>NC_137475.1:20604306-30604306 GCF_918807975.1 Aplidium turbinatum | reverse complement strand
TTTAGAACCCTTCTGGTCACCATTAAAATACGGAATAGTTACCAGGATAGCAACAAAGCACGTACCGCATGCAAACGCTTTCAAAATGAAAAAGCTTAATTTATAGATTTAAATGCTTTAACGAATTTTAACTGCACATAGTTGTGTTCATTTGATCTTGAGCAAAAGGTTCCCTTTGGGTGATACGCATTTGAAAAACAATGTTGCAGGGTTAACAAATGCACTCTTAAATAATTTAACGCATGATAAAAGCTTGGTTAATCAGCTCCTCGTGTTTTATTTTAGCTCGTTTCTTCTTTGTCTTTTTTTGCGTTGTCTTCAGCCTACATCATAACTTATAAAATGTATAAAGTAGCACAGCAGCGAAACAACCGACAAAATACAAATAGCTTATCTTTTAATGGAATTGTGTAAAATTTTATTTTTTTAATGCAACACATTGTAGCCTTGTCCCTCAACTTTAGAAAATGCTGCATTAGTAAGACGACACTCTTTTTCTCGAGATAAATTTTCAATACTTCAGGGCCGTTTTAACTAGCCGATGTACATTCTTATTTACATGGCCATTATTTATTAATGAAAGGTAATTTTACAATTCCTTGCTGGAAATGAAACAAACTGTACGATCACGATACTTCCACTCGAAAATGTTCAAAATCTTAAGGTGGACGCTCTATGATTAAAATATCATTTATTTAGCATCTTACTGTGCTGGAATTATGTAGAGTTTTCTTGATTTCTCACGTCATGAGATTACAAGCATATAACTGCATAAATTCAAACAATTTTTAAACTGTGCTTGAAAACCAATATTGAAAAGATGTAAAAAGTAACGAAAAACGACAGTACACAAAGGAACTTTTGCTTTATAATTAATCTTTACGCTTTGTAATTTTGACGTGACGCAAAAACTACAACAGGTTACAATTGCAAAATGTATTAACTGGAATGCAATTTTCATAATGTTGCTCACGCATTACTAGGCTTATAACCAGGGCTCTGAAGTCGGGCGAAAAATGTACGACTGCGACTCTTCGGTTTATAACTGGCCAACGCTTCCATTATCTAATGAAGTTTTTGAGGGCAATACGGAAAACAAGAAACAATATTTTGAATAAAGATTGCAGACAAAGTTTTTATTGATTGTTTTGTATTAAGTCGGAGTTGGAGTAGGCCTTGTTTTTAGACACTCCAAAATCCCTTCGACTCTGACTCCACAGCTCTTTTAAAAACTACCTTAAACTTGAAGTTTATATTTTAATATTAATCATTGAAGTGTAAAGAAGTAATATTTAGGACATATAGGATATTATTTTTTCAGATAGTGATGAGTTGTGAAGTCAAGAAACGAAACATTTATGTATAAAAACGATAGTCTCAAGCAAACAGGATCCATTTAAGCTTTAACTTCTTAAGCATTGTTTATAAATGCTTTCTTTAAGTTACTGCAACTGTACAAACATTTCCTTAAGCTCATACCGTCGTTCAAGAAAAAACAATTTGACGTTTGAGGGGATTCGGCAGATGCGTCCGTTCATGTGCCGCTTTTTCCGGACTAGGAAGTTTAACTTTGACGTCCAAATGTCATAATATTGGCACCTCAACAATAAATCTAAAAGTGCTTTTTTAATAACATTAAGACTTTTAAATGTCACCTTTACGGCGTAAAACTGCAACGAAGCTTTCTTTCTAAAAAAGACCCACTTTCATAACATCCACAATATCCAAACATCTTATCTTTTTATTTTATTACATTATCAACAATATTATTATGCTTTTTTACGATTGTTCTATACAATAAAAATCTTAAGTTGTGTGTTCCAAAGAACCGCACCTTAAACTAAGGTGTAATAAATTGAAAGGATACAAGTTCTGAACAACAAGTAGAGAAGAACCAACGATCACTCTGCATTCTCAGCTACTCAGATAGGCTAATAGACCCTGACGCTTCTATTCCCTGACGCTCCATTTGTACAATATGTACAAAAAATAAGAGTCAAACTTTTTCCAAAAAAAATTATTAAACCCAAAATTATTTTCAATAAAAGAAGTGGAACAAGTCATAAAATCGTCAGCTGACCTTGAGTTGTGATTGAAATCGCCCTTCCACGAACGTCAGTGGATACAATGTCTGGAATCCCACGACGGATGACTTTGATGTGGTAGTTTCGAGTTTTCTGCCCCACATCAAGTGATTGATTGTCTCTTGTCAAATTTGACCTGAACTGGCGATATGAAGTCGAATAAATCCCACTAGAACCTAAATAACACAGATTTTTAATGAAAAATCGGTGTGAACATAATGCTTTGAAAGAGATTTTTATGTTTTATCGATTGACAGAACAGCCAGATTCATAGGATTAAATTGCGTCTCTCTCAAAAATTAGTCAAACTGACGTTTATCTAACGTTCAATGTAGTTTAATTTTTATTGATTACCGGTCATGTTTGTCATGTTGAATGGAGGATTTTGTAAGCTTTTGTAAGCTGCAGTGGTGTTTAGTTCTTTTGCTTCACTTTCAGGGGCTGTCAAACTGATAGATTCTGGTGTACTTGTAGCATCTTTTACAAAACCTTTCATCATTTTTTCATACTTCTTGCTTTTGAACTTTTTCCTTTTGGTGTTTGGAGATGGCTGCACAATTTGATTCTTTTTCAATCCTTTGCTTTGAGGAGTAGATTTATTATGTTTTGAATCAGGAGGTTTTAAAGAACTTTCCCTTAGAAGAATATCATGCTCAGAATCATCACTTTGGCTGCTTGATGGTACTTTCTTTTTTCGTGGAAGAGCTAGCTCCAAAAGTGTTGGAACTTTAGGCTTTTCTTTCGTGTTATTCATGGTCTCAGAGATAAAAAAAAAAAAAAGAAAAAAAAAGAGGAAGAATGACTAATCTAAATTCTGCAGCAGCAAGTAAAAACAAATTTTAATTGTAATCTATGTGTAGATTTGGGTCAATATTTGCATTGCCCTGTGAAATAAATGGTAAATTATGAAATCAAAATCTATTATCCTTGATTCGGCTTAAGCTATACTCCGATATCACGTGCAACAAGTTATACAGGCAGATTTATACGATATCTATATTCTTTTTCAAATAAACTATGTATGAATTGAGTTAAAAAGCAGATGTAAAATTTTTCATTTCAATATTTTACGGTACTAACAACATGCCAATGACTGCAGTGGATCTAAAAAACTTGGAGGGTCATCAAAGTTCCGATAAAGCAAAATTTTTAAGAAAGAATTAACAAAACTAAAACTTGAGGTTCAAAAAAGCAAATTTTTAGTTGGGGTTCCGGGTGGTTGACCCTAGAAAATGTTTAATAAATTTTACATAGTTTTAATCGCTTTTTGTGGCCCAATAAGTTATTATTTAATATTGCACACTTTGTATTTAATCATAATCATCCAAACTAAACGTTTGTAGACGTTTAAGTTTTAGTACAATATTAAAGTTAAATTTAAAACCATTTATTATCACGACAGAAGCACTTCAGCAATTTAGTTTTTTGAAAAGTTTTTGCACAGTCTCCCAGGTAATCCACCGAATGCAAGTAGACCTCCAATCGAGGGAGACTTTGTACACATCATTTACCTATTTATCTTTACAAGAACAACTCGTTGAGAAAGCTATCATTTTGCACAATGACATTCCAACATAAAGAGCTGAACTTTTGTAGGCTATGTGTTTTTCATACTTTTACGCAAAATTTTGAAAACTCTTATGACAGTGCTTCTCATGCCCTTTATCGCAATGGCCAAAAATGAACATATTTATTTGCTAAAATAACTTTCGCGGCCCACTTGTAATTATCTTTGCTCTTTGTTTTTCTACAACTCCCTTCCAATTAATGAGCAGACACATGAGATTTTGCCATCCAATTTCAATCTCTTCGCAGCCGGCGGTCGAACCACTCGGTATGTGACAACTCAGCAAGTGCATTTCGGCTACTGTCTAACTCAACAAATGAGGTTTTCAGCTAGCATCAGACTTGCATGGTCATCGCTTGCTAAACGGAATTCGCTGACTTGTGACATGCCAAGTTTCGGCTTCCCCTGTTGTTATTTGCTCAGTTTTATTATTTGCCAATTTTAGCCACTTGCTGAAATGTTGCTAGCTTAGTTGTCACTTGCTCTACTGCCATTCGCTTAGTTCACAGCCTTGAACTGGTTGAATGAGCAATGTTTTACTTTGAAACCATGCATTATTTTCTCAATTGCTAACAGGATGAGCCTTGCGGTGTGGAACCGTTATTAAGTCGGTAGGCCTACAATGTGATTAAGCTGACGAAGCTACTGAGAAAGTATTGCCAAAACGAAACAATTTAGGCTACATGTTTTTTTTTTCGAATTTGGAGGCACGTGACCAAGTGTTTCCTCCCTGGATCTTCTATACTGGATTACAATTACATTGCAATTTTGTTAATCAGATATTCTAAATTTGATGCATTTCCCCCCATATTAATCAAGAGATCTAAAATCTGTCAAATTTTTTGATGCACGTCTTCAAATCGATGGTTTTTCTGACTCGCAGTTAGTAAAAACAAAAAAAGTTCATATGCAAAAAAGAAATAACGTACAAAACAAAATAAGTGGAATCTCAAACCTGCTACAGAATGCAAATACAAGTTATGAGTAAGCTACAGATCTAAGGCTATGCATCAAAGTTGATAAGAAAAATTGTAAGTAAAATAGTTGAAATTTCGCAATAAAGTCAGCTCAGTAGCCTAGTTTATAGATTTAGATATATCAAGCCATACTGTGTGGTTAAACCGTAGGCTACTCAGTCGTTCATTGATTTGGTCTGCTGGCCTGTATCAATGCAATACATAATCGTTAACTTAAGCAGTATCTGCGAAATTTCGATGCTAAAAAACTGTATCATCTTGTTAAACATTCAAACTTCAAGCTTTTGAGCAATTACGGCATGTAGATTAAAAATAATAACAATCTTGAGCTCTTATTTTTGCTTTATGTGTAGCCAACAAGTGGCCTGGTATTACAAAATGTAGGTTGCTGAAACTGCGATATTGCTTTGCTTGTGATTTTTAAATCATCTGCTTTATTTCTACTTTCTAAACAGTTGAAGCCATAGGCTACTTTGCCGTTTCACTTCTTTTTGTCAAAATTGAAGAATTTAATAATGCTACACCTGCTTGAAGAAAGTGTCAAATTTATATAAATGTTCAGCAAAACTTCAATTTTCGCAATACCAGTCAGCCTCGAATTGTGCTTCGTTCGTAGCCTCAGGCCTTCGCCATTAAGCAGGAATGACAAAAAGCTATGAATTTATCATACGCCATGAAAGAAATATTTTTTTCTTTTGGTAGCCTCCAAAAGTACTTGTGTATAGGCTACTTGCCCGAGCGTCGTAACATTGTACACGGAGATGGTAGGTTCATGAAAGATTCAAGAGCCTCTGATTGTAAGTCCAAAACTTGGCCATATTTTTTACCTTCCAATGCTCTAAAACTAATTTAAACTATGTTGAGAAAATCATCACGAAGCAAACATTCAGTAAACTGCAATGAAAAAATTAAAACATAAATGATCACTTTTTCATTTCTTCAATTTTTTTTTTGTTTATTGGTGAAAAACATCTCTCAGGCCTATATTGAATTTCTTTATTAGTATAAAAATAGGTAAAGAGCGTCCGTAAAGATATTTCTCACTGGAAATACAAACAAATTATAGGCTATTCTCAGCTCTTATTTTACGTAAACAAGTTTGAACAAGTCCCGAAACCTCATCGTGACGTGTGCATAGGCTAAACTTGCGAATCATCTTGATCTCTGAGCCTTTTGAAAAATTCATGGATTTACCAAGGTCGGTAAATAAAATCGCTTCCTTTTTTGTTGTCAACCTTTTAACCCAATAAAACCCCAATTTCTGAAACCATAGGTAGCTTTTGTTTGTAAAAGATGCTGATCAAAAAACACCTATACAGCGGCGACTCGTTCGCAAAGACTCCAGGAGTTATGGCCTCTCCCCATTCCATTGTAAATTAAAACAGTTTAAGTATTATTTGAGCTAAATTAAATTATTGGCCTAATCTAACAATTTTTAGTTTCTTTTACTGTGCTCTTTTTTTTTCGTTACATTGTTTCTTAAAATAACTGTTTGAATCTAGTAGCATGCAACTTTTGATTGTAAAAACGAATTAAGTTAAGAGAAAGTGGAACCGTGCATGCAAAAGAGGTTTGAATCTAACAAAGTATAAAAAAAAAACGCCAGTATGGTTAGTTTCACTCTCCTGTATTTTCGGAACAGCATCTGATAAATCCTTCTTCTATAAAAGAAGATAATTTAGTTTAACGCTTCCTACTGACTTAAGTTAATGCTCGTATTTGTGACTAAGTTTCTGGCAGAACTCGACTGAAACAACTGCCACACATATGTCTTACTAACTTTGACAGTCAAATTTCTAACATTGCAAACAGCTAGTGGTGTAAAATATAAAGAGAATGTGGGCAACTTATTGGATGGTATTACTGCATGACTGCCGCGTGAGAGCGTTTTTATGCGAACACCGCAACTTCAAAAAATATTTTTGCCATGAAAAAAACTTCTTGGCTAGAAAGAATACTTTGGTAATTCAATTTTTTGCTGATCACTGCGTTATACAAGAAAGCAAAATTGCTTTGAACTTTTTTTGTGTTACCCAACCTGGAATCAAATCCAGACTCAAGAGCACTTGAGCCGAAGGCGATAACTTTGGCCACTGAGCTGGTAAACAACTTACATGAAGCATAGGCCTAACTTTTCTTTTGCAACAAAATTTGCCAAATGTTTTGGCCTAACGCATTACTTTCACCGACTTGTACAAAGAAACTATTTATGTTAACTAACGTTTCATTTCTGTAATGGTGGGCTAATTATTAAATCCAGCCTTCTCGAAATGATTCTTCAATTGCCAGAATTAGAGCTCTAGCATGAATATTAAGTGAATTATTGTCATTATACTGCTTTGGCGGCCATCTTGAAAATAACAACTTTCCGGTGCTCTGATTCTCCTAGATTTTTAATATATCATTCTTGATGATAAATACTACAAAAAACAGTTGGGAAACCTTTTGTAAGAATTTTTGGGGTCAAACCATATATTGACCTGACAATTAAGTCTTAGGCATATTGTCTTTCAAACTAAATTCATTGTTTTTATGATCATCAAGCCACCAGTACTCTACTTTGTGTGTTATTTGTGTGGCGCTGCTGGGTTTATCAATGGACTTCACATTTTGGTTTGAACTGGCGTTGACTAAATGACTTAATTGTTACTGTAGTAATGAAGTTACCTATTATTCTGGCTGCTTGAGACAAAAACCTAACAACAGCACGTGTCGTTTATCTCAGAGCGTAGCATAGCAGCGCCACGAAGGCTATCTTTTTCACCTTTAAAAACATGAAGACATCGTTAGATGACATTAGGTTATGGAGCGATCTCAGGCCGCAATGTTGCGCTGCACAAATATCCGGATAGGCCACTAAATTAATGTCATGTACCGAAACGGTTTTCTTCATGTTTCTGCTAGCAGTTTTACTTACTCACTTGAACAAAGTGGAAAGATCGGATACAAACAAGTTGCTTTTCTTTTATTAAATATTGAATATACATCAGTTTACATGTAAAATAATTGTCGTTAATATAAGAAGACATGGTATGGGTGACAACAGTGCAGCACATATAACGTAGTCTGCTGAAATAGGAACACAACGCAATTATCCAACTCCTGCCTATTTGACAAGTTAGAGCTTTTGTTGTGTCTTGAAATGACTTGGAAGTCCAGTTTTGAACTTTCAAGGGTAAAGACAGCACAAAAATCTTTGCTTAACTTACAACCAGAGTTTCCAGGTAATCCAGAAAGATCTAGAAAGGTATTAGTCGGAAGTTCGGACTTTTTAAGACATTAGAATGAAATGTTTGATTTATGGTCAGTCACTTCGCTAATATCACAGGAAAATAAACATTGGTATAAATAACTGTCCAAATTTGCTGGCAGTCGGACACAGCATGTAAAATTACAGTAGACTAATTTATTGTTTTTGTCCGAATTGTAGACCACGACGTTAGTATGTCATAAAAATGCTCATCTTCAAGCAAAAATGATAATTTTTAAAGTGAACGATCAACACAATGCTCCTTTTTTTTACAAGAATATTTTTGTTTGAAGATGAAGATTTATATAACTGATTGAATAGCGAAGGAAAATATATTGTAACCTACTGCTGATGTTAATAATTTTAAAATAATGCAGCAATCTTTTCAGACTCTTCAACAATGTTCTAAAGATCGCAAAAGCCTAAAGACTACAAGTTTCCCTTTTGGTGCATTGCCGAAGTGAGGAAAGCTGTCAGTTTTGTCGTGTTGTTGTTATTCCGACTCAGCAACATCAATTAGAATCGAAGGTCATAAATGGTTTGAAAGGCTTCAAGGTTGATCAGTTGATATAAGCTCGTTTTGAAAAATTAAGATATATCTAAAATGCGGAAAATTTTAAGTTCTCCATCAGCACTGAACCATTTATTAATTTCTCTAGTAATCGTCTTTATCATCGTCGTCATTTTCGGTATAAAGCACACATTGGTAAGGCCTTCCATACACTTCGAGATTAATTACTGATGTGTCAGCGAATGAGCAAGAGGGGATGAAGCATTTTTCTTTTTTCGGTATGAACTCGACAGTGTAGCACCAAGGAAAAGTGTCGTCTTCATCAGGAGTTCTGCAATAGTTTTCTGACAGGCCGGCACGGGCAATC
Organism: Aplidium turbinatum; assembly: GCF_918807975.1. NCBI lineage: Eukaryota > Metazoa > Chordata > Ascidiacea > Aplousobranchia > Polyclinidae > Aplidium > Aplidium turbinatum. The sequence continues at coordinate 30,595,550 of NC_137475.1, read as the reverse complement.
AAATCTTCATCTCTGCAAAATTTGATCTAAATTAGGCTACTTGTACAACAATTAGACTTAAAACTTAATTATGAAAACTGAGTGCATCTTTATAATTTATTCCAACAATTTGTTTCTCAGCTTAGTGGATGCCTTCGTGGGATTAACGTCACTGGTTTTAATAGGCGGATCCGATCTAACATGGGACGAGCTTTAAATTGTTTGGTAATTTCTTACATCAAATGATTAATATCATTCAGGGTGCAATTGTGTTAACGAATTTACAATCTTGTTAAAATCCTTGCTTGTTGTTCAATGAAACGCCTAGTAAACCAACACATTGCCGTTATTATTTTCTGTTTTGTTATAAATGTTATGGCACATTCACTTTATATTGGCCTGTTTAGTATTTGTGACGGTCGTGAGACCACTCGGTATGCGACAACTCAGCAAGTGCTTCAACTCAGCAAGTAGCCTACGTTTCAGCTACTGCCAAGTCAGTAAATGCTTGCTCAACTCGGACTTGCTTGGTCTAAACTGATTTTGCTGACTTGTGACATGCTAAGCTTTGGCTTGCTCAGTTGTTACTTTTTCAACTTCATCCTTTACCAACTTCAGCCACTTGCTGAAATGTTGCTAGCTCAGTTGTCACTTGCTCAACTGTCATGTGTTCAGTTCACAACTGCTGACTTGTTGGAGACTCAGGTACAAATTATATCTAAATAAAAGTTCTGTTTTGTTATAAAGGTTATAGCATCTGGCAGTAGTTTTTTTCTGTTCTACCTTCCTTCTTTATTGTGTCAATTTGCCATTTCAAAATTCAATACTTGCTTTCGTATGACTGTTTGAATGAGAGAGTGCAGACTCGACGACCTCCTACACCATTTTAGGGCTATGGTCTTCCGCACTCTCTCATTGGATGCACTCTTTACGTTTTCGTTGTTGTTTTCTTTCATGTATGTTTTGTTTCGCATCCAAACAAAAATAAATGACCATCCATATTTATTTTATACCAGCCTGCCTACTGTTTGTGACATGTTTAAACTTCAGACAGAAGATTCTTGCTTTAAACTAAAACTCATTCTACTTTTCTTGTGCAGATAAACTATTACACGTTGACACCTCATACCAGATGACTTGGATTTAAGCTTAGATACTGTAAATACTGCTTAGTACTGTTAGATACTGGTTACTGTTAATGTTAGTACTGTTAGATACTGGTTAGATACTGTTAGATACTGTAATTTTAAAGTTTCCGCTTGTGAAAGTATCGATGTCTGCGTATTATTCCATCCACTAGGCACCGCTCGAGCGCTTATCCAACTAGTGTTATTCGAGGGTCTCACCAGCGGATTTTTCTAAGCGGCCGATTAAGCTTAATGTCTGATTAGTTAATCGAGAATTAGTTTTTGCAAAGTTTATCTGTGGATCACTAATCAGTGATTATAATTAGCGGATTGTGATTGGGGCATAAGACAAAAAAAGAGTCTGAGAGATAAGCAACTCCATCGGTTGATTTGCTGTGTCTGTGAATGATTCACTGTTAGTGCAGTATATTACACCTTAAATGCCGTTGTTTTAGTTGCAAGCCAGCAATAACCAATCTTACAACAACCAATTGATTTCCAAAAATGCAGTTAGGCCTACTTTATTTGAAAGATGATAAATGCAAGCTAGTTTATTTTTTCCAGATAAAGAGTTAGAAAAATAGTTTTGATTTGCTTGTTCTTTTCGTATACAATTTGGCTTACAAGCACAATGGCTGGTGATTTTCAAGCAGGATCAAGTGGGGCCTACACAAGTCAAGTAATTTACTTACGTATAGTTGTGAACCGTGGGGGATCTGGATGCCCATTTTTGACAAATTGCTCCTGATACAGTTTTGGCTATTCTACCTCGGTACTCCCTCGGACGATATGGATCTATACAGTCTGGAAGTCTAGGAGGAGTGGTTAACACCGGAATTGTTGTGGGTATCACAAAGAGAGCTGGTTATCAAAAACAAAATTAAATGTAACATCAAATGACATGATATTGACACAAAGAATGAGTTTAGTTTTTCAGAAAGCAATTTTAAAAAGTGAAGTATGCTTATATGTAAGTCTGTTTGCTTGTAAGGTTTAATTTTAAGTAGTAATTTGTACACTTCCACACAATGTTTCTTAATGTTTCTTTCTTAATCTTTTGATGGATTGCAGCAAAATTTTCACTGGCTACCTTTCCTCGACATTTTTGCATCTTTTTTTTACTGCTTTTGTGGTATATTTTCAATGTCTAACGTTGTTTTACAGTTAATAAATATCAAAAAGTATTTAAGCTTAATCTCGAAAGTAGGTCTATGCTGTCACATAAACCTCATAAACGAACAATATACGGTTAGCTGATAGAAAACACCAACAACTTTTAAATACCCCTTAAGATGAAGATCGTTACAAATAAATGCAAGTTTTGTACCTACCTCGGACATAGGGATCTATACAAGTCAAATTACAAAGAACTGTTTCCTTGACGTCTCCGAAACAAGTTCCTTCCCCGTATCCAGCTCCTCCAGAACAAACTCGCACTCTTGTTTTTGTGCCTTCCACCGCACAAGAGGTTGAACACGCAGACCAACTACCCCATGGATTCCAATTTGCATCTAACGTATTTGAACAGCTTTAGCACTTTTAAGAATTTTACAATTTTAAAATAAGTTAACAAGCGGATAAGAAAAGCATTGAATATTTGCCATCATCTTACGACGTTGAAACGATGTAAAGTGGCAACTTTTCTTGGTCGCGTTACTCACTTGAATTACAAACGGTGACGTTGCATCGGGTCCGAGAGTTCTGCGTGTTATGACAAACTGGTCCGGCTCTTTTTCCCTTGGGATTCCGACAGTGATTTTCCACAAAATTAATGGATGGATATTCAGTTGTATTTCTAAATTTGTACAATGCTTTGAATAATTACACTCCTGAAATATTCAAAGCGTTTTGTGATACGAGTAGGCTATAGCTACTTCTATTTTTTACGAGTAATACTTCTCATTATCCAACGCAAAATGTCAGTTTAGTATTTATGACTAGCCAACAGCGTGATTAGCCTTCTTGCTTTATAAAAGTGTACGACGCCTTTGTCACTGCAAACATGGCACGAACAAGAGCTTATCGTATTTGCACAAACAAGTGATGCAATATTGTAGGTACTGTAGGCGATTTATCGAAGTGTAGGAAATGAATCTAAAATCTAGATTAAAGTGGTAGACGTTCTTATTGATGAAACGTTGCAAAGCGTGGTAGGCACTTTAACCCTTAGGCGGTTGGGCTCCTGAAGTCTTTGCTCAGTTTGGGGGGGGCTGTCGATTCTTCTTATGCTTTAGGAGTGATATCTCTGTTATTTTTTAAGGCACGGATTCAAAATTTTGGATTCACTTTGTAAAAGTATTCACGCTGAGCATATTCAAAAATTAAAACTATGTGAATTTTAGAACTGCTCATATACGTTAAAATGTTGAGGTGACTTATGACTGTGATTGCAGCGTGAGTTTACACATTATTTTTTGGTAGAGTAATGAAGAACATGCATTGCAATGTTGTGATTAAATTTTTTTTACATAATTTTACATAAACAGTTAGGATTAACGAGACATGGGCCAAATTAATTACTTTCATCCAGCTGGTGGGAAAATTTTGAATAACAGAATATGAAATATTTCAGAGGATGTGCTGAGAAATGCATTATATCTCTCAATTTATAACTTTTAATCGCTCAAAATTTCAGCTCAATAGAGGTGAATAAAAGTTAGGAAAAGTCAAGAAATCTCGTAGTCGCAGCCTCAGTAGTTTTAGAGATACACTTGTTGATACAAAAAAGTTGAATTGACAGCCCCCCCCCCCCCCAACCTTCAAAGGGTTAACATAGGACAGTTTTCCGTGCGAACCAGCTACCAACATTGCGCCGCGGCGCATTGGTTAAGCAAGGTTTGACAATTTTCCTTATAAACTCAATTGATTACAGTCATTAAGATCCTTCTTGCACTCAGTTCAGTTGCAAAAGAAAAAAGAACATTAGCAGAGGTTGGGAATCGAACCCACACAATCGAAATGACTATTCCCTTACCCTAACCTTAGCCCATTAGGCCACGCTGCTTGTGGCGATACATTCACTTAATTTTCTTTGTATCAAAAATCTTTCGAGTAGATCGGTCAGAATATCACGTGCTGAGTCGCATGACTGAAATCAGCTGATTCGCAAGGAAAACTGTCCCATGTCAAAGGGTAGGCACTTTAACATGCAGATATCCAATCCAGCACGAACCAATCAGAAGCTACGCTGCTCATGACGTCATCAAGGTTGCGTTGAGAAAGAACCAAGGAAAAACGCAAATTCTAGCTAAATTAAGTCATCGCTTTGCCATCGGTTGGCTTGGCGCAGAGGGTTAGGGTGGTGGTAGGCTAGTCATTTCATTGACGTGGGTTTGATTCTCACCACTGCTATAGCTCTTTTTTCTTCTGTAATTACCGAACAAAGTTCAAAGTAATAATCAAGTCTCTGGCAGAATGCTGGAATGGTCACAATTGGACAGACAACGTAACTGGATATCTGCATGTTAAAGTGCCTACCATGTCAAAGTGCCTACCGCAAGGGCGTCAGCGACAGCATAGCTAGCGGCACATTGGAAATCGCAAGCTTCACGATAAAAGAAACTGGGGAACAAAGTGAAAGAAGATTTGCACAAATCCCTTAATGCTTGACTTCCAAACACAGTATGTGTGTGTGAGAGTGCGTATGCGTGTGTGTGTGATTGTGTGTGCACTTTGTGTTGCCAAAATGTAAATATCCGCGAGCAAGTACAACAGTTCCTTAGACAAGACTGCAGTTGCAAGAGTTGCAGTGACGTTCAATACGAATACGGGCAGTTTAAAACTAATGCCAGACGAGGGACAGTGATGGAAAGTTGTCAAATATTAAAACAAAAAATGAATTATTTCAGAAAATTACCTAGGAGAGTTAAGAGTTGCACCTGGGGTTGTAAAAATACATTTTGTGTAAAATACACATGTAAAATACAAGAAAAATACATCGACGAAAAAAATACATGTATGTTTCGTATTAAATTAAAACTTATTAAAAGCTCGCGTCATGCTCCGGCAACAGCGTAATGGCAGGGAGCATCCGCTCGCTACGCGAAGTTCTTGGTCCTTGTAGGTCAGTGCAGTGCCGGTCTTAGGGTTTTTCGGGCCCTGTGCGAAATATGCTTTTGCGGGCCCCAATGACAATAATCCAATTCAGTGGCGTAGCTAGGTACTTTGAAAGGGGAGGGGCGGCAGTAGCGGCGTGATCGCCAAAGACGACAACAGCGGCGGGGGGTCTGGGGGGCCTCCCCCAGAAAATTTTGAAAAATTACTTTGAATTTGGGACATTCTGAGAGCATGTTCAACAAAAATTTAGGTATGAGTATTATTGTGAAATGGTGCTGTCCGGTGGCATAGCAAAAGGATAAGATCATGCTTTCTTTGGCATTTTTCGGAAATAAAGCTGTCTCTACAGTATGTTGAGTCTGGATGCAACCTATTTCGTCCCCTGAAATCGTGTAACAAAATTAAATTTCGACTTATTTCGTCCCCTGAAAAGATCGAGAAATTTTGAAATGTTTGCGGCAACTCCGATCAGCGATTTCGGCTATGTCGTTTTTTTTTCTCGATCTTTTCAGGGTACGAAATATTCAGGCGACGAAATAGGTTGAATTCGTTGAGTCTCCATGCTTTCTTGTTGCGAATTCCTTTGCTGAATTCACTTGTTGAATTTTTCCTTTGAAAATGACAAAATTACTGCATTTTCTGAGTAAATTGCGGGCCCCCTAATTTGCGGGCCCTGTGCGATCGCACGGTTTGCACATCCCAAAGATCGGCACTGGTCAGTGGTTCCCAAACTCATTGTCGCGACCCAAACGAGGATCGCGAGGATGCTTCTGAGGGTCGCGGAATGGTAGGCCTACATAACAACGTATACGAATGAGGACTTTTACACAATCCAACCATTCCAACTGCGGATTTTAGAGCCCTGTATATTCTTTTTTATCAACGTTTAGTGATTGTACTTAATACCTTACTTGCAATCGCCTTATAGTCTTCTACATGTGTAATGTTTATATGTTTATCATCGACTTGGCTGAGGGTGGCTGCTTGACTCGAAGACCGTCATGGTCACTTCGCAGCTTCCCGCTGTGATTTACTTCAAAGATGCAGTGTACATTTGTATTTTTCTTTGTTTCAATTGTGTTTGTTAAGCGTGCTGCATCATTTAATGATTTTGCTGTTATAATATTGCACAACAAAATAAACCAATCAATCAATCAATACAGATATTATATATTGTGATGTCACAGGCGATCTAGGTCACAATTAGATCATTGTTCTATTGCGGACATGTGTAACCGCCCACCACGTTGTTCTGAGTGGCCCGCGTGGTAGGCTACTCAGCATAATGTTAGTTCACTTACATCAAAGCAAGTTTAAGGTTTAGGGGGTTTATGTAGAGCTGAAGCTTTGTGATGTAAGAATGCTGCCTTGCAATTTCGCAATGCGAGGTTAGCACTTAGAAGCTGTATGGAGTTGTACAGTACCTACGAAACTGTACAGTACGTAGCTAGAGATTTGTTGGTGCTAATTGCTAAATAGGTGCTGTTGGATTTGATTTCAGCTTAAGTCTCGTAGGCTACTTGCAAGTAGACATAATTTTCACTGTAAGTAAAAGCATCATCACGGTAAGTAGCCTGGACAAAATTTTCGGTTTATTTAGTTATAAAATACGAAAAATACATGTATTTTACATTTGTATTTTAAGCACAACCAAAAATACAGTATTTTTACAACCCTAGTTGCACCACATTTTAAAACATGTAGGACATCATGTTAAATGGTAAAAGTAATGCTGATAAAAAAAGTGCTGCCAAATGTTTGTTAAATTTCCAGCCCAAATGCTAGTTTTAGAAATTTAAAGAATTTTCACAAAAATTAAAACCAAATTGCCAAAATCTAATATCGCTGGCTAGCTGATAAATTTACCAACGCGTGGATGATTCTTTCTAATAAGTTCCATCTTTCTAATAATCTTACTTTCTAATGAGATATGGCGCTATCCCTGTCAAGTGAGAAGTTTAATATTTCGTCTCTACAATCTTACATAAAAAAAATAAAAATAACCTATTAGACATCTTTACAAGGAATCGTTCTTTGACCAGTTCAGTTTTTTTTTTTTTTTTGCAATTCTAAAAATGTCTAACTATGAAAATAATGCTTTTGTAATGTTTGCATACGTTGAACAATGCAAACACTAGCTAGCTAAGTTGTAGCCCACTAATACCCACGTTGTCGTATCCGTCCAGTTTAAGCATGTCCTTCCGTATTTGTCGACATTTATCGTACCATGGTATGACGATGGGTTCAATCTATCGAAACATTCACCACCTGGATCTACAAAGAGATTTGAAAAGTTTTTTTAAAATCCAGGATTCTGGAATCGGACAAAGAATCGAAAATATTACTGTAAAATAATTAAAACTCCGAATTTTGATTTTTATTGGTTAGACACCGACTTGAGTATTGCAGTACAGTATTTTAAAGTTTACAAATTTTCTTATACAAATGCAAAAATCATTGCAAAAGCAAAAATCATTGCAAAAAAATATCGTTTTGTCCCGACACATGGCAAAATTTTAAATGGAGCTAGTGTAATAAAATTGATATTTTCAGTGAAATATACTGCACATTTTGTTATACAGTGCTCGTTGTTTAAATCACACAGTGTTTTAAAAGATTAAATGCTTTTACAATGACACCATCATCAAACTCCATCAGCATACCATTTAGTTACAGCAAATACGTATTTTTAACATTAAGCTAAACACAACGTTGATATTATTTTGCGTTTGTTCACATCATTGTGACAATATACCTTATAGGCTGCAATTGTACATACAGCAATACAAACAAGCCCCAGCTTGTATGCAAAGAATGCAAGTCTACTGTTTGTGTCTCATCTAGAGCAGGGGTTGTCAAACTTTTTTGCATGCGGCCACGTTGGCACAAAGGAAAGCTTTGGCGGGCCGCACTAGTAACATTTTAAATAGGTTGAATTTTATGCTTAAAATACGCATTTTGTACCCAATATCGCATTATACTATTGGTATAATGCGATATTTATCCAAGAATACCGCAGCAACTAATATAATCAAACTACACTACTGCCAGCTGGTGATGGGCCGCCAGTTGGTGACCCTTGATCAAGCGAATTTTTCACTTAAAAGCCGTTTATTGAACTTATAAGCCTCCTCTTCTTAGTTCGATGTAGTCTGGTCAAATAAGCGTCGTGTTACTCACATAGAGGACATGTTATTCCTGAGTTAAATGGAGCCACCTCGAAAGCATTTCCCACACAATCTCCAAGACCTACGACTCCAACACACCATCTAACTCTTGTCCTGAATCCAATGCCGCACTCTTTAGTGCTGGCACTCCAGGGCTGCCAAACGTGCCACCGATCTGAAACTACAAAACAAGGCACTTGAAATAAAGTTTACTTAGTAAAATAATATAACATTTAAAACTGCACTACGTTAATCTTTGCATTACCAATCGTTTTTCTAGTATCAATTAACATCTCAAAACAATAGCCTATAACTATGGGCAGGAATTCATACAATTCTAATTCTACTTCTATGAATCTCTGATTGTAGGAAAGAAAACAATAAATTTGCTCTGATACTATGCAAAAGCGAGACTGAAAACTAATTGGGTTGCATAACATCATTCCAACTAAATATGTAGACATCAAAGCAAAAACAGAGCAAACTTAAGTCTTTGACTCACCACGTTTTGTGTTACATAAAAATAAAATAAATCATCTAATTGAAGACATTTAAAGTCTAATGCAACCTAGGGATAAATTAACTGAACTCTGCACATAAGCAACCAAGATATTTTTGTTTGTAAAAACTTCATAGCTAAACAATGATAAACTAATGGAAAATGCTTAAACATTATAATAGCAGTTTTGGCCAACTTACACACGCAAATCGGTTCATCCTCACAATGTTCTCCTTCATAGTAGTTTCCGGGACAACTTAGGGTTACGTTGTCCTCGTAAGTAATGCAAAATCGTTTTCTGTAGATATGTTACAATCATTAGGTTAATTTAAGCCCGATTGATACGAAGCTCGGTAGTGAGACTTTTGATTTTGAAGTCGAAAATCAGGTTTAGATCCGGTAGATTTTGCATCCACAATGTTTGGTTAGAATCCGGTGCTTATCAAATTGTGGTTGTTCTAAATTTTTATGGAACTGCATTTAGACCACCCAAAACTGCTGTTCTTCCTGTTCCAGATTTCTAACCACAGTTTGTTTCAATTAAAACTGAACTGTAGCTAAAAATCAGGTTTCAATCCGGTAGATTTTATATCCACAATGTTTAGTTGGGTGCAAAGTAAATTTGTTCAGTACGTACCTTTGTCGCCAACCTGGACCACAGGTCTTGTCACATGCAGACCAAGCTCCCCATTCTGCCCATCCGTACGGCTCCATGCTTGGCAAGGAAGGAATGGGGAGTTTTTTCTCTAGTTTAACAATCATACATTAATACATGTGAAAATAATGTATGGTTAGTTGTTGGTATCATAAGCGGAGCGTTTAAGGGGCACGAGGTACGTAGGCCTACCCCACAGTCATTTTGAAATTGCAGTAATTGTTTATTAAAATAAGTTTTAACAAACTTAGGTTAAAATTGGATAACTAAACTAGGGTGGGGCTGAATGCAAAGCGTCCGAAGACGAGGCTTAGCATATAGAAACACCAACACGACTGATTTGAATATACACACGAACAAGGTACCAGTTTGATTGCAAATAGAAATGTTGCAGTATTCCCAACGATTTGTATTGTTTGTTGTAAAACACCACGGTCTACTCTTCATGTCAGGGTTTCTGCAGAAATTCATTTCCATGTCCGAGCCAGTGAGTAATGATGAAGTCCTGATAAAAAAAAATACATCATCGTGATATACAAATTGTTTGCAACTTCATACTACGAAATATTTTCAAAAATGTACTGAAGTTTTTCTAGCATTTGACGTGGCAATTTAAACTTTATAATAACCTATTGAGTTTAAAAATAACTTTCTGGGCCGCGTAGAAGAACTAGTTGACTTAGGGGCGTAACTGCAATGGAGAAAACCGTTGTCGCCATTGCAAACTAAATAAACTACAATGATTGAACTTTTCATTGCAAATTTTTGACAAGAAACAGCACAAGGGGGATTTTATATTACTTTTCTTTTGACACAAACAGCTAGCTGTACTACTGTACGTTTTGTTTTACGTCATCAGTTTTTTTAATCATTTTCACGTTCCTAATAGAAAACAATCAAAAGCAGCACTTTATTGATGAATTTTGTCATCTAATAATTATGATACGTTGTACCGCAAAAACTTTCGCACAGGAACCATTTCGACTCTTGCTATCTTTAGTATTCATACAGTATGCTTTTCTTTGTTTTATGACTCATCAAAGTGATTGCTTTACACTACAGTGTACGGTTACATCAACAAGCCAAAATCGCTTGTCAAAATTTTATATCATAATTGCTGAGAAGTATGTCACCAAGAACATTTCCTAACAACAATCATGTTTTATTTTGCGCCCACTGCGACAACATGTTAGTTCTTATCTGAGTTCGTTTTTAAGATGTGTCTTACATGGAGTGCTCATGAGGTGTTTGGCTGGACCACATTTGGCATCCTGTTCCGGATTCAGTTACATTCATATTTCCCCGATAGGCCGCACCATAATCTACAATGCTTCGACAAGATTTAGTCTTTTTAACTCCTCGCTTATTTCCACAGTTGAATATTTTGCGTATTTGTCGCTTGTCGCCGCTTGAGAGAGCCCATTCGTTAAGCAAAAATTCTTTTCCTGTGCGACTGAAAATGAATAAGTGAAAGAGCAAGTGTTAGTCAGCTGTAACAAGATTTATCTAAACTTTCCTTCAAAAAAATGAAAGAAATCCAATTACTTGAACAAAATCGAAGACCCAGAGAATAATGATCAATGGGAAGTAGGCCTACTATAAACAAACCAAAAAGTATATTATCACGCTACACCAAATATATGATACTTTAACATTTTGAATTAAATACACATTATAAACTATTTGAATTGCTGCGGTAAACTTTTTGAACAGTATAAAAACCTACTTGTCATAGACAGTAGGGCGACCATGTGCAGAGAATTCGTAAGGTCCAAAATTAGTAACAGAAGAATAATCAAAGCTTGAGTTAGTGATGTCCGTTATGTTTGATTTCAGTTTTAAGGCCATTCGAACTTTATCTAAAAATAAGCCAGTATTACATTAAATCACTTTGCATAGTCTTCTCCCCAGTCGAGTGGTGAGAGTCTCAATACAATTCTCGAAGGCCATCTGCTCGACACCACTAAAAGCATGCACGAAGACTGGCCTGCTCGCCTTTTGCTCCACTTCTAAACTTGCTCTACGCCAATTTAAACCTTTAGTCTGAATACGACAAAATAAACTTTGGAAACGTCATTACACTCCCCATGCACATGACTAGAAAACTGTGTTCAGGAAGCTCGTTAAACGCTGCTATCCCCACAGCAAACCCGCAGCATTAGGCTGAAACAGCTCGCTTGTATTTACAGTTGTAAAATAAACTTTAGAATATTAACATTAAATGATTTACACATCCACCCAGTAGTTCGCTGTAGAATCGCAACGTATCACAAAATCATCGTTTGGTAGTAGGCTATAACTTTTTGGCGTAACTTGTACAATTTATTTATGACATCAAAAGTAGTTACTAGTTCACTTTTTTAACTAATTTTAGTTTAATTCTAATTTTAATTATTTAATTTATTAATTAATTTAATAATGTTTTAAGTAACTTTGATGTAATTCGCTCTGCTAGGCTTTTGTTTGGCATTGAGCACTTGTCATAGTATTAACAGCATTTATTGTTTAGTTTAGTTATGATGTAGTATCATTGCAGTTCTCAGTTGACAATGTAGAGTATTTTCTGCTACGTTTTCTTTTGCAAAGTGCTTTTTTTATATCTTAAATTATTTTAAAGGTTTTCTTGGTAAGCATTCATCTACTTGCAATCATCATCTTGGCGTCCTCGTCGCAGAGTGTGGTGATAATCACTATATCAACGTGTTCAATATGAAGTCTTGAAAGTGAAACAAAAGCTGTATAATTATCCAAAATGGACCAGAACTTTTTACTTTCAACAGTCTTTACGCTTTGAAAGGTCGACACTTAGTTTTAAATGTGACAACAATTGGTCTGATTCAATCGTTACACAAGTCCTACTGTTCCTATAACTTTCAATGTTTTGGAATTCATGCTTATTTGAATTTTTCTTATTTTTACCATTAGGTAGGTTAATGCGGCTTCGTTATATCTTTGACGTCAAATCATAAGTAATATTTTACCGTACAAAATAAGTCTACAATTATTGTTAATAGGTCTACAATTCCCCCTTTCCCCTTGTTGTACTACCACGTTTGGATTTGTATGCAATACCCAACGAATAGGTACAACACTAGCATCAGCATATGAAAGATTTATTTCAATCTATACATCATTACACCCCACTTACCACCACCAATCATATTTCGTCTTTTAAAAGAAATATACTGATCCCGGTCGCTCCTCAAAGATTCCCTGAAGAAACCGAAAGCTGACATGATCGCGCGCAATACTTTTCCCACCGTATTGCAACCACGAATCTGTTTAGGGCAATTACATTATTAGTTTCCTAATGCTGAATTGTGAATCAACTGTGATTAAACTTTGTGAGTTTTGTCACGAGAATATAGAACTGATCATGTTTATGTTAGTCCATACTGCTACGTTTCTTACTAGTGACACAAAAGCTTAGCTAAGTATCATTATCAATATGCTGTTAATGATACTTAAGCTAAGATTTAGGTATAGACTAACGTAAACATGATCAGTTGTATATTCTCGTAAAAATACAGCATAGTTTAGACAGTCCAGAACAATTTTGTTTTGCCAAAATGACAACAACCGTATTCCATCTTATAAAAGGATACTTCAATAGAAACTAAACAAAATCGTTAAAAAATAATAAGTCGATACCAATTCAACCTAATGTAGGCTACGTTTTGAGTCAAAAGGAAACGAAATTGTGTTTCGTTTTGAAATAACTCAATTCTAGCAAACATGAACATTTTTTATGGCTTAAAGTCTCTCTTCTTTGAATAAAATTCTCTATTTAAAGATTGTTGTGCATTTCAATTTCGCGTCGTGTTGACAACAAACCGAAATTGCTTTGACTTACGAAAAAAGCATAAAAAGCTCTTTACTAACAAAACAAAAAACAATTAAGACGAAACGAAACCAATACAAGAGTATTTGGGTTGGAAGCGCAATACTTTGACATATTTCCAAAATGCTCGTTATATCAAATAGCTAGCTCTGACCTTAATAAGATATTTAAAAAAAAAACAACTTTATATTGTATGTCGTAGTTGTAGATTGTTTCGACCGTTTATCAGTAGATAAGCTCAGTTCAGTTGTTTTTTTATTTCTGACCATCATATCAAAACAATACACGTCAACATAGCAAAAGTCAAGAAAAAGGTAGAAGCGACAAAACGCGAACGTTAAAACGTGCTTGTGATCGAAGTAAGTTATTGAGTTGAAAAAAATTTGGCACGGTCGCAACACCTTCAGAAAAAATTAAGGTATAAAGGAAAAATAAAAAATGTTACAAAAAAAATAAACATATATAGGCTATAACTTTATTAGTCTACATAACTTTAGCTGATATATTGAAGATTTGTATGGACAGTTGCTATGAAGATCGGCCATGGTGCGTTATCAAGAGTGCTGATGGTCGTAAGGGGAACACGTCTTGATGCGTTTAGCTCATAGCAAAGAGCAAGGCAGGCAAAGAAAACCCCACAAAGAAATCCTACCACGGGCAAAGCCATTTCAAGCGCAACGCACCAGGCCTTGCACGACTCACAAAATAGATAGGCTATAACTTGACGACATGAAACAATGACAAAAAACAAATAAAACAAACTAGCAAAAAACAACATCATCATCTTGCGGAAATTCAATTAAACCCAGGGAAGTTATGTCTTAAAGATATCAAGCGTGCTTTGATAAAAGTTGCGTTGATAAAGCGATAATTTTAGACCCCTGTCAGCTAAACTCGCCACTTCCACACCGATCCAACGTTGGCTAACGTTGAATTAATGCAAAAATGACAGCTCATCTTAAGTTTCTTTGTAATCATATATTTACTTGTTTATTTGCTACTGTGAGATAATGGTGCCAATTTGTTGACTCTATGGATGGCCTACCATTCTCAATGCTTTACAACAAAACTCTATGTCTTATTGGTATTCTATGTGATGTACTAAAAAGTAGCAAATTAGAATCCAGGCTATCTTCAAAGATATTTATTCACGAGCATCATCTTACAGTGCGAATTGTGTTTTTTCTTCGCCCAAGGAAGTATGTGCAGGCATCTTTCTGTTTAGCATTTGCAAACCTGATAATGCTCGTGTCGCCAACTTTTGCTGGCACAAATTTTACACAAGTCTGAGAAAATATGGAACTAATCGCTCGTTGGATATTTTCCACTTGTTTGGAATTATTCACTGAAACAAAAAATATTACAAAGTCAGCTTATAAAGCCGTGCATGGATTGAAAAATTGAATAAAATTTCCTAGTTGAAAAAAGAAAAAACCGTTGAAAACTCAAATGGCATTAGCAGGAAATATAAAACAAGTCTCTAAGCAATTCAATGAAACTAGCAACAACACAAAAAATAAATTGTTGAGGTATGAAACAAAATATGGCTAATAGATGAAATCTACCACACATGCTCATTTTGTTGTGTAGACCAGCGGTTCACAAAGTGGACGATATAGCCCCTTGTGGAAAAATTTTAAATTGGTGGGTGCAAAAAAGTTAAAAGGTGTAATTGGGATGGTGAACAGGTGAAACCATTTATCAACTATATTCGATGATAAATTTGCTACCTAGGTGTTACCTTACTAAGATTTTGCCAAATTGCGCGAACCTTTGTAAAGGCCACGCATCACATTGAACAGTAAACCACTCAATTTATGTTTGGTCGTGGAATAGCTTTATACATTTTTAAAAGAGGGCGGAGAGTTTGCACCTACGAAGTAAAATTTTAGAAAACGCTGTAGTTTTATCATTCTTTTTGTCGTCATAGCCTATGTATAAAAATTAAACGCACTATTGATTGTTCAAAAATAAACGTTGACGAAACACTTACATAAGGCTTTAGTAAAAAAGTAAGGAATCCAATAAAATCCATCTGGTCCAAGAGAATTATTCCATCGTAAAATGCTAGGTGGTGATGCTTTTGCCAAGCCCTTTTGATAACTTCCAATATCACCATGCTCTTCCAGCATTTGAACTTGTTCACCTAAAGACAATTGACCTTGCGAATCTTCTACTTTGTTGCTTCAGTAGGTATCTTAAGTAACTTTACAGGTAATTTCAAGATAGGCTAAAGAAATGGATCAAAATTAAATATCACGAGCCAAAAAAAGCAGTTCTCAAAAGTTAAGTTTTATTTGTAGTTAAGTTTTATTTGTAGGATAACCTAATTGAAGTTATAAAAATGTGCAATCGTAGAGCACTTCGGGAAAATCGTTAGAGATTGGACCTGATTTGAATAAAACAAATCGGCTTGCATAAAGACGTCAACTACATTTTTAAGATTGAGGTGTACCGTAAAGCAGTTGTTCATTTCTTAGCTGCAAAAACTTGTGCAACGACGTGCCGTGTCAACACCATCTCGGTCACTCTCCTACCCGAAATTCGCTGACAGATCTCTATATTTGTGGTACTAGAAATTAAAATGTTTCTTAAACCATGGGACGGTTCGAAGTTGGCACTGACCCAGACAGCAAAGCAACCATTTTTTACATTGATTCAACGTCTGACGGCATTGAATCAATATAAAAAATGGTTGATTTGCTGTCTGGGGAAAACGTTGGGTCTTGTCCAAAAATTCTTTATACTTGACCGGAAAAAACTTGTTTTCATCATTGCAGCAAAAATTAAATTCTTTCACGTTATAAGAATGGTTCACAGGCAGGCAATGCACTATAAGTTGTATTCATTCAGAGTCTGCTAACAATAAGCTGATTTGCTTTAGTGTTCATTCTTTAATTTGTTTTATTCATTAAACTTAGATCAATGTTGTGCTTTATACACGAATTATAAATTCGTACCAAAAACATTCGACTTTTTAACAATCTTTCAAAAATCTATTCGGTCTTTGAGTTCATAACAATACAAAGGGTTGTAAAGTATAATTCAAAAAATTAAAAGACCTATGCTTCCGTGAACAGGCCAAAACTCTACAACTCAACATTGCTACTGCTCTGCATTGTGAGTCCACGCCGTGGGTTATGCACTTACAGTTATTGAGTTTTCATTCTCGGGTTTTCGTTCCAATATTATCAATCACAAATAAGGTAATTTAATGTAGAAATGGCGAAAAACAACTTCAAAAATTACCCTCATTTAAGCCTGCAAGACAAAGTTATAGGAACGATAACATTAATTTTTGCAGCTTGAGAAAAAATACCGGTACGCATATACCGCTCTATGGGTACAGCAGTTTACTGAAACAAAGTTAAAATCACAGATGGAGGCTTCAAACTTCAACAACTGTGATCAGGTCTTTTGACTGTAAGTGCTCTAAGCTTCTGCAATTATGCAAACTGTTAAAAGTGTTAAATCTCAGATGTTTGAACGGTAAAAATACCACAATCAATTGTGCAGTTTTTTTTAACTTACTTGTGTACATGGTGCTTTTATACCATACATCTTGGCCTGGCGTCATTGGCAAACATTTGCATATTTCACAATCATTTTCATCCAAAATATTTCCTTTAATACAACTGTAGCAATCTGGATGTAATACTGGGCAGTCTTCTTTTCCTGTACAAATATTGCCAGATTATACAAAAACGTGTTAAAGTGTGTTTGTTTTCGTTAGTTAACTCTTTATAACACATACAGAAATGTGTCAAAAGTATGAAGAAATCAGTTCATACCTAAGATAGCGTACTAAAGACGTGACGAATTTTCATGTAAATTTTTTAAATAGCTTAATAGATCTACTCTACAATAGGGGTCCGCTAATAATTTTGGGCACTACCCTAGAAATACTTCTAAATCATCGCGACCCACACATTTCAGGAGAATTAGACCACATAATTCTATGCAACATGCTTAGCAATTGAACATCCATTTTAAAACTACAATTGACAGTAGCAACTTTTTTGTACAAAATTGTATGGAACGTAACACATCAAAGATTTAGAGATATATATTCAATATTAATGGCTCTGTGTTTATAGAACATAACAAGTCCTTTCGAGGTCAACTTGAGAGACGGCAACAAATTAGTGTTTGAAATTTTTAGCAACATCAGCGCTTCAATGCACATTACTGGAAGTTTGCATTGTTGGAATGTCACATTATAGGCTATGTTTGCTATTTTGTAAACTGTGATTTTCTGATGACCAAGAAGTCAACATAATTATCAAAGGTAGTTAAGTTGTAATTTCATTGACACTGACCATTGCCAGTTTTGTGATTTTGTTGTTCTTTTAGTTAGTTTCGATCATTATTGCTGTTTAGGGCTTCAGCAATGGTTTTCAACCGGGGTTCCGCGGAACCCTAAGGTTCCGCCAGTAAGTTTTGGGGTTCCGCAAGTTTACATTCAAATCCGAGAGTCTATTTTATTATTATATGCATATTGTTTAAATATAATCAAATATTGATTAGGTTTGCCACTATTAATAAATTTGCTACACTTTAACACGTTTGCTGCGATCCCGAATTTTCGTTGTTTTCTTGTGGTGCAATTACCTTTAACTTTCTGCTTTCCCGCCAAATTTCGTCGACATGTTTTCTTCGCTTCAAGGAGTTCTTTCAGACAGTTTAATCGTTTGTAGGCCTACACCGGTGGGTCAAATCGCCGTGAACGTGTTAGAGATCATCACATGAGTATTTTGATTTAATTTTATTAATCAAACGATGTTTTTGCATAAGGCAATTAAATTATTGAACAGGGGTTCCTCGAGCTTTTGGAATGTTTCATTGGGTTTCGTTCCACCAAAAAGGTTGAAAACCACTGGGCTACAGTGATTATGTTTCACTGATGGCATATCTGCTAAACGCTTCGACATTAACATTACAAGAATAATTATTTTCTGTATAACAAACAATTTTGCAAACGCGATGAGTATATTTAGAGTAAGTTGATATTAATTTGCGACACAAAGTAGAAAGTGGTGCGACCAGTAGATACGCAAGGAAGGAGGCTTTGAGGTTAACCCTTTTATTGAGCTTGATATTTTTATTGTTTTATTGCACATCATCAATTTATTTTAATGGGTTATCCTCTAATTTTTTTCACCGATACAAGTTATGAATGATTTTTGTAAATTGAGCTCAGTAAGCACGTATTTTTGTTGTGATAGATATAGCAATCCATGGCCAAAAAATTGCCTATGACGGAACAAAAAACTAACTGAAAAGCTGCAATAAAAATTTCCAAATGTTTTTGATTGCTTTAAGCCTAAGGTATGCTTTTGTTGTTTCAAACCTTGAAGCAAAAGTTGGCTATCCAAACATTTTGTAGGCATCAGTTCAACCATTTCTTGGGACAGCTCGCTAACATGGGAAACTGCAGTTTCACGTTGAAACGTTTTTAAAACAAAGTTTAAAACAATTTTTTACTCCCCCTCATGAAAATGTCTTGCCGGTGCGCCACTGCGCGCGACCAATAATTTGCGGACACTTGTTATACCACCTTAACAATAGGAAATGTCAAAACAGACATCTTTTAAGCTTAAACCTAACTAAGTACATTGGCTATAACATAAACTTAAAGCCCTACAGGCAATAAAATATCAGTTGCCATTTTGAGTTTTGCGTTACATTTTATTCTTGTAAAACTGTTTTATGCTTAGGTTCTACGTTTCAATTTAGTTTGCCTAAAAATTTTATTGTCGTATCCACTAAGCTACGTACCTTGAGTTATTACTAGTAATGAACTGACACATAAGAAAGCAAAGATCTTCATAGCAAGCATTCCTGTGAGGACACTTAGTCTTTATCACATCAATGAAAAGTTAACAAAACCACAACCAACAACCTTACACTTGCGAATGGCAGACTAGGTTGGAATAAAAAGTAAGTTTAGATAAACGTTTGTTGTACTGTATTAGTAGTGCGTTGAACACACAATTTCATGCACACGTAATTTCCTATTTATACGTTTTCAACTTCCTGCTTCCTTTTCCCAGAATTTATACCTAGGTTACTTTTTATAAGTAGGCTACAGTAAGCTATTGTGATGACCGTGGGCATTGTAAAAACAATCATGTAAAACAAAACGAACAAATTTTCATAGAGTTAGATCAGGGGTTCTTAACCTGGAGTTTGCAAACTCTCAGGGGTTCACAAGGAAATTTCTAGGGATATTTGGATGGCAGTTAAGTTTTCATATGTTACCATTGTTTAATATCCTATACTAGAAATAATGATATTCCCCAGTACTTACCTGTGTGAGCAAGGATTTTCAACGCTGTTAAACATAAAAAGCAAACTTCTATCACAGCTTAAGATGGAGCATGACTTACGTTTGTGTCTCTTTAATACCACACCTACAACTGAGAAACTTATTTGCAACAAACAGGCAGAGCCTTCGCACTAAAATTCAAGATAAAGTGCTTGAAATAACTTAAATACTTTTACATTCTTTGCAATACCATTACAATTTGTTAGTTATTACTGTTAGTTAATATGCTTACCACTTAATAATGAAGTCTTAATTCAAACAAAAGACCATTAATTTGGTGTCAGCTTATTTGGGGTTCGGGTTGATTCTTTTACGACTCAAGGGGTAGCCTACTTAATGAGAAAAAGGTCCTGGAATAGGATTTGATCCAGGAATATGCATTAAAGTCTGATTGAAGCGTTAATACCGCAAATATTTCCAACACTATTTTTTATTATCCAGAAAATGTATAAAGAAGGAGTTTATCAAACACAGATCAAGACTACAAATAGAAGAAAATTTTTGGGTTGCCGTCTCTCAAATTACTTTATAGTAAACATGGAATAGATTAGCTGTGTTCTAAACCCAGAGCTCATAAAGGGTCCTCTTTTTTCATAAAAAATGAATTGTCCTCCGAGGACACTTGAAAATGCTCAAATGTCCTCTTTTTTGCATTGCTATCATTTTCAACAGTTTTATTTTTATGTGACCTTGGCGAAAGCTAAATAAGGCTAAGCAACGATACCAAAAAATAAAAGTAGCCTATGTTTTCTGTGAGCTGTGGCAGAGGTAGGCTATCCTTGTTTAAGAAAAGTGTTTATTGACTTTGAGGTTGACAATATATTGCTTGTTGTGGATATGGTGGATACATTTATTTCTGTGGCAAACGAAGGCAATGTTACTCGATGACCATGTCAGATGTATTTCTATTGTTCGACTCTTGTGTTGCCTATTTGGATGAATAGACCACTAATTTCATTTTCCGAGTTCACATCCTTTGATTGGATGCTTATTGCTTATGCTATCTTAGCCTACACCAAAGAATAGGATAACACTTTTCAGCAATGATGGCACATTAGAAAATGGACAGAATAGTTCAAATATTGCAGAACTATAGATTTTTTTAATGAATTATTAAAAGTCGAGCAATTCTTCATCTGCAATAAGCTATGGCTCAATATGCAAATTATGTAAAACGCATGTTTTCTGTGCAGAAAATCAAGTCAACAGCAAAATGTTTATTGACTGAATCTGACAAATAAATATGTTAAGTTTTTTATTTGTCACTTTTGCTACATAGGCCCATACCGTAATCCAGTGTTGTACGTTGACGGCGTCAACTTTTTGTTGACGCTGAGACTAGCGCCGTCAATTTATATTTTAGTTGACGGAAGTGATAGCGTCGTCAACTATTTTGCCAATTTTAAGCTTCACGCGCTATGCGTCATTTTTTTTGTTTTTATGGAAAATCTCGTTTCACAATGAGAGTTTCACAATGTATTCTAGCCAGCGCGACTCATCCAAATTACCGACTTTCGCGTTGGTTGGAATGGCTCCTTGGAAATACAAGCGGAAGAAGTTCGCCAAATGGTGATCACTCATATCGTGAGCAGTATCGAGAACGATGGATCAGAGAGAGAAAGTGAAAAATCAATGAATGTTGGAGGTTGAAAATTCTTTATTTCAAGAGCTCTATGCCCTTGAAAAGAGTGATGTTGGTGCAGTGGACCTCGTTAAAAGATTTATATATGCTAAGCCCTCACAGCACGCTTGGAACAGTGATACCTTTCCGAGTAAACGTTTTCAAGGCTTGTTTTTGAAATACAACACACCAATACCATCCAGCGCTGCTGTGGAACGCATGTTTTCACTTGGAAAGGACATTATGCGTCCCAAACGCATCAGATTGTCGGACAAACATTTTGAAATGCTTGTGTTTCTACAAGGAAATAACTAATAAGCTAAGCAGCCAATTACAATACAGTCTCAAAACATAATACCTGCTCTTTACTTATAGCTATATTGTTAGCCTAAACTTGGTTGAAATACTTCCGTTTTGTGAGACCCTGGCTACAATAGCGCTAGAAATTAGCGCTGACGCTGACGCCGTCAATTTAATTCATTGACGCGTACAACACTGCCATAATCATATAAGAAGATGTAAAAATTGTTTAAACGTAAAAATCCACTGTCATTTTACTTGCTTACTAAATATGTCCTTTTTTTGGGTGATGAAAATATGGTAGGCCTAACTTAGATGTCATTGCGAAAATGGTGGACCAAGACTGAATTTTGTTCTGTTATAAAAATCACGATTTCGGTTTTCAACGTTACTTGGCTAGCCATTTTAAAGCTTTGACTTTTGAACGCAACCTCACTTCACGATGCAGTAAAAGAAATTTTAACTCCGATTCCATTTCACCCCATAAATTTTTAAAAATACGGGCAGCCTATTGAGTGCACGACTCTTAACAAAGTTAATAACTGTCACAGCATCTCGCACAGAAGTGTTAATATGCAGTAGCCTACCTTGTGCAAATTGGTATACTTTCTGGGACCTCTAAAATTCGTTACGTGACTCCTTGGGGGGTCGCGACCCCCAGTTTGAGAAGCCCTGGCCTAGTGTATTTTTGAACCCTTGATTTAACATCTAGGCAACTCATGCTTTAAGTTGATTGAAGTAGCCTGTGATGTTGTTTTTATTTGAGATTTAGTGTCGTGGCTGTTGTGTACAGCCCACACAGATTCTGTAGACTTTGCGCTATAACGGTTGTAACATAAGCACAAAACTACCAAAATTGAAATAGGTTATAAATATCAAAATCACACAAAATATACACAAAAGACTAACTGACTACTCAAACTATCATCTGATGAGCCTATTAGCTATTTTGGCTAGAAAATTTTAAGCTCCCCGTAGGGATAGCCTGAGTGCGATATGAAAGTCGTAATGGATTGAATCTTTATCCTCGGACTGGGAAAGCTTCTTTAAGAGCTTAATCCTGACAGTTTCGCATACTTGTAGGGGGAACTGCTGACGCAGGTCCGATTACCGAGATTGTGAGAGTGAAGTTTCCGATTGTTGAAGTGTTGCTGTCGATGAATCATTTTATCCACCAGATGCCGCTGAATAAAGAGCTGTCAATGGTTAGCAGACAATGCAAAATGTTATATGATTGTTTTTGTTATGTTTGTGACTATAGTGTTGGTGGAAAGCACATTTCATAAAATATATTGAAAGGTGGTAAGTAGGTCTGCTAGACAAGATATAAAATCTTTTTTGGTATGCTCATTGGGGAGCAGGACAAGGCCTGGCCTCCCCAAGTATTTTGTGGCAGCTTTAGATCTAACCTTAACAGGATGGTGGTTGGTGAAGGGTTCTGTAAGAGCCTTGTTATTTGCAACTCCAAGAGCTTTGAGAGAGCCACAAAACCACCATACCGACTGTTGCTTCTGTATGCTAAGTAGGATTGTGAAGCATCGCAAGGTCAACAGAAAAACAGCACTGACTTATCGAAGTATATCTTATCCATTCCACCTGTTTCTCACAGTGAAACTTTACCAGTTTAAAGACCATCTTTAGGAGTTTTGTGTTTACAAAATAAAGGTAGTTTAGCTTGATAGGCCTACTAACGAAGTAGGCTACCGGTAACTAACTTACTAAAGTATAATGCCATCAAGGATCCGCTTGTAAGCCTGGAAAAAAAGTTTTATTACCGGTACGGTACTGAATATAAAATTACGTCTAGTGAAGCAATTTGTTAAAGCTTTGGATTTCACAGAAGTTTTTCAAGAAATCAAAACAACATTTCCAAAATTGTGAATATTTGTTGGCCTCCAAGTAACTACAATGTTGCTGTCAAGATTCTTGGAGGAATAAATGTCTGAAATAGAAAGGAAAATATGGCAAGCTTTTCGAGGTGTGGTTGATATTTTTTTCTAACAAACAATAAAAATAAAAATTACAAAGATGTCGTTGAAAGCACTGATCACAAGTTACTAAAAGATAGGATGTCGCATGTCATTTAAACTTAATTTTCTATAGCCTACCGGTACTTTCATTTTGATTTAGTTCAAGAAGCTTTTGGGACTTTAGCGAGAAACATGGTGAGAGATATGATCACGATTTCAAAACTGAACAGAAGATCACTAAGAGTAAAGATCTATTGCCTGAGCAGCATGAGAGGTTGTTGGAATACAGATTTAACACAGTTGACTAGTCTACAGTTGAAATACAGATTGTTGGAAAGTAAAAAGTGTGGATATATCAAAAAGCATTGATAATGCAAAAAAACTAACATGATTTTCGAACTCACCGCCCCAAAAAACGTTAAGGAGCATCAAAAAGTGACTTAAATAAAAATAGTCTAACGTAGTGTAGGCTAAGGCCTAATTAATCACATCTCAGTCCAGCACAGGCAACTTTTTATATGACAAAATTTCTATAAAAGCCTACTTTTTTATATGACGGAATTTCCATGAAAACCTATTTTTTACATTCTTTTACTTCTACTTCGTGATTCCTTTGCAAATTTTTGAAGAAGATGAAGTTGTAATTTTTCCTTTATAATTTCTTGAGTTTAGTTTATCTTTAGGTCCTAAATTTGCACAAATCCAGTTTTAAGATGTGGACCTGGAGTGTAAAAATCTCGCAAACGGTTTTCCGTTGTAAATAATCAATATGTA
Source organism: Aplidium turbinatum (assembly GCF_918807975.1). Lineage (NCBI taxonomy): Eukaryota > Metazoa > Chordata > Ascidiacea > Aplousobranchia > Polyclinidae > Aplidium > Aplidium turbinatum. Next base: position 30,571,233 of record NC_137475.1, on the reverse strand, counting down.
GCCTATACTAATCATAGTAGGCTAAATAGCTACATGAACTGAATGAAACTTGTTTGTCTGAAAGTATTCAAAGCACTTCCAGATTAGAAGAGAAAGCGTAAGCTATTTGGCAGTGTTGTACGCATCAATGAATTAAATTGACGGCGTCAGCGCGAATTGCCTAAAACCTTTACGGCGTAAAGTACTGCGTAAGCTCTTAAAGAAATTGACGGCGTCAGCGTCAGCGCTAATTTTTAGCGCTATTGTAGCCAGGGTCTCACAAAACGGAAGCATTTCAACCAAGTTCAGGCTAACAATAGCTTTAAATAAAGAACAGGTTTTATGTTTTGAGACTGTATTGTAACTAGCTGCTTTAGCTTATTAGTTATTTCCTTGTAAAAACACAAGCATTTCAAAACGTTTGTCTGACAACCTGCTGCGTTTGGGACGCATCATAGCCGTACGAGCCAGGGGGGCAAGGGGGGCAGCCGCCCCCCTTGTTGTTTCAAAACGTCGCGAATTCGGGCAAAATCTTGAAATTATTAGGGCAAAAATTGCTATATAAAGCGCTACAAAATTGCATAAATTAAGAAAAACTATAAATTAATATCTTTTATCTATCAAACTAAGTACAGCCTCTTATTTGCACAAGAAATGTGCCGCAAAATTTTCATTTGGCACACCCATATTGATATATTGTATTGCATGGTGATCAAACTGCAGTACGAAATGCATTTAACCAACTGCATCATGCCAATTTAGGCAACCACCAAAATATGTCTCTAATACTTTTGTGAAACTGCCCAAATCAAAACGCAAAATTTGCTATATAGCTAATTTTATTAATTTTCACAAATGCATCGTGTTGATTTGGGCAGCTGAAAACATGAAATTATTTGATGAAACTGATTAGTCTGTTTATGCAACTGCCCAAATTAGCGTGAGGCAGTTTCCCCAAAATGAACAAATTTATTAATTTTCCCATTTACATAACTATATCGTTTAGATTTGGGCAACAAAAAAATATGAAATTGCAGTATCTGATCATAGTCTATTTATAAAACTGCCCAAATTGGCATGATGCAGTTGCCTCGGCATCAACATTTACAAAGTCTTTAATTTTTTTCATAATATCCATAAATGCATCATCTTGATTTCGGCAACTACAAAATATGAATTTATATATATAAATCTGGTAAATACTTTTATAAAACAATTCGGGTGGGGAGGTCACAGTACTTTTTCAACCATAAGCGAACATAGCTAAGCAACACCACAACATTTAACAAAAACATGTTATACCTTTTAAAAGTAATGTTAAGATGTTGCTTAGCTTTGTTTGGTTACTTTTATAAAAGGTTCTGCTACTATTCGGCGAGTTCCCTATTCGGCGAGAGCCTTTTTCGGCGAGTTCCCTATTCGGCAATTTTTTGAAAATCCAACGACGCCTTCTGCAAATCCGATGAGTGAATATTATTCAATATTCAGACATTGAATCAATGTAAATACGTACTGCTAGGCTAATTGGGTTCTTTGAATCCTACGTCACCGTGTGTATGCAAACTTAGAATATATCAAGTTTAGTTATTTTTGTCATCAAATTACCTAGCCTAACTATATTTTTAGAAGTAGTGCTGCCAGACCTTTTTATTTTTGTACTAAAATTCGTATCATCAAAACTACTTTAATTGATTGAACAAAGTTTATTTGAACAGAAGTAGTATGTCTGTGTTTTATTACATTTAATCATAATTTCTCTATTGTTATGTACTTTTTTCTGAATCTGCATGGTCCCCCTGAGCCGGTCTCCTGCAATGTTTATTTTTTGAGTCTTTTATGACATCACAACTGAATATTTAAGTGGCGTTGTTTATTATTTGTGGTGTGTAAAACAATATTTGTTACTCCTACTTACCATGCCAAAGTGCAGAAGCATCGAGCAATGCACAAGCAAGGTATCTTCAAAGATGAATTCAGTTATTCTATCTTGATTACTTTGGTAAGAAATTCTAGCTAGCTGGTGATCAGTGGCGTAGCCAGGGGGTGGGTGGGTATTGCAAAGAGCGAGTTTTGCCATTACCAAACATTCAAATATCTCAGCCAGGAATTAACAACAAGAAAACATAGAAAATTGTAGCTTTATTTCTGAAAAATGCCGAAGAAAACATGATCTTATCCTTTTGCTATGCCACCGCACAGTACCATTATACAGGAATATTCATAACCACATTTTTGTTGAAAATACTCTCAGAATGCACCAAATTCAAAGTAATTTTTCAAAATTTTCTGGGGGAAGCCCCCCAGACCCCCCGCTGCTGGATGTCGCCATAACCGAAACACGCTGTCAAAACCCCCCATTTCAAAATTACTGGCTACGCCACTGCTAGTGATCTTGTTATGTTAGTTTTTCATTGTTATCATGCACCGCATACATTATATTTGGGCAATTTCTATAAAAGCGTGCACATTTGGGCAAATTTACGTTCTGCCCCCCCAAAATGGTTTGGTCTCGTACGGCTATGGGACGCATAATGTCCTTTCCAAGTGAAAACATGCGTTCCACAGCAGCGTTGAATGGTATTGGTGTGTTGTATTTCAAAAACAAGCCTTGAAAACGTTTACTCGGAAAGGTATCACTGTTCCAAGCGTGCTGTGAGGGCTTAGCATATATAAATCTTTTAACGAGGTCCATTGTACCAACATCGCTCTTTTTAAGGGCATAGAGCTCTTGAAATAAAGTATCTTCAGGGGCGCCGGAATGATTTTTGACTGGGGGGCAAGATTACGAAAAAAGGGCACTTTTGTTTACTAAAAGGCCAATTTTTTTTCAAGTTTTAAGATAAGATATAGCGATAATGTTAATCTATCAGCTCACTATGTATTGAGTAATGATAGCCTAAGTGTCCGGTATACAAAGAAGGGCATCATGCTATGTTATAATGATGTAACCTACTGTCAAGCCTTAAAGCAGCCTGCGGCCATGGCCACTAAGTAGTGCTTGAATGACAGCCGGTGCTACCTCCTCAATCGGCCAAGTTTGGCCGCCAGTCTTTTCTAACCAATTATTTAATTTCGCAATAGAATGATTGTGGATTAACTGCCGAAAACATGTAGTATCAAAGAGTGACGCAAAATTAGTTCAGCGCGTCATAATCGCCACTGTTGCATTGTGCGGGAATATTTGTTATTGATGGAATATATCCATCTGCGATCACCAGCGCTGTAGCCTAAGTCTTGTTTGTAATTCAAGACGTTTATTTTAACAAAGTCTTAATCCAAAGTGCTAATTTACGTCGGCTGGCAATATTGTCGTTTTTATGTCGATTCGATGTTGTCGGACATTGAATCGTTGTTAAAAAAAAGAACTAGATTAGTTGACATCCGAGGGGAAAATATTTTTTGATCATATTTTGAAAAAATAATGCTTCTTTTAGTAATGTCCTTTACATCATTGAAATACTTATTTTGTTGCCTTGCCGTCATCGTCAACACATGTCGAACGATGTTTTTCGTTGCTAAAAAGAATTCTAGAGTAGTGGCGAACTTTTAAAATCAGCCACATTGGAGACACTCCAGTGGCGTAGCTAGGGAATGTGCTGGAATGTTCCGCCCCGGGCGGATTCAGATTTTTCCGCCCTTCAAGAAAAAGCAGGTAAAAATGAAATGCGTTTTTTTTATCAGATTATAATCAAAATCAAAAATCGTAGTCTGAAAGTGCCGCCCCCAGACGTGCCGCCCGGGGCGGTCCGCCCCCCTCGCCCCGCCCTAGCTAAACCACTGAGGCACTCGTGCGAGTGTCGTTAGATGGTCCCGCAGTACTGGATTACAATCCCAATAAAGCAGTTATTGCGTGGTGCAACGATTCTATTGTAGGACGTCGCCCAGGCCCAGATTTCAACAACGCTAAGTGATCATTTTAGCATTGTTGCAAGTTTAATTCTATTTACTTGTGCCATCGTTATTTTTATTTTGTATTTTGGCCTCCAAGCATGGGCGCCGATCGCTCTGTAAAATTGGTGGGGACATTTACTAGGAAAGGTAGGAAGGGGTGACGAGCAGTAACGATCGGTGAGGGAAAGCAAGGAAAGCAGTGCTTACCTGAGCGAAAACTATGCAAAATATAATGACTGAATTCTAGGTTTAACTTCTTATTATTTTTATCAAGTCTATTTTAACTTGAAAATTACTGTGTTCGTGACTAGAATTACTCGTAACGCTTGTGAGTAGTCTAAGTCCTCACCAAATCGCATGTCTTGCCTATAAATGCCAATTAAGGCAAACGCTTTTTGTCAGAAACCATCACTGAAGCTCCAGGGAAATCAACTTTCAAAATTGCTTACCCTACATTGAAAAACGCCTTCGTTTTATCCAATCCTCAATCGTTTTGCAAAACGACACCAGCTGCTTAGCCAATCAGATGTGTTATCTGGTGTTATGGTTAAAGTTGCTTTCCCAGTGACGTTAATGCGTATCTCATAGCGGCTGCTTTTGGTTTCAGGCGAAACGAATACAACCTCTACGCATGAGTGATTTTCGGGCTTGTAACTATAGGCTACTGAGTACGCTGAAAATAAAGCTGGTTCTCTTACCCAAAAAAAAAACATAGATTCTACAACAAAACATGCAATTCCAAAGGGTACATTAACCAACCAGTACTGAAACAGCACAAGTGTTTTTTAAATTCTTTGGGTCAATAGACTGACATCACAAGTTCAGAGCAAACATACTTGTGTTCTTCAAGAATGGACTAGCTTAATTTATAGGCTAATTATTTGCTCTTTACTAGTGCACCAGTCCAATGCATGTCGTAAATGCTTACAGATGACATTGACAATAAGTTTTTGTGCTCAGTCTAAAAAAGCAGCCAACATTCTAGACTAGTCCCAGTTTGATTGATTGAATCTTTATCCTCGGACTGGGAAAGTCCGAAGATTTTGTTTTGGAAATGCTCTCAGAGCGCACCAAATTGGAAGTGTTTTTCAAATTTTTCTGGGGGAGGCCCCCCAGACCTCCCGCTGGAAGTGTTGCCTTCGGGCTTCACCCGACGGTTACGCCCCTCGTGCCTACTACCTTGCTGCAGCACATTTCCAAGTTGCTTTCCCAATGGTTTAAGCCACCGAACGTCACTGGTGACGAGCGAAGCGAACTAGAAAGAACGGGGGTCTGTTCTGACAAACAAGCAAATACAGTTGGTTCAAGTCTAATGCGATGTATATAGGCCTATATTTTAATTGTCACTGTCAGCATTGGACAGCAGACGTCCAAACACTCGACAACGAGTTTCCGGCGAATTTAAAAAAAAATCCTTGGAGGGGTCATGGAGGTTGATCCAATTCAAAACTGTGTTGTGCACATGGCAGACCATTACATGATTTAGCTGTTTCTGTGTCATGGTAGATCGTAACCAAGTTTTGACACGTCGCAAAGTTGAAACTAACCGTTCAGCTAAACACGAGCTGGCTTGGTGAAATGAGCAAAATTAAGTCGCACAGAAAGTTCCATTTACGGAAACATTTGCAGATCTGCGAATGGTATCTTCTTAAATATCATTCGAAAATCTTCCACCGACTTTCTATTGTACCAGTACTGCTTTCGAAAGAAGCATAGTTCTTCTGCAAGGGACTCTGTGTCATAGAACTCAGGATATATATCTACCACATGCAATTCTAGCTTTCCACTAAAGAGTGCCTCTTGTAGAATTTTGTAGTGCTCAAGATCAGTCGAATTGAAATAGTCAGTAAGATTTTTCTTGCCGCTGTCAATGTCTGCAAAATACTCTGACCGATATTTTGTCTCTGGTGTTTGAAGTTGAGGAGGTTGACCATGGCCATGTTGAAGACGATTTGAGATCTTTTTGGGACGTGACAGATTCAATGACTCAAGCTCAAGCCCCTCAGCATTTACAAAGACACGATGAAATTCTTCTTCACTGCATAGATGGCGGAGTTTAGCACCTTCAAGCATGCCAGCCACAGTCACCGTGCAACCTTGCAAGACTTTGGTAAAACGTTCCAGACACTGAATGCAGACAATGCCAGTAATAACCCAAGCACACTTGACCCATGAGAAAAATATTTCAAAAGCCAACTAGCACTTGTTGCTACATTTGAATCAAATTGACTCAGGGCTACTTCCAAAGCTTCCAATACTGACTTATAATTATCAAGAACTGCTTTTCAGCAGCTGCACGTGTGAGCCATCTTGTTGGACAAATTGGTTTCAGTTTTTATGCAGCCTGAGGCAAAGACTCTTCAGAATAAAGATTCAGGTAGGCTACAGACAGGTGCTTGAATTTCCCAGAAACCTTTACGTTATAAAAATAATTTAAAAAGATGGTGGGGACATATAAAAAGATGGTGGGGACACTTCCCCACTGTCCTATAGGGATCGGCATCCATGCCTCCAAGCAAGCAGATTTGGCCGCCGAGAAGGAGCTCCCGGTAGGCCACGATGGCTGCCGAAAAAAAAAAACAAGTTTTAAGGCCTGTACTGTTTTGCAAAATTTTGTGCGTAAATATTATTTTGAGGCAAAAATGAGAGATTATAGTTAGGCTAAAAGCGAATAGCAGAAATTGTTATATTGCAAAATGTGCAGTAGTTTACATGACATTAAAAGAGCACCATTGCCCCCCCTGCCCCTCCATAGAAAAACTGAGGGCAGGGGGGGCATCCGCCCCCTGCCCCCCCCCCCGCTTCCGGCGCCCCTGAGTATCTTCAACTTCCGCAATGACATTCATTGATTTTTCGATTTCTCTCTCTGATCCCTCGTTCTCGATACTGATCACGATATGATTGATCCCCATTTGGCGAACTTCTTCCGATTATATTCCAGGTAGCTATTCCAACCAACGCAAAAGTCGGTAATTCGGATGAGTCGCGCTGGCCAGAATACATTGTGAAACTCTTATTGTGAAACGAGATTTTCCATCAGAACAAAAAAATGACGCATAGCGCTTGACGCTTAAAATCGGCAAAATAGTTGACGACGCTATCACTTCCGTCAACTAAAAAGAAACAGACGGCGCTAGCCTCAGCTTCAACAAAAAGTTAACGCCGTCAAATTGACGGCGTCAACGTACAACACTGCTATTTGGTTAGTTGGTTTTGAATCTTTATCATCGGCCTGCAAAGATTCATGGTAGTTTTTAATAGCCCACTTGTAGACTAGAGGCTTTTGAGGCTGGGTTGGTTATCAAGATAGACCGAGTAAACTTTCCTGTCAAAATATTGTTGTCCATCCACTAGGTGCCGCTGAATGGAGAGTAGACCTGAAACACGTTGCTCAAGCGCACACTCAAAGAGCCAAACAATGCCGCGTAATCTTGAGTCGGGCACTTTACCACTGAGCTCAGGGCCGGATTTAGCTGATGGAAGGCCCGGGGCACTTTTAAATCGGGCGGCCCCCGTGCAAAAAAAGTTTTGCGCCTATGGCGCGAAAATCCGCCTCTACGTCTACAGTAGCATTAATCCAGTACTGCATAGCATTTATCGGAAACTTCAAAGGCTGAAAGAAAAAAAAAATAACACAAAATTACATTTTTTCCACGTAGGGGTACCCTTTAAAAGTCGGGGGGCCCGGGGCACCTGCAACCTCTGCTCCCCCTAAATCCGGGCCTGACTGAGCTACCGAATATATCATACAGTAAAACGATTTATCAATTAGCCTAAGTTTTTTTCACAAACACATGAGCTTTGAATTCTTTGAAAAACACAAATGATCAAATGATATGAAGAAAGTAGCCTATCTTAGAGAAAGTTGTAAGCAATTAAAATTTGATACGCCCACAGGTCTCTACGAATTGACAATAATTTCTTTTTGTTTTTATTGGTATTGTTTCGCTACGTTTAATTTTGAACTTCCATTTTACAAAATCTTGGTTTGTGGATATTTTTAGCAAAATTTAGTATGTTTTCGAGCTTGCACCGAAATGAAAGATCTTAGTCGTTAAATTTAAAAAAATATTCTGGCAACATTGAATTTAAGACGCCTATTCAAAAAAACACGAACAGTAGGTACCGAAGGCTACGGTACCGTACTAAATTGATTCAGCATTTCAGCTTGATTGTTGATTTATTGTGGTTGACTGCAATTTGTTTTAAAAATAAGTTAAAAACAAAGTTTATAGGCAACAGTGGTGAATTGCTTAACTGATCAGTTAAATTACAGAGAAAAACCAGAAAGTTACACAAAGACCTTCTGATGATCCCCAGTAAGGGTGAAACAGGCTGTAGTAGAGGTTATTAGAAAGGAAGTGGCTATTTTTCCACACTTAATGCCATGGTTACAATCAGGTGTTGCCAGAGTTAGGATTAAAGTTAGGAAGGGTTAGAGTTAGGAATAAGATTAGGGTTTTGATCTTTGCCCAGGACTAAAATAAATTTCCAAAATTCAAGTTTTTGTTTTCAACAGCTTTCAATTTTCTCAAATTAGGGCAGAATTCCTTATCTGGCAAAACTATTGAGGCTATTATTACACTCGGTAGCCACTTTAACAAGTCGAAATTCTGCCACTGCGAATGACTACAATGCAACCGCCAACCAATCAGAGCATATTATAAGAGGCTACCGTCCAATTGTGACCCTTCTAGCACTCATCCAGAGAGTTAATGCTTGTTTTGAACTTTATTTGGTAATTACAGAAGAAAAAGAGCAATAGCAGTGGTGGAAATCGAACCCGCGTCAATGAAATGACTACTTTCTAGCCCTAACCCCTAAGCCAACCAGCTGACAAAAAATCCATCACTTAATTTGCTTTCTATCATCTTCTTTTCGCCGTTTTTTATGTCATTTAAATCGTAGCTTATGATTGGTTGACGGTTTCATTCTAGTCAAGTTTAGTGGCAGAATTTCGACTTGTTAAAGTGGCTACCATTACACTCAGTACTGGGTTTTTTTTTTCGGTCATTTATCGGTCATTGACCGATTTTTTAGCAAAATGTCCGAAAAAAATATAGTCAATTCGGTCAAAATGTCCGAAAAAATACGTACGCGCTCAAATCGATTTCAGTGATTGCAAAGAAGCTTCTTGCGCCACTGTACGATTTCTTGTCAATCGGAAATACAAGACGTAGACTTAGTGTTTAAACGTTGATCCAATGTCTTATTATATGTGATACGCAAATACAAATACAGAAGTCAGTCTTCGAAATTAGCGTGGGCAATCGGCATTTGCCGAGGTGATTGCCGACGCAGATGCGTTAGCGTTGGCAGTAAAAATGCTGAGGCCACAGGAGCGCTTGAAAGGACCAAAAGATTACAAAAAAATAATTTTCTTGGACTACACCACACTCTTACTATTGCTGGATGTTTTATTTGGGTTACTTCCTACTTCGCCGGCGCTTAGACACGTGCCCAGCTGAGAGAATTGAATCTTTCATAAAAATATCATCCTATTTGCATTGATTCAACGATGGTAGACGTCAAATTAGTCTAAGCATCTACTCCTTATCGCGCCTCGCGACTTTGTGTTGCTCGCAGTATCTCAATTGTGCCGAAATTATGTTAGTGTAAACGTAAATCGAGGCAATCTTTTCGCAGGAAGCTATTAATTTGTTACTGGTACCTGGTTGAGCAATTAACGTTATTTTATGATAATTCAACGCCACTAGATGTCGAATTAATGTAAAACAAACGTAAATTTCTTATTGGATACTGTTGTTACGCAATATAACCAGCCGGGAAAATTAAATCGATTTGTGTTGCCTCGAACATTGAATCAACCCAAAATTAACTTACTTTCCCCCCGTCAGTTATATAACGTTTATTACTTAACAGCGTGCGTATCGCGTTGCTCGCTTTATCGCTAGTTTTTGGTATTATTACATCACAATAAATCAAACAGTGCGGTCGTGATAGACTACTCTAGTATTAGGGGCGTGAGACCAGAGGGGGGGGTACCCAAAAAGTGGAAGTGAGAAGTGAAAAAAGGAAGTGAGAAGTTTTGTGATGTGATCAGTGTGCTTTTGTTTTTTCTCACTTCATGCAAGAGCTGGAATGGTCCATGCACAACCAAAGATGAGTTGTTAGCTGTGCTCCAACAACATCCAGACAATACTAAATCAATTGTATGCACTGCACTAGCATTCTTTATTCACACTCATCCTCATGAACGAGCATCTAATCCAGAATTATACCGCCAAAGTAGAATCTCAATTGAAGAAAAGGTGGAAAATTTATGCATACTGTTAGGCGGTTCCTATGGCACAGCAATATCATCTGCTCATGTAGCATTGCCTACCAATGAAGACGCATTGGCAATAATCTCGAACCAACCTGCTCCTATTTCTCTTTTTGAGGCCAATGAACTTTGCGCTACATTATGGTGGAACGAGATACTGTAGTTTGGTATATTGGATACTTCAAGGAGATGCTTTCAGCCAAAGATTATAGTATTGAACATCTTGTAAGAAAGGACTCTGAAAAGAATGTTTACTGGGTACATGCAGAAAAACTAGTTGATGACAAAGTTGATGTAGAACAGATCCTTACAAATGAAAATGGAAAAAGGCTTATTATTACAGGAAAGTGGGACTTTGGTAGAACAAACAAATTATGTTTGAAAAATACCAAAGAAATCGAAGCTCTATTCAACAAAGCAAAACCTACCTTCTAAGTGTATCAATATCATGCACAATTGCTGATCTAAATATCAGTAAATATGAACATAATTCTGATATGCATAAACAATCATTATGGCAACATAGAAATATTGGGACACATTAGAGGTGAATATTCTTCTCAAAACACCTGATATAATCCCCTGCTAATCTCTCAATCTCCCCCCACCAATATAATAAACAAACAAAGAAAGAGTCAAATACAAACCTTTGAATTTCCACATGCATTGGGGAAGAACATTCACCCCTGGGACACAACACTGACTATAGCCTATCCTTGTGCTCAATATACTGTGTACATATATATTATGTGAGTTAATTATGTACTATGTAATGAAGCAAATTTTCAAATTCTCGCATGTATATAATACCATAAATGGCACCATTTGGCCATTTCAAGAGCTTTTTCACTTTTTCTTGCACCAAAATGTTTGCATTTATTCTGACCATCCCACACGAGGGCTTAAAATACTGGAATTGGGATGTGGGGGGCACAGCAAGAAAATTTTTTACAATAATTTTTTTTCGAGGGGTATTTTTTCAGTATTTTTGGAAGAAAATTCAAGTTTTGGCCACTTTCTACATGAGATAGATGATTTTAACCACCAAAAATGGATTCATTGCTGAAAAATGAGTAGGAATACACTTTTAAATCAACTGATTCCCTCAACTGTGTCAGATTTTATATCCAAAATTAATTTTTATGAAAAAAATTCCCTCGCTGGGGTCAAAAATCACATTTTTTGCCCCTAATGAATGGTTTTTCAATATTTTGACCTAAAATTTGGTATACAGCCTAGATTTAGTATATCTATCAAAATAAAATTGGATATACTATTTTTTGGGTACCCCCCCCCTCTGGTCTCATGCCCCTACTAGTATATATTTTGCTTTTCGCTTTACATGTTTTGGTACAATTTTTTCGTAATAAACGTTCACATGCAATTGCCGAGGCAATTTCAACTTTTGCCGTTTGACCTTGACAATGTTTTTGCAAAAATAAAAATATGTTAATTTCGAAGACTGAAAGTAACGTTTGTCTGTTCTAACTTTTCTCAGATAAAACACGACAACGTTTCTCAGCGAAACTTAATGTTGTAGCTAGTCAGGAAGTGCAAATTTTCGTTTGTATCAGCTACTTCAAAGGAAATATTTTCATCAGAAAAAATGACCGAAATAAATAAAAAATGACCGAATTTTTTCAAGTCATTTCGGACAAATGACCGAAAAGTCTCAGCGAAAAAAAAAACCCAGACTCAGTATAAATATAGCCACAGCCCAAGCCTTAAAGCAGCCGGCGGCCATCGCGGACATGGCCGCTAAGTAGTGCTTGAATGACCGCCGGTGCTACCTCCTCAGTCGGCCAGTTTGGCCGCCGATTTCTTCAGCTAATTATTTAATTTCGCAATAAAATGATTGTGGATTGTGCGGAAACATTTGATATTGTATCGAAAATATCCAGCTACGATCACCCGCTATAAGTCTTGTTTGTAATTCCCTGCTTTTATTTTAACAAAGTGTTAATCCGAAGTGCTAATTTACTTTGGCTGGCAATATTGTTGTTTTTATGTTGATTCAATGTTGTCGGAAATCGTTGTTAAAAAGGAGAATTACCCAGACAACAAAATTCGTCATTTTTACCCTGATTTATCCACTGCAAACATAGAATCAATGTAAAAATGACGGATTTTGTTGTCTGGGAAGGTTAGTTGACATCCGAGGGGAAAACACGTGTCTTCAGAGTTGAGAAATGTTTCGGCTGTGGGTTAGTGACTTCACAGTTCACACCCTAAATGGTGACATCATAACGGTATAAATGGTCAGGTTTTATGAAAGGCGGTATGCAGTTGAAACAATTTAGTGTCGTTAGATGGTCCCGCAATACCGGATTACAATCCCGATAAAGCAGTTATTGCGTGTTACAACGATTCTATAGCAGGACGCCCAGACTTCAATAACACTAGTCACTAAGTGATCATTTTGGCATTGTTGCAAGTTTAATTCTATTTACTTGTGCTATCGTTATTTTGGCCTCCAAGCACGCAGATTTGGCCGCCGAGAAGGAGCTCTCGGTAGGCCACGATGGCTGCCGGACAAAAACACGAGTTTTAAGGCCTGCAGCCTATTAGAAAATACTAACTGAACTTGGAGTAATTTGCTCTGCTTGGCATTGAGCACTTTTTGTAGTACTATATATTAGCATTTATTGTTTAGTAGCAGCTGATGTACCGTAGATCTGATCCATTGGCTCAATGGTTTACTGGTCTTGCACTCGACTCAAGATCAAGTGGTGCTGGTTCGACTCTCGATGCGTGTGCTTGAGCAATGCATTTCAGGACTGCTATCCATTCAGTGGCACCTAGTGTATAGAATAATTCCTCGACGACAACTATCGGAAACTCCTCTTTGTTAATCTTTTTGACCAGGCCTGCATCATGGTTCAAAGCCTCTACAAGTATGCGAAACTGCCAGGATAAAGCGAAGAAGTTTTCCCAGTCTGAGGATAAAGATCAAATCAAACAATGATAGACTGTAACCCAACATTAACCACTGACTGGTAAAAACAGTCATGAGATTTGGTTTGGAAGAACAAATGTCATAGAACAAAATAACACTCTGTTGGTGTATTAATTTGTTACGTTTTTCTATAGATAGTAACAAAGTTGTTAGGTCGGAAAAATTTCACAAGACAGCTTTAAGGTTTGGTATCTGGACAATGGACATTCAACTGCCAACATTTCTACACATTTCACTGATGTGAATGCACTGGAAAAAAAGTCTAAATATATAATGTATAAAGCTAAAACCTCAATTGCTAAGGCAACAGGGATCAGTTGTCAGTAGATGTAACAGAAAATATATTTCGCACTTGCTAGTGCATCGTCAGTTTCATAATTTCTTGTGGCTACCATTTATCACTAAACTTCAAAAAACATCATACCTAAAGCATTTTTGGGTCTTAAAACTTAAATTTGGACATACTTTAAGTGATGTTGAATGAAATGGAGTTGAATTTCTTGTTTCTTGATGTGTTTTGATTTGTAAGTAATTTTTCTGCTACGCTTCATTTTGAACTTAATTTTTCATATTAGTGCTTGCGAGTGATGTTTGTAATTGTATTTCACCAACAAAATCAAACAAACTACTCTAAAGACAATATGGAGTTTGCTTGTAAAAATCATAGCTATTGACTTGACATAATTCTTGTTTTATTGCAACTCAGATTCTCCACCCTGTATTATCAAAGCAATTGCTTTTGAAGATTGCCTATATATTGTATATTAGTTTAGTTAATTAAATAACATTATTGTGACATCTTGAGTTGACTTTGCAACAAATGTATACCATCTAGATCCTAGATTTAAAAAAAAGCATGACCCAAAAGTGATTGCCACAGCTAAAACATTTTGTTTCACACTAGATGTTGATTCTTTTTTTATATATATATTATAATACTTTTTCTTTAATGGTTTAATTGTTGATCAAGAGATTTATTACTTTGTCTTGAGACTACCAAATTATATATGTTAGTATAGGTTAGTGTTAGATTCACAAGGCAACATTTCTGACGAATAAATGCCATTTGGTATTATTTGCAAGTAAGCTACATTTTTACTTTGCTTTTTTTTACTTATTATTGTGTTGTTTCTTAATGCATAAATGACTGCATTTTAATAGCACTTAATATACTGTGAAAAATGGTACCTAAATTGCTCTGTCAAGAATATGACATACTACACTTCTACAGTATTCATTAAAGTGAGTTAAAATTGATTTTGCAGAAGTTTCCTGTGTAGGTTTCTGTTTTGTTACAAGTAAAAATTAACCGTGATGTCCTCTCGTGATGCTCTGATTGGAAAAGCGAAAATATCAGAGCATGCACAACGCTATGAAGAAATGATATCTGTGATGAAGAGGGTTGTAGAGGCAGGGGGTGAGTTAAACAATGACGAACGAAATCTACTTTCTACTGCATACAAACATGTGGCTGGTGCACGACGTCAATCTTGGAGAGTGATTTCCAGTGTGGAACAAAAAGCTGAGATGAAGAGAGAATCAAAGGTTCACATTGTGAAGCTGTACCGAGAAAAAATTGAAGCTGAACTTGACAAAGTTTGTATGGAAATCATCCAATTACTTGATAATTTTTTGCTTAAGTCTGCATCTGACACAGACAGTCAAGTGTTTTACAATAAGATGAAAGGTGATTATTATAGATATCTGTGTGAGGTTGCATCCATCCCTGAAAAAAGAAGGAAACTTGTCACAACTGGAAATAAAGCTTACAACACAGCACTGGGCTTATGTGACAAAATGCTGCCTGTGCATCCCATAAGACTTGGTTTGGCTTTGAACTATGCAGTTTTCCTTTATGAAATCAAAAACAGTGAAAGAAAGGCTTGCAGCCTTGCCAAGACAGCGTTTGATGATGCAATTTCTCATGTTGACAGGTTGAAAGAAGATTCATACAAAGATTCTACTTTGATCATGCAGCTGATACGAGATAACCTTACATTGTGGGGATCTGCTATGCAGGCTAAAATTGAACATTCAGACGATGAAGATTCTGTAGAACCCATTACAGAATAGAAAGCAACTTGTACACTGTTATACCATGCCATTTCTCCTTAACGGGAAATGTGTTGAGTTGCAAACATTCATCCAATGAAAATTTTTTATTTGAGAACAAAAAAATGTTTCAAAATAATAATTAATCTGCATGGTGCAGGGAATGTATTGAATCAAATTTACTTGTGTTCTATCTTCATTTTTTTATTGCTCAAAAAGCTACACTCCAACAGTTTAGTTCCATACGAAAATGATCAGTTTAACTAGGAACAGTTTGCAGTGCTAATGACAAACTATCACAGTGGTACCGGTAAATAAAAGTATCAGTGCACCTGTGTCAATGTCAGTGCATTTTCAAACTTACTTTATAGATATGAAGCAACTTCTAATGAATATTTTAAATATATAACTTTTCAAGCAAGGTGCTGTGCATTGTTCTACTTAAATTTGTTATACTGCTTAACATAAATTATTTTGCATAAATTTTTTATTTTAAATAAGCGATTGTCAATTCTGTACCTATTGCATGTTTGTTGTCTGCAGATCATTTTTGATGTTTATGAAGAACACAACACATAGCCTACTGGTGAACTACAATTTAGTAGCGTTTGTTATATATATATATCTTGTATATTTAGTGCTTTCTGAATATCTATACCTTTTATGTTTTTGTATGATACCTATTTTGACGTTTCAATGTGTTTAACTGTTTAGCACTGTACTATTATATCTGACCTGTGAATATTTATATATACGAAAATATTTTAACACTATATCTACTCTTTACTTACTTCCAAGATTATTTTTCATACTGAGCGGTTTGGTATATCATTTTTGTCAGGGTGTGATAAAATTCATAGAATTTGAGAAATGGCTGAACACAATATGAATGACTGGAAGCCACCAAATGAAGCGGAATTGAAGGTTATAGAAGCACGAAGAGAAAGAAATAATCAAATAAGCCGTTTAATGGGAGAATACATGCTCAAAGGTTTTGAACTAGCAAATATCTGTATAAGTAATTGCTGAGAAACAATGCTAACTTTACGTTGAACTTTCCTTTGGTTTCTTGGCGTAAAAACTTACTTTTTAGTGGCCAGAAATACGTTGGCATGTTGTGGTGAGATTGGTGTTACCCATTACAACTTGTGGATAACAGAGCACTTTTCTCAAAGGTTATAGAATGCTGGACCAACTATGTGGAGAGTGCAGCACAATCTTGCTACAAGATAGAAACAATCAATATTACTGTGTTGCCTGCAATGAACTGCAGTCAGAGACATCAAAAGATGACCCTGCTATAAGTGCAGAGGCCGCAGCCGCTTCTGTATTGGAGCAGCACCAGCGTCGACATGCTGATACTCAAGATGACTTTTTAACGAACAGTAGAACTACTATCACGCACACTGCCATTGCGACAGGTAACACATAATGTTATAATCTTTACCTAGCTTAAATAGCGACTGAATATTTAAACCAGCCCTTAAAGCTATAAACGCGACTCTTGGGACTAGGTGTGTCGGTCCCAGCTTACTGTAACAGTGGTTTTCAATCTGGGCTCTGATTAGTGGATTCTTGAATGCGTTGTTTTGAGATAAAGTACCATACTAAAATTCATATACAGTATTTTAAAGAAAACTAAGGATTATAGGCTTGATAAATAATTCTTTGAAATGGGTCCGTGATTACAATAGGGGACCACTTCTTTGGGTGGAACTACTCCGATGTGTCGTTACTCCTGTCAAATATGCTTTTAAAATAGGGGTTCCAGCGTCTTTCCTGAACCAACACCCTTTGCCTTAGAATTGAGTGATTTAACTAAAAAAATGTTGAAAATTTTTTTAAGCGGTGTGACTTCGTCAGACTTATTCGAAACAAGTGTACTGTACAAATAAAAATTCTGAATTTTTTTTTGAAATTGAAAAAAGTGTTGTAAGTTACTGTACAAAAACGAAACTTGAGTACCGGATCCGCTTCTGCCTCTGATATTTTTTAAACTGGTTTTGGCTTTTTTTTTTTTTTTTGGTTTTGGCTTGTGCGGTCCACAGAACTTTAGAAATTGACTTAGTGTTGCGCCGACTCAAACAAGTACGAAAACCTGCTTTAAAATTAACCTTTTGTGGAATTACAATGTAAGCTTGGAAATACTTTTGTTTTGTGCGAACTAAGCTGTTCTTTTATCTTGCAGAAAGAGAACAAACCACACCTGTGCAACAAACATCGCCTGCTGCCCATTGCACAGTTGTTACTCCTCAAACCATGAACTTACCAACAGATAACATTCAATTGATCTCATCTTATATGAGAGTGAAAGCAAAAATTGAAATGCTATCGAACCAGTTGATTCCGTGCGATAAACCAGACGAGATTAAAGCTATATGCGACGCTATAAAGGCTTGTTCAGACTCTGCAATTGCAATTAAAAAGTTGATTTAAATTTATGGGGTTTTATTTCCAGAATATAAAATCGTGTGCTATCTGCTCGTTTTTGTGTGAGGTCTTCAACCATGCTTGTTAGTCATATTTCGAATTTTGGATTTTATTTTCAGAGCAGTGTCATTGCCAGTTTCGTATGGTCTTTTTTTTATTGAAATGATTATTAAAGCTGAGCTGTAATAACTTTGTGAAAAAAATAACTTCATGTAATAACTTTGTATGGGAATATTAGGTTGCTTTATGTTCAGCTATGGTGGAATCTAGGTTTGGATGTTGGTCAAGATAAATAGACGCTATCTGAATAAGCCTTTCTTTTTATAGGTGAGACAAATCCAATGTAGCTATTTGCACAGAAAATACACTCGTGAGGTTTATTGTCGCGTAATCCCATCATTAATGTGATAAATGCAATATCAGAACTTGTGTTGGGAAGAACCAAGTTTCAATCCATTCCTTCTTTTAAACTTCCGTGCATGGAAAACAAATTGAAATTATGACATATTCACAAACTTGAATTTGAGACCACTCATCCCGGAGTGATTACCTTAGCCACAGTGAGATCACTCGGAGACCAATATAATGTTTACACAGGTATGCAAATAAAATCAAATGATTTATTTAAAAAACTACCAAAATACACAGTGCCTACTGTACGAAAAAGTCAATTGCACAGCTAAGATTAGTTGCGAAGAATATTTCTCATGCTGGACAAAACTACAGTTCTGTATTTCCGCTCCAATTCCATCATGTAGGGAATCCATTCGGAAATGACAAATCCATCCAAAGCATTTTCCTGCAAAAATAATGGAGACTGAAGACAAGTTGTGCGGTAAACGATTTCTCCAAACAGCTGGAATTTTAGTTGAAACCGTTCAGACAGGTACACAATATCTTTCATAGGCTGAAACGCCTTTCAATGTGTTGAAGTGTATAGTCTACTTTTTGATAAGGTGAAACTAACTTTGAGAAATACTTGAAGGTCCTGTCTTTGTCTGTGGATCAAGATTTTCTGGCGCAGATGTTTCATTATGCTTACACAAACGTACACCTGAAAAGCAATAAAAACATTTCAAAAAACTAGATCTCTCATTCCTTGACGCTCATGTTATAGCAGTGATTCTTTCCCATGTCGGCGCCGCTATGAACGAATCAACCCTTTGTAGAATGGATAAGATACTGCAATAGCCAACTTTCTCTTCATGAACAAACTATGATTACTGAAAAGGTGGACATCGAACTGTAGGCTACGTAACGTAAGCAATTTATTTTTAGAAGCCTAACAGTAGGCTATAATACACAATTACACATTTAGCATAAATGTTGGTTTATGAATCCTTGCAGTTCAGTAACATGCTTTGTGACACTTGATATTTTCTAGTCTGGTGTTGGATACTAAGCTAGGCTACATGTTAAGAAACATACAATTCTAAGACGGTCACCGTTTTCAGGCTTGGAGGAAGATCTTTTTATTACAAAAATTCAGCAAATATTTTGGATATTTTTACCAAGAATTAAGAGGAACCGTATTTTCGATGAAGCTACATTGCCAGGAAGAGGGTGCGTAGTCGCACAAATATTTTCTGCTTAACCAGTCCAGAATTTGAGGTAGCCTAACACATGCAATTGGTCAGATGAAACGAAATAAAGCGCCTGGTGAAGATAATATCACGCCTGACCTAATTAAAGATGCAGAAGAAACAATTTCATCACCTCTTGCCAATCTGTTTACGGAATGCATTAAAACGACAAATTCCTTTCAACTGGAAGAATGCTATCATCATTCATCATACTTCTTCATAAGAAGGGAGACCAAAAAGACTTGGGAAACTATCGTCCGATAAGTCTTCTTCCAACATTTACAAACTTTTTACCCGAGTAAACATATACAACCAAGCAACCACACGGCATTTAACATAATCCGTTAAAATTGAACATAAATTATAAACTACAAACGTTTTCGGCCATACACATTACACACGTCAGCCCTTATCAAGTAACAAAAAAAATAACTGCTGATCATATCTACAATGAAAATGAATAACTGATCTAAACACTGAATTGAAAAACGAAATGCAAAATGAAACGGCAGAGCATAGGAGAAAGGCACATCACATGGCGTTTAAATTACACGAGGCAAAGACGCATTATATAACGCATCAAGAAAAGACGTTGAGTAAATAAGAAGCGCCTCAGACAAACAACTGTGTATTGAGGCGAGGATTGTATGATTTTATTAGCTAAGCCTCGTGGATTTTAGTGTCGAATTCGGTGGAACATTTACGCATAATTCCAAACGACTCCAAGGATGGTTTGTTATTAGAACATGTTTGGCAATCGAATATGTGATCTTTAATGGCACTTTGCTTGTTCAAATTAGTTAAATCTAAGTGCTCCCTCACTCTCGTGGCCAAATGCCGCGTAGACATACCGATGTATGTACAATTCGCGTCATGCGAACAAGTGAACTTGTACACGACATTTGAACACAAGTAGGAGGGAGTCCCAGATTGGAGCTGAAAATAATAGCCAACTTTAAACGTTTTATACACAGGAACAATATCCACGTTGAACTTCATTTTGATAAAACTTGACATATTACTGACAAAGCGTCTCGATGCTTTACCCACAAAGGGAACTGTAAGAAAGTTTTTCCATTCACGCTCGTCCGCTTGAGAGTGCGTAGAACGTGAAATTTGTTTTTATTAATTTTAATTTCGACATCGAGAAAGGGAATGGTCTGGTTGGCTTTTTCTACCGTGAAAGTTATATTAGGATGTTGCGAGTTGTATGTCCTTCTACCTACAAATCTGGATTAATTAAATGCCTGCTCGAGCGAGCACAAGATATTTGCTCTAATTTTGATAATTTTAATATTGAAGTCAATCGTTTGCGGTTGTCACGATTTCTTTCTATCTCTTACCAGAAAAAAGACTTGGAAAGATTCAATGACGTAGTTTAATGGGTTATAACCGAAAAGCAGTCAATTAAATGTCGAATGGTTCTACTAGTGAGATGATAATCTAACTTCTTGAAGGACTTTAACGAACGGCTTCTCAAATAACTCTAATTTCGAACACAATTTATATCAGCACCAATTCTCATCTACTTGTATTCGATTACTTCAACTCTCAATCAACAATAATTTCTGCACCAACTACCAATCCGCAACTCATAACACAACTCTCATAATAATACAACTCCCATCATCACATAATCAACTCATCTGTTTCTTCAACAAATGATGGCAAATCTGGACGTCTAACTTGCGCCACAATAACATCTCGAGCATTATCATTAGTAGAATTAGATCGCTCACCAATGTCCAGCTTTTGTCTTTCTAATTCAAGTTTTAATTTTTCCAATTCATATTGCGCTCTTCTTTCTTCTGCTTCGCGTTGCGCCCGATTCTCTTCGGCTTCTGCTTCGCGCTGTGCCCGCTTCTCTTCTGCTTCAGCTTCACACTGTGCTCGTTTTTCTTCAGCCTCAGCTTCAAGTTCTGCTTTCCTTATTTCACGAGCAGCTCTTCTATCTTCTCTTTCGTCAGCTTCTCGCTGAGCTTTTTGGTCCATTATCTTGTGATACTCTTCCATCACAAACTGAGACTTCTCATTACCAGTCAGCCCCATTCGTTCAGCCATGCTCCCTAAGTCTTCAATCATCTCATGTTTGACAGTATCCGCCATCTTGACAGCTTGTTGTTAATTTATTGTTCTTTCAATAGATCTTTCGGTATTCTTCGGTTTTTCGGTTAATTCCCATTAAACTACGTCATTGAATCTTTCCAAGTCTTTTTTCTGGTAAGAGATAGAAAGAAATCGTGACATTCTGGGGGCTCGTCCGGGAAGGAGGTGTTTCCGATGTAGGAAGATGGGTCATCTTGCTCGCCGATGCACTGAAGTTGTTGAGGACGATGGAAACTTTCACAGTAAACGTGACAACGGTCTTATTTTATTGCGAACAACTACCCCACATGGTTTTTCAATAAGGTGCTGAGGGGGTTTTTGGATTCACGTTCTACGCACTCTCAAGCGGACGAGCGTGAATGGAAAAACTTTCTTACAGTTCCCTTTGTGGGTAAAGCATCGAGACGCTTTGTCAGTAATATGTCAAGTTTTATCAAAATGAAGTTCAACGTGGATACTGTTCCTGTGTATAAATCGTTCAAAGTTGGCTATTATTTTCAGCTTAAATCTGGGACTCCCTCCTACTTGTGTTCAAATGTCGTGTACAAGTTCGCATGACGCGAATTGTACATACATTAGGGTGGTTCAAAAAAAAACTTTTTTTGTAAATGTTAATGTCTCACCCTAAAATATTGTTACCATTGATGAGAAAATGACATATGTGAATTTTCATTAAGATTGGTTGATATTTAGAGGTTGCTACCGGGGTTCAAAGTTTTGTCGTTTGCCCCCATTTTAACGTTTCGAGAGGATATGATATGATACGGTACAGTAAAAAATACGGTACAGTGCCATGGTATATTGCAAGAAAAATACAGTTTAATAATTACTATATAGTCTGTTTATAAACTCATGTGTCTGTATTAAGAATTATACTAACTGGTGTACATGTACGAATTATGCGACTTTGTATAAGGTAAAGGTGAGTCCCATACTTGAATACAAGCATCGAGGTTCTCATTATACTAAGCCTTCAGCACTAACGAGAGTAGGGTGGCCAGTTCCTTTCTCTCGGCCGCCTTTACTTCAGCAACTACGTCCACCCAATATATTACACCCTGGGTAGAGGTGGGCGGTGTTTGTCAACAACCAGTATAAGCCCGGAGTCAAACCAGGATTGCATAATTGGAAAGCGAGCGCGTCACCGCTGCGACTTTGTATACTTGTGTTTAAAATTCAGAGACTAAATTGGACATTCATGAACAACTTTAGAATACAACAAATAAACTACATGTACAAATGTACATGATGTAAACTAATATACATAGTACATACATACAGGAATTATTGCGCGAGGGTCTTTCTACTGCAGTCTGGATATCGCTGACGGTGATCGGCGACGACACGCAAAAGATACTGTTTTTGTTCTTCGTCACACGTGTGTATTGTGTTGTATTCCGTGATCAACGCCACTCCACGCTCGGCAATGTCATTTACAACCTTCATTTCACTCACAATTGCTCTCGCTCTTTGATACGCGTCATTGGTCTTCCAGTTATCTGGGTCTATCTCCAAAAATGATGAAGACAAATTCAGAACCTTAAAAAATCTGTTTGTATTTGATGTAACAAAATCAATGAATGACCATTTTATTTGAAAACCAAAGAGTTGTTGTATTTGGCCTGCCGTCATATTCACGAGATAGTTCTCGAGACAATATTTCCATGTGTGATGAGTCGTTCGACTGGTCCGGACATTCTACTCTTCAAGCGTTTTCAAATGAAATGGTCATTCATTGCTAAAGATGATGTACAATGTGCGTGAACTGACGACGAGGCTTTAAAGCATGTGACAGACGTAGCAGATGCCATAAGAACCTTCGCTAATGAAAATTGTTAATACAGCAACATTGTGACGACTACAGAGCTCCTTGAGTTGACCATCATATTCTTGGGTAGAGTTCCTCTTCGTGGCATCAAAATCATGGCTCCTGGTGCCTTTCATGGTGGATGGCGAAAGCCACCTATGCACTCAAAGTTGGGATGTACCGAAAACAGTACACGTTGACTAAAAGGGAGGATGTCGCTTTGCGCAATATCTGTGTGTTTGTTATGAGAGTGTACGTGAAAGCTTGGTTTCTCACCCCATCGCCGATTCTTGCACTATCTCAGGATCTCGCATTTCTCAACAACTTGATCAGTACAAGGATATTCATTCAAAGATGGCAAAGGCCGCAGTGAACAAGATGTTGCGTCATTTGTGGTACCTGGGAGAGGAGCTAAACGCGTTGGCATTCTTTGATAATTCTGTATCATCAGACACTAAACGGAAGATGATGACTCCAATAAAGACATGTGACGAAGGAGTACAGCCTAGTAAAGAAGCTGTAATTGGCCACAAAGAAATTGCAGACAAAAGTTTGGAAGATTTTGCTACATCAAATACAAACCGATTTTAAGGCCCTGAATTTGTCTTCATCATTTTTGGAGATAGACCCAGATAACTGGGAAACCAATGACGCGTATCAAAGAGCGAGAGCAATTGTGAGTGAAATGAAGGTTGTAAATGACATTGCCGAGCGTGGAGTGGCGTTGATCACGGAATACAACACATTACACACATGTGACAAAGAACAAAAACAGTATCTTTTGCGCGTCGTCGCTGATCACCGATATCCAGACAGACTGTAGTAGAAAGACCCTCGCGCAATAATTCCTATATGTACGTACTAAACAATAAAAACTATTAATACTACAAAAAGTGCTCAATGCCAAGCAAAAAGCCAAGCACAGCGAATTAAATCAAATATAGTTATTACTCTTTAAACTCTTGACAGCCTGTTTTAATCTAAAAGGAGAACCTTCTGATGATTACCCTTTTAGGGTGAAACAGGCTGTGCCTTTCTCCTATGCTCTGCCGTTTCATTTTGCATTTCGTTTTTCAATTCAGTGTTTAGATCAGTTATTCATTTTCATTGTAGATATGATAAGCAGTTATTTTTTTTTGTTACTTGATAAGGGCTGGCGTGTGTATGGCCGAAAACGTTTGTAGCTTATAGTTTATGTTCAATTTTAATGGATTATGTTAAATGCCGTGTGGTTGCTTGGTTGTATATTAGGGTTGTTCAAAAAAACACTTTTTTGTCACAACACACACACACTTTTTTGTCACAAACACACACAAATTTGTCAAAAACACATACAATGTATATGTTTATGGTTGAAGAAAGTGACCTCTTTACCAAAATTGTTTTACCCGAGTAATTACCAACAGAATTGCTAAAGATTTGGACTACCACCAACCGAGAGAACAAGCAGGTTTTAGGGAAGGGTTTTCAACCATGGACCACTTGCATACTATCAACCAATTAATTGAAAAAACAAACGAATATAACATCCCACTCTGCCTTGGACTAATAGATTATAAAAAAGCGTTTGACTCTGTTGAAACATCAGCTGTCATTTCAGCACTCGAAAAACAGGGAATTGACCAATCATACACTCAACTTCTCAAAAACATTTAGACATCGGCAGCAATATTCTTTTGGACGGAGCGACTATCGAAAAAGTTGATCACTATATATCTCTTGGCCAAAAAAATACAACCAACTCCAATAAAGAAGATGAAATCAAAAGAAGAATATCACTTGGATGGCAAGCCTTCGGAAGAGCAAGTTCGATATTTAAGTCAAAACTGTCTCTTTCTCTCAAAAAACAAGTCTACGATCAATGCATCCTTCCAACCGCTACATATGGTGCAGAAACTTGGAACCTTACAAAGAAATTAACACTTAAACTAAGAACTATGCAGAGAGCACATGAACAAATCATGATGGGTTTAACATGGCGAGATAAAAAGATTGCCGAATGGATCAGAAATCAAACGAAATTAAGAGATATAAAAAGCACAATCAAGAAACTAAAATGGTCCTGGGCAGGTCATATAGCAAGATATCAGGACAATAGATGGACTAAAAAATTAACAACATGGACACCGCGAGAAACCAAAAGAAAGAAAGGAAAACCAAAAGTGAGATGGAGGGACGGCATTGACAAACAATGCAATACAACCAATTGGTACCAACTAGCACATAATCATGTAAATTGGCATGAAAAGGGGAAGGCTTACTCTCTGCAGTGGGCTCTCACTGGCTGAAAATGATGATGATGAACACATGATTAGTTCAAAACAATTTAACCTCAAAACCAACCAGTCCCAGAACGGCTGAAAAGTAATGGTCACCTACCATTCAAAATGTTGGTTAAAAAACCGGTGTACAAGCAATCAAGCATGGCTTTGGCTACGGCATTTTATAATTATTCAGCATCCACACACGCTTTAGGAACAAGTCTTACACCTCTTAGTGGTGCGAGTGCGAACACTCAGGGTTAAGAATCCCTGCTTTAGCCGAAACTATTGAACAGCATCTGGCAAAACTGAAATTGGATGATTTAGTTTCAAAACGTGAACTAATAAGAGTATTAGACAACACTTAAATATACACTGGGCGTATAATTAATTATTTGAAATAGCCTACTGTAGTAAAGCCAGATACTAGCTTCTTACTTGAAAATCAGTTCCCATAGTGACCACTGTGCAGATATAGTGTGTGATCTGTGTCCATGTAAGATAATTCCAAAAGCACTGAGACAACCAATGCTGTGATATCTGGGAAGGAGTATACCCGCTCATGCGAAAAGCTGAATAGACCGATGGCAACTCTGCCTGCAGATTAAATTACGAGCACAGCATTACAAACAAGAATATTATCACAAGAGCAATACTGCAACAATGGTATTAATGTGCAGTATCTGAAGTAGGTTACATTGCGCATGTCCTACCTGCAAAATCAGTTCAAAGTGGTGACCAGAGTAACAATAGAGAGGTGGCATGCCGCTAGAACGCATTTGATCCGATAAATGAACCTACAACAACAAGTATTCTAAATCGCATATTCTTAACTAGAAATCAATTTTTGACGTATTTGGACTAATGTCGGCGGGTGAAGATTTACATTTATTGTAAGTAGATGAAAACCAAGATAGCCAATCTTTGTATTCACCTTTAAAAACATGTCTTTAAGTGCTTTGCCACACAAATTAATACAGTGAAATTAAAATAAGTTTTCACAAGCGACAGTTGATAAATTGAGGGAAGCTTTATGGTCTGACTGAAAAATTCTGGTTGGAAGTTTTATTCTGGTAGTTCGCATACTTGTAAAGGCTTTGAACTACTAACGCAGTATCGATCACCGAGTTTGACAGAATGATGTTTCTACACGCTGTTGCCTGTGAAACAACCCATGGTGCCACTGACTGGAAAAAAGTCCTTGGAACACTGTTCCAGCGCACACATCAAAGATTAAATTATTGTTGTTTAATTTGGGCCTTTTCTTCGCAAAATCGCACACCTATCCAACTGAGCTATCTGTGTGGAGTTTATCAATGAATAAAAGAAAGTCATAAAAAACTGATACTAACGCTGGCGTGAAGTCTCGCCGGCCACACATAACCAGACACAAGAAGTTCTGTGATTTTCGTGAGGAA
Source organism: Aplidium turbinatum (assembly GCF_918807975.1). NCBI lineage: Eukaryota > Metazoa > Chordata > Ascidiacea > Aplousobranchia > Polyclinidae > Aplidium > Aplidium turbinatum. The sequence goes on along the minus strand of NC_137475.1, from coordinate 30,544,464 downwards.
GGAATTAGTTCTCTCTTTGTTTCCGGCCATGATTAAGAAGATCGTGCTGGCGAACCAGTCATGGCAAGGGTAAGGTTTCGACACCAATTCTGAAACAACAAACGTTAGAAAAAAACGCCCAGCAAACGCCAAGCAGATGTTGTAGGCTGATTTTTTTGTCGTAGGCCTGTCCAGGTTTACGGCCCGTAGTTGAAAATTTAGAATAAGTACACGGGAAGACAAAGAAGCCAACTTTCGTGTCCACCTTTAGGCGTGCCTTAGTGTCCTGCCAAAAACACAGCCGCATGGGCTGATAAAAAAAAAGCAACATAACGAGGCACGGTATAAGTTTACTAAACGCGAAAGGACCGAAAGTACGACCTTTCTATGAAATATATCAGTAGGAGTGACGTGTCGGTAGCAGACAATCGCCATTCGGCGCCACACTCGTCAGTAACCCAATGACACGTACATAGCGCAATTCAATATAAAAACAGAAATAAGGATTGGAGTTTAACTAATATTGTTCGGGCTCATGACAAAAGGAATGAAATTAAAACTGTAAAAGCTGCTGAAATATCACATAAGTTAATAATAATGTATGTTTACTGTTTATATATCTAACGCTGTTATCTGCAATCACAGACGGACAATGAATTGGTCAGAGCGTTTTACAAGACAGATATTTCAAAGCAGCCGTATGGAGGCGCAGATGAGACCAAAGTCCATCCATTCCGTCAACGCTGCAAAGTGCTAAAAGGAATGAAATTTGGTAGTATTTTTTATGAGGGCTTTGGTATGCGCCAACAGGGTGTCAGCTCTACATCCAATAACACAGAGCGACCCACCAAACGGTAACACTAAGCCATCGAGCAGAAAACGCAATGTTATAAATTCCCCTCCTTACGTATATGACATTTTCTACAACCTTCAGAATGAAATATGACCGCTCTAACACTCCTGAGAGGGTCATACGTAGTGTAGTCAGCCGTGCGGAATTTTGACTGTTAGAATCGCGCAAGGGCACCGAGCAGAAAAAAATTAAGGATGTGATCAAAACAGTAACATATATTATTTCTGATAACACCTTTTTATTTCTTATTTGGCAACGCCGCTATTTCTGACGTGATGCAAAGCTTGCAAGTGCCACGTGAAAGGTTTCAGTTTTCAGCTGTATTCCACATTATTTCATTCAAAGGTAAAGCTTTCATTATTTTTTTAAAGCAATCAAGTTGACTAAAATTTTTACTGTAAGCCATTATAGGTTAGTGGCTAGAATATACATAAAAACAGTGATTTTTTTTGCAGCCTAGTGATATTTTAGATGACAAATCATGCCATTTGCATATATCTAAATAAAAGGAGTTACAGTGAAACATTTCAGCAAGTCTACTTACAGTACAGGACCCAGCATTCAATAAAAGGCAAGTTAAATGAGCTTTTAAAGCTGGATAATAATAATAATGCTTGTTTTTATATAGCGCTATATCCATCGCTGAATACGTTGCACCTCAGAGCTTTACAAAGCAGACAGTGTCAATGTAGCCGTATAGAGGCGCAACTGAGTAACATTATTACTCGAATCCATTCCATAGCTCAGTGCCAAGCAGAAATTAGTTAATAATAACTGATGTAAGTTAGTCATGTACTGGTAGCCTAAATGTTGTCCAAAATTTGCTTTTGCGTATGTGAGTTCTATCAAATTTGCCATGCACTTGTGCAAGTATACTGCATTGCTTTCAGATTTTTCTTGCGGTGCGGGCGCAGTGTGACATTTTCAGATTTTTGTGCGGTGCGGGCGCAGTGTGCGGGCAGACATTTGCAGTGCGGTGAGGGCAGCGGATAGATTTTTCCTACCCGCGATATCACTAGTCATATGCTTGTTGATCAGACCCTTTTTTGTCGTATCACGGCTTACGCCCGATGGATGAACAATTGAACATTTACGTTAAGTGGACGAAAAGGCAAGGAAGCCAATCTTCGTGTCCACCTTCAGGCATGCCTGTGTCTTGCAGGAGACACAGTCGCATGCTCTTGAGCGGTGTCGAATCAACGCCTCTTTCGAGTGTCGTACCAAGACCGTAAACAAACCCTTATCCCATCCTTCTCAATAATTAAATGAAACTATTTAACACAGTTTCATTTTGTCATTAAAAAATGTGAAAACAACGTTAATTCAAGCAAAAGTCTTACTGAGTGCATGTGAATATGTTTGTTGTTGAGCCAGGAACTGAGAACAGGATTTGATGACCGCCATTAAATTGTTGACAGCAGCTTCCGTGTTCGACTTCAATGCATTGACCTGTTTCCCATAGCGAACCGACATTTTCACACCGGCTGTGACGACAGGAAGGTTGAGACTGGCAGAATTCTCCTTTGTTGTTTTGGCTGTAAAAAACAGAGTTGTCAATCCGATTGCTTCCCATGCACTGTATGGGAAGAAAAAATATTATCAAGGTGAGTTTTGTTCAATGAAATATACTAGACTTCATATAAAATTGACTACACGTCTACCTTAGTGAACACTGAACAGGCAATATCTAATCTATAGCATTCACAAAATAGACGTATTGGCAGCGCAACGTGACCCTATGCGGTGATTTTATAGTCAGTTAGTTTCTTTACATAATGTTTGCCTTTCCCAACGTAGTTAATTAGTTATTGATTATTCCGCAAACGTTATGCAAAACACAACACTCTTACCCCATCCTGCCTTCTTCTTAAACACTCTCTCCTCTGGCATTCTCTCTTGCGCTAAAACCGCTTTTTCCAACAACTCCGCAACTATCCCGCCGCGTACTGTGCTGGAATGGGAAGACATAGTCTTGATAAATGTAGACCTGAGTTGGTCTAACCACTGTCTGTTCTTGTCCACTGATTTCGTCTTCAACAAAAATCTGCTCAAAGGACTCTCTGTAAAAAAAGTAATAGGCTAATACTAGGTATAGCGGTATGATCAAATTTCAGTGAGATTAAATGTTCGACATTCTATCCACTTCGACTATACAAGCTTTGTTCATCTGTAAATCTTCAACTTAACACTTTGGAACAGTTAATAGAAAATTATTTCTGCAGACCAGAGAATTTTTTCATGAATTTTTTTTTTTTGGTAAACCGAAAATTTAGCTCTACGGTTAGGAGCCGCAGCAGTTAAACCAAAATTAGGCTAAGTATCTTTGCAAAAGATCTTTCACGGTTATTTTTGATAAATTATTTTTTGCAACCACAATGTATACAACAATCATGTCGTTTTGAAGGTTGTTCAATATTCAACTCTTCAAATATCCACTGGTACAACCGTATAACACCTATAGCGCACAGGTTACAGGTATACTGAGAAAGGCTGGAAAAACTGACCACAAAAAAGCTTGCATACAGTTGACGTAATTACGCACCTTTTTTCATGGAAGATTGTACTGGAGCGGTTGGGAGGTAATCTTTGGGAAGAGGGAGCTGGTGGAAGAGTGGCCATGGATACAAGACCTTTCCACGAGATACGTTATGTGGAGGCAAACTAGCCAACGTTCTGGTTGGTAGGTTCCGCTCTTTATCCCCACCGAGTGTCAGTGTGCGAACCAAAAGGTGGTTCCTCTCAATCGAAAGTTGGTCGACGATAATTTCACTGAAAAGTTCAACAATTTTGCGATACAACGATGTCACAAGACGGTTATGCAACGGAGGGCAGGAATACACTTACCCTTCATACGTTTGGTTGCTTTTCTGCTGCTCAAGCAAGACGTTCTGTATGTTGTACTGAGTCTCAAGCAACAGCCAAGAATCAAGATTGCAAGCCATGACAGTGAGAAGACTGTAAGAATGAATTAAAATAGTAATAAATGGGAACATTTAGTACTATCTTGCGGATATTTTTTATTTAAAATCCTAAAGAACAGCAACTTCGCAGAACAATACGCATTCATATGTGACAATAAAAGAAAACTACGAAAGAGCAAAAGTGCTTTCGAAATACTTCAAGGTTACAATATGAGGCATCATAATGAAAATTCGATGTAATTTTGTTCTTGAAGTGCCTTAGCTTTCAAAAATTGTTCTGAATCACGTATCTACGTCATCACATAAATAATACATGCAATCCAAGTTTTTCTTTTTGTATGCTTTATGAATAATGAACGTTTTTGGTCATTGAACAATTTTAAATAAGTTAGTCTGTTTATTTTTAGGTGCACGATTTTTTTCAGTTATCACACTAAGGCTGTTAAAAAACACCATTTTCAAAATTTCAACTTTATCCGAAGAGGTTCGGTGCAGAATAGTAGAACCCGATCTTGAAATTGACATTACACGACGCACATTAAACCATTGCTTAGACTGAGTATTGCGTAAGTTTTTTTAGACAACACCAAACACAAATAATCCAATGGGGGTTGCACTGAAAATCAGAAAAAATATTTTGGTCAACCCTGAGAACAACTTTTGCTTCAAAAATAGATCGGATATGAAACAAATTCGTGCATTCAACTAAAATCACGAGGCATTAACAATGCGACGCCAAGGGCTTTAAGCTTAGTAGCCTACCTCAAACCAAACATCATGGATTGTTCGCAGTTGAACAGTGCGTGGAGTTTCGCGTTGGAATTGATCATAACAAGCCTATCGATAAGATCCTGTGATTTCAGCACGAAAAGAAAATCAATCACTCGCGCAAGTGTAAAAAGTTAGAAATTAGTTATTTAATCTATTGAAATTATAGAGCTTCGGTAGAGAGTTTGTCTTGTTGTGTCATCAGCATCCGAAGCCGAAAAACGAAACCAGATTTAATATATTACGTTTACTTTCACAAACGTTTTAGTGACGTTTTGTTAAAAAATAAATGTAAATATGTTAAATCTGGTTGCAAAAACGTTTTAGTTACGTTTTGTTAAAAAATAACCTAAATATGTTAAATTTATAGACATTAGTAGGCTGCTTTTACAATTTTATGTGGTAATAAATTTGAAAAAAACACAGGCTAAAACGGCGTTCTCGTTATAATATTCAGTACTTATAAAAATTTGCTACACAAAGGTGAAAATACCGGTAGGCTACATGAAATCTGCTTTTACTATAACAGTGCTAAAGAAATGAAGTTTGCTGCTTTGTGTGTATCCAACATGTTTTACATAAACAAAACAATAGATTAGGTAGGCTATATGTTGGTTCAGTACAACAATAAATTCATGATAGATTTCGTCCAGTTGTTGCAAACAAACATTGCGTTACTCTATCGGGATAGGAGTCATACAGAGCATAAAATACTGTACGTGAATAGAACTCACCACAGGAGATTGGGGAACTTCTCTATAGGAATATGAACTCTTGTTAGGTAACACTACCCCAGAAAATATTTCATGCACAGCTGGGTAAGAGCCCAATAGGTTGACCAAGCCAGTGAAGGACTGAGTAATGAAAAGAAAACATTTTTTTATGTTGGTATTTTAGCTCTATCGCGAGAGCAGTGGCCGTCCGGTCATGTCATTGTCTCTCCATTTGGCAGGTATGAGTTCGATTCCAGGTTGGGTCATGGCCGAGGTATTAAAATGGTACAAACTTCTCTTTTGCGTAAAGCAGTCAGAATAAACCGAGAGTAATAATGTAGTAACATCGCAATAGAATCGTAAATTTAAAAAGTGCAGTCGTCTGAGCACCTTTGCAGTTGTTGAGCAACACTAATTGCTGCTCAACAACTAGCTTAATTAACAAATCATAACGATATCATTTAATAATTATTAATAAATCATATCGTTATTATAATTTTAGGCAGCCAGAGTAAGACCGATGGTAAAAATAGGTATGTTTTGTAAATGCTTACATTCTTGATTTAAATCTTTAGTATAAACTACTTTGTTTGACCAATACACACAGAAAAAATTATTAAAACTGAACCTTGTGAACAGATCTGTCGATAGGGTTGAGCGGATAAGGACGGGGCGCCGTCATGCGGATTTCGTCAGTGGCGCATTCGAGGTTGGTCCATACCTCTCCAACGATAGCGCGCAGAAAACCAGCATTTGATAATGCTACAACACGAAACACAACCAACTGAGTACAAATCGAAAGAAGTATTTGTACTACAATAGGCTACTTATAATAACGAGCAATAAGAATAAGCATTCGTTCATTTGGGTGGTGAAAACACTGCGGATATTCCATGGGAAGCACAAGTTTCAAGTGCGGACAGGAGCAAACGATGAAGCATCTACTCGATTGCCCTATTCTAAAAACAACATGCTCTGCATAGGATTTAGCCGAGATCAACGATAGAGCAAGAGCTTGCGTGGTGTTCTGGGCTGCGGGCGTGTGTGGCACACGAAGAAGGACATGATCTTGCCAGCAAATGATTCGATCAACCTAATGTTAAAACTTTAAAAACATGTATCAAAATAGGTACGTACCTGTTATACCAGCAGCGGTGGCAGCCACCTGCGTGACCATGACGCCGTAACCAAACTTCTCACATTTGCTGACCTAGGAAAAAAATTAGGAAATTTCGACGCTTTGAGATCACAAAACTTTAAACTTAAGAAATTACTGAACTTACAAAAAAAGGCCAAATTTATTGGAAAACATTTCGTAAATAAAACAGCGGACTTAATTATACTATGAAAATATTTTAATTACATTGAAGGAAAACATCGTTTCAAACCCCAAACTGTACAGTGTACACGCATATTTACATAGCGAAATTATTGCTATGCAAAACACCACATACCAGAGGGCGGCAACATTTACCTGCAGCTTTTTGGTGTATCGTGAATGCATGTAGGTCACACATTCACCAATGGCTCCAGTTTGTTGCAAAAGCAATAAGCCCTGAAACACGACAGGGATTCAACAAGGTTGATTTCCTGTTACAATTTCAATTCAAACTAGCGCTGTCCGCGTCACATTGATACGACACTCTGTACAAAGTTAGTTCTCACAGCAATAAAAATGAACAAAAGACTAAATTTTGCATTTGAGAGCATTTCAAACAATAAACTTAAAGAGTTAATTTATGAAAGGAAATAATAACGTAGCAAACAGTACAAAGTGGTGGAACTAAACAACTTTGATAAATGGCTTACGTCAATAAAAAAAAGTCATCATATACCGTCATAAAGTTAAAAATACCTTGTGATTTATGGGAAATATCTGAATTCTTTATGTGTGCTTTCCACTACAGTAGAAGTAGCATTTTAATATAGCCACATTCACTTTACCGTTGTCAAATCTTCTTAAACTGCCAGTATTTGGTATATATATTTACTGTACATATGCTTTGTTGAGTTAATTTTTAGACTGTGAAATGATTATAGTACAAAAATGATAACATGGCCATTGTGGATTAAACGAAGATTCAACAACTTCAGTGTTTTGGTTACAACACTGCCCAACATTAAACATGGTGATAGGCTTAAACTTAACGAAGAGAAAATTATGTAATTGCTGCGGTACTACTATACCTTTGGAGTAGCTGCAAAATTAAGCAGATTATCTAGCAAATTTTCTTCCCAAATCTGAATCTTTTGCGAACTTGCTTGTGTCGGAGAACTTTGCTCGTCCACATCATCGTGCTCTATATCGCCCTCCAGCCGTTGCAAAACTTGCACATCGTTACGTCTTTCGTGTGCCTAGTTTAAACATTAAAACAGTGCCCGTCTTTTTGTATAAATTTGTGTTATTATCAAGAATACAACAAATTTACAATTGCGTTACCGTACTGTTTTTATTTGCATTATTTCACTTCTTTTTATTGTGGTTTCGTCTACCCAGTTTTACATTTTTTTGCAATCACTATGGAATAAAGCTTTTTCCACCAGCCTATCCTTCTTCCACTGCATATAAATAAATATCAAATATGTTGTAGTCTGCTGCTAGAAAACGCAAAGGAAAATTTCAAAACACTTGTTTCACGTTTTAAGGCGTCACTTAATACAATTCGCCCAGGGCCCGCACTCTTTCTCACTCTTTTCTAGATAATAACATTCCTTCCACATTTCCGCGCGTTTGAGAACTTAGTAAAAACTGAGCAGCGATAGCAGAACCGATACAGCAAATCAAAGTACAACAACGTAGGTATTCACTTACGTTCACCACGTACGTATTATTTCGCATTACGTATTAATTCACTTCACCACGTACGTATTATTTCGCATTACGTATTAATTCACTTCACCACGTACGTAATCAAACAACGTAGGATCTTACGATAACAAAAGAACATTAAGATCAAAAAGTCATCACTTAAACTTTCTACATACATGTCGCCAAGCAGAAGCTATCCCACTGTGCAGCTGGTAACCAAACAGTAGCAGAAGCCCCTCACATGTGTTGTACATCTGGCGGCATATGAACACGTAGGCGCACGTCACTGGATAGCTTGGAGGGGTTGACGAATTGGTGTTTGGTAATTTTCCCAACAGTGTCTTCTGCGCAAACTCAGCAATCACATGCGCTGCCGACAACCTAAAACATTGATAAAATTTAAATCAACAACGATTAAACGTATTTTTAAATCATAAGGACATTGGAGATAAGAACGCGAAGTGAATAATAAATCCTTTACGAAGCCAGGGCCGAAATGGGATATCAAACTAATCTATTGTCGGCTGCATAGCCGTGGTAAGAGTGCATGGCCTGTGCGATATCCTGATCTGATCAGTTCGACACCGCTCCAGAGCACGCGACTGAGCCTCGGAAATGACATGTGACCTCCAAAATAATTCGAAAAAGCTTATTCAACGTCTCTTTACTGTTTCCAGCTGTCTGTTGGGTTGCAACCGAAATTTTGCAGATTTTTGTGTGATGGCAAATCATAGGCCTGCTCTGAAAGTGAAACGTATAGATATTTTACTACGTAGTTCTAATACAACTATAGCTCGACTACAACTTTTACACAAACAATTACGAGATAAAACAAAATCACTGTCGATCTGCCGTAACACCGACTTTTTATCACTTTGGTGAGATCGCATGAGGAGTTTCCTTCCCGAGCATGTCGAAGCCAAGCAGGCGAGTATCTCAGCCACGTGCAACATCGTCGCCTCACTAGCCCGTGCAGCAGAGTCACCTGAAAGTTGAAGTGAGCAAAGATAAATTTCTTATTGGCTTTCAAAATTCAAACACTCATCTTGTGGTTGTTGAAGCAGACGGCCAAAGCATGACTCTTACTGGGTTGCGGTTAATGAAGGCCAGTCGTGTTTTTTCATCTCTTGTCAACTTAAATATTAGCCGATTAAATACGGGATCATTATTTTCTTTCTGCATTCATACAATGTCTCAATGTGTTAAAAAACGACAACGTTTTACAATGTTTCTGCTTTCGTTTTCGGAAACAAATTACCTAGCCAGGTCTTGATTGGAAGTAACAAGGTTTCCACAACTTCGACACCGACACAAGATTCAACAAAAGCGTCCGACACACAAAGACTACAGACAGCCTGCAGATAAAATGACATAAGTTTAAGTTTACACAGAGGGATCCCACCCATTTAAGTTTGTCCAATGTTTTTTTTTACTATATGAAAAGAAAAAATATAAAAATATTGCAACAGAAACTTTATATTCCACAACTTACACCACACAATACCATTTTAACCTCTTTTCTAACCCTCGGCGGGGGCCTACGTCCGTCTAGAGACAAAGCCATTTTTAGTTTATTGACAGTTTTTCGGCTATTTCAAACAATAGATTACCTTAAAATTACAAATTAGTTAGATTAAAATACTGTTGGGAGATGAGACATGGGGGGAATGAGATATGAAGGTACTAAATATGAGGGGACAACAAAACAACAGACACGAGGGGAATACCTTTGCCGGCTTAATGTAAACTCCACCAATCCTTTACAATATAACCTTTAACAAAGAATAGCACACAAGTTTAATCAGTACATTACTGTAAAATAAAGTAAATGTTGCAAACTGTTTTTATCTCACCTTTCCAACCAAGGCGGCTGGCTCGTAGATTTTGTGACCTGGTTTTGGTTTGTATTTTGCTAAGCTCAGAAGCTGAGAATTGATATGAAACAGTGAAAACAACTAATTAAGTTTTACGAACAATCACCCAACATGCAGAAACTAAACTCAAAGTTCAAAACGTTTAAAAAATTATAGTGCCCACATTCAACTTCCTATTTAGTGCTAAAGTTCGGTTTCACTATAGTATATAATTACTAATTTTAATTTGATTTTATTGAAGAAACATAGTCTACAGCGCAACTTGTAAAACTTTGAATGAATTTCACACAAACTTCACAACAAATACCGTACTTCGTACAATTACAGGATAAAATATTTACAGCTTCCCAGGTAAAAGCAGGATCATTGATCAGACTACCTGTTCGTGAAATGATAACAGGCATTGCTCACCTTGATGCATGACGTAAGAATGTTTTGGATTGTGATTGGTTGAGATGAACCATCAACTGATAGTGGGAAGAGGTCACGCCCACCTGTGAAACAAAATTTACAAATAATCGCAAGGATCATGAACAATAGTAGTAGTCCAGTTTTAATCCGGTGATGTCCCCGTTATTAAGGGTGGCCGCATTCACCTCCAAGTGCCGCAATCGCCTTCACACCCTTCCTCCACAGCGATCTGTCTAACGCGTCCTCTCTTGTCAAGCCCATCTTGCTGCCTTCCTCCTCAACTTGCCTTTTCCACGTTTTCTTAGGTCATCCTTGTTTTCTACGACCCTCCACTTGTAACTCCAGTGCTCTTCTCAAAGCATCATTTTTATCCCTTCTCAAAACATGCCCATACCACCTCACTCCATTCGCTTTCACAAACTTATCAACATTCCCATTCAACTCAAGCAAGTTCATAAGTTCTTCGGTATTCCTTTTGTCCATCAGCTTCACACCACACATTGCTCTCACCATCGCTCTCTCAGTTCTTCTTAAAATCGCAAATTCGTTTTCCTGTAAGCACCATGTCTCACTTCCGTACAGCATTGCAGATTTCACACAACTAGTATAAATTCTTTCTCTCATTTTCAACGGAAATCTTCTACCACACAACAACTCTCAACACTCTCTCAATTTCACCCAACCAAACCTTACTTTTGCAGTCACTGCCGCTTCACAACCACAACTGACATTCAATCGATTATTGAGCGTATATCAAGCTACATTGCCAAACAGATCTAAATCCTAATTGTGATTAAAATACCTGAATAGAGAAGCAGCCTTGTTACAAATGACAAGGAGTGACAGAAGTAGGTGTACTGGATTTCTTTCGGTGAGTAAATCATTCTAAAAGTTAAAATACAATCATTACTTCAATAAAACAGGGGGGATTAATGCGAATTAAAGCATTAGTGTGAATGAAACATAATTTAAGTTCCATAAAAATTTGTGAGTGAATGAATTGCTAGTACAAGAATTATTGTTTAATTTCGATCAAAATTCAAATAAAAGCTGCCTTGCAATTTACGTGTTTGCAGCAACACAAATATACCAACCCAGACAGCAAAATAATCTGCAGACGTTGAATCAATGAATGTAAAAATGACGGATTTTGCTGTCCGGGAAAATAAGTTCAAACGCTTCCGAATCGATTTCTTTGCATACAATTACAAAGCAGGCTTCTTGTGAGTATAAATTTTTCCAGCAGATAAAACCTCGACCGAAAGGTGCTACTTTAAGAAAAAATCTATATTCCTGTGCAGACATGGACGTTTATATTGACACCACATAGCCTAACACACGTTTTTCTTTCGTGTCATTGGAACAAAGTTCCTTATACTTTCCAATAATTGTTTGTTGCTTTACCGTCTCTCTGTTTTATCGAGTGAATGTCGCGGTGAAGATTTCTTTTGCTTCACACTTTCCTCACAAAAGGTTAAACATTGTGAAACAGATTCCGCCACTAATGGTCTGTAAAAAAAAGTATTGTTATTTAGAATAAAAGAATTTGCCTGCAACACATATTCCATAACTTTAAACTTCCTGAAGTTTTTTTTTTTTTTTAGAATCACGTGATCTCGCTTGTTTGGTAAACAATAAGGATACCTGAATTTTTCATCCAATCTTCTTATGACAGTGGCTCTGCTGTAATTGCCATGTAGCCATCTACGAAACCAATGCGCCTTGGTGTCAATCAATGAAAGAAAATGTAAAGCCGAGATCCTCCTCTCGTTATCTCTGTGAGCTTCAATCAAATAAACAAAGTAATTAGAATAAAGATTTAACAACCTGCAAAACAAATGTAAATAGTTTTCTACACATCATTTAAGATAGCGGTCCCCAAACTATTTTCTATCACGGGCAGGTATTAAAATGAAAATGGCCTCGCGGACCGGCGATAGGAAAAACGAAGTTTGACATTTAGGCTATTTTCATAGGTCTAATTTTTTTAGCGGTTAAAACACATTTCAAATTATTAGTAAGCTACATAGGCTAGTACCGATCTTGACTTTTGAAGAGCTGTTAAAACTGTACCAGTAGGCTAATACTGACCGTATTCTTTAACTTTATTTTCTGAAACCATACGTTCGCAGTGCCACCCGAGAGATGACAACATGAGAAGGAGCAAGAGAAAATATTTTGTAAAAATGTAGGCCTACAAAATTTTAATTCAGACTTTAAAGTTTTACGGTAAACATGTTAAAGCAAAAATTTGAAAGATCTCAGGATTTTGAAATATTCTTAATTGCAACGACTTTGATGGCAAGAGCAGTTTGATGAGAACAGTCAAACATTTGATGATAGATATAGATCAGGTAAAGGAAGTCATGACATGCGATGCGACAAAAAAGCAAGGTGGAGTTGAAAAATGCCAAAGAACATCAAATGTTTGGGCAGAGATTGTACCTAATGCAGAAGATCGTGCTCAATGTAAACATTAGAACTGAAATGTCATAGGTCAACCAAGGTCAAAATGAGAACAACACATGGTTTCTATAAAAACCCAAGTTATAAAAGAAAGCTTCAGTGATGTCGAGCAATGTTACGAAAAGACAAGCCTTTGTGTGGACTGCAGAACTTGACGATGTTTACAAGGTCAAACTATTAAAAAAAACATCATGTGCTGAGACAGCAAGTCACAGAACAAACCTGAGTTCAAGTGAACACTAAGCAAAGTTAATGTGCTGTCCACAATTACTTCTAAGAAGCTTTCAGGGTATCGAACCCAGATTAATGGAACTTCTCTTTGAAATTCATTCATCAGACGTATTCTGCAAAAACAAAAAATATATAACTGACATAATTGAATTGCACTATATTATATATACATTAAAAAGCAAAATGTCCGTAATCATGACATCAAAAATACATAAAAGTGACATCACTGGTACAGGGGTAAGTAAATTCAACAAGATAATTACTGTAGCCTAGTGAAAAAAATCTTTTAAATTGAAATCAATTTCCGGTTATATATATTGCAACAACATTAGCCTAAACCAGCGTTCCCAATAGAAAACATTTTTTGATAAATAATGGACATGGACCTATTTATCTTCAGGATAGATAAGGCTTGTTAGAAACTTAACCTTGACAGTGCATTACACAGACGGATAAATACAATTGTTGAAAAGATTCACAATCAATTAGTTTCAGTTCATTGTAAACAAAGTACCGTAGTGAACTAAAATGAAGAATGCTGAAAAAATGTAAAATAAAAACTTGGCACTTTATGATTTAGGCTTTGAAACACTCTTTTTGAAATTTTGTTGCAGTTATTCAACAAATGCATGAAAAGCACTTTAATAAAGTAAACTGTTGATTTAAAGGCATAGGTTTCAACATCTTTCAAAAAGAAAGAAGATAAACTAACGAACCTTTTCAACACTTGCACGACAAGTGGTTCAGTGACATCCAGCGACTCAGAAAGCAGTGGCAAGTGAGAATGTGATTTGAACCACTGGACGAGATGCTCCGTTAAGCACGTGTAAGTTTCTCTGGTTATTTGGCAATTGGACACTGCAATCACATTAAATAACCATAAAATTTATACAAAGCAATCACACATGAATATAGCATTTCAAATCGCTGGTGACAACTCATAGTAAATTTCTATTTTAAGAACCACCACCCAACCCAAGAAATTTGTCAGTTGAGGGAAAAGCTTGTACCATGTGCAGGAAAGCTATACTTTGCTCGAGTTTAATGGCCAACCTAAATGTTAGTCAAATAATATTCATTTGAACAAGTGTTTTCAATGCAATATTGGGACTAATTCTGTCATATGAAATGCTAAAGCTAAGAACTTAACTTACGCTTTGTCGTAATGTTGTAGGTTAGTCATAAAATAGTTTTCAACTGAACAATCCAAATCGTGACAAAACGTCATCGTATTTACCAGCAAACATTTTAGCATGAAAACTGAGGGCAGTGTGAGAAATGTAAGAATCACTGTCGGCCAGTGCATCCATGAGTGATACACGCAGATGCAACCAACTTTCACTAGCCATCACATCTGAAGGAGGAACTTGGCATAACCGAGACAGTGCTTCTCGTCGTACATTGAGAGGTTGCCTTACATCAAGCTCTTGGGCAATACTGTGGAATTGTGCCTACGAAAAAACAATAGATAAAAAATGTCAACATAATTGTATAAGTCGATTTCGGACGTTTCTGTCCCAAAGTACTTTGCGCTGAGTATTTTGTTTGCCATAAATGAGTTCTGTGTTGTAGGAAAACCCCAGACACTTTGGCCTGTGTACTAAGTTGTAGCTTCAGACTGGTTTCGCTCGTAGCTGTAAAGTTTCTTTTATTAAGTCGTTAAATTCTTTTATAGAAGTTTTGTTCGAAGTTAAGTTTTTCTAGTTTAGCTTATTACATTTGAGGTTCTGCAAATTCTCAGATGATCTAAGCCAATATTATTTGTGTGTCTGAATGTGTGGTACAACAGTAATGCTTCCAGAACATATACTGGCTGTCCAAGTGTCCATGATTATGATGTGTTGCAAAGGAGGATCACTCGTCTTCACACCCAGCTGGTTGACGCTGCCTGTTACATGTATTTTATTTTTGCACATATATAAGTGTGCCATTTCCAAATCAAAGTATCAAGTGTTTTTCTGTTTTTTGTTGTTTTTTTTCATTCAGCAGTAGGTTATCAACAAAAAAATGTTCAAAGTATTATAATGTACTTGTATATAGTATAATAGTTTTTGCATACAACAAAATTGAAAGGTAATGCTTAGCACAATTTTGTTTTAAAAAAAAAAAAGTTTTTATTTCACAACCTGACTCATGAAAAAGATTCCTTGATTAAAGGAAGAGCCAAAGGAAGAGCCTCCTTCACTGAAAACCGAACGCATCCGCTTGCTCAATTGACTTTCTGTGTCTTCATCACTTGAAGCACTGTTATGCTCTTCCTCCAGACCACGAAGCAAAGCATTTACAGCTGAAGATGTAGCATTGCACAATTCTTGCGTAACAGAGGAAAAGCTGATCAAAATAATAACAACTTATATAACACACTTCATCCATACTAAGCATGAAAAAGGAAGTTCTCAGCTGCAATACATAATTGACAACAGGCCTGGAAAAAAATAGGGAATCCGGGAATGACATCCCCCGGAAATTTGTCGGTTGCCAGAAAATTTTTACCGTAAGAATCACGTTACTTATAACGTCTTTCATTCACCGTCATCGTCATTTGCTGACACGTTGCA
Source organism: Aplidium turbinatum (assembly GCF_918807975.1). NCBI lineage: Eukaryota > Metazoa > Chordata > Ascidiacea > Aplousobranchia > Polyclinidae > Aplidium > Aplidium turbinatum. The sequence goes on along the minus strand of NC_137475.1, from coordinate 30,528,881 downwards.
GTTCCGACACTGATTCATATCAATGCGTATTTATGATCTCCAACTTGTACCGTACCTCAGAGCTGAACATGTTCTTAGCTAAATTGCACAAATATATTGCAGTAGTCCGCCCGAAAGCGTCGTAAAAAGCATGGAAATTGGGAAGTGTCATTGAAAAAATTCGAAATGTTTGCAAAGGTACAAAAACATCCATAAATAAAAAAATAAAATAAAGACAAATTAGCGACGAGCTGCTCAAGCACTGGAATAGGCCACCAGTCTTCGAAATTAGCATATTTTTATTTCGGCAGAAATGTAGCCGAGGCCAATCGGCAAAAGTTGAAATTGCCTTGGCAATTGCTGTGAACATTTATTACGAAAAGATTGTCCCAAAACAAGAAGCGAAAAATACACTAGAATAGTCTATCACGACCGCATTGTTTGATTTATAGTGATGCAATAATACCAAAAGTAGCGAGCAACGCGATACGCACGCTGTTACGGTAATTCACGATAACTCACGGGGAGTAAGTTAATTTTGGGTTGATTCAACGTTCGAGTCAGCACAAATCGATTTAATTTTCCAGCGGGTTATGTAGCGTAGCAACAATGCCCAATAGGAAATTTACGTTTGTTTTACATTAATTCGACATCTAGCGACGTTGAATTATCATAAAACAACGTTAATTGCTCAACCAGGTACCGGTAACAAATTAATAGGTCCCTGCGAGAAGATTGCCTCGATTTACGTATAAGCTAACATAATTTTGGCACAATTGGGACACTGCGAGCAACACAAAATCTGTTTGATAAAAAATTTCTATGAATATATTTAATAAAGAATAATAGCATCTTTTCAATAATGATAAAGAACTTGTCAGAATCGGTATCATCAGATGCTGCATCAGCAGGACGAGATAACGGAAAGCGGGGAGCAATAAGGAGTAGATGCTTACAATAATTTGCCATCTACTGGCCAGCATTAAATCAATGCAAATAGGGTGACATTTCTATAAAAGATTCAATTCTCCCAGCTGGGCACGTGTCTAATCGCCGACGAAGTAGGAAGTAACCCAAATAAAACATCTAGCAATAGTAAGATTGAATCAACATCCTAGTCCGGTGTAGTCTAAGAAAATTAGTTTTTTTTTTGTAATCTTGTGGTCCTTACAAGCGCTCGTGTGGCTTCGGCATTTTCATTGCCTACGCTAATGCGCCATTCATGCATCTGCGTCGGCAACACTAATTTTGAAGACTGGGCCACACACACATTTATATGCCTATATCGCTTTTCGTAATTGGTTTTGTCATCCATGCGCATTGCACAATGCACATACTATCAACCCGTTCGAGCATAAAGTGTTGTTATTATCAACTTGTCAAGTACGTAACAAGCGGCTCGTGATGTCGTATTGTTTCATGACATTCACACGGTGGTCGGTGAGTCAGTGGATCTAATTTGTAAGCATGCGGCGACTAATTTATTAAGCCTATTATTGTTCCAATTTATTCCGATCAAAGTGGGCACATCAGGCACAAACAGTGCGCCAACTGCGCCATGCCTGCTTACGAATAAAATACGATGCCAAGACTGTTTAGTGTTTATTGAAACTATGCAGCTACAGATGGCCGTGGCGTCTAAATATTTTTTGCGTGAGGCTGTTCGTCGGAAAACGTGTAAATCGTGTAATTATGACGTCATTATCGTGATTGTAAGCCGCGGAAAATTTTTTTGCTAAAAAACAGATTCCCGGGAAGCTAAACATTTTTTCCAGCCCTGACAAACTGGCCAATCAATAAAGAATAAGTTTCAAAACTATGTGGCCTATCGTTTAAAAAAACGTATGAATAGTCATATGGGTAGTACTGTACCGTACCGGTACCAATTTTGTTTACCAGTCACAAAACCTAAAAACTTAACATGGTAATGGTATTACTGATATAGCATGAACGCTGGATGAATATAAAAAACAAGTACATTTTTGAATCAAGTACGCGTTCAGTAACTGCTTGAACAAGTGTCTCTTGCTGCATAGTCTTGCTCGGCTTGTTAGAAAAACTTGATGTTTCTATCTCTTCATCGACCAAAGAGCCCACTCCACTCTCAATACATCCTCGTATATATTTCACCAACGCATATCTGCATTTGAAACATTACTGTTGAAAAATAAAGCTTGTCTAATACCAAAATCACACATTTACACACACTTTGCTGTCAATCATCTCTTTATAGTACCGCAAAGTATATATATACACTTACTTATGAAAATTTTCATCTGTCTCCTCCAAGTGTAAAATAGCATCTTCTGCAACTTCGACAGATCTAGTTGATCTTTTCAGAGCAGGCTTGATATTTTTCAAAAGTTGGTGAAGCCCAGTCAATATGTCTTCTTCAATGTCAGTCATATTAACAATACAATTGAATTGAGTGCAGCATGCCTAGATTTTATGTCAAAATTCAGGGATAAACTAAAAACTAGTAAATATTACAATAAATGAAGTGTCATGCAGTATATGATAATCTAAAGTTTCTAAGCTTTGTGTTTAGTTCATATTACCATGATTTTTATTTTTTTATATTGTAGTTTGATATCGTTATACCATTTTGATGTGCAAACATCGACATAACAAAACAAAAAAGTTGTTTGATACTATTGATTCTTTTCTTTTAAATATTGATAAATATTACATAGTAGAATTTAAAGATATTGCAGTCAACAAAAGAAATTTATGCTCTTGTAATTCTAGAACTTATATATACACCCCTCATACTCAGTCAAGACACTTTGTTTCAATTAGCCATGAAACAATAAAGTTAAAAGTAAATAGAAATATGTAAAACAATAAACACGACTAGAATTTTGTATCACTTTGATTTTGTAGCACTTTGCATTGACATTTTGAAAAAACGCATTTTAATAAAAAATATTTTTTACAATAACTAAATATTGTTTGCTTGTTTTGATAGTAAACACGAGAAGGACAGCAATTTTTACGTATCTAGATTCTAGAAGGACAGGATATTTTAATTGACACAACATGTAAAACAGCTCAAATTTATTTAAAGCATTAAATCTAATGAACTGTTCTTGTATTTATTTGAGTAGGCTAGCCTATAAGATGCAGAATCTTATACCAAATGCTTACACACTAAGTCGGGGTGACTGGTAAATGATATTCTGATGAAGCTGACTTGTTGCAAGATAACTGACTGCAGGCTACAGCTCACTATACTTGGCGCAAATTTTACTGTTATTTTTGCAAGCAGATATTTCATGCTAAGTCTACATTTTTTATTGCTCTTACTAATCCGATTAATGGTTCCTTAATCTTCGGACTAATGCTTTCATCACAGTATGACTGGCTTATTGACTCAAACTTTGGACATCTGTTGATCTATTTTAGAAAACAGCAAAAGAAGTAATCTTCTTAAGCTGTGATAGGTAGGCTGTTTAACATTGTTAAACAAAAGTAATTGTAAGGCAAGAAGGCAAGATTGTAATGTAAGGCAAGATATTTTTCATGATGAAATCACACTCGGGGTAAACACATTCTGTCGCAATTGGCCTGTCGTGGGACAACTGATTGCAGCCTACCGGTTGACACTTATAGGCCTATCTATTATTTTCAAATGTCAAAGCGCAGCTTGGGAATTTTGCATCATTTTTCTCAGCGTGCATTGGGGATGCTAGCTTACTTATACAACAGTGTGACTTCTACTTGAATAAATACCATATTTCTTCTAAACACTGCTGTTAGTTAATGTTTTTTTGTTTTTTCAGTACATCAAGTGAACACACACACTCAAATACAGGTGTCAGTTTGAAATAACTAGAAAATCCGAACTCAAACAAACAATTTGCCATGCACACATTTTGCATTTTTTTGAAGCACAATTAATTATCTACACACCCATTTCATGCAAACTTTTTTAATTCTTTGTGACCATATAATCAATACCTACAAAACAGCAAAGTTGCCGCACACAAATAGGTTTATACGTTAATTTATTGTTTGCCTCGATAGCTAGACCGATTGGTTAGTGCGTGACTTCTGGAATGAAGAACCTTCAAGATCAAGCGGCGCTGGTTCGACTCTCAGGGTGTGCGCTTGAGCAACGCACGTTAAGGACTGCTCTCCATTTAACAGCATCTAATGGATGGAATAGTTCACCCACCAACAAGACTTCAACAATCAGAAACTTCACTTTGTCAATCTCGGTGACCGGGCCTGTGTCAATGATTCAAAACCTCTACAAGTATGCGAAATTTCCAGGATTAAGCTCTGCAAGCAGCTTTCCCAGTCTGAGGATAAAGATTCAATCAACCAATCAATCAATTTGTTCATACGTTGCCTTCCTCCCAAGGTATTGCTCCTCTCAGGCTCTTAGCAACGTTATGCTGTCAATGTTGCCAGTTGTTTACCAAAAATGCTTGCAGAATCGCTCGGTGTTTTTGGACGAGCAACTGTTGTTCATTGCAAAAAAATGCCGGGCCAAAGCTTCGCTGAATCTAAAAATTTTCTTTAATTGCAATTTAATATTCCCAACTACTGTCAAATTGCAATATATCTGGAAAAATAAATTTTACTGACCAAAAAGAAACTAAATTTATTTTGCATGCTATGCTGCAGTAAATCCATTGGGTTTTCAATCGAAAGCCAAAACACCCAAGAACATACAATATTTCTGGTTAATTTTTGCAGTTTTGCATACTTTTGGAGGCCTTAGACTACTAAAAAAAGCTCGGCCACCGCCCACCGTGATTTGCAAAGTGAAGTTTTTTCTTGTTTGCAAGTGTTCGTTGTACAGTAATATTCGGCCTATTTTTTCTTTTATTAAACAGAAGGTTTGGTGTGGTTACATCTATTTTACGTGTAAGGATAGTTTATATTTAAGTATAAAAATGGTTTGTTTATAAGTTGAATTAAGATTAAGGCTGTCTGACCACAGTCTCTATATTACATATAGTAATATAGAGACTGTGGTCTGACTGCCTGATGAAATTTCTATCTATCCAGTTTATCTAGTTTGGCCAGAGATGGTTTGGCTATCTGACCAGAGCCACTATATACATAGTGACTCTGATCTGACTCCATGAAATAATTTCCACACAATTATTGTTATTCGAATTATAATTTTAACTTATCAGAAGGTGTTCATATAATATTGTAGGTCTATAACACAAATTGAATTTAAACATTACAGAATAGTGAAATTGCAGAACATGGAAACATTAGACTATTACGAATTATTACATTTTAACTAAACAATCAATTTAATGTTTTCTGAGAGCTAAACTGGTCTAACTGAGCTCAGCTTGAGCTGGTCCGATTTGATAGAGCTCTCGTCAAAGGACGAACAAACCATTTTATTGTGTGCGCCCTTTTTCTTATTTAGGCTACTCTACTTCGGGAGCAGGTTTCATGGAAAATTACAGAAGCATTAGGAAATAATATTATAGGTTAACCTAGTTTACTATAGTAAAAGGCAGGAAAACTTACATGATGAAATAATGGATCGCTACATTGGGCCTGTTTTGTTTAACTTCAGCTCGTGTTTAAAATCGCCCTTGTTGCACTGGCAAGTGTTGATTGTAATTGTAGCCCTATTTTTGTACCGTTTTCACATAAAAATTTTTATCTTTTCTAACTAATTTCCAGATTTTGTGGCTGTGCAAATTAAAGATAGTGATATCCCAACACTGTTTTTGCATATTTTAAACCTTTTGGTTTTGCCATCTTTCCCTTTTGCCGTTTTCTACACGTTCGCGCCAGCAATGAAAAAAAAAATAAATAAATTGAATTGTTGTTGAAGGGTTGTGGTTTTTGAATTACTAAGTCCACTAGGTGTCGCTAAGCTGTTCTTGAAATTGCTCAGGGACCATTAGCCCACAACCTCAGGGTTCAACCAGCGCTTAAGCACTGAATTATCGACGTGGAACAAGCTTGTAACTTTTGACTGTGTCCTCTTTTTCTTGCTGTTGCAGTGTCCCAAAGTGTTCATAGTTAGCTTATTGATGTATAGGCCTACCGTTGAAAGTTTGCTAAAAAGTGTTTTTCGTTGTCTGATAGCCACGTCTCGCAAAGAAAGGTCATGCAGAGGTGAAGAACATCAGCAGGGCATGGGATGAAATAAAACAGTTGTCATTTTTGTGTACCGGTACGTCTATGGTTTTCGTTTTCAAGTAGATTCGGGCTAATTTTTTCATGCAGCCTAGCCTAAAGCACTGTTTTTCTAATAATTAATTTTTAAACAATTGATTGATTGGTTTATTTTGTTGTGCAATATTATAATAGCAACATCATTAAATGATGCAACACGCTTAACGAACACAATTGAAACAAAGGAAATAACAAATGTAGGCTTACACTGCATCTTTGAAGTAAGTAAATCACAACGGGAAGCTGCGAAGTGACCATGACGGTCTTCGAGTCCAGCAGCCACCCTCAGCCAAGTGGATGATAAACATTTAATAAACATTACACTAAAATATCTAGCCTACACTTTAACAAAGAGTCAAGACAGAAACAAACTTGCATCCATAATATGTTAACATTTCAAGTTCCGATATTAAGTGTTGATAGTCAACGATTAAAAGCTTAAAGAGTATCGGTCTACATTAGTAAATTACACTGCATTCAACTTTAATATTCTGCAATTAGATAGTTTTTGTAAACTTTTTTAAATGAGTCAAATGATTTTTTTTTATGTCTAGTGGGATTGAGTTCCATATTTTTACTCTACTATAGTTGATGATTCGTTGAAGTCTTGTAGTAGCATACAGAAGAACAATAATTATCATTTTTGATTGAACGTCTAGTTGAGCGATTATGAACGTTTGATGTTTTTTTGGAGTAATTAAAAAAAAAACAGGGTAAAGAATTATGGTTATATTTAAACATTAATTTAGCAATCTCTAGTTTGTAAATGTCTTTTATTTTTAAAACTTTTACCTGCTTGAAGTATGGCGTAACGTGTTCTGACCACAACCCTCCAGCAACTATTTTTATTGCTTTGTTTTGCAACTTTTGTAGTTTCTCGATATATGCTTTGTATGTAGAGCCCCAAATGGCTATTCCATTCATAATGTGTGGGTGTATGAGCGAATAATATAACTGCAGTCTAGCATTGAAAGGAAGAAAGTGTTTAAGTTTCGACAAAATACCAACAGATCTAACAAGTTTAGATCTAAGAGCATCAATGTGAGGTTCGAATGAGAGCTGTTTATCAATTATTATTCCAAGCAGTGACAATCGGTGAGGGAAAGCAAGGAAAGCAGTGCTTACCTTAGCAAAAACTATGCAAAATATAATGACTGAATTCTAGCCTTCTAGGTTTAACTTATTATTTTTATCACGTCTATTTTAACTTGAAAATTACTGTATTTGTGACTAGAATTACTCGTAACGCTTGTGAGTAGTCTAAGTCCTCACCAAACCGCATGTCTTGCCTATAAATGCCAATTGACGCAAACGCTTCTGTCAGGAACAATCACTGAGGCTCCAGGTAAGCAACTATCAAACTTGCTTTCCCAGATTCAAAAATGTCAAAAAACGCCTTCGTTTTATCCAATCCTCACCCGTTTTGCAAAACGTCACCAGCTGCTTAGCCAATCAGATGTGTTATGGTTATGGTCGCCATGTACTTTAGCCTACTGTACTAGCTTTCATAGTCATGCTTTTGCCCTTTTTACAGCGTTGATATAACGTTACTTCGCCAATGAACGTTCAGGTGCGGATGCAATATTTAGTTTGTTAAGCTTCTATACGCAGGAGGCAAACTTATCCAGCTTTTTGTACAAATTGCTTGCGGTTGTAATGTTTAGGCCTAAGTGTTAGTTTTTGTAGTGTAGGCTTAACTGAATATCTGAGAATGAACATTCATGACGAATTAAACATTTAAACAATTATTATTCCATGTCTAACACAGGATTTTGGTCCTGCAACGTTAAAATTAAGATTGTTCATGACTTCTAAACATTAAATGGATGTATGATCACGACATAGGCGAAGCACAATTTGACAGATTTTTATTTTTGATTTGTTTTGGAAATGCTCTCAGAGCGCACCAAATTGGAAGTGTTTTTCAAAAATTTCTGGGGGAGGCCCCCCAGACCCCCCACTGGAAGTGTTGCCTTCGGCAACACGCCTTCGGGCTTCGCCCGACGGTTACGCCCTTCGTGCCTGCTACCTTGCTGCAGCATATTTCCAAGTTGCTTTCCCAACGGTTTAAGCCACCGAACGTCACTGATTCCAAGGTAGGCTATTTAGCGTGGTCAACGGTTTTTAGCTCAACAGCCCTATAGAGAACATGGAATTTATCGAATTTTTTGTAGCCTTTTTTAGGAGGAATTACTAATAGATTGGATTTAGAGGCATTAACGGTCAATTTGTTGGCATTAATCCAACCTTTTACAGCAGCTAATTCAGCATTAAGTTTGGTTTGCAATAAATTTAAGTTATCAGCTTTAACTATGAGACATGTATCGTCCGCAAACAATCTTGGCATTGTCGACATGCTGTTTGGTAGGTCATTTATGTAAATTAAAAACAAGAGTGGACCTAGAGTTGAACCTTGAGGAACACCATACTGGATAGATTGCTGTGTGGAAGTATCTTGATCAATCGCAACATATTGTTTACGGCCATTCAAGTAAGACGAGAGAAGATCGTTTGCAACTCCACGGACACCACAGTAGTCAAGCTTCCGCAAGAGCCGTTTATGGCATACAGTATCAAATGCTTTTTTTAAGTCGAGGAAGGCAACTCCTGTGAAATTATTGTTCTTTATTTGTTTGTAGGTTGTGCTTATTATGTCAAGGGCAGCATGTGTAGTTGAGTGGTTGGAACGAAATCCATATTGTGTGGATAGGAGTGAAGAATTTTTATTAAGAAAGCTGAAAATCCTTTTGTAGATTAGTTTTTCTAATGTTTTTGAAAAACACGATAATAGCGAAATAGGTCGGTAGTTGGTAATTTCTTGTTTACTGCCACACTTATAGACAGGTATCACCTTGGCAATCTTTAGTTTTTCCGGAAATATTCCATATTGAAATGAATAATTAATCAATGCTGCAAGTGGAGGGGCAACAATATTAGAAACAGGTCGAAGAAAATACGGGGAAATGTTATCACAGCCAAAAGCTTTGTTTACATTTAAAGCATGTAGCTCATTGATAACTTCGTTAATATGGGCTGGTTCCAGGTAGATCGAAGTAGGGACACAGTTCCTTAAGTAACTGAGATAACCGTTTTCGTCCCCAGGTTCAACACTTTCAGCTAACTTTTTACCAATGTTACAAAAAAAGTTTGCGTTCAAAATTGGCTACTGTTTTTTAGCTAAAAATTTCAGTTTAAAGGGCTAGGGACATGAAAAAAATTTTTTTCTACAAAAGTGATTTTCTGATTTTATACGTGGTCAATAAGAATGCCTGAAAAAAAAAAGTTTTTTTGAGCTGTATTTGGGGTGCTTTGAGGGCCTTTTATTTTCACTTTCTGATAGTTGACGATCCGACACGCGTCACTGCGTAAAGGCGACTGTTGAGCAATGACGTTTCACCGGGAATTCTCTCGCATCGATGTCAGACAGTGCTTCCACTTTCAAGGATTTTATCCCGAAAAAGGGATTTTTCAACGCTTCGAAGGATAAAAAAGGGAAATGAAGATAGGAAGGATTTTTTAGGGATTTTTAACAATTTTACAAGGAAATTTTGCCTTAAAAAGGGAATTGTTGTTTTTAGCAATATTAAACAAAATTTTATTAATATTTCCATTCAAAAGTTCTAAAAAGGACTGCAATAACGATGATCAGCTGGTTTCCGTCGCCATCAGAAACCCCCTCTCACTCACTCTCTTTCCCATTCTCGCCTTTCCGTCACTTGATTTCTATTCTTGCCATTTTGGGAATTGGACGTGAGTGCAGTGAGTGAGTTAGTTTTCAGGGTACGAAATGAGGGTACCAACTGTTCAGGGTACAAATTAGGTTGCACCCATAATAGAGCTAGCTAGGCTGTGTATACGACATGTATAATTGTACTGTATGGTGTACACAGTCAGACTGAGTCAGTATCATGAATAGGCCTAGTATCCTAAAGTTTTTCATCAGTCTCAGATGATTGTGAAGACACAAAGAGAAAAAAGAGATAGCCTCGCCTTGAAGAGTTAAACAAGTTAGCGCATCAAGGAAAACCGAACTAAACACAAAAATAAATTTGTTAATGGATGGATAATTCGTTACTGCACATTTACTACCTGTATATTTTCAGTGTTAGGGATAGGTTAAAGAGTCCGTGTGGGAAAGATGAGAGTGGTAATTGGTAAATGATGTCCAGGACTCCAGGTGGTAAATATCCCAGAACCGACTAATTGACAAGCGGTTTTTTGGCTGGACAGTGAACAAAGGTAGTAAACCATGTTATTGTAAAATATGTGCTGCTTTTGTGTAGCCTACTGACACTGTTCTAATAAAGCAGTGTTGCTTCGACATACCATTGCTACTGAAAAAAATCAAGCTAACCTTTGTAATTTACTCAGCACTGTATGGTATCAGATTGGGTTTGTCAACTAAATCAGCCATGCTACTGCCCGCAAGGTTTTGTTTTTTGTAGCGCTTTGAATACTGTACCACTTCTTCAATTCACTGATTTTCTGTTCTTTCAGGTTAAAACGTAACTTGGGTGAGATTAAAATAACTTTGAAGTTGTATTGGCACTTTTTTTTAACTTAAATAACGTCAAAAATAACCTCGCCTATGAAGGAAATTTTGAAGGATTTCCAACTGAGAAAAAAGGGATTTTCAGGATAAAAAAGGAAACTGAAGAGGATTTATCAATTGTCAAAAGTGGAAGCACTGATGTCAGATCGCACTGCAGAAATAAGTAATTCGGACAAGCAGCAAGTGAAGTTATTTTGTTTCAATAACGTGGTATGGAGACATTACAAGATTTTAGCAGCGGTTCTGATGAAGAGGCTGAAGTATTTTGTGACTTTGGAAATGAACATCTTCCGATGCAATCTGATCACGACCATGTTCAACCGTACATGTTCGAGCCTTTGGCAAGCAGCTCAGAAGAGGAGATTGAAGTATGTGAAGCAATGGATTCGGATATTGAGCTTCGAACGAACAGCTTAAACTGGTATGTTGTCAGCGTTTGTATTTTTACACACTAAATTTAATTAGCATTACACAATATAGATACCAATTGTAAACAAACATTTGTCTGCGGCCTATAAATGGCTTAAACTGTGGGAAAGGCAATAACTTTTTTGCTGTGTAGCATTGCGCAATATTAGGCTACTCAATTTACTTTGAAGTTATTATATAACATGTGGCCTTCTATAAACATTCCTTTTCATCGATGCGACCATTACGGTAATCATCCCAAGCATTTCTATAAGTAGGCCTACCGGTAGTAGACTGCGTTACCCACCAGGTTTCACTTCTTGGACGACCGCGTTTCCTCTTCCCATCCACCTTTAGATCTAGTGCCTTTCTAAGAAAACTTCCTTACACTGATATCAAAACAGTGTTTATTTTAACACCACAGTACACAAGTGATATGCATGCCGTATGGCTATTGCAATTTGATTTTTTTTTTTATAAAATTACAGGTGCAAGTGCGACAACTGCGATATCCTTCCAACAGTAGCGGAATGCAGGTGTTGCACCGAAATAGAGTGCATTGCCCAAAAAGTAAGAGAAGGACGGGAGACGTATGGCTGCGAAATAAAGTGCATAACAGAGCACCCTGGGTTTCAGGCAGCCTGTCTCAATGTGGATGTGTTAGAAATTGCCTGGCTGCAGTACAAGCAGCAGTATGGAGTTCATGGGGCTCCTGAACATAAGCGCCATAGGCACATTGCATATAGGCAATTAGCCCGTTGGTGTTGGGGGTACCTTGGTCGAAACCTTAGAGTGGTTCTTCCAGCATGCGCCGTGACTTGTATAAGAACCCAATTCTCGCTCCAAAACAATGAGGACGATTTCGTTGGATTTCAACTGTAAATACCTGAAGAACAACCTAAGACTTGATATGGCTTCTTCTGAAGAAGCCATATCAAGTCTTAGGTTATATCGATATTATTGTTTAATACGTAATGTTTCGCCCCCTTAATAAAGTACTTTTACAAGACTCACCAATGTGTGTTATCTAGTTTGATACAAATATGGTGCAATAGGCTACTAACTTATGTTGCATTGTAAGTTACTTTATAGCGGTTAAGTATGTCCGCGATGGTATTAAGCAATAAGTCAAAGAAATGGCAATGGTGAAAAATGAAATCAATGAAAGATAAACTAATACGACCACCAATCCCAAACGAAAGCGAAATATGAAATAATATGCTGTACGGCGTACATTCAAAAAACACAGAAGTACATCTATAAGGTTATGAACTTTCACTGTTATTAACTGGTGCGCTTGTAAGAAAACGCGATATATGATTGTTGACGACACTCTGTTTATCTGGACGCTTGAGATTGTGACATAAAGGAGGAGGGGTTTCCCATGACAACTCCTCTGCAATGTCATTACTAGCATCTTCAACTCTTGAAGTCACTTCAGCTATAAGTTCAGCAACGTAACCTGCAAAGCAAGGGTTATAAAATATATTTCTAGTCAATGTTCATCGCGTAATTTAACCGAAGCAAGCAGCTGCAACTGTCGAAGAATAGCTGGCTGAGTGTTTAGGGACTAGCAAATGCTTATGAGTTTTAGAAACGAATAAACGCACTATTAGGTTGTTTAAGTAGACTTTAGCACATATTTCAATTTTAGAAGACATGTATTCTTACTGAAGGTACATTCTTGCATTATCTTTTTTAGCGTGTGAGAACCTCCTTTGCCTTTTGGAAAGGAAAGAGAAAACTGCAAATTTCCGTCTTTTGTTTTAGCTTGCTCCTTTCTGCTATTTTCATTGTAATGAAGGGCCGCAAGTAACAATCTAAAGTTAAACATAAGCGTTGATTACTGACGATGACAAGCTGTTTTTTAGCAATCTCATTGCATTATAACTCTGTAGGCTTATTACATTCTTAAAAGCCTCTTTAACAATGGTTAGGCAGAATATTTGCTGAATGGCTTACCTGCATTTCATGGCAGCATAACCAAAGTGAAACATTTTGGGTGCAAATTGATTGACAAGACTGTGGTAGGCCTCTATGGAAAACGTCTGCCCTTTCGGGGACAATTTCGTGACATCTTTTCGTAGATTCTTGCTTCCCAACAATCCTGTCAAAGCTTCATAACATTCAGATCCTGAAAATAAAGAGTCTTGCTACTAAACTTCACATGTCAACTTAAAACACTTAAAAGCCAAGTCGAAAATTGCACAAGGTACTTTATCCAACACTGAGCGAATATAAGCAGTTAGCATGCTTTTGAAACAGCCTTCTTTTATGTTACTGCAATCACACTTGAGGTTAATAAAGACAATAAGTACAGAACAAACCTGCTGTGAAGTACTTCCTTTTCGCAAGTGGCAGATGTAAGCACGAAGGAAATAACTCACTGTGTCCAGTGTGGATGTCACATATGTGATTTGGCAGAGAGTCCCATTTAGCTAAAGCTAAATCACCATTTCCATCACTTGTCAAACCACACCAATACAGATGGTTTATAATGCTTTGTCGCCATTTCGAAACAAGCTCAAATCCCTTCTTCTTTTCTACAGCAACAAGTTTTTTCGAAAGACCTTAACCAAAGGAAATTTACAGAATTAGCGAGTTGCCTGCAGTATAAAATGGTTTACGAATGACTAGATCACTAAATGCTCCATTCACATTGCAATAACTAATGCATTTAGCAAGATCTTTTTTGGCACAAACTAAACTACATGAAAAATGAGTAGACTAATAGAGTTAAACTTGTTGTTTAGATCGTTAATCGTTTTATGGTTTTCTTTGCTTCAATGTTTAGCGCTTACCTTTTGCAACATGCCATATATCAAAGTAATGCGTCATTTCTTCATGATCCTCCCTAATCCACTTCTGTATCTGCAGGTGTCTGTCCGTAATCAATGTGCATATGTTGACTCCAGCACTAGAAAGGGTATGGAGACACCTTTTCAATCCCTCTAATTCCATGTGGTAACTTCCCTTGACCTCATTACTCTAAACACACGTCTTACATTAGGTAGAACAGTAGTAACTACTGAGGGAAAACATGTATTCGTTGTATACAATACTCATGTAACTTTTGGGGAGCTTTCCATTACATTTGTGATTTGCGGAAATAGCAAAATTACGACATCAGAATTGTGGGTAACTCCATTCAATATTATATATATTCCTTTGAAAGATGAAAATACAACATAACATAATTCAGGACACGATTTTGTAGCAAGTAGCATCGTAAGAACATGTAAACTTACCTGGACAATTTCCATGCTTAAAATACGGTTTTGCTTCACATCCATCAGAGTATAGCTTCCGTATTTAGCAGAGTGACCCATAGAGTCACATCTTGCATCACCACCACAAATAAGATTAACATCCTTCTTTGCTTCTTGCAGTACATTCTGTTGCTTCATACTCCAGACATGGTTGACAGCAGGTATTAAAAACTTTTTTTGATGTCGAAAAAAGGTACGCTTTTCGTAACACTGAACACCCCAAAAGCGCAAAAAACGTAAAGTTTTTGTAGGTAGTGCTCCACTGAACAAAATAGAGGAACTTAACGAAATATTTCCTTCTGGTATTCCACCCACAAATGGCTGACTAAACCATTTGTAAGACTGACGGCAGTGATGGCAGATTTGTTTAACTGCCAACAGTGTTCCCTTGCATGTACTGGAAGTTGTTGCTCCTGCCTTACCACATAATTGACAGATTAAAAACAAACTCATGAGCATGCTATGGAAAATCACATATTTATTTTCCGGTATTGATTTTTGATTAGCTTCTGATCTGGAAAATACAAAGAAAATATCAATACATGTTTCAAAGTGGATGTAGCTGGACAAATTGAGGCATTCTGCCAATAAAGACCTGACCTACTCCAGCTCAATAGGCAGCTATGAACTCCAGTTAGACATTCCAAGTGTCAACACAAGCCAGAATATTATGCATCACTTACTCATTACATTCGAAAGAAATCATAAGATTCATTGTAATCTTCATCCAAACATTCATGCATGTCTTCTTCATTTTCACTATGGATGGGAGTAGAAGATTGAATAAAATCCATTACCGGTATTACACATTGAGTTGCGGCATCACTACATCTTATCGGTACATTGCATTGGATGCCTAAAACATTGCAGAAATTAAATGTGGCTGATACAGCTAGTCATAAATTATGTTAACTAGTATGTATGTTATGTTAACTAATGTTTACAGTAGTATTATGACTGTGGTATTGTCTCAATGAAGGATTTGCTTTTTTTTATTGTAACACTAACATTAAACTTTGATACTTTTAATGCAATGTTAACTATTAGATGACACTACAATAACTTTAGTGGATCATTGAAAACTTTTAGCACATGTGGATTGTGTAACAATTTACCAGTAGCCTACATACAATATATTTCACTGCAGTACAATAAGTTATTTACAACTTGATGAAGAAGGAAAAAATAATTTATTTTAAACCTTGGGCAGTGTAGCATGATTATGAAATCGACTAACATCGATAGGCTAGCATCTAGTAACCTATTTAACAAGTTTATTACCTATACTTCTGGTATTGGAAACATTAACGGTTTGGGTCATTGCAACTTTGCATTGTGGATTTATAAACATGGCTTCATAAATCATCAAAGGCTGTTCCTGTTCATCAATTGCTTCTTTTGTTATACTAGTAGAGTTTTGACCAGCAATTAACTCTGTTTCCACAGACACCACTTGTTGATCTACAAGGCTGCTACCAATATTTTGGGTTTCTTTCGAATGCACTGTAGTTACTTCATGTTGCAAAAGCTGAAATATTTTTTGGCATCAGTACCACATAAAATACTCTCTAAGTAGACTAATACAGCAGTGCACTTGACATGCCAGTATAGAACTTAACATATGTGTTAATTAAAGAAAAAGTACGGTACTTAAAGGCAGTCTTATGAGTAGAAAAGAAAATTGATCATTAACACCTTTATATGTAGGCTACGAGATAATTTACTAACCTTCACGTAGTATAAACACAAAACCTGAATAGTATGAGAGAATATAACTAGTAGGTTTGCAATTTATAGGCTAGCTATGGTAGCTAATTTACTTGTTGAACTCGGCGCTTTCTGACAGCACTCCTCTCTGTCTTTGCATGTGGTTCAGCCGTAGACGTACAAGCTACGTTTTGCCGCAGGCTAAGAATTGATGGAACTGCACATTTCTTGAGAATCCTTTTACTGAAAGTTTAATTATCTTACAGTTAACTCTCAAGATTATTTAAAAAAAAAAACTTTCTTGTCCTGCTGTAAACCTTATCAAAGATCAACTTTGAAATAACGACATTAGACTAACCCAATTAATGTGTGACAGTGGTAGTCCAGCTTAATAACACTATGGTAGTTTAGTATAGCAATGCAGCAATGAGCACTATTGGAAATGCAGTCTAACCCAGGCTAGGCTGTAGAAACTTACCTGCCTGAAAACCCCAATTGTACTTGTAGACTCGATTCTTCAAATTGGTTCCTACTGTCAAAGTGTACGGAACAAATTTGTGAGCTTGCTTTAGCCTTCCAATACTTTCGGTTTTGTTGAACAAATTTCTGCCATTTTTTAAACAGGTTTGGATCTTTGGGAAACTGATGAACACTTATCCCAGGCTTCGGATTATTGCTGCATCCCCAAACAACACATCTTCCAGGCATTTTTGCTCCAACAAATAACTTTTACAAATGAATTAACAGTTTACTTTGTAGCCTAAACCTCAACTAAGCAAATGAAACGTCGCTTTCAGCTGTCTTAATGCAGTATCTTTATGTTGTCGTGTAATTGTCTTTGCTGTGAAGGTTAGAAATAAAAACAACTGAACTGAACAGTGAAAAACTACAATCGTTCATCAATTCACCGGTGTGACGTAGAAAGGGAATTTCCCGAAGACATTTTCGGAAAGGGGCTACAAAAACCTTATGTGTTGGATTCGTGATTTCAAAAAATAAAAACACACACTTTCAGCTTGTTTTAACCAATTTTGTTGATAGGGGTTGTTCATGATACTATTCCCTACAAGAATAATCCAAAAAACCTCAATCAAAAAAATCATGTCCCTAGCCCTTTAAGTTATTTTGGCAGCCGATTGTAGCATCGAATAGACAGCGATAGACACGTGTTTCGCCCATGAGGCTGGGCTCATCAGTATCGCACCGTATTCTTGCCACTTGAGTAATCGACCGCCGCTTTACCAGTCAGTTTAACTCTTATCTTTGTGGAAAGAAAGAGCCAACAAAACCAGCAGGTGCCAGGGGTAGGTCAATGTGAAGAAAGGCGTTCTTCCCGGCTATCAGCACAAGGCTGATTACTCACTAGCACAGCGAGCTGCAGTGACGCTTCGCTAACCAGAACGGTGTAGCTTCCACGCCATGTAGCTTCCACGCCAGACCAGAACGGTGTAGCTAGTGAGTAATCAGCCTTGTGCTGATAGCCGGGAAGAACGCCTTTCTTCACAATTTCAGTTTAGTTAATTTGTTAGAATATTTCTTATATATAAGCTTAGACTATTTGCTTCGTTGCCTATTAAGAAGTGGGTTTTATACATTTTTTGTTTATTTTTTATGGACACGTAAAGTCCTCCAGTTATCCAAGGTTTTCTTTGTAATTTACTATTTTTACGAGAAATTTTTTTAGTGGAGCGTGGTTATCAATTACATTTTTTATTGCATCAATCAATTCCGAAAATTTGTCATTTAAACCTTCGGGGGACACATTCGAAAGAGAAGACATGAATTTGTGCATGCTTCCAGTTAATTCCTCACAATAAGCAGCTAAGTCGAGATTCCGTTTATCACGGTAGTAGCATGTTGTTCCCGACAATTATTCACCAAATCAAACGTCATATAAAACCGTTATGGTCTACTTAACCTAGCTGGCATCTTACGTCATGGAAATTGCTAGAAAATGTCCAAATATTGCACCATCGGTCGTAAGACCTGATGAAATATTGCATCACTACCTTTGAACACCGGTTTGAATTGCGTGACAATGTCTTTCCTTATGACGTCACAGTACTGCGTACGTGAGTTTGAGATATTGAAAATTATTTTCGTCATTCGTAAAATTGTTGCTTGAAAGTGAGTCGCAAATTTAACTATTTTGCTTATTGCTTGCTAGCTGGACAAATTTTCCGTCTTTTATCCAAGTAATCTGTTCTGTAGTGACAATTTTTAGTGGTGTACGGTGTTGCATCTCGATTTCGACAGCCGCGGGCTAATTTTACAGGAATACACTTTTTGAATAGACGTTTCGAAAGAGTGTTTCTTTTTCGGTCATTACATGCAGATGAACGGATCCGGGAATTTTATGTTACAATTTTCCCACGAAGAATTATGGTTTACCGCTGTGACCACATGTTGAATACTTTGTTGGCACTCTAAAGCCTGAAACAAGGCAAAATACCGGCAAAAGGTCTGTGATGTCATAATTAAGAACACCTGGGGTTACGCGGTGGGTAATACTGTTAGTAAGGATGTGATCAATCGTGGTTGAAGAGTTTTCCATAAGTCTTGTGGGTTTGGTTATTAGTGAGTGAACACCATTACTTTCTAGCATGGTAAGATAACTTTTAGAGAGGGTAGAAGGGTCAGAAACGTTGATGTTAAGATCACCTAGAATGAATTAATATGTTCTCTTTTCATTGTTGAGTTTAGTCAGAGTAGTATCAAGAGCTTCAACAAAACCAGATTGATTTGATCGGGGATGTCGATAAACTGCACCTATTATAAGTTTATATTTAGAATTGTTAAGATCAATGGATATCCATAAGTTTTCACAGTCGTCACTATCGATTTGAAAATTGTTTATGACTTTAAATTTGTAGTCCTTTGAAATATATATTAAAACACCGCCTGCAGAAATACCAGAATTTTCATAGACATAATCGTAGCCCTGTAGCGATATATTAACAAGAGGTTTTTCCTTAATGCGCGTTTCGGTAACACAAATAATATCAGGAGCATTTTCAAAAGTTTCAAGGAATTCATGCAGAGTATCAATACTTTTTTGAATAGACCTAATATGTATATGCAGTGCGAATAGCAGGTTGTTTTGATTATCTCTAAACACAGACGAATTAGGTTCGTAATAATCACACAATCTTATATTTGAAGATAAACAGGATGCAAGCGATTCATTTAAATCGAATTCATTTTCAGGATTATAGGCAGGCCCGGATTTACCAATAGGCTAGGCAGGCTGAAGCCTAGGGCCTTAACGTCCAGGGGCCTCAAAATTCGGTTTTGAAGTTTGTAATTTGCAATTTTGTAATTTTGATGAGTGTACAAAAAGCAATCCAGGTTTTGCACAAAAGCTCTGTTTTTTGCAACGAAAGTCAATGGTGAAACATATAGCAGAGAGTGGCTTGTATATTCCCCTGCAAAAAGACGCGTATATTGCTTTGTTTGTAATCTCTTTCCAAATCATGCATCTTCTTCGGCTTTAGCTTCTGATGGTTTTGATGACTAGCACAACTCTAATCTTATCCAAGCTCATGAAAACTCAGAAAAACAAACAAACGCCATGTTAACCTACCTAACAAGGAAGCGAGGATATATACGCTTACTTCAAAGCTGGAGGAGCAAATAAAAGCAGAACAGCAGTATTTGGTGGCATGTAATGGAAAGAATCACCGCTGTAATTTTTACTCTTGCAGAACGAGGCTTGCCTTTTAGAGAGGAAAATGAACGATTTGGATCTCCAAATAACGGCAGTTATCTTGGTTTTTTAGAACTAGTGGCCAAATTTGATCCATTTTTACTTGCTCATATCAATCGCTATGGAAAGTCAGGATCAGGAAATTCCTCTTATTTGTCAAAAACTATTTGGGAAGAATGATTCAGCTCATGGCCAAAAGAGTCAATTGTGGTTGACGTGACAAAAATCGGGATATTTCAGCTTTTTTGTGAATTCTACTCCCGATATTTCACATAGGCTACCGATCAGTTAACTTTGATTATCAGATACGTGTCTCCTGTAAACGGTTTAACAAGTGAGAGATTTATAACTTTCCTTGAGTTGAAAGACCACTCTGTGGTAGGCGTGGCAGATTTAGTGCATAAATATTTCACTACTGAGCTTCAGCTTGATTTTAATAAATTCCCAGGGCAGTCTTATGACAATACTGCAAACATGGCTGGTAGGTACAACGGTATGCAGCAAAAAAATCCTAGAAAGAAATAAATTTGCAAAATTAATTCCATGCCCAGGTCACTATTTAAATTTGGAAAGCCGCTCAACTGTTGATTGCTGTCTTGATGCAGTGAACTGTTTTGGCATTATCAATGAAATTTACACCTTTTTTCAGCTTCCACAAAGAGGTGGCAGTTCTAAAATCATTTTTGCAACCTCAATCAAAAGTACCAAAACATTTGTCAGATACTAGGTGGGATGCACATGCAAAAGCCACGGAAGCTATTTTGGAAAGTTACAGTGCCATCACCAATGCTCTCAGTCATTTGCACTCCAATGTAGCCTAAGTGAGAAGGGTGATACCAGACTTCATGCTAACAACCTTTGGCAAAAATTGGAATTTGTGTTTATGTTGCATTTTTGGTCCAGAGTGCTAGGTCGTTATCACAGGGTTAGCAAAGCCCTTCAGAAATCTGGATTGTTATTAAGTACTTGTGCCGATTTGTAGGCTACAGTTCAATTGTACAGTCCGAATTATACAGACTTTCTAAGCGAAATTAGAGATGAGTTTGACGAGTTTGAACAGCAAGCAAAAGCAACCTTTCCGAATATTAACTACAGAGCTGTCACTAGAAGACAACGAAATGCACCTGACCCTTTAAGTGAACTCTCTTCAAAGGAAAGGTTTAAAATAAATTCTTTCATCCCTATGCTCGACGCACTTAAAGCCAATTTAAGAAGAAGAGCTAATGTGTACAGTGACATTGCAGAAATGTTCCTCTTTCTTGCTAATCTGAAAGCAACTAAGATAGAAATTGTACGAGGTGTAGAACTTTGAAAGCAAGCGTATCCGAAGATGTTGACCCGAAACCAAGACGGACTATATAGAGGCCATGACAACGCACAATGGGATTGTTAAAACTGGGGGCAGATAGTGACGTCATAGTGCCATTGTCTTCAATGAAATTTCTCTACAGATGCTTCCATTTTGCTGTGCGT
The DNA here is from genome assembly GCF_918807975.1 of Aplidium turbinatum. Lineage (NCBI taxonomy): Eukaryota > Metazoa > Chordata > Ascidiacea > Aplousobranchia > Polyclinidae > Aplidium > Aplidium turbinatum. The sequence continues at coordinate 30,507,625 of NC_137475.1, read as the reverse complement.
TTAGTTCAGGGTAGTCAGGAATTATCTTACTTTAATGAATACCGGTACAGTAGCCTACTTAAGTTAGAACTCTAAACTTGGTAGGAATGCGATTTATCGGTGTCCTATATCAGCATCAGGATGAGATAGATCGATATTGGAAACAGAAATAGCCTACTTTGATTTGTTTTGGTATTTCAAAATATGTTTTTTTTCAATCGTTTTAAAATCTAAGCAGTTTCATTTGGTTGTGCGTTTAAAACGATAGTGAAAAACTGGAGAATCTCAGAACGAAGGCCTAATAAGCTGCAGGACTAAATTTGACCCAACACGTCTGACGCCTACATGAATGAGAGAGTGTCCTACAAGTCAGCAGTTCTTGAAATCACCAGCTGAGTGTATGAAACTGCCATAGAAAACTACTAGACTAGGCTACTAGTTTGAGAATCTCAAATAGGCCTGTCACTGCCAGTTTCTGTTAGATAGAAAACGAATAATTTACTTTTGCCTTTTCCGGAGTGTTTTTTTTTCATCATTTCATTTTGATTTGAAGCAAATTATACTTTTCTTTGCTTCCCCTTAATCCATATTTCGGAAATTTTTGCAATAAACAGATTAAAATCATCAGTCAAAAAGTTTTCCAATCCCCAGTGCTATTGCATGATAAGCTGCTTTTCCGGTTGTAATTCAATGATTGTTTTTAAGTTCATAGATGATTTGATGCGAAACAGCATAGCTTAATTGAATTGCTGGTCGTCATTTGAGCTATTAGGGCGGAGGGTCTACCCTTGAGCAACTCGGTTACTTTACTAGTAATGAGTCAGGATGCACCGTAAGTCCGTAAGTAGCCTACCCGTATTTCGAAATATGTTTGTTTCGAACAGGCTTGATGGATAGGCTATTTAACGTCCTAATACGTCTATATTTGATTCAATCTTATATGTGATTTGTTTTACGTTGTGAAGCATTGTTTGTGATATATTAGTACTCTTGTAAACATGGTTAAGAAGTGCTGTGTCTTTAATTGCAATGGAAATTATAGTAAAGAAAATAAAGTTGCAGTGTTTAGACTGCCTAAAGTAAATGCCAACCGGAACGTGGTAGATGGCTTGCCTCTATCCCAAGGGATAATATTTCCGATTCAAAGTACACCGTCGTTTGTGAACGCCATTGGCCAGAAAACTATCCTACCAGCTACCACTATCAAGTATGGGAAAGTAAGACCTTTGTATCCACCATCTGTGTTTACCTGTGTCCCTTTGAATTTAGTTCCTTCACCACCATTTCTTCCAGAAGTAGTCAAAGGGCGTTAAGTGGAACTCGCAATCAGCCTGTTGATGAATTACCAAGTTTGACAAAAGTGACATTATTGTGAGCTTTGAAAATCTCCTGGCTAATGCTTTTAGTGTCCAGTTTCCTTTTTTAGCAGGTGATGATGTTGTTGTAGCCTATTTCGGGCTCATCAGACGCTTGTTTTTCAATGCAAGGAATTTATGCAAGATTTCGGCATACCCAAGTTTGTGTTAAGAATTGATGACAATCTGAGCTTTGAAGCATTTCATTCTGGAGTAAAATGCTCTACAACGGTGGGCAAACGAGCCGCATGCGGCTCTTCAGCATAAATTTTGTGGCTCTTGTATTGAATCGTAATATTACAAAAAATTAAGATTATACTTTATAAATATATTATCTCGGACTGTCAACCAAGCAGTGGCGTACCTAGGGTATAGCAGGTATGGCTCAAGCCATGGGCGCCACATTGATAGAGGCGCAAAAATCGGTTGGTAGGCTATAAATTAAAATTGTGACTCAGCCTACACTGCCTTCAAAATCTAATTTGCGGCCAATACAACACAAAGATCAAAAAAGAGTCTCTCTTTTACTGTAGCCATTGTTAAACAATGGAATTGTGACTTTGCAAAAGCAACATTGTGCCTCTCCGGGCTCATTTTGAGTTCAGTCAGCAACAATTGGAAGTTTAGTAAAGTCGCTATAAGCAGCGATTAGTTGAAGCTTAGAAGTAGTACCAGAATTTACTTATTCATTTTTACAAGAATTTATAACTTTGTAAAATCAAAACATCGTGCAATCTTGACAAATAAACACTTGGAAGAATTAATTTGCACAGCATTAACAACTTATCGTCCAATTTTCAGAGATTAGTGAGCCAAGTACAAAACTCACATGGATAAGCAATCATTGTGTTTTTATTGCTGTTATGTTATTTTGTGTCAACTGATTTCGCGGCTCGCTGGTGTTTATGGTTTATCCGCGAGCGGCTCTTTCTTTGAACAACTTTGCCCACCCCTGCTCTATAACGTCTCTATCAGCAAGTAAATGTTCCAGATGGTCAAAAATTCAAGAAGCTGTGAGATTCTTTCATTATATGGAATTATCTCATCAACAAAGTATTCTTTTGCAACAGATGAAATCTATGAATTTTATGCCAGCTATAGAAAAGAAATAGCCTACACCGTGGAAACAATCGTTAGGTCCTTCGAATATTTTTCTTTGTCCAGACCAGAAGCTCATACAACCAACTGAGACGGGATTTCAAGTTGCCCAGCAGTAGCCTACTAGAACACTTACAAGACTTACAATTCTCAAGCTTGGGAATTAATTATCATAGACTAGTTAACGTTAATTAGTTTATGAGCTTTTCTGGATATTCATGAATTTTTTTCTTGAGTGTTCTCATTAACACTAAGTTACTATAAGTCGGATTAGCATATTAGTCAAATTATATACTAAAAAAGATGATGCGTATCAGCCTTGTCTCGATATTGACTTGTTTATAAGGCTTAGTGAATGATGCCTTACTTTTTACACATTAACAATTAATCTTTTCACTAAGCGAGTCTACGCTACGAGTAGCTGCGGTGCATTGTTGTTTTTTTTAGATGCTTTTTGCTAGTGATGTTACCACTTTTTTTAAATATCTCAATGTTCCATCGCAATTTAGCTTTCGTTTCAGTGTTATAAATACTAACGTTTAATTGAAGACAATGGCACTATGACGTCACTATCTGCCCCCAGTTTTAACAATCCCAGTGTACGTTGTCATGGCCTCTATACAGTCCGTCTTGCCCGAAACTCATTGATGAACTTCTACATTTTCATTTGTACTTGAGCCAAACACAAAACCAAGGGTTTACCGGTACAGAAGAGCAATCTATTTCCTTGTCTCATGGAGACCTTTATGAAACTAGCGTATGTGCAAGGAAAAGATTAACACTGCCTTTCCTAATGTGGAAGCAATATTAAGACTGTTTCTACGCTTAATGGTCACTAACTGCTCAGGAGAGATCTTTCTCAAGGCTCAAAAGCATTAAAAATAAACTGAGATCGACAATGTCTCAAGAAAGGTTGTCCGCATTGAGCATTCTGTGAATTGAGAGTGACAAACTTACTGTAAAAAGATAGATTTTGATGAACTTTTGCATGATTTTGCTCTGACGAAAGCTAGAAAAAAAATTTGGTAGCCTAGTCTTACTCTATTTGATGGTCGTAACTACTTTTTATGCCCTCGTAAATAAACTTTACAATTATTGTAACGGTTGTTTGATCAAAGAAATTAAAATTGAAAGCAAAACTGCCTTAACCTGTTAAGTGCGTATAACGACAATTGTCGTCCGAGACAGTCGCTCTTGCTGTGCGTAAGACGACAATTGTCGTTTTCGTGATCGCAGCTATTCATGGCTCTTTTAATTTCCCTTTCCTCTATTCGCTTTGTCTAGAAGGAGCAATTATGACGTGTGAAGAAACATAGATGCATTGTTTACACTACAATAACGATTGCAGCCTGACAGAAATCATTAATCCCTAAATCGCTCCATTACAATATTAGGTAGCTTCTGCACTCACCTACAACCGTAGCCTACCAGATGCTGTGTAGCCAATGTAGTACGGTACTAGCTTCTGCACAAAACACAATTGCAAGAATAAAAAGATTTTATTCTAAAGGTTTTTTTTTCTAAAATGGCTTCCTTCCGGTGTATAAAATTCGAACCAGATCATGCGCGTTCAGTCAGTGTGAAGTTATTTTGATGTAACGTTGCAAGCAGTTTCAGAAATATTTTGCTGTGTTCGAAAACATATTTTGTAACATAGTCAACAAAACAATAGGGTTTTGTGTTGCTGCTAATGTTAGAACAAGCGTTCGAAAATGATGCAGTTTGATATTTCCAAACTAAACTTACGTGTACTTTGTTCAGTGTCCTATAAATGCTTAGAAATTATTCTGTTCTGTAAACTAATGTATTTTTTTCTTCATAATAAACAACTAGTTGAATAATTTCACAATGGTGAAAGGTATAATCACTTGAGAGTAATACGATTACACCAGAAAACAATAGTCCAGCCGAAGACTTCTCCGCAATAGTTGATGAAATGGTAAAGCAATAGACGCAAAAGGAAATTGAACAAAAGCGTATTGTGCTGCGTCATGGGGGTTCCCCAATATCCTAGCAAGCAATAATGTGACGAAAAATACTGCGAGTGATCAAATTAAATACGCACAGTAAGGAGAGTTTCGAAAAATTAATTATGCACTTAACGGGTTAACTAAATTTTTATTCTTTTAATTAAAAATTTGCACCCATGAATGTGGAAAATGAAAAGAACGAAGAGTTTAATGCACTCATATTTTTAACATTAAGCAATGACATGTGATGTTGTTTAGAGAGAAATTTTGAGCTCAAAAATAGGGGGGGCCTCACAAATGGAATAGCCTAGGGCCTCTCATGGTCTAAATCCGGCCCTGATTATAGGTGACAGCTTGACTCGTTCGCTTAGAATGTAGAACGCTATTACTATTACAATGCAACAATACAGGCCGCTTGTGAATTTGCGCCATAGAACAGACAAGAGGTATCGCAGTAACAATTGGTAAGATGAGTGAGATAATGAGGGTCTGACACAGTTTTGTATCACAGCTTGATTAAGGTCAATAATTCAATAAGCGTCAGTTTATTGAGGAAGCGAAAATCTACCAGACGTCTGGGATTCTCGATTATTTACAGTGTGACCTCGATCAACCTAGACCAGGCCGACCTCGATCAACCTAGATTAGGTTGACCTCGATCCACCTAGATTAGGTTGACCTCGATCAACCCAGACCAGGTTGACCTGTAATATTCTGTAAATATAATACTGTAACTACAATAGAATATTATACTGTATGATCAAAGTTGGGGCTGATATTGGTAGACTGAAATTGTCTTCTATAATTATGGTTAAAGTCAGATATTATACAACCCTGCCAATGTGCTGATGCATGGAATATTGTAGCCGTATCGTTTGTTGACTCAACAGGTGATCAAGCGCGTTATGTTGTAACTTTATTTTACACGCAACCCAACATGGGGAGCTCCCACACTCGCATGTAAGGCAACGTCAACCAAAAGGTGTGAGGACTAGTCACCCTCTCCCGCAGTTCCAAGTTATATTCACATTTTTTTGAGTAGGCTTACACAACCGTAAACAGAAAATGCCGTAGCCTATAGGCTACAGCGCGGGTCAGAGGCGTGTCGTAGGAGGAAGCGTTTCAAGTCAGCTTTAATGCAAGGGTATTGTTGACAACATCATCAGTAAATAGGAGTGATTCAATTTTCAATGGTAGGCCTACAAGTATTTATATTGTGATAGTGATATTGTGGTATACAGCAAGCTTCTTCAAGAGTGGCGTTGTTACTGAAACGGGAAAGATATCATATCGAGCAGCTTGGGTGAAGCAATAGGTTATAGATGACTTCAACCAGGACCTAGAAGTAGGCCTACTGGTTATTTCCAATGTTTTCGCAAGTCTGTTGTTGCATTGATTTGATTTTTAAAGTGCAGCTTGCTCTGAACTGAGCTAAACAACTTGATCATATTGAAATAATGTGATGTATAACAAGCTTAGGCTACAGTAGGCCTAGCCTAAATAGCCTATATATTTTTTTACTTCTACTCAAAAGCTGTAGGTTAAGTTTGCTTTGACGTGATAACTTCCATTGACTGTTTTTCCGAAATCGCTTCTTAATGTAAAAAGAAAAACTGTAAAAAATTAAACGTAACAAAACATCAAGCTATGATGTAAAATCATAAAATCTTGATGAAATATAACCAAATAATCATAAAATAGCCAAAAAAATCATAATTTTTTTTTGGCTTAAAATCATAAAAAAATAGGAAAATCTTGAGTGGGTCACCTGAAATTTTTACCATGAGGTTCTTTTAAAACATCTCTTCAATGGTCCCTTGAGCGTGATTTACAATACAAAACAAGTTATAGCCAAAAAACCAAAATATACACACATTTTTGTTAAAATTCAGCATTTTTTCTGTCAAATTGTGATCTGTCATAAGTTTTTTGAAAAAAAAAATCTGATGTGTTGCACAAGATATAGTAACACACTAATAATACCGAATGTGAAAGACGTAGGGAGGAACTACGGCAAGAAGAGCAACAAAATTTCAGTATAGTGAATGGTCTATGGAGCAAACTTTCTTCTTAGGACAGATAGAAACATGATGTTTTGGCAGCTTTTGAGCTATATATCATGACTCTACGACCAGTGGTTACCGAGATGGGCAATTTTACCCCCTCGCGCGCATAAATTGGGGAGTTGCCGGCTGGAAAATGGGGGCAACCTCCTGAAGTCAATTTTTAATGAAGTTTTAGGTCATTTGTCGGGATTTAAGAACCCCGTTTTTTTCGATTTAAACAAAAAACTTTTTTCACTTCACCCTATAATGAATAGTTAGGCCTACCAGCAGAGATGGGCAAGATCACCAGTATTGGTGATCTTGAAGATCAAGATCACCAAGAATAGGTGATCTTGAAGATCAAGATCACCAAACTATATGATCTTGAAGATCAAGATCACTTTTTGTGTAGGCTACTTGAAAAAAATGAAGTTTTTGATCAATGATGTTGCAAAAAATAATTACTTTAGCAACTTGGGTAAAGGTATATAGTTGGTATTGCTAACTTTTACTTTTAACTACTCGATCGCTGGCCTAAGAATTTTAATAAGTTAGTGACTGTTGCTATTAGGTCTATCAATTGTTGACGTAGTTTGCGTATAGAATCGCAACGTCACACCCAAGGCTGAGGTTAATTACAGTAGTTCTGAAAAAGTCGCAAAATTTGCAATTAGTTTTATACTTTTTATTTATAATAAATAAATAAAATTAAACTTTAAACTGCACCATTTTTATCAAGTTTTTGTCTGGTTCATGTGGGAGTTTTTATTCGTGTTACTAAGCAGTTTTAACTTTCACTGTATTATGTCAATGTTTATTGCAACATTGACCCATCTGGCAACCTTGATGCTGTTGTCTGCTATCAAAAAAGTTCAGAGGCCTGAGGTCAGACAAACCGCTCCATACTCAGACCCTAAACAAGTCTTGGTCTGGTTGATTTGCTGCAATAAACCACTTTACATGACCAAAGTCGGCGTCCTAGAGTCCAGATTTTTAACACCGCCATTCTAGACTTTTGAAACATCTAAAATTGGGTCAAAGAAAGAAAACATTTCTTTAAAATTCACACATGGAAATTGTGAACAAAGTTAAATCATTTTTTATTTTACGTCAACATAAAGTACACGGTAGTTCACTTCTTCATTACGACCAACACAGAAAACTTTTTCAATTTTGAAATGGCAACACTAACCAGATTAGATGGAGACTTTAAATCAGTGGTTCCCAACCTGGGGTTCGCGGACCCCTTGGGGGTCCGTGAGAAAGCATTTGGGGGTCCGTGATTACCTTGATGAATTTTGGAAAAAAAAAGAAAAGCGATCTTTTTACTTTCATTTCTCTGTTTAAATGCAAATGTGTCAATACTTTTAAAGCGCTCTGTCAAGAAGTAGGGTCAGATTACGAAGTAGCCTACTTTTGTATCATTTTGAGGTGCGTTTGTTATATTCGGAAGAAGTTTTAAAACGACTGCAGCAGCTAAAAAATGAGGTATCAACTCTTTTGAAAGCGAAAGAAAGTCCCCTCTCAAAATTATTTGAGAGTAAAAGTTTTCTATACGGCATGGCCTACTTAGCCGATATTTTGGGTCATATTAAAAATGTTAATCATGGCATTGCATGGCATAATCAAAGACCAGGTGTGATAATAATTGAGGCACCTGAAAAACTGATAGCGTTTTTAGCCAAGTTGCCGGTTTGAAAACGCAGATTGGAAGCAGGTAATTACGCTAACTTTCCAATGTTAGAAGATCTTATTTTGGTGGATGAAACTCAAAGAGAATGTAGGGGAAGGTGGGGATGGTTCGGACACTTTTTTGAAATTTGGCCGTAAAAATTTTTTTAAACTTTTTTGAAGCTTAAATTTTATGTCAACTTATAGCTATGTCTTTCTTGAAAAAAGGGTGCACAGCATAGATTTCTCAACATTTGTTTTCTTATTAATTTTCCTAAAATGCTGACATCACTAAATTGTCCGAACCTACCCCAATGAGAGGGTAGGTTTGGACAAGGTATGGGGCTATGTCGGACAAACCAAAATATGGTTGAAAATAGTCTTGAATAACATGTATTGTACCAATAATATTTACAAAGAAATCTTGTAATTGTTTCATGTTGAAGGAAATAACAAGATATCAAAAAAATTACAGAAGGTCTATAGCCTAGGGGATACCCCGGACACTTAGATATTTATGTCCGCGGTATCCCCATGGTCACGTGCAGCAAACAATGGCGGATTTCTACTAGTACAAAATGCTCTGCTAGAAAACTCTTTTGCTGTAAAGAGCCTGCTATCTACAACGTATATACTACACTAAAGGTTAAAAGCCTTATTGCACAAACTTTTTTATAAAAGCTTACGACGTTCACTGAAAATATTACCTCTTTGAGAAAAAAATCTGAACTTCTAAATTTGAACAACTGAAGTTCTTAAAGCAGTCCTAACGCAGCTGACAACTTTCACCAATGGTGAAAATTGGCGTGCAAACTGTGTGGCGATGTGAAAATTAAACCGGAAGTTGCTTGTCCGGGGTATCCCCTTGTCCGAACCATCCCCACCTTCCCCTACTCTTTTGATCACACTTGGAAACCCTGCAAATCTCATTTCGACGTTATTTTAATTTAGAACACCTGCCGAACGAAGTTGAAACATGGATTCGAAATCCTTTTCTTTTTGACTTGAACAACATCAGCGATGACGATCTCAGTAAAGATGACCTAATTGATTCGAGATTGAAAGAGTTATTACGCATTGAGTTTCATTCAAAAACTGTGGAAGAATTTTGGTGCTCACAACTGCAAACCCATTCTTGGCAAAACAAGCGATTATTGTTTTGTTACCATTCATAACCACTTAACCTTTGCGAGGGAGGATTCTCAGCTCTTGTTACAATAAAAACTAAACATCGAAATCGCCTGGACGTTGAAGATGACATGCGTGTTGCATTGTCAGAAACTCAACCACAGTTCAGTCGTTTAGTTCAGGAAAGGCAACAACAGCCGTCTCATTAAATTTGCTTACGTTGAAAAAGTTTCGGCATGGCACTTTGGGTCACCTTAATATTCAAATACTGCTGACATTTCTTGAACAATTCATTCATTTTTTTATTTGAGCAACTGTTTAACCTGATATTTGCCACAGGAGTCATAGCGGCAATACAATATTACACAGTACAGTAGTTGAGGCAAAATTTAGGTAGGGGTCCGCAGAATTAATAATTTGTCTAAAGGGGTCCGTGACAACTAAAAGATTGGGAACCACTGCTTTAAATCGTCTTTTGTTAGTGGCTTAATGTTAGTAGTTGTTACGGACAATTTTCATATTAAACGTCACATAGAACCGTTGTCTACTAAACCTGACGTCTTACGTCATGGACTGTTGCTAGAAAATAGCAAAGATTAGGCCTACACAGTAGCGCACCCAGCATGGGGCTAAGGGGGCTCAAGCCCCCCCCAAACCCGCCACAAAAAATGAAGTTTTTGACTTTTGTATGTTCCCGATTTATACCTTTGCTTACAGGTTAGACATGAATAAGACACAACAATACAACAGGGCTGAGCATTATAACAATATATATTTTACATATTTACAAATAGTTTTAACAGTGGAACGTTTTCGGCTTAACTTTAAGCCTTCATCAGGAATCTAAAAATAATTAAAAAATGCAATAAATTTCAACTTCTTGAAAGTAAATTTACATTAAGAAAAGGCAACTACATAAATAACTACAAAAAAGTTTGCACCACAGGGAACGTGATACATCAAGTAAATGTTAAGGAGAATGGACGCGCCTCCAGCAAATAATTGTTTGTTTAAATTTGGGTTGTAGCATAACAGTGCTTCCTGAATTTTGGTGTTAAATTGGGATTTGCTCTTGCGTAAAATTTTAAATGAGTCAGCAGAGAATTTTTGATCTGGGCAAAAAGAACACTCCATGATATGGTCTTGGGTGGCACTTTTCTTTAAGTCTCTAAAATTCAGATGCTCCAGTACGCTCGTGGTCATGTGGCACAGAACACAAGGGTCGACTTGCCTTCGCTGAGCACCCCCAACATCGCGAGCTCCCACTCTCGCATGTAAGGCAACGTCGACCAACGGGTGTGAGGACCAGCGACCCTTTACCGCAGTCAAATGTCTGGTGGACACAGGGGCGCCGGAACGATTTTTGACTGGTGGGAGTGGCAGGATTATGAAAAAAGGGCACTTTTGTTTACTGAAAGCCCAATTTTTTTAAAAGCTTTAAGATAAGCTATAGCGATAATGCTCATCTATCAGCTCACAATTGAGTAATGATAGCCTATAAGTGTCGGGTATACAAAGAAGAGCGTCATGCTATGTCATATTGATGTAACCATGGCCACCTGGAGATCCGGCCTGATTTGTCACATTTTGCAGATTTTGATTACAGCTACTGCTAGTGCTTGACTGACATTTTTTGAGGTGTTTTTACTTTTTGCGGTTTTCTAATGACATAAAACTTTTTTGTTGCTTTGGAGAAGCAGTAGCAAATGAGAAAAATTAAGTTAAAAAACGGTAAATCAGACTGTTATTGAAAATTAACAGTCTGACTAAAATCTTCGAAATCAAATTTTCTTTGTTTTTCAACACGTGAGGATGTTAAAACCTATTGTGTCATCTGGGGAAAAGAATAAAGGAAGCGTAAAAATCTAATTTTTAGAAAAATTTATTTAAACGTTCGCCCAAAGTTCGAAAAACCTAGAAATTTCTGCAATATGTGACAAATCAGGCCGTATCTTTAGGTGGCCATGATGTAACCTACTGAGTTAAGGCCTACATAATTTTGTGGCGTGAATATTATTTTAAGCCAAAAATGAAAGATTATAATTAGGCTAAAAGCGAATAGCAGAAATTGTTATATTGCAAAATGTGCAGTAGCTTACATGACCTTAAAAGGGCACCACTACCCCTCCATCCACAGACAACTTGAAGTAGGGACAGTAGAATACCGGGACGACTCACTTTAATGATTTTTCCTACGAAAAGGACAGCTGGAGGGTTACTAAGAAGTTCAAAAATTAACAGAACTGCACAACGTTTTCTTTGCTTTTAGGTAAATTTATTCTCATCAAATGAATTGTTATATTTGGTTAAAATTTTGGGTGCTAAAAAATCTGCAAAACCTCACTACAGCAGTTTGAGGCTACTTACCGTTACCGCTGTTGCGTGAAGTATACCGCTGCATTATCATGACTTGAATACTATTAAATGAACATGATATCACATATTTCCTACGTTTATTTTGGCGATACACACTTTGTACAAACGTGGGCAGGTCATATAAACTGCACCTGAGTATGCGACATATGGCAGTAGACCTCAAGCTGTAGTTGCATCAAATTTTGTCAAAACATTATGACTCTCCAGTAAGTTGTCCATCTTACTTTTGAGTGAGCAATCCCCTACTTCTACCATCCTTAACTTGAAGGTGGGGGAGCATCCCCCCGCTTCCTGCGCCCCTGGGTGGACATACCGATGTACCGTACGTCAATGCTGAATCACACGGACATGTAAAATTATATACGATATTTGAGCAGAAAGACGAAAGCGTCTGGGACTTTAATTGAAAATACGAACTAATTTTGAATGTTTTGTAAGTAGGAAAAATGTCCACATCACATTTATTGTTCACAAAATTAGTGTTTTGTTTCAAACTGTTTTTGCGCTAGTTGTTGTTTTCGCACTTATTTGTGTTGGTAAAAACGGAAAGCTAATTCTATTTTGTCTTACATGACGAAAAAGCCGAGATCTATAGAAGATTCCGAGAGTGGACGTAGGGATGAGAGTGCTGATGGTTCTAATACCATGTGGTTCACTAGGCCAACTTGTAATCTGATTGAGAGAACGAATCCTGATGTATCGGCAACCGGTGCGTTGTGGGCCGTGGCCGGTGAGTGCCTTTAAATATTAATCAAAGGGATGGGCATTAGCCTACTGTCATTATTGTCGCAAATCACTCGGCCAACATTTCTAAATTAGCCCCCCCCTAAATTTTTTCTGGGTGCGCTACTGGGCCTACATCATCGTTAAATCTTGAATTGCACAACCGTTTGCAGCTGCAGCATAACATTACATCATCGTTAAATCTTTAATTACGTGAACAGGTGTTGGCCGGGCTTGAACAGGTGTGAGCCAAACTCGAACAGCTGCTTGAATATCTTATTATTGCTTATGGATTATTATGTCACAGTAACTGCCTACTTGCGTTTGAGATATTGCAATGTATTCTCATTTTAAAATTGTTGCTTGAAGAAGTTGTCGCATAAAATTTAACTGTTATGCTTAGTGCTTGCCAGCTGGACAAAATTTCCGTCTTTTATTAATTATGGTTTACCACTGTGACCAGTAGGCCTAGTTGCCACTAACTACTTTGTACAGTAGGCTACGAGTTCTTAAAAATGCCTCTATCTAGGAAGTAAAATTCAATTTTAAAGTGATCTTGATCTTATTGTTCTTCAAGATCAAGATCACACGAAAAAAAAGTGATCTTAGATCAAGATCATCAAAAAAAAAGTGATCTTCAAGATCAAGATCACGCCCATCTCTGGTTACCAGTAAGCTGTTTTTCTTACCAAACCTTTACAGTAGGCTACATGTAAAGCAACTATACGGGTACGGTAGTTGAATTAACAAACAGAGATTATTTCCGATAAACAGAAGCCCTTCTATTGTCAGACGTAAGTTATTAAAAACCTTCGACTACGGTACTCTTCTTTAGATATTCCTGACTGAACCACAAAAATATTTATTTTTTTGTTTAGGCTAAATCAAATATAGTTATTAGGCTACTCTCAAAATTTTAAACCCTTGACAGCCTGTATCACCCTGAAAGGTTGGTTTTGAATCTTTATCCTTGGACTGACAAAACCTTGGTGGCTCTTGACGCAGGGCCGGTTGCCGAGATTGGCAGAGAAGTTTTCGATTGTTGAAGTGTTGTTGCCGCTGAATGGAGAGCAGTCCTGAAATGCGTTGCTCAAGCGCACACACCGAGAGTCGAACCATCGCCGCGTGATCTTAAGCCCGGCGCATAACCACTGAGCTAACAGGGCGGACTAAAGGGGGATTATCAGAAGGTCCTGAAAAATATTTGTTCATTTATGCAATTGCGAGACGTTGCCATTTGGCAACATTAGGAATTTGGGATGACATATAAACAGCTGAAGGTCCGTAAGTAGCTTTTTATTGTAGCAGTGATACTTCACTTGCTATTCACTTATTAACAAAATTGAGTGCCATCTTTATCACACAAACAAGAAGTCAGTTGATAAACGTTCTCAAGTAGGCTACTTGTATTTGCGACATGAAAACTCGCATCCGAATCATCAGAAAAAAAATATTATAATCTAATATAGGGGAAGGTGGGGTAAAGCGGACCAACGGGGTAAAGTGGAAGCTCGCCTTTTTTTTCTATTAAAGTTTCACTACTGTGCGGATACCATTAAGTTTAGTGAAGCATGACGAAAAGTAGTTGCACACGCCATTATTCAAGGTTTAGAAGACACAAAAAAGCACGGAAATTACTTTTTGCACCCTCTGATCTATTGAAAGGTATGCATGGTAACCTAAATTGTATCTTATGTACATAACGTAGAAGTTTTTTTGAATGATAAAAATGAGCCTCACTATATCACGTACGCATTACGTAGATTCACTCTTGTTGTTGACTAGCCTAAATTTGACCAACAGTTAAATTAGTAGTAATGTAGAGCTGGGGTAAAGTGGACCAGTGGTTGCAGAGCAGTTCAGTTGTTTTTTTTATTTCTGACCATCATATCAAAACAATACACGTCAACATAGCAAAGGTCAAGAAAAAGGTAGAAGCGACAAAACGCGAACGTTAAAACGTGCTTGTAATCGAAGTAAGTTATTGAGTTGAAAAAAATTTGGCACGGTCGCAACACCTTCAGAAAAATTTAAGATAGCTTCCAGATCAGCTTTCCAGACCAGCTTCCAGATCACCGACGCATCAGAAGCAAGACACTATCAATGAAAGTGGAACTAACACTGATATGAATGTTTTTACTGCAACGAAATGTATTCAAAATCATCAGAGAATGATGGGTGGATCCAGTGTTCCAAATGTTTGCGGTGGGCGCATGAAGCCTGCGCTGGTTGCAATGAAGAGGATGACAACATTATCTGTGAACTCTGTTTTTAAAAAAATTTCTTTAAAGTTTAGTTCGTAATGGACTTATGAACTGCAGTTGTGAAGTTTCATCATTTCTTCGCTAATGATGCTAGTTGTAAATAATTTGATTGCGTGAAAAAAAATTACAGAATTTGCTCAAAACTTACAACGGTCCAGTTTACCCCACATATGTGGGGTAAAGTGGACTATTGGAGGTAATTTTAAAATTAAAAAAATGTATATAAAAAAGCTGGCAGTCATCAATAGTGCACTTTAAAAATTGTCGAAATATGTTAGAGTTAACGCTTAAATAAAAAAAGTTAAATTTTTTGGCAAAATCAGTGAACTGTACTGAATTAACCCTTAGGTATTCCACTTTACCCCACCTTCCCCTACACATTATTGTACGTGAAATTTGACAAACTATGATTGTTGAAGCACATTCCAACACAATATTTAGAGTATGTAATTCTTGTGTAACCAGCAGAACATAACCGACATCTCATCTTTTTATCATTGTGGACATGTGAATGCATAGGGGAAGGTGGGGTAAGTTGAGCAACCCCTAGTTCCGGGAAAACGGAAAAGCTAAAACGATTTTTTCCGTCACCAAGTTATTTTACCCAAAATGCCTTTTAAGCCACTGTATCGATCTAAACAACTGGAAGCTTTGTTTAGAAATGGTTGCAGTTTTTTGAGTTTGGGTGCTTAGGAGTGAATATTTGGCAGCGGTGGAAATTTCTTAGCAGTAGAGATAGATGAAATTCGTTTAACCTAACTCGGTTAACCTTTCCGGCAAAATTATTAGTAGAGATAGATGAAATTCGTTTAACCTAACTCGGTTAACCTCTCAGGCTTGAGTTCCATAGCCTCAAGCGATGAAGAGAAAGAAAGTAATAAATCTCCTGATCTAAATTTGGCACTTGGAGATTTTGTTATTGTAAAATTTGAGGGCAAGTCCAAAATCCATTATGTACTATGTGGGGCAAATTGAGGGTTTTGATGATGATGATAGAGACATATATGTAAAGTTCCTGAAAAAATGTGGCGGAAGTTCACGGGATGATAACGAATATTTTACACACAGTAACAAAGCTGTAGATGAGTGTTCCGTGTGCACAAAAGATGTTGTGGCAAAACTACCCACACCGTCAACGGTTGGTGGCACAGAGCGTAGTAAAGAAAAAGTATTTTTTTCATTTGGACTTGACAAGTGGAATGTTGAATAACCATTGTACAGTATTTGTGAAGTGGGGCTACTGACTGTTATTGACATGTTCTTGTCAGCGGATTCTGTTTTCATTAAATGTTACTGCTAAAACAAAGTTGTAATGGCCGGAGAGTATTGTAGCGACTGTATACGTTCCCACGATGTAAACAACATTAATTAAATGCCTGAAAGAAGAAATAAGTAATTTAAATAGGAAACTGAGCAAGTAAAAAGTAACCATCTAGATGGCCCGGCTCTAGCCGCTTTAACATCAGGTGCAAGCCTTAAAGCAGCCGGCGGCCATCGCCGCTAAGTAGTGCTTGAATGACCGCCGGTGTTACCTCCCCAGTCGGCCAAGTTTGGCCGCCGGTTTCTTCTGGCTAATTATTTAATTTTGCAATAAAATGATCGTGGATTAACTGTCGAAAATATCTAGTATCATAGAGTGACGCAGAATTAGGTCAGTGCGTCATAGGGTAGAAGGAGGTGATTTGGCCATTTTTATGTCATAAGTTCTAGTAAAGGTTTCATCCAGATTGATTTCAGCAACGGTTTGAATTTTCACATATACAAGGACTACTATGTTGCCAACATTATTACGTCACCACATGTCATAAATGTGTTTTGTCAGGGATTATAGAACGTCTTCAGAAAGTTAAGGTAAAAAAGTTACAATTTGAGTGACTTTGTCCAAAAAGGATCGTTTAGAAGTAAGTTATATTGAAATTTGGATTGCCTTCCTACAATTTACAGCAAGACTGGTTTCTAACAGAAAATAAAGTAAGACAGTCGTACTTTATTCACCGTTTATGAAAACTTGGTATTTGGCACCAAAGAAGTATTGGGGGTGAATTGGCCTACAAAAATAAAAATTGAAATCTTGCTAACAATTTGGATGTACGCTCACAAATCGATATAAAAGTTTTGATACTGTTTGTAGTATTCGGTATTCATGTGGCTGTAAAAAAAATGTTGCTTTTTTGTCGTTTTTTAAAAAATGGCCAATTCACCCCCTACGCAGCCATAAGTGCTTAGGCTGCCAGTGAGCGATAACATGAAAGCAAGAAGATAATAACTAGTTCAACAAAAGTTTTATAGTTTAAGTATAAGCAATTCTATAACATATCTATGTTTAGACATGCCAAGAACGTACAGAACCAAGCATAAATATCAGCAATATGATAAGAAAAGTCTTGAGGGTGCAATATCAGCAATCAAGGCAGGCGATCAAACGCCAAGTTCAGCAGCAAGAGTATTTGGAATTCCTAAAAAAACATTGGTAAATAGAATGCGTAGGCCAAATGTTTCATGTCCAGGTGGGTCTACCGTGTTCACTGTTCACTTCACATCAAGAACAGCAAATTGTAAGCAGGCTGCAATATCTAGAAAACCATGGATTTCCCTTTACAGTTGATGGTCTTCTTCAACTTGCCTACAAATATGCTGTAAAATTAAATCGAAAAAACGAACTGAATGCAAAGCTCCTTCTCAACTGGATAAGCAACAAAAAGTGTTCCAGAGATTGGTGGTTTTCTTTTAAACGACGACATCCCACTCTTAACATAAGGACACCGGAAGGTTTAAGCATTTCTCGTGCAAACGCTTTCAACAGGCAACAGGTTGCATCATTTTTTGACCAGGTTAAACACATCTACGAAGGAAATCATCTCATTGATTTTCCCCAGCTCATTATTATATAACATAGAGGAGACTGGATTATCGACAGTTCCAAACAATGCCAGAAGAGTTATTGCTACTAAAGGAGCTCGTGTAGTCCAGTCTATTCAAGTTGGAGAAAGAGGGACGCTTACAACAATTATACCTGCAATCAGTGCTTCTGGAGAATGTTTGCCGCCTTTTGTAATACTGAAAGGAAAGAAACCTTCTGATGAGATAGTGGAAGGGTTGTCAAAGCAAGACATCACAGTGGTGTCAACTAAAAGCGCCTACATCGATTCGCAAGTATTCTTGGAATTTTTAGACCACTTTCAGAAATACCGAACAAACATTTATGGAAAGAAGTGCATTCTGGTTTTGGATGGTCACACTTCTCATTTGACAATTGAGGCCATAACGTACGCCATTTCTCACAATATAGAACTAGTTTGCTTGCCACCACATAGTTCACACCGCCTGCAACCTTTAGACACTCATTTCAATAAATCTTTAAAATCTGTCTGGTCGAATTCAGTTACTGAGTTTCTTCGCATCGGTTCTAGTTCTTTGCTGACAAGACGCGATTTCTTTGAGTTGTTCATTCCAGTTTGGGAAGAGATGAAGCAAAAACGTGGCCTCATTGTCAATTCTTTTGCTCATTGCGACCTTTATCCTCTCAACAAGCAAGTTGTGCACGACGAAGAGTTTTCTAAATCCGAATCTTTTGTGTCCATTGATCAAACCTCACCTTCAACAAGTTTTAAAAAGGATGACTCATCTTCTTCGATCAACCACCCACACCATCTTATTCGGTCAATCTTGAAAAATCCTCAAAAGAAAGCTAACCTTACACACACAAAACCACACATGAACTTAAGAAACTTCAAACAAAGGACAAAACCTCCAAAGTTAAGTTAAGTTTCCATCGTACAACACAACTAACAGCAATGCCATTTCCATTGCCATCAACGTGCGTTGGTGAAAACATGAACAGTTTTCAAAAAATAAAACCACAAAAGAAAAAGAGCCGTTTATGCTGCGTGTGTGGAGATGATTATTATGCAGCAAGATCTACAAAAGAAGACTGGCTCAAGTGTCCACACTGTCAGCTTTGGGCATGTGAGATTTGTTTTGGCATCGATTGTTGTTACAATCGCGAAGACGATTAAGGTTGGAGAGGCTGGCGATGCTCCTGTAGATTGTTTTGCTGTGTTATATTTTGTTTGTTACTTGTTTAGTTTCCATTGCGACATTTTATCGCTTTTAGAGTTTGTATGACATTTAAATAATTTAAGGTAACACATTGCAAATTTTTGTTAAATCAGGCAAAACAGTTTGTACTTTGTCAAGTCGATAAAATACGTTGGCCAATTCACCCCCAAAAGTATTTTGGTGGCTGATTTGTTTGTAGAACTTTATTCAACGAATTTAATTCCGAATCATGTTGCTGTTGTTCATAGTACCATATAGTTTGAAAAACAAATTATGTATTTTTTTTTTGAAAATTTCTGCTAAATAATTTGCAGGTGTGCATTTTTAGCCACGATATCTTGAAAATATGGCAAATTCACCCCCTTCTACCCTAATCACCACTGTTGTATTGTGCGGAAACATTTGCTATAGTATGGAATTGGAATATACCCAGCTGTGATCACCAGCTATAAGTCTTGTTTGTAATTCCTGACGTTTATTTTAACTAAGTGTCCAAAGTGCAAATTTACATCTGCTGGCAATATTGTCGTTTTTATGTAGATTCAATGTTGTCGGACATTGAATCGTTGTTAAAAAGGAGAACTACCTAGACAACAAAATTCGTCATTTTTACCCTGATTTAACGAAGTCCTGCAAACGTAAAATCAATGTAAAAATAACGGATCTGTGTTTTCAGTGTCGTGTCTTTTCAAAAACACGTGTCTTCAAAGTTGAGAAATGTTTCCGGTGTGTGTTAGTGACTTCACACCCTCAATTGTGACATCATAACGGTATAAATGGTCAGGTTTTATGAAAGGCGGCATGCAGTTGAAACAATTTAGTGTTGTTAAATGGTCCCGCAATACCGGATTACAATCCTGATAAAGCAGTTATTGCATGGTACAACAATTCTATAGCAGGACAATGCCCAGACTTCAACAATGCTAAGTGATCATTTTGGCATTGTTGCAAGTTTAATTCTATTTACTTGTGCTATCGTTATTTGTATTTTGGCCTCCAAGCAAGCAAATTTGGTCGTCTAGAAGGAGCTCTCGGTAGGCCACGATGGCTGCCGGAAAAAAACACGAGTTTTAAGGCTTGAGGTGCAACCCTTTTCTTCTCTCGCATTACGTCATCGGTCTGCAAGAGATTTTTCCAAAAACTCCTCACTATAGCCCAACATTAAAATACATTGTAGTATTTGTAGTTTATACATTGTATAATTGTAGTTTATACGGTGATATATTGAAAACTGGGGCAACCACCCCCTCCCTAGATACGAAAACGAAAAACATATTCTGAGTGGTAAATCAATGGCTCAGTTGCAATAAAAACATGTATTAACACTAACTCTGTACGGTAACTTAAGAAATTGAAGTTATCTTGATTTCTTATTAATGTAAGCAATCAACGCCTTAATTCATTGTTGCTCAACTTACCCCATAAAAATGGTGGGGTACGTTGAGGAACTTTTACAAAACTATTCAGATCAGATGAAATATAAGAGACAAGAAAAATATTTTTGCTTTGAAGCACATTTTTAAGAAACGTGTTTTATAAAAACCTGCTCAACTTACCCCACCTTCTCCCTACTGGTCATATCTCACATCAGCAGTAAGTATCTTGTTTTAAGATAAAAATACAGTTCTGTGCATTTAAAAAAAACAAACAAACACAGGAGCTAGTTCAAGTATACAATGCTGGTAGGCGTAGCTAGAGACTTGTCATGGTTTTAATTTTCAACAACTGATTCCACCACGTTGTAATATAAATATAACAACATTATCGTGTGAAATTCCTTTAAATCCTTTAAAAAAAACACTCGTGATAACATAATTATTTGAATCAAAATTGAATTGCCCCGTTCGAATTGGGATCATGATATTCTATCGCAGGAACATCTCACCACAGAGCACATCTCTTCGGGACACTATTTGACGCGAATTCTATTATATCTCGCATTGTGCATAGCCTATAATTTTCTTTGCGAGTGTGTAAATTTCATCACACTGTTTGCACTAGATCAGGCAAACGGCAAAAAAAGCAAAAAAATGATGAGAAAAGGACTCAACCATGATAAATTTATAAATATGCCTGAAAATTTCACTCAGTGAAAATTCTGTGGAAAAACTATGGAAAAGTTGAAGCCCAATCGCAGGAGTTAGGTACTTTTTAAAATCAATGGAAGTATTGTAGGGGGTATTTTAAATGTTTAGGCCTGAAAATTTTGTCCGTCTTTTAGGAGGCACTGAAAGGAAACGGAAAAGCACAAAAAATGAATTTGAAAAAAATGGAGTTGGATCCTTTTTTAATTCAAGTATTCAATTGTTCATACACCACAGCAGTGATAAAAAACGGGTTTCATACTATTTCCGATAATTTCATAATTTTTTTCAACTAACAACTGTTTTCATTAGGCCAAATCGTAATAAAAAAAAAAACTGAAAAACAAACTGTAAAATGACGGCTGCTGAAAAATTTATTATATTAGTTTACTGTAGTTATAAATTGATTATGTGAGTTAGAAGTGTGGCCGCATGCTCAGCAAGTGGTAGCAGGGGCGCGGGAAGTAGGGGTGCTCAAGAGGCTGCAGCCCCCTTAGAGCTAATTCAGCCCTCCTGGAATTTTCAATAATTGCTTCTAGGCTATATAAGTAGGCTATATAAAAAACTGTCTGTTTTCTGTAATTTGATTTATGCGATGTATGCGTTTATCCATTATTTATAGGCCTATTACACATCCGTTATATGTAAACTCTGCTGTTGTTTTTAATTTGTTTTGCCAATTATGAAAACTTAAATTACAATATGTTCTGTTTTTATTTAGGTGTTCTCAAAGAAAGAGGAAGATGATCTTGCTGAATATCTTATCCAATGTTCTAAAATGTTTCATGGGTTGAATCGTAAAGGATGTTGCGAGTTAGCTTACCAACATGCTGCAGCAAACTCTAAGTTAATTCCACGTTCATGGGAATCAAATAAAAGTGCTGGACTTGCATGGTTTTACGGCTTCATGAAGCGACTGCATCGCCTTTCTGTGCGGATGCCAGAGGCAACTAGTTTAGCTAGATCTGTCAGCTTTAACTAGCACAACGTTGGTATATTTTTTGACAATATGGAAGAAGTTATGCGACGATATCAAATTCTCCTACAGCAAATTTTTAATTTGGATAAAACCGGCATGACTTCTGTACAGAAGACTGGAAAGGTCATTGCTCAAAAGGGTTTCAAGTAAGGGGGCAGATTACATCTCAAGAGGTGAGCTTGTGACTTTACGTTGCTGTGTCAAAGCTGCTGGTCAGTTTTGGCAACCTGTTTATATCTTTCCCAGAGTAAATTTTAGGGACTACATGTTGAACAGGGCTCCACCAAATGGTTTGGGTCTGGCCGCCCAGTCTGGCTGGATGAACAATGCTTTGTTTCTCCAAACATTTTTGCACTTTGTCAAACATGCATACTTCAAAAGAAAATTTATCATTGCTGGTAATAGATAACTACAGCATCCATTTATCCCTGGAAATTATCAAAGTGGCTCATGACAACGGTGTCTCAATTGTTACTTTCCCATCTCAAGCTGCTAACACAGGTTGCAGCCGTTAGATGTTTCCGTTTATGGCCCTTTGAAGTCATACTATAACCAAGCATGCAATGATTGGATGTTGTCAAATCCTGGAAAGCACGTTACATTATACCAAGTGGCTGAGTTGGGTGGAACAGATATTTATCGGGCTTGCACTCCCATGAACATCATTTCAGGTTGTTCCAAAACTGGTGTCTCGCCTTTAAATCGAAATGTTTTTGATGAAGCAGACTTTTTACCTGGCATGGTCTTTAACCAGCCAAACATTCAAAATGAAGAGGCTGGTGAACTTGAGGATGGACTGCCCAATCATGATATGGAAGGTGGTCCAACTTCCAACATTACACCAGCTGTGTCTGATCCTACTCAATCCAATTAACCAACAGGTTTAAGCCCTCACCAAGTTCGACTACTTCCTCAAAGTGGCCATAGAAGAAAACAAAGCAATCGAAAACATGGAAAGTCTGTTATCATTACAGATGGCCTTTTGGGCAATGAAAACAGTTCTCAGTCTTCAAAAAGACCAAAGGTATCATCAAACACTGCTCAGCTTGAAGACAACAACATCAGTTTGGGTGGACATAATAGTTTAGAAGTTGGGACATTTGTGTTTGTGCATTTCAACAACAGACGGTCTGTGCATTATGTGGCTGAAATTGTAAAACCGTTAGATGATGATGGTTGTATTTTTTAAAAAATTGTAAAAAATACTTTTTTAAAAAGGTTGTAAAAAATACTACTAGGTTGTATTTTTTCGCAGATATCTCAAAGGAAACGGTTTCATTTCACCACAGACTGAGGACAGTCATTCTGTTTCTGCGTCATCAATTGTTTTTGTCCTCCCCCCACCACTTGCAGGAACGACAAAACGAATAGTGGACATTAAAAATTTTTCAATCGATTTTTTAATATTGCTCAATCTATTTCTGCAAACTGTTAGCAATGTGTGAATTTGACAGTGTACTTATTGTATCTTAAAAGTTTGCTCTAAACATCTTTAAAAAGGTCTAACTTATCAGAGTGGTTCAAGGGTCCATACCCGGTGGTTCAAGAGTCCAAACGCGTTTGCACCCTTGAACCACTCTGATCACCGTCAGTGTTGCCAAATATTTTTGTTGATCCTATATATAATAATCATACGTGGTTGAATTTTTCCCACAATATACTGAAGTGATCTGAAAGTGCTGAAATTTCGTCATCATAGAGGGATTAGTTAACCAATTATAGCTTTTAATGTGAAAAAGGGGCTCATCGGTCCATACCTTCCCCTACATACAAAATAACAAGAAAAATAGTAATAAGTTTTCTAGAAACAACAATCAGTTAAATAAATTAATCTTGCAGTTGAAGATTGCAAGACTTGTTGGAAAAATTTGAAAGAAGAGTTTAAAAGGGAAAGAGAAAAGGTCTTGCTGTCACGTTCGGACGATACGGGAAGGAGAAATACGGTGTGAGGCCTTTATGAAGTATTGTGCTTCATGGAACCCTTTTCAAGACAAGAAAGCATGATATTTATGTCTTGTGTTGAAGGCAAAGCATTTTAAAAGTTGCATAGATTACTGGTGATCAAACCACACTTTCACGTGTGCTGCTACTTGAAAAGCCAAAAAGGTTGATTGTCATTTATTTAGCTGATTGTTATACAGTGCATAGCACTTCCTCAATTTTTGTCTTGGACAAAGAATCTTTGCCAAGAACCCTGGCGGCATATGTAGAAAAGGATAACGATGCAGTAACTTTATGCTTTTTTGATGCTAATTTGATGTGCCTAAAGCTAACTTGTTTCTGCAGGTAATGCCATTTTTGTGTCGCTTGTTTTGCCACAAGTAGTTCTATTACAAGATATTAGGTTTGGATTAAGTTCAAGCAATAACGTTGACACTTTAATTTAAAGGCCTCACATGTTTTCAAATTGTCTCAAGTTAATTATTCCGAAGTACCCAATCACAACACTGTTCTATTGTACCACCACCGATGTATGTGATTCTCATCATTTGCAGACAAGCCCTCGGTGTTCATCACTGGAGACCATTGCATGGTAGTGAAGGAGTGGATGCATCGTTCATGAAACAGTTAAATGACAGGGATGTCCTGATTGAATGCCAGGACACAAACATGTCTGAGCCAGCTAGCTCGAAATCAGTGTTCTGACTCAGTGTTCTGTACCTAAATTGGCCGGATGCTTAGCAAGTGTTACTTGCTAAGCATCCGGCTAAGCTAAGCATCCAACTTGCTAAGCATCCAAACTTCTTCGTTACTTGGCTCAACTTCTCCTAATTTATTTTTTATCGTTTCCGTCATTTATTTCAATCCATATAGGGTGAACAGAAAGTCTTTGGACTTTTTTCGATTTATGATGAAACATATTGATTGTCACTTATATGCCTTTTAATATGCTCAATATTGCTAAACTTTCTAAAATTTAGGTTTAAAATATTATTTTTCATCTTTGTTATGTTGTTTATCGACTTGTTTGGTTGTCATATTGCAGTCACTGCAGCATGTTTGTTCAGTGTTCATTGTACTGCAGCAAAGGGTTACAAATATGGACATCCATATTAGAAAGCATCAATTGCAATGAAATACATATGCACATTGCACAACAATTAATGCGTTCTGCCAAGGAAGGTCAGTTTGCCAAGAAAGTTCACCAACGTCGCTCACAAAATACTTAGTTCCATCAATACTTGCTGTTGAAGAGGAAGGGACAAACTCACTTGTCACACTATTGTCATCAAAAGAAACAGTTTCTAAAGATTTATCAGTGACATCTGCAGACATGAATTCTTCATCACAAAATATATCGCAGTCATATGGGTAAATCCCCGAGACTCTAAATCCAGCTGGGATATTGGCAGGTGTCATTGCTTTGGGACAAGCTCGACCTACCAAACCAGGTATTTCGTAGATTGTCAAAGTGCTTCCAGGATTTTCTTTCAGCCACAAATCATGTGCATTGTTATAAACACTAGGGTGTTTCATTTTTTCACCATTTTTGAAATTCAAAATGCCTGGGGTCCCATCTGGTGGTATTTGGGGTAAAAAGTTTACACCCCCAATTTTTTTCCATTATGACGTCATATTGAGGTGGTCCACGAGGTTTACAATTTTTGGGCTTCAAAATCTCGAAATTTGGTCGTATCTCCAGAACCACTCATTATAGATCGACAAAATAAGCTCTTAACCTGATACAGGTTAAGTTAACCTGTATCATTCGTCTAGACTGCAGATTTGCCGATTAGATTTTAAAGAACATTTATCCAATATATGCATTATGCAACAAAAGAGATAAAAAAAACTAATAAAAGTAATTAAACAACAAAAGAGTTAACTATTAACATCGTCACCACTGGAACAATATTTTCCATGATTCATCATCCCAACAGTCATCGCTTGGGTAGTTTATTGGTAGCCTACCACTTAGTGGTGCAGGAACTACATTTTTCTAGAAGGGCTGAAGCCGCCGTAATGTTGTCTGGGGAGCTTGGCTCTTAGACCCCCCCCCCTTATGTGAAAGAACATTTTAAACTGGTAGCAAGTATTTGGTCTCTTCCTGTGTAAAAAAACAACGCCAAAACACACACATTGTGACTTGTAACAACTGAAGAACGGCAATAACAAAGCAGCTGTTCACTGTTCAGGCAATTAAAATGGAAACAACAAATTAGAAAGTGATATGAGAACGACAGTTTGTGGAAATGAGTTTTCACACGCTTCCGCAGATTGCTTTTCGTGTTTTCTCTATGAAGTGTCCAAAATGTTTTGGTGGATATGCATCAACGCAAGAGGAATAAGTCTTTTTGTGTCGTTGAGCTTCTCAACCACGTTTTCAGGCGTCTGAGAGCAGAAAAAGAACAGTCTGATGATGCAGCTGAAACCGAGAAGCAGAGCTCCACGAATTTTCGCGTTTCTTTGAAAAGATCTAGTGTTTAAGGGCATAGTTGCGATAGTATCTCAGCAACCTTTTGAACGGAGTTTGCGATTCTTCCACTTACAACATTGCTAAGCAAGGTAAGTTCTGTTTTTAGGCGATCTTTTCTGATGGCATCGGGTAAGTGGATGTCAGTATCAGGTTTTTCCTCACCGTTTGCACAGCTTAGAGGGGGCCTTCTCTCTGTTGGCTGCTGTAAGATAAAAAACTTACTATCTCGGCCATTTAAGAAAGCCCCACCTAGAATGAGAAAAATTGGAGTAAAACGTGGTAGAACACGAATTCTCACAGACACCCTTAAAAAGTCAGAACTCTCAGCTCCACATGTAAAAAGCAGAAAAGTGAAAAAAGTTTGTCACCATTTACTGTCTGCCGCAGTAAACACACATACTTCAACTGAACTACATACATCATCAGAAGACAAAAATTTCTGCCACGCATCCACTGCCCAAACTGAAGCTCTTTCATGCAATGTTCTTCTTGAAGATTTGAATGAAGGAAACTTTGTTATAGTGCAGTTTCACAATGCAAAAACTGTGCAACATTTTGTTGGTACTGTGATTGCATTTTAACTGAAGGAGATATTACTTTAAAATTTCTGAAACTGTATAGAAAATCTTTTGATGAACGCTTTGTGTTCAGTTGTTCACATTTCCTGACGATGCAGATGAGTTGCTCTTCTTTGCTATGAGCTAAACACATCAAGACGTGTTGCCCTTACGACCATCAGCACTCTTGATAACGCACCATGGCCGATCTTTATAGCAACTGTCCATACAAATCTTAAATATATCAGCTAAAGCTATGTGGGCTAATAAAGCTATAGCCTAAATATATGTTGTTTAATTGTTTTTTGAAACATTTTATTTTTTTATTTTCCCTTTATGTCTTAAATTTTTCTGAAGGTGTTGCGACCGTGCCAAATTTCTTTCAAATCAATAACTTACTTCGGTCTCAAGCACGTTTTTAACGTTCGCGTTTTGTCGCTTCTACCCTTTTCTCAACCTTTGCTATGTTGACGTGTATTGTTTTGATATGATGGTCAGAAATAAAAACAACTGAACTGAGTTTCAATTTACCCATATTACTGACGTGGTTGTTAAACTACCAGCTCCTTTAAATATGAAGGGCACTAAACGTTGCCAAGAAAGGGTTCAATTTGAAATGGATTTGTCTAGCAACAACTTACAGTGAATTGTTGTTGACATGTATGCAATTTGAAATATTATCACTTTTCACGACACTTTATAGTAATTTCTCTTCAGTAAATCATGTAGTTATGTTAAAAAATGAATGAGTTTATTTAAAAAATGCGTTTAAGGTAATTGGTTGTTGAATTTATTACTCTTTTATTTGAAAGAAAGTAAACTTATTTGCTTACAACCACATGTAAATGTTAACCTCATGACGTTTTCCAACTAACCCCAGACATGAGGTTACTTGGAAAATCAATTGTATTATATGTTTGTTTATTTTAAATTTGCATTAAAAGCTGAATTGACTCAATACTTGTTTTTGGTTGTAAGATACAGAATACCATAATGATAATTTAAGCCACTTCAAGTTGTCAGGTTATGCAGCAATTGTTTTAAATTTTACTTCAAAAGAAAAACTTTCCAACTAACCCCAGTCTCAACTTTATCAACAGCATAGATTAAAATTTACAGCAGTTCACTTTGGAAAATGACTAAAAGTGTTATATGGTTGCCAAAAAACAAATTAGTCTGCGAGCAGTGACAAGAATTTTAAATTGGACTTTGTCATACATTTATTTTGAACATTGAATTTCCTGGCAATGTATCTTTTGATCCGTAATTGGGCTTGTCTCTTGCACCAGATTGACTGGGCGTGTAGTTGTTCTCTAATACGTTAAATTGCTTACTCCATTTTTTGCATATTCACCCCAGTCTCCCCTAACTTAAGAGTCAGGCACCTATTAGCAAGCTATGCATCACACTCTCAAAAGGCGCTACAGTACTATAAATGGTGGGGGAGACCGGGAGAGGTTAAATGTATTTTGTTTTGTTGTAAAGTTAAAACAGTTTTATCCTACCTTTGTTAAAACCGTTATCATTTTAGCAATAGGTGGCTTGACGGTAGAACATAAAACGGTTGTCACATGTTATTATCTCTTGACTATTAAGCTAAGTCAAAGCTTCTACAGACTGAAGGACCACCTTTACGGTCAAGTGAAGAACCACCTTTATTGCTTCAAAATTTTATCTTGAATAAAAACAATTGAACAAGTAATCAATTAATTGTCTATATTGAAAGCCTAAGATAGTCCTTCTACACAATATAAATTGGAAGTACACTTGCTTTTGGGTCATTCCATATCAAAACAGCCAATATGAAGATATCTTGTATATGGTACCTCTCAGATTTTGCTGAAAAGTTGTCATACTATGCCTTAGGCTACCAAACAGAAGAATCCTAAGTTTTAGATCAATATCTCAAACGGTTTTCCTATGGCGGCCATTTGAATTTCATGCGCTACCCTCGTTTTTGACTTGGGGGGGTAGCGAATAGCAATTTCAGCCATTTTCAGAGCCCTATAACTTTTATTGTAATTGTGGTAGAAGACTAAAAATTGCTGTGCTAGTTCATCATAAACTATACTACACAATTCAATAGTAACAAACAACATCTCTTGATGCATAAGTGTTAGGTGGGTCATCATAATCCTGTTTTTTTGCCCCGTATAAGTGATTTTTTCAATTTTCAAATGCTTCTACCACCCAAACCAATCAAAATATTTCTCTAAAACCTAATTATTTGTAATATTTGGAAACTTTTCTTCTGCCAACTTGAATTTGGGAGTTGTAGTGCCATTAACAGAGATCTTATGGGGGTCTGAAAACCCTATCAGGCAGAAATGGCCCTTTTTTACCCCTATGTTTAGAGCCCCAAATGACCGTGTGGGCATTTTATGGTCATGCTGAAATTTATACCAGACAAACACATACATTTATTCTTTCATTTCATGAAATAAAATGTTTGAGTATCAAACTCCTTCACTATAAATTTTATGTTTTTAAAATGTAACATTTTGGTCATTTTTGGCAAATAATCTCAAGTCCTTAATGTAGGTTAGAGAAAATTCAACAATGATTTATCATGAAAACAGTGAAAATAAGTAGGTTCTATGCTTAGTGATCATAAACATTGAAATGTTGACATAGTTGACCATTAATTTATGTTCAAAATGATGCTTTCACCTCTTCTCACCCATGAAAAAGTACCCACCTGCAATCAATAAGCTATAGGGTGTGCAACTTTGTAACTTTTTTTTCATAACCAAGGTCTCAACCCATTTTGGGGTTCCTTTTAGGACCAAAAACTATCCCAAAAAATTTTTGGGAAGCCAAGAATCTGGTCCAAACAAGTTATTCATGTTGGTTGACATTGTCATTTCTGCAGGTGTGACTAACTTTCCCAAGTTTTTCAACGATGATTCAGAAGCCGGTTTATATTTTAGCAATGCTTTACGACATTTTTCTTTTTCTTGCACAGACGATAATGCAGAAAACAATACCAAAAATACAAATGGTTCACTAAGATACCACAGATGTTGCATAAGACGGTTTATCATTGCTGCAATGAACTTTGAAAAAGATTCTGGAAGATTATTCTTTTTCTTAAATTGAAGAAGAGTTTTAAGCAGATGGAGATCGTTATATGGAGCATCAAATGGATCAGGTGCTGTTATCCATGCAGGAACATAAAATAATATCAAAAACATGGAAAGAGATCTATGTTCGTTTGCTTCTTCCTCGGTAATTGTATTGAGTTGAACAAACTGAAGAGAATACAGAGCAAGCTTTAACTCACACAGTAATTTGGCTATCCATCGTGCATGGCTCACGGCACCAATGCTTTTGATCACAGGGGCTATCATGTCATGGGGATATGATGTATTCTCTTCAGTTTGTTCAACTCAATATAATTACCGAGGAAGAAGCAAACGAACATAGATCTCTTCTCTTTCTTTCTGATCTATTTTTGGGATAGTTTTTGGTCCTAAAAGGAACCCCAAAATGGGTTGAGACCTTGGTTATGAAAAAAAAGTTACAAAGTGGCACACCCTATTAAGCTATGATGTGGAGATAAAATTGTAGGAAAATGATTAAGTCGTGTTCAAAAATTAAATTGTTTTCAGTTTGCACTATAATTCTGCATTATGTAAAATGCATAGCTCAAATCAGCTCAGTTGAGTTTGAATATCATCTATTGTCTAAGAAACTGTGGAAGTGGTGTCAGAACATTTTCCTAATCTTTTTGATTAAGTTTGTATTTTCGAGCACTGTGTCTGTAGGTTTCTGGTACACATACACAACAAATTATATGTTGGATGGCACCAAACAAGGCATTTGTCTTTGGTCTGGCAGCCACATCAAAATGTTGTTTACACGTTTCATGAATTTTACGAAAACATCCACCATGTTTATCTGAACGTTTAATAATATTTCCAATTAACTAATCATCATCATAGATACAGGCAATGTATATTCCTGGTTGGAACAGACTTGAGATTTTTGATTGATCTGAAAGCAAGCGTTCTTCATCCAAATTTTTGCATCACAGATTTGTTCTGCACTGATGTCAGTGAATATTGAATCTGGTGACAAACATGACTATGGTATTTCTGCTAAATGGCACTTTTTTGCCACTTCGCATGGGAAAAGCCCATGTGACGGAATTGGAGGCACTGTCAAGCGTTTTACAGCACGTGCAAGTCTTCGGGCCCCCAATGCAAACCATATTTTGACACCATTACAAATGTTTGAATGGGCAACAACAAACATCAAAAACATTCAGTTCTTCATTAGTGCAGACGGTGTTAAAAAAAATAAAGAAGAGTATCGTCTTCGTGTGAGCCTCTGGGGCCGAGGGTCTATCCTTTTACCACCCCAGATTCACAATGTTTCCGGACTACCCTGGAAGGCTACTAGAGTGCAGCCAGTCTTTGGTTTCATCATCCATGACACGCAGACCTTCCACTCTGTTAGGTGGCTTGAAGATGGAGCAGTCATTGATGATGTGGTTTGGCAGTTGTTTGGGCTGATAAGAAATGTATGATGTATTAGTATGGTGTTGAATTCATTTTGCAAACCGATCATCATCCATTGCAGTATATTGATTGAGCTAAATTCATCAACGATAGAGTCATGCGTTGAGCAATGTTTTTGCAGAGCTATCGTGTAAGACATCAATGCATAAAGGGATGTGATAATGTTGCACTGTTGGTGCTGACTGCATGACTGTTGGTGCTGACTCGTACTGTGCTCAACTGCTCATTTTTAATAGAATTTATGTTGGTGTGGCTGACAATAATTGAGAATTTTGTTCTTGACAAGGGCGATCTCATAAATTCAATTGTTCTGCTGTCTTGTGCGTTCAGTCAAGCCCAGTTGTGACATATCATGGTCCTTTATGCTTCATTGTATGATTTTATTTTGACATCTCTGGTCAAAGTTCGTTTTCTATTGGTTTTCAGCTGAGGCATGGCTTGTTGCTGGACACAGCTTACTTTATCTGTTTTTGGCTGTTTTGCATTAAAGCTGAGTAAAAGGATCAATTCCCCTGTTATAGTTAAGTAAAAGTGTCGTTTATCCTGTTGTATGTAATAACTAGATAAATAATTAAAATAACTTGCCTCTTCTGGTGACTATTTACTAGGTTACCTCCTGATGTTAAAGATGATAACTAGCTTTTTGTATTTTCAACGTTTTGTTAGTCAGCACGACTGACTTTATCAAGTACTTTAACTTTACCTTCACCTTTTCCTTTGCTCAGAGCTTTTTCTCTATTATTGTAATTGCTAATCCTTTTTTCTGTCTGGTCTGATGTCTTTTCAACGTTTCTTTACGGTGGCCCTAAAGATAGATAAATTTACGTTGTTGGAAAGTAGCCTACTGGTTTTAGGCATTCACTGTATTCAGTTTAACCTGCAGTCATCTTGTTGAGTGTTTTAACTCTGATTCTTGCTGCTTTACTTTATTCATTTTATCAGTATGTTTTTGTGTTGTGCCATCGTTGCTGAACAGGTTGTGTTAATCTGTTTTAGCCACCTTGATAAAGTCAGTCGTGCTGACTGACAAAACGTCGGAAATACAAAAAGCTAGTTCAGTCTTTCAGACATCGGCGAAAAATAGCCGATACAATATATCGGCTACACCTTATATCGGCCGATACATATCGGCTGACCGATATATCGGTCGAGCTCTAGCCATGGGTTAGGGTTGAATTTACAGTTTAAGAAAAGACTTTGTGTAGAATCGTATTTTTAGACAAAATTGATGATGGCAGTGCAAGCCCGATTCAAAAAAAGTTTCGATGTCGTGATTGTCCAGACAAAAAACTCATGTACACCTGGGTCCACAAGTTCCGAGCCCACGGAACAATCTTAAGCTTAAATGCCAAGAGTAACAGAGCTACCCATTCTAGTCGGCCTAAGAGTTCTCGATCCCAGATCAATATTGATGCTGTCAGTGATTCGGTTGGTCACAATCCAAGTAAGTCAATACGGCGCCGCAGCCAAAAACTCGCAATTCCTCGGGAGTCAATTAGAAGGATCTTATTGCAGGATCTGCAATTGTATCCCTATAGAATACAGATTAAGCATAAACTTACCCAAAGGGATAAAGAGATGCGTGTAGTGATGTGTCGATGGTTCTGTGGCAAGGTCGACGAGGACCCACACTATCTGGACGATGTTTGGTTCTCTGATGAGGCTCACTTTCTATTGTCTGGATATGTGAACTCAAAAAACAACATCTTCTGGGGAACAACAATTCCAGAGGACTGTCTGCAAAGGCCACTTCATTCCATCAAGTGCACAGCTTGGGTTGCAATCTCCAAGCATGGAATAATTGGGCCATTTTGGTTTGAAGACGAGAACCAACATTCAGTCACAATCAATACAGAGTGTTATCTAGGGGTTCTTAGGAAGTTTTGGACAGCCTTGGGTAGACGTAGAGGTGTTGTGAGGGATGAACAATGGTTACAACAAGATGGAGCAACTCCCCATACTTTAAATGACTCATTGCAATGGCTGCGAGAACACTTTGGTGATCGTCTCATCAGTAGGAGGTGTGATCCTGAATGGGCCTCACACTCGCCGGACCTCACCCCCCCAGATTTTTATCTGTGGAGTTATCTCAAAGATAATGTCTACAAGGACAATCCCCAGACTATCCCTGAACTGAAGACAACCATCAGTGCCAAAATCAGGACAATTTCTATAGAGGAATGTGCCAGAGTAACGGCACTAAAACGAAGATGGTTTGTCAGAAATCATTGAAACTGGGTAGACATGTCAAGCAAAGCATGAACTTTATGTGTACCAAATATGGATGAAATACAAAAAAGAGTGTGCATTTTATTGATGTTTTCATAGGTGGCATTTTTTTTGGGTCACCCTGGAAGAAAAGTTTGTGTGCTGCAGAGTTGTGATGTGAAAGTTGTTGGCTCAAGCCAAGTATGCCTCCAATACGACAGACATGTGGAGAAAAGTTAGGATACAACCATTTTTTGGCGAACTATTGCAGGGGTTGATATTAACTTTTTTTTCACTAGCCCACCGGACTAGTTGCTCCCCGTTTTCACTAGCCCACACGATTTTTCACTAGTCTGACCAGTTTACTGACTTTTCACTTGTTTGATGACGTATTAAGATAAGTGTTTTGGCTTAGACTGAAACTAACTAAAGTAAAGGCTTCCAGATGTCAGTACGCACAAGAGAGCAACAATACGCACAAAAACACCTTCGCGTTAGACACTTTGTAGTAATGTTGAATCAGCATTTGATCACGATATATCAACAAAAAAACGCTAATTTTGCTAACTGCTGGCGTGCTCACCCAGACAGCAAAATCCGTCATTTCTAGATTGATTCAACGTCTGCAGATGTTGAATCAATGTAACAATGATGGATTTTGCTGTCTGGGCACTACTGCCACGTGTCGTGTCTAGCGAGGTTGCGAGAAAAAAGTAGTCACGTGCTCAGTTGACCGACTTTGCAGCCTTCTTCGTGCAATCTCGCCTCTGGCAAGCAAATTTTTGCAGTATTTCATAGTGACGTCCCCAATCGCCATTTTGTAAACCAAAACTTTTCAAGGTGAATGGTGACACCGGCGAATATTTTCGGGTCTGCTACTATTCGGTGAGTCCGATTCGGTGAGTTCCTAACCTCTAACCCTAAAACGGCATTGGTAATGCTACGGTACCCAATAATTAAAAAAAAAAATTAAAAAAACCACTGAATAGGGATCGGACTCACCAAATCGAACTCACCGAATTGGGCCATTCCGAATATTTTCACTAGCCAAATCGGACTAGTACTGCAACATTTCTACTAGTCTGCGCTGATTTTCACTAGCCATTGGCTAGCGGACTAGCGTTAAGATCAAACCCTGCACTGACTTCTTAAATGAAAAATTCGAGCTTGTTAATTTGGTTCTTGCTATAAAGAAAGTGAATGAGGTACATTCGGGGAAAAATATTGCTGCCTGGCTGGAAGCAGTTCCAGAAGATTATGAAGTTTCCCCACATCAGATTGTGGCAATTGTCACAGACAACGGTGCAAACATTGTAAGCGCTTGTGACAGACTGAAAGAGAAGTTTGGATGGATTCACATTCGTGGGAAGTTAATAAGTAGTATATATAGGGAACGCGACACCAACCACAAGCAGGTATCCTGGGTGCTGTCTTGTAACAGGTTTCGGAAGCTTTTGACTTTGCTTTACTTTACTGAGAATACTAGGGTATGAGATAATGCGGAATGGCCCGTTTCGGTGAGTCCGATTCGAAGAGTCCGATTCGGATAGTTCCCGATTCGGAGACAGCCTTTTTCGGAGAGTTCCCTATTCGGAGATTTTTTGAAAATTATTGGGTAACGTAGCCTAATTATCATTGCCGCTTTTACATCGTTTTAACGTCGCTAAACGTTCAAATCGTGCAGAAAATAATAGAAATAAAATGTTTGAACAATTAAATGAAAATTTGTCGGTATCGTAGCCTAATTATTATTGCCGCTGTTACATCGTTTTAACGTCGCTAAACGTTGAAACTGTGCATAAAATAATAGAAATAAAATGTTTGAACAATTAAATGAAAATTTGTCGGTATTGTAGCCTAATTATCATTGCCGCTTGTTACATCGTTTTAACGTCGCTAAACGTTCAAATCATGCAAAAAAATAGAAATAAAATGTTTGAACAATTAAATGAAAATTCGTCGGTATCGTAGCCTAATTATCATTGCCGCTTTTACATCGTTTTAACGTCGCTAAATGTTGAAACCGTGCAGAAAATAATAGAAATAAAATGTTTGAACAATTAAATGAAAATTCGTCGGTACCGTAGCCTAATTATCATTGCCGCTGTTACATCGTTTTAACATCGCTAAACGTTCAAATCGAGCAGAAAAAAATAGAAATAAAATGTTTGAACAATTAAATGTAAATTCGTCGGTATGGTAGCCTAATTATCATTGCCGCTGTTACATCGTTTTAACGTCGCTAAACGTTCAAATCGTGCAGAAAAAAATAGAAATAAAATGTTTGAACAACTAAATGTAAATTCGTCGGTATTGTAGCCTAATTATCATTCATAAAGTCGAAGCTTTAGATGAGTGGGGTTTAGACCTAACCATTGAGATCTTAAGACTAAAAAGCGAATTAAATTTATTTTTGAACTATTAATGTTTGCTCAGATAAAATTGACATGTATCCTGCGTCGCCTTCTGCATGCAAACTTAGAATATATTATATTAGAATCCTTACCTATTACAAAATTCTAAATCTAACGACGCCTTCTGTTTATTTACAGTAGAGAATTTTGTATTGTATTTCACAATATCGATTCTTTTATAGTTGAAATTCTAGAAGCTTTAGATGAGTGGGGTTTAGACCTAACCACTGAGATCTTAAATCATATTTATGACACCGGAAAGACCCTAGTGATATGGTACTTTCCATCCGCGTTCCATGTTCATAACTTTACCAAAAAAACCGGAGCAACAGAATGCTCACTTCATATCTTTGCTATGTTGACGTGTATTGTTTTTGATATGATGGTCACAAATAAAAACAATTCAACTGAACTGACATGACGAATTTTCATTTAATTGTTCAAACATTTTATTTCTATTTTTTTTCTGCACGACTTAAACGTTTAACGACGTTAAAACGATGTAAAAGCGGCAATGATAATTAGGCTACGGTTCCCGATAATTTTCAAAAAAAAATTCAAAAAATCTCCGAATAGAGAACTCTTCGAAAAAGGCTGTCTCCAAATAGGGAACTCTCCGAATCGGACTCACCGAATAGTAGCAGACCCGAGATAATGAGCTTGAAAAGCTGCTGATCTTTTTGTTTGCAGTTGTTGAACTATACATATATAATAATATAAATCAGTTTGTATCCTCTTCTTGCATCATTGGCCAATTCGACACATCTTTTATATATACATATAGGCGTCGATTTTTTCTTAGAAGAGAGGAATTCTGTGTGGGCCAGAGTTTTCAAACAGACTTCATTGAAGGTGTATGTTCGCAAATTTACAATGGTTAGTCTATCTCAGAAAGACTACGTTTAGCGTCACTGCAACAATTAAGCTTTAGTAGGTTGGATGTTTGCTTTCTTGCGCCTTTGACTTTGCTTCTTGTTTAACTTTTCAATAACAAAATGGCAACATTGCGCGGTGCCCCAAATTATACCCAGCAACAAGTTTGTGAGGAAAGATTTGTAAAATGGATTGTTTCAGTACGTCTTTAGTTTGTATCGGTTATTTTATTGTCATGTTCATTATGATGTCATATTCATATTCCTTCAGCGTTTAACAAAAACGGAAATAATTGTAACGAACACTTCATAAGTGTCATAAAAACAGGGAGGGCTAAACTGATTTTGTCCACCCTCGTTTCATGGCAGGGTGGGCGCCGCCCACCCTATTTTGACGCTTCTGTATATACATTACATATGTATTGTAGGCATAGGCGTCGATTTTTTCTTAGAACAGAGGAATTCTGGGTGGGCGAGAGTTTTCAAACAGATTTCATTGAATGTGTTTGTTCGCAAATTCGCAATAGTTAGTCTTTCTCACAAAGACTGTGCGGCAATTAAGCTTTAATAAGTTTGATGTTTGTTTTCTTGCGCCTTGCGATCTTATGAGCGCTGCTAAACTAAGCCGGAACTGAAGTTTGATGGCGACGTAACGAAAGTGAGACCATTCGGAGAAAAGATCAAATGTGGCTTTCTCCCACCAGGAATTGCCAGCGTGTGGCAGTTGCCGTAGCAACAACTATGCAGTGAGTAGGCCTACCGCATTTCTTTCAACGCAGTGTTGTTGCGGAATTGCTTTGTTCTGTCGGATACCTAGCGAGAGACATAGCGTAAAACAAGAAGTTGCGCTGCAGTTGGTTGGATAATTCAGCGTTTAACCAAAGCGGAAATAATTGTAACAAACACTTCATAAGTGTCAGGAAAACAGGGTGGGCGAAACATATTTTGCCCACCCTCGTTTCACGACCGGGTGGGCGAAACATATTTTGCCCACCCTTGTTTGACGACTGGGTGGGCACCGCCCACCTGGCCCACCCTATTTTGACGCTTATGATTGTAGGTACACCCCTTTTTTTCTTTTAATTTTTGTTTGTACAAGCCTGGGTTTTGCAAGATTAAACAAGACAACCTAGTATCAAAAAAAAAAGAATCTGTTGATGATGTAGCCTTTTTTACGGGTGCGTGGCTTGTGTTGTCGTGTTTCGAACTTATGTTGGATAATTTTGACATCACAGTAAAAACAAATGGTGAAATAATTGTGATGGGAATTAAACATTGATAAAAAAAAGGCAGAGCAAGATATGCTCATTGCTCAATAAATGAAGTAAAATTGGTTTCAAGTAGTCTTGAGGTGAGAAGTACCTTGCAGTGGGCTGTCTCTGTGATAGGTTGGCCACAGTCAATTGCCTTGCGTCACACCGGCCGCATCATATGTTGTGTACAGTACTTGTTTAAATTAGTACCGTACACAATATAAATTCCATAGACAATTTCATACTTTTTGGAGGAACTTTCTCAGCAACATAAAAAACACTTTAGTTTAATAAAAAATAGACAATTTCAATGCAATTCCTGGAGAAACTTTCTAAGCTTAACAGATGCACCTCTTTAGTTCTTAGAATAAGCCATGCATCAAACTTTGCATATTGCAGACCACATGAGCTGGTGAGAATTAAGTGTTAATTACATAATTACAAATTACATATATGTATTACATACATACATATATGCATATATGTATACGTATATATATGTATATGTATGTATACATGTATATATATATTACATACCGGTACATATATATATGATAATTACAAATTCCACTACATGGCACAACTTTGCTTTCCATTCTTAATTACTCATTTTCTTCTGCAAAAAGTACAGACACTGTTTAAAAAAGCTGACATATGTTCTTATCACAAATTAGGCAACAGGTTATTGTAATTTACATCATGTAACGCTATGATGGTTAATAATATGCAGTAAAAAAGGAACGAAATTAGTTCTCTCCGTTTTATTGGACCAATTTGGCTTGGTCCCGATGTGGTCCAATTGAGCGAAGTTGGCTGTATTCATCAAACACCCAATAAAACAAACTTCAATTGAAAATTGGAATAGTATCTAAATCACTTGGTATCATGGCATGGTAGTGCCTGCATGGTCCGGAGTCACAATGTGGGTATCTACTGTCTACCATGCATGTGCCGATTGTGCTGGGCCCACTTCTTTTAGCCAAAAATTTGTGCTCTGACAACAAAGAAGCTGACTTTTGGAAAATTTCAGTTTGTTAGAAACCAAGACCATACAAACAATGAAAAGTTTACTTACTTTGATTGCTTTAGTTTAACTTCCTTTAAAAATGAAACATCAATTCCAAGATCTTTTAAAGTTTCTAGTTCCGTAAAGTTGATATTGACATTATCAGTTGTTGAAAACAAGTGTTCTTTTTCCGAGTTTAAACTTTTCAAATCGTTAGAGTCTCGTATTTTGGCTATTTGTTGAACAGCTTGGTTATGAGCCCCATGAGTCACAGTATCCAGAAGATCTCCCACCAATCGTATCAAAGGTTTGTTGCAATTTGATACAAACTTTTCCATACTTTTGGCAAATAAATATCCAGTGTCATTACCATAAGCTGATGACAAAATATCATTTTCTTCTGTGGTTAAATGAGCAATTTTTGAATCATGTGTAAGAGCAGAAGAACCAAATGGTCCATGGCCAAGATATTCCAATGGAGAAATTTTATTGCATTGGTTTACTTTCGATTCATGCATTGTAACTTTTTCTAAAGTTGTATCCTCAGTTAATGAACTCAAATCTACATCTATTTTCGGATGTTCATTGCCTTCTGGATTAAGAAGATTTAGAGTTGTTTTACCCTCATCATTCATGTGCAAAAATCCAATTCTATTATTTGGACACTTG
Organism: Aplidium turbinatum; assembly: GCF_918807975.1. NCBI lineage: Eukaryota > Metazoa > Chordata > Ascidiacea > Aplousobranchia > Polyclinidae > Aplidium > Aplidium turbinatum. The sequence goes on along the minus strand of NC_137475.1, from coordinate 30,467,975 downwards.
GTGTAAAGACGCCTCTGTGCAGCTTTCTTGGCTTGAATAGCATCTGGAGCTACAGTATCTTCATTGTCAGCATCAGTAAAACTTATTGCATTCGGATGGGCACGCAGGTCAATTTCTTCACCTTCTGAAACTTGAGTACTTTCCTGAAATGAATCATTAACAACTTCTTCTGATGAAAGGACATATGGACTGGTTGCTGTAGTAACAACAACTTCAAGAATTTCTTCATTAAATATCGACGTGCCAAAAATTTCTGAAAGTTGTTGTTTGGTAAGATCATGCAAAAAAGGTAATGTCCGCTTCATATTTATCAATCGTTCTTTGCTCATAATTTTCGTACCAGCTGCTAAAACCTTTTGAGCAATGTCATGATACACAGTGTCAGGCTTATTATATAAACAACAGTTGTCAATCATAAGTTGAAAATCTTTCTTGAACTCTACAACCTCATAGTATTGATTTGTTATGACTTTATTTCTCATGGTACTAAAGTCCATTGGCACTTTAATGACTAAAGAATAGCCAGGTGCAATAGCATCATTGACAGGCAAAGAAAATATTTCATGAGGATCTTTTCGTTCCAATTGTTTTAATAAATGTTCTAGCAATTGATTTAATGCTCTCCGTTTGACAAAACTTAATGGTGGTCTGGTGCTTTGGTTTTCAGTGTTTGAAAGGTGTTCATCGAAAAATGTTTTGTCTTGTTGTGTATCAGACATGTTGTAACTATCCTCATCAGGATAAATAAGTACCTCTGGAGAAGCATCTTTATCAGGCAGATCAACAGCAGGTTGTTCTTCTTGAGATATAACTAGATGGTCAGTGTCATTACAATATTCTTGATACTCATCACGACGATGCTTTTTTTTTCTTTTCTTGTGTTTATGAGTTGATGAATCATATGTTAATGAAGCAGGAGAATTCGTTGCATGGTCAGAATCATACATAACCTCAGAGCCTAGTTTTAAGACTAGTTTTATTGGAGTCTTTTCAAATTCATTGATCCCATCTGGTTTCCAATGTGACTTATGCTTCTTATGTTTTCTACCCATGTTTTTTGCTTTACTTATACACAGTTCACCGGTATATCGTAGGTTTGAAATGTGAAAACAGCATAAAAAAACACTTTAAGTAGCTAAAAATAGATAAAGCAGATGTGACAATCTGTCATTGATCACTAGGATACACACTACACAGTAATATGAAAAATGCATAACTGGCATCAACATTACAGGAACACAGTCACCAAACTTCTTCAGGTCTGTGTCTCACACAGAGGTGTAAAATATGTTTGACACCCTTAGTTTTTTTAGGAAGTGGCTACATCTAGTTTACAACTGTACATATAGCGGTTCTATACAAACAAATATATTTGCAGTGGCGCTCTGCTTAAAGTGTGCCTGGCTGCCTCCATAATCAACACGACACGTCGCAAAAGGGGATGAGAGCTTCATCAACACCAACAGGACATCATCATCTACCATCTCATCCATTCCATCACCCACCAGGACAAGAAACAATAACTTAAACTGGATATCCAACCTCAATTGTCTTAGGCTACTGTGTAATGGGCAGTCTGACCATAGAAAGAGCTCAACACCTGCTCTCCTGGGCCACATCGAAACGGGCTTTTGCCTGAGGATGAGTTTCTTTTATGTCCGGTTTTCTTTCTCCATCCTATTATTATTACTATGACTGCTCATCTACATCAATATTGGAATTGGCGAATTCAATCCACAACACTTTTCATTTAGGCTGTCATTCATTACTACATTGATGTGCTTCTCTTTGTTTTTGTTTTATTTAAAAATTTTGCTATTTGTTTTTTGGGTTTTGTGGCCGTGCTAACTACTGATATATGGCCTACTACATAATTTTTCATTCAGGCATGCTTTAAACCTTTCAAGGTTTTGCCACCTTTTCCCGTTCATTAACGTGCTGGTAGGTCTATATCGATTTTTGTAATTAGTATCTTTTTCGTCCCGGACGCGTTAATGACGAAAAATAAAATGATTGATTGATTGCCTGCCTGCGTAGTCATACCCACAATCTCCAAAACAATCACCTTTGTTGTTTCACTTTGAAAGTGACTGAGAGTGCGACAGAAGTACTGAGAGTACCATACATACTACCATAGATATCTTACATATAGATATGCAACTCACTCAGCAATCGTGGAATTATCGTCACGCTCGACTGACTTTATGGACACAATCAACAATCAAGGTTGCCAGCTTGGCTAGCGTATCTATGGTAGGCTATTATTGTACGGTTTGGGCTTGGCGAGTGGTGGCTTTTGAGCTCCTTTGAAATATTTTGTTTGGCGTATATTTCAAGTTTTCACAGAATAGCCTACTATGAAAAATCAAGACAATAATCTTTCTTCACGTAGGTTATGCAACTTCTGTTTCATGATCGTTGGAACTATCATTTAAGCTTATTTCCAGTGACTCATTAAAGCTTGTTATGGGCAGTTTACAAACCTGAGATAGAGGGGCGCCGAAACAATTTTAGGACGAGAGTTTTAGGATGAGATATAACGATAATGCTGGGCAACTCGTTCGTTTTCCCGCTATTAGCCATGAAAGTCGAAATGTGAGACAGATGAATAATTGCAATAGCTTGAACAAGAAACGAAAGGTAAATTTCACATTCATAACATCACAATCTGCTGCAAAGTATAAAATGTGTCCACGGGATAATTTGTGTGGGCCTACTGTAGGCTATAGGCCCTATAATTTGGCTAAAAGCGAATAGCAGAAGTTGTTAGCCTATATTGCAAAATTTGCAGTAGCTTACATGACCTGAAAAGGGCACCATTGCCCCCCATCCAGAGAAAATTTGAGGGCAGGGGGCATCCTCCCCCCTGCTGAGACAGCTTCATTAGCATCACGGATCCAACCGCTAAACCAAGACAATTTTAATGTTTGGTACACACCATAACTAGGCTACCAAATGCTATAGCTAGAGATGTAAAAAAACGTTTTTTTTTGTTTTTAAAAAAAACGAGCTTGTTTTTTATCGTTTTTTTTGTTTTTTATTCGTTTTTTTGTTTTTTTTACCTATTTTGACATTAAATGTCACAATATGCAGCAATTAGGGTAAACTCATTGCAATAGCGTCTCTTTCAACAAAGAAACAGTCTCATAACTGGTATAGCTTATTTCAAATCAGACTATATGTCTGGTATAGGCCTATGTTTTTATTGCAATTTTGTAGATCCCAAGTCTCAACACACGAGCCATAAAGATTTCTCATTGTCTCAAATAGTAGTAACAGTGTCCTATGGTTGGCACATCTCAAGCATTGTCTGTAATTTGGTCAATCCAGTTGTTAAATGCAGTACCACACTCATGTACAGTTTCGAAGCCACCTGGGATTTTGGTTAATGGGCATGTTAGGACCAGGTGGTCAGTGTCTTGTTTTTTCTCTACTTAACAAAGGCACTTTTGACCAGCTCTCCACACCTTTTCCAGTACAACGTCAAGAGGTTGTTCCAGTTGATGTGCATTTGGTGCAAACTTGATGAAAATCACACAAGCGGTTCTCGAGTTATAAGTGAAATAACCTTAGCCACTAGGTGGCTTCATAGATAAAAAGCAACAGAAAAATGGCAATATCTCAAGAACCGCTCAACATATTTAGATAATTTATAGCTTTACCCCATGTTTTCTGGGTGGGCTATCTGTTTATGAACATTAAAACAAGTTTTGGTGACTACTTTTTTTAGATAAAAATAAATTAACTTCTTGTCGTTACGCACCAATAAAACCATGATGCGTAACTTTAAAAAAAAAATTTTTTTTTAATTGGGTAGAGGAAAGATTGATGAAAAGTTTGGCAAAAGCAGTGTAGTGCTAAAGTCCCAACTTTTAGCCCAAATCACATTTAAATGTAGTGAAAGATGGAAACATTTTGATGTTTTTTATTTTACCTGAAGAGGTTCAATACTCCTTTGTGATGTCATAGTCATGTTTGTTTTCCCTTAATCACACCTTTGTGCTGTCATAGACATTTTCAAAAGAAGTATGGTTGCACTTAATCCATCCAATTTGAACTAGTTTGCAGGACTTTGAGACTTTAGCACTTTTCTGTTTTTGCTAAACTTTTCATCAATCTGTCCTCTACCCAATAAAAAAAAAAAAAATTAAAGTTACGCATCATGGTTTTATTGGTGCGTAACGACAAGAGATCAATTCTCACTCCTTTTTACTCCAGCGTAGTTCCCTAATAAAATAAGTTTTCATCTTTGATGTTTGTTTTGTATCTTTATCCTGCATTGCGGTAGTCTAATATGGGTAAAACTGTATTCTTGTCAGGAAAAGTATTATGAAGCATTTTATTCACTATGTGAACACTGAGCAGTGCTGAAAAACTCCACTTTAAAGGAAAAATTTCTTCATTCATGGTTGGTAGTTACTGCCAATAGTCAACATGGGTGGTGGGCATTTGAAAGGAACATTTACCTAAACCCTTTCTGACAAATGCACTTACTTTTGACAGTTAAAAATATCAGTGATAAGATCTCTTGCATTATGTCACAAATGATCTGCAGGAAGCATCAATGACAAAGTGTCTAAGACCTTACAACACACGAAAAGAATACTTCTGTTTCAAAATTTATAAAGCATATAGGCTACATCGTTGTTAAGCTATCAGTTAAAAAACATGTTTAAACAAGCTATTGGCAATAGCAATTGGTTAATTCACATTGTAAAAAATTAGCAACTTTTCCAGAAAAATATGAAAAAAAACAAAAAACGCGTGTTTTTTTTGGCCCAAGTTTTTTTTAAAAAAAAACACGTTTTTTTAAAAAAAAACGGTTCGTTTTTTTTGCATTTACATCTCTAGCTATAGCACAGCTTTTGGTAGCCAGCAGTAACTTTCATTTTGGTAACACTCAGTAGATTAATTGAATGAAACTTCAGCTTGTCCTGGAACTACAGCTCCAAAAAAGGTCTTTACCTACTTATCAATGGTTGACAGCCTTGTTGTTAGGCATTGTCGGAAATTTTCAAGCATTTTCAGGGGTTGTCAGGCATTGTAGAGTAGCTACTTTCAGGCATTGTAGATTAGCTACTTTCAGGCATTGTCTAGGATTTCCAGGCATTGTCGATCATTATCAGTGGTTGACGGGGTTGTTATGCATTATAGAACATTTTCAGGCATTGCCAAACATTTTCAGGGGTTGTCAGGCATTGTAGAGTAGCTACTTTCAGGCATTGTTGGGAATTTCCAGGCATTGTCTAGGATTTCCAGGCATTGTCGATCAATATCAGTGGTTGACAGGTTTGGTACCGGTAGTCATTATGGAACATTTTCAGGCATTGTTGAACATTTTCAGAGATTGTCAAACATTTTCAGGGGTCGTCGAGCATTTTCAGGGGTTTTTAGGCATTGTCGGTAATTTCAAGGCATTGTCTAGGATTTCCAGGCATTGTCGATGCTAGACAACCCTTGAAAATGTTCGACAATGCCTGACAAACCCGTCAACCACTAATAATGATCAACAATGCCTGGAAATCCTAGACAATGCCTGGAAATTCCCAACAATGCCTGAAAGTAGCTATTCTACAATGCCTGACAACCCCTGAAAATGCTCGACAATGCCTGAAAATGTTCCATAATGACTACCAAACCTGTCAAACACTGATATTGATCGACAATGCCTGAAAATTCCCAACAAATGTCTGAAAGTAGCTACTCTACAATGCCTGACAACACCTGAAAATGCTCGACAATCCCTGAAAATGTTCCATAATGACTACCAAACCTGTCAAACACTGATATTGATCGACAATGCCTGGAAATCCTAGACAATGCCTGGAAATTCCCTACAAATGTCTGAAAGTAGCTACTCTACAATGCCTGACAACCCCTGAAAATGCTCGACAATCCCTGAAAATGTTCGACAATTCCTGAAAATGTTCCATAATGACTACCAAACCTGTCAAACACTGATATTGATCGACAATGCCTGGAAATCCTAGATAATGCCTTGAAATTACCGACAATGCCTGAAAGTAGCTACTCTACAATGCCTGACACCCTTAAAATGCTCGACAATCCCTGAAAATGTTCGACAATGCCTGAAAATGTTCCATAATGACTACCAAACCTGTCAAACACTGATGTTGATCGACAATGCCTGGAAATCCTATACAATGCCTGGAAATTCCCAACAATGCCTGAAAGTAGCTACTCTACAATGCCTGACAACCCCTGAAAATGCTCGACAACCCCTGAATATGTTCGATAAAGCCTGAAAATGTTCGACAATGCCTCAAAAGCCTGTAAACCACTGATAATGATCGACAATGCTTGGAAATCCTACACAATGCCTAGAAATTCCCAACAATGCCTGAAAGTAGTTAGCCTACTCTACAATAAGTTACCTGAAACCCCTGAAAATGTTCGACAACCCCTGAAGATGCTCCACAACCAGAGGTGGGCAGTAGCGCGCTACTTTTTTGGTAAAAGTAGCGGTAGCGGCGCTACTTTTTAGTTGGAGTAGCGGCTGCAGTAGCGGCGCTATTTTTTTCCAAAGTAGCGGTAGCGGGAGAGGCGCTACTTTTGTTCAGTCGCACTCCCGCTACTTTTTAAATTAAATTGAAAAAAATGCTTGTTTTTTTTGCAATACTGGCGTGGTCAAGCAGCTATATAATCGGCTTGGTTGCAAAGTGTCGGTCTTTTCTAGCTGACGTCAACTTCTTCGGCGAATATCTCCGTGTGATGGAGCCTATCTGCTAGGCTTTAGACATTCTCCAGGGCGAGTCCAAGGCATATTACGGAGTCTTGCTTCCAACTATCACAATTTACGGAAAGAAGTTGACCGAGATCAGTGATCTTGTGACCTGTGAGGAGTTGAAAGTGAAAGTCCTTGAAGGGGTGAAGAAACGATTCAACAATGTGCTTCAACAACATGAAATGCGTTATGGCATCATGTCTTCATCCCTCCTTCAAGACGTCGTGGCTGCAATTTCTGCACTACGTTTCCACGGATGATGCTGACGCACTGCGAGAAAAAGTCAAGACAGATGTAATTCGACTGTTGCGGGAGACATCAAGCCAGGTTGATACCGAGAAGAGTGACACCAACATCAGTCATGACTCCGAGGATGTATTTTTTGGAGTGTTTGCGCCATCCCGTGAAACGTCGGTGCAGAAGGAAGCAGCAATTGTGGACGCCTTTTTTTCGGACAAGAGCAAGTTCTTGAGCTTTTCGAATACCGAGTTAAAACATCTGTTCATTAAATACAACACCCCCATTCCTTCCAGTGCTGCGGTGGAGAGACTTTTCTCTGTTGGAAAAGATGTGCTGGACTTAGGGTCCAAAAAAGCGGGCAGGACTTGGTGACTCTCATTTTGAAATGCTCGTGTTTTTGAAAGTTGCGTAACAATAAATTTCCCTTAACTTAGAATGTGTTTTCTATAACGACGTTAAAATGACAGCGTAAACGAAAGATAACATTCGTTTTCAAGGTCATTTTTGTGTCACTAGAGACTTGAGTGTTTCCTAGTGTCATTTTAGACAAAAGTAGCGGAAGAAGTAGCGGTAGCGCGCGCTACTTTGGCCCGAGTATCGGTAGCGGGTAGCGCGCTACTTTTGTAAATAGGTAGCGGGTAGCGGTAGCGCGCGCTACTTTGGCCCAAGTAGCGGTAGCGGGTAGCGCGCTACTTTAAAAGTAGCGGGTGCCCACCTCTGTCCACAACCCCCCAAAAATCCGACAATGCCTGACAATGGGTATTTAGAGCAGCGTTGCCAGATTTTTTTTAAAAAAAGAGCCCAAAAATGCGCCAAAGCAATTGAAAAGTAGCCCAATTTGCCGTCGCGACGTCGACTGTTGAGCGACAAAGGCGCAAGCTTTCTAGGGGGGTTTTGGGGCATGCCCCCAAGAATCATGAACAAAGCAACATCTTTGTCCATCATGCTGATTGTGTAGATACAAAATGCATACACTATTACACTGCTACAACATACAATAAGTACAATGTTCAATATTGAATCAAGCATTGTTCAATAGAAAAAAAATTAGACCGGACAATGCTATACCGACTTCATACAAATTCCTATTTTCAAATTCAAGATACAAATGGTTCCATAGTAGATGCTAATGCATAGCATAAGCCCGTCAACTCAGATGAACTACCAAGACCCGACAAAATTCTATCATCAATGCTGAAGCTTCATTTTCATAAATAGAGCTGTCATACTTCAGCATTGATGACCGGGATCGAACAGCATTTTTCCAATTGTTGCAGCAAAGTTCTGATCCTTAAAATCGCTGACAAAAGTTGAAGTCCCATACGATTTCGCAGTTTGGTTTTGATTGCAGAAACTCTCGAAAAGGCTCGCTCAACCAATGCATTGCTGATTGGTATATAATACATTGTTAGTGCCAATTGAGCAACTTCTCTAAATTTATACTCCCCTGCAGCATTTTTAAACTCGTACACCATGGTACAAAAAGTACAACAATCTATCATTGTTTTTTCATCATACAAGGAAGACCAGTTTACATCAGTGGCGTATATTCAGGGTGTTCAAGGTGTGCACTGCACACCCCAAGAAATTCAGAAAAAAAGAAAATTTCCATCAGTTGTCGATGTTCTTTACTTTCCTGATATTCTAACATCTTGCTGCATGCTGATTGCTTTCTTTTCAATTGCAAAACTCGTCCCCTTCTAATTTTAATACTCCAACGTTTGAGGTCATTGCCTTTAATTTTTTTTGGTCATTACCTTTAAGCTGGGTGTGCACTAACACCTTGACGAGTGCTATTTAAAATAAACAATTAAGAAAAATGACATCACAAGGCAGCGAAAACAGCAATGGTTTTAGTTCAGCCAGGCTGTGCAATCGCTGATTTGCACACCTTGGCGCGTCATTGGGGGAATCCCAGGCAATAGCAAGTTTTAGCTTGTTGGATTAGAGTTTGAGCTATGGTTTGAGGTGATCAGAGTTGGAAACAAGATAAGATAAAATGTTTTTTATGCACCAAGTGCCAGTAAATTAGGACTAGCTTGTCTAAATCTGCAACAAAGGTTATGGCAACAGCCAATATCATTGATGCACCATTCTAAAATTATTACTTTTGTCAAAAGTGGAAGATTTGACGTTGCGTTTATTGCACATACACATTGTGCTATATCCAGAAATCCAGGTCATGTAGTACATAAGTAGCTGAAATACACCCACTAACTACAATTTTGATACCAATTTGTTTTCTAAGCAACATTATTAACCATCCAGTAGTAACAAGCCAAAAGGGAGGCTAAAAGTATAACTGACCCCACCCCCGTCAATGTTTTGCATGAAATCACAAAGATTTAAACAGGCTTATGGCAATGCTTGTTCAATAACCTTATTTAAGCTGTTTTGGCCTGTCTAACACTAACCTTTCGTTATAGCACTGCATATGTTGGTGGTAAACGCAACGCCAAATCTTCCACTTTTGACAAAAGTAGCAATTTGCTGTTATCATATCTCACAAACCTGACGTGATGGGATAAATCTGAGGTCAGATTCGGATTCAGCACCCCAAAGTTACCCTAAATCAGTTCTCAAAGCCCATGCAAAAAAAAAAAGTTTTTTTTGTTGACCAGTGTTATCGAGTTGCTTTGCTATAGTTTTTTATTTTAACTTTCACCTGTTTGTTTTTAATTCGCTTGTACATTTCTCAAGGTGTTGCAACTGAACTGAAGTATGTGACTTTAGAAATGCAACTTAATGTTTGATATTAAGTCTCATTCAATAGGCGCTTTCAAATAAATATCTATTTTGTATTCTTCTCCATTCCGACAACATTATTTTTGTCAATTCTGTTCATGTTCAGAATTTGTGCTGAAAATGCTCTCAGAACGCACCAAATTCAATGTTAATTTTAAAAATTTTCTGGGGGAGGCCCACCAGACCCCCCGCTGTTGCTTTGCCGTCACTGAACACCCTGTCAAAGTGGTCACGGTACGCCACTGGTTTACATTCAGTAATTTCTCCATTGACATTCAATTTTTCCCACTCTAATTTATAGCTTAGACACCAATGAGTCATTCCATCTTTAATTTAGGGAAAAAAAATATCTGTACACCCATGGTTTCAGAATTTTATGATATATTGTATTCAGATAGAGCTCATCGAGACAACTCTTTTAAAAAAAAAATTAGCGTTCTATGACCTTCGGTTCTCGAGATATGAAGGATTGCAATTTGGCCACACGAGGCTCAAATCTGGTTACGCATGAGTGATTTTTAAGTATATTTCTTATATGGATGGTAGAAAAGTGGAGAAAATTGTTATTTGGGGGTTTTCAGGGGTGCTGAATTCAATAAAAAAAAGGTTCCAAATGGCTCAGAGCAGTAGTTTTGTCTCTACAGTTCTTTTTTACTCCTTCACTTCAACCGGTTGAAATCCGCACGCAGCCACGATGAAAATTTTCGGTTCACATCTCAAAATGAAGATGAAGAGTGCTTCTAACAGGAATAAGAAAAAATTTTCAGTGTATATTTATAAAATGTAAATAATGTACCAATCTTTTATCATTTATGGCCATGTGGAAAATCAGTGTTAAACCATTGTCCAAATTCTTCAGCTGTTTCAACTTAGCCATTCATTCAGTTCTGCTGTGCATCATTGAATAATTCCCCGATCATTATGCCACAATAAATGTATATACAAATACAATTACAACTTACTTCTCATGATTACAAACTAATGTCTGACAAAGGCTGTATAACAGAAAGCATGGATTGGTTTCAAAGAGTTCTTTGTCAAACTGATCAAAAGATAAACACACACTAGAGTACTGTTACTATCCAAAATGCCGGCAAGAGCAGGTGCAAAGCACCTACTTTGCACCCTGGCATGTTTTCGATACATTGGATAAAACATAGCAGTCTTAATGTTCCAAAATTACAGCAAGTACAATAATACAATTTTTATGTTGCATTTAGATGAACAATGAACATTATAATTATGTTACTATAGAGTGCATGTGAAGTCATCAAAAGAACACGGGAATTCAATACCAGTATTTTGTAAATACAAAGAATATAGGCCTAGTGCACCAATGCAAATTTAAAATGCTGCAGTAAGGTGTCCATATAGTACACTACATAATTATAAAGCACCAACAGTGAATTAAAAAAATCCCAATGACATCACCAATAAACTAACATTCTGTCATTTCCTAATGCTTATGATAATGTTGAATTCACAAAAACTGATGTTATTTTATGGTTTTAAAAACATTTTATTGAAACATATTAGATCGAGCAGGGTCACACTACACACAAGGCTTTCTCAAAAAAAGAAGAACTGTACGTATGTCATTTCAGGAGAGCAAAACAGAATTTAACAGATTATGTGAAAACGCCTTGTTGCTAGCCTAATTTTCTGCTTTTGAAATCACCTTGTGCAGTTGTATTGCTTGTGACTGAAATCAAAACTAATCAGTGTCCATATCTTTGTTTAGCTCGCAATTTACATAACAGAATTCAGCAGCAATTTGTTTCAAAACAAAACATAATGCTTAAAACAGTACATGAAGAGTGTTGCACTAGGTTAACACTGGCAGAGTAGTAGGGTTGCATTTGAGAAATTCTGAACATGGCCATAAAAGATTGGTACAATATTTAAGTTTTATAAATATACACTGAAAATTTTTTTTCATTCCTGCTAAAAGCACTCTTTATCTTCATTTTGAGATGTGAACCGACAATTTTCATCGTGGCTGCATGCGCATTTCGACCGGTTGAAGTGAAGGAGTAAAAAATAACTGTATACTATTTTTGTTTGGACGCTTGGTCTTTTTTAGTTTTCCGATTGGCATTTGTTTGGCCTTCATAGTTTAAGTTCTAGCGGTTTTCTACTGTAGATAGTATAATATAGGCTACTTGAGACCTAAGCACAGTAGTTTAAAAGATCATCAAGAAAACGGGTCGGGTGTATACACCGCTGCATAGCGCTTCAAGTCCGCTTTCCTGCAGTGCAGGATAAAGATATAAAATCAAGACACTGGATTCATGGTGCGTTCCAAACCTCATTTTTTGCAAAACAGCTCAAGCAATTATCAGCTAAGGAAGGCTCAGATTGCAAGAAAAGCTATAAAACCTAAGGCAAATTTGCATGGGGGGCATGCCCCCCCAGGATTAGATGTTGGTCACATACATCTGATTAGACCTCAAGCATTTTTGATTTCAAAAATCGTAAAAAAAATGAAACATCCTACTGTATAATCTTCTTGAAATGATAGTTTTTTGAGAATCTAAATTGTCAAAATGTGATCACTGAATCACTCGCAGTTTTATGTTGAAAAAAAAAATCTTTACCTGTTACAGATGCTCTGCGGATTCCCAGCACAATGCCAAAATCTAGTCTATTACTTGTACGGCAATAATAGCACACAAATAGCACGAAATCACACAACGACTGTATTTATCAACTAGTGCTTAGATCATGAACTTACATTGACGATTGTGACTGCTATCAAACATAGCAGATAGGCTTCTAGTCAAATTTGAAGCTTACACGTTAACATGACATGTGCAATTGTGCATGTATTCTAGTGAGTACAATTCACAGGCACAATTGTACATGTCGTAGAACACATTTGATTATCAGGTTTATGGACTTAGTAGAGGCAACATCTCAACACCAGGGTGAAACTTGAATTGAAATGCATTTGGTCATTAGGAGTGTCCAACTGTCCATCTACCAGGATGGCTCATGTAAGGTAAGCATCTGATGGGAGGTGCACTATTACAGACAGGTTGATACATGTAGTGAAGAGGCATACCTCATCGTCCACTACGTCAGAATGGTGTACACAATGGGGGAGCATCTCTTCATTATGAAAGCGCATATCTCGTTGTCTAGGTTATGCATGTACGGGGGAAATGTCATCATGGTAATACATGTAGTAATGGAGGTAGTCTTATCGTCAATGTGGTGTATGGAGTGAGGAGCATTCCCATCGGTCAGGGAGGTTTGTGCAAGTGTGTAATAAACAGAACATCTCATCAGCAGATTGGCACTTATGGTGGGGGCAGATCAAATCGTCAGAGCGGTGCATCTTTATGCTTCTTCCTCGTATTGACGATTGGATACAATGCGCCATTGTTCTCGATCATAAACTTTTCGTATGGCACTTTTATAATTTAATTTTCCATTTAGAGATGTTTGTTGTCCAAATCATTCCTGGTCTGCCTTTGTTTCTTTAACCATTTATCTTCCCTTCTATTAATGAGCTTTGTAAGGATTTTTGCCTCATTGTATGTCCGAAATATTTCAATTTTCTTTTTTGACTATTTGTAACAGAATTTTGCTTAAATTGAATTTGGATAATACTTCATCGTGCATGCAGTAGGGAAATCTTAGCGCCCGGATGCATCTCATCGTCGCATTGTGTGGGCACATCTCATCGTCAGGATGTTTTATCCATTGTGGGCACATCTCATCGTCAGGGTTGTGAGTGTGTTAGGGGGCATATCTCATCACCAGGGTGGAGCATGCAGTGAATAGAAAGAAACCGCGTCGGATCGTGGCTAATGTCAAACGCGGGCCGGAGACCAGCACCAAATGGTGTGATGTTTCCAAATTTATAGCTGAAAGTCGCCTGCATGAATAACATGCACAATTAAAATTTCCATAATAATAAGATTGTACTTTTTTATATATATATATATATATAAAAGTTACGGTATTGATGCACACCTTTCTGCAGTGAAGATTTCCTTGCAATGTTAAAGTTGTCGGCACACTAATGTGTGAACAACTACTGTAAAAAGAAAACTAAAAGATAATTACATTTTCAAATAAAACAACAAACATGATTTGAGAACAGGATTCTCAGATGTGGGCGAATTTCAGAAGTGCAATCGGATACGTTTCCATACGGGTGAAGAATCGATGGTTTTGTGTAGGTTTTTTTTTATAAGAGCAATGACTGAATAGCTCCTGATCACGAAAGATATATTTGTTTGTGAATAAACAGCAAAAAGCCTGAGCAATTGAGCATCAAATCTCGAAAGTATTTAAAAATTTAGCTATACAGTACACATGGGTTATCGCTAACATATACGCCTTAGCAACAATAGAAGCCGCTCTTGGATTGGTATAAAAAGATAGATTAGTACCATCGCTGAAGCAATACCGTTCACAATATTGAAATCTGCAAGCTAAACACATCTGCAGAAGACATAGCAATAAAGTGTTGAACGCATTGAACTATCGCAGCAAGCAACAGCCAGCACGAACCCACCTGCTGAGTAAGATTGACATGTCGCATCGTTATTGATAAATCTTCTGCGTGGCTGTGGAACAATGAGGTCTCTACGAAAGGAACTTTTAAAATTTCCGTCACAAGAAAGCCTAATGCTACGTCATCATACGTAAAGATTGTGTCGCAGAACTGCAAAAATTTACCGTGACTTCGATCACGGAGAAAAACATTAATAAACTAATAAAAATCAGCTATCTATCATTTTCTAAAGCAAAGTACGCTCGTATGGCTTGCATAAGCTAACTATGGAAATGACAGTTGTAGGTCAGTTATTTATCAATAGATTTAAATTTACGATAATATCACTAGATTTAGGATAATATCAATAGATATACGATTATATCAATAGATTTAAATAATTAATCTATTTATCAATAGATTTTAATATACAATAGATTAAAATTACGTTACCGTTTAAGTGAAAAAACCAACGTAGGTCGAACCTTTATCAAAAAAGTGCTCATAATTTTCAGTGTAAGAATATCGATAGTCGACTGTGGTACGCGGTGGACAGCTGTTTTTGCCTGGACCTCGTCAGTACACAGTATACACTGACCACGTGATGTAACAGTAAACAAGACAATTCGCTCACATTAACACGTACTTAAGTGTATGGCTAAAGTAGCGATATTGAATTAATGTCAATTGTATTAAGGGGGCAGTTCTACTTAGAAAAAAAAATGGTATTGGAAATTTATCGTAGATTCCGAATATGCAGTCAGTTTTTACCTATTTGCCCTCATTAGGCTTCAAGCGGAAGGTTTTCTGAACGCACCTCAGTTTAAAATGTGAATAAACATGTGCATTTTTGTGAGAATGTTAGTTGCAAGATGTTTTGTATTTTCCCTTATGTACCTGGTGGCCACTGATATATTTAATTTGTGTACGGTATGTGTAAACTCAGTAGTCAGTATTTTGTTCATTATGTATATTTTAGTTGTTGTGAATGGACATAGAAAAAAAAAGTCACATTTAAAGTCAATGGCATAAATTTACCTAATTCTATTTTTCAAATGCGATTTACTCAAAATCATGTTTTTGTGCACTAAAAATGTTTCTTCTAGAAAACTACTTGTCAGAATTAGCTAAAATTTTTAACAGATGTACAGTAGGCCCTTACAGACATAATGATTATTCAGAGTAATAAATATTTTATTACCAAATCCTGAAGTCAAATTTGCTCTCGATGCATAGCAATTATAAAAAAATTTATATTTAAAAAAATAAAAGAGTTAAAAGAAATCCTCTCTATCAATTTATGGCTAGGATACGGTACCCTACTAGATCACCATGCAGTTTGAAGTCCCTACCTATAGCCATTTTCGAGTTTTTAGGGCTACAATGGAGACAATCGGTTGATTTTATGTACAAATTCAAAATGGTATAAACCCTTAATGGATTGCCCCAGCCTAACAAAGTAGATATTTTTGGATAGCTTGTTTCCTCCTTTTTCCAGCAATATATGGTTTGTGGATGAACTTTTGTGTGTAGATTGTTATTTATGACAAGTATGAAAAATGCGATTCTAAGTAGAACTGCCCCCTTAAGGGAAAATGCATACACACAGTGAAATCCGGTACACTAAAAAAATGGATAATTCATGAGCCATATACTCGGTTTTGTTTCCACTGGTGGAGTGACGAGCTCTTTCCTTGCACCGATGTCTTCACGCTTTTACAAACCCAGAGATTCTTTCCGTCCTATGTGCATCTAAGAGCTGTTGGGGATCAGCTTTTTTTCAATTTTTGTTGCATCATAAAACGGTAATCGAATTCATTTCCGAGAAAATAAAAAAAACGATGACACTAAGGAAACAGTACGCTTAGTGACAAGGGTATAATAATTGGTGTAGTGTGCAATGCACCAGGGCAGTTATGGGGAAAGAAAATCACCCCAATTTGACAGATTTCAATGATTGTTTTGTTTGTGGCATTTTCATACTCCAATTTGAGAATGGAATGAATCAGAAATAACAACAAAAATTAAAAGGTTGTATTGGAAGAAATACCATACAAAAGTCTTACATACTGTAGTACACAATACATGGGCGTCGAAGTAGGGTGGGCCGGGCCTACCCTTCCGTGAGAGTGGGCAACGAGAGGGCAATGAGAGTGGGCAAAATATGTTTCGTCCACCCTGTTTTCATGACACTTCCGAAGTGTTCGTTACGATTATTTCCGTTTTTGTTAAACGCTGAATTATCCAACCAACTGCAATGCAACTTCTTGTTTTGAGCTATGTCTCTCGCTAGGTATCCGACAGAACAAAGCAATTCCGCAACAACGCTGCGTTGAAAAAAATGCGTTTGAGCACGATTTGATATCAAGCCAATACGCTGTAAAATCGCCGAACTCACCTCTCTCGCTCACTTGGGACGTCGCACGTTGAAAACCTGTCTAGAGCAAAAAGTCAAGACAATTAGAATCCGCGTGGCCTAGCTTTTCGTGGTAATCGAAATTGCGCTGACAAGTGTGTCTGTACTTGAAACGCTTAATCGGATGCGGGCATTTATCGCACTCCTCTCTTCTAAAAGCACATGTCGTACGTTTCCTCTATTTACATATTGAATATCGTCGCGGTTACAAACAAAAATCCGCATCTGCAAACCATTTTCGGTACTCACTGCATTGTTGTTGCTACGGCAACTGCCACACGCTGGCATTTCCTGGTGAGAGAAAGCCACGTTTGATATTTTCTCCGAATGGTCTCACTTTCATTACGTCAAAATCGAACTTCAGTTCCGGGTCAGCGTAACAAGGGGAATATGAACATGACATCATAATGAACATGACAATAAAATAACCATGACAACATCCAAAGTGGCTCTCTGTGACCTTTGTGCATTTGCAATGTGTGTATTATTTCGTTGTTTTAGATATGGACAAGGGACAGCTTTGTCTGACGCAAATAAATAACAAATATTAGTGCTTTCGGGTATATGTACGCCTATTTCCAACAGGTCACATTTCTTTCCGTCTTGGTTACGTTTGCTTTTTTGTATAATATCACGCTGCAATGCTGCATCTTGTTTCCATTTCGGAAGTTCTGAATACATTTTCGCCAAATATACAGTAAGTAGCATGATCAATTGAAAAATTATTTTGAATCTGAAAACCTTTTTCTGTTCAGGACTACTTCACAACTGAACTCGTGCTGCGTAATTGAATGACCACATTGTACGTAAGCTTGGCGCGGTACAAAACCGCAATATCCGCACAGTCAGCAGTCACCTGTCCGAACATTTTGCGGCAAATCCGAAGGCGCCACTTTAAAGATAACAGGTCACGAGTCACGCGCTTTTTAGGTCGCAAAGGAAAACATAAAAGAAGTTTGTTTAGTTTAGCAGCGCTCATAAGATCGCAAGGCGCAAGAAAGCAAACATCAAACCTATTAAAGCTTAATTGCTGCAGTGACGCTAAACACCGTCTTTGTGAGAAAGACTAACAATTGCGAATTTGCGAACATACACATTAAATGAAATCTGTTTGAAAACTCTCGCCTACCCAGAATTCCTCTCTTCTAAGAAAAAAAACGACGCCCATGGTTGTACATGAAAACCCAAGGCACAGTTGATAATTACCTCATCCACGGTTCAAGAAACGTGGCCAATGACTTTGTTAAGCAAATAGAAGCTCCCGTCAAGAAGAAGTGGTGGAACCTCCAACAACGGTACCAAGTCTGAAAAGCACCGCTCTCTGAGCATTGAGCAATCATGAATTCGGTTTTCACAGCATCACGTCTTTTCTTTGACAGTGAATCATTATTTGCATGACACTACCCATTGTACATTCACCTTACTGCAACACGTCAGTCGGCCCACTTAAACGCAGGCCTCCGTTAATTAATATTGTTTTTTGCGTTTACTCAGGTTAGAAGAATGCTGACACATATTTGCAGTTGTATTTAAATACACTGCTTCCAAAGTAAGTATGTGGCTAGTCTTCGAGTTTTTATAGGTCGACATTCAGTCTTTTTGCAAAACTTTTATCAGCAGAATATGCGTCGGGCTGTGAAAGACTTTGCCTTGTTTGTGAAAAAGTTTGCGAATGGAAGTGAAGAGAAAAAAGTTTCAGGTATAAACGCGACCGAGGGGAAAAAGTCTAACATATTAGGAGAGTGGAAAAGTGTAGGCTTATGAAAGCTGGCGACTAAATGGTCTACCAACGCAGTAGTTTTGAAAGCCATTTACGATTTTTCGGGGGCCATGGCCGCCGGGAGGCAACTTTCCAAAAGGTACCATTAAAAAATCCCCTTCGAAGTTTGTTTGGTAATTGCAGAAGAAAAAAGAGCTATAGCACTGGTGGGAATCAAACCCACATCAATGAAATGACTATCTGCATCACCGCCCTAACCCTCTGCGCCAAGTCAGCCGATGGAAAACGGATGACTTAATTTAGCTATTATTTGCGTTTTTCTTTTGTTGATCAAAGGGGATTGCTTAATGGTACCTTTTGGAAAGTTGCCGCCGGGAGCTTGAAGGCTTGTAAATGATCCCTACAAAATGTCTTGAATAAACAGAAGCAGCACTGAATCGGGATTTTCGAGAACTTCGGCAACGAACGGTCATTTCCAAAGCGGCGTCTCCAAATCGGCCGCACCGAAAGGTACGATTTCTCACTTCGAAACTACAGTATAAGTTGTAACTTTTACACGCCAAGTCCACAAAACAAACCATCAAAGAAACCAGGATCAAAAGTAATAAAAACGCTACTGCATCAACAAAGTCACTGGTTAGTTGCTAAAGTTAGAACAAATCTACATGTGAAGATCAACTTCAGTATCACGTCACTTACACGCCAGGTGCTAGCTGAAAAAATACAAGAAGACGGTCTACAATCTAGATATCACACAAATCACGACTCGTGCAAGTTAATTGATAGTTCAAATAAGATAATTCAAGCTACAATGCTCATGTTAAGCAAAACTTGTAAATGTTCTAAGAGAAAACAATCTGCAAAACATGCAGGTCGGAGAAATAGACAGTAGACACCTCATAAAGAAAGACTGTTTAAGTGTTTATGGTACACTTAATGGTAAAACAGCATAAGTTCGGTGCAAAACATTATCACTTTTAGGCTAATTTTTACGTAACTGGAGAACTGAAGGTCTTCTACAAACTTGCCAATCAAAAAAAGTTAAAACAAGCATGCGATGTGCAAAAGTGTTGTTGCAAAAGAAATGAGCCAGCTTAAACTATGAGTACAATCTAAAAGACTGAAAAAAACAAAAACAGCAGCCTACGCCCTACAGAGCGTAATTTGTCGATGCTAAGCTGTGAGTAAAGACCGATATTTCGTGCCAGAAAATATTACAAATTACGTAATACGTATGTGTACTGCGTGTGCATTGAAAGAATGCTAGCCACGCCAACTGAAGAGACTAATAATAAAACAATTAGAAAGGAGCACGATGAGTCAGTGAGATTACTCAATGTTAGGCGATCTACGTTTATAATTTATAACCACATTGAACCAACTTTTAACTTTTTTGATTGACTTGTAATAGTTTTTCGTTTCTGTTTCATCCCATAGATAAAAATAACGTCAATAAACTTTTTACTTTAGCACTTTTAACTTCAATAAAGTTACTTTTTTCAAGATTTTGTAGACTACTAGAAATCACCTTCATGACCGCTTCAGCATAACTTATAAAATATTTCGCTACTGAAATACCAGATTATGAAGAAAAGGCCATTTGAGAATAAAGTGAAATTCGCTTCTTTCGGGCATGTTTAAACTGGCTTTGTAGCACCGTTTGTGAAACCTTTTATACAGTGTATGTCTTGCTTATACTATTGTGAAAATGTATGATTGTATGTATGTGCTGTGTGCACTTGTACAGTATTCTATTTATCAAATTGAACCAGTTCAAGCACAAGCCCACAATTAGAGTGTTGAAAACTACAATACACTTCAATCCATGCGAAAATCCTACCACAAGCAAATAAGATATCACCTTCACCAGTAACTCTGTAATCCAGAGCAAAGCTCTGTTCTCAGGACAGATATCAACGCTTGCATACTGATCGCATGGCTTCTCCAATAGCAAGACAAAGCACTGTGGCAGAGACTGATGATAAAACAATGCCAGATAAGTGCATGCTGATAGAGGTTGCAAATTATGTAAAAAGATGACCCACCTTAATACCATCCAAACGGGATTGACGGCCGAGGTATATCAGGTGATCGGGATTGAAACTGTTCAACAACTGAAGCAGCACCTCATGGTTGAGATAGACGTCATCATCAAATCGACACCACCACCTACCATGGATCATTTGGGTAAAATTGCAGAACAAGGAGCCTGCTGTGCATCACCAGTTACGCCATGCTAAATTTAAAAAACAAAGTAGTGGGTATATAACTTATAATTTGATAGGAAATCCTAACCCCAATATTCACATTGCAGCGTAACATTTTTTTACTGGCATTATACTGTAAGTGTAATAGTGCCAAAGACCTCAAGCAAAATGACATTAATAAAATCTATTTGCTGGCAACCAAAGCCCTAGCTTTTAATATACAGAACTAAATCAAATTAAATATCAAATACATATATGTGAATGTGATATAAAAGCTTTGAAACTTATGCTACAGGAAAAGTAGCTAGAAGATTTATAATTTACTGTCCAAAACTCTAGCAATTCAACGTTTTTAACATTTTGCAGAAGTCCAATAGTCTACACATAAATTAAGAATGGTAAAAGTAGGAAATTTTAAAAGCCTAATTATCATTGCCGCTTTTACATCGTTTTAACGTCGCTAAACGTTGAAATAAGACTCTAACCCCTAAACCCAACCCTAACCTCTAACCCAAACCCCTAAAACGGCAATGCGAATTAGGCTATAGTACCCGATAAATTTAAAAAAAATTAAAAAAATTGCCGAATAGGGAACTCGTCGAAAAGAGCTGTCGCCGAATATGGCACTCGCCGAATCGGACTAGCCGAATTGGACTCGCCGAATCGGACTCGCCGAAACGGGCCATTCCGCCTGTCCACGTATGTACAAAGCGTTTAATTGCTAAAATAAATGTATGGAAATACGTGATATCATATTAGTTCAATACTATTCGAGTTATGATAATGCAGTGGTAGACTTCAAGCTACAGTGATAGGTAATATCACTACGCTGCAGTAGTGTAGTAAGGTTCTACCAATGTTCTAGCACCCAAAATTTCCAGCAAAATATAGCATTTTATTTGATGAGAATGAATTCACGGAAGAACAAAGAAAACTTTTTGCAGTTTGGGAACGTTCAAATATTACGTAACGCCTTCGAGGGGGAGGGGGGGGGTTTATGCAAAGCGTTACGTTAGCGTCACATCGGGGGGTTCAAGCAAAACGTTACGTAACGCTTTCGATTACGGAATGGAAGTTTTTTGTGCTGAATTCGTAGTGAAAAAGCGTTACATGGGGGAGGGGGGGATTGAAAAAAGCGTTACGTTGGCGTTACATGGGGGAGGGGGGGGGTCAAAAATTCGGAAAAAAAGCGTTACGTAATATTTGAACGTTCCCTTTTACCAATGTCTGGATTTTGCAGTGACCCTCCAGCTGTCCATATCATAATAAAAATCATTCAAGTGAGTCGTCCAAGTATTCCACTGTCCCTAACTGTTACAAACAATTTTCACCAAATCAAACGTCATATAAAAACCGTTATGGTCTACTTAACCTAGCTGGCATCTTTCCTCATGGAAATTGCTAGAAAATGTCCAAATATTGCACCATCGTTCGTAAGACCTGATGAAACATTGCATCACCACCTTTGAACACCTGTTTGAATTGCGTGACAATGTTTTTCATTATTGCGTCACAGTTACTGTTTACGTGAGTTTGAGATATCGCAAATTATTCTAGTCATTCGTAAGGTTGTTGCTTGAAAGTTGAACGCAAATGTAACTGTTTCGCTTAGTGCTTGCTAGCTGGACAAAGTTTCCGTCTTTTATCTAAGTAGTTTGTATCGTAGTGACAAGTTTTAGTGGTGTAGGGTGTTGCATCCCAATTTCGACAGCCAGGTGGCTAATTTTACAGAAATACAATTTTGAATAGACGGTTTCAAAAGAGTGTTTCTTCGGTCATTACATACAGACGAACGGATGCGGGAATCTTATGTTACAATTTTCCCACGAAGAGATTATGGTTTACCGCTGTGATCACCAACATAAATGTATGACTTTTCTTCATTTACTTTGCGCAGCTGCTAATCTAGCAGATATTTTTTCAGGAATAGGTGAAGACTATTATAGAGCAGAGAAAACAACACGAAGTTCAACATTCAACAGTTAAATTACTTTTCGAAGGTATTTTGTACGTTTCTTTCTGTTAGGACACTCACTTTTTCATAAATCAGCTTGGGTTAAACGTCCAACAGTTAAATCATTTCTCGAAGGTATTTTGTATGTCTCATTCTGTTAGGACACTCACTTTTTGTAAATCAGCTTAGGTTAAACGTCCAACAGTTAAATCATTTCTTGAAGGTGTTTTGTACGTCTCTTTCTGTTAGGACACTCACTTTTTCGTAAATCAGCTTGGGTTAAACGTCCAACAGTTAAATTATTTCTCGAAGGTATTTTGTACGCCTCGTTCTGTTAGGATAGTCACTTTTTCGTAAATCAGCTTGGGTTAAACGTCCAGCAGTTAAATCATTTCTCGAAGGTATTTTGTATGTCTCTTTCTGTTAGGACACTCACTTTTTCGTAAATCAGCTTGGGTTAAACGTCCAACAGTTAAATCATTTCTTGAAGGTGTTTTGTACGTCTCTTTCTGTTAGGATACTCACTTTTTCGTAAATCAGCTTGGGTTGACCTCTACACCAAGATGAGGCATCTTTATAAAAACGATGATCAAGGAAAAGGTAGTTCTTCAAACTTTTCAATTTTGCAGAA
The DNA here is from genome assembly GCF_918807975.1 of Aplidium turbinatum. Classification (NCBI taxonomy): domain Eukaryota; kingdom Metazoa; phylum Chordata; class Ascidiacea; order Aplousobranchia; family Polyclinidae; genus Aplidium; species Aplidium turbinatum. The sequence goes on along the minus strand of NC_137475.1, from coordinate 30,444,810 downwards.
TAAAATACTTGAAGCATTACTTGGAATAACTCCGGATATGCTTTCCTAGGGTCAATGGACACAAGCGAAGTCTCCAACGGCAATTATTATTTCGGCAAAAGAGCAAAAGAAAGCAATCCTTGACAGGGAGGGCTGGGAGGCGCCCAATATAGTGAGTGTTACACACTCGAAAATTCACTCGCGGCAAACTCGGCGGCAAAGGGGTTGAAATAGTTTTGTTAGCTCTTTGTTATAAAAACATGTCCAATATATTTAGACATTTTCTTCAAATTTTAGCATCTCTTATCTTTCAACATTAGTGGGCAATGGATCACTAATGAGCTTTCAATATATTTTATTTTGGCTTATAATTACAGACTTTCTTGAGTAGCTTGTTTATATATATTTGTTTGTTTGGGTAGCTTGTTTATATTACATACACAATATAACATTTATATTTGTGTATGTAATACATCATGTTAAACCCGCTGAAGTTACTTTGTTTTATTTCTCTATGGTTCAACAAAGCAAACTCTGTACCAAAGCTTTAAACAAAGAAAAATACATTAAGTTGCATACTCTGGACAGTTGTTGTAACATGACATGTTAATTCAATAAACACTATAGGTCCAGGATATGTGATTTGTTTGCTTAAATAGGGCACTTTACAGTTAGCAACTTAGCATGTTCTTTTTGCTCCCACCTTCTCTAACTCTAATTCTTTATATGATACCTAGTTCAAAGACTATCATGGGTAACAAAGTCAAGATCTGCACAGTGCACATTGACAACACACCTATGATGGTACAATGATCAAAGGCTCTGATAAAACAACACTTTTCACAAATAAATGTTAACCTAAAACTACTGCATTAAATATTTTCTCTAGCCTCAATCCGAATTGCCTTTTGGTCACAAAACCATCTGTCTTATAGACGCTAATAAATCATTGGTCTATATTGCTATCGGTCACTACTCACTAAATTTCTTTTCCCCTTTTGTCACATCAGTCATTCTTCTGTCAGGGGAAAAGTTTGAGAGATCAGGTTTCTCACAGCTTGCAACATTATTTGTCAAAAGCAAACTTGGGAAAAATCAGAAGGCGAGTTTTGAAAAAAGTTGCAACAAAAGTTTTGTAAATGAGATTTGTACACAAATTTTTAAATGGTGACTTCTCAGATAGGCTGCATTTCGGATTTATCAAAGTGCGTTGCTGGCATGCTTCTGAAAATTTCGACATTATTGGCAAATGTTGCGAGAACCCTGATTTACTCAACTTTTCCAGCAAAATTTCTTTCAGTCGTGTTACCTCCTGCATTCTGATTGGTCAAAACGCCCAACCAACTGCAGCGTCCTGCAGATAACAAAAACACCAACCATGGTAGTGGTAAAGAAAAAACAGCATGATGACAGTGACTGAAAGTTACCACCTAGATCATAACGTATCGTAAGTTAACAGTTACGTTTTAAGCAAATAAAACAGTTTTGGATTGTATTTAATCAAACATCTTGATCAAGACACTTACTTTTTGTTACTTTCAATGAAAGTATCAAATTCTCTTCCCCATTTGCATGCTTGATTTGTCCTACAAAGATATTGATTAAAAATTAGAATACTAATAAAATAATGCATAATATTAGATGGAGAAATTGAAACTGATACTATACACCTGTCTAATGAAGTTGCGGTTTAAATGTAAGTCAGTCATGAAATAGTGAAGATATGTGTACATTACTTTACAACCATGCACACAAGCTTAAAGTTTGAGTCACATAAAGACCAAAAGCCAGAATAGATCCACCGAATACAGGATCTATTTCTCTTAGAAACGGTGATGAATGATATTGGGTGAATCTGATAAGCAGCAACAACTGTTTGCAACATCAATGAACGCAGCCTAACTTCTTTTTCTGTTGTTCTTGATCATAACTAGAGTTGCGTCAATATTTCTTTTTTAGGCCGATACCAATAATCCTGTATTTTAGTGCTGCAATACATAATAACTACCATACTCATTACTCAAATTGTACAAAGAGGAGCTTCATCAAACATACTGTAAATTTTTACACCGTAACACAATTTTGAAAAAAATGTTGACACCAACAAGATGCTTTCATCACATCACATTATTGTGATTCAGCCTCACATTATAATAACATTAAAAAATGTAGCCTACGCCATAGATAAGGATTCTGCAAATTCAAAAATGTTTCCGAAGGCAAACTTCCTGAACATCATCACTGAGAATAATAAGATTTAATCGAGTAGCCCTAAAATCGAAGGTAATGATAAAGAAAAATAGACAAATCAATGTGAGAAAGCAATAGCTTTACTGCGACTACTATGTATGATACTACTTTTACTATGCATATAAAACTACTAATATACATATCAGGCCTCGAAATTCCGGCGGTCATGACAGACATGACCTCCGGAATGACCTCGAATGTCTGCCGAAGCCGACTCATTGGTCAGTCATAAATGACTGCCGCAAAATTCTTGACAAAAATAGAGCTAATGCAGCAAAAATATATTTTAAATTTGAATTGTTACAATTGTTTGTTTAATGCGAACAAATACGGAGCTGAAGCAATATAGTACAGGCAATTGCTTTAAAGATCACATTAGAGTGGCGTGGTTAACGAGCTGATGGCAAAAGTAGCCATTTTTACATTATTTCAACGCCTTGCCATGTTGCCTTGAAATAAAGTTGTCTGAACTTTTCGGCAGGATATGTACCGGTATTCTAATTTTAACAATGAAGATGATTGCGCTACATTGATCGTTTGTTAAAAAGAAAAGTCACAGAGAAGCAAGTCTCAGCTGGGTTCCGCACGGGCTCAGGCGAATGTGGCGACCTTATTCACGCTGATACTGATAGAAATAGAATTTCTGCACAGAAGAAAGGGTGTTAGACTAACACTATTGAGTCACTAATGCGCATTTGTCTGGACGGTTCTGAGCTGGAAATTTACGACCCCGCGCCGGCAGTAATCGCTTGGCACAACGATTCTATAACGCGAAAACCACGGAATAAGTGATCGTAGTTGCTTTCGTAATAAGGAAATTTGGATTGTTGTTTTCAATTGTGTTTATTGCGTCATTACACGACTGTCATTAACGCACTGATTTATTTGCAAGCAATCTGCTCCAGTATACTTCAGGGTCGGTTAATTAAGCCATGAACCATTGCAGAGTTATTCTGTTGTAGAAAATCTTCTACAAACACGACTACACAATACTGTAGTATGATTTTGTGCAAAATCTTCATGCAAAAAATATGTCCAGTTGAGATATTAAATGTCCGCTGAAAGGGCCAGTCCGGTAGGACATGCTTGACTGTCGAAAAAAACTACAAATTTCGAGGCCTGCATATAAAACACAATTGGTTTTGGTGTGAAATAGCCAAGTCTAATCTTAATTTTGATAAGTGCAAAAAACAATTTTATATTTTTGTTTGCATAAAAAATGAAAATTGAAATTGCTATTGTGACAAATGAAATTACTACTAAATTCAATTAATTTTAGTACAAAATAATCAAATCTCGTGTTATTCATGCATTACGGCATTCACATCTTGCATCATTCATGTCTTGTGTCATTTGTGCCTTGCAGACTAGGGATCAAGTCATTCGAACCGCGGCATGAAGTCGTAGATCAGATTCATTGTCACAAAAAGAATGTTTCTGGCAAAAAAAAAAAAAAAAGATAACTCACCAAGGTCGGTCATTTCCACAGTTGACCACCACCAAATTGGCACCTAGTAATGATGATAGCAGTTAAGCGTTTGATGTACAGCTTGGATATTCAGAATAAAAGCACAAACCTGATGTGTTCAAAAATATAATTCACACAGCAGGAAATACCCTAAAACCAGATTGGTCAAACGAATTTCTACAAGAGGACAAAAGCTTGAGCAACCCTTTGAAAGCTGGCCAAACTTTTTTCAGCATTTTTGCAATGTCCACCATAAAATAAACTGAAACAAACCTAAGATTCACTGTCAAAAAGACAATCGATACAATATGCATGTAACAAGAAAAGGAAAATTGGAAGGCTGTCAACAAGACTCTTGAGACACTTTCTGTATTTACAACAATATTAACAGTATTATATAATCTTGTGAATACCCAGTGACATACCAGTAGCAATGCTAAATATTACATTTCTTTACTCTCAACACCATCAATGAACAAAGTGAAATTCGCAACTTGCCATGAATAATGAACAGCGTCTTCTGCACTGAGTTGTCACAGACTCATTTATATTATAGTCCCTAGCCATTCTTTGCACATTTGTACTTTAAGGTTACTTTATATACTTATACTGATGATCACACAAACAATAAAAGCTACTACTATGACAAAAAGTGCTCAGTGCAAACCAAAAAGCCAAGCAGAACAAAACAGCCTACATCAAAGTTACTTATTATAATATTATCTAACAACCTCTACAGACTGCTTCACACTTGTTTGGGATCATCAAAAGGTCCTTATTCAAATAGAATATTCTATTTAATATGTAATAAGAAGGTCCTTATTCAAATAGAATCTTAGTCCTTATTTAATGAGATTCTATTTGAATAAGGACCTTAGAGATTGATTAGATGATTCCATTAGATTCCTTAGATGATTCCAAACAGGGTCTGCTACTATTCGGTGAGTCCGATTCAGTTAGTCCGATTCGGTGAGTTCCTAACCTCTAACCCTAACCCCAAACCCTAAAACGGCAATGATAATTAGGCTACGGTACCCAATAATTTTAAAAAACATCCCCCGTTAAGGGATCGGACTCACCGAATCGGACTCACCAAAACGGGCCATTCCGTTCCAAACAAGGGTAAAACTGGCCTTAGAGGTTGGAGAATAGCAACTAAATTTAATATACAGATAATCAAATTTTTTTAGAGCATGACTTTTGATGCTGAGTTAAACAAATTTCTTCATGACCACATTTGGCCATGAATCAGTAATTGGACCATGCTGCCCTAAAACCTACTGGTAAAAAGACCACACGCAAAAACACTGATGCAGTTCGCCACAAGAATGCGGTACTTGATGTTTCAACAAGTTATTGCACAATAACTTACCCAGATCCTGTCGCATTGCAACATCTTCTTCATCTGTAATAACATGAACCTAAAAATCCAAAGATCCTGCTTACAAAAAAGTTTATAGTAAGCAAGACATTTATTATGTATGTTCAAAAAATATTCATAAACTTTCCCAAGATGTTTATTTTATTTTTTTGCATTAAATCCCAACAAGTGAAAATGTAGTGTGTGTAAAAAGGGAGTCATTCTTCCTTACGGAGCTTAGGATAAAGGTTGATTGTACAAAGCTGTTCAAAAAGCAGAATAATTCTTTAGTCATGTTACGGTACATCTACCTATACTAAATAGAAACCACCACAATTAGGAGTTAATGATGTTTTTCTTGAGAGTGATAAATTAAATGAAGTGACCCTTTGTTTGTTTAATCATAAAATAAAGCCAAAATGTAGATACTGAATTCATGTTCAATTGTTCAGCAAATGTTTTGAAAACTATAGCCTGTCCTCATCTTCAGTACCGATATTATATATATCTGTTATACATATTCCTTGTCTGGCAACACTAGTGCAGTAAACATAGCCATATTCCATAATAAATTTTAAGGCTTACAGATATTACCTTGAAATGATCAAAGTGGCAAATGACACATTTTTTATATAAAAAAGGTACGTACAGTAAAAACTTCAAAAGTATAGTACTGTGTGATACTACTGTAGCCTAGGCTATTAATTACTGGAAATAGCACACTATTATATCATAATTGCTATATAAAAAATTTAATTTCTGAAAAGTACATACATTTTCTTGTGTATATTTGATCCATGTTTTATTTAGTAAAGCATATCGTGAAAGATGTTTGACTTTTGTGGTCCTCACAGTGATATGAACATCATTCCATGCCACAGGTTGAAATGACTGATTTGAAGCAAAGTGTTGTTTAGCTAACTTTTGATGTGCTTTGTAGATTGCTGACACTTTCTCTGCTGTTCTTTCACTCCATATGCTATGAATGTATGGGTGCAACACATACAGTAACACAATCACCAATATAAGAAATAAATTCCGAACATATTTGATTTTCATTATGATCCACCTTAAAGTTCTTCAAATGATAAACAGAATCATCTTTAAACACTTGAGGACAGGGGCTATTTTTATCTCGTTTAGCTAACCGGATGAGATTAATTTCCAAGAATATTTTCATTTTTACTGTAATTATGTTTCTAAATGGCTTACAGTTTGGTGGTGTCTGCCAATATCAAAATAAAGAATAGCTGACACTTTTGTATATAATGCAGTCGAAATTGGTTAATCACATATCGAATAAAAGCACAAATCACTTTATAGCATAATATATATTGCATTATCCCAAACCATTTTCATTAACTTGTCAAGAAAATTTAATGGTTTAATTAATTAATTAATTTAATAATTTAGCTTGATTTCTTTGGGTTGATAGTTCATTATGTGTATTTTACTTAATGTGTTCTTCTATTTGAATAAGGTCTCACAAGGTAGAAATGTTTTTATCGAATTAGTCTGCAGTTAACTATCTGGAATTGACTTATTTGGATGTAAATAGTCTCACCCTGGATAATGAAAATACATATGAAAATATGCTGAAACTGGACTTTATTCATTAGATTGAAAACAAGCCTTAACAAAAAATAGAATCAATAAATAACAAGTACTTTTACTGTAAAAATAAATTGCTGAGAATCGGTACCAATTGGTAAAGTTTTAGTCAGCACTACATGAAGCTAGTGCTTATTTGGTACTCAGAGCTAATGTGTTCTGCTAGATGTAGGGTTGCCAGAGGTTAATATAAAAAAGAGCCAAAGTTAATGCAAAAAGTAGCCCAAAAGTAGCCCAATCTTTTGGGGGTTCTAAAATGGAGCCCAAATTAGAGCCCAAGCAAAGAGATACCGGTAGGCTATTATATACAAAATTCTTCCAGAGCGCTTGATGATCGGTCCCAAATTATAAGTGTTTTTCCAGTTCTTCACATCTTTCAGAACGATTGGCAACCATGCATTCACTCAACTGTTTGTTAAAATAACTACAAACAAGTAAGGTACCGTACCGCAGTGTTGCCACTCCTAGTGTTTTTCCACTACCGGTAGATCTAGTGTTCTTGGGTTGCATCTAGTGTTCTAGTGTTTTTTTAGCGATTTACCGCTATGTTGGTGTGCATAAGTTTGGACATTGTTTAAAGTAGCCCTCACCTATTGTTGTTTGGCTGCATCAATGTGTTTGTAGTGCTTTTCAAAGTGGACTTGAGTTTTTTGTTTAGTTACACCCAATGATGACCAAATTTGAGATATTTAGCATAAATACTTTAAAAAATACACACAAATGACTGTGAAAAGTGTTCAAAGTAGACTAAAGTAGGTAGCGTAGCCTAGGGCTACCATACGTCCTCTTTTAGGAGGATTTGTCCTCTTTTTTCAAGAAAATTGAATTGTCCTCCGAGGACACTGAAAAATGCTCAAATGTCCTCTTTTTTCACAGTTTGAGTTTTCATGCTTATATTTTCAACGAGATTATATTGCTTGATGACGTTTCAGCGACGGCTTGTAGGCTATTTGTTTTCTAAACATTTTGTATACCAATGTAACATGCTGATAAGAAATTGGTTCATTTTATGAAACTGTTGTTGAACGTTCATTGCCTGGTTCACTGTAAGATATTAAACGACATTTTAAAGGCCATGCTCACACTTTCACAAAAAAATTGTCTTCTACCTACATATGTTTTATATTGATACAAGAACAACGCTTATAGACGTTGACGTTGTTGATTACCAACTCCATTTAGTTCGTTTGTTACGTGAAACAAATGTCTAAAAGTGCAATGTGTATAACACCTAACCTACAGCAAAAGAAATCGTGGCATGGATAGATTACAGCTAGGGGTGTTCAATTTCGATTATTTGAATATTCGAAAATCAAAATTCAATTTGTTTTCGATTTCCGAATTTCGATTTCGAATATCACAACTGTTCACCAAACTGCAAAATGAGATTTTATTGAAAGAAACGACATGAAAATTCGATAGAAAACGCGAAAAAAAGCCATGAAAATTTGCGAAAAAAGAACACAATTAACGTCTACAGCTCCAGGCCCATGTTGGTGTTTATGAACACAAGCGGATCGACATGGTCACCCGTCAGTCGGGATCTCAGCTTCGTGAAGGTCAGGCCAGTTTTTGAAAACGATTGCTCCGCTGTAGCCGAGGTCGCTGGGATCCCAAACACTTCAAGTTCATTTTCACAACGAGCGATTCACTGCAGAGTGCAGAGGTTTCGACTCGAAAGCGACATCGAGTATGTTTGCAAGCGCATAAAGCTAAACGCACGCTCCGTCTACGTAGCAAATTATGTTGTTTTTGGGTGCATTCAACATCTGATGACATTGAATCGACACAAAATGGTAGATTTTTGCTGTCCCAGGCAACAACACCAGTCATTTTTACATTGACTCAGGCGCGGATCTAGAAGTTTTTTTTGGGGGGGGCCAGAAAATTTGAAAATGAATTAAAAAGTAAGAAAAAGATAAAACAGATAGCCTATGAACAATCAGTGGCGTAGCCAGGAATTTGGGGGGTTTTGACGGCGTGTTCGCCAAAGACGACACCCAGCGGCGGGGGGTCTGGGGGACCTCCCCCAGAAAATTTTGAAAAATTACTTTGAATTTGGTGCATTCTGAGAGCATTTTCAACAAAAATATGGATTTGAATATTCCTGTAAAATGGTGCTGTCCGGTGGCATAGCAAAAGGATAAGATCATGTTTTCTTCGGCATTTTTTCGGTAGTAAAGCTAAGCATCTATGTTTTCTTGTTGCTAATTCCTGGCTGAGATGTTTGAATGTTTGGTATTGGCAAAACTCGCTCTTGTAATGCAGTTTCGCTTAAAATTACGTACACTTTGTTTTAGAGACATGGAGACTGAAAGCATCATTCTCAATCTCGTGACGTCACACGCGTGCCAAAGGGGGGGTTGTAAGTCAGCTGTGGGACTAATATCAGCTGTTTAGAAGCATATCAAACCATTCAACAATTTCTCACAAAATTTCGGGGGGGGCCCGGGCCCCTTGGGCCCCCCCCATAAATCCGCGCCTGCATTGACTCAACGTCTGCAGACATTAAATCAAGGTAAAAATGACAGTTTTTGTAGTCTGGTGTTGGATTGTAGCACCGCAACTCGTTCATAGTGATTATTTATCAAGAAGCTGTTGCGGTTTGCATTCAAAAAGTGTTTTCCTGCTGCCGATCGCTAGTTCATCTATTGTTTTATGTATCAATATTCAATACAGCATAAAAAAGTGCCCCCACACAGAAATATGCGTGGGGGCCTGGCACTCACACAGGCCCGTAGCCAGCCGGGGGCCAGGGGGGCCTCGCCCACCCTGAAAAAATTTCGCCCCTCCTTGGCAAAATCTCAACATTCTCAAGCAACAGCTACAGTTATAATGATTTTGCACATTTAAATTTTTTCGCCCCCCCCCCTAAAAAAAAGTTGCCCCCCTTGCTCTGCGGTCTGGCTACGGCCCTGCCCCCACGGCTTAGGCGCCTATGGATTCGGTAAAAAATGGATAAAACTGCGACAAAGCCTAGCCTACACTTTCTGCTATTGCACAACCTAGCTATCTTCATTCTTGAGAGAAATTTGGCATTAAAAATGCCAACCTGGCATCCCTGGTGCAGGACTAGCCGTTGGACCCGCGAGAAAGTGTGATAGACACGTGATCGACGATGCGCATGCGTCGAAGTCTTTTTTCGCTTGCAAAATGCGACAAGACAGATTTCGCGCCACTCGCGTTACTTTCAACCGCGTTCAGCCGAACGGGCTGCTATAATTTCGAATATGTCCGATACGAAAAACGAATTTCGAATATCACCTTAATCGAAATCGAATTGAATCGAAAATCGAAATTGAACACCCCTAATTACAGCTTTGCAAGGAAAGGAACAGCTTTTCAGTTCACGCCGTTTTTAGCGTGAACTAACGGTTATATATGCAGCCTACTGTTTTAGTCATATTTCTTGCAAATAATTTAACAATTTCGTTAAGGCTGACCATTACTTGTTGAAAAAAGTTAAGGCTTGGCTACAGGAGGTCGTGTCTGATTTGTCACATTTTGCAGATTTTTGCGATCATTGCTGTCTGACTGAAATTGTCTAAAAATGAGGTCTTTTTGCTGACTCTTAAAAATATAAAATCATTTGTTGTAAGGAAGCACTAGAGATGAAATGACAAAAATAAATTAAACGTTCAGTCAATCTGTTTTCTTGTTTTTGTTTGATAACTTTTGCCCCTAGGCCTAGGCTATACTGAAATGATCTAAAAACATGTAAAAAATTCTTCAAGAGTAAAATTCTACTTGCTGGCGAAACGTGTCCTCTTTTTAGGCGATGGAAATATGGTAGGCCTAGCGTAGCCTACCTTATAGTAGAGTAGGCTTGCATTTTGTCAGCTTACATTTGATGAGTGTCGAGTTCTTAGACTACACTACCACAGAGATGATTGTGAGTAATACTGCGTTTTTGACAATATATTTGCAAAAACCAAATTTTGGAAAATTTTGTTTGCCCCCCCAAAATGTTTTACTCCCCTACGGCTATGACTTCAGGGCTCTCACTTTCAAGGAAATTCAGTTCTATTTTGAAATTTTAAGGATTTTTAGCACTCACTAACGCCATTGGCTGTCATGTTTGTACATTGTGCATGTAAATGATCGTGTATTTATGATTCTAGTGTTTTTTTTGTGAATCTAGTGTTTTTTTCAGTTAAATCTAGTACTTTTCCATGACAAGAGAGTGGCAACAGTGCCGTACCGGTACCACACCAAGTACGGTAACACAAAAAAATGATTTAATTGCTTTTCGTGATGAGCTAACGCATCAAGAGTGTTCCCCTCAACACTATCAACAGTTTTGATAACCCACCAAGGTCGATCAACGTAGAAACTATCTTTTTTGTCTTTTTTTTTTACTCACAAATTGTTAAAAAAAATTCACTAGCCTTTTTTTTCTCATCTTTCTACATTTGTAAAAACTTTATTAAGGTGTTGCGACCATGCCATAACTGATTGTCCTGCTTTGGCATCATGCACGTTATAGCGTCCGTGTTTTGTCATTTCTACCTTTTTCTAGACCCCTGCTATGTTTGATATATATTGTTTTTCGTTGTGATGGTCAGAAATAAAAACAAACTGGACTGATACCAACTGCATTTTCATGAAGACCTGGATCACTTAAGTTGCCAAGGTTGCCAGATATTAAAGCCTAAACAAGCTTATTTTTGAAAATTGGCATCTTTATACCAAATTGGTAACCCTGCCTGACCGAGGCCTCCAAAAACGCTGCTCCTCAATGAAATAACTACGAATTAGGTAAAAATCTTAAACATGATACAATTTTTACATAAAAAGTTATATAATATTTAAAAAAAAAAGTAGCCCAATTGGGCGCCAGCCAAAAAAGCGCGCCCAACGCGATTTTTTGGCGCCTGGAGAAATCAAAAGCAGCCCAATTGGGCATAAAAGCGCCCAATCTGGCAACCTTAGCTAGATGTACGATCGTGCTTTCCAACGAATGCCACCGATGTCGTCCCCCCGATGTCGTCCCCTGCCGATGTCGTCCATGTTGCCAGATGTTCAACCTTTTTTGTCCATTTAAATGTAAATAAAAATTATGATTGTTTGAAACGAACTTATTCAAATCGAAACGAAATTTTTCCAACGATTTTCTTTTGTTGGTTTTGTTCTTGTACTCTATTGTTAAATTTATCATTATTGTTTTACTCGTTAAAATATTGTTCAACTCGTCATGACTTATACAAAGAAAAATAAAATTGAATTGAAAACAAAAAAAAATCTTTCTTGCCCTGTTCTGGTTCCTCATGAATTTCGCGTTCCTCTTTCGTCTGAAGAACATGGATTTCATGTTCCTGCAATCAACACAGTGGCGTAGCTTAGGGAGGGGGCAGACCGCCCCGGGCGGCACGTCTGGGGGAGGCACTTTCAGACTACGATTTTTGATTTTAATCTGATAAAAAAACGCATTTCATTTTCACGTACTTTTTCTTGAAGGGGTGGCAAAATCTAAATCCGCCCCGGGCGGAACATTCCCAAGCTACGCCACTGAATCAACACGCAATTTCTTTTCATGAACATTTATTTTGACATCGGTAATGTAGCCCACTGCAAATTGGTTAGTTGGTTTTGAATCTTAACCTAGCTGGCATCTTACGTCATGGAAATTGCTAGAAAATGTCCAAATATTGCACCATCGTTCGTAAGACCTTATGAAATATTGCATCAGCCGCTTTGAACACCTGTTTGAATGACTTCATAATTGTCTTTCATTATTGCGTCACAGTACTGCGTACGTGAGTTTGAGATATTGCAAATCATTCTGGTTATTCTTAAAATTGTTTGTTGGAAGTCAGTCGCATATTTAACTGTTTGCTTGGTGCTTACTAGCTGGACAAATTTTCCGTCTTTTATCTAAGTAATTTGTTCTGTAGTGACAAGTTTTAGTGGTGTACGGCGTTGCATCCAATTTCGACAGCCAGGTGGCTAATTTTACAGAAATACAAATTTGAATAGACGTTTTGAAGGAGTGTTTCTTTTTCGGTCATTACATGCAGACGAACGGATTCGGGAATCTTACGTTACAATTTTCCCACGAAGAGATTATGGTTTACCGCTGTGACCATAAAATATAAAAGACGAGTTCTTGTCAGTTGGTAGGTCAAGAAGAAATTAAAGCAAAATAATAAAAGAAGATCTTGTTGGTTGGTAGTCTACAGAAGCAAAAGAAAATTAAAGACATTTCTTCTCAGTTGGTACTGAAGAACTTCAAGTTAAAAATTAAAGGCGTTTCTTTGTTGGTTCTGAAGAAAAAACAACATTGACATTCATTTGAAGAAAAAAGATTAAAGACAATCGATCTGTGCTTGAAGATTCAAGTGAACGAATCCAAGCAAGTTGTGTGGAACTTTAGGACTTTATATACCCCTACAACTACGGTATTGTGCATTTAAATTCTTTTTTTACTATCCAGTTATTATAAATTCTTTTTTGTATTTTTACGGTCTTTGAAGTTAAGTTTTTTATAACTTAATTTTGTGTGTTTGTGTAACTTAATTTTTTTAATTGTTAAATTGAGCCCCAACATTTAATATGTCTACACTCGGTGGCGACAAGGACTCGACCGCCGTCGACTCGACTGAGTTTAAGCCTGATGATGTTCTTTGCGGTCGGGCAGGCCATTCTGGGGAGGGACCCAGTAACAATGAGGCTAAGTCAGTTCGAGAGGCCCGGCATCTTAGAAGGGATATTTTGACTGAAATTGGGGAACTTTCTTTAGCCCTAGGTTCTTTGAGTGATAAGCAGGAACTGTTAATTTTTAGATCTAAGTTCTCTACTTTGGAAGAGGATTTACGGCATTTCCATGCTCTTTTGACTAAAATTTTTAACTCTGCGAATCTTGGCAGAACTTCGTGATAGGGTAGACCCCGAATTTAACTCGTTAAAAAATAACTTTGAACAAAAAGTAAGTGAGTTCTCAGATATGTTGGATGCTGACATACATCCTGAGGATAGCGCCTCAAATGTAAGCACTAGGATGTCTAGGACTTCGTCTCGGATAGTGGCACAAATTAACCTGCAGCTAAGACGAGAGGAGCTCCAGATACGAGCTGAGGCTGAAGCGAGAGCTGCTGAGGCCACCGCGAGAGCTGATGCCATACGAGCTGAGGCCGTACGAGCAGAGGCCGTCGCGAGAGCTGAGGCTGAAGCGAGAGCTGCTGAGGCCACCGCAAGAGCTGCTGAGTTTGCACTCAAAGACGCACAGTTGAGGGCTGAACAACGTAAAGAGGTAGCTTTGGCTGAATATCGATCAGATGTGGGCTCCCGGCGTAGCTCCAAGAAGGGCTCTTCTAGGCATTCCAGAAGTGAACATCAATCACAGTTTAATTTACACAACCTTTTCCAGACGCCTGTTCAATCTGTAAGTGGACCAGTGCAATCCACATGTTTTCCAGCTGTTTCAGGAGGTCTGGGGGCCGCGGCTAAGGGTCTTCCGAAGGCTGTAGAGCCAAGGCCTGCGAATTATAGCCGAACTCCTCCCCCAGAGCGTGCAGGTCACGGGGCCGCCATTAGCAGTAATGCTTTGCCCCCTTCACAGTTTTCTGCGCCGCTAGTTTTTGATCGCCCAGCTACACGTAATTTGCGTGGTTGTGAGAGGCGTATCGCGTCTCCAGATTTTAACGTGTGCGAGGATCGTGATTGGGCTGTGCATGTGACTGAGCCCACTCAGCCCCTTAAGGGATATAGCTTGTCTTCTCCCGCTAAATCGAGTTCTCAACAACAGGATTGCTTTTTTGAATACCGTACCAAAATAGTAGGACGTTTTTCGATAAGGCGGCCTTGATTGGTTACGATGGTAATAATATGCCATTTATCTTCTTTAAAAATCGTGTTACGGCCTTAATGGCAGCTTCGCCCTTTAAAGGAACTCGTTTGACTTTGTTACAAGCAGCTTGTGTTAGAACAGCTGCGCAAACGATTGCTAATTTGGTTTCCGACACTCCTGGCTTGTCAGAAGAAGACAGGATAGAAATGTCGTTAGCTCGCTTGTCCCAGCGTTTTGGGGTTCGTGGAGGTCTTTTCGCCGAACCGGAAATTAGAAAGTATCGCTATGGTAGCAATTTGACTTCGACCTCTTCCAGTGATCTGAAAGAGTTTAAAGATGAATTGTCGCAGTGTCTGCTTTACGCGCAAGCTTATGGTCAGCGTGACAAATTGGAAGGACGTTTTGTTTTGGATTTGGCTAAGCGACTCCCGTTTGACGCTAAGCAGCGTTATCTTGACTTTTTAGGTGATCAGTATGGTGGTACTGATGAGCCTACTTTTCAGAGTTTGTTTGAATTTGTAGTACGGGAGGAAACGCGCAAGTCGACTGATTTTAGTATTATGCTAATGGGCGATTCTGGTGAGTCGCAGCATTTTAAAAAGTTTGGCAAAGGAAAATTGCCTTCATGTCCGGTTAGGCAGACGTCGGTAAAACCCCATGATAATGTGATTTCAGGGAGTTCGCAGTACTCGACTGCTGTTGGCGCACCGCGCGGTGGTGTGGCCAGACGTAGAGACATACCGGCATGTTTTTATTGTTCGTCACGTGGTCAAGTTGAATATCATTTTTTGTCTAATTGTAAAGAATTTTTGCGCTTGACACCTAAAGATCGGAGAGATGTCATTGTGAAAGCTGGCAAATGCTTGAATTGTTTGCGCCAGCATATGGTTAGGGATTACGTTCATGCAAACAACTGTCGTAAGTGTGGCCCTAACAACGATAGGAAACACTATTTTCTTCTGCATGATTTTTATGTGACGTCACGTGATTCTCTGGATTCTGTTGGTAAAGATGATGTTGGTGCCAGAGTTCCTGTGCGTAATGTTAAGATTGGAAATGTTAAAGCAGCCTTTAACCGCATTACTGCTGCTCGTGTTTTCAATCCAATGACTGGCAAATTGAAGTTGGTGTATTGTCAGCATGATCCTGGTTCGCAGTTGACTTTTGTTTCGAGTGATTTGGTCTGCGAACTTGACGTTAAGCCGTATGACCAAGTGTCGTTTAAAATGGATACTCTGGCTGGTCAGAAACCTACTTGTGCTGACCTTGTTAAACTCAACATTCAGTCGTTAGAGACGAATGAACTGTTTTGTGATATAACTTCGGTGGTTAACAATTATGAAGCTTGGGCTTGACAATGTTAAAACTTTACCACATAAGCAGGATTTAAGTAGTTTCCATCATTTTCATGACGTGAATATGTTTCATTTGAATGATTGTAGTACTGTAGATGTACTGATAGGAAACGACAACGCTTATTTGATGTGTGCTAAAGAAGAGCGTGTTGGTGAGAATCGTAGTAAACCACATGCTTTGCTCACTCCTCTCGGTTGGTTGGCTTGTGGTGGTAATTCACCCTTAGATGAAAGCGTTGCTAACGTGTGCAGAGTGCAAACGTCTTCAGAGTCGGATGTCATCTCTAGCTTTCAGCCTAAAATTGAGTCTCGTGATATGGAAATAGCAGACCTGAATAAAGTCATTCAGGATTTGACCTTGCAAAATGAAACCTGTGAATTGTCTCGCAATGATATTTTGGCTAGAGAACTTGTTGAACCGAATATTGAGTTGAAAGATGGTCGATTTGAGATACCTGTACCGTTGAAGGAAGATATTGATTTACCTAACAATTTTGTGTTGGCGTCAGATAGAGTTGCTGCTTTAAGGAAGAAGGCTTTAAAACAACCTGAACTTCGTGATTTCCTTACTGACACCATAAAGGATCTTAAATCAAATGGCTATATTGAGCGTGCTGGTGAAGCAGAAAATGTAAAGGGATTTGAATGGTATTTACCATACTTTGTGATGTCACAATTAAAAAAACGTATTGTTTACGATGGCAAGTCTGAATTTCGAGGAACTTGTGTTAATGATGTAATGTTTTCGGGTCCTGACTTGTTGAACCGTCTGGTAGATGTCTTGGCTAGATTTCGGCTTGAAAGATTTGGTCTCATGGCTGATGTTACCAAATACTTTTTTCACATTTTGGACTCTTCAATTCGTAAGCCCAATTTTATTGAACTGCTTACGTACACAGGCAGTGCTGTTCGGATCGTGAACGAACGCCCTTTGGTACCTTTGAGTGACGACCCTAGGGATTTTACTGTCATCACCCCTGCCTCACTTTTGACCTCATACTTAGACCCATACTGTGCTGTTGGGCAACCACATGATCGTGACCAACTAAGGAGGGACTATCGGTTCAATTTGTCACTTTCTCAGCAGTTTTGGAGTAAATGGATCGATTTTTACTTGCCAGGGCTTCAGGGCCGGAAAAAATGGCTAAAAATGGCCGAGAATTTGGAGCCTGGTCAACTTGTAGTGGTGGGTTCTCTCCAAGACATTGGTAAACGTGGGAAGTATCAACTTGGGAGGGTGCATGAGGTAGTTCCACAAATTAGGAAAGGGAAGCCTGTGGTTTGTAGAGCTAAAGTTGCCGTCTGCAACTATGATGAGAGTACGGGGAAAGTGAAAGTAGACTACGTGTTGAGGGATATTTCGTGCCTCGCCCCCGTAAAGAACACCTAAGTGTTAGGGTTTGAGCCTGGTTTTGTCTGCGGTGGCGGACACTTGTCTGAGCCCAGAACAGTCGGTTATTATCGCAACCATTGTATATAGCGTCTTTTTAGCGTGTACCTATGGTACCAAATTTATGTATCGTCGTGTATTATTCGTATTGTTGTTCATTCTTTGCATGCCCTTTGTATTTACGTGTTAACATAAACGTGAGTGATTCAAACAATTTGTGTATCGTGTGTTTTTATTCATTGGCTCACAATTGTCGTCAATTCTTTTTTAGTTATGCCATGTCAGACTGTCATAACTAGGGGCCGCTATGTTCCCAACAATTTTCACCACATCAAACGTCATATAAAAACCGTTATGGTCTACTTAACCTAGCTGGCATCTTACATCATGGAAATTGCTAGAAAATGTCCAAATATTGCACCATCGTTCGTAAGACCTTATGAAATATTGCATCAGCCGCTTTGAACACCTGTTTGAATGACTTCATAATTGTCTTTCATTATTGCGTCACAGTACTGCGTACGTGAGTTTGAGATATTGCAAATCATTCTGGTTATTCTTAAAATTGTTTGTTGGAAGTCAGTCGCATATTTAACTGTTTGCTTGGTGCTTACTAGCTGGACAAATTTTCCGTCTTTTATCTAAGTAATTTGTTCTGTAGTGACAAGTTTTAGTGGTGTACGGCGTTGCATCCAATTTCGACAGCCAGGTGGCTAATTTTACAGAAATACAAATTTGAATAGACGTTTCGAAGGAGTGTTTCTTTTTCGGTCATTACATGCAGACGAACGGATTCGGGAATCTTACGTTACAATTTTCCCACGAAGAGATTATGGTTTACCGCTGTGACCAGTATGCTAAACCCGCTAAAGCTACTATGTTTTATTTCTCTATGGTTCAACAAAGCAAACTCTCTACCAAAGCTTTATCACGTCCAAAAGTTTTTACCAGAAAACTTTATAGAATTTTTTTTAAATTGCTGAAAAAAAGTAGCCTATTGTTGTGAAATGCAGTGCATAATTTCATTTGTGCAGTTTCTTTCAGTTGAAGAACATTGCAAATTAATTGTTTTACCAGACAGCGCAAAAGACTTGAAAAAAAAACTTTGCGATTTCAAAACAATGTGTGTGAGCCCTGTTTTCCTACCATACCACTATTTTCGTAGGCCACGTTCCATACTCAAAACTACACAGCTGGTATGAGCTACAAATAGCACGCTTGAATCAAAAACGTCAACGTCAAAGTTCGCATTGTGACATCACAGAGATCGGTGTAGTGTATTGAAATGTGATTATTATGTTATGCTTATGACCGGTTACCAGATTATCTTTTGGCAACCCTGGCAAGTATCCCGGAAGGACATTCTGTTGTCAGTAATTAATCAAAGTAGAAGTGCATGTTATTTCTGTATATAATACACCAGTAAACAGACAGAATATGACATTTGGCGACGAGAAAAATATTTAAATCTGTAGCCTATTAGTTCAAGAGGTCCAAGCAGACAGTGAATTGTTCTTATCGTGTTGTCCAAACTACTAGTGAGCATCATGAATGGAGCTGCAGTTACCTGCGAGGTGTCAGCTGTATTACTCTTTGATGTCAATGGTGATGCACAAAACCAGGGGCAACGTTGGAAGCGATGGAAACGGGCGTTTTCATTGTATATCACTGGAAAAGGTGTCACCAGTGATGAACAAAAACAGGCTCTGCTGCTGCACACTGCTGGTGTGGATGTGCAAGAAATTTATTTTTCTTTGGTTCCAGACAATGAAGGTAAAACTCTTCAAGAGACTTTTTGTTGGATGATCATTTTCTTCCTAAGGCTAATGTACCTTTTGAACGCCATGTTTTTAGGCAATTGATGCAAAAACATGATGAGCCGGTGAACAAATTTGTTTGCAGACTGCGACAACAGGCATCTTTGTGTGAATTTGGTGATTCATTGGATACCCAACTTCGTGATCAAGTAATTGATAAATGTCATTCCAATCAATTACGACGAAAGTTTTTGGAAAAAGGAGATGTGCAGTTAAATGATATATTAGCTATTGCTAGAGCACATGAAGCAGTTAATTCACAGGTTAAGATGATGGAAAGAAAATCATTAGAACCAAGCATGCAGCATGAAGTAAATTCAGTTCCTATACAAAGAAAGATTAATATTAAGTCAAAACAGGGAAAAGACACACAAGAGTGTTTTGCATGTGGATTATTTGGTCATTTCAAACTTGACAGGCAGTGCCCTGCAAGAGGGAAGAAGTGCCACAAATGTGGAAATCTGGGACATTTTCAAAAGAAATGCAGATCAAAAGTAAGGAATACAACACAGTTTTATCAACAAAGAAATGCAAAATCTAAAACCTTTTTAAAATCTAATGCCAATCAAATAGATAATTCAGGATTGGGTGAAAATGAATTTGGAGCATCAAGTAATGTCTTTTCAATGAAAAGTTCAACACATGGGCTGTGCAGTGTAAGTTTAAACATTGGTGGTGTGTCAGTGGGAGACATGTTAGTTGATTCCGGTGCATCATGCAACATTGTGAACAAGCAAACTTGGGAATGGCTGAAGACATGTAATATTAATGCAACAACAAGGAAATCTGCTAAAACATTGTACGCGTATGGAAGTAAGAAGCCAATTCCAACATTAGGAACATTTACGGCAAAAGTTGAATCAAAAGTTACACAAAAAGTATGTGTTGCTGACTTTGTGGTAGCAGATACCGATGGACACAGACTATTGGGCAAAGACACCGCAGAGACTTTAGGTTTGTTGCATGTTGGTCCAATACATGTAAATGGTGTTAAATCTGGTGCTAATAATGTTGAACCTCAAGTTGATAATGACATTGTGTCTAAGTATGATGGTTTATTTACTGGTGTTGGCTTGTTAAAAGATTATGAGTTAAAATTGCATATTGATGATTCTCTTAAGCCAGTAGCTCAACCTGTTCGAAGAATACCATTTCCGCTGAGAGAAAAGGTAGATGTGAAGTTAAATGAATTGCTTGATGCTGATATTATAGAAGAAGTCCCAGAAGGATCATCAAGTTGGATCTCTCCATTGGTAGTCATACCTAAGAGTGATGGTGACATTCGCATTTGTGTTGATATGCGACAAGCCAATCAGGCTATAGTTAGAGAGAGACATCCAATTCCCACTGTTGAAGAACTGTTGTATCAACTCAATGGTAGTACTGTTTTCAGTAAGTTGGATTTAAAATGGGGCTTTCATCAAATAATGTTGGATGAAACGAGCCGCCATATTACAACATTTGTTACACATCGAGGTCTATACAGATATAAAAGGCTAATGTTTGGACTGAGTTCTGCTCCTGAAAAATATCAGAAAATTATTTGGGATTTATTGAAGAACTGCGATGGTGTTGCTAACATTGCAGATGACATTGTCATTTATGGAAAAGACAGGACAGAACATGACAGTCGATTACATGTGGTACTGGAAAAGTTGTTAAAATCTGGATTGACTTTGAATAAAACAAAATGTCAGTTTAGAATGTCAAAGCTTACATTTTTTGGACATGACTTGCACCAACAAGGGGTAAGTCCCAGTGCAGAGAAAATTGCAGCTATTCAAAAAGCACAACCTCCAACTTCAGCTAGTGAAGTCAGATCATTCATGGGTCTTGTTCAGTTTTCAGCTAAGTTTATCCCAAATTTAGCAACCATTGCAAGGCCTATACTAGACTTGACCAAAAAGACTGCAAAGTTTCAATGGCATAAAGCACACCAAGATGCATTTTTGAAATTAAAAGCAGCGATCACAAAGGCTGATACATTGGCATATTACCGGAATGACTGTAAGACAAGAATTGTGACAGATGCATCTCCAGTTGGTATAGGTGCTGTGTTGACACAGTTACAAGATGGAATGTGGAGAGTCATTTCTTATGCATCTCGAAGTTTGTCAGATGTGGAAAAGAAGTACAGCCAAACGGAAAAAGAAGCTCTAGGGTTGGTTTGGTCTTGTGAAAGATTCAATTTGTATGTATTTGGAAGACATTTTAAACTTGAAACAGATCATAAGCCCCTGCAATAGGCCTACATTTACACGAAGAAATCAAGACCATCAGCAAGAATAGAACGCTGGGTATTGCGTTTACAATCGTTTGATTTTAGTGTTATCTATCGTCCAGGGAAAACTAACATTGCTGATGCATTGTCAAGGCTAAATAAAGAGCCCTATGAAGAAAGCAGAGATTTAAAAGAACCTTATGATTATGTGAGATCTATTGTTCTTCAAAGTATGCCAGTCGCTTTATCTACAGAAGAACTTGAACAAGAATCAGCTGCTGATCCACAATTGTCAGAAATTAGGGACTATATTCATTCAGGAAATTGGTCCAAGTGTACAGACACAAGCTTTTTGCATGTAAAAAATGAACTGTGTGCATATGGAAACTTGTTGCTCAGAGGGACAAGACTCGTTATACCTGCTACATTGCGTGAAAAAGTGCTCAATTTGGCACACGAGGGTCACCAAGGCATTGTCAAGACAAAGAATCGATTACGCACAAAGGTGTGGTGGCCAAAGATCGATGCTGATGCAGAAAAGATGTGTAAACTTTGTCACGGATGTCAAGTCACCAGCGACTTTTGCAGACCAGAACCAATTGCTCGGGTATTGCCACCAAGTGGGCCTTGGCAAGATTGTGCGGCAGATATTCTTGGTCCATTACCAAGTGGTAAGAACATTTTAGTAGTGGTAGATTACTTTAGTCGTTTTTACGAATCTGCAATCTTGAAATCAATCACAAGCGAAAAATTGATTCAAGCGATTCTGCCCATGTTTTCAAGGTTTGGAGTAGGCTACCTTACTCATTGCGAACTGATAATGGTCCACAATTTGTATCGAATGATTTTGAGAATTTTCTTGAAGAATATGGAGTAATACACCGCAAAACAACACCATTATGGCCTCAAGCAAACGGTGAGGTGGAACGACAAAATCGAACATTGTTAAAGGCAATCAAAGTTGCTCAAGTTGAAAAGAAAGATTGGCGGTATGAGATCAACAAATTTCTAATGGCATATCGTTCAACTCCGCAAGTTTCTACAGGTTCTACTCCTAATATTATATGATGTTTCGCAGAGAAATGAAGTCTAAATTACCTGAACTGTGCCGAGAACCTCAGATCTTTGATGAAGGGATTCGAGACAGAGACTGGAAGGGTAAAATAGACGGTAAACTATATACTGACTTTAAGCGACGTGCTGTCGACTCAGATATTTGGGTTGGAGATGAAGTTTTGGTTAAAAGTCAAAAATCAAATAAACTTTCTGCAAATTTTGATAGCGCTACCCAACAGGTAGTTAGGAAGGAAAGGGGGGAAGTGACAGTACAAAACAATGAAGGGGTTCAATTGACACGAAATTCGTCGTTTTTTAAGAAATTGCACACCAGTGATGAAAATGTAAACTCACCTCCTGCTGACATGACCGTGAACGCTGATTTGAATGAGTCCTCAATACCTGTACGTACTCGTCCGACACGTAATGTCAGTAAACCTGCTCGCTTTAACGATTATGTAACTTGAAGTGACTAGAATGCAGACTTGTATGCCTATGATTCCTTTTGTTCTTTCGTTATAAAGACTAGCTCTGGAACGCATGTCTATTTGTTTAAACGTCATGTCAATTGAGTGGTAATCTATTTAATTGTTCGCCACTACAATTTCAAGATCAAAGTGTGAAAAGTAGAAGCAAACGTATTAGGCTAATCATGATCTTTGGAGTATGGCTATATTCAGTGACGATCGGTGAGGGAAAGCAAGGAAAGCAGTGCTTACCTGAGCGAAAACTATGCAAAATATAATGACTGAATTCTAGGTTTAACTTCTTATTATTTTTATCAAGTCTATTTTAACTTGAAAATTACTGTGTTCGTGACTAGAATTACTCGTAACGCTTGTGAGTAGTCTAAGTCCTCACCAAACCGCATGTCTTGCCTATAAATGCCAATTAACGCAAACGCTTTTGTCAGAAACCATCACTGAAGCTTCAGGAAAATCAACTTTCAAAGTTGCTTACCCTACATTGAAAAACGCCTTCGTTTTATCCAATCCTCAATCGTTTTGCAAAACGACACCAGCTGCTTAGCCAATCAGATGTGTTATCTGGTGTTATGGTTAAAGTTGCTTTCCCAGTGACGTCAATGCGTATCTCATAGCGGCTGCTTTTGGTTTCAGGCGAAAGGAATACAGCCTCTACGCATGAGTGATTTTCGGGCTTGTAACTATAGGCTACTGAGTACGCTGAAAATAAAGCTGGTTCTCTTACCAAAAAAAACATAGATTCTACAATAAAACATGCAATTCCAAAGGGTACATTAACCAACCAGTACTGAAACAGCACAAGTGTTTTTTAAATTCTTTGGGTCAATAGACTGACATCACAAGTTCAGAGCAAACATACTTGTGTTCTTCAAGAATGGACTAGCTTAATTTATAGGCTAATTATTTGCTCTTTACTAGTGCACCAGTCCAATGCATGTCGTAAATGCTTACAGATGACATTGACAATAA
Organism: Aplidium turbinatum; assembly: GCF_918807975.1. Lineage (NCBI taxonomy): Eukaryota > Metazoa > Chordata > Ascidiacea > Aplousobranchia > Polyclinidae > Aplidium > Aplidium turbinatum. The sequence goes on along the minus strand of NC_137475.1, from coordinate 30,421,063 downwards.
GTTTTTGTGCTCAGTCTAAAAAAGCAGCCAACATTCTAGACTAGTCCCAGTTTGATTGATTGATTGAATCTTTATCCTCGGACTGGGAAAGTCCGAAGATTTTGTTTTGGAAATGCTCTCAGAGCGCACCAAATTGGAAGTGTTTTTCAAAATTTTCTGGGGGAGGCCCCCCAGACCCCCCGCTGGAAGTGTTGCCTTCGGCAACACGCCTTCGGGCTTCGCCCGACGGTTACGCCTCCTCGTGCCTACTACCTTGCTGCAGCATATTTCCAAGTTGCTTTCCCAATGGTTTAAGCCACCGAACGTCACTGGCTATATTGCTTTTGACAGTAAATGTTGGTACTTAAAGTTAATCTGTGTATACCATAGATTGCATGAATGATGCTTACGTAAACGAAATCTAATGATGATGCGTCGTTTGGTTCAAGTGCTCATGGTTTTCATCACCTGTTATGATCATTTAATGTAAAATAGGTTTTTATCGAAAGAAGTAATGCCTTTGAAAACTACGTTTTAAACCGAGAAGGAAGGGATGTAGTGTATTGAAATGTGATTATTATGTTATGCTTATGACCGGTTACCAGATTATCTTTTGGCAACCCTGGCAAGTATCCCGGAAGGACATTCTGTTGTCAGTAATTAATCAAAGTAGAAATGCATGTTATTTCTGTATATAATACACCAGTAAACAGACAGAATATGACAATCGGTGAGATTAAAAGAAGTCTCATTGCCGCAGTTTGCAGAAAAATGCTTTGATCATACCTGCTCAGCCAATTCAGCAAAGCTGGTCTTTTTTACATTGTTTCAACGTCTGCAGATGATAAATCAATGTAAAAAGGACCAGTTTTGCTGGCTGAAACATACAGCATAGTGTTACATAACTGTTCCAGACAATTGTTCACCTAATCAAACGTCATATAAAAACCGTTCAAGTCTACTGAATCTTACGTCATGGAAATTCCTAAAACATGTGCCAAAATTGCGCCATCGTTCGTAAGACTGGTGTCAAACCTGTTTAAACCTGTTTCAGTTGAAACCTGTTTAAACATGAAATGTTGCGTCGCGCTAACTGCTGGCGTACGTGCTTTTGAGTTATCACAAATTTTTCTGATTCATTCTTGAAGTTGTTTGTTGGAAGTCGGTCGCACATTTAACTGGTTTATTTGGTGCTTGCTAGCTGGACAAATTCTCCGTCTTTTATCCAAGTAATCTGTATCGTAGTGACAGTTTTTAGAGGTGGAAGGCGTTGCATCTCGATTTCGATAGCCGCGGGCTAATTTTACAGGAATACACTTATTGCATAGACGTTTCAAGGAGTGTTTCCTTTTTGGTCACTACATGCAGACAAACGGATCCGGAAACTTTATGTTACAATTTTCCCACGAAGAGATTATGGTTTACCGCTGTGACCATAAAAAATAAAAGACGAGTCTTGTCAGTTGGTAGGTCAAGAAGAAATTAAAGCAAGAAAAATAAAAGACGATTTTTGTTAGCTGGTAGGCCAAGAAGCACTTGAAGGCATAAAAATAAACGACGTGTTTGTTGTCAGCTAGTGCAGAAGAACTACTTAGAAGTACAAGAAATAATAATATAAGATTTTTTGGTTGGTAGTCTACACTCTTACAGAAGCAAAGAAAAGTAAAGACATTTCTTCTCAGTTTGGTACAGAAGAAAAATAACTTTGACATTCATTGGCAAGAAAGAAGATTAAAAGACAATCCATCTGTGCTTGTAGATTCAAGTGGAAGAATCCAAGCAAGTTTTGTGGACTTTAGGACTTCATACCCGTACAGCTACGGTATCGTGCATTTGAATTCTTTTTTGTATTTTTCGGTCTTTGCAGTTAAGTTTTTTATAACTACTGTAGCCTAATAATTTGTGTGTTTGTGTAACTTAATTTTTTTAATTGTTAATTTAGCCCCAACATTTAATATGTCTACACTCGGTGGCGACAGGGACTCGACCGCCGTAGACTCGACTGAGTTTAAGCCTGATGATAATCTTTGCGGTCGGGCAGGCCATTCTGGGGAGCAGGGGCGGCGCCAGCCAAAAATGAGTGGGGTGGACAAAAATATTTCGAGGTAAAATGCTACCGTACAATATGGTCATTAAGATTACCGATTGCGAAGTGATTCACTGCAGCTCGGTTGTAAAATTTATTGAAAAATAAACAAAGGAAATTGAAAGGGGGCAAAAGCTGGTTTTCCATTGAGCGCACTCTAAATTATGAACAAAAGAATAGAATGGGGCCAAACGCTCCCATACATTTCCTATGCGGTCCATGGAATTGCCGACTACGATCTTGATGTTAGCAAGCTTGTCGTTATTTTATGTCATGGAGCTGCTGCAATGATAGGCGGCCTCATAAAAATTTATTGGGTGGCCCCTTAAACAGAATTTAAAAAAAACTTAGCTATTACCCAATAATACCCATAGCTATAGGTTAAGAATCACTGCACTAAAGTTTTATTTTGCGCTCGCAGGTCAGTCTAAAAGCTTCCACCAATTTTTGAAGATCAGTGTTATCGGCAATGTCTCGCTCACTGCTGATCTGCACCAGATGTTCAAGTCTTTGTGATGACACGGCAGGTCGCAGATAATTGTTTATTGTCTTAACTTTGCTGTGGATACGTTCACAAGACGCCACAGTCATGGGCAAAGTAGCAAAAATTTGAAACAAATCGCTGTACAAATGATTTAAGATCGTTTTGTCCACACAATTTCAAAAGTGAAGGCAAACACAATTAACCACGCGGTCTTGATCAATCCACTTTGGTGCTTTTTAAATTCTAGTTTCCACTTGTGACAATTATAGCTGATCTCAAAAAAGGAAGATCCTATTGCTGCCCAACCTGATTTTCATCGAAATTATAGAATTTGACTAAATATTCAACTTTAGACAAATTTGATGGAGACATGTGCGTGAAATAAAATGCAGCTGCATTTGACATTAATTCACATGCTTGATTCGAGTAACGCTTTTTAAGTTCATTTAGCATTCTGTCAAAGGGTAAAGAAAAATCTCTTCTCAACTTTTCTGTAATGGATTCTGATTCACTCCACGGAAGACTGTTGCAACCTATCAATAATATCTGACCATCTCGGAAATGGTTTGGTGGGTAGCGGCATCGCTTAGCCGGCGTGGTGGTTTCACTGGTTTGATTTCTATCCGCAAACAGCGATGAGTTGAAAACCAATTTGTTAAAATCTTCCTCTGAACGCAGTGAGTCAAATGCTCTTGTCAAGTCGTTGATAGCAGCAACCCCAGTGGTGAGATCCATTTCTTCACTTTTTAAATAATCTGAAGCCTGTTTATTTAACGAAAAGCATTTATGAGGAATAAGACTAGCAGTAACAAATTCAGTTTGCTTGATGCGGAACAACAAACCAGTAGCTACACCATTACCTTTGTTTGACATTTGTTGGAACATTGACAGTAGTGCTGGATATAGGCTACATTAATAACAACATCCAGATCATCTAAACCTGCAGACCATCTAGTAGCCTATCAGATAACGAGTGCAATGTAATTTTTCCAGACATGATTCCCTCCTTTTTCAAATGCTCTTTATACAAAAAATGTCAGTTGGGAGAACAATCCATAAAGTGGTAGATGTTACCAATTGTTTCAAAAATTGTTTTGACTGTCGCTAGTCGCTACGTTTTCAACACTGTGCTCAAGCACAAAATTTAATCGGTGTGCAAAACAATGAAAATATACCGACAGTTTGGCACCCGCTGCAACTAGGTGTTGCTGTACACCTTCATCCTTGCCTGACATGTTGGTGGCCTCATCAAAACCTTTGCCTATTAGGTCTTACAAAGCTTGTGTCTCAGCTGTGATAAAAGCCATCACCTCAAAATGGTAAAATTAGACTACAATCAATCAATACAACAGAGCGATAACAATGAAGATTCTTCATTTCTTCTTATGTCAATGCTGCAAAAGTAATTCATACGTAAGAAGTTGAAATTAATTTATGACGCAGTCACTAGGCCCCCCTAACCCCCTGCATACAACCCCCAAGTTTTCTAATCGGATCTCGACGAATTACAAAATTGACCTTAAATAGGAGTGGGGTGGACATGTCCACCCCAGTCCACCCCGTGGCGCCGCTACTGCTGGGGAGGGACCCAGTAACGATGAGGCTAAGTCAGTTCGAGAGGCCCGGCATCTTAGACGGGATATTTTGACTGAAATTGGGGAACTTTCTTTAGCCCTAGGTTCTTTGAGTGATAAGCAGGAACTGTTAATTTTTAGATCTAAGTTCTCTACTTTAGAAGAGGAATTACGGCACTTCCATGCTCTTTTGACTAAAATCTTTAACTCTGCAATCTTGGCAGAACTTCGTGATAGGGTAGATCCCGAATTTAACTCGTTAAAAAATAACTTTGAACAAAAAGAAAGTGAGTTCTCAGATATGTTGGATGCTGACATACATCCTGAGGATAGCGCCTCAAATGTAAGCACTAGGATGTCTAAGACTTCGTCTCGGATAGTGGCACAAATTAACCTGCAGCTAAGACGAGAGGAGCTCCAGATACAAGCTGAGGCCGAAGCGAGAGCTGCTGAGGCTGCCGCGAGAGCTGAGGCCATTCGAGCTGAGGCTGCCGCGAGAGCTGAGGCCGAAGCGAGAGCTGCTGAGGCTGCCGCGAGAGCTGAGGCCATTCGAGCTGAGGCTGCCACGAGAGCTGAGACTGAAGCGAGAGCAGCTGAGGCAGCCGCGAGAACTGCTGAGTTCGCACTCAAAGACGCTCAGTTGAGGGCTGAACAACGTAAAGAGGTAGTTTTAGCTGAATATCGATCAGAGGTGGGCTCCCGGCGTAGCTCTAAGAAGGGCTCTTCTAGGCATTCCAGAAATGAACATCAATCGCAGTTTAATTTACATAACCTTTTCCAAATGCCCGTTCAACCTGTGAGTGGACCAGGGCAATCCACACGTTTTCCAGCTGTTTCAGGAGGTCTGGGGGCCGCGGCTAAGGGTCTTCCGAATGCTGTAGAGCCAAGGTCTGCGAATTACAACCGAACTCCTCCCCCAGAGCGTACAGGTCACGGGGCCGCCATTAGTAGTAATGCTTTGCCCCCTTCACAGTTTTCTGAGCCGCTAGGTTTTGATCGCCCAGCTACACGTAATTTGCGTGGTTGTGAGAGGCGTATCGCGTCTCCTGATTTTAACGTGTGTGAGGATCGTGATCGGGCTGTGCACGTGACTGAGCCCACTCAGCCCCTTAAGGGATATAGCTTGTCTTCTCCCGCTAAATCGAGTTCTCAACAGCAGGATTGCTTTTTTGAATACCGTACCAAAATAGTAGGACGTTTTTCGATAAGGCGGCCTTGATTGGTTACGATGGTAATAATATGCCATTTATCTTCTTTAAAAATCGTGTTACGGCCTTAATGGCAGCTTCGCCCTTTAAAGGAACTCGTTTGACTTTGTTACAAGCAGCTTGTGTTAGAACAGCTGCGCAAACGATTGCTAATTTGGTTTCCGACACTCCTGGCTTGTCAGAAGAAGACAGGATAGAAATGTCGTTAGCTCGCTTGTCCCAGCGTTTTGGGGTTCGTGGAGGTCTTTTCGCCGAACCGGAAATTAGAAAGTATCGCTATGGTAGCAATTTGACTTCGACCTCTTCCAGTGATCTGAAAGAGTTTAAAGATGAATTGTCGCAGTGTCTGCTTTACGCGCAAGCTTATGGTCAGCGTGACAAATTGGAAGGACGTTTTGTTTTGGATTTGGCTAAGCGACTCCCGTTTGACGCTAAGCAGCGTTATCTTGACTTTTTAGGTGATCAGTATGGTGGCACTGATGAGCCTACTTTTCAGAGTTTGTTTGAATTTGTAGTACGGGAGGAAACGCGTAAGTCGACTGATTTTAGCATTATGCTAATGGGCGATTCTGGTGAGTCGCAGCAATTTAAAAAGTTTGGCAAAGAAAAATTGCCTTCATGTCCGGTTAGGCAGACGTCCGTAAAACCCCATGATGATGTGATGTCAGGGAGTTCGCAGTACTCGACTGTTGTTGGCGCACCGCGCGGTGGTGAAGCCAGACGTAAAAACCTACCGGCATGCATTTGTTGTTCGTCACGTGGTCAAGTTGAATATCATTTTTTGTCTAATTGTAAAGAATTTTTGCGCTTGACACCTAAAGATCGGAGAGATGTCATTGTGAAAGCTGGCAAATGCTTGAATTGTTTGCGCCAGCATATGGTTAGGGATTGCGTTCATGCAAATAACTGTCGTAAGTGTGGGCCTAACAACGATAGGAAACACTATTTTCTTCTGCATGATTTTTATGTGACGTCACGTGATTCTCTGGATTCGGTTGGTAAAGATGATGTTGGTGCCAGAGTTCCTGTGCGTAATGTTAAGATTGGAAATGTTAAAGCAGCTTTTAACCGCGTTACTGCTGCTCGTGTTTTGAATCCAATGACTGGCAAATCGAAGTTGGTGTATTGTCAGCATGATCCTGGTTCGCAGTTGACGTTTGTTTCGAGTGATTTGGTCTGTGAACTTGATCTTAAACCGTACGATAAAGCGTCGTTTAAAATGGATACTCTGGCTGGTCAGAAACCTACTTGTGCTGACCTTGTCAAACTCAACATCCAGTCGTTAGAGACAGATGAACTGTTTTGTGATATAACTTCGGTGGTTAACCCAGCTTGGGCTGACGATGTTAAAACTTTACCGCATAAACAAGATTTAAATGGTTTCCGTCATTTTCATGACGTGAATATGTTTCATTTGAATGATTGTAGTACTGTAGATGTACTGATTGGCAACGACAACGCTTATTTGATGTGTGCAAAAAAAGAGCGTGTTGGTGAAAATCGTAGTGAACCACATGCTTTGCTCACTCCTCTCGGTTGGTTGGCTTGTGGTGGTAAGTCACCCTTAGATGAAAGCGTTGCTAAAGTGTGCAGAGTGCAGACGTCTTCAGAGTCGGATGTCATCTCTGGCTTTCAGCGTAAAATTGAGTCTCGTGATATGGAAATAGCAGACCTGAATAAAGTCATTCAGGATTTGACGTTGCAAAATGAAACCTGTGAATTGTCTCGCAATGATAAGTTGGCTAGAGAACTTGTTGAACCGAATATTGAGTTGAAAGATGGTCGATTTGAGATACCTGTTCCGTTGAAGGAAGATATTGATCTACCTAACAATTTTGTGTTGGCGTCAGATAGAGTTGCTGCTTTAAGGAAGAAGGCTTTAAAACAACCTGAACTTCGTGATTTCCTTACTGACACCATGAAAGATCTTAAATCAAATGGTTATATTGAGCGTACTGGTGAAGCAGGATATGTCAAGGGATTTGAATGGTATTTACCATACTTTGTTACATCACAATTAAAAAAACGCATTGTTTACGATGGCAAGTCTGAATTTCGAGGAACTTGTGTTAATGATGTAATGTTTTTGGGTCCTGACTTGTTAAACCTTCTGGTAGATGTCTTGGCTAGATTTCGGCTTGGTAGATTTGGTCTCATGGCTGATGTGACTAAATGCTTCTTTCAAAAGAAGTTACCCGAGTTGATAGAATCAGCTGAATTTCACAACGCCCTGAGACAGAGAGAGATAAACTGGGAATTTATACCTCCGTATGCTCCGGCGCAAGGTGGCGCCTGGGAGGCAATGGTTAAACAATTTAAAATTGCATTTTTTCACATTTTGGACTCTTCAATTCGTAAGCCCAATTTTATTGAACTGCTTACGTACACAGGCAGTGCCGTTCGGATCGTGAACGAACGCCCTTTGGTACCTTTGAGTGACGACCCTAGGGATTTTACTGTCATCACCCCTGCCTCACTTTTGACCCCATACTTAGACCCATACTGTGCTGTTGGGCAACCACATGATCGTGACCAACTAAGGAGGGATTATCGGTTCAATTTGTCACTTTCTCAGCAGTTTTGGAGTAAGTGGATCGATTTTTACTTGCCAGGTCTTCAGGGCCGGAAAAAATGGCTAAAAATGGCCGAGAATTTGGAGCCTGGTCAACTTGTAGTGGTAGGTTCTCTCCAAGACATTGGTAAACGTGGGAAGTATCAACTTGGGAGGGTGCATGAGGTAGTTCCACAAATTAGGAAAGGGAAGCCTGTGGTTCGTAGAGCCAAAGTTGCCGTCTGCAACTATGATGAGAGTACGGGGAAAGTGAAAGTAGACTATGTGTTGAGGGATATTTCGTGCCTCGCCCCCGTAAAGAACACCTAAGTGTTAGGGTTTGAGCCTGGTTTTGTCTGCGGTGGCCGACACTTGTCTGAGCCCAGAACAGTCGGTTATTATCGCAACCATGGTATACAGCGTCATTTTTTGCGTGTACCTACTACCTATGGTACCAATTTCATGTATCGTCGTGTTTATTCTTATTGCTGTTCATTCTTTGCATGCCCTTTGTATTTGCGTATTAACTTAAACGTGAGTGATTCAAACAATTTGTGTATCATGTGTTTTTATTCATTGGCTCACAATTGTCGTCAATTCTTTTTTAGTTATGCCATGTCAGACTGTCATAACTAGGGGCCGCTATGTTCCAGACAATTGTTCACCTAATCAAACGTCATATAAAAACCGTTCAAGTCTACTGAATCTTACGTCATGGAAATTCCTAAAACATGTGCCAAAATTGCACCATCGTTCGTAAGACTGGTGTCAAACCTGTTTAAACCTGTTTCAGTTGAAACCTGTTTAAACATGAAATGTTGCGTCGCGCTAACTGCTGGCGTACGTGCCTTTGAGTTATCACAAATTTTTCTGATTCATTCTTGAAGTTGTTTGTTGGAAGTCGGTCGCACATTTAACTGGTTTATTTGGTGCTTGCTAGCTGGACAAATTCTCCGTCTTTTATCCAAGTAATCTGTATCGTAGTGACAGTTTTTAGAGGTGGAAGGCGTTGCATCTCGATTTCGATAGCCGCGGGCTAATTTTACAGGAATACACTTATTGAATAGACGTTTCAAGGAGTGTTTCCTTTTTGATCACTACATGCAGACAAACGGATCCGGAAACTTTATGTTACAATTTTCCCACGAAGAGATTATGGTTTACCGCTGTGACCATAAAAAATAAAAGACGAGTCTTGTCAGTTGGTAGGTCAAGAAGAAATTAAAGCAAGAAAAATAAAAGACGATTTTTCTTAGCTGGTAGGCCAAGAAGCACTTGAAGGCATAAAAATAAACGACGTGTTTGTTGTCAGCTAGTGCAGAAGAACTACTTAGAAGTACAAGAAATAATAATATAAGATTTTTTGGTTGGTAGTCTACACTCTTACAGAAGCAAAGAAAAGTAAAGACATTTCTTCTCAGTTTGGTACAGAAGAAAAATAACTTTGACATTCATTGGCAAGAAAGAAGATTAAAAGACAATCCATCTGTGCTTGTAGATTCAAGTGGAAGAATCCAAGCAAGTTTTGTGGACTTTAGGACTTCATACCCGTACAGCTACGGTATCGTGCATTTGAATTCTTTTTTGTATTTTTCGGTCTTTGCAGTTAAGTTTTTTATAACTACTGTAGCCTAATAATTTGTGTGTTTGTGTAACTTAATTTTTTTAATTGTTAATTTAGCCCCAACATTTAATATGTCTACACTCGGTGGCGACAGGGACTCGACCGCCGTAGACTCGACTGAGTTTAAGCCTGATGATAATCTTTGCGGTCGGGCAGGCCATTCTGGGGAGCAGGGGCGGCGCCAGCCAAAAATGAGTGGGGTGGACAAAAATATTTCGAGGTAAAATGCTACCGTACAATATGGTCATTAAGATTACCGATTGCGAAGTGATTCACTGCAGCTCGGTTGTAAAATTTATTGAAAAATAAACAAAGGAAATTGAAAGGGGGCAAAAGCTGGTTTTCCATTGAGCGCACTCTAAATTATGAACAAAAGAATAGAATGGGGCCAAACGCTCCCATACATTTCCTATGCGGTCCATGGAATTGCCGACTACGATCTTGATGTTAGCAAGCTTGTCGTTATTTTATGTCATGGAGCTGCTGCAATGATAGGCGGCCTCATAAAAATTTATTGGGTGGCCCCTTAAACAGAATTTAAAAAAAACTTAGCTATTACCCAATAATACCCATAGCTATAGGTTAAGAATCACTGCACTAAAGTTTTATTTTGCGCTCGCAGGTCAGTCTAAAAGCTTCCACCAATTTTTGAAGATCAGTGTTATCGGCAATGTCTCGCTCACTGCTGATCTGCACCAGATGTTCAAGTCTTTGTGATGACACGGCAGGTCGCAGATAATTGTTTATTGTCTTAACTTTGCTGTGGATACGTTCACAAGACGCCACAGTCATGGGCAAAGTAGCAAAAATTTGAAACAAATCGCTGTACAAATGATTTAAGATCGTTTTGTCCACACAATTTCAAAAGTGAAGGCAAACACAATTAACCACGCGGTCTTGATCAATCCACTTTGGTGCTTTTTAAATTCTAGTTTCCACTTGTGACAATTATAGCTGATCTCAAAAAAGGAAGATCCTATTGCTGCCCAACCTGATTTTCATCGAAATTATAGAATTTGACTAAATATTCAACTTTAGACAAATTTGATGGAGACATGTGCGTGAAATAAAATGCAGCTGCATTTGACATTAATTCACATGCTTGATTCGAGTAACGCTTTTTAAGTTCATTTAGCATTCTGTCAAAGGGTAAAGAAAAATCTCTTCTCAACTTTTCTGTAATGGATTCTGATTCACTCCACGGAAGACTGTTGCAACCTATCAATAATATCTGACCATCTCGGAAATGGTTTGGTGGGTAGCGGCATCGCTTAGCCGGCGTGGTGGTTTCACTGGTTTGATTTCTATCCGCAAACAGCGATGAGTTGAAAACCAATTTGTTAAAATCTTCCTCTGAACGCAGTGAGTCAAATGCTCTTGTCAAGTCGTTGATAGCAGCAACCCCAGTGGTGAGATCCATTTCTTCACTTTTTAAATAATCTGAAGCCTGTTTATTTAACGAAAAGCATTTATGAGGAATAAGACTAGCAGTAACAAATTCAGTTTGCTTGATGCGGAACAACAAACCAGTAGCTACACCATTACCTTTGTTTGACATTTGTTGGAACATTGACAGTAGTGCTGGATATAGGCTACATTAATAACAACATCCAGATCATCTAAACCTGCAGACCATCTAGTAGCCTATCAGATAACGAGTGCAATGTAATTTTTCCAGACATGATTCCCTCCTTTTTCAAATGCTCTTTATACAAAAAATGTCAGTTGGGAGAACAATCCATAAAGTGGTAGATGTTACCAATTGTTTCAAAAATTGTTTTGACTGTCGCTAGTCGCTACGTTTTCAACACTGTGCTCAAGCACAAAATTTAATCGGTGTGCAAAACAATGAAAATATACCGACAGTTTGGCACCCGCTGCAACTAGGTGTTGCTGTACACCTTCATCCTTGCCTGACATGTTGGTGGCCTCATCAAAACCTTTGCCTATTAGGTCTTACAAAGCTTGTGTCTCAGCTGTGATAAAAGCCATCACCTCAAAATGGTAAAATTAGACTACAATCAATCAATACAACAGAGCGATAACAATGAAGATTCTTCATTTCTTCTTATGTCAATGCTGCAAAAGTAATTCATACGTAAGAAGTTGAAATTAATTTATGACGCAGTCACTAGGCCCCCCTAACCCCCTGCATACAACCCCCAAGTTTTCTAATCGGATCTCGACGAATTACAAAATTGACCTTAAATAGGAGTGGGGTGGACATGTCCACCCCAGTCCACCCCGTGGCGCCGCTACTGCTGGGGAGGGACCCAGTAACGATGAGGCTAAGTCAGTTCGAGAGGCCCGGCATCTTAGACGGGATATTTTGACTGAAATTGGGGAACTTTCTTTAGCCCTAGGTTCTTTGAGTGATAAGCAGGAACTGTTAATTTTTAGATCTAAGTTCTCTACTTTAGAAGAGGAATTACGGCACTTCCATGCTCTTTTGACTAAAATCTTTAACTCTGCAATCTTGGCAGAACTTCGTGATAGGGTAGATCCCGAATTTAACTCGTTAAAAAATAACTTTGAACAAAAAGAAAGTGAGTTCTCAGATATGTTGGATGCTGACATACATCCTGAGGATAGCGCCTCAAATGTAAGCACTAGGATGTCTAAGACTTCGTCTCGGATAGTGGCACAAATTAACCTGCAGCTAAGACGAGAGGAGCTCCAGATACAAGCTGAGGCCGAAGCGAGAGCTGCTGAGGCTGCCGCGAGAGCTGAGGCCATTCGAGCTGAGGCTGCCGCGAGAGCTGAGGCCGAAGCGAGAGCTGCTGAGGCTGCCGCGAGAGCTGAGGCCATTCGAGCTGAGGCTGCCACGAGAGCTGAGACTGAAGCGAGAGCAGCTGAGGCAGCCGCGAGAACTGCTGAGTTCGCACTCAAAGACGCTCAGTTGAGGGCTGAACAACGTAAAGAGGTAGTTTTAGCTGAATATCGATCAGAGGTGGGCTCCCGGCGTAGCTCTAAGAAGGGCTCTTCTAGGCATTCCAGAAATGAACATCAATCGCAGTTTAATTTACATAACCTTTTCCAAACGCCCGTTCAACCTGTGAGTGGACCAGGGCAATCCACACGTTTTCCAGCTGTTTCAGGAGGTCTGGGGGCCGCGGCTAAGGGTCTTCCGAATGCTGTAGAGCCAAGGTCTGCGAATTACAACCGAACTCCTCCCCCAGAGCGTACAGGTCACGGGGCCGCCATTAGTAGTAATGCTTTGCCCCCTTCACAGTTTTCTGAGCCGCTAGGTTTTGATCGCCCAGCTACACGTAATTTGCGTGGTTGTGAGAGGCGTATCGCGTCTCCTGATTTTAACGTGTGTGAGGATCGTGATCGGGCTGTGCACGTGACTGAGCCCACTCAGCCCCTTAAGGGATATAGCTTGTCTTCTCCCGCTAAATCGAGTTCTCAACAGCAGGATTGCTTTTTTGAATACCGTACCAAAATAGTAGGACGTTTTTCGATAAGGCGGCCTTGATTGGTTACGATGGTAATAATATGCCATTTATCTTCTTTAAAAATCGTGTTACGGCCTTAATGGCAGCTTCGCCCTTTAAAGGAACTCGTTTGACTTTGTTACAAGCAGCTTGTGTTAGAACAGCTGCGCAAACGATTGCTAATTTGGTTTCCGACACTCCTGGCTTGTCAGAAGAAGACAGGATAGAAATGTCGTTAGCTCGCTTGTCCCAGCGTTTTGGGGTTCGTGGAGGTCTTTTCGCCGAACCGGAAATTAGAAAGTATCGCTATGGTAGCAATTTGACTTCGACCTCTTCCAGTGATCTGAAAGAGTTTAAAGATGAATTGTCGCAGTGTCTGCTTTACGCGCAAGCTTATGGTCAGCGTGACAAATTGGAAGGACGTTTTGTTTTGGATTTGGCTAAGCGACTCCCGTTTGACGCTAAGCAGCGTTATCTTGACTTTTTAGGTGATCAGTATGGTGGCACTGATGAGCCTACTTTTCAGAGTTTGTTTGAATTTGTAGTACGGGAGGAAACGCGTAAGTCGACTGATTTTAGCATTATGCTAATGGGCGATTCTGGTGAGTCGCAGCAATTTAAAAAGTTTGGCAAAGAAAAATTGCCTTCATGTCCGGTTAGGCAGACGTCCGTAAAACCCCATGATGATGTGATGTCAGGGAGTTCGCAGTACTCGACTGTTGTTGGCGCACCGCGCGGTGGTGAAGCCAGACGTAAAAACCTACCGGCATGCATTTGTTGTTCGTCACGTGGTCAAGTTGAATATCATTTTTTGTCTAATTGTAAAGAATTTTTGCGCTTGACACCTAAAGATCGGAGAGATGTCATTGTGAAAGCTGGCAAATGCTTGAATTGTTTGCGCCAGCATATGGTTAGGGATTGCGTTCATGCAAATAACTGTCGTAAGTGTGGGCCTAACAACGATAGGAAACACTATTTTCTTCTGCATGATTTTTATGTGACGTCACGTGATTCTCTGGATTCGGTTGGTAAAGATGATGTTGGTGCCAGAGTTCCTGTGCGTAATGTTAAGATTGGAAATGTTAAAGCAGCTTTTAACCGCGTTACTGCTGCTCGTGTTTTGAATCCAATGACTGGCAAATCGAAGTTGGTGTATTGTCAGCATGATCCTGGTTCGCAGTTGACGTTTGTTTCGAGTGATTTGGTCTGTGAACTTGATCTTAAACCGTACGATAAAGCGTCGTTTAAAATGGATACTCTGGCTGGTCAGAAACCTACTTGTGCTGACCTTGTCAAACTCAACATCCAGTCGTTAGAGACAGATGAACTGTTTTGTGATATAACTTCGGTGGTTAACCCAGCTTGGGCTGACGATGTTAAAACTTTACCGCATAAACAAGATTTAAATGGTTTCCGTCATTTTCATGACGTGAATATGTTTCATTTGAATGATTGTAGTACTGTAGATGTACTGATTGGCAACGACAACGCTTATTTGATGTGTGCAAAAAAAGAGCGTGTTGGTGAAAATCGTAGTGAACCACATGCTTTGCTCACTCCTCTCGGTTGGTTGGCTTGTGGTGGTAAGTCACCCTTAGATGAAAGCGTTGCTAAAGTGTGCAGAGTGCAGACGTCTTCAGAGTCGGATGTCATCTCTGGCTTTCAGCGTAAAATTGAGTCTCGTGATATGGAAATAGCAGACCTGAATAAAGTCATTCAGGATTTGACGTTGCAAAATGAAACCTGTGAATTGTCTCGCAATGATAAGTTGGCTAGAGAACTTGTTGAACCGAATATTGAGTTGAAAGATGGTCGATTTGAGATACCTGTTCCGTTGAAGGAAGATATTGATCTACCTAACAATTTTGTGTTGGCGTCAGATAGAGTTGCTGCTTTAAGGAAGAAGGCTTTAAAACAACCTGAACTTCGTGATTTCCTTACTGACACCATGAAAGATCTTAAATCAAATGGTTATATTGAGCGTACTGGTGAAGCAGGATATGTCAAGGGATTTGAATGGTATTTACCATACTTTGTTACATCACAATTAAAAAAACGCATTGTTTACGATGGCAAGTCTGAATTTCGAGGAACTTGTGTTAATGATGTAATGTTTTTGGGTCCTGACTTGTTAAACCTTCTGGTAGATGTCTTGGCTAGATTTCGGCTTGGTAGATTTGGTCTCATGGCTGATGTGACTAAATGCTTCTTTCAAAAGAAGTTACCCGAGTTGATAGAATCAGCTGAATTTCACAACGCCCTGAGACAGAGAGAGATAAACTGGGAATTTATACCTCCGTATGCTCCGGCGCAAGGTGGCGCCTGGGAGGCAATGGTTAAACAATTTAAAATTGCATTTTTTCACATTTTGGACTCTTCAATTCGTAAGCCCAATTTTATTGAACTGCTTACGTACACAGGCAGTGCCGTTCGGATCGTGAACGAACGCCCTTTGGTACCTTTGAGTGACGACCCTAGGGATTTTACTGTCATCACCCCTGCCTCACTTTTGACCCCATACTTAGACCCATACTGTGCTGTTGGGCAACCACATGATCGTGACCAACTAAGGAGGGATTATCGGTTCAATTTGTCACTTTCTCAGCAGTTTTGGAGTAAGTGGATCGATTTTTACTTGCCAGGTCTTCAGGGCCGGAAAAAATGGCTAAAAATGGCCGAGAATTTGGAGCCTGGTCAACTTGTAGTGGTAGGTTCTCTCCAAGACATTGGTAAACGTGGGAAGTATCAACTTGGGAGGGTGCATGAGGTAGTTCCACAAATTAGGAAAGGGAAGCCTGTGGTTCGTAGAGCCAAAGTTGCCGTCTGCAACTATGATGAGAGTACGGGGAAAGTGAAAGTAGACTATGTGTTGAGGGATATTTCGTGCCTCGCCCCCGTAAAGAACACCTAAGTGTTAGGGTTTGAGCCTGGTTTTGTCTGCGGTGGCCGACACTTGTCTGAGCCCAGAACAGTCGGTTATTATCGCAACCATGGTATACAGCGTCATTTTTTGCGTGTACCTACTACCTATGGTACCAATTTCATGTATCGTCGTGTTTATTCTTATTGCTGTTCATTCTTTGCATGCCCTTTGTATTTGCGTATTAACTTAAACGTGAGTGATTCAAACAATTTGTGTATCATGTGTTTTTATTCATTGGCTCACAATTGTCGTCAATTCTTTTTTAGTTATGCCATGTCAGACTGTCATAACTAGGGGCCGCTATGTTCCAGACAATTGTTCACCTAATCAAACGTCATATAAAAACCGTTCAAGTCTACTGAATCTTACGTCATGGAAATTCCTAAAACATGTGCCAAAATTGCACCATCGTTCGTAAGACTGGTGTCAAACCTGTTTAAACCTGTTTCAGTTGAAACCTGTTTAAACATGAAATGTTGCGTCGCGCTAACTGCTGGCGTACGTGCCTTTGAGTTATCACAAATTTTTCTGATTCATTCTTGAAGTTGTTTGTTGGAAGTCGGTCGCACATTTAACTGGTTTATTTGGTGCTTGCTAGCTGGACAAATTCTCCGTCTTTTATCCAAGTAATCTGTATCGTAGTGACAGTTTTTAGAGGTGGAAGGCGTTGCATCTCGATTTCGATAGCCGCGGGCTAATTTTACAGGAATACACTTATTGAATAGACGTTTCAAGGAGTGTTTCCTTTTTGATCACTACATGCAGACAAACGGATCCGGAAACTTTATGTTACAATTTTCCCACGAAGAGATTATGGTTTACCGCTGTGACCAATAACACAGAACTAGTAAACTCTTTAAAGTTTAGCCAGAATTGTAAACAGTTGTAGGAAGCATCAGTTGTAATGTGCGTTGCAGCCTAGTCAGCACAGACATCTTCCCAACAATTACGCCCATTCACAATAAACCTTTTTTTTAGTAAATTGGTTAAACAAATCAATCGTATAATCGTATCAAAACGTCTGGCAAATAGGTGATTCGATTAACCGATTTCGTCTGTATGTAGAATTCTATTCTCTGGAAGGTGCAGTCGTAAACGAAGTTCCTTTTACCCCGAAGTTAAAGTTCTTTTCGTTGTGATGGAGTTTATAATGTAATACGCCAGCATGCTAGTGTTTTGGTAGTGGGGTTGTCAGTGGTTCAGTGTTCTCATTTTGATGTGTGCGGATTCTGTTCGTCTGAAGCTAGAAGTCAAGCTAATAAATAACGCAGCCTTAAAGGATTTTATCTTGTGGTCAAGTACTATTCTGTCAAACCAGTCGATAAATAAGGCAGTGAAGAAGACTATTGTGTCCTGGTCATTCCTCGCCAGTTCTGCCCAGGAATGTCGCCGTCAGCATGGACGGCTGCATAGGAGCCCGCGTGTTAACTGCCGCGTCCGCTACAAGATCAAAAGAGTACATTCTCTTTGAGTTTCATCCATCAAGATAAGATCTTCTAACATTGGAAAGTTAGAGCAATTACCTGCCTGCTGGTTTTTTTTTTTTGCTAAGACGTTTCGGTTATTTGTACGAAATGACTTGAAAACATTCGGTCAATTTGATTTATTTCGGTCATTTTTAGTCATTTTTGGTCATATATAGTCAATTCACTATATATTTTTTCGGACATTTTGACCAAATTGACTATATTTTTTTCGGACATTTTGCTAAAAAATCGGTCAATGACCGATAAATGACCGAAAAAAAAACCCAGCCTGCCTCCACTCTGCGTTTCCAAACCGGCAACTTGGCTAAAAATGCTTTCAGTTTTTCAGCTGCATCAATTAGGCTATTATCACACCTGGTCCTTGAATGCCACGATTAACATTGTTAATATGACCAAAAATATCGGCTAAGTAGGCCATGCCGTATAGATAGGGATGGGCAAAATAGAATAATTAGCTATTCTAGAATATACTAGAATACTGAAACCGAATATAGAATACAGATATCTATTCTAGAATAATTGATCGTTTTTACCATCAACACATTTTAATGATTTTACAAAAACAATGAACATCACAAAATTGCTTTTTGCAGTGTAACACATTTAGGCTTTTTAAATGTTCACTAGTCAAACGGGATCTCGTCTTGGTGGCAGTTAGTGTTGGACGATATATCGAATTAAAATTTTTGATACAATATCTTTTCAATATCAATATTTATTTCAATTTCGTTCGATGTTTTAACTATCACAGCCCTAACTCGTAATTGTAAACCCTTACAAAAACGTTGCCGAGGCCAAACGGCAAAAGTTGAAATTGTCTCGGCAATTGCTTTGAACGTTTATATATTACGAAAAAAATTGTACCAAAACATGTAAAACAAAAAGCGAAAAATATATTAGAGTAGTTTATCACGACCGCATTGTTTGATTTTTGTTGTGATGTAATAATGCCAAAAGTATCGATAAAGCGAGCAGCGCGATACGCACACTGTTATGGTAATTCATGTTAAAAAACTCACGGGGAGGAAAAGTAAGTTAATTTTGGGTTGATTCAACGTTGGAGTCAGCACAAATCGATTTAATTTTTCCGGCGAGTTATATTGCGTAACAACAAAGCCCAAAAAGAAATTTACGTTTGTTTTACATTAATTCGACATCTAGCGACGTTGAATTATCATAAACTAACGTTAATTGCTCAACCAGGTTACCGGTAACAAATTAATAGGTCCCTGCGAGAAGATTGCCTCGATGTACGTATGCACTAACATAGTTTCGGCACAATTGGGATACTGCGAGCAACACAAAGTCTATTTGAAAAAGAACTAGCTGTCAGAATCGGTATCATCAGATGCTGTATCGGAGGATGAGGTTGTCGCGTCATCACTGGAATCAGACACATCAAGAAGCTCATCGCTTGGCTGTAAATGTACACTGTCTTCGCCGTTTGCAATAAAACGTCTACGTTTTGCGGCTTTCGTGCTTTGATATCCATCCACACGCCTCTTTCGCAGAGCTCCATCAGGGTTTTGACTAAGGAGCAAATCTATGGCTGTGGCATAACAACTGGGAGGAATGTCTAACCCTAACCTTACAAGCGCTCGTGTGGCCTCGGCATTTTTACTGCCGACGCTAATTTCAAAGACTGAGAAACTCTTTTCTTAATTAGAACAAAAATATCGAAAACTATCGAAATATCGAGTATTTTTTTCAAATATCGTACCGTATCGTTTTGTTTTTTTCAATATCGCCCAACACTAGTGGCAGTTAAACCTGCACTTGAAAAACATCTCTCTGAAGAAGCAGATGTGGCAGTTACACAAAAATATTGCGCTTAACAAGAAAGATCTCTTTAATGCGAACAACGAAACTCGTAAGTTTTTCCTATGCCGGATTGCACTAAATCGATAAACAATTCTACTTTCGCTGCAGCAAATTCGTTGCGACCAGACGGAGCGGTACGGAGTCGATCGTTAAAGCGGTTTCAATTATCCGATTTATATGCATTTTGAAACCGGTTAAGCTTCACAACCGGTTATTCGGTATTCTATTTTGCCTATCCCTACGTATAGAAAACTTTTACTCTCAAACAATTTTGAAAGGGGACTTCCTTTTGCTTTCAAAAGAGTTGATACCTTATTTTTTAGCTGCTGCAGTCGTTCTAAAACTTCTCTAGATAACCAACGTACCTCAGAATGATAGGCTACAAAAGTAGCCCACTCCGTAATCTGACCCTACTTCTTGACAGAGCGCTTTAAAAGTACGATGGTTTACAGCTCTGCTTTTGATGAAATTAACGACTTTCACGCAACTCGTTAGAATTTCTTTGAGACTTGCTGGTAAAGTTTTTGCTGCAAAGGCGTACCTGTGCAAGAAGCAATGGGTAGCAACCACGCGAGGAGCAGCAGCATAGATTTATTTTAATGCATAACAGTGTACAGTTTATTCTCGCGGGCTTGAGCTTGACACATTTGCATTTAATGAGAGAAATGAAAGTAAAAAGATCGCTTTTCGTTTTTTTTCTAAAATTCATCAAAGTAATCAAGGACCCCCAAATGCTTTCTCACGGACCCCCAAGGAGTCCGCAAACCCCAGGTTGGGAACCACTGCCATAGAGTATTCTATGCTCTAACCTTAAACCTCGCTGATCGCAGTTTCCGCAAATTCATTTTTCCGCAGTTTCCGCTAACCCTAACCTTCGAGTTTGTTTGCGGAAACTCCGATCAGCGAGTTCGGCTTTGTGCTATTAAACTGCGATCAGCGACTTCGGCTTTTTTTACTTTTTTCTCTCAATCGTTTCAGGGTACGAACTGAGGGTACGAACTGTTCAGGGTACGAACTAGGTTGCACCCAGTGTGAGTACAGTACCCTGAAATAAGTAAATTGTGGATTACTTTGCTCGTAGTACTGTAGATATACGGTAATGGAAGCATTAACATACAGTATAATTGAACTAAGTCGTTATGTTGATGCAGGGATATTAGAACATCGGGATTGCTGACTTAGCAAATTTCGATAAAGCGATGGACACTAGAAGGGTCAGCGCTGTTAACGCCCGAAAATGAAAAAGGCGAAAGCGCGTGTCAATTACGCTGTTGAGAAGTCGCCTTTTCTAGATATCTGTTGTATTTCTGTTTGATTAACTTAGATATAGATACACCACACTTTAATAGATTACACACAGACCACTTTATTGTACTTTCTCTCAGCTAATCTATCTCATGGTTCCAGTCTCGTAACAGTCGCACGTATTACAAAACGATAGTGAAATATAACAATGGTTTCTATGACGAAACACTGCAATATCCCTGCTGGAAGCCAGTCTCGTGACTGTATGACAGAAAAAGAAATCCAGTCGTTGCTTTGCAGCTGTGTAGGCTAAAGTAGAGAATCTAACGATGTAGGATAGTGTGATAGTTTCAGCGTTTTAGTACCAGTACACTGGCAGTTAAGATTCAGTTGGCTAGTTATATAGAACATGGTCAGTTAAGTTTAGTATTGTTACAGACTTCGAAGAATATCGGTAGTTGGCGTTACTTTAAATGTAGGCTACATTTTGTACTTTACACGATTGCTGGACTACTGTCAGTATGTTGATACATTTTAGTACGGCATCGGTTCTGGTAGGTCACAGTTTGAATTGAATAAACAAGAGGCAAGCTTGGAGTCAACATTTTAAACTGTAAAAAGCGTTGTTAAAAGAGGTGTAAGATTTCAACGCTTAAATCTAAAATAGCTACAACAACTGCATGGGACTATTAGGCTATAGGTTCTCGTACGTCGTACCTACTAGTCTGTAAATATTGTCGGATTTTATAATTTAGGAATGCTAAAAGTTTCTATAATCTGTCACAGTGTAAGTTGATTTTAAGTTAATTAAATTATCTGTAAATTTATTCCGTTCATCGCTCATTTTTAAAATGTTGTCGCGATGGTGAACACGTGCTGTGTACCGGGATGTAGCAGTGGCTACAAGTCGAGCAAAGAAGAAGACAAGCCCGCTTTATTTAAATTCCCTGCAGATCCTGATATTCGAAGAAAAGGGGTTGCAGCTATTCCACGCAAAAACTGGACTTTAAGTAAAAATCATAGAGTTTGCGATAAGCATTTTCATGCTAATGACTTTTTCTTTGATAAAAAGAAAAGACGAAAAGTAAAACGAGAAACCACCGAATTAGTTCGAAAACGGCTAAAACCTACTGTAATTCCAAAAGTGTTTCCAGGACTTCCTAAATATTTATCATCAGCTCAAACTATCAAACGATCGTCTGCGTCCACTGCAGCCGGAAGAGCCGAGAAACAAAACGCAAAAATAGAAAAAGAAAATATGGAGTTTTTAGCAGTCGATGAAATCAAAGACTTTTTTGCACTTAAGAATGAACTTCCAAAAGTAATACTGCCTTTTGGATATGTTTTCAAAACTGAAGAAAACCAAATTTCTTTTCACCTGATTGACAATGCTAAGTTGAAAGAAGCCCCAAAATTGCTTGCTTCAGTGCTTGTATTTGACAACCTGACTGTTTCGGCCTTTTCGTGTACTTGGAGAGTCGTGTCCTGCCAACTTCAACCACATTAAACGTCTTTACGCAATTGAAGAACACAAATGTTTAAAAGTTGCCCACACCTTGAAGAAAGTTTCGCTAAATCCCAGCATTGTGTCACGAACATCTCCGCAACATGCTTTGTGTAAATCGCTTTTAAAACAGTTTTAATTTGCAATAGAATACCTAACGTACAGCATTCAATTCCGTTTAACTATTTGTTTTCCGTAGAGAAGATGGTGCATGTGTTTCATGAAACAGTAAAACATATGCTAATTTTCTATTGATTAGCCTAACTCTTATTGGTTACAACTACAAGTAACATGTAAAAAGTACCTGTATGCGTTTGTATACGATGACACCTGCTGCTGATCGCAGAACTAGAATTTGTGCAACTTTTACTGACTGTAAATATTATGTTTAGTCTTGTTTTAATTTAAAAGTTATTACTTTTCAGGTGTATTCAGTGAGCCAACAATCACTGCCTTGGAGTATTATGCGAAAGACAATCCAGACTTTTTGGGGACTGCTCGATTTTTAAAATTTGTACTAGACATTTGGAAAATAATGTCCTTGAAAACGCCGAGCAAATGTGAGTTTGAAAGTGACAGTACGGTTTTAGTTTTTGCTAGTACATATATCTTACGCTTGCAAAGTTCAATCTGCTAGCAGTGGAAATGGTTGATTACCGTAGTTAAAACGTCCACCTCATGTATGGAATGCCCAAAGTTCAATTCTCAGACTAAAAGCTCTGGCATGACAGAAAACGTATCTGTGTTATGATTATACATTATGTTGTGTGTCTGTTTGTTTGACCTCTGCAGTTATTGTTTCATGTAATGACCTGCACAATGTTAAGCACTACCGCTTCCACTAAATTTAGCTTAATTTTGAAGAATAATTTCAAAATGATAAAGTTTAACTGTAAAGTATTAATTTATTGCAAACTCAAAGCCTCAATCATTTGTCTCTTTGTCCTCTTTTGACATGTCTGTTTAAGTGGAAAATATCAGGAGTGGTTGATTATTGTTAATACTTATTATAAGTTGAGTTTCAAGACTTTTATATTTATATATTGTGTAAACAATATTATGTTGCTGTTTTTTGTATGCAGGCTACAGAAAAAGGGATGCCGCTTGCGAGCCTCTTCAACTGACGCAAAGCGAGTCGGACAGCAGGTTCACTTTTCTGAACACGGCTGCCAATATTTTGATATCTTGGAAGCAATCAGGCAAAGCAGGACTAACTAAAGAAACTTTCTTAGCGTGCATTCAAAGTATTCAAGCAATGGTGTCTCTGGCTGAGCATTTAATATTCCACCACGACTTTCTCTACGTTCTCCCTGGAAAGTTTTGCTTCGATCCGATTGAGGGAAGATTTGGGTGGTACCGCCAAGTTAATGGTGGCAATTTTTTCATGTCCATAAATCAACTTTTTCAAGCTGAGAAAAAAATCCGTTGCTTAAGCCTAATCGAAAAAGAGTCCATTTTCAAGAAATCTAACCTTGCTCTTCAAAGTGAAAATACACCGTTACATGAGGACTATGTTGAAATTACGGAAGACAATTGGCTTTTAAAATTTTTTAAAACTGCAACCATAGACGAAATTTCCGAAACTAATTCTTCCATCACATACTACGTGAGTGGATACATTGCCAGAAGTGTATCACGGACAAGGAAATGCACCCCGTGCAAAGATATGTTAGTTCAAGAAAACACTGATCCATCCATAACCGACGAATGCTTAAAAAGTAATCCAAATGAATTACTTGCGATGGCAAATCGTGGCGGATTATCGGTACCAACAGAATACTGTTTTACTCTCTGTAGCTTTGCGAACCAGCTGTATGCCGCAGCAATAGCAGATGAGCTCATTCGGAAAAAGCTGCTTGCTACCAGCAATCAGCGAGGTTCATTTGTTGCAGCTGCTGCCAAATTTGCGAAGGACTCAGAGTCTTAAAATGTTTTATTTTCGCAAACATGTACTTCAGGCCATAACAATTTCGATTTAATTTTAAGAGTCTCATTTAATTGCTTTGCGAAAAATGAACTGACACGGTTGAATCGTGTGGAAATTGAACCACCAGCAAAAATGTCTCGTACTATTCGCAAACTGAACTCCAAAAGTGCTAAATAAACTAAATGAAAATTACCCCATTTTGTGTTTCAATTCAACGCTGTTTATCTATTTGCTGTTTAAATTAATATTCTTTTATATTTATGCACTTTTGCATTAACATTCATTTCTGTGATGTTTAAATTGCTGAATTTAATGTTGTATACTGCTTTATTAATTTTGTTTTATCTGGTGTGAGACTTGAACCAGTGCCATTCAATCATGATCTTGAAAAGCAAGCGTTAAACCAGCCAGTCACTAAATGTATGTTGAGGAACATTTATTCTTCCTTAAATGCACTGCAACATAGTCTGATGCAGTAACCCTCCTATTGTCCACTTCAAAACAGAGTCAGCAATCCCGTTGTTCTAGATATCCCTGTGTTGATGCCTCCTTGATTTTACAAGGAAATTTTTGCTACTTTCTGTCTTCTTCTTTCGTTTGAGACTAGATCAAATCAAAGTTCAGGGCAGGTGGTGAAGGGAGAGCCAGCTGAGTGTAGCTTCGTCCAGCGTTGCTATACCATGCGTTCCATTTGGTGCCTTGTAGATGGGGCATTCGAGAACGACATGGTCAGCGGTTTGTTCCTCCGCGCCGCATTCACAGGCCGATGAGGGAGCCAGAGTGCAAGATGGCCAAGTCATCAGCATATGCATATTTGTCAGATGTTGTTGATGGTAGGTCGTGCATATAGACGTTGAAGAGGAGGGGAGCCAAGACTGATCCCTGTGGGACACCGTTTTTGAGTCGCCGCAGTCTACTTGGTTTTCCGCTTCCGGTGGTAAGGGTAAAACTCCTGTTGTGGATGAGTTCCATGATCATTTTGACCATGTGCCTGTCAGAGAGTAAGCGGAGTAGCTTGTAGACTAGGCCACGGTGCCAAACAGTGTCATAGGCTGCTGTTAGGTCGATAAAAACAGCCCCTGCTTTCTTTTTTACCGAGAAACTCTCCTCAATATCCTGAGTTAGTATTGTGACTTGGTCTACAGTTGACCTCTCGTGTAGGAAACCAGCTTGTTCTTTGGGAAGCAGTGGGTCAATTGTTGGTTCGACACGGGCGTAGATCAGTCTCTCAAGGATCTTGAAAGGGATGCATAGCAAGGAAATGGGGGCGATAGCTCTTTGCATCGTCTAGTGGTTTGTTTGGCTTAGGGATCGCGACGACCAGAGATTTTCTCCATACTTTAGGAATCTTGAGGCGGCGCAGGGAGAACGACAGGAAATCGCATAACCAGGACTTTAGAGCATAACCAGCGTGCATGATAAGCTCTGGACATATCTTATCTGGATCAGGGGCCTTACCAGGTTTTAGGTGCTTGAGGGCAGCATTGAGTTCGCTCCGTGAAAAGGAGCTAGAAATGCTCTCCTGGTCGAGTGTATTGAATCTTCCAAAGCTTTGTCACTTCTTTGGTAACAAACCGGTCGGAGGTACGATCACACGGCTTATATGTCCCATTTTTTATTACCTGCGATGCGATCTTATTAGCAGGAATGGGACATTGTCGGTATGATTGTCTTGATCGTCCCGTAAGGTTATTGAGTGTGCTCCACGCTGTACGGCTTGAGTGCGAGAGATCGATAGATTGGATGGTCTCTGTCCAGCAATCTTTTCTTTTTGCATCAAGTCTTTCCAGAAGAGCCTTGGCGGCTGAGGGTGTTGTTTGACCATCTGAAGAGCTAACAAAAGATTGGTAGAGGCGCTTGCACTCTGCATCCCAGCACGGAGTGTAGTTACTTCTACGATCGCGAGGGATGGCTTGTTTGGCACATGTTAAGATGGTGTTGCAAAAGTCCTGGTAGGCCTCGTCCACTTTGTGACTGTTAGGTGGAAATCATTTGTGAACTTATTGGTAAGGAGGCTAAAGCGATTCCAGTCAGCTTTACGGAAGTTCCACCGCTTGACTGGTTCGCTCGGAATTGGTGTCTTAAGCGGTATTGCGGTAATGAGAGACGATTGGTGCTGGGACCGAGGGAACCTCTGTAGCACACGTCTGTCCGGAAGCTGATTGTCGTTGCCAGTGCTAGCAAAAGCCATGTCTGGGTTTGTTTCAGTGCCCCATCGCCCGGATGTGAAGCTGGCTTCGTCTTTGGGGTTGTACAGTGGGGCATAGTTGTTATTTGATGCCCAGTTAGCCAGACACGCACCAGAAGGACTGGTGATGCGGTATCCCCAGTCGACGTGCTGGCAATTAAAATCGCTAGCATAGAGGCAGGGGTGGGGGTACGCTGGGATTGCCGTCGGAGTGAATGGCGAGGGAGGTGGCTTATAGATGTTTACGATTTTGTAGCCGTTGACGTCCACACTTAGCCATTCAATCTCTGAGTCTGAAGGGGATTGTTCAACCAGTCTCCAGTTCAGCTTCTCGTAGACAAATGTGGCTAAGCCGTGTGTCCTGCTTAGGATTGACCCAGCTAGTGAGTAATTTGGGATCACTTGCCTGTCTGCGCTGTGGCAGTGGGTTTCCTGGAGGATGATGAAATTGATGATAAGGACCTTTTGTTGTTGAGCTACTCTTTGTACGACATCGATTTTAGCAGTCGTAAGGCCTTCAATGTTAAGCTGTAAGATGTTGGGACTTCTGGCTTCTTTCTTCGTTCTCTGGGGCCGAGGGTTTATCCTTTTACCACCCCAGAGACGCCCTGATGTGTCTCTGTTTGTTGTCATTAGCCTGTTTTGTGCAGTTACCAGGACTCACCGCGAGGAGGTTGACAAGATGAGTCCCAACTTGCTCAGCTGTGATATGTTGGTTTTAAATCACAGTCATAACATTTCAGGAAGATAATCAAATTTATTTGTCGACCGGATAATGGTGTTATTAAAATAACCAAACTGCTAGTTAGGCCTGCAGGTGGAGTCGGAAGACGTCGTTACCGTTTTAATTATTCCATGGATAGTTTCTACGTAGAGCCTTAGCGTAGGCTACCGGTAGGCCTACTTAAAATAGCAAGAGTCAACAATACAAGCCTAAATCAAACCTAAAGTAAGCCTTTGAATTTCTTCCAGAACTGTGTATCATTTCGTCACTGTAATCTGTAGATAACTTTGCTGATATCAGAGAAGCCTGCTAGGTTAAAGGCTATCGTCGATTTAAAATCAGTTGCTGGTAGCCTACTTAATTACCATGCATTTATTTAAGACTACCCTACTACATTGGTTACACAGCATCTGGTTTGGTTGATTAGAAATGACCAAACACTGGGTAGCGTACTTCCAGGCCTCTGCTTTAAAATCTTAATAAACTTATGCAAGCTAAGCTATTTAGTAGGGATGTGCCGATTACAGAATTTTTGCCGATTCCGATGCCGATTTTTAAATATTTGCCGATTTCGACGCCGATTCTTTGGTTAAATGATTAAAGCTGCTTTTAGTTGGCGCTTTACAAGTGGTTGCGATTTTGTTACAAGTTGCTGCCTTTGAAGTGTCTAAAAGCGTTCACTTTGTTGCCTGCTCTAGACAGCGTGATTTTTTACGGTACCGTAGTTCTTTACTTCTTGCGCGCTACAAAGTGTTATACGCGTTTTATTTGTCGCGGAAATCAGTCAAAAGAGAAAAATCGCCATCGCTCACAGAGTGCAAAATAAACGTAGCTTAACGCAGTGTGCAAAATATTATCTTGTGCGGTTTGCAGTATTTTTCTCGCAGAATTCAAGAAGGTGCCAGAAACAAGAAGAAAAAAAGACCAGAGTGTAAAAGAAAATGAACGCAGCGGTATTGAATACACAAAAACCTTTAAAAAAGTAACACACTAGCCTTGCATTCAAAGTGTATCAATAGACGAAAAAAGAAAAAGATTTTGTGAAGAAATTACTATTGTTTTCGAACGTAGAGTTGCAGACAATCTTGTTGCTTAGCAAACACGTGAAGATTACCGGGTAGCTGGTTTGATTACGTTTGCGCAATCACATGATTGTTTGTTGAACGCATTAAGCGTGATAGGCCTATACTTGGAAATTACTTCTCTCTGCTTAGTAAATTAACATTAAGCAACTTTCAGTGACTACGAATTTTACAACGATTAAACAATAATTACAAAGAACATTTCCGCTTTTTAATATTCAAAATTAAAGGCACGTAAATTAAAATGCAATATCATCAACTTTTCTCCAGTTGCTGCAGTAAGTCTGGTCCGTTGAGGCGTAAAAATGTTGCCACCTGTGCTAAAAATTCGTTCGCTTTCGATCGACTATGGTGGTGACGAAAGCAATTTATTTGCAATTTTTAACAATGATGGATTTATGTAGCCAGTGCGGGGATGACGAAATAAATTAAGATTTCCTTTCCGTTACATAACTTAAAGCAGGTGATTGATACAGGAGAAAATAATCGCACAAGAACATAATAAATTGACGTCTACAATGTTTAAAAACAATAACAACTTCTAACTGTACACGATGTCATTTCTCTTTTTGCTGCGTTAAAAATGTCTGCATTAAAGGTATAATGGTATATTCTACAGATCAAAGAAAACTCCCTAATTTTGCCGAATGCCGACTAGAGCTGGGACAGCATTTGGCTGTGACATAGTCCGTTTCATGGGTTGAACAAACAATCGAGGGATTATTGCGCAAACGAGGTAATCTTTTTTCACGTGTTTACTAAGTGACAAGATTAATTCACTGCAATTCAGCGTCTGAAAAGATATAACTTGTAACTTCACACGTTGTTTTCCATTGACGCCCTTTGTTTTTTTCTAAAGCGTTTTGAATCTTTCAGACAGTTGCTCTCATTTTCTTAGCAGTTTATACTCCCTCGCTTTTTCTCTTCTTGCTTTTAGCGCCTCGCATACTGCAAGCTAATAACTATTACGTAATAATCTATTTCTCCTTTAACTTCTAACCGTTGTGTAATCATTCAACTTTTATATTTTATCTGGTCTGATTTTCTCTTTGAACGTTTTTCGTCATTTTAAAGAAAGAAAGTATTTTGATCTCGTGCCTACTAAACAAGAGTTTACAAAATGGCGGACAGTCGTCATAATTTAGACTACCGCTCTCTGAATGCTAGTTGAGGCTGATGCGGTTGTTCAAAGAAGCCGTTCTTTGATCGGTATTTCCACGCGCTCGCGCTACTTTTGATATAGGAAACTTTGATAAAGAATCGGCAATTTTTTCCGATGCCAAATCCGATGCCGATTCTCCAAAAATTGCCGATACCTGCCGATTCCGATTAATCGGCACATCCTTACTATTTAGTGTAGAGGCTACTGCAAAGTCAACTAAGCCCTCAGTTCACCAGTACCGGTAGGCTACGAAAAGTTAAACTGTTTGGCGAGACGTAGCCTAAATAATACAGCATTTAATAAAAAGCTAGTGTGCTCGGACGAACATTTTTAAGCTGCATAATTAAGCTTACCTAGTGGAGCCTAGTGCTTAACAACATTTCAACCCAATCTACTTTTATCGAATGCTTTTAAATCTGCTTCACGCAACTCTAAGAGATGTAAGATGTGAAGTAGCCTGGGCTACTCTGCTGAAATTTTGCCGGTCACATGACAATTTCCTGTTACTTGATTGGATAGAGGAATATGTTAGGTTTTAGAAAATTATTCTTGCGCAGATTGGAATATGTTAGGTTTTACACACCAATTATCTCGTAAACCATACCGTACTACATTGGAGCACAATTTTTTGTCAGGAGATGCATGAAGTCTTTAAACGTAGAAAAATGCAAAAAAGTCATTTTTGACAAAATGGCGGATATTAGGTCTACCAAAATCACGGGAGAACTAGACTACTACCACTGAAAGTATAAATTTCCTTGTAGACTACAAAATTGTATGAAGCTCATCACATCACAGAGTATGTATATGGTTGTATTTAATTTTGCTAAAAAAATTATATTGATAGTAAGTTTGAACTGTTTTGCGACCCACAGTGGATGGTCGTCGTCGTCTGAGCTTCTGGGGCCGAGGGTCTATCCTTTTACCACCCCAGATTCACGATGTTCCCGGACTACACTGGAAGGCTGCTAGAGAGCAGCCAGTCTTTAGTTTCATCATCCATGACGCGCAGACCTTCCACTCCGTTAGGTGGCTTGAAGATGGTACAGTCATTGATGATGTGGTCTGCGGTCTGTTCCTCGGCACCACATTCACAGGAGGAGGAAGAAGCCATTCCCCATTGGTGCATGGTTGAGCGGAAAAGCCCGACGCCCGTACGGAGACGGTTGAGGCGCACCCATGCCTGTCTCTGTAGTGTCAGGCCGATGGGGCGTGTGTCGGCGTCGGGGATGAATGAATGGAGTCTGGTGGTGCTTGACCTCCATTCAGAATGCCATTTATGGTCCGCCCAAGTAGCCGCAGAGATGTCTTGTTCGTCAGCTTCGTTGATCAGAAGCCGAGCGGCTGGCACGAATGGGTGTCTTGATTTCAGTCGGCGGGGGTGCCCGTTTGGAAAGGCAGAGATCTTGTGGTGGAGAAGATGATTAGGCTCCAGTGCCCGTCGACCGAGGGACAGAGTGGCTTCTTCGCGACGAAGCTCAGCAGGTTGGATGCCAGCGAGAATGGGGAGATTGTCCAATGGTGTGGGACGCAGGCATCCGGTCACTGTGCGCAGGGCGCTGTTTATGGCAGTGTCGATGTTGTGGCAGTAAGCACTGCGGCACCAGACAGGTGCACAGTACTCTGCTGAAGAGTAGACAAGGGCTAAGGCTGCTATTCGCAAAGTGTCAGCCCTCGCCCCCCAGCTAGAGCCTGCCAGGCGCTTCAGTAATGCAGCGCGGGACGTCAGTTTCTTGCGCAGTGACACCAAATGGTGGCGGTATGTGAGCGATCTGTCTAATGTCACCCCAAGATACCTTGGCTCGGGGCAGAAGGACAGAGGTTTTCCGTTGTTGTGGACATGTAGCTCACGATCAGCTTCCCGATTGTGTAGGTGGAAAGCTGCCGCCACAGTTTTGGTTTCGCTGAGTTTCAGTCGCCAGTTCTGGAGATAAGCTGAGATGGTTTGCATGTCCTGGCTCAAGGTGTCTTCTAGATTTTCCCACGACTTTGTGGAGTGGAGAATTGCCAGATCGTCCGCATAAGCGTATTTTGCGGAGACCGTGGTTGGCAGGTCGTGGGTGTAGATGTTGAAAAGAAGTGGAGCCAGGACCGATCCCTGTGGGACGCCGTTTTTCAGGCGTCTCAGTCTGCTTCGCCGTGAGTTGCCGGTGGTGTGGTTGAAGCTTCGATTCCTGACAAGTTCCATGATCATATGGACCATATGTCGGTCAGGAAGCAGGCGAAGCAGCTTGTAAGTAAGGCCGCGATGCCATACAGTATCGTAGGCAGCTGTGAGATCTAGAAAGACAGCGCCGGCCTTCTTTTTTGCCTCAAAGCAGTCCTCGATGTCCTGGGTCAACAGTGTGACCTGATCTACAGTGGATTTTCCGCGCCGAAACCCAGCTTGCTCTTTTGGAAGGAGCGGGTCGATGATTGGGTTGACGCGGGCATAGATCAGTCTTTCGAGGATCTTGAAAGGAACACAGAGGAGGGATATCGAACGATAGCTCTTTGGGTCCTCTGGTGGCTTGTGAGGCTTAGGGATCGCAACTACTAAAGCTCTTCTCCAGATTTTTGGGATTGTGAGGTGGTGCAGGCAGGAAGAGAGGAATCTACATAACCAGGACTTTAGGGCATGGCCAGCATGGAGCACAAGCTCAGGGCAGATCTTATCGGGCCCTGGAGACTTGTGTGGTTTCACTAGGCGGAGGGCGGTGGCGAATTCCTCTGGAGTGAAGTCTCCAGAGATTGTTTCTTCTGGTGGTGTTTCCACTCGCCATAGGGCAGATACTTCCTTGGCAACAAGGCGGGATGTCTTGCGGTCCTTTGTCTTGTACACCCCGTTCTGCACTAGCTGGGAAGCGATGGCATTAGCAGAAACGGGGCACTGACGAGGAGAGTTTGCTGAGCGCCCAGTGAGGTTGTTGATGATGCTCCATGCTTTGCGGCTTGAGTGTGAGAAGTCGATGGTTTGGACAGCTTCGTTCCACCGCTCAAGCTTCTTTGTGTCCAGCCGCTCAAGTAGTCTGGTGGCGGCGGTGTTAGAAGCAGCACCACTTGTGGCGGCTAGGTATGAGCGGTAGAGAGCTTCACACTCAGAGTCCCAGCATGGTTTATAGCTGGTTCGATGACCACGTGGTATTGTGGCCTTTGCCGCAGTTATTATGGCATTGCAGAAGTCCTGGTATGCCTCGTCTGCGTTGCATGTTTCAGTCGGTGGTAACTTTGCAGCAGACTCATTGGTCAGGAGGCTGTATTGATTCCAATCGGCTTTTTTGAAGTTCCATCGCTTCACCGGTGAACTCGGGACAGGAGCCACAAGTTTTGGGGCGATGATGAGGGACGGCCGGTGTTGGGACCGCGGGAACTTCTCAAGCACACGTCTGTCTGGAAGAGAGCTGTCGACACTCGCGAAGGCCAAGTCAGGGTTTGTCCCTGTTCCCCAGCGGCCGGAGTGAAAACTGGCTGGTTCCTTTGGATTGAATAGGAGGGCAAGATGGTTTGTAGAGGCCCAGTCAGCCAGCAATTCTCCGTCGCTGCTTGTGTTGTTGTAGCCCCAGTCGATGTGCTGGCAGTTGAAGTCGCCAGCGTAGAGACTGGGGGAGGGGAACGTTGGAAGGGATGATGGCAACATTCGCGAGGGTGGGGGCTTGTAGATGTTGACGATGTTGTAGTCTGAGATACATATGCACAGTGCACACCCACTCAATCTCGGCATCAGTTGGAGATTGGTCGACAAACGTCCACTTAAGGCTCTCATGCACAAACGTGGCAATGCCGTGCTTCCTGCTTAAGGTAGACCCGGCTAGCGTGTAGTTGGGAATGGCTAGCCTATCTGCAGAAGTGCAGTGGGTCTCCTGGAGGAGGATGACGAGTGCCCGGTTGGTATGGGCAAGCTGCTCCACAACTTTGGTCTTGCTTGTTGTGTAGCCTTCTATGTTGAGCTGCAGAATGGTGGGGCGTCTGAACTTATCAATTGCCCCTTGCAGCTGTGCCGTCCGGGTGGAGGCTCTTTGTTGACAAATTTCGTTTCTCATCTGGTTGAAAGCAGATGGTACTCACAGGATGGGGCACGAGGAGCCATTTGTCGTCCATCCCTGTAACGATTGAAGTGGATGGTCTCGCGACCCAAATTTGGGCCATGACCCACTATTTGCGGACCCCTGACCTATATCATAATTTTGTCTAAAAGCAAAAAAATAAACAGTGCAAACAGGTGACAAAAGCAATACGTGCTTCAGATAATCTTATCATTGTAAAATAAAACGAATTCTTACTGTTAATTTTGCGGAAAAATAAAGTTTTGTGAAAAGTGTCGATTTCGGCACCAGCGGCCGTTGGAGGTATACTTATTTTTCAGCCGTTCTAGTGTTAATTGAAGTGTTGTTGTCTGTGACCTTTTTCAAGTTCAAATACTGCACAGTATAAATTGAATATTTTTATGCACTTCAAAATGTTATTTCATTTTGGTCCCATGCAAGCTAGGTATATCCGTTACTATCAGAGCGTCATTAAATTTTTCTTGTCTGTAGCTGTAACTAAATTAAAAACCAGGAACTGCAGCAGAACTTTTTTTGACAATGCAATAACACAACTGTAGTAACAACAGTCTTTTAAAAGTAACTTGGAGTGTAGAAGACCTTGAAGAATATGTCTCATGAAACTGCATCACATGCAGTTCTTCATTGTAGAATTGGTTACTCTATTTTTG
The DNA here is from genome assembly GCF_918807975.1 of Aplidium turbinatum. NCBI lineage: Eukaryota > Metazoa > Chordata > Ascidiacea > Aplousobranchia > Polyclinidae > Aplidium > Aplidium turbinatum. Next base: position 30,387,364 of record NC_137475.1, on the reverse strand, counting down.
GAATACTGATTGGAGCTGCTGTTGTTCTTGCTCTGTTAGTGGGATGGGAATTGGATTCTAATCATCGGTTTGCATCAGTAGCATATGCTGGATTTTCAGGTGTAAGACAATTATCCTGTGATACTTTTAAAGTACCGTATACATACTATATACTGTAAATATCATTGCTGGACCAAATCATTTTATCGTTTATTGAATTTGTGAGAGTAGGTAGGCTACTAGCGTAATTATATAATAATTTCAGATACAACAGATTGTTTATTAAATCCTCATTCTTCAGTCATTTAATTGGCTACTTATTAAAAACTAATTCAAATATTGCAACACCAACAGAGAGTTGCTTACAATGAAACATAGTGATCTATATCAGAGGTGGGCAAACTACAGCTCGCGGGCCGCATGCGGCCCGAGATAACTTTCTGTGCGGCCCACAAAAGCCTGAAGCAATTATATAAAAAAATAATCCTAAAATTGCTTGAAACCTTTAATTACCACAATGGCTTAATTAACTTCATATATTTCATCTTGATAAAGATAAATTATAGTCTTTTTGTCGCATTGTAGTGGTTTGCTTCCCCAGCCACATTGTGATCTTGCATGAATGCATGGCTATTATTAGTGTCAAAGCAGCCATTGTTAAACAACCCATTTCGTCACAGTCAAAATTTCTGATTTCATCCTGTCGCATCATGAGACTTCCTTTTTCGTTTTAGTCTTGGATCAAGGCCAAGACTCTTGGTGTTAGTAGAGAAAAGCGGCAATTGCGACAGTTTTTCTGATTATGTTAATTCGCTCACAGATGTATTCTGTTTAATTCGCTTAAAGTGCGTCTGGCAAAGTGTTATCTTGATTTGGGTTGTATTCAAATACGGAATGGCCCGTTTCGGTGAGTCCGATCCCTTAACGGGGGATTTTTTCAAAATTTTTTTAGTTATTGGGTACCGTAGCCTAATTATCATTGCCGTTTTAGGGTTAGGGGTTTGGGGTTAGGAACTCACTGAATCAGACTCACCGAATCGGACTCACCGAATAGTAGCAGACCCATTCAAATAAATACTTGAGACAAACATTTTTTATATCTTTTATGTAACACAGCTGGTATATAAAATCTCTGTTTCTTTTGTCACTTTAAAAATAAATAAAAGCTTGTGTTTTAACTAATTTAGACTTGATGTTTTGGCTTGTAATCTTAATTATACTATACTGCGGCCCTCGAACAAATTCAAATTCTGAGTACGGCCCTCGAAATATAAAGTTTGCCCACACCTGATCTATATACATTATACACTATCATGGCCTTGACAACATGCGAACTGGAGGGCAATGTAATTTTGATTTTGTGATTTGAATTAAATTTAAGGTAAATTTACTTTGTATCTCTTTGAAATGATTGTTTTGATAATTCAAATTACCACAGTGTGATTACTGAGTTTCAAAACACTGCAAAACTCGTTATTACGTTAAAAAAATGACAATTTTTTTCCTTTTACCGGTGTTGTCAGATTTTTTTTGGATTTCCAGCACAAATGCCAAAATCTACTCTGTTATTTGAATGGCACCAACAGCACAAAAGTAACTCAAATAAACACAAAAACTATGTTTATTAATTAATACTCAATTTATCAACTTCTATTAGGGATTTTGGCTACTAACAGATCGGTCTTTAATCAAATTTTAAGCTGCACGTTGTGTATAAAGGTCGACATGCAAAAATACAATTTAACTTCAAATAAGAGTGATTAGATCGTGGAAATATCAAACTTTGGTTAACTTAAGGTTATAAATTTTTTAAACAAAGATTAAATTAATCTTTTTCTGTATATTTTTCTTTGTTTATATACCTGTTCTGTATTAATGCAGAGCAGTGCTATGTCTAATCTTAAAATGGTAGTTTTGTGTGTTTTTGCTAAAAGGTTAGATAGAGTACTCCACATATTAATTACAAGTATCCAATGTCTAAGATAGATATACTGTATGAAGATGATATAGATTTTTTCATGTGCTAAAATGCTAAATTATACTGCTTTTGCTGTTGTTCAGGTGCTATAGCTGGATGGAATTTAATCTTGCATATCATGCATCTTCAAGACTTGTGGAGAACATGGTTGAAAGGCTTACGATTTTTTCATGTATCTGGTAGCATTTTTGCTTGCATCTCTATTTTATCATGCATAGTATTTTTGATTGTAGCAGCTATCAAACATGAGGGTAAGTATTATGTCTTTTTGTTAAGTTATTGAGATGTAAGTACTAAGTATCTGCTCATCAATAAAATTCTCTGCTATGATTGATACTTTTTGTCAAGATGATAACATTTAGGCTACTGATAGAAACTTTATTTACGTTTTGAACAGAAGGATGGCAAAGGTATTTTTTATCTATTACTGTTCAATGATCACCTCAATGTATTTTACAGATATCACCGTGGACAGTTTTTATATCACAGCAATAGTATCTGCTTGGTGTGCCATATGGTCCGTCTTATTGATTTGGCATTCCAAAAAGTACAAAAATGAATTTGCTGATTTAAGTCCATTATTAGACTTCTAGCCTTCAGGGAAAGGTATTTTTCAAAGAAGTATATTAATTCCAGCGGTGGCCAAACTTATGTTGCCTTTACACATCACAGATACTGTTGGGGTCCTTGAGAATGCTATTTCCTCACATTAAACAAAAGTTTACAATACTTACAAATATTGCGATTTTAAGTATGTTACAGCAGAAAAAGATGCCCCTGGAGATATGTTGTTGAAACAATTAGCAGTAGTTGGCTGACTTTCAACGACACAATCTTGCATGCTCTAACAGCACCACACTAAACATCCAAAAGGATTGCAAGCAACGGTTTGAATTGGAATTGTGCTTCGTCATCACAGCGCAACATTCACATCTCCGCCAAACCCTTTGTTTTCCTAAGCCTTTTCTTGATGTTGCATGGAACATGACTTACTATCCATTTTTGGGTTTTGTATCTAGAGCAGGGGTGTGCAACCTTTATTACAGCAGGGCCAGATATAAATAACTGGGTGAAACCGCGGGCCGCACGTTTATTTAACATATGATTTTTAGTAGTTGCAGGCACAAAAAAAGTATTTTTTTTTTGTTATTCATGTTATTCTTATGGCATTATTAGGGATTATGTCGGCTGCATAGCCGAGTGGTGAGAGCCATGGGACGGCAATCGAAAGGGCGCCGATTTGACACCGCTCAAGAGCATGCGGCTGTGTCTCTGGCAGGACACTTAAAGGCATGCCTGAAGGTGGTCACGAAGATTGGCTTCCTCGCCTTCCCGTCCACTTAATATAAATCTTCAACCACCAGGTGTAAACCTGGATACGACAAACAAACAAAGGGATTATCTCCTTGCAGAAATGATAAGTTAAGACGCATAAATTTCTGAAGAAAATTGCTATTGGAATTTATTGTCACACTGCGTCTTTAAGCGAGTTCTGTGAGAAGTTTGCAGCTGGCTCCTTTTCCCGACGGCTTTTTCCAAATTTACTTTAATGGAAGTACTCGCAATTCAAGTTCATTTTCCAAGTGTTTGTCTGTCAGAACCGATCGATAGGGAGATTTTATGACGCCCATTTTAGAAAACAATTGTTTGCACAAATACGTTGAGCCAAACAGAGCCATTTTCGAAACCATGGATTTTTTCAAATGTAGAAAGTCATCTTAGTTGAGATGCTTTCAGTAAAAATCGTCAGGGTTCATTTCTAAATACTTTGCTTTCAAATCCGTTTTCTCTTGAAGATCAATCAGTTCAAGTTATATTTGCTGAAATTACTGGTACTTTGTCAATGTCTGTGTTGAATGGCGAAGCGAATATACCAAACAAATGTTCATGAGATTTGAAATTTTTGAAACGGGCCAAAAATTCATACAACAATTTTTCAAGGTGGTCTGCAAATTCAGTTTTCTTCTCAGGATGCATTCCGTAGTCTCTCAAAGTTGGAAAGTGGAAAGGATTTCCTGTCTGTACGTGAGCTTTCCAAAGTCGTAATTTGTTCATAATGCCTTTTATGTGACCATACATTTTTACATTCCAAATAATTAAATACAATGTATTAGCGGTGGCCGGTGGGAGATTTCTAAAATGGTTAACAGAAGGTGCAAAAGCTGCAATAACCCACTCCACAATGAATTGTTCACACGTACCAGACTAAACTAAAATATAAACACGTTTCGCGGGCCGCACACAATTCAAAATTGGCACATCTTTGCGGGCCGCACAATTTTTCTTCACGGGCCGCATTTGGCCCGCGGGCCGCACGTTGCACACCCCTGAATTCTAGAGCATTTTTTGATATATTGTAATTACCAAAAATCATTAAATTCCGATTTGACTTCATCCAGGGTAAGTTACTTTTAGTTACAACTTGTTTCTGTATTTGACTTCTAATTTTCATCACAGTAAGGCAAACCGGGGCGTGTTGTCACAGGTTTGGGGTTTTTCGATTTGTGCTTTTGCTATATGCAATGCAAGTGATTTGGTTATATCATTCGTACACTGTCCACTTACACTTCCTTTTGCCACTAGTTAAACTTTTTAACCGCAAAAGGATTTCAAGAAAATCAAATTTTTGTAAAAAAAAAAATTGTGACAACACGCCCCTGCACGGGGCGTGTTGTCACAAGATTACAACTGTTCTTTTGCACGTTTGCAGTAACTTAAAACCTGCTAACCAGTGCCGCATCAAGTCCATGTGGAGCCCCCGCCCAAATTCTAGTAAAAAGGGCCCTCTTAAAATTGTGTTAATAATATTTATGGTTTGAAATCCTAAAATGTACTTTTTAACACTTTGGCGTTACGTTTTCACTAAAGGTAATAGAAAAATCCGTAAATTAAACAAGGCTTGTGTTGATGGGGGTGAAGTCCCCAGTTTTTGAAATTGTTTGGAATGTTTCAATGAAATTTATTAATATTCTTGTATTAAACTTGTACGTCGGGGCGTGTTGTCACAGCTGTGACAACTAGCCCCGACGTATGCAGTCAGACAAAAGTTTTAATGGTGGCTAGAAAAGGCACGCTATTAACTTCAAAACTGTCAGCTAAACTCCTAACATAATAAGCTATAAAACTGATTTCATACTTGCGGTCAGACTGCTCTTACGAAAGCGTCACACAACACAATTTTGAAAAGTTAGTGAAATTTACATCGATGACCAAATTTTTGATAATAATTTAATTTAAGCTAAACCTGCTGTCTTTTCTTGACTTTGCTGACCTCAAAATGAAGATGACTCTTAACGAAGCACGTGCTACAAATATACACTCGAAGCAGTCAGTGCAAGTACAAAACAAATTGCTGTGACAACACGCCCCTTGTGACAACACGCCCCGGTTTGCCTTATTTTGTCGAGTAAGAGTACTTTTTGCGTAGTCATACTTATATTATATCTATAAAACGATCTCACTAAATTGAGAATTCAAAACGCACGCGATCGCTCCAATGTAAACGATCGCAACGCCCAGTAGATATTAACCACGCAACTTCCATAGCGCATTGCCTTACGACAGAGGTTCTCATACTGTTCGTTGCAACCCCCTGATGCGTCGTCTGAAATTTTAAAGGTCGCACAAAAACTTAGTTACGGTACCCAACAAAACAATTCTGGGCTGAGGAGTGGAGTTGGGCGAAATACTGTACACTTACAGTATTTCCGTATGCGATTTTGCCATGACTGTGATTGCAACGAGATGTTGACCACAAATAAAAAGAATGAGGGATTCTTTGTAGAGTTAGCAAGAATTTTATTGATTTTTGATTAAATTTACAGAAAAACATTAAATTGGCTTATTTATAGATCATTGATTGTTAGTTCTGAGTCCACATATAACATGGCCTTGCATTTATGTCATCAATTGTTTCCAGTGTGTCACGAGTTGAGCAAATATTTCCAAGTGCGTCACACAGTTGGAGAGCCGCTGCCTTATGGCATAAGAACGCATTTTGCCAATACTGACATAGCATGTTTATTTTCAATAACTGTTAAAAATTAAAGAAAAAGTATCACTCAAATTAAATCACTTGGACTCGTTCTATCAATGAATGGTGTGGTCTAGCCATCCTCAAATAGAAAAATGCACGTGTCTGTCATTCCCTAGTCATCCTAAACTATTTGAATGATTTGTAACTCCCATATCTAGTAACAAAAAATCTCGTAACAACAAAGGTAGATACACCCCCGGTAAAGCAATCTTTACCCAAATTGTTCCATCTATTCATGCCAAACGTGGTCAGTGAGTAAGGTACATGTTGATATATTGGATGTTGCCCCTTTGCATCTGCAACACACGAACTGGTGTGTGTATTGTCACGTGTCATTCAAGTGTCCTTGTTGCGCAATCTGTGTTACGTTTCGTTCTGTCAGTTCAGTTGCTATTTGTCTCGCCAGGTGAACGTTGTTTTAGCCCGCATCAAACCCAATAAATCCCTGATTGTGTCTTTCAATAAATAGAGACGACAGCAATCAACAGTACAAGATAAAATATATGAAACGATATTAGTTTTGCATTAAGGTATATGGTTCAGAGTGTACATTACGAATTGTGTTATTTCTGTTTAGACTAGCATCTCACTGTCTAGTTCTCATTTAAACAATTTTGAGTTTTAGCCAAGCTACCTAGAGCATTTAATTTCTAATCTGAAGCTTTGATGAATCCGACGCTTATCGCATGTGGCAAATTGGCAAACTTCACAAATTAGAAAGCTCGTTTGGCTACGCTGAAATTTAAGCGCTGTCCCAAAACATGCTTCACCAAGCAAGAAAGCGGCATACCGTACGTTAAATAATGGAGCTGCTTGACACATTATTTAAGTGCATGTTGAAAGTATTATGGAAATTCTCATGTTTATTTCATATTCATTATTGTTTCGTGGTGATTTGTAGCCAGTGGTGCCGAAGTTAGTTGAGGATTGGGGGGGATAAATCAACATATTATCAAATTTTAGACGATTTTGAACATTGGGGGGATGCATATTTTTATAACTTACACAATTTTAGTGGTACCGGTATTACGTTTATTAAACAATAACCGGACCTTGGCAAATTAGCTGCTAACAGCATAATATACAGATAAGAAATCATGGAGATAAAAGTGCTACCAGTGCTCTTGTGAATGACTGCTGCAAGATTAAGAAACAAGCAAAGAAAAATTGATACCTTCAGCGGGATTCGAACCTATGACCTTGCAATGAATACTTAGTTTAAAAAAAAACAAAAAAACAGAAGTTATACTTTTCTTCTTGTCCTCTCCTTCACTAGAATCACTACACTTAGTGCACTATAGGACAAAGTCACTAGTCAGGAGACTGAAAACAATCGAAGCTACACAAGAACATCTGCAAATTTATGACAAAAATAATAACTTTCAAACACATCACAAGAACTTGTTACAACCGAACATATTGCGTCTTACTGTAGTGAGCATTAAAAACTCATGAGCAATGTCATTTATGTTGATGTCATTAAGAATATTTTGGTGAATGTTGCAAACAATGCTAGCATTCAACCTTTCCTGTCCCAAAGTATTTTTCAGCCAGGTTTTCAGTCTACGAAGATTGGAAAACGACCTCCCACAAGCAGCAGAGCTTAGGCCTACCGAGCAAACTAAGAGGATCTTAATCAGCTGGAGTATTTGAGAATAGAGAGGTTTTTCCAACTCGGACAATGCCTGGTAAGCTTTTTTAGCATCGTACAGAGATTTTGCTCCTGTTGACTTTTTGAATGAATCAATTTGATAACTCATCGATTGTCTATTTAGCTCTAGATAATTTTTGACCATTTCAGGAACTAAGCCGGTCTTGAAAATTTTTGCAAGTTCGTTATACTTTGCCCAATCGGAATTCAGACTACTTACTTACCATTATTCTATTATTACAATATGGGTTGGGAATAAGTTGTCGCAATCTGTGGCATAAAAACGATGTTAGGAAGTGAATTATTGTTATTAATCGCTTAATGCTGATGTAAAGCCGCGATTTACTTACTTGGGATACTTGATACTTCAATCTTGAAAAAATAAGTCATCGTAATAATTACTTAGTCAATTATCATTCTGTATAATACCTCATGAAGGCAAGTTGGCCATGGTGGCCAACGTACCCACCCACGAAATGGGCTAACTTCCCTGCATGGCAGCCGAATTGTAAAAACTAAAATTTATGTCAAACTATCGAGCTTGTAACAACGGTTTCACCGTCAAAGTGAGCCTTACAACTACCCTAGCGCTGCACTCACTAAATAATAGCCTTTATATAAAAAAAAACTCATTCGACATCTAAAAAATTCTAAAATCCAAAAAGTTTAAAAATCATAATTTTTCATACAAAAATTGTGCTCATGTTTATAGTGCTTGCTAGAGCCTCCCAACCTGGTGATAAAGTAGTTTCAACAGCATTTTCTTGATATGCGTATGATACGTCACAATAACTATTGTACTTAAAAAAATATTTAGAGTGGGCCAACTTACCTGAGTCTCCCCTACCTTCAATGAAGGTCTTTCATTGTCTAGCGTCAAATCCAAGACAATTTAGAACTGTGATCACTGATCAATAAAAGAAACACAACAGCAATTCGAGATGCTTGCAAACAACTCAATCGAAGTACAGCTTCATAACAAATAATTTTTTCTAAATTATTGGGGGGATGCTGCCAAAATATTGGGGGGATATATCCCCCCTACTTCGGCACCACTGTTTGTAGCCTACAGTGTTATAGGCCAATCTACTACTGTATTTTAAAATAGCCTACCCATCATCACGCAAAAGTTACAACTAAAGTTGTCAAGTGAATCGATTGCAACTTGGCCGGTTCAACGTCCATCATTCTACTACTGTAATGTATTGTTGCAGTTTTTTTTTTATCGCTGATGTTGTTGGCCACAAATTCTGTAAAAGCAACTTTACAAGGTTTTCAACCCACCATTGACAAAAGACAAGATGACGAATATTGCTTATCGTGTGGCGGAGTTAATAACTCGTTAGTGAATGCACATGGTTTTTGTATTAGAATGCTTAGACTATTTCTCATTGTAAATGGGCCAACTTACGAATTTTTTTTTCAATAATTGCCGCTCTTGCCAAATGTGAGATTGCTTTGTGCAGAGTCAGGCTACTGAATGTGGACTCGTGGAATTTTGTATCCTATCATTTTTTGTATTTTTAGTGAGCCTGCTTATGTGCTTAATAAATACGTAGCAACGTATTAAAGAACTTTGCTTTTGTGCATCTGATTAGACTTGTTCTTATAACATAGCGAAAGGCTCCCAAAGCGTCCTGTATCCAACTAGTAGGCCTACATTTGAATAAGGATGCCTACAGACAATTCTGAGAACGGAAAGGGCAATGTGTGAGGTAAAAACGAGGGAGCAAACGACTGAGGAACTGATTGAATCTTTATCCTCGGACGGAGAAAGCTTCTTTGATAACTTAATCCGAGCAGTTTCGCGTACTGGTAAATCTTGCTTACGCAGGTTCGATTACCGGTAGCGAGTTTGACAAGAGTGAAATTACCTATTGTTGTTGTCCTGATAAGGCCGATGATTTACACTAAAAAAGGACGACAATCTGCGGCCACTCACCAAAATCTTGAAGCGATAAAGCATATGTTGAAACTCCAAAAGACAAGAGCCCTACTTTACAAAGAAACGTAAAAACCAAGCGACGCTGGGTCAGCCCTCCATTAAGCGTAAGGGAGCGTTCAAATATTACGTAACGCTGTTTTTCCGAATTTTTGACCCCCCTCTCTCATGTGACGCCAACGTAACGTTTTTGTCAACCCCCCTCCCCCACGTGACGCTTTTCCATTACAAAGCCCGTTTTGGCAGTTTATATCAAAATTATGACGTGGAAACACGTGCTGATAAAATATCTTGGTTTGTATGCACCTAAAGCTTACGTTTGAGAATTTAGCTATATTCTTTTTTTGGATTAAAACGTTATGTAGCCTACCTACTGAAAACGTTTAGTAGCCCACCGTTCAAAATGTTTCGATCCAAACCTTTCATTGTTTGGTTATGTATTGAAAGAAACATCACAAAAGCGCAAAAGAAACCGCAAGGAAAGCTAAACATCTTCGAATGGGGTCAGTAGCGTAGCCAGGAATTTTGAAAGGTGGGGATGGGGTCTGGGGGGCCTCTTCCAGAAAATTTTGAAAAATTACTTTGAATTTGGTGCATTCTGAGAGCATTTTCAACAAAAATGTGGATATGAATATTCCTGTAAAATGGTGTTGTCCGGTGGCATAGCAAAAGGATAAGATCATGTTTTCTTCGGCATTTTTCAAAAATAAAGCTAAGTCTCTATGTTTTCTTGTTGCTAATTCCTGGCTGAGATGTTTGAATGTTTGGTATTGGCAAAACTCGCTCTTTTAATGCAATTTTGTTTAAAATTAGGCAATTTTTTTTACTGAAAGCATCATTCTCAATATCGTGACGTTACACGCGTGCCAAAGGGGGGGGGGGGTTGTAACCCCCCCCCTTTGGCTACGCCACTGAATGGGGTCATCAATGCTTCAAAAAATTTTCTATATATTGGAGCAGTACTCTCGCTTGTGTGGTTCGAACTGATGCATAGGCTAATTGTCTTCTTCAGACTCGCACGTATGAATGTCTTCTACCTGTTGAGAGGTTTGTGTCAAAGTCGTTTGGTTCTTAAATGAGCATGTGTAGGCCTAGGCTATGTAACAGTCATAGGTACACCTACATACCTGTTCATGTATCACCATGTGTCGCTTTTTTGCTGCTTGACTCGGAAAGTATGCACAAATGAACTACCGTAGCCTACCGTACTCGTAAGCGTTACGTAACGTTTTGCTTGAACCCCCTCCCCCCCGATGTGACGCTAACGTAACGCTTTTCATAAACCCCCCCCTCCCCCTCGATAGCGTTACGTAGCCTAATATTTGAACGGTCCCTAATCAAGCGATGAAATATTTTATTTTACTTCAACAAACGAAAACTTCAAACCAGTGACCTAACCTGCGTCAGTGGTTCAAAGCCTCTAGAAGCACCGGTAGGGCCTACCCTATACGAAGCTGTCAGGATTAAACTTTTAAAGAGGCTTCTCAGATTCATACAATCAGACCAGAGGTGACGAACCCGCGGGCCGCATGCGGCCAGTCAAAAAATTTTGTGCAGCCCGCAAAACAATTTGATAATTGCTCATGCATTAAAGACAAAAGGCATCTCAAAGCTGTTTTATGCCTTCACTGGTACACCTTTCCTTTGCTATTTTCTTGCCCTGAACTCTGCCTAAAAAAAAGTCGTTACAGGTCGAGGCTGACAGATGAAAATCGTAGTAGGCCTATGCAGTTGAGAGTTGCCACATCGTCTGTTCGACATTGTCGGCACGTTGCCACATTGTCGGCAGCAGTGGCCGAGTGGTTAGCGCGTTGGGCTCGCAGTCGAGAGCCTGCATGTTCGACTCCAGCCACCCGCACTTGCTGTTGTTTCTCTGGGCAAGAAACTTTACGATAACTGCCTCTACCTAGTGATCGATTTCGAGTAATGGGTAGTACCAAATTTAAGTCATAAGTAAAGTAGACAACAGGAAACAGACATTGCCGTCGGCTGCAGCGTGGGTCAGGTGTACGTCGGAAGGCGTATACCGATGCATAGCGCTCAAGTCCGCTTTCCCGCAATGCAGGATAAAGATAATAAACAAACAAACCTAATATTGAACGCTTAGTCAAGCAAAAAACTTTCCAAAAATCCCACTAAGCAAAAAAATTCAATGCTTTAATGTTATTTTTTAATATTTTATGCTTCAATGCTGCATTAGATAGCTTCAGCTGTATGATTCGCATGGGCTTTTGTTTGTTGTTTGAAAAAGAAATTTCATTACCGGTACCGTAATTGATTTGTTGTTTCGGAGCATAGCCTAATGGTCAAAACATTTAGTCAACTTGAGCAATAAGGATAGAGTCAAAAAAAGAAGAAATTATACTCATATGAAAGCAAACGCTTCGAAAATTAAACTGTCTTCATTATCAGTGTAAGTAGGCCTACTGTTGCTCTATCCTTTTTGCTCAAGTTGATTTGTTTTTATTCTTTACTGTTGTATGTTTCGATTCTGCGTAAGATAATTTCAACTGTGTGGGTTTTATTACTTTCATCTGCCGTTTGTTACTTTTCATAAAACAGAATAATATCTTGAGTCGCTTCTAAAAGATTTCATAGTAGGCTAGGTTACGATTAAAAAGTTGTGAGGCCCGATAAGTCACGTGTAATTGACAGAGTGGCCCGCGACCACAAAAAGGTTCGTCACCCCTGGTCTAGACAGTGGACGTCAGGCCTGACAAAGCTTATAACGCATTTTTTCTTCATAAATACTAAATTATCGGGGTTGTTTGTAATGGCAGCAGTGGCCGAGTGGTTAGCGCGTTGGGCTCACAGTCGAGAGCCTGCATGTTCGACTCCAGCCACCCGCACTTGCTGTTGTTTCTCTGGGCAAGAAACTTTACGACAATTGCCTCTACCCAGTGATCGATTTCGAGTAATGGGTAGTACCAAATTTAAGTCATAAGTAGAGGAGACAACCGGAAACAGACAGTGCAGTCGGCTGCAGCGTGGGTCAGGTGTACGTCGGAAGGCGTACTATAATAAAGATAATAAAACAAAAAATAAAAAAACAGATCTTCTCACTTTCTCTGTCATTGGCATCAACAATGGTTAAAATTCGTAGACACTGACAGATTAAATTAAAGTAGACTAAAAATGCGATACCGTACTGTCTCTTAGGCAGCACCTTGACTGGTTAACCGCAAGGTTGTTCGGTGCTGCCCGACCTTTCTGTTGCTAGGTATATTTTGATTTTTATGTAATTGTGTTTCTTTTTCTCGACTCGCAGTAAAAAGGCAAATAAAACAAACATCTTTCTCTGATGCCAATGACAGAAAAATGAAGACGTTACCGTAATGCAAACTACTAGGCGAAGCTGATTATTTAGGATGATGTTTAGAACCTTGCCGACAAATAGATATGCTGTAAAAACTGTGCAGTGGTATTTGGTACAGGATAAGTGAAAACCAAAACGCAGCTTTTTCAGACAAGTAACTCCACATAACTAATAGGTTTGCAATGTCAGCCTCGGTGACAGGGTCACCGATTCAAAGCATGCGAATGAACCTCTCAATACCAAGAAAAAACGTTTTCTCAAAATCGGTGTTCGCCAACAAAGTTTCGGAATGTGGGGGAAGAGATTTGCTCCACAAAATTAACATTAAAAAGTGCAGTGGGAGGCTGCTGTCAGACAAATTTAATTCGGATGAATAAAGTCTTTCTGGTAGAAAATGAAATCACCAAATACCAAAATGACGGACGGTATTTCATACAAAACGTGTTTATTTTGGCAGCACTGAAAGCGTTTTTCCGCAAGAACATTCACAATAGAATATTAGTTGCATGATCTCCAACCTTGGGTAGGCTATATATCATAAGCTACCGCGGGCCCACAACGTGCAGCGTTTGTTACCATACTGCAAAGTGTTGTTGTCAACATCTAGCCAATGTTTTATAAAACATATTGTGACCTGAAACGTCCATTTTTTTAAATTCAGGCAATTGACAGAGATGTGCCAAGATAGCCTAAATTGGTAAAAATATTTATATCTGGACTGGTTCCTGTGACAGCCATGGGCAATTCTAGCCGAGACGTATTGTTAACCGATTTAAATGAAAGACTAAAAATATTTTTAATTGTGCATGGAACAACTGTCTTGCTTTGCCCATTGACGTGCCAACGATGAACGTTGGGTTGATTGCCACCAGCGATGATTTCATCGTTCAAAAACTTGATGGTATTTGCTGACAACTCTGTGTTGAAAGTAGACGGACTCTGCATGAAGAAATAGTAAAAGTATTAAACCACAGTAGATGCATGCAATACTCAAATCCTGTATTCAATAAATTACACACTCTCGCATCCATAAAAGATTGCCTTTACAAGTAGTATAGCCAGAAAAGTGCAGTGTTACAAGCCTCATTAAAACCGGTGTGGAGTCGCGTAAGATTATTCAGCAAAGAGATATGTATCAGAGCGTATGCGTTGTGTCACCAAAATGCAAGTATTAGTGAGCTTTTGTTCAGTTCGTTACATGTTGCGCAGTGTACCAATGTTTACAAACCTAAAAATGCGGTAACATTTGGTTTGTAGTCAATCTCTGTTTTTAAAACATTTTTTTTAGAAAAAAGGTGGTGAGAAACAGTAAATTTGTTGAGTAAAACCATCCATCACTAAATTTGTTGAGTAAACCATCCATCACTGAATTTCGTGATCCATGGTTAATAGAGTGGTTCAAAAAAATACAAGTTTCGCGGAATCTTCCTCCACAAGGCTAAAAATGTGCCATTTCCCATAGAAGTGCCCTTGCAAAAAATTAGAGTGATTGGAGATCATTTGAAGGTCAATCAGATTTTCACTTTTTTACCACATTCTGCCTATGTCAAACCCTATCACACACAGGCCGATATTGTGTGCAAGAATTACAGAGGGAGGAATGCCCCCTATTATCTCGAAAACCACAACAGAGAATGAGCTAGACGTATATATGATGTAGAATTAAAGTTTGTGTGTATGTAAACAGCATTTATTAACTTAACACCCAACAAAGCAAAAATCTTATTTCCATACTAAACTATCGGCAATTCGGCAACTACCATTATTATTGAAAAATGTTCACTCGAAACCGGCAGTAGTCTCATCAGTCATCACCCATCGGCCATCACCAATCATTTTCATAGGTTAAATAAGTTTAAACATAATACAATTTTTTATTTATCACAAAGAGACATTCATCAATATCACGACAAATGAATTAAAATACAATGTTAGCGTCAAGGACTGTGATGTTAAATCAGATATGACATTCGGCCACTGTTTTCATCACAGTCTCACTTCCCGCTTTGTTGAGGTTAAGGGTTGCTTTGGTTGGCATCGGAAACCTTTTCCTGTGGGTGCTTACTAATTGCAGTAGTTAAACTGTTCAGAGTCTCATTTTTGGTTAGAGCTGAATTGTAGGACTGAATTAGTGCAATTCCTCGCTCGGCTGTGTCATTAACCACTTTCAGGAGACTGACACTGGCTTTAAATAAAAGGTATGCTGGGTCTGATGCCCAGAGGTATGGGCATGGGGGAATTGGCAATGCTCCTGCTTCTTTGTTACCATTTGTGCACAGCAGATCAAATAGCTTTAGTGACCGACTTGTTATAAATGATTCTATTAGAGATTGATGGTCGAATCCTGTCCCATCCAACCGCTTCAGAATTTTTGGATGTGGTGGTCGTGCCAAGTTTGTCACCATTGCTGTTTTGGTTATCATCAACACGATCATCAAACAGAGCAAGATGCTCAGAAAAATACTACAAGTGACGATGATGGAGGGCCTTCAGAGCTGCTTTCTTGATATGACATATTGGGTAGTGGTAAAGGAGGTCGAGAACTTTCAAGTCGTTGTTGGGAGCTCTTGTAGCTAATGGAGCCTCGTGCCAGTACCGTGCATAAACGAGAGCCACAAAGAGACAAAACTGGGATAAACCAGCGATCTCTTTAATGGTAAGTTTGAACTGGTCCCGGACAAGGCCTATGAGAGGCCGAGAGGGGGGTACGGAGGGTACGGCGTACCCTTGAGGGCCCAGGCCTGTGATTGTTGGGGGCCCCGAAATTGTGACTTTATAGTTTATGCGCAAAAATGTTTGGTTAAAACCATCCTAAACAACTAAATTCAAGCATAAAAGTTGTTATTCGTTAGTCCTTGGGGGCCCGTAATTTAGAAAAAGGCCCAAAGTGGTGATTCAATGCTTTATGTGCAAATATGTTCTGTTAAAAGCACCCTAAATTAAATCATAAATGTTGGTTATTTTCCTGTCCGGGGGGCATAGTGTAGCAAAAGCAGGGTTGAAAAAAAAACTGCTTTTTTTAAAAAGTCCTTGTGTTTTTAGGCTTTTTCGTTTTTTAAAAACTATTTGAAAAAGGTAGTTTCAAACTTATTCCACTTCAAAATGAATTTCGGAGTTGGAGCATGAGCCGGAGTCAATACTTTCGGAGGAGGAGCGGAGCCGTCATCAAAAAAAGTGGCTTTGTTCACTTAAAGTTGCTAGGCATGTGGTGAATGCAAAAGTTAATGAAGAAAGGTTATTGGTCAGATGATTAATTTGATTATGTTGTAACAAGATGTTATGCTTGAGCCTTGGTACAGAGCTTGTCTTGTTGTACCAGATACATATAACACTCAGTAATGTTAACAGATTTAACATTTTTTATTATACACATAGAAAAAAAACAAGAAAAAACTACTAAATCCAACGTTTTCGACACGACATTGTGTCATCAGGAATAAGTATAGGCTACATTTAAGAGAAATATGTCAAACTCTGCAATAAAGTGCTGTATGGCGTGCAATATGCCTAAGCAAACATCACTCGTTTTACCCTAGAAAAAGGGGGCTCGGAGTGAGAAGGGGGCCCTGAATGACTCTTTGTACCCCTAGTGAAAATTTCTCTCAGAGGCCCTGGTCCCGGAACAAAAATATCTTTAGGGAGTAGATGGCCTTTGCCATCCACCTTGCACTGTGCATTACAAGTTTTGCCTTTGAATATCTTTGAACAGAAGAATATTGAAAAATAAGGTGTTTTAAGCATCCTGTGGTAAAAAAGTGAAAATCTGATTGACCATCAAACGACATCCAATCACTTTAATTTTTTGCAAGGGCACTTCTATGAGCAAATGGCACATTTTAAGCCTTGTGGAGGAAGATTCTGAGAAATTTGTAATTTTTTGAACCACTCTAATGGTTAAACACGCCATGCCCTGTCAAAAAGTACACTGGTCGCATCATCCAATCAAGCCATCATCCATTACAAATTAGAGAGCTTGTTTTAGAGATGACATTGCAAACTTGAACTCTACAGGTCAGGGGTCAGCAAACTTTTTTTGCGTTTGTGAACAGCTTTTCACGCATGACAATTTCTTGAGCTGCCACAAAACTAGCAGCACTGGTGTGGTATGAGGCTTTTATCCATTTATTAAAAGCTTTCTTACTCTGTTTCGCTTTTCGTATCAGTTCCAATACTGCTTTCTTTCGCTCATCTCATAACCTATAAGGGTACTTTGCAGCAAATGCTCTAAGCCTGTTTAGAAAATGTCTTTGGATATCTAATTTTTTTTCAGATGTGCCCCGTTAAGCATACAGGCATGCCAAAATCATTTGCATTAAGTGCAAAGTTATGTTCAAGTTCTCATGTCAATTGTCAATGCTACGTTTAATCGTCTGTTTGGGCAAAAACAATTTCTTTCTTTTTTATTTGTGCATGGCTACAGATAAAAAAGGCATGTTGATAGTGCTAAAGGTTTTTAACTGACCGCCGGCCAGATAAACTAAAAACTTGAATGAAAAAAATAAAAATGTGGCTGCGTAGCCGAGTGGGGAGAATGTCTGTGGGACGTTTGAAAGGACGTGCGCTCAACACCTCTATAGAGCACACTGCTGTGTTTCAGCAAAGACACTTAATGGCAAGCCAAAATAAGGGGAACAGCTGACTTGAAAATTATATGTCATTTCGCTGCTCCTGTCCCCTGTTGTATCGCATCTGTGATCGCAGTTTACTGTATATTATCGCACTGGGCACAAATGAAAACATGATTATTGTCAACAAAAAAATCTAATATATTCTGACAGAGTATCACTCAGTGAGGGCCTATTGATGCACCATCTTGCACAACTAGTAAACAATGGTTTGATAGTGTTTTATATCTTATTATAATAATAATCAATCATTTGCAAATTTAAATTCCAAGTTTTGTCAAATCTAGGAGTCGCTTCAGAGTCCTGAGCAAAATCTGAGTCACAGATGGCGACCCCTCCTTTAGGCTACTTCTTTTAAATTCTTTGTTACACCTTATTCTTAGTTACACCACTTGCATTCATTATACAATGGAAGAAGAAAAGTAAAGCATGCAATGACATACAAGTTATGAAAGCTAAACTCACAATAAAATGTCATACTGTACATATACAGTAGGAATTGTTACTCAATAAAAAAAACATTACATTAGAAAATTTGCAGAAGGTATCCAAATAAGGGTCTGCTACTATTCGGTGAGTCCGATTCGGTGAGTTCCTAACCTCTAACCCCTAACCCTGAAACGGCAATGATAATTAGGCTACGGTACCCAATAATTTAAAAAAAAAATTGAAAAAATTCCCCGTTAAGGGATCGGACTTACCGAATCGGACACACCGAAACGGGCCATTCCGTCCGAATAACTACTCATGAAAATTTCTACTATTGTTATGTGATATTACCTCTACCAGCAAACAACTTATATATATAATTATTATTATATAATTATTATATATCTTACCTCATCAGTTAATGGAGAAATAAGGTTCCTTGATCGAAGGTGCCACAGTGATGAACGAGGACCACCACCACAAGCCATCCATTGTCCATTTGAGTCCACAGCAACAGAAGACACCCATTTTCCAACTTTAGGTCGAGACAACTCTTTCTGTTTGTATGGCTCCAATGAACCAATGCAGTCATTTGACCTTATATCCCAAACCTGAAAAGTCAAACAAGGATTAACTTATGAATGCAAAGTGCAAGAAGAATTATCTAATCATCTTTGCAAGTAACAGAGTAATGCATCCATACCTTTACACTTCCATCCTCTGATGCTGAAACAAGGTTGTTCATAGCAATGTCAATATCGTGGATGTAAGCATCATGTCCATTGAAGCCTTCAGTTGGTAAACCAGTGTTCAAGTCCCACACCATCAAAGTACAGTCATCCCCACCAGCAAACAGCTGATTATCTTTAGTATTGTATGACAAGCAATTATAGCTTTCAATACAATTAGAAACCTTTGACAGCTCTGATTCTCGGCTTAAAGTGCAAAATTTTTTTGGTTTGTTATTTATAATATCATTCCACTTCCACCCCACAATTGGGCCATGTCCAGCACTCATCAAACACTTTGAGGTTGTTACCAAAGCATAAATTGGCCCAGCGTGTGCTTTGAAAACACAGACTGCCGTTTTAGGGCTTTGTGATGAAAGAGCATTTGCAATATCAAATACAGAAATATATCCATAGTTGTTACCAACAGCTAAGTACTTTCCACAAGGTGACAATGCAGATCCATAGATGGTGACATGCAGCAAATGACGTTTATCCATTATCAAATGCAAAAGAGTAACATGCAAGTACTAATCGATTCTGATCAAATTAAGATGTGTTGGTATTTTAGAGCATATCAACAAAAGTTATAGCCTATCTGGTTGAATTAACTTTACATAAGCAGTCTTCGAAATTAGCATATTTCTACTTCGGCAAAAACGTTGCCGAGGCCAAACGGCAAAAGTTGAAATTGCCTCGGCAATTGCTGTGAACGTTTATTATGAAAAAATTGTAGGCTACAACATGTAAAACGAGAAGCGAAAAATGTAATAGAGTAGTCTATCAAGACCACATTGTTTGATTTGTTGTGATGTAATAATACCAAAAATAGCGATAAAGCGAGCAACGCGATACGCACGCTGTTACGATAATTCATGTTAAATAACTCACCGGGGGGGGGAAGAAGTATGTTAATTTTGGGTTGATTCAACGTTCGAGTCAGCACAAATCGATTTAATTATCCTGACCGGTTGTATTGCTTAACAAAAATGCCCAATAAGAAATTAACATTTGTTTTACATTAATTCGACATCTAGCAACGTTGAATTATCATAAAATAGCGTTAATTGCTCAACCGGCAACAAATTAATAGGTCCCTGCGAGAAGATTGCCTCGATTTACGTTTACACTAACATAATTTCGGCACAATTGGACTACTGCGAGCAACACAAATACTGTTTGATAAAGAACATATATATGCCATGTGTATTAGGGCAGGTCGATTTTAAAATTTGACATGGAATAAAGTACCGGTAGTTGCCAATAAGTGAAAAACATCTTTCGCAAGTAAAAAAAATAATTAAAGTGCAACGATCGCTTGCGGAAATACGATTAAGTTCTTAAAAGTTTCTCCCCGCGTTTTCTTTGAAAAGCGCGAATATGTAGCGCCGTTAGCGGAAGTCATCATAACAGCCGCAAACGCGCGATGACTTTCTCCATACTTTATAGATGATGTAGGCCTACCTAATCACAGTAAGTTAGCGGAATTTTATAAGAATAGGAGACCTGAACAGTGTAAAAGTTGTTGTTTAGCTCGAATGGAAATTAAGCACTTGATTCAGTGATAGACTGTAGGCCTAGTGCTTGTTATAAGCCTGACGCGTCTCTACATACTTAGGCTAGGCTATTCATTAGATTGAGTAGCCTAATCAGCTTATCATTACATCATTGGAGATCTGCTTCTTATGAATATAATAGATCGTTTTGAGCAATGATTTGACAAGCCAGTGAATCAGTTGATCAAAATAAAGTTTTTTTTTTAATCTTAACTAATTTCAGCTAGTCTGTGATAAACTTTCTTGTTTACAAACTCTTATTGAAACATGCCAAAAGAAAATCCGCGTTTAACATGACAAAGTGAACAGCATCGTGGAGGAGGCCCTTGCGAGCTTGCCAAAACAGAGCCTAGCACTTTAAACAACTAATTCAATATTATTACCACCTTAACAATGCTAAAATTAAAAGAAATATTTGGGGTAGGCTATTGTTTTGCGCATCAGCGAGGATTTAATTAGTATCTGGCGGGCAGTAAGCTAAATCATCGCCTACGTTCGATTTCTGACAAAGCGATCAACAGAAAAATTAAAGATTTATTGAAATTGGTTAAGAATATAAACTGCATACAAGCAAAAGGCCGAGCAAAAGCTAATTTGGGCATGTATTTGTTCGCTGGAAGTTGTGGCATGCAGGGTTACTAGAGTCAACTGCAAGCTCTTGGATTGCAAGAACGAGCACATTCTCTGTGTATTCTCTGCAAATGCCAAAATTCCATTGGAAGAAAAAGGCTTATCTGAAGGATCAAACGCTAAAAATTGGTCCTAAAGGTATCTTTCAAATGTTATTGGTTGATCGATCAGCAGTTTCAAAAGCACAAAATAATGAAAAACGGCTAAAAAAAACTTCCCCATGACTTCCACGAGGAGGAAGGCGACATACCTGGACCATCAGAATTACCCGAATGGATAAGTAGCTCAAACACGTTAAGTTCGGCGTCAGACAAGGTAAGCACGATTTATTTAGTCGATTGAAAGTGATAGGCTACATATGCATTGGTACCACAATGAAAAAATCAACACGTGCATCATATTGATGTTATTTAATAGTTATAGCTCAGTGCACAATGAGTATAAGTAACCTAAAAATTTATATACCGAAACTATTTTATCTTTGTTTGCCATAAATCCCTGATGTTTGAATGTTTATAATTTAGGCCGGTAACATTTGATTTGTATCACAGATTTATTATTACCGTAAGTTACTTTTTTTTAATGTCATCATGTTTTATTTTACAGTAGAACAAGCAAGAGTGCCGGCCTGCGAATACAGCATCGTAAAATTTCCTTTTTTTCCTTTTAGAGCTTGTGAGGAGTGACTGTATCATCGTCATCGCTTGGCAATGCATTATTACATGACATAAAACATCTTTTGAGACCGGAAATTGATCTCCGTCACATTATTATGAATAAGCCCAAATTGGATCGAGCCAAAGCAAAAACCAAAGTTATCGGTGAAAAATTACAGACAGCAGCAAAATCTGGACTGTTTTTTTCTTGGCGTAGATAGTAAAAATTGTAGCAGTCGCTAACTTATTTTTGTATTTTTCTAGCGAGCACAGGGCAGCAAAAAAGATTCCATTAGTCAACTGGAATGCAAACGAGTGGCAAGAGTTAGTAAATATCAGCGATCTTGAAAGCCCAAACCCACCACTGACACAGAAAGTTTCAAATTAGGACCTTCAATCATTCGTTGACAACGCTCGGAAACTGAACATTTCTGGTGTAGGCTACCTCACATTCGCAAAGTGTGGAGAGATGCGTAAAACTGGTTCCGGAAACTTCGCAAGTTTCCTACGGTTTCGAAAATCGTCACAAAACAATTGTTGCCAAAGCTCTCAGTAGAAATATGCGCCGGCCGTTTCCGTCTTAAGGTCATTATAGTCACTCCTACGACGAATTGCAGTCCGAGCTGTGGTTTAGCTAACCAACTTTCACTTACTGTAGTTCGCGTATACTGAATATTTGTTTCATTTTTATTAATTTTTTACTTCGAAGAGTACGCCTGAACATAAAGTTTTCATTTTGAGTTCCCGAAGGATTGAGTCAAAGCAGTTTAAACGAAAAATAAGCAGCCATTTTCGAAGTTGGTTTTGCGCCATCTAGCGGTAATGCACTTTTCTTTCAAAAATCGAAAAAAATTCAAATCAATTTCCGCAAGCCGTTTCTCATCCGGTATGGCTGATATTTCACAGAAGTGAGTTTTTCAGCTAAATCTAACTACCGGTACATTATTCACTTTAATATTCCAAAAAAAGTATAAAATCGACCTGCCCTAATGTGTATTGTGTGTATAGAAATAATGCTAAGCTAAAAAAAATTGGAAGTGGCTGCATTTACGGCGCCGTAAATTACAGCCGTTATAGGTTATTTCTGGTAGTTTCACATAGCCTACTTGTAGAGGCTTTTGATATAGGTCGGTTATTGAGATTGGCAGAATACAGTTTTCTGAATGTTGGATTGCAGATTTGCAGGGAAATTATTTCATTCATTAGGTGCCACTGAGCGGTAACGCCTAGAACATCACACAACTAAGGCGAAAGAGAAAATTGAATTGAGTCCTGCCTTTGTCATGAGTTACCAAGGGGGGTGGGGGGGACTTGTATACCTGGGACTGGTATAAGTCCGGAATGGCCCGTTTCGGTGAGTCCAATTCGGTGAGTCCGATTCGGTGAGTCTGATCCCTTAATGGGGAATTTTTTTTTTAAATTATCGGGTACCGTAGCCTAATTATCATTGCCGTTTTAGGGTTAGGGGGTTGGGGTTAGGGATTAGAGGTTAGGAACTCACCGAATCAGACTCACCGAATCGGACTCACCGAATAGTAGCAGACCCATATAAGTCCCCCCACCCCCATTGGTAACTCATGACAAAGACAGGACTTACGGTAATTCAATTTTCTCTTTCGCCTTAGTTGTGTGATGTTCTAGGTTTTTCCGTTGAAAAAAGGGCCAAACTGGGTAAAAAACAGCCAAATTGTTCAATAACGTTTTTATTTATTTGTTAATATTTATTTGTATATGTTAATGTTTTTCTCTGTAGTTCTATGTGTACTGGACCAGAGTACAATATAATAATAATACATTCTACAAGAACAATTCCAAGTTCAACCATTTTGTGTTCATCATTTTTGCTGCTTTAAGTCTTAACAACTTTGAGCGCAGTTTGTTCTTTTAATGGAACTCTCCTGTCTCCTCATATGTTTTTCGGTTTTTTCATGCCTTATTAAGTTATTGTGCTTTGGTGTGATTGCATTGTGGCATAACTTGTAATATGCATCTTCTGAACCATCACTCGCCTTCTTCAACCAAACAAATGTCTTTTCCCAGTAACTATTGTACTTCCGCCCTTTATCATAACTGCTCTTCCACTTTGCAGAATGCCACAGTCATAAATTGAATTAGCTTATAGTGTACTAGCTAGTTAGCTTGTGGTACAAAACTACAAAAACTTGGGTCCCACAAATTGTAATATGCACCTTCTGTGGGACCGTGAAATTCAAATAATTTGTGGGACCGCAACAACTGAATTGAACGAATCTTGTGTTAGGGAGATAACAATTGCCAGATAACTTTTTGATAAAATACACCAAGAATTGTCTAAAAAATCGTAACAATTTTCAGTCTTAATTTCCGAAAGACATTTATTTAAATAGCTAGTTTGATAGTATGTGCCAACTCCTTTCAAAAAGAGCCAAATATTGAAAACAAAGGAGCAAGGGGCCAAGCAAATTTTTTTGCGCCAACTGCCTCTAAAAAGGGCTAATCTGGCAACCCTGACTCTGAAATGCATTGCTCAACTCGCAAATCGGTAGGCACTTCAACATTACCCACTCGTCGAAGAGTGCCTGCTTTTCAGTGTGAAATTGCTTTGTGTTTTAGTCACAATTTTCCTTATAAACTCCATTGATTGCAGTCATTAAGATCCTTCTTGCACTCAGTTCAGTTGCAGAAGAAAAAAATAGTATTAGCAGAGGGTGGGAATCGAACCCACGAAATCGAAATTACTACTCCTCTGCCCTAACCATTAGGCAACAATGGTTGTGGCGAAACATTCAGTTAAATTTTTTTGTATCAAATTTTTTCGATCAGAACATCACGTGTCGAGTCACATGACTGAAATCAGCTGAATCGCGAGTACGCTTTTTCGACGAGTGGGTGAAGTTAAAGTGCCTACTAGAGATGCAGCAAACCCAAAATTTTTATCCGCACACCGCACCGCAACTGACTCATCTATCCGCGCACCGCACTTTATCTGGAACTTTGACACTGCACCGCACATTACAAAATTTAAAAAAAATATTTTAACGCGTTATTTTTTAGAAAGTCATATGTAGCAAAAAGCACCCATGGCATATAACTGGTAACCTACCAGTACAGTTGTGCACTAATTGGCTAGGCTAACCAGATCGTAGCCTATTCTCTTATCAGCAATGCATCTAAGTTCTAAGACATAATACAAACTAAGACAAATAGAATGTTCCTGGATCCAGTATCAGGACTTTTGAACACTTTTTGTAAGCAATAGTGCAATTTTAATGTCGGCAGTGGGTATTTGACCGGCGCCGGTCTTTGAATCTGAAACACTATTTGACCGGTCATGACATCACTATATAGGCATTTTTTTCTTTTTCTCTTTCAAAGCAAAAGACGAGAAGAGTGCCTATATAACTTCTAAATTCATCACCTATGTTCATCTGACTCTGTGGCGCGTAGGATACGTATCGGGCTGGTGCTTCAGGGGGAATGAGTTCGATACTACGCGGAAGCGTTCTTTTTTTTTAATTTCTAACTAAATTTTGACCCGAGGTGACTCAATCGTTAGGCTTCTGCATTTTTGTGGTCAATTTTTAATCTGAGTAGCCTACAGCCCAATTTTTTATGTCTTTTCAAATATGAGTAATAAAGTTAGAGTTTTTTAATTTTCTTGAATTCAAGAATTTCTCTGGATAATTTTCCGTTCGTCATAAGAGGATGTGACCGTGTTTGCCAAACGACGCAAAATGTAATGACGAGCGGAAAATTATGACAAACGGAAAAATACCCAGAGAAATTCTCAAATTCCAGAAAATTAAAAACTCTAACTTTATTACTACATTTTATTTTTTAATTTTCTTGAATTTAAGAATTTCTCTGGATAATTTTCCGTTTGTTATAAGAGTATGTGACCGTGTTTGCCAAACAACGCAAAAATGTAATGCATTGTTCAGCAAACACGGTCACATCCTCATATGACGAACGGAAAATTATCCAGAGAAATTCTCAAATTTCAGAAAATTAAAAACTCTAAGTTTATTACTCATAGTTGAAAAGACATGAAAAATTGGGCTGTAGGCTACTCAAATTAAAAATTAACCACAAAAATGCAGAAGCCTAACGATTGAGTCAATTCGGGTCAAAATTTAGTTAAAAATGAAAGAACGCTTCCGCGTAGTATCGAACTCATTCCCTCTGAAGCACCAGCCGGAGACTTATCCTACGCGCCACCAAATCCGTTGAACATAACTGACAAACTTAGAACTTATATAGGCACTCTTCTCGTCTTTTGCTTTGAAAGAGAAATAGAAAAAAATGCCTATATAGTGATGTCATGACCGGTCAAATAGTGTTTCAGATTCAAAGAACGGCGCTGGTCAAATAGCCACTGCCTTTAATGTCAGTGGCTATATGAACTACACACACAAGAGTAAAACTAAGTATAGCATGAACTGGGTGGCGACGATGTCGTCCCCTGCCGATGTCGTACCCCCGATGTCGTACCCTCATACATCGGGACGCGCAATAATTTACGCAGCCAAAAAAAGCTTCATATGCGGCGCGCTGTTGGATTTCAGCTTGAGCGTCAATGCCCATGTCGTCTCCGGTGAGTGATCTTGAATCACGCTGCCGAACAGACTTCAAAATGCGGCGGGCTGTTGCATTTCAGCTCGAGCGTCAATGCTCATGTCGTTCCCAGTGAGTGATTATTATGAATAACGTTGCCGAAAAGTCTTCATTAACGCTGCCGAAAAGTCTTCATATTCGCTGAGGCGTAGGCCACAAAAGCAGAATTAATAGCCATGTAGGCCACAAAAGCAGAAAATAGGCTATTACATTTGAAATATTTTTTATAGTGTTTGTTACGTTATTCTTTCAGTTTGGTACAACTTGTGGGATTAGTTGATGAACAAACAAATTATATTTAATTTCAAAAATAAAAATTAATTTCTAGGCTAATTTTTTTTTCAAATGTCCGCTAGACAGGGTTAATTATTTTGTTGCTGACGAGTGCACAGTTTTGCACAACCGAGTGAACAGTTTGTTTATTTATTATTATTTCTTTAAAATAACATAACCTACGGACA
Source organism: Aplidium turbinatum (assembly GCF_918807975.1). Taxonomy (NCBI): domain Eukaryota; kingdom Metazoa; phylum Chordata; class Ascidiacea; order Aplousobranchia; family Polyclinidae; genus Aplidium; species Aplidium turbinatum. Next base: position 30,360,784 of record NC_137475.1, on the reverse strand, counting down.
CGGTAGCCCACTGCTACGAGTAGCGGATCTATGCAAAATGGCGCCCATGGCAAAGTTTAAATGTGCGCCCTTTTTAACAATTTAAGTTAAATATTGCATACAAGTCATTTATGAACAAATCGTGAAGAAAATAAATCAATGTAGCCTATTATTGCCGTTTTATAATGTTCAAAGGCAGTCACGTGAGATTGTTTCGTCATGCAAATTTTGTTCTCTCTGCAGAGCTAATCAATTTGATAGAATGCTGCGCTATTGTGCCTTTCCAAGTTATTTCCAACATAAAAACTAGCAAACACGCTTATTACTTTTTTATCTGACGCTGTGTGTCTAGCCTACTACCAAGTGAATTATTGGACATAATCGGACATAAGTTTGTCTGCTTGACTTTTCAGCTTCTGCTGCTTGCAAGTTTCGTCTCTTTCGCCCTTCAGCCCCACTTTCCTTTTTCTATGTATCAGGGTCTAAAAGGGCAAGTAAAAGTTAAAAAAATCCTTGGTCGACAATTATAATATCAGGCTATAGCCTAGGCATACGCAAAATGTTTTCGTAGTACTTTACGTAGGCCTGGCCAACTTAAAAATCATCTCAATGAATAGAGCACTGTGTTGATGCAACCGGCAGTGACCGACCTGTAGATAGGGGTATTTTTGTCGGATAACTGTGGATAAAAATAAAACGACCCAAGTCCGGCAGATTTTTTCAAAAACTAATATTAATTAATATAATTTGTCGCCGACGTTTGTTGGCATGTCGGCGGGTTTTGTGACCGTTGGGTTATAGCCTATGCTAACTAACTAGACTAGAGATTGAAGAAACTGATAGCGAATCAATCCCAACATTGGTGTGTACTACAGACGAAATCGGTTAATCGAATCACCTATTTGCCAGACGTTTTGATACGATTGATTCGTTTAACCAATTTCCTAAAAAAAAGGGTTTATTGTGAATGGGCGTAATTGTTGGGAAGATGTCTGTGCTGACTAGGCTGCAACGCACATTACAACTGATGCTTCCTACAACTGTTTACAATTCTGGTTAAACTTTAAAGAGTTTATTAGTTCTGTGTTACATAACACTATGCTGTATGTTCCAGCCAGCAAAACTGGTCCTTTTTACATTGATTTATCATCTGCAGACGTTGAAACAATGTAAAAAAGACCAGCTTTGCTGACTTGGCTGAGCAGGTATGATCAAAGCATTTTTCTGCAAACTGCGGCAATCGGACTTTTTTTAATCTCACCGATCTCTGTGATGTCACAACGCGAACTTTGACGTTGACGTTTTTGATTCAAGCGTGCTATTTTTAGCTCCTACCAGCTGTGTAGTTTTGAGTATGGAACGTGGCCTACGAAAATAGTGGTATGGCAGAAAAACACGGCTCACACTCATTGTTTTGAAATCACAAAGCTTTTTTTTCAAGTCTTTTGCGCTGTCTGGTAAAATAATTAATCTACAATGTTCTTCAACTGAACAAAACTGCACAAATGAAATTATGCACTGCATTTCACAACAGTAGGCTACTTTTTTTCAGCAATTTAAAAAAGATTCTCCAAAGTTTTCTGGTAAAAACTTTTGGACATACTTTCCAACACTTCCCTCTTAAGCCGAAATAATTAGTCCATGTCCATTCCTTGGAAGGCCAGTCGCTGACGGATGACATCAAAAGCATTTAAACTTCTTTAGTGTAATTATTCCTTTTGTGTGCTCTTCTGTTTTAATGAAGCCCAACTGTGCGAAAATTGGTTCTTTGTAGTGCGATGTCTAGCACATAAGATTATGGCCTGGGATTACAGACACTTGTCTTTGTTTTGAGTGCATGCCTCTGTCTCACCTTTGCTTCATTTCGCCTTTGAACATTGCAGACAATAATGCGAAGCAAAAAAGAGACATTCTTTTTTCGCTAGTGGGTATCATCATCATAATCCATCGTCGGTTTGTTCCCCACTAGTGGGGGTGGCCTATTGTTTCCGCGCAGCAATTGTCTTAATCCCTTTTCTCCATTTCACCCTGTCCCTTGTATCTTCCTCCTTCAGTCCGACTTTTTTAAACTCATCCTTCACTTGTTGTTTCCACGTTCTTCTTGGACGACCGCGTTTCCTCTTCCCATCCACCTTTAGATCTAGTGCCTTTCTAAGAAAACTTCCTTCCTCCCTCCTTATCACATGTCCATACCATCTTACTCCATTTGCCCTTGCCAGTTGGTCTATAGTCTCTCTCATCTCTAGCATATCCAACAATTCTTCAGTCCTTTTTTCCCTTCTCGTTTTCACCTCACACATTGCTCTCACCATTGACCTTTCCGTTCTTCTCAGGATTGCCAGTTCACTCTCTCTCAATACCCATGTCTCGCTACCATATAGCATTGCAGGCCGCACACAGCTCCGATATACTTTTCCTTTCATCCTTAGTGAAAATTTTCTGCCATACAACATTTCCCCACATTCCCTGAACTTTGCCCAGCCCAATCTTGCCCTTGTTGTCACCGCTGCTTCACATCCACCACTTCCATTTATCCGATCACCCAGATAACAGAAGTCTGTCACTGTTTCGATGCCATGGCAGAACTCATCATCATGGCCTTCCACTTCATTCCTTCCTTTACTGCATTTCCCACAAACAAAACACTTCGCCAATCTTGTTGCGGCTTGTTGGGTATAATTATACGATTAAATGAATGAAGTATGCAAACTAGAAGCAAATCCTGATGCTGTTATCCGACTTATTCTTTTAAGCGGTATGCGCTTAACCGATGTTTTTACTTAACATCAGATTGGATTTGGTTTGGGATTTCAGGTTTTGATTCAAATAAACGATTGATACGTTTAAGCAGTATACTATTAACCGATTTCGTCTGTACTAGGCTACGAATTGCGTTCATTTTATCCGTTTGACAACTTGAGGAAGTTAGGTAAAAGTACGGTACCGTATATTTATAAAGCACAGCTTGTGAAGTTGTCAATGAACCTCAAAACTTCAGACTGCTTAGTGCTAGGCAGCGTCAGCACAGCACGTAAAAGAAATCATACCTAGCATAATTCTTGGTCTCAAAATTTCACATAATGATGCTTATAGGCTCAATAATACCGTACTTCAATGCTAATTTCTTCCTAGAACAGACTGAGTGGTCTGGTCAGGCCAAATTGAAGTCATACAACAGATTAGATTTATAAATTCTTATAAAAATGAATAAGTAAGTTCTGGAGCTACTTCTAAGCTTCAACTAATCGCTGCATGGCGACTTTACTAAACTTCCAATTTTTAAATGGCAAAATCGTCATTTCCGTAGGGTGGCAAATGACTAGGTCGTCTCGTTGTCTCCCTGTCGGTATGGGAACTCGTGTAACTTTTGCATTGTGTATATTTTTGCATATTTCAAACATGTACTGTACTATGTTCCTGACAAACAAACCATTGATTGATTCCAATTGTTGCTGACTGAACGCAAAGTGAGCCAGGAGAGGCACAATGTTGCTTTTCCAACGTCCATTGTTTAACAATGGCTACAGTAAAAGAGTGACCTTTTTTGATCTTTGATGGGCGCAAATTAAATTTTGAAGAAAGTATAAGTCACAAATTTTATTTTTTACCAACCGATTTTTGCGCCCATGGCTCGAGCCATGCCTGCCATACTCTTAGGTAGGCTACGCCACTCCAGTGCTACGGCCTAGGGGAACAAAGTCGTAAAAATGTGGCTCGTAATTCTGTTCACTTCCGTTTAATTGTGTGTCTGAAAATATGTTATCAATGGAAAATTACCATCACAGAAATGAAGAAGAGCAAATTCTAAAGTTAGTTTGCAGTCATTATGTGCTTATCTTGACCTAGCCTATAGCATACATTTTAAGCTAATACCGGTTCGCTTACAACAATTAGCTTTGTTTTCTAAGTAGGCTAGTCCTATGTTGGCTTGCGAACAAGGCGGACTATATAGAAAGCAGTATAGATTACATAGAAAACAAATGCGAACCATCGATGCAGTACAGTAACGTGGCATCTTTTTTTAAAATTATTGATAAGCAGAAGCGCTATGTTCTTTGCTTGGATTCGCTATCGTGCAATAGGCCAAATGCAAAAGAGTAATGCTTTGAATGATGATCAAGACATAAAATAGCCCAGTCAAGCCTACTTAGGCTACTTTTCTGAGCGTGCAGTATTTTCTGTGAAGCTAAACCACAAATCAAACATCTAAATGAACTAAATTTCTCAAGCCAAATAAAGTTTTTTATTGTATGAAAACAGAATTCTTTATCTATACAGAAAAATTATGTTACCTATATAATTGTGCTTGGTGTTGGTCTACATTTAGGTAAGTTAAAAAGCATATTAATTTAGGCTTGAAAGATTAATTATTATTGTTGTTCCAATGAGCAAATTGTTGTCAATCAAATGGGCATCCAGGTGTTGAGTGCCTCTTGAGATAGGAATACTGTCATGTGGTTGGTTGTCCGGCTTTTTGGAAATCGCATTGCGTAGCCAAGACAATTGTTAAAAGGTTTTGTTATGAATATAGCTTGCCAGTTGACACTTGGCTGCGTCATTGGTAACAAAACGTAAGTTAGTGAAAGGTTTTAGCTAAGTTATAGGCTATGTAACAATTCACTAATATTTCCTGCATACTCAACCTTTCAAAATTCTAATTTACATCATCATCGGTTAATAAACATATCGAATCAAGATTGCAGCCCCTTCATTACAAATGATCACGAACCGCCGCTGCTGTTAGCCTACGGTACTTTAAAATGTTATAATAGTGCACCATTTCACATCGAGATAACTAATTGGTTTCATTTCGCAAATGATCCATTGCAAAGGATCAACTTTTCTTCCAAAACAAAACAAACACTTATGTGCCAAATCAACGAGGAAAATGAGTTAATTGGAGATCAATATTACAGGAAACCAGGCTGGAGTAGGCTAATCCTCGGAGAGACCATTATTTAAAAGTAATAGTTAAGCACATCTCTAATCTACATTACCAGATAACGTAGGACCACACTTGTTGCATGTCATAGTTAATGTTTTTTTTAGCTGTTTCTGTGTTTTTTGTCTTAGGTTAGATATGTTTATTTTCGCCCTTTGTTGCGTTTATTTATTGTCCGCCCCGTTAGCTCAGTGGTTATGCGCCGGCTCAAGATCACGCGGCGCAAGCTCGACGCTCGGGATGTGCGCTTGAGCAACGCATTTCAGGACTGCTCTCAATTCAGCGGCACCTAGTGAATGGAATAATTTCTCGGCAACAACACTTCAACAATCGGAAAACTTCACTCTGTCAATCTCGGTGACCGGCCCTGCGTCAAGAGCCACTGCAAGTACGCATAACTACCAGGAATAACCAATCAAGGCTTTGTCAGTCCGAGAATAAAGATTCAAAACCAACCAATTTGCAGTGGGCTACGTTACCGATGTCAAAATAAATGTTCATGAAAAGAAATTGCGTGTTGATTCAGTGGCGTAGCTTGGGAATGTTCCGCCCGGGGCGGATTTAGATTTTGCCACCCCTTCAAGAAAAAGTATGTGAAAATGAAATGCGTTTTTTTTATCAGATTAAAATCAAAAATCGTAGTCTGAAAGTGCCTCCCCCAGACGTGCCGTCCGGGGCGGTCTGCCCCCTCCCTAAGCTACTGTGTTGATTGCAGGAACATGAAATCCATGTTCTTGGGACGAAAGAGCAATGCGAAATTCATGAGGAATCAGAACAGGGCAAGAAAGATTTTTTTTGTTTTCAATTCAATTTTATTTTTCTTTGTACAAGTCATGATGAGTTGAACAATATTGTAACGAGTAAAACAGTAATGATAAATTTAACAATAGAGTACAGGAACAAAACCAACAAAAGAAAAAGGTTGGAAAAATTTCGTTTCGATTTGAATAAGTTCGTTTTAAACAACCATAATTTTTACCTACATTTAAATGGACAAAAAGGTTGAACATCTGGCAACAGGGACGACATCGACATGGGACGACATCGGCAGGGGACGACATCGGTGGCATTCGCATGAACTCACTGGGCTAACTGTTATAGTAACTAATGCGATAGTTGCGCTAGGCCTATAGCCTGGTAACTGGGAGCTGAGCTTATCAGCTAGGCCAGTGGTTCTCAAACTTTTTTTTGTTGCGACGCCTCTAGAAAGATTTTTGGACTTACGATGCACCAGCAAATAAAAGTAAATGAAGAAACTTATGGTTAAAGTTTTATTTATTGATACAGCAACAAAAAGCGATGCATATTATTTAATGTGACGTGTGGGCTTGTTTGTTTTTACAAAGTTAATTGAATCTTGGGAGAATTTTTGAAATTGCCACCCGCATTTCTCTTTCACTGTTTATTCGTGATCGATATTTGGTTTTATCACCGCCAAGGCAGAAAATTTTGCTTCACATAAATAGGCTACGACGTAGCAAATGGGATAATAATTCGCACTGCTTTCATTCACCAAACCTGGATAACCGTCATTCATTGAATCCACAAATTTTCCGGATTTCCTACTACGAAAGGATCACGAATCCATTCGAAGTTTGAAAAATTTTCCGGGAAGTATTTTGCAAATTTCTACTCGAGCTTGGACAAATATAAATAAATATGCTTCGCAAACTTGAAGGAAAAAAAGCGCACTTGTAAGATGTAACCTCAACTCTTCACTGTTTTCAAACTGAAATAACACCAGGAAAAAGGATTCAGAGTTTCCAATTTTATTTTGAAGGATAGACATCCAATACTACGTTAGGGTATCAGCACTCAGCAGTGGCAATTTTTTTAGTCAATTGCAGTGTAATCGGCTAAGTGCATGGAACACATGTGTCCCAGCGGTCCTCAAAGGGTTAACCTCATTTTTATAACTTAATCTTAAACTGAGTTCAGCCAAAAAACGGAACTATTCTGCGACGCACTTGGAAAAGTGAAACGACGCACCAGGGCGTCGCGACGCACAGTTTGAGAACTACTGAGCTAGGCTATTAACCAAAAACATTCGTACAGCTTCCCTGACAAGCCAGCCCCAAAATCCTGTCAAGTGTCAACTGCAAGCCATTTGCAATTTGCATTTGCACTAGAGATGCAGCAAACCCAAAATTTTTATCTGCACACCGCACCGCAACTGACTCATCTATCCGCGCACCGCAATTTATCTGGAACTTTGACACTACACCGCACACCGCAAATTACAAAATTTTTAAAAAATATTTTAATGCGTTACTTTTTAGAAAGTCAATTGTAGCAAAAAGCACCCATGGCATATAACTGGTAACCTACCAGTACAGTTGTGCACTAATTGGCTAGGCTAACCAAATCATATTCTCTTATCAGCAATGCATCTAAGTTTTAAGACATAATACAAACTAAGACAAATAGAATGTTCCTGGATCCAGTATCAGGACTTTTGAACACTTTTTGTAAGCAATAATGCAATTTTAATGTCAGTGGCTATATGAACTACACACACAAGAGTAAAACTTATAGCCTGAACTCACTGGGCTAACTGTTATAGTAACTAATGCGGTAGTTGCGCTAAGCCTATAGCCTGGTAACTGGGAGCTGAGCTTATCAGCTAGGCTATTAACCAAAAGCATTCGTACAGCTTCCCTGACAAGCCAGCCCCAAAACCCTGTCAACTGCAAGCCATTTGCAATTTTCCATAGCTTTCTAGCTTAGATTAGAGTTTCCGAAGGAAAAAAAACTGATCCGTGTTCCCAATTTAAATTTGAAGTTTCATGACTGATTTTCTTGAAAAGTTGAAAGTTTACATTTACAAAACTTTAATTTCTTGAAAGTTTACGCGGCAAGCGGCGCGGCTTTGTCATTTCATCCTTCCACGCGGCGTGGCACACGGCAAAAAAGTCAAAAGCGGCCGCGTACGCGGCGCGGCTTGCATCACTAATTTGCACAGCTTTCCAGCTTAGGGTTTCCGAAGGAAAAAAAACTGATCCGTGTTTCCAATTTAAATTTGAAGTTTCATAACTGATTTTCTTGAAAAGTTTACGTTTACGAAAGTTTAATTTCTTGAAAGTTTACGGGGCAAGCGGCGCGGCTTTGTTATTTCAACCTTCGGCGCGGCACGCGGCGAAAAAGTCAAAAGCGGCCGCGTACGCGGCTTGCATCACTACTATACATTAAGTAAACTTTCTGAAATGTTTCTCTGTATCTCCTTCTATTCTGATACATGCATATCAGTGGCGGCTGGTGCTGTTTGTGAGCAGTGGGGCTACAAAGACTTCCCCAGAAAATTTTGAAAAATTGAATTAAATTTGGTGCGTTCTGAGCATGTTTTTACCTTAAATTTTGAAATTTAAATGAATTCAGTCTTGGTTGAAAAATTGATGCATTCCTAAGCTGTATTTAAAAAAAACTAACAGTAGGCTATTGCTTTGGAGACAAACTTTACTAGTATTCAGTGATGTACGGATTGTACGCGCATACAAAATATATTGACGCCGTCAGTGAAAACGCAAATGTTTGAAAATCCATACGCCGTATTCGTCAACATAACTTGTAAAAAAAGTTGGCGGCGTCAGCGCATACACTAGCGTAAACTAATGTTGTTTGCTAGGTGCCAAACATTCACACGGTATAAACCACTCGAAACAAACAAGTTTTATTTTGAATTTCCACGAAGAAACACAAGCATCTGAAAGTGTTCATCTGATATTTTGCTGTGTTTTGGTTCCAATATGTCTTTGCCCATTGAAAACATTCTTTCAACTGCAGCCCTGGAAGGTATTGGCGTGTTGTAGCGAAAAAAATAAAAATGCATTAAAAAGTATGCGTTGCCGCTATGCGCTAAAAAATTGCGAAAACTTTACGGCGTAGCCTCTAGCGCAAACTATCTAAAAAAATGTGGCCGCAAGCGTTAGCATAAACAAAAAGTGTACGCCGCAAGTATGCGGCGTAGAATTTGCGGCGTACGTACATCTCTGCTAGTATTGAACTTAGTCTTGACTAGCCTAGCCGTTGCATACAAGGTTCAAGTGATTTTGAGATGCCCTAGCACTTCCTATAACCTGTTGAATACCCTAACTCTACAGCTAACACTTCTAAGTTACATTCATGGCTCATCGCTACTCTGCGAAACAAAAACTAACTTTAAAATGTGTGTAAAGTTATTCGGTTAGATGGGGCTGTTTTCCATGCAGCCCAAACAGATTCAAAAATTGCTGTAAAATACCAAAAGAGGCGGAGTTTCAAGGATAATTTTTAGCCAAACAGAGCGCTTGAAATCCAGAATCTGGGGCTGCAAAGCAGTTTGCCCAAAATCGGTGTTGCCAAACGAAGCTTTTAATATTTTAATTTTCGATTCGCAATTGCTAAGTGAAAAAAGTAACTGGGTCGGACAAACACAGAGGAAAACATATTTTCCCTCTTCTCTTTTTTTCAAGTGGGGCTGCAGCCCTGCAGCCCCATGGCACGAGCCGCCACTGATGCATATGACATCCTTCTTTTCTTTGATGCTTTTATCCAAGAAATCACTTGGCTACATTATAACAGCAATTATAACTTAAACTGGATCTCAAACCTCAATCGTCTTGGGCTGTTGTGTGATGTGCAGTTTGACCATAGAAAGAGCTCAACACCTGCTCTCCTGGCCCCTGGGCCACATGGAAGCGGGCTTTTGCCTGAGGATGGGTTTCTTTTATGTCCGGTTTTCTTTCTCCATTCTATTATTGTTATTATGACTACTCATCCACATGAATATCGGATTTGGCAAATTCAATCCACAACACTTTTCATTAGGCTGTCATTCATTACTACATGTATGCTTCTCTTTGTTTTGTTTTCTGCGATTGGTTTTTTGGGTTTTGTGACCGTGCTAACTATTGATATATAGCCTGCTGTATGATTTTCCATTCAGGCACGTTTTAAACCTTTCAAGATTTTGCCACCTTTTTCCGTTCATTAACGTGCTGGTAGGTCTATATCAATTTTTGTAGTTAAATAGTATCGTTTTTGTCCCGGACGCAATAATGACGAAAAATAAAATGTTTGATTGATTGATCACTCTTTTCATAAGCAACAGGTTTATTCTTTCCACTAATGCATTTGCATCATACCCTAGAAACTTTGGTGTAGATTGGTATGCAACCGAACGTTTTCATATAAGCTGATAAACAACTTCTGATAAAGAAAATCTTGAAGTTTCGAATAAGAAGAAACGGTCAAGTTAATTTATTTTGTTTCAATTGCGCCACATATAAACAAACAAGCACAATAATACACAAAGATATACACATAGGCCTATTCTATATACTCATCAGCAAGATGCATGCAAGTTCGAGTTCACTATCGACAGTGTTGGGCGCGATAACTCATTTTTCAGTTAAGCGATAACGATAATCGATAAACGAAAAATGCCTAAAGCGATAACGATAAACGATAAATCAAAAAAAAGTTAAGCGATAACGATAAACGATAAATTATCGCCGATAATGTCCGATAACGATAATTTTTTTTCTCGATTAGCGCTGCCCCATCCCATGCAGCACGAACTGTTTTCATTAACATGACGAAAAATCGAACATAATATACTGTAAAGGGACAAAACTTTTTGTAAGTTATGCATGAATAGAATCGCAACAGCGGCAGTAGGTATCAATCTTCAACCTCTTGAATCTTGATCCAGAATCAAACCACTGAGGTAACCGCCGTGCTTATAATTATACCTTCAGTTACCAGTTGGATGCTTTTATCAATTGAGTTACACTGCCGCTTACGTGCAGTAGGCAAAATAATTAAATCAAATGAAAATACCATAAAAAATTCCAAACTTTGTATTTTGCTTTCTACGGGCTGTTTACAGCAAAGTCAGCAATAATTGAAAAAATTCTAAAAAACGCAAAATGCTTAAAAATTTATCAGTAATCTTAAGCGTTATTGGTAGTAAAAATATGCATACTGTGAAATCCATCAAGCTTGTCAAATTAGTCGTGTTTGTTCAAGAACAATAACATAATTATCGTAATTTACTGATAATCTCAGATAAATTTTTCTGTTTTCTTTGTGAACACCATCAAGCAATGGCAGAACGCTGAGTTGTTGCAATAAGAATTACAATATAGGCACTGCATTATTAGTGGGAATAAAAATATTTGATTGAGCGTTGGCTATGTCGCATAGGTAAATCATCGTCGTATTCAGGCTTACGCCCGGTGGTTGAAGATTTAGATTAAGTGGACGGGAAGGCAAGGAAGCCAATCTTCATGTCCACCTTCAGGCATGCCTTTAAGTGTCCTGCCCTTTCGATTGCCGTTCCAGCGCTCTCACCACTCGGCTATGCAGCATAGGTAAATGAAAATACTGTATTTAGCATAATTTTACCACGCAACTCGATACGCAACTGTTTGCTCATGAGCGGTGTCGAACCGGCACCCTTTCGATTGCCGTTCCAGCGCTCTCACCACTCGTCTATGCAGCATAGGTAAATGAGAAAGGTTATACTGTATTTAGCATAATTTTACCACGCAACTAGAACTCGATGCGCCTATTGTCATGCAAAAAGTACTACAAGATGCAAAAAGTGTGATGTCGGTCTGCATGTCAAATGCTTCAAGCAATATCATATTCTGCAATGACTTGTTTCAGTGATGGTGGCGCGAAAGACCATGTTTCCGATGTAAAAGCGGCCTCGTATTGCGACACTTTCATAAACCACTTGCCAATTTTTTTCGCTTCGCTTCAAAGGAATCTGTACCGCCTGTGCGCTTACATTTTAATTGTAAAATTCACTCGCGATTGCCGATTGCAGCAAAACAGCAAGAGGCTTGTTGCATGGATTTGCAACTCTAAAAATTATTGTGTTGTCAGGGCCGTCGCTGCAGGAGGCGTGCCCCTCCCATGACAACGACCTGTGCACACACACTTCAGGCACTGAAGAAGAACTGGTTTTAATTTTAGTTTCATTAACTAGGTGGCTAGTAAAAATATTACTTTTCATTGTCTTTCCACTTGTGTGTTGATCCGAAATAAAATTTATCGGCGATTAATTATCGGCGATAATCAAATATTGCCTTTGGCGATAACGATAAACGATAACTGAAAAAATAATTAAGCGATAACGATAAGCGATAAAAAGTTATCGCCGATAATTATCGCCGATAAATTATCGCCGATAATGCCCATCACTGTCTATCGACCTATGTAGTGTGGTTCCATTCAGTGGCGCCGCCAGACCTTCAACATTGGGGGGGCAAAATATTAACAGTGCAAGACAGTAGCATAGTCAAAAATTTTGAAAGGGGGGGTGTTGACAGCCGGCGGGCGAAGCCCGAAGGCGTGTTTGCCGAAGGCGACACTTAGCGGTGGGGGGTCTGGGGGGCCTCCCCCAGAAAATTTTAAAAAATTACTTTCAATTTGGTGCATTCTGAGAGCATTTTCAACAAAATTGTGGGTATGAATATTTCTGTAAAATGGTGCTGTCCGGTGGCATAGCAAAAGGATAAGATCATGTTTTCTTTGGCATTTTTCGGAAATAAAGCTAATTGTCTCTATGTTTTCTTGTTGCTAATTCCAGACTGAGGTATTTGAATGTTTGGTATTGGCAAAACTCGCTCTTTTAATGCAGTTTGGTTTAAAATTAGGCAAACTTTGTTTTAGAGACATAGGTTGATTGCTTTTTTTTTGCGAGATTATTACAGTTTTATTATTTATCAATTTTCTCCTTGGTTGATTCAAAAAACGATCTTATTCCGGTAAGTCACTAACTTTTATGCTCTGAAGTCAACCCAAAGTTTAGAAAGTGTAACGTCATAGAGGTCATACATCTTGATGAGTGTCAAACAAAAAGCTTTGAAACAATGAAGTTACTTTAGGCTATTTTTGATATATTCAAGTTTTGTATAACGAATGGCTGGTTAGATGTTAATCTAGATCGAACAAGCGATCTCAGCAGTTGCAGATGGCTTGCATCCTTGCACAGTTTGAAGAGAAATTACATCATAGGCTAAAACTTTTCTTGTAAGCAATGTATTAACATCCGTAAATTCAATTTGAAAGGTTGAAACCCCCGAACCTCCCTCCCTTGGCTACGCCACTGGTGCAAGACATGCAAGACAGTGGTATAGGTCTATATTATTTAATTTCTCTTGTTTTTTACCAGGGCTGGAAAAAATGTTTAGCTTCCCGGGAATCTGTTTTTTAGAGAAAAAATTTCCCGCGGCTTACAATCACGATAATGAGAACCTTATATTTTGCTGATCTCCGAAGCTGACGTAAACCTTAAAAGTCATGTCGACATATTCTTGATGCCCCCCTTATCGAAAATTGTTCTTTGTAATACCGCTTTGAAGGAGGATTACGACTATGAACACAAGAATAAATTTTAAACTTCATTTTGAATTGAAAAGACATGACGTAATGTCTTCCAACCTTAGTTATATATTTTTTCATTACATAACGTCTTGTAGGAATAAATTGAAAATCAGTATGATCACTCAAAATGAAAGCAATGGGACCACGAATCCTCACTAAACCAATCAATCAATGGTCTTGTTGCACTGAAGATGACAACCTTATATTTTACTGATCTCCGGAGCTGACGTAAACCTTAAGGCATAGATCTGTTGACTCAATGCAAACCCTTTGAAGGTTGGGGGGGGGCCTGTCAATTCAACTTTTTTGTATCAACAGTTGTATCTCTAAAACTACTGAGGCTGCGACTACGAGATTTCTTGACTTTTCCTAACTTTTATTCACCTTTATTGAGCTGAAATTTTGAGCGAATAAAGGTTATAAATTGAAAGATATAAGGCATTTCTCAGCACATCCTCTGAAATATTTCATATTCTATTGTGAAACATTTTCCCACCAGCTGGATGAAAGTAATTAATTTGGCCCATGTCTCGTTAATTCTAACTGTTTCACAGCGTGAAGGGCACAGGGGCGGATCCAGAGGGGGGCGATTGGGGCGATCGCCCCCCCCTAAAACCTAAGAAAGTAGCTTTATTCTTCATTTATATGTAGGCTATAGGCTACGATTTGGAAAACGACATATCGAGAGCAATGCTGAATAAGTCTTTCGCCATGTTCAAAGATTAGGTTAGTTAGGCTAAGGTAGGCTATAATAATAACATAGTATTGAGGGCTCCAACTCGTGTCCGAGCATTGGTTTGTCTTCAAATCGAATTTGGCTTTGGATGGTGATGTCGTAGGCTATGTGGCTTTGGAGGCCCAGTCTATGATGGAAAAGACGTGGGCAAAAGGCACATTGTATGGAGGATGGAGGGCGTGGTAGTTTTAGTTTTTCTTTTCTAATCTTTCGTTTTTCTTGGACATTTTGTATCTTGTTTTCTTTTTTGAAAATTTCCGTGCCTTCCCTGGTTCTTTTTCTCCAGAGCAATCTGTCACTAACATTGTATACCTAATAATAACATAGTAGCCTATAAGCAGTGCTATTTTCGTAAAAAAAAGCACAGGGTACCGTACACTGTCAGATTTGCCAAAATGAAAAATAATACACAACTCGCAAAATAGGCTACTAAGCTTTGTTCTACCATAACATGAATTATCAACATCAAAATTGGACGAGAGGTACAAAATTGTTTATTTTTGGAAATTCAGAGGGTATACTATTCGAAAAAGCAGAGAGTATACTGAGGGTATACTATTCGAAAAAGCAGAGAGTATACTGTGTATACCGGCGTATACCCTCGAATACAGCACTGAGTATAAGGCTATTATTTCGTCACATTAGTCTAATTACCGAACGAAATTACTAAAATTTAAAAAAGTTTCTAAACTTTTTGCCGGCACTAGAGCATAGCCGCAACTTTGGCGGTCAGACGTGAAACTAAAACCATTGGAATTCTTACATACGTTTTGACTTGAAGAAGTGTAATTATGCGAGGTTAATTTGTAAGCTTATTTTTGTAGAGCATTTAATATGATATCTCTCTTTTAGTCTTAAAGAAGCTGAGGATTGAGGAGCGACACCATAATGAAACTATATTGCAGTAGGCTATTACATGCTTTAAAAGTTGTCAGCAACATTAAACGACGCAGATCGCAAGAAACCTTGGATTTTTATATAAAAGAGTGACAGGTTGTGTTTCGAAAGAACCGTTAGAGCATGGTTGTGATGCCAGTTTTGTTAGCACTGAAACTGAACTGACTGGGGAATGTTCTGCTGCCGTCGCTAATGTCAGTGATAGGCCTACCAATAAGACTTCCATTATTCGACAGAATGACGTAGGATGCCACATTGATTCGATTTCTAATATTGATGACTTAACAAAATGCGAGTTTCTAAAGAAACCCTGGAGACCTTCACATGATTTTAATCTGCCATTTTCTACTCGTCATAAAAAAGGAAAGGAAGAAAAAAGATACTGGAACCAGTCTTACTTGGATAAATTTCCATGGTTGGTTTATTCTGATGCCAAAAAAGGACTATTTTGTAAATATTGCAGCTTATTTGTTATTGGCCGCGTGTTGAAGGTTCTCACAAGCACGTAGGCCTACCCCTTCAAAAACTTGTTACAAAGCCTTTGACTGTTTTTGCGAAGCTTCTTGAAAAAGATGGCGATTTAACAACTCACGAGAAACAGCAGTAGCCTACCATAGAGATGCAGTGGAAGGGGGGTAAAGATTTTCTGAAGACCTTCCACACACCAAGACAACACATTGCGAACCAGTTATAACAACCTCAATGTCTATAGCCTATCAATATTATGCTGTGACATTGCGAAGATAGAATTAATTACCTGTTATTATCTTTCGGTGGCCAATTTTTAAATTGCTGTGGAACAATCAAGAGTGAAACCATCAATCTCAACTATAGGCCTAAATACGGCTAGGTTGTTCAGGCTTTAAGTTCAACTTGACATGGCAAGGGCACATCAGCCCTTTATCCCTTCCTTTTTGTTTAACAACAGCATTGTTGAGTTTTTTTTTTTAAGTTATAGAATTTCTTATAATTAGTGTTCGAAGTGCTCTCAGAACGCACCAAATTCAACCTAAATTTTCTAGGGGAGACCTCCCGTCGTTGTTCGTGCCAGGCTGATCACTTGTCTGAATGTCAATGACATCGCCCCCCCTAACGTTAATACCTGGATCCGCCCCTGGAAGGGCATTGGCTGTATGTAAAATAATGTAAAAAAAATTAATCACAGCATTACTGTGCATGTTCTTCATTACTCTACCAAAAAATAATGTGTAAACTCACGCTACAAATTACACTCATAAGTGACCTCAACATTTCAACGTATATCTCTAAAATTCACATAGTTTTAATTTTCGGATATGCTCAGCGTGAATAATTTTACAAAGTGAATCCCAAATTTTGAAACCGTGCCAAATAACAGAGATATCACTCCTAAAGCATAAGAAGAATTGACAGCCCCTCCCCCCAAACTGAGCAAGACTCCAGGAGCCCAACCTTCTAAGGGTTAAAAGTCATGTCGACTTATTCTTGATGCCCCCCTTATCGAAAATTGTTCTTTGTAGTACCGCTTTGAAGGTGGATTACGACTATGAACAAAAGAATAAATTTTAAACTTCATATTTGTATTGAAAATACATGACGTAATGTCTTCCAACCTTATCACATTTTTTTTATTACGTAATATTTACCACCACCAAACCACTTTTGATGATCGAATTTGTTAATTTATCATTCGGTAAAATGTTTAGATGATGTCACGTCATTACGCCGATTTGAGATATAATTTCATTCCTGACGTCGTATGGATGAAAAACTTTTACAAGTTTTATACTCTGCTGAGATTAAAGAAGAAACATAAATGATAAACATTGGAGAAATTGAGTCTCCTTTACAACTTAATAATCGAACTACTCAAAACTACTGAAACAAAACGTTTTGTTTAAGTGAAAGAATCACTGCAAGCAACCAATGTCAAAATGCGCGCGGAAGAAGTCATGGGAGTGTGAGGTATCAAAAATTTAACAGGTTGTTATTTTTCTACATCAATGTGACGTTAGTTAAAACTTTAAAAAGTCTATATCTTTGCTTCTGTAGAAAATCTTTTTATCTACTGTACAATTTAGTCATCAAGGTTTTCCATACTTTTTTTTAAAGAGAGAGCTTTTACCTCCCCCCCCCCCCCCCCCCCCTTGCAACTTGAGTTGACTTACTTGAGGTTGGGATCCAAATATTAAAAAAAATAATATTAATATATTAATAAAAATAAAAAAAATTTAAAAGATGATGCCCAAAACATTGGGGGGGGGGGGGCAGCTACCCCGCCTGCCCCCCCTGCCAGCGCCACTGGTTCCATTTCAATTGGTATTTTTTCAAATTTTTAGACTTTACGGCGATCACTCACTCTGATTGCTGAGTTTCTTTCACCTTTTGTAGATTGCACAGAATTATGCCGCTAGAATGAGAGAAGTGTTTGGACTCATTTTCGAATTAGAACAGCAATTACAAAATGTGCTATTGTAATTTTAGGATGCAACCTAATTCGTACCATGAACACAGGGATATCTAGAGAAGGGAATACGAATGCTTTTAATACGTCTGACAATAGAAGGGCGTTTGTTTATCGTAAATAATCTGTGTTTATCATAAAGTGACAATTGGCACCGATAGTAGTTTAATAAATCTTGTTATAACAACCTGCATTGCGCTATTAGCATCAAGCTTGGACACTCACTACATGCTCATGGTTACTTGTTAATTCAACTACTCGTACAGTTGCTTCACATCTCGCCTACTGCAAAGGCTTTGTTAAGTAACTTTTCAACTGGTTGGTTGGTTTGGTTTGTTTTGAATCTTTATCCTCGGACTGACAAAGCCTTGATAGGTTATTCCTGGTAGTTTCGCATACTTGTAGAGGCTCTTGACGCAGGGCCGGTTACCGAGATTGACAGAGTGAAGTTTTCCGATTGTTGAAGTGTTGTTGCCGAGAAATTATTCCATTCACTAGGTGCCACTGAATGGAGAGCAGTCCTGAAATGCGTTGCTCAAGCGCACACTCTGAGAATCGAACCAGCGCCGCGTGATCTTGAGCCGGGTGCGTAAGCACTGAGCTATCGGGGCGGACTGTCGACAAGTCGACTTGTCAACGACTTGTCAACGAAACTTGTCAACGAAAGTCGACTTGTCAACGAAAGTCGACTTGCGGACTGTCAACTGTCGACAAGTATTCTTTAAATATGCTCTATGTAACGTTTACTAACTTTCTTTGGTAGTTGACTGTACCAGCTGCACTGCAAAACTTTCTGCAATTTTGAAAACAACGGCATGTTTCACGTGCTACAAACTACCGCCCTGCGGCCCTGGTAGTGTCATAAGAATAAGGCAATCGCTGTGAGCCTTCACATCCCCTTGTCTAGATATCTCTGTATGAACAATTCGTACCGTCAGTTCGTACTTTGAAAAGATCTAGAAAAAAAATTAAAAATAGCCGCATATCGCAGTTTCCGCAATCATTTTAAAATTTTCCGCAAACAAACAAA
This sequence comes from Aplidium turbinatum, assembly GCF_918807975.1. Classification (NCBI taxonomy): domain Eukaryota; kingdom Metazoa; phylum Chordata; class Ascidiacea; order Aplousobranchia; family Polyclinidae; genus Aplidium; species Aplidium turbinatum. The sequence goes on along the minus strand of NC_137475.1, from coordinate 30,342,384 downwards.
AACTCTTAGGATCAGTACCGCGAATTTTAAAATGTTTGCGGAAAAACGGAAACTGCGATCAACGACTTCGGCTTTGTTCTATTTTTCTCTCTCTATCTTTTCAGTTTGTTTGTTTGCGGAAACACCCTAACCCCAACTCTTTTAAAATGTTTTCGGAAACTCCGATCAACCCTAACCCTTTTAAAATGTTTGCGGAAACTGCGATCAGCGACTTCGGCAAACTCTTAGGATCATTACCAGAAATTTTAAAATGTTTGCGGAAAAACGGAAACTGCGATCAGCGATGTTCTATTTTTTTCTCTTGATCTTTTCAGTTTGTTTATTTGCGGATACCGACACCTAACCGATACTTCGATACCCTAACCCTTTTAAAATGTTTGCGGAAACTGCGATCAGCAACTTCGGCTTTTTTAATTTTTTCTTTAGATCTTTTCAAGGTACGAACTGACGGTATGAATTGTTCATGGTACGAATTAGGTTGCACCCGTAATTTTAATACGCACAACAATGCCATCAAATTATTACATAGGCCTAACTATTAAAATATCTTTCTACTAAAAATAATAATAACTGTTTAAGTTAACAAATACGATTTTTAGAGGTGCTTAAAAAAACGGTTGCGTTGCAGATACACACATGGACTATGTGACGTAGTAAGTATCATACGCGAAGTTGTTTTGTCTTTTTCTAGATTGTTGTTTTACCTTTTTCTAGACATCTACTATGTTTGGCATATATTGTTTTTTGGGTGCTCTTGCACAAGACGCCCTGTTGGCCAAGTGGACAAAATGATGACGTCAAAAACGTCACACACATTGGAATATACTGTTATGAAAGAGGAAGTGCGGGGTGGCAATGCAATGAAACACACCAGAAGGAAATTGTCTCCCATTTATTGATTTGTTGTTCAATTTAAACAAATATGCAATCGGTGAAAAGCACAAGCATAGATCTAACCAAAAAAGTTAATACCAAGTCCCACTATGCTACTAGCTCCATCTGGTGGCCACCTAAACTTGACCAAATTCAAACCATAACGAAAACATCATTTTAAATGATAAACAATCTAAATCAAATCCAATTAAAAGAACATGTTACTGTTTATTGAAGGGCTAACTTTCATTTTTATATGTTATTGAATATGCGCGCAATCGTTGTTCGAAGACAGCCCCCCAACGAAGCCTTTGCCCAATGTATTTCAATGGCGAATCGATCGTCTTTCAGTTCATGCCCTGCGTGTTCACGATAATTAATTGTCTTCCATTTATTCATTTCTTGCTCAATTTCAACAGATTTGCTATCGTTGAAAAGCACAAGCATAGATCTAACCAACTAAGTTAATATCAAGTCCCAAAAAACTACTAGCTCCATCTAGTGGCCACCTAAACTTGACCAAATGCAAACCATCACCGAAACTTCATTTTAAATGATAAACAATCTAAATCAAATCCAATTAAAAGAACATGTCACTGTTTATTGAAGGGCTAACCTTCATTTTTATATCTTATTTAATATATGAGCAATCGTTGTTCGAAGACAGCCCCCCCAACGAAGCTTTTGCCCAATGCATTTCAATGGCGAATCGATCGTTTTTCAGTTCACGCCCTGCGTGATCACGATAATTAATTGTCTCCCATTTATTCATTTCTTGCTCAATTTTAACAGATTTGCTACCGTTGAAAAGCACAAGCATAGATCTAACCAACTAAGTTAACATTAAGTCCCAAAAAACTACTAGCTCCATCTAGTGGCCACCTAAACTTGACCAAATTCAAACCATCATCAAAAGTTTATTTGCAATGATAAAAACATTAAACAACAGCCAATTAAAAGAACATGTTACTGTTTATTGAAGGGCTAACTTTCATTTTTATATCTTTTTTGATATGCGAGCAATCGTTGTTCGAAAACAGCCCCCCAACGAAGCTTTTGCCCAATGCATTTCAATGGCGAATCGATCGTCTTTCAGTTCACGCCCTGCGTGATCACGATAATTAATTGTCTACCTGGTCACAGCGGTAAACCATAATCTCTTCTTGGGAAAATTTTAACATAAAGTTCCCGAATCCGTTCGTCTGTATATAATGACCGAAGAAACACACACTTGAACTTCTTTTCAAACAGTGTATTTCTGTAAAATTAGCCCACGGCTACCGAAAACGAGGGGGTGCAACGCCTTACACCACTGAAAAACTGTCACTACAGAACAGATTACTTGGATAAAAGACGGAACCTTTGTCCAGCTAGCAAGCACTAAGCCAACAGTTAAAAGTGCGGCCAACTTTCAAACAATCATTTTACGAATGACCAGAATAGATAGCAATATCTCAAATTCACGTATGCAGTACTGTGACGCAATAATGAAAGACAATTATGAAGTCATTCCAACAGGTGTTTAAAGCTGATGTAATATTTCCTGTTTAAACAGGCCCAAACAGGCCCAAACAGGTTTGACACAATTCTTATGAACGCTGGTGCAATTTTGGCTCATGTTTTAGGAATTTCCATGACGTAATATTCAGTAGACTTGAACGGTTTTTATATGACGTTTGATTTGGTGAAAATTGTCGGGAACATAGCGGCCCCTAGTTATGACAGTCTGACATGGCATAACTAAAAAAGAATTGACGACAATTGTGAGCCAATGAATAAAAACACATGATACACAAATTGTTTGAATCACTCACGTTTAAGTTAATACGCAAATACAAAGGGCATGCAAAGAATGAACAGCAATAAGAATAAACACGACGATACATGAAATTGGTACCATAGGTACACGCTAAAATGACGCTATATACAATTGTTGCGATAATAACCGACTGTTCTGGGCTCAGACAAGTATCGGCCACCGCAGACAAAACCAGGCTCAAACCCTAACACTTAGGTGTTCTTTACGGGGGCGAGGCACGAAATATCCCTCAACACGTAGTCTACTTTTACTTTCCCCGTACTCTCATCATAGTTGCAGACGGCAACTTTGGCTCTACGAACCACAGGCTTCCCTTTCCTAATTTGTGGAACTACCTCATGCACCCTCCCAAGTTGATACTTCCCACGTTTACCAATGTCTTGGAGAGAACCTACCACTACAAGTTGACCAGGCTCCAAATTCTCGGCCATTTTTAGCCATTTTTTCCGGCCCTGAAGACCTGGCAAGTAAAAATCGATCCATTTACTCCAAAACTGCTGAGAAAGTGACAAATTAAACCGATAATCCCTTCTTAATTGGTCACGATCATGTGGTTGCCCAACAGCACAGTATGGGTCTAAGTATGGGGTCAAAAGTGAGGCAGGGGTGATGACAGTAAAATCCCTAGGGTCGTCACTCAAAGGTACCAAAGGGCGTTCGTTCACGATCCGAACGGCACTGCCTGTGTACGTAAGCAGTTCAATAAAATTGGGCTTACGAATTGAAGAGTCCAAAATGTGAAAAAATGCAATTTTAAATTGTTTAACCATTGCCTCCCAGGCGCCACCTTGCGCCGGAGCATACGGAGGTATAAATTCCCAGTTTATCTCCCTCTGTCTCAGGGCGTTGTGAAATTCAGCTGATTCTATCAACTCGGGTAACTTCTTAGATGCTGCCTGAAAGGTACTTCCATTATCGGAATAGATAGCATTAACCTGCCCACGTAAATCTGTAAACCTTGTAAAGGCAAGTAAAAAATCACTCAGCGACAATGACGTAACCAGCTCAACATGAATAGCGCGAGATGCCATACATGTGAATAAGAGTCCCCAAGCTTTTTTGTGACTCCTACCTTCAACAAAGGTCAATGGTCCAAGATAGTCTAAGCCGCAATCAAAAAAGGGTTTCCTATGGGCAGTTGTGCGAGACAAAGGTAAATCAGACATGAGCTGCCTTATAGGCCGAGCTTTCTCAATCGCACATACACCACAATCATTAAGATACCTCTTCACGGAAGCATTACCATTAGCGATCCAAAACTTCTGTCGCGTAGACAACAAAGTGTGCTGTACTCCACAGTGCGCATTTCGATTATGATGCGACAGTACAACAAGCCTAGTGAAGGGGTGTTTCGAAGGCAAAACAATCGGATGCTTTGCTTCTAGAGAAATCTCGGGAGAATTACTTAAGCGCCCTTCAATGCGGATTACACCAGCATCATCTACACAAGGTCTGTACTTTTTAAGTGAACGCAATCCTTTCAAGCGTTCCTTCTCACGTTGCGAAGCGCCAACACTACCCCGCTTTATCACTTCCTCAAGTGCATCCGGCGATCGTTTGGTCATTAAATGTAACACATCGCCATACACGCTTTTCTGAACAAACTTCACAGTTAAGTCTAAGGCTCTATCAAGATAAGAGGCGTCCAGTTTTGGCTTCATAAAGCTACGCTTTTTCGTTTTACAGCACAAAAATTCAACAAAAGCAACCAAATAAGCAATTCTCTTTTTCATAACATACAAAGAAGGTGCGGCCTCGATCAATCTGTGAAGGCCACCCTGTCCAACGTCAAGCGACCCCTCTTCGTCACGAAGATATAGGCTATGGACAGGTACTGGAGTGGGGTTTTCTACAGATGGAATTTCTTCACACTGATAGAGAAGACTAGAACCATTTAACCACAACTCTCGAAACTCTTTCTTTGTAATAAGATTTGGCCTTGTGCCAACATCAGCTGGGTTCATATCGGTAGGGCAAAAACGCCAATCCTGGGCTCCAGACAACAATAAAATATGCTCAACTCGACGCGTAATAAACTTATTCAAACGTAAATCAGGGTTCTTAACCCACTGCAACACAGTCCGAGAATCACACCAAAAATACTTACTGCAGTCGGGCATCTTCAATGCCTCGTAGGCCTGCTTCACGAGTCTTGCTGTATTCAAAGCGGCAACAAGCTCTTTCCTAGCTATCGGCCAAGAAAACTGATTTTTTACAACAATGGTAGATTTACCCAGAACGAAAGACACACTCGGAACTCCGTTAACCAGTCTACGTAAGTAAACAACAGAAGAGAAAGCTTGATTCGAAGCATCACTAAACCCATGCAATTGATATGAGACAATATCATCCGGACTGCACACACCAGAGTTTGCAAAATACCATCTCGGTAACGAAAAATCTTTAAGCAGGTCCAAAGAGCGAAGCCACGACTCCCACTCTTTAACAAAGCTATCAGGGACCTCGGTGTCCCAATCAAACTTGTCTATCGCCAATTGCTGAAGTATAAGGCGTGCTTTTAGAAAAAATGGCGCTCCAAAGCCTAGCGGATCAAAATTTTGTCCAAGCTGACTGAGCATACTTCGGCGCGTGTGTTTAGCTAAGGGCTTTAAGGAACATGCGATACGCATCTCGTCAGACTCGGTTTGCCACACACAACCCAATGTCTTCGCTGATGGCAAAGTCATATTTTCAGTCTGAAAGTCAATGTCACGAATCAAAGGTGAAAGCATCTCATTATCCAAATTTGACAAGACAATCATAGCCTCCTTGTTAGCACTCCACTTAACAAGTTTAAACCCACGGCTATCAAACAAAGCAATTGATTCATGAGTGATTTGCTGAGCTTCCTCTAAGCTATCAGCCGAAAATATAAAATCATCCATGTACATATTATTTGCAATATTGCAGAGAGTCAATTCACCAGCACTGCTGGGATTCTGCTCGATCATTTTCTTTATAGCCAAGCAAGCGATATACGGGCTACTCTTTATTCCCCAAGGGTGTACACAAAAACGAAATGGTACCATCCTACCATTTTCAAGGTCATCATCTTCAAACCACAATATACGAAACAAATCCCTTTGCGACTCAGGTAACATTATTTGAAAGAAGCATTTAGTCACATCAGCCATGAGACCAAATCTACCAAGCCGAAATCTAGCCAAGACATCTACCAGAGGGTTTAACAAGTCAGGACCTAAAAACATTACATCATTAACACAAGTTCCTCGAAATTCAGACTTGCCATCGTAAACAATGCGCTTTTTTAATTGTGACGTCACAAAGTACGGTAAATACCATTCAAATCCCTTGACATTTCCTGCTTCACCCGCGCGCTCAATATAGCCATTAGATTTAAGATCTTTCATGGTGTCAGTAAGGAAATCACGAAGTTCAGGTTGTTTTAAAGCTTTCTTTCTTAAAGCAGCAGCTCTATCTGACGCCAACACAAAATTGTTAGGTAGATCAATATCTTCCTTCAACGGAACAGGTATCTCAAATCGACCATCTTTCAACTCAATATTCGGTTCGACAAGTTCTCTAGCCAAAATATCATTGCGAGACAATTCACAGGTTTCATTTTGCAAAGTCAAATCCTGAATGACTTTATTCAGGTCTGCTATTTCCATATCGCGAGACTCAATTTTACGCTGAAAGCCAGAGATGACATCCGACTCTGAAGACGTCTGCACTCTGCACACTTTAGCAACGCTTTCAACTAAGGGTGACTTACCACCACAAGCCAACCAACCGAGAGGAGTGAGCAAAGCATGCGGTTCACTACGATTGTCACCAACACGCTCTTCTTTTGCACACATCAAATAAGCGTTGTCGTTGCCAATCAGTACATCTACAGTACTACAATCATTCAAATGAAACATATTCACGTCATGAAAATGACGGAAACCATTTAAATCTTGTTTATGGGGTAAAGTTTTAACATCGTCAGCCCAAGCTGGGTTAACCACCGAGGTTATATCACAAAACAGTTCATCAGTCTCTAACGACTGGATGTTGAGTTTAACAAGGTCAGCACAAGTAGGTTTCTGACCAGCCAGAGTATCCATTTTAAACGACGCTTTATCATACGGTTTAAGACCAAGTTCGCACACCAAGTCACTCGAAACAAAGGTCAACTGCGAACCAGGATCATGCTGACAATACACCAACTTCGATTTGCCAGTCATTGGATTCAAAACACGAGCAGCAGTAACGCGGTTAAAGGCTGCTTTAACATTTCCAATCTTAACATTACGCACAGGAACTCTGGCACCAGCCTCATCTTTACCGACCAAATCCAGAGAATCACGTGACGTCACATAAAAATCATGCAGAAGAAAATAGTGTTTCCTATCGTTGGTGGGTCCACACTTACGACAGTTATTTGCATGATTACAGTCTCTAACCATATGCTGGCGCAAACAACTCAAGCATTTGCCAGCTTTCACAATGACATCTCTCCGATCTTTAGGTGTCAAGCGCAAAAATTCTTTACAATTAGACAAAAAATGATATTCAACTTGACCACGTGACGAACAACAAAAACATGCCGGTAGGTCTTTACGTCTAGCCTCACCACCGCGCGGTGCGCCAACAGCAGTCGAGTACTGCCCCGCACAACAACGTGTCGTTGGCCCAACGTTGGACCATCGGAAACGTCCCGTGGGCCCTCCGTTGGTTTCCGACGTTGGCGCGTAAGATATTTGGCCAGCGGTCCAACGTGGGCGAATCGTCAGTCACAAAAATCGGTTGGCTAAACGTCGATCCCACGGTGGCGCACTGGTGGCCAACCCTTTCCCAACCATTTGCCACCTGCGACTAACCTGACGACCAAACACTTCCGTTGGTTCAACGTGGGATCCACGACGCATTTTACAACTAACCTCACTGTGGCGAAAAAGAGTTGTTTAATCGTAGAACCAACGTTGGTGCACTGGTGGCCAACCTGACGACCAAACGCTTTCGTTGGGTCGACGTGGGATCCACGACGTAATTTACAACTATCCTCACTGTGGCAAAAAGAGTTGTTTAATCGTAGAACCAACGTTGGTGCACTGTTGCACAACCTATTACCAAACGCTTTCGTTGGGTCGACGTGGAATCAATGACGCAATTTACAATCATCTCCTCTGTGGCGAAAACGATTTGGTTACTCGTGGGCCTAGCGTTGGCCATCCATTTGGTAATCTACGATCAAACGCTCACATTCTACTTTGACAAAGGATAGACAGAACGACCTTACCAAACCGAAAAAGTTTCTAAACTTTGACCACATGGTGGCGTGTAGTTAACTCACTTTTTTCGAGTTCATCTGTGCTGATAATGATGACCACGAAGACGTGGGATCAAGGCCTCAATTCGCAGTAAACCTTATCACCTATCATTCCACTCGGTACAACATTGCTAGAAAAGGCATTCATACAAGCAAAAAGTAGGACAGATGGCAGTTAAGTTTGTTTTTATTTCTAACCATCACAGCAAAAACAAAAAACATGCTAAATATAACAGCGGTCCAGAAAAGGGCATAAGAGGCAAATTGAAATCAAATTTCCTGTCTTCCTCTTCTCAAACGCCCACTATCCCAATCTCTTGCGTATTTCAACCAGTCTGAAATAGCGGCATCGATATTTGAATTTGTTGCTGTAGACAAGTTGTGGGTTCTTCGTACTCCATCTAAAAATAATAATGTCATTCGGATAATTTGCAAATAGCTGGTCCAAACCAATATGTCTTGTGGAAAAGGTCGGTTGCTGAAGCCACGTAACAAGCAACTTTTTCCCGTAAAGTAATGAACTAATTGCACTGAAAAAAGCTCTGAAAGCATCTTCCATGCTTGATAAACTCAGAGTTACGTTGATTACAACAGTCTGGAAAAGAAAATGGGAATTATCCTGCTACAAATAAACTTTGAAATCATTTCTTCAACGTTTTTGCGAATTACTTCTGTTACAAATACAAAATTGTGATTTTTTTCGTCACTGTAATTAAAACCTTTTTCATGCAATATTGCATTAAATCTCCTCACCCTGGATCATTTCGAGAAGGCTTAATTTTCGAAACGAACGCTTAAAATCTCTTCCAGTCATGTTGAACTCTCTTGCCAATGTATTCGTCATGACATGGCTCATGAGCCTCTGAACAGTGCTGAAGACATCTTTTCCTCCAATGCATCCAAAGAACATAACCTGTAAAATATTATAATTTTAGATGTTGCCTATTTTAAACAAGACGATCTTAACAACTACAAAAACAGACAAAATGGCCTTCTGCAGCTGGAACTTGATATTTTAGAAGTAACTCACCAACTGTTTTCTTATATCTTTATCTTCTAGAAATGTTTCTATGTTCTGCACAGCACATCATCCTGGCTGTTGAGTGGAAGCACAAGATCACTAGAAGGCTCGCTTAGACACTGCTGATGATCATCTTGTGCTTTCACCAGAGAATCAACTAACATGTGGGTCTTGGCTTGCTGCATTTTTTGTACCTCGATGCCAGTCAATGCTTTTGTCGCAAACCTGAAATACATTTTACTGTAACTGAATGGTGTTTTTTTGCTAAATTTTAAAATAAAACTGAAAGCACTCAATAAAGAGTCATAACGGCACTGGTGAGGCCCAAAAGGCCGAAACAGAGGCTTATTCACTAAAAACTGAGAGTTTGTTGAAAAAGAAACATTAGGTAAAGGGGTAAAAGTAAAGGTGGTTCCATTCTCGATTCTAAGATATGGGCAATATTGAGAAGAAAAGGTTCACATTAGGCTAACCCTTTAACTGCCACCCTTTCGTTGATGCATTGTTCAGAATTTAGCTTGAGCAAGGCTTTGATTTTGCACTGCGGTATTTTGAGAACGGTAATTGCCAGAAAAAAAATCAAAACATTACAGTTGTTGCATTTTCAACAGTCTTTTACAATATGTTTACAAATTTTGTGTATTTCGTTTAAAAAGATGCCTCAAATGACTAAAATTTCTGACAAACTACAAAAATTTTGTGTTTTTTGACTTTTTTGTTTCCGTTTAGATATGTAAAAAAAAACATTTAAACTGCGGTAAACGTCACCGCTAAACGTCAGGCAAGTGTCAAGCTTTGCAGGCGACGTTGTCATGATAATGTTTATGTGTTATGCGAAGAAAGAGCCGCATAAACTTCACTTTGCACAAAAAAATAAAAATTTTCTGTAACTGATTGAAAATTGAAGAAAAAGTTCAAATACAAACCAAGTATTTTTTTTTCAACTTTTAGACAATACAAGGTTCCTCTTTCTAAGAAAGTAAGACCCATGCAGTTTGGAAAACAAACACCAGAGTAATGGTGATTGCAAAAAGTGATTATTTTTTAGGGCTTGGGCTCTTTAAAGAGCCCGTGACAGTTAAACGGTTAAACCTTTGGCACTGACGAGACTTCGGCCGCCTTCCATGCAGAAACTACGCCCACCCAATTTATTGCACCCAAGGTGTAAGTTAGCGGTGTTTTTCAACAACCAGATCGAACAAGGATTGCATCATTGGAGAGCGCACACCTTATCCGTTACGCCACCCCACCGCCATTAGGTATAAAGGTTTTTTACAAAATAAGTTTAGGGAACTAGCAACATATGACAGCTTAACTCACTAAAGAAAGTAATGCAATAGATTTTTAGATTTACCTTTAATTTCAAATCTTCACAGAGATATCCTCATCAATGACATTTACATCTTGCAAAACATCTGTTTGGAGACCTGAAAAACAATTGAAAATTTTTAAAGCTTCAACATTTAATATAGTAGGATGCATCAATAAAATAAATTATATTTCTTGAAAACAGCTTATAAACAGGAATAATAGAAAGACTATGTTGCGATGGATTGAAACATAACTGACAAACTTTGAGAAAAAATATTCGAAGTCTGAGTCTCTTGGCTTTTATTTATTACGGCTAGAAATCTCACCAAATTTACTGGAAAAATCAGTTTTTTCCATTACTTCGTTTTGAATGACTGGGGCCAGATACAGCGTTGTTGCGACAAATCTTCAGAATGCTGGCGCATTTGCATTCTTGCATTGCGGCGTAGGCTATTGTAGGCTACGTGATGACAATAGTTTGTGTAGTTTCTCTTTAGGCATCATTAATTATGAAATTTTACTTTTTTAAAAACACAACTATACGAACAAAAACCTATTTTTAAAACAGGTATCAGTGTTACCGGCCACGTGAAAAATAATTCGACATACCAACATTGAAGAGATGTCAAATTCATTGGTTGCTCAATTCGTGGGCGTCGTTATAATAGCCATGGTTCAAAATTAGCTTATTTTTACTCCAGCAAAATCATTGCCGGCGTAAAATTACGAAATGGCGTCCTCAATTGCTGAAGTAAAAACTTTGAATACGTTTATTTGCCATAATTTAAACCGCAATTTTAAAGTTAATGATTTCCTATCGATTCTACAACTTTATGCCCTTGTCAAGCAATAAGCACAGCTCACGAGACAAAATAACTACATTTTAGAAAATAGTATTCACTGCTCAAGAGTGCAAAAAGAACTGTTTTAGGCGATCAATTTTTTGACTTTTGTGTGTAAAATCGTTCTTAATAATACGTAACATTCCATGATCGTTGCATTCAACCTCAAACTTCAGCGACCGCATAAAATAATGATGTAAGGTTGGCTAGGTAATGATAATGGTAATAGACGTCGCTAATGCAGGCAACTGATTACACAAGAAAAACAACTTTAACAGAATAAAAACACAGAAAAATGAAGTAAAAATACTCGAAAAGTCGAAAGCGAGACACCCACCATCAACGGCAATATTAAATCTTCATCGTAACAGTAACTTGCATTACCATTTTCAAATTGTGTGACGTTTTCAGCACGAAAATCGAACAAGCAAATGTTGAGAACGTCAAAGGGGTAATATTTATAATTGCGACCAAAGCCATAAAACATCTTATTTTGTATCATTTTTCAATTCAATTCTCACACATTACGAGTATCTTTGCTTGAAGAACGTCATGGGTAGTCTTCATCGCATATTTTACTGACCTAGTTTTGTTTAAATTCAATGGTTTTGATCTTACTAGCCACCGCTCACGCAGGAGTTATAGTTTTTCCTTCGCTCTACTGGACACGCTTTTTCACCCAGTTAAGCAATTGCTGGCGAACATCAGCCCTTTTTTGCAAAAGGTTGATTTGCTGATTGGGTTTCTGTATGCAACACGAGTTCAAAATTTGCGTCCGCACTATTTTTGCCGACGCAATTCATACTTTGTCAGATTACTTCAGCATTTACCTCGACAATTGCCGACACCAAATTCGAAGGTTGAATAGCATCATGCAGGCGCGGATCCATGGGGGGGGCCCAAGGGGCCCGGGCTTCCCCCGAAATTTTTTTGAAAAATTGTTGAATGGTTTGATATGCTTCTAAACAGCTTATTTCCCACAGCGGGCTTACAACCCCCTTTTGGCACGCGTGTGACGTCACGATATTGAGAATGATGCTTTCAGTCTCTCTCTACTGTATGTCTCTAAACCAAAGTTTGCCTAATTTTAAGCGAAACTGCATTAAAAGAGCGAGTTTTGCCAATACCAAACATTCAAACATCTCAGCCAGGAATTAGCAATAAGAAAACGGTTATAGGCAAATTGTTCGTAAGCAATTGTTCGTAAAGCAATTGTTCGTAAGCAATTGTTCGTAAAACAATTGTTCGTAAGCAATTGTTCGTAAAACAATTGTTCGTAAACTGTTTTTCGTAAAATGAAATCCGTAAAACAATTCTTCGTAAAGCATTTCTGCGTGTACATCAAATTTTAACTGCATGCACGAAAAAATGCTTTAGGAAGAATTGTTTTACGAAGAATTAATTTTACGAACAATTGCTTTACGAACAATTGCTTACGAACAATTTGTCGGACACCCAAGAAAACATAGAGATCAATTAGCTTTATTACCGAAAAAATACCGAAGAAAACATGATCTTATCCTTTTGCTATGCCACCGGACAGCACCATTTTACAGGAATACTTATACCCATATTTTTGTTGAAAATGCTCTCAGAATGCACCAAAGTAATTTTTCAAAATTTTCTGGGGGAGGCCCCCCAGACCCCCCGCCGCTAGGTGTCGTCTTCGGCGAACACGCCGTCAGGTTTCGCCCGCCGGCCGTCAAAACCCCCAAATTCCTGGCTACGCCACTGATTGTTCATATCTGTTTTATCTTTTTCTTACTTTTTAATTCATTTTCAAATTTTCTGGCCCCCCCCCCAAAATAAAATCCTAGATCCGCGTCTGGCATCATGGACAGAAAGCCAAACGCTGCCGTGCAAGATCAGGCTCGAACAGGATTGTCATATTGGCGTTTTTTGAATTGTTTTAACATTTGAAATAGAAGTGTAAAAAACTCTGTTTTACCAATTCGCAGTGATTAATTATAAAACATCAGGTTTGAAAAGCCCGCATTCTGATAATGCTTTTCATTATCCTATTACATTTTGAGCTAGCTGATTTTGTCAACAGCATGATTTCTATCATTTTTCAATTTTTGCTACCGAAGTTTTTTAAACTTCTATTTAGAATGATAAAAAAATTCCAAAAATGCAAAAAATATGTCAAAAGGCCAAACTGAAAAAGAAAAAATGCATTAAAAAAAACGCCAAATTTCTCAAACTTGGCATTAAAAACTCCAATATGACAATCTTGTTGAGCCTCATCTTGCACGGCAGCTTTTAGCTTCCTGTCCGTGATGTTATAATAGCAACGTCCAGGTTTTTTTTTAAGGTTTGGTTTGGGCGACCGCTAAGTAGCTTTAAGAGACCGCAAGTGTTTCATTTAAATATCAAAAAATAGCCATATTTGCTTAAGACATAGCGAGAAACAACCATTACTTTTCTACTGTAGTTGCAAGTCCAAATTTTGGGAAACCGCTGGAGAAATTTGGGGGACCTTTTCGGTTCCCCAAAACACCTCAAAAAAAAACACTGGCGACGTCCATGTTCATTCAACGCTTAAACTTAACAGTGATGTACAGAAGAGGTCAGCGACCACAAGTTTGCGATGCATTTGCTGCCGGGCCACAAAAAATAAATTATCTCGTAATAGACGTTTTGGATTTAATCACATTTAATTTACACGCAATCCATCGTTTGTTCAATTTCAGACCATGCTTGTGCTTGGAGTAAAAAAAGATTGTCAAAATTTGATGTAGCCCATTCCTTACAACTCGAGCAAGTTTTCATCGACCTGAAAACTCAAAACAATTTACTTTAAAATGTAAAAATGACCTTATTGACCTAACAAAAACTTGACCAAATAATTTAGTGTATTTTTGAGATTTTATGTGAAAACTAATCGATTTGGTTAATTATATCTTAGCCTACCACAATTGCAAAATTGCGATACAACACAGCAGTCTGAGCCACAAAACTGGCGATATAAAACAAAACAAATAAACCCTACAAAAAAAACGCACCGCGCGAGCTTGCTACAAAAAGTTGACTTCCTTGAAAACACAGTAGATTATCTATGTAGTATTATCGAAACTAACTTAAAAATCACTACCCTGCACAGTGCACACCCAGGTCTCGCAGTGGCGTAGCCAGAAAAAGAATTAGGGGGGCCAAATATTTGATGAATTCAAGAGAACGACAAAGTGTTTGATTTGAGACATTGCCACCTGATGTGCAGTGGCGTATTCCGGTGGGTTGAGCAAGGGAAGCAATAAAAGTGGTGGGGGGTTAAAGCGTGTCTCAGGCACGCGTATTCTAGGGGGGTCCGGGGGCATGCTTCCCAGAAAATTTTTGCAAACTTACACTCAAATAATGGATTATAGCGCTTTCTGGAAACACTTTTAGGGTAATATTTGTATGAAATTTATTAGCAGATAAACAGCTATTAACTTATTAAAGGTAACTCTTACACACAAACGGGCAAAAACTGCGGCTAAAGTTAGAGAACACCAAAAACTCAGCTACACAAAAACCCAACAGAGCAAGCGATTCTGAAATTGCTTCCATGGATTAGTTAAAAAAAGCGTAAATCGCGCAAACTTTGCGCGATTTGCAAAATTTATTGGTGTCTTTCTGTGTCTAAAAAAACAAGTCCTGGGGGGTGTTAATAGCCAGACGTCTTGGAAAACGATATAAATTTTATTATATTTTCAACAAAGGGCTCAACTTCTGAATCCAAACTTTGAAAATTTGGGGGGTGCATGGCCCCTTTCGCCCCCCTTGGCTACGCCAATGCCCAGGTGTGTCCTAAAATCTAACTTTATGAATAATTATATATTGCATTTAATAGTACTACATCGGACTAATTGAATCATCTAATGCTTTATCAAAAATGCTAACAACAATGGTACTCACCAATGCTTTTCCATGCGAATCCAGTCTCTGGACTTTGCTGAAAATTGAATGAGGCTGTTCTCGAGGCATTTAATTAAATAATATGTGTTCTACTGGTGCAAATTAAGCTAAACTATCACCAGATGTATACAGTGACAATCTGCTTTTATTTCGACGTTTCGTCAATCAGACACGATTGACTTCTTCAGGGGGCTAGACCAGGTAGTGACTACCTGTCTAGCATGGCAAAACACAGGATCATGTTGCTGAAATCAACTAAACATGCAAAAAGAAAATTCAGCATCTAGACAAAAAATTATCGCGCGCAAAGTTTGAAATAACTTAGAAGAAGGCAACAGGAGAGAAGAGTGAACGGCATGAGTCATCATGATGAATCGAGTTTTGTACGCACTACTGCACAGTTTTACAATCAGCATGAAACCAATTTAAACAACGTAAAATAAGATCTTACAATAGTTTTTTGTAGATCGCAGGAAAAGAGATGCCATCATTGCGATTCATCACATGAGGCTTTTGATTGATGAACCAACTTTCAGAACACATTCGCTTTTTATAAGATCTCGTTTGGTTTGGCCAACATAAATTAAATTGCAATCATCACAAGAAACTTGGTACACCAAACTTGAGATTTCGCTGTCTTTTAAAGACGGCAAAAAATTTACTTACTGTCAAGAAAGGTTTCAAAGCGACTTTTACACCAATTTTATTTAAGATACGCCGAATTTTTTCAGAAACTCCCCATAAGGCAGTGCTTCTCAACTCCTGGGTCCCGACCCAAAACTGGTTCGCCGTTTCATTTGGCTGGGTCGCTGTAAGATGTGATGATAAAAAATAATGTCTCTTGAGCAAAGTTAAAACTGCCTACCACTAATTTAGTTTTCGTAATTTCTGCTATTCTACGCTGCGGGTTTCACTCGATGATTTTGCCACACGCATTTTGCGGTGAAGTGTACACAACAGCAGGGAATGGGATGGGATGGAATGGAAGATGGAATGGAATGGAAGACAGATTTTGGGATGAAAGATGGAAAATGTCAAGGATGGAAAGGAATGGAAGATCTTGATGATGGGATGGAAGACAATCTTCCATCATTCCATCCCAATTCCATCATTAACTTTCTAACGCTTTATCAAGACATGCATTTTATTACACCAATTGTCTGCGATGCTTCTCAAGTATTTTCGTTAGGTACTTTGTTATCTTCTCCAACGTACAGGGCCGGATTTAGCTGATGGGGGGCCTGGGGCACTTTCAGATCGGGGGCCCCCGTGCAAAAAAAAATTTTTCGCGCCGTAGGCGCGAAAAACCACCTCTACAACTACAGTAGCATTAATCCGATACTGCTCTACACAGCACTTTGCAGAAACTTCAAAGGCTGAAAGAATAAAATAATAATAACACAAAATCACATTTTGTCCACGTAGGGGGGCCCTTCAAAAGTTGGGGGCCCGGCGCACCTGCACTCTCTGCCCCCACCCCCCTAAATCAGGGCCTGCCAACGTAGACTACTATAACAGTTTCTTTAACTTTGCTAGGTGTTGTTTCTTTCTGTATTTATAGAATCAATCTACGTTTCTAGTTATAACACCAAATGGTACGTAATCTTTAGGAAAATACTGCTGTTAAATTTTTAGCTTAAATTTAGCCTATGGTTTTTAGGTTTATTTGTGGCATATTCAACGCGGAGATCACAAAATGTGAAGATGGAAGATGGAATGGAAGATGGAAGAGATTTCTGAGATGGAATGGAAGATGGAATGGAAGATTTCTAAGATGGAATGGAGATGGAATGGAAGAAAATCTCAGGATGGAAGATGGAAAAAACGTCTTCCATTCCATTCCATTCCCTGCACAACAGTAGCCTACAGTAACACTAGACTAGGGAATTGTAACAATTAGTTGCTTCAAAAACCACCCCAAACAAATACAATTAATTGCTAAACTTGGACAATTAATTGTTTTAAACCTTATCAAATGAAAAATTAATGCATTTCCCACATCCTCTTCAAAGAAGGAAAAAGGTGCGCAAGGAGGTGAATGAATTTTTAATAAACAAGAAGTATAGCTTGGTAGAAAAGTTTGCTGATCAAAAGTGGCTTTTGTTTGTGGTGTATCTTTCTGATATATTTTCGCAGCTGATTATCTTGAATAAATCTTTGCAAGGACCAAACATAATGTTGGTCGATGTATTTGAAAAACCGATTGCTTTTACAGAAAAGCTGAATTTGTGGAAGAAGATCGTGTCCCAGAAAACAGCATCATTTAGGCTACTGTTTTGAAACAGTTACTGCAAGACGGAGTTTGGCTTTGACGATGTTCAGCTTGTCATAGAAAGGCATTTGGGCTCATTGATGCGATAATTTGATTTGATTATATCCCTAAAAATGCAAAGGATTTGCCTTGGAATGGGTGCGCAATCCATTTGCTATTGATGTAGATACCCTACAGGAAGGCTACCTATGCATTTTTGAGTTTCAAGAGGAGTTTATTGACATTCAGTGCGACAGTGTATTGATGAACTATTTTAAGAAAGAAACCATTGGTCAATTTTGGACAAAAGTTACAAATGAAAAAACTGTTGTTGGCACGCCCGCAGTGGTGCCGAAGTTAGTGGAGGATTGGGGGGATAAATCAAAATTTTATCAAAGTTTAGACGATTTTGAACATTGGGGGGATGCATACCTTTATACACAATTTTAGTGGTTCTGGTATTAAGTTTATTAAACAATCACCGGACCTCGGTAAATTAGCTGCTAACAGCCTAATAATAATATACAGACAAGAAATCGTGGAGATAAAAGCGCTACCTGTGCTCTTGTGAATGACTGCTGCAAGATTAAGAAACAAGCAAAGAAAAATTGGTACCTCCAGCGGGATTCGAACCTATGAACTTACAATGAACACTTAGTTTTTCCAAAAAAAACAGAAGTTATACTTTTCTTCTTGCGCTCTCCTTCACTAGAATCACTACACTAAGTGCACTATAGGACAAAGTCACTAGTAGTCAGGAGATTGAAAACAATCGAAGCTACAGAAGAACATCTGCAAATTTATGACAAAAATGCTAACTTTCAAACACATCACAAGAACTTGTTACAACCGAATTGCGTCTTACGGTAGTGCACATTGAAAATACATTAGCACTGTCATTTATGCTGATGTCATTTAAAATATTTTGGTGAATGTTGCAAACAATGCTAGCATTTAACATTTCATGTCCCAAAGTATTTCTCAGCCAGGTTTTCAATCTACGAAGATTGGAAAATGACCTCTCACAAGCAGCAGAGTTACCAGGCAAAAAGAGGATCTTAATCAGCTGGAGTATTAAATTTGAGAATAAAGAGAGGTTTTTCCAACTCGGACAATGCCTGGTAAGCTTTTTTAGCATCGTAGCCTACAGAGATTTTGCTCCTGTTGCCTTGCTGAATGAATCAGTTTGATAACTCATCAATTGTCTATTCAGCTCTGGATAATTTTTGACCATTTCAGGAACTATAAGCGGTCTTGAAAATTCGTGCAAGTTCTTTATACTTTGCAGAATCGGAATTCAGGCTACTTTCAAACCGCTCTGTCAGTTCAGAGATAACTCTATCCATGAACTGATTGTAAAGTATTTTATAACTTAATGCAGTTGAGTGTCTGCAGGAGCTGCCATCGAGCCTCCACCCAATCTTTCAGAGACTCTTCTTTGCCGTGGTGCTTGCAAAGGCGTGATAAAATTAGTAGCAAATTTTTTCCGGAAGTGAAACTGCATTTTTGTAATTGTTCTCAAACTCCAAATCACAATATTTCTCTCGAGTGATTTTCAGGGTCTGAAACAGCTCTTCACAAGAGTCAAGGTCGAGCTTTTCTCCTTGCAGCGTGATACTAAATTGCTCTATAAGTGCCAAAGGCTACAAAATCAGCACAAGTCCCAAATATGTTTCTGCAGTTTCTTCATTACTGCAGTGCCGTGGCCAGTGGCCTGGTCCAACTCGTCCTTAATACCTTCAATGAAGGTCCTTCATTGTCTAGCGTCAAATCTAAGACAATTTAGAACTGTGATCAAACATCAATAAAAGAAAAGCAACAGCAATTTGAGATGCGTGCAAACAACTAAATCGAAGTACAACTTCATAGCAACTATTTTTTTTCTGAATTATTAGGGGGGATGCTGTCAAAATATTGGGGGGATATATCCTCCTATCCCCCTTACTTTGGCACCACTGCACGCACGCAGTAAAAGCTCTCCAGCCATTTGTTACTACCTGCCTGTGTGAGAGAGGGGGTTTTCTGCGCTTACTAGACCAGGAGCCCGCGACCTTCACTCTAGGTGAAAAAGTTACCAATTTCTATTCATACAGCGATGTCCGGTGGTATGTGGGTACTCATAATCTGGAAGTTTGCCGGGCCGCCGGTGGTGGGTATGGGAATGGGGGGCAATTTTCATGGCCCAAAAAATGCGCTAGGTTAGCTGAAAAAGTGACCGCTTGAAACTTAGTTGGTTGTACAGTAAATTGTTTCTACATGATTGTCTGGTATGTGACAGACATTTTCGGTGGTGGGGGGGCTCTGACAGACAAGTTTTATACCCTCTAAAAAATTTGCGCTAGGTCAGCTGAAAAAGTTACCAAATAAAACCAACTGATTATTAATCTGTGGGTGTCACGCTTCACAAAAATATATGTGACAGACAAATTTGATGGTGGGTGTCCCCTAACAGACGACCTAAAGTAGGTGGCCCCCCTAACTTGAGCTAGGTCAGCTGAAATAGATACCGGATAAAACCAATTGAAAATTAATGTATGAGTGTTAAGCTTCACAAAAATGTATCTGACAGACAAATTTGATGGTGGGTGTCCCCTGACAGACGACCTAAAGTAATATGGCAATCACCCAAACTTGCGGTGGTGTATGTATGGAATGAAGCGATGGCAGTGCGCTCAATGTATTTCATGAAAATGTTAGCCACGACCGGGGAAATGCAAGAACCCATCGGCGTACCATAAATTTGACCATAAAGAACGTTATTATAACAAAATACAATGGACTCAAAACACAATTTCAAAGCTTCTGTGACGTCATTCATAGAAAGTTTAGTCTGCAAACATTCTTTGAGAGGGACGGAAGTAAATCAAAAGAAACAAAGCAATTATTGCAATCAATAGAGGTGTTTTTGATTAATTGTACAAACTCAAAAGAATTTTTTACGGTGTATTCTTGGTTCAACAATGGCGATAAAATGTCAATTAAAAACTTCGATAAATTATAAGTAGGCGAACCGATAAAGGACACGATAGGTCGAAGAGGGGTGTGGTTTTTATGAATTTTGGGCAATCTATAAATTTTCGGAGTTACACTCTTATTACACTTAAGACGATGATAAACTGGCATAGTGATTTTTCATTTAGTTGCAAATCGCCAAACTAATTTGTTTACAGATTTTTCAATAGATGCAATAGGATTAGGTTGACGTCTTAAAATTTTGTATGTAGTATTGTCATTTAAAAGTTCAGAGTTTGTTATGATACTCAGAACTGTCCATAATTACCGTAGCGTTCCCTTTATCGGCTTTTATTATTTTGATGGAGCTGTCAAATTTCTGTTCTTTTAAAGCTGTCATTTCTTCTGGAAGAAGATTGGGTGGAGGGGGTCTTGCCGAATTCAGAATTTGAGTAATCTTTGATCTGACCGTTGCAACACCAGCTGCGTCATTCACACCTCTGTAATCTGTATCCTTTCTCTGTTGCTGCTACAATATCCAATTTCGGAATCAATTTGGGCTAAATGGCAAAATTGTGACCCTTTTTCAACACTTTGACTTGACGTTTAGTGATTTCTTTCTGGCTTAGATTTTTCACCCATCGGTTTGTCAACTATGATGTGTCATTTCTTTCTGAGAGCTGTGATTATCGTAAAGCAGCTAACTTTTTTTCATGAATATCTTTTGTTTTATTGTTTGTCCTTTATCGGTTCGCCTACTTATAATTTATTGAAATTTTTAATTGACATTTCATCGCCGTTGTTCTTCTCTCGTGTTGTCGCTATATGTCAGGGCATCCGTTGGTTAGTCACTGCCTGGTGTCGTCGTCGATAGAATCTAGGCCTTCCATACCATGAGGTGGTCTGAATAGCCGGCAATCCTTGATAATGTGGGCTGCCGTCTGCATTTCACCACACTCACAAGCAGCACTTTCTGCCAAGCCCCAGCGCAACATGTCTGCACCATAGCGTCCAACACCAGTGAGCAAACGGTTACGCCTTGATGAGGCAAGTCTAGAGAGGCCATGTCCCAGCTGGTTTTCGGACGGGGATCTAAGTACTTGGCGAAGTGGCGATGTGCTGCTTGACCATTGTTCACACCACGCCGCGTGGCACCACTGTTTGCTAGGATTTCCACCAGAGGCTGCCAGAAGGTCTTGTGCAGCGCGTACAAATGGCTTTCTTGATTTTAGCCGCTGCTTTGGTGGATATCTCAGCGTGGTTTTCGCCATTGTCATTGTTGAACCTGAATTTGTTGAATCGCTATTGTTGAACCAAGGATACACCGTAAAAAAATCTTTTGAGTTTGTACGATTAATCAAAAACACCTCTGTTGATTACAATAATTGCTTTGTTTCTTTTGATGTTGTGAGCTTATTTACTTACGTTCCTCTCAAAGAATGTTTGCAGATTATCTCTCAATTACTTTCGCAAGATAAGTCTTCACACGAACGCACTAAACTTTCTATGAATGACGTCATAGAAGCTTTGATAATGTGTTTTGAGTCCATTGCATTTTGTTATAATAACGTTCTTAATCGCCAAATTTATGGTACGCCGATAGGTTCTTGCATTTTCCCGGTCGTGGCTAACATTTTCATGAAATACACTCAGCGCACTGCCATCGCTTCATTCCATACACCCAGGCCCGGATTTAGGAGGGGAGCAGAGGGGGCAGTTGCCCCTGGCCCACCGACTTTTGAAGGGCTCCCCTATGTGGAAAAAATGTGATTTTGTGTTATTTTTTTCCTTTTGGCCTTTAAAGTTTCTGCAAAATGCTGTGCGGTACTGGACTGATGCTACTGTCGACGTAGAGATGGGTTTTCGCGCCGTAGGCGCAAAAAATGTTTTGCACGGGGCCCCCCCAATCTAAAAGTGCCCCGGGCCCCCCATCAGCTAAATCCGGCCCTGCATACACCACCGCAAGTTTGGGTGAGATATGTAGATGACACTTTTTACATTATAAAAAGTCTGCGGTCAACCAATTCCATCAACATTTGAACAGCATATCTTCTTCAATTCAATTCGCAACAAAACATGAAAAAACAACTTCATACCATTTTTAGACGTCTTAGTTATTCCTCACTATACCACAAACACTTTGACTACTACGATTTTCGAAAAACCCACACACACTGACAGATATTTAAATTTTAATTCACACCACCCCAAACATCAAAAACTTACTGCAGCTAAAACTTTGTATGACAGCATTGACACACATGTCGCAGTTTCGCATGAACGTTCACGACAGAACAAAGCATACACAATAGGCCTACGTTGTTCCTCAATGGATTTCCAAGAAAGCATGCTTGCCAACGACAACCAAAAAGTTTAATACTGTACCTCTATCTATACCCAGTATAAGTTTTTTGTTTCTTTACCTTATTTTAAGGGAGTTTCTGAAAAATTCGGCGTATCTTAAATAAAATTAGTGTAAAAGTCGCTTTGAAACCTTTCTTGACAAGAAGTAAATTTTTGCCGTTTTTAAAAGACAAAGCGAAATCTCAGGTTTAGTGTGCCAAGTTTCTTGTGATGATTGCAATTTAATTTATGTTGGCCAAACCAAACGAGATCTTTAATCTTGCATTAATGAATACAAAAGAGCTTTCAAATATCAACGCCAGGAACATTCTGCTCCTTGCATGCATGTCATAACTTCAGATCATAAAATAACTTGAAGCGATTCTAAAATTATAGAGCTTCGGTAGAGAATTTGTCTTGTTGAACCATGGGCATACGAAGCCGAGCAACGTTATCAAGTTTAACATATTCAAGTTTATTATATACCGGTACCAATTCTAAAATTCTAAACGTTGAAAGTGATTATAAAAAGCGAATGTGTTCTGAAAGTTGGTTCATCAATCAAAAGCCTCATGTGATGAATCGCAATGATGGCATCTCTTTTCCTGCGATCTACAAAAAACTATTGTAAGATCTTATTTTACGTTGTTTAAATTGGTTTCATGCTGATTGTAAAACTGTGCAGTAGTGCGTACAAAACTCGATTCATCATGATGACTCATGCCGTTCACTCTCCTCTCCTGTTGTTATTTAAGCTTCTTGTTGATCGTTAACATTTAAGTCCCTTCTTCTAAGTTATTTCAAACTTTGCGCGCGATAATTTTTTGTCTAGAAGTTGAATTTTCATTTTGCATGTTTAGTTGATTTCAGCAACATGGTCCTGTGTTTTGCCATGCTAGACAGGTAGTCACTACCTGGTCTAGCCCCCTGAAGAAGTCAGTCGTGTCTGATTGACGAAACGTCGAAATAAAAGCAGATTGTCACTGTATACATCTGGTGATCATTATCATTATATTCCTTTCTCGTATTGAGGGTTGGATACAATGCACCATTGTTCTCGACTATACTGCAGTTTCATAACTTAATTTTGTCCATTTAGTGATGTTTGATGTCCAAATCATTCTTGGTCTGCCTTTGTTCTTTTACCGTTTATCGCCTTTCTATTAATGATTTTTGTAACGAGTTTTGCCTTATTGTGTGTCCGAAATACTTCAATTTTCTTTATTTGACTATTTGTAAGAGAATTTTGCTTGAATTAAATGTGGATAATACTTCATCGTTAGTGATCTTTTGTTTTCATGAAATTTTTAACATCTGCCTGTATGACCAGAGCTCGAAGGCATCGATCCGTTTTTCCATTTTTTGCTGAGCGATAACCACTCGGCCACTGTGGTTAGATTGAGACTAGATAATAATAATAATGTTATGGTTTTTACTTATTGTCGCTCAGCAACAGCTAAGGTCTTTTAGCAACAGGACTCGTTTTTATTTTATATCAGGTTTACGATGCTATCATATTATTACCTGGTTTATTCTCACTGCGTTATGCAATAAAGAATACAGTTGGTACTGTTTTTACCCGTAAGTCTTTGGTATGACCCGACCTGGAATCGATCTAAAATCTACCAGTACCAGAGCCAAAAACGAAACCACTTGGCCACTGAGCTGGTGTAGACATTAGATTACGCAGCAAAACAAAACGAACTAAACATATTAAAAACAAAAAAAATAATTAATTTTGCTCAGAAAAGAAATGGAAAAACTAGATCCTCTCTACCGAAGCAATCTCTCTACTTAGTGGCACCTAGTGGATGCCAAAATTTTGGAGAAACAACAAGCCGAAACTTCACTTTGTCAGTTTCGATCAAAGCTTCCCCGGGTACCAAACGCAAAACTATCAGGATTGCGCTTCCAAAAAAGCTTTCCTATTGTAAACAATCGTTTACTTTATAGGCTACGTACTATAGCACTACGACTAGCCGCAAAAAATAAAGCATGCCATGTGAATATGATGCTACCTCTCAATGAAATAAAGCATTTAATACAGGAGTGATTGTGACATTTTGTTTCTTGAGACTTTTGTTTTCTTTAATTGAAAACTATTTGATTCAATTGCATACGCATTAAGATTTGTTGGCAAAAGGTTGGTTCACAACCGAATGCCCACGGCGACGAACGCGCTGTGGGGCCCACCATTGGCTAAACGTCGCGTCAACAGACTACTTTTTATATAGCGTTTTTGTTGCAATAAACCTTCGTTCACTCTAATTTCGTCAAATTGTAACACATACTGGCCAATAATTAGAATTATTTTGTTGTAAATACAAAAAATGATATTTGTTGTAGAAAGGTTGGTTCACAACCGAATGCCCACGGCAACGAACGCGCTGTGGGGCCCACCATTGGCTCAACGTCGCGTCAACAACTATCATTCATATTAAATTTTTGTTGAAATAAAGCTTTAAAATTTATTATTTCACAGAATTATAATACATACTTGACATAATTCTTAATTCGTTTGCCAGAAACACCAAAATTAGAATTTATTCTCAAAAAGTTGACTGACAACCGTTCAATGCTCATGGCGAAGAACGCGCTGTGGGGCCCACCATTGGCTCAACGTCGCATCAACAACTATCATTTATATTAAATTTTTGTTGAAATAAAGCTTTAAAATTCTTTATTTCACAGAATTATAATGCATACTTACCATAATTCTTAATTCGTTTGCCAGAAATACCAAAATTAAGATTTATTCTCAAAAGGTTGGCTGACAACCGAATGCCCACGGTGACGAACGCGCTGTGGGGCCCACCATTGGCTAAACGTCGCGTCAACAAACTACTTTTTATATAGCGTTTTTGTTGCCATAAACCTTCGTTCACTTTAATTTCGTCAAATTGTAACACATACTGGCCAATAGTTAGAATTATTTTGTTGTAAATACAAAAAATGATATTTGTTGTAGAAAGGTTGGTTCACAACCGAATGCCCACGGCGACGAACGCGCTGTGGGGCCCACCATTGGCTCAACGTCGCGTCAACAACTATCATTCATATTAAATTTTTGTTGAAATAAAGCTTTAAAATTTCTTATTTCACAGAATTATAATACATACTTGACATAATTCTTAATTCGTTTGCCAGAAATACCAAAATTAAGATTTATTCTCAAAAGGTTGGCTGACAACCGAATGCCCACGGTGACGAACGCGCTGTGGGGCCCACCATTGGCTCAACGTCGCGTCAACAAACTATTTTTTATATAGCGTTTTTGTTGGAATAAACCTTCGCTCACTTTAATTTCGTCAAATTGTTACACATACTGGCCAATAGTAAGAATTATTTTGTTGTGAATACGAAAAATGATATTTGTTGTAGAAAGGTTGGTTCACAACCGAATGCCCACGGCGACGAACGCGCTAGGTGGGGCCCACCATTGGCTCAACGTCGCGTCAACAACCATTATCTATATTAAATTTTTGTTGAAATAAAGCTTTAAAAATTCTTCATTTTACAGAATTATAATGCATACTTGACATAATTCTTAATTCGTTTGCCAGAAATACCAAAATTAAGATTTATTCTCAAAAGGTTGGCTGACAACCGAATGCCCACGGTGACGAACGCGCTGTGGGGCCCACCATTGGCTCAACGTCGCGTCAACAAACTATTTTTTATATAGCGTTTTTGTTGGAATAAACCTTCGCTCACTTTAATTTCGTCAAATTGTTACACATACTGGCCAATAGTAAGAATTATTTTGTTGTGAATACGAAAAATGATATTTGTTGTAGAAAGGTTGGTTCACAACCGAATGCCCACGGTAACGTACGCGACGTTGGCTCTTCGTTGGTTTAACGTTATGTTAACAACCTATTTATTATATTGACGTTTGTTGAAAAAAAATTTGTAAAAGCTTCAGTGCACAGAAGTGTAATGGGTACTTTGCATTATGTAAGATTATTTCACCGGGAATATAAAAATAAACAATCGGTGGCTGAAGGTTGGTTTTCAACCGAATGCCCACGACGACAAATGCGACGTTGGCCCACCATTGTCTTAACGTTGTGTCAACAACCAAGTTGTACACAATATATATTTGGTGAAAAAAATATTTTACGTGGTTTATATCACCAAATTAAAACATGATTTACACTTTTTTAGTGATTCTTTGTTCAGTTAAAGAAATAATGTTAGTTGGCAAATGGTTGTTTTGCGACGAAAAGCCAACCGCGACGTTCGCGACCGTTGGCCACCGATCAGCCAACATTGTTTGCTGTGCGGGGCGAACTTCCTGACATGACAATATCATGGGGTTTTACAGACGTCTGCCTAACCGGACATGAAGGCAATTTTCCTTTGCCAAACTTTTTAAATTGCTGCGACTCACCAGAATCGCCCATTAGCATAATGCTAAAATCAGTCGACTTGCGCGTTTCCTCCCGTACTACAAATTCAAACAAACTCTGAAAAGTAGGTTCCTCAGTGCTACCATACTGATCACCTAAAAAGTCAAGATAACGCTGCTTAGCGTCAAACGGGAGTCGCTTAGCCAAATCCAAAACAAAACGTCCTTCTAATTTATCACGCTGACCATAAGCTTTCGCGTAAAGCAAACACTGCGACAATTCATCTTTAAACTCTTTCAAATCACTGGAAGAGATCGAAGTCAATTTGCTACCATAGCGATACTTTCTAATTTCTGGTTCTGCAAAAAGACCTCCACGAACCCCAAAACGCTGGGACAAGCGAGCTAACGACATTTCTATCCTGTCTTCCTCTGACAAGCCAGGGGTGTCAGAAACCAAATTAGCAATCGTTTGTGCAGCTGTTCTAACACAAGCTGCTTGCAACAAAGTCAAACGAGTTCCCTTAAAGGGCGAAGCTGCCATCAAGGCCATAACACGATTTTTAAAGAAGACA
Source organism: Aplidium turbinatum (assembly GCF_918807975.1). Classification (NCBI taxonomy): domain Eukaryota; kingdom Metazoa; phylum Chordata; class Ascidiacea; order Aplousobranchia; family Polyclinidae; genus Aplidium; species Aplidium turbinatum. The sequence goes on along the minus strand of NC_137475.1, from coordinate 30,314,874 downwards.
AATGGCATATTATTACCATCGTAACCAATCAAGGCCGCCTTATCGAAGAACGTCCTACTATTTTGGTATTCAAAAAAGCAATCCTGCTGTTGAGAACTCGATTTAGCGGGAGAAGACAAGCTATATCCCTTAAGGGGCTGAGTGGGCTCAGTCACATGCACAGCCCGATCACGATCCTCAAACACGTTAAAATCAGGAGACACGATACGCCTCTCACAACCACCCAAATTACGTGTAGCTGGGCGATCAAAAACTAGCGGCGCAGAAAACTGTGAAGGGGGCAAAGCATTACTGCTAATGGCGGCCCCGTGACCTGTACGCTCTGGGGGAGGAGTTCGGTTGTAATTTGCAGACCTTGGCTCTACAGCCTTCGGAATACCCTTAGCCGCGGCCCCGAGACCTCCTGAAACAGCTGGAAAACATGTGGATTGTACAGGTCCACTTACGGATTGAACAGGCGTGTGGAAAAGGTTAGGTAAATTAAACTGTGATTGATGTTCACTTCTGGAATGCCTAGAAGAGCCCTTCCTAGAGCTACGCCGGGAGCCCAACTCAGAACGATATTCAGCTAAAACTACCTCTTTACGTTGTTCGGCCCTCAACTGAGCGTCTTTGAGTGCGAACTCAGCAGCTCTAGCTTCGGCTCTCGCGGCGGCCTCAGCAGCTCTCGCTTCGGCCTCAGCAGCTCTCGCGTCGGCCTCAGCTCTCGCGGCAGCCTCAGCTCGTATGGCCTCAGCTCTTGCGGCAGCCTCTGCTCGTGCGGCAGCCTCAGCTCGTATGGCTTCAGCTCTTGCGATGGCCTCAGCAGCTCTTGCTTCGGCCTCAGCTTGGATCTGGAGCTCCTCTCGTCTTAACTGTAGGTTAATTTGTGCAACTATTCGTGACGAGCTCTCAGACATTCTAGTGCTTACATTTGAGGCGCTATCCTCAGGATGTATGTCAGCATCCAACCTATCTGAGAACTCACTTTCTTTTTGTTCGAAGTTATTTTTTAACGAGTTAAATTCGGGATCTACCCTATCACGAAGTTCTGCTAAGATTGCAGAGTTAAAAATTTTACTCAAGAGAGCATGAAAATGCCGTAATTCCTCTTCTAAAGTAGATAACTTAGATCTAAAAATTAACAGTTCCTGCTTATCACTCAAAGAACCTAGGGCTACAGAAAGTTTCCCAATTTGAGTCAAAATATCCCGTCTAAGATGCCGGGCCTCTCGAACTGACTTAGCCTCATCGTTAATGGGTCCCTCCCCAGAATGGCCTGCCCGACCGCAAAGAACATCATCAGGCTTAAACTCAGTCGAGTCGACGGCGGTCGAGTCCCTGTCACCACCGAGTGTAGACATATTAAATGTTAGGGCTAAATTTAACAATTAAAAAATTAAGTTACACAAACACACAAAATTACAGTAGTTATAAAAAACTTAACTGCAAAGACCGTAAAAAATACAAAAAAGAATTTAAATGCACGATACCGTAGCTGTACGAGTATGTGAAGTCCAAACGTCCACAAAACTTGCTTGGATTCTTCCACTTGAATCTTCAAGCACAGATGGATTGCCTTTAATCTTCTTTCTTGCCAATAAATGTCAAAGTTATTTTTCTTCTGTACCAAACTGAGAAGAAATGTCTTTACTTTTTAGCTTAAAGTTCTTCAGTTGCCTACCGAGAAGAAATGTCTTTAATTTTCTTTGCTTCTAAGTGCTTCTTAGCCTACCAACTACAAACTTCGTCTTTTATTTTTTATGGTCACAGCGGTAAACCATAATCTCTTCTTGGGAAAATTTTAACATAAAGTTCCCGAATCCGTTCGTCTGTATATAATGACCGAAGAAACACACACTTGAACTTCTTTTCAAACAGTGTATTTCTGTAAAATTAGCCCACGGCTACCGAAAACGAGGGGGTGCAACGCCTTACACCACTGAAAAACTGTCACTACAGAACAGATTACTTGGATAAAAGACGGAACCTTTGTCCAGCTAGCAAGCACTAAGCCAACAGTTAAAAGTGCGGCCAACTTTCAAACAATCATTTTACGAATGACCAGAATAGATAGCAATATCTCAAATTCACGTATGCAGTACTGTGACGCAATAATGAAAGACAATTATGAAGTCATTCCAACAGGTGTTTAAAGCTGATGTAATATTTCCTGTTTAAACAGGCCCAAACAGGCCCAAACAGGTTTGACACAATTCTTATGAACGCTGGTGCAATTTTGGCTCATGTTTTAGGAATTTCCATGACGTAATATTCAGTAGACTTGAACGGTTTTTATATGACGTTTGATTTGGTGAAAATTGTCGGGAACACTACCATTTATTCATTTCTTGCTCAATTTCAACAGATTTGCTATCGTTGAAAAGCACAAGCATATATCTAACCAACTAAGTTAATATCAAGTCCCAAAAAACTACTAGCTCCATCTAGTGGCCAACTAAACTGGACCAAATTCAAACCATTATCAAAAGTTTATTTGCAATGATAAAAACATTAAACGACAACCAATTGCAAGAACATATTACTGTTTATTGAAGTGTTAACTCTCATTTTTATATCTTATTTAATATGCGAGCAATCGTTGTTCGAAGACAGCCCCCCCAACGAAGCTTTTGCCCAATGCATTTCAATGGCGAATCGATCGTCTTTCAGTTCACGCCCTGCGTGATCACGATAATTAATTGTCCCCCATTTATTCATTTCTTGCTCAATTTCAACAGATTTGCTACCGTTGAAAAGCACAAGCATAGATCCAACCAACTAAGTTAATATCAAGTCCCAAAATACTACTAGCTCCATCTAGTGGCCACCTAAACTTGACCAAATTCAAACCATAATCAAAAGTTTATTTGCAACGATAAAAACATTAAACCACAACCAATTAAAAGAACATATTACTGTTTATTGAAGCCTTAACTTTCATTTTTATATCTTATTTAATATGCGAGCAATCGTTGTTCGAAGACAGCCCCCCAACGAAGCTTTTGCCCAATGCATTTCAATGGCGGATCGATCGTCTTTCAGTTCACGCCCTGCGTGATCACGATAATTAATTGTCTCCCATTTATTCATTTCTTGCTCAATTTCAACAGATTTGCTATCGTTCAAAAGTACAAGCATAGATCTAACCAACTAAGTTAATACCAAGTCCCAAAATACTACTAGCTTCATCTAGTGGCCACCTAAACTTGACCAAATGCAAACCATCACCAAAACTTCATTTGAAGTGATAAACAATCTAAATCAAATCCAATTAAAAGAACATGTCACTGTTTATTGAAGGGCTAACTTTCATTTTTATATCTTATTTAATATGCGAGCAATCGTTGTTCGAAGACAGCCCCCCCAACCAGTGGCGTAGCCAAGGGGGGGGTTTTGGGGGTTACAACCCCCCCCTTTGGCACGCGTGTGACGTCACGATATTGAGAATGATGTTTTCAGTCTAAAAAAAAATTGCCTAATTTTAAACAAAATTGCATTAAAAGAGCGAGTTTTGCCAATATCAAACATCTCAGCCAGGAATTAGCAACAAGAAAACACAGAGACTTAGTTTTTTTTCCGAAAAATGCCGAAGAAAACATGATCTTATCCTTTTGCTATGCTACCGGACAGCACCATTTTACAGGAATATTCGTACCCACATTTTTGTTGAAAATGCTCTCAGAATGCACCAAATTCAAAGTAATATTTCAAAATTTTCTGGGGGAGGCCCCCCAGACCCCCCGCCGTTGGGTGGTCAAAACCCCCCCCTTTCAAAATTCCTGGCTACGCTACTGCCCCCAACGAAGCTTTTGCCCAATGCATTTCAATGGCGAATCGATCGTCTTTCAGTTAACGCCCTGCGTGATCACGATAATTAATTGTTTCCCATTTATTCATTTCTTGCTCAATTTCAACAGATTTGCTACCGTTGAAAAGCACAAGCATAGATCTAACCAAATAAGTTAATATCAAGTCCCAAAATACTACTAGCTCTATCTGGTGGCCACCTAAACTTGACCAAATTCAAACCATTATCAAAAGTTTATTTGCAATGATAAAAACATTTAACGACAACCAATTAAAAGAACATATTACTGTTTATTGAAGGGCTAACTTTCATTTTTATATCTTATTTAATATGCGAGCAATCGTTGTTCGAAGACAGCCCCCCAACGAAGCTTTTGCCCAATGCATTTCAATGGCGAATCGATCGTCTTTCAGTTCACGCCCTGCTTGTTCACGATAATTAATTGTCTCCCATTTATTCATTTCTTGCTCAATTTCAACAGATTTGCTATCGTTGAAAAGCACAAGCATAGATCTAATCTAACCAACTAAGTTAATACCAAGTCCCAAAATACTACTAGCTCCATCTGGTGGCCACCTAAACTTGACCAAATTCAAACCATTATCAGAAGTTTATTTGCAATGATAAAAACATTAAACGACAACCATTTAAAAGAATATGTTACTGTTTATTGAAGCGCTAAATTTTATTTTTATACCTCATTGAATATATGAGCAATCGTTGTTCGAAGACAGCCTCCCAACGAAGCTTTTGCACAATGCATTTCAATGACGAATCGATCGTCTTTTTGGATTCGCATTGTGTGTTCACGATAATTAATTGTCTCCCATTTATATTGAAAAAATGCTAAAGTCATAGAAAGGATTAGGATCAGGCACACAAATAGCCTAATTGGTGGTGTAATGGCTTGTCCGAATCAAGTAATGTAACAAACACTGATCAATAGGAAAGCGATGTGTGCTCTAGAGCGGTGTAGAACTTTGATCCTTTGTGAGGTCGTGGAAGAATTCTTGTCACTCGGCCCGCAGTCGACATCAACTGGAAAAGTTCGGTTGAGGAAGCAAGTGATGTCAGCTCCAAGTGCAGGAACCAGAAAATTGTTCCTATTTGGATGGAGAAACTTCGGCAAATAATAAAAAGAAACAACAACCAGCGATACAGTGGGTGCGGATACTTATGTTTTGTTCAATGCTTAGCCAAATAATTTTTTCACAACACATAGGCTAAGCCGAATAAACCTAGGCTTAAATATGGATCAAAGGTAAGTAACGAAACCGTAATGAAATGACTTGGGCTTGCATTCTCGTGTTCTTTCATAACCACATGAAGTCATTTTCCCAAAGGCATCCGTGTGTGTAAACAAAATGATTCATAGGTCCAAACCTTAAACGTTGACACACAAAAATCATGTTACAAACGTAACTTTTATTAAGTTAAAAAAATAATTTTGTTTCATGTGACATTGCACTTTTGTTAGCCTAGTTTGTTTGTAATAGAATAAACATCACAAAGTATGTGGGCAGCAACTCTTTTTTATCATTAGGTAGCCCTGAAAAGGGCTGTTTTTTGGCAAATGGACGATGTGGCGGCTACAGTAATGGGTAGGACTCCCTTATGGCGCGGAGAACTTCCGGAAAATGTCGTCCCCGTGGAAACTGATGTCGCCACATAAATTCATCAAGATACCCAGGTATCATGTGTCTTGTGGTGCCACCCATTCTTTTAAATTTCCGTTTACAATTCAACCACAGGTTTTCAATGTGGTTCGTATGAACCCCTGTGGCCGAAACATAATGATGGTGATGGTTGACCGTTTGGTGGCGATATCCAAGATCTAAAAACATACGAAAGCAACTTTAAATAAATTTCAGCGTAAAATGCTTGCTGCAACGGTTTTCAAATAGAAATAACAAAAACATGTTAAATTGGTAAATTTATTTTTAATGGATGCATAATTCTTTTGACATGAGCCATCGTGCTTTTTGAAAAGGAGCTGTACAATGAAGTGGCGAGGTCAGTTGATTGTTTTTTCTGCTCCCAAAATAACTTTAAATCAGTGTTTCTCAACCTTTTTTGGCCCAAAGCCCCCTTCATGACCTGGCAAAATTTTACCGCCCCCCAACAAAAACGATTAATTATGAAAAGCGAATATAAAACAATAAATATTATTTATTCTACAAAAAGTGCTCAATGCCAAGCAAAAAGACAAGCAGAGCGATATAATTATATCAAATATAGTTACCAGTCTCTAAAACCCTTACAGCCTGTTTTACCCTAAAAAGGGGATCATCAGAAGGTCCTTATTCAAATAGAATTATATTTCTATTAGAATAAGGACCTTTTGATGATTCCCTTTTAGGGTGAAACAGGCTGTAAGGGTTTTAGAGCCTAGTAACTATATTTGATGAAAAGCAATATATATTTGCGAGCATGAAAATAGTATATAGGCCTACTGGTAGTCAGTGTGAACCTTGGGCTTGGTGAGAAAGTGTCAGTTTCTTCACATCCGGTGTAAAGCCAGTGAGAAACATTCGAAGTTGATATCAACAGAAAGATTAATCAAGCTATTTACCTTGTTCGATCTTTAACAACGATCATGCTGCTAAAAGCGAAACTCAATCTATTGCAAGTTTCTTTACCATCAAAATGTGTTTTTAAAATTAGATATTCTCTCAATTTTCCCACCCAAAAAAGCAAACCTACAGTAGACAGCAAAAAAGTAAAACCTGGACAGAACTGTAAGTGGAGAAGCTGACTGATTTTAATGATTCTGCCGCAGATCAATCGTGAGGAAATTGTCAGTGTCGAGACAGTGGCGTAGCCAGCCCAAATTATTGAAAGGGTCAGACATTTTGACTTTAAGCCATGTACTTCTAGACTACCTAGGTAGTATAGAAGTACATGGTTAAGCAATTATAATTAATGCTTTGTTTGCTTTGTAATCTAAGCTCAAGCATATTACGACGAAAAATGCTGCAATAGTAACAGTTCAAGTTTAGGTGGCCACTAGATGGAGCTAGTAGTATTTTGGGATTTGGTATTAAATTAGTTGGTTAGATCTATGCTTGTGCTTTTCAACGGTAACAAATCTGTTGAAATTGAGCAAGAAATGAATAAATGGGAGACAATTAATTATCGTGATCACGCAGAGCGTGAACTGAAAGACGATCGATTCGCCATTGAAATGCATTGGGCAAAAGCTTCGTTGGGGGGCTGTCTTCGAACAACGATTGCTCGCATATTAAATAAGATATAAAAATGAAAGTTAGCCCTTCAATAAACAGTAATATGTTCTTTTAATTGGTTGTCGTTAAATGTTTTTATCATTGCAAATAAACTTTTGTAAATGGTTTGAATTTGGTCAAGTTTAGGTGGCCACTAGATGGAGCTAGTAATATTTTGGGACTTGATATTAACTTAGTTGGTTAAATCTATACTTGTGCTTTTCAACGATAGCAAATCTGTTGAAATTGAGCAAGAAATGAATAAATGGGAGACAATTAATTATCGTGATCACGCAGGGCGTGAACTGAAAGACGATCGATTCGCCATTGAAATGCATTGGGCAAAAGCTTCGTTGGGGGGGCTGTCTTCAAACAACGATTGCTCGCATATTAAATAAGATATAAAAATGAAAGTTAGCCCTTCAATAAACAGTAATATGTTCTTTTAATTGGTTGTCGTTAAATGTTTTTATCATTGCAAATAAACATTTGATAATGGTTTGAATTTGGTCAAGTTTAGTTGGCCACTAGATGGAGCTAGTAGTTTTTTGGGACTTGATATTAACTTAGTTGGTTAGATATATGCTTGTGCTTTTCAACGATAGCAAATCTGTTGAAATTGAGCAAGAAATGAATAAATGGGAGACAATTAATTATCGTGAACACGCAGGGCGTGAACTGAAAGACGATCGATCCGCCATTGAAATGCATTGGGCAAAAGCTTCGTTGGGGGACTGTCTTCGAACAACGATTGCTCGCATATTAAGTAAGATATAAAAATGAAAGTTAGCCCTTCAATTAGGGATGGTAGAAGTAGGGGATTGCTCACTCAAAAGTAAGGTGGACAACTGGAGGGTCACTATGTTATGACAAAATTTGATGCAACTACAGCTTGAGGTCTACTGCCATATGTAGCATACTCAGGTGCAGTTTGTATGACCTGCCCACGTGTGTACAAAGTGTGTATCGCCAAAATAAATGTAGGAAATATGTGATATCATGTTCATTTAACAGTATTCAAGTCATGATAATGCAGGGGTAGACTTCACGCAACACCGGTAACGGTAGGTAGCCTCAAACTGCTGCAGTGAGGTTTTGCAGATTTTCTAGCACCCAAAATTTTAACCAAATACAGTAGAACTCGGTTAATCCGGATTCGGTTAATCCGGATCTTCGCCTAATCCGGATAAAACTGGAAGTACAAATGATTTGTAATCTTTTTCTTGAGAAACAGCTTTGGATTATCCGGATTATTTAATCCGGATCTTCATCTATTCCGGACAAAAGTTGAGCTTTCTCTATCGCTTTATCCGGATTTGCCCGATTTTTTGTAAGTTTTCCATAGAAACTCGTCTTCGGTAACTGTTTTCAAAAGTTTTGAGTGACTACAGATTATTCCGACACGCATGTCTGAAGATGTAACTTTTGCCAGTGTGTTCTTGCGTTAGACGCAGAGTCTACAAATACATTCATTTTACATGCATAGGCTACTGCATTTCAAAAGAACTCTGTCACTGGGTCGCTAATGTGGTGATCGCGCGTCTCGGAATTGGCAGATGACCACACTAATGCGTTCAACTTCGGTGATTTTTACCGATACCCTTCTATCTAGGTAACGTCAGGCTTGATAAAACCGTCATCGGTTAATCCGGACCTTCGCCTAATCCGGATGGAATCGCCGGTCAAATCGAATCCGGATTAACCGAGTTCTACTATAGCAATTCATTTGATGAGAATGAATTTACCTAAAAGCAAAAAAAACGTTGTGCAATTCTGCTAATTTTTGAATTTCTTAGTGACCCTCCAGCTGTCCATTTCGTAAAAAAAAATCAGTAAAGTGAGTCGTCCCGGTAATCTACTGTCCCTACCTTCAATTAACAGTAATATGTTCTTTTAATTGGTTGTCGTTAAATGTTTTTATCATTGCAAATAAACTTTTGATAATGGTTTGAATTTGGTCAAGTTTAAGTGGCAACTAGATGGAGCTAGTAGTATTTTGGGACTTGATATTAACTTAGTTGGTTAGATCTATGCTTGTGCTTTTCAACGATAGCAAATCTGTTGAAATTGAGCAAGAAATGAATAAATGGGAGACAATTAATTATCGTGAACACGCAGGGCGTGAACTGAAAGACGATCGATTCGCCATTGAAATGCATTGGGCAAAAGCTTCGTTGGGGGGCTGTCTTCGAACAACGATTGCTCGCATATTCAATAAGATATAAAAATGAAAGTTAACACTTCAATAAACAGTAATATGTTCTTTTAATTGGATTTGATTTAGATTGTTTATCATTTAAAATGATGTTTTCGTTATGGTTTGAATTTGGTCAAGTTTAGGTGGCCACCAGATGGAGCTAGTAGTATTTTGGGACTTGGTATTAACTTAGTTGGTTAGATCTATGCTTGTGCTTTTCACTGATTGCATATTTGTTTAAATTGAACAACAAATCAATAAATGGGAGACAATTTCCTTCTGGTGTGTTTCATTGCATTTCCACCCCGCACTTCCTCTTTCATAATAGTATATTCCAATGTGTGTGACGTTTTTGACGTCATCATTTTGTCCCCTTGACCCACAGGGCGTCTTGTGCAAGAGCACCGTTTTTTGTTGTGATTGTCAGAAATACAAACAAACTAAAGTATGCTGTTGGTACAAAGCTAAAGATGAATTTATGATTTTTGTTGTGAATTGTTGCAGACTATTTGATGATATTGAATAATATAGCGGCCTGACTACAGTATAATATGTCTTTAAATATTGATGAGTCTGTGCTGGATGACTTGTGTAGTCGATTTTTATTGAATATTCCTCAATCAGAGAAGGAGGACATGGTTCGACTTTGTTTTCAAATTGAACTTGCACATTGGTTTTACTTGGACTTTTTTAGACCAGAAAATTCCACTCTGCCTGATTGTCGCATGCGAGAATTTGCAAAATTGATTTTTGAAGAATATCCTTTTCTTTTGAATCCGCAAGACATAGATGTTGAAGATGTTTTGGAAAAGTAAGCCATCAGTGATATTATTCTATTGATATGATCATGTATATTTTCACATATGCAATTTATATATAATGTTGTGAACAAAAAATTTGACTTTTTTCTGCTAAAGGAAAGTTGGTTATTTTACCTTACCAGAAATGATTTCCTAGTTTGGATAAATAAATAACCACCAGCAAGCTGATGAGAACCATGGCCCATGCCCAATGTTTCATCTCATTATCTACCACTTAGCTGTTTAATCATGCTTTTATTGGCACCCATTGCTATAACATACAGTACCGGTACACTGCGATCACAGATGCGTCAGAACAGACGACAGGAAGCAGCGAAGTGACATAGTCTTCAAGTCAGCTGCTCCCCTTATTTTAGCATGTCATTGATTGTCTTTGTTTAGACATAGCCACATGCTCTGGCCTGGTTTTTTTTTGCTGAGACTTTTCGGTCATTTGTCCAAAATGACTTGAAAAAATTTGGTCATTTTTTATTTGTTTCGGTTATTTTTTCTGATGAAAATATTTCCTTTCAAGTAGCTGATACAAACCAAAATTTGCTCTTGCTGACTAGCTACAACATTAAGTTTCGCTGAGAAAAGTTAGAACAGATAATCGCTTCTTCAACGTCCATCAGTGAAACTCTACCTGGCCGCAAACACTGATTATATGACTTTCTTTTTTTTCGGACATTTTGACCGAATTGACTATGATATTTTTTTCGGACATTTTGCTAAAAAATTGGTAATGACTGAAAAAAAACAGGCTCTGGCAGTCTGGCTACTTGACAACATGACCACATGCTACTCGACCACATAGCCACATGCTCACTCTACTCGGCTATGCAGCCGACTTGAGTGAGCATAAAACTTAATGCTTAGCATTGATATTTTCTTCAACCATGTTCTATAATATGCTTGTTGACATCTTACATGAAATTGAAAATTTGTCATTTAATTATATAACTCTTTAATTTGCATTTCCCTTTAAAATAAACTTGGAGGTTTTGTTGTAGAGGCTTGAGGTATGTTAGTATAGGCAGTCTCATATTTGGCCACTAGATCTTGGACACATAAAGATTTCATTTGTGAAAGTGTAAGACATTGTTGAAAGTGTAGTCAGTTCCTTTCTATCTGACGCTTTTCACTAACTTCCTGTACCCGGTTTAATACATTCTGGGTATTGTTGAACTGTACTTTTTAACATCCAAGTTAACCATAATCATATAATAGTGTTGGGCGATATTGAAAAAAACGATACGATATTTGAAAAAATACTCGATACTTTTTGATATTTTTGCTCTAATTAAGAAAAGAGTTTCTCAGTCTTCGGAATTAGTGTCAGATTGCTGAGGTGATTGCCGACGCAGATGCATGAATGGCGCATTAACGTCGGCAATAAAAATGCCGAGGCCACACAAGCGCTTGTAAGGTTAGGGTTAGACAATTAGACATTCCTCCCAGTCGTTATGCCACATTGCCACAGCCATAGATTTGCTCCTTAGTCAACACCCTGATGGAGCTCTGCGAAAGAGGCGTGTAGATGGGTATTAAAGCACGAAAGCGGCAAAACGTGGACGCTTCATTGTGAACGGCGAAGACAGTGTACATTTACAGCCAAGTGATGAGCCTCTTGATTTGTCCGATTCCAGTGATGACACGACAACCTCATCCTCCGATACAGCATCTGATGATTTCGATTCTGACATCTAGTTCTTCATCAAACAGAGTTTGTGTTGCTCGCAGTATCCCAATCGTGCCGAAATGATGTTAGTGCATACGTAAATCGAAGCAATCTTCTCGCAGGGAGCTATTAATTTGTTACCGGTACTTGGTTGAGCAATTAACGTTATTTTATGATAATTCAACGTCGCTAGATGTCGAATTAATGTAAAACAAACGTAAATTTCTTATTGGGCATTGTTGTTGCGCAATATAACCCGCCGGGAATATTAAATCGATTTGTGCCGACTCGAACGTTGAATTAACCCAAAATTAACTTACTTTTCCTCCTCGTGAGTTATTCAACGTGAATTACCGTAACAGCGTGCGTATCGCGTTGTTCGGTTTATCGCTACTTTTGGTATTATTACATCACAACAAATCAAACAGTGCGGTCGTGATAGACTACTCCAGTATATTTTTCGCTTCTCATTTTACATGTTTTGGTACAATTTTTTTCGTAATAAACGTTCACAGCAATTGCTGCGGCAATTTCAACTTTTGCCGTTTGGCCTCGGCAACGTTTTTGTAGGGGTTTGCAGTTACGAGTTAGGGCTGTAATAGTTAAAATATCGAACGATATTGAAATAAATATCGATATTGAAAAGATATCGCATCGAAAATTCGATATATTGCCCAACACTATCATATAATTAAAAGCCAAGTTACTTATTGGCCATCCCACTGATTATGTCTGATTGAAGTTTTAAATTTGACATGGCTGGCCAGAATGGGTGAGAGTAACTTTCATCAACACTAAGTTTTACATCGATACTAAAGTAAGAACTTAAGTAAATGTTATATGGTTTTTGTCTTAACTTAAGTTTCTAAGAGTGAATTTACTGCCTTTCAGGTGGAAAGAGTACAAAAAGAATGTTCCTACTTATGGAGCTATCTTGTTGAATGACACACTTGAGAATGTTTTGTTGGTGCAAGGTTTTTGGGTTAAAGCCAGCTGGGGCTTTCCGAAAGGAAAAGTCAACAAAGGAGAAAGTCCAGATGCATGTGCTGCTAGAGAAGTTTTGGAAGAAACTGGATATAATATAACTGGTAAAGTTGACAAAACGCAGTATGCGGAACATCATCTCAATGAACAACTCAGCCGTCTGTATTATGTTACTAATGTACCTATGAATACACCGTTTAAACCAAAAACCCGTGGAGAAATAAAAAATGTTCAATGGTTTAACATAGACGATCTTCCTGCGCATAAAAAAGATAATACTCCAAAACACAATCTTAATATGGGTGCAAATTGTTTTTTTATGGTCATTCCTTTTGTAAAGCAAATTCGCCGATGGGTTGCTTTGAAAAAACCTTCTAAACCTACCAAACCAGAGAACACGAAACCGCAGTATAACGAAAGGGCAAGTGGAGCTGAGAACTCTTCTCAAACATCTACACTTCAACAATTTTCCCCTCAAAGTAGTAGCAGAGTTCTGTCTGAATCAGCCAAAAGACAAGTTCAACAGTTTCACCAAAAAAACAATTTTGAATTAGAGGTTATTAACAGTATTACCAACAGGGGTGATCAATCTCCACAGCAAAGAAAAAAATGTCACGGACGAGGCCGAGGTGATAGATTTTACAGACCTCCCATGCCTGAAGGTGTTCCTTTTAACTCCAGCCTGTCGAGAGGAAGATCAATGCATTCTGACAACATGCCCGATGCTTGGAAGTATTTTTCTTTCGACAGAGACAGTCTTTCCAAAGCGATTAACTGTTTCCATAAATAACCCTTTTCAGTTTTTTGAAAGCACGCTATACAATATTATACATGTATTAAGTATGAGATTATATGCTATACAATTTATATTATTAGTTGACGCACAACCTGAGTTAGGTGAAAAAAAAAAACTTTTGTGCGCAAGCATAGGCCTCGATTTTTTCTTAGAAGAGAGGAATTCTGGGTGGGCGAGAGTTTTCAAACAGATTTCATTGAATGTGTATGTTCGCAAATTCGCGATGCTTAGTCTTTCTCACAAAGACTGCGTTTAGCGTCACTGCAGCAATTGAGCTTTAATAGGTTTGATGTTTGGTTTCATGCGCCTTGCGATCTTATGAGCGCTGCTAAACTAAACAAACTTCTTTTATGTTTTCCTTTGCGACCTAAAAAGCGCGTGACTCGTGACCTGTTATCTTTAAAGTGGCGCCTTCGGATTTGCCATAAAATGTTCGAACAGGTGACTGCTGACGGAACAGGTGACCTTCCCGAGCCGGAAGCTCATCCGGCAGCATGCTAACATCAAATGGAGCGGGTAGATTTCCATGGCTCATGCTATCTTCTACAACTACAGGTGCATTGCCTGAGACATTGACTTCACCACTGTCCATCCTTGAAGCACTGCTTTTTTCATCAATGTCATCTCTACGTTCATTCGTGCTGGACGTGGCTTCTTCAGCGTTATCACTTCGACGCCTTTTGGAATCTGGTTTTAAGAATGTGCGAATAGATGTTTGACCTTTGCTTCATGTTTAACTTTTCAATAATGAAATGACAACATCGCGCGGTGCCACAATTTATACCCAGCAACAAGTTTGTGAAGAAAGATTTGTAAAAAACGATTGTTTCAGTACCGTACGTCTTTAGTTTGTATCGGTTATTTTATTGTCATGATCATTATGATGTCATATTCATATTCCCTTACGCTGACCCGAACTGAAGTTTGATTGTGACGTAACGAAGGTGAAACCATTCGGAGAAAAGATCAAACGTGGCTTTCTCTCACCAGGAATTGCCAGCGTGTGGCAGTTGCCGTAGCAACAACAATGCAGTGAGTATCGCATTTTTCAACGCAGCGTTGTTGCGGAATTGCTTTGTTCTGTCGGATACCTAGCGAGAGACATAGCGTAAAACAAGAAGTTGCGCTGCAGTTGGTTGGATAATTCAGCGTTTAACAAAAGCGGAAATAATTGTAACGAACACTTCATAAGTGTCATGAAAACAGGGTGGGCAAAACATATTTTGCCCACCCTCGTTTCACCGCTGGGTGGGCGCTGCCCACCCTATGTCGACGCCTATGTGCACAAGCATGTTGAAAGCTTTGTTTAGCGTATCCAACCACATACCTGTTACCTACTCCGGTACTCCTTCAGAAAAGAGTATTGGCTGGGTAAACTTCTCTAGAATGCTTAATAAAAAAAAATCTGGGGTTTTGGTTATAATTTGTTAAAATAGTAAGTTGGTAACAATACCATGATGTAGCTAATAGCTATGGCCCTTTCCTTTTCCGTATTTGTCTTATTTCAATCAGGAAAACGTTTGAGTTTTTTTCTTCTACTCTGTCATCTTTGCTCAAACCAGGGGTTGGCAACCTTTTTAATACAAAAGCCAGTTAGAAAAATGTAATACTTACAGGAGGGCCGCACATTAAATTAACACTAATTCATATTTTCAGCTTTTACTTGAAAATCACAAGTACAAGCGGATATGAAATATCATAGCAGATACACAGTAGATGTTCAAATAGAAGTTAGTGAGAAGGTTGATGCTGGATATTTTGAACTAAATTGTCAATATTTGGTTCTTTGCTAGATGTGCAATTGTGAAAAGACGCAAACTATCAAGCAGGTGTATCAGTCAGATTACTTCTCAGCTTGTTTTTTACGTGTTTCATCTTCGAAAACAATTGCTCACAGGAATACGTACTTCCAAACACGCATACAAACTTTTTGCCTAATTTCTTCAAGTTGTGGTATTCCGCCACTGGTGGAGACTTGTAAAAGTCAATGAGGTTTATCTTATTGAAATTTTGTACGGTACAAGACTGTTATCCTCCTGCAGTGAATTCAATTCAAGTTGATATTCTACAGGCGCAGAACTTATTTCACAGGTATAGGCAACAGGAGAATGAAAAGACGGTCATATCACTTTTTAAGCTTCGAAATTGTGTAAATCGAGATGAAAATTCCTCACGCAATACTGCCACTCTTCGAACATAAACATCCTGGCTCTCATTACTGCCATTAAGGACACCTTTAAAGAAGATGAAGGACGGCACAAAAATAGAAAAGGGCTGCATGCGGGCCGCATGTTGCCCACCCCTGGCTTAAACCATTAAGGCAGAAGATATATCCTTTGGGCTTTGGCCATCCAACGTTATCGAATTATCGATCATAGATTAATTTCTTGACCTGACGTTTTGTCAGTCAGCACAACCGACTTTATTCTGACCGATTTTGCCCTGACAATATTGAGAAGTTACCAAGAAACAGCTAGTCTTTACCAACGGGTGTCGGGCTTTTCCGCTCAACCATGCACCAATGGGAAATGGCCTCTTCCTCCTCCTATAAATGTGGTGCCGAGGAACAGACCGCAGACCACATCATCAATGACTACCATCTTCAAGCCACCTAACGGAGTGGAAGGTCTGCGCGTCATGGATGATGAAACTAAAGAGTGGCTGCTCTCTAGTAGCCTTCCAGTGTAGTCCGGGAATATCGTGAATCTGGGGTGGTAAAATGGTTGACCCTCGGCCCCAGAGGCTCACACGATGACGAGCTAGTCTTTAGTTTCATCATTGAATACATACGGACTCTCCATTTTATTTGGTAAACGGAAAGTAGTAGCCTACAATTTGTTCTTCAGCATCACACCAGTAGTAAAGTGAAAGAAACTATTTCCGGTGGTGCACGTATAAGCAGAAAAGCTCGTGTGAAGACAGTTGAAATGCAGGGACAGGTGGTGGGCGAGTGTTGTCTCTGTGGGTATTAATTTCACCCAACGGGGTTTTCTTTCGAAAGAGCATGATCTTTAAAACAAAGAAGGTGGTTTAACACAAGTCGACCAAGAAGCAAAGAGACTTTTTTGTGGCGAAGCTCAACAGATTGAATGCCTGCATAAGAATGAAGATTGTCATGTGTTGCTAGACGCAAGCATCCATTGAATGCTTTAACTTTCCGACTAACCAATACTTATTTGGCGGTTTACGTTTCTTTTAACTAATCTGTAGAAGCAATTTCAGAATCGCTTACTCTGTTGGGTTTTTGTGTAGCTGAGTTTTTGGTGTTCTCTAATTTTAGCTGCAGTTTTTTGCCCGTTTGTGTGTAAGAGCTACCTTTAATGAGTTAATAGCTGTTTATCTGCTAATAAATTTCATACAAATATTACCCTAAAAGTATTTCCAGAAAGCGCTATAATCTATTATTTGAGTAATTTTGCAAAGATTTTCCGGGGGCATGCCCCCGGACCTCCTAGAATACGCGTGCTTTCGGTACGCTCTAACCTCCCACGAGTTTTAGTGCTTCCCTTGCTCAACCCACCAGGATACGCCACTGTCTTGACGTAATGCTTGTGCTGTGCGTCATCATTTGTTAATTTGCCTGCCGTCATAAAAAGTGTCTTCTTAAATACGGACTGAAATGCAACGCCTTCTCGTTTTTGTTCATTGTCAAATGCCTTCACGTTAAAATGAGAAGTTAACTGGAAGCTGTTTTTAATTGAAAGAGTCCTTCCGTCTTAAAACTAAATTGTTCAACTAGAAGACGCTCCACTGGTTTGTTTCGTTTACGCTTAAACATTAACTTCAAAAGTAAACTGCTCTTTGCTTCAATTCTTTGAAAATCCTGTGCATTATTATCTTTGTTGTTTCGATAAAATTAAATTTACAGTAAAGTCCAGTTGTGCTCATGGCGAAACAGAGACTGACGTAAGTTCGGTGTGTCAGAGAGACTTAAAGTAGATAAGGCTTGAAATCTCTTGAAAAATTGTTAGCAAACGTGATCACGGACTACATTGTTGTATTTGCAACATGCAAAAATAATGATTTAATTTGAGTATCGAACGAATTTATTTGTTTCGCATTCTTTGCTTAGCCTATATTTTACAAGTTAAGTAATGTGTTTCTTGCCGAGTGGTGTAAAATTTGTTTGCTAATCTTTTTGTATCGACTTGTGCTGCTCAGTTTCAGAAGTTTTATGAGGGTTCCATGCCAACCGAGAAGTTTCGACCTATTTTTTATATTAACTTTTTTGTTTCGATTAAAATAGTGTAGTGTAAAATCCGGTGGCGAATCAATTTTGTTTTAAATTCACCTGAAGTAGAAAAGTTATTCTTTGGTGAGAAGCAAGTAAATTGGTTAGCCTACTGTAACTTAGTTGATGTCATTCATATATGTTCTCATTTTCCCTTATTTTTGCTGCGCAATAGTTGTACATTTCGTGTTTTATTTTGTACAACTACAATAAAATTCGCCAAGTGGTCATCTGGTACTTTGTATGGGAAAAAGAATTTGATCAAAAAAACTTCAACGGTCAACAGTAGTGTACATTCAATGACAAAAATTTGCAGCCTTCTCGAATAATGGCAACAAAGGGTATTGGACTTGCGAACTGGAGCTGTAGGCCTACCGATAAGTAGGCTATTTCAAGAGTTTTATCAAGAAAATTACGCAGAGATCATTTATCTTGATTATTGAGTTCAATTTTATTGTGCGTAGGCTACGGTGTGAAAACAATTGAAAAGAGTCAGACGTTGAAAGTTGCATAAAGTTTTGGTGCATGCCTTGACAAAATTTCATTCGAATTTGATGTGAATGTGAAATTTTGTCTTCAACTCAGTTTTTGAAATTTTTTGTTTGGATGCCAACGTGGTAGCCTACTTATGCAAATAAATTGAAATTCAGTTTGATAGGTTACATTTCAGTTTGTATAACATTTAAAATAGATCACTAAGAAAAAAAAACAATAAGCTGTCAATAAAAAGTCCTCATAAAATTACAAAAAAATTAACTTCCTCCCCGTTTCCGCACTGGATCAATCCTCCCTTGTCCGTGTGGACAACAATATCTCCAAAGTGTAAGTGGCCATGACCAATTGACCATTTCATAAAATTGTAACCTATTGCATGCCGTGTGAGACTACCAGTGACGATCGGTGAGGGAAAGCAAGGCAAGCAGTGCTTACCTTAGCAAAAACTAGTGCAAAATATAATGACTGAATTCTAGGTTTAACTTCTTATTATTTTTATCACGTCTATTTTAACTTGAAAATTACTGTATTCGTGACTAGAATTACTCGTAACGCTTGTGAGTAGTCTAAGTCCTCACCAAACCGCATGTCTTGTCTATAAATGCCAATTGACGCAAACGTTTCTGTCAGAAACAATCACTGAAGCTCCAGGTAAGCAACTATCAAACTTGCTTTCCCAGATTCAAAAATGTCAAAAAACGCCTTCGTTTCATCCAATCATCACTCGTTTTGCAAAACGTCACCACCTGCTTAGCCAATCAGATGTGTTATGGTAGGTTAGTTGTGTTTTCCCAGTGACGTCAATGCGTACATTCGCTAGAGCGACTAGACTAACTCGTCATAATGGTCACGGTACACGCACAGCATCATAATGCCAAAAAGCTTGTTGCTGCTTTTTGATGTCTCTTCGCCATGTACTTTAGCCTACTGTACTAGATTTCATAGCCATGCCTTTGCCCTTTTTACAGCGTTGATATAACGTTACTTCGCCAATGAACGTTCTAGTGCGGATGCAATATTTAGTTTGTTAAGCTTCTATAGTAGGCTATACGCAGGAGGCAAACTTATCCAGCTTTTTGTACAAATTGCTTGCGGTTGTAATGTTTAGGCCTAAGTGTTAGTTTTTGTAGTGTAGGCTTAACTGAATATCTGAGAATGAACATTCATGACGAATTAAACATTTAGACAACTATTATTCCATGTCTAACACAGGATTTTGGTCCTGCAACGTTAAAATTAAGATTGTTCATGACTTCTAAACATTAAATAGATGTATGATCACGACATAGGCGAAGCACAATTTGACAGATTTTTATTTTTGATTTGTTCTGGAAATGCTCTCAGAGCGCACCAAATTGGAAGTGTTTTTCAAAAATTTCTGGGGGAGGGCCCCCAGACCCCCCGCTGGAAGTGTTGCCTTCGTGCCTACTACCTTGCTGCAGCATATTTCCAAGTTGCTTTCCCAACGGTTTAAGCCACCGAACGTCACTGGAGACTACAAATATGCTACGGTACTTCTATCGGAGCAACGGTTTAGAAACCCTATTTCAGATCCCCATGAAGTGCATTAACGCTTAAAAGGCCAAGTACGGTACTATAAGCTTACATGAAACTCTTACGATAGCACGCAAAATATGTAGGCCTAATCTAGTCACATTCGTTCCAAGGGATCGAAAATGTTTCTGCAGATCATCATGGGAACACTCTAGTCTTGTGAGTCAACACCTTGATTGCGTTTGATGTGTGTTGCCTTCCTGTGACTTGACTGGAAAATACGCGAGACATATAGAACAGATACGTGGCTTCAAACTTTCTGGTAATATTACAGGTCATATAGAACTTCTCCTCTTGCCAAATATGCCCCATTGCCCCTGCTGCTTTTGGATGACATTGCCATCCCCTGGAGATTGCAATTGTTATACTGGTGATTGCAATTGTTACACATTACTTACGTGCTAGCAAAGAAAGTGCCTTATAATAACGTTTCTCCACACTACGGATGCAGAGCAGTTAGACGAGCTATGTTTATCATGGGTTACGCCAGACTTTAACATGCGTCAAGAGCCTCTACAAGTATGCGAAACTACCAGATAACCTATCAAGGCTTTGTCAGTCCGAGGATAAAGATTCAAAACCAACGAATATTTGCAAGCAATTTCTTACTGTGCGTTCCATTCACGGCACAACAAAAGAGATATGCTATAAGCTTATATGTTTTGCGTGATGTTGCTACCTGCTTCAAAAAATGAACAATTTATTATAGTAAAGTGTAAAAAACATGCAATGCTAGGGCTTTACCTGTTGCGCCATCCCACCGCTACAACCGGAATAAAATTATTTCAAGACGAGTTGGTCACCTCTACAAAGACGCCTTCCCCTGTAGGCTATCTCTACAATGTAATGCTAATTTTGACCAAAACCTAATGTGCAATTATATTTGTTTTAATTTTGTGCAATTCTACTAATTTTGAAATTGAGGAAACAAAACTTAAAATCGTGAAACAGTCTCTTTAGAGTTGGCCATTGCAAATAAATACGTGCGAGCTACGAATTACGAGAGAGCAACTGACTTGTTAAACAAGAACTATAAAATATGTACCATACATATATCATTGCAAAAAAACCGTTTATATTGTTTTCCATTTATGACGAACTTGTGCTGATCGTGTAATCAGCAGGCAATATGAAATCAGAACAGCTCATTTTCATGACATGCATTGTGAAAACTTGGCTGGAGTTGTTGGAATAAAACGTTGAAAATGATAAAACTTTTATAATCTGACTTTAGAGGATTGTATAAAATTCACATAAACGTCACTTTTCAAATATCAAATCGAAGATTGTACTGCATCTCCTATACAGCTGTGACAAGATTCCGCATGACATTAAATTTGCGTTACAAGCATGCAAACACTGTGTATAGATCAACAAACAGCATGCCGAGCCAGCAAGCTTGAAAGAAAAGTTATGTGTTTGCTTTAACAATCTCCAAAAATTCTGGTTTCAGCGAAGCACCTCCAACAAGAAAGCCATCGATGTCCTTCCCCTGGGCAAGAGCCTTGCAATTTCCAGCATTGACAGAACCTACAGACATTTCAAAAGACGGTTAGAATTTTAGAAAGTGAATAGAAAATCTATCTACAGTAGCTATACGATTTAACATCTCTTGTTACTCGGATTGGCGTTAAACCTGAAAATGGATAAATCATGAACGCTGGCTTTCATGGTTCAAGCAGAAAAGCTCCTTCGAAACTTTGTACCTATGTAGGTAGTTTCGAAAATTTGCAATGAGACAGAAATTAATGGGTAACGTCAAAAACCCAGACACCACTCATCTAGAGACAGTAAATTAAAAGGTGAGCCCAAGCACATATGCGGAAATATAAGTCTCATTCTTAGTATTTCTTGAATCACAGAACCGGGTATAAACCTACTAGAAAATTTGATGTGAAGATAATTCATCTTACAACTTACCTCCATAAATAATTCTTGTCGAAGCAGCCACATCACTGGAAACGTTTTTAGATAGCCAATTTCGCAACTTCTCGTGAACTTCCTGCGCCTGTGCCGGTGTGGCAGTCTTCCCTGTACCGATCGCCCACACTGGTTCGTATGCGATCACAACGTTGCTCCAGTCGCTTACATTATCTGCGCAACACGATCCCATCGAAGCAACATACCAACAATAAAATGGTTATTTTGACCACTGGAACATCTGGTTGTTCATTAGTAATATTTACTTTCCTGTTATATAACTGCCGTGATGCAAAGGTGATCGACAACTGATTTGAGTAATTGAGTGAATAAGACTATTCAAACTATAACAAAACAGAACATATTCAAACATTTTCGGCGCAGCAATACGCCGGTGTCAGGAAAATTACCAATCTGAAGAAAAACAAGAGGTAAGAAATGTAACAAAAAATAATAAAAGATGTTACATAAAAATTTATATACCGGTTAAGCAGAGCATTGAGCAACGAAGGCTATTGGATCATGTGTGTGAGCTATCGGGACTACGCCTGTTTTTTTTTTTCGCTGAGACTTTTCGGTCATTTGTCCGAAATGACTTGAAAAATTTCGGCCATTTTTTATTTATTTCGGTCATTTTTGGTCATACATAGTCAATTGACTAATGACTATATATTTTTTCGGACATTTTGACCGAATTGACTATATTTTTTTAGGACATTTTGTTAAAAATCGGTCAATGACCGAAAAAAAAAACCAGGACTACGCTACATACAAAACTAGTGTTTCGGCATCGAGTGTTCAAATTGGTACACAATTTCATCCATAATCCAGCATAACGCAGGCCAAAGATCATTCACACAATCACCTACCTTTGATGAAATTCATTTGCTCAAAAATGACTTTTTCTGTTACACCAGCTTCTCTTTCATCAAGCTTCTCACCAATGCAAGGCACAATTTTTAAACCACTTTCAAGAGCATGCTTGACCTGCAAGAAAAACAAACTGAAAGGTTCTAAACCACTGTCAGAGCCTTACGAAAGATCACAGCTTTGTTCAGTGCTGGCTGTTGTACTGTCATAGTTTAGGAAAAGACATTATTAAGAAAAAGATAATGTCCAATCAAAATGGTAATTGATGCAATAAATAAATGAACAACTTCACCCATCCCCTTTTGGTAAATTGTTGGATGAAAACCATTTTCGTTTAATAAACTAGGCCTAGTGTTTGATACAATGTCAGTAACTTAATTCAACTGTGAAATAAAAGAAAGT
Organism: Aplidium turbinatum; assembly: GCF_918807975.1. NCBI lineage: Eukaryota > Metazoa > Chordata > Ascidiacea > Aplousobranchia > Polyclinidae > Aplidium > Aplidium turbinatum. Next base: position 30,291,930 of record NC_137475.1, on the reverse strand, counting down.
GCTTTTTAACTTCTATCTGTGCTGTATAACGAACTGAGTCAGTAAATCAGTACCCAGCATGATAACACAGTTATATGACAGAGCACATCTTTTAGGGGAGCAAGTCTTTTAGGCGCAGACAGTTAGGCGTCGGTCAAATAGGTGCGCAGCCGCGCACACTGTGGTCTGTGGCACCCATTCATTTAGGTGCTATTTCTTGTAAAGTCGGCAGATTGTATCAGCTTGGCAGGTAGGGCAATGCTTTTCACACAAAATGTTATAATGAACTGAAAAATATGTTGTTTTGTTAATGCACGTACATATATTTGTTGTTCGTCATGGCTTCAGTGAGTGAAGCTGCTTTATTCGGCAATGCTTTTCACACAAAATGTTATATTAAACAGAAAAATATGTCATAGCTTCCGTGAGTGAAAACTGCTTAAACCAGCAATGCTTTTCACACAAAATGTAACCTTTATCAATAAATTATTCAAGTTTCCGAACATGACTGAGTTCACTTTTAGCTTATAAGTCAAATAATAACTGCACTAAACATCATTAAAAAAATACAGTAACCTATATTCAAGCGGGTGGTAGGCTTGAGTGAAGAGTAACTTAGTTTTCCGTCAAAACTCCTACTAGGTTTTGCCAAAGCTGAGCTGATACATACTGAAGACTTTACTAGTAATAGCACCTAAATGAACGGGCGCAACAGTGCTCCGCACCTAAATATCCTGACGCCACAGTCGCCACAGTGTGCGCGCCTATTTGACCGATGCCTAACTGCCTGCGCCTAAAAGATATGGACCCTCTTTTAGGTGCAGACAATTAGGTGCCTGCCAAATAGGTGAGCAGTGAGCACTGTCGCGTTAGGATATTTAGGTGTTATTTCCAGATGCTGTTCAAATCAAAAACGAATTATTAAATTGGACCCTTATATAATGGCTTTTCACTCGATTATTTCACAAACATACTTGCCTTTTGGCCAATTAATTCATTGCTTTCATTGAAAACATGTCTTCGTTCAGAATGTCCAAGTACAACCCAGTTGATCCCAATGTCTTTCAACATCGCTGGACTAAGAAAGAGTGATAAATCTGTCATACCATGATCACAAGTTTTTTTATCTTCACACAAAGTATGGCATCTCCGCAATAATTTTTTTTTTTTTTTTAAACAAAAAATGCAATGAAATTTTGAAAGAGCATGTGTTTACCTGATTTCACCAGTGTAAGCGCCTTTAGCAACTTTATAACAGGTTTGGGCAGCAACATTCACTTGATTATTTATCTTGGTGGCAACGTAAGATAAATAACATGTTGGTGGTGCTACCATTACATCTAAAAAGCAACAAGTCACATTACAAGATTAAATACAGGCTCAAGTTGATGTACTTCACCAAAGCAGGGTTGAGAAAAACCCGAGTTTTTTTAGGTTTTATTTAAAAAAGATGCAAAAAAGGTAGATTCATATGCTTATTTCACCTCAAAACTACTTTTTACTAATGAAGTGCCTCTCACTCACAGTACATGCTGACACAACTAAATAAAATAATGCAATAGGGCTGTTTAACTATGAGGCCTTCTTGCATAAATGAGTTTTAATGTAATACATACTGGCATTACTTGATTTTTGTATACTGTACAGAAATATCCACTGTGTTTTCAATTTATCCTTGAAAATTTACTTCACTACCACATCCTTAAATGCTAATTTGAAATTTGTTTTAAATGCCTTGTAGTCTTTTTGTTTTTTCGATTTTCTAATAAAAACTGGACAAATATGATGCTCTGGGTTTTTTGTGTTTTTTTTTGGGGATTTTTTTAAGTGGTTTTGTTAAAAAAAACCCACCCGGGTTTGTTTGAGTTGTGTAAAATACCGACACAACCCTGCACCAAAGGCAACCACTACCAGGTCTCTCACTGCATTTGTGATATCAAAGTAAGCATCAAATTAGTATTAGGTCACTACTTAAATAACAAAATCACCATAAAATTGTGCATTGCCCTATATATATACATATTTACCTGTGTTGGGAGAATCTATCTTGTTTAAGTTATTGATTATAACATCTAACGAAGCCTTGTCTCCATTCATTTTGAAGTTTCCGCCAACAAAGAATCGTCGCTCACCCATTTTAATTATTTTACAAAACTAACAACGGCACTGTATATCAATAATTAAAAAAATTATCATTTAACCTTGGCAAAATTATTAATAAAACACAATTAATAGATCAAAACTTTTGGTAGATCTGTTATGAAGTGTTGAAAATAACACACATCTACACTTATCTATATATAGTCAAACTTCGATACTATGCCACCCTTTGGGACCGAGAGAATGTGGCATAGTAGCGAGAGTTTGAAAAACAGCCTTGTGACGTGACCAATGCCACGCTGTGTTGTACAGTTTTAATTGTACGAGGAAATCCAAACTGAGCCAGATGATGTTAATCTGCTCGAGATCTGGGAAGCGCTGCCTGCTGAGGAAAAGATGCACGCAAATGAGGAAATCAAGCTGTCTGACGTTCTTGAAGCTGATGAGCACCTCGAGATTGGTGGATCTTTCACACCGGATGAGATCACGAAGATGTTGCGCAGCGAGGAGCCGGTTGAAAGCGAAGATGATAACTGATGTTGAGGAGGAAATCGTTTCGTTCGAGGATGCTCAGCGGGCATGAAGCACTGCCTGGAAGTTCATGCTGCAGAGAAGCGGGAAGCCCTGTGTGATGCGATCGGATAGACAAGGTGCACGAAATTCGCCGACAAAACATGTGCCAGCTGACAATTCCTCAGAGTTTGGGGCTGAGCTACAGTAGATAACTTGAGAGAACACACTACATGCAAATTGCACAATGCACATAGATACACTTTTGCCGTTTTACAGCCATTTAATCATTTCGTTTGTAGCGTTTATTGTTTCGTTAATACAGTAATACTGTACTCTCATGTGGCATACTAGCAAGGGTAAGGGGTGGCATAGTAAATATATTTTCTATTGAATTTAGCTGGTGACGATCAACAGTGGTATAGTAGCAAGGGTGGCATAATAGCAAGGTGCCATAGTATTGAAGTTTGACTGTATATGAAAACACACAAAACTTAAAAAAAAGCAATATTAAGATTTGAGTTGGAAAAAGAAAGTTTGAAAATATATACTATCAAGAGAGATAAATAAAGCAGTCGTAGCAGAAAACTGAAGATTACGTTTAGTTGAAGCAAAAATTTTGTAGTATACAAATCTCCGCCCTTAGCTTTGCTATTTTCTAGCCCTAAACTCTGAAGGTTAAGGTTTACGGTGAGAAAATAATCAAGGAAAGGTGAAATCATAAAACAACTTTCGAATGGTTGAATGGTAATGCTAATGACAGATGACACCTGGTTTTTTTTTTTCGCTGAGACTTTCGGTCATTTGTCCGAAATACCTTGAAAAAATTTGGTCATTGTTTATTTATTTCAGTCATTTTTTCTGATGAAAATATTTCCTTTCAAGTAGGCCTAGCTGATGCCTACAAACCAAAATTTGCACTTCCTGACTAGATACAACATTAAGTTTCGCTGAGAAACATTGTTTTGTTTGGACATTTTGACCGAATTGACTACATATTTTTTCAGACATTTTGCCCAAAAATATTGGTCAATGACCGATAAATGACTGAAAAAAACCCCAGATTGACACCTTATGGCTTATATGTCTTGGTCAATCACTATATTTTTTATGACATCATAATATTTTATATTGAAGTCCTGGGCAAAGAGCAAAACTTTTCCTTTAACTGAACTCTAGTCCTAACTCTGGCAACACCCATGATGAAATAAAACTTTTTGATCGCAAACATGGCAACCAGCACATTAAAAATAACCCTTTGTTGTTTCTATGCTTTCCCTAAAAAAAAAGGAATGCCTATTACCATATACAGCAAAAAAAGTACCGGTATGCAAAATTCATTCCGCAACCATGCCTACATCTCTTTTTGATGAACAAAAATTGATACCAGTATCAATTTTTGTTCCAGTACCAGTATCAATTTTTGTTATGTTGATACGATAAAGCAGTATGCGGTTGCCCAATTTTGTTTGTAGTACAAAATGAAAAAACACAACATACGGCATCAACAAAAATGTGAAAACAAGCGATTAATAAAACGTTTTTCAACATTCCTAGGTATAACATGAACATTATAGCGTACAACAATGCAATTTGCTAAACTGGATTTTCCCATATAATAGTAAAATGACTTTCCCAAGCTGAAATGCATACAAAAATCATGAACCACCTTTCCTGCAGATGTTGCTTAATCCAGTGCTTCTGAACTGGTGGGTCGCAAAGCTATACCAGGTTGGCCACAAAAAACATTTTGAAATGTTACAATTAGTCCAAAAAAAAAACTGTTGCATTATTATTACAAGTTATACTGGTATCAATTATGATTTCATGCTGTGTTGTGCCAACAATTTCCCTACAGGCCTACATCTATATGTTGCAAAGTGTAGGTAGGCTGCTGGGCAGATTAGAAATTTGTGAAGCTTGGTTTAATGGGTCTGCTACTATTTGGTGAGTCCAATTCGGTGAGTCTGATTCGGTGAGTTCCTAACCTCTAACCCCTTTCCCTAACCTCTAACCCTAAAACGGCAATGATAATTAGGTTATGGTACCCAATAATTAAAAAAAAAATTGAAAAAATCCCCGTTAAGGGATTGGACTCACCGAATCGGACTCACCGAATCGGACTCACCGAAACGGGCCATTCCGTGGTTTAACAGTAGCAAAGACGCCATTTTTGTAACTGTTTGTCTTCAGTTCAGTTTGTTTTTATGTCTGACTATCACAACAAAAAGCAATATATGCCAATCATCGCAAAGGTTTTGAAAAAGGTAAAAGCGACAAAACAGGAATTGTTATAACTAGGGCAACCAAATTTTTGACCTAAAAACTTAAAATTTTGACTTTATAATTTACAAATTTTGACCTAATTTTGACCAATAACTTTCTGCGTTTGCAACCCAAATGCGAAATACAAAGCATGTTAGCAATCAAACCGTAAGGTAAGGATATCTTCTTTTTCTAATAAAATAAAATAAAAATGTGGAAGACTCAAGGACACCACAGCTAACGAACATGTAGGGCTGTAGGCCTAATGAAAATCACTCGAAAAACTGCAAAAAATAAATATGGACTGTCTTTAAATATTCCGAAATTACTGAGAGGGTTCTGCAGTATTATACTTCAACATCAAGTAATGTTTCACATTATAGCCTTTGAAATTCCTGTCTCTCGCCAAATTTTTTCTAAAATGGAGAAACTTCTCACTACTGATACAGAAGTTGCTAGGAAGTTCCTCAGCAGGCTATATAAATGTGGTGAAATATCATCTCGTCCCATTTTCCAATTTGGCAGGGTGAAACAAGATTATTACCACAGAAATTGCAACAAATGGATTATTACGTCAGAATAGCAACATAAATTGCAACAAAAAATCAGTATCTGTGTAGCTTTAATAAAATATCAATAGAGAGAAGAAAAACTACGTTAAAAGAAAATTTTGACCTAACCAAAAAATTTGACTTTTTTTTTACTTAATAACTTTGAAACCTCTCTTCGTGTCAACCTGAAATTTAGTTTCTGGACGTTTTATAAACTTTAAACAAGGCAGAAAAATTTTGACTTTATTGACTTTTGGTTGCCCTAGTTATAACTGTGGGACTGAGTTTTCAAGCACTGGCTTAACCTATCCCTTTGGTTGGTTGGTTTTGGATCTTTATCTTCGGCCTGACAAAGCCTAGTTTCGCATGCTGGTAGAGGCTCTTGAAGCAGGGCCCGGTTATTGAGATTGACAGAGTGAAGTTTTCTAATTGTTGAAGTGTTGTTGTCGGGGAATTATTCCATTCACTAGGTGCTGTTGAATGGAGAGCAGTCCTAAAATGCGTTGCTCAAGCGCACACCCAGAGAGTCGAACTAGGGCTGGGCGATATTGGTAAAATAATTTTGATACGATATTACTAAAAATAAAACGATATTATCTAAGTTTTGATATTTTACGGCGAATCGCAAAGCATGGCTTTCTATAACTGCATGAAACATACTGAGCACTGGTACTGAAATGAACAACATTTATTGCAAACAATGCTGCAATTTAATTGTCGCAAACTAAAGATTTTTGGACAAAAATGTCAGCATGTTGACATTGCAGGGTTTTAGTCACAATCTCTTCCTGGAAACAATTGAGCCACTAAGTGAAAACACCCTTTCACTACTAACACTGGTGGCTTGAATGCACAGAAATTCTAACACCATTGGTGGCTTGAATGCACAGAAGTTTTCTTGCAACTTTTGCAAGTGTAGGAAAAGTCAGTGCATTAGCTCGCCACCATGTATAGATGCAGCCATAGGCGTCGGAATTCTGGGTGGGCGAGAGTTTTCAAACAGATTTCATTGAATGTGTATGTTCGCAAATTCGCAATGGTTAGTCTTTCTCACAAAGACTGCGTTTAACGTCGCTGCAGCAATTAAATTTTAATAGGTTTGATGTTTGGTTTCTTGCGCCTTGCAATTTTATGAGCGCTGCTAAACTAAACAAACTTATTTTATGTTTTCCTTTGCGACCTAAAAAGCGCGTGACTCGTGACCTGTTATCTTTAAAGTGGCGCCTTCGGATTTGCTGCAAAATGTTCGGACAGGTGACTGCTGACTGTGCAGATATTGTGGTTTTGTACCGCGGCAAGCTTACGTAGAATGTGGTCATTCAAACACGCAGTCACGAGTTCAGTTGTAAAGTAGTCCGGATTCCGAACAGAAAAAGGTTTATTCGACCAACTTTTTCAGATTCAAAATAATTTTTCAATTGATCACACTACTTACTGTACGTTCGGCGAAAATATATTCAGAACTTCCAAAATTGAAACAAGATGCAGCGTGACATTATACAAAAAAGCAAACGTAACCAAGACGGAAAGAAATGTAACCTGTTGGAAATAGGCGTACATACCCGAAAGCACTGATAAAAAACCCAAGAACAAATGAATGACATACAGAAAGACAACATTTCTTCATCAATGTCATCTCTACGTTCACTCGTGCTGAACGTGGCTTCTTCAGCATAATCATCTCGACGCCTTATTAAAGTTTTAAGAATGCGCGAATAGATGTTTGACTTTGTTTCATGTTTAACTTTTCAATAATGAAATGACAACATCGCGTGGTGCCCCAATTTATACCCAGCAACAAGTTTTTGAGGAAATATTTGTAAAAAGCGATTGTTGTTTGTTTCAGTGATTTCATTGTCATGTTCATTATGATGTCATTTTCATTTTCCCTTACGCTGACCCTGACCCGGAACTGAAGTTTGATTGTGACATAATGAAAGTGAGACCATTCGGAGAAAAGATCAAACGTGGCTTTCTCTCACCAGGAATTGCCAGCGTGTTGTTGCCAACAGTGCAGTGAGTACCGCATTTTTTTCAAAGCAGCGATGTTGCGGAATTGCTTTGTTCTGTCGGATACCTAGCCCGAGACATAACGTAAAACAAGAAGTTGCGCTGCAGTTGGTTAGACAATAATTCAGCGTTTAACAAAATTGGAAATAATTGTAACAAACATTTTATAAGTGTCATGAAAACAGGGTGGGCGAAACATATTTTACCCACCCTCGTTTCACGGCAGGGTGGGCGTCGCCCACCGGGCCCACCTTATTTCGACGCCTATGGATGCAGCTATTCTTGTTGATAGTTTTTGATGCAAAATAGAGATGCAGCTGTGAGTAGCAAAACAAAATAAAGTATCCAGCTAGCTGTAGCTACCGTAGGCTACGGCCGCTACGCTATGTAAATTCAGTCAGCTTGCAAGTTTCCTATCGTATTTATGAGACTTCATCCTTCACAACACGTGGGAAACAATAAGCAGGATTGCATAATCACAAAGACTGCTTGTAATTTGTAAACAATGCACACACGCTTGAGGGTTGTCTGCGCATGCGATATGTCAGACTGCTCGCAATGCGTAAACAATGCACAGTTGCACACACACTTGGTTGTATGTGCATGCGGTGTCTGTGTCACTGCGCATGCGAAAATGTTGCTATAATTTCAGTACATTTATAAACGATAAAATCGGAGCTTTGTGAATAAATATCGCTGCCGAAAAAATATCGTATCATATCGAAATATCGCCCAGCTTTCAGTCGAACCACCGCCGCGTGATCTTGAGCTGGACGCATAACCACTGAGCTAATGGGGCAGACCTTTCCTTTCAGGCCTCGAAATTTGTACTTTTTTTCGGCGGTCAAGCATGTCCTACCGGACTGGCCCTTTCAGCGGACATTTAATATCTCAACCGGACATATTTTTTACATGTAGATTTTGCACAAAATCACACTACAGTATTGTGTAGTCGTGTTTGTAGAAGAAGATTTTCTACAACAGAATAACTCTGCAATGGTTGATGGCTTAATTAACCGACCCTGAAGTATACTGGAGCAGATTGCTTGCAAATAAATCAGTGCGTTAATGACAGTCGTGTAATGATGCAATAAACACAATTGAACACAACAATCCAAATTTCCTTATTACAAAAGCAACTACGATCACTTATTCCGTGGTTTTCGCGTTATAGAATCGTTGTGCCAAGCGATTAATGCCGGCGCGGGTTGTAAATCTCCATGTCAGGACCGTCCAGACAAATGCGCATTAGTGACTCAATAGTGTTAGCCCTCAATAGTGTTAGTGTTAACTAACTAACACAATAGTGTTAGTCTAACACCCTCCCTTCTGTGCAGAAATTCTATTTCTATCAGTATCAGCGTGAATAAGGTCGCCACATTCGCCTAAGCACGTGCGGACTGCGGAACCCAGCTGAGACTTGCTTCTCTGTGACGATTCTTTTTAACAAACGATCAATGTAACGCAATAATCCTCATTGTTAAAATTAGAATACCGGTACATATCCTGCCGAAAAGTTCAGACAACTTTATTTCAAGGCACCATTGCAAGGCGTTGAAATGATGTAAAAATGGCTACTTTTGCCATCAGCTCGTTAACCACGCCACTCTAATGTGATCTTTAAAGCAATTGCCTGTACTATTATTGTTTCAGCTCCGTATTTGTTCGCGTTAAACAAACAATTGTAATAATTCAAATTTAAAATATATTTTTGCTGCATTAGCTCTATTCTTGTCAAAAATTATGCGGCGGTCATTTATGACCGACCAATGAGTCGGCTTCAGCAGACATTCAAGGTCATGTCTGCCATGACCGCGGGAACTTCGAGGCCTGCTTTTGTAGGATCACCAATCTAATGCTGTTAAACACCTGCAACACCATGCACAGGCTATCTTGTAGTAGAAGGTAGCCGTGAACTGCTTCCTGAAATAAAGTTAGTCGTAGCCTACTTAACTTGCCATTAGTTGTGCAAAAGCAAAATTGCAAATTCCAAAAGCCAAGACCAGTTCCAAGCGCAAGTGACCTCTCTGAGTCTGACCTGCACTTATGCTCAAGGTTGCCAGATTTTTTGAAATTACCAGCCCAATTGTCATCCAAAATTAGCTCGATTTTTTTATGTTCAAAAAAAGAAAAATCTGCTGATTTGCACAAATTATAAATTCAAAATGACAACTCAGTTGGGTGCTTCACTTTACAAATGAAGAATCTGCTAGATCAAGCAACACTGGTTCGGCTGTCGGGGTAGCTATGCGTTTGAGCAAGGCATTTCAAGGGCTGCTCTCTTTTTAGCAGCACCAAGTGGATAGAATAATTTACAGACAACACTTCAACAAAAATCGAAATCTTCACTCCGTCAATCTCGGTGACCGGCCCTGAGTCAGTGGTTCGTCAGTGCTCAACAAGTATCCAAAACTGCCAGGATCAAGCTCTTAAATGTTTCAATTTTGTTTTATTTTTTGCTATTTGGTTTTTGTGGCCGTGCTAACTACTGATATACTACAGAATTTTTCATTTAGGTACGTTTTAAACCTTTCAAGGTTTTGCCACCTTTTCCCGTTCGTTACCGTGCTGGTAGGTTTATATCGATTTTTGTAGTTAGAACCTTTTTCATCCCGGACGCGTTAATGACGAAAAATATAATGATTGATTGAATCAACGATTAAACTTCAAACCTTACAGCTTATAATAATAGCAAGCTGATCATGTTATGCGTATCCATTTTGACATTTTTAATGTTCATAAAAATAAATATCAATGACAGTCATTAAAAAAAAATTAGCCTAACAAAATGCAATTAGTATTCTCACTTTATAAAATAAAATTGCTGTATTTAACCCACTTTCGCTGTCCCATTACCTTTGTGAAAGCATATGGAACTATTCTGACCTTATTTAGTTATAACTAGGCCTACACTCTCCGAAACGAAGGGCGAACATCATCATCAATTCATCATCATCTTCAACAAATGCAAAATTAAACTACAAAAAAACTTTGCATGAAATTGGCTTTGCTTATTGACACTCCGTGAAAATTATGCTCACCATTATTAATAGTAAACCATGAATCTATAACCTGCCCAAAACCCGAGACTGCTAAATTTTTTCTGCAATTTTGAAATAAACCTAACCCTGTTTCTAGAAAAAATTGCGGAACTGGCAACTCTTCTTATGCTATGCAAAGTGATCGAAGCATGACTGACATTGGCGACACCGAAATCTTTTGAGAAGGTATCGATTTTGTGTAGCTGTGACTTCCTGGACTCGAAACTTACAAATTTTCATACACTCAAAAAGTGAGTTGATCTAATCAACATTAAATTAAGATAAAAAGCAATATCTTTGTTTTAATTAATGGTGTTGAGACCGTGCCAAATATTCAATTAGGCTAACTGTTCTGTTTTGAACTAAAACGCGTAAAAACGTTCTTATCGCTTCTACCTTTTTCTAGACCTTTGTTATGTTTGACGTGTAATGTTTTCGTTGTGATAGCCAGAAACAAAAACATATTGAACTGAACGTATTTCACACGCGCTGCAAATCTGTTTCCCATTAAGATTATTGATATCAAGATTTATGGTTTACAATGCTGATTTAATAGCGGTTTAGGCCTACGGTAAGCTTAAAGTTGGTTTAAATCAGAGTTGGATTAATTACAATTGTAATTGAATGTAATTAATTATACATTTTTATGTAATTGTTCTATAAATATAATTTGGATTTGAGATTTTTTGTTGTTGTTATGTAGCCTAATTGTTTGTAAGTAGCCTAGCCTATAATTGCAAAAAAATGGTTTATGACTGACATGCTAACTTCAAAGTGTTTTATTTGAGCAAACAAATGAGATATCAAGGACTTGTTGCGTTTTTTGAATTAACATTTCACTTAACAACAACTGCCCAGAGTAAGAAACTTAATGTGTTTTTCTTTTTGTTTATTTACAAAAAATGATTTTTATTGTTGGTGTCCGTTTTCCCCCGGGCATAGGGCAAAGCGGACATAGTATAGGCTAAGTTAAGACCACTCTGCCTCGTAGGGGGGAAGGTGGGGCAAGATGGGACACGGGGCAGGACGGGACATCGTGGATATTTCTAGAAGAATTGGCTTTAGCGCTCTCTACCCATTTGGATGTTGCTGGATACCATGATTCTCGATGACTTGCAAAAAATTGAGAAGTTTAGAGAAAAAACGTGGTCGTGGCAGCAGTGTAACTGTTTGAAGGCTAGTTGTTATAAGAAACCACATCAAAACTTCTCACATTTTAGCACGATTTCATAAAAGTCTGGAAGGTGAAATGTAGCCTAGGCCTACTGGTTTAGAGATACGGTAGGCTACAGTAAGGAAAGTAGTTTTTGAGGCATCAGCTTATAACTTTTTAGATGTGAGTTGCATATATAATAAACAAACAGAAAATTTCGAAATGTCAGTCATTGGGGCAAAACGGGACAGAGCTGCTTGGGGCAGGATGGGACATCTGTCCCGTCTTGCCCCACTGAAATTATTGATAGTATTAACTCAATTTTCAATGATATGCTAGCCTAACTTGTCACCTAGACAAGGCCTACTGGCTTTGCAAATGCTAAATTAACTGGTAACTTGAGAGTTAGGTAGGCTACTACCTATCAGTAATGTATGCATCACACCCTCAACTGGGGCTACTACAAATGGTAATGGAGAAGTTAAATGGATTTTGTTTTGTTGTAAAGTTGAAGCAGTTTCTGCATACGGTGCCTACCTTTGTTGAAACCGTTATTATTTTAGCAGTAGGTGGCTTGACCGTAAAAAAATGCTTCAGACACAGCCACAGGCTATATTTATCTCTTAATGATTAAGTAAAAACCTCCTTAAAATGAAAGACCTCTTTTCTATCCTTAACAAGAAACACAACTGAACAGAAAACAATCAAGTGTCTATATTAAAAGCTTAACACAGTCATTTTAAACAATAGGCTATGGCAGGGCCCGATTAACCATGAGGCACACGAGGCACAGGCCTCAGGCCCCTTTGCTTTCGGGCAAGCCCGAAACCAGGGGGGGGCATTGGGGGCATTTGCCCCCCCCCCGAAATTTTTTGAAAAATTTTTAAGCGTTCTATGCAGTATGAAATGTATTATGAATAGACGTACGTCGTACACGTACAGCCATACTGTAGAGTGTAGACTATCGAAACCGAAAGTACGCTACGCTGGTTGGAAGCAATGCTAACGATTTTGTTCGATAAATTAGGCTGGCATCCTCATTATCTGTTTCGTTAGCGTATACATAATGTCAGCATCCATCATCACCATAAAAAGCGTTTAAAAGCAACTAAATAATTCGAGATCAAAAGCAGCTGCGATAGCGTGGTGAATAAGCTACTCAGTTGGGCTTAGGCATTTGTAAATCTGATTTTAAATGAGCAAGCAGTTATGAATCACAGGGCACAGCACTGGTGTGTTTGACCAGCTGTGATTCTCACTATATCTCTGCTACGTCACATAAAAAAATTTGTATCACAATTTCACAAACAATTGCCTTGCTCTATGATTGAGCAGATCGAAAGCGCATTTTGAAGTTAAACTGTTACAGTAACAAGCAGCATGGCAAATAAACAGAATTCTATATTGAGTTTTTTTCCCAAACGAAGGAAAATCGATAACTCAGAACAGATTGATTAAAATGAGAATGGACGGGAAAATATCGAGGAACCACCAACAGATCAGCCTGAAAGCAGTCCAGGTGCAGAGATTTCACAGTGGGACATAGGATAGGCTGCTTTCTTGGGGTTAAACTTAGTGATACTCAGAAATACAACCTTGTAATTTGCTGCTGGGAACCTGAAAAAAAAATCACGCATTTCCTGCGTTATGGAGGGAAAGGCGAAGAGGCGTTTTAGAAAAGACTACCTTGACTTGTATAGTCCGTGGCTGAGCTGGAGTGAAAAACTTCAAGGTGCTTTTTGTAAATAGGCTACTGCGTAATTTTCTCTGCAGATGGAGGTGCGGGTAAAGGAAAGCATGTTACTCCTGGGGTCTTGGTTACAAAACCGTTAAATAAATGTCACAATGCATCATTTTAATGTTTGTTCTTTGATAAAAATTAAATGCCCCCCCCCCGAAAATATTTGCTGGTTGCGGGCCTGCTTTCGGGGCCCCCATTTTTTTACATTAGTAGGGAAAGTACTATAATTTGGACTACCTAATGAAAAATCTTAATATTTTACAAAAGATCCACAACATTGGGGTGCAACTAACTTTATTTGATTAGTTACAGGCCAGTTGGTTTGCAAAAACAATTCCAATCAAAAAAACGTAGGCTAACACAAACAAAGAAAACTACATTATTATTTTTTTATATAGTGGTCCATATTATCAACTCAGTTTCTAAAATGGACCACCCTGTTTCATAATATGGACCACCATACTGTAATATGGACCGTTGTCATGTGAAAGTAAATATATCAAGGAAGTCAAACTTCAAAGGCATGAAATAGAACACAAGCACTCAATAAATAAAAATAGTCTGAAACGTTCATGATAATCAAACAAGTTTTAAATCATTGATCGTTGGCACAGTTGTCACAATAGTAAAAATGAGCATTTGATATATCAGCACAACTTTCATGGGCCAATTTCTTGCACTGATAACACTGAATCCAATCCTCATCATTGGACTCGTCACACACAAGACAAGTGCATGCAGAAGCAGCATTGCTTGGAATAACTCTCTTTTTTGAAGACTTAAAGGTTAAAGCCTTTTCTCACTTGTTTTGCTGGTTTAGCTTTTTCTGTGAACTTGATTTTATGTTTGTGTGGCGTACCTGTCAGTACAGTAGCCTTTGTAGTTTTTCTACGTTTTATTCCCTTCGTAACTTGTTTTGGAAGTAGGCTTATGTCCTCGACAGATACCGTGCATGAAATGCTAACTGTACAAGGTTGTAAGTTCTTAACACTCAATGACGATGGTCCTGGTGCTTGTGAGATTGCTTTATACGGTGCATCAGCTAAAGTTCCAGCATTTAATTCTGTTGACATGATAGAATTTTTTTGCCACTTTCTCAGTGTTTATCACATCTTGCGACAAAGGTGAAATGTTTCGAGAAATTGCATCTTGAGTAGACATATCTTGATCATCAATTATCAGTAGTGATACATTGTTTGGAGAGGTGTCAACTTCATGAGGCTTGTCAGTAACTTCAGCTAAGTGAAAATCACTTTCATCAAATACAAGAAGATTAATGAGGTAACTTCCTGCTTTTTTAAATCCATTTTGACTCCAATTTCCATGCTTAGACATGTCGTCAGAACTTAATCAAATTGTTTATAATATCAAAGTGATTATGCAAATTACTGGTAGTAGCTTTTATCACTATAAGAAAGCAAGTTACAAATATATTTTATGATGTACTCTACAAAGTTTGAAAAAAATGCATAAATCTCATGGAACTTCATTTCTATGCCTGTCTTCATTACTGAGAAACAAATTTCTACCAATTGACCATAACCTGGATCACTGGTCCATATTACCAAACAGTTATGTGGTCCATATTACAGTTAGCATAATCTTATGTTGCTTGGTGTCATTTAGAATTAAACAGTGGACATTTCTTCAAGATTTTCGCAGATAGTTATTAGTAATGCCTCTTCTGCAGATTACTTTTGTATAATCTTTTGTAACTGTAGCAATATTTGAAAAATTCTCAATAGTTTAGACCAGCAAAATAACATCGCAGACCCCTAAAACACAAAACCTCTAGTAACAACAAAGAACCAGCTCAATCCTTTGAATCTGAAATAGTAAAAACTAGGTCGGTAAGAAAGGTTAATTCAAGCTGTTCACAAACCATGAAATTATTTACTTCAGTCATTGAAAAAACAGCAGTGGTCCAAATTATCAGCCGGTCCACTTTATAGCACTTTCCCCTACCGTAGGCGTAGGTAGTGAAAGTTGTTGTGCCAGTGTGTGCACACTTGTTATTTTTGAGTAACAATTTCAAATTGTGTAACGATTTTGCAGTAACAGTTGAGCACTCCTGCTCTGCATCGAAAACGATTGCCAATAGGGGCCCCTAAACTTAGCTGTGCCTCAGGCCCCCGTGAGCCTTAATCAGGCCCTGGGCTATGGATTGGAATTTCATTTGGTTTCAATATGTAGCCTACTGTTAAGGTGTTGCGACCGTGACAAAATTTCTCAACTCAATAACTTACTTCGGTCACAAGCACGTTTTAACGTTTGCGTTTTGTCGTTTCTACCTTTTTCTCGACCTTTGCTATGTTGACGTGTATTGTTTTTGATATGATGGTCAGAAATAAAAAACAACTGAACTGCACTAGCTGGTTTGTTGATGTAGCCTACGATGTCCCAAAGAGTACTTTGGAAAGACACTTAAATTAAAGGAAAACGTAGTTCACCCTGGCAAAGTGAACTTGGGAAAGTACCAGCAAGCTCTAAATAGCAGTTTTGAAGAAGAGCTTGTGGAACATGTAAAAAAAATGCAAGAAATGTTTTTCGGATTGACATGCGAAACTGTTCGTGCCCTGGCTTTCCAGTTAGCAAGCTCAAATGGCATTCCAGTTGGGGAAAGCGGGGAAAAACGGACATACGGGGCAAAACGGACACCCCGTTATTTTTATACTGAAAGGACTGATGGTTCCGTTTTGTTTTGCGCAACAGCTGGAATTAAGTCCAATAAATCGTGTGTAAATGTTTAGCAACAGTGCTGCCAGTTTTAAGCAACTGATAGTCCGAAGCTCGTTTTGCATTGGTTTTTCAAAAAGAAGTACGTTAGGTTGAGTAGGTGTTCTGAGGAGATTTGTATACCGTTTGGATTTTTTTTTTAATTTGGTCAAACTAGCATTAATTCTGCGTGTGTGTAGCAAAAAAAGATTGTTTTAAGTTTATTAGTAATGCCAGAAGAACCATTTTTTTTGCTGACTTCATTGGGGCAAAACGGACATGTGCTGCTTGGGGCAAAACGAACACACTCAGCAAGTTCTTGGTTTTTAGAATGCCGGTTTAAAACACGTGATATCTCATGTTTGATTGCATATTTTATCAATAAAGCCCGAAAATTTGCACATGTAATCAGTGGCGTACGCAGGATTTTCTCAAGGGGGGGGCCATTGAGAGTAGCGTAACCAGGAATTTTGAAAGGGGGAGTTTTACGGCCGGCGGGCGAAGCCCGACGGCGTTTTTGCCTAAAACGACACCCAGTGGCGGGGGGTCTGGGGGGCCTCCCCCAGAAAATTTTGAAAAATTACTTCGAATTTGGTGCATTCTGAGAGCATTTTCAACAAAAATGTGGGTATGAATATTCCTGTAAAATGGTGCTGTCAGGTGGCATAGCAAAAGGATAAGATCATGTTTTCTTCGGCATTTTTCGGAAATAAAGCTAGACGTTTTCATGATATCCCAGTATGGTTTTAGTTTAGACTTTATCCATTTCTTTCTCACTATAATAGGCTTACAGAACACTATGCTACATTGGCATACCTGGGGTGGGGTAGGTGGATTGGGCCATGTATTTCGTATTGGCTTAGTCTATATTGTTAATTGCTTTGACAGAGCAATGCAAAACATATTAAATGGCTTAATCTACGTCGTTAACTACTAAAACATTTTAAAGGGGGGGGGGGGGCATGGCCCAATGCCCCCCCCCTGCGGACGCTAGTGCATGTAATGCACATGCCATCATGGTGACCTTGTTTTTTTCTTATTGACAATTTTATTCTTTGGTAAATATGGTTCATAAAAATTAGCCGTCATTCGCGTTTCTTCTTTGCAAGTAAAAACAAATTTTAGTCAGAAAAGCATGCTAAGAGTGAGATTCATTTGCTAAGAACCAGCCTTTTATACTAAAAACATAATAAAAACTAAAAACATCACACCCTGACCGTTTTGCCGCATGGCTTGGGCAAAACGGTCACAAAAGCAAAAAAAAAGAATTGCAAATTAATATTGATCTGAATAAATAATCATGTTTTAAACATTGCAAATGTGTTTTTGTTTGGTGCCTCAATGTACCTAACGCATTAAACGCAAAATATTGTAAACAGAAATTAAATTAAGGAACTTTAAAATAAACATGTCCGTTTTGTCCCGCCTTCCCTACCCTTCAATGCGAACAACCGCAAAGCAGGCAAGGATTGGTTGTCAAATTTTTTGAAGTGGCATCCTGATTTGAGTCTTCGCCAACCAGAACCAACGAACCTATCAAGAGCAACATGGTTTAACTGCACACAAGTTGGACGGTTTTTCGATTTGCTCAAGATCGTTTATGAAAAAGAAGCAATAACTCCAGAAAATATTTATAATGTGGACGAAACAGGGATTACCTGTGTTCAAAAACCATGAAAAATAATTGCCAAAAAAGGAATGAAGCAGGTGGGTAGAATTACAAGTGCCGAACGTGGAAAAACCGTAACTGCAGTTTGCGCGATGAGTGCTATTGGGAATTATATCCCACCTATTTTTATTTTTCTGAGAAAACGGATGGCTATGGGCCTAATGCATGGTGCCCCACCTGGTGCTCAGGGATTTGCTTCACCCTCTGGCTGGATAGATTCAGATATATTTTTAGAGTGGTTGAAACACTTCAAAAATTCATTTTATGTATTGCAGATTTAATTCCTGATGAGGCCACACGTACGTGTCGAAAACGTTTGAGTTTATTTTATTTAATTATGTTATACTTTGTGTGAAATAAAGTATGCTAAACCCGCTAAAGTTACTATGTTTTATTTCTCTATGGTTCAACACTTCAAAAAGTACGCAAAAAAGGATAAAAAGGATAAAATGGATAAAAAAGTTCTCTTAATCTTAGACAACCATGCGAGTCATTTGAGCCTGGATGCAATTGATTATGCTCATGACAATGGAATCATCATGCTGTCAATTCCTCTCACACATCTCACCGCTTGCAACCCCTAGATAGGACATTCTTTGGACCTTTGAAGATTTATTACAATCAGGCCATTGACCACTGGATGGTAACCAATTACGGTAAACGAGTTCAAACCTCTCAAATTTGTGGATTCTTTTGCACTGCATAGCCTATTCCAAAGCAGCTACTGTCCAGAAAGCTGTAAATGGGTTTAGGTTGTAGCGATCGATTTATTTTCTAAACATTCTGTAATTTTCCATGCAACTGCTCCCGAAGAAAATAGGAAAAAGGGAACAGAAAATAAAATGATTTGTTCGCATTTGGCGAGAGCTCAATCAGACAAAAAAGCCCGATCAAGCGGTCAGACCAACTCAAACTGAGCTCAGTGAAGAAAACGTATGTAACAAGTTGTACGTCTGTTGTAGCGTAATGTGAAAATTTGTACCCTTTTGTTTCGTTATTCTACAATGTTTAAATTCATTTGCCATAACTACAATGTTTAAATACATTTTGCCATATCCTACAATATTATGTGAACACCTTCTGATAACTTAACATTATAATTCGAGTACCGGTAATAATCGTGTGGAAATTAGTTAATGGAGTCAGATAGCCAAACTAGATAAATTAGATAGATAGAACTTTCATCAAGCAGTTAGACAGCCTTAATCTTAATATTAAAATATAAATAAACATTAAACCTTACATCTATAATAAAAGTTACCACAAGGTCATCAGGCATAATGCCCTTCAACCCGGACATTTTTGATGATACAGACTTTGCGCCGTCGTTGGTAACCGAGATCCGAGCTAATGATTCAGCAGAATTTGAAGCTGATGTTCCAACAGCCATCCTTCAGGCTGTAGTTGAAGCAGAAGTAGATGACATTATGCAGCCGAGTGATGGGCCTACCTCCATCTCCCAGACTAAAGCAGAAGTTGATGCCATTATGCAGTCGAGTGATGGGCTTACCTCCATCTCCCAGACTGAAGCAGAAGTGGATGCTATTATGGAGTCGAGTGATGGGCCTACCTCCATCTCCCAGGCTGAAGCAGAAAGTGGATGCCATTATGCAGCCGAGTGATGGGCCTACCTCCAGCTTTCAGTTGAAGAAGAAGTGGCCACCACCTCTCACACGGCAGTTGAAGCAGAATTGGATACGAGTCTGCAGCCGAGTGATGGTCATACTACCAGGGTGCATGTAATGGACATATCTCCATTAGGCCTCCCTCATGCAAAACTGACCACCCGCAAGAGGAAAGCCATGAAGTCTCAAGTGTTAACCAATTCACCCTTCAAGGAAAGTTTGCTTTTAAAGCGCAAAGCTCCTCCTTCATCCAGCAAAGGAATTCGAAATAAACCAAAGAAACTGCAGCTTTCGGGAGACTATGAATTTCTTATTTGCAATGAATTGTATGTTCATCCACCGGAAGAAGATTGGATCCAGTGCTCTTTGTGCCAAAAGTGGTGTCATGAAAACTGTTCTGCTTATACTGGGCGTAGCAAATTTGTGTGTGATTTTTGCCGAAAAAAGTAGCCTGACATTTTGCCCTAATGTTATAGCGTGTGCTGTAAATGCTAGTCATTTTTGACATTACGAGATTTCCTCCGTGGCTTATTGGTTTTACAGTTGATTCCTCGTCAATTGTTTTCATGTAGTTTAATGTTTCAGTGTCAGACACAAATTGGAGCCAGGTTATAAAATATTTCAGACCATGAAGCTCACAAAATGTTTAAAAATGGCCTGTTTAGCAGCATCCTGCGCTTCAGTGGTAGCTATAAATTAAAAGCTTAAAAACACACGTAGCCTATAAACATTAAACAATGCTATAATGAAGCTTGGTGATTATGGGGCAAGATGGGACAAATTAATTTTTTTTAATTATTGGGTCATGTTATAGTGACCGAATTTTTTTTATCGTGCCCGGTGGTAGTGGTGCACAATAGGTATTGCCTAATATGGTATCAAAGTTATCGATATTGATAAAAAGGGATTCTGAAAAACATCGGTTAAAGTTAAGTGTCCCGTCCTGCCCCACCTTCCCCTATTTTGTTTCGTTAATTAGTTGTCAAGATCAAGCAAATTTTCATGAACTTGTTAGAATGATTATCCATGAACAAAAACAGTCAGGATTGGTAACCAGTAAAGTAATTTTAAACAATGCTTTCGCCGCCATAAAGCCAGATTCTTCAGTAGTCGGCTGCGTAGCCGAGTGGTGAGAACGTCTGCGCGACGTTCGAAAGGACGTGGGTTCGACACCGCTCCAGAGCACGCGGCTGTGTCTCGGCGAAAGACACTTAAAGGCAAGCCTAAATAAAGGGAGCAGTTGACTCGAAGACTATATGTCACTTTGCTGCTTCCTGTCGTCTGTTGTATCGCATCTGTGATCGCAGTGTACTGTTATCACAATGGGCGCAAATAAAAGCATGATTATTATTAGTAGTCTTAGGTGCTATGAATAAGATTTTGCAGAAGACATATAGGCCTACCATATTTTCATAGTCCAAAAAAAGGACACGTTTTGCCAGCAAGTAAAATTTTACGTTTGGACAATCTTTTGGATAATTTTGAGCTTATGCTGAAAAACTGACAGCAAAAAACAAGATAAATTTATATGCCGGATTTGGCCTTTGAGTATTTTGCAGCCCCCTTATACGGCCTAATTTGTTAGCCTACATTCTGCAACACGTTCCCTGATTTTTCCAACTTTTGCTTGCTGTCTGAGCGAAATTTTTAAAAATCATTTTTTAACATCTTTTGCTCTCTTTCCCAAGTGACACAATGAGTTTCAACATCACAAGGGTTGGAAAAACGAAAACAATTTAACCTAGAAGATTTCAGTCAGACTGGTAACAGGACTTTCTAACAGTTTGCTTGAACTTTTTTTAATATAGTTTTTTTCATTGTTGACTGTTTCCTCAAGGCAACAAAAACTTTCATATTACTACCAGTCAGCAAGAAGTGAAAATATCTGATCTTTAGAAAATTTTAGTCTTGACAGTAACGATCGCAAAAAATTACAAATTGTGACAAATCAGTCACCACCTCCAGGTAGCAATGCCTTAACTTTTTCAGTGAGAAGGGATCAGCTGTATCGAAATTACAAAATTGTTGGCACGAAATATGATTGAAATTGTATGCTAATCAATCGTTAAGATTCTGAAAACGGACTGAGATAACTAACAGGCTTCGAGGTAGGACAGGACCATTGACGATAACGATTTTGAAGTACCTTTCTACAAGAAAGTAAAAAATTGATTCTGGCATCCGTTTCGAATGAAGACGTTCTTACTGTGTTGCCCAATCCCTCTTCGTGTTCCAACACCAAGAGACTGGCCAACGCTATGAGGTTCCCCGTGGACCTGTTAGAATTCAACATGAAATGAACAGTTTGTTTGTCCAAATAAGAACCTTATTATGTTTTAATTTGTTAATTGTAAAATCTCAATGTTTGATGTTAACTTGCGTAAGTTTGACGTTGGCTTGTATTTGTTCATAGGTTCCCACCTCCTTGTTTATTGATCCCACCAGAGTGGGGACCAATGAGCATTTGTTTGTTTTTTCAAATATATTATTTTAAGGACTAAAAAATGGAAAATTTCTTTCTTGATTAAAAATAAATTCATCATATAACGCTTTGTTTGTGAAATAAGCAAAGTGCTCTTGGATTTTTTCCAGTGTTTAACAAGGATCAGAAAAATGGGTGTTCATTGGTCCCACATCTCCAGACGTCTATAACAACAGATCAACAAGATAGGCTACGCCAATTTTTGAATTATCTTTGAATCAAGATATTACATTGGTGCAGAAAATTGTTTTGGAAAGCACATACAAGCCATCGCCGAAAATTCGCACAACAATAAAATCCTGTTAAAAATGTAAACAAAAAAACTCAAAATGCCAAAAAAGAGGACATTTGTGCATTTTTGAGTGTCCTCGGAGGACTATTCATTTTTCTTGAAAAAAGAAGACAAATCCTCTAAAAAGAGAACATATGGTAGCCCTACTTTATAAGACTTCTTCAACCCGTCAGAAGTTGGTTCTGGGAGGTGACGGGTATTCTTTTCATTCAGGAGTGTGAACTTGGTCCAGTTTGCCTTGCGAAAATTCCACCTTTTCACAGGTTTGCTTGGGACTGGGTTAAATGGGTTTTCAGGGGTGATGAGCGATGGTCTATGTTGGTGTGGCACGAAACAGCTTAATCCAAGAACAAAATCCCGAAAGCGCATTAAGCTGTTTCGTGCCACATTGGGACTTGGAAAGGGGCTAAGGATGCTACGGTCTGGTAAAGCGTGACGCGACAATTTATCGAAAGACAATTTACCGAATGACAGTTTATCGAAAGACAGTTGATCGAACAACAATTCATCGAAACGACAGTTCATCGAAACGACTGTTTATCGAAACGACAGTTCATCAAACGACGAAGCACATATGCAATGGAATACTTAGGGGTTAGGTTTTCGATTAACTGTCGTTCGATAAATTGTCGCGTCACGCTTTACGTCACTTTGCTTTACTTTATGTCACGTCAAACTGTCGTTCGATAAACTGTCGTTTCGATAAACTGCCGTTCGATAAACTGTCGTAGTAGCCTACCCTGGTAAAGGTCCTTTTCGGTTGGCAGAGGCTAGATCCGAATTGGTTGTTGTTTTCCATCTTCCTGACAAAAAACTGTCTGGTTCTTTTGGGTTGAACAGTAACTGCACACCAGCCCATGATTCAAGCGCTATGCCGTCTGCATTTGAATGGCGGTAGCCCCAAGTTGTGCAGTGGGAATTGAAGTCTCCGGCATACATGCATGTTGGAGCAAAAGCGGAAATGGAGGTAACTTGCAGACGTGTTGTTGGTGGTTTATACACGTTGATCCCAGCTGTGCCTTCGATTTCAATGGCTGTCCACTCAACTTCACAGTCAGGGTTAGATGAAGCAATCGGTATCCACTCAGCGGAGTTCCTCACATATGTGGCTATTGGTGCATGCAGCTAGGGTATATCCATTGATCCTTGACTTCGAATACAAATTGATACAAACTAAACTGAGTGAACGAATCGCCGTCACGCAAGAGATATAGTAATTTCGATTGCTTGGGTTCGATTCCCACCTCCTGTCTTTACTCTTTTTTTCTTCTGTAACTGAACTGAGTGCAAAAGAATCTTTGGCTGTAATCAGGTGGTTTCAAACACCAGTGATGTCACGCATGGTTGTGTTACTGCTTTGGCGCAGTGGAATACATCAAAGTGCCTTCCGAAATTTCACCTAGAATTAGCTTTCCATAAAGATGTTGAGATGGCAGTGTAAGCGAATGTGGTACTGAAAAATGATATCATTTGTTTTCAACGATATGTTTCTCGGCAGCCGATTTGTAGCAAGAATTGACAGCGATAGACACCGTGTTTCGCCCATGAGGCTGGGCTCGTCAGTATCGCACCACTAATAAAGCGATAGCGATACTGACGAGCCCAGCCTCACGGGCGAAACACGGTGTCTATCGCTGTCAATTCTTGCTACAAATCGGCTGCCGAGAAACATATCGTTGATTGGAAAGTCTGAATGGCTTGCGTGGAAGCTACACCGTTATGGTTAGCGAATCGCAGCTACTCGCTGTACTAGCGAGTGCTCAGCCTTGTGCTGACAGCCGGGAAGAACGCCCCTCTCTTCACATTTGTTTTCAAGTTATTTTGATTTCACAAGGTACTTTCACAAGGTACCTGTATAGAGCTTTCCAGTGTCAGTTTAAGACAAAAATAGCGCGCGCTATTTTTTGTCCAAGTAACGGCAAGGCGCTACTTTTCATCGCCTGGTAGCGACTAGCTGTAGTACCGCTCTTTTGGCATATTGTAGCGGTCGCGCGCTACTTTAAAAGTAGCGGTTGTCTACCTCAGGATATAAAAATTTTGCAAAATTGGTTCAATAATAGACCCTAGTATACTAGTTAATCGGTGGCAGTTTTTGGTAACAAAGGCGTAATAAGCTTGCAGATACAGCGCCATAAAATACAACTCACACTTCAAATAATCATCGATTTTGTATTGCTTTCATAAACACCAGATTGCCATGGTAAATGATCGTAATCACCATCATCATGTAAAGGATAATTAATAGCAGAGAATACTTTAAGGATTTCTAGAAATAAGATGAGATTTTTTGCAGTACGCTCTTGATTTCCTTGAAATACTTACGTATACGCAATCTTGATGTATTATCGGACCACACGGCATCGACTTAGAGTAGCAACAAAATCAGGGCCTTTATGTCATCATACGTAAAGCTTCAACAAGCACTGCAATTTTCTATATTCCATAAGGAATTAGAAAATTACTTAACGTAACACAAGATAAATGCATTGCAGTAATTATCATGAGATAGCAATCTTGGAAAAGAAGAACACCGAAACTTTAGCAAACGTGCTTTTCATTAATCAACCAGTGCATCACTTTGGGTTGCTAAACATTCGACAACCTTGTAAAATAAATTTGGAGATGGTAATATCCCAGGTTTCAGATTTTAGTATTCCCACATCTTAATATTTGTTGCGAAGTTAGTCATAAAATCTATAGCTGGGATGCCAGAGTCAAGAGTCAAACCCAAGCAGATACCGCTATTGCAGAGAGGAATGATATACGCTGTTTTAAATATACAATTGGTGTCCAATTTGCACAATATTTCCAAAAAAATAACCTAAACCAAAACAATTAAGTTGTCAAAACAGAAAAATTACATTTATTGCAGATGTCAATCCCAAGGACATGGTCTCCTAGTATGGCATTCAAAAACCAAGATTATGATATACTCAGACCCACAAAGCGAATAAAACTGAAAAAGCAATTCAAAATACCGTCATAGAAGAGGAACAGTCCTAGTTTCGGATGTCGGATTAAGAAGTTTGTCCTTGACAAAATAGAACGTCATGTGACACTCGATTTTTTTAACAACAACAAATGCTAAAACCTGGTAAACTGTAACGGTGTATGACGGCAACCTTACGTCGTTGTCTTGATTAAAATTAAGCATCATTTCATAGACAACTCGTATCCAACAAGAGCTTGCCAAGAAGACAGAACATTGCGTAACTTTTCTTTACATTCAACGTGTCTTCAAAGAAATGATTTCCTAACTTCGTGTGGTGTAATAAATTCAAACTCGACGCAAAAAGTCTAACATTTGAATCGGTCGTTTAAATTTTCAGAGAAGGTGAACGCTTAAAAAGCAATGATCACTGATTAAAGTATTTCAACAGTAGACAGAGCCCTCTGGAGGTTGTTTCAGCTTGTAGCAGTTTTTGTGTTTCATAAAAGCTCGCATCTCTTGCAAGAGAGCTTTTATCGTGGAATGCTTCTTCCATGCTGATAGGTATGGAAAGCAAGCATCAATCTGAAACAACCTAGCGTCATTAAATTTCCTCTCTATTTCGGTAAAGAAATACTATGGATTTCAAAAGGTCACATCTGACTTCGCAGGTTCAGAAGCGGAAGTACGTAGTTTCCCTTAACCTCGGTGATACTTAGAACAAGCTTGGTACGTAAAAAGCAACTTCCAGTTGCCTGACATTGACAAACGCATTTTCATAAGAAAGCAAAAAAGCTACAGTTAATCTTTGCAGAAAGTTCTCTTGTCTTCATAGACTAAAATTCCTCAAACCACCATTTCAAAGATGTCTTACCTCACCATTTGCCTTCACATAAGGCATGTTCGATGGCACTCTTGAATTGAACTTAACGTATGGAGGTTTGTGAGGATACTCTTGACCACATTCAATTCGAAGCGTGATAATCCGGTTTTCAAAAGTAGTCTGCAAAATCGACAGAATCAAAAACACTACAACCAAACAAAAGTGCTGCAACATACTAAAGTACACGCAGATTAGTTTAGTAAAAAACGACACAGTCTGATGATTGTCATTATCAAAACGGCTGCCCTATTTCACGACACATTTCCTTTAATTCATTAAATGTAAACCTCAACGTTGGAGTATTACTGTACTTTATACTGTCGTGTACACTGCTATAAAGCATGTGATGTATTGTTTGCCTTTGAGATCTTACATCGGTGATTTGCAAGAGCTGGCTAAAAATAACTTCCATAAAAAA
Organism: Aplidium turbinatum; assembly: GCF_918807975.1. Taxonomy (NCBI): domain Eukaryota; kingdom Metazoa; phylum Chordata; class Ascidiacea; order Aplousobranchia; family Polyclinidae; genus Aplidium; species Aplidium turbinatum. Next base: position 30,265,567 of record NC_137475.1, on the reverse strand, counting down.
TTTTAGCTGAGCAGTGAGCTACAAAAATACTAACTTCATAAAATATCATCAATTCAATACATTGAAGTAAACAAGAGCAAGTAATAAGCTTAGACCGAGGTTAAAAAGTTCTGTCAATTACTGGTTGGAAAAATTTAACTGAAAAATTATGTGAACTGATCATCTAACTAAGGGAAATTATATTTTACGTTTGGTGGTCCCAAGATAGTCCCAATCCAATGAGTCAATGTAGAATCGTTCTCATCCACCAGACCCCAACTGATAGTTCCGTCACCTTCTCCCTTGATCCCTTCATCCAGCTCCTCCAGAAGTACAAAGTTTCTGGGAACATCTAAAACACAAGTGTGAATCTCGTAATTACAGATAGAACATTATCCAAATTGAAAAACCTAAAATAATTCTCCTGGGCATTGTAAATTTATTTTACCCTTAAACATTTGCAAAATTGTACATTCCTCAACTGTTGAGTTCGAGCTGTGGAATGACAAGGGTTTAAGTACGTCCAAAAGAGGTCATTGTGGGATCTTTCATGGGACAAAATATTGTAAAGTTAAGATCCTCGTCGGATTTCCCATCCTTGATCAAGCTATTGGTAAATGTATGAATCTTTCTTTTATGGTTAAGAACATGTATTGCATTTGTATAAAAAAGCTGATTATGAATAATCCCTCTGCATTAGGCCTTTGTACTTATGTGTTGCAACATTCCCATTGTTGCCAAGCACATCAGCGTTTCATCGTTAATTCCATAGAGTCACCTACACTACACACACAAGGGAATAGGCAAACACCATGGTATTATTAGATACTGGTACCGTATCTAATGCAAAGTGGCCACACCATGACTCGCAAACTGAACGTGAATTGCTAACCACGTGTTGGCGACTCTTAAACTTTTACAATTACCTTACAGTGAAATCCCATTGATTGCATACTGGATAATCTCATAATCCGTTTAACTGCATAAACATCTTAAATCTCAAACCAGTCCTTGATGTTGCTCACTATACATGATTACATGAGGGGCATTCCATTTATAATCATCAGATTTTTTCAAATTTTGTAACCACTAGTCACAGATTTTGCTTATTTTGACATATTTTATACATACTAAAAAATGATGACAATAGCAAAAAAAATTTTTGAAATATCTTTATTGGGGGCCGAGATAGAGCACTTTGAATTTTCGGCCACTAGTAGGATTTTGGGAGCTGAGCACAGCCATTTTTTCGTTTCGCGCTTTCATTTTTTGCAATAACTCTTTACCTTGAACGATTTTCATAATGAAAACATGCATTTTACCAATTTAAGACCCAAGGAATTCATTTTTGCACTTTAAATTATGCTAAGATGAACATTTCAAATGGTAATTTAGGTTTAAAGTTTTTCTTATTTTATTTTTGATGCGCTAACTTTGGGGGAATATTTCGGAGCGTTGGGAAAAAGGTGCAAAAAAATGTTTTTTTTTCTTTGAACAAAGCAATTGAAGTATAATACTTTTACTAAATTTGGTTGATGTAAGTTTTGCATAAACCAAAATATTCAACTTAGAAAATATCAACCCATATGATCAAAAAAATGAATATAATTGAAACATAACTGATGCTTTGTCACAATATTTGTAGGGTTCCGCCATATTCTCATGCGTTTCTTTATGAATTTTTGATGTGTCAAATTACCAATGTTTTATTAGTCAGCTGATATCACACAGCTAGTCTGATCAAAATTTTGTGACACTTGTGCCCTAAATGGTGTATTAACGTCTCACGTAGTGGTACACACTCAGTCTGTGTGTGTACACAACACCAGAACACTATCTTACTATGTATTGCTACTAATATGACTCAAAATTACAAAGATTTTATGTCCATGATTGTATGTAACACAGAAAATAAGATGTGCATGGTGCATAGATGTGAAAGTTGTCCTGGAAGAGAAGTTTTACACCAATTTTTAACAGAAAAGCTAGGAGGTGAATCTGAAGATGACATTGTTTATACACAATGGCAGTTCACTGATCGATCAACTCTAAAAACCTTAGTTTCTTCATCATCTTTCACAGACATTCTAACACAAGCAGTGGACAAGCTTACAGCACACTCTTTCATAGCTAAGTATCTGTCAGAACGCAAACAATCACTAAACTTTGAAAGCTGTACATTGCTATTTTGGATTTTGCAGAAAATTACAAGTTTGTTGTTCAAGATGAAGTGCAATCATTCCACTGAAATCAAAGTCAATCTCAATACATCCAGTGGCATTTCATTACAAGAATTCTGAAGATAAATTTGTCCAACAGTAGTATTAGTAGTAGTAGTCCAGTTTTAATCCGGTGATGTCCCCATTACCGAGGGTGGCCGGATCCAACAATCCATGTGTTTTATTTCAGATGATTTGTGCCATGATACAGCATGATTTGTCTACAAAGTTTTTCAACAAATTACAACTTTTGTACATCTTCAACTAAACGAAAAAATAAAGAAAATCGAATATTTTGCTGATGGATGTGCAGCTCAGTACAAAAAACTACAAAAACCTGCTTAACCTCTGTTACGGTATCATAAAACTGATTTTTGAATGGATTGCTCCTAGACTTTTTTTTGCCACCAGTCATGGTAAGTCTCCTTGTGATGGAATAGGAGGCACAGTGAAACGATTGGCCACTAGAGCAAGTTTTCAAAGACCAATGTCGTTTTCAAATTCAATGTCGTCAAGTTATAGCCTATCTATTTTGTGAGTCGTGCAAGGCCTATGGTGCGTTGCGCTTGAAATGGCTTTGCCCATGGTAGGATTTCTTTGAGGGGTTTTCTTTGCCTGCCTTGCTCTTTTTTGCTATGAGCTAAACGCATCAAGACGTGTTCCCCTTACGACCATCAGCACTCTTGATAACGCACCATGGCCGATCTTCATAGCAACTGTCCATACAAATCTTAAAATATATCAGCTAAAGCTATGTGGGCTAATAAAGCTATAGCCTAAATTTTAATTGTTTTTGTTTTGTAACATTTTCTTTTTTTATTTTCCCTTTATATCTTAAATTTTTCTGAAGGTGTTGCGACCGTGCCAAATTTTTTTTCAACTCAATAACTTACTTCGGTGACAAGCACGTTTTAACGTTCGCGTTTTGTCGCTTCTACCCTTTTCTCGACCTTTGCTATGTTGACGTGTATTGTTTTGATATGATGGTCAGAAATAAAAACAACTGAACTGAACCTTACACAAACCAAATTCTCGATTTTGATGCATTAATGAAATTCTGTAAAGAGTATATACATAAAAGGCATACAGTTTTTTGACATTCAAAGCAATGAACTTCAAAGAATTCGACACAATAAAAAGGTATGTTCAAGGCTCCACTGTACATGGTACACAATCTTTTCATTATTTTGAACCAAAATCTTCTCACATATCTCATCACTTAGTGATGATAAAGATTTTACTAGAATACACAAATTCTTTGAAACTACTGCCTCTCTTTGACTGTGTTGCATTCACATATGATTTATATTGGTGGCTTGGCATGGTGCAAGAAGTTTTTAGGGACGAAGGAGATGTCAACATCAAGTTCAAGGCACCTCATGGACCATCTCAATATTTCTATTGGCCGAGGGATGATTTCTGCTGTGTTCCTTCTGAGCATATTTTATGTGTTGTTTTATCTCCTAGCCCTGTAACAATATCTGGACGCCACTATGTAATCAAAAAAGAAGACTTGAAGAAAATTGAACAAACCTTTAATGACCTTTTGTAGAATGTAGATACTTGTGTACTGTGAAAACTGATTCTTAATTACCCAATCAGAAAATTGGCTTAATCAACCACTTAAAAAACTGCTATTGATGCATCCAACCTTAAAAGTTGATGAAGTGATTTCTGTTTGTGTTGTTTGTATTGAGATCTCTACAATGTTAGATCTCTACAATGTTTATGGTAGGGTACATATAAGTTTACTGAGTTTGTCATTCTGTTCTAGTTTAAGACAAAGGAATAAAATAAAGCAGAACTAAGGCAATAGGGATACACTGTCCTCAAATACACTTGCAAAAGATGTTCAAAGAGCATTTGATGTGCTCTAAGTCCTATGTTTTAACTTTATAGCCATTTCTTCATAACTATTTTAGTTAAATTACTGGTATTTTCTAAGTTGATTATTTTGGTTTATGCAAAACTTACATCAACCAAATTTGGTAAAAGTATTATACTTCAATTGCTTTGTTCAAAAAAAAAAAAAATTTTTTTTTGCACCTTTTTCCCAACGCTCCGAAATATTCCCCCAAAGTTAGCGTATCAAAACTAAAATAAGAAAAACTTTAAACCTAAATTACCATTTGAAATGTTCATCTTAGCATAATTTAAAGTGCAAAAATGAATTCCTTGGGTCTTAAATTGGTAAAATGCATGTTTTCATTATGAAAATCGTTCAAGGTAAAGAGCTATTGCCAAAAAATGAAGGGGCGAAATGAAAAAATGGCTGTGCTCAGCTCCCAAAATCCTACTAGTGGCCGAAAATTCAAAGTGCTCTATCTCGGCCCCCAATGAAGATATTTCAATTTTTTTTTGCTATTGTCATCATTTTTTAGTATGTATAAAATATGTCAAAATAAGCAAAATCTGTGACTAGTGGTTACAAGAGGTGTTTGATTATAAATGGAATGCCCCATGTGTCTACCACAGGAAAAATCAATGGCACTTCACAAAGTTTGTTGAAAACATGGTGTGAGGCAGCTCTCAACCTGCAATGTGTTGCATAAACTTGGGAACTTGTTGAAACTAATTTAGAGCTTTCTTTTAGAAAAAAAAGCATTTTCTGCAACTGGCAAGCAATGAATGGTTGCATGATGTGACATTTTTCTCTAAAAAATAACTAATATCAGAAACTTTTCACAGACAGTTTTTAGACTCCGACACAAAATCAAACTTTTCAAAACATGATGCCAAAGTTCTGTCCTTTTTTCACCATGAAACGAACGTGATAGAACTTCCTGAAAATGGATTTATAGGAGGAAAACTCAAACAATAAACTGCAAGATCTACTGTATCAGTGTATTGTTTCCAAGTTAGATTTGAAAGCTTTGAAGCCATGCTTCGCCTGTTTTGCAGATTTCTTCCATGTTTATGCAAGTAATCAGAGACAGGTTTCCAGTCATAGAATTTTTTTTATATACACACTGATTTCTAATCCAGTGAATACACCAGCCTTCAGGTTGGCATCACTTTAGTTAGCTCCAAACTTTTTCAAAACTTGCACACCCACCTATAGTTTTCACAGGAATGTTCATTGGCCAAGCTTAATATGAATTGAAGGCAAATAGCCTACTCCATTTTAAGCTAAACTAAACATCTGTGTTTCACACTGCACCACCCAAATGTGGTATTTTTAAATGGAAGATACACTTTCACAGCAAAGTGATTCTTATCCTGACAGTACATGCCTGGTTTATCACTAAGAGCTCTTCATTTCCAAATGGAGGAAGCAAAAAAGCTATATTAATATTTGAATAACATTTATAAGACCTGAATGGCAATCTGGAGATTAAACCTTTAATATGCAAAATACAACACTTTGGACCGTCTTCTTCCTCGTTGAGTTGAGTCAATTATGTATGGTATCACAATAATGCTGAATTGACTATGGAGTCATAAGCACTGAAGATAATTGAATGTATAACAGTCAAGTTTTTGCTGAAAAAAGTACAAACGTGTAAGTATCTTTAAAGCCTCATGAGATAAGAAAATTCTGACTTTTTGACGCAAGCTCAGAAATTACCAAGAAATGGTTGTTAATTTACTGGTACCAGTGTATTAAATTTTGTTGACCAATTGTATGGCAAAGTCTATATGCTTGAAGTGGCATACGGTGCTGACTATTAAACATAATGTTGAATGCAAAATCAGACTTGTACCCTTCAAATAAGTTCTGATTGTTAGCCATATGTCATCATAACTTGTTTTTAAACTATGCAAGAAATAATCAATGAAACTTTCTGTAAAGTTGTTATAGCTTTTTTAAAATTGATTACTTTAAGTTACAATCTAAATTCAAAGAAAGAATTCATTGAAAGTGTATTATAATCTGCCAAGACACATGGAATATTAGTGGAATGCAACACATATCCACAAATTTTTAGACACTTTTGCCACGGCCATAGACTAAATTCTTGTATTTGAATAGTTTAGGATTCAAAGCCATTAAGATTCAGTATTTAAAAAACTCATCTTTAGAACCATTTGCAGATAAATCCAAACAATGGCATGATATTTAACATAATATACAAACGTTCTCAGCTATGCAATATGTTAGCCCTTATCAAACACCAGAACAAATAAGATCCTACACTTGACGTGTGCCTTTATTTTCTTTGCCAGGTTTAGTTCACTGCACTTTTTAATATGTGTACGAAAACGTTTGAAGTTGTTGGTTTATTTCTGTAGTATATTATGTCAAATGCCATGTCAGTGCTTGGCTTTATCTGCTTATGGTTCAATAAAATTGACTCTTCACCAAATTCAATCATTTCTGGACACAGCTTAAAAAAACTGTCATGCAACAATACAACACATATACATACCAACACCAGTTGAACAACTCATCTTGTTCACTGGAATAGCTGTTAAAAGATTTATCCTAAAACTGAAACAGCAACTAGAAGCCTTCTGAAACAGCAAATACTGATACATTAAAATTAATTATAGAGTGAAACTATCAATGTATATACAGTATATCATATAGCCTAAAACATAAAATAAGCACAGAAGTAGTTAGTGTGTAGTAGTAGAAGTCCAGTTTTAATCTGGTGATGTCCCTGTTACCAAGGGTGGCCGGATTCACCTCCACGTGCCGCAATCGCCTTCACACCCTGCCTCCACATCAATCTGTCTAACGCGTCCTTTCTTGTCAAGCCCACCTTGCTGCTTTCCTCTTCAACTAGCCTTTTCCACGTTTTCTTGGGTCTTCCTTGTTTTCTACGATCCTCCACTTGCAACTCTTCTCAAAACATCATCTTCATCCCTTCTCAAAACATGCCCATACCACCTTACTCCATTCGCTTTCGCCAACTTACATTCTCATTCAACCTAAGCAAGTTCATAAGTGTTTCTTTTGTCCATCAGCTTCCAGTTACCAACACAGTTATAGATACCACAACCACCAGTACTGTGTTCAAAAGATTGCTACAGGGTCACAAAAACCCTCAGTCAACATGGCTGTCAAAAGTGTGGATAGGGTCCTTAGATGAAAAATCAACTGACAAGAGTGCAAGAAATGGAGAGGCAAATCCGTATAGCGTAGGCTACAAATGAATGTTACCTATAACCTGCTGTATATCTATCAAAGCAGCAGTGTATCCAGGAAGGGGGCACTTAGTCATGTGCCCCCAAAAAAATCGACTAAAAATATGAATTTTCTATATTTTTCAAACATTTACTCATTTTCCTTAAACCTATATTAATGACTTAACAGGTAGCATTTGGCAAGCATGGTTTCAGCAGTGGTTTTAAGGAACAGTCTCCTACTGGTAAATTTTTAAAGGTCTCTCAAAAACTAACACAAAATACTGTATTCAGAAGTAAACACCTTGCTGACTGACTGCCTAACAACTAAAAAAATATTTCAGTGTTAACAGAGGTAGGCTGTAAGATGAAATGTGTCCTATATAGTCAAGTGGGGTAAAAAAAACAGTGAATGAATGTTTAAATGATATATTGTGAGTACTATGTTGTGAGGCTACTTGATGCAACAAAGACTGGGAACGCCAAATGTTTGTGTAGATGATTATTGAGGTTTACCCCAATAAAACTTGTTGACTTGAGGTAAAAAAAAAACTGCATTTTATGGAATGTTTTGGCTCCATAGTGGTGTTACATCAACTGCCAAGCAGTATATCACCAAAAGATACAAACACAAACTTCTGAATGCATTAGTGTCAATTAGGGGTGTTCAATTTCGATTCGATTAAGGTGATATTCGAAATTCGTTTTTTGTATCGGACATATTCGAAATTATAGCAGCCCTTTCGGCTGAATGCGGTTGAAAGTAACGCGAGTGGCGCGAAATCTGTCTTGTCGCATTTTGCAAGCGAAAAAAGACTTCGACGCATGCGCATCGTCGATCACGTGACTATCACACGTTCTCGCGGGTCCAACGGCCAGTCCTGCACCAGAGATGCCATTTTTAATGCCAAATTTCACAAATTTCTCTCAAGAATGAAGATAGCTAGGTTGTGCAATAGCAGAAAGTGTAGGCTGAGCTTTGTCACAGTTTTATCCATTTTTTACCGAATCCATAAGCGCCTAAGGTAAGCCGTGGGGACAGGGCCGTAGCCAGACCGCAGAGCAAGGGGGGGGGGCAACTTTTTTTTAGGGGAGGGGGCGAAAAAATTTAAATGGGCAAAATCATTATAATTGTAGCTGTTGCTTGAGAATGTTGAGATTTTTCCAAGGGGGGGCAAATTTTTTTTCAGGGGGAGGGGGGCGAGGCCCCCCTGGCTACGGGCCTGCGTGGGTGCCAGGCCCCCACGCATACTTCTGTGTGGGGGCAACTTTTTATGCTGTATTGAATATTGATACATAAAACAATAGATGAACTAGCGATCGGCAGCAGGAAAACACTTTTTGAATGCAAACCGCAACAGCTTCGCAATAAATAATCACTATGAACGAGTTGCGATGCTACAATCCAACACCAGACAACAAAATCTGTCATTTTTACATTGATTTAATGTCTGCAGACGTTGAATCAATGTAAAAATGACTGATTTTGTTGCCTGGGACATAGCAAAAATCTACCATTTTGTGTCAATTCAATGTCATGAGATGTTGAATACACCCAAAAACAACATAATTTGCTACGTAGACGGAGCATGCGTTTAGCTTTATGCGCTTGCAAACATACTCGATGTCGCTTTTGAGTCGAAACCTCTGCACTCAGCAGTGAAATGTCGCGGCAGTAAATCGCTCGCTGTGAAAATGAACTTGAAGTGTTTGGGATCCCAGCGACCTCGGCTCCAGCGGAGCGATCGTTTTCAAAAGCTGGCCTGACCATCACGAAGCTGAGATCCCGACTGACGGGTGACCATGTCGATCAGCTTGTGTTCATAAACACCAGCATGGGCCTGGAGCTGTAGACGTTATTTTGTGTTCTTTTTTCGCAAATTTTCATGGCTTTTTTTCGCGTTTTCTAGCGAATTTCCATGTCGTTTCTTTTAATAAAATCTCATTTTGCAGTTTGGGGAATAGCTGTGATATTCGAAATTCGGAAATCGAAAACAAATTGAATTTTGAATATTCAAATAATCGAAATTGAACACCCCTAGTGCCAATGTATGCATGTGTTATGCACGATCAATTGATGTAGTTGGAATTGGGGGTCTGAGGTTAAGACTAGTGGGGCGGGTTAGTCGATCAATAGCGCAGACTGAGAGCACAGAGTGATCCATCGATCGATAACGCAGTGATTGTGCATAACACATATACAATCATACATACTGTCACAATCAAGGTGCAATGCCTCGCGATGGCTTGCTTTGTATCTTCAACGAGCGTGTTGTTTTGGTTGTAGAATTCTGGTGCGATGTGTTATTATCGGTTATGACCTGAAGTAACCTTTGAATGAGAAATCTGTATTATGTAATGTATTTCTAGAATCGTCTGTAAGTATGCAACTCTGGAATGTTCTGTTGTTTTTCATGATTTCTGAGCGTCGTTTGTCATGACGTCATAAGGTTGTTTATCAGTAAATGTCCGATTGCAAAATATTTATTATGTAAGAATCTTCTACTCCTACGTGACATTCTTTATACTTCTTTGGGCTTCTGCTTGTTTACATTAATGCAACTTGACAGAACAATGTGACATTACGTAACCTTCTCGAAGTTACTAGACCGAAACAACCTTCTATAAATAGTGGTGTAATTTGTGTAATGATTATTATTCTGAGAGTTGATTATGAGTTGATTATGAGAGTTGTGTTATGGGTTGTGGATTGGTAGTTGGTGCAGAGATTATTGTTGATTGAGAGTTGAAGTAATCGAATACAAGTAGATGAGAATTGGTGCTGATATAAATTGTGTTCGAAATTAGAGTTATTTGAGAAGCCGTTCGTTAAAGTCCTTCAAGAAGTTAGATTATCATTCCACTGGTAGAACCATTCGACATTTAATTGACTGCTTTTCGGTTTGACCCATTAAACTACGTCATTGAACCTTTCCAAGTCTCTTGGTAAGAGATAGAAAGAAATCGTGACACATACACAAACAGTTGTTTGATTTCCTGTCTGTTGTTTTTTAGTTGTATGTTTATGCACAAACTGCTGATTGATTTTTTGGGATTCACGATCCACAAAATTTAATTGCCTACTCGCACGTTCAAACTAGAGCTGCAGTTAAAATTCAGGATGGCGTACATAAGTATACTACGGTACACATAACTTTTTGTCTTGCTGCTGTTTTCATTGCAGAAACGAGACTTTGCGGTTTCACAATGTGTATTTTAATCAAAAGTGCATACAAAAGTTGTGTGCAAAATCGTTCACATCATTATCACGACCCATCCAGTTGGTTTTGACTATGAGTTCAGCATCTCTCACAGTCCTTGAAATATGAGTACAAAAAGCTTTTTTCCTCTGGTGGAGAGTCATCTACACTACATATGAAATCAATAGCAAAAAACACAAGAAATCAATATTATGATAATTATAAGAAGAAGCAGTAACACTAAGAGGTGTTTTTTTTACCCCATGAAAAATCTTTTTTACCCAAAAGCTGGGGTAAAAAAAAATTCAGGTATTTTGTGCATAAGTTTCAAACCAGTTAATGGATTTAAAACTTTTTATTGTGGGATGATATACATGCTCTCTACATGGTGACTAACTTTAGTGGTCACAGGCCTTAAAACTCGTGTTCTTTTCCGACAGCCATCGTGGCCTACCGAGAGCTCCTACTCGGCGGCCAAATTTGCGTGCTTGGAGGCCAAAATACAAATAGCAATAGCACAAGTAAATAGAATTCAACTTACAACAATGCTAAAATGATCACTTAGCGTTGTTGAAGTCTGGGCGACGTCCTGCTATAGAATTTTTGTACCATGCGATAACTGCTTTATCGGGTTTGCAATCCGGTATTGCAGGACCATCTAATGACACTAAATTGCAGGGTTGCCAGACTGAAATTTGCAAAAAAGGCCAAACTCACCAAAAATATAGGCCAACTTGAGGCCAAAAAGGTAAAAAAACAGGCCAAAAATAAACCAAACTCAAACAAGATAGAATAAGCATGGTAAGTTGTGACTAAATGTGGCAGAATCCAAGCTTGGATTTGTTCTTGTTGAATATCAGCATTCAGCAGCCGAGTTGCCAGACTATGAAAAGGTCTTAAAGCCAAAATAATACAAAAAAAGGCCAAACAAGGAAAATATTAGATGGTTGGGCTGGTTTTGAATCTTTATCTTCGGATTGACAAAGCCTTGATTGGTTATTCCTGGTAGTTTCGCATACTTGTAAAGGCTCTTGACACAGGGCCGGTTACCAAGATCGGCAGAGTGAAGTTTTCCGATTGTTGAAGTGTTGTTGCAGGGAATTATTTCATTCACTAGGTGCCGCTGAATGGAGAGCAGTACTAAAATGCGCTGCTCAAGCGCATACCCCGAGAGTCGAACCAGCACAGCGTGATCTTGAGCCGGGCGTGTAACCACTGACCTAATGTGGCGGCAGATAAAAATGCCAAATATTTACCTGTTTCTATCAAAGTAATGTCCATAATATTCATGTTTATTGATATTTTATGACTTGTAGCGAGTTTTAATAAATTGTAGCAAAAATATTTCTGAAAGAGCCCGAAAAATAGCAAGTATAAAAGAACTGAGATGTCACCACTGGATGGCTTAGAGCAGTGGTCACCAACTGGCGGCCCGCCACGCTGTATCGCTGCGGCCCGTGGAAGGCATCAGCATACAAGTATAAACAAAAAAACTTTTCTTGAGAAGTTAAAGAGCACGAAGGCTAAAAATGCTTTCCGGGAAGAATATTTTCGCTTTTCATACGATTCCAACAACCGACCAATCAGATTATAGTTCTAGGTGGGGGTCGCTTAAAGTTAGGCTATTCCAATGCGATGTCCAGCCACACTGTCCCAGTGGTTGATTAAAACGTCTGTTTTCGAATTTCGAAATTGTCTGTGAGCATAGGGTTGCTTATTTTAAGTTTGCAAATGTCATGTAAACACTAGTGTGCGTTTCACCGGTATTGTGTTTCACGAGCAGTGTTCTCTTTATGCAAGTTTTTTTTGGCAAAATAGGTCGGTGTGCTAACTCAATTTATAATAAATTGGCAAAATATTATATATAAATTTAAAGACTTTTTCTGATTGTATTATGAAAATATTTAGCTTAGTTCTGCAAAATGTTTTTTTTTAATATGGAATGCTTCACTATTTTGCGTGTCATCCTTGCGCAGGAGCCATGCTAATCTCTCTGTATCGTTCCAATTTTATAGTAACTTATATGTACTGCCGAAGCAAGTACTGTAAAATGTTGTTAATCAACAAATTCTTGCCACGCTGATAAGCCCCGCAAGTGACAGTTGTCTAAAATAAAAGAAAGACGGTTTTATGGACTCTCACAAAAAGGATGAAAAACCAACTCTTTGCTTTTTTAGAGGGAAGACTGTTCATTAATTACGATAGAATTACGATTTTTCGGTGATTTCCACAAGCGTTTGTTTCATGGTGCTTGGTTTCTTTTTCCCTGTCATTAGAGCCTATTTTTTGCTGATATGTTTGCAGGTCACTATTGCTGGTCAGTGGTCACCTGTATTGCGATGTGTCAAACATTTCCTTGTTTACTGAAATTGTGAATTGCAAGATATCTTTTGTGAAGCGAAGTGACAACACCACTCTTGCTTGGCAATGAATATTCTGATGAAACCGCTCACCTCGCTATAAATGCGCAAAACAAGTGGCCTCGTTTATTAGGCATTGTTAAAAAAGTCAAAAGTGTTGTAAAAGGAGCTTGGCCTGGCAGCAGCTTTGTTCGATTAATTTTGTTGCTGCGGTAATCTAACATAAATATGAACAACATGTAACGCTGGATACTGGGTACGAAATGCGTTCCTTTCTAGGATAAGAGTCAACTTACCTAACATTTTATTAGTGCGGCCCGCCACAGCTCTCCTTAGTGCCAAAGTAGCCCGCATGCAAAAAAGGTTGGTGACCCCTGGCTCAGAGTGTGAGCGCAGTCTGACTTGGCGCCGGTGTCATATTACGAGTATTAAACAATTATAGAACATGCATTGAACAATGGTGAAGATGGTTTTCATCTGGTAAGATTGCGATATATATATGAGAAATATTGATTGTTATGCATTTTGAAGAATAAATTTAAAAAAGGCCAAATTTAGGGCCAAATCTAGAAAAATGCCAAATGTATAATTTATAAGGCCAACAGACTTTGAAAAAAGCCAAATTCGAAAAATTTGGCCTTAGAAAGGCCAGTTTGGTAACCCTGCTAAATTGTTTCAACTGCATACCGCCTTTCATAAAACCAGACCATTTATAATACCGTTATGATGTCACCACTAAGGGTGTGAAGTCACTGACGAACAGCGGGAGCATTTCTCAACTATGAAGACACACGTTTTCCCCTCGGATGTCAACTAACCTAGTTCTCCTTTTTAACAACGATTCAATGTCCAACAACATTGAAACGACATAAAAACGACAATATTGCCAGCCGATGTAAATTAGCACTTCGAAATAACACTTTGTTAAAATAAACGTCAGGAATTGCAAACAAGACTTCTAGCTGGTGATCGCAGCTGGATATTTTCCATACCATAGCAAATGTTCTCGCACAATACAACAGTGGTGATTATGCCGTGCTGACCTAATTTTGCATCCTTTTTGATACTAGATATTTTCGACAGTTAATTCACGATCATTCTGTTGCGAAATTAAATAATTAGCTAGAAGAAACCGGCAGCCAAACTTGGCCGACTTAGGAGGCAGCACAGGCGGTCATTCAAGCACTACTTAGCGGCCATGGCCGCCGGCTGCTTTAGTGCTTGGGTCATACTTGATAAGGTAGTAGACTGCGGCGACTCAAAAACGGTGTCCCACAGGGATCAGTCTTGGCTCCCCTCCTTTTCAACGTCTATACGCATGACCTACCATCAACAACATCTCACAAATATGCATATGCTGATGACTTGGCCATCTTGCACTCTGCGAAAGACTGGCAATCATTACAAACGACGTTGAGCCAAGACATGATGACCATATCTGGATACCTTCATCAATGGAAACTGAAGCTCAGCGAAAGTAAAACTGTGACGGCAGCCTTCCATCTCAACAACAGGGAGGCAAAACGTGATCTGAAAGTGACCGTTAACGGCAAAATTCTGCCGCCCTGCCCAGAACCAACATACCTTGGGGTTACACTTGACAGGTCACTCACATACCGTCACCATTTACAGTCACTACGCAAAAAGCTGACATCTCGCGTCGCCCTGCTGAGACGTTTGGCAGGCACAACTTGGGGCGCAGGTGCTGACACCTTGCGCACTGCAACCCTGGCTTTGGTTCACTCCACTGCTGAATACTGCGCCCCTGCCTGGTGCCGCAGTGCCCACACCCGCCTCATCGACAGCCCAATCAACGACGCATTGCGAATTGTGACTGGATGCCTGCGCCCAACTCTAACAGAGTATTTACCAATCCTTGCAGGCATCCAACCTGCTGAGCTTCGCCGAAAGGGAGCCATTATACACCTGGCTCGCCGGGCGGGGGATCCTGACCACTTGCTCCATGCAAAACTCAACATCCCACCTCAGGAATCTCCCCGGCAACTAAAGTCAAGACACCCCTTTGTGCCAGCTGCTGTTGAATTACTACAACCATTCAGCGATCGTGCCATCAGCGCAGCACACTTCATGGAAGACACTTGGAATGCAGCATGGTGCGCCACCGACACCAAACTACATGGTTTTATGCCCCACCCGGTGGCGCGCCCCCCTGGTATGGACCTTCCTCGGCCGACTTGGGTCAAGCTCAACAGAATCCGAACCGGAGTCGGTCGCTTCCATTCCAACATGCACAAGTGGGGTCTGGCTCCCTCATCGGCCTGCGAATGCGGCGCGGAGGAACAAACTGCTGACCATGTCGTTCTCGAATGTCCCATCTACAAGGCACCAAATGGAACGCATGGTATAGCAACGCTGGACGAAGCTACACTCACCTGGCTCTCCACCACCTGCCCTAAAATTTGATCTAGTCTTAAACGAAAGAAGAAGAAGCTAAGAAATCTAGGACAACCTTTCTGAAAAAAAAATTTTTTTCCCCACTTCATTTATATGTATAAACTCTATTCAGAAACGCAGAGACAACTCAAACAATTTTTCAAAATTTTTCTAAAAACCTACAATAGCCTACTACACACAATTTCAACAAATAAATTATTGAAATCCTTTACTGTAATCAAGTAAGAAAAAATATTTAAAATATAATTTTAAATTGCTAAATTGTTGATATATATAATATTGCTCAAATAAAGGTGTGCGACTGTGCGTCTTGATGAAAAAACAGTATTGGTGATAAAAGTGTATAGAAAGAGACTAAAACAAGTTTAAAAATCAAAATTTTCTAAGGGGCTAGCCTATTCACTTTGACTTCAGTGGGTATTCCCTCGGGAACACCAGCCCGAGAATTACCGCACGCACCACTGATCCAGTTGAATACAATCGTCAAATTTAGAACTTATATAGGCACTTTTTTATCCTCCCGTCTTTTGCTTTGAAAAAGAAAATAAAAGAAAAAAATACGCCATGACAGGTCAAATAGTGTTTTAGATTAAAAGACCGGAGGCGGAGCCGGTCAAATAGCCACTGCCAACTTTTTAATTTTGCTGGAATTTGAGAAGGGGGAATTTTGCAGGGATAGGAATTAGGTTAGAGTTAGAAGTGTTTCAATTTCTAACTCTCACCCTTAATAAGGATTCAACCTATTGGTTAGAGTTAAGGTTAGGGTCAGGGTTGGAAATGTTTCTACCCCTACTCTTAATTAAGATTCAACTAGAGATGTACCGATACCAATATTTTGGCCAATACCAATCCCGATATCACTTTTTTAGGCCGATACTTTGGTGTTACATAAAGAAACAATTTTGGTATTTGCAAGGAATTATATCAAATGCTAAGTTTTACCTTATTTGCATAAAACTATTAAAAAATGCTTTCAATTGGCATAATTTATTAAACATTCAAGAATCCAATCTCAACAGCATTGTTGTGTCATAATAGTAGGTTTTAGTAATGAAAGGCCACCGTAATTGAGGACTGGGGTATAAGGGAAGAAGCATTACATCATAATTGGGGTTTCGGAAAAATTAATAAAGTGTTTGCGCAAACTCTCCAAATAAGCTATCATAATTGATAATAAGATGTAAAATGGAAACCAAGTGATTTGTGTAGTCGTATAAAAACTATTCAACAAGTTGTGCAACCTAAGGGCGCTTGTCATTTGGTTGAAAAGCTTTTGCCAGGCCAAGACTACCCAGGTAGCAAAAATGTATAATTTTGCATCGTTTTTACGTTGCAAAACGTTTAAAAAAACCATGTAACTTGGTTATTTTTAGTAAGCTGGTTCTATCAGTTTGTGATTTAATTTCCACCTTTCGTTGTTATAACTCACCAAGCTTAAACAATGTCATGACAGAATAAGTAGGCTCAAATGAAAGCAATGGGACTACGAATCAGGGTTGAGAAAAACCTGGGTTTTTTTAAAAAAGCCCAGCCCGCCCGGGTTTTTTTAAAAAAACCCGGGTTTTTTTGGGTTTTATTTAAAAAAGATGCAAAAAAAGGTAGATTCATGCTTATTTCACCTCAAAACTACTTTTTACGAGTGAAGTGCCTTTCACTCACAGTACATGCTTGCATAACTCAATAAAATAATGCACTAGGGCTGTTGTTGCTTGAATGTTGCATCATCCATTAGTTTCAAGATCAATTTGGATGTTGCATCATCCACTGATTTCTATACCAAGTTGATGCTACTGTGGTAGAAATCACATTATTGCATCATTTGTTTAGATTTGAAGGCAAGGAGCATTTATGCCATCATGTTTAAATATTTTTTATCATTTATTTGTATGATATATATAGTAATGGATGAGCAATTGAGCGATTGCGTGGCCAATTAGGCAAATGCTCTGAAACAGCCATGCGTTTGAATCCAGAATCTGTAATTGGTAAATAGCCTCCTAAATTGCATTTCACATCATATATACAGACTACAGTAGAGTAGTACTTTCACCAATTTAACTATAAGGCCTTTTTGCATAAATGAGTTTTAGTGTAGTATACACAAAGTGACATTACTTGATTTTTGTGTACTGTGCAATATCCACTGCGTTTTCAGTTTATTCTTGGAAATTACTTCACAATCACATCCTTAAGTCCTAATTTAAAGTTTGTTGTAAGTGCCTTGTAGTGTTTTTGTAAATTTTTTTAATTTTCCAATAAAAACTGGACAAATATGATGCTCTGGGTTTTTTTATGGGTTTTTTTTGGTTTTTTTAAGTGGGTTTTATCAAAAAAACCCACCCGGTTTTTTTTGGGTCGGGTAAAATACCAACAACCCTGCTACGAATCCTCACTAAACTAATCAAAATGGTCTTGTTGCGCCTAAGATGACAACCTCATTGTGAAGAAAGGAGCGTTCTTCCCGGCTATCAGCACAAGGTTGAGCACTCACTAGCACAGCGAGCAGTTGCGATTCGCTAACCATAACGGTAAAGCTTCCACACTAGCCATTTCAATTCTTGTCGATGTCAATTCTTGCTACAAAACGGCTGCCGAAAAACATATAGTTTATTGGATGGTCTAAATCAGAGGTTCTCAACCTTTTGAGATTCAAGGACCACTTAAAAAATTGTGTCTCAGTCACGGACCACTACTGCCCCTTCCTCCTTCCCTTGTAACGAACAAATGTCACTTATTGCTTGCTAAGTCATAAACAGTAGTTGGTTTTAGAAACAATGCTGCATTTAGTGCGATCCTTGAGCTTGCACATTTGAGCATAGCATATCCAAACGAGGTGTAACACTTGAAAGACTCCATCGGAGTTCATCTTTGACTTCAAGTCGAGAACAATACTTTGTTTTTATTGTAACCAGTGCAGAAAATGTATATTCACAAAAATAAGATTTCACAAAAATAAGATGTCGCAAAAGGTAAAATTATTTTCAAAGCTTTCTGAGACAGTTGTGGATGCTCGTGTGAAGCTTGTATCCAAAATTTTATCAAGCTTACTCTCAGATGGATGCAACATATTCAAAGTAGTGTCTCTGGTCAGTTCACGGACTGAAAACCCATGAAAAACTCTGAACGTTCAAATCACCAAAGCAGAAGTTAACTTGATCCTGCAGTGACTGTGTGTTAGGGTGGTCCTCAAATGTATGCAAAAATTTCAAACTTAAAAAATTGTAGTGCACACACTTCTATTTGGTTCCTTTTTATATAAAAACATTTCCCTGAAAGTTTGAAAGAATTTTATAAAGGTTTAGAGGTGCCAGATTACAGGTGAAAATTTAATAAATTGAGCGATTTACAAAACCCTCCCTAGATAACGTAACATTTGTAATTGTACTTTAAAAAGATATAACACATCATGGCAGAACGAACAATAAACATGAGAAAAATGATATGTAAGAATACTGTACTCTCAAGAATACAACTCTGCAGTAGGAAACACTGATATAATTTTCTAGTACTATGCTTTGTACATCATTATAACTCCAAAGTATATTACCGGAAAACTAGAAGTTTAACTCGCAACAAGATTAACTAGTGCATTCTAAAGATAAATACATAATACAAATCAGTCTGTAGACTGATACACTTTCTGAAGATTTGTTTGCTGCAAGTCGGAAGAGCATGCCGGTTAGGGTGGATCAAAAAAAACGAAATTTTGAGTTCAGCTTAGTGCATCTGCCAAAAGATGCAGTTTGGGCTATCTTTTACATTGGTACTTAAAAAAACATTTTTTTACCCCGTTTGACCCCTATCCAAGAGCTCTCTAGTGACCGCCGAGGCAGAATTCCTTAAATTGGCTATAATTTTTTTTCTAGTGGGTGCAGGCTTGTGGTTTTGGTGTCTATCCCCACTAAATCAAGTCTTGGGAAGTCATTTCTGCAGTCTAAAATCATCTATGGGCTAGCAAAATGCCTTTATTCAGCAAAAATGCTTGAAAAAGTTGGAAATTTATTGTTTTTTTTTTAAAAGGGCAAAGAAAAACAAATTCATACTGCTTCTAAAGGTATTGCTGTTAATACACTGAAGCAAACATATAAAGCAAACAATTACCATATGAAGTTAATTGTAAAAATGCTGCCTTTAATTTGTGCATCCAATTATCCATAGCATTACAGTAATGGACACAAAATGCATGACAACGGGTTCAGGCGAAATCAGTACCGTATGTTAGTATTTTGTTGAGGAGCTTATATCAAATCCTGCAGACATATCTTTCTTAAAAGGAATGATGACAGACAGGACAGCCACAATAGCCGGATTTGACTCTATTTCATTCGCACGAGTCAGAAGGAAAGAAAGTAGGATTCTTAGTGCAGAAAAACGACAAAAACACTCTAAAAAGAAACGCAAAAACTGCTTCTACTGTAGCTCTTAAAGATAAGGAACTTCTCTGGTCAGCTTGTTTACATCACATCGGTGAAATTGTTGTGTCACATATCTTTAAAGATTTAAAGCTAGAGGTTTCAAAATAACCAGAAATGAGCATCTTCATGAGACTCCGCAAGAACTGGGATCCTATTCCACAGTGGCCAACTGCTAAGCACACTGGATATCAACAGCTTTCCAACAACAACACACGATCTCATTCAGAACCTTAAAGATGACGTTGCTCAACTTGCACAAAGCAAATACAAGTTCATTTGAGGCGACTATAAATAACTTATGAACTTGTGCATTGTTTATATAAGTCCTGGTCTACAAAATGTGAAATTTTACCGTTCTGGGGCCACACACAAGGCCAGATGGATGGCCAAATTGATTCATTCCTATCAATTGGTGCTACTGGAAAATCAAAAAGCTAAGTTACCTAAGGGAACTATCACATCAGTTTCACAAGTGGCTAAACTGAAAGATCTCACAAATTTTATTTCACTCATCTACTGTATATATTGGCTTTGGTGTAGTGTTGCTGTAGATGCTCCTTGGAACTGTTTGACTATGTACAAGAACATTCTCAGATATGGAGCAGTGCATAAGTTGATATCAGATGCTGCTGAACGTAGCTTCAAACGTCAATTTTGGTATCTCTCTGCTGAGATGGTACCACTGGCACTGTTCAGCTCTGAAGTTCAGGAAGAGGAAAACATCAGATGGCTGATGAACTTATACATGTAAAACCTACAGATCTTGTTTTTACACCAGCAGATCGGTTTGGCACTGGCTAGCTACGGGAAACCACATTTTCCATCAGAAATCAATCTGGAATCAAAACTGACAGATTTTATCACAAAGGACTCTCGGTTCTTTTTCTCTGTTTTAGAGATAAATGATGATTTTCTTCCTTTATCAGTAGAGAAATGGTCTGAATCAGAGTCATACCAGAAAGCTGTTTACAATGTGGCTGAACATGGAGTTAAACTGAGCACCGATTAATTATCTACATTGTGCCAGAAACGAGGAACACTATCAAAACACTTTACAAATATTGGAAGCTAGCAGAAAAGACACACCTAATTTGAGAAAAAGAAAAAACTAACATCCTCTTGCACAGATTAGACTAGTCGATCACATTGCCTTCTGTGACAAAATGTGTTAGGGCTACTGTATACATACAGATTCAATACCAGGCTTTCATGTAGCAAACTTACTGGCCTATTGGTAACTTTCTATGTGTATTTGATCTATTTCCAGTGCGAAATTAGAATTTTAGACCACTTCCGCTCACTGGAGTTGTATTTTTAGCTATTCCAACGCGTAAAAAGTGTGAATTCACTAACAACTCGTATAGACATTAGACAAGCATATTCTTTTAATTCCCTGTACGATAAATAGTTGAACAGGCAAAAGTCTATTGGACCTCAACCACCTCATTGGACTAGAGGCCAGTTTGCACACAAATGGTCACATCCTAGTGTGGTTTACCTAGGTTACACTTTTTTTAGTATTTTATCCATAAAACTGCCCGAAATATCTAAAAATGCCATTTCTTTCCCATAAAATGTCATTATGCAATTTTGGCTGCCCATGCATCATTTTAGACTGCAGAAGTGACTTCCTAAGACTTGATTTAGTGGGGTTAGACACCAAAATCATTAGCCTACACCCACTAGAAAAAGTATTATGGCCAATTTAAGGAATTTTGGCTCGGCGGCCACTAGAGCGCTCTTAGATAGGGGTCAAACGGGATCAAAAAATGTTTTTTCAAGTACCAATGTAAAAGATAGCCCAAACTGCATCTTTTGGCAGATGCACTAAGCTGAACTCAAAAATTCGTTTTTTTTTGATCCACCCTAATGCCGGTGCTGTTCCACAACTTGTAGAATGTATTGAACTTGCTCTTCATCTTTCGTTAATATACATTATATGATACATTGTTAAAATTTTGCATCAAAGCAACACCTCTTTCGGCAAAGTCATTGATTACATGGAGCCCACCAACAATGGCTTGCGCTTTCTTATAATTGTCATCAACATTCCATGATGTGATTTCCACCTTCAGAAAGTCACATGGTAAGTTGAGAATCTGGAAAAATCTCATGGTGTTTGATGTGACAAAGTGCGACAGATCTTTTGATGAAATATCATCTGGTACTCAAGAAAGGTGCTGTAAAGGTGTACTACTTTGATGTGTTAATGCGGAAACCATGGCTTTTTTTGAGTAACAGAAACAGCATCATTAAAAAATGCCAGGCCCACAAGTTCTTCACTTATATATCACAAGTGCCTCGAAAATGTTTGGCTTCTTGCGATAAACCTGCATCGTGTTGCTTATACTCATTTACCCTTTTCAAGAGCTCCAGGTCATGTCGTGGTGTACATTTAGCTAAAGGTGCTGTGAACCATGATTTTACATTCACCTTCAAAACAAACAGAACAAATTGCTTTAAACCACGTTGCTCCTGACTTGACAAATCAAACTGCATTCGAAATAACCAGATTTTGAGTGCATATATATACAGTATACATTATAGTACACATCCATCTGGTGCGATGAAGGGCACCAGGATGACAGAATCGAATTCCATGTGGTAGTGTTCCGTTGAGGATTATGACCGATACTTCTGGAAATTACGCAGATGGTGGATACAGAACTGTATGGTTTCCTCAGAATAGCTGCTGTCATCTTTTTCCAATGCCACATACCCAAAACCCATCTTTATTAAATGTACTCCATTTTGATTTAAATCGCTTATAAAGGAGAATATCTGGTCCAGATGATGGCCCAAGGCATGTCAAGAAGGCTTTTTGTAATATTAGTTCCACAATATGGTGACGATAAGCCAGATAAAACATGTCCTTGTTCAATTCTTTTGAAATTACGACACAAGCATCAGACTTCTGACCAGTATTGCTGAATTGAACTAGCTTTAGCTGAATCTGGAATATTTGCTCAACTACAGACAAAGCTTTAGTAGCTGGTGTGACATAATTTTATCTACGGTACTGTTAAGAGTATCAACATGGCAGCCAAGTAATGGTGGTCAGTGAAATGGAACAACATCATGCTGATAAAAAGAGATTAACCCAGTTTAAAAGAGGACATTGCCCACAACTATATCAACAGTTGGATAATTACAACTTCAGTGTGTCAAGTATGGTTTTACAGACTGTAGCTTCCCAATTCCCATATGTTCGCATAGGGAAAAAATCCGAATTTTCAAGGTAAATCTGGAACCTCTAAACCAGTGGTTCTCAACCTTTTTGTCTTGGTGGACCCCTTTTGGTGCCTTCGAAGCGGTCGCGGACCCCTAAAAAATTCTATTTGAAATTTTGCTATATCGCGTCTCCTTATGTAATCATATGTTGCATAATGTTAGGCCTACATAAGTTTCGAAGCAACACACTTAGAAGAATTTGCTCTATTCGCAACGTAATTGATGAGATTGACGAAATTATGTTATGACTTATGAACTATATGTTGGCACACAGGATCAAACATCAGTTATTTATATGCTCATTTGATGTTTTTCTACAAATTTTATCTAAAGGTAATAAAATACTTGCGACCGTTACAAAGAAATTTTTATTTGTAATCAATATCATATTAGTTCGTTATAATCGCAGTCATTGCAAAACTGTGAGTGGTGATAGACTGCTGACTAACGTTTGCATTTCTAAGTTAATCATTGATCAACAACCTGATGTATCAAAAGAATCAAGTGCAACATAGCCTTATATTTTTAGTTAAAAAACCAAACCTTTGTGCCACGTCCTTTGAAATTTCAAACGATGCACCAGTGCGTTGCAACTTACAGTTTGAGAATCACTGTAAGTTAATACATAAACAAAGCACAAACAATTTTTAAATTTCGTAATTTATCAATAATGCTGAAAACTCGGAAACTTTCGCGGACCCCCTGAAATCGCTTCACGGACCCCTTGGGGTCCGCGGACCCCCGGTTGAGAACCACTGCTCTAAACAAAGTTTAATCTCTCTGAAATTTTTACAGCGTCCATTTTTGGTCATTTGGAGATGTTTTGGGTAGTGTCTCATTGCATTTTCTAAAATTCGGTTTTCGGGACCACCCTACTGTGTGTGTATGGTAAGAAATATAATTCATCAACAGTTAATTGTTCATTGATTTCAGCATTTTCTGGTTTCTCAATGAATTTGTACAATTGATCAAGCATGTCAAATTTGCCCTACAATAATCCTGTCTTCCAAAGATAAAGTTTTTTTCGTAAAATCAGACACTTTATCACTGAGGGTAATTAAATTTGTCTGCTTTCCTTGCAGCGATGAATTAAGTTTATTCAGTTGTTCAAAAATGTCAGCCAAATAAGCCAGAACAGCAACCCAAAAGCTATCGTTGAAATAAGCAACAAGCTTGGATTTTTTATCCAATTAACTCTCTCACAGCATCACCTAAATCAAACAGTCTGTTAAACACTTTTCCCCTTGATAACCAGCAAACTTGAGTATGCATCACTATCAGTAGCTGTTCATGATCAAGATCCTTATTCGAACCTAATGAAGCAGAGACAACAGTTTAGTGGATGAGCCTTGATAAAATTATCAAATTTTATGCAAAGGATTAAAAAACAATGATTTCAGACTTTGCTCGCGGACCATCAGGCAAATCCCCGCGGACCACTAGTGGTCCACAGGTTGAGAACCGCTGGTCTAAACGGCTAGCGTGGAAGCTACACCGTAATGGTTAGCGAATCGCAACAGCTCGCTGTACGAATGAGTGCTCAGCCTTGTGCTGATAGCCGAGAAGAACGCTCCTTCACAATGAGGTTGTCCTCTTAAGCGCAACAAGACCATTTATTGATTAGTTTAGTGATGATTTGTAGTTCCATTGCTTTCATTTTGAGCCTACTTACTCTGCCATGACATTGTTTAAGCTTGGTGAGTTTATTACAACGAAAGGTGGAAATTAAATCACAAACTGATAGAACCAGCCTACTAAAAACAACCAAGTTACATGGGTTTTTTAAACGTTTAGCAACGTAAAAAGGATGCAATACATTTTTGCTACCAGGGTAGTCTTGGCCTGGTTTTATCCTCTGCTGAGAGTAAAAAAGAAACACAAATGATAAATATTGGAGAAATTGAGTCTCCTTCACAACTTAAGAATCGAGCAACGCAAAACTGTTAAAACAAAACATTTTGTTTGAGTGAAAGAATCACTGTAAGCAAACAATGCCAAAAGGTGCGCGGATGAAGTCATGTGAGTGTGAGGTATCAAAAATTTGAACAGGTTGTTATTTTTCTACATCAATGTGACGTTAGTTACCGGTACTACTTTAAAAAATCTATATCTTTGCTTCTGCAGAAAATTCGCAGCAAACGCCTTTTTTGCATGTTTAGTATCAATCACAGTATCGGCCAAATTTTGCCAATACTAAAAAAATGGCCGATATCACCGATACCGATTAATCGGTACATCTCTAGATTCAACCTATTGGTTAGGGTTAGAAATGTTTATCATCAACACAGAACAATATAATTCGACTTGAATATCGGGTAAAACTACACAAGTTTCTACGCCTAAACAATATTTTTTCCAGAACGAAGCTGGTGTACAAGTCTCTGTCCTGGTACAAAATATCATGATTGTATATAAAGGAATCGACATGAGTTGAAGTGTGTAAACAGTAAAGCAAAGGTAAAGTAGTTCAATGTACCAGTATATGTTTGCGTTTGGTCCATTCCTGTCTATGACATCATGGTATTTTTTATCATGGCGGAGACTTGTACACCAGCTCCGCTAAATCTATGGCACAGTAGGCTAACCATTTCATGCAAAAATTATGTTTATTAGATTAAGTGAAAACAAAAGCAAAGGAGATTGCTTTAAACAGCTTATTCTTTCAAGCAACTGGACAGTGACTTACCGTAATTTAAAATAATTTATTTTGAATAAAAGACCATTGAAGTAAATTTTTCATAAACGTTAACGTAAAGGAAGTGGTTATTTCTCCACACTTAATACCATGGTTACAATCAGGTGTCGCCAGAGTTAGGATTAAAGTTAGGAAGGGTTAAGGTAAGGGTTAGAGTTAGGAATAAGATTAGGATTGTTGATCTTTACCCAGGACTAAAAAAAATTTCCAAAATACAAGTTTTTGTTTTCAACAGCTTTAAACTTTTTTCAAATTGGGACAGAATTCCTTATCTAGCAACACTATTGAGGCTATTATTACACTATATAGTGTAAATATAGCCACAGCCTAACGTAAAAGGATGCTGACACTGATTGAAAACGAGCATCGAAAAAGTTTATCCAAAAATAAACTTTTGTTGGCTTTACAGTAATTGATTTTCACAGAGATATAAAGCATGAAAAAAAAATTCTATTTGGTTTCAAATATTTTTAGTTTTGACTTTGAGTGATCATCAGCAAATCCTCAAAGAGCCGATCAAACATGGATCAACCAATGATTGATTGGTTGATCCATGTTCAACAATCACATGCCTGAGCCCCCAAGGGTAGGTACGCCATACCCCCTCTAATAGGCCTTAAATCGAATCCATGTACATCTCTAGTGGCCGGCAGTCGCGCAAAGTGGTGGTGGCAGTTGTCGCATGAACTAGACTGGCTGTCTTTAAATGTAGCAAACCTCGCAAACGTAGCAAACCTCGCAAACCACAAAGTTGCCAGATGGTATTTTTTTTAATTGTATTGTTTTTA
Organism: Aplidium turbinatum; assembly: GCF_918807975.1. NCBI lineage: Eukaryota > Metazoa > Chordata > Ascidiacea > Aplousobranchia > Polyclinidae > Aplidium > Aplidium turbinatum. Next base: position 30,239,195 of record NC_137475.1, on the reverse strand, counting down.
ATTGTATTTTTTTTTTCTTGGCGTTTTATTTATCGGGTGCATGTTCTTTAAAACCCTTTTGAATATGTTATTTGTTTAGTGTTGATGTCTTATTTTTATCAGTAAAAAGATATCAAAATCTCTGCTTTGTTGGTTGTGGTTAGTTTTGATATAAATACATTTAAAGCAATGCCTTTGCGATCAACATTTGTTGTATCGGCAGCAATGGCGAGTGGTTAGCGCGTTGGGCTCACAGTCGAAAGCCTGCATGTTCGACTCCAGCCACCCGCACTTGCTGTTGTTTCTCTGGCCAAGAAACTTTACGATAATTGCCTCTACCCAGTGATCGATTTCGAGTAATGGGTAGTACCAAATTTAAGTCATAAGTAAAGTAGACAACCGGAAACAGACATTGCCGTCGGCTGCAGCGTGGGTCAGGTGTACGTCGGAAAGCGTACACCGATGCATAGCGCTCAAGTCCGCTTTTCCGTAATGCAGGATAAAGATAAACAAACAAACAAACAAAACAAAGATGTTGAAACTTGAAAGGTAATATTAACGCAATATTTGGTAGTCAGACATTGGAGAATCAGTACTTAATCCCTTAGACCATGGTTGGGTGAGTTCACTAATCACTAGTTCTCTAAAAACCGGGCTGCAGACGATAAATAAAACTTAACTTTTGCAGGTGACCGTAGTTCCTGGGCTACACCGTGTGACACAAAAGGAAGAAGTTCCTAATGACAAGTTTTTGTGTGTGTTTAGAATGTAAGGAATATTTTGTAAACGAAACCGGTTTTTCCAAAAGTTTTGGTCATTTGAAGTGTGTTTAAAATGCCTATATGCTTTAGCTCCTTTTTGGGCTACTTGCAAAAAAAATTGGTTTGAAACGTGTTTTTGGCTGGATAATTTTGTGGAATCTGGCAACTCTACAAGGTTTGCTTCTTTAAATGTAGCAAACTTAGCAAACCTCGCAAATCTTGAGAAAGGTTTCTACAATTGATGGCCGATGAGGTTTTCAACTGTTCATAGTTTGCATCAAATAGATAGGCCTAGACTACAGACAACCTTATCATTACTTGCTGCTAGTCTAAATCTATCTTCTTTAGGGAGACTATGAAAACCTATTGCGGTAGGCTTTCAAATGCAGAAACCTTCTCAAGCTTTGCGAGGAATTCGGAGTTCGCGACATTTAAGGACGCCCGCTGAGAATACCTCATAACTATCAATTGACAAATGCACAGACTTTATTAAAAGTCATAGCCTAGATAGTAGCTACCATCACTAGGTAATTGTACAAATGTACAAACCTTGTGAGGTTTGCTACATTTAAAGAAGGCAGAAGCAAACCTTGCAAAGTTGCCAGATTCCACAAAATTACCCAGCCAAAAACACGTTTCAAACCAATCCCAAAAACAAACCATTTTTTTGCAAGTAGCCCAAAAAAGAGCCAAAGCATATAGGTATTTTAAACACACTTCAAATGACCAAACTTTGGAAAAACCGGTTTCGTTCACAAAATATCCCTTACTTTCTAAACACACACAGAAACTTGTCATTAGGAACTTCTTCGTTTTGTGTCACACGGCGTAGCCCAGGGCTGGAACTACGGTCGTCTGCAAAAGTTAAGTTTCATTTATCGTCTGCAGCCCGGTTTTTAGAAAACCAGTGATTAGTGAACTCACCCAACCATGGTCTAACTAAGGGATGGAGTACTGATTCTCGAATGTCTGACTACCAAATATTGCGTTAATATTAACTTGCAATAGGCTATCTCACAAATTTTGATCGCAAAGGCATTGCTTTAAATGTATTTATATCAAAACTAACCATAACCAACAAAGCAGAGATTATGATATCTTTTTATAGTTGAGAATAGAACATCTGCAACATCAACACTAAACAAGTACGGTAACATGTTCAAAAAGGTTTTAAAGAACATGCACCCGATAAATAAAGAGCCAAAAAATTTAAAAGAATACAATAAAAAAAAATAAAAATAAAAAAGTGCAATTAAAAAAATACCATCTGGCAACTTTGTGGTTTGCGAGGTTTGCTAGGTTTGCTACGTTTGTGAGGTTTGCTAGGTTTGCTACATTTAAAGACGGCCGTGGCAGGTGTCGCATAAATTGTGGCAGATGCCACGCAAACTGGTGGCAGGTGTCGCGCAAATTGTGGCAGGTGCCACGCAAACTTGTGGCAGGTGTCGCGCAAACTTGTGGCAGGTGCCGCGGCAGCTGCTACTGCCATAAATTTGTCACAACCCCTATTGGGATGATTAGACAGCTGAGAAGTTGAGATCTAAAGCAATGTTGCCAGACAAGGAATTGTTTCTATCTCAAAGTTGGAGAAATTTTCCAATCTGAAAAACACTTTCATTGCATTGGCACTTCAATTTACCACACTGTTTTTGGTACACAATGTTACTTTCACTTACTCTCACTGTCATTTGATATTTTTTAAAATCTTGGAAGTAATCTTCCGATTTCTGTATGCTTGTGTGAATTCAATTTTGTGTTATGTGAGTTCTGTAATGTGAGTTGTGTTATTTGTGTTATGTGAGTTCAATTTGTTGTTATGAGCTGGTAGGAAACTGCTAAAGGTTTTTCATTGCCTTCCTGATGGTGCTGTACAATTTATTGCGTTTGATTTACGTTGATTTTTTCTGTGTTAAGCGTGCGTAATAATAATCCAGATTTTTTGGTTACCCACTCGCTTTTTAGATTCCCAGCTGAGAGCTGGTAGCTTTGACGTCATGGCGTGCTACTTCCACTCGATAATCTTAGTTGCTTTTTTCAGTGACGTTCGGTGGCTTAAACCGTTGGGAAAGCAACTTGGAAATATGCTGCAGCAAGGTAGTAGGCACGAAGGGCGTAACCGTCGGGCGAAGCCCGAAGGCGTGTTGCCGAAGGCAACACTTCCAGCGGGGGGTCTGGGGGGCCTCCCCCAGAAATTTTTGAAAAACACTTCCAATTTGGTGCGCTCTGAGAGCATTTCCAAAACAAATCAAAAATAAAAATCTGTCAAATTGTGCTTCGCCTATGTGGTGATCATACATCCATTTAATGTTTACAAGTCATGAACAATCTTAATTTTAACGTTGCAGGACTAAAATCCTGTGTTAGACATGGAATAATAGTTGTCTAAATGTTTAATTCGTCATGAATGTTCATTCTCAGATATTCAGTTAGGCCTACACTACAAAAATTAACACTTAGGCCTAAACATTACAACCGCAAGCAATTTGTACAAAAAGCTGGATAAGTTTGCCTCCTGCTTATAGAAGCTTAACGAACTAAATATTGCATCCGCACCTGAACGTTCATTGGCGAAGTAACGTTATATCAACGCTGTAAAAAGGGCAAAGGCATGACTAGGAAAGCTAGCAGGCTAAAGTACATGGCGAGGAGACATCAAAAAACAGCAATTATGATGCTGTGCGTGTACCGTGACGAGAGATCATTCTGACGAGTTAGTCTAGTCGCTCTAGCAAATGTATGCATTGACGTCACTGGGAAAGCAAAACTAACCTTAAGCAAGTCTAACCTATCTGATTGGCTAAGCAGCTGGTGACGTTTTGCAATACGAGTAAGGATTGGTTAAAACGAAGGCGTTTTTTGACATTTTTTGAACTTGGGTAAGCAATTTTGATAGTTGCTTACCTGGAGCCTCAGTGGTTGTTTCTGACAGAAGCGTTTACGTTAATTGGCATTTATAGGCAAGACATGAGGTTTGGTGAGGACTTAGACTACTCACAAGCGTTACGAGTAATTCTAGCCACGAAAACAGTAATTTTCAAGTTAAAATAGACGTGATAAAAATAATAAGAAGTTAAACCTAGAATTCAGTCATTATATTTTGCATAGTTTTTGCTAAGGTAAGCACTGCTTTCCTTGCTTTCCCTCACCGATCGTCACTGGCTTTTTTTCGCCCTCTTTTTTTTTGGACTATAGTTGAGTTGCAGGGCGATCGTGTTTTCACTTACCAGTTTTGGGCTGGTCAATGGCCATGTCTTTGTTTGTAGGCTATAGACTAAACGAGACAATTTAAGTTTCACGGTCGACGATAATTTTCTATTGGATGGAAAATTTTGGATGCGAGCTGTTATCGAGTTAACAGTAGGCCATTGTTGCTGTTTTGGTCTTTCGTTAATAAAACGTAAAAATTTTTGTCTACAGCTGAGTACGACGCTGATTTGATTACTCATTTGGCGTTCCAATAAAATCAGCGCCTTGTACTCTTTACCTCAATTGCATTCTTTCGTTATGTCTAAGTATAAATTGCGTGGCGTTTAACATCAATTTTGGTGAATAAATGTAGGCTACTGTAGTGTAATCGACTAACCTACAACATTTTACTTCGACTTATTTTGCCTGTTTTGCTTTATTCTGTCTTTTATTAAATACAAGTCTAGTAAAAAACAACAGACTTAACTTGCGTCGTCGGCAAACTTTTATGAGCTTGTAGAAACTGGTCGAAGTTCTGCAACAGAAAATTGCCTACCGGGAACGCCAGACGAAAAAGCAAATTGCCAAACAAGAACAGCGTCATCAAGTACAACGTCAATAGATTAGATTAGACAAAGTTACTACTGGAACAGCAAGAAAAACGACACCAAGAACAACAAAGAGAAGTGCGAACCCAAACTGCGAGATCACATCCTACAATTGAACTGTGGGATGACTATTGGAGGAAGTTTAACACCTTCGCCCCGATAGCTCAATTGGTTAGCGCGTGACTTATGGAACGAAGAAGCTTCAATATCAAGCGGCACTGGTTCGACTCTCGGGGTGTGCGCTTGAGCAACGCACGTTAAGGACTGTTCTCCATTCAGCGGCATCTAATGGATGGAATAGTTCCCCGACAACAAGACTTCAACAATCGGAAACTTCACTCTGTCAATCTCGATGACCGGGCCTGCGTCAGTCAGTGATTCAAAGCCTCTACAAGTATGCGAAACTGCCAGGATTAAGCTCTGCAAGAAGCTTTCCCAGTCCGAGGATAAAGATTCAGTCAATCAATCAATCAACCTTTGTAGCGGCACATTCAGTCCTTCAAGCCAAAATGACGCAGGTTATTTCACCAATCAGTCACCCACAATCTATAAAATGTTAACAAATTTGGCTGCGCATGAAACCAACCCCAAGAAGGTCAACAACCTAACCGTGACGAAAATTAGTCTACATGGCTCAACAGTTCGACCCAAAACGCTTCATCGTGAGAGAGCGATTCCGTTTTTAGAGCGAGATGAAGCGCAAGCCTGGTGAGCTGTTATTTTTCGGGCTACTTTCAGAATTATTTTTGCTATACAATATATTAAAATCCGCTACAAGTCATAAAATATATGTAGTAGCCTACATTTTATTATTTTTAATAGAAACAAGTAAATATATCCGTTTGGCTTTTTTTGTCTAATGTTTTTCTTGTATTGGCCTTTTCTTGTTTTGGCGCTCCAATTCAGTGGAGTTAAAGTCGGGAACGATCTCCCCAAAAGTCGTCGGCAGCAATGGCGAGTGGTTAGCGCGTTGGGCTCACAGTCGAAAGCCTGCATGTTCGACTCCAGCCACCCGCACTTGCTGTTGTTTCTCTAGACAAGAAACTTTACGATAATTGCCTCTACCCAGTGATCGATTTCGAGTAATGGGTAGTACCAAATTTAAGTCATAAGTAAAGTAGACAACCGGAAACAGACATTGCCGTCGGCTGCAGCGTGGGTCAGGTGTACGTCGGAAAGCGTACACTGATGCATAGCGCTCAAGTCCGCTTTGCCGACTTGAGCGCTTTGCGGGTCCGCTTTGCGGGAAAGCGCTCAAGTCCGCTTTCCCGCAATGCAGGATAAAGATAAACAAACAAACAAACAAAAAAACATTACTAAAATCGAAACCTTATTTACGTAGCGGGTTTAACCTCAAAACAAACCAGTCAGATGCCTAAAAAACTCTGTTTATGGCACAAATTATCAGCAGGGGTTATATCAATCAGTGGGGACATTCTCTTTAAATGCTCGAAGCAAAGAAAATAATTTGTTATTCTTGTTATGACCCGAAGTTATTTAGACATTGACTTCCGATTTTGAAACTAAAAAACAATGATGTAATAAGGGTGCGAACAGTGAACGTAACAAAGCTGCATCACTCTCCAGCAGTTTGGTTGGAAATTCATTTGAAAAACGCCAAAGAAACTCCATCCCTCTCCGATATTGAAGTCACCCGCATGCCATCAAGATCATTTTCATATCTTCTTCACTGCATTTTTCATCATTTATGATGATCACTTTAATATCATGTTCAAATAATATTTAATGTAGCCTATATTCCTGAACCCATCAGTTATCGATTCCTATTTTAAAACTATACCATTGTCGTTGCTGCGAACACTTCACTTCGTTTTATTTAAAAAAGAAGCACTGCGTAGGCTACATAGGTGTTTTTTTGTATAATAAGCTTATCGTACGATGATTCTCAAATGCATGTGTTTTTGATTTTTCTTTTTTTGTATTGGTTGTAAGGTTCAGTCGTCCCCGCATGGCTTCATAAACTGTCACCAGTGGCGGATTTAGGGCAAAATTTTAGGGGGCGCCAAAGAAGTGGAACAATCTCACCTCAAATAGCTTGGAATTTTTTTGGGGTTTTTATCACTAAAATTCCCTATCTAAGTCAGGTAGGCTACCAGTCATTCCCACATCACAAATCAACATCAAAATGCCATAATGCCGCTCGTGATAATTAAAAGCAATAACGAACGTGAAATGATAATTTAGGTATTTTCCACTAAAACTTTAGGCTATACAACAGTGATTGCTCCAAGTAAATGAAAAGGGGTAACTACCAAAATCCATTTCAATAAATCACCAACCTAGAGTGCCTGAAGCTCACTGGTGCATAGCCCAAAAACATGCATTATAAAAAACATTCAAACGGTGACGGTGAGGCCTAGGTGTAGCCTACTAGTACAAGTGAGTGGTACTCAGTTAAGATATTACGAATAAAAAAATAATTCATGCATGCAAACATAAAAAATAAATTGGAATTTTAGGGGGCGCTGCAGCGCCCCGGCGCCATAGGTAAATCCGCCCCTGACTGTCACACCTCCAGTTGCTTTAGGTATGTGGAGCCAACTGATTCTTTCAACTAATTCATCTATTTTCAACTATTAGGTTTGGTTGCTTAAATTTACTTTCATCGACATATCCGTTAAATTTACATCGCATGCACGTTTTAAACTTCTGTGGTTTTGCCGCCCTTTCCTTTTGTTGGTTTTGTTCCCGTAAACCAGGGGTCACCAACTGGCGGCCCGCGGGCCGCATGCGGCCCGCCACGCTGTATCGCTGCGGCCCACGAAAGGTATCAGCGTACAAGTATAACCAAAAATATTTTTCTTGAGGAGTTAAAGAGCACGAAGACAAAAAATATTTTCCGGGAAGCATATTTTCGCTTTGCATAGCCTACGATTCCACCGACCGACCAATCAGATTATAGTTCTAGGTGGGGGTTGCTTAAAGTTATTACAATGCGATGTCCAGCCACACTGTCCCAGTGGTTGATTAAAACGTCTGTTTTCGAATTTCGAAATTGTCTGTGAGCATAGGGAGAGGGTTGCTTATTTTAAGTTTGCAAATGTCATGTAAACACTAGTGTGCGTTTCACCGTTATTGCGTTTCACGAGCAGTGTTCTCTTTGTGCAAGTTTTTTTGGCAAAATTGGTCGGTGTGCCAACTCAATTTATAATAAATTGGCAAAATATTATAAACTTAAAGACTTTTTCTGATTGCATTATGAAAATATTTAGCTTAGTACTGCAAAATGTTTTTATTTTTATTTTTTTTTAGAAGAAACATGGAACGCTTTACGATTTTGGGTCTTATCCTTGCGCAGGGGCCATGCTAATCTTCTCTGTATCGCTCCAATTTTAGTATATGTACTGCCGAAGGAAGTAGGCTACTGCAAAATGTTGTTAATCAACGAATTCTTGCCACACTGATAAGCACCGCAAGTGACAGTTGTCTATAATAGAAGAAAGACGGTTTTATAGACTCTCACAAAAAAGATGAAAAACCAACTCATTGCTTTTTTAGAGGGAAGACTGTTCATGAATTACGATAGAATTACGATTTTTCGGTGATTTCCACAAGCGTTTGTTTCATTATGGTTTCATAGTGCCTGGTTTCTTTTCCCTGTTATTGGAGCCTATTTTTCGCTGATATGTTTGCAGGTCACTATTGTTGCCTGTATTGCGATGTGTCAAACATTTCCTTGTTTACTAAAACTGTTAATTGCAATATCTTTTGTGAAACGAAGTGACAACACCACTCTTGCTTGGCGATGAATATTCTGATGAAACCGCTCGCCTCGCTATAAGTGCGCAAAACAAGTGGCCTCGTTTATTAGGCAGTGTTAAAAAAGTCAAAAGTGTTGTAAAAGGAGCTTGGCCTGGCATTAGCGTTGATCGACTAATGGTGTTGCTGCGGTATTCTAACATAAATATGAACAACATGTAACGCTGGATACTGGGTACGAAATGCGTTCTTTTCTAGCATAAGAGTCACTCTACCCAGGTTTTTTTTTAAGGTTTGGTTTGGGTGACCGCTAAGTAGTTTTAAGAGACCGCAAGTGTTTCATTTAAATACCAAAAAATAGCCAGCCTGCCCAACACGGCCACCAAACAAGTTTGCTGCACAATCAAACAAAGTGTGCTTGTTGGCTTCTGCTTGTTATGTTTCCACACGTAAAAACTGATCATTATACGCCATAAATCAGAAATAAACATTGACAAGTATCGAAGGTGCACTTCTTTTGTGAATAACTCTTTGATTCAGCTGTTAGCTGTACCTCCACTTATTCTTTTTTCCGGACGTGAACTATTGATCGTAGGCTATATTCGTATTATCGACAAGACATAGCGAGAAACAACCATTACTTTTCTACTGTAGTTGCAAGTCCAAATTTTGGGAAACCGCTGGAGAAATTTGGGGGACCGTTTCGGTCCCCCAAAACACCTTAAAAAAAACACTGACCCTACCTAAAATTTTATTAGTGCGGCCCGTTACAGCTCTCCTTAGTGCCAAAGTGGCCCGCATGCAAAAAAGGTTGGTGACCCCTGCCGTAAACTATTGGTAACTTTATCATTGCTGTTGTTTTCCGACAAAGAAAAATAAATTGAATTGAGCTGAATTGTTTGTATAATAATAATCATCTATATTCATAAATGTTTTTCAAATACTGTTTTATTGATGCATATTTTAAACCTTTTGGTTTTGTCATCTTTTTAGGGGCGTATCCTCAATGAAAGCAAGGGAAGCATAGCTTCCCCTGTCAAAATTGAAAAAAGAGAAGATGATATTTTTCAGTAAAATGATTTCGTAATTTCTTTACCTGAATACGAATTAGAACAGTTTTTAACTCATGTCCGGTATGATTTCAGATCGGTTTTAATTTTAAAAAAGTTGTAAGCTTACGGAAGCAAAGATTCGTATCGCATCCCTTGCTTTCGTTTCTGCTATTAGGCACCTGCAGCTAATAAGGCCCGCTAATTTTCAAACCTCAATATTTTTCTAAATACTGCATAATTTTGAACGAAACTTGGAATGAGGATACTTTGGGTCTATCTAAACAACATATCTATGAAACAAGTTTCTAAGTAAAAGGGGTTGTAAAATATTAAAAAAATAAAAAAAATCTCAAGCGGGCCTTATTAGATGCACGTGTTGTGAATAAGGCCCGGTTTGAATTGGCACCAAAAGTGAGGGCAAAGGTGTATTTTCACTATAACAACACCACAAAACAAATTCTAATCGACAACACAGGCACATAACTAATAATTAAATACACAGAGACAACTATTTCCTCCCCCGCCCAATGCTCCATTTTTTAAATAGCGACATGGTGTTTTTAGATGTGGTAGGGATGATAAAGAATTTTGATTCTGAAATTATGATATTTCCATTGCAATAACAAATTGGATTAATGGTGTAACAAGAATTGTTTAGGTCACTCAAGTCTTTAACCCTCACTTTTTTAACCAGGGGTGCACAACGTTACCCCAGGGGCCCATGGGCCTCATTACCAAAATTAGCCTAGTCTGATCATCATTATCAGTCTTGCTTTAATTAGAAAAAAAGTTCAAATTTATTGGTTTTACTGCATCACCATGCACATATCTTTCACATAAAATGCAAAAAAAACGGAAGTCAAAGCGGTTTGTTAACTGCAGAACAGTCTAAAATATGTGAAAATTAATAAAACCACTCAATTTCAGTCCCCCCAAACTTCAACTTTCCATAACTCAAAAAGTTCTCAACTTTAGGCTGTGAAACTTTACCAGTTAGTCTCAATTCACCATAGCAGCAATCAGAGCTTCCAATTTTGTTTAAAAGATTTGTAACAACGGAGATCCAGGGGGTGGGCCTTATTACTGGCCGGGCCTTATTAGCTGCAGATGCCTTAAGAAAAAACCTGGGGGGAGAGAAAGGAAAAAAAGCAGCGCAAAGTTTGCGCGATTTACGTTTCTTTTAACTAATCTGTGGAAGCAACTTTTAAATTGCTGACCTTGTCACAGATTTACTTGTCCAGATTGGCCAAATTCCTCGAATTAGGCTTTTTAAAATTAACTTCTCAAAATGCATAATAATCAATATTCCTTAAATATCATAACCTTACCAGATGAAAGCATGTTCTATGCTTGTTTAATACTTGTAATGTGACGTATTAAAACTCATCTGCTACAGTCCTTTTATACTTGCTATTTTTCGGTCTACTTTCAGAATTGTTTTTGCTAATTGTTATGATATATTAAAATCCGATACAAGTTATAAAATATACGTACATTTTATTATTTTTAATATAAACAGGTAAATATATCCGTTTGGGTACTAATATTTTCTTTGTTTTGGCCTTTTTGGTATTATTTTAGCTTTAAGACCTTTTCATAGTCTGGAAACTCTGGATCTTGTTGGATATTGTGGGCTATGTCATGAGAAAATCTAAGGGGCTGTTACGTTAAAATATCGACCTATTCAAGTTTGAACTAAATGTTGGCTTTACACTGTTATCCTGGCTGGATAGACTTTGGCATAAGGCAGGATATGTGAGGTCTAGGTTAGACTTGACTTGACTGAAATGAATTCTGGCTTAAGCTACTACAGCAGGAGGCTAGGTAGCTGTAGCTGAGGTTTTGATGTTCTCTAATAATTGTAACCGCACTTTTTTGCCCGTTCGTGTGTAAGAGCTCCCTTTAATGAGTTAATAGCTGTTTATCTGCTAATAAATTTCATACAAATATTACCCTAAAGGTGTACCCAAAAAGCACTATAATCCATTGTTTGAGCGTGATTTTACAAACATTTTCCGGGGGGGCATGCCCCCGGATCCCCTAAAAACAAATGCCTTTGGCACGCTTTAATTCCCCACGAGTTTATTGCTTCCCTTGCTCAACCCACCAGGATACGCCACTGCATCTTTTCCTTTTGTTGGTGTAAAATTCATGTGTTTACTTTATCATTCTCTACCGTAGGCTACATGTTCGCGCCAGCAATAAAAAATAAAATTGAACTGAATTGAATTGAGTTCTTCCTTAATCAGTGATGGGCATTATTGGCGATAATTTACCGGCGATAATTTACCGACAATAATTATCGGCGATAAATTTTTATCGCCTATCGTTATCGCTCAATTATTTTTTTCAGTTATCGTTAATCGTTATCACCAAAGGCAATAACTTATTTAATTGATTATCGCCGACATCGCCGATAAATTATATTTCGGATCAACACACAAGTGGAAAGAACATGAAAAGTAATATTTTTACTAGCCACCTAGTTAATGAAATTAAAATTAAAACCAGTTCTTCTTCAGTGCCTAAAGTGTGTGTGCACAGGTCGTTGTCAGGGGAGGGGGCACGCCCCTTTGCAGCGACGGTCCTGACAACACAATAATTTTTAGAGTTGCAAATTGCAATGCTATGAAATGCATGCAACAATTCTCTTGTTGTTTTGCTGCAATCGGCAATCGCGAGTGAATTTTACAATTAAAATGTAAGCGCACAGGCTGCACAGCTTCCTTTGAAGCGAAGTGAAAAAAATTGGCAAGTGGTTTGTGAAAGTGTCGCAATACGAGGCCGCTTTCAAGTAAGCATTGCAGCAGAGAGAGAACTCTGATTGCAGCATCGTGCATTTTATCGCACTTTTTAAGATCAAGACTCTGGAGAGTGGGATTTTATTGCATAGGCTTTGTTCCGGACAATCGTTCACCAAATCAAACATCAGATAAAACCGTTATGGTCTACTTAACCTAGCTAGCGTCTTACGTCATGGAAATTGCTAAAAAAATGAGCCGAGATTGCAACATACTTTGTAAGACCTGTAAAAAATTGCACCTGCAGCATAACATTGCAGAAACCGTTTCAACACCTGTGAAATTGCATAACAATGCATATGGACTATTACGTCACAGAAGCTGGTTACATGCGTTTGAAATATCTCAAGTCAGTTTCGTCATTTAGAATTGTCGTTTTGAAAAGTTGGTCGAATATTTAACTGTTTGCTTGGTGCTTACCAACTAGATGAAATTTTCGTCTTTATTTCAGTAATTTGTATTGTGGTGACAAGTTTTAGTGGCGTACCGTGTTGCGTTCCAATTTCGACAGCCAGTGGCTATTTTTTGCTGAAATGCAATTCTTGAAAAAGGACGTTTTCAGAAGTGTATTTTTTCGTTTCGGTGTCATTGCATACAGACGAACGGATCCGAAAAATTTATGTTACAACTTTCCCACGAAGTTATTATGGTTTACCGCTGTGACCAGGCTTAGATTAGGGGCGTAGCAAGTTAAAAGTTGTTCCTGTTTAAAGTTAAAGAAAATTAGCCATGCAGTAAGTTAGTAAGTATGAAGTAGATTGGCTATGTAGGCCTATGACCGTCGAGAAAAGATGCAAGAACAATACAGTAGGCCTATAGTTCAGTGCTCTCGCCAGAGCGAAAAAAGTAGTGAGGGGGGATGGGAAGGCACCTGCCCAAAGTGAGAGAGCACCAAAATGCTGACCTAATGAACAAGTCATAAAAAATCCGGCCACATTAGAAACGCCATAAGTTTTCGTGGGGCAACAATATTATGAATACTGAATGGTAATTTTGCAAATCAGAGTTAACAAATAACTCATCAACATAATAAGAAATCGGTTTATGAGACGCCACAGAGACAAAAACGTAACAAATAATAGCCTAGTGAATTTGAATGAAAAATCATTTAAAATTCAGCCAGAGAACTGGGGAGTGGGGAAGCGCTGCAAACTCACTTAGTGGAATCCGAGGATCGGAAGCTCAAGGAGTTTATCAGAGAGTTTTTGGTATGAAATGGCTAATTTTAACATTTGAAAATCCGATATTGTTGTTCCGATATAAATTTCGTTTGGTTTGGAGGAATTTTTTTATGAATTCAAGGGAGGATCTATCCAATATCACCATTGAACTGCCAAATTTATGCTCAAAGGTTCCAACTGGTATCTGAAGATATAATTATAAACAGAGGTGAGCAGTAACTAGTTACAAAAGTAATTAGTTACTGTAACTAGTTACTTTTTGAGTAACTGTAACGGTAACTTCGTTACTATTTTCCAAAAGTAACGAAACGCGGTAACTAGTTCCTATTTTAGCACTTTTTCAACAGTTACAAGTTACTTTTGTATTGACATTTCAATTTTTAATTGCCGTTTATTTCTCCGCACGTGTTTGTGTCTTGCTTAGTGCGTGTTTGCTGCGTTTTGCGCAATAATGCATTTTTCTCGCAGATGTATCGGCGCATACGCGGTTCTACTTTTGTTTTGTGGTCTGGTGGAGAAGGGTTGCCATATTCGCGAATTTATCGCCAAAGTCCAGAAATCTGGCGATTTTTTAAGACGCTTAGCTTCATATTTATGATTTGGCTCTTTTTTGGCAATTTTTGATAACTGATTTGGCTAAATTAATTGTTTTTGGCGATTAATCAATATGTACCAAAGACAGGCAAGACACAACAATACAACAGGGTTGAGCATTATAATAATATATTTTACATATTTACAAATGAGTTTAACAGTCAAACGTTTTCGGTTTAACTTAAGCCCTCATCAGGAACCTGAAATATTTATAAAAATGCAGTAAATTTCAACTTCTTGAAGGTAACTAACTAACTGACTATAAGCATCAAGAAACACGCAGCGATTAAATATTATATAACATTATATATTATATTAACTTATATTATAGCCTATAAACATTATATATCAAACATTGCGGTTAAACTGGACTTGCATGCAGAGCTGGCCAGGTGCAGAATTTTATGTTCAAATTTGTGAGTAACTGAAAGGAACTAGTAACTGTAACTAGTAACGGTAACTAGTTACTTTTTAAAATTGGTAACTGTAACGGTAACTCAGGTACTATTTCAGCCAAGTAACTGTAACTGTAACTCAGTTACTTTTGAAAGTAACTTTGCTCACTGTAGCGGACGCGGTAGTTAGCACGCGCGCTCATATGCAGCCGTCCGTGCTGACGGCGACATTCCTGGGCAGAACCGAGATCAGAACTGGCGAGGAATGACCAGGACACGACAGTCTTCTTCACTGTCTTATTTATTGACTGGCTTGACGGAACAGTAGGCTACTTGACACAAGATAGAATTCTTTAAGACTGCGTTGTTTATTAACATGACTGCTAGTTTCAGAAGAACAGAAATCCAAACATAGCGAAATGAGAACACCGAACTAAAAGAACTTCAACTTTGATTACCAACAGAAATAACAGCGAGTCTGAGTTGAATAAACCTCGAACAAAGAATAGTCTTGAATAGCGTTGAATAGTAGAACAGTCTGAATAGTATAGTGAATGATCATAGTTGCAGTTTCTTAAAAGGAACTCTGGTTTAAATTGGAGAGGCGCATCCACAGGCATTGCCGATTCTACATGCGATCATCTAACGTAATACAACGGTGGATTCACTAGTCGATGAAATACAGTGGTACTGCGATTCAGGCGCAATGCAAAGGATTGATTACAAGGCTGCATTCCGAAAGTACGCGGTATTTGTTGATTGGAAAGGAAGATTCTGGAATACGACCTGACGTCACAGTGACGCGCGTTGCGTCAGAGAAAATTAGCTCTCGGGCGCCACACCCACCTATGATTATAAGCACTGCGGTTACCTCAGTGATTTGACTCTGGACCAAGAGGTTGAAGATTCGATACCCACTGCCGCTGTTGCGATTCTATTCATGCATAACTTACAAAAAGTTTTGTCCCTTTACAGTATATTATATGTTCTATTTTTCGTCATGTTGATGAAAACAGTTCCTGCTGCATAGGATGGGGCAGCGCTAATGAAGAAAAAAAAAAAATCGTTATCGGACATTATCCACGATAGTTTTATTGTTTATCGGTATCGCTTAACTTTTTTTTGATTTATTGTTTATCGTTATCGCTTTAGGCATTTTTCGTTTATCGATTATCGTTTTCGCTTAAGTAAAAAATAAGTTATCGTGCCCAACACTGTCCATAATAGATGTGTAAAAATCGGCCTTTAAAAAATTTTGCTCCCAAGCAACCATTCGTTAACTTTTGAACGTGTTTTTACTCCAACTAGGAGACATCGACACAGCTACCCTTATGTTCTCAGCTGAAACTATCAGCAGAGCCAATCAGTTCGTATAACTCCGTGGCGCAAAGAAAAGGGAAGTCATGCAAAGCCGCTGCGCCAATCGAGGTTGCTGAGCTTTTGATAATCACTCAAATAATATAAGCGGAGATGCTCCGATAGCTCAGTTGGTTAGCGCATGATTTTGTGAACGAAGAAGCTTCAAGATCAAGTGGCGCTGTGCTGTTTTGACTCTCGCAGCGTTGCCAGATGCTGGAAGCTGCTTGGCACCAAAAAGTAACTAAAATTTCACCAGATTGTATTCAATTTCACCAGATATTTAAAACACCCTAAATAAAGCAATTTGGCCTAAAAATACAAATAAATTTTTTAGACATAAGACTAAAATGAAACGAATATGCAAAACATATGTTTTGTCACACATTGCATACACGGATTATAACTGTAGCAGTCATAATTATCAGTACAGTATAAACATCAAAAGTTCTTAACCAAAAAAGTTGTTGTTTTTACTTTAAAAGCGGAAACTTTTACTGCCAGAGTTAAAATACACTCCGAGATGCAATAACATCCCGATGAAAAAATTTGAAAGACATGCATATCCTGCACAGGATAGACTACCTATCCATGAAAATGAAACAATCAAGTGGCCACTGTATGCATGTGTAGGCTATGTAAGGTCACTGATGTTGATAAACTTATAGTTTTTGGGCAAAAAACAACCTCCTTCACTAATTTTAAATATAAAACTTGCCTTTTTGGCCAGTTTTTTAGTAAAAAGAACTCTTCAAAAATCATTGTCTCGCCAGTCGCCATTGCCTGCAACCATGCCAGTGGCAAAAGCTACACGATTGCTGGTACAGTGCTGTTGTCAGATTCAAAAGATTGATTGAAGAGCGCAAATTGGTAACTCTGAACTTGCAACACACTGCCATCACGCATGCGCAAGCAAACCTCTTGCAAAACGTTTTCTGCACTAGCAGAGATTTTTTTGCTAAAAAGTTTAAAAAAATTTGGAAAAACTTGAGTCGGGAATATTTCACCAGATTTCACCAAAACGTTGTCTGGTTCCAAGGTCAAAAAGCGTGGTACCAAAGACCTCTAAATTTCACCAGATTTTTTTTATTTGGTATCCTATTTCCCCATCTGGCAACGCTGCTCTCGTTGTGTGCGCCAGTGTTGTGCGGATATTGAAATTTGATAATCCAATCCAATCCGAAATTTTGTAGAAATATCCGAATCCAATCCTGATCCAAAAATAATAGGAAAAGCAATATCCAATCCAGATCCGAATATCCGAAAACTACCATTATACTTATAGCAGACACCAGACATATGTGTTACACTAGTAACATTTTTTTCTTACCCTACCATCCTTGTCTCAATTGCAGCATAATGAATTTATACTGATATTAAAGTAGCATTCTGCCTACCAGTAATCAATCTGAAACAAAACAATAAACGACAATAACAAAACAAAGAAAATAGCAGTGTAAGCATGCACAGTTGCACACACTTATCAAAAGCATACTGTTTTTGAATATAATGATACAAATGTCATTACAAGATCAGTGTATAATAAATTGTCACTAATCACATGCTCACTTCCATGAACCATATAGAAATGTAAGTCGTTCAGAAAACTACTCTTCCTCAGACCTAAACACAGAGTTGAGTACAAGTAAAGCATCAACAGTTGATAATGTAAATATAATCTAAAATGTCAAGTCAAAAGCATAATAGTATACTGCACAGCAACAGGAGATCTACTATGGCAAACTTTTTAGCTTTTGCTGGGCACCGGCCAGCACTTTCTAGTTTCGACTATCGAGGTAGGCTACTTTAATCAACCTCTTAACGTGGCGTGCCTGCCTTTGCTTAGTTGCTGGTTTGCTTGATTGCTTCTGCTGAGTGGCTGACTGCGAGTACCGTACGGGCGTACATCGGTATCAGACTAGTGCTGCCAGATCTACGGAGGCTAGCTTCCCTGAAACGAAGAACAGCAACTACATGGAATTTATGTCATTCAATTTATTAAAACGTAACTAAACAAAGTTAAACAGATTCGGATAATCCGGCTCCGGATCCAGCTTGGGAAAAAGTGAATCCAATCCAATCCGGATCCGCAAAACTTCTTCAAATCCGGCAGGATCAGACTCCAAAAATCCGGATCCTGAACAACACTGGTGTGCGCTTGGGCAAGGCATTCTAAGAACTGCTTTCCATTTAGCGGCACCTAATGGATGGATTAATTTCCCGACAACAACACTTCAACAATTGGTAACTTCACTAGAGCTGTCAATCTCGGTAACCTGCCCTGAAAACCTCTACCGGTACAAGTCAAAAACCTCTGCAAGTATGCGGATTTTTCAAGAATAACTTATCAAGGTTTTGTCAGTCAGAAAATAAAGATTCAAAACCAATGCCGATCTCCACTTCCATTTTCACCCTATTTTTGCAAAGGAATTTATTCTCACACGAGAATAAATATTATAAATTTTATTCTCATTTATTCTCACACACACCTGTCAGAAGATATTTCATTTTCTTAATCACCTCATTTTTTTCTATTTGTACTAGTCGATTCTAATGGCTGTTGGATAGGAATAGGATTGGATCTCAGAGAAGATTCCAAATTGTTAAATGTTGTCATTTCAGTGTTGTTGCAGTTGTAGGCAACTGTACTAAGTCAAGATCAGGGAAGGTTCTTATGCAATTTTGTGGTGGCCCATAAAAACTCAATGGTGAATTCAAGGGGAACAGGTTAAAATGTTCCGATCAGCGACTTCGGCTTTGTTCTATTTTCTCACTCTATCTTTTCAGGGGCACAAAATCAGGGGATGAAGTGTTCAGGGGCAAAATGGGTTACGGTACATCCTATACTAGAATAAGTTTGACCTAGAATAGTTTGACTTCATGTATAGGTCAAGCCTTAATAGTTTAGTGATCATGTTTTATTTTGTGATAAGTGATTGCCGTAAGTGCCATGCTCAAGATCAAGAAGTGCTGGTTCGACTCTCGGGATGTGTGTTTGAGCAAGCCATTTCAGAACCGTTCTCCATTCAACGGTAGTCTACATAGTGGTTGAAATAATTCCCTGACAACAAAACTACTATGATGATACTATGATACAATTGGAAACTATGATACAATTGGAAACTTGACTCTGTCAATCTTGGTAACCGGCCCTGTGCCAGTGGTTTAAGGCCTGTGCTTTGCAAGTACCGTATGTGAAATTGCCAGGAGTAATTTATCAAAAGAGTTTGTCAGTATGAAGATAAAGATATAAAACCAACCAATCATACAGTACACTGCGATTACAATGCAGCACAACAGGAAGCAACCAAGGGACATATTGTTATAAACTGGCTGTTTCCATTATCTTGGCTGTGTCTTGCAAGACACAGCCACTTGATTTGGAGCAGTGGTAAAGTGAATGCTTTTTGAATGTTGCTCAGACGTTTGAAATTTGCAAAGATTCATCTTACACAGTAATTAATTTTGTTTTTAAATTTTTCGTCTACTTTTATTGACAAAGAGTCTCCCTTTTCTTTTGTATCTTTTATATCATAGGCTATATATTATATATATATATAGGCTATATACCGTTGTAATTTTTTTGATGTGTGTTGATACATTTTGAAGGTCTTAATTATTTTCAATTGTCACCAACAGGATTTTGTGAAATAAAAATATAATAGCATTTTATTACTTTATAAGAGTACCGTATTGTATAATTCTTTACAAATCATGTCAGGACAAAATGGGAATATTGTAAGAAGAAGAGGCACAAGCTTGAAAGAGAAATTTACCTTGAAACGAGATAATGCACGAACCACCCAAAGTTTGAAATTTCGACCAAAAGGTAATAATACATTGTTTTCTGTGCGTTATTTTTCTTTATAGTGGGTGTATTCATAGGCGCACCTTTCAAAAAACCTTGGGGGGCAAGAAAGGTGATGACGTCATAGCCATAGTGCTATTTTACTAAATTAAAATAGTCTTTAATTAAGATTACTGTCTTGTTTATATTGACACCTAGGTCGCAAACCGAATTTATTAGAACCGCTGCTTGAAACGATTAGTTTTACGCATGCAGTGCACCTAGTCGTAAAAATTTTGATATTGTTAGCTCGTAATTGGAACAGTTGGAAAGCAAGCCGATTCATTTCCTTTTCATACGACTGAATAACAACGATCAAGACAGTGAAGTTATCGAAATAAAACGCAAAAAAAATCATGATCTCAAGCAGAGTGGAAACCCGCTATCAGTTTTATTAACCTCGTTTTGCTAACCCTTACCTTCAAAGCGTTAACGGCGAAGTGTTTTCTTTTCTGTTTTTTATCGAAAGTCTTGATAGTCTTTTAATTATCAAATACGGTACCGTAGTGCAGTTTTCTCATAATTGTTAATATACATCAATACAGTGCTTAACTGCTTATTGACACGGATGACAGTTTTGAAAAATGCATTTTTTCTTTATGCTGTATTCACGTAATTGTTCGTTGTGGCGTAGTTTCAACCAGGGCTTTGGAGCAAGCAGAAATGTTAAGTTGCTCCAGCTCCAGAGCTATCTTTTATAATAAATTAGCTCCAGCTCCTGCTTCGTAGCTTATTGATACCACTGCTCCGGCTCCAGGCTCCGAAAAGTGCTTTCATTAAAATAATGACGACATATCAGTTTAATTTCTAAAGCTTAAAAATGCATGCAGTCAACTGTTGCTAAAAATGGCACAACTTTATGAACTTTAAGGTACTTTTATCAAAATGTCATGCGTAACTGCGCTTCATAACGTCATACGCGCCGACTTCCGGGGGGCGGCGCCCCCCGTAAATTTATGGTTGAGGGCAACAATAATGGCTATTACAAGTGGTATTTCAAAGATAAAATACTTCGCGAAAGAGATTTAGATCATTTAAACCAGCGTTTCTCAAAGTGGGCGAAATCGCCCCCCTGGGGGCGATTTTGAGCGCCAGGGGGGCGAAAAAATCAAAGGGGGCGATCGGGGGGCGAAAACACTCGAAGGGGGCGAATTTATCAAACCACCAATAACAGTTCAACGCGCTAACAACAGTCCAACGCGCAAACCATTTACTGCAAATAGATGATTCCACCTTGACCGACAATGTATCGCTGCTGCTTGGATATGTGCGTTTTGTTCTTAATATGAGAACAAGAAGAAATGATTTTTGCGCTCAGTCTTCCTACAGATATTCGGGCATCAAGCATCTTAATTCTTTAATGCAGTGAAAAACTTTTACGAAGAGAAGGGGATTCCACTGAAGAATATTCTACAATGCGCAACTGATGGTGCTCCGGTAATGGTTGGAAAGCATCGAGGGTTCATTGCACTGATGAAAAGAGCAATTCCTGGACTTATTGCAATACATTGTGTAATTCACCGTCAGCATTTGGTTGCCCGTAAGCTCAGTCCTGAACTGCATGAATCACTGAATATTGTGATCAAATGCGTCAACAAGATAAAAGCGCATGTCAAAATGTCTTAACTCAGTTTCCCAATTTGAGCGAGAATGTTATTACAGAAGAACAACGGCAAAAATACTGCTCACATTTAGACATGCTTCATAAAGACATGAAACTTCGCTTTGCAGATCTCGTGGACCTCCATGTTTCAAACTGGGTGGTACAACCATTTTCTATCGAACCTACAGGCTACTGTAAAAGTGGAACTTCAAGAGTAGTTCATTGATATGCAAACAGATGATGAGTCAAGAGTGAAATTCAGAAATGATCGATACGATTTGTTTTGGTGCCAGGTTGCTGGCAAATATAAGCTTCTCTGGAAAGAAGCTAAAATGTGGATTTTGTCGTTTCCTACTTCATATATGGTTGAAAAGGGGTTTTCGGCTGTGGCATTGATGCTTTCAAAGCAAAGAAATCGCTTGCTAGTTCATAAACGGGATGATCTTCGACTCTATCTTACGAGGATGTCGCCAAACATTTCAAAACTTTGTAAAAGTCGCCAAGCTCATCAATCCCATTGAACATTATCATGTATTTATGTTACTGTCAATTTTGTTAATTAAATTCCCAAAACTAAATTTGTCTATCATTATATTATCAATGTTTATTTTACTTGACAGAATTAGGGGGGCGAAATTTTATTTCAATAACGAAAAGGGGGCGATGGACTAAAAAAGTTTGAGAAACACTGATTTAAACGGACTTAAAGAATGCCGAAAGCGAAAAATAGCCTACGTTGCTCTTGCCCACAAAACAGCAGCTGATCGCATGGCTTTCTCTGGAACGTGAATTACTACCGAGATGCGCACGCTCACAGTCACACACTGCTTATCTTCCCGCGCGTGAGGAGCAACTTCAAAGTCAAAACGTGTGGTAGCGAAAAAGCGAATACGAGGTTGAATGTTTATTCTCATTTCACGAGTTATCCAAACTTCCGTTAGACTTTCTGTGACTTCAAACATAAAATCGGTTTTAGCAAGCTTTATCGAGTTGAAACTACGACACAACAAACAATTAAGTGAATACAGCTTAAAGAAAAAATGCATTTTTCAAAACTGTCATCTGTGTTTTGCAATAAGCACTGTATTGATGTATAAATTGTGAAAATATATAGGCTACATTTCATACACTCATCAATATACACTCATCTATATACATTCCTGCACTACCGTATATACTCGAGTATAGGTCGATCTCGTGTATAAGTTGAACCCCTACTTTTGAGCTGAAAATCGGTGATATTTCCTTCTCCCGTGTATAAGTCGAATAGCTAATTCCCGACACTACCATTCGATGGTTCATCTAAGTATTGGCATTGCCATGCGGTAGAGAAATTTCAAAGTATAGATCGTAGAGTAACTTACGCTGCTGGAATAGTCACGTAACTATTCAAGGCAATATTAAGTAAACCAGCTAAACTAGACATGCTACTTTCAACGAGGTCTTCCCGCTGTGAGATCAATTATGATTCAACAGAACGCATTGTTTGTTCGCAATGTGTGAGAATTATATCGAAAACCAATAAAAGAAAAGGTGTTTCATGGTCTTGGTCATAGATATTGCCTGCATCTTCTCTTAACCGCTATTATCACCTAGCCAATCTGACATCATTGTTTTATGCGGCCGATAAGGTTTGATATTGACTTCAACGATCATGGAATGTTACGTAATGGGAACGATTATACCCTTCACTCAAAAATAAAAATAAAATTGATCGCTTCAAACAGCTCTTTTTGCTGTTTTGTCTAGTGAGCTTTGCATATTGCTCAACAAGTGCATAAAGTTTGGAATTGACAAGAAATCAGTAAATTTGAAAATTAAGTTTGAATCACTGCAAATAAACGTATTCGAAACTTTTACTTTGGCCGATGCCATTTCACACTCCGTAATCTACGTCGGCACTGATTTTGCCGCAGCAAAAATGCGTATATATATTTTGAAAACTACCGAACTGGAGACAACAGCTTGTCCCATGTATAAGTTGAACTTGTCTTGAACTTGAAGTGAAAACCACCTGCGAACATCTCGACCTATACTCGAGTATATACGGTATTCGATAAAAGAATATAAAGACTTTCAGTAAAAAACAAAAGAGAAAATACTTGGCCGTTGTTGACGCTTTGAAGGGAAGTAATTAGCAAAACGAGCGAAACGAGGTTAATAAAACTGATAGCGGGTTTCCATTCTGCTTGAGATCATGATTTTTTGTGTTTTATTTCGATAACTTCACTGTCTTGATCGTTGCTATTCACTCGCACGAAAAGGAAACGAATCGGCTTGTTTTCCAACTGTTCCAATTATGAGCAACACCTAACAACGTCAAAATTTTTACGACTAGGCGTACTGCATGCGTAGAACTCTAATAAATTCGGTTTGCGACCTAGGTGTCAATATAAACAAGACAGTAAGCTTAATCAGACTATTTTAATTTAGTGAAATAGCGTTACCGGTATGGTTATGACGTCATCACCTTTCTCGCCCCCCAAGGTTTTTTGAAAAGTCGGCGCCTATGCATAACGTATATATTTGTTAATTCAACGTCTGATTACGCAAACAATTTCTTAATTTTGTAAAGGGTTGCTGTTAAATTATGTAAATTCAGCCAATAGCGGTACCATCTTATGAAATACATCGGAGCCGGAGCTATTTTTCAAACAACTAGCTCCAGCTCCGTTTGAATTTCACGTAGGGTTCCGGCTCCAGTTCCATTAAAAATGCACAGCTCCGGAGCTCCGGCTCATCGCTCCAGCTCCAAAGCCCTGGTTTCAACTCGATAGAGTTTGCCAAAATCAATTTCATGTTTGAAATCACAGAAAATCTAACGGAGGTTTGGATAACTTGTAAAATGAGAATAAACATTTGACCTTGCATTTGCTTTTTTGCTACCACGTCTTTTGACTTTAAAGCTGCGTCTCACGCGCGGGAAGATAAGCACGTAAGCAGTGTGTGACTGTGAGCGTGCGTGACTGCGTGTCGTCCGCATCTCAGTAGTAATTCACGTTTCAGAGAAAGCCATGCAATCAGCTGCTGTTTTGTGGGCAAGAGCTGTTTTTCACTTTTGGCATTCTTTAAGTCCATTTAAATGATCTAAATCTCTTTCGCGAAGTATTTTATCTTTGAAATACCACTTGTAATAGCCATTTTTCTTGCCCCTAATCCATAAGTTTGCGGGGGGAGGGGGCCGCCCCCTGTCCCCCCGGAAGTCGGTGCGTAGCCTATGGGTGTATTATTATATTAACATTCTTAAAATTAAACAAGACTTCTTCTTGCATCTACTTTAAAGATCTGATAAGACCAGTGTTTTTTTTAAGGTGTTTTGGGGGACCGAAACGGTCCCCCAAATTTCTCCAGCGGTTTCCCAAAATTTGGACTTGCAACTACAGTAGAAAAGTAATGGTTGTTTCTCGCTATGTCTTGTCGATAATACGAATATAGCCTACGATCAATAGTTCACGTCCGGAAAAAATAATAAGTGGAGGTACAGCTAACAGCTGAATCAAAGAGTTATTCACAAAAGAAGTGCACCTTCGATACTCGTCAATGTTTATTTCTGATTTATGGCGCATAATGATCAGTTTTTACGTGTGGAAACATGACAAGCAGAAGCCAACAAGCACGGTAGGCACTTTAACATGCAGATATCCGATCCAGCACGAACCAATCAGAAGCTACGCTTTTCATGACGTCATCAAGATTGCGTTTAGGAAGAATAAAGGAAAAACGCAAATTCTAGCTAAATTAAATCATCGCTTTGCCATCGGTTGGCTTGGCGCATTGGGTTAGGGCGGTAGTAGTCATTACAATGACGTGGGTTTGATTCCCACCTCTGCTATAGCTCTTTTTTCTTCTGTAATTACCAAACAAAGTTCAAAGTAATTATTAATTCTCTGGCTGAATGCTGGAATGAATGCTGGTCACAATAGCAGATAACGTAGCATCTCATTGGTTCGTGGTTGGATTGGATACGCGCGTGGATTATTAGAAATCTGCTTGTTAAAGTGCCTACCAACAAGCACACGTTGTTTGATTGTGCAGCAAACTTGTTTGGCGGCCGTGTTGGGCAGGCTGTTTGGTCGCTGTCACAATCATTTAAGCTGTGCCTTGTCGAATAATTCATTTTATGTTGCGTTGATTGTATGTAGTTATGGCTATTTTTTGGTATTTAAATGAAACACTTGCGGTTTCTTAAAACTACTTAGCGGTCACCCAAACCAAACCTTAAAAAAAACCCTGGATAAGACTATCGCATACAGCATCTTATGATGTTTTGCTTTACATCAGAAAAATGTAGCCTACTACTGTACTATGTCTTTAAACTTTACATTCTTGCATGTCTTTAAAAAATAATTCATGCTCTCAAAGGAATAAAGGTGCCGTAACACACTAAATAAATAAAGGTACAGACAGATTTTATGCTTGATTCCAAGCTTCAGGGCATTAGCCTACAAGATAAAGTTTTCATTATACTTGGCAGTGGCATATATATGGTAACCATTTTATTTGGGTGGTTACTTTTTTTTTAGAAAGTTTCAAACACATGCTTGATTTTAGCAGTTACTCTTTATACTGATATCACATCAGTTTATTTTTTATATAATATGAACACTAATAAACAGCTATTGAGCGAGTTGCAAACTTAGTGTATGTTTAACACTTGGTGAAAAAAGAAAACATCCAAAAGTGGTCATCGCTCTCCACTGATGCTCTCAGCCTTTGGCATTAACAAGTTTAGGGTTTTTTTTCCGCCTTATTTTCAGCAAGTATACCCACCTAATTTATTACATCCTGGGTAGAGGACAGAGGTGAGTATCTGAGTGGTGTTTTTCAACAACTAGCTTAAGCTGGAGTCAAACCAGGATTGAAACGAAACAACTTTTAGGGTGAAACACACTGTAGGTAGATGTTTTAGAAAGTAATAAATAACTATATTTAATTTAATTTGGTCTGCTTGGTATTGAGCACTTTTTGTAGTATTGATAGTATTTGTATTTTGTTAGGGGAAACCGTCGAAAGCAGAAGCGCAGGAGCTGCAACCGCAGCCCCAAACTTTTCAATAAGTCGAAAATTTGGGCAAGAAATTTCAGCACGTTTTGAAAACTTCATTCAGATTGAACTTATTTTTGATTTTTTGCTCAAATAATGATTATGCAAATGTTATCTATAAATGCAACTGCACCCCTAAACTATTCAATTAGTCAAAAATTTGAGCAACAACTTTCAGCATGTTTCAAACATTTCATGAATAAGATTGAACTTATTTTTGATTTTTTGCTCAAATGATTAAAATTATACCAGACTAAATATTTGGGCACATTTAATTATATTTGGGCAAGAATTTTTTCACACCCCCACAAACTAACTTTCTCTTACGCCCATGGTCAAAAGCAAGACAAAGAAATGTGAATTGCAATCCTTTTTTACTTGATTTCATGCAAATGCGTTCAAAAATTTGACTTAGTAGCTGTTGTAGTGTAGACGTAGTACAAATTGTGACATAACAATGTAAGTGGGGTTTTGCAATGGTCCATTTTTTAAACTGTTCTTTGAGTTCAACTTTATTGCAATGCACTTAGTTTGAGTGGAGGTTAGGAAAAATCAGGTGTGCCTTTTAATTGTTTGTCGTTATTGGGTTAGCCTAGCCGTAGATCTCGCTGCTGTGGGTTGTGAATGTAGTAGTCGATTGGAATGTTAGTTATTTATACAATAAATGTCCATGGGCAATAAAGATCGAGAACCTGTTATATATTATGTTTATTTAAGGTATAAATACTTTAAATTACTGTATAAAAAGATGCCGAAAACATCTAATGTTTGATGTCATGGTAATTAGAGTGGCCTTATACCAAAGCTGTAAAGTGTCCAATCAAAGAAGCAGAATGAAACCGATGGATTGATGCTAGGCCAAATGAACGTTCCAGTTTGCCAAAACTGAAGCAGAATATGGTTGTATATGATATACTAATTATTATGATTGTAATTGGATAAAAGCAAAGGGAAGAAAAAGACTGAATGGACCACCATTGATCTTTCCTGGTGTGGTTCAGTTATGCTTGAAGCAGATCTCCTCAGTGCTGAGAAGTACAAAACTTTCAGCTGAGGCTTGAGCAGCAAAGGAACAATTTCGACCACAAACACTGGATAAAATTGCGGCCTTTTCATCATTTTGTAATGTCATCTTAAAGCGATTCTCAAAAAATCATTATTTTATTTGCAATGTTGATGATATTTACATATATATATATACAAAACGGGTTCTAAAGGACGCTCTGTCATCTAGTTCCTTCATTTTCAACAAGTAAATTCCGCATTTGGATATTTACATCTTAAATGTGTGGAAAAAATGGGATAAAAATACTTAAAATTTACTTTTCGAAAACCGATTGTTTGCAAAAGAACAGCCTGGTTAATAAATGCTCACAACTTGACAAAATCCTTTCATGCATTGCACACTGATTATCCGCTTTAGAGATGCTAAATAGCATGAAATGTTCCGATTTCCCTCTTATCAGTTTCTTTAACTCCCAGTTACAAAATAATATTATTCTGTTGTCGGAAAGGACGTCGCTTTGATATAAATATGTATGTTTTTGCTGCAAAACTTTATAATGTTTCCCCAGCTGCATATAAATAAAATGTTGCCGGATTCTGGCTCAATTTTTTTGCCCAGACAAGAACTAATTAAAAAAACTACTCTCTGGTAGTTTTCAAGATGAAAATTCGAAGCAACTTTTTGAACAACTTCAACCACAACAGCTTCTTGTCAACGTTCTATTTGATGAAGTGAAGCTTATAGATACTCAGGTGGCCGCGTTGTTTATGCTTGAAACGTGTCTGGTGAAGAAGAAGTTCTTGCTACTCATACACTGGGGATTGAAGTTGTATGTCATTTCGGGGGCTGTAGTATCATATATATAAACTGCATATTGATCCTGTCACAAAACTAAATTCCGATAAACTTAAAGCGATGATCCTGGAAGCGTTGCTGGCAGTTCTTAACGCTGGAGGTAGGCTACTACGATTTTTTATGTATGTGACAATTGTAAAACAAATGTTTCTGTTTATTGAAAATTAGGTGGACCTGGCAAAAGTTTTATTAAAGCAACTAAGTCTGATGTTTTTCTTGGTTTTGACTACATCCATTTCTTTAAAAACATTAAAAACAACTGGTCAGCTGAGGACAATAAAGAACTCTCTTTCATGAAGGAGGAGAAAATGTATGTCGCACGCTGGCATGATATTGAAGCACTCTACAATGAAGATCGTGGAAACAGCATTCGTTTAACAAAGGTCTCATACACAGCTGTGTACCCCAAGTCATTGCAGAGACAAGTGTTCCTTTTGTTTGCCAGATTTTTCACGAAACGACTGTGGCTGCCGTTTCCACTTTGAAAAAGCGACTCGATGCCGGTATTAGTGATGGCACTATCATTTTCGTGAAGCGCATCACTGACTGGTTCCACATGATGAATGTCAAGGATCGCTATTCGGCTATTAACATGTGGTATGAATGTCATCAGTCACTCGTGAATAAAGGGCTGCACTAGTTTCAAAAAGCTTTGTGAATTTTGTGATGTGGTGTCCTCTTGCGCTTGGACAGGTGGTCATGGTCGAATGAAATATCTCACAAAAACCTCTGCAGATGCATTTGTTGTGTCAACAAGAACCAGCAGTCAGGCTGCGTAGCTATTCCTGACGGAGTATAATTTCAGTTATGTTCTACCAGGTGTGTTTGCTGATGAAGCGTTTAAAAAGTTCTTTGCCAAGCCAGACAACACAGTGGCGGTAATTTCTGAATTGATAGCCTACTGTAGAGAAGGCAGCTGCTGAAACCAAGCACCTTCTTGGTCTTTTGAAATATGATTCCACCCCCAACAGTCTGGTGATGTTGCATGCTAACATTCATATTGACGATGATTTTCTGGATATTGCTGATACTGAAGAGCTCATTGGTTCTAATGGCTCTATCAAACCGGAATGGCCCGTTTCGGCTAGTCCGATTCGGCTGATCCGATTCGGCTAGTCCGATTCGGCTATTACCCTTTTCGGCTACAGCCCGATTCGGCTAGTCCGATTTGGCTGATCCGATTCGGCTAGTTCCCTATTGGGCTACAGTCTTTAGCGGTTAGTTCCCTATTCGGCAATTTTTTGAAAATCCAACGATAATCCTTCTGTTATCCAACAAAATCCAACATCGTTTCTTTTGCATTCCGACAAATTTAGCGAAAAATGTTTGAATTATATTAAATTTCTTTTACAGTTGAAATTATCGAAGCTTTAGATGAGTGGGGTTTTGACCTAACCATTGAGATCTTAAAACTAAAAAGCGAATTAAATTTATTTTTGAACTATTACTGTTTGCTCAGATGAAATTGACATGTATCATGCGTCGCCGTCTGCATGCAAACTTAGAATATATTAGAATCCTGAACTATTACAAAATTCTAAATCCAACGACGCTTTCTGTTTATTTACAGTAGAGAATTTTGTATTTTGATCTCGAAGCTTTAGATGAGTGGAGTTTAGACCTAACCACTGAGATCATAAATCATATTTATGACACCGGTTACATCCCTAGTGATATGGTACGTTCCATATTCATAACTTTACCAAACAAAATCGGAGCAACAGAATGCTCACTCCACAGAACAATTAGCCTTGTGAATTACGTAACAAACAGCTTACTCCAAATCATGTTGATGAGATTGAGACCAAAACTACAATCGGAAATTTCAACAGCACAGTTTTTATTTGTTCCAGACAAAGGGACCACAAAAGGAATTTTTACATTAAAAATGATAACAGAGAGATGTGTCCGATCTCCAGATCTTATCAACGCTTACAGTGAGATGATTTTGAGAGACATCGAACATATGAATGGAGTAAAGGGTGGGGTACAAAATGTAACAAGCTTGAGATACGCTGATGAATGATGATACAGTCCTGATAGCAGAATCTGCAAACGATCTACAGGACTTATTAAATTGTGCTGTCAATAACAGTACACGAATGGGTTAAGAGTTAAATTCAAAAACAGAATGTATGACCGTATCAAAAATGAAAACTTATCCAAATTGCAACCATACATTCAATGGTGTGTTGCACTCAATGGTGTGAAACAAGTTGATAAATTGAAATATCTTGGGTACACTATAACTTGCGATGGCAAAGTGACACTGAAATTAAAAAGAGAATCGCTATAGCAAAGGATACTTTCAGTAAAATGAGCGTAGTCTTCAGGAATCGCAACATGACAACAAAGACCAAAATTAAACTTTTGAAAGCATATGTAATATCAATTCTAACCTACGGATGTGAATGCTAGACAATAAGTAACGATATGATAATAAGAACAGTTAGAAGGCGCCAGATGCAATTTGTAGGTCATATTTACAGACAGGGAGATTTGGGATGGGAAAAAGAAGCAGTGGCCGTCAAAGATTAACTTATTTAAACAGATTGAATCAATGGGCCACAAACACAACAGTTAAAACGAACGATTTTATACCAATGGCAAATGACAGAAAAGATTGGAAGACCATGATCGCCAACGTCTGTATCAGATGAGACACATAATCATCATCAATCGTTTCTTTTGCATTCCGACAAAGAAAAATAAATTGAATTGAAATTTAGCGAAACATAAAAAGCGAATTGAATTTATTTTTGGACTATTAAATTAAAATGTTGCTCACATAAACTTGACATGTATCCTGCGTCACCGTCTGTATGCAAACTTAGAATATATTCGAATCCTCAACTATTACAAAATTCCAATCCCTAGTTTAACAAGTCAATACAATCAATACGGTACATAACAAGTAGGGTGGGTCGAAACGGACTTTTTCTCCGATTTCATTGCTACAAACTTTCTTTCTTGCGAATAATCATAAAACGACATTCCTGAAAGTTTGAGCTTGATCGAACATCGTCTTCATTTCTAAAAATGCTGATTCTTGCCAGTGTTCACTACCTGTGAAATAAGTAGGGCCAGTAAAAGTCATTAAAGTCATATTTTTTTGGTAATGCAGAAAGTTGTCAAACCGATAACAGTGAAACAACGACGTTTCTACGGTGTCTATTTAAGAAGTTATAAAGTCATAAAAAGTTATATTTTCTGTTTTAGATCATAAAATATGACTTCATTTTTACTTCAAAATACAAAGATTGAGCCGGAGTAACTTTGTAAATGCAGTTCAAACAGCTCCTGTAGACATTGAACTTTGATAATTTGTGGAAGGGAGGCAATGAGAGTTCTCACGCTGAGTCTCACTTAGCATTGGAAGCAACATTTTTATTACTTTCTGTAGCCTAGTAATAGCGCTTGCTGTTTGATGTTAATTTGCATTGTGACATCATCTTGACACATTATTTTGCAACACACAATCCAGTCTCTGAACATTATAAACACTTGCAGTAGGCCACTACGTCGCTAATAAGCTGAACCGTCGTAACTCCAAAAATGCAGTTTTGAGAAAATTGAATTTTAAAGTTCACGCTGTGTTTGCTGTACATTGTTTGATCTTTCTAAAAGTTCTCTAACGGAAAAACATGAAAACTATACATTGTCTTTCATGGAGCTTTGTTGTTGAAAAAAAGATAATTCTTTTTTGCAAAAATTGAACGTTAGAAAAATGAGTATGGACATACGATAGTTTAACAATAAAAAATTGTCGAAATGTAGTTACAATACAGGCCTCGAAATATCCGGCGGTCATGGCGGACATGACCTCCGGAATGACCTTGAATGTCTGCCGAAGCCGGCTCATTGGTCGGTCATAAATGACCGCCGCAAAATTCATGACAAAAATAGAGCTAATGCAGCAAAAATATATTTTAAATTTGAATTGTAACAATTGTTTGTTTAACGCGAACAAATACGGAGCTGAAGCAATAATAGTAGGGATGTGCCGATTACAGAATTTTTGCCGATACCGATTCTTAAATATTTGCCGATTCCGATTCTTTGGTTAAATGATTAAAGCTGCTTTTAGTTGGCGCTCTACAAGTGGTTGCGATTTTGTTACAAGTTGCTGCCTTTGAAATGTCTAAAAGCGTTCACTTTGTCGCCTGCTCTAGACAGCGTGATTTTTTACGGTAGTTCTTCGCTTCTTGCGCGCTACAAAGTGGTGATAGACACGTTTTATTTGTTGTGGAAATCAGTGAAAAGAGAAAAATCGCCATTGCTCACAGAGTGCAAAATCAACGTAGCTTAATGCAGTGTGCAAAATATTATCTTGTGCGGTTTGCAGTATTTTTCTCGCAGAATTCAAGAAGGTGCCTGAAACAAGAGAAAAAGACTAGAATGTAAAAGAAAATGAACGCAGCGGTATTGAATATACAAAAACCTTTAAAAAAGTAACACACCAGCCTTGCATTCAAAGTGCACCAATAGGCGAAAAAAGAAAAACATCTTGTGAAGAAATTAGTATTGTTTTCGAACGCAGAGTTGCAGCCAATCTTGTTGCTTAGCAAACACGTGAAGATTACCGGGTAGCTGGTTTGATTACGTTTGCGCAATCTCACGATCGTTTGTTGAACGCATTAAGCGTAATAGGCCAATACTTGGAAGTTACTTCTCTCTGCTTAGTAAATTAACATTAAGCAACTTTCAGTGACTACGAATTTTACAACGATTAAACAATAATTACAAAGAACATTTCCGCTTTTTAATATTCAAAATTAAAGGCACGTAAATTAAAATGCAATATCATCAACTTTTCTCCAGTTGCTGGAGTAATTCTGTTCCGTTGAGGCGTAAAAATATTGCCACCTGTGCTAAAAATTCGTTCGCTTTCGATCGACGATGGTGGTGACGAAAGCAATTTATTTGCAATTTTGCTCAGCTCAGGAAACATAGTATTATTTGCTTTCCACCAAATCACTTCTCTTCTTGCTGCGCTAAAAATGTCTGCATTAAGGTATATTCTACAGAACAAAGAAAACTCCCTAATTTTGACGAACCCCGACTAGAGCTGGGACAGCATTTGGCTGTAACATAGTCCGTTTCATGGGTTGAACAAACAATCAAGTGATTATTGCGCAAACGAGGTAATCTTTTTTCACGTGTTTACTAAGTGACAAGATTAATTCACTGCAATTCAGCGTCTGAAAAGATATAACTTGCAACTTCACACGTTGTTTTCCATTGACGCCCTTTGTTTTTTTTCTAAAAGCGTTTTGAATCTTTCAGACTGTTGTTCTCATTTTCTTTGCAGTTTATACCCCCTCGCTTTTAACTTGCTTTTAGCGCCTTGCATACTGCAAGCTAATAACTATTACGTAATAATCCATTTCTCCTTTAACTTCTAACCGTTGTGTAATCATTCAACTTTTATATTTTATCTGGTCTGACTTTCTCTTTGAACGTTTTTCGTCATTTCAAAGAAAGAAAGTATTTTGATCTCGTGCCTACTAAACAAGAGTTTACAAAATGGCGGACAATCGTCATAATTTAGAGTTTTAGACTACCGCTCTCCGAATGCTAGTTGACGCTGATGCGGTTGTTCAAAGAAGCCGTTCTTTGATCGGTATTTCCACGCGCTCGCGCTACTTTTGATTAGGAAACTTTGATAAAGAATCGGCAATTTTTTCCGATGCCGATTCTCCAAAAATTGCCGATACCGATTAATCGACACATCCTTAAATAATAGTACAGGCAATTGCTTTAAAGATCACATTAAAGTGGCCTGGTTAACGAGCTGATGTCAAAAGTAGCCATTTTTACATCATTTCAATGCCTTGCAATGTTGCCTTGAAATAAAGTTGTCTGAACTTTTCGGCAGGATATATTGTATTATAATTTTAACAATGCGGATTATTGCGTTACATTGATCGTTTGTTAAAACGATACGTCACAGAGAAGCAAGTCTCAGCCGGGTTTCGCACGTGCTTAGGTGAATGTGGCGACCTTATTTACGCTGATTTCAATTGTGTTTATTGCGTCATTACACGACTGTCATTAACGCACTGATTTATTTGCAAGCAAACTGCTCCAGTACACTTCAGGGTCGGTTAATTAAGCCATCAACCATTGCAGAGTTATTCTGTTGTAGAAAATCTTCTACAAACACGACTACTGTGGTGTGATTTTGTGCAAAATCTACATGCAAAAAATATGTCCGGTTGAGATATTAAATGTCCGCTGAAAGGGCCAGTCTGGTAGGACGTGCTTGACCGCCGGACAAAAGTATAAATTTCGAGGCCTGCAATAAAACAGCAAAATTGTTATGCGAAATAGAAAGAAATATAAGTAAGCCTTGAATATCAACATGCAAAAAACGATTGAAAGAAAAATTAACTAAAAGAAAAGGGAGTGTTAACGTGAAACGTGTAAAATTACTTTCAGAGCAGAGTATCGTAAGTCCCATTTTATTATTTTATTTTTTTGCAAAACTATCGTAACTCCAATTTGCGATAGTTCATCGTTCTGTATCATCAAAACTAAAGCAGATGGACTTACGATGCTTTAACAAAATAAACTGTAGTTTATAAAGATATCAAATCAATCAAAAACGCAATTTTGAAAAATTTGGACTTACGATAGTTCAGCTTAACGGCGACTAAGTCAACCAGTGCTGAGACCTCAAGAGTCAAGGGTACTTTTCGAGTACAGAGCTTTGACTCTTACTACTAAGTAGCTTGTTTGGTAGGTAGGCCTACACATAGGCGCCGACTTTTATTTTTGCACGGGGTGGCAGATAGCACAATATGGCAACCTATAAACTTTCAAACTGCATGTTTTTGTTTGATTTTTACTAAGCATTCGAAAATTGCATTTTTTTAATTTGAAAATAGATATTCATTTAGGGGGTGGAGCTATCAATTATCGAGATAATTTTATTTCCGAGTATTTTATAGCTGTCATAATTTATAGCGATATTGAGCAGTTTAAAATTTTTCAAAAAAGATTTTTGGGAGAGGCAATGGAAAGATCGTATTTTATTTGATTAATAAATCCCATTGTAAACCTAACAAATGTAACAATGACTTATGAAAAGTAACAAATAAAACGATCCCAACAACAAGGAAACAAATCGTAGCCACGTGTTGCGTAATCTTCACGTAGCTTGCTTGATGTTACGCAAGTATCATGCTTGTGACAAAAACAATCATTTTCTTCGCAATACTGTATTGGTTCACCTCTTGCTTTACGTTGACTTGAAGCGAAAACCAATGATCAAAAAAAGATTTAAACGTCCGTTCAAATTACATTTATTTGCAGTAAGTAATGTAACCTAAACGGGGTGGCTGCCATCATGCCATAGAGGTTAAGGGGTGGCGTGGCTGGCCACCCCGCAAGTCGGCGCCAGTGGATGCATTAGACATTTGAATTTTTGTAGTGATTTTCAAGTGAAATAGAAGTGTTTTGTTAGTTGTTCGAGTGTGTTATTGTTCAAAATACATGTAAAAACTTACATACGAGTTATTAATTAGAGATTAGCATAAATTTGATGCTTAAAACAAAGTCATATATTATCATATATTTCAAAAAATAAAGTCATATTTTTCAATTTTTTAGGTAAAAAAATGGCCCTAGTAATAAGTAATAGCACAACGTCACTATCAAAGCAGTTGTTATTATTAGGGTAGGCCAGTCCGTGGTGCATTCCCAGGTCCAACGTCAATGCAGGTGAACAATGGTTGCGATTATTACAATTCAAGTAC
The DNA here is from genome assembly GCF_918807975.1 of Aplidium turbinatum. Classification (NCBI taxonomy): domain Eukaryota; kingdom Metazoa; phylum Chordata; class Ascidiacea; order Aplousobranchia; family Polyclinidae; genus Aplidium; species Aplidium turbinatum. Next base: position 30,203,448 of record NC_137475.1, on the reverse strand, counting down.
TTGACATTTCTTGGCACATTTTCTCAAATGATCAAAATATAGTCATCATAACACACATTATTACCTGATTTGTTGCCACACAAGTGTGGATGCGAGCCTTGCATTTCTCATCACGTCGGGAACAACGCCAGTATTTCTTAAGCCCGTCTGGACTATATTGAGCTAGTTGAAACATGTAGCCATCATGTAGAAAAACCTCACCTTTGCGCTGCGTACTAATCGATTCCTCTGCCATGATCAAGTAACATCAACTGAGAGTCTAACGAAGGAACTAACCAAAGGAATTTCAGGTCATGTAACGCCGAAACCCAGGTTTACTCTAAACTGCCACTTAGGTTTTAACTTCATCTTTTATTGCAAACGCTATTTGGCAACTGTCTTTTTTTCGTTGACACGTTTTCGCTGAGACTTTATCTCATTAACCCCTATTGGTAATCATGAAAACTGTTGTTTTCATGTAAAACACATATTTTGAACGAACCCAGACATCAAAACTCGTCATTTTTACATTGATTCAACGTCTGCAGACGTTGAATGAATGTAAAAATGACAGATTTTGCCGTCTGGGAAGGCACTCAAAGGTAAACACTGGAAAAATGCAAGAATGTAAAAGATACCATATTGTCGAATTAAAATACAAAATTCTCTAAATAAACAGAAGAACCGGACATACATTTCTCTGTCATCATTTTTAATGTAAAAAATTCCTTTTGTGGTCCCTTTGTCTGGAACAAATAAAAACTGTGCTGTTGAAATTTCCGATTGTAGTTTTGGTCTCAATCTCATCAACATGATTCGGAGTAAGCTGTTTGTTACGTAATTCACAAGGCTAATTGTTCTGTGGAGTGACCATTCTGTTGCTCCGGTTTCCTTTGGTAAAGTTATGAATATGGAACGTACCATATCACTAGGGATGTAACCGGTGTCATAAATATGATTTATGATCTCAGTGGTTAGGTCTAAACTCCACTCATCTAAAGCTTCGAGATCAAAATACAAAATTCTCTACAGTAAATAAACAGAAAGCGTCGTTGGATTTAGAATTTTGTAATAGTTCAGGATTCTAATATATTCTAAGTTTGCATGCAGACGGCGACGCATGATACATGTCAATTTTATCTGAGCAAACATTGATAGTTCAAAAATAAATTTAATTTGCTTTTTAGTTTTAAGATCTCAATGGTTAGGTCTAAACCCCACTCATCTAAAGCTTCGATGATTTCAACTATAAAAGAAGCGATATTACAACATTCTCTAAATAAACAGAAGACGTTGTTGTCCATTTTATGTGAGCAAACAGTTCAATTTAATAGTTCAAACATTTTTCGCTAAATTTCATTTCAATTTGTTTTTCTTTGTCGGAATGCAAAAGAAACGATGTTGGATTACAGAAGGATTATCGTTGGATTTTCAAAAAATTGCCGAATAGGGAACTAACCGATAAAGACTGTAGCCCAATAGGGAACTAGCCGAATCGGATCAGCCAAATCGGACTAGCCGAATCGGGCTGTAGCCGAAAAGGGTAATAGCCGAATCGGACTAGCCGAATCGGATCAGCCGAATCGGACTAGCCGAATAGTAGCAGACCCCTATCAAACACAAGATTGTTTTTCTGGCTGGATATTTAGAACACAAATTCGACCTTGTTTGGATCTACTGACGATACACAAACTTTCAACAGTACATTTTGTTTATTCAGTACATCACATGTTTGAGAAGTGGAACTTTTAGTGCTGTCGAACACATGTAACACAAACTTTAGCAAATATCAATAGCCCAATGACTAAAATTAAAGCAGCTTGCCTGACGATGTCCAATATTTTTTGAAAGCATTTCTTCTGGACAAAAGCGACAAAGCAAAGCGACTTGGTTGTTTGAGAAGGAGAGAGAAACTTTCTACTTAAGTAGACCAATAATATGCTGTTACACTGTCATATTGTAATTGGTATAGTATGTACCATCAAACTGTTTTTACTTATGTTCAGTTGTTCACCGTTTCTCGCTAATTACTGTATTTTTGCTTTTGTCTTACCGGTATTAGGGTGTGACAGCCGCCCCATGATTTTTGAAACTTGGTTTCACAGAGCCTACCTTTTTTTTGGTGGTGAGGTTTTACCTGTATAAGATTGGTCAAGGTTTAGAGGTGGCCCGTGGCCACTAAAGTTTTTGGGGGGTGCGCGATGCATTTTTAGGGGTGTTTTTGCTATATCTCAGCTCGTAGACATGATAGAAAGTCATGCTATAGCTCAATCGATGCAGAATAAGCAAGTTTATATCAGATTTGTGAACAAATGTTCAGTCTAAAATGTGTAGTTTTTGAGTTATTAGAGAAAAACTCGTTTTTTGCATATTTGTGAGAAAAATGTACTTAGCACCTTTTCTTCTTGGGTTAAAACACATGGAAAATTAATGAAATAATGAATTCACATGTTTACTTAATGTTAAACGAAATCACAAAATACATTTGAGAGCGAGGAACAGCGATGATAAAAATCACAATGTAAGAAACCAACACTGAGATGGATGTAAGTTTTGTTTACGCTGATTGGGCATAGAATTTCTGCTGTTCTCGACTACTTGAAGAATATTTTGAAATGAAAGTTCTGTCTTAGTAGTGTCAATAAAGTCTTGGCACAGTTTGACACCCCTTTCTGCTGCATCATTCACAACACAAAGATTTGAAACCCGTTTCTTTGCTTCACAGTAGCTGCCGTTCTGGCACCAATCGACAACACCAACACTTAAAAAGGTCGTGTCAATCCTCAAGATTCTGAAGAAGCTCCAAGAATCTTCTCCAACAAAGGAGCTCAAGTCATTTGTGGTTTTGTAGGAACGGAAGGAAAGGAGGGTTTGCCAAAATCACTTCCTTCTCTTTTCAAAGAATGTCCAGGATCTTCGAAGCTTGTCAGCTTTTGAACAATTTTTTGCTTTGTCCTGTCAGACACACTGCTATCGAAAAGGGTAAAGGGTATAAGTTCTTCACTAAGATACCACATGTGCCCCTTTAGAGCTTTAAGAGCTGCTTTGGCCATATTGCTTTCGATTTCTTCATACTCAAGGAGGTTGTTGATAAGTTCTAGGTCGTTGCAAGGAGCAGAAGTTGACACAGAAGCGGTTAGCCACCATGGTACATAGGAATATACAACAAGCTGAACAAATTTTTGGATTTTCTTTAGCTGTTGCTTTGAACATATAAAACCTGCAGGAAGATCTCTAGCAATAACTTTAGTCAGAAGAACGATCTTGATGCAGTATAAAATCTTGGCCATCCATCTGGCTTTGTGACAAGCACCCGGACGTAGAAAACCTCCAAAGGTCTCAGCTCCCTCACCAAGATACAAAAGCACTAGTTTGACTAGCTCCTCATAATCACTCCTCACAAACCCCTGTGCTAGGGCTTCATAGCAGATCTTCACAATCATCTCCTTCTTGATCCTCATATCTGCTGGCATAGGTGCAGGGATGTCTAGGTCTGCATGGCAACATTTATGGCTAATTGACTCAAAGTTCTCCTTAAACCTGTGAGAATATAAACACATTTTACACTACTAAAATTGCTACATTTCACTTCAACCTCAACTTGCGATTCGCTAAATCTCCCCATGTACCTATTAAATACCTACCTCATAAACAGATCAACGTTAGGACTTCTTGACACTTCTATATTTAAAGAATTCCAAACGTGGGTCAGCAAAACCTCCCCAATATGGTGACGACATGCTAACCACAGCAATTCTCGTTGCAAATTCTTTTGGATTGAAATGCATGCGGCAGTTATTTGACCAGTGTTTGAAGCAGTTGTGTCAAACACCATGCCAGTAACTGTATCAGCACAGTCCCACATGTCCAGGAGCTCTTTTGTTGCAGCTGCAATGATTGGACCAGTCTTTCCTGTTGGCTTATAGGGTAGAGCTGGTACTCCCAACAGTTTTACTCCTCCTTCACCTGCCGAAGAGATTAGTGTGTTACTAACATGTCAAAGATACACTTCCTAATCAAACTGATGCCAAAAACAACATAGGCTACCTGACAATAAAACAGGCAATCTTTCTTCTTTTACTCTATCATTGCTTAAAGAATTCATTAGTTTTCCGTCCCAATGGACGACAGTTGATTTTGGAGGAGACCACGATTCTTTATCTTTGAAGCTACTGACTATATGGTAACCACTGACTGCAACTTGTACCTTTGAAGCAAGATAACAGATGTAGTGAATGAAGTCATTTATTAACAAACACTATAATTAAATGCAATGTTAACTTTCCTACCTGTGAGCTGTTCTGTAGCTGAGATTAACTTTGGAAACATCACCTCCTGTAGCGGTAATGTAAGACTGTGTAAGTGCTGCTAAAGATGTAGGGCTGATGTGGTTACGTACAGCTGCTTCCACTACTGTGGAAGAATTGAGGATATCGTGTGGCCAGAATGCTGATGTACCAGTCTTCACAGTCCTTTTGTGTGGCCTGTTGGAGCAGTGAGCTATCTCTTCAGAATCATCTTGATCCTCAATGTCTACATCATCCTCAACAATATGAGATGGCTTTTCAGCTGCTTCTCGTCTTAAACATTCCTTTCTTCTCCGTTTTTTCTCCGACTGCTTCCTTCCATTGACCTTCCTTTCTGTGGTAGTGAGAACCATATCAACACTGCCCATACTTGCAACCCTGTCTGTCATCATACTCAGTAAAAATGCTTTATCTTCTTCATTACTCATGTTCTTTAACACATTCCTTGGCCATAGCTTCATTGTGGAGTTTAGTTTCTCTTTGTAATCCTTAATTCTCTGTTGCTGTAAATCGTCCATCCTGTACTTGGTTTCTCTTTTTAGGATAGCCTTCATTTCATTAAACAGCTTAATCACTTCCTCTGCCATCTTATGAGATTGCAAGTGAGGTATTCTTGCATATTCGTAAAAGGGTAGTACTGCTTTAACAGCTTCGTTAGCAGCATGTCTCAAGGTATTTGTTGTAGTGGAATGATGAGCAAGAAAGCACAGCAGGACCTGACGACAAGTAGGGAGTCGTGAACCAGTAAGGACTTTATCTTCTTCACCAGGAATTGTGTCAAGCAAATAATACCTTGGATCTTCAAACTTTGACATAGCATGTAATATAAATTAGCACTTATCACCAAAAAAATTTCCTAAACAGTATAATAAACACAATGTTAGTGTTCAGTTTCTATGCTTCTAACAAAGCAAAACATGAGGTAACTTAGGTTTAAACTTTGAAGAGTTACAGCTTCTGTACTTCTCCAGGTGTTCCTAAGAAAAAAAGTGAAAATGATAAAACGTTCAATTCATATGTAACAATTTTTCACAAAATTTTTACAAAAAACGGGTTTTTCTCTAATAACTTGCAAACTACACATTTTAGGCAAATAGTTTCTTCACAAGTCTAATACAAATTTGCTTATTCTGCATCGATTGAGCTATAGCACGACCTTCTATCATGTCTAAAAGCTGAGGTATAGCAAAAGCACCCCTAAAAATGCATCGCGTACCCCCCAAAAACTTTAGTAGCCACGGGCCACCTCTAAACCTTGACCAATTTTTTTGAAACTTTACAAGAATCTTATACAGGTAAAACCTCACCACCAAAAAAAAGGTAGGCAAATTCTGAAAAGGTCGGGGCGGCTGTCACACCCTAACCGGTATGCTGTATGTTCATCGTATCTCGCTAATTGCTGTATTTTTGCTTTTGTCTTACCAGTATGCTGTGTTGTGTATTGTATCTATATGCTATTTTGTATTACCGGTACTGCATCTTTTCTTGTATTCCTGTTTAAATTTCGTACCGTATGTGTATTGTTTCTTATGTTGTAATGTATATTTGCGTTCAACTCTGACACCGTTCTATGTCAAATAGACTATAACACTGTAGGTTTGCCACACCACATGGGGTCTGCTACTATTCGGTGAGTCCAATTTGGTGAGTTCCAAACCCCTAACCCTAAAACAGCAAACAACTTAGTTCACATTGTAATCTTGTATTGTTTTTTTCACATGTGCTGATGATGCGAAACAAAAGAACTTGAACTTGATCATTGTTGGTAAATTTAGCCACTTGGAACATAATCAAAGCCTTCACATTTCGAAATATTTCACATGAAATAAAGAGTCGATTCGACTCTGGCACTGAAGGGAGCAAATACGTTTGCTTCTTCACACCTCCTCGTTTATCATTGTCGAATTAAAATATTAACAATCAGAAAACAACTGCTCTGGTCCAATGGAACATGTTTAACACGACTTATGCTATTGCACTTCCACTAATTCCAAACATAGCATCTTTTCACAAATTGGTACTAGGTGGGCAAATTTTCAAAAAAGGGCACTTTCAGCATGAGAGTTGTGTTAAAAAGGGCATTTTTTGCTCGTAAATGATGGGAAAAAGGGCATTTTTTTCCCGAGCGTAAAACATGTAGCTTAAACTTAAAAATGTAGATTTCTCAGGCATATTATGGGTAAAAAGGCATATTATAACTTATCTACACTAAACTTTTGAGACCCATAATTGATTACTATATTCATCCCGGCCCACAATATTTTATAAATAATAAGGTAGTAAAATTTAATCTAGCAACATTTAGTTGCAGAGGTCTCTTGTACTAAAGTAAAAAGAAACAACTATGATAATAGCCTATATAGAAACACAACTGCTAAGATATTATAATGAGTTGAATCTTTGCAGAATTAGATGATTCTAAAAAGCTGGTATTTTATTTTGATGAAAATCAGGAAACAAACTTCGGTAATTCAGACATTCAGAATCTCACACAAAATTTGAGGTAGCTACTCACAACACAAATTGCTAATTAATCTGCTTGAATGGAACATTAAGGATATTATATGTAAGGTCAAAGGTATGCTCATAAGTTCTAAATGTATGCTGAAGTTTCCATTTAGCTGTTCATTCTTTAACTTGGATAAAACTAGGATCAAACTTACACAAAAACTAAGTCTTAAAAATTGCTCACCTAGTTTTAAACTAGGGGGGCAAAGAAAGGGCTAGGAGGCAAGCAAAGGGACTAGGTGGACAATTGCCCACCTAGTTTATATGTGAAAAGATGCTATGATTCCAAACCGGCCCTTTCCAAATGATCACAAAATGTCTTGCGTGGAACGTGAGAGATAGTGATGTGATTTTTGCAATTTATGCATTGATTTGATGTTTGAAGTGTTGGTCAGGGATGTGTGTTGCCTTGCCAAGCACAGGGAAATTATACAACTCTTTATACTGAAAATGTAATAAATACGGCAACAAGTACTAATATTTAATAAAATATCTTGCAAGAAATGCAAGGCAGTTTTTCTGTTTAATAATATTTTGAAAACCTTGAGGTTACACTGGCGAAGAACTCGAAGGATCCTATGACAATTTATTGGAACACTTGTCTGATATAGCACTGTAATCTATTTTTCGACATCATTAACTACGGACTCTGTAAGTGCTAACTTGTTCTAACGACTCGACAATCAAGCTATATGACGTGACAATAAATGCAAAAGCATTGCAATGCATAGGCTCGGTTAATGTAAATTGCAATTCTGCAGAAGTTGTGCGCCATTTGCTCGATTAAGATCAAGCCTTTCTCCTCTCTTATATTAGCCTACAAATGTAACAAAATTGTGCTTTAGCCAGTGTTGTGTGTTGACAACTGTCACTGTCAGATTTTTGTTTACATTTCCTTCTCCAATTTGGTTCCTGATTGATGGAACAGTTGTGGCTTAAAGTTTTTCGCAGTCTTTTATCCTCAATTGTGTTTACTGCTCATTTATAAAAAGGTCGATGCACGCGCAGTCGCGCATCAATGGGTTTGGTGTTTCGTTATAGTGTTGCAGACAAGTTGTCTGCTTGAATGGGTACGTTTTAAACATGTCCAACCGCGTTGGTTAAACACGGTTTAACGCCTGTTGTCAAAACTGTCTAAGGTATATATGCTGTTAACATTATTAAAAGCATTTTTATTATTTATAGCATTTTTATTTTGAAGGTTTTATAATGGCTATCGTTTTAAAATACAGTGAATTGAATGTGATCACAAAAATTGTGTTTTTGGAAAACCCACAAACTGAACATTTAAAAACAGTTCTTAAAATTGCATTGAATAAGAAAGCAATTTAAAGCTAAAACGCAGTTTAATAACGTAATACACAAATAAGATTAACTCGTGTGTTCTTGTGCTGGATCAAGCTGGATGTTGTTATGGTACTAAAAGACTGTGTGATTCTGTTTCGTTGAGCCAATTCTAGTTAGGCACATATCTAGAGCAAAAATTCCTTCAATGCATAGACAGTAGGAATTGCCAATGATTTTCTTTCATTCTCGTTAAAGTTTAATGTCTTAACGAGTATAAAGTATATGTTTTGAAACTTAACTGGAGCAAATAGAGGTTTCCTGAGGCATTGTTTGGTCAACACTTTGGATCGAGATTGTGTGACTCACTGTAGCATAAATTGAGATCTCGTCTCTCTGTAAATTCACTTGAACAAATTTTATGCGCGAGTTGATTTCATTAACGCACAGCATGACAATAATTCACCATTTATATGGCAGCTAAAACTCACCAACCAATCCTATTGCATGGAAACCTGTCATGACGACTTGCAGTACCTGTCCCGAGCGCAATTTTCATTTTGTGACTAGCTTCCAAAAAGCTAATTACTTAAGAGAAAAATGTGCGTCAATATATGTGGCCATGTTTTTTCTTTCTATTGCAATCGTTTCAGTGGTATGATGTCTGTTTTTTAAATATGATATTTCTCATGAGTTTTATATCGTTTTTGTCGGTTCTTATTGTGAAGTCAGCATGAGGATTCAGACGAAGCGTTATTCTGTTATTATTAAATCAGTTTTATCTAAAGTACATTGCAACTTAATAAATAACATTTATTTATCTTTTTGGATAATTCATGTCAACAATTTTCCAACAGACGAAATATTGAAAAAACCTTTAAGATTCGATGTTGTGTCTATCTGTCTATCGATGAAACAGTTTTCAATTTTAATACATTTTTAGTCCAGGTTTACATCCATTAAAAATTTATATTGTTTTCAACACAAACGTATGGCCTAGCGAGTGATGTGTTTGTTCTGGAGAGGAAAATGAATATTTGATTGGTAAATTGCGTTTAAATTTAATTTAATTTCTTCTAATGTTACAAAAAAAGAACATGCTATTTTTGTTCTACATAAAATACTGAAATCAGTCAAGTCAGTCAGTCAATGTAATGCATTCCAGAAAGTAGATCATACATTTTAATTCGTTTAGTGATAAATGCGTTGGTCACCTCGCACGTTTCGTCAGCAATGATACGTTATATTATAATGATGTCATTTCCCAACACATTTATACTGGCATGCTGATTGCTGGTACGCTTTAAATGATAGGAAATGGTTTGATTGATCTATTTGTAGTTTTTCAGTTTTCTATGCTCATTCGTTGCTGTTTGTGAAACTGTGTGTATTGAAAGACAATTGGCACGTTCTAGATGAGTGATATGCTTTTTTATTTTACGATAAATGATGTGATATTGATTCAGAAATGTTTGGTGCAAGCAGTATCACCATTTTATTTGAAGTACAGCGATTTTTATGATCTTCCACATATACTTACAATTTGTAGAGCTGTACTTTTTAATTTCAGAAATGTATGTCAAGAGAAGTGGTTTGAATGTGAAAAGATTTAGTTCAAGAAGCTTCCGTCAGCCGTTAGATTGTTTTGAATAGTTTTATACAGTATATAAAGTAGCCCAGTAAGAATGGTAATCATTTGAAACAAATAAATTGACAGTTTTTAGTTGAATTAGATTTTACCTAAAGCTTATACTTCATTTCATTGTGACATATGTTTGATTATTATTATTAATTTCTTTTCATTAAATAAGTAACAAATCAATTATCAGGCGCATCTTTGCATTTTTGTCTTGAATCGTAACACGTGTAAACTATTCGGGTTTGTTTCAAACTTTTGTATGATGAGTGGTATGCAGTCAATTCTAATCCTGAACTGTTAAAAGAAGTTTTCAATTGCCATGTAGGCCTATAATTGTTTGCAAGTGCGATACTATAATATGATTAAAAACATTATAAGAGGTTCTTGGATTGGAGCAGTAACAAGAAGTTTTACGTCAGATTTTGGTAAAACCTTTGTAATTATTAGCGTGATTTAAACAGAATTATTTACTTTGTTTTTTTTTCGTTTGAGCTTCCGCGGCCGAGGCTCTATCATTTTAACCGCCCCAGGTTTAACAACAACAAAGATAAATATTAAGTACGATTTCAACATTAGTAAATTTAACAATTATATGGGACGTAGTAGGAGCGAGCTGCAGTCTAGATTCACTTTTAAATCTACATAAACATTAAAAGAAACAATTTGTAGTCTTCTTGTCATAAAATGAAAAAACAGCTGTTTTTAATACAAGTACAATAATTATGCAGTTTAGTGTTTGACTGCCACACCAATGAAATTGACAAAAAATAACAAACGAACCAAGAGATTTGTTGATTCATTCTAGTGTCCAATGGTTGATGCAGTTTAGTAGGCACAGCCAGGTTGTCAGCGGATTTGTTGCCGGACGATTATGATTATTGATTTGTTCTGTTTTTATTGTCATATGCTGTGTGTTACCCAGCCAGCAGATCTTTCTTTTTTAAAATCAGTTTCTTCTGAAAAATAACTGGTTTGCTAGCTGGGAAACAAGGCTTTTTAATGTAAATCTTCAACAAACTGGCGTAAGCTTCGATGCTACTAAATGAATTTAATTGCTTTTTTTTGCAGATGCAAAAAGTGGAAATAAACCCCCTTTCATGTCAACAAACTCAACGCCAAACTTGCAGGCGACAATGGGAACTTCATTTAATCTGTTCTCAGACGGTTCTGTAAAAATTCATGAAGTGTTGGATACACCCGATACAAATATTTTTTTAAAGCTTCTTCAATACACCAAGGCCTTGAAGACTTGGGAGACACACAACCTTGTGCTGAATGATAATAGCATAGATTCAACAACGGTAAGCTGCTTACTTAGATTATGACAAATATTTTTGTAGAATTTGTTGTTCATTCATAAACAGACATTGCTCAGCAGTAATAAAGCGAACGTTTTCGACTATACATATAGCCCTTTTCAATGCAACACATCTTTAAAGAAAAATAATTATATATACATTGCATAAGAAAATACTAAAGAAACATATTATAACTAACATCAAAAATCTTGTTTAATCTAATCATTGAAACACTGCCTATTCTGCTCACATACGAATTGAAACACAACAGTCATTAAGTATTTGATAGAGAAAAATTAAGTTCAGTGAAAAAGTATCCAAGCAGATTATGTAAGATGTTGAAATTAAGATAAATGATATGTAATGGATTTGATACTTGGGTCTGGCACAAACCTATTAATACTAATCTTTTTCTCAATTTCAGCGCTGTTTGCCTGTCAAATTATAAATCTGCTTTAATCAAAACGCCTCCTTAACCAAGCTCCATCTCGCGAGCTAGAGACATTTTCTCGAACAATGAATGTTTTAATATTGAAATCAATAAATAGAGATGTACCGATACCAATATTTTGGCCGATACCGATCCCGATACCGATATCACTTTTTTAGGCCGATACCGATACTGATACCGATATTTTGGCCGATACTTTGGTGTTACAAAAAGAAGCAATTTTGGTATTTGCAAGGAAATATATCAAATGCTAAGTTGTACCTTATTTGCATAAAACTATTAAAAAAAACTTTGGATTGGCATAATTTATTAAAGATTCAAGAATCCAATCTCAACCACATTGTTGTGTCATAATCAGGGGCGCCGGAAGCGGGGGGGCAGATGCCCCCCTGCCCCCCCAATTTTTCTGCAGATGGAGTGGCAGGGGGGGAAATGGTGCCCTTTTAAAGTCATGTAAGTTACTGCACATTTTGCAATATAACAATTTCTGCTATTCGCTTTTAGCTAAATTATATTCTTTCATTTTTTCCTCAAAGTAATATTTACGGCACAAAATTTTGCAACAAAGGTAAGAGGCCTTAAAACTCGTTTTTTTGGCAGCCATCTTGGCCTACCGGGTGGCCAAACTTGGCCGATTGAAGAGGTAGCACTGGCGGTCATTCAAGCATTACTTAGCGGCCATGGCCGCCGGCTGCTTTAAGGCTTGGCAGTAGGTTACATCATTATAACATAGCGTGATGCCCTTTTTTGTATACCGGACACTTGTAGGCTATCATTACTCAATACATAGTGAGCTGATAGATTAGCATTATCGCTATATCTTATCTTAAAACTTGAAAAAAAATTGGCCTTTTACTAAACAAAAGTGCCCTTTTTTCGTAATCTTGCCCCCCCAGTCAAAAATCGTTCCGGCGCCCCTGGTCATAATAGTAGGTTTTAGTAATGAAAGGCCACCGTAATTGAGGATTGGGGTATAAGGGAAGAAACATTACATCATAATTGGGATTTCTGAAAAATTAATAAAATGTTTGCGCAAACTCTCCAAATAAGGCTATCATAATTGATAATAAGATGTAAAATGTAAACCAAGTGATTTGTGTAGTCGTACAAAAACTACTCGACAAGTAATGTGCAACCTAAGGGCGCTTGTCGTTTGGTTGAAAAGCTTTTACCAGGCCAAGACTACCCAGGTAGCAAAAATGCACAATTCTGCATCGCTCCCACCCCGCCAAACGCTCAAAAAACCTGTGCAACTCGGCTGCCCCCAGCAAGCCGGCTCCACCAGTCGGCAATTCAACTTGCACCCTTAGCCGCAACAAAATCACCAAGCCCAAACAATGTCACAGCAGAATAAGTAGGCCCAAAAAGAAAGCAATGGGGCCACAAATCCTCAAAAAACCAATCAAAATGGTCCCATTGCGCCCAAGATGATAACCTCATTGCGAAGAAAGGAGCGTCCCCCCCGGCCACCAGCACAAGGCTGAGCACTCACCAGTACAGCGAGCTGCCGCGACCCGCCAACCACAACGATGCAGCTTCCACACTAGCCATTTCAATTCTTGTCGATGTCAATTCTTGCTACAAAACGGCTGCCGAGAAACAAGTTGATTGGATGGTCTAAATGGCTAGTGTGGAAGCCACACCATTATGGCCAGCGAATCGCAACAGCCCGCCGCACCAGTAAGCGCCCAGCCCCGTGCCGACAGCAGGGAAGGACACTTCCCCCCACAATGAGGCCGCCATCCCAAGCGCAACAAGACCACTTATTGATTAGTTCAGTGAGGATTCGCAGTCCCACCGCCCCCACCCCGAGCCCACACAATCCGCCACGACATTGTTCAAGCCTGGTGAGTCCACCACAACGAAAGGCGGAAACCAAATCACAAACTGACAGAACCAGCCCACCAAAAATAACCAAGCCACACGGGTCCCTCAAACGTCCAGCAATGCAAAAACGATGCAAAACTACACATTCCCGCCACCTGGGTACTGGGTAGTCTTGGCCTGGTTTTATCCTCTGCTGAGAGTAAAAAAGAAACACAAATGATAAACATTGGAGAAATTGAGTCTCCTTCACAACTTAAGAATCGAACAACGCAAAACTGCTGAAACAAAACGTTTTGTTTGAGTGAAAGAATCACTGTAAGCAAACAATGCCAAAAGGTGAGCCCATGAAGTCATGGGAGTGTGAGGTATCAAAAATTTGATCAGGGTGTTATTTTTCTACTTCAATGTGACGACATTGACGTTAGTTACTACTTTAAAAAATCTATATCTTTGCTTCCGCAGAAAATACGCAGAAAACGCCTTTTTTCACACGTTTAGTATCGGCCACAGTATCGGCCAAATTTTGCCGATACCGATGCCGATACCGATACTCAAAAAATGGCCGATATCACCGATACCGATGCCGATACCGATATATCGGTACATCTCTATCAATAAATTACGTTCATACCTTGGTGCCAATCATTACCCCACTTGGTTGTTCAATAAGGTTTTTAGAGGGTTTCTGAATTCGGGTTTCACTAACCTACGTCTCCGGTTGAGGAGCCTGATTTCAAGAACTTTCTAACAATCCCGTTTATAAGGAACCCAAACGTTTTGCGACAAATTTGTTTAGATTTATTGCAATGAAATTTAACGTTAAGATTTTTCCCGTCCATAAGACATTTAAAGCTGGTCACTATTTTCAATTAAAGTCTAAAACTCCTTTCCGATTCTGTTCGAACGTCTTGTGTAAGTTCACTTGCTCGCATGATGCGATGTTTCTCTAGTATTTTCTGGTGCAATGTATAATTATTTTTCTTTAAAGATGTGCTGCATTGAAAGGGCTATATGTATACAGTAGTAGAATTGTTTGCTTTATTTTAATTTTGTGTTATATATAATGTTAAATGTCGTATTGTTGCTGAGCTATGTTTGTTTATGGTTGAAAAAATAACTTCTCTACCCAAGTTATATTAATTATTGTTCATTGTTCAATGCAGTTGGATCGAAGGTAACAAACAAATGATTTTGGATGGTCGATTAAGTTTGAACTTTTAAGTCATCTTGCTTTCATTAATAGTTAATCGGTGTAAAAAAGGAGTGATTTGCTGGTGATCATGTCATCTGAACTTGCAAAACTAACTGCTTTTGAAACACGTGAAATTCTAGAAATTTTCAGACCAAGCGTTGTTTTTTTCTTTGATGATCATTCGTCACAATGAAACCGTAAATAGCTTTTAGAGCAATGACGTAAAAATACTATTATCTACGTAAACAGTATGTCATTGGCAGTTGTATGTAGGCTGGTAAATGTATCATAACATGTGAGGTTCATGTATCATCTGGGTTAGCGAAATACGTCCGTTTTACATTGACTCAATGTTTGCATCAATGTAAAAATTGCAGATTTTTCTTGGTCGAGTGATGTACGTCACATATGACGAATTTCCTAGACATGCTTTCCTTAAAAATTAGGGGCTCGTAACATGTTTTGTTTTGCTAAATGTTTTAAAATATTTTTCTGGCATAATCGACTGTGCTAAAACAAGAATCGCATTTTTATCAATAAAAGAAATAAAATTAAAAGAATTAAATTGAATAATGTGACTTTGCAATTTTGAAAGTGAAATATTGTTAAGTTTTCTGAGGCAACATTTTTCCAAGCGTTTACTGTGCTGAAGTGGTCTGCAATTAACCAAAAAAAACACTAATTTTTTCCCACTATGTATAAACACTATAATAATGAACATGTTCCCGATATTTTACTTCTTTTTTTTCTTTTGAAAGTGATTTGAAAGTCAAAACCTTTCCATCAATTGCATGCACATTTAATATCTTTGCAGTTTTACACATTAAATAATTTAAAATGCATTTTTTTCATTACAGCCAACTGGCGCTTTTGTCTCCCCCATTCCTTATTCCTCGATTCTTCAATTAATACCAGTGGAGCTAAAGAAGGAATCCGTAATTTACTGCGTAAAACTGTTCACAAACTCTATCACCATTCTTCTTCATGTAGGTATTTGTTATATGCGAATTCTCATGCAAACTTTGTGTCAATTGATCTTACAATGCCGTGAGATAGGTTTACTATAATTGTTACGTAACTGCCTTTATACGCTACTGGGAGGCTAATGCAGCTCTGGTTTGTAAAAGTCTGTACGGTATTCCGCAGGCCAGCAATGCACATCAGCGGGACAGATGGCTTCATTCTATACGATGGAAGGTATGTATTTTTCTTCTAGCCTTCGTGTATATCAGATTTATTATATTGTTCAAAGCCGTTTGATTTCTTTGTCAAATCATTTTTGTGAAGTAAAATTTACTGCGGAAGCAGTGTTAGCAATTTGCAGAATGCTTGCGTTTTTAGCACCATCTATTTTTGGATTTTTTTTATACTTTTAATATGTTGCAATTAGCGTAATACTTGCTTTGCATTTTCTGTTTCTGCATTTAATCTTGTTCTTTTGCTCGAAATAGCTTCGCAAAAGTGTACTTAAAATTAGACCATGAAACAAGTTTTGCTTAATCACGGCGTTCTCTTTGCACATTTTACAGATGGACGTTGATAAGTCCTGTTCAAAGCTTCTGCTAGCTGAAAATCCTGATGTCCTTTTAGAAGAGTTTAAGGTGAAGATTCCATCTTACATCGAGCATAATTAATGACATTGTCATCTTGAACTTGTAAACTTTTTTTGAGGCCTTGCACGAAAATTAATGTTGGAAGGTGTTGCATATTTTCTCATTGAGCTGTTTATCTTATATTTTCATATCAATTGAAATTGTGGCGTTTGTGGTTTTAAGTTACCAAACCATTGCATGTAAAAATATATGCCAAAAGGATGACTGAGTAAAAAAATGATATAAAAATTTCACATTTTACCTCTGGTTTCACATTTTACCTCTGGTTTAGTATATTGGGGTTGTGAAGCATTATTATTGCTGCGATTCCTTACGAATTGAATACCATCCACTTACCAGCTCAGCCGTTCAGTAACTTTGTGACAACTATTGTTTGTTTTTTGTTAGAGATGTACCGATATATCGGTATCGGCATCGGTATCGGTGATATCGGCCATTTTTTGAGTATCGGTATCGGCATCGGTATCGGCAAAATTTGGCCGATACTGTGGCCGATACTAAACATGTAAAAAAAAGGCGTTTGCTGCGGATTTTCTGCAGAAGCAAAGATATTATATATATAGATTTTTTTAAAGTGGTAACTAACGTCACATTGAAGTAGAAAAATAACAACCTGTTCAAATTTTTGATCCCACACACTCCCATGACTTCATGCGCGCACCTTTTGGCATTGTTTGCTTACAGTGATTCTTTCACTCAAACAAAACGTTTTGTTTCAGCAGTTTTGCGTTGTTCGATTCTTACGTTGTGAAGGAGACTCAATTTCTCCAATATTTATCATTCGTGTTTCTTTTTTACTCTCAGCAGAGGATAAAACCAGGCCAAGACTACCCAGGTGGCGGAATGTGTAGTTTTGCATCGTTTTTGCGTTGCTGGAAGTTTGAGGGACCCGTGTGGCTTGGTTGTTTTTGGTGGGCTGGTTCTGTCAGTTTGTGATTTGGTTTCCACTTTTCGTTGTGGTGGACTCATCAGGCTTGGAACAAAGTCGTGGCGGAGTGGGTGGGCTCGAGGTGGGGGCTGTGGGACTGCGAATCCTCGCTGAACTAATCAATAAGTGGTCTTATGGCGACCTCATTGTGGGGGGGGGAGTGTCCTTCCCTGCTGTCGGCACGGGGCTGGGCGCTTACTGGTGCGGCGGGCTGTTGCGATTCGCTGGCCATAACGGTGTAGCTTCCACGCTAGCCATTTAGACCATCCAATCAACTATATGTTTCTCGGCTGCCGTTTTGTAGTAGTAAGAATTGACATCGACAAGAATTGAAATGGCTAGTGTGGAAGCTGCATCGTTGTGGTTGGCAGGTCGCGGCAGCTCGCTGTGCTGGTGAGTGCTCAGCCTTGTGCTGGTGGCCGGGGGGGGACGCTCCTTTCTTCGCAATGAGGTTGTCAACTTGGGCGCAACGGGACCATTTTGATTGGTTTGGTGAGGATTCGTGGTCCCATTGCTTTCTTTTTGGGCCTACTTATCCTGCCGTGACATTGTTTGAGCTTGGTGAGTTTGTTGCGGCTAAAGGTGGAAGTTGAATCGCCGACTGATGGAGCCGGCTTGCTGGGGGCAGCCGAGTTACACGGGTTTTTTGAGCGTTTGGCGGGTGGGAGCGATGCAGAATTGTGCATTTTTGCTATCTGGGTAGTCTTGGCCTGGCAAAAGCTTTTCAACCAAACGACAAGCGTCCTTAGGTTACACATTACTTGTCGAATAGTTTTTGTACGACTACACAAATCACTTGTTTACATTTTACATCTTATTATCAATTATGATAGCCTATTTGGAGAGTTTGTGCAAACACTTTTTTTCAGAAACCCCAATTATGATGTACGGTAATGTTTCTTCCCTTATACCCCAATTACGGTGGCCTTTCATTACTAAAACCTACTATTATGACACAACAATGTGATTGAGATTGGATTCTTGAATCTTTAATAAATTATGCCAATTGAAAGCTTTTTTTAATAGTTTTATGCAAATAAGGTAAAACTTAGCATTTGATATATAATAATTCCTTGCAAATACCAAAATTGCTTCTTTTTGTAACACCAAAGTATCGGCCAAAATATCGGTATCAGTATCGGTATCGGCCTAAAAAAGTGATATCGGTATCGGGATCGGTATCGGCCAAAATATTGGTATCGGTACATCTCTATTTTTTGTTTTAAATAGGAACTTGTCAAACTAACGTTGGAATGCCGCTTAGACGTGGACGACACGCACAAAATACTATTAGACATAGTATCGTCACTATTAGCAAAGGTATGCACAAATTTTTGAGATTTAAAGCTATTTGTAATGATCGTAACGTGATTTTTTTAATTGCCAAATGATTTTTGAATTAAAAAGGTACATGGTAAACTTTGTACTTGTGCCATTAGCACTTGAAGATTGTCAAATTCAAAAACAGCTCTCCAAAAATACACTATCAGGAAAACGTTTTTCATATTTCTTGTTTGCCTACAAGTTTATCATTTTGGGAGTGCTGTAGTCAGTCCCAGATTTTAACCTTTGGGGTAATTTTTATTCGAATCTAGTTTAAAATAAACTGTGTTTGCTTGATATGGATCATTGGACCCTTTCCGTGTTACTTAAGTCATTTAATGCCTTGTAAAAGTATCGCGGCTGTAATACTCAATGGCCTAACCCTCTTATATGCCTCTGACTTTTTTTTTAGAAAGCAAAGATAATGAATGAAATTTCTCATGAAAGCCTGATTATGGTAAGATATCAAGCATGCGTTTTTATAAATAAGCTTAATTTGAAATGAAAAATGGTTTATGCTCATATAGAACGAGTTTGTACAGCAGGAAAGTTGTAGTCCGTGAGGGCGTTATGCATTTTTGTTTTTCTGGATGACTAATTCATTTATGACGGATGTGTGACGTCCATGCTGACGCATCTTTCATCTGCGAATTTCAATGATAGCACCCTGACAACATGTTCACTGTGCTTTAGAATGAACAACTGTAGTGTGTGTAAATGCTTTATTGCCTGCTGATGTAGCCACTCTGACGGTTAGCTTGTTATCTAGGCACTTGGACCATTGTTGGAAAAGCAACAGCCTTCTCAGGAAATTTGCAACTTTTTCACAAAGGTAAATGATAAATTTCCCTTAAACAGAGCAGTAGTCTGGCTGATTTTTTCATTTGAGTTTTTTTTTCCATTTTGTGCTTAAAGTACGGAATGTACTTTACTAAATCTGTTGATTACGCCACTCACAAGATGTTTTGCAGACAGTTGTCAAATTCAAGAAATCCTTTGTTATTTCAACTACACAATATTGAACACAACTATCCACGATTTCTTTAAAACTGTTTTCAACACGGAAAAGCTGAAAATCTTGGTTTGGTTGGTTGGTTTTAAATCTTTATCTTCGGCCTGACAAAGCCTTCATATGTTATTTCCTGGTAATTTCGCAAAGCCTACTTGTAGAGGCTTTTGACGCAAGGCTGGTTACCGAGATTAAGTGCCGCTGAATGGAGAGCAGTCCTTAGAATGCGTTGCTCAAGTGCACACCCCGAGAGTCGAACCAGCGCCGCTTGATCTTGAAGTTTCTTCGTTCACGTACCACAGAGCTATCGGGGCGGACTTGTTATTGGTTGCATTGCGCTGCTGCCAATACACAATGAAAACGTATTGCCAACAAGCAGAACAGTGATTTATCTCCGTCTTGCATCACTGGTAGGCTTGTTCACCAGGAAAACTACGACATATTCAATCGCTGGCTCATCAGCTTGCTAGTTGATCTGTACTACATATATTTAAGCTACCATTTTGCTTTGACCGCTATCAATGAAGCACAACTTGTCTTTAGCTGTTCAAAAAATCAGTAAACAAACTTCCCACAGGCTTTACTTCATTTACATACTGTAGCACTAGAATTTGCTGAGTCCATCAGAAATTTAAAGCATACTGTACATTATCCATTTCATCCACTTTTAAAGGTTCTCTTGTCGACTGCTAAGGCTACTATGTGTGTGTTGTTGAGAATGCATGAAGCGTGTTGTTGAGAATGCATGTAAAATTTGCAAATGTCAGCATAATCTACTGCATTGTTTGACTAAACTCTTACGTGCAATTTTGCTTCCAGTTCAAATTTTTCTTCAAAGTTCCTCAACCACACAATAGCTTGACTAGACCTAAGGCGTGTTTTGTTGTCGATCCAATATAAAAATAACGTGGTTAGTTTCCTTTATAGGCCTTCAGCGGACTGCTTCCGCTTTGAACATGTCAGCTTGCTGGCTGTCGACCCTGACTGACTCAACGAACCAACAAACTTGCGTTTTCGTTTTCTTGCACAGAGCGCTTTAGATGTCAACGCAAACGAAAAGTCTTCACGGTGGCCTTAATCATTTTCATCTGCAATCGCTTGAAAAGGCCTCTTTTTTAACCGAAGTGTTAATATTTTTGATAGGCTATATCATAGATATGTCCCCTTTAGGTGTTGCTGTTTAAGGTTCTAATGGGATGCATGGTCTGGCTCAGCTCTACTGGGTGGAAGTTTTTTTCTGACTTTGTTTGCCTCCATTTTTCGCACTGTTGAAAACAAATCTTCCCCCCTTTATAAAAAGAGGAATTTTCCAAATTACAGTTACAGTACAGAAGAAAAATTTGCTGGTAGTTTGATAGTTTTTCGTCACGTTTCCACTGTACATGGAGTTCATGACAACAGCATTATGACGGCTTCATGAGCATTTTCACGTAATGCAGTTGCTCTATACTCTGAAATGTCAAAATTCTATGAAACATGATAACAACTTTCATTAGAAATAAACAAATCTAATGGTTAACTTTTTGAGTATTTTCTACTCGCATTTTTTACTCTGAAGCACTCGACCTTTACTGGTGAATGTGAAACATTTACTTGGAATATACGAATAAACAGACTTTAAGGTTGTCACCAGTTACTCTTAAAATCAAGTGAATGCTATCAGCTCACAACTATAAATCTCACAAGATATTTTCATTTACTTGCACCTTGTTGTGCTTTGCTGACCGTCCTCAATTGAAAATAAACTTGTTTATGGCTACACCGCCATATGATGTGCTTGTTCATAATGAATAACCAGCCCATCTTGATAAGGAGAATAGATCATTTAACGTCCAGACGAATCGTATGTTTACATTGCATGAATGCATAGATGATGGACACGTTAACTTTTATGTGCTCTGTCTTTATCTTGAAGAAAAAAAAACACCATACAACATGCTGGTTGCACAGAAATTGCATCTCACGGCGTTTTCAAAAGTAATATGTTCAAGATTAAAAATTGTGAAGATTTTGTAAGTTAAACATTCAACAACATTTAAGTGGCTCTCCGCCAAGACTTTATCAAATATTCAACGTCTTGTTGTATTATGTGATCAGTGCATTATGTGATCAGTGCGTTTTCAAACAACATATCACAGATTGGCTGAAAACGGTTCATTTGCAATGAGCCAATTGAAGTACGTTCATGAAAAACAATTCGACCACGTAATTGCTCAAAAACTTGCACAATTTTTACATCTTCCTTAAAATTCACCAGCGAATGTTGCCATTTCGTTAAATTTTTCTGTTTTAGTGCGAAAACGAAATTGTCTTATTTGCGTTGTGCTCCAATTTTCTTGTTGAATTACCAATGCTCAACAAACAACCAAAGTAACTTTTAACACATCTTTTTACTTCAAAAGTTATTCCACCACGCAGCCTGTTGAAATGCTTTTCAAAGCTTGTTTCTCATACCATTCACAAGCAGCTATGAGAACTGCTTGGGATAGTACCAAGGTGGAGTTAATATTTGATCACATTTTGGTAAGATACTCCATTTGTTAGCGTGCAGCAGAACTCTATTCTTTGAAGTGTAGCATTACGTTTTCACGATACAAGTTATGTTCTTGAAGTTGCTTGGATCTTAATGAATGTTATTGTCGGTAGACACTCTTTGAGGGAGCACGTTTTTTAGGTGCAGACAGTTAGACGCCGGTCAAATAGGCGCGCACACTGTGTCGTCTGGGTATTTAGGTGCGAAGCACCTAAAAGACGTGGACCCCTCTTGATACCAAGTGATTGTATTCTGAAGGCACTTAATCACATGCTTGGCGGTGACTTCAAGGATTTTCTTTTTTGTCTCGTTTCTCTTGATTTGAATTTTCAGGCACCAGGCACTAGCCCTGATACAACAAAATCAATTCTCTGTTCACTGCAACACTGATCTATGAAAAACTCTGATGAAGATTTTCAGATATCTTAATTCATGCTTTTATTGTTTCAAACACGTATCGTCGTATATAATATAAATGTTCCTCACGCAATGTCACACACCCCTTTAGCACATGTCAAAGTAACGTGTATGTTAAGAAAACGTTTCTAGTTGCAAATGTTGTGATTTTTCTACTTTGTTTTGGACTGTGTCAGCTTTACCTTGCATCCAAGGGTATATCTTTAGCTGGATTATTTTACCTGAACTTCACATCAAGCTAACATAGATGTCAAGCATTCATTGTCAAGACTCGATGATCAAGACCCCACGCCTTTCTTTAATATGAAAATAAAAGATAATCTAGTCAGCTGGTGTATGCACAACATGGTGTATTTTTTTGTTAGTTTTCAATCCCGCATAGCTGACATGTTGGAATTTCCGAGCCACGTCCTTGTAGTGGGTGTTCTGCATCAAATTTTGTTTATTTGCCAAAAGAGGAAATTTATGCTACGTAGTTGGGTTCAGTATTGCTCCTAATCATCATCATCATCATTTTCAGCCTGTGAGAGCCCACTGCAGAGCGTAAGCCTTCCCCTTTTCATGCCAATTTACATGATTATGTGCTAGTTGGTACCAATTGGTTGTATTGCATTGTTTGTCAATGTCGTCCCTCCATCTTACTTTTGGTTTTCCTTTCTTTCTTTTGGTTTCTCGTGGTGTCCATGTTGTTAATTTTTTAGTCCATCTATTGTCCTGATATCTTGCTATATGACTAATTTGCTATATTGCTCCTAATGCCAGTTGTTAATTGAAACGTCGGGCAGAAACAATTACCGTACTTTCTATTACTCAGTAAGGCTGCAACGTTGCAGAAACAAAGACGGAGATACCGTTGTGTAGGGTAGTTATGTAACCTGGCCCTTTGCAGACACGTAGAATGCTACAAGTCTGTTGTTTTGATAGGTTAATTGCCAATTAATTTTGATTTGATTTTGTCAGCACTGTCGGCAATGTCCCAGGTCGATACACGTCATCGAAACGTTCACACCAATCGTTCAGCATGTTCTCAAATGTACAGTGGTGAGTTTCCTCGTAACTATAACACTAGATTATTATTGTTGATAAGTTAATAAGTAACTGTAGATTATTGTTAATGTAGCTCCAATAATTGTTGATCAGTAACAGTCCTTGTTGATGTGACTGCAAAGTTTTTTAATGCATCTTACACTACAATGCCGCACTAAAACTATTCGTTTAACCCCAGCGGAAAATAGCTGTCTGCGTGGTTCGTTATTTATAAAAGTTGCGTTTAAGCATTCGATTCTAGAATTCTTTTTCACTTCCACAATTTCATGTTTAATGCTTTTCATCATACTCGATATCTGATGTATGGCGATGTTAACAATGGTTTAAGTTTTCGTAGTTTTTATTATTTTCTACTGTTGATTCTGTTTGCAATCATTTTCGAAGTTTTTTAAGTAACAAACAACTGCAGCAACAACGTCATCAGAAGTTCAGTAAATACTAACTTTCAGCAAAAGATGACTCAGTAATTAAGTTTTTCATTCAGATTTGGATTACCGGGAAACGTAAAAAACGGTGGTATTCATTTTTTAGGCGATATGTGAGACCTTCTTTCAAAGGAGCAAGGGCTTAACCATACAGCGAGTTTTCAAAAATTTTAATGGCGAAAAATTCATGGCGAATGATTGAAAAGAGAAATATCCAAATTCTTGTTTACATTTCAAATCAAATCAAAGTGAAGTGTAATATGTAAAAATTAATGGACAGCAGCTGTAAAAACTTTAAAAAAAAAGCAACAATAAAAATAACTTATAATGCATCACTATAACTTCAAGGATAAGTTTGATAAATGTTCCCAAAAAATTCATCACTCAAAATTTACTCATTACAAAATTTTATCTCATCATTCCTTTCTGATATCCAGTTTTATTATTTCGGTTTGCATCATCAACCTCAGGGCATTTTGTAGCTATAAAAAGAACAGAATACCGAAGCTGACTTTATGGTTTAGCAAGCATTTCAACAGCTAGGCTATACTGTTTTTCATCTTCCTTGCTAGAATACAATTTCATTGTTTATCACTACTTATGTTCAATGCGCTGCTTTTATACAGCATTTTGTGCCAATATCAGCCGTCAACCTTGGTATAATATTGGTCACGTACCACATTCGTACTAACATGATACTGAGTTTACGAATATTCCCTACCTACATCAAGGCCGCAGTGCTGGATTACTTTTTGCAACTGCACCTGTTAAAATGCTAGGCTTGGCGTAGTAATTTGTATGATTGTGAAAATAGTTCGATTTAAAAAGGTTAATAACCAAATTTACTTGTTTGATATTAAGTAGTTAAGTGGATAAATTAAGTGGCCATAAAATCCATTAAGTTACGCAGGCTTGAAAAAAGAATATTGTTAACCAAGCTTAGAATAACTTCAAGCTTGTTGCAAATCCCAATACTGAACCTTGGATAGTCTTAGCACACTCAACCTTTTTGAACCATATTTACTTTGTAGCAGGCTGCAAGCTTTCGTGTTTTGTGATGCAATGCCATTTCATTGTTTGACGTGCATAGGATATTTTTAGTAAGACCACTTCCTTTCAACTATCTGGTAAAGCAGCGCATGGCTTTGTGAAAGCAATTACTGCCTGTGTTGTCATACCTCTAATGCCAAATTTTCACATGCGTTTCAAAAAGTGTTTATTATTAGTCATACAGTTGTTAAACAGCACAGGGTTATTGTGTTGTTCGACAGCCATTGTGTTGATTTGTCATTTAATTTACTCATGCCACGTGCCCGTAATATCACACCAGCCAAATTACACCCATTCAGCGTCAAGACGAAAATTACGTCAACATCTATCATCGAACACTGATGTTTTTCTGCGTTTCAGGATTTTGGTAAAGCAACTTGGAGACGAACTTTCGTGATGGAGTATATCCAAGCTTTGAGGTCACAAAACAACGGCATTGAGGCAGTGCGAGCATTTGTACACACGATGCATGGAGCATTAAGCGAATGCCCACACAAACGAATTCTTAGTAACTTAATAAGCGTTTGTAACTCGGCCATCTACCAATGTGTGTCTACTGGCAAGATTGAGTAAGTGACACGGGATTATTTTTTTAAATGTTCATAATAAAAAAAAACTTATTGTTTACATAAAAACCTACGTATTACGTTATTCATTTCCATTATACTGTAAATACTTATTTACCGTCGTCATTTAGAACTCCTATAAGCATAGCTATTGCTATAGCTAGGCATAGCGCTGTTTAAATGTTATTAATACTGTCGTTTGAATTGTTATGGGATTATGTTAAGAGGATTTGAACAGCATTTTTTTAAGTTTAAAAATAGGCTGCTGGCGTGGTAGTCTACATATCATATGGTAGTATCATAGATCATTTACAGCTCTTTAGCTGTTTTTGTGAATGGCGCTCCCTGTGGTCAAGAGGTTTCTATTTTCTAGCTAACTTTTTTTTTCATGGCGTTTTACGTTGATATCGAAGTAGGACAAACGGCTATCTTCGTAGGCTATACCTCGCGTTTGTTATATAATTTCTTTTATGCGTGTAAAGTTAACTCTGTTTAAAATTATTAGATCCATAAAATACACCTGCCACTTTGATATTTGACGTTAAATAAATGTAATTGTAGTTGTTTAAATGACGGCTGGTTATTTATCGCAGCAACAAAAAGCATGGTTATCCAGCCAAGTACAGAAGGTCTCGAGTTGGCTTCCCACCCAAGGCAGGGAACGGCAAGAACACAATGTTGAACAACTGTCGCCACATCAACCACCCTAACGACTCTAAGAACATGAAGAATGCGAACCAGGATATTTTAGATGAAAAGAAACAGCTGAATGAAGTGAACGAAGAGAACAAAATTCTAAATACAGACGCTCAGCAGAGAGGTAATTGATTACACACGACCGTCTCTCATGTACGCCGTTGTAAGGACATGTATTTTCATGATGATATTATTTGAAATACTTGAGTCAGTTTGGGAAGTTTACACCCAGCCTCTTAATGTTAACAAGGGCACCCAGCCACCAAGGACATGCAGCCTCTTAGAATTAACATTGCTTTTGCTTATCATTTAATTTCCAGAGTTTATGTTTTTAATAGTTACAGTTTTCACTGAATCAGAATAAAAGAATCTACTGTAGGTGTACATGATATCACCTCTTTTCTCTCTTTCTCTCTTGTGTTGTGTAATGTGTGAACTTGCTTGACTGACTGAATCAAACATCGCAATAGGATTGACCAGTTTAGATTTACTATTGACTTTAAATTTTGGCAACTTTGACGAGCGGTTTCATGTTTGAAGTGGCTGTGTTGTTGGTATTTTTAGTATTGGTCCCTGACTCAAAATATTTTAGCGATAGCATTGGCAGGGGTCGTGTTTCTCAGCCTTTTTCCGGTCTTTGAGCTTGTGAGTGGCGTGGACTTTGGTTTTATAACGCAAGTTAAATAAATTACGTTTTTCCTGTTGTTTTTAAATTGATTGTTGGCAAATTTTAACTATGAAAGGCGTGAGAAAATAAGCTGTCATTTCACAATAAATATGTATTTTCATTCAAAGTTCAAAACGTTGTGGACTTTTGGCTTGTGGCCATTTTTTTATGCCTTTGTGGTGTCAACAGTTTGACACAGCTATAAAAATGTTTTCTATAAGTTATTGACGAGTTTTTTTTAAGTTTGATAATTAGATACAGGAAAGTATAGACAAAATTCTCAATAAATGATTTAAACGGCAGTGAGTTTCAACCTTTTCTCTCTCGCACACCCCTTGCTGAAGATTTTAAAACAAACTCATCCTTGCTTGCTTTTTTATTATCAGAACTTAGGTATGCATTAAGCAATTTACCTCCCTTGATAGATGAAATTTACCCCTGAGGAAATTTTTCTCGGGTTGGATAACTTGGATACCCTTAGTTTAAGGTGTAGTTTCTGGCGCATTTTTTATCAAGTGGCTGCCATCGACTTTTGCATGCAATTGGTCGTTTTAGATTTTTCAAGTTTTTAGATTGCTGACGTCATTTGTTTTGTTGTTTTTGGTTTTATTTCTATCGCTTACTCAGAACAGCACTACACTGGTGTTAATCATCAAACCTGCCAATTTCTTTCAGTTTTTCAGTCAAGTTGGCATATATAGATTTTAAGCTACGGTACAGTATATTTAAATTTGATGGTGGACGTATTAAGCTTGGAGGTAGTGCTGTTTGGACCTCTTACTTTTCTTTTATGTAACGATCCCAGACAGCAAAATCCGTTATGTAATGTACCACTATTGTTTGTTTTATTTCAACTTTCTACGTAAGGTTGTTTACCGTTAAACAGAAACCGCAGTTGAACTGGACTTATCACTTATCCTACATTACAATTACATACAGTTCTCAATCTCAGCATGATTGCCTTTCAAGGGGAAATATAGCTTAGCCTTAGCTGTTTGAAGTTAGGAGAAAAGGACACCATGACTAAACATCATTTGCAAGTGTAGACTGTGGTAGATAAGTTCGTTTTTCTATTTTTAGAGTAATTTTCCTACACACAAAAACTTTTTGTTGTTATTTTTCTACTGCATTATTCTGAGTTTGAATGATAATTTTTTCCCATAAAGCAACTGCTTTTTTATTTGATAACATAGTAAGTCATATCACTGCTTCTCATGCGACACACATGCAACACCCTCTTCAAGTTATACTTTTTTAAGCAGTTTTCTTCCATGAGATTGTTATTTTATCTCTTGCTTTGGACGTTAGCTTGTGCAGCTCATTTTACGCGTTTCCGTTTCTGATATCTGGGTGCTAAAGAAGCAGGAATTCAATTACAGTATATTTATTTGCATCAGTGCTTCTCGACTTGGAGCGTTGTTGACTATTTTAGGGCCAAAGCACATGAGACTGGCCTAAGGACATTTTTTGAAAATCCGATCAGGAATTTTCTGTACCAATTTGTGGGAGCCATATTAATATTATACGACGTCTTCCTTTGATCTCAAACGATGCAACAAACAATCATCAGTTTAAGTTTACCGAAATCAAATTTAGCGTTTGCACCCAAACTTACTTTGAAAACCACTAACCCTAAAGCCGATCAGGGTCACTGTGTTAAATGTCACCTGCTACACAGTAGTGTGTGTGATAATACTAATATGATTGAGTAATATTGGGTCCTAGCGCAGTGAGTAGCTTTATAATGCTGTCAGAGCTTTGTCATGCAAGCGGTTTTAACGCTGCTGTCGCGTACGAGGGCAGGCAAACAGGTAACCATCTGGAAGCCAACCTTGATACAACCAAATTATTATTTGTCATGTTTTTGATACAATCAAATTTCCTCACAACAAAATCATAGTTTGTTAACAAAATCTTTTCAGGCGATCCTAACTTGACAGAAACTTATTTGCAATCAAACAAGCATTTGTCCATATGCGAGGAAGAACCCCCGGGACTGACAGCAGAACAACTAGAGACCATGTCCACATTCGTTGAAGTTTTGAAAGAGACGTAAGTTTGTTTTTATCCTGCCTATTCCACATGGGCTGAAGATTGAATTAAACGGATTTAAAGGCAAGGGAGCCAATCTTTGTGCCCTCCTTCAAGCATATCATGAAGCGTCTTACCATGACACAGCTGCGTGCTTTTCACCTTTTAAAAGGTTGTCTTATGTTTTTCCAGGCTTTAATCAGCACTATCTCGGTAAATACAAGTTGTTCTTTTAACATTGCCTTAAATAACACCAGACATTGAAGCGATATTAAAACAACTTGTGATTGCTAAGATGGTTTTGATTTGGTTTAGATTACAAATTTTTTTTATCTACCAACGTAAAATAGACATATTAATGGCGTAATGTCTTCAACTCGGTATCTGGCTGTTCACTCTTGGTGATGATTGATTTTTGCAGCATGTCTGCTTGAAGGAGCTATCACAGTCTTCTTGTAATTGCAGTGACGTAACACTTAATTTGGTTGTTTTAAATTTGATCAACGTAATTTTCTTTACACATTTTCAATATAGACCAACGTTCGAACGGCATAATTGGTTCGTTTTCGTCAGTTTTTGGCGGCCCAGCTGCTTGCAAAATGCATGGTGGAAAAGTGTTTTCAGTCAATAGTCATGCAAAATAAAATCTTTATTCTGCTTTTCAGCATCGATTGTTTAACTAAGACGTTGGCAGTATTGTATAACTATGTTTATTCTTGAATTATTTTCAAGTCATATTTTCGACAAATCTTTTATTTGTCTTGAATCGAAAAAGTTTTGCAGATTTTTTCAACTCGTCTTTTTACAGTAGTGTTCCTCCTTATTGATTTTCGCATCGATTCTTTACATAGAGATGTCGAAATTACGTATAAATTAATAGTGACTTGCTCAAACACTACCAAATCATATTATGGCTGGCCTATTGTCACAATTTGCCCTCTAGCAGTCAGCCGTGTCTTGTGTAGATTTTGTATACGTATTGGCAAACTCTTTGACGACTTTATCGACACGTGGTGAGAGCAGGCATTGGGTACTAATGCAATCAATTGAAAAGAGTGATTCAACATGGCCTTTCTCCTCAGATCAAAGATTTCCGATTGGTGTTCTGGATTGGCTGATATTCTTCAACCTTTACCCTTCCCCAACGAGTAAGAAACGTGTTTATATTTAATCCTATATTCGGTCACATTAAAAGTTCATTTTGGAGCACTACCAAAGCAACTACCACCACCAAAGCAACCCACTCTTTTTACTTATTAAAAAGTCACAATATTATTAGCTGAACTGATGTTTTTAAAAGGAAACAGAAATTTTGTGAAGGGTTACTTTGCTTTACTTTTGTTAAAATATCACAAACATCTAGTTACAACTGAGGAAGGAACTGATGATAATGATCTTCAACACTTCTAACCTATGCAATGCTTTCAAACCTGTGCAATACAAGAGTTTTAAGAATAACTTTGCAGTATTGCCAGACATTTTATGCCTCGATGGTAGCTGAAATCTCAGTTAAACAAAATTAATTTTTTACATTGAACATTTGAGATAACACGAGGAGGTATCGAACTGAGGTTTACAGGTCACTTGGGTTGCAAGTCATTCATGTTTAGGTTATGCAATTCCACTGCAGTATGTGAGAAACCACATCTGATAAATCTGTCAATTGGAATTAGTGGTAGCAACGGGAATTGTGCTTACAGCCTGAGTGGCACTGGCTGTTGCTCGAAAGTCACCTGTCATTTGCTATTGCCCATACGCATATGAAGGATTGAAAATTCAAACTTAGTTTAAAAAATCCATATTAGTTTGCACTTCTGAAATGTTGCGATCGTATAGTTACTTCAATTAATCATGCCGGACTCACTGAGTGTGTAGAAGTTTATATCTATTTTTGGAAAGAAAGAAAGGAAAATTTTGAATTGCAAAGCAAACTAAATTTCTTGTGTAGTTATTTTTGTCAAAATCTTATGGACATTTTTGTACTACAGGGCGATGGACAACATCCAGTTTACCCGGTAAGTGGTTTTTAACGTTTGTCTTGCCCACATAGGCGAATAATTAATAAAAAATTAATTTGATCTTAAACCATTCCAAATTCGGTACTTGATGTGATAAATTTGTGCCTTGATTTTGTTATATCCTGATCTTGCTTCAGCTTTGACCCTTGTGTTTGTGTAAAGTTTGACAAGGCTTTAGCGATAAAACCTTGATTTTGAAATATACTGCGTGTTGCAAGTGCCAATTAAGCGATTGTGCAAAATCACTTAAATTAACCGGAAATTAAGTTTTAAGTTTTGCACTTACAAAAACGTTTGCACATGCATTAATTTTCTAATATTTGTTTTTTCAATTTTTTATGAAAATTCCCTTGACATTTTTCTAACATAACTTGCTAATAGAATTTCATAACTTTTGCACAGTCAATTTTATGAATCAAGTACATTTTTGGCCGCTTGCCGTCACGTCACTTCCGCTGACACAAAGGAAATGAAAATTCAATACTCACTCCAGTTGAAATTATGCAACGAGTGCACGGAAACTATTGTTTCGTGCCACGCATGCTTTCATTGTTTAATAAAGGTTATGAAATACACGCAAGACTGCACGACGGTACATACAGTATATTTATTGTCGACCGGAAGTCATATCACTGTAGAATTTTGCATTGTAAATTTGTTCAAAATACTCGTTTTTGATTTTGATCCCCTCAGTGTATCAAAACCTTGGTTCATTTTTAGCAAAATGCAATTTACACAGTATCAGTATATCTCCTGGTCAATAAAAGTTAGTAGAGCGGAGTTGCCCACAAGGCCATGCACACCTTGTACCGTTTTTTACAACCTAGTAGCAACAAAGTGTTGGGTATAAGAATTGGATGAGTCTGTGCTGGGTGTATATTTAATAATTAGACTAAAAATCGCTTTTTATTGCACTGAAGCTATACAATACATGCAAACACAATCTGCACGTTTTGATGCGATAATGTCAGTTTTGCATTGATAAGGTAAGAAAACCATTAACCCCTCAATTGTAGCTATTAACAACCTGTCAGCTTGAGCCATTTTGCTTTTGCGCATCAAAAATGGAAGCCATTCCTGACTTTGTTAAGCAAAGCCTTTGATGCCATGGCGTGTTATTGAATTTCTAAAGTTTTATAAATTATTCAAAGTACTGCAGTTTTCTCGATACATTATTCAAAAAAGCGCTGATAATGAATTGTTATTCGCATTCGCAATTTCCTGGAAGTGAAAACTGCCTCAGCGAATATCGTAGTCTTTTGACTCACTAAATCAACTGACCAATGTGGCCATTTTTGCATCGTATCGACGTCAGGTGAGGTTGAAGCGATTTAAATCTTTTCTACCTGAGAACTAACAAGGCCCAAGGGACAACGTTTCATACCAGATCTATTTTTAAGTTGCTTTGGAATTGTTTCGTTTTGACTGACAGTTCCTGCAGTCAGCAGTGAAGTAATTGCGGTCATGTGACATAAAAGCTTTTTTTGAATGAGACATTTAAGCGACAAGAGTCAAACGTCTTCATTATGGCTCGAAGTGATCTTTGTATCGATGTAAATATTGATCTTTTTGTTGAGAAACAGAATGAACGACACTTAATTATACGCTTCAAAAGAGAATGAAAAGTATTTAAGGACCATAATAATAGGGAGTGTTATTTATAGTCGGAGCCAGAAAATTTACAAATTTCTACAAGCTACTTTGTTGACCTGAAGTCTTAAAATTTTCTATTAAGATTGACTTTGTCATTTGATCAATGTTAATAGGCGTAGAACTAACTATTTAAATTTGCTTTCCACGAAGGCTTATGTATCCTGTGATAGAGCAGTTGGCAGATGATCCTCGTGGCAGCGTGGTCCGTTGTCTTTTGTATTCTCGTGGTGGAAAGGATGGATGGCTTCAGGTGTACAGTCCTGACGGCTCAGCATGTGAAGACGAAGGGAAACTATTCACCAAGATGGTTGGTTTCAATTTTATATCAGTTTTGTACTGACAAAAATTTCATTTCAAAATTTCAAAAGTTTTACAACCAACCACCATCAATTGCTGTATAGGTCTTGGGTCATGCGGAGTTCTGTTTTTTTTTTTTGCGAAGCTTTAAGATTACTGGAAAGCAAGAAGTAACCATAAGCATCAAGTCGACTTACTGTCGGAACGAGCTTATCAATTATTTATTTCATGAGTACAACGAATATCATATCCTAGTAACCTCTCCTCGTATTCCAGCAGTTTGTAATTTTCATCTCAAGTTAACCCAAACCTTGTATCAGGAAAGCTTCACTCAATAGGTTATCAAAGACGAATTTGCTCGCTTTTCTTCATGGTTTATTTATAATAACAAAAGCGTTGGAGGTAACACGCTGGTTTCTCCTTTATTTTTGTGATAGCCTTTATTACGTGGCGTTGACGCAAGACCAGATTATAAGAATTAATCATTTTGAATCTGCGTCCCGTCACTCAACAACTGACAGACTTCCTTCCAAACAAGTAGGAAAGTTAACAATACTGAATTGAAAAGAAGACACATTCATAGTCTGGAAGCGCAGTCTATCAGTGAATGGTTCCTAACCTGAATTGTATTTTTTATGTTTGGTCTCACCCACCTTTCGAAGGTTACTTTTTGTGTGGCATGCGTTTTATTTTAAAATAAATTTTGAATGTTTTATACACTTTAAACTGCAAACTCGTTTCTAAATTCAAAAAGAATATCACTTCAAATTTTTTCCGTCCTTCTGACGTGACTAAATTTATTTTTACGTTTATTAAACGTAACTGTTTTGAAGATGGAAGCTCTTTTGAACCCGGATGTGCAAACAGGACAACTGAAAAAATTTCTAACCACCATAGCGGAACGTCACTTGCAAGTGGTGGTCATGCTCGCATTGAGAGAAAACACCGTCATGATATCAGTAAGTGCTCATAGAAAAAGTCGATTTGAAGCAAATGCCATTTTTCTTCACTGGTTGAAACTTGAAAAATTGAATGCTACTTGAGACTGACTTAAGCCGCATTGAAGCCATTGATTTTTGAAACCTTGTTGAAAAAACGTCCAATATGATATCTAATGATGGAAATGCAAATGAAATAAATTTTAAACGTAGTTTTTACGCGTTTTTTTAATTCAAGTTTTTTTCAGTAAGTTTTTTCCTTTGGTAGATACTGCATCAATTTTTTTTTTGAAATTTAAAATCTTGCTCAAAGTGTTCATTCTCCATCTTTGGTTCAGACATAGACAACAATCTTGTAACAACAACTCTATCGTGGTGAAGTGTCATCTTCGTTCTCTATCAGGTTCTCCGAAGCATGCTTGATATGGGAATTCTTACGGACGAGCAAAGTCAGCTGCAAGTGGTTTCAGCCCTGCGATGCACCCCCGCTGGTAGAGCGGCGTACGATCAAGTAAAAACTTTACTCGAATCTCTCATCAATTGTCAAGGACCCACAGAATTCACTCTCTCACCGAATTCCACTGTAAGTAGACGCCAGTGGCGTATATTCAGGGTGTTCAAGGTGTGCACTGAACACCCCAAGAAATCCAGAAAAAAAGAAAATTTCCATCGGTTGTCGATGTTCTTTACTTTCATGATATTCTAACATCTTGCTGCATGCTGATTGCTTTCTTTTCAATTGCAAAACTCGACCCCTTCTAATTTTAATACTCCAACGTTTGAGGTCATTGCCTTTAATTTTTTTCGGTCATTACCTTTAAGCTGGGTGTGCACTGACAGCTTGGCGAGTGCTATTTAAAATAAACAATTAAGAAAAATGACGCCACAAGGCAGCGAAAACAGCAATGGTTTTAGGTCAGCCAGGCTGTGCACTTGCTGATCTGCACACCTTGGCGCGTCATTGGGGGAATCCCAGGCAATAGCAAGTTTTAGCTTGTTGGATTAGAGTTTGAGGTGATCAGAGTTGGAAACAAGATAAGATAAAGTGTTTTTTATGCACCAAGTGCCAGTAAATTAGGACTAGCTTGTCTGAATCTGCAACAAAGCTTATGGCAACAGCCAATATCATTGATGCACCATTCTAAAACAACACATCTAATCGTTTTGTAATTAGAGTGTTTGTATGTTACCGGTACTGGTATTGTACCTTATTGCTGAAACACCTTAATTATGTAACAGGTGCCAGCTGACTCAAAGTCGCTTTCTGTGTCTCCTGGTTTGTCTCACATTAATTATTGCCTATGTTTGTTTCCTCTTGGGTGTACCACCGGTACGGTATATAATATAGCCTATAAATTAAAATGTGAAGCCAATGAACAAAATGATACCGGTACTGATAATAAAAAAATTGGCTAGTGGCTAAAGCTGCGTTTAGACTACATCCGTTTTTACCACATGTTTGTTTTTAATTCGCTTGTACAATGTACATTTCTCTCGGTGTTGCAACCGTGCAACAAGGTGTTGCACGCTTTAACTTTCGCGTTTTTTCAGACTCCTGCTGTGTTATGGCAAGTAATATTGTTCGTTTTGATGGTCGGAAATAAAAACTGAACTGAAGTATGTGACTTTAGAAATGCAACTTAATGTTTGATATTATTAAGTCTTTCATTCAATAGGCGCTGTCAAATAAATATCTATTTTGTATTCTTCTCCATTCCAACAACATTATTTTTGTCAGTTCTGTTCATGTTCAGAATTTGTGCGGAAAATGCTCTCAGAACGCACCAAATTCAATGTTAATTTTAAAAATTTTCTGGGGCAGCCCCCCCAGACCCCCCGCTGTTGCTTTGCCGTCACTGAACACCCTGTCAAAGTGGTCACGGTACGCCACCAGTAGACGCCTCTTCTGTGAAAAAGCAGGGCCATTTTTGTTGTATTCATTTAGCGTTTTATTTTTAACGTCAGACAAACAGCCAGAAAAAGCCGTTACAGTTATTAACTTCTAACATCACTTTCAACGCGTTCAGCTCA
The DNA here is from genome assembly GCF_918807975.1 of Aplidium turbinatum. Taxonomy (NCBI): domain Eukaryota; kingdom Metazoa; phylum Chordata; class Ascidiacea; order Aplousobranchia; family Polyclinidae; genus Aplidium; species Aplidium turbinatum. The sequence goes on along the minus strand of NC_137475.1, from coordinate 30,167,721 downwards.
ATACTGATCTGCTATTAGCAGACAACAAGGAGCGTGTGCGTTTCGCTATCCACTTCGGTGTAAATGCGGACTTACGATCATGAATATGCATTACATACAATACATGCATGCACACAATGCATGTATTGTATAATCTTATACATGGATTGCACTAAACTTGTGTTTTTAAAATGAAGTTTTTCCAAATAAGACGTTGTTGCTGAAGAATCTTCCAAACAAATAAGCGCATTAACTTGAAATTCATTTTCTTCCATCGAATCCTTTGTATCAACTGGTTGCAAATCACTTTTCAAATCAAACCACTAGCCGCCCCGATAGCTCAGTTGGTTAGTGCGTGACTTCGTGAACGAAAAAGCTTCAATATCAAGCGGCGCTGGTTCGACTCTTGAGCAACGCATTCTACGGACTGCTCTCCATTCAGCGGCATCTAATGGATGGAATAATACCCAGGCAACAAGACTTCAACAATTGGAAAACTTCACTCTACCAATCTCGGTAACCGGCCCTGCGTCAAAAACCTCCACAAGATTGCAAAACTACCAGGATTAACTTATCAAGGCTTTGCCCAGTCCGAGGATAAAAATTCAAAAACCAAACCATCCAAACTTTTGCACTAACCATACTCAAGTCATTAGCACCTGTCTTTGTGTGGGATAACAAAGATCGTGATGGCAATGTTGTGGAATACCTGAACATGAGATCCATTGTCTCGTGGGTCACTTTTCTTGTAAACAAAATTACGGCAAACTTATGTAACGTGGGTTCAGACTACATCAAGTGGTTGTAGTTAAATTATGGGTTACAATCTTACGATTTGGAAAGTGATTTACGGCTATGATTTGCAAAGTTATGCCAATTTGACCAACTATGACGTAATCCGTCGCCATCTTCCTTGATGCTATTTTCACCTTTTGACTTTTTCGTTTTTTCAGACAACTATCATCCTTCGTTAACCTTGCGCTAATGTTTATCGTTTGGTTTTAAACACTTCACTTTGACCTAACAATTTTTCACGTTGAATCAACGTAGAGTTATTTATTAAAAAGGGCTAATTAGCAGCTAAACTTCATTTGACGTGGAAATATTTTTAGAAACAAAATGTCATGACTCTATTTCAAAAACAGGATGCCGACTTGGAAACACTGCTTGGGACCGGAGGATGCAAAAGTCTGCAATCACTCACGCTGTCTTGCACACACGTGACTTCACAGTCCAGTGCTCTCATTGCGGAGCTACGCAATCTCAAGCATCTTAACCTGTGGGCCACCAATGTGAGTTATTTCAAAGCTCTTGAGCAACCTATTGCTTGTGAAAATACAATTCTTGAGCTATTGAAATGGTAGCTTTTTAAATTTTCTTAGTCATTGCAGCTATCATTGCTGTAATTGTCAAATGAAATCGATTACAAAAAGAAAATACTCATACAATCAGTGACTGTCAATTAAGCTTCTGAAGTGGATTGCAAAAATCTTATTATCAATCAATAGATTGTATAAGAGAACTTGTTTCATGCCCAGTGTTTTGATCTTGGGTTGAATGCCCAGATTGCTTTTGTTTTTAATAGTTTCGAATCCTCATATAAGTCTGGAAGTTTTTGAGGTTCGGCCATGGTGCTATTTCCAGTTGGCCACAGAGTTTGGTTGAATGTAAAACTTTTTGTCATCCAGTTGTATGTGATAGAGCTCTATGACAGTACTTAAATCTGAAGGACTTTTCCCTCAAAACTTTGCAATTTATGGCTATTTTACGTAATACAAATGTGGGGGTGACATCAATGCAGTTTTGTGGACCCACATCTCGGTCGTAACTTAAAGGCCGTAAAGTGCTCCCTCTTTCCATCTGGCATACTTTGAAGACAACTCATCAATTTTGCATTTTCAGTTTGATGACCAGGGCTTGCGCGTTCTCTGCGACAGTTTGGATTTGCAATATCTCAACTTGTGCGAGACCTATGTCACTGACGAAGGCATACAATGCCTCGAAGGTTAGTGCATCACGATTGCTCTCTGAGTCAACCGGAAGACGTTGGTATCAAATAGATCACGTTGTTGAGAAAAACACAAGGAGTTAAGGAAGTGCTGTTTATCGCAAATGCCTATTTATAAAACTCGTGACGATTTTCTTACCATTTTAGCTTTTGGGCTGATCTCGTGTTGTTTTTCCACAGCTATGCCCAGCCTTGAAGAGCTCAACCTGTGCAGCACAGACTTGCAAGCCAGCACATTCCTGAGACTAAAAGAACACTTGCCCAACTTGAGGGATTACTCGGTGTCTTATACCGATGCTTTTGGAGATGTATGACACTGTAACCTGTTGCAAACGACTATCTTTTTGCCTTAATTTGATCTTAAAAGTCGTATAAGCGACGTAAAATTGCGACAAAGAAGATTGTGCTCATGTCTAACTGAGCTAGCAAGTTATTCTCTTTACGTTGTTTTAACATCTGGCGACACTGAAAAGATGTAAAAAGGGCAACCTTTGCGAACTGAGAAGCGGTGATGACGTATTTACGAGCCGATATCTGCCAACGTATTTAATATTTATTACATTTCCAAACTTATGTCTACAAAACTGCAGCACAGGATCTAGGACATGCTGCCAACTGACGTGCTGATGGGCAGTTGCAGTGTAACTCAAAAACAAGACTTATATGAGAAAACACTTTGAATTTTCACGTGGGAAGTCCTTTTTTTCTTTGAAAAGAACTCTGTCTTTTCATAGTTTTTTTGTGTCATTGTTTTGTATATATTGCAGTCTCGTTATGGGATTCGTTTTTTTATTCTTTATGTGGTTTTCGGAACAGTTCCTTTAATTTAGAGCGTTTGATCAAACTCGTCCCACAAACATTGAGTGGACGTTATTTACCGAAATTCCTAATGTTACCGCCTAAGCTTTTGCCTACTAAGAAAATATTTTCAGGCAAAAGTCAATTAACTATCTACAGTATCTATCTATACGATTTAACGTCTCTTGGTTCCCGGATTTCGAGGAATCTTTAAAATGATTTATTCAGAAACTGTTGTACATGGCGACCTTTATACACAGGCCATGACAACGTGCAGCTTCAAATTTGACTGAAGGCCGATCTGTCATTAGCCAAAATCGCTGGTATAAGTTGATAGTTTGAGTATTAGTTAATAAATATATTCTTTGTGTATATTTTGTGCCATTTTGAGTTGCTTTTGTGCTATTACCATTCAAATAACGCACTAGATTTTGGCACTTTGCTGGAAATCCTAAAAGCGTCAGACAACACTGGTAATTGGGAAAAATTTGTCATTTTTTTAACATAAAATTAGGAGTTTTGCAGTGATTTGAGATTCAGTGACCACACTTTGGCGATTTGGATTCTTTAAACTATTATTTCAAAGGGATGTAAAATAAATTTAGCTTAGAGTTCAAAATCGAAATTACATCGGCCTTCAGTCAGGCCTCCAGTTTGCACGTTGTCAAAACTATGCTGTTGTATAACATGTGGATAATCATGTAATTAAAAATTTGAATCCCATCTTACACACAATTGCAAACTGTGATTCGTTGGCTTTAGCAGTGTAGCTTCAAAGGGAAATACACGTTCCAATGGTCGTCGCTTGGTGTTGGAATAAGTTAAAACTATGACGACCCATATATATACAGGCCATGCCAATATGCCAAATTTAACTGGTGGCCGTCCTGCTACCCTTGACAAGTCAGAATCGCTGGTGCAAGTTGATGATTTGAGTAGTAAAGATAGTTTTTGTGTATATTTTGTGTGATTTTGAGCTACCTTTGTGCTCTTCTTATGAATAATGAACTAGATGAGCATCTGGCAACACTGATAACAGAAAAAAATGCCATTTTTTAAAGTGAAAGTACGAGTTTTACAGTGATTTGATATTCGGTGGTCGCATTGTAGCAATTTGTATTTTCTTAATTATCATTTTAAAGATATATAGATTGTCCACGTTGGCAAGGCCTGTATGTATGTATAGATCGCTACGGTTGGAACTAAATAGTTTAAAGTGTTGGTCAAAGACAACTTCTTTCTTACGTCAGTTTAGTGTTTCGCAACGTAAAATCGTTGAAAAGCTGTTGATGTTTAATTACGTATTACTGTATTGAAATTAGAAACGCTATCTCCGCTAGGAAAATCCATCGTTTTACATTGATTCAATATCAGCAGACGTTGAATCAACGTAACAAGAGCGGTTTCATTTTCCCACCTGTTATTATTATTTTTTTTCATCACGTTGCTACAACGTTGTTACTTTTGCAGTTTTTTATCAGTTTAGAAAAGGCTGATACCTTTGATTAGTGTCAAGTTTGCAAAGTATTTTTGTAACTGACGGCGTTTTAAAAGCAACATTATCGTTGAATGTCAGTTTGTCATTCAGCTAAATTAATTGTTTTCTGCATGTGGGCCTTTCTTTCAATCATTGACGTATTATTTATTTACAGTGTTACGTCACGTTGTGGTATTCGCTTTTTGTTTTCATCGTTAAATTGTTCTTTTTCGCTTTTATTCCGCGTCAAATCGTTTACAAGAACGTCGTTAAAAAAAGTCAGAGATCTGTAGCATGAGCTTCGAAATGAAATTGCATGCAAAAAGAAGGTATTCTCTGATGTATTATTGTTGTTCTTTTTTTACTGTGTGCTCCGAGCAAGTTTTGTCATTATTACTATGATTAAAATGCATAGTTCTCCTACATTTGCCACTTGCCATTGCCTTACGGAATTTTTCAGTTCAACCTAGATCTGTGCGATATCAAATTAAAAAAGTTGTTTTGCCGTTTTAGGTCTTATTTGTTTGTATCAATCGGTTGCATATTGTGCAGTGTGCACGTTGCCTTTACATTCGACACGGTTGTTTTGATGTAAGTTGTGTTTTTCGCTTCGTTTTTAAACTGTGACAGACATTTTTGGTTCCACACTCCACAGTGTATGCTGACAGCATGACTAAGCAGAAAATGGGACTTCATTTTCTTGTTCTGCGTTTATCCTATCACAGCGAGTAACCGATGTGGGATCTGTTTTACTGAGTGAGCAGTGGAAAACTGCTTCACTAAGATTTGAGGTTTCAACATTTCCTAATCAACAAATCTATCACTTTTTACATTGATTCAACGACTATAGACGTTAAATGAATGTAAAAAATGGACTTGTTGGTCTATTAAAATTGTCGTCCCGTAATTCAGTGACATTCCATTTTTTTCTTTTACAGCGATCGTACACAGTTGTCTGCCAGAAAAGCGCCAGAATAACCGTAATTTTATTATCGCCCGAACCACCCTGGAGTTTATTGCACCAGCTGTCTGTTCTGTTAACAAATGGATTAATGTGAGTTTGGCATGGAGCAGCTAAATCCATTTTCGGGATTTTTGCTTTACTTTGGTACCACAAACCGCATGTAAGGCAACGACGATCAACGGTTGTGAAGATTATCGCCCTCCCCCGCAAGTCTCATTTGTAACAGCATATCTTATCCCAGTCAGCTGTTGCCTTTTTTCGCTTCGTTTTAACGTCTCCAAACGTTGAAGCAATGTAGACTACAATGATCCTCTTTGGGGATAACAGCTGTTTGAGACTTTTTGGTGCTTCGGTGAAAAAAAATGAAAACTTTTGATCTTGAATACATCTCACACTAAACTTTCTAACAACTTGCTTTTCCCGGCAAAACCACACTCGTCGTTATTGATTGCTTGCGACACTACCAGACCTCCCAAAGCGGTATGAAGGTGTCACGTCTTGGCCAAGGGTCAAAATTACCATCTTATGCCGATAAAGTAACTGAATATAATGAAACAAGAAAGTTATACTGGTTAGTGAATGCGCATGTTCTGAAGATAATTATGGAAGGAGTAGCTTAGATTGAAATTAGCAACCTTGTGTTTGTATCTAGTTGTACTGTTATCTTACCAGTTTAATCAGCTGTATGAAGATGTTTCAAATGTGACCGATTGATTTTTTATGCACTTTATGTTGCATGATTGCTTCCAGTACCCAAGAATTTGTCTGTTTATAGGTCTGACTGCCAATGCTGGGCTGCTATTGGCTGTAGCCTATTGCGCGTTATGGCACAATTTACCAGCAACAAAACAAAAATATTTTTTTCAGTATGTGAGAATGAACTGCTGTTTTGGTTCTGTATTTACGAGATCAGTGTAACTGTATTGCAATGCATGATGTGCAAAGAATTAAACGTGTAATTAAAATAAATTTATCGAAACTTGGACATACGATTTCCGGTTGTGTTCAATTGTCTGGTTAGCTGATAAATAGTTGCTCACAGAAGGGAACTCGTGGAAGTGGATCTCTATCAGTCTTTAACTCAGATTTTAGAATCAAAAATAGTCTTTAATGCGACTCTAATGTACTATGCAAGATTCTGAAAAACACAGATAGACCTACATTGCTCGCAAGTGGTTAGGAATCATGTCCGCTGCAACCTCAGTGTGAGGTGTTGAAAACGCTGGTCGCGTTTCGTTTGGTCGGCCCATTGACTTTATGCCGACTTCATTGAATTCTAAAAGTTGATTCAAAATATTGTTGCAGACGGATATTACTCGTTAAAGAATTTTATAATTATATAAATGTATTGAGCTCCAACAGGCGTCGAATTTCTCCATCATCACTGGCCAGCTTTTTTATGTTATCTTTGCCTTCGCGCATTGGACTTTTAGAGCCGGCACATGAACTATAATCTTCGTTTGAGTACTTCCATATACATCTTGTGCATTAATGCAAGAGTTTTCAAAAATACTGTAATGACACTTGTTTTTGTAAATAGCCTATACTTAGTCTACCACTTACGTTAACCTACAGACTTCTGCGTGGTGAGATGGCGTGGCTTGCTGGTCGGCACGTTTGTTTACCACGCAATAATACGTCACTTTTTATCGAACAGTTACAGAAGTATCATCGTCTGAATCAGTTTGAGACATGACAACAAGATCTCTGTTTCGGTGATCGCAAACTACTAAAAAAAACTAAAGCGAGTCGCAATCAATTGAAGGCAAAGTGATTATTTGATTCGAAGTAACTCTTTTTGAAAAGTCTGAGTCATCAATAGCCTAAATATTAGACCACAACTATAATTGACCCTGCACCAAATAAATTGACGAAAAAAAGCATTAACCAAACTACACTTCTAACACCGCCGATCGAAGAGGATACCAGAGAGTGCTGAGAGCAAAGAACATGTATGCTGAAACAAGGTTGAAAATACAATAGGCTATCAACACACTAGGTGGTGGTACAAATGCACAGCAATAGCCTACTGTAAAAATGATTGTTACCAAAACGCAAAACGCTATTATCTGTTGGCTCTCAAAGATGACGGGCTCGGGCTTCCTTTGTCCCCCCGCTTAACACAGCACTGCTTCCACTCTATAGGCTTACAGCTAATTTTATCTCCAAAAATAATTATTTTGAAATGAATAAAAAACATTATTATTAATAGCCTACAGCTTACAATAAATGTTTTGAATTTTCAAAATGCTTTTAGGCTACTGTTGTAAACTATTTCAAACAGTTTTCAAACTTAGCTTAGGCCTACTCTAATTATATTACGAATGTTTTGCCCTTTGCTAACTTTGGGGTAGCCTACTGCAATTATATCAGTTTATGTCGGGGCGCAAAACAATTTTTGTGCAAAAGAAAAAAATAACTTTAGTGAACATTTGTGATAATCACTGGAGATTATCAATTTTATGTTTAGAAATATCAATGCAGGAACAACCGACATGAAAACGACATTGATAAGGATCAGTATAATGATTTCAGGCTTGCAATAAAATGGAAATTTGTAAAAAAAAAATCCGTTTGCTGATAAAATCAGCACACCTGCAGTAGCAGTGGTTATTACAATATTATCTCGTTGCGTGCATTTACTTTATATCAGAATTAACTTCGCCTTGTGAAGTTTTATCTATTTTGCCGTTGTTGTGCAGAATTTAAGACACAAAATATAGACTACGTCATATTAACATCATCATCCACAAATTTAGTTTCTCATTCAAAACTAATAATAATTAAGTGGTGTGTTTTGGGTTGGTTCGCAAGCCTTGGGGCGTACCTCGAGGTACTTGGTATAGGCTACAAAAGATGACAACCAAAGCAATTTTACGTAATGTCGATTGATTTTACTAACAAGTTAGCATTTTGATTTATGAAGCTTAATAGGCCCAGCCCAGCTCCTATTGAATCATATAGGTTGGGCTACAATGGTTAATCAAAGCTTCAAAGATAGATGATCCTGGTCAGAACAGAACGTTGAAGGCAGCATGGCAAAAACAACACAAAATTTCATGTTACTGTATCAAGGTTATGCTAGGTTTATCTACTTTTGAAAAAGCTTGGTAACTTCACAGACTAAGAAAAAGATTTGAGTCTTTTTTATACTTTTGGTTTTATGCAGTCTACTCTGCAATAAATAAATTAAAGTATTTTTAATTTCCAGCCTCCTGCTCAACATCTCACCAGTGCGTTGTTGACTTTCTGCTTTCAGCTAAGTGCGGCGTGAGGGGACAAGCCTCAAACTGATCGCAAGCAATGGCATAGTTTACCACGTTCACAGCAACGCGCATATTATGACCGGATTGTAATTTAAATTGAATGGAAGATACAAGAAGGAAATTTAAAAAAATGTGGTTTTTAAAAAAATGAAGATCATCAAAATCTAGTCGAAGCAGAAATGATTGAAATAAAATTAACTATACAATTGGTAAAAAGTGTAAAGGCTTGTTCATAAACGCTTTTGACAACGTTTGACGTTTTTAGTTTATTTTTGAGCTTATTTGTTGTCTTGTTTACTCAAAAACTGCTTTTTGTTTAGGACACACACTTTTAAGAGTTAAATTTGTAGAAGTTAGATTTTAATAAAAGTCTTGGTCAAAATTTCAGTTTAAAGTTTAAAATACTTTTTAATGAAAACTGAAGTGTCGGTTTTCAATAAAATATTTTAACAACGTTTTTAGTCCCTATTTTGATTCAGGGAAGATGGCGCCAGTTCGGAAGGAAGCAGACTTTACAATTTTTTTCAACTTGCTGACTTTATATTCTGTACAGTAGCGTAGCTGAATGATTATCTTTTTGCTTAAAAAAATAGCACTACTTTTCAGTTGTTTGAAAGGCTTGTAATTGAATTTCCGCAAGATGATGATGTTGTTTTTTGCTAGTTCGATTTATTTGTTTTTTGTCATTGTTTCATGTCGTCAAGTTATAGCCTATCTATTTTGTGAGTTGTGCAAGGCCTGGTGCGTTGCGCTTGAAATTGCTTTGCCCGTGGTAGGATTTCTTTGTGGGGTTTTCTTTGCCTGCCTTGCTCTTTGCTATGAGCTAAACGCATCAAGACGTGTTCCCCTTACGACCATCAGCACTCTTGATAACGCACCATGGCCTATCTTCATAGCAACTGTCCATACAAATCTTCAATATATCAGCTAAAGTTATGTAGGCTAATAAAGTTATAGCTTATATATGTTTATTTGTTTTGTAACATTTTTTATTTTTTTATTTTCCCTTTATATCTTAAATTTTTCTGAAGGTGTTGCGACCGTGCCAAATTTTTTTCAACTCAATAACTTACTTCGATCACAAGCACGTTTTAACGTTCGCGTTTTGTCGCTTCTACCTTTTTCTTGACCTTTGCTATGTTGACGTGTATTGTTTTGATATGATGGTCAGAAATAAAAAAAAACAACTAAACTAAACAACAACTAACTAAACTAATCAAACTTCTTTCTATCATCTTAGAATGAATGTGCTATTGTTAAATAGATGTGTCATTTATGCCGTTGATTAGGTGAATTTGAACTGGTTGAGCGAGCAAACCGAAAGAATATTTTAAAAAACGGAAAAAATGCATTTATTCTCCCATTTTTGGGGAGAACGTTTCTGTGTCCGCTACTGATTGATTCTATCCCTAAATCTTAGTTTGTCGCTAATAGACTACCGTCCCAGAGATGTTTAAACAAAAAAGTCTAGGCTACTTTTGAAAACTTTTCATCAACAAAAATAACTGTGGTCAAAACCATAAATTCGGATTAGCTTGTTTAAGCAAGCTGACCTACATAAAGGGAGTGGCGGTGTCGGTTCGATACAAGTAAAGTACTTTAAGCAGGAGTTTAACTTCAAAACCATTCTACATAAATCAATTAAGCTTTTATGCAGCATAAATAGACTTGTTTAATTGCTAATTCCGAAGTAAAAGCATCTTCAATTTTTTTCAACGCATTGGACCTACTTGAAATAGTTAAGTAATTCAAGGAATGGGATAAGGTTTGTCTCATTTTTAATTTCGAAGTGACAAATCGCTTTTAAAACAATGGGTTCGAGTTTATTGAGGGTTTTAAGCCATTATCCCAAAAACTATAGAACTGTGATTTACTGCCTAAATATAAATATTGAAAGTGCTAAAATACTGTTAATATACAACTACTAAATATGACCAGGGCCTCTGAGAGAAATTTTCACTAGGGGTACGAAGAGTTACTCCGGGCCCCCCTCTCACTTCGGGCCCCCTTTGTTTTGGGAAAAACGAGTGACTTTTGCTTAGGCGTATTGCACATCATACAACATTTTGCTGTTGATATCTGTGCGCAATAATAGTATCAGGCGGCAAAAAAACTATTATTTGGTGTTTTGTGTTGTGCATATCATATGATCTGTCCCTCGCCTGTTTGTGTATCTTGCATTGAATTCGTGTGTCAGTTGTTGATGGTGCTGTTGAGAGGTGTCGGTTGTAGGCCTACAACTTCAATATAAAATTTTCAAATTGATTTATTTATTACCGGTACTCTTAGATGTAGCCTATAATTATCTCTGATGAGGACAATATGTGGGGTCGAAAACGTTGGATTTAAGCTTAGTAGCTTTTTTTCTTGTTTTTTTGTGTGTGTTTGATCGAAAATGTTAAATCCGTTAACGTAACTGAGTGTTACATTTATCTGGTACAAGTCAAGCTCTCTACCAAGGCTCAAACATAACATCTTATTAAAGCATAAAGTATTTCGGGCCCTGTGCAAAATATGCTTTGCGGGCCCTAATGACAATGATCCAATTCAGTAGCGTAGCTAGGTATTTTGAAAGGGGAGGGGTTTTTGACGGCCGGCGGGCGAACGAGGGGCCTGGGGGCCTCTCCTAGAATTTTTTTGAAAAATTACTTTGAATTTGGTGCATTCTGAGAGGATGTTCAACAAAAATTTGTGTATGAATATTATATGTGATTTCCCTAACCACAAATATTTAGTAAAATAACCCGAAACACGAATTTCAAAATAAACAGGCTAATGTTTGTTTAGCCTAAACTCAAAAACTGAAATGGCACAGGTAAGAAAATTGTTATCACTATTTCTGCACTAAAAGTTAGACCAAAATCCTTTTCAGATTTCAACAATCAGCAAATGTTTGAACTAGGCCCAAAAACCTTTCCCTTAAATCAAATTGAAAACTTTCTGACTGTCTGCACTTTAGAACTTTGCTGTAAATTTTCTTCTGGTTAGCCTAGAATGACCAGCGAAACATGAATGGAATCGGGAAGTATAATTAAATTTATTCCAAATAAACATGCAATTGAAAGATTTGTAATATCCACGAATTTCCCCAACTGTGTAATTACGCATTAGAGATGTTTCCGTAAACCGCGAAATCCTTGCTCTCGATCACGATTTCCGTCGTTATGTTTAAAGTTGTTGCAGTTTTCAGCTGAAATTATTTTTTTGTAAAGTAGACGCAAGTAGCTATGAAGTGATTATCACCTAAAATATATATATTCAGAATTACAGAGTGGGTGAAGAAAAATATTTCGTGTTTATAAAAAAAATTCGTGTTTAGGAAAATCACTAATAATGCAAAATGGTGCTGTCCGGTGGCATAGCAAAAGGATAAGATCATGTTTTAATTGGCATTTTTCGGATTACTGCATTTTTTCAGTCAATTGCAGGCCCTCTAATTTGCGGGCCCTGAGCGATCGCACGGTTTGCACACCCCAAAGACCGGTACTGCTTCAAGAGTACGCCGTACCTTCCGTACCCCCTCTCATAGGCCTTGAATATGACCTGTCTACTCTTTCAGTGGCCGGCAAACTCCCTCAGAGTTTGTGGTAATTAGGGGAACAAAGATATCTTGAGTTCGGTGAATAGTCTTTAGACGGTATTTATTTATCTTTTTTTATCAAGCAAACCGCCTTTGAAGAAAGAAGTATGAAAAAGACTTTTTTGCTTTTCTTTGTCCTTGTTTTATGCTCGGAAATAGTAATACGTAAGTCAATACAACTAGAAGGCTACCGCTAATTTGCATTCATCGAATGCCCGCAGTTGCACAACAATCTAATCATAATTTATTACAGCATCTATTTCGCTATAAGCTACCAATAGCATCTTCTGCTTATTCAAAGTACAAGTAAAACATTGCAAGTATAAAGATTCGTATTATCTTTGCAACACCTTTGGTACAAACTACAAAGGCTATATACCTGAAAGATAAACAAAAATCTATTTTGCATAACTTAAATCAATTTATCCTTTTGTTATTTTCAATACAAAATAATAAACCAACTGACAGAGCATGTTTTACTAACTGTGTAGTGGTTATTTTAATGCATTGTTTGATTGAATATGTTTGTTTTAAACATGATGCTGTAAATTGGTGATTATATTTGAAGAAGCTGCCCCATAAGCAAGAAGAAGATTTGAAGAAGCATTAAAAGCATTTGAAGAAGCATAGGCTAGCCTACCTAATAGGCCCACAAGTAGCTTATAGGGTATTCCAATGAAGTAGTCTATACAGAACGTAAATGATAGCAACTTTAGGCTATTTTATTTTCAAATCATGGTATACAATTGTCATATGAGTTACAGCAATTGAAAAATTGAAACCCACCCATACGGTAGGCGATTAAAATCTACTCAATTCCCTTTCTATTCCTATACAGCGTGTCACTACAATGAAGGCGGTGATGATGACGATGATGACTATTATAGCCACAGAAGGCGTAAAAGACAAACAGGAAGCAAAGATGATGAAATCTCTCCCCTCACGATGTTCTTCACAAAGTGCATGACGGAAAATAGTAACTTTTCTTTCGACTGGTTTAGTGCCACTGAGTGGACTATAAGTGATTCCAATTGGTTTTACTATACAGAAAACAGCAATTGTGCAGGGTAAGTGATTTGTTGCAATAACTTGATAATAGCTCTTCCAACGCAGATGGAGCCGTAGTCTCGTGTTAGAATGTCGTAGGCTACCACTTGAATAAAATTATATCAGAGAGCTGATAAATTAATCCGACCTGTTTGCGAGGAGTCATTCAATTGCTTGGCGGACGAGGATTAGCTATATCCAGGAGAGGATTAGCTCACCGAGAATTTGAAGACTTTCCGGATGGACCGATTGAATATTTGAATGTGGGCCGGTTGAAATTTTGTATGTACGCCAACCGGGCAATCATTGTCTTTTACTGTGTAGGCTACCAAGAAAAAAGTTAGTTAAAATACACAATCGCATAATATAGGTTTATTTTGCCAAAGATAGCAATCTTTGTAGATATTGGAATCAAGAAGCATTTATTCGCATAGAAAAAGATTCTTTTTAAATGAAATAAACATCAAGCGTGGAGTACGCCAAAAATGTGTACTTTCTGCATGTTTTTTAAATTTATATACAGAAATGATTTTTCGACGCATTTGATGATGTAAAAAGGATAAAAATTTGGCTGTTAAAACGTAATAAATTCACTATTTAAAAAAATAGTTTTTGAAATGAGCATTAGAACTGTTTGTCGTATAGGATATAAATTTGGTTTTAAAAAAGTGGACCGCTTTAGTTTCTAAATTTCAGGGCCGATTCAGTTTGCTAATCCGACCCTGTCTATATCTTATCGCTTAGTCACCTTAGTGTTATACAGTAGATCAGTGGTTCCCAACCTTTTTGTCTTGGTGACCCCCTTTAAAAAATTTCGTAGATACCGCGACCCCCACTTATATTCTTTCCTAAATGCAAGTATAACTTACTATTAACAAATAATACAACAAAAGGCAGCACTAAAAATGTTTAACTTTCGCCGCACTTGCATCCCCGAGAACCAGCTTTACCATTTTTAACAAGCATGGCTTCACAAGTGTTTCCCCAATAGTGTGAGGTTTCTTTCCTTTGGCAATTTCCAGTGCGACTTCATAGGACGCCTGAATTACAGCCAGTTTTTCCTGATGAAAATTTCCAGAAGCGTCAAGCCGTAGCCGCTTGAGACCAGGTTCATGGCGTTTAAAGAATTTCTGCATCCTTTTTAGCATGTTGAGGGTGTTTGGTTTCTAAACGGCGTTTCAATTTTGATGGTTTCAATGATTCTGCGGTAAGAACAACGTTGCAGAGAACACACTGTGACTTCTCAACACCATTGGTCAATCAAGAAATAAAGCCAAGGTTAATGTACTCTTCAACGTATTTTTGTTTTTTCTCCATTGATCGATGCTCCCTTTAACTATTTTTTAGCAATCTCGAGTATTGACTGATCTCTGTTGTCTAATATACAAGGCTACTTCGTTAATAGAGTTTCAATTTACACTTTTACAGCGAATAGTCCTACACAGTATGCGTCCACTGTGATGTAATAAACGTAACTGTAGGACCTACAATCACGCTTATTACATCACAGTGGACGCATACCATACCGATGCAATAATGTTGTGCTACAAGCAATCCAAATGAAATGGCTAGCGGACCGGTACCTCGTCCTACTCACATTCACTTTTGTTGTTGCACGAGCAACAGCTTCGCGACCCCCTATAAAATGCTCTGCGACCCCCTGGTTGGGAACCACTGCAGTAGATTATATTTCTAAAACTATGCGTTTTTAATAACTTAAATTTTGCTATTTAGTAAATATTAAATTTTGTAGGTATAGCCTAACTTTTGTCAGAGTTCCTATTTTACTGCACCACAATAGTCTAGTAAACACAACACTAGAAGTGTTTTTATATGAAAACCTGCTTGAGAAGTTGTATCATGATAGCCAGCTTTGCAGCAGAGCTTTGCCTTTGCTAAATTTTGTTTAAAACTTTCAAAATCATGACGATATTTTGAATGGAAATAAATGGAAGCTAGAAATGACCTACTTTAGTTTTTATGACGTCCAGTGATAACAATCGTCATTTTTACTTTTTAGGGAAGAAGCGTACAATGAAACAACTTGCTGGATGTCCAGAGTGGATACGTTTGTGGACGAGCAGTTAACTGAAACAATTAAACGGTGCATTGAAATGTACTCGGAAGAAAAAGGAGTTACAAAAAACAGTACTGTAGAAACAATAGGTTTGTAGTTTTAAAAATCTAAACATCTGCATTGAAAAACATACTTAAAGGGCGGGGAAATCCAAATTAACTTTTTGCGAGTTTTTTGTTTCAGCGTGATGTCATTGTGTACAACATGCGTTTTAGCAAAAAAAAACTCTAATTTTGTTGCCCTCGTCTCGCTAAGGCCGCTTTTGTTTGATACCCGTTTGCGAGGTCTCGCGCGCATCAAGCTGTGATTCTGTTCGCTGTGACGTCACAAGGTACATATAGTTGTGGCCAAAAGTTTAAGACCAGACTTGATTTATGACGATTTTTGCATTACTTCAAAATACTGCATCATATATTGTTTCAGTTGCATCATCTTATATCTGATGCAGTATTTTGAAGTAATGCAAAAGTCGTCATAAATCAAGTCTGGTCTTAAACTTTTGGCCACAACTATATGTACCTTGTGACGTCACAGCGAACAGAATCACAGCTTGATGCGCAACGAGACCTCGCAAACGGGTATCAAACAAAAGCGGCCTTAGCGAGACGAGGGCAACAAAATTTGGATTTTTTTATTGCTAAAACGCATGTTGTACACAAAGACATCACACTGAAACAAAAAACTCGCAAAGTTAATTTGGGTTTCCCCGCCCTGTAATTTGAAGTTAAATTCAAACAAAACAGATAAAAAAAAAATTGTAAAGGGGGCAAAAGCAACTATTTGGGAGCAAACATTTTAATGTTTAAAATAAGGATTTTGTTGAAAAATATAGCCACTGAATGCAGCTAAACATTTATGAAACGTCATTCAACATATAATACGATGCCATTGAAACGTTGTGATAATATGAAGCATGAATTTCTTTGAGGAAAGATAACATTTTGAGAGTGCGATTGCTCCTCAAAGCCCCCCGTGGCTACGTCCCTATTGTGAAGGTTAATTTAACTTGTCATCGTGTTTTTAAAACTATTTGATTAATTCGATTTATTAATGCTCAAATTACTATATCAAATATTGCAGAAATGAAACAAAAAATATCCAAGTTTGAATTGTGTTTTGTCTATTCTTACTTACAATCATTAATTACGGTTTATCCCACTCTTCATGTCGTATTTACTCTTTTGCAAGTCTTCACAAACTGTAAGCTGTCTTTGAATGTAAACCGCACAAAAAATGACCAAAAACTTTATAAACCGCGATTTACAATCTAGTAATTTGCTTACTGTCATTATTTACTTCACATAATGCCAAACTTTGCAGTTTACGGTACTGACAATGCAGTTTCAAGAAAGAAAAGACAAGCTTCTCCGGGAGGTGGTGGAGGTGGAGGAAGAGGAGGAAGCAATGGTGAAAGAGGAGGAGGAAAAGGAAGAAGGGGTGGAGGAGGCGGAGGAAGCAATAATGAAGGGGGTAGAGATGGTGGAGGAGGCGGAGGTGGTGGAGGAGGCGACAGTGGAGGAGGAAGAGAAGGAGGAGGCGGAAATGATGGTATGCTTCCTCCACCGCTTCCACCACCTCGACCACGACAACCTCCTCGCAATTCAGAATGCCCCCAGATATCTCGCAACTATAGAAGAGAATTAAGAAGACTTATTCCACTGGGATACAGGCCTCCTCGACCACGTTCAAGGCCAAGGCGCGACATCAGCACTGAAAATCTATTCAACATTGACAGCGTTGTAGATTTTGTTGAAAACTTTACTGTTTGCACGTAAGTGACCTAGCTAGGGATGACCAAGCTCAGTTAATCGTGCTTTTTGAAATGTAACTGATAATTGTCAGCTTTTGTCGACTGTAAATGTCGAGATAAAAATTAGTTTCAAAATCATAGAATAAATAGACGAATGATGTGCAACTTTTTTAATCTTAAAACCAAATATATTTTACGGTATTAGACCGCGTTGTAGATCTTCATTAAACATCAAAGTTCTCCATCTGTGGCTAGTATAAAACTAATTGGACCATACTTTATTCCTAATCGTACAAATGTAATAGCCTAATACAGAAGACCAATCATTCTAAAAGTTTTATGACTAACTTCGGTAAACCAATAAAAAAAAAATTCACAATCAATTCTCTTACAATCAGATTGATATATCTGAAAAGATCTCTTCACATATCTTGGTGATTTCAGTTTTGACAGAAAAGTTGTTTTACAGGTGTTAAAAATTGTGGTGCAATTGCGTAGCCTACATCAGGGTTACTCAACTAATGTTAACAAAGGTCCAGTTTGACAAGTTGAATGTTTTTAGAGGTCTGGTGAATAAGTTTTTTTATACGCAACCATGAAAGCTAAACTATCAGTGTCTTCGCCCCACAGCTACTAAAATAATCACAGAAAAAATTGCTTCCTCCCAGTAGAAATTTGTTAAACAGGCCCTGAAACGTGGCAATGAGGTTATTCTTCCAGAAGCCCAAGGTCCATCATCAACACTCAGAAGGTCCGGATTCGGACCGCAGTCCGCTAGTTGAGTAGCCCTGGAGTACATAGAGAAAAAAAGTGGGCTGTTGAGGCTACGTGAAACTGTAACTATAATAGTCTATTGTAGACTGCATGAGCAACAAACTCTTTGTTTCTTTTCATATTGTACAGCGAATGTGAAAGATACACTGAAGAAGAGCCGGTCGAATGTTATACTAACAGACTGGATCAGCTAACACGCTTTGGGTCTCCATTTAAGTCGATCATCCAGCGAGTGAACGCCAGATATGCCAGTGGTAAGTGTGTTTGGCTTGAACGAAGGGTTCAAGGCGATGTTTTATCATTTTGTAGGTGCTTTGAAGGTTTAGAATTGGTGGTAACTTTTTTAAATATTGTTGACATATTATTTAAATTTTGTAAATGGAAGTTGTCGAGGTGGTGGTGTTTCAAACATTTGGTAATCTTAAAGTAGCGTATTGTATTTTTTTCGATCTTTCTTTTGTGGTTGGACTCAGGGCCGTGTCAGCACCATCTCGTCCCCCCTCCCCGAAGTCCACTAGTGGGCCCCTATGTTTAGTGATTGCTTTTATAAACAATACCAGAAAGCGTTTAGAGCGAAAACTCTTTCAATGCGGGAAAAACATTTACATTCATCACTGAGCAAAGAGTAAACAACTTTTAAGATTTTATAGAAAACAAAATAATTAATAGGCCATTCCGACAATGCAGATGAGGATCTAGAAAAAAGTAGGGAAAGGAACAGAGTTTTAACAAAGTAAAATTTATAACATGAATGAACAACGCAATGCAAAACTTAATGTCCAAATAAATGAAACAAAAAGGGAATGTGGGGGCTTGCCCCCCAGAAAATTTTGACAAATATAATTTTGTTTTGGTCACATTTTAGGCATTTTTAGGAGCAATATAGAAGTTTTGTATAAAATTTAAGGTAGCCTACCATTTCAAATTTTTTTATTTACAACCACAGAAGGATTTCAATATTAAAAGTTCGTATAGCCTAGTGTGTTGTAGCCATTTCAGCAGGTTAGAACTTCGAAAATTTTACCTGAGGTGTACCCACCTTCACAGATAACATTTTCACTTCATAACCTATTTCGATTCATATTGAAATTTATCAATTTAATTATGATTAATTAACTGGGCTATTTAAGTGAGCAGTGTTTACTTCGAAATATTGCATCATTTTGTTAGTTTTTTTTAGACACAAAACACATTTCACTCCTTTAATTCCCAACTATGCTTACCCAATATCGCTGAGATGAACAAAATGTGGTTAAACGAGCGAAAACAATTTACAAAATGGTAAAAAAATTGTAAAATTTCAAGCCGAAAAACGCAGCACCAACTAAATATGAGTAGGCCTCTAGTTAGAGATATACGCTCCGAGCCGGGGGTTTGAAAAACAGTAAATACGGCTTTGCATGGTTTAATTAGATATTGATTATATCGAGCTTTTGTAGTATTTTTATCTTTTAAACAGTCAAAAAACATTAAACAGACTAAAATGAATGGACCCTTAATCAGCTGTGGGCCCTCCCGCCGGGGGTACGGCAGGCGGTTAACGCGGCCCTGGTTGAACTATTCTTTGTAGCCTATACGACGTCGATTTTACTCGTCCTAAAACTTTCAGCGTTAAGCTGGAGGGTGCTGGAACTTTTGTTTTTTTTCTTCGTTTTCTGGGGCTGAAGGTTTATCCATTTACCACCCCAGAGATGCCCTGATGTGTCTCTATTTGTTGTAATTAGCCTGATTTTTGTTCAGTTTCTTG
Source organism: Aplidium turbinatum (assembly GCF_918807975.1). NCBI lineage: Eukaryota > Metazoa > Chordata > Ascidiacea > Aplousobranchia > Polyclinidae > Aplidium > Aplidium turbinatum. The sequence continues at coordinate 30,148,254 of NC_137475.1, read as the reverse complement.
GACTCACCACAAGAAGGTTGACAACATAAGCCCCTTTATATATTTAATTCCATGAAAAAACTTTATTTAGGCTACATCTCTTTTCGAATGAAGTAATCTTTGTGAAAACATTTGTTTCGTTTCAATAATAAAACAATTTCATTTCGTTGTGAATTCGAAATGAACAAGCACATATAAACGAACAATGGTCCGCAAAATTGAAAAATGGGCAGGTGACTATCATTGCTGCAGGTTGAAGAATTATTATTTATTGCAGCTGAAATATGTTCAGCACAACACTATTCGAAAGCTTTTCGCAACGAAAGTCATTTCTCTGCCAAAATTATTTCTTTTTAGTTTTATTAACAGTTAGTTTGTTAGTGAATAGAGAAAACAAATCAATAGCTTTATTTTCCTAAAAGTCTGAACCTTAAAACATTTGACCAGACTAACACTCACAATAGTATTTCAATAAAATATGATTTAATTTATGTTATGTAATTTATTATTGATTGATTTGTTTTCTTAGTGATTACTTTCTGTATTAGGTAGATCGCCCATTTGAGGATGTGTCATAGTACCAGATCGTCTTTTCCGGTTAGTTTTTCCCACTTTAGTGAATAAATGCGTGTTTTTTTACTTTTTAAACCGTTTTCCTTTACCGAAATAAGAAACCACAACATGTGATAAGCCATAGACGTTGAAAACTTTCTGCGGGTTTCTGCAATATCAATTCCTGCCTTCAAATTGTTTGTGATATTTCAAAACTTTTATTCTAAAAATAAAAGTTTTTCTGCCGATTTGAGAAATGTTATGTGTTTTAAGATCATTTAGTAAAGAAATGCTTGACATGTTTTTGTTTTGGCCGATACCGCTTGTTATAAAAAGAACACAAATACTTTTTTTTACTTAGTGATATATAAATTCTTATCATCAAATGTAGTTATTACTTTCTAAAACCTCTACAGCCTGTTTCACCCTAAAAGGGAGATCATCAGAAGGTCCTGAAAAATATGCAAAAACAGTAAATCGGTAATATATCAAAAGATATTAAACATTATAACCTTAATTTTATCTGCAAAAAAAACCAGAATTTCAAAGGACTACCTCCATCGGATGCCACAAAAGCCTCAATTGAGACGTTCAAATGGAAACCAACCAGATTTAATTACAGCATTTGTGACGTCATAGATAAGCAAGATGCGATAACCGTAGTACCGGTAACCTGTAGAAATCAAATTAAATTTATGTTATTTTGAAGTACCCGTACTGTATTTGAGTTCAAATTTGTTGCGATAACGACATAGTTCAGAACGTTTGTTCAGAAAGTGGCTACAATAGGCCTTTAGAATGGCCAGCTTTTCAGCAAGACAAAGGCCACAATTGTTGCAGCCACCTCCACTGTAAGGCCGAGCATGCTGTGGATGGACCATGATATTTTAAGATCAATGAGCTTATCCCTCAGGTCCCAAACCGCCTTAAATAGTTCTGTGGTATTTCGTTTAGACCTATCCATGAAGGAAAATTTGTGGTTGGAGAAACGTTTTTTAAAAGTCGTTTTGCAACAACCAATGTAAGTTGAAACCTTAAGGCTGTTATCAATGGTGGTTTTGTAAATAACGGCCTTCTGCAAGCATTGCCCATTCAAAAGGCAATATGATTTCACCCTACAAATGCAACCAAGCTGATATAGTTCATTTGCAGCCTGCATTATTGATTTATTGTGGGTGGATATGATGCTTGCAACATTCGGAGTGCAACTATAGCTTAGCTTAAGAGTATTACGGTTGAATATCTTATGCATTATATCATATGCAACCTATGATGGGGCGGAAAGTGGATAGAAACGAGTCTGAAATTCCTTACCAATGTTGCTATCAACCTGTAGCCTAAGCTAAAAGGAAGATTAAACCATAAAACCACCATTTTTATATTTATCATAAATATTGCTGAAAAAACTGAAAACTATTTTCACTCTATATGTTTTTTATGTCAACGTTTTGAGCATAACAATACTCGCAAGAAAGTTTGAAGTTTTGTTGCAGTTAGCCTGATTATCGTCAGCCTCATAGCATAAGTGCCTCCTATATTTTCTTCAAGTTGAAATAAACGTGTAACTCAGCATTTACAACCATGCAGAATCACATAGCTTTTCTTCTTTACTCATTATCCAATCAGAAAATCCGCTACATATCAAAAGCGATAACTGCCCAACTCAGGTGTGTGATTTAGGCATTTACACAATGAGTTTTGTCGTTATTTTTCAGTTTGGAGAAAATATGAGTAAGGCGCTTGTGCTATGAGGCTGACTTTATATTATCATTGTGATAAATCAACGTCGTAGGTGCTATGACAATGGAGAAAGGCACCAGGAAATGTTTCTGCCCCAAGCAGATACTTCTACCAAAGTGTGTGTTGTCACGTTTAGTTGTTTCCAGTCTATAAGTTTTCCTCAGACAGCCAAATTTGTCACTTTTGCATTGATTGAAACGTCTGCAGAGGTTGAATCAATGTAAATGTGATGGTTTTTGCTCTCTGAGTTGTATTATGGCGTAGGCTATGGTGTCTCTCATACAATCATTTACACAAGTTGTATGCTACTGTTTTTGCTTTTTGTTTTGGATGGAAAAGAAATAAAAGCTTGGTGATGCAATGGAATGTGCCCTCAAGCATCGTGTTTTAAAAACATTTGTCCATTCAGCGGCATCTAGTGGATGCACATCAACCGAAAGCTTTACTTTGATTGACAATACAATGATTTTTGACAAAGACTTTTACTATGATTGACAAAAACAATCAATAGTTTATTAGGCCTATTATTACGCAAAATATCTCTGAAGACAATTTATTATCATCCAATAAATCAGGAAAAGAAAAATGCACTGTCTCTCTCTCCTTGTTGATTTTTGAATGACGAAATGTGTGCTAATTCCAAAAAGGTTAAGCAGCTTATTAAGCTGTGCAACAACTATGGTCTTCAACAGATTACTTAGTCCAGAGGTTTCCAAACTGTGTGTCACGAAAGCTTGGAAGGTTATGTGAATGTTCCAACCGTAAACCTGCGAAGTATCAAATTAGTTTAGAAGAGAGCATATTTGCTTTCGTATAAATTGCCAACTAGTAACTGCGTAAAACGCTTGATTATCAAACTACTCCAACCATTTAATTTTGAACATGACACTATAATCAGGATCAAGGCTATAAATGCACAAAGTCATAAGTAAATGAATTTTCTGGCATACATTGATTACATGACAACTAACTTTAAGTAACTTCAATCATCTTTAGTTTTGCAATGCAACAGCTTCGATCAAAAAGTTAGTGAAAAGCAATATTTAAAAAAAACGGTGACTTTTTAAGTCAGTGTGCAGGTCATTCCGAAATTTTATGGTGTGCCGTAGTCCAAAAAAGTTTGAAAATTACTGACTTAGTCTACATAAAGAAAAAGGCGATTCTAAAAACTTACTTTTTGTTCTCTTTGTGCAGGAGGAGATATTGTTGGACAATGTTTGACAGAAACAACATCGTGGACTGAGTGGTTTAACATCGACAACCCATTGTATGCCGTAGGGGACGTGGAATCTTTAGAACTGATAAGGAATAGATATCCGAGACAAGTTTGTTCCAGTCCTTCAGGCATACAAGCACAATTGAGTGACACCATGCAATCTTACGGACAAGGAAACAACACATTAGAGATTACACCTTCTTTGGGGCTGATTTGTCGAAACAGCGAACAAGACAATGATCAGCCATGTCAAAATTACAGAGTGAGATTTTGCTGTCAAGGTGAAACATTGTTCTTTTTTTAAATTTTGACACCTATCGTGCTTTGTCATGTTTTGATTATATCATGTTGGCCAGTATTCGACACGTAGTTTTGTAGTAGCCTGCGTACATTAGATAGGGCTAGTTTAATCGTGTACATTTTCGAGTTTTGTGTCATTCGCCTAAGCTACTCTGGTACTGTACTTGTGATAGCAAAATGAATTAGCTGGAAAAACACCCAGGGCTGGATTTAGAGAAAGACAGGCCCTACGCTATTGTCCATCTGGCCCTAACCTCCATCCTAACAGCCATTGAGACGAGTATTTCAAACATCCACTGATACCATAGTGAATTATTAGTGATGGAAAAATATGCACGCAAGCAGAGAAGTTACCAGCACAGAATTTCGGGACGGGGGGGGGGGAATAAGAATTATTGCATATTTCGGTAGGGGGTCTGGGAGACCTCCCCAGAAAATTTTAAAGAAAATGTCTTAAAGTCGTGCATTCTGGGAGTACTTTCAGCCCAAATCAATAGTAAAACTTTGTCAAATGATGCTGCAACAGAGGGTAAAAAGTTTATTTAAGTTACGTAAAACCAAAACAACTGTTTTGTTCATTGGCGTCATTACGAGACTTGACTGACACTCAATCAATCAATGGTTTATTTGCCAGGAGCAGTACATGGTCGAAATATGCAAGTTGTATATACAATGCTAAAGTGGCACAAGTTCCCATACTGACAGGGAGACAACGAAACGAACATCGATCCACTAGTCAATTGCCACCATATAGAAATGATAATTTTGTCATTTCATGCAAAAAAATGTAACTGACACTGATAGTAGGCTATATCAATATCTATTGGCCAATAGGCTAACTTAAAGTCTGTTACGTCTGTTAGTCAGTGCATAGGCTACATAAAAATATTTGGGGGGCGGAAGGGATTGAAATTAACTATTTGAAGATAGCTAAAGTTTGTAATTTGATTGTAAACATTTATGAAATATTAGGCTACTACTAAATATTAGGTTACGTACCTAAATCTTCCTAAATCTTAAGGGCCTACGCTTCAACCTTTCTAGTCTAATGGTAAATCCAGCACTGGGTGCACCATTTGGGTTGGTATTTAATATCAACTTTAAAGGGATACCGTACTAAAGGAAAAACCTGACTTGGCGATTTTCCACGTTCTTTGTGTTTAACTTGCTACCATAAAACGATTTTCAATAAAATTTTGCCCCGTTGCGGTCTGATCAGCATTCCGCGCGTACTTTTGTCAGAGCTTTCAAAACCAGAATGGGCCTGAGCAGCGAAGCGTGCGACTGTACAGTCTACGTCACAAAAGACGAGCAATCAGCTGATCACGCAACAGTTGTTACTGCCGGCGATTTAACTGTAGGCTGTGTATGTATGTACATCAAAACATCAGATTTCAACATCAAAACATCAAACAGTTTGCTCAAAACCTCAGATCTGATGTTAAAACATCAGATGTGGTAACGTGGCTTTTGTTATTGCTGTCTTTTGTGACGTATTCTCGAGCAGTGTTTCCACTTTTTGGTCATTTTGAAAAAAATGAAAATAAATGAAACATTGGACTTTAGGCCTTGCCGGCGCCATTGAAAACAAATTTTTTTCGGTAATTTTTTTTGAAATGTATTCTTGAATGTTCAGTTTACGCATTTTAATGCTTAATTCTCGTTTGAAAATTTCATTTAGTATGCCTTTAAGTTTGAAGCTATGGTTAAACCATATTTACTTTACGTTTTCAGATTACATTGGTGAGTGTCCATTACGAAACGGATGGACGCCTTTCTTTAACTCGGGAATGCCAAGTCGTTTTGGAGAGTTTGAGCTGTTTACAACACATAAAAATCTTTATCAGAGAAGAATATGCAATGCTCCCACAGCTGTCGGTGCAAGACTTCTATCAAACCAGACTTATCAAACTGGAGGGGAAAATGTTGTATTTGAGCTTACACAAGGATTGGCTTGCTTTTCACAACTGCAGGCTGATGGGCAGTGCAGCGATTATAAAGTCCGATATTGTTGTCCACGTAAGCGGTCTTAATTTTCTTTTTTCACGGGTTTCAACTAATTGAAACCCGTTATATCGTACATACCTTGTCAACGACCCTTTAGTGCAGTGGTTCTCAACAGGGGGTCCGCGGACCCCAAGGGGTCCGTGAAGCGATTTCAGGGGGTCCGCGAAAGTTTTCGAGTTTTTAGCATGATTGATAAATTACGAAATTTAAAAATTGTTTGTTTAAATTTAAAAAAGTTTTATTTATGTGCTTATTTATGTATTAGCCTACAGTGATTCTCAAACTGTAATTCGCAACACACTGGTGCGTCGTTTAAAATTGCAAAGGACTTTGCACAAAGGTTTGGTTTCTTTACTAAAAAATATCATATAAATGACTTAAACCTTTTAATGAGGCAATGTTAAACTTAATTCTTTTGAAACAGTAGATTGTTAATCAATGATTATCTTAGAAATGCAAATGTTGTTCAGCAGTCTATCACCACTCACAGTTTTGCAATGACTGTGATTATAACAAATTAATATTGATTGCAAATGAAAAAATAGAAAAACTTTTTGTACGGTAACGGTCGCAAGCATTCTGTTAAGTTTTGATAAAATGTATAGAAAAACATTCAATGAGCATATAGATTACTGATGTTTGATCCTGTGTGCCAACATATAGCTCAACATTTTGTCAATCTCATCAATCGTCAAGTGCGTTGCAAATTCAGAAACTTCTTCTAAGTGTGCTTCGAAACTTATGTAACATATGATTCCATAAGGAGACGCGAAATACCAAAGTTTCAAATAGAAATTTTTAGGGGTCCGCGACCGCTTCGAAGGCACCAAAAGAGGTCCACCAAGACAAAAAGGTTGAGAACCACTGCTTAGTTAAATGCAGGCTTAAGTTTATTTTGCATTTGGCCAAGGTCAAGCGTAGAAAATAGATTTGCTTGTTGTGTTAAAGCTGGCGCATGGCGAAACAAGCTATTTTTTAAGAAGGCTACTGGTCTCGGAAATTCTTAAACAGATTCAAAAAGCAATTTAAAAAAACTTGAAAAATGCTTTCATATATTTCTCTGCAAGTTTATGTTATTATACGACAGGGGTTCTTAAACTTTTTTTTTAACTCGGACCCCTTAATAAAAATTTGGTTTGCGTTGACCCCCTTTGTGGCCTGGTCCGAGAAACTTTTTGATCTGCATGAACTGGACATAACGCAATAAAATTAAAATAAAATAGTAACAAAATTTATGTTTTATTGAATTTAAGAAATAGTGAATGCAGATTGTTTTTCAATTTCTTTGATTTAATTTCATTAATGTAAAGAATACTGCTGTTTGTCTTCAACAAGAACATGAAATTGTGGCTTTGTGTTTGATAGGGCTGATAGGATAGTTTTTTTGAACTTAATCTTTTTTCTTTTAAAAATGTATTCCATTTTCGAAATTATACACTAAGATTTCCATTGGGCCTTCATGAACCCCCTAAAACTAGTCCGCGTACCCCTTGGGGGTCCACGGACCCCAGTTTAAGAACCCTGTTATACGAGGACTAAGATCTGGACTAATATTGCGTCGAAATGAAACTTGATTTTGTTTACAAAAGTAGGCTACCTACCAATTAACTCTGTTAAATCAGAACTCACCGCAAGCAAGCCAAATTGATCCGAATTTATTGCGAATCGGTCCACTGGTTGTGTATATTCACGCCCAATTAAAAAGTTCTTTGGCGGAATTTATAGAGCACTGGTGGCTAGGCCAGACCGATAACCTAAACATTGGTCTTCAACGATGCCAAATCTTACCATGTTTGGTTGCCAACACATACAAATAGGACAGGAAAAATACAACAATACAACATGGTTGAGCATTATAACAATATATTTTACATATTTACAAATAGTTTCGAAGGTTTTCGGCTTAACTGAAGCCCTCATCAGGAATCTGAAAATATCTTTAAAAATGCAATAAATCTCAACTTCCTGACGGTCTTAACAACTTCTTGCCTGTCTATGGTACAAGAAAGAAGACTCTCTCCGGAAATTACTGTACAGTATATCACAGTGTATAAATGATTGTGTTTTTTTTAACAGCTGTAGTCGGAAAGTGTTCTCGTGGACATCAGTGGTCTAGATGGTTTGATTCTGTGGAACAGAGCGGAGATGATGAGTCGTTGATGAGGATACAGCAGACAGGTCGTTTAAAGTGTGTAGGCAAACCAAGTGCAATTGAAGCACAACTTGCGAAGACCAGAAGACCTTACATCGAAGGAGGAGACGATTTGGTCTTCATCACGCCAGAACTTGGTTTGTTCTGCTTAAATTATCAGCAATCCAGTGGAAGATGCAGAAACTATAGAGTTAGATTTTGCTGTGAAAAACCCCCTCGAAAACAACCTCCGTCCCCCCCACCACTACCCAACGGTGAAAATATGCCTCCACCGCCGCCGCCGCCAAGCGGTGAAAGCCAAAACCAAAGTAATGGAGGAAACTTTCGTCCTCAACGACCTGTTGGTAGTAGACCTACGCGTACACCATTTGGACAAAATCGATTTTCACAGCGGCCAGGTGGCTCCAGACCACCAAGAAGAGGAAGACCTGGATGAAGCATTCTTAGTCTTCATTGAATAATATTAAAGTGATAGCATACAGGACAAACGCTACTCAAGGAAGAAACTATTGTACAATTTTTTAAAGTTCAGTCGATCTTTTGCGCCGTTTTTTCACATTTTATTGAATAACAACTAGTTGTTAATTTTTTATTCCTAGCTGCTTGAGCAGCAGATATACCATTAAACTTCGTGTTTGCAACTGCAAATGTGTTAGTTTAATTCTGCACATAATTATATTTTGGACTTAAATCGCTTTGCAAAATTGTTGGAGTCTTTTAAAATGTTCTTCATTTTGTCCAATGCAAGAACAAATAAGTCACAAGAGAAAACTTAATATAACGTACAAATAAATCAATTGATTATTTCTGTCTTTACTATTATTAGAAGAAGAGAACGTAGCCTACAAAGTTGGCTACAATTTAGCAGACCATGCAACGTCACAGATCTCCCTTTTATAGCCAAACTAGGGTGATGAAACTGTTTATTGCCAGGCAGATAACAAAAATGTGTTTTGGCCTTATTGGCTACTAGCCCAGTCATACCTAACCGTTTGTCTTTCGTTCTAAGTTAGTAAAATTAGCTGTAGCCTTAATAGCATTTTTCGAATTGCAATTTTGGCATTTATCTTTGCAGCTTAAAATAATTAATCTTCTTGATAAATGAAATTTTCTCCTAGAAGATAGAGTTCAGGGGCTGGAATCTTGGAGAAACTACAATATATTCTTAAAATATAGTACTTTTTCTAAGAAGATGTAGAGCCCGAGATCTCATTGGTACTGGCCCAAATTTTCCTGTCAACGGCCTTGCCTATTTTTATTTTCTTCTGACATTTGTCATCACATATTCCTCGCCCAGCTTCATTAAAATGTCTCAAAAACAAAACCAATTTTCTTGTAATTCCAACCAGTACAATTTTCATACTCCAATTTTCTTTACACCATCAAACATAAAGAAGACGACCGTTCGATCACAATCTAAAAAATCGTGTCTTTTTTGGTAAACTTTGTTGTTTCTCCATCAATTCCATCTATCGGTGTTGTGGCTACAGAGAAGACAAGTGACTGAGACGTATCAGCATCATCTGCCGCCCTTAGGCACATGCAGGGCCGGATTAACCATTAGGCTAATAAGGCTATAGCCTTAGGCCCTAGAAAAATTCGGCCCTCAGTTTTTGTGAGGCTGATAGTGATACAGATCCAGTACATTACAGTTTTTGCTTAAAAACGAATGACTGAGTTGAGTCAATGCATATGAAGAGCCCATTTCCAAAACCACGTAGGCGCAACTTTTACCGAAATTGAGTTTAGAGCAGGGCTTTTCAACCTTGGGGTCGAGAGCCGTTTATCGGAGGTTTGCGAGGCGCTTGAAATTCCAGTGTATTGTTTTCACTTCTTTTTTGCCAGAAAAGATTAAAAACTGTGTTTTTTTCGCAATCGCCCATTCCTCCACTTGAGGTTATTATATCGTTTAAGCTTTCAGACGTTGCAAAGGCTTTAACTCAGGGGCTCCCAACCTGTGGTACGCGTACCATTAGTGGTACGCGAAGGTTTTTCAGGTGGTACGCGGGTAGCTTCCGTTTTTTTTTTTACAAAAACGTGGATTAACAACTTTATATTTTGTTTATCCTAGTTTGTTTACAAAAAAAAATTCCCGAAGCATATTCTTATTGTTACGTCACTATATTCCTGTTGTTTTGCATCATTACGATCTTCAAAATACAGGTCATGTCAATTGTCAACAAGGAGCATAGTAGTTGCTTTGAAAAGTCGTACAATACTGTTGAATAGTGGGCGTTAATTATGTCAAATGATTGCTTTTGATAGGTAGGGGAGAGTGGGGTTAGTTGGAAGGCGGGGTTAGTTGAAAAATTGTCATTTTTTTAAATCTCGATGACTTTTTTAAATATTTAAAGCCACCATGTGATGTAGTTTATAAAAACACATAATTCATGTTAGTTTCGATTTGTTGAGTCAAGTTATGCCTGTTTAGCAGACAATTTTGTATTTTCTTACTTTCGAAGTAAAATTTTTGTCGTTTTAACCCTTAAACGCCTATGTGGGTCTCTAGTGACCCGAGCTGTCTTTGCTTTCCCAATATCTTTTGGGACATCTAGCCATATTCTGTGTGACTTCCAGTATTCTCAAAGCATTTATTCTTCTCCCATTTCACATTAATAATTTTAAAAATATTCCACTGGTAAAATAGTTACTGCTGTTTTAGAAGAAAAAACTTATAGGGTCTCTAGAGACCCATGTTAGGTAATAGTGCAACTTTTTTTTAATAACAGTTTATTTTGCCAGCAGTAACTCTTTAAAGTAGGCTACCACAAACATTAAACTTAATTCGTATAATAAATAAACCATAAAGCAACTTCCTATCTTTTCAATTATTGGTGAAAGTTTTGTATGGTTGAAAATAGGCGAGAACTTCCCGTTGAATTTGCAACAAGAAAGACGAAAAGGGTTGGATCAAACTTGTTTGGCTTTAGTGACAGGCAAACGTTAGTATCGTATGTGCCAAGGAAAAACAAAGTTGAAGTTTTACAATCAACTATGCATAATGATAGTCAGAGCCGGATTTAGCTGATGGGGGGCCCAGGGCACTTTTAGATCGGGGGGCCCCCGCGCAAAAAACACCTTTTCGTCCACAATAGCATTAATCCAGCACTGCACTGCACAGCATTTTGAAGAAACTTCAAAGGCTGAAAGAAAAAAAAATAATGATAACATAAAATCACATTTTTTCCACGTAGGGGGTACCTTCAAAAGTGGGGGGGGGGGCGAAGCATCTGCACCCTCTGCTCCCCTAAATCCAGGCCTGATGATAGCAAAGTTGATGCAGATAAAGGTTTTCCTGACATGATACAAGACTACAATGCTACTAAAGCAGCTGTTGACAAAGTTGACCAACTTTGTCACAACTACAGTGTGCAGAAAAGGACAAAGCGCTGGCCACTTGCCTACTTCTACAACTGCCTCAATATTGCGGGTATCAATAGCATGGTGGTCTTCCGAGCTAAATTTCCAGGAAAGGAAAAAGAAGCAAGTTATCGACGCCGAATATTTCTGGCAAACTTAGGTATGAGCTTGCTTCATTCATGGCTACAACGTCTAGTGCAAGTAAAACAGCTTCCAAGAGCTGCTAAACTATCGCTGCAAAAATGTGGATACAAAATTGACATTGACTCTTCTCAATCATCAGCTACACATGAGGGTGGAAAGCGTAAAAGACGGCGGTGCCACATCTGTCCATCTTCTCTGGATCGTAAAACACCTCATGTGTGCGAGGAATGTAATGAGCCGTGTTGTATCGATCACCTACAAGTCACGGTTTTATGCCCCTATTGTGCAGCATGATTCTTGTGCTTAGCGTCATCATGGCTAGGCTACCATATTAGGGCACCTAGTAGCCTAGTAGAAAATTGCAATTTATTACTTTTCTTTCACTAACTTTAACATTTGTTGAGTTTTGAAGTTCCACATTATTTCAATTCTTTTCTGTTGTTAACAGCTTGCAGTGTTGATCTTAAATTTGGTTACTTTTGCACAAAAAAAAAACCGTTACATTTGCTATTATTGCAAATTTTGTTAGTTCTTTTCGAAGTATTATGCTTTGGAGTGTATAATAGTGAACTTGCAACACGGTGATTTGTTTCATAACAATATTTAAGAAAGATGTCCAAATTAAAAGATAAAGCAATACCCTTTAACAGACCGGGTCATTTGAGACCCAGATAGGTAAAAACGGTTGGTGAAACACATAGGCGTTTAAGGGTTAAGAAACATCTTTTCCGTCGATGTCGTTAAAGATAGACAGAAGTTTTTTGGTGTGTGTCAGCTGTAGGTGTTCTACAACACCAAGAAATAAACAAATTTTAGTCAAATGCACCATGCTTGAGTATTTTATGAAAATAGTTTGTCATATGCTAATGGGGCTAGTTGGAAAATAGTGGGTGGGGTTAGTTGGAAAATGTTTTGATACAAGTACGACGATGTAATATGATGCGAGTATATCGTCGTGGTATGATAGTACGCAGTATAAGCTCCAATGAGCTTGTTTTAAGCAGATATACTGGGAAAATTTTAATTTGAATAGCTTGGGAAGTGCAATATTTACGGTATCACAAGTTTTAAGAATAAGTTTATTAAAAAACGTTTTTACGCTGATTAGGTGTAGAATTTATTGCATTTTGATTTCAAAGCAAGTAAACATATTTGCTTACAACCCCATGTAAATGTTTGTTGGTTGAAAAAATAGTATCTAGTTAATTAGTGTGAAGTAAACTGACGTTTTCCAACTAACCCCAGGCATGGGGTTAGTTGGAAATGACAGGGCCGCATTGAGCAAATCGAAACCGACTAGATGCGCCGGAAATGACTTTCGATGCGCTGTTAGCAAATTTACACCGGGTATCGACCAATTGGTGGACAGTAATAAAAAAACAAAAATCTCATTAAATTTAGTTGTGGTGCTTTAGTGTTATTTTAGTAGGCCAATATTATTCTTCTGAATAAAATATGATTCGATCAAATTAGTTCTCCTACAAGGAGTGGTACGATTGGCAGTACAGAGCGTCCAAGTGGTACGAGATCGTAAAAAGGTTGGGAACCCCTGCTTTAACTATAGGAAAGCATTTGATATTTTTCACCAAGTTCTTATACGTTGTTTTGTGCAGACTAAAGTTAACCAGTAACAACGCTATGGTAAAAAAGCAAAATTATGTAGAATCCTATGCAAAATATACATTTCTCAGTATCGTTTTCAATGGCATTGAAAAAAATTAGTGTGGGCTATTTTGTTTGACAGTTCTTTCAGGAACTTGTGCACGCTTTGACAAACTTAATATTTAAAAATATGCAGCACCAGCCATCTCACTTGAATTGATTTAAATAAATCTATAAAAGATTCCAATCAATTCAACCGGTGAAAGTGCAAAAACGTGGATTATTCTCATTATTTTTTCTCCTATTATCTAGCCAAGCTTGATAGGAAATGCAAATAACAATCGGAGGAAATGTAATAAAAACCGTAATAACATCGCAAAAAACGTTTTTCGTTTCGGAAGTTTACGTTGGAACAGCGAAACTAAACATAACTGGACGTCGGCATGAATTAAATTTGTTTAAACTTTGCATTAAATATGCTTTTGCTGAATACTTTTATGGGGGGGGGGGGGCGAGAGACAACATTAATTGCTCTGAGGGGGTTGCAGTGGAAAAAAGATTGAAAACTTCTAGTTTAAAGTGTCATTAGGTAAAGTATTACCATAGGTAGGCTACCTACTATCCATTTCTTTCTTTCCAAAATCTTTTCTGTATGCTTCAAATTTGACAATAAAAATTGTGTTTGTTTCCAAAGCCAATTATGCGCCATCATTAGCCATTTTTCTGTTATGTTCATGTTACTTTGCAGTAAATAATTTCAGTTTTTCATGTATGCATTTTTAATTCTTTTTGTAACTTGGTTTGAAAAATTAGACCCTTCTCTAGTATACAGCCTTAGGCCTACAGTACCCTTAATCCGGCCCTGGGCACATGCACATATTTCTACCATTTTACAGTTTATAACCATCATCTTCTCCTTAAAAGTAGCCTATAGTAGTCTAGGTTAGAAATTTTTTAACAATGTAAATTATGCCAATTTAAACAGATACAAAACACTGCTGATGTCAGCCTTTAATATGGACGCGTTTTTCGGTCGATTCATCAAGATTGGCAGAAGTGAAATCAGAATTTAAACTTATACTATCTTGAAAATTAGCCTAGTTATCCCTTTCTATAAACAAGATCAACAAAGCTTTCCCCACGAGAGATTTTTAAATCGTTTTATGTAATGTTATGGTCGTCGGTATGACCCGACCTGCAACCGACCTCAGATATAACAGCGGTTGAGCCAAAAGCGATAACCACTCGGCCTGAGCTGGTATGACGAGTGGTGCTGGAATCGGAGGGTCGTTGTTTTATAAGGGCTCCTGTCTTCGACTTGAGACTGCTGCAATGATTGCAGTGTGTTACCAGCTCAGATATCTTCGGCTCTAGTGCTGGTAGATATGAGATCGATTCCAGGTCGGGTCAAACCAAAAATTTTAAAAACGGTGCCGATTGTGTTCTGTCTTGCATAACGCTGTGAGAAAAGGTCGGGTAGCATAATAGTGCAATGGCATCGTAAACTTGATATAAAATTAAAAACAAGTCCTGTCGCTAAAAGATTTTGGCTGTTGCAGAGCAACAATGCTGTCAGGCGTGACTACTGTGATTTCTCGCATCAGTTGATGAGAAGACCAGGTGTTGCAATTCTTCCCTCTTGGCACGGTTGTTGATCTTCGGTCCTTGTATGGTCAATAGGATGACCTCTTTAAAGCGTAACTGCACGGTATCGTTCTCTCTGGCAATGATCTTGAACTCGAAGTTGACGCGGCACTACATATTGTTGGTGATCAAAGACGGAGATTTTGACAGAGCTGAGATGTTTTCAGACCGAAATGGAGTGGACGGATCGTGCTACATATACAAATTTCTCAGCAGGACTTGCATTTGATTTTGTATAGATACAATTCTTGGTAACGGTATTGGACATGTCATTCCGGAGTGGGAAGTCTTGTAGCTGGCAGGGCTTCCGTCTCTGTATTTTTTGAAGATCGTTCTGGAAGGTTTGTAAGCGGTGAAAGAGGCGAACTGGGATGTTCAGGTCTTTAAAGACTTTCTTTACTTTACGGTCCGCGTCGTCGCTCATGAAAAAAAAGTTCGACACTTATTGGGTTCTGTCGTGCTTGGGGCTCTTTCTATTTTTCTAGTATTGTCGTTGGGGAAATTGCTTGAGTATGTCCTTGGAGTATCCGTTGTCCTTGATAGTCTTTTCGAAGTTCGTCAAATGTGGTGTTACTCTTGGCTTTGTTGGTAGGTTGGTTTGATTGGTTTTGAATCTTTATTCTCGTATTGACAAAGCCTTGATTGGTTATTCCTGGTAGTTTCGCATAGCCTACTTCTAGAGGCTCTTGACGCAGGGCCGGTTACCGAGATTGGCAGGGTGAAGTTTTCCGATTGTTGAAGTGTTGTTGCCGTGGAATTATTTCATTCATTAGGTGCTGCTGAATGAAGAGCCTCAGTCCTGAAGATGCGTTGCTCAAGCGCACACCCCGAACTTGAGTCGAACTTGCGCCGCGTGATCTTGAGCCGGGCGCGTAACCGTTGAGCTAGTAACTAGACCATGGGCTATACATATTTATCTTATCAAGGTTTACAATTCTGCTTTGACAAGAATGACATATACTGACAAAGTAGTTGTCTTGTAAAAGTTGTACAATACCCTTGAATTCATCATGGTAGTAGCCTTAAGATGAAAATAAAAAAAATATATATGAGGTGTATATATTATAGAGGTCTTAAAGTCTACTGTTGTATCGTAAAATTAGGGTTAAGCTTGAAATTAAAATTAACATCTCCCTTGACCCTACCTGCAATAGCGTAGCATTATGTCACAGCAACATATTCCAAGTTAGGCTAAGTTAATCAACGTATATAGACATCATAAACACTAAAAAAGCAAAAGCTACAGACAAGCGTGAAGCTAGCCGAAATATGCAGTCCACCCCGATAGCTCAGTTGGTTAGCACATGATTTCGTAAACGAAGAAGCTTCTAGATCAAGCGGCACTAGTTCGACTCTCAGGGTGTGCGCTTGAGCAACACACGCTAAGGACTGCTCTCCATTCAGCAGCATGAAATGGATAAAATCATTTCCCGGCAACAACACTTTAACAATTGGAAAAATCAATTTATTAATCTTGGTGACCGGGCCTGCATCTGTGGTTCAAAGCCTTTACAAGTATGCGAAAGTGCCAGAATTAACCTCTCAAAAAAGCTTTCCGAGCCCGAGAATAAAGATTCAAGCAATCAATCAACAGTAGATTGGTGAGATGCCCTCCATATCAAACAGAGGAATACCAATTCTTTATGGCATGTTAGGTGTACTAGAAGGTCTGCTCGGTAAACGTCGGGTTTTAGGTAAACCTGTCGGCAAGTTCACCGTTTTTCTACAACGTAGATGCCATGCGCAGTCTGCTTCAGCCCAACAAAGTCTTATCAGCACAGTATGGTCAATTTACGTGTTTGGATAGCATCAGATTACCAGATGCAGATTGTGCGGTTGACAGATCCCAGACAGCAAAGCAGCCGTTTTTGCATTGAATCAACTTCTGCTCTTCTGCTTATTTTTAATTTTGTTTTTCAGTGTTACGCCTGATGATTTTTATTTGCCATGAAACATTAGGTACCGGTAGCGCTTAACTTATCTGTGTTAGTTTTTCTGTAATTGTTTTAGCTCTGCTTGCTACATGGAGCACTTTGTTTGTAGTTGCTGCAACTTATCCCAGGAATAATAAATAAGTTAAATGTGATTCCTGTTTATTTTATTCTAATGTAACTAATGTTTCCGATTGCTTTGGTAATGCTTTTGTTTGTATTTACATGTGTATTTTTGTCATCTGATTTTTGTGCGTACACTAACCGCTTGGGTTAGCGTAGAAATAGTAGACTACAAGGTCTGTGTAGTGGGACGAAAAATATAAGACTCCGATCCTAGATTTATAACTGTTCGACTCCAGTATTGCCAGAATTTTTGAAGGTTGCCAGATTTTTTTAATTATTGCCTTTTTTATTTTTTTAAAGTTTAATTTCACTAAAGTTGCAATCGACATTGAAACGGCGGCTTTTATAAAAGCGGACAAGAACAAACACTTCCGTTTTACGGTAAAGTTTTAGAGCACAAAACAGAGAACAAGGAACAATATTTAAAAAAAAATTGCAAACAAAATTTTATTGTTTATTATTTTGTATCAAGCCGGAGTCGACCTTTTTTAACGACTCCGACTCCGGACACGCCAAAAACCTTCCGATTCCAACTCCGACCCCACAACCCTGGAAATAAATGTAATCAATATTGTAAACCATTGCGATTACCGATGATGATTCTTATCACGTGTGTGGTGGCGAGTACGCCACAAAGAGAGCACTTTCTATACTAAAACTGTGCAGGTTAAGAGCTACAGCAAATATCATATATCATTGTCACAC
The DNA here is from genome assembly GCF_918807975.1 of Aplidium turbinatum. NCBI lineage: Eukaryota > Metazoa > Chordata > Ascidiacea > Aplousobranchia > Polyclinidae > Aplidium > Aplidium turbinatum. The sequence continues at coordinate 30,130,796 of NC_137475.1, read as the reverse complement.
CAGATAACTTTTTTTTAAATCTCACTTGCACTTCAAAAAATAATATCTCTGATTCTCTGCTACCACACGTAGGATACAGAACTGCATGCGATTAGTGACCTTAAGGCTAGTGATTTAGCTTCAATGGATAGACTTACATGTTTTTCGACCAATTCCGGTTCTAACACATTTGTTGCAATACAATGCAATTCATGCAATGAACTATATTTCTTTGGTAACAAAGTGAAATATCATGTTGCTCGTTTTTTTCACTACCACAAGGTTGCGCTAAAGAAGTACATTTCTCAACTTTGCAAATAGAAAAAATGAATAAATTATTATATAACCTTCATATTTTAGAAAAGTTTGGTACTTTAGGGATTTCAAGCCGTAAAGTACATTCTAAAACTCTGAAAGACAAAACGCTACACGATGAAGTATGCACCCTTCCTTGCTGCTTTTGTGTTGGTCGGAGTATTGACTGCAGGTATTTATTAGACATACTTTTCATATCAATTCAAAATTCACTTAATCATCATATTGCATGTAATTTATTAGATTTCCCAACGTTTTGTGTTTTTAAAAGCTTTTAATTGCAATAATGTGGAAGACAACTTAAAAACACTTGAACATTGATTCAGGTGTCAATGGACTGATGTGCTGGGAATGTCATGGTGCCAAAAGCAATGACGAGTGTTTGCAAACTGGAAAGATGAAAAACTGCGTAGAATTGGATGTAAGTATTACTTTTTCGTTTTCAGTTGAAAATGTGAATAAAGCCGTTTGCAAATCTCTTTGCAAATGTGAAAACCATGCATTTTGCTTTGCATACAATTTCTAGACACCCCCTTCTGTCAAAATTGCAAAATAGAAATGAGCTTTAGCAAATAAACATAGTTTTTGTTCAAAAACGTATAGAAACAATATAGAATTCTGTACGCCTACTTAAGGGTAATTCACATTAACTATACTTGTTTGTAATTTAGTCATGTGTAGCCAAATCATGCAACTATTGTAAAACGGCATGGATTAATATAATGGATTATAAAATAAGCAAAAACTATTTACAAGACTAGTTAGATATATGTTAGGTGTATGATGACCTAAATCTTTTCTTCGAAATTTTTTGGCCTCATAACATCTCCTTGCGCAATGCACGTTATAATGAGAATGAGGTTTTAGTAGCAATGGTTGTATGTATAATCTGTTTTCTGTCTTTCTTGCTGTTTACTCATTGGATTTGAGGGCTAAGAATAAATTTAAAGATTCCAAACTAATGTGTTTTTTTTTACTCAACCTTGTATCGAAGCAGTGGATTTAATTTGCAGATAAAAACGCACTCTCTACTAGACCATAACATCAAAAGTCATCAATTTGTGATGACAAATCTTTTTGTCAACATTCAACAATAATTCAAGCTGTAAAAAAAAACGATGAATGTGATTTATATTATTATCTAGGCTATCTGTGAAGATCAGATTCGTCACAGCCAAAACGAGGAAGACAAGCTTATCATTGAGAAAAGATGTAAGCAAAGGCACGCTTGCTCAAACAACGTCAATCAAGTGAGTTTAAACGTAGAATTTTTTTTTATGATTTACAACTTAGAAAAATTGTTTGAAAAATTTAATTAAAAAAACTAACTTGGTGTTTTACAACCTAAAAAAGAACTTCGGTATCAGAACAATAGCCTTAGGAACAGAATAACTTTTTTCAAGAGAATTATCGCAATAGTTAACTGAAACAAAGCAGAATACCCTTACGTTGAAAAAAGTTTCATTATCAAAATAAGTAATTATTACAACTGGCTACTGCACAAAGTGCCGTTTTACTGTCATATGCCTAGTCTTGACTGTCATGATAATAAGAGCAAATTGACACCTTACGAAAATATTTTAGAATATCCGCAACGCCTATCCTATACAATGCAACCTGAAGTCGCCAACTTCAACCTGTAGGTGTTGCTGTGATACCGATCTTTGCAACATGAATCTTCTAACTTGTTGGAATGGTATTAAGCAATACGACCCTCCATGTAAGTTTCAGTGGGTAAAGTTGAAAAATTGATACATTTTCGGATTTGAAAGCTTTGTATGTGCTGTGAAGAAAACAAACATATTAAATTGCAAAAACCAACAGCAATATAATAATACGCTTTAGTTTGACTGAGAACAGTCATTGTATTCAAGTGATTGCGAACATTTTCTATTGTAAAACATTGACAAGCATAATTAATTGATGGTAAAAATATCTCACTTCGAAGTAAGCAAACCTTTTTGGGAGGATATTCTTGGCATGTTTGTAGGGGTTTTAAACCACTATATGCAGGCCTGGTCAACAAGATAACAGTGCTTTCTTTTGTTGAAACACTATCTATAAACTACTCCATCGACTATAGCCGCTGGGTGGATAACTAACATTTTAGAGTGTTTTTCATAGGCACGCTTTAAGAGATGAAGTATTCTTACCCGCTCTTGCAGTTTTTTCGTTGTCTAAGCCAATTAATTACCGACCGATTTGTTGCAGCTTTACAATTGCAATGTTTGTAGAAAAAAAAGTCTTAAAAGTGACAATGGGTTGTTTTTAGCGTTACAAAACCAATTTGGGTGGTTTAAACTTTAATGCAAACTAATTCTTGACATATTTAAATTTGTAGCGATTTTCCTTGACGATTCAGTTATTAATCAAACGAAGTTTTTTAAATTTGTCGTCATGTCAAGATTGAAATGAACCTCTTATCTAATAAACGGTTAAAAGTGCTTATTTAAAAATTAAGCACATTAATAAATCAAAGGAAGTGTGTCTATCGTTATCAATAAACACAATTATGATTCTATCAATCTATAACCGGTTTGTATGCCTTGTAGGCTTAACGTTGCTGCTTAAATGACCTTAAACGGTGGCATGAAAATATTTTTAACACGCCCTGAAGCATTTTAGCAATAATGCGGCCCATATATGAACTTTTCTTGTATGTTTCATAAAAGATAGCAACAATTTAACCTAACGGGTGAAGCAATTTCAATAGTGGGCTTCTTTTTAGCTAGTTCAACAAACGTCTGTCACTTTTATTTTTTTCGTTGTTCACTGATATTATACTTGAATTTAACTGCATTTGTCATTTAATAATGTGATACATTTGTAAAATTTTCCAAAGTAATACAAAAAATTGAGATGTTATAATTGAGTGCATTGACGTGGCCTACAATACTATTTCAGTTGCCGGACGCGCAAGGACATGTGGAGCTCAACCAAAAGTGCCTCAAAACGCAAACATGCAATGTACAGGAAACATGGAGCCCAATACATATTGCGACTTTATGTGTCATTCTGGATTTTACATGAAAGGAAGACCAAGAACAACCTGCCGTGAGTATGCCAGAAAGTCATTCATGCACGTATCCCAGCCACAAAAAGTTGCTTTTTTATATCATCTTGCTAAACGTTAAATTGATGTGAGAATGTCTATTGCTTCAGGCGGAATAGCTTACATATTTACTTTAAGTCTAAGACAACCCCATAACGAGTTTTAGCATGTATTTTGAAAAGTATTTTTTTTGGTATTTATTCATTGCAAGCTTAATTGATCTGAATAAATAGAAATAATCATATATTTTTTCATGTTTTTTGCAGCTAAAGTCAAAATATCGTCCTTTAAGCTCAGACAGTATACTATTTAAACACAGGCTAATTCTTTTAAATTTCCGGAATCAAATTTTTCAATCAAAGTCTTTCTTCGCAAAATTGTTCAAACTGACGAGGATTATTAAAACACATAGAAATCTTGTTGAGCATGTTGAAACTTACGACATTCAGCTTAACAACCGATTTATAAAGTATCTTCTCTTTGTCAACCTCTTCTGTCACAAACAGCAATATCGGTCACGTTTACATTGATTCAACGTCTGCAGACGTTAAATCAAAGAAAAAATTACAAATTTTGCTGTCTGGAGTCTGTCGCCTGTGGGAGATGAAATCAGAGGAGAAGTTGCCTTGAGCTGAAGATTGGCCTGATTTTCATGTTGATAAGAGTGAAGAAAGTTTAAACGTTCTGTTTGGTTATGTCAAAGCAGGCTTATAAAGGAATTAGGCCGAGACTTTGCCGATGTGTTTTGGGTTGTCAACATATTCTGGTATGCTTGGTCTCAACCCTTCCAACTTTGCATGATATTTTGTGTGGTTAACTTTATGTATACTGTATTAAAAAACATGAAGATGTGTAGGTGGAACTATTCGCAACTTTATTAATAAGTTATAAAATCATTGTAACAATTTGTAAACTTTCAGTTTTTTTTTTATATAAGTGTGTGAAATGTTTTTGTTTGCTAGGTTAAAATATACTTTTAGCACGTTTTGCACGCAGCTTGTAAAATCTGCGAGCTTCGAAGATAGGCGACTGTAAATCCAGGAAAATTGTAAGCTGAAATACAAGCCAACGCAAGTAAAAAATTGTTTTCATGCAGTTGTTATAATTTCTGGCACAACTGATTTTGTTGTTATTTAGCATGTTCCAGAACCCAAAATATCCTACTTGCTCTTTGTTTTATTTTCAGTGGCAAATTTGAAATGGAATTACCCACCCCCGACTTGCTCCCCGATCACTTGTTTCCCTTACATTGGTGCTCCTACAAATGGCGCGGTCAGGTGCTCCAATGGAAACAAGCACCGCAGTAACTGCCGGTGAGTATTTTAGCCATTGTGATTTAATTTGATATCAATCATCCAAACGTCCACCTGCTTTGAAGCTTTCTGTTAAATCTTACAGTTACTTTTTTTTAAAGATTTTTTTTTAATTTTTTAATTTTTTTAATTTACTTGCAAATTTTGAGCATTTAACACAGTAAACACTGCTTGTTTTACGCCTCATTAAATTCATAATCTTGTTTTTTTCTAAGAGCTTGCTCAAAGTTCCAGAAGCCCTTAAATATCGGAAAATGACTGCTTACCCTATTTATATCCTCATCTAATTAATACAATTGTTTGTTTAAAACATTTTTAATTTTACGTATGGTTGTATATACAAACATATGACTATGTGGATTCGACATAACACTGCCAATAAAAAGTGGCTGGCTCAAACTTATATGGTAAAAAAATATCGCATTACTGGATGCCCAAAAAAAGATGATACAAGCAGAATAATCACCCTTTTCCTACATACAACTATTGGCAGAACAACATATTTCCCTAGCGGGGATCAATCAACAAACTTAGGAGAAAGTAGCTGAAAGACCTTGAATTTTGCGCCTTGTGGTAGCATGCTCTTATAGCAGAAAAATTCAACAACTTTATTTAACAATATTTCAACGTTTAATTTATTCAATATTGTTCTGGAGACTGCTACTATGCATTTTAATAATGTTGTACCAATTTATTGAAAACTAGTCAATGAAAAGTCCATAAAATTTGCTCAGATTTCAATCTTGCTTCAAGAACAAAATTAAGCTTTTGTTTTAAGCAGTTCAGTGTCGAAGCAAATCTTTTTGACATGTCATATGAGTGTATGAGCTTTACTACCACAAAACATATCTTGTGTAACAAAACCGGTCAGTCACCCGATTTTTATCATTCACACTACAATACCAGTTTGTATGACTGACTTTCACAAATTGATTCAATCGAGATCACATGACTGTTGTTGGTTTGAAAGTTTCAGATCAAGTAAACATCTCCAAAGTGCAATATAATTTCTCGTTTCACTCTTCTTTATCTTTTTTCCATCTTAACATGGGTATGTTTGACATTTAGCAACATAAGGTTTGCATCACAAAAATCTAGTAATTGCTATAGTAGGCTAAGGTTTGGTTTAAAATTGAAATGAAATTTTAGATAGTTTTTTCACAATAACAGAAGGATTTCAATGATTTATTTGTTGACAAAAGTTTGTAGGCTATGGTGTTGTGTACTCTTCTAGAAAAAGTTTGAAAATTTGTTTGTGGTGTTCCAACCTTTTTCTATAACAGTGGTGTGACTGGTGTCTAATCTTTGAGTCCCTGTAGGCTACTGATTTTAGGTATCTTGCCACTCGATCAACATCTTTTCTGAACAAGATTATTATAAACGCATTTTTACAATATATCATTCATTTCCAATTGCATAAATAGTAAAAGCAGCAGGATGGCGCAGCGGATAAGGCGTTAGCTTCCAATAATAATACTAACCAGGTTTGACATCGGGCAAAAGCCAGTTGTTGAAAAACACCGCTCACCTCTACCCAAGATGTAAAAATTGGGTGGGCATAATTGCTGAAGAAAGGCGGCCGAAAGATAGGAACTGCGACCTTACTCTCCGTTAGTATGCATACAAAAAAATAACAAAAAAGATTTAAAGGAAAACGATTCAATAACTTTATTCAATGAATTAGACAGAGCGTAAGCTACATTTGGAAAACACACTCTTCGGGTTGAAGTAATCGAAGACAAATAAGTGCACAGTAATTCTTGCAGCCTCCACCACTATTATGTAGGCTATCAAAAATATTCTTGATGAAAGCAGGTGGCTGTCAGTTGTGGCATTTTTAACTTCTGAACAAATGATTATATTAAACTTTACCAAAGCATCAACCTAGAGGACTACAATTGATGACCTAATTTATGTGTTGCTTTAAGAAGCTTGGCTGTTAATCTTAAAGACAAACCTAAGAAGAGCGACCTTAATTCAACTGCGTAAACACACCGTACCATGAATAGGACTCTTATTATTACTACGCTGTTATCACATTTCAATTAAATTCTCTTTTCTGAATTTTTACTGCTCTTGGAAAACCACGCTTCTTAGGTAATTGACTTTTAATAAGTGATAAAAAGCGTCTTTTCAGTACATTACACCATGTAACAAAAAATTAGTTGTATCAAGTTTTTAATATTTTTTGAAACATATTGCTGATTAAAACATGCATCTAGCAATTTTTTTCCACAAGTGTCGTTTAAAAAATATTTATTTAAGGTTTTTGAACTTTTAGTACCCTGTTTCTCAAGCTCTTATTCTAAATACCTTATAAGGTCGGTAAAGTGTGACGTCATAGTGGCTATCATTTAAGCTTCACAACTGTAGCTTGTATCATAACAAAGATCCTTGTTTGGTCATAGTCGTGGAATAGTGCAAGTACAGAAATTTCAAATTGTTTTATTTACTATCAATGTAATCAGAAAATATAGAACTTAAAATGTTTCAATCATTCGTTGTTTCTTACTGTGTTCTGTGAAAAGCTCCAGCCTAAATTGCAGATAAGTTGGGAATTGGATCATCACGTGAATGCAAACTTTCTACTGATTGTTTTGGAACTTTTTGCTATGTCTGTGGTCTATCTATATCAGTAACTATCAGACCTCAGACTAACAAGCGAAATGTGCAATGAAACAAAGCTAGAAGCAAAGCTGTTATACTTATGAAATGTATTTTGGTATGGAAATTAGTGACCAAATTGACCAAGTTAAAAGCTGTGCACCTTATGTGATCTGCAGAACACATCGGTCCAATTTAGATGACTGACTAAGGAAAACGACATTTGATACTACAGTAATTGCTATTTCAAGAGTTTGGAGAGAACCCCGAAACCATACAGATGAGAAGACCGTTGTTGCTATATGGTTGACAGTTCACGGTTTAGAAAAACAAAAAACCGACATGACACTGCATATTCTTCCATATTAGGCTATGTTCTATTGCACCTGTTTCGCATAGCAGTCAGCAGCTGAGTTGCCAATTTTCAAACTCTCGAGCAAAAAAGCTGCATAAGACACGGTAGTGTCTCAAGATATAGAAAAAGTCTCTCATGACGAATTCAACATACCTAATACAGACATAAATTCAGAATTTTGGTAATAGGCTCAACGAAGCAATAATTATTATCAACTTTTGGAAACACTGTGATGAAAAAATATGAAAAATCGTGTGTTTCATGTCCATAAAAATGCATTTCCTGCACTCTCATCTTGATTTTTGTAGATCCTTGTAATGGGTGATTGGTGGAAGCAGAAAAGATGGTGAAAGGTTTCATCTTATGTAAAGAAAATATAAAGGGTTGTGGATTTGCAACATAAAGGAGGGGGGGTGTATGGTTCGCAATACGAGAAGATTTCTCAGTGTATATAGACGCAAGTCACACAAATGTGACCACTTTTGAAGTGTTGTCATCTTTGCATGATGCATATATGGATTATATTTGCATATTATTTCTTTGTGTTTTCATGCTTACACGTTTAATAGAAAATTATGCTGGTTAATACAGAAAACCTCTGAGTAAAACTAACAATCGAAAAAAGTGACATTTTATCAAAAGTAAGGAGACTTCAGATTTTTTTTGCTATTTTGGTGATTAGTTTGAAGTAACAAAGCACAATACATAAAAAATTTTCCGCAACTAAAAATTTTGCGAATTTTTGTTACATGGTGTTATCTTTTTATGACAGGTTTACATGTGCTCCCAACCACGGTCTAATTGGAGCTGATTCTTCTACTTGCATAGCAGGAGGCACCGGAAGTCGAAAAGGAAGGTGGTCCAATCCAGTTCCACGTTGCAAACGTAATCATATGTTAAAAGTATTTCATAGGCTGTCATTTGTTTTGTAATTTAACATGGGCGAATGTTTATGAGCATAAACAAATTCATAAGCTTCAGTAGAATAGTTTAAATAATAGCTATACAGTTTATATTTTAAGCAGTAAACGTTAAAAAAGAATTTCAGTTGTATGAAGCATGTCTAAAGAATACTTATACTTTGAACAATACATCTTCTAATTCTTCTTCAGCGTTGTTCTGTCCTGCAAGGCAGCCACCGGTTGGAGGAAGAGTAAGCTGCACAAGAGGAAGAGGCTTTGGTTCAACTTGCACCTACACCTGCGACGATGACCGTCTTGTTTTTCCTGCCACTGACGACACAGTAGTGTGCAGGGATAATGAAACTTGGAGCAAGCCTGTACCGTGCTGTTCACGTGAGTTGCTTTGTTTCAGGCTAACACAAAATGTGAGTGTGACCTGAAAAATAATTTGAACATATTTTACAGTATGTGTTAGTACAATGCTGTATCTTTTGTCACTGTTTAGAGAAGATTATCATATCGAAAGCCTGCTGTAGTCCATCAATGAAACTACACTCAAAATAAACACATTTTTAAAACAACTGCAGAATTTGTAGTAGAATGAACTGCAAAAAGACCATCTTTTTTTAATGGTCATATCATGTAGTTAAAAACGTTTTCAGTGGTGAAGACCAAGATGCCCTAAGCATCAGTGTTGCCAGTTCCCAAATGTTCATCAGAAGTGTTAGGCTATTTAGTGCAGAATACGGTGATCGCGCAAAATTTGACGGTCCCAACAAGTTAAAAATTACATTAGGAATGCAATGTCATGATAGCAATTAGTGAAGTTAATAAATTGGTCCACAATAAATCCAATTTTCATACTCCAAAAGAAGTTTTCCAGATGTTGGACGCCCATCTGTTGGGCGCACGATTCCACATCGAAAATTATTTATTGAAACTAAAGCATGGGGCGCGAAGAAAGCAAATGTTTGAAACTTCATTTTTAAAACCAATCCAAAAAAGTTGTTTAAACATTTCCAACTGTTCTTGGTCCAGAGTCAAGTGCCAACTCATAGCCATTTTATTAGCTTATGCCACTCATCAGAAAAAAAAAACGATCCAAAAGCTTATGCTTTGAGACAAAAACAAATCAAATACGGTAGAAAAATTGATTTATTTTCATTACACTTCTTTAACCCTTTTTTCAAAACAAGTGCTCAGCGCAAGCACATCTGTAAATTCGTTATGTCATTCTGTTCTGATTCCAGCTGCATCCAGTGATTACAATAACAAGACGTTCAAACGTAGCTCTATTTTTCACTATTTTGTAACATTTGAAGTCATTTTGTATTCCAATTTTCAAACGTTGAGAGTGTGAACTTTTAAAATGTACATTGTAGGGTGGCTTTTATCATTTACTGATTTTTGCGATCCTTGACCACTTTTATTCACACTAAACGTAAAGAATAGCCCTTCGTTGATTAAATTTTCCTTAAACGACTCATTTATCTGAAAGGTGACATCCTGGTCTACATTATTTGAACAGTTTGATACGTAATCAATAACGTCATCACGTTTGATTTCGCAAATATTAAAAAATAAAAACCTGAAAAGTCCATTTAGTCTCAGAAGTATTGAAAAGCGAAAATACAGACTGCACGAAACCGGCACATTAACTTCGGTTTATTGTTATATACTTAAACTAAATTGCACGAGTATTTCTGTTTGCCTGTAACCTATTCTGCAATAAGAAGTTTTTGCTATTACTTTGGCAATGTATTTGATTGTTTTGACAATTCATTTAACTACGATTGTAAAAAACATGCTTATCAATTGTAATTGAATACGATTACTTGTTTGTAATATCATCTTGTTCAATGTCGTTCAATAATACGTTTCATCCAAAAATGCTTCTTCAATAGTTCGATGCCCACCTGGAGCCGTCATGGACTTTATCGTCGTCTTAGATTCGTCTTCATCAGTAGGGAGCGACAACTGGGATTTGATGAAGGCATTTGTGAGAAGTTTTCTGGAGTAAGTAAATGGGACGTTTCTGATTAAGTGTCCAATTAAATTGCAAAAACAATTTGCTTGCTTCAGTTTTTTAATCTTTGAGCAGAATAGCCTTAAATAAGAAAAACCTTAAACATTTTACTAAGCCACAGTTTAATTAAAAATAATAAGATTGCTTTTGAATTTTGCAATCTAGCTAAAGCTAAATATTTTCCAAGATATAATTTACTAGAAAAAAGAAAGAAATAGAAACCAAACTGACACCAATGGTCAGCGTTACAACATAAATAACCAATTAATAAAGCTCGATGCTTCAATTTTAAAAATATCTTCACGAAAAAATGGTTGTTTATCCATTGCCATTCCTATTTGACAGTTCATTGGCAATTATCACAATTCGTAACAATCAAACAGTTTTTGGAAACGAAACGGTTTTGTTATAGTTTAGCCATTTTCCTATGGTTGTGTCATGCACTTCTTCTTCTTTGTCTTTTTCTAGTGGTACTCCAGAAGTAGGCTACGTGGGTTGTGCAAACCTGTATAGGCTACTTAAAATATCTTTTCTGATAGGCTAATCAAGATTTTTCTTTTAAATTTTTTGATATTTACTGTTTTTTAATTTCGATGTGGACCTGATGGCTGTCAATCAAATTGTAAAAATTTTGACTAAATTGTTTTTTCGTGAGGTAAAACAGTTTTATTATTTTGCCGGTAGAAAGTATTCAATTAAACAAAATTATGGGGGCACCTGATGCACTATAGTCTGCAATAATTGTAGCAGATGGGTTGTTTGGGGTTTTTATGCTTGATGACAAATTGTTCTTGCAATGACCTTTCGCAATAATAAAACATTGTAAAAATAAACAATTCAAGACAGTCTATATTAAAAACTAATATCAAAGTCTTGATTGCAAACTCTTGTCTTTTTATCTACGATTAAAAAAATCTAAATTTTCTGTTTTCTTGCAGCGATTTCACACTCAGCGATACCACGGCACATTATGCAATCGTTAGATACAACAGAGCAGTGGATACAAGGACACAGGTAAAATAGGCTACGAAAAATTGTCAACACCATAGCAATTTCGGTGTATTTTTATTGGTTTTTGATAGTCTAATAGTGAAAATTGAGAGGCTGGCCTACGTACGGTATTACAACATAGCCTAACTATGGGCTTATTACTGCACGAACATTGGTTTATTAAATCAATCGTTATCGTAGGAGCAAGTACGTTTCTTTGAGAACTTAATCCCGGCAGTTTCGCATATTTGTAGAGGCTTTGAATCCCAGACGCGAGCACTGATGCGAAAAAATCTACAGAAGACTACTTTGAAAAGCGGTAGGGCTACCAATTGAATTCTTTCTTGCATAACGCATTGACAATAAGTCTGGTAATAATGTGACGACATCGTAAACCTGGTGTTAAATCAAAAATGAGCCCTGCTGCTTATAGAGCGACTCTAAACAAAACCATAACATTATTGCTATTATTAAGAAAACATTGCTAAACATAGATACATAGCAGTTCGATGGCGATATTATTAATTTAGTAATTTATTAAAACGGGTGTTCATTAACCAAAAATAAGACAGGGAAGCGTTTATTTCTGCATTCAATTTTAAAAAGTTCTCTTTTGATTTTCAAGAGGTGACACAAAATGAAACGATAGCCAATACAGAATTTGAAAGTAGACCGATTGACGTCAGTGAGTCAATACAAATACACCAAATTGTAAAGATTTAAATATAAAAACGATTTCCGTTTTTTTATGAACTCCTTTTTTGTTAGTTCAAACAAGCTACGATAATAAAGTCACGATTGGTTAAATGTTCAACGAGTATTTTGGTGAAGCGGATTCTAGATATTACGTTTACTGTATAAATTTTAAAAATACATAAATAAAAATTATATCTTGATATATGTTGACAATCTTTTCTTCATCCTGGACTCTTGTAATAATTATTTAATCCTATTTGGACAAAACTAGGGTAGATTAAATCTCTAGTCTAGAATAAGTTTTGCGCAGTGATGTACGCGCATACAAAAAATATTGACGCCGTCAGCGTAAACGCAAACGTTCGAAAGAACATACGCCGTATGCGTCAACGCAACTAGTAAAAAAAGTTGGCGGCGTCAACGTCAGCGCATACACTAGCGTAAACTAATTTTGTTCGATAGGTGCCAAACATTCACACGGTATAAACCACTCGAAACAAACAAGTTTTATTTTGAATTTCCACGAAGAAACACAAGCATCTGAAAGTGTTCATCTGACATTTTGCTGTGTTTTGGTTCCAATATGTCTTTGCTCATTAAAAACATTCTTTCAACTGCAGCGCCGGAAGGTATTGGCGTGTTGTAGAGAAAAAAATACATTAAAAAGTATGCGTTAACGCTATGCGCTAAAAAACGCGAAAACTTTACGGCGTAGCCTCAAGCGCAAACTATCCAAAAAAATGTGGCCGCAAACGTTAGCGCAAACAAAAATTTTACGCCGCAAGTACTACATCTCTGGTTTTGCGTATATACTTATGTCATCGTAAAACAGGTTAGATCAGTGCTTTTCAACGTGTGGGATGATACGCACTTGTGCAGGTAAAAAATAATGTAATGCGGATGACAAACGTGGTCCGGATGAGGCGGATGGGAATTCTGCCTGATTTTTACTTTTTGTGATATGCAATAATTCAAATAAGTCTAATAATTTATTTTTAGCGATGGCCGTGTGTCTTTGATGCCCATGCTCAAACGCACACCCCGAAACCCAAACTAGCGGTTCCGTTACCATGGCCACCTGGAGATGCGGCCTGATTTGTCACATTTTGCAGATTTTGATTACAGCTACTGCTAGTGCTTGACTGACATTTTTTGAGATGTTTTTACTTTTTGCGGTTTCCTAATGACATAAAACTTTTTTGTTGTCTTGGGGAAGCAGTAGCAAATGAGAAAAAGTAAGTTGAAAAACGCAAAATCAGACTGTTATTGAAAAATTAACAGTCTGACTAAAATCTTCGAAATCAAATTTTCTTTGTTTTTCAACATGTGAGGATGTTAAAACCTATTGTGTCATCTGGGAAAAAGAGTAAAGAAAGCGTAAAAATCTACTTTTAGAAAAATTTGTTTAAACGTTCGCCTAAAATTAGAAAAACCTGGAAATTTCTGCAAAATGTGACAAATCAGGCCGCATCTTTAGGTGGCCATGCCGCTACTTATTTTAACCGCTGGCGGTTTCTTTGTGCCTAAAACCCAGGCGGTATTGACATATCCGGTATGCGTAATGAACTCACTACTGTACAAAAATGTGATTTTGATATAATTCAAAGCGGATATCCAAAATGTCTTTGTTGAAGCAAAAAATTCAAACCAGATAGAAGAATCATGCAATAACAATCTGAGAAGTTTGTAGATGCTCTAGTCTAGATCTTTATGTCTACATAAATAAAATAGACTCTGGAGCAGTTTATTATCAAAGCAACTAGCTCTGATTGTTACGTTATACTTGATAATTTTGAAGCTGATCTTCCCAGTCATCAGAATAAGAATTAAAGCTGTGGATTTTGAACCATTTTGGTAAACAACACATTCCGAGACCTTTGAGTTATAGTTTTAAGAATAATTTTTGTCACCAAAGGCTTTTTAACTGCGAAAAACACGCTAAATTTTGGGTTGAAGCTGGATAGATTTTACACCGATTTTACAGATCTGGCAATCCAAGCACTTAAGTTCTTGTACAAAATCCCACTACATAAGCAACTTGACTGAAACGAGATTTATTGGACTACTGTAGTTGGTATTAAAACGAGAAAAAGGAGTTGTCTTCTTAATGAGATACTTGATGACTTAATGCGGGGTGCTTTAGAGAAAGAGGTTGTATAAAACTGGTCTGAATTTTCCAGAAATATTAGCAGCAAACGAGAAATAAATAGTAGCCTACTTATTTAAAAAAAACTTTAATTCCTTTTATGTAGCCTACCGATAGGCTACACTAATTTTCGTTGTTGTTAATTGAACTAAATCTCTCCACGTTTCTTAAAGTATCTTTGGCCTACTTGCTTAGAGCAGTAGGTTAGGGAGTGAAGTAAATGAGAGTTGAATTCACATCAATCCATTGCATCTGCCATTGATTTTAAAATCCGCTTATATGCATAATTTTTATGAACAATCCCTTCCATTTTTGTTCCACAAACAAGACAAGCAAATAACTGTCAACTAACTCTGGTTGATTTGTGCGGGTGAAATTTTTGCGAAATAAAAAAGTGCTTATCGTGTTTTTAAGAGTTGAAAAGCACTGAGCTAGATTATTTGTCAATCAATGGAAGATTTGATCAAGTAATTTTGGTGACATTGCACATTACCTGTCTTATGTTTAGTTTGCATAGCAATTTTAGCTCTAAGTTAATGAAGAAATACATCTTTGTCGTGATTAGAAAGAGTTTATTTTGAGCAAGTTAAAATATAAGTAGGCTAAAAATTACTCAATACAAGTTAATGATATTTGTAATGGCAGTAAAATCGTGCAAGATTTTGCTTTTCATGTGCAATCAAGCTAATAGTTTTCTAAATTTGCGCAGATCTTGCTCAACGATTTTCCAAATGACATTAACGCCCTTCTTGAAGCATATGATAGAATACCTTATGATGGATCAGGTACATATTTGTATTTGTGGACGCAATATCAGTTTCTTCAAAGTTTCAATTTCTGCTAGAAATACAGATAACTTTTAACCCGTGATATATAAATTACAAAATGCTTGACCTCAGGCATTTCCTCTTTATTGAATTTGGCTCTCCTGGAAACAAATTTGGACACCTCTCTAGCTTAGAGATAGCTAATGTGAAAAACCGTAGTATTAAAGTAAACAAAAAAATTAATGTAGCCTATCAAGGTCAATCAAGCGTTGGCCTCTAGCTAATCGTGCACGCTATCATGATTTTGTACCAGTTATGATTTGTTGTAATTCGTATGTATAGTGTGATTACAAGGTGATGATCTTGCTAAGCATAGTGTATCATTACTTTAAATTTGAAAGAAGCAATTGACATTAAAGACGTTGCAGTTTTTCAAACTGTAACTACTGCATGTGTTTAGTTTTATCGTGGAGTTATGTATCTCGTAAGGATGAGGCTTTCAATGGTATCGATTTACGTAACCCATAGGAGAAAAGCAACATATTGAAAAGATGTGGAGATGGTAATTTCAGCAGCATTAAAAACAAAGAAGACTAAAACTTGTTAATTTCTTCAAAGCAATTAATTTTTGTCATAACGTATTTTACTGTCGAGATATAGGCTAGAATACTGGCTTAACATAGTTGTTTGAAACTGTTACAGCAACCGTATTCATTGTTTAATATTCTAGGCACAAGAACTGGCAACGCTCTCGCACATACAGCAGATGTTTTGATACCCACTGGAAATAGACCTGAGGCCAGGGATATTGTACTTCTGATCACAGATGGTGCCTCTTCAGATGACGTTGCAGCCCCAGCAAAACGCATCCGAGACACTGGTGCAATGGTAAGTTTTGTTGTTGATTTTTTTTTCGAATAAAAAAAACATAGTTATGTTAACAACCTGTATTTTTCTAGCTGTTAGCTCATAACTTTTCATACGGCAGGCTATGTTGATGTTGGATCAGCTGTCAATGCGAAAAGTTGTTGTTTGACGACTGTCTTTTTACTGGTCCTTTTCAGTTTTCTAGATGGTGTAATGACATTTTTGTTGTTTTTTTGCTGATATGTTGCAATTCTCTTGATGGTGGCAACATACTGTAACATGTAACAATACCACTAATACATCAAAGTCAGTGGGACGGCGCAGGTAATGTGGCGTTGGCTTTCCAATAATGTCAACACCCGGCTTCAAGCTGGTTGTTGATAAACACCGCTCACCTCTTCCCATAGCGTAATAAATTTAATGGGCACAGTCGACCACCCTACTCTCGTTAATACCGAAGGGCCTATAGTGTCTTGAAAACCTTATGTTCTCATTTCCCAAAGCTCAATAACTGAGTATGGGACTATCTTTACATTAAAGTCACCAATTTTCTTTCTTACAGCTATACGTGTTGCCAGTTCTTCCTCCTACAGGACGACTTGATTTCAAACAGATTGAGGAGATCGCAGGAGAAGGCAATGATGAGAACATATTGAGAGCTGCTTTGGATGGAGGATTTGAAGCTCTAAATGAGGGCTTTGCTGCACAGATGAGCGAACTTCTGTGTTCCAATCCATGCGATAACCCATTTAACAATACTTAAAATTTTAATGCACTAAATCAAAAAGCAATGCAGTATACACTGAGCTGAACTAAGAAAAAGCAATAAAATATGTAACTGTTGTACTGGGCATTTCAGACATTGTTTTGAAAGGTATGATTACAGAAGAGACATTGGATGCATTGATCTGGATTTTCTTACTCAAAATTGGCTGAACCTGGAATGCATAGTAATCATTATGGTTTGTATGCAAAATCTACAAGAAATTGCGGAGCTTTTGTTCCACCACTAAATTTTCATAAACACATTAACCTTTACTTTAGTTTTCATGGAAGTTAAAAAAAAGATGTTCTCACTATATTCCTCATTAGCCTAAAGTAAAGTGTCTTGACACGAAAAAGGAGTGTGCTCTAGAGTGGGGTCCAGCTGATGCCTTTTCGAACATCATGCAGGCATCTGAGCACTTGACCACACAAAGAACCATGCAACTAAAAATACCAGCTAGCCTGTTTCGAAATTCGTTTTAAACTTTTTTCAAAAAGAACTTGTGTTCTTATAACATTTAATTAGGCAACCGAGTGGTGATCGAAGCTTTACGCTATTCCATTAAAGAAGGTGTGTTTCAATTAAAGCCAGCAATGAAAATGTTCAATTGCGGCTACATATCTCGTTGAACCGTTGCAAACTTATTGGCTTTTTACTTTTTATTGCTGCATTTCTTTTCATTGGTTATCAAGTAAAATTGGGGTAACCTTTAAAAGTAATTGTATAGTGATTTTGGTTCAATTGCTAGGTTTAAAGGAGTTTTCAAACTAAGCAGAAACTTTTTTAAAAAGTAATACACAAGTAATATTGTACAACACTAAAGTGGAACACAGTCAATGGAGCTCATACGGTTATGTAAAAAGAGCATGCCTCCAGCGTTTTTTAACATCGCTCCAAGAAAGAGCATGTCACAAATTCTTTAAGAGTTCAGGTTTGATCTGTGCGGATCAATTTTATCGCCTGCAGTCAACGACTACCGAACACTGGTGGTGGAAGTCGTTTGAACAACCAACAGAATTTGTGCTGGATTTTCCGCTATAGAAAGAGAAGTTTGGTTGGCATCTTATCTAGTCAATGATGGACACCCATCTCTGTAGACAACTGTCTCCTTCCTTTGTTCCTTTTGAACATCGATGTTTTCATCTGATACGCGTCCTTAAACCCTTACAACTACAGCAAAAAGAGATTGTTTGAAGACAGATAATCTCATCTTGCGATAGTTAGCCTATTACAACTTGTGAGAAACATTTCGGTACGTTTTGCGTTCTAAGATTTTGGCACATTTGGTTTCAACTGCACAACGAAACGGAATTATTTACATTTCAAAACAAAATGAAAGCAACACAGAAACGAAACGAAATATTTCAAAACAAACACTTTTCACTTGAACAACTCGAACTACTAGGCAATATAAACGTGAACAGTGTCTAACTACCTTTATCAACTATAAAAATGTAGGGTTACAAAATGCAAGCGTCTCCAGGACCCAACTATGACGTTAGTATTGATGTAATTCTTCAAGTAATCCGTTCGTTTTGAAGATGCTTTAAGAAGCTGAATTGTTGATATCAATGTCAGATGAAATCTGGAGAGGAAATAATCGAGTTATGGTTTCCCTCAATCTATATTAATGTTTATTTTGTTTTTGCGAAAGAACACAACACATAGATTCAGTAACTTATGAGGGCTTTGATGATTTTACCGCGACGTTCATTGCTCCTCTAACCAATGTAATTGAAAGGACCATTTGGTCATCAAAGTTATCGGTTAATCTAATGTACCAGAAAAGACACATATTTAAGAAAACATATCAAGCAGTAATGCAACACAAAACATAAACGAAACACCACTCAAGGCATTGTACGGTAGCAGGCCACATTGCAACAGATATAGCCAACAGAGATGCAGATTGAAAATGCTAAAGTTTAAACACTATGGAATTGTTTTAAAAATTGTGAAATAAAATAATAGTTGTTAAATTCGGCCAACTACAGTCTACGGTACACACTTAATAGGCTGCATATTTATAAAGTGTTACGAAGCAAAAAGCTCATCACCTTCCATTGAGATTTATGAATGTCTTTCTCTGCTTAGAATAAAGTTGTTTCATGTTAACCTTATGGTGAAATATACTTTTAATTAAATGCTTGTCACCTCGTCCGACAAGTCTCGTCGCTAACTTTCTCAGTAAAACCGATATTATCTTGGTATTGCGTGTATTTTTTTTTCAATTTTTAAAGATAAGATCAGGCTAATTATGGCGGAGAAGAGATTCCACAAATACCAAAATTTCTGCTGCAAAGTGTGTGACGATAAGATCAATGATGCCATTACGGATAAGTTGATGGAATAACCACGGAAAATCAATGTATAATTAATGTCATGACATTAGATACAGAACGTAATTGCAAGGTAGGCCTACAACACATAAAGTTAAAATTTTGCAGGATTGTTACTTTGAACTTTAATTTTAGAATCTAAAAATCTATGAAATGCAACACGTCCTACCTGCAAAATAAAGCTTTTTATACCAAAAGTTCTGGATGTCAAATAATTTTAGCCAAGCTTCCAAGCTAACGAGATGAGTAATGGTAAAGCTTGAACTACACTGTAGCTTATCAGGGTATGCGATACTCTACTAGACTAGAGGAGAGATATTACGGCATTTGGTCGAACGACAAGGGTACGTACAAATTTGCAAATGTTGGGATTTGATCGATTGTTGGGTTTTGGAAATTTTGGAACTTGTGGCTAAAGGTGGTTGTGTGAGCTTTTTTTCTAACTGCTAGTGTTGTTTCAGACAACTGTAATTTTCTTATGCTATGTTGATAAGCCGCGTAATAGGCTCTCGTAAAAATATCAATGAATGTTGGTAAAAGTCCGTCCGGAAAATATCTTCCTGGCAAAAATCAACCTTGAAAAAAATTAATCCTTTCCTAAACAAACAAGCACTCCTCGCCATCTACCATTCTCTAGTTGAGAGTCACATATGCATTGTATCACAACATGTTCTCATGAAAACAAGACTACATTGCAAAAGCTACAACATAGCCTACATACAATAACTTTCTTCGTACTGTATTTCTCATTGACCGCAGAGAAAACATAAAAGGTATACAAAGTGTTTCAAAAAATTTGACATCATTGTACAGTCTTGTAACTTTGCCAATTGTTTGATTCTTTTACAGATTTCAAAAACTAATTGTTTGATGCTAACAAAAATCGAAACAACCTAAGTCATTTTGTGCTGTTATGTATAGACGAGATATAGTTTTATCATATCATGAGACAAGGGTGAATGAAATCTGAAGATACAGTAGATGCTGGGGGTGAACAAAACTAAAAAGTTAAAGAAATACTGACTTAGAATGTGCAAGTTTTTGTTGTATATTATCTTACTGAGCAAGATAAACCTGCTTGGGCAGAAATATCTTTACATGTTCGGCAGAAACATCTTTACAGATAACATCAATGGCTAAAACTTACAACACTGAAAGATCAGATAATGAAATCCCAACTTACTACAGTATGTCGCAGTTTGTGGAAGATTACAGTATTCAGCGTAAACTGCGTTCTGCCAAACGAATCTGTTGAATGAGATTACCCGTAAACTAATCGCAAAAAATGAAGAAAAACGTAAATAGCTTTGAAAATAATTAATAATAAAATTTCAAAATTTAGTGCTAGGAGTATCAAATCTTTTAAAGATTTCAAAATCCAAAATTTACAGGTTATAAAGTTTTTTGTAACGAATTAACTGACAAGCTACAGAATAAACGAACATACTTTAGAAGAAACTTCAAAAAAAAAAAAAAAATTGTGTAAATTTTTGTTGTTTATACACTGCATAGTGCGCAATCCTCCTACAAACTTTATAACCTCTTCAGCAAAAGTTTGTTTAATAACACAAGGGAATTTATAAAGTTTTTGTTGTTCGGAGACTCTTTTTTGCTGTGAGCTATATTCAGCATTTCAAATTTTAAGTGGAACATTGGTAAGAATGGAAAGTACTAAAATAAATTATGCATTGCAGTAAACCAGGGGTGTCCAAACTCTTCTCCAGGCGGGTTAACACCCTTTGATAATCTTGTTTTGCTCAAAGCATGGTACATTATATAATAATAACTTATGGCTTTATTTAAAATCATTTTCATACAACAAAGGAATATGCAGGTTTACGTATTTTGTTTTACTGTATAAATTACTTATCACGGGATGTGATAAGCTTAGTTATAAGTTATCAGCTTTTCCATTATCAATCGAAACAGACAGAGATATTGCAAATTTGTAAAATACAGCTGTGTTGACGGGAATGATGTATCTGACGTCTTCATTTCAATGCCCAGGTCAAATTTGGTTCCAAGGTAGTGGTATAGACAAGCATAAAACAGCACGTACGCGAGAGTCGTTCAGTTTTGATCTCAAGCATTTCTTTTCTGAGGTCATAGCTGAGAACGCATGCTTCCACAAATACGTGGAGAGTTGAGCCGAACAAGCTCAAAGTCTTTTTGCAAATTGTTCGCATTTCTGGATTTTTTTTTATCCAGCTGCAATTAAAAAAACACGAAGGAAAGATGTTTCTGTTGACTTCGGCTTCGGCGTCACAGTAATGCTCAATTAGCTGCAAGTGAGCTGGAGCCTCATGGGGGTTCAAGCAGAAACAAGTGAAAAGCAATAAGTCTTTTTCAATTGTGGCAAAATCCCGGAAGAGTTTGTTGCATTCGCTATAGCAAGGAAATGAATGAATGCTCGCCTATTGCTCATTGCTATATTATATTACTCATTACAATATTACTATCTTCAGGACAATGATAGTTAATTTCGCAATTATGACTAAGAATGCTTCTAACTTTTCTCCTCGGTTTTTCTCTTGTCTGTGAGAAAATGTCTTAATTAATTTTTTTAAATGCAAGTTGAACTAGTATGATTTCTGTGTGCCTACTGGCCAAAAATAACACATTGTGAAATAACATACGTGGGCCATACAAAAGCGTACCGAGGGCCGGACTTTTGACACCCCTGCGGTAAACAAACTTTTATTTTTGTTCTATTAATTTCAAACCCACATATTTGACAGATACACACAGGGCCGTTAAAAAGACATTTTGTGCCTGGTACCAATGAGATCCTTGCGCCCCAAGTCAAGACATTTGTAAAAAAACACTGTATCCAAAGAATACGCTGTGGTTTGGATACGTTGCCCGAACCTTTTGAAAAGGTTCCGGGCTCCTAAAATTATCCCGGTCCCAATTCCAAAAGTATTCCATGACTCCCTTATCAACGCTACTGGATACACAAATCGAAATCTTTTTCAATGGATAAACAATCAACATTTTTGATGTAGTATTTGTCCTGGATGCCAATCATTTTGCTTTCTTCACGCAGCTTGTTTAGCAACATCTTCTACTACGAGCGAGCACAGTGATGTTTCATTAAGTAATGAAAGTTAAAAAGTCAAGTGGTGGTACTTTGAGGGCTAAATCAATCCGTGGATTACAACGCGGAACTTGACATCTACTCGTCGAAAATAACAAGACGTCGACAATTTGCGCACACGTCTGATGGTGAAGTAGCTTGAGCATTTTGTGAAGAAGGTATTGGTTAAAGAATATTTGTTATGATGATTTTTACTCTTGTCCTATTGTTGTGAGCTCTCTGTTCTCACAACAAACATAAGATGTTCCAGCAGTAGAATGAGTGGGCTTGACAACAAACAAAATTAGCTGACTTCTTGTTTTTTCGAGGTTATATGTAGCCTATAGGCTAGTGGTTCAAAAGAAAACAATTATAGGCTACTTCGATGTATTATAACTGGCAATTTCAGTTTACGAATCTATATAAGTTTATGCAATCAATCTAAGTTATACCAGTCTTAAGACTGCTAATATAGATTTAACTCATATTGCACAAGCGTTTGATAAAATTGCTACTTTGTCATACAATGTAGGAAAGCTTGTTTATTTGAATCGTATTTCCGCTTTTGCAGCAAGCTGCTTCTTCAGTGTATTCCGTTGTTAAAGGTGCTCTCGTTAGATCGTCTAGTTTGAAAGATACCCGTCGCAGTTTACTCATGGACAATGTCTTACAAGACCATGGTCTCTTAATTTTGCTATGCGAACGTAAACTAAATTTTTTTTATGTTTTTTCTTGTTTTCCATGTTAAACACGAATACGGACAGTGGTGCCGAAGTTAGTTGAGGATTGGGGGGGATAAATCAAAATTTTATCAAATTTTTAGACGATTTTGAACATTGGGGGGGATGCATATTTTTATACACAATTTTAGTGGTAGGCTACTAGTATTAAGTTTATTAAACAATCACCGGACCTCGGTAAATTAGCTGCTAACAGCATAATATACATATAAGAAATCATGGAGATAAAAGTGCTCTTGTGAATGACTGCCGCAAGATTAAGAAAAAAGCAAAGAAAAATTGGTACCTCCAGCGGGATTCAAACCTATGACCTTCCAATGAATATTTAGTTTTTCCAAAAAAAACAAAAGGTATAGCCTACCTACTTTTCTTCTTGCCCTCTCCTTCACTAGCATCACAACACTTAGTGCACTATAGGACAAAGTCACTAGTCAGGAGACTGAAAACAATCGAAGCTACAGAAGACATCTTCAAATTTATGGCAAAAATGACAACTTTCAAACACATCACAAGAACTAGTTACAACCGAACATATTGCGTCTTACGGTAGTGCGCATTGAAAACTCATTAGCAATTAATTAATTAGCACTGTTATTTATGATGATGTCATTAAGAATAGACTATTGTCGTGAATGTTGCAAACAATGCTAGCATTCAACCTTTCCTGTCCCAAAGTATTTCTCAGCCAGGTTTTCAATCTACGAAGATTGGAAAAACACCTCTCACAAGCAGCAGAGCTTAACAGCCAAACTAAGAGGATCTTAATCAGCTGGAGTATTTGAGAATAGAGAGGTCTTTCCAACTAGGACAATGCCTGGTAAACTCTTTTAGCATCGTACAGAGATTTTACTCCTGTTGCCTTTCTGAATGAATCAGTTTAATAACTCATCGATTGTCTACTGTTTATTCAGCTCTAGGTAAGTCTTGACCATTTCAGGAACTAAGCCGGTCTTGAAAATACGTGCAAGTTCTTTATAATTTTCCGAATCACAATCCAGGCTACTTTCAAACCGTTCGGTCAGTTCAGAGATAACTCTGTCCATGAACTGATTGTAAAGTATTTTGTAATGCAGTTGAGTGTCTGCAGTAGCTCGTAGCTGCCATCGAGCTTCCACCCAATCTTTCTGGGACTCTTCTTTGCCGTGGTGCTTGCAAAGGCGTGATAAAATTAGTAGCAAAATTTTTCCGGAAGTGAAACTGCATTTTTGTAATTGTTTTCAAACTCCAAATCACGATATTTCTCTCGAGTGATTTTCAAGGTTTGAAACAGCTTTTCACAAGAGTCAATATCAAGCTTTTCTCCTTGCAACATGATACTAAATTGCTCTATAAGTGCCAAAGGCTTGAAAATCAGCACAAGTCCCAAACATGTTTCTGCAGTTTCTTAATTACTGCAGTACCGTGGCCAGTGGCCTGGTCTAACTCGTCCTTAATACCTTCAATGAAGGTCCTTCATTGTCTAGCGTCAAATCGAAGACAATTTTGAACTGTGATCAAACATCAATAAAAGAAAAACAACAGTTGTTCCAGATGCTTAAAAACAACTAAATCGAAGTAAAACTTCATAGCAAATTTTATTTTTTCTGATTATTGGGGGGGATGCTTCAAAAATATTGGGGGGGATATATCCCCCCCATCCCCCCCTACTTCGGCACCACTGAATACGGACCAATTAGTCTGAAGCAAATAAACTAATCGTCATACAATTTTAATTATGATTAGTATAATTTTACATTTATCAAAGTCAAGCAAGTACTGTGATGTGAGAGTACATTCTTTGAAGTGTGACCCTACATCTTTAGTAAACCAGAATTAATATCAACAAATACACAAAACAACTACAGCAAAGGATAGATAGCCTAATACGCTTTCACAAGATCATTTTATTTTTAGAAAGTTCTATTGACATTAAGGTATATTTATATTTGAAAAAAATTGCACTTATTACGCATATATTAGTATATTCAGTGGTGGATTTCCAGAAGATTAGCTTCCGGAGCGCTAGTTTTTTACTTTCCAAATGCACTAGGTGCCGTAGAAGAAATTCAGAAATATGTCTTTATAAGACTTTGAAACAACACACTTGATGTACCTAAAACGTTGCTAAAGTAAGTATCATGGTCTATAGATGGTATAGCGTTGTTCAATGCAAATATTCATATTTTAGTGAAACAATAATGCAAAAAAAATACAAGTTATAGCCTAGAAAAAAAAAAAAAAAAAATTGTTTTTAGTTTTTTCCACTTTTGATTTTTCAAGTTATAGCCTGCAATTTTTAAGACACTTATCGTATTCAAAATCATAAAACCTCTGGCGACTTCGGGTCTCAATTGCCGGGTTACGTCCGTGGCGTAATCAGGATCCAACATACTTCGCTGATTAAAAATTTCTCAGTGGAAGACGGATCATTCGTATAAAGAGTAAACTTGAAATAGTTACAGTGTGTAGAGAAGCACGGTCAGATGTCAGTAATAGGTTCATTTGTGAATATCCGCGCTCACACTCGCTCGATGAAATTGGAAGGGATTATAGTGACGTTATCAAATTTTGAAGACTCTGGGATCTTCTTTTCGTAGTTATATATTCACAAAGTCCTCTCACAGCAGCTTCGCGTTCATCTAAGCGCAATCTCTTTGCCACTTCAATGATTTCGTTTTCTCCGTGTGTCATTAGGCTACTGTGTCCTCTGCTGGTCAAATAGTTGAATCAAGTATTTTTCAGCTGTGTCACGATTTCTTTCTATCTCTTACCAGGAAAAAGACTTGGAACGGTTCAATGACGTAGTTTAATGGGTCATACCGAAAAGCAGTCAATTAAATGTCGAATGGTTCTACTAATGAAATGATAATCTAACTTCTTGAAGGACTTTAACGAACGGCTTCTCAAATAACTCTAATTTCGAACACAATTTATATCAGCACCAATTCTCATCTACTTGTATTCGATTACTTCAACTCTCAATCAACAATAATTTCTGCACCAACTACCAATCCACAGCTCATAACACAACTTTCATAATCAACTCATAATAATAATCATTACGCAAATTACACCACTATTTATAGAAGGTTGTTTCGGTCTAGTAACTTCGAGAAGGTTACGTAATGTCACATTGTTCTGTCAAGTTGCAATAAATGTCAACAAGCAGAAGCTTAAAGAAGTCTAAAGAATGTCATGTAGTAGTAGAGGACTCTTACATGATAAATATTTCGCAATCGGACATTTACTGATAAACAACCTTATGACGTCATGACAAACGACGCTCAGAAATTACGAAAAACAACAGAACATTCCAGAATTGCATGCTTACAGACGATTCTAGAAATACGTTACATAATACAGATTTCTCATACAAAGGTTACTTCAGGTCATAACCGATAATAACACACCGCACCAGAATTCCATAATGAAAACAGCACATTCTGTCAAGACGCAAAGCAGCCCGACGCGAGGCCTTGCACATTGATTGTGACAAGCTGTTAATAAATGACAAGTCTGTTGAATTCAACAAGCGATCTTGGATGGAATTTCCTAAGTGATTATACACCCTTCTCTGTTGGGTGGAAAATATCACCCTTTGGTGGGGTAGAAATGACCATCTTTCCCAATAGGCTATGGGGTGGGAATGAAAAGTATAAGTGGAATTTTTAGACCACTCCTAGAAGCGGTTAAAACTACACTTTTTGATTTACAGTGTAGAAGATGCGGGGATTGATTAGCGGGCTATTTCTGCAATTGTTTACATGTAATTCTACACCTTTGAACTCTAACTTTTCTTCAGCATCCTTACCAATGCCATAATGTCGTCCGGGTTCGTTCCTTCGTGTTTCAAATAATTTTGCAAGATTATTAATTTTGTTATGTGCATCTCAAGTAGTAGCTTACATGCTCTGTTTTACAATTCAAGGCTTAGGCTATTTCGGATAATTCTTGCGAGTATTCGTACATCAAAGCCAAGTCCAACAAGAATTCCGTGGATGTTATCTTCGACAAGAGTCCTTGATATTTTGCACGTTCCCGAGAATCTCTTGTGTCGCTAATAGCCCCCTTTTTGAAAAATTCGACAAGTGCTGGGAAATCATTCCAGACGGCACTAACTGTGCGGAAGCTCGAGGCTACCCTACGTGTGTCCAGTAGGCCTACCCTTCCGATTTTCAACAACTGCACTTCAACAGCCGCTGCACATTCACCCAATTCCCTGCTATTGTAAGGAGAAGCGTGGTAAAGGCTATAGCGTTTGTCTCTAAAAGATCGAAATCGGTTCAAATTACTGACTGATTTTACAGCATGACGAACCGATAGTTCCAATCTATGGTTGCACAATACCACACCACAATGTCTGGAAATTCATCACAAAGCAATTTTGCCACACCATTTTTGCGACCTATCATCACAGCCGCGCCATCACATACAACACCAATCAAACAAGAAGATAAAAATGTTGTAGACATGCCATATGATTTTAGGCAGCTCTTCAGGGAATCATAGATGCCATTCGCTGTAAGAATAGCGAGCTCAACAAGACCTACAAAATTAATACATTCACAGATTCGCTTCCGTCAAGACTGGTACGAAGATATATTATCAGAGTGAATACCCGATTTAACGTGTTCGACTCATCAAGAATTATGAATACACTTTTACTGAACAGGGCAAAGCATAATAAGAGTATAAAATATTTGAGCTTCCGGAACGCCGTTCCGGAGAAGTCAATTTTTTGATCGAGCTTCCGGAGCGGCGCTCCGGACCGCTCCGGCTGAAATCCAGCCCTGAGTATATTACATAATATTACGCACTCTAAAGTCTTTACATTTAGTACATTCACTAAATCTTGATTGCATTCTGTTGTTTAATAAAATTGTTTCATTTTTATACCTTTAATAATAGTTTTACGTTGTGCTGTGTTTACTGCTGGTCATTTCTGTTGCTATGCTTACATACTTATATCTATAAATCTAATTCCGTGCTTGTGCATATCAACAGTGTAGGGATCGGAATAGCCGCCACGTTGTGTCTCAGTCTGAAGTAATGTACCGTGTCTTGGTTGGGTAGATTTTACGACTTCAATAGCGCCACTAAACGAACAACATTGCAGCATGTGTGCACCACATGGTCGAGCTATAAACTTCAATAACGTTTGAGGTAGAAAATAGTTGTGACTCGTAGGCTACACACGCAAAAGGTTCTTAAAAAGGGAAGTTAGATTTCAGATGAATACAACATTTGTTTTAAAACAATATTCATGTGATGACCGATGTCCGATAGACACCTGTTTACACAGTAGAACACGTAGCCTATGTGCTCATGGTGTATAAATTATCAGATAGAGTCCACGTCGAAAATAACTTACTTTCATTTCATGTCGTTTTCGTTTTCATCATAAACTTGTACGCACAACGTGTCTGAAGCAAAATAGAAACTACAACCTTGACTCCTAGAGTTTCGACAACACAAGTGGCGTAATCGCAATAGAGAAGGATCACGAATCTCCTACGTGGCACTTTTGAAACAGTGTGGTATCACAATGTTTGGATTAATATTCATCATATATTGTATTTTTTATAATTGTATTAACCCAATTACTACGACGTCACACATGTCTCAAAGGAGGAGATTGACTTTCGAAGTTTTGTTTTTCACATCAGACATACTGTGAGATATGCTCACACGTCATTGAATACCGAAATGCGTCAAGGTAATGCGATAGAATCCAATCTTGTGTTCTACCTTTAAGCATTTCGTTAAGTGTTTCATCAAAAAGCAATCACGTGTTTTCGGTGGTCGAAGAAGCGATAACCTTCCGCATGTCGGTTAAATCATAACATTAGAACTGACCTCGGAACTGACAACCGTCCAGACGTCCAACAATCAAGATAAGTACAAAGCTCAATGTTGAGGAAAAACATCGGTAGAACAGTAGGGGAAGGTGGGGTTAGTTGAGTCAGTGGGTTGGTTGAGTCACCATTGTTTTCTGACTAACCAAGCATGACTTCGTGAAGATTAATTGCTTGAAATAATAAGCATTATGGGTAACTGCGTCCATCTTGTTTTAGCAGCTTTGTAAGTTATACAGGTTATACAGTCAGCAAAATGCTATTTTTTGGACTAAAAAGTAAATATTTTCAGCTCAAAGTTGATTAGGATGCTGAAGCTATGATAGGCGTAAGCAAAGATAGCGTCGAAGTTTCATATAGTTTATAGCTATCTTATGCACAGTGCATTTGTGTAAAACTGATAAAGCTTTACGTATAGATAATACTTTCAATAATTGTCACGAGGAAGGATTGGGGTTGGTTGAGTCAATAGCTGCGGGACTAGTTGAGGCAGTGACTCAACTAACCCTACCTCAAGTTGCAGGCTGCTGAAATCTTACTTCTGAATTTTATTGCTAAACGCGCATTATTAATTCAGTTACTTGGACAAAATGAGCTATTATTTGATTATTACTTTTCTGTTTAGCTTTAAAATATTTTCAAATTAAGTCTTAAAAATTATAAAAAAAACTGGTCGTGGACAATGGCTTATGGAAACTTTTGAAGCTGGTTTGAAGTTAGTGCAAAATGGTATGTCGTTAAGAAAGGCAGCAGAAAGAGTTGGTGTGGACAAAGAAACGTTTCGTAGATGTTTGAAGAAGATAAATGAAACTGGAGCTGATGCTTCTAAAGTAAAGATGGGATGCTCAAACCACAAACAAGGCATGAAACAAGTTGGGTCTATTGTTTTTAGGGATAGAGGAGATTTGGTGACTATGATCGGCACCATCAATACTCTTGGAATTGCTCGATTCGTTATTGCTGCACTTGATGCAACTCGTGCTGTCCTATGGTGGAAGTAGTAGTTCTACATGTTTCCAATGCAACAGTTGGGGTTGGGCACATTTGGCGTGCACCGACAACAGTGCTGTTTTTACATGTCCACTTGTGATTAATTTAGGGGTAGGGAACTTACTGCCGGCGGGCCAAATGTGGTTCGCAAAGCAATATAATGTGGCCTGTGGGAGCATGAAAAGTATTAGATTTCATGTCACTTTCAATAATACGTGTGAAATTTGGGTCTGGGCGATATGAAGACCTTTTTTTAGAGAAATGGCATGAAGTCGGGCGAAATCGAGAGAAATTTGGGCCTGGTTGCGGTGAAGACCTTTTTTTAATTTTTTTTTAGAGAAATGGCATGAAGTCGGGCAAATTCGAAGAAAATTGTGACTGGTTGCTGTGAAAACTCTTTTTTTATGAAAAGTTTGTAGAAACAGGCGAATTTGGAGGAGCCATGTGGCACGCCTGGTATTTTTAATATTTTTTGTGGCCCATAGTACAAAGTATAGGTTATTCCCCACTTCTGGATACAATAAACGTTCATTGATGGTATAGATCAGAGGTGCCAGTCTGCCAGATGGGTACGGTGCCCAATAGCCCCAAAAAATTATGCATCTCATGATCTCATGAATGCCATTGCGCCTCAACTAACCCCACCCACTGACTCAACTAACCCTGCATGCGGGGTTGGTTGAGTCAAACGGTGCTCTGTGTTCAAAGTAATAAAAATGACAATTAAACGTGAGATAGCATTTTAATAAATGGGTAGTAGCAAGCATACATCGTTACCTTTGTTTCACTTAGACTTTCATAAGTGTATCTACAATAGGTAAAAAATTATAAGGAAAAATCTGAAACATGACTCAACTAAACCCACCTTCCCCTACGCTAATTGAGTATTTTTTCAACAATTACTGTTTAAACAAAAAGAGGAAATTTGTGATGTTAGGAAGACAATATTTTACTTTTGCTTGGCCCGAGACATGTTTCATAACTGCGTACCGCACGCACACAATGCTTAATATCTCCTTGTACCAAACAGTGATGCCATGTGCTTGTGTAACAGCGCTTATCATATGTTTCTCTTTTTTTTATCATGATAGTTTCACTCGGTAAGATAGTATTTAGGATTGCATTGAATGCACATTTACCAGGTGGTGTATACCAACGTTTGTCAGTTTACACACAAGAGGAATGCTTGTAAACCAGTTTATGCAACACAAAAAAATTCACCAATTTAAACTTTTTCTACGTCTTTAACATTTCACCAAATTAGACACAAAATTCTCCATCTGGCAACACTACCTATCTTGATTCTTGACTGACTTCGCTTCCAAGGATTGCTGACATTGCGTTGACAACTCTTAACTTTAATACAATTATCATAAAACAGTGGTTCCCAACCTTTTTTATCCGGTGGACCCTTTTAGTCAATATTCAAACCTAAATTCCCCCCTTATAAATTTTGATTGTTAAAAACTCGTTTACATTAATATTTTAATCTAAGTCTTGTAAAGGAAACTAACCTACACTAGTAATAAGCTTTTTAGCCTGTAATATTCCTTTTCATACTAAAATAATTTAATTAATGAAGAACGTTGCTGAAAAGTATTTTATTCCAAGAAAAAGACAAAAAATGAGATACAAAAACCAGCTGAAAGTCTTCCTCAACCATGCAAACATTGATCTGGATTCATGGGAACAACGTGCTAGTGACAGATTACTCTGGATAAAAAGAACTAGGAAAGACGCGAAAGAAAAAAACAGGATACAAAATGTCCTTGAAAAACGAAACACTAGAAAAAAAAGCTAAAATTACCACGTCCCCCACCCTCCATGCAATGTGATTTTTGCCCACGTTTTTTCCATCATAGATTTGGCCTCCAAAGCAACATATGACATCACTATCCAAAACCAAATTTGATTTGAAAACGAAGCCAATGCTCGGACACGAGCTGGAGCCAACGACATTCAAAATATAAGAGTCAATGCATTTAACAGTGTGTGAAGTTTGAGATTTTTTTGTTTCGACAACTCATGAATGAGGTGGAAGAGTATTGGAAAGAAAACAACAAACATCATTCTACACGTCTAATCTGTTTCTCTGTTTTGTTCTCATCTGCAACAGTTAAAAAACCTGATTTGCATAGATAAGTGAAAGCAAACGGAGGATACCTTGAATAGCTTTCTCTGCCACTTTGGGATAGGAATTACACATTAATGGCCTAAATCCTGTGATTGATTTTTTTAAGTCTCTTGCACAAAAATCCGTTTTGAGTTCTAAAAATTCATTCTGCAATTTATCGACAAGCTTTTCCATCAACGATGTGAATGACTTTCGTGTTAAATCAAGCTCATCGTCACAAATTTCAGGAAAATATCGAATGAATTCCAGTTGTCATGTTGTGAGATGTTGCAAAATCAATTCTTTTTCCAACTATAGAAGAACTTGCTCATTGACCAGCATCAGCACCGAAGATAATTCTTTAAATATGTGACATCTTTAATTGTTCATTCGAACTTTTCTCTTTCAACTATCAAGCTTGCTGGTGAAAGCTTCCAACGCATCTTTAAATGCTGAGCGGTACTAGACTCTGCTCCTGGAAAGGCCACCCAAGCCAGGCTGGTCGATAGGTAGAGGCCAGACAAAACGTAGTCCCCCCCGCGATCATGACAGCAGAGCATTTTAGTGCCTTTTAAAACAATCTCCTAATGACAGTGACATAAATCAGTCACTCTCTTCCAACCTGCCTTGAGCCAGCATGGGAGCAGTACAGTTTGTAAATTCACATGGTATGAATATGTCAATGGCTCATGGATACAACCCATGTTGATGCGCAATCTACTTCAAATGGAGATGGCGATTGAACATATACCCATGTTCCAGACGGTTGTTCGCCTGGTCAAACGTCATGTAGAAACCGTTCGGGTCTACTGAATATTACGTCATGGAAATTCCTAAAACATGAGCCAAAATTGCACCATCGTCCGTAAGACCTGTGTCAAACCTGTTGAAACCGGTTTAAACATGAAATGTTGCGTCGCGCTACTGCTGGCGTGCCTTTGAGTTATCACAAATTTTTCTGATTCATTCTCGAAGTTGTTTGTTGGAAGTCGGTCGCACATT
This sequence comes from Aplidium turbinatum, assembly GCF_918807975.1. Classification (NCBI taxonomy): domain Eukaryota; kingdom Metazoa; phylum Chordata; class Ascidiacea; order Aplousobranchia; family Polyclinidae; genus Aplidium; species Aplidium turbinatum. The sequence goes on along the minus strand of NC_137475.1, from coordinate 30,097,924 downwards.
TAACTGGTTTATTTGGTGCTTGCTAGCTGGACAAATTCTCCGTCTTTTATCCAAGTAATCTGTATCGTAGTGACAGTTTTAGAGGTGTAGGCATTGCATCCCCATTTCGATAGCCGCGGGCTAATTTTACAGAAATACACTGTTTGAAAAGAAGTTCAAGTGTGTGTTTCTTCGGTCATTATATTAGAGGGGTGTGTTAATTGTCGATTCATACCATACGCTGCTAAAAATTTGTGGAGCAGTATCAAAATCTAGAATATTTATGAAAACTCGACATACGATTCCCCTAACCCCCATGTACATGACCCCTGAATATAAGGTACCCCTATTTTCAGAAAAATATGAGATTGTTGGCCTTTTCACCCACTATACTTGCGTTTTGGTGGTATTTATCTTACTCATATGTGGCTTTTCGGGGTCTGTGTGTTCAAATATGACATTAGAAAATTCCTAAGAATTTTCAATATGGCGGTATTTCAATATGGCGGCCAAAATGGGGCTTGGAATGGGTACTTTTGTAAATTTTGACCAAACATAGTTGTGTGATATGTCGAATTATAAGTTTTCGAGGGCGTAGAATACGAATTTGATCCCAAAAGTAGGCTTATTCTTTCCTGGCATGCACAGTGAATATACCTTAGTATTTATACATGTTCATACTGATGAATTATGCTTGTTATTTTGCATTGTGTTTAGCAATATCCTCAGGATATGCAGAGTATCGACAGATCGCGCCAGACGGCTGTCGTAGAAAAATCATACTTGGAAGAAAAAGCAGAGATAAGTGGCTCCTCCGAACAATCAGCTGAAAAAAACGAAGCGAGTATGAAGTAAGTGATTCCGAGGAAGTTTCAAGAGGACACAGAAAGAAACGAAAGCTCAATTTTGGTCTCAGTATATCTGATGAACATGATGACATGCCAGCGCAGTATCGTCACATCCGTTTAGGTGAACGAAAAGTGCGTCCAGAGGTTTACGAGGCAATGGACAAATTAAAAAGCGTCAACCACATGTCAGAAACACAGGCGGCAGCGGCCGTTGTGACCATCGGCAATAAGGTTTTTGGTCAAAAATGGAAACTTCATAATGAGTCTCCCGATGAAATAGATAGAGATACGTTGCCTGATAAGCGCAACGTGAAACAGGTGGGGCGAAGTTTAGAAGCTTTGGCGTTAGATGAAATCGTAAAACAGATGATGGACAGCGATGAAAAATCTGCAGTTACGTACGCAGATGACGGATCAAAAAAGCAAGGAGCTGGGTCCTTCTCCGTTCAGGGTGTAACGGTAAATGGCATGTTTCGACCACTACCAACATTGCCAATTGCATCCGAGACTCGTGAAAACCTAGCAGAACTGAAGATTGCCGTGTTAAATGTGTTATCAGCTGCTAGTGGAGTTAGCACCAAACTTCTGTTTGAAAAACTTGACTTCATTCTTACTGATCAGACTTTGCACAATCTAGAGGTAGAGAAATTTGTAGCTGAAATACTTGAGACTGGGCACATCCCTGATCACCTCTTCTGTAATGTGCATCCAACATTGATGTTCAATAGAATAATCACGAGGTTATCGGCAGAGATAGAGAATGCTCTTGGAAAGGACAAAATCTATTCAAAATTCCTCGTTGAAGCAAGTAGGCTAATACACATTCAAGTGTGACCGAGCAAGCACTCGATTGCATAACAAGGCTCGTAAACCACGACTTCAATCATAAGCCTTGGAACAGAGCAGTGGATTTTGATATCTTCATAGCGCCGAAAAAGAATCTTTCCCTATGTTTAAAAGATGAAAGATTTAATCGGTTGACACTCACTTGCGCTGTAGTTGTTCACCATCTTCAAGACGTGAATAGATTTCTACAAAAATTTGAGCAAGTAACAAACCAGCTCGCTTGTATTGTAAGATGTTTTCTAGAACTAGATTTCATGAGAGTAATGTACGTTGTAGGAGCACTGATTGGATTGCATCTGGTAGAACCTTTTCTATCCCTCACTACGGAAAAACTACTAAGTATTCAAAGCTAACAGAAGCTTTCCAAACACTGAATAAAAACCTTCGTGAAACCGATGCTCAGGCTTTGTTCAATCTCCAACAGCCTGCACTCAACTTCATTTCCCTGGAACGCTTCAACCAGACAACATACAGCCAAGATATCCGTACGTCACTTAGTAAAGCAATTAAAGACACACGTCCTGTTATTACCAAAACTAGCGGATGGTTTCCAACGCCAGAAAGGGGACATATTTGGATTTTCAGATGAGGTATCGGAGATTGCTCTGTCAAGAATGGATTCGGAAAAACTAGAAAGTGCCCCTATACACAATCTGGATTCAGAACGGGCGGTAGGATTCATAAATTATGAACTCAAACAACGAGGCGCCAAGAACTTAAAGTGTGCGTCGACTGTTCAAGTAAAGGCCAAATCACAGGACTTGATAGAATCCAAATCTTCTGGTTCATTCCGAGAATATGGCAACATTGCAAAGTTTACGATTCCCGTCATAATGAAAGCCTGGGATGAGCAACAGAAGCATTTGCAACAACAGGGCCTCGCCGGCAAAAAAATAGCTAATGTAGCACAATTTGATAAAAGACGAAATAATGATTTAAACAAACTGAAAAAACAAGGCGATCCTTTTACGAAGGACTCTGATGTGGATGAGATTCTAAATAGTAATATAACAGAGATTGAGAAACAGAAGCGGTTATACCTCGAGATCAGATACGCCCGTGACACTGCACTCTCAGTTCCAAAACAAAGTGACATTTTTCGTTTATTGAAAGACCATAAAAAGTTGCCATCTTCTGTTTATGGAGCCAATCTGAAAACTTACCTGAGTAATTTGAGTGGCAAAGCGGATGTTACGATGACTGATTTAAATTCTGTTCTTGACGGCATGAATCTAACAAAGAGCTGAATACTGTGTTTTATACTAAATTACATATACGTCATAAGTTTGAAAATATGCTGTTATCAGCTTATTTTTTGTTTGAAATAATCATGAATTCGTATTCTACGCCCCCGAAAACCTATAATTCGACATATTACATGATTATGTTTGGTTAAACTTTACGAAAGTACCCATTCTAAGCGCCATTTTGGCCGCCATATTGGGTTACCATTATATTGGATTTTTGGAGGTAATTTCTAATGCCATATTTGAACTCACAGACCCCGAAAACCCCTATAGGAGCACCATAAATACCGCCAAAATACACGTCGTTTGGTGAAAAGGCTTAAAAACTCATATTTTGGTGAATTTATGGATACCCCCTTTTCAGGGGGCATGTACATGGGGGTTAGGGTGGTCCAATATGATAATTATTTTCATATTCCGGATTTGGATACTACTCCACATATTTTAAGCACCGTACCACGTTGCCATCGTAAAATTCGTCAAATAACACACCCCCCTAATTATATACAGACGAACGGATTCGGGAACTTTATGTTAAAATTTTCCCACGAAGAGATTATGGTTTACCGCTGTGACCATAAAAAATAAAAGACGATTTTTGTCAGTTGGTAGGTCAAGAAGAAATTAAAGCAAAAAATAAAAATAAACGACGTGTTTGTTGTCAGCTAGTGCAGAAGAACTACTTAGAAGTACAAGAAATAATAAAAGAAGATTTGTTGGTTGGTAGTCTACACTCTTACAGAAGCAAAGAAAAGTAAAGACATTTCTTCTCAGTTTGGTACTGAAGAAAAATAACTTTGACATTCATTGGCAAGAAAGAAGATTAAAAGACAATCCATCTGTGCTTGTAGATTCAAGTGGAAGAATCCAAGCAAGTTTTGTGGACTTAGGACTTCATACCCGTACAGCTACGGTATCGTGCATTTAAATTCTTTTTTGTATTTTTACGGTCTTTGCAGTTAAGTTTTTTATAACTACTGTAGCCTAATAATTTTGTGTGTTTGTGTAACTTCATTTTTTTAATTGTTAATTTAGCCCCAACATTTAATATGTCTACACTCGGTGGCGACAAGGACTCGACCGCCGTAGACTCGACTGAGTTTAAGCCTGATGATGTTCTTTGCGGTCGGGCAGGCCATTCTGGGGAGGGACCCATTAACGATGAGGCTAAGTCAGTTCGAGAGGCCCGGCATCTTAGACGGGATATTTTGACTCAAATTGGGAAACTTTCTGTAGCCCTAGGTTCTTTGAGTGATAAGCAGGAACTGTTAATTTTTAGATCTAAGTTATCTACTTTAGAAGAGGAATTACGGCATTTCCATGCTCTTTTGACTAAAATCTTTAACTCTGCGATCTTGGCAGAACTTCGTGATAGGGTAGACCCCGAATTTAACTCGTTAAAAAATAACTTTGAACAAAAAGAAAGTGAGTTCTCAGATATGTTGGTTGCTGACATACATCCTGAGGATAGCGCCTCAAATGTAAGCACTAAGATGTCTAGGACTTCGTCTCGGATAGTGGCACAAATTAACCTGCAGCTAAGACGAGAGGAGCTCCAGATACAAGCTGAGGCTGAAGCGAGAGCTGCTGAGGCTGCCGCGAGAGCTGAGGCCATTCGAGCTGAGGCTGCCGCGAGAGCTGAGGCCGAAGCGAGAGCTGCTGAGGCTGCCGCGAGAGCTGAGGCCATTCGAGCTGAGGCTGCCGCGAGAGCTGAGGCCGAAGCGAGAGCAGCTGAGGCCGCCGCGAGAGCCGAAGCGAGAGCTGCTGAGTTCGCACTCAAAGACGCTCAGTTGAGGGCTGAACAACGTAAAGAGGTAGTTTTAGCTGAATATCGATCAGAGGTGGGCTCTCGGCGTAGCTCTAAGAAGGGCTCTTCTAGGCATTCCAGAAATGAACATCAATCGCAGTTTAATTTACATTACCTTTTCCAAACGCCCGTTCAACCTGTGAGTGGACCAGGGCAATCCACACGTTTTCCAGCTGTTTCAGGAGGTCTCGGGGCCGCGGCTAAGGGTCTTCCGAATGCTGTAGAGCCAAGGTCTGCGAATTACAACCGAACTCCTCCCCCAGAGCGTACAGGTCACGGGGCCGCCATTAGTAGTAATGCTTTGCCCCCTTCACAGTTTTCTGCGCCGCTAGGTTTTGATCGCCCAGCTACACGTAATTTGGGTGGTTGTGAGAGGCGTATTGCGTCTCGTGATTTTAACGTGTGTGAGGATCGTGGTCGGGCTGTGCATGTGACTGAGCCCACTCAGCCCCTTAAGGGATATAGCTTGTCTTCTCCCGCTAAATCGAGTTCTCAACAGCAGGATTGCTTTTTTGAATACCAAAATAGTAGGACGTTTTTCGATAAGGCGGCCTTGATTGGTTACGATGGTAATAATATGCCATTTATCTTCTTTAAAAATCGTGTTACGGCCTTAATGGCAGCTTCGCCCTTTAAGGGGACTTGTTTGACTTTGTTACAAGCAGCTTGTGTTAGAACAGCTGCGCAAACGATTGCTAATTTGGTTTCTGACACCCCTGGCTTGTCAGAGGAAGACAGGATAGAAATGTCGTTAGCTCGCTTGTCCCAGCGTTTTGGGGTTCGTGGAGGTCTTTTTGCAGAACCGGAAATTAGAAAGTATCGCTATGGTAGCAAATTGACTTCGACCTCTTCCAGTGATCTGAAAGAGTTTAAAGATGAATTATCGCAGTGTTTGCTTTACGCGCAAGCTTATGGTCAGCGTGACAAATTGGAAGGACGTTTTGTTTTGGATTTGGCTAAGCGACTCCCGTTTGACGCTAAGCAGCGTTATCTTGACTTTTTAGGTGATCAGTATGGTGGCACTGATGAGCCTACTTTTCAGAGTTTGTTTGAATTTGTAGTACGGGAGGAAACGCGTAAGTCGACTGATTTTAGCATTATGCTAATGGGCGATTCTGGTGAGTCGCAGCAATTTAAAAAGTTTGGCAAAGGAAAATTGCCTTCATGTCCGGTTAGGCAGACGTCCGTAAAACCCCACGATGATGTGATGTCAGGGAGTTCGCAGTACTCGACTGTTGTTGGCGCACCGCGCGGTGGTGAAGCCAGACGTAAAAACCTACCGGCATGCATTTGTTGTTCGTCACGTGGTCAAGTTGAATATCATTTTTTGTCTAATTGTAAAGAATTTTTGCGCTTGACACCTAAAGATCGGAGAGATGTCATTGTGAAAGCTGGCAAATGCTTGAATTGTTTGCGCCAGCATATGGTTAGGGATTGCGTTCATGCAAATAACTGTCGTAAGTGTGGGCCTAACAACGATAGGAAACACTATTTTCTTCTGCATGATTTTTATGTGACGTCACGTGATTCTCTGGATTCGGTTGGGAAAGATGATGCTCGTGCCAGAGTTCCTGTGCGTAATGTTAAGATTGGAAATGTTAAAGCAGCCTTTAACCGCGTTACTGCTGCTCGTGTTTTGAATCCAATGACTGGCAAATCGAAGTTGGTGTATTGTCAGCATGATCCTGGTTCGCAGTTGACGTTTGTTTCGAGTGACTTGGTGTGTGAACTTGATCTTAAACCGTACGATAAAGCGTCGTTTAAAATGGATACCCTGGCTGGTCAGAAAGCTACTTGTGCTAACCTTGTCAAACTCAACATCCAGTCGTTAGAGACAGATGAACTGTTTTGTGATATAACTTCGGTGGTTAACCCAGCTTGGGCTGATGATGTTAAAACTTTACCGCATAAACAAGATTTAAATGGTTTCCGTCATTTTCATGACGTGAATATGTTTCATTTGAATGATTGTAGTACTGTAGATGTACTGATTGGCAACGACAACGCTTATTTGATGTGGGCAAAAGAAGAACGTGTTGGTGAAAATCGTAGTGAACCGCATGCTTTACTCACTCCTCTCGGTTGGTTGGCTTGTGGTGGTAAGTCACCCTTAGAGGAAAGCGTTGCTAAAGTGTGCAGAGTGCAGACGTCTTCAGAGTCGGATGTCATCTCTGGCTTTCAGCGTAAAATTGAGTCTCGTGATATGGAAATAGCAGACCTGAATAAAGTCATTCAGGATTTGACGTTGCAAAATGAAACCTGTGAATTGTCTCGCAATGATAAGTTGGCTAGAGAACTTGTTGAACCGAATAGTGAGTTGAAAGATGGTCGATTTGAGATACCTGTTCCGTTGAAGGAAGATATTGATCTACCTAACAATTTTGTGTTGGCGTCAGATAGAGCTGCTGCTTTAAGGAAGAAAGCTTTAAAACAACCTGAACTTCGTGATTTCCTTACTGACACCATGAAAGATCTTAAATCAAATGGCTATATTGAGCGTACTGGTGAAGCAGGAAATGTCAAGGGATTTGAATGGTATTTATCGTACTTTGTTACGTCACAATTAAAAAAGCGCATTATTTACGATGGCAAGTCTGAATTCCGAGGAACTTGTGTTAATGATGTAATGTTTTCGGGTCCTGACTTGTTAAACCCTCTGGTAGATGTCTTGGCTAGATTTCGGCTTGGTAGATTTGGTCTCATGGCTGATGTGACTAAATGCTTCTTTCAAATAAAGTTACCTGAGTCGCAAAGGGATTTGTTTCGTATATTGTGGTTTGAAGATGATGACCTTGAAAATGGTAGGATGGTACCATTTCGTTTTTGTGTACACCCTTGGGGAATAAAGAGTAGCCCGTATATCGCTTGCTTGGCTATAAAGAAAATGATCGAGCAGAATCCCAGCAGTGCTGGTGAATTGACTCTCTGCAATATTGCAAATAATATGTACATGGATGATTTTATATTTTCGGCTGATAGCTTAGAGGAAGCTCAGCAAATCACTCATGAATCAATTGCTTTGTTTGATAGCCGTGGGTTTAAACTTGGTAAGTGGAGTGCTAACAAGGAGGCTATGATTGTCTTGTCAAATTTGGATAATGAGATGCTTTCACCTTTGATTCGTGACATTGACTTTCAGACTGAAAATATGACTTTGCCATCAGCGAAGACATTGGGTTGTGTGTGGCAAACCGAGTCTGACGAGATGCGTATCGCATGTTCCTTAAAGCCCTTAGCTAAACACACGCGCCGAAGTATGCTCAGTCAGCTTGGACAAAAATTTGATCCGCTAGGCTTTGGAGCGCCATTTTTTCTAAAAGCACGCCTTATACTTCAGCAATTGGCGATAGACAAGTTTGATTGGGTCACCGAGGTCCCTGATAGCTTTGTTAAAGAGTGGGAGTCGTGGCTTCGCTCTTTGGACCTGCTTAAGGATTTTTGTTACCGAGATGGTATTTTGCAAACTCTGGCAGTGCCGTTCGGATCGTGAACGAACGCCCTTTGGTACCTTTGAGTGACGACCCTAGGGAATTTACTGTCATCACCCCTGCCTCACTTTTGACCCCATACTTAGACCCATACTGTGCTGTTGGGCAACCACATGATCGTGACCAATTAAGAAGGGATTATCGGTTCAATTTGTCACTTTCTCAGCAGTTTTGGAGTAAATGGATCGATTTTTACTTGCCAGGTCTTCAGGGCCGGAAAAAATGGCTAAAAATGGCCGAGAATTTGGAGCCTGGTCAACTTGTAGTGGTAGGTTCTCTCCAGGACATTGGTAAACGTGGGAAGTATCAACTTGGGAGGGTGCATGAGGTAGTTCCACAAATTAAGAAAGGGAAGCCTGTGGTTTGTAGAGCTAAAGTTGTCGTCTGCAACTATGATGAGAGTACGGGGAAAGTGAAAGTAGACTATGTGTTGAGGGATATTTCGTGCCTCGCCCCCGTAAAGAACACTTAAGTGTTAGGGTTTGAGCCTGGTTTTGTCTGCGGTGGCCGACACTTGTCTGAGCCCAGAACAGTCGGTTATTATCGCAATCATTGTATATAGCATCATTTTTTGCGTGTACCTAATACCTATGGTACCAATTTCATGTATCGTCGTGTTCTTATTGCTGTTCATTCTTTGCATGTCCTTTGTATTTGCGTATTAACTTAAACGTGAGTGATTCAAACAATTTGTGTATCATGTGTTTTTATTCATTGGCTCACAATTGTCGTCAATTCTTTTTTAGTTATGCCATGTCAGACTGTCATAACTAGGGGCCGCTATGTTCCAGACGGTTGTTCGCCTGGTCAAACGTCATGTAGAAACCGTTCGGGTCTACTGAATATTACGTCATGGAAATTCCTAAAACATGAGCCAAAATTGCACCATCGTCCGTAAGACCTGTGTCAAACCTGTTGAAACCGGTTTAAACATGAAATGTTGCGTCGCGCTACTGCTGGCGTGCCTTTGAGTTATCACAAATTTTTCTGATTCATTCTCGAAGTTGTTTGTTGGAAGTCGGTCGCACATTTAACTGGTTTATTTGGTGCTTGCTAGCTGGACAAATTCTCCGTCTTTTATCCAAGTAATCTGTATCGTAGTGACAGTTTTAGAGGTGTAGGCATTGCATCCCCATTTCGATAGCCGCGGGCTAATTTTACAGAAATACACTGTTTGAAAAGAAGTTCAAGTGTGTGTTTCTTCGGTCATTATATACAGACGAACGGATTCGGGAACTTTATGTTAAAATTTTCCCACGAAGAGATTATGGTTTACCGCTGTGACCAACCCATACCGTATATTGGTGTTTTTTCCTTGCATTTTCAAACTCAGTTTATTCAATGGACCAAATATATCAACCAAATAAGCAAGGAATCTAATCCATCTGTCATCATTCAGCAATGAAACAAATTCCAATTTTATTTAAAGGTCAAAAAATAATTTAAGCTTGTCTCTGAGCTCTAACAGTTGGTTGGTTACGTTTCCTCTTGAAAACCATTGAGTATTTGCATGAAAAAGAAGTAGGCTTACCCTACAGCCTACGTGATGGTTAACAACTATGTCAGTGCACAGCTGCTTAAATAATCGGGAGTTAAGGGCTCCTTCTTAACGCTCTAAAGCTCTGGTCACGGCCAACTTACTAGGCTTCTTCTTTCGTCAGAGAGGTTGTTTTTTGGACTACATTAAACAACCTTAAAACAATCTCTCTTACGAAAAAAGACTGACTTTAGGCTTAAACAGCTTTACAATCCTAAAACCAAATTCCCCCCTGAAAACTGCAAAATTCCCTCCTAGTGGGGAATTCCCCCCCGGTTGGGAACCACTGTCATAAAACCTTCATCAATGCAAAATAAAACAGTACTTTTGTATCAATAAAGAACAAGCTGGCTCAAAAGCCACAGACGCAAAATTAACTTGTTTAAAAATGAAATAACGAGAAATTTATGCAATCCATCAGATATGTAGAAGTGTTGCTTAGATGCAAGAATAAGCAAATGCAAGTGCATTCGTTTTAAAAGAATGTATTTGCACGATATGTTGGTGTGTTGGCATCTGACGTTTCAGGCTTAAAAATCACAAAATGCCTTACTAGGTCAGGTCATTATTAACGCCTGTCTCAGTTGATAACGTCTGGTTATACAGTTTACAATCTTTCAGTGACGTCAAGTCCATGTTATTTTACTGTGAAGCTACTGCATATGTTCAAAAAAGTTGTTGAAATTTTTATTTATTTTTGTTTGTTGAAGTAGGTAAAGTTAGGCTACCTCAAATCTTTTTAGAGTAAGTTATGATTAGCTAATTCTGAAAATGTTTATATGCACATTCCCTCTTTTTTTTAAATTTTTCATTGCTATTGTTGGACATGTATTGTCTTGTGGTCTTGTGATTAATTTGCTCATTGTGACAAGCCTACTGTAACTGTTTTATCGATGTAATCAAGCTATCAAAAGAACAAGATTATAGAATAGACCAATTGAAAAAAAAATTTAACTCAAAGTCTAATATTTGAAACAGATACAATTTTAGAAGCCTCTTCCAAAAATGCATCCCCGTCTTTGTAGATGGTTGTGAAAATCAAGCACTGCCACATATTCTTCGCAAGGTGACGCAAAAGAATCGTTTGAAAGATCACAGATTAAAGATTATTTCTACAGCACGAGTTCGGTATGTGAGCGATACTGATAAAAGATAAAGGACACGCGTCCAAGTCCACAAAATCCAAAGCCGCAACTTCAAAATGCCGCATCGGCTAAAAAGCAAACTGAACAAAACCACAAACACACGAAAAATCAAATTCGCACAGTCACACAAAATACAGACTAAAAACAAAACACAAAATATTTCGAAATAATAAACAAAAGAGAAATGTGAAGCAACGCGGCAAGGCATGCAGTGCGAACAATATTATTGTTCACTGTACGATAACCATCAAACCATCGTGTTACATAGAAAGACTAACAACATCGGCGAATGATTGCTCACAATTTTGAAATAAAGGTGGAAACTAGCTTGGATGGTGGATTTTTTATGTTTTCCTTGGACAGAATATGAAAAAAAAACAAGCTGTTTGCCGCCGAATCCAAAATTTCCAATCATGCAATCCTGATTCGACTCCCGGCTGAAAACACTGCTAATGTTATTGTTATTGTTTGTTTATCTCTACCCAGGGTGTAATAAACTGGGTGGGTGTAATTGCTGAAGAAAAGGAGGCCATGAGAAAAAAGCAGGCCACTCTACTCTCGTTAGTGAGGAAGGCTTAGCTTAGTATAATGAAAATCTTATCTTTTCATCGCCAATGCTTGGATTCAAATATGGGACTCACCTTTTTTACCTATCCAGAATTTCAGTTTTTTTCTATATGCAGGCTTCTGCTTGACTTTCGCGAGCTTGATTTTACACATTTGTGTTTTGTGGCAGGCTGAGTGGCTAATTTAACCTACCTTACTTGACCAAAAAGGAAACTACTTTTCCATCATCACAAAATTGAGTGACCACAACTGTTGTACAGCGAACGCTTTCATTTCGCCAGCTATATGCCTACCAATGTAGTTTCCACTTTAGTTATGAAACTTCCCATTCAGTAATGATGATGAACAAGCCAATCATGAATTTCAAAACTAAATTACAGTATAGGCTAGTTAGTATACATAAACTTATTGTAAGAAAATTCACAAAAAATAGCAAATGTATATATGCCACACTTCGGGATTCAAAGTAAATTTTTAAGTGCAAAAACTATTCAAACGAGAAACGATAGTAACATATCTAGAGTTTTCGACCACAATACAATACAATACTAGGCCTACATTAAGTTTTGGTGGCACCGTGGCTCAACATCTCAACACTTCATCATCGCTACATTTTATCATTCCAACTTTTTATCATTTATCAGTCCATTTATTATCGTACTTTGTTTAATCACCTCGATAAACAATCAACTTTTAAGTTTTGACTGCTACGGTTATCACTCAGTAAACTATAAAAAGCCACCACAATCGAACAAATTTAGACTTAAATGAAGTATCAAAGATTTAAAAAAGACAACATTCTGGTTCAAGACATTGTGATGGCACGTGAAGTAACAACGTATTTCAACGACGGTGGCATTCAAGATTTTAGAATTAAGCTTGCTTTTGTCATGGATTTAATAGTTAACCCAACTGGTTAGTTAACTTTTATTCAAGAAGTGATTAACTGTCGAAGTGATGAAATATAGGATACTTCTGATCAAATGACGCATGATTAAACGTGGTACGATGAAGTATAGGGTGATTAAATGTCGAAAGATGAAACATAACCTAACCTAAATTTTGTAACAAAAACATGAAAGTAGCACAATACATGCATCGAAATCAAAGAAAACTGTAGGCTGCAAGTAGTTCACAATGAGCGTTTCATAAATGTGATTGTACTCGCAAGTATCCTAACACAACAAAATAGAAATTTACAACATAAGAAAGCAAAAGGTTTTCACCAGCAGTGTTGCTTGCAATGTAGGCCTAATTAAGTTGTGCGAGATCTCTGACTTCCATTTGCCACTTTTTGATATTTTGTGGTTGGTCTCTATTTTTATGGGAACAAATTCCTTTCTTCATTGAGTAAGGGAAAAGTAATGAGTTTGTTTTGTTGATGTATTACATTGTGTCATTTAGGCTACGATTTTGCTGACAAACGATAGTCTGCAATGTGTGCAACTGCACTTTTAAAAAAACTATGTACACTTTTAAGACAGGTGTTTCAATACATAAACCTTTCTAGTTTTACATATGCTGTAAGCTTACATGCAAATAACGTAGTGTCGAATATATGAGTCGTCATCCAAAATTACATCTTCTAGTCGTCTTGGAAAATTATTACTAAACGCGTCTCTCAAATAACAGCATTGCTCAATGATTTACAAACTGGAATGTGTGGCCGAATAGTGATGTAAGGACGTAAATGTTGGTGGAACATGAACGATTTCTTCGGGAAGCGTTTTTCAACATGCCCGTTAATTAGGCTATGTTTCAAACACTACCTTCATCGCAGCCTTTGTAACACCACCGCGACATGCTGCCTTTTCACAAAAGGATACAACTGGTAGCCTATTTCCTCCTGGCTATTTTCCTAAAGTTGAGTTCTCAAAATAATAATCTTTACGCAAGTCTTGCTTCTAGGTTTTGACATAAAGCGACGCTTAAATGCAAATTTCAAGTAAACCAATTTTTTTAAAATAAAGTTTGCAAACGTTGTGTAAAGTGGTTCAAACGTTGTGTAATATACTTAGACTCCCAATATGGCAGTGATACATTGATACTTCACAATGACTATTATATATTTATCTAAACGTTGAGAGAAATATGTTGTAGCGTACGCCATGAAAAAAGGTTTCTGCCAACGGCTGTGCCCATAACAGGCAAATCTATCTTGTTCGAAATAGTGTTGATTTAAAATAAACACTGATAATAATAAATGTTACCCTGAGAGTATGTTTTGTAAAGTTTTTTTTTTGTCTTGTTGTCATGGCATCTGCACTTCTTTTTCAACAAAACTCTCTCCATTTAATTGAAGACTTGTTGAAATCTCGTCTTGAATAAAGACTCATTTTTCTGATTGGAATGCTTTAATAGCCAATAGTTTACTTCTTCCAGCACTAGGAAGAAAAGACATCGTCGACCTATTTCGTAATTCTTTAGGGGTTGCGCTTCCTTCATCTTGATTGTCAGCTTCGGAACTAATCTCCATTTTCTGAACAATTAACTTCAGAAGATCGTGCTGTTTGTCCAATGACGTTTGCATCTGTTTCATTCTGTTAAAGTACAAGTACATCAATCTGAGAAGTTTGTTCGATCAGTGGCGAATTCAAGAGAGCACTTGGTCATGTGCACGCCAAAATCGAAAAAAAGCATGTAGTTTTTCACATTTTCTGGATTTTTTGTTTGTTTCCCTCGCTTAATTTCATTTTTATTAACCTAACTGGCGCTATTTGGCACGCAGGGTTTCAGTAGTAGATAGAAGATTTTAAGAATTTTTTTTTTATATGCCTCTCAAAAACCTATAGCAAATAATGCAATATTTCAAGTAAACACATTGCTCACTCAACTACTTAACAATTAACTTGACGTTTTTCAGTGTTAAACGCGGTGTGAGGTGAAATCTGCTTCGTACACAATTGGTGAAGGTGGAGACTAGTGATGCAAGCCGAGCCGCGTACGCGGCAGCTTTTGACTTTTTCGCCGCGTGGAAGGTTGAAATGACAAAGCCGCGCCGCTTGCCACGTAATCTTTCAAGAAATATCAGTTATGAAACTGAGTTTTGAGAATAGCCATCAGCTTCAGTGATGGCTATTCTCAAACCAAAAAAGCCTGCCGATGACACCAAGAGCTATAGACCAATATCTCTCCTTTGTGTCCCATTTAAACTCCTAGAACGACTGCTTCTTTTACGTCTTGAACCTATCATTGAACCTCAACTACCGAAGGAACAAGCTGGTTTCCGTCATGGACGATCTACAGTTGATCAAGTTGTGAAACTCACTGACGACATTGAAGATGCATTCGAACATCGAGAGAAAGCTGGCCTGGTACTGGTTGACCTAACTGCGGCCTATGATACGGTATGGCATCGTGGACTGACTCTCAAGCTTCTTCGTTTTATCCCTAGCCGCCACACAATTCGGTTCATTCTGGAGATGATCTCTAATAGACGCTTCACAGTTCACACCAGTGATGGACAGAGAAGTCGACCTCGCTCTTTGAAAAACGGCGTGCCTCAAGGATCAACCTTGGCACCACTGCTATTCAATATTTACATCAGCGGCCTCCCCTGCACCAAGTCAAAGCAATATGGTTATGCCGACGATTTAGCCCTACTAACCACTAATAGACTCTGGTCCAATGTAGAGCACTCATTGGAGTCAGATATGAAAATAATTTCGGAATACTTGAATACGTGGAGACTGCAACTCAGTGCTACAAAGACTACCGTCAGTACTTTTCATCTCAATAATCACCAAGTCGACAGGAAATTGAAGGTCGAAGTCAATGGTTGTCAGTTACCGTTCAAGAGTCAACCAACTTATCTCGGGGTGAAACTGGATAGGCAACTGACGTACAAGCAGCACATCCAAGGCCTGCGTGCAAAAGTAACTGCACGCAATGGACTTTTGAGGTGCTTGGCCGGCACAACATGGGGGGCAAAACCATCTACTCTCCGCATAGGTGGCCTGGCGCTTGCCTACAGTGCCGCGGAATACGCAGCTCCGGCATGGTGTCGCAGCAAGCACACCAAAAAATTAGACGCCTGCCTGAACGAGACAATGCGCATTATTACTGGATGCTTAAAACCAACACCACAGCAATACCTTCCAGTGCTGTCAGGTATCCTACCCGCTAATGTACGCAGAGAAGCGATGGTGTCTTCGTTGGTAAATAAAGCCTGTGCTGATCCGAACCACATACTACACGATTGCGTATCCACTCTCAATGTCCCAATCATACAACGCCTACCATCACGGCGCCCTTTTGTAAGGCATGCTGCAAAACTCCAGCTCGCTGATTTCAGCACGTCAGATGCCTGGTCCGAGGAATTGAGCACTGTGCCAAAAATAAAGTCTTGCCTCGTTCTATTTGATGTCTCTCCTGCCTCTTCACTCCCACTTGGTTCTGAGCTTCAGAGAAGGGAGTGGGTGACACTGAACCGAATAAGAACGGGAGTTGGCCGCTTCAATGCTTGCTTGACACGCTGGGGCATAAGGGACTCTGCTGCTTGTCAGTGCGGTGCGACGGAGCAAACAGCTAACCACATCATCTTTGGGTGTCCCATCTATTCCCCTCCCAATGGAATAACAGGCCTCCGTACACTAGATGACTTGACGAAAAGTTGGCTCCAAGTCCTTCCATTCGGCTGACCACAAACTTTCTGCTTCATACGAACGACGACGACGACGACGACGAGTTATGAAACTTCAAATTTAAATTGGAAACACGGATCAGTTTATTTTTCCTTTAACGGAAACCCTAAGCTGGAAAGCTACGCAAATGGTTTGCAGTTAACAGGGTTTTTGGGGCTGACTTGAGAGGGAAGCTGTACGAGTGTTTTTGGTTAATAGCCTAGGTCAGTGGTTCTCAACCTTTTAACAGTGGGGGACCGGCAAAATTTAAAAAAAATGTTTGCGGACCGGCAACCAAAGATCGTAGTGAATAGAATAAATATTTGTAACGTTTTGTTAACCAAAGTTGTCGTTGCGCACCGTAATGCAAGGTTTTAGCATATGATTTGTATTGAGGACAAAAATTGGAATAAAATGGCAGTCAAATCAACTCAAACAGAAAAATGTCAATCCATTTGCATACAAAATCAATATCAGTGGGAAATTTGCTACTGTTGCGCTGCCAGTAGCTTACGAGATATCAAAGAAGTTTCTAAAACACGTAGCTCTGTTTCGGCATCCAGGCGATTTCTTTGCTTTGCTTCTTTGCTATTTTAAAGCTAGAGATGAAAAAGAATTAATTGTCGTTTCTAAATAGCTAGTTGAAACAATTACTCCAGAAGTGTGACAATGATGTTTTTCGAATCTGGACTGCAAAGTAGAAGCACAACATATTGTAATTCAATCAGACTTTCTTTTTCATGAAGATTAAGGTCGCATGTGTTGACATCATCGATGCATGGATTGTTTATCCAAAAGTTTCCATGTCGAGGATCTTCATGTTACGCAAAATGATCGTCAAAATTGTTAGCCAACTCTTTCAAGTGTTGACTGACATGCTCAGCACCTCTTTTTACTTTTTTCACCACTCCATTTCACCAGCATTTTCCACAGCAAATCGGCTTGTCTTCATTCCATTCCGAAGCGCTATTTTCCGCATAGTCTTTGAAAAACAAGATCTTTGCTTTCTCAAACTCCAGTTCCGGCAAATTTAAATTGCAAGGCTTGACTTTATCCCAAAACTTCAAACTTATCAAATTCCAAATTTTCATCTCCAACGACTTTGAATTTTTTTTAAATCAAGGACAAAATTCCCCATTTGGTTATGTATTTCTGTGTTTCAAAACTTTTTGAAAACTACACGCAATTTGTCACAAAAACATTATCATCGGCATAGAATTAGGTCATCAAAAAGTTCACCTTTATTATCAAACAATTTTACGTGGAGATATGTCAACTTTACAGCTGTGCATGTTTCACAGTGCGATCACAATTTTACAATATTGCTATGACTCCACATTAAAATAAGCTTTGCAGAAAGTAAGATCTTCTGCGGACCGACAAAAAAATTACACGGACCGGCGGTTGAGAACCACTGGCCTAGCTGATAAGCTCAGCTCCCAGTTACCAAGCTATAGGCCTAGCGCAACTACCGCATTAGTTACTATAACAGTTAGCCCAGTGAGTTCAGGCTATAAGTTTTACTCTTGAGGTCTTGTCTGTCTGTGTAGTGTGTAGTTCATACAAGACATTAAAATTGCATTATTGCTTACAAAAAGTGTTCAAAAGTCCTGATACTGGATCCAGGAACATTATATTTGAAAAAGCATGATGTCTTAGAACTTAGATGCATTGCTGATAGTGATAAGACAATATGATCTGGTTAGCCTAGTCAATTAGTGCACAACTGTACTGATAGGTTACCAGTTATAAATGCTATGGGTGTTTTTTGCCACAATTGACTTTCTAAAAAATAACGCGTTAAAATGTTTTTTTTAATTTTTGTAATTTGCGGTGTGCGGTGCAGTGTCAAAGTTCCAGATAAATTGGGGTGTAGTGCTGTGTGCGGATAAAAATTTTGGGTTTGCTGCATCTCTAGTGGAAACACATCTGACGGATTTTCGAAATTGTTTTGAAGAACTTAAACAGTTTACACCAAAACTTGTAACTCAAAATTTTATGGAAATCCATTTTTAACTTGATAAATTTGAACAAATACTAAGTGTGCCTGCTGATCAAAAAACATAATAGAGCCTAAAAATGGACAAAAAAACGACAAAAATAAGGTTAAATTTTTCAAAATTATTTGGGGACAATAAGTATCCCAGACTTTCCCAACAACTTTTTTTTTGACCTCAACTTTTACATTGTTCGTTTTGTTTGCAAATGTTACGTTGTTGAAACCATATAGTGCTCCACAAAGTTTTCTCTATGCTCACCTGTGTTCGACCATAAAAAATTGCTCTAGAATTGTCCACTAAAACTTTCCAGCAGTCTTACAAAATCTGAATAGGTTATACTTCATACCAACCAAAATGTATTTTTTTGGAAAGCATAGTTCAATGTAGGACTATTCATTCTCAGACGGAAAGCATTTTGCAATTTGCTTTTATTGAATTCGCTTATTTGCAAAATATTGAACAAACTGATACAATCCCAGTCACCGAGGATGACAGTGTGAAGTTGATGCAGTGCCTTCTGAAAATTTTATCATCCATAGTGGATGTCGCTGAATGGAGAATCGTTCTTGAAGAGGCTCTTTACTCGTAGGCCAAATCGCCGAAAAGTAAACAATTGTTCTGAATCTCGCTATTTTGGGGTTTGCATACAGACTAGAGTCTGTTTTTTATGGTTGAGCTATCAGGACAGACTTACAAATCAAATAAAAGTGTTTGTTGTTTTGAAAAATAAGTTAAAAATTATTGTGACGGACATAAAATAGATTAAATTTATTCCTTAGGTGGAATTCGAAGATGTTTGAAGCAGTACTTGCAAACGTTTCCTCTGGCAATCAGCAAATACGTCAAACGGTTGTAAGTTTCCCATATGTTTGCATTCCAATGATTTAACGTGATAAAACAAAAAACCTCTGACATGCCTAGTAACGTAATGACAGGTGCGCCACCTTGAACCGCACTATACAAGCGTCAAAGAAGTATAATTATAATCCAAAGCAGTGTCAATTACAAACAACAAAGCTATTTTCAGAAATAGCTCGCTATAGCTGCAGCTTGTCTGTTGAGATTGTAAAAGGTCAATGCGCATAAGCATGTACAGCCAAAGTCCGAATGCTATTACCATCGGAATGTATGCGATGAAAGCAGATTTCTCGGCAAGCATTTCTAAAGACCAAACGACTAAAGAACGTTTGTTGAAGTTTGATAGCCGAACTCTTTTAAACGTCACAACACACCAATTGACGAAAGCATGTTACGTTTGCGCATGCGTTCTACTTTAATACGTAGCCCAACGCGATTTTGGCCATTTCATGATCAAATTTGGTATTTAATTTATTATAATAAATCTTCAAAAACGGAGTTATATTAATACGTTTTAAAAATCAAGGTCAATCGACAATGCGGTTACTCAGGTTATTTTATGCACACTGCGTGGAATCTTCGCTGTTTGTGTTCAGTTATTTTTAAATATTTGCGTTATTTCAATAATGTATTTGCAAGCGAACCAAACTCTATTAATCTAAAATCGGTTATTACTAGGGCCATTTTTATATGACCTTAAAAAATCAATAATATGACTTTATTTTTTGGAAAATATGACTTTATATGACTTTATGTAAAAATCGTTTATTTTTACATACGAACAACGTCACTCACGGAACTAAAGAGTAAAACATACGCAACATAACAGTAATACACATCCATTTTTATTTTAAACCACTGTTGTAGTACAGTTTCATGTAGTGTGGAATAATAGAGTCTTTAAAGTTACGATTTGGATGTAAAAATGACTTTAGTAAGGAAAATGAGCGCTCCACAGACGCTGACGTGGGTTGACACTTCTGCAGTTTTGCATAAAGCGCTGGTGAAATGTCTTGTCTTTGTAGCTCCATAATTTGTTTCACATCGTTTTTGTCTAATCGCTTCTTAATGTAATTTTTGAGCTCAAGCGGATCTTTTCCGAAATCAAGGGCATTTAGATCAGCATGGGCCTCTTTGATGGTGTACGTACAACTTTCCATTTTGAGTATTAAGTTGGCCTCAATGTGTGACCTCATAAAATATAGGTCTGTGACTGTAAGTGTTATGTAGGCTAATCCTACAGTTTGCCTTCGTTCAATCAGAAATTGCCTTACTTTCTTAGTGCTTAATTGCTTCACCGCTTAAATTGGTATTTTTTATTTAAAGTATACAACGGTATGACTTTATAACTCAAAAATATGACTATATAACTTAAAAAGCTGATATATGACCTAACCAGGAAAATATGACTTTATATGACTTCATAACTTTTTTAATATACCTCATAGGGATGCGGTTTTTGCGTTAAATTTGATTTCACGACTTACTGATGCATAGAAAAAAATATGACTTTAATGACTTTAAATGGCCCTAGTTATTACTCAATCCTCGTGATGTGACAGGCCTAGTATTTTTTCATGGCCAACTGAACTTTGACTTTAAGAACTGCGATTCAACATGTCTGGAAAGGTGAAAAATATCGAAGCAAGATTAAAGGAAGTCAACCCTTTCTGCCTATTTTCTGCTTATGAATGTCGTTGCTTAAATATAGTTGAAGTTCGTAGCGCTAAGTGTTGTCCAGACGTCATATCATTTTTGAAGTAATTGATCGACTGAAAGCTTATGTCATTTTCAGTTGTAGTCCAGGCAGATGGGACACTACAAAGCTGTCCTATTATTTCTGCAAAGGAATTCTCTTTTGACATGGTAATCAAGGTATATGGTGCGACCAAACCCATTGTTTTTCATTGGCCTTTTGTAGTTGAATCTCTAAAGACCTTACTTAAATGCTGCAACTTGGAACCAAGGGCTAGATCGGAACTGAGTCAGTGCTAAAGTAGCCGACTTGAGCAGTTTTAAACTTGTGCTTTTGTGCATTATGCAAATTACTTCAATGACTCCGCTTCATCAGCTGAATGATTCCAACGAAATGTATTCGACCGTATGTTGCACAGAATTCGCTAGCTGTTGGTATAGTTTACAAATCGCACGACAATGGTATCAACAAACTCAAACATATCGTCGATAAGTTTGACGTTGTATGGAAATTTCATCGTTTCTCCGATGTGCAGTTACGGGCATGTAAAACAAAATTAAACAAGTTGTACAACAAAGACATTTCTCTAGACATTTTGGATGTGTTGATACTTTTAAAGGAAACAAAATTCAGTTGCAGACCGGAACGCACCAAAACACATTTTCCCAAAACCGATTGAACAGCCTATGCATGTTGTGCATCAAATTAGACGTTGCTTAAAGTTAAATATATAAATATAATTGCTTAAAGTTAAATAAATTACACTAGGCAATTTCATTAATCCGTGTTGTGTTCTTCGCTGCTATTTCATTGTAGGCTATATTTTTTGTTTAATCGAATCAGTTTTTCTTAAACTAAGGTTATGCAATGGTCTTGTAGAACACTCAAGTGGTACTCCATCAAAAAAAAAAAAGTTTCAGAACAACTTCTCTATGAAATTGAAACAAAACAAGCTGGGATCTAGAACTTGGAAAACGTAGAAAATAATAAATGATTCGATGTAAACATGTTGATGTCTTGTTATACAGTGTATGCCGTTGAAAACATATGAATAACTGTGCACTGCAGACTGATTTTTGAAATAAGTTTGAACTTGTACGTTCAACTGATTATGCAAGTGCAGGTGCACTACAGCCTTGTATAAACAAAAGAGTACGAAATACACTTACATATAGCTTTTAACCTGTGGATTGAGTCATATTTTTAGTGCAATATCAAACATTTTGGCGAACAGTTTATATTGTATATGCTATGGTTTCCTTTACAATAAAAATACTTAAACTTTGTGATGAAGACTTAACTGTGTCAAACAAAATGGTACAATGAAAACTACGTAATTTTTCGATTTAAACTCCCAAGTTAATAGTAACTTTAATTATGACAATTCACGACAAAGTGATATCGCGAAAAAAAAGGACTTTAGTTTAATTCAGTCATCGATGAACAAGAAGCCGAAGTAGTGCTGGCCAAATGACCACTGCGATATTAGCGCGGTTACGCGATCGCTGGGTCTGTACGTGTAAACTTATGAACATAAGTCAAATATATTTGAAGTAGTTACATTTGTATTTGGAACGGAGAAAAACAAATTTACGTCAAATGATTAAAAAGTGGGGCAATGACAAGATTTATGAGCTGTACTTTTAATCAACTTGTAATGAAAATTTCAATCAAAAAGCTTAAAGTCATATGCATGTGTTAATAATAGTCTGGCAACATTGGCAATATACTCTGCGAGCTATGATCCTTTACCTTCTGGCTAATAAAGTTGTCTGCACTGACAGAAAAAGTTTGAAAAAATAAACGAAAGAAAAAAGGTCAACAAGAAACTTTGATAAAGTCATGAAAACTGTAATTTTGTTTTTACTTGCTTGGTTGCGTCTGAAGAGTTGTCATTAACAAAAGAAAGTGATGAAAAAACTAACAGTAATGTCATAGGCCTACTCCAATTTAATGTGCAGTTCTTTGTGATAAATTTGAGGTATGTAGCCTACTAATATGCCAGATCATAAAGTATGAATGTTCTAAAGTTGTTCGGCAAAGGAACAACGTTCGTTACTCTGAGATTCGCTTTGCCTTTGACGGAGTTGAATTAAAGATATAGTTTATGAAAGATTGCAACGAATACAATGTTCTTTAGCAAAAGCACGCAGAAAAATAAATATCACATGACAATAACTATCACACTAAATGCGATATGCTTATCAGATTAGATAATTGTTTAAGGGTGAGATTATGTTTGTGCCTTTGCGGCACCTGAGAAGAACACTAGTCTAGTACCAAAAGATAGTTTTGTCTACTGTAAACTTCGTCAGCCCATCTATGTAGAAGTCAATTCATAGATCACGTTGTTTCTAGCTTTAGAAATGTAAGCTATGATATGCTTGTGTTTGTTGCAGATTAGGCAGTTAAATAAAAGCATGATTGTTTTTAAGATCTCAAAATAAAATTAGCACAAGAAAGCTAGGCTACACATAAAAATGAATATAGGCTACTTTTCAATAGGTTTCATAAATGCCATTTGGACCATTGCTTATTAAAGTTGGGTAATAAATATTGTAAAATCGTTTATAAAAAACATAAAGTCTAAAGGTCAGGCAACAGTTATGTTTGAATTTAAGATGAAAATTAGTTCTCTGCCCGAGGCCTTAGATTCAACCAAAAACATATTCGTTAAAGTATTCCAGCTGTTTGTCGTGTCTTAGAATGTTTGAAAAAGTAGTTATAAAGTCAAACTACAAGAAACTATCACGAAGCTCAATTTAGTCTCATAAAATAGATCGATCAATGTAGCAAAAAAATGAAATTGTTGATTTGCAGACTATGTTTAGATTAGGTTTACTGTTGCTGTTGTTTCTGCTTACAGCAGATTTTGTTGCTGTACTTGCAAACAACCCACGTATAAATGTAAGAAAACGATCGGTGCTTATCTATTTGGATCAGTTATACGACATTGAACAGAAAAAGAATCACTCGTTTCAAAACACATCGCAATTTGCTGAAGAATGCAATGCAAGAAGTTACGACTTCACTGTGTACTACCGTATGGTTTACTTTCGTGTTTGTGGGAACAACATGACTTCCAATGAAACAGACCAAGATTTTACTCCAAGCTTTGCATATACAAACTTTTGCAATAACCTCAAACTTTATTATGAAGATAATTCCAATCTGCTATCAATAATAAACAAGCAAGCTGGATTATATAAGATCTATGGTGAAGGGGTTTCGTCTGATGAAAGGTGGTTGACCTACAAAGCCTGTCAGTACATTGGGCACTACTACAAAGCAAAAGCAAGCGTAAACCGAAATCTTTCCAATACTCAAGAAAATATAATCTATCCACGATTTACCGAGTGGTTTATTAGCGCTGTGCCCTTTTCGCTTCCTGTGGCATGTGGGTTTAGTGTTAAAAGTTACAGCACAGATGGCAATGCGACAGCCAGTGCTGCTTGCTTAGCGCCATCATACAAGTGGGCTCTTTACTCGACATTTGTTGTAGACTCACTTATACTATTAGCAATCGTCGTTGCAAATGTGACAATCATAATTGTACTTTGTCGGTTGAAATCCAGGAGTGCTCATGGGTAAGTTTAATCACTGGAATTTGAAGTTATTTACTACTGATTGACATTTTTTACTTTGGTTCCTAATAGTAACATTTTAAAGCTAAAACGAATGTTTGCGTACAAATTATCTTAACTTATATATTTGTAATTCATTTAAAGAATTGACTATTGCAACCAAGCATAAATTTAAACAATATAATTGATATATTCCCCAATGGAAATACGTAGGCCTCCACAAGCCCAAAATAAGTTATCTCCAGTTGGTCAAATGTCACAAAATAATTTATTCCCAATGCTAAATTTTCTTGCGTGTCTCGACATTCTTACAGTTGAGAGCACGATGAAAAATTTCATGCATAAAGGGAAACATGCTTGGAATAATAAGACACATATGAAAATGGCCCAGTGATTGATCTTGTGAAGAAAAATGATTTTGTTTTCTTGATAGCTTTATAGTTTTGTGAAATTTATCACGAAGTTCATCACCAGTAGACGATTTTTGAAACTTCAGCAGTGAAAGCAATTGCTCAACAGAACAAATGAAATTTCGCCAAAAAAAAAGTTTGATTTCCAAATTCATATTATTCAATTACAAAATGAATAACGGCAGGCTACACATATACAAAGTAGTTTAATTTCGTTTGTAGCTAGTTTCATGACCTTTGCTACGATGCACTTTAGAAAGTGTTAATTAGAACTAATCATTACCGTTATCAACGTGAATTTTTTTTAAAAGAAATCATTATAGTAGGATTTTGGAAAAGAATATAGTTCTGAGTCATTTTATAAGTTGCTTAGGTACTGTAAAATTGCTGAAAAATCTGTTGATCAGAAAAGATTGTGTGCATAAACTTGTCATGAAACGTTTAGCCTAATCATAAACTAGATTTCTTCGAAGCATTATGTCACAAAGTGTTATGTATTTCACGAATAGCGTTTAGACTTGACAACCGTTTACATCAAAGTCTTGCCTTTCCACAAGTCGATTTAAAAACCGCGCTCCTAAACCTGTTTTTACAGGAAGTGGCGTGCCATGATAGTTAACGTTGAATGTGGAGGATGTGCAGTGTAACGTCCAGTAATTTTTGATCTTTTTTTAAATAGTTTTGATTTCAACAATGCTTCGGAAGACGCCAAATCACTTTCAAAACCTACCTTCGTGTACTAAAATAAAAAAAATTTGAGGGATTATACTTCAACCACGTTTACATTTTTAAATGCATTACGGCAAGCAATTTACCTTTTTTACCTTTTTATACATATATTATATTGTGTAACACTGTCGCCTACAACCTGCAGTGGCAAAACAAAATTTTGATTACAAAATAGGTCTACAACGACTACTACAACAAATCTATAAAACCAATACTGCTTTCGTTAGTCATAACGTTCAATAAATAAACAACCATCGTTATGATTACCTAAAAGCAATTCGTTTGCCTGAGGCGTTTCCGTACAGTATGGCTGATAAGAGCACCTTTTAGCTTTTACAGAAAACAACTTTTCCATGCAACTAAATTGTCTTTTTTATTTTAAAAATATTGTCAAGACGCTTCGACCTTATTGAAATGTACGTAACTTTATCATAGACCTCAAGGAAGTGAATTTTTAATAGAAAACATCACAATAATACTGAAGCTAGCAGCATCCCTTCTAAATGACTTTTATACAAATTAATCTTGACGTAAAGGATTGCCATGTTGTAAATTACTATATAACCCTTAAACTTTGAAAGAACAGTTCGCTTTTTCTATAATTAGTATTAGTTAACCTTCAACGTTGCAGCATTGCTGTAATAAACGTATCTGACCGTCAGTCAAGGAGAGCTCGGTTCGACACCTATTGTGGACACGCAATCGAGTCTTGACAAAGTGCTGAATGTCATGTTGGAAGGTCGACTCGAAGATTGGCTTCGTTGTCCTCCTGTCCATTTAAACTTTTCCCTCTCCAGCATAGGCTATATCTAAACTCCATTTTTAGGAAAAGCATAGGAATTTTAACTGTTTTCACAACATATCTCGATTTGCAGGCTTTATAAACTGTCTTTGGCGTTTGCTGACCTCATGATTAGTTTGGTCATGGCTGGCTCCATGAACACAACTTACACAACCTATTTTGGGAAGCATGTCTTCAATGAAGATGGATACGGTGTCATTCAAGAGGATTTCTACCATCAGTCCTATATTGACGGATTTGGATGTATCACAGTTCTTTCTTTATCTGCGTCTGTCTTTACGCTGGTAGCAATCTCACTGGACAGGTATTGCGACTAATTAATTTTTAATGATGTTTGTGAAGACTGCGGGATTGAAATCGACCTCATATCGAGCAATATGAAACGTGTTCAACCAAAATTGAGCATGCGCTGACATCATACAATTATTGCGTTTGGATGATTTTTACATCGGTTAATGAACTATAACGGTCAATTATGCAATTTTTTTAAAATAACCTCATTTTATTGTCAATGATCAAGAAAAGCGACAAGTCTAAATATTTTTTCTCCAGCCGATCTGCAGTAACAACAATAAAGAAATATATATGTACCAAAGCACAGTCGACCTTTTAAGTACCGGTAATCAAGTTAGAGTTCGTTCGTTTTACAAACGAAGTGTAAACAGGTAGTTATAAGCAGAGGTGGGCACCCGCTACTTTTAAAGTAGCGCGCTACCCGCTACCGCTACTTGGACCAAAATAGTGCGCGCTACCGCTAACCGCTACCAATTTACAAAAGTAGCGCGCTACCCGCTACAGCTACTTCTTCCGCAACTTTTGTTTAAAATGACACTAGAAAACACTCAAGTCCCCAGTGACGAAAAAATGAAATTGAAAACGAATATTATCATTCGTTTACACCAGGGGTTCCCAACCTTTTTTACACCGTGGCCCCCTTTGAAAATTTTGAAAAATCAATAGCCTCCCTATTTCAGCCGTAACTGTTTACAACTTTACTGTTTTACAACTTTACTGTTTTTACAACTTTACTGTTTCTACAACTTTACTTTTGTTTTTACAACTTTACTGTTTCCCACCGCATAATTTACTCGCAATCATTCTCGTATCATTTGTTCAGTTTGTGCTTTCAGTCCAGAGTGTCGTTACAGTTACAGTGCATAGTCAAATTTATCTTACGATTTTTCATTTTATGTATTGCAGATTTAATTCCTGATGAGGACACACGTACGTGTCGAAAACGTTTGAGTTTATTTTATTTAATTATGTTATATTTTGTGTGAAATAAAGTATGCTAAACCCGCTAAAGTTACTATGTTTTATTTCTCTATGGTTCAACAAAGCAAACTCTCTACCAAAGCTTTATCTTTTCATATGTTAGCTCTTCAAGCCTAGCCTTGCTTTTTGTACGTATTTTAAGCAACCAGTATACAATACGATTAGAGTTAGACTATAATACACAAATTTATAATGCACCACCTTGAACTTTTATATTTTATTTAGATTTTATGCAATTTCTCGACCATTCAAGTACAAGCAACATCCGATGAAGAAGCTCAGCATCTTATTCATAATCTTCGTCTGGCTGTTCGGTTTATTACTAGCGCTCTGCCCGCTATTCATAACCAACATTTCTTATCACAAAACAGCTCTGGGAGTGATTTTAGCACATCAGGTAAAAGCAATTTAGAAAAAAACTTTGTGTTTGACAAAAGTAGTGCAGTAGACTTATATAGGGTGTCTCAAAAAAAGTACACAAAAGTAATTTGAAAAAAGAGTTCTAAAAACATTTTTTTCTGGGAAATAACATTGTTTTTCTCATTTCAAAAAGCCTAAAGTTTGTGTTGCGATAGATTAAAAGTTAGGAAAATGCCGCAGTTAACCCTTATTCAAAGAACAAAAATCATTGAGTTTTGGCACCAAACGAAATCAGTGGTCCAGGTCCAACGAAGATATCGTGGATTTTTCAACACAGCAGCTGCACCAAATCGAAGAATAATTAGCAGAACAGTTGCTAAACTTTCCACGGTGGGGACTGTGTGTAATTTGAACAAAGGACACAGTAGTAGAAGAAGAAATGCTCGTTCAGTGGAACATGTGGATGCTGTAAGGCACTCCGTTGCGCGGAGCCCACGAAAATCCATTCGCCGTCTCTCTGCAGAAACTGACATTCATCGTTGTTTTGTGCAACGCATCCTAAGGGCTGACTTGCATGTCTTTCCCTACAAAATTCAGTCACAAAGCGAACTAACACCCCAATAAAAGGCAAAGAGACTTGAATTTGCTAGGTGGTTTTCAGGAAAATTGGAGACAGATGATTTGTTTCTTAGGAAACTTTACATGTCAGATGAATGACATGCTCATCTTTCGGGAAAAGTGAACACACAGAACTTTCGATACTGGGGGACAGAGAATACAGGCGATGAAGTGATAGATAAAAGTCCTAGATCTGTACTCAAGGTGACAATGTGGGCAGCAATTGGCTGGTACGGTATCATTGGACCTTACTTTTTAGAGGAAGACGATGACAGAACAGCCACAGTGAACCAGGACAAGTATCGTCAAATGATTCAGGAATTCTACCTTCCAGAGTTACGTCGGCAAGCTCGGAGACGGAACAACGAGATTCGAATGACGACACAGTGGTTTCAACAAGATGGAGCTCCACCACACACAGCAAGAGCTACACGAGAATTCCTGCGAACGAAGTTTCCTGGACGTCTGATCTCTCTGCATGAAGACACTGAATGGCCTTCCTATTCACCAGATTTGACGCCTCCAGATTTCTTTCTCTGGGGCTTCTTGAAGGACCGTATTTATTCGAATCCCTTAAGGCAATCAAACAACTTAAGGCAATTATTCGACGAGAAATGCAGAACATTCCAGTGGAAACATTCCCAAGTGTGATGAACAATGTAGCAGCAAGGATGCAGGCTGTCATTGGGAAACGAGGAGGTTACATTGATCATGTGGTGTAAAAAAGTAAAAGGTTAAAATGTCCAAATGGAAAGACTGAACCAACAACTGTGCATTGGGAAAAAAACTTACATGCTTCAGCTGCATGGTCCAGCAGAAAAAGTCTGAAAATATTGATTGGTTTATCTGTGTCACTGATATACTTTTGTGTACATTTTTTTGAGACACCCTGTAGATAGAAGATTTTACTGTTTCCGACCATCAAAGCAAAAAAATTCACTTGCCGTAACATAGCAGGGGCCTGGAAGAATTATACTGCAATATTTTTGTCATGTTTTAAATATGTGAGAATTTATCCGAACAGAATATATGAAAAAGATCATTTTGCAGTCCATGATTGTAGGCTTTTCTTTGAGCATTTAGTGCACGTTTTTACGTGGGCTACAATTAACCATTTTCTTGTTGTTTAGTTTTACATGGCTTATGTCGTTTGCTTGGGAGGTGCCCTGCTGTGTGTCTGGATCGTCAACATTGGAATGTATATTTGCATCAAGAAACGAATCGATAAGAGCCTTGCAAAAGCTAAAATAATAAAAAAGCCACTTCCCACTTTATCAGCTGTCGCTCAATATTCAGCTACGATAAAAGGACTTGAAAGTGCCTCTCAGACGATCTTTATGGCTACATCCATTAATTCACCAATCACGTCTTCCAATATAGTCAGTGAAACCAACCAAGAAAACAAAACAAAAACTAAACGTGTTCCGATTGAAGTAAAACTTGCACAAACTGTTCGAGTGATTGTATGTGCCTTTACCATTGCTATAGTCCCTTGTATCGTTGTCATCATCACTGGATTGTCCTTAGCTCTTGAAGATTCGTCACCACATTTTAATCCTGTCGCAAAAGCAGCCTGGAACGCATTTTCTTACATTTCTTCCAGGATTTTGTTTTCAAACTCGTTTGTAAATTGTCTTATTTATAGCTACAGAAGCACAGAATTTCGTCTCTCCGCAAAGAACCTCTTTTCGTCATTGTTATCCAAAGTTAGATTTAAAAAAAGAATTCTTTGAAAACCTGTTTTTAATTTTCAACTGTAAATAGTAAAGTAACAAACAAGAAATTGTTGAACAATGTTTATCTTGCTTTTGAAATAATTTATTCGCTTTTACGAAAAGTTTTGACAACATGATTTGTATAGCCGGTAAAATTGCAGTAAAGGCTCTTATTTAAAGGTTCTTATTTAAATTTCCTTAAGGGCCCTTACCGGCTCTTATTTCTCTTCTTTTAGAGAACAGTTGTTTTTTGCGTAGAGCTTCTCAGAACCCTATTTAGAAACACTGCAACAACCGATCTGCAACGTCCGAACGCAGCAATTGATAACATACATCTGATCTGGGCATTTAACGTAGCCTACTCTGCAACCTACTCAGCACATTAGGCCTAACATATTGCTGTTTGTTAAA
Source organism: Aplidium turbinatum (assembly GCF_918807975.1). NCBI lineage: Eukaryota > Metazoa > Chordata > Ascidiacea > Aplousobranchia > Polyclinidae > Aplidium > Aplidium turbinatum. Next base: position 30,067,380 of record NC_137475.1, on the reverse strand, counting down.
CCATCACAGTCTTTGGTGTTGTGTTAAACTTTTTGGGTATCGGGCAACAATCGCTCGTACTCACAGACAACTAGCTATTTGTCGAAAAACTTGGCTGTTGAATCACATATTTTACCGTAGCATTGGGACATTTGGGACAATCTATTCTGTTCTTCTTAATTTAAATTTACTATGCATCATGTAGCGGAGTTATTCCATTGAGTGTTGAAGCGAAAAATTACCGCTAACATTAAACTAGCCTTGCATCGTGAAAGGTCACATATTCTTCAAGTACAAGTTACGACACGAAGCACCTGATTATCCATAAAAACGTTTATGTTCAAAGATTAAAAAATTAAACAACGTACGAGATAGTGCAGGGTGGTTCTTGAAATGTGGGGAAGGGACAATAAAAAAGTGTAGAAGTACATTTTTATGAAAAGGTATTTTTAGCGTGTGACGCAGTACACCATCCTCAACTTTGAAGCGTTTGAGATAGTTCGTTTAGATATCGATCGGCATTGGGGCATTTGCGGAGATTAAATTATTTGAAAACACAAAATAAAATTTATCAATCATGAGTACACAAGATTGGCAATGTTTCAAAAGACAATCGACGTGTTTGTACCAGAGATGCCAGCGACAAATTTCCAATAAACCTAGATCGTGTGTTCAAAAAAACCCAGATGAGATAAAAAAAACCCAGGTCCAGAATAGATGTAGTAAAGCGGTTAAAAGTACATGCATGTGCTTTTAACACCACTCTATATCATTACACAGAAGCCCCAGAAAGCTGTAAATAGTAGGCTAACACATGTTATATTAATTAGGCTAGTATACAAATATACATGCTTATGTAAATATGTTGGTAGTTATTATGGCGTATAACTATATACTAAAATGGGGTTCCTGTTCCAACAAGGCCATTGTTCATTTACCAAGGTACACACTACACAACTGACATGTTCCTATGATTGTCAGCATTTCTTGGATCTATTTCTCCTAATTTTCTGTCCATGATGTAATCTTCTCTAATGAAGAGACTCAAAATATTTCTATATTCTGTAGAAACCATAAAATACAACTTGTGCAGACGAAAATGCTCACAATGGAATTCCAGGTTGACATTATTTACGTACTTTTTTAAAAACATATTGCAAAAAACGAGCATATGCTTTGTTCCACGATTAACAAGTGCATCATGAATCCGTTTTGCACATCAACCTTGTCAGTCTTACATTGAGACTGAAAATACAAAACCAGCGCTTCCCACTGCTCCAATATGCTGCTGATGACCTGAAAGTCATCATGTTTGTGCTACTTTTAGAATTTTATGTTGAGCTGTATCAGCATTCAGCAACTTTTTGAATCAAACGTTACAAAGAAAAGTTACAAACCAAAAAACCTAGATTTACCCAAATTTGAAAAAAAAAACTTAAAACCCAGATGTGGTCAAAAAAACCTAGATCTAGGTGGAAAAACCTAGCGCTGGCATCCTTGGTTTGTACTGACATAAAAACTCTCTTTGCTGAAAACATCAACATACAAATCCAGTGACACCATTTTGCTCTTCGACATCTTACCAATGAATTGATGACGAAGGTTACTTTGACGTCGTGTGTAGAATGATTTGTTCAAAAGAAGTAAAATTGGAGTGTTATGGTAAGTTGGTGCAATGGGCAGATAACATAAAGTTAAAAGCAAAGTAACTTGAAGTTGAAGAAAAATAAAAAGTTTTGCTTTTGAAGTTTAACAAATATAATATAATGGTGTAAAGGTTTGCTTTTATAATTACGATTTTACATAAAAACAAATTTGAGAGTTGAGCCAGGGGAATAGTTTGTAATTAACTTATTCAAACACGGAGGCCTTACATTTGTTTACAAAGTACTGCACAGAATTTTTCTTGCCAAAACCTTTTCACCAAGAACACCAGTTAGTATGACATGACGTCGATGTAAACAAAAATATCTCTTGTGAAAGAGATTTACCTTCGTAAGTGAAAGCGTCATATGACGCAACGATTTGTGTCTACGTGACTTCCTTATGACAGGCACCTCAAAATTTTCGGTTTGGTGAAAGTTTTTTTTTTTTTTTTTTTAATTTGATTATGTTAGTTCGTGCTGTTTTCACGCCCAAACATTTGTCGTAAATTGCTCATTAATCTTGGCAAATTCTGTAAATTTTTACCCGCGGAGCGTCGGAAAAAGCAAGTGATTGATTTTTCATCTATTTTCGGCTTGGCAACTTTTTAGAGCTTAAAATTACTCCATTGATTATTTGGATGACTGTGAAGTGTTCTGATTAAAATGCTTAGTTTGCTTATGATTTCCCAATCTCGTCGAAGTAGCAATAAAGTATGTTTTGTTTTGAAGTACATTGCATCAAAGAAATGAGGTCACAACGTGGAATTAGAGACAGATGCGATTAATCAAATCATCATCAAGCTAATTAAGCCCGACGTATTCATTACTCCAATATAGGCATAGAGTTTGTGTGCAAGTTACAATTAATAACATGAACAGATGACAAGAATTTCTCATCGGAACTTTTCAGGCCTTATTCTGCTATAATGCTGATAGTTACTTCAAGCCGAAAGTAGTTGACTTGCCCAACATTAAACGGGACTTACAAAAAGCGAAAATAAAACTTAAATGTTTAAACTTGGGGTTTGATTTTATAAAATTTGTCTATGCCACCACCAAAGGGCTACAATTCGTGAGCTTGTGGGTGTACAGCAGTGGTTCCCAACTATTTTCAGGCACCATTTAGGAAAAAAACTGTTTTGTGGGACCACGTAAGAGCAGACCAACAATCTTACACCTCGAATGCAGCAGGTTGTTGAAACAAAACTTTACCGCTTCAATACCAAAGAAAAAATGGTATTCATATCTTTACTGGAAACAAAATTTTCATAAAGAAAAAAGTACCAAGTAAAGTTTACTTGCTTCGGACTCAGTGTGAAACTTAATATAGCCTACTACACTTCCCTTAGCAGAAAAAATGGGTAAAAACCTTTGTACGGCATTCACCTACTGAACTATACTCGATAATAATCAGTACAACTTGTACCGACATTGAACTCGCAAAAAGCAATAATACAAATATGCCAAGTTAAAAATTTGTAACCACGAAACATCATAGGTATAGGAGGTACCGTATGATAAAACTTTGCCTTAATGATAATGTAACAAAAACAATCGTGCATGAAAATGTTTATTAGCAGCAGTGATCCTAGCTAACCATTTAAAGACAGATAGAAAATGATTATGAGAAATAATGCGCGGCACCTTAGACTATTGTAAATGGTACCCCAGGGTGCCGCGGCACCCCCGTTGGGAATCACTGGTGTACTACTGTACAGTATATGACAAGTAGGCTAATTAATCATAAAGGGCCGTAGACATGTTGCCCTTTCGTTATTGAAAGGAGAGTACATGTCTTCAATTAAAATAGCACACCACATCTCGCGTTTTTCTAATTGGGTGCGTTGTCCTGGCGAATAAAGTGAGACCAAGCACTTGTTGATGAAAGCGTTTAAGGGAAAACAAAAATTCAAGCAGAAATCTTTTAACATGTATGCTTTCCACTGTCTCAGTTATTGTTTTGCAACAGATCCTCTCAAATATTGGTTTGGAAGTTCACAGCTTCGGTGCGATAACTACAGAAGCTACAAACCACAATTAACTCTCAACGAAGAATAAATTGAACAAGCTGACGAAACACGGCTCAGGCATAAATTATATTGCAACGTTTTTCTTGATACAAGCTTTTGGATTAAATAGATTTCAAAACTTAAAATGAAATTTTACAACACATTATATTTTTGCTAACGTTGCTTAAACGCAATAATATTATTTTTTAACCACGTGTAATTACAAAGGTTTACGAATACCTAGTTCTATTTAAAAAATACCAGACAATGCAATTCTCTAAAGTCTAAATTACCACGTAAATCCTAATTGCTTTGTTGATTCACAAATCATTAACACAAGAACCAATACCAAAACATCTCGTATTCCTATTACCTTTGCTTTTGTTTTGTAACTTCAGCTTTAAGAAATTGCATTTGTGGGTTGGCGTTTCCCCCTGTCCCATAGTCGGACAGTATTGCGTCTGATGAAAACGTCTGAACAAAAAACAGAAGTTTCTGAAATTGATGATTGATTTGTGCAATCACTATATTTGTAAACGCAATTCCTCTTTCACAAAAAACGAGATGAAAGAATCCGTTGTGCTATAATGAGACAGCTTTCCGCATACTATAGGCTACTCGCACTTAGAATTATTGGAGGGGCTATTGCTAAAAGTGATGTGACTACAGTGAGAAATATTATCTAACTTTTTGCTTCAACTCTCATCATATTAAATTGCGTGTGATAAAATCATAAAAATACTTTGTCGAATAATGAACTACAGAAGCTATTATGAGATGTGCATTGCGCAGGTTGGGATGCAAAATTCTTGAAAGTCTCCCGATATCTATCAAAAGTTAAGATAGCTGTTTAAAATTCCCCAAAAACAGAGTGCTGGTTACAACTAGAGTATTGAAATCAAAAATAAAACTAACGTGAGACGTTTGAAAGCAGCGTGGCCGTGGCCAGTTTGTGTTTTTTTTTATGCAAAAGGATTATGCTTTGTTTTCATGTTTGAACAACGCTCTTACCTTTGTCTTCGTGGTATACAACAAACATGCTGAGCACTTTACTTACACATGCATTTTTTTTGTGGCAGATGATTTCAGGGCATACAGTAACATCGCAAAATTAATCGTAATGATCTAATATTAATCACTCAATTTGAAAAACTTTCACAAATCCAAAGTTTCAATATTTATTTTTGATCTTGAGAACAGCTTTTGCAAAAACAAAAATATGCATTCGATGCGAAGAAGGTGGTAACAAGGCGACCTTAGTTCTGAATGCAAGACTTATAGCAGTTCTAAAATCAGTAAGAAGGGACGGGTTGCATCTGTCGAATTGGCCTATGATTTGAAGAGAAGGATTTGCAAATTATACAAACTGACTTATATAGGCCTAAGTCAACAAATGAAAAAATAATCAGCAACTTGTCAAGAACATGTAACTCAACACAGAACGAAAGTAATATGAATAACACTTTTTTATTTTAAGAATGGAAAATGCTGATAAAAGCATTACAAACTGCAGATAGCGATCAACTGTGTCGACTTCAGTAGTTGTCCTTTTATTTTTAAATTAGTTGTCATTTCTTTCTTTCTTCATAAACAATGTCGTTCTTTTGTTGAAAAGCGTAAACAGCTTTTAATTAAGTTATTCCACGATAAGAAAAGCGAGGTTGTATAAAACAACACAACTTGCAAAAAACGCAATTTTCGGAAAGAACTGATCGTTGTGTTCAGTTGTTAACAGAGTTAGCAACTTTTAGCCAAACTACAGTCAGTCATAGTCAATTATGTGTAAAGAAGTTGCAGAAATTCATCTCCCGCTTAATAAGCCCACCCACTTCATAAGCCTAAAATTGTCCGGTCTCGAGGCAGGCTTAATAAGTGGAGACTACTGTAATGTCGTTCAATCCAATGAAGTTGTTGTATATTATCTGTTTATTTTAAAAAACAACCCATAGTTTCTCTCTACTTACTCTTCGCCAAAGTGAGTTCAAAAATCCTCCAGTGCAGTTCGGATAGATCGTTACGTCACTTTTGTCGATTCTATTAATGACGGAAGACGGTAGTCTTGACTCGATGACGCTGTGCAAATGCACCTTGCAAAGTGAAGACAAAAGACTAAATAAGATCAGTGTTGAATAGAGACGACACATTGTGAGTGTTTTCATAAGTAGAAATAACAAAACTATCTGCACAGCTACATTGACTGCAGAGTTATAAGTGTGAAACCATGGCTGTGCTTTCAAACATATTTACACAACTTGAAGACCCAAATTCAAGTCGGATAAATTTGACTACACAAAATCTAAAGCTGGCATGAATTTAGACTGAAAATTAAAACCTAAAGAAACACAAATTATTGTCACAGAAAAAGTGATATTGGTCGTTTGCCGTTGATAGTACAAAAATATTCTTGGAGTTTTAAATAGAGGTGTAGGAATTGCTCAATTGATTGGTAATAGTCATGCTTTACAATCTACACAAGGTACCGATACTGATGATGTAAAAATACATTCATACTGTCAGTGTACAACTTAGTAATACCATTTTCTTATAACTTAGCAATGAATTATGAAATGGCACTGCTCACCAGCATTTGGGTTTACAATTTCTAGAATTTGTCTGATCACTGTAAACTATAGACTGAGCCTATAGGCAAATGTATATACTAAATTGCTTAATAGATTAGATAGGCTTTCTGCGAGAAAGAAATTCTTAAAGGAATATTTACCACGGAAAAAAATCTTTTAGTTTTTTTTACCTGATAAGCTTTTTTTTACATTTACGACTATTTTTTAGTACATTTACTGAAAATATAGGTAAAAACTACGTCAATTTTTATTACCACGTACTTGCATGGCCAAGGTTTGTAAAAGAGCGTTTGCTTGAATCTCTGCAATGTCACCGACTGCCAAACCGATGAGCAAGTTCATGAGAAGGATCGGCATCATAAGAACAAACATGATGAGGAGGATGAACGTTGCAATGGCAAAGTGGTTGGTTGCTGGATCTCCATCCACGTATGGAGCAAGAAACTTGTCCACATAAGCAATCTCGCCAAGAAGCATAGAAATGACTCTCATGATAGCCAGGCCAGGGTTCGAAAACGATTGATCCGCCTGTAAGAATATTATTAATGGTGATGCCTTAACAGTTTAATTTCGTCGGAATCTTTCAGGAAGTTCTTAATAAAACAACATCTGTAACAAGTTGAAACCAGTATGTTGAAAAGAAAGATGATTCAATTTTAAAGCTTTTTAAAAAGTAATTACATGAAACATATTATCATACAATTATTCTTCCTTTTATCAACATTTTCCCGTGCAGCTATTTATCAGTGCAAACGGGCTCAAAAGAGCTGTTCGTTTGTTATTAATGGCGAATTTAAAGCATGAAAACAGCAATACAGGAGATTAGGCTAATGTTTGTTAGTGCGGTAGCTTATGTGTATTATCACAAAAATTTAAGGGAAAAAGTGACTGCAAAAGTTTTATTGAAAACGACTCACCTCATTTTGCATTAGGACGGTGAAAGCGAGTGCAAAAGCAACAATCAGGAATGAGAAAACAAGCAAAACTCGAACGAGAGTTTTAAGAATTTGTAGAAACATTACCACGTATATGCCAGCTACGCCAAATCTGTACAAATAAACAAATGAAGTTAAATTGACTTCAGATCCCAGCTGCATCAATTTTTAAAGGTCAAGGCGTCAATTTGAAGTTCTGTTTATTTTAAATGCAACTCGGCAACCAGGGTATGTTGTTTGGATAGTGTGTGAACAGCATTAAATTTATGCACTTAATTGTTTATGCAACCTTAGCATACAGTAATTAACAAAACTTACACCAAGAAGTCAGAAACATAACTTTTTATATCAAGCTATATTATGTAGCTTATACAGTATATTTACCAACTAGAGCAATGGTCGACAAGATCAGTTTCTTTGAGATTAATAAATAATTAATCATGTATGTTTGTTTTTATTGCTAAACATGGATGGAGTAATTACAATGGCAATAAGAGTGATTATTACGATTAAGATAATGTGCTGCGACCATGGTGTTCAAAATTTCAGTGCATTTGTCAACGATTAGGCTATTTGGCTATTTTCCGATTACAAATAAGATTACTATAAGTATCAAAACATTTGAAACCAGGGATGACAAATTTAGAATGTATAGAAAGCAGGCTATTGGTATGTTTCAGCATTGGGCTCAAATGTAAGCAAAATAATTTCAGTTTAATTTTTATGACGCATGCAGGCTTACGCTGATGAGTTGAAAATTTTGTTTTAGTTTAGCCCTAAAGCAACAGGGTTCTTAACCAGGGGTGCACGCACCTCCTTAGTGGTTCCCAAGGGAAACCTGTTCCCAGGGGGTACGTGGATGCTGAACAAAGTCATTACATTAGTTATACAATGATTTTAAAAGCAATGCTTGTTTACATAACTTCTAACCAACAATCTGAATGGTAAGTGACTATAACTTTTTAGCCGTTCTAGGAGCGGGGCGAGAACTAATTGGTGATTTCAAGGAGGTGCAAACAAGGAAAAAAGTTAAAGCCTAAGTGCATCGGAAGACAAGGAAAGTCCATGTCCGAGTGGGATAGTGATCTATATCTGCTACAAATATATTCAAGCCAATCCATTTCGATTAAAATAATTGTTGCAACGTAGGCTTGCTAAGCATTTAATGAATCCATTACCTATAAGAAAATAAACACTTACTTTTGCAAAATCAAAAGAAGATTAAACCAGGCCAAGTATATTGCAATGGCCCCTACTTCAAATTGCCAATGAAGTGGATATCCAGTAAGAAATGGACCCACGTACAGAATACTGGTAATAGAAAGCATCCACACAACAAAGTTGTTTCCATCTAAGAAATATGCTCGCCGCTGCAAAGAAAGTGCAGATTTTAGTCTCAAACTTTTGTTCACAGAAAAATCATCAAATAAAACGAAGCACAAATGTAATCTACCGGCTCCGTGGCTCAGTGGATAAAGTGTTCAGTGTTCACCTTATTGCAGAGTTGGCAGACCTGTGTTCGATGCACTGTCAATCAACTGGACATAATAAAACTTGCATTAATGTTCGTTCTTACTGAGCATTCACCATTGATAATATGAATTCAGGATAATAATATCTCAAAAAAGGATTATGATGTATGCAGCTGCACCTCTGTATGACTGTACTAAAACTGCATGCCATGTAAAGGGCTTAAAGCAATGCATATCTTGGAATGATGCAGCGCTATATCAACGTACAATGTATTAGTATCTATATATTATTTCATAGGCCTGTGTATGAATCAAAAGCTTTATTTGGTCGAAACGAAGGTGTTCATAAAACTTTCACATTTAAACTGAAACAAAGCAAAATATTTTGGAAATATTTCTGCTTCGAACAATCCTGTTGTTGAAATTTTTACACAAAGTTCTAGTATTTTATCACCAGCATTATTCGAAACTATTTGGTTGCTAACAATGAAACATAGCCTTAATTTGCAAAAAAAAAAAAAACTACAGGCAATTGTAAGAAGAGACATTCTTTTGCAGATTAGTAAACGTACTTGCTGAAACATTTGAATCAGTTGTTTAATAATTTGAATGCAGTTCACGGCAATGAGTTGAATCATCATCGCAGTTTGAAACCTCGAATACTGAACGGGTGTTGCAACATGGACTGTTCCGTTAACACTAAGGAAGATTATTTATTAAGCTAGATTGGAATTGAAGTGCTGCTCAGTGTAACAACAATCTCGAAGAATATGGAACAGCGAACAAAGATATATAGCCTGACGAATGCATTGCATAAAACTACAGGATAAGCTAGTCACCTAGTGCATCCAACATTCATTATTAGCCTATTTATGCTTTTTTTAGCTAATCGTTTAAATTTTGTAAAAATCGCAATTAGTTTACTTGTAGAATATCACGCACAGTCTAAGAACCACGTGATATAAACCGGCTCGGTGGCTTAGTGGTTAGTGCGCCCGCCTCTGAATCGGTAGGCATGGGTTCGATACCTTGTCGGGTCATATCAAAGACTTTTTAAAAATGGTACTGAATCTAATTTCTGCTTGGCACTGAGTAATGGAGTGGATTCGGGTAATAATGTACTCAGTTGCGCCTCTATACGGCTGCATTGACACTTTCTGCTTTGTAAAGCGCTGAGGAGCAACGCATTCTGCGATGGATACAGCGCTATATAAAAACTAACATTATTATTATTATTATATCTTTTTGCTTCTCCGAAAATTATTCCCCTTCAGGAAGGCTAGGCTACTGTTCGAAATCTCAGAGACTAAGTTTTTAGGTCTTATCAAGACGCGGAATGATGTATTGAAGTAGATTGAAGAATTAGCTTCCTTTTCTCATTCACTTAACCGTTCACTTAATCTTTCACTTAATCTTTGGACTTGTATGGCTGTAACCTATTTAAACCTCCACTCTCTTCGATTACTCACGTGGTGGTTTGGTCCCCAACATTTTCCCAGTGAGGTGCAGAGTTGACGGTGGAAACAATGTAAGTTATTGGAAACAAACTCATGAGATAAAAGATCAGATTGATCACGTGTAGTATTCTCCCGTATGAGTTCCTGTAGTTCAGAACGTTGTAAAATTATGACTAAGAGAAATTATTTTTTCAATAAAAACATTGGCGGTTTTCTTCTGGAACTAGCACAGCATAATGGGATCGGCGACATTTAGAGTTAATTACACAAAAGTAGTTTTCTAGTTTCTTGGTTAGTTGGTTTTGTATCTTTATTCTCGGACAGACAAAGCCTTTGATAGGTTATTCTTGGTAGTTTTCTCATAGGCTACTTGTAGAGGCTTTTGACACAGGGCCGGTTATCGAGATTGGCCGAGTGAAGTTTCCAATAGTTGAAATGTTGTTGCCGAGAATTATTCCACCTACTATGTGCCGCTGAATAGAGAGCAGCCCTGAAAAACATTGCTCAAGCGCACACCCCGAGAGCCGAACCAGCGCCGCATGATCTTGAGGCGGGCGCTTAACCTTCTTCGTCATAGACCTAAAAAGAAAACTAAAAAGTATGCCCGATAGAGGTTAGTATATTTTACAAGCATTGTAAAGAAGAGTTCTGAACTTGACTAATTTCTATTCGACTTTATAAGTTGACTGTTTGCAGGTGCGAGTTCATGTTTTCAATTTTAACAGGTTTGAGTTGGGGAATATTTATCGATTTCAACTTGTATCCAACAAATATTTTTTTTTTTTCCTGTGTTAGTTGTGTAGTACTGTAAGATCAGGAATTTTACTTTCACATTTAAGCTTGACTTGACAGCCCTGGCAGAAATTCGATTTAATATGTTAAGATTTTATGAAAGGATGTCTGAAGTTTGAAATATAAGATAATAATACACCCTATATGTGTATCATTTATAGAATACATGCTACACAATAAAAACCAATAGATTTGTACATGTAGTTTTCGATCATCAATCTTCTGTGCTAGTGTGTTATTCTAGCTTTTGTAATGCCAGTCTTCATTAAGTTTTGATTTAAGTAGATAATCTCTACCTGTATATACACTTGATTGCCGAGAAAAAAGTAGCCTATATGGAAAGTGGAACATACCATTTGTAACGCAAGTAGGCCATAGATACAGGATGGCGCAGACAATTGACTCTGTTGTAATCAACCATCGCCTAAAAACAAAAACAAAAACTTTGCACAGGGCGAAACAATTTTAATACTGCTTAAACTTTGCTACAGTGAGCAGAAACAAAACTTTTTTATTGCCATTTGAACTTCGTTATGCATTCATGGCTGCTTAGAGAATTGGCTCGATTTGTTGTATAGTTTGCAGATTTTTTTTGACTGTTGCTAACAGTTTGACTGCAATTTTGCAAAAGTTATGTTTATCAGGACATCGTTTCTAGCACTAGTTGCAACGTTCATCTGATGAACTTGTTTATTGTTGCTTTTACTTTCACTTTCATCAGATGAACGTTGCAACTAGTGCTAGAAACGATAATTGAGCAATTGTTGAACATATAAATATTTTTTTTAAGCAAACATCTATCGTTCTTTGTCTGGGATGCCACCTGATGAATGCAATGGAATATGAAAAAACATGATTTACAAAAAAAAATAATAATCAGACTCAAACTGTTAACAACAGCCGACAAAATGTTTGCGACTGTGCCAAACAAGCCACATCTTTTGATGCCATTTTTCAACATTGATATTTCTTCTGAAAAATGCTGCAAAAATCACAAAGTTCATGTTCATATGAAACATTGCTGTGGTTTTGTTAGTATTATCATTACGCAAATCAACAATGACGTTCATGGTCTACATCTACGACTGCAAAAATATCACGCGGGAAGTTTACTTCCTGCTTAAACAAAGTTGCCCTTTCATGCATCTACTCAGTTAGGTTTATCAAAATGTCAAGGCGTTGATCCCATATTGATAAATTATTCTGATGTAGCTGTTAATGGTTTTTTGCAAAGATGCAGTCCAGTTGTTTTCAGAAATCCAGCTGCAATGATTATTTTGTGATTTTTTACCGGAATTGCCAATATTTGCTCTAGCCTACGTACAACGCTATGATAAAAAAAATCTGACACAAGCACTGCCTTTAGAGTTATGGAAAGCTACGTCACATTTTGTGAGCAATTTTTAAAAGGTTTACTTTTGTTTTCTTGATCTTTTCAAAAGTAAAGAACTGTAGCGTTTTTTGAGGTTACTGACAGTTCAGGAACCTTGCTGCAGTTGTTTTGGCCTGATAACACTACGCACAAAAATGGTAAAACTTTATGCACAAATAGCACCAATAGAGCACTGCATGCAGCTGGAGCTACGCAAGCTCAAACAAACCTCAACACTATGACGCAAAACAGTCAATGTACCGTACGTGATTAAACGGAAATTTGAAAAGTGTTGGACGTAAATTTCAATTTATTTTTAGCAAAGGTCTTAGAATATACTGTTGCATCCTAAAGCCAGGGCTAAAGTTAGACTTGAAAAAAAAGCCGATTACTCCCCTACTGTAAGTGCAGATTCACTAAAAATTGATGTGCTGTAAAGTATAATTCACCAAACTGCTGTATAATCAACTTTAAATGATAAATAGCAAAACTAAATTAACTACAAGTTTCCCAAGCTGTTAGTAATCTCAACAAGCTTTTTACTTTCGAAAAGGTCAAGAAAACAAAAGTAGGCCTTTTAGAAATTTTTTCACAAATGTGACATAGCTAGCCGTAACTCAAAAGGCCATGACACATGGGACATCAATTTCAAAAGCCCATTTATAAACCAACAGCAAACAATTCCGAAGCTACGCAAGCTTACATTCAAGGCCGGCAAGGCCATGGCTGGGTTACGTTCAAGTTTCTTTTCCAAGATTTTCTTCATTTCCTTTTTCTCTTCACCAGAGCTCTTCTTCACGTTGTTATATGCTTCTTTCAGTTGTTTTTTCAGTTCATTGCGAATGTTAGCTGGAGGTTGCAAAAACTGAAAAAGATTTCGTGCCGTAAGTTGTACTGTGTAAGAAATGAAGTTCGTGCCATCAATCGCTAACCAAAGATGTTTTGGTATGATTCAAGGTAGTTCGTACACTCTGCTACATAAATGATACATCTCAAAAATGCTCTCAATTCCATTCATTGTAGTATTCTTGAGAACTTAAATGGACTTGTATATTACACAATACTCGTAACACTTCAGGTTAAAAATCGTATAAATCCAACCATAAGTTATTACTCTTCCTGAAAGCACTCACTTTGAAATGGTAACGAATCCAATAGTCTGGACTTCTAGGGTCGGCGTCAGATTCTTCTTTACAGCGATCAAGAACGGCCTGAAACAGATTTTGTTTAAAAAAAAAAAAAACGAGCGCAGATTCGGAATCAGCGCAGAAAATTCATCTAAACAAGTTCACCTGTGTCTCTGACTAAAACATTTAGTAAAAATATGTTAACCAGTGTTAACATACGGCAGTAATCGTCTTACCCATGCGAATACTGCGCTCCTGTGTGAGAACGATGTGCACACACTGAAAAAGTTGACCTTCAATTACGAGAGTCAATGCGCACAATCACAGGAACGCTCAAATCGACCCAGTACAATGGCTACCCACGCTGAGCGGAATTTCCCTACCACTACCGAAACTGACAATACTGGGAGTAACTCACCATCACAAAACATAATCTAACAAAAACCAAACACCCATCGACTAAAATCACGTCATCCCTTTCACAACCAAACAACTAAGAACTATGTTCGAAATCATGAACGGAAAAAAATATTGGACAAAACATCGATCATATAGTGGAGACATTACCAACGATCCAACGCTACCCCTCCCAGGTACATCTTGCCATGCAGCAGAAAGGAGTATATTAGTTATAATCGAATTTTATGCGTTATGCCGGAACTGCTGCCACTCTTTATCGATGGGGCTATCAAAACACATCCATTTGTCCAAATTGCAAAAAAAAAGCAGGCAAACTGTTGATCGTTTGATTTTAGACTGTCCATAGACGGCACTACCCGGTGGTTTCAACACAGTTCAGCACTGGGGAAAAAATATATTTAAAAACTGTCTAAAAGACAACGAGCTTCAAGCGTGAAAATGCCAAACGAAACTATTGCTACGGCAGTAACCATGCCAAAAAGTTTTAATCTGTTTAGTACAGTACCACAAAAACTTCTGGAAGATGTTGAATGAGGAGTAACACCGGTGGCACGATAGTGTCATCCACTTTTTGAAACTTTCTCAATGCTTCTTCCCATCGATCATGCTGAAATAAAATCGTACCAAATGTAACTTTTTTGATTTATTGAAGCACCACGCATTTATTTCAAGAAGAAGGTAAACTTATTTGTGAAAAAGTTGCATTCTCGCTGAATATAATTGGACTACTAATGCAACCACTCAACTTCTCAGTTTTATGCTTTTTAGGAAAATAAAGTAGTTGCATATAATTTCTCGCTTTCCATGTTTCACCGAGGAGAGAGTTGACTTTTGTTGTGAGTGATTTTATGACAGTGTTAAATTTTCGTTATAGCCTTATACACTTAACGTTTCGCTAATAGGCTATAGCCAGAAATCAGAAACAAGCTATACCTATTACTACATGTGTGCTTCTCTCTGTTTCTGATTTATTTTTTGCTATTTGTTTTTTGGGTTTTGTGGCCGTGCTAACTATTGACATATAGCCTACTACATGATTTTCCATTTAGGCACGATTTAACCCTTTCAAAGTTTTGCCACCTTTTCCCGTTCATTAACGTGCTGGTAGGTCTATCGATTTTTGTAGTTAGTATCTCTTTCGTCCCGGACGCGTTAATGACGAAAAATAAAATGATTGATGAAAGATGATTGATATCCGAACCTGCACAATTGCCAGACAAACTTCGTGGTTATGATTGGTGATTGCTTCTGTAAAGAATGTGATCCCATCATAGTTGAGAAGAAACGAAGCATTTAAATCCATCAGTAGCTGAACAGCGGCGGGGTGACTGGAGTTTGCAGCATAATGAAGAGCAGTGTTCTGAGTCAAAAATATAAAAATCTGGTTGAAATAAGATTTTTTTTATTGTAGTTTTTTTTTAGGAGTGGTTAAGAATATTATCATACCTTTAAGCGTTTGAAAGATAAGAATGCATAAATATTTTAACTGTTGAGAATTTACTGAAAAGATTATGACAGGTTAGCAGTTTGTTTGCAGTGTATTGATCTGTGTCGAGAAATTAAAACCAGGGCTGTGGAGTCGGAGAGATTATGGCGTGTCTGCACTCGGAGTCGTTAAAAAAAAGGTCGACTCTGGCTTGATACAAAAAGATGAACAATAAAATTTTTGTTTGCAATTTTAAACTGCTTTCAATATGACAAATATGACCAAAACTCTATTGCTTACAACTACCACACCTTTGATGCACTACTTCTCACAAAACTATTGATGGTTCTTTTTGAAGACATGATAATATTTGCTTATCACTTGCAAATAGAAAAGGATTCTTGACTACTAATAACCCCAGAGACAACTTTATTCCTTAAACTTAAATTTCTGAAGCAAAAGGAAAAACAAAAAGTGAAGGACAAAAAATGTTTAAAGCAAGAATAACTGGTCACTTACCCCATGTTCTTCAACTTGATCTAGAAGTTGGGAATGCACCTCAACTAAAGTTCGAATTGTCTTTGTGTAGCCGTTGGTGGCAACAACATGAAGTGGTGTCTCGCCTTTTGAATTTCTGTGAATAAGTGCCCCTCTGCAGAAAGTAGTTGAAATTATGGACAAGGCACACGAATGCACGGTGGCTTATACTAACACAGTGTTGAAATAAAACGTTACCTTGTCAGTAGAAGTTTTACGACTTTGGAATGTCCGTTTTGAGCTGCAAAGTGCAATGGTGTCATTCCATTTTCATCTTTTTCATTGATAATATTTGGTCCCTTTGTAGAAAAAGCAATGTATGAAATGAACTTAGTAAAGCCTGTGGAGGAATCGACGATATTTTTACATTGGTCTTAGTTGAAATTACTTGTGGAACCAACACTTTTATCTTAGCGGACAGTCAGTTTGCTATAAAAGCCAAAGCCACCTTTCCAGTACTATTTCTAAATCAACCAAATTGTGATTTATTTTTTCCGCTCTCGTGGTGAGCGCTTGAGCAACGCATTTTAAGGACTGCTTTCCATCTAGCGTCATCTAGTGGATGGAATAATTCACAGACAGCAACATTCAAGAATCAGAAACGTCACTCTGTCAACCTCGGGCCTGCGTTAGTGGTTCAAAGCCTCTACTAGTATGCAAAGCTTCCAGAAAATAAGTCATTCTCAGTCCGAAGATAAACATTCCCACGATCAGTCAAACTTAAAATAATTATCTCTCACAAAGATTTTAAATTAGATTTGTGTTGCAAACAAGTGCCGGTATGTAGAAGTTTCTTCCGCTTGCCATAATTGATATTACAAGGTTATACCTTGACTTAAATCGTCGTCAGTAGACCAACTTTGCCTGCTATAATAAGTTTAGTTCATTGTGTTAACCTTTGCCCTTGGACTGAGAAAACGTTCTTGGGACTTTAACTCCGGAAGCTTCAGCAATAGACTTACTTACATATGATTTGAACACGTAACGTATGTAATAGTCATTAAGTTTGGCACTAAGTTTCAACTCCCATGTTTTTGAATTAAATGAACAAAAAGTAGGCTAACCCAGTGAGCCAACATAACATAGATAATAGGGTGGGTCGAAATTTGGACTTTTTCTCCGATTTCATTGCTACAAACTTTTTTTCTTGCGAATAGTCATAAAACGACATTCCTGAAAATTTGAGCTTGATCGGACATCGTCTTCATTTCTAAAAATCGCGATTTATAAAGGTACCTGAAGCGATTTTTTCGAGGCTTGAAAATGGATTGTTTTTAATAGGAAGTTGTTTTCACGAGATTTGAAAACGTCATAACTTACTTAATTCTTATTGTAAAAAGATGATTTATGCGTCCACAGATTCAATATAATTAGGAGAATCCAATCCATTGTGTCCTGACTCCGAAAAAGGTTGACGTCATCAATGACGTCATTAAACAGTAATTTTGAAATAGCGATAAAACTGATAATTCTATATGCTTCATCTCTAAGTTATTTGATAATGAATTGATGTACTTTCCAAACATAAACATCATGCTGGTCCTTGATGACGTAATTGATGACGTCACCCACTTTATTAAAATGAAACTGTTAAGATAGCATCAAGAACAGGTGGAAAGATTTTTGTTCGCGAAAAACACTACAGTGTTGTTCAGAAACCTGGAAATCAGTATTTAACTGTTGTCAGTCCAATATCAGGAACAGCTGAAGATATTACAAATGCTCTCATGGACTGTATCAAAAAATATAATATGGTGCATTGTGTCAAAGTAGTTGGGTGTGATTCCGTGAATGTAAACACTGGATTTAAATCAGGTGTGATAACTGGACTGGAACAACGCCTTGGTCATCGTGTGTCTTGGTTTATATGCATGTTGCACAGTTGCATCCAATAAGTTACCCCTTCGACACGTCTTCGCTACATTAGATGGACCTACCAGTGGTGACACACCATTTAAAGGGCCAATAGGGAAGCTTCTAAGTAGAGTTGAATTTGAAGAAGTCAACCCTTTATTTGTGCCTGTGAATATGGGGCCAGGAAATTGTTTGCTACCGGAGCACATAGTAAAAGATCTATCGACTGATCAAAGGTATCTGTACGAGATTACCAATGCCATTAGGAATAGCTTTGTTTCATCTAAACTGATGTACGCAAAGATTGGTCCGTTAAATCATTCGTGGTGGCTAACTTTCGCTTCACGTTGCTACAAACTATACATCAGTGATCACAAATTGCCAAGTGACATTGCAGAAAACTTGAAAATAATTGTTGCGCATATAGTCATTCAATATGCCTCATGTTGGTTCAATATAAAATGTGAACCATTGTACAAAGACGGACCAAAGCATATCCTTAAATCATTGCAGTGCTGTTCACTTTTGCCTGATAAAATTCGAGACATTGCGTTGAAATATGTTAAAAAGAATGCCTATTTTGCACACCCGGAAAGGCAGTGTGGAACAAATCTTTAAAGAGCAATATTGTTATTTAAAATCAAGCGAATCATAACTAATTGATAACGATCCATTATCTATCAGAAACACGCAGTATTTTCCAAAAGCCATCATAGTGAAATGTAATTTAATAATGTAGATGACGTCATCAATTACGTCATCAAGCACCAGCATGATGTTTATGTTTGGAAAGTACATCAATTCATTATCAAATAACTTAGAGATGAAGCATGTAGGATTATTAGTTTTATTGTTATTTCCAAATTACTGTTTAATGACGTCATTGATGACGTCATCATTTTTCGGAGTCAGTACACAATGAATTGGATTTTCCTAATTATATTGAATCTGTTGACGCATAAATCATCTTTTTTCAATAAGAATTAAGTATGTTATGACGTTTTCAAATCTCGTGAAAACAACTTTCTATTAAAAACAATGCATTTTCAAGCCTCGAAAAAATCGCTTCAGGTACCTTTATAAATCGCGATTTTTAGAAACGAAGACGATGTCCGATCAAGCTCAAATTTTCAAGAATGTCGTTTTATGGCTATTCGCAAGAAAAAAAGTTTGTAGCAATGAAATCGGAGAAAAAGTCCAAATTTCGACCCACCCTAATAGATAAGCAATATTGATCGCACACTTAAAAATTTAGGCTTGTAAGACCCGTCGCATGTACCTACATTGGGGCTACAGTCTTCGCATATAAAAAGATCACAAAAAAATGTCTAAACAGAAAGCGCAATTTCATAAGAGTAGCTTCACACCAAACAAGTTTAAAGGCCAATTGATCCAAACACACCTGCTCGCTGTCCAGCAAGCGAGAGCACGCGTTGTATCTGCCATACATTGAGGCGAAGTGCAATGCAGATTGATGTTTCCATGACTTCAATCTTGTGCTAACTCCAAGAGACATCAAAGCTTTAAGACTTGCAAGATTACCCTCTTGACAAGCGTAGTGCATAGGGTTGCAACCGAAAGCGTCCGGACTGCTCATCAGAGAGCGAATTTCTTTGCTCTGACGACAAAAAGGCGATTCACTGTCTCTATCTTACAGCGTAATGTTAAATGGGACTTTTTAGATCAGGCACTAAAAACTCGTTTACTGATATAATATGAAATTTCGAATTAATTAATAATTTTGTCATAAGCAAAGGCATCTTATAAACTGTTTCGAGCACATATACTGGTACCGTAAAGCGCTTGCAAATTTCTCACCGAAAATAGACTTCCAATATCTTTGCTCAATGTTTCCGATAAGTTAAAAAGGTCTCCTCCTCTCAAGACTATGATGTGCATCATGTTTCTTTCGTCTTTGTCCTGAATCAGATATCGCGTCATCGCAATACCGTATAAATGTGCATCGATTTAGCGGTTGCAACTGTTGACCATCTCATCATATTTCGCAAGTGTAGATACAAACGATCTGTTTTAGCCTGATGTTGTGGGTTCGCTGTGGTTGTAGCGGTTTGCCACGAGCTTTCTGCACACAGTTCCCTGGTCATGTGCAATGACGAATCATACAGTATATTATAGGGAGCAGTCAGGTAGTGTTGACGCCAAGAAGATCGCTCCTTCTTAACATGGTTTCTAATATTATTTTTTTGTTGCATAGGTCGATATTTACAATGCTTTGCTCAGAATGACTTCACGTGCAGACCTATATATTTTCAGAGACTATACCTGATCATTGTATATTTAGCCTACTCCATGAGTAACAAATAACTACTTCAGTGAGTTCATCGTTTTTGAAGGAACAGCGATTCAAAAAAGTAGGATACGCTACACCACTATAAGTAAAGCCATAAGTTATGGTGTACACTAAAGAGTAACCGTACTTTAATCAAACAACTTGCTCCGAGTTCTATCAGAGTTTTTACGCTCGACCAAGAGCCTTGCGTGGCAGCCAGGAGAAGAGGAGATCTTTGATCCTTATCCAGAGCTTCGATATCTACTTCTTTTTCCAACAAATACTTAATAATTTCGGAATGACCAAACATGGAAGCCCTGCACAAAGTTTGTAAACACAGCGTAATAATGATGAGTGATAAAATCTAAAACCTGTATGTACAGATAATAGAGCTCACAAAATCGTATTGTGCCACGATAAAAAAAAAATTCTGGTGCGTTAAATGCTGTGTTATTACATTACATGCCTAAGAATCTTCAGGACTGTGAAAATATGTAGTAGCCTATTCTGGGACTGGCAGAGAAATATCTTGTTGTATCCAGAAATTAGAGCTAATGTTGGAAAATTTTGTCAAATAGCGTACCCCCTTTTATAGTCGTTTTAAAAATACAAGACCACGAAGATCAAGCTACCAAGAACAAAGATTCCATTAATCAATAAATTTCCAGTTAGCTCCGCCCCGTAAGTTCAGTGGTTACGCGCTAGACTCAAGATCTCTGCAAGTATGCGAAACTACCAGGAATAACCGATCAAGGCTTTGTCAGTCCGAGGATATAGATTTAAAACCAAACCAATATTTTATGTTTATTGTTCGATGAAACACAAAATTTGAGTAACAATTTTTTTAAGTAAGTTATTACAACACTGGTTAACAGCAAATTTTAATCAGAGATGGCTGTATGCATCCCTAAACGTATTTTCGACGCTGATTACAAAACGTTTATATATTTTCTCGCACACTAAGTTTGTAAGATATTTAAATTATTATTTGTCGTTAAAATTTGCCTTGCAAAACCTTGCGCAATTTAAATTTTACCACCAGTTTATTGTCAGTAGGCCGCTTACACCATACGTATTGTCAAATAAGAATTTATAAGATTATTTTAAAAGAAAAAAATTATGAAAAGTTTTATTTAATCTATAAGTATTAGTAAATATTAAAATGCAAATATTTTTAAAACCTGATGCACCACAGAAAAATTGAGCGCCGATTCGAAATTCAGCATAAAAACTCCATCTAAAAAAGTTTAGGCTACTTGCATCTCTGATTAAAACAACTTAAAAAAAATTGTTGACCCAGTGAAACCACTCATTCTGTGACAATTTTTCTGCTACCTGTGTAAAGGTGTGTGTTCTCGTTTATCAAGCATGGATAAGCAGGTTTTGGCCTGAGCAGGCGCCTGGTCAAACATCAGCTTCACTATTTCAAGATTTCCTTGCCCACAAGCCATGTGTAACGGTGTAGAATCATCAGCTTGCTTAGAGTTTAATTTCGCTCCATACCTAAATTCATAACATAGCAAAAACTTAGCAAAAGCAATATAGCAAGCAAAAGCAAAAACTAAAGCAAAAACTAAAAAAAAGCAAAAAAAATAGCAAAAATAAAGCGACATCTTGTTCTTCTACGCTTGAAACTTCAATAAAAATAAAAACATTTCTTCATGATCGTCTTTTTTGTAGAGACTTTTCAGTTGAACAAGACATTTACAGATAGATTTTATGAAAATATTACATCTACAAATGACCTGCTAGCAGTTGAACGTGTGTAGAATTAAAAAATCAATTTGATAAAATAACTAACTAGGTCAATTTTATCACTTAATTTAAAAACTGTTGTTGAAAATACAATCACTCAGGCTCTTACTCTAGGCATAACTTGATTGCTTCTATATTTCCCCCGGTGGCAGCGCTGTGCAGTGGGCTACTTTGTTCTTTGTCTGGGAAAGACAGCAATTGCTCTCTTGTGTAGCCGTATTTTTCACCATAATCCAACAGCAACTGCATCACGCTAAATGGAAGTGTAACAGATCAAACACTCCAAATAACAATATACAGGGTGGTCCACAAAAATGTGACACATTTCGTTTGTTCATAATTTCTACAAATCTGAAGATTTTTCAAAATCCTTTCAGCCGGAGATGGGTCATAGCTATAAGTTTTTGCCCTCAAAAGCACTTTTGAAAAAACTAACTGGTTTCTGAGTTATTTCAATATTTGATAATATGTTCGATCCATGCTCCTCGCTGCTGAATCATCGCTGCCACTCTCACATTGAAATTGTTTATTACTCTCCCTAACATGTCCCTTGGAATTCTTCTAATTTCTCTTCTAATGTTTTCCTTCAGTCTGTCAATGGTATCAGGATTGTCCTGGTAGACTCTATCCTTCAGGTATCCCCAGAAGAAGTAGTCAGGAGGGTTAAGATCAGGTGAATATGGCGGCCCAGGGGTTGTTGGTCCTCCTTGAAATCAATCGATCCCCAGGAAAGTACTGATGCAGATACTCAAGGGTACGATTGGAACAATGCGGTGGGGCACCGTCTTGCTGGAATACAGCTGTATTCAAGTCGGTCCCCCTTCTCCTCCTTACTGCTTACTGCTGGAATGAATTGTCGTCTGAGCAATTTGATGTAACGTTCAGTGTTAACAGTCACCTGGCATCCCTCGTCGTTCTCAAAAAAGTAGGGATCAAAAATGCCATTACGTCCTATTGCACACCAAACTGTGACTTTTGTTACACTCAAGGGTGCTTGCACATGCGCATGAGGCTGCGTTTCTGCCCAAAATCTCATATTTTGTTTGTTAACATGGCCACTCAAATGGAGGTGGGCCTCGTCGCTAAAGAGAAGCACATCCAAAAGACCGGGATTCTCAATCCGTTCACTGATTTGCTGACTAAATTCAAATCGTTCATCCTTGTTGGCTTGACTTTGAGTCTGAAGAAGCTGAATTTTGTATGGGAAAAGCTGCAAGTCAGCATGAATAATTCTATTGACAGAAGATCTTGAAATCACCACTTCCTGAGAAAGTCTTCTGGCGGATTTCCGTGGAGACTTCTCCACACTAGTTCGAACATCGTGAACTTTTTCGGGGGTTCTTGCGGTGGAAGGTGGACCACTATGGTTCTTATTGTTGTTAGTCACACTGCCAATGTCTCTGAGCTTCTCCAACAAGCGTTTGATAGTATTCCGAGACGGTGTTTTCCTTCCAGGAAAGTCATGACGAAAATGTCTCTGGGTCAAGATTACAGATTTTGTCGAAAAGTAATGTTCAATGATTTTTGTCCGCTCAGCCACTGAAAATTGATATCCCGGCTCCATACTACTACACATAAAACTTATAGCTGTACTCTATAACTAACCTGAAAATCAAGAGGTAGAATTAATTTTTATGGAATTGACAGATAAACAAAATATGTCACATTTTTGTGGACCACCCTGTATATTAACAAATTTAATTACTACATATCATTATATTGCTTTGTCTGCGTTATTTCAACAGAAATGTTTTAAATATATTTTATTTCTAGTTAAATGACATTAATTACTCTCTTGATCCAGCGATTGCTGCAGTGTGAAGAGGTCTGTAGCCTTGAGAACATTCTCTACATGGTTTTGCTCCTGCGTCCAATAGAATTTGAAAAGCTTCCGCATTGTTCAATCTGGCTGCCACGTGAAGTGGAGTTACTCCAGAGTTTCCTTTTGCGTTTTCATCAACCTGCGTAAACAACAAAGTAAAATATAAACTAATTTAAGTTTGTTAGTTTTGTCGTTTAAAGAAATTAATTTACGGATGATTTAATTATTATGATTACAATAGTTTCAAATTTACAGTCATTCCAGAAGAGTAAGTGACTATAGTAGACCAGTACACTGTCGCCTAATCAAAAGCATAACCCGTGTAGGTGGATAACTATAACAATATGTATTCTAGTTTTATTTGAAACTAAATGTTTAAATGTTTAACTAATTTTACCTCACATTCTAGTAACGTTTTCAAAGCTTCAATGGAATTGTACTGGACCGCCAGATGAATAGCACCATGACCAGTATTGTTTCCTACTAATGGATCAGCTCCTCTTTTAATTAAGTAGCGGACACTTTCCGCGGAGTTGTGCTCAACCGCCCAATGCAGTGGAGTTGCTTCAAAATCATCAGAGGCTGATAGCACTAAGCATTAAATAACATCATTTTTTCTATTGGCTTTTGTTCATTGGCACAAACTAGGCCTACAGAAGAGAATGAAGTTGACAACCACATAAAAAAGTGGTTGAGGCCTTTCCAAAACAGCTTAACCATTTGAAACCATAATTTTGAACCTATAAGACAGTGATAAAACACTGTAGCGTTCTCGTTTAAAATATTTCTCGTGCCATTGTTCTCAAGATTTTGTTTTGACTTTCGACAAACGATTCTATTTAAGTCAATTCACTTTTTTTTCAATAACGACATACAACAAAACAAATAAAATTCTTAAAAAAATACATTGTGTAATAATAGGTTGAATTATGGCACAACCAGAATTACAGCACTTAAAATTAAACAATCTTAATGTATTTTTTATGCTGTAACAATATCTCAGTAGATCTTGAAATTTCAAATAGATTTTTTTTTAAGTAACCCGGTTTCCCTATTTCCAACCAAAACCAAGAACGGGAAGACAAAGATAAAATCACAAAAACTGATTTAAAAAAACACACTAGCTACAAAAAACTCACAAATACTGTTAACACGAAGGTAAAAATAATTAATTAATTTGTCCTGTTGCTTACTTACGCTGCTCTCCGTTCGGAAATCCCAACAAGAAATCCATGATTTTGATTTGGTTTTCTGCAGCCGCATGATGCAATAAAGTAGCACCTTTTCTGTCTTGTACCAACAAACGATCTGGGTTTGCGTTACACAGAGCTGCCAGTTGTTTTATGTCTCCTTGCTTAGTAATCTGCAACATCAATCAATTTAAACAATACACTTAAATAGTTTTAACTTGAAATTTGTCTTCACAAACAACCTAAACACGTGTCACAACTAATTTCGTTTTCAGGTTTTGCACCAAGAAGCTCTCATCATCAATCCCACTCATTCATCTCCCATTGAAAACAGCGGCTGCATAGCAGAGTAAAGAGAGCCAAAGAGATAGGACGATCGAAAGAGCACCGGCGTAACACTACTTGACAGTATATGCTGCTGTGTCTTTGGTACTTTATGGTATGCCTAACGGTGGACACGATGATTGGCTTTCTCGTCTTTCCGTCCACTTCATGTGACCAGCGGATCTGAAATCTATTCTCAGACACACGTACATTCTTAACAACGCTTTTTGGATTTTTATGGAATAGACAGCAATATGAAAAGGTAAACAAGATACTCAACCGCCATCCTTTAGAACACTACAGCATAACTACTGACATGGCCCATTTGATGCAGATGAAATCATTGAATGCAAGAACATAAGCGTAATTAAAAATAATCCAAACACTATATCATATTTATACTGCAAATCACTTTTGCAACGTTATTGATAAAATCGTTGTAGATAGTAGTTTTGAGCCCTATCAAATCTTTACTTGACTGAGACATTTCCAAGATCATGCAAGATCATTAGACACAAATCGTTTTAAATCGAATATGTGAAGAAACAAGCTTTGAACGTGCAATAAATGGGAATTGCTGTAGACTAAATTGTGCTTTATTGACACACAGGTCAGGCATGTATCACGTATCAGTCTTCTTGAAATGTCAACTACTTCTACAGTATTGCCACACTGCCTGGTGTAAACTGCTTCCATTTTAAATTTGAAGCAATAATTTTATGTTAACATCCAGTTTCTTACTTTTTTTATCATCTTCTGAAACAATTGAGATTGATTCGATACATCTCAATGAGACATATTTGAAACTAGTTGTCAACGAATACCTTAATCAAAGAGAGAGATCGTTTTTACCAAAAAGTTGTTAGTAAGCTGCACTTTTTTATCACTAATAAAACGAAGTCACTACTCTAAACCGGTCACCGTCACTATTTACATTGGTTTAATTGTTTTCTGAACCATAACACCTTCATCTAAGTCCATGCTGCTATGTGATGGCAAGTATCACATTCGCTTTTGGTGGTCTCAAATAAAATAAACTAAACTGCATACAAAGTATACCACTTTTACTAGTATACCTCAAAAGCTAAAATTGCACGCATGTCATGTCTGACACACCATAAATACTGTAGAGTAGACAACAAACGTATTTTCTCAATCAAATACGCATTGCGGAAGCCTTCTCACTGAAGTCAGAAAGGAAGTCTTGTGAGAATCAATGCAGATACCTTGACATGTTATTCACAATTCATACAGGAAAAAGCAAGCTTTTTGATATGACAAATTGTGAGTGCACAGAGGCATATTGTAGCAATTGGAATCGAGGGGCAATAAATAACAAGGGGCAACAAATAACTCTCAAACAACTATTTTGTCCTCTTTACAAGTGTCACAATTGTTTCTATCTCTTACACGTGAAGAGACTTTGAAAAGATTGATGACGTAGTTTATTGGGATATCAAACGATAAACAGGCAATGAAATGATCGAATAGATTTACTTGTGAAATGATAATGAAATCCTTGAAGGACTATACCAGAGGTCGGCAACCTATGGCCCGCGGGCCGGATCCGGCCAGCCAAGAAAGATCATCCGGCCCGCAGCCACTCTTCAAAATTTAGTATTACATGGCCTGCCTAATTATAAATTATATTATAATCGAACGAAATAACAAATATTTTTTCAATAATTGTTTTGGTAGGCTCACGTCTTCGATTTGCAGCGTTTGTGTTTGTGTAAACAAGGGATTCAACATAAAGCGCCATTATGGCACACAACATATTATTTTTTTCAATTTAATGGGTCAAACAAGGAAAGACAAACGTAATCTACTCAAAAATAGTTTATAACTGCAAAGTTTTGTTTTCTAAAGGAAAGAAAAACCAATAAATCAGAAAATAATACTTTTGATAGCTACATGGTAGGATAATAAATAGCAAAAAACCGTATTGTATAGGCTACTGATGGCGAATTAGCAAAAAAAATGTACAATGGATGTTATTGAAACTAGGCCTATATGTCCAGAAAAAAATACATTTTAAATATTAGTCTTTCAGCAAAAACCGTAACCCGACAAATAGTAGAGATGTCTGAAAACGTAAAAACAGATCAATAAGAAATTACATCCAAGTAAAATTAATCAGGCAAAGCATTAAAAACTTTTAGTGTATTTCAAATTTAAATTTTCTCTTGATATACGAAACTTTTTTAAAAGATTCCGAGCAACCGAAAAGAACTTTGGAATGCGTTTGATGACGTAGGCAAACTACTTGCAAAATTGTTGATTGTTTAAAGTGAAGCAGACCCTAAAGATATCTTGATAAATCATAATACAGAAACAAAAACTACAGTACTGTACAATTTATTATGGGTTTTTTTTGGACAATTTTACAGCAAATCTCAATTTTTTTGTTTTTCCGATAACTGAGAACTCGGAAATAATTGTAATGGTGGCCCAAAGCAAAGAAGCTGCCATTCTATACAATCGGTATTCAATAGCGCCACATTGTGACGTCATAATGGACGTCACAAAGGCTCAACTGAATTGCTGGCATTGTAGTAGAGACTTGCGCCGTTATGACGTCACAAACCGGCATTATTACGTGTAATGAATACCGATGTTGGAAAATTGCAGCTTTTTTGCTTTGAACCACAATTACATTTATTGTAGTGCTCTCAGTTATCAAAAGAAATCTGAAATTTCCTGTAAAATTGTCCAAAAAAAAAACAAAAAACATCCGTAATAAATTGTCCAGTACTGTATTCTACACACTCACAACGAATGTTCCAATTTAAGCGAGTACACTGCTTAATTTCAATCACAATTTCTGAACTTTTTTTACCTTTAACATGTCGTCCCTGTGTAGTGCTGCCAAACTGTCATCTCCTTCTGCAACTGAAAGCTTATCTTTTTCCTCCAGTGATCGTCGGTCTTGTGGTTCGCTGTCCAAGTACCAACTCATGTTTGTTGGAAGAGGAATAACTTTTGACTTCAATTTTACCATCTTTGAACTCTGGAGTTAACCTCTCAAGCTAAGTCTATCTCCTTGGCTATTTATTTTCACGATGATAAACTAATGTAAAACAATCTCCAATCAGAAAGCAAAAAATCATTAACAGTTCAAAATTTTATGTTATTACTATTTCGTGACACCATAGCTTAACAAAAGAAACACATTTTTCTTGAAAACCTAAGAAATGATTTTTATTAAGATTTTAGCTATTAGATCATGAAAGGAAGCTCCTTAAAATATCTTAGAATAAAATCCGTCTGGCTTTAAATGAAAAGAACAATCAGTAATGTTACAATTGTACTGATGTTATTTTACTTTTATAATCATTTTATGCAAAGTCAAGTTGGTTAGTAGCCTGCATTTTTTGTGCTGTCCGCAAACACTTCCTGCATGCCGGATTTTTCAGTGTAATATTCACAGATGTTAAAATATACTTACGTTTTACATAAGTGCATTGCATTAAACACAGCCCTAAAAAAGTCGCAAATCCTTTAACTGCAGGTTATATGTAACTACAATTATTATAGGATAACAATTTATTTTTACGTTTGCAACAACAAAAACTTGTATTGATTTTTGCTTTGTTGCAACCACAGACGCTCGAATTCAGTTGTAAGTTAGATGCCAAATTTCGCGCTTTGCTTTGGTGCTATTCAGTCAAGTAAACTAGTTTATTAATAAAATGAGTGTCAAAAGAAAAGTGACAGAGGAAAAGAGAGAGTTCAATTCTATTTGGGGGAAAGGTATTTTTTGCCAATAACTATGGTAAACTGCAGTGGCGTGCTTGAAAGTAATATCTATTTCGAAGGAGTTTAATTTAAAAGACCTCGCAATGAATATTTGCTCCATGTTCAGTAGCACATTCATTTGTGAAAGCATCTGAACAGAATGGCTGATGAAACCCTAGATGCCTGCTTACGTCTGTCGATTACCAATATTGATAGCAGAGATTAAACCACTTACCAAAAGCAAGACATAATAAATGTTTGGTTTGCTATTTTTTTAATGTGTAATGTATCGTATCTTCTTCAAGAGATAAAAATCACTTTTTTGTGTGACAGACAAGTTGAAAATCATTTTTATGCGGCTCGAAAGGTTTTTCTCAAACCGTAATGAGACCCTTCGTGTTCGCAGTCTTAGACCACCCTGATCTTCAATATGTTCACGGCACATTTCACTGTTTTGCTTATGTCCATTAAAACTGAAATTTATCTATTTAATCATTCATCAATGAAACTATTTGAGTGTGCAGTGTTTACCTCTGAATATGACATTATTTTGATACTTTTTTGTGGGACACAAAAGGTTTTTACTCCCTCAATCCACTTTTAATTAATACTATGCATATTGCTGGTTAGGTGAATAAAATGTGGTTGAGCGAGCAAAACGAGCGATAAAATTTTGCAAAAATGAAAAAAATTTACATATTACATGTTACGAGTGCATGTAAAATTACAATCTGCAAAACGCTGCCCAAACTAAATTTACGTTGGCTCCTAAACGAAGGTAGGCCCCCGGGGGTTGCAAAGTCAATTTTTTTTTCTTTAAATTAGTTTTTGCGGGGTACAAAAGCTTTTCAAAAAAATAGGATTAGGGTTAGGGTTAATTCTTAATCAATTCGGAAAATCTTACTTTTAGAGTGACAAGAATCAATTTTTTTTCTCAACTTTTTTAAACTTGACTAGACTAGGTGTGTCTCCAGGCTACGTTTTTTCAAGTTTAATGTTTAGATTTGGACCTGGAGGGCAAAAATTGGCTGCTGACTTTGAAAACCGCGCGAAAAATATGAAGCGGTAAAAATAGTTACGCGCGGAAACCAGTAATAGCTACACTTACAGAAATGTGCAAATGAGACAGAAAGTTCGTGGGAAAAAATGTCGCCTCCCGGCGTGGGGGCGGTTAACACAACCCTGGCTGTGCCAGTGTGCTGCTCATAGTTTTACTTCAATTCAGCAATGAGACCGTTGAAATATCATGATCCTCATGTTCACATTTGCCATAGAAATTTGATACCATTTCTTGCTTTTTTTTTCTTCTCCCAACGTAACAATTTGTCGCCTACTTATGTCTGCCAGATGATGGTGTACGTCACACAATATTAGGATAAGCGATTTCTTTCTCTGTCTATACAGAAGATTAAATATGACCAGCTGCTTCTGCAGCAGCCTTTGTCACCTCAAACAATGTCATGAGGGGTTTCACATCAAAATTTAATATAAGCTACTGTAATTAGGCTACGTACGGCATCTACGTTTATTTCATATTGATGAACGGTAAAGAAAATAAATTCATTTATCCATAAAACTTTGACAAGGCAAAATAAAATCTAAAGACTATGCTTGAACGACTTAGGCATGTTGTAAAGTTTTATCTTGACTACCCTTTTAATGGCCGATCTAAAGGTATTATAATGGGATTACACAGATTTAATAAATTCTTTATATTCCAACTTAAATTGACATCAAGTTCTTCAAGTATTTATCACCACAACAAATCTGAGTTTAGATGAATGCAAAATTTATTATTTTTTGGCATGGCCTACCAATGATTTTAAACTGGTCTCTGCCTAAGACATTCAGTGTTCAACAAAAACTATTGTAACTTTCAGCTTGATATTTTACTCAATATAGTAAAACGAAAGATGTAGGCTATATGTTTGCTGTTTCAAGTGCAGCACGGAGCTGCGTGTCAGCTTACAAATACTATTACAAATACGTATTTAATAAGGAGACGTCTTGTGCGGCCTTTTTGGAATTGCTGAACTCTCAACATAAAAACATCAAATTTACAATTGAAAAAGCACGCGAAACTTTGCCTTTTTTGGACGTTGAAATTAAAATTAATGCTACCGAATTTGATACTTGGGTTTGGCGCAAACCAACCCATACTGGTTTGTTTTTGAATTTTGATGCACTATGCCCATCGAAATGGAAATCTGGTCTGATCATGTGCCTATTAGCTCGGGCTAAAATGATTTGCTGTAATTATGCTCTTTTTAATATTGAAACAGAGAAATTAAAACAAATGTTCTATAATAATGGTTATCCAAAATTATACTTTGAAAAAATATTGAATCGCTTTATCTCCACGAATTCCGACCAACAAGAAAAGGCTGAAAATGAGTTCAATATGAAGCATTGTTTGTCCATTCCGTTTGTGGGAAAAGATTCTAAAACGTTTGCTCGCAAAATCGGACAGTTTATGAAAAGTAAATTTGATGTGGACGTTTTTCCTGTTTATAAAACATTCAAAATCAGTTCGTATTTTCAACTAAAGTCCCAGACGCCTTCGCCTCTCTGTTCAAATGTCGTATACAGTTTTACATGTCCGTGTGATTCGGCATTGACATACATCGGTATGTCCACCAGACATTTGACCACGAGAGTACGGGAGCATTTGAACTTTAGAGACTTAAAGAAAAGTGCCATCAAAGACCATATTATGGAATGTTCCTTTTGCACAAATCGAAAATTCTCTGCTGACTCATTTAAAATTTTACGCAAAGGCAAATCCCAATTTGACACAAAAATTCAGGAAGCGCTATTAATCAAACGCTACAACCCAAATTTAAACAAACAATTATTTGCTGGTGGCGCGTCCTTTCTACTAAACATTTACTAAGTTAGATGGATCACGTTCCCTGTGGTGCTAATTCGTTTGTAGTCATGTAGTTGCCTTTTTCTAATGTAATTTTGTTTTCCGTCCGTCTGTTTGTTTTCCACACTATTGCTTTTAACCGCTGCGTATTTCTTGATGCTTACAATTAGTTAGCTAGTTACCTTCAAGAAGTTGAAATTTATTGCATTTATTAATATTTTCAGATTCCTGATGAGGGCTTAGGTTAAGCCGAAAACGTTTGAATGTTAAACTATTTTGTAAATATGTAAAATATATACTGTTGTAATGCTCAAACCCTGTGGTATTGTTGTGTCTTGCCTGTCTTTGGTATAAAAAAGCAAACTCTCTCCCGAAACTATAAATACTCAAATAGTATGTACAGTAGAAATGTCAGTTTATCCTTGAGGCCAAAAGTGTAATGATATTCAATTTTCTAACTTATTACTTATTTGATGTTGCACAAGATTCTTTCAATGTAAAAGAGCAAAAAAAAACGCTGGCATACACAATCGAATTTTGCAACAAGTTGTTTTCCGTTTGAAAACAGAACACAACACAAGAATCGTCAATCACCTGATGTATTATTTTTGGGTTACAATTGCAAAATGCCATACGATTTTCTTTCGACTTCACGTACACAGTTTTTGAGTTATTTCAGTCACTTTAAGATGATACGTTTTGAAGACATTATCAACGTCTTATCATTTGTCAGTTCCTGATCTATTCCTTCAGTGAAGCGACAAGCTTACGGGGGACGTTCATGAGACCTTTAAATTTTATTAATAGCCTATATTCATTAATAATGCATTTTGCATGTTGGCCTATTCTCTTTACGACTTTATAAAGATATTGAAAGCACTGAAGCAATTATATATCATAGCCTACTTGTCGTATTGTTTGGCCTATTCTCTTTACGACTTTATAAAGATATTGAAAGCACTGAAGCAATTATATATCATAGCCTACTTGTCGTATTGTTTGATTTTAAATACGCTTTTTGTGTTTTGGGCAATTTTTGTAAAAAAAATTTATTAGTCACGTTTATTTAGCCTTTTTCATATTAATTTATTTATTTCTAGTTTATATTATTACTACGATTATTGTTACTACGATTATTATTACTGCGATTATTATTATTGATTTAACTTCTTGTCTATCAAATTTTTCATATGCAAAAAATGGCTGAAAAATTCAAATACGAAAGTAGCAGGCAATATCATGATTCTTGTCTTTACTCAGCAGCTTATGTTCATTTTCTTGTTTCGCCTGTGTGTTGTTGTATACATTCGCATCTACAAATCATCATGCATCATGACAAAACAAAGTTAAAAATTGTTCACTGAAGTTGTTTTTAATCACTTAAAAAATATATTTCAAAGCTGAATTTGAATGAAAGCTTGCAGATAATTAAATAGCACAAAAGAGAAAGTTTGTAAGTAGTTGCGAATGCACCTGTGTCCAATGCCGCCAGTTAAATGGAGGAAACGGGATTTACTAAGCAAAACGAGCAAATATTTTTTGCAAAAACAAACAAAAATTACATATTTTTCTCGGTATGGGAGACACCTGACCAAATGCCCTGATGGATCCGCTACTGCTTGTAAGAATTTTATATTACGAGATTTTATTCAGAATTGCCACACATTTGTAATGAAAATAAAGATCAAATTATGATACAGTACCACCTATTAAGAAACGTCATATTTGACGTCATATAAGAGAAAAATAAGAAAATGGTGTCATACAAAATTCGAACAGTCCCGTGTATAGGACATTTTAATCAGTGCTTTATAGTAAAAGCATCTCATTTACAAAACTTCGTATTTTTTCAAACTTTTTTTTATTTTTTTTGAAAAACTTTTTTTCTTTAAACCAGCTTTTGGTGATTGTATCGATCTCAATAAACCCTGATGAATAACCAGCGCTTAAACAAAATACAATATTATAATACACTAATGAGCTTAACTTAAATACTGAAAAATCATGACCCATTGCGAAAGTGGTCGTCTGTACCACAAGTTCAACTGTATTTACAAAAAACTCCTAGAGCTCGCCTGCCGTCGATTCAGTCTGTTCTACTGTGCATGTGGACTGGAGTGGCCTGCTTGTATATATATAGCCCAGCAGCAGATCAAAAAGGTCCTGGTGAGAAAAATCTTTAATAGGCCTACAGGTACAAGTGATTCTGCAACAATAGATGAAGCTAATCCTGCCAGCTGAAACTAAATTACATGACGCTGCAAAAACATTGACATCTTGATAATAATGTAGAAAGAATAATACGCTCTTCGATGCGTTGTTAAGGTTACGGTGGCAATTAACCTTTAATGGCCTCGACAGGAAAACATGGTCAGTTTGTTAAAATACACTTTACAAAAACATTAATTTTAAAAAAAGTCGTGTAGGCAGGTGTACATATCACATGTTATGATGTCATGACGCAAAACATGACGCAGCAATTTTATCGCAATTGTTCTTTTTTAATGTAGGCTAGCGCTAGCCTGTCACGCTTCTACAGCTACCTGAGTAAGCCCAATGTGACGCAATCGAAATGACAAAGTACAAATTCGAGAGCTGAGAAAGTCACGATATTCATTAAAATTTAAACCTATTTGTTTTTCTTAAGAACTTTATCAGCCACTTTTCAAACGGTTGCTCAGCAACAATTCATGGTTTATGAGATTACAAAAAGTCGAAAATTAAAAAGTGAAAAATTTTAATACGTCAAAACAAATAACTTAAGTTTTTTTCATCCTCATAAAAATAATGTTATTTTGTTGTGCTCCAATTTCATATCTCTTGCTGTTTTTCTGAATGTGTAGTTACGGTACTAGTTTGAAACAACAAGAAAATAAAATAAACTTCTCTTTAAGTTTCAGATTGTTATCAAATACAATAACTTAGAAAGCTCACTACCAATTTTAAGCGTTGTAATCTAGAAATTATAAGCTACCGGTACTGCTTGCGTTGTTTCGACTCGATAAATGTTAGTTGGGAAATTTAGGCTACAACCAGTTTAAATAACCAAATGTCTAAAGTGATACCAGGGAGTACAGCAAATTAAAGAATGATATATAGCTTTTCAAAACATTGTCAAATAGGGCTTTGAATATTTCGAATACACACAATACCGAAAGGTATGATTCATTCAAAAAACTCAGATCAAATATCAAATAAATTGCTACAGGCTATTGTTTGAAAATTGTTTAAACTTCAACTGCTTACGTTCTTTAACAAATACAAACAATAAACAAACCAACAACTGTATTTTGTGCGTTTCGTGTCTACTGCACAGAATTGCACAACTTACCGATACTAGAATACAGATTTCCTTTTCTTTTGATTGTAGATTAGCTACGATACTTGGAATGCTTTCTCCGGGTGTTGGAGTATCCGCACTAGACATGAATTTCTTTGAGAAGCCACGGAATGTTGGACGAGTTATGGAACTAGCGTTTGACTTCGCCGGTGGCATTTCGTTTTCATCAACGGAAAACTCACCAGTTTGACCGGGGAGAGATAGGAGAGCTGCCATTTTTGAAGATTTCATTCACGTGTGTGCATTGTTGTGTAAGATATCAAAGCATGTTTAGAAACCATCTTAAAATTGCCTGAAAATGGCACACCTTCTTAAAAAACCTTGCAAATTTTGCACAATTCTCTTGTAAAAATAGCTTAAAGGCAAATATATAACTTGAAGAAAGTGATTTCAAATTTAGGCTAACTGGTCTATAGGCTACAATTATCGTTGTATCCACCTCTGTCTGTTCAACATCTGTCACTGCAAATGTTGCAATTTTAAAATACAATAGAAGTCTGAACTGAACCCTTGAAATATGAGTGGAATCAATCAGCAAAATGCCAATACAAAATGCGAAAAGAGCATGACCTTTGCTTTGTTCATAAACAATGCTATTGAAAGTGTTTATTTGTTGATTACTACAGAGGCGTGGCGACACATCTCAGCCAACAAATCGAACACTTTTTACATTGATTCAACGTCTTCATACGTCGAATCAATGTAAAAGTAAATGAGCGACCTACTAGACCTAGTAAACGACCTACTAGACCAGGGGTTCTTAAACTTTTTTGATCGCGGACCCCTTAAAAAAAATTTGGTTTGCGTGGACCCCCTTTGTGGCCTAGTCCGAGAAACTTTTCTGATCAGCATGAATTGGACATAACGCAATAAAATTAGAATGAATTGGTAACAAAATTTATGTTTTATTAAATTTAAGAAATAGCGAATGCAGATTGTTTTTTAATATCTTCGATTTAATTTCATCAATGTGAAGGATGCTGCTGTTTGTCTTCAACAAGAACATTGTGGCTTCGTCTTTGATAGGCAACATGCATGTCATCCTTTGCATCCAACCGGTTTCGGCTCTTTGTTTTGATAGTTACCAAGGAAGAAAATCCTGACTAACATAAATATGTGGTTGCAAAAGGGATTAAAGCAGCCATGGCTCTCTGCCAAAAGAGCATATGCTTGCGTCAACGAACTCCAAAAATCGCCAATACTTTTCAAATTGAAGGACATTCTTAATGATTCCATTGCCCTTAGTTCAATGAACTCATCTTTTGCAAGGTCCTCATCACTGATAGATTCCAGTTCAACGAGGAAAGGGTAACGTATCAATGCTGTGTTTTTAATATCCTCTGCGGCTAAGCAGTAACCTCTGAAAGAGTTTTGCAATGCTTCCAAATGTCTGCACATGTCTGTGTGCAGGGAAGATGGTAGAGCATTACAAACTGCAGTTCCATTTTGAAGCATAAATTCTTCCAAACGTTGAGAAAATAGAATAGTTGTTAGTCTCCAATCTCCTCTTCTACAGAGATAACTTGTCCTGAAAAGATTTACATGTAAGTTTTTCAGAAGCGTCCATAGTTGTAACGGCAGGGCCTTGAACAGAACGATTTATCTTATTCATATGAGTAAAAGCATCCGCCAAGTAAGCTAACCCATGAATAAACTCTTCACTGTTAAACTGCTTTGAGAGTTCAATATTTTTGTCTTTAGAAAAAAAGAAACTTCCATTCGAAGTTTAAATAAGCGATTCAAAATTGTCCCAATGACAGCCAACAAACTTCTGTATGATAGAGGAGAACTTCCTGTTCCGCTCCCATTTCTTGACATAACCTCTTGAATATTCGATGGTTCAAAGCACAAGC
This sequence comes from Aplidium turbinatum, assembly GCF_918807975.1. Lineage (NCBI taxonomy): Eukaryota > Metazoa > Chordata > Ascidiacea > Aplousobranchia > Polyclinidae > Aplidium > Aplidium turbinatum. The sequence continues at coordinate 30,030,591 of NC_137475.1, read as the reverse complement.
TCTGATAAAATTAACGATTTTCACACTACCAGACCAAATTTATTTCAAATTTGTTGGGAGAGTTTTAGATGTTAATGCATGGCAATGTAAAAAGCAATGAGTAACGATGACCTGAGGAAAATCATCAGCGTTGTTTGAACTTAATCTCTTTTCTTTTAAAAAATTTATTCTATTTTTGAAATTATACACGAAGATTTCGAGTGGGCCTTTATGGACCCCCTAAAACTAGTCCGCGGACCCCTTGGGGGTCCATGGACCCCAGTTTAAGAACCTCTGTACTAGACCTACTAAAGAATCCTATCAAAAGTTAACGCCGTGTGAAGAGTTTCAGTTCTATTTAATTTGCCGTTTCACGTCTTTATGTTCTTTTTTTGAATATTTGTTTCTGAAAGATTAAGTTTGTGTGACTTTGAGAATTTGTGATAAAATAATGAATTTTTTCTCCACAACCTATTTGTCTGCAAAAATCGAACGTGTGTCAATTGTCAATGTTGCACGCAGCTGGATAAACCACACTCACTCTGTTGAGTCACCAGCACAAGATGCAAGCAAAATGGTAATCCGGTCCGAGAGCATCTCTTCTTACAGTTACCAATTACCTGGCCTTTTTTCAAAAATTTTGGTGACCTCTGCTTTATGCCAATCATTAGAGTCATATTACTCCATAGTATGTCACCCTGTAGAACCCCGATAGGAAATGTCATTCAACCCACAGTAAAACATCTATATTCTATACCAACTTAGAATGAGGGCCGATTTTTGCGCTCGTTTTATTTAAAAAAAATACCATTAAACTCAGTAGCACGGAGATTTTGATATCCTCGACTTGGACGCGGATTTTTTTAAAAGAATAGAATGAGAAATCATGATGATAGCATGGCCAGAAGCGTTTAGGAGAGGCCCAGAGGGTACTTTTAAACCCGGGCCCGGGGTGATTTTAGGAGCCGGAAACCTTTTCAAGAGGCCTGGGAACTTGAAGAAGCCATTGCGCATTATTGGGCTATATTGCGTTATTATCAAAAGTGTATTGATTGGAACCTAAGAATCTCATTGGTACCGTTCCCAAAATACCCTCTCAACGGCCTTGAACATGGACGTCAGTGCAGCAAAGTTGATGTCAAATCGAACGACAAACCAGTTTTCCCTAGAAGCATTTTGTTTGACGTTTTCAGCGTTAACCTGTACTTTCACCTGTATTAAAGAAACTATCAAGTTACTGTTATTTTAGATTTAAAGAATGATATTAAAGAATGAATGATATAGTCGACAGCTCAATGAATATTTAATGACTAAAAACGTTTAAATTACATGCATTGCCTTTCAATGAACTTAATTAGTGAAAATTTCAGCAGATATATTCCCACAAAATACGTAAGTTAACACAATAATACCTAAGAATCGTGCTTTAGATGCAAATACAATTTACATGAATACAGTTCACATGTTCAATAAAATTAATCAGAACAAGTAGACGATAGACTATTTTACATCAGATTACATTGGAATCACAAGCTGTAAGTACGGCAACCAAGTTGATTCTAGGACAGAAACGAAAGAAGGTTACACTAAGTCACAAAATGGAGGACAAATACAGTAAGTTTGCCTAATGATCTGGTCTATAAAATTGTCAAATAAATCTAACCAATATTACTTGTTTGGTTCAAAATTTTTGTAGACATTGCAATGAGTCGTAAGTGTATTTGACTGAGCCTCCATGCGCTGCGCTGACGCACTGCCTGCTTGGTAAAGCGTTGAAGGCAAGGTTCATTTGTGATGGATACAGACAGAGTCATATAAATACTCACATTTACTTTAAAACGCGAATAACATTGTTCTCTATCCTTTGTCTTCAGTTTTCAAGTTTTCTCTGTGAGGTCATTCTTCTATCTTTTAAGGTTTACTTTAGTCTTCCTTGCCCCATCTTTCCTATTGTCACCTCATGTTAACTCGTGCTGTCAAACTCTTATCAATTTTTTGTTAAAGATATCCCGACTATCTCAGATGCATCACTAATTCACTATACTCTTCGGTATCCGTCCACTTTTTCAAGGCATCATATCTAATGTTTCCGAAAATTGTCTCGCCAAAGTCACTCGAATCATCCTTTTTGCTGTCGTTTGCATTCACGTAGTAGGCTGTTTTTTTTTTGTTTTTTTTTTAACATTTAGCTCTGCAACACAGGCTTCGTTCTTCAGGCTTAGATAGGCTACACAAAACAACGTTCAGGCTTCGTACACAAAAAATGTCATAAAACAATAAAACAATAAAATATTAAGTACCCTACCCCCACTGCATACGCCACTATCTAGCCTACATCTTGTAAAATTGTTGATGTGCAATAAACTCTGTGGCAAACAGTTCAGAAAAAAAAAATTTTTTAACGTTGAAATGCGATGTCATTAGAAATTGTGTTAATAAATGTTCCTCGTTAGACAAAAACTTTTTTTCGATGAGTAGTCGCTTTATAGTTATAGCCTACTATAGGCTACTGTATATTCATCGTGATCAGTGACGCAGTTAGAAATAAAATTTTAGTGGCAAAAGCAACCGTTGAAGTGAAAATATTTTAATATTTGAAATATATTTTGTTTAAAAGTATAGTTACTGAATGCAGCCAACATTTTTAAAACGTCATTCACCATGTAATACAATGTCATTAAAAACGTTGTAATGGTATAAACAATTTGTTTTTTGTGGGGCAAGATAAAACGTGTGGGAGGATGTTTGCTTTCCCAAGCTCCCGTATAGCTACGGCCCTGATCAAGATTATCATTGATCCTTAGAAGTTTGCCATTGAAGCTTTATTGTCATGTAGACTGCCCATTGCTTGATTCCATAGGCTACTAAATACAAAGCTATCTTTGTACAGTGCTCTCATTTACTATGCACACGCAAAGTTTATTCATGCAAATGTACTGAATTGTCATGCGCCTATTATTTCGGTCATGTTTTTCGAGCAAATTCAGCATAGATTCTGGAACTGCTTTCAGATCACCTAATCACCTCTAAGCTTTATTTTATGAGCAATTGACTCACAATAAGCAGGTCCTCATTTTCTCTGATATTTTCTCAAAGTTGTTGGCTTAGTATTCTGTTTTAAGTATCAATGGATGAAGGACGGGCTTTATTTATACATTACCAGTATAATATTTATTTATACACAGAGCAACCGTTGACCATCATTACTTGTTTTTTTTTCCATTTATTTGTTAGAAGCAGGGATTCGTAGTATAATTCCGGGTTAGAAGAGTAGTGTGTTTGTCTATTGAAAAATTGGAGCAAGTAGTTTTTTTTTTTTTTTTATAAAAAATGTTATCTAAAAGATTCTTATACTACGTATCTGACTTAATAAGCAAAATTATGAAAACTAGCTTTATTGAGTAAAATTCAATAATGCAGTACTTTAATTTATTTTCGATCAAAATCTTTGTATAAAATGCATTTCATTTTAGTATGAAACATTAAAATTTCTGTATTGGTTTGGTAGACTGCAATGACTATTGTTATGTAAATACTTATCACGAAAGTGCAAGCGTTTGTTCAAATCGTTCATGCCAAACTTATGCGTTCAAATCACAAAAAGTTTAATCTTCTCTTGCCAAAATAAGCCAACTCATATCTGTTCGGTTATACTTTTCCACAACTTGTTAATGCAGAGGATGATCTTTGGCGTAACTTTTCAGCCTTTCGGGAGTTTCTCCAGAATGGTTGTGGAATGGATTAGTACAGACAGCCGGACATAAGTATTTTCCCAAGCTCCGAGCGAATCCCTTTGTAAGAGCTTCAAATCCTCCTTCTATTGCATCGGTAAGTATGTTTTTCGGATTTCCAGCAATTTGAGAAATTTGCTTCAAGTCGAGTTTTCCTTTTCCAGGAGGCTTGACAGGGAGTACCAATATCTGAAAGTCGCATAAATATTATTTTAGTAGAAAATAACTGGGACCAAAGTCAAGTGTCTGTTGAAACAGTCTTTAGACATTATAGACATGCACTACACCTCTGACTCTCTTTGTAAAGTTAATTCATCAAAAAGTAAAACTTTGAAGCGTTGTTAATAAATCCTAATAAAAATTATCATATTACACTAAAATCATGATGTAGCCAATTAAGTTTTTTCAGTTTTTATTTGGCAACACTACAATATTTGAAAAACACTCCACTGATGTTATTGTTAATGCTTTATTCAAGTAATGCAAAGGAATTTATTTTCACACGAGATATTTCACACGAGATATTTCATTTTCTTGATTTATTCAAGTAAGGTACAATTTTATAAAGTTACCACAGTTATTGTGTATAGCGTTAGTTTTCCGTATAATCACATAGAAAACAGTAACTAATTCTTCATTTTTATCAATAAAAAAAAATTTATTCACCATAGCTCCTGTTTTCCGAAGTCGATAAGCTGGAAAAGCAACGTCATCCTGTGACTTTCCGTCGGTGATCAAAAGAACAATATCACGAGCTTTGAATCGATTGCCTTGCTTAAGCATGACATCTGCCACGTGATTCAGAGCATTTCCAGTGTACGTTCCTGGTACAAAGATATCAGCAAACAATTTTCGTATCAAAAGATCGACAAAAAAGTATTATTTGCTATGAATATTGCATTTGGAGTTAATTTTCCTCATCGATACGCAGACATATTGTCTTATCTATCCTTAAACTTGACTATCAAATTGATTTAGTATATACGAGTCTAGTCTAACATTGCAAAATTAAATGCCATTTTCGGTAAATTGTTATCTTGTTGCTCAACGATAATTTGCCTCGTGGTGCAGACTACAAACTCGCTCTTGACATGCTTTTGCTACCCGTGATACGTCATGCCGTTTAATGTCATCGTCATCATAATCTTATGGTGACGATGACAAGCGTGAGGTGATTTCATGGTCTATGGGGGTTGGAGTCGGGGTAGTAGTTTAGACCACCAGTCTGAAGTTTAGACAGCATTGTAGGCTAGAGGTGTATTGATTCAGATCGTATTATGCATACAATCGAATGGAAGACATTGGTTGGAAACGTTTTTATACTGGAAAAGGTCGCTTTCTATTAAACCAATGAAGGATTTTGATATTAAATATCTTGAAACTATTCAAAACAAAAATATTTATTTAAGCAGTCAAGCTATTTTTTATTTTCTTTACAAATGTTTATTTTATGTCAAAACTATTAACAATTTTAAAAAGATAGAGATTTATAAACAAATTTTTAGACTACTACTTTAAACTATTAGTTGCAGTCACATCAATTGGATAATGATGTTTTGCTGCACGTGTAAAGAAAATAAACAGGTTGTCGCTTACCTTCACCATCATAAGGGATTGCGTTAAAAGCTTTGAAGAAACTAGACATATCATCAGGGAAAGAAGTGAGTAGAATCTTGTAAGAAAAATACTGAAGTTGAATAGCTTATTATTGCAAAAGGAATTGACAGCGTACTTTGTGCATAGCGTTCACCCACACAGTAAATGAAAAAGTTGTGCTAACAAAATCCGCTTCACCTTTTCTATGTTCAAGTTGCAAAAGTAAAGAGCAACAATTTCTATTCCAGGAGTGATAAAATACGTTGTATCAACAAATTACAATTTACCGTGCATTGCTAGAACAGGAAAAAATGTAACCACTTGTGTGTAGGCATAAAAATTGCTTACTCCTTCGCCGACTGGTTTTTTAAATGACAAACCTTTTTGTAAGATTTGCTAGTCATAATATTTTATTTTGTTGATTTCAGCTTGCCTATTATATTTCTCAGCATATCCAAACACTTCTGCCATCGTTACAACAACGTTTTGTGCACACCATGAAGATTGGAATGAATTTTGTTGCATTCACTATCTTGTGTCTTGAAACAAGCTTCACTCAAAACGATTGCGCCAATGTCCTGTCAAGTAATTTTCTAGCCAAAAATTTCAGCAGTATGTAAGATGTAACCCACAATATGCTTCTTCACTATTGTAACCCTTGGCAAAAAGCCAAATTTAGTATGACTCTGCTTTTTTCTAAGGACCTCCATTTTTGAAGGAAATATTGAAGACACCATGTTGAAATTTGAACGGTTAGTAAAATGCAAACCGCAGCTACAGTAAATTAGACTACAGCTAAATTGTTTAAAAAGCCTGTTTAAAAATAATATAGCTGTAGAATGCAGCCATGCATTTATGAAACGCCATTCAACATGTAATACAATGTCATGTTTCTCGGCAGCCGATTTGTAGCAAGAATTGACAGCCATTAAAACGTTTTAATAGTATTAAGAACTCATTTTTGGAAGGACGAGATAAAATTTTGGGTGGACGATTGCTCTCCCAATCTCCCTCACTCCCAGTGGCTACGTTTCTGGTATGCGAACAGCTGAAGCAGCATGTGGGCTGGTTTTCTGCTCAAAGCTTCAATCTTGCTGATGTTGGCAATTTATCAAAAACGTTTAAAAAGTATCCAAGGACTTTGAAGTCATTCAGGTAGTTTTGGTCTACAGAGCTAACGTCTATATCAATGCAGCATTCAGAGGTCTGCTGTGGAAAGCGTGCACAGATATGCAATGCAATGCACAGATACACAAAGAAATGCAAAACTTGCCTCCACTCTATAAATCCAATGAAAAATTGCATATTAAATATTATTTTACAAATGCGTTATTGAAAGTGTAATTTAACCCATTTGTATATTATGTAAGTAGTACTGTATAGTGATATGTTTACGCAATTAGAGGGTGAAGTTTTTGTAAAATGAAAATTTTCTACATACTTATGATTTGCACAATAAAACTCCACGAAATATGATATGGGGAAATATACTTTAAAAAATTTCATACCCCTATTTAAACATGCAATAGCGACGCAATGAGTGATTGATACTTGATTTAATATTGATTTAGGGTCAACGCGCATGTTTCGACGATAAAATGCAGATCCACTAGAAATAAAATGCAGTTTAAACAAATTAAATTATTGTGGTGATACTACTGATACATTTACGCATATACAGTATGTTGTCCTTATATAGCTTACTTGAGTGCTAGTGTCGACAACCCGGTTGTAACGAAAGACGCCTAATTGCGCAGCATCCGGCCGAAGAATAAAATTTCTAAAAAAGTGAAGACACTCTGTTTTTGATAAAACAAATATTATTAAATGTTAAGGAGGAAAATACCCGAGCAAGAAGGCAAAAAAGCCGATTCTTAATAGCTTAAAAGAACGAGCATCAAAAATGACCTCCAGAAAATAAAAACACTTTGAGAACATTTTTTTGATACAACATTGGAAATGTCATTTCATTTAAAACGCTTCGCCATACTAAAACCAGAATGAGTGCAGCTTAGCTTTAAAATAGGTCTAGGCCAGATAAAGTTCTTCTTCTTGATTGCACTTCAATCGATACAAAATCTTAGAAGACCAACACTTTTAAGTTGGTGGAACTTTTTCCACACTTACTTTAAGATCTGCCTAACAAAACTCTTCATTTTGTTCCAATTTTCTTCCCTTACTGATGAGGAGGAATCCAAAACAATCACGAAGTCTACAATAGCGTACGGAGGACACGGCACTGCAAAATTTATCACAGAGTTTCAAATTGTTTTCATTAACTTCAAGAATCGTCAGCTCTCTTTCCTTGCAATGAATTGGCCAAATTAAGCAAAGAAAGTTTGTTTTTCTTAGACATTATTCAATGTGTAAGTACACTAAATTTACATAGAGTTTCTACTCACGGTTGCAACAAGGAAATGGTCGGTTCCATTTTCCGTTGCTTTTGCAGTAATTGCTGCTGTATCCGTGTGGAAAGAATTCATACTCTGGTGAACATTGGAAACGACATACAGATCCAACCTTGCGCCGTTTTGTGCATTTCAAACCGCCATGATCAATTGGGCCTTGCGGATCGCAGACCAGTGCTGTGCGTGGTCAATCGCGATTTAACCAGTTGCATTGATAAAAAAAGAGTAGGCCTATCTAGCAAGCCTTTCGTACTTGGTAAGCTAGGCTACTTATTTCTACAATAAACAACACAAAATGTTGAATTCAACCCACTTTTTCTTTAGATAGGCGAAGCGATACAGATTTGTATTAGAATGTTCAGAAATGTTCTTTTGACTTTTCTTTTTAGATTGCAAGTCACTTAATTCTTAGATTTTGAATGCCTTCTGCTTTTTTATGTTTTGATGACTGCATATTTGCGATAAAGTTTTATGCTCTCTTCAGGGCCTCCGAGAGAAGTCAGCACTGGTCGGGAAACAATACGAAAAATAGGCCCCATAATATTTTTTAGCAAATATTGCGTTGCATGTTCGTGTTAAGCTGAAATTAGCCTACTTTCCTTAGCATGAAAAGAACTTCGTTCAATGTAAAAATCATCAATAATTAATCACTGGATTACACTTGCAGCAAAAATCGCCATTGAGGCTAACTATTTTGTCGAGAAAGCTTTGTAAACACACAATAGGCCTACAGGCAACGAAAATAGTTCAACCAAGCATTTAATTCAGGAGTGTCCAAACTTTTTCCCACGCGAGCCAGATTTGATAATAAGTGTTCGTTTGCGGGCCAACAGCCACAATAATTTTTCTGAAAACTGCAAGTTGAATTTATATGATTTTTGTGTGTCTGCAGGCCAAAAATAACACATTGTAGGCTACAACAACAGGCGCGGGCCATACAAAAACGTCTCGTGGGAGTCGTGGGCCGGAGTTGGCCCGCGGGCCGGACTTTGGACATCCCTGATTTAATTCAACCCTTTCTGGATTTTTTGCAATGCCAAGTTACGGTTCACAGCATCAAATAATAAAATTTTGCGACATCTGAATTGATGCACAACATGTATAGTTAGGCTTTTCAATCGGTTTTGAGTCATAGGCCTACTGGAGCGCAAACAACTCTACAAATTTCAGTAATCGCTAAAACCACGTTTTCAAAGCGCAACTGTTGGAGGTAGCTACTGGAACACAAAAAAAAACATAACAAAACTATTTGGAAAAACTTTTCGAAAGTTGCAAGCAATGATTCCTTGTGTAGAGATTATGGGGTGGTTTGCAGCTGAAATTTGCTGTGTGGCTTTCTGTCAAAAGTAGGCTACCAACTCATCCAAAATGTCTTGAAAAATGTCATTGTTGTAGCCTACAAATGGTTTAAATTTGTCTCACATGCCCGCAACTGCACAACAGACACACGATGAAATTTATGGAACTTCAAACTCATCGACAATATGTTTGAGTTTGTTGATACATTTGTCAATTCCAACAACTGTCGAATCCTTTGCAATGTACGATAGAATACATTTCCTTCGAATGATTCAGCTAGTTAAGTGGAGTTATAAAAGCGTTCTGTCTTCAGGAAAAGAAAATCTTTTTTTTTTTTAATTTATAATTGCCAAGGCAACTTTAGCTTGCGAGTAGTAGCCTACTCTTTTCAGCTTTCTCTTAGCGTACTTAGATTACATCTTCCTTTAATTTCATTAAATTCATCAGTGAATCTTCTTTAGGACTCTAGTCCACAAAATGCAAAGCAGTCACAAATTTAAAACTGCTAGTTGAAGACTACTTTAGTATTGACTCAGCTTCCGATCAAGCTCTTGTTGGTCTTCAATTGCAAATTGGTAATGTAAAGCATTGGGTTTGACTGCACCACGCCTTGATTACCCTCTTGAAGTCAATTTTCTTTGCAAGATGATAGGACAGCTTTCTTTAAATCAGTGCTTTTCAACTTGTGGGATGGTACGCACTTGTGCGGATGAAAAAAATTGCAGTGCGGATGACAAACGTGGTGCGGATGAGTGCGGATGAAAATTGTTCATATTTTTTACTTTTTCTGACGTAGAATAATTCAAATAAACTTATTCATTGTGATTTAGTTTTAAATCTTATTTTTTAAGCCTTCAGGCAGATTCATTACAAACAAAGCTGTGGGTTTTGAAGCCCTTCGGTGAACAGGAGCCTCTGCGACCTTTGGGTCATAACCTACTCTTAAAACCGATTTCTGCCAGCAAGTATTTTTCAATCGCGGAAAACACGCTGCTTTTTGGATAGGAGTTCTGGATAGTTCTTATAAAGACCTGGCCATCCAAGCATTAGAAGTTCTTGTACAAAACAAAAAACAACTTATTTGGCCAAAAATGGCTTTAATGCACTTCTTCTTCTTCAACAGATTAATCATGTTTGATCAGCTGTGATCTCCCTTATGAACTACCTCCATTTTGTTCTGTCTTTTGTTTTTATTAGTGCTTCCGGGATGCTTTTTATTCCTGTAATTTGCTTGATATTGTCAAAATATTTCATTTTTGTCGTCCTTTTGTTCGTTTGCCTTGCACCATCCCAGTCAACATTGAATTTCCAACAAGTTGCTTCTTGCTATGTGTCCGAAATATCTCAATTTTCTGAGGTTAATGTTGTTTATCAGACTCCATTTATCCTTTATTTGTTTGGAAACAAATTCATTTGTTTTTCCTTCCACCCAGCTGATGCGCAATAGTCTTCTGTGACACCACATTTCAAAACTTTTTAACTTTTTAATGTCACGTTTTTTGCATGTCCAACTAGTGCACTAGTTGACACTAAAACGAGGAAAAGGAGTTGTCTTCTTGATGAGACACTTGATGGCCTAATGCTGAGAGCTTTGGAGCAAGAAGTTGTGCCTAACTGGTCTGAAATTGCCAGAAATATTCAGCAGCAACCGAGTCATTGATAAACCGGTAGCTTACTTGTTGAACATTTGAATAAAATAGTGTTAAGTCTCTTTACTTTATTTTTGTGGTATAATTTTCGGTTAGTTTGTGCGGATGAAATTTTTGCGAAAAAAAGTGTGCGGATGGTTCTCAAAAAGGTTGAAAAGCACTGCTTTAAATTATTCAGAATTTTCCTCTGACTGGGCTATAACTTTAAAGATGCCACTAGCTTACAGATAATCAATTACTCCAAAAATGCTAAGACATTTGAACAACGCTGTCTGTAGGCAACATTATGAATTTCAACTAGATTTAAGCAACAACATCCATAAACAAAAAACAAAATTTATAAAGAAAAAACTCACTACCTTCCAAAATCACATCATGAGAAGCATGGCCAACATAAGGCTACTTGACCACACGAAAACAGAAGATGTTTTAACTATGACACAATTACATCCAATTGCAGCAATAAGTTAATAAAATCAAAAGTTTTAAAACTGTTCGGCCACACTAAAAGATCACAATTCGGAATCAGCAAAGTTTGCACAGAAAGAAAAGTAGAAGGAAAAAGAAAACGTGGCAGACAACCAAAACGATGGCAGGACAACATCCAATCATGGACCGGACTCAACTTGGCGACACTGGGTGAGCTCGCTCAAAATCGCCACTCTTGGAAGCAAATAACTCATGTTGATGCGCAATCTGCTGCAGGCGGAGATGATGACTGATGAATGATGATAATGATCCATAAACAAAAAATATACAGGGTTTACTTTCTTTAATCGTGCTTGGACTGATACCTTTAACTTTCCCAGATAACTTATGTTGGATACAACATCCTATGCCTGGCCAACGCAGATTTTGAAGTTAAGGTTCAGTTGTCAAGCAAAAATAGTTCCCGCTTAGCTAAAACAGCACCAGTTTTCAAGTTGACACTATCAATACAATCGAAACCGTTCAGTGATACACAAATCATTTCAGCTTCAGATTTTACGTCTTGAAGCTGTTCAACATTGCCTACCTTAACACGAAAATGATTTGTTCTTGATGAGAAGCATCGAGAGTGACATTTACAATGATTGAGAAATACTTGGAACTACGCACTTCATTTAAGAATTTGTTGATTATTTAGTTGGTACATTTTTACTTTAGTACTAAAAATGGGCCCCCCTCAAAATTGCAAAAACAAAAAACTACTCGTTTTTCCTTTACAATGTTTTGCTAGGGGGGAAACTGGCCCGACTTCCCCCCCCTCTCGGAGCCACTGGCTCTCTTACAAAAAGAACAAATTGCTTCGGTAATAATATTGTTCCACTCACGTTTGCAATATGGCGTTTTGGCAGTCCATTTCCCCAAAACGCGTTTATTCGTATCAACACAATCAGAATATCTTGAACCCATCAAACCAAAGCCTGTCTTGCAATTGAATCTGAAATGCAATTTGCCACTCTCGTGTATCTGAAGTTAAACCAGCTATCACAGGAGAGTGGGAATAACCTACGTAGGAGAAAGCAAAAAAAAAAACGGAAGCGTAGAACATCAACTAATGTCGAAATTCTAAAAATGTTATATAAAATTTATAACTACGTTCTTGCCTGCATCTGCTACGCACATAATGCTGATGAGAGCAGGTTACGAATCCATTCTTTGGTCTGATGTTTTTTGGGTTACAATATTTTTCTTCGCATTTAGGAACGGGAAAGTCCCAGCTATAATTTCCAACTGTAAACAAGCGCAGTACAAATCACATCATCAAAAAGCATATATCTGCTCTTTTCACTATACTGTAATTCTTTGCATAGCCTAGTCAAATACATAAACTTATAAGTTGATTGACAAACTTATCTTTGCCATAAAGACGTGTTTTTGATACAAAACATAGTAAAATATGAGTCAAGTTTTTACATTTGGCTTGTCAGAGGGGTAGTCGCTCTTCATATCAATCATCAGCTATTTCCCTCAGCAGCCTACATGCTTTACTTGCAAATCAACCTACGAGATGGTAATTTAGGCCAATTTCTATTCAATTGCTGCCATGAAGAATTTGGCTTACGCATATCTTATGATGAACTAGTCTGCTTGCAAGAAAAAGTTATCCAAGGTTGTTAGTATGGTCTACTAGATGGGGCAAAGGGCAGGCTGACCACCTTCTGTCATATAATGCAATTTTGCATCAGTTTCAAAGACTTTTTAACAGATAAATAGCTGAAAATTTTCTATTTCGTATCTATGTTATTAACATTCGCTGCGTTGGTTATCGTAAGTTGCCCCTTCTACAATCAAAAGTCTTCAGTCTGAGCCTTGACCTTAAAATCTACAACTTTAGTTTTAAGTCGATGGTGTGGTTTGTCACCATCCTGTATGAAAAGACACGGTTGCAAAACGATTCGTCAGAATAAATGCTTTCTAATCTGTGGTTGCTGCTGGTAGAGCCTGTTTCGACGTTATTTAGATTGGAATTAATGTTTTGTCATGCTAAAACTCTTAGATCTGGAACTACAAATTAGAATGATCCAGAGCAGGAGTGTCCAACCTTTTTGGCCAAAGGGCCACTTGCGGCTTACAAATGATTGCGCGGGCCACGAGACACGAATGTATACTGCTAATTTGTAATCTTAGAAATGGCTGTCTTATAATTTCAAATTAAAACTCTCACACCAAAATTTTAATCTAAGAAATGTTCATTATCGTCTTACAACTATATGGGTTGAACACCCTTGATCTCGAGTGAGTGCTTAGATCACAATCCCAATAGGTTTTATCTAAATTATTTCATTTTCTACGAGAGGTATAACAAAAATACAACAAAATATGCCAAAGCATTAACAATTCATTATTGAAAAGGGTGGATAAAATTATTGTTGTCTTTGACCCATACAGCACTCTACGTCTAAGGAGCACAGATTAGACCCTAAGCTCTTATATTATTTAATAAAGCTACTATTCATGTTCTTTATTTGGACCATTCAGGCTACAAATCACTCACGACAAGTTAGTCTTCTTTCTCCAACGATGTAAAAACCATTGTGACACTTGTACTCATAAGTCGTTCCAGGTTCCAAATTTCCTTGACTTTGCACGTTTGCATTAGCTAGAGAAGATAACTCTCGGCAAATAGTAGCTGTAAAAATAAAAAAGCAGCCTAATACCCTTTAAGACTAAAATGAATATTTTTGCCTTCAGTTTTCAGGTGAAGCTTTAGTCTTCAAAAATGTTCTGCAAAAGCTTCGAAGCAATGTTTGAGATCTCATCAATATCGATCGACAGCTTGAAGTATCTGGTTCACAAAAAGTGATGGTTTCGCTACTATTCTAACTATTAAGTAGCTTTTTAGCTTCAAGAAGAAGTAGCCTGCTCTACTTTCCTACACTAGAGTTGGACCATCGCTGGTTGATTTTACCATGTCTATGTTCGCAGACTAAGGTGTTTATGAATTGAGCTTAGAGAACGATGCTTCATTTTGATTATGATGCGTTGTTTAAAATAGGATGCCATCTTACTATGCCATTCAGAAACTCGGCATGTGCAAGCTGCAGATGTTAAATACGCAAAAAGAAAAGTAGGCCTAAATTTTTACAGCATAGCAAAGACTCAGGGGCGCCGGAACAATTTTTGACTGGGGGGCAGGATTATGAAAAAGGGCACTTTTTCAAGTTTTAAAATAAGTTATTGCGATAATGCTGGGCAGTTCGTTAATCGTTTTCCCCCCATTAGCCATATAAATCGAAATGTGAGACAGATGAAGATAAATGAATGAAATATATTGAAATAGGTTGAACAAGAAGAAACGAAAGATAAATTTCACGTTCATAGCGTCACAATCTGCTGCAAAGTATAAAATGTGTCCACGGGATAATTTGTATACTGTATAGTGTATATAGGCCTATAGTAGAGTATAGACAAAGATCAAACCAATCCAAAAAGTACATTTTACGCGCGCCGGTTGCTCGAATGAGCTTATTTGCAACAGCATTTAAGTCAATGGTGTCCATCACCTGTTTGTGAATAGTTGCAAACAGTCGGTTGTTTAAACTTTTGTCTGTCATTGTGGTACGAAGCCAAATTTTTACCTTTTGCCCGCCTCATGGCGCTAAAACTGCCTTCAGCATTCACCTTTCCTAATTTGACGCTATATCATAACGGCTTACTTACACTTTTTCTTCTAAAAATTTTTAGCTTCCAGATTTTCACACTCTTTGCTATGCCAAGACCTTTATAGGTTACTAATTCCTTAACTTTTCTACAATGCCATATCACTCAGATATTTTTTCAAACTAAAACCCAGACCACGAGGAACATTTTTTTTCTCATAAATCAGCCATCAACAATACCCGGCCATCCGGCCCTACCTTTAGTCTTATGCAATGCAAAACGGTCGTTAGTGGTGCCTCGAATCATTGGCGTTTGATTTTCACGGCTGGTGGTAGCACCAAACATAATTGTGACAAAACCGTCTTTGAAGAAGCATTGGAGTGGTAGAATTGCAATAAATTATGTTTGTGACCTACACAATAGCTCATTATCGAGTAATACCGGTGTACAAAGAACAATGGCACGGAAGGGCATCATGCTACTGTGATACAGAATTTTGTGTGTGAATATTATTTTGAGGCAAAAATGAAAGATTGTAATTAGGTTAAAAGCGAATAGCAGAAATTGTTATTATTAAAAAATGTGCAGTAGCTCACATAACCTTAAAAGGGCACCATTGCCCACCCTTGCTCCCCATCCAGAGAAAATATTAGGGCAGGGGGGCGATCGCCCCCCTGCCCCCCGCTTCCGGCGCCCCTGAGCAAAGTGCAAATTATTCTTGAACATACAATTGCCTACCGTTACAGACTATAATTCAAAAATTACCACGATAAAGTTCTTCCTTTACGTCTTGTTGTCGGTTAGTTTCCCAGCATGTCAATAAATCTCTGTTGCAGCCACTTTTAGAGCAACAACATTTGCAATTTTTAGACGAGGAGTTTTCTTCGCATTGAGCCAGGAATGATAGTCTGTACTGTGAAAAAAGTTTAATTTTTACCAAAAATTGTTTACAGTAGCCTAGTAGACTAGTAGGCTACACTTAGGCCTGTTGTTTTGCTGTTTAACATTGTAGTTATATTATCAGTAGGCTATCCCAATTTTAGATTAGATTTTATAAGAACTTATTAATTTTTCCTTCATGGAGACATACGGTATGTGCCAGTAAGCTATACACTGCCTCGTGCCTCTTTAGGAGGACACTGCAATATCAATTTTACTTATAGAGACACTTAATTTCCAAATAAGCCATAACGAACAGCCACTGCCGAAATTAATTAAAACGTGAAAGTTGACATGAACCTTCGAGTCAACCAACAGGTTTGGACATTTGAACCATTCTGACAACTGACGTCTAAACAACTTTCATCAATAAACTCACCTGATTCATATTGTTCGTGCATGACTGTCTATGTTGACATCCCTTTTCAATAACAACTCGATTACCTTCTCCTTCATAGCGTATGTGGAGCTCACATGTTGCCTAGAATCAAATTCAAACGAATTGAAATAAAACCAAACTATATTTGACCGATACAGAGAATTATCTTTCAAAGTTGTGAAGAGAAAATCATGCATGGGTAAGAGATTTTACGTTCAATAGCCTAACTGATGCAGCTTACATTTTGAACATGAAACTACAAAAATATAGAGCAACTTGATGTGTCATATGATGCTATCATGTTATTACCTTTGGTTGAGTACAAGTCTTGAGCTGTCCATTTTTCAAACACTCTCCATTTGTTTGTGCACTGGAGCATTCATAACATTCAAGACCTGCGTAAAACTACTTGTCAATTGTGTTTGTAATTAACATTTCATCTTTTATAAGCCTCTCCGATATTTCAATCAGATTTACACCATTTTAACTATCATAAGTTTAAAAAAAAACGAATAAATTTGAAAACGGCAGTAGCCTATACTGTACACTAGAGGACTAAGCTGCACTTTTTCTTCCGGAAACACTTTTGTTAGGATTTCTGTTTTCAAGTTGAGACTGATAAAAAACAAAAAAACCAATCAAAAAATTGTTGATAATAAAACCTTTGCAGACTAAATTCAAACAATTTAAATTCGATGACGATTAGTTTCATTCTCTAAAATAAACACATTCTTGCTCTTTATATTCGATCTAATGGAGAAAGACACATAGCTTGATAGACACAGCCTTTAAAAACGGTAAAAGTAGGGTCATAGATGTAACAAATTTGGTCAAACAAAGTTTTAAGAATGTTTCTCATTGTAACTTGTCCTCTTTTTGCTGCCATATTCATTATGAGAAAAAAATTAATATAAAATGAGAAAGGCTGTCGAACCCAAAAGTTTTTTTTATTTAATATGTTTGCTTCAGTAAAAATTTCACGCACCCAATGGGTTATAGTTTAGGCCTATCTGAGGTGGTGATAATAAGGGCGTAGAGCCTCAACAAACATCTTTCAAGGAACAAATATCTTGCAGTAGCCTATTGGATGCATTCTTTATAAAAACTCTATCCAGTCTTATGCCACCAGAAAGAAGTAGTTTTTATGCCAGCTCTTTCGTTGATTTGAATTCTTCTGATCAGCGTAATTTACATTTCGTTTTTCTACTGCGATAAATCCTTCACCACATTCAGTGTTGGGCGCGATAACTCATTTTTCAGTTAAGCGATAACGATAATCGATAAATGAAAAATGCCTAAAGCGATAACGATAAACGATAAATCAAAAAAAAGTTAAGCGATAACGATAAACGATAAATTATCGCCGATAATGTCCGATAACGATAATTTTTTTTTTCTTGATTAGGGCTGCCTCATCCCATGCAGCACGAACTGTTTTCATCAACATGACGAAAAATAGAACATAATATAGGCTACTGTAAAGAGACAAAACATTTTGTAAGTTATGCATGAATAGAATCGCAACAGCGGCAGTGGGTATCGAATCTTCAACCTCTTGATCCAGAATCAAACCACTGAGGTAACCGCCGTGCTTATAATTATACCTTCAGATACCAGTTGGATGCTTTTATCAATTGAGTTACACTGCCGCTTACGTGCAGTAGGCAAAATAATTAAATCAAATGAAAATACCATAAAAAATTCCAAACTTTGTATTTTGCTTTTTGCTTCAAAGGCTGTTTACAGCAAAGTCAGCAATAATTGAAAAAATTCCAAAAACGCAAAATCAAACGAAATTTATATCGGAACAACAATATCGGAATTTTCAATGTTAAAATTATCCATTTAATGCCAAAAACTCTCTGATAAACTCCTTGAGCTTCCGGTCCTCGGATTTCACTGAGTGAGTTTGCAGCGCTTCCCCAGTTCTCTGGCTGAATTTTAAATTATTTTTCATTCAAATTCACGAGCCTATTATTTGTTACGTTTTTTGTCTCTGTGGCCTCTCCTTATAAACCGATTTCTTATTATGTTGATTAGTTATTTGTAAACTTTGATTTGCAAAATTACCATTCCGCATTCATAATATTGTTGCCCCACGAAAACTTATGGCGTTTATTATGTGACCGGCTTTTTTCATGACTTGTTCATTAGGTTAACATTTTGGTGCTCTCTCACTTTGGGCAGGTGCTCCCCTCCCTACTTTTTTCGCTCTGGCGAGAGCACTGAACTATAGGTCTACTGTATTGTTCTTGCATCTTTTCTCGACGGTCATACATAGCCTATTTACTTCATGCTTACTGCATGGCTAATTTTCTTTAACTTTAAACAGGAACAACTTTTAACTTGCTACGCCCCTAATCTAAGCCTATGCAATACAATCCCACTCTCCAGAGTCTTGATCTTGAAAAGTGCGGTAAAATGCACGATGCTGCAATCAGAGTTGCGCTTACATTTTAATTGTAAAAGTCACTCACGATTGCCGATTGCAGCAAAACAACAATTTGCAACTCTAAAAATTATTGTGTTGTCAAGGCCGTCGCTGCAGAGGGGCGTGCCCCCTTCCCTGACAACGACCTGTGCACACACACTTCAGGCACTGAAGAAGAACTGGTTTCAATTTTAGTTTCATTAACTAGGTGGCTAGTAAAAATATTACTTTTCATGGTTTTTCCACTTGTGTGTTGATCTGAAATAAAATTTATCGGCGATTATCGGCGATAATCAAATATTGCCTTTGGCGACAACGATAAACGATAACTGAAAAAATAATTGAGTGATAACGATAAGCGATAAAAATTTATCGCCGATAATTATCGCCTGTAAATTATCGCCGATAATGCCCATCACTGACCACATTTGGATTTATTTTTTATTCGAACGATAGTTCATGAAAAGAGTCAGACAAAAACCCGCAGCTTCGAGCTATGAGCTTAAAAATTCAACAGATATCCATTTTTAAATGGTCCTTCGGCCATTGTTTTTTTGTTTTTTTCTGGACTCTGTAACTTTCAAGCTTTGTCAAAACCTATGTAGCCTACCTATTTAAACCATCTCTTAGCTTTTATTGGACGTATATTTTGAGTCTGGCGAAATAACTTAGTCTGCCTGCAATAAAAAGGTTGAATTGTTTATCACTACTTTTCTCTAACATAAAACCCTTTTTAAAGAAAGCAAGTAAAAATATATTTTCTAAAATTATTAACGACAAACAATCTTACCAAAAGTATACTGAAGAAGTAGGTAAAAAGCAAAAAATATTTCAAGAAACATTGCTGAACCAACAAAGTATTCTGAAATATTTGGTAACAGAAAGAACACTTCGCAAGACAAGGGTTTAAATCGAAAACAATCATGAAATACGTTGCTTCGATCCTTTACAAACAAGCCGAAACGGAAATGTATATTTTTTCGTATCTTTTTAGTGGTTTCACAGACAACGTTGGTGTAAGTTACTTTGATGAACACTTAACTACTGTCTGTGTAAATCATAGACTGATCGAGATCTATCAAGTCGCATAATCGAAGATCAATATCTCGATAAAACGTTGCGTATAACCGTTGCCTGAAGATGTAACTTCAAGTTACTTAAACTTAAATCCTTAAATTTGTAGCAAATCTGAAATTTTGCATCAAACTTGTGTAACATGAGATAACCAAGTGACTTCAAAGTGCTATAACACCGGTTTGATGGGTATAAAGTTATTTCTATAAATTATAGACATTATACCTGTATAACCTATAGGAATGAAAATTGTTGTATTTTGATTGCAATTTTGTGTGGGCTTAAGCTTGTTACGACTGGTTACAGTGGTTAGCCTACCAACAGCTATTCCAGGGAAGCATTTGGCCATGCTGTTGAATTTTTACGGCCTTTCCACAAAAATTACCTTTGTAAAAACTTGAAAATGACAAAAAACTTAGACTAAAGGCAAACCCAGTATTTTTTTCAACTTTCAGAAAATATAACTCTTCCTCTTTCCAGTAAAGGAAGACCCATACTTTTTGGCACATGCCTACAACCATATCAGAGTAGCCTAGTGTTATGGACACTGCTGAAAGAGTGCAGAGTGATGACGGTTAGCAAAGAAACCTCATAAACCCAGAAACCAGAATCGTAGTAACTGCCCTCCGAACCCTCCGATCGGAGGGGGCCCCGCAACGAATAAGGGCCCCTCCGCCGAAGTTTTTGGAAGACTATCGAAATACAGGATAGCCTATAGGCTAACCACGTGGTCACAAACGCACGCAAAATAGCAGAGCTTATTGGTATTGAGCAGGTGTTTTCAAAAAACACGGTGCGACGTTGGAAGAAAATGTTTGGTTACGAATGTGCTGATAATTCGAGGCGTCTTTCTGCTGAAAAAAAATTCAAATCCATTTTTTTCTTGTTCTCACTGATCAGGCCATGTCTTCCGTTGCTTTGCGCTTTGACCAACTCCTGGAGTGGTAGGCTACAAGTCGTTTGAATTTCTGTACAACGCTAGCAGCCTGAAGAAGTGTCTCAGAAAAAATGGTGGGGTTGGTTGGTTTTGAATCTTTATCCTCGGATTGGCAGAGTGACATTAGCCTTGATTGGTCATTCCTGGTAGTTTCGCATACTTGTAGAGGCTCTTGACGCAGGGCCGGTTACCGAGATTGGCAGAGTGAAGTTTTCCGATTGTTGAAGTGTTGTTGCCAGGAAATTATTCCATCACTAGGTGCCGCCGAATGGAGAGCAGTCCTGAAATGCGTTGCTTAAGCGCACACCCCGAGAGTCGAACTTACGCCGCGTGGTCTTGAGCGGGGATGTAACCACTGAGCTAATGGGGCGGACAATGGAACTGGACAATCATTGCAAAAAATTAAAAGAAAATGGGAGACATTCATGCCAACGAACTAATAATGGAATTGAATCCTTTTATTTATGTCATCGAGAAAGAGAGAGGACTTGTCACAGCAAGCAC
Source organism: Aplidium turbinatum (assembly GCF_918807975.1). NCBI lineage: Eukaryota > Metazoa > Chordata > Ascidiacea > Aplousobranchia > Polyclinidae > Aplidium > Aplidium turbinatum. Next base: position 30,009,579 of record NC_137475.1, on the reverse strand, counting down.
TTTTTAACGTAAAAGAACAGCCTTCAGGAGATATATCTGAATCTTTGCATTGCGTCAGAATTCTTCTGACCGACCACACCAGTTAGGTACTGTCATCAGTGCTGAAAGGACCATCAGCAGAATGAAACTGATCAAGAATATTTTGCGCTTAACCGTGGTAGATGACAGGCCTTCTGCTCTTGCAACTACCATCGAAAACAAGATTGCCAAATCTCTGGACTATGACTCATTACAATTTGCGCAGAACAAGGCTCGAAAGAAGCGCTTTGCGTAATTATGGAATAGCCTATATGTAAACAATGTCACTATACACAGTGGTGGGCGCAGCTAATGTAAAAATTAGCTTTCAACAAAGAAATCAGCAGATTTCCAATAAATTTACTTTCGCTAACGAGTCCGCTAAAATTTCTAAATATTAGCGAAAATGCTAATCCGCTTACCAAAGCGTTAGCTTTGCTAATTAGCGGAACTGTGCCCTCTACTGTGTAGGATACATAATATGAACCCTGCATGTTGTGTAAAATTAATACCACATTCCAGTTTCTGCGTTGGAAGGGGCCCCGGACTTATTTTCGGAGGGGGCCACGTTCTTTCTTGCTACGGCCCTGCCAGAAACTCACACTTAACAACACAGAAACTCAACAGACAGCATTCAGGACAGCAGCCTCAAGTCAAACAAAAGAGTCGTATAAAACAATCACTCACTGACTTCAACACCATTCGTCATAGCACATGACTAGGAAACTATATTCCAAAAACCAAAACTAATGCAATTCGCTATTACCACAGCGAACTCGCAGCATCAGCCTAAAACAGATCATGATTATTTACATTGTGAAGCAAGCAACGACCATGCTGCTAAAAGCGAAACTCAATCAATTGTAAAACCTCTTAACGTTTGTTATCTATAAAATATTCCATCCATTAAGTGACACTCAATGGAGAGTTGCCTACAATGTAGACACTTTAACGTGAAAAAATTCCGCCAGAGCCCAGTTAAACGTCAAAGCAGTCGGCCAAGTAGCAGCAACATTTTCCGTGATGTAAAAAAGCGTAAAAAGCAGATAATACGAACTAAACTAATCGATCGTTTTGCCGTCGTCAGCTTGGAGTGGAGGGCTAGGGTAGTAGTAATGATTTCGAGGACGTGCATCGATTCCCATCCCTGCCACTATACTTTTTTTGTAACTACCAAACAAAGATTAAAGCAAAAATCAACTCTGGCTAAGTGCTAGAAGAGTCACAATTGGACGGTAGCCTCTTGTAACATGTTCTGCCTACATGCGTTGATGATGTGGTCTGAGGTCTGTTCCTCGGCACCACATTTACAGGAAGAGAAAGAGGCCATTCCCCATTGGTGCACTCCACAAGGAATAACTTAATGCAAATTTAATCAGTCCTAATGTTTTTAATGTAGTCGAATTAGTTTATATGCTTGCCTGGACAACAAAATTCTTCATTTTTACATTGATTCAATGTCTGCAGACGTTAACATGACGGATTTTGCAGTCTTCTTAGTCCAAGTATTTGTAACTAAAAGTGATAGATTAAATAAAAATGTAACAAGGACGAGCTTGCAATCTGGGGTTAGGCCTAACCATGTTCAATAAGTGTATACCAGGGCTACTCAACTAATGTTAGCAAAGGTCCATTTTGACAAGTTGAATATTTTTGCGGTCCGGTGAATATTTCATATGCAACCACGAAAATTAAACCAGTAGCCTACGAGCACCGAAACACTTTTCAGGTAGTATGTAACACGAGTACACGACTTGGATTTTTGTCTGACACAAGAAATAAAAAAGGAAAAAATGTATTGTGCTTTTTTGTAGTGTAGCTGTGTGGATCGCACATCAGAGAAGACGGCAAAGCGTTGGGGGGTCTCGGGGCGAAGCCCCCAGCTCCTTGGATAATCACAAAAAGTTGCTTTTCCCTAATGGGAATCTGTTTAAAACGGCCCTAAAATGTGGCAATAAGGTTATTCTTCCAGAAGCCCGAGGTCCACCTTCAACACCCCAAAGGTCCGGATTCGGACAGCGGTCCGCCAGTTGAGTAGCCCTGGTGTAGATCAACAACATGTGACAGTGATTTTCCAACCTATAGCTCAGAGGAATGCAATAACATCCGATTCTACAAAGAAACAGCAAGACTAAACAGCGGTTGGTTTTAGCGACATCTAGAGGATGGAATAGTTTAGGGCAACAAAGCTTGGGCAAAACTTGAATTTGTCAAACAAGCTCTTTCTTTGTTGTTTGAAGGCTCTGTACTGTAAGTAAGCACGATTGTAAGGATTAAGCTTCTATCAGTCCGAAAAGGTTTCTGCAATCAATTGATCGCAACTTCGTGGTGGAGCTTATTTTTAAAGAGTGCTGAAAGTAGAGGTTAACATTCCATACGCGAAAGATTACCGAATCCAAAGTTTAAATCTTTGGGTGTAAGTTTTCTTTTTTTTGTTGAACTTTTTCGCTGGGGTAATCAAACAGCCACGTTGGCCTATGAGACTTTTAAAGGTGGACTACTACAAACATTTTTAACAAAATTATACAAATTTCAACTGCCCAAATACTGTCCCCGATAGGTCAGTTAATTAGCGGGTGACTTCGTCACCGAAGAAGCTTCAAGATCAAGCGGCGCTGGTTCGACTCTCGGGGTGTGCGCTTGAGCAACGCACGTTAAGAACTATTGTCCATTCAGTGGCAGCTAATGAATAGAATAATTTCTCGGCAACAACACTTAAATAATCGGAAACTTCACTCTGTCAATCTCGGTGACCGGGCCTGCGTCAGTGATTCAAAGCCTCTACAAGTATGCGAAACTGCCAGGATTCAGCTCTCAAAGAAGCTTTCCCAGTCCGAGGATAAAAACTCAATCATTCAAAACATTTGTTTCGACAAAAGCGGAGATCATGGGGTTATTGAAGCTTGAATAAATTTAGTGTTCAGTGTAGTAGTAATTCCATTTTATTTAGTGTAAATTCAAGGCTTCAACTGTTAAAATTCATCGCAAAATAAACCTGTGTCCGTAACAGGCTACAAGCGTTCACGATTTATACCTTTTGTTTGGAGGCGCCTCACTTGCCCGTTACTAACCGTAATGATTGAAAGCACTGCACAATGCACATCTGCTCAATTTCACGTTAGTAAATTCTTTCGTATAAGTTTTATGTTTATTTTCTTAACTAAGCATTGTTCAGTCTAACCATCACAACGAAAAATAATACAGCCTGAGCCAAACAAAGCAGAGGCTAGAAAAAGGTACAATCGACAAAACGCGAACGTTATAACCGAACACCGAAACAGCATAAACGGTTCAAAATTTGGTACCTAAATGATTATTTTTCAAAAATATGAATTTAACCCAAAGGCTAGAATAGTGTTGCAAAGATTTTGAAGTTAAATGCCCCTTGCCCCTCGAACAAATGTCCTCATGCTGTTTGCTGGTTTGATGAACGAGAAAAAAACTAACACCCTATCTAATCGCAACCCTCTTGGAACTTATACAAATGATGAACCATAACCTATGTTTAATTCCATAGAAAGATATTTTCGAGTACACACAAGTTTGGTTCAAATGAGCAATGAAAAGAAACAGGTGCAAGTCGGTAAAAATTGGTTTCTCAAAAACAACTACAAATTAAACAAGAACTGAAAGCGACGTGGATTAGCATTAAACGTTTAAACCAGCTCAACGCACCACAATTGAACAACAGGAATTTTTGAAACCCAAATAAAGTTATGATTGGAAGTTAAAAATCAGTTTCACTGTTTTTACCATAAAGAGCAGAAGGCTTAGTGCCGAAGGCTTAGTGTAATGAGAACCTTACCTTCTCATTCCCGATGCTTGGATTCAAGTATGGGACTCACCTTTACCTTACCATAAAGAGCAAATGGTGTTTTCGAAATGTTTGGAAAACTTCCTTGACAATTCGCTTTCACTGGCGCTTTAAACAAGACGAGTGAATGAAAAGTGTATCCCAAGTTGTTGGTAAGTCACAAACATTAAAGTTTTGCTACAGCTACGTCAATGTGAAGTTGAGAGATGGATCTTTTCGAGAGTGTGTACTGGGAGCGTAAGTTTGTTGCAAACGTCCCAGCTAGCAAATTTGGTCTTTTATGATCATTCAACGTCTGCAGACGTTGAATTGATGTAAAAAGAGCCAATTTCGATAGCTGGAATAGAGTAACCACCAACCACACATTTACAAAAGAGCTTAACTTTGATGTCGCAAAATGAGAAAGAGTGTACAATGCAGGCAGTTAGACTCAGGGAGAAATTATCATGAAACACAGCTTCAAAATTGACTTGCAGGAGAACTACCTTTTGATAGAAGGCAATGTGTCAAATGGTTCCAGTCAGTGGCGGCTCGTCATAAGGGACTGCAGCCCCCCCAACATTTTTATGCATATGTGAATTATAATACATATAGATAGTTTTGCCATGTTTTTTTAATTTATTTTGCTTGAAGAATTAAAAAACTCTTAAGATTAATTTTTTTTGTAATAAAAAAAAAATTGTATTAAAAAAATTAATTGGCAACTCTTTGAGTCTGCAAATTTTGCAGGTCCGGTGTTGCTTGCTCTTTTTTTTATGACGTTGGTTTTTCAGAAAAGGGTTTTCTAGCATCACTGAACAAGCGCTGTGGGGACTGCAAATAGAACAGACCCTGGTCAGGGGTTCCAACTTTGGTTCTCGTAAATCTTTAGGATAAGCGTGTAGAAGCTATCGGTAATTAGGTAAAGGGATCGTAGGTTACTTTACTTGATCTGTGTTTTGAGAAGTCACTGAGACAGACTAGTTTTGATGTGAAGTAAAGCCAATCATTTCAGACCAGTAGAAGCATGAGATGTAATGTTCACGCTTGTCTTGAAAAGAATTATTAGGTTGTGTCGTTGTGATATGTTCAAGTAGCCTAAGAATTATCGGTAGGCATGATTTAGATGTTAACTGTAGACATTTTGGTGCGCTTTTACAATTCGCCCTGTTGGTCAACAGGATGATGACGTCAACGTCACACACGTTGGAATGTACTATTCTAAAGGAGGAAATACGGGGTGGAAATGCACTGAAAAACACCTGAAGGAAAGTGTCTCCCATTTATTTATTTGTTTTCAATTTCAACAAATTTGCTATCGTTGGAAAGCACAAGCATAGATCTAACCAACTAAGTTAATACCAAGTCCCAAAATAGTTCTACCTTTATCTGGTGGCCATCTAAACTTGACCAAATTCAAACCGTTATCAAAAATTCACTTTAAATGATAAAAACATTAAACGACAGCCAATTAAAAGAACATGTTACTGCGTACTGTGTTACTAACCCTAACTCAGTGCATTTATAACTCAGTCCGGTACAGGTTTATAATTATTTATATTAGGTTACTGGTTGATGCAGCCCCCCCCTCCCATGTTTTAAGACCACGGGCCGCCACTGGTTCCAGCAATAACGCTTTGCAAAAAAAATGAAACATGATACATAAGCACAGAAGAACTTTGTGCTTTACTCCCTTAAACATGTCACACTTTCTCACAAAACATATTTGCAGTAATTTGTAACCGGCGTGTATTTTGATGCAAAAACAGAATCAAGTGAAAAATAACTTTCAAGACAATTCTAAGCGACGGATCACTTTACGATACTCCTCTACACAGTTTTCAAATTCCCGCTGCAAGATAGTGTGGCGCTCTTCCACTGGGGGCAACAGAGAGGGGTTGTTGGCGAAAAACATGCATTTTTTTCTCATTTCCTGAAAGTGAAACAAAGTTTCGTGTCTTTGAAAATAAGTTCTCTTAAAAATACTAGTGATAAATAACAGGCAAACTTTTAGAAGTTATGAGACATATTGTTCGCACAAAATTTGAGCACTTGTTGGAGCACCAACACGATAGCCTAGATGCGGTTTCGCTCGTTAAACCAGTTGTACGCTCCATCGAGTGGGTGTTAAAAAAATGGTTAATTGTGCTGCGATTAAGAAATTGAGTTGCATCCCAGACAGCAATTCAACCGTTTTTTCTCATTGATTCAATGTCTGCAGACGAAAACGTCGTCTGCAGACGTGAATCAAGGTAAATAACGGTTGACTTGCTGTCTGGGATAGGTTGTTGAAAAAAATAACCATGGTTAAACTGCTGTTGAAAGCACCCTGCCGATCAACATTACATTTCGGTATATCAGTCAAAAGCAACAAATACATGCAAAACTTTAGAACCAACTCACATTCATCGGTTGGTTAATTCTGGTTTTAATAGCGAGTCGATACTTGGTGAATTCTGCATCGTCGTTTTCATTGGTGTTTTGGAGCCGTAAAATTTCGTAGATTCTTCTCGCTTGCCGCTGTCAACAGCAAGGTTCCATTAATTTAAATCAGATGTTTGTGTCAAAGCTAAAGCTTCTACAGGAAAAACGCGATTAGAACCATCTGTTCGCCTGGTCAAACGTCATGTAGAAACCGTTCGGGTCTACTGAATATTACGTCATGGAAATTCCTAAAACATGAGCCAAAATTGCGCCATCGTTCGTAAGACCTGTGTCAAACCAGTTGAAACCGGTTTAAACATGAAATGTTGCGTCGCGCTACTGCTGGCGTGCCTTTGAGTTATCACAAATTTTTCTGATTCATTCTCGAAGTTGTTTGTTGGAAGTCGGTCGCACATTTAACTGGTTTATTTGGTGCTTGCTAGCTGGACAAATTCTCCGTCTTTTATCCAAGTAATCTGTATCGTAGTGACAGTTTTAGAGGTGTACGGCATTGCATCTCAATTTCGATAGCCGCGGGCTAATTTTACAGGAATACACTTATTGAATAGACGTTTCAAGAAGTGTTTCTTTTTCGGTCACTATATGCAGACAAACGGATCCGGGAACTTTATGTTACAATTTTCCCACGAAGAGATTATGGTTTACCGCTGTGACCACCATCTGCACCGACTGTAGTATACAAGTAAATCAACACGAAGAAATCAGTATGCTGCGTAAAGTACTTCACAGTTTTAAAAGCTTGGATTGATTTAACAGAGAACAAAAAATCACTGCTAAGAGCATGCGCTTTAACTGGTTTAATCACCTTGTTAATTTTGTACTTCTCCCTGGCTGCTTTAGCCATGTCTTTCGAAAACGGTCCATGCAGTTTAGAAGGTGAAAAATCCTGAAGCAACATACAATTTTGTGCGTCCACAAAGTCTCTCACTCTTTGAAAATTTTCCGAAGGATCTTCAGCTAAAGCATAAAATTTTGTCAACATTTGCAAGTTGTATATATTAAATAGACAATTAAACAACGTGTGCTTTCAATCAATAAATGGCCTTCGGCAATGTTGACAATAATGAACTAGATGTGAACACGGGAAGTATAAAACAGGAAAATACTTCCGGTACAGAAAAAGCGTACAGGCAAATAGTAACCACTTCTTGTTGATATAAACTACTTACAATAGTCGCCATAGTATAATGACAGCAACAAACATCAACGTTACGCTACTTCTTCTTTGACATTCCTACATTTATCCTAAAAACTCTTTGCTTTGCTGATCATTGGGTAATGTTAGCATAAAAACAATCGTCTCAATCAAAGAATAACGAAAAAGCTTGAAAGGACAGTATTGCCCTTTGGCAGCAGTGAATACGAGTTTTGTCGAAAGCTTCCTTTAAAATTTAAACGGGGTTAAGTTAACAAACTATCTGGAACCTTTCAAACCTGTGATATCTCGAACATCTGATCTGGAAACATATTGTTGATACATCGCTTGAATCAGCGAAGAGCAGTGACCTTGTCGCTGATATGGAGGCAAAATAAGCACTTGGCTAGAAAGAAAATAACATCCACTCAAAGTCATACAAAAGCTTAAAGTCATACTAAAGGAAAAACCTGACTTGGCGATTTTCCACGTTCTTTGTGTTTAACATGCTACCATAAAACAATTTTGAAAAAAATTTGGCCCCGTTGCGGTCTGACCACCATTTCGCGCGTGCTTTTATCTGAGCTTTCAAAACGGGAATGGGCTTGAGCAGCGAAGCGTGCGATTATACAGTCTACGTCACCGGCGACTAGCAATCAGCTGATCGGGCAAGAGTTTTTACTGCGTGAGTTTCAAATGGCAGATCTTGTTCTTCAAACAGTAAATCAGCCTCTTTTACATAGATTTAACGTATTCAGGCCTTCAATCAATGTAAAAAAACAAGTTTTTGAAGGCAAATTCCACAAAGGCATGTGAAATGATTTCAGCTAGGCAATTCAGAAGGCGTGGAGTAATCAGCATTTTTTACATGGAATCAATGTGAAAATTCTTGGAACGCAACACCTCTGAACTTTCCAACCAACGCGCGAAAAGACTTTTGATATCGCTACAGCTACTGCTAGTCGCTGGTGACGTATTCTCAAGCAGTTTTTCCACTTCTTGGTCATTTTGCAAAAAAATAAATGAAACACTGGACTTTGCGCCTTGCCAGCGCCATTGAAAACAATTTTTTTCCATTAATTTTTTATGAAATGTATTCTTGAGTGTTCAGTTTACGCATTTTAATGCTTAATTCCCGTTTGAAATTTTCATTTAGTAGGCCTTTAATGCACAATTTTTTGTAGTATGCAGGCTTACGCCCAGTGGTTGAAGATTTGCATAAAGTGGACGGAAAGGCTAGGAACCCAATCTTCTTGTCCACTTTTAGGTGTGCCTTTAAGTGTCCTGCCAAGGACACAGCCACATACTCCTCAGCGGTGTCGAACCAGCGTTTCTTCGAGTGTGCACAATTACACAAGCAGGATGCATTTACAACAAATCCTACTTCAAAAACGAAGCAGACATTTTGCACAAACTATTTCGCAGTGCAGTACCTGATTCTAGGACGACATTTATCTGGGTAGGCGTAGAACCTGTAACAGGTGCTGTATCCGACGAAGAAATACCTTGATACACTATTTTCTGTCACCTTTTCGAAACTGAAAGGTAAATATTAGTAATTAACACTAAATCTCAGTAAATCTTAGTACTATCTACCCAATATTTTGATGTAGTCTAGAAAACGCCAACAAGCGCTACAATGTAAACCTTTTGTGAGTATACTGTACAGTGTCAGTGTACACAAACATATACGAGAAAAATCCAGTTTGAAAAAAACACCGCTTTGTAATCCTTTCCTTGCATCAGGACATACAACTTTGCATTCATACTATTAGTGGCAAATACAAAAACACACAAGTCACGAAAAACTCGTTGAATGAAGTGCAGTAGATTTCCCAGTTGCCACCAAAGTCACGCAATAATTCAACCACGCAATAATTTAACAAGGCAATTAAAGTAAGTTATTCGTAAAAATCGCTCCTTGAAAAAGAATTGAGCGAAGTGAATGATTCACGGCTGCGAACAGATAAATCTTTCATCACTTTAAGATCAGCACAACAATCAAAGATCGCCTCTAAAACACTGGCATAATTATTATTTTAAAAACCCAACTATTTTTATATAACTGACAATGACAAGCATGAGCAGAGAAATATGGAAATGAAAAAAAGCTTGGACAAAAAGAAAGAAAATCATTGAACACCTTACATCAAGTAATAATCCCACTTTTCATCATCGACATCAATGAAAGAAGCAGCGTCAATAAACCAAAGTATAAAACTCTCCATACGAACGTGATAGTCTCGAAATTTCAAATTTTCAATGTCCGCCTGCAATATGCACAGTAACTTCAGATTGAAAAATGAAAATGCAAGTGATCAAACTGCTACCAGGCCATTCCAATCCAATACTAGTTGTAGAACTCAACCACAAAATCTGTGCTTTTTACATCGCTATAAATGTAAAAAGGATAAATTTTGCTGTCTGACGATAGTAACGTGAGTGAGGTACAATGACAAAACCATGTCAAAAACAGACGGATCAAAATCGTAACCTATGGCCACCTGCGTTTACCATCCATTTTTCTTACATTTATCATATAAATGCACAATTGCTTTATGTGTGACCACTAATGTATTAGCTTGTACATCTTGCAAAGCGTGATAATCGCAAAACTTTTACAAGCCACCGGATTCACAATGATTGTGATTTCACATGATGATGATTTGTATGATGGTGACACTGGTAGAGTAAAATCATCGTTAAAAATTAGTTTAAAAAAAAGTTGCAACTGGATTTGTAAAAAAATCGGGCAAATGCGTAATATAGTGGGTCTGCTACTATTCGGTGAGTCCGATTCGGTGAGTTCCCTATTCGGTGCGAGCCTTTTTCGGAGAGTTCCCTATACGGTGATTTTTTGAATTTTTTTTTGAAAATTATTGGATACTGTAGCCTAATTATCATTGCCACTTTACATCATTTTAACGTCACTAAACGTTGAAATAAGACCCAAACCCTAACCCCTAATCCTAAAATGGCAATGATAAATTAGACTACGCTACCCGATAATTAAAAAAAAAATCAAAAAATCACCGAATAGGGAACTCTCTGAAAAAGGCTCTCATCGAATAGGGAACTCACCAAATCGGACTCACCGAAACGGGCCATTCCGTAATGTAGTACCCAGCCCGTGGCCCACATCAATAAAAAACAAAATAGGCCAAATCGTTTCGGTGCGTTCGACAAGTCTCATGCAAAAGACCAAAGTACAGCAGTTGGCCTAATAATGCCATGCGCTACATGTATGGTGAGTTTACTGATCAGCTATCATCATAATAGCTCTAGCGAAAGTTTTTTAATAGTGGGAGTGATTGAGTGAACGAGCTTAAATGTTGTCGTACCAGGGCTGCGATCAGGGTTGGAAAAAATCATGATTTTTTTAAAAAAATCAAAAAAATCGGATTTTTTTTATTTAAATCGGATTTTTTTGATTTAAACCAGATTTTTTTGATTTTTTTTTGTATAAAAAAGCGTCGAGTCTACTTGGGGGAAGAGATCATTTTAGTAAGATAGCAGAATTATTTTTAACCCCTTGGTTGATTAAAAGGCTTTGCTTTGCAAGTGTTTAATCATTTTTATTATCATATTGTAGGCTAGCCTGTCTATTGCACATATTTTTAAGTAGGTGTGATATGTTGCTTTATAGTTACTAAATCATAATGTGCATATCGAGATTGAGGTACGTCTCAGACTGTCATCTCGCTACACTAAGATCTTTCCTTACGTTTGAGCACACATTACTTTGCTTTTTTGCTCAACTGATGCATAGCCTACAACCAGACTTTTTGCAAAGAAAGTTTAAGTGTGTAATATATGTTACCGACGTACCATACCAAAACAATAAAAGTTCGGATGACACAAAATTGCAGTATATTTTGCATTGAGAAGTTTATAAATACAAGCTCGCCAGCTTTTGCAGTGCCCAATCGATTTCGAACTTCTGATTGAACCAGACCAAAAGTGGAAAAAACTCGCTCAAAAACTATGTTTAGTGAACAACACTGTTTGTGAACTGCCAAGTAAACTAAGTTGCCTTTCAAAACATGCATAGCCTATAACCTTAAGTATTTAAAAATAACTTTTGTATTACAGAGAAGCACTAAGCAGTGAAACGTTTGTTGGTGTATTTATTTTTATTTTATCAAATAAAAAATCATTTGATTTTTTTAATTGATTTTTTGATTTTTATTGCTTGATTTAAATCAAATGATTTAAATCATTGATTTAAATCAAGCAACCCTGGCTGCGATTTTTTCTTTCTTGTCGAACGACCAAAAATTCTGCGTTTGTTTGTCGAATAGTAATATGACGTCACAATGGCTTGGCTTAGGCTATACCGCTGGCGTAACCTACTGTCTGATAGAGATTTTTTTCTTTGGCATCTCTTTGGTCTCGCTTAGTACGTAAACGGTTATGCACGTACCCGCACGCAAACACAGTTAGGAGCAAAATATGCAAGTTACCAAGAAACACAGCAAAGATAAAGCGAAAAATGAACTGCAAATAAAAGAAAACGGAAGAATACTAGGCCTACGATAATACAAAACAACGGCGTGATGTTACAGCGTTTAAGGTGTGCCGAGATGGCAAACAAGCCTCTTCGTACAACATCGCAACTTCAGACCCAGCAACAATTGTTCGTGCTATGCAATGACGATTTGCATCGCTAGTTCTTATGTTATTTCTCGGCGGACAAATATGACCGATCTAGATGGTACTTCCCGCGAACATCGCATACTGTGACGGCGGACATGTCCGCCGTGAATTTCGAGGCCTGTATTTCATCTATAAAAGAAACCCGTTGTGTCGAATAGCACGAAACGTGTGTAGCGAAATGTTTGATGCCAGACGTTAGAACTTCGATCAAAGCATTCTCCAGCAGTGTTCAAAATGGCGGCGCAGACGCCTTGAGAGTTTCTCGCGTGAAGCGTCGCTTTTAGGCCTTGCCTTAAAGTACCTGGCGCAAGAAAATTTACGTAAGTCGGCACTCTTATGATTGCATCACGCGATGCCTCCCCGATTGTTCCTCGACCTGACGACGTTTAGTCCTCTCTCAGTTTTTTTCCTTTTTTTTTTCGTAAGGCACGGCGTTTGTCGAACAGTGACGGCGCGTGTCGAGCGACGTCGTCGCTGAAAAAGGCAAAAATCGCAGCCCTGGTCGTATCTACGAACATTTTCGGCTTTCATAAAGTAAGGTACTTAATTTACTAAAAAATTAACTCGAAAGTCGAAACAAACAAAAAAGTTACATTAAAACAACATCTTTTGAAAATGTTTCAATGTTTTTTTGTTTTTTCAGTTCTAAATTTACAATTTTTTACGGTGCAGTTTGTGTAATGTTTCTGACATCCAAAACTGGGAACAAGGATAGAAAAATAACAAATGCTAAAAAAACAAACTTTATATATTTTGAAATGCCGTTGAATAGAAGAATCTTTAACATCTCGAGAGTATGCATTGACCGCTTGTCCATATGGTTGGAAGTTGCTCTCTTTTTGTAGTAGCAATGAGAAGTCATCAATGTTTGTTGAAAACGTCGTCGGTAAAACCTCTTTCAATTTTATCATGATATTATCAGCCTGAAAATTATGAAGAAATCTGTACAATATTTCATCCGAGATCGTTTTAAGTCCAGACACAAAAGTGTATATGCGTTTTACAATTCATCAGTCGATAAAGATGTTCCTTCGGTTGCGTATTAGTGACAGCACAAAACCAAGAAAGAGAATAAAATCTTAATCAATTACTATGGAAGCAGTAGTTTAGCTGTGTCCCATGTCATAACATTTTATCTGAGAATCTGACTATTGCATAACTACACTGTCATTATATTTGATTATTAAACACACTGTCTTGTTAAGCATTACCAGAGAAAATCTGAGGTAACCATCATTCAAGTCATACCATTTCTACATTTTCGACAATAAACATAAAAAGGCAAATTGGTTTTGCACAAGTGTTGAAACATTGCTAAGTTATCTTGGCAATCCTGTTGTTAAAATATGAAAGGTCTCATCGCACAAGACTGTACAAGTTATCTTGAATTCTGCCTATCAGAAGGTAGGCTACTGTAGTAACATATTATATAATTGGCTACAGAACGGGACTGTTCACCAGGCATTACAAATTATGTTTAATCAATCTTTATTACATAATCAGTGGTTTTCAACCTTTTCGGTGGAACGAAACCCAATGAAACATTTCAAAAGCTCGAGGAACCCCTGTTTCATAATTTAATTGCCTTAAGCAAAAAAACATCCTTTGATTAATAAGAACTCCTTGAAGCAAAAAAAAACATGTCGACGAAATTTGGCAGGAAAGCAGAAAGTTAAAGGTAATCGCATTATAAGAAAACAATGAAAATTCGGGATCGCAGCGAACGTGTAAAAGTGTAGCAAATTTATTAATAGTGGCAAACCTAATCAATATTTGATAATATTTAAACAATATGCATTAGGGTGATTCATAGATTGAAATTTTTTTTAATTCAATGGGGCACCCTCTTGTATCGTGTCAATACCTGAAAAAATGTCCGCTATCTCCCGAACCATCTTTACACCCTCCAAACTTCAATAATTTCACATTTGTTTAGTGTCAGTCTCATGGGGGTTAATTACCAACTAGTATAGATTAATGATACGCGAAATGGAGTTTTGTGACTATTGGTTTGGGAGATAGCGGACATCAAAAATTGACAAATTTTTTTCAAATGCAAAAAATTTCAATTTTTGAAAGGTTCTATATCTAAAACTAATTTAAAATTAGCAATTTTGGTGGTAGATATGAAAACTAGGACTGCTTCTTACTCAGAATACCAAATTTCAGCTTTGTAAATGCTTTAGATTAAAAGTTATGAAGACCCAAACATGGAGGAAAATGTACATGCGAACCCATTTTGAGGGGTCTGCTACTATTCGGTGAGTCCGATTCGGTGAGTCCGATTCGGTGAGTCTGATTCGGTGAGTTACTAACTTCTAACCCCTAACCCAAACCCTTAACCCCTAACCCTAAAACGGCAATGATAATTAGGCTATGGTACCCGATAATTTAAAAAAAAAATTGAAAAAATCCCCGTTAAGGGATCGGACTCACCGAATCGGACTCACCGAAACGGGCCATTCCGCATTTTGAGGGACCTTGGTGACTATGAAGGGCTGTAATTTCTAAACGTCTTGAGATGATGAACTGAAATTTTTTTTTTGTTCATTATACATCAATATGAAACTTTAGTGTGAATTTCAAGAAAATCTAAGACGGTCGAGCTTGCACACCCCGTTGACTAGGGTGGATCAAAAAAAACTAATTTTTGAGTTCAGCTTAGTGCATCTGCCAAAAGATGCAGTTTGGGCTATCTTTTACATTGGTACTTAAAAAAACATTTTTTGACCCCGTTTGACCCCTATCCAAGAGCGCTCTAGTGGCCGCCGAGCCAAAATTCCTTAAATTGGCCATAATACTTTTTCTAGTGGGTGTAGGCTAATGATTTTGGTGTCTAACCCCACTAAACCAAGTCTTAGGAAGTTACTTCTGCAGTCTAAAATGATGCATGGGCAGCAAAAATTGCATAATGACATTTTTGCTCTAAAAAAGGCATTTTATGGAAAAGAAATGGCATTTTTTGATATTTCGGGCAGTTTTATGGATGAAATACTAAAAAAAGTGTAACCTAGGTAAAACACACTAGGGTGTGACCATTTGTGTGCAAACTGGCCTCTAGTCCAATGAGGTGGTGAGGTGATATGAGGTTCGATAGACTACAGAAGCATACGATAGTGCAGCTGCATGCCGCATATATATTTATTTGATAGTGTAAACTTAACTATTGCATTTATTACAGCTTTAGATATTGTTTATTTCAATGTTTGTAAATATCTGATCACACTTAACTTAACTGAGTTTATATGATGTTTAATAGAGGCAAAACTTGCATTTGGCTTCTGAATAAGCATCCCATTGAACACATCCTGGGTAGTGTGCACACAACCCCCTTTTTTTACTTTTTTTTTTACTATTGACTTGTAGATTTGTGAGATTGTTCCACTAGCCAAGAATCTTTGCTGGTCCAAAAATCAGTAAAATTGGGGCACGTTTATGTGGGCCACCATCCCATTCAAATTTTCAGGTTTGCCATTAAGTAAATATTGAATTACCGGTATTTTCACGCTTCTCAACAGAATTTGTATGTTTCAACAAAATAATATGCATAAAACTTTTGCCTGTTCGACTATTTATCGTACAGGGAATTAAAAGAATATGCTTGTCTATACAAGTTGTCTGTGAATTCACATTTTTTACATGTTGGAATAGCTAAAAATACAACTCCAGTGAGCGGAAGTGGTCTAAAATTCTAATTTCGCACTGAAAATAGATCAAATACACATAGAAAGTTACCAATAGGCTAGTAAGTTTGCTACATGAAAGCCTGGTATTGAATCTGTATGTACACAGTAACTGTAAACTTTTACTAACACATTTTGTCACAGAAGGCAATGTGATTAGGTGTGTCTTTTCTGTTAGCTTCCACTATTTGTAAATGTTTTGATAGTGTTCCTCGTTTCTGGCACAATGTAGGTAATCAGTGCTCAGTTTAACTCCATGTTCAGCCACATTGTAAACAGCTTTCTGGTACGACTCTGATTCAGACCATTTCTCTACTGATAAAGGAAGAAAATCATCATTTATCTCTAAAACAGAGAAAAAGAACCGAGAGTCCTTTGTGATAAAATCTGTCAGTTTTGATTCCAGATTGATTTCTGATGGAAAACGTGGTCCGTAGCTAGGCAGTGCCAAACCGATCTGCTGGTGTAAAAACAGGATCTGTAGGTTTTACATGTATAAGTTCATCAGCCATCTGATGTTTCCTCTTCCTGAACTTCAGAGCTGAACAGTGCCAGTCCAGTGGTACCATCTCAGCAGAGAGATACCAAAATAGACGTTTGAAGCTACGTTCAGCAGCATTTAATATCAACTTATGCACTGCTCCATATCTGAGAATGTTCTTGTACATAGTCAAACAGTTCCAGGGAGCATCTGCAGCAACACTGCACCGAAACCAATATATACAGTAGACGAGTGAAATAAAATTCATGAGATCTTTCAATTTAGCCACTTGTGAAACTGATGTGATAGTTCCCTTAGGTAACTTAGCTATTTGATTTTCCAGTAGCACCAATTAATAGGAATGAATCAATTTGGCCATCCATCTGGCCTTGTGTGTGGCCCCAAAACGGTAGAATTTCACATTTTGTTGACCAGGACTGATATAAGCAATGCACAAGTTCATAAGTTATTTATAGTCGCCTCAAATGAACTTGTATTTGCTTTGTGCAAGTTGAACAACGTCATCTTTGAGGTTCTGAATGAGATCGTGTGTTGTTACTGAAAAGCTGTTGATATCCAGTGTACTTAGCAGTTGGCCACTGTGGAATAGAATCCCAGTTATTGCGGAGTTTCATGAAGATGCTTATTTCTGGTTATTTTGAAGCCTCTAGCTTCAAATCTTCAAAGATACATGACACAACGATTTCACCGATGTGATGTAAACAACCTGACCAGAGAAGTTCCTTATCTTAAGAGCTACAGTAGAAGCAGTTTTTGCGTTTCTTTTTTTAGAGTGTTTTTGTCGTTTTTCTGCACTAAGAATCCTACTTTCTTTCCTTCTGACTCGTGCGAATAAAATAGAGTCAAATCCGGCTATTGTGGCTGTCCTGTCTGTCATCATTCCTTTTAAGAAAGACATGTCTGCAGGATTTGATATAAGCTCCTCAACAAAACACTGACATACTGATTTCGCCTGAACCCGTTGTCATGCATTTTGTGTCCATTACTGTAATGCTATGGATAATTGGATGCACAAATTAAAGGCAGCATTTTTGCTATTAACTTCATACGGTAATTGTTTGCTTTTATATGTTTGCTTCAGTGTATTAACAGCAATACCTTTAGAAGCATTATGAATTTGTTTTTCTTTGCCCTTTTTAAAAAAAACACAATAAATTTCCAACTTTTTCAAGCATTTTTGCTGAATAAAGGCTCTGATGTCATTTTGCTAGCCCATAGATGATATTAAACTGCAGAAATGACTTCCCAAGACTTGATTTAGTGGGGATAGACATCAAAACCACTAGCCTGCACCCACTAGAAAAAAAATTATAGTCAATTTAAGGAATTTTGCCTCGGCGGTCACTAGAGAGCTCTTGGATAGGGGTCAAACGGGGTCAAAAAATATTTTTTCAAGTACCAATGTAAAAGATAGCCCAAACTGCATCTTTTGGCAGATGCACTAAGCTGAACCTAAAAATTCGTTTTTTTTGATCCACCCTACCGTTGACATTGAGTTGATATGGAATGACCCATTTGTGTATTATGTGCAGCTTTCAAAGTCGGTAGCAACCTTAAAAATGCTTTCGATTGCTCTAAAAATTTGACAGGATTATTTTTTCAGGTATACAAGAGGGTGCCCCATTGAATTAAAAAAAATTTCAATTTATGAATCACCCTAATATGCATATAATAATGAAATAGACTCTCGGATTTGAATGCAAACTTGCGGAACCCCTAGACCAGTGGTTCCCAACCTTTGGGGTAACTCACTGGGGTAACTCCCAACCTTAGGGGTAATTTGCCTATTTTGGGGTCTACGTCTTTTAGGTGCTGGTCTAATAGGCGCGCACACTGTGGCGTCTGGATATTTAGATGCGGAGCACTGTGGCGCCCGGTCATTTAGGTGCTATTCCTAGTAAAGTCTGTAGATTGTATCAGCTTGACAGGGAGGGGCGTAGGGCAATGCATTTCACACAAAATATTATATTGAACAGAAAAATACGTTGTTTTGTTAATGCGTGTGCGTTGTTGGTCATGGCTTCAGTGAGTGAAGCTGCTTAAACCGGCAATGCTTTTTCACACAAAATGTTATATTAAACATCTCATGTGATCGACGTAGACGCACAATCTTGACATTAAATGAAAGCATACATCTTCAGCTATCCGAAGATGCAAAGCTTTGCAATAAAATTTAAAACATTCAATGTACAACTAGCAACTTTCCATACGGTATTTTTTCTAATTTCTAAAAAAATTAAAAATTAGCAGAAAAGTGTACTTCATTATAATCTTTACTACCCAAGCATGATACAATAATATGAAAATATATGTAGTCTAATCGAATGCCAAAACAATTCTGCACATGAGAAAAATTTTACTTTGTTTCTGCGCACAATGCTTTAGGAGGTACAGCAGAATGATTATGGAGAAATTTGGAAAATTTTAATCAAAAAGTTTACGTAATTTAGCCTACAGTCTTTTTGATCGAGAAAGTCCAAAGTAAGGGGTTGCCTAGCCAGTTTTGACTGCCAATTCCAATGAGTGAAAGAAAAAAAATCCACTGTGTCCACATCTTTAAAGGGCGGGGAAACCCAAATTAACTTTGCGAGTTTTTCGTTTCAGCGTGATGTCATTGTGTACAACATGCGTTTTAGCAATAAAAAAATCCAAAATTTGTTGCCCTCGTCTCGCTAGGGCCGCTTTTGTTTGATACCCGTTTGCGAGGTCTCGTTGCGCATCAAGCTGTGATTCTGTTCGCTGTGACGTCACAAGGTACATATAGTTGTGGCCAAAAGTTTAAGACCAGACTTGATTTATGATGATTTTTGCATTACTTTAAAATACTGCATCAGATATAAGATGATGCATAAAGATGATGCAACTGAAACAATATATGATGCAGTATTTTGAAGTAATGCAAAAATCGGCCTTAGCGAGACGAGGGAAACAAAATTTGGATTTTTTTTTTGGTAAAACGCATGTTGTACACAATGACATCACGCTGAAACAAAAAAACTCGCAAAAAGTGAATTTGGGTTTCCCCGCCCTTTAAGAAGTCCTCATCTGATAACTGCACCGCCAAAATGTTTTTTTTTTAATTAGCTAAAAAAGGACCGGCAAAGACTATGGATCTGTCATCATTTAAGTAACATTTTTTTTTTGCTTGAAATAGGCTACCTTTTAACCTTGAACGTAGGAATACTTCCTTGGTCATCATGGCAAAAATCCCAAGGCGTGTGTATACGTCCGTGGTCGCGAAAGAGTTAACTAATAATGAACTCAATAATGTTCGGAAGCTTGAATAATTTATTGATAAAGCTTTCACCAATGCAAACCTGGACTAACAACAAATAAAACAATAATAAATCAATAAAACAACAATATATTTTTCTGTTCAATATAACATTTTGTGTGAAAAGCATTGCCGATTTAAGCAGCTTCACTCACGGAAGCCATGATATAATTTTCTGGCAAGCTGCCAAGCTGAAACAATCTACAGACTTTATTAGGAATAGCACCTAAATGACCGGGCGCCACAGTGCTCCGCACCTAAATATCCAGACGCCACAGTGTGCGCGCCTATTAGACCAGCGCCTAACTGTCAGCGCCTAAAAGACTTGATCCCCTATTTTGTGGGGGTAACGAAACCCGATTTGGAAACAGTGAAGGATGTGAACTTATAAAAGCAAAAGAATTGACCATCCGTCTTTTTAAGGAACTGTGCATTGTGCAAGGAGATGGGAGAAAGATAGGAAGTATTACTGTACCACACAGAAGTACGATGGCTGTCTCGTGCTTAACTTAACTTTTGGTTTCTGTTTTTGCGCTATCTTATGGCTGCAGCAGACCTTGAGCTTGGAAAATTAAAATCAAGATGGCAGCAGTACACTTATTCAGGATGCAGTTTGTTACAAGTAAAAAATCTGTCAAGTGGAAAGTACAGTTTAGAGAAAAGAGCTTGGAATGAGTTATTAAAATTGAAAATCAACAGGATTAAGCCAACTAGGAGAGGAACGAAAGCAGGAAAGTGTTTCAGAAGACCAATTTCAGTTGTATGTACAAAGTCATCTGGTAGGCCTATAACTTTTCATCGAAAACAAAGTAACTTGAACTTAACTAATCTAATTCCAGTCCAACGTTTTCCCACTTTTAGTAAATTTCACTCCCCCTTAATTATTGGATGTTTAAATATAAGATCAATCAATAATAAATCACTTTCCTTAACTGATTTTATTTTTGACTCCAAAATTGATGTGTGTGCCCTGACTGAAACTTGGTTAGGAAGTTCAATTGATGGTCATGTGTTAAGTAACATCACTGCTAAAGGTTATGACATTTTGCATGTTCCCAGATCTCAAGGAAAGCGTGGTGGTGGTGTAGGTTTCTTATACAATGACTCTGCCAAACTTGACAAGAGTAAAATTTTTGCTAGCCATCAGTTTTCTCAGTTTGAACATATGGAATGTATTTCAAAGCATGGTAATATTCCAGTATTAATTTGTGTAATTTATCGACCTCCTCCCTCCATAAAGAATGGATTTAAAACAAGCATATTTTTTAATGAGTGGTTTAACTATTTGGAACAATTGTCTTTATGTAATAATGAAATTATTGTTACTGGAGATATAAATTTGCATCTTGATAATATTGGTTCAGTGGATGTTGTGCAATTTAACAATATTTCATCTACATTTGGTTTGAAACAATTGATCAATGATCCAACTCATGCAAAAGGTCACACACTAGACTTCATGTTAGTGCGATGTCATACAAACATTGTTGTTGATAAACCACTAGTCATTGATCCATGTCTGACCAATGTTCAGGGTATTTTCTCTTCTGACCATTTTGCATTAATATTAAAAACAAATCTATACAAACCACCTCGTCCCAAGAAGGAAGTAAAATTTCGCAAATGGAAGAACATTATTGATAAAGATTTTGCTTCTGATGTCTGTCTTGCTTTTCAATCTTTAAAATTGAACTGTTCTTGTGAAGAACTTGTAAAATTGTATAATTCAACTCTTAAATCTATTTCTAATGATCATGCTCCCATCTGCTCACACTCAGAACAAATTCTCTCTGGTTTACTATGGAACTCAAGAAAGAAAAACAAATTCGAAAAAAGCTTGAACACAAATGGAGAAAAACTAAATTATCTATTCATCGAGATATTTACAAAAAACAATGCAAATATGTGAACATGTTAGTACTTAAGGCCAAGAAAAATTACTATCTTAAGCAAATCAGTGAAAGCAAAACTCCAAAACAATTCTTCAAATTTTCTAAAACATTGATGGGCAAAGATAACAGAAGTGTTCATCCAACTGGAAAGTCTGCTCAAGAAATTGCTGAATCATTTAACCAATACTTTTCAAACAAAATTAGTTTAATTAGGAATACTCTTCCATGTCTTCACCATATAACTGGAGGAACTCAGTCAGCAGATCCTTGTAACCATATTCACATTGATTTTTCATTTTCTAGTTTTCTTGAAACAGACAAGACTGAAATTCTTAACATTTTAACTGCATTATCATCTGCATCTTGTGAACTAGATCCAGTACCCTCATGGCTCCTCAAAAAGCATTCATCATCTTTTCTGTCTTTTCTGACCTCCATCGTAAACAAATCCTTGACAAGTGGTCTTGTTCCCCCAAAACTTAAACATGCCATTGTTCGTCCACACTTAAAAAAGCCTAGTCTAGACAAAGAAGAGTTCAAGAACTATCGCCCTGTGTCCAATCTATCTTTTGTGTCAAAAATATTGGAAAAAGTAGTTGGCAGACAGTTAAATGATTTCTTAAACGTGCAAAATTTATTTGATATCAATCAATCTGCTTATCGTCAACATCACTCCACAGAAACAGCTTTACTAAAAATCCATAATGATATTGCTACCGTACTTGACTGTAATCACAGCGTTGTTCTACTTTCTCTTGATCTTTCAGCTGCTTTTGATACCATTGATCACAAAATTCTTCTAAATCGTCTCAAATCAGATTTTGGCATTACAGGAATGGCACTTGAGTGGTTCTCTTCTTATCTTTATGATCGAACTCAATCTGTAGCAATTGAAAACTCAATGTCTTCTGCAACATTTCTTTCTTCTGGAGTTGCTCAGGGTTCTGTTCTCGGCCCTGTCCTGTTTTGCCTCTACATCAAACCTCTGTTTGACATCATAAAGCGACATGGGCTTTCATACCACTCATATGCTGATGATATACAATTGTATTTGCGTGTTACTGATGAAGATTCATTGTGTTGTATTAAGTCAAAATTCCAAAAATGTATGGTTGATATCTCAAATTGGATGTCTTATAATATGTTGAAACTGAATCAAGAAAAATGTGAGTTTATTGTATTTTCTCCGAAACGGTGTATTTCAAAGTTTAATGACATGACCCTTACCCTGAGTAATATCAATCTTTCTTCTTCTAACTCAATTAAATTGCTTGGTGTAACATTAAATCAACATTTGTGTTTAGAAAACTTTGTCAGTTCCACTGTCAAATCTTGCTTTTTTCATCTTAGAAATATTGGTTCCATCAGACAGTTTATTAATGTTGATGCTTGTAAAACTTTAACTCATGCACTTGTGACATCCAGGCTTGATTATTCAAATTCATTGTTAAATAACATTCCGCATTGTACTATTTTGCGTCTTCAAAGAGTTCAGAATGCTGCTGCTCGGCTAATTACTTTAACACGTCAACGTGAGCATATCACTCCTATACTAAAATCCCTGCATTGGCTTCCAGTATTGTATCGTATTCGCTTCAAAATATGTCTATTAATTTATAAAGTTTTCCATGGTTTTGCTCCAAACTATCTGGACACTTTGCTTGTTCATTATAAACCTGCCAGAACTTTGCGTTCTCAACATCAATTGCTCTTGTGCAACCCTTCACAGGCCTCGAAATTCCGGCGGTCATGGCGGACATGACCTCCGGAATGACCTCGTATGTCTGCCGAAGCCGACTCATTGGTCGGTCATAAATGACCGTCGCAAAATTCTTGACAAAAATAGAGCTAATGCAACTAAAAGATATTTTAAATTTGAATTGTTACAATTGTTTGTTTAACGTGAACAAATACGGAGCTGAAACAATAATAGTACAGTACAGGCTATTGCTTTAAAGATCACATTAGAGTGGCGTGGTTAACGAGCTGATGGCAAAAGTAGCCATTTTTACATCATTTCAACGCCTTGCAATGTTGCCTTGAAATAAAGTTGTCTGAACTTTTCGGCAGGATATATTGTATTCTAATTTTAGCAATGAGGATTATTGCGTTACATTGATCGTTTGTTAAAAAGAAACGTCACAGAGAAGCAAGTCTCAGCTGGGTTCCGCACGTGCTTAGGCGCATGTGGCGACCTTATTCACGCTGATACTGATAGAAAAAGAATTTCTGCACGGAAGGGAGCATGTTAGACTAACACTATTGTGTTAAGTTATTTTGGCAGCCGATTGTAGCATCGAATAGACAGCGATAGACACGTATTTCGCCCATGAGGCTGGGCTCATCAGTATCGCACCGTATTCTTGCCACTTGAGTAATCGACCGCCGCTTTACCAGTCAGTTTAACTCTTATCTTTGTGGAAAGAAAGAGCCAACAAAACCAGCAGGTGCCTGGGGTGGGTTATGTGAAGAAAGGCGTTCTTCCCGGCTATCAGCACAAGGCTGATTACTCACTAGCACAGCGAGCAGCAGTAACGCTTCGCTAACCAGAACGGTGTAGCTTCCACGCTAGCCATAAAGACCTCCAATTAAACGTTTAAGTTATTTTGGCAGCCGATTGTAGCATCGAATAGACAGCGATAGACACGTGTTTCGCCCATGAGGCTGGGCTCATCAGTATCGCACCGTATTCTTGCCACTTGAGTAATCGACCGCCGCTTTACCAGTCAGTTTAACTCTTATCTTTGTGGAAAGAAAGAGCCAACAGGTTTTGTTGGTTTTGTTGGCTCTTTCTTTCCACAAAGATAAGAGTATGTGTGAGCCATCTTGTTGGAAAAATTGGTTTCAGTTTTGATGCAGCCTGAGGCAAAGACTCTTCAAAATAAAGATTCAGGTACATGAGCTTGTATTTCCCAGAAACCTTTACGTTATAAAAATAATGTAAAAAGATGGCGGGGACATGTAAAAAGATGGTGGGGACATGTCCCCACTGTCCTATAGGGATCGGCGCCCATGACTGAGCCCTTCACAAGTGATGACAGCCAGGTGGATGATGATGACTTTTCGGCCAAAGAAGAATTTATCACTCTCCGAATGAACGAAGCGTTGAAACTTGATTCCAAGGGGAAAGGCTTGGAACCCTTCTGGATTGGCAGACTCCAGGATGCACCAACATTAGCGACACGGGCATTAAATATCCTGACATCTTTTTCAACAACGTAGCCTATCGCTGTGAACAAGGATTTTCAACTGTCTTGGGAATGAAGACAAAGAAGCGTAATCGCCTGGATGTCAAAAGCGATGCAAGAATTGCCCTTAGTACCACAAAGCCCAAGATCACAAAGCTGGTGCTGAAGTCCAGGACCAACCTTCGCATTGAATGTTTACCGCGCATTGTTATCTTTTATTCAGTATTGTATTGCATTTTGATTGTCACAGTTAGCCCTTTGAAATACATAGCAATAAACACTTTTGTTTTTGAAAATTGATCTTGGGGGTAATTGGCTCACTTCAGGGTAGAGATTAGGGTAACAGCCAAAAAAAGGTTGGGAACCACTGCCCTAGACTTACTGGCGGAATCTTAGGGTTCCGCAAAACCCTGGTTGAAAACCACTGACACATATACATTATATAAATATATCAAAGAAACATTACAAATCATGACTTAAAAATGAGCAATTTCGAGTAGGCTATTCTTCCAACACCAGATATATATGTTACAATAAAACACTACTCACCTCTACACCTTCGCATGTGGCTGGGTCTATTTTCCGAGAATATGTTGTTTTAACATATACATGTAAAAAGCTTGCAGTATAGAAAACGTTGATGCGTAGATTAGTGTATCCAAAAATTTGCTCTCTGAACATAAATATATGATTTTGACAAAAAATGAATGCTAATCAAAATCGTGAAATTTTTCAGTAAAAATGGCTTTTACTGAGTTCTTCCACCCTTTACCCCTGTTGTTTACTAGAAAATGTCATCTTCTCTGGGTTGAGGGCCTCATTCAAGAAAGTAAAGTGTTTTGACACACTGCACAAAAGTTACATTTCTCACAAATAAAATCGCGATAATATAGATATTTATAACCAATTGTGTTATGGCGTTATATATAAAAACTCCAACTATCACAATAAGTTTGAGTGAGTGAACATGTGCGATGCAAGTTAATAGCCTAACTTCATTAGCCAGGAAAAGATAGAAAAAACCTTGACACCAGAAAGTTATTTCAAAGCTGCGTAACACCATCTGCAATAATTATAAAAAAATTTGAAAATAAGTGGCCCATAACTACCAACATGCTGTACAAATAACTGTTCCACGTAAATGTTTTGTATCTATGTTACTCTTATTGTGCTAATGCATGGTCATGTGCACAATCGCACTGAATGTGTTTCACTTTTAAGTGGACATTACAAAACGTTTTATATTTGGCCTAATAACTTATTTTGTCTTCAGCAGTTTTTTTATTATTTAATCAACAATTATTGCGACCACCCCTAGTCACTACTCAGATGGCTTAAAAACATTATCCAATGCTATACTAAAACTCGTAAACATCTGCACAATATTTCCTCTTCAATCTAAAAGTTATCATAGAAAGAACACTTGTGACCTTATGTATTTCTGGAAACACTGACTGGTAGATTACTTACTTTTCACCAAACATCTGATGTGACATGTCTGGATGAAAAAAGCCATCTTCTGATGTCAGGTCTGATTCTTCTCTAACTGAAAACAAAAACAATAAATATTACTAACTGATGTGCATCTTTTTTGGGGTCTGCTACTATTGGGAGAATCCAATTCAGAGAATTGCAACAGGCTAAGATAAATCAAAGCACTCCCTAAACAATAGTTTAGATTAATACCCTTCATGAAATAAAACATACCGGTACTATGCGATTATTCAGTGCGTAATCAATTGGTCTTGACAGTATTACCGTAAGTTACAAAAGAAAACCATCTACCGGTACTTAACTAGGTATGAAACATCTGATTGACAATAGTTGAATGTTCACATTGGATATTACATATTAAGTTTACACGAGAAACAAAATTCCAGCTCTTCCTACAGTCAAATAGCTTCCATGCATTCAACAACAACAACTGGAGAGTTAATTAACTTTCTTGGAAATCGTTTGTCTGGTCAGACAAGCAATTGAGGTCTTGCACTTGCAGAAACTATTTTCTATTAACTTACCAAGTTTAAAATACACTGCTTCATTGGCATCACAGACAAATTGACTATACTTGCTTTCAAACAATTCCATTTTCCACAAATCAACAAAAACCTGATCGAAGAAAATCAAGAAATATATTTGATTCGCAAATCACTTAGATTTTTGCCATTGAATTCAAAAACTACGAAGTCGCGCCACATAAAAGCGCGAAGCAAAAGTTTGTCAAAGAAAACCAAGGCATCGGCAAAGTTGCCAGATGACAATATGAAGCTCGCAAGTCACAAATTGGTTTCAAACCATAGCTTTCAATATAGGCTACCAGGCCATACAAAATAATAATACTGTAACACAAAATCACATTTTTTCCACGTCGGGGACCCTTCAAAAGGTGGGCCCGGGGCACCTGCACCTTCTTTCCCCATAAATTCCGGCCTGTGCATAGCCTACCTATAACTGGCTAAATCACTGCTACGCTATTAAAATATACCGCCCCGATAGCTCAGTTGGTTTGCGTGTGACTTCGTTAACGAAAAAGCTTCAAGATCAAGCGACGCTGGTTCGACTCGCGGGATAATTATGTGCTTGAGCAAGGCATTATAAAAACTGCCCTTCGTTCAGCGGCACCTAATGGATGGAATTGTAGTGGAATTTCCCTTTTTCCCGCGCTTTTTACAAAGTTAGCAGCAAAGATTTTGCTCTCCAGGTCTAAATATATAAATTGGATTAAAGAAAAACTTAGGCCTGGAGAATAGCTAATTTTAGACAAATTAAGAAAGAAATTTAATTGTGGTCATTTCAGTCCAAAAAATTTCGAAATTGATAAAGAATTCGCAAAGACAGAACAATTCAAAGAAGCCCATATCAAGAATCCAAGTCTGCGGTTGCCGCATGTAGCAAACAAGCAATTGACTCGCCAGCCTCAGCTTTGGAAGAATAGAGATGAGGAAAGTAAACGATTATCCAGTGAAGCAATTGAAGTACAGTACGGTAGAAAATTTATCAAACAACGATTAGTAAGCCATGTGGATTAATTGTTTTACATTCTATTCTATTGTGTAACATCTTGTTTGCTGCCCATTGTCAAATCCGTTCAAAGTTTGTCCTAAAATTTTTTGTTTTAAATTCAGTTGTTTTTTTTTAACTTTTCTGCATTAGTGTGTGTTGTATCGGTATAAATCAATTTAATTAAACCAGCGCAAGAGTTTTTAATGATAAATTACTTAGTTTTTGACATAAAAATCGAACGTTGGCCTAGCAATCAAGCCTAGTCAGTTTTTAAGCAGAGCTGCCAGACAAGTTTTGATCAATCGCACTTAGCCTAAATCGACAAAAATTGTTTTTTTTCTTGCTTTTATTTCAATGCGAAGTGTTTGATTTTTTTTAATTGAATTTAAATTTTGTTGCTTTATGTCAGTGGAAAAGTGACAAAAAGTGTCTTAAATTGTTATTTTGGGCTCAAACTTTGTAATAATACGTCGCCTGGATTTGATTTGTTAAATTTAATCTGAAGAAAACATTATTGACCTATTGTGTTATTCGGTTACACTCAATTATTTCTCATTTACATTCTATTCAATTTGTTTGTCAAATTATACGGTCACATTGCGCTAGTTTCATGCAGCCTAACAGGTCACACTGAGAGTCACTCAGCCATTTCTTTTATGACAGAACAATAGGCCTATACCTTTTTTTAAACTGTGATTATTTTTGTATTGTAATACTGTTACTGAAAATGTTTTTACTCGTAGCCTTGTACTATTTATTGGCTTGAACTTTTCTTGATTGCACTGAAGTTTAAACGCCCTTGCTACAAGAGTTTATTGATTTCAAAAGTTTTTCCTATTTTTAATCACCCGGAATAAAGTTTATATTTGAATAAAACCTCAGGACTTCACTTGAGGATCGCAGCAGCACATGATTTCTTTTCTTTCATTAATATTACTGAACATCAGCCTATCTTGTTTCAACGTAATTTGCCGATGCTTGACATTTGTCACATTAAGAACTGGGAAGCAGCTGACTCGATGACTGATATAGTCTTTCGCTGCTTCCTGTCTGGTGTGGTATTTAGATAGCTATGGTACCGTACTACAGTAGAATTCGCCTATAACGGCACCTCTAGGGGATTGCAAAAACTGACGTTATAGCCGAATTGACGTTATAGACGAACTACCACAAACTATTCCAAAACTGTCATTTGATTAAAGAAAGAGGTGTATAACCCAGTCAGGTTTACTGTGTACAGAGGTGGGCAGTAACTAGTTACTGGAACTAGTTACTTTTTGAGTAACTGTAACGGTAACTTCGTTACTATTTTCCAAAAGTAACGAAACGCGGTAACTAGTTCCTATTTTAGCACTTTTTCAACAGTTACAAGTTACTTTTGTATTGAAATTTCTGTTTCTAATTGCCGTCCATTTCTCTGCACATGTTTTTGTCATGCTTTATGCGTGTTTGCGCGCAATAATGCATTCTTCTCGCAGCTGTATCGGACTCGGAGCAGCACTGCCCATGCGCGGCGCTCTTGTTTTGTGATCTTATGGAGCAGGATTGCCATATTGGCAAATTCATCGCCAAAATCCAGAAATCTGGCGATTTTTTAAGACGTTTGGCTTCATATTTATGGTTTGGCGATTTGGCTCTTTTTTAGCGCTTTTTGAGAACTGATTTGGCTAAATTAATTGCTTTTGGTGATTGATCAATATGTGACTTTCTATGCAATGTTTAGCAAAAGTGTTTGGCAACACTTGATAGCTCAGTTCATGCTTGTCGTATAGCTGCCAGAGGTGTACAGGAGCCGTAGTTTTGGAGTATTTAGGACCCGAAGTCTCGGTGTTACGTTCACTATTCGCAACCTTATTACATCATTGTTTTCTCGATTCAAAATCGGAAGTCGATGTCTAAGTAACTTGAGTCATAGCAGGGAAAACAAATTATTTCCTTTGTTTCGAGCATTTAAAGAGAATATAGTTTCTGGAGAGAGTTTGCTTTTTTGTACCAAAGACAGGCAAAACACAACAGTACCACAGGGTTGAGCATGACAACAATATATTTTACATATTTACAAGTAGTTTAACAGTCAAACGTTTTCGGCTTAACTTAAGCCCTCATCAGGAATCTGAAAATATGTATAAATTACAATAAATTTAAACTTTTTGAAAGTAACTATAACTAACTGACTATAAGCATCAAGAAACACGCAACGATTATAAGCAATAGTGTGGAAAACAGACAGACGGAAAACAAATTACATTAGGAAAAGGCAACTGCGTAACTAGAAAAGAATTTGCACCACAGGGTGCGTGATACATCTAATAAATGTTGAGGAGAATGGATGCGCCTCCCGCAAATAATTGTTTGTTTAAATTTGGATTACAGCGTTTATGCTGAGATTTATGAGTAACTGAAAGTAACTAGTTACATTTTTTGAAAACGGTAACTCAGTTACTATTTTGGCCAAGTAACTGTAACTCAGTTACTTTTGAAAGTAACTTTGCCCACCTCTGACTGTGTAGCCTACCACCAAACTGACAAAAGTCACGCAGAAAATACAGTAAACAAAGAAATTGTTTAAAAACCTGTTAATTTTGCTTCAGAGATCTCTTTCGACAACTGTAGGTAACTGCGGCTTCTAGTTTATACAGTAGGCTACTGCACGTACAACTGTTGCTTTGAGTTGTTTAAAGGTCAGCTGTAGAGCTGCTTTTTACACGTGATAGTTTTTCACGCGGGAAAAAAGTTGATTCAGTTAATTGAAGTCCCTGCTGCGAACGACGTAGCAAAATAAAGTGAAAACATTTTGCAAGCAGCAGCGCTAACTGGATTAAAAGACTGACCGTTCGTGGTGAAGGTGATGGCTTTAAGTGACGTTATAAACGAACAAAAGACGTCTGGGAACCAATAAAGGGTGCTGTTACATGCGAATTGTCGTTATAGGCGATGCTGTTGTAGCCGAACTACAATGTACGTAAAAGATAGGAATTCTGCCGGGACCGAGCGAAATGTGACGTAATAGGCGAATTGACGTTATAAACGAAGCCGTTATAGGCGAATTCTACTGTATTTTATTCGTATTGTGTATAATTGTACCGTACTATTGTCGCAACAGACAAAATAAAAGGTTTCTCTCTCTCTCTCTTTGTAGCACCTGAGAGTTTTCTTTGACGTCACGCACTTCACTTCTTTGGTGTCGCGACGGAATCCTGGAATTTACTTAGTTTGTAGAAAGGAATTAAAAGCACTGCATTTTTGTAAGAATACCTAATCGCATTTTGGTTTGTGTTTCATACACATGTAGATTTGCCGTTATGTTATATTGTGTGGTTGTGTAGCCTACAGCAATTGCAATGCTTGCAGTGGCATTTTCCAATCAAGACTGGCCCGGATGCCAGCAATGAAAACAGGGGCCCTTCTGGGTACCAAAAGGGCAATATATTTGACCCCAACTGGGCTTCCCGATTTATTGTCCGCGAGCTCAAGTTCCTACCCAATTGGTCAGCCCAGTTTGAAAATGTTTGAAAAAAGCGCTTCCGAGCGGTGTCGGAATGATGTCTTTGGTATCTGGATGTTGTTGATCCCCAGCTAGGAACATAACAAGCTGGATTTCAGCACGGACGCTGTACGACTCATCAAGCAGTCAAGCTGACCTGACCGAGGATATTGAAGAAAGTTTTTAGAAGGGCAACAAAGCAGGAGTCACTGTGTGGCACCAAGGGCTAACCCTAAAGCTCCTTCGTATGACCCCGGCATGATCCCAGACAAAAAGTAGTGCGATTTCTTGCAAACATTCTGGCAAATCGGACCTTTTTGCTGAAGACGAGTGACGGGCATTGCAGCTGGCCCCACCGCTTAAAAAACGGTGTTCCGCAAGGATCATGCTTATCACCCCTACTATTTAACATCTACATTAGTGACATGCCAGAGACTAGCCTACGTCACGCCAGTACGGCTATGCTGATGATCTGGCACTACTCCATTCTGACAATAAGTCTTGGCATGTGGTAGAGCAAGAGGAAGCACTTACACATGATATGGCCCAAATCGCAGACTACCTGAAGCTGTGCATGCTGAAACTGAGCCTGGCAAAGACCACCGTCACACCTTTGCAACATGGAATCTAAGCGCCAATTGTCAGTCTCTCTCAACGGAAACCCACTCCCACACAACCAATGCCCCACCTACCTAGGATTCAAGTTCGACCGACAATTAACCTACAAACACCATGCTGAAGCCCTCTATGCTAAGCTATCAGCACGCAACAACTTGCTGAGATGCCTATAGCTGGGACATCCTGGGGTGCTAGTAGGCCTACATCCACACTCCGTAGCCTACAAGTGCTCTTGCAATTGTTTACAGCACCTCCGAATGTGCTTCCCCCACTTGGTGCCGCAGCGTACACACTTCTAAAATTGACACTGCTCTCAACACCACCATGAAAATAATCACCGGTTGCCTGCTTCCAACTCCCACTACTGACTTTTTGCCGGTAGGCTACTATCAGGCATCGCCCCAGGTAGGCTTGCTTTCGTAGGAAAAACCACGTACGCAGTCTGGTCCTACAAGTTATGTCAAGACATGAGCACCTCCTCAACCAGATTGTCCTAAACTCGCACTCCCAAAAGTCTTAGCGCTTGACATCTCGACGCCCGTTCTCCCAACATGCTGCAGCTATCTGCAAATCCAACTTCCACATTTCCAAAGTTTGGAACAGTGAATGGAGAGAAGTTGCGAGACCAACCCAATTCACAGTCTTTGTTTGTTTGTTTTATTATCTTTATCCTGCATTGCGGGAAAGCGGACTTGAGCGCTATGCATCGGTGTACGCCTTCCGACATACACCTGACTACCCCGGAAGGAATGGGTGAAGCTCAATCGCCTGCGGACTGGAGTGGGCTGTTTCAACAGCAACATGTTCCAGTGGGGCCTCGCCGATTCACCATCTTGTGCGTGTGGCTCAGATTTTCAAACTGCACACCACATTATCTACCATTGTCCTGTTTATCGACCCCAGGATAGATATGTGGACCTAACAACGCTCGATGAATACACAATCCATTGGCTGCTGCGCCTGGATGTAACAACGTGATGTGTGGCGGCCTCAAACGCAAGAAGAAGGTATCTGGATCCCAGACGGATACGATGCGCCTCTGAACCTCACATCAAAACACTTCGAGATCAGAGGTAGGTAATGAAAGTAGCTTTTCTTCGTAGTTGAAGGGAATGTGAAAGAAGAAAATGTGTAAAAATAGATGTTGCCAATAACCAAATTGCTCATATTCTGAACTAATGGTTAACACTTTAATTCTGTAATAAATCTGTAAAATGTCATTCAAGTAAGGACTTTATATCTGCTGTTGTAGTATCATATGTAAATGGTTGATGTATCCATGCTAGATATTGCGTTTGTTCAGGAAAGTAGTTTTGAAAGGAATTTTGCAACTTCTGCAAATGCCCATACTGGCTTAGCCTAAACCTCTGAGCTTCTGCAACTTCGCCATTAATTGCTGTATCAGAACTACTTACTACCTTGTCCAGACGTGGAAAGTTAGCGAAGCTGTTATTTTCCAATCGCTGCCACCACAACTGCAATTTCTTC
The DNA here is from genome assembly GCF_918807975.1 of Aplidium turbinatum. NCBI lineage: Eukaryota > Metazoa > Chordata > Ascidiacea > Aplousobranchia > Polyclinidae > Aplidium > Aplidium turbinatum. The sequence goes on along the minus strand of NC_137475.1, from coordinate 29,976,400 downwards.
AGAAAAGCACTTATTTGCTCTTCAGCTTCTAAATTTTACCACCTCCTTGCATTTGGTAATTCAGCTGATTGAGAGCACGAAAGATGTCAGCCAAATAAGCCAAAATAAGGATAAAACTTGAGTCCTCAAAGTGTTTTGAATGCCGATGGTTGTGACTTTTCAAGAACTTTAATAAATCTGTACTCAAAGCAAAAACACGATTCATCACTTTCCTCCTCGATAAAAATTCGTTGATTCAAAGCCGTTTCACCGTTTCAACAACAATTTTTGTTTGCAACAACAATTATTCTGTGTTACATGCAGATGGCATCATTCCATCACACGTCAAACACACAGATGTTTATCTACCATCACGTAAGCCGCAATCAAGTTTCAGCTGGACAATATTTTCTAAAAATATTCGCGGATATAGGCTACCATTCAGTAGGCCGTGTGTTAATGTTTCAGAAGACGTTCGCGCCGAACCCCTGAAACAGCTTCGTCGAACCCTGGTTAAGAACCATTGATCTAGACCTAGGCTACTTGTTCAAAGTGTCAGGTTTGGTGGCCGTGCATAACTATATTTATCGATGCATACGCTATACCGGTACCGCAGAATTAGATCTTTTCATGCACGTCTTAAACCATTGGCCTAAGGTTTTGCCACCTCTTCCTGTTGTTGGTTTTGTTATCTTATTTCTTTTTGACAATATCATTTCTTCTGCATTCTGACAAAGAAAAATAAATTGAATTGAATTAATGTCGGAAATTCAACATAAACTAAATTTTGTAGCCTACAATGTTGTTGTGCAAATGAGATGCCCATACTGAACCCACATAAGATCTCACACTAACTCTTGCAATAATTATAGGCGGTATAAAAGTAACACTGACAAAGTTGTTTTTATGCAGCCAATAGGCCTACAAATATTTTTGTTCTGCAAAAACATTTTTTAATATTAGACTAAACAACTCACTTACCATCCATGTTTGGGTGATTTTACAACTAGGCTGCCAAATTAAACCCACATTAGTGCTCATATTTTCTACTTTTTTTTTCAAACTAAAAGAAAAATGGCAAAAAATTATTTTGAATATTAAAAGAAAATCATATGGGCCTATGAAAGAAAATAGTAAGAAGTTGAAATTAAGAGGTGGGGCTCGGTTTGGGGCAATTAATTAAACAAACATAAAAAACCAGACATGTGTGAACTCATTTGTTTGGTTAACTGTGTTAACTCATAGATAACCCACATGGTGTGCCCACAAGCCCAAGTGCCCACTTGATTTTTTATTGGGCCTCAGTCGGGCTTGTTGGCTGGGCGGGTCCTCTTTAAATAACTACAGCAACGATTTCTGACTCAATCTCTTTCTAATTTCTCACTAACTCAAGAAAAACTCTTTTTGTTTCCAATTCAGCAATGTAGGAGTAGGACGACAGAGCTTGATGTTAATTTCTGGCGGTGGGACTGTCAGTCGTTCTTGTGTTTTTCATTTGGTGCTCTTGTTGCCTGAATTCTGTCTTTCAACGTCAAGCTTATTGTATTGCAATGAATCAATAAACGAATCAACAGCGAAGACCATCCGATTCTGATCACTTCTCGCCACATTCATGCCCAAAAGTGTTGTCGTCCCATCGACGACTATATGGGCGGGCATGCTAACAAGCAACGTGCAGCTATAGAATAATTTTCCACCAACAACACTTCAACAATTTATTAATTGATTGATTGAATCTTTATCCTCGGACTGGGAAAGCTCCTTGCAGAGCTTAATCCTGGCAGTTTCGCATACTTGTAGAGGCTTTGAATGATAAATCCGGCCCTGCTTATAGAGGCTTTGAACCACTGACACAGGCCCGGTCACCAAGATTGACAAAGTGAAGTTTCCGATTATTGAAGTCTTGTTGCCGGGGAATTATTCCATCCATTAGATGCCGCTGAATGGAGAGCAGTCTTTAACGTGCCTTGCTCAATCGGAAACTTTGCTCTGTCAATTTCGGTGACCGGACCTGTGTCAGTGGTACAAAGCCTCTATAAGCAGGGCCGGATTTATCAGTAGGCAGAGTAGGCAGTTGCCTAGGGCTGCAAAATATAATAATATATTATAGGTATTGCATTGATAACAGTGTACGTGAATAGCCTATAATACGGTAATTCACCACAGATATATAGCAATTAATAAATATGTTATCACATTACACACATTTATAAACAGTGCGGAAAGTCATGTATGGTAAGTCATCGCCTCTAGAGTACTTCACGCTTGATTGGTTTTCAACAATATGTGCTGCTTAGCGCTTCTTTTAGTTATTTGTCTCGCTTAGTATGGAGGACTAGGCTTTGTCTGTGCTATTTTTATTAATCTTTGTTCTGGAAATATTACTTTTGCTGTGCTGCCGAATGTTATTGTGAAAAGGCAACTGCAGGAAGTATACTCAAATGTTCTAGTGCAGGGGTCACCAACTGGCGGGCCGCATACGGCCCGCCACGCTGTATCGCTGCGGCCCGCGGAAGGTATCAGCGTACAAGTATAACCAAAAATACTTTTCTTGAGGAGTTAAAGAGCACGAAGGCAAAAAATAGTTTCCGGGAAGCGTATTTTCGCTTTGCATACGATTCCACCGACCGACCAATCAGATTATAGTTGTAGGTGGGGGTTGCTTAAAGTTATTCCAATGCGATGTCCAGCCACACTGTCCCAGTGGTTGATTAAAACGTCTGTTTTCGAACTTCGAAAATGTCTATGAGCATAGAGTTGTTTATTTTAAGTTTGTAAATGTCATGTAAACACTAGTGTGCGTTTCACAGTTATTGTAATTCACGAGCAGTGTTCTCTTTGTGCAAGTTTTTGTTGGCAAAACAGGTCGGTTTGCTAACTCAATTTATAATAAATTGGCAAAATATTATATTTAAATTTAAAGAATTTTGCTGATTGTATTATGAAAATATTTAACTTAGTACTGCAAAATGTTTTTTTTTTTTTTTTTGAAGCAATATAGAACGCTTCACGATTTTGGGTGTCATCCTTGCGCAAGGGCCATGCTAATTCTTGCCACGCTGATAAGCATCGCAAGTGACAGTTGTCTATAATAAAAGAAAGACGGTTTTATAGACTCTCACAAAAAGGATGAAAAACCAACTCATTGCTTTTTTAGAGGGACGACTGTTCATGAATTACGATAGAATTACGATTTTTCGGTGATTTCCACAAGCGTTTAATTCATGGTGCCTGGTTTCTTTTTCCCTGTTATTGGAGGCTATTTTTCGGTGATATGTTTGCAGGTCATTATTGTTGCCTGTATTGCAATGTGTCAAACATTTCCTTATTTACTGAAATTGTTAATTACAAGATATCTTTTGTGAAGCGAGGTGACAACACCACTCTTGCTTGGCAATGAATATTCTGATGAAACCGCTCGCCTCGCTATAAATGCGCAAAACAAGTGGCTTCGTTTATTAAGTATTGTTAAAAAAGTCAAAAGTGTTGTAAAAGGAGCTTGGTCTGGCAGTAGCGTTGTTCGATTAATTTTGTTGCTGCGGTATTCTAACATAAATATGAACAACATGTAACGCTGGATACTGGGTACGAAATGCGTTCTTTTCTAGCATAAGAGTCAACCTACCTAAAATTTTATTAGTGCGGCCCGCCACAGCTCTCCTTAGTGCCAAAGTGGCCAGCATGCAAAAAAGGTTGGTGACCCCTGTTCTAGTGGCAATTAGAATTGTAGACCTACTTTGCACAATGATCACCAATTGCAGTGCAGAGCGATCATTCTCTATTTTGAAGCTGATCAAGAATGCACGGCGGTCTACTTTGAAGCATGATCACATGAATGATCTCACATTTTTGAGCATTAACTCATCTTTACTTATTTCTACAGACTTTGAAGAAATTATTGATTTGTTTGCAAGAGAAAAAGCCCGCCGGAAGCGATTTTAAACAATTAGTTCGTTATACAATGACATTCATTGATGTATTCAAATAAACAGTGCAAATAAATTTTTTGTAAGGAATTGAAAATATAAATCGTAGCGCACCATCGAAAAAACTTTTTTTGGGGGCAGCACTTTTCTTATCTGCCCAGGGCAGCACTTGTGCTAAATCCGGCCCTGTCTATAAGTATGCAAAATGCCAGGATTCAGCTCTCAAAGAAACTTTCCCAGTCCGAGGAGAAAGATTCAATCAATCAATCAATGGAGTTTTAAAAAGTTGATGACAAAAATGTTTATCAACGTGTTTTGAAAACTGCCGATATTATCGCAAGATGGCGCAATGGCATTACGCAACGATTTGGCAGACAGCTGCTGAATCGAAGAATGTGAAGTTTGAGTTGCGACTGCGCAAGAAGGCTCTGTCTGGCTTGTGGACAGTGGAAAGCGTATTAGAGTAACGGCTGTTTTGTTCAGTCAGCATAGATATAAAAAGCGTGAACTCATAACTAAATGTAGACAGCGACACGATGCAAATTGCACGGTTTAAAGATTTTTTGTGATATAATATCACACCTAGTGTGCGTATAATGAAGAGTCGTCGACAACTGATTGCAATAGATTACTTTGATCTGACCGCGCATCAGCATAGCTGGTTCAGGTGTAGTTTGTCGGAAGCCTTAGTGAGTGCTTGGGCCGTTTAAGCTCAAGTTTCAGACAGTTACTAAAATAAACTTTTACAGCTGCAAGAACCAGTGAAGCAGTTACTCAATGCCTCTAAACTTGTTATGATATGTCGCGTTTTGCTGAACCAATCCTTCGAATTTGTAATTTTATTAGTTGATCAGTCAACTTAAAAAAATGCTTGTTGAATACGATGTGTAAAGAGTTCTGTATTTTTTTTTGAAAGAGTGTAATTTTCCTTGTTGTTCAATTAGTTCACAAAATTATGTCGTTTTGCGATGAAGATGAATTCTATTTGCTATTTGCTTTTATTATTTTGTTGAGTTTTTTTTTTGCTATTCATATTAGAGATTGATTATGTCTGACCTATCTGTTTCATTTTGATGTGTACTTTTTTCATGTCAAACATGAACACTGAACAGATCTTAAATCATCACAAGTCGTGGAGAATGAGCGCACATCAAGCAAATTGCAAAGTGGGATATATTTGCAGTTCCTTCACCTGTTGACTGGTGTTGAAGAGGAACTCAATCGCCAGCTACATTATGTTGATCAAACGTCTACGCATGTTGTTTCGAAACTCTTAAAGTTTTTCGGTGAAAGCAAAACGCAAATTGTTCACGCTGTTCAAATAAAAACTTCTTGCTTCTGTTGGTTACAGACGTTGTTGATAGGTTTCAGTTCTTTCACGTCAAACAAATGTTTGAAGATGTTAGATTTATTCGGAGCAAAAACGTAGTTCACCCTTGCTCAGTTGCGTCTGAGTGGACGATTCTTCAGGAATCAGTCATAGCTGCTGTGTTGAAAAGATTAAGACAGAACCGGCAGTTCTAAGATTGTTGATAGATTAAATGGCGTTGATCTCTGTATTTGCTCGTTTCGTGTTGTCTGATTTTCTTGTGTTTCAAATTTTCATGAGCCAGTCAGAAATTGATAGGCGTACACTGTTGAGTCTGCAGCACCACAAAACAAGCAGTTTAGATAGAGATGAGAGATCAGTTGCAAGGCAGGTCGTTTGCAATGGCTGTAAATCATTGCATTTCAAGTTGTAAAATTTGTTGTAGTACTTTGGCAGTTGTTTTCGAATTATTAACGTTTGATTTGAAACAAAAGCTGTTTGTCTCATGTCTAATATCAACTTGGATTGATTTTAGATTTTAGGCATGAGACAATGTACCGTACCTTTCGAAGAAAAAGTCATTGACTAAAAAAGAGTTTTGTACCCGAACATTTTATCTACAGACTTGTGGTTAAAACTCTCACAAACGCTCTCCGAAAATATCATTGATAAAATTTCAATTTGGTGGAAATTTTGGCCGATTAAGTAATGTGTGTTTGCAGAGCACACCCTCCTCTAATAGAGAGCAAAACACAATTACTATGATCCTCTTTGATCATGCCGTTATAGATATTTCTATAACTGGATATATGAAGCATCTATTAAATCGTAAGGTTCTCTTGGGCTTACAGCTTTCAGGTAAAAAAGTCGATTTTGAGAGGAATGTATTGCAGGCGGTTTACAACCTGTTGCGCAACTTTGATATGTGTGATGTAATGTGTCTTCAGTCCAGTGAATTGTCTAGAAACGCTATTCAGGCTTAAGTTTAGATTAGCAAAAGGAAAACCACTGAAGTTATCTGTTTGCAGTGATTGTCGTTAAGCTTGTTTGTCACCACATTTTGAAGGAAATATCAAGAATATATTTTGATATCGCTTTGCCCAGGGCTATGAGAAATGTAATTAAAGCAACTCTTGAGTCTTGATGGACATTAAATCAAACAAAAAATGTGGTAATATTTCAAAGAAATATATCCCCAATCAAGCCTAACTGACGTTGGTTTACTGCTTTTTGGAACATTGTCCTTAAACTGATTGTTGTGTCGCTTCTCTTTGTCGTTACTTTTGTGCTGCGTTGACATTTTCGTAGGTTCACGGTAGTTTAGACTCATTTTCATGCTGCAATGTAAAAACAAAAAATTGTGAAACGGATCAAATATCTTCGCTTCAAATTTCGATATTTTTATTCATCTACGGAGAATCAATACAATAAAACAAATATCTATTATTCTATTATTGAAAGGATGAGTTGCTGTCTTGTTAAATTATTTGTTTGAGATCGTTTTTCTTTAGTTTGTGTGGAATGCTTCAACGTTTTTTTGCCGAAATTTTTTGTTCAATTTTATAGGCTTGTCATGTGAATGCCTTTTCAATTCAGATACGAAGTATCTAAACTTTAAGTGATGTTTCTTTTGAGAAATAATCTTAAAATTAAACGCTGTTTGCCTTGAATCGGTATCCTTTCTGAAAAGTTATTACAACCGACAGTGATGCGAGATTCAATAGAAAACAGGCTGTCAATATTTAATGGTAAACATTGGCTCTTCCAGGATTTGTCTACGACGAAACTTTTGCGTTATTTCAACGGATAGGCCAACAGCAAAATAACAAAGTTGCATGTTACAAAGATTTATTTTAGTTAGTGATAATTTAACTGCCATTGAAACGAAGATCAATAAAGCTTCAATATTTCGATAAAGCTTTCACGTTTTGAAGCAGTTTAACATAAACATGATTTACAGAAGTGACTTTTGCTTTTGTGAAATGTGCTAAACAGCAGAAACAAAAATTTGCTCATAACAAAGATTTTTTCATGTTAAACTCAATCACGTTTCCAAACCTCAAGCTTAGTCATAAATATATTATTGAATTGAAACTACATTAAATTTTTCTTGTAAGTTTGCAGTCCAGCACAGAGAATTTAGTAGGATTTGCAATGTGAAAATTTGAAGATATAAATGCCTTTTAACTGTGAAATTTTTCTCACGGTGAGTTTCTTCTACCAAAGACACTTTCTTGCGTGTTTGACAAAGATCAAGATATGACGTCTTTGATGACCGCATTTCTGACAAATCTTTTCATAGTTACATGTTACTTCCGCGTTAGCCAGCCAAGATATGCCATTTTTTCCATCGACTTTATGTCCTGTAATGTTAAAGTGATGCGATGCTTTCTCTTGGAAAAAATTAAAACAATTTTTTTCCGTAGAATACTGGCGCCATGCTTGTATTAACTGCTTTACGTAACCGTGTGAATTTGGATAATTATACGCCGATTGCGAGTGAGGGGTGTACAGTAAAAGTTTATTTGTTAAACCTTTTATGAGGGAGTAACCGTTTAACGCATTATCATATGAATATGCAGTTGTACTGCAGTTTCAAACCCAAATAAATTATTGTTGAATCTTTTTTTTTTAAATCGAACTACTGTTGCTCTTTTTGCTAAAAACGCTTTGTACCTTCAGCAGCCTATTGCAAACATTGGAAATTATTTGCTTACGATGTTGCGCTGCTAACTTAGTGACAATACCGTTCACAAACTGTTTTGTTTTCAATTCATTATGTTAAAAGTTATGGCTTCCTATTTAGCATGACAGCATCCTTTAAACATGAACAAAAGTATTTCATTTTCGGTGCGAGTAACCTCTCATTACACCTAGACAATGTCTATTAACATAAATTGAAATTTTCGACTTTCAGCTGCATGAAAAGTTATACTATACGTTGTTTGCATAGTTTATCGCTGCCTCTTTTTCCGTCAGTGAAGAAAACGTGTGAACTTTATGGGCTGAGTAAGTTTATAATGTTAAAATTGGATTGTTCAGACTTTAGAAAGATAAGTGGTATGACTTCTATTTTACACACCGCTATTTACAGATTTAAAGTGTGGAAAGTCTACTTAGGATTAATCAATGCATAAACTGCTGAAAAGTTGCAAGCTGAGTTTGTTGGGTATATAAGCTTAAGGCTGAAATATTGGATCACAGATTATGAAGTGCCAAGATTACAACCCAACTTGGAAAGGCTATTGTAAGTCGCTTTATATTTTTTTTTAATATCCAAACAAAGATGTGCGATTAAATGCGAGCCCACTCGAAACCAATACATTTTCCTTCTCGTAATATTTCTTGTGGTTTGGTTTCATGTTTAGGTAAATGCGATTACTTGGATTACTATCATTAGTGAGTGTTTTTCTGAATTAAAGTTTTTTTTATGCAATGCATGGCCACGTGCAATGTTATTAAATTGTTTCACGGTTTGCTTATTTTTAGTGTTTCGTCTGCAGCAAGAAGCCCCGAACCCTAAACCGGTAGTTTGTCGCAGACAAGAGGTATGGAACTGTGCAGTGTTGTGTTACATGTTCGTTTTAGAATATTTTGTTTTCAAGTCCGTCATTTTAAAGCATTTTATTTCGTGCTTAAATGCTGCTCTTACTGGTAAGCTATTAGCCGATTTTGGTCGCCAACTTAAAACTGGTTTCATTTTTAATAGCTTTATTTTGTGAAGGATAATAATATAGCAGAGAAGAAATGCGCTTGGTAAAATCCTTCTTTCATTCTTTTCGCATTAAGCACTTATGTCAAGCTCCTTCAAGTAGAATTCAACTTTCACTGTTCCACTTACCGCTTCAAAAAGAGGTGAATCGTGGTGAAAGAGTTTGGTGTTAGCACATTCTTGTAATTTTGTTGACATAAAGGTTATCTTTGTCGTATCTCGGAAAAACGCCTTTGAACCTTTTCATTATGGCTATCACACAATGCCCGCACCCACGGGCTTCTTCAAATACTATTTCGAATTAAAATTAATTTTACTGATTACGAGTATGTATTTGATAGTAGATAAAAACGATGTAAAGTCCTGAAGCGACTTGGTATCAAAAATTATTTTCGTTTTGTAGTATTGTAGGCTGCAAGTCAGCGTTAACCCATTTCTTAGCCTTTCCATCTGCATTGCATAAATTACTACTTTTTTATGTAGATTACTCTTTATGGAAGAAAAAATTATGTCATTCGATCTTGCATTCTTCAGTTTAAGATGTTTAAGTCACCGTGAAATGTCATAACAACAGCACTTTGCAGTCTTGGTTTAAGTTCATTTGCTAAACATAACATTCCGTTCTACTATAAGTCACTTTGCCATAACGTAGCCACATAAACCGCACTTTTTAACAATATGATAAACTTTACTTTTGTGTGACCATTTGCGGAACTACAACACAAGCACATACGTTAAAAGTAGCTTTCATTGTACGATATTCAGTTAAGTTGCTCTGTTGTCACCGATTAATGTTTCATTTTTGGGATGAAATCTGACAAAAAACATGTCGACTACTTATTGCAAGCAGCTATTTTGCATTGCAGGATTTGGTTATCTTCTACTACATTCTAAACGCTGTAGATTCTAAAATAAGCATTTAAAAAGATAAAATTACATTTTCCGCATTTTTGGTATCTCATGAGATCTCAGAGTAACGTAAAAATGTTCAAGGGTGATGTTTTAATGCAACCGCTGTATATTGACATGACGCTGATGGCTGGTGGCAAATGGTTAATCTCGACCCTACAGACGAAAATCGATCCGCTGTTGATACAACCCTGAAAAAATAAACTATGTGGCGCCGCGTTCATGTGTTTCGTCCGGAACGCCGGAACGATTGTCTTTGACGAATCAAAAGTGGCTGGGAAAATGAAACGGCGTAGCACTGTCAGATTAGAAAGACCATTGGGTATTTCTTGATTCTTCATCTCAATGTTTTGACCTTGTTCGCATACCCACGACTATTCAATGACAAGCTCTAGTATTTTAATTGGTTGAACTTTAGAAATCAACTTAGCCAGAAAATCTAACAAGTCTGTTGGCGTTGAAAGGAGCATCATCGAGGTAGGACTCGCTCAGACTTGAATAGCACATCGCTTCATTTGCGTGTACTTTACGCTTAGCAATGCAATTTTGCGTATTTGACTTCGAGTAGCGGTTCATGAATGCGTAACTAATGGTGCGTATGAAATAGGGTCGTATTTTTCGAGTTGAAAGATCAAACGGTATTCAGCACATCTAAATAGTTGATAGTTAAAATGGAGCGTTCAGCACAGGTTTTCTAAACCATTTAAACTGTGCTGCGCACACACAAAGCGTAACGCTTACGGAGCTAACTACAAAAGAGCCAAAACTTCCTTTAACTGTTTCTTCACTTGGAGCTGTAATGTCAATAGTGATGTAACACAGTTGACATTTGGCGACCGTCTCTTTATGATCTTAGATAAACAATGGCTGTGTTTTTCGTCAGTTTTTCATTGTAAAACACAAGAATACGGTAGAAATACTCCATTGTGTTTCAGGCGAGCCAAACAAATAACATCTACATAGAATTACTAAATCACAATGGGATAATCACTTCGATAATAACCTTTCATAAATTCCTTTTTAAACAATTTTTATTTTCTCAACTAAACGAGTATATCCTATTCGTATCAAACGTGACTTATAACTTCTACTTCAACAGAATACGTCAAGTTCACGATTTTACTGTAATATTCCAGACAGCAACTCAGTCGTCTATAGACGTAGAAGCAATGTAAAAAACGACTAATTTTCTGTGTGGGGTGTTCACTGTTCATCTACGATCATAGCCCATCACAGCAGTGATAAAAGTTGAACTTTTTACATTGATTTCAAAACATCAACGTGACGTAAAAGCAAGCGATGTACAGATCGGCTTGCCCTTGGTCTAAAACGTAGGATATGCGACTTTCTTTAAATCGATGTTAGTTTTTGTCATTGCCAAGACTACTGTAAGCCTACTCTACTTGTTTCATGGCTATGTGCTGGTATGTGTTTGGTCAAGTACTAGGTTAATGTGCCAAACTACTGCAATTACCAATGTAGCAGGACTGCATTTGACAAAACAGGTGTTGTCTACAGTTCAAAGGATATCCGCCAGTCTCGTTTCCCTAAAAACTATTTTTTAAGCAGAACTAATGTTGCCAATAATTTCACGCAACATCAAAAGCAAAATTAGATATGGTGGCCTTCTTTGATTAGGCAGCAATGCTCAGATGCTCGTGAGAATAGTCAGCTTTGCCGGCATTTAGGGTAAACAACAAAATTTGTTTAAGCTGCAAATTTGGTCGCGGACGTTGGGATCTTAGTTACGACTTATCCCGCCCAAAATTAGTTATATTATTTTAATGCGGTTAGGGTTCTTTCTGGTTCGAAACGAAACCAAGACAAAGACCTTGGCATCGAAACGGAATATCTTTGCTTTATAGTACGCAAAACACGTGGAAAAATTTTCAACAGTTTTTATACATTTTTATATGTAGCCTACTTTACTTTCTCACTTTTGTCAAAATTGTAGCAACTGCAACAATGTACCAGCGAACGTGTGCTCGACTGTTCGTACATGTATGACCTACCAACAATCATTCTTGGTAATCGCTAAACTTGAGAAAACTGTTGAAGGAATAATTCAGTAAAGCACAAATTTCTAATTGTGGTGCAATTTATGTGACGTTTTCTTCACTTTTTTAAAACCATCAACCGACGTGGTAAGTGACAAATTTAAAAAAAACCCTTTCACTAACAAGACAGCAAGACCGTGATTAATCAACGTAGCAACGTCATATTTATGATATCACTGGCGGTTCTTGTTTTTGTAGAGGATCGCTGTGATTGATGACGCAACATCAATGCCTTCAAGGGCACGTTTATGAAAACAAAACTTAATACTGTTTGGGATTTTCACGCAAGCCGAATTCTTATGTCATTGTAATGATTTCAAAGTTGGAAAGAGCCACGTTTGTTTTTTGTGACTTCATCACCTCATTGGGCAACGTGAGATTTAAATTTTTGACTTGCCAGCCAGCCAATCGTTTTTTCAGATCTACAGACGTTGAATCAATGTAAAAAACACGTTTTTCTGGTTAAGATGGTTAACGGTTTTGACAAATCCTTAGTCATATTTCTATCTGAAAGATCCGTTCAGAAACAACCCAATACCATTCGAAAGAACAATAAAAATTCTTGGCATTGTTCGACGCACCAAAGAGTAGTTACGCCTCACCATTTACATGGCAAGATTTCAATATTTCATCATTGTAACGTTTTAAAGTGGTACATACACGTAGGTATTACAACATTTACTTTCACTACCAGAGCGTGGTTTCCAGTTATTTGAACTTTACCTTGGTTGATTTGTAGCACGTCGTATTTGCGAAAGGAAGTAATTGGAGAAAGTACTTTCTATTCAAAAAACTATACAGGTTGAATTTCTCACTGGGATATGATACTCTTCTGCTTATTTCGCAATAAAAGTGGCAACGCCGTCATTTTTTGCCTTAATTTCGTCTTCTTTGTTTGTGTTTCACACTGAAGGCGGTCGAGAAAACGGAACTAGCCGCTCTATTTTCGTTGATGCTATAGATTTAGTACCGCGGTAACTTTCTCAATCCCTGAAATGAAGTTATCGAGCACAGTGCCACCTTTGATTTATCCACAAATTACATTAATTCAATTTTTGTTTTCATAGTGGCCGCTTGAAAGCTAAAAGCCGACAACTGTATCCACTTTATTTTTCATTTTCTAGTCACGAAAGTATATTTTCCGCAACTGACAGCTTGTGATAGTTAGAGGACACCTGTACCTACTGACTAGACACCGAATTAACTCTAAAAGTAAACAAATCTTAATACGTCACACAAATTTTGGTCATGTTGTTAACCCGACGCATTTATATGTCGCCTTTCTATCAAGGTAGTGGTGTAGCAAGATAAGCTGATGCTACGTACAATTACACTGTTAAATTTGTTTGGGTGACTCAGTGGTAGAACTGCAGTCAACGACATTCGTGTTTGCAACTCCGTGATGCTTAAACTTCTTATCATTTGCACACATTTCTCACCATTCAATCTGTGACATTTTTGTTTGATTTGTTTCAAAAAGATTGTTTTGTAGTACTTCTCACTTGTCAGTCACCCCAGCCAGGAAATCAGTTCTTCAGACATTGAATCAATCTAAAAAAGAATTGATTTTCTGGCTAGCTAAATCATAATCTACAAGGCTATGTTTTGGCCTTGAGCTAGATTCTAGAAGTTATTCAAGTAGCCTATACGAATGCGATACAAGATACTGATAGCGTGTTGTTCCGACTGGAAATAATAATATTTAAAGTCATAAATTTTGTTGGTTGTCATGTTTGTTGTGTGCTTGTCAAAATATTCGCTCAGTAAATCTTTAAGTTTGTTCCAATTCATGAAATTTAGCTGTGAAGTTGATGTTTGTGCATTTCGCCAACAGATTAATTGGTGGATAAACTAGTTACGTTGATTTAAAATAGTTTTTGTCAATGCTTAACGCCCCAACGTTTTTGTTTAACTTGAATATTGTGTTATTGAAAGAAAAAAAGTGGTTTGGGAAAAGCTGCCTCTTAGGGAAAGTGTTTTTTTTTTCGATCTAGCGACGAATTGTTTGAGACGTACACGAAGTACTCAATTTATACTCTCCGAATAGTGGTGCCTTTGTTCAGCACGGTAGTTGTGCTGCGTCGTCGTTTATGTTTATACTAATATTTCGAGCAACGTGTAAAAAATATCTGTTGCAGAAACTACGCTAACAATAGAAGTCTGCATTGCTTTTGTGCCAGCGATTCTAATATGCCTTTATCTTTACAAATCTCAATTGTGGTCTACAGCAGAAGTCAGGCTGAAGCGATGTCACTGCAGGCTCATTCATCATTTTTTTAACTACTCTCTAGTACCGATAATACAACTGGATACCAACTTGAGAGTGTCAAACAAATTTTTCATTAAGTTTGTATCAAACCACCTCTCCTAACCATTCAAGAGCGTATGCTGTTCTCTACAGAAAACGTAGAATCACAGAGTTTCGGCCGAGACATGTGTGTACTTGTAGTTTTGTTGTGTTGTTTGCGTAGTCATACATATATCATCTGTTGGTAGTGTAACATTAAATCAACTGCATATTGATAAATTATTTTAAAATGAAAATCGAAGTCTAGATTTTTTTGTCAAATGGTAGGCTCACCAGGCTGCTATCCCAGTCAGCAAATTAGTCGTTTTACATCGATTCAACGTCTGTAGAGATTTACATTCATTACCTGAATGTAGAAAACAACTGAATTACCGAATAGGTGATGGAAATGGGCTACTAAATGATGCTTTGTCGTGAGATATTTCTTGTCTAAAATAGGTTTCAAGTTTACAGACAATCTCTCAGCCACAATTAAAGGGCGAATAATTACTATGATAACGAACTGCGAAAACGACTTGTTTTCAAGAGTACACGTTTAATCGCTATTTTTAAACTTGGAAAAGGACGTTTTCAGTTAAACTTTAGCTTCAAAGTGGTATTTAAGCTTACAGATTATAACTTCATATCAATTTCAATTGTTTCGCACTGAAATTGCGGTTTGCTTTACTTTTGCAACTTTGCAATTCTTAACGTTGTTCGGCGGCTGAACGTTTTTGAAGTCGCAACCTACTGTATGCCGCGTTGCAATAGGTTTATGATGTGAACACATCGCTCCGACACGTCCGTTGCTTTGTTTGATTACACAATCGATGCTGCTTTTAAATTCGTTTGTGTAATGTGACCTAGAATAGAACCCAGATCTACCAGCACTTGATCCAAAGACGCTAACCACTCTGCAACTGAGCTGGCCTTTGAACAACTTGGTTTAAAAGTTATACTGTTATTGAAAACTTCAATCTGTTAGCCTACGACACAATGTGTAATCGCATGTTTTAAAAGTTAAAAGAAGTCAAACCGTGAGATAATTTGGTTATTTTCCCAGCCAGAAAATGTAGTCATTTTTACGTCTGCAAACGTTAAATCAATGTATAAACGACTAATTTTGCGAGCCTGGTATGCTTACTCACGTTTATTGCCAGGTTGTGGTAAAACGACAATAAAACGAGTGGATGAGAGGCTGGTGTTCTATAAATATGTAATTATACTATTTCGGCTTTTAACTTTCTCGGCAACTGATGTCCGTCTGTAAACATTCACGCCAAACAATAATCTTTTATAAGATTTCTAAAGCCTATCCTGTAATCTTCAAAAATCGTACCTTTCTCTTGATTGCATTTTCATGACTTAATCTATGCGAAAGCCATCTCTTCCGCATTTGCAGCCCGTTCTCCAAGCACTATCACTCGTAGGCTATGCATACCGAAACAACCTTACAATGTATAGCGTTGAATTAGCAAAAATGTTTTAAAATTTTACATCGTAATTTCCTTTGAACGTGAAACATAATAACTGTGTTGGTGGTATGTTTTATTACAGTTTTACGTCTTCTCGCCATCTCTTGCTTGTTATTGTAACCTCCTGTTTTTGATGAAAATGCATTATCGCGAAATCTTGCAAAGAATTTGTTTCCATCAAATCTAGTATGCAAAGGGTTTTTGGTACTGGTCTTTGCTATTGTGTTCGTGTTTACTTTCAGCTTTGGGTAATGTCATTTTGAGCGTAAAAAATGTTGCAGCATTGAGAAAACTTTTCCTTGGCGGTTTTATCGTACAAGATTAATTTAAGTGTGTCAGTTATTTTTCTTCAACAGATTGATTATATCCTTGATCAGCTGTGGCCTCCCTCATGAACTCCTTCCCTTTTTAAATAGATATAAACGACCTGTTTTAGCGTAATGATGCGGGTTCGCTGTGGTAGTAGCGATTTGCAGTAGCTTTCGGAACACAGTTTCCTATAGTCATGTGCAATGACGAATGGTGTTGGTCAGTGTCACTTTCTTTTTGTTCTGTGTTTTGTTTTTAATAACAATTCCGGCATGCTTTCAGTTCTGTAATTTGCTTGGTGTGGTTAAAGTATTTCATGTTTCATCGTCCTTTGGTACGTGTGCCTTGCACCATCCCATCCAACATTACATTTTCTTCATACGTATATTACTCCAGCGTAATTTTGTTCTCATCTGATGGAAAGCGGTTAAAACTATTTATGTAGCATTTTACGATAGCAACTTGTTTGACAAATGTTCCTCATTGTCAAACACTGCTGTTCAAATATTCATATCCTATTACAGTAGAAATTTAATAGCACTTGGCAATTGATCACTTGTCCTTGGCTGTGACATTGAAGCTGCCGAAGCACCCTATAAAAATATGACTTCAACGAGGTGCACTATGGGGGTTTATTTACTGCTTGCGGAATGTCGTTTGAGTTTTGTTTAAATTTTTGTTAATAAAGTTCCTCTGCCACCTCTTATGACATCAACTACCTTCATTTTCTAGCTTTATAAAGAAAATATTCTTTGAGTTTCACCATCTCTCAACTCGCTGCTTAAAAATGTCAAAATAACGTTCCAGTATACCATAGGCTACAAAGGTTGTATTGAAAACCCTTGAGAACGAATTGGTTGAGGGTTAAAGTACGTTTGTCGGGTTGTCCCACAACAACAAATTTGAAGTTTTATTTGGTATCCAAACACTGGTTCTGAAACACTCTGCTTCACGGCTCATGTGTTTCGTCTTGATGCTGTAAATATGTTTTCCTACCACCCAAGAAGAGCTAACATCTATGTTCAAATAGTTATTTTATGTCTGCCATGCATATGTTTGATTAAAAGTTTTGCATCAAGCCAGAATAATTCACGGGGATGACAAGCATGACTATGAGCAGTTAACATTTCCAGTTTAGGCTTGCAGCTTCGAAGCTGGTGTGAACTTTTTTTTCTGCCGTTTTATTTTTGACGTTTTTTTAAATTTAAAAATGCAACCCGCTCTTAGATTTTCCTATTCCCATTTTCTTTTTAATTTTACTCATTCACCTGAGAACATTAAAAGCCTATGCTGTGGGGTTCTTTGTGTTGCAAGTTAATGTGCTTGTTTGGAGTTTACCGCTGCATTCTGCTGAGAATCCTAGAGCACGTGCGTAGTTGCGAATATGTTTTGCAAGCACCTTCTATGTAAAATATTGCTTTCTACAAAAGATAGTATTTTACCACCAAGTGATTTTTCAACATATTTTATTCAATGTCAGTACTGAACTATAATCACTGTGAACAAAAAATAAGTAAAAAAACAACCAGTATAGCAACAACTTCAGGTCTCACTCCACGCTCGGGTTTCACACTTTTCATTGAAACACACTGCGTGAATTTCGTGTGCATTACGTACTGCCTGACTTAAGTTTGCAATTTATCCATTTTAGCAGTTGCGCTTGTACTGGAATTCAAGAATCTTACCACCATCAATGCTTGTTTACCTTAGTCAATTACATATTTTATACAATGTAGAAAACGTCTCATCCATTACGTCATTTGTTAACTTGATAGTACCGGTAGCCACCATCTATTGTGGCGGATTCGATTAGTCGTTGTTTCCCACATTACAGAATAAAAATGCCACGAGGATAGGAATTGAGTTTCATCCAGTAATTGCTTTTGTGTATCCAATCAACAAACTGTGCCCCCAGCTTACGTTAATAAACGTCACTGACATCTAAAATATTTGAAGCTGCCTCAACGGAATAGACAGGTTTGGACCTGTCTGCTTGGTCTTGACCTCATGTCTGTATCTTGTTTGCTCACCTAGTGCTGCGAAAGACGGCAAGTACTGATTATATGATTTTTAATGTTTATTTGATGCTATAGAACGTAAACTTTGATTGCAACAGAGCTGATTTGTTTTGCAGCTACGCACGTGTCTTCTGTCTATTTCGTGGCTCAAAATCTTGCAAGTTAGTTATAGAATGTTAATTGAAACGACTTCATGATTCTTCCCAATCAACCTCGTCTCGACGGACAGTGCTCAGCGCCTGACAAGTCAATAGATAAAGTAATACAAACATTCAATCAGCGGTTGACATGCATGAATAGTCTGTTGATATCTTCTTTTAGCACTTACAACAAACATCTGAGATGTTTATTTTCTAAAAATGTCAAATTCCAAGCAAAGAAGATCTCAGCTTATTGCTTGATTTCTCTCGGTTTTAGCTGCAGTCTTGTATTTGGCACAGGCTTTAAAAGAAAATTGCAAACTTTCTCACTTCTAATCAAATTTAGGTTACTTGCAGTGGGGCCAAAAGTTTACCCAAACACGTTCAACTCAAAATTAAGCCAAAAGTTTAAACTCCGAGTAACTAAAGTCGTGCTCTCGATACACAGAAAATAATTCAATATGCTCCCTTGTTGATACAGCCTCAAAATTTTGTGTCTTGTTGCCTTCGAGTTTGGCAATAAGCTGCCAATTAGAAGGTCGCCCTATCGATGAAGTGGTTTCTTCTGCGGTGGTTGACAAAATGTTTTGTATGCAAAAGTTGATTACCAATGACCTGATCAAGAAGTGTATGCACTAGCAACGAGGTGTTAGCGTTTATTAAAATTTTGGGTCATCTGCGTTGTCATGCAAAAATATTTACCAGAGAAACATTTACATAAAAGACTGAGAAAATCGTTCTGCTAGTGATGTCCCTTGTTTAACCTTAAACCCCTCTTAAAAATACGTTGGAAGTGAGGGCAATTGGCAACATCCACATCTACAATATACTTCATAAAATGCCAAATTACTGTGTTGTCAAAATTCTCTTGTCTTCAGCTATTACTTTCAAATCAGTTTGATCATCCACAAATTACAAAGAGAGAGAAAATTATATCAATTATACAATGTGTTGAAATAAAGTTCACCTTAGATTTTAAAAAGCTATGAATGTGTGTCTGCAATGAACTGCGATGTAGCTCTTCATAACTGCTGTATTGACCACAACCATGACCACAACCAATTCATGTTGTTGCGTATTGTGCTGTGGTGTAAGCACCAAACCTTCTGTTATGCAAACAGAAAATCCAGTCCAATTGCATTTGGAAAGCAAAACATTTCTTCGAAAATCTTCAATCATTTCTCTTGAGTGTTTTTTTTTTGTCCGAAAAATAACCCTCAAGCAAACAAAAATCATAACAAATTTATGTTCCGATAACCTTCATTACCCATCGTTCGATAGCGCAATCACTCTCATTTTCCCCTGTGCACAGCGCAGTTTGTCGCACCTGTGGATACAATAAGGAAGTCGGGTTGAATTTTAAACATGTACAGTATGTAGCCTGAACATGCTGAATAAACAGAACAGCTTGCATGTATATTTATTGTCAAACGTTGTCTGACGTATATCAGTGCAGCTGCAACCACGAGAGCAAAGGATAGAGACATAAATAATCATTTACCACTCATTTTAAGCCCTTCAGCCACACGAGGTGACACAACACAGTAGCGTTTAGTTCCCTTACTCTGCGTTGCCAAAACACTCAATAAATAAACTAACACAGCATGCTGCTAAGTGTCATTAGCGTTTGACGCAATGCGATCTTTTGGCCTATCAAAACTGACATACTGCAGATACTTTCCTTGCGATATCGAACATTTATGCTGGTATGAAGGATTTATGGAATATGGAGTGTCGATTATATTGGTATGCATGACCAGGGATGAAGAATCGGAGTCTGTAAACACCTTCACAACTTGTGGAGTAGGAATTTGATGTTTTCGATTCAACTAAACTTTCCTTTTTTATTGGTCCAACTCCATTAAGTTTTGAAGCTATTTATTTTACATCTTGCTTAAAATGTACCAAAAAAGTATCCGTATATCACAAGATGTGCACGAATTTCGTTTCATAGTAAAACTTATGTTGATAGCAGTAAAACCAGTCTTGAAAGAACAGCGAAATTGTTCAAACTGATATCCTACTTATTTAGACACATGTACGATTATATCTCTTATTCATTGCTTAGTCACAGCCTCTAATATCCGGCGAGCATTATTATAATAGTTGTATCGTTGCTATGATGTTTATGCGAACGCTTATGTTCTGTAAATAAAATAAAAATTAAATCCAAGGCCTATTGCTTACAATTTCGACATGACTCTGATATGCTCGTAAGTTAAATGCGCACTAAAGTGGTTAATGTGATGTCACATTTTGCTTACAGTGACTATCCATTTGAAACGCCTCAGATAGCAAACCAGTCGATTTTTACATTGAATCAACGTCTTAATGTAAAAACTGACTGATTTGCTATCTGGGACTCTGTTAACCCCGCTTGTGCCTGAGCGATCAATCATGTTTCGAATGACCTATTCATTGGTAGGTGAGTCAGTCGTCGCTCTCTTGTAGCATTCAACGTGGATATGCACTTTTGCTACACGGGAGTTTCCAATGCATTCAGTCTGTTTGGTCACAAACAGGGTAATGCTGTTGAGAAAATACATTGCAAAGACTTGATGTGTCCTTAGGGAATTGCGATTAGCCGCTGTTTGCTTATGTTGAGTATAAATTGTTTAGCGAGATTTCACAGAACGTTCCGTTATTTTTGCAACAACTCTTTTTATTTCAAGCACTATCACTAATTTCCATAGCTACACACTTCCCTTGCTCGCGGTTTTCGACTTGTAGCGTGCAATATCAACAACACAGCTTATGTGAAAATATTGAGAGCATATTAGCATTTGGTTTGTACGATTCTGTAAGCAGTACATGTCAATACAAATTAGGTTTGTTTTCTTTTTGAAAGAGCCTGTTTTTCGGTGCTTGTTTTTGGACAAGCAAAATTTTTTATATGCAATTCCATGCTAGATTGTTGTAAGTCTGTATGGCACTTTATCAAATGGCTTGCTTTGTGACATGCTTTTTTGACGTTTTGAATTGAAATTATTTTATGATGAACGAGTGGATCAGGAAAACAATGCTTTTCAGAGATCTTTCAATTTCAATTTCTGAGATGTTGCTGATGATAAAGCTCTCTTTTGTTGCAATCAGTCATGCCTTCCTTGATCCATCGTAATTTGCAAAGTTAAAAAAAAAATCAAAATAATATGTTTCAAAGTGATTAGCGGTTTCTTAAGAATTGCAATGCATCAATAATGGTCAGAAAAATGTTCGTTTCATTTGTATTGTCTTTGGCACTGGCTTGGTTGGAACAGGTGACGTAGGTTACATCAACATTACGGCGCAGCGTCGAATGATCTGTTTCCACAAGGCTTTGTGATTGACCGTTTCCATAAATTAAAGTTTTTTAACCGTTTCCATAACTTAAAGTCTTTTGACCGTTTCCATAACTTACAGTCTTTGGCGACTGTTAAGCTTGTCTGACTTTCGCTGATTGCTGTGACAGGGAAGATGACATTTGTTGAACTCTATTCGTATCAACGTCTGTTTTGCAATTAACCCTAATTGGTCGCGTCCGTTATAGACTGCAAACTTAACAAGGATTGGCGGGTTTGTTCCAATCAGAAAATAAGCCCTACTTTTCATTGGTTTAACGCCTGCAGACGTTGAATCAACAAAGAAAGGACTGGTTGTTTTTACTAGAAAGATCTTAGCTCACAGTCTACTCCACTAAACTATACATGTGCTTTAAAAACTTGAAACTTATTTACAGATAGTTTTGTTCTATACGAATATCTCAAATAAAAAGTTCATTCGCCGAGCAATCCACTGGTTACTATTTTTCGTTGAGTTAAGTTAACTGGTTGCCACTGAGAGTTTGTGACAATTTACCATCCAGACTCATTGCCATCGCCTGGAATCGATATCTCGTGGCGCTTATTGTGAACGATTTTTAATTGTCTTGTTGTTTGACTAAATATGTCACCTTGAACAACCTTCCTTTGAGAGGCTGTTTGTCACATGAAAGAAAGTGTAAGAAGATATATCTCATTGAATATTTTGTATACAATAAAATTAAACCTACTGATCAACCGCCTTTTGTATCAACAGTTTACCAACTTTAAATATCAATACCAACCCCAAAAGAAAGCCCTATTACATTTTGACATGTAAACGTTTTTTTTTTGTCGTCGATTGACCATATGTGAACGTGCACTTGCTGTAAAATTGTTGTATTTTTCTACGATTCGATAACGCTAAGTCAAACTAGGCCATTCATTAGTAATAATACCTGAAAACGTTTTTTTCTGGGATACTTTTTTGCATTGAACCAAGATTTAATTGTAATGTGTTGTGCAGTAAGCTGAAAATGTAATTTTTTTCAACTACATTTCTCGTGACCAAACAGAAACTAAACTTATTTCTTTATTTCTATTTTTCAAGATATCCGTGAGCAGACCGCATTTTTACGGAGAAGAATATCACGGATCACTGAGCAGAGAAGATGGAGAAACTTTGTGTAGAGAAGAAGGAAACTTCCTCATCCGGGAATCTCAAAATGAAAGCGGAAGATTTACATTAGTTTTAAGGTGGTTATAAATAATAGCAACTACAGTATACAGTATTGTTTGACAACCAAGATAACAATACTGTGAAGAGTTATAAAATACTTTCAAGTGAAGATCTCTTGTTTCGCAAAATATGCAACACGCAATATCACCGTTGAATGGCAATGGAGTTATTTTTACTGGTCTTTTCGGACAAAAACCTCGTATCAGTATTTACCTTACATGGCTGCTTATCAAATATGGCCCCGCACAGCCCATTTGAACTTGTCCTGTCTGTCACCCAAGGTTTGAATAAACAGCTGCAGTTAACATCATCATGATATAATTGATGGTGTTCACTGCAGTTTGCGGGACAAACGAAAGTTCGTACCTTTCCCACGTGAACATGGCAAGATATAACATGCTTCATCCTCCCCAATGTGAATGAGTCATGAAACTCTTTCGCCGCATCTCTTTGCTATTGCCATGACGTAAACATATGAATTTGACCTTGTCTGTCATCATCAACAAATGAGTGGTGCTTGGTTAGCAAATCAGTCGTTTTTCACATTGATTTAACTTCTGCATACGTTGAATTGAGGTAAAAAAACGACAGAATTGCTGACTGGTGCTTAGCGGAACTTGTTATTGCGTAGCGGATTGTCTACTGATCCGGATACAAACAAAAACACATGGACATTCTCTCCACAGAAAAAGTTTTATCAAACCACGTTCTAGCTGTTTCTGCCTGATTAACCCCCATGAAGTTGCCAAATTCCATGTCGGCGGCTTTGCAGATGAGGAAACTTCTTTAAATACACGAAATTCTTGTTAAGTTTAGTCTGCAGTCAAAATTAAGCTATACACCTCTTTCAACGTCAATCAGATGCAGAAAAGGGTAATTTTATTTGCTGAAACCCTTGTACGGCTCTCATGTATCCCCGCTTGACTTTAAAGTTATCATGATGTAATTCTGCGGTCGCGGGTGATTCACCTTTGTGCGCATGCTAAGTGATTACAAAGATGGTATTTCTCATATTGTTTTAACAAGCGATTTCACAACTATTTTGTTTTTGAATCCAATCTTCTTCCCCAGGGATCGTCATTCTTTTGAAATTGACTTGGTGTTTTAACGTTGGCACTCTGCTTCGCTCTGTGTTGGGGTGAACCACAAAAAGCCATGCACTTGGATTAGCTGTCGTAATCAAATAGGTCCTTCCTTGTCTCAGGAAAGCGCGTGTTTGAACAATAGTTTAAACATTCAAAAAAGGTTTTGCGTATTTTTAATGCCTGACTATGAAAACTCATCAAACGTTATTTTTGTCGAAGATGATTGATCATTGTGTTTGGATTTAAAGTAACTCGTAAATGTCTCATTCAGTGTAAAGCTGTCATTTGCGTTGCTTTCTGGTGGTTGTCATCTGTCAGGCATTTTACACCTCAGGGAAAGAGTTTCAAGCTATTTTGAGACTTGCGAAGCCTCGCATTCCAACAAGTTAAAGTTGCATTTTAGATCACTTTTAACAACGTCACCATACGTTGAAATGACGTGCAATCGAAAACTTGTTTTTGGGATCTTTTTCAACATCAAGTATAACACTTGCTATTTCGTCCTAAAAAGTTCAACTCAGACTTTGGGGACATTCAACTTGAAATTTCCCTGGTGAATAAAACACGGCATAATTACATCGTTTATACATTGATTTCACATTTAAAGGGACGCTGAATTGAGAGAGTTGATGCGACGGCGATTAGATTACCGTGTGAGTTCCACAAAACAACTTCAACTATTTGGAAGAGGATCTATAAAGGAATTGTTTCATGACTTCCAACGAATAATAAAATTTGAAAAGGGCAAACGAAAAATGCTTAAGATTCTTGTAGCCTGATGTAATTTAACACCGAACTTCCTTCGCACTTGAGATATCTTGTAGCCACAGCATATAGATATTATCAGTTGAAAGCACTTTTCAAGCATTTTGAAGGGGACTATTAAAATCGTTCCCTTTTCAAGTTGTTGCTGGGCAATGTTGATATGAAAACGACCTTTCAGGTTATTTCCGCTGATTCAAATGACTTTACAATGTGACAATTCGATGGCTTTAACAACAGACTGGTGTTTCAACTCATTTCCATCACATTTATTTCACCAAGCCAAATCAAAGTTGTATTATACAATATAAATGTAAAAGTTTCAAAACCACTGCATACTGTTTCTTTGAATCCCAACCAAAAAATAAGCCTTTCAGTACTTGCAGACGGTTTAATGAATGAAAACAAGGACTAATTTGCCGATTCGGATGCCACCTCAAATTTGCTAACCCAATGCTGTGTTGAAATGGTTGTTAATTCTTATCTTTCTTGTTTCTTCTTCGGGTTTTATTTCCGCTTCAAGTGGGGTCGCTGGTGAAGATTGTAATCCTCCGATTACTCTGTCTGCAGCATCCTCTTTTTCACTCCTACTCTACCAAAGTCTTCTGCCACACAGCCTCTCCATCTTCTGTTCGGTCTTCCTCGCTTTGTTTCCAAATTTCCAATCGCCTTGTAGTAATAAAATTCGAATTATCGAACAGATCTGCGACTAAATCTACACTCGGCATCAGATGCGACCTCATTTGTCTGCTTCGATAGCAAATTCTGATAACATAGTTAAGTTTTTATCAGCTGTCCGCGGATACGACGCTGTCCGCTTTGCCCGACCAGATAGCATGGAGCGTGTTGTCTGGTTTTTGTTGTGGAGAATGTTTATATTGGATGGTGGATGGAATTGTAAAATAATAAACTCATTTCTTTACAGCTTCGTCTTCAAAAATTAATAATTTCTTTCGTCGGTTAGTGTAAAAACAACGTAAACACAATAATTGCTGACAGGTTAAAATAATTGCTACTAGAACAGCAATCACATGACCGCCCGACAATGATTAACGGAATGATAAGACGATGAATTTACGGGAATAGAATTTGTCGGGCCCAGAGATAAACGTTTCAGTGCGTACCACCCACAGAGTATCGCTTTACAACATATCTAAATTATGTTATTAATATTTTAATATAGCAGAGGGCACTTTCCTGAGATCGTATTTCTTGTACAACATTTGATCGATTGTGCCAGTGACGATACTTTCTTTTTCTAAACTTGACAAGAATAAGAGCTTAAACACAATATCTCTTGTTTTCTTTGCCTCAAGTGAGGACGACCTTATGAAATTCCATTCTCCGCAAAAGACAATGTTGTTTGCTTTGTAGCAATGAAAAACTAGATTCGCTGCTTTACATTGATTTCTCGTTTTCAAACGTGGAAACGCTGCAAGCAAAATCTTGGAATAATTGCTATTGCTTATACTAAGTTTTTCCATAGCTTTTGCTAAATCTTAACAGCATCTCGTGTTTACGTGATTACAAAATAGCAGTTTACAAAAGACGACCTGATGGTGGAGTGTAGAACAAAGTGACGTCATTCCTTCTGCACGACTTTCAGACGAAATCTGATAATCCACCAATAAAACAGACACTCTTTTTAATAGGAATAAGAATGCGATGGTTCCAGAAACAATAAGCTGTGACGTAATTGGTGAAGCAGTGAAGCGAGAAAAAAGTTAAAAAAGCAACTTGTAATATCATCTTGGATTCTTCAAGCAATGTTAACGAACATTGTCTCGATTCACTCCGTTCATAACTGCCATAGACTACGAATCTATTGTGCCATTTGAATGTTGTGTCTTGGGTATAACGTTTAAGCTATTTACCGAATTTCCTTCATCCAGACTTGAAAGTTCAAGGCGGTCATATTGACTTACAATGAACCCAACGCAAACTTGCTTTGATATGCTGTATCGCGGGTCTAAGGGGTTAATTGGGAGAACTCTAAGGTTTGTAGCTGTTGAAGATGGTGAAATAATCGTTACTTTGGTACTTGGATTCGCAGTCCTCACTTCGGGGAGTCATTTAAAAGATAGTTTTTCAAAGTCTTTTGAAGACGTATCAGCTGAACATCTGCCACTATTTTTTTTTTTTTTTTTTGAGTCAGCATAGGTTTATCTATAGCCTACTGTGATGCTTGGTAAGAGGCTACCTTTATTTTTGGTTTACTTTTACTTGTCTTGGTACAGAATACTGTGAAGAAAGTTGTTTGTTTTCATACGTGACCAGCCGTTTTTTAAAATGGAAAAGCTGTGCTTCGCGTTATTGCCCGATTTAGTGTTTATGGAGCCTTTACAATTCAGCGTCATGGAAATCTCATACGACTTATGTTGAGGTATTTGTGCGAGAGGGAAAATCGAAATTTTGAGTAGAGCCGCAGCATTCTACTTTGTTGCAATTAAACGTTTTGGTAACGTCACTCAACCACGTGAAAACTGCACTATTGCCACTGAGCTGATGCAAACATAAGCAGGCAAAGACAACTAGCCTTAAATTATGGATGATTGTGCCAAAGTCGCTCCTTTCCTGCGAGCTTCATCTTGATGGACCATCTGCTACGTAGGCAGTCTCAGTTAGGCATTGCTGTTTTTGGTTAAGCCTATTAGGCTTCCAACAATGTCTCTTTCGCAAAGTAGTGCGTATGGAGCTACTTTTCATACAACTTATCTTTCATACAAGCAAGCAGCCTATCTACACAAAGTAGCCTGCCTAATTTGCTGAAAACACATTGTTGAAATAGGGATAAATACTTTCTCATGTCGCATAGTGTAAGCAAATGAAAACCAACACGAGTTCTAACTTTGGCTAAATCCGGGTATGTACATTAGGCTACAGAAACTTATTGTCGGTTGGTCGAAAGTGACTTGCCTCTTTTAAGTTACATAAAAATGTAAAGTATTCCTTGTCGAGTGTTTTTATGCAACTCTCATACCACTTGCAACAAGTAACACAAAATCAATCGTATTGTACGTTGACCAATCCCAGGCAAACAGTGTCAAGTTGAAGGAAACTTCCTACGGAAACTGTTGCCTGCACTGCGTTTATCATTTAATCCACAACTTTGTGGCGTTTCTTTGATCTTTGTAAACCTGGTAATCTGTTATCAAAATATAGATTTAAATTAAAATTCTATTGGATAAATCCACTACCAATGAGCATGTGGTTAGTTATGCTGTTGCATCAAAGCGCTTTGTATTTTTTGTTCCTGTAAGAAAATCAGTTGCAAGTCGTAAATATACACGAGAGAACTTTGATAATTACTTTTGCTCCATTGAGGTGTGGTTTTTAAAACATTAAGTTTTTCAAAGAAAACATTTGTTGTTTACTTTTACGAGGAAAAGCGTGGTGGATTTGTTTTGTTTTAAAATAAACGTTCAATTTCTTTTGACATTTTGGCGCAGAGTGTGCGAAATGAAAAGGCTGTAGTGTCAATTGCGACCAAAATAAAAACACTAGCTCGATTCGGTCAAGAAGAATGCGCGATAATTTTGTAACATAAATTATTCATCGTCCATTGAAACCAGCGATGAAAGTAATATGGCGAAATGTCTCAATGGTATTTCTTTGTCTATTTGTTTAAAGGCCAACTAGTTCCGGTTCATCTATCTGCTTATTATATTACGAATAATCTTCCTGTTCAATTCACTCTATCAAAGCCAACTGTCTCATCTGTGTGTGCGGCAACATACTTTGTTGATCGTTTTTAATTAAAGTCTTAGAAATTGTTGCTACATTTTGATGGTAACGAATACCTTGACTCATCATGTATGTCTACCAGTTAGACACAGTCTTGCGACCAATGGTGTCATAGCATTCATCGTTATCACATGCACAGGGTTAATGTTGTACAATTTTCATGTACCGCACATGGCAGACAGATCACACACAAACTGCAAACTTTGTTGTGTCAGCTGGTTATATTTTCTAATCTGCGTAATTCGTTTTTGATAGTTGGATTAAGGGAAGCAACGCAGTCTCGTGTTTAGTATGAATTGCTTATTATGTTTTTCTATTTTACATCCGACACAATACTTGGTGCTTTGAATATTAAGATGTTAACGAAACCCACCCACCATTGCGTTGGAAAATTATTTCTGTCTACCAGTGGACAAAAAGGGATTTTTTTTGCTTGAACAGCCCAGATATGGCTAAGACTACGAAGAACATTTTGATATTATAAAAACTTGACCCTTTTTCAGTTGAAATCATTCCAATGTTTTGTAGCAAACTCAACAAAACAATGTTGCTAAAGTTGCTAAAACCAAGCTTAACAAATAACACAAGCAATGGCGGTATCTGCACCCGTTTCACTTGCGCAACCTTCACCATTTTTAGAGATACAAATTAAACAATTAAGTACCCGCTGTAGCTTGCCTGACAAATTGAAGAACTGCAACATGAAAATAAAAAGTTGTTGGTCAAGTTTTATTAACCTTCTGTACCTTGTCAACATGATCTCTTTCTCAAAGTTTAATTAAATATTTGCAACGATAAAGCTTCGGTGACACGGTCAATTGGCAGTGTACAGATGTACAGTACTAACAATTTTATGATTAGCACTTTGTGATGTAGTACGGACGTAAAAGTAACCAAACATTTGTGTATTGCAGAGTTCTGAATATGGTGAAAAATTTTAAGCTTTATTATGAAGAGGGAAAACATTTTGTTGGCGACAAAAGATTCGACAGGTAAGATTGCTAATGAAAACCGTCACACCAACTTATGATGAATCATTGCAAAAATGTGCAGCTCATCGACCATTTTTATTTTAAATACGATCAAAGAAATCCATCAGGGAGGCCTAATCCATTTAAAAAACTTACCTATCTAAATGTGAAGTTTATGCTAACCGGTAGTTTCAACTGATGCGCCCACTGACCATCATTGAAGGCCAATCAATCAATTAATTGAATACGGTCTGAAATATAAGCAGAAGGGATAATTTTTGCACTTGAATACCAGAAAGGGTTTTACACTCCACCCTTGTGAGTTCCCCCTGATTATGTCACAAAATAGAGCGTGCACCACCATAAAATACCACATTGACATTCTTGACAAGACGTGCTGTCACATGGTACGTTTCTCTGTCTTTTCAAGCATTTCGAAAAGTAATCTTCTTTCCCTGTAGTCTTGACCTAACAATGTAATTGAAAACTTGTTACGAGCTCATACACGAGACCTATGTTTTTACAAGACATATCAACTATTGTTGCTTCACATTCCAGTGTGTACGCATTAGCGGAAGATGGCCTAATAACCATGTACGTTGAAAGCAAGGCTCAAGATTACATCGAAAAGATGTCACTGGAACCGGTGTACAATAGCCTCAGTCGGTAAGGCGTTCTTTGTTGATGGAATTACCTTTATTTTTGTCGATTTGACTTATGTTGACATTGCGAAAACATTGAAAGAAGCGAGTTATTGAAATAATGTTTGAAGTTTTGAATGAGGTGACATTGTGTTGAGGTATCATTTATTACATCTCGTTTGGAAACGTATGACAGATTGACATCAATTCCTTAGAACTGGCCACAAAATCTCAGCTTTTATGTCATTATTTCTTTCAGGTATTCTTCCATTGGAAGTCGTCACGGAAACACCAACGGGCAATTTGTTCATCGTCAGCAGTTTCAGCACAGCACTCCCTCTCCAACTGAACTTTTGTACCATGATAAGAACCATCAGCAGTGCCCTCTTGAATATTATGGTGACGAACTCACCGATGCTTCTCCCCCGCATTTTCAAGATCGGAGCTTAT
This sequence comes from Aplidium turbinatum, assembly GCF_918807975.1. Lineage (NCBI taxonomy): Eukaryota > Metazoa > Chordata > Ascidiacea > Aplousobranchia > Polyclinidae > Aplidium > Aplidium turbinatum. The sequence continues at coordinate 29,946,111 of NC_137475.1, read as the reverse complement.
CTCACAATGACGCGGAAGGCGAGTGGTATCAGCGCGGCTACGCGCCACAAAACACCCTCGATGTCCCATGTCATTTTTCAGACAAGGATATGTCTGGACAGACAGAAAGAGGGCATCTTGGTTATGAAGATACTGGACAAAATAAATTCAACCTTTCCCTACCGGAAGAATCGATGCGACGTCTTGATGGAGGAATGAAAAAGAATTTGACTCCAACTTCTTCCGATGAGAGAAAGAGAACTAAGAAACGAATTGCGACCGCAAATCAAGTTTTGAACCAACATAACGATCTTCAGGAACCATATCTTTCAGAGCAGGAGGAACTGTTACAGAAACTCGCTGCTGCTGCTCCGGCTCATTTAGATTTTTCCGCCTCATTCAACACCGGAAAACCTAGACGGGCCAGTCATGATCATTACGGACTTCACAGAAACGAGCAAAAACTAGCCTACGAAGCAATGTCCAGACGTCTTTCCTCGGACGTGGTCCCAGGATTGTCCTACAAGCAGTCTGCCTACCATCGCCCCTCTGTAGCACAAAAGCAACTATCCGCTGTAGCGCACGTGCGAAACTTGAATTCCGGTATTGGAACCGCAATGAATTCCAAGGTAAGATTATACCAGCTTATTTTTTAATCGGTTTGAAGAAAACCTTTGCTGTTACATTTATTCAACGTCGAATAGTACCAAATGAATTTGAAAATGACAGTCAATTCACATCAAAGCACTGTTGACAACAGTCCTCTGAGTGATGCTTAGTCGGTTTATTGTTCGTTCACTCTGGGTGGTACATTGTGACTTTTTTGAGTGGACACATATTAACCACTTTTTCATCAATTAGTCTTTCAAAAGCAATCATTAGCTGGTTTTGTCGGCTGCATTACCGAGTGGTGAGAGCCCTAGAACAACGTTCGAAAGGGCGCCGGTTCGACACCGCTCAAGAGCATGCGGCTTTGTGTTTTGTAAGACACTTAAAGGCATGCTTGAAGGTGGTTACGACGATTGGCTTCCTTGCCTTCCCGTCCACTTAATCTAAATCTTCAATCACCGGACGTAGCCTGGATACGACAAACAAAACACAAACAGCTGGCTTTGTTCAAATTTTTCTTTGAACTACTTGCTGAGTGTCGTGCAAATGAAAAAGTGTTATTAGGCATTGCCCTCGTTAGCAAAATCCGCCCTTTTGTAGATCGATTCAACGTCTGCGGAATGTAAAAAGGACAGGTTTTGCTTGCTGGGGCGCGGAAAAAGTGGTCAATGTGTTGGAATTTGCAAATCATTATTACGCCTATGAAGTGGGTTTACAGCTTGTGTTTTTATGATGCTCATTTTTGAAACAGGTTAACAACTTCTGTGGAAAGCTAGACGATCTAAATCCTTTGAATGTAGACCAAGGTAAGACTATTGTTACTCGATTTGTACTTCATAGAAGTGATTGATCAGCCCACTTGCATAGATTATTATTGAAAATCAACTACGATAACACAAATTGGTGACTGGTTTTGCCTTTTTGTCGCTTCTTGATGAAATAAGGTTCAGAGCAATGTGATTTCTTTAAACAGGGTTTAGACAAAACGAACAACAAAGCAGCCCGTTCAGCAATATTTTACCTGCTGTTGCCGAGGGCTCGAGCCTGGACCATCTCATGGCTGTCCATCGGCAACTTGAGGAAGGAGCACGTGATGGTGACGTCACGCGCAACGTCATTAGTGACGCCAGAGGCAATAGTTTTCACATCAGACAGCAATCCGATCCAGTACGGCCTTTGCATAGCAGAGAGAGGTAATAAAGTAATTTTGTTTAAAAATAGGCTATGCATTTTACGCCTTTTGCTTTCAGGTTGTATGTATATGTTGATTAACGCAGCCATCTTTGAGTGATAGATTCAAAATTACATGCAGAATTCAGATAGCGTTTACTGTTTCTATCACACGCGTCTTGTTTCCGGTTGGAGCCATACCAAACTTTTTTAAGTTTCAGCAGTCGCCGATAGATCAAAGCATGTTTGAAGGTTTCCTTGATGAAGTTTTGTGGGAATTGTCTTGCGGTGAAAGTACGTGGTAAATCCACATTTTATCCATGGTTTTTCAACGGCGTTGTGACCATTATGTTTAAAGAAACTTAGATGAAAATCGATTCTAAACTTAGCAGCTTGCTCGAATTATTCGTTCGAGAGGCCAACACAATTCCAATTTCAAGGTAACCTAGCTTGCAAATTCCGTTGAATCAATATTAAAAAGACATGTTTTGCCAGTTGGCTGGCAGAGAATCCTTGTCCCATCCAAATGTGAACTATACTTACGTCTAATGTTTTGCCTCGACAGTTCGTATGACGGTCAAGACCCCACCTTGTGTCGTCTCAACCGAATCTCCAGCGAGCGCTTGTTTCGTCACAATAAACTTTCAAACAAAAGTCAGCTTACGGCGCACAGGTAAGCCATGACTTCAACATTGAACAATGGACCACACGCATTCATTCTTGCTTAAGTTTATATTCGGTTCCACAACAGTTGGCTTACAAAAATCTGTCATGTATTGATGATATAAACTTTTGAAACTATGTAGTCTATGCATGTTCAGCTATCCAAAAAAGCTATCAAAAAAAAAATATATATATCCAAAAAAGTCTTTCTTTGTTGAGATAGAAACAGTGAGAGATTTTATGTTGCGTAGGTCACAGGCCAATGAGAAATTTTAAAAATGTTATCTCAGAGCAAACTTCGTCAGGACCAATACCACCAATCTTTCCATAACCTGCTGAAACTGCTACAGCATCTCTTTTTGAGTTTTTATGGGTGAAAGTAAAAACAACATTAATCACACCTTGGGCCTAGGTTGAAATGGTTTGCGCTGTTTGTAGAGCATTTAGAGTTTTGATATGGCTCAAGGGAGCTCCTCACCCTTTGTAACTGCTCTCTGTGATGATCAACCGGGACTGTGCGTTTTCTGCAATTACAATGAATAGAAAATGAGCCACGTCAAAGAGCACTGCCACTTGTGTCTCTGTCCATGTTTGGCGTCTTGCTTGCTAGATGCTTCAGAGCATCTGCCTGGCGACCTTCTTGAAATTTATAGCATTTATCCATCTTTTGTTATTGGTTCCCCATTGGTTTTTCTATTTACCAAAATCTGGACAGTGGTCATATTTAAACAATCGTATGCTCAACCGAGTAAAGATTGCACCAACGCAAATATTTAAGCGCGTGGACATCATTATCTTCAACAACGCACTGCAGTATAACCCAGCGTAACAACAGGCTTCTACCAGAAGTTAAATTGACTCGATAAAGTTTACTCATTTGTGTACTGTCAGTTGAACGTTAACAAATGTTAAAATCAACAAACAAACTGAGCAAGATCGGCTTGAAAGTATTAATAGTTTCTTTGTTTATTAATCATCTATGGCGAAATGCGCAAAGAGGCGATCTTCTTAACTTTACATTTGCAAATAGTGTAGTGAGTTGCTGCAATGCCAGCTTGCAGGCTGAAGGATGATACTCTCTTGGCTTATTCAGTGGACTTGATACAGTTAAAGCTTTGGGTATAGGATTGTCGTCATTGCTCCACGAGCACATAAACAAAGGCGGCTGTGATGTTACTCAGCTTCACAAGCTTGTAACTTCGTGAACAATATTTCTCAATTTCCATTTTAAAGACTCAAATAAAAGATAGATAGGCCACTAAATAGTCCAATGTAACAGCTGCCTCTATTGAACAAATATATGGATTCTTTTATATCATGTTTGCCGTTAAATTTCTTTTTTGTTTGGTGGATTGAAAATCACGTGATGTTTGCTTGACATGAATCCAATAAGAAAAACCTGTTTGCCGACGTTGAATTGCGGTAAAACGGTCGGATTTCTCTTGGCTGGAAATGTTTAATTTGCAGTATTTTTTCTTAACAGAACTGGAAGCGTCGGCTCTTGCGAATCGGGACTAAGCAACAGTTCGAGTGGCGTGGAGAGGGCTGATACATCAAGTAGCAACTTCACTGTAAGTAGGATATGTGCTTAAGACAAAGAAACCTGTCTATACTGTATCTTTTGATTTGCTATACAATTACTTTGAACAGTCTTGTGATAAAAGATACAAATTGTCTTTGAAAAAAGTCGAAACTTTCGACATTAACTGACGCCATCGCTTTGCGCTTGAGCGTCATAGTAATACGGGTACATAACGAACTGTGAAAAAATGAATCCGTCGCTACATAGTCGTTCGAAACGTAATTCTATGAAAAAAATGACCGAATTAATTGATCAAAATTCCTCCTACTTTTAGCACGATTCTAGTCACTTCTCATCCGAAGACGACCGCAATTCTCCATCACCAAGACATCGACCAGGTGAGGTTATTTCAATTTCCCGTTGGCTCAGTGGTTACGCGCCCGGCTCAAGATCACGCGGCGCTGGTTCAACTCTCGTGGTGTGCGCTTGAGCAACGCACTTTCAGGACTGCTCTCCATTCAGCGGCACCTAGTGAATGGAATAATTTCCCGGCAACAACACTTCAACAATCGGAAAACTTCACCCTGCCAATCTCGGTAACCGGCCCTGCGTCAAGAGCCTCTACAAGTATGCGAAACTACCAGGAATAACCTATCAAGGCTTTGTCAGTCCGAGGATAAAGGTTCAAAACCAAACCAAATGCCATTTTTAGATCAACCTTTGGCTACTATTGTAGTCTGTGTGATCCTAATATCTCTGATTAACTCAATTTCCTGTTGATGGTAGAAATCTAGTCGATTATGTCGTTTGTTCCCTACTTTGTTCTAAACTCATGTTTTTCTATCAGCCTTTCAACGATGTGCAAGCGAATCTCCACAGCTCTATCGCTTTCCTCCACTAATCCAAGAAAACAGAACTGGCAGGTTACCAGAAAGAGTAGAAGAATCGCCATGGCAACGTAGAAGTGACGTCGAAGAAAATTTCTCCCGGAGTCGTTCTTCATCGTCCAAAGGAAAGCGAGAGCCATTGTCTCTTCTGAATCCGAACAAAGAAGAAACGTCAAACGGCGAAAAATCAGCGTCTAAAAATCATAGCCAAGCACAAGCGCAATGTGAGGTAGCGTGTACTTTACTGTATTCATCAACTTAACTTGATTAGCAATTGTGTTGATCGTAATTGCGTCAAATCGATGAGACATTTGTAAATTATTTATACAAACCACTTTTACCTATTTATTGCCGCATCCAGATTTTGTTTCATTTTCTTTACATCTTTCTACATCAAGCTGATGTTAAAGTTGTTGATTTGAGTCAAGAGCTAAGTCTTTATGTGTTGGTCAAGTTGGAATTGTAGCCCATTTATCACAATTCTTTGATTTCTCTTTGCTGAGTGCTTTCACAAATATGTTCTGTTCATCGTCAGCGCCATTGTCTACAAGGCGATTTGCTTTAAACGAAAAATGTCGAAACAACGCCACTAAACGCTCTGTTTTAATTTAACTAACGGTGTTTTACACAGCAATGGCATTCAATCCTGCAAATACCTTGGCGCTCATAAACAAGAATTTTTATTTGGTGATTTCCGCGCAGTTAAATATTGAAATTGATCATTCTGTAATTTGTGTCGTAGAATCGAGAACGAGAAATCGTTGTGGACAAGTCTGCCTGTGTTGTGGAGACTTCACTTTTTGTAACCTCGTCCGTAAGTAGCCTAGACTAGTTTCAAAGTTTCGATATCCAAATTTAGAAAAGTTTTGTTGGTATATTGTCACCCAGCAACTTGCACATATTTGTACACTTTTAAACGTGAGATACAGGTCAATTTCAGCGTTGAAATGTTCGCTTATGTCATTACATTCAGTTTGGTTCAAAATTCTGTCATTTGTTTGTTGGCGTGCATAATTTGACTTTAAATCGTACAATCGATTCATTGTTAAGCATTATTTAGTATCCAATTTCTTGTGTTACTTCAACGTGTTTCTTATTCTTTCAAAATCGAAGAGGATTTCACTTTATAAAAACATAACTGACTCTTCTCCTTGTGTGTTTATTGTTTAACACTTGAGATTAGAAATTTTAATTTTCTTAAAATTCTCAATTTGTCTTTGTGTCGCGACCAATATATTTCACTTAACCATTCTATTTTGATCAACAGGTGCGCCCCAAACCCAACTTCAAAGCTGACCCAAGCCCACAGCAGTCACCAAAAAGCAAAGAAAAAGCTCACAAAGCAAAAACCAGCAGCAACTCACCTGAAACCAAAGATCAGCGAAAAGCGAAACAGCTCGCCCGTCGCGCAACGACTACAGATATTACAACTAAAGGCGGAGGAACTCCACGGAGAAGCGGAAGCTTGAAGGAGAAATCCAACAAGCAAAAACAGGTGTGTTGCCTTTAGGCGCTACGTAAAAGTTACATTTGTTCCAAATTTTTTAGCAAAAATGTTGTTTATCTTCAAATAGTGGAATTTTCCGATAAATCAAGTATTTATTGCTTTCTTAGGTCGAGGAGACTAAGCAAAAAACGAAAAATTCTTCACCAACCAAAGACAAAAAGTCGTCTGCGCTATCACCGTCCACACGTCATCGTCCGGTGGCATCACCGTCACGTGGTCACCGTCATCCTTCGTCATCGCCTTCGAAGAGCGGGCGGAGCAAATGTTGCGTGGCTCAGCATTACGAGAAAGAGCACCAATACAAGGTTAGCTTTGAGGGATCAAGTCCTTTTGACAAATAAAACAATTTGACGTCATTGTTAGTGCCCGATGGATGGAAAGTTGCAGATCATAACTTGCAGCTTTTTAACTGGTGTGAAGCAGGGTGTGAAGACGATTGCGGCACTTGGAGGTGAATCCGGCCACCCTCGGTAACGGGGACATCACCGGATTAAAACTGGACTACTACTACTACTACTGTTGGTGCCGGAGTTTGGAATTGAATGTATGGTGGCAGACAGCGCGCATGTCTAGTCTACTTGTCATTTGCCACATTACGACGCGTGTGTTCCTCGGCGCTTGCTTACTCGACGCAAACACAGGTCTTCAGTTCCGGAGCAGCTACACATTTTTGTGGTTGATGACGATCAGTGTTTGTTGTAAAGACAAATTTATTAGTCATTGGCCTTGTTCATCAGAGCAATGCACACGAATTAAGTCCTTGAGCGCTTTGTCACACGTCACAGAAAGTTATAGCGCTGGCATGGCTATTTGTGGCAGGTTAACTCAACCTAGAAGACTTAAGTGTGTGCCAATTTCAACCCGAGGCAGGCACCATTTAAAAAAAGTGCAAGTGGAAACATAGCGTTGGCCTTTTGATAGGCACGTCAATTTTACGATTTTTATTATAACTTTATGTAACTGTTAATATTATTTCATTACGTAATCCCATGCGACTAAGGTAAAAAAAATTTTATATAAACTGCTTACGGCGTTGAAAAGATTACGTCGAAAAAACAGACAAAATACTTCTGTGTTTCATGTTTGAATTGCTGCTTTGGTGGTGTGAAATCTAAAATCGAAGTCTGGTTGAATATTTTTAAAGCGGTTTAAGTGGTCAAAGGATAACTCTAATAACATCTTACCAATGATAAACGTGCCATAACTTTTCTTAAACCACTGTAGTAATTAGTATGTATTTCTTGCAGAAAGGACAGATTTTTAAAAGTCTTCGTTTAATTGACCGTTTTATACTTGTTGGCCGGCACAATTATACACGATACAAAAGATAAAATTAATTTTTACTTTCTTTAGGCGCCGCACCACTTCATTAACCTGCGCGCTTGTCTCTGAACACAGTAATTTGTAAAACACGGAAAAATAAAAGTATACGACGGAATTCACAACTCGGATATTAGACAATTAACTTTGCGGCGATTTAATTCTAAATTGACTTTCCCGTGTTTGGTTTTCAAACTCTTGCTTCGATTTCTGGTTATTAAATATATTCTTGGGTTTGTTTTTGCTCTCATCCGGATATTTCGGTGTTGACCATAGCTTTATATTTTTTAGTCTCACACCTACCGAGGGCTGCAGTGGTGCGAGTACTGTGGAAATTTCATGTGGGGAATTATTCAGCAAGGCGTGCAATGTGTCGGTGAGTGATCAACAAGTATTTCAACTAGAGTTGTTTTTTGTTTCTTTCAGTGACAAAGTGAACGACTTCTGGAAAAAAAATATTAACACAACATGGAAAAATAAAAAATAAAATCAACAATTTGTCTCTTACGTGGTATTTTGAGAGAAGTGTAAAACAGATTGAATAAGTCGCTGTGTTGTTTTATCGATCTTTTAATAGAATATTACGTTTTAGTAATTTAATTTACTTGCAAACATGTTTTAAGCAGCTTGTTTGATTAGCCTTTTCGACTACTATTTTATTTCACGCGAAGAAAAACTAATCGTTCTACAAATTTGATTGCCAGTGATTCTTTTATGTATTGCGTTGAAATAATAAAAAATACTTTGTTCTTTCAAACTATCAACCTCATAACGATGCTGACCGAACGATTTACGAATCACATTTTGATTGGCAGATTGTGGCCTTAACGTCCATAAGCAATGCTCTAAGCTGGTGCCAAACAACTGCCAACCCGCACTGAAGCATGTCAAACATGTCTTTGGAGTGGACCTCACCACCTTGGTCAAGCTGCACAGCACACAACGACCAATCGTCGTTGACATGTGTCTCGAAGAAATTGAGCAACGAGGTAAATTTTGTTACCTGATCTTTTGTTTGGAGCAAAAATTCTGTTATACTTTCGCGAAAAAGCATCGCTTTGTCAACACGCTCAATATTAAGACTTGGTTGGTCACATGTAACAGTTTCTTGCGTAGTTTTCGTTACGTCATGAACAACACCGATTATTGTTAATCAGTTTTATATCCTTAATTGATTAAATTAGTCATTGGTATATTTGCATCTCATCAACTTTCCCTTTACGAGTAAGCTTCAAAGTTGCCACTCATTGAGTTAAACGCATAAGAAATGCAAGAACCTGTGTACCTGGTGCAACTGACAATAAAACCTCTTTAGGTTCTAAACACACGTTCACCGAAAGGGAATGCTGCTTCTGTAAAGAACTTTTCTGAGTATTCGAAGTGATAAACTTGTTTTCTTTGTATTTTTTTACAATGTAGGGTATGATAGGCCTATAAGTTGAAGGTCAAAGGCCAACAAGCAATAGAACTAACCTAAGTCACGTCTGCGCAGGAATGAACCAGGAAGGTATTTACAGAGTCTCTGGTTCCCATGACAACATATTGGAATTAAAAGCGGCTTTTGATCGCGGTAAGTGTATGAAGACACTAAATCTCTTTGTATGTTAAACGCCTCAAAATGTAGGCTGTAGTGTGCACGAGCAAGGCCTATGAGAGGGGGGTACGAAGGGTACGGCGTACCCTTGAGGGCCCAGGTCTGTGTTTGTTGGGGGCCCAAAATTGTGATTTTATAGTTCACGTGCAAAAATGTTTGGTTAAAACCATCCTAAACAACTAAATTCAAGCATAAAAGTTGTTATTCTTTAGTTCTGGGGGTCCAGTAATATAGCAAAAGTGCCCGGAAAGGTAATTGAGTGCATTGCGAGCAAATTAGGGCCCTAAAGTGGTGATTTAATGCTTTACGTGCAAAAATGTTCTGTGAAAGCACCCTAAGTTAAATGATAAAAGTTGGTCACTCTCCTACTGGGAGGGGGGCATAGTGTAGTGTGAGAAAAACCCGGAAAAAAGCCCGGGTGTTTTTTTGTCTTTTAAAAACTCTTTAAATAGTCTTCTTATCAGGAATAATTATAGGCTACGTCTAAGAAAAAAAAAAAAATTTGAAAATTTTACATTAAAGGCTAAAGCTGTACAAGCGACACCTCTCAACAGCAACAACTGACACACGAATTCAATGTAGGATGCACAAATTGGCGAGGGACAGATCGCAGGATATGCACAACACAAAATAATAGTTTTATTGCAGCCTGATAGGCCTACTATTATTGTGCACAGATGTTCAATTCTGCAGTAAAATGTTGTATGGTGTGCAATACGCCTAAGCAAACATCATGCGTTTTACCCAAGACAAAGGGGGCCCGGAATGACTCTTCGTACCCCTAGTTAAAGCGTCTCTCAGAGGCCCTGTGCACGAGACATCATGATGGACAGGACATAATGCCACTTATCAATCCAATTAGTTGGCAAAATATTTTCAAAAAGACGCATTTAGGGCTCATTATCACCGCACTGCTGCCAACGTCAAAATCAGTCGCAAATACAGCAATTTCTGCATAAGCTTTACATTATTTCTTATTAAGATGAAGTAAAACTCTACAAAATCAGTTAACATCTGACAACATATGTTTGGTATGATCAAAACTTTCAGCACCGAGATGGGCTATGATTTGAAATGCGGCACTTTCGATTAATTACTTTAATCGAGGGCACCAACAGCCAAACTCCATGAGTGAATTTTAAACTGCCTTGCAATGATAAGTTTTTTATATGTTCGTTTTTGCAGATGGTCCCAATACTGACCTATCCAAGCACACCGATATCAATACCATCGCTGGTGCACTGAAGTTGTATCTGCGTGAGCTTCCTGTTCCGCTCATGCCTTATCAACTCTATTCAAGATTCATCAACGCCGCAAGTGAGTGATGAAATAGAGAAAGCGTTTTACACTCTTGTTTACCGTACTGTCAGTGATTGTTCTTCCGTTTCAATATATTTCGGAGCTTTAAAACCATTCGAGTGTTAATTTCTTTCCTCTTCGTTGCTTTCCGTAGAAATATCTCACGATGATGGAAAAGTAAACGCAATACGAATGGGCCTCAGTGCAATGCCAGGAGCACACTTGCAAGCTCTCAAACACTTAATCTTACACTTGGGAAGGTAAGCGTTAAGATGCGATTTCGTTTGAGTGACAGTTGTGAAACGAAAAGATCACTGGTATATGTTCCAATGATCAAAAAATTTGGCTAATCAAAAATGTCGTCTCCGATTTAAAGCCGCTTGTGGTTACGTGCTTACGGTGCTTCGCAATCTTGCTTTTGTCGAAGTGATGTCGCAAAACAATAAAATAGCGATATATGTTTGCTTGCTTTATTGCTAAGTAGACAGTTGTTCCATGCTGGTAATTCTCGTCTGGTTGAAGCATTTTTTTACGGGCGAAGTTGCGTTTGGAAATGTTTGAAGAACATCAAGTCAAGCTAATATAAACCGATTTAATCATGATTTCAGAGTCAGCGACAATGCATTGCACAATCAAATGACAATCCACAACCTTGGAGTTGTGTTTGGACCCACACTTCTACGAACCCCCGAAAAAGAAGCCAGTACTCAATACAATATGAACGACACTCACTTCCAGCAGGACGTCGTGGCCACAATGATAGAGTTTCGACATTATCTTTTCGGCTCTGGCTGAAAGTCACTTTTTGAGACGTTTCTATTTCATTTAGCAATAGCTGGTTTCAATCGTATTATTAGTAATTTTTATTGCTGCATACTTCTTCTTGTTTATTTATTACACGATTGTAAGTTCTTTTTAAACTTTTGTGTTTACTCAAATCTTTTCCTGAACAAGTTTTGGGAAACCCTGCGACCTGTTCCAATATCCCAATAGATAAATCGTTCATCTTCGCTCATAGGATGCCTGCTCGCATTGGCATGGGTTAAAGTGACTTCATGTTTGAATGTAGCGGTGTGCTGTACGCCCGTGCATAAAACAACCCGATATTTTATGTGCAATACTGCAGGCGACATCATAACAATCTTTTCAATGCATAAGTTGCTTCGATATCCTACATGGAATTTATGCGTCAGGGTCACAGTCAACTCCAGCTTAGTTCGAAGAATATATTATTACGGGAAAGGTCCAACTTAATTTGATTTCAATTCATGTTAATTCTTTGTGTTATTGTACTAATTTCTTAAGAATTTGCGTTTTGTTGTCATAGCACTGTGCTGTTTAATTTAGCGACCTTCGTCGATCGCTATATTGATTGTAATAAACAATTTGTCAAAAATTCATTCCTACTCGTTTATTCATCAAAGACGCAGATAGACCAAAACATTGCAGTGAGAAGTGTACGACTATCCTAAAATGACAGTAGCTTACTGTACTTCGACTGCCATATCGTAGATTGTGTCTGACAGCGCGACAACGAAAGGACCTTTGATCTACAAGTCTGGTCACCCTGTAGAACAGGGCTACTCAACTGGCGGACCGCGGTCCGAATCCAGATATTCTGGGTGCTGATGGTGGACCTTGAGCTTTTGGAAGAATAACCTCATTGCCACGTTTCAGGGCTTCTTTAAACAGATTTCTACTGGGAGGAAGTACTGTTTACTGTGATTATCCTAGTTGCTGAGGGGTTTTAACTCCCAGACTCCTCAACACTTTCTCAGAAATCCAATTCGAGTTACAGTTTACCTAAAAAAGTGGTTTGGTACAGATAGCTTAATTTTCGTGGTTGCGAGTGAAATAACTTACTCACCGAACCGCTAATAATATTCAACTTGTCAAACTGGACCTTTGTTAAGATTAGTTGAGTAACCCTTCTGTAGAATGTTAATGGTTGGCAATATCCAATGCAATAGTAGGCATACATTGCCAAACCCTGTCACTAAACAGTTAAAAATAAACACCCACTAGGCCAAGTACATGTTCACTAATGACTAGGGCGCTTTATATTTTCACAATTTTCGAAAAGCGTGGTCTGATATGGGGTTTTGTGTAAGAACTTCGCGTTTGAAGCAGTTTTCTTACACAAAGTAGTGAAAGAGCTCCTTGCATCACGATTTCATACCTATGCAACCTACATTTTGGAAATCGAAGAATTGGAAAATTAAAAAACCTTGTGAAAGACAAAATTAGTGAAAAACTCTACAAAGCTGAACCGCTCTGATAGGTCTATCCACTTGCGTAGCCTACATTTTCATGCAATATTTATTTATTTTTAAGCGGTTATTAAAATTCGTTACCGTACTTAGTTTGTTGTGTTTTTTTTTAGTGTTTGTTGTTAAATCAATCTGAATCACAAACAAGCAGAAAAGTAAATGCACGCGATCACGCCTGACCAAGTTGCTGAAAAACATGATAAGTTAAAAACTGAAGCCTAAGTGCAAATTAGTTAAAAATTTATTCTTATTAGCCTAATAAGCTAATAGCCTACCGGTAGCCTACGGAAACGTTTTTTCTGCAACAGATACATTTTTCGACTCTAAAAAAGGGTCACAGGAAATCGACTCTTCTGAGTATTTTCACTTTTAATTTGTTACTTCGAAAAGTAGTTTTCCATGCAATCCTTCGTGAAAATTGTGCTTTTTGGAACTTTATAGGCCGTGCCAGACATCTTTATGATGTCAAAATGAATTACAATTTTGGGTGCAGAATTTTTACCCAAAAAAACATACCACACCAGGGTTTTTGAAAATCAAAAATAAATAAGTACAAGCAACATCATGTGGCATGAGCTACCAGTAGCCTACACTGGTTAACCTACAGAGGTACACTTGTCCGCCCCGTCAGCATAGTGGTTACGCGCCTGGCTCTGGATCACGCGGCGCTTGTTGGATTCTCAGGGTGTGCGCTTGAACAACGCATTTCAGGACTGCTCTCCATTAAGCGGCACCTAGTGAATGGAATAATTCCCGGGCAACAACACTTCAACAATCGGAAAACGTCACTCGCTAATCTCGGTAACCGGCCTTGCGTCAAGAGCCTCTACAGGTATGCGAAACTACCAAGCAGTGCCGGTCTTAGGGTATTTCGGGCTTTGCGGAATATGACTTGCGGGCTCCAATGACAATGATCCAATTCAGCAGCGTAGCTAGGTATTTTGAAAGGGGAGGGGGTGGTTTGACGGTCGGCGGGTGAAGCCTGACGGCAAGATCGCCGAAGGCGACACCCAGCGGCGGGGTGTGTGGGGAGCCTCTCCCAGAACATATTTGAAAAATTACTTTGAATTTGGGGCATTCTGAGAGCATGTTCAACAAACATTTAGGATTGAATATTACTGTAAAATGGTGCTGTCAAAAGGATAAGATCATGCTTTCTTTGGCATTTTTCGGAAATAAAGCTATGTCTCTATGTTGATTCCGGATGCAACCTATTTCGTCCCCCGATTTCGTACCCTGAAATCGTGTAACAAAATCAAATTTCGACCTATTTCGTCACCTGAAAAGATCGAGAGAAATTTTGAAATGTTTGCGGCAACTCCGATCAGCGACTTCGGCTCTGTTGTTTTTTTTTCTTGATCTTTTCAGGGTACAAAATGTTCAGGAGACGAAATAGGTTGCACCCGTTGAGTCTCTATGTTTTCTTGTTGCTAATTTCTTTGTTGAATTTTTCCATTGGAAATGACAAAATTACAGCATTTTCTGAGTAATTTGCGGGCCCTGTGCGATCGCACGGTTTGCACACCCTAAAGACCGGCACTGTACCAAGAATAACCTATCAAGGCTTTATCAGTCCGAGGATAAAGATTCAAAACCAACCAACTGGTGAACAAAATAAGATATAGACCAAGTGGGCTTTAGAACGTAGCACATAAATATTTATCAGGTAGGGCGTAGGCTAATGCAAAATATGCTTAGCTGGCTAGAACATCGACAAATGATTAGTGCTACCGTATACGTAATTTTCATCTGTAGGTCGCTGCAGGAGATGGTGAGAAAATTTTCCCTATGAACCAGCTGACTGCAGTCTTTGTGACGTTCTAGCGCTCAGTCAGTGAGTTGATTCTTGCTTTGAACTTTGTTTGATAATTACAAAAGAAAAAAGGTTAATAACAGGGGTGGGAATTGAATCAACGTCATCGAAATGACTAGGCTACTTCCCTAACTTTAACACCGCTAGTCGAAGCTGCCGACGGCGAAACGTTTGTATAATTTACTTTCTAACGTGTATCAGTCACATGCAATCAACTGATTTAAATTTTACTTTCTGCTTGGATAATAAATCTCATCTGCTGTGGCGACCTGCAGATTACAAATACGCCTACCGTATTCTCTATTCCAGAGCAAAATCAATTAGTTATAGCACGTGGTCTAGAAGAGGCGTTCAGAGCTTTCCCTTTGGGTGCGTGCTTTACTGCTTTGTCACCCAGGACAGAGTTTGTTACCAGAAAGATAGAAGGATGTGAAACCAGGTTGTTTCAAAGATTAGGACAGCCACCAAAGAGGGCGAGTAAGCCGCGATGTCATAAATAGCATTTTAGGTACAGTAGTTGTTAGATCTAGAAATACAGCGCCGGTTTTTCTTTTCGCCTCAAAGCAGTCTTCAATAGGTTAGAGTCCAGGGGTCACCAACTGGCGGCCCGCGGAAGGTATCAGCGTACAAGTAAAACCAAAAATACTTTTCTTGAGAAGTTAAAGAGCACGAAGGCAAAAAATACTTTCCGGGAAGCATATTTTCCCTTTGCATACGATTCCACCGACCGACTAATCAGATTGTAGTTCTAGGTGGGGGTTGCAGTTATTCCAATGCGATGTCCAGCCACACTGATCCAGTGGTTGATTCAAACGTCTATTTTCAAAATTGTCTGTGAGCATAGGGTTGCTTATTTTAAGTTTGCAAATGTCATGTAAACACTAGTGTGCGTTTCACCGTTATTGTGTTTCACGAGCAGTGTTCTCTTTATGCAAGTTTTAGTTGGCAAAATAGGTCGGTGTGCCAACTCAATTTATAATAAATTGGCAAAATATTATATAAAATTTAAAGACTTTTTCTGATTGTATTGTGAAAATATTTGGCTTAGGGAACGTTCAAATATTACGTAACGCTTTTTTTTCCAAATTTTTGACCCCCCTCCCCCATGTAACGCTTTTTCACTACGAAATCAGCACAAAAAACTACCATTTGGTACTCGAAAGCGTTACGTAACGTTTTGCTTGAACCCCCTCCCCCCCGATGTGACGCTAACGTAACGCTTTGCATAAACTCCCCCTCCCCCTCGAAGGCGTTACGTAATATTTGAACGTTCCCTTAGTAGGCCTACTGCAAAATGTTTTTTTTAAAGAAATATGAAACGCTTCACGATTTTGCGTGTCATCCTTGCGCAGGGGCCATGCTAATTTTCTCTGTATCGTTCCAATTTTAGTATAGGTCTATGTTCTGCCGAAGCAAGTACTACAAAATGTTGTTAATCAACAAATTCTTGCCACGCTGATAAGCACCGCAAGTGACAGTTGTCTAATAATAAAAAAAGACGGTTTTGTAGACTCTCACAAAAAGGATCAAACATATCCCTGGGATCAAAACCAACTCATTGCTTTTTTAGAGGGAAGACTGTTCATGAATTACGATTTTTCGGTGATTTCCATAAGCGTTTGTTTGATGGTGCCTGGTTTCTTCTTCCCTGTTATTTAATGGAGCCTATTTTTCGCTGATATGTCTGCAGGTCACTATTGTTGCCTGTATTGCGATGTGTCAAACATTTCCTTGTTTACTGAAATTGTTAATTGTAAAATATCTTTTGTGAAATGAAGTGACAACACCACTCTTGCTTGGCAATGAATATTCTGATTTTTTTGTTTGTCGTATCCAGGTTTACACCTGGTAGTTGAAGATTTACATTAAGTGGACGGGAAGGCAAGAAAGCTAATCTTCGTGTCCACCTACAGGCATGCCTTTAAGTGTCCTGCCATAGACACAGCCGCAAGCTCTTGAGCGGTGTCGAACCGGTGCCTTTTCGATTGCCGTTCCAGGGTTCTCACCACTCGGCTATGCAGCCTGATGAAACCGCGGCTCGCCTCTCTAAGTGCGCAAAACAAGTGGCCTCGTTTATTAGGCATTGCAAGTAGCGTCGTTCGATTAATTTTGTTCCTGCGGTATTCTCACATAAATATGAACAACATGTAACGCTGGATACTGGGTACGAAATGCGTTCTTTTCTAGCATAAGAGTCAACCTACCTAACATTTTATTAGTGCGGCCCGCCACAGCTCTCCTTAGTGCCAAGTGGCCCGCATGCAAAAAAGCTTGGTGACCCCTGGGTTAGACAATAGATTTTTGGCGCCGAAATAAAATTTCATTATTCGAGAAGCTGGACGACACGGCGCGATGAGACCTTCGAAGATTTTAAAAGGAGCATAGAGAGGGGATGTCCGACGATTGCAACGTGGATCTTTTGGTGGCTTAAATATCAAAACTATTAAAGCTACAAGAAACCACTGAAACAAGCGAGGTGCCTTGAGATTCTTGATCCTACAGAGTCTTTTTTGCCCCAAGGGACGTGGCTTTTCTTTACCAGTGGCGGATGTAAGGGGCTAATCGCCCCCTTCTAAAACACAGAAAAGTAACTGTATTTTTGCAAGATTGCATTAATGTAGACCAGGATGTTGATCTACACATCATTGTGCTTTGTTGAAATCCTCCCCACCCCTTAAAAATACTTACTGGATCCGCCCCTGCTCTCCACAAGTATCACCATGCAAAGCGGTAGTAGGCTACATGCAAAACAACCAACTGCAGAAAAAACGAAAAGAAGCAACACTCGTCAAATATGAAGTCCCACCACTCTGCAGTTCAACATAGCAAGCCCACATCAATCGTCATGACCTTCAAGGATACATCCTTAAACTTTTCAAAAAAGTTAGCTACTCCCAACTACATGCTGGCAGTATCTACATAAAGTAGGAAACACGGTATTCCACTCGTCGCGTATTCAGGGGCACACTTGTTCAGGGAATGTGGGGAAATGTTGTATGGCAGAAAATTTTCACTAAGGATGAAAGGAAAAGTATATCGGAGCTGTGTGCGGCCTGCAATGCTATATGGTAGCGAGACATGGGTATTGAGAGAGAGTGAACTGGCAATCCTGAGAAGAACGGAAAGGTCAATGGTGAGAGCAATGTGTGGGGTGAAAACGAGAAGGGAAAAAAGGACTGAAGAATTGTTGGATATGCTAGAGATGAGAGAGACCATAGACCAACTGGCAAGGGCAAATGGAGTAAGATGGTATGGACATGTGATAAGGAGGGAGGAAGGAAGTTTTCTTAGAAAGGCACTACATCTAAAGGTGGATGGGAAGAGGAAACGCGGTCGTCCAAGAAGAACGTGGAAACAACAAGTGAAGGATGAGTTTAAAAAAGTCGGACTGAAGGAGGAAGATGCAAGGGACAGGGTGAAATGGAGAAAAGGGATTAAGACAATTGCTGCGCGGAAACAATCGGCCACCCCCACTAGTGGGGAACAAACCGACGATGGATTATGATGATGACTTGGTCAAGTGACCACTAAAACTGAGAAAATATCATGTAAAGTTTCTTTTATTATTATAGTGCCCAACAAAACTTGTCTCTAAATCAGCCACTGTCCCCGTAATCATGGTGTCGGCGTTGCTTCGAGTACATCGGTCGATTGCATGCATCATTTTTCAATTGGATCTGGTAATACGATCAGCAGTCCTTCTTTCGACCCTGTGGTCAAGAAGGGACGCCGATGATATCAACAAGATGAAAAGCGCAATGGAGCTGTTCGAAACCAATTTGTTTTGGTTGTGACGATCTCTGCACGTGCACAAGGTGATATAAAACAGGACGCATTCAAAAATACTTCTCCATCTCCTTGGGTATCCAAGTTGGCTACGGATCGCAACTTACTTCAAGAATGATTAACTTACATTTCAGTAAAGTCGACTTTTAATTAGCGAAAGGTGATGCAATATAACAGGTACGCAATTGTAATTGTAGAAATATAAATTGCATATAGCCATCAAAATTACTATCAAAAGTATTTTTATAATGCCGTCATGATGATAAGCTAGTATGACATAGAACAACATTGCAAATATTACATGACAACAGAAAAATAGTAGTATACAAACACACGACAGTAACAAACTGATGTGTTTTCGATGTTCATATAGGCTCTTTAGAGTTAAAATTGCAAACGAAAAACCACGAGTTTTTAAAGTCATGTTATGCGATTAGTGTGCTTACATAAGTTCATACTTGCAGCTGATATAGAAGAGCTATGTGAAGCTAGTGCATGAGTAAGCTTGCCTACTATGTCAGTGGTTATACTAAAAGTGTTACAAAAACAAGACGATGTGGTGCATGCAGGGAACTTTTAGTTGCTTCAGAAACGAATAGTGAAGAGCTTCCCGAAAACGAGCTCTTAAAGATGGTTGATGGTGGGAGCCTACCGGTCTCCACAGAGCATTGTTTTTCTATATGTGTTCAGATCTTGTCAGAAGACTCTGTCCATGTCAAAGTTTTATTGGTGCTACCACAAAAGTTGTTAAAACTGCAAATTGCTTGCAAAGTTAATCGTGTAGAGCTGTAATGAACAAAAAAATTCGAAAATATTCTAAAGATTACGTTTAACTGCTGCGTTAAAAACGAAGTAAAACGTCTTAATGCGGTGAACATTAATGCATCAGCCAAGATGATCCTTGCCATACGCAAACTTAATTCATAAGGCTCTGCAAAGACATAGCAGTGTGTTCTATTTTTTGCATAGCTTAATCATAAACAAAACATAAAATCAATTGGTTGTGATGGGAGCTTGGCTATGATAATTTGACATGCTTTAATTTGTAACCAGGGTAGTTCAATTTTTTTATGACCAAAAATTGCACTTTTGGCAGAAATATGCTTTTTCATCAAATAACCACTGAAAAAATTCTTTTGGCAAAACATGCTTGAAGTGTTACTTTCTGAAAAGCTAACCAAACTTAATTCAACAATCCAAGCAACATTGACCGTTTTTAAGTTGACTGCTTTTATGGAGTTTCAATTTACTGTACAATAGTATTGGAAAAAAGGTGTCATTTTATTGGTGGGGATGCTTCGCTTCACATAATTAAAATCAACAACAATCTACTATTTTATTTAAAAAACTGTTCATGGATATGTGCGGGAGCAACAAATTGTCAACTGTGCATCCTATAAGGAAAGAAAAGCGTTTATTCCTGCTATTTGACTTTACACACAATTTTAAAAATATCTTTAATAATGTTGGAAATTTTATGTTGCAAAATCCCTTGTGTTACTTCAGGTTGATGACGCGCACTGCTTCAAGCTGATTAGTTGGCGTGGCGTTTAATCCTTGCTTCTTATTTTTATTATAAAACTGTTGCTTTCTTGCTGAAGGCGCAGCAAGATGATGATGGACTGTTTTAACTATTCAATTATCTAATGTTAGGTGCTTGTGATAGGCAGACTTTAATTTGCGCTTGTTTATATTTTACATGTTGTGTTTAGTTGATTAAAGCCTTTACTTTTGAGGTGAAATAATGTTCATTTTGACTTGATGTTCATTACAAATAACTTCTTGAATAGAAAGAGAATGCACTTTCCTCCTGTTGGTGAAGATCATAAACACATTCTTGGTGAAAAATGTACTGCTCATTTTGAGCATATAAAACGTTTATATGCTCTTGAGGAACATAAGCCTCTGAAGGTTGCATTTGCACCAAAAAAAGTATCGCTTAATCCCAGCAGCATAACACGTACATCACCACAACATGCTTTAAGTAAGTAAACTGGAATATTAGTATAGGGGAAAGCGGGCCAAAAAGGACATAGCCTATGGGGCAGAAAGGACACCCCGTTATTTTTACAATGAAAGGGCTAATGGTTCCGTTTTTGTTTTGCGCAACAGCTAGAATGAAGTCAAATTAATTTTGTGTAAATGTTTGGCAACACTGCTGTCAGTTGTGAACGATAGTAGGCACTTTAACACACTGATATCCAATTAAACCATGAACCAATCAGATGTTACGTTATCCGTGATGTGAAATGGCGCAAAAAACAAAGTCACTGCCTCAGCTTGCACTGTTCAGGGTTTTTATTACAAAAGGCATCATGAATCAAACTCAGGTTTGTTGTACGTTGTACGATAGTTCATATGGAAGTTCATTTAACACGTTTGTGTTAGACACCCCTGATATAAGGAAATACTTGTTCTCTGTTACAATGAGAACCTGTGTTTATTTTAGAATGCAGCGTCACGTCAAAGAGTAGATGGAAGATTGATTGCAAAAATTCAGGAAATAGTGGTGGACGAAGTATATAGTATTGCAGAACTTCAACGTGGTCTGAAATCATCAGTTCAGCATGTGCTGTTTAAGGATGTTCAAATGCCCCTTGAAACCAACCAGAGTTATTATCCCACAAAAAAGGACATTCAGAACCACTTCTTCCGTGCATACTGCATACACTACACAAAAAGTGTCTAAAATGGACCAGGAAAATTTGCATGTTGTAGCGGAAGACTGGAAGAAATCTGGCGGACCTCACAGTAACATTTCGTTTCGACTCTACGATGCAGGTGGTTCACAGTCCATTAGCACTACTTCTGATGGACTTCCAGTGATGCACTGTGCCCAGAGTTTGCTCTTTGTACACCAAATGGGTTGGCAAAGATGATTGTTGCATCGTTATGGCCAAGGCATTTGCCTCCTGGATGCAAGTCTTACAAGTCCTGCAAGCATTCCCTTCCATTGTTTTTTCTTTGCGTGAAGACAAATGTTGGTTACCAAGTTGTTGCTACGTGTATCATCCAAAACGAGAAAGCATCAGACATAGCAGAAGCACCTTCTGTCATAAAAGGGTGGTCGGAAGACTAGAATCCCCCGTTTTTCATGACCGACAAATGTGAGGCAAAAATTAAGGCGGTCGAAAGCGTTTTTTCAAGTTAGTAAATTTTATTCACTTTTTCATTAATTGTGTGCTGTATCCATCGCTCGTGCATTTGTTTAGTCACTGTCAACTTGATACTGCACTTCACTGCTCAGTGCTCACATCCCCTTGTTTTACAAATTGCTCTGAGCCTTTCATCGAGAGTAAGCATGGAAAAGGTGGATGAGGAAAAGTGATAATGGCGTTGGTAATGATAAGGCAATTGTACTGACATAGGCCTACTTGTGAGCACTAGCACGAGCCCAGAGAGTTCAATCTTTTCAAGAAACGTTAAGTGAATTAAAAGACAGCCATTGTTGGACCAGCAATTCAAAACTGCATTGAAAATGTTAAGCTTTCAGAAAAGAAGGTTTGTGTGTAGTTAAAACCACCCTAAATGCAAATAAACAGAAGGCTACTTCAATAAATTTGTAAACTTGTTTGTGATGTGTTTCAGCGTTGGGTGCGGCTTTACCGTGCTGACAAGGTCAGCATCACGTTTCACACGAATAATGGAGTGGAGTGACAGAACAGGACTCTAAAGGAATGCTACATCAGCACCAGAAGATTTAAGTCGTTATCTGCTCTTGTAACCCTTCTCCACAAAGAATTTCTCCCTGACAGCAAACGCCGGTGAATTACTTACTAGAATGACTGTTGAATGTTTTAAGTTACTTCACTTCATCCTGTTATTAATTATGCATCTATGCAACATTTAGGCACGAACAGGAAAATATATTCTCTTCGAAGTTTTATCGCTCTTACAACGCGTCAATACCCGGTTATTTAAAAAATTGGCCCAAGCAAGTGATTCACCACTGTTTGGAGTGGATCATTTCATCCCAAGAAGTCACCGCAAGCTCCTTTGCTCAAGATGGAGATTCGTTTTTGTGAGAAGGACTTCATCAAAGGTGTGCTACAGAACAACCTTTGGAAGTTATAACATTCTACCAAACTGCACATGCAAAGATTTTCAACGTAATTTTCTTCCTTGCAAACACAGATTTCTAAACTAGCGGATGTGAAACTTCTCGCACATGATCACTCTCTTATACAATTGTGGTGCGACGTTAAAAAGAAAAAAGAGCAAACTCGTCACCACGTTCACATAAAGCTAGAACAAGTACAGTAGTTCGTACATCAATACACCTGTCATGTTGTTTGTAAGTTGAAGGCAACTTCGAAAGTCACCGGTCTGGGTTCAGAGCTTGGTTGGGCCAACTGCAGTTGATACAATGCTACAATGCAATACAGTGATTACTGATTATTAATTTATTATGCTCCAGTTCCAAATCAGTTGGGGAAATTTTTTAATGTATTTTGGTATTTTAAATGCTTTTGAAGAACCCTAATCCAGGGGTGTGCAACGTGCGGCCCCAAATGTGGCCCGCAAAGAAAAATTGTGCGGCACATGAAGATGTGCCAATTTTGAATTGTGTGCGGCCCGCGAAACGGGTTTACAGTTTAGATTAGTCTGGTACGTGCGAGCAATTCACTGTAGAGTGGATTATTGTACATTTCGCACCTTCTGTTAACCATTTTAGAAATCTCCTACCGGCCACTGCTTATCCGATTGTATTTAATTATTTGGAACGTCAGTAGATCAAAGGCACAGAATTGCACAGAGAATAGCTCAAACTATGAAACCGTATTCTGACGGTAATTTTGTGAAGCAGTGTCTTATCGATGTCGCAGAAGAAATGTGCCCTAAAATGAAGAGTGAGTTCGAGAAAATAAGTCTGTCACGGTGGACGATAGTGAGGCGTAGGCTATCGATGATCTTGCTTATGACATTAGTGACACTCTCAGGGATAAGGTGAAAAAATTTGTTTCATGGAGTTTTGCGATCGATGAAAGTACGGACCAGCAGAAGGATTAATTCATTTACCAGCAAAACTTTTGCGCAAAATCCTTGAAGTTCAAACATGTCTTCAGCCAGGTTATTAAAGCAGTAATTTCATTCCAGCACGAGGGCTCAACCATCGTCAGTTTCAAAAGTTTCTGGATGATCTCAATACAACACATAAAAATCTACTTTACTTTTCCGAGGTGCGTTGGGTAAGCAAGGGCTGCATGTTGTAACGATTTTACAAACTGCGGAAAGAAGTCGTGAATTTTTTGACTTTTACCGAAAACGATGACTTTCCACATTTGAAAAAATTTATGGCTTCAAAAATAGCTTTTCTTGGCTCAACGTATTTGTGCAAACAATTTTTTTCTAAAATGAGCGTCATAAAATCTCCCTTTTGACCGGTTCTGACAGACGAACACTTGGAAAATGGAATTGGCAGCACTTTCATTAAAGTAAAGTTGGAAAAAGTCGTCGGGAAAATAAACCAGCTGCAAATTTCTCACTGAACTCGTAGTCGGTGTGACAATAAATTTGAATATCAGTTTTCTTCAGAAATATATGCGTCTTAACTTATTATTTCTGCAAGGAGATAACCTCTAATAATGCCATATGAATAACAAAAAAACTACTTTTTTGTGCTTGCAACTACTAGAAAGCGTATGTTAAATAAACGTGCGGCCCGCGGTTTCACCCAGATATTTATATATGGCCCTCCTGTAATAAAAGTTGCACACCTCTGCCCTAATCTGATCTCTAATGTTTTAAAATGGCAGTACATCGGTTGGCGGTACATAATCGTGATCTGTCTTAAGCTAGTGGTTTAGTTGCTGTTCGCTTTAAATGTTCTTTATAGTGATGCTGTATTTGTGTATTGCCTTTTAGTTTTCAACATATCATGATTAAGTGACAGAACATAAGTAAGTGACAGAACAGTGACATGCGTAAGTGACAGAACATATGAAAATGAAAGCACAAAATTACTTCGGCAGTGATGTTTTTGCTTGACGTTACCCGCTGATTTCATAACTTTTAATGCGTATTAATATTTCAGGTGTCTCAGTAAATCTAAAACTCTTGGTTTGGAATTTTATTCCAAGGATGACCTAGCCTTCCAAGACACTACACGTTTTACATCCGTTATCTTAAACGTATGGAAAGTGATGGCTTTAAAAACGCCATCAAAAGGTAATTTCCCTGGCATACAGGTTTTATTCACTTGATATTTTCTTGCTGAAAAGTTTTTACCAACTTTTCTGATAACACTATTGCCTTTTTAGATTTTAAAGTAGAAATAAAACATGATTCATTTGACACATAGATCTGGCGAAAATCCACTAACACCTGCTTAATCTTAAATTAATCTTAACACTTTTTGCCAAATAAGTGGAAATCTGGGTTAATCTTATGTGAATATAATAATATATGATATATTTATTTAAAAAAATTATGTGGGTTGATTAGTAAAAGCCGCTATAACCTCAGCGAGGTATTGAACAAAAAACTTTCTAATTCTGAATGCGATGTGCTGTCATTACCTCACTGGGGAAAAATTTAACATGTAGGCCATCATATGAATACTTGATAAGTATGTGACTTCTTTTGTTTTGCATACAATTTCCAACCAATTGTGGTACCATTTTGACTTAAAGGAATTTGGTATCTTTTCAGTTTTCCGAAAAAAGAATGAAATGTGTTACACGCTGCAATGCATTGATGGTGTCCCAACAAAGAGTGCAGATTTTTGAATGAAGCACCTATTGTTTTTAGAAACTGGAAAACATATCCACACACAGGATTAACTAACAAGACCTTTCTCGCCTGCATCCAAAGTATTGAAGCAATACTGGAAATTACAAATTTTCTGCAAGAAAAACATGGTTTTTCTTATGTGTTGCCTGGAAAATTCATGTCCGATCCACTGGAGGCTCGTTTCATTTGGTATCGGCAAGTGAATGGTGCAAATTATTTTATGTCTATGAAAAGTTTTTCAGGCAGAAAAGAAAATCCGCATTTTAAGCGCAATGCAACAAGAAAGCTTGCTAAGGGCAATGGGCATGCAACCTGTCTGGTTTGGATATTTTCCCTCTGCATCTTCTAATGCAAGAAACCCTGAACATGCATGGCTGAATCAGTTTCTTAGGGAACGTTCAAATATTACGTAACGCCTTCGAGGGGGAGGGGGGGGTTTATGCAAAGCGTTACGTTAGCGTCACATCGGGGGGGAGGGGGTTCAAGCAAAACGCTACGTAACGCTTTCGAGTACGGAATGGTAGTTTTTTGTGCTGAATTCGTAGTGAAAAAGCGTTACATGGGGGAGGGGGGGATTGAAAAAAGCGTTACGTTGGCGTTACATGGGGGGAGGGGGGGGGTCAAAAATTCGGAAAAAAAGCGTTACGTAATATTTGAACGTTTCCTTAGTGGAAACGGTATTGATTTGGATACCATGTCAGCAGCTGATATGAATGTAACTTACTTTGTCAGTGGTTACTGAACAAAGACGGTTATTTTTCTTGAATGTATTAACAAAAGAAAAATGATCGAATCGCAATTTCTGCAACAAAATACACAACGTAAGATTGTTAAACTCAACACTAGAACTAGAACAAAAGAAGCTGTTGTTCGCTAGCCTGCCAGAATGAAATGATACGAATAAAACAGAGTACTGCCTCGCGGAGTACACGTGACAAAAGGAGTGCAGAAGTAATCAAGGAAGCATGCTAACTGCAGGCATTTGTGCATCCCCCCCAGCTCGTAAGGCGAAACTGTAGACTTACGAGCTCGACCCCTTGATTACCCATTGACCAGAGGATGCGTCTAAATCCAATGCCGGCCGTCGGGACCGCGTGGAACGGCGCAAAACAGGCGATTTTTCAATGTGAGGGACTCCACTTGTGGGTTCGGTTGGTTCCACTGAATCGAAAGGTAGCGGCTGCTTTGGAGGTTCAGGTGAGTGCTGTGGCTCACAAAGCTTCGGGCTTGAGGCTGGTGTCGGGCAGGTGAGTGCGGGCGGACTGTGATCTGCATCGAGAAGCAACATCGGAGATTCTCCAATTTCTGGGCTAGGGCCTATTTCGTGATGCGGAGGGTGGGGAGGGCAGTAGTCCGTTTCAGGAGGCTGGGCAAAAGAAGATGATGGGAGGCTCTGTGGGTGAGCAATGATGTTTGGTTGAGGAGGGATGGGATCGGCACATGCTTTAGTATGTGGAATTACTCGCAAGAAACGTCGATTCCGTTTTGTGATTCTGCCCGACCCGTCAACTTTCACTACATATTTGTCATGCGGCAACGTTTCGACAACCATTCCCACTTTGTCCCATTTTCGAGGATAGTTGCCGTTTTGGTTTTGGATAAATACGCGTTTTCCACATTGTAAGGTACGTAAAGGACGAGTATGCTGAGACAGCGCCTTATCGGTTCGACCAGCTCGCAGGCGAAGGGCGTCTTCCTTTGCCTTCCATGTATCCCGCCATGTACGACGAATGTGACGATTGGAGAACTTGACTAGGCGGTTTACAAAACCGAATGCGTCGCGCAGAGGGTGACCGAACACGATCTCTGCTGGAGAGATGTCACAGTCAGGATCAGGTGTGTTTCGCAACTGTAACAATGCACGTAAGAAGGAATCGTTGTTCAGGTCTCCGTTTGGGCTCACATTAGTCATGAGCAAGCGTTTTACAGTTTTGACAGCCACCTCAGCTCGACCATTAGATTGAGGGAAGTAAGATGACGATATGCGGTGCTGCACACCCCAATTTTTAAGAAAGAGTTCAGTAACGGCAGCCGTAAATTCGGGGCCCCCATCTGTAGATATTTCCTCAGGAACACCAAACGTGGCAAAGTACGAGCGCAAGAGTTGAGTCAAAGCAGCTGCTCCTGCGGCACTCGATCCTGATGGCGTGGCAAATACATCCGACCACCCAGAGAATCTGTCCCCAATGACCAAAAAGTGACGGCCCCCATAGTCAAAATAATCTGCAAAAATTTTCTCAAATGGTGTAGCTGGGGGATCACATGGCGTCGGGGGAGGAGCTGCTTGAGATGGAGCATTACGATTACATGAAGTACACGAGTCACGAATAGCATGGATATCATTAGTCATACCGGGCCAAAATACTATAGCACGTGCCCGGCGTTCCATGGCAGACACACCTTGATGACCAGCATGCAACGTTGAGAGTACTCTAGGCCTAAGCGATGGTGGTACAACAATACGATCATGATATAGAATAACGTCGTCTTCAACAAAGAACCCGTCACGATAGGGGAGATATGGGCGAATGTCGCCGGTGTTGGGAAAGGTGAATCCCGTTTCAATAGCTACCATTAACTTGCTAAGGTTTGGATCGGCGGCTGTTTCCCGAACGATTTCAGGCCATTGCAAGCAAAAGGCATGGGCGGCATCTGCCTGTATGGCAGTAACCAGCGCCATTTCTGCTACATTATTTTCTGCACACGACGCTACAGCAATGAGATCGCATGATACTGGGTGACGTGAGGCAGCATCGGCTGCGCAGTTGGTTGTGCCAGGTA
This sequence comes from Aplidium turbinatum, assembly GCF_918807975.1. NCBI lineage: Eukaryota > Metazoa > Chordata > Ascidiacea > Aplousobranchia > Polyclinidae > Aplidium > Aplidium turbinatum. The sequence continues at coordinate 29,918,179 of NC_137475.1, read as the reverse complement.
AGTGTGCGATATCAAAGCGCCACATTAGTGTACGCTGTTTTAAACGAAACAGGCGAGTGTTAGTGATTTCGTCCAACGTACGGTCACCGAATATTTTTACCAATGGCTTATGATCCGTTACAATAACCAAATTATCACAGCCTTGCGTAAAATACTTTGTCTGTTCTAGGCCCCACGCAACTGCTAGGGCTTCGCCTTCTATGGGAGCATAACGTCGTTCGGCCGATGAGAGGAATCGGGATCCTGCAAGAGTCACTTTCCAACCTGATGAGCAGCAGTCCGGTATAGTGGAAGCACATACGCAATGTTTTTGGAGAAGGAAATATCCGATGCCTTTGTTGGACCAGTCAGGGCGCAAACATGTTCGACGGCAGGGGTCAAAGATTTCTACCCCATGGCGAATAGCATCAACGATTGCCGATTTGGAGGCGGCAAATGCGGAATCCAGCTCCTGAGACCATTCGAACTTATGCTTTGGGCTAAGGAACGGCTTGAACGGTGCCATTAGGTCACGCAGTTGAGCATAGTTTCCTACTTGGTTGATTAATCCGAACCAGCTGCGTATGTCTGTGATATTATTCGGGACTGGAAATTCTTGGATGGCGAGCAAGTATTTAGGGAGGGGCTCGACCATTGCTTCTGAGATACGGAATCCAGCGAAATCTACGGTGCGTTGGGCAAATTGAAACTTGTCAGGGTTAAGGACAATGCCCGCCCGTCCCACTAAAGTGAGGAATTTTATGGTTCGCCACCAATGTTCCTCCAGTTGGCTATCATAGAACACTGTGTCGTCGACACAGCGTTCTTTGCGCACAAAATCAGTTAATATGGTATTGAAACGGCGATTGTAGCCATCCCCAGAGGATAGGAATCCTTGCGGTGCCCTAGTGTAGCGCCATCTTCCAAAGGGAGTGATGAAAGTTGTGAGATGCCGATCAGAAGGACGCAGTGGAACACTGTGATAGCCGTTCCATGCGTCAGTCACCGATTTCCAAGTGTTTCCGGGGACACGACGGGACAGCTGGAATGGAGCTTCGGAGGCGAAGGTTTCTCTCTGGCAGAATTTGTTTAAGGGGGACAGGTCGACAGTACGGCGTGGTGAGCCATCATTTTTGCGTGTGATAACCATGCGATGACACCATGTGGTGGGTTCGCCGTGGGGGACTTTTTCAAGGATTCCCAGAGCCTCGTCGCGGAGGAGATCAGCGTGTACTTTTTCTTGCCAATGCAAGGGGATAGACGCTGGTGTATGAACGGCCACTGGTTTCGCGTTGGGGTCAACATGTATTTCTATGGGAGGACCAGCCATACAATGTAGCGCGCGGTGCGGGCAAGTGTTGAAAGTGGATGCGGCGTACCTCTGGAGTAGCCAGTTTGCCATCTTGTCATTGTTTTCAGGTGTGCATGGGAACGGAAGCTTGGTTGGGGGAGCTGGAACTGCACCACGTTGAGGGCAAGTGCACGACTCCAGTTGCTTGCTGGGTAATGTGCATCCACCGTTGACAAGTCTGACGACGTTGATTTCTGGTTCGATAAGATTGTGCGCCATTTCTTGCTTGATCTGATGTTCCCCTAGAGTTGGGAACTTCGGGGGTAGGGCACCTAAATGCAATAGTGTGTCATGAGATAAGTATAACTTGTCAACGTCTGGACTGATGTAAATCATGCACCGACGTTCAACATTGCAGCCGTGCGCTGTACCCCGAATGATGGCACGAAATGCTCCTGTAATGGAAATAGTAGAGCGATTTGCAGCTATTAGGTTTGGTGCGGGTACAAGGGTCTCTTGTCCAAAGCCGGATTGCACAAAGTTCTTCAGTGACCATACATTTATTTGGGCACCAGTATCTGCGATTGCTGTTACTTGTGCTATCACGCTAGTGTACCTGCCTTGATGACATGAGTCATCCATAGATATGTCTACCCGAACTGTGGGATGTTCTCGCATGCGGGATGGTGTCCAATGCCCTTTTTGGAATGTGTGGTGAGGACCACGAATTGTTGAGAACATTGGGTCTCGGGCTGCGATGTCAGTTTGTGTTGAGGCAAATGTGCCTATTTGAGGTACAGTAGGTGCTACACAGAGTGCTCCGACTGATGCATCTTTAGGAAGAGCGCCCCATTTGTTTTTATGACGAGATGACCGAAAGCATTCGAGACAAAGGGAATAAGGCGTAGTGTTCCAACCTCTGGGGCCTTCTCTGTAACGATTGAATAATCTATTGCATTTAGGGCAGTGAGTTTTTTGTGACCAATTGGGAGAGGAAGGTGCTGCCTGGATGTGTCCACGGTCTCTTGGAATAGGGCTTTGGCTTTTCTTGCGCTTGAACGTCGACACTGCCGAAACGTCATGAGATGGTACCGCATTGCGAGCCATTTCTTTAATCTCGACAAGGGCGATGATATCGTTGATGGGAATCGACAATACTTTGTCCATTCCCATCATTTCGCGACGAATCTCACTGTCCGAAATTCCACTGAGTAGTGTGTCGCGGATCATGTGATCTGTATAACTAACTTTCAGCCCGCAGGAACATTTCGTAGTGAACGCACATATATCCGCTTTTCCTCGAGCACGAGCTGCAAAAGCGCGAAATTTTTCGTCGCGCATTTGGTGCATCGCCATAAACTCTGACCGTAACACCCCTGTGGCGACAGGTATAACGGCCAGTTGTCGCATTGCAAGCAAAAGTTCATCTACAGGTTTGCTCACTGTCTCAGCGTCAGCTTGGAGAAGGCTGTCCCCTAGGGCTTGGCCGGTACATTGAAATAACTGGACTGAAGCTGCTTCATCAGAAATGCTGCAACCTTCTTTAAAAGCCTTCCATCTTCTGGTGAACACGCTCCATTCTTCTGGAGAAACTCCAATATCTACAGTAGGTCGATTTAGCTTCGGGCCAAGGTTTACGGGCGCTGGAGCGTTGCGCGTCGTAGCAGCATGACTGTACGTGTGACTTTGCAGCACCACACAAGCAACCGCTTCGGGCACGTCGGCTGTTTCAAAATTACAGTTGGGAAAGGCGCATGTTATCACCACCATTCCACAAATTTCTTTAAATTAACCTTATCCTATTGCGATTCGATCATGAACAAAGACGGTTATTTTTCTTGAATGTATTAACAAAAGAAAAATGATCGAATCGCAATTTCTGCAACAAAATACACAACGTAAGATTGTTAAACTCAACACTAGAACTAGAACAAAAGAAGCTGTTGTTCGCTAGCCTGCCAGAATGAAATGATACGAATAAAACAGAGTACTGCCTCGCGGAGTACACGTGACAAAAGGAGTGCAGAAGTAATCAAGGAAGCATGCTAACTGCAGGCATTTGTGCAGTTACGTTAGTAGAAGCATATCTCTACGCAGAAAGTGCAAGGCATGTTCAACATTGTTCATTGCAAGTGAGAACTGAAGGCATTGCTAACTTATTTTCCTGAGGAACGCAGAACTCTGTTTAAAAAAGCCATATACGTCATGCCAAAACTAAGTGCATTGCGTAGAGAAATGTGTGATCTTTTTGAGTGTCTAAATTTTAAGCTGGCGTTACCTTACCTATATAATTGGGCCCATGATTTTACAAATTTGCAAACTTGTGCATTGAGCGTCAAAACATTAAATCTTTATTATACTCATTTGCAATTACACCCAATTGGGTGTCACGAGTGAGCACTGAGCACAATTCATCACTGCAATGAAGCAGCAGGACACACCCTGTGCAATGTCACAGCAGTGGCTGGCAACCAGTGTCAGATTTGACCTCCGCCCCAGAAAGAATTCATAGCCAAACAAACTAACCACTTGGCTAACTGGCGGATCTTCGGCACCGTACAAATAACATCATTTCAATAGGTTTAATATATTTTGTTTTTTATTTTCTGTAGAATCTCTTCGAAGTCTGGATGAAGAAACTGTCAGATTATTCAAACTAAAACCTGGACAGAAGCTCTGCCCTCGATGCGATTATAAACTGAAGAAAACATTGGCTGAGTCTTCAACTGATGAGGATGAAAGCTTTGAACTGTCATATGCAATCCATGATTGTCTTAACTCAAGTGCATTAATGCTTGGATGCTCACTAGTGAAGTTAACTGTAGGCTCAAAAGACAGAATCGCTTATGGAAGAAGAAAATTAAAGATTTTGAAGGTGCTGCCAAGAACAAAATGTCTAAATTGCTAGATTTATCATCTAATGTCCTGGATCCCAATATTCCAAGCTGTTCTCCACAAAAGCGTTCTGGTTGTGAAGATCTTGAGATATTAATGTCTTTGGTAAAATCTAAATATGACCGTGCTCCAAAACAGGAGAAAATTAAGTTACTTACCCTTATTCCCTTTAGCTGGACTGTGGAAGATACAGTGAAAAAATTTGAAGTATCTGAAAGATTGGTTAAAAATTCACGAAAACTAAAACAAACCAAAGGCAATAAGGCATTCTTACAGAACCAGATCAAAAACGAGGAAGGCCACTAAATTCAAATGGCATTGCAAAAGTAACAGAATTTTATCAATCTGATGAATTTTCGCGGATGTGCCCTGGAAAAAAAGATTATGTATCGGTTAAGATAGGAGAAAAAATTCAAAAACGAAAATGTCTTCTTTTGGTCAATCTTAATGAGCTGCATGCTGAATATCTAAAAGCAAGGAATGACAAAATTGGCTTTTCTAAATTTTGTGAACGGCGTCCTAAATGGTGCATTACTGTTTACAACAAGGGCATGCATTCACTTCAGTTTGTGTTGGTGAGCAGCACCAAAATGCTAAGCTGCTTATGGCTGCTCTTTCAGAGCTTTTAGAATTAGATAATAAAGATCTTCTGTCCAAATTGGTTTGTAGTTTAGACAACAGGAATTGCATGTTACAATTCTGCAACCAGTGCCCAGGCATAGTCCAGTCAAAATACGAAAAAAAAAAACCTTTACCCTGAACAAATTCCAAGAAAGCGTTTTATTGTTTTTTTTTGGTAGTATAACATGTAGGGAAAAACATACTAAAAGTTTACCAAAATAGGGTTACCACAAAGGGTCCAAATGTGACGTCAAAGAATATGGCCGCCAAAGCTATAAAATGTTAAAGGCGACTCGCCTTTCAGTGTCTATCATATTTTGTATAGTTTTCTGTGTATGATTTCATTGATGACTGTAATAAATAGATTGCAGTAATGTTTCTTTCGGTTCTAACAATTGATTTTTTTTTCTTACAGAGCTGAGAATGTATATAACTTAAATGTATATAAGAAAACTTATATAATAATGATGGAAAGTCAAGAAACTTGCCCCTTATGCAGCCATGAAGTAGAAGATGACGGAGAAAGAGTGGTGATTGGTGCGAAAGGAGCTGAAGGGATCAATAAAGCCAGTATTGAGAGGGGCATTAGCACTGTGGTAGCTGCTGGAGCAGTAGTGCACAAGAAATGTCGTATGAAGTACATAAACAAGAAGCAAATAGACTTGGATAAGAAAGCTACTTCCGTTCATCGTTCACCTGCCAAGAGAGGTACACGGGTGTCTACTGGATCCTATGATAGCACGACGCAGTGTTTCTTCTGTGGACATGAAGTGGTGAAGACAAGGTCTAGTGCTAATTTCGATGACTATAGCTTTGTTAAAACGGATGGATTTGTAAGGTCCATCTTGTCACATTGCAAACAGCGTAATGATGACTGGGCAATCACCATTCAAGGGAGAATCGAGTACTTTGAGAAGGACTTACATGCTGCAGACTGTCTGTATCATCGTTCATGTGACATTAACTTTCGGACAAATTACGGCATTCCTATGCGTCATGGTGGTGGATCTACTACAAAAAAACTGCGAAAGGTAGGGAGGCCGATGAACATGGACCAAGAGCAAGCGTTCTTGAGAATGAGTGCCTTTCTCGAGGACAACGATGAAGAGCAACTGACTGTCACAGATCTTGCAAAGAAAATGACGAAGTATCTTGTAGAAGGAGACAGTGCTACCTATAGTAATAAATGGCTGAGGTATAAGCTGGAGGAGAAGTATGGCGATTCGCTATTCATAGCAGAGTGTGAAGGGTTGCCTAACATGGTAACGTTCCGTGAAAAGACAAGAACAATCCTGAGGCACTATTTCAGTATTAAGGAAAAGGATGAAAAAGCCCAGCAGAGAGCCATCATAGAGACTGCGGCGAAACTCATCAAGAGCGATATCAAGTCTAAGATCCCATCTTTAACCGATGAATATCCGAAGACTTATTCGCTTGAATGTGAGTCTGCCTTAGATTATCTTTCCCTGAGTTTGCGTTGCTTGCTTGAAAACCTCTTCGTTGGAAAGGACATTCACAGGAAGGTCGCAAGCATTGGACAATCAGTTGTTCAGGCAGTACGTCCCAGGGCTGTAGTAGCTCCATTGCAGCTTGGGTTAGCAATCCAGCTACATCATCATTTCAGGTCTTGATTTCTTGTAGACAGTCTCTCAGCCATGGGATATTGTTCATATTCGGAAGTTCAGCAATTCGAGGAAAACGCTGCCGCTTCTGTTGGCCAGGATGTACTCGGTGGTACCATAGACAGACTGGATACGGCACTGCTGTTCGCTGCGGACAACGTCGATCATAATATCATCACGTTAGATGGGAAGGGGACTTTCGACAGCATGGGGATGGTAGCTACTGTTACTCCAGGAAGGAAGGTCAGTCGCACTGTTCTCAGACGGAAGACTGCGGACTTGGAGATAGTTGAACAAAGCAGAGTTGATGTAAGGGAATACCGTTTCGCAAAACACACTCCCCAAAACATACATTCAAGCCCTTGCCATTTCTTGACGCCATTGACCATCGGGTTGATGTATTGTGGGAGATGTCTTTCCGCTTCAGACAGCCTGCACCGAGCTGGAATGGAATGATGCACATGCTACATAAAGACTGTGATCATCCGGGGTCGTCTTCGGTAATCTTCCTGCCCATCATTGACATGTATTCCGGAGACAAGTCATGCATCTTCTCCACTCTTGAGTATTTGTGCAAACTTGCTGATAAACACCGCTCCGCTGCAGTTGTTACATTCGATCAGCCACTCTACTGGAAAGCGTCAAAAATCAAACACAAGGTGCCTGAAGACAGTCCGACAGGTTCAAGATGTTTTCTTGATGCTTGGGAGCTTCCACACATTGATGAATCTTATGGGTGCCATAGGAACGTTGTTGGATGGGAGTGGAATCAAAGAGATCTTGGGAACAATTTACATTGACAATGCTGTGCAACACATCATGACTGGAAAAGCAGTTCAGCATGCAGTTCGTGGCCATCTCCTCCTTGATCAGTGTCTTACACAGCAAGTTGCAGACAAAGTACTTTGCAACCATCCCGGTTTTGCAGACCTGTTACAAGAACTTGAGCAGTTGTATCAGGCCTCGAAATTCGTTTTTGTTGACGGTGGACAAACGTGTCCGGTCTGAGCAGCTATCTCGGCGGACAAATTAAGTCTCACGGCGGACACACCAGTTTTAGCGTCGATCGTCATGCTTAATCACTTTATCTTGATAATTCTTCGCCACTTGAGAACTATAGCTACGGTTTTGAAGGCTTTTAAAAATTTCAGCTAAGTCACTCTGAAAGGCTTTCATCAGACCAACGGCGTGCGCTTGAAGAGTCAAAGCGCCGTGTAGCTGCTCAATACGTTGCATAACTGATTAACTTCTACCGAACGAGGTCGTGTGGCTTCTTGCGTCACAATGCTCTGGGCACGAGCCGGAAAGCTTATATACTAACGCTAATATTTTCTGCTGTGCAAAATTTTAGAGGCTCTTTTCTTTAAGTTTATTTTTGCGTGTCATGTTCGAGCGAAAGTGAATTTTCAATGGGCCTTTTTTTTCTTACTGTAATACCAAAACTTAACAAGTTTTGCTGCATCTGGCTGTAATAGCCTACTCGTATAATCTAATTTTGTAACCAACCTTGCCTTATCAATATTACTCGGAGATCAAAGTCAGACATTGTGACGTAAAACTTGAACTAAGTTGCGCGTGATGAGTGTAGAAGTGCCCTTACTCCCATCGCTTCTTAACGAAGAATTCACCTTTGTTACGCTGATTCAATCGTTAAAGCAACGTAAATATCGAAAGGTTTCCTTCCATGAATGAAAGCTAAGGGATACAGTATTCACATTTTCTAGATGCGCGCTAGAATGCGCGGGAAATTATATTCTCGGAACAATGTTCGTGCTGTGCAAATACTGCAATGACGATTTGTATCGCTAGTTCTTGTGTTATTTCTCGGCGGACAAATATGACCGATCTAGATGGTACTTCCCGCGGACATCACATGCTGTGACGGCGGACATGTCCGCGGTGTCCGCCGTGAATTTCGAGGCCTGTTGTATGCTCGGACACTGACAGGGGACAGTGACTTGAATTCGATCATCACTTCTACCTGCCTTAGTGAAATTGTCCACCTCTTGTCCACCAAAAGAAATGGATTATCCGCTCACTCTCGCACCAGTAAAGTATGGCTGAATTACCAACAGATGGTAGGAATTGCAAGGGAGCTTATCGAGGCCGATCGTACAGGATCCTGGCTGATGCACCTTCATGCTGTAGCCGAATGTTTGCCCATTTTTGCAGCTGCTGGGCATGGGAACTATGTGAAGTCCGCCTACCTTTACCTCCAGTCAATGACCACTCTAGAAGATGATATGCCATCAGTGTTCCATAGATTTATGAATGGCTTGCATGTTGTAAGGCGTACTGATCAGTACTGGGCAGGCTTGGGTTGCGACCTAGTCATCGAGCAAGCTCTGATGCGCTTCCTAAAAACTGCAGGAGGACTCACCAGTGGAAGTGGAATGTCCGAACATCAGAGGGCCTTGTGGACTCTGTCTGTGCCAGTGTCCTCTTCCTACAGTGATACAATGCAGGGTTTCACTCGCCAGAGCTTTGTCACTAGTGAACAACACAAGGAGACAAGAACGTCAAGGACGAGAAGAGATCGTGAAGACCTGGAGAAAATTGCAGATAAACTCGAGACCTTTTCACCTTTTTCTGATGAAGTGTCTCTTCGCAACGTTATCACCGGGGTCAATGCAAATAAGGATGTGAATGTCCATAACCTGTTTACCATTGGCAGAGAAATAGTGGCAACAATGGAGGGTCAATCACTGTTTTCAGTTAAGTACAAGCGGTCAATGAAAGCCAAGACCCTGGCATCTAGTGTGGCAATTGACGTTGCTATGGACAAAACAATAGACCCCGCTCTTTTGTTCCAAAGGTTTCTTGTGGTGTCTCAAACTGCTCATCTTTCCCTTGATGTGATGGCCTATGAACTTTTACCATCCCTCTTTGAGGCAAAACATCTTTTACGCAAACCAAACAAAGCACAACTGATGGCTGCTATAAAAGAACAGAGTTCAGATGACGCAGTACTCAAGGATGTACCAGAAGTGGAACATAATGTTCTTGACGGAGGTTCTCTTCTCCATCGACTGAAGTGGTCAGAAGGAAAGATATATTGTTCAATCGCTGACGACTACGCATCTTTCACAGTAAAGCAATATGGTAAGGCTACGATAGTATTTGATGGTTACATTGGAGGACCAAACACTAAGGACATTACCCATCAGAGACGGCGCAAAAATCGAACAAGTAACAAAGTGAACATTGCTGAAGGAACGAAATTTGTCGGGAAAAAGGAGGATTTCCTTTCGAATGTGGAGAACAAACAGTCTCTTATCAATCTCATTTCACAACGCATGAAGGACAGAGGTTGTCACGTAATACAATCAGAGGGGGATGCAGATGTGGAGATTGTTAAGGCAGCAGTGTCAATGTCATCCAACAAAAGTACTAGTCTCATTGGCGAAGATACAGATCTATTAGTGTTGTTACTTCATCACGCATCAACCAGCAGTGGCAACAAGCTTTATTTCTACTCGGATACAGGGAGTCCTGCAACAGTATACGACATTAAGGTTATGAAGAAGTTGCTTGGAAACGATGTCTGCAGCAGTCTTCTGTTCCTGCATGCATTCACGGGATGCGATACCACTTCCGCGGTTTTTGAAATCGGAAAAAAACTCGCTCTGCACAAGGTTTTGAAGGGAGACTCTGTCTTAAATAGCTGTGCTATGATGTTTTCCACACCTAAGAAAAACATAGCTGAGATTGAAGACGCTGGGTGTAAAGCGATGGTGGCATTGTTTGAGGGCAAACCTGGAGACAATCTGTCTGCAATGAGGTATTCCAGTCTCTGCCAAAAAGTTGGTTCAGCCAAAAGCTTTGTTACACCTGAACGACTGCCACCAACCTCCTCTGCAACGAAGTATCATGCCCTTTGGAGTTACCTCCAAGTAATGCTTTGGATGGACAATGGTGAGGCCATGGACACTACTGAATGGGGATGGGAATTGCAGAACAACAGTCTAGTTCCAGTGATGATGGATATTTCACCTGCGCCAGAAACACTTCTGAAAATAATTCACTGCAATTGTTCTCGTGGTTGTAGTACAGTTTGGTGCACTTGCAAAAGACACGGACTTATCTGTTCACGGGTATGCGGACCATGTCAAGAAGGGCATTGCGACAATATGAGAGAGGAAGCAGTGTCTGATGATGAAAATAGTGACTATTAAAATGCACTGTGTATTATAGGGTGTTTTTAGCGTAATACGCAAAATTCTAACCATTGTTAATATTAGTGTACAGGGTGGTGTTCATTTCCTTTCAGTAAAAAAATCCTTTTGGCAAATTTTTGTTGAAATCCGTCGACATTTACTACTTGCGCAAGGAAGCTAAAGTTTAGGTTGTTTAGCCTATAATCTAGCAGCGGAATATAAGCAATTACCGGTCCTTGTAGGCTATGTCACTTCACGGAACAAATAAAGCATTGTTACGTCACAATTGCAACACCTCGTAAAACTACAAAAATTACACTGTCAAGTCTGTTGTGCTGTTGCAGTTATTTCAGTTTACTGACAGTTTGCGGTTGTACAATGGCTGTGACAAGGTCTAAAGATAAAATTTGGCTGGTAGGTAGCAGTTCAGGTCATTTCAGCGCTGTAAAATTACCATCGAGGGGAGAAGTGCTTTAAGTTTTGTTTGATTTTCATTGTAAAAAAGGTTTTGATTTGAAAAGTAGTGTCAAGAACACAGTATCTTTGCTTTTGCCTATTTGGAGTCGAGCACGAATTCCAACACGCCATCAAAACCATGTGATTAATCAGATGAAAAAATTACAACAGAAATGGCAAAACTTGAAAAAATCTATCAATCGTAAGAGTGCGCTTGAGTTAGTCAAACGGACAGACTTTAAGAAATCATTGGATCACCTATTCGATATAGCACACAGTAATGCTTTGGAAATGATCAACATAGAAGAAGATCGCTAGTTCCTTCTTGCCCAGAGAGAAGAGGGGCGCCTGGGTTCCATGGTTGGCGTTGATATGGTTCTATGCAGGAGAGATGAGCGAGTGAGGAATAGAGCATTAAAGGAGAGAGAGCGAGTTGAGGCGGATGCAGTTCGTGTTGCCGAATCTACTAATTTAACCATACTGGAATCCAGTGATTCAGAAATGGATACTCAGCAAGAAGATAATCTCGACAAGTCTGGAGATGGGCGTCATCCATCAGCTGGTGGATCGATGTGCTCCGAACAGCCTGGGTCCAGTGCTGCAAGCTGTCTGCCGAAATTCCGACGAGGTAATATTGCTGTAGTAACCCCCGAGATAGCAGCAGCATTGGACAGGACCAATACTACCTCGAGGAAGGCCGTTCATATTTTAAATGCACTGGCGGTGTCTAAGCAATTGCTCCATCCAACCGGTGATCTGATGATTAGCCCAACTTTAATTCACAAACCTCGCCTGATCTATCGCCAAAAGCTGTCGGACGAAATTAGGGAGGCTTTTGACTCTTGCACCCCACTGACCATACATTGGGATGGGAAGATCATGGGTGATTATGAGCAATACAATCACATCAAAGTAGACCGTTTGCCAATTTTAGTGTCTGGCAAAAACTTCTGGCTGTACCAAAACTAGAATCGGGAAAATCAATCGTCGAAGCTGAAGCAGTGGTCTCCGAAATATATAGTTGGGGCATAGCGGATCTTGATATCTTTTGTTGGTTCATTGATTGGAACAGTAACTTACTTCTGCGGAATCGCTCTTGATTTAAAGTATGGGGCCGTTCAAATATCATATAACGGTATTTTTGGCGATTCTGGACCGCTACACGGCTGACTGACACAATGTATTGCCCCCCCTCCTAATAAGCTTTCTAAATACGCCACTGCTTCTGATCATCTCGGTTATGGGTGAAACGCGGTGTAAAGGTTGTTAGAGGAATAGTTGCTTTGTTGCTATATTTGCTTTATTATCCTATAAACGTGCCTGAAATGCGTGCATATTAAAAGTACTGAATAAAGCTGGTTATTTGGTTGCGTGTTGTAAAGTTGCTTGTTTTATTGATTTTGCAAATTTTTCAACCTCCTTGCGCAAGTTGTAAATGTTGAAATAATTTCTTGAAATTTGAAAGACATTGTTTTCTTACGAATTGTAACAACATGGTGCCCTGTACAAATCAAACTTAGGATATGAAAAAATTAAAAACACCCTACTGTGTATTCTATAATTTTTAGAAATGTACATGTATGTCATGGCGTCATTGATGACCTCATGACCTCGCCTGTCCATGTAGTTAGTATAAAACTTTGTATAAAAATTGTTAAATCAAAATATATAGTATAAAAAATGCAAACTCTTCTGTAACCTACAGCTTTGATATAAGGATATAATGGTTATTTTTAGTGCGATGGCTGTCATCGTCTTATGACGTCATAGTTAAAACCTCTGTGGTAATCAATTTTTGGTAAACTTTTAGTATGTTGTTCCCCACATATAATAGTAATAAAAAAAATCATAAAACGCTTTCTTGGAATTTGTTCAGGGCCAAACCGTATTTTGACTGGACTAGCAGGCATCATCTGCAAGAAATGTTGCAAAAACACTAAGTGAAAATCATTTTGACCTAGAAGATGACATCAAGTGTAAGCAATGGATTTACACCGATGGCACAAGACTTATCGACCTGAAGCCTTCAGTCAGTGATTTTATGGACTTGTTAGTGTAAAAGTTTGCCCTTCTATATCGCCATCATTTTATTGCCAAGTCACAATCAGCATTTCTTCAATTGACCAAGGAAGCACTTGCAGATGATACCATCATAATTCTCTTGGATTTTGCTAAGAATTACAGTTTTAGTGGTCCAAGACGCAATCCAGGGCTATCATTGGGAAAATAGCCAGGCAACCGTCCATCCCTTTTGCTGGTATTACAAAGATGAAGTAATTCTCAAATGTTTAAATTTATGCATTGTTTCGGATTGCATGAGGCATGACACCAACACAGTGCATGCTTTCACTTGCAAAGTAATGAGCTACATCAAAGAAAAGTTACCTGTTAAGAAAACTTTGTTCTTCAGTGATGGAGCAGCCAGTCAATACAAAAATTTTGTCAACTTATGCTATCACAAATCTGACCATGGCTTCCAAGCTCAATGGCATTTCTTCACAACGAGCATTGGCAAGTAGCCTTGCGATGGATTAGGAGGGACCACAAAGCGGCTTGTAGCAACAGCAAGCCTTCAAGCTACAGAAAACAATCAGATCTTAACTCTTATACAAATGTTCCAGTGGGCTGATAAAAATGTTGCTGTCATAAATTTCTTTTACATGATGGAAGAAGTTTCAAGTAATTCAGAAGCTTATCAATTGGAACAGAGATATTCGAGCTGTGCAACCACTTCAGGCACAAGATCTCAGCACTACTTCATCCCTTTATCTACATCCAGATTGATAATGAAAAGGGTTTCCTCTGATGAAGGAGCTCAGGTATAGTTTCATAAAGATGCTGTAACTGTACAGTCAGTTTTACTCTACATTCAAGTGATTGAAAATGATATACAACCTGGAAAATACGTTGCTTGTATGTATGACCAAGTGTGGTACATTGGTGCAATAACTGAACGATCAGATCAAAGCAAAGACGTCTACAACAAATTTATGAAACGAAACCATTTGGTATTGACATGGCCCCAGGATCTAAAGAATGATTGTTGGGTACCATTTATCGATGTGGTATCCATAATTAACCCACCACAACTACATTATTTGTTGTAATAATGCAGCAGGAAGATTTGTCCCACCAGGATTTATATTCCAACGTTCTTAGGATGAAAAATGAACTAACTGATGAAGCACCTCCTGGAAGTATGTTTGCCTGTCAGGTCAGTAGGCTTATGGTATTTTTGAATAGTTTTATACATTTATATGTATAATCAGTGTGTTTCATATAATTTATATTTGAGATTCTAACAATATTTACATCTGTGTGGTTTGAGGCAGCCTACACTTCTTGCAAAATAAAATATATTCATATGCTCAAATTTCAGAAACAGGGATGGATGAATGGGGAGATTTTCTGTGATTGGTTTGGACCATTTTATCAACATAACAAAACCAAGCAAGGACAGGAAGGTTTTACTGATATTGGATGGTCACAAAAGTCACACTCACAACGTTGAGGCTTTAGATCGTGCTTCAAAATGTGGGGTCATCATGTTGTTGCTCCATCCTACACAACACATAAGCTGCAACCTTTGGATGTGTCTTTTTTCAAGCCATTGAAAACATATTATTATCAGCAAATTCATCAGTGGATGTGGGCTAATCCAGGATAACCAGAGACTATGTATCAAATTTGTCAACTTTTTGGTGAAGCATATGGCCAAGCTGCAACAGTCGGAAATGCAGTGAAAAACGCTGCGGTGTTGGAGAAAGCTATTTTTCTGGTTGGTTGAAGTATGCATGGTTAATTCATTGTTGTTTTACAAGGAGATGCATCAGCTTTCAGAATCAAGGCACCTACAATATAGAAACAAGGTGATTGTCACACAAACAAGGTGACGACCGCAACAGGAACCCCAAACGAGGAAGGCTAAGTGGAAGTGATTCTGCTGAGCGCCTCAACAAATTACCGCATTTTATCGCAAAAGGACCAAGAGGTCACACCAAGAATTGTATGGTTTGCAGCACCAAAGAAAACAGGAAAACGATTGTATTCTTTTGTGAAACTTGTCAATAAAAACCTGGACTTCATCCGGAAGAATGTTTAAAAAGTATCACACCCAGGTGACCTACAAAGACTGACCGTAGGCCGGGCGTCACACAGGAGTTCACCGGAAAAAATCAACAGTGTGATACTTTGACTTGTGTACAAACAGCATTTGTGTTTGAATATACGTCAGAAGTGTTTAAAAGTTGTGACACCTTTTGTCTAGAAAAACCATGACGCAAAAAATTGCGAAAAGTAGCTGCTTTAAAAACGCTAAAAAATATAATGAAAATTTAAAAAAATTGACAAAAGAAATTCACAAACGTAATCCACACATATAAATCTACCCAAAAAATGCATTTAAAAAAATCGGACTTAGGGTGACCAAATCGGTGAAAAATGAGGACCGCAAAGGGTTAACAATCTTCTGGTGAACTGGAATGAACTCACTGCTTATATCTTGGTTGCTGAGCAATCAACAACACTTGATGTCAAGTACAAGGCCAAGAAAATTCACCTAATGCTTTCTGAGCCTGTAAACAAGCTGTACTTTACCTTTTCAGCTCCATTAGTTGATGAAATTGAGAGAGTTAATGCTTTTTTTCAAAGTACTAGTGCTGAACCTGAAGACATGGTAAAGGAATTAATTCTATACCACAATGCATTAAAGAGAAGGGTCATAAATGAAAATGGAATTAAAAAGTCAATTTCAAATGTTGATTTTGGAGCAAAATTTAATAAAGATGCTGCTAAACTTTGCCAAAGTACCATCAGATGGGGTTACTTGAACATCACAGGGCAACTTGGACTACATGCAGGAAAATAAGTTTCTCGAAAAATATTTATTACTTATATAGCTTGTTTACCAGCTGTTTCTTGCTTATATTACAGGATATTATCCAGCCTTTTTGTGCATTATTTTGAGTCCAACTATCAATTTACAGTAAAGCCATATTTGCACTGTCAAGTGACCTTACCACAAATGGTAGTTTTTTCTAATTTCAAAATGGGTACGCCCTTAATAGCTACACTTAAAATGAAAAAAAATTGTGCTGAAGTATACCTCATTCCCTCCTTTTGTTATAACTGTCAGTGCTAACTGTATAATATGATGATTTCAGTTGTTTTTTGTTGTGTTGATAGTGTTTTCCAATTTTTTTTTAAATGGGGTTACTTGGACAGCCCAGGCAACTTGGACCAGTCCAACATCAAGCTTTATGTGACTGATTTTTCTGTGTTTACCAGGCTTTTTCAGGAGATTGCATAGGCATCAATTTACTTTGTTAATTGTTAACAGGTTAACATATCACTTAACATACTGAATTTTTTTGAAATAAGGTAGACTAGTTAGAGTTTAGTTGACGTTGACACTGCATCTGGTATAGACCTAAGGTAGGTCACGCTTTCATAAAAGAAGGTCTAATTCAAGACGATATGGATATTCCAGTGAAGATGTTCAAAACGCCATGGCCGCTGTTAGCAATGGAATGTCTCAGAGACAAGCATCATCACGCTATGACATTCCACGTTCAACGTTAGCAAGACGATTGAAATCCACACCTAATAAACCAGGTAGACCTACAGTTCTGACAAAAGCTGAAGAGTCAATACTCATTGAGAGAATACAGTTGCTATGTGATTGGGGATACAATCTTGATGGTCTTGATCTACGTTACTTGGTCAAGCAATATCTCAACAGAAACAGAGTCACAGAAAAAAGATTTAAAAACGATATGCCATCAACTGAATTTGTGCATCATTTTAAGTGGCGCCACTCAGAAATTAATGAACGGTTTGCTAATAACATAAAACGAGCCAGGGAAAAAGTTTCTGCAGAAATAATAAATAACTATTTCAACCACAAAATGTGCCAGAAGAATGTATTTACAATTACGATGAAACTAACTTAAGTGATGATCCTGGACACAAGAAATGTCTAATGAAAAGAGGAACTAAATATCCTGAAAGGATATTGAATAGCACGAAGTCTAGTACAAGTGTTATGATATGTGGATCTGCTGAAGGTGAACTATTGCCAGTTTACATTGTATACAAAGCTGAAAATCTGTATCAAAACTGGGTGAAAGGTGGACCTAAAACGGCTAGATACGCATGCAGCAAATCTGGTTGGTTTGAGAGCAAGACGTTTTTAGATTGGTTCACTAATGTATTTATTCCTGTGGCGAAGAAAAAACAATGTGCTGGCACAGTTATTATAGGTGATAATCTGTCAACCCACTTTTCAGATGAGGTCCTGCAGTTATGCACAAAATACAAAGTAAAATTTATATGTCTGCCTCCAAATTCCATGAAGGTTCTTTGGAGGAAAATTCTTAATAACTGGAAAACTATCAAAGAACTACAAGTCGCTCAAGCTGGTTGCAAAGTATTGCTAATGCTTTAAAAGAAATCAATGAGAAGGGTATGTCTGTAAAATCTGCTGCAGAAGCCTATGGCAGTATGGCATACCAAGAACAACTATTACCAGACACCGGAAGAAGAAAGTTAGTGTTCCTGAAAAAAACAAATTAGGAAACTACTCTACTGTTCTTGCACCACAAACAGAAGAGCAGCTTGTAAACTACCTGAAAGAAATGCAACTTAGATTTTTCAGTTTGACCTGAGAAGCACTTGGATCTATTGCATTGATCTCTTGGAACTACTAAATTGATCTGTTTTTGAAACGGTATCCTGAACTATCGTTGCGACAACTTGAGGCAACCAGCTTGGCACGAGCAACAGGTTTCAACAAAGTTCAAGTTGGTAGATTTTTTGATATGCTGAAAAGCATTATTGATGAATCAACATCAGTGCAGAGAGAATTTTTAATGCTAATGAAACCGTCATGAGCACTGTGCAAAAAACTAGTAAAATAATTGCTCAAAAAGGTTTGAAGCAAGTTGAAAAAATAACAAGTGCAGAACGATGGCAAATTGTCACCGTAATTGCCTGCATGAATTCAACAGGTACTCTTGTACCACCACTCTTTATTTCCCCTTACTGCTAATTGATGCCCTCCTGGGATCAAAGGGTTTTGCATCGGACTCTGGATGGACAGATGGGAAAATATTCCTTTGAGTGGCTGGTTCTGGTTCACTTCCAGGGTGTCACTAATTCCAGTACAAGTAGACTGTTATTGTTATTAGACAATCACAGTCAGCCATTTGTACCTGCCTGCTATTGATTTCTCCCAAAAACTAGAATAGTAATATTGTCTATACCGCTCCATTTGTCTCACAGACTTCAGCCTCTGGACTTGACCTTCTTTGGCCCATTTTTTTGAAGACCTACTATGGGCAAGAAGCGGACAAGTGGATGCTTAATAATCCTGGATGGCATATTACAGAATACAAAATATTCCGGTTATTCCGAGGTGCATATGAGCGGACGGGCAGCTACCATGAAAAACTCAGCAGATGGTTTTCGAGCTTCTGGTATTGTTTCATTTGACTCAGATATATTTTCTGACAGTGATTTTGCTCCTTCAATTACCACAAAAGTTCAAGAGGGAGCGATGCCTGCACCACCAGCTGCTGACAGTGTACAAGCTAACGTCAGTGATGGAGTCAGCTTGGTGAGTTCACCACAAGGATCAATGCAAAGAGTTTTTGTAAATTTACGTTTATTTTATGTATATATGTTTGTACGTTATGGTTTCTCTGCTCAGCGTGCTTTACCTTGATTATTTTCTCTGTTCGTGCCTCTTGGCTCACTCAATCTCAGAAAGCCCGTTTTTATAAGAGCTTTTCTTGCAGTGTTCAGTTAAAGTTCTGATTGTGTGAGACTGACTTAATTTGTACGTTTTATATTTATGGCTTGTGTTATGCAGATGTACTTCGTTTCTTAGTTCATTAAAACCTAATAAATGGTCGTTTCAAGAGTTACATCCAATGAAATACCATTACACATTTAAGAAATCACATCACACAATCAAGAAACCACATCACATGATACAGTCAAGAAATTACATCACACAGTCAACATCAACTTTTATTTTCTGATTTAACACCAATTCCAAATGCAAAGATAACAAAGAGAAAAAGAGAAGCTCAGAGATCAGAAATGATAACAAGCTCTCCATACAAAAAAGCTCTGAGTGAGAAGGCCAGTCGCAAGACCCAGAAAAAGAAACCAAGATGCCGCAAGAAGTCACAGCCTTCAAAAGATAAAACAGTGGCATCCTCTTCTCCCCAGGAACAATCTTTGTGTATAATTTGCCATTGTCTGCATGATTTCAACCAATTGAAGGTCCAAAATTAAGACCTTTACCTCAAATTATTGCAGATCTTTCCACAGACCAACGGTACCTTCTTCTTGCAGTAAAATCAATAAAAGAGGGAAAAATTCATGATAGCTTGAGGCATTTAAAGCCCGGTCCTATATCTCATGCCCGCTGGCTTACCTTGGCTTGCCGACTTTATCATCTCTACATGTCAAAGCATAACCTCCAGGGAAAAATTTTTGAGGCGCCTTACAACTTAGTTATTTTCATTGTAACTTCTTCTTCGTCGTATGAGCTGTCTTCTTCCGGACTATATGTTTGGGCATGAGGTCATCCGGAATGGCCCGTTTCGGTGAGTCCGATTCGGTGAGTCCGATCTCTTAACGGGGATTTTTTCAATTTTTTTTTTAAATTATCGAGTACCGTAGCCTAATTATCATTGCCGTTTTAGGGTTAGGGGTTTGGGGTTAGGATTAGGGGTTAGAGGTTAGAAACTCACCGAATCAGACTCACCGAATCGGACTCACCGAATCGGACTCACCGAATAGTAGCAGACCCGAGGTCATCAGCCACTCGACAGTCTCATCATCCAGGGCCTTCAGTCCGAGCGTTCCATGTGGTGGTTGATGGATTGGGCAGTCATGGACGACATGGTCTACTGTCTGGTCTGTGGCACCACACTCGCATCCTGGTGAAGGAGCCAGGCCCCATTTGCACAAGTCTGAACGAAAGCGACCGACGCCGGTTGTAACTAATTATGCACCACTGTGGTTTGACATAAAAGGAAAGCCGCATATTCAGCACGCTCCGTTTCATGTACTCCGCAAAGTTCAGCTGTTGCGTCTTCTTCCTTCCACTATTTAGGAAGCTCTTTCTCCTTATGTGTAATCGTGGCATGCTCATAGCGAGAGTCTGCTTCTATCCATGGTATCCAGTGATGATCCTGCTCTGCGATTTTTTGTTGTGAACATGTTAGAAAATATTCGCAAAGGCAGTAACTCTGGTGTGGCTTCTGTCTGAACTTTTACCCCACCAAAATTAAATTTTGATGCCAACTAACTGTGCTCTTTAATTGATTGGGACAATGCCATGCTTACTGACTTACTGAGTCTCTCCTTACTTCACACTTGACCATGGATGAACTAAAGGGTTTGATAAACGAAAAGTTTGAATGTCCTCATTTTCCTGTCCATACTCAGGCTGTGGAGTGCCTCATTTGGGAAGTCAGTAACGCCTGTGGAAGTGTTTCTAGCCATCAACGACGGATGGTTTCATTCGGGCGAGATTTGCTTCGCGTAGGGTCTTGCCGAAAGCAGACACGAAATCTGACTTTCTTTCATTGGCTGCAGTACAAGATATGCACCACTGTTTCTTGTTTATAGGGATGGGCAAAATAGAATAATTAGCTATTCTAGAATATTCTAGAATACTGAAACCGAATATAGAATACAGATATCTATTCTAGAATAATTGATAGTTTTTACCATTGACACATTTTAATGATTTTTATGAGTTTACAAAAACAATAAACATCACAAAAATTGCTTAAAATTGCAGTGTAACAAATTTAGGCTTTCTAAATGTTCACCAGTCAAACGGGATCTCAACTTGGTGGCAGTTAAACGTGCACTTGAAAAACATCTCTCTGAAGAAGCAGATGAAAGATTTCTTTTGTTGACCGCAGACAAACGTGTCCGGTCTAAGCAGCTATCTGGGCGGACAAATTAAGTCTCACGTTGGACACACCACTTTTAACGTCGATCGTCATGTTTAATCACTTTATCTTGATAATTTTTCACCATTTGAGAACTATAACTACGGTTTAGAAGGCTTTTTAAAACTTCAGGGACGTTACTCTCAAAGGGGTTCATCAGACCAACGACGTGCGCTTGAAGACTCAAAGTGCCCTGTAGCAGTAGCTGCTTAATACGCCGCATAACTGATTAACTTCCACCGAACCAGGTCGTGTGGCTTCTTGTGTCACAATGCTCTGGGCACGAGTCGGAAAACTTTTACACTAACGCTAATATTTGAAAGCACAATTATTTTTTGCCCTCTCCGTGATGTGGTCGCATCTCCAAAATAGTATCAGTATTCCACGAGATCACGGCAGGCTCAGGGTTATAATCAGCGCAGTCTGGGCCGTCCAGGCATATGCGCATGAGAGCTTCAATAGTATTGATCTTCAAAGACGTGCGCATAAGGCTTGAACTAAGTTGCGCGACTGCCCGTGATTAGTGTAGAAGCACCGGTACTTCCATCGATTCTTAGCGAAGAATTCACCTTTGTTACGCTGATTCAATGTCATCAATCGTTGAAGCAACGTAAAAATCGAAAGTTTTCCTGCTTGAATAGAAGCTTAAGGGATACAGTATTAACTTTTTCTAGATGCGCGCTAGAATGCGCGGGAAATTATATTCTCACAACAATTGTTTGTGTTACGCAATGACGATTTGTAGCGGTAGTTCCTGTGTTATTTCTCGGCGGACAAATATGACCAATCTAGATAGTATTTCTCGCGGACATCACAATGCTGTGACGGCGGACATGCCCGTCGTGAATTTCGAGGCCTGCGAACGAAACTCGTGCGTTTTCCTACGCCGCATTGCACTAAATCGATAAACAATTTTACTTTCGCTACAACGAATTCGTTGCGACAAGACGGAGCGGTACGAAGCCGATCGTTAAAGCGGTTTCAATTATCCGATTTCATATGCATTTTGAAACCGGTTAGGCTTCACAACCGGTTATTCTATATTCGGTATTCTATTTTGCCCATCCCTACTTGTTTATGGTCTTTATTCTTCATTCGTTTCTGCACGTTTTACAAGCACATATAAAGTTAATTTACCATTGCTTAAGTTGCAGTTATATATCTGTCAAAAAACAAATGTAAATCGGCAAAAACAATCGAATATTAATGCAGTGCGTTGTGTGATTACCGTAATGCATATTACTACAACAAAACCAAAGCGTCATCTTATGCACAGTGCATTCCTATGGTACTCTTGCCATAGAACAAGTGAAAAAAAGCTTTACTATCATCAGTTTTTGCTGACCAAGCAAAAATAGGGTTGTTATGTGATTGTTTAATATCTTACCGTACACCGCCAACCTTTACCTAAAAGGGCAACTAGCAGTCGCGTCATATGTAATTGTTGTTGTGGTTGTTAAAGTTGGAAATTTTTATAATTTAAAAAAAATAAACAAAGTTTTTTCTTCAAAAAATTTGTACCTGGTAACTCTCTGCTGGTAACAAATGCAAAGGACAAAATTGACTACATGTTTAAAATATTTCTGTGTGAAATTTTACAGAAATACTCTACATAGCAACAGTCACCCTGTGTGATAATTCGATTTTTGATTTTTTTGAATATTTTGATTTTCACATCACCTTCACATCACATCACCAAAACTTCAACCTATTCACATCATCAGAAAACGACAAAAAATCTAACAATGTCCTTGAATCAAACAAAAATGAAGATCAACGGAAATGAAAAAAGCCAAGACACAACAGAAATACCTGCTAACTATAATAAACGAATTGCTTTTGAATCGCTTAATCTTTCAAAAACTGAAATAAAATAATATTCATGGTGTTAATAGCCTAATATAACTGTGTGTGAATCATATCTTTGACACCAGCGAAATGCTTACTGAGGCAGAGTCAAACTTGCCACACGCAAGTTAAACAGCTTAAAATTAGCCCAATCAATATAAATGGTAAAGCTTTAAGGCGACTATCAATGAAGTCGTATATTATTCAAACAAAATATGGCAATGGAGCTGTGGTATGAAAGAGTTCTGGAGCTGAAGCTGTTTTATTTTTATCAACTCCAAAGCCCTGGTTTCAATGTAACTCCTTTAACACATCTAGACAACTTCACTGAGAAGTTGATGGTCAGTTAACGTTCAATTACATACTCTGGAGCAAAAATTTGGAATAATATACCAGTTGAAATTCGCAAATCTTCCTTCACAACTTTTAAAAGGATGTACAAAAAGAAAATTGTTGACACATATTAGGCAAATGCTAATTTACTAATCACTAATCAGACTTGCAATTGCTACATAGGCTATGTCGCCCCACCTAAATTTTTTAATTTCTTACTATCTTGGACTGTAATTTATTTATTTGTCTCCACTAGCCAATTATAATCAATTAATCATTGATGAGTTTAGGGGAGGCTGATTGACTTGAAGACCTGAAATGATCACTTTGCAGCCTCCCGTTGCTGTAATGCTATTACCGGTATCATTTCTTTTTATGCAATAGATTGAGTTTTGCTGCTAGCAGCATGATCGTTGCTTACCGTACTTCACAGTGTAGATTTTAACAACCTGTTTAGTGTTTAGCCTGATACTGCGAGTTCGCTGTGGTAATAGTGAATTGCACCAGCTTTCGGAACACAGTTCCCTAGTCATGTGCTATGACAAATGGTGTTAAAGTCAGTGAGTTGTTCTTTAATGCGGCTCTTTTGTTTGGCTTATGGCTGGTGTCTGTTGAGTCTTCTGGCTGGTGTCTGTTGGTGTCTGGTGTCTGTTGTGTCTGTTGAGTTGATTTCTTCAAATACTTTGCTTTGGCTAAAACAGGTTGTTAAAATCTACATTGTGAAATTTTCTTTTTAATTGTTATCTTTTCAACAGTTTTACTGTACAATGTTTTTTGATTTATTGCACATCTTTTTCGTAGCAGCCATGAACATCTATCTATCTAATTAGCTCACACAAAAGCTAAAATTCCTGGTCGTGGTAATCATTATTCTAAAAGAGCAAAATAACTCTTATTGTCGGCATCCAAGAGACCACATGTTACTTAAAAATCAAACAAAGCCTTATCTGAGACCAGAAAAAGTCTTCATGGGATGGTTCAACTTTGAAGAAAGAAATTTGGATCAAAATTCCACTTGAAGAAAAAAAATTGTAGCAATATTGTTAGTGGTCATAAACGATCAGCAAAATGACAAATTGAAATTTCTCTTGATACAACCAAGTTTCTAAAATCTGTTTTCTGCTCAGTACCAGGGAATATGTTATGTCGTAACTGTTGGAAACTTGTGAAAGATTAACTAGCTTGACAGGGACATTAGAATACTCTAGCGAACATTCACTTAGCGACAGCGTATACTCGCACGCCACTGAAGCACAAGAGGTAAAACAGAAAACATCCAAAAGAGACAACGATGTAGCATTAGTTCAACTCGGCTATTCTCCAATGAATTTGCATTCAGTTTCTAAACGACAAAAAGTTACTTCTGCTAAAAAAAGCTGACTAAAACTGTTTGGGATCTACAACAATCATTTTCCTCGTCAGTTGGAGCATCGCATATACCTTTACCACCAACTGCTGAAGAATCAATTGCAAAGGAACAGAAGGCCAAAGCAGCAGATTTTGCTATCTTAATGTGTCAATTTGTCAAGTGTCAATTTAAATATAGAAACAACTGTGTACAAGAGGCAGCTCTTAATGATGACTTTTGTCTTCATTTTGTTGTTGATGAACTAAAACTGAAAAGTACACACAACTACTTCTATCAAATTCAGGGGAAAATAGCCCTCAGTGGTCTGCTTTGGTTTGACTTAGTTGTCTATACTTCAAAGTCTTTATTTATTGAGCGAATACACTTCGATATAATGTTCTGGACTGCAAAAATGGTACCTTCCCTTACAAACTTTTATTTTGGTTTTGCGTTACCATATTTGGCTGAATAATTGTTTTTATGGTGATAATGTGGTTATGTAACCTATTTTGTGTTCATGACTTAAAAATAAATCAGAAAGATGGTGTTAAACTGGTTTTAATATGAACGGAACAATCTGTGCAGTACTGTAGTTTGTCTAGAGTTTCAGCGCAAGCTTCAACCCGTCACGGTCTGTTGGTTCACCGTGGAATCCCTCTATTGTTCTCTTTGTTTTTTTTTCAACTTTTGGTGTTGTTCAATTTTATATGGGGGAGAATGAGCTATAATTGAACAAGTGCTCTGATGCCTAAAGCTAGTGCCTGAAACCGACGTGTTGATTCACCGTTGGTGAAATTGTATTTCTGTTCGCAGTTTTAGTTTGTGCAAGTTGGAGTGAAGGGTGTTGATTTAGCTGGTCTGCTGTTAACTTGAGTTGTGTTATAGAATGATTATTTATTTTGCAGATTCGAGTTTTAAGTTTAATAAAGCCAAATAACGGTTACAACAAAGATATAAAACAAAAGTAGGCTATATTTAATCTCTTGTTCTAAGTGTGGTACGGTAAACAATATGTAGACGAAACCGGCCGTAAGCTAAAAACTAGAGTACCCGAACACTTACTGAGTGTTGAAAAGAAAAAAAATCGAATTTACCGTTGCATTTCATTTCAATTTAACAGATCACAGCATCAATGATTTTAAAGTTTTTTTGTACCATAGGAACGCAAGGCACAACAACACAACCGGATTGAGCATTACAATAATATATTACACAATATGTTTTGTACTCAGTGGGTTTGCTTTGGTCTAATTTAATTTGTTTTCGCCTGTTTCTATGTTTTCAACTATTGCCTCTCTTCTGTGTTAATGTTTCATTT
Organism: Aplidium turbinatum; assembly: GCF_918807975.1. Lineage (NCBI taxonomy): Eukaryota > Metazoa > Chordata > Ascidiacea > Aplousobranchia > Polyclinidae > Aplidium > Aplidium turbinatum. The sequence goes on along the minus strand of NC_137475.1, from coordinate 29,892,334 downwards.
GCGTATTTCTGACTGTTTAGTCATATTACAATTTTCAGATCCCCATGAGGGTTTAGATCAGGGGTCGGCAAACTGCGGCCTGCGGACAAACTTTTTGCAGCCCTCAAACGATCTTACTTTTAGTGCATAAACTAAAGTTTCATCATTATGTACGCATAAATTTATTTTATATCATAACAAAAAGCGCTTTAACATGTGTCCCGACATTACTCGGTAACTCCCATGTACGCTACAAAATCTCTCAAAATTATGGTCTGACGTTACTCAAAATTATGTACCCCACTGTCGAGGAATGACGCAAGCGAAAGTACTCATTGATTATGTGTAATTATGACGTAACATAAGCGAAACTGATTTATGCAGTAATTTTCCACAGGATTCAGTTGGGATGAGCATGGATGAGCACATGTTGTAGCTAGGGATGCCAGCGCTAGGTTTTTCCACCTAGATCTGGGTTTTTTGACCACTTCTGGGTTTTGAGTTTTTTAATAAAAAAAATATAAAATATACAAAATATGATTAGGTAATGTTTATTGCATCAGCTACGGTAGTCAGTAAGGTACAGCTGGTACAGTAGTCTAGTGAGTTGTTGTGAGCAGGTTTTAATTGCTACATAGCCTACATATAATTATTATGTCATGCGCTGCAGGCGTTTGGTGGTAAAGTGAATGTGAAGTGAATAGTCAGTTATTTAAGATTAGCTTTAACTCTTGACTAAATCTTTGTTTAGCAGATTATTTTAACTTTTAAAATTTGATATCAGAATGGCTGGGAAACGTAGAAAAGTTAACGATGAGGGTAGAAAATTCCAGAGTGATTGGATGCAAAGTTATTTCTTTGTTGAGCATTATTCGAAACCTGTTTGCTTGATATGTCAGACCAGTATGGCAGTTATGAAGGAATGTAATGTTAAACGTCATTACCAAACGTGTCATACCAATACGAAGAATATGTTGGAGAAGGGAGAAAGTTGAAGATAAAAAGTTTAAAAAGTGGATTTGAACAGCAAACTAATTTTTTTAAGAAAAAACAACAAGAAAGCAAATCAGTTACAAAGGCAGCATTGGTTGTTGTGCCTTGCGTTCCTATGGTACAAAAAGCAAACTCTCTCCCGAAGTTATATTTAAAGTTTTTGGTATCGACAATTTATATAAATCCACTACCTACAGACAAGAAAAAGAAATGTGATGGATTGATGTGCTCAACACCATCCAACCATTAGGCTTAAACAAAAGAGATTGATGCGACTTTTTGACCAAGTTTCTTCATACTTCTAAAATTGTTTATGCATAACGATTGTGTCCATCTATTGAATTCACCATACTTCAGTTAAAAAATTGTATTGTGCCGTAATTCGGATTCTACTAATAAATGGATTGGCTAATTTTCATGTTTTAACACCCTAACCCTATCAGCAGCATGGAGATACGACCACTCAACCAGTAACCACGAAAAAAAGCAGACTTAGGCTAGATCACTCTAATTTTGCTTGTCATTTTTTAAGTGTGTCGGAAAATATTGTACGAAACGTTCAGCTTCAATTGATTTGCTTGTTCCAACTGTTATTGCTTGTTTCAGATTAGTTTTGAAAGTATTTTTTACTTGCTATTATAATCGTGTGCTTTACTGACAATGAGTGTTAAAATTGAAGAAGGCCAAAGGCGTGGTTCCAATATTTACGTACACGAAGGCTTTCGATATTTGTTAAATCACAGTCGAAAGGGAAAGGGGTACGTGCGATTTACTTTGTACAAATCAAATAACTGCAAAGGTGCGGGTACTTTTGATGCATCGTCATTGAGTATATTGGTTACGAAACCTCATAACCATGATGAGACATTATATCAAGCTGAAGTTGTTGGTTTGCAAAGCACTCTCAAAAGGAAAGCTGAGAATGAAACAGGAAGTTTGCGTGAACTTTTCGATAACGAAACAAGAAGTCACCCCTTTGGTGCAAGTATTTCATTCAAGGAAATGGAAAGTTCGATGTCAAAAAGAAAAGCTTCTACACTACAGTGCCCAAAGTCCTTAAAACGATAGAAGACTTTATTGATACCTTGATGCAAAGTGAGTTTAACACCTACTATCAACGGAATGTTGAATGCGAAGGAAGTGTGTGTGCCGTCCTTCTCTCCAGAAGAGTAAACTTGAAAATTCGCACACCATACAAATTGATGGAACCTTTTTTACAGTTCCAAAGCTTTTCTTTCAGATGTTTACCATATTTGTCTTCAAAAACAACCATACGCTACCAGCCGTGATATGTTTTATGGTGTCAAAAACGAAGAAACATTATAAGGCAGTATTTTTAGAAATTAAAACAACGGTGCCTTCATTTCAGCCGACAAGGGCCATCTCTGATTTTGAGGCAGCATCACGAGGCGCTATTAAGGAAGTATTTCCCAACATCAGCCTTGTAGGTTGTATGTTTCAGTACAAACAAGCACTTTGGCGCCAATTGCAACACCATGGTCTAGTCAGTAGTAATTTTTCAAACAGCTCCTTGAAAAATTGGATAAAATGTGCAATAGCACTTCCGTTCGCACCCGCCTCAGATATAAATGCTGCATATGATGCATTGATTGAGCACATCGACATCACTTTACGACCATCAGTATTGCTGAAATTAAACAAGTTCAAAAAGTATGTTAAATCATACTGGTTAGATAGGGTGCAAGCGATGGAACTCTCTGTATTTGACGTTGACATCGTCACAAACAACGATGCAGAGTCCTTTCACGCCAAACTAAACCAGCGTGTGAAAGTGAACAAGCCCAATATATGGGTCTTTATGAAGAACATAAACAATGTAATAGCTGATTTCGACAACGAATTTCTCTTGTTGATTTTCTGGCGTGTCCCCTTTGTGACCTATCCAATAAACATTGCATGCTACACCATTTTGAAAACTGTCCACAAGAAGACAGTCTCACAGAATATTTAGCAAATTTTTATCAAGCTGAAGACATTGGTGAAGTATCTTTTCAGCAATGGCAGACAATAAATAGATGCACGATCACCTATCAGACAGCAGCAGCAGATGATTTTGTGGAAATACTTGTCAATTCAATCAGCAAGGTAACAGCCCATTCCTTTGTTTCAAGAACACAAGCCAATGCTTTAAAAGCCAAGAAGTCTGATCTATCACCTCATCATCACAAGCTATTGCTTTACTAGATTTTGCTGAAAATTATAGCTTTGTTGTTCAGGATGCAGTGCAAGGATTTCATTGGAACAACTTGCAGTGTTCTCTCCATCCAGTTGTGTTGTACCATTTGCAGCCACCAAGTCTGAATTTGTGTTCAACCTCTCTGTGCATCATCTCTGATGACTTACAGCATGATGTTAGCTTTGTCTATGAAGTGCAGCAGGAAGTTACCTACTTTATCAAACGTGATCTCCCATCCATCAAACAAATTCATTACTTTTGAGATGGATGTGGGGGTCAATACAAAAATTTCAAGAAGTTTATGAATCTTTGTTGTCACCGTGATGATTTTTTTTGGAAGCTGAGTGGACTTTCTTTGCCAGCAACCATGGCAAATCACCTTGTGATGGTATTTAGGGCATTGTAAAAAGGCTGGTGTAAAGAGAAAGTCTGCAACGACCAGTCAACAACCAAATTTTGTCTCCTACAATTTTTTTAACTATTGTGACAACAACATTAGCAACATCAAGTTTTGCTTGTTATCAAAGGAGCGACTACAGACAGCACGTGTTTCATTGCAACAAAGATTTGAAAAAGGAAACACAATACCTGGCACTCATCTTTACCACTTCTTTCATCCATTAATTGGTGATACCATTGGATGCAAGTTTGTGAGCTCAGATGAAATGTTTACCACACAGTTTTTATTTTTCATCTCTATCATCTTACGAAGATGTTGTTCCAATGGATTACATTGCCTGTACATATAATTTCCATTGGTGGGTAGGCATTGTGCTGTCTGTCAATGAAGATATACAGGATGCTGAGGTCAAGTTCATGCATCCACATGGACCATCAAGTTCTTTTCACTGGCCACATAAAGAGGACATCTGCTATGTTCCAATGGATAAAGTAATCTGCAAAATTCAGCCTCCTACTACGGTACACTCACTGCACAATCTGGACGTTCCTACAGGGTCTGCTACTATTTGGTAAGTCCGATTCGGTGAGAGCCTTTTTCGGAGAGTTCCCTATTCAGTGATTTTTTGAAATTTTTTTTTAAAATTATCGGGTAGCGTAGCCTAATTATCATTGCCGCTTTTACATCGTTTTAACGTCGCTAAATGTTGAAATGAGACTCTTAACCCCTAACCCTAAAACGGCAATGATAATTAGGCTACGGTACCCGATAATTTAAAAAAAAAATCACCAAATAGGGCTCTCACCGAAAAAGGCTCTCACCAAATAGGGAACTCACCGAATCGGACTCACCGAAACAGGCCATTCCGTTCCTACAAGCTGACGAAACAAGACAAGATAAAAATAACATCAAAGTTTTCTCATGCTCAGTAAAACAAAATGTCAGCAAAACTACACATGGCAGACTTTTAACACATGTTTTGAAGGCATTTAGAACTTTCATTTATTCTGCTCTTCTTCTTAAACATGTCGCACAGTTTTAGTGCTTATCTTGTTGGCTTATTAAGTGAATCGTACTTTCACTCAAAGTGTATTACAGTAAAATCAACTGCAAAGGTTGCCAATCTGTTAAATTCTGTTTTGCTCTCCTGAAATGGCATGTTTACAGCAAAGTGGTTGATCAAGGATAGTACAGTTCTTTTTCCTCTTCTTGAGAAAGCCTTGTGTGAAGTGTGACCTTGCTCGATCTAATATGTTTCAATAAAATGTTTGTGAAACCATAAAAGGACATTAGTTTTTGTTCAACATTATCATAAGCATTAGGAAATGAAAGAATGTTAGTTTATTAGTGATGTCATTGGGATTTTTTTAATTCACTGTTGGTGCTTTATAATTATGTAGTGTACCATATGAACACCTTTCAGCAGCATTTTTAAATTGCATTGGTGCACTATATTCTTTCTATTTACAAAATACTGATGCATGCAGCATAAAAATTGTATATACTTGACTGTAATTTTGGAACATTAAGACTGCAATGTTTTATCCAATGTATCGAAAACATGCCTAGGTGCAAAGTAGGTGCTTTGCACCTGCCCTTGCTGGTATTTTGGAGAGTAGCAGTACTCTGGTGCGTGTTTATCCTTTGATCAGTTTGACAAAGAACTGTTTGAAACCAATTGATGCTTTGTATTATATATATACAGCCTTTGTTAAACATTAGTTTGTTATCATGAGAATTAAGTTGTATATACCTTTATTGTGGCATAACGATCACGGAATTATTCAATGATGCACAGCAGAATTGAATGAATGGCTAAGTTGAAACAGTTGAAGAATTTGGACATGGTTTAACACAGATATTCCACGTGACTGACTGCACGTGTAAACGTTTGACGTAAATAGATGTTCTGTACGTACTAATTTTACAAATGCTGTAAATATATACATCCATAGAGGTTGAATCAGCGGTTGTCTGGTCTGATGATAATTTTTAAGAACTCTATTTTTTTCGCTTTCTGCAGTTACGAATTTCAAAGTGATCAGAATACTATTGAAGAAAAGTCTCTTTTGTAAAGACCAACTTTGAGCCTAAATGAACATCGCATATGACCGATCTTTTAAACCTGACAAACAGGTGTATCAATCCAACAGAGAATTAAGAATGTGAAGTGACAAAAAATTATTAACAAAACACATATCCAGGTTGATTTCCTTTAAATAATAAAATCTAAAAGATTGTGACAACAATCACAAATAAGATGTGTGTTTTTTTTTGCTTTTTAATAAAAAAAAAATAGCACCCACTAAGATTTTCAAACGCTGAATCTCTCTCAACGCATTTCTTGAGGCAATTAACAGCCAGTAATGATGTCACCTTTCATAATGTCATTCAAAAGTTGGCAATCTGTGTCAAGGCATTTCGTGATTTCTCAACCTGTCAATGTGGGCACACAGCTTCAGTGCAGGACCAAGAGGGAGATTCATAGAACCTATCAAGTGTTCTTCATGCAAAAGCAACAACGCAGAACCATCTATTTCCTGAGCTCGAAAATCCTCGGCATGTTGACCAGAGTCTTAAAATAAAAAAACGTCAAAATTTGTAAAATAGCCTGTGACCATAAGAATAAACTGGTAAATCAAACAAACATAATAATATGACAAATAGTTAAGGCACTGGCAGAAAATATGACATAAAACATTAATTATCATTTACTGTCAATCACCTCAAATGATGGACCTAGCAAATAAAAAATAAAACAGAAATATGCAAGCGTATCCAACTATCCATCCTCTATACTTCAATTGATACCTGGAAGAGAACGAATAAATTTCCACACGTCATCAACAGACCAGAACATGGGTAGTCGAGGTATTTCACCATCATGTGGAATAATAGGTTCTGGGGAAGGGGTTGGACTATAACTAAACACAGATTCGTCATCGCTGCTCAGATCATATTCTGAATACGAGCTGTCAGACATACTTCCTGACGGAGATAACCGGGAAGCTTTGGTCTGAAACACAAATTTTGAAATATACAGCAGGTCAATAATATTGCCATACCAAGCAAATTCATTCATGCTTGTCAAGCATGTGTCGGAGCCAGACAAGAGCATTGTTGGTTATGTTGTTTAGGTCGTTGTCGTCACGTAAAGAAGTATATAATGAGGCAGTTGGTGAGGATGTGCGGAAATGAAAAAGCATTATCTTAAGAAAACTAAACTTCTAACTGCTACGAAAACAATCGACATTTAAAAACAGAGAAATGTGCATATACCTTTATACCGTAACCTTTACCACGCCCACGTCTGTGATAAATTGATCTTGATTGAAGGACCCGTCGACTTCTCCTGCCTGATGTTGAGCCACGACGGAACATATGATGACCTCTTTTGACATGAACACTTGAGTACTTTCTTGCACAAGTCAGTGAGCAATAAGGTGGATCTAGGCTAGAAAAGCTTGCCACCGCACCATTGAAGCCACATCTTTCACATGTTGCTGATGAATCTTGATTTGCAATGTATTCTTCTTTAGGAACCAGCAGTGTTGGTTGTGAGTTTTCTGCTTCTGAAAAAAGTTTTGTTTGCCAGAAAAAGTGGTTTTGTTGTTATGGTATAAAGGTATGCACAATAGATATTTAAATTTTCAACAAATAGTTTCATTAAAAGATGTCAAACATCATGCGAAAAGTTACACGCACTTCTTTTTACATTTTGTTCCATACATGGCTTACTGGTTCCGTACCATGAAGCCGAGAGTTTGTTCACTAGTAATTATAATAATATAATCATTCGCTATCTCCGCTTGTAGCAGATTGCGCATCAACATGAGTTACTTGACAGGGTTCCATGTGATTTTATGAGCCGTACTGCTTCCATGCTGGCTCAAGGCAGATTGGATGAGGGTGATATGTCACCAGAATATTACAATACGTAATGTCATTAATTATTTGACACATTAACGGGGCAATCTGTGAGGAGCAGAAGAGTGTTGTTCTATGAATCATTTTTAACCCGAGGTAAAACCTTTTTTTTGAGGGAAAACATTTTAACACAGTGTGTACTAACATGGTACTTGTACTAATACTAACATAGGCGCCTAACCCGTGGGGGCCCGGCCCCCACGCATATTTCTCCGTGGGGGCAACTTTTATGCTGTATTGGTACATAAAACAATAGATAAACTAGCGATCGGCAGCAGGAAAACATTTTTTAAATGCACTCCACAACAGCTTCGCGATAAATAATCACCAGAACGAGCAGCGATGCTACAATCCCACACCAGACAACAAAATCTGTCATTTTACATTGATTTAACGTCTGCAGACGCACCCAAAAACAACACAATTTGCTACGTAGACACGGAGCGTGCGTTTAGCTTTATGCACTTGCAAACAGACTCGATGTCGCTTTCGTAAGTCGAAACCTCTGCAGTGAATCGCTCGCTGTGAAAATGAACTCGAAGTCTCGGCCCGAGGTAACCACTAACATTAACCAACGCAACAAGGGCTGGTACAAACCGCATTGCGCACACACGACCGTTGCCATAGAAACCCGATCAAAGGCGGGAATATGTGCATCTTTTGTTTCATCTACAACACGAAAACCGGCGTTTGACAGCGAATTGAAAGCAGGTCAGTCATAAGTTGCGACATTGTAGTGAAAAGAGAGAAATGTCAAGCGGAAAACTTAATCAAACGTCTCTCCGTAACTATTTTCAAGGGCTGTTTACGGATGTCAGCCACTTCTAAATTTATTCAAGGTGACGTGCTGTTGAATTGATGTAAACATGAATGATTTTACTTTCAACAGGTATATTTTCAAGCGTATGATCAAGTTAGTATTTGCATTCCATTTTCAAAACATTGTCATTCCATTAATACAGTATACCTTTTAGTAAACCTTTCAGGCCTCGAAACAACTTTTTTTTCCGGCAGCCAAACGTGTCCGACTGAAGCAAGCTGTTCGGCGGCCAATCACAAGCACATGGCGGCCATCGGAACTTCGACACGCATCAACATACAGTCTTCGAAATTAGCACATTTTTAATTTGGCAGAAGCGAAAAATATACTAGAGTAGTCTATCACGACCGCACTGTTTGATTTGTTGTGATGTAATAATGCCAAAACTAGCGATAAAGCGAGCAACAAGATACGCACGTCGCACGCTGTTACAGTCATTTACGATAACTCACGGGCGGAAAAGTAAGTTAATTTCGGGATGATTCAACGTTTGAGTCAGCACAAATCGATTTAATTTTCCCGGCGGGTTATATTGCGTAACAACAATGCCCAATAAGAAAGTTACGTTTGTTTTGCATTAATTCGACATCTAGCAACGTTGAATTATCATAAAATAACGTCAATTGCTCAACCAGGTACCAGTAACAAATTAATAGCTCCCTGCGAGAAGATTGCCTAGATTTACGTATACACTAACATAATTTCGGCACAATTGGGATACTGCGAACAACACAAAGTCTGTTTGATAAAGAACTAGCTGTCAGAATCGGAATCATCAGATGCTGTATCGGAGCACGAGGTTGTCGCGTCATCACGTCTTTGCCGTTCGCAATGAAGCGTCCACGTTTTGCGGCTTTCGTGCTTTGATACCAATCCACACGCCTCTTCCTTTTTCATAGAGATCCATCAGGGTGTTGACTAAGGAACAAATCTATGGCTGTGCCATAACGACTCGGAGGAATGTCTAATCCTAACCTTACAAGCGCTCGTGTAACCTTGGCATTTTTATTGCCGACGCTAATTTCGAAGACTGAATAGTCGCATCAATAAAGTGTATTGTGATGTCACTTGCATCCTGCGGATGTCAGACATCAGCTGCTTGGTCAATCAATAATGTTAACAACTCAAGCATAGACAGTGTGTATTGTGATTTATCGGGTACTTTGACTGCTTTCTAATCCTTTGTGATTATAAGTGGCAAGGTACTTTATTCACAAGGCTGCTTGCGTAAAATCGTCTCGGAACGTCATGGCGGACAAATGCGGCCGACGGAAGGGTGAGACCCGGTGGACAAAATGTCGATTTTTGTAGGTTAATCGCGGCCATGGCCACGATGGCCGCCTTCAGTTTCGAGGCTTGCCTTTTCGTCTCGTGTTTCATGCTAATAAATCTAGTTCGTTGCTAAACTTTATGTTGTGCTTAGCTTAAAGAGTCGCAGTCCATCAACCTCTAGCAGACGCATGGCATGTGTTTGCTTAACCGAAGTGATCGAGTTTTGTTTATAATAAATTAACGATAGGTCGAACGTAGCGATAACTCCGAGTGTGGCAATAAAAGCAATCTTAGTGTGACGGCATAATTACGTCATCGATCTGCGTGACATTTTGCTGAATTTACGTTGCTGCTGATGAAACACGCTTTCGCCCCCACGGTCAAAAAAATAGTTAGGCGCCTATGAATACTAATGTTGTGAAAGAAATGAAAGTAGTTGAAAGTTGATTGTTTTTAACTTTAGTCTTACCCGATTGTTACAGAATTATAATGCAAATGAGAAACAACACCAAAAAATGTACTGTTTCAAAAAGACTGCCAATACTACATACTCATAAGTCACAATAAAATCCACCAAAAATAATGAAACAAAAATGTAGAAAAATGTCTTCATTTCAAGATAAACACAATCTTAAGTAAACTTAACAAGGAACAAAATACCAAGCAAAAAGTTACCTCTTTCTCTGGCAAGTATTTCTTGTTGACGAACACGAATCATATGAAGCTGCTGAGTGGAAAGCACTGAACCAACAACAGCCTGGAATTTTTAATTTAAATATAGACTTAATTTTAATCGTGAATCACCACTGCATCAATAGCAAAAAAGAAGTAGCACCAAAAAAGTTTTTACCTTAAAAGGGGACAATGATTCTTCAATAATAAATCCATCTATTACATGAGTAAGGATGGATTGGCTTCGACAGCAGGCATTATCATCAGAGATCTGTTTAAAAAAACACGCTCATTAAATTGCAACAAAAAGCAATGCTTTTGGTAAACAACTATTTCATGATAGTCACAATTCCTTCTAGTTCTTACACGTAAAGAGACTTTGGAAAGATCGATGACATAGTTTATTGGGATATCAACGGCTAAACAGTCAGATAAATGGTCGAATAGTTGTGAGATGATAGAAGAAATGCTTGAACTGACGAATAGTTCACCACTTCCAACATATAAAGAATACAAATTTTGAACTGCAAACGTCTTTGTCGATTTCAAAACAAATATACACTACTACTTGCAACAGCTACTTAACAATTTGCAATAACTTCTCCTTTCACAATCTATTCAATATCGGCTGAAACTCTACAAACGTTTTCAATAAACTTTTCATTACTAGGCTAATTCTAGTCCCTATAAATACACAACACAACTGTAAATTCTAATAATAATAAAACAAATCAGGCGGTAATTTATAATAAGTGTAGTCAATATAGATAGAAGCTTCCATAGACTAGGGTTTAATATTACATCACAAGAATTCATTCTTCTGGTCAACAAGACAAAGAATCACTTGTCCTAAGGGAGCTTGTTTGGTTGTTGCTGTTACCCAGGCAGTAAAAATGTATAATTTTGCATCATTTCCATGTCGCAAGATGTTAAAAAAAAAACAATGTAATTTTATTGATTTTAATGGACTGGTTCTATCAGTTTGTGGTTTAATTTTAACCCTTTTGTTGTAATAAACTTAATATCAAGCCTTTTACCACCCTTGGGCACTGGGCAGAGGTGGCGACGTGGTCCAAGTATTTTGGCAGGTGTTGAGAAACCACTGAATTAATTTTTCATCCAGTTCACACGAAGCATTTGGTGCAGTTGCAGATTAAATGCAGATGGTGTGGTCTGATGGATGATGATTTAAAGCAGTGGTTCTTAACCAGGGTGCATCAAATGTTCTCATGGGGGGTGAGAGCTCTCTACACTGTACAGCGAAATGTAATCTTTGCAGTGATTTTGTGATATTAATGTACAACAGCAACTTATTTAGCTAGTCTGTTTTTCATGCTAATTGCTTTAATCAGCATTTATTTCTAAAAACTGTTACATAAACAAACCAAATTTATTGAATTTAACAAATTTTGGAAAGGATTTAACTGGAAAGCAACAGTTTACATTAGAACTGACCAAAAACACAACTTTTCACTGAAAAAGTACCTGGCAACGGCAGTTCATTAATGTCCCTTACTCAGAGTAAACACCTTCACATTTTCTAGAAATCCTGTGATAAACCTATTTGATAATCTGGCTGTCACGATTTCTTTCTATGTCTTACCAGGAAAAAGACTTAGAAAGGTTCAATGACGTAGTTTAATGGGTCAAACCGAAAAGCAGTCAATTAAATGTCGAATAATTCTACTAGTGAAATGATAATCTGACTTCTTGAAGAACTTTAACGAACGGCTTCTCAAATAACTCTAAATTCGAACACAATTTATATCAGCACCAATTCTCATCTACTTGTATTCAATTACTTCAAGTCTCAAACACCAATAATTTCTGCATCAACTACCAATCCACAACTCATAGCACAACTCTCATAACCAACTCAATAATAATCATCATAATAAACATTACACAAACTACACCACTATTTATAGTTGGTTGTTCAGTCCAGTAACTTCGAGAAGGTTACGTAAGGTTACATCATAAAGAACCATTGTTCTATCAAGCAGCATTTAAATGTAAACAACAGAAGTCTTTAGAATGTCACGTAGGGAAAATGATTCCAGAAAACACATTTTACATAATACAGATTTCGTAATCAGAGGTTACTTCAGGTCATAACCGATAATAACACACCGCACCAGAATTTCATAATGAAACAGCACATTCTGTCAAGACGCAAAGCAGCCCGACGCGAAGCCTTGCACATTGATTGTGACACTGGCAATGCTGGTTTGTTGGATTGGCAGAGGCCAGAGGTGGTATACTACACACTACACAGTGATGCGTGTATAGTATAAATATTTGATTACTTTCAATATTATGTTTTCCATACTCCACTTCATTTAATGACTCAATGAATGCAAGAAAGAGACTGTGATAAAATTAAAGTACTATTGGAAGAAGATTCTGATGACAATTCATTAACTTTTGCAGACCGTACAGGCCTCGAAATTCACGGCGGACATGTCCGCCGTCACAGCATGTGATGTCCGCGGGAAGCACCCTCTAGATCGGACAAGTTTGTCCGCCAGAAATAGTACAAGAACTAGCGATACAAATCGTCAAGCATAGCACGAACAATTATTGTTGCGAGAATACAATTTCCCGCGCATTCTAGCGCGCATCTAGAAAATGTGAATACTGTATCCCTTAACGTCCATTCAAGCAGGAAAACTTTTGATTTTTACGTTGCTTCAACGATTGATGACATTGTATCATCGTAACAAAGGTGAATTCTTCGTTAAGAATCGATGGGAGTACCGGTACTTCTACAGTACACTAATCAGGCGCAACTTAGTTCAAGTCTTATGTCACAATGTCTGGCTTTGATCTCCGAGTAATAATGATACGACAAAGTTGGTTACAAAAGTAGAAATACGAGTAGGCTATTACTAGGGTTGGGCACACATAGACTTTTTCTCTGTTGTCCCATTAAAAGGAGTGTTTTTTATGGCCATTTTTCACGCTGATCACGAATCCGTTGAAATTTTTGATCTATGATGATGTTTTAGGTTGGTAAAATGCAAAAATTCAAAATGGCCGCCAAATTTACACATTTTTTCAGCTAAAATTTGATAATTATGCCTTACTAAGTCATGTAATATGTCATTTCTTCTGTTGTTAGGGTCACTGATATCGATAATCATGTTTTCAAACTTGTACAGGTCAACTGGACCGCTCCAGATACATATTGCGATAAAATGTGCACTGAAATGTGAGCAGAACCATAATTTCAAAGGAAAAATTAAGATATAAATTTTCATAAGCTACTTTAATTTTCACTTCAACATCTGCGTACCAGCATCTCAACAACTTTGTTTGTACAAGAGTCCTTTGAATTTCAAAGAACTTTTTTCAGCAGGATATCGACAGCAACAGAAACATTGTCTTCTGGCTTGATAGCATTTCTGATGGATGTTTTCAGTTCGTCTATACTGAACTTCTCAAACGTGAATGTTTTTATACCGTCTGCACATTTAACTCTACGCTTTTGGCGTATATCGAGCGCCACTGTCGATCTAAGGTAACCAATGTCGTTGAGCAGTTGTGATTCATTAAGTCTATCAAGAGAGTCAAGTGTATTTGGAGTCGCCGGACCTCCATGCTTCTTACACTCCTCAAGTACCAGTAGCACTTTGGCTATTTTCTTCTTCTTCGCTTCTTGCTTCTTCAGAAGCGCAAGTTGTTGACTTGTTTTTAACTGAACAATAAAGTCTTGTTCAAGCTTTTTCGCCTGGGTAACTTCTTCTGAGCACCTTGCCCATTTCCACTTCTCATCTTCATTGAGATCTGTAAACGACGAATCCATGAGAAATTTATCCGTTGAAACTACATTCTTCCTTGAATGAGTTCTTACTGTCGTCGATCCACCACTGAAAGTTATACGGTTATCAAGTTTGGCGAATTCGGCTTCGCATCCTAAATTTGTCAATGGTGCATGTTTCAATTTGACGTCGTCACTACTTTGACCTGCAAAAAAGTTCATCTCGGACAACTGTCTGTCCATTGCATCTAGAACTTCATTCAGTACAGCACCATACAATCGGACTTGACCCCTCTCCGCGTTCATGCACTCCTCTTGCTTGGCTCTAATTTCTGGTATTTTCTTATCGAAAAACGACCTGACACCTTCCCAAGTTCTCTCACCACCCGTGTCATCTTCACGTTTATCAATATAAAGTGATATTGAATACTTTCTCACCAGCAGATACGTGTAGCAACTTTTGAACACCAATCTTTTGCTCTATATTACGAAAAACCTTATCGCAAGCATGGTCAATTCCCAAAATTACATGGGCACACCATTTTATCATCTTCTCCGCTTCAATACCTAAATGTTGCAAGAGCGTGGTACAGTCACCTGCCCTGTCGGACATCCAAAAATCGATGGCACCCTTGATTTCATCAACGGTTAAATTTGACAATGCTGCCAAGCATTTAAGCTTGTACTCGTATGCTGCGGCGCCATCTGCTCCTGCGTGACTTAGATGCTCTGTGTAACCAGTAGTCATGGTACGTCTGTCACCACTGGGTCCCGATATTGTAATGTGGTCGGCCTTTACATCATACGACCGATGGCCGGCCGCTTTAGTAGTGTCATCGAGGCCGACAGTTACAACACTGTCTTCTTTCTCTAGAAGTATATTAGCGACCATCTCCAAATTCATATGTGAGGCATCCTCCAAATACCTGTTGAGAGTTCTCCTACTTGGGAAAACGAAGGTCAAATCTTTGGTACATTTTCGTCGTTTTTGTGCAAGTGTCTCGGCTTCGGAGCTTCCGCTTGGAAGCGAAGAGATTAGTTCTTGGCTTTCAGAATCCGATTCATCATCATCTTCTTCATTTTCTTCAGTGCTCAAATCCCAGTTTTGATCAAATATCAAGTTAGCAGTTTGTACTATTATACCGGCTAAATCCGCAGCACTCACTTTATAATCCAAGAAACATTGCATTGTACATCGCACTATTTTTTCGTTGAGTTTATTGCGACTTTCTCTGACTTTGACTTTTGGGAAACGATCACTGTAGAAGTCTTTGACACTGTCCAGAGTATCAAGTAAACTGGACGATTTCTTACTACGGGTAGTGATGGAAGAAGATGAAGACGTACGAAAGTTCAGATTATCCATTGAAAATTCCACATCTTGTTTCTGCTTATCGCTGATCATGATTGATTGATTATCGCCATCAGCCAGAGACAATGATTCCTCATACTGCAACTTCCTACCCTCCATTTTTCGCATTGTAGAAGATTTCATTTCTCCTCTTTTCTTCTCAGCTGATAATTGGCGTGTATCTTGTCGGTGCTTTTGTTTTCGCCAGGAACTTGAAACAGTAGATAGACAAATAGCTTTATAACTTCCAAAGCAGTCATCACGGTAGAATTCTTCATCTTCTGGAGTCATTTTTACTCCAAACTGCTTCTCTAATTTCGCTTGATAATCGCTGTTTTTTGTTCGAACATCGTATGCATTTTTAGTCATTCTCTCATTAAAACTCATTACTTTACTAATCCACGCATCCGTTTTCTTGTACCTTGTATTGTTATCTTGTTTGCACAAATTTCTGAGAAGTTCATAATCATTTTTGATCTTTTTGGATACCACGCTTTCATGCTCTGGGTATACGTTCTTTTCCAGCCAATCTTTGCAAAGTTCAGTTGCAACTATTTTGCTGCTATCTACTAGTGTTAGTTGTTTTTGTCCTTTCTTTGTTTTGCATACATTTAACATGCGACCGAGGATGTATCTTCCATCGGGTAATTTACTCAACGTCTTTATTTCAGGTTCCTCATGGTAAACCATCCCATACAACGTTTTTTTCACAAAGTCACTTCGTGTATTAAGTGTATAACTAGTTTCAGACATCACTGTTGATTATCTGTAATGACACGAAAAACGTACAACATCAAAAACAAAGGATATAGTTGATTAATCAACTCAAAAATGGTTCTGAAATTAAAAAGTAAGTATTTTTCAATAAAAAATACACAGTTTTAGCTATAACTGATAAAAAGCTATTATGTATATATCACTGTTTTGACCTCATATTCGATATCAGTGACCCTAAAAACATAAAAAATGACATATTACATGACCTAGTAAGACATAATCATCAAATTTTATCTGAAAAATGCATGAATTTGGCGGCCATTTTGAATTTTTGCATTTTACCAACCTAAGACATCATCCTAAGTCAAAAATTTCAACGGATTCGTGATCAGCGTGAAAAATGGCTATAAAAAACACTCCTTGTAAAAAAAGTCATGTTGTTTGCCCAACCCTACTATTACAGCAAGATGAAGTAAAATTTGTTAAGTTTTGGTATTGCAGTAAGAAAAAGCCCAGGAAAAATTCACTTTCGCTCACATGACACGCAAAAATAAACATAAAGAAAAAAGCCCAGTGATACTTTTCACAGCAGAAAATAGTGGCGTTGGTGTACAGTAGAAGTTTTCCGACTTGTGCCCTGAGCATTGTGACTCAAGAAGCCACACGACCTCGTTCGGTGGAAGTTAATCAGTTATGTGACGTATTGACCAGCTACACGGCGCTTTGACTCTTCAAGCGCACATCGTTGGTCTTGTGAAAGCCTTTCAGAGTGACTTCGCTGAAATTTAAAGCCTTCTAAATCGTATCGTATAGCTATAGTTTTCAAATGGTGAAGAAATATCAAGATAAAGTGATTAGGCATGACGAATAACGATAGACGTTAAAACTGGTGTCCGCCGTGAGACTCAATTTGTCCGCCGAGATAGCTGCTCAGGCCGGACACGTTTGTCCGCCGTCAACAAAAACGAATTTCGAGGCCTGCCGTATTTCAATATATGTTTGTATATTGTAATGCTTGATCTACACTTTCTGCAGTCTAACAATAAACAGTTGCACACCAATATTCAACGCTTTTTATTAATAAATATTCTAACAGTAAGCAAAAACAAATAGTCAATAGTCATTTGTAAATAAAATAAAAACTGTCATTGTATGCACAATTGCACATGTACCCTGGGTTTTTTTTTTGGTGATTTATCGGTCATTGACCGATTTTTAGCAAAATATCCGAAAAAAATATAGTCAATTCGGTCAAAATGTCCAAAAAAATATATAGTTAATTGACTATATGTGACCAAAAATGACTAAAAATGACCGAAATAAATAAAATTGATAGAATTTCTTCAAGTCATTTCAGACAAATGACCGAAAAGTCTCAGCAAAAAAAAAACCCAGCATGTACCACTTGTACCAGCCTCTGCAGTCTGCACTATGTGCGATTTTTGGCGAAAAAAGGTGATAATATGCAAGTCACTTCATTTCCAACAGAAGACGCTTAACAGGCTCAAGTTTGAAACTGAGGAGTGCAGTGATTTCTACATTGCCTATGGCAATTAGAACAGTGGACTTACAAACTGATAAAAAACACAAAAATTCATAAAATTTAAATATCATGAATTGGTGCCATTCCCTTTCATCAGGATACAATTGGTGCCTTTCATCAGGATCATGAATTGGTGCCATTCCCTTTCATCACGGCTTGCTATAAATTAATCACATCCAAATTTGTTTCTGCGGGTCATTGTCTTAGAAACAAACTCCGTGACAAGTTCTTCCATGTTTAATTTTTCCGCCAATTTGCGATGACTACCTATAATGGCCAAATTGTTCAGTCGTTGTTGCGTTTGAGTGCTGCGAAAGTAGGTCTTCAAGCGTCGTTATAACGAAAAGGAACGTTCGGCTTCACAGGAAGAAGTCGGCATAACAATGTAAGTTACCAAAGCTGCATATATATTTGGCATTATATCGACCATTGACGGCTGTGCAATGACTTTCTGACGTAGCGTATTCACTGTCACAACATCACCGTCACGTTTGCAACAAGCAAACCAATGTTTGCGTTGCTGTTTGTGACGTCACAGACATCGGTGAGATTAAAAGAAGTCCGATTGCCGCAGTTTGCAGAAAAATGCTTTGATCGTACAATATGCTCTCCCAGTCAGCAAAGCTGGTCTTTTTTACATTGATTCAACGTCTGCAGACGATAAATCAATGTAAAAAGGACCAGTTTTGCTGGCTAGAACATACTGTGTAGTGTTATGTAACACAGAACTAGTAAACTCTTTAAAATTTAACCAGAATTGTAAACAGTAGTGGGAAGTATCAGTTGTAATGTGCGTTGCAGCCTAGACAGCACAGACATCTACTCAACAATTAAGCTCATTCACAAAAACCTTTTTTTTTTGTAAATTGGTTAAACGAATCAATCGCATAATCGTATCAAAACGTCTGGCAAATAGGTGATTCGATTAACCGATTTCGTCTGTAGTACAATCATGTCTGCCTTAGATATGTGTGGCGCTGCGTGCCACACACAAATGTAAAACACTGAAAATATTGCGCTTTGGTGAAACGACTTTCAAGAAAGAAAAAAAAACGTTATTTAGCAATGCAAATTTCCATTTGAATCGGTGTATTTTGTATGCAAACCAGGGCCCAGGGGTGCTTTCGCATTTATGTTGTTACCTCAGATTTTCATTTTGGGGTGCTCAAGCATCTTTCGCACCCCTGAAATGACGGGTCTGCTACTATTTGGTGAGTCCGATTCGGTGAGTCCGATTCGGTGAGAGCCTTTTTCGGTGAGAGCCCTATTCGGTGATTTTTTTGAATTTTTTTTTGAAAATTATCGGGTACCGTAGCCTAATTAAAACCCCTAACCCCAAACCCAAAAACACAAACCCTAAAAACCCAAACCCTAAAAACCCAACCCCCCCAAAAAAACCCAAAACTCCCAAAAAAACCCAAAAAAAACCAAACCCCCAAAAACCCAAACCCCTATCCCCTAACCCTATAACGGCAATGATAATTAGGCTACGCCGCGCAATAATTTAAAAAAAAACTCACCGAATAGGGCTCTCACCGAAAAAGGCTCTCACCGAATAGGGAACTCACCGAATCGGACTCACCGAATCGGACTCACCGAATCGGGCCATTCCGTGAAATGACGCCTATGGCACTGCATATGTTGGTGGTAAACACAATGCCAAATCTTCCACTTTAGACAATAAGTAACAATTTGTTGTTATCAGGGTTGGTCAAGGAGGTTTCCCCCACTTTAGTTTTACCCGGGTAAAACCCTGGGGGAAACTGGGAAAAACCTTTTGGGGGAAACTGGGAAAAACTGGGGGAAACTGGGTAAAACTTGAGTTGTTGAAATTTGCAAATGTGAATGACTAATAATGATTACTCCTCATAGTTAATGTTTATTACCATCATATTTTGAATGAACCTATAAGATTTCCTGTGCTCATCCTACAAAAAAAGAAAAATACTGTGATTTACTAATATCTAATAATAGATAGGTCCAATCATTAGTTTACATAGATGAACATACGTATGATACCAGTATATTATCAAGTTAGATGCTCACCTGTGCCTAACATGCAGTCAGCGAACAAAATTGTAAACATTGAACAACAAAAGCCAAAGAAAGAAAGATTAAGAGCCGGTATAATCTCAGTCATTGATAACATGTCGACAGTCTTCATTGTCGACATTGAACAGCTCTTCATCTGGGGTTTCAGATTCTTTCCATCCAAAGTGTCTATAAACATGCACTAATTTGGCAACCCTCTCATTGCCCAGTCTATTTCTTTGCTTTGTGTGGATTAAAGCCATGCTACTGAACAAGCGTTCTATTCCAGCACTGGATGGTGGGCATGATGATATTGCAATCATCAATGAACAAAACTTCTTTACTGGCTCATTGTTTGCAACTTTTCTTATGTATTGCCAATATTTAAGCACTTGGTGACAATTTTTTCATTGATTTGATAAGAGATGTTTGGAAAAATGGATGTATCCTTAGTCCTTAGTTTCATATCCTGCCAGTAGGAGAATAAATTGTCATCTTTTTCAAAAACAAAGTTGCGTGCAGCTTCTTGCTCATCTGCAGACAAAGTCATATATTTTTGAAACTGATCAACATTGTCTCCTTCATTTTTCTCCATTTTTCTTCTCACTTTTCTCCTTCCCTAAGAGTAGCACACTAGACATCGTTTTTGAGGCCTTTCTTTTTTTCTGTGCGAGGAAGCGTTTTAGGAAAGTGCTTACCACTGAAGGACTCGGACTGGGAAGGCTATGTGGACGACCTCTACTGCTTTCTGGCAAAGTGCTGGAAGATATCAGTTGGTTCGCAAGCTGCAATTTAAACTGAAGCAATTAGTCACAACAGCACAACACTGACTGGCGTGGTCTTTGAGCTGGGTCCACGTCTTTTAGGCGCTGACAGTTAGACGCTGGTCTAATAGGCGCGCACACTGTGGCGTCTGGATATTTAGGTGCGGAGCACTGTGGCGTCCGGTCATTTAAGTGCTATTCCTAGTGAAGTCTGTAGATTGTATCAGCTTGGCAGGGAGGGGCGTAGGACAATGCTTTTCACACAAAATATTATATTGAACAGGAAAATATATTGTTTTGTTAATGCGTGTGCGTTGTTGGTCATGGCTTCAGTGAGTGAAGTTGCTTAAACCGGCAATGCTTTTTCACACAAAATGTTATTTTTTTGAATGCTTTTTCCGAAACCGGCAATGCTTTTCACACAAAATGTTATATTGAACAGAAAAATACGTTGTTTTGTTAATGCGTGTGCGTTGTTGGTCATGGCTTCAGTGAGCTGCTTAAGGAATGGCCCGATTCGGTGAGTCCGATTCGGTGAGAGCCTTTTTCGGTGAGAGCCCTATTCGATGAGTTTTTTTTTTAAATTATTGCGCGCCGTAGCCTAATTATCATTGCCGTTATAGGGGTTAGGGGATAGAGGTTAGGGGGTTGGGGGTTTTTGGGGTTAGGGGGTTGGGGGTTTTTGGGGTTGGGGGTTTTTGAGGTTGGGGGTTTTTGGGGTTGGGGTTTGGGGGTTTTTGGGGGTTGGGGTTTTGGGGTTAGGGGGTTGGGGGTTTTTGGGGTTGGGGTTTTTTGGGGTTTGGGGGTTTTTGGGGTTGGGGGTTTTTGGGGTTGGGGGTTTTTGGGGTTAGGGGTTTTTGGGGTTGGGGGGTTTTGGGGTTGGGGGTTGGGGGGTTGGGGTTTTTTGGGGTTTGGGGGTTTTTGGGGGTTGGGGTTTGCGGTTTTGGGGTTTTTGGGGTTTTTTGGGGGTTTGGGTTAGGGGTTTTTGGGTTAGGAGGTTTGGGGTTAGGGGTTTTAATTAGGCTACGATACCCGATAATTTTCAAACAAAAATTCAAAAAAAAAACACAAAAATCCCCAACCCCAAAAGCCCCCAACCCCTATCCCCTAACCCTATAACGGCAATGATAATTAGGCTACGGCGCGCAATAATTAAAAAAAAAAAACTCACCGAATAGGGCTCTCACCGAAAAAGGCTCTCACCGAATCGGACTCACCGAACAGTAGCAGACCCAGCTGCTTAAACCGGCAATGCTTTTTCACACAAAACGTTATATTATAATTTTAAGCAAAAAGTTTACGCAATTTAGCCTACAGTCTTTTTGATCGAGAAATTCCAAAGTAAGGGGTTGCCTAGTCAGTTTTGACTGCCAATTCCAATAAGTGAAGGAAAAAAAATCCACTGCGTCCCCATCTTTAAGAAGTCCTCATCTGATAACTGCGCCGCCAAAATATTTTTTTTTAATTAGCCAAAAAAGGACAGCCAAAGACTATGGATCTGCCATCATTTACATTTTTTTTGCTTGAAATAGGCTACTTTTTAACCTTGGACGTAGGGATACTTCCTTGGTCATCATGGCAAAAATCCCAAGGCGTGTGTATACGTCCGTGGTCGCGAAAGAGTTAACTAAAAATGAACTCAATAATGTTCGGAAGCTTGAATAATTTATTGATAAAGCTTTCACCAACGCAAACTTGGACTAACAACAAATAAAACAATAATAAATCAATAAAACAACAACATATTTTTCTGTTTAATATAACATTTTGTGTAAAAAGCATTGCCAGTTTAAGCAGCTTCACTCACGAAAGCCATGATATAATTTTCTGGCAAGCTGCCAAGCTGATACAATCTACAGACTTTACTAGGAATAGCACTTAAATGACCGAGCGCCACAGTGCTCCGCACCTAAATATCCAGACGCCACAGTGTGCACGCCTATTAGACCAGCGCCTAACTGTCAGCGCCTAAAAGACTTGCTCCCTTTGAGCTGGGGGTAGACCATCTGAATTCAATAAGAAATTACTATTGGTAGTTTGGTACTGCCAGCAGACAGTGCGTCAGTACGCATTGAGAAAGTGTCAAAAGAAAAACCTGAAATATCACTCTGTGATGATCCGAAGCTTTATCTATTTTATCTAAGTATTGATGCAATTCAATTGGAAAATGTCATGAGATAACAGCTAAACAGCTGGCTAGTCATTATATTGCATAAGAAACTCCGCAAACAACACATTTAGAAGTTTTAAGGGTTTCCCCAAGTTTTACCCAGTTTTACCCAGTTTCCCCCAGTTTTACCCGGTTTCCCCCAGTTTTACCCGGGGAAAACTGGGAAAAACCTCCCAGAGGTTTTACCCAACCAACCCTGGTTGTTATCCTATCTCACAAACGTGACGTGATAAGATAAATCAGAGGTCAGATTCGGATTCAGCACCACAAAATTACTCTAAATCAGATTTCAAAGTTTATAGAGCAAAAATCGTGTAGACCAGTGTACCGGTAATAAATTGAAAAAAACTCAGGGGGGTTTTGATGGCCGTCGGTGTCACGATTTCTTTCTATCTCTTACCAGGAAAAAGACTTGGAAAGGTTCAATGACGTAGTTTAATGGGTCAAACCGAAAAGCAGTCAATTAAATTCACGGATAGTTCTACTGGTGAGATGATATATAAAAACGCTTGAAGGACTCCAACGAATGGTTCACCACTTCCAACAATTAATCAAAGTAACAGTAAACGGCAATAGATTTCAATGCTTGCGACTACTGATCAAGTTTAACGTAATCCACTCGCAGCTTCTCATACGATTCTAAATTCAATCAGAAATTATATTAGCATCAACTTGCTTTACTCGTATGCAATACTTCAACTTTTGATCAACAATAATATTTGCTTCTATTACCAACTGCTACTATTACAGCAATGATCTCTCATAACCAACTCATCATAATACAACTCCCATAATCACATAATCAACTCAATAATAATTACGCAAATTACACCACTATTTATAAAAGGTTTGTTCGGTCTAGTAACTTCGAGAAGGTTACGTAATGTTGCATCACACGAACTCATCGTTCGGTCACGTAGCATTGAGCGGCATAAACAAGCAAGTTTAAAGAAGACTCTAGAACTGCACGTAGCAATCGAAAGACCTAGAATACACGTTACATAATACAGATTTCGTAATCAGAGGTTACTTCAGGATAATGACCGATGATAACCTATAGCATAAGAATTTTACAATCAAAACAGCACGCTCGATCGAGATACAAGCAGCCCGTCGCAAGACCTCGCATATTGATTGTGACAGTCGGGCTTCGCCTAAAATTTTGAAAAATTACTTTGAATTTGGTGCATTCTGAGAACATTTTCAACAAAAGTATGGGTATAAATATTCCTGTAAAATGGTGCTGTCCGGTGGCATAGCAAAAGGATAAGATCATGTTTTCTTCGGCATTTTTTCTGTAATAAGATATTTTTTCGGTAAAAGGGGTTGTAACCCCCAACCCCCCACCCTTGGCTACACCACTGTGAACAATGATACTACGACTAGGGATGGGCAATTCAGAATACCGAATCCAGAAGGATTCGGATCCTAAACTATCCGAATCCAAACCGGCAATAAAACCGAGTAATAAGATTCGGTCTTAAAGATATACATAAGTCTTGTGCAAGCTGTCAGCTGGAGACAGTGAACTGAAAAAAGTGTGGTTTACGCACGCAAACGTTTAAAAACATTGTGCACGCGTTGTGCGCGCACGGCGCATGCAACTCTACGTCACTCGCTCGCATGAGCAATCAAAGAAACTAAGCGTGCAATTTTCTTCACGCTTTGTACACATGCACAATCGTGCAATGCTTTTTTTCAATCCACGTGCGTATGCGACTCTGCGATAGTTTGACTGGTGGGCGTAACAACATTGAGCAGATGCCCCTTGCTAAAGGAGTTGGCTCTCAATAGGGGTGTTCAATTTCGATTTTCGATTCGATTTCGATTAAGGTGATATTCGAAATTCGTTTTTCGTATCGGACATATTCGAAATTATAGCCGCCCTTTCGGCTGAACGCGGTTGAAAGTAACTCGAGTGGCGCGAAATCTGTCTTGTCACATTTTGCAAGCGAAAAAAGACTTCGACGCATGCGCATCGTCGATCACGTGACTATCACACGCTCTCGCGGGTCCAACGGCCAGTCCTGCACCAGAGATGCCAGGTTGGCATTTTTAATGCCAAATTTCACAAATTTCTCAAGAATGAAGATAGCTAGGTTGTGCAATAGCAGAAAGTGAAAGCTGAGCTTTGTCGCAGTTTTATCCATTTTTTACCGAATCCATAGGCGCCTAAGCCGTGGGGGCAGGGCCGTAGCCAGACCGCAGAGCAAGGGGGTCAACTTTTTTTTAGGGGGGGCCGAAAAAATTTCAATGGGCAAAATCATTATAATTGTAGCTGTTGCTCGAAAATGTTGAGATTTTGCCAAGGGGGGGGCGAAATTTTTTTCAGGGGGGGCGAGGCCCCCCTGGCCCCCGGCTGGCTACGGGCCTGCGTGGGAGCCAGACCCCCACGCATATTTCTGTGTGGGGGCAACTTTTTATGCTGTACCGTATTGATACATAAAACAATGGATGAACTAGCGATCGGCAGCAGGAAAACACTTTTTGAATGCAAACCGCAACAGCTTCGCGATAAATAATCACTAGAACGAGTTGCGATGCTACAATCCAACAACAGACAACAAAATCTGTCATTTTTACATTGATTTAATGTCTGCAGACGTTGAATCAATGTAAAAATGACTGATTTTGCTGCCTGGGACATAGCAAAAATCTACCATTTCGTGTCGATTCAATGTCATCAGATGTTGAATACACCCAAAAACAACATAACTTGCTACGTAGACGGAGTGTGCGTTTAGCTTTATGCGCTTGAAAACATACTCGATGTCGCTTTCGAGTCGAAACCTCTGCAGTGAAATCTCGCGGCAGTGAATCGCTCGCTGTGAAAATGAACTTGAAGTGTTTGGGATCCCAGCGACCTCGGCTT
Source organism: Aplidium turbinatum (assembly GCF_918807975.1). Classification (NCBI taxonomy): domain Eukaryota; kingdom Metazoa; phylum Chordata; class Ascidiacea; order Aplousobranchia; family Polyclinidae; genus Aplidium; species Aplidium turbinatum. Next base: position 29,866,866 of record NC_137475.1, on the reverse strand, counting down.
CAGCGGAGCGATCGTTTTCAAAAGCTGGCCTGACCGTCACAAAGCTGAGATCCCGACTGATGGGTGACCATGTCGCTTGTGTTCTTAAACACCAACATGGGCCTGGAGCTGTAGACGTTATTTTGTGTTCTTTTTTCGCAAATTTTCATCGCTTTTTTTTCGCGTTTTCTAGCGAATTTTCATGTCGTTTCTTTCAATAAAATCACATTTTGCAGTGTGGTGAATAGTTGTGATATTCGAAATCGAAATTCGGAAATCGAAAATAAATTGAATTTCGAATTTCGAATATCTAAATAATCGAAATTGAACACCCCTAGCTCTGAAACACCTCAGCATACCTGATGTGGCAGGTCTGCCACATCAGCATCTTCCGAGCGATTCTTTTCGACCGCGGCTTGACGGAAACTAAGCTGCGCTTCCGTTCAGCGTTGCCAGATGGGAAAATAGAATATCAAATTAAAAAATTCTGGTGAAATTTAGAGGTCTTTATTGCCAAGCTTTTTGACATTGGAACCAGATAACTTTTTGGTGAAATCTGGGGAAATTTTCCCTGGTCAATTTTTTTCAAGAAAGTTTTTTCAATTTTTTTAAACTTTTTAGCAATAGGCTATAATCCCTGCTCGTATAGAAAACGTTTTGCAAGAGGTTTGCATATGGATGATGGCAGTGTCTTATGTCTTAAAAACTATTTGTATTTAAGCAAAATTGCTTTATTTAGGGTCAGGGCCGTAGCCAGACTGCAAAGCAAGGGGGGGGGCAATTTTTTTAGGGGGGGCCGAAAAAATTTTTCGGGCAAAATCATTATAATTGTTGCTGTTGCTCGAGAATGTTGGGATTTTGCCAGGGGGGGCGAGTTTTTTTCAGGGGCGGGGGGCGATGCCCCCCTAGCCCCCGGCTGGTTACGGGCCTGTTTAGGGTGTTTTAAATATCTGGTGACATTTTAGTTACTTTTTGTTGCCAAGCAGCTTCCATCATCTGGCAACACTGCTCCCATTTGGCTGGAAGTCATTTAGAATGCCTTAATGGGTTGCATTGCAACAAACATTTACTTTGATTGTGTAGCTTTTGTGTCTGAAATTTTTTACTTTTTGTGTTGCTGGAGCCTGGAAGTTAATAGGATTCTGGATTCGATTCTGGATTCGGTTTAGTATTCCGGAATAATTCTGGAATAGTGAATTATTCTGAATTGCCCATCCCTAACTACGACATATACGATATGCTATAAAATAGACATTAAAACAGCCATGTTCATCAATAAAGTTTGCTGGAGCTGGTATACAAGTCCCTCCCCCCCCCCTTGGCAACTCATGACAAAGAGGAATTGACCAAAACATGTTTATTGAAGTGTGTGAACAGTAAAGCAAAGGTAAAGTAGTTTTACCCTATATGTTTGGTTAAGTCCTGTCTTTGTCATGAATCATGAGTTACCAGGGGGGGGGGGGGGGGGACTTGTATACCAGCTCCAGTTTGCTGGAATAAAAATTGCTAAGCATGCAAAGTAAACTTGAAATCTCCAACAAATGTTGCTATTAAAATGTATAATCGATGGATAATTTCAACCTTAATAATAACAAAACATAATCCCCCCCCCCCCCCCCCCCCAGGATAAGTTAAGTCCACTGTGGGACTAATATCATTTGTTTAGAAGCATATCAAACCATTCAACAATTTCTCACAAAATTTAGGGGGGCCCGGGCCCCCCATAGATCCGCGCCTGACTCCAATCATTAGCTTCAAAGTTGGGTAGCACGTGACTTCTGGAATGAAGATTGAAGAACCTTCAAGATCAAGCAGTGCTGGTTCGACTCTTGGGTCGTGCGTTTGAGCAAAGCATCGTTAAGCAACTTAAGGACTTCTTTTCAGGGCCCGATTAACCATGAGGCAGGGTGCAACCTAGTTCGTACCCTGAACAGTTCGTACCCTCAGTTCGTACCCTGAAAAGATCGAGAGAAAAAATTAAAAAAAGCCGAAGTTGCTGATCGCAGTTTAATAGCACAAAGCCGAAGTCGCTGATCGGAGTTTCCGCAAACAACTTGAGGGTTAGTGGAAACTGCGGAAAAATATTTGCGGAAACTGGGGTCAACGAGGGTTAGGGTTAGAGAGCATAGATTACTCGATGGTTAGAGTTACAGGGTTCCCGCACATTTTTTATAAACAAATTCCCTACTTTTTCAATACTAAATTCTAAAAATTCCCTACTTTTTCAACACCAAATTAAAAAAATTCCCAACCTGATTTTGATCTAAATTGCGCATTAACAGTGTTTAATCAATGAAAATTTATGTGCTGTATTATTTCCAAACACGATCATGCACAGGTTTAAAATTGTATATCCGGACTCTATTACATTCGAATCAGTATGAAAAATAATTATAATGTACAGTAGAAGATTCCTGTTTGAAGAACAAACTCTTTTTTTTCCAAAAGACCCGAACTGAAATCAGTTTGAATAAACTGTCACATTTATAATACTAAAATTGCAATTCAAAGCCTCATTCCATCGGACATGGCAACCTGCCATAAGCCAAACCAAAACAATTAAAAACCACACTACTGACAAAATGAAGTAAGTGAAAAGAACACTGAACACTGTCTTTGTGATTCTGAACACTGAATTACAAAAACATTGTACAGTAAATAAGATTTATGAATGATATTGTCTTTTTTGTTGTGTCATGATAGTAGGTTTTAGTAATGAATGGCCACCGTGATTGAGGACTGAGGTATTGTGGTCTTGGTCGCAGATATTGCCTGCATTAACGATGTCTCTTACCGCTATTATCACCTAGCCAAACTGACATCATTGTTTTATGCGGCCGCTAATCGACTTCAACGATCATGGAATGTTACGTATGGAATGTACGGAATGTTACATAAAAATTGATTGCTTAAATCAGCTCTTTTGTCTGGTGAGCTTTGCGTATTGCTCAACAAGTGTATAAAGTTTAGAATTAACAAGAAATCATTAAAATTTGAAGTTGAAACTGAAGTTTGAATCACGGCAAATAAACGTATTCAAAACTTTTACTTCAGCCGACGCTGTTTCACACTCAGTGTCTGGTCGGCAATAATTTTGCCGCAGCAAATATGCGTTAATTTTAAAGGCTGCCGAGTTGGAAACAGCTTGTCCCATGTATAAGTCGAACCTGGCTTTTTGAGGTGAAAACCACTTGCGAAAATCTCAAACTGCACTCGAGTATACAGGGTCATCAATATTTAGCGTTACAATCTATTTCATCCATCGAGGTTCTGGCTAAAGAGTCGAGAGTGTCGTATGGGACCATGTCAACTTTACTCCAAAAGGACCTGAAGATGTCTCCATTCAAGCATGCCAAGAAACAACAACTTTCTGCTCAAGTTGTTGATAAACAACTCCAAAGATCCTAGATTCTTCTTTCCTGCATTCAGGATGGCATGCTACCAATCTCGTTTTCAGTGATGAGAAGAAATTTGATGTTGAACATCAGTTTAACACCCAAAACGATCGGGTTTGGTCGAGAGATGGGGATGAAGCATCTCGAGTGGTGACAAGGAAACAATGTGCCGCCTCAGTGATGGTCTGGGCAGCCGTGACAGAGTCCGGTAAAAGACCCCTCTTTTTTGTTGACCAGGGGGTGAAATTGAACCAGCAAAACTATCGAGATGACATCCTCATTGGCGCATTGTTGCACTGGGCCCAGAAGCACTTCAATAAACGTCCCTGGTCTTTTCAGCAGGACTCTACACCATCACATGGGGCTAAAAAGACTCAGGAGTGGCTTTCCGAGAATGTCCCGCAGTTTATTCTCAAAGAGGAATGGCCCCCATCTTCCCCCGATCTGAATCTCCTTGGTCATACCTTGAGAGCAAGGTCTCGGCCACTCACCATCAAAGTTTGGAAGCTCTGAAGGCGAAACTGCAGAAGGAGTGGGCCAAAGTCCCTCAGAAAGTAATTCGTGACACATGCAAGGCTTTTCCTAAACGTCTTCAACTAGTTATTGACGCAGATGGAGAACATATTGAATAATATTTTGTGTATTAACTCTCTATTGCTTTTTCCACAATAATACATTTGCAAAAATTCTAAATTTTCTTTCATTTCATAAATCCAACCAATTTAAGTTGTAACGATAAATACTGATGAGTGATGACCCTGTACATAGGCGCCGAGTTTTCAATATAGCTGGGCGGGCGAACACATACTGTCACGTCATAAGGTTATTTTGTGCGTTTTTCAAAGGGGCGATTTTGCTAGGTTGTTGGGCTAGCCTAGTTTTACATTTAAGTCTATATCTCCTCTAACACGATTTGAAAACAAGTAATAAATATAATTGGTACGCAACAACGTCTGGTCCTGGTAATTCAGTTCCGCATATTTTTTGTGATTGGTATGTGCGCGTGCGGGTTGCGGGACGAAAACTGCAATACTGTACTAGCTCCATAATTACATTACTATTGTTGATACAACACGATAACACACACACAATACATCAGTGGGTTCATACGATAAGTCGCTCCTAGCGGGCGCACTGATAAGATACAAGATACAGTAATGCAACGCAGAAGCGATTTTACGGCAATTCAGCTCCCGAGAAGCCATCTAGCGATAAACTGCGCTATTGAACCGAGCTTACATTGAATCTACAATTACAACAGTTACAGAACGATGACTACCAACGGTTTCATCCGGCCAAACCAACAGGTGTGCACAGTTTAATATCAGTGACGTAACAAACGAAACTGTGATGATTGAGAAACAAAATAGAGCATTTTGGCAGCAGAGTTAATTGATAACGTCGTTTGAGAAAAAATTACTCCTTTGAAGAACATTGCTACGAATGAAGTTCCTCGCAGGTTTGCGCAATTTAATACTTGATTTATAGCACTGGGCTACGAGTGACTGAGTGGAGACAAACGGCGAGGCTGGACACTTTTGCTCCCTTAACGGCGAATCAACGTTGTTTAACGTTGCATGAATGTAACAATGGCAATAATTGACGAAAACTAATCGCTTAATTAGTAGGTCTAGTAGGGCTTATCACAAGGCGACAAAACCCTGCGAATAAGGTAAGTAGGCTAGTATCAGAAGGTGGCAGATGATTACAGAAATTTTGGGACTTAAAATTGCATTAATTTTTTTTTAATTCCTGAAATGTCCGGCGGGCGCGGCCCGCCCGCCCGGGACTCGGCGCCGGTGACCCTGTATACGGTAATAAGCAAAATTTTGAATGTTAGGCTACAGAACAAAAATCGCCCGAGGCTAAATTTTCATGTCAAGTTAAATATTTCTGCTTCTGGAGTGCCCCACAATTAAATAAGTCACGCCATGGTTACGCTACACCACTGTCTGTACAGTAGAATGACCGGTATTTAAAACGCAGATGAACAAGAAAAAAACAGTTCCCGAACATTATTGAAAAGCTGCATGTTGCGCCACAACATTGTTCTTTGTAATACCGCTTTGAAGGAGGATTACGAGTATGAACAAAAGAATAAATTTTAAACTTCATTTTGAATTGAAAAGAAATGACGTAATGTCTTCCATCCTTAGTTATCATATATTTTTTCATTACGTACGTAGTCGTAATGTCTTGTAGGAATAAATTGAAAATCAGTATGATTACTCAAAATGAAAGTAATGGAACTACGAATCCTCACTAAACCAATCAATCAATGGTCTTGTTGTATCTAAGAGGACAACCTTATACTATATGTTACTGATCTCCGGAGCTGACGTAAACCTTAAAAGTCATGTAAGTCATGTCGACTTATTCTTGACGCCCCCTTATCGAAAATTGTTCTTTGTAATACCGCTTTGAAGGAGGATTACGACTATGAACAAAAGAATAAATTTTAAACTTCAATTTGTATTGAAAATACACGACGTAATGTCTTCCATTCTTATCACATATTTTTTCATTACGTAATGTCTTATAAGAATGAATCGAAAACAAGTCTATTCACTAAATATGAAAGCAACGGGACCACAAATCCTCACTGAACCAATCAGTAAAAGGTCTTGTTGTGCCTACTGATCTCTGGAGCATACATAAACCTGAAAAAATATGGACTTATTCTTGATATGGAATTTGACTACATATATTACTTAATGGATATTTTGTTTCACTGAACTTCAAAGTCAAAACGTATTTGGTTACCACAACCAAACCACTTGTGACGATCGAATTTGTTAATTCCTTATTCGATAAAATGTTTAGATGATGTCACGTCATTACGCCGATTTGATTTATGACGTTGTATGGATGAAAAACTTTTACAAGTTTTATACTCTGCTGAGAGTAAAAAAGAAACACAAATGATAAATATTGGAGAAATTGAGTCTCCTTTACAACTTAAGAATCGAACAACTCAAAACTGCTGAAACAAAACGTTTTGTTTAAGTGAAAGAATCACTGCAAGCAACCAATGCCAAAATGCACGCGCTAGAAGTCACGAGAGTGTGAGATATCAAAAATTTAACAGGTTGTTATTTTTCTATATCAATCTGACGTTAGTTACTACCTTAAAAAATCTATATCTTTGCTTCTGTAGAAAATCCGCAGCAAGTGCCTTTTTTACATGTTTAGTATCGGCCAAATTTTGCCGATACCGATATAAACAATGGCCGATATCACCGATACCAATACATCGGATTTTTTATCTACAATTTAGTCATCAAGGTCTTCCATACTTTTTCAATACCACGAGGGAGGTTTCACAAAATTCCCGACCTTTTCCCGGTTTGGAAAACGGGTTTTCAAATTCCCTACTTTTTCCCTACTTTCCCGACTGCGTGGAAACCCTGGAGTTAGGGTAAGCGGAAACTGCGGTTAGCGAAAACTGAGGAAAAATGTTTGCGGAAACTACATTCAGCGAGGGTTAGGGTATGAGCATAGATTACTCTATGGTTAGAGTTAGGGTAAAGGTTAGCTGAAACTGCGAAAAAACAATTGCGGAAACTGCGATCAGCGAAGGTAAGGGTTAGAGCATAGATTAATCTATGGTTAGGGTTAGCGGAAAGTGCAAAAAAATGTTTGCGGAAACTGCGATCAGCGAGGTTTAGCGTTAGGGTGAGGGTTACGGTCAGGGATATCTAGAGAAGGGGATATGAAGGCTCGCAGCGATTGTCTTATTCTCATGACACTACCAGGGCGGTAGTTTGTAGCGCGTGAAACATGCGGTCCTTTTTAAAATCGTAGAAAGTTTTGTAGTGCAGCTGGTACAATAAGCTACAGAAGACGGTTAGCAAATGTTACGTAGAGCATATTTAAAGAATACTTGTTTGGAAAGACAGTTGAAAAGTTACCAGTACCGGTAAGCTGTTTTTCTTAACAAAGCCTTTGCAGTAGGCTAGATGTAAAGCAAGTAAATGGGTAGTTGAATTAACAAGCAACCATGAGCATGCAGTGAATATCCAGGCCTGATGCTAATAGCACAATGCAAGTTATCATAACAAGATTTATTAAACTACTATCGGTGCCAATTGTCATCTTGCGATAAACACAGATTATTTACAATAAACAAAAGCCCTTCTATTGTCAGACGTAATAAAAGCCTTCGTATCCCCTTCTTTAGATATCCCTGGTTACGGTTAGCGAAAATTGCGACCAGCGACTTCGGCGTTGTGCCATCTTTTTCTCAATCTTTTCAGGGCGAAAACTTTAAAATGATTGCGGAAACTGCGATCAGCGACTTCCGCTTTTTTTAATTTTTTCTCTCGATCTTTTCAGGGTACGAACTGAGGGTATGAACTGAGGGTATGAACTGTTCAGGGTACGAACTAGGTTGCATCCCACGAGGCACAGGCCCCCTGATTTTGGGGGCCCCCAATTTTTGGTGTTAAATGTTGTACATTGTACACAATATTTCTGTTATTTCACTTTTAATGTAGAATTTCATGCTAGCATACACTGAGATGCCCACCCAGGCATAATATTATATGGATGCAACCTATTTCGTCCCCTGAACACTTCGTCCCCCGATTTTGCACCCTGAAAGATCGAGAGAGAAAAATAGAAAAGCCGAAGTCGCAGATTGCAGTTTCCGCAAACATTTTAACATTGTCATTAGCTTATGTTGTGTTTGTTACCAATGTAACTACAGCTAGAAAATTCCAATGCAATTGCGCCCCAGTGTCTTGTTTCTTTCCTGTTATGATAGGTCACGTCACAATGAGCAACAGTCATTCATAGGGGATTAGGGGCTGTCATGCAATACAGCACACAATTCACGTTTTTATTGAAACAACGCATTTTCGAATAGCAAAAGAAGAAAAACATGGTTAGAGTAATCCAAACAACAATAATGAAACTGTAGTCTAGCATTGATAGGAAGAAAGTGAAGTTCGGTAATTTTGAAATGTTTGCGGCAACTCTGACCAGCAACTTTGTCTTTTTGAAATGTTTGGGAAAACTCCTACCAGCGACTTGTAGGTGCTGATCGTTAACAATAAAAAAAGCTCAAAGAGTACCGTAGGCTATCAGTTCACATTAGCAAATTGCACTGCAATCAACTTTTATAATTAGAGTTAATAATTAGTTTAAGTAGATCTAGACTAGTGATAATAATATGCTATAATTGCAGTCTAGCATTGAGAGGTGAAATGTTTGCGGCAACTCCGACCAGCAACTTCGGCTTTGTTCTATTTTTTTCTCGGTCTTTTCAGGGTACGAAATAGGTTGCACCGGTGCACCCATATTATATAATATCATTATTAATGCTTGCATGGTCTTGGGCACATTTGCTACATGGAAAGTTGCTTGGTATGTTAGGCTTTGGTTGATCACTGCTGCTCTGCATCGAAAGCGATTGCCAATAGGGGCCCCTAAACTTAGCTGTGCCTCGGGCCCCCGTAAGCCTTAATCAGGCCCTGCTTCTTTCCATTCAGCGGCATCTAATGGATGGAGTAATTTCCTGGCAACAAGATTTCAACAATCGAAAACTTCACTTTGTCATTGTCGGTGACCGGGCCTGCGTGAAAGCCTTTAGAAGTACCGGTATGCAAAACTGCCAGGATGAAGTTCTAAAAGAAGCTTCCCCAGTCCGAGGATAAAGATTCAATGAATCATTTTGCTGCAAAGCATAAAAATTCATTCAAATTTAAGTATAATTCAAACTTAAAACTTAGGCTAACAGTTATTTCAAACAAAAACTATATACCTGATTTTGATTTATATTTACTTCATCATGGTCTTCTTTAGGAAGTTCACCTACTTTTATCTCCATATGGTTATGTATTGTAGTAACTACCGGTACTGTATTCGTATTGCTAAAACTTAACTACCGTACTAAAAGAGAATGCTGAAGATTAAAATATGGATCATTTGGAAGAAAAGAAATATGAAGTGATTATGATGAAACTAACGATTTGCAAGTGAAGACTAGTCTATTCTATATTGCAATTACGTTAACTTCAAATGCTGGAGTTGGTAGCCTTTAGCCTACACAGCTATGATTTTCAACCATTATTATATTTTCTCACATGAAACTGAACACACAATTTCAATGACAGGCTTTCACAACTGCAAGGTTGTGAAAAGACTACAGACTACACAGACTACACAGAACACACAGACTACTCTAAAACAAGCTACATTTTAATAAACAAAGTACCTAAGCGTACTGTTGAAACTAATTTCAGGCTGTGTATAAACCAAACAGTGATTGAAAGAATGAAAACAGTTAAGTACCTGGGAATCCATGTCGATGAAAATCTAACCTGGTCGTCACACATTAAACATTTGTCGCTGCAGTTGGCTCGATATTCCGGAATTTTTTATCGCCTTCGTAACTATGTGTTAGAGGAAACATTGCTTATGTTATATTATAGTCTAGTATATAGTCGTGTTCAATACGGTATTACTATATGGGGTACTGCAGGTAAAACACTAATCAAGGAAGTTGACGTAAGACACAATAATATTATTCGCGCAATCACTAGAAGTACAAAATTCAGTCACGTCACTAGCTTATACAAATCTTTGAATATTTTACAACGTGAAGATATTTACAAACTCGAAATTGCAAAATTTATGCATAAAGTTTCCAATAATAATCTACCGCCTGTATTGCAAGATCGTTTTATAAAACTTGATAATATTCACTCGCACAACACTCGACAACTAAATAAAATGAAGTATTTTCTTCCACAAATAAACAAATCCGTGGCACACAATCTTCTGACACATCGGGGTACTAAATTGTGGAGTGAATTAGATGAATGTATTAAAAGCAAACACCTTGCTTTGTTTAAAAAACTTTATAAAATTACCTTGTTAAGTTCTTATTAAATCGTTAAAATCGTTCAGTTAAATTATTTTATCTCATGCAACCTCGTATTTGTGTTCTTAAACGATATGATTCATTATATGCTCATGTTTTCCCAGCTGGTCTTGATTCAATATTCTACAAAACCTTAGATATTCAATTCGATTTCGAAGCTACTGTTCCATCCATCATTATGTTTTATTGATACAGTTATAATGTCTGATGCTGCAATGTAAGATGACTGATGACAGGCAGCACCTTGACTGGTTAACCGCAAGGTTGTTCGGTGCTGCCAGACCTTTCTATTGCCATATTTTGATTTGTATGTAATTGTGTTTCTTTATATCGAGTCGTATTAGAAAGGCAAATAAAACAATATCTCTCTCTCTCTCTCTCTCTCTCAAGGTTACAGTCAGCACTCAGCAAATCAATCCTTTTTTACGCTTAATTAATGTTTTTATAATTTGAGAAGGTAAAAAAAAATGAATTGTTGCCTAGACCTATGAAAAATTGACAGCATTCCATTCCATATTTGACAATCAGTTAGACGTGAAAAACGAGAACACAGCTTGAGGACAACATTGCTTTAGCAATTTGTTTACATTTTTATATCTCTGTTAAACAAAGCTAGATATTCTGTAAAAAAAAAAAAAAAAAAAACGAGAACCAAAAACAAATCAATCTTCACCCAAAAAATCTCAACCTGCAAGTCTGCAACCCTCAACTTTTTCTGGAGACTGGAACCATATAGATATGCAACTCAGCAATCGTGGAATTGTCGTCACGCTCGACTGACTTTATGGACACAATCAACAATCAAGGTTGCCAGCTTGGCTAACGTATCTATGGTAGGCTATTATTGTACGGTTTGGGCTTGGCGAGTGGTGGCTTTTGAGCTCCTTTGGAATATTTTGTTTGGCGTATATTTCAAGTTTTCACAGAATAGCCTACTATGAAAAATCAAGACAATAATCTTTCTTCACGTAGGTTATGCAACTTCTGTTTCATGATTGTTGGAACTATCATTTAAGCTTATTTCCAGTGACTCATTAAAGCTTGTTGTAGGCAGTTTACAAACCTGAGATAGAGGGGCGCCGGAACGATTTTAGGGTGAGATATACGGTAGCGATAATGCTGGGCAATTCGTTCGTTTTCCCGCTATTATAGCCATGAAAGTCGAAATGTGAGACAGATGAATAATTGCAATAGCTTGAACAAGAAACGAAAGGTAAATTTCACATTCATAGCATCACAATCTGCTGCAAAGTATAAAATGTGTCCACGGGATAATTTGTGTGGGCCTACTCTAGGCTATAGGCCCTATAATTTGGCTAAAAGCAAATAGCAGAAGTTGTTAGCCTATATTGCAAAATTTGCAGTAGCTTACATAACCTTAAAAGGGCACCATTGTCCCCCATCCAGAGAAAATTTGAGGGCAGGGGGCATCTTCCCCCCTGCTGAGACAGCTTCATTAGCATCACGGATCAAACCGCCAAACCAAGACAATTTTAATGTTTGGTACACACCATAACTAGGCTACCAAATGCTATAGCACAGCTTTCGGTAGCCAGCAGTAAACTTTCATTTTGGTAACACTCAGTAGATTAATTGAATAAAACTTCAGCTTGTCCTGGAACTACAGCTCCAAAAAAGGTCTTTACCTACTTATCAATGGTTGACAGGCTTGTTGTTAGGCATTGTCGGAAATTTTCAAGCATTTTCAGGGGTTGTCAGGCATTGTAGAGTAGCTACTTTCAGGCATTGTCTAGGATTTCCAGGCATTGTCGATCATTATCAGTGGTTGACTGGTTTGTTAGGCATTATGGAACATTTTCAGGCATTATCGAACATATTCAGGGGTTATCGAGCATCTTCAGGGGTTGTCAGGCATTGTAGAGTAGCTACTTTCAGGCATTGTTGGGAATTTCCAGGCATTGTCGATCAATATCAGTGTTTGACAGGTTTGGTAGTCATTATGGAACATTTTCAGGCTTTGTCGAACATTTTCAGGGATTGTCGAGCATTTTCAGGAGTTGTCGAGGATTTTCAGGGGTTGTCAGCCATTGTAGAGTAGCTACTTTCAGGCATTGTCGGTAATTTCAAGGCATTGTCTAAGATTTCCAGGCATTGTCGATCATTATCAATGGTTGACAGGCTTGTTGTTAGGCATTGTCGGAAATTTTCAAGCATTGTCGAACATTTTTAGGTGTCAGGGGTTCTCAGGCATTGTAAAGTACTTTAGATTCTTTCTGGCAGGCATTGTCGGCAGTGGCGTAGCTAGGGAATGTGCTGCCCGGGGTGGATTCAGATTTTGCCGCCCCTTCAAGAAAAAGCATGTGAAAACAGTCCCGGATTTAGGGGGGGCAGAGGGTGCAGGTACCCCGGACCCTCCGATTTTTAAAGGGCCCCCCTACGTAAAAAAAAATGTGATTCTTTTTCTTTTAGCTTTTGTGGTTTCTGCAAAATGCTGTGCAGTGCTGGATTGATGAGGATTTCCAGGCATTGTCGAACATATTCAGTGGTTGATAGGTTTGTTAGGCATTGTCGAACGTTTTTTTGGGTAGTCGATCATTACCAGGTTTTGACAGGTTTGTCAGGCATTGTCGATACTTATGATAGCCAGGTCATTTAAACGCTGCTGTGTTTGTGTATACCGTAAATACGTTTACAACCTACGAAAAATAGAAAGGGATCATTCTGCTGTGCATGCAGAGCTGGGAATAAAAATGCATGAAAATGTTCGACAATGCCTGACAAACGTGTCAAAAACCAATAATGATCGACAATGCCTGGAAATCCTAGACAATGTTAGGAAATGCCCAACAATGCCTGAAAGTAGCTTAATCTAGAATGCCTGACAACCCCTGAAAATGCTAGACAACCCCTGAAAATGTTCGACAATGCCTGGCAAACCCGTCAACCACTAATAATGATCAACAACGCCTGGAAATCCTAGACAATGCCTGGAAATTCCCAACAATGCCTGAAAGTAGCTACTCTACAATGCTTAAAAACTCCTGAAAATGCTCGACAATCCCTGAAAATGTTCCATAATGACTACCAAACCTGTCAAACACTGATATCGATCGACAATGCCTGGAAATTCTAGACAATGCCTGGAAATTCTCAACAAATGTCTGAAAGTAGCTACTCTACAATGCCTGACAACCCCTCAAAATGCTCGACAATCCCTGAAAATGTTCGACAATGCCTGAAAATGTTCCATAATGACTACCAAACCTGTCAAACACTGATATTGATCGACAATGCCTGGAAATCCTAGATAATGCCTAGAAATTCCCAACAATGCCTGAAAGTAGCTACTCTACAATGCCTGACAACCCCTGAAAATCCTCGACAATCCCTGAAAATGTTCGAAAATGCTTGAAAATGTTCCATAATGACTACCAAACCTGTCAAACACTGATATTGATCGACAATGCCTGGAAATCCTAGACAATGCCTAGAAATTCCCAACAATGCCTGAAAGTAGCTACTCTACAATGCCTGACAACCCCTGAAAATGCTCGACAACCCCTGAATATGTTCGATAATGCCTGAAAATGTTCGAAAATGCCTCACAAGCCTGTCAACCACTGATAATGTTCGACAACCCCTGAAAATGCTCCACAACCCTCCAAAAAGCCGACAATGCCCGACAATGCCTACAATGCCTGACAATGGGTATTTAAAGGTACCCTCTGTGACTGTGATTTGTTTTCAATCGCCAGAATCTCCATATAGCAGTCCATGCGGAACGAGAATGTGACGTCATCACAAGCAATCCATACGTCAACTTGAAAACGAAGAAAGTTTTATTTAAACAAAAACCAAAAAAATATATTAAAAATAAAGTTGTTTTGCTTTGCCAAGTTTGAAGTCAATGCATACAGCCATAACTACGCTGTTAGCCTTCAAACATTGTTACGCACCACTGAGTTGCATATCTAAATGTAAGATATCTATGCTGGAACCATGTTTCAAAAAGTGCCCACCGGGGGGCAGACATGCCAGTGGTCTGTCAATTTCGGTAACCGGCCCTGCGTCAAAAGCCTCTACAAGTATGCGACACTGCCAGGATTTTGCATTTTTTCATGATTTGGCATTTTTTGCAGAGGTTTTTTGAGGTGCATTTGGCATTTTTTTGCAGAGGTTTTTTGAGGTGCATTTGGCATTTTTTGAATTTCTAGTCTGGCAACTTTGGATACAAATAGGCTATACGAAAATACAAATAACAAATAAAAATACAAAAAAAAAATTTAGTTCGCCCCCGCCAAAATGTTTTACTCTCCTACGGCTATAACTTCAGGGCTCTCACTTTCATGGAAATTCAGTTTTTTTTAGAAATTTTAAGGACTTTTAAGACTCACAAATTGGGTGTCCTTTTAGTACATTGTGCATGTAAATGATACTGTAGTATATTTACGATGTCGATACCAGTGGGTTTTTTTTGTGAATCTAGTGTTTTTTCAATCAAATGACTCAAATCTAGTACTTTTCCATGACAAGAGAGTGGCAACATTGGTGTAGATTAGAACCAGAAGTCCAGAACCATAACGCCACTAGGGTTGCCAGATTGGGCGCTTTTACGCCCAATTGTGCTACTTTTGATTTCTCCAGGCGCCAAAAATTTGCGTTGGGCGCGCTTTTTTGGTTGGCGCCCAATTGGGCTACTTTTTTTTTTAAATATAATATAACTTTTTATGTAAAAATTTTATCATGTTGAAGATGTTTACCTCATTCGTAGTTATTTCATTGAGGAGCAGCGTTTTTGGAGGCAAGCTTATCAATTTGGTACGTATAAAGATGCCAATTTTCAAAAATGTGCATGTTTAGGCTTTAATATCTGGCAATCCAGGCAACTTAAGTGATCCAAGTTTTCATGAAAGTGCAGTGGACATCAGTTCAGTTTGTTTTTATTTCTGACGATCACAACGAAGAACAATATATTTCAAACATAGCAAGCGTCTAGAAAAAGGTAGAAGCAACAAAACACGGACGCTATAACGCGCATGATGCCAAAGCAGGACAATCAGTTATGGCATGGTCGCAACACCTTAATAAAGTTTTTACAAATGTAGAAAGATGAGAAAAAAAGGCTAGTGAATTTTTTTTTAATAATTTATATGAGTAAAAAAAGATAGTTTCTACGTTGGTCGACCAAGGTGCATGGGTTATCAAAACTGTTGATGGTCTTGAGGGGAACGCTTTGGATGCGTTAGCTCATCACGAAAAGCAATTAAACCATTTTTTGTGTTGCTTGATGTGGAACCGGTACTTGTTTGTAGTTATTTTAACAAACAGTTGAGTGAATGCATGGTTGCCAATCTGTCTGAAAGATGTGAAGAACTGGAAAAACACTTATAATTTGGGACTGATGATCAAGCGTTCTTGAAGAATTTTGTATAATAGCCTATCTCTTTGATTGGGCTCCAATTTGGGCTCCATTTTAGAACCCCCAAAAAATTTGGGCTACTTTTGGGCTACTTTTTGCATAAGCTTGGGCTCTTTTTTATATTAACCTCTGGCAACCCTAAACGCCACTACGCCAGGCCAAGCTTCACTAATGTAAATTGTTCTTACTGTTTCTATCGTTCAAGTTTGGCAGTCATGGATGATACTGGAAGAAAAGCTGCATCATCCACTTTAACAACTGCAAGTGATGAAATATCTGTAGATGGCAAAATACCATTCAATCAGCTCTGCCATTTATTTGAAAGAATGAGCAAGGCTAAAAGTATGTTGTTTTTTTTCTGATTAGTACCATGATTAGGCCTAGCTGATTGCTGGAATAGTTTTGAACCCTCGGTCTTTATTGCCAATGGGACTCATGATATCATTTTTTAGTAGGTATTGACGTGTTCTTGCTTTAACTGTAAAGTTACTTTGTAACTTACCGTACGTACCGTAGTTACTGATTGTTTTGTTGCTACATTGCCTTAAGTTTGTCTCCAGCTCCTATGTTGCTTTTATCTTAGTGTTTATTTTCAGTTTGCAACCTAGCTGCGTTTTAGCAAAATATTCTTTTCATTGAGGAATTGTAGATGGTTTTACTACAGATATATGTTACAGACAATCGTTCCCCAGATCAAGCATAAAACTGTTAGTAGTCACTGATAATTTACCTGGCGTCTTACATCATGGAATATTTCTGTAAACGATGAGGTCTTGCACCATTCCGAATTATGAAATATTGCATCAGCCAGATTTACGGTAACTCGTGTGAAATTACACAACAAACCTTGGCTATAAGTTTCTCTGCAGCCGATTGACAGCTATAGACATGTATTTCGCCGGATGCAACCTAATTCGCACCATGAACAGTTCGTGCCGTCAGTTCGTACCTTGAAAAAAGAAAAAGAAAAAATTAAAAAAAGCCGAAGTCGTTGATTGCAGTTTCCGCAAACAAACAAAAACTCTTAGAATCATTACCGGAAATTTTAAACTGTTTGCGGAAAAACGGAAACTGCAATCAGCGACTTCGGCTTTGTTCTATTTTTTTCTCTCGATCTTTTCAGTTGGTTTGTTTGCGGAAACACCCTAACCCATTTAAAATGTTTGCGGAAACTCCGATCAACCCTAAACCTAACCCTTTTAAAATGTTTGGAGCAACTGCGATCAGCGACTTCGGCAAACTCTTATGATCATTACCGGAAATTTTAAAATGTTTGCGGAAAAATGGAAACTGCGATCAGCTATGTTCTATTTTTTCCACTCGATCTTTTCAGTTTGTTTGTTTGCGGAAACTCCGATCACCGACTTCGGCTTTTTTTAATTTTTTCTCTTGATCTTTTCAAGTTACGAACTGACGGTACGAATTGTTCATGGTACGAATTAGGTTGCACCCTATTTCGCCCATGAGGTCCTCAGTATTAGCTTATCAGTATCGACTCTTGCCACAAGGGTAATCGATTGCCGGTCCGCCACTTTACCAGTCAATTTAACTCTTATCTTTGTGGAAAGAAAAGAGCCAACAAAACCAGCAGGTGCCAAGGGTAGGACATGTGAAAAGGGGGCGTTTTTCCTGGCCATCAGCACAAGGCTGAGCAGTGAGCACTCACTAGTATAACGAGCAGTTGCGATTCGTTAACCATAACGGTGTAGCTTCCAAATTATATCATGGCTTCCGTGAGTGAAGCTGCTTAAACCGGCAATGCTTTTCACACAAAATGTTATATTGAACAGAAAAATAGATTGTTGTTTTATTGATTTATTATTGTTTTATTTGTTGTTAGTCCAAGTTTGCGTTGGTGAAAGCTTTATCAATAAATTATTCAAGCTTCCGAACATTATTGCGTTCATTTTTAGTTTACTCTTTCGCGACCACGGACGTATATACACTAAGGCGATGTGAAAATCAAAAAATTTTAAAAAATCAAAAATCGAATTATCACACAGGGTGACTATTGCTATGTAGAGTATTTCTCTAAAATTTCACGCAAAAATATTCAGTAATCTTAAACATGTAGTCGATTTTGTCCCTGGCGTTTGTTGCCAGCACAGAGTTGCCAGGTACAAATTTTTTGAAGAAAAAAACTTTGTTTATTTTTTTTAAATTATAAAAATTTCCAACTTTAACAACCACAACAACAGTTACATATGACGCGACTGCTAGTTGCCCTTTTAGTTAAAGGCTGGGGGTGTACGGAAAAATATTAAACAATCACCTGGCAACCCTACTTTTGCTTGGTCAGCAAAAACTGATGATATTAAAGCTTTTTTCACTTCTATGGCAAGAGTAGGAATGCACTGTGCATAAGATGACACTTTGGTTTTGTTGTAGTAATATGTATTACATAATCACACAACGCACTGCACTAATATTCGATTGTTTTGGCCGATTTACATTTGTCTTTTTGAGAGATATAGTACCTTCAACTCTACCAATGGTAGCTTACACATCAACCAACCAACTTTATATGTGCTTGTAAAACGTGCACAAACGAATGAACAAGAGTTGCTGCCTTTGGTTTGCGAATATTTTCTAACATGTTCATAGCAAAACATCGCAGAGCAGGATCATCACTGGATACTGGGGCATTGTCACATTCAGATGTACTAGGTGCAGCTGGTTCGAAAGGAGAGTCATTTTCTTCATCAATTGCTGCAGAAAACTGCTGTTTTTTCCAGTTCTCTTCCTCTACCACTTGTGACTTCTTTGCTGCAGCGAAATCATCTACTCGCTGTTGTTTGAGGCTCTTGAAAAACAAGTTTTTTGTGTGAATGATAAATGTAAAGAACACAAAATAATCCATGTAAATCAGTTCAGTTTGTTTTTATTTTTGACTGTCACAACAAAAAACAATATATATACCAAACATAACAAATAATACTCTTTCGGACAAATGGCAGCAAAAATTAGTGATAGTCAAGAAAAATCTTCTCAACATAGCACGACTAGCTTTAGTGAAAGCACAAGTCTGTCTTTAGAGACATAGAAATCAGAACATCTGAATCACTTTCCCGTGAGGAAATGCTTTAGAAAAAGGAAAAATCCTTAAACCACCTACTATCTAGAGTTGGTTGCACTACATCTGCAATGGTGAAGTGGGGTTGTAGAATTGGCAGTAACTCAACTAACTCATTGTCTCTCTCATATGGCTCCATTCAACAAATGTTGTTAGAAGAGCCACGTCAATGACAACAACTGACCAACCCCAGCACACAACATGAGACCTGTCTATGCATGACCCGACCCTGTTATCAAAGAATATACTTATACAAGCCTGTGATCGAACAAAAGTTTGGTACATTTCACAGAAAATCACTAGACAAAAACATTTGAAAAGATATGTAAGAACTCACCTTTTTGTTAACTCTCTTTTGAAACGTTTTCGTTGTCCTTTTGTCAAGAGGCCCAATTTGGTATAACGGTGCTTCTACTCCACGATAACGTTGGGAGAGGAGAAACCTCAATTCTGTTTTAGGAATGCGATCTTCATTTGAAAAGAGAATAGTTAGCTTTTTTTCCAGCTTCCTGAAAAAATAATTCCTTATGAGTGCTCTATCTTCGTAAACATGCAATTAATTATTTCAACACATTAAGGTTTTGAAAAGTGTCTGCTATTTGGTTACTGTACGTGTACTGTCCATTCATGCAAGCTATATGTTAGTATTTTTAACAACTACCGGTACCCTTCATCCATATGAAAATATACGAGTTGGTCTATGTTTTATGCCACTACCAAGCTTAATTAAAACCTGTCAGAGATAAAGTACTTGAGTATCACCTTCAACAAAGCACAGAATGCAAGAACATAACGTACCATAGTGTTGGTAAATCAGCAGTGGGAAGCTCCTTCGAGGGTCCAATGACAGAAGAGCTTTCCGTGCTTCTTACTCTTTTTAGAACTTTTAGGCATGATTTAACAGTTAACAATGCTACCCACAACAAGGTCACTTTATGAACTAAAGATAATATGTGAAGAGATTAATGCAACTTTTTGAAAAAAGATAATCTACATACAGTACAGAGAACTAAGAATTTAAGTGCTGAAAACTTAGATGTCTGAGCCTTCCGTAATACCTCTGGTAATACTATGAACTTTATTAATGTCATTTTAAAAGCTATATAATTATCATAAACGCAGAAATATCAGAACCACAAACTGCAACTTGACCTGAACAAGCAGTTCTTATTCCAGAAGACCTGATAATTACAGACATTGCCTCCTACTTTACATGATTTGGAAAACCTAGCCTAACCTAACTTTGAACCGAAGCCTGAATGATTTAACAACCAAGCATAAAATTATAGTAAACAGTTCGGCTAAAACAACTTCTTATCTGAATTTTGCAGCCTTATCTTCAGTAATCAGCATCAAGCTATAAATCTCTAGTCTCAGGAGTAAGGACTTTCAGCAGCAGACAGCAATCGCTCGCGCGCGCGTGTGTGCGGCACACAACGCGTTTTCCCTAACTAGCCAATCAGAGCGCGCTATCTGGATCACGTGGATTGATGCGTTGTGATAGTATTTTTTGTGGAATCACCTTGCAAGAATTAGAAAATACTAACCTTTAAATGCTTACATGTTTACGGATACTGGATTTTATTGCATAAAACTTCACAAAAATACTCTACACAACAGTAGTCACCCTGTGTGATAATTCGATTTTGTCCATTCAAATTTCACATCGCCTTAATACACACGCCTTGGGATTTTTGCCATGATGACCAAAGAAGTATCCCTACGTCCAAGGTTAAAAGGTAGCCTATTTCAAGTAAAAAAAATGTAAATGATGGCAGATCCATAGTCTTTGCCTGTCCTTTTTTGGCTAATTAAAAAAAAAAAATTTCGCGGCGCAGTTATCAGATGAGGACTTCTTTTTCTTTCACTCATTGGAATTGGCAGTCAAAACTGACTAGGCAACCCCTTACTTTGGAATTTCTCGATCAAAAAGACTGTAGGCTAAATTACGTGAACTTTTTGCTTAAAATTATATATAACGTTTTGTGTGAAAAAGCATTGCCGGTTTAAGCAGCTTCACTCACTGAAGCCATGATCAACAACGCACACGCATTAACAAAACAACGTATTTTTCTGTTCAATATAACATTTTGTGTGAAAAGCATTGGCGGTTTCGGAAAAAGCATTCAAAAAAATAACATTTTGTGTGAAAAAGTATTGCCGGTTTAAGCAACTTCACTCACTGAAGCCATGACCAACAACGCACACACATTAACAAAACAATATATTTTCCTGTTCAATATAATATTTTGTGTGAAAAGCATTGCCCTACGCCCCTCCCTGCCAAGCTGATACAATCTACAGACTTCACTAGGAATAGCACTTAAATGACCGGGCGCCACAGTGCTCCGCACCTAAATATCCAGACGCCACAGTGTGCGCGCCTATTAGACCAGCGCCTAACTGTCAGTGCCTAAAAGATGTGGACCCTTGACCAGTGCTTCTTAAACTTTTATAGTTTTCAGATTTCATTTACCCTTGTCTTTGCATCCCTTGTCAAACAATAAAAAATATTAAAATTTATAAAGAACAATTATATAGTTTTGATTAAAAAATGAAAAAGTTAGAATTGATTTTGCTTTTGGAAATTCTCACCTGTTCATTGACGGAATGGCCCGATTCGGTGAGTCCGATCTCTTGACAGGGGATTTTTTCAATTTTTTTTTTCAATTATCGGGTACCGTAGCCTAATTATCATTGCCGTTTTAGGGTTAGGGATTTGGGGTTAGGGTTAGAGGTTAGGAACTCACCGAATAGTAGCAGACCCGTTCATTGAACAGGATGAACACCCAGAATATCCGCCTGCTCTCAAGCTATCATCCATTGCTGACGGTTCACCCTTATTCACCCCTTTTGGTTGGTTCACCAATGCAAAAATTTTATTCACCTTGGGGTGAACCATTCACCTGTTTAAGAAGCACTGCTATTGACTATTGTAATAATTATGCTACTCAACTCCTGTACTGTGTCATATTGCATTGCCGCTATTACTCCTGCAGTAAATATCAGGTTAAACAGTTGCTCAAATAAGAAAATAACTGAATTGTTCTAGAAATGTCAGCAGTATTTGAATATTAAGGTGATCCAAAGTGCCATGCCGAAACTTTTTCAACGTAAGCAAATTTAATCAGAGAAATGAAAGTAAAAAGATCGCTTCGTTTTTTTTTTCATAGTTTATCAAGATAATCACGGACCCCCAAGGGGTCCGTGGACCCCAGGTTGGGAACCACTGATCTAGTGACACACGTACGTGCCAGCCGTGCCTGTGAAATTTCACAATAATTTTCAAACAGAATGGCCTGGACAAAATACCTATATATACCAGAAGTGCTACAAAAAATAGCTTTACGCACTTAAAGCAGGTTCCCACGCCATCGGGACAGTAGGGAAAAATAGGGAATTTGAAAACCCGTTTTCCAGGCTGGGAAAAGGTCTGGAATTTCATAAAATCTCCTTTATGGTATTGAAAAAGCATAGAAAACCTTGATGACTAAATTGAAGATAAAAAATCTTGCGATATGAACCGGATTAAACCGGTTTCAGTTTGGGTCTTCGAAAAAAAAGTTTTTTGTTCTAACAGGAATTTTCTACATTATTATTATTTTTTTCATTCTGATTCAATGTAATAGAGTCCAGATATACAATTTTAAACCTGTGCATGATCGTGTTTTGAAATAATACAGCACAGAAAGTTTCATTAATTAAGCACTGTTAATGCGCAATTTAGATCGAAATTAGGTAGGGAAATTTTAAAATTTGGTATTGAAAAAGTAGGAAATTTGTTTATAAAAATGTGTGGGAACCCTGTTAAAGTTATTCAATTTTTTTTAAAAAGAAGCTAATTAATTTCTAGCCTACTCAAAATGCATAAATTGTAGCTCATATTGATTTTGCGATACGTTACTCGGCCTATTGGTCACTTTTGACCTCACACATTCAAGAGTTTTATTTTAGTAACCAAGTCATCAGCTGTTCCACAAAACTCATGGCTCCATCATAACCATATCACCTGACTTTGCCTGACAACTCCAACTAAGCACAAGTAATAAATTGGAAATCAATATATAGACTGATTTAAACAAACTTTCAACTGATTTCAACTGATCAAGAATACATATGTCCTGTGGATATCTAATCATATTAAGTGTAGTAGAGCAGAGCATTGCCTCTCACCTCATCTCGGCATGACGTATTCAACCCCAGTTAAAATAATTAATTACTAAAAATGACAAAATGAGTGCAATGCCCTGCTCTACTAGCCCTTTATATAAGCAGAACAACAATAACTTTAAGATGTTTGTTAATGCATCAAGCACATGCATCTTTAACTGTTTCTACTGCAAAAAACATGCAACAGATGGTTTCAAGTAAACATTTGAATAATTGGATGTCAAAAAAAGGAAAAGGTTTTGGTTGTTTCATAATTTTAGATTGATTGTTGTAAAAACCGCTAAGCACCCAGTAAAATACACTTTACTCGGAATGGCATCTAAATTCGCCATACCATACTAAATTAGTGCCTACATTGCTCGGCATCGAAAACATTCTATGTTTTCAGAGAAACACTCTGTCCTCATCAGGAAAAATATTGATTTATTTCAAGTGTGATGATAAAACTATCTAACAGATTTAACGCTACCATATATTTACAGACAATTCTATTCGCAAACAAGAATTTTTAAAATTCATAACCAGATGGAAAGAAATAGCAGCAAAATTTGGAGCTACAAGTGGTTCATTTCATCCCGTTCTTCGTCTAATTCTTCCTCAAGCAGATAAGGAAAGGCTTTCTTATGGTGTTAAGGTATGGTACATAGAAATTAAGTATTTGGTACCATCCATACTTACTTAGGAACTAAGAATGTAGCCTGTTTAAACTTGTAGCCATTCAGTTTTTATCTGAGCTAATAACAGAAAATTTTCCATTTTATATGTGTGTTACTGAAATCTGTGCTGATTATGTCTCAAATTGACAGATTATTTTTATCGAATGTCTACTTGCTGGAGCAGCAGTAATTACACATTATCTTTCAGACAATAAACACATCTCTTGCTAAAGTGATGTTAATTTCAGAGTTATTTTTAGGAAGTCTTACTTGCCAAGCTTTACATTGAGGTTCTTGGGTTATCCAAGACAGGTCAAGATGCAAAAAAACTGTTGGAATATAGAAACCCAAAAAATAATTTACCTTCAACCGGTAGGTTTATTTGAATCTTGTGCAATACTCATTATATATTTGAATTGTTGTTTAGGTAGAGTACGGTAATAAAATCAAGCACGTGTCACCCAGCAAATTGTAGTATATTTTTTCCTGTGCTTTTTGATTGTTTTGTCAAATTGGTTTAATAACGTGTTATTCGGTTCACTGTTTTACTGTTCACTGTTTTACTTACAGAAATACTGCTGTTGTCACCGTAACATAATTAAACTTAAAATACGCATTTGGTACATAAATGCAATCAAAATAAAACAAAAATAGCTCTCAAAAATTGCGATCAAAATAAACAAAAATTGCTCTCAAAATATTAAAATTAGGCTCAAGCAATGTCACATTTAAATCAAGACGAAAGTCCCTTTGACAAACAATCTCCCACCCTACATCATACATCAACTTCTTAAAAGATCTAAGATTTAAAGTCAAATTACAGTAATTCCTTCGTTAATAAAATCTTTTCTGAAATGTATACTAATTGTCTTTTCCACTTGCTGGGTTTGTTAAGAAACTGGCAGTTTTAACAATGGCATTACATGTGTGACTGTGACTGATAGTCAACAATATAATGACTCTTTCATTATTTTATAAAGTGGTTAATTTTTCAGGTGACTTTGCTGAAGTGGCTTTCCAGCATGTCTTGTCAAAGCGTTGCATAACTAAGGGAGAATTAACTATCTCACAAATTAATCAAAGTTTGGATGATATTGCTCGATATAACAACGAGAAAAAGAGAGAAATGGTAAGTATAAGTTGTACTTGTATTTGTCATTGCTTTATTTCCACAGACAGTCAGTATAGATAAATTTTATCATCAAGCTGTATGTTGCTAGGGTATCATGATGTAGGCTATGCATTTTAACAGCTACTGGCATATTGTTAAATCCCTTGTTCTTTAGAATACAACAAAAACGTTGCATTGCTGTGCCTTTAGTTTTGGATATCTTGTCAAACTGAATCTTTGCATTTCTGAGTGAAACCAATAGTTGCACTGAAATCTGTTACGTTGTCAAAGCTATATTAATTGTCAACCTATATAATATTCACTTCTTCAATTCCTTATTGGAAAACAATCACATTTATAGCATTTTTTATGATCGAATCATCTATGTGACATAATATACCATTTGATTGAGACTTGCCTTATTTTTTTTCATAGAATGAGGCCTGTTGTTAGAATACTACATGTAGTAATTTTTTTACTTACAATGCGTGTTAAAAATATTCTTTATTCAATGTTCAAAACGGTTTTAATTAATTTGTTCATATTTTTTGAAATGAAGATGAAGAAAACATTGTTGGAAGTGATTAAAAAGACATCAGCAATAGAACAGAAATGGCTTATTCGTATCATGCTCAAAGACACAAAACTTCGATTGGGCCAGAAAGCTATCTTACTTGCATTTCACCCTGATGCTGAAGAAGTCTACAATGTCACCACAAGTCTAAAGCAGGTAAAACAGCGCCTTGATTTCTAAATTATTTTATGGTATTTTCTTGGTTTCTAAAATGGTATTTGTAACAACCAAAGCGAAGTTATTTCAAATTCCTGAGGGGATCTCTAAAAAATTACTTTAAAGCGCACTTAGTTTTTCTGTTAAAAGAAAAATATTCTATTAAAATCATGAATGCATCACTGGAGAAATTTTTAACTTAGCTAATCAATATTATTCAGTCACCAATAAAATGATGCAGAAGGTCTGCGTGTCTTGAATAATGAAACGAAAGACTGGCTGCTCTTTAATAACCTTTCAGCGTAGTCCAGGAAACATCGTAAACCTAGGATGGTCAACTAGGGATAAGAACCTCGGCCCCAGAAACTCAAACGAAAAACTTCTTTTTGACGTTAATTGAAGATGTCATGAGCAATGATGTTGAGATTAATTTGCGTAGACACACGACGCACGTGCGTGACTGTTGATTCGCTTCAAGTGTCCGTCCAATGGTTCTTCAACTAGGTATTGACAGGTCCTTAAACTTTAACGTTAAAACAAGAGACACTCATTCTGTTATTTAATTGCTGCATCAACAACAAAATTGAAAGAAGGTCAAAGGATTGAGTAAAACTAACAACCACAGCTTCAAATTCAATTCACTTTATTACATTTTTTTGTAGGTTTGTGAGCGGCTCCCAGATGTAAATGTGAGGTTATCTGACACCGAAATTGAATTGTTTCAGCCGTTTCGACCAATGCTGGCTTTGAATGCCAAGCTGGAAGAGGTACAGGAGTTTCCGTTTTATTTCAAAACAAATACTGACACCGCTTTTAGTAGATGAGCACTCCAATTACAAATTAAGCTGTGTTGGTTGGTTGGTTTTTGAATCTTTATCCTCGGACTGACAAAGCTTTGATAGGTTATTATTTGTAGTTTTACAAACTTGTAGACTAGAGGCTTTGCATCACTGATACATGGCCGATTATCGAAATTGGCAGAGTGAAGTTTTCATTGTTATTGAAGTCTGGGGGGTTTTTCGGTCATTTATCGGTCATTGACCGATTTTTTAGCAAAATGTCCGAAAAAAATATAGTCAATTCGGTCAAAATGTCCGAAAAAATATTTAGTCAATTCGGTCAAAATGTCCGAAAAAATATTTAGTCAATTCGGTTAAAATGTCTGAAAAAATATTTAGTCAATTCGGTCAAAATGTCAATTTGGTCAAAAAGGAAATACTTTCATCAGAAAAATGACCAAAATAAATAAAAAATGACCGAATTTTTTCAAGTCATTTCGGACAAATGACCGAAAAGTCTCAGCGAAAAAAAAACCAGGAAAGAGTTGTTGCCGGGGCACTATTCCATCGACTGGGTGTCGCTGAATGAAGAGCAGTCCTGAAACGCGTTGCTCAAGCGCGTGCTCCGAGAGTCGAACCAGCTTTGCTTGATCTTGAATCGGGCGCTTAACCACTGAGCTAACGTGGCGGTCTTCTGTGTTTGTACTTTTTCGATTTTGTTAATACTGTATCATGTCACTGTGTCTCCAATTTCAGGTTGAAAAGTTAATGGACTGTAAACCCTTCTCTATAGAGATTAAGTACGACGGTGAGAGAAGTCAATTGCACAAAGACGGCAACAAATATAAATACTTCTCCAGAAGCGGAAAAGAGTATTCGATGGTTTTTGGTTCGTAAAGAAAAAATTTCAGAAAATATTGAAATGTCGGTTTTCAAGTTCTGATTAGTTTTGCTCATCAAAACTTAATTACATATTGATTTCATCAATAAGATATTGACTTTTCAACTTTTATTTATGGTGGGTATTTCTATGTGACACACAATAAAAGATAAAGTTATAAAAATTCATGTTGAACACTTCAGGTTATGCAATATCGCGACTTTGACTACTGTTAGAAACGTCAGTTGTGGTTCGTCAACAAAATCCTCTGTATCTTTGCTGTGAACATCAACTAAACTTGTATCTCAATCTCTATACACAGGGGAGACGTCATACAGCGGAACTTTGACCCCACACATTCATGGCTGTTTTCGTGATCACGTGACTTCATGCATTATTGACGGCGAGATGATGGGTTATGATGCAGCTGCAAAGATTTTCATGCAGAAAGGTGGACAGTGAGTAGTTCAACTGCTGGCACAGTAAAACATATTTCATCGCAAAACTTGTTTGCAGTTTTGACGCAATGAGATGTTAAACTAATCAGAAACTTTAAATTTTTACTCAGATTTGACATTAAGCACGTCACTGAAGATTCCGACCTCCAACCTTGTCTGGTGGTATTTGACATTCTCTACTTGAACGGCAAAAGACTTTCGACGACAACACAGAGTGAGAGAATTCGATTGTTGCAGGAAACCCTCGTCCCGCTTTCTGGGCGACTCTTGTTCGCAGAAACAAAACAAGCTCGCAGCAATCAAGAGGTGACTCACAGTTAACTTTGAATAATTTCCTTAGACAAACTCTTGACAACAGTTACCACTCTAACAACAAACAATTTTTTTAACCAAGCTTTACAAAAACAGCCTTTGAAATCGCAATACATCTCCTTGATTGTCGTTACGTTGTTGGTTAATTTTCACATAGAATCATCACTGGTGACAGTTGCATGAAAAGCGGGTTAAGGTCTACAACTCTACATTTGTGCTGTCATTATCTGCTTCGCCTTCAAACGATGTGACCCATCTAGTCTCACAAAGATATTACCCACCTAGTCCTATTCACTCACCTAGTCTCACATCTTGTATTTACTTTTCAGGTGGTAGAAAACCTCAATGAAGCCATTGACCGAAGAGAGGAAGGTATTATAATAAAGAATCCCTCTTCTGTGTACGCTCCCAACAAGCGGAAAGGCAGTGGGTGGTTCAAGCTGAAGCCCGAATACACAGCTGGGGTTGTAGATGACTTAGATCTTGTGATCATCGGTAATTGTTGTCACTGAACCGTCAGATCGACTTTTTGCGTTGATTTGTGATAATAACCCGCTTAATTTTCTTTTATATCATGGCTTAGTTAAAAATACCGATGTGTTTCTCTCCACAGGCGGAAGTTTTGGGACCGGAAGACGCGGAAATTTTCTGTCTATGTTCCACCTCGGGGTTGGGGTCCGCAGCCCTAGCGACACCACCTTGCCTCCTCAAAGATACAAGTCTTTGGCTCGTGTCGGATCAGGGTACACAGACAAACAGTTACTTCAGGTTCGTGATTAAAGTGTTTTGTTTGCTTGAAATATCTACCTGACCAAAACAGCTCATGTGATCGTGCATGCAGGATGTTGAACCATGTGCACGTTCAGGACGTGGTCGGGCTGGGCACTAAATAAAAAAGCGTATTTTGTGCTTATTTCTGTTTTATATCATTCAAGTACTATTCTATGGCTTACTGTAAGATTGCACGCAAGCTTGATCATTTTTCTTTCAATCTTCTTCTAACCTATAGCATTTATTTCCTAGTTTATCTCAGCACTTTTTTTCACTTACGCTTTTATCAAGCGTATCTTAATCTTGTTTCACTCTTGCAACCGTTTTAGAGGGAAGTTCCATAACTTCCATTATTACTTTTTTTCCAAACCTGAGAGTGGTTATTTTTAGCACCACTTTCAAGTCAGTTCATTGTCACGTTCCTTAACTTGATGGCTAGAATAGCAACTGTCGCAATAGCGTATAAAATATAGTGCCGGTAGCTTGAAATTCTGAGTTGTCAGGGGAAATATTTATGCTTCTGTAACTTTCAGATCATCGAAAAACTTAAACCACATTTAAAAGTTTACGATAAGAAGAACCCTCCCGGTTGGTTGGAAGTTGCGAAAGAAAAACCCGAAGTTTATCTTCATCCCAGGAATTCTGTCGTTGTGCAAGTACGTTGTTACTATATTATTCATGTCTATACTATGCAATCAAAATAAATTGCAAAACAGCAAAGCACACTTTTTGGGGACTCTCTTGTTTGGCCAAAAGTTGCCGTAAACGTCCCATTTTACCTACTATAAATTAGTGAAGCGTGACCGTGGCTACATGTAGCCGTGGAACTGTTAATCAAGTGAATTACTTCTTGCATAAGTTTTGATTCTGTACCCGCACGATAGCAATGATAACTTTAAGTGTTTAGCTTTTCACACCAGGTCCGAGCCAGCGAGATACTTCCATCTTCTTCCTACGCTTCCGGATGTACGCTCCGCTTCCCGCGCCTCGTCGGAATCAGAGATGACAAGGAATATACGGACGCCATGGATGAAGATCAACTGAAAGATTTAAGGGATATATCTGATGGTAAGTTATTTGAAAAGTTTATATTTTTTGTCTTTAACATAAGATTTTCATTGTTTTTTCTGCTCTTCAGGTAAATTAGCTGCTCGTCATGCATCGCTGAACAAGGCGGATCAACCAGCGACTAAGCGGAGAAAGTTAAAAGCGGGACCAACGTCGACTATATCCTCTAAATTCCAAGGTTCCTATGTCGTTGTTTGCCAGTGTCAGACATTTCACTCTTGACATATTGCGTTCTTTTGGTCATGTTTTGTAAATTTTGGGCAGTTGCATTTTGAAGCAATAAAAACAGAATTGGTGGTAAGTTAGGTTTTTTTGGATCCATGCATCTTTCCCATCTTGCGTCATCATCACTCAAATTTCTTTTTAACAGGAGCTGACATTTCGAGCATTCAACAAATTTCAACCTCGTTTGAAGGGAAGACGTTTTGCGTCATCACTGGCTCGCTTCATCACGACAAGCAGGTTCGATGTTGCTCTCTTTCGCCTTTGTAGGACTCTTACAACGAACAAGTAGCCTGCAGCACATTCAAAAAACATGAAGTCAAGTAAAACGACAGGGTTTGGAATTATTTCTATTGGATACAACAATAAAACAAACGCTTTCTGCTTTTCAAAAACCCTTATAAGGAGTCCAAAAATACAGAAAAAGTTATAATTGAAATAAGAGTTTGTTTTACCAGAAATTGTAAACAATTCTTTTGAAACTAACCGTTGCGTTCTATTTTTTATAGCTCGTGGATGTATTTTCCTCGCCAAGTTGTGTACTTCAGATTTTGGTTGCGCTGTTTAGTTTTGTTGTTCAAATTGGCTCGTATAGATTCTTGTGTTTTTCTAGAAAGAGTTTTTGATGATTGTGGGATTACTTCACAGGCTTACTTAATGCTTGACTCTTGTTCAGGAGTTGGAACGGCGAATAGCTGAAAACGGGGGTACCTTCCTACAAAACGCGATGGCCGGCGTGCATTGCGTGATCGCCCGAAACGAACACAACATCCGGGTCAAAAACGCCATCCGCTCTGGAAAATATGACGTCATAAAGTAAGGGTCCTAAATTATGATTTTTTTTCTTCTTTCCACCGCCTGTTATTTTTAAGCCTGACGTTTTTCAAACGAATTCAGAGTTGATTGGCTGATACGGTGCTTGGATGAAGGTAAGGTCATACCTTGGGAGCCGAGAGATGTTCTGCATGGTTCGGCATCCACCACGAAGCGTTTCCAAGAGAAGTATGACAGATTCGGCGACGAGTACATCAAGGTATCATCTGTTAAAATCATTGTTGTACCTATTGCCTGCTTGTTGCGTTAGTTATGATGCAAGATTATCGATTAAACCTTTGTTGAGTACAAGAGTTTATTTGTTTGTGTCATTTCAATGGCCTGAATTGAGACGGAGACTTGTCTAGGATGTGACTACAAGCTCGTTGAAGGAAATTTTCTCAGGAATCGATAGTGGATCTGTCGCTGCAATCATGCCGAGTTATGACGCCAAAGACCGACACAGATCTTTTCAACGTTTTGTCACTGACATCGTAACAAGGTTAGTATGTGACACCACCCTTCTGCTTTAATGTAAGTTGGAGCTACATACAGTATCTCTGAACGAAAGAGAGGTTGCGTTAGTTTACATAAGAGATACTTGTGAATTCAATGGCTTGTCGAGAAATAGTTGAACAAGCACACTATTATAAACATGCAAAGCATCAAGCCATTAACATTACAGTATATCTATCATGTTCCCGAAAAACTGCTGTTACCATTTTCACTTATACATCATCCAATCTTGGAACGTTTAATTATTTCCGCCGCACTGAAACAAGAAATGTGAGAGAGAAGATTGTCAATTGTTTTTTTGTCATCTTTATAGATAGACTGCTGTTTTATGGCTGTACATTGTACAATTATTTTGTATTCCCAGATACGATTCGCATGGTTTCCATGATCTTCCGACAAACCTTCTTGTCGGTTATAATTTTCACTTTGTCGAATCTGATCTGGGATCAAATGCTGCTACTCTGGCTGAACTTAAGTCATTGGTAAGTTTATGAAATAAAACTTTCACTCAGCCAAGCTGCAAATGCGCCATCAGAACACACAACCGACTGAAAAAATACGTTGTGATTTCTAGCGAAGCAAACTTTCTTGATGGCCAGATAAAATTTAAACCTTCTACAAGTATGGGAAGTTGCCTTTTTATCAAAG
The DNA here is from genome assembly GCF_918807975.1 of Aplidium turbinatum. Lineage (NCBI taxonomy): Eukaryota > Metazoa > Chordata > Ascidiacea > Aplousobranchia > Polyclinidae > Aplidium > Aplidium turbinatum. Next base: position 29,835,019 of record NC_137475.1, on the reverse strand, counting down.
ATTGAGTTGGACATGAAGCAAGCTTACACTTGTTGAAATATTGTTGGCTGCAAGCTATTTCACCCACCGTGTGTAAATAAAAAGAAAGTTAGCCTTGAAGTGTGTTGCTCATTTGTGCCTACTGACAATCGAACCGTCACAGCATGAACTTTCCATTCTGTTACAGAGCACTTGCGCTGCCGGTGCGCACTACCACAAACCGTCGGACCTCATATTGTTAACCGCAAACTACACCAACTAATGGCACTTGACCATTTTTAATCGCAGCATTGGAAACAGTCTTGTCGTTGGTCTGAGTTTGCGACTTTTTTTCAATCATCATAAATTGAAGCGTTAACTTTGTGTTCGCAATCTTTTCTCTGTGAAACCGCTGCACATTATTCAACTTGCTTTTTAATCACAATTTTGTCATAGCTTTGACAACTTTAATTACAAAGAACTACATTTTTTATTTTTAACTTGTTTCACCGTACCTTTTTGCTTCTACTTTTTCAGATTCGCTTTTACGGTGGAATATTGAGCGAAACAACAGATGGCGTAACCCACGTTATCGTGACGTCAGAAGCAGATACAAGTTCAAGTTTGACTGATATTTTTAAAGTCCGACAATCCCTTCAAAGGAAATTCCATGTTATCTCGGAACAATGGCTCCGAGCTACTGTACGTCACGGTTACGTCGCTGAGGAAAAACACTACTCCATCGCTTGTCTGGCAAAATTATGATTGTTGGTGAACTCGACTTTTAGCCTCAGTGAGAACTTTAAGGACAAAGAAGAATGGTTTTCTTTTCACGGATGTAATACTTGAGTTTAAAGGTCTTTGCGCAGTTTTATCTGTTTGCCTTTAAGTCACCGGCTGGTTATTTCACTTATTTGACTCATAAGTTGTTGTTTTTTTTAAAACTTTATTCGAATCCGACTGTTGCCTCGGCTAAGTTTTGTATAAAAAATAGTTTCTTTATTTAATCGAATCGAATTTCGTGAGTTGTGAATCCTTATAACTTCTGCATATCGCAGCTGGTTTGGTCGAGGTTCTGCCTGGTACTTATTACATTTTGGACGAGTTCACATAGTTGAAGTACTTGTCTTTGCCCACTTGTTGCTTTCAAACATGCCTTTGACGGCTTTATGGTTTTCGCACTTTCAAGTCACAACTCAGATCTCTTCTTTCTCCAACTTTGTGCGTGCAATGACTTCAAATTCATCTATTTAGAAATTTCACTGTGATTGCTTGATATAATTTTCAGTGCCGATTTTTAAATCATGTTTTGTAGATTTTAAAACACCTATCGCATGTTCGGTGGAATTACAGTAGGCCTATAGTTTGTTTCATAACTTCGTGTGTTGATTGTACCATTTTCCATTGCTGAGGTTTTAGGAAATTTGCTAACATTCTGCATGCTCAGTTCAGTTGTTTTTATTTCTGACCATCACAGCAAAAAACAATAGGCTACACGTCAACATAGCAAAGGTCGAGAAAAAGGTAGAAGCGACAAATTGCGAACGTTAAAACGTACTTGTAACGGAAGTAAGTTATAAAGTTGAGAGAAATTTGGCACGGTTGCAACACCTTCAGAAAAATTTAAAAGAGAAAAGAAAATGTTACTATCAAAAATAAAAACAACAGCCAATAATTTTATAGCTTTAGCTGATATTTTCAAGAATTGTATAAATAAACATTTGCTATGAAGATCGGCCATGGTGCGTTATCAAGAGTGCTGATGCCGTGATGGTCGTGGGGCAACACACCTTGATGCGTTTAGCTCATAGCAAAGAAGAGCAAGGCAGGCAAAGAAATCCTACCACGGGCAAAGCCATTTCAAGCGCAACGCACCAGGCCTTGCACGACTCACGAAATAGTTACAACTTGGCGACACGAAACAATGACAAAACAAACACGCAAAAAAACATCATCTTGCGGAAATCAATTATACCCAGGGAAGTTATGTCTTCCAGATATCAAGCGTGTTTTGATATAAAGTTACGTCGATAAAGCAATAATTATAAGACCATGCATGTTTCAAAAAAAAGTTGAGATATAGCCTACGATTATTTTAAGAGTAATTTACGTTTACTTTATTACCAACAGACTGCTGTTGAAGATATCAGCGTCTACTTTATTATCTTGCACGAGCATCTCAAATCACGGTATTCTTCGATCTCGGAAGTTGGTCATAAAAATATTCCGACATTTTTTTGTTCTAAAATTGCAATCTTTTATCCAAGCGTCATAAAGATTCGTTCAACACGTAACTAGGCAATGCAACAACTTCGGTTCCAAGTAGGCATTGTGGGAATCACGTATTCACAAAATCTGGCGTTAAACGAACTGAGCTATTAGAACAGACTAACCTCATGAGGAAATTTTTGGAAACCGTTCAAAATATAGGCTATCCAGTACGGTTTTGAATTCTAAAAGAGTTGCTTTACTAGATGCTAGGCTACAAAGTAAAAACTTCAGTAGGATAGAGTTAGGCCTAACAGTGCACGAAAGTTATAGCCTATAGCTTTTGTGGTAGCCTATGTTACACCCTCATGCAAAAGTCCTGTTTGACTTTTTTGTATTCAAAAACTGAGGCTGAGAATGCTACTCATATGAAAAAGAGTGCAAGTCGGCTTTTTGTCTCGGTAGCCTAAGGGCCCCTTCTCCTGTTCTCCATGAAGAAAATCTCGCGTGCGCCACTGCCTCGTTTAATTTTTTGGCAGAAATGAGAAAAGGTAAACACTCTGCTGATATGGTTTGTTTATTGTCACGTTATTACGGCTCACGTTTTTAGAAACTGTATTTTTTACTTAGCATGTGGCCACATCATTTCCTCGCAAGCTTTACGCAAGCAATCACCTGGTGCCATTTTCAAACTCGACCTGTAGGCTATGTCTCGGAATCCACTAAGTCTGGTGAAACCTAGGAAATTCTAATAGCCCATGCCATAACCTATTGATATTTTAGCCTTCACTTTCTATAGCTCGACTCTTTTTATAAGAATTTACATTTAGTTGACAAAATTCAATTAGGCAAATTTTGCTTGCCCCCAAAATATTTTGTTCTCCTATGGCTATGCGTCAGTGCGGTTGAAGACAAAAGAAAAAACACACATATTATTACCAAAAGCTTATAAATCTATATTGTCTTGACAAGCAGGCTTTATCAGGGCCGGATTTAGCTGATGGGGGGCAGGGGCACTTTTAGATCGGGGGCAATGCGGCGCAAAAAACCACCTCTACATCTACAGTAGCATTAATCCAGCACTGCACAGCATTTTGCAGAAACTTCAAGAGTTGAAAGAAAAAAAACAGCGCAAAATCATATTTTTTCCACGTAGGGGGCCCTTCAAAAGTCGGGGGCCCGGGGCACTTGCACCCTCTGCGCCCCCCCCCCCCTAAATCCGGGCCTGGACTTTATGCCTATTTGAACTCAGTTGGAAACTTTGTCGTAATTCAATTTCGTCTCGAATTTTTGTTAGTCTCAACTGCTTTGACTTTATGTTTAATGTTGGAAGTTTCTACGTAATCTAACGTGAAAAGTAACCACTCACACATTCTTTGGTCAATATTTAAAATAATGTGTGTTTCATTTTTTTCTCTTGCCTTCAAGTTCAACGCACTGCAGTACGGTATATAACTTCGTAAGTTTTATTTTGTATGTTATTTGCTTTGAGGATGCACAATTGCACATTGCCATAGTGCGCGAAACGTCAGTGAGGGAATAAATCAATTTGTCTGTCTTTGCTTTTACTTTCACTTTTATCAGATAAACAATGCAACTAGTGCTAGAAACGATAATCTTGTGTTCGTGGCGGCAAATTACCAAATAGATTAGGTTACAATACACACGTCATGTTTTTGCCAACCCATAGGCTATATTGCGGTTCTGACACCATCGTGGTTGTTTAAATGTGTGTGTCCTTCTCTCTTTAGGGAGGATGGCTGTAACAAATCAGACAATCAAGACAAATTTTATTAAAAAATTTGTAGAGCCTCGACTTTAAGGACGATCGTATGTTTTCTACAAAAACCATAATTTTACCTGACCGAAAAGGTTTTTCCGTTCTCGTTTTCGCCGATCACCTCGCAATAGACTTAAGCCGTATCCTACTTCCGCAAGAAGTATGAGTCATATCTTTACGTGCGAAAAATCGCATGAGCAAACTAAAACCTAAACACCTCAGTTGCCATAAAAAGCTGAATATTTCGAAAGTATTTCATATCTGAGAAGCACAGCATAAGTTTTTATTTTAGCTCTTGCCCTGATTTAAATCTTAAATTGTTCAGCACGCTTGGAATAGGTCGGCATTGCATAGCCTAATAATATCACACAAAGCAATAAGGAAAATTGTCAAAATATTATATTTAATGACAGAATCATAGTCTACTTGGCGACGAATGTAAACAATGACGTTGCTAGAAAGGAAATTTTAGGAGGGCAAAAATAACTGTTTGGGGGAAAATGTTTTAATGCTTGAAATAAAAAGCTTGTTTAAAAATATATTTTCTGAATGCTGCCAAAAATTTATGCATATTGTCGCGGAATATGCAATGCAATTAACGTTGTCGCAATGTTAAAAATGCATTATTTGAGGGCAAGATAAAATTTTGGAGAGGCGATTGGTCTGAACCCTCCTCCCCTCAGTTAAATTGCCATAAATATTAGCCTACTGTTATGTGGCCTACAATATTGCAGAAAAAATTAGATTACGGTAAAGCTGAGAAAAGCGATTTTCTCAAAGTGTCAAAACGTATAAGCAGCTCAGCCTTTACACAGCCCAACATTACTTTTTACAGCAGTAGGTTACAGTAATTTTTGATCTACAATAAACAGATCAGCCCTACATAAGATGAAGACAACTCACTACAAACTTTTGATGGGGCAATTGCCCCCCGCTCCAAGCTTCCCTCGGCTACGTCTCTGGTTGTGAGCATTTTTGAAGAACAGCTCTCCATTCAACGGCACCTTGTGGCTGAAACAATTCATAAACATCAGCACTTCAGCAAATGGAATACATTAAAATCTCAGTGACCGGGCCAACGTCGGTGGTCCAAAGCCTCTACAAGTATGCGAAACTAAAAGGATTGAACCTTTCAGGAAGGTTTTCGAGTCCAAAGATAAAAATTTTCACAACTACAATAAATCAAGCAAATATAAGAAAATAGGTCCAAACTTGACGGTTGTTTAATCAGAGAACCATTTTTCTTCCACACCATTTATAGGCTATAATGTTTCGCTTTTGCTAATACATGTAATCTTAGGCTAATTCCGCTAGTTAACATTATTTTTTAAAGTTTCCCAAAAGCTTTCCAACATTTTCAATAGGGCAAGTTTCACAAAACAGAAGGCTTAACTAATAGCCCACATAATTGTAGCCAACATAGTCTACATATTGATATATACAGTATAAAGTTTTACACAGTTATGATGTCTTTTCGAAAACATGTTGCAATTCAGTGCATGCTATTTATGCTTGCCACTATTGTAGGTTTTGGGAACAGTGAAGAAAGCAAAATGCTGGTAAGAATTAATTAGAGGCGAACATCCGCTATTTTAAAAGTAGCGCGTTACTACCCGCTACACCTACTCGGGCTATAGTAGCTCGCGCTACCGCTGTCAGCTACCAATAAATAAAAGTAACGCGCTATCTGCTACCGCTACTGCTCCCGCTACTTTTCTCTTAAACTGATACAGCACTTTGTGATGCTAAAATGACTTTGAAAACGGATGATATCATTCGTTTACGTTGGTTTTTCAACGTCGTTACTCGTTATAGAAGACACATTCTAAGTGAAATTTATTGTCATGCATTTTTCAAAAACACGAGCATTTCAAAATGCCAGTCGTAGATTCCTGCCCGCTTTGGTAGGCCTACGTGTTTTCCAATGGAGAAACGTCTCTCCACCGCAGCACTTTATGGAATGGCTAATGGGGTGTTGTGTTTAATGAATAGACGTTTTAACTCGCTATTAGGAAAGCTCAAGGACTTGCTTCTGTCTGAAAAAAGGCCTCCACAATTGACGTTTCTTTTCGTACCGACGTTTCATGCGATGACACCACACACAAAAAATTCATCCTTGCCATTGTGCTGGTGTTGGTGTCACTCTTAAAAGTAGGCCTATCTACGTGGCTTGATGTTTCCCGCAACAGTTGAATGATTTTTTGTCTTGATTTTTTCACGCATTGTTGCCATAAAATATCTCTAAAAACGAGTTATTTATTTAACTTTAAATTGGGAAAGCAGTAAGTAGCGGGAATGCGACTGAAAGAAATGTAGTGACTCTCCGCTACCGCTACATTGAAAAAAAGTAGCGCCGCAACCGCTACAATTACCAAAAAATTAGCGGCGCTACAAAAGTAGCGGTACTTTACCCCTACGTAAGTAAAGTCATATTAGTTTTACTATAGGCTCTACAACTCCAACATAAATTACAATTTGGCTCTTTATGAAATGACGCGCAAGAAGGTAGGTTATTTCGACAATTACGGAAAATTATTCATGCCACTAAAGAACTATGGTCCACTTACATTGATGTCTGACATTAAGATTTGCTACGCTTTTCCTATATTTTTTATCTGCATATAGAGTTGAAATTGGATTTATCCAAAATTGTTGAAAAAATATTCACATAAAAACGTTAAGTTCGTGGATGATGTTTAGATATACTGTACGGTACGTATAATGCTTATACGTTTTGTCTATCAATGTCAAATTCTTGAAGTGCTAACGAATTGATATTTTTTTTACAGTCATTGGAAGAAATAATAGGAATTGGTAAGTGCGGGAGACAAATAAATATTATTTCAAACTTTAAAATTTGCTGTGACAATGTAAAGTAGACTAAATTATTTTTTTCAAAAGAAGCTGTTTAAACTAACTGCCAGCTAAACCGGCGGTAGGCCTTAGCCTAGATAACTACTAACTAACCCACGGATAAGATTCGGCTCGTTTTGCGGATTAGTGCAACCCATCATACAACGCTACAAATTTTTCTAGCCGGCAAAGAACGAAACACGAGCAAAACCAGTTAGAGTACAATGGTGTCCAACTATATTGATGCATTCTTTTCTTTACTTCTTTTTACACTTTTTATTCCTCCTCTTTCAGGCACATTTTCAAAAAGAGTTTGCAACCTCTGGTCTCGGCAATGCCCACTTGGGCGGTAGCCTACTAAATAGCCTATTTTGTTTAGGCTAGTCTATCTAAATCAAGAGGGTTAAAATGAAATGAAAATAAACTTCTTTTCATGTCATGAAAAATAATTCGAAACGGAATTACGGTAAAGAAATTTTGCTTTGAGACACAACAATTTTTTTTTAAGTGTCTGCTTTCTGAAATACTTTGAGCAACGCATATCTGTTATGGATAAAGCGCTATAGCCTATAAAAACATAAATTATTATCATTAAAATCGGGGATGATTAAAATGTTTCAGGAATGTTTTCGTTTTGAACGCTTGTAAGCTAAAATCGTTGCCTAATTCTTCAATGAATAAGAAACAAGATTATGTTCTACAAAGCTCATACCATATCATTGAAGTCGAAAAACAAAGCCTCTTTTATTTCGAAACGAAACGATACAAAACAAAATTCTTTGATGAAAAGGCTCTTATTCTTTCTACGAACCTTCTTTGCCAGTCCAAAGGTCGTGGAAAAAGAGAAATTAGGAACTACACGAAACAAAGACAACAAAAATTGAAACAATTCAAAACATTTTTATTTCAATTAACACATATGACCACACGTTAAATTTCTTCAGTGTGTTGATATTCACTTACATAACTGATCCAGCTGAGAGTAATCGAGCATAATAGCATAATCTTTTTGAGTAAATTCTGAACTTGTAAAAGTAATGTAGCATAACGTCAAATCTTCGTTTCTTTAACAACTTTCATTTGTAGGCACAAGTAAGAAATTCGAAAAACATTTTGTGGAAAAGAATGGAAACGTTGCTGATCTGCTGAAGATGACCTACAGGAAAACAAATATTAAGCAGAAATATCTTGATAGCGTTTTTCTGCAAACAGCCAAAGTAAAAAAGTTGAAAGGTAAGCGGAAATACGATTTATTTAAACAATTTTTCTCTCGCTAGGCCTATGACATTTTGGCTAAGGCAACGTATAAGCAGAAACGTTAAACTTTTTCCGTATTAACAGATTTGAAATCGATTACATTGAACATAGATGAGGCAGTGGACTTCGTCAACGAATTAATCAATCACTTTAAGTAAGTTTGAAGCTTATACTTTTCTCTGAACACTAAGTCCACAAATACAGCTTACCACAAACTGAGTCCAACCCGTTAGCTCAATGGTGAAACGTCCAACTTAAGATCACGCGGCGCTGGTTCGGCTCTCGGGGTGTGCGCTTGAGCAACGCATTTCAAGATTGGTGCTCTCTGTTCAGCAGCACTTATTGGGAATGCATCGTCGGCTGCATAGTCGAGTGGTGAGAGCGCTTGAACGGCAATCGAAAGGGCGCCGGTTCGACACCGCTCATGAGCATGCAGCTGTGTTTTTGGCAGGACACTTAAAAGCAAGCCTGAAGGTGGACATGAACATTTGGCTTCCTTGCCTTTCAGTCCACTTAATCTAAATCTTCAACCACCAGGTGTAAGCCTGGATACGACAAACATTGGGAATGGAATAATTCCAGGACAACAACAATCAGAAAACTTCACTCTGCCAATCTCGATCACCGGCCCTACGTCAAAAGCCTCTTCAAGTATGCGAAAACCACCAAGAATAACCCATCAAAGGCAATAACAATATTGTCAGTCTGAGGATAAAGATTCAAAACCAACCAACCACAATACTAAAAGTTCTTTACTCTTAGCAAGCCGAAATCAGGGGTCGAAATATAACAGTTCTAACGTAAAATCTCTACAGCCTGTTTTACCCAAAAAGGGGATCATCAGAAGGTTCCGAAAAACAAGCAAAAGCAATAAATCTATAATAACTTACCTGAAAAGATATTAAATATTATAACCTTAATTTAATCTGCAAAAAAAAAAAAAACACTCAAAATTACAACTCCATCAGATACCACAAGAGCCTCAATTAAGACTTCCAAATGGAAACCAAGCAGATTGCTAACAACATTTGTAATTTTGAGGTTTTTTTGCAGATTAAATTTAGGATATAATATTTAATATCTTTTCAGGTATACCGACTTATTGCTTTTGCATATTTTTCAGGACCTTCTGATAATCCCTCTTTCAGAGTGAAACAGGCTGTAGAGGTTTTAGAAAGTAGGCTAATAGACCTAACTATATTTGAAATGTGCTCTCCTTGGCTATTTTGCTTGGCATTGAGCAGTTTTGTAGTACGGTAATTAAAAGTATTTATTGTTTAATCGTTCTTACAAAATATCTGGTTTGATTTTATCCGAAGGAAATTATAAAACTAAATTCTGGCAGGCACAATCATTTGCTGGCATTGAATAACCAGCTCAGCTCCTTTTGTTGCTAGCAAAGCATTGTTTCAAAATGATTAACTTCTCTGACTTGACTATTTATTTGACCTTGATTTAATAGAAAATTTCCCAATGAAGGCCGGAAGGATACCAACACAAGCAATGAGATAAAAGAAAAGAATAATACTAATGATGGTGGCCAAGTCAAAGAAGAACTCTAGACAAAGAAAATCGTTTTGTTGAGGACCTATTCATCCTGCATTTTATTCCATTCACATTTCACTCTACTCAGAGTTTTTAGCCTTTCGCAATAAAAAGTAGCCTACTGGCAAATTTTTTTTATAAGTTGAATATTTATTGTCTACTCAGTTTGATACATTATGATTTTAATACGCTTTTTTAAAGTTGATAGGCTAATAACGAGAACATGCTGCATTGAATAGAAAATCAGTAGGTTAAGGTCGAATAGGCCTAATGATTATTGGTGCTTGGTAGCAGTGTGATTGAAGCGTTGCTCGGATTATAACTGTCGATCATCATCTCATTCTAAAAGATTTGATTTTCACTTTCAGTTCAATTCTGTTCAGTTGTTTTTATTTCTGACCATCACAGCAAACAACAATACACGTCAACATAGCAAAGGTCGAGAAAAAGGTAGAAGCGACAAAACGCCAACGATACAACGTGCTTGTGACCATAGCCGTACGAGACCAAAGCATTTTGGGGGAGGGGGGGGGGGGAGAACGTAAATTTGCCCAAATCTGAACGCTTTTATAGAAATTGCCCAAATAGAATGTATGCGGTGCATGATAACAGTGAAAAACTAACATAACAAGATCACCAGCTAGCTAGAATTTCTTACCAAAGTAATCAAGATAGAACAACTGAATTCATCTTTGAAGATACGTAGGCTATGCAGCTTGCCAACATTTTTTTTTTTTTTTTGCAACCAGAAAAAGCAGGTAGTGTTAATGCAAACAACTGGATCGGTCTCCACAGAACAGAAGTCAAGATATTAATGAAAATAAGTGGAGCTGCCATATTTCACACAAGATCTTGCAAAGCAAATATTTTGCCAGCTTGCATGGCAGGTTTTGAGTTTGGAAAGCTTTGAAATAAATGAATATAGGCCTATTATGATTGGTCTCATCAAATAGAACATTGCTGAATTTTAATCTCAAAGTTCTGTCATTTCGTAGTTCAAGAAAGTTTTCTCTAACAAGCAAAGTCAAGTCTTGCGTTGATATTTCGGTTATAGGCGAATTCTTCGTAAACAATTCTTCGTAAAGCAATTCTTCGTAAGCAATTCTTCGTAAAACAATTGTTCGTAAACAGTTGTTGGTGAAATGAAATCCGTAAAAGAATTTTTCGTAAAGCATTTCTTCGTATACATCAAATCTCCATTGCATGCACGAATAAATGCTTTGGGAAGAATTGTTTTACAAAGAATTAACTTTACGAAGAATTGTTTTACGAAAAATTGCTTACGAAGAATTGCTTTACGAAGAACTGTTTACGAAGAAAACGTCGGACACCGATATTTCAGCATTAGCCTAAAAAGGATTTCGGATCCAATCGTATTGTTCCGTATTAATTGTGAAAAAATAATGGTCATATTTCTCATGTAACAAAGTTAAGTGATCTTTGGCCAAATAAAACACCAATTCTTTATTACTATTTAGGTTGCTTCTGGAAACATTTTCAGTGATCCCCTTCTTAACTCGTTTTTCCGGAATATATACTATTTTCTCTTTAAATCCTCTTGTCAGTAGGCTACATGTCACTCATGTCAGTATGTTTTCATCTTTACCTTGCATTTTGATATTGAGTTCATTCAAGTGTCCAAATAGGCTATGTCGGCCATGCTTGCACGTTTGGCAGATGTGTAGTCAGGCGCGGATCTATGGGGGGGCCCGGCCCCCCCCCCCCCCCCCGAAATTTTGTGAGAAATTATTGAATGGTTTGATATGCTTCTAAACAGCTGATATTAGTCCCACAGCGGACTTACAACCCCTCTTTGGCACGCGTGTGACGTCACGATATTGAGAATGATGCTTTCAGTTTCCATGTCTCTAAAACAAAGCTTGCCTAATTTTAAGAGAAACTGCATTAAAAGAGCGAGTTTTGCCAATACCAAACATTCAAACATCTCAGCCAGGAATTTTATGGCCTGAAATTACCAACAAGAAAACATAGAGACTTAGCTTTATTACCGAAAAAATGCCGAAGAAAACATGATCTTATCCTTTTGCTATGCCACCGGACAGCACCCTTTCACAGGAATATTTATACCCATATTTTTGTTGAAAATGTTCTCAGAATGCACCAAATTCAAAGTAATTTTTCAAAATTTTCTGGGGGAGGCCCCCCAGACCCCCCGCCGCTGGGTGTCGCCTTTGGCGAACACGCCGTCGGGCTTCGCCTTGTGCAGCCGGCCGTCAAGCCCCCCAAATTCCTGGCTACGCCACTGGTTGTTCATATCTGTTTTTTCTTACTTTTTAATTCATTTTCAAATTTTCTGCCCCCCCCAAAAAAAAACTCCTAGATCCGCGCCTGGGTGTAGTGTATACAAATCATGGTTGTTTTGATTTAATAAGAATTGACTTATTTCATGCCGTAGTTCAAAGAGTCTTGCGAGATTTTTTCCCCGAGCAAGCCAACGCACAGAAGTGTAAAATAGCAGTGATTGATGTTCTGATCCCATTTCTTCGCATACCGGTAGCAATAAAAAAATTCTTGAATTCAAAGCTCTTGCTTTAATAAAGTTAACAATTTGTATACAGTCGTTCATTGTTTCTGTCATCTCCGTAGGCAAATTTTTGATCATAAAGGCTTCCCTGTGTAAGCACAAAGCAGCAATGCGTAAGTTGAATGGCTGGATTTTGACGTTTTACCCATGCAGCAGAACACCATGGGTTATGAAAAACTCGTAGTCGTTGGTCACTCTAAAATTTTCCTAGCAAGTCGTTCGTTCTTTGCAAAATAAATAGCTACCGTACTCGTTTGTTATGGACTCGCCATTGACAAAAGGTACTACACTCAGAGATGGGCGTGATCTTGATCTTGAAGATCACTTTTTTTTGGTGATCTTGATCTAAGATCACTTTTTTTTGTGTGATCTTGAAGAACAGTAAGATCAAGATCACTTTAAAATTGAAGTTTACTTACTGGAAAGAGGCATTTTTTTTAGAACTCGTACTGTACAAAGTAATTACTAGTTAGTGGCAACTACTAACATTAAGCCACTGTTAATATGATATGTGTCCAACAAAAGACGATTTAAAGTCTATCTAATCTGGTCAGTGTTGCCATTTCAAAATTGAAAAAAGTTTTCTGTGCTGGTCATAATAAAGAAGTCAACTTCCGTGTACTTTATGTTGACTTATAATAAAAATGATTTAACTTTGTTCACAATTTCCATGTGTGAGTTTTAAAGAAATGTTTGCTTTCCTTGGCCCAATTTTAGATGTTTCAAGAGTCTAGAATGGCGGTGTTAAAAAATTTGGACTCTAGCCGACTTTGGTCATGTAAAGTGGTTTATTGCAGCAAATCAATCAGACCAAAACTTGTTTAGGGTCTGAGTATGGAGCGGTTTGTCTGACCGCAAACCTCTGAACTTTTTTGATAGCAGACAACAGTATCAAGGTTGCCAGATGGGTCAATGGTGCAATAAACATTGACATAATACCACTCTGATAATACAGTGAAAGTTAAAACTACTTAGAAACACGAATAAAAACTCCCACATGAACCAGACAAAAATTTGGTAAAAAATGATGCAGTTCAAAGATTATTTTTATTTATTTATTATAAATAAAAAGCATACCGGTAACACTAATTTTGTGACTTTTTCAGTAGGGGAGATGTGGGACCAATGAAACAAAATGGGTATTTTTTCCGTTGTCGCGCGTGATTTTCGCAGTACAGGGCTACTTAAGCGTTTGAGGGAAGCACATCTTCTTACTGTATTTATGCATAGCTAAGGCTTCGGATTGGACCACAGATTAAAAAATTATTTCACTTTTTAAAAGTTCACTTTTTTGTATCATTGGTCCCACCTGGGTGGGACCTTTGCAACACACCAATGAGACCAATGAGACAGGTTTACTACTTACACAAAAACTGTACTTTTTCTGAAGAAAGATTGCATTTTGTGTAAAAGCAAAGAACAAGAAGTTTCTAGAACGAACATGGACAGATGGAAGAACAAACAAGCTGATTCAATACAAAATTGCTTAAACAGTAACAGTTGGCTGGGGAGGGGTCGTCACAGACAGCAATGTGATATTGTGACAAGTTTATTGCAAATTTCAAAACACCACACAAGCGTTTCGTTTTGGCAACAGAGGTTGGGTCTGGCAGAAGACATACAATATCACAATGAGACACATAAGCCACATTTTCATTTCTTGGGAACACAAAACAGTCCTTCATTTTGTCCGATGTTTTCTCAATTTAGTTTTAAAAACTCCATTTCATAGTCCTTATCTTGATCAGGTCCATGTGCAAGCCGGCCGATGAAATGTTTAAATTTAACATCTGCATTTGCATGAAGTTTGGCCACTACATAGGTTCCAGTGGAAAGACAATCAGGAATTATGTTTTGCAATGAATTTTCTTCACATGAAACATCACTGGTATCGGTGCAAACACTCTCAACGTCAGTTTCTAGATGAACTTTCACAACACTGCTTGTGTTAGATTCTGAACATTTTCACAACTGATTTACGTTTTCGTGATTTTCTCTTTCTTCCCTTTGCAACTGCTTTTGGATATGGCCGTATTGAAGATAACAAAATCGAATCATTTTTTTGTAAGGAAGCTGAGGTACAAGGCTCAGTTTCTCCTGTTTGGTGATGCTCATCAGAAGTTACAGAATTCTCACATTGTACGTTTCCAGAAATACCTAGATTGATTTGGAGAAATTCATAAATTTAATGAAGTGTGACAACACTTCAGAAAATGGCTCATTTTTCATCCATTCTTCAAGCATCTGCCAAGAGTGGTATGATCAAATTTGTGTTTTTTGGCAGCTTTTCTCACAGATAGGCCTAAGTTATATTAAACAATGTCATGCAAAGCATTATTTGAAGCTTCATTTGAAAAATTCCTGTTTAAGCCTTCGGATGGCTTTAACATAGGCATTTTCTGCAAAAAATACTTTCAAATTCAGACAGGGACCTTTGAGACATGGTCTCAATTGACAGTGTCTCAAAGCTCCCCCATCTCAAAAACTTTGAATTAAACGATGGTTTCACAAAACTCGACTTATTATCTCTCATAAAGCCTACCAATCTTGTAAAATACCTTCCTACCTAGTACATGAAAAACTTAGCATTTGCTATAATAAACACTTGAACATAATATTGAAAGTTTTCCAGAAGTACTACATTTTACTTTTGCCTGCCAAAAACATACTTTTGTCTCTCATTTCTGCATTTGCAACAACCTAACTTTCAAACCTCGTGGCAAAGAAGGTTTATGTAATCTCGTTCCAATAGCCTAACTACCAAAGAAAAAGTTATTTTTTAGTAGGGATCAAAAACCAGCTGTGTTGTATTGGTCCCCTTGTATCATTGGTCCCACATCTCCCCTACTAGTGTAATTAACCTTGGCCTTTGGTGTGACGTTGCGATTTTACGCAAACTACGTCAACAATTGATAGGCCTAAATAGCAACAGTCACTAACTTATTACAATTCTTAGGCCAGCGATCGAGTAGTTAAAAGTAAAAGTTAGCAATACCAACTATATACCTTTACTCAGGTTGCTTATAGTAATTAGTTTATGCAACATCATTGATCAAAAACTTGATTTTTTTTTCTAGTAGCCTACACAAAAAGTGATCTTGAGAGTGATCTTGATCTTCAAGATCACGATCTTGATCTTCAAAATCACATAGTTTGGTGATCTTGATCTTCAAGATCACCTATTCTTGGTACTGGTGATCTTGCCCATCTCTGACTACACTTAACAGCTGTGCTTTAAATATTACGAATTTTTTTATTAAACACTGCTGACAATTCGAAATGACCTAGCCTGGCTTCTAAAAACACACTAACCACGTTAACAAGCCTTTTTTAAAACTAGGGCAGCCTTCCCATTGCGAAAACTTCAATTGTGAGGCAAAAACATCATAAACGCACTGTGGGAGGTATTCTAGAGTTTGAGTTGTCTTGCAGAGGTAAAGCGCGAATTTTTAAAACATAAAAACTCCTTTCTTTTTAAAAAGTATGTTCTGATGATAGTTATCCCGCGGCACACCTAGCATCGCCTCGCGGCACAGTGGTGTGCCGCGGCACACCGGTTGCGGAGCACTGGGCTAATCTAACAGCATTAGGACATCGTATTCCAAATCAATGACGTATTTCAGAAGAGAATTGGTTTGATTACAAAATCTTCAAAAACTACGAAGTAAATTTAATCCTATCTTTGTACTTCTTCATTTTCTGAAATCTTCATTTGGCTCCATAAAGTTGACAAGCTGGAAAAAATTTACCACGCCTTCTTCTATCCGAACTGCTATCACCATCACATGATATTAGCAAAGATTACTCAAAACGTTTTCAAAAATGATATGGAATTTAGAACAAATGGTTTTTAGGCTAACTTTAACCTATAATCGATTTTGTTGGAATGTTAATTGAAAAAGTCTCCATGGCTATTGTTGAGACAACAGTGGTTTGGTTAGCAATATAGCCTTGTGTATTATGTCTTGTATATTGCTTCGAGATGTTGTTTTTGCATGGAAAACAAAGCATCCAATAATATTATTTGACAATGACACATTTTTTTATTTATTGACTAGCTTTTTTGAGGCGCATTTGTCAAATTTGAAAATCCGGTCTGGCAACTCTTCTCCAGTTGTCCGACTTCCATCATGCATCCAAGCCAGTGTTGTTCAGGATCCGGATTTTTGGAGTCTGATCCTGCCGGATTTGAAGAAATTTTTCGGATCCGGATTGGATTGGATTCAATTTTTTCCAAGCTGGATCCGGAGCCGGATTATCCGAATCCGAATCTGTTTAACTTTGTTTAGTTACGTTTTAATAAATTGAATGACATAAATTCCATGTAGTTGCTGTTCTACGTTTCAGGGAAGCTAGCCTCCTTAGATCTGGCAGCACTAGTCTGATACCGATGTACGGGACTCGCCACTCGCAGTCTGTCGCACAGTCGCAGTCAAAGCAGCAGAGGTAAACCGGCAACTAAGCAAAGGCAGGCACGCCACGCTAAGAGGTTGATGAAAGTAGCCTACCTCGGTACTAGAAAGTGCTGGCCGGTGCCTAGCAGAAGCTAAAAAGTTTGCCATAGTAGATCTCCTGTTTCTGTGCAGTATAGGCTACTATTATGCTTTTGACTTGACATTTTAGATTTTATTCACATTATCAACTGTTAATGCTTTACTTGTACTCAACTCTTTGTTTAGGTCTGAGGAAGAATAGTTTTCTGAACGACTTACATTTCTGTATGGTTCATGGAAGTGAGCATGTGATTAGTGACAATTTATTATACACTGATCTTATAATGACATAATTTGTATCATTTTATTCAAAAACAGTATGCTTTTGATAAGTGTGTGCAACTGTGCATGCTTACACTGCTATTTTCTTTGTTTTGTTATTGTCGTTTATTGTTGTGTTTCAGATTGATTACTGGTAAGCTGAGTGCTACTTTAATATCAGTATAAATTCATTATGCTGCCATTGAGACAAGGATGGTAGGGACAGGGTAAGAAAAAAATGTTAGTGTAACATATGTCTGCTATAAGTATAATGCTAGTTTTCGGATATTCGGATCTGGATTGGATATTGCTTTTCCTATTATTTTTGGATCAGGATTGGATTCGGATATTTCTAAAAAATTTCGGATTGGATTGGATTATCAAATTTCAATATCCGCACAACACTAATCCAAGCTGCCAGACCAGGGTTGCCAGATGGCCTTTTTTTAGGCCAAATTTCAGAAAACTGGCCTTTTTAAATTGCAGTTGGCCTAAAAAAATTGATGCAAATAAGGCCAGAAAATCTGGCCTTATTTGGCCCTTTTTATGGCTGCAAGTTTTGACCGGTTTAGAAAGTATTATTTTAAGGAAATTCAATTTCAATTGTAATATAAAAGTATCACTTATCATCACTTAGAGCCTAGCTTATATTCGTTTTAATTTTAATTCGTGAGTAGACACATAGGTAGGTAGAGCACAATAGGTAGAGAGTAGAGAATGTGTTAGCAGTGGACAGGGCGGTTCTATTAAGTTGCACCTGCCATAAACCGTAAAGTATACACTTGCCTTGCCAATGTGATGTGTTTGCATTCCATTTGTGCAATCTTGTCGTATTTTGTTTGCTGCTAAATAATTTCAAAACCGAGTATTAGTTTTAGTTCTCATGATGTCTTAAACGTATTGATTTTGTACTGGGTTGGTCTGTGAATAAGTTTATTATAAAAGCCTACGACAACACATTTCACTGATTGTTGAACACTCCACGTTTACTTCTGATCCGGTTTGCAATACGCAAAATGCTACAGAACGACAGGGAATCTTTGCATTCGTTTATTTTTTGATTTTTTTGATTTGTGGTTTTAAACTTCTATACATCAAATAAGTTTTGATGTGAGTGAAGGCTATATTTTATATTGTTATTGCAAAATTGAATTTAGACATTCTTTAGTTGATACAAACAGTGTTTTATTTTAATAATTCTTCTGTAGTGTGCAAGCTCAGCAAACCTCACGCCGCTGTGCTAACAACCACTGGCTTCTGCTGTCAGAACGTATCCAGTTTGCATCAGACAGTGGCAACATAAGAAAAATGTATGAGGGCATCAAGCAAGCAACAGGAAAACCAATCAAAAAGTGTGCCCCCCTTAAAGCATCGACTGGCGAGATCCTTACAGACAAGAACAAGCAGATGGCACGCTGGGTGGAACATTACCTGGGACTATATTCAACAGAAAACTCAGTCTCTCAAGAAGTGCTAGGCAACATTGAAGATTTACCTGTTATAGCAGAGCTTGATGCAGAACCTACTTTAGAAGAACTGAGTAAAGCCATTGACTCTATGCAAAGCGGGAAAGCACCGGGAGAGGATAACATTCCAGCCGAGGTCATAAAGTGTGGGAAACCTGTCCTGCTAAAACCACTGCACGAGCTACTGCGTCTTTGTTGGAAAGAGGGCCAAGTACCGCAGTCCATGCGCAACTCCAAGATCATTACTCTGTACAAGAACAAGGGGGATCACACTGATTGTAACAGCTACAGAGGCATCTCTCTGCTTAGCATCGTGGGAAAAGTCTTTGCCAAGGTGGTCCTTAGGCGCCTTCAGGTATTGGCCGACAGGGTCTACCCTGAATCTCAGTGCGGGTTTCGCGCCCAGAGGTCCACAACAGACATGATTTTCTCCGTACGACAGCTTCAAGAGAAGTGCCGTGAGCAGCAGAGGCCGTTATACATCGCCTTTATTGACCTGACGAAGGCTTTTGACCTTGTCAGCAGGAGAGGCCTTTTTCAGCTACTGCAGAAGATTGGCTGTCCCCCACAGCTGCTTAGCATCATCATCTCCTTCCACAAGGACATGCAGGGTGTGGTCAGTTACGACGGGGAGACCTCTGAACCCTTCGCAATTCGGTCTGGTGTGAAACAAGGATGTGTCCTTGCGCCGACTTTGTTTGGGATTTTCTTCTCTCTGTTACTGAAGTTTGCATTCGGTCACTCCACACAAGGTGTCCACCTACACACCCGCAGTGATGGGAAACTGTTCAACCTGGCCCGACTGAGAGCCAAGACGAAGGTTCGCACAGTGCTGATTAGAGAACTGCTGTTTGCCGACGACGCAGCACTGTCAGCACACGCCGAGCACGAGCTGCAGCAGTTGCTCAACCAGTTTGCACACGCCTGTAAGGAATTCGCACTGACCATCAGCATCAAGAAAACAGTAGTCATGGGCCAAGATGTCCCCAAGCCACCTGTCATCACCATAGGACCAGAAGTGCTCGAAGTGACAGACCACTTCACCTACCTTGGCTCAACGGTCACCAGCAACCTGTCCTTAGATAAGGAAATCGACAGACGGATAGCCAGGGCTGCAGGAGTGATGACTCAACTCGGGAGGAGAGTGTGGGACAATAATCTTTTGACACTTAACACAAAACTCAAAGTGTATCGTGCGTGTGTTCTTAGTACTCTGCTGTACGGTAGTGAGTCCTGGACCACTTACGCCAGACAAGAAAACCGCCTTGAAAGCTTTCACCTTCGTTGCTTGAGGCGCATTCTTGGTATTTCCTGGAAGGACAGAATACCCAACACCACTGTTCTGGAACGTTCTTGCTCCCTGAGCATACACCTTCTCCTCTGCCAGCGACGTCTACGCTGGTTGGGGCATGTATCCAGAATGAAGGATGGGCGCATTCCAAAGGACATTCTGTACAGTGAACTTGCCACAGGGAAACGCCCAGTAGGACGACCCGCACTGCGTTACAGAGACGTTTGCAAACGAGACATGAAGCAGACTGACATAGACCCTGCCGGCTGGGAACTGATCGCAGCAAATCGCAACAGATGGCGCTACGAAGTCAGTGCGGGTCTAGCAAAGGGTCAGTCGAGGCGGAGGAAGCAACTAGAGGAAAGAAGACAAAGAAGAAAAGAGAGACAGCAGCCCCAGAACTCCTCTGATTTCATATGTCCAAACTGTGGACGAGACTGCCACGCCAGGATTGGACTTCAGAGCCATATGAGAAGCTGCCGTACCCAGAGTGCTACCATCATCTGAAAAGATGGAAGGATGCCTACTCTTCTGTAGTCATGTACCGTTGGTCACAGCGGTAAACCATAATCTCTTCTTGGGAAAATTTTAACATAAAGTTCCCGAATCCGTTCGTCTGTATATAATGACCGAAGAAACACACACTTGAACTTCTTTTCAAACAGTGTATTTCTGTAAAATTAGCCCACGGCTATCGAAAACGAGGGGGTGCAACGCCTTACACCACTGAAAAACTGTCACTACAGAACAGATTACTTGGATAAAAGACGGAACCTTTGTCCAGCTAGCAAGCACTAAGCCAACAGTTAAAAGTGCGGCCAACTTTCAAACAATCATTTTACGAATGACCAGAATAGATAGCAATATCTCAAATTCACGTATGCAGTACTGTGACGCAATAATGAAAGACAACTATGAAGTCATTCCAACAGGTGTTTAAAGCTGATGTAATATTTCCTGTTTAAACAGGCCCAAACAGGTTTGACACAATTCTTATGAACGCTGGTGCAATTTTGGCACATGTTTTAGGAATTTCCATGACGTAATATTCAGTAGACTTGAACGGTTTTTATATGACGTTTGATTTGGTGAAAATTGTCGGGAACATAGCGGCCCCTAGTTATGACAGTCTGACATGGCATAACTAAAAAAGAATTGACGACAATTGTGAGCCAATGAATAAAAACACATGATACACTAATTGTTTGAATCACTCACGTTTAAGTTAATACGCAAATACAAAGGGCATGCAAAGAATGAACAGCAATAAGAATAAACACGACGATACATGAACTTGGTACCATAGGTACACGCTAAAATGACGCTATATACAATAGTTGCGATAATAACCGACTGTTCCGGGCTCAGACAAGGGTCGGCCACCGCAGACAAAACCAGGCTCAAACCCTAACACTTAGGTGTTCTTTACGGGGGCGAGGCACGAAATATCCCTCAACACGTAGTCTACTTTCACTTTTCCCGTACTCTCATCATAGTTGCAGACGGCAACTTTGGCTCTACGAACCACAGGCTTCCCTTTCCTAATTTGTGGAACTACCTCATGCACCCTCCCAAGTTGATACTTCCCACGTTTACCAATGTCTTGGAGAGAACCTACCACTACAAGTTGACCAGGCTCCAAATTCTCGGCCATTTTTAGCCATTTTTTCCGGCCCTGAAGACCTGGCAAGTAAAAATCGATCCATTTACTCCAAAACTGCTGAGAAAGTGACAAATTGAACCGATAATCCCTTCTTAATTGGTCACGATCATGTGGTTTCCCAACAGCACAGTATGGGTCTAAGTATGGGGTCAAAAGTGAGGCAGGGGTGATGACAGTAAAGTCCCTAGGGTCGTCACTCAAAGGTACCAAAGGGCGTTCGTTCACGATCCGAACGGCACTGCCTGTGTACGTAAGCAGTTCAATAAAATTGGGCTTACGAATTGAAGAGTCCAAAATGTGAAAAAAGTATTTGGTCACATCAGCCATGAAACCAAATCTTTCAAGCCGAAATCTAGCCAAGACATCTGCCAGAGGGTTTAACAAGTCAGACAATTCAGGACAAGAAGACATTACATCATTTATACAAGTTCCTCGAAATTCAGATTGTTTTAAAGCCTTCTTCCTTAAAGCAGCAGCTCTATCTGACGCCAACACAAAATTGTTAGGTAAATCAATAACTTCCTTCAACGGAACAGGTATCTCAAATCGACCATCTTTCAACTCAATATTCGGTTCGACAAGTTCTCTAGCCAAAATGTCATTGCGAGACAATTCACAGGTTTCATTTTGCAAAGTCAAATCCTGAATGACTTTATTCAGGTCTGCTATTTCCATATCACGAGACTCAATTTTACACTGAAAGCCAGAGATGACATCCGACTCTGAAGACGTCTGCACTCTGCACACTTTAGCAACGCTTTCAACTAAGGGTGACTTACCACCACAAGCCAACCAACCGAGAGGAGTGAGCAAAGCATGCGGTTCACTACGATTGTCACCAACACGCTCTTCTTTTGCACACATCAAATAAGCGTTGTCGTTGCCAATCAGTACATCTACAGTACTACAATCATTCAAATGAAACATATTCACGTCATGAAAATGACGGAAACCACTTAAATCTTGTTTATGGGGTAAAGTTTTAACATCGTCAGCCCAAGCTGGGTTAACCACCGAGGTTATATCACAAAACAGTTCATTAGTCTCTAACGACTGGATGTTGAGTTTAACAAGGTCAGCACAAGTAGGTTTCTGACCAGCCAGAGTATCTATTATAAACGACGCTTTATCATACGGTTTAAGACCAAGTTCGCACACCAAGTCACTCGAAACAAAGGTCAACTGCGAACCAGGATCATGCTGACAATACACCAACTTCGATTTGCCAGTCATTGGATTCAAAACACGAGCAGCAGTAACGCGGTTAAAGGCTGCTTTAACATTTCCAATCTTAACATTACGCACAGGAACTCTGGCACCAGCATCATCTTTACCGACCGAATCCAGAGAATCACGTGACGTCACATAAAAATCATGCAGAAGAAAATAGTGTTTCCTATCGTTGTTAGGCCCACACTGACAACAGTTGTTTGCATGATTACAGTCCTTAACCATATGCTGGCGCAAACAGTTCAAGCATTTTCCAGCTTTCACAATGACATCTCTCCGACCTTTAGGTGTCAAGCGCAAAAATTCTTTACAATTAGACAAAAAATGATATTCAACTTGACCACGTGACGAACAACAAAAACATGCCGGTATGTCACTACGTCTGGCCACACCGCCGCGCGGTGCGCCAACAGCAGTCGAGTACTGCGAACTCCCTGAAATCACATTATCATGGGGTTTTACCGACGTCTGCCTAACCGGACATGAAAGCATTTTTCCTTTGCCAAACTTTTTAAAATGCTGCGACTCACCAGAATCGCCCATTAGCATGATGCTAAAATCAGTCGACTTGCGCGTTTCCTCCCGTACTACAAAATCAAACAAACTCTGAAAAGTAGGTTCCTCAGTGCTACCATACTGATCACCTAAAAAGTCAAGATAACGCTGCTTAGCGTCAAACGGGAGTCGTTTAGCCAAATCCAAAACAAAACGTCCTTCTAATTTATCACGCTGACCATAAGCTTTCGCGTAAAGCAAACACTGCGACAATTCATCTTTAAACTCTTTCAAATCACTGGAAGAGATAGAAGTCAATTTGCTACCATAGCGATACTTTCTAATTTCTGGTTCTGCGAAAAGACCTCCACGAACTCCAAAACGTTGGGACAAGCGAGCTAACGACATTTCTATCCTGTCTTCCTCTGACAAGCCAGGAGTGTCAGAAACCAAATTAGCAATCGTTTGTGCAGCTGTTCTAACACAAGCTGCTTGCAACAAAGTCAAACGAGTTCCCTTAAAGGGCGAAGCTGCCATCAAGGCCATAACACGATTTTTAAAGAAGACAAATGGCATATTATTACCATCGTAACCAATCAAGGCCGCCTTATCGAAGAACGTCCTACTATTTTGGTATTCAAAAAAGCAATCCTGCTGTTGAGAACTCGATTTAGCGGGAGAAGACAAGCTATATCCCTTAAGGGGCTGAGTGGGCTCAGTCACATGCACAGCCCGATCACGATCCTCACACACGTTAAAATCAGGAGACGCGATACGCCTCTCACAACCACCCAAATTACGTGTAGCTGGGCGATCAAAAACTAGCGGCGCTGAAAACTGTGAAGGGGGCAAAGCATTACTGCTAATGGCGGCCCCGTGACCTGTACGCTCTGGGGGAGGAGTTCGGTTGTAATTTGCAGACCTTGGCTCTACAGCCTTCGGAAGACCCTTAGCCGCGGCCCCGAGACCTCCTGAAACAGCTGGAAAACATGTGGATTGTACAGGTCCACTTACGGATTGAACAGGCGTCTGGAAAAGGTTAGGTAAATTAAACTGTGATTGATGTTCACTTCTGGAATGCCTAGAAGAGCCCTTCCTAGAGCTACGCCGGGAGCCCAACTCAGAACGATATTCAGCTAAAACTACCTCTTTACGTTGTTCGGCCCTCAACTGAGCGTCTTTGAGTGCGAACTCAGCAGCTCTAGCTTCGGCTCTCGCGGCGGCCTCAGCAGCTCTCGCTTCGGCCTCAGCTCTCGCGGCAGCCTCTGCTCGTGCGGCCTCAGCAGCTCTCGCGTCGGCCTCAGCTCTCGCGGCAGCCTCAGCTCGTATGGCTTCAGCTCTTGCGATGGCCTCAGCAGCTCTTGCTTCGGCCTCAGCTTGGATCTGGAGCTCCTCTCGTCTTAACTGTAGGTTAATTTGTGCAACTATCCGTGACGAGCTCTCAGACATCCTAGTGCTTACATTTGAGGCGCTATCCTCAGGATGTATGTCAGCATCCAACCTATCTGAGAACTCACTTTCTTTTTGTTCGAAGTTATTTTTTAACGAGTTAAATTCGGGATCTACCCTATCATGAAGTTCTGCCAAGATTGCAGAGTTAACAATTTTACTCAAAAGAGCATGGAAATGCCGTAATTCCTCTTCTAAAGTAGATAACTTAGATCTAAAAATTAACAGTTCCTGCTGATCACTCAAAGAACCTAGGGCTACAGAAAGTTTCCCAATTTGAGTCAAAATATCCCGTCTAAGATGCCGGGCCTCTCGAACTGACTTAGCCTCATCGTTAATGGGTCCCTCCCCAGAATGGCCTGCCCGACCGCAAAGAACATCATCAGGCTTAAACTCAGTCGAGTCGACGGCGGTCGAGTCCCTGTCACCACCGAGTGTAGACATATTAAATGTTAGGGCTAAATTTAACAATTAAAAAATTAAGTTACACAAACACACAAAATTACAGTAGTTATAAAAAACTTAACTGCAAAGACCGTAAAAATACAAAAAAGAATTTAAATGCACGATACCGTAGCTGTACGAGTATGTGAAGTCCAAACGTCCACAAAACTTGCTTGGATTCTTCCACTTGAATCTTCAAGCACAGATGGATTGCCTTTAATCTTCTTTCTTGCCAATAAATGTCAAAGTTATTTTTCTTCTGTACCAAACTGAGAAGAAATGTCTTTACTTTTTAGCTTAAAGTTCTTCAGTTGCCTACCGAGAAGAAATGTCTTTAATTTTCTTTGCTTCTTTAGACTACCAACCAACAAGATCTTCTTTTATTATTTCTTTGCTTTTGTAGCCTACCAACCAACAACTTTGTCTTTTATTTTTTTATGGTCACAGCGGTAAACCATAATCTCTTCTTGGGAAAATTTTAACATAAAGTTCCCGAATCCGTTCGTCTGTATATAATGACCGAAGAAACACACACTTGAACTTCTTTTCAAACAGTGTATTTCTGTAAAATTAGCCCACGGCTACCGAAAACGAGGGGGTGCAACGCCTTACACCACTGAAAAACTGTCACTACAGAACAGATTACTTGGATAAAAGACGGAACCTTTGTCCAGCTAGCAAGCACTAAGCCAACAGTTAAAAGTGCGGCCAACTTTCAAACAATCATTTTACGAATGACCAGAATAGATAGCAATATCTCAAATTCACGTATGCAGTACTGTGACGCAATAATGAAAGACAACTATGAAGTCATTCCAACAGGTGTTTAAAGCTGATGTAATATTTCCTGTTTAAACAGGCCCAAACAGGTTTGACACAATTCTTATGAACGCTGGTGCAATTTTGGCACATGTTTTAGGAATTTCCATGACGTAATATTCAGTAGACTTGAACGGTTTTTATATGACGTTTGATTTGGTGAAAATTGTCGGGAACAACCGTAGCACTGAAAATAGTTTTCAATCCTGTAGTTGTAGACATCCCTGATTCCCTGGTACATATACTCAATAAGACAAATTCATGCTTATTGCTTAGCTAGATGTTCCGAATAGCACTGTTCATGAATTGAAGTAATAGTGGTTTCTAGTTTATCTGCTACTACAGTAATTTTTCATTTATCAAATTATGCAAACGAACCGGTCATTATGCTCTGACAGTGCTAAATTATTATCTGTCACATTTGATTGTAAAATGGCATTTTCAAAAAATTGTTTCAATTAAGTTGTTAGCGTTTATTTAGCCTTAGAAGGAAATAAAAAATTTGGCCTTTTTTTGGCCTTATTTTATAATGGATTTGGCCTTATTATAGCTTGAGTATCTGGCAACCCTGTCCCAGACCACCACAAGTCAAGTCAATTTATTTTGTTTCAACAGCGCCATATATTAACAAACAAGCAGAGTATATGTAACAATGCATTGTACAACTGTTGGTTAGATTATGGCGCAATCAGGACGGTAGCGAAAGACCATAAGCAGTCATCTAGTCAGCCACCACCCCATAACAGTATGTCTAACTGTACACTAGTATGCAGAGGCAGGCTCACTACTTCAATAAATAAAAAGGGTTCGCCACTGAGATTGAGAAACAACTGCTGTTGGTTTGAATTTCCATTCTCAAACTGAGGATGACGACAGGGATATCTAAAGAAGGGGATACGAAGGCTTTTATTACGTCTGACAATAGAAGAGCTTTTGTTTATTGTAAATAATCTGTGTTTATCGTAAAATGATAATTGGCACCGATAGTAGTTTAATAAATCTTGTTATGATAACTTGCATTACGCTATTAACATCAGGCCTGGATATTCACTGCATGCTCGTGGTTGCTTGTTAATTCAACTACTCATATACTTGCTTTACATCTAGCCTCCTGCAAAGGCTTTGTTATAAAAAACAGCTTACTGGTAACTTTTCAACTGTCTTTGTAAACAAGTATTCTTTAAATATACTCTACGTAACATTTGCTAACTGTCTTTTGTAGCTCATTGTACCAGCTGCACTACAAAACTTTCTACGATTTTAAAAAGAACCACATGTTTAAAGCACTACAAACTACCGCCCTGGTAGTGTCATGAGAATAAGACAATCGCTGCAAGCCTTCATATCCCCTTCTCTAGATATCTCTGGATGACTACTCAAACCAGCGACCAAGAATTAATCAATGACCAATATGTGATTGTGTGCTTAGATAGGCTACAGCACTTGCAAAAGTTTTCCTGAAATAACTGGGAAAAACGTGACCATTGAATTGCAACAAATATTATGTAAAACATACAACTAGAACAGTAACCGTAACAACAACAACAGTGAACACAATCACAGTGAACTCCTGGCTTCAAATTGCCTGTCAACAACCCAGTATTTGTGCATGAAGTGTCCGGACTTGGATGAAGTGATTCATAGGTAAATCAGAAGATAATACAGTATATTAAAATGTGCCATAAATCGAAGAAGCAAATGTTAAGAATGTCAAAGCGGAAATATTTATACTTGCAATCAAACCATTAAACATCTTATCTTTTTTTTTACTTCTCCAGCCCCAGTTGTTTTCAATGATGTCGACCACTTAAATGTCAGGAGTCACAGTTTTCTGTTTGTATAACTGGACACAGTTTTTGCCTTAGTTAAACAACTGCTGACAACATCAGCCTTGTTGTACCATGATTCAACATCTGCAGGCATTGATTCAGTACGATAGCGTATAAAAAAAGGTGGATTTGCTTACTGGGTTTCTCTAATCAAATCTCTTCTCTAATCATTATTCCACAGAGTGGCCTATTTTGGAGAATACGATTTAGGCTGATTCGGAGACAGCCTTATTTGGAGAAAACCAATTTAGTGATTTCTTAAAGCCAGCGACGGCTTCTGTTTATTTAGAGAATTCGTAGGGATCATTTGGATAAGCGGTGTTTGTGTTTACTGTACCTTCCCATATATACCCATGCAAATGAGAAAGTTATTGTTTCAGTGAGGGAGATGTAAATGGTATACATAATTACATATAGCAGTGATTCTCAAACTGTGCGCCGCGGCACACTAGTGCGCCGCCACAGATTCTCAAGTGTGCCGCAAATCTTTTTGAAATTTTGGAAAAGAACTGTATAAATATTTAAAATAAGCCACTCAGACAAGCATAATGCGACTTAAAAGCGCTTTAACTCCTTCAATAGATGATAAATAAGCATATGTGACGATGAATCCAATTATGGCATTGCCGATACAGCAGGGTAATTGCTACGTCACTATTGGGCTGCTATGTTGGCTATTGCTAACATTACTTCCCACCATTTGGAAGCAATCAATCAAGCAATCTTTCTGCAGAAGAAGAACAGCTCATTGATTTACGAAATGACCCATTTTTTCAAACGCTGTTGCCACAAAAAAACTTGGATGTGTTTTGGCTGTCTGCTTCCAAATTCTATTTTATGATCCGTGCAAAAGCAATCAAAATTATATTACCATTTGCATCTTCATGGCTATGTGGACATAGCTTTTCTGTTTTGACTTAAATTAAAAGCTGTAAACGAGAGAGACTGCTTGGAATTGACGATGAAATTCGGGTATATGTTTGTCAGCAATACAACCTCGTTTCAGTCAAAGCTTATATTGGTATAAACAAGCACATTCATCGCATTGACACGTGAAAATAACTTTTTAAAGCAACTTTTCTTCTTTTGTAAGTGTGCTGCGTGCGTTTTATATTTTTTCTAATGACTAATGTGCCACAAGCTGAAAAAGTTTAAGAACCACTGACATATAGGCGTTAGCCAGTGTTGTACGTTGACGCCGTCAATTTAACGGTGTCAACTGTTTGTTAACACTGAGGCTAGCGCCGTCAATTTATTTTTTAGTTGACGGAAGTGATAGCGCCGTCAACTATTTTGTCGATTTTAAGCATCCCATGGTATGCGTCATTTTTTGTTTTTATGGAAAATCTTGTTTCACAATGAGAGTTTCACAATGTATTCTGGCCAGCTCGACTCATCCGAATTACCGGCTTTTGCGTTGGTTGGAATGGCTACCTGGAATACAAGCGGAAGAAGTTCGCCAAATGGTGATCACTCATATCGAGCACTATCGAAAACGAGGGATCAGAGAGAGAAACCGAAATATCAATGAATGTCATCGCGTTGGTTGAAAATACTATATTTCAAGAGCTATATGCCTCTGAAAAGAGCAATGTTGGTGCAGTGGACCTAGTTAAAAGATTTATATATGCAACACCATCACAGCACGCTAGAAACAATGGAACAGTGATACCTTTCCGAGTAAACATTTTCAAGGCTTGTTTTTGAAATATAATACACCAGTGCCATCCAGCGCTGCTGTGGAACGTATGTTTTCACTCGGAAAGGAAATTAATGTGTCCCAAATGCAGCAGATTGTCGGACAAACATTTTAAAATGCTTGTGTTTTTACAAGGAAATAACCAATAGGCTAAGCAGCTAATTAGCCTACACGCCCTACAGTACAGTCTCAAAACATAAAACCTGCTCTTTATTCATAGCTATTGGTAGCCTAAACTTGGTTGAAATACTTCTGTTCTGTGAGACACCAGTTGGCTAAAATAGCGCAGATGCGTCAATTTCTTTTAAGAGCTTGACGCAGTACTTTACGTCGTGAAGTTTTTAGGCAATTCACGCTGACGCCGTCAATTTTTTCATTGACACGTACAACACTGGCTTTAGCGATATCTAGCAACTTTGAAGACATTTTCACCGACACTTCATTTGATTATCAACTATATATATAGTTAGTCACGAAATGCCGTTTGACAGCTGTTTTATTATTTTCGCTGAGACTTTATTTGTTTAACCTCTATTATAATATAACGACATTTGATGCTTTGTTGAGAAAAAAACATGTTTTTGTTTCTCAACTGTTGCATTCACTCCTCAAATCACTTTATGTCAGACCTGATGTCAGGATTGTTTTTACCGTTCTGAATACTTTCAATTCTTACAACACTCATTGTAGAATTTGTAACAGTTGATGTTCAGTGAGCTCTTATACTGACGACATCAAAAGTGTTTTTTTTGCATTTGTTGTTTTGGATGTGCACAGCTTTGTCTGATACAAATAAATAATATTAAGCTAATTCCTTTAAATATACAGATAAGCTATGACAGTTTAGAAATCTCCGAAAAAGGCTGTCTTAAAATTGAGATTTTTTTAATCAGATTCTCCGAATAGTAGCAGACCGATTATTCCATTCATTATGTGCCCCTGAAGTGGCTTACTTAATTGGACTGCAAGCTTTTTGTATTTCAGGTTTTATGTTTTCATTTACCAGAAACTAGGAAGCCAGTATGCTTGCACATTTGACTAAAAAGAAAGTTAAAAAGTGGCGCAAGATAAGACACAAGCTGGAGAATGATGGTTTCTCAGTGTTGGATGAGATATCTTGTTTTGTTCTTGCTGCCAACGCTGGTTTAGGAAATGGAATCACTGTTGGCCAAGTTAAAGATCTTTTTGATCCATTTGCTTCTGATTTCAATATTCACTCATTTCCGGATAAATCTTATGCTTTCATACATTTTAAATCTGATGCTGAAGCAATGCAATGTGTGGAATCTTTTCAGGGACATGTACTTGTCAAGCATGCTGAAGAAAAAGAATCTATTTTATATCTTTTTTACATCAAAGATATTTCGATCCATGACAAGAAGTTGTCAGTTACCAGTACAATAGATGGATCACCGAATGGTCTTCACATTTATGAAGACTTTATAACAGTTCAAGAAGAGAATGAATTAATGGAAAGAATTAAAGTTGACTTCAGTACCTTATCTCAGCAACACCTTCAGGAAGAATTAAAGCACAGGGCTGTTATTCATTATGGATATAAATTTCGATATGGTAGTAATGATGTTGATTGTAGTCTTCCTCTTGACAAAGAAGGGCTACCAGATTTTACCAGAAATTTATTAGACAAAATTATGAAAACTGGTTATTTTCAGTCTGAACCAGATCAACTGACTATCAATAAATATAATCCTGGAGATGGCATTCCGCCACACATTGATAACCCTGATGCATTTGGTAGTGTGCTTGCTACTGTCAGTCTGGGCTCATCAGTGGCTATGGAAATGAAGTCATTGAATGGCGAAAGAGCAACAATTTTGCTGAAACCTAGAACTTTAACTATTTTTACTGGCGATTCTAGATATAAATGGACACACAGCATACCTGCTAAAAAAACTGATGTCGTTTTTGATAAGTCCATAAATGACCAATGTCTCTTGAAAAGGCAATTGAGAATGTCAATGACGTTTAGAACTGTGTTGCCTTCTATAACGGACAACTCTTTAAAAAACGTATTCACTGAGAACGAGCATTTTATCCCCAAAGACCAAACTGAAGCTGTGTGCTTGGAAAATAAATTGGTACACAACGTTTACAATGACATTGCCAGTCATTTTTCATCCACAAGAGAGAAACCCTGGCCCCGAGTGGTTGAGTTTTTGCGGAAATTGAAACCGGGCTCCACTGTTCTTGATGTTGGTTGTGGCAGTGGGCGATATTTGAAGGCTAATCCTAACATATTGGTTTTAGGATGTGATTATTCTTCATCTTTAACTGCTATTTGTTATGAAAAGGGTGGTTCGGTTTTCACTTGTGATGGATTAAGCCTCCCGGTGAAAACAAATTGCTTTGATGCTAGCATTTGCATAGCTGTAATTCATCATTATTCAACGTATGAAAGAAGGCTTGCTTCAATAATTGAACTTGTCAGGGTAATACGGAAAGGTGGGTTATGCTTGATATATGTGTGGGCTGCAGAGCAGAAATTAAATGATATTGATTCTAATTATCTGAAACAAGGGAATAAAAATGTTATATCTTCTGACCAAAGCAAAACATCTGAAAAAAACGAAACTGACTGTGTCAAAAATGATGTTGGGGAATTAGAATCAAACCGTCTGCTTGTGCATAAAAATCGAACTGAATTTGTTCAGCAAGACGTTTTAGTTCCTTGGACAATGAAAAAAAGTTCTTTGTCAAAGAGGGGTGACATCAATGACTCCACCTATTACAGATTTTATCATGTGTTTAAGCGTGGTGAGATGGAAACGTTGTGCGAAAACGTACCTAACTGTTCTGTTGTAGATTCTTATTATGATAACGGGAATTGGAGTGTGACATTATTGAAAAAGTAACACGTCAGATTTTGTTTCTTTGGGGCGTGCGGTAGGCGTGTTTTTGACAAGACGGGGATTCTGTGCGCTTGCACTGAAAATCAAACAACGTGATATTATTAATCTATGATTGGAAGTCCGTTATTGCTTCACTCCCGTGCGTGTTAATTTGTGGATACAGTATTTCTAATCGAATTTTGAACGGTAGAATTTGTCTAATTCGTTTTCGTTGATCTGGTAAATTTGTTACATTTTTGTCAGTTCAAATAGAATTTTTATCTTGCGTACATTTCAGTTCTTTTATAGCACTACCAGTTACTGCAGTATAGCTAGATTTTACTCTTGAGAAAACCCAAACGAACCATATTCTGTTTTTTCGGATTAAGGGCGATCGCCCCCCCTGCCGTAAAATTTTCTCTAGATGGGGGGCAACTGTGCCCTTTTATGGTTATGTGAGCTACTGCACATTTTTCAATAATAACAATTTCTGCCATTTGCTTTTAGCCTAATTACAATCTTACATTTTTGCCTCAAAATAATATTCACACACAAAATTCTGTATCACAGTACTTTAGCATGATGCCCTTCCGTGCCATTGTTCTTTGTACACCGGTATGTAGTTCTTGCATCATTACTCGATAATGAGCTATTGTGTAGGTCACAACTCACAAACATAATTTATTGCAATTCTACCACTCCTATACTTCTTCAAACACGGCTTTTTCACAACTACTGTATGTTTGGTGCTACCACCAGCCGTGAAAATCAAACGGCAATGATTCGAGGCACCACTTGCGACCGTTTCGCATTGCATTGGACCAAAGGTAGGGCCGGATGGCCGGGTATTGTTGATGGCTGACTTAGGGGAAAAAATGTTTCTTGTGGTCTGGGTTTTAGTTAGAAAAAAGATCTGAGTGATATAGAATTGTAGAAAAGTTAAGTAATGATAACCTATAAACGTCTTGGCATAGCAAAGCCAAAGAGTGTGAGAACCTGAAAGTTAAAAATTTTTAGAAGAAAAAGTGTAAGTAAGCCGTTATGATATAGCGTCAAATTAGAAAAGGTAAATGCTGAAGGCAGTTTTAGCGCCATGAGGCGTGTAAAAATATGGCTTCGTACCACAATGACAGACAAAAGTTTAAACAACTGACTGTTTGCGACTATTCACAAACAGGTGATGGACACCATTGACTTAAATGCTATTGCAAATAAGCTCATTCGAGCAACCGGCGCGCGTAAAATGTACTTTTCGGATTGGTTTGATATTTGTCTACACTCTACTGTCGGCCTATATACAGTAGGCTATACAAATTATTCCGTGGACACATTTTATACTTTGCAGCAGATTGTGACGCTATGAATGTGAAATTTATCTTTCGTTTCTTCTTGTTCAACCTATTTCAATATATTTTATTGATTTATCCTCAACTGTCGAACATATGTCGAACTGCCCAGCATTATCGCTATATCTTATTTTAAAACTTTAAAAAAGTGCCCTTTTTTCATAATCCAGCCCCCCAGTCAAAAATCGTTCCGGCGCCCCTGGTGACACAACCATTTAAGGCGTGTCTCAGCTTGTTTTACAGCTCTCCGTACCCAAATGCAACCTCTTGTCAGCAACAATTTTCCACAAAATTTCGACCAAACTAAGCGTGATCTCAATTTTTCCCTATCTTAAATTTTGGTTCTCTACAGCCTTGACATTTCCTTGAAGTTGAAGTCTTTAAATCGGAATAGTTGTCGGGTGGATTTTTGCTACCGTAGGCTATGTCATTTTCATCCAGGTTCATAGGCATGGACTATAGAGGAAAGTTATTTTTTGAGGGTGCGAAAAAGTACTTGCCCAAATATAATTAAATGCGCCCAAATATTTTTTGTGACAAAGCATGGATCACTTGACTAAAATTTCTACACTTCTCCCTACAGTCTGGTATACTTTTGATTGGCCTATTTTAGCAAAAAATCAAAAGTAGCCTAAGTTCAATACAGTATTAATAAAATTTTTGAAACATGCGGAATGTTCTTGCCCAAATTTTCGACTAGGCTAATTGAATAGTTTGGGCGTGCGGTTGCACTTTATTTGACATTTGCATCATTATTATCTTAGCAAAAAATCCACTAATTGAAAATTTTGGGGATGCGGTAGCACTCTACGCCTATGCCAACATTCTTGAATAACGCATTAAAAGAGGGAGAAAAAAAACTTTATTGACCAATCAGATTTTGTAATACAGATAGGTAGCCTAGTGTACTAGCTGGTAAAGCTCCCGCTACGGCACCTAATATAAGTGAATACTGAAAAGTTTGGGTGTTCATCAGGACAGTTATCGTTTCTAGCACTAGTTGCTACGTTCATCTGATGAAATTGAAAGTAAAATTAACAACAAACAAGATGGTTTATTGCTTCACTGACGTTTCGCGCATATGGAAATCTATCAATGAACTTCTTCAAAAAAAGAAAGCTAAAACGAATACTCTTCCCAATGAACTTATTGCAGAAAACATTTCATACAAAAAACAAGAACAAATATGCAACCAACTTAACTACCACTTTACACATATTGGCGAAAAATTAACCTCACACTTAAAGCAAAAGTCAAACTTTGATTCATTCATGGGGCCTGCTTTAAAACAAACATGTGCGGTATATGAAACTGATGAAAATGAAGTCGAATGCCTAATAAACAAACTAGATGTTAAAAAATCGGATGGACCAGATGACATCTCTTCTCGAATGTTAAAGTTATCAAAAAGTATTATTGCACCTCATTTAACTAAACTTTTTAATGCATGCTTGAAACAAGGAATATTTCCTGACGCTCTAAAAATTGCAAAAGTTATTCCTATTTTCAAGAAAAAGGCAAAAGCAGATCCAACTAATTACCGTCCTATTTCCTTGCTTTCAAATATCAGCAAACTTTTAGAAAAAATTATTTACAAACGCTTGATGAGCTTTCTTGACAAATTCAACGTGATTAATGATCAACAATTTGGATTTAGGGAAGGTCATTCTACAACGTTAGCATTAAGTAATCTTCATGAAAGACTAATTGAACTCAAAGAAAAAAATCATTACGTTTACCTGTTATTTCTTGATTTAGCAAAAGCGTTTGACACCGTTAACCACCAAATACTTCTAAAAAAGCTGGAGTTTTATGGCCTGAGAGGTTTAATGGGAGGCCTTATAAAATCTTACTTACACAACCGCCAACAATATGTTTCTGCTGATGGCTTCAAATCAAAGCATGAAAATATCACATGTGGTGTTCCTCAAGGATCTATACTTGGACCATTGCTTTTTCTGCTTTACATAAATGATTTGCCTCTTATAACAACTTTCGATTCTCAGCTATTTGCTGATGACACTGTTTTTTTTACTTCAGCAACATCTATTTTGCAATTGCAGCAAAACACTGAAATTGAGATGCAGCGTATCACTGATTGGTTCAATGCAAACAAATTATGTATCAACTACTCCAAGACATTTTACATGTTACTTGAACGAAAAGGAGGGTCAACTTCAAAACTAAATGTAGTCTTAAACAACACAAAAATTCAAAAAACAAACAACATCAAATATCTTGGCATATTTCTTGATGACAAACTGAGTTGGAATTATCACATTGAAGATCTATCTGGGAGATTGGCAAAAATATCTGGAATATTTTATAAAATTAGAAACTACACAAACAAACAAAGCATGTTAACACTGTACTATGCTCTTGCACGATCAATAATACAATATGGCATTTTATGTTGGGGTTCAAGCACACAAAAACTGCTCAAGAAAATTTCGACAATGCAAAATCGAATCATTCGCACAATAACCTTTAGCAACAGAAGAGCAAAACTTTCACTACTGTACCAAGATCTCGACATACTTCCCATCACTAACTTGCATCAATTAGAAATTTCTAAATTTGTCTTTAAATTTAAAAATATGCTATTGCCAAGCTATTTTGAACCTTACTTTAAGGAAATTACTGAAGTACATTGCCATGGCACTAGAGCTTCTCAAAAAAATAACTTTCACTTACGTAGTGTCAGCTCAAGAAAAGGCCAAGGCAGTTTGAAATTCTTAGGCCCAAAAATATGGAATGATTTACCTTCTGAAGTAGTAGGGGCTACGAGTGTAAAAACTTTCACAAAAAAATGTAAAATTTATTATATGAAAAAACTTTGTCTGTGACTGTTTTTATTGCCACAACATTGACGAGTGTTATCGCAAATTTTTCGGATTGAACATTATTGATACTACGTAGACCTAGGTCTACTACTCACGAACTAGTGCTAAGTACTATTTATTAATGGCTGTCATCTTATGAACTGTATTCAAGTCGGCCTATAAACTGACTGATTTTGTTAAGGTTTAAAGTTATATACTATGATTAGGCCTACTTTTAGTGTTTCTGTTTCGTCTTTTATGCTAGCAGTTAGAAGTTGTTGTTTATGCATAGTTTTTTGTTTGTTTTTTTTTCTCATAACTTACTACTTTTGTAGGGCATGATATTTTTTGATATTTGAATAAAATCACAGCAATTCACTTGACTGTCGCAGCAGTAAACAACTTTTTGTTTTCATTTTTTACGGAACTTAAGCTTATCCTATTTTAACGCATATCTTGGTTTCAACGTAATGCCGATGTTTGACATTTGTCACATTAAAAACACGGGAAGCAGCTGACTCGATGACTAATATAGTCTTTCGCTGCTTCCTGTCTGTTGTAGATTCTAGTTATGGTGCTATTTTATTTGCATTGTCTATATTTTGTACCGTATACTTTTCTCGCAACAGACAAAATAAAAGGTTTCTCTCTCTCTCTCTCTCTCTCTCTCTCTCTCTCTCTCAGAGCGAATAACATACAAAATAAAATTTCACCAGGTTATATAGGCCTACTGCAGTGCGATTGAAGGCAAGAAAAAATAAAACACGCAATATTTTAAAAAAATTGGCCAATAATGTGTGAGCGGTTACTTTCCACGTTAAATTACGTAAAAACTTCCAACAATAAACAAAAAAATTCGAAGCAGTGACGACCAACAGAAAAAAGTGCGATTGAAGGCAAGAGAAACTTTTTTCTGTTGGTCGTCACTGGTTCGAATTTTTATGTTTATTGTTAGAAGTTTTTACGTAATTTAACGTGGAAAGTAACCGCTCACACATCATTGGCCAATATTTTTTTTTGAATATTGCGTGTTTTATTTTTTCTTGCCTTCAATCGCACTGCAGTATATAACCTGGTGAAATTTTATTTTGTATGTTATTCGCTCTGAGGATGCGCATTGTCATGGTGCGCGAAACGTCAGTGAAGCAATAAACCATCTTGTTTGTTGTTAATTTTACTTTCAATTTCATCAGATGAACGTAGCAACCTAATATAAGCTTACATCACAATAACATGCAATTCATAAACCAGTGGTTCCCAACCTTTTTCATCAGGTGGACCCTTTTAGTCAATATTCAAATCTAAATTCCCCCCTATAAATTTAGTTTGTTAAAAACTCGTTTACATTAATGTTTTAATCTAAGTCTTGTAAGATAAATTAAACTTTCACTAGTAATAAGCTTTTTAGCCTGTAGGCTAATATTCCTTTTCATACTAAAATAATTTAATTACGGTAATGAAGAACGTTGCTGAAAAGTATTTCATTCAAAAAAAAAAAAAATGAGATACAAAGACCAGCTGAAAGTCTCCCTCAACCATGCAAACATTGATCTGGATTCATGGGAACAACTTGCTAGTGACAGATCAACTCTGCAGAACAAAAACTAAGGAGAGCACGCAAATTTTCGAAAAGAGCAGGATACAAAAGCCACATGAAATACGAAACACTAGAAAAGAAAAGCTAAAACTACCACGTCCCCCACCATCCATACAATGTGATTTTTTCTCACGTCCTTCCCCATAGTCACCCACCATAGACTGGGCTTCCAAAGCCACATATGACATCACCATCCAAAGCTAAATTCGATCGGACACGAACTGGAGCTAACGACATTGAAAACATAAGAGTCAATGCATTTAACAGTCTGTGTGAAGCTTGTGATTTTTTTGTTTCGACAACTCATGAATGTAGTGGTTTCGTCTTGTAGTGGTTTCCTCTCTTACGTTTCTTTTTGAAAGTCATCGAGTATTTGCATGAAAAAGAAGTAGGCCTACGTAATGGATTTCATCCATGTCAGTGCACAGTTGCTTAAATAATCGGGAGTTTAGAGCTCCTCCTTAACGCTTCGAAGCTCTGGTCTAGGCCAACTTACTAGGCTTAAAAAGCTTTACAATCCTAAAACCAAATTCACCCCTAAAAATTGCAAAATTTCCCCCTAGTGGGGAATTCTCCCCCGGTTGGGAACCACTGTCATAAACATAGAAGAAAACATAAGTTAGCTTAAGTACGCTCAGTGTTGAATAATCCCGTCTGATTAGCCAGGAACAACGAAAAACTATTTGGTCATCCAGTCAGCAGCTCCCAACTAATCATATTTAGGCTATATCAAAAAAAATAATAGGCTAATTGTAGAAAGCGCTCGAATTGGCTAATGTTTTTGTTTATCAACCGTTGCATTCACTCCTCAAATCGCTTTAATCAGACCTGATATCATCTGATTGTTTTTATCGTTCTGAATACTTTCAATTCTTCCAACGCTCATTGTATGTAAATTTGTAACAGTAGATAGCTTATTTAGTGAGCTCTTATAAAACCGACGGCATCCAAAGTGGCTCTCTCTGTGACCTTTGTGCAATGTGCATTTGTAGTTTGTGTAGGCTATTATTTCGTTGTTTTGTTTTGGATATGGACAGCTTTGTCTGACGCAAATAAATAATAATAGGCTAATAATGACAACAAACTAATTATGATGTATCAATGCGTGATTTAATCATCTTTAACAGCATAAATATTTGTAGAGGTAGAGGTAAACTAAGTTGTTTTTTCATGTAGAGCAGAGGTCGGCAACCTTTAGCATTAAAAGAGCCAATGTTCCCAAGTTTCTTCAAATTAAGACATATTCGGAGCCATAGCATGTAACTATCGAGTTGGCCACTAAAACCAAAGGTAATTATAGCCTACACTTCATGTAGAATTTCTTTCAATTTTTGCTTTGTAGGCTACATGCAAATATTCTAGAATTTCAACAAACAAAGCCTGACTATTAAACACAACACTTTTTAGTAGGCTACCTACGGGCACAGTAGGCCTATTGGGTAAAAACATACATTTTCAAATAATCATTTATTTCACCCAGCTAATGCGATATTTGCTCCTGAATTTCACTGCACAGCACATCTACATTAGCTTGATAAGATGACACTTTGAGTTTCATCTGGGACTGCAAGCTCTCATCTGTTAGGCGTGAGCGTTGTTCATGTTTTAAGTAATTCATGACCGAAAAACTTTGTTCGCATAATATGTTGATCCAAATATTGACAGAACTCCAAATGCATATTTTTTTATGTTCATGTAAGAGTCAGGTATGGCATTCCACGTATCGAACACGAGCTTGTCTGGTTTTTGAAGCTTTTCAAGATCACTCCATTTGTGGTTGTGACGAAGCGTGGCCTTCTGGCGAGCAAGATCTTCAAGGTCAGCTCTCAAGCTTCGGAACTTAGATACCCACACATCCTTGTCAGCTACGTCGGCCAGTTCAAGTTCAAGACTAGATTGACTTACAGCTGTGAATGCAGGTCTGTGATGCAGTCATATTCAGCAGTAATGGATCGATTTCCAGAGGGGTAATAGGGAAGATAACGTAAAGATAACGTTGGTATACTGGCAATAATTTGGCAAATTTGCCAAAGTTACTGATTAATAACTAATGGTGATTTACATATTTAACAAAGAGTATCTGACACTTTTAACTGCTTACAAAATACTACAGGATACTACAAACTGCACTGTGACACTGCCAGGTATAAGATAATGCTAACATTAATTGTGCGATAAATCACGTAACAATATGCTCTTTATCGTTTCACAGACGGGGCGGGCAAATCAGATTCTGTCCGCATACAATACATGCATTGTAAGCCGTGAGGAGCCGCCATTATTCCTAACAGTCCTAAATGGTTTTTTCCTTAGCAAGATAAAAGCATTAA
The DNA here is from genome assembly GCF_918807975.1 of Aplidium turbinatum. Taxonomy (NCBI): domain Eukaryota; kingdom Metazoa; phylum Chordata; class Ascidiacea; order Aplousobranchia; family Polyclinidae; genus Aplidium; species Aplidium turbinatum. Next base: position 29,794,790 of record NC_137475.1, on the reverse strand, counting down.
ATCTTGGTGAAATAAAAACATACTAAACGGATTTGTAAGTCATAATTTTCAACAAAACTTTGTTTGTTTGTTTGTTTTGTTTTATCTTTATCCTGCATTGCGGGAAAGCGGACTTGAGCGCTATGCATCGGTGTACGCCTTCCGACGTACACCTGACCCACGCTGCAGCCGACGGCAATGTCTGTTTCCGATTGTCTACTCTACTTATGACCTAAATTTGGTACTACCCATTACTCGAAATCGCTCACTAGGTAGAGGCAATTATCGTAAAGTTTCTTGCCCAGAGAAACAACAGTAGGCCTAAGTGCGGGTGGCTGGAGTCTAACATGCAGGCTCTCGATTGCGAGTCCAACGCGCTAACCACTCGGCCACGGCTGCCGACAAACTAGTTTAAACTATAGCTAGTTTAAACTATAACTAGTTTAAACTATACTAATTTAAACTAGTTTAAACTATAGCCTAGAGCAGTTATTAATTTACAACGAAATTTTTTTGTATTGACCAAGCTCGCAGTGTTTAAAGTCACGGGAGCCAGAGCAGAGGGGTGAAAGAGCCGCATGTGGCTCCGGAGCCGCAGGTTGCCGACCTCTGATGTAGAGGATTGATTTGTCGTCGTTTTCGAATAACGTACGGTAATTTTATTTTATCACCAAAGGTAATGACATTGAAAAGTGTGCATATTTCGTGTGGGATTTCATTTTATACCTTTGGACCTTATACTTTTAGGCTCAAGCTTGATTTTTTTGCAAAACAATAGTTGTTCTGTTGAAGGTCTTGTATTATAGTAGAATACGGTACCGGTAGTGTAGTTTACTTTGTATTTGGAAGTAGCCTATCATATAAAATTGAGGCAGGTGTTCACTTTTGTATTTAAACATAATTTTTGCAATTCAATGTTTATAAATGAGGTGCTCGGAAAGCTCTCAGCACTTATCCATAAGCTATTGGTCTTAAATCTTAATACGCTAAAGATTGGACATAGAAAACAAGCCATATAGATTTGTAAGACAAAAAAACGTCCCGATAGATCAAGTTGGTTAACGCGCGACTTCGTAAAGAAAGAAGCTTCAAGATCAAGCGGCGCTGGTTCGACTCTCGAAATGTGCGCTTAAGCAACACATTCTAAAGACTGCTCTCCATTCAGCAGCAACTAATGAATGGAATATTACCCGGCAAACTACACTTCAACCATCGGAAAACTTCACTCTGTCAATTTCGGTATCCGGCTCTTCGTCAAAAGCCTCTACAATATAGTAGAAAAACTACCCGGAATAACCTATCAAGGCCTTGTCAGTCCGAAGATCAAGATTCAAAACCAAGCAACCAACCAAAGTAAAATTTGGAAATATTTTTTTTCATAACAACCCCTCAATTTTTTTCGGCATTCGGCAGATAATTTTAAAAGATACGGCAACACTGCACAATAGTAACAAAAAAAAAGTGCAATGAAAATTGAACGAAGTACTAATGTAATGTTGAAAGACACAAGCAATTCAATTTTATTTTTTGCTGCTTGCGCAAATATGTACAGAACGACAAAGTAAACATACGAATTTGACACCAACAAATGGGAAAGATGGCAAAACCCAAAAGTTTAAAATATACATCGATAAAATAGTACAAACTACATAAAAACCATACTTACCGTACTAAGTTATTTTGATGTTTAAAACATTTATGGAAGCTAATATACGGTACAAGTTTCTGCCCTGGTCAAAAATACCATGAAGTCATACATTTGAATGAGATGAATCTATCATTTGAATCATATCACATCTATCATGTGTGTTAATCATTACGTACCTCAAAGAGTGAAGAAAATTGCATGTGATCTTTACAACACAGCTGCGGTAAAATTTTGTTTCAGTGCAAAAATACTTTTTTGTCCCCTCCCCCCCCCGAAATTGTGTGGTGGTTTTGCCCTTAAAAGTGACTACAGTCACTACATTATAACAAAATTTGATCGAGCAGACTAAAGCTAGGTTACTATTGGCTTAGTTTAGGCAAGTAACCTAATGACGTGTACACTGCATTTGTATTGTTAATGAGTAGGTTTAGTGATTGTACAAGTTGGTAATTTTATTTTATATTTTTCCATTATTTTGTATATTTTTGGTTTGCCATTTTATTGATGGCTAGTTTATAGTGGATACATCACCTTACGTTTAATAAGAAGATATATTATACTTGATGGCATGACAGCATGCTCGAGTGACAAACGGGGACCATAGCCTTTGCTTATCTTACGGTAATATTGCCAGACTGTGTATTTACTGGTATATTTTTTTTAGCCACACTGCCCAAGAAAATTATTTTAAAACATATTTAAAATGAATGGAATAGCGTGTGCTCGATTGTCAGAAGAACGTAAAGCATGGAGAAAAGATCACCCGTTTGGATTCGTAGCGAAACCAACCAAATCAAGTGACGGAACTTTAAATTTAATGAACTGGGAATGTGCAATACCCGGAAAAAAGGGAACATCATGGGAAGGTGGTCTTTATAAGATCCGTATGATTTTTAAAGACGACTATCCATCATCACCTCCGAAATGCAGGTTTGAACCTGCCTTATTTCATCCTAATGTCTATCCATCCGGCACTGTTTGCCTCTCAATACTTGATGAAGATAAAGATTGGAGACCAGCAATCACTATCAAACAGATTCTTCTTGGAATTCAAGATCTTCTAACAGAGCCAAATATTCATGATCCAGCTCAGGCAGAAGCATATGCCATCTATAGCCAAAATCGAAATGAATACGACAAGCGAGTAAAAGAGCAAGCCAAACAGTTTTGTGCTATGGATGTATAAACATTACAATCACTCTAGCTGCTGTGAAGAATTTCAAGCAACAAAGACATTTGATTCAACTGACATGAAATATCAGTCACTTGTTCGGCCTCATAATTTTTTGGTCAGTGAGTTAATGCAAATTTTTTTCAATTTTTATGGATAACAAAGTAAATCAACAGATAATTTTAATCCATATCACGCTTTTGATGACTCCACAACGAAATATTTTGCATAGAATATTAAACTATCTCCAAATTTGTCAAAAAAGTAAATTTTCTGCAATAGCCTGTGACCTAATTTTCAAAACATGCTAAATCTTTGACAATTTTTTGTTAAAATAAAAAGTTGTTAGAAAATATTGTGTAAAATACTTGAAAGCAGTTTAATAAGTAGCTTGCAAACCAGTTTAAGTATTTTGTTGGATTATTATTTCTACTGCCTAGTTTATTCATGCAATTGCAATTGTTAAAAAACATGTTCTCATTGTTAAGATTGAAATGTCTTGACTGGTGTTCATTTGTTGATAGATGTGAAAAATGATGAGACATAAAATTGAATTACAACATGGATAAAACTGTTCTAAAATGAAGTATGCCATATCATGTTATACATGCCAATCATGCATTGAAAAAAAAATTGGAATAGTATGGAAAATTAATAGCTGCAAATTTAACTTGTTTGGTGTTGCGATACTAATATTCATGTTTTAGTTTGGTGTGATGGCTTGGACCAGATGACTTGTAAAAAGAGCAGTTGAGGTTTTATTGTTTTTTCACTTCTACGATTTGTATATTTTAGGCACCTAAAAGACTTGTATGTGATACTGGTATTCACAAGCTTATGAATTGCCATCTGAAAACTGCAGCATGGAATCGTCATAGTAGTCTGACAACACCTAAGCTTCCTGAAGAGTGACAAATGTTATCATAAGTCTCTATCTGAACATAGTTAACAAAAAACATTGCCATTAGTTATACTGTATATACAGATTTCATTGCTTTTCACAATTTGCGATGAACAACAATGAATAAAATGTAGTACTCTACGACTACGTACCAGGTTTTATGTGTTTGCAAACTCCAGTCAATTTCTGGACGTAGTATATATACGAAAATAGTCCGATTTTAGTTTCCGAATAAAAAAGATTTTGTTAAAATTTCACAAATAGCTAAAATTTCACAAATGTTGTAAGTGCAAGCAATGTTATGTTGATGTACGAAGAAGAACAGTTTCTAGTTGTGATTTATTTGAACCATGGAAGACACAACTTATCTTTAGATTTTTTGTTTTGTTTTCATTTTATGACTTACCAACGTTAACTTTGGATATGTTTTGATTTGTGGTAAATATTTCACAAAAACAAGTGTTTCACTTTCAGTTTTTATATCATCAAACCAATCATTTCTACATTCTACAGTATGTGAATTTTGAATCGTAATATCATACATTTGGTTATTCAGACAACTGATAGCTTTATTTTGCTTCCAGTAACTAAACAACTCAATGTGTCACTCTGTCATGCTAGGGAAGAAAAGTATTTTCAGAGCTTATCAATAATTTGAAGAAAAAGTATCTAGGATCAAGACATTTTAAGTTTGACCAATTTGTTGCAAGAAAATCTCACCGTGCGACTATTTGGTGCAAGTTCTGTTTCATCTATTCAGCATATCTTGCCTTGTGCAGATATTTGTTTTGCCAGTGTTGAATTTCCATCACAATTTTTGTTATGACACAGTTGTTGCCCCACAAAAGATATTCAATGAATATTGGAAACAAGGAAATATACTAGCTATGAACACAGACAGGGTTTTTTTTAAGGTTTGGTTTGGGTGACCGCTAAGTAGTTTTAAGAGACCGCAAGTGTTTCATTTAAATACCAAAAAATAGCCATAACTACATACAATCATCGCAACATAAAATGAATTATTCGACAAGGCACAGCTTAAATGATTGTGACAGCGACCAAACAGCCTGCCCAACATGGCGGAATGGCCCGTTTCGGTGAGTCCGATTTGGTGAGTCCGATCCCTTAATGGGGGATTTTTTCATTTTTTTTTTTAAATTATTGGGTACTGTAGCCTAATTATCATTGCCGTTTTAGGGTTAGGGGTTAAAAGTTAGGAACTCACCGAATCGAACTCACCGAATCGAACTCACCGAATCAGACTCACCGAATAGTAGCAGACCCCCAACATGGCCGCCAAACAAGTTTGCTGCACAATCAAACAAAGTGTGCTTGTTGGCTTCTGCTTGTTATGTTTCCACACGTAAAAACTGATCATTATGCGCCATAAATCAGAAATAAATATTGACGAGTATCGAAGGTGCACTTCTTTTGTGAATGATTCAGCTGTTAGCTGTACCTCCACTTATTCTTTTTTCCGGACGTGAACTATTGCTCGTAGGCTACATTCGTATTATCGACAAGACATAGCGAGAAACAACCATTACTTTTCTACTGTAGTTGCAAGTCCAAATTTTGGGAAACCGCTGGGAAAATTTGGGGGACCATTTTGGTCCCACAAAACACCTTAAAAAAACACTGAACAAAGAACAAGCTAACTTACAACCAAAACTAAAATTATGTCACACTACCGTTATAATGCAAGAATTGATATAAAGTTGTTTGGCTATTGGCTAATGTAACAAAATTATATATAGGGAAGTTTGTGTGGAAATGAAATGTTTATAACAGTTTTAAAGTAATGTTTACCACTTGCATTGTACGATGTTGTATTTACTCCAACACACCGCATTGTAGCTAAGTCGTGCTTTGGTTTTGAAAGGGTTTTATGATTTATTATAGCTGGTTCAAAAGATCTGTACTGTCTGCTGGCATTGTTTGAGGCTTGATATTTCAAAAGAAAATGTTTATTTGACAAAAAATATAATAGTATTGTTATAATATAGTATTATCTTGCTTTCGGTTGTATTGTAAGTTAGCTTTTATATTTGTTCGTAACTAGTAGTTTTTGTTTTAAATATATATATATTGCATAATTTTTTTGTCACAACAACTGTCTTGAGAAAAAATTGAGATACGCATTAAACTGGCAAAAAAATATCTGCACAAGTGCACAAGGCAAAATACGATATGCTCAATGGATGAAATAGAATATTCACAAATAGTTTTGCAGTGATAGGTCTGCTGTGGTCAATTGTCTTGCGTCAGGTTGGCCTTGCTGGAATGCTGGGTATCCAAAACATCTCTATGTGCCTAATTCCATCTATGTAGTATAGTAGATATCATGTCAATAAAATTCACTACATTCAGATATTTTTGTTGAATCACTGGTAAGCTCTGACACTTTTTCACCCAATGAAGTTGCACATTCCATTTTCTGGTATGCCAGCTTTTGATAAATACAAGTGTCATTTTGTAATCTAATATGATATTATATTAACTCAATTGGTCAGAATGCTAAACAAATTTTGAAATGACTACAGTAGAGACTGGAGAATTTGCAACTTTTGGCTTATCGTTGTCACATTTCTTTCTTTTTTTTACAAAAAATGCAGATAGTGAATACTTAATATTTGAGAAGGTATGTCAGTGCAAGCTGATTCATCATCGTCTAAAGTTGACAATGATGACACCAGTGAAAACATATTTGCTTGTTCTTCTCTGGGGTGCAATCAGGTAAAAAATGTTTTAGCTTATTTAGTAATTACTTTGAAATTTTCTGCCTCTTGTTGTTCATTGATTAATATTGAGAGCACTAGTCAAAGGTAAAAGTAATTAAATCACCGAATTAAAAATTTACCGAACCAAATTTACCAGGTACCGAATTAAAAATAGTAGTCAATTTCATATGCGAAATCACAGTGTTACAGGACAAGCTGAAGTACCAACTTTATAATGCAGCAATGCATATAATTTATGCTGTGGTTGTTAATTGTGTTAAAAAATATTTTTACATTTGTCAATCTGATTTCAACTGTGGATTGTGGAAGTTATTCAATTTCACACATATTGTACATTGTACAAGTCTCTTTTGGTTGCCATGCATAAATATAAATTGGATTTTTTAGAAATTTGCAAGTGCTAATGAACTAACAATCCATAACCAAAAGCATCAGATGACTTTGACACTAGGTCCTCCTAAACTGCCAAGCTTAGCTGATGTTTTACCTGTTGGTAAGTAGCTAGAGTTTGTTGTCTTAAATATTCAGAAAACCAGTTCAACATTATTGTTTGAAAGTGTGTCAGTTTGTAAAAATATTATTTTCTTATTATTATTTGTTTATGACATAATTTTGTTTATTTAAGGTGAATAAAAAAAAACAACTTTTGAAAAAAAGTTTGGTGAAAACATTTATATACCCATTAGGTTTTAATGAGGCTGTTCAATGGTAAATTTAAAAGCATAATACCTTCTGGTGTAAAATATGCGAAACCATCACAAGATGTTGTATGTACAAAAAATATTCTTTTCTGAAAGTTGATGAATTAATCTAAAACCTCATGCTGCGGTCAACCGGAATAATAGCATTTTATTTCCTGTTAATTACAAAAGCTGGTAGAAACTTCTGCTTGACTAGTTTAAGTTACTTTAACTCTGATCTCAAGCGATGCATAAACATTTGATTTCCTGTGATTTATGGGTTTCACTATTCCGTTGCTCTTGTTTTAAGTTTCGTTTTGTTGTTGATTGACGACTTTTATACTATTTGACGAGTTTTTCAGTGATTTTCAAATTTGCGCCCAATACTTTGTTTCGAATCTGACTTTCATTGCGCATCTACACACTACACTGCAGCAATACGATTCTGTGCTCTTTCATATGCTGATCACCTGATCTGATTCTTCATATAAAGGAAGTTGTGACTGATTGATATTATGACTATATTATATATGTTGGGAATCACTTACAAAATTGTGTGGTAGTTTGGTTCATTTCACATTAGAAAAACGTCGATTTATTTGATTTCGACTGTCATGCTTAGTGAGATAAATGTTGGTTTAAGTAGTTCGGTGACAAAGTGCCAGTGATATCTCATGATACAATTTGATTTTTTAAGATCAAACTCCCACTCCAACAAGATTTCTGCATCTTGGAAACAAGCTTGGCCTGTTTGATGAACTAAACCCGTTTGACAAAGAATTTAAAACTGCACAAAAAGATGTAAGTGGTCGAATTTCATGCTATCACTGAATGCGTTGTGCATACTGTGTTCAGTTTGTTAGCTGTTGATCCCAGGGGCGGATCCAGCAAGTAGCCTTTGAGGGGATTTCAGCACCAAACAATGATATGCAGGTCATTGGCTACATTGATCGTACAAACTCTGTACTTGCAAATACACCGTAAGTAAAGTTACTTTTCTGTGTTTTGGGGGGAGCTATCGCCTCCCGCCACTGGTTGGTTCAAGCCAATAGTCCACAAGTAGCTTGCTTCAATTTACAAGTATGAAGAAATTGTGTCAATCATGTTATTTTCTTGTTGTCATGTATCTTAACAATAGTTGCTGTCAAGATGAATATTTTTTGAACGGTTTTGTGTAGATCTTTTTTCTAATCGTCTTCATGTGTTATATGATTTCACTTTGCTGATGCAGTCTGCTGCAGTAATGAATTTCACAACCGAGTCAAACAAGCATTTCATTTAATATCAATGCTGTGCATAAGTTTGTACTGTGTTTGAAATTTCTCCGGTATGTTTTTGTTATGCAAAGTTCACTTGCCCTTTTACTTTAGAATAATCGTCTCTTCGTATACCGTAACTGACTTTTAGCCTCAGGGTTATAATATTTAGTTCTTAGTTTCTCGAAGCCAGCCGTCCGATATGTATAATACGTGGGTTGTATGGGAAACACACCTTTATCGTCTCTAAGTGTTTGCGTCATTACTATAGCTAGTTCGTATGATCGTGTCATTAATTAACGAGAAAAATATCAACAGTTGTTCTGTCATTTTGCGAAAACGCACTTGCAATATTAGTGTATCTATTAATTAAAACATAGCGTAACGCTTTACCCAGAAACAACAATATAATACTGTGCAGTTTCACGTTGCTTGTATTCTTTGGTAACATTTTCAGGTGAATATAAAAATAGTATCGAAGAGTTGGTTTGTTATGTTATGCAAAACTTGAATATGTCAAGAAGATAGTTTATCATTGCTCGAAGTATCGTCTGACTCCCTTCAACAGGAGCTTGTCGTCAGGGGCTCCTGCATGGAGTCAGACGAAAACTACTGCAGCTTCGAGCAATGAAAAACTTTCTTCTCGCCATGGTCACAAAGACTATCTTTTATATCACCATATTTGTACGTTTAAGGGCATTTCTTCTAAGCAAAGACGAGCCGCGGCGGTTGTTCAGCAGTTACAAGCATTGAGTAACAAAAATAAATCACCTTCGACTCCAACGCGCTCTACAGATGGAAATTCTCTTTCGGTATCTGGGGTATGTTTCACCTTTTGCATACCTCAAATCATTCCAACTAAAAAAAAACTATACATGAATAATTATTACTTTTCTTTGTAAATTGACGTATTCTTCAATGCTTCAATAATAACACTGTTGCAATTTTAAATATTTACATTGATAATAATGTACAAACACAAGCTATCAGATATTTTCTCCTGGTGTTTCTTGTTCAGAGCAGAAAACCCGTTTCTCTTGTTTGAAGCGAACTCTTTTCAAGCTAAGTTCTTCGACTGTGTTTGACCGCAACACACGTGGAAAAAGCTAAAACGACTTGCCATTATTCAAACGCGAGGCAAACCCTGAAAGCAATTTTGGTTGAAATTTGTTGTCAAACACATGTCACACCTCTGGCTACTTTTGTATTATTGATGAATATCACTAAAGTGTTCCTGGTGTAGTATTTCAGGTCGTTTGTTTTTTTATTTTACAGCAACCTCTTCATGTTATCGCAATTACACCAACGCTACCCTCCCCAGTGACTGGTCTTTCAGGGGGTGCGGGACAATTCCTTCTTCCCCCTCTTCCGTCGCCACAAGGACTAATCCCTGGCCTTAACGCAACTTCGCCCCTTCAAGTTCCAGTCAACCTTTTGAGTCCAACCCTAATGCCATTCCCCTCAGGTAATGCAATTATGCGGTTGTGATGCAATAAGTACTAAGAACTTATTACGCACCGTACGGTACGCGTATTTGTAATATGTTGGTCGCTGCAGCAGATGGGGTTTTTTGTTTGTCCTATCCAGGCTTAAACCTGGTGGTTGAAGATTTTGATTAAGATTTAGACGGGAAGGCAAGGAAGCCAAGATGGGGTGTTTTGACCGATAGACACTTGAGCATTTTCCCTATGAACCAGTTAACTGCAGTCATTGTGACCCTTCTAGCACTCAGTCTGAGTGTTGATTCTTGTTTCGAGCTTTATTTTATAAGAACAGAAGAAAAAAGTAATGGCAAAGGTGGGAACCCACGTTATCGAAATGACAACTTCCTAACCCTCAAACGCAAGAGCACGCGGACGACGGCGAAACGTTGACTTAATTTACTTTCTAACGTGCATGAGTCACATAACTGTAAGCAGCTGATTTAAATCTTGCTTTCTGATTGGTTTATTCACCTCATCTGCTGCTGCGATCTTCAGATTACAAATACGCGTATGGTACAAAGCTTATATGTTTTTCTATGTACAATTTTGTAATTTAACTGCAGAAATATTGCTTTGTGTCAAGAGCTTACTTTTAATTGCTCTACAATGGCATACTCCAATAGTGCTCATCATCACACACAAACAAAAAAAATAATCAAAATTAAATATTTAAATAGTTGTTGACTGATAAGATGCAGAAGGAATTTAAATTTTGCTTTCTTAGATAATCTCCCCCCCCCCCCGGTTGGTTAAACAATAAAATAACTTGGTGACATCACCAAAGAACGAACCAAGACATTGGTTCCACCCAAAGGTCTATAGTAAATGCCTTGCATTGTAGCAAAGATGGAAACAACATAACGACTGAATGAATCCCAAGAGGATGAAATTAAAGCGAAGGCAAACTAGCAAGAAAATGGAGGGGTACTACTGAAATATAATTTGAAAGATTGCATGGCAAAATAGGACTAGCATAAGAAAATTTCCAAAGACCGTCTTGACATTATGACGACATAAAAAAGTTTATAGTCGCATAGTAGGCTACCGCAAAAGCTGAGTGAATAAAATAATCGAAAAATCAGCCTACTGTAGTTTAATTGAACAGCACCCTTTCATAAAACTTTTCAATATCGAGATCAATGTGTTCATGAACTTTCTCCTCTAGGTGGCATTGCCGAGTTGCGATTATTATACTCGGCAAACTTTCAAGCAAGTCGGGTTTGGTGGCTAGTAAACTTTATTGGCAGAGCTTTCGCAGCCGTCAAGTTTGCTTCGTCAGTACTGCTCTTATTTATGTATATGGTTTGTACGTATGGCAATCAAAGTTTTAAATGCAACTTTACATGAATGCGCGGTGGATAACTGGTGACTTCGGTCGTTTCCCCTAAGATCTGACCTACCTCTTGAACAAGGAAGGGCGTTCCTTCTAGATATCGTGCTACTGTTCAGTTGTTTACAAACGTGAAAGTCAACTATCGTACACAGCTGTTGATTTTTCGCAATTTGCAGCTGGTTTGACATGGTGTGTTCGCCATATTGCTTGCTCGATATATTAATAATTTCCGTTTAACGGAATATAAAATTTTTAATCCTTTGCACATCATGGCTGTCGGACAAATTTGCAAAAATTCTTAACTTTTTCGTTTAGAAAGTACAGGATGTTTCTCGTGCAAGAAATCACGCAGTTCACTTGAGCATCGGAAACAAGTGACATTGTTGATGAATGCTGTTAGTTGGTGGTTACCAGTACTTCATTCGTTGGCTGGTGAAGTGTTTTGATGTAAACAGAGTTTTGTCTGATTGGATATCTGTTGTTGTGAGCATTGGCGAACGCAGTGCATTTAAGTTTGATGAAGTACGTAAGTTAAGTTTTAGATCGAAGCACCAAAGCAAACTTGATGGAGCCGATGTATGAAAGGAGTCAGTTGTATGAAGGTGACACAGCAGTTTCAGGATTTCGTGTTTTACTACTCATAACAATAAATGTTTTTAATTTATATATAAAGTTTACACAGTAAATTAGGAGATAGTTTTTTACTTTTTCCCGCTTCTTTTTCTCCTTTATATATTTTCCATATTTGGTCCGATAATAATACGAGTTAGGCATTTTTTTTTGAAAAGTTTAGTTTGCGTTCTTTTTCTTTTCATTTGGTTTGTTTCACCCTATCATCTAAATTACCTTCAATTGTTAGTGTAAGAACTTCTAAGCTTCTACTGCAATCTTCTATCTACTACCTGGTGCTTAAGTAAGTCTTTTCTACTCAATGTAAGAAAGAAACGAATTTCTACCACCACACGTAACACTTTTTGGAAAACTACTGTTGTGTCTACTGAGAACATTACAATAAAAAATGGAGTTTACTATGCAATAGATGTATCGCGTGGGAAAAATATTTGACACCAATTACACCATTCAAGTTGCTTTTCCACTGAAATCCTTGTGGATTTACGCTTCCGACATTACTACACAGATGTAGAAGTAGGAATATTACGCATTTATGTGTTGAAACTAACTGAACAAAAAAACATCCAAAGTTATTTTGCTTGTGCGCTCATTTAAAATTTTCGGCGAACTCATTTCCGATTCTGCGCTCGGAGTTGAGAAATATTGCAACAACAAATTGGCCCCACTAATATCCAACCATTTCGTTGCGCACTTGCCTACCAACTGATCTTACCGTTGCACTTTATTGTATGCAATTTTCGGTAGAATCTTGTGCTTAAAATGTAGAATGGACTTTGGCCTATGCCTAAATATGCTTTTAATACTTTATTTACTAACATACATCTAAAAACTTTATCACTTTTCAATTATCCAGGTTTCGTGTCCGGCATGCCTGCTTCATTGATGGCCGATGCCCAACAAAGAGCTGCCGTCTTGACACAGGTTTGTTCATTTTCTTGCTAACCATTTTCTTGCTAACCGGCTCTGTGGCTTAGTGGTTAGTGCGCCCGCCTCTGAATCGGTAGGCATGAGTTCGATACCTTGTCGGGTCATACCAAAGACTTCTTAAAAATGGTACTGAATCTAATTTCTGCTTGGCACTGAGTAATGGAGTGGATTCGGGTAATAATGTACTCAGTTGCGCCTCTATACGGCTGCATTGACACTGTCTGCTTTGTAAAGCGCTGAGGAGCAACGCATTCTGCGATGGATACAGCGCTATATAAAAACTAACATTATTATAAGTGCTGTCTCCCCTGACAGGTTATTTTTTGATATTTTGTTGAAAAGTGTGTTTCGCATGACATCACGAACATTCAGGTCTTCATCCCGTAAACCTGTCTTTTTTTTACATCTGTAGACGATGAAATAATGTAAAAAAGGACTAGTTTGCTGAAAGCTGGCTGACCAGAGATTTTTCAAAATCGATAACAACACACTTTGACAAACAAACTATTTTTCGTTGATCTATGCCGAGTTTGACCAACTGTGGTCAATATCGGTATACTGCAAGCCAATGTGATGGATTAATGTGATGCATTACTGTTACTTGGACATAGCGTTCATGTGCCAAAATCTTTTGGTGGTGATGCTATTGCAAGCCTCTAATTATAACGATTAACTAATCAAATGATTGTTTGGTCATCCACTGCATGGTCTGCTACTATTCGGAGAAAGCCTTTTTTGGATAATTTTAAAATTCCACAGCGGCATCTGTTTATTTATATAAATTAGCTACCAAGTAAAGTGTCAGCAAAAAAGTCCCAACTAAAGGGAAAAAAATAGTTATCAAGCGGCGTTCCATGATTAACAATAGAGGTTAATTAAATAGTTCTCTCAGCCAAAAAAGCAGTGGTCAAATAGTAGGTAAGTAAAGTATCAGTAAAAAATCTCTAAACTATTGTCTGTGGAAGAAAAAAATAAGCAGTTATCTATCGTTAAATGACCTTCGAAACTGCGGAGTCAGACCGGCTTCCACAAGCCGACATTTCTCCATTCCGTTTGTATTCGAAATGTTTTTCTCTTCATTCACAATATTTTTTCATCTACAAGGCAAAGTATGAGCGTCGCTGTCGACCTATAAAAACTTAAAGACTTGCTCAAAGGGCTTATCCACTATCACACCAAAATCAAACCCGTATTCTCCAGTGCTTTGCACTTATTGGATAACTCGAGGCGCGAGTAGTTTCAGATTAATTGAGTTTCTAATATTATTCACCACTCGACAGCAATGAACGGCAAAAATTGTTTTCTTCAGGCGATGTTTGCTGCAGCTGTCCCCGGATCGTCAGCGGCCAACATGTCATACCCAACCCTGGCTTCCTCACAGCAAGGAGATAACACCGAGATCTTGAGCAGCATCTCTGCGTCAATCGAACCAACTGTCGCTGCTGTGAATATTTGTTTTCAATTTCAGTAAAAGCTTTCAATGTTTAATGCTCCACCTGAGATCAACCCACTTCGTATCAAAATTGGTTTCACTTGAATCACAATTTGTTTGCAACTTGATAGGGTAACAGTTCAATAAAATAAACTTGCCACAAACAAGTGCTGTATTTGCAAGCCTAGCAAATATTATTCCCTTTATACGACTCCCTAATTTAACTTTTACACCTTCTTATGGTCATCTAGTGGATACATACAAACTTACCTACGCTCAATCACAACATACTTAAAGTCAAAAAAATAAATAATTTCTCAAACAGACTCAGCTAACGGACTCCTTATCTGCTGCATCGTTGGTTATCCCAAAGCAGGAACGACCAATGTCCGTGCCCTCAGTTACCACAGAACAAAGCCAGTTCCCCGATACATCAACAGCACAACCGAGCATGCTTGCCACAACAGAGTCTTTTAACCAAGGGTAAGCAAAGATGCATTAAATTATGAAGCAACGTTATAATCATGTATTGTGACGTCTTCAAACATTGTCACTCGCCCAAGGTTTTATGGCTATCAAAGCGTTATGTTTATTGGGTTGGTAAATACGCAATGGGCAAAAATATTATATAAAGATGCACTAATCGGTAGTATCAGAATATCGTTCGGTTTGTTTTCATTTACAGATCGGAGGAGATGTTGTTGTCGTCGTATCCTGTGGTCGTGCAACTTCCCAATGGCCAAACCACTTGCATTGGACTATCATCCGGAACCGCAACAATGTCAACGAACACCCGTGTAGCGTCCGCATCTACATCCTTGCCAAGTGTGTCCACACTCCAGCATCCCATTGTGGTGAGTGATTCAAAGCTTTGTTCAGCTGTGCACGCTCTGAACACGAACATCAATTTGGATGATAATGTTTAGTAAAGGCTACGATTGGATTTCCGAACATTTTGTGAACGATATACATCCATGTTTATTGAATTGCCGCGTCGTCTGAATCTCTTTTTTTTTTCATTGATAAAATATCATAAAATAATGTCACAATGAAGCCATCCAGCAGTTGCGTTTTCAATCAAACAAGCTCACATTCTGTATGTGTTCACTCCCAACCATCTCTGTAGTGCCTGGCAGAGCAACTAATCGGTGTAGCTCGAGAACTTTTAGTCGACTGAAAAGTTTGTTGCTGTAGCACTAAAAACCTTTCTTTGAAAATAAAGCATGTTTCCAAAACTAAAGTGTATTTTTCTTTTAATTGTGCAATCCGCTTCAAAAATCTTCGTTTATACTTCAGAACTCCCAGGCAAATACGCATCCTGCTCTTGGACCAAGAGCTTCTAGTGAATTTGGAAGCACTTCAAGTTTGCTGGAAGCCAAACAAGTGTGTTTAGTTATTGTATAATGCTTTTGAAAATGATTGTAAATGTTTTTAACTATTTTGCCTCTTTGTCAGTTGGCATACTTATTCAAAAGCGTGTACCACTGGCAGTTTTGAACTTTTTCCTTGTATCAGGCCATCGTATAATTTCAGCGCAGAATTTTCACAAACCAGATGATCTCTAATTGCTGACAGTACATTTGAGTTGAATCTGTTTCTTTGGTTGGTGGAGCGCTCGGACGATTTTTTTTCCAATGGCATGGATCGTTACCTTCTAAACCGAGAAAGGGCAGGTCTTCAGTGCTGTATACAGCTGTTTTACGAGGAATAGATCGCCCTGAGGCCGAACGAAAGGAAGAAGGGGAAGTTTCTTTGTCGACATGTCTGGATCACACAACTCAGCAATGCACCAGCACTTGCAGAGCGAGTGGTGAACATTTTGACGTTATTCTGGACTGCTTGCTTGTGATTTTTAGCTGATAGGTTTGAAAAAGAGAAATAAGCTGAACGTTAGGGTGCATCCTTTCCCCCTCATTTTGGAATTTCAACTTGTGCCATTGAGAAATGGTGACCGTTCTAGGTCAGATTCAACTAAAAAAAGACGAGATTCACCCCCCGCAACAACAGTGATAATTTTAATTCTTCTTGTTTTTATCCATGTGTTGTTGATTTTTGTTCCTGTATTTTTTTTTGTTTTTACTATATGTTTACATTCCATGGTGGTGCAGGTCCTTTTCTTAAAGCAATTATATTCAAACGTAGCCAATCTTGACTAGCCTACCTCGTCTTTCACCTGTTTTCCATGTTCTTTTTGGATGTCTCCGTTTTCTCTTCTCATCTCCTTGCAAATCTCGAACCTTTCTGAGAAAAGTTCTTTACTTCCTTTTTAACACATGCCATTGTACATATACGTTTGCCCTTGCAACTTGGTCTATAGTCTTCCTCATCTCTAGCGCATATCCATCAGCTTTTCATTCTTTTTCTTCCTTGTTTTTACTTCACACATTTCTCTCACAATTGGTCTTCTCGTTCTTCTCAGGACTGATGGTTTACTCTCTCTATGTCTCACTCTTACCACTGCACAATATTACAAGCCCCACACAACTCCAAAAGACTGTTCCCATCATCTTTAATGAAAATTTTCTTGCATACAACATTTCCCCGTATTTCCGAAACTTTGTCCAACCTAGTCTTTCATGCTCCAGCTGTTGCGCACCCACCACTTTATTATCTGAGCACCAGATAACAGGAAGCTGTATCCGTTTTGAGAAAAAAAGCTTATTCGTGACTCTCCACTAAATCCTGTTTTACATTTCCCACAATTAAAACACTTGCTAATCTTAATGTAGCTCTTGTTTCATCTTGCATGTACCCACTTTTTGCACTCCTTGCATTGTATTGAATTCCGCATCGCTATTTCACCACGTGTTGTACAAGGATCCACTTTGTCCGTAACTGTTTCTTCCGCTTTCTCTATTACTATCACTTTTGGATGGTTTTTCAGAATTGACATTTATACCCTTGATCTCAAATGCTTTTAATTCCTACCGTTTTTTCCAGTCCCTCTATTCTATGCTTGTCAAGACAAGATCATCTGCGTATGAAATTTCACTCAGCATGCCATCCCTTACTCTTCCAGTCACAACATCAACAATAATAACAAATGTGAAAAATCACAGTACTCATCCTTGGTATACCCCGGCTTGGATTTTACAAAAATATCATCTGATTGATCTGATCCTACTCTCACTTTTGTTGTCAGACCATCATGGATCGACATTACCACCGACTCATACTAGCACCTCTGGCATAGGTTGCCTCTTTTCTTCATTGCCCCCTCCATTACTTTTCTTAGGACTCCGTGAAAAGTCCTTTCTAAATTCACAAAATAACAAATACAGAATTTTTTCTACAAGATTAAAAAGTAAACTCATCATCGTTGTTAATGACAGCGAGGAATAAAGTTGGCTGCAAACTTTATCATCATCAAACTATACACAGAAAAACTTAAAGAATACTCTTCAAGTGATGGAATGAAGCGAATGTGATTTGCTTAACTTAAAAAAAGACTACGTACTTAGCCGTTAATGCAGTTTGCGGTTATCTTCGTTTATTATTTTGGTACTGGCAAAGATTCAATTGCGTTATTTGTCCTGTTTTCTATAGCTTCTTTTACACCTTTGTCTATAAAGTGTGTAGAAATTTTTTTACAACATTATTTTCTTTGCATTTTGAATTAAATTCAGTAGTTGCAATACATTTAGTACCAAACTCGATGTGGTTATCCCGTTTAGTTTTTGAGTTATAGCGATTTTACTAAACCAAATTTAAGGGGTCTTAGGAAGTGGTATTAGGAAGGTCTGGTGACCCTAATAATTTTTTGGTTGAATCTGACCTGGAATTGTCACCATTTCTCAATGGCACAAGTTGAAATTCCAAAATGAGGGGGAAATGACGCACGTGTTACAGAGATAAGGATAAAAGCAGTGGCCTCGCAGATGCAGTCTCATCCGTCATATTGAAGACGATGTTCAATTTGCGTCTAAACTTACTGGAAATTAATGAATAAAGCGATGCACCCTATACACGAGCATAATGATTGCATTTTTTACGAAGGAAAATATTGAGGGTAGCAAGCCATGGTTGTTGCCTTTGCATATAGGTATTGATTCGGAAAAGTTTAGGAAACACTGCTGTGAAGTTTAAAGCATTATCTTCGACATATATCTCTCTGATTAATAATTTAGTTTTCATTTGCTAATATTCTGTTTGATGCATTCATTTTGCTTTACAACGAGCATCTTATTGTTTGCAGAAGCTGAAAGAAACTCTCACCAGTAACAACCCTAATTTACAACAACAAGTTACAACCACCAATCAGGTTGGATCTATGGCATATGCAATGTATATTTACATCTTTGCCAAATATACGTTTTCACCCAACGCATGCTATATTAATAGGTTTTGTAGGCGGCTGCAGGGTTTGTCCCTTGCGATGGCCAGTATTTGTAAAAGATTTGCGAAAATTCGTATGGGACCTTTTACGATTAGTACGTTCAATTTTTGTTGCACCACAATCCTAAAAAACGCACAAAGTTGAACATTACTTTAGGCTACAAGCACATAAACACTAATGAGGAAAACGAAAGTTTTTGGCTTCCATCTAACCCTCGAAAGGAATTTTAACATCCACACTCTATCGATTGGTGTTGTGTTCAGTCAATCACTATGGGCGTTGATGTTTCCTCCGGGGAAGCGAAGCCAGTACGCAGACGGGGAAGGCAGAGCCAGGACATCGACCCTGACCTGAAGCGGCAAAGATTTTTAGAAAGAAATCGGGCTGCGGCAAGCAGGTATGACCACCAGGCGAAAATGCGTCGCAAAAAATAAATTCAGATTGGTACTCAGGCTTCACTGGGTTAGCCTGTTACCAATTCACAAGAAAATTTTCGGTGTTAATTTTATGTACTGTTGGTTTAGTTTTTTTTAATTGTTTCTTATCGGTGCAAAATTGTAATATCTCAATATCCGGCAGAAAATATCTTCTGTTCTGCTTAATTTTACTTTGTTGTATTAATGTTTTTGAGTCATTCACTCCAAGACATCCTTCATTTCATATCCTCATTATTTTTTGTATTCAGATGTCGGTCGAAGAAGAAGCTTTGGGTGAATGGTTTGGAAAGCAAAGCGAAAGGATTATCACAGACTAATATTATGTTACAAGTGAGACACCACTATTATTTAGTTGTGCTAAAGTACTGATTAAATCCGATTTTGAAGCGATTTTCAACGCTATTGCAATCATTTCACAAAAGCGAGATTTTTTCTGAATTCCAAAGATCAGACTGTTTTTTTCTGGTTTAGTCAGGCTTGTCATACACTTTCAGGGTGAAAAGGTCGATCACACATCATTAATTTTCAACTCGTTAAATCTGGTATTGTTTACTGCATTAATATTACACAAAATTTACGTTAAATACGTGTGGTTGAGCTGTTAAGAATCTGTTGATGATACAAAACTCAAAAAACGATGAGTAGGCGTTTGAAAGCTCTGAAATGCTATATTGGGCCCTAGGCATAAGTGTTTGCTGGAGTAATACTTTTCAGTTTTTTAATTTATCAACTAAACTCATTTTTAAGATATCTTTTTTTAGAATGAAATTGCTGCTCTGAAAGACGAAATTGCAACGTTAAAACAACTTCTTTTATCACACCGGTAAGTGACTAGGGTACAGTATATAGATAGCTATTCTAGTAAGATAGTTGCAAGCATCATAAATACGATCCATGCAGCCAGGGCTGCGATTTTTTCTTTCTTGTCGAACGACCAAAAATTCTACGCTTGTTTGTCGAATAGTAATATGACGTCACAAGAGTCAGATTATAAGCGTTTGGTCGCGAGTTACCGCACAAGTTGTGTGGTATCAGAGTCACTTACTTTAAGTTTTTAACGCTGGTTGAGTGATTCCATCTACGACGGAAAAAAACATTGCCGTCGCCAAATCAACACACCTTGGATTGCTGCGACAATTGCCGTATGCTTTAATGTTTAATCAAACAAAATTTTATGCGCTTCTTCATCGCGCGTCACACGGCGGTAGCCCAGAGCATCACGCTATTTTATGCGCTGACAATGCTCTTGTGAACTGTAAAAAGTTTACCACCTTATGAATACTGGCTTAATTGTTACGCAAATGTTATTCTTTCATCGAATGCTTATTGTTTACCGGTGTCGTTGCGAATATAAATCATCGTGAAAGAAGATACAGTTAAAAAGTGGAATTTATCTGCTATAGATTGATAATAATTATCAAACAGAAGGAAAAGTTAGTGTGGTATTTTGCAAAATTTGTAAAGAATTTTATGACGGAAACAAATTGGAATTAGAAAAGCTAGGGGGTCAAGTTAAAAAAGTAATACGAAATTCGATAAATGGTTCTTGGGCAGTAAAGTAATGCTTCCGATCATATGGCATTGCGCGTTCATGAACGGGCAGTTTTGCGTCTTCAAGTATTCTAGTGACGACGCGACAACCTCATCCTCCGATACAGCATCTGATAATTCCGATTCTGACAGCTAGTTCTTTATCAAACAGACTCGTGTTTGCTCGCAGTATCTCAATTGTGCCGAAATTATGTTAGTGTAAACGTAAATCGAGGCAATCATCTCGCAGTGAGATATTAATTTGTTACCGGTACCTGGTTGAACAATTAACGTTATTTTATGATAATTCAAAGTCGCTAGATGTCGAATTAATGTAAAACAAACGTAAACTTCTTCTTGGGCATTGTTATGCAGGCAGCAAAATTCGTTATTTTTGCATTAACTTCACGTCTGTAGACGTTGAATCAATGTAAAAATGATGATTTTTCTGTCTGGCTACGCAATGTAACCCGCCAGGAAAATTAAATAGATTTGTGCTGACTCGAACGTTGAATCAACCCAAAATTAACTTACTTTTCCCCCTGAGTTATTTAACGTAACAGCGTGCGTATTGCTACTTTTGGTATTATTACATCACTACAAATCAAACAGTGCGGTCGTGACTCGTGATAGACTACTCTAGTATATTTTTTGCTTCTCGTTTTTTCGATTCCACGTCCGCAGACGTTGAATCAATGTAAAAACGAAGGGTTTTGCCAGCTGGGTTGTGTGCTTTTGTGAATGCAAAATTGCCCATTACGTAATCACAGAAACCCTTTTAGTGGATGGAAGTCAAGTTGCAACCGTGTTTATCTGTCTACTATTCCTTGTTCACATTGCAAAACATTTCTGCAAGCTTGGAACAACAAGGGCATAAGTCAGACATAAATACAAACTTGCAAACACGTTGACAATTAAAGTAGCCTACTTCGGTTATTTTATCTATAAAAGAAACCCGTTGCGTCGAATAGCACGAAACGTGTGTGGCGAAATGTTTGATGCCAGGCGTTGGAACTTCGATCAAAGCATTCTCCCGCAGTGTTCAAAATGGCGGCGCTGACGCCTTGGAGTTTCTCGTGTGAAGCGTCACTTTTAGACCTTGCTTTGAAGTACCTGGCGCAAGAAAGTTTACGTAAGTCAGCACTCTTATGATTGCATCACGTGATGCCCCCCACCCCGATTGTTCCTCGACCTGACAACGTTTAGTCCTCTCTCAGTTTTTTTTCCTTTTTATTTTCCTTTTTTTTTCGTTTTTTTTTTCCGTAAGGCACGGCGTTTGTCGAATAGTAATGGCGTGTGTCGAGTGGCCTCGTCACCGAAAAAGGCAAAAATCGCAGCCCTGCATGCAGCCCAAATCTTACGAAACCAACCAATTTCTCACCGAGGTCTTACCACATTACATTGTTTTTTGTCTTTATGTTTTTCTTTTCTTTGCAAAAGTGGCAGCTGTGCAGGATCTATTTTTAGAAAAACTTGCAGGGTTGATGCAACTGAAAGTTTTCCTGTTATGTTCCAACACGTATGACACGTGATCAAACTATTGTCTTTAAAGAGTCGAGTGTGTTCGCCTTCACTCATCGCCATGAAGGTCGCAGCCACACTTTGTAACCAGCCTTGCCAACATGCATATACTGCACTGCATGTGTCCTAAAACCACTCCCTGGATTTTGCCACCAGGTATCTGGCAGTTTAAGGAAATTTTTACCCTGGTCATATTTTGTGCTACTTTTCAATTTTGCATATCTTTTCACAGTGACTGTCCGATCACTAAAATGCAGCAGCAGAACATGGCGTTGGCTGGCATCAACTTGGATCCCAATTCGTCTCTGTCATCTGTTAAATCCGAATCATCTGGCAACACTGGTGAGTGGACCTCAAAACTTTCTAACAACATCATGACCTAAGTGTAGCTGTAGTTTAGTTATTTGTCGCATTGTTAATGTATTGAAACAACTGGCTAAGCATATTTTTAAATAAATATCTTAGTTTTAAACTTGACATTTTTCTGGTGAGACTCTCTCTCACCGGCTTCCGGTGTTGCCCTGTCATGCGTCATATTTGATCGTGTTTAAATTAGCGGTCACTTTCTCAGCTTGGTATGTTTTGCAGCAAGTCTTCACCAATCCCTGTCAAGTACACTCTCGAATAACTCAGTGGACGACAACTTGCGCTCAACCCAGCAGGTCAGCCAGTATTCATAACACACATTACTGGCCGTTATTGTGCTTTTTTACAAACTTAAACCATCGCAGTGTCAATTACAATTACGTGTCTGTGTCCTTAAAATGTAGTTTGACTGTTGTACCGGTACTTGGGTTAATTTAAATAATAGTAACTTTTCATCTCAATTCTGTATATTTGTCGTTAGCTAACCAGTTATCCAGGTGATTGACGTTTACTATTGGATTGGAAAGCCGGTTTTCCGCAATTATACAAGGAATCGATTGATTTAAATCATCGACATGTGATGTCGTCGACTTGCGATTTATTGTGAATGTTTAAAACATAATAAAAATAAATCTTCATATCACAGCATGGTCAATGTTGTGCATCAAAAGTTCGAGTTTTAACAAAAGCGATTTCATTTCCTCGCAGCCCAATGTCTCCAATTCCTTAGTGAATGGGTCGCTCTTCCTCGCTATGACATCTGCCTCTTCGTGACGATATGACTCCAGCATCGTTTAAAGGCTAAAGATTTTCATCATTTCTTTCATTGTCTTTTTACTTTCCGGTCATAGAAGGATCTTGTTAGGTGAAACAGCGATTTGTTGTCGGTGTTTTCAATCAAGCAAACCAGAATAATAAAAGCTTCATTTTAGTGAAAGACACAGCTTTAAGCCAAGAATAAATTCATCTGAATTTTCATACATTTGTTTTTGAACGATAAATATATTTTTACTAACCAATGGTACAGCATTTCGTGTTCTTTCAGACATGCAACATCGAACTTTGTTTGTTTTGTTCGTTGCTATTGTACAGCTTGCTTATCTAGTGACATTTGCGTCTTCAGCTAACTAACACTTGTCTCTTTTACATAGACCAGTTTTCTCAACGTCTGCGGACGTTGAATCAATGTAAAAAAGACTGATTATGCACCGGAGCAACTAAACTTTTCAACGTTTTTTTTAGCTTCCATTTTTTAATATTGTAAGGACCATAAAACTCCTAGCGTCTCTTAAAAGTGTTTATTTTGCATATGTGTTAATGTTTACAGTTAACCGATGAAATTATATGAAACTTTCAATTTCTTCTCTCTAGCGTTTGTCAAACCTAAGTTGATCACATTTCACAAAGTTGGTCCAGCAAACATTAATAATGGGGATAATCATGTCGAACTTACTTTCGCAATTCCTACTTGTTGTACAGCCGCAAATGCACTGCCGTAGGTCTCCCTTGCTGAAGTTGTGCTAGTTTTAACAACATGTCTCCAATTCTAACTAACTACAGGTTTCCTAGCTGAACTAACCTGAATTTTGAAGCTCATGCTGATTTGCTGTCAATGCTATTGTAATCTTTTATATTTTGCCAAACTAAAACCTAAGCAACATTCCGCCACATGTCCGGCCAGCATATTAGTGCATTTTACATTGATTCGTCGTCTAAGAAAGACTGCTTTGCTGGCAATGTGGGTTGTTGGCAAACTCATCATGTCATTTTTGAGCATAAGAAGTTGGAACAAGCTCAGCGTTTAATTATTTTCTCAAGCCACTTAAAGTTTACGTTAGTTTTGCACCAAGACCAATTGAAACTATCGCTCATTGTTCATACTGAAAAGTAAGTTTTCGTTGCATGTAAAATGTGCTTCATGAAAGGCCTCTTTAGACTACTAACGACCGATATTATTAATTGTGTAGTGTGAATACGCCTTTATCATAGATTTTTAGCAGTATTTTAACGTTTTTTAAATCTTATTTTTGAATACGAATCGTCATAGTATCTTTATATCGTGGTGTGGTTGTTTTTACTGTCGGTTTTCCGCATGAAAACATTTTGTTGCGAATAGCACGAATCATGACGTTGTATCAACGTTGAATTGGTGTAAATATGTCGGGCATCGTGTGTATTTGCCATAAAAGTTCCACACTTTAATGAACGACCAAATATCCTGGCGTCCAAGCAGCAGCAGAATAATGGTCTACATTTGTATTTATGGAAGACTTGCTTCACCTGTCCTAGACCATTAACGTTTTTGTTTTCCTCACCTCACTCTGTATCATTTACTTTTTTATCGATCCTACCTTTTCGATAAACGTAATTTCAGTGATCGCAACAAACCTACAGTACATTAAACATTAGCTCTGTTTCTAATGAACTTTTAGATACCAAAAATTTTACACAGAAAAACCGTTTTCTGCTATCAAGCCCTGCAGTCAATAAATCTGGTGTAACTTATTTGTTTCAGGATTATGTCAGCAAGGTCTTTAATTTTCATGTTGTTTTGCTTGTCCATTTCCCCAATTGCGTTCTGCTCTTTGTAGATTCGCACGTCTATGTCGTATACATGCATATATATTGCTATTGCCTTTAATAACATTGATCGCCCTTGCGTCCGAAAGCACTGTGGTTTTGTTGATTTCGCCGACACCGCTTTGAATAGTCTTGGCTAGGTGATCATGATTGATTGAATCTTTACCCTCGAACTGGGAAAGCTTCTTGCAGAGCTTAATCCTGGTAGTTTCGCATTGTAGAGGCTTTTGACGCAGAGCCGGTCACCGAGATTGACAAAGTGAAGTTTATGATTGTTGAAGTCTTGTTGCCGTGAAATAATTCCATCTATTAGGTGCCGCTGAATGGAGAGTAGTCTTTAACGTGCGTAGCTCAAGCGCACACCCCGAGAGTCGAACCAGCGCCGCTTGATCTTGAAGCTTCTTCGTTTCAGAAGTCACGCGATAACCAGCTGAGCTATCGGGGCGGACCACCGCGATGATACATATCAAAAACTTTTCGAGCAATGAAACTGATAAAAGGAGGGATTTTGTTAGCTAGGGCAGAAACAATTCATTTCTGTGTGTAAAACGACGTATGGTTGTTATTGCCAGTAGGCCTCGTACCCTTTCTCTTAGAACGCGACAGCAATCAAAAGTAGCCTATCAGTTTTTGAAGTGCGCAGCAAATCGCAATTTAAGCTAATGGGATGATGAATGTTTTTTTGGTGTGACGTCGAAATGCGTTTTCATTGCCATGCAACAGATATTGAACAAAAACACTAATTCTCACAAATTCAGCTCATACATATTTAATCTCACTAGGTCTATTGCTATGACATTATATCAACGTGATTTTCCCAAGAAACACCATCAAGGTCAGGAAGTTCGTAGGCTGCATCTTCAACAATCACAGACATGCAATTAAAAAACTTGAAAGAATAAACATCTACATTTAGAGGTCTTTGCCTTGACGTTCTATTTCATCAAGAACGAAATCCATGTCGTCATGGTTGACCATTTCGTTCATGACTGTCATTCGAAAGAAGGCTGGGGTATCCGGTGTCGGCGTAAACCCGACCAATAAAGATCCAGCTTTCTGCATTCTGTAATAAGTCGATAACGATTTGAAAATAGCCCACAAGCAGTTTTGTAATGTAGAAAATCAAAATAGCTTCCTCATGACACTGTCTCAAAAACATACGAAAAGCACAAAGTGTATCATTACATTTAGTAGGAGCCTACAAAGTATGTGTGAAACTTTTTAGGCAACTTCAATTTTTTAAATTTGGCATCTCACAAATACAGTAACACGATTTCTTTTCAAACTGATATTCCATACCTCAGTTTGATAACCGGAACGACTGCCGACAACTTTTCAATAAATGCTTTGTCTTCTTTCTGGCCTCGCATGCTAGGTGGCACAAACCAGAAAGGGACATTGGTGCATTCCAGCTGAATAAACAAACGAAAGCTCTGTTAAATGTTTTCACGTCAGGCACAATTGACAGCTCGGTTTTGGATTAAGAGTCTAGACGAGAGGGACTGTGCTTTTGACGAAACGTACTCATAGAAAGATTGAAAACGCCAATTTTATTGATAGGCCTACAAGTTTTAAGAAATCTACAGGATTTACATGGCTAATGTTTTTGTTTAGAGCAGTTCTGATTTGAACCTTTCGAATTCTGGAGGGTTGCGTGTGACGTTTGGCTTCGATCACCGCAAGCCCGCGCGAGAAACTAAATTAGTCTCGCGCTTGCCTTCAGATGATCTCACATTTTTTGTAAGCTACACGTTTCATTTTTTGACTACGTTGAGCAAAATAGATTAGTTTTTAGTTTGGTTGAAGTAAAATTGGTCGTTTGTTTGCTTGTCGATAGAGTTTTTGAGAAAAGAAAGAGAATACACAAAAGGTTTCCATATATTTTATACAGTCAAAACTTAGAACAAAGAAGGAGAAGTAGCCCGTTTGCGCATCCTGGTAACCCCGACTGTGCTCGGGATAGGGTGTAACATGTACCATGTTTTTAACTAACAAATTTATATTTTAACATTTAACCGAAAATTATCATTATTGCAAAATGCATTTCAATGCTGCAAATTCAAAACCTAGCGTTCTCACAGAACATAAGTCAAGCTTCCTGTAACAAATGCCACTCACACAGAATCTAGCTCAACACATCTGTGTTTCTAATGCGACATAACTATGAAACCGGTATAGCTTTTCCCTTGATTCTTACGATAGCTTTATTGACATGAAAAGGCTCTACCGGTATATTATGAAGTAAGCGGGGAATTGAAAAAACCAGGCATTCGGAATTTGACTAGCAAAACGAACGGACTGAATTTTAGAACAAGAAGGTTAAATGCACGCCGGGAGAATGTCACTTATCCGACACCCGTCTCAATAAATTAAATTAGTTAGATATTTTCTCAACTCCCCGAATACTAAAACTTGTAACATTGATAAATAATAAAATGTATGATTCTATTCGATTGGTTTACTTTTTGTAGGAAGCCATACCCCTAGACTAGACAGCCAGAAGCCTAAATTATCCTTTTTTAATTAGAGACTTAGAGTCTCTCAATATTCTTTTAAATTATCCTTTTTATTTTCCTTTTATAACAAATTACGACAACTAGACAGCCAAACCCTACACTGGGGAACTAAGTTAAGCAAAACCCTACACTAAGGGGCTTCAGAGTTAGGTAAAATCCCTACACTGGGGGCTCGTCCGGGATAGTAAAAAATTTTTAGTTTGTGAAAAATTTTTTAGTGTAGCCAAATTAGACAGAATATTTATCAGGTAGTCAGACAGTCTTAATATAATTAACTTATTAAACCTTTAATTTAACATATGTAATATAAATGTTAGCCTACCACATTGGTGACACTCAGACAAGTAAGTTTAGAAATATTCTTCAAACTAGCTATAAAAAAATTTGGTAAGTACCCTATGCTACAATTTTTATCATAAATATCTTTTAAAAACATGTTAACTTACTTGATAACATTTCACACGTTGATTCGCCAACAAACTATGTGTAGCCTACTGTACTCTTAAGCGCAACGCCGGCATTTATTGCTTGTCAAACGTAACTGATTTTTGTTGTTTGCTCATGGAAAGTAATAAAGCGAATTGTTCAGCGGCAGACAGCCCATTTAGACGCCGATGTCAACAATTTATTTACATGCTAAACCGCCATTTGCCACTTTTAATATTTTTAAACGTTCACATTAG
Organism: Aplidium turbinatum; assembly: GCF_918807975.1. Lineage (NCBI taxonomy): Eukaryota > Metazoa > Chordata > Ascidiacea > Aplousobranchia > Polyclinidae > Aplidium > Aplidium turbinatum. The sequence goes on along the minus strand of NC_137475.1, from coordinate 29,766,636 downwards.
AATAATTAGATTTACTAATTAGTAATTACCAACAAGTTGCCTTTTCAGGGAAACATAACCATGTAATTTTTTGTTTAAAATTCACAGTGTCAAATGTAACTTAAATTTTTAGCTCATTTTAATATTCTTTTTATTTTGCCTTACTCGGCATCGCAGATTGCAGGACACCCCGTCCCAATCTTATTTTATACAGACGTGCAGGCACCGCTCTGCAAAGCGTTGTGGTTTCGCTCCCAAGCAACCATCGTAATTTTTGTGCGTCTTTTTACTCCGGCTAGGAGACACTTTGGTACCCTTATACGTTCTCAGCTGAAGCTATCAGTTCGTGCAACTCCCTGGGGCAAAGGAAAGGGGAAATCATGCGAAGCCGCCTGGACACATAAGGTTGTTATCGTTCCCCCCATTTTTTTAGTATTATTAGGAGCTAACATGATTTGAGAAACTTTGTTTAGTTATTTTAGCCGCTGTTTTTCTTTTGTTTGGAATTGCAGTATATGCACAGTTATTTACCCTGAATAGTGAATATGGAACTTTGTGTGCAAAAGCTTGGTTGGCATTTGGCCATGTAATTTATTTTGTTTCTTGATAAGGCAGGAGCGCTGCCACGTTCTAAAATCGATTAAACAGCACCATTCATCACACGTCGTTTAAACGTTGATTAACCACTAAAAAACATACTAGCCGCTTTAGACCTAACGATTTTATATCGGTATGTTCTATTGAACCATTACTGTTTCCTGTTACATACACCCTATTAGCCGTAAGCTTAGCCTACGCCATGACACTGTCATGTTACGTAGTATTCTCGTTTATCATATGCTATTATATGCCGCTTTTCCATATCGTACTACAAGCCAAGCCATGTCTCATTGACATTGTTCATTCACCGATATCTCATCATCACATGTTTTCACTGAATTTTATTACAATTTTAGGTGCTCATCATTTCACCTAGCCTACGTTAACTAAGCTATTCGTTCTCAATGACTTCGCTCATTCACTGACATTGCATCCCCTGTATTGTATCACAATGTACATACTTACAGTCTATCAATTTTTCCTGACTGTTCTCACACTTGAACAGCTTCTAGAACCTCATAAGCTGGAATTTTCCGCCATGATTAAATCATGTCGCCTAGTGGTTTCATCAATTTTATGCTATATTTTTTTGTTATTGTGTTATACTACCATGTACGTACTTTACTTATTATACCGCAATTATGTATCTTGCGGATGCTACTCTGTATCGAATTTTGCAGATGCGCCACCTCACCGCATGGTTGCTGCCAGATGAGATGCGAGAGACCTTGAGAGACCTTGAGAGACTACAGCACTACGACGGATGACACGACAGAGTTCTCTATCGCCACCACACGGTGACTCTCATCAACTTACCTCCACGCGAGATGCCTCTATTCAGAGATGCCTTTACTTAAAGAAGCCCTGCGCAGACGACGTCAACTCGGCTAACCTCATAGCCGCCAACATGCACCGAAGCTGCATCGTTAACTTTCAACATGGTCAATCCCATGTCCGCCGTAAAACTGCACTACCGTGCACAGTAGTTGCATTGTTACGCACTCAAACCTTCTTCACACAAGAAGCACTCTACTTCAACAACATCGCCGCAGCATTCAGCTGCCCAAGACGTCTGCTTTACAGCTTGCGACCTTACAAGCTGACCACTCATTCATGTCGTGCTCACTGCTCATCATCCGTCAACAGACATAAACTGAACTGCTCATCAGCACTGCTTGTCATAGTCTCGAACTCAACATGCTTGAACTGTATAGCATAACTGGTCCTCAAAGACATTACTCTCACAAACGCCATCTTTGTCTAGCTAGTACAACCTTCGCGCACGCGCAGCACACCGCTATTCTATTATTATTATGGTTGCTTCTATGAGTGTCAAGCCTATCTCCCCGGACGCTGGGCATGAACAATCAAGGACACTCACCTGCCTATATAGCCTAACCTACCATATTTGTGTATTTTATCTTGCAAGTGCAATCTGTGTATATCATACCAAGCCAAAGGGCTCCCAGGGAACTAAGACATCGCCTTATCTCTTATGATAAACGACTGTTACCCCTGTAACCGCAATTACTGTAGCCTATTACAGTCCTGCAATTATTGTATATCGTAGCCTACTAAGCCAAAATGGCTCCCAGGGAACTTAAGACATCGCCTTATCTCTCATGATAAACGACTGTTACCCCTGTAACCGCAATTACTGTAGCCTATTACAGTCCTGCAATTATTGTATATCGTAGCCTACTAAGCCAAAATGGCTCCCAGGGAACTTAAGACATCGCCTTATCTCTCATGATAAACGACTGTTATTCCTGCAATCACGTTATCGACTACTTGTTAAATTATGTGTGCGTCCAATCTCCTCATCCCACGAAAGGAAGGGGGTCATGTGCCTTCCCCTAGCAATTGTTAGCCTACAATTGTCAATTTTCTTTGTAAAAAACATATCTTATAACCACACACCTACATATTATTGCATCATGTATAACCGAATTATCGTAATATTACTTATCTGTTATTTTTGCCGTAAGGAGGGAAGTGTGTAACATGTACCATGTTTTTAACTAACAAATTTATATTTTAACATTTAACCGAAAATTATCATTATTGCAAAATGCATTTCAATGCTGCAAATTCAAAACCTAGCGTTCTCACAGAACATAAGTCAAGCTTCCTGTAACAAATGCCACTCACACAGAATCTAGCTCAACACATCTGTGTTTCTAATGCGACATAACTATGAAACCGGTATAGCTTTTCCCTTGATTCTTACGATAGCTTTATTGACATGAAAAGGCTCTACCGGTATATTATGAAGTAAGCGGGGAATTGAAAAAACCAGGCATTCGGAATTTGACTAGCAAAACGAACGGACTGAATTTTAGAACAAGAAGGTTAAATGCACGCCGGGAGAATGTCACTTATCCGACACCCGTCTCAATAAATTAAATTAGTTAGATATTTTCTCAACTCCCCGAATACTAAAACTTGTAACATTGATAAATAATAAAATGTATGATTCTATTCGATTGGTTTACTTTTTGTAGGAAGCCATACCCCTAGACTAGACAGCCAGAAGCCTAAATTATCCTTTTTTAATTAGAGACTTAGAGTCTCTCAATATTCTTTTAAATTATCCTTTTTATTTTCCTTTTATAACAAATTACGACAACTAGACAGCCAAACCCTACACTGGGGAACTAAGTTAAGCAAAACCCTACACTAAGGGGCTTCAGAGTTAGGTAAAATCCCTACAAGGGAATTGCAATTGTTTCTCTCGAACAAGGAATTCTTGGTAGGCGCGAGTCATCAGCTCGCGTCGATTAACCTACGTACTTGCCTTTTGTACACACAGCCAGAGGTGGGCAAAGTTACTTTCAAAAGTAACTAAGTTACAGTTACTTGGCCAAAATAGTAACTGAGTTACCGTTACAGTTACCGATTTAAAAAAGTAACTAGTTACCGTTACTAGTTAGGCTACAGTTACTAGTTACTTTCAGTTACTCATAAATCTCAACATAAAGTTTTGTACCTGGCCAGCTCTGCATGTACCTGTAAGTCCAGTTTAACCGTAATGTTTGATATATAGGCTATTGACTAGTGTTAGAGCCATCTATGCTAACATAACAGCACAAGTACAAAACCAACAATGTTTTATTTAAAAAAACTATTCAGTATAAATATGCTTATTTCCTTTGAGAAATACGAGCATTTTAAAGTGCTCGTCACTTAAGCCTGCCCTTTTGGGCTTTAAAATGTCCTTGCCCAATGAAAACAACCGATGGAATGGGAGTGTTATGTTTTAAAAACAGTTTTTTCATGGGTCAGCTTGTAAATCTGGAACCGCTTAACTTGGGCTCAGGGTCAGCTTCCAAATACTCCTGCAACAGATTCAACGCGCATTGCTTTCTCTTCTTAGTTTTTGCATAAAGTGGTGCAAAAAAGTCCTCTGTGGCTTTATCACCATCCACTTCAGTGTCGCTGCTGCTCCCCTCTTCAGCAGAGCAGTTTGCTTCTTCAATTGCTTGAAGCATGTTCTGTTTTATTTCGGTCTTCAATTCAGCATTGTCGCTTAATTGTCAGCCATTGGACACAGATAAGTTTAAATTGTGGGTGGAATGCAATAGCAAGCTGAAAGTCGCTGTCCTCGAACCAATGACCAAATCTGGTTTGTATTGCTTCCACAAGAACGTCCACCAACGGCAAGCAAACAGCAATGCTGTTGCTGGTTTTGATGTCAGACAACCTTTTTAGAGTCATTGCAAGCGTGGGTAGCAATACCCCCAGGTATGCCCCGGTATGCCTCCTTCTCGGAAATAATTTGTTTTCCCTGCTATGACTCGAAGTTGTTACTTAGACATCGACTTCCGATTTTGAATCAAGAAAACAATGATGTAGTAAGGGTGCGAACAGTGAACGTAACACCGAGACTCCGGGTCCTAAATACTCCAAAACTACGGCTCCTGTACACCTCTGGCAGCTATACGACAAGCATGAACTAACTGAGCTATCAAGTGTTGCCAAACACTTTTACTAAACATTGCATAGAAAGTCACATATTGATCAATCACCAAAAGCAATAAATTTAGCCAAATCAGTTCTCGAAAAGCGCCAAAATAGAGCCAAATCGCCAAACCATAAATATGAAGCCAAACGTCTTAAAAAAAATTGCCAGATTTCTGGACTTTGGCGATGAATTCGCCAATATGGCAATCCTGCTCCATAAGATCACAAAACAAGAGCGCCGCGCATGGGCAGTGCTCCTCCGATACAGCTGCGAGAAGAATGCATTATTGCGCAACGCGCAGCAAACACGCATAAAGCATGACACAAACATGTGCAAAGAAATGGACGGCAATTAGAAACAGAAATTTCAATGCAAAAGTAACTTGTAACTGTAACTGTTGAAAAAGTGCTAAAATAGGAACTAGTTACCGCGTTTCGTTACTTTTGGAAAATAGTAACGAAGTTACCGTTAAAGTTACTCAAAAAGTAACTAGTTACAGTAACTAGTTACTTTTGTAACTAGTTACTGCCCACCTCTGCACACAGCACACCAGATTCACACTTTGCAACCCTCCATTACACATTGCTGAGCACTGCGAATGGTCTGTCCGGCACGCGAAAATTTTTTTCCCACCAAATTTCTGTCTCATTTACATATTTTGGTAAAAGTTTGTATTAAAAACCGTATGAATGCAACATTGTCTCGTTGGCACGGTTGATTCAGTGGTTTCATCCTCTGCCTACTGATCGGGAGAACGGGGGTTCGACGCCCGTCGTAGTCAAACTTTGTTTTTCTTTAAATTAATTTTTGCGGTGCACAAGAGCTTTTCAAAAAAGTAGGGTTAGGAAAAGCTTATATTTTATTATCATTGCACAATTTCATTGGCAAATAGTTATTTCGCAATCTGAATCAACCAATCTCTTAAAACACTTTCGGAAAATCTTACTTTTAGAGTGACTAGAATCAATGAGACAAAAATCTCGTGGGAAAAAAATTTTCGCGTTTTGCTTTGCGCCTTGTAGCCCTGCTCAAACTAATCATTTTGTTATTGTGTCTGCGTGACTTATTTTGTGTTCGCACTTGTAAAGGTGAAACCATGCTCTGAGTTCGCTCGATTTGCATCAATTTCAAAAGATACAAGCTTACTAATGCCTCATGAAGTTGTTATCAACCGTTGAATTCGATTTTTGCCGTCTGAGTTTAGTAACCTACAGCTTACTCCTTACATAGATGTAGTTAGGAATTGGTTTCCGCAACAGTGATAGTTTGAACATCGTTATTGTCGGTTTCTTATGTATTGCATTATTTTGTACATCATGCATTTTTTTGTCGATTCACCATTTTTGTTTGGATAATCACATGGTTCATCTGGGGGAGGGCTCAGGGGCGTTGACAGGGGGGTCTAGGTGGTACTTTTGGACCCGGGCCCAGAATATTTAAGGGGCCCGGATTTTAAAAAATCACCACGTCTTCAAACATTATCAAGATCTTAATATAATCAGATCTAAAAGAATTGCCATCAAAGGTTAAAACAGCCATTTCAGCCGTCAAGTACCGAGCCCCCTTCTGGGTACCGGGCCTATTTCAGCTTTCTGGTGCTAAAATAGCCAATTCAGCCAAAAAACAGTAAAATAAAAATTTAGTCTAGTAGGCTATGGTGATTTCCCTAACCACGAATATTACCCGAAACACGAATTTCAAAATAAACAGGCTAATATTTGTTCAAACTCAAAAACTGAAATGGCACAGGAAAGAAGATTACTATTCCTATTTCTGCACTAAAAATTAGATCAAAACCACTTTTCAGATTGCAGCAATCAGCAAGTGTTTGACCTAGGCCCAAACACTTTTCCCAAATCAAATTCAAAACTTTCTGACTGTCTGCAGTGCTGTAAATTCTCTTCTGGTGAGCCAAGAATGACCAGTGAAACATCAATGAAATTGAGAAGTAATACTCTTAGCGCCATGTGACAAATAAAAGTTCAAAAAAGTTAGATAAAGATAGTAAGTTTTGCGGTTCAAGAAATTTTAAGATTGCACAAGATTTGTTAAATGACCATGCTTAAACGACATCAATAAAAGTTTGTTTGCAACCTTTATATTTATAGCATTGTCGATGAAGGGGGCCCGAAAATAAATTGGTACCGGGCCCGAGAAATCCTGTTAACGGCCCTGGGAGGGCTGGTGTGACGTTTGGCTTCGATCACCGCAAGCCCGCGCGAGAAACTAAATTAGTCTCGCGCTTGTCTTCAGATGATCTAACATTTTTTGTAAGTTACACGTTTCATTTTTGACTACGTTGAGCAAAATAGATTAGTTTTTAGTTTGGTTAAAGTAAAATTGGTCGTTTGTTTGCTTGCCGATAGAGTTTTTGAGAAAAGGAAGAGAATAAACAAAAGGTGCACAAAAGGTTTCCATATATTTTATACAGTCAAAACTTAGAACAAAGAAAAGAAGAAGTAGCCCATTCGCGCACATGCGCTTTACAAAGCTGAATAGCGGCGTAACAGCTTTTCAAAAGCAATAAACGCTTGGTGTCACCCTGGAGTAAGAAGCTTCAATTAACCCTTTCTTTCCCAGGGTTGCCGTTTGGCAACATTGAATAAAATAAACAAACAAAATTTTCGTTTTTTTTTGAAGTTATTACTACCCCAGGAAAGCTTTAGAAAAATTTTTCCGCCCAAAATAATAATTTGGGAATGAAAGGGATGAAACTGAGAAACGCGTCAGGTCCCAACAGCAGCTGGCTACGTGATAATACATTTATTGGATTGATGATGCAAGATTTACTCTCCGGATGGATCACCCTGGGGCGTCTAAATCCTACCTCGGGAATGACCAGACGGAAGTTATCTCTCTTCTTGATTTCCGCGGTGAGGTATTCAGCATTATCGAATGCACGCTCGACGTGCTTCTCCAAACCTTTGTCGCCTTTAGCCTTCCACATAAGCCACAACTTGAAAGCATCAATCTTAAATAAAAAGTAGAAAGGAAGTACGGTTTATAGTTGTACAGAAGAAAAAATGACATATAACATCACTGTAGGCGACCGGTGTGGCCTACGTTGTATTAAGCTATAATCGTAGCCTAGTTAGGCTATCAGCATCAACCAATCATTCCACTGCTACACTAAACTAGTGCATTAAGACTTGCATGGAGGTAATTACCAGGGGCGTAGCCAGCAAAAAATTTCGAGAAAGGACAAAAAGTATTATTGCACATCGTGTGCCCGGCAACGAGTTGGCGAAAGTGAAGCGCTCAGACGGGAGTTTCTCCAGAAAATGTTTAAAAAATCCTTAAAATTGCGCATTCTGAGAGTACTTGCAGCCTAAATCCGTAGTAAGCTCAGTCAAATGATGCTGTAGCCTAGGTAAAGCTGTTGCCTAGGTATTGAAGGTAAAATGTCTATCAGAATATTTCGGGGAGGAGACAATTGCCCTCCTCTGGCTACGGCCCTGGTATGTATACAAAAAAAGCGCAGAATTGGGTTTCAATTTCATTAAAATTCTGCTTAGTTTAGTGTTAATGCAAAGATAATAAAGCGTTGATAAAAAAAAAAAACTTTGACACTTTCCTTTGAAAATCCTTTTTACATAACGACACTTTAGTGTGTCTCCAAGTTAGAACCGTAAGCCAAAAAGCTCTGTTATATCTTAATAATTTGGAACAAGCAGGCTACGGCAGCCAACACATCTACGGAAGACGAAATTTTGTAGCAAGCAACGGATTTAAAACAGGTCAGATTGCAATACGTTGGTTTGAATGTTTACAACAAAAGCCAGTACATAAATATCCTTTCTCCACTCACTCGACGTCCGCACTGAACCAAGTTTCTTCCGAGGTCATAAGATTGATCGTATGGCTTTCCATCTTGAAAGAGGTATGGGACAACTAGGGAGTGTGCTTTTTTGAGAAGATTCTGATGAGGAAAAAATATCCATTACGCCATGTCACTTTCTACATTCCGCTAAAATCTACAAAGGATTAAAATCTAACCTCTGTTTTACGTGTTCAAGTATATAGTCCTAACTAAATAGGCTACAATGTCGGAAACCCAATCACCTACAGCAGGGCCGGATTAAGGTTTTATGGGGCCCTGGGCTGAGCTGAAAGTGGGGGCCCTTATCAAGTGACATTTTTCGCTAAAAATTAATGGTGGAGTGGGGCTACGATACGGGCCCAGTTGCATGTATCGGTTTCACGGAGTCCCAAACAGCGGACCAGTGACGTAGCCAGAGAAAAATTTTTGGGGGGGGCGAAATATTTCATGAATTGAAGAGAACAACAAAGTGTTTGATTTAAAGCCATCGCTACTTGATGTGCAGTGGCGTATCCTGGTGGGTTGAAGCAATAAAACTGGTAGGGGAGTTAGAGCGTGCCGAAGGCACGCGTATTCTAGGGGGTCCGGGGGCATGCTCCCCCGGAAAAATTTTGAAAAATTACACTCAAATAATGGATTATAGCGCTTTCTGAAAACACTTTTAGGGTAATATTTGTATGAAATTTATTAGCAGATAAACAGCTATTAACTTATTAAAGATAGCTCTTACACACGAACGGGCAAAAACTGCGGCTAAATAAGAGAACACCAAAAATTCAGCTACACAAAAACTCAATAACTACACAAAAACCCAACAGAGTAAGCCATTCTGAAATTGCTTCCACAAGTTAGTTCAAAGAAACGTAAATCGCGTAAATTTTGCGCGATTTACGATTTGCAAAATTTATTGGTGTCTTTCTGTGTGTCTGAAACAAATCCTTGGGGGTGTTAAAAGCCAGATGTCTTGGAAAACGATATAAATTTCTACAAACTTTATTATATTTTCAACAAAGAGCTCAACTTCGAAATCCAAACTTGGAAAATTTGCGGGGGCATGGCCTCTTTCGCCCCCCCCCCCCCCTGGCTACGCCTATGCAGCGGATCACCTTCTTGTTTGCCCTCGGCTTGCCACCCGGTGCAGTAGGTGGGACCTGTCAGTGTATAACTCCGTTGCGGAAGAATGTGTCAATCTGTGGTGTATCAACGAACTTTAGAAGACTCGATAGAAGAAGAAGAACTGCATTATATCTAACTGACCATCTTGTATCAGATAATGTCTTCAAAACAGGAAACCATCTAGGAATTTTGGATGGACTTGCCAACGATGAGTAGACGAGACGAGCCATGAATAAAGGCTTTGCAACAATTCAAAAAGCTCAGCGGCAGAACGGCATGTTTCTACAGGACATTTAGGCTACCGATTAAACTAAGTGAATGTGCTAGGGACATAATGAGCTACACTACATTTCTCGCACAGAAGAGCTTGAAGACCGTTATACTTGCCACTCATATTGGCAGCATTATCATAACTTTGACCCGTAATCCGTACCATTTTCGGATATGAAAGTATCAAATAAATATGTTTTTTGTTAACAAAACGAAGAAAAATTGAATAACTGGGGCTGGCAGCACATATGGGTGAGCCGCCCTTGCTTGTTTGAGATACGAATTAAAGCAGTAATCTCCAGCTGTGCAACTAAAAAAATTAGTAGATTTTTTTCTTTGAGGTGGGGGCCCCCAAAAGTGGGGGCCCTGGGCTTCAGCCCAGTCCGCCCCCCCCTTAATCCGGCACTGACCTACAGTAACCACACGTCCTTTCCAAGAAATGGCGTTGCTTGATATTGTCGTTTTCGAACAATTGTCTTTGATGGCGACAATTGAAGAAAATATTGTGTGAGCTAAAAAAGCGTGATAATTTATCTAAACAAAACTTTAATACCACACCTTTGGACAGGTCCCTTGCCCTCTCTAAACCACGCCACTGCAATCTACTCACCGCTTCCTTAATCAGCAACAGCGCGCATTGGTTCGGAGCACTGATCATTTTATGAAAGTTCCAAGCCACAGAATTAGCTCTGAAAGTATGTCAGTGTATATTACAAAAAAATCAGTCGGGTTGCTTTCAATAAAAAAAACTGAAATGCTCGGAAGCACTAGCGCAATGATTATAAATTTGCAACAGTTATAGCCTACAATTTATCAATAAGCGAAATTAAGCTGCATAATAAAATAAGCTTTATACAGTGAAAGATCATTAATTTTATCTTGATTCGGTATGAATCTACTCTCAATAGTGAATCTACACTGTAGAGAAGTTACATTTTAACAACTGCATAGCTCAAAAGTGTAACCTACTCATGAGTCAGACCGCTCAGTTGAAGCGCTCTACTTAATTCACGAATAAACGGCAAGACCAAGCTGCGCTGGTTCGACTCTCGGGGTGCGTGCTTAAATAACTCATTTCAAGGACAGCTCTCCAGTCAGCGGCATCCAGCGGATAGATAATTCATAAACAACACTACAACAACAAACGGAAACTTTAATCTGATAATTTCAGTGAACGGGCCTGCATTAGTGCTTCAAAGGCTCTACATTACAAGTATGCGAAGCTATCAGGATTAAGCTCTCAACAAAGCTTTCTCAATCTGAAAATAAAACTTTTCACAATCAATCGTTAAACCACAGTCTCTATATTACAGTCTCTATTATTAATATAGAGACTGTGGTTAAACCACAAGCAGCACGTTTTTGACGCATCCACGTAGCCTACACGCTTTGGTTCAAGATTTAGGTCAAGTAGACAGACAAACAAAGAAGTCCATCATTATGCCCACCTTCTGGCATGTTATTACGTGTCTTGTCAGAGCCGCACACTTCTGAGCGGTGTCGAGGCGACACTTTTCGAGCGTCGAGCCAGGGCTCTCACCACTCGGCTATGCAGAGGAAAAATAACACTGCGAGATAGCCTACAAACGGACTAAATTAACTTTTTCTAAAATGTGCGTTCTCAGCACACATTCCAAACCTACTGCATAATAACCAGCCTACAAAATAGTACCAAGTTTTGAAACATTTTTTTTAAATTCAACTTTAAAAATCACCAAAATTGTTCTTACCGTTCCACACCATGACACAGGTGTCTGTACTTCTTTGATAAAAGGGCACTCGCACCCCAGGCTCCCTGTCAACACAAAACAAAGTAGCTCAATGAGTTATGGTTCCCACAAAATATCTAAAGCTGGAGAACGTGGCCATGGAGGCCTTTGGGGAAAATGCCTGCCACCAAAACAAATGAAATTTGTTACACCAATTCAACTTTGGCAGAATGAAAGTGTGGGCTACAAACTGCATCCACAAGTAGGCTTTAGCTTCATTAACCAAATTTCAGCTTTATTGCAACAAAAATTAATCATTATATTGAAGTGAGCTGTTTTGATACTTGAAACGTGTGCCAGTTCCAATTAATAATTCATCACCCTTCCATTGAAGGGCAAACTATTCTAAACAAGCGGTTTTTCGATAGTTGTAATATGAATTTGAATTAGGCTATGCATTAGGCTACCGTACTGGTTTTTCATTACAGATGATTTTTTCGTTGACTGATTCATTCACTACTAATCTACTATTTAGGCCTACATACTTTACTCCTCCATGGCCTGGGTCGACACGTTGTCGTTGTGTGGTGGCTTGCGAGCACAGAGGAGTCTGTCAGGCAAACAAGGTCATGGAACTCCCATACTTGATTTGACTACAGATGAGCTGCCAGACTCAGATTGACCCAACCCCGTGTCACGTTAAAGTTTGTATAGCCTACATTACTGGTCCTACTGTACTTAATTAAATTTTCGTCGTATTTAGGCTTATGCCAGGTAGTTGAAGATTTTGATTAAGTCAGCGGAAAAGCAAAAAAGACAATATTCGTGTCCACCTTCAAGCACGTCTTCAAGTATCCGCCAGACAAAGCCGCATGCTTTTGAAAGGTGTCGCACCGGCGCCTTTCGGAGTGCCCTAGCCGTATCAGGGCTCTCACCACTCTGCTGTGTAGCGGATTTAATTAATAATTTGTTGATTGAGAGGAGATGTACAATGTCACAACCGTGGGAGCAGCACAAGTCATTTCAATTCTCAGTAAGGGCAAGGTGTCAAAGTTGTTATAAATGCTTCATAGATATTTTAACCGTTTTTTTTTTCAATTCAAATTAAACTGTGAAGCTAAAACGTTAGCCATGTTGCTCTGGGCAGTTGTTCAAATAACAAACTTATCGTAATTACTGTTTTTTACCTCTTCACTCTTTTGTACAATAATAATAGTAGCTTTTGACCAAAAATTAAGCTACAAAAAATCTGGGTGGTTTCTCGAAGGGTTCCGAGGGGGTGAATTTTGCACTACTCCTACGTAGCCTATGTGAATATATTTATTCCCATTTAATTTTTCAGTTGCGTCTACTCTTCCTAATAAGAATTGTCGTTTTCGTGCATTGTTGCGCTGTTAGCATCCTAACTAAGCATTGCCTTGGGCGCATAGCTCAGGCGGATTCAGATTGTTTTTCAGCCCATGACAGCACATTTAATACTAATATAATTTAGCAACATAAAGCATTGAATGGTCAATAACGATGCTTACGTCAATGTGCATCCAGATGTTATGTTTCTCGCAAATGTCTGCAATATCATTGAACGGATCGAAAGCCCCCAATACTGTAGTTCCGGCTGTAGCAGTCATGAACAAAGGATGGCAACCCTGAATTTGTAAAAACAATTTCGTGGGCCTAAAAGTGAAAAAAGGTAGGCTATTATAGCATATTTACCAACTGAAATATACAAACTCACGTTTATATTGAAACATTTATTTTTGAACGAAAGTAGCTTTTTTTAAACTTAATTCTGAGCTTGGAGATTTTACGTAGCCCAGGTTGACAGTTTGAGGTTTCACTTGCAGTTAAACTAATGCTGTCTATAAACTAACCAATCTTGTCGTTGTCGGCATTGTCGGCATTGCCAATCTAAGCTACTGCAAGTCAAACGAGAGAAGAAGAAGAAGAAGAAGAACTAACCAATCGACTGGATGCCATTGAGAGAGTATTCAAAGTGCGCTGCTCACACACACTGCGAGAGTTATAACAGTGTTGCTTGAAATTTTCAAATTTTTGTTTGTAATTCTTAACGTTTATCTATTAAGCTGTAGAACGAACAGTGCAAGGCGATCAGTAGTGTTGACAGAGGGGTCCAGAAGCTACTTTTGGACTAAGGATGATTTTTTGCGCTCGTAACCTTTCCAACGGGCCAGTAAAGGAAAACCGTCCTAAGATTTAGTGCGTTTTTTTCAGAAGTGTCTTGATGTGGGGCCCGATGATCTCGTTGGTCGGCCAAAAATATCTTCTCAACGGCCCTAAAGGCGATGGCAGTATTTTTATTGAAAATTAAATCCAGGTGGAAAGTTGACCCATCTCGACGTCTGTCGACATTACATACGTGAGTGCAAGCTAATCAATTGAGTGCAAGCTAATCATTTGCTACCACGCAGCATGTTTGTAGAGTAAACAAGGGTTTAAGTGGATTTTGTACATACTGTGAAGGACGACAAGTATTTTAGGATTACCACGAGTACCGTCCTTCGATAGCTCAGTTGGTAGAGCGGTGGACTGTAGTGGTTTAACCTCAGAAATCCATAGGTCACTGGTTCGAATCCGGTTCGAAGGATATTTTTCTTTTTTTTCCAGCTATGTTTTATGACGTCCATGAATTTAAAACGTTACTGTTAAAACAACATTCAACCAAAAACTAAATCATAAATGCGTTATATCAAATTGAATTGTACAATACGTTGCTTACTGCTTGTTTCGCTTCTGAGATACTTTTTTCCAGCTCTTCCGGAATTATTTTCCCACGTTTGTCACACTTGACTGAAAAGCAATTGTCTTCTCCGAAACCCAAAAGCGCTGCGTTTTTCTTAGCTGAATAATGGGCTTGTTCGGAACAGAAGGTGGCTAGTTTAGGAAGTCCACTCAATCCTGTTCCTTTGCTGTCGGGAAATTGCTTTAGTTTCGCTACATTCATGGCCAACATATTCGAGTAAGTACCACCTGAAAAGCCAGTCATATGATATAACATAAACCTAAGATTTTATTTTTTTCAAGCGCAAGTCAAATGATTACTTTACAAATTTGTGTAATATGCTTTTGTATTTTGTGTCCAGCCTAACCATGAAAAGGCTACATGTGATAAAATTTGGCCAATTACTAACCTGCTATTGCTGCGTAATCATTGATTTCATAAGTACGGTGGGCTACAATTTTATTAGTAGAGCTTTCGCCGCCGTAAAGGTGGCTTCATCAGTACTCTTATTCAAATAGAATCAGTTGTTTCTATTTCTATTTTGATTTATTTCATGTTTCTATTTGAATAAGACTATAAGAGTACCGATGAAGCCACCTTTACGGCGGCGAAAGCTCTACTTATAAAATATTTGTTGTTACCAAACCTGGTTGCTTTTTTACTGATTTTATACGTTTGGTTGAATCCTTTTACATGGATCCTACAAATAATTTATGATTCGCAATTCTCTAAACACCGAGAAGCCAGAACGGAGGGGGTCTTCAGAAACATTTTATTACTTATTGTTTTTATCATTTGATTTTTCATTACATTAACATTTTTCTCAACTGTAACAAATGGTTGTTATAAGTTAGTTGCATGTAATTGTTTCCGGCTTGAAACTTGTGATTATACAATAATGCCCGTAATAAGACAATTAAAGGCTAAACTACGAACTAATGTAATGTTGTCAGGGGCGTTGACAGGGGGGTCTAGGTGGTACTTTTGGACCCGGGCCCGGAATATTTAAGGGACCCGGATTTAAAAGATTCGCCGAGACTTCAAACATTATCAAGATCTTAATATAATCAGATGTAAAGGAATTGCTATCAGAGGTTAAAACAGCCTCTTCAGCCGTCAGATGGTAAAGTACCGGGCCCCCTTCCGGGTACCGTGTCCACTTTAGCTCTCTGGTGCTAAAATAGCCACTTCAGCCACCAAACAGTAAAATAAGAACTTAGTTTAGTCTAGTATAGTAATTTCCCTAACCACGAATATTTAGTGAAATATAACCCGAAACACGAATTTCAAAGTAAACAAGCTAATGTTTGTTTAAACTCGAAAACTAAAATGGCAACAAGTAAGAAGATTGCTATCCCTATTTCTGTACTAAAAATTAGACCAAAACCGCTTTTCAGATTGCAGCAATCATCAAAAGTTTGACTTAGGCCCAAAAACCTTTCCCAAATCAAGTTGAAAACTTTCTGACCGTCTGCACTAACTTTGCTGTAAATTCTCTTCTGGTGAGCCTGGAATGACCAGTGAAACATCAATGGAATCGGCAAGTAATAATCTAGTGCCATGTGACAAACAAAAGTTCAAAAAAGCAATCGCTAAATAGAGATAGTAAGTTTTGCCGTTCGGGAAATTTTAAGATTGCGCAAGATTTGTTAAACAACCATGCTTTTGGCATATCGGGTTTGATCTATTCCTCTTAATTTTCTACTTTGAACGGCATGTGTCATACCCATTTTAAGAGCAACCCTAATATTCATGACGTTGTCGATGAAAGGGGCTCGAAAATAAATTGGTACCGGGCCCGAGAAATCCTGTCAACGGCCCTGAATGTTGTAGTACACTTATAATAACATATCGTGGCGCGTGGGATGTAGGTAACCAACCTGGACAAAATGAGCCATCTCCATCGTTAAAACCAACGTACTTTTTAACATGATTTATGATTTCAACTTCTGCTACAGCGAATACAGGGCTGATCTCATAAGTATGGCTGGAAACAAAGACAACAATCAGTAAACGTTTGCATTTCCTGTGTTTGAAATAAAATTTGGCAAAGTGTAGCCAAGATAAAGTCAGGATAGTGCAAAAACAACAAGGTTTAGCCTACTGACAAAAAAAGGCAAACACGTAATATGTCGTCTCTCAGACCACCCACCGGGCGGGTTATATAGACTTCAAACAAGTAGTTTTTATAATAGCAGAATCAACCCTCCCCTCATATAGGCTAGCTATGTTATTGGATGTCATAAAGATTTGGATATCTTCAACGTGAATAGTTATATTTAGATAAAGTTAAGGTAGGGTTAGGGCCTATAGCTATTAGCTTTTGCCAAACTTTAAACGATTCTATTAAGAATAGCTTCGTTGTTTTGAAGGTTTTTAGAGATGCATATTCACAGATGCATACCCTTATATCATGATATCTTTTTTAAAAGATACTTTAGGGTCAGCAAATGATTTCTTCAGATCAGTTTTACGTTTTTAGATTTTTGTTTTACAAAAGATAACTATATTGAAAAAAAGTTCAAGATCAGATCTCACCCATTAGTAGTTAGAGCACTGATAATAATCTCTCCAGCTAATCCATAAGGATCTAACCCTCCTATCTGTTGATTGCAATATCGCGCATGACCTGGAAAATAAAAGAAACACAGTATCAATGCGATGACAATATTTGTTTCAAAACGCGCTACACCCATCACTAGGTGGGCTTACATCGCTTTGAAAAAAGAAGATATTTTTTGCGCAGCCATATAGAGGCACAACCACGCAGGGCATTAAAGGCTTTTTTATGCTAAATCCAATCTAATCCTTCCGTGCTAAATGATAAGCAGAAACGGAATTTATGCTACTTGAAATAATCGAAAAAAAAATGTGACTGAGCGAGCGACAAAATTCTGCAAAAGCTGAGAAAAATGACATGTGCTTTTTTTTGGGAGGAAGGTAGGTGGCCTAGCCCCCCCCCCCCCCCCCGGCATTTCCCACTGGGTATGATCTGAATGGGGTACAACTATTTCACTCCATGAATTTGGATGATCTTCCTATTCGTTATCAAAATCTAAACACGTGATCATCATTACGAACCATAAATGGAATTCTGAATGGAGGTCAAGCACCACCAGACTCCATTCATTCATCCCCGACGCCGACACACGCCCCATCGGCCTGACACTACAGAGACAGGCATGGGTGCGCCTCAACCGTCTCCGTACGGGCGTCGGGCTTTTCCGCTCAACCATGCACCAATGGGGAATGGCTTCTTCCTCCTCCTGTCAATGCGGTGACGAGGAACAGACCGCAGACCACATCATCAATGACTGTATCATGTTCAAGCCACCTAACGGAGTGGAAGGTCTGCGCGTCATGGATGATGAAACTAAAGACTGGCTGCTCTCTAGCAGCTTTCCAGTGTAGTCCGGGAACATCGTGAATCTGGGGTGGTAAAAGGATAGACCCTCGGCCCCAGAAGGTCAGACGACGACGATCATTACGAAGAATTTATCCGTTTATTGCTCGACGAATATTATAACTACACCATGTGCTTCATTCCAACATGACTTTCTTGGTGGGCATTTCGTACGACTGAAATCAAGACACGCTTTCGTGCCAACCATTAAATCATCTCTGTGACTGATCGGCAAGACCAAAAATGAAAAGCAGAATGGAGAGTAAACACAGCAAATTTCCATTTCATCATCGTTGACGCGTCCTTTCATGCACTTTTCACTAGCAGTGTAGTTATGGCGTCCACGAGCACAAAAATACTATAACAACACAAAAATTAATTGACGAAACTTTGACAGGCGGACAACTATTAATGTAATTTAAATACGCCTACCGCCCTACATGAGTACATGTAACAATAATCGTCAAACAAAAAAACTATCACAGAAACAGCATTCCCCATGAAGTTCAGGAATTAGCCTCATTTAATAAAACAAAACGTCAGAAAAAAAAAACAATTACCTGTTAATACGCTATTCTCAAAAACTTTATTGCAAAGATTCATTAATTCTGAATGATCAACACCATTTTCTGGGAGAGTAAAGTCAATACATTTCTTTAACTCTTCCGGAGTCTTGAAGCGAATAACAGGATTGTTCCGGTCACGTCCAGCATGAACAGCCTTATCGATGCTCATGTTAAACACATCTGCATTTGGAAACAAAATTTTAACGGCGTGTTTGCAATAATTATAATTTGTACGCTCAAAACACGTAAGCTACGTGGTGTTAACATAAAATAAATGAACAGATGTGTTCTTGGTAGCCTACAGGCCATTGATTCTTCTGATGTTACCATGTTTATTGAATGTTGATTGAATTTCGAATAAATGCTCGGTTTTATCAAATAAAAACGAGTTTTTGTTGCATTTTGTTACATGTTCCTTTCTTGTGGAGTGAACCTCAGTAGCAATACATAGGCTATTAGTTGTGCAACTTGATTAAAAACGCGAATTTGGTTAATTGCTTTTAAAGTGTGCTAGTTTAGAATTGCCAGGCTCAGCTTGGGTGAGGATTGATTCCATATCTTTTGCAGGCCCGGATTTAGGGGGGTGCAGTTGCCCGGACCCCCTTTTTGAAGAGCCCCTGACGTGGAAAAGTGTGATTTTGTGTTATTATTATTTTCTCTCAGCCTTTGAAGTTTCTGCAAAATGCCTCCTTTTTCTTTCAAGATTATTTCTTAGTCACAAGGTGGTGACTGAGCTTAGCGTAAAGGCATTAGCGGTGTAGGTGACTTTTAAAACAATTTTTGCACAGGGGCCCCCCGATCTGAAAGTGCCCCGGCCCCCCATCAGCTAAACCCGGCCCTGATCTTTTGTACTGGCCTACATCTGTATGCCATCATAACAACAGTGTGCAATCCACTTAGCAATGATACTAATCCTTTGTAGTAAGTTTGTAAGCTGTTCCAATAAAACATTTTTTAGCCTATTTATTGAAAATAGCCACGAGCCGCCACTGGCTTCAGCGACCTTGAATTTCTGCATGAGTCAAGTGTGGCTGCAGCGACTGTCCGACATCGTTCAGCTCAGTCGTTCTCAAGCTCGATGGTGTTCTCTTTGCTGACTATCATCATTATCTCAATTGCCAATTGCAGTCAGGTAGCAGAAATATGTTTCGAAGGGGTCTTGTCGAATTGCCACCTTGTGTATGTAAATCAGACCGAATGCTACAACGCATCTTCACTGTCCTGTCTATGGACCTCGATATGGAAATGCTAATCTCACAACTCTTGACAGCAACAAAGTCCAATGGGTGCAACGCCTGAATAGAATAACGCGACAGCTGCCACTTCATACACAAGACATCTTACGTCTATAAGCTTCTGTTTTGAAAAGTTTAGCTTACCTGACAAAAACTTGTCTGTTTCGGCGAAAGTTTTTCCGTTGACATGCTTTCCTGAAATAAATAATCAGCGTGGATTGATCAGTAAAGGACAAGTTTTTGTGCAACTCAAAGGGATCCTAGTTACTAGTTTAAGATACATATAGCATGTCACAAACTTACTGCACAACATTTTCTAAAGTAAATGAAAAGAATTTCGCGGTGTAGCCTTGTCGGCAACTTGCCAGTTGCTGCAGTGTGAATATCACCGGATCCCATATTTTCCGACTATGAACCAAGAATACAATATGTTTTTAACATCGCGTGTGGAGATATTGGCCTAATAGATATTATTAATGATCATGAGAAACCTTTAACTTAAATGGCTTGTTTTTATACACGTAAAAAAATCGTAACAACACTTGATCAAGCACATTGATTCTTTATAAAAGCCATCTTGTAACAAAGCTTAAATCCATATCCGAGCAGACGTTACACTATGCAAACGTCATGACTCGTGACTGGCTGTCGAAAACGATTGCCACTTAAAATGACAATTCCTTGTCAGACCCGATAACACCGCCAACCAATCAGAACATTTGTGACCCTTCTAGCATTCATCTAGAGAATTGATTTTACTCTGAACTTTGTTTGGTAATTACAGAAAAAAAGTAATAGTTTAGGTTGGAACTGAACACACGTCACATTTCTGATTGGTTGAAACGCTGTTCCTGTAACTCCTGATTAGTCCAATGATTTTTTTGCCTGACAAAAATTTTTATGTTTAAGTGCCTACAGTTGAAAACGATTTTTGCTTGGTAGAAATAAGAGTGTTTTTGGCAGTCGAGTGTAGCAAGAATTGACATCGATAGACACATGTTTTGCCCATGAGACTGGACTCATCAGTATCGTATCACTAATTCATGCCATAGTTCTCAATCGCTGCTTTTTTCTGTCAATTGAATCCTTACCCTTGTGAAAAGAAAACAACTAAACTAACTGTCGCCAAGGATAGGCTATGCACTGTTGAGAAGGAGCAATTTTCCTATCTTCAGCACTATCTGACTGCTCCCTTTAGAACAGCGAGCACTGTGTTTGGTTGGTTGGTTTTGAATCTTTATCCTCGGACTGACAAAGCCTTGATAGGTTATTCCTGTTAGTTTCGCATACTTGTAGGTAGCAGGCCCGTAGCCAGACGTTTTCAAAGGAGGGTTCCCAAATCCAAAAATATCGACCTTTTGAAAACACTTTCCTTTTTGGCGTGTCCACGCAAGCGATCAAAACATGAGTGGCAGTACATAATATAATAGATCATCATCAAACAAAACAAGCTTCAAATTGCCAACATTACCAAAACAAAATAAATAAATACAAACTATTTTCATATTAACAATAACACATCTACAGGGGCGCTGGAAGCGGGGGGAGGGGGGCAGATGGCCTTTTAAGGTCATGTATGCTACTGCAAATTTTGCAATACAACAATTTCTGCTATTCGCTTATTATAGCTTATATTGTCTAAGATAACAAAATTGTCTACGGTATGCGAGGTTCTAAACAAGCAACAAAGACAGTCTTTCGGAAATACGCAAACTTTTGTGCATTTACCGAACAATCGCGCTCGTCTCGGTCAATGCTGAACGCAGTTTTAGCGCCGTGAGGCGAGTAACAACGTGGCTTCGAACCACAATGACAGACAACAGTTTAAACAACCGAATGTTTGCGACTATTCACAAAAAGGTGATGGACACCATTGACTTAGAAGCTGTTGCAAATGAGTTTATTAGAGCAAACGACGCTCGTAAAATGTACTTCAGATTTGTTTGATAGTTGTCAGTATGCAGTGCCGTATACAAATTATCCCGTGGACACATTTTATACGTTGCAGCAGATTGTGACGCTATAAACGTGAAATTCATCTTTTTTGTTTCTTCTTGTTCAATTAAGCTATTTCAATATATGTCATTTATTTATTTTCATCTGTTTCACATTTCGATTTATATGGCTAATAGGGGAAAACGATTAACGAAGTGCCAAGCACACAGGTCATGCCCAGCATTATCGCTATACCGGTAGCGCAACACAAGGCATTATGACGCAGCAATGATCAAAGTTTAAGACTTGACTAAATGACTATTGTAGGCTACAATCTTCCAGAAACCTCTTATTCAAAGCCAGTGTTGTACGCGTTAATGAAATAAATTGACGGCGTCAGCGCGAATTGCCTAAAAACTTTACGGCGTAAAGTACTGCGTAAGCTCTTAAAGAATTGACGGCGTCAGCGTCAGCCCTAATTTCTAGCGCTATTTTAGCCAGGGTCTCACAAAACGGAAGTATTTGACTTATAATGAGTTTGGTTTTTGAGACTGTTTCGAGCTGTGAAAGACGATTTCGTCTTTTCTCGACTCAGATTAACCCAGGATACGATAAACAAACTTGAAACTGCATAATTGGATAGACGAACAGCTGCCACAAAAAAGATTGTTCATTGCTATCAGTCTGAAAGTCAAAACGTCAAACAAAATTTAACTCTCATAGTGAAACGAGATTTTCCATGAAAACGAAAAATGACGCATAGCGCTTGACGTTTAAAATCGGCAAAATAGTTCACGGCGCTATCACTGCCATCAACTAAAAAATAAACTGACGGCGCTAGCCTCAGCGTCAACAAAAAGTTGACGCCGTCATTTTACGCCGTCAACGTACAACACTGTTCAAAGCTATCTGGAAGGTTTCAGCTGATCCTGTGATCGTATGTACAGTTGTACACTACACCTTCTCCAAAATGTGGACCTTTTCGGCTCAAGGGGGGTTCTCGGGTACCCCGAGAACCTTCCCTGGCTACGGGCTTGTGTAGAGGCTTTGACCTTTTGACGCACGGTTGGTTACCGAGTTAAGTTTCCGATTGTTGAAGTGTTATTGCCGGGGAATTATTCTATTCTTTAGGTGCCACTGAATGGAGAGCAGTCCTTAGAATGCGTTGTTCAAGCGCACACCCTGAGACTCGAACCAGCGCCGCTTGATCTTAAAAGTTACGATTAGATGGCGCCGCTTGATCTTGAAGATCGTGTTTCGCTAACCATCTAATCGTAACCTAATCTAAACCATCGCTGATCACGTGTTTCGCTAACCACACAGGTGTAGCCTCCACATCGCTGTCAATTCTTGCTACACTCGACTGCCGAGAAACACTCTTGACGGCCAGTGTGGAGGCTACACCGGTATGGTTAGCGAAACACAATGCTCGTTGTTCAGTGGTGCCACTCCTAGTGTTTTTCCACTAGATCTAGTGTTTTTGGCTTGCATCTAGTGCTCTAGTGTTTTTTTTTTGCTATCTAGTGTTTTTTAGCGCTTTAGCGTTATGTTGGTGTGCATAAGTTTGGACAGTGTTCAAAGTAGCCCACCTATTTTTTGTTTACCTGCATCAATGTGTTTGTAGTGCTTTTCAAAGTGGACAGCGAGTTTTTAATCTAGTTACACCCAATGATGACCAAATTTGAGATATTTAGCATAAATATTTTAAAAAATTCACACAAATAACTGTGAAAGTGTTCAAAGTAGACTAAAGTAGGTACCGTAGCGTGACCTACCTTATGGACGGTAGGCTTACATTTCGTCAGCTTACATTACGTAAGGCTTACATTAGTCGCTTACGTTTCGGCTGTGGATTATAATGGTAGAAGACGAGGCACCAGTTTACACTTGTTTATTACAATATAGCCTACACTACAGTACTATATAGCCTAATCAAAGAGTGTAGGCTACGCTTAATAACGTACGTACACTGCCAAGTTGATGAGTGTGGAGTTCTTACACTACACTACCTCAAAGATTGGGAGTAATATTGCGTTTTTGACAATATATTTGCAAAAGCCAAAGTTGGGTAAATTTTGTTCTCCCCCAAAATGTTTTACTCTCCTACGGCTACGACTTCAGGGCTCTCACTTTCAAGGAAATTCAGATATATTTTGAAATTTTAAGGACTTTTGACACTCACTAACGCCATTGGCTGTCATTTTTGTACATTATGCATGTAAATGATCGTGTATTTATAATACTAGTGTTTTTTTTGTGAATCTAGTGTTTTTTTCAGTCAAATCTAGTACTTTTCCATGACAAGAGAGTGGCAACATTGTCGTTGTTCTATAGTGAGTAGTGGTGACGCCAAGAAGATCGCTCCTTCTCAACAGAAAAAAGAGTTTGGACACGTGAATTTGAAGAGAAGCTGTAAGACAATGAACTGAATCGAAAAGAACTAAATAGTGGGTTTTGAAATTTTAAAATACTTTAAAGGTAGCCTAAACACTTCTATGCTTGACTGTAATCGGCAATTTCGAATTTACAACGAAACAAAGTTAGATTTCTTATAAAAAAAAAAAAATTTATGTTGAAAGATCTTTGTTGTTTGGAACTGTCCTTTTTTAAGCCTCTGAAGGGCAAAAACATAATCATGGTTTAATAGAGTCTGGAAGGTATGTAAGATTGATAGGATAAAGCTGCAGAAGAATTTTTCTCAGCGATTAGGTCACAAATAGGCTACTCGCTTATCTAAGCCAAGTGTTCAGTTCAGTTGTTTTTATTTCTGAGTTCTGACCACCACAACAAAAACAATACACGTCAACAATCAACATAGGTCTTGCACATTTATTTCATTGATTCACATGTACGTTTTATCCAATACAAATTGCTAAAAAACCCAGAAACAGAGCAGTTGCTATACCACTCCTATTACAAAAAAACGCTACAAAGTCCGGAAAAAAGAATAAGCGACAAGCTATACCACTGGCGTTAATCTAATAGTATAGTTGTTGGTTAATCTTACCGCTATCAGACGAAGTCATTCTGCTTGATTGAATGCTGGTAATCTGAAACACGTGATCAACGTTAACAACAACCAAAAAACTAAGTCTGCCGAGAAAAACTGAAATGAGGCGATCAGTCGACTGGTTTGGCGGAAACAATCGTGAGGGTAGCAATTTATGTTTCCTTTTGAGGAAAGGCTGTGTGTCTGTCACGTAGGCTTTGATCATTGATAACTGGCTAAAACAAGCTTTGAGAAAACAAATGATGTTAAATTAATCACAGCAAGCAATTGATATTACACTGATCTCAACTTGTTGCATTCAGCTTAAAAAACTGAGCACTAATGCAAGCCAATAAGTAGTAGTTTATAGTGATATTTTAGTTTGAGTGCAACTGTTAAAGGTGGTAGTCGGACAACTCATGCGACAACTCAGCAATAATACATTTCAGCAATTGCCCTCAGCAAATGAGATTTACGTGCTCACGTCGGGCGCGCTTTGTCATGCTTGGTCAAACTCATTTTGCTGACTTGTGATATTCCAAGTTATATGGCTTGCTCAGTTGCTACTTATTCAGTTTCATCATTTACCAACTTCAGCCACTTGCTCAAATGCTGCTAGCTCAGTTCACAATTGCTGACTTGTAGGAGACTTGTTAAAGGTAGCCAACATGTTCACATGAGCATTGCAATGCAAGAACCTGGTTGCAATTTATAGTTAATCGTTCAAAGTTTTTTGATAAAAATGGAATTGTTGACTCAAACGCGTATGGTGAAGCCAATGCGACTATCTTTATAGTTAACTGAAAGGAAGTGGCTATTTTTCCACACTTAATGCCATGGTTACAATCAGGTGTTGCCAGAGTTAGGATTAAAGTTAGCAAGGGTTAAGGTAAGGGTTAGACTTAGGAATAAGATAAGGGTTTTGATCTTTGCCTAGAACTAAAAAAAAATTCCAAAATTTAAGTTTTTGTTTTCAACAGCTTTAAACTTTTCTAAAATTAGGGCAGAATTTATTATCTGGCAACACTATTGAGGCTATTATTACACTATATAGTGTAAATATAGCCACAGCCTAACTGAAAAAGTGACACTTCGCAATGACGGCATAAGTGTCACACCTAATTTAAATGAGCAGGCTACGGTCATCGGCTCACTGAATAGCACCAGATGGGTGTTGGTTAACTTGAACCTACTGTACTGTTCAACTAAAGCTGTCTAAATGGCTTGTAAAACCTAACAGTTCTCAGTTGACAGGCAGCTCTTTATGTACCGTGCTGTTGGCGTCAGTTAAACAACCCACAGTAATTATTAGCTTTAATTTTACAATGCTAAGCCAAAAATCATTAAACTGGCTTGAAATCAACCCTTTGTGCTGTGAACAAAATTTTCGGTCAGGTAGCTGTCTAGCTGACTACACTCGCGCTGTGCTGTCTGCTGAGTAATTCCAGACGGATGATTCTATTGGTTATCTGCAGCCTGCTACTGTTTGGTGCTGAAAGTAACGGGTGAATGCGGCGATCGGCATTTGGAGGGCAGCAATGGGTAAGTTACATCAGGGGTGTGCAAACCGCGGATCGTGGGCAACTCTGACGCGCAGAAAGCTCTGGTAACAACCAGAGATTTGGTATTAGATGTTGAAGTCATTCAAGAACGTTGGGAAGTAAATAAACGTCTCACCACCTAAATTAAAATTAAATTATTTTGTTTTGTTTTTTTAGTAGTTTTGTTTTGAATTGTTTTTGGTGAAGAATCGCGTTTCGCCTTCATCCATATAGAATTTATTTCAATTCACACACCCCTATTATAGTTAGGCTACTTACTTTTTTTGATGAATACGCGTATTCTTTGACGTAAACAAGTTTTTTCCACAATCTAAAGTTAAACCTTATCATTCCAAACTAATGCAATTATTTCTGTGAAAACAATGAAGTGGCCTGCATTAAATATCTTACAATAAGAGCTCACAAAAAGACCAAGAAACGTTGCAAGAAAAGTTCTAAGCAGGGCTGTTCAAAAATAATTTGTCGATCTAAATCTGTAGCTCTCAACTGGAGCCGCGGACTTAAAGGCTTCGCAAAACTTCTGAAATTAGAAGATATTTTTTTACATTAATGAGAATACTTTGCTGGCATGTTATGATTATCCTTTCTTGAGTAGACTTGCAAAAAATTTTGTAAACCGTTTTGTGATGTGATGAAGATTGTCGGCATTGCGTCTATTACAAGAGCATGACTGGATAAGCCATATCAAATGCAATTTCCCGCTCTTTTTCTTCTGTATCGCCATTTTGCAAATACAAACATGTAGTGTAGTGAATAGAAAAGTATCAGTGACCTCTCAGTCTCAAACACATGTAACTCCATAGAAAGTGAAAATTACATGTCTGTTTACTTTTTTTACTTTTTCAAAAAAAATGTCTAAAAAGATTGAAGATCAAGATCACTTCTTGTGTACTTGAAAGAATAAAGTTTTTGATCAATGATGTTACAACAAAATTACCATAAGCAGCCTGGTTAAAAGGTAGGCCTAGTTGGTATTGCTAAAAGTTGCTTTTGACTACTCGATTGCTGGCCTAAGATTATAGGAAGTTGGCGACTGTTAATGTTAGGCTTATCCAGGCCCGTAATTAGGGGGTCGCAGGGGGGGCGAAGCCCCCCCTGGAAAAAATTATGTTAATTAGCTCTGTTCGCTGACTTTTCAGTTTTATACTCAATTTTCTTGTGTTATTTAATTGTAAACATTGTGTGTTTAAGGGTGTGGTAGAATGTTGTCTCTAATACAAAGTTTGCCTAATTTTAAACGAAACTGCATTAAAAGAGCGAGTTTTGCCAATACCAAACATTCAAATATCTCAGCCAGGAATTAGCAACAAGAAAACATAGAGACTTAGCTTTATTTCCGAAAAATGCCCTAGAAAACATGATCTTATCCTTTTGCTATGCCACCGGACAGCACCATTTTACAGAAATATTTATACCCACATGTTTGTTGAAAATGCTTTCAGAATGCACCAAAATCAAAGTAATTTTTCAAAATTTTCTGGGGGAGGCCCCCCAGACCCCCCGCTGCTGGGTGTCGCCTTTGGCGAAGACGCCGTCGGTCTTTGCCCGTCGGCCGTCAACCCCACCCCAGGCGCGGATTTATGGGGGGGCCCGGGCCCCCCCCCGAAATTTTGTGAAAAATTGTATGATTCCGCATCAAATAGTTTGATATGCTTCTAAACAGCTGATATTAGTCCCTCGGCATCACAATTGATGAAAATGGTTGTTTTAATGTATATTTTCTAGCATATCGTATATGTCGTAGTATCATTGTTCATATCTGTTTAGCTTTTTCTTTCTTTTTAATTGATTTTCAAATTTTCTGGCCCCCCCCGAAAAAAACTCTTAGATTCGCGCCTGCCCCACCCCCTTTCAAAATTCCTGGCTACGCCACTGACTGTTTCTATGATAAACTAGTCTAATGTAAACGTTGTATCAGGCCTACGATTAATGTTCTTGCGTAAATATACCCACATTGTGTACAAACGTCGTTTTCGTACATGATACGGAAGGGAAAAGTTGGGCCCCCTCTAGAATACTTTTTGCCCCCCCTGCTGCTCCAAGCTAATTACGGGCCTGGGCTTATCACACCCAAGGCCGAGGGTAATTACAGTAGCCTTAGCCTACCGACTACCGTACTGAAGAAGTCACAAGTTTTTTATTTAGTTTTATGCCTTTCATTTATAAAAAAAAACAACTTTGAACTGCATCATTCTTCACCTAATTTTTGTCTGGTTAATATGGAAAGTTTTTATTCGTGTTAGGGAACGTTCAAATATTACGTAACTTCTTCGAGGGGGGGTATGCAAAGCGTTACGTTTGCGTCACATCGGGGGGAGGGGGTTCAAGCAAAACGTTACGTAACGCTTTCGAGTACGGAATAGTAGTTTTTTGTGCTGAATTCGTAGTGTAAAAGCGTTACATGGGAGACGGGGGGGTTGAAAAAAACGTTACGTTGGAGTTACATGGGGGGAGGGGTCAAAAATTCGGAAAAAAGCGTTACATAATATTTGATTGTTCCCTTACTAGGTATTTTCAACTTTCACTGAATTATATAGCCTATGTTTTTACACTCAGAGATGGGCAAGATCACCAGTATTGGTGATCTTGAAGATCAAGATCACGAAGAATAGGTGATCTTGAAGATCAAGATCACCAAGAATAGGTGATTTTGAAGATCAAGATCACCAAGCTATGTGATCTTGAAGATCAAGATCGTGATCTTGAAGATCAAGATCACTTTCAAGATCACTCTTTGTGTAGGCCTACTTAAAAAAAATGAAGTTTTTGATCAATGATGTTGCCAGTGGCGGCTCGTCATAAGGGACTGCGGGACTGCAGCCCCCCCAACATTTTTGTGCATATATGAATTATATTGCATATAGATAGTTTTGCCATGTTTTTTTAATTTATATCGCTTGAAGAATTAAAAAAACTCTTAAGATTAATTTTTTTTTGTAAAAAAAAAATTAATTGACAACTCTGGGTCTGCAAATTCTGCAGGTCCGGTGTTGCTTGTTCTTTTTTTTATGACGTGTTTTTCAGAAAAAAGTTTTCTAGCGTCTCTGAACAAGCGATGTAGGGACTGCAAATAGAACAGACCCTGGTCAGGGATTCCAACTTTGGTTCTCGTAAATCTTTAGGGTAAGCGTGTGGAAGCTATCGATGATTAGGTGAAGGGATCGTAGGTTACTTTACTTGATCTGTGTTTTGAGAAGTCACTGAGACAGACTAGTTTTTGATGTGAAGTAAAGCCAATTACTGTAATTATTAGTGCTCTTTCACAATTCGTCCTTTTGGGATAATGAAGTCATGACACGTCACACAGGTTGAAATGGACTATTATAAAGGAGGAAGTACGAGGTGGAAATGCACTAAAAAACACCTGAAGGAAGTTGTCTCCCATTTAGTCATTTGTTGTTCAATTTCAACAAATTTGCTATCGTTGGAAAGCACAAGCATAGATCTAACCAACTAAGTTAATACCAAGTCTCAAAATAGTACTAGCTCCATCTGGTGACCACCTAAACTTGACCAAATTCAAGCCATTATCAAAAGTTTACTTTAAATGATAAAAACATTAAACGACAGCCAATTAAAAGAACATGTTACTGTGTTACTAACCTTAACTCAGTGCATTTATAACTCAGTCCGGTACAGGTTTATAATTATTTATATTAGGTTAGCCCACTGGTTGAGACAGCCAGTGCCGGATTAAAGGGGAGCGAACTGGGCTGAAGCCCAGGGCCCCCACTTTTGGGGGCCCCCACCTCAAAGAAAAAAATCTACTAATTTTTTTAGTTGCACAGCTGGAGATTACTGCTTTAATTCGTATCTCAAACAAGCAAGGGTGGCTCACCCAAATGTGCTGCGGTGCTGCAGCACCCCTGCCCAAACCCAGTTATTCAATTTTTTTCCTTTTTTTTTAACAAAAAACATATTTATTTGATACTTTCATATCCGAAAATGGTACGGATTACGGGTCAAAGTTATGATAATGCTGCCAATATGAGTGGCAAGTATAACGGTCTTCAAGCTCTTCTGCGCGAGAAATGTAGTGTAGCTCATTATGTCCCTTGCACAGCACATTCACTTAATTTCGCCAGCCTAAATGTCCTGTAGAAACATGCCGTTCTGCCGCTGAGCTTTTTGAATTGTTGCAAAGCCTTTATTCATGGCCCGTCTCGTCTACTCATCGTTGGCAAGTCCATCGAAAATTTCTAGATGGTTTGCCTGTTTTGAAGACATTGTCTGATACAAGATGGTCAGTTAGATATGATGCAGTTCTTCTTCTATCGAGTCTTCTAAAGTTCGTTGATACACCACAGATTGACACATTCTTCCGCAACGGAGTTATACACTGACAGGTCGCAACGGAGTTATACACTGACAGGTCCCACCTACTGCACCGTGTTGCAAGCCGAGGGCAAACAAGAAGGTGATCCGCTGCATAGGCGTAGCCAGGGAGGGCGAAAGGGGCCATGCCCCCCCCCCCAAACTTTCCAAGTTTGGATTCCAAAGTTGAGCCCTTTGTTGAAAATATAATAAAGTTTGTAGAAATTTATATCGTTTTCCAAGACATCTGGCTATTAACACCCCCAAGGACTTGTTTTAGACACACAGAAAGACACCAATAAATTTTGCAAATCGTAAATCGCGCAAAATTTACGCGATTTACGTTTCTTTGAACTAATTTATGGAAGCAATTTCAGAATGGCTTACTCTGTTGGGTTTTTGTGTCGTTATTGAGTTTTTGTGTAGCTGAGTTTTTAGTGTTCTCTAATTTTACCCGCAGTTTTTGCCCGTTCGTGTGTAAGAGTTATCTTTAATAAGTTAATAGCTGTTTATCTGCTAACAAATTTCATACAAATATTACTCTAAAAGTGTTTTCAGAAAGCGCTATAATCCATTATTTGAGTGTAATTTTTCAAAAATTTTCCGAGGGAGCATGCCCCCGGATCCCCCTAGAATACGCGTGCCTTCGGCACGCTCTAACCCCCCTACCACTTTTATTGCTTCAACCCACCAGGATACGCCACTGCACATCAAGTGGCGATGGCTTTAAATCAAACACTTTGTTGTTCTCTTCAATTCATCAAATATTTGGCTCCCCCCAAGATTTTTTCTGGCTACGCCACTGGTCCGCTGTTTGGGGTTCAGTGCCACAGATACATGCAACTGGGCCCGTGTCGTAGCCCCACTCCACCATTAATTTTTAGCGAAAAATGTCACTTGATAAGGGCCCCTACTTTCAGCTCAGCCCAGGGGCCAGGGCCCCATACACCCTTAATCTGGCCCTGGATGCGGCCCCCCCATGTTTTGAGACCACGAGCCGCCACTGGATGTTGCAAAAAATAATTACTATAAGCAACGTGGGTAAACGTATATAGTTGGTATTGCTAACTTTTACTCTTAACTACTCGATCTCTGGCTTACGAATTGTAATAAGTTAGTGATTGTTGCTATTAGGCCTATCAATTGTTGACGTAGTTTGCGTAGAATCGCAACGTCACACCCAAGGCCGAGGTTAATTACAGTAGTTTTGAAAAAGTCGCAAAATTTGCAATTAGCTTTATACTTTTTATTTATAATAAATAAATAAACTTAGAACTGCATCATTTTTTACCAAATTTTTGTCTGGTTCATGTGGGAGTTTTTATTCGTGTTACTAAGTAGTTTTAACTTTCACTGTATTATGTCAATGTTCAATTGTTCATTGCACCATTTAGGCCTACCATCTGGCAACTTTGATAATGTTGTCTGCTATCAAAAAAGTTCAGAGGTTTGCGGTCAGACAAACCGCTCCATACTCGGACCCTAAACAAGTCTTGGTCTGGTTGATTTGCTGCAATAAACCACTTTACATGACCAAAGTCGGCTAGAGTCCAGATTTTTTAACACCGCCATTCTAGACTTTTGAAACATCTAAAATTGGGTCAAAGAAAGCAAACATTTCTTTAAAATTCACACATGGAAATTGTGAACGAAGTTAAATCATGTTTTCTTAAAAGTCAACATAAAGTACACGGAAGTTGACTTCTTTATTATGACTAACACAGAAAACTTTTTCAATTTTGAAATGGCAACACTGACCAGATTAGATGGAGACTTTAAATCGTCGTTTGTGAGACACATATCATATTAACAATCTAGTAAGTAGGCCTAAACTTCAATTTTTTAATGTGATCTTGATCTTATTGTTCTTCAAGACCAAGATCACACAAAGAAAGTGATCTTAAATCAAGATCACCAAAAAGAAGTCAAGATCACGCCCATCTCTGATTACACTATATACCCACCTGGCAACCTTGACACTGATGTCTTCTATCATAAACGTTCAGAGGTCTGCGATCAGATCAACTGCTTCAAACAAAATATAATAGCTATCGGTACGGTATACAAAAAAAGAGGCTGCATATGTTTTCACATTTAATATATTTGTTTATACTAACGCCGTAAACAACTATTGGTCTAGTTGATTTGCTGCAATAAACCACTTTTACACGGTCAAAGCCGGCTTTTGCGTCCTGTTTTTTTTTAGGGCCGCCATTCCAGTCTGTATTCGTAAAAAAAGCACAGGGTAGGCTATAGCCTACTGTCAGATTTGCTAAAATAATAAATAATACCCAACTTGCAAATACTAATCTTTATTCTACCATAACATGAATTATCAAGATCAAAATTGGACGAGAGGTAGGCCTACAAACTGTTTTTGTACCTCGGTACGGAATTAAGTTCATGGCAGTGGCGTATATTCAAGGTGTTCAAGGTGTGCACTGCACACCCCAAGAAATCCAGAAAAAAAGAAAATTTCCATCGGTTGTCGATGTTCTTTACTTTCCTGATATTCAAACATCTTGCTGCATGCTGATTGCTTTCTTTTCAATTGCAAAACTCGTTCCCTTCTAATTTTAATACTCCAACGTTTGAGGTCATTGCCTTTAATTTTTTTCGATCATTACCTTTAAGCTGGGTGTGCACTAACACCTTGGCGAGTGCTATTTAAAATAAACAATTAAGAAAAATGACGTCACAAAGCAGCGAAAACAGCAATGGTTTTAGTTCAGCCAGGCTGTGCACTAGCTGATTTGCACACCTTGGCGCGTCATTGGGGGAATCCCAGGCAATAGCAAGTTTTAGCTTGTTGGATTAGAGTTTGAGCTATGGTTTGAGGTGATCAGATTGGAAACAAGATAAGATAAAATGTTTTTTATGCACCAAGTGCCGGTAAATTAGGACTAGCTTGTCTGAATCTGCAACAAAGCTTATGGCAACAGCCAATATCATTGATGCACCATTCTAAAATTATTACTTTTGTCAAAAGTGGAAGATTTGACGTTGCGTTTATTGCACATACACATTGTGCTATATCCAGAAATCCAGGTCATGTAGTACATATGTAGCTGAAATACACCCACCAACTATAATTTTGATACCAATTTGTTTTCTAAGCAACATTATTAACCATCCAGTAGTAACAAGCCAAAAGGGAGGCTAAAAGTATAACTGACCCCACCCCCGTCAATGTTTTGCATGAAATCACAAAGATTTAAACAGGCTTATGGCAATGCTTGTTCAGTAACCTTATTTAAGCTGTTTTGGCCTGTCTAACACTAACCTTTCGTTATAGCACTGCATATGTTGGTGGTAAACGCAACGCCAAATCTTCCACTTTTGACAAAAGTAGCAATTTGCTGTTATCATATCTCACAAACCTGACGCGATGGGATAAATCTGAGGTCAGATTCGGATTCAGCACCCCAAAGTTACCCTAAATCAGTTCTCAAAGCCCATGCAAAAAAAAAAATGTTATTTTTGTTGACCAGTGTTATCGAGTTGCTTTGCTATTGTTTTTTATTTTAACTTTCACCTGTTTGTTTTTAATTCGCTTGTACATTTCTCAAGGTGTTGCAACTGAACTGAAGTATGTGACTTTAGAAATGCAACTTAATGTTTGATATTAAGTCTCATTCAATAGGCGCTTTCAAATAAATATCTATTTTGTATTCTTCTCCATTCCTACAACATTATTTTTGTCAATTCTGTTCATGTTCAGAATTTGTGCTGAAAATGCTCTCAGAACGCACCAAATTCAATGTTAATTTTAAAAATTTTCTGGGGGAGGCCCCCAGACCCCCCGCTGTTGCTTTGCCGTCACTGAACACCCTGTCAAAGTGGTCACGGTACACCACTGGTTCATGGTACACCCGTGTAGGCTACCATTGGTCCTCAATTTAGGCACTCCCTTTGGAAAACCAAAGGGTAGCCTGAAGGCTAGCCTACTATTGTTGTTCGAAAAAAGCAATATCGCCGTCGCCGTATAGCCTACCCTTAAATACAGCACTGCGCCATTCCAAACTTTTTAACATCTAAATTTGGACCAAAGAAACCAAACATTTTAGTAGAACGCACAAAACTGAAAACAGAGTTATGAACAAGATTGAATTATTTTTTATCATAGGCCTACGTCAATATGGGTAGGCCTAATTACTACAACCTAACCACAGAATCGACAAGGAAGAAATTTTAATTTCCAGTTTTCGAAACCCACACTTTTTTTCTTACCGCTCATGCTTTTTGTAGCGGACGTCGTATACTGTAGATTTGACTATCCGCCCATACCTAGCTGTGAATTAGTGTCCTAGAGCGACACTATGGCAATACTTGTCCGGTAATCTTATTTAAGCTATTTTAGCTTGTTTAATAGCCTCCTTATCTTTCGCTATGGCACTGCATATGTTGGTGGGAAACGGAACGCCAAATCTTCCACTTTTGGCAAAAATAAAGTATTTTTGTTATCATATCCCAAAAATCTGATGTGATAGTAAAAATCTGAGTTCAGATTCGGATTCTGCAACCCAAAATTACATTGAATCAGTTTTCAAAGTCCAAAGAGCGGACCAGTGTTATTAGCCTAATAGACTGCATAAGCTTATTTTAACACTATATTTGTCTTTTAGCAATGGCGTGATTTCATATTTGTTCACTGGAGGAATGTAGCCTACCCGAAAGTAGACCACTGGCAATAGCCTACATTTGATGCAACTGCAATATTTCTAATGGGACCCAGTTTCTACTGTTCATCATGAATTTCAAGAGGGTTACCCCCTATCATCTTGAGGTGTGAGGAGTCTACAAAAGCTTTAAGAAATGCGTAGGACGTCAGTTTACAAATGAACAATACAGTCGTTTGCTATTCATTGTTTCGATTAGCCTATAAATGACCGAAAAAGACCCAGGCCTAGGCTACCTACTTGATAGACTACCGGTATGTTTAACTTCAGTCACCTCCAACACTGCAAACCCCTTCATCGATAACTGTTTTGTAAATTATAGCTTCAACCAGGTAGGCTGTAATTCCTGTAAAGTATGTAGCTGAATAATTTTCTATATTATTTTTGCAAAATCAAAACGCATGCTTTCAGTAA
The DNA here is from genome assembly GCF_918807975.1 of Aplidium turbinatum. NCBI lineage: Eukaryota > Metazoa > Chordata > Ascidiacea > Aplousobranchia > Polyclinidae > Aplidium > Aplidium turbinatum. The sequence goes on along the minus strand of NC_137475.1, from coordinate 29,731,341 downwards.
ACATTTATGTCTCTTATGGATTGTAGGCTATAGGTGAAAATCATAAGCTGGGCTACCGTTCTTAGTCGGCACGCATACCACCACTCCCAAGTCGGCGTTGTTAATATTGACATGGTTTGTTTGCACAATATTGACATGAGATGGTTTGTTTGCTTAATTTTGGAAATGATTAATGCAGTGGTTCCCAACCTTTTTAGGCTTACGGCACCCTTCAGAAGAGAACAATATTTTGTGGCACCCTATAACAGACCAACGATCACGAACCCCGTTTTATTCCAAAGCCTTTAAAAAGTGTTATTTACAGCTTCTTTGCTTGGCTTTCAGCTCTAATGCAGTGTGGGAACTCGGCACATGCCAAGAAAGTTGACACTATGTTGAACAAAAGCTGCCGATTGTTTACAGGTTGTCTCAAACCAGCCAACCTCACGTCGCTACATTCTGTCTGGATTTGCTCTCCCAACATCAGAAAATACATGACCAGCTGTTACGGACAATTTTTAAATCAAATGTCACATAGAACCGTTGTCTACTGAACCTGACGTCTTACGTCATGGACTGTTGCTACAAATAAGCAAAGATTGCATCACCTTTGTCACACCTGTGAAACATTACATAATCGTTAAATCTTGAATTACGAGATATGGTGTAAGCCAAATTCAACAGGTGTTTGAATAGCTTCATAATGCTTATTATTATTACGTCACAGAAGCTGCTTACGTGCGTTTGAAATATTGCAATCTATTCTCGTCATTTTTAAAATTGTTGCTTGAAAAGTTGGTCGCATATTTAACTGTTTTGCTTAGTGCTTGCCAGCTGGACAAAAGTACCGTCTTTATCTCAGTAATTTGTATTGTTTTGACAAGTTTTAGTGGGTACGGTGTTGCCTCCATCCTTCGACAGCCTTGAGGCTATTTTTACAGAAATAGCCTACAATTCTTGAATAGACGTTTTCAGAAGAGTGTTTCTTTCGGTCATTGCATACAGACGAACGGAGATGTAAAATTTATGTTACCAATTTCCCACGAAGAGATTATGGTTTACCGTTGTGACCATAAAAAATAAAGACGTTGGTTGGTAAGCTACAGAAGAACTTAAAGCACATAAAAAAATAAAGATGGTTTGTTGTTGGTTGGTAGGCTACAAAAGCACAGAAAAAATAAAGACGTTTTTGTTAGTTCGTAGGCTACAGAAGAACTTAAAGCACAAAGAAAAATAAAGACGTGTTGTTGTCAGTTCCAGAAGCGCAAAAGAAAATTAAAGACATTTCTTCTCAGTTTTCTTCAAGAAAATTAAAGACATTTCTTCTCGATCTTGTTGGTTGGTAGTTTACAGAAGCAAAAGATTAAAGCCGTTTTCTTCTCAGTTGGTGCGGAAAAACAGCACAAGAAAATTAAAGACTTTTCTTCTCAGTTGGTACTGAAGAACTTCAAGCTAAAAATGAAAGACGTTTCTTTGTTGGTTTTGAAGAAAAAACAACATTGACATTCATTGGTAAGAAAGAAGATTAGAGACAATCGATCTGTGCTTGAAGATTCAAGTGGACGAATCCAAGCAAGTTCTGTGGAACTTTCAATAGCCTAAATTGGAAGTCTCCAGAAGTGGTAGGACTTTATATATATATACCCCTACAACTACGGTATTGTGCATTTAAATTCTTTTTGTATTTTTACGGTCTTTGCAGTTAAGTTTTTTATAACTACTGCAATATTTTGTGTGTGTGTAACTTAATTTTTTAATTGTTAAATTTAGCCCCAACATTTAATATGTCTACACTCGGTGGCGGCAAGGACTCGACCACCGTCGACTCGACTGTGTTTAAACTTGATGATGTTCTTTGCGGTTGGGCAGACCAGTCTGGGGAGGGACCCAGTAATGATGAGGCTAAGTTAGTTAGGGAGGCCCGGTATCTTGGAAGGGATATTTTGACTCAAATTGGGGAACTTTCTGTAGCCCTAGGTTCTTTGGGTGATAAGTGGGAATTGTTAATTTTTAGATCTAAGTTCTCTATTGAAGAGGATTTACGGCATTTCCATGCACTTTTAGGTAAAATCTTTAACTCTGCAATTTTGGTAGAACTTCGTGATAGGGTAGATCCCGAATTTAACTTGTTACAAAATAACTTTAAACAAAAGGAAAGTGAGTACTCCGATATGTTGGATGCTGACATACATCCTGAGGATAGCGCCTCAAATGTAAGCACTTGGATATATCGGAGCTCGTCACGGATAGTTGCACAAATTAACCTATAGCTAAGACGAGAGAAGCTCCAGATACAAGCCAAGGCCGAAGCGAGAGCTGCTGAGGCCGCCGCGAGAGCTGAGGCCATACGAGCTGAGGCTGCCGCAAGAGCTGAGGTCTAAGCGAGAGCTGCTGAGGCCGCCGCGAGAGCCATACGAACTGAGGCTGCCGTGAGAGCTGAGGCCGAAGCGAGAGCTGCTGAGGCCGAAGCGAGAGCTGCTGAGGCCGCCGCGAGAGCTGCTGAGTTTGCACTCAAAGACGCCCAGTTGAGGGCTGAACAACGTAAGGAGGTATAGCTTCAGCTGAATATCGATCAGAGGTGGGCTCCCGGCGTAGCTCTAAAAAGGGATCTTCTAGGCATTCCAAAAGTGAACATCAATCTCGGTTAAATTTACATAACCTTTTCCAGACGCCTGTTCAATCCGTAAGTGGACCAGTACAATCCACATGTTTTCAAGCTGTTTCAGGAAGTCTTGGGGCCGCGGCTAAGGGTCTTCCGAAGGATCTAGAGCCAAGGCCTGCGAATTTTAGGCGAACTCCTGCCCCAGTGCGTACAGGTCACGGGGCCGCTATTAGAAGTAACGTTTTGCTTCCTTCGCAGTTTTCCGCGCCGCTAGGTTTTGATCGCCCAGCTACACGTAATTTGGGTGGTTGTGAGGGGCGTGTCGCGTCTACTGATTTTAAAGTGTGTGAGGATCGTGATCGGGCTGTGCACGTGACTGAGCCCTCTCAGCCCCTTAAGGGATATAGCTTGGTTCTCCTGCTAAATCGAGTTCTCAACAGCAGGATTGCTTTTTTGAATACCAAAATAGTAGGACGTTTTTCGATAAGGCGGCCTTGATTGGTTACGATGGTATAATAATATGCCCATTTATCTTCTTTAAAAATCGTGTTACGGCCTTGATGGCAGCTTCGCCTTTTAAAGGGGCATGCAAGTCCAAACTGTACTTTGCGATTTTTTTGTTTGTATGTGCTCTAGGTGTTTATAATAAAGGGTTGTCGTTGAAATTTTCCCAAAATTTGATTGCGTTTCCTTTGTAGGGCTGTTTTTGTTTGCTCTATATTCGTTGAAGGCGCGCGCGCACTGAACCGTGCGATAATCATGTGTGACGTCATGAGAGTACTAGCCGATCTTATGTTTGTGCAAGATGTATTGTAAGTAAGTGTTCGTAGTGTCGTTTCCAACAAATACAATGAACTACATGTATTTATGTCGATTGTAAGCGGCTTAGTAGTTGATAAAATGAACACTGAAAGCAACTACCGTACCTTTCGGCAAGTACCATATTAGTTTGTAAAGAACTAGGAAGATTCTCTCAGGACCTCTAGCATAGCTTACTGGACATGTACAAAAATTCACTCTCTCTGTGCACACGGAAAAGCTTTTCTCAAAGCAGACTTTGTATTGTGACTTTATTTCAAGTCAGGATACTTAAACCCAACTATTCATTTTTGTCACGTGGAAACTTCGATCTAATGGCCGAAACGACGCATGACATCAGAGGCACACGGATTGATCTACCAAGACAACCCCAGATCCACCGAACAAACTGTCTGTGGGAAATGTGCTTATAGCATCTGCAAAAACAACTTTTGGTTATATTTTACTCTTGTATCTCCAAAATCCTAATAAAATAAAAAGCATCAGTCAGCTACCAGAATTGCATAAAGTAGCAGTCACATTCATTGTGACACTACTGTAACTGTACCTTTCGCAACATGCCAGACAGGCAGACATCAAACACATGTTCAACTTCTGGCATGTGATCCCGCATATATGCAATGATTTGTGGATGGCGGTCAGTTACGAGCAGTTTCACCCGCACATCAAAGCCACATCTCTCAACGAAATCTATACATTTAACTAGCCCAGCCTTTTCCATCGCATTGCTGCCACCACATACATTTCTCTGCAACAACATTCAACATATCAATTTTCCACAATCTGTTTTTATCTACTTTTACCGGGAAACGCTATGGCCGCGAATGTTGTATGTGCCGATTCGATGGGAGACGGCCATGGCCGCAAATTTTTCTTGACTTGGCAATGGGAAGCATGTACATTGTACACTGTACAGCCAAATACAACTTGTATTGTTTCAGTGAATTTGTTTCAGTGAAATTGTTTTCAGTGAAATAGCTTAGCATCAATAAATCATCATTACGTTGCTGCTTTCTGGGCGAAGTTGGCCTGTTTACGAGCAGTTTTGAGAAAAGTACACATATAGCAAATCAGTCGCTTTTTTACATTGATTCAACGTCTGCAGACGTTGAATCAATGTAAAAACCGACTGATTTGTTATCTGGGTATGTTCACACTGAAACGACCATTTGTTAGGTTTAAATGAAGTAAGAAACGAAGTACATCTGCAAAACACAAGCCAATAATATAAAACGAACAAATTAAGTCAGTCTCACACGATCAGAACTTAGGGCGGAATTCAGAAACCAGACTTAAGGCGGCTTAAGTCTGTCTGGACAAAAGTCTGCGTTAAGCGTCGATTTTGCGATTCAGAAAGCAGACTTACGCTTTAGCAAGGCTTATACTCGGCTTAAAAGCCGAAAGATATAAGCCACCTGCGGAGGTGGTTTAAGCCTCTGTTGAAGGAAAAAGCGTTTGGCTAATACTGGAGGTATTGAAAGTAGGTTTGTTACAGCATTTTTTTTTTAAATAGACCGTCTGGTGCAAAGGCCACGAGACTTTTTTGATAGTTTTTAATGTGAAGCAGGTGTACCTGTTATCTTAGCTTGGTTGCAGGCAGAGTTTCGGTCTGACAGTTGGCTTGATTCTTGAATAACTAGACTTCTTTTTTAGACGCTGACAATAGTAGGTTACTATTGTTATTGCTGGTGGTGTAAATTTTGAAATGCCTATTTTGTGTTGTTGAATAACCAGACGCTGACACGCAGTTTAGTAATACTGCTTGTAACATCACTTTTGCAAACATACAATTGTGATTGGTCATACTTTTTCCTTTGTCTGCAATGCCAGGAAAAAACAAGTCTATTAACTATCTTACATTTGACAGTTTTCAGACTGTCAAATGTAAGATAGGGAGTCTATGCACCCGCCATTTTAGTCATAAACTGGCAACAGTATTCCTACAATTGTACTATTTTTAACTTTCAATTTTTTAACTTTCTTTTTAACTTAACTTTCATCAAAAATAACCTGAGTTATCTGATTCTTTCAAATTGATGAATTATTGCAAACGAAAACCATGTGCGTATTGGCATAACATTGTCTTAACGTTGTTTCAGTGCTTAATGAGTATGACTTGCTTGTGAAGGAAATTTTTGTGCCAGATCTGTTGCGTCATGGATTACTTGGCATCTACGTTAACGAACGACTTACTGATGCAACTACAACGTTTCTATTTCAACGTCACAAAAAACGACTTTTTTCTAGTTGTAGGTTTAAATAGCACAACATTGCATTGTTTGTTGATTTAGCATGAATATAGCTCAGCAATACGCAAACACTTCTTCGCGTCAGTTAACTATCGCTAAGATATGAACTACTGCTTTAAATTCAGTGAGCAACTTGATGAGCGAGTTTACTGCGCTTTTAGATAAACATAGTTTATACAAATTCCCGTAACCCTCTAATGTAAATTGCATTGTCATTTCTTATTTCAATAAAAATACCAAGAGGATTTAATTACAACGATTCTGAACGCCAACTGCTTATTGACCTCATCTAAGACTTTCCAGTGGTGGAAAATAAATAAAAAAAATGATAAAAAAGCCTTACCAAAATAATCAAGCGAGGAATGATTTAACTAAAGTTTTTAACGCGAACAACTCTACTGAAAGGACCACCCAGAGAGCAAAACCCGTTATATTTACATTGATTCAACGTCTGCAGGCGTTGAATCAATATAAAAATGACGAATCTTGCTGTCTGGGCACAGATCAGCTGAAAAAGTTAGGGTTAGTTAGTCCATCTGAAACTTGGCGTTATTGACACAGGTTTTGGTTTGATACTTAGGTCACAGTATATTATTGCATATAATTGTATTTTCGTTTTCTCACAAATTTGCAAACCATTGCTTTTAGGCAACTCTTCGATGAAGAGTATGCAAATATTCACATTGAAAGGCCTGTTCGCGATCATGCAGATCCTTTTAATCAACTCAGCGACAAGCAGTTGTGTCAACGTTTCCGTCTTAGCAAAACTGCAACTATGGAACTCTTTGAATTGTTTAAAAATGACGAAATGTTGACAGCCCGATCGCATGCCATACCGCCCAAACTGCAGCTATTGATAAGCCTTCGATTTTTTGCAACTGGCCATTTCCAGAGAAGCGATGGCGACTTGGCTGGGGTTAGTCAAAGTTCTGTTTGCAGAATTGTAGCGCGTATTTCTCGGTGCATACCCATTGTCACCCAATAGGATTCCATCAATTTCTCCATTCTCAAATTTATCTCGAATGATGCTGTTGTCAAAAATCCGCGCATCATGTGTCAATCCTGGCCATGATTGTGCAAGCAAAGTCAAAACTTTCCTATTTATGCATCAAAAATAACTTGAGTAACCTGATTCTTTCAAATTTATGAATTACTGTAAACGAAAGCCATGTGCATATTGGCATATCGTTGTTTCATTGTTAAGTGAGTATTCCTTGCTTGTGAATGAACTTTTTGTGCTAGATCTGTTGCGTCATGGATTACTTGGCATCTACGTTAACGAACGACTTACTGATGCAACTAGAACGTATTTCAACATCATAAAAAAGTGCTTTTTTCTAGTTGTGAGTTTAAAGCACAACATTGCCTTATTTGGTGCTTCAGCAGGAATGTAGCTCAGCTTTACAGCCTTCAGTTTCACGCTTCATTATCTCAACCAAAGAGTTGCTATAGCAATTTCTTTTTCGCGCGAAAACAAAGAGGCTTAATACGGTCTTACATAGGTCGCGCGTAAGTCGAGTTTCTGCATCGCAAATAAGCTTCTCGTATAAGCCTGGCCTATATAAGTCTGACTTACGCATAACACTGACTTGTTTTGAGACGCAAATCTGAATTCCGCCCTTAAAGTAACAAAAGTCCCTTTTACTGAACACAGCAAGAAAAGCTCTTATGAAAATGGGCTTGCTGAGATTGAGTGAGGCGCGAGCAGAGAAAACAATCAATGGAAAGCGCGCCGATCAGAGAAACTATAACGTACAAACATACGTAAAATAAACGTAAATTTGTTATAAGACACACTGGCTTTTCAATGAGTCATGTAAAAGAAGCTGGATTTGCTAGCTAAAGTATAAAATGTACTGGCTGAAGTCCATACCTGAAGAAGTTGCAAATTCACTATTTTATTCAATCTTGTGTCCATGATCGTGTATGTGCCGTGCTTCCCACAATCTTCAGGAGAATCTACCCTTCCATCTCCCGCTAACATGAGGTCAATATCATCACCTTCCAATTGTTGAAGTACAGTAGTATTCTGCTCAATGACATATTAAAAATACTTATCAATGACACTATTTTAAAGAAAAGATTGAGCACCGTTTACAGTATGTGTGTGTTTCCACACATCAGGAAGCATTCATAAAATATCTATAACAGATATGTACATCATTGTTTACAAACTTCTATTTGAATAAGTTTATACTGATGAAGCCACACTTGTGTGGCGAAAGCTCTGTATTTAAATGAACCGATTCTTCTGATTTGGTGTGATATTGTTTACTTTATTTAAAATGTTTTGTCACACTGTGCATCCCAGTGGATCATCAGTTGAATTATGTATATAGGAAAATTTGATGAAAAGTTTAGGAACGAAGTTTTATTTTGGAATTTTACAAACTTACCCCGGCTTTTCACTACGTTCATTGGTAGACACCTCCGAAAATGTATTTAATGAAAAATTTGGATAGTGCATTTCAGTATCTTCAAACGATATGTCTTGCAAAGCCATTCTTGCTTTTTTGGGAGTGGAAGTAAGGTAATCTGGTGGAATTCATTTTCTTTCTTGCAAGTTGCAGGTCACACCTACAGATTGTGTTAATACCAGGGCATTAGCCTGAGTTGCTGCAATAAACATATTCCAAATCAAGCAAAGCAACTTTTACAGTATTATTCGGCATCACTTCTCTTTCCAAAGCTATTAAAATGTACACTACTGTTATTTCATAATATGTCATATTATAGAGTTAAAGTTTCTTACCTTTCGCCGCACTCATTGGCTTCAAGGCACTGGTAGCTTGGCATCCTTTTGATGAACAAGCACGGAAATCTAACACGTCATATTGTGTTACAGCATCACAAGTAACCATTTCTGTTTGGCATGACTTCGGCTTTTTTAAAAAAATTTCTCTCGATCTTTTCAGGGTACGAATTGAGGGTAGGAATTGTTCAGGGTACGAATTTGGGTGCATCCCTAGCCAGTAACTGAAAAAGAAAACAACAATGTATATATGAAGGAACATTTTTTGTTAATGCATTTGGTAAATTATACATGGGACGTTCTAAAAGCGCATGTAGCTGGGAATCACTATACCAGCAGGCAGCATACATATTGTAAACTTATGGAAAGCAATTTTTCAAGGATGCTACTTCGCTACTTATGTACGGTACTTTATAACAAACATGTAGTAATATAATTGTTAGCTTAAAATTACTTCAAGAACTTGCCGCTTCCTAGCAGCCGGTCGCATGGATGAAGTGGAATTTTGTTGTGAAGTTGTCTCTCCACTGGACTTTGAATCCAACGGTTGCAAAGTTGTTGAAATGTTTTTGTTTTGAAAAATTGAAGGGCATGCAATAAGGTTTAAATTGAGACGTGTGCATGACCCATGTAAAATTGAAAAAGATTTTGAAAATCTGTTTCCTTGAAATGGAGTCGCCATATTGTGCTGGACTCTGTTGATCCTGGCCACACTCTTGTGGTGTTTACAGACTTGTTCCATTTCTTTTTTATGGTACGATTTTTTGGAAAATGGAACAAAGAAATTTTATCAGTAGCCTAAAAGAACTGCCAGATGAACAGTTATATACGGTACAACACACCGATTTGGCATGATGATTACCAAATTGTAACAGGTTTAGCTTAGTTTACTCACACAGCACTGGGGAAGAATGCATATTGGGATATAGGCCTACTTGTCTAGCCAATACACAATCACAAATTGAAATACATGAGTAAATACTGAGACTGGTAGGTAGGCCTATCGTGCTAGGGATTGTAGATCATAGGGATGCGAAACTTCATCCGCTTTTGGCTTATCCGCAACACTAGAAGGGTTACATTTTTTTCTAATTTACAAAATATTTTACTTTTTATGAGTTATATAAGAAGAGTTAAGTTGGTTTTAAAGTAATTTAAGGTTTTTTGTTGAAAGCAAGCCAGCAGTAAAGCGTAAAAAAAATGTCAAATTGGCAATTGACCCTTCTAATGTTGAAGGAACAACGGAGTTGCGCGTCCCGTAATGTACCGTCCCTATATCGTGCACACAGCACTGACTAATCATGAAGTAAAAAATAAATGCAAATCTCTGCAACCCTTGACTGTCTGAACCTCTTGCTGTTAAATACCATCAAAATTATACGGTACGGTGGCACTGAAGGAAAATAATGGCATTTGTTTGTTTCCTGCTGTTTCCTATCGTGCACACAGCACTGACTAATCAGTAATCATGAAGTAAAAAATAAATGCAAATCTCTGCAACCCTTGACTGTCTGAACCTCTTGCTGTTAAATACCATCAAAACTATGCAAACACTGCAAGGTCTAGCCCAAAATGTTTAGGTTAAACGTCCAATAAAAAGTTTAGTGTAGTCTGTAAAATGATGTAAGCTAGCACCAAGGCTACAATAAACTAAATCTGAACTTCAATTGTAACTTGGAATAATCTTATCCACTGCTGCAAACGCATGCCACACCTCAAACAAGCAAAATATTTGTCCAACAGTGCTCTCATGACGTCACCCGAGAAAAATTTTTATGTCGACAACAGTTCGTGCGGTGTGTGTTCGAATTACAAAACCAAAACTTTGTTTTAAGATTGCGTGAGAACAAATGAGTATTTTTTCATAAAAACAAATGCAACGTGTTTTTGAATATCCCCTTTATGTATTTCAACTCTCAATTTGCATTTGAAAATGGAGTTGTCTGCCCTTTTAAAGGGGACTCGTTTGACTTTGTTACAAGCAGCTTGTGTTAAAACAGCTGCGCAAACGATTGCTAATTTGGTTTCCGGCACTCCTGGCTTGTCAGAGGAAGACAGAATAGAAATGTCGTTAGATCGCTTGTCCCAACGTTTTGGGGTTCGTGGAGGTCTTTTTGCCGAACCGGAAATTAGGAAGTACCGCTATGGTAGCAAATTGACTTCGATTTCTTCTAGTGATTTGAAAGAGTTTAAAGATGAATTCGGAAAGGCAATCGAAAGGGCGCCGGTTCGACACCGCTCAAGAGCATGCAGCTGTGTCTCTGGCAGGACACTTAAAGACATGCCTGAAGGTGGACACGAAGATTGGCTTCCTTGCCTTCCCGTCCACTTAATCTAAATCTTCAACCACTGGGTGCAAGCCTGGATACGACAAAAAAGATGAATTGTCACAGTGTCTGCTTTACGCGCAAGCTTATGGTCAGCGTGATAAATTGGAAGGACGTTTTGTTTTGGATTTGGCCAGGGATATCTAGAACAACGGGATTGCTGACTCTGTTTTGAAGTGGACAATAGGAGGGTTACTGCATCAGACTATGTTGCAGTGCATTTAAGGAAGAATAAATGTTCCTCAACATACATTTAGTGACTGGCTGGTTTAACGATCTTTTCAAGCTTTAACGAAGCTTTTCAAGATCATGATTGAATGGCACTGGCTCAAGTCTCACACCAGATAAAACAAAATTAATAAAGAAGTATACAACATTAAATTCAGAAATTTAAACATCAGAGAAATGAATGTTAATGCAAAAGTGCATAAATATAAAAGAATATTAATTTAAACAGCAAATAGATAAACAGCGTTGAATTGAAACACAAAATGGGGTAATTTTCATTTAGTTTATTTAGCACTTTTGGAGTTCAGTTTGCGAATTGTACGAGACATTTTTGCTGGTGGTTCAATTTCCACACGATTCAACCGTGTCAGTTCATTTTTCGCAAAGCGATTAAATGAGACTCTTAAAATTAAATCGAAATTGTTATGGCCTGAAGTACATGTTTGCGAAAATAAAACATTGTAAGACTCTGAGTCCTTCGCAAATTTGGCAGCAGCTGCAACAAATGAACCTCGCTGATAGCTGGTAGCAAGCAGCTTTTTCCGAATGAGCTCATCTGCTATTGCTGCGGCATACAGCTGGTTTGCAAAGCTACAGAGAGTAAAACAGTATTCTGTTTGTACCGATAATCCGCCACGATTTGCCATCGCAAGTAATTCATTTGGATTACTTTTTAAGCATTCGTCGGTTATGGATGGATCAGTGTTTTCTTGAACTAACATATCTTTGCACGGGGTGCATTTCCTTGTCCGTGATACACTTTTGGCAATGTATCCACTCACGTAGTATGTGATGGAAGAATCTGTTTCGGAAATTTCGTCTATGGTTGCAGATTTAAAAAATTTCAAAAGCCAATTGTCTTCCGTAATTTCATCATAGTCCTCATGTAACGGTGTATTTCCACTTTGAAGAGCAAGGTTAGATTTATTGAAAATGGACTCTTTTTCGATTAGGCTTAAGCAACGGATTTTTTTCTCAGCTTGAAAAAGTTGATTTATGGACATGAAAAAATTGCCACCATTAACTTGGCGGTACCACCCAAATCTTCCCTCAATCGGATCGGAGCAAAACTTTCCAGGGAGAACGTAGAGAAAGTCGTGGTGGAATATTAAATGCTCAGCCAGAGACACCATTGCTTGAATACTTTGAATGCATGCTAAGAAAGTTTCTTTAGTTAGTCCTGCTTTGCCTGATTGTTTCCAAGATATCAAAATATTGGCAGCCGTGTTCAGAAAAGTGAACCTGCTGTCCGACTCGCTTTGCGTCAGTTGAAGAGGCTCGCAAGCGGCATCCCTTTTTCTGTAGCCTGCATACAAAAAACAGCAACATAATATTGTTTACACAATATATAAATATAAAAGTCTTGAAACTCAACTTATAATAAGTATTAACAAAAATCAACCACTCCTGATATTTTCCACGTAAACAGACAAGTCAAAAGAGGACAAAGAGACAAATGATTGAGGCTTTGAGTTTGCAATAAATTAATACTTTACAGTTAAACTTTATCATTTTGAAATAATTCTTCAAAATTAAGCTAAATTTAGTGGAAGCGGTAGTGCTTAACATTGTGCAGGTCATTACATGAAACAATAACTGCAGAGGTCAAACAAACAGACACACAACATAATGTAAAATCATAACACAGATACGTTTTCTGTCATGCCAGAGCTTTTAGTCTGAGAATTGAACTTTGGGCATTCCATACATGAAGTGGACGTTTTAACTACGGTAATCAACCATTTCTACTGCTAGCAGATTGAACTTTGCAAGCGTAAGATATATGTACTAGCAAAAACTAAAACCGTACTGTCACTTTCAAACTCACATTTGCTCGGCGTTTTCAAAGACATTATTTGCCAAATCTCTAGTACAAATTTTAAAAATCGAGCAGTCCCCAAAAAGTCTGGATTGTCTTTCGCATAATACTCCAAGGCAGTGATTGTTGGCTCACTGAATACACCTGAAAAGTAATAATTTTTAAATTGAAACAAGACTAAACATAAAATTTACAGTCAGTAAAAGTTGCACAAATTCTAGTTCTGCGATCAGCAGCAGGTGTCATCGTATACAAACGCAAACGCATACAGGTACTTCTTACATGTTACTTGTAGTTGTAACCAATAAGAGTTAGGCTAATCAATAGAAAATTAGCATATGTTTTACTGTTTCATGAAACACATGCACCATCTTCTCTACGGAAAACAAATAGTTAAACGGAATTGAATGCTGTACGTTAGGTATTCTTGTTTTAAAAGCGACTTACACAAAGCATGTTGCGGAGATGTTCGTGACACATTGCTGGGATTTAGCGAAACTTTCTTCAAGGTGTGGGCAACTTTTAAACATTTGTGTTCTTCAATTACGTAAAGACGTGGTCAAAGTTGGCATGGCACGACTCTCCAAGTACACTTTCAAAACCTGCATTTGGTATCGTCATGTAGCATTTAGACATAAAATTATTGAAAATGTTTTTGAAGTTGGGCGTAAAATCAAACAGAAGAAAAAGTTTTTCGCCAGATCTTGTAGGATGATCGATAAATGGTTTGAGTTCCCCTCCACACAAATCAACCATCATCTTTCTATAACAACAAAGAAAATACATAAGAATAAGTACTTCCAAAAGATCCTGCTTGGCTCTTTCCCACAATAACTACATTATTAGTTGTTAAAACTCTCGTATTTATGCACGGTAATGTTGTAGGCTATTTAACTTCGTGCAAACTACTAAAAATAAAAACCAAGATATTAGAAATAAACCTTGATACACAGAGTGGAACTTGCTGTAGGTGAAGTAGAACAACCTAACATAAAACAAGATTTGAGTCTTACAAGATGTAGACCGAAAGAGCAAGAACACAACTGTGATAACACATTTTCATACAGAGCGCCAGATCTAGAATTCAGATCTGATAAAAATTGCTAACAATTTATCAACGCTACGACATTGCACTATGCGTGCAAGCATCGGCGCTTGTAAAACCCGAGGAAAAGGACTGTGGTCACAGCGGTAAACCATAATCTCTTCGTGGGAAAATTTTAACATAAAGTTCCCGAATCCGTTCGTCTGTATATAATGACCGAAGAAACACACACTTGAACTTCTTTTCAAACAGTGTATTTCTGTAAAATTAGCCCGCGGCTATCGAAATGACTGGTGCAATGCCTACACCTCTAAAAAAACTGTCACTACGATACAGATTACTTGGATAAAAGACGGAGAATTTGTCCAGTTAGCAAGCACCAAATAAACCAGTTAAATGTGCGACCGACTTCCAACAAACAACTTCGAGAATGAATCAGAAAAATTTGTGATAACTCAAAGGCACGAGAGCAGTTCGTGTGACGCAACATTTCATGTCCAAACAGGTTTCAAACTGAAACAGGTTTAAACCGGTTTGACACAGGTCTTACGATCGATGGTGCAATTTTGGCTCATGTTTTAGGAATTTCCATGACGTAATATTCAGTAGACCCGAACGGTTTCTACATGACGTTTGACCAGGCGAACAACCGTCTGGAACATAGCGGCCCCTAGTTATGACAGTCTGACATGGCATAACTAAAAAAGAATTGACGACAATTGTGAGCCAATGAATAAAAACACATGATACACAAATTGTTTGAATCACTCACGTTTAAGTTAATACGCAAATACAAAGGGCATGCAAAGAATGAACAGCAATAAGAACACGACGATACATGAAATTGGTACCATAGGTATTAGGTACACGCAAAAATGATGCTATATACAATGATTGCGATAATAACCGACTGTTCTGGGCTCACACAAGTGTCGGCCACCGCAGACAAAACCAGGCTCAAACCCTAACACTTAGGTGTTCTTTACGGGGGCGAGGCACGAAATATCCCTCAACACATAGTCTACTTTCACTTTCCCCGTACTCTCATCATAGTTGCAGACGGCAACTTTAGCTCTACGAACCACAGGCTTCCCTTTCCTAATTTGTGGAACTACCTCATGCACCCTCCCAAGTTGATACTTCCCACGTTTACCAATGTCCTGGAGAGAACCTACCACTACAAGTTGACCAGGCTCCAAATTCTCGGCCATTTTTAGCCATTTTTTCCGGCCCTGAAGACCTGGCAAGTAAAAATCGATCCATTTACTCCAAAACTGATGAGAAAGTGACAAATTGAACCGATAATCCCTTCTTAATTGGTCACGGTCATGTGGTTGCCCAACAGCACAGTATGGGTCTAAGTATGGGGTCAAAAGTGAGGCAGGGGTGATGACAGTAAAATCCCTAGGGTCGTCACTCAAAGGTACCAAAGGGCGTTCGTTCACGATCCGAACGGCACTGCCTGTGTACGTAAGCAGTTCAATAAAATTGGGCTTACGAATTGAAGAGTCCAAAATGTGAAAAAATGCAATTTTAAATTGTTTTACCATTGCCTCCCAGGCGCCACCTTGATTCGAAGCATCACTAAACCCATGCAATTGATATGAAACAATATCATCCGGACTGCACACACCAGAGTTTGCAAAATACCATCTCGGTAACGAAAAATCCTTAAG
Source organism: Aplidium turbinatum (assembly GCF_918807975.1). Lineage (NCBI taxonomy): Eukaryota > Metazoa > Chordata > Ascidiacea > Aplousobranchia > Polyclinidae > Aplidium > Aplidium turbinatum. The sequence continues at coordinate 29,715,845 of NC_137475.1, read as the reverse complement.
CAGGTCCAAAGAGCGAAGCCACGACTCCCACTCTTTAACAAAGCTATCAGGGACCTCGGTGTCCCAATCAAACTTGTCTATCGCCAATTGCTGAAGTATAAGGCGTGCTTTTAGAAAAAATGGCGCTCCAAAGCCTAGCGGATCAAAATTTTGTCCAAGCTGACTGAGCATACTTCGGCGCGTGTGTTTAGCTAAGGGCTTTAAGGAACATGCGATACGCATCTCGTCAGACTCGGTTTGCCACACACAACCCAATGTCTTCGCTGATGGCAAAGTCATATTTTCAGTCTGAAAGTCAATGTCACGAATCAAAGGTGAAAGCATCTCATTATCCAAATTTGACAAGACAATCATAGCCTCCTTGTTAGCACTCCACTTACCAAGTTTAAACCCACGCTATCAAACAAAGCAATTGATTCATGAGTGATTTGCTGAGCTTCCTCTAAGCTATCAGCCGAAAATATAAAATCATCCATGTACATATTATTTGCAATATTGCAGAGAGTCAATTCACCAGCACTGCTGGGATTCTGCTCGATCATTTTCTTTATAGCCAAGCAAGCGATATACGGGCTACTCTTTATTCCCCAAGGGTGTACACAAAAACGAAATGGTACCATCCTACCATTTTCAAGGTCATCATCTTCAAACTACAATATACGAAACAAATCCCTTTGCGACTCAGGTAACTTTATTTGAAAGAAGCATTTAGTCACATCAGCCATGAGACCAAATCTACCAAGCCGAAATCTAGCCAAGACATCTACCAGAGGGTTTAACAAGTCAGGACCCGAAAACATTACATCATTAACACAAGTTCCTCGAAATTCAGACTTGCCATCGTAAACAATGCGCTTTTTTAATTGTGACGTAACAAAGTACGGTAAATACCATTCAAATCCCTTGACATTTCCTGCTTCACCAGTACGCTCAATATAGCCATTTGATTTAAGATCTTTCATGGTGTCAGTAAGGAAATCACGAAGTTCAGGTTGTTTTAAAGCTTTCTTCCTTAAAGCAGCAACTCTATCTGACGCCAACACAAAATTGTTAGGTAGATCAATATCTTCCTTCAACGGAACAGGTATCCCAAATCGACCATCTTTCAACTCAATATTCGGTTCAACAAGTTCTCTAGCCAACTTATCATTGCGAGACAATTCACAGGTTTCATTTTGCAACGTCAAATCCTGAATGACTTTATTCAGGTCCGCTATTTCCATATCACGAGACTCAATTTTACGCTGAAAGCCAGAGATGACATCCGACTCTGAAGACGTCTGCACTCTGCACACTTTAGCAACGCTTTCCTCTAAGGGTGACTTACCACCACAAGCCAACCAACCGAGAGGAGTGAGTAAAGCATGCGGTTCACTACGATTTTCACCAACACGTTCTTCTTTTGCCCACATCAAATAAGCGTTGTCGTTGCCAATCAGTACATCTACAGTACTACAATCATTCAAATGAAACATATTCACGTCATGAAAATGACGGAAACCATTTAAATCTTGTTTATGCGGTAAAGTTTTAACATCATCAGCCCAAGCTGGGTTAACCACCGAGGTTATATCACAAAACAGTTCATCTGTCTCTAACGACTGGATGTTGAGTTTGACAAGGTCAGCACAAGTAGGTTTCTGACCAGCCAGGGTATCCATTTTAAACGACGCTTTATCGTACGGTTTAAGATCAAGTTCACACACCAAGTCACTCGAAACAAACGTCAACTGCGAACCAGGATCATGCTGACAATACACCAACTTCGATTTGCCAGTCATTGGATTCAAAACACGAGCAGCAGTAACGCGGTTAAAGGCTGCTTTAACATTTCCAATCTTAACATTACGCACAGGAACTCTGGCACGAGCATCATCTTTCCCAACAGAATCCAGAGAATCATGTGACGTCACATAAAAATCATGCAGAAGAAAATAGTGTTTCCTATCGTTGTTCGGCCCACACTTACGACAGTTATTTGCATGAACGCAATCCCTAACCATATGCTGGCGCAAACAATTCAAGCATTTGCCAGCTTTCACAATGACATCTCTCCGATCTTTAGGTGTCAAGCGCAAAAATTCTTTACAATTAGACAAAAAATGATATTCAACTTGACCACGTGACGAACAACAAATGCATGCCGGTAGGTTTTTACGTCTGGCTTCACCACCGCGCGGTGCGCCAACAACAGTCGAGTACTGCGAACTCCCTGACATCACATCATCGTGGGGTTTTACGGACGTCTGCCTAACCGGACATGAAGGCAATTTTCCTTTGCCAAACTTTTTAAAATGCTGCGACTCACCAGAATCGCCCATTAGCATAATGCTAAAATCAGTCGACTTACGCGTTTCCTCTCGTACAACAAAATTGAACAAACTCTGAAAAGTAGGCTCATTAGTGCCACCATACTGATCACCTAAAAAGTCAAGATAACGCTGCTTAGCGTCAAACGGGAGTCGCTTAGCCAAATCCAAAACAAAACGTCCTTCCAATTTGTCACGCTGACCATAAGCTTGCGCGTAAAGCAAACACTGCGATAATTCATCTTTAAACTCTTTCAGATCACTGGAAGAGGTCGAAGTCAATTTGCTACCATAGCGATACTTTCTAATTTCCGGTTCTGCAAAAAGACCTCCACGAACCCCAAAACGCTGGGACAAGCGAGCTAACGACATTTCTATCCTGTCTTCCTCTGACAAGCCAGGGGTGTCAGAAACCAAATTAGCAATCGTTTGCGCAGCTGTTCTAACACAAGCTGCTTGTAACAAAGTCAAACAAGTCCCCTTAAAGGGCGAAGCTGCCATTAAGGCCGTAACACGGTTTTTAAAGAAGATAAATGGCATATTATTACCATCGTAACCAATCAAGGCCGCCTTATCGAAAAACGTCCTACTATTTTGGTATTCAAAAAAGCAATCCTGCTGTTGAGAACTCGATTTAGCGGGAGAAGACAAGCTATATCCCATTAAGGGGCTGAGTGGGCTCAGTCACATGCACAGCCCGACCACGATCCTCACACACGTTAAAATCAGGAGACGCAATACGCCTCTCACAACCACCCAAATTACGTGTAGCTGGGCGATCAAAACCTAGCGGCGCAGAAAACTGTGAAGGGGGCAAAGCATTACTACTAATGGCGGCCCCGTGACCTGTACGCTCTGGGGGAGGAGTTCGGTTGTAATTCGCAGACCTTGGCTCTACAGCATTCGGAAGACCCTTAGCCGCGGCCCCGAGACCTCCTGAAACAGCTGGAAAACGTGTGGATTGCCCTGGTCCACTCACAGGTTGAACGGGCGTTTGGAAAAGGTTATGTAAATTAAACTGCGATTGATGTTCATTTCTGGAATGCCTAGAAGAGCCCTTCTTAGAGCTACGCCGAGAGCCCACCTCTGATCGATATTCAGCTAAAACTACCTCTTTACGTTGTTCAGCCCTCAACTGAGCGTCTTTGAGTGCGAACTCAGCAGCTCTCGCTTCGGCTCTCGCGGCGGCCTCAGCTGCTCTCGCTTCGGCCTCAGCTCTCGCGGCAGCCTCAGCTCGAATGGCCTCAGCAGCTCTCGCTTCGGCCTCAGCTCTCGCGGCAGCCTCAGCTCGAATGGCCTCAGCAGCTCTCGCGGCAGCCTCAGCTCGAATGGCCTCAGCTCTCGCGGCAGCCTCAGCAGCTCTCGCTTCGGCCTCAGCTTGTATCTGGAGCTCCTCTCGTCTTAGCTGCAGGTTAATTTGTGCCACTATCCGAGACGAAGTCATAGACATCCTAGTGCTTACATTTGAGGCGCTATCCTCAGGATGTATGTCAGCATCCAACATATCTGAGAACTCACTTTCTTTTTGTTCAAAGTTATTTTTTAACGAGTTAAATTCGGGGTCTACCCTATCACGAAGTTCTGCCAAGATCGCAGAGTTAAAGATTTTAGTCAAAAGAGCATGGAAATGCCGTAATTCCTCTTCTAAAGTAGATAACTTAGATCTAAAAATTAACAGTTCCTGCTTATCACTCAAAGAACCTAGGGCTACAGAAAGTTTCCCAATTTGAGTCAAAATATCCTGTCTAAGATGCCGGGCCTCTCGAACTGACTTAGCCTCATCGTTAATGGGTCCCTCCCCAGAATGGCCTGCCCGACCGCAAAGAACATCATCAGGCTTAAACTCAGTTGAGTCTACGGCGGTCGAGTCCTTGTCGCCACCGAGTGTAGACATATTAAATGTTGGGGCTAAATTAACAATTAAAAAAATTAAGTTACACAAACACACAAAATTATTAGGCTACAGTAGTTATAAAAAACTTAACTGCAAAGACAGTAAAAATACAAAAAAGAATTTAAATGCACGATACCGTAGCTGTACGAGTATGAAGTCCTAAAGTCCACAAACTTGCTTGGATTCTTCCACTTGAATCTACAAGCACAGATGGATTGTCTTTAATCTTCTTTCTTGCCAATGAATGTCAAAGTTATTTTTCTTCAGTACCAAACTGAGAAGAAATGTCTTTACTTTTCTTTGCTTCTGTAAGAGTGTAGACTACCAACCAACAAATCTTCTTTTATTATTTCTTGTACTTCTATTAGTTCTTCTGCACTAGCTGACAACAAACACGTCGTTTATTTTTATGCCTTCAAGTGCTTCTTGGCCCACCCGCTAACAAGAACTCGTCTTTTATTTTTATTTTTTGTTTTAATTTCTTCTTGACCTACCAACTGACAAAAATCGTCTTTTATTTTTTTTGCTTTAATTTCTTCTTGACCTACCAACTGACAAGAACTCGTCTTTTATTTTTTATGGTCACAGCGGTAAACCATAATCTCTTCGTGGGAAAATTTTAACATAAAGTTCCCGAATCCGTTCGTCTGTATATAATGACCGAAGAAACACACACTTGAACTTCTTTTCAAACAGTGTATTTCTGTAAAATTAGCCCGCGGCTATCGAATAGACTGGTGCAATGCCTACACCTCTAAAAAAACTGTCACTACGATACAGATTACTTGGATAAAAGACGGAGAATTTGTCCAGTTAGCAAGCACCAAATAAACCAGTTAAATGTGCGACCGACTTCCAACAAACAACTTCGAGAATGAATCAGAAAAATTTGTGATAACTCAAAGGCACGAGAGCAGTTCGTGTGACGCAACATTTCATGTCCAAACAGGTTTCAAACTGAAACAGGTTTAAACCGGTTTGACACAGGTCTTACGATCGATGGTGCAATTTTGGCTCATGTTTTAGGAATTTCCATGACGTAATATTCAGTAGACCCGAACGGTTTCTACATGACGTTTGACCAGGCGAACAACCGTCTGGAACAGACTGTAAACAAGTATTAATTTTACAAACGTTATTTTGTTTAAAACAAACCACATGCGAATGCCAAAATACAGCCTATTGCTACTAAGCAATTTTAGCTTACAATAACTCACGAATGCTGAAAATGATGAAACACAGTCTTGCAACCAGTAACTTAATAGAAAAAACATAGCCTACTTGTTGCAAACATGATTGTCTGTAGAAACTGCAACCACAAATACTAAATCATTAAGGGCCGCCATCACTTTGTTAAACCAAAAGTGCAGTAGTTTTGTGTCCAGTTTGTTTACAGGAATCAGAGATACAACATCACGAAATTTTGAGCATGAAGATTGAATCATAAATGTAAGAACCGTTTTAGCAGGAGCTCCATCTTCAGTGATTCCTACAAAAGCTCCATTGCTGTATTCGACTCTGCGTGCTGTGTAGACTTCATCAATTAAGAGAGTGACAAACTTTTCGTGCTGTCAAATCAGAAATCCGTTGCTTCAAGTATGGAAGGTCTAGTTGGCCAGACTCAACGGTACGTCCACTGGAATATGAGCGAAGCGTGCTCAAGGATGGCAAAAGAAAAACAGTTTTCAATTTTTTATATAGCGATGTAGGCTACTGGTCAATTGCCACAAAAAGGCCATTGTTATTATTGTAGCAGAATATCGCCGACCTTCTTTTGGTTTAAACAGCAGTTGCAACTGTTCAATTATGAAATACAATAATGCAGCATTTGCTACATTTTCACCTCTTTCAGCCACGACGCTGATGTAGTCTTGTAATGCACAAACAACTACATCAATAAAAGCAGCACTAGTGGAAGTGCTCTTATCAGCCACAGCTTTGCAGTGCGCTAATAGATTGCTCAAACCAGAAAAGCTTTTGATGTTTTTGCCTTGCAACAAGTGTTGATAAGTACTTTGAGGCAAGCGGGAAGATGACGAAAAGGCCGAAACAGTCAGGTTGTCAAATACAAGCACTGAAGCAAGCAATTTTGGGGCTTCTTTTAACTTAGCATTGTCAATCAGGTGAAAAGAAATTTGGTTTTCTTCAGTTTTGAAAACATATCCAAAAGGCAGTGTTACTTTTTGAAGTTTATTCTTAAGTGCAAAAAAGTCTTTGATTTCATCGACTGTTAAAAACTCCATATTTTCTTTTTCTATTTTTGCGTTTTGTTTCTCGGCTCTTCCGGCTGCAGTGGACGCAGACGATCGTTTGATAGTTTGAGCTGATGATAAATATTTAGGAAGTCCTGGAAACACTTTTGGAATTACAGTAGGTTTTAGCCGTTTTCGAACTAATTCGGTGGTTTCTCGTTTTACTTTTCATCTTTTCTTTTTATCAAAGGAAACTGTTTGAAAGTCATTAGCATGAAAATGCTTATCGCAAACTCTATGATGTTTACTTAAAGTCCAGTTTTTGCGTGGAATAGCTGCAACCCATTTTCTTCGAATATCAGGATCTGCAGGGAATTTAAATAAAGCGGGCTTGTCTTCTTCTTTGCTCGACTTGTAGCCACTGCTACATCCCGGTACACAGCACGTGTTCACCATCGCGACAAGATTTTAAAAATGAGCGATGAACGGAATAAATTTGCAGATAACTTAATTAACTTAAAATTAACTTACACTGTGACAGATTATAGAAACTTTTAGCATTCCTAAATTATAAAATCCGACAATATTTACAGACTAGTAGGTACGACGTACGAGAACCTATAGCCTAATAGTCCCATGCAGTTGTTGTAGCTATTTTAGATTTAAGCGTTAAAATCTTACACCTCTTTTAACAACGCTTTTTACAGTTTAAAATGTTGACTCCAAGCTTGCCTCTTGTTTATTCAATTCAAACTGTGACCTACCAGAACCGATGCCGTACTAAAATGTATCAACATACTGACAGTAGTCCAGCAATCGTGTAAAGTACAAAATGTACATTTAAAGTAACGCCAACTACCGATATTCTTCGAAGTCTGTAACAATACTAAACTTAACTGACCATGTTCTATATAACTAGCCAATTGAATCTTAACTGCCAGTGTACTGGTACTAAAACGCTGAAACTATCACACTATCCTACATCGTTAGATTCTCTACTTTACACAGCTGCAAAGCAACGACTGGATTTCTTTTTCTTTGTTGTTGTTTGTTATTTGTGCATTTGCAGTTTGTGTATTATTTTGTTGTTTTGTTTTGGATATGGACAGCTTTGTCTGATGCAAATAAATTAATTATTATTATTATTATTTCTGTCATACAGTCACGAGACTTGCTTCCAGCAGGAATATTGCAGTGTTTCGTCATAGAAACCATTGTTATATTTCACTATCGTTTTGTAATCTGTAACGAGACTGGAACCATGAGATAGATTAGCTGAGAGAAAGTACAATAAAGTGGTCTGTGTGTAATCTATTAAAGTGTGGTGTATCTAAGTTAATCAAACAGAAATACAACAGATATCTAGAAAAGGCGACTTCTCAACAGCGTAATTGACACGCGCTTTCGCCTTTTTCATTTTCGGGCGTTAACAGCGCTGACCCTTCTAGTGTCCATCGCTTTATCGAAATTTGCTAAGTTAGCAATCCCGGTGTTCTAATATCCCTGGATTTGGCTAAGCGACTCCTCAACAGTTTATAATGATAAATTACTTAGTTTTTGACATAAAAATCAGAGTTGCCAGATACTCAAGCTATAGTAAGGCCAAATCCATTATAAAATAAGGCCAAAAAAAGGCCAAATTTTTTATTTACTTCTAAGGCTAAATAAACGCTAACAACTTAATTGAAATAATTTTTTAAAAATGTCATTTTACGATCAAATATGACAGATAATAATTTAGCACTGTCAGAGCATAATGACCGGTTCGTTTGCATAATTTCATTAATAAAAAATTACTGTAGTAGCAGATAAACTAAAAGCCATTATTACTTCAATTCATAAACAGTGCTATTCGGAACATCTAGCTAAACAATAAGCATGAATTTGTCTTATTGAGTATATATGTACCAGGGATGTCTACAACTACAGGATTGGAAACTATTTTCAGTGCTATACATGACTACAGAAGAATTATTAAAATAAAACACTGTTTGTATCAACTAAAGAATGTATAAAATTCACTTTCGCATTAACAATATAAAATATAGCCTTCACTCACATCAAAACTTATTTGATGTATAGAAGTTTAAAACCACGAATCTAAAAAATCAAAAATAAACGAATGCAAAGATTCCCTGTCGTTCTGTAGCATTTTGCGTATTGCAAACCGGATCAGAAGTAAACGTGGAGTGTTCAACAATCAGTGAAATGTGTTGTCGTAGGCTTTTATAATAAACTTATTCACAGACCAACCCAGTACGAAATCAATACGTTTAAGATGTCATAAGAACTGAAACTAATACTCGGTTTTGAAATTATTTAGCAGCAAACAAAATACGACAAAATTGCACAAATGGAATGCAAACACATCACATTAACAAACAAGGCAAGTGTATACTTTACGGTTTACGACAGGTGCAACTTAATAGAACCACCCTGTCCACCGCTAACACATTCTCTACTCTCTACCTATGTCTCTACTCAGTACTCACTAATTAAAATTAAAACGAATATAGGTCAGGCTTTAAGTGATGATAAGTGATACTTTTATATTACAATTAAAATTAAATTTCCTTAAAATAATACTTTCTAAACCGGTCAAAACTTGCAGCCATAAAAAGGGCCAAATAAGGCCAGATTTTATGGCCTTATTTGCATCAATTTTTTTAGGACAACTGCAGTTTAAAAAGGCCAGTTTTCTGGAATTTGGCCTAAAAAGGCCATCTGGCAACCCTGATAAAAATCGAACGTTGGCCAGCAATCAGGTAGGCATTTTAACAAGCAGATTTCTAATAATCCACGCGCGTATCCAATCCAACCACGAACCAATGAGATGCTACGTTATCTACGTTATCTGCTATTGTGACCATTCCAGCATTCAGCCAGACAATTACCAATTACTTTGAACTTTGTTTGGTAATGTCACGATTTCTTTCTATCTCTTACCAGGAAAAAAGTCAAGTCAAGTCAAGACACCCCTTTGTGCCAGCTGCTGTTGAATTACTACAACCATTCAGCGATCGTGCCATCAGCGCAGCACACTTCATGGAAGACACTTGGAATGCAGCATGGTGCGCCACCGACACCAAACTACATGGTTTTATGCCCCACCCGGTGGCGCGCCCCCCTGGTATGGACCTTCCTCGGCCGACTTGGGTCAAGCTCAACAGAATCCGAACCGGAGTCGGTCGCTTCCATTCCAACATGCACAAGTGGGGTCTGGCTCCCTCATCGGCCTGCGAATGCGGCGCGGAGGAACAAACTGCTGACCATGTCGTTCTCGAATGTCCCATCTACAAGGCACCAAATGGAACGCATGGTATAGCAACGCTGGACGAAGCTACACTCACCTGGCTCTCCACCACCTGCCCTGAAATTTGATCTAGTCTCAAACGAAAGAAGAAGAAGACCAGGAAAAAGACTTGGAAAGATTCAATGACGTAGTTTAATGGGTCAAACCGAAAAGCAGTCAATTAAATGTCGAATAATTCTACTAGTGAAATGATAATCTGACTTCTTGAAGAACTTTAACGAACGGCTTCTCAACAACTCTAAATTCGAACACAATTTATATCAGCACCAATTCTCATCTACTTGTATTCAATTACTTCAAGTCTCAATCACCAATAATTTCTGCATCAACTACCAATCCACAACTCATAACACAACTCTCATAACCAACTCAATAATAATCATCATAATAATCCATTACGCAAATTACACCACTATTTATAAAAGGTTTGTTCGGTCTAGTAACTTCGAGAAGGTTACGTAGTGTTGCATCACACGAACTCATCGTCGGTCACGTAGCATTGAGCGGCATAAACAAGCAAGTTTAAAGAAGTCTAAAGAATGTCACGTAGGAGTAGAGGACTGTTACATAATACAGATTTCGTAACCAGAGGTCCATTCGTAAACAACCTTGTGACATCATGACAAACGATATTGGCAATTGTGAAAACAACAGAACGTTCCAGATACAGAATAATCTAGAATTACGTTGCAGAACAACGACTTCACAATTAGAGGTTACTACTGGTCATTGACCGATAATAACATACCGCTCAAGAATTTTATAATGAAAACAGCACATTCTGTCAAGACGCAAAGCAGCCCGACGCGACGCCTTGCACATTGATTGTGACATACGCCCCCCCTTAGAATATTGTTGCAAACAATATAACAACATAATCAATACAAAACACACCACAAAACAATTAATTACTCAATAAATCAATTCTCATAAGTCAATCGTTGCATGATCTACCAACGATAGCTTTACTCAAAACAATAGTCACGTTTTCGGCGAAAGTCTCCAACGTCCTCAACATCTTCAGTGCATCGGCGAGCGAGATGACCCATCTTCCTACATCGGAAACACCTCCTCTCCGGACAGTCCTTGGCCAGATGACCTTCTCTGTGACAGTTATAGCAAGCCTTTTCATCAAAAGAGCAGCTCCTGGCTATGTGTCCAATCCCCCCCACATCGGTAGCAGTGGTTGTCACGGCAACGTCTGTTTTCCGAATGTCCGCCGTCAGCAACGCACTCCCTGGCGAAGTGTCCGCGTCTACCGCATCTATAGCAAACTCCAAATGGTCGTCGCCTGCCTCTTCTCCTCGGTTCTTCGCGCTCATTGTATCCATGACCGTGAGATCATCGCTGATTATCTGCAGAACAATCTCGAGCAAAGTGACCATTCTTGCCACAAGAATAACAAGTAACTTCAGAATTTCTCTCAATAACATTTCCGATTATAAGATCAACTAAAGAGTTTTGTAAACATAACGCTTTCACAGTCCCACTACAATACGGAGTTTCGATACATATCCTTGCTAACGGTCCTTGGATTGAAGTGTTATTTATCGACATCACAATTCCAGTTTTTCCCGTTAACTGACTGTCTTTTACTAAATCTCTCCTCACCATTATACCCGTAGAACCAGAATCACGTAAAACTTTTACCTTTTTGTTTCCAACTGTTCCATCCACTACTGGCAGGTAATCTTCAGGTATTATTTTTTTGCAAACATCTTCATCCGGTTTCTCCTCCTCAAGCGCTGGTTCAGGAATCATTAACGCACAACCGCATCGATAAACGTCCGTGTCTTTATCTTTTCCAGACTGATTGGAAAGAGAAAACGACTTGTCCTTGCATTCCTTCGCTTCGTGTCCTTGCCTATTGCAACGATTGCACCACTTCCTCGATTCCTGATGATTTCTCCGGCAGTTAACAGATTTATGACCTAAGCCATTACAATTAAAACAACGTACTTCTCTTGGAACCGCACCTCCTTTAAAATTATTTGTTTGCTCTTCGTCATTATCGCATGACAACGTTTCTTCAGTCGACAACTTCTCATCATGAGCAACTAAGTACTGTTCTGCCACACTGGCTATTTCTTCTAGAGTCTTTGGACTTCTCTCCATTAGATAAACAGACAGATCTTTTGAACATGAATCTGTGAATTGTTCCTTAACTATAAGGTTTGCCAATCCGTCCAATGATTGATCGGCCCCCGAAAGTTCAAACCATTTTAACAAAAGGTTTCTTAAACGTTCAATAAATTGACCTGGGCTTTCGTGTCGTTCAGGCTTTGCCTCACGCATGGCCACCTGGAGATGCGGCCTGATTTGTCACATTTTGCAGATTTTGATTACAGCTACTGCTAGTGCTTGACTGACATTTTTTGAGATGTTTTTACTTTTTGCGGTTTCCTAATGACAAAAAACTTTTTTGTTGCCTTGGGGAAGCAGTAGCAAATAAGAAAAAGTAAGTTGAAAAACGCAAAATCAGACTGTTATTTAAAATTAACAGTCTGACTAAAATTTACAAAATCAAATTTTCTTTGTTTTTCAACATGTGAGGATGTTAAAACCTATTGTGTCATCTGGGGAAAAGAATAAAGAAAGCGTAAAAATCGAATTTTTAGAAAAATTTATTTAAACGTTTGCCCAAAGTGAGAAAAACCTGGAAATTTCTGCAAAATGTGACAAATCAGGCCGTATCTTTAGGTGGCCATGCCTCACGGAATCTTTGACGGTATCCATGCTCGGTAAAATTGTATCGCTTTAACAAAGCTAACTTCAATCTGTCGTAGTTCATGGCCTCTTCTTGCGAAAGTCTTGAATATACATCAAGAGCTTGTCCCGATAATAACATGCTTAGCTTGTGACGTTTGGCTTCGATCACCGCAAGCCCGCGCGAGAAACTAAATTAGTCTCGCGCTTGCCTTCAGATGATCTCACATTTTTTGTAAGTTACACGTTTCATTTTTTGACTACGTTGAGAAAAATGCATCAGTTTTTAGTTGGTTGAGTTACAGTACGGTTATGTATTTTTTTGCTTAGCCTTATCGCTAGAGAGAAGAAACTGAATTAATAAAACAAAAGTGCACAATTATTGTTTCTCTTCATTTTGCAAGGCGTTGAAAACTGAGACCGAAGAAAGAAAAGTGAACAAGTAGCCCGTTCGCGCACATTGGTGACCCCGACGTGATCTTTTGGACGTGATTACAATTTTTTAACGTTATAGAAACTACATTGAACAACCGTAAATACTTCAACGAAGCAGAGGAAGATGGACAAACAATTTCAAAGGAAAGTTCTAAAAAAGAGACGATTTTCCAGTCAATTCATTTTAAGAAGAAAGAAGGACTTACAAAGGAGAAGAGAACATATAAACTGAATATTTATTGTACTGTAGTTTGTAAACGAAAAATCTCAAACTAAACTTACGGATGCAAGCGGGTATATTTTTTTTATATTGAGTGCAGTTTTGTTGATAAATTCGTTAGTATCGCTTCTACATGTCATTCAGGGTGTTGTTGTTAGCATACATAAGTAAATTCTATTTGAATACAAGACCTTCTGATGATCCGTTAGGTGAAACAATTTGTAAAGGCTTCAGATAGTAATAACTATATTTGATTTAATTTGCTCTGCTTTGCTTTTTTGCTTAGCATTGAGCACTTTTTTGTAGTATTGATAGTTTTCATTGTTTTAAGTAAATACTGTTAATTATACTTCATATATATTTAAAACGCTTTCCTCTACCCCGCACAGGTTCCTTTCTACACTTATGTACTGGCAGGATTGAATAACAATCCTGGCGGCGTCGCACCAGTCAGATTTATAATTCCGGATCGCTGTGGCACATCCAGAAAGAATGGATTTGTGGCCGATGAGATCCGAGCTGACAAATAAAAGCATTCGAGGGACCCTTAGACATGTGCGAGAGGTTTGATGGAATTGAAAGCAAATACTTGAGGATAAGTATTTAAGTATAAGTATTTAACAACATTACACACAGCACACCTGGTACTATGAGCTAAGTTGGTAAATTTTATAGCGAATTGCTGTCCGATGAATTTCAGAGGTTTCTTAACAGAAATCTTACGGACGGAGTCATGTTATGCCTTGTACAAATCCTAGTTTGAACAACGTTTAGGTGATCTTCAGTTATGTTATTGTCGCTTTTTTATGTATTGCATTATTTTGTACATCATTTATCTTTTGTCGATTCACCATTTTGTTTGGAATATCACATGGTTCATCTGGGGGAGGGCTGGTGTGACGTTTGGCTTCGATCACCGCAAGCCCGCGCGAGAAACTAAATTAGTCTCGCGCTTGCCTTCAGATGATCTCACATTTTTTGTAAGTTACACGTTTCATTTTTTGACTACGTTGAGAAAAATGCATCAGTTTTAAGTTGGTTGAGTTACAGGACGGTTATTCATTTTTTGCTTATCACTAGAGAGAAGAAACTGAATTAATAAAACAAAAGTGCACAATTATTGTTTTCTCTTCATTTTGCAAGGCGTTGAAAACTGAGACCGAAGTAAGAAAAGTGAACAAGTAGCCCGTTCGCGCACAAGCTGGGTAGCCCACGTCGACTTCTCCAATTTGGCTATTGTAGCATATCTTTCAAATCTTAACAAATAACTATCCAACTCATCTTTTTCTTCAACAAATGATGGCAAATCTGGACGTCTAACTTGCGCCACAATAACATCTCGAGCATTATCGTTAGTAGAATTAGATCGCTCACCAATGTCCAGCTTTTGTCTTTCTAAATCAAGTCTTATCTTTTCCAATTCATATTGCGCTCTTCTTTCTTCAGCTTCGCGTTGCGCCCGATTCTCTTCGGCTTCGCGCTGTGCCCGCTTCTCTTCGGCTTTGCGCTGCGCCCGCTTCTCTTCTGCTTCAGCTTCACGCTGTGCTCGTTTTTCTTCAGCTTCAAGTTGTGCTCGCTTCTCTTCAGCTTCAAGTTGTGCTCGCTTTTCTTCAGCTTCAAGTTGTGCTCGCTTTTCTTCAGCTTCAGCTTCACGCTGTGCTCGTTTTTCTTCAGCTTCAAGTTCACGCTGTGCTCGTTTTTCTTCAGCTTCAAGTTCTGCTTTCCTTATTTCACGAGCAGCTCTTCTATCTTCTCTTTCGTCAGCTTCTCGCTGAGCTTTCTGGTCCATTATCTTGTGATACTCTTCCATCACAAACTGAGACTTCTCATTACCAGTCAGCCCCATTCGTTCAGCCATGCTCCCTAAGTCTTCAATCATCTCATGTTTGACAGTATCCGCCATCTTGACATTAATTTATTATTCCTTCAATAAATCTTCGGTATTCTTCGGTTTTTCGGTTAATTCCTGGACGAGCCCCCAGAATGTCACGATTTCTTTCTATCTCTTACCAGGAAAAAGACTTGGAAAGATTCAATGACGTAGTTTAATGGGTCAAACCGAAAAGCAGTCAATTAAATGTCGAATAATTCTACTAGTGAAATGATAATCTGACTTCTTGAAGAACTTTAACGAACGGCTTCTCAACAACTCTAAATTCGAACACAATTTATATCAGCACCAATTCTCATCTACTTGTATTCAATTACTTCAAGTCTCAATCACCAATAATTTCTGCATCAACTACCAATCCACAACTCATAACACAACTCTCATAACCAACTCAATAATAATCATCATAATAATCCATTACGCAAGTTACACCACTATTTATAAAAGGTTTGTTCGGTCTAGTAACTTCGAGAAGGTTACGTAGTGTTGCATCACACGAACTCATCGTCGGTCACGTAGCATTGAGCGGCATAAACAAGCAAGTTTAAAGAAGTCTAAAGAATGTCACGTAGGAGTAGAGGACTGTTACATAATACAGATTTCGTAACCAGAGGTCCATTCGTAAACAACCTTGTGACATCATGACAAACGATATTGGCAATTGTGAAAACAACAGAACGTTCCAGATACAGAATAATCTAGAATTACGTTGCAGAACAACGACTTCACAATTAGAGGTTACTACTGGTCATTGACCGATAATAACATACCGCTCAAGAATTTTATAATGAAAACAGCACATTCTGTCAAGACGCAAAGCAGCCCGACGCGACGCCTTGCACATTGATTGTGACAGGTAATTACAGAAGAAAAAAGAGCTATAGCAGAGGTGGGAATCAAACCCACGTCATTGTAATGACTACAACCGCCCTAACCCAATGCGCCAAGCAGGGGCGCCGGAACGATTTTTGACTGGGGGGGCAAGATTACGAAAAAAGGGCACTTTTGTTTACTAAAAGGCCAATTTTTTTTCAAGTTTTAAGGTAAGATATAGCGATAATGCTAATCTATCAGCTCACTATATATTGAGTAATGATAGCCTACAAGTGTCCGGTAGGCTATACAAAGAAGGGCATCATGCTATGTTATAATGATTTAACCTTCTGTCAAGCCTTAAAGCAGCCTGCGGCCATGGCCGCTAAGTAGTGCTTGAATGACCGCCAGTGCTACCTCCTCAATCGGCCAAGTTTGGCAGTCGGTCTCTTCTAGTCAATTATTTAATTTCGCAATAGAATGATCGTGGATTAACTGTCGAAAATATGTAGTATCAAAGAGTGACGCAAAATTAGGTCAGCACGTCATAATTACCACTGTTGCATTGTGCGAGAATATTTGTTATTGATGGAATATATCCATCTGCGATTACCAGCGCTGTAAGTCTTGTTTGTACAGTAGTTCCCGACGTTTATTTTAACAAAGTCTTAATCCGAAGTGCTAATTTACGTCGGCTGGCATTTTGGCAATATTGTCGTTTCTATGTCGATTCGATGTTGTCGGACATTGAATCGTTGTTAAAAAGGAGAACTAAGTTAGTTGACATCCGAGGGGAAAACATTTTTTGATCATATTTTGCAAAAATTATGCTTCTTTTTGTAGTGTCCTTCACATCATTGAAATACTTATTTTATAACCTTGCCATCATCGTCAACACAAGTCATGTCTAACGTTGTTTTTCGTTGCTAAAAAGAATTCTATGGGATAAATAAATAATAAATACGCATACGCAGATGACCTGGCTATTCTTTATTCTCACCGCAAATGGGAAACAGTGCAGAACACCTTGACTAAGGATATGGACATTCTATCTTCCTATCTGCACCAATGGCGCCTCAAGTTGAGTGAAGCGAAGATTGTGACTTCTGCCTTCCACCTATGTAATAGAGACTCAAACAAGGAAATTAACATCCAAAATAACGGCCGGACACTTCCTTTTGAAGCCACACCCACATAGCCTACCTTGGGGTTCGACTTGATCGGTCTCTTACATACCGCAAGCATCTAGAACACTTACGCGGAAAAGTAGCCTAACAGCTCGCTCTGCTCTCTTGAAACGTCTTACTGGTACAAGGTGGGGTGCTAGCCCATCAGTGCTGAGAACAAGTGGTTTAGCCTTAGTCTACGCCCCTGCTGAATACTGTGCTGCTACTTGGTGCAGAAGCGCCTATACTGACCTTGTCGATGTGCCAATCAACAACTGCCTGCGAACTGTCTCAGGATGCCTCCGTCCAACTCCAACTGACTGCTTGCCTGTCCTCGCAAACATTGAGCCAGCTGCACTACGGCGTCAACGTGCTGTTCTTTCTCTGAGCCGTTCTTTCCCTGAGCTGTTCTTTCCCTTGTGTGTAGCAGAAGCCCTAAACCCCGGCCATCTGCTACACACAACCACGCTGAGATATCCACCAAAGCAGCGGCTAAAATCAAGAAAGCCATTTGTACGCGCTGCACAAGACCTTCTGGCAGCCTCTGGTGGAAGCCCTAGCAAACAGTGGTGCCACGAGGCGTGGTGTGAACAATGGTCAAGCAGCACATCCCCACTTCGCCAAGTATTCAGATCCCCGCCCAAGAACCAGCTGGGCCATGGCCTCTCTAGACTTGCCTCATCATGGCGTAACCGTTTACTCACTGGTGTTGGACGCTATGATGCAGACATGTTGTGTTGGGGCTTGGTAGAGAGTGCTGCTTGTGAGTGTGGGAAATGCAGACGGAAGCCCACATTATCAAGGATTGCCGGCTATACAGACCTCCTCATGGTATGGAAGGCCTAGTTTCTATCGATGACGACACCAGGCAGTGGTTAACCAATGGATGCCCTGACATATAGCGACAACACGAGAGAAGATTCTAGGGGAGTGGCGAACTTCTTTAAAATCAGCCACATTGGAGACACTCGTGCGAGTGTCGTTAGTTAGATGGTCCCGCAGTACTGGATTACAAACCCGATTAAGCAGTTATTGCGTGGTGCAACGATTCTATTGTAGAACGTCGCCCAGTAGGCCCGGACTTCAACAACGCTAAGTGATCATTTTAGCATTGTTGCAAGTTTAATTCTATTTAGCCTACTTGTGCTATCGTTATTTTGTATTTTGGACTCCAAGCACGCAGATTTGTCCGCTGAGATGGAGCTCCCTGTAGGCCACGATGGCTGCTGAAAAAAAAAACGAGTTTTAAGGCCTGTAGCCTACTGTGTTGCAAAATTTTGTGCCGTGAATATTATTTTGAGGCAAAAATGAAAGATTATAATTAAGCTAAAAGCGAATAGCAGAAATTGTTATATTGCAAAATGTGCAGTAGCTTACATGACTTTAAAAGGCCACCATTGCCCCCCTTGCCCCTCCATCTGCAGAAAAATTGAGGGCAGGGGGGGCATCCGACAAATTTTTGAAAAATTTTTAAGCGTTCTATGCAGCAATTAAGCAATTCTTGAAAGTGAAAGGCCAGCAAGTACGATTGATGCGGTGTCAGCAATATAATCCCAAAAAGAGTTTTATCCAAACATTTACAAACTCTTGATAATTTTGGCTACACTTCCAGTCACAACTGCTTCTGCAGAAAGAACATTTAGCTGTCTACGACGCTTGAAAAGTTACCTTAGAAGCACTATGGGGCAGGACAGGCTTTCTGGACTAGGTCTCATGCAAATCCATCGTACTCAAATTCCAAGCGCGGAATTGGTGTTAAACGAACTTGCCAAATCAAGTTGAAAGTTAGACATTATGCTCTAAATTAAAATGTCATTTTGCATTTTGCAAAGTCAACTTCTTTGGGCCTACAAACATAAAAACTTGTTGAGCCAACAAAATGTTTCAAGATTGTAATTTGTAATTACCGTGTTGAGTTTATTCATATGTATCTGTTTGTTTATGTTGATGTATGTTATTGATTAATTTATGACTCCAGTCGTGCCAATGCAGTTCGTAGCCTACAGATGTTGTATTTTATTTGTAATTGACTGAACACATTACTGTAATATCGTCACTTTCTTCCTTGGGTAGTCATAGCTAAATGAGAAAAGGTTACAAAGGCTAGTTTCCTTTAATGCTGTACTAAACAAAAACGTGATTGACATAAGTTATGACCACTAAACCGTAACACGTTAGTGCCACACACTTTATCAATGGGCGTGGACATTAACATAAAAATGTCACAATGCATCATTTTAATGTTTGTTCTTTGATAAAAATTAAATGCCCCCCCCTCGAAAATATTTTCTGGTTGCGGGCCTGCCTGTTCAAATGCCAAAAATTTCTAAACAGTGGTTCTCAATCTTTTTGTTTTGGCGGACCTATTTTGGTGCCTTCGAAGCGATCACAGACCCAAATAATTTTTTCTGATCTTTTGGTAGTATATCAAAGGTTTGTGCAACTTCCTTTGAAAGTTTAAGCCACGCACCAGGGCGTCGCAACGAATGAAGAGATAAACATGAACTTGGATTTAAGTTATCGATGTACCAATATATCGGTTTCGGTGATATCGGTTATTTTTGAGTATCGGTATCCATGCCAGCTAAATTTGGCCGATATTAAATCTGTACAAAAGAACGCATTTGCTGCGGATTTTTTATAGTCAGCAAAGATATAGATATAGATTTTATACTATAGTCAGCAAAGCAAAGATACACTGATGTAGAAAAATGACAACCTGTTTAAATTTTTAATTCCCCACACATCAACGACTTTTTGGGCACACCTTTTGGCATTACTTCTTGCAATGATTCTTTCACTCAAACAAAACGTTTTGTTTCAGCAGTTTTACGTTGATCGATTCTTAAAATGTGAAAGAAATTCAATTTCTCTAATATTTATCATCTGTGTTTCTTGTTCACTCTAACGGTGCATAAAACTTGTGAAAATTTTCATCTATAACACGTCAAGAAATGATATCACAAATCGGGGTAATGAAGTAACTTTCGCTCAACATTTTATCGAATATGAATCAACAAATTTTATCGCATAGGGTTTGGTAGCATATGTGAAAATACATACGTTTTGACTTTGAAGTTTAGTAGAACATAGTAGCCTAGGCTATCCATTAATCTATATGTGATATACGTTGTCTTTCCAATATCAAGTAGCCTATATTCCCATATCAAGAATAAGTCGATATGATTTTTATGTCTTATGTCAGCTCCGCAGATCAGTAAAAAGTCAGATTTCCATATGGAGGCGCAATAAAACCATCTACTGATTGGTTTAGTGAAGATTGGTGTTCCCATTGCTTTCATTTTGAGTAATTAGACTCGTTTTCAATCTATTCCTTTATAAGATATTAATTACATGATGAAGCAAAACGTGAAGTGATTGAATGGTACCTATACATTATGTTATGCCTTTTCAGTTTAAAGTGAAGTTCAGAATTTATTATTTTGTTCATGCTCGCAATCTACCTTCAAAGCAGCATTACAAAGAACAGTTTTGTAGTGCAGCATGCAGCATTTCAATGCAACATTTCGTAATCAGCATTCATGGAGTTGTGTTTACCACATAGGCAGTGGCGTACGCAGGGGGTGGGCCATTGGGCCATGCCCCCCCCCCCCCCTTAAAATTTTTTAGTAGTTAACGACGTAGATTAAGGCATTTAATATGTTTTGCATTGCTCTGTCAAAGCAATTACTGTAACAATGTTGTTTTATAGACTAAGCCAATACGAAATACATGGCCCAATCCACCTACTCCACCCCAGGTATGCCAATGTAGCATAGTGTTCTGTAAGCCTATTATAGTGATTAGTGAGAGAGAAATGGATAAAGTCTAAACTAAAACTATACTGGGATATCATGAAGACGTCTGAGATATCAATGGCCAGTGGCATAGCCAAAGGGGGGGGGTTGGGCCTTGGGGGTTACAACCCCACTTTGGCACGCGTGTGACGTCACGATATTGAGAATGATGCTTTCAGTTTCTTTATGCTTGGGAATGATGCTTTCAGTCTAAAAAAAACTTGCCTAATTTTAAACAAAACTGCATTAAAAGAGCGAGTTTTGCCAATACCAAACACTTAAACATCTCAGCCAGAAATTAACAACAAGAAAACATAGAGACTTAGCTTTATTTTCGAAAAATGCCGAAGAAAACATGATCTTATCCTTTTGCTATGCCACCTGACAGCACCATTTTACAGGAATATTCATACCCACATTTTTGTTGAAAATGCTCTCAGAATGCACCAAATTCAAAGTAATGTTTCAAAATTTTCTGGGGGAGGCCCCCCAGACCCCCCGCTGCTGGGTGTCGTCTTAAGCGAAAACGCCGTCGGGCTTCGCCCGCCGGTCGTCAAAACCCTCCCTTTCAAAATTCCTGGCTACGCTACTCTCAATGGCCCTCCCCTTGAGAAAATCCTGCGTACGCCACTGCACATAGGCCTACGGTATATTTTCCAGATTTCTTCAAATAGGCTACTAAACTTTTTAATTGCTAAATTTTTTTGCAGACGTTTTGTTACATTGACGCAAACCTAGTAACGAAACAAAAATAGCGAAGAGCAATTCTTATCAGCATAATAAATCACAAACATGTGCAGGCCCAGATTTAGAGGGGCAGAATGTACAGATGCCCCGGGCCCCCCGACGTGAAAAAATGTGATTTTGTGTTTTTTTTTCTTTCAGCCTTTGAAGTTTCTGCAAAATGCTGTGCAGTGCAGTGCTGGATTAATGTTACTGTAAACGTAGGCTATAAATTTTTTTTGCA
The DNA here is from genome assembly GCF_918807975.1 of Aplidium turbinatum. Classification (NCBI taxonomy): domain Eukaryota; kingdom Metazoa; phylum Chordata; class Ascidiacea; order Aplousobranchia; family Polyclinidae; genus Aplidium; species Aplidium turbinatum. The sequence goes on along the minus strand of NC_137475.1, from coordinate 29,694,142 downwards.
CGGGGGCCCCCCGATCTAAAAGTACCCCGGGCCTCCCATCAGCTAAATTCGGCCCTGAACATGTGACGTAAATGGGCAACATCAAAAGAAGTAGTTATTTCTGTTGGAGTTTGTAATCTACTTCCGCTACTGTGACGTTTCTTGAGCTTTAGTTCAATCATTACAACTGAAAAATCACTACAATTACAAAACTTAATCACACCAAATCCTACAAAATTTAATCACAAATTGATAGAACCAGCCCACTAAAAACGACAAAATTATATCATTTTTTTGACGTCTAGCGTCAGCGATGTAGAAACGATACAAAATTAAACATTTTTGCTGACTACAGATGCCCGTTCCGGTCCTAATGACGTAAGCACGAATGCCACAATAAAAAGACTACATTCTCAAATGTTAGCGTTTCTTTTTAATTTTATCCTATCTAACCTCAAAATAAATTTTTTTTCTGTTTTTCCAAACTATGCTCTTTTTCCATGATCGTTTTTTTTATTTCAGTTTTAAATCTATTACAATGTTCGATCTTTCACTGCAAGACAACAATCAATTTTTTTACAAGATGACAGTAGCCTACACTCTGTGGCGCAATCGGTTAGCGCGTTCGGCTGTTAACCGAAAGGTTGGTGGTTCAAGCCCACCCAGGGACGTTTTTGGTTATCGTTTTCTTTGATTAAAAGTCTCAGTGGTATTAAAATTAAATTGTTTTCAGTGGGGGACTAAGTGAGAAGTTGTTTGCCTTCTTTGTTCTTTTGTTGAGGATTCGATATGACTGAATAGGTGACAGAAACCTATTTCTTGACTTCAATCATTTTATTTTTTGTCATTCACGCGTCCAGAACAGCCGAGGCCGAGTGGTTAGCGCGTTGGGCTCGCAGTCGAGAGCCTGCATGTTCGACTCCAGCCACCCGCACTTGCTGTTGTTTCTCTAAGCAAGAAACTTTACGATAATTGCCTCTACCTAGTGATCGATTTCGAGTAATGGGTAGTACCAAATTTAAGTCATAAGTTAAGTAGACAACCGGAAACAGACATTGCTGTCGGCTGTAGCGTGGGTCAGGTGTATGTCGGAAGGCGTACACCGATGCATAGCGCTCAAGTCCGCTTTCCCGCAATGCAGGATAAAGATAAACAAACAAACAAACAAAATATACTTCCAAATACAATAGTCGAAATACCAGCACGTCAATGAACCGGAAAAGATGGCAAATCCTTGAAAGGCTTAAGACATGCCTGAACACTGAATAGTAGTTTATGTTATAGATGTAATTATGTCTGTAGCTAGGAAAACAAACATAACTCAGCAACAACACTACATTTAACATTATAAAAAAAAAAATGTTGCAACATCAAAACATAAATTTTACTGTAGAAAAAGCCACGGAGACTCTACCTTTTCTGGATGTAGAAATTAAGATAAATGGTAATGAGTTTGATACTTGGGTCTGGCGTTAACCGACAAACACTAATCTTTTTCTTAATTTCAGCGCTGTTTGCCCATCCAATTACAAATCTGCTTTGATCAAGTGCCTTATCTCGCGAGCTCGAGACATTTGCTCGAACAATGACTGTTTCAATAATGAAATTAATAAATTACGCTCGTACTTTGGTGCCAATCATTATCCGACTTGGTTTTTCAATAAGGTTCTTAGGGGGTTTTTGAATTCGGTCTCCACTACGTCTCTAGTTGATGACGAGGAGCCTGATTTCAAAAACTTTCTAACAATCCCGTTTGTTGGTAAGGAATCCAAACGTTTTGCCACAAGTTTGTCCAGATTTATTGCCTTGAAGTTTAACGTTAAGATTTTTCCCGTTTATAAAACATTTAAAGCTGGTTATTATTTTCAGTTGAAGTCTAAAACTCCTTTCCGCTTATGTTCAAACGTCGTTTATAAGTTTACTTGCTCGCATGATGCGAGATCGTCATACATTGGTATGACCACACGACATTTCGTGACGAGAGTGGGAGAGCATTTGAATTTAGCTAATTTTAATAAAATGCAATTAAAGACCATATTAGAAACTGCCAATCGTGCTCAAACAATCAACCGTCATTGCAGTCCTTCAAAATTGTTCGTAAGTGTTTGTCCGAGTTCGACACCAAGATTCACGAGGCATTGATCATCAAATCTTTAACCCAGGGCTCAACAGGCAATTATTTGCTGGCGGAGCTTCTTATCTTTTAACAGTTTTTGATTGAATTATCACGTCTTGTGCTTCTCGCATTTTCTTTGTTTGTGCCACTATCTCGTGTTGTGCTTCTGTCAATCTTGCGTAATTCTGCCTGATTTCTTTTCTGAATAATTAATTAATTTTTACTTCTCAAATACTTGACCCGTTGTGTTGTGTAATTTTCAGTTGTCATTTTGTGTGAGAGAGACAGTTTCTTAAATGTTTAGATTTGACCATATTTTTGCTGTGATACTATATGATTCTTTAGCATTTCTTTTAATATGTATTTTTTCTTATAAGCTTGTAAAGGGCTGTATGACTAGCCGAAAACGTTCGCTTTTTTTTTTTATAATGTTAAATGTAGTGTTGTTGCTGAGTTATGTTTGTTTATGGTTCAAAAGAGCTACCTCTCTACCCAAATTGTATAGCTAGGAAAAGGTCACAAACTTCCCAGCCGCAAAAAAAAACAAACAGCAAAAAAAGCTTTTTTTCTTCATTGCTGTTTTTTCGCACCAAAAATAAACTTTCTGACTCCCGGTTTGTTTCGCTTGAAGTGGTTATCCTTATGCAAATTCACCCACTTTTATATTGTTGTTGATTATCATTCTAATCTAACTTATAAGTTGCCTGAATTGCTGCCTCATTAGCGAGAAGTTGATTCTATTCAATTCATTCAATTCAATTTATTTTTCTTTGTCAGAATGCAAAAGAATACTGCAATCTGCGATTCTCTTGAGAATAAAGAATCTAGAGAATGAAGTCAAAGAAAAGAAGTAGATTAAAAAAGAGTGCCCCGAGTGAGGATCGAACTCACGACCTTGAGATTATGAGACTCACGCGCTACCTACTGCGCCATCGAGGCCGGCGGTGGGTCAGACTGTAAAAACGATATTGTTACTGCCTTTTTTCTAGTCTAGGGGATCATGAAATTGTATTGTATTCTGCTTCGATTTGGAAATTAGAATTTTAAATTTATACTTGCTTATTGTTTACTTTATAGACTATGAAAAAGCCTTTGATCGAGTTAAACATGAAAATTGATGCAAAACTTAGGAGCAAAATGGTTGGAACGCTAATCAAAAAATAAAGAGCCCAAAATGTAGATACCAAACTCATGTTTAGCAAACAAACGTTTCGAAAACCAGTGGCGTAGTCAAGGGGGGGGGGGGGGGGGGTTGGAGGTTACAACCCCCCTTTGGCACGCGTATGACGTCACGATATTTAGAATGATGCTTTCAGTCTAAAAAAAAATGCTTAATTTTAAACAAAATTGCATTAAAAGAGCAAGTTTTGCCAATACCAAACATCTCAGTCAGGCATAGCCGTACGAGCCAGGGGGGGGGGGCAGCTGCCCCCCCTGTTGTTTCAAAACATCGCGAATTCGGGCAAAATCTTGCAATTATTAGGGCAAAAATTGCTATATGAAAAGCTACAAAATTACATGAATTAAGAAAAACTATAAATTAATATCTTTTACCTATCAAACTAAGTATACAGCCTCTTATTTGCACAAGAAATGTGCCGCAAAATTTTCATTTGGCACACCCGTATTGATGTATTGTATTGCATGGTAATCAAACTGTAGTACGAAATGCATTTAACCAAATGCATCATGCCAATGTGGGCAGCCACCAAAATATGTCTCTAATATTTTTGTGAAACTGCCCAAACCAAAACGCAAAATTTGCTATATAGTTAATTTTATTAATTTTCACAAATGCATCGTGTTGATTTGGGCAGCTGAAAACATGAAATTATCTGATGAAACTTCTTCTTCGTCGTATGAGCTGTTCTTCCGGACTATATGTTTGGGCATGATGTCATTGTAGTTATAGGCTACCTATTTTACGCGTGAGAATGTTAAGCGATGGTTTAAAATGTTAATTTATTAGGCAACTGGCTGTCTAATGAAACTCTGTTTGTCTCAAGGATATTCACACTCATTTGTCTAATTTATATATCTGACTCCATTATCTAATTTCCACACAATTGTTATTCGAATTATAATTTTAAGTTATCAGAAGGTGTTCGTATAATGTTGTAGGTCTATAACACAATTTGAATTTAAACAGTACAGAATAATGAAATTACAGGATCGTGAAACATTATCACGAGTTATTACATTTTAATTAAACAATCAATTTAATGTTTTTCTGAGAGCTGAACTGGTCTAACTGAGCTCTCGCCAAATGCGAACAAGTCATTTTATAATCATCAGTTCCCTTTTTCTTATTGACTTCGGGAGCAGATTAAATGGAAAATTACAATTCTTTACGAAATTACGCATGGTTTGAAATGGTTCATTTTAGTTAAAGAAAGGGAATTTATATGATGAAATAATGGATCGCTACATCATCAGCCACTCAGGGGCGCCGGAACGATTTTTGACTGGGGGGGCAAGATTACGAAAAAAGGGCACTTTTTTTTACTAAAAGGCCAATTTTTTTTCAAGTTTTAAGATAAGACATAGCGATAATGCTAATCTATCAGCTCACTATGTATTGAGTAATGATAGCCTACAAGTGTCCGGTATACAAAGAAGGGCATCATGCTATTTTATAATGATGTAACCTACTGTCAAGCCTTAAAGCAGCCTGCGGCCATGGCCGCTAAGTAGTGCTTGAATGACCGCCGATGCTACCTCCTCAATCGGCCAAGTTTGGCCGCCGGTCTCTCCTAGCCAATTATTTAATTTTGCAATACAATGATCGTGGATTAACTGTCGAAAACATGCAGTATCAAAGAGTGACGCAAAGTTAGGTCAGCGCGTCATAATCGCCACTGTTGCATTGTGCAGGAATATTTGTTATTGATGGAATATCCATCTGCGATTACCAGCGCTGTAAGTCTTGTTTGTAATTCCCGACGTTTATTTTAACAAAGTCTTAATCCGAATTGCTAATTTACATCGGCTGACAATATTGTCGTTTTTATGTCGATTCGATGTTGTCGGACATTGAACCGTTGTTAAAAAGGAGAACAAAGTTAGTTGACATCAATGGGGAAAACATTTTTTGATCATATTTTGCAAAAATTATGCTTCTTTTAGTAATGTCTTTTAGTAATGTACATCATTGAAATAGCTAAAACCTCAATTGCTAAGGCAACAGGATCAGATGTCAGTAGATGTAACAGAAAAAATATTTCGCACTTGCTAGTGCATCGTCAGTTCTGATAAAGGGCAGTTAAAGCCTACAAGTAATGTTTTAATCATTGAAATACTTATTTTATTACCTTGCCGTCATCGTCAACACATGTCGAACGTTGCTTTTCGTTGCTAAAAAGAATTCTAGGGGAGTAGCGAACTTTTATAAAATCAGCCACATTGGAGACACTCGTGCGAGTGTCGTTTGAATAGTACTGGATTACAATCCCGATAAAGCAGTTATTGCGTGGTGCAGCGATTCTATTGTAGGACGTCGCCCAGGCCCAGACTTCAACAACGCTAAGTGATCATTTTAGCATTGTTGCAAGTTTAATTTTATTTACTTGTGCTATCGTTATTTTTATTTTGTATTTTGGCCTCCAAGCACGCAGATTTGGCCGCCGAGAAGGAGCTCCCGGCAGGCCACGATGGCTGTCGAAAAAAAACAAGTTTTAAGGCCTGTACTGTGTTGCAAAATTTTGTGCCGTAAATATTATTTTGAGGCAAAAATGAAAGATTTTAATTAGGCTAAAAGCGAAAAGCAGAAATTGTTATATTGCAAAATGTGCAGTAGCTTACATGACTTTAAAAGGGCACCATTGCCCCCCCTGCCCCTCCATCTGCAGAAAATTTAAGGGCAGGGGGGACATTTGCCCCCCCTGCCCCCCCGCTTCCGGCGCCCCTGCAGCCACTCGACAGTCTCGTCATCCAGGGCCTTCAGTCCAAGCGTTCCATGTGGTGGTTGATGGATTGGGCCGTCATGGACGACATGATCTACTGTCTGGTCTGTGGCGCCACACTCGCATCCCGGTGAGGGAGCCAAGCCCCATCTGCATATGTCTGAACGAAAGCGACCGACGCCGGTTAATTTTGAAATGAAAACTGATTAATCTGTTTATGCAACTGCCCAAATTAGCGTGAGGCAGTTTCCACAAAATAAACAAATTCATTAATTTTTCCCATTTACATAACTGTATCGTTTAGATTTGGGCAACAAAAAAATATGAAAATATCTGATCATAGTCTATTTATAAAACTGCCCAAATTGGCATGATGCAGTTGCCTCGGCATCAAAATTTACAAAGTCTCTAATTTTTTTTATAATATCCATAAATGCATCGTTTTGATTTGGGCAACTACAAAATATGAATTTATATAAATCTGGTGAATACTTTTATAACACAATTCGGGTGGAGAGGTTACAGTACTTTTTCAACTATAAACAAACGTAGCTATAAGCAACACTACAACATTTAACAAAAAAATGTTATAGGCTACCTGTTAAATGTAATTTTAATGTTGTGGTGTTGCTTAGCTTTGTTTCGTTACTTTTATAAAACTACCCAAATTAAAATGATGCAGTTGCGCCCCCCCCCCCCCCCCCCCCCCCAATAAAAAAAAATTAGTTTGTTTATGCAACTGTGTCATGTTAATTTCACCAACATTTAAAATGCTACTACTGAAATATATAATATCAAACCAATCATAATATATACACATTTATTTCAAAGCTTTCCAAACTCAAAACCTGCCATGCAAGCTGGCAAAATATTTGCTTTGCAAGATCTTGTGTGAAACATGGCAGCTCCACTTATTTTCATTAATATCTTGACTTCTGTTCTGTGGAGACAGATCCAGTTGTTTGCATTAACTTGACCTGCTTTTTCTGGTTGCAAAAAAATGTTGGCAAGCTGCATGCGTATCTTCAAAGATGAATTTAGTTGTTTTATCTTGAATACTTTGGTAAGAAATTCTAGCTAGCTAGTGATCTTGTTATGTTAGTTTTTCACTGCTATCATGCACCGCATACATTATATTTGGGCAATTTCTATAAAAGCGTGCAGATGTGGGCAAATTGTATATTGTATATTGCATATTTCAAACATGTACCTATGTTCCTGTTACTGACAAATAAAACATTGATTGATTGATTGAAATTTACGTTCTGCCCTCCCAAAATGGTTTGGTCTCGTACGGCTATGCAGTCAGGAATTAGCAACAAGAAAACATAGAGACTTAGCTTTATTTTCGAAAAATGCCGAAAAAAACATGATCTTATCCTTTTGCTATGCCACCAGACACCACCATTTTACAGGAATATTTGTAACTACATTTTTGTTGAAAATGCTCTCAGAATGCACCAAATTCAAAGTAATTTTTCAAAATTTTCTGGGGGAGGCCCCCCAGACCCCCGCCGTTGAGTCGTCAAAACCCCCCTTTCAAAATTCCTGACTACGCTACTGTCAAAAACTATACTGTCTTCATCTTCAGTGTTATATACTTTTTGAGAAATTAATTCAACGTAATGTTCCAATGGTATTTGTCCGTCTACTCTTCTACTGGTACACCCAGCAGTCCATGTCTGTTAGATGGGATGGTTGCTTCTCAGCATTATTCCAAGTCACTAATGGTGTGAGGCAAGGAGGAGTTCTTAGTCCCTTCTTCTTTAATGTATACATGGACGATTTGTCAAAATTGCTTAATAACTTAGAAATTGGCTGCAGTATTGGTAATTATTGTATAAATAATCTTATGTTCGCTGACGATCTTTGCTGCCTAGCTCCCAGTATCAAAGGTCTGCAAAAACTCATTGACACATGTGATACATTTGCAACTACGCATAATATTGTGTTTAATTGTTCTAAGACTGTTGGATTGATGTTTTTGACTAAACAACTCAGGGGAAAACTCCAGCCTACAATCAGACTTGGCAAAGAAAGCGTTTCTTTTGTAGAAAGAGTTAAATACCTTGGTGTTATTCTTACCAATAACTTGTGTGATAATGATGACATTGCAAGGCAAACCAGATCTTCATACTGCATAGCGAACATGCTCAGATATAAATTCAACAAATGTAGTGTTCTTGTAAAAAATGTGCTTTTTCGCACCTACTGTTCTGCATTTTATGCTTCTCCCCTTTGGTGTAATTATTCAATATCAGCTATTAATCGTCTGAAAGTTGCATATAACAACTCGTTCAGAATTCTGTTCAAATTGCCTAAAATTTGCAGCATTAGTCACATCCAAGTAAACCACAACGTGAACACTTTTTATGCCCTGCTACGGAAGAGCATTGCTAGCTTTGTAAATCGGTGTTGCAGCTCTTCTAACTCCTATATCAAAGCGTTAATGACCTCTGAGTGTTTCGCTCGTTCAATGTATTTACAACATTATAACCGTTCAATGCTTGTTGTTTGATTTTTCAATTAGTTTATTTATATGTGTGTGCTGGCGTGTTTCTATGGACCTCTCTTCAGGTCTGAACCAAATAAATAAATAAATAAATAAATTAATGTAAGCAATCCCTGACGCCGCTTAGATTTAAATTAATTGGAGAAACAAAAAGGAATCTATACACAAGAATTTTAGAACACAAACCGGATCATCAAAATTCAAATGAGTCTGAGATTGCAAATCATTTGCGCACCAATGCAGACCACAAGATTAATTTTGAAGAAGTTGAAATACTAGGGAGAGGAGAGGACTCAAAGAAATTGAAAATTCTGGAAACGTTATTTATTTATCAAAGAAAAATCTCCGCAATTGAACTTGGACTTGGCATCTGCACCATTATATTTATTTAATTGTTGAACTGATATACCTTTTAGCACTTATTCTGACTTGTCAAACCCATCTCTTTGATCCAGTAAATTGTAATTTATTTTTTCGTAAAGTCTTATCGTAAAATACTGACTTCTGTTACGCATCATTTCATGAAAAAACCTGACTTCTATTACGTTTTTCGCTCTCATAATAGCTTGTTGATGAGTCTTTGTGACGTCAGCCACAACTTAATTTAAATCTAAACGGCATCAGGGATTATAATAATAATAAATAATAATGTTAGTTTTTATATAGCGCTGTATCCATCGCAGAATGCGTTGCTCCTCAGCGCTTTACAAAGCAGACAGTGTCAATGCAGCCGTATAGAGGCGCAACTGAGTACATTATTACCCGAATCCACTCCATTACTCAGTGCCAAGCAGAAATTAGATTCAGTACCATTTTTAAAAAGTCTTTGGTATGACCCGACAAGGTATCGAACCCATGCCTACCGATTCAGAGGCGGGCGCACTAACCACTAAGCCACCGAGCCGGTTTTGCTTATGTGGGTTGCTTTGTTGCTATGTTTCATTTGGATTGCTTACATTTATAACACTGAAGATGAAGACAGTAGCCTATAGTTTTCGAAACGTTTGTTTGCTGAACATGAGTTTGGTATCTACATTTTGGGCTCTTTATTTTTTGATTTGATGCAAAACTGCTTCATATAAAAAAAAAAAAAAAATATGTACAAAGTTCATATGAATCAGTATCCGTCTACGTATTGTGATTTACAGTATTTACAAATGCTTCATCGGATTCATCCATTCATCAGCATAACACAAGATATCAAACAAGCAACAACTATTTTATAAATAGATCAAACACAGAATTTGGCAAAAAGTCCATGCAGGTATTGGGACCAATGGTCTGGTCAGAGGTTCCAAGGAGGCTGAAAAACTTATCATTTCATTGTTTCAAAAAAGACATCAAAACTTTAATTTTACAAAGCTACAGTGCAGTGTAAGTGATATGTTATGGAAACCAACTTGCTAGTTTCATTACAGTATTATGCAATACAATGTTCAGTCGGAAACTTGATTAATCTCTGCTTGCTTCTTGGAATTTTGTGTTTAGGCCTACGTTATCTTAAATATGTTTTTTTTTTTTTGGTGCGTATGTTGAAGCGCGGGAACGTTTTAACGCTTTATTTTATTTTTCTCTTGTAAGCTTACTTTAAATGGCAAAATCGTCATTTTCGTAGGGTGGCGATTGACTAGTAGACCGTATGGTCGTCTCGTTGTCTCCCTGTCGGTATGGGAACTTGTGTAACTTTGCATTGTGTATATTAATTGCATATTTCAAACATGTACCTATGTTCCTGTTACTGACAAATAAAACATTGATTGATTGATTGATTTATGTGGCTTAATTAACTTATTATACAAATTGTTACAATTATATAATAATTTGCTTTTAAATATATTTTTTTAGACTATTTTTATTTAGTCTACCCATGGCCCCCTCTACCTTACTGTGAAATTAGAAATGCATTTAAATCGCCAAATTTTTTATTTCGTTTTTAATTTTTGTGAAATCTTGATAACTTTCAACTAAAGTTGATTAATCAATCCTTATCTAAAAAATAAATAGTGCGTAGCCTATGATCCCTGGTATTTGATTGTACTTAATTGTATCTCACGTTGGATTTAATTTTTTCCCTGAAATCATTTGGTCACACTAAGCCGGTTTCCTAAACTTTTCACTTTGCTGAATCCTTATTTTGTGACGTCATAACTTCGTTAAACTTTCAAAGTGAAAAGTTTTGGAAACTTATCACTATTTTTTTTTGTGTGTAGTACTGTACTGTAAAGTTTGAATCGCCCTTGTTGCAAGTGTTCATTGTACAGTAACATTCGGCCTATTTTTTCTTTTGTTAAAGAGAGGGTTTGGGCTTGTTTTGTTTAACTTCAGCTCGTGTTTAAAATCGCCCTTGTTGCACTGGCAAGTGTTGATTGTAATTGTAGCCCAATTTTTGCACCGTTTTCACATAAAAATTTTTATCTTTTCTATGTCATTTCCAGGTTTCGTGGCGGTACAGATTGAAGATAGTGACATCCCAACACTGTTTTTGCATATTTTAAACATTTTGGTTTTGCCATCTTTCCCTTTTGTTGGTGCTGAATTCGTGAGTTTACTTTGCCGTTTTCTACATGTTCGAGCCAGCAATGAAAAATAAATTGAATTGAATTAAATTGAATGTTTGGCTGAAATAGGTTTTAAATGGAAAAATCTGCGACTGATAGCTATAATCTATATTGGACGCAAAAAGCCTAGGCTATATTCAGATGAAAGATGGTTTATCTGGTGCAATGGACATAAAACGTGGAGTTCGCCAAGGATGTATACTATCTCCACGTCTATTCAACCTGTATACTGAAATGACCTTCAGACAGATTGATGGAATGAAGTGTATCAGCATTGGAGGTATGACTTATGTATATTGTATCCAACCATAGTTAATAAATACAAGTTACAATAACTGAAAATGGCAGATGCAATACGGAAATATTGAGACGAATAGAAATAACAAGAAACAACTTCGTTAAAATGAAAAAGACATTAACAACACGCAAAATTAACATCAACACTCGAAAACGAATTATGAAATGCTATATATGGACTACGTTGTGTATCAATCAGCTATCAAGACCAAGTACAGAAACAGGCTGAGAGTTGAAGGAGACATACGTTGTTCACTCTTTGGAGTTAAACCTCGCATTCGTCGGCTGCATAGCCGAGTGGTGAGAGCCATGGGTCGGCAATCGAAAGGGCGCCGGTTCGACACCGCTCAAGAGCATGTGGCTGTGTCTCTGGCAGGACAATTAAAAGGCATGCCTGAAGGTGGACACGAAGATTGGCTTCCTTGCCTTCCCGTCCACTTAATCTAAATCTTCAACCACCGGGTGTAAACCTGGATACGACAAACAAACAACTTCCCATTAAAAATCTAGTTGCTAAGAAGCAGTGTCAAGTATCTCATTGGTGTGTACAATAAACAGACAAAAATGCAATTTTTTTGGTATGAACTTATTTAAAATCTAGGGAGGCGTGAGGCTCATGACCATTATTGAAGGGGGCTTGATAGCAGTGGTGTAGCTAGGGGGGACGAGGGGGCGGACCGCCCCGGGCAGCACGTCTGGGGGCGGCACTTTCAGACTACGATTTTTGATTTTGATTATATTCTAATAGAAAAGCGCATCTCATTTTCAAATGCTTTTTACTGCGTATACCGCCGTAGCGTAGCCTATACCCTCTCCCAGGCCCGTAACTAGCTTGGAGCACTAGGGCGGGCAATAAGTATTGTAGAGGGGGCCCAACTTTTACCTTCCGTAAGCTATCATGTACGAAAGCGACGTTTGAAGGGCCACCCTACGTGGAAAAAATGTGATTTTGTGTTATTTTTTTTTCTTCTTTCAGCCTTTGAAATTTCTTTAAAATGCTGTGCAGTGCTGGATTAATGCTACTGTAGACGTAAAGGTGTGTTTTCGCGCCGTAGGCGCAAAATTTTTTTTTGAACTGGGGCCCCCCATCTAAAAGTGCCCCGGGCCCCCAATCAGCTAAATCCGGCCCTGATAATGACGACAGTATAGAAATTGAGAAGCAAAATCATTTTTAAAACATCCGACCATCAACTGAGATAAAATGATTAAAAATTGGCATATAAACCGCAGCGAAATTTATGAGTTTGTAGTTGATTCTTTTGTTAGTTAATCCATTGCCTTTCATAAACTTTGAGTTCGTTTTAGTTTAATAAAATTTTCCTTTGATGCGCTGCAGTGCATAAATCACACAGAATATACTAGGCCTATAGCCTACGTAGAAAATAGGCGCTGAACTATGATCAAATAGGGTTGTAGTCGCTGCACCTGTCACTCATCGTTGTGTAAATAATTGTACAATGCACCTCATTTTTTCTAGTGCAGAATCATCAATCATCTCTTCAAGATCAATCCTTTAATGATAATAGTGAGAATCTATTTCACACCATCAGTGAAATGTCTCCTCGCCATACTTTAACAGAAGGCGTGGATGGGCTTCACTGAATCTATTAACAAAAACGTCCAGGTCTATTTTCTCGATCATTTCCTTTTCAAATCCCACCAGAACCAAGTTCGACTGGAACATAGACCTGAGTGTAGACTTATCTATCCGAGATAAGACCGAGAAGCCACTCTCACAAACCGCACTACTGAACCCGAATGATGCCACAGTAGCGGCAAGCATATATACATTCGGGAATGCCAGTCGTTGATTGTAACCTACAGCTACAGTTCTTTCAGTACTATATTGGAATCCTGGTGTTGTGCAACTTACACACAGGCCCGTAACTAGGGGGGCGCAGGGGGGAGAAACCCCCCCTGCGATAATGTTGGCCCTCCCTTGGAAAAAATTTTGTTAATTAGCTCTGTTTGCTAACTTTTCAGTTTTATACCCAATTTTCTTGTGTTGTTTAATTGTAAACATTGTGTGTCTAATGGTATGGTCGAATGTTTTGTTAAACAGACAAACTCGAGATTTATTGCTGGTAAGATCCAGACTGGTACAGGCCTACACCAGTTTCCAACTGAGCTAAGCAGTGTGATAGCCGATCAGTCCCCAGAATACTGTGCAGTTGACTGCCACTTGGCATTTGCATTCTAGGTATGCTTCTATACTGCAGTTTGGAACTCAGATTTGCAGACAATTCATAGTTTTACACATCTGTTCGTGCCCTTTCAAGAAAAAATGAAAACTTCTTGGACCGTGAATCGCTCATTTCACTATATACGAAACTGAAGATAGATATTTCATCAGAGGCGGAATCGCAAGTTGCAAAACAATTCCTACATGACCATGTGGAAGTTGCAAAACACCGGGATTCCAATACAGTACGGTACTGAAAGAACTAGCCTACAATCAATCAACGACTGGGATTCCCGAATGCATATAAACATGCCGCTACTGTGGCATCATTCGGGTCCAGTAGTGCGGTTTGTGAGAGTGGCTTCTCTGTCTAATCTTGGATAGACAAGCCTACACGCAGGTCTATGTTCCAGATGAACTTAGTTCTATTGGCGTTTGAAAAGGAAATGTCAAATGACCGAGAAAATAGACCTGGACGTTTTTGTTAATAGATTCAGTGAAGTCCATCCACGCCTTCTGTTGAGGTAGGATCTAACCTATCTATCTGTGCCGAGGATACATTTCACTGATGGTGTGAAATAGATTCTCACTATTATCATTACAGAATTGACCTTGAAGAGATGATTGTTGATACTGCACTAGACAAAATGAGGTGCATTGTAGGCTACAATTATTTACAAAACGATGAGTGACAGGTGCAGCAGCTTCAGCCCTATTTGATCATGGTTCAACGCCTATTTTCTATGTATAGGCCAAGTATATTTTGTATGATTTATGCAGTGCATTAGAGGAAAATGTAAATAAACTAAAACGAACTCAAAGTTTATGAAAGGCAATGGATTAACTAACAAAAGAATCAACTACAAAATCATAAATTTCGCTGCGGTTTATACGCCAATTTTTAACTATTTTATCACTATAGTTGATGGTGGCATGTTTTAAAAATGATTTTGCTTTTCAATTTCTATACTGTCGTCATTATAACTGTTTAAGCTACAGCATGTAATTCACTCTATAATGCCAGTTCACGCTGCTGTTTCTATGATAATCTATGCTAATGTAAACGCTGTATTGCAATGAATGTTTTTGCGTAAATATACCCACATGACATTGTGTACAAATGTCGTTTTCGTACATGATACAGAAGGTAAAAGTTGGGCCCCCTCTAGAATACTTATTGCCTCCCCTAGTGCTCCAAGCTAGTTACGGGCCTGTTTCAGTGACGATCGGTGAGGGAAAGCAAGGAAAGCAGTGCTTACCTTAGCAAAAACTATGCAAAATATAATGACTGAATTCTAGGTTTAACTTATTATTTTTATCACGTCTATTTTAACTTGAAAATTACTGTATTCGTGACTAGAATTACTCGCAACGCTTGTGAGTAGTCTAAGTCCTCACCAAACCGCATGTCTTGCCTATAAATGCCAATTGACGCAAACGCTTCTGTCAGAAACAATCACTGAGGCTCCAGGTAAGCAACTATCAAACTTGCTTTCCCAGATTCAAAAATGTCAAAAAACGCCTTCATTTTAACCAATCCTCACCCGTTTTGCAAAACGTCACCAGCTGCTTAGCCAATCAGATGTGTTATGGTTATGGTAGGTTAGTTGTGCTTTCCCAGTGACGTCAATGCGTACATTCGCTAGAGCGACTAGACTAACTCGTCAGAATGGTATCTCGTCACGGTAAACGCACAGCATCATAATGCCAAAAAGCTTGTTGCTGTTTTTTGATGTCTCTTCGCCATGTACTTTAGCCTACTGTACTAGCTTTCATAGTCATGCCTTTGCCCTTTTTACAGCGTTGATATAACGTTACTTCGCCAATGAACGTTCAGGTGCGGATGCAATATTTAGTTTGTTAAGCTTCTATACGCAGGAGGCAAACTTATCCAGCTTTTTGTACAAATTGCTTGCGGTTGTAATGTTTAGGCCTAAGTGTTAGTTTTTGTAGTGTAAGCTTAACAGCTTTAACTGAATATCTGAGAATGAACATTCATGACGAATTAAACATTTAGACAACTATTACTCCATGTCTAACACAGGATTTTGGTCCTGCAACGTTAAAATTAAGATTGTTCATGACTTCTAAACATTAAATGGATGTATGATCACGACATAGGCGAAGCACAATTTGACAGATTTTTATTTTTGATTTGTTTTGGAAATGCTCTCAGAGCGCACCAAATTGGAAGTGTTTTTCTAAAATTTCTGGGGGAGGCCCCCCAGACCCCCCGCTGGAAGAGCAATCTTCGTGCACCGACAACACCGCAGCAATTACAGCAACATATGATTTATTGTTCAGGCCTGCCAGCACTTCACTTAGGCCTGTGCCTTGAACACTGAACAGTTCAATAGCGTATAGCCTACTCGCGTCAACAAGTCAAGTGAATAAGTCAAGTGAATTCCTGAAAGTGGAACGGTTACACAAGTTATATGGTTTCAGAAATACGGATGTGGTGAACTAAATTCCGTGTGAGTGGCATTTGTTAACCGGAAGCGTGACGTGACCTATAAATTTCGTAAGAGCAGAATTTAGTTTTTGAATTTTCACAGTTGAAGTGCGTTTGCAAATTGTAATTCTCATAGGTCTGTGCCATATGTTCTCATAATTTAAGATTGTTAATTAGAAGCATGTGGCATACATGTTACAGACCTACTCTACTGTAGGTAGGCTACATATCTGTGGTACCGTACAAAGCGAACTCTAATAACTAATAACATCTATACTAAAGCTTTATTTGAATCTAGTCAAACAGGTAACGCAGCTGCTGGCAGTAAGGGATTCAGGGGGACGCACTTCATGTGACACTGACAGCTGACACAGAGGCAGGGTTTTTTTTAAGGTTTGGTTTGGGTGACCGCTAAGTAGTTTTAAGAAACCGCAAGTGTTTCATTTAAATACCAAAAAATAGCCATAACTACATACAATCAACGCAACATAAAATGAATTATTCGACAAGGCACAGCTTAAATGATTGTGACAGCGACCAAACAGCCTGCCCAACACGGCCGCCA
This sequence comes from Aplidium turbinatum, assembly GCF_918807975.1. Lineage (NCBI taxonomy): Eukaryota > Metazoa > Chordata > Ascidiacea > Aplousobranchia > Polyclinidae > Aplidium > Aplidium turbinatum. The sequence continues at coordinate 29,677,579 of NC_137475.1, read as the reverse complement.
AACAAGTTTGCTGCACAATCAAACAACGTGTGCTTGTTGGTAGGCACTTTAACAAGCAGATTTCTAATAATCCACGCGCGTATCCAATCCAACCACGAACCAATGAGATGCTACGTTATCTGCTATTGTGACCAGCATTCATTCCAGCATTCAGCCAGAGAATTAATAATTACTTTGAACTTTGTTTGGTAATTACAGAAGAAAAAAGAGCTATAGCAGAGGTGGGAATCAAACCCACGTCATTGTAATGACTACTACCGCCCTAACCCAATGCGCCAAGCCAACCGATGGCAAAGCGATGATTTAATTTAGCTAGAATTTGCGTTTTTCCTTTATTCTTCCTAAACGCAATCTTGATGACGTCATGAAAAGCGTAGCTTCTGATTGGTTCGTGCTGGATTGGATATCTGCATGTTAAAGTGCCTACCGTGCTTGTTGGCTTCTGCTTGTCATGTTTCCACACGTAAAAACTGATCATTATGCGCCATAAATCAGAAATAAACATTGACGAGTATCGAAGGTGCACTTCTTTTGTGAATAACTCTTTGATTCAGCTGTTAGCTGTACCTCCACTTATTATTTTTTCCGGACGTGAACTATTGATCGTAGGCTATATTCGTATTATCGACAAGACATAGCGAGAAACAACCATTACTTTTCTACTGTAGTTGCAAGTCCAAATTTTGGGAAACCGCTGGAGAAATTTGGGGGACCGTTTCGGTCCCCCAAAACACCTTAAAAAAAACACTGCACAGAGGTGTTTGATTTGTTTTTTAAGTTTTCAATTAAAATATATATCAAATAGGCTACTGCAGTGCTGGATTAAGGGGGGGCAGACTGGGCTGAAGCCCAGGGCCCCAACTTTTGGGGGCCCCCACCTCAAAGAAAAAATCTACTAATTGTTTTAGTTGCACAGCTGGAGATTACTGCTTTAATTCGTATCTCAAACAAGCAAGGGCGGCTCACCCATATGTGCTGCGGTGCTGCAGCACCCCTGCCCAACCCCAGTTATTCAATTTTTCTTCGTTTTTTTAACAAAAAACATATTTATTTGATACTTTCATATCCGAAAATGGTACGGATTACGGGTCAAAGTTATGATAATGCTGCCAATATGAGTGGCAAGTATAACGGTCTTCAAGCTCTTCTGCGCAAGAAATGTAGTGTAGCTCATTACGTCCCTTGCACAGCACATTCACTTAATTTAATCGTTAGCCTAAATGTTTTGTAGAAACATGCCGTTCTGCCGCTGAGCTTTTTGAATTGTTGCAAAGCCTTTATTCATGGCTCGTCTCGTCAACTCATCGTTGGCAAGTCCATCGAAAATTCCTAGATGGTTTGCCTGTTTTGAAGACATTATCTGATAAGCTTACAAGATGGTCAGTTAGATACAGAGGTGGGCAGTAACTAGTTACAAAAGTAACTAGTTACTGTAACTAGTTACTTTTTGAGTAACTGTAACGGTAACTTCGTTACTATTTTCCAAAAGTAACGAAACGCGGTAACTAGTTCCTATTTTAGCACTTTTTCAACAGTTACAGTTACAAGTTACTTTTGTATTGAAATTTCAATTTGTAATTGCCGTTTATTTCTCTGCACGTGTTTGTGTCTTGCTTAGTGCGTGTTTGCTGCGTTTTGCGCAACAATGCATTTTTCTCGCAAATGTATCGGCGCAGCACTGCGTATGCGCGGTTCTACTTTTGTTTTTTGGTCTGGTGGAGAAGAGTTGCCATATTGGCGAATTTATCGCCAAAGTCCAGAAATCTGGCGATATTTTAAGACGTTTAGCTTCATATTTATGATTTGGCTTTTTTTTGGCGATTTTTGATAACTGATTTGGCTAAATTAATTGTTTTTGGCGATTAATCAATATGTACCAAAGACAGGCAAGACACAACAATACAACAGGGTTGAGCATTATAATAATATATTTTACATATTTACAAATGAGTTTAACAGTCAAACGTTTTCGGTTTAACTTAAGCCCTCATCAGGAACCTGAAAATATTTATAAAAATACAGTAAATTTCAACTTCTTGAAGGTAACTAACTAACTGACTATAAGCATCAAGAAACACGCAGCGATTAAAAGCAATTTGTTGATGCTTATAGTCAGTTAGTTGGTTACCTTCAAGAAGTTGAAATTTATTGCATTTAGTGTAACGCTTGCAATGCCTCTAAAAAGATTGTCTGACATTAAAACCAGCAACAGCATTGCTGTTTGCTTGCCGTTGGTGAACGTTCTTGTGGAAGCAATACAAAACAGATTTAGTCATTGGTTCGAGGACAGCGACTTTCAGCTTGCGACTGCATTCCACCCACAATTTAGACTTATCTGTGTTTAATGCCTGATCATTAAGCGACACTGCTGAATTGAAGACCAAAATAACACAGAACATGCTTCAAGCAATTGAAGAAGCAAACTGCTCTGCTGAAGAGGGGAGTAGCAGCGACACTGAAGTGGATGGTGGTAGGTAGAGCCACGGAGGACTTTTTGCACCACTTTACGCAAAAACCAAGAAAAGAAAGCAATGCGCGTTGAATCTGTTACAGGAGTATTTGGAAGCGGACCCTGAGGAATGTTAAGCGGATCCAGATTCACAATTGGACCGATGAAAAAACTGTTTTAAAAACATAACACTCCCATTCCGTCAAGTGCTGCAGTAGAAATATTCTTTTCATTGCAGCACTTGTTCATCACCAGACTTTATTCGTTCATCCCCGACGCCGACACACGCTCCATCGACCTGACACTACCAAGACAGGCATGGATGCGCCTCAACGTCTCCATGCGGGCGTCGGGCTTTTCCGCTCAACCATGCACCAATGGGAAATGGCCTCTTCCTCCTCCTGTAAATGTGGTGCTGAGGAACAGACCGCAGACCACATCATTGATTGATTGATTGATTAAATCTTTATCCTCGGACTGGGAAAGCTTCTTGCAGAAGTTAATCCTGGCAGTTTCGCATACTTGTAGACTAAAGGCTTTAAATCACTGACGCAAGCCCGGTCACCGAGATTGACAAAGTGAAGTTTCCGATTGTTGAAGTCTCGTTGCCGGGAAATCATTCCATCTATTAGATGCCGCTAAATGGAGAGCAGTCCTTAACGTGCGTTGCTCAAGCGCATGCCCTGAGATTCGAATCAGTGCCGCTTGATCTTGAAGCTTCTTCGTTCCAGAAGTGAGGCGCTAACCAACTGAACTATCGGGGCGGACATCATCAATGACTGTAACATCTTCAAGCCACCTAACGGAGTGGAAGGTCTGAGTGTCATGAATGATGAAACCAAAGACTGGCTGCTCTCTAGTAGCCTTCCAGTGTAGTCCGGGAACATCGTGAATCTGGGGCGGTAAAAGAATAGACTCTCGGCCCCAGAGGCTCACACGACGACGACGATTGGGCAAGGACATTTTAAAGCCCAAAAGGGCAGGCCTGAGTGACGAGCACTTTGAAATGCTCGTATTTCTCAAAAGAAATAAACATATAAGCCACTGAGTATTTTTTTAAAATAAAACCTTGTTGGTTTTGTACTTGTGCTGTTATGTTAGCATGGATGGCTCTAACACTATATATCAAATATTGCGGTTAAACTGGACGTGCATGCAGAGCTGGCCAGGTGCAGAATTTTATGTTCAGAATTGTGAGTAACTGAAAGTAACTAGTAACTGTAACTAGTAACGGTAACTAGTTACTTTTTAAATTCGGTAACTGTAACGGTAACTCAGTTACTATTTTGGCCAAGTAACTGTAACTGTAACTCAGTTACTTTTGAAAGTAACTTTGCCCACCTATGGTTAGATATGATGCAGTTCTTCTTCTATCGATTCTTCTAAAGTTCGTTGATACACCACAGATTGACACATTCCTCCGCAACGGAGTTATACACTGACAGGTCCCACCTACTGCACCGGGTGGCAAGCCGAGGGCAAACAAGAAGGTGATCCGCTGCATAGGCGTAGCCAGGGGGGGCGAAAGGGGCAATGCCCCCCCCCTATTTTCCAAATTTGGATTCCAAAGTTGAGCCCTTTGTTGAAAATATAATAAAGTTTGTAGAAATTTATATCGTTTTCCAAGACATCTGGCTATTAACACCCCCAAGGACTTGTTTTAGACACACAGAAAGACACCAATAAATTTTGCAAATCGTAAATCGCGCAAAATTTACGCGATTTACGTTTCTTTGAACTAATTTATGGAAGCAATTTCAGAATGGCTTACTCTGTTGGGTTTTTGTGTAACTGAGTTTTTAGTGTTCTCTAATTTTAGCCGCAGTTTTTGCCCGTTTGTGTGTGCTATCTTTAATAAATTAATAGCTGTTTATCTGCTAACAAATTTCATACAAACATTATCCTAAAAGTGTTTTCAGAAAGCGCTATAATCCATTATTTGGGTGTAATTTTTCAAAAATTTTCCGGGGGAGCATGCTCCCGGACCCCCCTAGAATACGCGTGTTTTCAGCACGCTCTAACCCCACTACCACTTTTATTGCTTCAACCCACCAGGATACGCCACTGCACATCAAGTGGCGATGGCTTTAAATCAAACACTTTGTTGTTCTCTTCAATTCATCAAATATTTGGCCCCCAAAAATTTGTTTCTGGCTACGCCACTGGTCCGCTGTTTGGGGTTCAGTGCCACAGACAGGCCCGCAACCAGGGGGGGGCATTGGGGGCATTTGCCCCCCCCGAAATTTTTTGAAAAAACTTTAAGCGTTCTATGCAGTATGAAATGTACTATGAATAGACGTACGTCGTACACGTAAAGCCATACTATCGAAACCGAAAGTAGGCTACGCTGGTTAGAAGCCATGCTAACGATTTTGTTCGATAAACTAGGCTGGCATCCTCATTATCTGTTACTCAAATTCCAAGCGCGGAATTGGTGTTAAACGAACTTGCCAAATCAAGTAGAAAGTTAGACATTATGCTCTAAATTAAAATGTCATTTTGCATTTGCAAAATCAACTTCTTTGGGCCTACAAACATAAAAGCTTGTTGAGCCAACAAAATGTTTCAGGATTGTAATTTGTAATTATCGTGTTGAGTTTATTCATATGTATCTGTTTGTTTATGTTGATGTAAATATATGTTATTGATTAATTTATGACTCCAGTCGTGCCAATGCAGTTCGTAGCCTACAGATGTTGTGTTTTATTTGTAATCGACTGAACACATTACTGTAATATCGTAATTTTCTTCCTCGGGTAGTCATAGCTAAATGAGAAAAGGTTACAAAGGCTAGTTTCCTTTAATGCTGTACTAAACAAAAACGTGATTGACATAAGTTATGACCATTGAACCGTAACATGGTAGTGTCACACATAGGCGTAACCGGGGGGGGGGGGGGGCGAAAAGGGCCATGGTTGTTGAACCCTTTATTGAAAATATAATATAATTTGTAGAAATTTATATCGTTTTTCAAGACATCTGGCTATTAACACCCCCCAGGACTTGTTTTAGGCACACAGAAAGACACTAATAAATTTTGCAAATCGTAAATCGCGCAAAATTTACGCGATTTACGCTTCTTTTAACTGATCTGTTGAAGCAATTTCAGAATCGCTTAGCTACACAAAAACCCAACAGAGTAGCCTGAGTTTTTTGTGTGCTCTAATTTTAGCCGCAGTTTTTGCCCGTTCGTGTGTAATAGCTACCTTTAATAAATTAATAGCTGTTTATCTGCTAATAAATTTGATACAAATATTACCCTGAAAGTGTTTCCAGAAAGCGCTATAATCCATTATTTGAGTGTAATTTTGCAAAATTTGTCCGGGGGAGTATGCCCCCGGACCCCCTAGAATACGCGTGCCTTCGGCACGCTCTAAACTCCCACCAGCTTTATTGCTTCCCTTGCCCCACCAGGATACATCACTGCACATCAGGTGGCAATGTTTTAAATCAAACACTTTGTTGTTCTCTTCAATTCATCAAATATTTGGCCCCCCCAATTTTTGTTTGTGGCAACGCCACTGGTGTCACACACTCTTGTCCCTTATCAATCGGCGTGGACATTAACATAAAAATGTCACAATGCATCATTTTAATGTTTGTTCTTTGATAAAAATTAAATGCCCCCCCCGAAAATATTTGCTGGTTGCGGGCCTGGCCACAGATACATGCAACTGGGCCCGTGTCGTAGCCCCACTCCACCATTAATTTTTAGCGAAAAATGTTACTTGATCCTGAAAGGCCCCCCCCTTTCAGCTCAGCCCAGGGCCTCATAAACCCTTAAGCCGGCCCTGGGCTACTGTTTAAATTAGTCTATAAAACAACATTGTTACAGTGATTGCTTTGACAGAGCAATGCAAAACATATTAAATGCCTTAATCTACGTCGTTAACTACTAAACCATTTTTAAGGGGGGGGGGGCATGGCCCAATGGCCTCTCCTCCCCCCTGCGTACGCCACTGGCCACAGCCATATTTTACAACTTAATTAAGTTACCGTACATCAAACTATTCCAATTTGTAATCAAGAACATAACTGTGGTAAAAGAATGATAAACGTAAAATCAAGAAAATGAAATATCTTCTGATGTGAAATTATGTTTTGTCGATTTATTTTCTCTGGGTATATTACTTCCAAACACAAGCGTCGCATCGCAAGACGAGGTGGCCGAGTGGTTAAGGCGATGGACTGCTAATCCATTGTGCTCTGCACGCGTGGGTTCGAATCCCATCCTCGTCGTTGGGGATGTAGCTCAGTGGTAGAGCGCACGCTTCGCATGTGTGAGGCCCCGGGTTCAATCCCCGGCATCTCCAGCTTTTTTTTTCCATCAGCAAAGAAACAGAAAGTAAAAGTGAATCAGTAGAGACATTTTTATTTTAACCTAAAAAAACATTTTTGGACTTCATTTTTATCAAATTTTAACCTAACAAAATTGCTTATTTGAAGAGTGCACAGTTGTTCCTTGAATTGATAGGTGTCCTACTCCTACCAGTTACCCAAACATAATCTTTTGCCGATTTCAGACCCAAATGTAATATTTCAAAAACGCTTACTCAACATTCAATAGAATTCACAGGTGCGAAAACATGGAACGAATTTCCTTCTTCAATTAGAAAGACTGATACAAAGTCACTTTTTATTCACAAACTAAAACAACATTTAAGCAAAACGGACACGCAATAGAAAGACAACGTAGAAAGGCTTTCTTGCATTCTTGTGAAGATTTTAGTAGAAATCCGAAATTATTTACAAAAGATTAGGCTTACCTAACAATAATATCGATTGCTTGTGCTGTACTTTTATGTTTGTAGATATTAACAGCAAACGCAATACTCCATAATCAACACGACACGTCGCAAAAGGGGATGAGAGCTTCATCAACACCATCAGAACATCATCAATTCATCATCTACCAGCTCATCCATGCCATCACCCACCAGGACAAGAAACAATAACTTGAACTGGATATCAAACCTCAATCGTCTTAGGCTACTGTGTGATGTGCAGTCCAACCATAGAAAGAGCTTAACACCTGCTCTCCTGGGCCACATTGAAACGGGCTTTTGCCTGAGGATGGGTTTCTTTTATGTCCGGTTTTCTTTCTCCATTCTATTATTATTATTATGACTGTTCATCCACATCAATATTGGAACTGGCAAATTCAATCCACAACACTTTTCATTAGGCTGTCATTCATTACTACATGTGTGCTTCTCTCTGTTTTTGTTTTATTTTTTGCTATTTGTTTTTTTTTGGGGTTTTGTGGCCGTGCTAACTACTGATATATAGCCTACTACATATAATTTTTCGTTCAGGCACGTTTTAAACCTTTCAAGGTTTTGCCATCTTTTCCCGTTCGTTAACGTGCTGGTAGGTTTATATCGATTTTTGTAGTTAGTATCTTTTTCGTCCCGGACGCGTTAATGACGAAAAATAAAATGATTGATTGATTGAAGTTATTTTAATCTCGATTTTTTTCAGTAGCACCGGTATGCCGAAGCAACAATGTTTTATTAGAACAGTAGACGGAAGCAGCACATATTTGCAATAACATGATTTAGGCTACTTCCTTCGTTCATGGTGTCCAGCTAAAAAACTGCTTGTCACTTAGTCGGTTCTGGGAATTTACCACCTGGAGTCCTGGACATCATATTACCACTCTCATCTTTCCCACCCGGACTCTTAACCTATCCCTAACAACCAAAAATGTGCAGGTGGTAAATGTCCAGTAACGAATTATTCATCGATTAACTAATTCATTTATGTGTTTAGTTCATTTTTCCTTGATGCGCTAACTTGTTCAACTCTCTATATAGCCTAATATAGGCTGGGCTATCTTTTTTCCCCCCTGTCAGTAACGTCTTCACAGTCATTTGAGACTGATGAAAAACTTTAGGATACTAGGCTTATTTATGATACTGACTCAGTCTGACTGTGCACGCTATACATGTTGTATACACACTAAACAGCCTAGCTTGCTCTATTATTATGACACCATACCGTAATACCGGGTAGGTTAGCATAGGCTGTAACTAACTTTTCTAAACCGGTAGGATAGCCTACCATTAGCCTAAGCTTATCATACCTAACTGTACGTCGAAGCTCAGTGAACTTTGTCATTGCTACTCAAGTTCAACCGTAAATCAACGGATTACCTAATTTTAACTAAAAGAATTGAGAACTAACTCACTCACTGCACTCACGCCCAATTCCCAAAATGGCGAGAATAGAAATCAAGCGACGGAAAGGCGAGAATGAGAAAGAGAGTAAGAGGGGTTCCGGATGGCGAGTGGCGACGGAAACCAGCTGATCAACGTTGTTCGAGTCGTTTTTATAACTTTTCAAAGGGAATATTAATGAAATTTTCTTTAAAATTGCTAAAAATAACAATTCCCTTTTTAAGACCAAATTTCCTTGTAAAATTGTTAAAAATCCCTAAAAAATCCTTCCGATCTTCATTTCCTTTTTTTATCCTTTGCAGCGTTGAAAAATCCCGATTTCGGGATAAAATCCTTCAAAATGGAAGCACTGTCTTCGAAAAGACTTCGTGAGCCCCTATGCCAGTAGCGTAGCCAGGAATTTTGAAAGGGGGGGTTTTGACAACCCAGCGGCGGGGGATCTGGGGGGCCTCCCCCAGAAAATTTTGAAAAATTACTTTGAATTTGGTGCATTCTGAGAGCATTTTCAACAAAAGTGTGGTTACGAATATTCCTGTAAAATGGTGGTGTCTGGTGGCATAGCAAAAAGATAAGATCATGTTTTTTTCGGCATTTTTCGGAAATAAATCTAAGTCTCTATGTTTTCTTGTTGCTAATTCCTGGCTAAGGTGTTTGGTAGGCTATTGGCAAAACTTGCTCTTTTAATGCAATTTGTTTAAAATTAGGCAAGTTTTTTTAGACTAAAAGCATCATTCTCAATATCGTGACGTCACACGCGTGCCAAAGGGTGGTTGTAACCCCCAAACCCCCCCCCCCCCCCCTTGGCTACGCCACTGCCCTGTGCAGTGCTGTATTCGAGGGTATACGGCGGTAGGCATACGTAGTCAGTAACGGTGATGAACTGTTTTATTTTGGTCAACAACGCACGAGTACAAAATAATTGACACGGCGAGAAGAACACAATAAACATAGCCAGGTCAGAGACTTTAAAGAACCGGCCTGCCACGCCCCGCGGAAGCGGGGAGCGCAGAGGGGAGGATAAAGAGGGATGGCCCCCTTTAATGATCAGGTAAAAAAAAATACAAATTTTGCAAAAAAAAGTTACAACTGCTTCCAATGAGCGATGTTTCACATTTTAACAGTCGTCCAAATTGTTACGTAAAAACTACACAACATATTTCATGTTTTCTGAACTGAGCTGGTCTGAGCTCTCGCCAAATGCGAACAAACCATTTTATTGTCTGCTGCCTTTTTCTTATTTACCTCGAGAGCAGGTTGCATGGAAAATTACAGAATCTTTAGGAAATCATATGTAGGTTAAACTGGTTCACTATAGTTAAAGAAAGGAAAACTTATTTGACGCTATAGTGGATCGCTACAGAGCCCCCCAAATTTGGGCTAAATTGGAGTCAAGGTGTAGTCTGCGAAGTTTAGTTAAAATTTAAGGAGTTAAAAAAAAACGGTAAGGAATAGCCTACAATCGTAACACACAGGGGCGTTGACAGGGAGGTCTAGGTGGTACTTTTGGACCCGGGCCCGAAATATTTAAGGGGCCCGGATTTAAAAAATTCCCGCGACTTCAAACATTATCAAGATCTTAATATAATCAGATCTAAAGGAATTACCATCAAAGGTTAAAACAGCCCTTTCAGCCGTCAGATGGTAAATATAATGGGCCCACTTCTGGGTACCGGGCCAACTTCAGCTTTCTGGTGGTAAAATAGCCACTTCTGCCACCAAACAGTAAATAAGAATTTAGTCTAATACAGTGATTTCCCTAACCACGAATATTACCCGAAATACGAATTTCAAAATAAACAGGCTAATATTTCTTCAAACTCAAAAACTAAAATGGCACAGGTAAGAAGATTACTATCTCTATTTCTGCACTAAAAATTAGACCAAAACCGCTTTTCCGATTGCAGCAATCAGCAAATGTATGACCTGGGCCCAAACACCTTTCCGAAATCAAATTGCAAACTTTCTGACTGTCTGCAGCGCTTTAAATTCTCTTCTGGTGAGCCCAGAATTACCAGTGACACATCAATGGAATCAGGAAATAATACTATAGCGCCATGTGACAAATAAAAATTTAAAAAAGCAACCGCTAGGTAGAGATAGTAAGTTTTGTGGTTCAAGAAATTTTAAGATTGCACAAGATTAGTTAAATGACCATGCTTAAACGACATCAATAAAAGTTAGTACACATTAAACACAACCTATATATTCATAACTTTGGCGATGAAAGGGGCCCGAAAAAAAATTGGTACCGGGCCCGAGAAATCCTGTCAACGGCCCTGGTAACACATGTTGGATAAAATCGTTATGTTGAGTCACTTGAGTGTGATTATAATGTAGTGTTGTATTTGTGGCATCGTGTCGCGAAGTGATTCTGCGTAGTTTCACCTCCTTCCGAAAAGAAATCTCTGAGTTTGTGCCGTGTAGGGCTGTAGGCTATATGAGTCCGCTGCATGAAAAGGTTCATTGCTTTATGGGCGCCGTTGCAATCTCTAGGGGGCATTCATTGTTTGTCTGACTCGTTTCTTTAATGAACAGATTATGCCCAGTGGCCTGATCATGGTGTACCGTAGCTGTCATGCTTTTTCGCGCAAGGATTTGTCGAACGATGTTGTTTGGCGTCATCACAGCAAGGCAGTTTCTGTATTTGTTGTATGGCGCTAGAGAGACGGTGCAGCATTGACTCTGACAGTTATCGAACAACTCGGCATGCGACAACTCAGCAAGTAGCCTACCTTTCAAAATCAACTATAGGTAGGCCCATGGCCACCTAAAGATACGGCCTGATTTGTCACATTTTGCAGAAATTTCCAGGTTTTTCCAACTTTACGCGAACAATTAAATAATTTTTTCTAAAAATTAGATTTTTACGCTTTCTTTATTCTTTTCCCCAGATGACACAATAGGTTTTAACATCCTCACATGTTGAAAAACAAAGAAAATTGGATTTCGAAGATTTAGTCAGACTGTTAATTTTCAATAACAGTCTGATTTTGCGTTTTTCAACTTACTTTTTCTTATTTGCTACTGCTTCCCCAAGGCAACAAAAAAGTTTTATGTCATTACGAAACCGCAAAAAGTAAAAACATCTCAAAAAATATCAGTCAAGCACTAGCAATAGCTGTAATCAAAATCTGCAAAATGTGACAAATCAGGCCGCATCTCCAGGTGGCCATAGTAGGCCTACTGTCCAAGTTACTAGTTAGCAAATTAGATTTTCAGCTAGCATCGGGCGTGCTTGTTTAACTGGATTTGTTGACTTGTGATCATACCAAGTTTCGGCTTGCTCACCTATCATCATTTGCCAACTTTAGCCACTTGTTGAAATGTTGCTAACTCAGTTGTCACTTGCTCAACTGCCCATACAGCAAAATCTGCTGTTTTTATAATGTAACTGGGTGCCATTTGCTGTTGACTTGCAGGAGAATCTTTTTGGACAACTCTCCATTCAGCGGCGCCTAATGGATGGAATAATCTGAAAGCAGTTCAGTTGTTCAGTTCAGTTGTTTTTTTATTTCTGACCATCATATCAAAACAATACACATCAACATAGCAAAGGTCAAGAAAAAGGTAGAAGCGACAAAACGCGAACGTTAAAACGTGCTTGTGATCGAAGTAAGTTATTGAGTTGAAAAAAATTTGGCACGGCAAGCAATAGGCTACGTCGAGAGTATAGCTACTTGTAACAACTTTTGTAAAAGCTTGTAAAGCATGAACCAATCAGAGCATGTTCAATTGTACCGTATGTAAGTATGGCGAGGTAAGTATGCTCACACCGACTGGCGGACAGAGTATTACTATTAAGAAGGCTTGGCATCCACCAAGTAGAAGAGGTCGTACGGTGGAGGAGACTCCGTTGGTATGGCCACGTAAGGCAAACCGGGGCGTGTTGTCACAGGTTTGGGGTTTTTCGATTTGTGCTTTTGCTATATACAATGCAAGTGATTTGGTTATTATCATTCGTACACTGTCCACTTACACTTCCTTTTGCCACTAGTTAAACTTTTTAATCGCAAAAGGATTTCAGAAAAATAAAATTTTTGTAAAAAAAAATGGTGACAACACGCCCCTGCACGGGGCGTGTTGTCACAAAGCATGGGGCGTGTTGTCACAAGATTGCAACTGTTCTTTTGCATGTTTGCAGTAACTTAAAACCTGCTAACCAGTGCTGCATCAAGTCCATGTGGGGTCCCCGCCCAAATTCTAGTAAAAAGGGCCCTCTAAAAATTGTGTTAATAATATTTATAGTTTGAAATCCTAAGATGTACATTTTAGCACTTTGGCGTTACGTTTTCACTAAAGTTAATAGAAAAATCCGTAAATTAAACAAGGCTTGTGTTGATGGGGGTGAAGTCCCCAGTTTTTGAAATTGTTTGGAATGTTTCAATGAAATTTATTAATATTCTTGTATTAAACTTGTACGTCGGGGCGTGTTGTCTCAGCTGTGACAACTCGCCCCGACGTATGCAGTCAGACAAAAGTTTTAATGGTGGCTAGAAAAGGCACGCTATTAACTTCTAAAGTGTCAGCTAAACTCCTACCTTAATAAGCTATAAAACTGATTTCATACTTGCGGTCAGATTGCTCTTACGAAAACGTCACACAATTTTGAAAAGTTAGTGAAATTTACATCGATGACCAAATTTTTGATAATAATTTAATTTAAGCTAAACCTGCTGTCTTTTCTTGACTTTGCTAACCTCAAAATAACGAAGCTCGTGCTACAAATATAGACTCGAAGCAGTCAGTGCAAGTACAAAAAAATTGCTGTGACAACACGCCCCGGTTTGCCTTACAACGAAGAGGACTGCTGGTCTACGAAGGTTCAGTCGATGGGAGTAGGAGCGTAATCTACGTGAACGACCAAAGAAGAGGTGGTGCGATAACGTGCCGAGCGACCTCCGAAAGGGGAACCTTGTCACGGTCAATGCTTGAAATAGGAGTAAGCTACGTGTACAGCCGCTATAAAGCCGAAACGAAATTTACTGACGTCCAACCCTCGCAATAGAGAGAACAAAGGGCGTAAAACCGCGCACTAACTAACTAATTAACTTGCAGTAACAACGAAATATTAAAAAATCAAAACACAACATGAAAATGACAGCTTTAAACACCTTTTAATGAAAAAAAATTGTATATTAGATGCATGGTTCAAACAAGTAAAACACGCAAAAGCGCTGTTTTAAATAACACGTTTCGTATATTTATACAACGATAGTAGCAATAAATCCTTCAAACAATATAGCCTAATCACAATGAACTCATGGATGATAAGATACTGTAGTATATAACGATCTAAGGGGTAAACTATGAACGATAGATGCTTTGAGAGACCTGCTTTTGCGGTATTATCAAAAACGAATATTGAGACGACAGTGACAAATCTCAGATGAAAACATTTTGATAAATTTGACTTTGATTTGCACTCTGATTAATACGACACGTCGCAAAAGGGGATGAGAGCTTCACCAACACCATCAGGATATTATCACCTATCAGCTCATCCATTCCATCACCCACCAGGACAAGAAACAATAACTTAAACTGGATACCAAACCTCAATCTTCTTAGGCTACTGTGTGATGTGCAGTCTGACCATAGAAAGAGCTAACAGTCAACACCTGCTCTCCTGGGCCACACCGCAACGGGCTTTTGCCTGAGGAAGAGGATGAGTTTCTTTTATGTCCGGTTTTCTTTTTCCATCCTATTATTATTATGACTGCTCATTAGGGTTGTTCAAACAAAACACTTTTTTGTCAAATTTCAGTGGGGACCCCCTGGAATTGTTAGGTTGCGTCTAAAAACCCCACAAACCAAATCTGAGCACGTTTGGTTCAGTATTAACCGTGCAACGTCAATTTGAAAATTTAGATTTTGGTTAAAATTTCCGAAAATTTTTTTATCCCCCCCCCTTGAAAAAATATTTTTTTTAACTTTTTTTGCATTGCTTGCAATGGAATAGCTGTAAATAAACCTGTTCACAGTTTAAAAGCGAGTAGTCATGGTAGCCTATAAATGTCACATTTTAACAATAGTTGTGAGGTTGTTTTATGCGAAAAATGGCTTTTTTGCATGTTTTCATGAACTTCGGATAAGTTGTTGAATGTTGATACAATGTGTGAATCATAGGCGCCGACTTTTATTTTTGCACGGGGTGGCAGACAGTGCAGGATTAAGGTGGATGCTATTGATGCTGCAGCATTAGGCCCATTCCTGAAATAGGCCCAGACGAAAACAGACGTGAATTTTCCGGACGCTGAACAGTTTTCCTTTGCTTAATTAACCCACAAATAATTCTTATTATAAAATTTGTAGTCCGACTTTCGCACGCCTAGGCACAGTGTTACGCCTAGGCACGTAAGATAAAGCAAGATTTTGACATAGACTACTTATTTAAGATGAAAAATTATAACACTTTTCGAGCTGTTTCAGGGCCCTTCATTACTTCAGCCGCAGATAAGATGCACGGCTTTATTAACTCTTCCCCAATCGTGTATGCTTTTTTTGGTTTTAACTATTCGTAGAGAAACTAGATAGGATTCATGAAGAAAGGATTTTTCGGTAGTCGCCATCTTTTCATTTGCTTTTTTTAATCGTTCATATCAGAGAATATTCGTCCAAAATATTCAAGTGGCTTGCCTTCAAGATTGTTGTGCTTTGAATGAAAGTGACGAACAACTTTAGAAGGTTTCATAACGTCATTTGGCAGAATTTGGGAGCACACCAAACATTAGGGCCGTGACGATTGTTCACTACCCGGAACTATTGTAAAACCAAGCTCCAAGTATTTTTATTGTATTGCCTGACAAATTCCCCTTTTCGTTTCTTACTTCCCTCTGTGACACTCAACTTATCTGCATATGCCCTTTTCGTAGTTTACATTTGCACCTACTGATACTTGGTTCATTTCCATTTTGAGAATTATTTGTTTCAGAAGTCTTAGTTTTTTTCCTTCTTGTTAAAATACACTTGTTGGTTCGTTGATTCCATATTAATCCTTCTGTAGTTTAACAGGACAAGCTATTGCAGCATCTGAAAAGTGAAGAATGACCTTGTATTACAAAACTTTTTGAAAGCTAGACGCAGTTTATGACGAAACAATCATAAACGGCACAAAATCTAGGTCATCGGAAGGTTAACCTTTATTATTAAACAGTTCTGCTGTATCAACGAAGGAGAGATAAGCTATGCCAGTTTTAGCCTACTGCTGTGAATCGGCCAAGCGTAAAATGAGTTTTACAGGAAGTATCAACTTTGCAATGCTTATGATTCCAGATTAAAATTAGCTTGGCAGAAAGTAAGATACGGTACTTCGCGGACCGGCGGTTGAGAACCACTGAGTTAGGCTAAGCCTTAGGAATAGATTAGGTTAAGGCAGTAAGATTAGTACTCATTATGGTTGGGAAAAGAGTTAGCAATCATTATTGTTGAGTTCAATGTTGTTTCATTGCCGGTTCACAAGCTAACACCGTGCAAACAACTGCCGGTTCACAACAAAAAATGATGGAAACCAGTGTCAGTTTATAACAAAAAATGATGGAAAGCATTGGGGTTCACTTGGACGCTAGCGACTGCCTTAATTCTAAGACAATTGCTAATGTTTTTTTTTTTGCACTGTGACGTAGGCTAAATATCCGGCGTTGTGTTTATTGTAACAGAAGATTTCAAGTTAATGCGATAAATTTTACGGTTCCACAATTTACAAATTTAGCTGCGTTTTGTGCACGCTTGCTATGGCGTCTCAACTCAGTGGATTGGATAAAGCAAAAAAGAAAAGGAAAGAAGCAGCAGAACAAGAAAAGCTTCTGGCGAAAATTCCAAAACTGAGTTCATACTTTGGAATGCGAGCAGCTTCGTCTCAATTGCCTGCGTCGGATGCGATTGCAAATTCGAGCGCTCCTGAAGACCAGGCCAAGCAAGATGAACCTGATGAGGAAAGAGAGGATAAAGAGCGGGAAAGTTCAGCGGAGAGAGCAGAGGTGAAAGGAGACGCTATCACTGGCGAAGCACTGGCGCAAACGCTGGAGGATATCACCAATGATTTAGGACAGTGGGGTAAAATCAACGCTGACACTCGAGAATATTGGGCCAAGAAAGGTTCAAAACACTGCCAACACACTGAATCGATGTTTGAAGAGAGCGCCAGACAATACCTAGGTGAATCATTCCAACGTCGATGCACTAAGACCTTCTTCGTGCGTACGCATCCGCTCAATGGTGAAAAATCCTATACACAATGGTTGTGCTACTCGCCTTCGACCGGGAAGGTGTTCTGCTTTGCATGCAAGTTGTTCGGTGGTAATGCTGTTCAAGCAACCAAGTTCGTATCCGGCGGTTTCGACAATTGGAGGTCAGGCGAATCCAGAATAAAAATGCATGAAAGCAGCGATGGTCATCGCAAGGCTATGTTGTCTTTTGGGAGCCGACAGAGGGAGGCCGGTCGTGTTGACTACCTAGCCGCTAAACAGGTCGAGGAAGAGCGGTGTTACTGGCGCCAGATTGTAAAGCGGCTCATCGACGTTCTGATATTCCTAGCTAAGCGTGGCCTTGCTATAAGGGGCGCGGATGAGATCATAGGTTCCCCTCATAATGGTAACTACCTTGGCATCATTGAGTTGTTGGCGGAGTACGATACTCTGCTGGCTAGCCATATTAGAAAATATGCGAACCGCGGGAAAGGTCACATTTCTTATTTGTCATCCACAATTTGCGAGGAGCTGGTGCAGCTCATGGGACAAAAGGTGCAGGACACCATCCTGAAAGAAGCCAAGAAGGCGAAGTATTTCTCTGTCTCGATTGACTCTACACCTGACGTATCACACCTCGACCAGCTAACGATTGTTATTCGATATGTTCTGCCGTTGGGTCCAGTTGAACGGTTCCTGACATTCTTGCCTATGATGAGACACACCGCTACGCACATGGCTAGCATACTTCTGAACTTTCTGAAGGAAAATGGCTTGGATGTTACTAACTGCAGAGGCCAGTCGTATGACAATGCGTCAAACATGTCAGGACGGTACAACGGTGTCCAGGCAATTGTGAAGCGAGAATGTAAATATGCTGCTTTTATTCCATGCTGCAACCACAGTTTAAACCTGGTAGGAGACCAGGCTGTTAATAGCTGCGCTAGCTGTACCAGGTTTTTTCATTTTGTCAATGGACTATACGTTTTCCTGTCTGAATCGACATATCGCTGGCAGAAACTGAAGAATCGCTGCACATTAACGCTCAAAGATTTGTCTGGAACCCGATGGTGTGAACGTGCAGATGCTGTCAAAGCGCTAGTAGAAGGGTGGAAGAGCATTCAAGAAGTCCTGGATGAGCTTGCGGCAGATAAGGAGCAGAAGGCCGATACGAGAAACCAGGCCGACGGATTTTCGCGCAGGATGGACGAACTTGAGACAGCAGTTATGGCGACTGCCTGGAACGATATCCTATGCCGTCTCAACAGTACGAGCATTAGCCTCCAAGACCCTACAGTCAGTCTGAATACGGCAACTAGTTTATTGGCATCACTGGTCGACACGATTCAATTTGCACGGGACAGATTTGACGTGTATGAGCAGATGGCGATCGAAAAGGTTCCTCACGGCGAATACAAGGCTGAAGAACGTCGAGGCCGTAAGCGAAAGCGAATGCCTGATGAAGGAGCTGCAAACGAAGAAAACCTCACCCCTAGGGAAACATTCAAAACCCATATATATCTGGTCATGATCGACAGACTGTTAGCTGAACTGGAAAAGCGAATGAAGGCGTATGAGGATATATCTACAACATTCGGATTTCTTTCGGAGCTAACGTCATTGAGCATAAAGCAGATCGAGAATAAAGCTCAAAATCTCGTTTCCTCGTATCCAGATGACTTGGAAGACACGCTGGTGGCTGAGCTCATACAGTTTGCTGCATTTATGCGCACCCAGAAATCGGTGAGTGTGAACGAGTCAGCAGAGCTTACCATGTACAAGCTTTTGTCGTCGTTGAACCTTTCTCAAACATTTCCAAACGTCGAGATTGCTTTGCGCATCTATCTGTGCTTGATGGTGTCTAATGCCTCCGGCGAGCGGAGCTTCTCAAAACTGGGAATAGTCAAAGGAGAGCTGCGGTCCTCGATGAGGGAGGAAAGGCTAAACATGCTGGCGCTTATGAGCATTGAACATGAGGTGCTGAGCAGCCTTGACTGCACTGACATGATCGAAGATTTCGCGCTTGCTAAGGCTCGAAAAACAGTAGTATAAGTAAGCAGCACTAGCGCAGCATTGACAATATGCCAACGTTAAGTTGATCTGGATTAGCCTTTTCTTCATTAACTCCGCTTTTCAGGCAATATTGGTATTGAATTGTGTTGGTGTTACATAACCTGATGTTACTCTCGAGTTTTTACGATAACACGTCGTTATTATTGTTCATGTTCATTAAAATTTGGCTGACTGCGTCGAAAGCAATAAAGGCTCTTTGGTCGGTCTGATTACGCGTGTACGGTGGAGTCAGAGTGTCGAATGCATATGTACCAATGCCTAGAAAAAATAGGCCTGTTTTTGCGCTGCAGCATCAGGCCCAGTTTCGTCTTAATCCGGCCCTGGTGGCAGATAGCACAATATGGCAACCTATAAACTTTCAAACTGCATGTTTTTGTTTGATTTTTACTAAGCATTCGAAAATTGCATTTTTTTAATTTGAAAAAAGATATTCATTTAGGGAGTGGAGCTATCAATCATCGAGATAATTTTATTTCCGAGTATTTTATAGCTGTCATAATTTATAGCGATATTGAGCAGTTTAAAATTTTTCAAAAAAGATTTTTGGGAGAGGCAATGGAAAGGTCGTATTTTATTGATTAATAAATCCCATTGTAAACCTAACAAATGTAACAATGACTTATGAAAAGTAACAAATAAAACGATCGCAACAACAACAAGGAAAAAAATCGCAGCCACGTGTTGCGTAATCTTCACGTAGCTTGCTTGATGTTACGCGAGTATCATGCTTGTGACAAAAACAATCATTTTCTTCGCAATACTGTATTTGTTCACCTCTTGCTTTACTTGACTTGAAGCGAAAACCAATGATCAAAAAAAGATTTAAACGTCCGCTCAAATTACATTTATTTGCAGTAAGTAATGTAGGCTACCCTAAACGGGGTGGCTGCCATCATGCCATAGAGGTTATGGGGTGGCGTGGCTGGCCATCCCGTAAGTCGGCGCCAGTGGATGCATTAGAAAACCAAAATCTAAATTTTCAAATTGACGTTGCACGGTTAATACTGAACCAAACGTGCTCAGATTTGGTTTGTGGGGTTTTTAGACGCAACCTAACAATTCCAGGGGGTCCCCACTGAAATTTGACAAAAAAGTGTTTTGTTTGAACAACCCTACTGCTCATCCACATCAATATTGGAACTGGCAAATTCAATCCACAACACTTTTCATTAGGCTGTCATTCAACTACATGTGTGCTTCTCTCTGTTTTTGTTTTATTTTTTGCTATTTGTTTTTTGGGTTTTGTGGCCGAGCTAACTACTGATATATAGCCTACTACATAATTTTTCATTCAGACACGTTTTAACCCATTCAAGGTTTTGCCACCTTTTCCCGTTCATTAACGTGCTGATAGGTCTATATCGATTTTTGTAGTTAGTATCTTTTTCGTCCCGGACGCGTTAATGACGAAAAGTAAAATGATTGATTGATCTCGTTTGATTGAGTTTTTAGCTAGAAAAGTAACTCAGGAAGTTGTCATCAAAGGTTTAACCTAGCCTAGAAAAAAAAATCAAAGCTGTAGCACGCACGGCAATAAAAGTTATGGCAATACAGAAAACCATTCATTGGTATTTGCATGATATGTCACAAAATGTAACTTAACATTTTTATAGTGTATGCTTAGCGGGTTAGCCCATTTCATGCAGCATTTTGTCTTACAAAATAGCCTACTGTATCATAAAATGGACAGTAAGGGAGTAGCGTGCTACGTTTGTAGCGCTGCTACTTTTTTGGTATCGACAGCGGCGCTACATTTTTGTGAAAGCACGAGGCCACAGTAGCGACATGAATTTTCTACCAATTTAGCGGATAGGCGTTAGATTTGCATCGGTCGTACTTCCGTCTTCCGCTATTATCATTAAACGATCAAAAAGCCTGTTCTGTTCCAGAAGATTAAATTTCACAATTCTTTCCGACAAATCAGTCTCCTATGCTATGGCATACAAATTACTGCAAAGTTCAGCTTTACAACAACAACCCTCAGTTGATGTCAAGCTAAACATGG
The DNA here is from genome assembly GCF_918807975.1 of Aplidium turbinatum. NCBI lineage: Eukaryota > Metazoa > Chordata > Ascidiacea > Aplousobranchia > Polyclinidae > Aplidium > Aplidium turbinatum. Next base: position 29,656,690 of record NC_137475.1, on the reverse strand, counting down.
GTAACATTGTTGCTTTTATGTCTGAACAGTGAACAGGATGATTCAAAACGGTTCGTAATCTGTGGAAGATACAAATTCTGGAGTGAAGCTCTGCTGGAATGAAACATATACCATGCAATAAATTTTAGGGGAGGAACTGGTTTGTCTTATTCAACGCTTACTCTAAATATCCTTGCGTTCATTTTACAACCAAGTGCTCAAGCCACTACCCAACTTCTAAAAGAAGATTTTGCACACTTCGGGCATCCCCATAGGTAATGCGTCAATTCAAAGCCGATAATTCAAAGACAACAATTCAAAGCGGTCAATTCAAAGCCAATAATGCAAAGCAGGCAATTCAAAGTCGACGATAATTAATTAATCTTACTGTGATGTCAGAAGAGTACGAGCACGTATTGTACTCAAAATCTATCGTTTCGCAGTGCTGAAGTTTGTCAGAAGTCGAACAATGAGTGGTATGGATGTTGTTTCTTTCACGAAAACGAAAAGAGGAAAGAATAAAGCATGCCATGGCGGTTAATCACGACAGGGATAGTAAGCTTGATGAGGGGTTAAGCTTCTAGTTGTGTGAAGAGTATTGGAAGGAGAACAAGTGCAAAGCTAGAATGCATGTCTGCAATGAAAAGGCAGTGAAATTTGTTGGGAAAAAATAATCACGCTCCAAATGGACAGCGTAACCAGGTTCTGGACGTTTGTGCGCAGGTTAAGTTACAAGCAGCAACGTCTTATGCTATAACTCAGCAAATCGTCACGGAGGCAACAGAAGATTTGAATCCAAAAGCAGCAGCTGAAATTCCTGACGTTGAGAACGCATTCCCAGCCCTAGTGATAGATGAAGAATTTGATCATCGAGTTCAACATGTAGCTGAATTACTTTGAGGACACTTGGATTGGACGACCACTGGCATCAATGATTTGTACCATCTACAGGCAAAAATCCGCAAACATGAAAGTTCACCAAAACATGTGAATAATATTATCTTTCCTTGGACAAGTAAATATCGCCGACCAAATAAACACTGGATATCAAATTGCAACTGCCAGACACAATCAAACTGTTAATAAAACAGAGCAGTATTATCAAAGATTATAGATTGTCTTAAATTTTGTGGGAAATTTGAGCTGCCATAAAGAGGCCATGACGAGACTTCCACTTTGTTAAAACCAGGTGTTTCGTGGATTAGGTTATTTCTGAATTTGATTTAACTCTGAAAGCCCTTATTAAATAGAATAGTTTATTTAAAGGAGTTTCAAAAACAATCCAAAATGATATTTAGATGTAATTTTTGAGCTTTGCCGGAAACAAATAGAAATCAAAGCGTCTGAGTTTCTTTCAATGATGATTGACGAAACAACAGATGTGTTTGATAAATCCCAAATTGTTATTGTTTTTCGCTATAAGAAGGCAGAGCTGTTAAAAATTTTGGGGATTTTACAATCCAGAAAATTTGTCTGCAGCAACGCTATCTTCAATTTTATTGACGGAATTTGAGCCACTATTAGGAAGTTGTCCAGAGAGAGAAACTCATTGCTCAGACTTACGATGGAGCAGCTGCATTGAGTGGACGAAACAGTGGAGTACAAATTTGGGTAAAACAAGTTTACAGAAATGCTCATTCTATCCACTGCTATGCCCATCAACTCAACTTAATTTTGGAAAAAGCAGCTTCTCAGAATAAACAAGCTAGAGTTTTCTTCAATAGTCTATCTGGGACTGGGATTCCAGCCTTTTTTCAAAATCTTCTCAACGAATAGCTGCTTTGGAACAGGTAACTGCTGGCGGACGTGTTCCACGACCTTCAGCTACAAAATAGAATTTCAAATCGAGGACAGTAAATGCCGGACAAAAACTAAGAAAAGAAATTATAGAATACTGTATTGAACCATCATCAAGTCACTCAAAGGAGACAAAATACGCAGCTGATGGTATCAAAAGAATGCTTAATGATTGTGAGTTTATGTTTTGATTAGATTTTTCCAAAGATAATGCCCCATATTGAAATACTTTACAATCAGCTGCAAGCACGAAGCATCACTGCACTGGAAGCTTGTGGGCATTGAAGGCAAGCATTCAGGAAGTGAGAGATGCATTTGATGGGTTAGAAATGACTTGTTATGGGACTAACGCAAAAAGAAAAAAAGCACACAGTCAAAAATGAGTCCACTGCAGCAAAAAAAGTATGCGATGTTATACATTTCCAATGTGAGGAACAGTTTCGTTTTACGGGGCATTTGGAAGCAGGCAAACTCCTTGCATCAGATAGCTTCAAACTGTATTTTATTGATTTTCCTATCATAGCTTTCAATATACAGTTAAACAATTAAACATTACCCGATGTTGATCAAAAGTAAACTCAAATCTGAATTAGAAATTCTTTTTGAAAAACAAGATCTTGGTAGTTACAAACATCTGTCTAATGTTTGCAAATGCTAACATCTTTAAACCTCACATCTACATTTTGTGAGGTCACAAAGCTGATAAAAATCTTAATCACAACACCCATGACTTATGCATAAAGTGAAAGATGTCTCTCTAAATTGAAAAGAATCAAGACATTTTCGAGGAGCACAATGATTAATGAAAGATTGAATGCGTTGGCCATTATTTCAATTGAATAATCCATGATTGCTGAAATTAAAGACTTTAATGAGTTGGGCATAAATGGATTTGCAACAAGCAAGAACAGGGGGATGGATTTAATTTTCAAATAAAAGTAAAACCATATTTTTTACATTTACCCACTTCAGCACAGGCTTCAACACAAACACAGCACAGGTGATAAACTTCTGTTTATCACCAGCATGTTAAGCATTTGCACATTGCACAATTCTGCAGTCCTAAGCAAGTAACTTCATTTGACTATAATGACATATAGATATGAGACAGCAATATTAGCCTGCAGTTGTTTTCTGTGAGTGAAATTCTGGTTGAAACTGGTTAGCCTACTGTTAGGTTGGTTGGTTGAGTCAAATGTTGAAATTGACACGTCTGCTCAGAAGCAGTTGCTGTTGTTGATGATGCATCATCATCACCTTCCATTACATCATCACTAGATGTTAATTCTAGTAATGACGCAGTTTAAGGTGATGTTACATCAACATCCAGCGTCTCCTTATCAGCAGCTCACTCTCCTGATAATAATCGTTCTAGTCCCAATATTTCTTACGGTAATGATATTGGAAGTTGGCCTGAAATAATTACATCTGACATGAAAGAATACCGGTGTAGTGTTGGTATTAAAGACTGCCAACATTTACAACAACCTTTTCAAAATTTTGCACCACAGCATGACTTGAACAAGAAAAGGTACTGCAGTTCTTCATTATTTTACAGCAATTGCATAAATGGTGAAAAAACCGTTCGATCATGGTTGTGCTTTTCTCCTTCTACGGAAAAACTATATTGTTTTGTCTGCAAATTGTTTGGTCGGCAGACAGATAATAGTCTGTCATCAGGCGTCTTGTGTGATTTGAAAAATGCTGCACGGAACATAGTATGCATGAGGACTCCCACAGTCATAAAAATTCATTGCTTTCATACACTTCTTGGGCCAAAAAAATCAGCCAAGTTGATGAACAGTTGCTAAAACGAATTGATAGTAAGCGTGAATATTGGAAAAATGTTTTAAATCGTAGGCCTATTGTTTATGTGATTAGATTCCTGGCTGAAAGAGGTTTGACATTTTTTGGAGATAATGAAACTATTGGTTCCTCTATGAATGGAAACTTTTTAGACGTTATAGAGCTTTTAGCACAATACGATCCTTTTTAGGCTAATGACATCAAATTGCATGGAAACAATGGCAAAGGACACACATCTTACTTATCCTCGACCATTTGTACTGAACTTATTTCGCTCAAGAAGTTGTTGGATTCTATTCTTGAGAAAGTGCTATCTTCTAAATATTTTAGTCTTTTTGTGGATTCCAGACCAAATATAAGTCGCTGTGACCAGCTTACTGTAATCGTACGTTACGTTACAGAAAAAGGTCCGGTTGAAAGGTTTTTAACTTTCCTGGAAAACACAAATCATACTGGATGAGGCTTGGCTGAGTCTGTTTTAGGTTTCCTTATAGAGAATTGACAATGCTGCCAACATGAGTGGCGCATATAATGGGATGCAGGCTGCAATTGGAGAAATAAATCCTCTTACAGAATTTGTGCCATGTTTTGCACACTCACTGAATTTAGTTGGCCAATCTGCTGTGAACTGCTGTGTTGGTGCAGTCAAGTATTTCACATTCGTTCAAAAAGTGTACACCAGGCACGGCCAAATGGCGGATTGCGATCCGGTTCCGGATCTTTTCAGCTTTTTTTTGTGGATCTTTCAAGTTGGCTCTGAAAAAAATTTTAAAGTATTTATTTTAAAATTTGCTTAATTTTTTTTTTAGTAAATAAGGCCTATATATTTTTAAAAGGTAGAGACCATTTTGAGAGCGCCATCTTGTTTCCTGTACAGCACTATTAGAAAACTATCGACATGGCAAGTAACAGTAAAAAGCATAAAATTGATGCAGAGAACAGACAGTTCAACACTGACTGGACTGAGGAATACTTGTTTGTACACAACCCAAGCAACCATCCTAAGTGCTTATTGTGTGGTACGACGTTGAGTTTGATCAAAAGTCAAAACATCAAATGACATCTTCTTTCTTATCACAAAGAATTTAATGTGGATTATCCGCCTGGTTTTTGTGCCAGAAAACATAAAATTGCCTGGCTTGCCAACAGCTACAATTCACAGCAGAAATGCCTGTCAGAATTTGTGTCAGAGCAGACAAAATCCACTGAAGCAATTCTAAGCATTAGTCACATCTTGGCCAAACATATGATGACATACAGTCATGCTGAGGTTGTGAAGGAATGCCTCGTTGAAGCCGTCAAAGTCTTACATCCAAGCAAGAAAGAAGTGATTGCTAGCATGGAATCTTTGCCACCTTCCAGAAATACATGCATGCGGAGATGTACAGACATTGCCAAGGATTAATGGACCAAACAGTTGTTGAACTCAAAGATGCCGAGATTTATGCAATAGCTTTAGATGAGTCAAACAGACAAGACTGATTATGTTCAACTTTCTGTATTTGTTAGGTGAGTTCAGGGCTGCGATTTTTTCTTTCTTGTCGAACGACCAAAAATTCTGCGTTTGTTTGTCGAATAGTAATATGACGTCACAGGAGTCAGATTATAAGCGTTTGGCCGCAACTTACCGCACAAGTTGTGTGGTATCAGAGTCACTTACTTAAGCTTTTAATCGCACGCTGGTTGAGTGATTGCAAAGGAGTATCAAGCGCTAAGTTATGTACCTACCGGACATGTATACAGCCCTCGAAATTAGCTTGTATCTACGACGGCAAAAACATTGCCGTCGCCAAATCAACAAACCTTGGATTGCGGCGGCAATTGCCGTATGCTTTAATGTTTAATCAAACGAAATTTTATGCGTTTCTTCATCGCGTGTCACACGGCGGTAGCCCAGAGCATCACGCAAGCTATTTTATGCGCTGACAATGCTCTTGTGAACTGTAAAAAGTTTGCAACCTTATAAATACCGGCTTATTGTTATGTAAAAGTTATTTTTTCATCGAATGCTTATTGTTTACCGATGTCGTTGCGAATATAAATTATAGTGAAAAAAGATACAGTTAAAAAGTAGAATTTAACTGCTATAGATTATCAAACAGAAGGAAAAGTTAGTGTGGTATTTTGCAAAATTTGTAAAGAATTTTATGACGGAAACAAATTAGAATTAGAAAAGCTACCGGGTCAAGTTAAAAAAGTACTAGTACGAAATTCGATAAATGGTTCTTGGGCAGTAAAGTAATGCTTCCGATCATATGGCATCGCGCGTTCATGAACGGGCAGTTTTGCGTCTTAAGTATTCTAGTGACGAAGCGACAACCTCATCCTCCGATACAGTATCTGATAATTCCGATTCTGACAGCTAGTTCTTTATCAAACAGACTCGTGTTTGCTCGCAGTGTCCCAATTGTGCCGAAATTATGTTAGTGTAAACGTCAATCGAGGCAATCATCTCGCAGTGAGCTATTAATTTGTTACCGGTACCTGGTTGAACAATTAACGTTATTTATGATAATTCAATTCAACGTCGCTAGATGTCGAATTAATGTAAAACAAACGTAAATTTCTTCTTGGGCAGTGATACGCAGGCATCAAAATTCGTTATTTTTGCATTGACTTCACGTCTGTAGACGTTGAATCAATGTAAAATGATGATTTTTGCTGTCTGGGTAGCCTACGCAATATAACCCTCCAGGAAATTTAAATCGATTTGTGCTGTTAACTTACTTTAAAGGTAACCCAAAATTAACTTACTTTTCCTCCCTGAGTTATTCAGGTGAATTAACGTAACAGCGTGCGTATCGCTACTTTTGGTATTATTACATCACAACAAATCAAACAGTGCGGTCGTGATAGACTACTCTAGTATATTTTTCGTTTCTCGTTTTTTCGATTCAACGTCTACAGACGTTGAATCAATGTAAAAACGACGGGTTTTGCTAGCTAGGTTGTGTGCTTTTGTGAATGCAAGTGCAAAATCGCCCATTACGTAATCACAGAAACCCTTTTAGTGGAAGGAAGTCGAGTTGCAACCGTGTTTATCTGTCTACTATTCTTTATTCACATTGCAAAAAAATTCTCCATTCTTGGAACAACAAGTGCATAAGTCAGACATAAATACAAACTTGCATAGACGTTGACAAGTAAAAGTAGCCTACTTCGAAGAAAGTTAGAAACCCGTTGTGTTGAATAGCACGAAACGTGTGTTGCGAAATATTTGATGCCAGGCGTTAGAACTTCGATCAAAGCATTTTCCCGCAGTGTTCAAAATGTTCCTTTCCATAAAAATAGCGGCTTTTTTCATCTGTATTTCTGAACGTCTGGTCGGAAACTAGGCTGTTTTCTACATGTGAAAAACTTTCATAGCAAGTATCTAACAGTCATTTTACCAGAGCAATATTGTTAATTAGCTCAAACTGCGAAATACAAACTAGCATAGACGTTGACAACTCAACGTAGCCTAGGTTATTTCATCTATAAAAGAAACCCGTTGTGTCGAATAGCACGAAACGTGTGTTGCGAAATGTTTGATGCCAGGCGTTGGAACTTCGATCAAAGCATTCTCCCGCAGTGTTCAAAATGGCGGCGCTGACGTCTTGGGAGTTTCTCGTGTGAAGCGTCGCTTTTAGACCTTGCTTTGAAGTACCTGGCGAAGGAAAGTTTACGTAAGTCAGCACTCTTATGATTGGATCACGTGATGCCCCCCCGATTGTTTTTCGACCTGACGATGTTTAGTCCTCTCTCAGTTTTTTTTTTCTTTTTATTTTCCTTTTTTTTTTCTGTAAGGCACGGCGTTTGTCGAATAGTGATGGCGCGTGTCGAGTGACCTCGTCACCGAAAAAGGCAAAAATCGCAGCCCTGGGTGAGTTCATATTATTATGTATTAGTGCGATATTTGAATAGGTATATCCAGATTAAATAAATTAACTGTACCATGTATGATGTAAACTAAGTACACTGTACAGTGTGTACACCTTTCTTTGTGCTTCAACTTCTAGATGGCATAAACTTGTTTCTGTGTTAAAGGAAAACAAAATCAATGTTGTTAAACGCTCATCGGACACTCGTTAGTCTGCTCATTAAGATGCAACACATGCTTTATTATGTGGTTATAAGCATGTGTGGGAAACTTTAGATAGCATCGCAGCTGATGCATTGTGCACTGCTGAAACACGTACCATAGCTAAAGGGTTAGCTATTGAGTTTAGAGAATTAGAAACTGTAATAATGACAGCATTATGGGATGTCATTCTTTCTCGATTTCATGTAACAAGCAAGTCTTTGCAAGACGGTTGTGCTGACCTCAATACTTCTCTGTGCCAACTGAAATCTCTGAAAAATTTATAAGCATGCATGCATGCAAGAAGATTAAGGCTTGTGCCACCGTAACTCAGCGAGCAATAAGTTTCTAATTAGTGTTTGGTTACGCTGTTCATTACGTTACTTGTGTTGTCGCTATTACTGTAGGCCAGTGATGAGCAACCTTTTTGTGACCGTGGGCCATAAAATTTTTTTAGAAATCTCTGTGGACCATAGCCTTTTTTGTATATCAGATTTATAATTGTGGCTTAAGTTTAGAAAAACAACATATTTATAAGTAATAAATTTAACCAAATATTTATAAGTAACAATTGACCAAATATTATAAAATTTTACGTCAGTGACTGCCTTGTTCTTGATGTTTGTCACACATTAAGTCATAATTACAAGTATAAGTTTGATTCAATCTTAATCTTACTGTACCACGCTTGTTAATATCAAGTCAGTTTCTTTTTTTACAAAAACTGTCATTAATAACAGAAAATCCAGCCTCAACTAGCCATGTTGTTGGAAAGGATACGATGAAAGATTGTACAATTTCGTAAATCTGTGGATTGGAGTTCATTATTTCAGTATAACCAAAGACACCTTCCCTTTTTATTTTTGTAATAAGCTGAACATTTTCTTTCATGTCTAACAGCTCTTCACATATTTTTGGATCAATATTTTCATTTGGTTCAAAGTTTGAAAGATCAAGAACCCATTCTGGGATATCTTTTTCCTTATTTCGAGCGACTGATGGCAAGCATACCATGAATGCAAACTCTGTCTAAGGCCAAAAACTACTAACGAGTAATCCACACAAGTCCAGTGCACCACAATCTGGAAAACTTAAAGGCATACTAAATGAAAATTTCAAACCGGAATTAAGCATTAAAATGAGTAAACTGAACATTCAAGAATACATTTCAAAAACAATTACCCAAAAAAAATTGTTTTTAATGGCGCTGGCAATGCCCAAAGTCCAGTGTTTCATTTATTTTCATTTTTTTCAAAATGACCAAAAGGTGCAAACACTGCTCGAGAATACGTAATAAAAGACAGCAATAACAAAAGCCACGTTACCACATCTGATGTTTTGATGTTGAAATGCGCTGTTTTGATGTACATTAGAGTGGTTCAAAAAAATACAATTTTCTAGGAATCTTCCTCCACAAGGCTTAAAATGTGCCATTTCCCCATAAAAGTGCCCTTGCAAAAAATTAGACTGATTGGAGGTCGTTTAAAGGTCAATCAGATTTTCACTTTTTTACCACATTCTGCCTATGTCAAACCCTATAGTACACAGGCCGACATTGTGTGCAAGACTTACAGAAGGGAAAATGCCCCCTATTATCTTGAAAACCACACAAGAGAATGAGCTAGACTTTTGTATGATGCAGGATTGAACTTAGTGTGTATGTAATCAATATTTATTAACTTAACAGCCAACAAAGCAAAAATCACATTTCCATACTAAAATATCAGCATTATTATTGGCAATTCGGCATTTACCATTATTATTGAAAAATATTCACTCGAAACAGGCGGTAGTTTCATCAGTCATCACTTCAATCATTTTCGTAGGTTAAATAAGTTTAAACACAAGTGATACAACTTTCCTTTCATCACAAAGAGACATGAATGTCACAATAAATGAATTAAATTACAATGTTAGCGTCAAAGATTGTGGTGTTAAATCAGATACGACATTCGGCCACTGTTTTCGTCTCAGTCTCATTTCAGGCTTTGTTGAGATTGAGGGTTACTTTGGTTGGCACCGTAAATCTTTTCCTGTGGGTGCTTACGAACTGCAGTAGGTACTGTTCTGAGTCTCATCTTTGGTTAGAGCTGAATTGTAGGACTGAAGTGAATTAGTGCAATTCCTCGCTCGGCTGTGTCATTAACAACTTTTAGGAGACTAACACTGGCTTTAAATTTATTGTATGCAGGATCTGATGCCCAGAGGCTGGGGGGTTTGGCAAGGAAGGCTCCTGCTTCTTTGTTACCATTTGTGCACAGCAGATCAAATAACTTTAGTGATTTGAACACGCTTGTGGTTAACTTTCAATTCCATGCATTTTTTGTGAATTTTTCGAAGTTTCCGTATACCTGAGTCCACACGTTGAGTCGGGATATTTGCATTTTCCAAACAGTCATTGCAGCATCTATGGTTTGTCTTGCACTGTCAACAATTGTCAATCCTCCATCCCGGTGGTGAAACATAAACTTGCGTAGTATAGCACCATTCGTGGGGAGACCAGAACCCAAAAGTTCCCGCGTAGGCTTTCCAAGTAGCCAAACTTCTGGTGAGCTTCTTGTGGTTGGCATTTTCAAAACAGTGAGCCTAGTTTTATGCAGGTGACTATCCTGTCAAATATGTTACTGCAAGCACAACTATTACTCTGGAATGCAAAATATTCTGAATACGAAATTTTTGCCTTTGAATATCTTTGAACAAAAGAACATTGAAAAACATGCTGTTTTCATGCATCCTGTGGTAAAAAAGTGAAAATCTGATTGACCTTTAAACGACCTCCAATCAGTCTAATTTTTTGCAAGGGCACTTTTATGGGGAAATGGCACATTTTAAGCCTTGTGGAGGAAGATTCCTAGAAAATTGTATTTTTTTGAACCACTCTAATGTACATACATACATAGCCTACAGTCAAATCGCCCGCAGTAACAATTATTGCGTGATCGGTTGATTGCTAGTCTTTTGTTACGTAGACTGTACAGTCGCACGCTTTGTTGCTCAGGCCCAATCTCATTTTGAAAGCTCTGACAAAAGCACGCGCACAATGGTGGTCAGACCGCAATGGGGCAAAATTTTATTGAAAATCGTTTTATGGTAGCATGTTAAACACAAAGAACGTGGAAAATCGCCAAGTCAGGTTTTTCCTTTAGTACCCCTTTAAGGTATCTTCATTTAGCACTAAATTTGTGCAAAACCCAAAACCTCCTCCAATCAAGCATAGCAAACGGCAGGAGGATTAGAAATGTGCATACTGTTGATGCCATTCACAGTGTGTTTCACTGTAAAAAAATCAGAGCTCTGTCTTATTGCCAATGATTAAACTTTGTCGAAGATAAAGGCTTATGTAAAAAGAGCCTAAGCCCAAGCCTTGTAAGGTCAGCGTGTACCTCAAAGTTTTCGTGCCAGATAGACCGTTGCGGGAACAGACAACACAACACCCTCATACATTCATCTAATCCTTCAGAACAAGGTATGTCAAGACCTGCAATAAGGACAAAAGATGATACCTTCCGTCGCATTAACCGCCACAGGAATTCTAAAATTATGAGCGACCAATGGCCCCGTACTTCTCGCAGCCGCCATGACAACACAATTGCAAAAGCGCCTAACTTCGCTGTGCACTCAGAACCGGAAGAGCTAGCTAGCTAAACCTCATACCTGGACATCGTTCCCATAAAAGTAACTTGTGGTAAAAAAAACGTCAAAACCTATGCGCTGCTAGACTCTAGTTCTGACCGTACGTTCTACGAAGACTGAAGAAAAATTGATGAAACTTATGGATACAAAAACAGTGTGTGAGAGTAGTTTTGCTCTCCAGACGCTATCGTCGGAAATTCTTCAACGTTTGGAAGCTCCCGTCGTCTCCTTTATAGTGCCTTCATTATATGAAAAACAAGACTTCCAGCTACAAGAAGTCGTCGTAGTCCACAAAATCCCTGTTTATCCGTAATTGAGTCCAAAGCCGAAAACTCTGCAAGCACATCAATATTTCCAAGGTATTGATCTGCCTGTAGTCGAAAACTGCTCAGTAATGTTATTGATTGGCAATAACTATGCAGTTGCCCACCGATGTCTTGAAAGCAGATTTTCGTCATGTCCGAACGAAAGTTCAGATGCCATGCAAACGAAAGTCCAGATGCCTTGCTGCACTCCACTGGGTTGGCTTCTCCGTAGCTCACACTTCAAAGATGCCCTTGTTAGAGACGCTAAGTGGTCCGTAGATACTGAAGACATCCAGGACTTAATCATAATCGACAAAGGAGAAACAATTTCACCTTCAGTCGACACAGACTATTTGACATGGAAGGTCTTATGAAATTATTGCAATCTCATAGAGAACTACTCGAATTTGGTTTTAAATTCTCTGCGTGAGGACCCAACTGCCTGTGACATGATGTGCAGACGGTTAACCCGCTCTGATGGTCACTATCAGCTGCCACATTTATGCCGCAATGACTGCGACAGCCGCAAAAACACCTGAAAAGCGTTAAGAAATGTCTGCTTGCAGACAATTCTCTTTTAGAGAAGGGCTACACTAGAGAAGAATCTGGGTAAGGGCTACACGGAAGAAATACCTGAAGACGTCATCAACCACACTAACCGACAATGGTACATACCGCATCACCCCGTTATCAACCTGAAAAAGCCAGATAAGGTATGTGTGGTGTACGACTGTGCTGCTTTCTCTTCAAAGACCATTGATTGAACTGCATTTTGTGTGGGATCAGCGGTTAAGGCAAGGGTTCCCAAACTGGGGTACATGTACCCCCAGGGGTACATTTCGACTTTTTAAGGGGTACATTAGATTAAGTATAAGGATATTCTTTCCATAATTTCTAATCTGCCTTAAAATATTTTTTATCTTATGAAGTTGGAAAAGGAAATTGACGACTATTTTCCAAGTCTTGGTGAAGTCGAAGTTGCATATCTTAGGAATCCTTTCACCGCGAACGCTCAGACACTGCAGGCTGGGACAGGGATGCAAGAGGAACTGATTGAACTCCAACATGATGGCTTTGCACGCGATGTGTGATTTTTGGTTTACGATGTGCAAGTCGTACAAAAAGATTGCGGAACCTGCTATTCATGCATTGTTGTTGTTTCCATCAACATGGTTGTGTGAGTCAACATTTTCAGTGCTGCTTGGAATCAAATCAAAAAATAGATCACAGCTCAAAACACCTGAACATGATCTTCGTTGTGGCTGTTGCTTATGTTTCACCTCGTATTAATGAGCTTGTTGCTAAAAAGCAGGCTCATCCATCACATTAGCTACGGTAGGATTGCTGGGCTTATTCAGCCGATATATTGTTTGTTTGATTGTAGTGTTTGTTTAACCTTGGATTACATTGTTATGAATAACTTTGTGTGCTTTGATTGGTACAAAATATCATGTATGCAGTCTTCTAATGCAGCTCTACTGTTAATTGGTTGCAATATCTAAACTTTCTAAAGCCTAAAACATAAGAAAATTTTGGGGGTACACAAGCGAATCTATAAATTGACCAAAGGGTACCGATGAACAGAAAGTTTGGGAACCCCTGGGTTAAGGGATAGTGGTCGCTACCAAATTGAAAATGTTGATCCAACTGGAACTACAGCACTAAGAGAGCAAGTACGAAAACAAGCAAATAAAGGATTTAGATCCACAGCTGCACATTGCAGTACATTTGCCAGTGACATTCAGGGAGACTCTACTAATACTGATGATACCGATGACTCGTCGTCAATTGTTTCCTTTGTTACATCCTCATTCGGGGATGTTGTTGCTGATGTGCCAGAACTGTCAATGCCAAAAACGTATCAAGTTCTCGATTGGCTTGGACAAAAGAAGATTTTTGAAAATACTGTACGTGAAAGTGAAAGATATGGTGTGTCCATTCAAGTAACAGCAGCGATATGTACCGCTCTCTCAATAGTTGATCTCGGCATCGTTACAGAAGATGATACTTCACAAATAATTGATAAGAATAAAATCCAAAGAGACAAGGAATATCTTAAAAATGAAAATGTGAATTGCAATTCTATCCCAGTGTGGCCGACTTTGATTATTCTGTAGTGAAACAGCCTGGTGGCAGGTATCTAACTCACTTCACCCCTCAAAGCGGACAGAGTAAGGACATCCAGCAATCCTTATCGGATGCCCTAAAAGAAAAAATTTGGCTGACCAGTTTGAAGTTCATCTGATGTGACTCAAAAAATGTTAACGTTGGAATGCATGGCGAGGTTATCGCATTATGAGAAAAGCATTTGGACCATTGATTAAAAGCATTTGTAAACAAAAAAAAGTGCCTTCTAATTGGAAAAAGAAATAAGCAGCAGGCGAACAGTGGCTGAATGGGTTTCGAAATAGGCACAAAGGCTTAAGTTTACAACAACCAGAGGCAACCAGCATCGCTCGAGTAACAGCATTAAACCAGCTTAATGTTGGATTTTTTTTTTAATTTGGAAAGTGTCTTATTTGTGTTTGCATCTGCTGGCACAGAACAAGTGGGAAGAATTACTTCAGCTGAACGAGGAGAGAATGCAACTATGTGTGCATGTGTTAATGCAATTGGGAATTCCTTGCCACCTGTTTTTATTTTCCCTTGAGTGTATTTCAAGGAAGACCTGATGATGCGTGGAGCACCGAGTGGAAGCAAAGGTTTCAGTAATCCATCTGGATGGATGAATAATGACATATTTCCAAAAGTCCCTGCACACTTTATTTCACTCATGAATATTTCAGATAAAAATCCAGGGCTTCTTCTGTTGGACAATTATCGCAGTCACTTATCTTTAGAGGTTATTACGTTAGCAGGAGAAAGTGGTCTGCATATTCTGATTTCCTCCTAATTGTAGTCAAAAGCTGCAGCCATTAGATGTCTGTGTCTTTGGACAATTCAAGAGATTTTATAACAGAGTCTGTGATGCTTGGTTGACATCGAACCCAGGTTGGCCAATGACTACACATTTATTGCTGATTTGGCTGGGTGAGCTTATTCTAAAGCTTTTAATCCAAACAATATCTTGTCTTCGTTTAAGACTACTGGAATTAATCCATTCAATCCAGACATATTTACTGAAGATATGTTTTTCCAGCTTCAGTCACTGACAATACCATTTCTGACAGCGCACCAAAACAGCCGAGTTGTTCATCATTTGAAGATGCTGACATTTTAGCTTCAGTTTCTCCCTTTCCAAAGACAACTACCCAAACTGCTCGCCGCAAGACCTGTCAGCAGAAGTCTTCAATAATCACTGATTCTTCGAGTCAACTCAAACGCCTTTCGAAAACTACAGACATTTATGAGGAAAAGAAGTTGCTTCAGCAGAACAGCATGGTGGATACCAGGAGAATCATGCTTCAACCAACCGCACACCAACTACACTTGAAGCAGGCACTTTTATTGTGGTGAAAGTGTATTCAACTCCACAAAAATTCAAAGAATTGATAGGTAAAATTATTGAAGCATCCAGCAGCGATAATGACAATGAAATAACATTCATGAAAAGATCAGTAAACGTTAAAGATGCTTTTATCTTTCCTGAAATAGAGGAGCTTGTCTTTGTTTCATAGGAAGACATTTTTAGTGTTTTGCCAGAGCCACAGCAAATGGCTGACACAGCCAGGTTGTCTGGAATGCTCAAATTTTCTTTCGATGGCACTTCCTGTATTGCGTCAACATGATAACAATCTTCTTTTGGTAGTTGAAGTATAGATAAACATGAATTGTTTATATTTCATATCTTTCTGTGCTTGTTTTTGCAATAAAAAGATAAAAACAAGCTCTGTTTTTCAATGTTTATTTGTGTATAATTGGCCTTCCGGCATAGGGCCTATTATACACTTTTCAAGATATTTATACAATCAATAAACAATGAAAATTTTGTGTAAGTTATATGTAAACTGAAGATAAGAGCAAAAACAAAAAGATTGCATAATACGTCCTGCATCTCACCCTATGGAGAAGCTGTCATGACATGCACCGACTGACACTCCCACTGAATATTACCGCAGAAGTGCATACTATCCTTACTTACACGCTTGTCGTATTCAATTGCGAGAATGATTCAGCTCAACCAACCATTGTATTTTTGATTGAATCTCTGCAGCGAAAATGTTGTTTAAAAAGCCATGCAAGTCAATTTTCAAATGCAAACAGAGAGTTAAGATGCATAAACTGGGTATTCAAGAACACGTTTTACTTGTTTTCATAAAAAAAAACTTATTTGTTCAAACATAATCTTGAAACAAACTGTCGGTTTTTCAATTCAAACATATGAAGCGTTGGCAAAATAATTTTTTTCCTTGAGTGACGTCATAAGCATGTTGGTGGGCAATTATTTTGCTTGTTTGTGGTGCGCCATGCGTTTGCAGCAGTAGATAAGATTATCCCAAGTTACAATTTAAGTTCAGATTTAGTTTATTGTAGCCTTGATGCTAGCTTACATCATTTTACAGACTACACTAAACTTTTTATTGGACGTTTAACCTAAACATTTTGGGCTAGACCTTGCACTGTTTGCAGGAAACAAACAAATGCAATTATTTTCCTTTAGTGCCACAGTATAGTATTGGTACCCGGTCAATTGGTCGACAGACATTTGGTCGACAGGACATTTGGTCGACAGAACGATTCATTTTAGGGTTAGGTTAGGATTAACTAACCCTAACCTAACCCTAACCCAAATGTCCTGTCGACCAAATGTCTTGTCGACCAAATGTCTGTCGACCAAATGTCTGTCGACCAATTGACCGGGTACCAATACTATACTGTGTATTTCGTTTACCGCGAAATCCTGATGAGAAATCAAGATGGCTGACTGCTATTCCTCGGGATAACATGCCATATACCAAAAATACTGTTGTATGTGAAAGACATTAGCCTGTAGGCTATGACATTGTAATATGTCATGGAAAAAGTCGACCCCGCAATACACCATCTGTATTTCAAAGTGTCATGGCGAGTTTGATACCAACTCTGGCTCCTCTTCTAAGAACAGCAGAAAAAGCTTTGTCTAATCAACGAAATTTGCCTGTCAATGCATTGGCTTTGTTTAATAAAAACGACACTGTGAAGAGTTTTGAAGAACTTCAACAACTCATTAAACTGTATAATTGTGGGGGGGGCACAACCACTAATTAGTTTATCACAGTCAAGTATATTCATTCAACCAATACAATAGAGCCTTTAGAAGGAACTGGAATGTTCAAGTTTTTGCTTTGTATCCAAAAAGACCTTTCATATAAAGCCTTTCATTGCTGAGTCAAATATATTATAGCTACACTTTCCTGCCACAGGATAGTGGCTTTAAACCGATGGTCACACATCAGTGAGGCTGTTCGATATTTAGTTAATCATGAGAGTAGTGCAAAGAATGATGTTCTTCAGCAACAGCATACAGCCATGGGAACAAAGGTCATAGGACAAAATAAATACTCTGTACAAACTTTCTCACTCAACTTAACAAAGTTACGTCGTGACTTTGAACTACCTGGAGTTGCAACCCTCACTCGATTGATTAGATGACAACTCCTTTTACAAAGGTATTTTTTCAAGTTTAAAAGATGGCCGACAGGTATGTTGTGTTCTAATATTGAATGAAGTTTATGTTAAAGCAATGCTTCAATTCCATGGTGGCGCAGTTTTGGCAAAGCTGTGAATAAACCAGATGAGATGGCCAACACTGTATTAAGTTTCATGGTAGTGTGTCTGTTTGGCGGCCCAAAATTTTTATGCAAAATGCTCCCAATTAAAAAATTAACATCAGATTTTCGGTTTGATCAAACCTGTATGCTTTTGAATGGATTAGAAAATGTTGGAGCTGACGTTGTCAGTATAGTACGTGATGGTAACCGTGTCAACTAGCCATTTTTCAAAAAAATTGACACTTTTGGCACACAACCATAGCGCACCAAAAACAATTTATTTCCTTTGTATTTCCTATGTCCATCTCCTAAAAGGCATTAGAAATAATTGGATAACTGAAGGTGTGTAAGAACTTAAGTATATTGTAGATGGTGAAGAAAAAGTAGCGGAACTTAACAAGTACATGTATAGATACTCTTATTTTGACTCTGAATAACCTTCATCTAAAAAAAAATTGACCATGATTTTATTTGTCTTAACAGGTTTATGCTATAATAATTTACACTTTAATTGAAACATTTTGCAATTTATATACAATGGAAAATTCTGTAGTGTCATTGAAAAAAATTAGGTTTTTAAAGGAAAACTCACTCAAAACCTTGACTTTTCCCAATCATTCACCAGTAGAGGTGCCTTTATGCAAGGAAGTTTAACAGAAATGTGTAGGATGTTCACGACTGGTTGTGTGGCTGCAACAGTAAAAATGCTTTCTTTTGCTTTCCCTGTACAGTGTACATTTACATAGGCATTTACTGTTTGGTGGAAATCAAGAACATTCCTGGACCAAAGGAGGTGTGAAAGACCTGAAACATCTAAGCAGAAAGACAGAGAAGCATAGTAGATCAAATTCCCACATGAGCAGTGCTTTGAGCCTTTCAGTGCTTGACAAGAGTTAATATTGCTAGTTGCTATATTCATAAATTCTGGATATCAACTCTCCATTACTAAGCATAATGAAGAAGTAGTGAAAAACACAACAGTTATGTCAAAGATCATAGATTGTAAAACAAATTGTGGCAAACTTGAGTTGCTATTAAGGGGACATGATGAAAGTCAAAGCTCAAAAAATCCTGGTGTGTTTATGGGGTTACTTAATTTTGCTTCCAATCTTGACTCACGCTTCCAAAATCGTTTTAATTCTGCAAAGGTACATCCAAAACTATTCAAAATGATTTTTAGAAACGATTCTTGAGCTTTGCAAAAGCAAAATCAAAAAAGAAATATCACAGTCTGAATTTGTAGCAATCATGTGTGATGAAACTACTGACTTCTCAGATAAGCCATAGATAGTAATTGTACCACAGTATGAAATTCATGTTAAAAGATTTTTTTTTAATCCTGCTAACCAGACAGCAGAAGCTCTGTCTTCAATCTTATTTCAAAAACTTAAAGTTTTGCTTGGAAGCAATACATCCAAACTTGTAGCACAAACTTATGATGATGCTGCTGCTATGAGTGGTGCAAAAAATGGTGTGCACTCAAGAATCAAACAAGCATATAGTAATGCACACTTTATCCATTGTTACACACACCAGCTAAACTTGGTTATACAAAAAGCGACTTCGCAGAATACCAGTGTTAGAGTCTTTGTAACAATCTTTTGGGAATCTCAAGTTTTTCTCCAAACCTCCTCAAAGAATGGCTGCTTTGGACCAAGTTGCTCAAAGGCGTACTCCTCCCCCATCAGCAACACGATGGAATTATAAAAGCAGGACAATGAATGCCGTAATCTGAGGCAAAAGATGCACTTATAGAATGCTGCTCAATTTTGAAACAAAGCAACTCTTCGGTGACTGGCTTTGCTGCTGCTGGTATAAAACGAATGCTCATAGATCCAAAATTTGTGTTTTGGCTAGATTTGTATTCAAAAATCACGCCTCATGTTGACATGCTGTTTGCTCAGCTGCAGTCTGTGGAGGTTGAGTCATTCAAAGTGCAGTGCTCACTAGATAATTTTTTGTCAGCAATGCAAAAAGGAAGGGAAGGCATTGCTGCAGAGAATGAGTCACCTTAACCCACACAGAGAATGCCTGAATCCCAAATCATTGATGCTAAAGAATTATGTGATGTTGGCGTAATGCAGTGTCAAGAAAGGTTCAAGTTCACCAATCATCTTGAGGCAAGCAATTTATTTAATTTGAAAACTGCTTCACAATACGCAAGACAGTTTCCAGAAAAAGCTTTAGAAAAATGTTGTGAAGCATACCCTATGCTAATCAAAGACAAGCTCAAACCGGGCTGTCTGTTCTCTATTCTAAAAATGACATTCAGTGAGTGGACTTGTGCAGATGCTTTCGTTGCTAAAGCTGGAAGAAAAGTAATCAACTTTTTCTGAAGTAATAAAGCTAGCTAAAATTCTACTTACCACTCCAATGTCAACAACAGAACCAGAAGATTGCTTTTCATCATTGAGAAGGAATAAAATCTCTTCTCGCAGCACCATGTGTACTGAAAGCCTTTCTGCATTAGCCATGGTGTCAATAGAAAAGTGCTTGATAACTACAACCAAAGATTTCAATGAGAGGGTAATTTACCATAATTGACCATGGCAAAAAGTCGCTGAATGGAATTTATCTATAAATAAAGGTCAGCTGTCCTTTGTATGTGATGCTCAGTAATGTGTAGCAAAGGGGAAATGTGGGACCTATGGCTTGAGATCAATGGTTATATGCCCTATACTTGCCATCCAGTGGGCATTTATACTTGGGATAGAATTGAGATTTTGTCTTTGTCCTTCTGCTTTGTGATACATTCAAGGTTGCTAGCTAGCTTCAGCTGGCAAAAGATAATTTTGTAGGAAAGAATAAAAATGTTTGACTTTCAAGCATTTTTAGTTTTGGAGCAGTGGGTATATACAGCATGCTCCAAAAAAGATGTAGCTGCGGTTAGCTATACTGTGTGTGTGTGAAGATTATGCACTTTGTAATGAGATCGTTTTTAACTGCAAAAGTCGTTTGCTATGTATTTTCCAACTAATCACTGTTAATCACGGTGTATTTCTTGTTAGAAGATGTGAATCATTATCAAACTCTGTTGTTGCTTCCCTAACAAGGTCTGACCACTATCGTAACTCAAACTACCTCCTTCATTATAATACAGTATGTATGCCGTTACCTTGCCTTGATGGCTGCTGTGGCAAAGCAGTGATATCAATATTCATCGATTGATAAAGTCTAAATTTCTTTTTATAGTTGGGTGTTTGAACAGATTAAGTATGATATTTCATTTTAAATTGATTTTTGTTTCGCATGTTTAATTTGTGAGATATAGATCGCAGGATCTAAAATGGACGATTGATTAATTGCTTACTTCGCGTCATTGCTGTGAATGTACTTCTGTTTGTCTTTTGTTTTTGTGTATTTTTTCGTGGATCATATAGGGACATTCTTGTCCGTTGCAAATAAATAAATAAATTAAAAAGCAAACATAGTCAACGAAGTTGGATTTGTTTACATATCTTTGTTCTTCAGATTTATATAAGTACAGTATAACAGTATTGCATGCAAAATGTACACGTTAGAGCAAAAGTGGAAAATTGTCCAAATCTGGTACGAAATTAAGTCGCCTGCAGAAGTCCGCCGTCTGTTCAACACACACCAGGGTTACACGTCTAAGTATACAGCACTTACCAATTTGAAAATGCAGAGAATTGTGCAGCATTTTTAAAAGGAAAAAACCCTGCATCATGTCCAGGCGGGAAGTGGTCAGCGATCGACAATAAACTAAGCAAGTTATTGAGAAAACGACGAAGTGCATAGAAGATAGTTTCCTTTGTATTTAGCACTTATTTTGAATATAATAATTTGAAATATTAGTACTTTTCACGCTCTACAGCAGCATTTTTGACTGTTATTCCACTCTCAAATTTTTTTAAAGTGTTCTCAAAATGCACCAAATTAAATGTAATGGTAAAAAAATTTCAGGGGGTGGCTTGTTCCAAGGAATGTTTGCAACTGTATTGAGTGAAAGCTACGGTGAAAAAAATAGACTTTGGTTTCTGCTTTTACCCTACCAGTGCGGTACCTTGTTCTAAAATAACTGGAATCGTGAGTTTACTAACATGCCAAGCAGCATTGCTCCTTCTAAAATGCAAAATTTGCAACATTTTTAGGCACCAAGCAAGAAGTTATATTCGACTTCAACTGGGGTTGGCACTGGGCAATGGGCATACTGGGCATAATTTAAAACACATTTGACATCTTTTCAGGTGGTGTTGAAGACTTAAAGAGCCACTCCCAATCATTTTTTATCCAAATTATACCAATTAATTATTTTTTTAAACAGAATTTTGTAATTTCTTTGTGCGAACACTGCGAAGCAGTTGTAGAAATTTGCTGATAAATACATTGCTTTTGTTGGCACATGAAAACTTTTGATTGCAATAAGAAGTCATTCACATGCCATCAAATGCATTATGTTCATCAGACAAAAAGCATGAACGATGGCCAATTAGCCAAGTTTATTTTTGTGCATTGTAATCGTACCGTACTGTTACGGTATATTCTGGTTCCGTTCTTTTCAGTCGACTATGAAGCCGCGTTTTTAGCTCGAATTCTGAAAAACTGTCTGTCAGATTTTTCTTACCTGCATGGTTGTAAAGTATAGTGAAGAGAAATCTGCCAGACAGTGTTCAGTATTCATGCTATTGAACACGCGGCTCTTAAATTATGATGCTTTGTGGGCAATGTATCCCTGTAGTGAAGTGGGCAAGTTTCTTAATTATTTGCGATTAGTATAATTGGTTCAAAGTTGCCTGTTGCTGGGAAAGATTGGCCCACCGACCTTTTTAAAAAATGACTGTAAAATCTTACTTCAATATATATATACATTTTTTTTATTGTGAGAAAGACTAGGTACAGTAGTCCCTACACAAACACTAACATCAATTTAAATGCCTGTGGTATTTTCAGCAGGAACTAAATAATCACAAAACTGGGGCAAAGTATCCCCGATTTACGGTATGTCATTTTACTTTGTTAGTTCATTGTATTGTTTTTTGAATAATGCTATTCAATCCGATTCAGTTGTTGTCTGTCATCTGTCTATGGTATTCTAGAATTACTTCTTTCCCAAAGCTATAAAATTTAAAAATATGTTGAAAATCAAAGCCAATTAAAAAAAAGTTTTATTTTTGGATTCGGCGGCTCAAATATACTTCAAAATCGATAAAACATCTCAGAAAGGATTGTGTTGATTAGTGTAGTTGGTCACTTTCTGTCAAACTTTAAGAGGTTGCTTCAGGATTTAATGTCTGTGGACAAACAAATCGTTCGTTTTAGAAGTAAATCAAGTCTGAAGCAATATTTTCCGAAATAAACCTTACAAGTAGGGCTACAGGATTTTTGTTTGTAACACAAAAGACACAATTCCAGCCCCTATAAGTTGTTTTCAGTTGTAAAACAGAGTCTATAAAAAAAAATGTGATGCTAAACAGTTATCAAAAAGTCTTCTACCACATAATTGCCAGTTTTAATTTGTAAACATTTATGACAATTTCTTTTGCATGGTACTCTCTCTACTGTACTTCTTGACATACACATGGTGAGATAATACTGAACTTATCCACAACAAAAAGTTGTGCACTTATCACTGGAAAGTGGCGTCCCACAAAAATGTGAGTTTAATCTGATTGTGAGGTGATCTTGATTGACTTCGTTCAAGTCAGCTTTCACAATTTTTTTTATTAAGATAAAGTTATCTAATAATTTGGCAGTTACCCCTCGAACAGATCATTATATACTACTGTACTTACGTCATAGAGATCAGTGATCAACATTCAAACAACATTGCTTTTTGATGCAATTGAACAATTGCTGGTAATGTTGGTTCAAAAGACATGAAAAAAAGGTTCTTCGCTTGTGACCCTGTTTTAATACCAAGAGAACTGAACTTCATGACTTCGGGTCATCAGCAACTGAGTTTCTTTCCATGTTCGTAATTTTGCATTCAACGCTCATCAAAATCCCAACCAGAAGTTTGTACCTTCATGCCGTCCAATTGTCTTGTTAAACCCATCAGCTCGTTGTCTCCTGAACCTGAA
The DNA here is from genome assembly GCF_918807975.1 of Aplidium turbinatum. Classification (NCBI taxonomy): domain Eukaryota; kingdom Metazoa; phylum Chordata; class Ascidiacea; order Aplousobranchia; family Polyclinidae; genus Aplidium; species Aplidium turbinatum. The sequence goes on along the minus strand of NC_137475.1, from coordinate 29,633,379 downwards.
GCAACAACAATTCAAAAGCTTTGTAATAACAAACCTTGATAAGCATTTATCAATTGCATGCTACAAATTGTTTAACACGTGTTTGAAGAAAAAGCAATAGGCTAAAAGCTAACTATCAAAGCGCTAATACCCTAAACATTGCTACAAGCAGACATTTCTCAACAAAAGTAAACATGGCATGCGCATTGCAAAAACTTATGAACTCACCAGAAGCAATTTGCATATCAGGAGTTACAGGAACGAGGGGATGTAGAAGTTCTTGAACGTTCGGTTGCGATGACGTAACTCGAGATATTAAAGGATGAGATAATAATTGAAGAGCTGTTGGCCTTTCGGATGACTCACGTGTGAGACAACGTGCAACAAACTGTAACCAATATCACCATTAGAAGCAAAGACAACTATTTTTAATTGTATATACAATCTAAAAACAAAATCTAAATTCGAATTAAATTCCTGGGATCGAAATTAAGAAACTACAAGAGTATAAATATGTAGTATGCAACAAACACATGGCATATTTCCAGTAAGCCAAAGCATAAAAAATGAGTGAATCTAAATGGTTTTATTCAATGATCTTTGACGCAAACGTACTTACATCATGAAAGTCTTCAGAGAAGCTTTTTGACCGAGCTATCTCATGCTGCACGTGCGTCTCTTCATTTCCACAACAGTCAGTATCTGAAATTCACAAAATCTTGGAAAAAGTTGCTTTCTTTTTGTCGTAACAGTTGAACTATCGCCTAGCCCCTGTTGTTTATAAAGTTGCAAGATACGAATCAAAAGCGGGAAGGCAGACCATTGACTGAGTCGGACGTCATTCGAGTAACCACTAACCAGTCGTCACGCCACGGCGTCATTCGAACCGCGTCATAGGGACTTCTGTCGTGCTTACTCTGTTGAATCGTCAAAGTAAGTGCAACGCTCTTTTACAAAATGAAAGCTCACCGTTAGTATCTGGCAAGGTCGACCGGTCAAGCAAACACGGCTTCGTTCCGTTTAACTTCTCTAGCAGCATCTAAAAAAACAATAACATAGTAAACTGCATTCCAGCTACATCAGCATGTGGTCTATAAATGGATGTTAAAATTTGCTATCTCAAATCAAAACCACTGCTTGATACGCTGTTGGGTCATACCAGAAGCCTCATAAAAATGGTAAAGGTGTACCGGTATATAGTATAAAAATCTTGTTCCTGGTTCACATCCACTATAAAGAGTCCACTTCTTTTAGTTGCCTGCCAAATACGTGCGCGCACTGTGGCATCAGGATATTTAGGTGCGGCGCCCGGTCATTTAGATCAGTGGTTCCCAACCGGGGTGCTATTTATAATACTTTGGGGTGCCGCAAACTATTTCTCAAATTCATTTTTATCTATCTTTGTCACGACTTCTTTTTATCTCTTACCAGGAAGAAGACTTGGAAAGGATTAATGACATAGTTTAATGAGATATCACTGAAAAGCAGTCAATTCACTCACAGCTTCTCATACAATTCTAATTTCAATCAAAAATTATATTAGCATCAACTTTTGTTTACTCGTATTCAATAACTTCAACTCTCGATCAACAATAACCTTTGCGTCTATTACCAACTACAGTACCACAATAATAATCATTTGCAAATCACGACACCACTGTATTTATAGCAGGTTTAATGGTCTAGTACAGGGATGGCCAAATAATTTTGGCCATGATCCACTATCGCCAAATCTGACAACTTAGAGATCCACAATGAGCTGAAGATGTGCATTTTTCCTTTTGTATCATACAAAAAACATGCAATTATTTGTGTACATCTAAAACAAAGCGTGTGCAGTAATAAACAGGTCTGGTATTAGTGAGAAAAATGATGAGTGGGCTTTGATTTCACAATACTACCGAAACGGGTTTTCCAACTGCCATTAACATCAGTGGACAGTGGATGTGACACAAGGTCTAGGACTGAACTGATTGCATAAAATTCCTTGAACATACTTAAAAACTTTTTTCAGAGCCAACTTGAAAGGTCCACAAAAAGTTGAAAAGATCCGGAACCGGATCGCGATCCGCCGTTTGGCCATGCCTGGTCTAGTAACTTCGAGAAGGGATGTTATGTTAAACAACATCTGGTAATTGTGCAAAACAAAAGAATATTCCAGGCTTGCACGTATACTGAATGTTCTGGAAATACGTTACATAATAAAGATTTCGCAATCAAAGATCTACTGGTAAACATCCTTATGACGTCACGACAAACAACATTTGGCAATTGTGAAAAACAAAAGAATATTCCAGGCTTGCACGTTGATTGTGACAATCTTCAATATTTCAAAAACAAATGACAAAGAAATCCTTCCATTAATTACACAGCATTTCGAATCTTTGTAGAAAACGTTGAAAATTATTTTCCGAAGATGTAAACAGAAAATCATGCATGGGTGTACTCCAAGACGATCTCTATAACAGGCCTGGACACCGCGCGCCTCCAGTCGAAAACTGGAGGCGGATGGTTCAAGCGAGGTTTTTAGTTATCACACAAAGAGCTTTTGATTTTTGCGAGTGCATTGTTATTCAGGGAGCTAAATATGCTTAATAACAATAAATTTAAACTAGGCACTGCAGTTTTTTTAGAGAACTTGAGGTTTTTATGTGTGAAACTAGATTAGCTTGGCCTGGCAGTAAAGCTGCAGAAGCCACCAGCCAGCAGGCTAGTGTGTTAGATATGTTTAGTAGCCTACATGAGTTAAAATTGAATCCAAGCTAATTAGTCTAAATTGTGTGCTTTTGAAAGTAACATATATATTTTTGTAGTTTAGAGACACCGCTAGCCCTAATGTGATAAGTGATAATGGGCAGAAAGTGTTGTGTTACTGGATACAGATCTGGTTACGATGGAAATAAACAAACTTTAATGTATCATTTACCCAAGGATAGTGAAGAGAGAGAGAGCGCTCTTACTAGAATTGCATCAAAAGTTAATAATATGCAAGGTTTTAACTTCAAAACTATTTTAGATACATTGCAGAATCGCCAGAAACAAGTACAGTATTTCTTTTGATAAACGAAATATAGGCCTATGTCAAGCTTAGTATGTCTTACCACGGAAGAAAGATTTTTTGGAAAGCTCAATTCTAAACAATTAGCAACCACTGTTCTAGCTGTTATGGTTAAGTATTTTTTGGCGGTCCCAAATTCTTATTAAATAATGATACCGGTTCATCATTTAACCGCAGACTTTCAATATGATCAATCATCATTATTATCGATAAACTTGAGCAGTGCTGTTCACATATTGGTGATACAATCTGTGATTGAAACCAAGTCAATAGGTATTTTTTCAAACATTATGAAACAATTTCAAACAAACCTTGGTTGACAAAACACAAAAATAAGTTCATAAAAATGTTTCTTCGGTTTTGCAAGATTGTCAATGCGAAAGGATTTGGAGGCTAGGAGCTAATTTGTGCTTTAAGGATCCAGTCAGAGATGTTGTAAGATCGAACAATGACATTCAGCTGAAGATTTTAACACAGTTGGCTAATTCAGTTGAATGTATGGGTAGAGTACAAAGAAAACAAGTACAACAGTTGTCCAGTTTAACAAGCTCAGCTTTTAATCATACCTGCTTAGGTTTAGTTGATCTTGTCGAAGCCTTTTATCAGCAGATCGTAAGTTTGTTATGTTCAGTGAGTTTTCAACAGATCCTCTTGAGAAATTATTTGATAAGGTTTCGGGGGAACATATTTTATAAATGTTCAACAGGTCTCTGAAAAACTGTCAATAAGCAAGACCAAGCTTGCTTTGCGTCAGGGAATTGACATTTCTTCTGTATATATGTGCACCAGCGGGGCATGTTTGCAATCTGTGCTCATGGGCTAAATCATTTGTTACACTACGGGACAAATGACAAATTTTTTTTTTATTTGACTTCATCATTATGATTCTTTATTAATAAATTCTAATGTAAAATCATTTTTGAAATCTGCTGGTGATGAACTTTGCTTTAATAAACGTTTTTCCACAAAAAGATTAATTTTAGTAATTGTTTTAACTAAAATTGTGACGTTACACTACGGGACACCTGAAACAACCATCAATTTACCCATTTTTCTGCGATCAGCATTTCTTCCTCAATTAGCCTTTAACATTAATTATTTAATCAGTAGTTTGATGATTTGTTGGCGAAAGATAATTTAGAATTGGTTCTTGCTGTTCCAATGTTATTTGATGGGCTTTTCTAATTCCATCCAAGGCAAGTTCTGCATCAAATTTTCCCTTCCGCTCCTCTTTCTTTATTGTTTCTGTAATTTCATCTTTATAGTACTTAGTAGTTTTTATGATTTTGATTTTAGAATCTCTATTGACCTGGGCAGCAATCACAAAAGAATCTGGATATGACAAGATCATAAACCGCCCGCTTCACACTACCACCAAGTTCTCGTAATTTTATTTTTCTCGGTGATTGTGGAAGTGCTTTTCTCGTTTTTGAAATAGCCTTATTCCTTGCAGAATCTGTCTTATATTGCGATGTTGGTGTTATTGGCATTGCCGTGTTTTCTGCATTATGCTCATTTGAATTTTTTGCTTTCCTCTGTTTTGCTTTCCTTATCCTTTCATACTCTCTCCTATGTTCTCTCAGTTTATGCTGTTCATCCGTATCAAGTGTTGATTCCTTTATTTTTCTCTTGTTCCTGTATTTCTAGACTTTCAATTTCTAGTCTTTTTTAAACTATTCTAGGTCTGCAGCTTTCTTCTTTTCACGACATTTTTTTTATCCTATCTGCCCCTGAAGTAGGCATTGTTGTCTAAAACATGGTTAATATGGTTAATTTACTGATTCTGATTTGAGGTATTGAGGTACGAAGTTTGTTGTTGAGGTACCGGTACGTGTTTGAGGTACGAAGTTTGTTGCATTAATTAATAGGTGCTTGTGTACTTAAAAATTTGGTTGTTCCTGTTCTATGTGGAATGCAATAAGCGGAGTTACAGTAGTTTCAAGGTTTTGTGTTATTCTCTGTTTTTCTTGTGCTGCCAACAAGCAAGGCACATTTATTTACAAAGTATATATTACATAAATGCATCAATTAAACAAAATATTATAATCTTCTATTATATAATATCATTATGATGTCACAAACAACCTGCATCACCCAAAATTGTTGCTATTGACCCATGCTTAGCAGAAAAGATCTTGACTCTAAAAATTTGTAGTCTTAATGAAAAAATGTGTATTTATACCATCCGCCTCCAGTTTTTGACTGGAGGCGCGTGGTGTCCAGGCTTGTTATAGAGATTGCCTTGGTGTACTCTCATGTTATTTTGAGCCTCAAAGAGAGAGAAAAACTAACAGATGTGCGTAATGACGAAAATATAACGCTGATACACAGGAAGGTGCTTCATGAGTTCTGAATAAAACTTCGAAAATATCCTTGCATTGGAGAAAAGGCATTGGTGATTTTACTACAGTTTTCCACACCATACCTGTATGAGATTTGATTTTCCGTTTTGACGAACCAAAACAGAAAAATTAAAAGGCTACTTATAGTCAAGTAAGAAATGAGAGTAGCTTCATCGAATGTGTACCCAGGTGTCACAGGCTAAAAGGTATACTAACGCAAAACTAAGAACAAACTTTACACTAACTTTGAAATAATTAAACTATAGCCTACTTTGCTTTCTTTTCAAAATGTCGTTTTAGGGTGGCACATGGCCACCTAAAGATACGGCCTGATTTGTCACATTTTGCAGAAATTTCCAGGTTTTTGTAACTTTTGGCAAATGTTTAAATAAATTTTTGTGAAAATTATATTTTTATGCTTTCTTTATTCTTTTCCCCAGATGACACAATAGGTTTTAACATCCTCACATGTTGAAAAACAAAGAAAATTTGATTTCGAAGATTTTAGTCAGACTGTTAATTTTCAATAACAGGGGCATTCTTAGTGTACTGTACCAGGAAAATGGCAAAAGTTAACCCAACCTCTCAGATTTTCCTGAAATTTGGTACAGTTGTAGAACTTTTTATGCTGATTCCAAAAATGTAATTTTTTTGAAAATTGGTCTATGGAGTACGAAGTTACGGGTCGTTGAAATTTCCCACTTTTTGCAGGTAATTGGCAACGAAAAACACATAAAAATCATTATGAATATAACTTTGAAAAATATATTACCATTATATTAGTTACAGAAGCATTTTTCTTTCTAAAAGTGATTTAGTATAGTGTTGTGTCATAATATTATCATACAAAACTGATCTTACTTTTTGCTTTTCACAATTTCAAAGGGGTTAGTTAAAACCAATTTTTGTAATCAGTCATGCGTAACGCAAAATTCAAACCCCTGTATATTCTGGTGCATAGCAGCTATCTTGTCACATGATACCTCATTTGATTTGCCTTGATGAGAAGAATACAATGTTAAAATATCTCCATGACTTATTTTTCCTTATTCAAAAAAATGGGTGAAATGTCGGAGCTGGTGTACAAGTCCCCCCATATAGGGTGAAACTACTAAACATAACAACCAAACATATAGGGTGAAACTACTTTCATACCTTTGCTTTACTGTTCACACACTTCAACCCACATGTTTTGGTCAATTCCTCTTTGTCATGAGTTGCCAAGGGGGGGGGGGGGGGGGACTTGTATACCAGCTCCGAAATGTCCATTACATAACAAAAGTGTTTTACAGACTCAATATCTCACTCCTTTTATCAACCGTGCAAAAAATTCATATTTCTGTACATTTGATGTGATAGCATAATCCCCTAAGATCTTTAAAAGGAAGAATGTTATCTAATAATTCAACATGCATCCGTATATCCTACCTAGCACTAAACGGTCAGCGTAAATACAGCAAGCACACAAAATTGTACACTTTCATCAAAGGAAAAAGAGTTTCTGCTCACACTCAGCACTGTTTCAAATTGTGCTTTATATAAACTACACAGCTACATTGTCATTTGTACTTACAGAAAAGTAATGTTAATTAAGCCTTGACATCATGATTTATTTTGGAAAGACAACCATTTTGTGTGTAATTTTTCTTTGCATCCAGCTGAAAGGTGATATTGCCCTCGAGTGGTAGCAAGCGTGGGAACATCAATCATGCACAGAACATGCTGGAAGGGAACCCAGCAAACATCTTCATGTTGTGGCCAATGAAATGATCGAGAAGGACCATTTGGGTGCATGCACTCAACTAAGGCGTCATCGTTTATTCCATCAACTTTTTTCACAACACCAATGTACCATTTTTGGTCATACACAATGCAAACAAATTGACCTTCCGCTATTTGCAGTGGTGAAGATATAGTTGAATCTGATTGTGATGTTGTCACCAAAGCAAATTGTGCATCACTGCTTACTCTTTTCATCCCTAATCTCCCAGAGTTGAGTGGCTTGAAGTAGTGGAAACCACGAGTTCCTTTGATGGTCGTAGCGTGAATAAATCGATCATTAAGTTGTATTTTAAAATTATCTAATTCTTGTTTAGAAAGTTGAAAAAATGAGATATTTGGCAATTTTTCTGTGCAATGTGTGATCATAGCAGTAATATTAGTGATCTGATCGCTTAATGGTCTTCTAAGACTCTCCATTGCAGTACTACGTTTAACGGTGCCACCAATGCCATCACAAGGTGATTTACCATGGCTGGTGGCAAAAAAAGACCAAGCTGCTTTAACACCAAAATCATTTTCATGTTGGCAGAGGTTAGAAAAAGATTTTTTGTTTTTATATTGTGCTGCACACCCATCAGTAAAGTATTCTACACTTTGGAGATTTTGGATCTTTATTCTCAGAAATTCAATCGTTTTCTTCTGAATTAGGTAAACCATCACAACATCATGTTGTAATTCTTCAGAAAGAAAGCAGATACTCGTATGTTTCAATTCATTATCATCAGTCTTGTAGTAACATACGACAGGGTGCACAGTGCATGTTTGATGAGTCCAGTGGAAACCCTGGGCTTCATCTTGGACATGAAATGCATAGTTTTCAGCGAAGTCCATTAAAACAATAGCTGTGCTTCTATCAAGTGATTCTTTTTTCTGTTTTAAATAGGAAGACTGTGCATGAGAAATGAAGTGGTGTGGTATTAGTTTCAAAATTTTAGAAATAAGTAATTCAATAAATTCTGTAACTGGTAACTGTTGTGATGTTAGTTCAGTTCGATCGACAGTAGTCCATTGTTTAAAAGAAATTTCTTCATGTGTGTCTTCAAATTTGTTGCTGACAAGTTGTCGAATTACTTCCACACCAGGGCATTGGTCACATCGTTGTAGCATACATTCTTTATTCTTCACGTTACAAACTGCAAGTCCAATTAGCTCTTTGTATGTTTCTTCGATTTGAGCAGAATGCAACAAAAGGGCAACGTTCTGGTGTATAGTACATACACAGACAGAATGTGTCCCTGATGCTCCAGCACCGACACACCATTTTGGCCTCAGAGTACAAAATGTTGAAAATCCAATATTCGTTTCTGGGTTTTGGTCTTTAAATGCTACATAAAGCTCTTTTAACGTGCACAGTAGTAACCTCTTTTGTTCGTATTGGTTCTTTCTTATGCTAATGCGATCCTTCATCCCATGCATCACTCTGGTATTTTCATTATTCTGATAAAACTGCTTTACTTTTTCAACAATATCTTCTGAAAGAGATTTTCCTTTGCGAGGCAATGGCAATGAACAAATACCGCTGGATTTTTCAAGCGAACAAGCTATCCTAACCATTCGTTCGCTAACAGAAAACTCTTCTGCAATCTTCTTTTTAGACCAGTTACTAGGTGCCATTGTTAGAACTTGAATTTTTTGAGCTCTAGTGCAATCACTGTTAATTTTTTGTTTCATTTTAAAAATCATATCTTCAAATGATTTATTTTTGTTTTCATTATCGTTGTTCTTGGTGCTGTCACATTCCTCCTGCAGTTTTGCATCATCAAAATTTAGCGCATTAGATATTTTTGCACGAAATGAATGATTAATTAGGTCTAGTTTTCTCTTGCCATATTTTACTTTACTAGCTGAAGGAATACTGTGTAATTTGATTGGTGACTCTCCAATTTGTTGCAAAGTTTCATTGATATTGTTAAATGATTCATTAGAATTTACGCTGCATTTGATTTCATCGATTTCGCTATCAGTGGAACTGGAAACTTCATTGAATGTGTTCTCGGCAGTTTGCTCTATGGCTTCTAGAATCTTTGCTTTGCAATTGATGCATATTTTATTTCCTGGAGCAACATTCAAATGACTGAGTCGAGATTTGATGGCATAATAAAATTCCAAAGATATAGGACGCAAACTTTTATTCTTGATAGGTTTTCTGTGGATGTGAAATGGATCACAACATTTTGTTTTTAGAGCTGAATAACGGTCAAGATAGCTGTACTTGTGGAAAATACAAATACAACGCAGAAAACATTCCGATCCTGTTTCTGCTGCAACACGAATATTCAGTAGCTGTCTCTCATCGATAGGCAAATCGTCCATAGCTAATATACCCTGCTTTTGTGTAGCATATGACTTCTTGTGACATTCTGTGTTTAGTAGGGCACCAACACTACAAGTCTCCATCTTCAGTGTATAGTTTAAGTTATTTTACAGCTAGAGTACTCTTACAATCAATAGGTTACATACACTTTTTGAGAAAAATCTGCAAAAATATTTTTTTATTTCAATTCATCATAGCTTGAAAACAAAGAAATAAGTCATGGCAACATTTAAAACAAAGCAACTCCTTAACAAAACCTTTCATTTGAGCCATTACTCAACTTTCTAGCTGCTATGCACTGGATGCTATATGCTTTCGAAGTTAGTGTTACGCATGAATGCACACACTCTCACCCCTGGACTGAGACCCCCGTAATTAACCCATTCGAAGATTAAATATGTCAAAACGGCTGAAAACCTCTTAAACATAACTTGGAGCATTATTATGCCAAGTTTCATGACAACACCACTTAATACAAGAAAGATATTCCATATTTTGCATTAATGTTCATAAAAAATAATGTACGTTCCGCTTCAGTAGTTACAAAACCACTAAATTTTGAAAGTCCGTAACTTCGTCATTTATTGACTAATTTAAAAAAAAAAAATTGTGTTGGAATCAGCGTTGTTTACTCTACAAGCACACAAAATTTCAGGAACATCTGAGAGATTGGGTTAAATGGCCTGGATCACTTGACAGAGAATGACCCAACAGTCTGATTTTGCGTTTTTTAACTTACTTTTTCTTATTTGCTACTGCTTCCACAAGGCAACAAAAAGTTTTATGTCATTAGGAAACCGCAAAAAGTAAAAACATCTCAAAAAATATCAGTCACGCACTAGCAATAGCTGTAATCAAAATCTGCAAAATGTGACAAATCAGGCCGCATCTCCAGGTGGCCATGGTAGGCCTACTGTCCAAGTTACTAGTTAGCAAATTAGATTTTCAGCTAGCATCGGGCGTGCTTGTTTAACTGGATTTGTTGACTTGTGATCATACCAAGTTTCGGCTTGCTCACCTATCATCATTTGCCAACTTTAGCCACTTGTTGAAATGTTGCTAACTCAGTTGTCACTTGCTCAACTGCCCATACAGCAAAATCTGCTGTTTTTATAATGTAACTGGGTGCCATTTGCTGTTGACTTGCAGGAGAATCTTTTTGGACAACTCTCCATTCAGCGGCGCCTAATGGATGGAATAATCTGAAAGCAATAGGCTACGTCGAGAGTATAGCTACTTGTAACAACTTTTGTAAAAGCTTGTAAAGCATGAACCAATCAGAGCAGTGACGTTCGGTGGCTTAAACCGTTGGGAAAGCAACTTGGAAATATGCTGCAGCAAGGTAGTAGGCACAAAGGGCGTAACCGTCGGGCGAAGCCCGAAGGCGTGTTGCTTCCCTTCTTCTACTGCTTCCCTAAGGCAACAAAAAAGTTTTATGTCATTACGAAACCGCAAAAAGTAAAAACATCTCAAAAAATGTCAGTCAAGCACTAGCAGTAGCTGTAATCAAAATCTGCAAAATGTGACAAATCAGGCCGCATCTCCAGGTGGCCATGGGTGGCATTTAATCTCCAAGTAAAACTGCTGTGTTACTTTATTTATGTTAATTTCTGAAGATGTTATTATTACCGGTAATTGGTTTTCCAAAAGGCACAACAAGCGAACGTGTCCACTTTTCTCCACAATGCATTAGAACTAAAAGTCAAGCAGAGAAGCTACGATTATGAATACCATGATTCAAGTCTTTGGTATGAAACGATTAAGGTTTGTTCCAACAAACCGCTGCAGGGGTGCCACAAAACATTTTTCCCTCCTGTAGGGTGTCGTAAGCCCAAAAAGGTTGGGAACCACTGATTTAGATGCTATTCGGTGTGTCAACAGTCAAACTACACTCATAATCATTTATCAGAAATGCGTGATTAATCTGATTATGCAACAGTTTTCCCCGTTGTGTTAACAGTAATACTACAGACAGTGGTCTACACAGGATTTTCTCAATGGGGGGAGGGGACACAACAAAATGCGTAATAAAAATCTTCATCTTTATACTTATACACTTCTTCAAACAAAAGAGCTTACTAAGTGGGTTCGTGGCTGTACTTGCAAAGTCAGACACTGTACACTGATATATTTCAAAGTGAAACTCACTTTGTTAAGAACTAATAATAGACTTTACTGGAAACAATACCTAAACAACCGAGCACCACAGTGTACTGCACCTACATATCCTGACACCACAGTGTGCACATGAGACAGGCACCTAACTGTCTGCACCTAAAAGCCGTGCTTTGGCAATTAATGTACCGTACTCAATTGTGGCTTTGCATATGTGCTCAAACTGTCTGTGCTATAACGCACAGAAAGCAATGCATAATTGTGATGCAAATTGGGCCCATTAAACAACACAAGTTAACATAACGCCTGAACATACTTGTGTACTTGGCATATCAGTGAATGGAGCATGACCATTGGCTAGCTCGCAGGCTGTAATCCCCATGCTGTAGATGTCAGATAAAGTGTCGTAGCCTTCCATATTCTATTAAAAGTAATTCAGCATTTTCACTCAAATCGACCATATCTTTTATCAAGCAGGCTGATACAGAAAGTAAGACGCATGTCACTGCCAAATAATTGTATGTTGGCATACGATTTTTTGATGCAACATGCAAAATGTCATCTGTAATATTTAACAGTAAAAAATGTCATAATAATTGTGTTTTGCGCTGTATATATCTTAAAAAAACGCCTTTTCATAAAACATATTATACCTGTTCCAAAATTTCTGGGCTAAGCCATGGCAATAAGCGAGTGTCATGCTTTGGATAATCATGAACGTTTTTCAATCGCTGTTCATTGTTGAGCATTGAAATGATGTTACGATTGCCAGATAGTTTCACCTTTCCATCACCAGATACTAAAATGTGAGATGCTTTGATTCCTCTGTAAGATTTAAATTCAATTCATTTATGATTACGTAACCAAAAAGACAACCTTTCCAAGATGATCAAACGGAAATTAATCAGATTAAAACCAAGACTAAATTCACACTACCTGCGTAACTTTTTTACATATTTGGGACACAGCTTTTTGTTGACACTTTACTTTGTTGTATGATCTGTCTGACGTTAAGCCAAAGTTGTTTTAAACGAAGTATGCTTTATTGTATCAGCACACTGCATTTTAGAGAGCAAGTCTTTTAGGCGCCGGTCAAATAGGCGCACACACTGTGGTGTCAGGATATTTAGGTGCGGAGCACTGTGGCGCCCGTTCATTTAGGTGTTATTTCTAGTAAAGTCGGCAGATTGTATCAGCTTGGCGGGTAGGGCAATGTTTTTCACACAAAATGTTGTATTGAACAGAAAAATATGTCATGGCTTCCGTGAGTGAAGCTGCTTAAACCGGCAATGCTTTTCACACAAAACTTGTTACATTGAACAGAAAAATATATTGTATTTTAATGCGCGTGTTCGGCATTTATTTGTTGTTAGTCCAGGTTTGCGTCAGCGGAAGCTTTATCAATAAATTATTCAAGTTTCCGAACATGACTGAGTTCACTTTTAGTGAGTCAAATAATAACTACACTGAACATCAGTAAAAAATATACCGTAGCTTATATTCAAGCGAGTGGTAGGCTTGAGTGAAGAGTAACTTAGATTTCCATCAAAACCACGACTAGGTTTAATAACGAGCAAAGTTGCACCATTAAGTAAGGTTCCATCTGGCTGCAACCTGTGTTCAGGATGCATAGCAAATGTCCTGTGGAGATGTGCTAATATCAAGAGTAGTAGAACGTTGTCTCGCACCTCATCTCCACACGCGCATTAACAAAACAACATATTTTTCTGTTCAATATAACATTTTGTGTGAAAAGCATTGCCCTACCTGCCAAGCTGACACAATCTGCAGACTTTACTAGAAATAGCACCTAAATGAACGAGCGCCACAGTCACTGGCGCCGACTTATGGGGTTACGGGGTGGCCGCCACCCCGTTTAGGTTACATTACTTACTGCAAATAAATGTCATTTGAACGGATGTTTAAATCTTTTTTTGATTATTGGTTTTCGCTTCAAGTCAACGTAAAGCAAGAGGTGAACCAATACAGTATTGCGAAGAAAATGATTGTTTTTGTCACAAGCATGATACTCGCATAACATCAAGCAAGCTACGTGAAGATTACCGTACGCAAAATGTGGCTACGAGTTTTTTCCTTGTTGTTGCGATCGTTTTATTTGTTACTTGGCATAAGTCATTGTTACATTTGTTAGGTTTACAATAGGATTTAATCAATAAAATATGATCTTTCCATTGTCTCCCTCAAAAATCTTTTTTGAAAAATTTTAAACTGCTCATAATATTGCTATAAATTATGACAGCTACAAAATACTTGGAAATAAAATTATCTCGATGATTGATAGCTCCACCCCCTAAATGAATATCTATTTTCAAATTTCATTAAAAAAATGCAATTTTTGAAACTTTTTGAGTTTTATTTAAAAAGTGCACTTAGTAAAGTAGCAGTTTTAACGTTCTGCAAATTTACACGTTTACATGATTCTATTCGAGGAAAGCTACACCCCCTGCCAATGCCCAATAATAACAGCAATAACAGCAACCTTTTTCAATTATATGTACTCAAGATTTTGCATTTTGAATTATTTTTTAATTTCAATTGGAGTGTACTGTCATCTACGTCATGCTTTAATTTCTACTTTGTTATCTACTGTACTTCATGCAGTAATATTGCGTGTCAATGCGTGACAAACTGTGAGGCGGAAATTTATTGGTCTGACATAGGAGTTGCTCGTTACATCATAGAAAAAATTACGAAAAGTTGTCCAGTAAAAGTTTTCGCCGACATTCCAGTTTTATTCAGCCTAAAGATGCCACCGAAAAAGTGTTCAAAATTGCAGCCCTCCATTGAGTCATTTTTTGTTGCGTCTAGTCAAGATTTCAGCCAGCATGAAAGTGACCAAACGCATGAACGAAACGAAAGTGTGCCACTGCCAAAAGGTGTTAGCATGATCAGGGAGGTGGAAGAACCGAGCACGAGCAGGATAATCGCTGTTGAAGGGAGAAGATATCAAAAATCGTGGGAGAGCGAATTCTCGTCGCTAGAATACGATAGATGCAAAGATAGAGCATTCTATCCGATTTGCAAATGGGCAATTTCGCACAACAAAATAAATGTGGCGTCGTTAACTCCATTAAATCAGAACTTTGTAAAAGTTTGTACAGAAACCAGGTATTTGTTTCAACTATGTCGCAACTGCTTGATCTATTGCAAGCAATGAAACAATTGCATTAATGCTTCCAAACGTGGTCTGCATTGTGAAAATATACTTATCGTTGCCTTCCACCACCTGCGAGGTGGAGCGATCGTTCAGTGCACTCAGGCACATAAAAACCTACTTGCAATCTATCACGACGCAACAGCGATTGAACCACGTCCTAATTTTAAATGTTTATCAAGCTGAAGCTTCACGGTTACAACTTCAACAGTTGATTAACAGTTGGATTGACAGAGCTGCTGTTCGCAAAAATACTTTTACCAAAAGGTTAAGTGTCAGAGCAGCAACGTAACAAAAAAATTTATGACATACCTCCTGTGCTTTGTTTTAAAGTTACTTTGTAAATTATCAAGCTACAAATCAGGTGTGAAAAGACAATTGCATCTACAAAACACGTTTAGTAAAAATCAAACAAAAACATGCAGTTTGAAAGTTTTTAGGTTGCCATATTGTGCTATCCGTCACCCCGTGCAAAAACAAAAGTCGGCGGCTATGGCCACAGTGCTTCGCACCTAAATATCCTGACGCCACAGTGTGCGGCGCCTAACTGTCTGCGCCTAAAAGACGTGGACCCTAGGGTGGCCAAAAAAATTGAAATTTTTTATTTTTGTTTGCACACCCTCTCATTTGAGGAGGATTCATGAAAAAATGACACTGTGAAAATTTGAAGTGAATCCGACAAGAGGAAGTGCTCTCCACCGACCTCTAAATTTGCTTTCTTTGGCATAATTCGTCAAAATTCCTTGAACATGTGACGTAACTCTTTTTTGACTTATCTACATTGCAGTTGCAGCATTTTTGTGTTAACCATTGTTTTACTCTGAATTTATGATACAATAAGTGTTTCCACATGCAGAAAAACATAAATAATGCACAAAATAGATCACATTAACAAGCATTTGATATGAAATTAAATGCACTAAACTTTAGCGAAAACCGCATAAAAGTATGTTCACCAGTCACGATCGCAACGCTTCAGGTGACAACACATTGCCCAGAAAAAGCAAAAGAAATGTTTGTAAAGAGTCAAGCCATTGATTTTATTTAATGGAGCTGTTGGCATGTTGGCTTTTACTTGCACTTGTTGGAAGCAGCTTTCTGTGGTGCTCGACCACCTGATAGAAAAGCTGGCGCTGTTGTTCATTTTCCGTAAGGACTTCATTGAAGTCAGTAGCTAATTTGACTGCCCAGTGCTCGCTCTGCACAATCATTGACGACTTTGAGATCATGGCATGCAAGAAATAGCAGCCTTCGATTAAATGCCTGCTGCACGACAGTGATAGCTCCAGCGTGGATTCCAGTATTGCGTGATGTCGTGTCAAAAAAAAGTGCAGCTAAATGCTTTGCTACAACTCGTGTATGAATTCCACTACTTTTTGGCCCATTAGTAATTCCGTTCCAACAGGCAGCTTCGGAATGCCAAGCAGTATCTCAACATGCATACCAGAAACTACAATGGCTAAAGAGTCGCACTTTGTGCCATTGGCATTAGTCAAATGTTTACCATGAAAATGAGCTACAAGTGGAACTGTTGGTTTAAATTTTTGCCGCACTGCAGCTGCCAGGCTTTCACGTGAGGTGTTTCGAGCATTCATGACAGAGGAATGTGACATTGTCAATTCATTTATATCAATTCCAGCTGCAGCAAGAGCAGGAGTGACGATCATCATTGCTTGACGACATCTTGACTTGACAATGTTATAGTTCTGTTCAGTGCTGCATTAAACAGTGGAATATCGATAATGCAGTGTTTTGGTAATGGCTGCTCCTACTGGGTTTTCTTTTGTTTTGGTGTTATTTGGATTTACGGTGCAAACAGTGGGTCACTGGAAGAATCTTCATCATCTGCTGATCATTTTCAGATGAGAAAGCAGCAGCATTTGATGGTACTGGATCAATGCGATTTCTGTTGCGTCTCTGTTCATCATCTTTGCGCTTTCTATACTTTGCAGCAGCTTGCCGATGCATTGGGTCCTCTGTTGTCATCAGTATCGGTCATGCACCACATTGGTCTATCAAAAACTGGCAGTCTTCTGGTATTGTTGTGCGGCATTCCCAGTTAGCATGTGCAATATCAAATAATGCACTTAAGCTCTGGGTGAAGTCAGCTTCTGAGGTCATCTGGCAAGCTGGATTTCGCCTCCCTTTGTGCTTTGATTCTCCTATATGCTCTTCATGGATGCGTTTTAGTTTGGTAACAACGTGAGTCTTTGCAGTGGTAGCGGTATTAGCTTTCATTCACAAGAACTGTGCTGTAAGCAAGTGGCAGTGTAACCTTATTGATCTTCATCTCGTAGTAGAGGTGGTGAAGAACCACGCCCCATACAGGCAGCTGACATGGCCCCTCAAGAGTCAACACTAGAGAGTGGGTGTCCATTTGTTGACTCTCTTGAGGGCCATGTCAGCTGCCTGTATGGGGTGTGGTTCTTCGCCGTCTCTGCTACGAGATGAAGGTCAATAAGATTACACTGCCACTTGCGTGCAGTGCAGTTGCAGATGAAGTAATATTAACTACTACCATCTATACCACTTTTTAGTTTGCAGCACCTTTATCAATATCTGCCCCTACAAATGACCTAGCAATGTTTCAGCTCACAGAGGATTATAAAGAGGTTGACAATGCAATTTCTCAAGTGGCAGAAAAAAGTTGAGGTTGCGCTTGTGGTACATCAGTGAGGATCTTGCTGCACTGCCTTTATTCAGTGATAATAACACAGATGATGAAAAAAAGGCAATCGTTAATGCTCTTAAGAAAGACCCATTTCCCGAAGATGTTCGTCGTGTTGCCCCAAACAAAATTGTCAAGTTTCAACGTCTCTCTTTGGCACAGTTTGTAACACAGCGTTCACTTAACCTTTTCGAGTCACTGCTTCTGTCGACACATGGCATGATCGTGATGATTATAAAGAAGCATGCAAAGTTCGGCGTCATCTCATAGTCGTCAATGATTGTGCAGAGCGGGCACTGGGCAGTCAAATTAGCTACTGACTTCAATAAAGTCCTTACAAAAAATGAACAACAGCGCCACTGCGCCAGCTTCTCTATTAAGTGGTCGAGCACCACAGAAAGCTGCTTCCAACAAGTGCAATAAAGTCAACCAATGGCTTGACTCTTTACAAACATTTCTCTTGCAATTTCTGGGATTTCTGGGCAATGTGTTGTCACCTGAAGCGTTGCGATCGTGACTGGAACGTAGTTTTATGCGGTTTTCGCTAAAGTTTAGTGCATTTAATTTCATACCAAACGCTTGTTAATGTGATCTATTTTGTGTATTATTTATGTTTTACTGCATGTGGAAACACTTATTGTATCATAAATTCAGAGTAAAACAATGGTTAACACAAAAATGCTGCAACTGCAATATATAGATAAGTTAAAAAAGAATTAAGTCACATATTCAAAGAATTTTGACGAATTATGTCAAAGAAAGCAAATTTAGAGGTCGGTGGGAGAGCACTTCCTCTTGTCGGATTCACTTTAAATTTTCACAGTGTCATTTTTTCATGAATCCTCCTCAAATGAGAGGTGTGCAAACAAAAACAAAAAATTTCACGTTTTTTTGGCCACCCTAGTGGACCCGCATTTTATGCACAATTGCACATGTAACACATACTTAACAAGTTGGACGAATAAAAACACCACACCTTTCTATTGTTATATTATTATATTAGTGTAATGTTTTTTTTCTCGAATCGTGTTTGAAAGGCAAATAAAACAGATATCTCGATATCTTAACAGTCACGAAACAGTAAGGAAAAAAAGCTTTTTTCTTGCTCATTGTCATGGAGCACTAACCAATTTACTTTAGTTGTACTATTGAATAGAAAAGTTTAGCACTCAACATATACGAACTTCAGCTTTACAAGAACAAATCAAAAGTTTTTCTGGCAGTTCATTCAGAATATAATTTTCAAACTGGGGTTAGCGTAAAAAAAAAAAGATAAGTCGTGGGGTATGTACATTGTACATGCAAGCAAGTTATTCGTAATAGCATTTTACTGATTTCTTGTGTCAGTCTACGAGTTGACCATGACTTCTACAAAGGTTTTTCAAAAACACTTTCTATAATTGATTTAATAGTGGAATACGGCCAACCGCATCCATCACAATAAATATCGTGTGTGAAGGGATGTTTAAACCAGCTGATACTTCTTGCGTTATGTATGTTCTATCACATGCAAACGGCACTAAACGTTTTTGAAGCCACACATCTAGTATTTGGGCTTATCCAACACGAAACCAGCCACATTGACGCATGCCAAGATCTATCTTCTATAACTACACTTATGAGCAGAAAAGTTTGAAACGGAAAGCCATTTGTCTGCACTCTGCAGTAGTTGTTGTCTCACATTTCAAATTACAGCATTTGTTTAAAAGCTAGGTACTGATTTTACATTTTTCACTTGTTAACTTAAGGGTATAGTAGTTCCCTTTTAATATATTGCGAAGTAATCAGTGCCTATATATAATTGCTTTGAAAATAATATGATGACCGACAATTCCTTGTTCAATCATGATTGCCAGTGGTTCTTAACCAGAGTTTGATGGAGCTATTTCATGAGTTTGGCGCAAAAGTACTCTAAAAAATCGATAGGGGCCTATTTAATAGACGGTCAGATAAAGGTTGGCACAAGCCTTAAAGCAGCCGGCGGCCATGGCCGCTAAGTAGTGCTTGCATGACCGCCAGTGCTACCTCCTCAGTCGGCCAATTTGGCCGCCGGTTTTTTCTAGCTAATTATTTAATTTTGCGATAGAATGATCGTGAATTAACTGTCGAAAATATCTAGTATCAAAGAGTGACGCAGAATTAGGTCAGCGCGTCATAATCACCACTGTTGTATTATATTGTGCGGAAACATTTGCTATTGTATGGAAAATATCACGCTGCCATCACCAGCTATAAGTCTTGTTTGTAATTCCCGACGTTTATTTTAACAGTGTTAATCCGAAGTGCTAATTTACATCGGCTGGCAATATTGTCGTTTTTATGTCGATTCAATGTTGTCGGAAATTGAATTGTTGTTAAAAAGGAGAACTGTCCAGACAACAAAATTTGTCATTTTTACCCTGATTTAACGACTGCAAACGTAGAATCAATGTAAAAATGACGGATTTTGTTGTCTGGCTAAGTTAGTTGACATCCGAGGGGAAAACACGTGTCTTCAGAGTTGAGAAATGTTTCCGCTGTGGGTTAGTGACTTCACACACTCAATGGTGACATCATAACGGTATAAATGGTCAGGTTTTATGAAAGGCGATATTCGGTAATGCACTAATGCAGTTGAAACAATTTACTGAGCAGCGAGCAGTTGAAACAATTTAGCGTCGTTAGATGGTCCCGCAATACCGGATTACAATAAAGCAGTTATTGCGTGGTCATAGGCGTAGAGTTTTAGAAATTACTGGGGGTGCAGTTATATCAGAATATCACATGCATAAACATCAAACACCGTATATACTCGAGTATAGGTCAAGATTTTTCGCTAGTGATTTTCACCTTAAAAAAGCAGGTTCGACATAAACGGGACAAGCTGTTGTCTCCAGCTTTTTTGCTGCGACAAAATCATTGCCAACAGAGATTACGGATTGTGAAATGGCGTCGGCAGAAGTAAAAGTTTTGAATAGGTTTATTTGCTGTGATTCAAACTTAATTTTCAAATTTAATGATGTCTTGTCAATTCTAAACTTTATACACTTGTTAACCGATAATTTTTTTTATTTTTGGGTGTAGGATGTAATCGTTCTTATTACGTAACATTCCATGACCGTTGAAGTCGATGTTAAACCTTAGCGGCCGCTTAAAACAATGATGTCAGGTTGGCTAGGTGTTAATGGCGGTAAGAGACGTCGTTAATGCAGGCAATATCTGCGACCAAGACTATTAATCACCTTTTCTTTGATCGGTTTTCGATTTAATTCTCACACATTGCGAACTATCTTTGCTTCAAGAACATCGTGGGGAGTCATAATAGCACATTTTGCTGGCCTAGTTTTGTTTGAGTTCAACCACTCAGGTCAGAAGTTACAGTTTTTCCTTTGAACTACTGAATAAGCTTTTTTGCCCGAGATAAAACATTGCTGGCGCTGGCGGACATTAGCTCATTTTCTACATTGATTCAATGTCAGCCAGTGTTGAATGTTCATGTGTTAAGTTCAGAGCGGATTTCGATTTTTATGCGTCTGATAACAAAACAATGCGTTCTGTTGAATCATAATGATCTCACAGCGGGAAGACCTTGTTGAAAACAGCGTCTAATTTAACTGGTTTACTTTTTTTGCTATGAATTGTTACGTGACTATTCCAGCAGCGTAAGTTACTCTTCGCTCTACTTTGAAATTTAGTCACCGTATGTCAATACCGTTAAGAGCAGGGGTGCGCCGCACCCCTGCACCCCCTTACTCTACGCCAGTGTGCGTGGTACGATTCTATAGCAGGACATCACCCAGACTTCAACAACACTACGTGATCATTTTGGCCTTGTTGCAAGTTTAATTCTATTTACTTGTGCTATCGTTATTTGTATTTTGGCCTCCAAGCACGCAGATTTGGCCGCCGAGAAGGAGCTCTCGGTAGGCCACGATGGCTGCCGGAAAAAAACACGAGTTTTAAGGCCTGTTGGCAGTTTATTATCGTTTACAAAAGGCCATTGACCTCATTGTCTTTACAATGGGCAATTTGTTTAAACATGGCTGCTTTGAAAGGTACCGGTAGCAAAACTGAAGAAATAGCCATTTTTCTAATTGAAGATTCAGCAGCAAAAATTATCTAACAGTGGAAATAGAAAAATATAGCGTAGCAATGAAGAAAACAGTTTGGAAATGCACGTCATAAACGTCATCACTTTCCAAGATAAGTTGCTTTGCAACAGTTGGAGCTGAATTAGATCAGAAAAAGCATTTGAAATAGTCTAACAACTAGTAGGCTACTGCTTATTAGACATATAAGTTAATGACAGATGCTGCTGAGTGGTGACGTAGTAAGTTTAATTTTCCATCATCATTCAAAATGAGAAAATTACCATTCAAAAAGTTATCCCTTTGATCTTATTGCTAAAGTTGTCCTTGAGGTTCTCACGACATTCGTAATCACTTCTGTGTGAGAATGCACTTTCTTTTTCGTGAAGGTTAAACCAAAAAAAAAAAACAGGCTTGCATGCGAAAACGACATGAGAATTGCTATTTCCGAAACAAAGTCCTGAGTCTCCTAGTTGGCCACCGAAAAACAAAAGTCACATTGATACACAAATGTATAATGATTAATGTGGCGGATTTTTGTTCATATGACTGGAGCACAAATTCGGGGTAATTCAGGTATATATAACAAACAAAACCTTGCAGAATAACCTAGGGACTCAGTTGTTGGAGAGGTTAAGATTAAGAACCACTGGCTTGGACAATGAATTCGTTGATAGCTCATTTCAATTAACTGCCATGAGTAAAGCAAGGAAATACAGCATAAATTATATGACTTAAACTTTTCATCTACCTGTGAATGTATCCTAGCCGATGAATGTACATTAATGCTTTTAAGACCTCTGATAAAATGAATGCAATGAATCGTTCACACAGTCCAAACCGAAAATAGGATTCTAACAAATCTGAACAAGCACCTGCAAAAGTTTAATGAAAAAAATTCAATTTATATAAAAATTTAATCATTTATGGTATAACTGGTATATTAATCCACGGAATGGCCCGTTTCGGTGAGTCCGATTCGGTGAGTCCAATTCGGTGAGTCCGATTCCCTATTCGGTAATTTTTTGAATTTTTTTTTTAAATTATCGAGTACCGTAGCCTAATTATCATTGCCGTTTAAGGGTTAGGGGTTAGAGGTTATGGTTAGGGGTCAGGAGTTACAAACTCACCGAATCGGACTCACCGAATAGTAGCAGACCCATTAATCCAAGCCATATCCCGATTTTGAAGTGTCAAGTTTGAGTTATGGATTGCTTTTTACTGTTTTGTGTTTGTTTTATGATTGCATCTAAAGGTCTTTCCAAACTCGTTCTCTCTTGCATAGATGGCTAACATTTGCCTGTAAACAAACAGTGTAAATGGTAACTTGTCTTGTTTGAATACAAAAATTCACAAGATTGCATAAATGCATAACTCAACATTTCGCGTAACTTGATGTTTATTTTTGCATTCTCATTCAGGTGTTGAGTTAGACTCCAGTAACAGTAAAAGCATCCAAGTTTAACATTCAAAGAGGAATGGAAAAAAAATCAAGTTACCGTATTTTACGGACCATAAGGCGCACCGGACTATAAGGCGCACTGTCAATAAATTGCTTTGATTAGTTTTTTGTTCATACATAAGGCGCACCGGACTATAAGGCGCACCGGACCATAAGGCGCACCGGACCATATATAATAGTATATCGGTACTGGTTTTGAGTGTAGGCAATAAAGCACTACCTCACTTGATCCATACATAAGGCGCATCGGACCATAAGGCGCACGATCAATTTATGAGGAAAAAAAAGAATTTAAAGTGCGCCTTATGGTCCGTAAAATACGGTAGGCAGATTCTAACGTTTTTCAATCAAAGTCAGCATGCAAAATTTAGTGTCTTTGAAAAAGCTCTTTAAAAATTGTTTTACCAAGCACAAACATTAAACGTCAGCAAAATATTTTTTGAACTGCATATTAGAAAACAAAAATATCTCACCATAACTCATAAATTCAGTGATGACAAATAGTCTTTTCTTTTCAATAAAAGCAGTATCATGAATGAGAATATTGGTGTGATTCAAAGAACGTGATGCCAACAATTCTTTCTGTAAAGTCATATCACTTAGCAGTGTGTCTTTAAAGATTTGTCTGAGTAACTTAATTTTAGCAAATTATAATATCAGAACAGACATGACACATATATTAATATAACATTGGCTTTAAACCTTCACAAGTAAGGACAGCATGGCCCAATTACTGGGATTTCGTTGGTCTGAGGGTAATGTGAATAATATGTATATAATGTAAATTTATTGCATTTCAATTCTTGTAGTTGTAAAAAGTAAAAAAAATACTGCTCCATACATTTCATTAAGACAGCAAAAATTTAAATGTGCAAAGAATAGGCGATAGTTTTTATACAACTGTTCACAAAAAATGTCATCATCATGTTCTTTAATCTTCTCCCAACACACTGTGAAACTTTCAAAGGCTTACCAATGGTTAACTCACTGCATATAGGCTGGGTTTTTTTTTTCGGTCATTTATCGGTCATTGACCGATTTTTTAGCAAAATGTCCGAAAAAAATATAGTCAATTCGGTCAAAATGTGCGAAAAAATATATAGTCAATTGACTATATATGACCAAAAATGACTAAAAATGAACAAAATAAATAAAAAATAACCGAATTTTTCCAAGTCATTTCGGACAAATGACCGAAATGTCTCAGCGAAAAAAAAAACCCAGCATATAGGTGAAGCGATGTAATTTCAATGCATTGCATCAAAGCAATTCGAATCAAAAATTATATGACCAGAGTAATGCGCCTCATTAAATAAAAATCCATGTTTTTGTAATTGACTACTTCTGCATAAGGCATAATACCTATTTTTGGTATACATATGGTCTATGTTGGCATACAGATGGGGTCATTACAGTCATTCAATTAGCGTCACCAAGCTGTAGACCGTTGCAAATTTGCTGAAGTTACTCTGAAAAATCGTCTTCAAATGTCTGGCAAACAGGGTATACGATTAACCAATTTTGTTCGTACACATTACATAGTATTCAAAATGACAACTTATGTAGACACAAAAATGTTTTTTAGCATAAAATGTGTTCATGCTTACTTGAAGATAAGCGATAGTTTCCAAACTACATTTTTCCAAGTCTGTTATTCTAATGGCTTTGCACTGCGATGATTGATGGTGCTGGGCTAAATGTACTGCGGTATTGGAAAAGCCACTGTTTCCTAGTAAACAAAAAATAATAAACTGTGCAGTTGTGACAAGCCAGATTATCAGGATCACTTTGTATCAGTTGTCTAAAAATACAAGTTTTCATCTGCACTTTATTGTAGTTTCATAACCAAGAAATTGTATACAGCACCACATATGTTAGGTAGGCTACAGCATTGGCTATTGCTAAATGGAATTGAAAAAATGAGAGTCACTAACTCAAGCATGAAATTTGTGCTCAAAAGTGCTTTCAGTTAGAAGTTTTGAGATAGGGCTCATGTCATGTATGTGGGATAACTAGCACAAACTATCATCAGCATGATTGTTAAGGGAGCATTTAATAATAAGTTTAAGACACTTTCTTCAAGTGCCTTTCATTTTAAAATAAAGTTATCGTTTGTTTTAAATGCTTAAACCAGTGGTTCCCAACCGGGAAGCCATCTATATTTTGCATGCTGACTTTTATTCACTTTCAACTAACATTTCTAGACAAAATTACAAAGAAAAAAATCTCACTTATTTTGTGGTGGCCCATACAAATTCAATGATTAATTCAAGAGGAAATTTTAAAATGTTTGCGGAATCTCCGTTTAGTGACTTTGACTTTTTTCTATTTTGTCTTTCTATCTTTTCAGAGTACGAAATAGGGGTACAAAATGTTTTGTATCTTTTTGACGGAAAATTCTTGTTTGATTTCAAGATTGCAGCAATTTGAGCAGGCTTTTTTACTGATTACTGAGTACGGTAAGTAAACAAAAGAAAGAAATGGCCTTTGAGATGATGAAAGGAATTTTAACACTTTAGTACAACTTCAAAGATATATCTTGTGGGAATTTCTATGCATTTTTAAAGTCAAAGAAAAGCTAGTTGAAAAACATCAGACCTTCGGAAAAATATAGCCTAAGCAATAGATTTTGCCACCTTTTCCTGTTCATTAACGTGCTGGCAGGTTTATATCGATTTTTGTAGTTAGTATCTTTTTCGTCCCGGACGCGTTAATGACAAAAAATAAAAAATGAAATGAAAATAGGATATGATAACCCTATTGTAGCCCTAATCATCAGCACAATGACAAGTGTATGTTTATAGCGACCTGTCATAGGCCCACTTTCGTTTCAGCCGTGAATTAAATATTGGGTACGATTAGATTGGTCTTACAATTTTTTTCAAAATTCTTGCGCACACCACTGCAATCACATATGGTAACATTCCATGCAGTTTCACTTACCAATTAAGCGTATCAGCTTGAAGTCATCACAGGTAGCCATTTATATCAAATAAAACAAGCACACTGAACTATGTTTTAACTAAACTAGTCAGACAAGCAAAATACTTCAATTAACCCCTATGAAATTAGTAATCGAAAAACAAGGCGAGGCTCAGGGGCGCCGGAACGATTTTTGACTGGGGGGGGCAAGATTACGAAAAAAGGGCACTTTTGTTTAGTAAAAGGCCAATTTTTTTTTCAAGTTTCAAGATAAAATATAGCGATAATGATAATCCGGTATACAAAGAAGGGCACCATCCTATGTTATAATGATGTAACCTACTGTCAAGCCTTAAAGTAGCCTGTGGCCATGGCCGCTAAGTAGTGGTTGAATGAACCGCCAGTGCTACCTCCTCAATCGGCGAAGTTTGGCCGCCGATCTCTTCTAGCCAATTATTTAATTTCGCAATAGAATGATCGTGGATTAACTGTCGAAAATATGCAGTATCAAAGAGTGACGCAAAATTAGGTTAGCGCGTCATAATCGCCACTGTTGCATTGTGCGGGGAATATTTGTTATTGATGGAATATATCCATCTGCGATCGCCAGCGCTGTAAGTCTTGTTTGTAACTCCCGACGTTTATTTTAACAAAGTCTTAATCCGAAGTGCTAATTTACATCGGCTGGCAATATTGTCGTTTTTATGTCGATTCGATGTTGTCGGACATTGAACCGTTGTTAAAAAGGAGAACTAAGCTATTTGACATCAATGGGGAAAACATTTTTTGATCATATTTTGCAAAAATTATATGCTTCTTTTAGTAATGTACATCATTGAAATAGCTAAAACCTCAATTGCTAAGGCAACAGGGATCAGATGTCAGTAGATGAAACAGAAAAAATATTTCGCACTTGCTAGTGCATCGTCAGTTCTGATAAAAGGCAGTTAAAGCTTACAAGTAATGTTTTAATCATTGAAATACTTATTTTATTACCTTGCCGTCATCGTCAACACATGTCGAATGTTGTTTTTCGTTGCTAAAAAGAATTCTAGGGGAGTGGCAAACTTCTATAAAATCAGCCACATTGCAGACCGTTTGAATAGTAGCCTACTGGATTACAATCCCGATAAAGCAGTATTGCGTGGTGCAGCGATTCTCTTGTAGGACGTCGCCCAGGCCCAGACTTCAACAACGCTAAGTGATCATTTTAGCATTGTTGCAAGTTTAATTCTATTCACTTGTGCTATCGTTATTTTTATTTTGGCCTCCAAGCACGCAGATTTGGCCGCCAAGAAGGAGCTCCCGGTAGGCCACGATGGCTGCCGAAAAAAAAACGAGTTTTATGGCCTGTACTGTGTTGCAACATTTTGTGCTGTAAATATTATTTTGAGGCAAAAATGAAAGATTATAATTAGGCTAAAAGCGAATAGCAGAAATTGTTATATTGCAAAATGTGCAGTTGCTTACATGACTTTAAACGTCGGCTGCATAGCCGAGTGGTGAGAGCCCTGGAACGGCAATCGAAAGGGCGCCGGTTCAGCACCGCTCAAGAGCATGCGGCTGTGTCTTTGGCAGGACACTTAAAGGCATGCCTGAAGGTGGACACGAAGATTGGCTTCCTTGCCTTTCCGTCCACTTAATATACATCTCAGGGAATCTTCAACCACCAGGTGTAAACCTGGATCGACAAACAAAAAATATATTTAAAAAAAAGACTTTAAAAGGGCACCATTGCCTCCCCTGCCCCCCCGCTTCCGGCGCCCCTGGCGAGGCTATCAGCACAGCAATTAACTAACCAACTCCTCAACAAAAATACAAAAAAACTTTGGTAGAGCTTGGCAGCAGTATTGCCAGACATTTTTAAAATTTTCAGCATCATCAACAACCAGACCAGGTCAGCTCAGTTTGATTGATTGATTGATTGATTGATTGATTGAATCTTTATCCTCGGACTGGGAAAGCTTCTTGAAGAGCTTAATCCTGGCAGTTTCGCATACTTGTAGAGGCTTTGAATCACTGACGCAGGCCCGGTCACCGAGATTGACAGAGTGAAGTTTCCGATTGTTGAAGTCTTGTTGCCGGGGAACTATTCCATCCATTAGATGCCGCTGAATGGAGAGCAGTCCTTAACGTGCGTTGCTCAAGCGCACACCCCGAGAGTCGAACCAGCGCCGCTTGATCTTGAAGTTTCTTCGTTCCAGAAGTGACGCGCTAACCAATTGTTTTTACAGGTCGGTCCATTATAATAAGTTAAAAAAATCCCAAAAGTAGACTAAAGATAAAAATTCGCGCAAAGCAGTCAGCAAAGTGAAAACTTTCATAAAAAAATGCCATTTTTTGTAAGAAATTACAGCCATCAGCCAGTGCAAAACGAAACAACCAAGGGAGGGTTCTTTCCTGATCTCCAAGGAGTAGGGACAGCCCGACTCAAGAACAAACGGCGCTTTATACAAGTCATATTTTCTTCTATTTTCATAACGCTCAGAGCTCAAGGTCGATAACCCGGAGGTTACACTTTTCAGGTTTATATTTTTTGTTCCTTACAAAATGAAATTTGTAACCTGGCTTATCATTAGTGCATCCGCTTCGGAAGCCGCACACGTTGCAACTTATTTCGATCTAGAACGTGTCTCAAGCACGTTCTATTATTTTTCAAACCTTTGCTATGTTAACATACATTTTTTTGCTGTGATGGCCAGAAATAAAAATAACTAAACTGATAATGGCTGAGTTATCCTTTTTTCAAATTTTAATTTTGTAAAAGTTGACTTTGACAACATTGAAACTTGCACGCATGAGTTGTTGTGGACATAATCATGTAGGCTTCAGCTTCAGTCAAGACGATCTCCTTGCAGTTCAGTCATCAAATCATCCATGAATCATCATAGACAGTGGTGTCACGGCTTGTGTTTTAGCCCAAGGTCTTGTGTTTTTGATTTTGTGCTTTCCGATCGATTTTTACTAAATCTTGTGTTTTTTAATCAAAGTCAAATTAATCGTTGCTACCATGGTTTGAGTTTGGTAGAGAATTAAGGACTGGCACTAAAAGGTTTTGGCAACTTGTTTGTTTGTTTATCTTTATCCTGCATTGCGGGAAAGCGGACGTGAGCGCTATGCATCGGTGTACGCCTTCCGACGTACACCTGACCCACGCTGCAGCCGACGGCAATGTCTGTTTCCGGTTGTCTACTCTACTTATGACTTAAATTTGGTACTACCTATTACTCGAAATCGATCACTAGGTAGAAGCAATTATCGTAAAGTTTCTTGCCCAGAGAAACAACAGCAAGTGCGGGTGGCTGGAGTCGAACATGCAGGCTCTCGACTGCGAGCCCAACGCGCTAACCACTTGGCCACGGCTGCCGACTAGGCTTCTAGTACCGTACTTAAGCATATTGACCAATTTTATACATTAAGTTATCAAGCCTGAAAAGATGAGCAAAAAATTTGATCTGAAGAAAGTATGCCAGACTCAGAGGTTGTGTTGCTAGATAACAAGAGCAGCAAAAAGAGTACATCACCATTCAGCATCAAATAATGACAATTATTCACCAAATCCCAAAACAAAAAAGTGGTATAAACAGCCTTTTAATCGTCAATGAACACATCCCGATTTTAAAAGTTTGATACAAGAAGACAAAACTGATCGATATGTAGCTTTTTGTAAGATTTGTGATACCGGGGCCTATTAAATTAAAGACCACAAATTTAAATGTTGAAACAGTGATTTAGTAAGCATGTATTTTCTCTAAACTGTTGATTTTAGAATGTTATTCTTCAAATTGGCACAAAATGAGCCACAAAGGTTCAATTTTGCAATCTTGTGCTTTTTGACTTAAATCTTGTGCTTTTTCCAAATTTTCTGTGGCAGCATTGACCATAGATGACTTATATAGTACCGTAAGTCATCTATGCTTCAGTTGATCAGTTAGTTGTTTTCGATCATCACAGCTAAAGCAGTTCATGTCAACATACCAAAGGTGTAGAAAAAGCTTCTTGCGGTTGTGGGACTAGTGGAATTGTAGATGTTTCATCTTGAATTTCTGACCGTGGTTATCATTTTCAAGGAATTTAGCTATGTGTATACTGTATAATATATTGCAATTCAGTACCGGTAGTTATTTATAATGTGCTGTTTACATTTAAACATGTTTAATTGTTGTAAGTTGTGCTGTTTACATTTAAATGTGCAGTCTACAGTAGTTGTGTTCACTGTTGGAGACTAAATAAAATTTATGAAATTCATCGTACTGTACGGTATGTTATACTTTTATGCCAAAATTCGGATATTATTTGAACAAACCTTGTACAAAGCATATAATATCATATGCCATTATCCTGGGTTTTAGGGATGTGTTTTAATCATTAAGCTTAAATGACATAAGTAGGTACGTACTTATAACTAATCAGACTTTTCATTTCAGCATTTGGCTATTCTATTATTCTGTGCAAAATGTTGAGTTCTCAGTGGTCTGAAAATGAATTGGAAGATGTGGAAGTTTGTCCTAGAGAAGAAGCAGCTGTAGTATATGGAAGTGTAACTATCACTAAACTTGGACAAGTTTTTACACCTTTCCAGGTTGTAAACTACAGTATGGGAACGTTCAAATATTACGTAACGCTTTTTTTCCGAATTTTTGACCCCCCCCCCTCCCCCATGTAATGCTTTTTTACTACGAATTCAGCACAAAAAACTACCATTCCGTACTCGAAAGCGTTACGTAACGTTTTGCTTGAACCCCCTCCCCCCCGATGTGACGCTAACGTAACGCTTTGCATAACCCTCCCCCTCGAAGGCGTTATGTAATATTTGAACGTTCCCTATTGGGTCATTCCAGCTCAATTCACCCAGTGCTGTTAACACCACCATCACCGATTTACATCAAATTTGGTTTGTGGTTAGGTTTTGGGCAAAAACACACAAATTTTAAATTTTATCAAAATCCGGCCAATGGTTTTGGAGATATGGCCCTGTGAAATTTCGTATTTTGGGGGGAAATGGGGTTACCCGACTTATTTCAAAATGCCATTTCTCAGCAACCACTGGGTGTATTTTAATGAAATTGGTGTCATTTTGCAGGAAATTGGTCAAGGATTTCATTTCTGTGGTTAATTTTCAAAAATAAGCATGTTTGGGGGTAATGACCTTTGCTTTGACCTTGACCCTGTGGATCACGTGATACAAAAAACTTGTCTACATAAAAAATATTCCTTGATACCATCTCTATAACATATGAAAAAATGGGAGAGGTAATATTTTTAGTTTAGCCATAGTTTTCATTCAAAGAGGACAATATCTGTGAAATTTTCATAAAATCCGGTTAGCTTAAACCTTATATTGTAGAATAAGTCTTGCTGCTCTTGCAACAACTGTGTACCAGCTTCATTTTTAATAATCAGAAATTGATTTCGCCATACTGTTATAGCATGGTCAGTCTAATAAAGTATATCGTTATCCATAGGCGCTGAGTTTTCAAAATAGCTGGGCGTGCGAACACATACTGTCATGTCATAAAGGTTATTTTGTGCATTTTTCAAAAGGGCGATTTTGCTAGGTTGTTGGGCTAGCCTAGTTTTACATTTAAGTCTATGTATCTTTACATTGTAATACATTGTAGTCTATGTAAAAGTCAATGGTGAGAGCAATGTGTGGGGTGAAAACGAGAAGGGAAAAAAGGACTGAAGAATTGTTGGATATGCTAGAGATGAGAGAGACCATAGACCAACTGGCAAGGGCAAATGGAGTAAGATGGTATGGACATGTGATAAGGAGGGAGGAAGGAAGTTTTCTTAGAAAGGCATTAGATCTAAAGGTGGATGGGAAGAGGAAACGCGGTCGTCCAAGAAGAACGTGGAAACAACAAGTGAAGGATGAATTTAAAAAAGTCGGACTGAAGGAGGAAGATGCAAGGGACAGGGTGAAATGGAGAAAAGGGATTAAAACAATTGCTGCGCGGAAACAATCGGCCACCCCCACTAGTGGGGAACAAACCGACGATGGATTATGATGATGATGATCTTCTAACACGATTTGGAAACAAGTAATAAATATAATTGGTACGCAACAACGTCTGGTCCTGGTAATGCAGTTCCGCATATTTTTTGTGATTGGTGTGTGCGGGTTGCGGGACGAAACTTGCGAGTTTAATATCAGTGACGTAACAGACGCAACTGTGATGATTGAGATGACAAATTTAGAGCATTTTGGTCCTGGACAAGATGTACTTATGCAGCATCTCCTTAGCTGTGATGAAATACCAGAAGATGTAACATACCAGCAATGGATTAGTACAGATCGGGCTAAATTGATCGCATTAGTTGAATCAAAAACTGAACTCCCAGAAAAGCTGTCATATCAGATTATGAAATTGACAAGACATAGTTACACTGCTAAGGCACAACATAAGTATATGAACAATTTGAAGACAACCATAAAACCGAAATCATTGTTCAAGGTGACTTTGCAGAAAATTACTCTTATGTAGCACAAGATGAAGTGCAAAGCTTCCACTGGGATAATAGGCAGGCCACTTTACATCCGTTTATTGCATATCGTCGACTGGCAGATGGATCACTTGAACACAGAAATGTATGCATCATAAGCGATATCATGGAACACAGCACCTACACAGTTTATGCTTTTTTACAAGTATTTATTGATTATTTGAAAGGTGAATTTCCTGAACTTGAAAAAATTTATTATTTTACAGACGGCTGTGCTGGCCACTACAAGAGCAAGCCAAATTTCATCAATTTATGTAATCATGTCAAAGATTTTGGCATCAGGGCAGAATGGCACTTTTTTGAAACTCCTTATATCTTATGAAACTCTTTATCATTGAAACTCCTTCCATGATTGCATCTGGCAGATTGTGTAAAAACCGGTCAGCTCAGTGATTGCTGTCTATGGAAAACTTTCAGAACCTAACATTTTGTCTGTTGTGTCTTGACTAAACTATGTCATTTAACTTATTTTTGTGCAGTATTAATTGGGAGCGTTTATGTATTACATCATCAGAATATGAGATATTTTACCTCCTCCCCCATTTGCCATCATTTCCCAATGTTATAAGCTTATTTTACAAAAAAACAAACACCCCTCATCATCATTTTGGACCCATTCTTTCTGATGATGCAATGTGCATATCGTTCCATTTGTACATACCATTACCATACTATTTTTGAAAATAATTTTAAGAAAATTTGTTGAAAAATCATGAAACTTGCAAACTTTGAGTGAAAACTATGGTGAAAATAGAAATATTACCTCTCCCATTTTTTCATATGTTATAGAGATAGTGTCAAAGAATATTTTTCATGTATTTTACAAAAAAACAAACACCCCTCATCATCATTTTGGACCCATTCTTTCTGATGATGCAATGTGCATATCGTTCCATTTGTACATACCATTACCATACTATTTTTAAAAATAATTTTAAGAAAATTTGTTGAAAAATCATGAAACTTGCAAACTTTGAGTGAAAACTATGGTGAAAATAGAAATATTACCTCTCCCATTTTTTCATATGTTATAGAGATAGTGTCAAAGAATATTTTTCATGTAGACAAGTTTTTTGTATCACGTGATCCACAGGGTCAAAGTCAAGGTCAAAGCAAAGGTCAAAAGGTCATTACCCCCAAACATGCTTATTTTTGAAAATTAACCACAGAAATGAAATCCTTGACCAATTTCCTGCAAAATGACACCAATTTCATTGAAATACACCCAGTGGTTGCGGAGAAATGACATTTTGAAATAAGCCGGGTACCCTCATTTTCCCCCAAAATACGAAATTTCACAGGCCCATATCTCCAAAACCACTGGCCGGATTTTGATAAAATTTAAAATTCCTGCTTTTTTACCCAGAACTCACACACAAACCAAATTTGAAGAAAATCTGAGGTGGTGGTGTTAAAAATTTCATTTTTTTTGGGTGATTTGATGTGGAATGACCCTATTGTGAATTGTAATAAATTTATAAAATTGAATTTTTGCTTGTATGTAGCATATATATATAATATATATGTGTAATATTTACGATGATGTAGACTTACTTATCAAAAGCTCGTATTATTTTTGTCCAGCCCTTGTATGTGCACAAAATTTTTAATATATTATTGTCACTTGTTAGCAGACTTTGATTTTTACTTAGGTTACAAAAACGAAAAAAATATTCCATATACAGTAGAACTCGGTTAATCCGGATCTTTGCCTAATCCGGATAAAACTGGAAGTACAAATGAACAAGTCTTGATAGAACCGTCATTGGTTAATCCGGATCTTTGCCTAATCCGGATGGAATCGCCGGTCAAATCGAATCCGGATTAACCGAGTTCTACTGTATATATATATCAATTTTTTACTTTTTTGCATGTTTTTCAGACCTTCTGATGATCCGTTAGGTGAAACAATTTGTAAAGGCTTCAGATAGTAATAACTATATTTGATTCCATATATATATATATACAGTAGCCTATATAGAAATAATATGATGCAAAACCAATTGAAAAAAAGCAAAATCAAGCAATTTACAGAACATCAGTGTCAAATAATGATGATTAAACCGTTATATAAATGCCCAAAAACGTTGTGCTTAAATTTGAGTTATATATTATACCAAATAGATACAAAATTTTGGGTTTTCTTGCAAAATTGATGTGAACTTGTTCAGAAGTTATGAAAAAAGTCATATTTAGCTATTTTTTTTGTTCTTGGTTTTGATAGAATTAGCATGATTGGGAATTAGCCTAAATTTCCACCTATAATTGCTGTGATGATAGCCTACTGTATTGCAAATTTTAGGCTAAAAAAACAACCAATCAAACTCCATTGATTGCTTTTGTAGGTTAAAGATAGGCCTCAAATTTCATGGACTTGCAAACCTGATACATTTTATGCTATGTTTATGATGGACCCAGATGCTCCAAGCAGAAACGCACCAAAATACAGAGAGTGGTTTCATTGGGCTTTGTTGAATATTCCTGGATCTAACTTAGATCAGGGAGATACAATGGCAGAGTATATTGGTGCTGCTCCACCAGCTAATACTGGTATGTTTCCACTAGCTTTGTGGCTTAGTGTATACAGTTAATACATTGTTAAACGTTGGTGCAGCATTAATATTAACTTTCCTCTGGCTATCATTTGCTATACTAGTTTAATTGAGATATCTCCGTGAAATATATGCATTGTTTGTTTCACAAATTGTTTTTGTTGTGCAATTTACAAGTGTAATAATTGCGATGTATGAATGATTTTTTACCAGTAGCATTTTGGGGTCAAACTACCCCATTGAGCTTACTTATTCTTTTTAAATGTGTAATAATCGTTAGATTATTTTATTAACGTTAGGGAAAACGTATTTTTATAGTATTTTGGCCAAGAAATTGTTTATAATGGAATAAAAAACGATTTAGAATGACTCATGGCATTAAAATTTTTAAATGTGTATAATGACTGTGCTTCGATGAATGATGTGGATATGCTCAAAGCGACTGGCGGATAGACTATCAAGTGAGACACTAAGGCCTGGCATCCACCATCCGGATGAGGTCATGCTATGAGAGAACTCCGTTGGTATAGCA
Source organism: Aplidium turbinatum (assembly GCF_918807975.1). NCBI lineage: Eukaryota > Metazoa > Chordata > Ascidiacea > Aplousobranchia > Polyclinidae > Aplidium > Aplidium turbinatum. Next base: position 29,597,904 of record NC_137475.1, on the reverse strand, counting down.
ACGAACTGACCAAAAATTAAGTTGCAGCATGTGCAGTGTGCATAATTCACGTGGATGACTGAAGAATAGGTGCATAGGCGCCGACTTTTCAAAAAACCTTGGGGGGCGAGAAAGGTGATGACGTCATAACCATAACGCTATTTTACTCAATTAAAATAGTCTTTGATTAAGCTTACCGTCTTGTTTATATTGACACCTAGATCGCAAACCGAATTTATTAGAACCGCTGCTTGAAACGATTAGTTTTGCGCATTCAGTACGCTCAGTCGATATTGCTAGCTCATACGTAATTGGAACAGTTGGAAAACAAGCCGATTCATTTCCTTTTCGTGCGAGTAAATAACAACGATCAAGACAGTGAAGTTACGGTATCGAAATAAAATGCAAAAAATCATGATCTCGAGCAGATTGGAAACCCGCTTTCAGTTTTATTAACCTCGTTTTGCTAATTACTTACCTTCAAAGCGTTAACAACGGCGAAGTGTTTTCTGTTTTTTATCGAAAGTCTTTGTAACTTGGTCCATGGCTACCTGGAGATGCGGCCTGATTTGTCACATTTTGATTACAGCTACTGCTAGTGCTTGACTGACATTTTTTGAGATGGTTATACTTTTTACGGTTTCCTTATGACAAAAAACTTTTTTGTTGCCTTAGGGAAGCAGTAGCTAATGAGAAAAATTAAGTTGAAAAACGCAAAATCAGACTGTTATTTAAAATTAACAGTCTGACTAAAATCTACAAAATCAAATTTTCTTTGTTTTTCAACATGTGAGGATGTTAAAACCTATTGTGTCATCTGGGGAAAAGAATAAAGAAAGCGTAAAAATCTAATTTTTAGAAAAATTTATTTAAACGTTCGCCCAAAGTTAGAAAAACTTGGAAATTTCTGCAAAATGTGACAAATCAGGCCGTATCTTTAGGTGGCCATGCTTGGTCTTTTATCGAATACCGTATATACTCGAGTATAGGTCAAGATGTTCGCAAGTGATTTTCACCTCAAAAAGACAGGTTCAACTTATACACGGAACAATCTTTTGTCTCCAGCTCGGCAGTTTTCAAAATGAACGCATTTTTGCTGCGGCAAAATCATCGCCGACATAGATTACGGAGTGTGAAATGTTGTCGGCCGAAGTAAGTTTTGAATACGTTTGTTTGCAATGATTCAAACGTAATTTTCAAATTGAATGATTTCTTGTTAATTCTAAACTTTATGCCCTTGTTGAGCAATATGCAAAGCTCACGAGACAAAACAGCGGGAAGAGCTGTTTTAAAAGATTATTATTTTTTTTGCGTGTAAGGATATAATCGTTCTTATTCCGCCACATTCCATAATCGTTGAAGTCTTGTTTGGTTTGTTTGTTTGGTTTGGTTTATCTTTATCCTGCATTGCGGGAAAGCGGACTTGAGCGCTATGCATCGGTGTACGCCTTCCGACGTACACCTGACCCACGCTGCAGCCGACGGCAATGTCTGTTTCCGGTTGTCTACTCTACTTATGACTTAAATTTGGTAGGCTACTACCCATTACTCGAAATCGATCACTGGGTAGAGGCAATTATCGTAAAGTTTCTTGCCCAGAGAAACAACAGCAAGTGCGGGTGGCTGGAGTCGAACATGCAGGCTCTCGACTGCGAGCCCAACGCGCTAACCACTCGGCTACTGCTGCCGAGTGGTCAGCGCGTTGGGCTCGCATGTCAAACCTTAGCGGTCGCATAAAACAATAATGTCAGGTTGGTTAGGTGATAATAGTGTTAAAAGACGTCGTTAATGCAAGCAATATCTGCGACCAAGACCATTAAACACCTTTACAAATTACAATGCGTTCTGTTGAATCATAATTGATTTCACAGCGGGAAAACCTCGTTGAAAATAGCGCGTCTAATTTAGCTGGTTTACGTAATATCCTACTGCTGTGAATAGTTACGTGGCTATTCCAGCAGCGTAAGTTACTCTGCGCTATACTTTGAAATTTCCTCACCGTATGTCAATGCCAATAGATGAACCATCGAATGATAGTGTCGGTATTAAGCTATTCGACTTATACATGGGAGAAGGAAATATCACCGATTTCAGCTCAAAAGTAGGGGTTCGATTTATACACGAGATGGACCTATACTCAAGTATAGGCTACGGCAGTGCAGGAGTGTATATACAGTAAATGAGTGTATGAGATGTATATATTTACACAATATATACAATACATCAATACAGTGCTTATTGAAGCAAAACACGGATAACAGTTTTGAAAAATGCATTTTTTCTTTCCGCTGTTCAGTGTTCACGTAATTGTTCGTTGTGTCGTAGTTTCAACTTGATAAAGTTTGCTAAAATCGATTTCATGTTTGAAGTCACAGAAAATCTAACGGACGTTTGGATAACTCGTGAAATGAGAATAAACATTCAACCTCGCATTCGCTTTTTCGCTACCACGCGTTTTGACTTTGAAGTTGCTCCTCACGCGCGGGAAGATAAGCAGTGTGTGACTGTGAGCGTGCGTGCTGCGTGCCCTGCGCATCTCAGGAGTAATTCACGTTCCAGAGAAAGCCATGCGACCAGCTGCTGTTTTGCGGGCAAGAACAACGTAGGCTGTTTTTTACTTTCGGCGTTCTTTAAGTCCGTTTAAATGATCTAAATCTCTTTCGCAAACTATTTTATCTTTCTACACTACTTGCAATAGCCATTTTTGTTGCCCCTCAAGGCCTCAATCATAAATTTACGGGAGGCGCCGCCCCTCGGAAGTCGGCGCGTATGAATAGGTGGTCAGGTGGCGTGCAAGACGGTTGTCCTCAGGAAGGGGAAACCTCGCAGCGGTCAAAGCCAGATCGACGTCCAACCCTCGCAATTGTTTTAAACAAAGTGTTTCACTTTAAAGCAACGTTCTTGTCTTGATATCGCTTTCAAAAAAAGCAATTTTGTTTTAAATTTAAACTGACGTGCAGGCTATTGATTTTCTGAACAAAAGTGTTTCGTTTCGACACGATATTGGTGATGTTAAATTTTATTTCAAACAGACCTAGACGATATAGTAATATCCACAAGTCAGTCCCAGTATAAAACTGACCATGACCGATTGTTTTAGGTTTGCACAGGTACGTGATCTTGATATATGAACAGCGTGACAAAGTGGAGTTGCAGGCCCCTCCCTTGAAAGTATCAACCGAAGGTCGTTTCAGTCATAAAGTAAAGGATTTTGCTACAAATTTCAATCTCGGTTCTCCTGTTGCCGGAAACTGCTTTCAAGCGGAATTCGATGAATACGTGACCGAATTTTATGCTAAATTTAAATGAAAGGACTACAGAACTTCCGTGTATTTTTAGATTACTGTGCTTGAAGTTCATGATCATGTTGCCAGATTTACTTACATCAGGATTATGTTTTTATTTCACCACCTGCGTGGTCGATTCGATCGCAGTGAGGGCTCTTGTCTTGATCAGACATTTCTTGTTACACAGAAGAATTCGTCAGATTTTTGTTGGTCCCAACTCGAAGTCGCCTAATTGGTTGATTCAATAAACGACCGAATCAACATGGCGTGTTTATAAAGAGTCGCGTGTTTCACGTAAAGTACAAATTCGGTTAGAAGCATTCACAAATCACAATACTGACTCGCACCGAAATAACAATGACGTGGCGAGTGGCAAATATCAAATGCATACATGATACGAAAAGTAAAAAAGGAGTTTAGAAAGTATAAAAACACAATTTGCATTAACTAGCAATCAATAACGCGCAATTGCAAATCCTTGCAGCCGACCATTGTTTCTGTTTAAAATCTACAACCTATAGTCCTACACTACTGGTAAGCAAAGGCCACGGCAAAAAATTCTGTTCTTTGAAAACAACCCGATAAGGCCACAAGAATCTAAATGCAACGATAATAATATGTTTTTCGCATGACGGAAAACACGAAATTACTGAGTCGAGGCGAAATCACCCAGACTAAAATTTAAGCAGTGAGACGAGTAGTAGGCTACATGGTTTGGTCCGAAAGTTTGTCTTTTTAAAGTTTTTTCATGTGAAGAAAAACTTGAGCTATAGGTTGTTCAAAGATCACACGACGCTCTTATGTGTGTGAGGGGGGGGGGCAGAACCATCACATAGGTTTGCAACCGGTACAGCAATAGTGGGGAAGTCAAAATGGCGTCATATGGTATTTGAACACACCCCTATGTTTTGCATAACGTTGAGTGGCACGACACACAAAACATCAGTGATGAGTTGTAGCCTAGTTAGTTGCAGAGTGGCACCATCATAATCCCTTCTAAAACTTGCAACATTTCTAATAAGAATAATACTATTGCCAATGTACTTGATGAATATCGAAACGATATATGAAGAAGTCAAGTCATAAATCCACAAGAAACATATTTTTTACAATGTAGATACTAACGACCTGTTTAACCTGATGCTGCGAGTTCGCTGTGGTAGTAGCAGTTAGCACTAGCTTTCGGAACACAGTTCCCGAATCATGTGCTATGATGAATGGTGTTGGTCTTCATCATAGCACATGACAAGAGAACTGTGTTCCGAGAGCTAGTACTAACCGCTAATACCACAGCGAACTCACAACATCAGGCTGAAACAGGTCGTTAGTATTTACATTGTGAAGTTAGCAAGATTTATGTTGATAAAAGCGAAACTCAAATCTATTGCAAACATATTTACGGTAATTATTTATGCATCACTGGACTGCAGCAAAAATATTTGAGAAATATTTAACCTTTTGTCACAAAAATGTGATGCACGAGATCGTTTGGTTGGCTATCTTTAACCGAAGCGGTGGTCCATATCAATACAACATCACGATGTATTGTACAATAAACCAATTCGACAAAGACCGCATTTAGAATCATTACAACATTTACAACCAGCGATAAAAAATACCAAACTACAAAGTAGCTCCAATGATTTGGTAGTAATAACCTTGTCAGACATAAGCACCCAGTTCGGCATAGAACTCTGTTAATAGCTGGAAAAGGTGGGTGAAGGAGGGTCGCTTATCTGGTGAGTAATGCCAGCATCCAGCCATGATGGTATATCTATGCAAAGAATAAAATAACTGACAACAATCTACTCATTTTTAAGATAGATCAATTTATCTACCAGTTAAGAAAATATTCAACAAGTTGCACGACCAGTGGCGTCGCAATTACATCCAGAAGTTGGTAAACCGTATTATCTCATATCCCCACGTAATTTTGTAAGCAACATTACGAAGTGTTACGTTTTTACAGCCGTCTGCGCGACTGAATGATTAGAGTGTCTGGACCACGTTCGAAAGTACCTATTGAGAGCATGCGGCAGTGTCTGGGAATAGGACAAGATACTGAGACATATTTAAGATGTCCCAGACACGATTAGCTTTTATCAGGGTAAGAAAAGTGATTGATGTGATCATACTGATTTAATCAGAGTAGTAATTCACTGTTCACACTTCTCTAGCTTTGGATAAATTTTTAAACTTTAGAATAAACTGATACAACTCACAGGTGATCCGGGCAATTGATGGGCTGGCTTAACCTGAACCCATCGCTTAAGTAATCCGCCATTTCAAAGTCATCTATATCTGCGTATGGAGTGGCTGCCAGCGACTGGAACTCCCACAACAGCACTCCAAACGACCACTGCAGATACACAGGGGATAATGCAGAAATCTTTTGATAAAGTCATATTTCATATTTTTGCAAGTCATATTTCAGGAAGAATAACCAAAAAAATTTGAACACAATAAACAAAATGTTATAAAACGGCAACGAAGAAATTAATTAGTCCGGCTTCGTTTTTTCCCAGCCAAAATGCAACGTGATGTAATAATTTTCCATAAATGTTTCTTTCACTCACCACGTCACTTGCAGATGAGTAGACTTTGTGGACTAAGCTCTCCAGACCTAGCCAACGTACTGGACGATTTTCGCAATCACCAAGGCAGCAATAATCCGCGGGAAACGCGTCACGTGACAAAGCATAGTCGGCAATTTTGACTTTCAGGTTGTTGTCAACCCTAGAAAAATTGCGAACGCATACTTCAAAACACTTTCAGTCGTTGGTCAGTGTTTGAACGTCGCCAGATGTTGAAACGATGTAAAAAATAGCAAAGTTCTTCGTCGAAATTTAGTATCTGATCACCCCCAAAAAAGTCGAATAAACGTTAGGTCGGTGGGCAAAGTGAGATGGGCTTTACACTCAATAGTATCTACGGGGCCATATGTAGCAGTGGGTGTTACTAAACGTTATACCGGTACTGTTCTTGGCAATTGGTGGTTAACACTAAATTTGACGCTAATAAGAATATATTTTTTTGAAGATGAAATATTAGATGACACTTTGTCATATGTACCAATGTTATGAATGTAGAGGTGGTTTTAATGCAGTTGCCGCATATCAAAGAAAGTAATGAAAATTTTAAATTGCTATATAGCGCAATACTGGTTGGACATGACTTACACACAATTTCTAGCAGCAAGGTCTTTATGTACAAGTCCTCGTTTGGAGAGATAGGTCATACCACACGCAATCTATAAACAATAAACTGATTACAATAATTATTATTAAACGTTTGTTGGAGCTGATGTTTTTCATATGCAATTTCAACAAATTATAATATACATTTGTGATAAATTTTCAGAAGAAACAATTGCAACTGAAAGCATACAACAGTCAATTGCAAAACGGCGAGTGGATGACTTGAAACCTCAATTGTACTTTTCCCAACAAGTATAAGAAACGTGATAATCTCTAAGAAAGTCTGTTATCAAAACATCCATTGTTTTCATAAAGCTAAAATAAATGCAAAAATAACCTGAATGGCCATTTCAACCAGATCCTGCGTCGACACTTGTTCGTGTTTCTTGAGATTCTTACTGAACAAACCCGGCACTAAGCCAGGCGACATATTAAGTTTAATCCCTTGTAGAAAATGTTTCAAATTTCCTCCTGAAAAATGTAATTAATGAGAAATATCTGAAGTATGTGCATTTCTATTATACATCTAGCCGAGTTCAATTACAAATGAAAAGACGAAACGAAGCTCATCAAAAAGAAAAAGACTACATTCACGACGACATACATCAGGTGATGGCATGATTTGTCAGCAAGCACATTTGACGTGGACACGTACGGAGAAATTTCCCCAAGAAAGTAAAATGGTAAAAAATTGGTTTAAAATTTGCTACGGTAATTAAAAAGAGAAAGCTATGTAACTGGACCGCACCAGTGTGATGAAAATGATCGACAACTACAATATTTCGCCCACCTTCCATATATGGAAAGAGAACCAAAGGAGCGTTGTCCAGCACTACGTGTTTGATAGTGAGCAAATTACGGTGGTGCATTCCTCTCAGCAACGAGCTCTCGAACAACAGTAACCTCTTCTGCTCGTCGGTGGCTTCGTCTGCAACGATCGTAATTGTCCCAGTGCGTACATGCTGAGAGCTTCTGAACTTCAGCCAACAAATTAAAGAAACTTGGTTATTTCAATTAAAGGACTTTGAAAGAAACTTCACGAAACCTGTAATTGTTTTTACGAGCACGCTTGTCCCATCTTCCAAGACTCCTTTGTATATCCGAGCAAAGGTTCCCTTTAAGATCAGTTCACCAAGCGTAATGTCTGATCTGGGAACAAAATAAGTTTACAAGGCTGCTTCTTCGTGTGCCTCAACAAACGCAAATTGTTTGATCATTAGAAGCTTCTAAAAAAAAGTTAAGTTACAATAATCTCAGTCAGTACCTTGGCAAGGATAGGTCGGATAGCTTCCCTTGAATCTCACTGATACCCACCCCTAGATCGTTTATTAACGGGGCAAATTGTACGAAACTGGAATGAGCTGGTGAAATAAACAACACTGTAACTTGTATTAAAACAAAATTAAAATATGTGATTTAATGAAAAAACAAGTACGATATTGTACGCGAACTGTGTTGAAGTTACATGAGGATTGGCTAATCGTTAATAGCGAAACATTATGAAGGCAGCCACATAACACAACGATGATACGCTGCGTCAATTGCGACGAGAGGCGCCAAAAATAACCATAAAGCTAAAAATTGTCATTTGATTTTTTTGCAACCACTTACACGGTGGTTTTTGGGCATTGTTTGGTACATCGAGGCGAAGAAACTGATTTCCTTGTGAGTTGGCATGCATGCGATGCAAAGATTCCGATCTGAACAAAAAACAACATACATTCGTACAAACATTTCAGTCTGCAGTGTATTTTTATTCTTAAATTCACCGAGTAGCACGGCTCAATGCCTGCCATGATAAAGGAGCTGTTTAAATATCAGGTGCCGCAATATTCCTCAATTTCTTTAATCCCTCTCCATGAAGTTGTATCAATGCAAAAGAATTGTGACAACTACAACACCCTCAAGAAGCGTCATTGTTATTTGAGTTGTTATACAGTACTGTACTTGTCATTTCAAGCACGATAGCGTAAAAAAAATACTGCACTGTTCGACTTCCTGTTGAAAATAAACTTTACAGTTGAGACACAGAAACAAAAATTAAACTGTTTCTGAACAAGATCGTGTAAATGCGGCTTGCGTTGCTCGTATCTTACAGATTCTGAGAATAATCGTGTAGCGATATCGGTAGAATGCTTTTCTCCTCTCACTCACCCATGTCCACTGTGCCTTTTGCTTGTTCTAATATGCCACGTAGCGACCGCACAGACGGTGAGGATAAGTACTACAGACACAACTGACACGGATATATAAAATGACAATGTGCTTTGAGGTGTGCCTTCGTCGAGGGGATGTAAAGGATGGGATTCTGGAGCAAAGAAAACGCTGATGATAGGCTAACACTGGTCAACACAATGTTTTTGGCAGACAAAGTTAGAGTGTTTTTGGGGGTTTTGAAGGGCGCTGATTCCGAATATGGCCTCAGTTTTTTCGAATTGGCTCTAGTTTTGGAGATATCGGATAGGGTCATTTGAGTCATTTGAGCATAAGGCTCAAATATGCCCAAAATCCCATATTTGAGCCTTATGCGGTAGATCAAAAAAAACAAAAAACAGTTTAACCATATTAGATATTTCAGAAATGCAATTTAATGGTAAATTGTGAACAATAAAGACAGTTTTAAGTTTAAATACAGCAACATCACGAAATTTTTAGGGATATTAGATTTGTCATACTTCAAAACTTGATGTTACCGATGTCATGTACACAAAATACACAATCATATACAGTAGTGTAAGTACATAAAACACTAAAAAAATGTTGCATTAAATCAGTCAATCAACCTTGTATCATATAGTTTAGATAAAAGGAACCACATTATCTTTTTCATTGTCAATTGAAAACAATGGTATGAAACACAAAAAAATTAAAACTATTAACTAATTTGCGCCGAAAAAATGTCTCTTGTAAGATTTTCGCTTGTGAGAAACTTTTGGGCAGTTTCTCAACAGGTTCCAGCAATAGTCGGCCATCATGTGCTCATTCCATCTGCCCTGATATCTTTCTTCCATTGTCTTGGTGGAACCTTTCTCCCTGCTCCTCACTGTAATCACCAAGATTGTCAGGAAATCTGTCAAGGTGGCTGAATAGGAAGTGAACTTCAATGCTCAATTGCTCATGTTAGCTCCAAGTTTTCCTAATGCAGATAACATCTTCCGAACTAATTCTCTGTAATTAGGTGCTTTGTGATTCCCCAAGAAGTTTTGTACTACATCTTTGAAGGTGTTCCATGCAGTGAGTTCATTGCTGTTCATGTGACTGGTGAAATCCGAATCCGAATCTTTCATCTACGTTCGAATCTGAGGTCCATATAAAGACACCAGCTTTAAGCTTTTCATCGGAGAGTCATGGAAATTGACTGCAAATGTACTTGAAGCAACTCCCCTCCTTGTTTAATGCTTTGACGAACTGCTTCATTAACCCTAATTAGATGTGCAGAGGAAGAAATACAATTCTATCCCTGGGAACTAAAGGTTCATTGATTACATTGGCTGTCCCAACTTGAAGACTGGTGCGTTCTGGTCAGTTTTTCTTGCGCCAGTGCTGGGTTCTCGCCCTGGTGTCCCACAAACACAGGAAGCAAGGATACTTGGTATATCCACTTTGTTGACCAATTAGAAAATTGACCATTTTTATGTCAACACAGATGAGCCACTTATGGGTATTGTAGTCAAGCTTTTCAAGGACAAGTTTGATGGCATCATACTCTTCTTTCATCAAACAGGAGCAAGTTTGTTTCTGTTGTGCAATAGTACAATTTTTAGGCTTGCTTTAGAGCTATCTATAAAGAGCCGCCAATCCTCACAGCGACACCCCCATAAGACCAAGAAGTCCAACAACATCATTGCAGTAAACAAGATCATCTTCTTTGGAAAAGAACTTAAGCAAGATGCCTTCCCGTGTCCTGTAAAATGTTACTTTAGTACCGTACCAGAATCCAGCATGTTTTTTTCTTGGAGTTGCGATGCAAGAACTTCAAACTGTTCTTTTGACAAGCAAAGATCTCGGACTAAGTCATTAAGTTCAGATTGATTGAATAACTGAGGACCAAATGAGGGTTCTTCATAATCGCTGCAGTTATCATCACTAGGTACTGCATGTTGATCTGACGAAGGAATCTCCTCTTCTATTACATCAATGTCCGAATAATGAAAAAGGGAATGCGGAATGTAGGACTTTACAGTAATTTTTAAATTAGCTTTTGTTACTAATTATTATGTCATATCAAACAAAATTGATAAGATTTACGTCCTTCTTGGTGAGATGTTTAGGGGGTAAATACACTAATTTGGGCTAATCTAGGGGTATAGGTATCTTCTAAACTAGAGTCAATCTGGCAAAACCAATGTCATATTCGTAATCAGCGACCTTGAAAACCCCAGAAAACCCTCTTAGATGTCCTGTCAAAAATGTTTTTTCTTATTTTGTTGACCAACTGTGTAATCTGTAAGGGGATGATAAACAGCCGAGCGATGGATACAGAAGAAAGTGGCTATGGCAAAATATACAGTGATCTTTCCAAGAAGTTCTACAACGAAAAAAGTTTCGACATGATACTTAGAAATAAAGTCATACTCTTTATCGATTACTCACAGAAGCAGATCAATTCGGGGATGTTAAAATATCACAATTATGATGTTTATCGTAAAACTACTGTATGTGACGTTTTCCAGCCTAAGGTGATCATATGATATTTGAACGGCTATCTAGATAGAAACAATGCATACACCCCACTAGCAGTCCATAAATTTGTTAAATATGAATATGATTATAAAATAATTTAATAATTAGTTAATTTAATAATATAATTAGTTAAATATGAAGTGCAATATCTAACAACTGTTTTTATCACAACATCAATGTGTCTTACGTCACACAGATATACAGGATAGCAGTGTACAAGTTACAACTCTCCACGCTGAATGCATACCTACGAATAACAAGCTAACTTAACTGGTAGAACTATACAATCTATGTGTTTTTGCTGCAACTTTCAAGACTGTTTAGTGTTTAGTATTCAAATAGATACACTACTGAACAGAAATTAAAAAAGGATGACAGTTTCACCATTGCAGATCAATTTGTGAAACTTTTTTAAACATTGGAACTGTGATGTTTAAAGACAACATATACCTTGGTCACTGTTTTCAATTGGTTGGTCATGCACAACACTCTCTTTGTCTTTTGGATAACTGTAAGCTAAAATATTAATATTTTATTAAAAATCGTTCGAGCAGAAAATCAACCGTTAAACTCTGCATCCATTAGGCCTGATGGCTAAAGGAATTAAGTGATTGACTCTTGAGTTACCAACGTAGGTTTGTCAGTGTTAAGTTATCTCAAAGACCTTACAAAAGAGGCACTGAATCCGGTTGTGCTGGAGATACCTACACCGTAAAGTTTAAAGAACAAACCATATCTACAATAGATACAGAACAAAACGAAAACTTACATGATTATTACATTAAGTGTAATATACCTTCCAAACTATACTGGCGGTGACTAACACTGTATTTCAAATTATTTTATCCATAAACATATTTTATCCGCCCAGTTAGTTCAGTGGTTAGGCCCCCGACTCAAGATCAAGCAATGCTGGTTCGGCTCTCAGGGTGTGCGCTTGAGCAACACATCTCAAGACTGCTCTCTATTCAACGGCACCTAGTGAATGGAATAATTCCAGGGGAACAACAAATATCAAAAACTCCACTTTGTCAATCTCAGTGACCAATCCTGCGTCAGTGGTTCAAAGCTTCTGCAAGTATGCAAAACTGCCAGTTAAGCTCTCAAAAAAGCTTTCCCAGTCCAAGGATAAAGATCAAATCAATAAATTCCATTTTATTTGCAGAGAAATGGAAACATTGAAGGTAGCATCTATGAAGATGAAACCTTACCATAAGGAGTCAAGGACTAATGCTAACTGGAGTGGGCACTGGGCACTTGGGCAGGGCAGGTAAATATCATTATACCTTAAACAGTATTACACTACAGTAGCAGTATAGAGAACTCTAAGCACAAATGAATAAAAAAATGCTTACTCTAGTCTATAGGCTATAGATTATACTTGAATATCGAAAATAATATTTGTAGCCTAACCTGCAATAAATTTAAAGAATTATCGAAAAGTTTAGATCACTAAAAGTTTTTGAAAACTTCATCTCTTCTGATACGGAATGGTCCGTTTCGGCGAGTCCGATTCGGAGAGTTCCCTATTCGGAGACAGCCTTTTTCGGAGAGTTCCCTATTCGGAGATTTTTTGAATTTTTTTTGAAAATTATCGGGTGCCGTAGCCTAATTATCATTGCTGTTTTTACATCGTTTTAACGTCGCTAAACGTTGAAATCGTGCAGAAAAAATAGAAAATTATCGGGTATTGTAGCCTATTTATTATTGCCGTTTTTACATCGCTTCAACGTCGCTAAACGTTGAAATCGTGCAGAGAAAATAGAAATAAAATGTTTGAACAAGTAAATGAAGATTCATCATGTCAGTTCAGTTGAGTTGCTTTTATTTGTGACATCATATCAAAAACAATACACGTCAACATAGCAAAGGTCAAGAAAAAGGTAGAAGCGACAAAACGCGAACGTTAAAACGTGCTTGTGACCGAAGAAAGTGATTGAGTTGAAAGAAATTTGGCACGGCCGCAACACCTTCAGAAAAATTTAAGATATGAAGGGAAAATAAAAAAAGATGTTACAAAAAAAAAATCATGTTTATGTCTATAAGTTAGTACTTTTGAATAGTTAAAATGATTATTTTGGATCAACACATGTGTGGCCTACAGCTTGGATTGAAAGGAAATTATCGGGTACCGTAGCCTAGTCATCCCGACCAGTAAAAATTTGTTCCAAGAACCCAGTTAGCCTAACAGTTCATTTTTACATTGTAGTATCAGATAACCAAATGTGTGGTCTATCGTTTTAACGTCGCTAAACGTTGAAATACCGTAGCCTAGTTATCCCGACCAGCAGAAATTGTCGTTTCTACATCGTTTTAACGTCGCTAAACGTTGAAATCGTGTAGAAAAGAGAACTTTAGCTGACTAGGATACGCATACTAGGATATTCCACAATATCGTTTCTTTTATAGTTGAAATTATCGAAGCTTTAGATGAGTGGGGTTTAGACCTAACCACTGAGATCTTAAATCATATTTATGACACCGGAAAGACCCTAGTGATATGGTACGTTCCATATTCATAACTTTACCAAAGAAAACCGGAGCAACAGAATGCTCACTCTACAGAACAATTAGCCTTGTGAATCACCTAACAAACATCTTGCTCCGAATCATGATGATGAGATTGAGACCAAAACTACAATCGGAAATTTCAACAGCACAGTTTTTATATATTCCAGACAAAGGGACCACAAAAGGAATTTTTACATTAAAAATGATAACAGACAGATGTATGTCCGATTCTTCTGTTCATTTAGAGAATTTTGTATTTTATTCCACAATATCGTTTCTTTTGCATTCTTGCATTTTATCCAGTGTTTACCTTTGAGTGCCTTCCCAGACGGCAAAATTTGTCATTTTTACATTGATTCAACGTCTGCAGACGTTCGAATCAATGTAAAAATGACGAATTTTGTTGTCTGGGTTTGTTCAAAATATGTGTTTTACATCAAAACAACAGTTTTCATGATTAACAATAGGGGTTAATCAGATAAAGTCTCAGCGAAAACGTGTCAACTAAAAAAAGACAGTTGCCAAATAGTATTTGCCATAAAAGATGAAGTTAAAACGTAAGTGGCAGTTTAGAGTAATCCTATAATTTTTAAATAATTAATTTTTAAAATTAATAATAATTACTAATAATTTTTAAATAATTAATTTTTAAAATTAATAATAATTACTAATAATTTTTTTAAAACAATTCAAAAAATCTCCGAATAGGGAACTCTCCGAAAAAGGCTGTCTCCGAATAGGGAACTCTCCGAATCGGACTCGGCGAATAGTAGCAGACCCCTTCTGATAAATGAACACAAAGTAAAATACATCAATATACTTTTATCACATTTCTTCAATCTTTTAATAGTTATTTCGATTTTCTCTGAGTCATCTGAATCTAGAATAATTTCAAGCTTTGTGAGGACAGTCACATTCCCATCTCTTGTCCCCGAGCATTGAAGCTCCACTTCAAATTGCGTAGGAATTGAAGACAATATCCCACTTAAGGCCGAATTTTTAGTCTCATTCTGAAAAAAAGGTATAAGATGCTATTACTATAGCGAAATCGATTCTTAACTTAATAAATTACACTAAGTCTAAGAGGTTAGATTGTTGTGCAAATGCCAGCATTTGATGAATGCAAAATAGCAGTACTATATTATTAACACCAATACAATCTTTTACACAAATTTGTTGATGTCCCTTATTGCAAAAAAATTAACCTAGTGTTTTTATCATTTTTATTGTGATAGTCTTAGCACTAGCATGGCATGATCTGCTTTGCAAATTGATAAGCAGTATCATTCATAGAAGGCAGAGCGAGTAGTGCAAAGTGTCTTGCTAAAAAAAACTCTTAAATTGATTGGGCAAGGAACTGAAAATCACATTCTGATTTATTCATGTGAGATTCCAACTTGCTAGTGACCATACTGATGTACAAAGTGATTTCAACTGTATATTATACAGGATACAGCTTTCAATCCTCTAGTTTAGTGGCCACCAAACTTTTTTCAGTAAGGGCCAGGTAACTGAAAAAAGATTCTCACAGGCTGGATAGCCATAAAGTGGTCTTGATATATGGCCCCAAATATCAAATGAAATAATTCTATCATAATTTTGGGTTCTTGCACCCTCTAGTGGCCGTGCAATTTCACCAAACGAGCTGAAAATAGCTAATTTTGCCATATCTCGATAACCGCTTATACTAGAAAGTTAGTTTTTGGCTTAAATGCTGCAGAAGTAACATGTTTCTATCTTATTTCCAAAGAACTTTCTCTTAAAAATGTACAGAAAAAAAGTTACAAGCAAATTACTGATTTTTTAAAGTAAAATCAAGCACTGATGCAGTGGGTGCGACGTCAAAAGTGTATAATGATTAATCTTATGACTGTGAAACATACCCCATCAAGTAGAACTACTTTTAAAAACTTACTCAAACAAATGAAGTCATTAAAGGGCCTTTGAAGGGCCCCTCTACGTGGAAAAACTGTGATTTTATGTTATTATCTTTTTTTCTTTCAACCTTTGAAGTTTCTTCAAAATGCTGTGCAGTGCAGTGCTGGATTAATGCTACTGTAGACATAGAGGTGGTTTGCGTTATATTTTTTGCGCGTGGGCCTCCCGATCTAAAAGTGCCCCGGGCCCCTCATCAGCTAAATCCGGCCCTGATCTAGGTGTAGCTTAAACTCATTACATTTCAATTGTGTTTCGTTTTCACTGTAGCCTACCTATTGAATATAATTTACTGTGAAGTAGAAATTTGTATTTTTCCATACCACCTGGGGTAAGTGGTCGACACCATTACAATTACATTGAAATTTTAACACTTTGTTTAGTATGGCAAGCCTCACCTAAATACCGATTTATGCGACAATCCGACAATTTTATGTGAAAATCGACCCACCCTAGTATTCACTATTCAGCTGTATGCAAGAATTGACACATTTGGTTGTTGCAGGCAAATGTGCCTCAGGGAAGAAAAAAACATTGCTTTATCACATAAGTCACATATACTTATTTTTCAAGACATAGATAATTAGATATTTTCAAAAGGTTTTAATAGAACGGATGAAAAACGGCAAATTCATTATTTAAACACTTCACTTTGTGTCAATGTTTGATCTTTTTTTCTTTTTAGTCAGTGTACAGTGCAAGGGTCGGCAACCTTTTTCTAACAATGAGCCAAAACCAAACTTTACATGTCTTGGCAGGTCGTAGCCTACTAATTCCAGCTTTAATAGAATTAGACTCATGACTTCAAAGCATTGAAGTCATGGATGAGTCTAATGCAGGAATCAGCAGACCAATTTCTTCATCAAAATCTTTCTTTACTCCATGCACAAACAGTTGAGCTGTATCAGTCGTGTTTGTAGTCCCATCTATCGCTCGCTAGTTAAGAACTGCACATCTTCAAGAATCTTTTTTTGCTAGATTTACGTTCTCAAATATTTCTTACATTTGTCGGGTTATGGTTCTTGCTGAAAGACTATGAAAAATAGTTCTTTTTACTCCGGACATATGGTTTCAATAACATCTATCATACAAATTTTCGCAAATTTGTCATGAGGAAAAGGTCTCTTGTCTTTTGCTATTACTTGTGCTAACTTGTAGACAGTGAAAGTATTATTTTCTGACTCATTGGTTTTCCTTTCCTTTGGAAAACAGAACTTTGCTGTTTTAAGCTATTTTTGAGTCGATTAAGTTTGTCATTCCTTATTTGATCCATTAACTTGGAAAAAATAATATGTTTCGTGTCATAATGGTGCTTTATGCTGAATTCCTTGTTTACAGATACAAAAACGCTGCAAATCAAACCCTTGCAACTACCAAGTCCAAAACAATTAAAGAAAAAGTACTTGTGCTCTCATCCGATTATAATATATCACTAGCTGGGCTATATGTAACTATTTGTAAAAGGCCTGCGGGCCGGATGATTATCCTTGTCGGGTAAGGATCCGGCCCACGGGTCATAGGTTGCCAACTCCTGGTATAGTGTATACCATTCTTTGTACACTTCTGTGGCTCAGACAAACCTTCTAGTCCGTATCTGGCCCGCTAATAAATTAATATTCACAAACTTACCATTGGACGTAGTAAAGGTTGAAAGTTATCAGCTCCCTTCCATGATAAATTCGCATTTTCCTATACCAAATATATGATGATAGTGATACAAATAATGTGAATGCAAATTTGACTTCAAAGATAAAGAACTTTGAAGCAAGATATAACTCAGACAGTCCACTCGTTCATAGCCTATCCAGACAGCCACTCTTTCTACTCATTAATATGAACAATAATATTCTCAAAAATATATGTATAGTTATTCTTAAAAGCGAACAAACTTTGAAAAATCTGTCTTGTACTTTACCCAACAGAGGTATACATTTTAGGTAACAGAGGTATTAGTTTAGGTAACCCATTTAGGTAACCCAACAGAGGTATTAGTTTTAGGAATTTATACTAAGATTGCTTGTGCATTCACATATACAATGCAGACTTGGCTGTGTTCTGACAAAGTTGTTAATGCTTTTTTAAATAATACTGTCAAAACAAATGAAGGGGTCAGATATAACTTTCCCCTGTCACAGACTTTTCTTCCTCTTCCAGAATCGATTCAAGAAAGTATAAATAATTTGTTAATTACAGTAAATTCTTGTAAAGTACTATGTCTAAACTTTGTCACGTTCACTTCAATTTGAGTCAATATTACAAAATCACACACCTGAATTGGTAGAACACTATAGGTGTACCAAACGTTCACCTCTGGAGCAGTTGTGTGCCACATATATTTAAGTACATTATGCTCTGGTTGTACTCGTGCTACAAAATCCAAAGCATTCCAGTTGACAATTCCATCTCGTATATAATAAAGCTGTGAATTTTGAATACCTAATAAAAAATAAATAAACTCATTGATCAAATTTGAAAGAATGATGTTATTGATAACAAGTACAGCAGATAAAAATAAATAAGACAATAATTTAAAGCTTAATGTAACCGAGTATGTCAATTTGTAACCGAGAGGAAAGAACCTCAGCACGATGCTTGAAAAGGCACTCGGTTTGACAACTGGCAGAAGTGTCTGACTGTGTCATTGGCAAAATACTCACAGATAAATTAAAAATGGACAAGGAAATTGGCTTGCTTGCTTTGTCCTCTACTATATCGAAATTTTCAACTACTGGGCATCAGCCTGGATACGAGACAG
The DNA here is from genome assembly GCF_918807975.1 of Aplidium turbinatum. Lineage (NCBI taxonomy): Eukaryota > Metazoa > Chordata > Ascidiacea > Aplousobranchia > Polyclinidae > Aplidium > Aplidium turbinatum. Next base: position 29,579,557 of record NC_137475.1, on the reverse strand, counting down.
TTTAAATGACAGAACCATAACCTAATATGTCTGACGCTGCAATGTATGATGCCTGATGTCAGGCAGCACCTTGACTGGTTAACCGCAAGGTTGTTCGGTGCTGCCAGACCTTTCTATTATTATGTTTTGATTTTTATGTAATTGTGTTTCTTTTTCTCGACTTGCATTAAAAAAGCAAATAAACAAACATCTCTCTCTCTCTCTAATAAAATAGGTGGTCTGCTACTATACTGAAAATCCAATTTGGAGAAAGCCTTTTTTGGAAAAAGGGTCATTCCATGCCAAATGAGCAAATGGGTCGTCATCGTTCGTATGAAGCAGAAAGTTTGTGGTCAGCCGAATGGAAGTTACACCACTTGACGTAGATTTTATTGAAATTTGGCATACCGTACCGTACTTGTAGGTGTCAAAGAAATATGAAGAATGCAAAAAGTTTAAGCTTCTTTTGTTTGATTTTGCAGAAAATTTTGCCTTTACAGTACAAGATTAGGTCCAATCCTATCACTGGAATAAATTGCAAGCCACGTTGCATCCTGTGTGTGTGTGTATTTTTGTGTCAAAAATCACTTTCGGCTTCAGTGTCTCTCCTTTTGCATTATATCTGATGATATGGACCATGATGTGTCCTTAGTTTACCAGATACAGAAAAGCATTGAATATGTCAAGATGAAAATAGAACATTTATTGAAGATAATTTATTTTTCAGATGAGTGTACTGTATACTGTACACAATAGCCCAATACATAAACCGGAAGAACTTTTTCAATCTTTGCAAACATGAAGCAGGTTTTAATGTGACAGCTGACCACTGACAGCAGAAAAGGTATTTTTGCTACCAGTCACGGCAAGTCTCTCTGTGATGGGATCGGAAAAACCATCAAGCCAACAGCTACTACGGCAAGCCTTCAACGACCTTATGAACATCAAATATTGACAGCAGCCGAATTGTTTGATTTTTGCAGGGAAAACATACATGGCATTGAATTCGTATTCATTTCCAAGGAATTCATGAAACCAGTTCACACAGCAATGAACCAGCGTTACCACCTAGCTAAGAAATCCATCCCAAGAACTAGGAATTTCCACCATTTTATTCCATTAGATGACAACAAAATCGGCATCAAGAGGGTCTCATTGCAGGATCATTATGACCTTGTGTTCAAATTTGAGCAGCAACACTTTACAATGCGACCAGCCCTCACAACTATGTAGCATATTATACCTATATGATAGAAACTAGTGGATTGGAATGGTGATGTCTGTTAATGAAGAGGAATGTGATACAGAAGTGAAATTCAGTCAGAACTGTTCAAAAATATATATATGTATATGGCCATAGGCGTCAATTTTTTCTTAGAAGAGAGGAATTTTGGGTGGGCGAGAGTTTTCAAACAGATTTCATTGAATGTGTTGAATGTTTGCAAATTCGCAATGGTTAGTCTTTCTCACAAAGACTGCGCTTAGCATCGCTGCAGCAATTAAGCTTTAACAGGTTTGATATTTGCTTTCTTGCGATCTTACGAGCGCTGCTAAACTAAACAAGCTTCTTTTATGTTTTTCTTTGCGACCTAAAAAGTGCATGACCTGTTATCTTTAAAGTGGCGCCTTCGGATTTGCCGCATTTTGATTTGTAAAAAGCGATTATTTCCGTACGTCTTTAGTTTGTATCGGTTATTTTATTGTCATGTTCATTAGGATGTCATCTGGGTTTTTTTTTCGGTCATTGATCGATTTTTTAGCAAAATGTCCGAAAAAAATATAGTCAATTCGGTCAAAATGTCCAAAAAAAAATATAGTCAGTTCGGTCAAAATGTCCGAAAAAAGTGTTGCAAGGTTGAGTTTCGCTGATGAACGTTGAAGAAACGTTTGTCTGTTCTAACTTTTCTCAGATAAAACACAAGTCAACATTTCTCAGCGAAACTTAATGTTGTAGCTAGTCAGGAAGTGCAAATTTTGGTTTGTATCAGCTACTTGAAAGGAAATAGTTTCATCAGAAAAAATGGCCGAAATAAATAAAAAATGGCCGGATTTTTGCAAGTCATTTCGGACAAATGACCGAAAAGTCTCAGCAAAAAAAAAAAACCAGGATGTCATGTTCATTGTTCATATTCCCTTACGCTGACCCGGAAGTGAAGTTTGATTGTGAGTTGTGACGTAACGAAAGTGAGACCATTTAGAGAAAAGATCAAATGTCGCTTTCTCTCACCAGTGTGCCAGCGTGTGGCAGTTGCCGCAGCAACAACAATGCAGTGAGTACCGCCTTTTTTTCAACGCAGCGTTGTTGTCGCGGAATTGCTTTGTGCTGTCGGTTACCTAGCGATTCGAGACATAGTGTAAATTAAGCAGTTGCGCTGCAGTTGGTGGATAATAATTCAGCGTTTAACAAAAACGGAAATAATTGTAACAAACACTTCATAAGTGTCATGAAAACAGGGTGGACGAAACATATTTTGCCCACCCTCGTTTCACAACAGGGTGGGCATCGCCATCCTGGGCATCGCCCACACAGGGCATCGTAGTGTTGGGCGATATTGAAAAAAACAAAACGATACGATATTTGAAAAAATACTCGATATTTCGATACTTTTCGATATTTTTGTTCTAATTAAGAAAAGAGTTTCTCAGTCTTCAAAATTAGTGCCGTCAATTGCCGAGGTGATTGCCGACGCAGATGCATGAATGGCGCATTAGCGTCGGCAATAAAAACGCCGAGGCCAAACGAGCGCTTGTAAGGTTAGGGTTAGACATTCCTCCCAGTCGTTATGCCACAGCCATAGATTTGATCCTTAGTCAACACCCTGATGGAGCTCTGCAAAAGAGGCATGTGGATGGGTATCAAAGCACGAAAGCGGCAAAACGTGGACGCTTCATTGCGAACGGCGAAGACAGTGTAGATTTACAGCCAAGCGATGAGCCTCTTGATGTGTCTTCATCAAACAGACTTTGTGGTGTTGGCAGTATCCCAATTGTGCCGAAATTGTGCTAGTACATACGTAAATCGAGGCAATCTTCTCGCAGGGAGCTATTAATTTGTTACCGGTGCTTGGTTGAGCAATTAACGTTATTTTATGATAATTTAACGTCGTTAGATGTCGAATTAATGTAAAACAAACGTAAATTTCTTGTTGGGCATTGTTGTTACGCAATATAACCGGCCAGGAAAATTAAATCGATTTGTGCTGACCGAACGTTAAATCAACCCAAAATTAACTTACTTTTCCTCTCCGTGAGTTATTCAACGTGAATTACAGTAACAGCGTGCGTATCGCGTTGTTCGCTTTATCGTTACTTTTGGTATTATCACATCACAACAAATCAAACAGTGCGGTCGTGATAGACTACTCTAGTATATTTTTTGCTTCTTGTTTCACATGTTTTGGTAAAATCTTTTCGTAATAAACGTTCACAGCAATTGCCGAGGGAATTTCAACTTTTGCCGTTTGGCATCGGCAACGTTTTTGTAGGGGTTTGCAGTTATGAGTTAGGGCTGTAATAGTTAAAATATCGAACGATATTGAAATGAATATCGATATTGAAAAGATATCGTATCGAATCGAAAATTCGATATATCGCCCAACACTAGGGCATCGCCCACCTGGCCCACCCTGTTTCGATGTCTATGTATATGGCCATACCACACGTATCATTCAAGCACGACCTGTTTGCATTTGGGCGTCTTTAAATGTAGCAAACCTAGCAAATGTAGCAAACCTCGCAAACCACAAGGTTGCCAGATGGTATTTTTTTTAATTGTATTTTTTTTTTTAATTTCTTAGCGTTTTATTTATCGGGTGCAAGTTTTTTAAAACCTTTTTGAATATGTTATTTGTTTAGTGTTGATGTTCTATTTTCATCAATAAAAAGATATAAAAATCTGTTTTGTTGGTGATGGTTAGTTTTGATATAAACACGTTTAAAGCAATGCCTTTGCGATCAACATTTGTGAGATATTGAAAGGTAATATGAACGCAATATTTGGTAGTCAGACATTCGGGAATCCGTACTCAATCCCTTAGAGTTAGACCATGGTAAGGTGAGTTCACTAATCACTGGTTCTCTAAAAACCGGGCTGCAGACGATAAATAAAACATAACTTTTGCAGGCGACCGTAGTTCTGCCCTGGGCTACGCCGTGTGACACACAACCAAGAAGTTCCTAATGACAAGTTTTTGTGTGTGTTGAGAAAATAAGGGATATTTTGTGAACGAAACCGGTTTTTCCAAAAGTTTTGGTCATTTGAAGTGAGTTTAAAATATTTATATGCCTTGGATCCTTTTTGGGCTACTTGCAAAAAAATTGGTGTGTTTCTGGGATTGTTCTGAAACGTGTTTTTGGCTGGGTAATTTTGTAGAATCTGGCAACTCTGCAAGGCTTGCTTCTTTAAATGTAGCAAACCTAGCAAACTTCGCAAATCTTGAGAGAGGTTTCTACAATTCATGGCCGATGAGGTTTTCAACTGTTCATAGTTTGCATTAAATAGATAGGCCTACTCTACAGACAACCATACGATTACTTGCTGCAAGTCTAAATCTATCTTCGGAGCTGGTATACAAGTCACCCCCCTTAGCAACTCATGACAAAGAGGAATTGACCAAAACATGTGGATTGAAGTGTGTGAACACGAACAGTAAAGCAAAGGTAAAGTAGTTTCACCCTATATGTTTGGTTGAGTCCTGTCTTTGTCATGAGTTACCAAGGGGGGTGGGGGGAGACTTGTACACCAGCTCCCTATCTTCTTTAGGGAGACTATGAAAACCTTTTGGGGAAGGCTTTCAAATGCAGAAACCTTTCTGTTTGCGAGGAATTCGGAGTTTGCAACACTTAAAGATGCCCGCTGAGAAAACCTCACAACTATCAATTGACAAATGCACAAACCTTCGTGAAAGTTGTAATTGTACAAACCTTTTGAGGTTTGCTACATTTGAAGATGTAGGCCTTGCAGAGTTGCCAGATTCTACAAAATTACCCAGCCAAAACACGCTTTAAACCAATTTTTTTTGCAAGTAGCCCAAAAAGGAGCCAAAGCATATAGGTATTTTAAACACACTTCAAATGACCAAAACTTGGAAAAACCGGTTTCATTCACAAAATATCCCTTATTTTCTCAACACACACAAAAACTTGTCATTAGGAACTTCTTGGTTGTGTGTCACACGGCGTAGCCCAGGGCAGAACTACGGTCGCCTGCAAAAGTTATGTTTTATTTATCGCCTGCGCCCTGCAGCTCTTTTTTAGAAAACCAGTGATTTGTGAACTCACCCCGCCATGGTCTAAGCCCTAAGGGATTGAGTACGGATTCCCGAATGGCTGACTACCAAATATTGCGTTTATATTACCTTTCAATATCTCACAAATATTGATCGCAAAAGCATTACTGTAAACGTATTTATATCAAAACTAACCATAACCAAAGCAGAGATTTTGATATCTTTTTATAGATAAAAATAAAACATTAATACTAAACAAATAACATATTCAAAGGGGTTTTAAAAAACATACACCCGATAAATAAAGCGCCTAGAAAAAAAAAATACAATAAAAAAATACCATCTGGCAACCTTGTGGTTTGCGAGGTTTGCTACATTTAAAGACGCCCTTGCATTTTGAAATATTTTGCTTCAAACTGTTTCTAGCACATGTTTGATAAGTTTTGTGTTACAGCAAGTACCGGTATCTAGTAAAAAAGACAGTAATAGGAATTACACATTGGCAAACAAAAGTATCTGTAAAAGGCGATATACAGCTATATACGCAGAATGTATCATAGATGAACAGTAGAATTCGCATCAAGTAGTATCGCAGTGTGATGACCGGCGACAAGTTGGCTGGGACAGAATGTCCTAATCCCTATAAAAAGCAATGCCAAAACAATGCTGATTCCAAACCAAATCAGTACTAAAATAGAATCATTCCATGATTAGAATACAATCTGCCCTGATAGCTCAGTTGGTATAAAGTCACATGACTTTAAAAACAAGGAATCTGCAAGATCAAACTGCGCTGATGAGGCATTCCATTATAATTCAACAAATCCAAATAACCACTAAGTCTTCAATTTTGATGACTAAAGCATATGTCATAGTATGCGAAAAATGCATCTCGGCAAAAAAAAATTTTTCAAAATCGGACCGGCGGTTTTCGAGATATCGCGTTCTGAAGTTTTGTGGCTGTCACTAGGTGGCGCTGTTGATGTTCCCAATGTTTTTTGATTTTAGGGTTATATTTGAGGTAGAAAGTCGGTTGAAGTGTCTATTCCACCATTTTTCATGAGGCAGAATTCAAAAATGATGTCAATTTTAGTCTACAAGAATTAGCTAAGGAATTGTGTGGCTTTTAAAAAAGATTAGGGGACCAAATGCCAACCCCCAAATTGTCATGTGGGTAACAAGATATCCCAAAATTTTTTTTTGTTCTTTAAAGTTTCTTGCGTACACTTCATGATAATATACTGTTTATTTATGAGACTTTTGTCCTTTTTGCACAATGCAACCTCTTATCAAAGACTTGCATGAGAAGTTATATGATCTATTAATGCAATATTTGAATGATGCGACCTTATGATGTCACAATAACAAATTACAGATTTTCCCAAAAAACTTTTTTCATAGTGAAAATTGCTCAGGAAAACCAGCCCTTGTTTCAAAATTGCAGTCAAATTTTGTTTTCCCAGGCAATTTTCACAATAAAAAAAAGTTTTTTGGGAAATCTGTAATTTGTTATTGTGACGTCATAAGCAAGCATCATTCAAATATTGCATTAATAGATCTTTGATATAAGGTTGCATTGTGCAAAAAGGACAAAAGTCTCATAAAAAAATATTATACTATCATGAAGTATATGCAAGAAACTTTCAAGAACAGAATTTTTTTTCGGGATATCTCGTTACCCACATGACAATCTGAGGGTTGGCATTTGGTCCCCCAAATTTTTTTAAATGCCCCGCAACTCCTTAGCTAATGCTTTTAGACTAAAATTAAGACCATTTTTGAATTCTGCATTATGAGAAATGGTGGAATAGACACTTCAACCAACTTTCTACCCCAAATATAGTCCTAAAATCAAAAAACATTGGGAACATCAACAGCGCCACCTAGTGACAGCAACAAAATTTCAAAACGCGATATCTCAAAAACCACTTGTCCAATTTTCAAAATTTTTTTTTTGCCCAAGTTCAAATTTTGAACACAACAAAATATATCAAAACCAACACCTTTTGAAACCTAGTGGTTACATTTCTTTCTAAAATTTGTTGAATTATAATGGAATGCCTCTGGTTCGACTCTCGGAATGTGCACATGAGCAACACATTCCATTCAGCGGCATCTAGTGGATAGAATATTTCCCAGAAAACAACATTTTAACAATTGAAAACTTCACTCTGTCAATCTCGATGACCAGACCTGTGTCAAGTTCTTGGAAAAACTTTCTCACTGGTCTGAAGATAAAGATGCTCCCAATTAATCAATTTCATGCTACTGTATGCTTACCTTCTATTTATACTGTTGTTGCCAATGTCTAATACTGTAGTGTACTATTTATTGTTGTGATTGTGTAGCCTACTGTTATTACTGTACCAACACTAGTGTTCAATTACACTGTTAGCATTAGGCATTCCAGTAGTCACTGCCTAATTGATGCATACCAGGGGTCGATCTTAACTTTTTTTTTCACTAGCCCACCGGACTAGTTGCTCCCCGTTTTCACTAGCCTGCACGATTTTTCACTAGTCCAACCAGTTTACTGACTTTTCACTTGTCTGATGACGTATTAAGATAAGTGTTTTGGCTTAGACTGAAACTAACTAAAGTAAAGGCTTTCAGATTTCAGTACGCACAAGAGAGCAACAATACGCACAAAAATACCTTCTCGTACTACAGACGCAAACAATGCAATTTTAAAATGTAAAAATTAAATGTGGCATGCGGTGACAGTGTTGCGGTGTGTGCTTAATATTTATTTATGTTGTAATATTACATTGTGTGCATCTGTAGTACGAGATGACACGCCACTCGCCAGGGTGGTACAATACATAATATTCGTTCACTGTCAAAAGAAGTGGATTATTGGATGGATTGGGTTTGGTTAGGCTTCTACCATCAGACCTGTCTGGCTTGTTGGGTCACTTAGCATAACTTTTTAGGTCACGGAGGCACACGAGCTCTTCAACTACGACAAGGTAGCAATCCAAAGAGGGAAAAAAACGAAAAAAGTAGTCACGTGTTCAGTTGACCGACTTTGCAGCCTTCTTCATGCAATTTCGCCTCTGGCAAGCAAATTTTTGCAGTATTTCAGAGTGACGTCGCCAATCGCCATTTTGTAAACCAAAACTTTTCACCGGCGAATATTTTCACTAACCAATCGGACTAGTACTGCAACATTTCTACTAGTCAGCACAAATTTTCACTAGCCATTGGCTAGCAGACTAGCGTTAAGATCGAACCCTGCATACCAATATTGCTTTAGTACAATAACAAAAATTTTGGTATTGTTTTTGCGTGTCTTTTTACCTTATATAGCTGTTTACTTTTGCGTGTGTATCACTGTTGATATCTATGTGAATCTTAATATTGTTATTATCCTTATTAGTTGTGTACTGTACGTGATTGAAAGATGAATAAGCACTCTGCTTTACAACATCTCATATATTATTATTATTAAATCAAATGTAGTTATTACTATCTGCAGCCTTTACAAATTGTTTCACCTAACGGATCATCAGAAGGTCTGTAAAAACATGTAAACAGTAAAGAATCGATAATTCTGAAAAGATATTAAATATTACAACTGTAATTTAATCTGCCAAAAAAAATCTCTAAACCTGTACTTCCTGAGGAGATATTAAATATTACAACTGTAATTTAATCTGCAAAAAAACCCTCTAAACCTGAATTCCTGAAAAGATATTAAATATTATAACCGTAATCCAATCTGCAGAAAAAAACTCCAGAATTACTAAGGACAGCCTCCATCCGCCACGATAAAGTTTCAATCAATTTGTCCCAATGGAAACCAAGCAACATGATGGCAACATCTATGACATCACAAAGAAGCAAAATGCTTGTTTATGCTCTTTTTTATTTTTGTTTTGCTCTGCTTTGCCTTTTTGCTTGGCATTGAGCACTTTTTGTAGTATTAATAGTTTTCATTGTTTTATTATTATTATTATGTATGTGGCATGTATAATTGTATATAATATAAATACCATCTACTGCAACAATGTTTACCGATTAACCAGGAACTTACCAAATAATCTATAAACCTCATCTTTTGGTAGATAAAGGTCCACACTAGCACAAGATATTTTGCAAAATGTTAACAAGATTACAAAAACACTAAACATTCTGTGAATATGGACCTATTGATCAGAGACAAATAACTAAAAAAAGTGATAATTATTAATATAGAACAACCGACCACGGTTTGATAAAGGAGTAGGCAGATAACAGACCAAGTCATTAGGAATGCTAAAAAAAGTTTTTTTTTTATATAATATTAGTTGTTTTTTATACTATTTTCAATCGTTTTTTAGATTTTTTCAAGTATTATAACAACTGTTTTCATTAAATACAAAAAAGAAAATGTAAAAGAAAAGGTTAAGTTATAGCTGCTGAATAACTTATTATAAATTAGTTTACTGTGGTTTTGACGATTCTGTATGTTAGAAGTGTGACTGCATGCTCAGCAATGAGTAGGTTACCAATGAACCACCTAACTTTAAGGGTCGAATGCAGAAAGGTAGCTCAAAACTAGTTTTAAGCAAGCCGGGCTTAGATAGTGGCTTGAGTCGAGTTTTGCGCTGCAGAAACTATTCTTATTTTAAGCTTAGCTTAAAACTCGTTTCATTTCAGGTTTTGAGCCACCAATTTAAGTCGCCAAAAATGGCGACTTAACAGCGGCGGATCTTGACTTAAGCATTTTTGCAAACTGGATTTCAAAGGATTCCGGTGAAGTTGTGTGTTCGGTGGGAGTTCCTGGCCATGATGCGAAAATATTTGTAATGCGTAATTCTGCATCAACAATGCACTGGGTATTTATTGAGAAATAGCCTTTCCTGTTCCAGAAAATTTCAGCGTTTTCACCAATTGCATCTATCACACAAGGAAAATAGGCAATATCATAAAACTTCTGTTTGGTATTTAGAATTTCTGCTGGCAATGATGGAAACTTTATGTATGTGTTTTTCCTTGCAACAATATATGCTGAAATTTTTTTTACTATACGCAGGGCCGTAGCCAGACTGCAGAGCAAGGGGGGCCAAATTTTTTTTTAGGGGGGGGCAAAAAAATTTAAATGGGAAAAGTCATTATGTTTGTAGCTGTTGCTCGAGAATGTTTGGATTTTGCCAGGGGGGCAAGGCCCCCCTGGCCCCCGGCTGGCTACGGGCCTGACTGTACGGCATACAGTCGTTTGGTGACATTGAATCAAGTCACCATCACTGCGTTTAAAATGTCCAGTTGCATAGAATCTTAAGGTAACAAGCAACTGTAGCATTGGTGAGAGGGATTGACTTCGCTCTGTGAAACTATCGGATAGTTGCTGGCACAGTTCTACTACAACAGCTTTGCTAAATCTGTAGCGTGCATGAAACTGGTCATCATCGTAATAATCAAATGGATTTTGTGCATCCCTAATCATCCTGCGTGATAAGTTAACCGTTGGTTCTTCATCTTCAATGAATCTTTTAAGAAAGTCTAATGTCTCCATAAAGTATGTTATTGCTAAAAAGTAAACCGCTTTCAGGTAAAAAATAAACAAATGTTTGTTATCCTCTTCTTGCTAGCAAACAAAATATTGGATGCATGATTAACCAATGCTTATCACTTCGGCAATTTTATGTTTTTGTTGTAAAAACTATTTCCAAAGTATACCTGCAGAGGCTGTAGTACAGCATGCAGGTGAGCTATTTTATGGCTATACATTCAGTAAGATGAGGCTCTGCCTTTCTACAACCATCTTTTATCAACGAAGTTCTCTAGATATAAAAGAAAATAACTCTACTTGTACAAGTTGCTGTTTGTTCATACTTGCTTGATGATTTTTTGGCTCTTGTAAAGAATAATCCCTCTCTCGCCATTATGTAGACTTCAATAATACTTCTAATTTTTGTTTTTATTAATACCCTTCCCTATTTAGCCCCTTGACAAACCTCCAGATATTTAATTATGGTTCACTGCCATTTTTCAGTTACAAAGTTAAAAAAAAACAACTGCTACTTGTAGCCTACAAATTGTTGTCTACTTATGCTTGCTATAGTTGCTGTCAATATGCTTGTCTTGTAACAGGCTGCTAACTTGCTACCACCAACTGGAAACTGCATTTCAAATTCAATTGTGATGTAACAAAAGGTATTTGTGAACTTGATTGTCATTAATAAAGCATCCCTAATTACACGATCAACTTCCTAAACTGACAATTACTTTATTTGTCGGGTAGGTTTCAAAAATCACCATGGCAAGTCGAGTGACGTCACATTTTGCGCCAAAAACGTCGCTTAAAATAGCAGTGGGCTATACTGGGGTGATTTTGACTTTTTTCAAGTAACACAACAGAACTAGAGTTTAAAAGGTGCCTATGGACATACCTAGGAACGTGCAAAAAAAATTTTTTGATTTTGTTCAAATTCCGGATGGAGTCCAGACTTTATGTGAAAAATACAAAATGGCCGCCATACAAATTGACAAATCTGCAATAAATCTGCTTCCAGTCAAGCTTTTGAGCTGATTTTGGTGTCAAAAGAAGCAGCAAATTGAGCCTGTTACTTTAAAAGAGCAACAAAACGCCCAGCATGCTTGGATGTTCTCTAAAACTTTGAAACTATTATAGTTTGGTCAATATTTTTCATAATTTTTTCACGTTTGTTGGTGCAACTTGAGATTACTGGTTGCATCCAAAAATAATAATGACAATTTCAACACTATATACACATAACTTGTTACCGGTATATGAAATTCACATAAAAATGTCATGAAATACACTAGATATTTGAGAAACATTTATACACTTTGATAACGACACAATGGTCGTCACACCTTGGAACACCTATTCCGTCTCTACTGTGACAGGGATGATTTGAACAGGATTTACATTCTGAATGTCATCTCTTTTTGGTCTCTTCCACATGGTATTGTTCTTATCATTAACCCGCTGGTAGTGGTCACATTCTACAGTGCCATCATTGTTTAAATGGCAGACCCTTGCCAAAAACCACTGACGTTGAATGTTTTCTCAGTCCTACACCACAGCCACATTCGTTCCTATAGGGTATTCTTTATGGAGTTCAGGAATTGCTGCTGCAATACACATTTTCACTGGTTGATCTGTGTCACCAGAGGAAGTTGCAGCAGTAGAGGTTAAGATGGCATATACCTCATCTTCTGTTGGGAAGATGGTCCCAACATCCTCATCCTCAGTTCCAAGAATGACAGCTAGGTTCAGCAGCATGGTATCTACATTCAAGCTGTTTACTTTGTAGAGGCTGGGATTTGCCTGGCTGTCGCGTGGATGAATCATCCGTTGGTACTGAATCTCCATCCGAAGGATTTTTTTCAGCGTGGATGGTGATGCTGTTGGAAGAGCTCGGAGCTCTTCTACTTTTGTAATTGGCCCTCCATGTACTTTACATTGATCCACCAGGTGATTGAGGAAATCTCCCTCCCTCCTGCTCTTTTTCATGCGTTCCTTTAGTTTAGTTTTCATCAATTCTTTCTGTGTCTTGGTTTCAAGATTAGCCCTCTCAAGATCATTATGTAGTTTAGGAAGAATCCTGACGAGGTCGGATTGTTGGCAATGCTCTAAACCAGACAATATAAATTTCTCGGCCATGTAATAAGAAAGCAAAAACTGGAGCATCTCTCTTTACCTGGTAAAATTTTTGGAAAGCGGGCACCTGGCAGACAAAGACAAACACATCTGGGACAATTTAACGACAAAACAGAAACAATCATCCATGCAACATATAATAAGAACATTTGGTCTAATTATTCATATGAGGCCGTCGATGCCTGGTTCAGGCAAGGCAATTGAAGAAGAAGAAGATTGTCACCTTGTGACAGAAGTGAGACAATGCTTTTAGTGATGCCACAATGAACTCATTCTCCAGGTAAAGGGAACAGGCTCTGACAAGGAGGTTATTCTTGCTAGTTCTGGATAGCAGCTTCTTGAAATGGAGAACACAATCAACCAACGCACCAGCAGTGTGACCCAATCTTGTGAATCTGCAGTCTTTATAGCGAGAAGGATTTGTGAGTACCACTCTCCTCCAACACCAGGCTAAACTCGTCTGCCATGGAAGTAGTCTTGCCATCACCACCCCTAGCCACAAGCTTCACTAGAGCCGGGACTACAACTGAGGCGACAATTGACTTGCCTACTCGAAGGTATGACTTCAGTCTCGGCTCTCGTTTTTTTTGAAGAATTTGACATGCAATTTCTAATAACTCAAATCTAAAAGTCTGAAATGAAGTAAAATGTGAAAATTTTTGAAGAATTTGACAGAAAACAAGCTGAAAAAAGCTTCAAAAGGCACTTTTTTCCCCTTGTTTTGTAGTTCCCATACACACTAAGTGTTTATTGTTTTTTTACACTAACAGGCTCAACTTTCTGCTTCTTTTGACACCAAAATCAGCCCAAAAGCTTGACAGGAAGCAGATTTATTGCAGATTTGTCAATTTGTATGGCGGCCATTTTGTATTTTTCACATAAAGTCCGGACTCCATCCGGAATTTGCACGAAATCAAAAAATTTTTTTTGCACATTCCTAGGTATGTCCATAGGCACCCTTTAAACTCTAGTTCTGTTGTTTTTGAAAAATCACCCCAGTATAGCCCACTGCTACTTAAAACCAGTTTTATTATGAAGCGCAGCTCAAAGGGTGGCTTGGCCAAGCGACTTTGCAAATTAGTTTCTGCAGCGCGCTCAAGTTTTAAACCGAGCTTGACTGAAACTCCGCTTGCCTGAGAAGAGGTTGGCGTTAAGTTAGGTTTAGTTTGAGCTACCTTTCTGCATTCGACCCTAAGTGATATATACCTATGATGTAGTACTATTTTGCATCCATCAAATGCTGGCATTTGCAAAACAGTCTAACCTCTTGGTGTAATTTGATCAGGAGGAGTGTTCGGAGGATGAATCCTGAGAAATGCTGTCTCAGTGATGAACATGTTAACAGTCAACCTCCTTTGGTGTTTGTCTTAGATTCTTGTAAAATTGGTTTATTTCTTTCATTCATTGCATATTTAGTCAATGTGAGTATTTGCAATCATTTTTTTCAAGGACTTCTGAAAATTGTATTTGTTAATTTAAACAGTTAACCACACTTCTAACATACAGAACTGTGAAAACTACAGTTACAAACTGATTCATAATATTAAGTAATTCAGTATTTTAAAAGTGTCATCAGCCTGCTTTACAACACTGAGATAAGTAGGTATATAGCTCATTCTATAGCTTTTATTTTTTCGTCCATTGTTTCCATAAAAATCTCCAAAAACGAGTCATTTTTTCACTTTATATTGGAAACAGTGCTTCCACTTCTGACAATTGATAAATCCTTTTCAATTTCCTTTTTTGTCCTGAAAAATCCCTTTTTTTCTCAGTCGGAAATCTTTCAAAATTTCCTTCATATACAAGGTTATTTTTGACGTTATTTTAGTTAAAAGAGGTGCCAATACAACTTTAAAGTTATTTTAATCTTACCTAAGTTACGTTTTAACCTGAAAGAACAAGAAATCAGTGAATTGAAGAAGAGGTAGTATTCAAATCGCTACAAAAAACAACACATTGTAGGCAGTAGCTGATTTAGTTGACATACCCAATCTATTAGAACAAGTAGGCTACACAAAAGTGTACATTTTTTACAATAACATGGTTTACTTCCATTGTTCACGGTCCAGCAAAAAACTGTTTGTTAGTTAGTCGGTTCTGGGATATTTACCGGTACCACCTGGAGTCCTGGACATCATTTACCAATTACTACTCTCATCTTTTACACCCGGACTCCTTAACCTATCCTTAACGCCAAAAATGTAGCCTACAGGTGGTAAATGTCTAGTGACGAATTATATCCATCTAAAATTTTATTTTGTATTTAGTTTGGTTTTCCTTAATGTGGTAACTTGTTAACTCTACAGGCTAGGCCATCTCTTTTTTCTCCTTGTCAGTAACGTCCTCGCAATCATCTGCGACTGATGAAAAACTTCAGGATACTAGACCTATTCATGATACCGTACTGACTCAGTCTGACTATGTACACTATACATGTTGTATACACAGCCTAGCTAGCTCTATTATTATTATTATGACCATATTAGGTTAGCATAGGCTATACGGTAACTAACTTTTCTAAACTGGAAGGATACCGTACCACTAGCTTAAGCTTATCATAGTCATACCCAACTGTACGTCAAGCTCAATTTTAATTCAATTCAATTCATTTTTTGCTGCTGGCGCAAACATGTACAAAACGGCAAAGTAAACATACGAATTTGACACCAACAAAAGGGAAAGATGGCAAAACCCAAAAGTTTAAAATATACATCGATAAAACAGTGTTACCACTATCTTAAAATTGCACAGCCACCAAACCTAGAAGCAAAATAGAAAAAAAAACTTTATTTTTCGGGAAAATAGTCCTACAATTACAATTACCACTTACAAGCGCAAGGGCGATTAAACTTTTTAACACAAAGAAAAAAATTCAAAAGAAGACAAGTTTCCTGAACTTTCGCTTTGTGAGTCATCAAAAGCATTTAAAAAAAAGTGACGCTATAAGAGACTCAGCAAGGCAAAATTACAGGAAACCGGCTCAGAGTAACCACACAAATTTGAAAAAAAGCAAAAATACGATTAAATATTTAAAAAAATACATAGGCTACATAGCCCTATTACATTTTTTTTTCTTAGTTTTACAAAAAAACAAAAACGTGCATACTGTACAATTTTATTAAGTTATTAACACTTGCAACAAGGGCGATTTAAACTTTACCAAATTCAAGACATGAAAAGTTTCCCAAGCTTTTAAATTATGAAGTCTCAAGACAATAAACAAAATGAAAGTGTGATGTCATAAAGGAATGAGTCAGAGTGACAAAAAGTTACATAAAACCGGCTCAGTGTGACCATATGAATTCAGAAAAACAAAATAATAAAAAGTGAGATATAATTAAGCGTAATAAAAAAACCATAGGTGCTATTTACTTTTTTTTTAGATAAAGTTGGATTAATCAAATTCTATTCAAAATTTCCAAAGCTTTATGAAAATCACAAATAAAACAAGTTTTTTCTAATTTAAATCGATTTACAATGTCACCAAAAGGTAGCCATAAGTGATAAAAAGTTAAAAACAAGTATATATTTAAAAGCTCAGCTCAGTGACCTTTGTCATTGCTACTCAAGTTCAACTGTAAATCAACGGATTACTTAATTTCAACTAAAAGAATTGAGAACTAATGAACTAATTCACTCACTGCAGGCCAGTACTGCACTCATGTCCAATTCCCAAAATGGCTAGAATAGAAATCAAGCCACGAAAAGGCGAGAATGGGAAAGAGAGTTAGAGAGCTTCCAGATGGTGAGTGGCAACTAGAGATGTAAAAAAACGTTTTTTTTTGTTTTAAAAAAAAACGAGCTCGTTTTTTTGTTTTTATTGTATTTTTTCATTGCAATTTTGTAGGTCCCAAGTCTCAACACACGAGCCATAAAGATTTCTCACTGTCTCAAATAGTAGTAACAGTGTCCTATGGTTGGCACATCTCAAGTATTGTCTGTACTTTGGTCGAGCCAGTTGTTAAATGCAGTACCACACTCGTGTACAGTTTCGAAGCCACCTGGGATTTTGGTTAATGGGCATGTTAGGACCAGGTGGTCACTGGTCAGTGTCCTGTTTTTCTACTTAACAAAGGCACTTTTGAGCAGCACTCCACACCTTTTCCAGTACAACGTCAAGAGGTTGTTCCAGTTGATGTGCATTTGGTGCAAACTTGATGAAAATCACACAAGCTAATAAGTGAAGTAACAGTTATAAGCAGGGATGCCAGCGACAGATTTCCAATAAACTTAGATTGTGTGCTGAAAAAAACCCAGATGAGGTAAAAAAAACCCAGGTCCAGAAAATATGTAGTAAAGCGGTTAAAAAAGCCTGATGTGCTTTTAGCACCACTTGCGTTTCATTATTTCATATCTATTTTTTGCAATCGCACTATCAGGAAATGCTTTCCTATAAACATCAACAAGATGATTAATGTGAGTGAATGGTACATGATGCTCAGAAAAATAACCTGCAAGCAATGCTTCTGCTTTAGCAATTTGATCTGACTGGGTGGCTAAATTTTGTGTTAAAAAGGTAGCGTATTGATTTTCACATGAGACTTAGCAGCACTGTAGTTTTGTTTGTGTTTTTCAGTCTTGCTGTGAGCTAACAACATTGATTTATTAGCATTTTTCAGTATTGCTTTGCAATATTTACAATAACTGTTGTTTTTATTGGAAGCATCTTCTTTCATTTGCAACCAATCTTTGAATTCAGGAACTTTTAGCCAGTCCTTTTCGAATGATTGTCCATACCACAATTTTTGCTTCGTTTTGGGTTTTTTATTTTTATCACTCGTTTTTGTAAGAATACCGTTACTGTAGAAGAGTTCAGTTAAGTTTATAACATTAGATCTACACTAACAGTCGTATTTGAGTCTTATAGCTTAGGCAGCCTAATACCAATACCCCTGAGAAGCGTAATAAATGATGACAAATATATGTATCAATTAAAACCTGCTCACAACAACTCGCTAGACTACTGTATACCAGCTGTACCTCACTGACTACAGTAATTGATGCAAAAAACATTACCTTAAAATCATTTTTGTGTTGCAGTGTGGACCATTTACCGAGGATCCCAGTGCCTTAATACCGTGCAAGCTCTGTACAAAGTTAAAAACAAAAAAAACCTAGATTCACCTAAATTTGAAAAAAAAAAACTTAAAACCCAGATGTGGTCAAAAAAACCCAGATCTAGGTGGAAAAACCAAGCTCTGGCATCCTTGGTTATAAGTGAAGTAACCTTAGCCACTAGGTGGCTTCATAGATAAGGAGCAATAGAAAATGGCAATATCTCAAGAACCGCTCAACATATTTGGATAATTTTTAGCTCTACCCCATGTTTTCTGGGGTGGGCTATCTGTTATTGAACATTAAAACAAGTTTTGGCGAATACTTTTTGAGATAAAAAGAAATTAACCTCTTGTCGTTACGCACCAATAAAACCATGATGAGAACCATGTAAACCACCAATAAAACCATGATTACGCACCAATAAAACCAATAAAACCATGAGAGAAAAAAGCGCGGGGAAAAAGTTAGCAGCAAAGATTTTGCTCTCCAGGTCTAAATATATAAATTGGACTAAAGAAAAACTTAGGCCTGGAGAATAGCTAGATTTTGACAAATTAAGAAAGAAATTTAATTGCGGTCATTTCAGTCCAAAAATTTTCAAAATTGATTAAAAACTCGCAGAGACAGAACAATTCGAAGAAAGCTTGATTTAGGCCAGCTAGAAGCTATTCATTGAATTTGACAGTCATTTTGTCATTTGCATTTCTCAGTTGGATCGCTCATAGATAATTGAATTTTGAAGACAAAGTGAAGAAAAGTCACAAGATATCTTTTTGGACTTCTTTATATTCCACCTAACCGTAGTCAACCTTCATTTCCACCCCCTGTCCAGGCTTGGTACAGTAACCATTGACTCAGAAAAAGGTTCTTATGACTATTAAATCAAATTTCTAAAGAAGGATTGAATTTGGACTGTGTTACAACTCCGCTTTTGATTTAATTTTCTTTTGTTGGCCAATTGTTTGTAGTTCTGCACTAACTTTTTGTTGTAAATTTCTACTTAAAAAAAATTAACTTAATGCGTACGGTGCAAGGCTAATCTTCAACTTTCTTGTAAAACATTTTTATTATGGCGTAATAATAGTGCTTTTATTTCCAAGTTTTGCTCACACCACTTCGACTTGATTTGTTATATGTTTTATTTAGTCTTAATTAATTACAAGTTCTTCTGTTGAATTGTTTCTCTTGTCATCCATAAGTAATTTCTCAGTTCTGTTATTTTGACTATAAGATATAAATGCACGTGTTGGTGGTTTATTTACTTATTTGTTTAGTAGTAAAATCCTTGCAAAATTAAATATTTCAGAACGCAATAATAGTGTTTATTTTTCAAAGTTTTTCGTCTATCAACTGAAAGTCACTCCGTAGCCTAACCAGTCATATTGTAATTATTCATTGCACATGTATATGTCAGTCATTTTTATTGTGTTTGTTGTAATGTCCACTACTAACATCAATTTCGATTCCAAAAACTACCTCTCTACATCAGATACTAAAAAATTCTTTCAAGAAAGTAAAAAAACAAAGCTCTCTTTGTTCCACTTCAATACCCGCAGTCTAAGTAAAAACAAAGACAAACTCGAAGAATTTTTGGCCGAAATTAATCACCAACCAGATATTATTGCAATTTCTGAAACTAAAATAAAACCCAATTGTGTTGATAACTTTAACCTCATCGAATACAAATTTTTACACAAAAACTCTCCTACAAATGCTGGTGGCGTTGCACTTTACATTAAAAATAACATTGCATATTCTATACGTAATGATATTAGTTTAAATGTACCAAATTGTGAAGACCTCTGGATCGAGATAAAAAGTAATTCTCAAGACAGCGCAGTCGTGGGTGTCATCTACAAGCATCCTGGACCAAACATTGATAGTTTTCAAAACAGGATAATATCAACTATTGCGGAAATTGAGAAGACGAAATCACAGTATATCATTTGCGGAGACATCAACATCAACCTTATGCATGAAAATAAAACCCCTAAAGTAAAAGAATATTTGGACTCACTTGTGGCCATAGGTTGTAATTCCGTGATAAGCCATCCAACTAGATTTTCTAAAATTAGTGAACCATCTTTATTGGACCATATTTACACAAACATTGAAAAACAACACAAAACCAGCGGTATCTGTTTATATGATGTTTCTGATCATTTACCAGTGTTCTTGAGCGTAACTAATTTGAATTTCCTTAAAACCAAAGTTCCGAAATTGACACGGTGTATGCCGCATTTTGACAATGAAAACTTTTTATCTGAAATGCATGTTGCTATGAACTCCCTTGATTTCACAAAAAACAACGTCAACACACAATTCTGTGAATTCATAGATGCGTTCCAAAAAACACTCAATAAACACGCACCTGTAAGGAAATTATCCCGTAAAGAAGTCAAATTGCAAAACAAACCCTGGATCACAAAAGGAATTCTTAAATCCATAAAGACAAAGAACAGACTATATCGAGCGTGCTATAAGCACAAAGATGACATGAAAGTAAAGAAATATAAAGCTTACAATAACCGCTTGGTGCATATAAAAAGAATAGCTAAAAGACAACACTACACTTATTTATTTGAAGCAAACAAAGCTGATGCATCGAAAACATGGAAAGTAATTAACGAATTGATCACTAGCAAATCCAAGTCAACGTCATCGCTTCCCACCAATATGGAAATAAATAACATTTTACACAAAACTGAATCAACCCACTTTGCAAACCTATTGAATGAGCACTTCACCAATATTGGTACTAATATGGCAAGTAAAATTAAACCGACTGGCGTATCCTCTTCAGATTTTTTAACAACAACATGCCAATCCAGTTTTTTACTTGAAGACATCAATCCCAGTGAGGTTTCAAACATCATAATGACATTGAAAACAAAAACTTCTCCTGGAATACACGATATCCCGACAAAATTCATCAAACTTGCAAACTGTATTATTTCACCCATTCTTGCTCGATTATACAACAACTGCTTTGCTCAAGAGACCTATCCAGATCCACTGAAGCTGTCTAAAATCATCCCAATACCAAAGGTATCCAATCCCACCGCTTTAACCGATCTCAGGCCAATATCTCTTTTGCCCACTTTCTCTAAAATTCTTGAAAAGCTGTTGTACGAACGAATGATTAAATTTCTGGATAAAAATAATATGTTAACTCCCTGTCAACATGGTTTTAGGACAAACGATTCGACAGAACTCAGTATAACTCACATATATGATCATTTACTAAAAAACTTAAATAACAATAACTATACGTGCTCCATTTTTCTTGACCTGAGTAAAGCATTTGACACTGTTGATCATGAAATTTTATTGAACAAATTATATTGTTATGGTTTACGTGGAAAAATATGGAACTTGATGAAGTCTTATTTAACCAACAGACAACAATACACCAAACTTAACTCATTATCATCAAACTTTTCGACGGTCAAATGCGGCATCCCCCAAGGGTCAGTCCTTGGTCCTTTGTTATTTTTATTATATGTGAACGATCTACCTACTGCGTCCTCTTTCATGACTACTCTTTTTGCGGATGACACCAGCCTAAACATGACACACCATAATTTGACTTGCCTAGAACAACAAGCCAATGAAGAAATAAAAAAGATTGATGTATGGATGAGAACCAATAAATTATCGATTAATTACACTAAAACTAATTTTATGATCATTTGTAGAAATCCTCCTCTTGCAAAATCGTTCTCTCTCACCTTAAACGGCCAAAGCATTAACAAAACTGATCAAGTAAAATATCTTGGAGTAACGATGGACCACAGATTGAACTGGAACGCCCATATCTCTGACCTTTGCACAAAATTGAGTAAAGTATGTGGCATTGCTTACAAAATCAGATACTATGTCCCATTATCCACATTACGATTAATTTACTTTTCATTATTTAAATCAAATCTTCAATATTCGATAATTAATTGGGGTAGGGCCAACAAAACGTTAGTACACAAGGTGGAAGTGATTCAGAACAAATTTATTAGAGCGTGTTTGTTTGGTGAAAGGAAAACTTCGACGACCTACATGTACAGCAAATTTCAGGTATTAAAAGTGAGTGACCTTGCAAAGCTGGCATATGCACAGTTCATGTTCAAGTACGAAAATAATTTTTTGCCAGCATGTTTCTCTGGCTACTTTGTTAAATTAGACGACATACATCAACATGATACAAGACATAAGGCTAAAACCAGATTTTTTCTTCCCAGGTTTGAAACAAACTTTGGCAAAAAAACACTCCATTTCTTGTGTGTGCAAGTGTGGAGTGAAATTTCTCACGATATAAAAGATTTACCGTTCCATTGCTTTAAAAAAAATCTCAAAAACCAACTGTTACATGAATATACATGCGTACCTTAAGTGCTCAATACAAAGGATAACTTACCTTTACAGTAGGCCTATATCATCATATCGTACTTATTAATCTTTGTTCTCTACAGTTATTAGTATCAAATTGCCCTGTTTTTGTATGCTTCACATAAAAATTGTTGCAATGCGGTGGTGGTATCCACGTTTTTCTTCGTTATTTCAGGAAAACTTTCGCAAGTGCTGTAGCCTATTATAGCACACAATCACTAATTATTGGTGGTTGGTCAATTCTTGGTCGTTGGTTTGAATCTTCATCTTCGGCTTACTCAGTCTGAGAATGCAGATTCAAACCAACAGTAGTTGTTTTTCAATCTCAGTGGCGAACCCTTTTTATTCAATGAAGTAGTGTGCCTGCCTCTGCACACTAGTGTGTATGAATGTGTAGTTAGATTTACTGTGATGGGGTGGTGGCTGACTAGATGACTGCTTATGGTCTTTCGCTACCATCCTGATTGCGCCATAATCTAACCAACAGTTGTACAATGCATTGTTTTGACAATTACATTTTACTCTGATTATTTGTTAATATATGGCGCTGTTAAAACAAAATAAATTGACTTGACTTGACTTGACTTGATGCGTAACTTTAAAAAAAATTTTTTTTTTAATCGGGTAGAGGAAAGATTGATGAAAAGTTTGGCAAAAGCAGTGTAGTGCTAAAGCCCCAACTTTTAGCCCAAATCACATTTAAATGAAGTGAAAGATGGAAACATTTTGTTGTTTTTTATTTCGAAGTGGCTATTCTTACAACATATTGTAAAACTAGACTCTGAAGCTATTTTTACAAGCACCACTCAAGCAAGACGTTGTTTACTCGAGCAAGACCTTAATGCGCTCAGGCGTTTCGTCCGACGACGCTCATACGTAATTTCGCGCGCATGCGTATTGGCTTGTGCTGCACACTTGATCGCAGAGTGGACCGCGGTAGTTGCTGATTTTGCTGTCTTGCTGATCGAAACTACACGTCAATGAATCCATCGTCATCATGATTACGAAGGGAGCATTATATTACAGTTTTGAGACACTTTCTTCGGCTATTAAGCAATGGGAAAAAGAAAACTTTGTCAATGTTTATGTAAGAAATTCCATAACAATTGAACGCGCAAAACGACGTCTAGCACTTACATTAGGGTGTAACACTTTTTAACTTTTTTTCTTAAATTTGTTTTGATTAGTAATTTTCTTATGCCAAATGGTCTAACTGAAAAAGTGGCAAAAAAGTTTTTGAAAAATTTTGTCATTTTAGCAAGCCCCACGGCCCGTTTCCATGACAATCGGGCCCAATTTCACAAATTTGGTTTAACTCTGGCTACGAATGTCCCAAAGAGCTAAAATTGGTATCAAAACACTCGGAATAGCCAAGTTTATATATCACTTCAAGAGGAACTATAGCCCAGGTAGCAATAGTTGGCGTGCAGCTGGCGTCATCAGGGCGGCGAGCGCTCACATTGGCGACATCGAAAATCGTTAGCGGTAGGCCAGCGCCTGCATGGCGAATATCGTCATGACTTTTTTTCTTCAAAGTTCATCGTTTTCTGCTGGCTTCGCGCGGTCGACTTTCGTGCGAGAGACGCGCTTTCGATTTTTGCTCGTTTTCTGCTGACAACGCGCTGTCGAGTTTCTTACGAAAGGCCGCGCTTCATTCCGTTTTAGCTGCGCTTGATTGAAGTCACGTGCCATTTCAAACACGCGATTGAGTGGAAACCTGTTTGCTCAGTTATTGGGTAGACTGCTGTGTAATAAAGCTTAGGGTTAGGGACCTCGTTAGTCGTTAGGTTACTGCGATATGCAATTGTGTTGCTAACAAATTCACTAAGTGGTTGATTTGATGGTGTCTGGTATTCAGTATTCTAGTCACTTGCGGTAAACCACTAAATAATGTGAGACGTAATTTATATGAACATGTTTTATTGCATTTAAGATGTAACTATAACTAATGAACTTAAGGCAAAAGTAGATAAGGAAATAGCTACAAAACAAATTAGGCTATCGTGTTTTTTCAGCAAGTTTTTAGGCACATTGATAGAGATTTCGGTAATGCAATTACTTTAGTGCTACAATGCAATAAAAACCTAAGTCTGAAGTTAGTCTGTGGTACAGGTATATACTGGTTGCTGTATAGATTGTGTATTACTAATTTAGTTTTTGTATATATTATATTACAAAATTAAGATCGGAGCAAACCATATGACGAATTATTTGTTTTACATGTGTTTTGTTCACAGGTTTATTCTTAACTAACTGTAGTTTTGTTCATAGCCTATTATTGATACAAGGTTTTCTTGGACGAAAGATACAGAAATGGAACAATATCATATAATAGAGTTTGATGGAGAGGATGGTGCTATGGCAATTGTCCATAATAGTTGGATCTGAAACCTGGTAACCGCCATTCAACCAGACAAACGCAGCAAAGAATGGCATTCAACCTATTCCTAGAAAATGGACGATGTTTTTAAGAAGATATAGCTGCGGTTAGTTTTGAAGTGTTGTGTTGATTTGTGTTCACAGTGCTTCTAAAACTAGAGATACACACGAAAGCACCAGAAATAGTAGTCTACTACTCTACTGGTTTATTATTATGATGTAAAAAATGGCAAAACCTTTTTTGATGCTAACATGATGCAGTATATATTGTTAGCCTATGCTTTTCAGGAAAGGATCGACCCAAATTGTTGACTAAGGCAGGCCTTAAAACTCGTGTTTTTTTCCGGCAGCCATCGTGGCCTACCGAAAGCTCCTTCTCGGCGGCCAAATTTGCGTGCTTGGAGGCCAAAGTAACGATAGCACAAGCAAATAAAATTAAACTTGCAACAATATTAAAATGATAACTTAGCGTTGTTGAAGTCTGGGCGACGTCCTGCAATAGAATCGTTACACCACGCAATAACTGCTTTATCGGGATTGTAATCCGGTATTGCGGGACCATCTAACGATCACTAAATTGTTTCAACTGCTCGCAGCTCAGTAAATCGTTTCAACTGCATACCGCCTTTCATAAAATCTGACCATTTATTCCGTTATGATGTCACCATTGAGGGTTTGAAGTCACTAACCCACAGCGGGAACATTTCTGAACTATGAAGACACGTGTTTTTCCCTCGGATGTCAACTAACCTAGTTTTCCTTTTTAACAACGATTCAATGTCCGACAACATTGAATCGATATAAAAACGACAATATTGCCAGCCAATGTAAATTAGCACTTCGGATTAACACTTTGCAAACAAGACCTACAGCGCTGGGAATCGCAGCTGGATATATTCCATACAACAGAAAATGTTCCCGCTCAATACAACAGTGGTGATTATGACGCGCTGACCTAATTCTGCGTCACTCTTACTACATATTTTCGACATTTCATCCACGATCATAAGATGTGCTATCTAATAATGAGTTTGTAGTGTAATTAAGTTGTTGTTGTGAGCGAAATTGTTTTCACAGAGAGCTCATTTTGTATTATTACACATGTGATTCGAAGGCAAGCCAAGGCGACGGACAAAGATATCGAATCTGCAGTGAAGCGGTATTTGAAGGCGGCTGGCGACAGATAGCAAAGCCAGATAGCACAAAAAACTCATTAATCTGAATTTCTCTGCTAGCTTCGTATTAATCTTTATTACATCATAGAGTACAGTGGAAGCAATGGTAGTGTTCTTGATGTTGCTGTGTATTTTCTTCCAGTGCTGTGATTTTGACGTATTGCAATACCTAGCCTACAATATATGCTTATAGTTATGATACTGTAGTACGTAGTACACAATTGGTTTCTAACCGGGAGTAAATTTTACTTACCCCTACCCTAGGCCTAGGGTAAATCTTGCAAGCAAACATTTTAATCAAACTCATTATAGTTTCGAAAACCAAGAAAGTTTTTTTTAATAGAATTTTTTGCTTAAAAATTATTGTTTTGCGAAAACTGTCAAAATTCACTTATGCAGCTGTTGGGCTTTTACAAATAACCTCATGTTTATAGTCTTTAGCTTTGCTCTCCCATGGCTTGGACTTGTAAATTGTTTTGTTATTTGTATTACAAGTGATCAGAAAAACCACCATTCATTAATTACTGAAACATTTTTTTGCATTGTGTTACGAAAATGGAGCTGTGGTAAGTCAGTGTATTAAAAATCTTCATTGTTTTCGTTGTTTTACATTTTTGAATTGCGTCTCGCTTTAACCACAAAAAGACAATTAATACACAAAATGCTTCAAAAAGTTTTAGTGTTTTGTTTTAATAATTTCGCAAAACAACAGCTGCTGCTGGTGGCCGAAAAAAAAGGGGCTTCAGCAGGGCGACATTCGTCAGTCCAGCGACAGTGCGCGCAGCCGGAAAAACGTGCCAGTAAGTTTAGCGAAATTCGTAGGCGTACAGACAGCGCGTTGTTAACTAACTTGAGCGACTTTCGCCATCGAGGGGCTTACGCACAGCCGACTTTATTGTCGAATTTCGCCAGCGTTACGCCGGTTATGCGATGAGCAGATCGGTGGCGGCTGGCTGGCGATTATCGCTGGCGCGTCGCCAATAACTTCGCTAGCGTGGAGCTGGCTAGACGCCAATCTTTGCTACTTGGGAGGTCTAATCCTTTTAGTTTTTGAGATAATAGCCAAAATGTCAAATTTTCTCCATTTTTTAGTTACCCAGCAACATAATACAGCAGTTATACAAAAAAAATCGATCTTTAGCTCTGGTGCATGCAAGATAAGCGACAAGCGCAATATTAGTCTGCGATCAACCAGTGATATTTTGAATGATGTCGCTGAAAATCTGTCAAGTGTTGGTAGTAAACGAAGCCACATGACACTCTATCGAAAAAAGAAGAAGTTGCGTCGTGAAGCTAATGAAAAAGTAGCGGACAAGCTGAAAAATGCACCTTTTCAAATTGCAATTGACGGCAAAAAGGTGCCGAAAAAGAAAGATTTGCTGTTCTAGCAGTGTTCAAAGAAGGAGAGTATTTTCTTGGCCTGAAAACCTTTGGGGACAGCGAATCCTGCAATGCTTCTGCCTGTACCGATTTCATACTTATAGGTGCGTACTATATTTTTATTACAGCCTAGTTTCATATTCATATCATTAAGGCATGAAGCCGAATTTCAACTTCTGTACAAGTCAAATGCTTTTTGCTCAGGAAACTGTTGGCCATGCTAGATGGTTAACATCTGAAAATGGCTATTTAAGAATCAAGCTGTTTGGCATTCAAGACTTAAATGCTGATTGCTGAGCAACAAATCTCATTGAACAACATTGTCCAGTTTATAGTGGATGTCTATGCCCCATCATTTTTTGAAATATATTTCAATCCAAGTGCCATTCAAGGACCAAAAGTGGTGTTGAACATCAGGGATTTTATGAAAGCATCAACAGCATCATCACCTGCAACTGTAACGGAAAAATCATTCTTAACACTAATCACAAAAAAACACCAAACAAAAAAGAAACAACCCAGGCCTCGAAATTCGTTTTTGCTGACGGCGGACAAACATGTCCGGTCTGAATTCTTCGCCATTTAAGAGCTATGGCTACGGTTTGTAAGGCTTTTTAAAATTTCAGCAAAGGCTTTCATCAGACCAACGAGGTGCGCTTGGAGAGTCAAAGCGCCGTGTAGCTGCAATACGCCGCATAACTGATTAACTTCCACCGAACGAGGTCGTGTGGCTTCTTGTGTCACAATGCTCTGGGCACGGGTCGGAAAACTTCTACAATGACGCTACTATTTTCTTCTGTGCAAAGTTTCACTAGGACTTTTTCTTTGGGTTTATTTTTGCATGTCATGTGAGCGAAAGTTAATTTTCCCTGGGCCTTTTCTTTCTTAGGCTACTGTAATACCAAAACTTGACAAACTTTGTTGCATCTTGCTGTGATAGCCTACTCGTATGATCTAATTTTGTAACGAATCTTGCCTTATCATTATCACTCGGAGATCAAAGCCAGACATTGTGATGTAAGACTTGAAATAAGTTGCACGTGGTTAGTGCAGAAGTACACCGGTACTCCCATAGATTCTTGGCGAAAAGTTCACCTTTATTACTCTGATTCAATGTCATCAATCGTTGAAGCAACGTAAAACTTGAAAGTTTTTCTGCTTGAATGGAAGCTAAGGGATACAGTTGTTCCAGACGGTTGTTCGCCTGGTCAAACGTCATATAAAAACCGTTCAAGTCTACTGAATCTTACGTCATGGAAATTCCTAAAACATGAGCCAAAATTGCACCATCGTTCGTAAGACTGTGTCAAACCGGTTTAAACCTGTTTCAGTTTGAAACCTGTTTGGACATGAAATATTGCGTCACACGAACTGCTCACGTGCCTTTGAGTTATCACAAATTTTTCTGATTCATTCTCGAAGTTGTTTGTTGGAAGTCGGTCGCACATTTAACTGGTTTATTTGGTGCTTGCTAGCTGGACAAATTCTCCGTCTTTTATCCAAGTAATCTGTATCGTAGTGACAGTTTTAGAGGTGTACGGCTTTGCACCAGTCATTTCGATAGCCGCGGGCTAATTTTACAGGAATACACTTTAAGAATAGACGTTTCGAGGAGTGTTTCTTTTCGGTCACTACATGCAGACAAACGGATTCGGGAACTTTATGTTACAATTTTCCCACGAAGAGATTATGGTTTACCGCTGTGACCATAAAAAATAAAAGACGAGTTCTTGTCAGTTGGTAGGTCAAGAAGAAATTAAAGCAAAAAAATAAAAATAAAAGACGAGTTCTTGTTAGCTGGTAGGCCAAGAAGCACTTGAAGGCATAAAAATAAACGACGTGTTTGTTGTCAGCTAGAGCAGAAGAACTAATTAGAAGTACAAGAAATAATAAAAGAAGATTTGCAATCTTGGCAGAACTTCGAGATAGGGTAGATCCCGAATTTAACTCGTTAAAAAATAACTTTGAACAAAAAGAAAGTGAGTTCTCAGAAATGTTGGATGCTGACATACATCCTGAGGATAGCGCCTCAAATGTAAGCACTAGGATGTCTAAGAGTTCGTCTCGGATAGTTACACAAATTAACCTGCAGCTAAGACGAGAGGAGCTCCAGATCCAAGCTGAGGCCGAAGCAAGAGCTGCTGAGGCCATTCGCGAGAGCTGAGGCCATACGAGCTGAGGCTGCCGTGAGAGCTGCTGAGGCTGTACGAGCAGAGGCCATCGCGAGAGCTGAGGCCGAAGCGAGAGCTGCTGAAGCCGCCGCGAAAGCTGAAGCGAGAGCTGCTGAGTTCGCACTCAAAGACGCTCAGTTGAGGGCTGAACAACGTAAAGAGGTAGTTTTAGCTGAATATCGATCAGAAGCGGGCTCCCGGCGTAGCTCTAAGAAGAGCTCTTCTAGGCATTCCAGAAATGAACATCAATCGCAGTTTAATTTACATAACCTTTTCCAAACGCCCGTTCAACCTGTGAGTGGACCAGGGCAATCCACACGTTTTCCAGCTGTTTCAGGAGGTCTCGGGGCCGCGGCTAAGGGTCTTCCGAATGCTGTAGAGCCAAGGTCTGCGAATTACAACCGAACTCCTCCCCCAGAGCGTACAGGTCACGGGGCCGCCATTAGTAGTAATGCTTTGCCCCCTTCACAGTTTTCTGCGCCGCTAGGTTTTGATCGCCCAGCTACACGTAATTTGGGTGGTTGTGAGAGGCGTATCGCGTCTCCTGATTTTAACGTGTGTGAGGATCGTGATCGGGCTGTGCATGTGACTGAGCCCACTCAGCCCCTTAAGGGATATAGCTTGTCTTCTCCCGCTAAATCGAGTTCTCAACAGCAGGATTGCTTTTTTGAATACCAAAATAGTAGGACGTTTTTCGATAAGGCGGCCTTGATTGGTTACGATGGTAATAATATGCCATTTATCTTCTTTAAAAATCGTGTTACGGCCTTAATGGCAGCTTCGCCCTTTAAGGGGACTTGTTTGACTTTGTTACAAGCAGCTTGTGTTAGAACAGCTGCGCAAACGATTGCTAATTTGGTTTCTGACACCCCTGGCTTGTCAGAGGAAGACAGGATAGAAATGTCGTTAGCTCGCTTGTCCCAGCGTTTTGGGGTTCGTGGAGGTCTTTTTGCAGAACCGAAAATTAGAAAGTATCGCTATGGTAGCAAATTGACTTCGACCTCTTCCAGTGATCTGAAAGAGTTTAAAGATGAATTATCGCAGTGTTTGCTTTACGCGCAAGCTTATGGTCAGCGTGACAAATTGGAAGGACGTTTTGTTTTGGATTTGGCTAAGCGACTCCCGTTTGACTCTAAGCAGCGTTATCTTGACTTTTTAGGTGATCAGTATGGTGACACTGATGAGCCTACTTTTCAGAGTTTGTTTGAATTTGTAGTACGGGAGGAAACGCGTAAGTCGACTGATTTTAGCATTATGCTAATGGGCGATTCTGGTGAGTCGCAGCAATTTAAAAAGTTTGGCAAAGGAAAATTGCCTTCATGTCCGGTTAGGCAGACGTCCGTAAAACCCCATGATGATGTGATGTCAGGGAGTTTGCAGTACTCGACTGTTGTTGGCGCACCGCGCGGTGGTGAGGCCAGACGTAAAGACCTGCCGGCATGCATTTGTTGTTCGTCACGTGGTCAAGTTGAATATCATTTTTTGTCTAATTGTAAAGAATTTTTGCGCTTGACACCTAAAGATCGGAGAGATGTCATTGTGAAAGCTGGCAAATGCTTGAATTGTTTGCGCCAGCATATGGTTAGGGATTGCGTTCATGCAAATAACTGTCGTAAGTGTGGGCCTAACAACGATAGGAAACACTATTTTCTTCTGCATGATTTTTATGTGACGTCACATGATTCTCTGGATTCTGTTGGGAAAGATGATGCTCGTGCCAGAGTTCCTGTGCGTAATGTTAAGATTGGAAATGTTAAAGCAGCTTTTAACCGCGTTACTGCTGCTCGTGTTTTGAATCCAATGACTGGCAAATCGAAGTTGGTGTATTGTCAGCATGATCCTGGTACGCAGTTGACGTTTGTTTCGAGTGATTTGGTGTGTGAACTTGATCTTAAACCGTACGATAAAGCGTCGTTTAAAATGGATACCCTGGCTGGTCAGAAACCTACTTGTGCTGACCTTGTCAAACTCGACATCCAGTCGTTAGAGACAGATGAACTGTTTTGTGATATAACTTCGGTGGTTAACCCAGCTTGGGCTGACGATGTTAAAACTTTACCGCATAAACAAGATTTAAATGGTTTCCGTCATTTTCATGACGTGAATATGTTTCATTTGAATGATTGTAGTACTGTAGATGTACTGATTGGCAACGACAACGCTTATTTGATGTGTGCAAAAAAAGAGCGTGTTGGTGAAAATCGTAGTGAACCACATGCTTTGCTCACTCCTCTCGGTTGGTTGGCTTGTGGTGGTAAGTCACCCTTAGATGAAAGCGTTGCTAAAGTGTGCAGAGTGCAGACGTCTTCAGAGTCGGATGTCATCTCTGGCTTTCAGCGTAAAATTGAGTCTCGTGATATGGAAATAGCAGACCTGAATAAAGTCATTCAGGATTTGACGTTGCAAAATGAAACCTGTGAATTGTCTCGCAATGATAAGTTGGCTAGAGAACTTGTCGAACCGAATATTGAGTTGAAAGATGGTCGATTTGAGATACCTGTTCCGTTGAAGGAAGATATTGATCTACCTAACAATTTTGTGTTGGCGTCAGATAGAGTTGCTGCTTTAAGGAAGAAGGCTTTAAAACAACCTAAACTTCGTGATTTCCTTACTGACACCATGAAAGATCTTAAATCAAATGGCTATATTGAGCGTACTGGTGAAGCAGGAAATGTCAAGGGATTTGAATGGTATTTACCATACTTTGTTACGTCACAATTAAAAAAGCGCATTGTTTACGATGGCAAGTCTGAATTTCGAGGAACTTGTGTTAATGATGTAATGTTTTCGGGTCCTGACTTGTTAAACCCTCTGGTAGATGTCTTGGCTAGATTTCGGCTTGGTAGATTTGGTCTCATGGCTGATGTGACTAAATGCTTCTTTCAAATAAAGTTACCCGAGTTGATAGAATCAGCTGAATTTCACAACGCCCTGAGACAGAGAGAGATAAACTGGGAATTTATACCTCCGTATGCTCCGGCGCAAGGTGGCGCCTGGGAGGCAATGGTTAAACAATTTAAAGTTGCATTTTTTCACAATTTGGACTCTTCAATTCGTAAGCCCAATTTTATTGAACTGCTTACGTACACAGGCAGTGCCGTTCGGATCGTGAACGAACGCCCTTTGGTACCTTTGAGTGACGACCCTAGGGATTTTACTGTCATCACCCCTGCCTCACTTTTGACCCCATACTTAGACCCATACTGTGCTGTTGGGCAACCACATGATCGTGACCAACTAAGAAGGGATTATCGGTTCAATTTGTCGCTTTCTCAGCAGTTTTGGAGTAAATGGATCGATTTTTACTTGCCAGGTCTTCAGGGCCGGAAAAAATGGCTAAAAATGGCCGAGAATTTGGAGCCTGGTCAACTTGTAGTGGTAGGTTCTCTCCAAGACATTGGTAAACGTGGGAAGTATCAACTTGGGAGGGTGCATGAGGTAGTTCCACAAATTAGTAAAGGGAAGCCTGTGGTTCGTAGAGCTAAAGTTGCCGTCTGCAACTATGATGAGAGTACGGGGAAAGTGAAAGTAGACTATGTGTTGAGGGATATTTCGTGCCTCGCCCCCGTAAAGAACACCTAAGTGTTAGGGTTTGAGCCTGGTTTTGTCTGCGGTGGCCGACACTTGTCTGAGCCCAGAACAGTCGGTTATTATTGTTGATGACGTCATATCATTACGCAACACAATACCTGTCCAGAGATCAGTCACTTCGCCTTTTTCTGTTCTATGACCACGTGAGCTAATCCGTTACCGCCATTATTGTGACACGCATTCATTCTGTTAATGAAGTGCTTCGTATCAACAACGTTCGCAATAAAGCTAGAGACGTAATAAACATGGTGGCAGCGCAAGATTCTTAAACTCAGCCGTAGCGTCAGCAAATCGAAGACATACAGATAGAAGTGGCACTAAGGTTAAATTGAACCAGCGTCATAGACAGACAAGATGTCAGATCGCCAACATAGACTGCCCCCACCACTGGATCCACTGGACAGCAACCTTGCCGAGTCCTATCACCAATGGCGTGAAATGGTGGATATCCATTTGCTGACGACCAAAGCATATAAAGATGACAACAAGGTGCAGACAGCAATCGTTAAAGAATGCGCAGGCTGGAGCATGATCCAGGAAATGAGACATTTTGAATATACCGCAGAAGAGAGCAAAGACGATCCGAAAATATTGCTGGAAAAACTTGAAAAATATTGCAGCCCAAAACAGAACGATGTTATCTCCACATTGAGGTTTTACAAAGTAGAATATAAAGAACCCTTCGACGCATTCCTGACCGAATTGAAAGCAAAAGCCGAACACTGCAAATTTCCAGACAGAAACAGGGCTTTGCGAGACAAAATCATACTGTCTGTCCCGACGGCGCTGCAAGAGAAGCTTTCATGCGAAGCGACACTCACGCTTGACAAAACAATACAAATCTGCCGAGCCCGTGAAGCATCGCACAAACAATTGCAAGAATTGCAAACAAAGCCTGCTGAGTCCATACACAAAGTTGTACAACACCATTCCAACAAGGCAACACAGAGACGCTTTTCACGCTATGAGAAAAGCGCTGAATGTGACTTTTGTGGCCAAAACCATCCCCGCAACAGAAGCATGTGCCCAGCGTATGGAAAAACGTGTTCCACTTGCGGGAAAAGAAATCATTTTTCAGAAAAATGTCGAAGCCGCCTACACCAGGTCCACAACATGGAACCAAGCGTGCACTCAGAAGAAGAAGACGCATATTTGTGTGCTATACAAGGAAGTGAGAAACGAGGACTAACCGCACTACTCAATATAAATGAACAGGAAGTTCGTTTCCAGCTAGACACCGGAGCTGACGTCAACACCATATGCAAGTGCTTTGTAAAAAGAAGTCAGATAACTCCGACTACACAAACATTGACGATGTGGAATAGAACGACAGTCAAACCAGCAGGTACGGCCCTACTCGATGTTATCAATCCGAGAACTAAGGAAACCTACTGTGTTAAATTCACTGTTGTAGATAATAACTTGAACTGTCTTCTAGGATTATCCACAGTTAAAAACTTGAATTTGATTTCGATTAATGATGATGCTTTTATCGCCAATGTAAATAACACAAAACTGGGTTACATCGGTGTGCGTCTTTAACAATAGACCCAAGGGTAAATCCTAGAACCCTACCCTGTCGCAATGTGCCAGTCGCGCTCAAAGAGAAAGTCAAACTCGAACTCGAATCGCTGGTAGAGCAAGGCGTACTATCTCCCGTTGATGAACCAACAGACTGGGTTAGTCAAATGGCAATAGTAAAAAAACCGAATGGAGATTTACGTATCTGCATCGATCCCTAGCCACTAAACACAGCATTAAAAAGAGAACACTACAAATTGCCAACGCTTGACGACATCTTACCTTCCTTAACAAATGCCAAAATATTCTCAAAGGTCGATGTAAAACACGCCTATTGGCATATCGAACTAGATCAGGGGTTCCCAACCGGTGGTACGCGTACCACTAGTGGTACGCGGGAGCTTTTCAGGTGGTACGCGAGCAGCTCTCCGTTGCATGCGATATGTAGTAGTATTGTCAAATAAAGTAGGCCTATTGCAACAATTGTTTAATTTTGAGTTTCTAAAATATGCGAACAACACTTTTATTTCTTTCCGTACTAAATTCTCTGCACTCAGTAAGCCACTTTTGTCGATCTTGCGCCCTGCTGTCATTGTTATTTATACAATTCTGCTGTGCGAACTTAATGGTGTCTGTGACGAAACTATTATGTGTGCAATGTGAATGGTGTCTGTGACGAAACTATTACGTGTGCAATGTAGTCTGTGCAATTGCAGAATTGCACAGACTACATTGCACATTCTGATGTTGGTTTTCCGACGTGTAGTGGCTGAATCCTGAACAGCATTACATTTTTGTCTAAATATTTGAAAATGTCGAAGCGAAAGTATAGAGCAGATTATATTAAGTATGGCTTTATTGCTATTCAACATCGTGGAGATAGCTTACCTCAGTGCGTGATCTGTATGAAAACCCTTTCAAATGCAGCTTTGAAACCAAGTTTGCTTAAGCGGCATCTTGAGTCCAATCATGCAGATAAGATGAATCGAGATAAGAGTTATTTTGAGCGACTTGGGGAGAACGTGAAGCGACAGCGCATGGATCCCACAGGCCAGTTTAACCGAAATAATGCCGGAATTGTGAAGGCATCCTATGAAGTATCTCTTCTGGTGGCCCAAAACAAAAAAAGCTCATGTCATTGCGGAGTCACTTGTTTTGCCAGCAGCAAAGATATTAGTCAGAAACTTGATTGGAGAAGATTCAGTGGCAAAGTTGGATAGTGTATCGCTTTCTAACAATACTGTGAAACGACGCATCGAGGAAATGCCAGTTGATGTCACTGACCAAGTGATTGCAGGAGTAAGAGATTCGAAGTTTGGATTTGCCTTACAACTTGATGAATCCACAGATATCACAAACTGCTGCCAACTGCTTGTCTACGTCCGCTTTACACAGAACGATGCTGTAAAAACGGAATTATTGTTGAATCATGAGGTGTCCACCACATCAAAAGGAAAATATATTTTCAACACTTTAGATAATTTTTCAAGGAAAATGAACTGGATTGGGGAAATTTTGTCGGATGTACGACAGATGGGGCTCCCTCTATGCTCGGTAGAAAGTCTGGATTTCAAGCCCATGTCAAAGCTGTGTCACCTCGCGTCATAAGTGTTCACTGTTTCATACACAGGTTTGCTCTTTGCACAAAGGTTCTTCCTGCAAAGTTGTTAATGTGCTTGAACAGGGTAGTCAAAATCGTAAATTTTGTTAAAACATCAGCTTTAAATACTCGATTGTTTAAAGTTCTTTGTGAAGATCTCGGCTCAGACCACACTTGTCTCCTCTATCACACAGAAGTGCGATGGCTCTCTCGAGGAAATACAACTAAGCGTCTTTTTGAAATGAGGAATGAATTACTTTTATTTTTCCAACAGAAAGACCATGAACTTCAAAACGATCTGGAAGGACGAGGAATTCAATGCAAGATTGGCTTATTTGTCAGATATATTTGAAGCCTTCAATCATTTAAATCTGTCATTTCAAGGGTAAAACTGCACTGTCGTAAACTTTGTTTCAAAACTGGGAGCTTTTATCCGAAAGGTGGAATTATGGAGGAAAAATGTGGAAAACAAGCGCTATGGTATGTATAAATTTCTGTCAGCCCTTGAAATGGAAATCAGTGATGACTTTTCCAGAGAAATTACCCAGCACCTCTCGCTGCTAACTGCTGAATTGCAGCATTACTTTCCAGATATCACAAGCTGCCCATACATCACAGATCATTTCTCAGTGGACCCAGCCGACCTACCTGTTGGTACAGGAGAACAAGAGGAACTGATAGACATGCAGGAGGATCAGACAGCAAAAAAACAACGCAAAGAATGTTCTGCAATAAACTTCTGGCTTAGTATGGCTTCTTCATACCCAACGCTAGCTTCCCACGCTATTCCACAACTACTGATTTTTCCTTCTACTTGGGAATGCGAGCAGGGATTTTCTATTCTTATGAACATCAAATCAAAAAATCGAAACCGACTAAGTGCCCCTGGACATGACTTCAGATGTGCTATTAGCAAAGTTATGCCACGCATCGATCAACTGGTGAAAGATAAACAAAAATCTTATTAAATTTAGTTGTATTGTGTTTGTGTTTAGTTGTATCTTTTTCTTTGTTATTCTGATGCGTTCTGTGCTGTGTGGTGTAATGGACTCTGTGATATTTTGTTGGTAATTTTGCTACTTTCGCTGACTTTACATCCAGATTCATCATCTTGCAAATAATTTAATATTGGATCAAATTAGTTGTTCTGAAAATAGTGGTACGTGTCGACAATCCGTGGTGGCTAAGTGGTACGAGAACATAAAAAGGTTGGGAACCCCTGAACTAGATGAAGAAGCGAGCAAACTAACAACAATGATCACGCCGCATGGTCGCTATCGGTGGAATAGACTTCCATTCGGTCTCAAAGTAAGCAGCGAAATTTTTCAAAAAAGACTAATAGAGGCGTTGCAAAACCTAAACGGTGTCTTCGCTGTCGCAGATGACATCATTGTTGTTGGTTGTGGGTCAAATGAAAACCAGGCCATCAATAACCATGACGATAACCTGAGAGCTTTGCGACAGCGCTGCAAAAATATACCAATTTTGCTCAATGATCAAAAGGCGATCATTAAGAAAACGGAAATCACGTTTATGGGCCACAAGGTAACGAAAAACGAGATCAAAGCCGATCCATCAAAGATAGAAGCAATAAGAAACATGCCCTCACCCACAGATATATCTGGCGTAAAACGATTCTGCGGCATGATTCGAGGTTCATGCCAAATCTGAGGTTCATGCCGAATTCGAGGTTCATGCCAAATTCGAAGGCCAAATTCGAGGCCAAATTTCATGCCAAATTCGAGGCCAAATCATGCCAAATTCGAGGTTCATGCCGAGCATCTATCGAGGTTCATGCCAAATCTGGCAAACGACCTCGAGCCCGTACGAAGACTGACCCGAAAAAACGTAGAGTGGGAATGGAGTGAGGAGTGTGAGCAGGCAATACAAAAGGTTAAAAAGAAAATCGAGCAACCCCCAATACTGGCCTATTTTGACGCGCAAAAGCCAGTGATTCTACAGGTGGACAGCAGCAAGGATGGACTTGGTGCTGTTCTCTTGCAGGACGATCAACCTGTCGAATATGCATCTCGCGCCCTCACAAAATCTGAGCGAAATTGGGCACAAATAGAGAAAGAGACATTAGCAGTCGTATTTGGTCTGGAGCGATTTGACCAATACACCTATGGCCGACAAATCACAATACACAACGACCACAAACCTATCGAAACCATACTTAAAAAACCACTAAGCCAGGCCCCCAAACGGATACAGAGCCTGCTGATGCGCATGAATAGATACGATGTTGATTTCAAATACATGCCTGGAGCCAGCCTTGTCATTGCCGACACTCTAAGTAGAGCCTTCCCTGAACTTAACGACTCAGAGAATCAACCGAATCACATAATGAACCTAAACGTCTTAGAGGACATACCAGACGAACGTCTAATTGCAGTAAAACAGGCCATGCAAAGCGATGACGAAGCAAAAACACTGTTGAGGATCATAACAGAAGGTTGGCCAGCTACCAAAAATGATCTCCCTGAAAACATCAAACCTTATTTTTCACTTCGAGAATGCCTGACGCAAGAAAATAATTTAATACTAAAGGGAGAGCGCATATTTATCCCAAAAAATTTGCGCCGCGAGATCAAAGACAATTTACACCTTGCGCATTTAGGTTATGACAGCATGATGCGGCGAGCACGCGAGACCGTGTTTTGGATAGGATTACCAAAAGAACTAAAACAAATGACAGACAATTGTATAATCTGTCAACAAACAAAACCAAGCAACCAGAAAGAGACACTCAAACAACACAACGAAGGAACGGCGCCATGGGAGAAAATTGGTATTGATCTGTGTGAGTTTCAAGGAAAGAGTTATTTAATAACGGTCGACTACTACTCTAATTTCATTGAAATCGACGTGATGACGTCAACCACCACCAGACAAGTTATAAGCTGCTTAAAAAAGCATTTTGCGCGATACGGCATTCCCAAATGTGTGGTATCAGACTGCGGTCCACAGTTTATGTCTGATGGCTTTTAACGCATTTTGCAAAAAATGGCAGGTCATCCATATAGCTTCCAGCCCAGGCCATCAACGAGAAAACGGGAAAGCAGAGTCAGCGGTTAAATGTGTAAAAACCATGCTTAAGCGCACATTTCTCAACCAAACCGACCAATACCAAGCCCTGCTTGAAATCAGGAACACGCCGCGCCAAGACGTAAACATCAGCCCGGCAGAGATCCTCTTTGGCAGAAAACTTAGATCAGTGATACCTATAATCACCAAACCTAGCAACACCATGCACACCGAAAAAAGGCTTAATCGCAGAAATGCCACAAAAAGGAATTATGATAAAAACGCTCGTGATATGAGTCCATTTCCAATTGGACAACGAATTTATTTTCAAAGCCCACCCAGTACAAGCTGGGAACGAGGGAGAGTGACCGCAATACCTTCTTCGCGCACCTACATAATCGAGTCCGCTTCTGGCACACGGTATAAAAGGAACAGGGTCCACCTTCGTATCGACAAAAGCGACCTGCTCTTAGATATACCAAACAGTATAACCCCACTTGACAACCATGACGCACCCTCTGAAAGCTACCCCAGAAGTAGCTCTTCAGAACGACCCAGACGGATGCGTAGAGCCCCTGTGTGGTTGAATGATTACCATACTACGTAATTTCCTTAACAACCTACAGCCTGATGACATTCTGCATTTGTGTATGGAGTTATATGTGATATATTTTAACTGCATTAGCCCAGATATCATTGAAAACTTCTAGCATTATGCTTGCATCTTCACCTCTTGAGCATTTACCCTTTCGATGTAAATATAATTACCATATCGTAATCACATGTGTTACAATACGTTTTGCATTGTGTAACCATATCGTGATCATATGTGTTACCATACGTTTTGCATTGTGTAGCCATATCGTAATCATATGTGTTGCTATACGTTTTACATTATGTAACCTAACCCCCAAAT
Organism: Aplidium turbinatum; assembly: GCF_918807975.1. Lineage (NCBI taxonomy): Eukaryota > Metazoa > Chordata > Ascidiacea > Aplousobranchia > Polyclinidae > Aplidium > Aplidium turbinatum. The sequence continues at coordinate 29,539,537 of NC_137475.1, read as the reverse complement.
GATCTCTCCTTCATACTATAGTAAACCTGCGATCCTATGCCTAACGCCTTTCATTGAAAGGGGGATGTTGATGACGTCATATCATTACGCAACACAATACCTGTCCAGAGATCAGTCACTTCGCCTTTTTCTGTTCTATGACCACGTGAGCTAATCCGTTACCGCCATTATTGTGACACGCATTCATTCTGTTAACCCTTTGCTTTTCAACGTTTTTTTGGAAGTTAACTGCTCAAGGGGGGGCCGTTTTTGGATCAAATTCAATCAGCTGTTACGTGTTATCCGCTGATGCTATTTCAACAGAAGTTGCACTGGTGTGAAAGCAAATCATTTGTCTATAAGTTTGAAAAGTCATTATTTTAAAATTTTATATGTTAAACTTGATATTTCAATTTTTGCAAAGGTACCCAAAAACGACAATTTTGATTTAACTTGCCGCTACTTAATTACCGTGCTAATCCGATTTCATGCAAACTTCTAAATAACAAAGACCTGGATCGAACGCACGAAGTGTGTGTGCGGTGTGCCGAATCATTGCATTGATTAGAATTTACGACTTGCGAGCAAATCTTATTGTAAGCTACTCACTGATTCTAAAATAGTTACAATCAGAGTATCATTGTTACACGAATTTGAAAAAAAAAAACTGCGTTTGTTGTCTTACATTTTTATCCTAAACTAATGCATTCCGAAACTCATGGCTAGCTTCTAGTTTTATGGAACCAAATTTCTCATAAGTAACACCTTAGCCTGCTTGAATAGCTGTTTACATCTTCGTTTGTGTATTTTAGGTCTACAATTGAGTTTGTAGTATGAATATTTTTAGTAGAGAGAAGACAATTGAACAAGTTGTTGAAATTATCTGAAATCTCTAAGTTCAAATTAGGTGCTTTTGAAATTGTGGATTTGTGTCAAGTCGCATCACAAATATCATGCAGGCCACATCATAAGTCATTTCGCTTACGGGTGTTTATAAACATGACTCATAAATTACATCCACAAAAAATACAGCATTTACATCAACAAAGCTAAGTTCGAAGCTCACTTTTTATTGAAGATTGTGTCAATCAATTTGAAAATACATTTTTAGTCCGCCAGCGTCGAAATAATGCAACAGCGAATTGAGGAACGTGCGTAAACAAAGGAAATGTAAAATAACCCACAGTCAGCAAATCTACATAAATTTAACGTTTACAAATGTTGAATCAATGTAAAAGGACTGGATTGCTGACTGGGTCCTTATTGTTTGAAGCACTAAAAATACGCGTAAAAGCGACAACATCAGCAAGGCAGTGATTATGTTTCTGGCCAAAAAAAAAATAACTTTTGACTTCAAAGATAAAAATGATTATAACGAAGCTTCAAAGTTTGTCGTAAAACATTTTACAGAGATACAATAAACATAATCATTTTGTGCCAGATTGTGAGAAGACTTCCTAGATTCTTTCCAACCATTTGCATGATTGCAAATTATTTTCTATAACTTTATATTGCTAAAAAATGGCTTCTTTGTTGAAACAACGTGGCTACAATTCTATAAAAAATTCTTAGGCCTACTACATTGAAGTAATGAAATTTTTTTTGTGATTTTGCTGATGACGTTTTACAATATCCGAGAAGTAAAAAATAGTAATGATGAATTATTTTACAAAACCGTGGTTTGCAAGTGCTTCACAAAAAATTGTTGGGGAAAAATTTACTATTAGACGTAAAACGTTTGTAAAAGAAAATTGTCGGTTTACGTATTTATAATGTTTATTGCGCTGTTATCGAATTATAAACTGCCTGTATTGTCTACCTTTGTGGTTGCCGGCCAGCTTAGAGCAGCATGCAAACTAAGCGTTTATGGTATTTGCATCGTGTTATGATTCTCGAAAATTTCCCACAAGGTCTTTATTTTTATCGTGATATTTTTGTGCCTTGTCTGTCCTGAACTTGAAGTTATTGTGCAGCACAATCCACATCGGTTTTTAGACTCAGTCTTCATTGAAAATCTTTTGTGTGGTGCATCATTTCAAGTAGTGTCTTCCCCTAAACTGTTACACAAATCGCCCAGAACCATTGTGTTATCTTACAGCAGTTGAGAGCCCGTTATTGTATGTGTGGAATTATTACTGTAGATGTCTGACTAAATTCATGCCAAAGTCGAGCAAATTCTGCTTTCGGGATCCTTGCCGTTATTTACGGTATTTTTTGTTGATGAGTTTAGGCAGCATTTTTCCAAGATAAATGAAGACATCGGTATTGTTCGTCATTTAGATTTAGTTTTCTCAGCATTGTTTATTCATTCTTTGATCCACTAGTTTGTCCCACTTTTGGTATAATCGGATCGTTTATAAATGGCGGGTTTTCACAATAGCCGGCCTCTTATACATTGGCGCAACGTATTCAGATGTTGAATCAATGATGAAGAAAGTTGATTTGTTGTTTGTCTTATGTGACGCCTAACTTTATGCCTCGTCTACAGTACAAAATATTTTGTAATGTACATTGTGTACATTGTACATTTTGTTTGTAGGCCTACATTACAAAATATTTTGTAATGTAGATGAGGCATTATCATCTTTATTTTGCGCTCTTTGGAACAAAACACAGTGCACTGTGAAACAAAAATACAAGACATAACAACAAGTAGGCGACATAAAGCAGTGAAGGGACGCCATCGAGTTAGCTGCTACGTGTAAATGGAGCCTATCTCATAATTTTGAGTGTATCACACAATTACTATTTGCAAAAACGCTATTTCTCCGGCTTCTCCCAAAAGCATTTGCAGTGATACATTTCCTCAATTGCAAGTTTTGTCAATGAGAGCATTTCCATAGAACGTTTATTTCGAAACCAGGTTTTCGTGTCTTTATCCAAGAGAAGATTTCTTATTGTAACGTTTTTTATTCGTCAATGAATATTATCTGCTTGAAACAACTGTTTTGAATAGTTTGTGGCCTCCATAGCCTACTATTTTGATCGTGGATTGCTATTCTTCTTTGTAGAGCTGATAACGCAAAAAACGTTTGCTATTATTGTTTTTAATTAACAGCTTTGCGATCACTGGCTTTTCTTTGTAGCATAAGAAATAACGCGCTTTGTATTATTGAGGTCAAACCAAACAAAAGAAAGCAAGAGGATGCTTCTCTCTGCTCGCGCATATCGATGCACGAAGCAATTATGAGCTTATGGCTTGTCATCGCAATGTAATCCATTTCACGCTTTGCTGGAAGTTAGCTAGAAATAGCAAAAATTCACCAAAATCTTGAATTTACAAGAAAACTACACAACTTTTAGCATCAAATTTAATATCATCAGATCCGCCTGGCAATTTTAGGAAAAGTCAAGAAAAACCAAGTGCATGGCGTTACTGTGCTTCAAATAATTAAAGGAAATATGAGGGGGGGGCCAAATCTGGCCTCCCTTTGAGGAGCAAAGTGTTAATGAAGTGCTTCGTATCAACAACGTTCGCAATAAAGCTAGAGACGTAATAAACAATTATCGCAACCATTGTATATAGCGTCATTTTTTGCGTGTACCTAATACCTATGGTATCAATTTCATGTATCGTCGTGTTTATTCTTATTGCTGTTCATTCTTTGCATGCCCTTTGTATTTGCGTATTAACTTAAACGTGAGTGATTCAAACAATTTGTGTATCATGTGTTTTTATTCATTGGCTCACAATTGTCGTCAATTCTTTTTTAGTTATGCCATGTCAGACTGTCATAACTAGGGGCCGCTATGTTCCAGACGGTTGTTCGCCTGGTCAAACGTCATATAAAAACCGTTCAAGTCTACTGAATCTTACGTCATGGAAATTCCTAAAACATGAGCCAAAATTGCACCATCGTTCGTAAGACTGTGTCAAACCGGTTTAAACCTGTTTCAGTTTGAAACCTGTTTGGACATGAAATATTGCGTCACACGAACTGCTCACGTGCCTTTGAGTTATCACAAATTTTTCTGATTCATTCTCGAAGTTGTTTGTTGGAAGTCGGTCGCACATTTAACTGGTTTATTTGGTGCTTGCTAGCTGGACAAATTCTCCGTCTTTTATCCAAGTAATCTGTATCGTAGTGACAGTTTTAGAGGTGTACGGCTTTGCACCAGTCATTTCGATAGCCGCGGGCTAATTTTACAGGAATACACTTTAAGAATAGACGTTTCGAGGAGTGTTTCTTTTCGGTCACTACATGCAGACAAACGGATCCGGGAACTTTATGTTACAATTTTCCCACGAAGAGATTATGGTTTACCGCTGTGACCAACAGTATTAACATTTTCTAGAATGGGTGGGAAATCATATTCTCGCAACAATTGTTCGTGCTATGCAAGCACATTTGAGCAACTTGTGTTTCTTCGAAAGGCATGCATGGCTGGTTTTGAGTTTGCTTTTGCTGGCCAATATTTATCGGCGAAAAATAGCCGATACAGTATATCGGCTACACCTGATATCGGCCGATATGTATCGGCTGACCGATATATCGGTCGAGCTCTAGATATAACTCGTTTGGCTGCTTGCAACCCTGACACCAAGACTTTACTGTGGTCAAACCGACCACTTGCTGCATTCCTGAATGCTTTGTCTGCAACTTCACCTTGTCTAACCAGAGGAATTAAAGCCAATTGGTTGGCTTTCCGCAACAACAATACTTGTTGTGAAAGATTAATTGGGCGTATGAAAGACGTCTTGGTTAAGAAAATGCTGCATGATGATCAAGACATAAATCACAAATTGCAAGGATATATCAATCATGCTTATTACCTTGATTGACATTCTTTTGGTTATGCTATTTTTTGAAGTGTTGGTGTAAAAATGTTTTTGTTAAGTAAAATAAATGTTAATTGAAAATATGTTGCTATTTGTCTGGTCATACAAGGCAGAAATTGCAATTAAATAGTGATAAACCATGGAAATATCACATTTTGGCTATTATCTCAAAAAATAAAAGGTTTAGACCCATAGTTCCTCTTGAAGTGATATATAAACTTGGTTATTCCGAGTGTTTTGACACTAATTTTAGCTCTTCACGACATTTGTAGCCAGAGTTAGACCGAATTTGTGAAATCGGGCCCGATTGCCATGGAAACGGGCCGTGGGGCTTGCTAAAACGACAAAATTTTTCAAAAGAATTTTTGCCATTCTTTTAGTTAGACCATTTGGCATTAGAAAATTGCTAACCAAACATAACTTTTTTTTTTTGTTACACCCTAACTTACATCCACAAAAACCTGGAATGAGCAGTTGAAGTATCGTACAATACAGTATGCTTGTGTGCATGGAGGAAGAACACCCAAATCATGTAGTCAAGGAAAAAGACCAAATCAAAGGTAAGTAATGATGGTTTTGTCCTTGGTGCCCATAGGTTGAGCTACTCATGTACGGTAGCCTATATGCATAAGTTTTGCTAATAGATTGAGTTTTGCATAAGTGCAAATTGCCTACATAAGCTACATTCCTTATGAATGCTGAGAACTGAGCAAAATGCATATATTCTGCTGAACCATTCCTGCATGCTGTCTATTGTAATTTCCATTGAATTGTCATGCCCAGAATTATTCCTAAGTTGCATTGAATTACCGTACCCATTAGTTTTGTCAATTTCCCCATAAGTTACGTCGAATTGCTCATCAGCACAATTTGTCGAATTACCCGTAAGTCTCATGGAATTATCCATAAAGACATGTCTTATGGGTCTTCAACGCAGCTTTTTGGCAATTTGACGTGACTTGTGGGTAAATCGACTAGATTTATGAGAATGCTCGGCTGAACTTGTGGTAATTCAACGTGACTTTATGGGTAATCCAGCCGGACTTATGGGTAATTCAGGTGGGCTTATAGGTAATTGGATGCAACTTATGGGCAATTCGACATGACTTGCAGGTAGGCTACTTCAACGTGAGTTATGGCTAATTCAAGTGTACTTATGGGTGATTCAACACGGCCTATGTCACCTCATCTTTGTTGTTTTTCAGTACTTTTATCAAAGGTTGTCCATTTGGAATCAAAGTAAATGCAACGTCAGATGGAAAAGCGCTATGCATCACTGAGATTAGTAATGTCAATGATCATAATCATGATTTCAATGAAGTATGTGGAAATAACCCTTTGTAGTAGTCATAGCCTTTGAGCTATGGTCACACTAGCTCTGTATATGATGAGGCTTTCATCAGAAATTATGTGAAGGATAAAAAAGAGCAATAACATTAGGGGGGGGGGTTAATCGGCTTTTTTTTTTCAAATTCAATTTTAACCCAGGTTTTAGGATACAACAGTACATTCTAAGAACTCTAGTAAAAAAAATTTGAAATTTCCGTCCAAAACCCCCCTCTATCCAAAAAATTACTTTTCGTGTACAATTGCATTTTGATTATGACACTTGAAGTTCAAATATTGTTTGCTACTGTACTAAAACACGTTAAAAATGTTGCAAGACAGATTTTCTGATCTTGACTTCATCGTAAGACACGGTAAAGTGGTCATTTCACTTTGCGCGCATTACTACGCACATGCTGAATATGACCAGTTTGTGCGAAACTGGTCATATTCAAGCCGCCGATTCACCAAACCTGGTGATCTTGCCCATCTCTGTGGGTTGGACACCTGTCAAATGATATGTCGTTTTCTTGATTATGTGCATATAAATTATTTTTCAGAATGCATTTACTTTGATGCCTAAACAACGAAGATTAAATGAAACAGAAAGCAGTGTGATCGGAGAAATGCTTGCCACCAAAGCAAATAAAAAGTTGGTACAAAAGCACATTGCAGCTTCTACAGGAAAAACAGTTATTCTTAAAGATCTGCATAATATTGCCGCAAAACAGAGACCTTTGTATGAAAACACCTATGATGAACTTATTAATGAAATGAAGAAAGAAAAAGGTTAGTCGACAGACAAAACTTTTTTGTCTGTTATACAAGATATGTTCATGCTAAATAGTAGAGATGACTTTCCATGTGCAGTATGATAAGTAGTGATAGAATGAGCTCCGGTTCCGGTCAAATTCTGGCTCCGTGCTGGAGGTGATGTGACTCCGGCCTAGAGCCGGAGGTGTGTGTGCAAGCTGTGGTCAGGGTCATGACCTTGGATAAATCTATTTTTTTTTTGCATCATTGTAGTACTGCAGCAATGGAAGAATAGGCTACCAGGTTGCCTGTAACATTGGTCAACACCGTAGGCGTATTTGCAATCTATAGGTCGCTGCTGCAGATTGATTGTCACATGATATTGTGTGTGAGCATTCTTCTTGAACCATTTCAGATATAATGTCAATTAAGCAATTCGCGATTGACCTCTCGCTGTAATGGTTTAGACTGCAGATGAATTATTTCGATGACGTGGGTTCAATTCCCACCATTGCTAGTTCAATTTAAAGTGTTGACCGCCTGGTTTACCGGTCAATAGACTTCGTCTACTGCAGCGAACTGCGGATTACCAGTACGCACATCATAGTAGGCTACACAAGAAAAATATCTAATTTTCAGACGTTTTTCTATTCAGAAAACGTTTGTCTAGTATAACCAACACAGAACCCTACAACGTGTGGAAAATTTTCAACATTGAGCTATAAAGGGTCAATTGAGAGTATTTTTTGCTTCATTTTCTTCACAAGAATTCATTCTACTTTCCCAACCCCATGCTCCAAAAATTTTTGTTGCAACATAAGGCGCTACGGGGATTGTAAGATTGAAAGCGGGATCAAGGAATTCAATCAAAGGTCTTCAATATCTTGAAACAATTCTACATTGAGTGGATAGAAATAGAAAACATTGCTAAATTTGAAATCTACGTAAAAGTTTACTCCTAATGGATCCTTTTAACGGACCCTAAGCATTGCCATGTGGCATCTTTTAGAGAATTGGGTGATCGTGGTATACAACCGATCAGTTGGAACATTGATTATATGATGTAAATATTACCAAAGGCATAAACATCCTTCCTCTGGCCAATAATTAGAATAACATAGAATAGAAAACAAATTTCACTAAAAGTTGATGTTTTTGCTTTTAAATCTGATGTAGTCTGGCCCAGGATTGCCAAGATTCTTGCTTTGTAGGGTATACTAATCCTCAGTTTATTTTCATTTTAGGTGCCGCAGTAGATGTGTTTGCAGATGATGACAAACAATTGCAGGCGATATACTTTCAAACGAAAGACATGCGGGAAACCTTTGCGGCATATCCCGAAATGCTGCTGATTGATGCAACCTACAAACTTAATGACTTGAGAATGCCATTATATGTTATGCTGAATGTTGATGGCTTAGGTCAGAGTGAAATTGTGTGTCTGTGGCTTGTAGCCACTGAAGACAAACTGACTATCAGCAAGCTGTTAACTCAGTTTAAACTCCACAATCCAGCTTGGGATAAAGTGGAGGTTGTAATGGCTGACAAAGACATGACAGAGCGGGATGCCATGATGAAAATGCTACCTACTGCAGAAATTTTAATTTGCTATTTTCATACCCTTCGCACTTTTCGTAGAGAAGTTTCCATGGAAAAATTAGGCATTTCTTCAGCCCAAAGGCAGGTATCACTTGAAATTTTAGGAAAACTGGCAAATGCCAAAAATGAGTCAGCTTATAAGTTAATGTATAACCAATTCGTTGAAACAGTCCCAATTGCTGTCACAACATATTATAACGATAACTGGCATGCTATTCGACATCAATGGGTGGATGGACTGAGCAACTTGAAAGCTAATTTTTTGAACAGAACTAATAATCGACTGGAATCCATCAATGGAAAGTTGAAAAGTGTCATAACAAGAAACTCAGGAATGACCATGTTTTTTAAAGATCTGATGGCATGTATCCAATCTCTTTCCACCGAACGTGACCACAAAGCGTCAAATGCTTTCCTTAAGGTTCCAATGAATGCGATTTCAAGTGTGGCGGAGAGACAATACCAACAGCTACTGACACCATTTGCACATATTCATGTGCAACAACAATTCAAGTTAGCGGAAAAGGTTGTCATGTCAGAGATTTTGAATGATTCTGCTATAGTAAAATCTCGTGTCCATGGGGAATTGGCAGTCACAACAACAGCATGTCCTTGTGGATTCACATCATCAATGCTGCTACCTTGTAGGCATGTCTTGGCAGTTAGAAGGCAGCTCCATATGTCAGAGTACAATCCCAATCTTTGTTCAGAACGGTGGACAATGCAATATTTTCTTAAATCCCATCGCCTGACAAGAAACTCACTGGACAACGGTCCTGCATCCACATTACCAGCTGTTGAGATTCTTAACAAGCCTCAAAGAAGATGTGTTTTATCAGAACAGCAAAAGTATCGCCGGGTTCAAGATATTTCCCAGAAGATTGCGTTAATGATATCTGAACAAGGAATGGATGAATTCCAATACAACCTGGATAATTTACGACAAATTGCAGAGTTCTTGCAGGAAGGAAAGAAATTCCAAGTTGTGAACTTTTTGGGTCAAACTCAGAAAGGTAGGCCTATAATTATATGCTAGCACTATTTACTAAATCAGAAAAACTAGACTACTTTTTCAAATATCTGAAGAGATATGGGTTAGTTACTGCAACTTGCGTCGTGATTTTGCACTTTTGCAGTCAATTCTTTTTTGAGCAATGATTTTTATGGCGTTGAGCTATCCAATAGGTGGGCTAATATGTACTGCATGCGCACTAATTTACGATTATACAAGGTTGCAGATGCTCAGTAATTCTGCTTTTGTGAACAACTGCATGATCCTTTTCAGGCACTGATACTGGAAGTGCTGCTGCAACATCTTCCAGCAATGATCCTGGAATTGCATTTCCTACGGTCTCAAACAGTACTTTACAGCACACACCCGGTGACGTCTTGTCGACCGTTGATACCAGTGCGATTATGATGCAGACTCCGTCCAGTTCTGTTCAGTCTTTTACAAGTATGTGCTGTTTCTGAAAGCTTCATTTCTGATTAGTTGTCTTTTTTTTCTTGCATTGCATGCTGCGCTTACACTACGTTTCATGTTTCTTAAGATTATAGCACGGTCTGCATTATTTGATAACTAATGAGTTTATTGACAGGTGATGCAGCATTCTGCAAATAATCATCGAGAAACACCTAGCAGATTTTGATAGATACTGGATTGGTTGGCATTCGGTAACCACGCCAGAAGCATGTTTTGGCTGCAACAAAATCTTGTTTTCAAAAGGTTAATGTAGATTTGTTGACACCTCAAGTGCTCGCTTCCAACTCAAAATACGGTATACCACAATATCTACTGCCAGTGCACGTATTTACGATTATACGACATTATGTTCCGCCCAGGACCGTAACCTCGTCAGTTTGGTCCCCATTGCAACAGTGCAACACATCCAATAATTGTCCAGTAAAGACTCGTGCAACGCTTCTATTGTTTCTTCATTGCTCAGAGGTGATCCTTTTCAGGCACTGATACTGGAAGTGCTGCTGCAACATCTTCCAGCAATGATCCTGGAATTGCACTTCCTACAGTCTCAAGTAGTAGTTCACAGCACACACCCGGTGACGTCTTATCGACCGTTGATACCAGTGCGATTATGATGCAGACACCGTCCAGTTCTATTCAGTCTTTTACAAGTATGTGCTGTTTCTGAAACATTCATTTCTGATTAGTTGTTTTTTTCTTGCATTGCATAATGCACTATGTTTATTAATTTTTTAATAAAAACGTTGAAATAGTGATGTTTTCTACGTTGTAGCTTATATTCGATTCTCGTTGTGTTTATTAACAGATGATGCAGGATCAATTAAATTTCCACCGAAGATGATGAAACGTGGCAGGCCAAAAGGAGCTGGATTGACAGTCATTGGGTTACCACGCAAGAGACAAAAAAAGAGCGGACCAATTCCATTCAGACTGAAGTCGTCTTTTCAGAAAGAAGCAGGTTTGTTGCATTTATGTTTGTGTGACTTCATTTTTGTTATAGCCTACGTTAGTTTAAAAAACTACACTTTGACTTCTGTGGGCCTGCCTAGCCGATAGGCTACGTCAAAGCGTACGTAGGCTACATCAAACAAAGTCACCCATGGTCATATTTTTCAGCAATACTCAGTTGGTTTGTCGATTCTGAGGTAATAGAAGAGGTCTTGCGTCCATTCAGCGATCGACTGATCGAAGAAAATGAAATTGAAACATTGCCCGAAAGAATTCCAATGAAGTGTTTAGATGAAAACATTGCCATTGCTTCTGTGCGAAGACATTTTTCTTTTGACGGTTGGAAGTTGATGGAGAACCTATTGACCACTTTGCGAAATAAAGGCCGCTGGTTGTGCACCTCCTGTTTTTTAGATCTTGATGCAGGCGACAGCATCATGTGCGACTCGTGTCTGGATTGGCACCATCTGAGATGTCTTGGTAGAACAATGCCGCCAAAAACGAAGTCTTGGTTCTGCAGGAAATGCAACCTTATGGAGAAGTGACATTGAATGTTCAGGTGATACTGCAATTTCGGTTTGTCAATCAAACCAAGGATATGTAAACCGTGACCTACGAAAAGACTTATTGGCCTTGACGCGTTATGCTTGAAACTTGTAACATTTGATAAAAATCGTTTTTTCAATGGTCCTCACATAAAACGCTAACGATGTGTTCTTGAATGACTAATGAGTCCAATCCTGGCATTAAAAGTTCTGATTCATTTAGGACATTTAACATTCTTTGGGAGAGCTGGCTGAAAGTCATGGACTAGTACAGGTTTGTAATGTAGTTGCTGCAATATACTACGGTCCAACAAGACCTTCAACAGTTCACCAATATTCAACTATTTTACTGTTTCCAACTTCACACAATTAGTATATGTTGAACTCTTTCATAGCAAATGGTGGTACAGAACTTGAAAATAGCAAGTAAAAGGTAGCTCGAAGCTGCAGTTTTTTTTTTGACTGACTCATCAGGAGCTGTCATCAGAATAAAACAAACCTAAATGTGGTGAAATAGTCTATTTATAGTAGAAGGAAAGAAGAAAAACCGGAGCTTCAAACTATCAGCTACCTTATACTCGCTAAATCCAGATTTGTTGCATGTGTGTAGTATTTACATTTCTTCACTGTAATCTTAGGCTATGGCATAAATGCTTTGATTTCTTATGGCAAAAAATGGGTGATGAAGATCCATAAGTTTATAACAATAAAAAATCAATTGTTTATTGTTGAAGTGGTTGGCTTCAGTTGAAGATGCCATGAGATCCATTGAAGAGTACGAAGCAAAAGCAGGAACGAAGCTTGTTGTTCAGAAACGAGCATACGGTGCCATGTTAATGTTGATTTTTAGCATCCTGTCATTGTAATTCGCTAGTGTAATAAGTGTTGATATTCATACTACAATAATAAGCCTTTTCTTTGTTGACAAAGATTCTGAAAAGGTTTCTGCAAAGCACAGTGTTTTCACCAAAGTGGAGGTTAGGCATCATAAAAGAGGAAACGGTTTACTAACTGCAAAAAATGCTATAAACATATGTAAATGTGTTCTGTTTCATCAACTTTTCATCTCGTTTCTTAAAGACACGCAGTTTTCAGGTGTAAAAGCTTTGTTGATTCAAAGTGACCTAGCCTACTTCACTGACCTCTTTTGTATTTTTTCCATCTAGTTTGCCAAATCCATACGCCTATGTGGTGTTATTGATTGGACCAAGTGACATGTCCAGCGGTAACCAAAGGCAGGGTTTGGGTCACAACCAATGTTTGTTTTGAGACAATTTATTTTTTAACATATTCACGTAGTAGGCTTGGTGGTTTTCAATGTTACGTACAGTACCGTATATTATTTCTGTAGGCTACTATCATAAGATGAAAATTTAGTTGATTGTAACTCATCTTAGATGAAGAGAATACAATTGTTGCATCGTTACGGCCAAGGCATTTGCTTCTTGGATGCAACTTACAAGACGTCCAAGTATTCCCTTCCTCTATTTTTTCTTTGCGTCAGAACGAATGTTGGTTACCAGGTTGTTGCTACGTTTATTATCCAAAATGAACAAGCTTCGGACATAGCAGAAGCACTTTCTGTTGTAAAAGGGTGGTCAGAAAACTGGAACCCTTCGTTTTTCATGACCGATAAATGTGAGGCGGAAATCAAGGCCATCGAAAGCGTTTTTTCAAGTTAGTGAATTGCATTAACATTTTCGTTGCTTGTGTGCTGTCTCCATTGCTCATGCATTTGTGTCGTCACTGTTAAGTTGCTACTGTACTTTACCACTCAGTGCCCACGACTTCTTGTTCCGCAGATTGCTACGTGTTACTCTGTGCCTTTCATCGCGAACAAGCCTGGGAAAGGTGGATGAGGAAAAGTGACAATGGCGTTCGCGATGATAAAGCAATTGTGCTGACATACTGGACGCAATGAAGAAAGCAACTACATAGAACAGACTTGTTTGCAATCAAACCAGGCGACAATGAGCGATTGGCAAACGCGATACCCCCCTATTCAGGGATAATATGCGTGTCTGTGACCGCAGGGGACCTGGAGCCGAGTTGTTTTGCACGTTGATAGCACCATGCAGTTGCAAGCAAAGTGGGGCGTGTTGTCACAGCACGATTTCCATGTGATAACCTAAGCGTATAACCACGAGTTTTCAATGGAAGGCATAGTTTTCAGTTCTCTTTCGTACAAGCAGTGAAGGTTAATAAATTTGTCACCACAGCAGAAATTATGAGGAGTACCATTGCATTTTGGGCAAAATCAGGTTTTATAACTAAACTAAAAAATGGTCTGGCAAACTAAGGTATGATCATAACTGATCAGAAAAGGTACCATTAGTTAGCTTTAAGCCTGTTCTTTTCATCATACCAAACAGATAAGACATGCAAGTAGAGATGTACACATGGTTGTTGGAACCACGTGATTTCATACCACGGGGCGTGTTGTCACAGCTGTGACTACACGCCCCGTGGTGTGCATTTTTAATATTAAGAAACATAAAAAATTATTTATGCTTATACAACGAGGTAATATGCGTATTTGTTAAAATACAACGCTTTTTTAGGTAATAAAAATTAATATTAGATAATGATACACACATATATTCGATAGTGACAAATAATTCTCAAGATGACATTTTTATTGTTTTTGACAATGGGCATAAAATTTTTACCAATATGTTGAAATTAAATTTTTTTGCATTTCGTATATTTTTTTATTCGTTCAGCCTGTATTAAAACCATTTTTTGTTGGTTTCTGTCATATTTTAGTCATAAAGCATGTGCAGAAATTTTGTGACAACACGCCCCATGCTCTGTGACAACACGCCCCGGGGTGGGGCGTGTTGTCACAGCCCATTCACTTGCATTAAACATGCATTTATGTAAAAACGAAATAATCCAGAAAAACTTTAGCTGTAGCAAAAAGAAGTCGAATGATACCTCTCTCAATTGCACTATCTAGCATCTCGATACTATTGGTACAGAACGAGATATATATATGCTGATTTGTAAAAATTGTGACAACACGCCCCACTTTGCCCTAATAGGCTACTGAGCTCACATTTTGAACAATTCTGTGATCTTCACACCAAGGTTTTTTTCAGTTTCTAACACGACCACAAATCGCAGCGCATATGCGTGCTTAGTGTTAAGTAACAGCCTTGTGGAAAGTGTTGTGGATTGAATTTGCTAGTTCAAATATATTGATTCCGGTACCCAAAGCCTCAAATGAATTCACGAATATCGCAATTGTTAACAATGGCATATAAATTAGGATGTTAGTGCACACAAAGTAGGGAAAGTATTGCTTGAAAAGTTGATTCCTGGGACAAAAATTGAACACTGTAGGCTATGTCGAGCAGAAACTGGTTTAGTGTTTTAAGGTGGTCAAAAATGTAAGCATGCGTCTATTTGCATCCAACAAATAACGAAACTCCAAACTTCTCAGTTTGGTCGGGAAACAAAAAGGGTTGCGAGGACAAATGGCAGGTCTCATCTAGGCAAGCAGAGGAGGGACACATGGGTGATGATCTGGCCTAACAATTACTGTGCTGTGCTCAAAATATGTACAGTTTTTGTTTAACATGTGCGGTATTCACTTTTTGTAAATAGTCAATGCACTATGGTACTTCCACTATTATAGTGAAAGTACCATAGTGCATTGGTTATTTAAGAGTCTGGCTTACCTTTATCTGGGTAGACGATAGCTTGTGCTTTCCAGCAATGGTTCAATTGTTAAAATCGAAGCAGAAACAAGCAACTTACAACTAATTTAATAAAGACATATAATGATCGCAGACCGGGGAGACTTGTATACTTGCTTCGATTCGGAAATGCAACGAGTCATCGGGCGCTATTTGCTTGTGTTTGAAGCCCGGTTGCTCGCTTTGTGAAAAAGCTATCAACCTCAACTTTTACTTGTCAATAGACAGAGATATGTTCTTTAGATTAGCGTTTATTAAATGCTGGTATCTTTAAAAGGTATTTTTGGAATAAATGGTTAAAGTCGGTCAAGTTCAACTCTTTACCTAAGAAATATTTTTAACTTTTAGAGTCTGGCTTACCTTTATCTGGGTAGACGATAGCTTGTGCTTTCCAGCAACGGTTCAATTGTTAAAATCAAAGCAGAAACAAGCAACTTACAACTAATTTAATAAAGACATATAATGATTGCAGACCGGGGAGACTTGAATACTTGCTTCGATTCGGAAATGCAACGAGTCATCGGGCGCTATTTGCTTGTGTTTGAAGCCCGGTTGCTCGCTTTGTGAAAAAGCTATCAACCTCAACTTTAGCTTGTAAATAGACAGAGATATGTTCTTTAGATTAGCGTTTATTAAATGCTGGTATCTTTAAAATTATTTTTGGGATAAATGGTTAAAGTCGGTCAAGTTTAACTCTTTACCTAGGAAATATTTTTAACTTTTAGAGTCTGGCTGACCTTCATTTGGATAAACGATAGCTTGTGCTTTCCAGCAATGGTTCAATTGTAAAAATCGAAGCAAAAACGACAGAGATATGTTCTTGATTAAATGCTGGTATCTTTAGAAGTATTCTTCGGATAAATAGTTAAACTTGGTCAAGTTTAACTCTTTTCTAAGTAAAGGCGGACACCTGCATGCTTTTTTTTGTCATAGTTGACTGATTTCACCCCACTTTTACACCATTTTTTGGTGGATTCCTCCTCTGTGACGTCATCGCCTTTTTAACCAGGTTGGCGACTTGTATACCAGTGTAGCGGACGCTGCTTTCAGCATATCCACCCATACACAGCCATCAGTGGGATGGCAACATTCCTGGGCAAAGTCGGCAAGGAATGATAGGACACGAGGTCGATTACGCTGCTGTATTGTTTACTAACTCAACTCAGAAGATCAATGCTTGCTCACAACGTAATTGTTTATAGTTTTTAATCCTCGATCCAGCAACACAGAAAGTAAAGGAAAACACCGGAATATTAAAGCTCCACCACCAACAACTGGATACGAAATGTCGTCGCTGCTACATTAACAATAAACTGATCCAAACGTCATCCTGGCAGTGCCAAAAATAGAAAACAGTAGCAACAACGAAACTGATATATTGCTTTAGAATTACCAAGACTGATTTCTTGATACTGGTTTTAAGTTCTGACTTTTGATATTGCATTCAACTGATTTCCATATTGAAAGAACCGACTTTTCATATTGAACAAAAACTCAACAAACTATTGATCTTCACACAGCAAAAACTTAACCCACTCTGATTTTTACATGTTGTAGAACTCTACAAAAGACTAACTTTTACGTAGCAAACGACTGATTGATTTTCACATAGCAAACGACTGATTGATTTTCACATAGCAAACGACTGATTGATTTAAAACCATGAGCTTAACTTCTTTAAGAAGGTACTAGTGTGAGATTGCGAGTTTTACATATGATCACACAACGCAACACGACTGCAATTCTACATAACGATGAACCAAGGTAGGAATTCGGCATAGTGACGTTGATTACAGAAGTTGAATTCCCGATTGCTGAATTGAATTCCCGAGACGTGCAGTTATGCGCTCAAGGCGGAGTCTTCTGGAAGATTCTAGTGACCTGTACGTGTGACGTCAGAGACAACAGAGCTCTCTGGCGCTACAGACACCCCCGCAAGAAGGAAAACGGGGTGGCCGTTTGACTTCTGATGAGATGTTTGCAGCATGAAATGAAACAGGCGAGGCACAAGATGCGTATTACAACATTGACACACGGTGAACAACAAGACGGGTCGGATCCCCTCCGCACGGCGCGAGCGCTAACAGTTCCTCTGATTCCGGGGAGCGGCTGGTCGGCTCTCGATTGGTAGAAGCAGAGGTCTCGTGCAGCGGACATCCGGCCAGTGACACGACTATTCTGTGCAACAAAAATGCGGTTTAGTGAGGGCGATAACAATCATGAATTACAATTACATACAGGTTACTATTACAACAACAAGATTACAACTACGACTACAAGGTTACAACTACAACAACGTTACAACTACAACTAACTTACAACAAGGGTACGATCTAAACACAACGATTACAGCAGGTGAGCACTGTGGAAGCATTTAATGTGTGTATGCAGTGCTGCAGGTACAGGGACCAAACGATAGATACATTGAAAGCATGATAGCTATGTGAAGCGACTGCGCGGAGAACCGGTCCAACAGGGCAGGAAGCAGTGGACAGATGAATGCGAGCAGCTGTGACGAAACAAGGCCAATAGGGCAGAAAGCGACGGGCAAGCTAGTCGCAAGCAACATGTCGGCTTATATCTATTACACCACCTTAACAAGCAAGTTCCTAACAACAGTGACTACAAAGATCAACAACGAGGCGCTATGTAACAAAACCGCGGTGGTCAGACAAGGGTTAAAGCAAGTACTATATACGGGAAGTGTGCTGCGTCGCACGCCTATGTGGGGAAGCGCAGCTCCTAAAGACAACTACAGAGCAGAGAACTACTAACCGAGGGAGTGATTAACTGAGGAAATGTATGCAGTTTCAAGTCTTACCCAGGACTAAGAAGTGGTTGAGAGCTACTGTAATTCCTTTGAAGACTGTATGCAAAAACGATGACTAAGCTAACTAAGGAAAGGTGGAATGGATGGATGAATGGATGCAGTTTTACGTCATGCCCAGGACGAAGACTGCTGTAATTAATACGATAACTTTATGCAAGAGCGGCACCTAACTGATGAAAGATGGGATGGAGGGATGCAGTTTTACGTCGTACCCAGGACGGAGAACTAAACAGTGAACGTGTAACAAAGCCTAAGATACCTACAGGCACCACAGTCCAGACGGGGGCGAAACACATTGTCATCGCTGTTGTCAAGACGCCCCGATCGCGAGCCACGAGTGGGGCAACGACCAAGGACGACAACGGCGAGGGAGATTAAAAAGCTTACGGCTACCGTACTACGATAATGTAAAAAGAGTATTCAAACATCATGAATTAATGTTACTTAACTTGAGTCCCACGGCGTCGTCGTTGAAGGAGCGTCCGATGAAAGGCAGGCTTGTTATAATCCGTGATATAATCCAGAATAATCCAGCGCATCCAGCGATCAGTTCACATTCAGTCAATTCACAGTTAAGTCAAGTAATTAATTCACAGTAAGATCGCGTCGTTACAGCTCACAGTTAGCAAAAATCACGTCGGGGTCACCAGAAATATGTAGCGGACGCTGCTTTCAGCATATCCACCCATACACAGCCATCAGTGGGATGGCAACATTCCTGGGCAAAGTCGGCAAGGAATGATAGGACACGAGGTCGATTACGCTGCTGTATTGTTTACTAACTCAACTCAGAAGATCAATGCTTGCTCACAACGTAATTGTTTATAGTTTTTAATCCTCGATCCAGCAACACAGAAAGTAAAGGAAAACACCGGAATATTAAAGCTCCACCACCAACAACTGGATACGAAATGTCGTCGCTGCTACATTAACAATAAACTGATCCAAACGTCATCCTGGCAGTGCCAAAAATAGAAAACAGTAGCAACAACGAAACTGATATATTGCTTTAGAATTACCAAGACTGATTTCTTGATACTGGTTTTAAGTTCTGACTTTTGATATTGCATTCAACTGATTTCCATATTGAAAGAACCGACTTTTCATATTGAACAAAAACTCAACAAACTATTGATCTTCACACAGCAAAAACTTAACCCACTCTGATTTTTACATGTTGTAGAACTCTACAAAAGACTAAATTTTACGTAGCAAACGACTGATTGATTTTCACATAGCAAACGACTGATTGATTTTCACATAGCAAACGACTGATTGATTTAAAACCATGAGCTTAACTTCTTTAAGAAGGTACTAGTGTGAGATTGCGAGTTTTACATATGATCACACAACGCAACACGACTGCAATTCTACATAACGATGAACCAAGGTAGGAATTCGGCATAGTGACGTTGATTACAGAAGTTGAATTCCCGATTGCTGAATTGAATTCCCGAGACGTGCAGTTATGCGCTCAAGGCGGAGTCTTCTGGAAGATTCTAGTGACGTGTACGTGTGACGTCAGAGACGACAGAGCTCTCTGGCGCTACACCAGCTCCAGATCACGCATGAGCGCATATCGATGTTTGTTTGTTTTATTATCTTTATCCTGCATTGCGGGAAAGCGGACTTGAGCGCTATGCATCGGTGTACGCCTTCCGACGTACACCTGACCCACGCTGCAGCCGACTGCAATGTCTGTTTCCGGTTGTCTACTCTATTTATGACTTAAATTTGGTACTACCCATTACTCGAAATCGATCACTGGGTAGAGGCAATTATCGTAAAGTTTCTTGCCCAGAGAAACAACAGCAAGTGCGGGTGGCTGGAGTCGAACACGCAGGCTCTCGACTGCGAGCCCAACGCGCTAACCACTCGGCCACTCCTGCCGTCAAACGTAATGCTTGAGTGGTGCTTGTAAGAATAGCCTCTGAGGCTATTTTTACAATATGTTGTAAGAATAGCCACAAATTTTTTATTTTCCCTGAAGAGTTTAATAAATACTCCTTTGTGATGTCATAGTCATGTTTGTTTTCCCTTAATCACACCATTGTGCTGTCATAGACATTTTTAAAAGAAGTATGGTTGCACTTATCCATCCAAGTTGAACTACTGTAGTTTTCAGGACTTTGAGACTTTAGCACTTTTCTGTTTTTGCCAAACTTTTCATCAATCTTTCCTCTACACAATTAAAAAAAAAAAAAAATTAAAGTTACGCATCATGGTTTTATTGGTGTGTAACCACAGTCTCTATAATACTAGTCTGGAAACTCAATGGCGTTGCTAGGCAAGGCTGTGTCTTTGCATTTGAGACAGCGCCTCAAGTGTTGGTAGGGTACTTTTGCAAGTCGTAGCCAACAGTCTAGGCACTAGGTAGGCTTAGCCGAGTAATGTCAACTGCAGGTTGTTTTAACTTTTAGTAGGCTGAATTCTTATTTGCAGATTACCGCTAAATAGGCCTAGGCTATTTTTTCTTATTACCAGATTATCCTTCTAAGTTGGTCTTAAGTTTTTAATATGGAGACTGTGGTCAAATTACAGAATCTGCTTGGAAGGTAGGCTATGCAAATACAGACATATTGCCAACTATCAACGGTGAAACTGCATGATATTGTGGTTGCAGACTGTTTTTAACTAATGTAGAATGTTTAGGATGTTAGTTACAGTTAATATCTAGCATGACTACAAGTAGTTAAAATATGATGTGAGTTTTCAAATTGCTAAGGAATTGATTAGTGATTACTTTATAGTTTGAAGTAGTGGTCTTTAAAGTTCATAAGTTTCAATGTACCAAGTATATACAGCAGCTTAATAATTGAAGGGTTTATAATTACTAAATATTTGTGGAAGCTTTAAGTTGAAGTAGGCTTGAAATTAGTACCGTAATTGGCAGATGCTACTTAGCCAGCATCATTTCCAAAAACATTGATTGATCAACTAATTCAATTGACACTTATTTTAAAAAAGTGCATAAAGTTGTTTTATTTAGTGATAGGCCTACAACAAAAAGTTGATATGTTTCAATCTGTGGCACTCAAAATAGTCACTCCCAAAAATAATTTGTAAACAAAGAGCATTAGCAAGACAATTTTAAGTACGGTACTGGTAAGTATGCAGGTTCAGTAATTTAAAGCGACAAAGTCACAAAGGTTAAAAGTTCTGAGATTTAACTTGTATATATAGCATATACCGGTATAGCAGCGTTTCTCAACCTGGCGGTCGCGACGGTCATTTGAATGTGAATTTCTCTTTCAATTGGCTTGATGATTTCTTTGTTGTAGTTAGGATAGATGATTTATCTGATGTTGAACTGTTGATGCTAATGTTACGTGCTTTGTTAGTGGACACATTGGACGTAGTGTATCTCACCGAAGAAAGTGCTCGGCTTGCAAAGAATTGCTTGTGCAAGATTATAAATGTACATAAAATCCAAGACTGTGTACCAGAGGAATATGCCCAGTTGTTTGAGTTAGCTGATCGTGTAGGTTTGTCTGCTCCTACAGGTGCTTGACTGCACTACATGATTTTCTATATGTTTGTGTAGAGATCCTACCCCAATCAAGGAACTTCAAACATCCTCCAAAACCAGGCAACAATGAGCGACGTGGCAGTCGTGATACCCCCCTTTCAAGGGTTAATATGCTTGCCCATGGCAGCAGGGGACCTGGAGCCACCGGAAACACATAGGTCTAACAATGTTGGCGTTGCAGCGGTATTCAATGTTATCTTTGTTTAATTTTCCAAAAAAATGAATATATACAGTCTTATATTATTGGCGATTCCATGTAGTCTTATGATTTTAAATGTTATAGTGAAATGTTTATAATACTAAAGTTACGTTTTATTAGTGTTTGCATATTTTTCCTCACCATATACTCAATTGGAAGTGGCTATTTTTCCACACTTAACGCCGTGGTTATAAACAGGTGTTGCCAGAGTTAGGATTAAAGTTAAGAAGGGTCAAGGTAAGGGTTAGAGTCGGGAATAAGATTAGCTTTTTCATCTTTGCCCAAGACTAAAAAAAATTACAAAATTCAGGCTTTTGTTTTCAACAGCTTTAAACTTTTCTCAAATTAGACCAGAATTCCTTATCTGGCAACACTATTGAGGTAATTATTACACTATATAGTGTAAATGTCGCCACAGCTTTTGTAGTGGCAAAAAATATGACTCCTCATACGTATACAGCACTTAAGTTCAGTTTTTTTTTATTTCTGACCATCACAGCGAAAACAATACATGTCAACATAGTAAGGTTCTAGAAAAGTTCTTTAAAAGCGCCTTCGTAGAGGGTTTCTGTATGGATTGCTGTATACCTTGCACAGTCCAAGTCCGGCAATAAGCTTTCTTCACAATAGTCATGATATGCATTAGGCAGATTAAGGTTGTTAATTTCATTGCGCGCAATATGTCGGTGTAATACCCCACTTTTCGAAGGGAATATCCCCGTCATATGCGAATTTCCACCTTCCAAATCTTCATTCAACTGTAAAATACAAATAAATTCAGTAATGCATCATCTTCATGAAGTGCCATTAATCTCTCCGAACTTGGGTGACCATTTGATGCCATAGTTCTTTAGCATACCAGTAATGTAATGCATATGTTTTGTGTAAAATAAGTCACGTTCAATTGCTATATATAGTAGGCAAAATTGGCACCCAAAGAAGAACGTTCATTACCGGTACCTCAAAATGTAAATATAGCTACGGAATTATTGAATTAATGCACTTCTAAAGTAGCACTGTCATCATAATGGTGTATATTGCATACTATGCTTTTAAAAGCTAACTTTTTCAACCTGCAATTATGTATTTCATTGGCTATATTTCCAAATTTGATATTGATAATATTATTATTACTAATTTGCATCAGACCAATCAGTCCATATTAATTACCATACATGCAAAAAGACAAAAACAAAAAATACAAGAATAATCACAATAACCCGGTTAACAGATAATGCTGTTGCGGAGAATTGTTAACGAGTAAGCTGCAAAAATATTAAGTGTAATTTAACATACCTTATCAAAAAATATTGTACGATAAGTTCTTCTTCACTCATGTCTTGAAGAGCCTCCAAACATTGTGACAACATTTTAATGACTTTTTAAAACAACATAATAAAAAACCTTTCTGTACACTTATTGCTGTTTGTAATAAACATATACTGTATTTATGAACATTCTCTATTTGTATTAAGCATATATATAAATTGTTTTGTATATCATGAGTGGCCCACGAGTAACATGGTAAATGTGACATATCTGAAATATAGAAATACTGTATTTCATTTTGTATGAAGCTAGCTGTTTGCATTCAAAAGTAAGTACCGGTAACCAATATTTTAGCCCACCGGTGTTTAATTCAAACATAGTTATTTTGCTTACCGTATGTATGTGCTTACGAGAATTACCACCAGCATATTTTTAGTGGAATTGGCTCAAAATCAACCATAGTTACGGTAGTGAATAAGAACCCCATAATATATAGGCTACAAATGTGTCATGTCAAATGCACTTCTTCATTTTGGTGCAAAATATCTTAAGAGGAACAAGAAAGGAGATAACATATGCAACTTTATATTTTTATCAGTAGGCTAGTAAACAAACAAGTTTTTCGCCAGTATATCTGCAGTCTGTATTGTAAACTGACAAACAATAAATATTCAATGGCAAGTTAGAATAAACTTATTGGGCCTAACCTAGAAAACTAGCCACAAGAATGGGAAATTTTTTGACTGTAATTCACATATTCTTAATGAACAGCAAAATTGTTGATTGTGACAAGTATAGATTTGACCAGTGAATCATAATTTGCACATGTCTATTGTCTAGTATAGCCTTATCTAGATTTACATAATGTAATTAATATCTTTTAAAAATTCTTCAGTATAAATAACCTGTACAGTGTACAACTGTACATATATATTTATAGAAGTCTTTGAATAGACAAAAGTAGCCTACTGTTTAATCTTCAGTCTAGGTCAATTTCCATTAGCAACAAGTGCCTTCCTTTAAACTAACCAGTGCCTAATATTCCTGGCAGAAAAGTTTATCAACTAACCAGCCTTTCAACAACCTATGTTTTGGTCTTCTGCTGAAGAAGCCAAAATTCAATTCCTTATAATTTGAACTTACATCATCTTTTAACTACTTGTAGTCATGCTAACCCAAGCCTCAGAAAAGTAATCCAAACGAATTTTTCTAGATAAATACTGTAACTAACATCCTAAACATTCTACATTAGTTAAAAACAAGTCTGCAACCATAATATCTTGCACAGTTTCACCATTGATACCGGTAGTAGACAATATGCCTGTATTTGCATAACTTTGGTGCTTTGCTTTCATAATGTACTATACCACCACTAGGGGCGCTGTTTCACGAGCGACGACAACTGCCTTTTTCGTTAGCCTTCCAGACTAGTAATATAGAGACTGTGGTGTAACGACAAGAGGTCAATTCTCACTCCTTTTTACTCCAGCGTAGTTCCCAAATAAAATAAGTTTTCATCTTTGAAGTTTGTGTTGTATCTTTATCCTGCATTGCGGTAGCCTAATATGGGTAAAACTTTATACTTGTCAGGAAAAGTATTATAAAGCATTTATTCATTATGTGAACACTGAGCAGTGCTGAAAAACTCCACTTTAAAGGGAAATTTTTTTCATTCAGGGTTGGTAGTTATTAGCAATAGGTAACATGGGTGGTGGGCATTTGAAAGGAACATTAACCTAAACCTTTTCTGACAAATGCACTTACTTTTGACAGCTAAAAATATCAGTGATAAGATCTCTTGCATTATGTCACAAATGATCTGCAGGAAGCATCAATGACAAAGTGTCTAAGACCTTTTACAACACACGAAAAGAATACTTCTGTTTCAACATTTATAAAGCATATAGGCTACATCGTTGTTAAGCTATCAGTTAAAACATGTTTAAACAAACTATTGGCAATAGCTTGCATTAGTAAATTACCACAAACAAGGTAATGTGTGTTCTGAATACTGCCATCTTGTTTTTGCCAAAATTTCGTCAACCCATTGAGTGTGTACAAGACTAACCAGTAGGCCTCCCGGTATACTACCATCGTAGGCTACCTTCCATAAAGGGCACTTCCATAAAAGGAAAAAGAAATTAACTCATCTACATTATGTCATGTATCAAATTGCATTAATTCAATGTTTGTCAGGTCTACTGCCACAAACATGCCTGAGAATGAAAAAGAAAGTGAAACAACGTAGGCTATAGGGCTATGCAAAAACATATGCTGCTGCCAAGCACACACACTTAGGAATTTTAGCACACCAATAAAAGCAATTTTACTAGTTTAATGTTTTTCAAGAGCACTATAATGAAACTAAGCTGCAAATTGTAAAAAATTTGCAAATTTTCCAGAAAAATTTAAAAAAAAAACAAAAAAAAAAAAAAAACGCGTGTTTTTTTTGGCCCAAGTTTTTTTTTGAAAAAAAACACGTTTTTTTAAAAAAAAAACGGTTCGTTTTTTTTGCATTTACAACTCTACACCTGACCCACGCTGCAGCCGACGGCAATGTCTGTTTCCGGTTGCAACTTCGGCAAACTCTTAGGATCATTACCGGAAATTTTAAAATGTTTGCGGAAACCGCGAAAAAACGGAAACTGCGATCAGCGACTTCGGCTTTGTTCTATTTTTTTCCTCGATCTTTTCAGTTTGTTCGTTTGCCGAAACACCCTAACCCTTTTAAAATGTTTGCGGAAACTCCGATCAACCCTAACTAGAGTTGTAAATGCAAAAAAAACGAACCGTTTTTTTTAAAAAAAACGTGTTTTTTTTTTCAAAAAAAACTTGGGCCAAAAAAAACACGCGTTTTTTGTTTTTTTTCATATTTTTCTGGAAAAGTTGCAAATTTTTTACAATTTGCAGCTTAGTTTCATTATAGTGCTCTTGAGAAACATTAAACTAGTAAAATTGGTTTTATTGGTGTGCTGAAATTCCTAAGTGTTTGTGCTTGGCAGCAGCATATGTTTTTTGCATAGCCCTATGTCTAAATTTTTTACCTACAGTAGCCTGGTCAGGCACCGGGAGGTCAGGCAGTATTTATTGTATAAAGAGTTTCAGTTATTTTTAAGGTTGACTTGTTTCAGGGGGTGCAGCAGGTGCATTCTGGTGAATTTTTTGGCTAATACGATGGTAACAATATGATTTGAAGTAGCCCTCCTGTCTACTGAACGGAAAGTTTGACTATGGGCCTGGCCTATAGCTAGGGTAGGCATACCCGAGTTGTATGCCAGGAGAAATGTCACATGTTGATGTAAAGAAATGCTTTGAAACAATTTTTTTTTAAATATGCAGAGATTCTTATTAACATTCCAAATTAACCACTGCGCGTCGGCGTTTTCGTTAACATACTGTTCCAGACGGTTGTTTGCCTGGTCAAACGTCATGTAGAAACCGTTCGGGTCTACTAAATATTACGTCATGGAAATTCCTAAAACATGAGCCAAAATTGCACCATCGTCCGTAAGACCTGTGTCGAACCTGTTAAAACCGGTTTAAACATGAAATGTTGCGTCGCGCTACTGCTGGCGTGCCTTTGAGTTATCACAAATTTTTCTGATTCATTCTTGAAGTTGTGTGTTGGAAGTCGGTCGCACATTTAACTGGTTTATTTGGTGCTTGCTAGCTGGACAAATTCTCCGTCTTTTATCCAAGTAATCTGTATCGTAGTGACAGTTTTAGAGGTGTATCGCGTTGCACCCCATTTCGATAGCCGCGGGCTAATTTTACAGAAATACACTGTTTGAAAAGAAGTTCAAGTGTGTGTTTCTTCGGTTATTATATACAGACGAACGGATTCGGGAACTTTATGTTAAAATTTTCCCACGAAGAGATTATGGTTTACCGCTGTGACCATAAAAAATAAAAGACGAGTTCTTGTCAGTTGGTAGGTCAAGAAGAAATTAAAGCAAGAAAAATAAAAGACGAGTTCTTGTTAGCTGGTGGGCCAAGAAGCACTTGAAGGCATAAAAATAAACGACGTGTTTGTTGTCAGCTAGTGCAGAAGAACTAATTAGAAGTACAAGAAATAATAAAAGAAGATTTGTTGCTTGGTAGTCTACACTCTTACAGAAGCAAAGAAAAGTAAAGACATTTCTTCTCAGTTTGGTACTGAAGAAAAATAACTTTGACATTCATTGGCAAGAAAGAAGATTAAAGACAATCCATCTGTGCTTGTAGATTCAAGTAGAAGAATCCAAGCAAGTTTGTGGACTTTAGGACTTCATACTCGTACAGCTACGGTATCGTGCATTTAAATTCTTTTTTGTATTTTTACTGTCTTTGCAGTTAAGTTTTTTATAACTACTGTAGCCTAATAATTTTGTGTGTTTGTGTAACTTAATTTTTTTAATTGTTAAATTTAGCCCCAACATTTAATATGTCTACACTCGGTGGCGACAAGGACTCGACCGCCGTAGACTCGACTGAGTTTAAGCCTGATGATGTTCTTTGCGGTCGGGCAGGCCATTCTGGGGAGGGCCCCATTAACGATGAGGCTAAGTCAGTTCGAGAGGCCCGGCATCTTAGACGGAATGTTTTGACTCAAATTGGGAAACTTTCTGTAGCCCTAGGTTCTTTGAGTGATAAGCAGGAACTGTTAATTTTTAGATCTAAGTTATCTACTTTAGAAGAGGAATTACGGCATTTCCATGCTTATTTGACTAAAATCTTTAACTCTGCAATCTTGGCAGAACTTCGTGATAGGGTAGATCCCGAATTTAACTCGTTAAAAAATAACTTTGAACAAAAAGAAAGTGAGTTCTCAGATATGTTGGATGCTGACATACATCCTGAGGATAGCGCCTCAAATGTTAGGATGTCTAGGACTTCGTCTCGGATAGTGGCACAAATTAACCTGCAGCTAAGACGAGAGGAGCTCCAGATACAAGCTGAGGCCGAAGCGAGAGCTGCTGAGGCTGCCGCGAGAGCTGAGGCCGAAGCGAGAGCTGCTGAGGCCATTCGAGCTGAAGCTGCCGCGAGAGCTGAGGCCGAAGCGAGAGCTGCTGAGGCCATTCGAGCTGAGGCTGCCGCGAGAGCTGAGGCCGAAGCGAGAGCAGCTGAGGCCGCCGCGAGAGCTGCTGAGTTCGCACTCAAAGACGCTCAGTTGAGGGCTGAACAACGTAAAGAGGTAGTTTTAGCTGAATATCGATCAGAGGTGGGCTCTCGGCGTAGCTCTAAGAAGGGCTCTTCTAGGCATTCCAGAAATGAACATCAATCGCAGTTTAATTTACATAACCTTTTCCAAACGCCCGTTCAACCTGTGAGTGGACCAGGGCAATCCACACGTTTTCCAGCTGTTTCAGGAGGTCTCGGGGCCGCGGCTAAGGGTCTTCCGAATGCTGTAGAGCCAAGGTCTGCGAATTACAACCGAACTCCTCCCCCAGAGCGTACAGGTCACGGGGCCGCCATTAGTAGTAATGCTTTGCCCCCTTCACAGTTTTCTGCGCCGCTAGGTTTTGATCGCCCAGCTACACGTAATTTGGGTGGTTGTGAGAGGCGTATTGCGTCTCCTGATTTTAACGTGTGTGAGGATCGTGGTCGGGCTGTGCATGTGACTGAGCCCACTCAGCCCCTTAATGGGATATAGCTTGTCTTCTCCCGCTAAATCGAGTTCTCAACAGCAGGATTGCTTTTTTGAATACCAAAATAGTAGGACGTTTTTCGATAAGGCGGCCTTGATTGGTTACGATGGTAATAATATGCCATTTATCTTCTTTAAAAACCGTGTTACGGCCTTAATGGCAGCTTCGCCCTTTAAGGGGACTTGTTTGACTTTGTTACAAGCAGCTTGTGTTAGAACAGCTGCGCAAACGATTGCTAATTTGGTTTCTGACACCCCTGGCTTGTCAGAGGAAGACAGGATAGAAATGTCGTTAGCTCGCTTGTCCCAGCGTTTTGGGGTTCGTGGAGGTCTTTTTGCAGAACCGGAAATTAGAAAGTATCGCTATGGTAGCAAATTGACTTCGACCTCTTCCAGTGATCTGAAAGAGTTTAAAGATGAATTATCGCAGTGTTTGCTTTACGCGCAAGCTTATGGTCAGCGTGACAAATTGGAAGGACGTTTTGTTTTGGATTTGGCTAAGCGACTCCCGTTTGACGCTAAGCAGCGTTATCTTGACTTTTTAGGTGATCAGTATGGTGGCACTAATGAGCCTACTTTTCAGAGTTTGTTCGATTTTGTTGTACGAGAGGAAACGCGTAAGTCGACTGATTTTAGCATTATGCTAATGGGCGATTCTGGTGAGTCGCAGCATTTTAAAAAGTTTGGCAAAGGAAAATTGCCTTCATGTCCGGTTAGGCAGACGTCCGTAAAACCCCACGATGATGTGATGTCAGGGAGTTCGCAGTACTCGACTGTTGTTGGCGCACCGCGCGGTGGTGAGGCTAGACGTAAAAACCTACCGGCATGCATTTGTTGTTCGTCACGTGGTCAAGTTGAATATCATTTTTTGTCTAATTGTAAAGAATTTTTGCGCTTGACACCTAAAGATCGGAGAGATGTCATTGTGAAAGCTGGCAAATGCTTGAATTGTTTGCGCCAGCATATGGTTAGGGATTGCGTTCATGCAAATAACTGTCGTAAGTGTGGGCCTAACAACGATAGGAAACACTATTTTCTTCTGCATGATTTTTATGTGACGTCACATGATTCTCTGGATTCTGTTGGGAAAGATGATGCTCGTGCCAGAGTTCCTGTGCGTAATGTTAAGATTGGAAATGTTAAAGCAGCCTTTAACCGCGTTACTGCTGCTCGTGTTTTGAATCCAATGACTGGCAAATCGAAGTTGGTGTATTGTCAGCATGATCCTGGTTCGCAGTTGACGTTTGTTTCGAGTGATTTGGTGTGTGAACTTGATCTTAAACCGTACGATAAAGCGTCGTTTAAAATGGATACCCTGGCTGGTCAGAAAGCTACTTGTGCTGACCTTGTCAAACTCAACATCCAGTCGTTAGAGACAGATGAACTGTTTTGTGATATAACTTCGGTGGTTAACCCAGCTTGGGCAGATGATGTTAAAACTTTACCGCATAAACAAGATTTAAATGGTTTCCGTCATTTTCATGACGTGAATATGTTTCATTTGAATGATTGTAGTACTGTAGATGTACTGATTGGCAACGACAACGCTTATTTGATGTGGGCAAAAGAAGAACGTGTTGGTGAAAATCGTAGTGAACCGCATGCTTTACTCACTCCTCTCGGTTGGTTGGCTTGTGGTGGTAAGTCACCCTTAGAGGAAAGCGTTGCTAAAGTGTGCAGAGTGCAGACGTCTTCAGAGTCGGATGTCATCTCTGGCTTTCAGCGTAAAATTGAGTCTCGTGATATGGAAATAGCAGACCTGAATAAAGTCATTCAGGATTTGACGTTGCAAAATGAAACCTGTGAATTGTCTCGCAATGATAAGTTGGCTAGAGAACTTGTCGAACCGAATATTGAGTTGAAAGATGGTCGATTTGAGATACCTGTTCCGTTGAAGGAAGATATTGATCTACCTAACAATTTTGTGTTGGCGTCAGATAGAGTTGCTGCTTTAAGGAAGAAAGCTTTAAAACAACCTGAACTTCGTGATTTCCTTACTGACACCATGAAAGATCTTAAATCAAATGGCTATATTGAGCGTACTGGTGAAGCAGGAAATGTCAAGGGATTTGAAAGGTATTTACCGTACTTTGTTACGTCACAATTAAAAAAGCGCATTGTTTACGATGGCAAGTCTGAATTCCGAGGAACTTGTGTTAATGATGTAATGTTTTCGGGTCCTGACTTGTTAACTGTTTGAAGGTTGGGGGGGGGCTGTCAATTCAACTTTTTTGCATCAACAGTTGTATCTCTAAAACCACTGAGGTTGCGACTACGAGATTTCTTGACTTTTCCTAACTTTCATTCACCTCTATTGAGCTGAAATTTTGAGGGAATAAAGTTTATAAATTGAGAGATATAAGGCATTTCTCAGCACATCCTCTGAAATATTTCATATTCTATTGTTCAAAATTTTCCCACCAGCTGGATGAAAGCAATTAATTTGGCCCATGTCTCGTTAATCCTAACTGCTTCACAGCGTGAAGGAAATTGGCAGTATGCGTGGACCTTTTGTTCTCACCACGGCTTATAAGCGACGTCGATACAAGAAAAGCTTCAATTTTGATACGATGAGTTACCGTCGCTTGCGGTAAAAATTGCGTAAAATTAAACATAAGACTTGATGCCAATGCATCTAAAGCGAGTGTTGTGTGCGACGCGAACACAACGGGTGCGGTAGTTAATTGCACCGGTGACGTCACGATTTTCCTAATCCACCCGGCAGGACTGAGCAACTGTTAAAGCACGCCAACTTGAAGAAATCACTCGGTTTCCAATGACTGCTTCGCAGCAATGAAGTTTATACGGTTTTTCTGTCAAGAAATAACACAACATAAGACACTAGTCACAATTCAGCAAGCACAACAGTCGAACTGATAAACGTACCAAATTTGTTGACAAACAGTTCTCAATCCACTGTACGGTACACAAGTTCCACAGGTTGGCCAATGACGCACTGAATAAATAAATTCACGATGTTACCTTACACAATTATTACGTAGGCTACCGTACCGTACAACCATAACGCTAGGTCAATAATCATTAAAAAACAAAGAAACGTGGCAATTCACTTGGCCTAGTTAAGATCGGTTTACGAGAATTAATTTCCATTAGGCTGACAAATTATTGGTCAATAATTCAGTAGTAAACATAAATCCACAATTCACGACACAAATCAATCAATCATACAATTCAGAATAATGAACGTACCGGTAGTATGACCGGATCAGTAATGCCAAATGATGCACTTGTACGCGAAGGATTCTATAGTGATTGACTCTGCAATATTTAAGTTTGAAGTATTAGCCTAACAACAATTTACGCACATCAGAGATACGTTACGTTTGTTTACGGTAGACAGTCAACATTCAGTTATACAAAACATTATTACATCACAAGTACGCTCACCAGTAAGTTGAACTTTGAGAGATAGCAAGCTGCAAATATGGAATTCAGCCTACACGCAAATAAGTATTACCATAGCAGTTGTCAAACTTAAGTCCTGTAGAAATACATAACAGAGAAGCAGCTAACAAAGCATAAACATCAATCAATCAACTTTCAGTCACAAACTACAGTAACTAACAAGTTCAGCTAGCTGGCAAACTAGCAGCAAAAACGAAAACGTCTCGAAAGTTCCATAGACAATCTCGTGGTGAGTGTTGCCATTTGCAAATCAGCGATAACAATGAAGGGGAAACGACGCTAGGTGGCGAATACACAAATCAACGGGAGTAATGCAGTAAAACGAAAGGCAGGCTTTTCTAAGACCTGTTGAAAATCTAACACTCCCGGGCCAAAGAAGGGCCAAACTGGCTCGTTCTTTTCATGAATAAAAGTTTTTCAACAGTCTATTGTCATGTAACAGTTCAGTCTCTTCCTCATCGCTCTGATCTTCCAGCAAAATCTCAACGGTGTCTGTTGGTGTCTCATCTTCATCTGGATCATCTTCTTCTCTTTGGACAATTACACAAAGTTTGGATATTGGTCTCTTCAGAGATCCGGTTGCAGTCTTCACTTCTACGGAACGAACAACGCCGTGACGATCAGGAAATGTTTCAATTACTCTGCCTAGTGGCCATCGTTGTCTGGGAGCAGAGTCATCAATCAAAAGGACGATATCTCCTCTTCGGATATTCTCCTTTCTGTGAAGCCACTTTGCTCTTGACATCACAGATCGTGGGTATTCCTTAACCCACTGCTTCCAAAAGGTGTCTGCCAGAAACTGCACATGGCGGTATCGATCACTTGGTCGGTAGCCATCTCTGTCGCAGCTTAACATTGGCGGTAAATTCGATGAAGAATTCAACTTCAACAAGTGGTTAGGTGTCAGGGGTAAGTCGCCATCAACTTCCAGTTTCACATCGGTGAGTGGTCTTGAATTGACGATGTCTTCTACTTCAAGAAGTAATGTGTGCAATGTGTCATCATCGAGTGGTTGTTTTGGTAAGATGTTCATAAGAATTTGACGTACTGTGCGAATCATTCTCTCCCAGGCTCCGCCCATATGGCTGGCTGTTGGGGGGTTGAATGACCATTCTATTCCTTGTTGTCGAAGGCTCTGGTGGATCTGGTTCTGATTCCACTCATCGATGGCTTGCTTCAAGATTCTTTCACAACCCACAAAGTTGGTTCCATTGTCAGAGAAGATTTTCTTGATGGGGCCTCTGCGAGCTATGAAACGCCGTAGGGCATTTATGAATGCGCCAGTTGTCAAGTCTGGTGCCACTTCCAAGTGAATGGCTTTAGTTGTGAGACATGTGAAAAGGCAGCCGTATTTCTTAATGTCACTTCGTCTGTTTCGGACATTTAGCGGCCCAAAAAAGTCAACGCCAGTCTGTGAGAATGGTGGCTGTGACATTTGTAACCTTGCTTCTGGCAGTTCTGCCATGAGCTGTTGTCTAGGTTTTGCGGTCCTTCGCCGGCAAGGCAGGCATCTTGCAAGTACCCTTTTAACCGCAACTTTGGCATTAACTATCCAGTATTTTCGGTTAATATTGTTCAGTGTATGGCTTTCACCCATGTGCTTCGATTCGTTGGTATGACAATGTTCAATTATCAAGTCCGTTAAGTGGCGCTCTGGAGCTATGATAGCAGGATGTCGCGTTTCGAACGGTAAGTCGGATCTGTCGATTCTTCCGCCAACACGTAGAACATCTTTCATTAGGACAGGGCTGAGTTTTTCGAGTGGGATCCTCTTGGCTTTGGGCATGTTTGGATGTTTTCCTTTGGATAGAGATTTGATCCAGGCTGGAAAACTCTGACGCTGCTCGTATTTGATTAACTCAATTTCTGCCTCATCAAGTTCTGGCACACTGATTGGTCCTTTCAGTGTAATCTGGGTTTCGTTCTTCATGCGCATCAGTAAGTACGATTTGAATCTCAGGAACCAGGCTACTGATAGTTTCAGTCGGCGCAGAGATGAGAAGTAGGAGATTAGCCTGTTTGTTCCTTGGCTTTCAGTTGTAGAAGCAGTAAAGGTTTCGATTTTCCTCTTTGGTTTGTAAGCAGCAAAGATATCTTCAGATTGTGGTTGCTGAGCGGTTTGGTTGGGCCATTCTTCTGGGGGTTTCCTCAGAAAATCTGGGCCATTGAGCCACATCCCAGAATGCATCAAGGCTTTGGCCGTCATGCCCCTTGATGCTTGGTCAGCAGGGTTCTGCTTCGTGTCACGGACAAGAAAATTTGAAATGTCGGATTCAGCATCGAAATTATCTAAGCCTGTCTCCTTTGGTCGAGTACCTCTAAGCAACCAGCCTAAGGGCGTCCTGACTGCATCAGGTCCTTGCTTCGGGTTAGGTGCAAAGCGGCTTTCAATGCATCGGTGGGCGACAGCATGATCATTTCCGATCAACAGTGTAACTGTACCATGGTCCAGTTGCTTCAAGTCAATGCCTTGGAGGTGCTTGTGCGTTTGCAGATACTCCGGAGAAAGCGCTGGAGTTGGCTTGGTAAGTATCTTGTCAACGACGATCACATCTGTCAGTTCTTGCACTTCGCCGCCAACTACTGGTAAAACTTTCAACGATACAGTTGAAGAGCTGAAGGAATATGGTCCACTCGAAGACAGTGTTTGCACCTGGAAGTCACCAGATGGCTCAGGTTTCAGTTCAAGCATCTCTACAAGTTTTCGTTCACAAAAGGTGCTGTTTGAACCAGAATCTAAGAGAGCATAAGTATGTATTACCTTTCCTTCTCCTGTCACACGTACGGGAACGATGTCCAAGTAAGTTGCCGAGTTGCTTGTTCTGGAATGGAAGGTTTCTACAACTTCATTTGTGTTCCTTTCTGATGGTCTTCTTACGGGATCATCTGGCTGGCTATCATTTCTTTTATTAGCAATGGGATTGGGGTGTCGTCTCTGGATTTGTTCTCCAGTTGTGACCAAGTACCGATGTAACAGAGAATGATGTGATGAGCTTCCGCATTCAGTGCATTTACCTCGGCTTCTGCAGTCGGCACGTATGTGATCTGGTCCAAGACAGTTTAAGCACAATTTGTTCTTCCTTACAAATTGCTCCCGTTCAGTGACGGATTGGGCTTTGAACTCTTTGCAGTGTTGCAAATAATGTGTATTATCGCACAGGATACATTGTATGAGTCGCTTGTTGCCAATTCGGAGCTGTCCAGATCGTTCAGTAGGTTTTGTCACTACGTTAAACAGTGAAGCCTTTTGTTTCCCTTTGGTGTCAGGCTTGTTAAGTTTGTCGACATTTGATGAAAAAAGTTTCACGCCATAGATTGAATTGGCAATCCTAGATTCGTTCGTTATGAAGTCAGCAAAATGTTGGAATCCAGCCACTTTTCCAGTGTCGTCATTGATTTTCAGAGCTTCAATTACCCACTTTTCTTTCAGAGACGCTGGCAGCTTATTTGCAAGGCAGGTGATAAACTGCACGGTATCCAAGTTCGAAGCTTCGGTGTTTGAGCTCAATGATGAACAACATCTTTTCAACAGGACGGACAACTTCTCCAATTGTTCGGGTTCGTGGTGAGAAATTCTGGTAACAGCTCTCAAGCGTTCCTCGCAAGCATGCGC
This sequence comes from Aplidium turbinatum, assembly GCF_918807975.1. Lineage (NCBI taxonomy): Eukaryota > Metazoa > Chordata > Ascidiacea > Aplousobranchia > Polyclinidae > Aplidium > Aplidium turbinatum. The sequence goes on along the minus strand of NC_137475.1, from coordinate 29,503,931 downwards.
AATAACGTGTGGTTGGCCATACCTCCGTTTTAATTCTTCCCACGCTTCATCATAGCAGTTGTGACCTTCGCTGCTATCGGCAAGGTGCCTTATTTGTTCACAGACTGCATCACAGCAGTGCTGCATGAGGTAAGACATCTTCCTGTCGGGTGTCAACCAATCAGAAATATGGGACTTAAAACGGTGCCAGAAAGCCCAGAAATCGAGTGGGTCACCAAAGAATTTCTTAACATCTGGTTTAGGTAGAAGTCGTTCTGAAAGATCAGGTTGTCGGCTAGTCTAATAACAAGGGTAATTTACCTTTTGGTCTGGCATTCTTGCAGATGTTGCAGTTGGTTCTTGTTTGTGCCGCTCATCACCGTGACGCAGAGGTTCCAGGTGTGTGTCTTTGTGAGTGAAGGTTTGCTGTGGCAATCGTACGGGTGTCATTGATCCAATATTGATAACCGAAGAAGAATCATCTTGCCAGAGTGCGGCTTCAGTTTCGGCAGCTTTAATTTGACGCAGGTCTTCAGCTTCGGCTCTCTCACGTTCAAAGCGAGCTTTATCCTGCTCCAACCGAGCTTTATCCTGTTCCAACTGAGCGAACAAGCGAGCTTTATCCTGTTCCATCTGAGCTTTCTCTTGTTCCATGCGAACTAGTTCTTCTTCCTCTCGTCGCCTGGCATCATTCTGTTCTTTTGTCAAACGAGCTAGTTCCAATTTGGCATGTGCTTCACGTTGACGCAAACTGTACGTTGTACTCGATGACCGAATGCTTCCGGATTTGGAGCGGTGAGAATGGGTACGCAAGGACGAGTGATGTGAACGTAGTGGAGGAGTTTTAGTGTCTGTCCTCTCGCATTCCGTGAACCACTGTTTGGCTCTATCAGCAAATTCTTCTTTACCTTGAATGTAATCCCGTTTGGTTGAAAGACCTCCTGGAATTTGTTCATTGTCAGGGACATCGACACAAAGCGCCATTAAAGAAGCATAATTTTTATCAATTTCTAACAGGATAATCTGTACTTCTGTGAGGTTTTCACGTTTGCTCATCAGTTGTTCACCACGCTTGTAGCTGTCTCTCAAAGTATCAGCTGCTTGTTGAATAGCTTCGGCTTTGGAATCCACAACTGTGTATGCAAATCCGCTTCGTAACAGCATAAGCTAACTTCAGCAAATGAGAGATGTCACGTAACACTGATGGGAACTAGGTAAGTAAACGCAAATTTGATTGTCAGGTTGGTGAAGATCAGCAGTTCGGTTCAATTGACGAAATCAGCTTCAGTTCAAAGATGGTCAAGCTTTAATGTCAAATTTGAAAAACGATGTTGTGTGCGACGCAAACACAACGGGTGCGGTAGTTAATTGCACCGGTGACGTCACGATTTTCCTAATCCACCCGGCAGGACTGAGCAACTGTTAAAGCACGCCAACTTGAAGAAATCACTCGGTTTCCAATGACTGCTTCGCAGCAATGAAGTTTATACGGTTTTTCTGTCAAGAAATAACACAACATAAGACACTAGTCACAATTCAGCAAGCACAACAGTCGAACTGATAAACGTACCAAATTTGTTGACAAACAGTTCTCAATCCACTGTATGGTACACAAGTTCCACAGGTTGGCCAATGACGCACTGAATAAATAAATTCACGATGTTACCTTACACAATTATTACGTAGGCTACCGTACCGTACAACCATAACGCTAGGTCAATAATCATTAAAAAACAAAGAAACGTGGCAATTCACTTGGCCTAGTTAAGATCGGTTTACGAGAATTAATTTCCATTAGGCTGACAAATTATTGGTCAATAATTCAGTAGTAAACATAAATCCACAATTCACGACACAAATCAATCAATCATACAATTCAGAATAATGAACGTACCGGTAGTATGACCGGATCAGTAATGCCAAATGATGCACTTGTACGCGAAGGATTCTATAGTGATTGACTCTGCAATATTTAAGTTTGAAGTATTAGCCTAACAACAATTTACGCACATCAGAGATACGTTACGTTTGTTTACGGTAGACAGTCAACATTCAGTTATACAAAACATTATTACATCACAAGTACGCTCATCAGTAAGTTGAACTTTGAGAGATAGCAAGCTGCAAATATGGAATTCAGCCTACACGCAAATAAGTATTACCATAGCAGTTGTCAAACTTAAGTCCTGTAGAAATACATAACAGAGAAGCAGCTAACAAAGCATAAACATCAATCAATCAACTTTCAGTCACAAACTACAGTAACTAACAAGTTCAGCTAGCTGGCAAACTAGCAGCAAAAACGAAAACGTCTCGAAAGTTCCATAGACAATCTCGTGGTGAGTGTTGCCATTTGCAAATCAGCGATAACAATGAAGGGGAAACGACGCTAGGTGGCGAATACACAAATCAACGGGAGTAATGCAGTAAAACGAAAGGCAGGCTTTTCTAAGACCTGTTGAAAATCTAACAGCGAGAATTATTTTTCGCAGACAATGATGTCCTTTCAATCCAACAAAGCATAGGCTACAACGTTATTGCAATGACTCAGCGTCATTTGGAGTAGATTTGATGTTAAATGTGAGATAAGTATTGAAAGTGATCGACTTGTTTTGTTTCACTCTCATTTCTCGTGACATATTCAATGTTGTGGACTGCTTTTAGATTGTTCTGTTTGGGCCACAACACTTTTTTGAATAATTTGAAATTTACCTACTGTAGAAGCTGCGCTGTAACATATTATTTGGTTTCAAGTCTTTCCTTTTGTCCGACTCACTATCAAAAGCAGAAAAGGCGTCGATGTTCCCAAAGCTTCTCACATATACTTGTAAACATTTATTTCCAAGTCGACATGTAAAGATTTGAAATGCAATACGCTTCTCATTTGTGTAGGATAAACCAGAACATCACGCTTTTGTGAAAAGGACGATCGTTCTACCACGTTTATACGTCATGCGGCTTAGTTGAATCAATATATTCGAGGCTTCTTGTACCAGGTTCACTGTCACTGATAAACTAATCCGCAATGCAGTACCTTGCAAAGCAATTGTATCGTAACATTTCCATGTGCTATAACTCGTCATAAATTGTGAAAACTTGTGTATTTACTTGTCAAGTTGTCTCATGTGAAATATAAGTTTACATAGCAATGTCACAATAAAATCTTATCTCCGTTTACCAAACTAAAGATGTGAACTTATGCGACGTCTTGCAACGTTGAATCGACGGAAAGGCGGGTAACTGCCAACCTAAACTGAGAATGCATGAAAGAAATCGTTTATTGTCGAATGGACGTGACGTCAGAAAACGATGAATCGACATAGGCTAGCGGCGAGAGATATTTTAGTTAGATAATGACACGAGGCAGCGCGTTAACATTGAATAAAAATACCTTTATTTTATCCATTTCTATTTCCATTCTTCCTAGTTTCGTCTCACAATAACAAACAGATGAAGTTACGCATATTTACTAAATTATTCAATAAACAATAATGCATCCAGCATTATGTCAGCGCTGATTGACTAGACATATTCACGATTTGGCTGAGTTGTGTGAGAATTGTACTCAATTAATCACATCATTTATTGTAGGTAACACCTGCAAAAATTCAAGTAATTGCAGACTCTGCCTTCATAAGTGTAGTTTAGAAGTAGCCATCTCATATTGAGCCAATGGAATCAATGTAAAATAGAACGCTTTTACTTGATAGCGCGTGTGATATATAGGTTTTATGTAACAACTACTTTCAGTTACATTGAAAGTGAATGAGTAAGAATTATGCAGTCTGTGACAAGGACTGGAAATGTATAATCAGAAAATATAACATCATAAAGTATATTGCGTTATGTACATCCAGTAATTTTTATGAACATGGTATCATTTTGCAGGCAGGCGTTTTTATAGGGAAACAAACTTATTCCATAGTTTGATTTATAGCACTTATCCAACTGTTTCATAATGCGAATAGCTGTTTTAGTTGAATTTAGAAAAAAATATAACTTATAACCGCAAACAGATGCAACTTTTTTCATGGTTTAGAGGCAATCGGCAGTACAGTGAACTATAGTGGTACATAACATAACCCGTATGCGGAGTAATCGCAAGGGTCAACCCAAGTAATGGAAAGGTTGTTTTTGAATATGGTGATGGAATTCTTGTAATGCTATTGAACTTCATCTTGTCATGAAAAACTTATATTGTTTGCATTTGCAAGAAATATCAAACTTTTGGATTTTTTTTTATCACTGAACTGTCCGTTAGTAGAATGTTTCTTTATTACCTTAGTTAGGCCTATTGGTAAGTCAGGAAAGTATTTGTTGATGTGACATATGAGGATATTCTAAGAGACCGAGTTATTTTGTAAATAATATTTGATTTTGGACACCATCAAAATTTTCACACAATACACAAATGCGCATCGAGATATAGTGCTCATAGTTGGGAAAAGTTAGATTGTGATAATTACAACTTGCCTAAGTAGGCCTACAGCAAGGGACAATCAAAATAGATGAAACCGCATACATGGTAATATAGACGTTTTGCAAACTGCTCTTTTCATTTTCAATATAATAACAAGAATGACAGCTTATTTTCACTAAACATATAAACAAATATCAAAAATTATGGATGAACATCGCATCTATATTTTTCGGTTTAGGTTCAAAAATGCATTTTAGCCGTCAACATGATGGAATATTTGGTAATTTTGTTGAGACATACCATTGCCCAATCGTTGAATTTACATCAGAGATAATTTTATTAGATGATTATCAATTTCATGCACATGGTTTTATTCAGCGTTACAATGTTGTTTTTCAAGCCACGTGGCGTTCATGGTCATAACGCAACATTGCAGAAACAGCCAATATTGATACCAGGTAGGCCTACTAATTATTATGCCGCTTTCGTCGAATCTACGTCGCTAAACGACGAAATTATGCAAACGCCTGTTGGATTTCCCTTCTACAAGTAGTTTATCATAAACGTGAAAGCATTGCTCAAGAAGCTAATCTGAATCACCGTAGATAACCATAATATTCATGTAGTTTCATCATCAGTAAATATGTAAAGTGCACTTCACAATTTTTGACAACGGTCTGACAATTTATTATATTGCAAAGTTTTGGTTTATTCTTGACTTTTATAATTCTGTATAACAGCTTTTTTCTAAGTAGTTTCTTTGTGACTAACAATTTGTTTCATTATACATTTTCTTTAGTATTTCAACGCCATTATTAAAAAAATTACTTCCTTTTCACTTTTAAATAAAACATGGCAAGGCAAGGATTCAGTGCTGAAGAAATACTGCAACATGTTTTACTGGATTCTGACGACGAAAGCCAGGCGGATGATTTGGAGATTCATGGCACTCCGATGCAGATGAAGAAGCGGATTCTTCTCCGTCAACTTCCGCAACAGCAATTCCGATCGAGATTGACGATCAGTTACCTTCCATGGGCGATGTTCAACCGGAGTTTGCGCCACCACGACGGATTATAACATCGAAAAGACTGGTGAACAGCATAGATTCCTCTCTCGACATGAACAACTACGATGATGCCCGAGTTTCCCGACACACTGAAGTCTTATACAACTTTTGTAGAAAAGCCAAAGAACAGACAAGAGAGTGGCGTCAGCATTACTTGGTCTAATGCGAGACCGGTGCACAATGGGAGAAGGGGCCGGGCTAACATTATATCTGGCCCGACTGGTGTTAGAGGAAAAGCCAAAGAAGCCAAGACTCCTCGGCAAGCATGGGAACTATTTTTTTTTTTTTAAACATTTTGAACATTAGCCTATTGTTCAAGAAACAAATAGAAAAACTGCCACACTCATTTCTCAATTGCCAGAGAGAATTATTTTAGATGACAGCAGGTACTGCTATTTTGGCCCAACCAACAACGAGGAGATGCTGGCCTTTGTTGGATAAGGGTATTTTCGGGGGCTTTTAGGACAGTCTGGTCATTCCACGGATGTATTGTTCAATCAAATGCAAGGGCATCTCATGCTTAGAGCAACAATGAGCAAGAACCGCTTTAAATTTTAATTTCGAACATTTCGTTCGACGACCAAAATACTAGGCCGCAACGTTGGAAGAATGACCGGTTTGCCGCATTTCGAGTCGTTTTCGAAATGTTTAACGTAAACTGCGGCAAACATGTCATTCCAGGTGACTACTTGTCGTTGGACGAAACGCTATACCCCATGAGGACACAAGTTGCCTTCAAGCAATATAATCCAAACAAGCCTGCGAAATATGGCCTTCTGTTCAAGTCGGTAAACACCAGCAGATTCCCATACACATTTGCGGCATCGGTCTATTCAGGTAAACCGAAGGAAGAGCCATTTCATTTTTACGTTCGTGGAACAGAAGAAGTGGTAAAAGGAATGGTGATGAGCCTGGAACAACACGGTGACCTTCAAGGTCGGAATATTTCGTATGACCGCTTGCACACCTCCATACCACTCGCGCAGTGGTTGCTTGACAGGGGTATAACGTCAGTGGGAACCCTCAACGCTATACGTAGAGGAATACCCCTGGAAGTGAGTGGTAGGGAGGAATTTTCGTACGAAATTTATTGGCAGACAAGTGAGGCTGATCTCAGCCTACATTCTTATGTAGTAAAAACGAAGAGTTCTGGCATGCGGAATATGTTGATGTTGACGACCATGCAACCTTTATTGGGGATTACCAAGGATGACGGCAAAAAGAAGCCAGGCTTGTATAAGCTTTACGACTTCACAAAGGGTGGCACCGATATCATCGACCAAAGGATGGGTTGGTTCATTTACGTGCAAAGCGAAGTCCCCAAGGTGGACAACTACTGCGTTTGCTTATTTTTTGGATACTTGCCGCGTCAACGCATCTACAGTTTTAGCACTAAATGAAGGGACTGATCCACGCAAGCGAAAATCCTACGACTTCGATTGGGAACTTGCCATGGAACTCGTGAAGCCATTCATAAAGTCGCGATCTTTCCAGGGCCTGAACTATCACACCATAGATAAGATTGAAGCAGTAATAGGGAAACAACCTTCAACAACAACTCCAAGCGGCAGAAGGGCCACTCTGCCCCAACTATCGTCGACACGACGTAGATGCGACGTATGCAAACACGCTATTATGGGAGAAGGTGCCAAAGCCAGAAAAAATAAACTACCAAAAAACCGTGGCCAATGTCAGTGCTGTGAAAAGCCTTTATGTCCTGCACATTCCATACGAGTATGTCAAGCTTGCTTTTGCGCAGAATAAACTATTTGAATGATTGCGGTTCTATAAACATTGGCTTCAACCACAGCCTAAATAAAACGCGGAGCTCAATAAAAGATTTTCCTTTTTTCCTTTCATTAGACAGATAGCTATTTTTACGTTGATTCAACATATCAAGACCTTGAATACTTGTAAACATGCGCGGTTTTGCAATTAGATTGCTTATCAAAATCATCTATCCTTTTTTGTATAAAAAGTGGGTCATAAAACTAATCGTAATACTCGATGTAAAATTCAGCATTTTTATATGCTGAAACAGTATTGTATTCATATTTTATAAATCCATTTTCTATTTAGAAAATATCAATATAATGCGGTTTGAGCATAGCTGAATTTTAGCACGGATACAACGACTGATTTTATGACTTTTATACAAACAAGGACAGAAGAGAAGTAATCTAATTGCAAACCCGCGCATGTTTACATCGTCTTGCAATGTTGAATCCACGTCGAAATGATTGTATTAGCGTTGTATTCAATTTCTCGTATTATCGAACTGTAAATGTGCAGCCACTTGTAATTTCAATGTGCCTCATTGCATATTCCTAAATATTTCTGAACTTGTGTGTACATAACCTGACAGAACACAGGTTGGTTTACCATTGAATCAAGTTGAAAAACGTTGCTGCAAGAGCCTTGTGCCAATTGCTGCAGTCCGGTATTGCTGTAACCAAATCAAAATACTTATCAATATTTTGCTGCCAAACTGACATTTTTATCGCATAAACGCCCATTAGGCAGCTAATTCTTTTTAAGGTATTTCTCCAGGTTCACAATGATTTGACGCATAATAAATATTACTTTGAATAAATCTAAATATTGTTTGGATTTTAGTGTGTGGCATATGAATCTTAGAGAGCTTATTGAATCCACAAGAAAATGACCCGAGGCATTACAGATTTTCCTTTTGATGAAAAGCGTTGTGACGTTCTGTTAATTAATGAACCGTAACTGTTTTATTTTGAATTTCTTTCTGACTTCTGTTTACGTAGACTGTAGAGCATCATCGACTTTATCGGGTAATCTTACTCCTAGTACTAGCCTTGTATGTAGCCGAGTTCACATTGAACTTACATTGAGAGACGCTGTTGCAACTACAATACATTGCATTTATACCGCGTTTCTTGTCGCATGATCTTCCATTCGTTTCGTGGATTACATAATAGTATTTGATAAACGCCACCCTGCTTCTTCAGCTGGTCTACATTTGTTAATAAAGCGTAGGAGTTGCTGTTCTTGGAACCGAGGTCACAAGATCATAATCCAAATTGGTGTGACACGCGTTCAGAAATCTCATTACTGCATGTAATTGATGAAGCATTGTTCTTTTAGTCAAGCAGCGAGCTTTATTTTGAGCGTGGGAAAAGTTATTATTTTGCATGAAAAATATAGATTCAAATTGAGATTATGTAAAATAATTTTAATCACAACATTGCAATGCATGTTCTTCATTACTCTACCAAAAAATAATGTGTAAACTCACGCTACAATTGCTTTAATCGCAAAATGATCCAAAAGTCATAAGTCACCTCAACATTTCAACGTCTATGAGCAGTTCTAAAATTCACATAGGTTTAATTTTCGGATATGCTCAGCGTAAATAATTTTACAAAGTGATTCCCAAAGTTTGAAACCGTACCTTAAAAAATAACAGAGATATCACTCCTAAAGCATAAGAAGAATCGACAGCCCCCCCCCAAACTGAGTAGGACTCCAAGGAGCCCAACCTCGTAAGGGTTAAACCCTCTGGTAGATGTCTTGGCTAGATTTCGGCTTGGTAGATTTGGTCTCATGGCTGATGTGACTAAATGCTTCTTTCAAATAAAGTTACCCGAGTTGATAGAATCAGCTGAATTTTACAACGCCCTGAGACAGAGAGAGATAAACTGGGAATTTATACCTCCGTATGCTCCGGCGCAAGGTGGCGCCTGGGAGGCAATGGTTAACCAATCAGCCGTGGCCGAGTGGTTAGCGCGTTGGGCTCGCAGTCGAGAGCCTGCATGTTCGACTCCAGCCACCCGCACTTGCTGTTGTTTCTCTGGGCAAGAAACTTTACGATAATTGCCTCTACCTAGTGATCGATTTCGAGTAATGGGTAGTACCAAATTTAAGTCATAAGTAAAGTAGACAACAGGAAACAGACATTGCCGTCGGCTGCAGCGTGGGTCAGGTGTATGTCGGAAGGCGTACACCGATGCATAGCGCTCAAGTTCGCTTTCCCGCAATGCAGGATAAAGATAAACAAACAAACAAACAAAAAAAAAATTGCATTTTTTCACATTTTGGACTCTTCAATTCGTAAGCCCAATTTTATTGAACTGCTTACGTACACAGGCAGTGCCGTTCGGATCGTGAACGAACGCCCTTTGGTACCTTTGAGTGACGACCCTAGGGATTTTACTGTCATCACCCCTGCCTCACTTTTAACCCCATACTTAGACCCATACTGTGCTGTTGGGCAACCATATGATCGTGACCAATTAAGAAGGGATTATCGGTTCAATTTGTCACTTTCTCATCAGTTTTGGAGTAAATGGATCGATTTTTACTTGCCAGGTCTTCAGGGCCGGAAAAAATGGCTAAAAATGGCCGAGAATTTGGAGCCTGGTCAACTTGTAGTGGTAGGTTCTCTCCAGGACATTGGTAAACGTGGGAAGTATCAACTTGGGAGGGTGCATGAGGTAGTTCCACAAATTAGGAAAGGGAAGCCTGTGGTTCGTAGAGCTAAAGTTGCCGTCTGCAACTATGATGAGAGTACGGGGAAAGTGAAAGTAGACTATGTGTTGAGGGATATTTCGTGCCTCGCCCCCGTAAAGAACACCTAAGTGTTAGGGTTTGAGCCTGGTTTTGTCTGCGGTGGCCGACACTTGTCTGAGCCCAGAACAGTCGGTTATTATCGCAATCATTGTATATAGCATCATTTTTGCGTGTAGGCCTACCTAATACCTATGGTACCAATTTCATGTATCGTCGTGTTTATTCTTATTGCTGTTCATTCTTTGCATGCCCTTTGTATTTGCGTATTAACTTAAACGTGAGTGATTCAAACAATTTGTGTATCACGTGTTTTTATTCATTGGCTCACAATTGTCGTCAATTCTTTTTTAGTTATGCCATGTCAGACTGTCATAACTAGGGGCCGCTATGTTCCAGACGGTTGTTCGCCTGGTCAAACGTCATGTAGAAACCGTTCGGGTCTACTAAATATTACGTCATGGAAATTCCTAAAACATGAGCCAAAATTGCACCATCGTCCGTAAGACCTGTGTCGAACCTGTTGAAACCGGTTTAAACATGAAATGTTGCGTCGCGCTACTGCTGGCGTGCCTTTGAGTTATCACAAATTTTTCTGATTCATTCTTGAAGTTGTGTGTTGGAAGTCGGTCGCACATTTAACTGGTTTATTTGGTGCTTGCTAGCTGGACAAATTCTCCGTCTTTTATCCAAGTAATCTGTATCGTAGTGACAGTTTTAGAGGTGTATCGCGTTGCACCCCTTTTCGATAGCCGCGGGCTAATTTTACAGAAATACACTGTTTGAAAAGAAGTTCAAGTGTGTGTTTCTTCGGTCATTATATACAGACGAACGGATTCGGGAACTTTATGTTAAAATTTTCCCACGAAGAGATTATGGTTTACCGCTGTAACCACATACGCAGCGATGTTTTTTTTGCGAAAATCTTTGCCGGCTTTTGGGCTGTAGGGTCATTCCATTACAGGCCTCGAATTTCGTTTTTGTTGACGGCGGACAAACGTGTCCGGTCTGAGCAGCTATCTCGGCGGACAAATTAAGTCTTACGGCGGACACACCAGTTTTAACGTCGATCGTCATACTTAATCCTTGAGCCTGTTGTATGTTGTATGTATGTGATTGATCGTTTGTTGTATGTATGTATGTATGTATGTATGTGATATGTATTTTGTTGTATGTAAATGATCTGCCAAACTCAACAAAAATGACTGTTAAATTATTTGCTGACGACACAAATCTAATGATGGCAGACAAATGTGAGAATGACTTACAACAAAATGTAAACACAGAACTCGAAAAGGTTCTCACTTGGATGAAACTTAACAGGTTATCAATAAATTTTACAAAAACAGAATACATGCTTATTACAAACAAAAAACAAATAAGAAATGTTAACATTAAGATTGGGAGTAAACCAATTCAGCAAAAAGATCAAATCAAGTACCTTGGTGTCTATATTGATAATAAGTTAACGTGGAAACACCACATAGAACAAGTCTGTGGGAAAGTTGCAAAGGGTTCTTGGGCACTATTAAAACTGACAGATTATGTGAATTCAGACACATTGACAACCGTTTATTATACTTTAATTTACTCCCACCTTCAATATTGCATTACTAGCTGGGGTAAAGCTTGCAACAAAGTTCTAGACCCTCTCAGAAAAATGCAAAAAAGAATAATAAGAATAATCACAAAAAGCGATTATAGAGCCCATACCAGTCCATTATTTTTTTAAATGAATATCTTAAAGCTGGAAGACATATGTACACTGGAAGTAAAAAAACACATGTTCAGAGTCTGCATGAACTTGTACCCTTCTGCCTACTGTGCATTGTTCACAAGTTCTTCACTCATCCACAACCATAACACTAGATATCAAGCAAACAATAATTATTTTGTTAAACGCACTAATACAGAATTTGGCAAAAAATCCATACAAGTATTTGGACCAGTGGTGTGGTCAGAGGTTCCAAGCAATCTCAAAAAGTTATCTTTTTATGATTTCAAAAAACATAGCAAAGCATCAGCTTTGCAAAGTTATGATACTTGATAAGTGGGTCTTCATTTGGCCTAAGCTCTTACATTCAACAATGTCTATTGTCATGGTGTCCAGTGTCCACTGATTTTCATGATTACTATTTGTTGGAAAATCTCGCACACAATTTTATGAAGCTGACAATTAATTGTAAGCTACTAGTCGAAGTATTAGTCTTGTTTGTGTTTTCTTTTTTGATTGTAACTAATTTGGTTAAATTGTTGATTAGTTTCATAACTCAAATTATTCTTTCCAGGGTGGCAACTGACTAGTTGACCGTATGGTCGTTTCGTTGTCTCCCTATCAATAACAAAACCTCAACATTGTATGTATTATTGTTTTATGTCACTTTTGTGTTTTGTTTTTTGATAAATAAACGATTGATTGATTGATTGATTGAATCCCTTTATCTTGATAAGTCTTCGCCATTTGAGAACCATAGCTACGGTTTAGGCTTTTTAAAATTTCAGCGAAGTCACTCTGAAAGGCTTTCATCAGACCAACGACGTGCGCTTGACGCCGTGTAGCTACTAAATATGATGATAATATGATGATTTTTAAAAATTTAAATTCTATGGACTTTTTGTGTCTGATGCAAATAAATAATAAAAAAATAATCCGCCGCATAACTGATTAACTTCCACCGAACGAGGTCGTGTGGCTTCTTGCGTCACAATGCTCTGGGCACGAGTCGGAAAACTTCTACACTAACGCGTAACGCTACTATTTTCTGATGTTCAAAGTTTCACTAGGCTTTTTTCTTTAGGTTTATTTTTGCGTGTCATGTGAGCGAAAGTGACAAAAAGAATAAACAAAACATTAGAAAAAGCACAATTATTTTTTCCCCTCTCCGTGATGCGGTCGCCTCTCTAAAATAGTATCAGTGTTCCACGAGACCACGGCAAGCTCGGAGTTATGATCAGCGCAGTCAAGGCCATTCAAACATATGCGCATGATTAGAGCTTCAATAACATCGATCTTCAAAGACGTGCGCCAATCTCCACGAGATCACTGCTTGTCGTTAAGATACGTGAAACCGAGATCTATCTATTCCGTGTTATTTCTCCAGACCGGCTAGTTGAGGGAAAACGCATAAATGCGAGCTCTTCTTTAGCGGTAAAATATGCGATGTCCAACAACCTCTTAATTTTGATTTTTCTTGTTGTCACTCATATTGTCGATGGCCTTGATGATCGGAAATTGATGGCTTTGGGTAAACGATGTGTTGTGATCTTTGACAGAGCTAATCCTTACATTCGTTGTTCCTTTAATATATATATGCGTCTATCACCACTAAAATTCCTAGTAGTAGGTTCATCGCCCTCATTCTCACTTTCAGAAATTTTCCTGGGCCTCTTCTTTCTTACTGTAATACCAAAACTTAAGTTTTGCGGCATCTTGCTGTAGTAGCCTATACTCTTATAATCTAACTTTGTAACCAACCTTGCATTATCAATATTACTCGGAGATCAAAGCCAGACATTGTGACATAAGACTTGAACTAAGTTGCGCGTGATTAGTGTAGAAGTACCGGTACTCCCATCAATTCTTAGCTAAGAATTCACCTCTGTTACGCTGATTCAATGTCATTGGTCACAGCGGTAAACCATAATCTCTTCGTGGGAAAATTGTAACATAAAGTTCCCGGATCCGTTTGTCTGCATATAGTGACCGAAAAAGAAACACTTCTTGAAACGTCTATTCAATAAGTGTATTCCTGTAAAATTAGCCCGCGGCTATCGAAATGGAGATGCAATGCCTACACCTCAAAACTGTCACTACGATACAGATTACTTGGATAAACGACGGAGAATTTGTCCAGCTAGCAAGCACCAAATAAACCAGTTAAATGTGCGACCGACTTCCAACAAACAACTTCAAGAATGAATCAGAAAAATTTGTGATAACTCAAAGGCACGCCAGCAGTTCGTGCGACGCAATATTTCATGTTTAAACCGGTTTCAACAGGTCTTACGATCAATGGTGCAATTTTGGCTCATGTTTTAGGAATTTCCATGACGTAATATTCAGTAGACCCGAACGGTTTCTACATGACGTTTGACCAGGCGAACAACCGTCTGGAACATAGCGGCCCCTAGTTATGACAGTCTGACATGGCATAACTAAAAAAGAATTGACGACAATTGTGAGCCAATGAATAAAAACACATGATACACAAATTGTTTGAATCACTCACGTTTAAGTTAATACGCAAATACAAAGGGCATGCAAAGAATGAACAGCAATAAGAATAAACACGACGATACATGAAATTGGTACCATAGGTAGTAGGTACACGCAAAAAATGACGCTATATACAATGATTGCGATAATAACCGACTGTTCTGGGCTCAGACAAGTGTCGGCCACCGCAGACAAAACCAGGCTCAAACCCTAACACTTAGGTGTTCTTTACGGGGGCGAGGCACGAAATATCCCTCAACACATAGTCTACTTTCACTTTCCCCGTACTCTCATCATAGTTGCAGACGGCAACTTTAGCTCTACGAACCACAGGCTTCCCTTTCCTAATTTGTGGAACTACCTCATGCACCCTCCCAAGTTGATACTTCCCACGTTTACCAATGTCCTGGAGAGAACCTACCACTACAAGTTGACCAGGCTCCAAATTCTCGGCCATTTTTAGCCATTTTTTCCGGCCCTGAAGACCTAGCAAGTAAAAATCGATCCATTTACTCCAAAACTGCTGAGAAAGTGACAAATTGAACCGATAATCCCTTCTTAATTGGTCACGATCATGTGGTTGCCCAACAGCACAGTATGGGTCTAAGTATGGGGTTAAAAGTGAGGCAGGGGTGATGACAGTAAAATCCCTAGGGTCGTCACTCAAAGGTACCAAAGGGCGTTCGTTCACGATCCGAACGGCACTGCCTGTGTACGTAAGCAGTTCAATAAAATTGGGCTTACGACTTGAAGAGTCCAAAATGTGAAAAAATGCAATTTTAAATTGTTTAACCATTGCCTCCCAGGCGCCACCTTGCGCCGGAGCATACGGAGGTATAAATTCCCAGTTTATCTCTCTCTGTCTCAGGGCGTTGTGAAATTCAGCTGATTCTATCAACTCGGGTAACTTCTTAGATGCTGCCTGAAAGGTACTTCCATTGTCGGAATAGATAGCATTAACCTGCCCACGTAAATCTGTAAACCTTGTAAAGGCAAGTAAAAAATCACTCAGCGACAATGACGTAACCAGCTCAACATGAATAGCGCGAGATGCCATACATGTGAACAAGAGTCCCCAAGCTTTTTTGTGACTTCTACCTTCAACAAAGGTTAAAGGTCCAAGATAGTCTAAGCCGCAACCAAAAAAGGGTTTCCTATGCGCAGTTGTGCGAGACAAAGGTAAATCAGACATGAGCTGCCTTATAGGCCGTGCTTTCTCAATCGCACATACACCACAATCATTAAGATACCTCTTCACGGAGGCATTACCATTAGCGATCCAAAACTTCTGTCGCGTAGACAACAAAGTGTGCTGTACTCCACAGTGCGCATTTCCATTATGATGCGACAGTACAACAAGCCTTGTGAAGGGGTGCTTCGAAGGCAAAACAATCGGATGCTTTGCTTCAAGAGAGATCTCGGGAGAATTACTTAAGCGCCCTTCAATGCGGATTACACCAGCGTCATCTACACAAGGTCTGTACTTTTTAAGTGAACGTAATTCTTTCAACCGTTCCTTCTCACGTTGCGAAGCGCCAACACTACCTCGCTTTATCACTTCCTCAAGGGCATCCGGCGATCGTTTGGTCATTAAATGTACCACATCGCCATACACGCTCTTCTGAACAAACTTCACAGCCAACTCTGAAGCACTGTTAAGATAAGATGCATCCAGTTTTGGCTTCACAAAGCTACGCTTTCTCGTTTTACAGCACAAAAATTCAACAAAAGCAACCAAATAAGCGATTCTCTTTTTCATAACATACAAAGAAGGTGCGGCCTCGATCAATCTGTGAAGACCACCCTGTCCAACGTCAAGCGACCCCTCTTCGTCACGAAGGTATAGGCTATGGACAGGTACTGGAGTGGCGTTTTCTACAGATGGAATTTCTTCACACTGATAGAGAAGACTAGAACCATTCAACCACAACTCTCGAAATTCTTTCTTTGTAATAAGATTTGGCCGTGTGCCAACATCAGCTGGGTTCATATCGGTAGGGCAAAAACGCCAATCCTGGGCTCCAGACAACAATAAAATATGCTCAACTCGACGCGTAATAAACTTATTCAAACGTAAATCAGGGTTTTTAACCCACTGCAACACAGTACGAGAATCACACCAAAAATACTTAAGGCAGTCGGGCATCTTCAATGCCTCGTAGGCCTGCTTCACGAGTCTTGCTGTATTCAAAGCGGCAACAAGCTCTTTCCTAGCTATCGGCCAAGAAAACTGATTTTTTACAACAATGGTAGATTTACCCAGAACGAAAGACACACTCGGAACTCCGTTAACCAGTCTACGTAAGTAAACAACAGAAGAGAAAGCTTGATTCGAAGCATCACTAAACCCATGCAATTGATATGAAACAATATCATCCGGACTACACACACCAGAGTTTGCAAAATACCATCTCGGTAACGAAAAATCCTTAAGCAGGTCCAAAGAGCGAAGCCACGACTCCCACTCTTTAACAAAGCTATCAGGGACCTCGGTGTCCCAATCAAACTTGTCTATCGCCAATTGCTGAAGTATAAGGCGTGCTTTTAGAAAAAATGGCGCTCCAAAGCCTAGCGGATCAAAATTTTGTCCAAGTTGACTGAGCATACTTCGGCGCGTGTGTTTAGCTAAGGGCTTTAAGGAACATGCGATACGCATCTCGTCAGACTCGGTTTGCCACACACAACCCAATGTCTTCGCTGATGGCAAAGTCATATTTTCAGTCTGAAAGTCAATGTCACGAATCAAAGGTGAAAGCATCTCATTATCCAAATTTGACAAGACAATCATAGCCTCCTTGTTAGCACTCCACTTACCAAGTTTAAACCCACGGCTATCAAACAAAGCAATTGATTCATGAGTGATTTGCTGAGCTTCCTCTAAGCTATCAGCCGAAAATATAAAATCATTCATGTACATATTATTTGCAATATTGCAGAGAGTCAATTCACCAGCACTGCTGGGATTCTGCTCGATCATTTTTTTTATAGCCAAGCAAGCGATATATGGGCTACTCTTTATTCCCCAAGGGTGTACACAAAAACGAAATGGTACCATCCTACCATTTTCAAGGTCATCATCTTCAAACCACAATATACGAAACAAATCCCTTTGCGACTCAGGTAACTTTATTTGAAAGAAGCATTTAGTCACATCAGCCATGAGACCAAATCTACCAAGCCGAAATCTAGCCAAGACATCTACCAGAGGGTTTAACAAGTCAGGACCCGAAAACATTACATCATTAACACAAGTTCCTCGGAATTCAGACTTGCCATCGTAAACAATGCGCTTTTTTAATTGTGACGTAACAAAGTACGGTAAATACCATTCAAATCCCTTGACATTTCCTGCTTCACCCGTACGCTCAATATAGCCATTTGATTTAAGATCTTTCATGGTGTCAGTAAGGAAATCACGAAGTTCAGGTTGTTTTAAAGCTTTCTTCCTTAAAGCAGCAACTCTATCTGACGCCAACACAAAATTGTTAGGTAGATCAATATCTTCCTTCAACGGAACAGGTATCTCAAATCGACCATCTTTCAACTCAATATTCGGTTCAACAAGTTCTCTAGCCAACTTATCATTGCGAGACAATTCACAGGTTTCATTTTGCAACGTCAAAACCTGAATGACTTTATTCAGGTCTGCTATTTCCATATCACGAGACTCAATTTTACGCTGAAAACCAGAGATGACATCCGACTCTGAAGACGTCTGCACTCTGCACACTTTAGCAACGCTTTCATCTAAGGGTGACTTACCACCACAAGCCAACCAACCGAGAGGAGTGAGTAAAGCATGCGGTTCACTACGATTTTCACCAACACGTTCTTCTTTTGCCCACATCAAATAAGCGTTGTCGTTGCCAATCAGTACATCTACAGTACTACAATCATTCAAATGAAACATATTCACGTCATGAAAATGACGGAAACCATTTAAATCTTGTTTATGCGGTAAAGTTTTAACATCGTCAGCCCAAGCTGGGTTAACCACCGAAGTTATATCACAAAACAGTTCATCTGTCTCTAACGACTGGATGTTGAGTTTGACAAGGTCAGCACAAGTAGCTTTCTGACCAGCCAGGGTATCCATTTTAAACGACGCTTTATCGTACGGTTTAAGATCAAGTTCACACACCAAGTCACTCGAAACAAACGTCAACTGCGAACCAGGATCATGCTGACAATACACCAACTTCGATTTGCCAGTCATTGGATTCAAAACACAAGCAGCAGTAACGCGGTTAAAGGCTGCTTTAACATTTCCAATCTTAACATTACGCACAGGAACTCTGGCACGAGCATCATCTTTCCCAACAGAATCCAGAGAATCATGTGACGTCACATAAAAATCATGCAGAAGAAAATAGTGTTTCCTATCGTTGTTAGGCCCACACTTACGACAGTTATTTGCATGAACGCAATCCCTAACCATATGCTGGCGCAAACAATTCAAGCATTTGCCAGCTTTCACAATGACATCTCTCCAATCTTTAGGTGTCAAGCGCAAAAATTCTTTACAATTAGACAAAAAATGATATTCAACTTGACCACGTGACGAACAACAAATGCATGCCGGTAGGTTTTTACGTCTGGCTTCACCACCGCGCGGTGCGCCAACAACAGTCGAGTACTGCGAACTCCCTGACATCACATCATCGTGGGGTTTTACGGACGTCTGCCTAACCGGACATGAAGGCAATTTTCCTTTGCCAAACTTTTTAAAATGCTGCGACTCACCAGAATCGCCCATTAGCATAATGCTAAAATCAGTCGACTTACGCGTTTCCTCTCGTACAACAAAATCGAACAAACTCTGAAAAGTAGGCTCATTAGTGCCACCATACTGATCACCTAAAAAGTCAAGATAACGCTGCTTAGCGTCAAACGGGAGTCGCTTAGCCAAATCCAAAACAAAACGTCCTTCCAATTTGTCACGCTGACCATAAGCTTGCGCGTAAAGCAAACACTGAGATAATTCATCTTTAAACTCTTTCAGATCACTGGAAGAGGTCGAAGTCAATTTGCTACCATAGCGATACTTTCTAATTTCCGGTTCTGCAAAAAGACCTCCACGAACCCCAAAACGCTGGGACAAGCGAGCTAACGACATTTCTATCCTGTCTTCCTCTGACAAGCCAGGGGTGTCAGAAACCAAATTAGCAATCGTTTGCGCAGCTGTTCTAACACAAGCTGCTTGTAACAAAGTCAAACAAGTCCCCTTAAAGGGCGAAGCTGCCATTAAGGCCGTAACACGATTTTTAAAGAAGATAAATGGCATATTATTACCATCGTAACCAATCAAGGCCGCCTTATCGAAAAACGTCCTACTATTTTGGTATTCAAAAAAGCAATCCTGCTGTTGAGAACTCGATTTAGCGGGAGAAGACAAGCTATATCCCTTAAGGGGCTGAGTGGGCTCAGTCACATGCACAGCCCGATCACGATCCTCACACACGTTAAAATCAGGAGACGCAATACGCCTCTCACAACCACCCAAATTACGTGTAGCTGGGCGATCAAAACCTAGCGGCGCAGAAAACTGTGAAGGGGGCAAAGCATTACTACTAATGGCGGCCCCGTGACCTGTACGCTCTGGGGGAGGAGTTCGGTTGTAATTCGCAGACCTTGGCTCTACAGCATTCGGAAGACCCTTAGCCGCGGCCCCGAGACCTCCTGAAACAGCTGGAAAACGTGTGGATTGCCCTGGTCCACTCACAGGTTGAACGGGCGTTTGGAAAAGGTTATGTAAATTAAACTGCGATTGATGTTCATTTCTGGAATGCCTAGAAGAGCCCTTCTTAGAGCTACGCCGAGAGCCCACCTTTGATCGATATTCAGCTAAAACTACTTCTTTACGTTGTTCAGCCCTCAACTGAGCGTCTTTGAATGCGAACTCAGCAGCTCTAGCTTCGGCTCTCGCGGCGGCCTCAGCTGCTCTCGCTTCGGCCTCAGCTCTCGCGGCGGCCTCTGCTCGTACAGCTTCAGCAGCTCTCGCTTCGGCCTCAGCTCTCGCGGCGGCCTCTGCTCGTACAGCCTCAGCAGCTCTCACGGCAGCCTCAGCTCGTATGGCCTCAGCTCTCGCGATGGCCTCAGCAGCTCTTGCTTCGGCCTCAGCTTGGATCTGGATCCCCTCTCGTCTTAGCTGTAGGTTAATTTGTGCCACTATCCGAGACGAAGTCCTAGACATCCTAGTGCTTACATTTGAGGCGTTATCCTCAGGATGTATGTCAGCATCCAACATATCTGAGAACTCACTTTCTTTTTGTTCAAAGTTATTTTTTAACGAGTTAAATTCGGGGTCTACCCTATCACGAAGTTCTGCCAAGATCGCAGAGTTAAAGATTTTAGTCAAAAGAGCATGGAAATGCCGTAATTCCTCTTCTAAAGTAGATAACTTAGATCTAAAAATTAACAGTTCCTGCTTATCACTCAAAGAACCTAGGGCTACAGAAAGTTTCCCAATTTGAGTCAAAATATCCCTTCTAAGATGCCGGGCCTCTCGAACTGACTTAGCCTCATCGTTACTGGGCCCCTCCCCAGAATGGCCTGCCCGACCGCAAAGAACATCATCAGGCTTAAACTCAGTCGAGTCTACGGCGGTCGAGTCCTTGTCGCCACCGAGTGTAGACATATTAAATGTTGGGGCTAAATTTAACAATTAAAAAATTTAAGTTACACGAACACACAAAATTATTAGGCTACAGTAGTTATAAAAAACTTAACTGCAAAGACCGTAAAAATACAAAAAAGAATTTAAATGCACGATACCGTAGCTGTACGAGTATGAAGTCCTAAAGTCCACAAAACTTGCTTGGATTCTTCCACTTGAATCTACAAGCACAGATGGATTGTCTTTAATCTTCTTTCTTGCCAATGATTGTCAAAGTTATTTTTCTTCTGTACCAAACTGAGAAGAAATGTCTTTACTTTTCTTTGCTTCTGTAAGAGTGTAGACTACCAACCAACAAATCTTCTTTTATTATTTCTTGTACTTCTAAGTAGTTCTTCTGCACTAGCTGACAACAAACACGTCGTTTATTTTTATGCCTTCAAGTGCTTCTTGGCCCACCAGTTAACAAGAACTCGTCTTTTATTTTTTGCTTTAATTTCTTCTTGACCTACCAACTGACAAAAATCGTCTTTTATTTTTTATGGTCACAGCGGTAAACCATAATCTCTTCGTGGGAAAATTGTAACATAAAGTTCCCGGATTCGTTTGTCTGCATATAGTGACCGAAAAAGAAACACTTCTTGAAACGTCTATTCAATAAGTGTATTCCTGTAAAATTAGCCCGCGGCTATCGAAATGGAGATGCAATGCCTACACCTCAAAACTGTCACTACGATACAGATTACTTGGATAAAAGACGGAGAATTTGTCCAGCTAGCAAGCACCAAATAAACCAGTTAAATGTGCGACCGACTTCCAACAAACAACTTCGAGAATGAATCAGAAAAATTTGTGATAACTCAAAGGCACGCCAGCAGTTCGTGCGACGCAATATTTCATGTTTAAACCGGTTTCAACAGGTCTTACGATCGATGGTGCAATTTTGGCTCATGTTTTAGGAATTTCCATGACGTAATATTCAGTAGACCCGAACGGTTTCTACATGACGTTTGACCAGGCGAACAACCGTCTGGAACAGTCATCAATCGTTGAAGCAACGTAAAATTCGAAAGTTTTTCTGCTTGAATGGAAGGTAAGAGATACAGTATTAACTTTTTCTAGATGCGCGCTTGGAATGCGATAATTTCACTTTCCCAGCGCAAATTATATTCTTGCAACAGTTGTTCGTGCTATGCAATGACGATTTGTATCGCCAGTTTCTGCGATATTTCTCGGCGGACAAATATGACCGATCTAAAGGGTACTTCCCGCGGACATCACATGCTGTGACGGCGGACATGTCCGCCGTGAATTTCGAGGCCTGCCATTATATTTCAGGTCAAAATTAGAGGAAATGCCACCCATATTCTCCGATTTGGTTGATTTTGACATATGTGAGAGATGGCAACCCACTGAGCTCAACAAAAAAATTTTTTTGAAATTGGTCGAACGGTTTTAAAGTTACACCATTTTCAATTTTAACCGCACGGTAGCAGTATTTCAGCTCCAAAATGTAAAAATGCCCCAATATCTGTTATACTGAAGCTAGGAAGTTGATGAAAATATGTAGAATACCATTTTGGGGGATGAGGAATCCAAATTTGCAAACAGAATATAAGAAAAACATGTAGTTTTGGAGTAATTTGATTGTAAATATTTTTTGAGGTGTAAAAAACATTTTTTTTGGGGGGGATGTTAAGTTGGACTTATATTTTGATAAACACACTCCAATTTTGTTGTTCCATATTGTTCCTTGCCTGGACTGGCGGTCAAAATTCTTTCTAAAATTTTGCAAATTTTAAAGGCAGTGGCTATTTGACCGGCTCCGGTCTTTGAATCTGAAACACTATTTGACCGGTCATGACGTCACTGCATAAGCACTTTTTTCTTTTTCTCTTTCAAAGCAAGAGACGAGAAGCGCGGACATAAGTTCTAAATTCACCACGTATACTCAACTCAGTCCGTGGCGCGTAGGGTTCGTCTCCGGCTGCCAATCTAGAGGGGGTGAGTTCGATACTATCCGGAAGCATTATTTTTTTCATTTTTTTTTTATCTAAATTTTGACCCGAAGCGCATTTTTGTGGTCAATTTTTAATTTGAGTAGCCTACAGTCCAAGTTAGTTAATAGTTATATACAATATCATACTTCTTTTAAAAGAAATGATAATGGTAAAACCATTTTTTAAAGAAGTATTGTATATAACTAACTTGAGAGAAAAATGTAGGGTCGTTCGGCAACACACGTTCACTTATGACGATCGAAAAATTACCAAGAGAAACTCTCAAATTCCAGCAAATTAAAAAAACTCTAACATTATTACTCACATTTGAAAAGACATAAAAAATGGGCTGTAGCCTACTCAAATTAAAAATTGACCACAAAAATGCGCTTCGGGTCAAAATTTAGATAAAAAAAAAAGGCAGTGGCTATTTGACCGGCGCCGGTCTTTGAATCTGAAACACTATTTGACCGGTCATGACGTCACTCTATAGACACTTCTTTCTTTTTCTCTTTCAAAGCAAAAGACGAGAAGAGTGCGTATATAAGTTGTAAATTCGACGATTATCTTCTACTGATTGGATGGCGCGTGGGTTACGTCTCTGGTTGGTGTTCCAGGGGGAATGAGTTCGATACTTCGCGGAAGCGTTTTTTTTTATTTGTTTATTTTTTAATTTTTAACTAAATTTTGACCCGAAGTGACTCAATGGTTAGGCTGCTGCATTTTTGTAGTCAATTTTTATTTTCGGAAGCCTACAGCCCAATTTTTTATGTCTTTTCAACTATGAGTAATAAAGTCAGAGTTTTTTAATTTTCTTGAATTTGGTAATTTCTCTGGATAATTTTCCGTTCGTCATAAGAGGATGTGACCGTGTTAGCGGAACGACGCAAAAATGTAATGCGTCGTTCGGCAAACACGGTCACATCGCAAAAATGTATTGCGTCGTTCGGAAAACACGGTCACATCCTCTTATGACGAACGGAAAATTATCCAGACAAATTCTCAAAATCAAGAAAATTAAAAAACTCTGACTTTATTACTCATAGTTGAAAAGACATAAAAAATTGGGCTGTAGGCTTCCGAAAATAAAAATTGACTACAAAAATGCAGCAGCCTTACGATTGAGTCACTTCGGATCAAAATTTAGTTAAAAAAAAAAAAAAAATAAAAACACTTCCGCGAAGTATCGAACTCATTCCCTCTGGAACACCAACCAGAGACGTAACCCACGCGCCACCCAATCAGTTGAATATAATCGTCGAATTTACAACTTATATACGCACTCTTCTCGTCTTTTGCTTTGAAAGAGAAAAAGAAAGAAGTGCCTATAGAGTGACGTCATGACCGGTCAAATAGTGTTTCAGATTCAAAGACCGGCGCCGGTCAAATAGCCACTGCCAAAAAAAAATGAAAAAAAAGAATGCTTCCGGATGGTATCGAACTCATCCCCTCTAGATTGGCAGCCGGAGACGTATCGCACGCGCCACGGACTGAGTTGAAGAATACGTGTTGAAGTTAGAACTTGTATCGGCGCTTCTCGTCTGTTGCTTTGAAAGAGAAAAAGAAAAAAGCGCTTATGTAGTGACGTCATGACCGGTCAAATAGTGTTTCAGATTCAAAGACCGGAGCCGGTCAAATAGCCACTGCCAATTTTAAATGCTTTTTTAACATTGTACAGTGGGGCATTCCATTTATAATCATCAGATTTTTTGAAATTTTGTAACCACTAGTCACAGATTTTGCTTATTTTGACATATTTTGTACATACTAAAAAATGATGAAAGGAGCAAAAAATTTTTTTGAAGTATCTTCATTGGGGGCCGAGATAGAGCACTTTAAATTTTCGCCCACTAGTAGGATTTTGGAAGCTAAGCACAGCTATTTTTTCATTTTGCGCATTCATTTTTTGACAATAACTCTTTACCTTGAACGATTTTCGCACTGAAAACATGCATTTTACCAATTTAAGATCCAAGGAATTCATTTAATTCAGTGGCGGATTCAGAATGTAATTTATGGATAGGCCTAAGAAATATCTTGGTGGGCCTTCACCAATAATGCCACGGCGGCCCAGCACACAAAAACTTAGTGTTACCGAATATCTCTTACAAATGCTGTGAAATAGTGATGCCGCAGACAATTCAGTGCCACTTGGTTGTTCTAGTCATCATCATCCGTTCAGTCGTTTACGACTCTCGGTCACTCTATACGTCACCTTTCTCCACATCTCTCGATCCCATGCAGCCTCCTTCAATTCATGCACTCCCATGCCACTGTCATTTACAATCGTGTCAAGCCATCTTGTTTTCGGGCGCCCCCTTCCTCTTCCTCCGCTCACCAAACCAAGCATGATGTCTTTTTCCATTGATTTGCTTCTCATTATGTGGCCAAAATATGAAAGTTTCTGCCTTACGATTCTAGCTTCTAGGGATATGTCCGGTTTAATTTGTTCAAGAATTTTCTCGTTTGTTATTTTGGCTGTCCAAGGAACACGCAGTAACCTTCTCCAACACCACAATTCAAATGCGTCAATCTTTCTTCTGTCTGTTTTGTTCATTGTCCATGTTTCGCATCCGTAAGTTGCAATTGGGAATATTATAGTTTTGATCAGCTTCTTTTTTGTTTCTAATTTTATATCCTTGCTCTTCCAAATGCTATTCATTCCAACAAATGCATTTCTTCCCAGCGCTATTCTTCTCCTTATCTCTGGTGAGTTATTAGAATCTCAGCTTATTTTTGAGCCTAAAAATATGAATTCATTCACTGTTTCAATTTCTTGATTTTCGATCTTGATGTTTATGTTATCTGCTTTACCAGTTGTTATAATTTTTGTTTTTTATAATTTTTGTTCTAGTATTAAACATTAATATGTTTTTTTTCATAAATCTGATTTTGGATTTGCCCACTGTCAATCTGGGTTGGCCTGTACCAATCAGGCCCACCCGGTAGATCCGCCCCTAATTTAAATTGCAATTAAAAATATGCTAAGATGAACATTTCAAATGGTAATTTAGGATTAAAGTTTTTCTTAATTTATTTTTGATACGCTAAGTTTGGGGGAATATTTCGAAGCGCTGAGAAAAAGATCCCAAAAAAAAAATTTTTTCAAACAAAGCAATTGAAGAATAATATTTTCACGAAATTTGATTGATGTAAGTTTTGCATAAACCAAAATATTCAACTTCGAAAATATCAACCCATACATATCAAAAAAATGAAAATAATTGAAACATAACTGATGCTTGGTCACAATATTTGCAGGGTTCAGCCATATTATGGTCTATTTCTTTAAGAATTGTTTTATGTGTCAAACTACCAATGTTTTATTATTCAGTTGATATCACACAGCTAGTCTGATCAAGATTTTGCTACCGTTTCTTATCAATCCAGCACCTGCCTGCACCCTTATCATTTCTGAACTAACTTTTCATTGAAGTAGAAAACTGCCTGGCTATGATGTTTTTATTATTCAGCAGGAAAGGAGTTAAACAGTTTGGTTTGGAAAAGACGATATATGCTGGATGCCACCCACTTCTGCACTTTTGAAACTAACTCCACCTTCTACATCCAATGGTAGAAGTTACACTTGTAGCTCGCAAGAACTGAACAAACTTGAAAAACCTTTTAACTAGACTGATGTGCAATTTGGTGTATTTTTTATTACTTGATGCTCACTCAATAATTTCTAAGCTGTACCTATGGGAGTTAATTATACTTTTAACTTTTTTGATCATATGGATTGAAACAAATCACTGTCAGATGACAGACATTACAATTTGCTGTTTCAAAAATGCCAAAACTTCATATCAAAGAAATTGGAATTTTGCCAAACTGAGTATCAGTTTTAAACTGCAGTCCCTCTCAAAAAACACATGGAACAACTAAAATAACTCATCATAAAGGCATAACATGAACAGGTAAATAATTTCAGAAAAAAAATTTTTGAATTTGGTCATGGCTACATGGCCAAAGCACCCCCCAAAGTTATCCCCCCCAAAATTTTTGAAACGTTGTTTTCATCTATAAATGATATCTTTTCACCAATTTTGATTGGAAATTCAGATTCCTTGCCCCCAAAAATGGTATTCTACATATTTTGGTTGTTTTTTTAGCTATAAATTACGAGATATTAGCAAAATTTGAGTTTTGGGGGGGCACGATGCCCCGGTCAGGTGGTGAATTTCAAACCCCCACAACTTCTAAACCACTCGGTCAATCTCAAAAAAATTTTTTTTGGTGTGCTCAGTTAATGATTGTGAACTTACTGCCAAAGTATGAAACATTTCCAAGAGTATTGGTTTTTTCATGACCTGAAATATAATGGAATGACCCTGTACCAAGGTCTTGTAAACTGATATAAAACTACTTCTAATGGCAGATATTGTTCTTCAAACAGTAAATCAGCCTCTTTTACATAGATTCAACGTATTCAGGCCTTCAATCAATGTAAAATGACTTGGTTTTATAGAGATGTACCGATATATCGGTATCGGCATCGGTATCGGTGATATCGGCCATTTTTTGAGTATCGGTATCGGCATCGGTATCGGCAAAATTTGGCCGATACTGTGGCCGATACTAAACATGCAAAAACAAGGCGTTTGCTGCGGATTTTTTGCAGAAGCAAAGATATAGATTTTTTAAAGTAGTAACTAACGTCACATTGATGTTGAAAAATAACAACCTGTTCAAATTTTTGATACCTCACACTCCCATGACTTCATGCGCGCACGTTTTGGCATTGTTTGCTTACAGTGATTCTTTCACTCAAACAAAACGTTTTGTTTCAGCAGTGTTGCGTTGTTCGATTCTTAAGTTATGAAGGAGACTCAATTTCTCCAATACTTATCATTAGTGTTTATTTTTTACTCTCAGCAGAGGATAAACCCAGGCCAAGACTACCCAGGTAGCAAAAATGTATAATTTTACATCGTTTTTACGTTGCTAAGCGTTTAAAAAACCCATGTAACTTGGTTGTTTTTAGTAAGCTGGTTCTATCAGTTTGTGATTTAATTTCCACCTTTCGTTGTAATAAACTCACCAAACTTAAACAATGTCATGGCAGAGTAAGTAGCCTCAAAATGAAAGCAATGGGACTACGAATCCTCACTAAACTAATCAATAAATGGTCTTGTTGCGCCTAAGATAAGAACCTTATTGTGAAGAAAGTAGCGTTCTTCCCATCTATCAGCACAAGGCTGAGCACTCACTAGTACAGCGAGCAGTTGCGATTCGCTAACCATAGCCTAACGGTGTACCTTCCACGCTAGCCATTTAGACCATCCAATCAACTATAATGTTTCTCGGCAGCCATTTTGTAGCAAGAATTGACAATGACAAGGATTGAAACATAATGGCTAGTGTGGAAGCTACACCATTGTGGTTAGCGAATCGCAACAGCTCACTCTACTGGTGAGTGCTCAACCTTGTGCTGATAGCGGGAAGAACGCTCCTTCACAATGAGGTTCTCATCTTAGGCGCAACAAGACCATTTTGATTAGTTTAGTGAGGATTTGTAGTCCCATTGTTTAAGCTTGGTGAGTTTATAACAACGAAAGGTGGAAATTTAATCACAAACTGATAAAACCAGCCTACTAAAAACAACCAAGTTACACGGGTTTTTTAAATGTTTAGCAACGTAAAAACGATGCAAAATTATACATTTTTGCTAAAGCTTTTCAACCAAACGACAAGTGCCCTTAGGTTGCACATTACTTGTCGAATAGTTTTTGTACGACTACACAAATCACTTGGTTTACATTTTACATCTTATTATCAATTATGATAGCTTATTTGGAGAGTTTGCCCAAACACTTTATTAACTTTTCAGAAACCCAAATTATGATGTGATGTTTCTTCCCTTATACCCCAGTCCTCAATTACGGTGGACTTTCATTACTAAAACCTTAATATAATTCCTTGCAAATACCAAAATTGCTTCTTTTTATAACACCAGAAGTATCGGCCAAAATATCGGCATCAGTATCGGTATCGGCCTAAAAAAGTGATATCGGTATCGGGATCGGTATCGGCCAAAATCTTGGTATCGGTACATCTCTACTTTAAAACAAGCATGAATAAAAAACACTTATGGTATAACAAAATTCAAGAACGTGATGAAATTTTAAGAAATATTTGAAAGTTTAAAAACATGAGCAGTAGAAAACACATGATTATTTCCATTGGTACACATTCCATAATCTACACAGCCAGGGCTGCGATTTTTTCTTTCTTGTCGAACGACCAAAAATTCTACGCTTGTTTGTCGAATAGTAATATGACGTCACAAGAGTCAGATTATAAGCGTTTAGCTTCGAGTTACCGCACAAGTTGTGTGGCATCAGAGTCACTTACTTTAAGTTTTTAATCGCACGCTGGTTAAGTGATTCCATCTACGACGGCAAAAACATTGCCGTCGCCAAATCAACACACGTTGGATTGCTGCGACAATTGCCGTATGCTTTAATGTTAAATCAAACGAAATTTTATGCGCTTCTTCATCGCGTGTCACACGGCGGTAGCCCAGAGCATCACGCAAGCTATTTTATGCGCTGACAATGCTCAATTGTGAACTGTAAAAAGTTTGCCACCTTATGAATACTGGCTTAATTGTTACGCACATGTTATTTTTTCATCGAATGCTTATTGTTTACCGGTGTCGTTGCGAATATAAATCATCGTGAAAGAAGATACAGTTAAAAAGTGGAATTTACCTGCTATAGATTATCAAACAGAAGGAAAAGTTAGTGTGGTATTTTGCAAAACTTGTAAAGAATTTTATGACGGAAACAAATCGGAATTAGAAAAACTACGGGGTCAAGTTAAGAAAGCAATACGAAATTAGATAAATGGTTCTTCGGCAGAAAAGAAAAATAATACTTCTGATCATATGGCATTGCGCGTTCATGAACGGGCAGTTTTGCGTCTTCAAGTATTCCAGTGACGATGCTACAGCTTCATCCTCCCATACAGCGTCTTATGATTCCGATTCTGACAGCTAGTTCTTTATCAAACAGACTCGTGTTGTGTTTGCTCGAAGTATCTCAATTGTGCCGAAATTATTTTCGTGTAAACGTAAATCGAGGCAATCATCTCGCAGTGAGATATTAATTTGTTACCGGTACCTGGTTGAACAGTTAACGTTATTTTATGATAATTCAAAGTCGCTAGATGTCGAATTAATGTAAAACAAACGTAAATTTCTTCTTGGGCATTGTTACGCATGCAGCAAAATTCGTTATTTTTGCATTGACTTCACGTCTGTAGACGTTGAATCAATGTAAAAATGATGATTTTTGCTGTCGGGTACGCAATGTAACCCGCCAGGAAAATTAAATAGATTTGTGCTGACTCAAACGTTGAATCAACCCAAAATTAACTTTTCCCTCTGAGTTATTTAACGTAACAACGTGCGTATCGCTACTTTTGGTATTATTACATCACTACAAATCAAACAGTGCGGTCGTGACTCGTGATAGACTACTCTAGTATATTTTTCGCTTCTCGTTTTTTCGATTCAACGTCTGCAAACGTTGAATCAATGTAAAAACGACGAGTTTTGCCAGCTGGGTTGTGTGCTTTTGTGAATGCAAATGCAAAATCGCCCATTACGTAATCACAGAAACCCTTTTAGTGGATGGAAGTCAAGTTGCAACCGTGTTTATCTGTCTACTAATCCTTATTTACATTGCAAAACATTTCTGCAAGCTTGGAACAACAAGTGCATAAGTCAGACATAAATACAAACTTGCAAACACGTTGACAATTAAAGTAGCCTACTTCGGTTATGTTATCTATAAAAGAAACCCGTTGTGTCGAATAGCACAAAACGTGTGATGAGAAATTCAATGCAATGCAAGGAATGTGGAAAGTGGGTACATGCAAGATGTGCTAATGTCAAGAGAGCCGCAACAAGATTGGCGAAGTGTTTTGTTTGTGGGAAATGCAGTAAAGGAAGGAATGAAGTGAATATAGCTTTTAATTCAAACTCATCACTAGGCTACTTAGCTAATCAAACCGCAATGACCAAAACATGATTTTTTTTTTCTGTGTTCTGGTGTTCCAAACGTTCAACATTTGCATGAATGCAACGTCAGTCGTGGCCTAGCCTAGAGCAGTTAATGTTTCTACCATTGTTTGTGGCAGACCTTGATGCAATCCAAATAGATCAAAGCTGTAAAATGAATCCACAACGTCTGTAAATTATGTCATCTGCTACGGTCAAGGCCGGATTTACCAGTAGGCAGAGTAGGCAGTTTCTTAGGGCGGCAAAATATACGAATATTATGGAATATATTACATTGATAATAATGTACGTGAATATAATAATTCACAACAGATATATTCAGATATATAGCAATTAATAAATATGTTATCACATCACACACATTTATAAACAGTGCGGCAAGTCATGTATGGCAAGTCATCGCCCCTAGAGTACTTCACGCTTGATTGGTTTTCAACAATATGTGCTGCTTAGCGCTTCTTTTAGTTATCTGTCTCGCTTAGTATGGAGGACTAGACTTTGTCTGTGCAATTTTTATTAATCTTTGTTCGGTTTGTTTCACTGTTAGTAAATTTGAAGAAGCCTAGAAAAAATGTTTTTAGTCAATGTTAGGTTGATGGAAAAGTTGCAGGCTATTTTGTGTACTTGCCTTGATGCTTAAAGTATGTAAACAAGCCAAAAAGTAAGAATAGTATACGAAAGAACTTTAGTTTCACATAGTTTTATAAAAATGGCGACATTGAGGACATGTGAGAACAAGTGCCTGTGTTGTATCGAAAATCACCATCGAAAATTTTTTTAGGGGGCGGCATTTTTCTCATCTGCCTAGGGCAGCACTTAGGCTAAATCCGGCCCTGGCTACGGTATCTGTTCAACGACGTCGTTGAATAGAGACCAGTGCATAAAGTGCCTTTCTCAAGCGCACAACCCGAGAGTAGGTTATTGTTATTGTAGGACAATCGTTCTTCATTCAAAAAGTTCATCGTACAAAATACAATAGTCCATGACCCCTGTTTAGTAGGCTACATCTGTAACAAAGTCTCAGGCCTAATAAAAGTATCGAACCCATGTCTACTGACTTAAAAGCTAACTTATATTCTACTAAATACATCAGCTGTGCGGACTGGCATTCGACTCATCTTCAAATTGTTTGTTACTACAATAGCTACCTCATTTCAACTTAGTTAGCATTTTATTTTTGCTGTTATTGGTTGTAGCAGTGGCGTAGGCTAGGCTATAAAGGTATTTCTTAGGATTCTATCTGAATTGTATAATGGATATGGCTTAACTGTTGAAGTTAATGTCACATTAAATAGTTCTATGCCTCAACATAAACATGAATTTCGGGTTCCTTTGAGCGTCAGACCCACACTGGCAAGATTAAAGTCTTTAACAACAGAAAGGTTTTTAAGTTTTCGGAGTGATAGTCGATGAAAAAGCACATGAAAACATGGCGGAAATTCGCCAGAAAATAAACAAGAACTTTGTATTTGCTTACAAGTTGAATATCGCTGCTTGGTCTTGTCACGTATTTCTTTGTGGTATGCGCTGTTTGTGGTTTTTGTTTGGGTTATCCGAGCGAACTTGGTCAAAGCAATGAGTACAAACAAAAACTTAGGACTATGGGTAGCCTGAACGTTTCACCATGCATTCCTTACCTAAGCGCAGAGATGGACAAGATCATCAGTTATGGCGATCTTGAAGATCAAGATCACGAAGAATAGGTGCAATTAGTTTTATTCTTTTTATAAAAAAAACGCCTATAAACTGCATCATTTTTCACTTAAGTTTTGTCTGGTTCATAAGGAAAACTTTGATTCGTGCTACTAAGTAGTTTCAACTTTCACTGGATTACATCAACGTTTATTGCATTATTACTACCCATCTGGCAGCCTTGAAACTGTTGTCTGCTATCAAAAAATTTAGAGGTCTGCTATCAGATAAACCGCTCCGAACAAAAATACAAAACCTATACAAAAAGAGGCACCATAGGTTTTCACATTTAATATATCTGTTTTACTCAGACCCTAAGCAATTCTCGGTCTGGTTGATTTGCTGCAATAAACCCCTTTACACAACCTATACCGGTGAATCATCTAAAATTGGGTCAAAAAAGCAATCATTTTTTTTAGAATTTACAAAACAGAATTGTGAACAAAGTTAAATCATTGTTTATCATACGTCAACATTGACTTCTTTATTATGATCAACATAGAAAACGTTTTCAGTTTTGAAATGGCAACACTGACCAAATTAGGTTGAAACTTTTCATGGACTTTTGTTGGACACAATATCCTAGTAAGAGTGGCCAGGCGCGGATCTAGGAGTTTTTTTTTGGGGGGGGGGGGGGGGAGGGGCAGAAAAATTGAAAATCAAAAAGAAAGAAAAAGATAAAACAGATATGAACATTGAACAATGATACTACGACTACGACATATAGGCTACGATATGCTATAAAACAGACATTAAAACAGCCATTTTCATAAATTGTAAATGTTTAGAAAAATTTTGCTGGAATAAACATTGCTAAGCATGCAAAGTAAACTTGAAATCAGGTTTAAAACCCTGTATGCAGTGTCCATGACCAATTGGATATTTGTATGTTTGCAGGCATATACGGTAATTGATTGAAATTATAATGAAGACGAAAAACTATAAAACAGCCATTCAAGGTTTCAGATTGTTTCAACTGACGTCATTTGGATCAGCGTTGGTTTCAGCTGAGTTAGCTCCAACTAATGTTGCTATTAAAATGTAGGCTAACTGAAGTTGTATGAAAGAAAATAATGGAGTCTGATCGATGGATAATTTCAATCAAAATAATAACAAAAAATTATTCCCCCGGGATAAGTTAAGTCCGCCGTGGGACTAGTATCAGCTGTTTAGAAGCATATCAAACCATTTGATGCGGAAACATACAATTTCAACAATTCTTCACAAAATTCTGGGGTGGGGGGGCACCCTGCCCCCCATAAATCCGCGCCTGAAAGTGGCTTAATGTTAGTATTTTAAATATTGTTTCTTGTTCAATGGAATGCGCTTTAAAACTTTATCAGAAAATAGAAGTGTTGGTTCTTGTTAGTTTTTATGACGATCGCCGTTTCAATTTTGTTCATAACTAAAATAAAATAAATATTTAAAAAAATAAGAAAAATCTGGCAACCCTTAAAAACCTGGCAACACTGAAACTGGAGTCGGTATTCGGTAAGTTATAAACGGTAACAACTAGAACATCACACAACTAAGGCGAAAGAGCCACGCAGCTTGAGTCCTGTCTTTGTCATGAGTTACCAAGGGGGGTGGGGGGACTTGTATACCTGGGACTGATATATAAGTCCCCCCCACCCTCCCTTGGTAACTCATGACAAAGACAGGACTCAATGGACATGGTTCTTTCGCCTTAGTTGTGTGATGTTCTAGGCCAAGGCTTCCCGATTCGTTTATCACCTCACAACCCATGAGATTGATGAAGTCAATCTCGCACCCCCTGTTTTGAAGAGAAGTGGTTCTGAGAAAAAAATTTAAAATACGCACGAAAACAACTCAGAAAAGCAGCTCACCGGCCTTTATATGGCTAACGAATAGGAAAAAGGGCAGCCTTCAACAACGCAAAATGCAAAAGTGAATAAATAAAGAAATAACACAAACTGAGAACATAATGGCATTAATCAAGATCTTTGACTTTTCTCCTGCCTCTGCCATTCCTTTGTTGCAAGGGCCACCGGCGTGTAATGCCAATGGCCAATCAGCCCAACTTAGCTCACTCAAATTGACAGAAAAACCAAGTTGCTAGTCAGGCCAATATCAGTTCTGTTTTTAGCCTGACTAGTTGCTGACACTTTCCTTTTCGTAAGTCAATCCACAGTCTACAACGTTTTTGTTTTTTTGTTTTATTATCTTTATCCTGCATTGCGGGAAAGCGGACTTGAGCGCTATGCATCGGTGTACGCCTTCCGACGTACACCTGACCCACGCTGCAGCCGACGACAATGTCTGTTTCCGGTTGTCTACTCTACTTATGACTGAAATTTGGTACTACCCATTACTCGAAATCGATCACTGGGTAGAGGCAATTATCGTAAAGTTTCTTGCCCAGAGAAACAACAGCAAGTGCGGGTGGCTGGAGTCGAACATGCAGGCTCTCGACTGCGAGCCCAACGCGCTAACCACTCGGCCACTGCTGCCGGCACTCGGCCACTGCTGCCGGCTGAAAACTTCGTTCGTGAAAAACTTGAAAAACGTGAAAAGCTGTAAAAAACGTGAAAAACGTGAAACGTGAAAAAACGTGAAAAACGACCCAATGTGTAGGGGAAGGTCTTGACCTATGAACCGGGTTGACCCATGAGCCACCCCCTTTAACGAAAATTCTGTTGCACTCTAGCGCCAACTTGTACCATTTCTGAACGTGCCAATGTCTCAGAAGGTTCTATGGAAAATTCTGGGTTATAGCTGAAAGGCGTTTTTCAGTTGTTAAGAAATATCTGTTTTGAGCCTTCCAGAGTAAAATTTTGGTGCCATTGATTTTTTGTTCTGGTACCTAAGGTTTAGCTCAGTGCAGGAAGCTGTATTTCGGATATGCAATGGTAGGCATTAGTGCTGAATCTTAGTCAGACTGTGGCTAATAACTTGCTTTAATTTTTTAGTTCTGGTACAAAGCATGCCAATCAGGTTGGTCTTGACCGATGAGCCACCTAGGGGCATGACTCTTGAGCCATGGTTCATGGGTGATGCCATTTATGTCATACTATATAGGACTGTAGCCTATAGGTGTATTTGCTGTAAGGTTTAGGCTAAGTGTAATTTAGCTTTGTAGGCTAGCGTACTCAGCTACTACTATTATAGTACTAGCCTGTTCCTGTAGTTAAACCAACAGACCAATGCTGTAGGCCTCTTTTCAAAATGTCGCACAATGACTTAATAATTTTTTAATCACTTTTAAATTTACATTTATAGCTTACTTATATGTTATTAGTGGTCACAGCGGTAAACCATAATCTCTTCGTGGGAAAATTGTAACGTAAGATTCCCAAATCCGTTCGTCTGCATGCAATGACCCAAAAATAAACACACTTTCGAAACGTCTATTCAAAAGTGTATTCCAGTAAAATTAGCCCGAGGCTATCGAAATGACTGGTGCAACGCCGTACACCTAAAAACTGTCACTACAATACAAATTACTTGGATAAAAGACGGAACTTTTGTCCAGCTAGCAAGCACTAAGCCAACAGTTAAATGTGCGGCCAACTTTCAAACAATCATTTTACGAATGACCAGAATAGATATCAATATCTCAAATTCACGTAGAAAGTAACTGTGACGCAATAATGAAAGACAATTATGAAGTCATTCCAACAGGTGTTTAAAGCTGATGTAATATTTCCTGTTTAAACAGGCCCAAACAAGTCCAAACAAGTTTGACACAAGTCTATGAACGATGGTGCAATTTTGGCACATTTTCTAGCAACTTCCATGACGTAATATTCAGTAGACTTGAACGGTTTTATATGACGTTTGATTTGTACAGAGATTGGCCGTAACATAGCGGCCCCTAGTTATGACAGTCTAACATGGCATAACTAAAAAAGAATTGAAGGACAATCGTGAGCCAATGAATAAAACACACGATACACAAATTTTTTGAATCACTCACGTTTAAGTTAATACGCAAATACAAAGGGCATGCAAAGAATGAACAGCAATAAGAATAAACACGACGATACATGAAATTGGTACCATAGGTACACGCTAAATGACGCTATATACAATAGTTGCGATAATAACCGACTGTTCCGGGCTCAGACAAGTATCGGCCACCGCAGACAAAACCAGGCTCAAACCCTAACACTTAGGTGTTCTTTACGGGGGCGAGGCACGAAATATCCCTCAACACGTAGTCTACTTTCACTTTCCCCGTACTCTCATCATAGTTGCAGACGGCAACTTTGGCTCTACGAACCACAGGCTTCCCTTTCCTAATTTGTGGAACTACCTCATGCACCCTCCCAAGTTGATACTTCCCACGTTTACCAATGTCTTGGAGAGAACCTACCACTACAAGTTGACCAGGCTCCAAATTCTCGGCCATTTTTAGCCATTTTTTCCGGCCCTGAAGACCTGGCAAGTAAAAATCGATCCATTTATTCCAAAACTGCTGAGAAAGTGACAAATTGAACCGATAATCCCTTCTTAATTGGTCACGATCATGTGGTTGCCCAACAGCACAGTATGGGTCTAAGTATGGGGTCAAAAGTGAGGCAGGGGTGATGACAGTAAAATCCCTAGGGTCGTCACTCAAAGGTACCAAAGGGCGTTCGTTCACGATCCGAACGGCACTGCCTGTGTACGTAAGCAGTTCAATGAAATTGGGCTTACGTAATGAAGAGTCCAAAATGTGAAAGAAGTATTTGGTCATATCGGCCACGAAACCAAATCTTTCAAGCCGAAATCTAGCCAAGACATCTGCCAGAGGGTTTAGCAAGTCAGACAAGTCAAGACAAGAAGACATTAAATCATTAACACAAGTTCCTCGAAATTCAGACCCGCCATCGCAAACAATGCGCTTTTTTAATTGTGACGTCACAAAGTATGGTAAATACCATTCAAATCCCTTGACATTTCCTGCTTCACCCGCACGCTCAATATAGCCATTAGATTTAAGATCTTTCATGGTGTCAGTAAGGAAATCACGAAGTTCAGGTTGTTTTAAAGCTTTCTTTCTTAAAGCAGCAGCTCTATCTGACGCCAACACAAAATTGTTAGGTAGATCAATATCTTCCTTCAACGGAACAGGTATCTCAAATCGACCATCTTTCAACTCAATATTCGGTTCGACAAGTTCTCTAGCCAAAATATCATTGCGAGACAATTCACAGGTTTCATTTTGCAAAGTCAAATCCTGAATGACTTTATTCAGGTCTGCTATTTCCATATCGCGAGACTCAATTTTACGCTGTAAGCCAGAGATGACATCCGACTCTGAAGACGTCTGCACTCTGCACACTTTAGCAACGCTTTCAACTAAGGGTGACTTACCACCACAAGCCAACCAACCGAGAGGAGTGAGCAAAGCATGCGGTTCACTACGATTGTCACCAACACGCTCTTCTTTTGCACACATCAAATAAGCGTTGTCGTTGCCAATCAGTACATCTACAGTACTACAATCATTCAAATGAAACATATTCACGTCATGAAAATGACGGAAACCACTTAAATCTTGTTTATGGGGTAAAGTTTTAACATCGTCAGCCCAAGCTGGGTTAACCACCGAGGTTATATCACAAAACAGTTCATCAGTCTCTAACGACTGGATGTTGAGTTTAACAAGGTCAGCACAAGTACGTTTCTGACCAGCCAGAGTATCCATTTTAAACGACGCTTTATCATACGGTTTAAGACCAAGTTCGCACACCAAGTCACTCGAAACAAAGGTCAACTGCGAACCAGGATCATGCTGACAATACACCAACTTCGATTTGCCAGTCATTGGATTCAAAACACGAGCAGCAGTAACGCGGTTAAAGGCTGCTTTAACATTTCCAATCTTAACATTACGCACAGGAACTCTGGCACCAGCCTCATCTTTACCGACCGAATCCAGAGAATCACGTGACGTCACATAAAAATCATGCAGAAGAAAATAGTGTTTCCTATCGTTGGTAGGTCCACACTTACGACAGTTATTTGCATGATTA
Organism: Aplidium turbinatum; assembly: GCF_918807975.1. Lineage (NCBI taxonomy): Eukaryota > Metazoa > Chordata > Ascidiacea > Aplousobranchia > Polyclinidae > Aplidium > Aplidium turbinatum. Next base: position 29,465,396 of record NC_137475.1, on the reverse strand, counting down.
CAGTCTCTAACCATATGCTGGCGCAAACAATTCAAGCATTTGCCAGCTGTCACAATGACATCTCTCCGATCTTTAGGTGTCAAGCGCAAAAATTCTTTACAATTAGACAAAAAATGATATTCAACTTGACCACGTGACGAACAACAAAAACACGCCGGTATGTCACTATGTCTGGCCACACCGCCGCGCGGTGCGCCAACAGCAGTCGAGTACTGCGAACTCCCTGAAATCACATTATCATGGGGTTTTACCGACGTCTGCCTAACCGGACATGAAGGCAATTTTCCTTTGCCAAACTTTTTAAAATGCTGCGACTCACCAGAATCGCCCATTAGCATAATGCTAAAATCAGTCGACTTGCGCGTTTCCTCCCGTACTACAAAATCAAACAAACTCTGAAAAGTAGGTTCCTCAGTGCTACCATACTGATCACCTAAAAAGTCAAGATAACGCTGCTTAGCGTCAAACGGGAGTCGTTTAGCCAAATCCAAAACAAAACGTCCTTCTAATTTATCACGCTGACCATAAGCTTTCGCGTAAAGCAAACACTGCGACAATTCATCTTTAAACTCTTTCAAATCACTTGAAGAGATAGAAGTCAATTTGCTACCATAGCGATACTTTCTAATTTCTGGTTCTGCGAAAAGACCTCCACGAACTCCAAAACGTTGGGACAAGCGAGCTAACGACATTTCTATCCTGTCTTCCTCTGACAAGCCAGGAGTGTCCGAAACCAAATTAGCAATCGTTTGTGCAGCTGTTCTAACACAAGCTGCTTGCAACAAAGTCAAACGAGTTCCCTTAAAGGGCGAAGCTGCCATCAAGGCCATAACACGATTTTTAAAGAAGACAAATGGCATATTATTACCATCGTAACCAATCAAGGCCGCCTTATCGAAGAACGTCCTACTATTTTGGTATTCAAAAAAGCAATCCTGCTGTTGAGAACTCGATTTAGCGGGAGAAGACAAGCTATATCCCTTAAGGGGCTGAGTGGGCTCAGTCACATGCACAGCCTGATCACGATCCTCAAACACGTTAAAATCAGGAGACACGATACGCCTCTCACAACCACCTAAATTACGTGTAGCTGGGCGATCAGCAACTAGCGGCGCAGAAAACTTTGAAGGGGGCAAAGCATTACTGCTAATGGCGGCCCCGTGACCTGTACGCTCTGGGGGAGGAGTTCGGTTGTAATTTGCAGACCTTGGCTCTACAGCCTTCGGAAGACCCTTAGCCGCGGCCCCGAGACCTCCTGAAACAGCTGGAAAACATGTGGATTGTACAGGTCCACTTTCGGATTGAACAGGCGTCTGGAAAAGGTTAGGTAAATTAAACTGTGATTGATGTTCACTTCTGGAATGCCTAGAAGAGCCCTTCCTAGAGCTACGCCGGGAGCCCAACTCAGAACGATATTCAGCTAAAGCTACCTCCTTACGTTGTTCAGCCCTCAACTGTGCGTCTTTGAGTGCGAACTCAGCAGCTCTCGCTTCGGCTTTCGCGGCAGCCTCAGCTCGTACGGCCTCAGCTCTCGCGGCGGCCTCAGCAGCTCTCGCTTCGGCCTCAACTCGTATGGTCTCAGCTCTCGCGGCGGCCTCAGCAGCTCTCGCTTCGGCCTCAGCAGCTCTTGCTTCGGCCTCGGCTTGGATCTGGAGCTCCTCTCGTCTTAGCTGTAGGTTAATTTGTGCAACTATCCGTGACGAGCTCTCAGACATCCTAGTGCTTACATTTGAGGCGCTATCCTCAGGATGTATGTCAGCATCCAACCTATCTGAGAACTCACTTTCTTTTTGTTCGAAGTTATTTTTTAACGAGTTAAATTCGGGATCTACCCTATCACGAAGTTCTGCCAAGATTGCAGAGTTAACAATTTTACTCAAAAGAGCATGGAAATGCCGTAATTCCTCTTCTAAAGTAGATAAGTTAGATCGAAAAATTAGCAGTTCCTGCTTATCACTCAAAGAACCTAGGGCCACAGAAAGTTTCCCAATTTGAGTCAAAATATCCCGTCTAAGATGCCGGGCCTCTCGAACTGACTTAGCCTCATCGTTAATGGGTCCCTCCCCAGAATGGCCTGCCCGACCGCAAAGAACATCATCAGGCTTAAACTCAGTCGAGTCGACGGCGGTCGAGTCCCTGTCACCACCGAGTGTAGACATATTAAATGTTAGAGCTAAATTTAACAATTAAAAAATTAAGTTACACAAACACACAAAATTACATTAGTTATAAAAAACTTAACTGCAAAGACCGTAAAAATACAAAAAAGAATTTAAATGCACGATACCGTAGCTGTACGAGTATGTGAAGTCCAAACGTCCACAAAACTTGCTTGGATTCTTCCACTTGAATCTTCAAGCACAGATGGATTGCCTTTAATCTTCTTTCTTGCCAATGAATGTCAAAGTTATTTTTCTTCTGTACCAAACTGAGAAGAAATGTCTTTACTTTTTAGCTTAAAGTTCTTCAGTTGCCTACCGAGAAGAAATGTCTTTAATTTTCTTTGCTTCTTTAGACTACCAACCAATAAGATCTTCTTTTATTATTTCTTTGCTTCTAAGTGCTTCTGTGCCAAACACTAGACAGAGAATCGTCTTTTATTTTTTATGGTCACAGCGGTAAACCATAATCTCTTCGTGGGAAAATTGTAACGTAAGATTCCCAAATCCGTTCGTCTGCATGCAATGACCCAAAAATAAACACACTTTCGAAACGTCTATTCAAAAGTGTATTCCAGTAAAATTAGCCCGAGGCTACCGAAAACGAGGGGGTGCAACGCCGTACACCTAAAAACTGTCACTACAATACAAATTACTTGGATAAAAGACGGAACTTTTGTCCAGCTAGCAAGCACTAAGCCAACAGTTAAATGTGCGGCCAACTTTCAAACAATCATTTTACGAATGACCAGAATAGATATCAATATCTCAAATTCACGTAGAAAGTAACTGTGACGCAATAATGAAAGACAATTATGAAGTCATTCCAACAGGTGTTTAAAGCTGATGTAATATTTCCTGTTTAAACAGGCCCAAACAAGTCCAAACAAGTTTGACACAAGTCTATGAACGATGGTGCAATTTTGGCACATTTTCTAGCAACTTCCATGACGTAATATTCAGTAGACTTGAACGGTTTTATATGACGTTTGATTTGTACAGAGATTGGCCGTAACAATTAGCATAAAAATCAAAAATGTCACCTAGACCAAAGTTAAGCAAAAAACGGGGAGACTTCACTGGCTTTGAAATGCCAATGGCACAGCTAAGATGTTCTCCAGAATAAGAAATACGTGCAGCAGCAAGAGATAACAATGTTGACCGAACCACGCTATGCAGCACAAACAAGGCAGGCATAACACCAGAACAGGTGAGGCCATTTCCACATGCTTAACTGAGAAAAAAGTGACAAACCGTAGGCCTAAGCGAGTAAAATCAGCAGTCATCACTAACTCGCCGGCTAAAGCAGCAGCAAATGCTACCACACCCAATGCTGCTGAAGATGTACGGTAAGCCTCCAGGTTGCTGCAAAAAAATCTGCTCAGATGGGACAAAGAAAAAAGAGAAATCTTTTTAAAGTGCTATCAGACGATTCGGAAAGTGAAGCTAAAAATGCAACTATTCTGCATCTTACTGACAACAGTTTGGATGAAAATGAGGTGGACGACACGATCAATGATAGGAAAGACAAAACTACGGTTAGCATTCGGAACTTTGTGGTTGATAAGTTTTGTCAGAAGCGGGACGTGCACTATATTGGAAAGATCACAAAAGAAAAAGATGATGTAGAGATGTCATTTTTGAGAAGCAATCCGAAGGGAAATGATTTTGTTGAACCTTTTGTTGGAGACATTCACTCTAGGCAAATATTTGATGTCGTATTGTTACTTCTTCCATCAAATCCTTGTGGCCCCACTGGGGATGCGTAACTACATCCGCTTTTCGTTCATCCGCAACATTAGAAAGGTAATTTTTTTTTTTTTTACAAAATAATGTATTTTTTATGGGTTATATGAAAAGAGTGAAGTTGGTTTTGAAGTAATTTAAAGTTTTTAGTTGAAAGCAAGCCAGCAGCAAAGCGTGAAAAAAATGTCAAATTTGCAATTTAGCCTTCTAATGTTGGCGGAACAACGGAGTTGCGCGTCCCGGTAATCTACTGTCCCTACACTATATGGACACAAGGGATCAAACATTTCTCTGTAGATTGAACCTGCTACAACATTGAATAGGTTTTGTCTATGAATCTCTGGGTTTTGTGTTAAGTGCATAAACTGAGAACAATTTCTTTAGCAGCATCTAATGTGTTTTATTAATCAGGATCAACTGAATAATCCCCCCCCATCAAAATCTGTAGATTTTCCGTCCTGCCTAGCAAAACCCCAAATGGGGTGGGGAAGGGAAAATGGTCTGCTGAAATCTTTCCCCCACTTGTGCTAAGCCAAACTATTTCCCTCTTCCACCCTTACGAGCTATGCTAGGAGGGGCGAAAAACTACGGATTTCGCTGGGGGGGGGGGGGCGGGGGGGGGAGTTGTTCAGTTGGTCCATTAATAGTACTTTTGTAGCCTACTGTAAGCTACTTTTTGTATGCTTGTGTTTTTTTGCGTCTAAAGTAAATTTTATAACAGCAATCAAACAAAATTAGTTGATTTAATTGCAGTGGCTTATGGGTTGTTCGGAGTGGTTCATGGGTCATTACCAGCATGACCCTTGAACCACTTTGGAAACTTTTAGGAAAATGTTTATAACTGTTACGCTATTTAAGGTATTGATCTGAAACTTGCCAATAATCTGCCCCAATAGTTGTGTTAAATCCTTTAAAAATTTGAGCGTTCTACCTTTAGCAAAAAAAAAGTTAACGCAAAAAATCTAAAAAGTGGCTCGTAGGTCAAGACCTTCCCCCGAATTATATAATTGAATAAGAAATTGCTAACAATGAGCAAATTGCTGATACAATATTATCGCATTATCCCGCCACCAATCACGTGACGTTCGGACCACAGCCTTTTTGTTATCAGCAACTTGTCGAGTGGTATTTTCTTGTTGTTGTGCTGTAGCCTATAGGCCAATATAGAATGCTCTGAAGAGATAATCACCACCTCCCTCGTTAAACAAAATCCATCTCTATATACGGTATAGCTCTTCTTCCTCGGTGGATTCTCGCACCCCCAGCAACAGCTACTCGCACCCCCAAGGGGTGCGAGCACCCCCAACCGGGAAGCCCTGTTCTAGGCGTTACCGTTATAAACAGTGCTCTCATTTTACGGGAATTTGTCCCTAAATCGGGACTTTTGACTAATTTTAGGGACAAGTTTAGGGATTTTGATGATTTAGGGATTTTAGCAGTTTTGTCTTGTTCGCTTACAAAATGAATGGAAGTTTATTTGTGAAGTTTTCTTCCATATTTGAGTTCATATTTAGCAAAGAGGAAACACGAAATTGCTAATTACTGGTACTGCCATGTTCAAATGCCCCAGTTGAACAACTTTTTATTACGGGCTTGAAGGACATTAAAACTGACCAAAAGAACAGTTTAAAGAGAGAAAGTTTAGTTGGTTTGCTACACACCCAACAAGGTATGAAGTCAGCTGACTTATCAGCTGACAAACTGGGTTTAAGTGATTGAGCTAAATTGTTGAAGTTGGCAAGGGCTGTGAAGAGTTCAGCTACAGATGCTGAAGCACATGAACTAATTGCTAGTCGAATTAGCTCTGATGAATAAGTCATTAGTCGTGCACAGTTTATGTCATTTTTAGCATATGTGATAAGCATTGGTAAATCTTCACGCTATCCCTGTAATGTTAAACATCAATGTAAATTTAAAATACTGCTTTTTGCTTTGAGACTTAGCCCACTAACAACAAAGTCATGTAGAATGGTTTGTTGTTATTTAAACCGCTTAAGTCTTGTTTTTTGTTTCTGAACGTGAAACTGAATGTAATAATGATTTAGGGAATTTTGATGTAATCTAGGGATTTTTAGACGTAGCTTTGGGGACTTTCATGTTTTCATTTATGAGAGCACTGGTTATAAACCGAGTAGCTGGAGTCGTATATTTTTCGTCCGACTCCACAGCTCTTGTTGCCACTAATTACTTTGCACAGTATGAGTTCTAAAAACATGCCTCTATCTATTAAGTACACTTCAATTTTGATTTTTCATGATCACACAAAAAAGTGATCTTAGATCAAGATCACAAAAAAAAAATCTTGAATATCACGATCTTGATCTTCAAGATCAGGCCCATCTTTTTGCCTATGTGGACATGGAAGTTTGAGGAGTCATAACTAAGAATGCATTTGTCTCTTGACCTAGAGGATGACCCTTCCGTCAAACTAAATGTAAATTTTTAGCTGCTTCTTTCTGTCGCTTTTATTTTGAATCTCTGGCTCAAACCTTTGGTTCATCATACCATTATATTGGAATATGCTCGTACAGATTTCCAGCTACTGTATCTTGATAGGTGTCTCTTTCAGTAATAAAACAGCGAGAACTAGGTCAAGTATATTCGCTTTAAAAAAAAAATTCTCTTTGTAATTTGAAATGATAGGATTTTTAGATTTTTGTTTTTGCCTTTCATGTAATTTTGTACAATTGTATAGTTACCGGTAGATTTAATAATGTCTCTGCAAATGTTAACCAGCTCATCTGCATCGCCAAGTGATTGGAGCCCTGGTACGATGCTCGAAAGGATGCCGGTTCGACACCACTCAAGTGTGTGTGGGCTGTAGCCCTGTCTTTGGGGCTTGTTTTTGGGCTTGTCTTTAGAAGGACACTTGAAGCCATGGATACGAAGATTAAATTCCTTGCCTTCCAGTCTGTTTAATTTAAATCTTCAACTATCAGTTGTAAACCTATGCCTGGATACGACAATAACAAAAAAAAAAAAAAAAAAAAACTTTGGCTAACATATCAAGCCTTCTGTGAGATCCGCGGAGGTCCACATTTTCCAATTGTAAATTGATTCATGCAATTGAGTTTTAAACTTTAGCCTTTTACTTTAAGTAGCCTATAAAATAATATAACTACACTTACACATTAAACTACGTTGTGAAAGTCAGTCCACACTGAACAGCAACACCTTGTTTGTAGCCTAACCTCCTTTGCATTTTTAATTTGAAACCTGAAAATTGCATGAAACTGCATTTGTGTGATTTCAAGGCTAATCGGCCTATTTTTATCTTGAGTGCTGTAGCTTGTGATTTTGCCATCCTACTTATTTTGTATAGCCTACTAGGCTACGAACCAGGCTGCACTTTACATGTAGGCTATGACTATCAGTAGCCTAACTTTTCTTCAAGTTTTTGTAAATCTGGTTTCAATAAGTCATTCTCATCTACCTCTGCAACTCAAAAGCAATTAGTCCACGCAGGTATCTACAGCAATCAAATTCGATCGTTTTACACTGAGTCTTAGTCTTGCATTTTTACTCGCTTGAATCATCTTTTCTTTCCGGAAGTATGCCATAATACGTCATACCAGCTGACGAAAAGAAATAGAATGTATGTATTTCTGAGGGAAACTGGGTCACGATGGGACCGAGCATACAAAGCATTTGATTTCTCATCATACTGCGACTGCGATATAGGAGTTCGATACTCGAAAAGTATAAAATGATCTGTAAATTTTAATCAAACCCCTTGGACCATATTCGTTACATTCTTTACACAAATGAGTTTGAAGATTGTTCTTTCGTTTCGACACAAAACTCTTTCGTTTTGATTGCACGTTTCAAATTAAACTTGCTTGTGAAAATTCACATTTGGTTTCATTTTTAATCACGTTTTTATAGAACAGAATTTAGTCATGTTTTAATTCTTCCAAAGAACATTTGTTTCATCACCCCTAAAAAGGCTATTGACTAGGCTACAAATGAATTTTATAGACGTTGCTGACAGTGCGAGGCTTACATTGACAGTTTTAAAAAGATTGGTCATACTTGACATGTGCAGGAACAGTGGGCTTTGGGAAGTAATCGCTCAAAAATTCTATCTTGCCCTCCCCCTAAAAATGGATTTTAATGCTATTAGGCTACAATGTTTTAATGACATTGTATTATATGTTGAATGACGTTTCATAAATGTTTGGCTGTATTCAGCAGCTACATTTTTAAACAAACTTTTTTATTTCAAATACTGGCAATAAGATATTTGCCTTCCCTACAGTTGCTTTTGCCCCTATAAAGTTATCTTTCTAGCTACGTCACTGGCCAGGTTGGAAAACCGCCTTTCCTGGTCGGAAAAGTGTAGATACTGACCCTTTATTCATTTTTTTGTTTAAAACTCAACCTTTGAAACAAAAAGTGTGCAGTGGGCTGTTTTTAGGTAGGCTACGTGAGTAGGCTACAAATATGAAGAGACGTCATCATAACCCAATGGTCTATAAATAGGCTGTCATTTCAAATAACGATTAGTGGTATAAAACCAGTCAGCTAGGATCAAGGAAAACAAATGTTTTGTCGTTATCAACAAGTTTATGATTCAATGCCAGCCAAGATCTCATAATTATGTAAGCCTCGCTCTTGAGCTATACACTTAAAACTCTCACCAAGATTAGCAATTGAAGCTCTACATTCTACAACATTAATTTAAGTTATTATGATGATAAATTGCTTTATAGAAAGACTGTAATACGCTATTGTAAAGCTTGTGACCTTTAATCGGTTTTTAGTCTTTACCGTATGGTAGTAGGCTAATAAATAATTGAATTGCATAATTCAAAAACAATAGGCTCCATAAAATAAAATATAGCCTAACTACAAAAATTCAAACGTTTTCGGCAAACTTTCTGCACTCGTCGGTAAAATAACTAATTCATCTAAACAATAGACAGACAATCGATAACAACTTAATAACATTGAATTGCATAATTCAAAATTAATACAGAAATAAAATAGATACATAATTTCAAACGTTATCGATTGTCTGTCTATGGTTTTTAAAAAGTAGCCTACCTCTCTACCAAAGCTATACTATTCTATCATCTAAACAAAAACAACAAATATTCGTGAAACATTAATAATAAATGATATGTTAATAATAAATGACAAAGTTAATAATAGGCTAATATTCTTAACATTTCACGAATTCTTTTTTGTTTTTGTTTGGATGAATTAACTTAGTTATTTTCCTGAAGAGGGCAGAAAGTTTGCCGAAAACGTTTGAATTTATGTATAGTTTTATTTTATGTACGGTATTGTTTTTGAATTATGCAATTCAATCCCATTAAATTGCTATCAATTATCTGTCTATGAGCATGGCAGTGCTCTTGAACCTTTTTGTCCGTGGTACACCTTTTTTAAACTTTTAATAACTTCGTATACCGTACCTCACAAATAGCAATGTTTAATTGTGCACAGGAAGTCAAAAAATTAATAATTAATTAATTGTTTGTTATAAAGTGATTATAGTAGTCTTGAACTATGCACAAGAAACCACCCAGGCAGCAAAATCCGTCAATTTTACATTGATTCACAATGTAAAATTAACGGATTCTGTTGTCTGGGTAGTGGGTAGCCTACGCATGCAAAAGTGCAAAAAACGTCAGAATTGAAGTTGATTTAATGGCTAGCTTGTTGTTGCATTGTTTCGGCAAGTTGGACATAACGTGGTGTTAGCTCTGTCTCTGTTGTGACTTCCACTATCACAGATCTAAGCTGTATACCCTTCTCCAGCTGTATACCCTAGTTTTGATCTGGTTACACTTGGGTATACAGCATACCCGGTTGAATAGCACTGGTCTATGGTATTCAAGAATTATTTCTCTACCAAAGCTATAATAAATAATTGGTAGGCTGATCTCCAGCGCTCAACTTCGTTTTGTGAATCATTCCATTTTGTGGTGGGCTTCATTAAAATCTCTTTTTTTGTTTTGTTCAAATTGTTTAAAAAACACCAATTAAAAGATGCTTCTTTTGTGACAATGTTCACGTAATTTGTCGGTTTGTTTTGTCGCGTAAAAACCATTTGTTTAAGCCAGATTGTTTCAAACGAAGCTGTAAAGTTGGCTTACTTCCACAGGCACCAAACACCAAACTTCTAAGGCTAAGCAATTGTCTCAAGCGAGAGTAGCCTACCTTTAAAAATAACATAGCGATTAAATTCCGCTTAATAAGCGATAGCTTGAATGCGGCCCAGTGGGCGGTCGGGTATAAGCGGGGTTTCACTGTAAATAGAATTCTTTTGTAGTCGTCGTCGTCAATAATGGTTTTTAAAATTTGTTTCAACTAAACAAAACTTTTAACTATAAATCTATAGAAATCTAACTTTGCAATAACAATGTCAAATACAAAATATTCATCATAGCAAAACAATATTAGGCCTAACTGGGCAACAAAATACGAAAAATGTGACTGAAGCATAGTCAAATTTATTATTTTTCCTTAAGCAAGACCTTTAGACTCCTACTAGCCTATTGTATTTTATTCAGGCGTTAACTTTAATATTGTCCGTTGACCGTTTTCTTTCTTGTAGCATTAGCTGCAACTTTGATTTGTCGGAAGACCATGCCCCCTGAAAATGGCTTTCCTAGACTTGTTCCTACACCAATAAAGCTACTAATGAGAAAATAAGTTGGTAGGCTATTTGGTCTCATCGTCCAATGGTCCAACACACCAGGCATGCACATCTCCTGCTCTATTTGGTGTGCAGATGGAAGATGATAGCCTACAATTGCTACAGTACATTATTTACAGTTATTGTGTGGTGACTTGTTCCGAAATAAAAATACAACTTTGTAATGATAGGCCTATAGGCTATCAGGGGGTATTTTTGAACTCAGGTAGAGAATAATTTTAATTCCAGTAACCTTTCCAAGAGGCTCAAAAACTTGAAAAAAAAACGTGTATTCTTTAGATGCAATGCAGTGTGTGTTTGTGAAACCTTGAAAAGTGTTTAGGGCAGGGGCGCAAAGATCTATTGGTAACGAGCCTAAATTACCCTCTCAAATGTCCTAGACAAAAATAAGACATCTAGTGCTTTGTCCCATGAATAAATTAGCTCAGTTAGATTAGTTGGGTAAGCTCCAACCTTATGAAACAGAACATACAAATAAACCTGTTGTATTCTTACTTCTGCCTCGTTATCAAGTCAGGAGATACTTCGGTAAGATATAGGTTTTTTGTATATTGAACGAAACGCTTATAAGTCAGACAACACAATAACAACGCACTGTACTTCACGAACTACTCTTTCACTGCATAAAGATACAACCACGTCTTAGCACGAGAGTTTACGCCTCATTGAATACTTAAGCATCCATGCAACTTTCCGCAAACCATGTATCGAAACTAAAAGCAATGACCCGTAGCGATACACAACACCTCCCTTCTACTCTGAAAACCTGTAAAAGAGTTAACATTCAAACATTCTTTTTATCTTACGCCTTCTTGAAGACGTTCTTGGTGGTTGTTGGACCGGATTGGATGTTTCCACATCTGCTTCATCTGCTGGATGGTCAAAACGCGGTTGTAGCTGTTCGATGTGCCTTTTCCACATCGGACCGTGGGGTAATACCCGCACGTTTACACTGCGGCTACCGAACACTTTCGTTACCACAGCTGGGACCCACTTAGGGTCTTGTGTCTGTCGGGGTCCGCAATACAGCGCATAACAGGGGGTTCCCACTTCGAACTTAGGTCTTTCCACGCCCTGAAGTGCTTCCGCATTTCCTTGCTTGTTCACTTGCTTACTTTGTGCGAAGTGGGCTGGTGACGGTAGCATGACGTCAATCTTGGCACGAATGCGGCGCCCCGAAAGCGGTTCACCTGGTGATAAGCCACTTGATAGCGGTGTTCTTCTGTATAGCATTAAAAACTCTAGAAGTGCTTGCTTGGGTGGCAAGCTCGACTTCTTTAGTGCTTGCTTGAACGACCGGACAAGCCGTTCTGCAGCCCCGTTCGTTGCTGGGTGATAAGGTGCCCCTGTCAAGTGCACTATACCCCTTTCTTTGCACCACTGCTGGAATTCCTCAGATTTAAAACTTGTGGCGTTGTCCGATACAATTGTATGTGGAATTTGTGGATAGCCAAAATGTGAGAAATCTTTTTCCAGCAGCTCAGTTGTAGCTTGCGTTCCCACTGATGTAGTTGGGTGAATGCAAGGGTACTTAGAGTACGCATCTACAATAAGTAGCCAATTGCGTCCCATAAAATTAATTGCATGGTCAATATGAATTCTACTCCATAGCTTCTCTGGCAACACCCACGGGTGGTTGATTGCTTTTGCCGGTTTGTTTTGATGTTCGGAGCATGCAGTGCACTGACGACAGTTTTCTGCAATGTCGTGGTCGATTCTGGGCTAATAAACTGCTGACCGTGCCAGCTGTTTCATTCTTTGTATCCCGAAGTGCCCAAGATGAAGAAGTTCCAGGACTTGTTTGTGAATACTTCGTGGAATGACTAGTCGGGCTCCATATAGTAAGCAGCCATTCTCTACAGACAATGATGGAGCGATTCTTCTGAAGTCTTCTGTCGAGTAAACGTCACAATTTGGTGCTTCAGACGTCTTTGATTCAGGCCATCCTTCCCTGGTGTATCTCATTACCGTTGAGATGACTGGATCCTTGAGAGACTCTTTTGAGATCATTCCAGACTCTGTTGGATTCAGCTGAGCGTTTATCATTTTGATGGTACTCACTACAAGAGTGTTCTCTTCCTCTTCCTTTCCGTCAAAGATGGCGTCTTCTCCCGCAGGCAACCTGCTGAGTGCGTCAGCGTTGCCGTGCTCTTGCGTTTTCCTATACTCAATTGAGTAGTCGTATTGACTCAACATGAGTGACCATCTTGCCAAACGGTTGGCTGCTAAAGCTGGTGTAGCTTTGTTTGGCCCGAATAATGCCAGTAGTGGTTTGTGGTCTGTGATTAGAATAAACTTTCTTCCGTAAAGATATTGGTGGAACTTTTGTAATCCAAAAATTATTGCTAGCGCTTCTTTCTGTATCTGGGTATAACGCCTTTGCGTATCTGTCAATGTTTTTGACACATTGGCGATTGGTCGTTCTTGGCCATCTTGGAAACGATGGAAGAGTACCGCTCCAATTCCGACACTTGACGCATCGCATGATATGCCGACAGGCAGAGAAGGATCGAAATGAGCCAATACAGAACCTGCGCAGAGCACCTTCTTTAGAGTTTGAAAAGCTTCTTCCTGCTCTGCTTCCCATTGCCACTTTACTCCTTTTCGTGTGAGCTTGTGAAGTGGTTCTGTCGTGGAAGATAGGTTTGGCAAAAACTTGCTGTAAAATTGCACGGAACCAAGAAAAGACCTCAGGCTGGACACGTCGTTTGGTGGTGGCATCTTTAAAACTGCATCCACTTTATGTCCTGTCTTGGATAGCCGGTGACCCAGGTACTCAACGCTTGGTTGAGCAAAGGCGCATTTTTCCAGACGACATCTTAAACCCTTTTCTTGCAAGCGATGCATAAGAGCTCTCAAGTTTTGCAGATGCTCCTCGGCGTTGTGTCCACTCACCAAAATGTCGTCTAGGTAAACGGCTACTCCTTTCAAATCAGAGGTGAGTTGACCCATAATTTCTTGGAAATAACCAGGAGCTGAGCTGATGCCAAAAGGTAATCTCATCTGGAGTAAGACTCCTTGATGGGTGCTCAGAGCAAGCTTCTTTTGGCTTTCTGGACTCAGTGGTATTTGATTATAGGCATCAGCCAAGTCGATCTTTGTGAACCCATAACCACCTCCCAGCTTGTGCATGAGCTCTTCCGGTAGAGGAAGAGGTTGTCTATGTGTTTCCAGCTGAGAGTTGGCGGTAACGGAATAATCTCCACAAACTCGGAAGGATGCTGTGCTTTGTCCTGGAAGTTTTATCTTGCGTACAGGTACCACAGGAGTATCGTAATCATTAAACTGGGTTGGCTTCCAAACCCCTTTGGCAATGCCAGCGTCATACGCTTGGGCTACATCAGACTGTATGGCAAATGGTACTGGTCTGGGCTTGCAAAACACGGGCTTGACATTCGGTTTAAATTTGACATCAAGCTCAAAATCTTTCAAACACCCCAATTCTGGTTTAAAAAGGTCAGGGAACTCATTGCATAGTTGCTTACAAGCATTTTGGAGAGATGTGTCTGCGGAAAGGTTATCAAAAACATGATTTACACCATTCAAATTACACACTTTAGTATCAGCAGGAGATATCAAAGCATCTACAGAAATTTGTAATTTAGAAATTGCCTCTCTACCAAGTTCAAATCATTTACATTTGTCACAATAAACGATAAATTGTTACAGTTCACTTTAGAGCCTTCTGTCGTAACGGAATTCGGGTGAATAATGCCCATAATTGGCAATTTGTGTCCGGAAGCGGACTCGAATTTCGAACTGCAATGTTGCAATGGTGGTTTGCCAAGCTGCAGCCAACGACGTTTACACATGAAATTCTCCCCAGCTCCAGTATCAACTTCAAAACTAAACATCATGTTATCAATAAAAACACATTGTTGGAGCTGAGGCACATTATTAGTGGTTTTTACTATGGCGTTGGCTTTCCAATGGCGCGACGGATAAGCGCGACGGATAAGGCGTTGGCTTTCCAATTATGCAAACCTGGTTCGACTCCCGGCTTCAGCTGGTTGTTGAAAAACACCGCTCACCTCTACCCAGGGTGTAATAAATTGGGTGGGCGTAGTTGCTGAAGTAAAGGCGGCCGAGAGAAAGGAACTGGCCACCCTACTCTCCTTAGTGCCGAAGGCTTAGTATAATGAGAACCTTATCTTCTCATTCCCCAAAGCTCAGTATCTGAGTATGGGACCTTTACCTTTACTTTTTGCAATTTAGTTTTACAAATCACCTTAACATGGGCAGTTCGTTTCTTCTTGAAACATGCCGGTTCGATATGTCCCTTCTTGTTGCAGTAGTTGCAAATGGAATCTTTGAAACGGCAATCTTTTCCAGTGTGTTTGTGACCCCTCTTCCCGCAGCGTCCACACTGTAAGTTTCTTTTCGGATCTGGTCGCTCTCTATGGTTAAAGAAATTAGTTTGTCCTCTGTGCCATTGTCTCTTTTCCTCGACCGCGTTAACTTGGCCAGGTGTAAACGTCTTCGATCCATAAACTGTCTCTTTTGCTAACTAAGCAGCATCTTCTGTCTCCAAGGAAATTTGTAGCCTATGGCCTTGGCAAAGCTTAATTCTTCAGCGTCTACTTTGAACAAAGATTTCAACACCGCTTCATTGCTGACGGAGCAAATAAAGCGTGTGCACATGGCCTCATCTTGAGCATCCTTTATGGAAGAAAAATCGCATGTTGAAGCGTCCTGTCGTAGTTATGGAACATTTTCAGGGATTGTCGAACATTTTCAGGGATTGTCGAACATTTTCAGGGGTTGTCGAGCATTTTCAGGGATTGTCAAGCATTGTCGGTAATTTCAAGGCATTGTCTAGGATTTCCAGGCATTGTCAATGCTAGACAACCCCTGAAAATGTTCGACAATGCCTGACAAACCCGTCAACCACTAATAATGATCAACAATGCCTGGAAATCCTAAACAATGCCTGGAAATTCCCAACAATGCCTGAAAGTAACTAGCTACTCTACAATGCCTGACAACCCCTGAAAATGCTCGACAATCTCTGAAAATGCTCGACAATGCCTAAAAATGTTCCATAATGACTACCAAACCTGTCAAACACTGATATTGATCGACAATGCCTGGAAGTCTTAGACAATGCCTGGAAATTCCCAACAAATGTCTAAAAGTAGCTACTCTACAATGCCTGACAACCCCTGAAAATGCTCGACAATCCCTGAAAATGTTCCATAATGACTACCAAACCTGTCAAACACTGATATTGATCGACAATGCCTGGAAATCCTAGACAATGCCTGGAAATTCCCAACAAATGTCTGAAAGTAGCTACTCTACAATGCCTGACAACCCCTGAAAATGCTCGACAATCCCTGAAAATGTTCGACAATTCCTGAAAAATGTTCCATAATGACCACCAAACCTGTCAAACACTGATATTGATCGACAATGCCTGGAAATCCTAGACAATGCCTGGAAATTCCCAACAATGCCTGAAAGTAGCTACACTACAATGCCTGACAACCCCTGAAAATGCTCGACAACCCCTGAATATGTTCGATAATGCCTGAAAATGTTCGACAATGCCTCACAAGCCTGTAAACCACTGATAATGATCGACAATGCCTGGAAATCCTACACAATGCCTAGAAATTCCCAACAATGCCTGAAAGTAGTTAGCCTACTCTACAATACCTGAAACCCCTGAAAATGTTCGACAACCCCTGAAAATGCTCCACAACCCCCCAAAAATCCGACAATGCCCGACAATGCCTGACAATGGGTATTTAGAGGTACTCTCTGTGACTGTGATTTGTTTTCAATCGCCAGAATCTCCATAAAGCAGTCCATGCGGAACGAGAATGTGACGTCATCACAAGCAATCCATACGTCAACTTGAAAACGAAGAAAGTTTTATTTAAACAAAAACCAAAAAAATATATTAAAAATAAAGTTGTTTTGCTGTGCCAAGTTTGAGGTCAATGCATACAGCCATAGCTACGCTGTTAGCCTTCAAACATCGTTACGCACCACTGAGTTGCATATCTATATATAAGATATCTATGATACAACCACGTCTTAGCACGAGAGTTTACGCCTCATTGAATACTTAAGCATCCATGCAACTTTCCGCAGACCATGTATCGAAACTAAAAGCAATGACCCGTAGCGATACACAACAAAACCTCAAGATCACTCAGCGTTGTTTGGGCTGTCGAGGTGTGCGCTTGACAGAAACGACTTTTTATAAAGAGTGCTTTTTATTCGGCTGCACTCAGTGGGTGGAATAATTTACAGATAAAAAAAATTCAAAAGCTTTACTTTGATAATCTCGATGACCGGATTTACATCAGTTGTTCAACGTCTCCCTTCAAGTTCAAGTAGGCTAGTTTATTCATCTCATTCAGCCTACAGAAATCTTAAAAACAAAGGCTTATTTCATTTTTAGCTTCCCTTAGCCTATTTAATTTTTCCAATCTTAAGTCCACAAGGCTGAATTGTTTAAACTTAAACCCGTTGTATTATTTTTGTCTCAATCACATTTTTACATTGGTGTTTTATGGGTTTTTCCTTTTTTGGACTTCAGCTGTGTTAGCCTGCATTGTTATTGCTGTGACGTCATTGTCCGCCGTTGTTCTTGTTTGCCCCGTTAGCTCAGTGGTTATGCGCTTGGCTCAAGATCATGCGGCGCTGGTTCGGCTCTTGGAGTGTGCGCTTGAGCAATGCATTTCAGGACTGCCCTTCCATTCAGCGGCACTTAGCGAACTGAATAATTCCCCCGTAACAAAATTTCAACAATCAGAAACTTCACTCTGTCAATCTCGGTAACCGGCTTTCGGTCAAAAGTCTCTACAAGAATGCGAAACTAACAGGAATCAAACCCATCAAAGGCTTTGTCAGTCTTAGGATAAAAATTCAAAACAAAACCAAACCAAAGCAATGGTCAAACACAAAACAACGACTGAACTTTATTTGCCAACAAACTAATTTTATGAAAACGTCAATGGAGCGGAGTTGTAGCCTACTCCCGACCCACACAGCACGGCCAACAACACGGTAGCCTATTAAGCCTTCTGTGTGGGGATCGAGGTTCTATCAACGATTTGAACAAAAGTTTTCGTGCTGTCGTTTCAACATGAAGGTAGGCCTACTCATGCTGCCAACCCAGTGGCGAGTCCTGGTAATTTACATTTGCTGAGCAAATGCCAACAACCAGATACCGCAACTCACAGAGCAGAGAGCACCCACGACGATAATATTCTATTGCCCCGCCTTCGGTGTCCAATGAGAGGAACTCATTCTCTTGAGCCTTATCATTTGCTACCTGTCTCTATAAGGTCGGAGGAACACGTCAAGTCAATTTATTTGTTTCAATAACGCCATAACTAACAGCGTGAGTAAAATTATTGAAACAATTCATTTTGAACTATAGGTTAGGTTATGGCGCATTCAAGATGATAGCGAAAGACTACAATCGATCATTTTAGTCGGCAAGCACACCATAGCAATAAAAATGATTAGGCTACTAACCTATTCACTTCTGTGATTTTTCAAAATGCGAACGTTAAAATGTGCTTGAGAGCGAATTAAGTTATAAAGTTTAAAAAAATAGCACGGTCGCAACAGCTTTACAAAAATTTGAGACAAAAAGGAAATAAAAAAGAGTTCTTTATAAAAAAATTAAAAAAAGCACGCACACCTTAAGGCCTACAGGCTAGCTAGCTATATATAGCTTTAATAATTATATTCATCATCATCATCCAGTGATGTACGCGCATACAAAAAATATTGACGCCGTCAGCGTAAATGCAAACGTTCGAAAATCCATACGCCGTATGCGTCAACGCAACTTGTAAAAAAAGTTGACGGCGTCAGCGTCAGCACATACACTAGCGTAAACTCATTTTGTTTGCCAGGTGCCAAACATTCACATGGTATAAAACACTCGAAACAAACAATTTTATTTTGAATTTCCACAAAGAAACACAAGCATCTAAAAGTGTTCATCTGACATTTTGCTGCGTTTTGGTTTCAATATGTCTTTGCCCATTGAAAAAATTCTTTCAACTTATTCAAAATTTGGAAAGTTTAATAAAAAAAAAAATACAAACAACAGCTAAGACATTAAAAAGTATGCGTTAACGCTATGCGCTAAAAAACCGCGAAAACTTTATGGCGTAGCCTTAAGCGACAACTAACTTATCCAAAAAATGTGGCCGCAAGCGTTAGCGTAAACAAAAAGTCTACGCCACAAGTAGGCCTATACGGCGTAGAATTTGCGGCGTATACGTACATCTCTGTCATCGTCAGCCGGTCATGCCACTGCTGGCAGATGGCCCTCACATATGTTTCCACACCATTCTGTCGTTTGCTGTTCTATTGGAAGAGCAATAAAGGTAAGCAAAGAAAACCCTACTAAGAAATCCTACCACGGGCGAAGCGATTTCAAATGCGACACACCTGGCCTTGCACGACTTCCAAAGTTGTTAAAATTTAAAAATATGAAACTATGCAAGAATAAACAATAAGCTAAACCATGAACACATACACACAGGTGTGCACCAGAGACAAGCACACTACTTCAGTGAAAGAAAAGGGTTAGCCCCAAGCCACAGACATGTAGAGTAGAGACATTGAAAACAAACCGTTATAACGGTTACTTACAGGCTGGTTTGAATCTCCATCCGCAGAGTAAGAAAGCCGAGAATAAAGATTCAAACAAACGACCTATGTTGGTTGGTTTTGAGTCTATATCTTCGGACTACGAAAACTTCTGTGACAGCTTAATCCTGGCAGTTTTGCATGGCCTACTTGTAGAAGCTTTGAACCAACCTTATTAGCGGGTTTAACATACTTTTTCTACACAAAAAGTATATAACATAATTAAAACAAAATCAAACGTTTTCTAGTAGTATAGTGATTTCCCTAACCACAAATATTACCCGAAACACGAGCTTCAAAATAAACAGGCTAATATTTGTTCAAACTCAAAAACTGAAATGGCACAGTTAAGAAAATTGCTATCCCTATTTCTGCACTAAAAATTAGACCAAAGTCAAACATGAAGCGGACGTTTTTGTTTAATCATCCTTAATGTTTTGCAAACACAAAGTTGGAATCATGCTTCATTTTGTCAAACAAAATGTAATGTGAATTTTTGAGGTTTTGCATTTATAAACATTAACATCAAATTAAGTATCACCGAAATTGGTTTGATTTTGATTGCTCCGATTTTGGTGGAAACAATTTAAGATAAACAGATTGGCAACTCTTCCTGACTGTCTTGAATTGAAATTAAATTTTTATTCCAAAATCCGAATTTTAGTTTCGAAAGAAAAGGTCAAAGAAAAGGTTGGACCACTGGTTGTACTCCCTTGATATCTGTTATGCTTGTAGGCTGTACTCCTAGTTGGACAGAGTACTCTAAACGAGGTTTTGAAAAGACATTGTTTCGGGTGTACTTTACTTTAGCTTTGAATTTGGAAAGTAAATAATGCAATCTTTCTGAGAAGTTTTGCTACAAAAAATTGAGCATTAATTGTGGTCAATCAAAATTTCTGCAACACATTGCGGCTATGCTGCTTTGGCATGTTGTGTTTTTTTATACAGGATATTCAAGCACAACTTATATTTAGGCAGTGGCTATTCGACCGACTCGGTCTTTTAATCTAAAACACTAGTATTTGACCTTGCCCGGTCATGATGTATTTTTTTCTTTCATTTTCTCTTTCAAAGCCAAAGACGAGAGGAGAAACAAGTGTGTAGGCCTATATAAGTTCTAAATTCGACAATTTTATGCAACTGGATCAGTGGTGCGTATGATGTTTCTCAAGCTGGTGTTCATGTGAGAATGAGTTCAATACGGTACGGATGCAACCTAGTTCGTACCCTGAACAGTTCGTACCCTCAGTTCGTACCCTGAAAAGATCGAGAGAAAACATTAAAAAAGCCGAAGTCGCTGATCGCAGTTTCCGCAAGCATTTTAAATATTAACCTAAAAAATAATCCTAACCATAAACTAATCTATGCTCTAACCCTAACCTTCGCTGATCGCAGTTTCCGCAAACATTTTTCCGTAGTTTCCGCTAACCTTTACCCTAACCATAGAGTAATCTATGCGCTAACCCTAACCCTCGCTGATCGCAGTTTCCGCAAACATTTTTCCGCAGTTTCCGCTAACCGCAGTTTCCGCTTACCCTAACTCTAACCATAGAGTAATCTATGCTCTAACCCTAACCCTCGCTGATCGCAGTTTCTGCAAACATTTTTCCGCAGTTTGCAGTTTCCACTAACCGCAGTTTCCGCTATCCCTAACCCTCGAGTTTGTTTCAAATTGTTTGGGAAAACTCTGATCAGCGACTTCGGCTTTGTGCTATTAAACTGCGATCAGCAACTTCGGCTTTTTTAAATTTTTTTCTCGATCTTTTCAGGGTACGAAATGACTGTACAAATGGTTCAAGGTACGAACTAGGTTGCATCCCGTGGCACTGTCAAAATGTGTCTCTGCTGTATTTGGCATACTGATAAGCATTCATGTTGTTAATACAGATGTTTTTGTTTGATATTAATAAAGACCCGAAAACGGAGAAAGTGTGCATCAAAAATCAAGTCTTTAAAATAGAGATGTACCGATATATCGGTATCGGCATCGGTATCGGTGATATCGGCCATTTTTTGAGTATCGGTATCGGCATCGGTATCGGCAAAATTTGGCCGATACTGTGGCCGATACTAAACATGCAAAAACAAGGCGTTTGCTGCGGATTTTTTGCAGAAGCAAAGATATAGATTTTTTAAAGTAGTAACTAACGTCACATTGATGTTGAAAAATAACAACCTGTTCAAATTTTTGATACCTCACACTCCCATGACTTCATGCGCGCACGTTTTGGCATTGTTTGCTTACAGTGATTCTTTCACTCAAACAAAACGTTTTGTTTCAGCAGTGTTGCGTTGTTCGATTCTTAAGTTATGAAGGAGACTCAATTTCTCCAATACTTATCATTAGTGTTTATTTTTTACTCTCAGCAGAGGATAAACCCAGGCCAAGACTACCCAGGTAGCAAAAATGTATAATTTTACATCGTTTTTACGTTGCTAAGCGTTTAAAAAACCCATGTAACTTGGTTGTTTTTAGTAAGCTGGTTCTATCAGTTTGTGATTTAATTTCCACCTTTCGTTGTAATAAACTCACCAAACTTAAACAATGTCATGGCAGAGTAAGTAGCCTCAAAATGAAAGCAATGGGACTACGAATCCTCACTAAACTAATCAATAAATGGTCTTGTTGCGCCTAAGATAAGAACCTTATTGTGAAGAAAGTAGCGTTCTTCCCATCTATCAGCACAAGGCTGAGCACTCACTAGTACAGCGAGCAGTTGCGATTCGCTAACCATAGCCTAACGGTGTACCTTCCACGCTAGCCATTTAGACCATCCAATCAACTATAATGTTTCTCGGCAGCCATTTTGTAGCAAGAATTGACAATGACAAGGATTGAAACATAATGGCTAGTGTGGAAGCTACACCATTGTGGTTAGCGAATCGCAACAGCTCACTCTACTGGTGAGTGCTCAACCTTGTGCTGATAGCGGGAAGAACGCTCCTTCACAATGAGGTTCTCATCTTAGGCGCAACAAGACCATTTTGATTAGTTTAGTGAGGATTTGTAGTCCCATTGTTTAAGCTTGGTGAGTTTATAACAACGAAAGGTGGAAATTTAATCACAAACTGATA
Source organism: Aplidium turbinatum (assembly GCF_918807975.1). Taxonomy (NCBI): domain Eukaryota; kingdom Metazoa; phylum Chordata; class Ascidiacea; order Aplousobranchia; family Polyclinidae; genus Aplidium; species Aplidium turbinatum. The sequence continues at coordinate 29,443,124 of NC_137475.1, read as the reverse complement.
AAACCAGCCTACTAAAAACAACCAAGTTACACGGGTTTTTTAAACGTTTAGCAACGTAAAAACGATGCAAAATTATACATTTTTGCTAAAGCTTTTCAACCAAACGACAAGTGCCCTTAGGTTGCACATTACTTGTCGAATAGTTTTTGTACGACTACACAAATCACTTGGTTTACATTTTACATCTTATTATCAATTATGATAGCTTATTTGGAGAGTTTGCCCAAACACTTTATTAACTTTTCAGAAACCCAAATTATGATGTGATGTTTCTTCCCTTATACCCCAGTCCTCAATTACGGGGAACTTTCATTACTAAAACCTTAATATAATTCCTTGCAAATACCAAAATTGCTTCTTTTTATAACACCAGAAGTATCGGCCAAAATATCGGCATCAGTATCGGTATCGGCCTAAAAAAGTGATATCGGTATCGGGATCGGTATCGGCCAAAATCTTGGTATCGGTACATCTCTATTTAAAACCAGTTGTGAACAAACAAGCTTTTCTTCAATTTTGAGACTCTTCAAAAGCATGTGAACTAATGTAAAACGATTTCTGCTTGGGTAATCTAGCCGGCGTGGAGTAATCAGCATTTTTTACATATATTCAACGTGTCCAGGCCTTGAATCAATGTGAAAAGGCTTATTGAATGTAAATAGCCAGTTTGAACAGACTTTTCTCGAAACTGCTTGTAAGCAGATCTGCTTTTCGCTGAGAAAACAGAATCATAACGATGATTTATTGAAGCCAAATTATTTCTGATTTAGATAACAGAAGCTTCAGGGAATTCACCAAATCATACAAGCTGTATACGACCAATAACGCTGTTCAACGTTAAGCAACAAACAGTTGCGTCGTGCTTACCGTACTGAAAACGCACCGCGTCGATCAGCGCTTGCGGGGCAAAGTGGTTGATACAAGCATTGAAATGAAAGCATTCCAGGTCGGGTCAAACCGAAGACTTTAAAAACGGTACCGATTGTGTTCTATCCTGCATAGCGCAGTGAGAATGAGTCGGGTAATAATGTGATAACATCGTAAACCTAATACAAATTAAAAATGAGCCCTGTCGCTAAAAGACCTTAGCTGTTGTAGAGCGACAATAAATAAAACCATAACATTATTATTATTATTAAATTGCCAGCGGTAATGTTACGATACACAAACTGGTATGGTAACCTAGTGGCAAGGGCGGACTGGAACTTCAAATTGGCCTTGTACTTAAAAGAAAAACCGGGCCAAATAATTTTATCGGCCAACCTTGCGAAAGCAACGGCCCACAATTGTTATTAAGCGGCACATTTTGGCCAATAAGCACCCATTTCAGCATTTTACTAATTGGATGTCATTTTACTCATTGGTGGCATCTAGTTTAGATTAGGTGCTCCGACACAACTGATAGTTAAGTTTTTCTATGTGACTTTCAGGGTCTGAAAGACACATATGAACAATTTTACATATAATAATTAGTAGTATGTACATTTTATTTCTTTCAGGCTAATACTTTACTGCAAGAAAAATTTCATATTCTACTTTGAAAACAATACCTCCTTTCTGAGACTATGGGGTTTAAATGTTGTGTACCTGGTTGCAAGACTGGTTACTTCTCTAACTATGAAAGTTGATACCACTAAAACAACATTATTTGGATTTCCCAAAGATGCAGCATTACGAGAAAGTTGGGTTAAAGCTATTCCTCGTCGTAAGGATTGGATTGTATCAGATACACATAAAGTGTGTGCAAAACATTTTCACGAAGAGGATTTTATACAGGTTTCTTCAGAAATTTGCAAAAATAGACGTCTTGCCAGAGACACGCAAGAGTTAAAGCGCTTACGCGTAAAATCCACTGCTGTTCCAAATGTATTTCCAGAATTGCCAGGATACCTTTCGAAACCATCTTCTTCAACCCGTGCTACTTTTGCGAGTACTGCGTCAGCAAGGCGATATGTGGAAAATGAAAGAATCCAGCAGCAAAATCAGCGCTTGCTTCAGCAAGACGTTTTTGATAACCTTGCATCACTTAAAGCCAAACTGAAAGATGCGCATCTTCATCTACCTTCTGGATTTGTAACTGTTTTTAAAGAAACCACAGTTGTCTTTCATTATGTAAAATATGCTGAGGATTTTGCAAGTGCCCTCCAGCTGCTTGGATCTGTTATAGTGACTGAGAGCTTGAAAGTTACTGCATTCGTTTCTTTGGTTGTAGTACCACCACATTTTTATAAGCATTTGCTGCAGTCTCAATCATTGAAAACCACCTCTGAATTGGTGAATATTCTAGCTTTCTGCAAATCTATTATGGATGAACAAGATTTTAAAAATACCAGCAATCGTATAATTTTTGTCAGCATTGCTGTATCTGCATTACAAAACTATCTATCAGCGGAGACACTGTCTGACTGCGGAGATGATGGCCATTCAGATGCATCACTAATTCTGTTTATATGTGAACAGCTTAACCTGCTTCTCGTAGCAAAACAAGGACGCCGTTACTCCAGCAACTTAATAACTGTGTCTTACTTGTGGCAGCTGACGAGCACTTCTTTGTACAAGATATTAAAGAAGTTTTTTATTTTGCCTTCTATAAGACGACTTCAACAGCTTTCTGTTTCAAACACTGTGAATGGTGGACAAATTGATGTGCAGTACACAGTGGCGGCTCCTGACTTTTGGCCATGGGGATGCTGTGAATGGTGATGTTAAATATGACGTCATAAAGTGACAGAAACGGACGAGCGCCGAAGGCGCGAGCCTCCTAGGGGGGTCTGGGGGCATGCCCCCCCAGAAAATTTTGCACTTTTATATGCTCTAAAATGCCATTCCTGGTGTTTTCAGGACAAAAAATAAAAATTTTAAGCAGTTGAAAATGTGGATTTTTAGAACTTTGAAACAAAAAAATTGTTTTTTCTTAAAACGAAAAACCTGACTTGGCGATTATACAGTAATACTTGCACATAATCTTGCCTGAAAGCAGATAATCAAAACCATGATTGATTTGAAGGTAGGTGGAAAGTTCAACTACTACTCCCATGGACTGAATGCAAGCTGTGAATGTCTCGTTCGAAAGCCCAGCCATTCCACAAACACGCCATTCTTCAAAATTTTTGTTTCCTCCTTCATAAAAAGGCAACTCGACATGATTTTTCATGGCTGATGCTCACCATCGGTATATGAGCAGATCTTTCAAGGCTAGATTGGAGGGCAGGAAATCACCAGCCACTCAACAGTCTCGTCGTCCAGGACATGGCTGATGCTTAATAGCATGAACACTGTGATCTCTTTCTTTCTCTCCTGAAAAAATTACCAAAATTTAATATATCTGCACTATACTGCATATCTGCACTATACTGCTTGTGTCTTTGACCTCCACAGACTGTACATACCTTTAAAGCAAGTTTTAAAAGACATTACTTTCCAAACGTTGGTGATAAAATTGATGTATCGAGCAGTTTCTGAAAATGCTGAACAAGCTGTGCTGTGATGTTCCAAGCCGATTCATTGAAAACACCTGCATCTGCATGCCAAAAAATAACTGGTCAGTGGTCACATAAAAATACTAGTAAAGCATTGACAGCAACAGGCAAAAATTTGTCTTCTGTAACTGCAATATCAGGTCAAGAAAAACAATAATAAAAAAGCAAAAATCGTAATTCACTCTCTATTAATCGACAAATTTTAAACATGTAGAATAGCCTACTTGTAATGCATTTTTCAAACTTCAAGTTTGATGTTTCCACTACGTTTAATGCATTTCATTAAAAGGTATTTTCCCCATGAAAAGATGTATAAAAAATTATGCATGGGCTATATAGTGCTGTTTGTGTTTTCAAGATAATGGTAAAAGTAGCAACAATAACTATGGACTTATCAAACAAAATAGGAGAGTTTTGAAGCGGAAAACCCAGAAAGGCATAACGCAGCCGCATCAATGGGGTCTGGTCATGAAAATTCAGAGCATCAGCGTTTGGGTACAGATATACTCTCCCACTCAGCTCGGTATGATGTCAAACTTTTCTGATTGCGTAAGTGCCACTGCCAACTCCATTAAATCTTCGACGTGACCTTTGGAAAAAATAACCGTTATAACAATCCCATAGTGCAAAGACGTACGTTGAATGAAACAAAATATTATCGGTAATAATATTGAAATGCAGGTAGGGCACCCAAAATGCTCAGAGCCAAGTTTTTCATTTGGGAACTCAGAAACATTTTGAAGGCTTTAATTTGCTGTATACCAATCCGTACTTTAGGCTACTATTTCAAAGTAAATGAAATTCGATTTCATGCAACAATATCTTATTGAAGGTCCGGATACTTGAATCCAACATAAACTTACCTCGAAAACTTCTCCTCACTTTGTTGATCACATATGCTGGCACAGGTACACGAATTGAACGGCCAAGGTGACCCTGACCCCACACCAGTGGCGTATCCTGGTTGGTTGAGCAAGGGAAGCAATATAACTCGTGGGGGGTTAGAGCGTGCCGAAGGCACGTGTATCCTAGGGGGTCCGGGGGCATGCCCCCCAGGAATTTTTTTGCAAAATTAGCTAAAACAGTATAATATATAGAAAACGACATCAAAACAATGCAAAGCGAATTAATTCACGCAAGAGCAATTAACAATAACAGCAGCACTCACTACAGGACTTCTTTTCCCGAAAAAAAGCTAACAGTCTAATTATTGGTAGCAAATTAGAGATAATTTAGACGTACCATCTGGAAGGTAGAAAAAGGTAAAGAAACATAAAAAGGTTGCAAGATAACGTTGAAAGAATGTAGACGTAGAGTATTGAAACGAAGAGAGAAAAACACACATGCATTTGGCTAACGCGATTTATTGACGAGAACCAAAATATCTGACCACAACTGAAGGGTGGCACTGTGCTGAAGTTGAACTTCGTTTATGAAGTTGCAAAAAGCTTCGGCAAAAAGTACAGCCAGCGATTTAGCTTGAGCTGCAAAAAAAACCTGCTATAGTTGCAGTGTATTGCGATGCGATTGAGGGCCTAAGCAATGTTGTTATATACATGAGAATAGACGGGTCTGCTACTATTCGGTGAGTCCGATTCGGTGAGTTCCTAACCTCTAACCCCTAACTCCTAACCCCTAACCCTAAAACGGCAATGATAATTAGGCCACGGTACCCGATAATTTAAAAAAAAAATAAAAAAATCCCCCGTTAAGGGATCGGACTCACCGAATCGAGACATTCCGGAATAGACTGTGCTATTTCTCAGGCAATGTCAAAACATGCCCGGTAGACCTCAATAAAAAGTAAAAAAACTAATGCCATGAGAGAAAATGCGAGAGAGTTTAACGCGTACCAATTCATTATACTTTCCAAAAAGGCTGTCAACAAAAATACTACGTGTTCATTCATTCCAACAAGCCATTTTGTTAGTGCATTGTGATTAGAAGGCGAAGTCGTCAACAAAATTACTCGCTGTAGCTTTTGAATTACAGGCATTTGTCTCTATCAACGATCATCGATGTAAAATAACGTTGTTTTTGTGAATTAGGCAAAAGCGCTTTTTGCTTAACAGTTAAAATACAGTATGCAGGAATGTATGAGAGACAAGTGTACAAGTTAATTATCAACATAGTTTCTACAACGTCTAATAGCGTTGTAAATGAGAAAATATTTAGCAATAGGAGATAAAACATTAACGCTTCCATTTGAAAATTGGGCTTAGGATGGAAGGCAATTGGTAAATTAAAAACAAAATTAAAATGAGCACTTGCCGTTAGTTGATTTCTTTGATGGAATGTTGGAATGGAATGTTGTTGTATTGCGGAAAGTTTTTGATTTTCGTTCTTCGGCTTGAAGTTGACTATATAAACTAATACTCCTTTTTGGTTGAATTTTCTTGTTCTCTTCTTACTTCTTTCTTGCCAAGGCAACGCTCGGGGCACCAATGCAGGGGTGTAATGTTTTATTGTATTAAATGTTTATTCCCCTGATGACAGCAGATACCGTACGCTGCTGGCGTAACAAAGCTTCGATGGTACAAAGGTAACACAATGAGTCTCAAGTTCTTATATTCGTGAGTTCGAATTGAATTTAGATTTTGAATTTTGGAAAGTTATCTTATGAGTCTGAGATAATTTTCAATAATATTATGAGTCTGAGTTAAAATTGTTTTGTGCAGAGGTATATAAACCACTTTCAGAAAAAGGAAAAAGCAAACAGTTACGTAAGTTAAAATTGGCAAATTTCAACAATGTTTACGAACTAGGGTGAACTCCTGGTGAGATTCCGCCGCAGAGGTGAACTGCGGATATAACGTTTTGTTAAAGCAGAGAAGATTGAAAGCGATGACTTGCCATTAAACAGAATCACTTGAGGAAAGCTGTCAGTGGAAGGTTATTTGAGTAAAAAATGATCCATCAAAATTATCTCGGTGCACAACAAGTGAGCCTTTTTTAAGAGACGCAAATGTTATGTGAGAATTACATTTTGTAGAAAGCTAAAAACAATGGAAATTCATTCGGGTCCCTACAAAACTTAAAAAAAAGGCCTTTTAGTAAACAAAAGTGCCCTTTTTTCGTAATCTTGCCCCCTTAGTCAAAAATCGTTCCGGCGCCCCTGTGGTCAGGATGGGTAGGCTACTGACGATGGTATGGATGCTCTAGACTGGGGATTGAAAGTAGACAATAATCAGATGGTTCCAATCAGGCGCGAATCTAAGAGTTTTTTCGGGGGGGCCAGAAAATTTGAAAATCGATTAAAAAGAAAGAAAAAGCTAAACAGATATGAACAATGATACTACGACATATACAATATGCTACAAAATAGACATTAAAACAACCATTTTCATCAATTGTGATGCCGAGGGACTAATATCAGCTGTTTAGAAGCATATCAAACCATTTGATGCGGAAAAATACAATTTTTCACAAAATTTCGGGGGGGGCCCGGGCCCCCTGGGCCCCCCCTATAAATCCGCGCCTGGTTCCAATCATGACGGACATGAAAGCTGCCTCGGACAACCTAGGCTACTGGAAAGGATCACTGCAATTGCGAATCGTGTCCACCTCACTGTAGTTGCCGGAGGTATGGTCTACCATTCCATGTTGGATGTGGACCATGCCAAACTGATTCATGTGTCCATACAGCAATCACATAATTACAGACGATGACATCGAGAGTGACAGCGATGAGCATTAGTAATACTTGATCCATTTGCTTTCTTTACGCTAATTATGTCAAGAGTCTACATGACCACATCGCATAAACTCTTTATGCCTGCTCAGTTTACCCAAATTCAAATATATATAGAAATTTACCAGGTTTTTTAATAAACAATACATTGCTATTGTACATTTTTAATTGTTTTGGCAGCCATCTTGGATTGCCATATTGAATTTATAGGTTATCAGATCATTTAACAATTCTGAGAATAGTCTCATTGACTTTACAGGGTATAAAAACCTAGATATCGACACCAAAATTACATGTTTTGGTCATATGATGACCGAGTTATGGTCAATTTACTGTTATTTTAATGGTTTGGCGGCCATCTTGGTTTGCCATATTGAATTTATAGGCTATCAGATAATTCAACAATTCTGAGAATAGTCTCATCGACTTCACACAGGGTATAAAAACCTAGATATAGATACCAAAACTACATGTTTTGGTCATATGATGACCAAGTTATGGTCAATTTACTGTTTTGTTCAATGGTTTGGCGGCCATCTTGGAAACTATCTTGAAAATAACCACTTTTTGGAAGTTGGATTCCTTAAGATTTTAAATATGTTAGTACTGACACCCAAAACTTAGAATCAAATCAGTTGAAAAACCTTTTGTTGGAATTTTTTTGGGGTCAAACCATATGCCCCGACCTATAGTTATTGCCTACCTACCATACTAACCTAATAGAAAAAAATTTGGAAAAAAATCACATAACAAAATTATGACGTCATAAAATATGGTTCGGTTGCAACACTTTGCTTAACCAACTGCACTTTCAATGGTATGCATATCATTTGTTGAACGCAAAGATCTTCCAGCTGGTACGCAATGAACTTTTGATTTTTATTACAAAAACAGTGTATTCACAACTTTTACTGAAGCTAAAAAAGCAAAATTCTTAACTTTCAACAACATTACACGTTGGGCGTTGGTTCAAAATTGGCTTGCTCAATGGTTTAAGTTCTTTTATGAGCATTTGGCTGTTGAAACTATTTTTGCCAGATCACCTATTTGACAAGATTTATGCTGCATAAATCATATCAATGTGATGAAAGGCTGGAGCTCATTCTTGTTTTTCATTGCAGCTACTAGGGCAAGTCTCCATTGTATTGTACTACGGTACTGCTTTGTTTTTTCCAAAATGTTGCAACCTGGATCAGAAGAAGTACAAAAGCTGTTTTTAAAAAGTAATTGTGGGGCAAGAATCAATCATGGTAGTTATGGATTGGCTCCAACATCTGTGATGAATAAACGATTTGAGTAAGTTTTCTAGAAATTAAAGCAACCTATTTATAGTTTTAATCTAATAAAAAAACATATGTGTGCTTGCATAACTTTTTTGCAGTTTGTTTTAAAGTTTTGAGAAATGTATATTGAAGAAATCGGCCACCCCCGCTAGTGAAGACAAAACCGAGTTTGGATGATGGTTATAATTACTTCATTTTATTAATCTCTACTATGTTTACTTGGTAGATTATTACAAGAGCAAGAAGATCAGCCAGATGTGTGGTTCAGAATAAATCTTGCAAAATACTACCAAGAGGCTGTAGTCTGTGCTGCCAGTTTTGTTGGTGCAAACCCTGAAGACTTGTTTGTCACGGATAATGCGACTACAGGTAGTGTTTTGTTTTATAGTTCTGTGTCGCTGATTGCAACTTATATTCAGCAACATTATTTTAGTTGGTTTAATAAAAAAAGTGTTTAAGAATAAATTATGCCATTTCACTGCATTTCAGCCTATTATTTAAAATGATAAATATGATAGGCCTACTGTGCTGTGTGTATGCGTTGTTTCCACAACAATTGAAGTATTAGCCATTTTCTTCACAGTGCTTTGTTCGATCAGCTAAATGCTGCTTTGAATCATTTTTAAAGTTTCATTACCGTACTGTTTGCATAATAGGAACCAATTGCATTTTGAAATGGCTCAAGTTTGATTGTGAATCAGAGATTTTGCTTACATCACATACATACCTTGCTGTGCAAAATACTGCTGAAGAAATGGAGCAATTCCATGGTAAGGACGTAAAAGAGAAAATGTTATCACACGCCAAGTACACATTAATAGCAGATGAACAAGTGGCAACTGAGCTAGCAAGTGGCTAAAGTTGGCAAATGATAAAACTGAGGAAGTAACAACTGAGCAAGCTGAAGCTTGGCATGTCACAAGTCGGCAAAATCAGTTTAACCAACAATGACCAAGCAAGTCCGAACTGAGCAAGTAAAGCTCATTTGCTGACTTGGCAGTAGCTGAATGAGTTGAAACACTTGCTGAGTTGTCGCATGCCGAGTGGTCTGACGGTCTCACATTACAAATTGTTAGGACTTATTTCAATATTATAAAAGTAGTATTATTTTTTTTATAGAAATGCAGCATAATTTCAGATTATGTGGCTAATTTGTGTGTAGTATGTGAATATTCACAAGTATATGTAATATTTATATCGATTCATATACTGTAATAACATTCATTTCTGTATTATCTGTAAATATTTCTTAGTCAGTCTTTAGTTTTTATTTTGTGTTGTGGTAACATAGCCTACTGCCTGACCTGAAAAAAACTGCTGTTTATGTATATGGCTAATATTATTAGCCAAGTTAAAACATCCAAACCAAATCGTGTTGAAAAGTATTAGCCATTATACACATAATATGGCTTTCTACTCTTCCAGTAAAACACCAAAGATTAATTACTTTCCAAATCTGTTTTACAGGATTGAAGAGAAGGTATCTTCCCATCACATTTCCTATCCAATGTCACGATGACATAGTCCAACTTTATGAAAAACAGTTCGTAGAAAATAAGAACATTAAGATAACAGTTATAGGTGGGCACAGCATCAGATGTGCAACACTTTCCACCTCACTGCTGGTTATCTTGAAGTTAACCAGCTTTAAAGTGGAAGATCCAATTTTTTTGGAAACTTCAACAAAAGTTTACATTCTGGAGGTTGGGATGTTTTAACCTCTGAACACACATAGTCTTGGTCTACATACATAAGATTTCACTTATAGGATGACGGCACCTTGACTACAGTTGTGATGCTTTAGATGTTGTATTGTGATACAAACTGCTATTACCAGTCAGGATTTCAATAAATACTGTGTTAACTATAGATATTTTGAGCCTTATTTAGATTTGGAAACTCGCATTACACTCTTAGTCCCCTAAACAGTGATTAAACATTAAAAAAAATTAGCTGTCTTATTTTTACATAACTGCAATAGTTTATTACCAGGCAGAAGTTAATTTAGAAAAGTTGAAGGCTCCTGATGCAACCCTAATGTTCATAAACTGTTAAGCAATAAAACATAATTACTTTTATTGATCAATACTTTATTTTATAACATTTCATAAAGACTGATTCGTGTTCATTTACTTTATGCATTTACGCAGCAGCGAACACCGAACATGGTTTCATTAGCCTACTTATTCTCACCATTTAGTTTGTTTGTTTGTTTTTGTTTGTTTTATCATCTTTATCCTGCATTGCGGGAAAGCGGACTTGAGCGCTATGCATCGGTGTACGCCTTCCGACGTACACCTGACCCACGCTGCAGCCGACTGCAATGTCTGTTTCCGGTTGTCTACTCTACTTATGACTTAAATTTGGTACTAGCCATTACTCGAAATCGATCACGTTAGTTGTATGGTTTGTTTGTTTATAGCGTCTGTTAAGTGCTGTTGTGTTGCACAACTTATATGCATTTACAGATCACATCACAAGTCCTTCTGCGGTTGTGATGCCAGTGAAAAAGCTTGTCGACCTATGCAGGAAATACAATGTGATATCTGTCATTGACGGAGCTCACGCTCCAGGGCAGATCAAGCTTGACATGAATGATTTGGGAGCAGATTTCTACGTTGGTATGGTTTTGCTTCATACTGCTACTGTACTATAGGCTCAAACCAACTGTGGGCTGGTTGAACAGTAAATATATTTGATGCATATTGCATAACGATCTTTTTACAGACTTGATGTTACTCGTTGCTGATTGTGTTTTTTCTTTTAAATACTCTCATTGCTATCAAATAGTAAAAACTTGTGGGTTATGCTATGACTAACTTGCAGTGCCAATCTCGTAACTGCGAACAGGATTTTTTAAACAGTTTTCAATCTAACGTGTTATTTCTTACGTCATCTTGTCATCGTTTCGCTCAGGTTTGAAAGAATCTTCCTTGGCTCCGTTTTTTGCCAAGCTTTCATTTAAAACATTGTTTCATGAATTTCACACAACTACTCAGTAAAATGTATTGTATACCTGTATGGTTTCATGTGCAAGGCCATGGCAGTTGTATTTACTCCAGGCAGCCATCAAACTTTGCTGGTAGTTTTTGAAAGTAGATTTTCACAATTTTGTGTAACATAGCCTCATGTAATATTATTTAAAAATCCAACCCTATGAAATATTTTTGCGTGCGCTATTGCTAGTATACGATTTATTATTTTTGAATTGCTTTAACATCAAACTTCTTGTAATTTAATTCAGGTAACTTTCATAAATGGGCTTTTTCTTCACGATCTTGTGCATTCATGTGGGTATCTCCAAGGTATCGAGGACAGATAAGGCCTTTAATCACTTCCAACTCCCTGATGACATTCCACCATCGGTTTGGGTATTTGGGCACAAGAGACTATTCTTCGTTCTATACTCTTCCAACGGCTTTTCAGTTTTATGAGGAAATCGGTGGCTTGGTATGTTGAAAAAATTACAGTTTTCAACGTAGAACATTTTAGGCTAACTAATACTAGCTAAATACTAACTATTGTGTGCTTTTGGTGAATAAGTTATTTGATACTGCGTAAAAACTTTATGATGATGTGATAATAAGAAATATTTCAGATAAAGTTTGTTTATAATGCTTTTTTTCATGGAAGAAAGGGCTCACTGGCTATGCTGAAGAGTTGTTGAGCTGGGCTGTACCTATGCTATGCAAAGCATTAGGAACCAAGCCTTTGGATATTCCTCCGGACATGAGGGCTCCTTGCATGGCCCTAGTCGAACTTCCTACTTGGCCCGTTAACCTCAAGTAAGACGCTTTAGTGTTTATAAGACACGTTAGTGTTGTGCTGCTTTGGTGTAAACTGAAAAGGTCTTACGACCTGTACTTATGTTTGTGCGCGCATTACACCAGAAATGATTCGTGTTATGATTTGGTGTTAAGGTTTTAGACATTTCTTTCGCTTCTGTCACGTAAATTATTTTCCTTTGTATCAGTCTATTACGCTTTCGCATTGTGCGATTGGTGTATCTGGTGCGAGTAGTAGAGTACCACAAAACACCAATTGCATGGTACCACCACATATATATATGGATTGCAACATGATATCCTCCAACCCCTCAATGGACAAGAAACTGCGTTAGTTTACATTACACAAATGGTCTCGTCTGTAACTACTATTTGTTATTATTTTAAACAGATACATAATAAACCTAGTTCTGAAAAAACTACTTCTGGGAATGTTACAGTAGAAATTTGTCGCGAATATATCCGCTATAGACTTTCCAGGCTAACATGAATAGCGTTTTTTCAATCACGTTTTTTGCACTCTTTACCAAAACATCCCATGTCAAAATTCATTTGATTTATATCAAGGCCTGAATAAGGTCACTCCAGGTCATTATTCTTTGCTTCAAAAGTCTGAAATGGTTTTTTTATTGAGAAAATCTTGAATTCACTCAGAAATGTGAACGGGCGCTCTGTCTTCTGAAAAATAAAATGGTGTTTCTTGGAACATAATTGTACCCAAATGGTTTCAGAATTGTGATGCTTGTAGTTTTCAGAAACTATTTTTGCTCCCTCGGTCACTAACAAGATTTGCTTTCAAACTAAGACAGCGCCATCTTGGTTGTTGGAAAGTCTTTCGCATGTTGTATATTTTTTTTATTGCAGAGAAACTCTTGAAATTGCAGAGAAACTTCTATTATTTTAAGTTTTTGTCCACACACAGATTTTAAGTTAAATTACTTCTATCTGTGAAGAGCTCAGTCAAGACAATGAGCTGCGAGCAAGGACACCTTGCGAGCCGAAAAAACGTCTTTTAGCTTGGTTACATGGTCACTTAATACCGAGGTGTTTTTGTGTATTTTTACAACCAAAATAGTTGAAAGCAGCTGACACGATGACTGCATGCCCCTTTGCTGCTTCCAGTTTCTGTTGCATCTGTGATTATTGTAATGTACGTTCGGGCAAAATAAAATGTGATTATTATTTATTGTTATCGCAGACCAGAATCTGCCGATGCCTTGATAGTCATATTTTGGCTCAAGTACTCGGTGCAGACTGCTTTTCAAAACTTTGATTGCAAAATGTGGATTCGACTTTCTGCCAACGTTTATAACTGCAAGGACGACTACATTAAACTACGAGATGCACTGGCAGATTATTATCAACTGAAGGTGTAATCATACCGGTTGTCTGCATCCCTGAGACTTGCTCTTGCAAGATTCATGCCACCCGTTCAAAGTACTAGAGTCATTTCAATTTTTTTTCATATGTTTTGTTCTAGGCTACATCTATAAACTTTATTTCTTTTTGACTAGGATACTTATACTTATGAAAGTGACGTTTTTTTCAACTTAGCTCACTGATTGATTTGTATTGGCTGTCTCCAGATGTGAGTACTGTTGTTTACTTACTGGGTCTCATCTCTGCCAAACCGAGCACGTTGATCGCTACATTACCAACCTTATTATCAGTCTTTCGTATATTTTCTATTTGTTGAGTGGTCACACATACATTTGACATATGCAGGGCACTGCATCTACTGTGTTGGTGTGACCACCCAACAAATAGGAGAAACTATTCTTTTTTCGTAATTAATGGATTTAATGCTATGTATGTGCTGCATATTAGGTGATTTATTTTAATGTGATGAGTTTAGTGTTTGCGTAAAATGGTGGTTGAAGCAAGTTACGGAGAAAGATCTAACGTACTTTATAATATCCCACATATGTTTTATAACAATGAAACGTTCGAGTTTTTATTTTGTAGGTCTTTTTCTGATTCTCATTGCTTTTGAATTAATTCACGAGGATACTTCTCTTTCAGTGTAGGTCATGTCATTTTTATTTACTTGTTTTTTGGTAATTTTACTTAGAGCATTATATTACGGGTTACGAAGCTGTGGTTTCCCGCCACACTAGAAGGACCAATTCTTGTTTCAAGTTTGCTTTCAACGAGAAACCATAAGTTGATTTAAAACTAACTTTACTGCTCCCGCATAGCTTATAAAAAGTACAACATTTAAAAAAAATAAAACAAGACTTTAATGTGGCTAAAAATCCAAAACTGGATGCAGTTTTAAACCCCCTAATATAAATCCCTAGGTTTGACATATTTTATATATAATTGTCATATACTGTGTCTGTATAGTAAGATATCATATATTATACTCTGTCATACCAATCAGTGCACTAGATTCTTTTTCTCGTGTAGTAGCCTACGGTACTTGAAAAAGTGTCTTATTTTTATACCCATATGGCAAAATCTACAAGCGGACTGGAAGAAAGCATGGGAAGCGTACAAAGCGCTAAAATGGGTGAGATACTTGCTTCCAGCAGTTAGGATACGAGATAGACAATTACTTCTGTTGTTTTATGTCAACTGATAAATGCGCCATTCTCCTGAGTTGTACGTTGTATTTGCATTGAAGGACGTGGTGGTGAATCAGTCGTCACATATTTCAATACATGATTCTCTGTGTACAATACAATACATTCTCTGCATGAGAAAATGGAATTGCGCAACGTGAAGATATGCAGTTAAGCAAAACAATGCCCACTTAAAACTGAAAGTCTGGCCTATGTAATTGGTTCTCGTACGAACAACGGCATCAGTCAGGTTTTTGATCCTGAGGAACTTTCTGCCAATTTCCCCATTAAACCTGTTTCGAGTCGGTTAGACATGTTGAAGGGAATCGACCTCCAACTTAATAAACCTATAGATACAAAATGCAAAAAGAAATCTGGATCAACATTCTTCAACCTTCTTGTCATCGCGGAGTCCCTGATTTACTTTCGCGTTTGTCACGGAATCCCCACTAACAAAAATTTAGAGTAATTATAACAATAAACAGTGACGCAATAAGTATCAACGACCAACGTCTTTTTCGGCTATGTACTGAAATGACTGCACTCAACCTTTTGTTTAACTAACTAGCCTACTTGAAGCGTGAGTGCGACACGGTTATCTAAATATTTACAATGACCCATCAGTATAGCTTGTTGAAACAAAGCAATTTTCTTAAAAAACGAGGTACCCTTTGAACTCACGAAACTCCCGTTGAAGAGCACTGTTACAATTATTGTGTAACTGCATTGTAACGAACATCACAGGTAACATCTACATTCTACAGCATGTAACGTTTATTTAATGTTCTCAACCGAGACCACTAAACTAATATTGAAAATTTTTTATTTTCAAGAATAAAAATAGTCCACTCGCATCTGCACTGCATCTACAAGCAAGTCACGCATAATTTTGTGTTTTATTCTATGTAGCAAAACGTTAATTAACAATACATGTAGTAGATTGATCACAAGCGTTTTATTGAATGTGCACAGAAACAGTATCAATTCATTATTCAGAAATACATTTTGACACTTTACCTATGGAGCCAGCCATAACCGCGAATGTCAAAATCTGCAAATATATTCGTGGAATGTGCCTTCACCATAGGTTGTAATACAACCCGTAGTAGCCTGTTATGCAGTTGCCAGCTAACATAATCACTCATTTAACGTGAGTTCTTGTTTATTGCTTTTCATAGCTAACGGCCATTACAGCTGAAGGTGCGCAGTAGGGTAGTCTCAGTATACGTGGTAAATGCTATAATAGTCTCAAAAATGTATGTAATGGCAACTGGGTCATACTTCAGGCAGGACATTTTTTTACGATAACCATGTTGCAGCCTAAAATAGCTGGTGGCGTAAAAGTTGCCTTTAGAAAGTCATCCCGGGGTAAATGAGAGTAAAGCTGAAAAAATTCTTCAGTTACAGAATAAATCTGCTCATTTCACAGCTCTCAATAGGCAGCTTCTACATTGAACAAAGTAAAATGATGTACTGTCGGTGGGAAAATATGTTACTTGATTATAAAATAGCATGTGAGATTGCAAACGCACTGACATGCAAAGAATAGTTTGAAAACGAAAAAGTACAAAAATTGTAGCATTAAGAACAGTTATCATTGGAGTGACAAGAAACCGCTCGCGACTCATTATCGAGACCAGACACTAATTACGTAAAGGCGGTTTAGGATTTTAGTGTTGCTGTTTACGAAATGATAGAACACACGTTATCAATAAATATACGAAAACGATATACTTAAAAAGACGGAAAAAAATTGCACCAGAGTACAGCGGGAAATAGCGTTGACATTCGACACAAGTTAACTGCGGAGGCTGTCTTTGGCCTTGCTTCCACCTCAATTCGGTTTAGCTTCTAAGTGAGCCAAACATCAATACAAAAAAGTTTTCACAATATGTGCATTGTGCAACCACAAAAAATGGCTGGATGCCGTTTTTGGCTCTAACCCAACTTCGCCTTTTAACATCAGTTAAATAAAGCAGCAGGGCATGTGACGTGACCATGCAGAAACGCAAGCGCACCAGTTAATAGCATAAAAAATCTACTGCTTGGAAGGATCGTCAGGGAATAACTCCATCGCCAATTGTGTCCGGGATGCGAGACCCTCCGCATTGCTCCTCTCACATCGTTGGTAGATGTCTTGTCCGTTACGCGAATTACAAGTTCTAAATAAAAAAGCGGAACATAAGAAGTTTTGTGATGTTGTAAAGGTAAAGGTGGTCCCATACTTGATTCAAGTGTCGGGTATGAAAAGATAGGCTCTCATTGTACTAAGCCATCGGCACTAACAGTAGGGTACCCAGTTCCTTTCTCTCGGCCACCTTCAGCAATTGTGCCCACCCAATTAGTTACACCCTAGGTCAGCGGTCGGCAACCTGCGGCTCTGGCTCACGTGATACTTTTTTGTATTAGTTCGTGTCACAATTAAACCATTGTGGTGCAATAATCAAAAAACGAATAGTTGCGACAAGGAGGCGCAACACTTTACCTTTGTAGCTACGGTTTGCTTTGCAGCTAGTAATGGTATTTTGCAGCTGGTCAGTGTAGCTAAATCAATTACTGTATAGCTAAATTTCCCAGTCATGTTAATAAGTTGACAGCTGTTGGAATGGTAACTACAAATCAGTTCCACAGGGTGCGGCCGAATAACACGAACAAAAGGCTTTCCTGCAAGCGTTAGGTTTTTGCTGTAAGCAGTTAATTACATGTAGATGGTGCGGCTGATAGCAGGTTTTAGTTTGATGGAGACGAGGCCGAATGGTGCGGCTCAGGGCAGGTTTTAGTTTGATGGAGACGAGACCGAATGGCTCTTTTAATGCTAAAGGTTGCCGACCCGTGCCCAAGGTAGAGGTGAGCGGTATTTTTAACAACCAGCTTAGCCGGAAATCGACTCCGGTTTGCATTTTTAACGCCTGATCCGCTGCGTCATCTCACCGTTTATATGTACAACATGTTTTATTTACAAAAACGGACACACACCAACAGGTACATGCAGTACACACCACCCACTTCAACACAGATCCCAAAATACTTTACAACCGCGCCAACAACTTGGTCACTTTCTTAAATAACAAGAAAAACGAAAACAAACAAATCACTTTAAAACTCGCCGGAGTTAAAGTCGTTATGAAACCGTTTCGAACCATCGGCAATATTTTATCAATACCAAAAGACCCTACCCCTTTTCACATAAATGTGGTGTTGTTTATGAAATTTCGTGCAATGATTGTGACGCAGTTTACATTGGCCAAACTGAACGCAACATAAATTCCCAGGCCAAAGAACATCGCCGAAACAGTGGGGGGGAAAAGAAGATGCCGATGCAATTGAAAAAGCATTGAGAAGTGCATTTGCGAAGGACAAATTTTTAGCCTTCGATGAATTTCGAAGAAGAACATGGGAGAATGGTGAGACTGTGGACGTCTATTTGGCAGATCTAAAGCGATTGCTGCATTTAGCTGGTGTTGGCGACGATCGCCAGGAAATTACTAAACTTGCTTTCGTGATGGGGCTACCGGCTAAGGTTGCTTCTCAGTTGAGAGCAACACCAAAAATTGACCACTTTATTTAAGCGCAATAGTACAAATCTCCCGTGCTTTGATGTCTGACACCGCAAGGGTGAATTCGTTTGAAGTTGGAGCAGTCGCGAGAAGTCATGGAAGCAAGCCCATTGCGGGTTGCTTTGCTTGTGGAGGTCCGCATTACCGGAAAGACTGTCCAAAGGGAATTATTTGCTATGCTTGCAACAAACCAGGCATATCCCGCGAAATTGCAATTACGCGGAAAACGCAAAAGGGGCTTTGCGTGCGCCAGCAATGACCCCAGAGACGTCAACGGCGCAATTATTCCGACGATGATTATTAAAGTTAACGGACAATCGGCTTGTGCGTTAATTGACAGTGGTTGCACGCAAACCTTAGTAGGACCAACGATACGGGCAGGTAGAGTTGGTAAATCTAAACGTATCATGGCTGCAGATGGAAGAATGATAGATTGCAAGGGTGCAGTTTTTGTTACTTTGTCATTAGCTGGAAAAACTGTTGAAGTGCCATGCGTAGTAACCCGAACGATGGTACCTGATGTTGACGTCATAGTCGGAACTGATGTTTTGAAGCATTTTAATTTATGTTTGAATGAAGGGAAGTTATCTGTTGCAGCTGCAGTTGTCTCATCAGAAATATCTTCAGAAAGTCTAACTATCGCCAAAAGTAAAGCTGATGCACTAACACGCGTACCAAAGCAGTGGTTACGAAAGTCTTCTACCAAAGCAGTTGGTGCTGTTGCTGTTGGCGAGAGCACATCGCAAAGCCCTGGTGTTGCTGTACAATCTCATGCTTTACACCACCGTGGTGTTGACACTACACTGTATTTCGCAAGAAAAGTTGACCCGAGCATTACCAGAGAAGAAGCAGATCGCGTTGTGAAGAGCTACCGTGAGTGTCAGTCAGTTGATCCAAGCCCGATAAGAGTTGAAGAGGGAAACCTGAGTGTCGAAAAGGACTGGCAACGTGTAGCAATGGATGTGACGCATCATGGCCGTCAAAAGTATCTGACAGTAGTTGACTGTGGTCCAAGTCGATTTGCCGTATGGCGAATAATTGGAAGTGAGAGATCGAAGTTGTGTCTGTATTGAGGCAAATATTCTCCCAGTTTGGCCCACCAGTTGAGATTTTGTGCGACAACGCTAAATCATTTACATCAAAGCATATGCGGGAATTTTGTGAGTTATGGTCGGTAAAATTAGTTTTTCGATGTGCCTACAAGCCTTCCGGAAATGGCGTAGTAGAACGTAACCATAGAACAATAAAGAGGATGTCTGCAAGATCAAAAAAAAGCATTGAATACTGTGTATTTTGGTACGATGTCACTCCCCATCGTAATCATGGAATAATTCCATCAAGGAAACTCTTCCCATATGAATGGCGAAATCCGTTCCTTAAAAAGAAAACTGAAATGAACAAGGACGATGGTGAATGCGATGACGATGCGCTGTAAATTTTCTGTTGGTGTTCAGGTCTGAGTTAAACCTCCTAGTGCACGTTGTACTTCTTCATGGGATCCTGATAGGGTCACAGGAGTTAATTCCAAATCCAACATCGAAGTTGATGAAATGCCCTGACACGTGCGTGATATCAGAAGATGGACTCACCAAAGCAGAGACGAAAGTAAGAACTTTATTGCTATGCCTTTGGCACCCGATGATCACGGATTTGTGCCAAGTATTTCTGGGTCTTTCAGCGATGACGCTGGAGTCGTTAACCCAGGAATGACGGGGGCTGGTGAACCGGAGGACATTTCGACCGCGCACGTTCAGCGCGTCAGAGACGATTGCCAACTCGCTTTAATGATTATTTTGTTGACGATGATTTGGACATCATGGGGGAGTGTTATTAGAGTTCCACGTGACTTGGTTTGAGTCGTCATGACGTGAGCTGTTTTGTTAGCACTCATTTTATCATCTTCGCTCTATCGCGGTTAACGAAAGCCGTACTGCAGCCTACTGGTGCAGAGAACGTAAATTGAACGCACCACGGCAGAAAGTTGCTTTATAAACATTACCAGTACATAAATCAAAAGATTGCAATGTACTCAACCGGAACGATAGAAATATAATACCGAAAGCTTATAAATCGTTATTGTCTTGACACGCAGGCTTCATGCTTATTTGAACACAGTTGGAAACGTTATTCTAATTTAATTTTGCCTGGAGTTGTTGGTCTCCACTGCTTCGAATTTATGTTTAACGTTGGAAGTTTTTACGTAATTTAACGTGGAAAGTAACCGCTTACACATCTTTGACCAATTTTTAAAATAATGTGTGTTTCATTTTTTTTCCTTGCCTTCAACCGCACTGCAGTAGGCTAAACAACTTTGTAAATTTTGGGAAAGACGAAAAGTTATTCACTGTCCAGGCTGTGCATGATCATCAGAATGACCGTATGTATGCAAAGAAGAAGATACCCCACGGAATGAAAGGCTGACGTTCCGGAGACAGAAACCAGCCTCTGTGATGGTTTGGGGTGAGGTAACTTCAACTAGTGAAAAAACTTCCCTCTTCTTCCCTGAAGAAGGAGTAAAAGTTAATCAACATGTTTATTAGAAAATGTTGAAGAAATTGATTCCCTGATTCAATGCAACATTTAGAGAAGACGGAATAACTCTTCAACAAGACGGGGCTACGTCCCACACAGCGAATCTTGTCCAGGACTGGTATAAGGAGAATGCGTCAGGGTTTTGGCCAAAAGAAGGCCAGGAATTGATACGTATGGTGTCTGAGACACCATACGTTGCACATGCAGTCAAGTGCACAACAGACTAAGGCGTTTGGTGAAGGCAAAGGGAGGATATATTGAAAAATAAGAGTACATTTTGTTTATTTATACTTTTCTTGGTATTTTTCGTTATATGTGTAATTTTTTTCCTGTTTGGATGTACTGTTATTTCAATAAATATTTGTCCACACTTGGTTTGATCACCCTGTATAAGGTTGGGTCGCAGCTTTGCTCTCACGCTTCAGTTTTCATTGATGAAGTTGTTATAAGATCTTCATGCATTGACGAAGCGTTTACATAACCATCTTCATTTTTTAGCAGTCTCTTGCAGAATTTTTCAATCTATGGTTGTTACGAGAGCAACATCAACTTTATGATTTTACAAAGACTTTGAACTTCGGGCATCTTTCGTTTACCTGTGAATATATCTCCGAGTCAACATGGGCTCCACAGCTCGAAATATATGGATCTGTGAGTATCCTATCAGCATGTCGTAGATGTCTAAGGTGTTGACAAGGTCTGGGACCTGAGTGCACATAAAATGAAACATGGAACCGTTATCACTTGAATAAGTTTCAATAAATTAAATAAAAACCATTTTATTTCTTTTTAACATTACAACAACCACAAATATTAAATATGCAAAAAGAAGCGAATGACACTTTGAACAGTCTTAAAATCAGCTGCTCACACAAACCATACAATCAAGTATACTGCCAAGACACTGCTCGATGGGAGTCGAACCAACAACATTATGAGCCACCTGCACACAGCGGGGCCTGTGAACATTGGCTGTGTTCCTAGGCTACGTAATTGTGTGACAGGTCGGTAAAAAGTGTTTGTAACGCACTACACAAAGGTAAAACAGATGGCAAATTTTTTAAATGGGTCTTATCTTTCGCCGTTAATGTTCCCTTTACTTTTAAAAGAACTATTTAGCTAAACAATACGACAAATCTTTGTACCGAATCTGGTCATATTGCCTGATCTTACATCTGTACTGGCTTTAGTAAACGTTGAAAAGGCATCAACCTTTCGCAGTAAAACAATACTCACAGTTTTCTTGGTTTGCAAATTAGCAACGGAGGCGGCCATCTTGGTTCGCGAGGCCATGTAGTCAGAGTTGTAGATGCAAACCTCGTCGAACGAATACGCGTCGAAATGTCCGTTGGTGGGCTTAATTTCAATCTGCTCCGGGACAGGAACTTTCTGCGTCCAGAAAAATCATTTTATGTCACCACGTAAGTAACGTTACGCCTGAGTCGTTATAATGAAAGCATTGGCAATGAATGACGTGATCAGAGAATGATTAAAGTATAAGTTCAGTAATCTCTGCAAAGCTCTTTGGTAGCCAGACGGGAGTCAACTTGTTTTGTTCATAAAAGAAATGCTTACCTTGTATATAATGTCTGGATTGTAACTTGAAAACGGCAAAGGGAAAAATGCTTGCCAGCCTGAATATAAATGAAAGATAAAACAATTAATACTACAAAAAGTGTTCAATGCCAAGCAGAGCAAATTACATCAACTATAGCAGTGGTTCCCAAACTTTTTTGAGCGCGACCCAAATATGAGTTTGGTGAACATCTCGCGACCCAAGACGCAGAAAATCTGTATAAACAATTTCAGCAGTCTATACTGTGTTTGCAATGTTTGCCTGCTTCTTCTTCTTCTTCTTCTCTTCTCTCGTTTGACTTGTAGTAGCTTAGATTGGCAATGCCTCATCGTGCAGCCATGATACGGTAGTTGGGTCCGGTTGTCAAATACGGTACCGATGTTTTCACTTGGAGGCCGTAAGATGGGACATTCGTGGAGTAGGTATTGCATTGTTTGTTCTACCGCTTCGCAGACACATATCGGCGTATTATGCAACCCCACCTAAACAGATTAGCTCCAGTGCAGCCAACGTCACATCTGATCCTGTTCAATGTGACCCATGCCTTTCTTGAGAGGTATGCTCCAGGAGGGATGGAGAGTGCTGGTATAACTGAAAACTGGGGAGTGATATGTGGCAGCTCGTTCAATTCCTGGGACCATGTCTCCATGCAGCTGAAGTTCTTATCCACAAGCTGTGTAGCATATCGATGAAATGGGCGCCTTGATGACAGGCATTGAAGTCTGACTGGTCCATATCTTCGGGAGTGACTGTGGAGAAGGTGTTGAGGATCGAGTCTTGCATGCAAAGCCAGTTTGTGAGAGGCATCTTCCCTACGGACATGAGCAGGAGCAATGCCAGCCAAAGTTGGTAGATAAGCAGTAGGTGTGGGGCGGAGACAGCCAGTGATGATGCGCAAGGTGTCATTAATGCATACATCCATCTTTTTTGTGTTTCTGCTACGGTTCCACACAGCTGTGGCATATTCGGTTGAGCTGTAGACCAAGGCTAGTGCACTTGTACCCAAGGTTGATGCTCGGGCTCCCTATCCTGTTCCTGCAAGGCTTCTCAAGAGGTTATTTCTCGAGGTAACCTTGGCACGGAGTGACTCGATGTGGGGTCTGTAGGCCAACTGCCGGTCAAGTTTTACTCCAAGGTACGTTGGGTTTGCAGTATAATATGGTAAAGGATTTCCTTTTAGCGAGACAGACATTTGACGCTGGGATTCCCGATTATTTAAATGCCTGCTATAAACAAGACACAGACAACCAGTTGTAAAGTGGTGTAGCCTACTGTAGCTCGTCTTGCTCAGAGGGTAAGTAAAAGTGCTGGATTCGTTGGAGAGTCAAACCGGCTTGGCTTCAGTGCCTCTTCTTGGTGCTTAAAAATAGCCTACGCTCATTTTTTTGCACATGTCGGATGTCTCTTCTTGTTTTTCTTTAAGTATTCGTTTGACAACATTTTATAACACAGCCTACGTAGCGGCTTCCCTGCAACCAGGGTCGCAGATAAAAACTAACTTCAAATTAAAAAAATAGTTCAGAAATCTTAAATTGTCAACTTAGAGAATAATCTACGTTTAACGTGATTTGTTGAAGGAAGTGACTTGAATGCCGGTAAAACTGTTGGCCATAATTGATTGATAGAAGAGAAGCCAAATAAAAGTGTAAGATGCAATAATACTGTCGATGTTGGGATTAAAACAACTCAATAGAAGAAAAAAAAGTTTCTTTATAAATTAATTTACAACAGTCCTATTTTGGCAGATTTAGATCGTCTCTGCACGACCCATTTTCTGACCCTTCGCGACCCATGTTTGGGTCGCGACCCATACTTTGGGAACCACTGAACTATAGACTAGTTCTTAGTTAGTACTTTCTAAAACCTTTACAGCCTGTTTCACCCTAAAAGGGGGATCATCAGAAGGTTCTAATTCAAATAAAATTATGAAACAGGCTGTAGAGGTTTTAGAAAGTAATACCTATACTTGATGTAAAACTAAAGCTACATGTCTTAAATTTACATAGGTAAATATCAGAAAGTTTTAAAGGCATTGCTTTTAACTTTTTATGTTCCTGTTAACTAATGCAAGCATTAGACAAAAAAGACCAATTTTATTTGGTTAAAATCAGTGGTCCCTAATCAGTGTTCCAATCTGATCCACGAGCTTTCCTCGGAATGCTTTGTATTTTAAGTAATTTCATGTACAGAAATTAATGCAAGAAATCTACTTTAGTGGTTAGACTGCACAGTGATCACAAGCATGGTAAACTGGCAATTGACGCTTAGGGCTGTTGTGAAGAATATTCGTTTGTTCCACAAGTGGCTTAATTATTTTGCGTCCAGCAAAGCTCAAGTTAATCCGGTTTCTGTATCTCGCTAAACTTTCTGCTTCTCTCGAAATATTGCAATTATCACGCAGAAACAAAAAGTTTCTTAAGTCACATCGAAACATGTTACCCAGCAAAGTAAAAAAATAGAAACGTGACTACTGTTGTGTGTTTTCAATTGTCCGCCACCGCTGATAAAACCTGATTTGGTCTAGTACCGATTGGTTAACGGCACGTAGTGAGTCATGGTAATTCAAGTATATTAAGCGAATGAAACAACCAGGCCCGTAACTCATTGCGCACACGGGGCGGTAGAAGGATAAACCCTCGGCCCCGATGCCCAACGAAAAGAAATCCTCTTGATCCTGAGCAAGTGCCCTTTTCAGTGAACGCAGTTCCAGCAGTTGTAAGGGTCGGAGTAACACTGTTGCAGTTAAACGTTGAATACTCAAAATAAGCCGAAGCAGACGTGCCTGGTATGGTGTTCATTCTGCATCGGTTGAGAAAGTTGATGTTCATGTTTGCAGAGGCGCTCGTGAGAAAGAACAGGGTGTCCGTGGGGTATTTCTTCGCCGTTATGTCCATGGTCTTCAACTAAAAATACATTCGTAGTTTAATTAGAAATAAATGAAAACTGAAGTCGGAAAGAAAAAATAGCCATGTTTATATCTGATGCTACTTCCATGTTTAAGGACTGACTGAAAAAAAATTCAAAATACATTTTTGTAGGGGAATTCTGTAACGATTGAAACAAGTCGTAAAACACATCGGCGAGCAGCGTTCAAGCATTCTTAAGTGACTAGGGACGGTACATTACGGGACGCGCAACTCCGTTGTTCCTTCAACATTAGAAGGGTCAATTGCCAGTTTGACATTTTTAACGTTTTACTGCTGGCTTGCTTTCAACTGAAAACCTTAAATTACTTTAAAACCAACTTCACTCTTCTTATATAACCTCTAAAAAGTAAAATATTTTGTAAATTACAAAAAAACGTAACCCTTCTAGTGTTGCGGATAAGCCAAAAGCGGATGAAGTTTCGCATCCCTATGATCTACAATCCCTATTAACTATTAAGTGACCTATACACTCTGGTCTCAGCTGAGCTGGTCTTGGCATATGCTGTACTATATTCATAGAAACATGTGTTGGTATTCGTCTTGGCACTGAAATTACCTGTCACTTCAACAAGCCAGTAATTTCAAAAGTTTTCAGTTCAAGAGTCGGGTTAGACTTAAAATAACTAAAACTAAACGCAAAATTTAAAAACAGTTTGAAAACTTTAGATCGTTTAAAATGCTACCTGAGATGGAACTTCAGTCTTGATACTGAACCATGGGATCAACTTTTGTCCTTCGTTTCCCTGTTTGTACCGGGTCTAGAAAGTGCAGGACGAAGACATTTCATTATATCACGTCAACTTTAGCAACTACAATAAAGCTTCATAGATTAACAGCTGTTGAACATCTAGATCGGGTTATGATAATTCATTTCAAGGGGGAACTTGTCTCCAGGCAAAACGACAAATTGACCAACCAACAAACTTACCTCGTACTGCTGAAGAAGCAACTTCTGTTGTGCGTATATGTCGTCACTGTGTATGCGCTCAGCGTCCTCCGGGTTGTAGATAAACATGACAGTGAGTGCAACGTTATCATCACTGTTCAGGCACACCTGGGGCAATGAAAGAACGTTGTCTGGCGACGTTGAAATGATGTAAACAAACAACGTTTACGAGCTGAGGTTAGACGGGTTGGATGAACGGGTCTGTGAGCACACACTTGATTTTGAAAACCTGTCGTTTTTAAGTTGACGGAAAGCATGGAGCGTCTGGAGCCAGCATAGATTGATTAATTGATGTTTGTGTTAAGAAAATAAGTATAAAATATCAGAGCAAAGAAGTCAGACACAAAAAAGAAAAAATTAAAATAATCGCTTTATATATAAAAACAAAAGATCAACCTTGGCGTATTTTTCCATGAAGGGTTGAAATTGGCTGCGTTCTTGCACGGTCAGTGGTAGGATGATAACTACCTTTACTGCTTCTGTGACGTAAGGCATTGGCACAATCTCAACCTACAAAAAGCAGTGTTGCAAAATAATTCAACCGCAAACACCTCTGACAATGATTTATCGTTCAAAAACGTTGCAATAAGGTTAGATCAAGTGATGGCCATATCCCCAGCTAGCAAAATCCGCTCCTTACACATTGATTTAACGTCTGTAAACGTTGAATCAATGTGAAAAGAGCGGGCTTTGCTAGGTGGGTCCTTGCGTGTCAAGCAATTAATTCTGAAACAAAATATTTATGTTTAGTAAGAAAATGGTCAAATTTTCAACATCACTTGCCTCGCTTAGTGGACGAAGCAGCTCAACCCGGTGACTAATCTCCACGGGCTCACTGGCGCCCTCAACAACCACATCCAGTATCAGGTCAAGAATATATTCCATGCCTCGTTGAGGATCAAATCTTCTGTAACCGTTCGCCAATTTCTTCTTTGAAATGACCAATCCCTAGGTAATATCTCTGTTAGTATGACGGATAATTTACGCTTGTGGTTGAAGCGGAACGCAAAACTACGAGTACAAAAAGAAATACGCAACTTAAATCAAACCCATGAAGCGGCTATTCTTTACCATATTAAATATTTACGCATGGTCACAATTTATTATAGAATCCAGCAATTTCGTCATTACTCCAACACACGTGAGAGTAAAATCTATTGCCGGGAGTTAATGTATAACAATACCACTGGCTGGATTGCAATATCCAACAAAAATGCTCAAAATCAACATGACCTCAGAAATCAATTCGAGGCCAGATCAATGGCATAGAACCAAACATAGCTCACGACTTCAAGCCGTTCAGCATGGCATGAGTTGCACCGCACCTTGTCATTGTACTTTTCGTTGAGCCGATCCAGCGCAATGAGCAGAATGTTTTGGACATCCACCTTATCAATCCCTGACAATTCACATTTCGGAACTTCTCCTGTGGAAAATAGCATCGTAATTGTAATTCTTCGGTAACATGGCAAAGTGTCGTAAATGTTCAAAATAATGCTTTGGAGTTCACCATATTAGAAATTTCTATCGCCGCTTGAAGTACACGGATATCAGTTGTTTCATTCAAATAGAATCAAGCCATTGCTATTAAACTTCAGCTTAAAGCTGTTGCGTTTTCATTGTTATTCAACGCATACTAGCATAAGATAGTACATAGCTTGAAAATGCTTTCTAGTTTCTTTTCGTTTCTTTTCAAGATAACTCGAGCCGAAACTGTCTGTATTGTAAAGAAACGTGAGCAACGTATTTCTGTCATAAAGGCAACGCTTTATATATAAGCACACATGTTGTTGTTCAAACTAAAGAAGAGACGTCATATTACTTCAAGCCTGTAACTCCATGGTGACTTTTTTAACCATATAACAAACACAAAAGTGTAAGAGCAATGAAAACAGGGGAGATGCTTTAAAGTGCTGTGCATATATATCATGTTTATCTGTTGTTGAACTTCATCAGTCATGTCCTAACATAGGAGTGGCTGTTTGCATTCTGCTTTCTCTTACCAGGACAGGTGAGAGTGTAATCTTCTGTGAAATACTCCCAGACAATAATGTCCCATCTTGATGATGGCTTGAAAGGAGGATTGATCCCAATTGGCCAAGACAAATCTCGTTCTCCCTCCGGAAGTTTAGGAGCCAATTGCTTTATTTCCTCCTGCAGAATAAACAGCAAAAAGATTGAAATACTTGTAAAAACAATTTTGATAAGTTTTGTTCTTGTAATGACATTCAGGTGAGCAGCGTGTTCCAGCAATGAAATGCAATTTCGTTTGATATTATATAAAAAAAAACTGTACTATTAATGACGTACTTAGAAGTCAATAGATAGCTCGCAGGTAAAATATTAACTTACTTGAATTTCAGTAATTTCATGATAAGCCTTCTCGATTTCAATTTGAGAAAACCTTTTGTGCAGCGCGTACATCGTTTGTGGAGTGGTGACCTCAGCGACAGTGACAGCGTCTTTAAACTCCGATGACGATTCAGTTTCGGGGTCAAAATCCAAGCGTTCATTCGGTATATTGTAAGAACGATAAAAAATGCCCTAAAATATAAAAAGTCTCGAATAATTTTTTCTTAAGTTTAGGCTTTTGTTTCTGGGTTAGGCCTTAAATGTAGGTAGGGCTGACTGTAATGAGAAAAAACAGCGACAATAAATTTTAATGTGTGGTAGCAACGACAGAATAAAAGGATAATCAACGAATGAAAGTGGTGAATATGAGTTATAAATACGTTTGGCTGTAGATACGACTTGTTTGTTGATAAGGTGGAGATCCTGCAGTTGAGATGGTCAATATTTGCTAAAATTCAGTTTAACTATAATAAGATTGGCACCAACGTGAGATCACTGGATATTCAACAATTCAAACACAGGTTTATTAAACAGTAATACAATTGTAAGTAACGGATGTTGGTGTACGCAAATGTAATATTGGCGGACGCAGAGTTAGAAACAAGCAAAGTTCCGATCTTTTAACTTTTTGTTGAATTTGAACATGTTGTTACGTTTTCAAAAATATATCTTTGACGACATGTCTATTGTCTATCTTGTACAAATTGATTAAGATCTTGCACTTTTTTATATCTCCAATGACGTTTACCACACATTCTAAAAGACCTGTAATTTACATCTCAAAACCATTTTCTTGACACTTTACCACCTGTTATGTTGAAATAACCTAGTCATCAACATTTCCGCAACATTTGGGAACAATGGAGCGATGCAAATAAGGAAACAATTGTTGGGAAAGAAAAATATTTGCCTTATGATTTACAAGAACTGCAAACTCCACATGTTTTCAAAACTCGAATGATTAAAGTAACAATGCATAAAGCTTGATTGTGAAACGTCTCACAGTGTCGAGTGGCTTAAAGTTTAAACCACACAGGTTTCGAGTTGGCACACTGCGTTTGTAATTGATAATAATTTCTTGTAGTGTTTGCGAATCCGAAATCCTTTCCAAAAGTGCTTTGCGAAACAAAGTCTCCTGGTGTTTTAAACAGCTGAAGTCTAACTGATTGCAGAAAAATCGTCCTTTTCACGTTGATTTAACGTCTGCATTGAATCAATGCAATGAATCAATTTTGCTTGATGGGTCAACACCACGTCAAATCGCATGTTGGAGAAAACTAGTTTTCAACCTGGATAGTTTCCTACCCAGTTGATAGCAATTTTTCTTGCCAGGATTTCATTCAACAATAAATTGGATTTAATGCGACCTGCCATTATATTTCAAAACCGATACACAGTATGTAGCGTCGTCAACGTGGTGTTATCAGTGGATAAAAAACTTGCCAAGGAACGGCAACCTTGGCGGGTCTGCTCAATTTGATTTATTCTTAGGACACATAGCTGCCCCAATCATAGAATCATAACCCTTTATGAGGTCTATGAATAAAATGGACTTTTTTCAATCTAAATGTTATGAAACTGCAAAGTTTTAAGGTGTGTCGTAACAGTTTTTCAAGAGTTTAAGTTTATCATATCCTATATCAGGGGTCACCAACCTTTTTGCGTGCGGGCCACTTTGGCACTAAAGAGAGCTGTGGCGGGCCGCACTAATAAAATGTTAGGTAGGTTGACTCTTATGCTAGAAAAGAACGCATTTCGTACCCAGTATCCAGCGTTACATGTTGTTCATATTTAATATGTTAGAATACCGCAGGAACAAAATTAATCGAACGACGCTACTGGCAGGCCAAGCTCCTTTTACAACACTTTTGACTTTTTAACAATGCCTAATAAACGAGGCCACTTGTTTTGCGCACTTATAGAGAGACGAGCCGCAGTTTCATCAGGCTGCATACAATAGTGACCTGCAAACATATCAGCGAAAAATAGGCTCCAATAACAGGGAAAAAGAAACCAGGCACCATGAAACAAACGCTTGTGGAAATCACCGAAAAATCGTAATTCTATCGTAATTCATGAACAGTCTTCCCTCTAAAAAAGCAATGAGTTGGTTTTTCATCCTTTTTGTGAGAGTCTACAAAACCGTCTTTCTTTGACTATTAGACAACTGTCACTTGCGGTGCTTATCAGCATGGCAAGAATTGTTGATTAACAACATTTTGCAGGACTTGCTTCGGCAGAACATATACTAAAATTGGAACGATACAGAGAAAATTAGCACGGCCCCTGCGCAAGGATGACACGCAAAATCGTGAAGTGTTCCATATTTCTTTAAAAAAAAAAACATTTTGCAGTAGGCCTACTAAGCTAAATATTTTCATAATACAATCAGAAAAAGTCTTTAAATTTATATATAATATTTTGCCAATTAATTATAAATTGAGTTGGCTCACCGACCTATTTTGCCAACAAAAACTTGCATAGAGAGAACACTGCTCGTGAAACACAATTGCACACTAGTGTTTACATGACATTTGCAAACTTAAAATAAGCAACCCTATGCTCACAGACAAATTCGACAACAGACGTTTTAATCAACCACTGGATCAGTGTGGCTGGACATCGCATTGGAATAACTTCAAGCAAACCCCACTGAGAACTATAATCTGATTGGTCGGTCGGTGGAATCGTATGCAAAACGAAAATATGCTTCCCGGAAAGTATTTTTTGCCTTCGTGCTCTTTAACTCCTCAAGAAAAGTATTTTTGGTTATACTTGTACGCTGATACCTTTCGCGGGCCGCAGCGATACAGCGTGGCGGGCCGCATGCGGCCCGCTAGTTGGTGACCCCTGTCCTATATGGTAGACAACCACTGCCCGAACACGACAGGTGGTTTATTGATGTCGTGGTGAGTCCGATGTTTTACCCTGGAATTCACAAAGCAGCGCGGTCGGGCATAAACAGAAATTATACTGAACAATTAAACTGAATTACACAACAAAGTTTAATTATTGAATTTGACATAAAAAATAAGTTTTTTATTGATGTCTGCAACAAAATAGTCGTAAAAAATCGGTGACAAAATTATATCTATTAACGCATGACTAAGGATTTATAAAGGTGTGGGACTTAACAACGCGTCTTTAGATGATTCCCAACCATATAGAACTTATTGAAAGACTGAAAGTTATGCAATGAGCTGTATCATTGTGAACAAACACACTGTGCAGTGCTGTCGCGAAAACTAAGCAATCACCAGGTAGTTTGACGCCAGTGCCCAGGTCCATGTTAACTTCCTAAATGATTTGTGGTAAAAGAGTGCAAGTAAGCATTAATGTATATACCAGTAGCGTAGCCAGGAATTTTGAAGGGGGGGGGGGGGGGGGGTTTGACCACCCAGCGGCGGGGGGTGTGGGGGGCCTCCTCAAAAATTTTTGAAAAATTACTTTGAATTTGGTGCATTCTGAGAGCATTTTCAACAAAAATGTGGGTACGAATATTCCTGTAAAATGGTGCTGTCTGGTAGCATAGCAAAAGAATAAGATCATGTTTTCTTCGGCATTTTTCGGAAATAAAGCTAAGTCTCTGTGTTTTCTTGTTGCTAATTCCTGGCTGAGATGTTTGAATGTTTGGTATTGGCAAAACTCGCTCTTTTAATGCAATTTTGTTTAAAACTAGGCAATTTTTTTTAGACTGAAAGCATCATTCTCAATATCGTGACGTCACACGCGTGCCAAAGGGGGGGGTTGTAACCCCAAAACCCCCCCTTTGGCTATGCCACTGGTATATACAGTATATCAGTGCTGGGTCCAACAAAAAAGTGAGTTTCTACAATCAGAACAGCGCCGATCGCTTCACTAATCGCGTCGTCTAGTTTTACAACCGCACACATATATCTTTGCAGCAGTTTTCTTTTCTATGGTGTTACCAGGGCCGTTAAGAGAATAATAACTCCAAGCCCAAAAAAAAGCCCGAAACATTTTTAAAGAAAGCGTTAGGACTCAAAAGAATATGCAGTATTTTCGTTTCGTCTTGTTTAGAAAAATTAAGGGGATCCGGGTTCCTAAAACCACCCCGGGCCCGAATGTAAAAGTATTCTTTGGATCCCAGTCAACGCTACTGGGTGTTACAATACCTTCCACCTGAAATATCTTCTGTTTTTCTCCTCAGTTCAAGCCAAGTACTTCCAGGAAAGTTCCAAACTACTTACTTTAAAGCTATACTACAAAATGAGATTGTGTCAACATGAGATTGTGTCAACACAATCATTGTAATTGGCTGTTTACCCAGTGATAATATGATCTTGTTTGTGAGTTTCAGGAAGACAGCTTACAATAGAATGTCAATCAACGTGGAACAACTCTGATTAAAGTTGGTTTAAATCCAACCATCACTGTCGATTGATGGATTCAAAAATCAAAATGAACACTGAACAGTATCATAAGTTTAAGGCAAAAACTATAGTGGGGGTAGTAAATGACCACCTGGCAAAAGAACAATCAGATTCCCTTAATATGTTTCGCATGGCTGTACACTTGTGTACAGTGTACATGGACAAACACATGTAGCCTATATAACTGAATTTGCAAATTATCGGTAACAGACATACAAACAACAACTATAGAACGCAATAGTTTTTGTACTTTCCGCAGTATGATTCCTGTTTCAGGCGTTCACATTCACAATCATATTGCGTATAATTTTCCATTCACGATCATGCCCATGGAAAGATATTTATAATGCATAATGATGCTTATGTTTAAGGTTTACTGTGAAGTAATGTCTTGCGTTCTTCTGGTACCACAAGACATTGAAAAGAACAAAACGCAAGAAATTATTTTATAATCAAATGACTGGCGAACAGTCTTATTCTGTATTTAAGGTTTCCTAGTTGTTGCAGAAATGTGATTTTTCGTGGTCGCGCAAGCGCACGTGTGTTTTCTTGCCCACTTCTTTTCCGCATCACTTAACCATTAAATTGCATAACTTTTATTGCACTGGTATTAGAACCAGGTGTTTTCATGAGAAAGCACGTGATTGTATGCTTTAGAAGTTTAGATGGTGCGACAAGCGCCATTAGGTATGAGAAAAGGCCGACAACAATGATAAATTAAGACCAAAAGTTAAGTGAAACTACTGACAAGCATACAACAAATTATGCATGTTCAACGAAGTTGTCTTTCCATATTTATATACATAAAGATTTGAGGTGTTTGAAAACAATATGTTTCGCCAAAGTAAACTTCTCTACGAACATCATCCCTAATGAACTGGTAAAAAACTTATCAGCAATGTAGAGAGTATCAATACAAACACACGTATAGATTTGTAGTAAACACAAGTTTTTTGTATGAATAAATTGTCTCCCAACCATAAGCAGTCAAACAAACAGTTCTACCAACACCTGCAATGTATCATGTTCGAATCAAAAATCTTTGAAATTAAAAACGACATTATTCAAACTCTTCAGCGACTGTTTCCAGTTCAAGAAGTTTCAAATTGTACACCTTTTAAGTGAAACAGGGGGATAGTAATAGTACGATATCACAATTAAACAATATAGAGATGTTATTATTATTAAACCTTTCTTTTTGTATTTTTTATTTTATTCTTTTCATCCTTGTAGCAGTAGGCAGTCTAATCCTTCGGTTCAGGATCGATAAAGATATTTTAAACTTGAGAGTCAAGATTATGCTGAAAGACACCCTCGACTATGTCATCACAAGAACAAAGGACCGAGAAGACAGGAAAATTACACGCTCTATGCCAGGAGCAGATGACTGCCGGACAGATCACTGCCTTCCGATATGCCGTCATCATCATCATAATCTATCGTCGGTTTGTTCCCCACTAGTGGGGGTGGCCGCCGTCTGAACATTAAAATCCGTAGACCAACCAGACGCATCTCAGCAAACATTCCCCATCGCCGTTTTGACTGTAGCAAGTTTTATGATCCCAACACCTTGCAATCCTTGCAAGAAGTTATTGATAAAAACCTGCATGATTAAAACCTTCCAAATAACGCCACAGTTGAAGATTAATGGACCACACTCCGAGACGCAATGTCCGCTGCAGCTAAAGCAACAATTGCTTACAAACACAAGAAAAAGCAAGACTGGTTTGAAAACACCAACCTTATTGAAATTAAATGTTGTGCAAGACTCACTTTTGAAAATAATCCTTCTCCAAGCAACTAACTAAAACATTGACAAGCTGCACAGCATGCCCAAAAGGAATTCGTAAGGCCCAAAACAAGTGGGTCTGCTACTATTCGGTGAGTCCGATTCGGTGAGTTCCTAACCTCTAACCCTAACCCTAAAACGGCAATGATAATTAGGCTACGGTACCCGATAATTTAAAAAAAAATAAAAAAATCCCTCGTTAAGGGATCGGACTCACCGAAACGGGCCATTCCAAAAACAAGTGGTAGCAACAGAAAGTTGAAGATCTGCAAAAATATGCCGACCAACGAGATAAGCGCAGCTTTTACGATGTAACAAAAGAAAGTTTTGGACCTACTGACTACTGAGTCAGCAGTGTGGGTAGTCTAAAAGATGCAGCTGACTGCATGAATGCAGAATGGTCTCATTGACTTCACAGGGTATAAAAACCTAGATATAGACACTACGTGTTTTGGTCATATAATGACCGAGTTATGGTCAATTTATCGTTATTTTAATGGTTTGGCGGCCATCGTGAAAGCCATCTTGAAAATAACCAATTTCCGGAAGTTAGATCCCTTAAGATTTTGAATATGTTAACACTGACACCCAATACTAATCAAATCAGTTGAAAAACCTTTTGTTGCAATTTTTTGGGGTAAGGGTACCATATGTCATAAATTCCCCTACCTATTAGGCCTTGTTGCGCACTGTAGATATAATTTATTGTGCTCGACAATTCAAAAAAAATGTCAACAACAACAACCTCTTTCACTTGTCTTTTGAGACCTGAAGAAGGCATTTGATAAAGTTCCTCGACCTGCTATGTGGTCTGTTCTTGCTCGATTTGGATGCCCTGACAACTTTATTACCCTGATCCGTGCTCTCCATGATGGTATGCTAGGCAGAGTCTGTTACCAAAACACTTTCTCCAATCCATTCCCAGTTACAGGTGGTCTCAAACAAAGATGCGTTCTTACACCTACATGTTTTTCATTGTGTGTGGCTGCAATGCTAAACGTAGTCCCTCGAACCTCAACTGGCATTAACATGTGCTGTCGCATAGACGAAGGGCTCTTCAATCTTGCCCACTTCCGCGTTGAAAATTCTGCTCTTACAATTCATGAGTTACAGTTTTCGGATGACAATGCTACACCTGCTCGGACTCATGATGATCTCCAAACGAAAGCCACAATCTACAGCTACACTCATGAGCATTTTGGAATAGAAGTTAACACTGATAAAAATAGGATACCGATATGCCTGTGGAAGACTTAACCATCGTGTTTTCAACGACCATGCTATCCGCACAAAAATTATGGTCTTTCGGGCAGTCGTTCTATCCACTCTTCTCTATGCTTGTGAAACTGGGATATTCTACCCACCGACGTGACATCAAACGTCTTGAAAACTTCCAGCAAAAGAAACTGAGGCAAATGCTAGGCATTCGTTGCGAAGATCGTCTCACCAACGATGCAATCCTCGATCGCGCTAGGTTGCCCAGCCTAGAAGCCACCATATTGCAACCTGGGTTTTTTTTTTCGCTGAGACTTTTCGGTCATTTGTCCGAAATGACTTAAAAAAATTTGGTCATTTTTTATTTATTTCGGTCATTTTTTCTAATGAAAATCTTTCCTTTCAAGTAGCTGATACCAAGCCTCGAAATTCGTTTTTGTTGACGGCGGACAAACGTGTTTGGTCTGAGCAGCTATCTTGTCGGACAAATGAAGTTTCACGGCGGACACACCAGTTTTAGCGTCGATCGTTATGTTTAATCACTTTATCTTGATAATTCTTCGCCATTCGAAAACTAAACCTATGGTTTAGAAGGCTTTTTAAAATATCAGTGAAGTCACTCGGAAAGGCTTTCATCAGACCAACGACGTGCGCTTGAAGAGTCACAACACCGTGTATCTGCTTAAACTGCATAACTGATTAACTTCCACCGAACGAGGTCGTGTGGCTTCTTGCGTCACAATGCTCTGGGCACGAGTCGAAGAACTTGTACACTAACGCCACTATTTTCTGCTGTGCAAAGTTTCATTAGGCTTTTTTCTTTAGGTTTATTTTTTGCGTGTCTTGTGAGCAAAAGTGAATTTTCCATGGGCCTTTTTTTTTTATTGTAATACCAAAACTTAACAAATTTTGCTGCATCTTGCTGTAATATAGCCTACTCGTATAATCTAATTTTGTAATCAACCTTGTCTTATCAATATTACTGGGAGATCAAAGCCAGACACAGACATTGTGACGTAAAACTTGAACTAAGTTCCGCGTGATTACTGCAGAAGTACCGGTATTCCTATCGATTCTTAGCAAATAATTTGCCTTTGTTACACTGATTCAATGTCATCAATCGTTGAAGCAACGTAAAAATCAAAAGTTTTCTTTCTTGAATAGAAGCTAAGACTAAGAGATACAGTATTCACATTTTCTAGATGCGCGGGAAATTATATTCTCGCAACAATTCTTTGTGCTATGCAATGACGATTTGTATCCGTAGTTCCTGTGTTATTTCTCGGCGAACAAATATGACCAATCTAGACCAAAGGGTACTTCCGCGGACATCACATGCTGTGACGGCGGACATGTCCGCCGTGAATTTCAAGCCCTGCAATACAAACTAAAATTTGCACTTCCTGACCAGCTACAACATTAAGTTTCGCTGAGAAACGTTGTCGTGTTTTATCTGAGAAAACTTAGAACAGACAAACGTTTTTTCAACGTTCATCAGCAAAACTCAAACCTTTGACATTTTGACCGAATTGACTATATATTTTTTCGGACATTTTGACCGAATCAACTATATTTTTTTCGGACATTTTGCTAAAAAATTGGTCAATGACCGATAAATGACCGAAAAAAAAAACCCAGATTGCAACACTGCCTTTGCTGGACATGACATGTCGTGTAGATGGACCAGTAGCAGATGTCGAAAAAGGCTTCCTCGAATAATGCTTTATGGTGAACTGGAGACAGGAAAAAAACCTCCCGAAAGATTAAAATTGAGATACAAAGATCAGCTGAAAGTCTCCCTCAACCATGCAAACATTGATCTGGTTTGATACAAGATAACTTGCTAGTGACAGATCGCTTTGGAGAAAAAGAAGTAAGAAAGACAGGGAATTTTTCGAAAAAAACAGAATACAAAAAGCTTAAGAACAGCAAAACACTAGAAAAGAAAAGCTAAAACTACCACATCCCCACCCTCCACACAATGTGACTTTTGCCCACGTCTTTTCCATCATAGAGTGGGCCTTCAAAGCCACATACGACATCACCATCCAAAGCCAAACTCGATTTGAAGACGAAACCAATGCTCGGACACGAGGTGGAGCCGACGACGAAACTTGAGCGTCAAGAAGATTTTTCTGAAATATTTCAAGTGCCACAATCCGTGTCCGTGTCGTTCCTGACACGCATAAACGTGTGCAAACTAACAATACAACTTTGTAGGACAAACTCATTGAATGATAGAACAACAAATATAAAAGATCAAATTTCTATTGATACACAAATACGTAAAGACTATCACTAGGCATCCACGTGATTCTTGTAGCTAAAACACATAACCTCCAGCCTGTTTCTCACGCCAAACAAAGACATGGCACTAGAGACGACTTCCCAACTCCACCTATGTGTCGAACAGGTCAGGGTTAACAACTAAATATCATAGTGAAGTAATTTTTTTATTGAATAGTTTTACCATGCAAGTTAGGACGCGGACAAAGCCACTTAGCAATTTACAATTGACACTTTTCACTTGCAACATGCTATGATGAAATGTGATTGGGATCAGGGTATTCTGTCGTGACCCACCTCACGCGAGACAACTGATGGCGGCTGACTTATCACAAAGACATCTCACCGCAGAGTCCATCTCACTGCAAGACCACTTGATGCGAATTCTACTTCACCATTGAGCATACCACCTTGCCGTCTACAGATACTTTTGTTTATCAAAATTTAACTCCTATTACATTTTTTTTTACTGGGAACTTGTTGTGACGCAATATTTATCCAACATATATTTGAAAAAAGAAAACAGAAGCTAAGCACACACAAAAAGGCGACACCAACAACACGTTCCTTTGTAGCTTGATTACAGTATACCTTTAATTTAAAGTATCTTTATAATTACAGTACATGGGAGGCGGGAGCTTGCAAAACGTACCGATTGGACAAAACATTTGTCTGGAAAATCTATTTTCAAATTACCGTATTTTAGCGTTGCTGGATACTGGAACAGTTTGAAGCGAAATAGTTCAAAAGGCAATGTTCATTCGTTAAAAAATCTTTTGCTTTCTGTCATTAGGATCTAAGAAATTTCGTTTGCTTCCCAAACAAGATGCGTGTGGGCGATACGTATGGCCATAATGGAACACCTGAGTGAGGATAGGTCGAGACTTCGCAAGTGGTTTTTGTTTTCACCTCAATAAACAAAGATTGACCTACATGCGAGACAAGATTTTGTCTTTAACTTGTTTGCTTTGCATGACAAAATTAATTTTTTTCGGGTTGATTAACCACGCAGCGGGAAGTTGGAGAGGCTAGTTTTCATGTGTTAATGAGCGGAATTACTTCGATCCTTATGCATCTGATAACAAAAGAATCCGTTCTGTTGAATCATAATTGAGTTACTTCCTTTCTTATGCATCTGATAACAAAATAAATCCATTTTATTGAATCTACTTGATCTCACAGCAATTAGCCTGCAGAAGCTGGCAACGTCAACTTAATACGAAACAGTCCGTTATGAACAATCTTTTGAAAGCCAATGGAATTTAAGGAAAAACATAAACTTCATTATAACACTATCATGCAACTGGCAAAATTCAGATTGCTTCATATGTTGTAATGCAACTTCTGGCAGACATGAGGGCCATCTAAATGAACGTTTTTATCATATATATTAAATCAAATATAGTTATTACTATCTAAATCCTTAACAGCCTGTTTCACCTATACGGATCAGCAGAAGTTCTTATTCAAATAGAATTTTTGATTTGTTTTTTTGGTTAGCATTGAGCACTTTTTGTAGTATTAATAGTTTTTATTGTTTTATCATATATATTATATACATATAGGCTACATACGTCACAGGTCAGCACGTCATGATATTATCAAGCATCTTTCATTGTTCTATTATCGCGTTATATACAAGATAGAAACAGTTAGCCATTGTGATATCTCTGCTATACAGCTAGACATTACAAGTCCGGAGATTTATTAATCATAAACCGAAAAGCATAACTGTACAATGCACAGTGCCTGTTGCCGTGCCAGGGTACCACTTTGCCTTCACGTGATGTGTGAAAATTCTCAATAAAGACACCATATGACCATTAACCACTGTACCATATTGAACAATTCGAATATGCAGAAGTATATACCATTTAGAAAAACATGTTTAAAGTAGGCACTTTAGAAAAATGAGGTTCATTCAAGACAGACGACGAATCAGGCATCCTGTTCAACTTATCACGTCAACTGTTTTGGCAAACTGACCTGGAACGGGGTGTCGGCTCAAAGCAGACACTATCAGCTTGCCAGACTTGAAAACAGTTGCTGGTATGCAGTAGATTGAGTTTCGCTTTTAGCAGCATGATCGTTGTTTACCTCACAAATGTAGATACAAACGCTAGCTACAAAAATAGTGACGAACAAAAGCTGGTGACAAACCACTACTACAACAACGAACTAGCAGCATCAGCTAAAACAGGTCGTTTGTGTGCTGTTGCTGGTAGTTTACCTAATAGTTGCTGATTGATTAATCAAATTTTAACCAAGAATGCAACAACAAACCGTTTCTAACGGCCCTATAATTGTGATCGACCATTTCTTTTGTGCTTGGCGAAACGATGACGTAGTTCCTGTGGGAGCTGTGTAGCATTTGCTTTATATTTTGCCATAGGCAGTACAAAATCTTTTAGTAGGAATATTTTGTTTTCTTTTACCATTCAGTTCCATTTTTGGCTATTTGATCTCAACGAAAGAGAAATTTGAAAGTGAATCATCTGCCAAAGCTTTAAATTAAAATTCATAGAAACTAAACTATTAAATATACCATTGTTATCAAACAAAATAAATTTTGTTTATTGAATTAAAAAAAAAGTATCTGTGGCACATTTTTCAACATATGTAAATAATCCGAAAGAAAAACAGCTTTGACATCTGGGTAAAGTTAAACCGACAAAAATATTGTGTTGTCTGTCAGTATGATACTGTCTGCATGTAACGGCTTTAAAAGTAAACTGAAATTTCTTG
Organism: Aplidium turbinatum; assembly: GCF_918807975.1. Lineage (NCBI taxonomy): Eukaryota > Metazoa > Chordata > Ascidiacea > Aplousobranchia > Polyclinidae > Aplidium > Aplidium turbinatum. The sequence goes on along the minus strand of NC_137475.1, from coordinate 29,402,003 downwards.
ATCAGTCAAGTAGAATGTGGCTGCAGCGACTGTATGCGTGATAACAAAAAATGCAATGTCTCTTTTAACTCACAATAACAATCTTTTTCATGCCCACTAAACATTCATCAGAGACAGTGGATGCCTGGTTCAGGCGATTAAAAATTAGTTTTTTGGCAAAAAGAAAACTGTCAATATGAAAAAATTGCCGGATTTTTGCGCTTTTCAAAGATACATGCCGCTACCTATGAATAGCAAGTAACAAAAATACTTAGCTTTCTTCTGAATTTTTGAGGACTTATCAATACTGTAGCATAACGATAGTCAATAAACTGCACACAAATCATTAACGACTGAAACTTCTTCAGTTTCGATTTTGTTTTGAATCACATGTCTGAGTGAAAAACTTTGCTCAACAGATCAACATACAATAAGATTAGTTTCCAACATGCTTAACGTAGCTCAAATGATGAGAAACCAGAGATCAAGATGTAAACACAAATTTATAGCCAATGGCGAATGTGTAAAAAACACTTTTGTAAATTTGATTAAATTAGTGATCTAGACGGAAAAAATTAATACCGTTACGCCACCGAAAAGAATCTAAAAACACAAAAGTTACAATTTTTAGGGAGTACCATCATGCAAAAGATGCCCCCGTTGATAGTTAAACCTGAAAATACTTGAAAATCGTGAATCTGTCGAAAAAGCGACAGTATCTATACACCACAAACGTGGCAGATTAACAGCCATAAAGCTGGTCAGAGGTCGAATAGTTTAGTACAGTAGGTCATGCTTTTTAATATGGTTGAGCGATCACAACACAATGCATACACTCAATACAGCATACCTCCTCTTCATCCACGCACTCCACGGCGCCTCTGGTGGCCCGTTTCATGCATCTCCCCAGCCACATATCGGGTGCCATTTCATTTATATCTGGATCCTTCAAGCAGTGGCTGGCAAAAGCCATTAAATCAAGTAACAACAGTCGAGACAGCAAAAATCCATTCTTGCTCTGAAATGCAGTGTTGTATTTTATTATAATAAAGTGAAAACGAAATATTTTTAATGATTTATTTCAACTATATCGAGCTAACGTTTTGCAAAACGAATGTATAATTGCAATATTGTTTTTACAAAAAATTACTACAGTATTGTAATTTACTAACAAAAAAACAATCATGATTATATATATAAAGTTTTCCATCATGTTTGTTTTGAGTGAGTCATAAGTCCAAAACGAACAGAACTTCTTAAGCAAGATGATATTTTCAGACAAAGTAGCGTGTCATTTCGCTCCTCTTAGAAAAGCTTTTTTAAAATCTGAGTCGTTGGTACAAGCCCCACAAGTGTCACCGTCCATATGTAGATAAAATCGTTAAGTACTGGGAGTTGTCATTTACCAAAATTCCTTCACAAATATTTATGGGGGAGACGAAAATTAGCTTCTCTGCCTTCCCAACCACGAAATCCTTTTTATCCTCCAACTACCCAATGCTAGCACAAAAATAACAAAAAATTGTAGTTTTTCTTTAGGATTTTTCCGATTGTCTGTGATGCCTACGCTTACATTACATGCAAACGTATTTTCGATAGGTGGTATTATTTTAACTCGGACAATGTGCCATGTATTTAAACGTTATATTGGGTAAGAGCTAAACGGAAATCGAGAATTTTTAGTTTTTATTATCAATGAATAACGTTTCAACGTTTTAACTCATAGAAAGCTTAACACGTGGCCGTTACAAATAAATTGAATGTTACGTGAATTCAAAAAAGGGCCAAACTCCATTTTTTTTCAAATTTCAGTTTTTGTGCTTATCAGATTCCTTTTTGTGTCTTCTAAACCAGTGGTTCTCAATCGCCGGTCCGCGTCAACTTTCTTGCCGGTTCGCCAAATATCTTACAATTTTATATTTCATTGAGAAAGAATCGCCATTGAGAAAGAATCGCTGATTGAACTTTTCTGTGATACCACATTGATGTCCAAGCATAAAGACTTGCCATTGTCACAATTTTGGATTTCGCTTAAAAACGATTATCCTGAGCTCAGTGACGAAGCAATGAATTATTACTGCTGATTTTTTTGTACAACTTACCTATCTGAGAAAAGCTTTTCATCGTTATATCTCATCAAGACCAAACAGAGAAATCGTGTGGAAGTTCACGCTCTACTTCGCCTTGCAGAAATTTGCACTTCAAAAAGCTCTTCGAGAAGACAGGTCAAGTATTTCAAACTGATACGAGTTAAGAATATTCAAGCTACAATACCTCTGCAAACTTAAGCCATTGTCTATGATAGCCATTGTTGAATATCGTATGGAACGGTAAGTTTTACGCGGTGTTCCATTAGCAAATAAAGTGCGATGACACAAGATTTGATCTTTACGGCCTTTGAGCGTACAAATTGTGAAAATGACCACATGTCATGCAAAAGCGTTTCTGTCGCAATGACCTGGGGCTACCCAGTGGTTAACCTTTTTTCACCCAGTTCCCACTTTTGCCTTTAAAAAAATCTCAGATCCTACCAGAAGTTTATTGACATACTAAATAATATTGTTAATGGGAGCTCATCGCTTGATGCAGGTTGTTTGATAAGCACTAGAGGTTCTAGTTTAGTCAGCTTCAGTCTCAAATCACCACGTTTGGTGATTTCTAGTTGACTTCTCTTAGCAGGCAGCAAATCTGCAACATTAAAGCCACATTCGACTAAATAAGATGACGGAAAATCTGTCAGTTTTTGATTTGCCAAATATTTAAACGAGGGTATTTTTTGTATTCAGAAAATAAATTAGCGTTAGCAGTACTAGGCGGAAGAAAACTCTGCGTTCAGAAAAAGCATTGATCTGCAATTTATTTGCAAGTTAAAAAAGTACAGCAATTTTTTCTTTCAAGAATATTAGGTTTGTGACATAATACAATGACAAGTATTTAGTAAAGCTTTCAATGTAAACAAGCGAACCAGCAATCAATTTGGTACCGGAAGTGCAGAAGTGCACCTGTATTTACAGTCGATTTGAAATGAAATGATAAAGATTAGGCAAATCAAGAAATTGGTTCATTTTGCCTTAAATCTCCACACCACACCGGTGGGGCGCAAGCCCCACGTTCAGAACCACTGGCTCTATACTAACGCAGAAAACAACAAATCTATTTTAAGGCACCACTTCAAAATAGTTTTTTTTCTCATATTTCAGTTTTGTTCGTTGTTATTTTGCAATAACACTTTAAAAGACTTTACTGAAGCCAGAAAAAAAGCTGTCAGTGAAAGTGGGACAGAAGTTGGCAAGCATTGTATGATAAAGTGCAGCCTTTTGTAATGGAAACATTAATCGTCACACTTGGTTGAACCAGAGAATTGAAGTCATTTAAACGTTCACGCACTCTGAGAAGATTTTCACCTGGGAAGCAATGCCGGCCATGGCCGCAAACTTCGACACAAGCGTCAAGAGGAGGGGCAAGAAAAACATTATATTCCACAAATTCCAAACAGCGAAAGGATTTAACGACATTTTTTAAAAAAATTAGTTCAAATTTTGTTGGTACAAAACTGCCATGCGTAAACATACCGAAGAAGATTATGCAAATATCGGCCATCCGTTGTTGCACAGCGCGCGTTTACTCTTACACAACGTCAAAAGTTGATTTACAGACGGTATTTAATCTTTAACCATTCCTTGACAAAGTCTTTAAGAGTTCTGAGTAATTAACTTTTTTTGATAATTTTATACATGACATTGTTTTATTCAAACAGATCTGCTCAGGCAATAAACTCGGCTAACGATAGTTGATAAAACTTGCTTTCAATATTAACTTTATTACCCATCTATCCTCAGTCCTCACTTATTAAACAATTGTGCACAAAGCGCACCAGTGTGAGTTGTGACGTATCATCGTTAAAAACGAGTTTTCCTTACAAGTTACAACCGTTGTTGCCTAACGCATGTGACTATTTAGTCCTCAGCACTCAGCAGCCATGCAAACTATGTGAAAACGAAGCTTGCGATGAATTTAATGGTATATATATATTTACAGCACCCAAGTTTTATTTTTAACATGATTTTCTTGAATAAAAACACTGTAATGAAAATGCAAAACTCAAAGGGTACTGTATAAGTTAGTTTCATCATATGTTAGTCTCAATATAAGTCGTCTATCATGCCCAGGCCTCGAAATTCACGGCGGACACGGCGGACATGTCCGCCGTCACAGCATGTGATGTCCGCGGGAAGTACCATCTAGATCGGTCATATTTGTCCGCCGAGAAATATCGCAGAAACTAGCGATACAAATCGTCATTGCATAGCACGAACAACTGTTGCAAGAATATAATTTGCGCTGGGAATGCGAAATTATCGCATTCCAAGCGCGCATCTAGAAAAAGTTAATACTGTATCTTTTAGCTTCCATTCAAGCAGAAAAACTTTCGAATTTTACGTTGCTTTAACGATTGATGACATTGAATCAGCGTAACAAAGGTGAATTTTTTGCTAAGAATCGATGGGAGTACCGGTACTTCTACACTAATCACGCGCAACTTAGTTCAAGTCTTACGTCACAATGTCTGGCTTTGATTTCCGAGTAATATTGATAAGGCAAGGTTGGTTACAAAGTTAGATTATAAGAGTAGGCTACTACAGCAAGATGCAGCAAAACTTAAGTTTTGGTATTACAGTAAGAAAGAAAAGGCCCAGGGAAAATTCTGAAAGTGAGAATGAGGGCGATGAACCTACTACTAGGAAATTTAGTGGTGATAGACGCATATATTAAATGAACAACGAATGTAAGGATTAGCTTTGTCCAAGATCACAACATATCGTTTACCCCAAGCCATCAATTTCCGATCATCAAGGCCATCAACAATATGAGTGACAACGAAAAAAATCAAAAGAGGTTGTTTGAAATCGCATATTTCATCGCTAAAGAAGAGCTCGCATTTACGTTTTTCCCTCAACTAGCCGGTCTGGAGAAAAGACACGAAATAGATCTCGGTATCACGTATCTTAACGACAAGCACTGATCTCGTGGAGATTGGCGCACGTCTTTGAAGATCGATGCTATTGAAGCTCTCATCATAAGCATAGGTTTGGATGGCCTTGATTGCGCTGATTATAACTCCGAGCCTGCCGTGGTCTCGTGGAATACTGATACTATTTTGAAAAGGCGACCGCATCATGGAGAGGGGAAAAATAATTGTGCTTTTTCTAATGTTTTGTTTATTCTTTTCGTCACTTTCGCTCACATAACATGTAAAAATAAACCTAAAGAAAAAAGCCTATAGTGAAACTTTGCACATCAGAAAATAGTAGCGTTACGCGTTAGAGTTTTCCGACTCGTGCCCAGAGCATTGTGACGCAAGAAGCCACACGACCTCGTTCGGCGGAAGTTAATCAGTTATGCGGCGGATTATTTTTTTATTATTTATTTGCATCAGACACAAAAAGTCCATAGAATTCAAATTTTTAACAATCATCATCATCATATTTAGTAGCTACACGGCGTCAAGCGCACGTTGTTGGTCTGATGAAAGCCTTTCAGAGTAACTTTGCTGAAATTTTAAAAAGCCTAAACCGTAGCTATGATTCTCAAATGGCGAAGATTTATCAAGATAAAGGGATTAAGTATGACGATCGACGTTAAAACTGGTGTGTCCGCCGTGAGACTTAATTTGTCCGCCGAGATAGCTGCTCAGACCGGACACGTTTGTCCGCCGTCAACAAAAACGAATTTCGAGGCCTGCATGCCTCACACAACACATTGATAATTAATACAAGACTTACTCTGCAGTAAGTGACTGGGCCGATCTTATCTGTGTAGGAAGCAGGCGTTCCCATGTACAGGCGTCTGTTGATGCTGATACGGTCAACAATATAATTGATGCGATCTGCCTGGCCGTAGGTTCCATCGGTGGTGATGAAGTACCAATCGTACTCGTTTCTAAAAAGCAGACGCTTTGTAACTAAGACGAAAAACATCGGTTCTATGGAAGATTAGTCGTAGTCTCATTGTTAAATCAAGTCGACAGGCAAAATGGACGAAAGTTGAAGAAAAGTAATGGGGAAAAAGAAGAGTGTTATAATTAGCGAACCTTTTTAAGGTTCAAATTGGTATTTCAAATATCTAGATCCACAAAAGTCCACAAACAAATTACCATGCAAACTAAACTAAATATTTGCTCATAAAATAGCAAAATGATTCACCCGTTAACGTCACCAGACTTCACACAATAACCCATTGTGGCTTTAGTTGTTTTACCAGGCATCCTTTTAAGAGAGGCCACAAAAGTTTAATAACAAAAGTTTTCTGAATTTATTAAGATATAGTAGTATTTAAATCTATGCAATTAAAAATGAGTATGTATATTGACAATGCACTTCAAAAATAATGATACTACTTAAAGTATTCTGTCAATGAATACTGCGGTTGCACCATCATAAGCATGCATCTAATCGAACAAATTTAAGCATACTTGAACTTATCATAAAGGTAGGTTAACGTTTGGTATAGTATTTGTGTTGGATAGGTGCTTGGATGCAGAATCAAGGACATTTGTTGGGCTTTTGGTGGGTTCAGCTTCGATTCCTCACTCAAACCATCAAAGAATATAACTTTCTTCATGTGATGCGAGTAGGTCTTGTTGAAAGCGACCCCTGTGAAAATTAGGAGCTTTTACAATGCGAGATACTGAAAACAGACTAGGTTACGATGCCAAATTTTAAACGCCAAATACTAGAAACTTGACGTTTTTTTAATACACTTTCATATTAAACTATGGCACGGTCTCAACACCTTTGGCTATGATAGTAATCATGCTGGACAAAACCAGCCCAAAATGTAATACTATGAAAAGTATAATCAAGATTCGGGAAAAGTTACCTTTTCAAACCTGATGTTTTATAAATAGCCTACTGCGCATTGATAATAATTAGAGTTTTTTAAACTATTTACAATGCTGAAAAAAAAATATATATATCAACATGCCAAAATTCAAGTAGCCAGCCAAATGCATTAAAAAGCGCTGAAATTTCTAAAATTTGCCATCAAAACCGCCAATATGGCAATCCTGTTTTCCGTGCATGATGAGGCCTAGCATTTGGCTTCTAGTCCAGATAGTATTACTGTACCGCGACGTCCACGAGTAAGGGATGCAGTTCAAAACTGTAACAGCACAGACACAGTGACAAATTAACAAGCTCTCAAAAATGCATTTAAAACCAAAAATGAGACAAAATACCTAAATCCATGTATGTGCTTGCTGAGGTCAATACCGCAGACACTAATTTCTCCCTTATCCCCAACTCAGTGCTGATGAAGCGGGTTCGAACAATCTTCCTCTTATTTCCTTCTAAATCTGGGTTAATTTTTGGCATTAACTCTGGATCGGTAATAATTCTCGGTTCAAAATCTTCCAAAGAGTCATAGACCGGTACAGCATACTCCCGATCCTTCCTCTGCACAATAACAAAATAAAGGTTATATAATATACCTTTTGTTTGATGCTTAGCAGTGAAGAAAATTATAACATTGATAAAAAGCCAAATTTAACTCACCCTCCTATTATATAAACTGATAAATTCAAAAGAAGGAACACTACCGGTAATTTCAAATTCAACCCTGATTTACAGATAAAACAGGAAATTTTAAGACGTGTGGTAATTACAGACAATTGCATGCTTGCGGCTCATCTTTTTTGCTATCTATAATTTAAAATTACTTTTCCGCACCTTGCCTTTCTACCACATCTTGTGATCTGTTTAACACCTTTTGATGCAGTTACCTGTGACTCGTATAGCCTATATCGTTGAGTTTGAGCTAGTCAGAAGTACTGGGCAGCTTTTGTTTTTTCCTGTTTATAGAGTTCATAAAGCATTGTATTTTATTCAGTATTCAGATGTAGTTAAACTGTATGTTATTCCTGAAGAGGACATCTTGCAATGTCGATATTTAATTTGTTGTGTAGTTTTGTGTTTCTGTAAATATAATAAACCTGAATATATTAAATTTGATCATGTTGCTTGGCTTCGTATGCCTATGGTCTGAGAAGACAAACTCTCTACCGAAGCTCCATCTATCATAGCTATCATAACAAACCAAACAACTTGACTTTTCAAAAAGTAAGGAGAGACCAACAAAGGTTATGGCCTTGGGTAAAAAGTTTAGTTTATGGCAGCATAAAAACATGGCCAGCTTCATAATTCGGCATTGTATTTTTTGTATCCAGTAAGTGTATGCAAAATCATTAGCTAGGAACAATGCCTAACTGCAACAAGATAGCTTTTTCAAACTATTATTTTAACATGCTAAAGCTAGCTGTTAAGAAAACTAACATATCTCTTTGCATCCTCTTCACTCATCTGCTTGAAGTCAAGACTGTCATTGTCGGGATCATAAGGAGAAAATTTCATGTCCTGCAAAATTTAATTATGTAATAATCATACATAAATCATTATGCAAAGTCAAGAGTTAAAATTTATGTAATTTCAAAAACAACTAGGCTAGATGATAGAATGAATGTTTAAACACAAGCATGAGTATTCAGTATTCACACAGAAGATAGTCTACCAAACCAAAATGTCGGAATGGCCGTTTCGGTGAGTCCGATTCGGTGAGTCTGATCCCTTAACGAGGGATTTTTTCATTTTTTTTTTAATTATCGGGTACCGTAGCCTAATTAGTATTGCCGTTTTAGGGTTAAGGGTTTGGGGTTAGGAACTCACCGAATCGGACTCACCGAATAGTAACAGACCCCCAAAATGTACCATATATAGTTACATGTATATAACAGTAATAAAAAAAGTACCGGTATGGTTTATAAATGGCTGAACCAGAATACAATATATAATAAACAGATTAAATCAGTTAATTACATACCACTTAAAAACAACAATCATTTTTACAGTGATGTACCATAATCAACATTCTGGTCGGATGTTCCTGCTAGAGAATGGCAAACGTTGGCCAAAGCTTCCTAATTGTTTAAGTTTTTCAATAGTGTTAAAATTTGAGAAGTTCCCTAGATGAATTTTTCTTTGCTAAAAAAGGATGTGGCCATTTTTTTGAATAAAATTGCATGCAACCTTGTCAAACTTTGTTTTAGTGTAGCCTACTAATTATTCATACTAGCTGAGTTTAAGGAAATATTATATTGATTGCATGCACACATTTTTTTTGCAACTACTTGTAGGCTACACTGTACAGGTAGCTGTACAAAATAAAGACATTCATTTAAAAAAAAATTTTATGGGTTATTTTTAGAAATAGTTTTTGCCATTTTTGTTATTGGCGTCAATTTTTGCGTTTATGGTACATGTGCAAACTTATGTTTTAGGAAAAGATGCACTGAGTGCATGACGTCATGCTTGAGTGATGTAGAGTACACAGAGCTTCAGAGGTTCTGATAACAATAACCTCTGAAGCCTAAATCTAAACATTTAGGCTATGTTTACATGACGTTTCATTATGTTCGAAATGGAATATTTCCATTTTGGTTCGTTTGGCAGAGGAGTAATCTGTTTAGATGCGCTGACAGAAGCGAGATTCATGGCGGTCGGGATTTCATATCAACAGTTTTGACAGAAATGAAACCGATATTAAGCAGTTGCAGGTGATGTAAACACACCTCAATGAGAATTCAATATATTTTTCATTGATGGTGCAAAATGTAGAGAACAATACAGGAAACACATAAATTTGGCACCAACAACAGGAAAAGATGACAAAACCGATAGGTTTAAAATATGCATCGATAAAACACTGTTTGGAAAATACTATCTTAAAAATGCATTGCCACCAAACCTAGAAAAGAAAGAGAAAAAATAACTTTTATATGATATCGTCCTAGTAGCTCCAGTAGTTTGATTATAGTCAGTTAGGTAACTGGTAGAGTATGTAGTCTACTCTATTAGTAGTTTTGCAAATAAAAAGAACTTCCGGCAGCAGTGGCCGAGTGGTTAGCGCATTGGGCTCGCAGTCGAGAGCTTGTATGTTCGACTCCAGCCACCCGCACTTGCTGTTGTTTCTCTAGGAAAGAAACTTTACGACAATTGCCTCTACCCAGTGATCAATTTCGAGTAATGGGTAGTACCAAATTTAAGTCATAAGTAGAGTAGACAACCGGAAACAGACATTGCCGTCGGCTGCAGCATGGGTCAGGTGTACGTCGGAAGGCGTACACCGATGCATAGCGCTCAAGTCCGCTTTCCGCAATGCAGGATAAAGATATGACAAACAAACTTGATAAAATATTACATTACCCACTCAGCCATCTATGCATATTGCATGTGCTGAAACGTAAAAGAAGAAAAAAACACTATAGTTGCAGACTTTTTGCATAAAAGTATGTACCGGTACCAGTATATTTACATCATTGTTAAGCTTTATTAAATTCTTTCTGTATAAAGTCTTAAATGGTTTGAAAACATTACCTTTTGTCCATTAATAGAGCTTAATTTTCTGTCAATATGATCTTTGGAAACATGGACACAATCTTCGTGACTGATTGGCATACGCAGTATGCTCATGCTAATTCCCAATGAAAGCCCAACAATGACAGGCAGTACAGGTCTTAACTTGCTAATGACTTGTAATCTACTGGTACGCATTCTTTCACTAACCAATTAGCCTTGTTATATTAATTATTATCAGTACAATGATTCTGAAAACATGTTTATATCTATTCAATAAATCTTAGCTAGGCTATTACAGACAATAGACACATATGCAACTTTATCACAATTTTAAATCTTAATAGCCTACAGTACGGTATATAGGACTCATTCAGTAAGAGTGCCTTCATAACCTCAACAGTCCAGTTTCTTACTACTGAGCTAGTAACATTTTAGCAAGTGGCGAAAGTTGGCAATTTATGAAACTAAACAAGTCATAACTTGGTACCAGTATGTCAGATTCAGAAACCAACAAATACAGTATAGCAAGCGATAACCAAGCAAACTCGTTGCAAGCTGATAATCTAATTTGTTGACTTGAACAGTAGCTGAAATATACTTGCTGAATTGTCGCATTCCAACTGGTCAGACACCCCATCACCAGTCCTCACAAAACAAAAACTACCGGTACAACTCATCATCAGTTCATCACAGGGTTGCCAGACTGAAATTTGAAAAAAAGGCCAAACTCAACAAGAAAAAAGGCCAAATTGAGGCCAAATAGGTAGAAAAAAGGCCAAAAATAAGCCAAACTTAAACAAGATAAAATAAGCATTGTAATCGGGGTTGTCAGACTGTGAAAAGGTCTTAATGTCAAAATAATACAAGAAAAATCCGGTGGAAAATTTTCTTAGGAGGTGTAGGCCTAGCGCCTGCGGTCTTTTTTCATGTTTGCTTTAGACAGTCTAATTGCCGTTGTGAAATTTGTGCTTGGTAGGAATTTGAAACGCTGGCTGAAAATTAAGGCGTTTTCTAGGAATTTTTACCACTTATCAGGGTTTAGTTTTACATACGTAGTTTTAGCCTACGTTGTTGTAGGTGTTGTGCATTTGACACATGCTGCCAGGCCCGCAGCCAGCCGGGGGCCAGGGGGGCCTCACCCCACTAAAAAAAATTTTGCTCCCTCTGGCAAAATCCCAACATTTTCGACCAACAGCCACAATTATAATGATTTTGCCCATTTAAATTTTTTCGGCAACAACGTTCCGACGTGGAAGTTCATTCATTTCTTTGTAATAGACTCCTACTCGCAAAAGAAGCAAGGTATTGTTCTCAAGATCATCCCCACTACACGCTAGTACCCGGGATGTTGCTGTAGCAGCTACAGCTAGGTATGGGCGGATGTTCAGACCACTCGACGTCCGCTACAAAGGCAATACCTTACCAATAGCAAGGTATGAAAGGAATGGTCCAACAGGAAAGAGTCTTACTATAGTGTCGAACAGAGCTGAACACTTTTCATAAGAAGGTCAAATATGAAGGCAATCAATATTAAAATGTCGTCAGTGAATAAAGCTAAATTCAAATCGTCATAATTGAATAATTTACGTTCATGTCGTCTAAATTCCTCAATCGTCGTAGGCTACTGCGTGATGTGCAGTCTGACCATGGGAAGAGCTCAACACTTTGCTCTCCTGGGCCGCATCGAAACGAGCTTTTGCCTAAGGATGGGTTTCTTTTATGTCCGCTTTTTTTTCTCCATCCTATTTTTATTATGATGACTGCTCATCCACATCAATATTGGTACTGGCAAATGCGAACCACAACACTTTTCATTAGGCTATCATTTATTGCTACATGTGTGCTTCTGTTTGTTTTTTGGGTTTTGTGGCCGTGCTAACTACAGACATAGCCTACAGGCTACTATATGATTTACTATTCCGGCACGTTTTAAACCTTTCAAGGTTTTGCCACCATTTCCCGTTTATTAACGTCCTGGTAGGCCTATATCGACTATTGTAGTTACTATACTTAGTTAGTATCTTTTATGTCCCTGACACGTTAATGACTACAAATAAATGAATGAATGATATTGTATGTATCATGAACATTACTACAGTAATTATTAAAAAAAGTTTCTTTTGTAACAAGTCTATGATCAATAATATATTTGCTCATCACAAATTTATTTATAACAAGTAGGCTACACATTACAAGTACTGTATTTAACAAGTAGGCTATATATAGAACATGTATTAAACAGTGGTGAATACGGTTTTCAACTGGTAAAGTTACGATATATGAGAAATATTGATTATTATGCATTTTGAAGATTAAATTTAAAAAAGGCCAAATTTAAGGCCAAATCTAGAAAAAGGCCAAACGTCTAATTTCTAAGGCCAAACGGCTTTAAAAAAAGCCAAATTCGAGAAATTTGGCCTTAAAAAGGCCAATCTGGTAACCCTGGTTCATCACCCGTCCCAAACGTCAGTTTGGTCAAGACAAGACAGCAGTAGGGTTGCCAGAAATTAATATAAAAAAGAGCCCAAGCTTATGCAAAAAGTAGCCCAAAAGTAGCCCAATTTTTTGGGGGTTCTAAAATGGAGCCCAAATTGGAGCCCAAGCAAAGAGATAGGCTATTATACAAAATTATTGAAGAACGCTTGATCATCAGTCCAGAATTATAAGTGTTTTTTCAGTTCTTCACATCTTTCAGACAGATGGGCAACCATGCATTCACTTAACTGTTTGATAAAATAACTATAAACAAGTACCGTACCGGTTCCACACCAAACAACACAAAAAATGGTTTAATTGCTTTTCGTGATGAGCTAACGCATCAAGAGTGTCCCCCTCAAGACCATCAACAGTTTTGATAACCCACCTTGGTCGTTCAACATAGAAACTATCTTTTTTTTACTCATATAAATTGTTAAAAAAAATTTCACTAGCCTTTCTTTTCTCATCTTTCTACATTTGTAAAAACTTTATTAAGGTGTTGCGAGTTGCGACCATGCCATAACTGATTGTCCTGCTTTGGCATCATGCACGTTATAGCATCCGTGTTTTGTTGCTTCTACCTTTTTCTAGACCCTTGCTATGTTTAAAATATATTGTTTTTCGTTGTGATCGTCAGAAATAAAAACAAACTGAATTACTGAACTGATGCCCACTACATTTTCATGAATCACTTAAGTTGCCAAGATTGCCAGATATTAAAGCCTAAACATGTACATTTTTGAAAATTGGCATCTTTATACTTAGTAAATTGGTAACCCTGCTTGACCGAGGCCTCCAAAAACGCTGCTCCTCTATGAAATAACTACGAATTAGGTAAACATCTTAAACATGATATAATTTTTACATAAAAAGTTATATTATATTTTAAAAAAAAAGTAGCCCAATTGGGCGCCAACCAAAAAAGCGCGCCCAACACGAATTTTTGGCGCCTGGAGAAATCAAAAGTAGCCCAATTGGGCGTAAAAGCGCCCAATCTGGCAACCTTAGACAGCAGTTCCAGTGTTACCAGAGCCTACACATTTTTACAGCGAGAAACAGTTTTCCAACTGGCCAAACATCTTCTGCAGGAAATCCAAAAAGATTCAAAGTGTATATCCTTGGTTTTTAAATCAAATGTAGCTCCTTAAATCCTTATTTTATTTTATTTTATTATTTTATTTTATTTTATTATTTTATTTTATTTTATTTAATTGTAAAATCCTTGGTTTTTATGTACACTTGAAATGATGAAAACGCTTGGAAAAACAGATTTTGGCCTAGATTTCGTTCGTATTTGTGGATTTATTTGTCGTCTGCAGCTCGGTTTCAGAGAACCACTCATCAGTGAAATCACCCAACCCTGATTTAAGTTCACTTGTTTTTATTTCTGACTATCACAGCAAAAACAATACGTTGCCGAGTGGTGAGAACGTCTGCGCGACGCTCGAAAGGACGTGTGTTCGACACCGCTCCAGAGCACGCGGCTGTGTCTCGGCGAAAGACACTTAAAGGCAAGCCAAAATAAGGGGAGCAGCTGACTCGAAGACTATATGTCACTTCGCTGCTTCCTGTCGTCTGTTGTATCGCATCTCGCATCTGTGATCGCAGTGTTATCGCATGTTATCGCAATGGGCGCAAATAAAAGCCTGATTATTACTGTATTACTGATTATACACGTCAACATAGCAAAGATCGAGAAAAAGGTATAAGTGACAAAACGCGAACATTCAAACGTGCTTGTGACCGAAGTAAGTTTAAGTTGAAGGATTTGGCATGGGGCAACTCTTTCAGAAACATTTAAGATAGAAAGTGAAATAAAGGAAATTGTTTCATCTAAGAAATTGAGTAAGCTATTTATGCCTGAAAATCTGGTTACCGTGCACTGTATAAGTCTCAACATTCAGCACTCGATTTTTTACTCAGATTAACCGTGAAAACATTGTTTCAAGCGGTTTTATCTTAAACTACTAAGAATATTTTTTATCAAAGGCTCTGTCCGTCCGAAGATAAAGATTCAAAGCCAATCCAAATATATACGTACCATAAAAAGGTACATATATAGCAGAAGTGTAATTAATAAAAGTACATTATAAAACACACGAAAATGATGTAAACACTTTTCACCCTTCATTTTCCTAATAGTGGATCACAATCGATGACGTAACATTATACAGCACAGCCCAATGAACTCATCTGCAAATGCAATGTTCTTTTAATCAGGCCGGCTTATGAAAAAAGATTACCAATATTTCTCGGGACCATGACATTAAAGACATTTTTATTTTTGATTGTTAATGTCTTTTCTGTGTACTCTCTTATTAAGACAACATTTAAATTTACCTTATTTCTGACATGCAATAAGAGTGGATTGTTGTTTGCAAATATTACTCCAGTCCTCAACTCTGAAGGTAAGAAAAACATCTGTGAATTCTTTGTTTATTACTAGCTAATTTTGATCAGGGATATCTAGAGAAGGGGATACGAAGGCTTTTATTACGTCTGACAATAGAAGGGCTTCTATTTATCTTAAATAATTTCTGTTTATGGTAAAATGACAATTGGCCAGTGTTGTACGTGTCAATTAAATAAATTGACAGCGTTAGCGTGAATTGCCTAAAAACTTTATGGCATAAAGCACTGCGTCAGCTCTTAAAGAAATTGACGGCGTCAGCGCTAATTTCTAGCATTATTTTAGCTACGGTATTTACGACTTCATCTTTTCTCGATTACAACTTTTCTCAACTCAGATTCCCATGATACAATAAACAAACTTGAAACTGCATAATTGGATAGATGAACAGCTGCCACAGCAAAAGATTGTTCATGCTATCAGTCTGAAAGTTAAAACGTCAAACAAAATTTAACTCTTATTTTGAAACGAGATTTTCCATGAGAATGAAAAATGACGCATAGCGCATGACGCTTAAAATCGGCAAAAAAGTTGATGGCGCTATCACTTCCGTCAACTAAAAAATAAACTGACGACGCTAGCCTCAGCCTCAACAAAAAGTTGACGGCGTCAAATTGACGGCGTCAACTTACAACACTGCAATTGGCACATATAGTAATTTAATAAACTTTGTTATGACAACCTGCATTGCACTATTACCACCAGGTATTTAATAATCAATAAATGCTCATAATCACTTGTTAATTCAACTACCCGTATACTTGCTTTACACCTGGGTCATTCCAAGCCGAACGTCCTGAAATTTTGAAACTTTCCAGTTTGACCCTCTCCAAATTTGCTGAAAATCAGACAAAAGGTTATATAACATGATTGTACTTTTCAAATTATGACATTTTTAAATTATGTACACCCCTGCGCTGATAAGCGCTCGGTCATTTTCGGCCATTTTTAAACAAGCATATACAGTACCCGTATCTCTCATTGCAAATTTAATCTACTTCATCTTTGGCAAAATGAGACACTTTTTCTCCTCTCGTATTGTCGCTATATGTCAGGGCATCCGTTGGTTAGCCACTGCCTGGTGTCGTCATCGATGGAAATTAGGCCTTCCATACCATGGGGTGGTCTATATAGCCGGCAATCCTTGATAATGTGGGCTGCCGTCTGCATTTCGCCACACTCACAGGCAGCACTCTCTGCCAAGCCCCAACTCAACATGTCTGCACCATAACGTCCAACACCAGTGAGCAAACGGTTACTCCTTGATGAGGCAAGTCTAGAGAGGCCATGTCTAGGGATGGGCAAAATAGAATACCGAATATAGAATAACCGGTTGTAGAGTCTAACCGGTTTCAAAATGCATTTGAAATCGGATAATTGAAACCGCTTTAACGATCTACTTCGTAATAGTCCGTTTGATCGCAACGAATTCGCTGCAGCGAAAGTAGAATTTTTATCGATTCAGTGCGATGCGGCGTCGGAAAAACGCACGAGTTTCATTGTTCGCATTAAAGAGATCTTTCTTGTCAAGCGCTTTGTAGTCCTCACAGTCTTGCGGAAGTGTGCTACGAAACAGCTTAATCCGCTTTCAGGATTTTTCTCTATTTTGGTACCACAAACCTAAGTTGTTTCTGGTAGAATACAAGGTCGACTTGCTGGCAGAATACCAACATCGTGAGCTCCCACTCTCGTATGCAACATCGTAAGCTCCCACTCATCAAAAAAAAAAAAAAAAAAAAAAAAAAAAAAAAATATGCAGGGCAACGTCGACCACAGGGTGTGCGAATTAGCGACCCTCCTTGCCGAAGTAGGCTACGTACGGGGGCTTTGTCTTAGCTTTTACTGTACTGCCGCAGAGCAAGGGGGGGTGCAATTTTTTTTAGGGGGGCCGAAACAATTTAAATGGGCAAAATCATTATAATTGTAGCTGTTGCTCGAGAATGTTGGGATTTTGCCAGGGGGGCAAGAATGTTTAGGTGGGGTGGCGAGGCCCCCCCGGCTGGCTACGGGCCTGTAATACCGTACATGCCAGTACAGTGACATGGACGACTTGTTGAGCTGTGGGATTGAAGATGCTGCTTGCAGTAGTGAAGATGAATCAGCAAATTTGGCTTCCCCTGCTTCAGAAATAGATACATATCTCACGTTGTTGAAAGCATTCACCACATCTCTTCAAAACGCCCTTGTTTGATGGAAAGCAAAACAAAAACCAATTTTCTTGTTTCTGTCAGTTAGTTTCAAAATATTTTTGTGTACCTGCTACATCTGCTTCTTTAGAGAGATGTTTTTCAAGTGCAGGTTTAACTGCCACCAAGTTGAGATCTCGTTTGACTGGTGAAAGTTACACTGCGATAAGCAATTTTTGTGATGTTCATTGTTTTTGCAAAGTCATTAAAATCATTAAAATGTGTCAATGGTAAAAACTGTCAATTATTCTAGAATACATATCTGTATTCTATATTCGGTTTCAGTATTCTAGAATATTCTAGAATAGCTAATTATTCTATTTTGCCCATCCCTAGCCATGTCCCAGCTGGTTTTCGGACAGGGATCTGAATACTTGGCGAAGTGGGGACGTGCTGCTTGACCATTGTTCACACCACCCGCGTGGCACCACTGTTTGCTAGGGCTTCCACCAGAGGCTTCCAGAAGGTCTTGTGCAGCGCGTACAAATGGCTTTCTTGATTTTAGCCGCTGCTTTGGTGGATATCTCAGCGTGGTTGTGTGTAGCGGATGGCCAGGGTTTAGGGCTTTACGGCTCAGGGAAAGAATAGCACGTTGGCGCCGTAGTGCAGCTGGCTCAATGTTTGCAAGGACAGGCAAACAGTCAGTTGGAGTTGGGCGGAGGCAACCTGTGACAGTTCGCAGGCAGTTGTTGATTGGTACATCGACAAGGTCAGTATGGGCACTTCTGCACCAAGTAGCAGCATAGTATTCAGCAGGGGCGTAGACTAAGGCTAAACCACTTGTTCTCAGCACTGAGGGGCTAGCACCCCACCTTGTACCAGCAAGACGTTTCATGAGAGCAGTACGAGCTGTCACTTTTCCGCTTAAGTGTTCTAGGTGTTTGCGGTATGTAAGGGACCGATCAAGTCGAACTCCAAGATATGTGGGTGTGGCTTCGAAAGGAAGTGTTCGGCCGTTATTTTGGATGTTAATTTTCCTGTTTGAGTCTCTATTACATAGGTGGAAGACAGAAGTCACCGTCTTCGCTTCACTCAACTTGAGGCGTCATTGGTGCAGATAGGAAGATAGAATGTCCATATCCTTAGTCAAGGTGTTCTGCACTGTTTCCCATTTGCCGTGAGAATAAAGAATAGCCAGGTCATATGCGTATTTATTAGAGGAAGTATTTGGAAGGTCATAAATGTAGATGTTGAGCAACATTGGGGAGAGAACAGATCCCTGCGGAACTCCATTTCTTAAACGTCTCTGTCGGCTGTTGCTGGTTTTAAGGATGAAGCTGCGGTTGGAGATGAGTTCTACAATAAACTTAACCATGTGTCTATCTGGGATTATCTGCAGCAGTTTGTAAGTGAGACCCCTGTGCCAAACAGTATCATATGCCGCAGTAAGGTCGAGGAAGACCGCTCCTGACTTCAAGTTGGCCTCAAACCCATCTTCGATGTTTTGTGTCAGCAAGGTTACTTGGTCGACTGTTGATCTTCCTCTCCTTAACCCCGCCTGTTCTTGTGGGAGTTTGGGGTCAATAACGGGTTCCATTTGTCGGTGTAAGACGCGCTCCAGTAGTTTGAATGGCACGCACAATAGGGAGATGGGGCGATAGCTAGAGTTGTAAATGCAAAAAAAACGAACCGTTTTTTTTTAAAAAAAACGTGTTTTTTTTCAAAAAAAACTTGGGCCAAAAAAAACACGCGTTTTTTGGTTTTTTTTGTTTTTTTTGTTTTTTTTCATATTTTTCTGGAAAAGTTGCAAATTTTTTACAATTTGCAGCTTAGTTTCATTATAGTGCTCTTGAAAAACATTAAACTAGTAAAATTGGTTTTGTTGGTGTGCTGAAATTCCTAAGTGTGTGTGCTTGGCAGCAGCATATGTTTTTTGCATAGCCTTATAGCCTACGTTGTTTCACTTTCTTCTTCATTCTCAGGCATGTTTGTGGCAGTAGACCTAACAAACATTGAATTAATGCAATTTGATACATGACATAATGTAGATGAGTTAATTTCTTTTTCCTTTTATGGAAGTGCCCTTTATGGAAGGTAGCCTACGATGTTAGTATACTGGTAGGCCTACTGGTTATTCTTGTACACACTCAATGGGTTGACGAAATTTTGGCAAAAACAAGATGGTAGTATTCAGAACACACATTACCTTGTTTGTGGTAATTTACTAATGCAAGCTATTGCCAATAGCTTGTTTAAACATGTTTTTTTTAACTGATAGCTTAACAACGATAAATATGCTTTATAAATGTTGAAACAGAAGTATTCTTTTCGTGTGTTGTAAGGTCTTAGACACTTTGTCATTGATGCTTCCTGCAGATCATTTGTGACATAATGCAAGAGATCTTATCACTGATATTTTTAGCTGTCAAAAGTCAGTGCATTTGTCAGAAAAGGTTTAGGTTAATGTTCCTTTCAAATGCCCACCACCCATGTTAACTATTGCTAGTAACTACTAACCATGAATGAAGAAAGTTTCCCTTTAAAGTGGAGTTTTTCAGCACTGCTCGCAGTGTTCACATAGTGAATAAATGCTTCATAATACTTTTCCTGACAAGAATAAAGTTTTACCCATATTAGGCTACCGCAATGCAGGATAAAGATACAAAACAAACATCAAAGATGAAAACTTGTTTTATTTGGGAACTACGCTGGAGTAGAAAGGAGTGAGAATTGACCTCTTGTCGTTACGCACCAATAAAACCATGATGCGTAACTTTAATTTTTTTTTTTTATTAGGTAGAGAAAAGATTGATGAAAAGTTTGGCAAAAACAGAAAAGTGCTAAAGTCTCAAAGTCCTGAAAACTACAGTAGTTCAATTTGGATAGATAAGTGCAACCATACTTCTTTTAAAAATGTCTATGACAGCACAATGGTGTGATTAAGGGAAAACAAACATGACTATGACATCACAATGGAGTATTGAACCTCTTCAGGGAAAACAAAAAACATCAAAATTTTTCCATCTTTCACTACATTTAAATGTGATTTGGGCTAAAAGTTGGGGCTTTAGCACTACACTGCTTTTGCCAAACTTTTCATCAATTTTTCCTCTACCCAATTAAAAAACCATTTTTTTTTTAAAGTTACGCATCATGGTTTTATTGGTGCATAACGACAAGAGGTTAATTTCTTTTTATCTGAAAAAATAGTTGCCAAAACTTGTTTTAATGTTCATAAACAAATAGCCCACCCCAGAAAACATGGGGTAGAGCTAAATATTATCCAAATATGTTGAGCGGTTCTTGAGATATTGCCATTTCTCTATTGCTCCTTATCTATGAAGCCACCTAGTGGCCAAGGTTACTTCACTTATAACTCGAGAACCGTTTGTGTGATTTTCATCAAGTTGGCACCAAATGCACATCAACTGGAACAACCTCTTGACGTTGTACTGGAAAAGGTGTGGAGTGCTGGTCAAAAGTGCCTTTGTTAAGTAGAAAAACAAGACACTGACCACCTGGTCCTAACTTGCCCATTAACCAAAATCCCAGGTGGCTTCAAAACTGTACACGAGTGTGGTACTGCATTTAACAACTGGCTCGACCAAATTACAGACAATACTTGAGATGTGCCAACCATAGGACACTGTTACTGCTATTTGAGACAGTGAGAAATCTTTATGGCTCGTGTGTCGAGACTTGGGATCTACAAAATTGCAATGAAAAAATAGGCCTATACCAGACATATAGTCTCATTTACAGTAAGTTATACGAGTTATGAGACTGTTTCTTTGTTGAAAGAGACGCTATTGCAATGAGTTTACCCTAATTGCTGCATATTGTGACATTTAATGTCAAAATAGGTAAAAAAAACAAAAAAAACAAAAAAAACGAATAAAAAACAAAAAAAACGATAAAAAACAAAAAAAACGAGCTCGTTTTTTTTAAAAACAAAAAAAAACGTTTTTTTACATCTCTAGCGATAGCTCTTTGGGTCAGTTACCGGTTTGTTTGGTTTTGGGACTGCAACAATCAATGCTTTCCGCCAGAGTTTAGGGATCTTTAGGGTTCGCATGCAATGAGAATAAAAATTTCGTAGCCAATTAATCGTTTCCTTTCCTAAGTTTTGTATGAATTCGGGGTGAATCAGGTCTGGTCCTGGGGCCTTCCCTGCTTTCAGTAACTTTATGGCTTCATTCATTTCTTCGGTCGAAAAGTTTTCAGTTAGTTCGTTGTTACGCGTGTCATCCTTCCACATTTCTGATGTGAGGCTTGAGAGTCTGCGTTGAAATTTGCGGTCTATTTGTTGGTGTCGTCCATTTTCCACAACCTGCGATGCAATGGCATTAGGTGTTACAGGACATTTCGAACAAGTTCTGGAACTTCTTCCAGTCAGGCGATTGATCGTGTTCCATGCTTTACGACTGGAGTGGGTAAAGTCTATAGCTTCGACTGTCTCAATCCATCGCTCCTGACGTTTGGTGTTGAGGTTGAAAAAATTGAAATTTTTTACATTTGAAAATTTTTAAGCAATTTTTGATGTTTGCTATCTCCCAAACCAATAGTCACAGAACTATTGTCGCGGACATCAAAAATGGCTCAAAAATTTTCAAATGTAAAAAATTTCAATTTTTGAGACGTTCTATCTCTAAAACTAATTTGAAATTGGCAATTTTGATGGTAGACATGAAAACTATGGCTGCTTCTTACTCAGAATACCAAATTTTAGCCTTGTAAATGCTTTAGATTAAAAGTTGTGAAGACCCAAACATTGAGGAAAATTAACATGCAAACACATTTACAAGTTTTACATTTACAAAAAAGTCAAATTCCAGTAGCCTACAAGGCAACCAGTCATTTTAGGTTGAATGTTTGCTTCCTTTGTACAATGTGCTGTAGTTGTTTGTCATTTACGATACAACAAGTGCAATTGGCTAACTTAAAAGTTAATGTTGATGTTTTTGTCATTGCTTGAAATGGATATTAAGAGGGGTTAAACATCATTGCATCTCACCCCTTAATAGTTGCGGAACAAAGTTGAAACTCAGAAGATTAGTTCCTTATGAAAATCTCTAAGATGAAAAAAAAATTTTTTTTTGAAAACAGTGTCTGACGGGGTCATTTTTTCACCACAAGATGGCGTATTTTAGCAAAATTTGCTGCTGGTCCATATTTTGACATGAAACAACTTTTTATTGAAAGCAGAATTTTTTTCCAAATTCAATGAAGTTGTAATGCAGTAAGAGGGGAGCTTTCAGGATGTTTTGCTATGTTTATGTGCAATGCTATGTTTTGTGCAATGCTATGTTTTGTGCAATGTTGCAATGTTTTGTGCAATGTTTATGTGCAATGTTTATTAGGGTGCATCATCTGCCCTTTTTCGTTTAAATTTTGTTCTGCAGTTGTCAGAAGTGTTCCTTTTGTCAAAGTAAACACACCTGTGAAGTTTTATGCGAAATGATTTGGATCTAGGGGTACCACATCGCAAATGAATTTTTGACATATAGACGTCAAGCGAAAAATGCGAAAAGCCTAGTTTCAGATGGCATGTCTGTGGTGCACATATGTACCGTTAGTCCAAAAGCGTTAAATCATTCATTTTAGGGTTTTTCTCTCTAAACTGCACACCTTTTGATCATTTTATTGCAAAAAAATATTCGCTGAACTTTATCTAAACTTTAACATTCCCTGTTTTGGTCACAAAACACCAATAAATGCACATTGTTTTGCTGAAATTGCAAAATTCTGTATTTTCCGAATTGAAATAACACAGTTAGAAAAGGCACAGTTTCCTGCTCAACAAAATATGCAGTATCCATTAAACATTGTTGTTCATTTCCTTCTTCCGTAAATTCGGACACTGCCGATAGCTGCATTCAACAGTCTGCAGAACAGTTGGGAATCTCTGTTCAGACTTTGCCGATGAAAGATAGTCGCATCCAAGCTTGACGCCGCCTCGTTCAGCTTTATATCATTCACTACTCTCAGCTGCCTTACAACTGTGTAGCAAGCTGCATATGAAGGACAGCTGTCTCACTGAAGAACATCTTCGTCCATGAAACTTGTACAATGGCCAAGCTTTAGTGCCGCAAAAAGGAACTAGGAATCTTCATTGATTAGATCAGCCAACTTGGTGGCTGACAACATTGGAATCAATCTTGGTTTTCCAAAACCTTCTACAAATCTTTTTAATGGCTGTCTGAAACTTTTCATTTTCTTTAGTATTGCTCTTGCCATTGCTGCTTTCTCAGCTGGCAGTGTCTTGGTGCTGAAAAGGGCAAAGGGAGCAAGTTCTCCAGACAAGTACCATGTGTGTAGCATGAAATATTTGAGCGCTACCTCTGCTACCAGCTTGTCTTCTTCTTTGTATTGGTGTAAGACTTCAATAAAGCGCAAGTTGTTTGTTGGTGCGTTGACTTGGCACGGTGCTAAAAACCAGTACCAGCCATAGCACGACAAGATAAATTTGACAAGACGCTGAAACTTTGCAATTTGAATGTAATACACCATTTGCACGTCATGAACCAGTATGTCTGATAGAATGCAAAGGGATAAGTGTTCAACCATGTCGGAGTCGGTGTTTTTGTGATAGCAAAATACTGGATGCACAGTTGCTTGGGCATGTGTCCAGTGAAAGCCCTGGATTTCATTTTGCACATGAAAGGAATAATTCTCTGAAAAGTCCATTGCAATGAAAACATCACCTTCTTACAAATTTTCTTTTCTGGACTTGTAATAATTTAATTGTACTTTGGACACACAACTATGTGAAAGAAGTTAGACCAGCTTCTCAATCAAGGTTTCTATGAAATCTGAAACACTCGTGATCAACTGATCATCGTAACAATTTCTGCTCTATCAACTGTTGTCCACTGTTTAAAAGTGATGTCTTCATCATGATCCTCAAACAGCGAGTTAAGGTGGCTTCTCAAAACTTCTGAAGATGGACAGTGGTCACACTTGCAAAACATGCATTCTCTTGAGGTAATATCACAGACCATTAAAGAATGCAAGTCTGTAAGATTCTGCCAAATTTCCCGCCTCTATCAGTAACTTTGGGATTCTCATGAATTAGACAAACACAAACTGAATGGGTTTCGGAAGCTCCTGCCAAAACGCACCATTTTGGCCTTAATGTGCAAAATTTTGACAAACCAATCTTCATATCTGGTTGTCTCTTTTTAAACTCCTGATACTATTCACTTAGTGTCACCAAAACCAATCTGTTTTGTTGATAGCATTTTTTGCCCACAGACACTTTATCCTTTTGACCTGGAAGTAACCTACTAAATTCATCATCTTCATAGAACTTCAACACAGAATCAATAATCTCTTGAGGGAAAGCCCTTTTTCGACGTGGTTGAGGCAGGTTGAGGTTTTGGAAGATTGGTTTTGGTGACACTAAATGAGTTGTATCAGGAGTTGAAAAAGAGACAACCAGATATGAAGATTGGTTTGTCAAAATTTTGCACATTAAAGCCAAAATGGTGCGTTTTGGCAGGAGCTTCCGGAACCCATTCAGTTTGTGTTTGTCTAATTCATGAGAATCCCAATTTAACGTTGTAACTGTTGTATAAGACGTTGTAACCGGCCACGGAATTGGTTTTAACGTCTCCCCTCAGTCAGTTGTTTAAACTGTGCTACCCATCCTTCTTTCACTTTTAAAAATGCATGGTACACTTAATACAGCAAACTATCTCATTTTTACTCAATTATCCCACTTCATATCTGGAAGCTAGAAAGCCAAGAAAATTATCTTTCATCTAAGCCAAGTTGCAGAAAAATCGAAGTAGAGAGTTTTTTGCTATAAGCGATCAAAGTTTCATCATGCATGACTGATCACAAAGAGTCATGTGTGAAACTAGCCACTTGGTGGCCTATAGTGATATAGCAACAAACAAAAAATATATCTTTTCAGAATCTCCTTACTTTGGATAACTCATATGCATTGGAATTTTCAAGTTACCATTTGAAACACCTTCATAATAGCCTAATAGGTCAAACAAAATTTGCAGTTAATTTTTACGCATGAGCGATCACGAAAAGGGCCAGTTTTCAATCATCGATATCTCAAAAAGTACTGGGCCGATTTCGGTAAAATTGGTATCACTTTTTTTAGAATTGCACAGAGTTTCTACATATGAAATTTTATAAAAATCTACGACATATGGTTCCACAACTGTACCAGTAGCCATGAAATGACCCCAAAATAACAAAAAATGACATAATTTAATCCAATTGTGGTACCCCTAGATGTTAATGAATTCTTCTGAAAAGTTGCACATCTTCAACAATCATAAAAAGGAACATTTTAATCCACTGCAGAAAATCAAAGAAAAAAAAGAGGGGCAGATGATGCACCCTAATGTTTATGCAATGCTATGTTTTGTATGGAAGCTACAGCTTTTTTGGGTCTGGTACTATTCGGTGAGTCCGATTTGGTGAGAGCCTTTTCGGTGAGAGCCTTTTTTGGAGAGTTCCCTATTTGGTGATTTTTTGAATTTTTTTTTGAAAATTATTGGGTACCGTAGCCTAATTATCATTGCCGCTTTTTACATTGTTTTAACCATAAGACCCTAAACCTTAATCCCTAACCGTTAACCACTAACCCCAACCCTTAACCCCAACTCTTCACCCCAACCTTAACCTCTACCCCTTAATCCTTACCCCTACCCTTAACACTTAACCCCTAACCCTAAAACGGCAATGATAATTAGGCTACGGAACCCGATAATTTAAAAAAAATCACCGAATAAGGCTCTCACCGAATAGGAAACTCACCGAATCAGACTCATCGAAACAGGCCATTCCGGCTTTTTTTAATATGGTTCAAAATTTGTCTTTGCATCAAAATGGGGACACTTTGGGCCTCCATATTTGCAAAATGCTTTGAGACAATGTAATTTTGAAACTGGATTCATGTAATATACCTACAAGTGTCTTATTTTGCCAAAAATGAAGTAGATTAAATTTGCAATGAGAGATATATGCTTGTTTAGAAATGGCCGAAAATGACCAAGTGCTTATCAGCGCAGTGGTGTACCCAATTTAAAAATGTCATAATTTGAAAGTACAATAGATTTTGAGCTAAAATTTTCAAATTTTAGCTCAATCATGTTATACAACCTTTTGTCCAATTTTCAGCAAATTCGGAGAGGGTCAAACTGGAGGATCCAGGAAGTTTGGCATGGAATGACCCACTTAGCCAACGGCAAGGGTATTGTTAAGAATACCCAGCTGACTGGTAACCTTTCAACTGTTTTGTGTAGCTGAGCTGCTGCAATTTTAAAAAGAACCGCATGTCTAACGCGGTACCAATTACCGCCCTTCTACTTCTAGTGTCATGAGAATCAGCAATCGCTCTGAGCCTTTGTATCCCCTTCTTTAGATATCCCTGATTTTGATACTTATTGTTAGTAATTTTTTTTTTATAATTTGGTAGGCTTGTTTATGTTAAAAATTAGATGCCAACATGTTTGTAAACTAATGTATGATAATTGATAAAATACTGTAAAAGTTTAGCGGTGTTGATTGATGCTGTGCATTTTTTCTTAGTTGCATGACTTACCCAATTTTTCTTAACACAAGCACTCTTTTGTGCCATCTCACCTTGCTGAACAAGGCTATATGGTCACTTGAAATTGACACCATTAGTTTTAGACATTTGGTTACTTTTCTTGGCAAGTTGGTCTACTGCCAAGCTGTCAAAATAATATTGCTGAAAAGTTGTCATGCTTAGCAGCTTCTTTAATGATATGTCTGTATATTTAAGGTACGGTATCGGTATCTTTCATAGTGCAGGAGTTAGCACAAAATTTTTGTTTTGCATAACCAAAGCTACATAGAGTTTGCAAAATCAAGCAATGAAACTGATTACCAGTGTAACGGTCCAGTAGTTATATACTCCTAGACAAGAAGTACTTAAACGACAGTTGGCAGATTTGATAGTTGCAGCAGTTTTAACAAATATAAGATAAAAGTGAAAACGAAAGTTTGTGACAAAAATTATTGTTTTGTTTGGATAAAAATTATGTTTGAAGCAAGGCATCACTTAAAATACTTGAATCATGGTGATCTTCAATACAGGGCACAGGCCTTAATGTAATCTTTCAATCTGATTCAAGGCAAACTTGTTTATGCTTGGGTGCAACCTATTTCGTCCCTTGAACACTTCGTCCAAATGAGTAAAACAATTCTGCTCATTTACAAGTTTTCTCAAGCCAAATTCGAAACAGCATTCCCTCTTACAATGGAAATAACTTCTGGACTGCTACGGCAGTGTTGGAGACTTGCAGTCTATGGTTGCAGCTCAAAAGTTACGATACTGCCAGACTAGAACTTAGAAAAGCTGCCAGGCTGGCCCGCAAACAATCCAAAAGCAAACAATTTTAAACTAGCCTACGTTTAATTAACTTATTGGTCTCATACTAATGTGTGGGCTACGTAAGATTAAACAACGCTTATAGTTGTCACTAACTTTTTTAGGGGTTAAAATTTAATTATTTTTCAGAAAAAGACTTAGTAAAATGTTTGGAAACCCTAGTAACTCCTAGACCTCAGTAACTTCTGAACTACAGCCCCGGTGTTGAATTTGATTATTTTTAGAATATGTAATCCAAAAACTAAATTGCACCAAAGCAAGATCAAAAAGCTGTCCCCATCATTGCTCATCATTATACACATCTCTAGATCTAATTTTGTGTGAAATGGCCCATTTCGGTGAGTCCGATTCGGTGAGTCCGATTCGGTGAGTCCGATCCCTATTTGGTGATTTTTTTCAATTTTTTTTTTAAATTATTGGGTACCGTAGCCTAATTATCATTGCCGTTTTAGGGTTAGAGGTTAGGAACTCACCGAATCGGACTCACCGAATCGGACTCACCGAATAGTAGCAGACCCCATACATATAGCCATTCCATCTACACTGCTACAGCGCACTTGTTGCGCATGTGCACAATCATGTCCATAATCTCCTTGACAACTCTCATTGAATTTGAAGTGAAGACCAGAAAATTGTGTGTGCGATTGTAATGCAACATATTTCCCAGTTTTAGTAAAAAGCAAAAACAGAGAAGGTTGTTTTAAAAACTGTATTATATGTTTTGAAGCAACTGGATAATGACTTGAAGTGTAAAAAATCAAAGCAGAATTTTCACAAATTTCAAAACTTTGAGGCTAATTCAAAACGAGCAGCGAGAATGTTTGTCAGAAAATTTTTATTAGCTTCCAGTAATTTTTACAAGAAATGGAAACCATTAAGAAATTTGTTGGTTAAAAATATTTGTTATTTTGACTAATGTAAGCATTAAGCCTAGTCCAGTGGTTTCTGATCTTTTTCTGCTCATGGCCTATTGAACTCGTAAAATTTTGGTGGTGGCCATTTAACTTATGCAATGAAACACACAAAGTGATAATAACACAAAATTTTAATTCACAGTTTATTTACACAACTTTCATGAAAAGTTTTTTGCTGCATTTTGTCCATATTACTTTGAATTCTGGGAAAAAGCGTATGTCGTCTTCAGCATCAAAGCAATTTCATAGTCAATAGGGATGAGAAGGCTGACTCACACAATCATGTGATGGTGAAAAGCAATACATTTTTAGGACAGTTTTGTGCTGATGCATGGATAGTATGATGACACTTTAATTCAGAACTTATTGAAAAAATTTATGATGATTGTTATGAATTTATTATTCTGATTTTAGTCTAGTGCACAGTAGACAGTAGCCCACTGAAAACAGCTTTAACCACTGGCCTAGTCAGTAGAAAATCCTTATAGAGCCGATCACATATAAAAGCTTTGATTCATGGAAGTGTTGCCACATGAAGAATTGTCGCTTGGAGACATTTTTAAATCTAAAAAAGTTGCATGAGCATTTCACCACACTATTTTCGTTACACTAAGCCCTTATAATAAAACTTAACAAAAAGGTCCACCTCTTTTTAATACTTTTGTTTCACCAATGTCAATTGATTTAAAAAGAAGTAAAAAAAAAATTACCGAGGTGTTTTCCAATGCCCAGGTTAAGTTTTTTTTAGCCAAGAACTTCAACATTTACTAAACCACAAGTTTTTGTCTTCAATGCCAAGGATGTTTTTACAAATTCAGATACAAATCTCTGTCTGGCAACACTGCAGCGCTTTTAAAACTGGATTTGAGGCACTGGTGCATATGTGACTGTTTATTTAAATTTCTAGACGACATCATTGAGAAAGTACTAAGCGATGTGGCTCTTCTCTGTTTATTTATCATCATTCATTCAATCATGGCATCTGCAATTCTAAAAAGTCTGACCAATTATCTGGGATTATCTGTTCTTCACAGATCACTATACAACATCGCTTCATGCTGGAGTTTAGAGGTCTGTCAGTTTGTTATTTTACATTTTTTGTATTATTAGGGGTGGGCAAATAAAGGCATTTTGATAATAGTATTTCCAGGACCCAATTTTTTCATGGCCATTTTTCTCTCTGAATAAGAATCCGATGAGTTCTTTTGTCTATGACGTCATTTTAGGTTGGTTCAGTGGCCATTTTCAAAATGGCCGCTGAAAAATTGATATTTTCCATCAATCAGATGAAGATTTGATCATATGGGTCCTGTAATATGTCTAAATATATGTTGTTTGGGGCGTAGATTCTAAAAATTAACTCAGTTTTGCGATTCACTGCATTATTGTGGCGATATCATTTGAAAGTACGAAAAAAAACGCTTTTTACATAAAAAATTAAAATTTTTTAGTGTGTTTCACCATCTAACAGAAAATAATCATACGAATATCTCATTGACAATCATTCCCGCATAATTACTCATGCCAGTTCACATAATTCTGCTCAAAAGAGAGTCCACAGTCGTCGTAATGTTGGATACTGGTTTAGTACATTTTTAATAGAGGACTTCAGTTCTTCTGCACCAAATTTTTCAACCCGGTATCGTCTGTCAGCCGCCTTAACTCGTCTCATTTGTCGAATTTCGGGTGCTATAGTTAGTCGAAGATGGCTAACTTCGGCTAAAAGTTGTTTTCCACTCAAACATTCCAATAAATCAAGTGATGTACTTGTAACTGGACCGCCATGCAACTTACACAAGTCGATCTGACATAAGGTCTTCTGTGTCTTCTTGTTCTTTAGATCTGCTTTTTTAATCAGTGAAAGCTGTTTTGTTGCCTCGACAGTAGCCAGAAAGTCCGATTCCAGTTTTTTCGCGCTGTTGACTTCTTCTGAGCATCTTGCCCATTTCCAGCGTGCTTTCTTTTCCAATACAGATTTTTGTTCAAAGCTGGAGTCCACCAGTAAGCCATTTGTAAAAACCACATTTTTCCGGGAGTGTGTAGTAACAGACGTACTCCCACCTGTAACTCTTATACGATTGTCAAATTTTGCAAACTGTGACTCGCAGCCCAAATTTGTCAGTGGTGCCTGCTTCAGTGCTTCTCTATTTACGCCCACGTTTACATCTTGCCACAGGAATTCAACTGCCGAAAGTTTCCTCTCCACAGAATCAATAACCTCCCCCATCACCGCAGCTTCCAACTTATCCAGACCACTTGGTTTGCCTTCTCACTTCTTTCATCACATTCAATTTTTGATAAGAAAATAACTTCACACCATTCCAATTTCTGTCGTCATGCCACACCTTGTTGTCAGTCTCATCAATGCCCAAAAATTGCATCAGAGGGAATATGATTACATTTCCCATTTTGGTGTAGATTTCTGAGCATCGAGTGAACCATTCATTCTGAACGTATGCGGCAACTGCAAGCACCAACTTATTGCTGTTGATGTCTACCCCTTGGTTAAAGAACGCATCTATGTGCACACGATGTTGCAAATACAACCGCGCTAAATCTGCAATACGCCCAAATCGGTTAGATACAAATCTTCTGAATCCTCGGTAATCAATATTATTATCTTCCATCCACTGTGTATAGTCATTGTAAAGCGAAACACTGTGAGACGCATGACTTGGCGAAAACAACTTAGCGAGTGCTATGAGTCCTAAGGTATGAACTGATGTGCCATGGGAGCCGAAGACTTTCTCACCAACAGTTAGTGGTAAGAGATTTTGCAATCCAACTTTCTGCTCATCATTTTTGTACACTTTATCTATGCCGTGGTCAACACACAGTAGGCTATTATGTGAGCACAACATTTTAATCGCTTGTTGGTGTCTATGTCCAGTTTGTCCAGTAAAATATTACAATCAGCCGCCCGATCAGACATCCAAAAGTCAATTTGACTCTTGATATCCTTCACAGTGCAGTTCGCGAGGACAGCTAAGGTTTTCAATTTGAAACTGTACGCTATCGCTCCGTCTTCCCTGGAATGACTCAAATTTTCCACGTAACCAGTAGTAAATGACCTTTTATCACCAGCATTTCCAACGATTGTAATGTGATCTGTTTTAACATCGTAATGACGGTGACCGGCAGCTTTCTGTGTGTCATCGAGGCCTGTAGTGATAACTTTATCATCTTTATGCAGCAGCTGTCGCGCGACGTACTCGAGATTCAAATACGATGCATCTTCCAGATAACGTGATATCGTACGTCGACTTGGGAGTACGTAAGTCAGATCACGTACTGTTTGGTCAGGTTCATCATCATTATCGTCATCGCTATTCATTCCATCATCATAATTGTTCCCGGCATTGCAGTTTTTCTCGTTCTCGGTTCGCCATTGTTGACCAAACATCATATTAGCTACGTTGACGATTAGTTTGCATATTTCATTGGGTGATGCGGCCGTTTCTGAGAAACACTGGACCAAGCAACGTATGACTGTCTCATTGAAAGATTTTCGTCTAGTCCTCACCTTCACTGACGGGAACTTTATTTCTTCTGATGTTACGGTTTGTTTCTCAGCTGACTCTTTTGACCAACGAAGCTTTCTGTTGGGAAATGTTATTTGGGATGTCAATGGTTCAGAAGCCTCGTAGCTGACATCCTTGTCTGTGTCGACTGCACAATTCATTGCTTCTATGCTCTCTAGATTATCCAGTTCTCGCTATTCTCTCTTCCTTTCCTCAATCACAAGAACCTGGACCCAGCGAAACAAAAAATCGGGATGTAAGTTTTCTTGAGCTGACGGAAGTTCGCGCGCCATTTTCGCTTCATGTGTGAAGTCCAGTGAACGAAGTTCGCGGAAGTTGACAACAGCCACGAACTAAAAGTACAAAAACGAATATCCGTGAACTTCCATGCAGTTTGAAAGTGCCTTCTCAATCTTCCTGGTAACATGGTTGCATATAACAAGAAGCTCAAACGATCATTGGCGTAATAAATACACAAATAAAAACCTAAAAATGATCTTTTCTGCAGAAAAATACAAGAAGGTGTCATGCCAGGTAGCTAAAAGTGCTTTTATTGTAATTTTTGACCCTCAAAACATATGTTTAGACATATTGCACAGATATATTCGTCTCACTCGTATGTCCTGAGAGCAAAATAGCCATTTTTGGCCGCCATTTTGAAAATGGCCACTGAACCAACCTATTATGACGTCATAGAGCAAAAAAATCAACGGATTCATGTTTACCAGCCCAAATGGCATTAGAAAAAATGGGTCCTGAAAAATCGACCTGGATTTGCCCACCCCTAGTATTATACTGTTGATAGTATTTATTGTTTAATACTTGAATTACTTGTGTGCATAGGTAATATGAATATTTATCTTTACAATTTAGTTTCTATTTAAATAAGAACCTTCTGAAAATCCCGCTAAAGTTTAAACAGGTTGTTATGGTTTTTAGAAGAGTAGTAACTATATTTGATAATATTGCAACCTGAGAAATATGTTCTGTCAAACATGTTAACACTCAAGCATTTCTAAAAGAAGTGTCGGTAGTTTTAGCAATATGTTAGTTTTGGAATATTTTTAGTTCATAGTAATTTTGTTTTACAAGGCTCCGATGTTGCCAAAGGACTTTTCATCTGTTTCACATAGTAGTCTAACCCAGGAGTGGGCAAACTTTTTGTACTGAGGGCTACATTTAAAAAAATATTGCAGCCAGCCGGCCGCACACTCTCGTTACAAAGTAGGAAAATTTACCCGCTGTGTAAATAAACGCATATTCATATTAAACACAATTTTTGTATTTCACACTCAGTTACGTTTAAAGCTATGCAATCATCATCACAAAAGTTAATGAGACTTGTGCAACTGTTCACAGTTTTTCACAATCTTCTGGTTTGGTTGTGTCTTTTTAAATTGTACTCCTTGAAAACAGCCACAAACTCACGGCAAAACAAGCAAACTGCTTTATTCTCAATTTCGATAAAATAGTATTTAACAGTCCATTCCTTATTGAAAACACGACTTTCATCTTCAATCTTTCGCTTCTTAACAGCACTCATTATTTTAACAGAGTAAAAATATAAATCTTTTATTTTTTAACAAAAATCCTGTCGAAGTAGAAAACATTAAACAGTGCGTCTCAAATAACAATGAAAAGCTATTTGGAGGAAAGTAGAAGTACTGGTAGGCCTACGGTAGCCGCTACCGTATTTGTATTTTATGATCAAACAATTGCATCAAACAATGCGTGAGAGCATGTTGCAATGCATGCCCACTGACGAGTGTGTGTTTACGCACTGAAAGTGAAGAGAAAAACACACTCGGAAAGGGAATGATATTTTGTCATGTAAGCTGTTTAATTAAAACAATAAGTGATGAGTAGTAGTTTCTGCAAGTGCTGGCGGGCCGCATAAGATGGTCTCGCGGGCCGCATGCGGCCCGCGGGTCGTAGTTTGCCCACCCCTGGTCTAACCCCTACTTGAAGTCTGAAACTACAGGAACATTTAGTTCATTATCTTTGCACTCTTCCAGGTTTTGATGAGATATTGGTTTGTACTTTTACCAAATCTGCCTTTGTTCTGGAACAAAATTGAGAGTGATACTTTTGTGTTGGCGTGTCAGATATTCCATGTGCTGGGATGGCTCAGCATCTTTTCAACGATTTATATTCTTGACTTCACTGAATTAATTGGCACTAAACAAGTAAGGAACGTGTATGATAATACTCTGATCTTTGTTGTAGTTATATATATATATATATATACTTATAAACATGACAGCTATGATCAAACACCAATATCAAATTATATTGTTTCTCTAATGCTATTTTACGACCAACCAGTGCAAAAATATCTTTCTCTAAACAAAGTCTACTGTTATTCTTATTGACAGTGACATGTTGCTTTTTGTGTTTAGAATGTTGTGAATTTCATTGCTGTTTTTTTAAAAGTTTAGGTAAAATCTGACTTAGCGACTGATATTCATATTGCGTAAATATTTTTTTTAACATGGTGCACTTTCTGAATCACTTTTCACCAACAAAATCAAATAAACAGTACTGAAATGCTGCTTTGTTGCACAAGTTTTAAGATTTGATTTGTATTTATTGATATATATATATATATATATATTCCTTAAGACCCTGCTTGCTTAAACGAAAATGAAAGACGCCATATTCGATCTTCCACCTTGTCTCAGTAGTCCAGTTCCATGTTGTCTTGAGTGGGAATCAAATCCACTGATAAACCCAAACAAGGGTGAAACTTGAGTGTGGTGACCACCATTTAGTTTGATTGGGTCCTTAATGACTTTACAAGTCCCCACATCTCCATAATTTTGATACGGTACATTCCTTAAAATTGTGGAACGGTAATATGAACTTCGGTGTAAATTAACGATGCCACCACTTGACTTAATGGCAAATGGTCCATGACATCATCCTGTGGAGTGTAGAAGTCATTCCGTACTGCGTCATAAAGATGTGTTTCTAATTTCAAAGACTGTATTTTTTAGGTAATTTACATGGCAAATAACCTTGGCTGTCCTCTTTCGGCAAAAACTCGTCAAGCACAAGACTTTTTCAAGAACATGCGTCATCCAGTTCTATGTGGATTGTTGGTTGTATTATGGGTTGTACCATGCATGTCTATTGATCGCTTCCTCCTCTCATCATGTAAGTTTACTTTTAAGTGCTAGACAGTTTTTAATGAAGATTATCTGAACAAATATTGGTCCATAATTTTCGTTAGTCAAACCAGGTTTGCATTGTT
Organism: Aplidium turbinatum; assembly: GCF_918807975.1. Taxonomy (NCBI): domain Eukaryota; kingdom Metazoa; phylum Chordata; class Ascidiacea; order Aplousobranchia; family Polyclinidae; genus Aplidium; species Aplidium turbinatum. The sequence goes on along the minus strand of NC_137475.1, from coordinate 29,366,532 downwards.
AATTGCGAAAATATGTGTTTCATTTGAATCTTACTGCTGTATTTTGGAAACCACAATAATTGGCAATGTATTGGTAATTCAATTATGATTGGTTCAGTACTAGTTTGTTTGCTACCACATAATGACTCAAAAAGTAGTGTTGTAACATCATCGTAATTATTTCACAATATATTCAATATGTGTCTGCAGTCTGCTACTATTCGGCTAGTCCGATTCGGCTATTTTCCTATTCGGCTACAGTCTGATTCGGCTAGTTCCCTATTCGGCTACAGTTTTAAATTGTATTTTGTATTTTATTCCACAATCATAGGCGCCGACTTTTCAAAGGACAAAAAGGTGATGACGTCATAACCATAGCACTATTTTACTCAATTAAAGTAGTCTTTGATCAAGCTTAGTGTCTTGTTTATATTGACACCTAGGTCGCAAACCGAATTTATTAGAACCGCTGGCACTTGAAACGATTAGTTCTACGCATGCACTACCCCTAGTCGTAAAACTTTTGATATTGTTAGCTCATAATTGGAACAGTTGGCAAACAAGCCGATTCATTGCCTTTTTGTGTGAGTGAACAACAACGATCAAGACAGTGAAGTTATCGAAATAAAACGCAAAAAATCATGATTTCAAGCAGAGTGGAAACCCGCTATCGGTTTTATTAACCTCGTATCGCACGTTTTGCTAATTACTTACCTTCAAAGCGTTAACAACGGCGAAGTGTTTTCTCTTCTGTTTTTTATCGAAAGTCTTTACAGTCTTTTATCGAATATAATACCGTATATGCTCGAGTGTAAGTCGAGATGTTCGCAATTGAATTTCACTTCAAAAAGACACGTTCAACCTATACACGGGACAAGCTATTGTCTCCAGCTTGGCAGTTTTCAAAATGAACACATTTTTACTGCCGCAAAATCATTGTTGACGTAGATTACGGAGTTTGAAACGGCGTCGAAAAGTAAACGTTTTGAATACGTTTATTTTCAGTGATTTGAACCTAAATTTCAAATTGAATGATTTCTTGTCAATTCTAAACTGTATGCACTTGTTGAGCAATATGCAAAGCTCACGAGACAAAACAGAAAGAGCTGTTTTAAGAAACCGCTTTTTTTTTTATTTTTGCGTGTAGGTTATAAATTATATAATCGTTCTTTGTACGTAACATTCTATGATCGTTGAAGTCGATGTCAAACCTAAGCGGTCGCATAAAACAATGATGTCAGGTTAGCTAGGTGATAATAGCGGTAAGAGACGTCGTTATTGCAGGCAATATCTGCGGCCAAGACCATTAAACACTTTTTCTTTTATCGGTTTCAATTTAATTCTCACACATTGCGAACAAAACAATGCGTTCTGTTGAATCATAATTGATCTCACAGCGGGAAGACCTCGTTGAAAATAGCGCGTCTAATTTAGCTGGTTTATTTAATATTGCAGTGAATAGAACGTGACTATTCCAGCAGCGTAAGTTACTCTATCATCTACTTTGAAATTTCCATACCATATGAGAAAGCCATGCGATCAGCTGCTGTTTTGCGGGCAAGAGCAACGTAGGCTATTTTTCGCTATCGGCACTCTTTAAGTCCGTTTAAATTTAAATGATCTAAATCTCTTTCGCAAAGTGTTTTATCTTTGAAACACCACTTGTCATAACCATTTTTGTTGCCCCTGGTTAGTGGTTAGGTCTCAACCCCACTCATCTAAAGCTTCGATAATTTCAACTATAAAAGAAACGATATTGTGGAATAAAATACAACATTCTCTAAATAAACAGAAGGCGTCGTTGGATTTGGAATTTTGTAATAGTTGAGGATTCTAATATATTCTAAGTTTGCATACAGACGGTGACGTAGGATACATGTCGATTTTGGGAGCAAGTCTTTTAGGCGCAGACAGTTAGGCGTCGGTCAAATAGGCGTGCACACTGTGGCGTCAGGATATTTAGGTGCGGAGCACTGTGGCGCCCGTTCATTTAGGTGCTATTCCTTGTAAATTCTGCAGATTGTATCAGCTTGGCAGGTGGGGCAATGCTTTTCACAAAAAATGTTATAATGAACTGAAAAATATGTTCTTTTGTTTATGCGTGTGCATTTATTTGTTGTTAGTCATGGCTTCAGAAAGTGAAGCTGCTTTATGGGGCAATGCTTTTCAGACAAAATGTTATATTAAACAGAAAAATATGTCAGACATGGCTTCCGTGAGTGAAAACTGCTTTAACCGGCAATACTTTTCACACAAAATGTAAGCTTTATCAATAAATTATTCAAGTTTCCGAACATGACTGAGTTCACTTTTAGTTATATAAGTCAAATAATAACTGCACTAAACATCATTAAAAAATATACCGTAACCTATATTCAAGCGGGTGGTAGGCTTGAGTGAAGAGTAACTTAGTTTTCCGTCAAAACCCCTCCTACGTTTTGCCAAAACTGAGCTGATACAATCTGCAGATTTTACTAGGAATAGCACCTAAATGAACGGGCGCCACAGTTCTCCGCACCTAAATATCCTGACGCCACAGTGTGAGCGCCTATTTGACCGACGCCTAACTGTCTGCGCCTAAAAGACGTGGACCCTCGATTTTATGTGAGCAAACATTTCAATTTAATAGTTCAAATATTTTGCGCTAAATTTCATTTCAATTTAAAATACAAAATACAATTCAAAACTGTAGCCGAATAGGGAACTAGCCGAATCGGACTGTAGCCGAATAGGGAAGTTAGCGAATCGAACTAGCCGAAACGGGCCATTTCGATTCAATATTGCAGTCTGATGTGTCAATTGTATTTTTTGCAGTTTTTACAGCGTACTTGCTTTATGGGAGCAACCTGAACACAGAAAATTATCAATACATTCAGAAAATGTACTCAAGGAAACACAATGCGCTGAAAGATGGCTCATGAAGGTGGTTCAGCATTCATCTTCTGCATAGCTGATGTAGTGATGATCCAGTCGCATATTTGTTAATGCCGATTGCTGGTCTAAAGTCAGCCACTCCGTCTCATTTGACATATTGTAGTGACCTTGGTGCTGCATGACTTCTATTTCGTGTTGCGCAGTTATATATAATGATGGCGCATATTCTTAGTATGCTACAAAGTTTGCGTTGTGATACGTGCTGATTGTGTAGTCCTCCACATAATTTCTATTAGCCTTTGCAATTTTAATTTCACTTTCTAATACGCGAAAATGTTATGCAATTTATTGAATTTCACTTTAAATAAAAGAAATTGCCTAAATTAATTGCGGGAAATCGCTGCCGGCTTTTAATAAATTCTTATAAGTTTTCGTGCCATACATTAACTTATCCGCTGCTGTATTTTAGTTACTTTTAATTATTTTAGCAATCATAATGAAATATTTGAGATAAAAGTATCCAACACGGCCACACATGCACTAACGTTTCTGTTCCAATAGTTTACGAGTTGTTCACAACGAAATCTACTTGGAAACTTTGAAGTTAAGAATTCAATACAAACGTCTTTTCAACGGTACAGGGGCCATCCGGTGATATATTTTAGCATGAAAATCAAGGTGGTGTACTGATCTGAGCTTCGCTGTCAATATTCAAACCGTTTATAGTTACTCGTTTGAACAGCTCCATCGCAAAAAATATATGATAGACATATAGTGTTTGACATGAATTATTAAGACGCTTGCTACATTTTTGCTCAATGCTTAATTAGTTAAGCTCAGTACACTTTAAAAGTTTTTTTTTTGCTATTTGTGCATAAAGTCATGTGATGCAAAAACACAGCTGTTTGTGTTGTTTACTTTGGTGTTCGTTCTTTCATATATCTTACAGGGTACTGGTATTTACGTGTGATTTGATTTGCAGTGTTGCTTTGTTAATCAACCTGTTGTTGAATTTTTAAAATGCAAATGTCTCATTTTTCGGTTTTTCACTAATTAAGGTTTGCCTTCAAAATTGCTGATTTCTTGTCTAGGCTACTAATCATGAAAATATTGTAGTTACCAATATCATGTTATTTCCCAAAACAATGATGACGAATTTTCAAGCAACACACCTTTTCTAGTTCCAGTTTTCCATTTGAGTTATTAACATTATACTGTGCATAGTTTGGGCTATTTTCCCTCATCACTTTTTGCTGCTAAGTGTTAATGTTTTATATTTTGTTTTGCTATCTTTTACAACCAATGCTGATATTAACATATCTCTTTGTTCCTGGTAGCATTTGAACTGCTTGCAGTTACTTTTTGCAGAATTGATTTGTTTTTAGTTGTGACATCACTTGGAGAGCTTATCATTCAATGGAATCGTGATTTGCCCTATCATCATTCACTTGCACGATGCACAACACTAGAATTGTTTTTACTATTTTAGGTGAATTTAATATACTTTTCTTTGCTAATGTAAAACCAAAACATTTTCAATTGACATGCCTCGGAGTTATTCAAGATCTCGCAGCCGAGAAAAAGACACCAGTTATGGTCGTTACGATGATCATAACAGCTATAAAGACAAGTAAGTCGAAAACCGATTTGAGATTTCCTGAAATATTTATTTACGAGCATTTCTCTGTGCGTTTGGATCGTTCTTATCTCTTTTATATTTTGAATTTGTAATCATTCGTTTGAAATGTGGTACTTCCAAAGAATGAAATTTCTTTGGAAGTACTTATGGAAAATTTTGGCCTTCCTTGATCTCTGTCGCTCGAAATTACGGCAATCTTTTTGATAGCTTTGATACGTCATCATAATCACTTATTACTTTGCAGGAAAAGACACTCTTTTAACCACTATCATCACCACTCGAGAGATGATTCAGCAGACAATCAATGTCATTCCGATAAAAAAAGACATCGGCACCACAGACAAGACCTCGACCAAGCAGATCAGTTCAGCTCAATGTAAGAAAGTATTTTAAACATGTCCCTAATGAATGTGCAAGAGCATCGGGAAGACTACTTCAAACTAAAGCTTCACAAGTAGAGTCTCACAAAACAGTTTAGGGGTTTCATGACCCCGCAATAGGGTGTTTCATTTGCTCCCTTTATTTGAATTTTGATCTGTCTCTAAGTTAATTCTGTTCTATTTTGGGAAAAAATAACCTTACAATAATTTTTAATGTCATGGTCTCCCGTTTACCCCCTCACCGCAACCCCCAAATTTCTGCCTACTCCAATCGCCTTAACTCAAAAACCACTTTAGATAGACATGGGTTGTTGGGTATCAAATTTATTGGCATACTCCACTTGAATTCAAAAATGCTGCCAAAATAACAAACTGAGCAAAAAAAATGTTTTGCTTGCGCAACATACAAAAAGCAGTTAGCATGAATAGCCAAACATATGATGTGAACAACCAAACATAAGTGGCAATTGACACAACACCAAAATTAATCTCATTGACACAATATTATCAAAAACCATCTATGAAGTAATAGGACATTACAATAAGTAATAGCACAGCAGGGAATCACAAAACCTCCATAAAGCAGGCAGCAACGTGGTGTGTTGTGCTTAGCACATCGGTCTTCGCACCAAAGAGTGTTTACATTAATTCCAGCTACTGAAACCACTGTGTTGCTGCTTTCTTGGGCAACAAAGGTCAAAATGATTGCCTCCATACAGTAATGAGTAGTTCCAAATTCAAGTCATACTAATGTAAGTCACTGGAAACAGTGTATTGCAGGCAGCTCGAAAGTAAGTCCTTCAAAAATTACCTATGTACTGTCAATGATGTTTTCCGTCCTGGAGAATAAAAAGTGAATGACGACAACACAAGTGGGACATGAATCATAAATAGAGAAATAAAACATAGTAACTTTAGCGGGTTTAACATACTTTATTTCACACAAAATATAACATAATTAGAATAAAATAAACTCAAACGTTTTCGACACGTACATGTGTCCTCATCAGGAATTAAATCTGCAATACATAAAATGAAAAATTGTAACATAAATTTGACTATGCACTGTAACTGTAACGACACTCTGGACTGAAAGCACAAACTGAACAAATGATACGAGAAAGATTGCGAGTGAATTATGCGGTGGGAAACAGATCACATGAGATGTAGACTACAGGCATTGGACAAAACAATTAGAACACACACAAAAGGAACGATGAGCCACAGGCGAATAACTGCCAGTTGAGAGATGGATTGTTACGTTTAATTCTTAAGGCTTCCATGATCTTAGTCTGAAAATCAGATCTGACTAGAGAGATGATTTTAAATTAGTCGATTGAGACATTGTCAGTGCACGTTTCACAAGAGGCGATGTGCTCTTTAATTGCACTGTTAGTTGTTAGGTTTGGGTTTAAGTGCTCCCCGGCCCTTGTCAACAAATGTCTGGTTGACATACCAATGTATGTCTGGTTTGCGTCACGCAAACAACTAAATTTATACACAACATTTGAAGAAAGAGCAAAGGGGGTAGGCGACTTCAGTTGAAAATATTGGTGCACTTTAAATGTTTTATACGGGTGAAAACAAATGAAATCAACACAAAATTTTGCATTTTAAAACCTCAACGACACCGATTGTGATGAAAATCACATCATTAGTAAAAATGTATGAAAAAATCATTTTCCCAAAAGTTTGTTTTTCTACGTCGAGTACTTTTCGAGATAGAGTGATTTGAAATTTTAGTCATTTTCACCACTTGATGGCACCATTTTTCACATTTTTACTCATATCTCAGCCAATTTTCATTGTAGAGACATGGTTGATAGCTCATTTGAAAGGCAATTTTAAGCTCTATCAATCTATTTAAAAATAATGAAACTTTATTTAATAATGAAAGAGGAATGTTGTGTTCTTGGTTGTAAACTTCCGACGAGCATAGCAAAAATATATATTTTCAAAATCAAAAATTTTTTTATTTATTTTTTAATTTGATTCTTCTTCTACAGCCATGCAAAATATTGTGTTGTGTTTTGACCATTCTGTGTGTTTTTTAATAATTTTATTTTCCTTAGTCAATTTTTTTTTTTCTGTTGATCCTTACTAAATTTTTTATACGTATCTGCAGGATAGCTTACATGGGAATTAGTAACAAGCTAAATGCTGAGATAACTTAATTATAAATAAGTACAGCTTCGATGAAGAGGAGGTTTCATACAGTGTGTCTAATATAATTAAGCAAGAAGAGACCGGGAGTTATACAGAGGCAGATGATTTAAATTATTTCTATATTTTCGCAATGCTGCAACATTTTGAAAAATACAAATTCAGCTTGAGGAATGAAGTTGGTTACTGTAGCAGTTTGTATTGCATGTGTCAGAAAATCTTTAAACAATATTATACAACATAGCTTTTTGTAGGTTCTAAAGATGAAATCCAATAGCCAAGATATAATGATAAAAATTCATGATTAAGTAATGACATTGTCGACCGTTACCTTCAGAGGTTAACTATAAGCAAATATAAATAATTTTAGTGGACATAACTCGCTACTAGACTACTAATAAAATATACAAACAATAAAAGCTGGTCACTTTATTTGAACAAGTCAAAAATATACAATATACAGGCCTCGAAATTCGTTTTTGTTGACGGCGGACAAACGTGTCCGGTTTGAGCAGCTATCTCGGCGGACAAATTAAGTCTCACGGCGGACACACCAGTTTTAGAGTCGATCGTCATGCTTAATCACTTTATCTTGATAATTCTTCACCATTTGAGAACTATAGCTACGGTTTAGAAGGCTTGTTAAAATTGCAGTGAAGTCACTCTGAAAGGCTTTCATCAGACCAACGACGTGCGCTGGAAGAGTCAAAGCGCCCTGTAGCTGCTTGATACCCGCATAACTGATTAACTTCCACGAAACGAGGTCCTGTGGCTTCTTGCGTCACAATGCTTTGGGCACGAGTCGGAAAACATCTACACGAACGCTACTATTTTCTGCTGTGCAAAGTTTCACTAGGCTTTATTCTTTAGGTTTATTTTTGCGCGTCATGTTAACGAAAGAGAATTTTCCCTGGGCCTTTTCTTTCTTACAGTAATATCAAAGCTTAACAAATTTTGTAACCAACCTTGCCTTATCAATATTACTCGGAGATCATAGCCAGACATTGTGACGTAAGACTTAAACTAAGTTGCGCGTGAATAGTGTAGAAGTACCCGTACTCCCATCGATTCTTGGCGAAGAATTCACCTATGTTACGCTGATTCAATGTCATCAATCGAAGCAACGTAAAAATCGAAACTTTTCCTGCTTGAATGGAAACTAAGGGATACGATACAATATTAACATTTTCTAGATGCGTGCTAGAATGCGTGGGAAATTACATTCTCGCAAAAATTGTTCGTGCTATGACGATTTGTATCGCTAGTTCCTGTGTTATTTCTCGGCGGACAAATATGACCGATCTAGGTGGTACTTCCCGCGGACATCACATGCTGTGACGGCGGACATGTCCGCAGTGTCCGCCGTGAATTTCGAGGCCTGATATACATACATTACATCAATGTTCCCTCCAAGGTTTTAATAATATTAATTTCTGTTACAGGGGAAATCCACTCAAAGCTAACTGTAGTTTATAAAATACCAAAAAATCCACACTTTACAAACATGCCAATGAAAATTATGCAACTTTATTTGATTGGAAGTAATCATCAAATCAATTTTGGTGATTAGGAGGTGTGCTTACGTCATTGGGTGGGCATGGCTCTATACTTTGCATGCAAAATTATAACATTATCGCGAAAACGAAAGTTCTGGCACAAATTCCAAGCAGCAGCTATTTCATAGCAATGCATTAACTTTCATTTTAAACCACAAAAATCGAGTACCAGTATGCCAAAAAAGCATGAACACTGAATCTTTGTTATCGTGATCGTACTGTTAATTTGCATGCGAAGTAGAAAGTACCGGTACTGTATAGGGCTATGTCCACCAAATGACGTATCGTAGACACACCTCCTAATCAACAGAATTGATATGCTGATTGATTTCAAATGAAAGTTCTAAGTTGCACAAAACCTTAAAAACTTTTAGATGTAGTCCTAGAAAATTGCTTAAAATATATATTTTACATAAATAACTGACTTTGGTGGGAACACTGCATTACACGTTAGTTCACTGTTCAAGTTGCTATTGACGTTTTAAAGCTAGCATCTGTTCGGCATGCAACAACTCGTTGCCGGTGAGGGAATATGTCCTTCCAGAGCTTGAAGTAGTTTGAGGATCCACTGATGAAAGTAGAGAATTGCGTAGCACTATCAGAACATCATCTTTTCTTGGAAATGAAAATGATGATACAGGACCATGTGGATGCAGAAATTTTAGTTCAAGCTCGTCATTACTCATGAACTTCTTCTAAACATATGCTAGCCACCAATTCTTCTCATACACACATGTAACATATGAGGTAATTTCTTCCCTTTGTAAAATTTTTGAACTGTGTTTGTTGTTGATTGTAACGGTGGAAAAATTGGATGACGATGAATACTCTTTGACCATCAGCTTCTCAGTAGATTTCGTCAGTGGTTCAAAGAAATGTAATTTTTGTGCACCTGGAATCGGGTTTGCATGGGAAAACCTTTCTTCAAGGTCCGATGCATTTCGTTTAATTTCTTCATCCTCAACATACAAACATTTCACTTATTGTTAAGCTCTTTTCTGCCCAAACAAAAAGTTGCGTTGGTGTTTGAATATGGTCATCAGACACTCTTTGTAGGCTGGCTTTGGCAGCCAAGTGTTTTATGGTACCTCCTACTCCATCACAGCGGCCTTTTCTATGTGATGGTAAAATACAGTAGATTGCCTTTTTACAAGAAACTTAAAAGATTGCAAATATTTGAATAGATGACGTTGAAAGGTGTGAACAGTTACAGTATTGTGTTGAAGAGTATCAGAAATTATGGCCAAACAAATGTGTTTCAGAAAAGTAGATGGATCTTCAGCAGTAGGAAAATTGTGGTAAATTACAATGGGTGAATGGTAGCCTGCATATTTGTCCATGTCCAATGATAACTTTGAGCAGCATCTTGCACAAAAAAGAGTAATTTTCAGCAAAAACACCCAAAATTATAACAGAGCCATCAATTTGTTGTTTGATTCGATTCAAACTTGCAGATTGTTGCTTAGCTATAAAATCATGTCTTTGAAGGATCAATAGTTTTTCCAACAGGCTCTCTACAAATTTGTCTAGGGGTCTATTAAGGTTTCCAAATGTGTGCGGTCAATAGTTCAGTTGTTTTTATTTATTTATTTATTTCAACAGACACCCATGCTTTGTATGTGATTGAATCAACGAGCAGGTTTTCTTCAAATATTTCCGTGATAATACGTTTTAGGTCATTGATATGACTACATTTATCGCATAGGCTAGTTCAAGAAAACATTTTGGTTGAGCACTGAGCAGTAGACCTCCCCAATCCCCAAACTTTCTTTTGTTTTCATCTATATTGTGACTTTTCTGCATAGGTTTTCAATGCTGATTTCAAAAATATGCATAAAAATTTTTTTCGATCAACGTCTGGGAAGTTATTCGCTGTTGCTTAGCAACAATTTTTCATAAAAATTACAAAAATCCCCTTTAAAAACCCTTTACTTTTAACCTAGTATGCTGATATCTAGATTATCTGAAAGCATTTCTTCTGCTGAAGAATTTAAAAAAAAATTATTAAAATTGGACAATAATCGGTACCAGAGTTATGACCGGTTAAGTACCCAGATTATGCAGTCACGCATGACTGATTTTTGTTAATTTATTGCCAAATGATACTAGAAAAATGGTGAAAGTTGTTGTTAAGGGGTTTTTGGGGGTAAGGAGTTCAAAAAATATATTAAAAAGTGTCTCAGAGCAACAGAAAAAAAGTTATTAAAAAATTAATACGAACAGTCATGCATGAATGATTTTGTCGCAGTCGCTTCATTTCTACAACGAGATGTATTCCTTAGGCACCACAAACGTTAAATGCCTGGAGTCATATACAGTACAACGTGGAACCGATCATCTCAATGTAGCTAACATCTGGGTACCCATTGCACTTGATGTTAGAATACACGCTTCATTGCTCGGAAAGAGCTCTGATCAAGTGCAAGATGGTCACGGTCCGCCACAATTTCAATAGCATCTCTCACCCAGCATAATGTAGTCTATGTATCTAAATCATGTGACAAAAAATGGATTAAGTCAGTTGAACTTAACGATAACCTTCTGTAATGCATTTCAGGTTTCACTATTGATCAGTTAGCATTTTCTACTTGTATCTTGTATGATTATATAACGTATTGTATACACTTCTACTGTCTAATATTCCGTGTGTATTCATGTATCCATCATGGAGCTGAGGAAGAGTAAAATGAACAATGGTGGTTTGCTTGGTAATTTGCAGCCTTTAAAACATTTTAAGGAAGGACAATTTAGACCAACTACTGGAGATGTTCTTCAGAAATACATATATCATCTTCAATTAAATCCTCGTAACCACCAGAGTGGGAAGCTCGCAGCTTGGGATACAGCAGTATGTCTAGCAAAAGTATGGCAGCCTGCTTGCATTCCACTGATGACAAAACAAAATGTCCAAAACAAAATTATTCGTTTGGTTGATGAATACAAGAAATACAAACATGCCAAAAAGGAATCTGCTGCCTTAATTAAATTTCGAGAAACACTGACAACACGATTTATGATATCTGCTAAGAATGCCGAAAAATCTTATTAACAAAAACAAAACATTGCTACCAGAAGATAAGGCAGAAGGTATACAGTTTCTTAAATTACCTGAAACAAACCAACCAGCATCTCTTGGACCTCTTGATAGAAAGAGGTTGAAACGCTTCAAGAATTATGCATTGAAGAATCGAATAAAGGTAATAAAGTATGATGTATGTTTGTTCCCAGTATGCTTAACAGCCCAATGATTTTTAAAGTAACATACCTATTAATTTTTGATACGGATGCATAAACAAGACGTTTTTTACAGATAAATGCAGATTCTCAGCCATCTACCTCAGGACTTAATTTACTCTCCTCGTCATCTTCCCAATAAATTAAGGCGAATCTGCACTGAGAATCTGTTTTCTAACTGTTGTTGTGTCTCTGTTTACTAACGTGCCTCTGAAAGAAACTATTACTATAATTGCTGACCATATTTTTAGTGAAAACCAACCGAATCGACCGCCCATTGCGAAAAAATACTTTATAAAATTATTACATTTAGCCACAGAAGGCATGTCCTTGTACAAAAATAGTTTGTTTCAACAGATAGATGGCGTCACCATGGGTTCCCCATTGGGCCCAACACTGGCAAACTTTTTCTTGGCACACATCGAAACCAAAATATTTGAATTTTATTGTGATTTTTATCCCAAACTGTATTTACGTTATGTTGATGATATTTTCGCGATTTTTGATGATGATGAATCGTGCTCAAAATTTTTAAACCTTTTAAATTCGCAACATAAAAATATCGAATTTACACTTGAAAAATCCAATAATACCATCGCTTTTTTAGATAAAAACAGAGAGAGACTGTTCACCAGGCATTTGGTAATAAAATTAGTTTGCGTTCTTGCTGATTCTTGCTGCTTTACTTTACTCATTTTATCAGTATGTTTTTGTGTTGTGCCATCGTTGCTGAACAGGTTGTGTTAACCTGTTTTAGCCACCTTGATAAAGTCAGTCGTGCTGACTGACGAAACGTCGGAAATACAAAAGCTAGTTATCATCTTTAACATCACGAGGTAACCTAGTATATAGTCACCAGAAGAACGCAAACTAATTTTATTGCTTTTTTAGATGTTGAAATTGAAATTAAACGCAATTCTTTTGACACTTGGATCTGGCGAAAACCTACCAACACTGGCTTGCTTTAAATTATAACGCTCTATGCCCTAGCAAATGGAAATCTGGTTTAATCTTGTGTCTGTTATCTCGTGCTCGTTTGGTGTGTTCTGATGATCAGTTGTTTCAGAAAGAAATCAAGAAATTAAAAAACATGTTTTATTTAAATGGATATCCTTCTCACTTTTTCAATAAAGTCTTAAACACCTTCATGGCTGATGAACCAAAAGACACGCCTGAAGAGGCAGATTTTAGTTATTTTATTAATATACCCTTTCTAGGAAAATATTCAACAATTTTCGCGAAAAACCTAGCTAAACTTATAAAAAAGAAATTTTCGTGTGACATTCATCCTGTGTATAAAACATTTAAAGTGCACCAATATTTTCAACTGAAGTCGCCTACCCCCTTTGCTCTTTCTTCAAATGTTGTGTACAAATTTAGTTGTTTGCGTGACGCAAACCAGACATACATTGGTATGTCAACCAGACATTTGTTGACAAGGACCGGGGAGCACTTAAACCCAAACCTAACAACTAAAAGTGCAATTAAAGAGCACATCGCCTCTTGTGAAACGTGCACTGACAATGTCTCGATCGACCAATTTAAAATCATCTCTCGAGTCAGATCTGATTTTCAGACTAAGATCATGGAAGCCTTAAGAATTAAACGTAACAATCCATCTCTCAACCGGCAGTTATTCGCCTGTGGCTCATCGTTCCTTTTGTGTGTGTTCTAATTGTTTTGTCCAATGCCTGTAGTCTACATCTCATGTGATCTGTTTCCCACCGCATAATTTACTCGCAATCATTCTCGTATCATTTGTTCAGTTTGTGCTTTCAGTCCAGAGTGTCGTTACAGTTACAGTGCATAGTCAAATTTATCTTACGATTTTTCATTTTATGTATTGCAGATTTAATTCCTGATGAGGACACACGTACGTGTCGAAAACGTTTGAGTTTATTTTATTCTAATTATGTTATATTTTGTGTGAAATAAAGTATGTTAAACCCTCTAAACTTACTATGTTTTATTTCTCTATGGTTCAACAAAGTAAACTCTCTACCAAAGCTGAATCATAAATAGTAGCACAGCAACAGCTAACGCTCATTAAGTAGGGCATGGATAGCATACTAAGGCCCTTATATTATGCTAAGATCCAACTTGAGTTCAAGCTTGAACACAAGTTAAACTTGGGCTATGGTATACCAAATGCAGTACATGGACCAAGTCAAACTTGAGTTTCTTCTTGAACTCAAGTTGGATTTTCGAATACGGGCTTAAGTTCTCTATAATCCTGCAATTAGTTACATTTTTCAAAAACTGCAAGTACGATTTTCCCCAAGCCAGTTGATTAGCATATTATCATGATTGATGATGCATGCATATAATCCTCAAAGAGGTAGTTGGGCATCATCATCAGTGGGTGCTTCTTTTGCGAAGAGATGGTTGACACTTTCTGTGTTCTTGTGCCACTTGCGGATGTCTTGGTAATGGTCTTAGCTGTGAGAAGATCCTAAGAGTTCTGAGCTTAATTTTATATAACTTTCAGCGCAGTCATTAATTACATTGGCTCCTTGGACATTTACCAGGTTTTCTTTGAAGATGCTGTTATCATGCCATTCATTAACAGGCATGTGCAAAAATTCATGGTTCAGGTTCAACAAGTTTAAAAAATACCATGAAATCAATAACCCTTGTCCAATTTAAATCAATAAGCCTTGGTGGCCCAAGGTGTCGTGGAAATTTTGGCTTTCCAAACCCAGATCCATGTCGCTGTTTTGGGATGGCTGAGTGACTGTGTATCAATGCATTGTAGCAATTGATCAGCAATAAACCTCTTTTCTTTCACAGGAGTGTTTTTACTGAATAGAGAAAAAGGAATCATTTCCTTTGTCAAGTACCAAAGGTGTCTCTTTAATGCCTTCAGAGCACTGGTTGCAATACACTCAATACAGTCATTAAGGTTGCTGTAAGTCAGTGGTTCCCAACCTTTTTTTGGCTGTTACCCTAATCTCCACCCTGAAGTGAGCCAATTACCCCCACGATCAATTTTCGAAAACAAAAATGTTTATTGCTATGTATTTCAAAGGGCTAACTATGACAATCAAAATGCAGTACAATACTGAATACAAGATAACAATGCGTGGTAAACATTCAATGCGAAGGTCAGGCCTGGACTTCAGGCGCCAGCATTGTGATCCTGGGCTTTGTGGTAGGCTACTGAGGACAATTCTTGTGTCGCTTTCGACATCCTGGCGATTGCGCTTCTTTGTCTTCCTTCCCAAGACAGTTAAAAATCCTTGTTCACAGCGATACGTTGTTGAAAAAGATGTCAGGATATTTAATGCCCGTGTCGCTAATGTTGGTGCGTCCTGGAGTCTGCTAAACCAGAAGGTTTCTAAGCCTTTCCCATTGAAATCAAGTTTCAACGCTTTGTTTATTCGGAGAGTGATAAATTCTTCTTTGGCCGAAAAGTCGTCATCATCCACCTGGCTGTCATCACATGTGAAGGGCTCAGTGCACCGTTGAAAACTAGCCGTGTTCAAATTCGGAAAGTAGTTGTCCATCTTCTTGGCTAGCTGGCCTAAGTGGTCAGCTATGTCCTTCTTCAACGCCGCTGTCAACTCAAGTCCATTGCCTCCGAGATACATGTCAAATGTCTAAAACTGTGCTTCTTCCAACTCGCTTGTTCCACAATTTAACCTTTGCGATAAATGCTGCTCCGGCTACTTTGGTGTCGATCACAGTTACATTCTTGCCTTGAATTAAAAGATTGCCTTTGTTTGATTCACCAAAGATATCAGCCAGGTAGCACAGCTGGGAAATCCACTGTTGGTTAGAGAAGTATTCAGTCAAGTCGGACTTCTTTTCTATCAGAAAAACATGGACAGCCTCACGAAGTTCGACCAGGCGGGTTATCCTTTGCCATGAGACAGCCATCGTACTTCTGTGTGGTACAGTAATACTTCGTATATTTCTCCCATCTTCTTGCACAGTTCCTTGTAAAGACGACTGTTCCATTCCTTCGCTTTTATAAAGTTTACAACCTCCGGTCTCGTTACCCGCCGAAAACAGGCAAATTACCCCCCGGGGTAATTTACCCCCAGGTTGGGAAACACTGCTGTAAGTGAACAGCATTTTGCAAAACTTCAAATCATTCCATGGAGCATCAGTGGGTGATGAACATGTCAACCACCACTGAGAATACACAAGAGTGACGAAGTTGACAAAGCCTCTTATCTTTGAGGTTTGTTTAGTGGTAGTAACAGTGCCAGGGGGAAGCTCTCCAATGTATTTTTCCAGAAGACATATCTTAATGGAGTAAATCAGCTTTGCCATCCATCTGGCTTGATGCAAAGCTCCAGACTTTTTGAAGGTTATTGGCCATTGGGTCTTGTAGTGAATTTTCCTGGAAAATACGACAGAGTTCAATGAACTCTAAATAATCACCCCTCTGGAAAGTATGCTGAGCAGAAAAAAGTTTCAGGACTTTCTGCTTTTGCTCTAAACTTTTTACATTGCGCATTACCACTGGTCATGTTTATACCTGCAAGTGGTTTAGGGATATTTTTGTGTGGCAAGAGTTCAAAATGCTTCTTGTAGCGAAGGAACAGTGTAATATCAGGAGATTTGGTAATTTCAAATTTTAGATCACTGAAAATTTGAGACAGAATGACTTTTCCTATATGGTGTCTACAGGCAGACCACAACAAGGTACGCTGCAGACTATCTTGAATCCTGATACATGCTGCTGAATAAATCAGCAAGTTGGACTTGGGCTATGGTATACCAAATACATGGACCGTCAAACTTGAGTTTCAGCTTGAACTCAAGTTAGATCTTAGAATATATAAGGGGCAAGGGCCTTAGTATGCTATCCATGTCCTACTTAATGAGCGTTAGCTATTGCTGTGTTACTATTCATGATTCATGTTCCACTTGTGTTGTCGTCATTGAATTTTATCCTCCAGGACGGAAAACATCATTGAAGCACAGTACAATCAGTGCATACGCGCCGACTTCCGGGGGGCGGCGCCCCCCGTAAATTTATGGTTGAGGGGCAACAAAAATGGATATTACAAGTGGTGTTTCAAAGATAAAACACTTCGCGAAATAGATTTAGATAATTTAAACGCACTTAAAGAACGGAATGGCCCGTTTCGGCGAGTCCGATTCGACGAGTCCGATTCGACTAGTCCGATTCGGCGAGTTCCCTATTCGGCGAGAGCCTTTTTCGGCGAGTGCCCTATTCGGCGAGTTTTTGAAATTTTTAAAAGGAAATTATCGGGTACTCTAGCCTCATAGGCGCCGACTTTTCATAAAACCTTGGGGGGCGAGAAAGGTGATGACGTCATAACCGTAACGCTATTTTACTCAATTAAAATAGTCTTTGATTAAGCTTAGTGTCTTGTTTATATTGACAAATAGGTCGCAAACCGAGTTTATTAGAACCGCTGCTTGAAAGGATTAGTTTTACGCCTAGTCATAAAAGTTTTGATATTGTTAGCTCATAATTGGAACTGTTGGAAAACAAGCCGATTCATTTCCTTTTCGTGCGAGTGCATAACAACGATCAATGATACAGTCAAATTATCGAAATAAAACGCAAAAAATCATGATCTCAAGCAGAGTGGAAACCCGCTATCAGTTTTATTAACTTCGTTTCGCTGATTACTTACCGTACCTTCAAAGTGTTAACAACGGCGAAGTGTTTTCTCT
The DNA here is from genome assembly GCF_918807975.1 of Aplidium turbinatum. NCBI lineage: Eukaryota > Metazoa > Chordata > Ascidiacea > Aplousobranchia > Polyclinidae > Aplidium > Aplidium turbinatum. The sequence goes on along the minus strand of NC_137475.1, from coordinate 29,349,049 downwards.
TCTGTATTTTATCAAAAGTCTTTGTAGTCTTTTATTGAATACAGTAGGGCAGTAGGATATATATTCGAGTAAAGGTCTAGATGTTCGCAAGTGATTTTCACCTCAAAAAGGCAAGTTCAACTAACACAGGACATGCTGTTGTCTCCAGCTCGGCAGTTTTCAAAATGAACGCACTAAAAATCATTGTCGACGTAGATTACGGAGTGTGAAATCGCGTCGGTCTAAGTAAAAGTTTTGAATACGTTTATTTGCAGTGATTTAAACTTAATTTTCAAATTCAATGATTTTTTGTCAATTCTAAACTTTATGCACTTGTTGAGCAATATGCAAAGCTCACGAAACAAAACAGAAACAGCTGTTTTAAGAAATCATTTTTTAATTTTTGCGTGTAGGATATAATCGTTCTTATTATTACGTAACATTCCATGATCGTTAAAGTCGATGTCAAACCTTAGCGGCCGCATAAAACAATGTCAGGTTGGCTAGGTGATAATAGCGGTAAGAGACGTCGTTAATGCAGGCAATATCTGCGACCAAGACCATTAAACACCTTTTCTTTTTATCGGTTTTCGATTTAATTCTCACACATTGCGAAGAAAACAATGCGTTCTGTTGAATCATAATTGTCTCTTAGCGGGAAGACCTCGTTGAAAATAGCGCGTCTAATTTAGCTGGTTTACTTAATATTGCCGTGAATAGTTACGTGACTATTCCAGCAGCGTAAGTTACTCTACCATCTGCTTTTAATTTCCATACCGTGTGAGAAAGCCATGCGATCAGCTGCTGTTTTGCGGGCAAGAGCAACGCAGGCTTTTCTTGCTTTCGGCATTCTTTAAGTCCGTTTAAATTATCTAAATCTCTTTCGCGAAGTGTTTTATCTTTAAAACACCACTTGTAATCACCATTTTTGTTGCCCCTCAACCATAAATTTACGGGGGGCGCCGGCCCCCCGGAAGTCGGCGCGTATGCCTAGCCTAATTACAATTGCCGTTTTTACATAGTTTTAACGTCGCTAAACGTTGAAATCGTGCAGAAAGGAATAAAAATAAAATGTTTGAACTATTAAATTAAAATTCGTCATTGTTAGTTCAGTTGTTTTTATTTTTGACCATCATATCAAAAACAATACACGTCGACATAGCAAAGGTGTAGAAAAAGGTAGAAGCGACAAAACGCGAACGTTAAAACGTGCTTGTGACCGAAGTATCATACTTATTGAGTTGAAAGAAATTTGGCACGGTCGCAACACCTTCAGAAAAATTTAAGATATGAAGGGAAAATAAAACAAAGAAAATGTTACAAAAAAAATCATGCTTATGTGTATAAGTTAGTACTTTTGAATAGTTAAAATGATTAGTTTGGATCAACAAATGAGAACCCATTGTAGTAACAGAATGAAAAGGCTAACCAAATGTGTGGCCTATCGTTTTAACGTCGCTAAACGTTGAAATCCTGTAGAAAAGAGAACTTTGCTGACTAGGATACGTTGAAACTGAAAAACATTCACAGAAGCCCTACGATACGTTGCATTTTTAAGATAATGTATTCAGACGTTGAATCAATGTACAAATGAAATGTTATGCTAAATGGGTTCTTGGAACAATTCGAAGGGCTTCTGTGAATGTTTCTCAGCTTCAACGTATCCCAGTCAGCAAAGTTCTCTTTTTTACACGATTTCAACATTTAGCGACGTTAAAACGATGTAAAAACGGAAATTTTTGCTGGTTGGGATAACTGGGCTACGGTACCCGATAATTTCTTTTAAATCCAAGCTGTAGGCCACACATTTGTTGATCCAAACTAATCATTTTAACTATTCAAAAGTGCTAACTTACAGACATAAACATGATTTATTTTATTTTTTTTTTGTAACATTTTCTTTGTTTTATTTTCCCTTCATATCTTAAATTTTTCTGAAGGTGTTGCGACCGTGCCAAATTTCTTTCCATAGGCGCCGACTTTTCAAAAAACCTTGGGGGGCGAGAAAGGTGATAACGTCATAACCATAGCGCTATTTACTCGGTTAAAATAGTCTTTGATTAAGCTTAGTGTCGTGTTTATATTAACAAATAGGTCGCAAACCAAGTTTATTAGAACCGCTGCTTGGAAGGATTAGTTTTACGCCTAGTCATAAAAATTTTGATATTGTTAGCTCATAATTGGAACTGTTGGAAAACAAGCCGATTCATTTTCTTTTCGTGCGAGTGAACAACAACGATCAAGACAGTGAAGTTATCGAAATAAAACGCAAAAAATCATGATCTCAAGCAGAGTGAAAACCCGGTATCAGTTTTATTAACCTCGTTTCGCTAATTACTTACTTTCAAAGCGTTGACAACGGCGAAGTGTTTTCTCTTCTGTTTTTTATCGAAAGTCTTTATAGTCTTTTATTGAATACAGTAGGCTATACTCGAGTAAAGGTCGAGATGTTCGCAAGTGATTTTCACCTCAAAAAGACAAGTTCAACTAACACGGGACAAGCTGTTGTCTCCAGCTCAGCAATTTTCAAAATGAACGCACTAAAAATCATTGTCGACGTAGATTACGGATTGTGAAATCGCGTCGGCTTAAGTGAAAGTTTTGAATACGTTTATTTGCAGTGATTCAAACTTAATTTTCAAATTCAATGATTTCTTGTCAATTCTAAACTTTGTGCACTTGTTGAGCAATATGCAAAGCTCACGAGACAAAACAGAAAGAGGAGATCATTTTTTTATTTTTGCGTGTAGGATATAATCGTTCTTATTATTACGTAACATTCCATGATCGTTAAAGTCGATGTCAAACCTTAGCGGCCGCATAAAACAATGATGTCAGGTTAGCTAGGTGATAATAGCGGTAAGAGACGTCGTTAATGCTGGCAATATCTGCGACCAAGACCATTAAACACCTTTTCTTTTATCGGTTTTCGATTTAATTCTCACACATTGCAAAAACAATGCGTTCTGTTGAATCATAATTGATCTCACAGCGGGAAGATCTCGTTGAAAATAGCGCGTCAAGCCGTCTAATTTAGCTGGTTTACTTAATATTGCAGTGAATAGTTACGTGACTATTCCAGCAGTACTCTACCATCTACTTTGAAATTTCCATACCGTATGAGATAGCCATGCGAGCTGCTGTTTTGCGGGCAAGAGCAACGTAGGCTTTTCTTGCTTTCCGCATTTTTTAAGTCCGTTTAAATTATCTAAATCTCCTTTGCAAAGTGTTTTATCTTTGAAACACCACTTGTCATCACCATTTTTGTTGCCCCTCAACCATAAATTTACGGGGGGCGCCGGCCCCCCCTGAAGTCGGCGCGTATGTTTCTTTCAACTCAATAACTTACTTCGGTCACAAGCACGTTTAACGTTCGCGTTTTGTCGCTTCTACCTTTTTTACACCTTTGCTATGTTGACGTGTATTGTTTTTCATATGATGGTCAGAAATAAAAACAACTGAACTGACATGACGAATTTTAATTTAATAGTTCAAACATTTTATTTTTATTCCTTTCTGCACAATTTCAACGTTTAGCGACGTTAAAACTATGTAAAAACGGCAATTATAATTAGGCTACGGTACCCGATAATTTCCTTTCAAAAATTTCAAAAACTCGCCGAATAGGGCACTCGCCGAAAAAGGCTCTCGCCGAATAGGGAACTCGCCGAATCGGACTAGTCGAGTCGGACTCGCCGAATCGGACTCGCCGAATCGGACTCGCCGAATCGGACTCGCCGAATAGTAGCAGACCCCTTAAAGAACGCCGAAAGCAAAAAAACAGCCCACGTTGCTCTTGCCCGCAAAACAGCAGCTGATCGCATTTTTTAAGGTTTGGTTTGGGTGACCGCTAAGTAGTTTTAAGAGACCGCAAGTGTTTCATTTAAATACCAAAAAATAGCCATAACTACATACAATCAACGCAACATAAAATGAATTATTCGACAAGGCACAGCTTAAATGATTGTGACAGCGACCAAACAGCCTACCCAACACGGCCGCCAAACAAGTTTGCTGCACAATCACACAAAGTGTGCTTGTTGGCTTCTGCTTGTTATGTTTCCACACGTAAAAACTGATCATTATGCGCCATAAATCAGAAATAAACATTGACGAGTATCGAAGGTGCACTTCTTTTGGGAATAACTCTTTGATTCAGCTGTTAGCTGTACCTCCACTTATTCTTTTTTCCGGACGTGAACTATTGATCGTAGGCTATATTCGTATTATCGACAAGACATAGCGAGAAACAACCATTACTTTTCTACTGTAGTTGCAAGTCCAAATTTTGGGAAACCGCTGGAGAAATTTGGGGGACCGTTTCGGTCCCCCAAACACCTTAAAAAAAACACTGCTCATACGGTATGGAAATTTCAAAGTAGATGGTAGAGTAACTTGCGCTGCTGGAATAGTCACGTAACTATTCACTGCGATATTAAGTAAACCAGCTAAATTAGACGCGCTATTTTCAACGAGGTCTTCCCGCTAAGAGACAATTATGATTCAACAGAACGCATTGTTTTCTTCGCAATGTGTGAGAATTAAACCGAAAACCGATAAAAGAAAAGGTGTTTAATGGTTTTGGTCGCAGATATTGCCTGCATTAACGACGTCTCTTACCGCTATTATCACCTAGCTAACCTGACATCATTGTTTTATGCGACCGCTAAGGTTTGACATCGACTTTAACGATTATAGAATGTTGCGTAATAAAAACGATTACAACCTACACGCAAAAATTAAAAAAAAAATGATCTCTTAAAACAGCTCTTTCTGCTGTTTTGTCTCGTGAGCTTTGCATATTGCTCAACAAATGCATAAAGTTTAGAATTGACAAGAAATCATTAAATTTGAAAATTAAGTTTGAATCACTGCAAATAAACGTATTCAAAACTTTTACTTAGGCCGACAGCCCGACACGATTTCACACTCCGTAATCTACGTCGACAATGATTTTAAGTGCCTTCATTTTGAAAACTGCCGAGCTGGAGACAACAGCTTGTCCTGTGTTAGTTGAACCTGTCTTTTTGAGGTGAAAATCACTTGCGAACATCTCGACCTACACTCGAGTATATACGGTATTCGATAAAAGACTATAAAGACTTTCGACAAAAAACAGAAGAGAAAACACTTCGCCGTTGTTAACGCTTTGAATGCAAGTAATTAGCAAAACAAAACGAAGTTAATAAAACTGATGGTGGTTTTCCACTCTGCTTGAAATCATGATTTTTTGCGTTTTATTTCGATAACTTCACTGTCTTGATCAGTGATTCCCAAACTGTGTGCCGCGGCACACTAGTGTGCCGCCACAGATTCTCAAGTGTGCCGCGAATCTTTTGGGAATTTTGGAAAAGAACTGTAGGCCTATAAATATTTAAAATCAGCCATGCATGCAGACAAGCACATGCGACTTAAAAGCGCTCCAACTGTTTCAATAAATGATAGCCTAAATAAGCACATGTGACGATGAAACCAACTATGGCATTGCCGATACAGTAGGGTAATTGCCACGTCATAAACAGTAATTGGACCAGCATTAGCCGTTGTTGTTGAAGAAATGTTTGGTAGTGCTTCCCTCGAAAAAGTTAGAGTTCCGTTGTCAAATAATATAATTTCACAAAGGATGTATAAGAGCTATCCTCATATTTAAAGGATCAAGTTCGCCAACACTTTGTTGCTACAGACAACCAGCTGTCTGTACTGTGGTCTTTACAAGCGAATCTACTGACAGAACTGGGAAATCTCATCTGCTGGCTTTTATTCTCTTCATTAACACTGAAACATTGGTAAATAAATGTTTGTTTTGCAACGAATTGAAGGGCACAACCAAAGGGGAAGACATATTCAAATTGGTAGATGAAAATATTTTGCTTTCTGAGATGAAATGGAGTAGTAGCTGAGTGAGCGTTTGTACTGATGGTTTTCCTTCAATGCGGGGGGGGGAATAAAAGTTTCGAAGAAAGTCTTTGATTCGTTTCCTGCTCTTAATGAATCAACTCATAAACAAGAAATCCTTCCGCAAATCATGAGCACATTGTCTGGACTTCAGATTGCACTGCAACATTACTTCCCACCATTTGGAAACAATGAATCAAGCAATCTTTCTGCAGAAGCAGAAGAACAGCTCATTGATTTACGAAACGACCCGTTTTTTCAAACGCTGTTTCCTCAAAAAAGCTTGGATGAGTTTTGGCTGTCTGCTTCCAAATCCTATTCCATGATCGGTGCAAAAGCAATCAAAATTATATTGCCATTTGCATCTTCAAGGCTAGGCCTATGTGAAAATGGCTTTTCTGTTTTGACTGAAGTTATAAGCTGTAAACAAGAGAGACTGCTTAGAATTTACGATGAAATGCGAGTATGTTTGTCGACAACGTAACCTTGTTTCAGTCGTATATGTTAGTATAAACAATTAAGCACATCCATCGTATTAACACGTGAAAATATTTTTTTAAAGCAGCGTTTCTTCTCTTGTAAGTGTGCCGCAAGCGTTTTATAATTTTTCCAGTGTGCCACAAGCTGAAAAAGTTTGGGAACCACTGGTCTTGATCGTTGTTATTCCCTCGCACGCACGAAAAGGAAATGAATCGGCTTGTTTTCCAACTGCTCCAATTATGAGCTAACAATATCAAAATTTTTACGACTAGGTACTACGCACTGCATGCGTAAAACTAATCGTTTCAAGCAGCGATTGTAATAAATTCGGTTTGCGACCTAGGTGTCAATATAAACAAGACACTAAGCTTAATCAAAGACTATTTTAATTGAGTAAAATTGCGTTATGGTTATGACGTCATCACCTTTCTCGCCCCCCAAAGTTTTTTGAAAAGTCGGCGCCTATGAATCAGTGCATATACAATTTTTGCAGCACTTGCTTTGGAGTTGCCTGCAATACACTGTTTCCATTGACTTACATAAGTATGTGTTTTGTGATTCCCTGCTTTACTTATTGTAATGTCCTATTACTTCATAGATGGTTTTTGATAATATTGTGTCAATGTGATTAATTTTGGTGTTGGGTCAATGTGTCAATTGCCACTTATGTTTGGTTGTTCAATGTTTACATCATATGTTGGCTATTCATGCTAACTGCTTTTCTTACGTTGCACAAGCAAAAAAATGTTCTGCTTAGATTGTTATTTTGGCAGCATTTTTGAATTCAAGTGGGATATGCCAATAAATTTGATACCCAACAACCCATGTCTATCTAAAGTGGTTTTTGAGTTATGGCAATTGAAGTAGGCAGAAATTTGGGGGTTGCGGCGGGGGGGTAAACGAGAGGCCATCCGAAGACGAGATTACTAAATTAGTAGCCGGGTAAATCACCGCACAAATATTTCATTCGGATATTGTCACGTCGCATAGTCCAACTGGTCTTCTCCAGCGAATGTGTGGTAGGCCTACACTTTTACTTCATCAAACCTGTATTTGCTGGCATAAAATGTAGCAAATGTTGTTTTGCATGACAAAGGCGGAGAGAGGAACGGGCAAAGATAAGCGAGAAGGGTGTGGCGTTGGTATGGGCTTCCTCACCATCAGAACCAGATTCTGCGTAAGTTTCAATAAACAGTATACGTGAACGATAATACGGCAAAGTTTAAAACAAAACTCTCTAAACTGAGCTACGAACATCACGCTGGCTCCAATCAACCTCTAGGAACGAGAAAATCCACCAGCAATGAATCTGTTGAATAGGATATTTTAAAGTAAATAGTCCATACTCGATTGAATTCATTGCTGATCGTACATCATAGGTGATGGGTATACGACCTGCTTACGAAAGCACATGCAGTCTGTTTGCTAATGGTACGATGAGAAACTGCACCGTAATTTTGTGATTGCCGTTTTTTTTTGTTGACTGAGGAACGTCTGATGTTATGACAACGAGTTGTTTTGTAAACGAGCGCTACTGAAGAAATTCCGCAACTTTTATCAAGACATAATATTTGCAACTTCACGGTGCTTGTTCAATAAGTTAATCTTTTTATTTGTTCCAGTTCGGACGAAGAGCTGGGATTTCACAAACACAAGCATCATAACAATTCAACTGAAGGCAACGGGAAAGATGAAATTAAGAAGGCAGCGTCAAAGAAAGGTAGGCTACTTTGAAGACATGCTTACGGTTTTTGTTTGATTGGTATATCCTTTGTGTCAAAAATCTTTTATAAACACTTTTTCTTACACCCTGGAAAGAGAAGTACAATTACAATTTGCGGTGTGCCAGAATGGTATCGAAGAGGAATGGGCGGCGAAAGCTAGCAACGTGTAAAACTTGGTTTATTAAATTATATATTATGTGATATATGTATCTGTTGGAGTGTTGGACCAGTATCAACCCATGAATTCCATAGACCTTGTAGATTTTGTACGTAAGACTTAATGCAATGGAAGTTTGCGAAAGATTGTTGTATTGACATAGGCTTGATCATCGGGTCTGCTACTATTCAGTGAGTCCGATTCGGAGAGTTTCCTATTCGGAGATTTTTTGAAATTTTTTTTGAAAATTATCGGGTACCGTAGCCTAATTATCATTGCCGCTTTTACATCGTTTTAACGTCGCTAAACGTTGAAATCGTGCAGAAAAAAATAGAAATAAAATGTTTGAACAATTAAATGAAAATTCGTCATGTCAGTTCAGTTGAATTGTTTTTATTTGTGACCATCATATCAAAAACAATACACGTCAACATAGCAAAGGTAGAAGCGACAAAACGCGAACGTTAAAACGTGCTTGTGACCGAAGTAAGTGATTGAGTTGAAAGAAATTTGGCACGGCCGCAACACCTTAAGAAAAATTTAAGATATGAAGGGAAAATAAAAAAAAGAAAATGTTACAAAATGAATAAATCATGTTTATGTCTATAAGTTAGTACTTTTGAATAGTTAAAATGATTACCGGTAGTTTGGATCAACAAATGTGTGGCCTACAGCTTGGATTGCAAGGAAATTATCGGGTACCGTAGCCTAGTTATCCCGACCAGCAAAAATTTGTTCCAAGAACCCACTTAGTCTAACACAGTGGTTCTTAACCGGGGGGGCGTGAAGCCTCTCTCAGGGGGGCGCGAGCTCTACAACAATTTCAATTTTTTTTTAATTACTTTAGTGTCCTAGGACCAATGTTGTTTGTCATATTTTGTATTTTATTCTATTTATTTGTATTTATATGCAAAGCATTGAATACTCTCAACCTTTAGCTTCAAGGGAAAAACATCAACATCATTAAGCATCATGACATCATTCGAACATTTATAGCTAAACTTGACCTCTGGAAGAGTCGAATTGAACAAAGAAATCCAGCGAGCTTTAGTAACTTGGATTCTGCTCTCAAAGATGGTAACTTTGACTGAGTCTGAGTTGAAGAAACAAATATAAACCCACCTTAATGAATTGAAAGCGGAGTTCATCAAATACTTTCCAGATCTGGATGAGAAGCGTGAAACCTGGAAGTTTATCAGAAACCCGTTTCAATGCGAAGTAGTTGATATTTTCGAAGAAGGACAAGAGGAGTTTCTTGAGATGAAGTTCAACTCCACAGCTAAAGAAGACTTCAAAGAACTGGAACTTGAGACGTTCTGGGCCAATTACCTTCCTGTTTACCCTCTTATCGCAACTCGGGCTCTTCGAATTCTAACAATGTTTGGATCCACGTATCTTTGTGAAGCTGCATTTTCTGCTCTCGTTGCTATCAAGACCAAGTACAGAAACAGGTTGAAAGTTGGAGATTTACGTTGTTCACTCTTTGGAGTTAAACCTCGCATTAAAAATCTAGTTGCTAAGAAGCAGTGTCAAGTATCTCACTGATGTGTACAATAAACAGACAAAAATGCAATGTTTTAGTATGATACTTATTTAAAATCTAGGGGGTCGCGAGGCTCATGACCATTATTAAAGGGGGGCTTGATAGAAAAAACCACTGGTCTAACAGTTCATTTTTACATTGTAGTAACAGATAACCAAATGTGTGGCCTATCGTTTTAACGTCGCTAAACGTTGAAATCGTGTATAAAAGAAAACTTTTGCTGACTAGGATACGTTGAAACTAGGAAACATTCACAGAAGCCCCTCGATTTGTTCCAAGAACCCAGTTAGCCTAACAGTTCATTTTTACATTGTAATAACAGATAACCAAATGTGTGGCCTATCGTTTTAACGTCGCTTAACGTTGAAATACCGTAGCCTAGTTATCCCGACTAGCAGAAATTGCCGTTTCTACATCGTTTTAACGGCGCTAAACGTTGAAATCGTGTAGAAAAGAGAACTTTTGCTGACTAGGATATTCCACAATATCGTTTCTTTTATACTTGAAATTATCGATTTCGAAGCTTTAGATGAGTGGGGTTTAGACCTAACCACTGAGATCTTAAATCATATTTATGACACCGGAAAGACCCTAGTGATATGGTACGTTCCATATTCATAACTTTACCAAAGAAAACCGGAGCAACAGAATGCTTACTCCACAGAACAATTAGCCTTGTGAATCACCTAACAAACATCTTACTCCGAATCATGATGATGAGATTGAGACCAAAACTACAATCGGAAATTTCAACAGCACAGTTTTTATTTGTTCCAAACAAAGGGACCACAAAAGGAATATTTACATTAAAAATGGTAACAGAGAGATGTATGTCCGATTCTTCTGTTTATTTAGAGAATTTTGTATTTTATTCCACAATATCGTTTCTTTTGCATTCTTGCATTTTATCCAGTGTTTACCTTTGAGTGCCTTCCCAGACGGCAAAATCCGTCATTTTTACATTGATTCAACGTCTGCAGACGTTCAAATCAATGTAAAAATGACGAATTTTGTTGTCTGGGTTCGTTCAAAATATGTGTTTTACATCAAAACAACAGTTTTCATGATTAACAATAGAGGTTAATGAGATAAAGTCTCAGCGAAAACGTGTCAACTAAAAAAAGACAGTTGCCAAATAGCGTTTGCCATAAAAGATGAAGTTAAAAAAAACCCTAAGTGGCAGTTTAGAGTAAACCTGGGTTTCGGCGTTGGGCTACATGACCTGGAATTCCTTTGGTTAGTTCCTTCGTTAGACCCTCAGTTGATGTTACTTGATCATGGCAGAGGAATCGATTAGTACGCAACGCAAAGGTGAGGTTTTTCTACATGGTGGCTACATGTTTCAACTAGAAAAATATAGTGCAGACAGGCTTAAGAAATACTGGCGTTGTTCTCGACGTGATGAGAAATGCAAGGTTCGCATCCACACTTGTGCGGCAACAAATCAGGTAATAATGTGTGTTATGATGACTATTGGTGTACTGTTATTGACAGCACAATTTAATAAGTCCTGTAGATCGCTTGCAGATTCTGCTATCAAGACTGTATCATCATTCATCAGCGTATCTCAAGTTTGTTACATTTTGTCCCCCAACCTTTACTCCATTCATTTGTTCGATGTCTCTCAAAACCATCCCACTGTAAGCGTTGAAAAGATCTGGAGATCGGACACATCTCTCTGTTATCATTTTTAATGTAAAAATTCCTTTTGTGGTTTCTTTGTCTGTAACAAATAAAAACTGTGCTGTTGAAATTTCCGATTGTAGTTTTGGTACAAAATTCTCTACTGTAAAATACAAAATTCTCTACTGTAAATAAACAGAAGGCGTCGTTGGATTTAGAATTTTGTACTAGTTTAGGATTCTAATATATTCTAAGTTTGCATGCAGAAGGCGACGCAGGATACATGTCAATTTTATCTGAGCAAACATTAATAGTTCAAAAATAAATTTAATTCGCTTTTTAGTCTTTAGATCTCAATGGTTAGGTCTAAACCCCACTCATCTAAAGCTTCGATAATTTCAACCATAAAAGAAACGATATTGTGGAATATCCTAGTATGCGTATCCTAGGCAGCTAAAGTTCTCTTTTCTACACTATTTCAACGTTTAGCGACGTTAAAACGATGTAGAAACGGCAATTCCTGCTGGTCGGGATAACTAGGCTACGGTATTTGAACGTTTAGCGACGTTAAAACGATAGGCCACACATTTGGTTATCTGTTACTGCAATGTAAAAATGAACTGTTAGAAACTGGGTTCTTGGAACAAATTTTTGCTGGTAGGGATAACTAGGCTACGGTACCCGATAATTTCCTTGCAATCCAAGCTGTAGGCCACACATTTGTTGATCCAAACTACCGGTAATCATTTTAACTATTCAAAAGTACTAACTTATAGACATGAACATGATTTATTTATTTTGTAACATTTTCTTTTTTTTATTTTCTCTTCATATCTTAAATTTTTCTGAAGGTGTTGCGGCTGTGCCAAATTTCTTTCAACTCAATCACTTACTTCGGTCACAAGCACGTTTTAACGTTCGCGTTTTGTCGCTTCTACCTTTGCTATGTTGACGTGTATTGTTTTTGATATGATGGTCACAAATAAAAACAATTCAACTGAACTGACATGACGAATTTTCATTTAATTGTTCAAACATTTTATTTCTATTTTTTTCTGCACGATTTCAACGTTTAGCGACGTTAAAACGATGTAAAAGCGGCAATGATAATTAGGCTACAATACCCAATAATTTTCAAAAAAAAAATTTCAAAAAATCTCCAAATAGGGAACTCTCCGAAAAAGGCTGTCTCCGAATAGGGAACTCTCCAAATCGGACTCTCTGAATTGGACTCTCTGAATTGGACTCTCCGATTTGGACTCTCCGATTTGGACTCTCCGAATTGGACTCTCCGAATCGGACTCTCCGAATCGGACTCACCGAAACGGGCCATTCCGTGATCACCCGGGTTGACAATGCATACTCTTTAGCTTTATTTTTCTTCGTATTTGTTCAACCAAATGTGCTGTATTGAAATAAAATCTTGTCCGTATGGTGAAGTTGTTGCTTGAACTGTTGCTACCGACTTGATTTCACCTCATTTAATTCTTTATAAGTACGGTATGCGAAACTGCCAAGATTAAGCTTGCAAAGAAACTTTCTCAGTCCGCGGATAAAGATTCTTACAATCACAACGGTCAATTGACTTGTTATAAATGTGTCCTTTGATGGAATGGTTTTGCGTTCGGCTTTTATTACTTTGTCTGACGGCGAATAATATTATTGTTTTGTAGAAGCCAATAAGAAGAGCAAGAAAAGAAAAAAGAAATCAAAGGTAATATGTGGTGGTACTTTTATCAGCAACCAACAAACAGCAGCAGCAAACTAGATATTAGTTTTTAATAACTTTATTTTTGTACTGAATGACAACGAAAAGGGTAGGACACATTGTAGACAGCATTTCTTCTGAGAAAATTGTGAGAGTTAATAAGGGAACGGATGTCTTGCTTTGTCACACAACTAAAAACACTACAAAGTTTAGTTCTTACAAATGTGTTTTTCTCAAGTCATCAAGTTTTGTCGTAGGTTTCTTTGGATGACAATTCGTCTGACGAATCCTCTTCCTCCGTTCAAAGCAGAAAAGAGAAGAAAAGAAAAACGAAAAAAGAGAAAAAGAAGAGAAAGAAGGCGAAGTACTGTCATAAAATGTCTGTTCGTAATGTAATGCAACGTTTTAAAACTGACTACGTAGGTTCTAGATTTTTTTAACAAAAATACAACCGGGATTGACTGAGTGTATGAGTTAGCCTGCCAACTGAAATACTTTTCATTGTATTCACGGAAATTCTGCAATCTATTGACCCCCAGATGGAGCTGTAGTTCTTTCACTGAACAGCATTGTTTCGTGTTTACTGTGCCGATCAGCTGTATAGCTGTATGTAACCCTGCTTCCCGGCTCGTCCACCCAACCCAAATTTTTACATACCAGACATCCACAAACTCATTGCGTCACTTTTGATAGACCACCTCACGAATTAGTCGCTGTATGCACCTTAAGAGGTTTCATTGATCTGGGTTGCGGTGTGAGAGCTCTTTAGTTAAGCAGGTTACCGGCACAAATCCTAACCAGTATTTTGTATTGAGTAACGATTGCCTTAGACAATACTGGAGATGTTAAATTTTTATATCATTCTCCTATTCTATGTCTTTATAGAAAATCCTTGGTTCCCCTGCTGTGTGTAAAATTTGATTGTAAAAACGAGTTAAGCTTATTACTCTGCAATTACCCGTAGTATTAAAAAGATGCACGGACATAGATACTCGCTCGGCGGTGATTTTCCGTTTGGTCAACGCCATATCTATCTAATTACAGACTGATTTAAATCTGCCACCCTAGTTTCAGCTCCGTAGCTAAAGAAGACGCTAAATCTTTAGTAAAATCTCTTTGAAAATTGTCGGATAACATGTGAAAGTACATCATGGTTTGATTATAACATGAATCACGGTTGGATTAATTGTTATGTAGATCAAGTGAAAAACATAAAAAGAAGAAACGAAAAAGAGAAATATCCCCTTCTTCCTCCAGCTCCAATGATGAACAGTGGGAGGAAAAGAAAGTGATTCTTCCAGAACCTTTGATAATCAAAGGTGAGATGCGCATGATAGCCGTTGTTTTTGTTACGAGCAACAGGCCTCGGTATAGCCTACATATGGGCCCATGTGCTGGCTAACAACAGGTTCACACGAATCGGCTATTTTATCAGTGTGATAAGTGATAATAGGGTGGTCCTTAAAAACACTTTTTTAGAATTTTGTTGGTACCGGGTGTTTGAAGTGTTCCTTTTGGTAAAAAAAAGTCACATGCAAAATATTTAAAAAAAAATTCACGTTTAGAGGTAGCTCAAGCCCCCTCATTTTTCTGCATGGGGCCAAATGACTCCAACGTCCATATCTTATGAAGTATAAATAGTAGAAGGTTCATTTAAGTATCAAAAGATACAGAATGTTTGGTTTCAGAATGTCCAACTTTAATACGTCATATAGGTCTCTAATGCAGATGTAGATTTCACATTAAGTGAAAAAAAAAATGATTTTTCAGCAAAATACTTATATTCACAATAAAATGTTAGTGATGTCAACATAAATCCATAGCACTGCAGTAACTGGCAACTACTTTTATGCAACAAGCGGTTGGTTTTGTGAAATAACAACACGTAAACAATTTCTGTACAGTAGCTTAACATGTGAATATACGGCAGGCTCCACTTGAATAACAGCTTAGTATGTTGTACACCATGTGGGATTGTGGATTTGTGGGTCATAAAGAGTTGGCTGAAGGATACCCACTATCCATAAGCCAACAATGGTTACTGCCGTGTTGGTGTTACAATGTAAGTGAGTGAGCTTACATTCTAATGGACTAAATGAGTCATTGCTTCTTCGAGCTACCCAGCGCATGACTGGAATTTTGTGGCATATTACTCCGTGTGTTGTTGTAGCTACATTAAATCCCTAGAATCGTCGGCGTATGAGCAGGTTGATTTCTCCCTAGAATGATGGCTGGTAATACAAACAACACAATATGCTAGAAAACGAGTATCATTGAAGCTGTTCATCTTTCATTTAAATGTTACTGTATTCCTTTTATGTAAGAAACGCCCTTCTTGCTGTCAGGAAATGCTTTCCTATGCTGCTGTACAACTTGAAGAAGGTACTGGAGCTGATCTTCGTCTTTTGCCATTAATTTGCAATATCCTTGAATGATTGCTCTACTAAGTTCTGCATGATCCTTAATCTCATTTAGCTGTTTTACTATAGATAAGCATGGCATGCTTCAATTAAGACAAATACCAAATGTGAGATGCCAGCTATGTTAAAGCAGCCTTGGAAATGTCTATTAATTTTCTTGTAATTTACCAACGATTTCCTGAGAAGTAGGTCGTTGTTATGAGCGCAGGCTGCAAATGGTGCCTCTATCCAAGCTTTGAGATAAATTCTCGTTGTAAATATTCTCACTTTTGTAATTCTTTTTGGTTTACTGTGTGAGTTGCATTGACTTCGAAAAACTTAAACTTTCAAGGTACAAATCACTTTTCTCATCGATTTGGCATGGTGCTTTGGTCAAGAAGCCATGAATTTGATTCCTCTGGGGATACTTCATCAAGAAAAATCATAGCCAACTCCAGAAACTCCCGGTAATCATCCCTTAGCTGTTCTTTTTTCCAGTTATGCAATAACAAACATGACATCACGCCTCGAAATTTGTACTTTTTTCTGGCGGTCAAGCATGTCCTACCGGACTGGCCCTTTCAGCGGACATTTAATATCTCAACCGGACATATTTTTTGCATGTAGATTTTACACAAAATCACACTACAATATTGTGTAGTCGTGTTTGTAGAAGAAGATTTTCTACAACAGAATAACTCTGCAATGGTTGATGGCTTAATTAACCGACCCTAAAGTATACTAGAGCAGATTGCTTGCAAATAAATCAGTGCGTTAATGACAGTCGTGAAATGACGCAATAAACACAATTGAAAACAACAATCCAAATTTCCTTATTACAAAAGCACCTACGATCACTTATTGGGTGGTTTTCTCATTATAGAATCGTTGTGCCAAGCGATTACTGCTGGTGCGGGGTCGTAAATCTCCAGCTCAGGACCGTCCAGACAAATGCGCATTAGTGACTCAATAGTGTTAGTCCTCAAGGATGTACTTCTCTGTGACGTTTCTTTTTAACAAACGATCAATGTAACGCAATAATCATCATTTTTAAAATTAGAATACATATCCTGCCGAAAGTTCAGATAACTTTATTTCAAGGTAACATTGCAAGGCGTTGAAATGATGTAAAAATGACTACTTATGCCATCAGCTCGTTAACCACGCCACTTTGATGTGATCTTTAAAGCAATTGCCTGTACTATTATTGTTTCAACTCCGTATTTGTTCGCATTAAACAAACAATTGTAACAATTCAAATTTAAAATATATTTTTGCTGCATTAGCTCTATTTTTGTCAAGAATTTTGCGGCGGTCATTTATGACCGACCAATGAGTCGGCTTCGGCAGACATTCGAGGTCATTCCGGAGGTCATGACCGCCGGATATTTCGAGGCCTGCATGATATAATTTTTGTAATCAGCTATAATTGCAGTAACAAAAGTGGAAAAAAATATTTCGATTTGTTGCATTGTCACATAGATTGGAAATTGCAGTTATTGATTGCCATTTCACCAACTCAAATCCGTGTGTTGCATAAAAGTAGTAGCCAGTTACTTTAGTGCAATGGATTTATGTTGACAGCACTAATGTGTTGTGAATATCAGTATTTTCCTCCATTTTGTAGGAAAATCAGTTTTGTGCACTTAATGTGAAATCTAGATTAGCTAGAGCTATATGATGCATTGAAGTTGGATAGGAAACCATACACTTTGCTTCTTTTGATGCTTAAATGAAGCTTCTACCACTTATGGTTAGTCATGGTCATGAGATATGGACGTTGGAACCATTTGGACCCCTGCAGAAAAAGAGGGGGTTTGAGCTACCTCTAAACAAGAAAAAAAATTAAATTATTTTGCATGTGATATTTTTTTCACTAAATGAAACACTTTAAACGCCTGACACCGACAAACTTCCAAAAAAGTGTTTTCATGGACCACCCTACTGTGATAACTGTCTGCTTCAGCGCATGAAAAGTTTTCATCAACTTAGCTTTCGCACGAAGTGACTGACTATGTTGGTCAACGAGCTTTTCGTTGCAATGTGTCTAATCTTGTTTCAAATAATGAACAGAAATTGAGCAAATAGAAGACTCCGATGGGGAACTGGTTCCTGTTCACGTTCCAATCAAAACTCCAGACGCCATCATTGGCCCACTGCCGGAATCGATGCAAAATTCTTCAGATAAACCTTTGAAGTACGTTCAAAACTTTTAGCTTTTTTATAACGTGCGTAACCAAATGCGAGCTCAGTTTCAATATAATTAACAGGAAAAAAATGTTGTCTATTTCTATCATGCACAAACTGTGACTTGTTGGTAAAGGCGTTGTTGCATCACACCGTGACGTATTTGAAGCCACTGGGAAGTGAATTTTCGCTGCTTTTTCAACTGAGAGAAGTTTCATTTCAGTGGAAATTTTCTGAAACAAACTTTTGCGTTGTTTGGCTTGTTATCAATTTTAGTTTTGCATGATTTTAGTAAGTCCGCGCTTCGGCGTAATTAAATAGCTTGTTGTTGCAATGAAAAAGTAAGAAAATTGTGTTTATTCTTAAGCGTCAGCTGCAGTTAGATTTAGATTAAAAGTTAGATTTATGCACTTGTTTCTTAGATTATCTTTTACCCTTCAGTCTTCCTGGCATGCTGAAGCATTGTTTAACAAGACATGAAGTTGCTTGACAAAGTGATAATTTGGCATATAATGCTGGACTGATGTTTGGCTCGGACATTTCTGCGATTTTGCTGCTGGGCCACTCTTTTGTTCAACTTCATGTGCATTGTCACATAGTTGTGTGCCACATATAGTGTCACATGTACTTTTGGCTTATAGGCTCTTTGCCAATTTTGCTTTCAATGAAGCTATATTGAAACAGTTTTATTTCATGTATTATTTTACCGCTTTTACTTTTGGTTGGCGAAATACTTGGAAAAGGGGACTGATAAGATTTCTGGAAGCAACTGAATCATCTTAGTTTTTGAATTCTTCGGAAGCTGCCCCTGTGAAAACGTTGCCCCGACAATTAAGTTAAAGTCGTTATTAGAACAGCACCTCGCAAAAATTATATTTGTGCTTTTCTAGCTTTGGTCATGCTCTGTTGCCCGGGGAAGGAGCTGCCATGGCTGCCTACGTCGTTGACGGCAAGCGCATTCCAAGAAGAGGTACATAATGTTGATTGTTGTGTAAACTTACAGCACGAGTGTTTTCTCTGAACAACAGCCTGCTAACTGAGGCTCCTGGATAACAATACTTGGTATTCACTTTTGACGTTTCTAGCACGAGTTGCATCGTTCATCTGATGAAAGTGAAAGTAAAAACAAATACAAACAAGTTGATTTATTGCCTCACTGACGTTTCACGCACCGTGACCATGTGCATCCTCAAAGCGAATAACATACAGATAAAGCTTAAGAAGTTATGGCCTATGCTGCAGTGCGGTTCAAGGCAAGAGAAAAAATGAAACACACATTATTTCAAAGGTTGACCAAAAAATGTGTGAGCGGTTACTTTCCACGTTAGATAACGTAAAAACTTCCAACATTAAACATAAAGTTCAAATAGGCAAAAAGCCTGCTTGTCAAGACAATAACGATTTATAAGCTTTCAGCAACAGATTTCCGTCCTTCTGATTTAGTGCATTGCCTTGTTTGTCTTGTTTCATCAACTTGTTTGTTTTTGCTTTTACTTTTATCAGATGAACTCGCAACTAGTGCTAGAAACGATAATTATTCTGATGAACACCCAAACTTTTCAATATTCATTCTCTTATTTTCTTTATCTTTGTTCTATCTCATGCAGCGATCAATTGTTAACTTTTCACACAAAAGTCATTATAATTTTGTACTCAGGTGAAATCGGGCTAACGAGTAATGAAATTACGTCATTTGAAGACAGTGGTTACGTCATGAGCGGCAGTAGACACAGAAGAATGGAGGCCGTTCGTCTTAGAAAGGAAAATCAAATTTATAGCGCTGACGAAAAGCGTGCTCTTGCTTCCTTCAACAAGATCGAACGAGACAAAAGGGAAGTGAGGATTCTCTCATCGTTCAAAGAGCTTGTCCATACCAAGTTAGCGAAAGATTGAATCTCGATCAAAATCTTGGCGAGATTACAATCTTGATGAAAAAAATCTCCAACCTTTCGGCGATTGTGTTCTGAAAGCTCGCCAATCACTTTCTGGAACTCGATGTCAAATCTAGCAGTCAGTTAGCTGGAGTTTCTGAACTAAACGTAATGCGAGATCACTCCAAGGCCAAGAATTTGATGTCACTTGCTAGCAAGGACTGGAGGAGAATCACAAACGAAGCATCTGCTTAAAAATTGTCAATAATAAACTGGAGTTATTTTTCCCCGTGACGCGACAATTTATCGAAGGACAATTTCGAACGACAGTTAATCGAACGAACGGACAGTTAATTTCGAACGACAATAATCGAACGAAGGACAGTTAATCGAACGACAGTTTATCGAAAGACAGTTTATCTAACGACAATTCATCGAAACGACGGTTAAACGAACCGACTGTTTATCGAAACGACAGTTCATCGACCCACTGTTTATCGAAACGACAGTTTATCGAACGACTGTTGATCGAACGATAGTTAATCAAAACGACAGTTTATCGAACGACAGTTAATCGAACGACAGTTTATCGAAAGACAGTTTATCTAACGACAATTCATCGAAACGACAGTTAAACGAACCGACTGTTTATCGAAACGACAGTTCATCGACCCACTGTTTATCGAAACGACAGTTTATTGGACGACGAATCTCCCGAAACAAATTTTATCTAGGGTTAGGGTTAGTCGTTCGATTAACGTTCGTTCGATAAACAGTCGTTTCGATTAACCGTCGTTCGATTAACCGTCGTTCGATAAACTGTCGTTTTGATTAACTATCGTTCGATCAACAGTCGTTCGATAAACTGTCGTAGTACCATTTTTCCCACTGTGTCTTTGGTATCCGCTCTTTAGATACGATACTTTAGCTTTAGTATCGCTGAAGATAAACGTTGAATCACAATTGTTAAGAATTTTCCTTCAAAAGAGTGTGAAGTTTTTATGTGTAGCATTTACAGTCGGTCGCTGAGTGGGAAATAACAAGACACCATTACAAGACTTCAAGCTTAAATATATTAAACAACAGTTGCAAGCATTTTTAACTTTGAATATAAAAAATAAGCTTGGTTGAGCCTTTATATTGGTGGGCACAGAGCATTATAACTGGATGTGTTGAAAGATGTGTGTTTTAATATCCTTAATGTTTTGGTTGTGAAGCGAAGATTAATGATTTAAATGCCAACTCTAGTAAGCGTGCGGGCAGCGAACATGAATCATGACTTGCATTGGCTAGAGATTTTTGTTCATGAAATTTCAGAATCGATTTGCATATTATGCATTTTGCAATGCTCGTAAACGCCTCAGCAAAATTTGTCGAACTATCGAAAACACCGCTGGTTATTACTTTTAACGTTTTATGGTGTCTTTGCTTGCAGTCACCATAACAACGCAAGGAAACTTGTCAAACTGCGGTACTGTGTATTGCGTTTGAATGGCTTGTTTTCAAACAAAACTTAAACTTTTTTTCTACATTTTATCGTTTCATAAGTGACTATTCCTCCAGACGGCAAATCAATCATTTTTACATTGATTCAACGTCTCAATGTAAAAAACGACTTATTTGCTGTCTAGGTAGTTCTTTGTATGATCAACAAACTGTCAGAACTGAATCAATAAAACTAATTATTGTACATTGTCCTGCAGTGGTCTCCAGTCAGCTTGAAGTCTTGTACACAAATTTGATCAGCCCTGCCAGCAAATGAGTTGTTTTTTACATTGATTAGACGTCTTCACAAGTTGATTTGCTGACTGGGATGTTTTGACATTGCGAATAGCTTTTCGTACGTCAATCGAGGAAACAAAATGGAATACGATTACTCTTTATTACTTTCCGTTGTTTTTTCAAACAGCTGAAATAATTGCTCAATCATCAAAAAAGAACAATCGCTCTCAATACCAAATGTGGAATAGGTTTCAAGGCAGTTTACGTCTGTCAAAAATAACAGGAAGTCATAATTCAAAATTGCAGAGAGAGGTTAATTTTGCAAAATTGCACATTGCTTTTCCCCTCCGACACCGCACAACTTTGTTGTGAAATTGTTAGTTTACATAATATTAAACCTCGATGGTGCTTTAAGTGGCAATCTGACGCAGCTGCAAAACACGTTTTGGAATACCACCCAACAAGGTTTAATTTAAAATTGGTGAAGATTGATTTAAATCTGAAACCAAATATCTGCGATTTTAAGACTTAAGATTTTGTGAGAAACTTGTTCGATTTGTGGTTGTTGACTAGAAAAGAGAGCAGCTTTCGAATCCAACAATCAACAAAGAGTTCAAACGACGACGCTTGAAGACGAGTTCATACGACGAAGAACAAAGAGTTCAAACGGGTTTGCTAAATCATTTGTAGCAAACGTAAGCGCATGTTATCGGCTGCTGCACAAGTTTAAGCGTTTTAATATCATCATATATATTGATGTCCATATTGGCATATTTTATATTGTGTTATGTATGTAACTGATTCAAGGCTCTCACAGAAATATATGATGTATCTCACTGTCATTGCGAGCAATTTTCATCTATTTACCAATATCAACTTTTTAACTTCCTATTGAAAACCGTGTTGTGATGCAGCAACTAATCCAGTGCTTTGTTAATCTTGTCCTTGATTCTATGTTTTCAGACTTAAATCATTGTAAAAAACGATTGGTTTGCTGCCTGGAAGCTTATCGGCTTTAAACGTTGCTGGTGTTATACTCAAAAGTCAAAAATATCAACCTCTTCTTCCAAAAATTGAGAACAAATTGTGAAAATTTACATTTATTACATTAATTTGATGTTAAATGATCTAATACAGAATAGCACACATATTGTGAAAGCCGGTTTATCTGTCGACCGTTCTTTCCACCACATACATCCCCAGCTTCAGATCTTCAGTGATGATGGTGGGGATCATGATCTCCGACACAATCGTGCAAGTTACTCATGACATTGACGCATTCGCCAGTTGCTGTAAATATGAAAGTTTAGGTAGTGAAAGGTTCACGATAATGTGTTGACATTTCCATTTAGACAAATTTTATTGTTTAATGAGCAAGCTTGGTCACTGAAATAAATCTTCCGGATAAAGTTTGTTTCATGTAAGAGGTCATCCCTGCATTTCGTACATAAGGCTTTTACAAATCTCATCCAAGAGAAGGCATTTTATATTAAAGTTTGTCACTCTGTACATGCGCATAACAGGGCTGGCCAAATTTGTAGCCTAATTTTAATGACAGCCAACATCTAAATGAAAAAGTTTTTGATAGGCTATTGCCTTTAACTTTATCAGAAGTGAAAATTGGTACCGTGACAAAGTTTGTTTAAGAACAAAGCGACATCTTTCCAGCGAGAGTGTCTACTTAGGACCACAGGTCAATGTTCACTGAATTGCGTTATTTTTACAGAGTGTAATGCACAGTGGGGCTGTTTGAAGCAAAAGTGTCAAAAAATATTTAAAACAAATTTGTCTTGATGAACTAATAAACAAAACAAAAAACATGACTCAAGTTTTTCAGTCATGCTGTGGCCTACTACTTTTATTTCAAATTCAATTTGATGGCGGACGTATTTTTTTTCTGTTCAGCAATTCTGTTTCACTTCTGGGTCGCTAAAAAAATTATGTCGGAATATGGAAATAAAGGTCAAAGTTTGGATTGGCTTGTGTTACTGGTATGCTTATTGGAGGTTTGCGACTGGGGTAAAGTGTGCAATGGGGTAAGATGAGCACCGCTCTGTATTTGGAAAAACTTGTTTGCAGAGTTGTTTTTTTTTCGTCCTGAATATAACCCCCTTAATCCTAAGCTACGTCAGTCAATATAATTATTATGTCCAGAAAGAATAGGAGTTTACAATAACATGCAATTATCCTGTTTATGTTAAAAAATCCCCTCTTTTTTTATTTGCAAAAAATTGAACATGTTTATTGTTCCACTATGTATATCAAATTTGTTTTTTTGTTTCGGTAGGTAGGAATAAGTAAGAATATTCAATAAAAAATAGTTTAGTTAGTCTTATATTTTCTGAAATATTTTCAATTTTGTCAGAAAATTTAAGATGGGGAGCCAGAAATCGATGTTTCTGCAATAAAAATTTAACGACAAACTTTACCAAAAATCCGAATCCATCATGATAAATTTCAGTCTTTTGCGGTTCTTGTGAGCATGTTTGTGTTTGCGACTGACCCCGATTCATATCATTTATCGGCATTTTGAAATTGACACTCAGCCGGCTCAAATGATACCCTAAATTTCACGGTTGATCCACCCATTGTTCACGGTTGATCCACTATTATTTCACTTCCAAAAGATATCCCAAAACAGAGCTCAATCTGCATCAAACACAATAAACTCTTCTCTTGAACATCTTGCAAATAAACAATCAAAAAATGTTTAAACTGTGTATTGTGTCTAGTGTCTTAAAATGAAATAACAGTGAAAACTGAACGAACAGAAATTTATACCACTGAAAACACTAAGAATCATTGAATAGGAAACTTTGCACGAAGGTGCTTTTACCTTTCTGAAAGGATTTCGCAAGGTTTGTGAAGAAAACGAACATTTGCAACCAGTGGCGTTTCCATCGAAAAATATAAGGGGGGAGTGCTAAAAAATTACCCTCAAACTGGCTCATTACAGAAAGAATTACTTTTATGGACGTTTAAGGGGGGCAGTGGACCACCCCCCGGCTACGCCACCAGTTCTACGCATCAATTACAGTACGGTACAACAAAACTAGGGCAGTACGTAAGGACCTTCGGCTCATAAACTACATTCCTTATGACAAAGACATGGCTCAACCGTGAACATTACCAAGTGGCTCAACTGTAAACATGGCCGCCATTTTCGGCAGCAGTGGCCGAGTGGTTAGCGCGTTGGGCTCGCAGTCGAGAGCCTGCACGTTCGACTTCAGCCACCCGCACTTGCTGTTGTTTCTCTGGGCAAGAAACTTTACGATAATTGCGTTTTGCCTCTACCCAGTGATCGATTTCGAGTAATGGGTAGTACCAAATTTAAGTCATAAGTAGAGTAAACAACCGGAAACAGACATTGCAGTTGGCTGCAGAGTGGGTCAGGTGTACGTCGGAAGGCGTAGCCTACACTGATGCTTCATAGCGCTCAAGTCCCTAATCAAGTAACGAGAACTACTAAAACAAAGAGTAAGTTACCCTTCCTTACCTATCCCAGAATTTCGATTAAGACAACGATGAAACATCGTAGGAAAAAATAACACATTTCTTATTTCTGTCAAAACTACTTTTACCTACCGTTTTACATTTAACTGCTTCACAATTTTTCTGCATGTAGAAAATCCCTAAAACTACATGTGCTGATGAACTTCAAATTTTTCCATATTTTCGTTATGAAACGGTTGACTAATCATGCACGACGTTGCGATAAAACCGGATGAATCAACCGTTACCCGGCTCAACTAACCAAACCTTCCTCTAGGTTGGAACAGTTGCTCAACTTACCCCAAAAGAAATAGCCTAGTACGGTAGGGCCTAGGCAATTGAATTTTTTACCCATTAAAATTGTGTTTTTAAGCTTTACTGGATAAAATAATAATGTAGTGTTATATTTCAAAGCAATGCCTTGCAATTATAAAAAAGACTGGCAGGGGAATGCTTCAACCTAATAGAGTTGCTTAACTTACCCCAGGTCATTGCTCAACTTACCCCATAAATTTTGGTCGGGGTCAGTTGAGCATCACGCATATAAATATTAATATATAAAAATATATAAGTCTCACGAGATCAAACTCAATCTAAAATATAGCTAATTTACTGGTTCTTTAAGTCAACCCTTTTAAGAATTTCCTCTGCGAACCATTTTTTTTTTGCAAAAACAAAATGAGCAAAAAGGTAGTCTACTCATCTTACTCCTCCCTACACTTCAAATGTTTTTTTAAACAAACTTTTGTTTTTCCAAATAAAATCTTCTATTGCTTTTTTACGTCAATTGCTATAGTATCGTATTGTGACAGGCTTATAATCCGGTAGCCCATGTGTTACTCCATTACTCCAATAAAGCACAATCTGTATGAAATTGGAGGTCTTGAGGATTTAGCTTATTTTGTGGTCTGCTTATGGTTGCTCTCATTTGCCGGTGTTGTTGCCAATAGTCGAACACTCTAAAGTAACTTTTAACGTAGCCAATTGAAATCTTGTAAATGAGAAGTTCTGTGAGAAGTGTAGGCTACTTGTTGTGATAGAGCTCCTGAGACTGAAGGTCTATTCCAGACAGGGCCGTGTGAGCACCATCTCGACCCCCCGCCGAAATCCACTAATGGGTCACTATGTTTAGTGATTGCTCTTAAAAATTGGACCAGAAACGGTTTGGGGCGGCAAACTCTTTCAATGTGAGGAAAAATCACTTTCATCATTTTAGCAAAAAGTAAACAACTTTTAAGATTTCATAGAAAAAAAATAGTTAACTGGCTATGCTAACAATGCAGAAGGGGATCTAAAAAAAGTTGGGAATGGACCAGAGTTTTTAACAAACTAAATTTATAATATAAATGAACAATGCAATTCTAAACTTAAGGTCCAATTAAATGAAACGGAAAGGACGTGTCGGGGGCATACCCCCCAGAAAAAATTGACAAATGTAATCTTGTTTTGGCCACTTTTTAAGCGATTTTAGGAGCAATATTTTTTCTATTATGATGCACGCTTTGTATGCAACCAAATTCATCAATTTAAAATTGGACTGGGGTAGAAGTTTTGTTTAAAACTTAAGTTAGCTTACCATTTCAAAACTTTTTTTTGACCAACACAGAAGGATTGTTTGTATAGCCTAGGATTGTAGCCTTTCAGCAGGCTAGAACTTCGAAAATTTCACTTAGGTGTCCTCACCTTCACAAATAACATTTTGCTTCATAAACTATCTCGATTCAGATTCAAATTTATCAATTTAATTATTATTAATTAATTAGGCTATCCCAGCCAGCAAGCCTATATGGGCCCCACATGGGGACCCATATGGGCTGATGTACGGGCCCCATGTGAGATGCCCATATGGGGCCCATACACATTGTGTCCGCGGGCATCACATTGCCCCCATATAGGCTGCCCATATTCATTTATGGGTTTCATGTGGGTTGCTCACACTCAACCCACAAATCTAATATGGGCTGCCCATATGTAACCCATAAATCTAATACAGGCTGCCCATATGTATATCAGGTATATAACTGCAGACAGATGCCAAAGTGCCAAACTGCAAGCAGTGAACTTTGCGCAATGCATAGCAAGGTGCCCCCAGTAAAGTGCTCAATCGGCGTAAGCCAAGAGCGTCAACTGCGTCTTGCAGACAGTGCACACGATGTGTTTTATTTTGATCAACAACGCACGAGTAGGTATATAGGTCCATGTGACATTTTCCTATTTGTGGTACGTAAGCACAAAAAATAGTACTACTGCTAACCTTGCCAAAGTGCTCCAACTGCAAGCAGTGAGCTTTGCGCAATGCATAGCAAGGTGCCTCCAGTAATTTTGCTTGTTCAATTTCATTTTGTGTTTGTTTAAAAGATCAACAAAAGTCGTTTGAGACAACTAAAAAATCTCAAAGTCTAGACAAATGCTGATCGAGGTGTATATCATATTAGTATGGGTTGCCCACAAACCTTTGAATCACTGTGTGGGTAGCCCATGGTCTGCCCATAAAAAATGTGGGCAGTCCATGGTCTGCCCATAAAAAATGTGGGCAGCCCATGGCCTGCCCATGAAAAATGTGGGTAGCCCATGGTCTGCCCATAAAAAATGTGGGCAGCCCATGGTCTGCCCATAAAAAATGTGGGCAGCCCATGGCCTGCCCATGAAAAATGTGGGTAGCCCATGATCTGCCCATAAAAAATGTGGGCTGCCCATGTTCTGCCCATAAAAAATGTGGGCAGCCCATGGTCTGCCCATAAACAAAGTGGGAAGCCCATGGTCTGCCCATAAACAAAGTGGGAAGCCCATCAATATTTCATGCTTAGCCCATGATCAATAATTTTATGTGGCTAAATTTCTTAAAATGCATTTATATGATCACGCATTTGAAGATTGGAAGTTTTATATTCCACCTTGTCATTTAGCAACACATTCTGCAAGAAAGCCCATATTGGGCGCATATGGCAAAAACAAAAAAACCCACATAAAACCCACATGCCCACAAGCCCATTAAAATAGTATATGGGGCCCATATGGGCTTGCTGGCTGAGATTTGAGTGAGCAATGTTTACTTCAAAATATTGCATCATTTTGTTTTTTAGACACAAAAAACTTTCCACTTTCTTAATCCCCAACTATGCTTGCCCAATATCGGCAAGATGAACGAAATGTGGTTGAGCAAGGGAAACGATCGAATTTTTTTTTACAAAAATGGAAAAAATAGTAAAATTACAAGCCGAAAAATGCTGCACGAACTAAATATGAGTGGGTCCCTAGTTACAGGTAGGCCCCCATTTGGAGATTTGGAAAGCAGTAAATACGGTGTTGCATGATTTAATTAGCTATTGATTACACTGGTCAACACACATTTTGGTGCCAAGAAAGTTTTAACGGTTTTGGGGTATTTTCAGAATCAGCTGCGGCCCCAAATCAGCTGCGGCCCCTCCCCTGGCCGCGAATTTTTTTTTCCCGCGAACTTTCTGTCTCATTTGCATATTTCTGTAAGTGTAGCCATTACTGGTTACCGCGCGGCGCGCGTAACTGTTTTTACCTATTTTTGCCCTCACAGCAGCCGATTTTCGCCCTCTAGGTCCAAATCTAAACATTGAACTTGAAAAATACGCAGCCTGGGCCCTGGAGACACACCTAGTCTAGTCAAGTTTAAATAAGTTGAGAAAAGAAATTGATTGTGGTCACTAGTCTCAAAGTAAGATTTTCCGAATTGATTAAAAATTAACCCTGACCCATTAGCCCTAACGTCCTTACTTTTTTTGAAAAGTTTTTGTGCACCGCAAAAATTAATGTACCTAGGCCTAATGAAAAAAAAATGACTTCAATGGGCGTCGAACCGATGTCCTCACGGTTATAAGGCAAAAGGCGAAACCGCTGAACCAAACGCGCCATTAAAAAATGTTTTCATTCACAGTTCACACGGTATAAATACAAACTCAATGTATAAATATGTATATATGTATAAATACAGTCTATGCGAAGTAGCAAAAGTTCGTGGGAAAAAAATTTCGTCCCCCGGCCGAGCGTTACGAGAGACGGTAAACACGGTTGTCAGACCACTTGGCATGCGACAACTCAGCAATTACATTTTAACTACTGCAGCCCCGTAATTATACATTTTAGCTTGGGGGGGGCTCAAAAGCTGTTGCGAAGTAAAAGGCTATGCACATAACATTTGTAGTTGCAATGAGTCTAATTTGCGGTTTTTCGGGCAAAGGCACGGCATATGTTATAAAGTCACAAGGTGCTGGATAGCAGTAATTTCGAATCATTGGGATAATTCCAGCCAAAACATGGGTAATTCCATACAATTATGTATCTCTTACTTTGAGCTTGGGCATTGCCCCCCCCCCAAGCCCCCCCGGCAATTACGGGCCTGAACTACTGCCAAGTCAGCAAATGAAATTTACTTGCTCACGTCGGACTTGCTTGGTTATCGCTTGTCAAACTGAATTTGCTGAATTGTGACATTCCAAGTTTCGGCTTGCTTATTTGTTAGTTTTATCGTTCTAACTTTTAGCCACTTGCCGAAATGTTGCTAGACCAGTTGTCACTTGCTCAGTTGTCGCTTGCTCAGCTGTCGCTTGCTCAGTTCACAATTGCTGACTTGTGGGAGACTCGTTAACGCGGCCCTGATTCCAGGGTTTGCTTACTCAACTACTTTTAACAAAAATCTAGTTTGACAAGTTGAATGATTTTAGCGATCCGGTGAACAACACACGCAGCCACGAAAGTTAAATTGTAAAATGTAACTCGACTTGGATTTTTGACAAAGTGATGGAGGGTATCGGGGGGCGAAGCCCCCTATGCCATCTTCATAATCTTCACAAGTGTGCAAAAATGCTTCATCAGACTGAACTGGAAAAAGTAACTTCTTCAATCAAAGAACTAACATTCAACCCAACGCACATAGTAAAAATTAAGAAACTTTATGCGAAATACCACTTACCCTTGGCACAGACGAGATTTCGACTGCGTGTAAGTTGCTTGTTGCTCCAGTTATTCACGCAGTCAGCGCAGATGCAGATTTTGTTGTGCAAGCAGGATGGAACTTTGCGCATGTTAACATCTTGGCACACACGATGCACTTGAGTGCATTGCTTTCTGCACTTTACAAATGTAGGCGAAACTGTGTAACATAGTCAGCAAAACAATTAGCACTGACAAAACATGAGTAGTTTAATGAAATAAACATAATCATTAAGCTACAAGTTAAGGTCGATGTAGGCTAAAGTATAGGCCTAGGGTAGGGCTGTATGTGAAATGTAACAAAAAATATAGGTCTGTAATCCCTGTATGTGTGTTAATAGTCGTGTTGCCAAGTGTTTTTTTTAGAATAAATGCTCTTCTTTGTTTTACCTAAAAGTCATGCAATGCCTATTTGTTAAATCAATTTTGAAATTTGAGATCAATTTTGACTAAAAAAACTCACAAATGTAATTTATCAAGTTTAAACATTATTGGAAAGCACAATGTGCCATCCCACCGCCAAAATTACTTGTATACCGCCCACTTATAAGCAGGTTAAATGCCAAAACACAAAAATTAATATTTTCATAAGACCGGTTTAACGATATTGTAAACGTTGATTCTACATTATCGGAAAAAGATAAGCGAACGATTAAATATGCATGGTTTAAACTCGACATTTAAATCGGATAACATTTTTGTGTTTTATAATAAAAGTATTAGCCTACATTTGTTTATTCTTTGATAAAAGTAGTTCACACTCACTAAACTTTGTTTATTTTTCATACTCATAGGTCTTTTTCTTCTTCGTGTAGGCTATGCCTTCTTCGCCACTCCAAGGGTCGAGGGACTCTGCCATTTACCACCCTTGAGCACTGGCGGCGACTAAGTCTAGATGCATAGGCAGGTGTCGAGCAGCCACTGACTTGATTTGTTATCCAATTCACGTAGGCGGCCACGCACACCATCTGGCTCATGCCCGTTGGCGCAGTTGCAGATGGTGTGGTCTGAGGTTTGTTTCTCCCTGCAACGCTCACAGGTCGCGGATGGAGCCATCTCCCATTTGTGGTCCGCCCAAATAGCCGCACTGATGGATTGGTTTTCAACGGTTTTTATCAAGAGTTGTGCGGCCATGCAAACGGATGTCTTGATTTTAGTCGCCAGGGTTGCTCGCTTGCAGACTAGTAGAGCTTTGAGTGGAGCCAGTGGTTGAGGTTTAAAGCGCAAAGAGAAAGAGACGGAATTGCTTATTTGAGACGAACCTCAGCTGGTTGAATGCTTGAAAGGACAGAGAGATTGTCCGATGGTGTAAGTCGCATGTATCTAGTCACGATACGCATGGCGTCATTTATAGCAGTGGACACTGCCACTCCAGACAGGTGTAGGCCTGCAGTATTCTGCTGGAGCGTGAACTAGTGCAATGGTGACAATGCGCAGGGCGTCAACTCTAGTTCCCAAGCCAGAGCCGATCAGTCGCCTGTTGAGATCTTTTTGTGTAGTTTCTCCAAATGTTGACGGTAAGTGAGCGACCTGTCCAGGACTACGTCCAGATATTAAGAGTTTGGGCAGAAGAACTGGGTTTTTCTATCGGTGTTAATCTTGAACTCACGCTTTGCTTCCCGGTTGTTCACATGGAAAGCTGTCGTCACTGTTTTGGTTTCGCTGAGCTTCAATCTCTATCTCTGGAAGTATGCCGAAAGTGTCGACATATCCTGGTTTAGGGTTCGTTCTATTGTTTCCCAACGATTTGACGAGTAGGCTACTGGCATAGGCGTACTTCACGGAAGCTGTGTTTGGCAGGTCCATGAGTTGTAGACGTTAAACAGAAGAGGAGCCAGGACAGAATCCTGAGGGACGGTATTTTTAAGGTGTCGCCACCTGCTTAGTTCACCACTTCCGGTAGTGAAGATAAAGTTTCTGTTGTAAACGAACTCCATGATCATGCGGACTATGTGCCAGTCCTGGAGCAGGCCGAGCAGTTTGCAGATAAAGCCTTGATGCTATATAATGTCGTAGGCAGCTGTGAGGTCGAGAAACACGGTCTTTCTTTTTACCTCAAAGCAGTCATCGAGTCATGAGAGTGACTTGGTCTACAGTGGACCTTCCACGTTAGAACACAGCTTGTTCCCGAGACAAGAGTGGATCTCCAATTGGTTCGACTCGAGTTTAGATGACACGTTCGAAGATTTTAAAAGGGCTGCAGAGAAGAGATATAGGTAAATAGCTTTTGGGAGAATGGGAGAATGGGCGAATTTCGGCCTTAGTGTTTTTTCATTTTTATTGTCGTCGTTTCTTGTGCATAGTACTGCAGTTATAGCAACGCCACCTAGAGACCTCCCTCTAGGTGGCGTTGGTTATAGACGATGCACAAGTAACCTAACTAGTGGTCACAAATTGTAACATAAGATTCCCGGATCCGTTCGTCTGTATGCAATGACCGAAAAGAAACACTCTTCTGAAAACGTCTATTCAAGAATTGTATTTCAGTAAAATTAGCCTCAAAGGCTGTCGAAATTGGGACGCAACACCGTACGCCACTAAAAATTGTCACTACACAACAAATTAATGAGATAAAGACGGAAGTTTTGTCCAGCTGGCAAGCACTAAGCAAAACAGTTAAATATGCGACCAACTTTCAAGCAACAATTTTAAGAATGACGAGAATAGATTGCAATATTTGAAACGCACGTAGGCAGCTACTGTGACGTAATAATCCATATGCAATGATAAGCTATTCAAGTACCTGTTCAAGTTTGGCTTACACCTGTTCAAGTTTGGCTTACACCATATCTCGTAATTAAAGATTTAACGATGATGTAATGTTATGCTGCAGCTGCAATGTTTTACAGATCTTGCAAACGATGGTGCAATCTGCTCATTTTTTTTTAGAAATATTCCATTACGTAATACGCTAAGATTCAGTAGACCTGAACGGTTTTATATGACGTTTGATTTGGTGAACAATTGTCTGGAACAACTACCGTAGTAACAATTAATAAATTTTA
The DNA here is from genome assembly GCF_918807975.1 of Aplidium turbinatum. Lineage (NCBI taxonomy): Eukaryota > Metazoa > Chordata > Ascidiacea > Aplousobranchia > Polyclinidae > Aplidium > Aplidium turbinatum. Next base: position 29,316,302 of record NC_137475.1, on the reverse strand, counting down.
GAAAACAGTGTGTCCCTATTGTTGGTGATAAAAATATGGTAACCTTATCAAAACAAACTCTACAATGAGGCGGCCATAGCAAAATGGTTGTGCGCTCCTGCACTGGATGTTCAATAGTAATGCATAAACTAGCTATCAACAGGCAAAATGCTTTTCGTACAGCGTACACTTACCCAAAATTTTACGTGTTAAACTATCAACTCCACTTCTCGAAAGACTGCTGTAGCAGCTTTCCAAACAAGAAACTAACATCAGAGAGTGTTTGCAGTCCTCATTGCACACCCGTTTGCATTTTCTTCCATCCGGATTGTGCAAAGTATTGTTTGCGCATTCTGCCACTGAGGAGAAACAAATATATTTGTTGTATTAAAAACCGAAGACAAACAAGACATATTCTTTAAGCTAGCGGTTTTACAGTTTTGAAGCTTCAATGTCCATAAATCAAATTTGCGAGAATGCAAATGCTCTTTATCATCAAAGTTTATGTACAAGAAAGTTAAAAAAAATACAAAGGTAGCAAAGTAGGCCAGTAGCCAGGCGCGGATTTAAGGGGGGCTCAGGGGGCCGCCCTCCCACCAAAATTTTGTGAAGAATTGTTGAAATTGGTTTGATATGCTTCTAAACAGCTGATATTAGTCCCACGGTGGACTTAACTTATCCTGGGGAGAGGAAAAATAATTTTTCATGGACACTGCATACAAGGTTTTAAACCAGATTTCAAATTTACTTGGTTGGTTTAGAATCTTTATCCTCGGACTGACAAAGCCTTGATATTCCTGATAGTTTCGCATACTTGTAGAAACTTTTGACAAAGAGCCGGTTACCGAGATTGCCAGAGTGAAGTTTCCGATTGTTGAAGTGTTGTTGCCGGGGAATTATTCCATTCATTAGGTGCCGCTGAATGGAGAACAGTCCTGAAATGCGTTTCTCAAGCTCATACCACGAGAGCCGAACCAGCGCCACGTGATCTTGAGCCGGACGAGTAACCACTGAGCTAACGGGGCTAACGTGCAACCTTTAGCAATTTTTATTCAAGCAAAATTTATTTTTTAAACATTTGCAATTGATGAAAATGGCTGTTTTAATGTATATTTTATAGCATATCGTATATGTCGTAGTATCATTGTTCAATCTGTTTTAGCTTATCTTTTTCTTTCTTTTTAATTAATTTTCAAAGTTTCTGCTCTCCCCCCCCCCCGAAAAAAACTCCTAGATCCGCGCCTGCCAATAGCCTACTATCATTGCATTCACTACATTTGCATCAAAAGTAATAATTCACGAAAACTGATACAGCAGTAGGCTACTAAAGTAATGTTTATGAATGGAACCTGTTTATGCATTAATAAGTTGAATGGTGATAACATAGCCTACAGACGATAATTCAAGTAAAACAGTCACAATAAAACATTAAAAAATAAAAATATTAAGCACAATCGGGGTTTTAATCCTTCACTTTTTTGCGGACGCCACTGATCGCAAACGAAATCATATTTTCGATTTGATGTGGGTTATGTTTTTTCTTACGGTATTATTGTTGTTGACAGATAACTTTATACAGTAGGCTATATTTTATTAGCCTAATCTGCTTGTTTATAGAACTAAATTTTAAACTTACCCTGTTTTATATGCATAACATTTGCCATCTTGTTATTGCGATGCTTGTTTCTGGCTTCAATCGAAGCAATGAGAAGACAGATCAAAACTCCCACTAGGAACTTCATTTTTTATGGTAGCCTAAGTAGTTTTAAGTCTACCAGTACAAACATATCGATAGGTTAGTGAGAAAATGAGGAAATGTTAAACAACGCAGCGTCGAGGCTCAGATTAAAATATGCGTTATGCGCCTGTTTGATAATTGCCTGCAAATTAACTTGAAAAATTCAAAACAAACAAGTTCAAAAGCAAAAAGTTAAAACATAAAACAAACTAAATGTTTGCAAAATAAACAAGAAAATGAGATGCTTTAAAAAAAACAATGCTTGAAAAGGTTAAAAGTATTGTAAAAAAGTACAGTGAAAGATTTTAAGCAAGATATGAAGTTGGGTGATATACCGATACTATACCGGCACGGTTTTAACTGGTGATTTGTAGTACCAATGTCAGGAAGTAGTGTTCATCATTCTTCATCATGTTAGTTCAGTTTACATTTTGTTTGTTGAGTTTAAAATGAGCTCCGTAAAGACACTTTTAATCTAAAATGCTGAAAGCTTTTTGGTAACCCAAAGTTTTGAAGCGTCGTAGCTCGATTTGTTACTTTCTTAGCCTATGCACACAGTTGATATGTCAATTTACTTTTATAGCAGATTCATAGCAAATAGAGCCTTAAAATAGAGACTTTGTCTTGTTACACTTTAAAAGCCGTACCGATTGTGTTTTTTCTTGCAATAATGCTGTGACAATCAGTTTGGTAATAATGCGATGACATTTCAAACCTGATATAAAATTAAGAATGAGCCCTGTCGCAAAAAATAACCTAGAGTTACAGAGCGACAATAAATAAAACCATAGCATTATTAGCATTCATAAAACACAATAGATCACTTTTAAACAGACAATGTATGCTTGCGGTATGTTTCTTGCTCTGGGTATTTCAAAATTAGTTTTTCTCAGTTTGCCTATCTGCATACAGTATACCACATCATGTAATCCGCTTAACGCCATTTAATGCAATTACAGACAGTACCGTATACTCTGTGCTTTTTTTTACGAATACAGCACTGCTGACATTGCAAACGGTCCTAACATAGGTTACACTGGGCTTTGAGAAACAATATTATCATTTACTGGCAGAAGTAAAAAAACAAGAAATTTTCAATTCCAAAACAAATATTTGATTTATGAACTAAACAGCAAGGCTCTCTCACGTTATCTATCATTTTAAACTAAAAAGTATAGCCTGCAAGTTGTGCCGACGCCAGGTGAATCACTCATTGCACGCGGTCATGATGTGGATAACACAGAAAAAACTCAAACATTTCACTAAACTGAGTTTGCAACGCATTCTTTTGTTTTAGCTTTCCATGCCGCATTGCTGCTCAATAAGAGTGTTGCAGAAACTTCTTGATGCAGCTTTAAAGCTTCCTTTGTGAGAAGCAGTTTGTTGTTCTTTTTTCTTATACTTCACTGCAGAAAACGCTTATGCGTTGTAACAACGCAAAGTGACTTAACTGTATTTTTCTCGCATTGTTGCTAACATTGAAGCACCCGTCACTCCTTCAGTCTGCCGTTGCCTGGTGTCTTCATTAACTAGTCTGGATCGGCAAACGCAAAAACAAACATAGTCAGTGATTTTACACAGAAATAAAACAACACTTTGAAAACAGAACGCAGCAGTGGTGTTTTGTTCAAAAGAAAACAATGTCAGTGATTGGCATCTAACTCTAATCCTAGTCTTTTACACAGAAATACAGTAAAAACAACACTTTGAAAAACCACTCAATAATTTATTTTAGTGTGGTAGCCTAGTGTTTGAAGCATGGTGAAGGGCAAAACGTTACCTCACACTTATCACATCGATACTTGGTTTCTCTCCTCTGACCGTTTTTCATGCACACCTTTTGTAGTAAGAAAAGTTTGAATTTTGTAGTTTGATTTTGATAGCTTAGTTGTCATTGACGAGATCCACATCCTGGATGCTGAATTTGCAATGTTGACATACAGAGCTGCTGCCATCTAGTAGTGTTTGGGCAGCGCGGGCGTGTTTGCTGATGATTCTATTACAGTAGATGTAACTCATTTTAGTCTATAGCCACCGCTGGACTTGTTTTGTAGCAGAAAGCGGTCGCATCCATCACACTCACATCCATCTGAATAATTGTGTTTGGTTTTTTGTTTTATTTCCCAGTAGGTTACGTGTAAACTGTAAAGTAGCAGTCTTTGAGTACGGTACTGTTAGCCTGTTTTAAGTTTCCATTCGCATTAAACCTTTCCATAAATATCACAAATATAAGCTATATTTTGCACTGTTTATCATTTTAACCGTGAAGGGTTGCGAAATTTTGGGAGATGAGTAAAAAAGTTTGGGAAGCCCTGCGCTATGGTAAGAAATTCGCAGAAAGCTGGTCATTTTTTCATTAGAAAATAAATCTTTTATCAAAATCTAGAATATACAGGATTTCAATTCTTGTATTAAAAGAAAGTGTATAGCCTAATATAAAAATATTTCGTTTACTACAGAGTGCACAGTAGGCCTACATGTGTCAAATCATGCTCACAGAAAGTTTGTGAACTTTGATTTTGAAGCAACTTCTCTGCCAGTCTGCCAATCTACCTACTTTGCATGTGTAAAGCCATAAATTAAAAAATGTTGAAGAAGAAATTGTTCGATATCTGAAATAACATTTAGTAATTTTAAGCAGAATTTTTGCATTCGGCTTGCTCATTCAATCTAAGATCGATGAATTTTCTTGTGAAAACGTTTTTGCTTTTAACCAATATCTTTCTTGCGTACACGGCGTCTCGTTATAGCAATCTGCTGGGTGGAGCAAGAGGACCAGGCTGTAATTTAATATTTCGCTCTCTTTTTTGGCCAATTGCTAGACCATAACAGACAGTACCAGTCTTAGGATGACATATGCTCAGCTTACAACTTGACACCCAGAAACGAAACATTTATTAAATTTATAGAACTCATCTCATCATTACCTCCTTCCTGGGGTAGAGACAACGGCAATTTATATCACCAAAACTACACCAACAACATTACCACACTCACATCTAACCTAAATCTAACCACATCTAACCACATCTAAACTGCATATCACTTTTACCTTGACAAAGTCAAATTAATTCCTACAAAGCAACAAAACAGATGGCAGCACATTACTAGAATGAATTCGAACCTAAAAATACTTACAAATCTGTACACTACAGCACGCTAGAGAGCAAACTACGAGCATTCCAAATAAAGTTGAATCTCAGAGCAATTGTGACCAATGACACGTTGTTTGCGTTTGGTCTGAACTCTGAAGGAGAGCAACCTCTGTACATTTTGCAAAATTGCTACGGAGAACACCTTTCATTTGTTTTGTGAATGTCATGTTGTAAAGAATTATTGGGAAGATGTTTTTTCTTGGATATCAGCAAAACTGAGATACCCTGTGATAACAAATGACCAGTTGATTCTGTTTGGAACTATGAATTGTAATTTGTTAAATTGTTTACTTTTATGCGTACGATATGTTGTTTATCGATGCAAATATGCCGAAGCTAACCCGACAATTTTCCAGTTTATATAAACGGTGAAAGAAACTCAGCAATCAGAGCGAGTGATCGCCGTAGTCTGAGAATTTAAAAAATCCCCAATTGAAATGGAACCACATGACATAGATAAATTGTGAACTAGAACTTGCATGCATCTTGCTGATGCGCTGAGTAAAATGTCTTTGTGTTTGTTATCTGTGTTGTTATTGTTGTGTAATAATAATAATAGCCTAATAAAAAAATGTACGTTGCTGAAAGTTGAAACAGCACTTTAATATCTGCTGGTATTGTTTAGTGTTTTTGAACTTTTCTTGTGCCACAGAACACTTTTCGTTTTGGAAAAAAATCTCGTGGAACACTAAACATAAACCACAAGAATTCAAAAGGTATGATGACAATCAGTAGCGTACGCAGGATTTTCTCGGTACTAGGGGAGAGGATGGGGGCTTTCGAAACTTTTTTCGAATCAAAACAAAAATGAATTGAAAAAACGCTTATTTGTTATTAATAACCAGTAAGACATATTGTGTAATATTAGCTTATCATACTCAGCTTGCATTGACGATAATTTTTTTAGTTTGCAGCAATTAGTTTACTCATTTGGATAGATTTTGTATTGAAGACAAAAACCCTTGATTTGGTTCAAGCTGAGCTTGATCGAAGATTCGACCAGGCGGATCTACTTACTGCAGCCAACAGAGAGAAGGTCCTTCTGAGCTGTGCAAACGATGAGGAAAGATCTGATACTGAGATCAGCTTACCCGATGCCTTCAGAAAAAATAGCCTAAAAATAAAACTTACCTTGCTCAGCGATGTTGTGAAAAAACCGCAAACTTCGTTCAAAAGGTTGCTGAGATACTATCGCAACTAAACCCTCAAACACTATAGATCTTTTCAAAGAAACGCGAAAATTTGTGGACCTCTGCCTTTGCCTCTCGGTTTCAGCTGCATCACCATAACGTTATTTTTCTGTTCTAAGACGCCTGAAAACGTGGTTGAGAAGCTCAATCACACAAAAAAAAACTTACTCATCGTGCGTTGATGCATGTCCACCAAAACATTTTGGGCACTGTCGAGTGTCGATGTCAAAGAACTCTTGACACAGTTCATAGAGAAAACACCTGAGCAAAAAGCAATCTTCGGGAACGTGTGAGAACTCAATTCCACAAACTGTCGTTTTCATATCACTTTCTAATTTGTTCGTTTTCAATTTAATTTCCTGAACAGCTGCTTTGTTGTTGCCGTTCTAGATTTGATACAACATAGGCTTACAATGTGTGTTTTTTGTTGTCGTTTTTTTCTGTTCACATGAGAGGACGAATAAGTTTTACTACTAGTTATAAATGCTCTCCCTCACAAGGGGGGGGGGGGGGGGGTCTGGAGGGCTTTGCCCCCCAGAAGCTGACAACACTACGGCAGCTTCAGCCCCCCTCCCTAGAGAAAAATAATTTCCGCGCCACTGGCCTCGGCTACCTTAAATCTTGGTCAGACTGTAAAGTAGCATTAGACTACTCTTGATAAAAAAATATGTCAAATTACAGTACATCGAACGCTGCCTCCGTAATAAAATCCTGCGTACGCCACTGAACGTACCCTCAATCCGCGTGGTTCATTGAGTTGAGTAAGCTAGCTACGTCGTCTGCGTAAAACATAATACGTGACGTCAAAAGTGTTATATCACAGGTTTTGATGTATTGCCGTTTCTACGCTTCTTCTCTCGCAGACGACAAAGCATCCGATTCCTCCGTGTTTCGAAATTTTGCTAGAGTTTTGCTCACTTGAGCATCCTTTGGCGTCTTTAGGAATTTGGCAGACGCAAAGAAGTTCGCTGCTTTCATAAGCTTGGAAACGAATTAATCTTTTCTGAGATTTTTGATCCTTTGGCGGAGAATGGTGATGGATTCCAAAGCTGAAGAAGCAGAGATATTCTTGTTATGGAGTTGTCTTGCGACGGTTTCTGCTGGCTGAAAAACTTGTAATCGCAAAATAAAACCACACAGTGCGTGCTTGTCAGACATTGCGACAGGGGAAGGTAGCACTCAACAACACGAGCGAGGGCAGAAGCACGAACACACCAACGAGTAGGACACAAACCCAGCAAAATGAGCAAATTGCAGGCAACTTCATCCGAACCAAAAAGCGACATGAATAAAGATTTACATTTAGACGATTCACGAATTACAATTGCAACACTTTGAACGAAGTTTAAGGCATCGGCAATAATCCTCGGCTCACCTCCTTTACAGCGACTCGCAAAATCAAATCGAGAGCATGATTGGTTGATTAATGATTACTGCAGTAAATGTATAACGATCCAGGACATAGTGCTTTAAGTTTGGCCCGCACTCCGTTATAGCAACCAGACATATTTGCTGCACCGTCAAAACAGTAGCCTTGAAGACGTTCAATCGGTAAATTCAGTCGGGAAAACCAGACGGTAATACACGAAAACAACGTTTCCGACTTCGAATCGGGCGCATTAGAAAACCCAAGAAAAACGTTTTGCAACACGAGTTCCGAATCATCGTAGCAATTATTGTTCGAATAATTCTCTGAAAATATGTTATGTACCTTAAATTGTCAGAATTTTCTAGGGGGGGCTGAAGCAATTATCGAAAATTCCAGGGGGGCTGAACTAGCTCTAGGGGGGGCTGCAGCCCCTTGAGCACCCCTACTTCCCGTGCCCCTACTTCTCGCGCTCCTGGCCGAGACTATCTGTTGGTGAAATATACACTCTCACAGTCTTTGCGTATGTCACTGTACTTTTTGATTGAATTATTAGATATGTAAATATGAAAAGCATGATAGTAGCCTTAAACGGATAAGTAAAACTGTAGGCCTAGTAGTTCGATCAACAAGCAATGTCTTCAGATTAAAACATGAATCCAACCTTTCTGTGAAAGTTTAAATATCAAATGCAATTTATTACGGTACTAAACAAAAATTATCGCCTAACCTATAGGGCCGTGTGAGCACCATCTAGTACCCCCCCAAAAAAATAGGCCTTTACTTTTTAGTAAAGGTTCCCAACTTTAATTTTACAAGCATTTAATTTTGAACAAGTCTTATGCTCTCAACAAAATAACATATATTTACTGGTTTTGCTAATTTAAATTAGTCATTCCAAATGATGACCGACAATACAAAACTTATTGATGCGGCCTGAGCTATAAAATGTCGAGTTTTTGTAGCAGTATTGTCACACTTTTATTTAAAATTGCCGAAAAACGTTGCACCAACTAAACGTGGATATGGCTGGGGCTCTAACAGAAATGTAGGCCCGCTAACCGGGGTTTTGAAAGCGGTAAATAGGGCCTGGTGTGATTTTATCAAACTTCTGTAGCAATATTTACAACATATTTTCATTTTAAATAGCCAAAGAAAACATTAAACAAACTGAAACGAGCGGACCTCTAAACAGATGTCCCGGGGGTACAAGGAGTGGTTAATACGGCACTGCTACCAAAGACCACTCTTGAACAACAACATGTTTGTACTACACAATCACAACAACAGTAAAAAAATCAACATGCTTTGAAGGGGAAGAGGCATGGCCCAATGGTTCCCCATGCGTACACCACTAATGACAATGCATCGTAGATACGATGGAGTTTTTACAACCTGACTAAAACTGCAATGTCTGCAGAATGCTGTGGCTTACGCAAGGTCAGCATGGCCTCCTCTCTTAGTCTTTTTTCTTAGACAATGAAGTCATAAACATAAAATTTTGGCTTGTATTTGCATAACAAGGAGTAAAACATATAAAAAATTAAGGATTAGGAGTCCTACAGTCCTAACTCATCTGCATCTGTGCCAAGTTGCGCCAGTTTATTGACTTGTATCAGAAGTTTAGAACTGCCAGATGTGTGCCGTTCAATCATTTTCCAATCATCAGTCGTTATCTCCGCCTGCGGCAGATTGCGCATCAACATGGCTTATTTGCTTCCAAGAGTGGCGATTTTGAGCCAACTCGCCCAGTGTCGTCAAGTTGAGTCCGGTCCATGATTGAATGTTGTCTTGCCATCGTTTTGGTTGTCTGCCACGTTTTCTTTTTCTTTCTACTTTGCCTTCTGTGCAAACTTTGCTGATTCCGAATTGTGATCTTTTAGTGTGGCCGAACAGTTTTAAAACTTATGATTTTATTATTGCTGCAATAGGTTTTTATTATTGCTGCAATTTTCGAATAGGTTCAATCATTTTCCATACTGTACAACATCGGTTTTCTGTCGCAGTGCATGAAACCACTTCCACCAGCCATCCAATTCTCGACGAGCCAATTACTATTGAATGCTTGCGTGATGCGTCCATCCTCAACGCTCTATAGAGTCTATACCAAGTACCAATCAATTCTTGCAGCTTATTCAAGTTTTGCTAAAAGAGGTATTCAATATAGGCTACATGGTTCACAAAGCTGAGTAACCTTACCACCTAGACTTTATGTTTATAATGAAAAATCTGTCCAAATTAGCTGATATGTTAATCGAAAGCAGTGAAGCAAGAAAAATCAATGCAGCCGGAATATAGCCTATAGCAGCTCTGGGTGGTTTATCATTAGCAAGAGAGCATTTTTCTTTGAAAAATGAAATGGCTCTCGCAAAAAAATCTATTCTCTGGCTAGATAGCTTTCAACATGTCTATGTTCAAATAAATACGTTTTTAAACATTTGTCCTGTTTTTTGCTTGCTTCAATGGTTACAGTGAAGAGCGACCAAAGTTCATAAGCAAAGTCTAAGTGGTGCCACATGTGACATTCGGCCTAATAGATAAGCTGAAAAATAAGCTGAAAACGTGAGTCAGAAAGTCATAAAATAACCGCAAATAAGCTACTAAATTTCAAAAAATGTAGCCTACTAACAGGTTGCGTATATAGTACTTATGCTGTTAAATATAAGTTTCACGACATAAGCTACAAAAAAGAATTGCCCTGTAAAAATTTTTGTTTGTTTTGAAATTTTTAGTTTGGCAGCGTCACTGGTTTCGTTGGTTTTCAATCTTTATCCTCGGACTGACAAAGCCTTTGATAGGTTATTTCTGGTAGTATCGCATACTTGCAGAGGCTTTTGTCGTAGGTTCGGTTTCCGAGATTGGTAGACTGGCAAAGAAGTTTTTTGAGTGTTGAAGTGTTGTTGCTGGACAACTTTTGACTATTCATTGATTGGTTTCTTGACTTTGCAAGGCGTCCTGCAATAGCTAGCATTTTTTTGTTTTCTTTATATATTTCTTTTTATAGGAGGTGGCAATTTCTTCAACTAAGTTGTGAAAATTTCAAACTACCAAAAAATTCAAATCAACTAAGCAATTTCATAAGTAAAACGCTACACGCTACTAAACTAAACTACTACCCTGTAAAGCTAATAAAAAGCTTCGTTTGATCATCATATGAGAAGTACGTTTTCTTACCGTTTTAACTTGAATTAGTTCGTGTTGATTTTTAGCTGCATTGTGGTGGTTGATTTGTCTTTGACAAACAGTGTAGCTGCGAGTGTGGCATGCAAGGAAAAAACAAGAAAAATAAAATTGTTTGTGGTAATATTAACATTTTGTGATATTTTGATGTGAAAAAGCAAAACATCACAAATGTTACAACTCCAGTGACAGAGGAGTGTTGTAAGCTTACTTTCTCGGTGCTGTTTAATTGAAATATTTAAAAATATGCTATTATTGTTTTATTGCTATCTTGCTGTTGCGCCATATTAAAAAAAAACTATCGCCATTTTTAGTTCTCTTTTGATGGAACAATTAGCACGAAAGTTACTTTAACTGGTTTATTCAAAATTAGGAAAAAATCAGTTTTGAGAATTCCGTTTTTAATTTCCTTTCTACCAACAAAATGATTCTCGTGCTAAGAATCCGCCATTGATACAAAGTTGCTAGAAGGCTAAGTGTCTGTTTGCGCTCTATGCAAGACCATAATGGAAATTAAACGATACAGCTCAGCAGTCACTTTTGGTCTGAGCTGTGTATTTCACATTAAACATCATTAAGTTAGAGTTTTAAATAAGTCAAGAAACCAACAATTAATTAATATTTTATAATGTGGGCTGCTTCAAAATCAAAATTCACAAGTTTTCTGTGAGCATGATTTGAAACATGTAGGCCTACTATGCACTTTGCAGTCAATGTAATAATTTTATTTTATACAGTTTCTTTTAATACAAGAATTGAATTGAAATCCTATTTGAATTAGAATTGAAATCTTATTAACTTAACTTTTTTTAGAATTCTGTATTTGCTTTCTGGTTTGATGTTGTTTTATCGAAGGTATGAAACCACTTGAAGTTTGATTTAATTGAAGGAATCTTTTTCTTTCTGTGATTATCACGTCTTGCTTTCATAATAAATCATTTGGCATTGCCAGTGCACCTTTTGTACTTTAGTCACGACGTCAGTTTAAATTTAAAAATTATAAATTGAACCAATTCCAACGCTTACGTAACGGTAAGGAAGGAATAGCACGACTCCAAAGGTCAGTTGCAAGTTGTCTTACGTCATATTGCACTCGGAAGTTGCTCGCAGTGTATTGTTGTACCAAGACAACAAAAAGGGCGATTGGATGTGATGCACAAAAATATAGTTGCTAAATAGCGATGGTGGTGATTCCTGTAGCGTTTAGAGTTAAACAAATATCTTAAACGCTGTTTCGTGACATAATGAATTTGACGAATTTAACTCGATCACGCGTATTGCTCTATTTACGATGACATTTTATAGAACATAACGAGCGATTTTAAATTTCCTCTGGCCAGTTAAGATGTAACAGTAATCTGTAATTACGTCGTGGTCACATATTCTCACCTACAGGTACTTACTGCTTTGTGAATGTACTCATTGATTTGACAACGCTGTAGGTGAGTTGTGACGTGAACTTGACTATATTGCGTCGTTCTCTAATGACGTGCAGTAATAAGAATAGCCAAGGGACAGTAAAGATGACACACAATTATATGACGTATGAGTAGCTACAGTCTTAGCTCAAAGGCATAGTTTACAGTCCACATAACTCATTGTAGATTTTAAAAAAATGATACGTCACATCACCTGTACTTACATTTTAGCAGTAACTTTGCATTAATTTCTTTTACTGTAGGTGTAGCCTAATATGATTTTTTTGCGTTGTTTCAAAAGAGGCTTGTAAAGAAAGCAGAGGTTTGAAAAAAACACGTTGGCTTTTGCCTTTGTCACAGAATTTCTATGTTTATTTTGAAGATGCCTTTATTTGAAGCAAACAACTCACAAAACATGAATCTGTTTTGGTGTAAGATTTCAGCACTTTCGATAGAAGGCTTGTGTATGCACGACATTGCCTTGAGCAATGTAGTGTGTCTAACTGCTCATATTTACGGCTAGCAACATCATGACCATTCATCATCCCAAGTTTGAAAGTCCGAACAGAAAGGTCAGCTAGCCGGTCGGTTTAGTCAGAAATAGAAGCTTACTATGGAAAGTTGATTTTTCTGGACTGTGAGATTCTGGTTATTTTTCAAACATTTCTGGCAAGCTTACCAGAAAATTGCGCCACTTGCTAGAAGTTATCAGAAATTTGATAGCAGGAAATCGCTACTTGCGTAAATTGTTGTGCTTATGACGTTAAAGAACGGTTAACTCCCGGACGTGGCCAGTCAACACATGATTACCACTAACTGCCCATGCTGACAAACAACAATTGATGCTTTGAAAAGGACTAAGCAATATATGCAAAGAAACTGCACAGCACAATCGCTAACAAAACGTATATACCGAGTAGACTAGTTAGTACAAGACCTAACTGATAGTTTACCACAACATCTCTCCAAAAGTTTAATGTTCAGTGTTATTTCATGGCGCTTTATGTTTCTTTGGTGATTGTGAATTGCACAGAAAATGGATCGTGCCAAATAATAACATATTTTTGGTTTAATTTGATCTCTATTTAGCGATCTACGAACCTAAGTTTTCAAGGTGCGTCCTCAAGTTTTTAGGATTTATTTAGGTTATGAAGATAGAGTTTTGCGCTAGAAACCTTTGTCTTGTCTGTATAATATCCACCAATAGGATAATTAAGCATTTACGTTGCCTTGGGGTTTGTACGTTGCATTTTTAAACTAATTCATGGTGTACAACTATACATTTATATCCTACCTTCAACAAAAGTTTGGCAGAAAGCAAAATTTTTGCAATTTGACGACTTTCTTCATATCAGTAGCATGTAGTTTACTTTTAAACGTTTATTTTATTAATGACAAAACACACAAAAACTGCCCTCTGCTGTTGCGTCAGTTCCTTGTATTTTCCTGGACCTTGCTCAGTCATATCACGATTTGTTGCTATATCAGATTTCCCATACTTAAAGTTTGGCAGTATAGCCGTAGTGAGTAGTCGCTGGTAGTGGAGGTCTTGTTGCATAGAGCTCACTATACATTAGGCTAGGCCTATTACAAGTTGTTTTTAGTTGGGAAAAATAAGTAGAACGAAGGTGATTCTATAAAATTGTATAGTTTTGTTAGTTTGTAGAGTATACAGTAATGTGGTTTCATGTAGACCTAAACGAAAAAACGTATATTGAAACAACCAGAGCTTGCAAGACGTTTCAGTGTAATAAACCTATTTATTATTTTTATGCATTCAGAGAAAGGAATTACGTAGGATACAATGAGTTCCTTTGACAGTCACTATTGATTATATTTTAGTTTGTTTTCTGGCTACATCAATAAATGCATCTTATAGGCCTACTTGTATTAGCACAAACATTTGTTCTTTGAAATTTAATTTTACCTTATCTTGCATATGCAGCATCTTCAGATAATTTTTGTGACAGAATTCAAAATCAAAAATGTTGCGAATCAGATTAATTGTTCTATTGTGTCTACTGGGGTTGCAAGATTGCTTCAGCACTTCACCTAACAGTACAGGAGGGAAGGCCTTAAAAGAGAGTTTATCTACATTGGAAGGCGCCACGTTATTGCTTTTCTCAACAGCTACAGAAAACTTCACTTTACCTTTGAGCTGTGTTTCATCGCATCGTTGTGTCGTCAACTTTTTGCAAGGAAATAACTTCACTCGATTAATGGTAAGAAATGACTTATTGGTGCTTTAAGAATGCTAAGCTCTAAGGCTACAACTGGTTGTCGGTTGTCGCAATTACAAGACACGAAGGCAGAACATGTTCACGACTCGGCTGTGTAGGACAAAACAAGGCTTCTTGTGAAATGGCTTACAATTTATCTCGCTTCAGATTAAACTCGATATAATGAAATAAAACTGCTTAAACGTTTTTGTAATTTACTTTGCACAATACTACAATAGTCTGTCATAACTTTAACAACAACTCACCTTTTTGAACATTTCAACAGAGATTTTTTGTCCGGGCTGCATTCAGACCAGTGGAGGGCACGCGTCGATTAATCGGTAACTCTGGAGATGACACCATAGGTGGGTCCCACTGTTGATTAACTTCTTTAAGCCTGTTTTAATATAGGCTACACTGCTACAAGATTTTAACAGCATTTAAATTGTCTTTTGTGGAAAGCAATAAGCCGGAATGGCTCTTCAATTTATTTATTTTTTTATTTAATTTTGGTCAAATAACTTTGTTAGTGATTGTAGCTTACTTTGAAGTGATTGCAGATAATGTCAACCTACTTGTAACTTATAATGTTCATATTACTGACATTACTTTTAACATTGTTTACAGATGTGACAGTTTTGACCAACCAATCCATATTCAATGACTTCAATTATGCGCAATGTGGAGTTTATCCGGCTTGCTCGATCAAATACTTATCCAGAGATTTTTATAGTTTTACCTGCGACCGTTCGCTAATGTCATTTGCCGCTGCCATGGGAATAATTCTTTCACTCATAATTATTGTCAGTAACGTTTTGATTATAACAGTCACATTGCGGACCAAATCACTTCGTAAACCTCACGGTTTCTTCAAGCTTTCTTTGGCTGTAGCAGGTAATTCAAGACGCTTTCATCTTTTCTTACAATTAATAGTTGACTGAATGATGTAGAACAAAGAGTTTAGCAAACAAAATAAATCAGCATATCTACATTGTTACCTTACGTGAAGGCTAAATGTACGAATGAAAATGATAATAATTTCTTTGTAGCCTAAATATTTATAACACTAAGTTATAGGCTAATACGGACTAGAATCAATCCTGTTGTATATTCAACGCACAACAAATAGATTATAACTGATGAAGAAAAATACTTCCCTTTCCAAGCTACTATAATCAATAATAATTATTTTACTTTCATTACTTAGATTTAATCGCGGGTGTTTTCATTTTACCTTCTATTGTTCACAACACACTCAATACAATTGACTACGATCAACGTGTCTATTCCGGCTATGAAGTTTCAGTTTTTGCAAGCGTTGGGGAAATCAATTCCAATGCTGCTATCTTTTTTGGAGTAATTGGAATTTTGTCCACAATCACTGCTGTTAATAGGTGAGATATAAAAACCACTTTTAATGAAGCAGTAATATAGCAATAGCCAAGATCTTTCTTTGATTAAACTTGCGTTTTAGTCTAGGCCTAATCTTAAGAAGTTTCATACCCCCATATTGTCCACATCTCGCAATCTTACAATTTTAACATTCCAGATAATGTTTTTTATTATTGCATAGCTTTTTTCATGCTGCATAATTCCAAATTATATCAGTCACCGGCTGCATGCTTCCAGAGTGTTTACTGTAGATGAGTTTTGTATCTAGATTAGACTTGACTTGACTGAGTTTTAATTTGGTTTTAATATTTCAGTTTGCTGCTGTTGGCAATCGATAGATTTCTTTCTGTGCAATGGCCAATGAAGTACCGCATTGGTGACGTCATGAATTCAAAGAGAGCTACTTTCGGTGTTGTTTTTATTTGGAGTTTCTCTCTATTGGTTGCCTTTCTACCCATACTGGCTAAAGACGCCCTTCAATACGGCTTATCGTACTACACGTTTATGTACATACCAATCATATTGCCCTTGCCCATTACGGTAAGAATACTCTTTTATTGCGAAATGTTTGCAGTATATCTGAGTTAAAAATTATAGCCTACGTTAGGTTTAGAATGTTGATTGTTTGAGACTATTTGAATGATTTTCAAGTTAATGTTGGCTTTGTTGGTTTTACATTAACACAAACCGTTTCATTGTGATGTTTTGCCAACAAACATAATTGAAAACTTTAGTTTCGATTCTGTTTTATATCGCTCACTAGTGTGCGTATGAGATAGTGTGCTATACGAGATGATTTTCCAGGCTATATGTCAGATCTTAGAGAATGACAAAAACTAGTTGATATTGCAAATATTAACAAGAAAGTAGAGCATGGCACTAAATCTTTTTTTTATGTTTTTCAGAGAACTCCAGATATGTTTTTCGAAGTGCTTTCAGATCCAACCCCGGCTGAAAGGTGAGGAGAATTTTAATTATTATTTATTGATTTATTATTAAATATATACTGCATTGCGTCAAGAAATAAGATTGTTTGTTTTTAAATAACGATTTTATGGCAAATTTATTTCATTTTCACCCATTGGTTCTCAGAGATATCATTTTTGTTGTTTCATTTTAACTTAATAATGGATTAACGTACCACTGTTTTAGTTCTTCCACAAAATAGTGTATTTAAAAATTCAAAAAATAAAATTACTCCACTACTTTTACAGTTACGCTCACGCCATCGCTTATTCCGTCATTGTTTGGGGAGTTCCATTTGTGGCGACATGGATACTGACAATTCTGACGTCAATTCAAAGTAGAAAAATGTTAAAGAACATGCGAGAAGCACGCAGAAGGAGCGTTCGGTCCGAACGAAACCTAAACAAAGTTGATCGGGATCTAATTCGAACCGTAACGGTTGTTTTGTGCCTTTTTACAATCACTGTCCTTCCCGTTTTCGGTGTCACTTTGGCAGTGGCCCTTGTCCCGAACGACTCGTGCACAAGCAATGCTTTATCGGTGATATTTTTCATTGCAACGTACGTGTTTATCTGTGGACGGTTTGTGAACGTACTTATTTACAACGTTTTCAACAAAGAATTCAGGACAGCCAGTGCGCAATGTTTCGCCGAAGCAATGGAATTTCTCTGCTGCCAAAGAGCAATAGAAGTTGGTTTGCCAAAGCAAAGTTTTTCAGCCAAGAAATCGTCTACATGGGGATCAAAGAAATCGAAGGATAAATGGGACAGTAAAGACACTAAAGAAACCGGGATAACAACGCGTTCTCCAAGCGCGTCAACAACAATCACAACCACTGACAGAGGAATGCTGAGCCCCGGAGGCCCCTCATCAGGCAAGCTCAGCACCAGCGCTATTTATGAAGAAATTGAAGGATCCTCTCCAAATCAACTGACTGAAGGAAACTCAGTGTTCACTTTAGAAGTTCCGAAAAGATAAAAAGTGACTTTGCTAAAAAATAGATTCTTACAAAAGTCAGTGCTACCCTACTTAATGGAAGATGTTAAAGAAAACTTTGCATTTCTCTACTTGTGGACCAAGCTGTTAGTCCATCCAACGTAGTCATGAGAACACTCAGCAAGGATAGTATAGGCTACTGTATGTGTCCAAGAATTGATGTGGTTTTTTGATAAACTGAGGAAACAACTGAAAGCTGTTTTTGTTGGCTTTCATTGGTGTTTAAACTAAATTTGTTGGTTGTATGAACGGTACAAGAAATCTTCTATTTCGATTTGTAAAGTATAATTATGTAGGTCTACTTGTCATGTTTTAGTAGGCCTACAGCATAACTTATTACTCGGACAAGTTATTATTGACCTAATAACTAATTAATATTGACTAAAAAATAAAAAAAATGATTTATTGATCTAAAAAAAATTTACCAAAGAGTTTTGAATTGAAATCGAAAACTAAATTGTTAAATCGAAAACAAAAGCATGAGTTGTACCGGTAACAAACTAGTGTAAACGAGCTTTGTCGATGCTGTTGTAGCATACCATAAGCGCTTTTACACAACAAAAACAAAGCTTTACGCCTCCAGAAAGGCTGGGCTGCATGAAACAATTTTTTGTGTCGATTTTGAATGAAAAGCGATATTGTCTGGTGTCGAATTCGAAACAACTTTTTACTGATTCGTGCAGAACGAAAGATTTCATAATTCTTCTTTTTCATTTTGGCACAAAACTTGCTGTTTGATCTCGTTTCAAAGTGAACACTTTGGAAGACTTAGCCTACGCTTTATTTTCTTTTAATCAAAATAATATTTTCGAACTACTTGGATGACAACTAGCCTATTCGATTGTACTGTAATACAGTCGCAATTTTACGTGACTTTAATTTTTAATTATGGAACCACGAGATACCAATGCGTAGCCTAGCCTACTACAAAATGGGAAACTAGATCTAAGCAACATAACAAAATTCAGCGTTTTATTAAGCCACACAAAAGTATACTATATTAAGAATAAGTTGAAAGTTTCCACATACCCTTGTGTCCTGATTAGGAACAAGAAAGTAATTTTGGTACACCTAAAGAACCGAAGTCATTGTTGTTCTTTTGATGTAGGCTACGGTAGCTAAATTATTAACCAATTCACTAAATTAATAATAATTTTCATCTACATTTCTTTTTTAATAACTGTAAACTTATTTCTTTGATGATTATTGCGATTATTTTTTTGTGTTGGCATTCATGACTTTTTAATACATTGAATACAATGACAAATTAATATTTGCTATTGTTTTTGCTCAGTAGCCAGTCCATGGCTGACCAGAGCGGCTTTTGCTGTATGGAGCTCAGAGTATGTTCTTTAACACGATTTGATATTTTAATGCAAGCCAATAATAGTTTGTTTGTTGCAGAATACAGTACAAAAAAAGGTTATAGACGGTTGCGGAATAAAGCGACAGCCTACGCTGTACTGTGTGTCAGACGTCACGAACTATAGGCACGATTATATGGCGACATAACCACTAACCAGTAAGCACCAGCGGTTGGTTTTGGTAGGCTACTAATTTTGGTTTGGTAGTAATGAAAAGTAAGGGGACCACATTAGCGGTGTAATCTAGCTCTATGTTTAATGCAGACGCAAGCCTCAAAATTGATTAGGTTTGAACGTGAAATTTAGTACCGGTTAGTAAACTGGCCAGTTGACCAGCGTAAAGACGATTTTGTAGCTTACTACGACTGAGAAAGCTTCTTTAAAATTTGAATTCTGACAGTTTTCCCCATTTTTGTAAAAGCTTTAAATCAGGGGTGTGCAACCTTTTTTACAGGAGGGCCAGATATAAATAACTGTGTGAAACCGCGGGCCGCATGTTTCATATGATTTCTAGTAGTTGCAGGCACAAAAAAGTAGTTTTTTGTTATTCAATATTCATATGGTATTATTAGGGGATCTCCTTGCAGAAATAATGAGTTAAGACTTATAAATTTCTGAAGAAAACTGCTATTTAAATCTATTGTCACACAGAACGAGTTCAGTGAGAAGTTTGCAGCTGGCTTCTTTTCCCCACAAATTTTTCCAAATTTACTTCAATGGAAGTGGTAGCAATTCGAAGTCCATTTTCCAGGTGTTCTTCTGTCAGAACCGATCCATAGGGAGATTTTATGACGCCCATTTTAGAAAAAAATTGTTCGCACAAATAGCCTACGTTGAGCCAAAAAGAGCCATTTTTGAAGCCATAAATTTTTTCAAATGTAGAAAGTCATCTTGGTTGAGATGTTTTCGGTAAAAATCGCCAAGATTCATTTCTAAATACTTGGCTTTCAAATCCGTTTTCTCTTGAAGATCAATCAGTTCAAGTTGGATATCACCTGGTGCTTTGTCAATGTCTGTGTTGAATGGCGAAGAAAATATATCAAACAAATGTTTATGAGATTTGAAGTCCTTGAAATGAGCTAAAAATTCATACAACAATTTTTCAAGTTGGTCTGCAAATTCAGTTTTCTTCTGAGGATGCATTCCATGGTCTCTCAGTTGGAAAGTGGAAAAGATTGCCTGTCTGTATGTGGCTTTCCAAAGTCGTAATTTGTTCATAAAGCCATTTATATGACCATACATCTCATTCGCATACCGTACTGTTTTTTTGCTGCAGTCTTGTATTGAGTTCATTCAATTGTTTTTTTTTTTGCCCTTTTCAATTGCCACTTTTTCAATTTTTTTTTCTTCCAATACTTCTACTTCTTTACTTCAAATTTTAACAAATTTGCTATTTTGACTGGCTCAACAAATTTGGCAAGGAATGGGCCGCTAGGCTGAAGTTGTTCTGATCCAACTGCTTGTATAGGCTTACATTAGGCATCTGCTAAATTTGACGCAAGCCGGCTCTACAAAAGGTCTAAAGCAAGAGATCAAATAAAAAATCTATAAAACCAGAGACGAGAGCAGGGCTCCGCCTCTGATCTTCTGACGTTCCAAACAATTAAATACAACGGATTAGCGGTGGCTGGTGGGAAATTTCTAAAATGGTTAACAGAAGGTGCGAAATTACAATAATCCACTCCACAATGAATTGTTCACATGTACCAGACTAAACTAAATTATAAACACGTTTCGCGGGCCGCACACAATTCAAAATTGGCACATCTTCGCGGGCCGCACAATTTTTCTTCGCGGGCCGCATTTGGCCCGCGGGCCGCACGTTGCACACCCCTGCTTTAAATCACTAGTACAAGCCGGGTTACCTTCAGAAGCAGAGGGGCGATCGCCCCCTGCCCTCAATTTTTTTTGAATGGGAAGGCAAGGGGGGCAATGGTGCCCTTTTAAGGTCATGTGAGCTACTGCACATTTTTCAATATAACAATTTCTGCTATTCGCTTTTAGCTTAGTTACAATCTTTCATTTTTGCCTCAAAATAATATTTACACACAAAATTCTATATCACACTAGGTTACATGATGTCCTTCCGTGCCATTGTTCTTTATATACAGGTATGTATAGTTCTTGTATCATTACTCGATAATGAGCTATTGTGTAGGTCACAAACATAATTTATTGAAATTCTACCACTCCTATGCTTCTTCAAAGACGGTTTTGTCACAACTATGTTTGATGTTGCCACCAGCTGTGAAAATCAAACGCCAATGATTGAGGCACCACCAACGACCGTTTTGCATAGAATAGGACCAAAGGTAAGGCTGGATGGCCGGGTATTGTTGATGGCTGACTCATGAGACAAGAAAATGTCCCTCGTGGTCTTGGTTTTAGTTAGAAAAAAGATCTGAGTGATACAGAATTGTACGAAAGTTAAGGAATGGTAGCCTATAAACGTCTTAGCATAGCAAAGAGTATGAGAACCTGGAAGTTAAATTTTTTTAGAAGGAAAAGTGTAAGTAAGCTGTTATGATATAATAGGGTCAAATTAGGAAAGGTGGTTGCTGAACGCAGTTTTAGCGCCATGAGGCGAATAAAAATGTGCCATCGTACCACAATAACAGACAACAATTTAAACAACCGAATGTTTGGGAATATTCACAAACAGGTGATGGACAACATTGACTTAGAAGCTGTTGCAAATGAGCTCATTCGAGTAACCGACGCCCGTACAATGTAGCCTACTTTGATTGGTTTGATATTTCTCTATATAGAGTACAGTATACAAATTATCCCGTGGACACATTTTATAGCCTAATTTGCAGCAGATTGTGACGCTATGAAAGTGAAATTCATTTTTCGTTTCTACTTGTTTAAGCTATTTCAATATATTTCATTCATTTATCTTCATTTGTCTCACATTTCGATTTATATGGTTAATAGGGGAAAAACGATTAACGAACTTTCCAGCATTATCGCTATATCTTATTTTAACACTTAAAAAAAAGTGCCCTTTTTTCATGATCCTGCCCCTCCCAGTCAAAAATCGTTCCGGCGCCCCTGGTTACCTTGATTAATGGCTTGTAATTTCAGGCGTTATTCATTTTGAGAGTTGGAAATCATCCTTGTTTGATCTTGTCGTTAGTTCATTTAGAATTTGTCGTTCTACCGTTTTTTGACAAATAAATAAAACCTTGTAAAGATTTACTTTCATCAATAGTAGCCTATTTAACCTGCGCTTTTCTCGACTGGTTCGTATATGCACCGGCTTGTAGCCAGCCGAGGCCAGGGAGGGTCTTGCCCCCTTTGGAAATTTTTTTGCCCTCCCTGGCAAAATTCCAACATTCTCGAGCAACAGCTACAATTATAATGATTTTGCCCATCTTTCCCATTGCAGAGCTCCAACCTAGGCCAATTAACTACAATTGTTTTGTTTAGTTAACAGCTAAGATGATTAAACAATTTCGCCCCCCCCCCCTACCCCCTCCTTTGGCAACTTCAACATGTTGAATTCAACCTAGGCCAACACGTGTTAAGTTGGTAGAAAAATCGTTAGAAACTGTGCAAAATAAAAATGTTTTGAGAAACAATGATAACCTAACAAAGAGGAAATGGTTTTCTAGCAGGCCTACAAACCGGTACAAACTAGGCTATTTGATATCAGCTGTCGCTATTCTCGGCACCATACCTAATTCTAAGGGTCAGTGATAACTAATTTGTGCAGTGATAAACCAAACTTGTGCAGTGATAAATCGCAAAATGTGCAGTGGTAAAGCAAGTGGTTTTTGAAGACAACGCATACAAAATATAAACCCGTAATCTTTTAAGCAGTGTTTATTTTTTCTCTTCAATCCAATCAGTGTAAATAAATTTTGTTTCTAGTTTTCTGATCTGTGAAGTGTTCAACCTTGCAGCAGATATTGTTACATTTGGATCTAGCACTGCCGTTTGTGAGTGTGGATTCTCACTCTCAGTGTTAACAAGGGTTGACGCTCCCACTAGACGGAGCATGTTACAACCAAGACAGGCAAACTTGGTGCTTATGGCCTTTGAACATTCTGTATCGAAATCTATCGATTTAGACTTGTTTGTGAGACGGTTTGCATCCAAACATCCGCGACTGCAATTGCGATAGACTAGTTCACGGGTGTATAGGCGGAATGTAATCATATACACTATATCAAATTCCTAGGCACTAGCTTCTTCGAGCCAGTTAAAGTTTTTGCTCATAACAAGTACCGCTATTTATACAACAAGTCAACAATTGCTGTGTTATGTTGGTTATTGTAATATGGTTGCCGTGATTTAACTAGAGGATAAAATAAGAGACCAGTGTTGGTCTTAACACTAATATGAAATATTGCAATTTTTGTGGATACCGGTATTTAAGAGGTTAAAATGCCAAAATCATTCAAGTTTTTTCGGCTATCCCTTAACAAAAAGTTGCCCCCCCCCTTGCTCTGCGGTCTGGCTACGGCCCTGTATATGCAACATTTATTAATGTCATAAAAATTATTGCTTTCTTGATAAAACAAGCGTAGCCTTATTAGCGATGCTGCTTTTAATACCGCTGTTGAAAGGGAAACCAAACTTGACCAAAAAGCCATTGCAATACATGTGTTCCAGACAATTGTTCACCAAATCAAACGTCATATAAAACCGTTCAGGTCTACTGAATCTTAGCGTATTACGTAATGGAATATTTCTAAAAAATGAGCAGATTGCACCATCGATTGCAAGACCTGTAAAACGTTGCAGCTGCAGCATAACATTACATCATCGTTAAATCTTTAATTACGAGATATGGTGTAAGCCAAACTTGAACAGGTGTAAGCCAAACTTGAACAGGTGTAAGCCAAACTTGAACAGGTGCTTGAATAGCTTATCATTGCTTATCATTATTACGTCACATAAGCTGCTTACGTGCGTTTGAAATATTGCAATCTATTCTCGTCATTCTTAAAATTGTTGCTTGAAAGTTGGTCGCATATTTAACTGTTTGCTTAGTGCTTGCCAGCTGGACGAAATTTTCGTCTTTATCCAAGTAATTTGTTTTGTAGTGACAAGTTTAGTGGTGTATCGCGTTGCACCTCGGTTTCGACAGCTAGTGGCTATTTTTACAGAAATACAATTCTCGAATAGACGTTTTCAGAAGAGTGTTTCTTTCGGTCATTACATACAGACGAACGGATTCGGGAATCTTAAGTTACAATTTTCCCGCGAAGAGATTATGGTTTACCGTTGTGACCAACATGAGAACAATATTTAGCAAGAACTTATTAGTGGATTGAAATATTTTTCGTGGTATTGAAAGTTGGAGGAAAACTAATCAGAAGTGGATACAGAAAAATAAACGGAATGGCACCAGATTTTCTAAGATGTGAAAGTTCTAAAAGAAAAGCTAAGGTGCAAAAAGACAACTAAGTTTCGCGTTTCGCAGTCTTTCCCGGGTCCCTTCTGTGGAGTCGCTTAGTGGGAAAGCCGCTGGCGGTAAGTAGATAATTCGCGGTAAGCCTTTGTTTTCTCGCCCGGGAAAAACAGCGTGAAAGAGATTGTTACGGACAATATCTGTACAAATCAAACGTCACATAAAACCGTTGTCTACTGAACCTGACGTCTTACGTCATGGATGTTAGATTTTCAACAGGTCCTTGAAAGGCCTGCCTTTCGCTTTACTGCATTACTCCCGTTAATTTGTATATTCGCCACCTAGCGTCGTTTCCCTTTCATTGTTATGTTATCGCTGGTTTGCAAATGGCAACATTCACCACGAGATTGTCATGGGACTTTCTAGACGTTTCGTTTGCTGCTAGTTTGTCAGCTAGCCGAACTTGTTAGCTACTGTAGTTTGTGACTAAAAATTGATTGGTTGATGTTTGTTTATGCTTTGTTAGCTGTTTCTCTGTTATGTGTTTCTACAGGGCTTAAGTTTGACAACTGCTATGGTAATATCTATTTACGTGTAGGCTACCATATAGGCTGTCTGTTTCCATATTTGCAGCTTGCCATCTCTCAAAGTTCAACTTACTGGTGAGCCTACTTGTGACGTAATAATGTTTTGTGTAGCTGAATGTTGACTTTCTACCGTGAACAAACGTAACGTAGCCTATCTCTGGTGTGCGTAAATTGTTGTTAGGCTAATATTTCAAACTTAAATATTGTAGAGTCAATCACTATAGAATCCTTCGCCGTGCAAGTGCATCATTTGGCCTTTACTGATCCGGTCATACTACCGGTACGTTTATTATTCTGAATTGTATGATCGATTGATTTGTGTCGTGAATTGTGGATTCATGTTTACTACTGAATTATTATCGACTAATCGCTAATTTGTCAGCCTCATGGCAATAAATACTCGCAAACCGATCTTAACTAGGCCATGTGAATTACCACGTTTCTTTGTTTTCTAATGATTATTGGTCTAGCGCAGCGGTTCCCAACTTGGGGATCGCGACCCCCAAGGGGGTCGCAGAGCATCTTATAGGGGGTCGCGAAGCTGTTGCTCATGCAACAACAAAAGTGAATGTAAGTAGGACGAGGTACCGGTCCGCTAGCCATTTTATTCGGATTGCTTGTAGCACAACATTATTGCATCAGTATGCGTCCACTGTGCCGTAATAAGCGTGACTGTAGGTCTTACAGTCACGTTTGTTACATCACAGCGAACGCATACTAGGACTATTCGCTGTAAAAGTGTAAATTGAAACTCTATTAACAAAGTAGCCTTGTATATTAGACAACAGAAATCAGTCAATACTCGAGATTGCTAAAAAATAGTTAAATGGAGCATCTTTCCATGGAGAAAAAACGAAAATACGTTGAAGAGTACATTAACCTTGGCTTTACTTCTTTATTGACCAATGGTGTTGAGAAGCCACAGTGTGTTCTCTGCAACGTTGTTCTTAGCGCAGAATCATTGAAACCATCAAAATTGAAACGCCATTTAGAAACCAAACACCCTCAACATGCTAAAAAGGATGCAACATTCTTTAAATGCCATGAAGCTGGTCTCAACGGCAACGGCTTGACGCTACTGGAAACTTTCATCAGGCAAATGTGGCTGTAATTCAGGCGTCCCATGAAGTTGCACTGGAAATTGCCAAAGAAAAGAAACCTCACACTATTGGGGAAACACTTGTGAAGCCATGCTTGTTAAAACGGTAAAGCTGGTTCCTTTTGTTGTATTATTTGTTAATAGTATACTTGCATTTTGGAAAGAATATAAGTGGGGGTCGCGGTATCTACGAAAATTTTTAAAGGGAGTCACCAAGACAAAAAGGTTGGAACCACTGGTCTAGCGTAATGGTTGTACGGTACGTAACTACGTACTAATTGTGAAAGGTAACATCGCGAATTTATTTATTCAATGCGTCATTGGCCAACCTGTGGAACTTGTGTACCGTACAGTGGATTGAGAACTGTTAGTCAACAAATTTGGTACGTTTATCAGTTCGACTGTTGTGCTTGCTGAATTGTGACCAGTGTCTTATGTTGTGTTATTTCTTGACAGAAAAACGATATAAACTTCATTGCTGCGAAGCAGTCATTGGAAACCGCGTGATTTCTTCAAGTTGGCGTGCTTTAACAGTGCTCAGTCCTGCGGGTGGATTAGGAAAATCGTGACGTCACCGGCGCAATTACCGTACCTGTTGTGTTCGCGTCACACACAACATCGTTTTTCAAATTTGACCATCAAAGCTTAACCATCTTTGAACTGAAGCTGATTTCGTCAATTTAACCGAACTGCTGATCTTCACCAACCTGACGATCAAATTTGCGTTTATTTACCAAGTTCCCATCAGTGTCACGTGACATCTCTCATTTGCTGAAGTTAGCTTATGCTGTTACGAAGCGGATTTGCATACACAGTTATGGATTCCAAAGCCGAAGCTATTCAACAAGCAGCTGATACTTTGAGAGACAGTTACAAGCGTGGTGAACAGCTGATGAGCAAACGTGAAAACCTCACAGAAGTACAGACTATCCTGTTAGAAATTGACAAAAATTATGCCTCTTTAATGGTGCTTTGTGTCGATGTCCCTGACAATGATCAAATTCCAGGAGGCCTTTCAACCAAACGGGATTACATTCAAGGTAAAGAAGAATTTGCTGATAGAGCCAAACAGTAGTTCACGAAATGCGAGAGGACAGACACTAAAACTCCTCCATTTCGCTCACATCACTCGTCCTCGCGTACCCATTCTCACCGCTCCAAATCCGGAAGCATTCGGTCATCGAGTACAATGTATAGTTTGCGTCAACGTGAAGCACATGCTAAATTGAAACTAGCTCGTTTGACAAAAGAGCAGAATGATGCCAGGCGACGAGAGGAAGAAGAACTAGTTCGTATGGAGCAGGATAAAGCTCGGTTGGAGCAGGATAAAGCTCGCTTTGAACGTGAGAGTGCCGAAGCTGAAGACCTGCGTCAGATTAAAGCTGCCGAAACTGAAGCCGCACTCTGGCGAGATGATTCTTCTTCGGTTATCAATATTGGATCAATGGCACTCGTACGATTGCCACAGCAAATCTTCACTCACAAAGACACACACCTGGAACCTCTGCGTCACGGCGATGAGCGACACAAACAAGATCCAACTGCAACATCTGCAAGAATGCCAAACCAAAAGGTAAATTACCCTTGTTATTATACTAGCCGACAATCTGATCTTTCAGAACGACTTCTACCTAAACCAGATGTTAAGAAATTCTTTGGTGACCCGCTCGATTTCTGGGCTTTCTGGCACCGTTTTAAGTCCCATATTTCTGATTGGTTGACACCCGACAGGAAAATGTCTTACCTCATGCAGCACTGCTGTGATGCAGTCTGTGAACAAATAAGGTACCTTGCCGATAGCAGCGAAGGTCACAACTGCTATGATGAAGCGTGGGAAGTATTGAAACGGAGGTATGGCCAACCGCACGTTATTGCGCATGCTAGCGAGGAACGTTTGAGAGCTGTTACCAGAATTTCTCACCACGAACCCGAGCAATTGGAAAAGTTGTCGGTCCTGTTAAAAAGATGTTGTTCATCATTGAGCTCTAACACCGAAGCTTCGAACTTGGATACCGTGCAGTTTATCACCTGCCTTGCAAATAAGCTGCCAGTGTCTCTGAAAGAAAAGTGGGTAATTGAAGCTCTGAAAATCAATGACGACACTGGAAAAGTGGCTGGATTCCAACACTTTGCTGACTTCATAACGAACGAATCTAGGATTGCTAATTCAATCTATGGCGTAAAACTCTTTTCATCAAAATTTGACATTAAAAAAAAGAGTTTCACGCCATAGAAGTCGACAAACTTAACAAGCCTGACACCAGAGGGAAACAAAAGGCTTCACTGTTTATGTTTAACGTAGTGACAAAACCTACTAAAAGATCCGGACAGCTCCGAATTGGCAACAAGCAACTCATACAATGTATCTTGTGCGATAGTACACATTTTTTGCAACACTGCAAAGAGTTCAAAGCCAAATCTGTCACTAACGATAGCAATTTGTAAGGAAGAACAAACTGTGCTGAAACTATCTTGGACCAAATCACATACGTGCCGACTGCAGAAGCCGAGGTGAATGCACTGACTGCAGAAGCTCATTGCATCATTCTCTCTTACATCGATATATGGCCACAACTGGAGAACAAATCCAGAGACGACATCCTAACCCCATTGCTAATAGAAGAAATGACAGCCAGCCAGATGATCCTGAAAGAAGACCACCAGAAAGGAACACAAATGTTGTGGAAACCTTCCATTCCAGAACGAGCAACTCGGCAACTTACTTGGACTTCGTCCCTGTACGTGTGACAGGAGAAGGAAAGGTAATACATACTTATGCTCTCCTAGATTCTGGTTCAAACCGTACCTTTTGTGAACGAAAACTTGCAGAGATGCTTGAACTGAAGGCTGAGCCATCTGGTGACTTCCAGGTGCAAACACTGTCCTACAGTGGACCATATTCCTTTAACTCTTTAACTGTTTCGTTGAAAGTTTTACCAGTGGTTGGCAGCGAAGTGCAAGAGCTGACAGATGTAATCGTCGTTGACAAGATACCTACCAAGCCAACTCCAGCGCCTTCTCCAGAGTTTCTGCAAACGCACAAGTACCTCCAAGGCATTAACTTGATGCAACTGGACCATGGTACAGTTACACTGTTGATCGGAAATGACCATGCTGTCGCCCACCGATGCATTGAAAGCCGCTTTGCACCTAACCCGAAGCAAGGACCTGATGCAGTCAGGACACCCTTAGGCTGGTTGCTTAGAGGTACTCGACCAAAGGAGACAGGCTTAGGCAATTTCGATGCTGAATCCGACGTTTCAAATTTTCTTGTCCGTGGCATGAAGTGGCCCACCGATGTAGAAGACTTGTCCGATTTAATAATTACTGATGAAGGAGAAACATTATCTCCAACAGCTGACACTGACCTTTATGATAAGGAAGGTCTGATGAATCTGCTACGAACCCACAAGGAACTGTTAGAATTTGGGTTTAATTTCTCGAGGGAAGATCCCATAGCTTATGACATGATGTCTCGAACATGTAGACGGCCATTATCGCTTACCATTGCTATGGCGTAATGACACCGTCGAGCTTCCAGACAGCCGTGACATGGCTCTATGACGACTAGACAGCCTGAAGAAGCACCTACAACGTGACAGCGCTCTTCATGAAAGGTATGCAGCACAAATGCAAATCACCTTGGACAAAGGCTATGCTGAGATCATTCCTCAAGACAAAATCAACAACGACTGCCGTAAGTGGTACATACCTCACCATCCTGTGATTAATCCAAAGAAACCAGACAAACTTCGTATAGTCTACGACTGTGCTGCAACGTCATGCGGAAGATCACTAAACGACTTTCTGATGAAAGGCCCAGATCTCATGAACTCTCTTGTTGGCGTCCTGCTGAGATTCCGCAAAGGACGTATAGCCATAATTTCAGACGTGGAAGCAATGTTTTACCAAGTCAGGATCTCACCACGTGACCGCGATGCCATGAGATTTTTCTAGTGGCCAAAGGGAGACGTATCCAAAGATCCTTCCGCTTATCGGATGAAAGTGCACATTTTCGTTGCAAAGTCGTCTCCCAATTGTACAACATTTTGCTTGCGCGAAACCGCTAGAGAGCACGGGAAGTACTTCGACCCTCATATTGCTGAAGTGGTGATGAAAAATTTCTACGTTGATGACTGCTTGGTGACGGTTGAAAGTGAAGAAGTAGGAATCAAGTTGGTTCATGATTTACGAAAGCTTCTGGGTATGGGTGGCTTAACGAAGTGGTTATCCAACAATGAGAAGATAATGAAGATGCTCCCTGATGAAGAAAAATCAAAGGCAATGCTTAACTTGTTGCCCTCAGAAAGCCCAAGAGAGCGTGTCTTGGGTATAAACTGGGACGTTACAAGCGATGAGTTCCAGTTCACGGTTGACTTACCGGAGGATTCACCTACAAAGAGGAAGGTGCTGTCGATAACCAACTCTCTCTATGACCTACTTGGATTTGTCTCACCTGTCATACTTGAGGCAAGGCTCATTTACAGCGGTATTTGCCAGAAGAAGCTGGGATGGGATGAGGCGGTCGACGAATCTTATTTGAAGAGATGGATTGCCTGGAGAGACAGTTTGCTCCACCTGAGAGACATCAGGATTCCTCGTTGTTACAAGCTGAAAGTGAGCGGCCTTCCTCCTAAAGTTCAGCTGCACTTCTTTTCTGACGCCTCTTCAGTTGCCCGGGATGCCGGGAACTTTTACGTTAGCGGCACCTACCACTGTGTATACATAGGTCTACAGTGACAGTGTGTACATGTATTCTATAATTTCGCAAAGCACTTCTTTCGAGCCTTGTTCTGCGCAAATTGTTTTATCAATGCATCATAGTCCAGGGATCTGGCAATCCTAATTTCAATGGAGATAATTGCAAGAGCAGAAAGCCTGTAATCTATCATGGTATTCTTGATCAGTTTCATTCTGCTGAAGGTCCTTTCAGAACTGGCGACAGTATCTGGTGTGGTCAGAAGAATTCTGATGCAAATGCAAAGATTCGGATATATCTCCTGAAGGCTGTTCTTTTATATGTACGTTATAAAATTGCTTGCCGTGACAAGTCCTCTCTTTTTCTCGATGACATAAATAAAACGATTCAATTCCATGATTAGTTCGTTGGCATCGATGTCTTTCATTTTTCTTTTTAAATTTTTGCAATTATTCTCCAGTTTATTTTCTCTGAGACACTTCTTTAGGCTTTTAGCATTATACAGAAATCTAAACAACTTGTAGGCCTACCACTCCACGAGTTGGTCAAATAAGAGCGAAGAAACAGAAGGTACCGTATGGCTTGATTAGTGAGAACAAGAAAAATAGAGATTTGAATTTTTCTTCAACAGGAAGACAACTCGAATCATCAGCACATTCGTAATCAAACATTCTCTTTCACCGTGTTGTTATTTGCTCTTATCACAGCGCGTAGAAGGCAGATCACGATTGAAAGAGCTTTGTAGCGCAAACAGCAAACTTGGCTTGTTTTAGGTTGTTGGTGGTAGTCTTTGAAAAGCTCTTTAAATTGATGAATATTTTCGCAGTCGCAGTACAGCGATTAGGATTATTAGGCACCGCCCAAACATTTTAGGGGCCCTTATGCCTTGCGGGGCCCCCTCCGGTCGGAGGGCGCTTGCTACGCCTCTGTCCACCAGAGCTTTCGACAACAAGGAATAGAATGGTCATTCAACCCCCCAACAGCCAGCCATATGGGCGGAGCCTGGGAGAGAATGATGCGCACAGTACGGCAAATTCTTATGAACATTTTACCAAAACCACTCGATGATGACACATTGCACACATTACTTCTTGAAGTAGAAGACTTCGTTAATTCAAGACCTCTCACCGATGTGAAACTGGAAGTTGATGGCGACTTACCCCTTACATCTAACCACTTATTGAAGTTGAATTTTTCAGCGAACTTGCCGCAATGTTAAGCTGCGACAGAGATGGCTACCGACCAAGTGATCGATACCGCCATGTGCAGTTTCTGGCAGACACCTTTTGGAAGCAGTGGGTTAAGGAATACCCACGATCTGTGATGTCAAGAACAAAGTGGCTTCACAGAAAGGAGAATATCCGATGACGAGACATCGTCCTTTTGATTGATGACTCTGCTCCCAGACAACGATGGCCACTAGGCAGAGTAATTGAAACATTTCCTGATCGTCACGGAGTTGTTCGTTCCCTAGAAGTGAGGACTGCAACCGGATCTCTGAAGAGACCAATATCCAAACTTTGTGTAATTGTCCAAGAGGATGAAGATGATCCAGATGAAGACGAGACACCAATAGACACCGTTGAGATTCTGTTGGAAGATCAGAGCGATGAGGAAGAGACTAAAGACTGAATTGCTACATGGCAATAGACTGTTGAAAAACTTTTATTCATGAAAAGAATGACCCAGCTTGGCCCTTCTTTGGCCCGGGAGTGTTAGATTTTCAACAGGTCCTTGAAAGGCCTGCCTTTCGTTTCATTGCATTACTCCCGTTAATTTGTGTACTCGCCACCTAGCGTCGTTTCCCCTTCATTGTTATGTTATCGCTGGTTTGTAAATGGCAACATTCACCACGAAATTGTCATGGGACTTTCTAGACATTTCGTTTGCTGCTAGTTTGTCAGCTAGCCAAACTTGTTAGCTACTGTAGTTTGTGACTAAAAATTGATTGGTTGATGTTTGTTTATGCTTTGTTAGCTGTTTCTCTGTTATGTGTTTCTACAGGACTTAAGTTTGACAACTGCTATGGTAATATCTATTTACGTGTAGGCTACCATATAGGCTGTCTGTTTCCATATTTGCAGCTTGCCATCTCTCAAAGTTCAACTTACTGGTGAGCCTACTTGTGACGTAATAATGTTTTGTGTAGCTGAATGTTGACTTTCTACCGTGAACAAACGTAACGTAGCCTATCTCTGGTGTGCGTAAATTGTTGTTAGGCTAATATATCAAACTTAAATATTGCAGAGTCAATCGCTATAGAATCCTTCGCCGTGCAAGTGCATCATTTGGCCTTTACTGATCCGGTCATACTACCGGTACGTTTATTATTCTGAATTGTATGATCGATTGATTTGTGTCGTGAATTGTGGATTCATGTTTACTACTGAATTATTATCGACTAATCGCTAATTTGTCAGCTTCATGGCAATAAATACTCGCAAACCGATCTTAACTAGGCCATGTGAATTACCACGTTTCTTTGTTTTCTAATGATTTGGTCTAGCACTCTAGCGTAATGGTTGTACGGTACGTAACTACGTACTAATTGTGAAAGGTAACATCGCGAATTTATTTATTCAGTGCGTCATTGGCCAACCTGTGGAACTTGTGTACCGTACAGTGGATTGAGAACTGTTAGTCAACAAATTTGGTACGTTTATCAGTTCGACTGTTGTGCTTGCTGAATTGTGACCAGTGTCTTATGTTGTGTTATTTCTTGACAGAAAAACAATTTAAATTTCATTGCTGCGAAGCAGCCATCGGAAACCGCGTGATTTCTTCAAGTTGGCGTGTTTTAACAGTGCTCAGTCCTGCCGGGTGGATTAGGAAAATCGTGACGTCACCGGCGCAATTACCGTACCTGTTGTGTTCGCGTCACACACAACAATGGACTTGCTAGAAATAAGCAAAGATTGCATCACCTTTGTCACACCTGTTGAAACATTACATCATCGTTAAATCTTGAATTACGAGATATGGTGTAAGCCAAAGCCAACAGGTGCTTGAATAGCTGGATAATGCTTATCATTATTACGTCACAGAAGATGATTACGTGCGTTTGGAATATTGCAATCTATTCTCGTCATTCTTAAAACTGTGGCTTGAAAAATTGGTCGCATATTAAAACGGTTTTGCTTGTGCTTTACCAACTAGACGAAATTTTCGTCTTTATGTCAGTAATTTGTATTGTAGTGACAAGTTTTAGTGGGTACGGTGTTTCATCCATTCTTCGACAGCCTTGGAGCTATTTTTACAGAAATACAATTCTTGAATAGACGTTTTCAGACGAATGTTTCTTTCGGTCATTGCATACAGACGAACGGATCCAGGAAATTTATGTTACAATTTTCCCACGAAGAGATTATGGTTTACCATTTTGACCATAAATAATAAAGATGGACTTGTTGGTTGGTAGGCCACAGAAGAACTTAAAGCACAAGAATAATAAAGACGTGTTGTCAGTTGGGAGTGGGACAGAAGCACAAAAGAATTAAAGACGTTTCTTCTCAGTTGGTACTGAAGAACTTCAAGCTAAAAATTAAAGACGTTTCTTTGTTGGTTCTGAAGAAAAACAACATTGACATTCATTGGCAAGAAAGAAGAATAAAGACAATCGATCTGTGCTTGAAGACTCAAGTGGACGAATCCAAGCAAGTTTTGTGGAACTTTCAATAGCCTAGATTGGAAGTCTCCAGAAGTGGTAGGACTTCATATACCCCTACAACTACGGTATTGTGCATTTAAATTCTTTTTGTATTTTTACGGTCTTTGCAGTTAAATTTTTTATAACTACTGTAATATTTTGTGTGTTTGTGTAACTTAATTTTTTTAATTGTTAAATTTAGCCCAACATTTAATATGTCTACACTCGGTGTCGACAAGGACTCGACCGCCGTCGACTCGACTGGGTTTAAACCTGATGATGTTCTTCGCGGTCGGGCAGACCATTCTGGAGAGGGACCCAGTAACGATGAGGCTAAGTCAGTTCGAGAGGCCCGGCATCTTAGAAGGGATATTTTGACTCAAATTGGGGAACTTTTTGTAGCCCTAGGTTCTTTGAGTGATAAGCAGGAACTGTTAATTTTTCGATCTAACTTATCTACTTTGGAAAAGGAATTACGGCATTTCCATGCAGTTTTGAGTAAAATTTTTAACTCTGCAATTTTAGTAGAATTTCGTGATAGGGTAGATCCCGAATTTAACTCGTAAAAAATTACTTCAAACAAAAAGTAAGTGAGTTCTCAGATATGTTGGATGCTGACATACATCTTGAGGATAGCGCCTCAAATGTAAGCACTAGGATGTCTAGGAGTTCGTCTCGGATAGTTGCACAAATTAACCTACAGCTAAGACGAGAGGAGCTCCAGATACAAGCCGAAGCAAAAGCAGCTGAGGCTATCGCGAGAGCTGAGGCCATACGAGTTGCGGCTGCAGCGAGAGCTGCTCAAGCCGCCGCGAGAGCCGAAGCGAGAGCTGCTGAGTTTGCACTCAAAGACGCCCAGTTGAGGGCTGAACAACGTAAGGAGGTAGCTTTAGCTGAATGTCGATCAGAGTTGGGCTCCCGGCGTAGTTCTAAGAAGGGCTCTTCTAGCCATTCCAGAAGTGAACATCAATCGCAGTTAAATTTACATAACTTTTTCCAGACACCTGTTCAATCCATGGCTGGACCAGTGCAATCCACACGTTTTCAAGCTGTTTCAGGAGGTCTCGGGGCCGCGTCTAAGGGTCTTCCAAAGGTTCTAGAGCCAAGGCCTGCGAACTATAACCGAACTCCTCCCCCGGAGCGTGCAGGTCACGGGGCCGCCATTAGCAGTAATGCTTTGCCCCCTTCACAGTTTTCAGCGCCGCTAGTTTTTGATTGCCCAGCTACACGTAATTTGGGTGGTTGTGAGAGGCGTATCGTGTCTACTGAATTTAACTTGTGTAAGGATCGTGATCGGGCTGTGCATGTGACTGAGCCCCCTCAGCTCCTTAAGGGATATAGCTTGTCTTCTCCCGCTAAATCGAGTTCTCAACAACAGGATTGCTTTTTTGAATACCAAAATAGTAGGACGTTTTTTGATAAGGCGGCCTTGATTGGTTACGATGGTAACAATATTCCATTTATCTTCTTTAAAAATCGTGTTATGGCTCTGATGGCAGCTTCTCCTTTTAAAGGGACTCGTTTGATTTTGTTACAAGCAGCTTGTGTTAGAACAGCTGCGCAAACGATTGCTAATTTGGTTTCCGACACTCCTGGCTTGTCAGAGGAAGACAGGATAGAAATGTCGTTAGCTCGCTTGTCTCAACGATTTGGAGTTCGTGAAGGTCTTTTTGCCGAACCGGAAATTACGAAGTACCACTATGGTAGCAAATTGACTTCGATCTCTTCCAGTGATTTGAAAGAGTTTGAATTGTCGCAGTGTCTGCTTTACGCGCAAGCCTACGGTCAGCGCGATAAATTGGAAGAAAGTTTTGTTTTGGATTTGGCTAAACGACTCCCGTTTGATGCTAAACAGCGCTATCTTGACTTTTAGGTGATCAGTATGGTAGCACTAATGAGCCTACTTTTCAGAGTTTGTTCTTCTTCGTCGTATGAGCTGTTCTTCCGGACTATATGTTTGGACATGATGTCATCAGCCACTCGACAGTCTCGTCATCCAGGGCCTTCAGTCCAAGCGTTCCATGTGGTGGTTGATGGATTGGGCAGTCATGGACGACATGATCTACTGTTTGGTCTGTGGCGCCACACTCGCATCCCGGTGAGGGAGCCAGACCCCATCTGCACATGTCTGAACGAAAGCGACCGACGCCGGTTCGTAGGCGGTTAAACCGGACCCACGCAAGTCTTGCGAGGGACATTCCCGGAGGGTGGGGATCGACGTCGGGTAGGAAATCACGGAGTCGGGAGGTGTTGTTTTGCCACTCCATGTTCCATGTGTAGTTCGTCCAGTGTGCCGCACTTATTCCAAGATCTTCAACGTTGTTCAGAAGCTGTCGTGCGGCGGGCACAAATGGGCGTCTTGATTTCAGTCGCTGCTGTCCTCCAGGTAGGCGCTGGAGTGTACTGTGGAGGAGGTGGTCGGGGTCCAGTGCGCGACGAGCAAGGGAAATCATGGCTCCTTTACGGCGAAGCTCAGCAGGTTGGATGCCTGCAAGGATGGGAAGGCAGTCCGTTGGAGTGGGACGCAGGCATCCAGTCACAGTGCGTAGTGCGTCATTGATGGCGGTGTCAATGTGGCGGGTGTGAGAGCTACGGCACCACACTGGTGCGCAGTACTCAGCGGTAGAATGGACGAGGGCCAAGGTAGCTGTGCGAAGGGTTTTCGCATCAGCTCCCCAGCCGGAACCCGCCAGCCGCCTCAAAAGTGCAACGCGCGCAGATAGTTTTTTGCGCAGTGACTCCAGGTGTCGTCGGTACGTGAGTGACCTGTCCAGGGTTACGCCGAGGTAGGTAGGTTCGGCGCAGTAGGGGAGGTGTTCGTCATCGGTGGTAACTTTCTGAGGATGATGAGGGCTTGATGCTTGGTGGCCAGGTGCTCGATGATGTTGAGCTTGCTGGCCGTGATGCCCTCGGTGTTCAGCTGCGGTACGGTGGGTCGTCGGTACTTTTCGACAGTGCGAGCACTGCCGTGCCTTAAAAAGGGCATTTCCCTACCCACCCTGCGCTGAACAGTCTCATTAGCTCTTGTTTGACAAGCTTCGTTTCGCATACGTATTTTGTATAATTTCGTATGTTACTGACGGGGGGGACCACGTGAAGGTGCTTGTCTTCCTCCCCGCAGAGTTTGTTCGATTTTGTAGTACGGGAGGAAACGCGCAAGTCGACTGATTTTAGCACTATGCTAATGGGCGATTCTGGTGAGTCGCAGCATTTTAAAAAGTTTGGCAAAGGAAAATTGCCTTCATGTCCGGTTAGGCAGAGGTTGGTAAAACCCCATGACAATGTGATTTCAGGGAGTTTGCAGTACTCGACTGCTGTTGGCGCACCGCGTGGTGGTGAAGCTAGACGTAGAAACTTACCGGCATGCATTTATTGTTCGTCACGGGGTCAAGTTGAATATCATTTTTTGTCTAATTGTAAAGAATTTTTGCGCTTGACACCTAAAGATCGGAGAGATGTTATAATTGTTGAATTTTTTGCGCCAGCATATGGTGAGGGACTGTAATCATGCAAACAACTGTCGTCAATGTGGGCCTAACAACGATAGGAAACACTTTTTTCTGTTGCATGATTTTTATGTGACCCCACGTGATTTTCTGGATTCGGTCGGCAAAGATGATGCTTGTGCCAGAGTTCCTGTGCGTAATGTTAAGATTGGAAATGTTAAAGCAGCCTCCGCATTACTGCTGCTCGTGTTTTGAATCCAATGATGGGTAAATCGAAGTTGATGTATTGTCAGCATGATCCTGGTTCGCAGTTGACGTTTGTTTCGAGTGATTTGGTGTGCGAACTTGGCCTTAAACCGTACAATAAAGCGTCGTTTAAAATGGATACCCTGGCTGGTCAGAAAGCTACTTGTGCTGACCTTGTTAAACTCAACATCAAGTCGTTAGAGACGGATGAACTGTTTTGTGATATAACTTCGGTGGTTAACCAGCCTTGGTCTGACGATGTTAAAACTTTACCGCATAAGCAGGATTTAAGTGGTTTTTGTCATTTTCATGACGTGAATATGTTTCATTTGAATGATTGTAGTACTGTAGATGTACTGATTGGTAACGACAACGCTTATTTGATGTGGGATAAAGAAGAGCGTCTTGGTAAAAATCGTAGTGAACCACATGCTTTACTCACTCCTCTCGGTTGGTTGGCTTGTGGTGGTAAGTCACCCTTAAATGAAAGCGTTGCTAACGTGTGCAGAGTGCAGACGTCTTCAGAGTCGGATGTCATCTCTGACTTTCAGCGTAAAATTGAGTCTCGTGATATGGAAATAGCAGACCTGAATAAAGTCACTCGGCAGCAGTGACCGAGTGGTTAGCGCGTTGGGCTCGCAGTCGAGAGCCTGCATGTTCGACTCCAGCCACCCGCACTTGCTGTTGTTTCTGTTGGCAAGAAACTTTACGATAATTGCCTCTACCCAGTGATCGATTTCGAGTAATGGGTAGTACGAAATTTAAGTCATAAGTAGAGTAGACAACCGGAAACAGACATTGCAGTTGGCTGCAGCGTGGGTCGGAAGGCGTACACCGATGCATAGCGCTCAAATCCGCTTTCCCGCAATGCAGGATAAAGATAATAAAACAAACAAACAAACAAAAAAGTCATTCAGGATTTGACCTTGCAAAATAAAACCTGTGAATTGTCTCGCAATGACATTTTGGCTAGAGAACTTGTTGAACCGAATAAGAAGTTGAAAGATGGTCGATTTGAGATACCTGTACCATTGAAGGAAGATATTGATCTACCTAACAATTTTGTGTTGGCGTCAGATAGAGCTGCTGCTTTAAGAAAGAAGGCTTTAAAACAAACTGAACTTCGTGATTTCCTTACTGACACCATAAAAGATCTTAAATCTAATGGTTATATTGAGCGTGCTGGTGAAGCAGGAAATGTAAAGGGATTTGAGTGGTATTTACCATACTTTGTGACATCACAATAAAAAAGCGCATTGTTTACGATGGCAAGTCTGGATTTGGAAGAACTTGTGTTAATGATGTAATGTTTTCGGGTCCTGACTTGTTAAACCCTCTGGCAGATGTCTTGGCTAAATTTCGGCTTAGTAGATTTGGTTTCGTGGCCGATATGACTAAGTATTTTTTTCACATTTTGGACACTTCAATACGTAAGCCCAATTTTATTGAACTGCTTACGTACACAGGCAGTGCCGTTCGAATCGTGAACGAACGCCCTTTGGTACCCTTGAGTGACGACCCTAGGGATTTTACTGCCATCACCCCTGCCTCACTTTTGACCCCATATTTAGACCCATACTGTGCTGTTGGGCAACCACATGATCGTGACCAACTAAGAAGGGATTATCGGTTCAATTTGTCGCTTTCTCAGCAGTTTTGGAGTAAATGGATAGATTTTTACTTGCCAGGGCTTCAGAGACGGAAAAAAATGGTTAAAAATGGCCGAGAATTTGGAGCCTGGTCAACTTGTAGTGGTGGGTTCTCTCCAAGTTATTAGTAAACGTGGGAATTATCAACTTGGGAGGGTGCATGAGGTAGTCCCACAAATTAAGAAAGGGAAGCCTGTGGTTCGTAGAGCTAAAGTTGCCGTCTGCAACTATGATGACAGTACGGGGAAAGCGAAAGTAGACTACGTGTTGAGGGATATTTCGTGCCTCGCCCACGTAAAGAACACTTAACACTTTGATCCTCAAAGTGAGGCCAGATCTGGCCCCCCCTCACATTTCCTTTAATTACTTGAAGCATAGTAATGCCATGCACTTGGTTTTTCTTGACTTTTTCTAAAATTGCAAGGCAGATCTGATGATGTAAAGTTTGATAGCAAAAGATGTGTAATTTGTTTGTAAATTCAAGATTTTAGTAAATTTTTGCTGATTTTGGCCGACGTTTGGCAAAGCATGAAATCGATTTCTTTTCGCTTACAAACGATAAGCTCATAATTGCTCCGTGAATCAACATGCGCAAGCAGAGAGACTATCGCGGAGTTATGCATTGTATTTTTTGACCTAAATTTGTCCCGAGCTGATGGCTGGAGCAGTTCAGTCAGAAAATCACTTCTTTTTCATGTTGATTCAACGTCTCCAGACTACCAATATAGGTAGTCTTGAGAAACCAATATGAAACAGAAACGATTTTCTTATTGGGTGGACAATAGATCATTTTACTCCTTTTTCACAGCATTGCATTGAAAAATCACACAATGCCCAAACATTTCTTGTGCTATAATATACTAGCCAGTGAGCACGCAGTTGTTTATAAAAAAGAATACGTTCTATTTTTTTATTTTTAGCGACTCGAGACATTGTAATCCACCACCAAATTGCGGAGTTTTCCATAATTGTTTTGATTGACCTAAATTTGTCCCGAGCTGATGGCTGGAGCAGTTCAGTCAGAAAATCACTTATTTTTTATATTGATTCAACGTCTCAAGACGTGAAACCAATACATATAAAACAGAAATGATTTTCTTATTGGGTAGACAATAAATCATTTTATTCCTTTTTCACAGCATTGCGTTGAAAAATCGCACAATGCCCAAACATTTTCTTGTGCTATAATATACCAGCTAGTGAGCACGCAGTTGTTTATAAAAAAGAATATGTTCTATCTTTTATTTTTAGCGACTCGAGACATAGTAATCCACCACCAAATTGCGGAGTTTTCCATAATTGTTTTGTTTGACCTAAATTTGTCCCGAGCTGATGGCTAGAGCAGTTCAGTCAGAAAATCACTTCTTCCTTATATTGATTCAACGTCTCAAGACGTGAAACCAATATAAAACAGAAACGATTTTTTTATTGGGTGGACAATAGACCATTTTACTCCTTTTTCACAGCATTGCATCGAAAAATCGTACAGTGCCCAAACATTTTCTTGTGCTATAATATACCAGCCAGTGAGCACACAGTTGTTCATCAAAAAGAATATGTTCTATCTTTTATTTTTAGCGATTCGAGAAATAGTTATCCACCACCAAATGTATATCATTCAAATTATTGAAAACAGTAGAAGTTCGATCCGACAAATATCCATTGCTGTATACAATACGTTACTGTACGAAAGACATGCAAAACCCATAGGCTATAAATCAAAATTCTATGAAATGACCAAAATTTGCCGTAAATGTGTCTGATTAGATTTGAAGGCTTTACGTAGACATAAAAACTTCCACAAACGTGTTCTTTATTCATGTATTAGTAGATCTATTAGGTAAATTGTTGTCTTTGATAGAGTTTTTTTGTGCTGTCGTTGCAGAGAACCTTGTGTAATATCATTTTATTCGAAATTACATTCTCATACCGTAGCA
The DNA here is from genome assembly GCF_918807975.1 of Aplidium turbinatum. Lineage (NCBI taxonomy): Eukaryota > Metazoa > Chordata > Ascidiacea > Aplousobranchia > Polyclinidae > Aplidium > Aplidium turbinatum. The sequence goes on along the minus strand of NC_137475.1, from coordinate 29,274,668 downwards.
GCAGTGTTTGCAAAACATAAAATGTAGTCTTCTTTCGAACAAAGAAATGGGTGAAGACCAACTTTCAGTTGTTCACTGTTCATGCTTGCGTAAAAAAAAAACATTTAGAACATGAGAAAATCTATCATGAAACTGCAATCAGTGTAACCTAATTAGCGATATATAGTAGATTATTGGTTTTTATGAATTCAAGGTTGATACTTTGCACTGTGTTTTTTGGGTGGTAGGCAGATACCAAACTCGATGATCATTTACTTTTTGTCATTGTTTTGTTCATCACATTTTCACCACTGGATAGTGGATATAGCTATGAATGGCTTTTAATATGAAATTATATAGGCTATTTTTTATCAACCTTTATTTTATGTTTATTTTTTTGTATTTTTATGATCTCATGACATTGACTTTCCTACACAATTCCTACAATTTATTGAAACATACATACACATTACGTAAATGATGTAAACACAATTTGATAGCTTCTTTACTCCACACGTCAGATTGCTAGTATTGCCATAAAGATTCAATTACATTTTATGTGTGCAGGATATGTTTGAATAATAAAAAACTTGCTCTTTTCGTTTTCATAATCTCGCAATCTTTGCTAAATCGCATTGAAAAAAAGGTTGCACTTTATTACGTGATGTGCTGTAGGCTACAAGTTTGTTTTTCTACATAGCTAATATCATAGACAATGGATAGACAACAAAGTAGGCTAATTGGGATTGATTAGTGTTTTTCAACCCAATTTGGCTACTTTGTTGTCTATCAATTTTCTATGATTGTAAGCCAAAACCACACAAACAAAAAAGTTAATAGTTTAGGTACTATTGCTAAGGGATGCTTGGTTCCATAATATATAGAAATTATGAGTTTCGGAAAGCATTGGCTTTTGAAAAACAAATGCAATTTTTGTTTCAATTTGATACTGAAAACAATATAAATCATTGAATATCAGGGCGATATAATTAGTCATTTTTACATTGCACAACAATGTAAACCGCCATTGTTTACTGAAAATTTCAGTCATTGTTTACATTGTAACATAATGTAACAATGCCAGATTTTCCAACCACTAAAATATCTATGGTTTTTTGCATCGAAGATTTCAGAAGTAAAGCACGATGTAAGATTCTCACGCTAAGCTATCTAATATGATACGCTGGCACACACACTCCGCATTGCGTTGGCGCGGGCTCATTGTTTTGCAGCGCTTTGCGTAAAATTGGATTAGCACGGTAATTAAAAGGCGGCAACATAAAGTAAAATAATCGTTTTTGGGTATCTTTGCAAAAAATGAAATATCAAGTTAAGAATACAAAATGTCAGATTATTAATATTTCAAACTTATAGACAAGTGATTTTTCTACACATTAGTAAAAGTTATGTTCAAAAAGAACCAGCAGATCACACGTAACAGCTGGTTGAATTTGGTCCAAAAACAGCAATCCCTTGAGCAGTTAACTTGCAAAAAAAGGTTGAAAAGCAAAGGGTTAAGAGTTAGGGTTTGAGCCTAGTTCTGTCTGCGGTGGCCGACACTTGTCTGAGCCCGGAACAGTCGGTTATTATCGCAACCATTGTATATAGCGTCATTTTTGCGTGTAGTAGGCCTATCTATGGTACCAATTTCATGTATCGTCGTGTATTATTTTTATTGCTGTTCAACTGTTCATTCTTTGCATGCCCTTCGTATTTGCGTATTAACCTAGCCGTCAGTGATTCAAACAATTTGTGTATCGTGTGTTTTTATTTATTGGCTCACGATTTTCCTTAAATTATTTTTTAGTTATGTCATGTTAGACTGTCATAACTAGGGGTCGCTATGTTACGGACAATATCTGTACAAATCAAACGTCACATAAAACCGTTGTCTACTGAACCTGACGTTTTACGTCATGGACTTGCTAGAAATAAGCAAAGATTGCATCACCTTTGTCACACCTGTTGAAACATTACATCATCGTTAAATCTTGAATTACGAGATATGGTGTAAGCCAAATTGAACAGATGCTTGAATAGCTTCATAATGCTTATCATTATTACGTCACAGAAGATGGTTACGTGCGTTTGAAATATTGTAATCTATTCTCGTCATTCTTAAAATTGTGGCTTGAAAAGTTGGTCGCATATTAAAACGGTTTTGCTTGTGCTTTACCAGCTAGACGAAATTTCCGTCTTTATGTCAGTAATTTGTATTGTAGTGACAAGTTTTAGTGGGTACGGTGTTTCCTCCATTCTTCGACAGCCTTGGGGCTATTTTTACAGAAATACAATTCTTGAATAGACGTTTTCAGAAGAGTGTTTCTTTCGGTCATTGCATACAGACGAACGGATCCAGAAAATTTATGTTACAATTTTCCCACGAAGAGATTATGGTTTACCGTTGTGACCAGAGATTTTGACTCGTTGCTGTTCTTTCCATAAAAACGTTTGAAATGCATCGTTATTGCCAGGTTTCATGATTTATTTTGCAAAGAAATCGAGAAATCCATTTTTCTGGACTCTCATATTGTTTTGAATCTTAAAGAAGAAGAATTAATTGACATTCGTAACGATGGAAATTTTAAGCTTATTCACAAGCAGATGCCTCTCGACGAGTTCTGGATAAAAATTTAAAATAAATACCCTTGCGTTGGAAACAAAGCTATTGTGCTTTTGCTGCAGGTTTCCACGTTATACCTATGTGAGAGTGGATTTTCCCTATTATCGAACATAAAAACTAAAAAACGAGAACGACTGCTTATAGTCGAGGAAGAAATACTGGTGGCTTTATCGAATGTGCCCCCAGATATTAAGGGACTTTGTGCAAGAAGTCAAACCCAAATTTCACACTGACTTTTGAATAAATACATTTATTTACGCGCGCTATAGCCTACTGCACAATTAGAAGGCGAATTGCTATGGAAAAAAACAGCTGTGACATCACTTACAACAGTGTGGAAACAGAATTCAATTGGTAAAAGAACAAAATTAAGATTGTTGCGAACTCTCGTTTTCCTAATTGCCACATGTGAATGTGAAATTCGGACATGTAAAAAACGTAACACTAAAAAGTTAAAAAGTTTTGAAATGTGGTGTCATAGAAGACTATTACGCATCAGCTGGATGGAAAGAAAAACAAATGAATTTGTTCCTCAACAAAAAGACGATAAATGGAGTCTGATTAACAACATTAACCTCAGAAATAATTAGGCTATGAGATATTTCGGACACATACCTAGCAAGAAGCAACTCGTTGGAAAATTTAATGTTGACTGGAATGGTGCAAGGCAAAAGGACGTTAAAAATGAAATATTTTATCAATATCAAGCAAATTATGGGAATAAAAAGCATGTACTAATAAACAAAGACAGAACAAAATGGAACCAGTTCATATGGGAGATCACAGCTGATCAAACATGTTCAATTTGTTGAAGATATTGTACAACTCATTCTGTGTTATTTTATGCAGTTATTAGAAATACAGAAACCTCATAAAATTGATCCAGTTTTGCCAGGGTGCCGCAAACAATTTATCTGTTTGATAGGGTGCCGCAAGGTCAAAAAGGTTGGGAACCACTGGCCTAGGCAGGGATGGAGGAACCACGTGGGCCTCGTGGGCCTGGGCCCACCTACTTTATTTTCTGGGTGGGCCTGGCCCACCCACTTTTGAAAGCCAAATTTCTTCGAAAAGGTAGCGAAAACGGCAAATTAGAGGAGTTCCAAAAAAAGCTCTTCACTCATACACACTAGTTTGATTACACAGGCCAACAAAAAAATTTTGGCACAAAAGGTGAGAGTCAATTTAAAGTATTTCAGGGCCCCTGATTCCAAAAATGCACTTGGTTTTTTCGAATTTTCGAAACTACCAGGAATTGAATTTCGAACCAAGATTACGTTCTTCCGAAACAAGGATAAAATTTTAAGCAGCTACTTTATTGAAGAACACAAGTTTGTATTCTGTAATTATATACGGTAAATGGCCTTCGTACCTTGATGGGTGTTGCTCAGTAGGCTATAGTAGGCCTACCGTAATAAAGAATTGCTTTTGTTCATCGATGGCTTTGTTTTGCTTATTCGTCTAGTTTGTTAGGCCAAACAATGTAGCCTATGTATTTTGTTGTTTGTACTTAGTAGCTTAGTTAGTAAGTCTGATACTGTTGAAGTCAACAAATATATTAACGCAAAGCACAAGATATATATATTCTACATATTCTACATATATATATTCTAAGTTTTTTTTCTGCAGATTGGATTACGGTTATAATATTTAATATCTTTTCAGGAATGCAGGTTTAGAGGTTTTTTTTTTGCAGATTAAATTACAGCTGTAATATTTAATATCTTCTCAGGAAGGACAGGTTTAGAGTTTTTTTTGGCAGATTAATTTACAGTTGTAATATTTAATATCTTTTCAGAATTATCGATTCTTTACTGTTTACATGTTTTTTGCAGACCTTCTGATGATCCGTTAGGTGAAACAATTTGTAAAGGCTTCAGATAGTAATAACTACATTTGATTTTATATTCTACATCTTAATATTGTATCTTAAGGCTTGCTTCACGTCGTATTTTGATTGTTACTAGGCCAGTAAACGTTAAATAGCCGTTTGTTTGGGTTGTATTCAACGTGATTGGTTCCAAATAGCGTTTATAAAACTCAGAAGTGTGCCTGGGATTACTTTCAGTTTTGTCTATGTAATAAACGACACGACGTTAAATCTATAGGGGCTCAAAATTGCAAAAAAAAAATGTTTTTGCTGTATCTCAAAAATTAGAGCCAATTTGAAAAAAAGCAAGTGCATTTTCGGAATCAGGGGCCTCGAAATACCCTAAAATTACTCTCACATGAAGTGCCTAATAAAAAAAAAATTTTTGTTGGCCTGTGAATGATGAAATCTAATCTTCAAACTTTTCTGTTGAGCCCAACTGTTGATGGGCAGCACATGTGGGTGGGGTAGCGTGTGATTGGTGGAGTAATCTATGAATCAATCTAATTGTTCTCTAAGGTTAAAACAATGATAACATTACATACTATGCAGTGCATGCACGTAGGCCTACTGTATAATGCTGCAGATTATTTCTCCCAGGTTGGTATTAGCCTATAACTGTGTGTGTATTTTGCCTTTTTATTTGTGTGTACATCGCCATATTTTGTGGAGTGTTATAGAGCAATTTAAAAAATTTGTAATATGTTTGGCCAAATCGGGCCTCAAAACGAAAATTTTTTGCTGGTTGGCACAAAAAGCAATCATGAAAACACAATCTAGGCTATAAACGATTTGAAGTATTAGGATTGCAACAATGTTATGGGGGGTCTGGGGGGCGAAACCCCCCAGAAGTTTGATTAACTTTGACTGCTACGCTTTTGGGCCCACTTACTTTTAAAATGGTTCCTCCATCCCTGCCTAGATGGTAGCCTAAATAGCTGAGCAAATCAAACCTAGGATAGGCAAAGACAAACAGCAGTAAGCCTAGGCCTACATACAAAAAACATCTTTATAAAATACAGTTAAACCTTAGCAAAACGACCCCTAGAAAGCCCAGATAACAAAAAACCGAACTCCAAATTGACAAACAGACGCCAAGAAACGACTATGAAATGCACGCTCTGTCAGGTTGAAGGAAAGATGATGAACAACTCTTCGACCTACCACTGCCCCAGCTGCTCAACTAACTTCAAGGTGATGAAAGCATGCTGTGACCCTACAACTCCATTTTTAGTTCCAGAGACCCAAAAAGGTAACACTTTCGATTGTGGTATATGCAAGAAGCAAGGCATTGTTTGCTTTTGTAACACGCTAAACACCTTGCCAGAAAAATCGAAAAGTAAGGTTTGCCAAAATATAAAATGCAATAGAGTTATTTTGTACTGTAAATGTGAAGAATTTTATGTGTATGAATGTGATAAGGAACCTTTTCAGTGTTAATGCGGTTTTCAGTGTTTTCAAAAACAAGATTTATATTAAGGATTTATGTACTGCACTTTTATTACAATTTAAATGGCTACTTCAAACTTAAAGATTGTCACTTATAATGTAAATGGCCTTGGGGACACGATAAAGCGAAAAATTGTTTTTAATTATTTGAAAAATAAGGCTTGTGACGTTGCTCTCCTTCAAGAAACCCATAGCACGCCTGACGTTGAAAAGCGTTGGCAAATGGAAAGGAGGGGTCAAGTGTTGTTCAGTCACGGTACTTCAGCTAGCAGAGGTGTCGCAATTCTATTTTCGAAACGCTTTTCAGACAAATTGGATAGCATTACGGACAAAACTATAGATACAAATGGAAGATACGTTATCTGCAATATCAAATTTGGGGAGTGCAAGCTCACATTATTCAACATTTATGGCCCAAACATTGACCAACCGCAGTTTTACGACAACCTGTTTTCAATTCTTGAAAGCATTGATCACGAAAATTTAATCGTGGGTGGAGATTTCAATCTCGTTTTAAACGAAAATTTGGATAAGCAAGGAGGTGCCCGAAAACATATTAACTTCCGTTCCAGTCAAACACTCCGTCACCACATGGAGCATTTACAACTGCTTGACATATTTCGACTTAAGCTCCCAAACAAAAAGCTTTTTACACGAATACAAGCAAATCCCTTCACTGCCTCTAGATTAGACTTTTTCCTGGTATCAAAGAATTTAACCCAACAATGCGAAAGCTGTTCTATTCAACCAAGCGTAAAATCTGACCACAGCGTAGTCAATTTATTATTGAACGTATCTCCAAATCAGCGCGGGAGAGGATATTGGAAATTCAATGGCTCTCTGCTGAGCGATCGCTTGTTTACAACTGAAACAAAAGAGTTCATTCGGGAGTTCATTAGTCATAATGACACACCAGATGTTAATCCCAACACACTGTGGGACGCCTTAAAATGCGGTCTGCGTGGCCATATCATCAAATATAGTGCTAATAAATCAAAACAATTAAAGGCAAAGCAAACCGACATTGAAAAACGACTTGAAGACACCAAGCAACGAATCTCTGACGCAAGCCCTGACGATGAGTTGTTAAATTCATTGAAGGCTCTGCAGCTTGAGCTTGATAAATTTGCGGAAGCTCGCACCCGCGCAGCGATTGTTTGAAGTCGAGCCAGGTGGGCCGAGGAAGGAGAAAAAAACACTGCGTATTTTCTAAATTTGGAAAGACGCCAAGGCGTCTAAAAAACGATAACGTGTCTAAAGTCGAATAATTCAGACGTGACTAACCCAAAAAAAATTCTTAAAACTCTAAGTTGTTTTTATGAAAATTTATATAAAACACAAAGTACATTTTCTATGACACAAAAAACCAAAAAGTTTCTCTCTTCGTTGTCCATCCCAACTGTAAACAGAGACAACTTGCTGGTTAATGAAATCACAGAAGATGAATGCTTTTGTGCTAGTAAAAAAATGGCAAAGAATAAATCTCCTGGTTTAGACGGTTTTTCTATCGAGTTCTACAAGGTGTTTTGGCCTGAAATAAAGCAAGTGTTCATGAAATCTGTCTGTTTCACAAAACAGCATTCTCAATTAACGCCTACCCAGTCCGAAGGAGTAATAACGCTTTTGCTCAAACCAAACAAAGACCCACTATTGCCAGATAGTTACAGACCTATTACCCTCTTGAATGCTGATTACAAAATTCTTAGCAAAGTAATCAATAACAGAGTTAAGCAGCATCTAAATGCGCTTGTCGCTCGTGACCAATCAGGCTTCATTCCTGGTCGATATATTGGAGACAATATTCGTTTATTGTTTAACATAATGGATTACGCTGAACACAAACGCATACCCGGAACAATACTCTCAATAGATTTTTATAAGGCATTTGATACCTTAGAATGGGATTTCATATTCGAATGCTTGAAAGCGTTTGGATTTGAAAACGAAGTTATAGAGTGGGTCAAAATCTTTTATAAAAATCCTACATGCGTAATTACCAACAATGGTTTTTTCTCAGAAAAGTTTGATGTTCAGCGAGGTGTGAGACAAGGCGATCCTTTATCGCCGACAATTTTTGCCCTATGCATAGAGATGCTTGCAATAGCCGTGCGATCCAACGACGATATAAAGGAGATTAAAGTGCTAGACAATGAGATAAAAATCTCCTCTTTACTGGCTGATGACACTTTATTGTACACTGATGGCAACGAAGAAACGATAAGTAATACGTTAACATTGTTTGACAAGTTCGGCTCACTTTCCGGGTGTAAAATAATAAATAAACCAAACAAAATCTACAGGTTTTCACATTGGTACAAACTTTGGAAATAGCAAGCCCTTAGCTTGCCCGAACCTAACTTGGGCAGAAAACAATTTTACTTACCTTGGCATTATTGTCCCAGTCAGACAAGCATCACCGACAACTATTGGTACTCTAAATTTTGACCCTTGTCTACAGAAAATTTCAGCTTTGATAAACATATGGTCTTCGCGAGGCTTAACATTATTGGGAAAAAAAACAATCATTAAAAGTTTGTTGACGTCCACGTTGATGTATAAACTTAACGCTCTTCCTGTTTCGATGCCTAAAAAACTTTTGTCTAACATCAACAGAAAACTTTTCCAATTTCTGTGGGGCTCGTCTTGGGAACGAGTAAGTCGCATGACTCTTTGCTGTGATATACATGAAGGAGGCATAGGAATGCCAGACATACAGTCTTACATCTATGCGTTCCAATCTCGATGGATAAGCAAACTGCTCGATGAAGATTATTCTGCTCCTTGGAAAATTGTTGAACAAGCTTTGGTATCCCCAACCATGCTCATGTGTCTAGCAACCAGCACCTTTACTTCAATAAACAAAAAAATCAAAAATATTATACCCTTCCAGTCAACCTCTGCTTGCATGAAGTCTCTGCAAATATTATACTGTCACCACAACGCATCACACGCCGAGACTTTGCATCAGCCCTTATGGTTAAATAAGTCAATAAAACTCAATGGGAAATCTCTGTATAATAAAGAATTAGCTGAGGCGCAAATTCTTTTTTTTGGCCAATTGCTAGACCATAACGGACAGTACCAGTCCTATGAGGACATATGCTCAGCTTACAACTTGACACCCAGCAACGAAACATTTATTAAATTTATCGAACTCATCTCATCATTACCTCCTTCCTGGGATGGAGAAAACAGCAATTTAAATCGCCCAAACTACACCACCAACATTACCACACTCACATCCAACCTAAACACAATATGCGAATCAACAAAAACTGCATATCACTTTTACCTTGACAAAGTCAAATTAATTCCGACAAAGCAACAAAACAGATGGCAGCACATTGCTGGAATGAATTGGAACCTAATGCGGTGAGAAAACATTTACAAATCTGTACACTACAGCACGCTAGAGAGCAAACTACGAGCGTTCCAAATAAAGTTGAACCTCAGAGCAATTGTGACCAATGACGCGTTGTTTGCGTTTGGTCTGAAGGAGAGCAACCTCTGTACATTTTGCAAAATTGCTACGGAGAATACCTTTCATTTGTTTTGTGAATGTCATGTTGTAAAGAATTATTGGGAAGATGCTTTTTTCTTGGATATCAGCCAAACTGAGATACCCTGTTATAGCTAATGACCAGTTGATTCTGTTTGGAACAGTGAATTCTAATTTGTTGAATTGTTTACTTTTATGCGCACGATATGTTGTTTATCGATGCAAATATGCCGAAGCTAACCCGACAATTTCCCAGTTTATTCAAACGGTAAAAGAAACTCAGCAATCAGAGCGAGTGATCGCCGTAAAGTTTAAGAATTTGAAAAAACACCAATTGAAATGGAACCACATGACATAGATAGTTTGTGAGCTAGAACTTGCATGCATCTTGCTGATGTGCTGATGAGTACTATATCTTTGTGTTTGTTATCTCTGTACTGGCAATTCAGGAAACACACAGAATCCCCACCGATCAACTCGAGACGTGGGCTCAACATAACAATTACATAACATATACAAACATAGAACCTGATAGAACCCCCTTCTATGCAGGGACAATGTTCATCGTAAAGAAGGACATACACGATAGGTCCGAAATCACACATCACACAATAGTACAAAATCGAATACATCACCTCAACATCAAATGTGGTAAAAATAACATAAACATATTCAATGCATACCTTCCGCAGAGCAACGGAGAGAGAAAGTCATGCTTTGAACTGCTCTCCGAGGCTATGCTGGAATATGAACATCAACATGTGGTCTTACTTGGTGATTTTAACGTGATCCTTGATCCGTTGGACACTGCTAAGCCGCAATTTTTCTTCACTACACCGGATAAAACAGCACTTAGAACATTAATACATCATAACCAATTGACAGACATATTCAGACAAGAATATCCTTACAAAAGACTGTTCACGCGGCAAAACCACAACAGTAAGACCAGGATAGATAGAATATACATAAATGAACATGCACTTGAAAATTATCATAACATCAAACATGAATACTTCACATCATCAGACCACTGCACATTACCAATAATTCATCTAAAATATCAACAACACACCAAATGGGGTGAATATTCATACAAAATCAATAACAGCATATTAGAATATGCTCACGTCATAACAGAGCTCGAAACGGCTTGGGAAAACTGGACCATAAACGTACCACAAATAGAACCACCAGACATGCTTATAAGGTGGGATCATGGCAAGAAAATGTTGAAAAATCGACTGATTGAACTCTCGCAAGATGTCGCACTCAAGCGTAGAGAAGATTACAATCAAGCGAAAAATATGCTCCACACTCTGGACGCTCATCCAGACCACGTCCTGGAAGATCGTCGCCCGGAATTCTTGGAGAAAATCAACAACTTCTACGATTATAAAGCAGTCGGATCGCAAATCAGATCCAGAACTATCCCAACTAGCGATGAAGAACCATCTAAAAGCTTCTTCAAAGCAGAGGAACAAAATTGTAAAAGTACCTCTATCACTGAGATACACGACGCAAACAACACAACACTCACCAAGAAAGAAGACATTCTCAAAGAAGTACACAGCTTCTACCACTCCCTATGGGGTGTAAAAGACAACATAAACTCTCAAGAACAAAACAACTACTTAAACATTCTTGGAGAGGCCAAAATTGAGGAAGACGCAGCTGAACAAGCGGAACAGCTGATCAGTCTCAAAAAAGTAAAAACCGCCATCGATTCTCTTAACAAGGATTCTGCACCTGGATCAGATGGTCTCGGCTCATTATTCTACCAAAAATGCTGGCATTTCCTGAAACACGACATTCTAGAGATGCTTACAAATTGCTACTTGAGAAAAACAATGACTCCCTCAATGAGAGAAGCAAAAGTGAAGTTAATCTTTAAAAAAGGTGAAAAAGAAAAGCTCAAAAATTGGAGACCGATCTCTCTGCTCAACACAGACTACAAGATCTTGAGCAAAATCCTCTCCAACAGACTCACACCCATGATCACAAACCTGATTTGTCCGAATCAGAAATGTGGACTGCCAAACCGCAGAATAGAGCATGTTACAATGAATATACAAGCTGCCCTGGAAGCTTCTCAAACTCAACACAGGGACTTGTACGTCATGATAACTGACTTTGAAAAAGCTTTCGATAGAGTTAGTCACTCCTTCCTTTATGGAATCTTGAAGAAACTCGGAGTAAAACCAATAATGATGAATTACCTGTCATTAGTTTACCACAAAACAAAAAGCAAAATAGAAATCAATGGAGCTTTAACAAAACGAATAAACGTTAAAAGGGGCATACGACAGGGCTGTCCCCTCAGCATGCTCTATTTCATAATCTGTGCTGACGTTCTCACCCGACGCATAGAGAAAAACCATCTGATCAACGGTTTTCGCTTTTCCAAGCTGACAATCAAAATCCAGCAATATGCGGACGACACCACATTCATCACAAGAGACATTCCATCTCTCAAGGAAATCAACAAAGAACTAGCCATCTACCAGACGATGTCCGGCCAGAAAGTGAACCAGGGAAAGACCCAGATCCTGGCGTCCAAACCTGACCTGGCCCAAAGAGCTCAGCAACTCTTTCCAGAAGCTGCGATCTTGAACAACGTCAAGATCCTGGGCATCTGGCTAGGCACAAACAAAACACAACTTGACAAGATGAACTGGCAGACCGCCATCAAGAAAACTCAAACGATCGCCAACATCCACAAACCACGAAGACTCTCCCTCTATGGAAAGATCTCGATCATCAACACTCTCTTAGTACCCGTCACTTTGCATCTCAGTAGAGTGCTAATGCCAACGAAACAACACATCAAAGAACTAAACAAAATCCTCTTCGACTTCCTCTGGTATCCTTCACCATTCGAACAGCTCCAGAGAAGCAAGACGTTTCCTCCTGTCAAAGATGGAGGCATCAACATGGTGGACATCCAATCAAAATTTCAAACAAGCCGCATCGACAGAATTCGCCACCTCTTCACACTAGAAGACGCCACCGAAATCTGGCACGAATGGGCCATGTTCAATTTGAGTTACAGAATGAGACACATTAATCCTCATCTGTTCTCCAACAGCATTCCGCATGCTCCAATTCCAAACGAAATGTATGCGGACATCTTCAAGTCCTTTTGCAAACTCAAAGGCTTGAAACACGACTGGGAAAATACTTCCTACAAAAATATCTACATCAATCTGAAAACGCAAAATGAAAAGAAAATTGACAAGACTGATCAAAACGGAAAGAAGATTCCTTGGAACGAAATTCTTCTAAGAAATAAAGAAATTAAATTTCTCCTTCCACCACACCTATCCTCCATGTCCTTTCGGATTGCACATGGAGGATACAAATGGGGAGATTTTAATAGATCAATACATTCTGACAGAATAACAAATTGCAAATTCTGCAGAAAACAAGAAGATAATGTGACCCACGTCCTCACCAAGTGCTCCTTTGCGCTAGGAATATGGGAGCGCCTGAAACAACAATATCTTGACCTAACCAAGGAAGACATAGAAGTAACAAAGGACATGATCCTATACAACCAACTCCCTGGAGAACAAAAGAACAACCCGATTCTCTTGACCATGATGAATGTCGCCAAGCACACCATCATCCAAAAGAAGAAATCTCTGGACATAGGCGACACATATATACAGGACACAAAACGGTCCACCATTCAAGCCCTGTGGGTCATCATGACAAAAACGAAAGACATAACACAAAAGCATAACATTCCTTTGTCATCTGACATTTCTACTCCTTCCAAACCTCCTCCTACGGTCAGAAGAAAGAAGAACCAGTCGAGATCCACTCTTCAACCGCCCTCTCAGTCGTCCTCGGTGGTAGGGATGACTGATTGCAGCGGTAGGTCTCACTAGCACAGTACGGTCGTAGATCATCTTTGAAGAAGTTTAGACAGCCAAGGGCGTAACAACCCACCTTTAACCCGTCCCTCTCACTCATCTGCAACGGCCTGATGCCGGAAGAGTGATTGCAGCGGGAGATCTTTAACCGTCCCTCTCCGTTGTCCCACTCGCTCTGGGATGACAGGATTGCAGCGGCCCTTTCCAAGACGACTCTGGGGTCAGCGAAAGCTACCCTCCCTCTGGCCGCTCCTCTCTGGCATCTCCGCCAAATGAGGTGTCAGACTGCAGTGGCTCGTTTCCTCCAAACAGGTGCCCTTCTTGAAGCGGGCAACAAGAAGATACACACACACAAACAAACTCAAATAAAATTTAAAAATGAATTATCTACCAAAACGCGCTAGTTCTCATGCTTGACCCGCCATCTCCTAGTATGCTCCAAGATCAGCAAGAGGAAAGTTGAGACAGGCAGATCAGCTTGAGGCAGCCACTAACCAAATATTTACATCCACAGATTACCATCTACCGCGGTGGGTCCCTTCGGTCGTAGTGAGTCCCTCGCCTCCCTGGTAGGTATCTTCCATGTAAGTATGGTGTGCCTGCTGAGTGTTTGGGTGTGTGGACGGCTCCCGGAGCGGACGCACTAATGATGAGACAGGAAACAAATCCATTCCATATAAACAATTTGTAAACCTGCAAGATGTAGTGGTATCCATCTTGAACTCTGAGCGTTGCGCGAAGAGAAAAAAAAAAAAAAAAATTATCTGTGTTGTTATTGTTGTGTAATTATAAAAAAAAAAAAATAACTTTGTTACCAGCGTTGCCAAATGCTTTTCAGATTTCCAACACAAGTCACAAAATCTAGTCCAAGTACGAACATTTACATGATATTAGCAGCACAAACACAGCCTAAAATTACATAAAATCTATATTTTTTAACGACTACTTACACTAGCAACTTATGCTAAAGATCATATTTGCTATTAAACGTTTTTCTACAGTTTTCTAGACCTCTGTTATGTTTGATATATATTGTTTTTTGCTGTTATAATAAAAAACAACAAAACAACTGAAATAAATTCAACAGAACATTCTCCAGTGAAAAATTGAAGTTTGTAGCCTACATTGGCATAGCCTGTGCATATACTGCAGAATCTACAGTCACAAACATCAACAGTGTAGATCACCATTATCGTGAGCTGTATATGTAAATGACCAACATGTACTGGAACACTGGACACTGGAACGGCAATCGAAAGGGCGCCGGTTCGACACTACTCAAGAGCATGCGGCTGTGTCTGTGGCAGGACACTTAAAGGCATGCCAAAAGGTGGACACGAAGATTGGCTTCCTTGCCTTCCCGTTCACTTAATCTAAATCTTCAATCACCAGGTGTAAGCCTGGATACGACAAACAATGTAGAAACGCAAAACAAAACATATGGCATAACAGCCACATGCTCAGAAAAGTTATAGCCTAATGGCAGGCGTATGCACTATTTCAGGCAAACGCGAAAGAATGTCATAAGCACAAAATAATTTTGCATGAAATTGGTTGCGCTTACAGCAATCTAAAATGAAACCACTAATGAACCGTATGAGCCCAAAAATGCAAACATTAAGCTAAAGTAGCCCGATGAAGTCCGACTCAGCAAATTCACGAAAATAATGAATAATACCGGTACGTTTAAAGATTGTATGACTGGATGCAGTTTCACGTCTTGCCCAGGACGGTAAAATAATTATAATTAATCGAGTAACTATGCAATCGAAAGAATGGATGCAGTTTCACGTCTTTCTCAGAACGGTGACTGACAATCATTACAATCCACGATTAATTTTACACCACTTAACTCGGGTCCAATGACGGCATGGCTCGAACAGTTCTGACGTTGATGTGAGAATTGTCGTCGCCGTCGCCAGAAGAGCGTCCATTGAAGAGAATAATACAGTGTAGTAAACTAGTAGCCTAGTCCAACAATTCACAGCAACAAGATGCAAGATCACGTCTAGGTCACCAATTTATGTAAGCATGACGGGTTCTCTTCGAAGGTTGATAGTTACAGAACATCGCATCACGCCAGGTCATCAATTTATGTAGCGGACGCTAACCACTCGGCAGCAGTGGCCGAATGGTTAGCGCGTTGGGCTCGCAGTCGAGAGCCTGCATGTTCGACTCCAGCCACCCGCACTTGCTGTTGTTTCTCTGGGCAAGAAACTTTACGATAATTGCCTCTACCCAGTGATCGATTTCGAGTAATGGGTAGTACGAAATTTAAGTCATAAGTAGAGTAGACAACCGGAAACAGACATTACAGTCGGCTGCAGCGTGAGTCAGGTGTACGTCGGAAGGCGTACACCGATGCATAGCGCTCAAGTCCGCTTTCCCGCAATGCAGGATAAAGATAATAAAACAAACAAAACAACGTTGAATTGTCTAAACATCTGCCCATGTCTAGCTGTAAATGCTACAGCAACATCCCGAGTAGCCTATCAGCTTGGTAGTGGGGATGATCTGAGGAATGATAGCCTACCTTGTTCTTCTGTGAGTATGAGTTTATTACAAGCTAAGGAAAGAACGAGCTTCCAGGTCGAAAAGTTGCAGCCAAATAATGCCTTGATTACAAACAGAACGAATTGAACTGATTTAGAGCATGAAAACTAAACTATAACCAGAGATGGGCAAGATCACCAGTAGGCCTATTGGTGATCTTGAAGATCAAGATCACCAAGAATAGGTGATCTTGAAGATCAAGATCAAGATCACCAAACTATGTGATCTTGAAGATCAAGATCGTGATCTTGAAGATCAAGATCGTGATCTTGAAGATCAAGATTACTTTCAAGATCACTTTTTATGTACTTGAAAAAAATGAAGTTTTTGATCAATGATGTTGCAAAAAATAATTACTATAAGCAACCTGGGTAAAGGTATATAATTGGTATTGCTAACTTTTACTTTTAACTACTCGATCGCTGGCCTAAAAATTGTACTAAGTTAGTGACTGTTGCTATTAGGCCTATCAATTGTTGACGTAGTTTGCGTAAAATCGCAACGTCACACCCAAGGCCGAGGTCAATTACAGCAGTACTGAAAAAGTCGCAAAATTTGCAATTAGTTTTATACTTTTTATTTATAATAAATAAATAAAAATAATCTTTGAACTGCATCATTTTTAACCAAATTTTTGTCTGAATCATGTGGGAGTTTTTATACGTGTTACTAAGTACTCTTAACTTTCACTGTATTATGTTAAAGTTTATTGCACCATTTATCCACCTGGCAACGTTGATACTGTTGTCTGCTATCAAAAAAGTTCAGAGGTTTGCGGTCAGACAAACCGCTTCATACTCGGACCCTAAACAAGTCTTGGTCTGGTTGATTTGCTGCAATAAACCACTTAACATGACTAAAATCGGCTGGATTCTAAATTTTTTAACACCGCCATTCTAGACTTTTGAAACATCTAAAACTGGATCAAAGAAAGCAAACATTTCTTTAAAATTCACACATGGAAATTGTGAACAAAGTTAAATCATATTTATTATACGTCAACATAAAGTAGTACACGGAAGATGACTTCTTTATTATGACCAACACAAAAAACTTTTTCAAATTTGAAATGGCAACACTGACCAGATTAGATGGAGACTCTAAACCGTCTTTTGTTGGACACATATCACATTAACAGTGGCTTAATGGTAGTAGTTGCCACTAATTACTTTGTACAGTACGAGTTTTAAAAAAATGCCTCTATCTAGTAAGTAAACTTCAATTTTAAAGTGATCTTGATCTTATTGTTCTTCAAGATTGATTGATTGATTGGTGGAATCTTTATCCTCGAACTGGGAAAGCTTCTTGCAGAGCTTGATCCTGGCAGTTTCGCATACTTGTAGAGGCTTTGAATCACTGACGCAGGCCCGGTTACCGAGATTGACAGAGTGAAGTTTCAGATTGTTGAAGTCTTGTTGCCGGGGAATCAAGATCACACAAAAAAAAGTGATCTTAGATCAAGATCAAGATCACCAAAAAAAGTGATCTTCAAGATCAAGATCACGCCCATCTCTGACTATAACCATAACTAAATTAACACCCTGAATTCCAAGAAAAAAAATCCGTGGTGAACTGACTAAAATATTAACAAAACCATAGCTTACTGACAGGGGCGCCGGAACGATTTTTGACTGGGGGGGGGGCAGGATTATGAAAAAAAGGGCACTTTTTTTAAGTTTTAAGATAAGGTATAGCGATAATGCTGGGCAGTTCGTTATTATTAGCCATAGGCTACAAATTGAAATGTGAGACAGATGAAGATAAATGAATGAAATATTGATTTGATTGATTGAATCTTTGTCCTCGGACTGGGTAAGCTTCTTGCAGAGCCTAATCCCAGCAGTTTCGCATACTTGTAGAGGCTTTGAATCACTGACGCAGGCCCGATCACCGAGATTGACAGAGTGAAGTTTCCGATTGTTGAAGTCTTGTTGCCGGGGAATTATTCCATCCATTAGATGCCGCTGAATGGAGAGCAGTCCTTAGCGTGCGTTGCTCAAGCGCACACCCCGAGAGTCGAACCAGCGCCGCTTGATCTTGAAGCGTCTTCGTTCCAGAAGTTACGCGCTAACCAATTGAGCTATCAATACAGTCGACTCCGCTTAATTCGGACACTTTGGTTCCGCTCACTTTTGGCCGAATTAAGCGGAGAAACGGCTTTGTCCGAATTAAGCGGAAAATCAATTGTTCGTTTCATGTAGGGAAGGTAGATTACGGGACGCGCAACTCCGTTGTTCCGCCAACATTAGAAGGGTCAATTGCCAATTTGACATTTTTTTACGCTTTGTTGCTTGCTTGTTTTCAACTAAAAACCTTAAAGTAGTTTAAAACCAACTTCATTCTTCTTATATAACCGATAAAATGTACATTATTTTGTAAATCAGAAAAAATCGTAACCCTTCTAGTGTTGCAGATAAGCCAAAAGCGGATGTAATTGCGCATCCCGATATTCTACTGTCCCTAGTTTCATGGTATGCGTAAAGGCAGACAACGCATTAAAAATAACGTTCTGTTGCGTAATAAATGAATTGCAGCTGCGATATTCTGCAGTAATTGGCACTGATCGCATAAAACGCACAAAAATATAACTTCTGGTTAGATGTACTGTACAGTATTTCGATACCAAGCGATTCAACAAAAATATTACTGTGTGACACACACATGTAGGGTTGAAATAGTACAGTAATTCTTCAAATACTGTGTCCTGTGTCCGAATTAAGCGGAGAATTGTCCGAATTAACGGGAGTTTTTTACGTGCAATTTTTACTTTTGTTCCGTTCCCGAGCATTTTGGCCGAATAAAGCGGTTGTCCGGGTTATCCGGTGTCCGAATTAAGCGGATTCGACTGTATATTGAAATAGGTTGAACAAGAAGAAACGAAAGATAAATTTTACGTTGATAGCATCACAATCTGCTGCAAAGTATAAAAAGTGTTCGCGGATAATTTGTATACCGTACTGTATATGGACCAATATCAAACCAATCTAAAGTAGGCCTACATTTTACGAGCGTCGAATGCTCGAATGAGCTCATTTGCAACAGCCACAGTATTCACAAACAAGTCAATGGTGTCCATCACCTGTTTGTGAATAGTCGCAAATATTTGGTTGTTTAAACTAGCTGTTGTCTGTCATTGTGGTACGAATTAAGCCACATTTTTACTCGCCTCATGGCGTTAAAACTGCGTTCAGCAATCACCTTTCCTAATTTGACGCTATATCATAACGGCTTACTTACACTTTCTTTCTAAACAATTTTAACTTCCAGGTTGTCACACTCTTTGCTATGCTAAGACGTTTATACCATTCCTTAACTTTCCTACAAATTTGTATCACTCAGATCTTTTTTCTAAGTAAAACCAAGACCACGAGGAACATTTTCTTTTCTCATAAGTCAGCCATCAACAATACCCGGCCATCCAGCCTTACCTTTGGTCCTATGCAATGCAAAACAGTCCTTAGTGGTGCCTCGAATCATTGGCGTTTGATTTTCACAGCTGGTGGTAACATCAAACATAGTTGTGACAAAACCGTCTTTGAAAAAGCATAGGAGTGGTAGAATTTCAATAAATTATGTTTGTGACTTACAGTCACCTACACAATAGCTCATTATCGTGTAGGCCTAATGATACAAAAACTACATACCTGTATACAAAGAACAATAGCACGAAAGGGCATCATGTAACCTAGCTGTGATTCAGAATTTTGTGTGTGAATATTATTTTGAGGCAAAAATGAAAGATTGTAATTAAGCTGAAAGCGAATAGCAGAAATTATTATATTGAAAAATGTGCAGTAGCTCACATGAACTTAAAAGGGCGCCATTGCCCCCCTTGCCCCCTCATCCAGAGAAAAATTGAGGGCAGGGGGGCGATCGCCCCCCCTGCCTCCCCCGCTTCCGGCGCCCCTGCCTACTGACAGCCTACCAAGTCATCTACGCCTTAAGTAAAGGACTGGAACCTCCCATGCTCGGGGTTTGTAACTTGAGTCTGAATGATTAACTTGAGTCCTAGCTAAAAAGACTTCTAGAGAAGCTAGAAACACAAACTTGGATTCCATATTAGGGTTTTTGAGGATGGCGAGCTCACTAGTGTTATTTTCAACACCATCTGAGATCATTTTCAAGGTCAAAATATTATATTTTAAGATTAAATTACAGAATTTTGGTCATTTTTGCCCATTTTTGCGTCTAAATCGTAAAGTAAAACTGTTTGAAAGAAGTCTGTGACGAAATATGATATTGTGCACCTACTGCATCTATCGTGTAAGATATTTTCTCTACGCTGCGTAAGTTCTTTGAAGTTCTTTTTATTTATTTTGGGAAATATTCTGGTGATTTCATAGTTGTTTTATATCAATATCTTGGACTGGATCGTCATGCTATTGTCTGATTGTTTATCTATTTTTCTAACATGCCGAATTGGATTTTTTTTCTTTCAATTTTGTTATGGTTTAACGTGTAAAACATACAGTAGCCTAACCCAAATTTATCATATTACTGTGACATGCCACTACTACATCGCAGCAGGCGATGCCTGTCGTTTTTGCATTAATTCAACGTTTGCTAACATTGGATCAGTGTGGAGGTGACGAGTTTAGTTGACTGGGGTCTAAAATTATCGCTTTATCAACGCAAGTTGTATCAAAGCACGCTTGATATCTTCAAGATATAACTTCCCTGGGTATAATTGAATTTCCGTAAGATGATGATGTTGTTTTTGCTAGTTTGTTTTATTTGTTTTTGTCATTGTTTTCCTGTCGTCAAGTTATAGCCTATCTATTTTGTGAGTCGTGCAAGGCCTATGGTGCGTTGCGCTTGAAATGGCTTTGCCCATGGTAGGATTTCTTTGTGGGGTTTTCTTTGCCTGCCTTGCTCTTCTTTGCTATGAGCTAAACGCATCAAGACGTGTTCCCCTTACGACCATCAGCACTCTTGATAACGCACCATGGCCGATCTTCATAGCAACTGTCCATACAAACCTTAAATATATCAGCTAAAGCTATGTGGGCTAATAAAGCTATAGCCTAAATATATGTTGTTTATTTGTTTTTTGTTTTTTTGTAACATTTCCTTTTTTTATTTTCCCTTTATATCTTAAATTTTTCTGAAGGTGTTGCAACCGTGCCAAATTTCTTTCAAATCAATAACTTACTTCGATCTCAAGCACGTTTTAACGTTCGCGTTTTGTCGCTTCTACCCTTTTCTCAACCTTTGCTATGTTGACGTGTATTGTTTTGATATGATGGTCAGAAATAAAAACAACTGAACTGAACTGCTTTTGCACTTTCCAAGCTTTTGTGACGTAACATTTTATTGAAATCATAGCTGTAATTTGCATGACAAGACTGAAATGCGTTGCCGGTTTCATTTTGCTGAGTTGTTATTTTTTAGATATCATTATTTTGTAGATGCACCTTTAGCTAGTAATAATGCTGCTTGTACTACTTTAGCTAACATTCTATTGAAAGCTTATGTCCTCAATGTAAGTGACAAAGAAAAGTCTTTGGGATGCCTCAGGAGGCAAGAAAAGCTTTCCAACTAGTGATAGACATTGTCTATTATGGTGTCATCTTGTTATGTATTGTCAATTTGTATATTATATTGTAATCATAGACTCCTTTAGATAATGGCCATAGTGTTGAGAAATACATATGATGTTTATGTAATAGTATATTTCGTCACAGACTTCTTTCAAACAGTTTTGCTTTACGATTTAGACGCAAAAATGCGCAAAAATGACCAAAATTCTGTAATTTGACCTTAAAATATAGGCTAATATTTTGACCTTGAAAATGACCACAGATGGTTTTGAAAGTTACACTATTGAACTCGCCATCCTCAAAAACTCCAATAGGGAATCCAAGATTGTGTTTCTAGCTTCTTTAGAAGTTATTTCAGCCCAGAACTCGTTAATCCTTCAGACTCAAGTTACAAACCCCGAGATCGCAACATTCCAGTTTTTTACTTAAGGCGTCCTTGGCTGATACTGACTTTTGTTTCTCTGGCGGTTGATTTTAAGGGAAACGCAGTGCTGCAAGCAATGCAGCTTGCGGCAGATGCACAACGCTGAAAAGACGTAAAACTAAGTACATGTATATTATCGAACCCCAGTAAGTGGTACAAATTCTAAGGCAGCGCCCAAATTCTAGCGTTTCAAATTTCTAACAAACACAGATTTCACAACGGTACTGAGACGCAAGGAAACATAAGTAAAGCCGCAGGCGCTACAAATTGTTGTAGGTTACAAGGAAAATTGAGACGTTTGTAGTCTTTCCCCTTCACGTGTATTTTTCTTTTTTTTTCATGAAACTCCATATAGATGTGTAACTTGTGTGCGTAACTGGAGTAAATAAATAAATAATGGACCAGACTTTGTCACTTATGATGGAAATCAGAAAAGCATCTGGCAACACTGGTAATTTGGATACATATGATTTGTCATTTTCAAACCTAAAGTGCAGAAGCAGAATGCAGTGATTCGAAATTCAGTGATCAGAGATACTTCACTCGGTCATTCTTAGTAACTGTCCCTGTGTCAGTGATTTAAAGCCTTTACAACTACAAGTATGCAAAATTGCCATGAATAACCTATCAACATCAAAGGCTTTATCAGTCTGACTGAGGACGAAGATCCAAAACTAAATCATAACAAAAATTAAACGTTTCAATAATTAGGCTATGTTCATTAATGATTTTTCACAGTATGACTTTATCAAAGACAAGTAGAATTGCACTTGATAGTTGTAGGTTGCAATGAAGAAGTCCCTTTTGAAACCCAGATAGGAGCTCAACAACAGTACTTGGATCATACAGGCAATTTTGATTAAGCACTTTTTACGAGCAAAGAAACTGTAAAATCAAAGGGCATTGGTTTGAGTTTGAAGCTTTATCCTCGGACTGGATAGCCTTGATAAGTTATTCACGGTTCCTTTAAATAGCCATTGTCAGGCATTTTTGGGCATTGTTAGGGTCGCTAATTCAAATTCACCAATTTTTGGGATTACGGATAGGGTGATAATTGAGGGTCAAGATTAGGATTATGGTTCGACAACCTTTTATTTTAGAATGCCTGTCAATCCCTGAAAATGTGGACAATGCCTGACAATTTTTAAGGGTTGCCAGATCTGAAAGTTTTGCCTGTAAAATCCGAGCTACTTTTGCTTTCCAGTTGTGGAAAATATGTATCAGTTCCGGAGTGTTGTATCATTGAATTCTTTGATTTCCTATTCAAATTTACTTCAATAGAATAAACACTTTTTTTAATTAAAAATATCCGGCAACACTGACAGTATTTAGAGGTACTTGGTTATTCCTGGTGGTTTCACATATTTGTAGAGGCTTTTGAAACAAAGCCAATAACCAAAGAGATTGGCAAAGTGAAATTTTCCTCTTGTTGTTGAAGTGTAGTTGCCAGGGAATTATTCCATTCTCTAAGTGCCACTGAATGGAGAGCAGTCTTGAAATGCGTTGCTGAAGTGCACAGGGTGCAACCTAATTCGTACCATGAACAATTCATACAGTCAGTTCGTACCTTGAAAAGATCGAAAGAAAAAAAGCCAAAGTTGCTGATCGCAGTTTCCGCAAACATTTTAAAATTTTCCCCCTGAAAAGATCGAGAAAAAATAGCACAAAGCCAAAGTCGCAGATTGCAGTTTCCGCAAACAAACAAACTGAAAAAATCGAGAGAAAAAAATAGAACAAAGCCTAAGTCGCTGATCGGTGATTGCAGTTTCCGTTTTTCTGCAAAAATATTAAAATTTCCGGTAATGATCCTAAGAGTTTGCCGAAGTCGCTAATCACAGTTTCCGCAAACATTTTAAAAGGGTTAGGGTTGATCGGAGTTTCCGCAAACATTTTAAAAGGGTTAGGGTTAGCATGTTTCCGCAAACAAACAAACTGAAAAGATCGAGAGAAAAAAAAGAACAAAGCCGAAGTCGCTGATCGCAGTTTCCGTTTTTCCGCAGTTTCCGCAAACATTTTAAAAAGAAGGTTTGCGGAAAAACGGAAAACATTTTAAAATTTCTGGTAATGATCCTAAGAGTTTTTGTTTTTTTGCGGAAACTCCGATCAGCAACTTTGGCTTTTTAAAAAATTTTTTCTCAATCTTTTCAAGGTATGAATTGACAGTACAAATTGTTCATGGTACGAATTAGGTTGCATCCAGTGCTAACGGGGTGTACTAACGCTGATTCGACTTTTGGGGTATGCGCTTAAGCAACACAATAAAGACAGCTCTTCATTCAGCGGCATCTGGTTGATGGAATAATTTACAGACAACAACAAAAGCGGAAACTTCACTCTGTCAAACTTGCAATGATGTACGTGCATATAAACAATATTGACGCCGTCAGCGTTAACGCAAACATTCAAAAAACCATACGCCGTATGTGTCAATGCAACTTGTAAAAAAAGTTGGCGGCGTCAGCGCATACACTAGCGTAGACTAATTTTGTTTGCTAGGTGCCAAACATTCACACGGTATAAACCACTCGAAACAAACAAGTTTTATTTTGAATTTCCACAAAGAAACACAAGCATCTGAAAGTGTTCATCTGACATTTTGCTGTGTTTTGGTTTCAATATGTCTTTGCCCATTGAAAACATTCTTTCAACTGCAGCGCTGGAAGGTATTGGCGTGTTGTAGCGAAAAAAAGACATTAAAAAGTATGCGTTGACGCTATGCGCTAAAAAACCGCAAAAACTTTACGGCGTAGCCTCAAGCGCAAACTATCCAAAAAAATGTGGCCACAAGCGTTCACGTAAACAAAAAGTCTACGCCGCAAGTCTACGGTGTAGAATTTGTGGGGTATACGTACATCTCTGCAAACTTGGTGACCGGGCCTGCGTCAGTGGTTCAAATCCTTTATAAGTATGCGCAGCTGCCAAGATTAAGCTCTCAAGTGCGAAGATAAAGATTCCCTCAATCAATCACCTTACTGTACAATTATAATTTGGACTAAACTGGTTTGAAATTGCACTTACACAACAACCAAAAGTCTCAATAAAATACAATTGCATGAAAATATGTAATTATTTACATTCAATAAAAATTGTAATTGATCCAACTATGGATCACACTTTGCCAATTTGGATCCTCAAAATTATCAGATTGTGTCAATGCATCCATATAGAGGCGCAACTAAGTACATTGTTACCTGAATAATTTTCATTGCTGAGTGCCAAGCAGGAATAAGATTCAGTAGGCCTACGACTTTTTAGAAATCTTTGACATGACCCGACACTCCGACAGTGTCATGTCTACTGATTCAGAGGTGGACACACTAAGCCACCAAGGCTGGTATATCAAAGCGATTTCAAGTAAATTTAGCTTAGAGTTCAAAATCAAAGTTTCATGATCCTCTGTGAACTTTAACTTATTGAACGGTTTGCACAGCATATTTCACACTTTCTGTTTTTGTGATTGAATGATAGAAATTTATAAAACAATAGAATTATTTAATGCAATTAACCGATTGATTAACAGCTCTGTTATTGTGCTATTTTTTCTCTTGTTTACCATTCAAAAATGTTATGTGGCAAAAGATATTGGATTTCATCTGCAATAGTCAAATATTGCAATTCTATCTGAATGGTGGTGGGCCGAATTTGTTATCAGAATAATTTATATCTTGTTTCTAGGTTCATTAGGAAAGTTTTACTAAATTGCATAGATCATGAATGCCTGTCGTCGTATCTTTCACTTTGGTCCTTTAATAGCATTGTTTATAATTTTTGTGTGCTATTTTGTTTCTCTTATTGACAGCATGATATGGTTTATGCCAACTGATAGCACTGCTGGAAAACTCAATGTGATCATTCTTACCATTGAGCTCGTGTTAATTATGAGAAACTTTTTAAGGGCAATTTTAGGAGGTCCTGGTTATGTACCGAAGAAGTGGAAGCCGGAAAATGAATCAGATACAAAGTACTTGCAGTTTTGTCAAGTATGTCAAGGCTATAAGCCTCCAAGAGCGCATCACTGCAGGGTTTGTAAAAGGTGTGTATTGAAGATGGACCACCACTGTCCATGGATCAACAACTGCTGCGGACACTTTAACCACACCAACTTTGTCTTGTTTGTATTTTTTGCTCCAGTTGGCTGTATTCATGCTTTTGTTGTTTTCGTGGGAACCATTTGGAATCAGCTTTACTATCGACAAGAATATTATATGACTACCCTCAAACCTGTTCATTTTTCTCTTAATGCCTTTTTTGTGACTTTATTTGCTAGTGGCCTGGCTTTAGGTACAATTGTTGCTGTTAGTATATTGTTTTATCATCAGGCCAAAAACGTTGTTTCTAACACCACTGGAATAGAACAATGGATCATAGAAAAAGCTGAAGACCGCCGAAGTGAGAGACCAGGTGCAAAATTTATTTATCCATATAACTATGGGAGAATGCAAAATATTGTAGAAGTGATTAATTTCAGATGTACACCAGTGGGCAATGGATATGATTGGCCTGTTGTTCAAGGTTGCACAAAATTTACACTGACAATTGAGCAAATTCAACAAAAAATTGAGAAGCGTGATCGTCTAGTGCCGTTTGATGTAATTAAATCTTACTCTGGTTACTGGCTCCCATGTGTTCATGGTGTGTGCACATGCTTAGGAGTACCTTGTTCTGATGAGCCACGGATTGTGATTAAGCCAGGAGATCGTATAATTGTATCCAGAGGTAATAAGTACTGGCTTTATGGAAACAAAGTACTTGATGAAGAGTTAGTTAAACAAGGAGCAAGAGAACGAGGTTGGTTTCCTCGGAACTGTGCTTTAAAGGTTTTACCAAACGAATACACCAAGAAGAATGATTCAAATAAAGGAAAAGGTCGAAGTATAGAACAAACTGGTGACAGTAAATCGTCGCTTGAAGAATGATTTTAACCAAAATACTTTTATATACTTTGGGGTTTCACCAAACAAGAGACCTTTTCTTCGAATGTTTTGTCAATTCTATGCTTTTGTCACAGTACTCTCAGAAAGTACACGTTTGTTGGTTTGCTACAAATCTAGTTCAATTATTTTGTAGTACCGTATGTGAAATATACACTGCGTGTTGTATTGTTCTCATGAACAAATAACGTCTTAACCAGTGACCACTTTTGATCGAATTTCATCCACAAAGTTGCTTGTCTATTGCACTGACTGACCATGGGAGATTAAATTTGCTATCCCGCAGACAGAACGTCCCATTTGGGTGCAAGCATGTGTCGTTGGCGACGTCATCGTGGCGCCAGGCGATTTCGTTGCTGTTCCAAGTCAAGTGTAGTTTATTAGGTACATGGCGACTGCGATAAGCATAGTATCTTGTCTAATAAAAGGTAACGATCACTCGTAACAGATAACCTTATGTCCTATAACAGCGCTTATGCTCAAAACTGTTGTCAAAATTTTCTGTTTTTCAGTTTGGTAGTTCGTTTAGACAACGCTTTTCGATCAAAAGTCATAGCATACAGTGTATGCTATGAGCTCATGTATGCTTATGAGTTGGCCATACAAAATTTTGTATTGCCTGCTAGGCTAAAAATCTTAACAGGAAGGTTGAATAAACTTCCTTTTTTTTCGGATATTACTGTAATTTGTAACATTTCTGTTTTTAATCTGTGGCGGAGAGAAATTTTCAATAAATTAATTCCTCCCACTTACTGAGCCCAGATATTTTGGTTTAACGCTGGACAGATAACGCAAACTGCTCAACATCTCCGTCTGATTATTGCGTGTTGAAATACACCATGCTGTCGCAACCACCGTTCACTTATTAAAATATATTTTTGTGGGAATAACGCTAAAACACAGAAAATAACTTTATTCATGGTGTATTTGCAAGGTTAGATTAATGTAGCCTACGCTACACATAATCCACATCATTGTTGTTGAAATCGCCCACCCTAAGGCTGCTTTACTGAATTCGCCTCTGCAGTAAACTTATATTTTGAGAATTTTGTTGAAAAACTACAGGCTAGCTATAGCCTACGTGACATGCTGTAAAAAAGTGAGCTTAAAATATACCTAAGATGACATGCACGAGAAAGCGGAATTTAATGCAAACATTTCCACAACCACTGCATAAGACAAGACCAAGTTACTAAACTTGTTTTAATTAAGTTTATTTCTAAGAACACAAGCTTTTATGTCGCTATAGATTCAAATTGTTTAGGGAGATGTCACGAGCTTGACTGCAACCAGTCTAAGAGTAGAGTTCAGTTAACATTAACAAGCTCATTAACATTGTACTGTTTAAATTGTTCTACATTGATCAGTAAGTTGTGAAATTGTCTTAACATGCGTCCAAATTTGCAATGGATTATGTCTTTTCGTTTTACTAAAGTTTTATTCGATAGCGCGTTTAACAGATTTTGCTTCAAATGTCTTTTCACTGATCACCACTGTTAATTTTTAAGAACGTTGCAAGATTTTGCCAATAATTTTGAATCAGAACCTCTACTTCCATTGAGTAGCCTATGGTAAGCTTTACCTCCCGGATACCATAACTACTCGTCTTTATCCTGATACCGTAGGTACAACATCGCAAGTATGAAAGAAATTTTGGTGATTGGTTTGTTCTCAAAACCTTTTTTTTCTGGCATCTGAACATCTTCTTACTTGGGCCTTACATTGATATTTTATAAAAAATTGTAAGATGCTACAGTACCGGTACTCAGTGGCGTAGCAACGCAATATGCCGCCCTTGGATTTTTGCACGAAATGCCGCCCCCCACCCCCTTAACACCGTCGTAAAACCTGATTAAAATTCCACACAACAGAAGAATTAAAGCAGTGTTGTTAAAATAAATCCTTTTCACAACAGCAAAAAATGGTTCAGAAACTTCCGACGATCCCACTGCGTAAACTCCTGCAAGGTTAAGTGAGTGGTTTCCACATGGGATAAACAAGACCATTTTGCCTACTTCACGTAATCACGTAAGCGGCAGTGTAACTCAATTAATAAAAGCATCCAACTGGTATCTGAAGGTAGCCTAATTATAAGCACGGCGGTTACCTCAATCTCAGTGGTTTGATTCTGGATCGAGGCAGAAAATTTGAAAATTAGTTATAAAGAGAGAAAAAGATAAAACACATATGAACAATGATACTATAGGCCATAGCATCTTTTCACAAATTGGGACTAGGTGGGCAAATTTTCAAAAAAGGGCACTTTTAACGCGAGAGTTATGTTAAAAAGGGCACTTTTTGCGCGTAAATGATGGGAAAAAGGGCATTTTGTTCCCGAGCGTAAAACATGTAAGCTTGAAAATGAAGATTTCTCAGGCAAATTGTGGGTAAAAAGGCATATTATAGGCTACCTAGACTAAACTTTTGAGACCCATAATTGATTCCTATATTCATCCCCGCCCACAATATTTTGTACATAATAATGTAATAAAATTTAATCTAGCAACATATAGTTGCAGAGGTCTCTTGTACTAAACAGGCCCGTAACTAGCTTGGAGCGCTAGGGGGGGGCAATAAGTATTCCAGAGGGGGCCCAACTTTTACCTTCCGTACCATGTACGAAATCGACGTTTGTACACAATGTGGGTATATTTGCGCAAAAACATTAATCGTAATACAACGTTTACATTAGCAAACAGCAGCGCGAACTGGCATTATAGAGCGAATTACATGCTGTAGCTTAAACAGTTATAATGACGACAGCATAGAAATTGAGAAGCAAAATCATTTTTAAAACATCTGACCATCAACTAGTGATAAACTGGTTAAAAATTGGCATAGAAACCGAAGTAAAATTTATTATTTTGTAGTTGATTCTTTTGTTAGTTAATCCATTGCCTTTCATGAACTTTGAGTTTGTTTTAGTTTATTTACATTTTCCTCTAATGAGCTGCATAAATCACACAAAATATAGGCCTACTAGGCCTATAGGCTAGGCTACATAGAAAATAGGCGTTGAACTATGATCAAATAGCGCTGCAGCTGCTGCACCTGCCACTCATCGTTTTGTAAATAATTATACGATGCACCTCATTTTTTCTAGTGCAGAATCAACAATCCTCTCTTCAAGATCAATCCTTTAATGACAATAGTGAGAATCTATTTCACACCATCAGTGAAATGTATCCTCGCCAAAGATAGGTTATAGGTCCTTAACAGAAGGTGTGGATGGACTTCACTGAATCTATTAAAAAAAACGTTCAGGTCCATTTTCTCGGTCATTTCCTATTCAAACGCCAACAGAACCAAGTTGGCTTGGAACACACACCTGCGTGTAGGCTTGTCTATCCGAGATAAGACCGAGAAGCCACTCTCACAAACCGCACTACTGGACCCAAATGATGCCACAGTAGCGGCAATTTTATATACATTCAGGAATGTCAGTCGTTAATTGTACAGTTCTTTCAGTATCAGTACTATATTGGAATCCTGGTGTTCTGCAACTTCCACATGATCATGCAGGAACTGTTTTGCGACTTGCAATTCTGCCTCTGATGGAATATCTATCTTCACTTTCGTATACAGTGGCTGAGTGGAATGAGCGATTCACGGTCCAAGAAGTTTTTATTTTTTCTTGAAAGGGCACGAACAGATGTGTAAAACCATAAATTAGCTGCAAATCTGAGTTTCAAACTGCATGTATAGAAGCATACCTGTAGTGTATTGAAATGTGATTATTATTTAATTATTATTATTTTAATTATTATTATTATTTTATTAAAATTATTATTTTAATTATTATTATTTAAATTATTATTGAAATGCAACTTTAATTTGTATTAAATAGTTATTTTGTCGTTAAATTGCCACTACAATAGACCTTTTGCATAACAAACCAACAGAGCGTGACGTTGGAGTCGTGAACGACTAGCCGCTGTTTACAATGCTGTGGGATAGGGTTAGTGGTGTAGTTTGCAGGCGAATAAATTGTTTAACGTTTGCTTGAGCTGTTGTTTTGTGGTCTTTACAGGCGTGTATCAGTGTTTCAGTATAATGTGCCAGAAAAAAAAAACTCTTTTGAGTTGTAAACTTAGGCTACAGAAGTGTCAACCTTCGACCAGTTCTTTACTGTATTGGAAGCGATCTTGCCAGGCAAAGATAGGAATAATTTCTTGCATTATACAGCTTCAAAAGCTAAGCATGCACATCAAAATACTGATGCAGAACTTAATGACGAGGCTATTTTCGAAATACCTCAAAATGCTACAGGAGCACTGCATCTACATAGATTAGCGGTGGAAGATTGAATTTTTGCTGGTGTTGAAGCTTCGCCTGGGTTTGATTTATACAGACTTAAAGCACAAGGTTTGGTATTAGTTCTGCATTCGTACTGTGGTCACAGCGGTAAACCATAATCTCTTCGTGGGAAAATTGTAACGTAAGATTCCCAAATCCGTTCGTCTGCATGCAATGACCCAAAAATAAACACACTTTCGAAACGTCTATTCAAACAGTGTATTCCAGTAAAATTAGCCCGAGGCTATCGAAAATAGGTGTAACGCCTACACCTCTAAAAAAAACTGTCACTACAATACAGATTAATTGGATAAAAGACGGAACCTTTGTCCAGCTAGCAAGCACTAAGCCAACAGTTAAATGAGCGGCCAACTTTCAAGCAATCATTTTACGAATGACCAGAATAGATATCAATATCTCAAATTCACGTATGCAGTACTGTGACGCAATAATGAAAAACAATTATGAAGTCATTCAACAGGTGTTCGAGCTAGTGAACCAATGCATTCATGTTTAAACAGGCCCAAACAGGTCCAAACAGATTTAAACAGGTCTGACACAAGTCTTATTAACGCTGGTGCAATTTTGGCTCATGTTTTAGGAATTTCCATGACGTAATATTCAGTAGACTTGAACGGTTTTTATATGACGTTTGATTTGTACAGAGATTGGCCGTAACATAGCGACCCCTAGTTATGACAGTCTAACATGGCATAACTAAAAAAGAATTGAAGGACAATCGTGAGCCAATGAATAAAACACACGATACACAAATTTTTTGAATCACTCACGTTTAAGTTAATACGCAAATACAAAGGGCATGCAAAGAATGAACAGCAATAAGAATAAACACGACGATACATGAAATTGGTACCATAGGTACACGCTAAATGACGCTATATACAATAGTTGCGATAATAACCGACTGTTCCGGGCTCAGACAAGTATCGGCCACCGCAGACAAAACCAGGCTCAAACCCTAACACTTAGGTGTTCTTTACGGGGGCGAGGCACGAAATATCCCTCAACACGTAGTCTACTTTCACTTTCCCCGTACTCTCATCATAGTTGCAGACGGCAACTTTGGCTCTACGAACCACAGGCTTCCCTTTCCTAATTTGTGGAACTACCTCATGCACCCTCTCAAGTTGATACTTCCCACGTTTACCAATGTCTTGGAGAGAACCTACCACTACAAGTTGACCAGGCTCCAAATTCTCGGCCATTTTTAGCCATTTTTTCCGGCCCTGAAGACCTGGCAAGTAAAAATCGATCCATTTATTCCAAAACTGCTGAGAAAGTGACAAATTGAACCGATAATCCCTTCTTAATTGGTCACGATCATGTGGTTGCCCAACAGCACAGTATGGGTCTAAGTATGGGGTCAAAAGTGAGGCAGGGGTGATGACAGTAAAATCCCTAGGGTCGTCACTCAAAGGTACCAAAGGGCGTTCGTTCACGATCCGAACGGCACTGCCTGTGTACGTAAGCAGTTCAATAAAATTGGGCTTACGAATTGAAGAGTCCAAAATGTGAAAAAATGCGATTTTAAATTGTTTTACCATTGCCTCCCAGGCGCCACCTTGCGCCGGAGCATACGGAGGTATAAATTCTCAGTTTATCTCTCTCTGTCTCAGGGCGTTGTGAAATTCAGCTGATTCTATCAACTCGGGTAACTTCTTAGATGCTGCCTGAAAGGTACTTCCATTATCGGAATAGATAGCATTAACCTGCCCACGTAAATCTGTAAACCTTGTAAAGGCAAGTAAAAAATCACTCAGCGACAATGACGTGACCAGCTCAACATGAATAGCGCGAGATGCCATACATGTGAATAAGAGTCCCCAAGCTTTTTTGTGACTCCTACCTTCAACAAAGGTCAATGGTCCAAGATAGTCTAAGCCGCAATCAAAAAAGGGTTTCCTATGGGCAGTTGTGCGAGACAAAGGTAAATCAGACATGAGCTGCCTTATAGGCCGAGCTTTCTCAATCACACATACACCACAATCATTAAGATACCTCTTCACGGAAGCATTACCATTAGCGATCCAAAACTTCTGTCGCGTAGACAACAAAGTGTGCTGTACTCCACAGTGCGCATTTCGATTATGATGCGACAGTACAACAAGCCTAGTGAAGGGGTGTTTCGAAGGCAAAACAATCGGATGCTTTGCTTCTAGAGAAATCTCGGGAGAATTACTTAAGCGCCCTTCAATGCGGATTACACCAGCATCATCTACACAAGGTCTGTACTTTTTAAGTGAACGCAATTCCTTCAAGCGTTCCTTCTCACGTTGCGAAGCGCCAACACTACCCCGCTTTATCACTTCCTCAAGTGCATCCGGCGATCGTTTGGTCATTAAATGTAACACATCGCCATACACGCTCTTCTGAACAAACTTCACAGTTAAGTCTAAGGCTCTATTAAGATAAGAGGCGTCCAGTTTTGGCTTCACAAAGCTACGCTTTCTCGTTTTACAGCACAAAAATTCAACAAAAGCAACCAAATAAGCAATTCTCTTTTTCATAACATACAAAGAAGGTGCGGCCTCGATCAATCTGTGAAGGCCACCCTGTGCAACGTCAAGCGACCCCTCTTCGTCACGAAGATATAGGCTATGGACAGGTACTGGAGTGGGGTTTTCTACAGATGGAATTTCTTCACACTGATAGAGAAGACTAGAACCATTTAACCACAACTCTCGAAACTCTTTCTTTGTAATAAGATTTGGCCTTGTGCCAACATCAGCTGGGTTCATATCGGTAGGGCAAAAACGCCAATCCTGGGCTCCAGACAACAATAAAATATGCTCAACTCGACGCGTAATAAACTTATTCAAACGTAAATCAGGGTTCTTAACCCACTGCAACACAGTCCGAGAATCACACCAAAAATACTTACTGCAGTCGGGCATCTTCAATGCCTCGTAGGCCTGCTTCACGAGTCTTGCTGTATTTAAAGCGGCAACAAGCTCTTTCCTAGCTATCGGCCAAGAAAACTGATTTTTTACAACAATGGTAGATTTACCCAGAACGAAAGACACACTCGGAACTCCGTTAACCAGTCTACGTAAGTAAACAACAGAAGAGAAAGCTTGATTCGAAGCATCACTAAACCCATGCAATTGATATGAAACAATATCATCAGGACTGCACACACCAGAGTTTGCAAAATACCATCTCGGTAACGAAAAATCCTTAAGCAGGTCTAAAGAGCGAAGCCACGACTCCCACTCTTTAACAAAGCTATCAGGGACCTCGGTGTCCCAATCAAACTTGTCTATCGCCAATTGCTGAAGTATAAGGCGTGCTTTTAGAAAAAATGGCGCTCCAAAGCCTAGCGGATCAAAATTTTGTCCAAGCTGACTGAGCATACTTCGGCGCGTGTGTTTAGCTAAGGGCTTTAAGGAACATGCGATACGCATCTCGTCAGACTCGGTTTGCCACACACAACCCAATGTCTTCGCTGATGGCAAAGTCATATTTTCAGTCTGAAAGTCAATGTCACGAATCAAAGGTGAAAGCATCTCATTATCCAAATTTGACAAGACAATCATAGACTCCTTGTTAGCACTCCACTTAACAAGTTTAAACCCACGGCTATCAAACAAAGCAATTGATTCATGAGTGATTTGCTGAGCTTCCTCTAAGCTATCAGCCGAAAATATAAAATCATCCATGTACATATTCTTTGCAATATTGCAGAGAGTCAATTCACCAGCACTGCTGGGATTCTGCTCGATCATTTTCTTTATAGCCAAGCAAGCGATATATGGGCTACTCTTTATTCCCCAAGGGTGTACACAAAAACGAAATGGTACCATCCTACCATTTTCAAGGTCATCATCTTCAAACCACAATATACGAAACAAATCCCTTTGCGACTCAGGTAACATTATTTGAAAGAAGCATTTAGTCACATCAGCCATGAGACCAAATCTACCAAGCCGAAATCTAGCCAAGACATCTACCAGAGGGTTTAACAAGTCAGGACCCGAAAACATTACATCATTAACACAAGTTCCTCGAAATTCAGACTTGCCATCGTAAACAATGCGCTTTTTTAATTGTGACGTCACAAAGTATGGTAAATACCATTCAAATCCCTTGACATTTCCTGCTTCACCCGCACGCTCAATATAGCCATTAGATTTAAGATCTTTCATGGTGTCAGTAAGGAAATCACGAAGTTCAGGTTGTTTTAAAGCTTTCTTTCTTAAAGCAGCAGCTCTATCTGACGCCAACACAAAATTGTTAGGTAGATCAATATCTTCCTTCAACGGAACAGGTATCTCAAATCGACCATCTTTCAACTCAATATTCGGTTCGACAAGTTCTCTAGCCAAAATATCATTGCGAGACAATTCACAGGTTTCATTTTGCAAAGTCAAATCCTGAATGACTTTATTCAGGTCTGCTATTTCCATATCGCGAGACTCAATTTTACGCTGAAAGCCAGAGATGACATCCGACTCTGAAGACGTCTGCACTCTGCACACTTTAGCAACGCTTTCAACTAAGGGTGACTTACCACCACAAGCCAACCAACCGAGAGGAGTGAGCAAAGCATGCGGTTCACTACGATTGTCACCAACACGCTCTTCTTTTGCACACATCAAATAAGCGTTGTCGTTGCCAATCAGTACATCTACAGTACTACAATCATTCAAATGAAACATATTCACGTCATGAAAATGACGGAAACCACTTAAATCTTGTTTATGGGGTAAAGTTTTAACATCGTCAGCCCAAGCTGGGTTAACCACCGAGGTTATATCACAAAACAGTTCATCAGTCTCTAACGACTGGATGTTGAGTTTAACAAGGTCAGCACAAGTAGGTTTCTGACCAGCCAGAGTATCCATTTTAAACGACGCTTTATCATACGGTTTAAGACCAAGTTCGCACACCAAGTCACTCGAAACAAAGGTCAACTGCGAACCAGGATCATGCTGACAATACACCAACTTCAATTTGCCAGTCATTGGATTCAAAACACGAGCAGCAGTAACGCGGTTAAAGGCTGCTTTAACATTTCCAATCTTAACATTACGCACAGGAACTCTGGCACCAGCATCATCTTTACCGACCGAATCCAGAGAATCACGTGACGTCACATAAAAATCATGCAGAAGAAAATAGTGTTTCCTATCGTTGTTAGGCCCACACTTACGACAGTTATTTGCATGATTACAGTCTCTAACCATATGCTGGCGCAAACAATTCAAGCATTTGCCAGCTTTCACAATGACATCTCTCCGATCTTTAGGTGTCAAGCGCAAAAATTCTTTACAGTTAGACAAAAAATGATATTCAACTTGACCACGTGACGAACAACAAAAACATGCCGGTATGTCACTACGTCTGGCCACACCGCCGCGCGGTGCGCCAACAGCAGTCGAGTACTGCGAACTCCCTGAAATCACATTATCATGGGGTTTTACCGACGTCTGCCTAACCGGACATGAAGGCAATTTTCCTTTGCCAAACTTTTTAAATTGCTGCGACTCACCAGAATCGCCCATTAGCATAATGCTAAAATCAGTCGACTTGCGCGTTTCCTCTCGTACTACAAAATCAAACAAACTCTGAAAGGTAGGTTCCTCAGTGCTACCATACTGATCACCTAAAAAGTCAAGATAACGCTGCTTAGCGTCAAACGGGAGTCGCTTAGCCAAATCCAAAACAAAACGTCCTTCCAATTTGTCACGCTGACCATAAGCTTGCGCGTAAAGCAAACACTGCGATAATTCATCTTTAAACTCTTTCAAATCACTGGAAGAGATAGAAGTCAATTTGCTACCATAGCGATACTTTCTAATTTCTGGTTCTGCGAAAAGACCTCCACGAACTCCAAAACGTTGGGACAAGCGAGCTAACGACATTTCTATCCTGTCTTCCTCTGACAAGCCAGGAGTGTCAGAAACCAAATTAGCAATCGTTTGTGCAGCTGTTTTAACACAAGCTGCTTGCAACAAAGTCAAACGAGTTCCCTTAAAGGGCGAAGCTGCCATCAAGGCCATAACACGATTTTTAAAGAAGACAAATGGCATATTATTACCATCGTAACCAATCAAGGCCGCCTTATCGAAGAACGTCCTACTATTTTGGTATTCAAAAAAGCAATCCTGTTGTTGAGAACTCGATTTAGCGGGAGAAGACAAGCTATATCCCTTAAGGGGGTGAGTGGGCTCAGTCACATGCACAGCCCGATCACGATCCTCAAACACGTTAAAATCAGGAGACACGATACGCCTCTCACAACCACCCAAATTACGTGTAGCTGGGCGATCAGCAACTAGCGGCGCAGAAAACTTTGAAGGGGGCCAAGCATTACTGCTAATGGCGGCCCCGTGACCTGTACGCTCTGGGGGAGGAGATCGGTTATAATTCACAGACCTTGGCTCTACAGCCTTCGGAAGACCCTTAGCCGCGGCCCCGAGACCTCCTGAAACATCTTGAAAAGATGTGGATTGTACTGGTCCACTTACAGATTGAACAGGCGTCTGGAAAAGGTTAGGTAAATTAAACTGCGATTGATGTTCACTTCTGGAATGCCTAGAAGAGCCCTTCCTAGAGCTACGCCGGGAGCCCAACTCAGAACGATATTCAGCTAAAACTACCTCTTTACGTTGTTCAGCCCTCAACTGAGCGTCTTTGAGTGCGAACTCAGCAGCTCTGGCTTCGGCCTGAGCTCTCGCGGCAGCCTCAGCTCGTACGGCCTCAGCTCTCGCGGCGGCCTCAACTCGTATGGCTTCAGTTCTCGCGGCGGCCTCAGCAGCTCTCGCTTCGGCCTCAGCTCTCACGGCGGCCTCAGCAGCTCTTGCTTCGGCCTCGGCTTGTATCTGGAGCTCCTCTCGTCTTAGCTGTAGGTTAATTTGTGCAACTATCCGTGACGAGCTCTCAGACATCCTAGTGCTTACATTTGAGGCGCTATCCTCAGGATGTATGTCAGCATCTAACCTATCTGAGAAATCACTTTCTTTTTGTTCGAAGTTATTTTTTAACGAGTTAAATTCGGGATCTACCCTATCACGAAGTTCTGCCAAGATTGCAGAGTTAACAATTTTACTCAAAAGAGCATGGAAATGCCGTAATTCCTCTTCTAAAGTAGATAAGTTAGATCGAAAAATTAGCAGTTCCTGCTTATCACTCAAAGAACCTAGGGCCACAGAAAGTTTCCCAATTTGAGTCAAAATATCCCGTCTAAGATGCCGGGCCTCTCGAACTGACTTAGCCTCATCGTTATTGGGTCCCTCCCCAGAATGGCCTGCCCGACCGCAAAGAACATCATCAGGCTTAAACTCAGTCGAGTCTACGGCGGTCGAGTCCTTGTCACCACCGAGTGTAGACATATTAAATGTTAGGGCTAAATTTAACAATTAAAAAATTAAGTTACACAAACACACAAAATTACAGTAGTTATAAAAAACTTAACTGCAAAGACCGTAAAAATACAAAAAAGAATTTAAATGCACGATACCGTAGCTGTACGAGTATATGAAGTCCAAAAGTCCACAAAACTTGCTTGGATTCTTCCACTTGAATCTTCAAGCACAGATAGATTGCTTTTAATCTTCTTTCTTGCCAATGATTGTCAAAGTTATTTTTCTTCAGTACCAAACTGAGAAGATATGTCTTTACTTTTTAGCTTAAAGTTCTTCAGTAGCCTACCAACCAACAAGATCTTCTTTATTATTCTTTGTGCTTCTAAGTTCCAACTGACAACAACGTCTTTTATTTTTTTGCTTCTAAGTGCTTCTGTGCCAAACACTAGACAGAGAATCGTCTTTTATTTTTTATGGTCACAGCGGTAAACCATAATCTCTTCGTGGGAAAATTGTAACGTAAGATTCCCAAATCCGTTCGTCTGCATGCAATGACCCAAAAATAAACACACTTTCGAAACGTCTATTCAAACAGTGTATTCCAGTAAAATTAGCCCGAGGCTATCGAAAATAGGTGTAACGCCTACACCTCTAAAAAAAACTGTCACTACAATACAGATTAATTGGATAAAAGACGGAACCTTTGTCCAGCTAGCAAGCACTAAGCCAACAGTTAAATGAGCGGCCAACTTTCAAGCAATCATTTTACGAATGACCAGAATAGATATCAATATCTCAAATTCACGTATGCAGTACTGTGACGCAATAATGAAAAACAATTATGAAGTCATTCAACAGGTGTTCGAGCTAGTGAACCAATGCATTCATGTTTAAACAGGCCCAAACAGGTCCAAACAGATTTAAACAGGTCTGACACAAGTCTTATTAACGCTGGTGCAATTTTGGCTCATGTTTTAGGAATTTCCATGACGTAATATTCAGTAGACTTGAACGGTTTTTATATGACGTTTGATTTGTACAGAGATTGGCCGTAACATACTGTACAATGCACCTCATGTATTTAAGGTTGATTAGTTTGAACTTATTCCCTCATCGTGACGTTATCATAGCAACCATGAAGCCAGACTTCAAAAAGGACTACCCAAGCACCATGATCATCATCGACTGCACTGAAGTACGTCTCAAACGAACTATAAAAGTACGAACACTGCAAAGGCATTAGTCATTAGTGGGAGTTGATCCAAATAGGGGTAGCCTAATATGTTTGTATTTCAGTTGTACACTAGTAATATGAGTGACAAAGAAATATGTCAGAAAAGTAGATTTTTTCACCTTTTGAAGCAAAAAATAGCTGCTAATGAACTGCACTTCATGATGCTGTTATGGCCGATAAAGGGTTTCTTATAGAAAAAGACTTAGCCTACATGGTATTGGTCTACATTTGAATATCTCACCGTTCCTAGGTAAAAGGCCTCAAATGAGTGAGGACGAAGTGTTGAATAAACGAAGTATTGCACGCCATCTCATTCATATAGAGAGGACCATAAAAAAATTCGTCAATTTCACATCTTCGATAGGAAAATACCAGTGACTATGCTTGGTATCATCAATGAAGTGTGGTTGGTTCGTTGCATATTATGTTATGCAGAATGAAAATAAAATGTTGCAAGACAAGGTGCCACTATCGTGGTCCATAATTCCCGGTCAAAATGCACACGCTTCACAATGGCCGTCCTAAATTGCCTTTCCTAGTCTGTTAGCCAACACTATAATTAAAACGAACAAGAATTGAAGTGTACCGATAACCTACAACAATTCATAAACACAAAAAATTTACTTTCACCTGCCATCGACCTCACGCTTGCTTGCAATAACAAGAAACGCCTTCATAAACCGTAACAAACAAGCGATTCTCAACCCTCAGACTCCGCGTAACTCAAACGTCACGCTCTGGTGATTTTGAATGTGCAAAAGGTCTATTAACTGTTGGCTGGTAGCCTAACCTGTATTTCTAAAAACAGTGCTGCCAGACCTTATTGGATATGTGTATTAAAATTCGTATTATTACAAAACTGCTTCATTTATGTGGCTTAATTTGTTATAAAAATTGTTGCAATTATAGTATAATCTTTCTCCTTAATTTGCTTTTAAATATTTTTTAAAACTATTTTCACTAAGTCTACCTTCTGTGAAATTATAAATGCATTTAAATCACCAAATTTTTTATTTCGTTTTCAATTTTTGTGAAATATTTATAACCTTCAACTAAAATTTATTATTTAAGCTTTATCTAAAAAAATAAATGGGAGTATGTATTTGATTGTACTTAGTTGTGTTTCACTTTGGACTTAATTTTTTCCCTTCAATTCATTTGGTCACACTAAGCCGGTTTCCTGAACTTTTAACTTTGCTGAATCTTTATTTTGTGACATCATAATTTCGTTAAGCTTTCAAGGTGAAAAGTTCAGGAAACTTGTGTGTAGTTCTGTAAAGTATCGCCCTTGTTGCAAGTGTTCATTGTGCAGTAAGTTTCGGCCTATTTTTTCTTTTGTTGAAGAGAAGGATTTGGGCTTGTTATGTTTACCCTCAGCTGGTGGTTAAAATCGCCCTTGTTGCACTGGCAAGTGTCGATTGTAATTGTAGCCCTATTTTTGTAGTATTTTTACATAAAAATTTTTATCGTGGGCGTTTATTGTGGGGGCACCTTGACTTAGATAACCGCATGGTTTTTTCGGTGCCTCCATGGTGTAGTTTCCATATCAAAAAAAGCGATTTGTTGTATCTCCTGATATGTAAATTGAAAATAAATGTGGAGCTATGCCGAAATAAACTTGATTGATTGATTGATTATGTTATGCTTATGACCGGTTACCAGAATATCTTTTGGCAACCCTGGCAAGAATCCCGGAGGTACATTCTGTTGTCAGTAATTAATCACAGTGGAAGTGCATGTTATTTCTGTATATAATACACCAGTAAACAGACAGAATATGACATTTGGCGACGAGGAAAATATTTAAATCTGTAGCTTATTAGTTCAAGAGGTCCAAGCAGACAGTGAATTGTTTTTATCGTGTTGTCCAAACTACTAGTGAGCATCATGAATGGAGCTGCAGTTACCTGCGAGGTGTCAGCTGTATTACCCTTTGATGTCAATGGTGATGCACAAAGCCAGGGACAACGTTGGAAGCGATGGAAACGGGCATTCTCATTGTATATCACTGGAAAAGGTGTCACCAGTGATGAGCAGAAACAGGCTCTGCTTCTACATACTGCTGGTTTGGATGTGCAAGAAATTTATTTTTCTTTGGTTCCAGACAATGAAGGTAAAACTCTTCAAGAGACTGTAACATTGTTGGATGATCAATTTCTTCCTAAGGCTAATGTACCTTTTGAACGCCATGTTTTTAGGCAATTGATGCAAAAACATGATGAGCCGACTGCGACAACAGGCAGCTATGTGTGAATTTGGTGATTCATTGGATACCCAACTTCGTGATCAAGTAATTGATAAGTGTCATTCCAATAATTTACGACGAAAGTTTTTGGAAAAAGGAGATGTGCAGTTAAATGATATAAGTTATTAGCTATTGCTAGAGCACATGAAGCAATTAATTCACAGGTTAAGATGATGGAAAGAAAATCCTTAGAACCTAGCATGCGGCATGAAGTAAATTCAGTTCCTATGCAAAGAAAGAGTAACATTAAGTCAAAACATGTCAAAGACACACAAGAGTGTTTTGCATGTGGATTATTTGGTCATTTCAAACTTGACAGGCAGTGCCCTGCAAGAGGGAAGAAGTGCCACAAATGTGGAAATCTGGGACATTTTCAAAAGAAATGCAGATCAAAAGTAAGGAATACAACACAGTTTTATCAACAAAGAAATGCAAAATCTAAGACCTTTTTAAAATCTAATACCAATCAAATAGATAATTCAGGATTGGGTGAAAATGAATTTGGTGCATCAAGTAATGTCTTTTCAATGAAAAGTTCAGCACATGGGCTGTGCAGTGTAAATTTAAACATTGGTGGTGTGTCTGTGGGAGACATGTTAGTTGATTCCGGTGCATCATGCAACATTGTGAACAAGCGAACTTGGGAATGGTTGAAGACATGTAATATTAATGCAACTACAAGGAAATCTGCTAAAACATTGTACGCGTATGGAAGTAAGAAGCCAATTCCAACATTACGAACATTTACGGCAAAGGTTGAATCAAAAGTTACACAAAAAGTATGTGTTGACAGAGACGACAGAGCTCTCTAGCGCTACACTGACTTTGTGGTAGCCGATACCAATGGACACAGATTATTGGGAAAAGACACCGCAGAGACTTTAGGTTTGTTGCATGTTGGTCCAATACATGTAAATGGTATTAAATCTGGTGCTAATAATGTTGAGCCTCAAGTTGATAGTGACATTGTGTCTAAATATGATGGTTTATTTACTGGTGTTGGCTTGTTAAAAGATTATCAGTTAAAATTGCATATTGATGATTCTCTTAATCCAGTAGCTCAACCTGTTCGAAGAGTACCATTTCCGCTAAGAGAGAAGGTAGATGTAAAGTTAAATGAATTGCTTGACGCTGATATTATAGAAGTCCCAGAAGGATCATCAAGTTGGATCTCTCCATTGGTAGTCATACCTAAGAGTGATGGTGACATTCGCATTTGTGTTGATATGCGACAAGCCAATCAGGCTATTGTTAGAGAGAGACATCCAATTCCCACTGTTGAAGAACTGTTGTATCAACTCAATGGTAGTACGGTACTGTTTTCAGTAAGTTGGATTTAAAATGGGGTTTTCATCAGATAATGTTGGATGAAACGAGCCGCCATATTACAACATTTGTTACACATCGAGGTCTATACAGATATAAAAGGCTAATGTTTGGACTGAGTTCTGCTCCTGAAAATATCAGAAAATTATTTGGGATTTATTGAAGAACTGCGATGGTGTTGCTAACATTGCAGATGACATTGTCATTTATGGAAAAGATAGGACAGAACATGACAGTCGATTACATGTTGTACTGGAAAAGTTGTTAAAATCTGGATTGACTTTGAATAAAACAAAATGTCAGTTTAGAATGTCAAAGCTTACATTTTTTGGACATGACTTGCACCAACAAGGGGTAGGTCCCAGTGCAGAGAAAATTGCAGCTATTCAAAAAGCACAACCTCCAACTTCAGCTAGTGAAGTCAGATCATTCATGGGTCTTGTTCAGTTTTCAGCTAAGTTTATCCCAAATTTAGCAACCATTGCAAGGCCTATACTAGACTTGACCAAAAAGACTGCAAAGTTTGCATGGCATAAAGCACACCAAGATGCATTTTTGAAATTAAAAGCAGCGATCACAAAGGCTGATACATTGGCATATTACCGGAATGACTGTCAGACAAGAATTGTGACAGATGCATCTCCAGTTGGTCTAGGTGCTGTGTTGACTCAGTTACAAGATGGAGTGTGGAGAGTCATTTCTTATGCATCTCGAAGTTTGTCTGATGTGGAAAAGAAGTACAGCCAAACGGAAAAAGAAGCTCTAGGGTTGGTTTGGTCTTGTGAAAGATTCAATTTGTATGTATTTGGAAGACATTTTGAACTTGAAACAGATCATAAGCCCCTGCAATACATTTACACGAAGAAATCAAGACCATCAGCAAGAATAGAACGCTGGGTATTGCGTTTACAATCGTTTGATTTTAGTGTTATCTATCGTCCAGGGAAAACTAATATTGCTGATGCATTGTCAAGGCTAAATAAAGAGCCGTATGAAGAAAGCAAAGATTTGAAAGAACCTTATGATTATGCGAGATCTATTGTTCTGCAAAGTATGCCAGTCGCTTTATCTACAAAAGAACTTGAACAAGAATCAGCTGCTGATCCACAGTTGTCAGAAATTAGGGACTATATTCATTCAGGAAATTGGTCCAAGTGTACAGACACAAGCTTTTTGCATGTAAAAAATGAACTGTGTACATATGGAAACTTGTTGCTCAGAGGGACAAGACTCGTTATACCTGCTACATTGCGTGAAAAGGTGCTCAATTTGGCACACGAGGGTCACCAAGGCATTGTCAAGACAAAGAATCGATTACGCACAAAGGTGTGGTGGGCGGTGGCCAAAGATCGATGCTGATGCAGAAAAGATGTGTAAACTTTGTCACGGGTGTCAAGTCACCAGTGACTTTTGCAGACCAGAACCAATTGCTCGGATATTGCCACCAAGTGGGCCTTGG
Source organism: Aplidium turbinatum (assembly GCF_918807975.1). Lineage (NCBI taxonomy): Eukaryota > Metazoa > Chordata > Ascidiacea > Aplousobranchia > Polyclinidae > Aplidium > Aplidium turbinatum. Next base: position 29,230,037 of record NC_137475.1, on the reverse strand, counting down.
CAAGATTGTGCGGCAGATATTCTTGGTCCATTACCAAGAGGTGAGAACATTTTGGTAGTGGTAGATTACTTTAGTCGTTTTTACGAAATTGCAATCTTGAAATCAATCACAAGCAAAAAATTGATTCAAGCGATTCTGCCCAAGTTTTCAAGGTTTGGAGTACCTTACTCACAGTGTTGTACGTTGACGCCGTCAATTTGACGGCGTCATTTGTCGGCGTCAACTTTTTGTTGACGCTGAGGCTAGCGCCGTCAAATTATTTTTCAGTTGACGGAAGTGATAGCGCCGTCAACTATTTTGCCGATTTTAAGCGCTAAGCGTCATTTTTGTTTTCATGGAAAATCTCGTTTCACAATAAGAGTTTCACAATGTAGCTTATTCTGGCCAGCGCGACTCATCCGAATTACCGGCTTTTGCGTTGGTTGGAATGGCTCCCTGGAATACATGCGGAAGAACTTCGCCAAATGGTGATCACCCATGTATTGAGAACGAGGGATCAGAGACAGAAAGCGAAAAATCCATGAATGGCATCGCGGACGTTGAATATAGCCTACTTTATTTCAAGAGCTCTATGCCCCTGAAAAGAGCGATGTTGGTGCAGTGGACCTCGTTAAAAGATTTATACATGCTAAACTATCACAGCACCCTTGGAACAGTGATACCTTTCCAACTAAACGTTTTCAACTTGTTTTTGAAATACAACACACCAATACCAGCCAGCGCTGCTGTGGAACGCATGTTTTCACTTGGAAAGGACAATATGCGCAGGGGCGCCGGAAGCGGTGGGGAGCAGGGGGAGCGAATGCCCCCTGCCCTCAAATTTCTGTGGATGGGGAGGGAAGAGGGGGCAATGGTGCCCTTTTAAGGTCATGTAAGCTACTGCACACTTTGCATTATAACAATTTATGCTATTAGCCTAATTATAATGTTCTATTTTTGCCTCAAAATAATGTTCACGACACAAAATTCTCCATCACAGTAAGTTATATTACATCATTATAAAATAGCATTATGCCCTTCCGTGCCATTGTTCTTTGTATAGCGGACACTTGTATCATTACTCGACAATGAGCTGATAGATGAGCATTATCGCTATATCTTATCTTAAAACTTACAAAAAAAATTGGCCTTTCAGCAACAAAAGTGCCCTTTTTTCATACTCCTGCCCATCCAGTCAAAAATCGCTCCGGCGCCCCTGAATATGCGTTCCAAACGCAGCAGATTGTCAGACAAACGTTTTAAAATGCTTGTTTTTCTGCAAGGAAATAACTAATAGGCTGAGCAGCTAATTACAATACAGTCTCAAAACATAATACCTGCTCTTTATTTATAGCTATTGTTAGGCTGAACTTGGTTGAAATATTTCCGTTTTATGAGGTGCTGACGAAAAATAGCGCTAGAAATTAGCGCTGACGCTGACGCTGTCAATTTCTTTAAGAGCTTACGCAGTCCTTTACGCCGTAAAGTTTTTAGGCAATTCGCGCTGACGCTGACACCGTCAAATTATTTCAATGACGCGTACAACACTGCTTACTCATTGCGAACTGATAATGGTCCACAATTTGTATCGAATGAATTTGAGGATTTTCTAGAAGAATATGGAGTAATACACCGCAAAACAACACCATTATGGCCTCAAGCAAACGGTGAGGTGGAACGTCAAAATCGAACATTGTTAAAGGCAATCAAAGTTGCTCAAGTTGAAAAGAAAGATTGGTGGTATGAGATCAACAAATTTCTAATGGCATATCGTTCAATTCCGCAAGTTTCTACAGGTTCTACTCCTTATTATACAGTATGATGTTTCGCAGAGAAACGAAATCTAAATTACCTGAACTGTGCCGAGAACCTCAGATTTTTGATGAAAGAATTCGAGACAGAGACTGGAAGGGTAAAATAGACGGTAAACTATATACTGACTTTAAGCGACGTGCTGTCGACTCAGATATTCGGGTTGGAGATGAAGTGTTGGTTAAAAGTCAAAAATCAAATAAACTTTCTGCAAATTTTGATAGCGCTACCCAACAGGTAGTTAGGAAGGAAAGGGGGGAAGTGACAGTACAAAACAATGAAGGTGTTCAATTGACACGAAATTCGTCGTTTTTTAAAAAATTGAACACCAGTGATGAAAATGTAAACTCACCTCCTGCGGACATGACCGTGAACGCTGAATCGAATGAGTCCTCAATACCTGTACGTACTTGTCCGACACGTAATGTCAGTAAACCTTCCCGCTTTGATGATTATGTAACCTGAAGTGACTATTAAGAATGCAGACTTGTGTGTCTATGATTTCTTTTGTTCTTTCGTTATAAAGACTAGCTTTGGAATGCATGTCTATTTGTTTAAACGTCACGTCAGTTGAGTGGTAATCTATTTAATTGTTCTCTATTACAATTTCAAGTTCAAAGTGTAAAAAGTATAATCAAACGTGTTAATCATGATCTTTGGGGTATGGCTATATTGCTTTTGACAGTAAATGTTGGTACTTATAAGTTAATCTGTGTATACCATAGATTGCATGAATGATGCTTACGTAATCGAAACTTAATGATGATGCGTCTTTTGGTTCAAGTGCTCATGGTTATCATCACCGGTTATAATCATTTAATGTAAAATTGTTTTTATCAAAAGAAGTAATGCCTTTGAAAACTACGTTTTAAACCAAGAAGGAAGGGATGTAGTGTATTGAAATGTGATTATTATGTTATGCTTATGACCGGTTACCAGAATATCTTTTGGCAACCCTGGCAAGTATCCCGGAGGTACATTCTGTTGTCAGTAATTAATCACAGTGGAAGTGCATGTTATTTTTGTATATAATACACCAGTAAACAGACAGAATATGACAATACCGCTACCTAGAACGCAAATGCCAAGGTGGTTGTCCCTTGTCCGGTACTTTAATAACGCTTAGTGGCAGTTAACTGCACAGTATTCTGGAGACTGATCGGCTATCACAATGCTTAGCTCAGTTGGAAACTGGTGTAGGCCTACTCTGGATCTTACCAGCAATAAATCTCGAGTCTGTCTGTTTAACACAACATTCGACCAAACCATTAAACACACAGTGTTTACAATTAAACAACACAAAAAAATAGGGTATAAAACTGAAAAGTTAGCAAACAAAGGTAATTAAAATATTTTTGCCAGGGGGGCAAGCATTATTGTAGGGGGGGCTGCGCCCCCCCTAGTTACGGGCCTGGTACTAAAGTAAAAAGAAACAACTATGATAGGCTAATAGCCTATATGAAACACAACTGCTAAGATATTATAATGAGTTGAATCTTTGCAGAATTAGATGATTCTAAAGAGCTGGTATTTTATTTTGATGAAAATCAGGAAACAAACTTCGGCAATTCAGACATTTAGAATCTCACACAAAATTTGAGGTACCGTATACTCATAACACAAATTGCTAATTAATCTGCTTGAATGGAACATTAAGGATATTATACGTAAGGTCAAAGGTAGGCTCATAAGTTCTAAATGTATGCTAAAGCTTTCCATTTAGCTCGGTTCCCAACCCGGGGGTAATTTGCCTATTTTTGGGGGGTAACGAGACCCGATTTGGAAACAGTGAAGGTTGTGAACTTTATAAAAGCGAAGGAATTGAACAACCGTCATTTCAAGGAGTTATGCAAGAAGATGGGAGAAAGATAGCCCACGAAGTATTACTGTACCACACAGAGAGGGAGAGAGAGAAACCTTTTATTTTGTCTGCTGCAAAAAATAGTAGCCTATACGGTACAAATATAAACCGGTACAAATATATTCAACAACAGACAGGAAGCAGCGAAAGACTATATTAGTCATCGAGTCAGCTGCTTCTCGTGTTTTTAATGTGACAAATGTAAAGCATCGGCATTACGTTGCAAACAAGATAAGCATAAGTTCCACAAAAATGTAAACAAAAAAGTGGATTCCTGTGGTTTTATTGAAACATCAAAAAATATCATGCCCTACAAAAGTAGTATGAGAAAAAAAACACCTATGCAAAAACAACAACTGTTGACTGCTAGCATAAAGGACGAAGCAAAAACACTAAAAGTAGGCCTATCGTAGTTTGAAAATTCATACTTCAACAAAATCAGTCAGTTTATAGGCCGACTTAAGTACAGTTAGTAGGAAGTAGGCCTACACAGAAGTAGGCTATACACAGAAGTAGGCTATATAGCCTACACAGATAAGCTATAGATAGGCTATAGCTTACACAGATAGCCTACTTCTGTGCCCTACACAGAAGTAGGCTACAATGGCTGTCTCGTTGCAAAGTGATAAACCGCCTGGTCGAACTTCGTGAGGCTGTCCATGTTTTTCTGATGGAAAAGAAGTCCGACTTGGCTGAATATTTCCTTAACCAACAATGAATTTCCCAAGTGTGCTACCTGGCTGATATCTTTGGTGAATTGAACAAAGGCAATCTTTTAATTCAAGGCAAGAATGTAACTGTGATCGACACCAAAGTAGCCGTAGCAGCATTTATCGCGAAGGTTAAATTGTGGAACAAGCGAGTTGGAAGAGGCACAGTGGTGCAGTTTCAGACGCTTGACATGTACTTCGAAGGCAATGGAATTGAGTTGAAAGCGGCGTTGAAGGAGGACATAGCTGACCACTTAGGCCAGCAAGCCAAGAAGATGGACATTGGTCAACTACTTTCCGAATTTGGACATGGCTAGTCTCCAATGTTACACTGAGCCCTTCACATGTGATGACAGCAAGGTGGATGATGACGACTTTCCGGCCAAAGAAGAATTTATCGCTCTCCGAATGAACGAAGCGTTTTGAAACTTGATTTCAAGGGGAAAGAGTTGGATTGGAACCCTTCTGGTTTGGCAGACTCCAGAACGCACCAACATTAGCGACACGGGCATTAAATATCCTGACATCTTTTTCAACAACGTATCGCTGTGAACAAAGGTTTTCAACTGTCTTGGGAATGAAGATAAAGAAGCGCAATCGCCTGGATGTCAAAAGCGACATAAGAATCGCCCTCAGTAGGCCTACCACAAAGCCCAGGATCACAAAGCTGGCGGCTGAAGTCCAGGTCCAAACTTCGCATTGAATGTTTACCACGCATCGTTATCTTGTATTCAGCATTGTTTTGCATTTTGATTGTTATAGTTAGCCCTTTGAAATACATAGCAATAAACGCTTTTGTTTTTGAAAGTTGATCGTCGGGGTAATTGACTCACTTCAGGGTGGAGATAAAAGTAACAGCCAAAAAACGGTTAAGGACCACTGATTTAGCTGTTCATTCTTTAACTTGGATCTAAATTAAACAAAAATTAAGTCTTAAAAATTGCCCACCTAATTTCAAACTAGGTGGGCAAAGAAAGGGCTAGGGGGGCAAGCAAAGGGACTAGGTGGGCAATTGCCCACCTAGTTTATATGTGAAAAGATGCTATGCTATAGGCCCTACGACATATAGGCTACGAGCTATAAAATACAGTTGACATTAAAACAGCCATTTTCATCAATTGTGAATGTTTAAAAAGTAAATTTTGCTTGAATAAAAATTGCTAAGCATGAAAAATAAATTTAAAATCTGGTTTAAAACCCTGTATGCAGTAGCCTATCCATGACCAATGGGATATTTTTATGTTTGCAGACATAATTATACGGTGATTGAAGTGAGGTGAAATTATAATGAAGACTAAAAACTATAAAACAGCCATTCAAGGTTTCAGATTGTTTCAACTGACGTCATTTGGTTCAGCGTTGGTTTCAACTGAGTCAGCTCCAACAAATGTTGCCATTAAAATGTATTTGAAGTTGTATGAAAAAAATAACGGAGTCTGATCGATGGATAATTTCAAAAATAATAACAAAAAATTATCCCCCCCCCCCCCCGGGATAAGTTTAGTCTGTCGTGTGACTAATATCAGCTGTTTAGAAGCATATCAAACCATTTGTTGCGGAAACATACAATTTCAACAATTCCTCACAAAATTTTGGGGGGGCAGGACTCCTGGGCCCCTCCATAAATCCGCCCCTGTGTATAGTCTAGCTGTAGCCTACTACTTTCAAGTAAAAAAGAGTGCACCTAGTGCTGGATCTATTCTCATGATAAGCAAACTGAAAAGCATTAAAATACATAATAGGCCTACAACTGTTCAAAACAAAAATATTACGGAAAAAAGTTTACTGGGACTTGTTTTAAAGGCATGGCCTACTAAATGAAATTTTCAAACGAGAATTAAGCATTAAAATGCGTAAACTGAACATTCAAGAATACATTTCAAAAAAATTACCGAAAAAAATTTGTTTTCAATGGCGCTGGCAAGGCCCAAAGTCCAATGTTTCATTTATTTTCTTTTTTTTCAAAATGACCAAAAAGTGCAAACCCAGCTTGAGAATACGTCACAAAAGCCACGTTACAACATCTGATGTTTTAACATCAGATCTGAGGTTTTGAGCAAACTGTTTGATGTTTTGACGTTGAAATCTGATGTTTTGATGTACATACATACATAGCCTACAGTTAAATCACCGGCAGAAACAACTGTTGCGTGATCAGCTGATTGCTCGTCTTTTGTTACGTAGACTGTACAGTCGCACGCTTCGCTGCTCAGGCCTATCCTGGTTTTGAAAGCTCTGACAAAAGCACGCGCGCAATGGTGGTCAGACCGCAATGGGGCAAAATTTTATTGAAAATCGTTTTATGGTAGCAAGTTAAACTAGGCCTACCATATTTTCATCGCCTAAAAAGAGGACAAGTTTTGCCAGCAACTAAAATGCAAGTAGAATATCACGTTTAAACATTTTTTTTTTGGATAATTGTAGGCCTATGCAGCAAAACAAAAAACAGACGCAAAAAAACAAGACAATTTAGCTTAGCATATTTGTCAGGTTTGGCATACAAATATTTTACGGTTCCCGCCCTGATTTTTGCCACTCTGTAAAACTTTTCGAATATTTTAAAAATAATATTTTTAAAACATGTTTGCTCTCTTCCTCACGTGACACTATGAGTTTCAACATCACAAGGATTGGAAAAACGAAAAGAATTCGACCCAGAAATTCGCAGTCAGACTGTTAGCACTTGCTAACAGTTTGATTAAAAATTTTTGAACTCACTTTTCTTCAATTTTTTATTGCTTTCCTAAGGCAACAAAAGATTTTATGTTATTACGAGTCAGCAAAAGGTGAAAAAAAAGATTTTTAGAAAACTTCAGTCAGACAGCAACGATCGCAAAAAATCTATAAAATGCAATAAACCAGGCAGCATTTCCAAGTACCGTAGCCATGCCTTAACTGTTTTTCAGTGAGTAAAATCAGCTTTAACAAAACTATAAAATTGCTTGCACGAAATATGATTAAAATTTAGGCTACACAACCGTTAAGATACCAAAACGAACTCCACTAACATAAACTAGCCTTTTTCTTTCCTTGCACCATTGCAGATGCACCATAATTTATTTGCATTTTTATAAGCTGTAGGCTAATTAAGTATCCATGCCATGATTTCTTGTTGCAGTAGCCTACGGTAGGCTTTGTTATGCACAGTGCACTTTTAAACACTCTTTCCGATTTGCTTCAAATAACAAACGAGTCAAACTCTTAAGTTGGTCATCAGCAACGTCTACAAGAATTGAATCAATATAAAATACATCGTACCATAATAATACGACCGTAATATATAAATACCACAAACATTTTTGGTGTTAAAGTCCTATTTTTTAACGTCTCATTTCCTGTTTTTTGATGTGCACAATTCTGATTTCGTCATAAATTTCATTTTTGGTGAATTTGTTCATCAGGTTTCCTCAAATGTAGAAATTTCCTGACTGACTCACAGCTCTGCTCGCACTCACCGCCATTACTTAGGATAACCTCAAAACAATGGCATTTAATAGGTTAGAATGCTGCAATGCACGTCTAAGAATGTACGAATCAACATGTTAGGCCTACATTGACAGGTTTAAAGCACATTTTTGGAAAACAAACACAACCCGTAGCCGAAGTCAATTTGAATAAGGTTTAATATAAAAGTAGTTAAGTAGTGTAATAATTTTTGTGGCCTTTGGACTGTAGATATTTCGGTTTCGTCACAGTTGTAAATCTGGCCTGGGTGGAACTGATATTTTTCCATTACTTCATTGAGGTTGTGGAAATACTTGCTCACATTTGCTATAGATTAAAAGGTGTAGCTCGACCATATAGGGATTATAGGCCTATGATGTAGGTTCGGGACATCGCAAGCATAGATGATGCCTGTTCATAAAATTTTGTAGCCATTTTTTAACACTCATTTTATCTTTCATCCAGCTTGTTGGTAGGCTACGTCAACATTGTTTTTAAGACCAAATTCGTATGCAAGAGATCGAGCCTTGTCTCTTGTCAAACCATACAAGCGATCGCATAAAGAAGTTATATGTGCCGTCAAGTCCGATTCCTTCTTTAGAGTAAATGCTTTACGATGAGAAGAGTATTCCATCTTATCTGCAGGAAAACTACCAGTTCTAACCCGCTCAATATGTCGCGAAAGGGTCATCCTGTTAATGCAATACTTTCTGGCTGCACCAGAAACAGAAGCTCTTTCACTAACTTCCCACGCTGCTGCTTTGAAAGTTTCAATTGGAGTAACTTCTCTATCCGTTTTCCTTGCCATTTTCTAAACAGCCAAACCTGTTTGATAATTATGATATAACCAAAAAGGATTACAGCCTATAGCCACTATTTGATGTAGCATGCATGGTGCTGTTTTAGTCTGATATTTTGTGTAATGACTGTTAAAAATTTGAACTCTATGGACTCAGTGTCTGATGCAAACAAATAAAATTCTGTTGAAAATATATGCAAGAAAACTGAAAATGCCAAAAAAGAGGACATTTGAGTATTTTTGAGTGTCCTCGGAGGACCATTAATTTTTCTTGAAAAAAGAGGACAAATCCTCTTAAAAGAGGACATATGGTAGCCCTAGTTAAACACAAAGAACGTGGAAAATCGCCAAGTCAGGTTTTTCCTTTAGTAGGCTATCCCTTTAAAACATGTTTCGTTTTGACTCAAAATTCAGGCAAAATTACTCGTCTTGGTTCCACTTCTCTAAGGTAACGTTCCTTAGTTTTTAAGTTTTAAACTTAAGTTTCATTATCTAAGTAGGTAGGAAGGAGCAGCGGAGTAGGCCTAAGTTTATGAGCAGAGCCGTTGAGATGATAATTTGTGCCCGGTACCGATGCAATCTTCGGGCCATAAATTAAGACATTTCTAAGAAAATTATTTTGTATCCAAAGAAGTCGCGCTGTTTCTTTTAGGTTCCGGGCCCCTTTGAATGTTTACAAGCCCCTAAATTCACCCCAAACCTGGGTCCAAATGGAAGCCCACCCCCTAGACTCCCCTATCAACGCTACTGCCTGTGGGTATGGCTGCATGTTTCGACTATCCTTTGAGAAATTATGGCGCTAAAAAGTATCTAAATAAAATAACAATGTCTGAAAAGCAGGGCAGTTTTGTACAATTCATTATAAAAGTATGGAAATTATCAACAAGTGGGCTAATTGGTCGATACATTTCCTGAACTGCAGACCTGCAGTTAATTAGGCTACTCTAGCCTAGCCATGGTTTGCTATAAGGCTATATTTCTTGCCATGAAAATATTCCCGTTATCGTTTTTCACAAAAATCTCGATTGTTTAAATGTGACGATGGCAATCTGATGCAACTGCTGTTCTATAACTTTTATTGTCTGGTTTTTGCACCTACTGTATTTACGATCATCATTTTACGAAGTTATTCGGCATTCTGTTCTTGACTTTAAACAATAAACCACGAAACATTATCCACAGAAAAGCTGCTGAAAGGTTTAGATTACATTAGACTACTCCCAATAATTGGGAGTAGTCTAAGTAGAAACAATTATTGTTTCCGCTGCTCTTAAATTTAGTCACAATAAGCAAAATAGCAAGCTCCAAAACTAAGTAGAAGTAGACCTTCGAAGCGGTCACAGACCTCTAAAAACATTTTATCTGAAATATTGGAATATTTGTAGCCTATCTTCTACTGCAGGGGTCACCAAACTTTTTTCTCTGAGGGCCGGATTGCTGCGAGATTAACAGCTGTGGGCCGGATGTAAATTGCGAAAAGATATACAACTATTTACAATCTCCATTGACTTGAATTGTCCAACCTTCTGCTTATGATGTCAAGTATGGCTGGTATGATTTGCCTAAAGCAGTGGTTTTTAACCGGGGGAGGGGGCGCGCCTCCCCAGGGGGGCATGAAACATATCTCAGGGGGGCGCGAGCTCTACAACAATTTCAATTTTTTTTAATTACTTTAATGTCCTAGGACCTATGCTGTTCGTCGTATTTTGTATTTTATCTTATTTTATATTGTATTCAGTAGGCTAATTCTTGCTTTATTAGTTAGACCAGAACTTCACAAAACTATTTTGCGCTGAACTCCTTCAGATTTATCAAATTTTCTCGACGCTGCTTCATTTTTACTTTTTTGTTCAAACTTCTCTTTTAGAGTTTTATTTACTTAATGCTCGTTCACCTTACACTTAATATTACCGGTAATAATGGTCTGTTTAATTATTTACTTAATGCTCGATTGCTTTTTTACACTTTTATTTAATGCTCGATCACCTTATCTTAGTGAAGCTGCACTTTCTGCTCTCGTTGCTGTCAAGACCAAGTACAGAAACAGGCTGAGAGTTGAAGGAGACTTACGTTGTTCACTCTCTGGAGTTAAACCTCGCATTAAAAATCTAGTCGCTAAGAAGCAGTGTCAAGTATCTCACTGATGTGTACAATAAACAGACAAAAATGCAATTTTTTTGGTATGATACTTATTTAAAATCTAGGGGTGCGCGAGGCACATGACCATTATTGAAGCGAGGCTTGATAGAAAAAAGGTTAAGAACCACTGGCCTAAACAGAGATATTGCACTAATGATACATTGGTGTTTTGAACAACAAAGTTTGTGATGTCATAAGAAGAAAGAATATGGAAAAATCATTAGCACTTAACAGGACAATCAGGTTGCGTGTAGCTCAACAGCAACGTCAGTCCTTTACAAAAAGTTTGGTAACGTTTTTCCTTAACAGTTGTAGTGCAGCTGTTATTTCCGCAGCACGTGGCGGGCCGGATGAAATCAGTTCGCCGGCCGGTTCCGGCCCGCGGGCCGTAGTTTGGTGACCCCTGTCCTAATGGAATTAAATGTTTCAGAAGTTTCGAAGCGACACACTTAGAAGAATTTGCTGAACACGCGACGCACTTAGCCTATTCGATTGATGACATTGACGAAGTTATGTTATGAGTAGGCAGGGGCGCCGGAACGATTTTTGACTGGGGGGCAGGATTACGAAAAAAGGGTACTTTTTTAAAGTTTTAAGATAAGATATAGCAATAATGCTGGGCAGTTCGTTAATTGTTTTTTCCCTATTAGCCATATAATCGAAATGTGAGACAGATGAAGATAATTGAATAAATATATTGAAATACAGTAGATTAAACAAGAAGAAACGAAAGATAAATTTTACGTTCATAGCGTCACAATCTGCTGCAAAGTATAAAATGTGTCCACGGGATAATTTGTATCTTAGCCTACTGTAGGCTATGTGTATATAGACAAATATCAAACCAATCCAAAGTACATTTTACGCGCGTCGGTTGCTCGAATGAGCTCATTTGCAACAGCTTCTAAGTCAATGATGTCCATCACCTGTTTGCGAATAGTCGCAAACATTCGGTTGTTCAAACTGTTGTCTGTCATTGTGGTACGAAGCCACATTTTTACTCTCCTCATGGCGGTAAAACTGCGTTCAACATTCACCTTTTCTAATTTTACCCTTTGTCATAACGGCTTTACTTACAGTTTTCTTTCTAAAAAATTTTGACTTCCAGGTTCTCACACTCTTTGCTACGCTAAGGCGTTTATAGGGCACCATTCCTTAACTTTCCTACAATTCTGTAGGTCAGATCTATGGTCAGACCTAGCCTATCACTCAGATCTTTTTTCTAACTAAACCCAAGACCACGAGGAACATTTTCTTTTCTCATAAGTCAGCCACCAATAATACCCGGTCATCCGGCGGCTCCGGCCCTACCTTTGGAATGGTCCTATACAATGCAAAACGGTACTTAGAGGTGCCTCGAATCATTGGCGTTTGATTTTCACAGCTGGTCGTAACATCAAACATGGTTGTGACATAACCGTCTCTGAAGAAGCAAAGGAGTGGTAGAATTTCATTAAATTATGTTTGTGACTTACACAATAGCTCATTATCGAGTAATGATACAAGAACTACATACCGGTATACAAAGAACAACGGCACGGAAGGACATAATGCTATGTTATAATGATGTAACCTCCTGTGATACAGAATTTTGTGTGTGAATATTATTTTGAGGCAAAAATGAAAGATGGTAGTTAGGCTATAAGTGAATTGCAGAAATTGTTACATTGAAAAAAGCCCCCCCCCTGCCCCCACGCTTCCGGCGCCCCTGTGAGTAGGGCAAGTAAAGTCAATAAAGTCAAGTTTTATAGTCACTTATTGATGGTTTTAAGTAAGAGTTCTGGATACAAGACTAAGTTTCAAAATCTCAATTTGATAGGTCAATGAAAAGTCAAAGGCTATTGCTTTAACAACTTTTTGTTTATCAATCTTAATCTGTGCTTCGTTTAGCTTCTTATCAAAAATACTGCAAAACAATGACGATATTTCCAGAATAATCAACATCGAAAGACCAGGTTGATTGAGCGCCGGTTCAGCAGCGCTCAAGAAAATAGGACTGCGTCTTTGCCAAGACACCAAAAGGAGTGCCGTCGATTGCGGAGTGGCACCCTTTTCCAACTTTTACAATTTATCAAATGCCACAAGTCAACAAACAATTAACCTACATAACTTCAACAACATCATGGTCTTGTCGCTAAAGAAATGTCTGTCCGCCCCGATAGCTCAGTTGGTTAGCGCGTGACTTTGTGAACGAAAAAGCTTCAAGATCAAGAGGCGCTGGTTCGACTGTCGGAGTGTGCGCTTGAGCAACGCATTCTAAGGACTGCTCTCCATTCAGTGGTACCTAATGATAATGGATGGAATAATTCCTCGGCAACAAGACTTCAACAATCGTAAATTTCACTCTGTCAATCTTGGACCTTGGTGACCGGCCCTGCGCCAAAAGCCTCTACTCACAGGTACCGGTATGCGAAACTACCAGGAATAACTTATCAAGGCTTTGTCAGTCGGAGGATAAAGATTCAAAAAACAACCAACCTTTAGTTGTACACAAAGACCATTTGCTTGTAGTTTATAACTTTTTAGTGATTATTCAAACATGCTTCAACAAACAATCTAGAATAGTTTTTTTTTGTAGAATAATGGCGCCTGGAAAAGCTATCATTCTTCATCAATCGCATTGTCTTACCTAAGTTTGTCGTCGTCATTTCGTGGCTTCGAACAACTTAATCAACTTATCTTGGTTGAAATAGAAATTCATTTGAGGATCACTCTTCGCAAAAAATACAAATACAAATGTAACGTTAATTTGTCTGTAATTCAATAATGTGTGTGGAACATACAATTTCATCACGTCAATCTAGAATCTAGATAAAAGATTAGCCTACACACTAAAACGTTATTTATTAGATCGGCTTATATTTTTGGTCTGCTCTACTGTTGCCTTTTGCGGTCAACCCATCAACGTTTCTTCGTAAAAAAATAATCTGAGATTAAATTAACAAACTACAACCTTTTTCATCTCTTTTACTGCTTTTAAAAATACGTTGTGATCTTATCTACAACGAGAACCAAATGTATGACCTTGACAGCAACCGCTTGAAAATTACTTACTCATGACTCAAGCTCAGATAGAGAATCTTCGCTGTGAACGATATCACCTAACAATGGGGATTTAATGCAATTGTGTTTATGATCCGTTAAGATATAAACAAACTAAGGATGATAAAAATTGCAGTGGGCGCAAAGTTACATTACCTTACAATAGAATGATTTTGATAAGATTTTGTAGGGTTGTTGGAGAATAAGTGAGTTAAATTTTACAGAAAATAATAGCTTACATCAGATTTACACATTTAAAAGAAGCAGCCAGCAGATATTTGAAAAGGTAAAAGCAATTACAAGAACAAAGTTTGTTATTTTGAAGCATCTTTAACCATTTGGGCTAATGATGTAAGTGGCCTACAAGAAAGCTAGAGACAACTGAATCAATTATGAAACAAAGCCGAGTCTATTAAAATTGCATGGACAAACACATAGTCTACAGGTAGCCTATAGTATGCTGATTCTACAGAGTACTCATAGCCGTTATCAGTTGATTTTTTTTGCTTTATGATGAAATATTTAGTACATACGTACGTAGCCTATATCATCCTGTAACATAGGCTCTGCAAAACTTTCCTTGAGAGGGGGAATTTCAATTTTATCCGCCACTGCTGTAGACTAGTTACCAACGATTATTTTGCAAAAGAAGAAAAAGTAGACCAGATTAAATAATAGATCACAAAATGGAGGTCTTTGATTGTAAGTTTTTTTATATTAAACTTTGACTTATGAAAGATTGCGCAATGTAGATTGTGTCATTAGCTTTTTGCTTTCTAACATCGCTACCTTAGTAGCCTACTACCCAAATAGCCTACGTATTGCGAAGCTATAACATAAGTTTTCTAGGGTAGGCCATGGGTAGACCTACTTCAAAAAATCGACATCTGAAACACAGTTTGACTTAGGCTAATGAATAAACAGAAAACAGGCCATTACTAAATACGTAAAACAACAGCGTCAAATACAAATATTTTCACAACTTGACGTGCCAGAAAAAAAAGAACGCAGGTTTGGAATCAGCAAAAAACATCATCCACTGTAGTTGTACTTGTATCCGATGGTGTTGACAAGGGGATCGAATGATAGTTTTGAGTGTTGACAGAAGGATCTATGGATACTTTTGAACCGGGGACTGAAGTGATTTGAGGAACCAGAAACCAATCTAAGGGGGACAGGAAGCGAAAAGAAATCACTGTATATTGTTTAGATTTAGTGTATTGCATTCAATCAATTGTACTATTTCAGAGACAAGTCAATGCTTTTTGGAAGAAAACCACCTGCTTCTTCAAAATCTTATGTTTTTTTTTTTCTTTTTTATGGTCATTATTCATTTGCATCAGGCAGAGTCACAGAACTGACAAAGTTCAAGACAAAATACATAAAAGGACAGGAAACGCACATTGCAATTGCTCAAAAGTTGCAAAAAATGATGTTAGTATCCTATTGTTCAGGCTGACATAGTGGAAATAATTATTATTTTGCTTTTATCGGTAACTTATATAAGGGATTGTTACATCAAATATAGTTACTATTCTCTACACCTCTACAGCCTGGTTTTACCTTAAAAGGGGGATCATCAGAAGGTCCTTTATTTGAATAAGGAAATCGTGTTAGCTTGTCATAATGATTGTCCACTCATTACCTCGTTTACTTTGACTAACAACAAAAAGCAAAAGTGTCGTTCAGTGTCGCACCATGTGTATAAGGACTACAACTGCGTTGACAAAATATACCAAAACTTCATATACACCAACCTGCAGTCTACTACTTAAAGTTATCTTCACAATGTTTGCATAATAATTAAATAGTGTAGTCTTGTCATAACTCAACACATAGCCTACAGTGGTCAGGGTGATCGAAAAAAACAATTTAGGCTCGGTGCCAATGTCATTTTACGGAACACCGCTAAAAATGTACTATAGCAAAAATGTATGAATTATTCGTTTAGAATTTCCCATCGTGAAAAGTTCCGGGCCCTTGAAATTATCCCAGACCCGATTCAAAAGTAACCCCTAGGACGGTAGGACCCCTTGATGCCAATTTGAAGAAAACTTAGTTTATTTATTTTTCATTAAGTCGGGCCGATATTGTAGACAAAATGGTGAAATAGCATGTTACCAAAAGAATGAGAAAAAGTTTCAATGCTTAACGCATAACAAGAGGTCGTTTATGGCAGTGTAGCAGAAGAACAGGAAAGATCGTTTGTCATACAGGCTGCTAAAGATGTGGCAAGTTGTTGGTTGAAATTAGCGTGAAAAAAATAATCCATAAACAACTGTCAATGGAGAACGACATAGTGGAACAGGCTTCACTCAATTTCAGTAACGGTTTGAAATGTTACAAAATACTCCCCGCGGCTTCAAAGTATTATGCTAAGCAGTGCAGTTTCTTTAAGGTGATATGGTTGCTTCCTGTAAGGTTGATACCACTGGCGTACGATGAGCATTTTTTTGTGTGTTTACAATTTTTAGAAAGTTTCAAACACGTGCTTGATTTAAAAATTAACTCATTAAATTATATCACATCAGTTTATTTCGATAAGATTGGAAAAGCTATTGAGAAAACCGCAAAATTGTGCGTTTAAAGCCTGCTGGAAAAAAGTGAACACCCAAAAAAATGGTCATAGTACGCCAAGGGTTGATACTGCATCACACAATGCTTATATGAAATAGCGTTTATAATATTAATGTCTTGTATAGGAGCCACAGGCAAACAACAACTGACAAAAAACGTAAATAGGCCCTTTGGCAAAACCGCAGTAGCAGAAATTTTTTTTTTTCAGAAATCAAGAAAATATGTTCTGCTAAGAATTCTGAAGCGTATCAAGTTTGTGGCCTTTTTATTTTCTTTCAAGTTTTATTTTTTTTATTTTTTTGTGTTGATTGAAAGAGTATACAGGCTTACTGGTGCTAAATAGATCAGTGCATTCAGTGAAAATAGCTCACATGGTAATTCACAAACGTTTATTTTATCCGAAACTATTTTTTGTGCTTTAACTTGAAAGGGCAGCTAAATGTCAGTCAACAGTTTAATTTGCAATTGGAGAATGAAAAGGCTTCAATTACGTTTAGTGTGCGCAAAGTAGTTGCTATAAAAAGCGCTAAATAACAGTTTTGACGTTGTGCGTAAAACAAACCCGTAAGAAAGCGATTGAAAGATTCCAAAGCTATTTGTCAAACACATCACAATGGTACGTAGACCTAGACCACCGATTTGTTACCCACAGATGCATTACATTTACAAGATAGCGATACAAATGTATTAAAAGTAAAAGTATGGTGAACATACATAGGCTGGGAAGCAGAAACAAGTTTTGAAGAGAGAGGAATAACTTTGTTTACCAGTCAAATTCTATAATTGTATAATAGTGCACAATAAGCTTATATCACCTACACGATTCACAAATATAGAGAAACGCTTACGTACGCTTGGTGCTGAACAATTCAATCTGATTAGTCAGGTGCGACGAAAGACCGTATCGTTTCTAGCACTTGTTGCAACGTTCATCTGATGAAAGTGAAAGTAAAAGCAACAACAAACAGGTTGATTTATTGTTGCTTTTATTTTCACTTTTATCAGATGAACGTTGCAACTAGTGCTAGAAAGGACAATTGTCCTGATGAACACCCAAGCTTTTCATTATTCAGAAAGACCGTCGTCATCCAGTCAGCTGCTCCCATATTGACCAAGGAAACTTGTATTTACCTACGTTGTTGAAACAAGTTCTCACAAACTTTAGTTTATTTCAATGTTTTATTTCCAGTAAGAACTTTGTAGGCATGTGAATCAACTGCGGTCTATTAAGCGGTTAAGCAACTGAATCTCTAACATTTTGATTACTTCACATGCCGTATCACAGTGAAATATGCGAAACATTTGCTTGATTTTTGTATTAAAATGAACTAAATGGTTAACGTATACGTGTATTACATAGAAATGAGTAGCCTATAATTTTTACCAAACTTATTGACTGCTTAGGTAAAACTTCGATTTTGATTTTAGAGTACGGTGGCCTACTGCTAATTGGATAGAATATAAATAATTAATGCACTGGCAGTGTATAAAATCCAAATAGCTTCGTTAATGCTATACATCAGCACCATTGCAGACTGCAGACTCAAGAGCAAGCTGAGTTAAACAGCAATCCAAAGCCAGACGAAAAATTAACATCAAATTACAATTTCTAAATAATAAATAAATGTTACAGTTTCTAAATAAACGAGCAACTAACAGATTGACCTGTAAAAAATGCCTTTAGGACGCTCAATACAAACCTAAAAACTACTGTATTAAATTTGAGAGTTGAGGATTTTTAAATTCCTTTGTCAGAGATTTATAAAATTATTTCACGGACAGCACTCAGAAAGCTTTATACAGTAACTTATAACTTATGTTATAACTTATCATAGCTTGAAAGCGGTAAATTTTACTGGTGTTTTGAATAACTTTTGATCACTGCAATTCTTATCAGTAAGTACAATTAAGGCAGGCTATATAGGCATACAATAAGCATAAAAAATTCTAAGCAATACCTACTGCCATAGGTGTACGAGCCGGGGGTGCAGGGGGTGCAATCGCACTCCCAATCTGTCGAGAATTTGGGCAATTTTTCATATTTGGGCAAGATTTTATACCTATCTATCCTAAAAGGAGAATAGATAGGTGTGAAATCTTGCCCAAATATGAAAAGTTGCCTAAATTCTCTCCTTAGTCTTCAAAAGGAGAATTTTCGGAAGATACAAATAATGCCAACCAACAAAGCTTGAAGTTGATATCTGAATTCTACACCTTGGAACAGGATTTCCTGGAATTGGAATATCAACTTTTTCACCAACTCACTCGCAACAAAGAAATCAAAACTGCTGTAGGCCTACAATGTACAAAATTTCAAATGGATTAGATAAAACTATGCCCCACTTTTCCAAAGCAGCAAAAATTCTTGCAACAGTTCCTGCGACTTCATGTTCAGCTGAGAGGTCTTTTTCCGGATTACGACGATTGAAGACATATCTGAGATCAACAATGGGCCAAACACGACTGTCAAACTTAGCTTTGTTGCACTTGGAAAGACCAACAACAATTAAAGTGGATGTCAATCGCATTGTAGATATATTTGGACAACGAAGTGGGCAAAACAAATACTTCTTTTAAATTTGTGTAGCCTATACCACCAGACTACCACTAATCAGTACTGTTTAGTTCAGTTTGCAGTTTTAGTTTTGCAGTTTTAGAGCCATGTACCGGTAGTACTGCATTCTACTGGTTCGTTAGTGTAGTGTCAATTAGCCTACTCCCTTCAATTGTCTTTTGATGAATTTGTTGTTTTGCAAATTTGCATAATGGTATACCGTAGGGGAAGGCGGGGCAAGTTGTGCAACGGGCCCGGGGCAAGTTGTGCAAGTCCCCGTTTGAAAGGAAATAAATAGCGTAATGAATCTTTAACGCCATTATTATATTTTACCTATAACGTCTTTGAAGCACGTGAATCGCAGTTATCAGTTTTTTGGACAGGTTAGGCTTGATCAACGATATAAGGTGTTTAGGTCTTAGGATCTAAATTTGGATGCAAACGAAATTTTGATTTTTCGGATGCACAGTAGAACTAGTCAAACTTTAGCAGTAGGCTAGGGGTCAGTAGACATATGATGTAGTCGTATTTTCGCAAGTAAAATTTTTTCGTACATTTGTTAGTTTTCTTGAAATTTTTTGTTCTTTAAAAAAAGTGTGAATGGGGCGAGTTGTGCAATTGATGACGGGGCAAGTTGTGCAACTGTTCCTGTAAACCGCCTTTGTTAATTTACAAATGTTCTAACCTATTAGCCATTTTTACATAGTTTCAAAGTCTTCCACGTGGATGAATGTAAAAAATGACTAGTGAATGAATGTAAAAATAGCTGATTTGTTGAATTGTCTGTACTTTTGCTGGCCGTAATATGTTGCTCAACTTGCCCCTAGTCAAAACGAACAATTGTTGTTGCTCAACTTACCCCATGTGCTACACAGCTTATCCCATGGTGCTGCACAACTTGCCCCGGAAAAATAATCCGGGGCAAGTTGTGCAATCGTTACTTAAACTTGAATACAGTGCAAAATAATAAATAAAACCAACCAGTTTTTGTCTAAAAACTTGGCTTATTACTAATAAGCCAAGTTAGCATGTTTTTGAAATGCAATAGCCTACTGTACTTGAGTCTTCGAAAAAGTTAGCAAAATAAAAAAAAAAGATTTAAAAAAAACCTGCTCAACTTGCCCCGCCTTCCCCTACTTATCATACCAGTGGCTTTGTAGAAGGCTTGTCAGTTGATGCCTCATGCTGTTTTTTTTAAGGCTATATTATTGCTTTTTCTTACGTGTGTAGTACTTTTGTTTAGGCCAGTTGATTATATTTGGGCAAGAATTCTTTTGCACCCCCAAAAAATATGCTTCCCGTACACCTATGCCTACTGCGATTTTCTATTTAGTGTTTAGATAAGAAACAATCTCAGGAGCAAAATGGTTGGAACGCCTGGTTAATCTAATCAAAAAATAAAGAGCCCAAAATGTAGATACTAAACTCATGTTCAGCAAACAAACGTTTCCAAAACTATACTAATATATAGTTTTCGAAACGTTTGTTTGCTGAACATGAGTTCAGTATCTCTATTTTGGGCTCTTTATTTTTTGATTAGAAACAATCGCTTTTGTAACTTTAGTTATTTTTCGTAATCGACAAGGGACACACAATAGCTGGGCTTGAAAATGAAGTCACTTGTCGTTCATATCTTCTGCCTTGTGATTGGAGTTAATGCAGGGATTATAAAAAGACAAGCAGGTGAGCAAAAAAATTTTCCTTTTAAAATCACTTCTTGATATTTCAAGATTTTTGATTTTGTTAGATTAAATAACATGCTTAACTTTACATTATACCTTATGATTTTACGTATTTCACGTTTTTCGTACAATTTGTTATAGGCTAGCCCAGTGGCTCTCAACCTTTTTCGGCTTACGGCACACTGCAAACAACCAAATAATTTGGCGGCATCCACAGTCAAACCACAAAGTTTCTGCATTAAATAAAAACATTAAATAAAAATTTGAAAAGAGTTTTCGCAAAAACAAAACTAACTACAGCTCCGTATCATATCATGTAGGCTACAATTTAATGAAGGTCGTTTCAAGCAAAGTCATTGCAAAATTTGCTTTGAGTTTTAGCGCAAATCCTTTTAATGTCTGGGCGCATATTTGATAACGCAACTCTAATAACTTGCGGCACCCTTGCGAAGCGTAAATGGTACCCTTGGGTGCCGCGGCACCCCGGTTGAGAACCACTGGGCTAGCCCATCCATAAAGCAGTCGAAGTGCTAAATCAAATTCGAACTGTTACATTTTTGTTTTAGGTTGTTTTCTGACATTATAAAGTTTAAAAAATCTTTGATAAATTCTTATCTCTTCTCTCCGCTCAAGCACGACAATGGAAGACATTACCCAGCAAGCAAACCACTCGTTTTTACATTGATTCAACATATGAAGACGTTAAATCAAGGTTAAAACAACGGATTTTGCTGGCTGGGTATCGACGTTAATGCAGTTGGCACTGACATGCAACTTTTCTTCGTTTTCTTCTTGACTTGTTATTTGCTTAGATTTACAGTATAGTTTTGATGAAAATTGCTTTCGACGATGTCAAAGTCATTGTCAAGTTATTTTGATTTTTCTTTTTACACAATATCTAGTTGTAATAGGCTATACCGCACTTAGGTAATAATGTATTCATATCCGATATAAATAAATAATAATAAACTAAAAAGTCAAACTTTTATTTGTCTTTGGTTCATGTCCAAACCAAGTAGCCCGGTCCAGTGCTATTCAAATTGGGGTACGCGTACCGGTGCCAGTACGCAAGCACTTGACTGGTGGTACGCGATTACTTTTGAAAATAATTTGTTGGGTATTGTTTTGTACAGAACAGAATGTTTTTCGTCATACTCAGGATGTTTTGGTTTGCGGTATAGTTCACTATTAAAGATTGAATTGACTCGCCTGAAAATAAATTTCTTTATTTTTCTCAACATGTAACTAAATCATTCATATCAAGCATTGCTGTAGCCTTGTGAGTTTGACGCCTGTAAAAAAGACATATCTTTCTTTTTTTTTGATCATCACATATTTATCGTTTTTTGGATTGTGAATATAACCCTTTTCAAGCCTATAAAACAAAAATTAATCATACATTGCATAAGAAAAATTCCAATAAAAAATCTGCCTTAATCAAATGCATCAGGCTAATTTTTGCGAGCTTGGGACATTTGCTCGAAAAATGACTGTTTTAATATTGAAATCAATAAATTACGTTGATACTTTGATGCCAATCATTACCCCACGTGATTTTTCAATAAAGTTTTTAGAGGGTTTCCGAATTCGGGTTCCACTACGTCTCTGGTTGAATTTTTCCCGTCTATAAAACATCTAAAACTGGTCACTACTTTCAATTGAAGTCTAAATCTCCTTTCCGCCTATGTTTGAACGTGGGGTATAAGTTCACCTGCTCGCATAATGCGAGTTCCACATACATTGGTATGACCACACGATATTTGGCCAAGAGGGTAGGGAAGCATTTGAATTTGGCTAATCTTAGTAAAAACAGTGCAATCAAAGGTCATATTCAAAACTGCCAATCGTATTCTAGTGGTGAAGTCTCATTGCAGTCTTTCAAGATTGTTCGTAATTGTTTGTCCGACTCCGAGTTCGACACAAAGATTCACGAGGCACTAATTATTAAATCTTCCAATCCAGGCCTTAACAAGCAATTGTTTGCCGGCGGAGCCTCCCCCTATCTCTTAACCGTCTTTGATTAAATTGTTACGTGTGTGTTTCATTCATCATTGCTTTTGTTTTGTAGAATATTTTGTTTTATGCTTTAATCCATCTTGCGCAATCTGCCTGAATACTTCTACTCTGAACATAATTCTCTACTTGATCCGTTGCATTGTGTTGTCATTTTGTATGTGAGCAAAATAGGCAGTCTTTCAATGTGTAGATTAAACAATACTTTTGAGGTTATAATGTGTTTTTCTAGTATTTTCTTATGCAGTGTAGAATTACTTTTTTGTTTCATGGGCTTGAAAAGGGCTATATGTATAGTCGAAAACGTTCGGTTTATGTTATTTTTGTGTTATAATGGTAAATATCCTATTGTTGCTGACCTGTGGCTGTTTATCGTTGAAAAAAATTGTTTACACTTAAGACAATTTATTGCCTGTGGCATATTTAAACTGATAACAAGCACACCAAACACGGAAAAACCTTTCATTAGGATAAGCCGCATTCACATTCTTTCAAGGATTTTGTTTCTTCTAACAAGCAGGTCGGCCATATTTTGTTCCAGTTGAAACATTCTAAAGTGAAGCCAGAATACAATTCAGTCCTAACAACCATTGTACAAACGTCCAAACACGCCATTGCCTTAAAATTTCTTTTTGGGTTTCGTTTTTTTATTGTTGTTGTAAATTCTAAATGAAGCGAAGTTATTTACTAATTGTCCTTTATGTTAAATCAGAGGTGTGCAACATACGGCCCGCGGGCCAGAGAACGGCCAGCGGTACCCATTTACGTGGCCCGCACATTCTTCATCAAGTAGCCCATTATTTTTAAATGCTTTTCACTGTTAGATCGGAAGATGTTGTTATTTGTAACATCATCATTAGCGTTATTGACTTTTAGCATTATTACATCATTAGCATTATTGTTGCGTCATTAGTAAGCGTTGTAGAAAACCGCCTTGTTCTTCTGGCAATGATTCAGCAAGGGAACGTTCAAATATTACGTAACGCCTTCGAGGGGGAGGGGGGGTTTATGCAAAGCGTTACGTTAGCGTCACATCGGGGGGGAGGGGGTTCAAGCAAAACGTTACGTAACGCTTTCGAGTACGGAATGGTAGTTTTTTGTGCTGAATTCGTAGTGAAAAAGCGTTACATGGGGGAGGGGGGATTGAAAAAAGCGTTACGTTGGCGTTACATGGGGGAGGGGGGGTCAAAAATTCGGAAAAAAAAGCGTTACGTAATATTTGAACGTTCCCTAACATAAATCTTACTTTATGGGTGCAGTGTGGTGAATATATTAATATTTATTTTACAAAAAGCTTAGCATAGTAAAAATGTCTACAAGTAAGAAAAGGAAGGTTGATTATGAAAGCCGGAAGTTCAACAATGAGTGGTGTATAAATTACTTCGTTGTTCAACACAATCAAGATGTTGTTTGCCTGATTTGTCAAAACACTATAGCAGTAGCCTAATGAAAGAGTACAATATCAAGCGACACTACTGTGCAAAACACTCTGCTAATTTTTATAGCATGATAGCATTGCATTATGAGAGCAGTTCTTTTCAAAAATGAAGCTGTTCAAGACAAAATGCAGGAATCAGCTTACAGATGAGCACTTGTCAAGTCAACTTCGAGTTGCCACTTCCTCCGTCAAAGCTGACATTGGCAAGATCTCTGGACAGAGAAGATATCAGACATCTCATTAATCACTCACTCAATGTGTAACGATTGTGTGTACGTTTCCATTAAATAAATTTTTCATATAAATTCATGTGTTATTCGATAGACTGGCCCTCAGCTTCATTATAATTGTACGTTGTGGCCCATTGAGATAAACAGTTGCACGCCCCTGTGTTAAATGTTTAGATTTAGAACAACAATATTTCAACAGTTTTGCTTTTTTCAATGAAGCATAGGCTAATGATAAGAGCTCTGGACTGTAAAGGACTGAAACATATTTATACCTTATGTAATAACATCTATATGACTGGTCACATACCACTAGAAATGAATAAATCCATTATTGTCAAACTGCCGAAGAACCCAAAAGCCACACAAAGTACAGAATTTAAAACCTTTCCTCTGATGAGTCATGTGCTAAAAATTTTGCTGAGAAATGTTCTCAGAAAAAAAAGAAAAAAAAGCTATCCAAAGTGAAATTAACGAAACTCAAAATGGTTTTATGCCTGGAAAGGCAACAAGAAAAAATTTTTCAATAACTTATGAGAAGTATATAATGTGAACGTTACAACCAACTAAATAAAGATTTTTATACATACTTTATAGACTGTAAAAAAGGCCTTACAACCAGCGTTGACAAGGGGGTAATTTTGGACTAGGAGATAATTTTGAACACATGTCCGGGATAATTTTAGGGGCCTGACATATTTTCAGAGTTAAGAAACATAAAGAAACCACAGCGCATACAGTGCGTTTTTCTTATGCTGTAAATAACTTGATTTCGGGCCCAACATGTCCCTTTAAAGGTCTTGCATGTCTACATGACACTTGGTTACAAAAACAAGAGGTGTCTTAACTTAGCAGATACCAACATATAGTTCAATTGAAAATAATAGATAATAGTTACGACTACAGTATTTGTTGTAACGTTAATTTTACATTGGTTTTGTTTGAAATTGTCTATCAAAGTTTGAAACTAAAATTTACAAGGCCCTCCAAATAAAGAAGGCAATCTCAAGCTCAACAAACAATAGTTGCCAGAAAATACGTTTGTTCTCCCTTTCGTGGTCGTTTTTTGGATTTTTTAATAATTCCCACGAGCGGTCTCGCAATGTTATACTTGCCTTGTGACTACACCAGACTGTTGAAGACTAGTGGAAAATAGCCCAGATTATAACAAAATTATCTTAGCAGCTTTGGCATCTGTTTCTTTAGTTTATTTGTCCTCAGCTCTAAGTTATGATTATTTTTTCAGTCATTCAATATTACAGCCGATATTGTAGAAGAACAAAACATTTTGGGGGTGCAAACAAAATTTACCCAAATATTGTCTTTGCAAATATATTTTAAAAACTCAACAATCTACCATTTTTTATATTTTGTCCAAATAACTGGACATTTTTTGCCTAAAAGCGAAGCTTTTTTGCAGCGGAGAAGCGACCCCCCTTCACCCCGCCTTTTACGGCTATGTTCAATATTATGTACAGTTATTTGTTCTTTGTTTAAATGTATTAAGTTCTTTCCTCACGATGGCATAGAATTTTGCTGAAAACGTTTGAGTTTAATATGTGGCCTACGATATATTGTAAAGGTATAGTACAGGTATTGTTTTTAAAATACCCTAATGGCATTCAATTCAATTAATTTAGGTCTATCATCTGTTTGTGGTATTTTGAAATGACTTCTCGCCCAAAGCCATTCAAATAGATGAGCGAATAAAAATGAAAAACACAACAGCTCAACAATGTAATTTCATGGAGTTACTGTACGGTACACATCTTGAGAAGTTTCTGATTTTTTTTTGTTTTATTGATATAAGTCAGCTTACATCTTCTACAAATCCCTTTCTTGCATCATGGGCCAATCAGACAGATCAGAAGCTTCACAATTGGGGTGCATGTAGGCTACCCATAAGTAGACAACTCGGCTGCGTAGCCGAGTGGTGAAAACGTCTGCGCGACGTTCGAAAGAACGTGGGCTCGACACTGCTCCAGAGCACTCGGCTGTGTTTCGGCAAAAACACTTAATGGCAAGCCAAACTAAGGGGAGCAGCTGACTCGAAGACTATATGTCACCCCATCGCAGTGTACTGTATGTTATCGCAATCGGCGCAAATAAATAAAAGCATGATTATGAGTGGTACATTATGTGTGAGAAAATACTCTTAGCTAACTCTTGTGTTGTGAGAGTAATTAATTAAATTTGAGTGTGGCCCATTTTCCACACCTTTGCATTAGTTTCCAATGACTTGCCAAGCTTCATTATGAAATGCTATTTTTAAAGAAGGTTCTATATCAGCCTTTTTTACAAAATTTACATCAATACGCTTTATTGCGTTTTTTTTTTTTAATTAGAAAATCCCTGCAAAAGCGATAGATGTTTATTTGAACAACCCCTTTTTACTTACAATTTTTTTTGATTGATTAGTTTTTAAGTTTATTTAACTTTGCTAATACCTCACGCGGTGTTACAGATTTCAAAATGATTGGACTTATTCCGGAAACAAGCGCCTGCATGACAGGAGTGAACGAAAAATATTCCGAGCAAACATGCTACGCTGAACAAGTAAGTTATCGCTGTTTGCAGTCAAATGGTAATATTTATTTTAAAAATCGATATTATAGCATGCTCGATCAAAAAACTCTTGCTTCACTTAATTTCTTGAAAAGGTCACATACGATGATTGAATACACTTTTCAATACCAAAAATTTGAAATGTAACTTACAGTGCTCTTAGGCTGCAAAAAGGGCTTGGGCTGCAAGCGGTGCTGGTTCGGTTTTCGGCGTGTGCGCTTGAGCAGCGTAAGTCAGGACTGCTCTCTATTCAGCGGCACCTAGTGGTAAGAATACTTCTCCGGCAACAGCACTTCAACAACAATCGGAGACTTCACTCTGTCAATCTCGGTAACCGGCCTTGCGTCAGTGGTTCTAAGCCTCTACAAGAATGGGAAACTGCCAGAAATAACCTATAAAAGGCTTTGTCAGTCCGAGGATCAAGATTAAAAATCAACCAGCTAAATAAAGAAATTACCAGCAAAAGGCAATTACTTTGTTTAGTGTGTTGTTGAAATTTGATACCAATCAAACTTTGTTGGCTGAAGAAAACCCAACAATTTGTTTGGTACCAACAGGAGGCTAAGCTATATTCCCCATGTCTGAGCACTTGAGCAGTTATTTGAGTAAGCTTTGTTTAACCTTTGAAAATGTCTTCAACAGTGAATGGTACGTAAGCAAAAGTTTAAAGAGGTATTGCACTTTGTATGGGATAGATACTTGATTCATAGCAAAAAAGATAACGAAATCGTCCTGTGGTATACAATAAACACTTTATAAAGTTAAATGTTATCTCTTGCGGTTATTTTCTTAGAACATGTGTATGACTCAAATAATATTGAGCGAAGGAACAACAAGTGTGGTGAAATCTTGCCAAAAACCCGAAGTGTGCACCACTCAAGAAGAAAACAACTACATACAATGCAGTGGATTTGACCCCCTTACCACTGAAGTATGGGAAACGTAGCCTAGTCATTACTTTGTTGTAGGTACCTTACCGTATTAAAGTTTTAAAAGACATCAAATTACAAACTGCCTTTCTAAAACAAAGATGTGGTCTGCAGCGCCATAAATAAGCAATTAATTATTATTTGCAATTATTAAGTTAGGGAATCAGCTCTTCGTTAATTGATTTTTTTTCATGTTGCAGGTTTCCACTTGTACCCTATGTTGTGTGGGAGACTTTTGCAATGATGCAAGTGACGTCACACAAATAGAAGAAATATATGACGTGATATCAAGTATCAATGTTTCTCCTGTACTTTAGTTTTATTTCTTTGTGTGCATCTTTGATTTTGTTCTGTAATTTCTATTCAAAGTTCAACCACTAGGTACTGTACACTTGTCAACGGAGGTCGCCATATGAGTTTTTTCTTGTATGCTGAAATCATTGTAGCTGCGTGGCAACTTATCATGTTACTTGCTGCTTGCTGTAGCTCAGCCAACAAAAACAAATATTGCTTCAACAGAATCCAACCGAGTCTTTAAGTTTTAAGTACATTACTTTACCGTTTAGTTTAACAAAATCATGCAATTGACATTTCTTGCTGATTTATAGCATCATAAATTGTAGGCTACGACGCTTGGCAAAAAACATACCATAACATTAAATGGAAACGAGTCCAAAATGTAGCTGACTGTGATTAATATTGTTGAGCAAAACAACTTTTCAAGAGAAAAGTTTTTGTGTATTAGATTAGTATGATAACTTTATAGCGACAATGCAGACGGCAGCCCACATTATCAAGAATTGCCGGCTATACAAACCACCTCATGGTATGGAAGGCCTAGTTTCCATCGATGACGACACCAGGCAGTGGCTAACCAACGGATGCCCTGACATAGGCTATAGCGACAACAGGAGAGAAGAAGATTAGTATAAAGTTGCACTGCACAATATACATTATATGAAATTTTATAGGTCTGCTTTGTATTTAACTTTATCTGCTGTAAGTGGATTTTTATCAGAAATCTACATACGTAGGCCTATTTTTCTTTTGCTGACTTATTCCCAATAAAGGCAGCAGTGCAGAGTGCAATGTAGCCAACAACGTCTGTCATTATTTCTATGTATCATTGAGCCTTCAGGTATTATTTGAAAGCTATCATTGCTTTTGGTAAATTGACCATGCTATATTTCTTCTACTGTCCCGTGTGCACGTTTGGCTTGGAACGAATCTCCCTTTGCTGTAAATAATTTTGTATCTCCTGTAGAGTTGAAGGCTAATATCGATAAGATATGAGAAACACTGAGGCATTGTCTACTAATGAATTAACACATTTCAACGCAAGAAGACGAGTAGGCAAATGGCATCTATTAGTTATATAAAATTGTTTTTGGCAGATACAACTATTAAAACTGGTCCTTGCTTTTTTGCCAATCACATTAACATTCTGCTTTTCGCTACACACTTTGAATTAACCTGAACGTATTTACTGTTTGCATGTGGGTTATGCAACCTATACATTTTGAAGCAGCGCAGTCTAACCACGCCAATTAACGGCTTCTACGGCCCACTCCAGAAAAGCACAGGCTACAAGAATTTTTTCCCAATGTCCACAAGACACTCTGAAAAGATTTCCTTTTGTCACAGATTAAAGTTTACTTTACCTGGTAATACATTATAGTAGACTACCCCAGCAAGTTATGTACATTCATAAAATAAATTTCAATAAACTCGCTTAAAAACCTGAAAGCAACAATATATTCGCAAAGGGATACATAGCTTCGTTTTACTTTTGGTCACATATTACTCTTTCAATAAATTATTATTGTTGTCAGTACGATCTAATTTTAAACGTTTTCAATTAATATGTAACCTTTAATTAGCATCAAACATGGCTGTTTTGAAAGAATCTTAATCATTTAGAATAAATATTGCATTCAAATAATGTACCACTGTTGATATTTTTATGAAATGATAAGAAAAGTAACAATAAATTAAATGATTTAACTTGTAAAATTAAAACAAATTTTATCGTCGTTATTCTACACTACAGTATATTGCAGTAGCAATAGGTTTTTATATCCGCTTTTTTGATGGTTGTCATATATTGATTGACACTTGCACGACATAAATTTTGTTTGGTGTAAATTATAGCAAACAGGTTGTGGTTGCACTTGCATATTAACCAGTTTTTGAGGTACGAGCTTTTACGTATTAAACCCAGAGCAGCTAACATTTTGTTCTCAGGCACTTTTTGCGATACATTTTAATGTCATAGGCTATTACGATTGTACGTAGGCCCAGTGATGTAGCCTACGCGTATACAAAAAATATTGACGCCGTCAGCGTAAACGCAAACGTTCGAAAAACCATACGCCGTATGCGTCAACATAACTTGTAAAAAAAAGTTGGCGGCGTCAGCGTCAGCGCATACACTAGCGTAAACTCATTTTGTTTGCTAGGTGCCAAACATTCACACGGTATAAACCAATCGAAACAAACAAGTTTTACTTTGAATTTTCACGAAGAAACACAAGCATCTCAAAGTGTTCATTTGACATTTTGCTGCGTTTTGGTTTTAATGTGTCTTTGCCCATTAAAAACATTTTTTCAACTACAGCGCTGGAAGGTATTGGCGTGTTGTAGCGAAAAAAAAGACATTAAAAAGTATACGTTGACGCTTTACGCTAAAAAACCGCGAAAACTTTACGGCGTAGCCTCAAGCGACAACTATCCAAAAAAATGTGGCCGTAAATGTTAGCGTAAACAAAAAGTCTACGCCGCAAGTCTACGGCGTAGAATTTGCGGCGCATAGCATCTTTTCACATATAAACTAGGTGGGCAATTTCCCACCTAAGTCCCTTTGCTTTCCCCCTTAGCTCCTTCTTTGCCCCCCTGGTTTGAAACTAGGTGGGCAATTTTTAAGACTTAATTTTTGTTTAAGTTAGATCCAAGTTAAAGAATGAACAGCTAAATGGAAAGCTTCAGCATACATTTAGAACAGTGGTTCCTAACCTTTTTTTGGCTTTTACCCTAATCTCCACCCTGAAGTGAGCCAATTACCTCCACGATCAATTTTCAAAAACAAAAGTGTTTATTGCTATGTATTTCAAAGGGCTAACTATGACAATCAAAATGCAATACAATATTGAATACAAGATAACGAATTAACGATGCTTGGTAAATATTCAATGCGAAGGTTGGGCCTGGACTTCAGCCGCCGGCTTTGTGATCCTGGGCTTTGTGGTACTGAGGGCGATTCTTGTGTCGCTTTCGACATTCAGGCGATTGCGCTTCTTTGTCTTCATTCCCAAGACAGTTAAAAATCCTTGTTGTTCACAGCGATAGGCCTACGTTGTTGAAAAAGATGTCAGGATATTAAATAATGTTGGTGCATCCTGGAGTCTGTTAAACCAGAAGGGTTCTAAGCCTTTCCCCTTGAAATCAAGTTTTAACGCTTTGTTCATTCGGAGAGTGATAAGTTCTTCTTTGGCTGGACAGTCGTCATCATCCACCTAGCTGTCATCACATGTGAAGGGCCCAATGCACCAATGGAGACTAGCCATGTCCAAATTCGGAAAGTAGTTGCCACCTTCTTGGCTAGCTGGCCTTAAGTTGTCAGCTATGTCTTCCTTCAACGCCGCTGTCAACTCAAGTCTATTGCCTTCGAGATACATGTCAAGCGTCTGAAATTGCGCCACTGTGCCTCTCCCAACTCACTTGTTCCATTGCAATAAATGCTGCTACGGCTACTTTGGTGTCGATCACAGTTACATTCTTGCCTTGAATGAAAAGATTACGGTAGGCTACCTTTGTTCTATTCACCAAAGATATCGGCAGGTTAGAAAAGTAGGCTATTCAGCCAAGTCAGGCTTCTTTTCTATCGGAAAAACATGGACAGCCTCACGAAGTTCGACCAGGCGGGTTATCACTTTGCCACGAGACAGCCATCGTACTTCTGTGTGGTATGCAGGGCCTCTGAGAGAAATTTTCACTAGGGGTACGAAGAGTCATTCCGGGCCCCCTCTCACTCCGGGCCCCCTTTGTCTTGGGCAAAAAGTGTGATGTTTGCTTAGGCAATTGCACACCACACAACATTTTACTGCAGAATTGGACATCTGTGCGCAATAATCAGGGATTCATAGTATAGGGATCGCCAACTCGGCTGGAAGTCTGACAAGCGGAGTGTAAAAGTGCTGCCAAACATTTTTTAAATTTTTAGAAAAATTAATTTTTGGCATTTTTAAAGAGTAGTGATCGCCCAAAGCTTGTCTGTTTATTTACGGGCAAGTTTTGGGCAACTACTAGGCCTACTTTAAAAATGCCAAAATGATATTTTTACTAAAAATTTAAAAAATATCTGGCAACACTTTTACACTCCGCTTGTCAGTATCAGGCTGCAATAAAACTATTATTTTGTGTTGTGCAATCATGTGATCTGACCCTCGTCAATTTGTGTATCCTGCATTGAATTCGTGTGTCAGTTGTTGATGGTGCTGTACTGCTGTTGAGAGGTGTTTTTTTTATTTCTCTTAGTTTTATTTTATTTCTCTTAGATGTAGCTTATAATTATTTCTGAAGAGGACACTATGTGATGTCGAAAACGTTTGATTTAGTAGTTTTTTCATGCTTTTTTGTGTGTTTAATGTTAAATCCGTTGACGTTACTGAGTGATATATGTATCTGGTACAAGCCAAGGTCTCTACCAAGACTCAAACATAACATCTTGTTAAAACATAATCAAGTTAATCATCTGACCAATCCTAACCTTTCTTCATTAACTTTTGCATTCACCACATGCCCAGCACTAGCAGAGGTGAACGAGAGAAGTCACTTTTTTGACTCCGGCTCCGGTCTGCTCCGAAAGTATTCTCCGGCTCCTGCTCTAACTCCGAAATTCATTTTGAAGTGAAATAAGCGTGAAACTACCTTTGTTAAATAGTTTTTAAAAAACAAAAAAACATCCGGGCTTTTTGCCTGGTTTTTTCTCAAACCTGCTTTTGCTACACTATGCCCCTCCCCCTCCCCAGGACAGGAGAATAACTAACTTTTATGATTTAATTTAGGGTGCTTTTAACAGAACATTTTTGCACGTAAAGCATTAAATCACCACTTTGAGCCCTTAATTTGCTCGCAAAGCACTCGATTACCTTTCTGGGCCCTTTTGCTAGATTACGGGCCCCCCAGGACTAAAGAATAACAACTTTTATGCTTGAAATCAGTCGTTTAGGATGGTTTTAACCAAACATTTTTGCGCGTAAACTATAAAACCACGATTTCGGGTCCCCCAACAAACACAGGCCTGGGCCCTCAAGGGTACGCCGTACCCTCCGTACCCCCTCTCATAGGCCATGGTGGTATGCTACAGTAATGCTTCGTATCTTTCTCCAATCTACTTGCACAGTTCCTTGAAAAGACGGCTGTTCAATTCCTACGCTTTTATAAAGTTCAGAACCTTCACTGTTTTTAAATCGGGTCTCGTTACACCCAGAAAACAGGCAAATTAACCCCCTGGGTGATTTACCCCCAGGTTGGGAACCACTGATTTAAAACCTACCTTTTAATAACCTGTTCCATTCAAGCAGATTGATTATCAATTTGTGTTGTGACTTGTGAGTAGCTACCTCAAATTTTGTGTGACATTCTAAATGTCTGAATTACAGAAGTTTGTTTCCTGATTTTCATCAAAATAAAGTACCAGCTCTTCAGAATCATCTAATTCTGCAAAAGATTCAACTCATTATAATATCTTAGCAGTTGTGTTTCATATAGGCTATTATCATAGTTGTTTCTCTTTACTTTAGTACAAAAGACCTCTGCAACTAAATGTAGCTAGATTAAATTTTATTAGCGTACATTATTATTTATAAAATATTGTGGGCGGGATGAATATAGGAATCAATTATGGATCTTAAAAGTTTAGTTTAGGTATAATATGCCTTTTTACCCACAAATTGTCTGAGAAATTTACATTTTCAAGCTGACATGTTTTACGCTCGAGAAAAAAATGCCCTTTTTCTATCATTTACGCGCGAAAAGTGCCCTTTTTAACATATCTCTTGCGCTTAAAGTGCCCTTTTTTAAAAATTTGCCCACCTAGACCCAATTTGTGAAAAAATGCTATGTTGCGGCCAGGGGCGCCGGAAGCGGGGGGGGCAGGGGGGCGGATGCCCCCCTGCCCTCAATTTTTCTGCAGATGGAGGGGCAGGGGGGGCAATGGTGCCCTTTTAAAGTCATGTAAGCTACTACACATTTTGCAATATAACAATTTCTGCTATTCGCTTTTAGCCTAATTATAATCTTTCATTTTTGCCTCAAAATAATATTTACGGTGCAAAATTTGCAACACAGTACAGGCCTTAAAACTCGTCTTTTTTTTCGGAAGCCATCGTGGCCTACCGGGAGCTCCTTCTCGGCGGCCAAATCTGCGTGCTTGGGAGGCCAAAATACAAAATAAAAATAACGATAGCACAAGTAAATAGAATTAAACTTGCAACAATGCTAAAATGATCACTTAGCGTTGTTGAAGTCTGGGCCTGGGCAACGTCCTACAATAGAATCGTTGCACCACGCACTAATTGCTTTATCGGGATTGTAATCCAGTACTGCGGGACCATCTAACGACACTCGCACGAGTGTCTCCAATGTGGCTGATTTTAAAGAAGTTCGCCATTCCCCTAGAATTCTTTTTAGCAACGAAAAACAACGTTCGACATGATTGTGTTGACGATGACGGCAAGGAAATAAAATAAGTATTTCAATGATGTGAAGGACATTACCAAAAGAAGCATAATTTTTGTAAAATACGATCAAAAAATGTTTTCCCTTCAGATGTCAACTAACCTGGTTCTCCTTTTTAACAAAGATTCAATGTCCGACAACATCGAATCGACATAAAAACGACAATATTGCCAGCCGACGTAAATTAGCACTTCGGATTAACACTTTGTTAAAATAAACGTCGAGAATTACAAACAAGACTTACAGCGCCGGTGATTGCAGAATGCAGATGGATATATTCCATCAATAACAAATATTCCCGCACAAAGCAACAGTGGCGATTATGACGCGCTGACCTAATTTTGCGTCACTCTTTGATACTACATATTTTTGACAGTTAATCCACGATCATTCTATTGCGAAATTAAATAATTGGCTAGAAGAGACCGGCGGCCAAACTTGGCCGATTGAGGAGGTAGCACCGGTGGTCATTCAAGCACTACTTTAGCGGCCATGGTCGCAGGCTGCTTTAAGGCTTGACAGTAGGTTACATCATTATAACATAGCATGATGCTCTTCTTTGTATACCGAACGGCGGACACTTGTAGGCTATCATTACTTAATACATAGTGAGCTGATAGATTAGCATTATCGCTATATCTAATCTTAAAACTTGAAAAAAAATTGGCCTTTCAGTAAACAAAAGTGCCCTTTTTTCGTAATCTTGCCCCCCCAGTCAAAAATCGTTCCGGCGCCCCTGGTTGCGGCGTATACGTGCCACCTACACAGCAGCGACGTACATCTCTGCGTAGGCCTGTTATCTTTTGTAGAGCGGGGCATTTTTCAATTACGCTACTGGTAAGGCTAAAAACGATGTAGCCTATAGCCTAATTGCATTAATTGTGGGTGATTTGTTTTGAATAGTAGAGGAGACTCGGGTAAGTTGGCCAAGCAAAATGTAAAATTGAATTTGTGAGCTAATAACAAAACATATGTTAAAGCGAATGCCATTGAAAAGTAGAGAATTTATCACTCTAGAAGTGGACATATTCTTACATCAATCCAACATTCTTAGGTATGTAATTTTTAAAGTTTTCCGAAAAAATTAAAATGGGCCATCTTGCCCGCCTGTGCAGGTAATTTGGCCCACCATGGAAGGTAAGTTGACCACCTGGCCAACGTGTCAATCTCTCGGTATAATAAACAGTGGAAAATCTCTTTTTCTTCTCAATTTTTCTTTCTAATTATTGCTTGGTTTTATACAGGCATACATACATTGTATGCATTCTTATACCGGTTTGGTTTATAATATAATCTATTATAATGCAGTATTTTATCTCAGTAAACGTTTTTTTACAAGAGTAGGCCTACACCAAATAAACTTTCGAAAATAATGAAGGCTGTATCAAATATTATGTGGTTAAAACGGCATGCTTTTATGTTCCCAACGATACTGATAGGTAGAACCTTGTTTGCAGTACAAACCCCATTTTGCATGGGTACCAATATCGGAATATTTTTCATTTATCTCCGAAGCGGAGTACGTTTAGACCGTCGCTTGAGAAGTGATTGCATATTTTTCTTTTGACTCACACCATTCTTCAACATCTTTAGCCCTTTTCATACACCTGCTGAGACACATTTTCGCGATTGGTTTTTTTGATCTCATTACTTACCATTATTTTATTATTACAATATGGGTTAGGAATAAGTTGTCGCAATCTGCGGCATAAAAACAATGTTAGAAAGTGAATTATTGTTATTGATTGCTGATGTAAAGCCGCGATTTACTTACTTTGGATACTTGATGCTTCAATCTTGAAAAAATAAGTCATCGTATTAATTAGTCCATTATCATTCTATATAATACCTTATGAAGGCAAGTTGGCCATGGTGGCCAACGTACCCACCCACGAAATGGGCCAACTTCCCTGCATGGCAGCCATAATGTAAAAACTAAAATTTATGTCAAACTATCGAGCTTCTAACAACGGTTTCACCGTCAAAGTGAGCCTTAATAACTACCCTAGCGTTGCACTCACTAAATAATAAACTTTCTTATATAGTAAGAAAAAACTCACACGACATGTAAAAAATTCTAAAATCCAAAAATTTTAAAAATCACAATTTTTCATACAAAAACCGAGCTCACAAGTTCATACTGCTTGCTAGAGCCTCCCAACCTGGTGATAAGGTAGTTTAAACAGCATTTTCTCGGTATGTGTATGATACGTCACAATAACTATTGTGCTTAAAAAATTATTTAGAGTGGGCCAACTTGCCCGTTGGGCCAACTTGCCCGTTGGGCCAACTTGCCCGTTGGGCCAACTTACCTGAGTCTCCCCTATAGATAAGTCTATTTCACATATTACGCATTTGATTATATGATCTCTTTTAGCAAAATATAAATAGCTTAATTCACATCAGCTACGCAAATATAAGATAAAATCTGTATGTAGGTATGATCAGTGGCCTACGTAAGATTTTCTCAAGTGATAGCATTCAAAATTTTTTTTTTTAATTAAAACAAAAACAAATTGAAAAAAAAAGCATTTGCCAATAATAACCAGTAAGTCATGTTGTGTAAGATTAGCTTACCATACTCAGCTTGTAGGTGACGATAATTTTTTAGTTTGTAGCAACTGCCGTCAGTAGCGTAGCCAGGAATTCTGAAAGGGGGGGGGTTTGACGACCCAGCGGCGGGGGGTCTGGGAGGCCTCCCCCAGAAGATTTTGAAAAATTACTTTGAATTTGATGCATTCTGAAAGCATTTTCAACAAAAATGTGGGTATGAATATTCCTGCAAAATGGTGCTGTCCGGTGGCATAGCAAAAGGATAAGATCATGTTTTCTTCGGCATTTTTCGGAAATAAAGCTACAAGTCTCTATGTTTTCTTGTTGCTAATTCCTGGTTGAGATGTTTGAATGTTTGGTATTGGCAAAACTCGCTCTTTTAATGCAGTTTTGTTTAAAATTAGGCAATTTTTTTTTAGACTGAAAGCATCATTCTCAATATCGTGACGTCACACGAGTGCCAAAGGGGGGGGGGGGTTGTAACCCCCAAAACCCCCCCTCCCTTGGCTACCACTGACTGCCGTAGTTTATTCAGTTGGATAGATTTTGCATTGAAAACAAAAAATGTGATACAAGACTCTTGACGTCGCATATAACGTCTTACGTAGTGAGCTTATTCAACCCAACAAACCACGCGTATTGAGGGTACGTTCAGTGGCGTATACGCAGGATTTTGTTACTGGGGAAGTAGAGCATTTGATATAACTTGACGTTTTTTATCAAGAGTGACCTAATTCTATACTCAGGGGCGCCGGAAGCGGGGGGGCAGGAGAGGCGGATACAATTTATTGTTCGTGCTATTGTTCGTGGCCATTTGTATCGTTAGTTCCTGTGTTACTCGGCGGACAAATATGACCTATCTGGATGGTAGCCTACTTCCCGCGGACATCACATGCTGTGACGGCGGACATGTCCGCCGTGAATTTCGAGGCCTGCGATAATCTTTCATTTCTGCCTCAAAATAATATTCACGGCACAAAATTCTGTATCACAGTAGGTAATTAGCCTACATCAACATAACATAGCACGATGCCCTTCCGTGCCATTGTTCTTTGTATACCGGACACTTGTACCATTACTCGATAATGAGCTGATAGATGAGTATTATCGCTATATCTTATCTTAAAACTTAAAAAAAATTGGCTTTTTAGCAATAAAAGTGCCCTTTTTTCATAATCCTGCCCCCCCCCCCAGTCAAAAACCGTTCCGGCGCCCCTGGCTATACTTTATAATAGTCTGACCAAAGTTTAAGGTAGCCGAGGCTATTTGTGGGTAAAATGTAAACTCTCGCGGTCTTTGCGTATGCACTGTACTTTTGGATTGAATTGTTAGATATGTGAATATGAAAACCATGATAGTAGGCCTAAACAGATAATTAAAAACTGTAATGGTTCCAATAGCAGGCAATGTCGTAAGATTGAAGTATAAATCGAACCTTTTTGTAAAAATTTAAATATCGAATACAATTTATTACGGTACTTCAAACAAAAATTATCTCACTCTGAATATAGGCTATATAATGAAAAAAAAGTCCTACCTTACAGGGCCGTGTGAGCACCATCTCGCCCCCTTGCCAGAAATTCATTAGTAAAGGTGCCTAATATGTTTTTCAAACCATAGGTTGTGAATTCGAATCAAAAACATCAGACTGACTCCACAATCTGTTGGGACTCCATCTTTTACTACATAACAAATGCAAAGGGCTATGGAGTTTAAATAAAATAACTATATGATTTTACACGACTATTTCTAGAGGATAATTTGGAAATTATCATCGGCGTATGAACAGGTCTTTTCCAGGCTAGATTGGGGGGCAGGAAGTCATCAGCGAGTCTCGTCGTCTAGGGTCCTCAGTCCATGTGCACTGTGTGGGGGCCGGTGGGTTGGGCACTGGGCAGTGGTTAATGACCTGGTCCGCGGTCTGTTCTGTGGCGCCACACTCTCATTCTGATGGAGGAGCTAGGCCCCACTTGTGCATGTATGTCTGAACGAAATCGGCCGACGCCAGTTCGCAGGCGGTTAAGCCTGACCCACGCAAGCCTTGCGAGAGACATCCCAGGTAGACGGAGATCGGTGTCGGGTATGAAGTCACAAAGCGTGGAGGTGTGGTTTTGCCACTCCGTGTTCCACATGTGGTTCGTCTAGTGTTCTGCACTTAACCCAAGTTCTTCTGCGTTCGCAGTTGTTGTGCGGCAGGCACAAATAGGCGTTTCGATTTCAGTCGCTGCTTTGTAGGTGGTGGTCGCTTGAGTGTTGCGTGGAGGGGATGGTCGGGGTCCAGGGCACGGCGAGCGAGAGAAATCGTGGCTCCTTCACGACGTAGCTCAGCAGGTTGGATGCCTTCTAGAATGGGTAAGTAGTTCGTCGGGGTGGGACGCAGGCATCCAGTCACAGTACGCACAGGGCGTCGTTGATGGCGGTGTCAATCTGGTGGGTGTGAGAACTACGGCACCAGGCTGGTGCGCAGTACTCAGCGGTGGAATAAACAAGGGCTAGGGTGGCTGTGCAAAGTGTTTTGGCACCAACTCCCCAGCCGGAACCCGCCAGTCGCCTCAGAAGTGCGACGCGTGTGGACAGTTTTTGCGCAGTGACTCTAGGTGTCGGCGGTACGTGAGTGACCTGTCCAAGGTTATGCCGAGATAGGTAGGTTCGGCACAGTAGGGCAGGCGTTCCCCGTCAATGTTTAATCACGCTGTGCTTCCCCGTCAATGTTTAATCACGCTGTGTTGATGTTTATCTCACGCTGTGCTTCCCGGTTGTTAAGGTGGAAGGCCGCCGACACTGTTTTTGCCTTGCTGAGCTGTAGCTTCCATTTCTGGAGGTATGCTGAAAGTGTTTGCATG
Source organism: Aplidium turbinatum (assembly GCF_918807975.1). Lineage (NCBI taxonomy): Eukaryota > Metazoa > Chordata > Ascidiacea > Aplousobranchia > Polyclinidae > Aplidium > Aplidium turbinatum. The sequence continues at coordinate 29,190,132 of NC_137475.1, read as the reverse complement.
TCTTGGCTGGGGTTCTTCTCCACTGACTGCCAATTTTCCGCTGAGTGCAGGAGTGTCAGGTCGTCTGCGTAAGCATATTTCCTGGAGATAGTGGGGGCAGGTCGTATGTGTATACGTTGAATAGGAGAGGAGCCAAGACTGAGCCCTGTGGGACGCCGTTCTTAAGTCGGCGTAGTTTGCTCCAACGACCGCTACCGGTTGTGAGAGTGAAGAAATGAAAAAGGCCGTCTCTAAAACAAATAATTGCATCACTCTTGAACTACAAACACTAAAATCGAGGAACAATAACAACGCAGTGTTTGTCTTAAAAAAAACATGTTGGTTTGAATGCAATACAGTCTACTTTAACAAGGTAGTTACAAAGATTTTGGCGACATAGAGTTTCGTTTCGTGTGCCAGCCCCTCAGGCCTCAACCTCTCCTAAAAATATTTAAATGAAGAAAACATCATCTCGAATGCAAAAGTATGCGCTGGATAATCCCTGCCAACAATTCTAGATGCCATTATTGAGCATCCCTTTGGACAACTCTTATGCTATCAACCGTTGAAAGATATTTTCTAAGAAAGCGAGAGAGTAGTATTGTTTCTTTTGTAAACTCCAACAAAAGAACGTAGATTTACTGGTTTCGTTGATTTAAAGTAGAAGGGATGATCAACAATACAATACCGATGCAACCAAAGCTATGAAATTTTAGTTTTTGTAGCAGTATTGTCACATTTCTTATTTAAAATTTTCGAAAAACGCTGCACCAACTAAATATGAGTAGGGGAGATGTGGGACCAGTGGATCATAGGGACCAGTGACTCAGGAGCTTTTTTCGCCTTTCCATTTAAAATAGATATTTGAAATTTTGACTGGGGTATCGACATATAACGCCATCTTTATCTACGAGTTTTTGAACAAGACAGAAGTCTGTGTAAAATTTGAGACAGTAAAACGATTTTTGAGGCAAAAAAGTAAATTTTTTACATCTAATAAAATTTGTATTTTGTACTAGAGCAAAGTGCTTATGGAATGTGGTTTAATAGGAAAACTTCTCATTGTATTTTAGTTAGGTGATGGCAAATAGCAGACCTGAAAAGCTAGTCCAAGTTTCAACTGAGGCCATGCTAAGTGCAAGTGGCTGCCATGGGGACCAATGGTTCACTACCTGGTGGGGACCAGTGGATCTGCTGAATCAGCAGTAGGCTATTGTTCGCCTACCGAGTAAACAAACCACAGAGATAAGCAAATTTCTCAACATCTTTATGGCATCTCCAAACTTTAAAGTTGGTTGTAGCTTTAAACGTATTTAACAGACCACCATGCAATCATTAACTCGAAAGTGATGACGTCAAAATGGCTTCTAAGGGACATAGGCAAGTAGGCTACTTTAATTTCCTAATATACTTTGATTGCTAGAAATATAAATCAAACTGCCAGACCATGTAAATAGTAATAAAAATAAATAATGCAGATACAAATTGCATTAGTATTAGACGGTGCTTGAGTTCTTCTTCAACAAGATGTTGTGAACCAATGGTCCCCAACCCTTGAACCAATGGTCCCCATGGGTGGGGACCAATGGTTCACTTGAGTTGCATTTTTTGCTAGCAAAATAAACAACTTTTCTCTTCTTACATTTTGAGTTAAATGCTGTGGTATGTTGAAGGATAGTCTAAAGTTCATGTTAAAACTTCTAAATCCCATTTTACGAGACAAATAAAACCTGCACATGCAAAAACGTCAAAAGTGACCCACTGGTCCCACATCTCCCCTATGGGTGGGCCTCTAAACAGAGATGTGGGTCCACTAACCGGGCTTTAGAAGCAGTAAATAGGCCTTGCGTAATTTAAGCTATTGAATATCGAGCTTCCGTAGCAACACTTAGGCTACAACATTTTTTCATTAGAAATAGCCAAAGAAAAATTAAAAAATGAAATGAGTGGGCCACTAAACAACCATGATTCCTCCCCCTAAGGGATAGGCTATGAGGGGGCGGTTAATACGACCCTGCTGCCCAAGACCACTCTTCAACAATAACATGTTTGCATTACACGATTACAACAACGCTAAAAAACACTTTTTGATAGGGGGGCATGGCCCAATGCTCCCCTGCGTACGCCCACTGGTAATGCCTAAACAGCAAATCAATCATTTTTTTCATTGATTTAACGTCTGTAGTCTTAAAAAAACGATTGATTTGCAATTTGGGTCGTTTTATTTATTGTCGCTCTACAACAGGGGTTCTTAATCGGGGGTAAATTTACCCCCTGGGGGTAAATTTCACCTACCGAGGGGGTAAATTTACTGAATCATAAATTAAAGCAAACTTCATTTTTTCAGTTAATAAAAAACTAGTAGTGTTGCACTGTACATTTGGTCAGTTCTGCTATATGGCTGTGAATCCTGGACTGTATGCCCGAAGATAGAGAAGAAGGTCAACAGTGCTGAAATTTGGTTCATTCGTAGAATGATGGGAATTAACTGGATGGATAAAATCACTAACGAAGAAGTGTGGAGACGCTCTGGGTGCACCCCTGGCGTCCTCATCACAACTATCAAAAAAAGTCAAATGACATTTATCGGGCATGTCTACCGCAAACGCAGAATTGAACACTCGGTAATGATGGGGCGATTTCCTGGTCAGAGGCACCGGGGACGTCCACGTTTGGAAATCTTCAAAAATCTTTCAACATGGACAAACCAAAATTTTGAAAACCTAATTAGAAGTATGGACAATCGATCGTTGTGGAGACTCACGGTAGCCGACGCCTTATTCAGGCATGGCCGATGATGATGATGATGAGTGTTGCACTTGATTCAAATTGTTCTCCTTTATCACACTGAAGTTCGGTGGCTCTCTGAGGGTCTTGCGTTGTCTCGAGTTTTCGAACTACATGGTGAAATCGAAATTTTATCTTAGAAAACTCAAATCCCCGTTGAGTAAGCACTTTGGCAACTACAAATTTATTGGTGCATTGGCTTACTCGACAGACATTTTTTCAAGTTTGAATCAGCTCAATCTGCAAATGCAAGTAAAAATTGTTACTATTGTATATGTAGCCTACATGATAAAATTCAGGGCTTTCAGACAAAATTAGATCTGTGGAGTGGAAGAGTTCAAAAAGGAATTTACGCAAATTTTCCAATATTTGATGATTGGAAAGTCAATAGAAGTCGCAACGAGATTTCTGACCTTGAAGTCGAAGTATGCCAGCACCTTGCCGCCTTAAAAAACAACTTTTGCGGTTACTTCGAAGGTGAAAGTTTTTTTTGGATAACTACTCTCTTCGAAGCCAAGTTAGAAAGTATTGCTGACGATGATATTTGCAAAGATGAATTGATTGATCTTCAATGTTCAACAACGCTTTGTTCCAAATTCTTATCGTGGGATGGTGACTTTTTCAAGTTTTGGTGTAGATTAGTGGAAGAGTTTCTTTCGCTGACTAAGCGTGCATTTGAAGTTATTATACCTATTCCAACTACTTATCTGTGTGAAGCAGGGTTCTCTTTATTGTTATTAAAACTATTATTAAAACATTACATCGGTCTCGCTTAGTTTTCAAAGACGACATGCAAGTAGCTCTTTCAACGATTGTTCCAAGAATCTTCAAAATTGTTCGTGGAAAGCAAGCACAAAAGTCTCACTGATTGACTGTTGAAATTAGGTGTCAGTTATTGATAAAAGAAAAACACTTACATTCTTGTGTGCTTTTATCATAGTTATTTAGGACATTTGAGTAGACATTATTTTCACAGGACCCCGTCAAGAACAATCGTGTCTTCGGCAAATAAACAGTTTTGATATTTGCCAAGATAAATCCAGACAAAAAAGGATGTTTTGCATTTCTTCGCATGGTTGACTGGACACGATGACATCACAAGGGGCCACCAAAACAGTGGGGGTAAATTTTACTTTTTTCATTCGGAAAAGGGTAAACGAGACAAAAAAGGTTAAGAACCCCTGCTCTACAGTCTACAACTAAGATCTTTTAGCGACAGGAGCTCACTATTAACTATACAGCAGGTTTACGTTGTCATCACATTATCACTCGACTTATTCTCATGGCGTTACGCAAGAAAGAACACAATCGGTACCGTTTTTAAAGTCTTGGGTTTGGCCCGATCTCAGACCAACCAGTACCAGAGCCGAAACCACTGAGCTGTTTATCCATCAGTGATACATAACGTAAATGTGACGTGAAAAAAATGAGATAGGCTACATACCGAATTCTATTTTTTAACTCGAATTATTCAAATAGTTTTAGGATTCAAACCCACTATTCTAAATTGCCCATCTCTAGTCCAACATCCGTCCCGAGTCCGGGGATGGATTTTTGGTGTATTGGTGCCATCGCATCAAACATCGGTACGAAACGACAAGTCAATTGTGGAAGCATTTTTTCAGGCAGAAGCAAGCCTTTGAGTTTTCCAAGTGACAATTTAAAACGTCTCTTGATTACATGCAACTCCCCATTCCTTTTAGTGATACGGTGGAGAGACCTTTCTCTGCTGGCAAAGACGTGGTCTTAATCCAAAGCGGAAGGACTCAGCGACTCGCATTTTTGTAAGATGCGTAACATTAAATCTGACCTAGAACGTGTTTTAATGACGTTGCAGGCCTATAAGGATGGCAGTGTAAACGAATATTATTTATTTTCAATGTCATTTTGACGTCACAATAAAGTACTTTCTGTGTCAGTTTAAGACAAAAGTAACGGTAGCGCGAGCTACTTTCGTTCGAGTAGCGGTAGCGCACTACTTTTAAAGTAGCAGATGCCCACCTCAGCATGTTGAGATGTTTAAAGATCATACTAGAATACAACACCCTTATGGATTGTGAGAACCAAATCGTGATAGTGGTTTGGAACAAAATTACATAAATTGTATCGTATTTAACAGCCTGTCAGCACATTAAATTACAACTTTACGTTGGAGTACAAACCCGTGCTCGAAGTAAACCAGACACTATTAGACAAAACATGTAGGACACGCAACAACAAACATACCAAATAGCATAAAAATGAGAATTTATTGACGACTTACACATTATATCTACAATGACAAATATATTGGCCTACCGTATAATGATAACAGTGTTATTGCACAATCCCAAGTCAACTGATTTCACCAATTTTCGATTCAACATCTGCAGACGTTGAATCAATGTAAAAAAAACGGTTGATTTGCTATCTTGGTCGGGGACTACTGGCCATCGCTGGTTAAGAAGCAAAGATGAAACCAAGAAACTACGAAATTGTTGAATGGTGTATCAGAATATTTCTAAACATGATGTCATAGGATGGAAATCTTCAAAGATCTACCCCCATAAACATTGGCTCGTGAAAAACACGTGAAATTCTGAGGGAACTCGTGTAATACTGGGATACATTCCTTTTACACCACTTTAACACGTGATTAACACGAATTTTTTTACACAAATACCTTCAATTGCTATATTGCTTTAAGAAAATAAATCAATAGTTTTTTTTCAAGTCTAAACCTTAAACCATTTGATCAAGTAAACACTCACAATAGTATTTCAAATTTTTTTTAATATAATTTATGTTGTGGAACCGGTTTACTATATTGCTTTATATCATATTTGAATGAGCAAGTTTTTCAACTCTAGAATATCAATTGATACGTTTTATGTTAATATCTTTAAAAAAATCTCTGCAGTTGCATATTCACTTTTTTCTGTACCTACTCACGTGTTTTTTACACGCCAGTAGAAAGTTTCTCGTTTAAAATAATTTTTCAACTCTAGTAGGCCATTTGATGTGTTTTATGTTAATATCTTTACAATAGGAATTGTGAAAGTCAGGAATACAGTATTATGTAATTTTCATTGTCACGACCGAATTTCTCCCCTTTCTTTTTCATAAATCTTATATCGCGGTTACCAGCGCTCACCTGATTAAATATCTCTAATCTCTGTGACCAAAAAAAAATGGCATGGAATTTCACTATTTACTTATCAGCTTATGAGAGGACTTTTTAGCGTAACTGTTAAGTAGGCTACAAGGTTTGTGTTGATTAATCTTCCATTTATATTTAGAAATCATTAACTGATTTAAATCTGCCGAAAAGCGCCGGAAGATAAAAGGTTCAATCTTTTTTTTTACCAAAAGATTGTGCACGAATCGCAGTGAATATACCGAAATGGTGCAGTGCTGTTCAGAAAGGCTGCAAAAAGCTGTGCCTGTTTTTGGTCTTGAAGTTAGCGACTGTGACGTCATTTATCGAGGTACCTACCTACAGGCTACAGGGCTTTCTGTAGTGCTTGCTGTAGAAAGTGCATTTATTTTTATTGTACGAATAGTTTTACTCGATTAGCCTATCATTTAATGTGCAGTCTTGAGTAACAACACTGATTGAAAATACTTTAGGTGTCTATGTTAAGTAATAAGTAAGTTCAGTCTATTTTGTGCTACTGTAGATTAAAAATATGAAGACTATGAAAGCATTTGCAGTCGTTGACTTTATATCAAGAGGTGAAGTTGATCTTGTCCTAGAGAAATTGATATTTCATGAAAATGATGTTTTGAAATGTTATTGACCTGAGCTTCCCGGCTACAAGATTCGCCAGTTATGCCTACAAAATTCAGATGTCAATTCAAATTGGAAAAAGTATCATGCACGAATTACTGTATGTACAAAACAGGTAAACATTAATATTATTTAATTTATACTACCCATTAAGTTATAGGCTAATACATAAATAAAAGTTGAAAACAATCAGAGATAGGGCCTTGCCAGTAGAGTACCGTACCCAATGGCCGGCTATATTATATATATGTATATAATTATAGTGACTTCACTTTGTATTAAGAGTCGGAATTCACTGGCCTTATAATTCTCTCTTACCAATTATGTGTGTTTACCTGCTAAAGCAGACCATTTCTCAGTATGTTAAGCATGGAACCCCTGTGTATTCTGAATTTTTAGACTCGTCCAAAGCGTTTGACAGAGTGAATCACTCTTTGCTGTTCTCAAAGCTGATTGAACGGTCTGTTCCCATATTGTTTGCACGTCTATTGTTATTCTGGTACGCCAATCAATGTATGACAGTAAAGTGGGGAGGTCAGTTCTCCCAGCCATTCCATGTGTCTAATGGAGTGAGACAGGGTGGGGTATTAAGTCCATATTTTTTGCTTTGTACATGAATGATTTGTCATGTGAGCTGAATAACCTTGCCGTAGGATGCTATGTTAGGAATTCTTGCCTTAATCACATTATTTATGCAGATGATGTATGTTGTTTTGCACCCAGTATTAAGGGCCTGCAAAGAATTATTGATGTGTGCCAGCAGTATGCTATGTTGCATGACATTATATTTAATTGTAATAAAACTGTTGGAGTTATGTTCAAAACCAAGTTCTTAAAACTTGATTTCCAACCGTTTGTTTATCTGGGTGATGAATGTATTCGTTTTGAAACGACAGTAAAGTACTTGGGCATTATGATTAACAACATGCTGTCATGATGAAAACATGAAAAGACAGCACCGGTCACTTTACTGCTCTGGCAATATGCTGAGAGCAAGATTCTTCAGGTGTTCTACCACTGTCAAAAACGTACTATTTCGATCCTACTGTATGCCAATGTATGGTTCTCAGCTGTGGTGTAAATATTTTTCTTACAGTATCAATCGTCTACGTGTAGCGTATAATAACAGCTACAGAATTATATTTCATCTTCCGAGACGTATAAGCTCTGTGATGGTAACTAAAAAAATTACCACGTTTCATGCTCTCCTTCGTAAAAGTATGTATCAATTTACTGATCGCTGCTTTAACACATCGAATACGTGGATTCAGCATTTGATGAATTCCGAGTGTTATTATCAATCTGCTTTCTTCCAGCATCGTGATCGTGCTCTCCAGCCTGAAACTTGTGGTTAATATTTGTGTAGTACCGATAGCTGCTACTCGTTCTCTGTGTGGTGTTGTATTTCGTTTTCTTTGTGTGCTTGTATCCTATGGACCAATTCTACTTGTGTCTGAAACAAAATCCAAATAAATAAATAAAAGCAAGATCCATTGCATGGGAATTTGCGGTAAAAAACGATATTGACGTACCTCGTTGTTGGCAAACCCAACAAAAAGGTGGGAAGAAGTGGCTGCGGAATTTCATGAAACGTTATAACTTAACTTTGCAAGTAGCTGAGGCAACGTCATATGGCAGAGCAACTGCCTTCAACAGAGTGAATGTGGGCAAATATTTTGACAATTTATATGGAGTGGTTGAAAAATATAAGTTTGATCCAGGGCATATATACAACATGGACGAAACTGGTTGTTTTTCTGTTCAATCACCAAAAAAGGTTCTTGCTCAGCAAGGAGTTGAGCAGGTTGGGTATAATCTAATCAAATCTGTTGTTGTTGTCTTGTTGAAACGTGTTCAAATATTTATGGTTGGTAGCATTTTGGACCAGTTAACACCCTTCTTAATTTATGAATTGCGTCTGTCGTTGACAGGATAGTATTAATCGAGAAAATTTTTCTAGTGTTACAAAGTCTTGGTTTGCTAGAGCCAATTTTATACACCAGTGAAACATATATACACTGTTAAAAAATTTGTATATTTACTCTCTTTCTACTTGTAAAAAATTTACACGTTTTACTTGCAAAACAATTCACAAACGCCTTTACGTGAACTTGAATGTCACATGACTGTGATACAAGTTTTAACCAATCACAATGCGAGATTTTTTAAACGCTTTGGCGGCATGCCGCGGATCTGTCGTCGGGAATTAGCGCCATTTTAGGTAAAGCCAGAGGGGAGGGAACTAGTTGAAAACAAGTTTCGCTGGAAAGATTAATAATCTCCAGTTTAAAAAGTTTGATGGTATAACAAACTAAGCATAGTGTACAACTTTAAATAATGGAACTTAACAAAACTGTATTGCTTTTTCTGCTGCGGTTATTTTTTCAGATCTTGTCTCTTTCCTGTTTGTTACATTTACCAGCAGGTGGTCACTAAGGAGATCTTAGTGACAAGCTTTTTTGTATAATAGCAAGGGTTAGGTTTGATTCAGTAATATATGTTAGAGAAGTAGTGCAAGCAGATTAGCAGAGAAATAGTGAGAGTCAGTCAGATAGCAGATTGAAATACAAATCCTGATACCGGTAGTCCATCATTTAGCTTTACCGGTACCGTTTTGTTGGAAACTGGTGTTTTTTGTAATTTGACTTCACTGCAAAAAATAATGCCTTAAAGTAAGCAGTTTTTAAAACCTGGCTTATTTGTCCGTAAACGACTCATTTTAAGCTGTTTTATTTCAGTTTATTCCCAATTGGTCTTCAGTGCCACCTCTAAATCACTTATGCATAGCATATGTTCGATGTATCTGGGCTACTCTTGGTTCCTGTGTAGAGATTTCCACAAACAGGGCTATGCATGAGAAAATCATCCCGGCTTAGTATAAGTCGTTTTAAAAAGGAAGTGGCTACATTTACGGCGCCGTAAATACAGCCGTTCCATGCCTTTTTTTTAATCTTTACGCCGCTTTTACTGCGCATGCGCTGTTGCTGGAAAAAAAGTGCATTTATATAACTTCTAAATTCAACTGCTTTTGCCAAGTGAAATGGTGGCGCATGTGATCTTTGTCCGGCTCTTACTCTCAAGGATACGAGTTCGATTCCACCAAAAGGTGATTTTTTTTTAAACTCAATTCTGACCCGAAGTGACTCACCCCGTTAGGCTACGCATTTTTGTGGCCGTTCAGTTTAATTTGTTTATAGTTCTGACTATCACAACGAAAAAACAGTATATGACAAACATAGCAGAAGTCTACAAAAAGGTAGAAGCGACAAAAAGCGGACGTTATAGCGTGCATGATAGCAAAGCAGGACAATCAGTTTAAAATATGGCATGGTCGTAACACCTAAAATTTTTATAAATTTAGAATTTTTTTTACTCATTTTAATTGTTAAAGAAAAAAAACTCACTAGCCTTTTTTCTCTTTGTTTTAAATTTAGAAAAATTTATTGAGGTGTTATGACCGTGACCGTGCCATATTTCAAACTGATTGTCCTTCCTGCTTTGGTATCATGCACGCTATACCGGTAACCTCCGCGTTTTGTCGCTTCTACCTTTTTCTAGACCTCTGCTAGTTTGTCATATACTGTTTTTCGTTGTGACTAAACGGCCACAAAAATGCGTAGCCTAACGATTGAGTCGCTTCGAGTTAGAATTGTGTTAAAAAAAAATCACCCTTTGGTGGAATCGAACTCGTATCCTTGAGAGTAAGAGCCAGACAAAGATCGCACGCGCCACTAATTCACTTGACAAAAACAGTTGAATTTGGAAGTTATATATGCACTTTTTTTCCAGCAACAGCGCATGCGCAGTAAAAGCGACGTAAAGATTAGAAAAAAAGGCATGGAACGGCTGTATTTACGGCGCCGTAAACGTAGCCACTTCCTTTTAAAAATGGCTTATATGTAGGCCTATATATTTAGTGGTGAGGTATATATGCTTAATCTTGTTTGATTTTATATATCTTTTGATTTATAATTATTGTATGCCTATGTATTGATGCCAGCTATGGAGCTCCTAGCGTCCAGTATTAATCACATTCATGTTGCCTACAACATCGCTCAGGACTCTATATGAATCTTTTTACTGTTTTAGTTTGTGTGACCTCGCTATGGACTGATGGCAGATTTGTGTCTGACCCAAATAAATAATTATTCCAACAGGATATGATAATGTCTTGATCTGACTTATGCAAAGATTAAAGGTTAGCTGGTTAGTAGTTTGCTTTGGTTTCTTTATTGAACTGAATTACTGAACTGATAAATATGGCGTATAATCTTGTTTGCTCTCTTCAACTTTGTGGAATTACCCTCAGTAACTCAATACAATTATTGCAGCACTTCAAAGAACATATAAGAGAAGGCTTTTCCATGAAGTGTCCTATAGTAAACTGTGAGAAATCATACAAACTTGTTTCATCTTTTACTTCTCACATCTCAAGAGTTCATAAATACTCTTGTCATAACATTATTCATATCCCAGAAAATGATAACCAGGAAAGTGATCAACAAGCTGGAGATGGCTTGGAATGTACTGGTAGTGATCAGAGTATTTCATTTTTTGAATCACCTGTAGTTTCTCATGTAGTTCAGAGAGATTTGACTAAAGCTCATGCTTTGTTTTTGTTGGCATTGCAATATAAACATATGATTCCAGCAAGTACTGTTGCTTGTATAGCCAAAGAAGTAGAAACATTGCTCATGGTACACAAAGATTTAGCCTTAAATAATATTCATTCTGTTTTGCTGTCTCATAATATCCCAGCTGAAACAGCAGCTACAGTAGTTGAAGGTGTTGCACCTTCGATGGACCATGAATGGTATAGTAATGGCATGTTGCGGACAGCATATTCTCGACAATTATATTTTGAAAACTCATTAGACATTGTTCAACCAGTAGCATATGACATTAGCATTGTACCAGGTGATTTTTATTCTCCTGTTTCCTTCCAATATGTTCTAATATTGAAGACACTCAAAAGTTTGTTCCGCAACAACAGAGTGATGGAGCACTTTCTAAATCCTCAAAAATCACGAAACTCTGAGGTATTGTGTGATTACACTGATGGTATTGCATTCAAGAAAAACATACTTCTCGGCAATGGGAAGTTGTCCATACATATTATCCTTTATCAGGACACATTTGAAATTGTCAACCCATTAGGATCTGCAAAGTCCGTTCACAAACTCCTTGCCGTTTACTTTTCTTTGGGAAATCTTTACAACTATAACAGATCTTCAACGAATCCCATGCAATTAGTTATACTATGTGAAGAAAAATACCTCAATGCTGATAACCAGATGCATCTTTTCAGGCCACTTCTCGCAGACTTAAAAGTACTTGAAACAGATGGTATAGATATTGGTGTGTCAGAAAAAGTGCATGGAAGCATTGTTGCTATTACAGGTGACAACCTTGGCAGCCATTGGATTGGTGGCTACTTAATGAGCTTCAGTAACATGTGGGCTTGCAGATATTGTTCTGCTTCAAGCAAAGACTTTTCTACTTCTCAGCGAAATATAAATGCTATGCGGACACCAGCTTCCTATGATTCTTGTGTTGAAGCGTTACAGCAGAGGAAAGAAAATCATGTGACTGGTGTTAAGCATTAATCCTTCTTCAATCAGCTTTCCTTTTACCATGTGTGCAATCCTGGTTTACCACCCTGCATTGCCCATGATTTATTTGAAGGTGTTGTAGCTTTTGACATGATGTTCTTTATTAAATATTTTTGTTCGATAGGTTGGTTCACTCAGCACTACCTCAATAGTGAAATTGCCTCTTTCAAGTTTGACCTTATAACCAGTTTAAATAAGCCTCTTCCAGTGAAGATAGAAGCTAAACGATTGGGAGGAAACGCAGCTCAAAACTGGTGTTTCCTAAGGAAGTTTTCTCTGTTTGCAATGCAAAAAGTGAAAGACTGTACAGACAAAGTATGGAGATCGTTTTTACTTCTTCATCAGATTGTGGAGTTATCATGTGCTTCATCTATAACAACAACCTAAATTTCACTGATGTCATTTATGATAGATGAATACTTAGACTTACAACCACAATGTTTTCCAGGTGTGAAATTGCGTCCGAAACACCACTATATCAGCCATTACCCCTGGCTTACTCTTCAATTTGGACCATTAATTAACTTTTGGACATTGCGGTTTGAGAGTAAACATTCTTATTTTAAAAGGTCCGTGCGATCATGTGGAAACTTCATAAATGTCACATCAAGTTTGGCACACAGGCATCAAATGTTTCAAGCTTACTTATGTGAAACCGAACAGCTTATTGATCCCAAACTTCAGGAAAGCAAAGAAAGTGAATCTGTTTATTCTACTGCAATAATGAACGCATTACTCACACATGAAGTTCACTTACCTACTTGTGTGTTTTGCAAACGTGTCGTTTATAAAGGAACACAATTTCTTGTGTTGGAAAGAGTTGGTCTGGACTTAAATGTTGGTAAAGTTGAACTAGTGTTTTTGAATAAAGAAGAAGTCTGGTTTGTTGTGAAGGTGTTTAAGGCTTACCTTGTGCCTAATCTTGGTGTTTATTGCATAAACAACGATGAGTTATCCTTGCTGCAGTGTGTTTCAGTAACTAATTTGCATGATTATTATCCACTATATTCATACCATGCTGTAAATGGCTATGATTATTTGGTATTGAAACACAGTGTTGTATAAAATGAGTTTGGAAATAATTTCTGATTAACTGGACGTTTTCTCTATAACAGTGCTTCTCAACCAGGGGTCCATGGACCCCCAAGGGTCCGTAGAGCATTTTCAGGGGGTTCGTGAAAGCTTTTGAATTTGCCATGATTGATAAATTAAGAGTTTATGAACACGTTAGACTTTAAAATAGGCTTTTCCTCAGTAAAAAATGATAGCAATGAACAGTTGTAATGCGTTTTATGTTATGCTGTTCTCAGCAACGAAACCATCAAAGCTTAGGCTAAGTGACACTTGCAGCAGAAATACTCGGGGCATACAGAAAAAGACTCGACTCGTATCCACCACCAACTTCTTGACTGCGAGTCAGGCTTGCAGGCGAGAAGTTGGTGGTGGATATGAGGAGTGGGCATTTTCAGCAGCAAAGCACTGCGAGTGTGGAGGCTTGTTTCAAAGAGGCATTTCTAATTACCTTCCAAAAAACCTCCACGCTCACAGGGTATGGATTATTGGGCTGACATTACTGATGGCACAGTTGAATAAGTTTAACTTGAGCCTTCCATCGCCTGATACAAACATATTGCAATTCAGAGACGTTTTGTTTGGCTTATTAGAAACGACAAAAAATGAAATTGAAAGTTAATACGGGTTTGTGTTTAATGTATTGCAATGACAGCAGTGTAAGATAGGAAATATTCGGTTGCATTTTAATTTATAAACTAAATTTTTGTTGAACATTTTTTGGGGGTCCGGCCTGCCTTGACGGCTCCAAAAGAGTCCGCCAAGGCAAAATGGTTGAGAACTATTGCTATATATAGATTCTTGTGTGGAATGATATTGTAAGTTCACGTTGAACTGTAGGCTTTACTGTTTTGGAGCTGGCTGGAGTCAAATTACCAACCTCTTGACTGCGGGCCCGGCTCATTAACAACTCGCCCACGCTGCCAACTTATTCAGCATATTGAGAATTTCTTACTTTCTCTTTGAAGCTTATGATAAAATATTTATTGTGATTACATCTAGTTTCTTTAAGATGGATGCTGTGATTGGAGAAGCTCTACCTTCTCTTAACAGAACTGAAACAGAAGACATTGTTGAGCTTTTACCACATATTGGTGTGGAAGTTGAGAGCGACTTACAGCTGGTTGAAGAATAGTCCAGTCAATCCGGCTCAAAATAGGGCTTGACCCACCACTAATTGCAAATGTTTTGACCCATACATTTTCTGAAAGCTTACATCATACAGAATAACATACTAAAAATCTGCTGCGAAAAATTTAGTGGAACACCCCTTTTTGGGGGTAAAAACAAAATGGCCGCCTTATGTCCCAAAAATCTTCATTTTAACGATTCTTTTCACCAAATTCATGTAATTTAGTTCTGTAAAAGAGCTTGTTCTATATTTCTGGTACAAGGAATTTATAAACAGACACTGGAAAGTTGAAAAATGAGATAAAAATTTGTCTTAATAAAATTTTATAACAAAATTTAAAAATAAAATGGCCGCTGTGAGTCTCAAAAATCTTCGTTTTTCCTTATCGTTTAACCTAATTCGCACAATTTAGTTCTGTAAAAGACCTAATTTTATCAAACAATTAATAGTTCAAACCAAGGCATCATCATCAGAGTCAATGTCTTCCATTAGGCCTAATGACGAATTTGAACATGACCCATGACATTCACCACATGCAACTGTACATTCTAAACCAGATTTGCGGCATGTGCATCGAAGTGTAGAACAGCCGGTCTTGCAGTTGCAGACAATCATTTCCAGGAACTGAGATGGAGCTGGAGGTTTGTCTGTCATCACAGGCACCAGACTGCCTTCACTAAAACGCCAAACCCACTGTTCCGGTGGCACATCTGTCTCATGACCCAGCCACACCTGCACTTGATGATATACCCTGAGACTGTGAAACCTCGCTGCTGATGACGTGGAAGGAAGAGAACATGGATCTACTGCAGTCGTACTTCTTGCTGTCTTTCCACAGAAAATTTGATATCTTAGATCGTCAAGATTGTCATCTTGCCTTCCATAGAGCCGACTTCCCTGCTTTTACAACATCATTTGCATTTGCAGAGAATGACATGAAAGTTGCTGCAGCTGTTCTGAAGTTTTCATCAGTTCTTAGTTTTGTAACAGCTTTCTGTTTGCCTATTCCAAATACCCTTGAAGTGGTATTATATCCCAACAGTGCATGGGCAAAGAGAAGATTATTTGACACAGTGTCTCCAAGAAGTTTTCAGGTGACTGAAATTGATGTTTTGTTAGTGCCCTTTTTAGATGCTGTTTGCAACCAGATGTGTGTGGTATTACTCTTCTTGTAATGTATGAGCAAAATCAGAATGTCAGTATCACTTGCTAAAACTACAGTGTCTTGTTGCTGTGCAGATGACATCGCGGTTTCTACTATCAGGACATCTGCATCTCCTCTGGCATAGTGGACAACACATCCTGCTCTTTCGAGTCTGTCCCCTATCATATGGATTAGTCGCTGTTTATTTTTATGGTTAGCAAGAAAGTCTTTCTTTTTGGTTTGGAGCTTCATTGTTGGATCGAAGATTACTTCAGCCCCAATCCTATCAACAGTTCTCCGGAAGTGAGCACCATTTTTTGTGGAAGGCGAATCTGTGTAACCATCAAACACAACAATACAGGCTCCATATTTGGACATCACATAATCAGTGTAGGCTACATCTGCATGATTTCATCCCATGCAGCTCCTTTTGTCCAAGGAAGTTTATGGAGCAGGGCACCTCCATCTAGTACATGCTGGACTAAGGGCTTAGATGGGTTTGGAGCAGACTCAATTGATGAAGACCACAAGAAGTCAACCAAGGAGGCCTTGTTGTCTGGTCTAATGATGGACTTTGATTCAAACAAGGCTGATGGAAATTGACAAAGTTCATACTGCAATACCTCTGGTAGCTGATTCGTTGTTGTAACAGCACAGACTAAACGTTGAAATAGGAGGATGGGATCAACACTCACTTTCCTGTCCTTGACTTTGACGGATTCTTTTGCACCCATGGTGATGGCTTAGTGTTTCTTTTTGAAGGAATGCTCAGTCACCTTTACTCCAGGCATTAGTGCAATGTCCTCTGACTGCACGACTCACTGCTTTTCCGGACAGCATGTGGACCACTGAATTAGGTGCATAAACTATTTCCAAGAGTTGTTGAAGTCTAGTTCCGTTCATCAAATGTCCAATGCTGCCTAGGTAGCTCATCATGGTGTCAAATCCTCCGAGTCTTATCACAGATGGTTGAAGTTCTGGCTGACTTTCAACCATGCTAAGTGCCTTTAGCCACAATGGTTGATCAAGTGTGATGACAGGACACACTTTGCATCTGGTTGCACGAGACGAAATGAATTTCAGGGTAGAATAGATGCATGAGAGATCACTGGGGTCCATGGCAATCATGGGCAGGAACAAGACGGAAATTTTGCCTCCTTGGTGGATAAGTTGCATGAAGCCAGACCATTGAGGACGTGGTACCTTAAGAACCAAAGACGATTCCCATAATAGATGTGCCATTGCGTATGGTTCTTCTACACCAGGATCATTCAAGTTTCCATACTGCCTTTGATGTAAATTCTCTTTGTCTTGGTGGAAGTACTTAATAGAAATTCTGCCAACGTTAATAATGTCATCTGCTGTCACTTTGACTCTTGGCAGGCTATAACTAATGAGTGCTTTACTGCCGGTGTCATCATGGAAATAATGCCCATTCCATGAAATGTTCCATAACCATCAATGCTATCCAGATTGTGGTCAACATTATCTGCTGAATATTGAAGAAATGTGCCCTCACTCATATCTTCTACAATGTCAGTATTTTGTGTTAATGCTGCACTTCTCTCAAACATTTGAATGTCACTGTAGGAGCTGCAAAATCCATGCTTGCTGAAAGAGTCAACAAGCATTTTTGACTGGAACAGATGATGCATCTGCACGCCTAAGCCTAACTGTAGGGGAGCAGTAATAGCATTTGGTCTTGCTGCTTGCACAATAGCTTGTCCAATAGAAGCTATTTTAGGGTCAGCATTCTTGCTACAAACCATAGTCTGAAGAAATTGAAGTAGGGACTGAGGTATGAATTGCAGTGCCGTCTCTGTTGACAAGTCTTCAAAGTCTGGGTAGGTGTCTTTTAACTGTTCGACTTGTTTTATGTCTTGCTTTATTAACTTTGCTGCTGTTTCTATTATGTGACTCTTTTCCTCATCTCTGTCTTGCTTTGATTCTTGATAAGAGTTGCCAATAATCTGTGAGGCAGTTGCGTGCAGAGTAACTATATTCTCTTTTCCTTGCATGTCTGTAATTATTACCTTCTCATTGAAGTGCTGCTGCATCTCATTTTTCATATGAGTGAATCCATATGGTTCCATGTCGGTGCCCTCCAAAAATTTTTGCATTTTGTCTCTCAAATCTTGAATTGACAATGTCTCATCATCATTGTTTGTGAAGTATTCCATTGTCATCAGGAATGCCTCGTGTTGTTTAACATCTTTGGCTCTTCCACTTCTAACAACTTTCTTTCGCTTCCCTGTAGGCCAAGTAGATAATGGGTAATCACCATCAAAAACTTTTGGAATGCTGCGGCCAGTGCGAAAGTTGACACTACAAGCAGTATGGTAGACTGCATTTGCAGCTGGCAAATCGTGTACATAGAGGACTCTCCCCTTGACAGCATCAGCCCAGGTTCCAGGAAAAGCAACGCATGCTTGAAGTAGGGTCTATGTTCGATTTACAGTGAGTTATTAACATAGGTCTTTTGCAGAACTAAATTAGATGAAAAGATATAAAAAAATTAAAGATTTTTGGGACTTGTGGAGGTCATTTTATTTTTAAATTGTTATAAATTTTAAAAAGACACGTTTTTGTCTGATATTGCAACTTTCCAATGTCTGTTTTTGGATTCCTGTACCAGAAATATAGAATGAGCTCGTTTACAGACCTAAATTATATGAATTAGGTGAAAAAATATGAAAAAATGAAGATTTTTAGGACACATGGCGGCCAGTTTGTTTTTACCCCCAAAAAGGGGGTTCCACTAAATTTTTCGTGGCAGATTTTTAGTATGTTATTCTGTATGATGTAAGCTTTCAGAAAATGTATGGGTCGAAACATTTGCAATTAGTGGTGGGTCAAACCCTATTTTGACTGGACTAGAAGCTGATTTACTTAGCATTCTCAAACCTATACAAGCCAGAAAGCCGATAAAGAGAATAAGAATCTGCCATTCAAATGAGAGTGGATCTTCAACGGAACCAGTCGCAGCTGAGAGTGGATCTTGCACAGATTCACCAGTTTCTAGAAGTAGTAGCTTAAATTCAGAAGGCTCTGCTAGCGCCTCATTTGACTGGGACATTAATTTTGAGGTACCTTGGGATGCTTTTCCACAAAAGTTAATGAATGCTTGCCAAAAATGTGAAAGACCAGACAAGCGTAGCCGCCTTCAAATGGTTCGGATCATGGTGGATAAAACTCACAAAGTGAATAAAAAACCGAAACTTAAAAACCTAGAAAGAATTGCTTATAAAATTATCTCAAAGTCTCCAGATTCATTTAAAGACGAGGTTTGTGGAGTAGTTATTGGGTCAGGCCTGGAATCATTAACCACTCAACTTATGTACAGATCAGATAACTTGAACTGGTCATCTTCTAAAAAGTTTGGTGTTGTGACCCATTCAGATGTACTTGATAAAGAGGAGGAGCTTATAAACAAGTAAAATCATTTGAAGAAAGCTTTCTTACTTCATGACAAAGATAACGAAAAGGTTGATTGCTTTATGAGAGACACATACAAGCTGCAGAGGATAGATATCTGCGATAAGATGCTTGTACCAGAACTAAAAGAAAACTGGCCATTTTTGTTTCAAGAAGCTTACTTGTTTAAGCATTACGAAACTCTAATGGATGTAACTGATGCCAAGAGCACTTTGCTTAAAAGTTTTGAAGAAGGTTCACTAAAGGTTTTTGAGTAAGTCTCGGAAAAACTGCTTGTAATTTTCAATAAGCGTTCCCTGTTTTGCTTGTGTGTAATTTGCACAAACTCAAAGCAATTATTTATCTAGTGAGTAGTGACTGCCATAACTCGTGACTGCTATACTGACTTCCAGCTTATAGTATCTGATTATGTTGCTGTGCCTTTTAGTTCAATTCACAACTGTAATTAAGCTGATTAACTAGCTTTTGATTATTATCTTTAACCGCATGTATAGTCCTTAACTATGCTGGTGTCTGTTAGTTTTTCTGGCATTTTTGGTACTTGCCACTGTATGCGACGTTTCTTGTGCCACACGATGTTTTGCTCATTCTTGTATGTCTTAACTATGGTAATTGATGTTTAGAGCATTGGACTTTTCGACAAAGCCTCACATTGCAAAAATGATACGGCAAATTAAAGAGGAAGCCAGGCATGCATCCAATAATAAGCCAAAGTCGATGGGGATCTTAAAGCTATTAGCGTGTTACTTTTCAGAAGATCATGGTCTTAATCTGCAGTGCTTTGAGGTAAGTTATTCATGTGCTTACTTGGGTTTTATGACATAGAAGTTAAAGTGTAACAAAACGATCATAACGTAAGATACTCGGATAAAAACATTTTATCGAAACATGACTGGTTTCGAGCTTGCTAGCTCTCATCAGGTGAACATAGAGTTAGAACACGGGACCCAGAGGCTAAGCTCTAGGGCATATTTCAGGGGCTGCAATTGAGCTATCCAACTCCATCGAGTTCTTTCGGGCTTTGCTGTTTATAGCAAGAAGTAATGTTTGTGTGTATTCGATTGCTAACAATGGCGGTTTTACACTTAAACAAAAAGCTTTTTTCTCTTATTTACAATTTGGTGATAAGGTACCCTTTGATACAGAGCATGTCTGAAATGGAAGAGTTGCTGAGTGATGGAAGCTTACCTAAGCATCCTCGTATACTCGCAAAAGGTTAGAGAAGATATTTTGTTATCTTTTAAAGTTAAACTTGTAAACTTCGAATAACTGTTTATGAACAAGTCCCATAATTTCACTCTTGAGAACTCACTGACGGAAGACTCTGGTGCGGCCGCCAAATTGGCTATGCTGCCTTAGTTGATACTTGCTCTCTCAGGTTGATGCTCAGCATTATTTTACACAAGGAAGGTAGGCTGAGCTTTAAAGCATGTTGTTACCAATGGCTCACCATCACTTTGGCATTGACTGTTCGGTGTTTATGCAGTTGTGTGTGGTGCATGGCGCAAGACTGACGATGACTGGCGCCACCGACCAATTTGACATCAGAATGGTTTCCATGTGTCATGCAGTTGGGGATATCTTGTCGACTATTATAAAATAAGCTGAATGAAAGCATCACAGAAAGCAACTGCTGTAAATTTGTGCTGTGGCTTCTCGCTAACGTTGGGTTTTCACTATAGGTGATACAGCTGCATCGGCTGAATTTTTTTTGGTGACTATGGAAGACAACATAGTGATGAAGACAGGCTCGTTCTTCACAGCATTGGCCTATGTTTATTGTGCATTCCACGTTTTCAATATGGAGTATCCAAAAGGTGCGGAATGCACCTTTGAATTCATACGAAGGTAAACGTTCAGTTGTTCAATGTTCATATCATGATTTATAGTTTGTTTGGCTTTCTACGGAGCGTGTTGCCGCCCCAGTTCGATTACCGAGATCACCACATACAAATCGCTGTTAGAACTGATTTATGACCAATCTCAAGAGAAAAATTCTCGTCATATGGAATTTTGGTACTCTAACAAAACATCGATGACAATGAATGCCTCTAATTTGCGTTTTTGCAATGTCTGACTGCAATTTGAAGCTACCCAAGTACCCATATCCAGTAAAAACAATTTCACCATGCTTAGGTGCAATCATAGGCTACTATAGCTGTCCTTTCACACAACACGGTACACTTGAACTGGCCGCGTCTTGAACTGGCCACGACTTGAACTGACTACGAGATTTGTATGTAATACAGATCAACCCTAACTACTTCCAAATAACCCTATCCACTCGCGGTCATTTAGAGTCGTGACCCGTTCAAGACGCGGTCAGTTCAAGTCGTTGCTAGTCACGCGTGCAAGTTCGAGTGCTCCGCAACAACATTCCGAGATCTACGCAGGGCTTTGAGCTCATTAGAATATTGCTATCAACGATCGTTTTTCATTAATTTTCTTCTGAGCATCGTATTCATTAAAACGCCGTATTTAGGATTGACCTGTGTAAAATTTTCATTTGTGATTATGTGCTTTAGGTATTTTGCCAAAGAGAACAGCAGCCGGCAGAACCGAAAAAAACGTTCGAGACGAACAGTGCACCCAAAGGTACTACAGCTGACCAACGAAATCATGCTGAAGCAGGGCTATCTTGTGGCGTCATCACTACAAGCTTCGACTTCTTAACCAGTGAAATCCTGAATTCTTTATTGGATTTTTTTGTCTTGGGACTGTCCATAAAAGTCGTCTGAAGTCAAGGAGAGTGGGTTCCTGGGATTGACATAGAGCTGATGTTTTGCGAAAATGTGGAAGGTGGCAGTTAGTTTTTTGCGGATTACTGGGCCCTTTCTGTTGAGAACACAATGTTCTTTCTTTCTTTGCTTATTCTGTGCTTTTTCTGAAATGATCAAGATTGTTTATAGACTGAAGTGTAAGCAATGTACCATAGGATGTCCCGTTTTTTTTTGGCGACTTCAGGAAACATAAGCTTGGGTCATATTGTGACTGGATTTTAACCGCTTAATAAAAAAGTGACGTTATTTTTTCATCATGTCGTCATCTTGAGGCGGATTTCTACAATTTGGGCTGTATCTCGAGAATTGCAAAACCTAGAACTTGTACCAAAATGACCGGAAGGTTCGATTTCCTGTTTTTCCGGGTACAAATTCTTAGGTGTCGCCTCAAGATGATGTCATAGTGAACAAATAACATCGTTTTTGAATTCAGCTTTGAAAATCCAGTCAGAAGATGACCCAAGCTTATTTTTCCTGAAGTCGCCCAAAATTGGAACACCCTAATGTCCTACTCTTTTTCAACCAATCAGGTCTTGTTAATGCAGTTCCTGACCAAGGTAGATTTATTTTGCTTAAACTCCGTGCTTGGGAACTTCACTTTCGGCTCTTTAATTTTGTACGTGGGTGCCAGTGAAGTTAATCACCACCAACTGCGTACAAAGTTGTTCGATTGTTTGCTGCTGTTGTTCATCGATTGCTGTCTTTGGTGTAAATTTGCAGTGTTTTTGGTGTAATATAAATTACAATAAATGATGTGAATCTGCTGCCTGCTCTTTGTCAGTATAATTACACCAAACTTGTAAAATGCACTACAAAAGAGCACAGTAATTTTACAGTGATGTGCGTTATTCAGAAACAGCTTCAGTCTGTAAATTTACAGAGTAAGATAGTAATTGAAATACAGGGAAACTATAAGTAATCTGTAAACATCAAATGATGTTTTTCTGCTGCCTGTAAAATGTCAGTAAAATTTTTTAACAGTGTAGTTAACTATTTGTAAAGTTCCGTAAAGATAAATGACGTTGACGTTTCTTTCCAGGTTGGAGCTTTGACGTCAAAAGAAAGGGGTGATCCTTGTAACAATGGCAGCCACAATTAACGCTTTGGAAAACGATATTCCACCGATGTTTGTCTTTCCTCGTGAACGATACAAACCGTACATGCTCAAAAATGCTCCAGTTGGTTCCTTGGGTGTCGCAAACCCATCCGGATGGATGACCACAGAATTATTTGTCCATTACGTAGATCATTTTATAAAACATACTAAATGTTCGATGGAAAACCCTGTGCTGCTTATTCTTGACAATCATGTATCACATGTCTCCTTAACAGCCGTAGAAAGAGCCAGAGAGCATGGGATTGTTATGCTCACGCTTCATCCACACACTTCGCATAAACTTCAACCGCTAGATAAAGCCGTTTTTGGATCCTTCAAACAATATTACAACAAGTTTCTGGATAGCTGGATGAAATCGCACCCTGGAATTCCTTGCACCATTTACGATGTTGCTGGCATTGCTAAGGAAGCATACAACGTTTCATTTAGCAAAAACAACATTGAATCTGCTTTCAAAGCAACTGGAGTTTTTCCACTTAACAGAGATATCTACACAGACGAAGATTTCTTGCCATCAGATCTTACTGATAGACCCAACCCTGCCGCTACAGAAGAGCAGCTCATTGAAGAAACTGTACATTGTACTGATCCCTCAGTGACTGGTAACATACTTCAAGAACTCGATTCTTCTTTACAAATGCAAAATGTGCGTCAGGATGTTCCCTCTCTGCAGGAAAATGCTTCTGAAATGGGTAGAAGTGAAGGAACGTCAATTTACCAGACACCAATTCGAAGTGAACATGATTTTCCCAATTCTAATTATGTTTCACCTGCCGATATCTTTCCTTTGCCAAAAGCTTTGCCTCGAAAGCGTTCTAGTTAATCAAAAAATAAAATGAAATCAGCTGTTATAACAGGTACACCAGAGAAAAATCGCCTCATAGAGAAGCAAAAGCTATTAGATACGAAACGAATGAGGCAATCTGACAAAGTGGCAAAGAAAAGCAGTCAACCCAAGATGAGACGGGCTCAACAGAAAAATAAAATGCTTTCACAAGCAAACACAAAGAAAGCAAAGAAATCAATCATCTTCGAGAGTTCCTCAGAAGAATCTGATACTATGAGCGTGGATGATAGCTCTGATTTTTACGAAGTTGAAAACATCTGTTGCATTTGCTCTGAAGTATACGTTAAAAATGTGGAGGAAAGGGTTAAATGCCTTTGTTCGAGCTGTGTTCATTGCAATCCATCAGCTGTCAGCTGCAGCAGTGCAGGTCCATGTAAGAGCTGGGCACATGAAGCTTGTACTGATGATACAGCTATTTTCATATGCCAGTATTGCCAATAACTGACTAAAGCATTTAAAAAACTGATTTTTTCGAATTACTGACATAAGTTTTAATGACACTCTCTGACAATTTGTATTCGTTCTTTCTTTCATATTGCTCATTGTCAATACACCTTTAACGAAACCACTTAATCTCAATGTGTGTTTTAAGCTATAGAACGCACAGGTTCATCAGTTTATCAATTCCCTTTTCTACAATACAGTGGCTCAACTAAAGACACTGGGTGGATCAACTATGGCGCTGCGATTCCATAGTTGAGCCAAATGAGTAGCCTACTTAGGGGAAGGTGGGGCAAGATGGGACACGGGGCAGGACGGGATATCGTGGATATTTCTAGAAGTATTGGCTTTAGCGCCCTCTACCCATTTGGATGTTGCAGGATACCATGATTCTCGATGACTTGCAAAAAATTGAGAAGTTTAGAGAAAAAACGTGGTCGTGGCAGCAGTGTAACTGTTTGAAGGCTAGTTGTTATAAGAAACCACATCAAAACTTCTCACATTTTAGCACGATTTCATAAAAGTCTGGAAGGTGAAATGTGGTTTAGAGATACAGTAAGGAAAGTACTTTTTGAGGCATATAACTTTTCAGATGAGAGTTGCATATATAATAAACAAACAGAAAATTTCGAAATGTCAGTCATTGGGGCAAAACGGGACATAGCTGCTTGGGGCAGGATGGGACATCTGTCCCGTCTTGCCCCACTGAAATTGTTGATAGTATTAACTCAATTTTCAATGATATGCTAGCCTAACTTGTCACCTAGGCAAGGCCTACTGGCTATTGCAAATGCTAAATTAACTGGTAACTTGAGAGTTAGGTAGTACCTATCAGTAATGTATGCATCACACCCTCAACTGGGGGCAACAACAAATGGTAATGGAGAAGCTAAATGGATTTTGTTTTGTTGTAAAGTTGAAGCAGTTTCTGCATACGGTGCCTACCTTTGTTGAAACCGTTCTTATTTTAGCAGTAGGTTAGGATTGCCATACCGTCCGGAAAATTCCGGACATGTCCGGAATTTAGTGTTAAATTTTGCGTCCGAGAGGAATTTTAAAAAATGCTCAAATGTCCGGAATTTTATGATGGGCGTTTTGGGGGAATTAGAATTTTTTTTCTAGAAAATTCGCTCAGCCAGCTCATTTTACTGCATCTGCAATCGTACTGTGCAACACTGCCATTTTTTTTACTACGAGGCTGTACAGAATTATGGTGTAACAGAGCGTTTTCCTTATCAATGATATTTACCACTTAGAACTTTCTTGAACTTATTGACCGTTGTACTGAATCAGAATTGGTTAGATATAGATCACATGCTGCGAAAATTACTAGAACATTCCAACAGTCTATAAAAGCAGGCGATTTCGCACATATAATCAGAGATTTACTTGAAATGTCATAGAAGAGAAAGCCTAGTGAATTTTTGGTATAGAATCCTTGACTAACTCTAATGGCTAATAGTTCGGTAGCGCATATATGGTCTCATGAAAATAGTCATGCACTGTCCGGAATTTTGCTTTTTCAAATATGGTAACCCTACAGTAGGTGGCTTGACCGTAAAACATAAAATGGTTCACACATAGGCTATGTTTATCTCTTAATGATTAAGTAAAAACCTCCTTAAAATGAAAGACCTCTTTTCTGTATGTTATTGTCTCAAATTTATCCTTAACTTAAAAGAAACACAACTGAACAGCGAACAATCAAGTGTCTATTTTGAAAGTTTAACATAGTCATTTTAAACAATAGGCCATCATGGATTGGAATTACATTTGGTTTCAATGTGTACATACTGTTTAGCTGGTTTGTTGATACTTATAATTACTCAAATTAATCGAACTTACTGATAGTGCTTCTGAAGGATATTGAACCATGGTCAGGAATTATGTACGAAAAACCCAAAGGGGCAAATGGTCCGAAGAAAGTATGAAGAAAGCAATTGATGACATCAAAAATAAACATCCGTCTATTCGCCGAGCTGCTGAACTGTACGATGTCCCAAAAAGTACTTTAGAGAGACACTTAAAGGAAAAAGTAGTTCACCCTGGCAGAGTGAACTTGGGAAAGTACCAGCAAGCTCTAAATAGCAGCTTTGAAGAAGAGCTTGTGGAACATGTAAAAAAAATGCAAGAAATGTTTTTCGGATTGACATGCGAAACTCTTCGTGCCCTGGCTTTCCAGTTAGCAAGCTCAAATGGCATTCCAGTGCCTTTCAATGCGAACAACCGCAAAGCAGGCAAGGATTGGTTGTCAAATTTTTTGAAGAGGCATCCTGATTTGAGTCTTCGCCAACCAGAACCAACAAGCTTATCAAGAGCAACAGGGTTTAACTGCACACAAGTTGGACGGTTTTTTGATTTGCTCAAGATCGTTTACGAAAAAGAAGCAATAACTCCAGAAAATATTTATAATGTGGATGAAACAGGGATTACCTGTGTTCAAAAGCCAGGAAAAATAATTGCCAAAAAAGGAATGAAGCAGGTGGGTAGAATTACAAGTGGCGAACGTGGAAAAACCGTAACTGCAGTTTGCGCGATGAGTGCTATTGGGAATTACATCCCACCTATTTTTATTTTTCCGAGAAAACGGATGGCTATGGGCCTAATGCATGGTGCCCCACCTGGTGCTCAGGGATTTGCCTCACCCTCTGGCTGGATAGATTCAGATATATTTTTGGAGTGGTTGAAACACTTCAAAAAGTACGCAAATCCTTCCCTGGATAAAAAAGTTCTCTTAATCTTAGACAACCATGCGAGTCATTTGAGCCTGGATGCAATTGATTATGCTCGTGACATTCTTTGGACCTTTGAAGATTTATTACAATCAGGCCATTGACCACTGGATGGTAACCAATTACGGTAAGCGAGTTCAAACCTCTCAAATTTGTGGATTCTTTTGCACTGCATATTCCAGAGCAGCTACTGTCCAGAAAGCTGTAAATGGGTTTAGGTCATCAGGCATAATGCCCTTCAACCCGGACATTTTTGATGATACAGACTTTGCGCCGTCGTTGGTGACCGAGATCCGAGCTAATGATTCAGCAGAATTTGAAGCTGATGTTCCAACAGCCAGCTCTCAGGCTGTAGTTGAAGCAGAAGTAGATGACATTATGCAGCCGAGTGATGGGCTTACCTCCATCTCCCAGACTGATGCAGAAGTGGATGCCATTATGCAGCCGAGTGATGGGCTTACCTCCATCTCCCAGACTGAAGCAGAAGTGGATGCTATTATGCAGTCGAGTGATGATGGGCCTACCTCCATCTCCCAGGCTAAAGCAGAAGTGGATGCCATTATGCAGCCGAGTGATGGGCCTACCTCCAGCTTTCAGGCTGCAGTTGAAGAAGAAGTGGCCACCACCTCTCACACGGAAGTTGAAGCAGAATTGGATACGAGTCTGCAGCCGAGTGATGGGCATACTACCAGGGTGCATGTAATGGACATATCTCCATTACCTCATGCAAAACTGACCACCCGCAAGAGGAAAGCCATGAAGTCTCAAGTGTTAACCAGTTCACCCTTCAAGGAAAGTTTGCTTTTAAAGCGCAAAGCTCCTCCTTCATCCAGCAAAAGAATTCGAAATAAACCAAAGAAACTGCAACTTTCGGGAGACTATGAATGTCTTATTTGCAATGAATTGTATGTTCATCCACCGGAAGATTGGATCCAGTGCTCTTTGTGCAAAAAGTGGTGTCATGAAAACTGTTCTGCTTATACTGGGCGTGGCAAATTTGTGTGTGATTTTTGCGGAAAAAAGTAGCCTGACATTTTGCCCTAATGTTATAGCGTGTGCTGTAAATGCTAGTCATTTTTGACATTACAAGATATCAACCGTGGCTTATTGGTTTTACAGTTGATTCCTCGTCAATTGTTTTCATGTAGTTTAATGTTTCAGTGTCAGACACAAATTAGAGCAAGGTTATAAAATATTTCAGACCATGAAGCTCACAAAATGTTTAAAAATGGCCTGTTTAGCAGCATACTGCGCTTCAATGGTAGCTATAAATTAAAAGCTTAAAAATACACGTATAAACAATGCTATAATGAAGTTTGGTGGTTATGGGGCAAGATGGGACACTTGTCCCATCCTGCCCCAGGCGTGGGGCAAGATGGGACAAATTAATTTTTTTATTATTTTTAATTATTGGGTCATGTGATAATGACCGAGTTTTTATATCGTGCCCGGTGGTAATGGTGCGCAATAGGTATAATATGGTACGAAAGTTATCGATATTGATAAAAAGAGATTCTACAAAACATCGGTTAAAGTTAAGTGTCCCGTCCTGCCCCACCTTCCCCTATACGTGAAAAAATGCTACGACTAAGTTACTTACGAAGTATGTAAAAACACAAATCACTAGTTTAAAGAGTTTCGTTTACGGTATTCAGTTTGTTTTGAGTGAAAACATTACCGGTTAGAATTTATCGCCAAAAATGTAAAATTTGGCTCAACTATTGTTACTTTTCCCTAATATGTTTTCCTCTATATGGAGTTTTGTGAAACAAAATTTATGTTTGCACTGTTGTTTCTGTTAGCTGTCATTTTTTTGGTGTGTAGTTTCCATTTAATCGCTTTAGCAGGTTGTTATTATTCTTATTCTATATGCATGAGATCTTATTCTCCAGTGTATCGTTTTTACTAAGCTTGATCACTGTTATAGGAAAATGACGTGTTAACATTTTGCAATGGATGATTTGGCCAAAGCACTGTTAAAGTTACAACATGCTGAAAATACTTCGAGATCAGCATGTGCCCCAGTTGGAGCGTGATAGATTGGACAGTCCAGAATAACATAGCCGTCAGTTTGTTTTTGTGTGCGACACTTGAAGGTGTAGAGGGAGCCAAGCATATCACTAAATATATTTTGTTCATGTTCACTTTGACGGTCACTAAATCTTCCATAGGTTTCTACTCCTGTACGAGCAGCTGAGGTTGCTACAACCTTGCAGCAACTGCCGCAAGTTCCGAACTTTCCACAATCTTCCTCTGTGAGGGCACAACAGCATTCAAGTCCAGAGCGCGAACAATCAATCATTGATTTTCAGTGGATGACAATCAGTTAAATGTTGCAATCGACACTACGCCTGAAGTGACCAAGAACATATCTCGTGAAGAATTTGTTACGCTGCAGAGTGAAGGTTTGCACATGGTTAAATTAACATCTTGAAACTTGTTCGATTAACTTCACTCAACAATTGCTCATCTGCATCGGTGTGATGATCTTAGCGATATCGTTTTAGTTATAATTCCTCATTTCGTCTCTTTATATTTATTCTTTTTTTATCCTTCATAACTCCCATCCATACTCAAGAGCAGCGCGTTTTGAAAATTCAGTTTCTCGAATTTGGAAGATATGTTGAGCCTCTCACTTGAGCGCCTCTACAAGAGCATTGTTCTTGATTGGCAGTATTATTTACCATTCGCTTTTCTTGTTTGGCATCTGCTTAAATCACAACTGCCCTAGCGTGGGCCGTGGGGGCTATTCTTTCTGTATTGTCAAAGCAAAGCGTCATTGCTAACACCAAATCATGTTAAAGCAACTACTTATTTTTTCACACAGTTTGACGAATTCGAATTGCTCAACTTGAAATCAAGGGGATTTTAAATTCTGTCAATGAAAAATTGGATCTAATGATGACAAACGAAAGAAGCGCCCCAGTATTTACAGCTCAACAAATAGAGGAACCCCCTTCGGAAATTCCATCTTTGCCCATCAACAGCCTGGAAGATTTTGATGAGCTAGAACACAACCTTGGATCAGCACTGTTCAAAATAAATTGGTAATTATTTTTTTTTACTGTTGACATGGCTGTAGAATCGGTATCACAACACCGACTCTCCTCATAGAATACACAATAGACATACAAGAAATACTGGTTATATTCACCCTCTTTAAAACAGTTTTGCAATGTCGGTACTGCTGCAGATTTCTTGAAAGTTTCAACAAGCATTGATTACAGCAAAACAACGATTTTGTTTGGAAATAGTTGAAATTATACATTTCCCAAAGCTTTTAACACTCTGACAATGTATAATTTTAAATTCCTCTCAATGTAGAACAGGGCTTCCCGATTGGGGGTGCTCGCACCCCCTGGGGGTGCGAGTAGCTGTTACTGGGGGTGCGAGAATTCACAGATGAAGAAGAGCCATACCGTATATAGAGATGGATTTTGTTTAACGAGGGAGGTGGTGATTATCTCTCAGAGCATTCTATGTTGGCCCATACAGCACAGTGCAAAACAACAATAAAATACCACCCGACAAGTTGCTGATAACAGAAAGGCTGTGGTCCGAACGTCACGTGATTGGTGGCGGGATAATGCGATATGTCAAGGCAGAAATCAGTCAGCACTTGGAAAGCCTGAGAAAGTCATTTGACGGATGTTTCTCCCCAGGAAATCTGGAAGAACCGAAAACTTGGATCATCACCCCCTTTGCCTTCAAATTAGAGAAGATGAGAGATGAGGATGAAGATAAGGAACATCTGATAGATATGTAAGTATGCCAATCAACAAAGCTGCTTTATGGGTCCAGCTCACTCGAAACTTTCTGGTGCAGCGTTCAAACTGGACATCCAACTCTGGCTAAGAAAGCATTGCAAGTTTTGGTTCCATTTGCTACCACTTGGCTGTGTGAATCGGGATTTTCGTCTCTATTTTACATGAAGAATAAATATCGCAACGCCCAGGACCCCAAAAATGATCTGCGCATTGCATTGTCCCACAAGGTTCCACGTTTCCAACAGATAATTGCAAAGGAGAAAAGTAAAAGATTGATTAACGCCATTATGTTCTCAGTTTGTGTTATTTCTTTATTTATTTGCTTTTGTATTTTGTGTGATTGCGTTGTTGAAGGCTGCTCTTTTTCCTATTCATTAGCCATATAAAGGCCGTTGAGCTGCTTTTCAGCGTTGTTTTCGTACGTATTTTGAATTTTTTTCTCAGAACTACTTCGCTTCAAAACAGGGGGTGCAAACAATTCCATGGGACGTGGGGTGATAAACGAATCGGGAAGCCCTGATGTAGAGCATCCCTCAATTTTAAAGGGGTCGGAGTCGCTGCAATTTGTAAAACTCCGACTCCTTTGGCCAAAAATTGTTACGGCTGTGACACCACAGCCCTGACTGTTAACAATGAAATTAACAGCTTGCAGTATGAGTGCGCTCTACTTTTATTCTATGGAACATAATCTTGATGTTTAAATTTTATATGATAAATGTTGTTTTGCAGATTTCTTATCTCACTCGGTATTTCACCACGGACCACAAAAAGAGCGGAAAGCAAATTCTTCCTGGAATTTTTACTGACACGCTAATGATGAAGTTCAATTGGATGGGTCAATGCGGTTCCAAGCGCCCAATTAAAGATTGCAAAGTTATTTCTGTAATTCATGATATGCAGCCTAAACTTTAGATTTTGCTCGTACCCTGCTTAATGAACGTAAGTTACAATCTATTTGTAATATATTTGAGCCGTAAAGGATTCTATATAAGTTATCTATTGCTAGCCTATTGCTTTTGTGAATAAGCACTAGCTGCTTTTTTGCTTACAGCATCAGTTCGAACATGCACCTATACAAAAAACACAACGATTGGAGAAGTTAAAGCTGTTGTGCACGAGTTTCTCAAAGCAGCGAAAAAGAGAACAAGAAGACAGTCAGTTGCAGGGATATCTTCGTCCTGCACGGTTCGTGAAACAACTGATGATGCGTGAAACAGCTGCAGTGTCATCAATTATATCTGTATTTTTTGTCATGTGTGATTTTGGTTATAAATAAATTACCATGTAAAACACTGGTTTTGATGTGTAAAAACATGGGTTAGATGTCGCGTGAAAACACAGGTTTGGTGTCGTGTAAAAACACGGGCTGTGTTTGTGCAAATACCCGTGTAATAAACGGGTGCACGTCACGGGTTTTACACGAGAAACTGGAGTACAAGGACACGAATATTTCTCGTGTTTTTTACGAGCCAATGTTAATGGGGACTGTTCAATAATTTTTATTTGTTGTGTTTACCAAATGTCTAAATTTTCTAAAAGAAGTCAATCTTAACTATCGTCAGCAACCAATGACATTTGGGAAAACAAAATTTGGTTCAATAAAACCTTGATCGTGTGAGATCGACATCCATCAACTGAACAGGCTACAGCGACTAGACACAAAAGAAGAAAACTTAAAAGTTAGGCTTGTACTTCTTCATCTCTACCATTATGAGATGCATGTTGACTAGCTCAGTCCTGGCTGGCATCGATTTGAATGGAGGCTGGGTGAAGAGCTTTTGAAATCGATGATAGTATTGGATCAGATGGGTGAAGGCAGCCTGTGAAAGTAAACTTTTAATAATTTCCATTGTATTACAATATTATATTACAGTAGAAATTTCGTTTTTTTTTCTCATAATTTGTGCACATCGTGATAATGCGAAACAAACAAGCGAGGTCAAAATAAGACGAGTAGTGGAATTCTTGGTCAAAGTTTGATCAAACATTTAACCATGCATCAGACAAAAATGTCAAAGATCGAAATGCGTCTTCGCCTACGACAAAAGGTGCAACTTCTTCCGTATTGATGAACAAATAAACGCTCCAGCATATATTGCAAAAACTACGGAATGCTGCATATACGTATTCCACGTTCTTACTGTAAAGAGCCTGTTGTTATATCAGGAACAAATCATAGCGATGTGTAAAAAGAAACATAGGTCGCCATGTAACTAAAAATATAGCAACAAACTTCATATGAATTGTCAAAACAATTTCATACTAAAAAATATTATGTTGCACTGGGGAACAAACTCAGATCGGTATTAAATGAGAACAATATTAATTTCATCAAGGAATCTGGCACAGACCTGTACTATCGTGCTTCCCACTTTGAAGTTGGTGAAAGATCGCGTCACTTCCCGGCTTATTAAATCGACACTCGTGCGCCAACCTGCGGCAAAACCTTGAACCAGGGGAGCCACCTTCTGTTCGAACCGCTTTAATCTGTCTGTCTGGCCAGATTCGATTACAAGCTGAAAAGAATGAACAACGTTACCGCGACACCGCAACCTACTAGACGGGCTATGTAAAAATGCATGCGATCTTAGAAGGTGGTAAAAATACGACTATATTACTTTGGTTGACATTAGGCTGAAAATCGTAGCAGAAAGCTAAACACAAAGTTCATTCTTGAGATGGATAACAATGACGTGTCATGCAAGGCAACAGTTTGGTCTTTACCAACAGTTTGTTTTGAAGTTGTTTTACTTTCATTAAACAAACAATCCTCCGTACTGCGTGGAGGAGATATAGAATCATCTCGAACTTGCCTCGCACTCTTTGACAAACGCCATCATGCCGCCGAAGTGAGGAGCCAATATCTCTTCGACATATTCCTGAGTCCGGGTGTTCAGCAACTGCTGAAAGCTATCTGACTCCTTAGAGTCGTCCACCGTTCGCTCCTGAACAATAAAACACAATCCCTCATTGGTTGTAAGTATGATCGTTTCGCTCTCTCTTTGTTAAGAACTAAAATGACATTTATGCAAATACTTCATTTTCTTGAAAATGACATTTACCACGATTACAGACAGCATCATGTCATAGTTGTTGATGAGGAAAACCAACTGATCCTTCCTCTCATTGAAACAAGCTGCTAGTCTCAGGATAAAGTTTTGAACCTACAGAAAATAAAAAGACATATACGCATCAGAAAGCTGTCAGAACATGAACTTCATTGGCAATCAACAACAACTCTCATCGTTAGACTTTGCATCAATGAAGAACTAAGCAAGAGGGCATTACATAACTCGGCCATAGTTGGTCAGATGGAATCCTAGTTTAGTTCGGGCAATAAAATTTTTAACGTTTTTTCCAACGGGATGGTCAAATTAGCGCTGCATAAAACACTCTGAAAATACAAAGGTAAACTAAAAATAGTTACTGTGTTTATCGATGCCGGCCAAGATAGAAAGCAATGGAAAATCTTTACATGATCGAATTCTGCACAATGTGAAGGCGCAGTTAGATTGCACAATAAATACGTAGCAATTTTAAACAAAACGCAGAAAATAGAAATGTTGTTACTTCAGTTTGTAGTTCGCTTAGCACAGATTCCACTTGGGGGTCTGGAAAGTTTTCGTTGATCCGTACGATGGCCGCACTAAATTCTGCATAACGACGAGTGATCTGTGCAGTGTGATATTCATATTAATTTAAAGAGTGTGTTCTCGACCTGGTGCATCAGAAATAAGATAGCGAGCTGAGTGGCAGATGTAGAAAAAAATTGGAAGCACCGAAGTTTTGCAAAAGAAAAATCTTGTAAGACATCTAGGCTAGAACGATGGAAAGACACTGTCAACACTATCGACTTCACACACTCTAGTCTAGCCGGATAACATGGAATACAATCAACACCCTTACAGACCGTTCAGTGCGCTCTTCTCGCCATGTGCTGTTAATGTCAACAGCATCGCATCACAACCAGTGAAAAACGCGACTTATAGAACAGGTGACCGCAAGTTCTCCCAAGTTGTAAAGTGGAAAACTTCTGATCTCTGGAAAATTCCAACACTTGACGAGGAAAACATCTCCAATGAACTCACATCGAATGAGTTCATCGCTGCCCTCCACTCACCTAAAACCCGTAAGGCATCGACAACATCTGCCCCGAACTTGTACTCCATGCTGGCACCTCCATGAAGTCTTGGCTGCGAAAATTTCTGTCTTCCTGCTTATGCCAACTTCCACAAAATCTGGAAACGAGTCAAAGCAGTCGTGATCCCTCTAAGCCTTATAAGCCGCAAGAGCAGCCAAAGAGTTATCGACCTATATCTCTTCTCTGCATCCATTTTAAAATCTTTGAACGTCTTCACACTCGAGTTGAACCAATTGTAGATCCAGTCTAGTCCCGGAAGCAAGCTGGTTTCCGACGTGGAAGATCTACTGTAGACCAAATCACTCTCATGACTCGACATTGAAGACTGCTTTGAGGCAAAGAAGGCCGGTGCTGTGTCTTGACGTCACAGCCGCCTACGACACCATATGGTACCAAGGCTTCACCTGCAAACTGCTGCACCTGCTGCTCCAGGACTGGCACATAGTGCGCCATCCGTATGATCATGGAGCTTGTTTACAACAGAAGCTTTACCTTCCCTACCAAAAGTAGTAAACTAAGCAGGTTACCGCGCCTTAAAATCAGCGTCCCTCAAGGATCTGTCCTGGCTCCCCTTCTGTTTAACATCTACATTCTACACCCACGGCCTGCCAAACATGGTATCCGTGAAGTTCGCCTATGCCGATGACTTGGCCATTCTACATCTGTCGAACGATTGGAAAACATTAGAAGGGACTCTAAACCAGGACATATCGACACTTTCGCATACCTCCAGAGATGGAGATTGAAGCTCAGCGAAACCAAAACAGTGACGACAGCTTTCCACTTAAACAACCGGGAAGCAAAGCGTGAGCTCAATTTCAACACCGAAGGAAAAGCCCTGTCTTTCTGCCTAAACCCTAAATATCTAGGGGTAGTCCAGGACAAGTCGCTCACTTAGCGTCCACATTTGGAGTCACTACGCAAAAAGATTTCAATACGCACAGATTTACTAAAGTGTCTGGTCGGCTCAGGCTGGGGCCGAAGTTGACACCCGCGCATTGCCACCATTGCACTAGCTTACGCTCCAGCATAATACTATGCACCAGACTGGAGTTGCAGTGTCCACTGCCATCAAATTGACACTGCCATAAATTACGCCTTGCTTATCGTGACTGGATTCCTGCGATCTACACGCTACACCATCGGACAATCTCTCTGTCCTTGCAAGTTTCCAACCAGCTGAGCTTCATCAAGAAGTAGCCATCCTGTCTCTTTCTCGCCGCGCTACGAACCTCAACCACTTGCTCCACTCAAGTCTCTACGAGTCTGCCAGCGTGCAACGCCGGCGACTAAAATCGAAACACCTATTCGCGTAGGCCGCATAACTCTTGATGAAAACCGCTGAAGACCAATCCATCAGTGCAGCTGCTTGGGCGGACCACCAATTGAGCTTGGAGTGGAAGAACTCCTCAGTCCTCAAGACTCCAAGGTTTCATCTCCGACACCGGCCCCATCCAACCAGAATGCTTTTGTTAAGGGAGGCCTAAGTGCGGCACAACCGTCTGCGCACTGGCGTCGGACTATTTCGCTCCAACATGCACAAATGGGGAATGGCTCCATCCGCGATCTGTGAGTGTGGCAAAGACGAACGAACCGCAGAGCCGAAATGGCCCGTTTCAGTGAGTCCGATTCGGTGAGTCCGATCCCTATTCGGTGATTTTTTCAATTTTTTTTTAAATTATCGAGTATCGTAGCCTAATTATCATTGCCGTTTTAGGGTTAAAGGTTAGGGGTTAGGAACTCACCGAATAGTAGCAGACCCCCGCAGACCACACCATCTGCAAATGCGCCATTTATCATGCGTCAAACGGTGTGTGTGGTCTGCGTGAACTAGATGACAAATCTATTAAGTGACTGCTCGAACCTGCCCAAACATCTAAACCGAGCCGCCGCCACTGCCAACGTGTGGTAAAAGGCAGAGCCTCGCGACCCCAGGAGTGGCGAAGAAGGCTCACATGAAGAAGAGGGCTTACTGTGTACTTTTAGGCCTAATGTTTCTCGGCGGCCGATTGTACAAGGATTAATAACAGTTTTTTAATCAAGAAGCATAAATAGTAGGGTGTCCCACTTTTAGGTGACTTTTCAGGAAAATTAGGTTCGGGTCAAATTCTGAATGGATTTTCGTCACTGATTTCAAAAATGACGTTATTTTTTCATTATGACGTCATCTTGATGTGCCAGCTAGCGGATTTTTGCTATTTTGGCTTTTTCACGAATATGGTAAGAGCTAGAGACTTGGAACTTGTGCCAAAATGACCGGAAGGGACGATTTCC
The DNA here is from genome assembly GCF_918807975.1 of Aplidium turbinatum. Taxonomy (NCBI): domain Eukaryota; kingdom Metazoa; phylum Chordata; class Ascidiacea; order Aplousobranchia; family Polyclinidae; genus Aplidium; species Aplidium turbinatum. The sequence continues at coordinate 29,153,104 of NC_137475.1, read as the reverse complement.
TATTTGTTGTCAATACAATATGAAACGCTAACTGCAACAGAAAAGGAGTTATTTTGAAAAAACATGTTTTTGCTCATTTTTGGACAAAAAAATGAGAAACACGGCAATTTTGCTAGTGTGATGCTTTTATTTCGATTGTTAAGTTGCTCCACCTTGTTTAGCAATTAAGTACAGTGGTAGTAGTAGTGATGCACACTCTTGAATGTCTTTCCATGTAAATGAGATTAATTTTACACACGCAAGAAGCTTTTTGGAAGGCAAAGTGAAAGGCCCCAATGCATACGAAGATGGTGGTTTGATGAAAATAATTAAGAAAATATCAAAACTTAAGCCCCAACATCTGAAAATCCGACAATATTGTAAAGTTTCCATCACAGCTATAGCCGCAAATCATTTAAAAGCCAAGATCTTATGGTTTTCTGAGCACAAGAAAGAAGCTAAGATTCATCTTTTCGGAGTGACCATATGTGTCTTCTTGCTATGGCAGTTCATTTAGTGATGAATGTTCCAGGAAATTTGAAACCCCTACTTTTTTTTTATCAAAAAAGGGTGTCCCATGCGCGTTGAATAACAACAGCGAGTGGTTAGCCTACTTAAGATTGCTGATTTTTGGGTATTGTGTTGGGCCTCAGGATATCCCTAAACTTCAACGTATGGTTTCTTTTATTGTTTGTGTCCCTTCATCACTTCCGGTCTTTTTAGACTTCCATCTTAAACCTTCCGCTGCTGAAGGTCCCTCAATTGGTACTGCTTACAAGAGATTTATTACTTGCATATAAATCTGTGGATGAACCAGTATTCAATGCTGTTCTGCAACATTTCGTTAAGCATTCATCCCAATGGTTGAGCCCTAAAAACGTTGCTTTAAGTTCTCCACGCTGAAGCTCCGCCTTTTGCTGCTGATGCGGCAAGACAGAAAAGTTTTCCAAGAAACGTTGATATCGAGCAGACGCTTTTGAAGCGTGACAACTTTAAAGTGATTTTTTTCTTCGAAGAAAGTATGATGGCTCCACGCATTGCATATTTTTCATCTCTATCAACGTTTTTGTGTATGATCAACAACAACAATCGAGGAACAGAGCGCTTTATTGGCAGACTGAAACGCGTTGTGAACGGCTTGATTCGAGATGACCAAGACGATTTGGCCAAAACAGACTTGCGCATTTGTGCTGCTTTGCACAGTATGGTGTGATAAATAATCCCATTGAACTGTGTTGTGTTGTTGAATGGTGGTTTTGTTTGATAGATCTTTGAACTAAATGATCAAGGGTTTAAAGTTAGCTAGTATTAGTAATTGCAATATGCATGTAAAAATCAATGCTGAGGTATATAATCAATTGTAAATACAATATGCTAGACCAGGGGTGGGCAAACTACGGCCCGCGGGCCGCATGCGGCCCGCGAGACCATTTTATGCGGCCCGCCGGCACTTGCAGAAACTACTACTAATCACTTATTGTTTTAATTAAACAGGTTACATGACAAAATATTATTCCCTTTACAAGTGTGTTTTTCTCTTCACTTTCAGTGCGTAAACGCATTCACGCCAGTCGCGCATGTATTGCAAAATGCTCTCACGCATTGTTTGATTCAATTGTTTGATCATAAAATACAAATACGGTAGCGGCTACTGTAGGCCTACCAGTATAGCACTTTCCTCCAAATAGCTTTTCATTGTTATTTGAGACGCACAGTTTAATGTTTTCTACTTCGACAGGATTTTTGTTAAAAAATAAAAGATTTATATTTTTACTCTGTTAAAATAATGAGTGCTGAGATAGTCTGAGCGTAAAATGCGAAAATATAGGGCCGCCTGGAATAAATTGCGACCTTAACATATTTGGTATCGTTGGAAAGCTTAATTCCTCTAGTTTAGGATTATCACTCTCCTCCAACCAGGGACCCTTGGCAAAAAAAGTTGTGGCCGTTTTTTAAGCAACACCTTGCGTCGCTAGTGGCGCAGCTAATCTAGCTATGTTTTCAGCAGAAACAACAAGCCGTGTAAAATTCTGGCAGTCGAAGTTGCTCCGGTGACCACTGACCAGCTTATTAGCCATGTAGTGGTATCCATCTTGAACTCTGAGCGTTGCACAAAAAGAAAAAAAAATAGCCATGAGGTTTGTAAGTAACTAGGCAGTACTGAGTAGGTTTGGGACAGCAAAGATTCTTGATCTACCACTCTGCACTGGCTGCAGTACTAGCCTAAATATCACAGAACTGAGTACCGTACCAGGCAAGCCTACCGTAGTTTAATTTGTTTTGGGAACTGTTTGCAAGAACATCATTATCGGTACCGTAAGTTATGTCAGGTTATTCAGTTAATTTGGTTTGCAACAAAAGTCAAAACGTTAGATAGGGTTCCGGGCAGCAGGCGATACACATTACACAGGTGCACTAGGCCTATAACAGTGTACAGTACGGTATGCTGGGCTATGATGAAAGTTAAAGGAAACAGGTCTAATTGTTTTTTACATGCAGCATGTCTTATAATCTCTAGCTTATGTTAAATTTTTGAATTTACTGTTGTTCTTTTAGTTGAGTTCTCTTTCATTTAACATCTTGGATTTTAAATGGCATTGCATGCAGGTGTGAAGTATTTGTACCAATGAATGCAGTATGGTAGTAGTAGTAGGCCACTGTTACCAGTGCACTGGTGCACAAACTGACAAAGGAAGGGTGTTTATTGAGACCTGGTAGCTTCTAGTGATATCCATGCAACAATACGTTTTCTGGTAATTGCACACACTATCAGTTAAATAAGGAGGCCAGCCTACCAGTAGGAGCTATGGTTCTTGTTACTTCTGAGACCACCTGTAAAGGCTATAACATATTCAGATATAGATTAAGTTTGAAAGAGCAAATGTTCTGTGTGGCCATTTTTTTCCCAGGTCTGATGTTAGTTTTCTCTCTTTACAGCTTTAAAGATTTTTATGAAATACCGGTAATGATTTCTAAGTTGTATAGCTTAGTTTATTAAACAATTAAAATTGATAGACTAGTTTTCAGATGTTATGGAGATAATTGAATAATGGAAAATCAGAATCAAGCTTTTTGTAAAGAAAGTTTATGCATCAAATGCCAATCTCATAATGTATCAAAGCTACAAGAAGTGAAACGAGGTGGACTGAAGACATTAATCAGCTATGCACAAAACATTGGTGACAGTCATCTTTATCAATATCTAAAAGAAAAAGAAGAGAGCGAAAGTAGTTGTAAGGTGCATGAGGTGTGTCAAAAATTACTTGCTGTTTGCTCATGCTTGGAGTGGATGTGATACAACTTCTGCAATATATCAACAAGGTACCAATATAATTAATCAGCTTTGGTAGCAGTACATTTTAATCTTGCTTTCAGTGTTTTATCTATAGTGTTTGTTACAGTGTTTTATATATTTCTGAACTGCTTAAACCATGCTTGTCTGAAAGTATATACATTTTTACCATTTTCTGATCAGCTTTTAAAAGATATGCAAGAATTCAGATGGCAGTCATTACCAAATCCACTCAATATTATTCTAATATTGTAATACTTTTATTTGGAATGCCAATGCATGGAGTGTATGCACACATTATTTGGTGACAAAGATTAAGTATGTCATCTGTCTTGTTGCTTAGGAAAGCTAAAGATATTCAATTACCTGAAGAAGGAAGAATTTCAACAATCTGCTGATGTATTAGGGAGATTAGATTCTGCACGTGAGCAAATAACTGATGCTGGAAGAGATTTGTTATTGAAAAGGTTAGTTACTGGGACTGTATTGGTGCACAGTTAATTAAATAAGAAGAAATGAAAATGTTGCTGAGTAGCCTACCAGTCTGAATGAGATTCACCGATAGTAATGCTATATTTTGTTGATCCATCAAGCTTTAGTGCAAAACCTGCCGATTCACTTGGCCAACTACGGTACGTCAAGTACATGCAGATGGTTGCAACAGCTTCCACTGTTCATCCTGAAAGATTGCCACCCACCGAAGCTGCAATTCGTTTTCATTCCTTCAGAGTACATTTGCAGGTGAAATAATAGTGCGTAGCCTAATGGTATTGTAACACAATACCCGCAATCATTTAGTATAAAAGCGTCTTTGCTCTATAGATTATACCACTTGAAGATATTTTTCAAAAATTGTTTGCTGTCGGTAACTTCAAAATATTACAGCAAATTGCGCTATTAAACTGCGGTAAGGAAAAGATGCAAGTTATAGCAAAACAAGTTGCGTTATAATATGACTAGCATAAACATGTGGTGTAGGCTACTACAAATCAAAAATTTTATGGCAGCAAGACTTGATTTATCTAAGTTGATATAAAACTGTTGCTTCAGGTATGTCAGTGGAAGCATCTTGACACTGAAATCTTGGATCTCGCACAATGGGGATGGAAAGCTGACGCAGCAGGAGCAGTTATGCCAATAAAGGCCAATTTAGATCCGGCACCAGAATGGCTATTGAACGTTGTACGATGCAAATGCAAAAAAGGAACAAAAAATCAATGTGGTACAATGTCTTGCAGCTGCAGAAAACATGGCTTAAAGTGCGTACAGCATGTGGAGAGTGTCGTGGGGAAACTTGTTGCAATCTCAGTTGTGTACAAGAAGACTGCCCTGAGGATTGCGACGGTTTGATCATGTTTCAATAAATTATCTGTTCTGCCAACAAATTAAAATCAAAATTTTACAAGTGCTCCAGTGATATTAAAAACGTTCTATTCCGTTCATATTGTACTCCAATGTATGCATGTCATCTGTGGGAAAATTATCATCAACGTAACATTAATCGCCTGCGTGTTGCCTTCAATAATGCATTTAGAATTATACACAATTTGCCTAAACATTATAGCGTACGTGAACATCAAGTCTTGTGCAACATTATAACATTTCATGCATTACTTCGGAAATATGTTTTTTCTTTTGTTGGAAGATGCGAAGTATCCGTGTGGTTAGCGCGTTGGGCTCGCATTCGAGAGCCTGCATGTTCGACTCCAGCCACCCGCACTTGCCATTGTTTCTCTGGGCAAGAAACTTTACGATCATTGCCTCTACCCAGTGATCGATTTCGAGTAATGGGTAGTACCAAATTTAAGTCATAAGTAGAGTAGACAACCGGAAACAAACATTGCCGTCGGCTGCAGCGTGGGTCAGGTGTATGTCGGAAGGCGTACACCGATGCATAGCGCTCAAGTCCGCTTTCCCGCAATGCAGGATAAAGATAAACAAACAAACAAACTCTATTGTTGCCTCCCTGATGAGGTCCGATTGCCATCGTATATCAAATTATCGTCTTCATTATAATAATTCTATGTATGCTGATATCTAGTTTTGATGGCTGCCATGTCATCTGATTGTTTTTATCGTTCTGAATACTTTCAGTTCTTCTAACTTGCAACACTACCGTACCATTGTCTGTAAACTTGTAACATTAGATAGCCTATTTAGTGAGATTTTGTGCATTTGCAGTTTGTGTATTATTTCGTTGTTGTTCGTTATTTGTGCATTTGCAGTTTGTGTATTATTTCTTTGTTTTGTATATTGACAGCTTTGTCTGATGCAAATAAATATTATTATTTGTGTAGCCTATTGCCCAAATTTGAGCTACCGGAAAGATTCCACTGGATACAGTGGATAGTTGAGCTGTACTCCTCAGACATGGCATATCCACTAGCAGTGTGAGTCAAATTTTCACCGTCGACAAGAACAATAGTTACACGCCTTGGGCACTGGCAGCAATGACCGAGTGTTTAGCGCGTTGGGCTCGCAGTCGAGAGCCTGCATGTTCGACTCCAGCCACCCGCATTTGCTGTTGTTTCTCTGGGCAAGAAACTTTACGATAATTGCTTCTACCCAGTGATCGATTTCGAGTAATGGGTAGTACCAAATTTAAGTCATAAGTAGAGTAGACAACAGGAAACAGACCTTGCAGTCGGCTGCAGCGTGGGTCAGGTGTACGTCGGAAGGCGTACACCGATGCATAGCGCTCAAGTCCGCTTTCCCGCAATGCAGGATAAAGATAATAAAACAAAAACACTCCACGGCATAATTATTGAAGTAAAGTTTTAAAAATTTTTGCATTTTTTGTATAATGCCCATAATATACTCTAGCCACTTGTAGCGTTTAGTTTTGTCATTGAACCGGACCTGGGGTCAAAATGCCCCCTTGAATCATTATATGAAGCTCCGTTATGTCTAAAAACGATTTTTTAGAACAAATCTATTGGATCTGCAATTATCAATGGGCTGAGAGTATTAGGTAAGCAATTTTAATTTGATGACGTCAGAGTGACGTCATTTAAATATAAATAATATTTTATCATATGTGAGTTGTCTCTTTCTTATACACATAGGGAAAAAAGTTAAAAATGAGCCTAAAAACTTGTGCAAAAGGAAAAATACAGTTTCGCCACTAGCGGCGCAAGGTGTTGCTTCAAAAACGGCCATAACTTTTTTTGCCAAGGGTCTCTGATTGGAGGAGAGTGAAAATCTTAATCTAGAGGAGTTAAGCTTTCCAACGATACCTAGTTTGTTAAGGTCGCAATTTATTCCAGGTCAAAACGTTTTACGCTTAGACTAAGAAGCGAAAGATTGAAAACGAAAGTCGTGTTTTCAATAAGGAATGGACTGTTAAATTCTATTTTATCGAAATTGGGAATAAAGCAGTTTGCTTGTTGTGCCGTGAGTCCGTGGCTGTTTTCAAGGAGTACAATTAAAAAAGACACAACCAAACCAGAAGATTGTGAAAAACTGTGAACAGGTGCACATTGCACAAGTCTCATTAACTTTTGTGATGATGATTGCAAAGCTTTAAACGTAACTGAGTTGTGAAATATAAAAATTGTGTTTAATATGAATATGTGTTTATTTACACACCGGGTAAATTTTCCTACTTTGTAATGAGAGTGTGCGGCCCCCCGGCTGCAACATTTTTTCAAATGTGGCCCTAAGTACAAAAAGTTTGCCCACCCCTGTGCTAGACTACTTCCACTGTACTTAATTGTTAAACAATGTGGCGCAACACAGCAACTTAACAACCGAAATAAAAGCGTCACAGTAGCAAAATTGCCGTGCTTCTCATATTTTTGTCCAAAATGAGCAAAAACATGTTTTTTCAAAATAACTTCTTTTCTGTTGCAGTTAGCGTTTCATATTGTATTGACAACAAATAGGAAATCGTCCCTTCCGGTCATATTGGCACAAGTTCCAAGTCTCTAGCTCTTACCATATTTGTGATAAGGCCAAAATAGCAAATATCCGCTAGCTGGCACATCAAGATGACGTCATAATGAAAAAATAACGTCATTTTTGAAATCAGTGACGAAAATCCATTCAGAATTTGACCCGAACCTAATTTTCCTGAAAAGTCGCCTAAAAGTGGGACACCCTAATAAATAGTATTGGACCAAATTCATCAAATTAAAACTGCATTTCCGTAGAAGTTTGAGCTACAACATTTGGTTTAAAACTGAAGTCAAGTTTTAAATAATAATCCTTCTTTCACGGAGTAATATAACACTTCCGTTGGCGGTTAAAATTCTAACTATCATAGACTGTGACTAAATCACTTACATAATGTGGTCTGACATCTATCGATGCCAGATTGTTGACGTTGCATTCCTGCACGCTGCGTATGTGCATGCGCACTACGTGGTCAAAACGAGGCCACAAGATGGCGCTAACCGTGTCCCAGTACCTGTCCAACGAAGTAACTTCACGATTGTGCATTATAACCTAAAAGTATGTAAAAAAAATTCAGCAAGACGAACCTTTATGCCGCACCACAGAGTGGGATATTTAAAAAAACGGCTACGGTTTATGCTTTTTGTGCATTAATTTTTTTTACTGCCTTTTGATGATAAAAAGGAAAAGTTTCATAAATTATTAAATCTTTCTGGATTCTCACCTTAAACTTATTGACAATATGTATGCAGAGGAATAGAGCGATGCTGTCATAGCAATCGGAACAATATGAATCCACATGTTTCTGAAAACAAAAATGTGCGCAGCTTTTAATTGTTAGAACTTTTTCCTCGGAGAAGAAATGTAACCTTTGACTGCCTTTGATGTAGCAATGTTAGCATCAGCACTCGCTATTTGACCCTTACCAGTCTTGGAAAAAACCCGCAAAAGATAGAATTTAATTTCAGCAGCCATGTGTACCAAATAGATGGCTTTACTTTCAAGTATTAGCATATAAAAAGTGACTTTACATAATCTTTCTTGAATTAGTCGCCTACCAAGTAAAGTGCGAGCGTCTTTCCCATGATGGAGTTGAACAATTCCTGAGCGGCAGATGAGGATAACATGAAGAAATCGCAAACGAAGAGATACTCACGACAACTGGAGTCCAGTAAAGCATAATGCTGGCTTCGAAACAAGCTCTCAAAAGAACACTAAAAAAATATGCGTATCAGTTTCTTTTCATTGTAGTGGGTAAAGAATGTTTGTTCTAAAGTTGTAGTTTAAAAATTAAGTTGTTGATTTGATCTGTTAAATGAGGCTTATTACTAAAATAAAAGCATAATTTGAAGAGCAGGGAGTAAACTGCATGGTAAACCACTATAAAGTTGCAAAATCATCATCTAAATCAGAGGTTTTCAACCATTTTTTCACCGCGACCCCCTTAGAGCAATCAACGTAGCCTCACCCCCCATAAAATTATTCAACAAAAGCATAGTTTATTTAACGCAAAATTTAACTTTAGAAATTCGATTTAAGACGACATCCAGCTTTGTGTTACAGTCTTGCTACATCACTAAAAAAAAGAAATTATACACTCGGACAGCAAAACTCGTCATTTTTACATTAATCCAACGTCTGCAGGCTACATTCAATGTAAAAATGGCGGATGTTGCTGTCTGGGAACTAGACGGAAACAATGCGCTTAAAATTACACGTGATATAAAACAAAATGAAATTGTTTCTCACCTTTGCGTCACTTTTCTGAGCCGCATGAGGAACTATGATGGGAGCTTCCAATTCCTCTCCGAGAATTCGATCTCTGGTCCCGATGGTGAATACGGAGGATCGGTTGCGCATGGCTGGTCTTGAGGAAGAGAAAAATCCTCTTTTAGATGAATCTTCAACGGCCATTAAATCATCTTTGCTAGCCGCTTCATCAAACTGGATGAAGAATCAGTGTTTGAGGATAAAAAGATGAAAAATTTCTGAGTGGTAATTGGTTAGCTGTCATCAATTTGCATTAACTTTGGTGATCGCAATACTTGAAATCTCAAACTTGGTTAGGTGGTTGGTCAAGAACTAAATGACTACAAAAAAACACATTAAAGTTGCAAAAAATATTTTAAGACGATTTGATATAAACCAAATAGTCTCATCGAATTTCTAAAGAATTACTGAAAATACAGATACATCAAATACGAAAAAATCAAAAGTTAATGCAAAAAGTGTCAATGCCGTACCTGTAATTTCATGACCCTGTTAATGTAACTCTTGAAATAAGACAGATATACTTTGCTAACGGTGTCTACATATTCGTCGCGAACTTCCTTGGCAACATGCCGTTCGTTTGAGAGAAGAAATTCATAGAAGAACCTGTGAACATGCACTGGTGTAACATTCTATTAGATCTTTTTAGACTTCCAGTTTTTTTTACATTGATTCATCGTCTATTCTACGGACTTTGAAAGGTTAAAAAAAGAATTGATTCTCTAACTGGGGATATCGCTGACGTAGGGAGTGCAAACCGAACGTAGAATAGCTTTGTACTAAAACTTAACCCTTCGTCTCCCGACTGGTCCATGTCTGGAGAATAGTCAATAATCATGCATATTTTGTTCTGTAGAAGCGTTGTGCCGTGACTGCACTGAGCTAACAGCAGTAAATAAATGAAGTTGAAACGTTACAGAAAGTCAATCTGTTACCTTGAGTTGAGCATAGCATCTTGCCCAAGCTGGTAATTACTCAAAGGCTTGCGAAATGAGTAAATTTTTTGTATCATAAACTCACGAATTTTTCCGACAGCCTAAAAAAAGAAGTGGTTTTCAAAACGCTATTCCACACGGATATACTTTTTCACCACCTTAGTCACGTAACTTTGATCTGAGCAAAGCAAACAAGCGTTAAAATTGTTACATTGCTTCAACGTCACCAAACTTTAGATTTACCAAGAAAAAATTCTTTTATTTGTCCAGTAGGCTACATATCTGCGTAACGCAGAGGAGTCTATAAAAATTTTGATGTCAATAACGAATTGTTTGCATTCTTACCTTGTATTTCAGCTTATCAACAATATCCTGCACATCCCTGCAAGCTGCGGTATCGTTGTAAGAATGTTGCTTCACAAAGTTGATTTTGTGGTTCAGTTCGTGCAATTGCTCTAAAAAAGCTCTTTCCGTGACGGGAGTGTCCAATATGTGACTGCAAGTTAAATAGTTTCATTCTGCATTCACAGCAACACGACACTAAAAGCCAAAGGCCAAAAGATCGCACAAAATGAACACTGTTGTGTAAGTGCCAGCAGTTGATGAACGCAAAATAGCAGTAACACCTAAGCCTTCCATTCTTCCAAAATTTCTAATCATAACTATATAGCGTACCACACGAAATTGGATGAAGTTAAATCACTCAATCTGCATTACAATTTACAACTGAATTCTCCTACACTGGTACTAATGCAGTTAGTACGCAATGCACACTATGAATTAATGGTAAATACATTAGAGATTGGAATAAGAAAGTTTCATGTGACACAATTCAGCACATCATTAAGCTGCCAATGAACATAAGTTAATTTCGAATAAAAAATTGTAAATAATGATGTTTACAACTTCTGTGGCGTCGCATGGGCGTTGCCATCTCCTCAAAATGATTTGACGTACTGAAAGCTAAGTTTAAAGATGAAATACAATACCGTTTATTTGTATAATGCATTAAGTATTACTGTATTTTATAGCTACTTTCGGTTATAGGCAAATTGTTCGTAAGCAATTGTTCGTAAAGCAATTGTTCGTAAGCACTTGTTCGTAAAACAATTGTTCGTAAACTGTTTTTCGTAAAATGAAATCCGTAAAACAATTCTTCGTAAAGCATTTCTTCGTATACATCAAATTTTAACTGCATGCACGAAAAAATGCTTTAGGAAGAATTGTTTTACGAAGAATTAATTTTACGAACAATTGTTTTACGAACAATTGCTTACGAACAATTGCTTACGAACAATTGCTTTACGAACAATTGCTTACGAACAATTTGTCGGACACCGCTACTTTCAATGGTCAAGCTACTAATAATGGTACTTAAAATCTTTGGTACTTAAATCTTTGTAATCTTTACTTAAATCTTAAGTACTTAAATCTTATTAAATCTTTGTACTTAAATCTTTGGTACTTAAAATCTATGGTATATATATACTTAAAATCAAGCTACTTAAAATCTTTCTAACGGTCAAGATACTGATAAAACAATAATAGCAAACCAATGGGATCACCTTATCATTGATTCGGGAACAACCATTTCATCAACTAATTGACTGAGTTCACTTTTGATAGCTTGTCGATTTTTTAATTTTACATTCATGGTAACAGATTGTTCTTGTAAGCACTGGATTTCAGCGCTGATGCTGCTCAGGTCATGTTGAAAGCCATGCAACATGCTCTCCATGTGCTGTAAAAGACGACATTTCAAACAAGGCAAAGTAAATGAAAGATTAACATTCATAAAAAGAGACATTTATATGATGTCAACTAAAGTATATCTACCTGTTTCAAACCAAAACAATAACTCTATTTAAACATCAAATTAGTTTGCTGAAAGAAAAAATACCCTTCCTTTCCCAGAAAAAATCTCAAAAGCAATAAGTAGACAGACTAAATAAAAAGAACACTCTAGTCTCTACAACGAATAATCAGATAGAAAGTGGCAAATAAGGATGGCTATCATTCGTGTTCACTGTTCAAGAATGATGGTTTTCGTATAAACACTAAAAGTAACATCATAGATGACTGATAAATCAACAAATAAACACTTGTAATAATTAGTTGCTTCAAATTCAGTACTTTTTTAAGATTTTAGCGTTTTTTACTTGTTATAATACACAACTACAAACCTAGCCCACTAGCCCAGAGGTGCTCAAAGAATTGGAGGAATGGCCCGTTTCGAAGACAACCGATTTTGTGATGTCTTGAAAATCCATCAACGACATTTGCTTATTTAGAGAATTTGTAGGGATCATGATAGGGGTCTGCTACTATTCGGCGAGTCCGATTCGGCGAGTCCGATTCGACTAGTCCGATTCGGCGAGTTCCCTATTCGGCGAGAGCCTTTTTCGGCGAGTGCCCTATTCGGCGAGTTTTTGAAATTTTTGAAAGGAAATTATCGGGTACCGTAGCCTAATTATAATTGCCGTTTTTACATAGTTTTAACGTCGCTAAACGTTGAAATTGTGCAGAAAGGAATAAAAATAAAATGTTTGAACTATTAAATTAAAATTCGTCATGTCAGTTCAGTTGTTTTTATTTCTGACCATCATATGAAAAACAATACACGTCAACATAGCAAAGGTGTAAAAAAGGTAGAAGCGACAAAACGCGAACGTTAAAACGTGCTTGTGACCGGAGTAAGTTATTGAGTTGAAAGAAACATACGCGCCGACTTCAGGGGGGGCCGGCGCCCCCCGTAAATTTATGGTTGAGGGGCAACAAAAATGGTGATGACAAGTGGTGTTTCAAAGATAAAACACTTCGCGAAGGAGATTTAGATAATTTAAACGGACTTAAAAAATGCGGAAAGCAAGAAAAGCCTACGTTGCTCTTGCCCGCAAAACAGCAGCTCGCATGGCTATCTCATACGGTATGGAAATTTCAAAGTAGATGGTAGAGTACTGCTGGAATAGTCACGTAACTATTCACTGCAATATTAAGTAAACCAGCTAAATTAGACGGCTTGACGCGCTATTTTCAACGAGATCTTCCCTCTGTGAGATCAATTATGATTCAACAGAACGCATTGTTTTTGCAATGTGTGAGAATTAAATCGAAAACCGATAAAAGAAAAGGTGTTTAATGGTCTTGGTCGCAGATATTGCCTGCATTAACGACGTCTCTTACCGCTATTATCACCTAGCTAACCTGACATCATTGTTTTATGCGGCCGCTAAGGTTTGACATCGACTTTAACGATCATGGAATGTTACGTAATAATAAGAACGATTATATCCTACACGCAAAAATAAAAAAATGATCTCTTTCTGTTTTGTCTCGTGAGCTTTGCATATTGCTCAACAAGTGCACAAAGTTTAGAATTGACAAGAAATCATTGAATTTGAAAATTAAGTTTGAATCACTGCAAATAAACGTATTCAAAACTTTCACTTAAGCCGACGCGATTTCACAATCCGTAATCTACGTCGACAATGATTTTTAGTGCGTTCATTTTGAAAATTGCTGAGCTGGAGACAACAGCTTGTCCCGTGTTAGTTGAACTTGTCTTTTTGAGGTGAAAATCACTTGCGAACATCTCGATCTTTACTCGAGTATAGCCTACTGTATTCAATAAAAGACTATAAAGACTTTCGATAAAAAACAGAAGAGAAAACACTTCGCCGTTGTCAACGCTTTGAAAGTAAGTAATTAGCGAAACGAGGTTAATAAAACTGATACCGGGTTTTCACTCTGCTTGAGATCATGATTTTTTGCGTTTTATTTCGATAACTTCACTGTCTTGATCGTTGTTGTTCACTCGCACGAAAAGGACATGAATCGGCTTGTTTTCCAACAGTTCCAATTATGAGCTAACAATATCAAAATTTTTATGACTAGGCGTACTGCGTGCGTAAAACTAATCCTTTCAAGCAGCGGTTCTAATAAATTCGGTTTGCGACCTATTTGTTAATATAAACACGACACTAAGCTTAATCAAAGACTATTTTAACCGAGTAAATAGCGCTATGGTTATGACGTTATCACCTTTCTCGCCCCCCAAGGTTTTTTGAAAAGTCGGCGCCTATGGAAAGAAATTTGGCACGGTCGCAACACCTTCAGAAAAATTTAAGATATGAAGGGAAAATAAAACAAAGAAAATGTTACAAAAAAATAAATAAATAAATCATGTTTATGTCTGTAAGTTAGCACTTTTGAATAGTTAAAATGATTAGTTTGGATCAACAAATGTGTGGCCTACAGCTTGGATTTAAAAGAAATTATCGGGTACCGTAGCCCAGTTATCCCAACCAGCAAAAATTTCCGTTTTTACATCGTTTTAACGTCGCTAACTGTTGAAATCGTGTAGAAAAGAGAACTTTGCTGACTAGGATACGTTGAAGCTGAGAAACATTCACAGAAGCCCTTCGAATTGTTCCAAGAACCCATTTAGCATAACATTTTATTTGTACATTGATTCAACGTCTGAATACATTATCTTAAAAATGCAACGTATCGTAGGGCTTCTGTGAATGTTTTTCAGTTTCAACGTATCCTAGTCAGCAAAGTTCTCTTTTCTACAGGATTTCAACGTTTAGCGACGTTAAAACGATAGGCCACACATTTGGTTAGCCTTTTCATTCTGTTACTACAATGGGTTCTCATTTGTTGATCCAAACTAATCATTTTAACTATTCAAAAGTACTAACTTATACACATAAGCATGATTTTTTTTGTAACATTTTCTTTGTTTTATTTTCCCTTCATATCTTAAATTTTTCTGAAGGTGTTGCGACCGTGCCAAATTTCTTTCAACTCAATAATTATGATACTTCGGTCACAAGCACGTTTTAACGTTCGCGTTTTGTCGCTTCTACCTTTTTCTACACCTTTGCTATGTCGACGTGTATTGTTTTTGATATGATGGTCAAAAATAAAAACAACTGAACTGACATGACGAATTTTAATTTAATAGTTCAAACATTTTATTTTTATTCCTTTCTGCACGATTTCAACGTTTAGCGACGTTAAAACTATGTAAAAACGGCAGTTGTAATTAGGCTAGGCATACGCGCCGACTTCCGGGGGGGCCGGGGGGCCGGCGCCCCCCGTAAATTTATGGTTGAGGGGCAACAAAAATGGTGATTACAAGTGGTGTTTTAAAGTTAAAACACTTCGCGAAAGAGATTTAGATAATTTAAACGGACTTAAAGAATGCCGAAAGCAAGAAAAGCCTGCGTTGCTCTTGCCCGCAAAACAGCAGCTGATCGCATGGCTTTCTCACACGGTATGGAAATTAAAAGCAGATGGTAGAGTAACTTACGCTGCTGGAATAGTCACGTAACTATTCACGGCAATATTCAGTAAACCAGCTAAATTAGACGCGCTATTTTCAACGAGGTCTTTCCGCTGTGAGACAATTATGATTCAACAGAACGCATTGTTTTCTTCGCAATGTGTGAGAATTAAATCGAAAACCGATAAAAAGAAAAGGTGTTTAATGGTCTTGGTCGCAGATATTGCCTGCATTAACGACGTCTCTTACCGCTATTATCACCTAGCCAACCTGACATTGTTTTATGCGGCCGCTAAGGTTTGACATCGACTTTAACGATCATGGAATGTTACGTAATAATAAGAACGATTATATCCTACACGCAAAAATAAAAAAATGATTTCTTAAAACAGCTCTTTCTGTTTTGTTTCGTGAGCTTTGCATATAGCTCAACAAGTGCATAAAGTTTAGAATTGACAAAAAATCATTGAATTTGAAAATTAAGTTTGAATCACTGCAAATAAACGTATTCAAAACTTTTACTTAGGCCGACGCGATTTCACAATCCGTAATCTACGTCGACAATGATTTTTAGTGCGTTCATTTTGAAAACTGCCGAGCTGGAGACAACAGCATGTCCTGTGTTAGTTGAACTTGCCTTTTTGAGGTGAAAATCACTTGCGAACATCTAGACCTTTACTCGAATATATATCCTACTGCCCTACTGTATTCAATAAAAGACTACAAAGACTTTTGATAAAAAACAGAAGAGAAAACACTTCGCCGTTGTTAACACTTTGAAAGTAAGTAATTAGCGAAACGAAGTTAATAAAACTGATAGCGGGTTTCCACTCTGCTTGAGATCATGATTTTTTGCGTTTTATTTCGATAACTTCACTGTCTTGATCGTTGTTGTTCACTCGCACGAAAAGGAAATGAATCGGCTTGTTTTCCAACAGTTCCAATTATGAGCTAACAATATCAACATTTTTACGACTATACGTAAAACTAATCCTTTCAAGCAGCGGTTCTAATAAACTCGGTTTGCGACCTATTTGTCAATATAAACAAGACACTAAGCTTAATCAAAGACTATTTTAATTGAGTAAAATAGCGTTACGGTTATGACGTCATCACCTTTCTCGCCCTAAGGTTTTATGAAAAGTCGGCGCCTATGAGGCTAGGGTACCCGATAATTTCCTTTTAAAAATTTCAAAAACTCGCCGAATAGGGCACTCGCCGAAAAAGGCTCTCGCCGAATAGGGAACTCGCCGAATCGGACTAGTCGAATCGGACTCGTCGAATCGGACTCGCCGAAACGGGCCATTCCGTTATGATAGGCGTTTTTTGTGTTTACCTTCCCATACACAACACATGCAAATGAAACGATTATTGTTTCAGTGAGATAGATGTAAATTAGCTACTTGCGGGTATAGGCTACAGGATGATTGATACTAGTAACATTGAGGAAAGGGATCATGATTTGATAACTACTCTTTTTTTTTGCTGAGACTTTATTTGATTAACCTCTATCAAAGCTAATTCTTTTGAATAAACAGAAGCCGCTGGGGGATTTTAAAAATCTTTGAAAAGGGCTTGACTCCGAATTGGGATATTTCCGCATCGGCGTCTCCAAATCGGATTCTCCTGATAGTAGCAGAACGAAATATGGGTCCCATCTCAAAATTGAATCGTCTATTAAAGATCTATTTTTCCTATTGAAACAGGCTTATACCATATATTATATACTGATTATTTTGTGTTGTGTTTAGTTTTTCAACAACAAAAAAAGTCTAAACAAAAATTTTAATTATTCTTAGAGTAGGCTAGACTGAAATAACTTTTTGCAGGGGCATGAGGTGCATTCAAAATCTAAAAATGAGAACCTCTGACCAGCCATATCATAACAATCTCACATTCACTAACCTCTAATATATTATCACATTCTCCGATCTGTTTGTGAAGAGAAGCTATATTTTCACTTTCTTGTATGTCTAAAAAGTTGTGGAAAAAGTGTTACATATTTTTGCATAAATAAGTAAAGGTGGTCCAATACTTGATTTAAAGTGCTGGGGTTGTATAAATATATAGAGTAAAAAAGCGATAGGACCATTTCTGGCTCAGTGCCAATTGATAGACTGCTTGGGATTGCATGGTACAACTTTTGAGCATCATTATGTTCCAATATCTTACACCAAAATTATCCTCTTTCTCTGTTTTGAGCTTCACTACAATATAGTGTTGATAACCTTTGTCACTAACACTTTTAGTAGTTTGTATTCGGTGTGTTTAACAGCTCAACTGCAAGTTTAAGATTTTCTCAAGAGATATCTTACTGATGCTATTTATTATTGATGTCAAGTGCGGCAAACATAGACGCAAAATGGATTATCTTTGAAGGAAGCAAGAGCTTCACATGATAATGTGAAAAAGTGGAGGATGAAACCAAATTAAGGGAGGGGGGGGGGGGGGCTTCCACAAATCTACAATGGAAAAGTGAAAATATTTTGAATGAAGCAGTTTGTAAAAAATCTTCACATAATGACAGTGCAATTCAGTTACAGATGAGCTCAGTTTAAATAGGGAATCCATGCAATGTAGGCTACAGGTTAAAATAACAGGATGAAAATCAGAAATTACAGATTCTTTTTATTGATGCAATGATGCAACTACTAGAGCTGTTATTTATTAACTTAATGTATTTGCTTGATAATGCAATTTGGAATTGGAACTTACAGTCCTTTATTGAGCCGTCTTCCACTTTATTTAAATCTTTTTCTATCTGCTTTGCATATTCCCGCAAATCTACACCCTGTAAGAAAACAATAACTCAAGTTAAAGTTAAGGCATATTTATGTGAACAGTTTCAAAACCACCACGAAACGTATTAAGTATTTGTTTATTTGGACGAACGGAGATGACATTAATACTAGATTATATACAAAAAAAGACAAGATAGAAAAACATAAGAAAATCGACATTTCTCTCATAACTTACAGTATTTACCAGTGTGCTGTAGTGAAAAGGGTTGGATGTAGGATATGCAGAGAAAAAAGAGTTATCAAATTGACAACAGGACATACAATATTGATTGGTATTAACTGTTAAAGTACATGTTGTCCATGGATTGGTCATTTGGCTTATTTTCTTAAAAATTGCATCCACTTAAATACATGTGCCCGAAAAAATGCTAAAAGTGCATTGACCAACTTTAAAAAAAATGTTGTGATTTCTGCTATCAGCATCTTAAAATCTGGTAAAAATAGTACTGTTGTTAATGTTGCAGAAGATTGTGTGAACAAATAAAAACTATACTGTACCGATTCCAGTGCCTCTTTGACCAATTCATCTTCTAAATTTTCTTGTATATGTTCTGCAAAACAATAAACATATTAAATCTCAAGTTTGCATTAACCATTAGCAGGCCTGTAAGCTCCTTTATTTTTTCCAGTGAATAAGCATGGCCAGCCAGAGCTCATTCCCTGTAACCAAACTCTCAGTCAGCCAAAATAAAAAAACACGATAAAAAGTTATCTCATTTTAAAAAATCTGTTAACTAATATCGTGCCTTTGTGTTTATTCAGGTAACAACAAAACAAGTTCATGAAACATATTTGCAGACTGGGTCATTCCACATCAAATCACCCAACAAAAATGAAATTTTTAACACCACCATCTCCAATTTTCCTCAAATTTGGATTGTGTGTGAGTTCTGGGTAAAAAAGCATGAATTTCAAATTTTATCAAAATCCGGCCAGTGATTTTGGAGATATGGGCCTGTGAAATTTCGTATTTTGGGGGAAAATTGGGGTACCCGGCTTATTTCAAAATGCCATTTCTCAGCAACCACTGGGTGTATTTTAATGAAATTGGTGTCATTTTGCAGGAAATTGGTCAAGGATTTCATTTCTGTGGTTAATTTTCAAAAATAAGCATGTTTGGGGGTAATGACCTTTTGACCTTTGCTTTGACCTTGATTTTGACCCTGTGGATCACGTGATACAAAAAACTTGTCTACATGAAAAATATTCTTTGGCACTATCTCTATAACATATGAAAAAATGGGAGAGGTAATATTTCTATTTTAGCCATAGTTTTTACTCAAAGTTTGCATGTCTCATGATTTTTCAACAAATTTTCTTAAAATCACCTTCAAAAATAGTATGTATATATGGTATGTACAAATGGAACGATATGCACATTGCATCATCAGAAAGAATGGGTCCAAAATGATGATGAAGGGTGTTTGTTTTTTTTGCAAAATAAGCTTATAACATTGGGAAATGATGGCAAATGGTGGAGGGGGTAAAACATCTCAAATTCTGATGATGTAATACATAAACGCTCCCAATTAATACTGCATAAAAATGAGTTAAATGACACAGTTTAGTCAAGACACAACAGACAAAATGTTAGGTTCTGAAAGTTTTCCATAGACAGCAATCACTGAGCTGACCAGTTTTTACACAACCTGTGAAGTTTAATTGTATCGTTTTTGGAAATAGTGTAACGACATCTGCCAGATGCAATCATGGAAGGAGTTTCAATGATACAAACAATGTTATTAATATCGATCCAGCATTTATCAGCAGAGGTAGGCCAGTAGAAGATTCTGGCTGGACCATGAGGATGCATAAAGTTTACATGATAGTCTCCAAACTCATCACAAATGTCTTTCACCAAACCTATCCACGGTTCATAATCATATATACAGCAGTCAGCACACATATGTCTGTTTTGCGATGTTGATAGGTTCATTCAATGCTTCAAGTGCAAGGTCTTCATCTCACTGACACTATTTCAGGCAGATTTTTTTGAGCACTGAGTTTGTACGCGAATAACTTTGTTTCAGAAATCGGAACCAATCTATGGAATTTTAGTGTTCCTTTTATTGTCTTTGCCAACGAGAATCTTTTTTTCAATTTTTCTTTGCAAGCTTCAAAATCCGGTCAGGCTTGACATTGAAAAATTGAATTCCTTGTATGTTGAGCCATACTAGACCTACTAATTAAGCGATTAGTTTTTGTTTCTCGGCAGCCGATTTGTAGCAAGAATTGACAGCATTAGACACGTGTTTCGCCCATGAAGCTGGGCTCATCAGTATCGCACCGTATTCTGCCACAAATTTATTCGACCACCGCTTTACCAGTCAGTTTAACTCTTATCTTTGTGGAAACAAAGAAAGAGCCAACAAAACCAGCAGGCGCCAGGGCAGAGGACATTGTGAAGAAAGGGGCGTTCTTCCCGGCTAGCCGGGAAGAACGCCCCTTTCTTCACGATTAGTTTTTGTCAATTATTGCCATTGTTACATTCATGCAACGTCAAACAACATTGATTCGCCGTTAAAGGAGCAAAAGTGTCTAGCCGCGCCGTTTGTCTCCACTCTGCTACTGGTAGCCCAGTGCTATAAATCAAGTAAATTGCGCAAACCTGTGAGGAATTTTATTTGCGGCAAAAGTCTGACCGCAATTTCCACAGCTTTTACATCGTTTTAACATCGCCAGATGTTAAATCGTTGTAAAAACTGTAGCATTGTTCTTCAAAGGAGTAATTTTCTCCCAAACGACGTTATCAATTAACTCTGTTGCCAAAATGCTTTAAATTTGTCGTCTCAATCATCACAGTTGCGTTTGTTACGTCACTGATATTAAACTCGCAAGTTTCGTCCCGCAACCCGCACATACCAATCACAAAAAATATGCGGAACTGAATTACCAGGACCAGACGTTGTTGCGTACCAATTGTATTTATTACTTGTTTCCAAATCGTGTTAGAGGAGACATAGACTTAAATGTAAAACTAGGCTAGCCCAACAACCTAGCAAAATCGCCCTTTTGTAAAACGCACAAAATAACCTTAATGACGTGACAGTATGTGTTCGCCCGCCCAGCCATTTTGAAAACTCGGCGCCTATGGATAACGATATACCTTATCAGACTGACCATGCTATAACAGTATGGCGAAATCAATTTCTCATATTAAAAATGAAGCTGGTACACTGTTGTTGCAAGAGCAGCAAGAATTATTCTACAATATAAGGTTTAAGCTAACCGGATTTTATGAAAATTTCACAGATATCGTCCTCTTTGAATGAAAACTATGGCTAAACTAAAAATATTACCTCTCCCATTTTTTCATATGTTATAGAGATGGTATCAAGGAATATTTTTCATGTGAACAAGTTTTTTGTATCACGTGATCCACAGGGTCAAAATCAAGGTCAAAGCAAAGGTCAAAAGGTCATTACCCCCAAACATGCTTATTTTTGAAAATTAACCACAGAAATGAAATCCTTGACCAATTTCCTGCAAAATGACACCAATTTCATTAAAATACACCCAGTGGTTGCTGAGAAATGGCATTTTGAAATAAGCCGGGTACCCCAATTTTCCCCCAAAATACGAAATTTCACAGGGCCATATCTCCAAAACCACTGGCCGGATTTTAATAAAATTTAAAATTTATGCGTTTTTGCCCAAAACCTAACCACAAACCAAATTTGATGTAAATCGGTGATGGTGGTGTTAACAGCACTGGGTGAATTGAGCTGTAATGACCCAGTTAATTGCACTGCTTCCCAAGTAGGTAGGTTGATGCCTAGCCTTTTTACAAAATTTTTTTCAGCAATATTTCTCGTTGGCATATGAAGGACTTTGCCTTGTTTATGAAAAGATTACAAACGCAAGTGAAGAGAAAAAAGTTTCACGAACAAACGCAAGTGGAGAAAAAAGCTTCAAATACCAATGGAGTTCAGAAATGTTGGCTTGTGAAAGCCAGTGACCAAATATGGCCTACCAGTGCAATAGCATCAGAGGTTATTTAATGACTTCTTGGCGACCATGGGTGCCGGGAGCTTAGAGGCCTTTATAAGGGTTAAAAACATTAATTCCCATAATCATAGCAAAAGCCAGAGATCAGAAACCTTTTGAACACAGTGGGCCAGTTTACAAACTAGCCTATGAATTAAATCTGCAATATTTTAATTCCATTCAATCATTTAATTCCTGATGAGGACACATGTCATGTACGTGTCGAAAACGTTTGAGTTATTAGGTACCGGTATGTTATACATTTTGCATTGTGTGTACCAGTAACACATTATGTTAAACCCGCTAAGGTTACTTTGTTTTGCTTGTCTATGGTTCAAAAATGCAAACTCTCTACCAAAGCTTTACAAACTATATATATACTTAAACTGCTTTAACAGCAACTTTACCTCGGTTGTGTCAAAGTAAAACCATGTTTCATAACTTACTTACCATCAACATTATCTAATGCATTAACTTCTGAGGATAAGTCCAAGTTTTCAAGGTCAATGCCAAAATCCATAATGCAATTTTTTTTAATTTTAAAAGTTCAACACAGTTACCAGATTCTTAGTAGATATAGACTACGGTGCTGATACAAAACAATTTAAAAGTTAGCTAGAGGTAAAGTTACCACATACATAAGCATAGCCTACCATTATATAATACATATACGCTATTCATGATTAAAAACTGGTATACAGTAATATACGGTAATCAACGAATATGATATCTGACATAAAAAACGGTTCTTTGCTTATAACCAGGTCTCATTGCAATTGCAAGCATTCTTCAATATCTTCAGAAATGCTACTAGACTAGGCTACATACTACCGTCCAGGGTTGCCAGACTGAAATTTGAAAAAAAGGCCAAACTCAACAAGAAAAAAGGCCAAATTGAGGCCAAATAGGTAGAAAAAAGGCCAAAATTAAGCCAAACTTAAACAAAATAAAATAAGCATTGTAATCAGGGTTGTCAGACTGTGAAAAGGTCTTAATGCCAAAATAATACAAGAAAAATCCGATGGAAAATTTTCTTAGGGGGTGTAGGCCTAGCGCCTGCGGTCTTTTTTCATGTTTGCTTTAGAGTTTAGACAGTCTAATTGCCGTTGTGAAATTTGTGCTTGGTAGGAATTTGAAACGCTGGCTGAAAATTAGGGCGTTTTCTCGGAATTTTCACCACCTATCAGGGTTTGATTTTACATACGTAGTTTTACGTTGTTGTAGGTGTTGCGCATTTGACACATGCTGCCAGGCCCGTAGCCAGCCGGGGGCCAGGGGGCCTCGCCCCCCTGAAAAAAATTTCGCCCCCCCCCCCTGGCAAAATCCCAACATTCTCGAGCAACAGCCACAATTATAATGATTTTGCCCATTTAAATTTTTTCGGCCCTCCCTAAAAACAGTTGGACCCCCTTGCTCTACGGTCTGGCTACGGCCCTGCATGCTGCATTGCTTGAAGCAATAAGCCCCTTTAAATCAATCGTTCAGCGTTAAACACAGTCAGTTTGTGAGTTTCCAGTATGGTTTCTGTCGGCCAGTTGTGTGGTGCCTTATTTTCTCAGTCAGTTTGTCACGGATGCCTTTCTTGGAAGTCACGGTGTTAGTTTAATTATGGTCAGTGATGGGCATTATCGGCGATAATTTATCGGCGATAATTATCGGCGATAAATTTTTATCGCTTATCGTTATCGCTCAATTATTTTTTCAGTTATCGTTTATCGTTATCGCCAAAGGCAATATTTGATTATCGCCGATAATTAATCGCCGATAAATTTTATTTCGGATCAACACACAAGTGGAAAGGCCATGAAAAGTAATACTTTGACTAGCCACCTAGTTAATGAAACTAAAATTAAAACCTCTTCTTCTTCAGTGCCTGAAGTGTGTGTCCACAGGTCGTTGTCAGGGGAGGGGGCACGCCCCCCTGCAGCGACGGCCCTGACAACACAATAGTTTTTAAAGTTGCAAATTGCAATGCAATGAAATGCATGCAACAAGTCTCTTGTTGTTTTGCTGCAATCGGCAATCGCAAGTGAATTTTACAAAATGTAAGCGCACAGGCGGTACAGATTCCTTTGAAGCGAAGCGAAAGAAATTGGCAAGTGGTTTGTGAAACTGTCGCAATACGAGGCCGCCTGTACATCGGAAACATGGTCTTTCGCGCCACCTCACGATCAACTATTTTATTCTTGTGTTTTCTTTTTTCGTTGGAAGTGTTTTTAGTAATTGTCGTAAAAAAATAAAATCTCTCTCGTCAAAACATGAAACTTACTGTTTTAAGCGCGTTAAATCTTTAGATGAGTAGATTAACTAAAATTGCAAGAACTTGCCTTGAGACGTGCGGTTACGTCACAAACTCAGTTTAAAAGACAAAATTCACACACAATAACAACACAAGATCGGTTATAGTCTGTAAGATCGATTTTTTTCTAGCTTGGCGATATAACTTTAATCCAAAAATAATAACCAAATTCGAAAGTAACTTTTCTCATTTACCTATGCGACATAGCCTACCTCAATCAAATATTTTTATTCCCACTAATACAGTGCCTGCATTGTATATCTTATCTCAACAACTCATCATTCTACCATTGCTTTAATGATAGTGTTCACAAAGAAAGAAAAAAAAAAATTATCTGAAATTATCTGTAAATTACCGGTACGATAATTATGTTATTGTTTTTAAACAAACACGACTAATTTGACAAGCTTGATGGATTTCACAGTATGCACACTTTTACTGCCAATAACGCTTAAGATTAGTGATAAATTTTCAAGCATTTTGCGTTTTTTGGAATTTTTTTAATTATTGCTGACTTTGCTGTAGGCCTAAATAGAAAGCGATACAGCCTACAAAGTTTGGAATTTTTTATGGTATTTTCATTTGATTTAATTATTTTGCCTACTGCACGTAAGCGGCAGTGTAACTCAATTGATAAAAGCATCCAACTGGTATCTGAAGGTATAATTATAAGCACGGCGGTTACCTCAGTGGTTTGATTCTGGATCAAGAGGTTGAAGATTCGATACCTACTGCCGCTGTTGCGATTCTTTTCATGCATAACTTACAAAAAGTTTTGTCCCTTTACAGTAGGCTATATTATGTTCGATTTTTCGTCATGTTGATGAAAACAGTTCGTGCTGCATGGGATGGGGCAGCGCTAATCAAGAAAAAAAAAATTATCGTTATCGGACATTATCGGCGATAATTTATCGTTTATCGTTATCGCTTAACTTTTTTTTGATTTATCGCTTATCGTTATCGCTTTAGGCATTTTTCGTTTATCGATTATCGTTATCGCTTAACTGAAAAATGAGTTATCGCGCCCAACACTGATTATGGTTGTAGTGTAGTTTTTTATGTTCTGAATTAGTTTAGCGCGTTCTATTTGAATTCAAGGCATTATTTGGCTACAACGTTCCGACGTGGAAGTTCATTCATTTCTTTGTAATAAACTCCTACTCGCAAAAGAAGCAAGGTATTGTTCTCAAGATCATCCCCACTACACGCTAGTACCCGGGATGTTGCTGTAGCAGCTACAGCTAGGTATGGGCGGATGTTCAGACCACTCGACGTCCGCTACAAAGGCAATACCTTAGCAAGGTCTGAAAGGAATGGTCCAACAGGAAAGAGTCTTACTGTAGTGTCGAACAGAGCTGAACACTTTTCATAAGAAGGTCAAATATGAAGGCAATCAATATTAAAATGTCGTCAGTGAATAAAGCTAAATTCATATCGTCATAATTGAATAATTTATGTTCATGTCGTCAAATTCATGTCGTCTAAATTCCTCAATCGTCGTAGGCTACTGCGTGATGTGCAGTCTGACCATGGGAAGAGCTCAACACTTTGCTCTCCTGGGCCGCATCGAAACGGGCTTTTGCCTAAGGATGGGTTTCTTTTATGTCCGGTTTTCTTTCTCCATCCTATTTTTATTATGATGACTGCTCATCCACATCAATATTGGAACTGGCAAATGCGAACCACAACACTTTTTATTAGGCTATCATTTATTGCTACATGTGTGCTTCTGTTTGTTTTTTGGGTTTTGTGGCCGTGCTAACTACAGACATACAGGCTACTACATGATTTACTATTCAGGCACGTTTTAAACCTTTCAAGGTTTTGCCACCATTTCCCGTTCATTAATGTCCTGGTAGGCCTATATCGACTATTGTAGTTACTATACTTAGTTAGTATCTTTTTCGTCCCGGACGCGTTAATGACTAAAAATAAATGAATGAATGATGTAGGCTATGTATCATTTAAGTGAACATTACTACAGTAATTATTAAAAAGAGATTCTTTTGTAACAAATCTATGATCAATAATTTATTTGCTCATCACAAATTTATTTATAACATCACAAAGCATCACAATAATGGTAATTTGAAACGCACTCAATTGCACAACCACGAATCACTTGTATTGCTCAACAACTGAATTTCTGAAAGCATGCTCTGCTGGCAAGCCAGCGGTTGTGTTGGACTACCGATCGATCGAAAATGCAGCTGACTTTAGTGACCTTTTGGTCTTTTGCTGCCATCCTTGTTGTGCCATTTATTTGTGTTTATTGTGTTTTTGCATATTTTTGTTTTTTTCTTTCTTTTTCGTCAACAAAACAAAAAGAAATTGAACTGAAAAGTGAACACGTTAGTCGTTACATTTCTGTATTTTCTGTATAGGCTACCTACTTTTGAGCGTTAACATTGTAATTCCAAAATAATGTCAATAACATTCATATTTATCGATATCTTATGACTTGTAGCGGATTTTAATAAATTATAGCAAAAATAATTCTAAAAGTAGCAAGTAGGATATACGGTATATAATAAAAGGACTGTAGCAGATGAGTTTTAATCCGCTACAGTGGTGACATCTGGCACCACTGGCTGGCTTAGAGGGGAGCGCAGTCTGACTCGGCGTCACATTACAAGTATTTAACAAGTATAGAACATGTATTGAACAATGGTGAATACGGTTTTCATCTGGTAAAGTTACGATATATGAGAAATATTGATTATTATGCATTTTGAAGATTAAATTAAAAAAAGGCCAAATTTAAGGCCAAATCTAGAAAAAGGCCAAACGTTTTACTTTTACCATAAACATTAAAATAATATGATTTTTGCATAATAGACACCACTCCAAACATTTTCGAACAAAACTATAATCCACAACACGTGAGACTTAAATTTTACATGCATCGAATTCAGTATTAAATTACCTTTCCAGGGATGTAAACCAATAGGTCGGCATTTGGAAGGAACTCCCAGCAGAACGCTTCAAAGATGGAGCATTAATTTACGATAAACATTAAAATAATACGATTTTTGCATAATAGACACCACTCCAAACATCTTCAAATAAAACCATAATCCGCAACACGTGCCACTTAAATTTTACATGCATCGGATTCAGTATTAAATTACCTTTCCAGGGATGTGCGCCAATAGGTCGGCATTTGGAAGGAACTCCCAGCAGAACGCTTCAAAGATGCAGGAGGATATATTTACGATAAACATTAAAATAATACGATTTTTACATAATAGACACTACTCCAAACATCTTCGAATAAAACTATAATCCACAACACGTGAGACTTAAATTTTACATGCATCGGATTCAGTATTAAATTACCTTGCCAGGGATGTGCACCAATAGGTCGGCATTTGGAAGGAACTCCCAGCAGAACGCTTCAAAGATGCAGGAGGATATATTTACGATAAACATTAATATAATACGATTTTTGCATAATAGACACCACTCCAAACATCTTCGAATAAAACAATAATCCGCTACACGTGCCACTTAAATTTTACATGCATCGGATTCAGTATTAAATTACCTTTCCAGGGATGTGCACTAATAGGTTGGCATTCAGAAGGAACTCCCAGCAGAACGCTTCAAAGATGAAGGAGGATATATTTACGATAAACATTAAAATAATACGATTTTTGCATAATAGACACCACTCCAAACATCTTCGAATAAAACCATAATTCACAACACGTACCACTTAAAGTTTACATGCATCGGATTCAGTATTAAATTACCTTTCCAGGGATGTGCGCCAATAGGTCGGCATTTGGAAGGAACTCCCAGCAGAACGCTTCACAGATGAAGGAGGATACATTTACGATACTCAAGAAAATAATACGATTTTTGCAAATAAACACCACTCCAAACATATCCCCCTACATCTTTGAAGCGTTCTGCTGGGAGTTCCTTCCAAATGCCGACCTATTGGCGCACATCCCTGGAAAGGTAATTTAATACTGAATCCGATGCATGTAAAATTTAAGTGGCACGTGTTGCGGATTATAGTTTTATTCGAAGATGTTTGGAGTGGTGTCTACTATGCAAAAATCGTATTAGGGAACGTTCAAATATTACGTAACGCCTTCGAGGGGGAGGGGGGGTTTATGCAAAGCGTTACGTTAGCGTCACATCGGGGGGGAGGGGGTTCAAGTAAAACGTTACGTAACGCTTTCGAGTACGGAATGGTATTTTTTTGTGCTGAATTCGTAGTGAAAAAGCGTTACATGGGGGAGGGGGGGATTGAAAAAAGCGTTACGTTGGCGTTACATGGGATAGGGGGGGGTCAAAAATTCGGAAAAAAAGCGTTACGTAATATTTGAACGTTCCTTTATTTTAATGTTTATCGTAAATATATGTTCCATCTTTGAAGCGTTCTGCTGAAAGTTCCTTCCAAATGCCGACCTATTGGTGCACATCCCTGGAAAGGTAATTTAATACTGAATCCGATGCATGTAAAATTTAAGTGGTACGTGTAGCGGATTATAGTTTCATTCGAAGATCTTTCGAAGGTATGTCATGTCGCATTTTGTGCCTCGCACTTATTCACGGATAACTTTTTTAGGCGGAAAGCGGAAAAATTATTCTGCCAGAATGACGGTGGAGGCTACATCAGGTAGATAGAAAACATTGCCAGATAAGAAATATACCCAAAAGTTTAGGTTACCTACTCCAAAATAAATCCTTTTCATCATCACAATCAGTTCAGTCAATTTCGGCCACCTTGTACAGTATATGTTCTCATTGCACAGCTCTGAATTCCCACAACCCCCTTCAACTCTTCCATGCCCATCCCATTGTCATTCATCACTGTATCGAGCCATCTTGTTTAGAGACAGCTCTTTCTTTTTTCTCTGGTGACCAAACCAAGCATTATGTCTGTTTTTGAGGGCCTTTTTGAAGGATACTAAACATTGCCACTAAGCCAAAGTGCGATCACGGTCACTGAGTCTCAATTTTCAAATCCCTACTTATTCAATCTCAATTTTCAAAGTCTCAATTTTCAAATCACTAAGTATTTTTACAAAATAAAAAAATGACCATCTTTTGATCCTTTCCATGTTACTTGTGTTGCTAGATGGTCTTCGGATTTACATCACAAGCAGGGAGTCGAACCGTTTGATTTTTCTGGTTCGGGTCCGGTTCTGGTTCAAAGATTGTTTCAAAAAGGTTCAGTTCCGGTTTGGGTTCGAAGAATCTTAAAACCGGTTTTATAAGTTCCGGTTCGGGTCCGATAAAATTAAGCCTAGGCCTACTATTGCCCAACTACTAACTAGCCCAATTGGGCGTGAAAACCGTAAGGTTGGCAACACTGATCTCAACACTGCTTTGCTCAATTAACTTCCCTTTTTTGTTTGTTGCACAAGTTTCAATCAAACTGTATTGTCTATGATGTCACAGAACAGAAGTTGCTTACCTCAAAAAATTCCTCTCCAAAGCATCGATGATAGTGGATCGTGTATTACGGAATAGGCTATAATTCATCCGTACAATGTGGCCTCCGAGATAACAACATGCTACGTACAACTTCACTTACCACAATGCGAACAATGACGTAATGCTGGAGTGAACCGCTTTTTTCAACCGGTTCGGGTTCGGTTAGGGTTTAAGCTAACTCAAATTTTCGGTTCAGTTCCGGTTAAGGTTTAGACAAAATCGCACCAAAACCGGTTTACAAAAATCCGGTTCGGGTTCGGCTCGACTCTCTGATCACAAGTGACAAAATCTGGAGCCCTATTTGTACAAAAACAATAGCACAAAAGTAGATCAAAATCATACAAAAATCACATTTATTAACTACTACTCAAGCCAAAATCATGGCGACCTGTATAAACATGTTATGCCAACATGCAAGCTTCAAATTTGACTTGATGCTGATCTGCTAGAAGCCAAAATTGCTAGTACAAGTTTATATTCTATCAAGTTTATATTCTATCAAGCAGTTTGAGATCATGTCTAGAGGCAGGTCTGAGTATCAAACTAAGATCTTGGAAGCCCTGTACATAAAACGTCACAATCCACTTTTAAACAGACAATTGTATGCTTGCGGCTCGTCTTTCTTGCTCTCTGTATTTTAAAATTAGTTTTTTCGCACCTTGCCTTTTTACCATATCATGTGACCTGTTTAACACCTTTTGATGCAGTTACCTTTGATTCTCGTGGAGCCTATATCGTTTAGTTTGAGCTAGTCAGAAGTACTGTGCAGTTTTTTGTCTTTTTCTGTTTATAGATTTAGTTAACCATTGTATTTTTTTCAGATGTAGTTAATTTGTATGTATGTTATTCCTGAAGAGGACATCTTGTGATGTCGAAAACGTTCGATACTTAATTTGTTGCGTAGTTTTATGTTTATGTAAATGTAATAAACTTGAAGATGCTAAACTTGATCACGTTGCTCGGCTTCGTATGCCTATGGTTCAACAAGTTTATAGTTAGAGTAATAGTTGATAAGATAATATTTATGTATATCTTATGTAATTTTGAGTTACTTTTGTGCCATTGCTAAATGTTAGTTTGTTATCATGCAAATAATGCACTAGATTTGACAAATGTGCTGAAAATTCATGAAGTATCTGGCAACACTGGTAATAAGGTTTGTCATCTGTTAACTTTGTAGGGACCTGTCGTGGTCGTTCGTATTAGACCGAGAGCCTACGACAGAAGATTTCACCCCATAAGGTACAAAAGGTTTGATCCCTTGAAGTTACTGGGGTCAACCATGTCACTCACAAAAAGTATGGAAGATTGACCGCACCGGGTGGATCTGGACCCTAGAGCCCCCTAAAAAGCCCAAAAAGGGGGTTAATTTCACCCCATAAGGTACATAGACCAAACTTGGTGAAAACGAAGTTCTATGTCAAGACAACACAAAAATATCAAATCTAACAATATTTTCGGGTGGAAAGGTGATGTAAGACCCTCCTCAAAGTGGCCCCCCCAGAGGGTTAATTTCACCCCATAAGGTACATGGACCAAAGTTGGTCAAAACGAAGTCTTATGTCAGGACATCACAAAAATATCAAATCTAACAATATTTTCGGGTGGAAAGGTGATGTAAGATGCCTTCAAAGTGACTTCCCTTAATGTGACCCCCTCAGAAGGTTTATCTCACCCCATAAAGTACATGGACCAAACTTGGTCAAAACAAAGTTTTATGTCAGGACATCATAAAAATATCAAATCTAACAATATTTTCGGGTGGAAAGGTGATGTAAGATGACTTCAAAGTGACTTCCCTTAATGTCACCCCCTCGGAAGGTGTATTTCACCCCATAAAGTACATGGACCAAACTTGGTCAAAACGAAGTTTTATGTCAGGACATCACAAAAATATCAAATCTAACAATATTTTCGGGTGGAAAGGTGATGTAAGATGTCATCAAAGTGACCCCCAGAGGGTTTATTTCACCATAGAGTCTACTCTACATGGACCAAACGTGGTCAAAACGAAGTCTTCTAGGGCACCACAAAATATCAAATCTAACAATACTCTCAATTGGAAAGGTGATAAAAGACCTACCCAAAAGTGAATCTCCTCCTATAGTTTAATTTACTCCATCCCTTACTCGAACCAACCTTGGTGTAACGAAAGTGCTATGCCAGGACAGTACGAATGGATTAAATCTAAAAATATTTTTATATAGGTTTTGGTGAAATCAGGGATATCTAAAGAAGGGGATACGAAGGCTTTTATTACGTCTGACAATAGAAGGGCTTTTGTTTATCGTAAATAATCTCTGTTTATCGTAAAATGACAATTGGCACCGATAGTAGTTTAATAAATCTTGTTATGATAACTTGCATTGCGTTATTAGAATCAGGCCTGGATATTCACAACATGCTCATGGTTGCTTGTTAATTCAACTACCCATATACTTGCTTTACATCTAGCCTACTGCAAAGATTTTGTTAAAAAAAAACAGCTAGCTGGTAACTTTTCAACTGTCTTTGTAAACAAGTATTCTTTAAATATGCTCTACGTAACATTTGCTAACTGTCTTTTGTAGCTCATTGTACCAGCTGCACTACAAAACTTTCTAAGATTTTAAAAAGAACCACAAGTTTAAAGCACTACAAACTACCGCCCTGGTAGTGTCATGAGAATAAGGCAATCGCTGCGAGCCTTCATATCCCCTTCTCTAGATATCCCTGGGTGAAATACATTCACAAGCTGTCCCATGATGCATGAAATGGAACTATAGCTACATAAGAAGCATATAGGCTACAGTAGCCAGAAAATTGATCCAAGATCTTGATACGACCACTAAATGTGGACTTAATCGAACAACTGACTATCCAAATCAAAACGTTTCGAAATGAATCATTTGGAACGTTAATTCAGGCAGTAATGAACATTTTCCAGCTGCTACAATAAATAACCCAATAAACCCAATGTAGTAAATTTTTGTTTAATGCCATTTGCTTCATGTCTCCAATCAGTTATTGTAATTTGTAACTGTTCATTCATAAACAGAGATTGTTTGTGTAAATGTAAACGGTCGTTTCTTTATTCTTCATTGTCACTGCTGTCGCTTTCACTTTCTTTGTCTTATTCTTCAGATTCATACAATTCTCCTGATATATACAGAGAAATAAAGACTGTACGAAACAATTGCTATTATGCACTACAGATATGCGTAACATACAATAGTAATTTTATTATCTTTTACAGACGTCTACTTTTCTTCGAATAATGCAACATTGCAACTTACTATTAACTGGAAAAAGTTCAACATTTATTTGTTATTTAGTGCACCCAGGCATTTTTCTCAAGATTGCAGAAACTATTGTTTATAGGTTCCTAAAACGAAACTTTACAGCCAGTTATTGGCTAATGTTTACAGTAATGAAGTAAATGACGGATAGACCAGGAGAAAGTTTTATATTTATAAAGGGTAACCCAAGCGACATCCAATGCGGTTTACCTTCTTCTTGACTTTCCTGGATGAGATCAGATTCCACGCAGAGACATCTAAAGATGCTTTATACCTTTACCTTCAAACCACACCACTTTATAACAACCTCCTTCTTCCTTCCAGCCATACTCTAGCAGCGACGTTGCTGCTTGTTCATTTCCAGTTGAAGATAACCACCATCTTGTGATGAGATGTGTGCGCCTTGTCTTCTGGAGAAGTACTCGTAAACAAAGTGGTAGAGTACTACTACCTACAGTAGCTTCTGGTATGCATGATATCCTTTCATTTTCTTTTTTGGGTTTGTAGCCGTCTAAAAACATTTGTAAACGGACTTCGTTGACATAATTAATTTTCTTGTTTTTGTACATGTTTCACACAAAGTTCTCTATTGCGATGATAGTGTCTTCACTAATTTCTTTGTCTTGTCCGAGTTGGCTAAAAGCTGCCTGCGCTTCGTGGTTTCCTTGGAGTAATTTCAGCGGCCGCACTTTCCCTTTCCTGCTAAATGACGAGGTGTAATCAGCATCTGTAAAGGCATGATATGCAGGTGAACACTTGCAAATCGTCACTCCAAGTGCGGTAGGCCTATGCAGCTGGTTGATGTTGATGTACCGCTGCGTGTTATTGCTTTGCAAGCCAGCTTCTATCCATATCTTTAATGAAGGATCAAAAGTTCCATAGCAACCTAGGCCAATTACAAGACAGTCAGTGTCAGACGTGCGGATAACCACATTGCTTGGGGCTTGTACATCGCAGACAGCTTGCTTTATCTCTGTATATAACATGAGAATTGTATGAATCTGAAGAATAAGATGAAGAAAGTGAAAGCGACAGCAGTGACAATAAAGAATAAAGAAACGACCGTTTACATTTACACAAACAATCTCTGTTTATGAATGAACAGTTACAATAACTGATTGGAGACATGAAGCAAATGTCATTAAACAAAAATTTACTACATTGGGTTTATTGGGTTATTTATTGTAGCAGCTGGAAAATGTTCATTACTGCCTGAATTAACGTTCCAAATGATTCATTTCGAAACGTTTTGATTTGGATAGTCAGTTGTTCGATTAAGTCCACATTTAGTGGTCGTATCAAGATCTTGGATCAATTTTCTGGCTACTGTAGCCTATATGCTTCTTATGTACTTTCTGTTTTTGGTGTTACAAAGCCATGTATTGTCATGTCCTGTTGCCTTTTTTCGATTGACTGAATATGATTTATACAAAAACTTTTTGTAAAGTAGGCTATAGTTCCATTTCATGCTTCATGGGACAGCTTATGAATGTATTTCACCAAAACCTATATAAAAATATTTTTAAATTTAATCCAATCGTACTGTCCTGGCATAGCACTTCCGTTACACCAAGGTTGGTTCGAGTAAGGGATGAAGTGAATTAAACTATAGGAGGAGATTCACTTTTGGGTAGGTCTTTTATCACCTTCCCAATTGAGAGTATTGTTAGATTTGATACTTTGTGATGTCCTGACATAAGACTTCGTTTTGACCACGTTTGGTCCATGTACTCTATGGTGAAATAAACCTTCTGGGGGTTACTTTGATGACATCTTACATCATCTTTCCACCCGAAAATATTGTTAGATTTGATATTTTTGTTATGACGTGAAATAAGACTTCGATTTAACCTACTTTAGTCCATGTAGCCTACCTTATGGGGTGCAATTAATCCCCTGGGGGTAACTTTGGG
The DNA here is from genome assembly GCF_918807975.1 of Aplidium turbinatum. NCBI lineage: Eukaryota > Metazoa > Chordata > Ascidiacea > Aplousobranchia > Polyclinidae > Aplidium > Aplidium turbinatum. The sequence goes on along the minus strand of NC_137475.1, from coordinate 29,118,212 downwards.
GGAGTCTTACATCATCTTTCCTCCCGAAACTATTGTTAGATTTAATATTTTTGTGATGTCCTGACATAAAACTTCGTTTTGACCAAGTTTGGTCCATGTACTTTATGGGGTGAAATACACCTTCCGAGGGGGTCACATTAAGGGAAGTCACTTTGAAGTCATCTTACATCACCTTTCCACCCGAAAATATTGTTAGATTTGATATTTTTGTGATGTCCTGACATAAGACTTCATTTTGACCAAGTTTGGTCCATGTACCTTATGGGGTGAGATAAACCTTCCGAGGGGGTCACATTAAGGGAAGTCACTTTGAAGGCATCTTACATCACCTTTCCACCCGAAAACATTGTTAGATTTGATATTTTTGTGATGTCCTGACATAAGACTTCGTTTTGACCAAGTTTGGTCCATGTACCTTATGGGGTGAAATTAACCCCCTGGGGGGCCACTTTGAGGAGGGTCTTACATCACCTTTCCACCCGAAAATATTGTTAGATTTGATATTTTTGTGTTGTCTTGACATAGAACTTCGTTTTCACCAAGTTTGGTCTATGTACCTTATGGGGTGAAATTAACCCCCTTTTTGGGCTTTTTAGGGGGCTCTAGGGTCCAGATCCACCCGGTGCGGTCAATCTTCCATACGTTTTGTGAGTGACATGGTGGACCCCAGTAACTTCAAGGGATCAAACCTTTTGTACCTTATGGGGTGAAATCTTCTGTCGTAGGCTCCCAGACTATATGAAGCAGAAAGTTTGCGGTAAGCCGAATGGAAGGACTTGGAGCAGGGGCGTATCTTCAATGGAAGCAAGGGAAGCATTGCTTCCCCTGTCAAAATTGAAAAAAGAGAAAATTGTATTTTTCAGTAAAACGGTTTCGTAATTTCTTTACCTGAATACAAATTAGAACGGTTTCTAACTCATGTCACCGTGTGATTGCAGCTCGGTTTTAATTTTAAAAAAGTTGGAAGCTTACGGAAGCGAAGATTCGTATCGCTTCCCTTGCTCTCGTTTTTGCTATACTAAGGAACAAGTGAGCGACTAAGGAAAAAAAGCAGAGCAAAGTTTACGCGAGTTACGTTTCTTTTAACTAATCCATGGAAGCAACTTTTCAATCGCTTCCCTGTCGCAGGGTTACCAGATTGGCTAAATTCCTCAAATTAGGTTTTTTTTAAATTAATTCTTCAAAATGCATAATGTAATCAATATTTCTCAAATATTGTAACTCTACCAGATGAAACCATGTTCAGTTGTTCACCACTGTTCAATATAACAGTAGAACTCGGTTAATCCGGATTCGATTTGACTGGCGATTCCATCCGGATTAGGCGAAGATCCGGATTAACCGATGACGTTCTATCAAACCTGACTCATTTGTACTTCCAGCTTCATCCGGATTAGGCGAAGATCCGGATTAACCGAATCCGGATTAACCGAGTTCTACTTGTATGTTCTATGCTTGTTTGTATGTTTATATATTCTATGCTTCATCAATATGTTTTTTTTTTGTGCGTATGCTGTTGTTGAAGCGCGGGAACGTTTCAATTATTATTTTTCAATTATTATTTTTTTCTTGTAAGCTTATTTTAAATGGCAAAATCGTAATTTCCGTAGGGTGGCAATTGACTAGTAGACCGTACGGTCGTCTCGTTGTCTCCCTGTCGGTATGGGAACTTGTGTAACTTTTGTACTGTGTATATTGCATATTTCAAACATGTACCTATGTTCCTGTTACTGACAAATAAAACATTGATTGATTGATTGATTGATTGAATACTCGTAATGGGGCGGATTAAAACTCATCCACTACAGTCCTTTTATACTTGCTATTTTTCGGGCTATTCTTGCAGAATTATTTTTGCTACAATTTATTGAAATCAACTACAAGTCATAAAATGTATGTACAATTGTACATTTTATTATTTTTTATAGAAACAGGTAAATATATCCATTTGGCCTTTTTGTCTAATATTTTCTTTGTTTTGGCCTATTTTTGTATTATTTTAGCATTTAGACCATATCATAGTCTGGCAACTCTGTTCTGTTGAATATTGCCTCGTGGGCTAAAAATGAAAAAAATTAAAGCGCTGTTATGGTTATAATATCGGCCTAGTAAGCAAAAGTTTGAGCCAAATGTTGACTTTACACTGCTATCCTGGCTGGATAAACTTTGGTATAAGACAGGATATGTGAGGTCTAGGTTAAACTTGACTGAAATGAATTCTGGCTTACTACAGCAGTAGGTAGGCCTAACTGCAGCTGAGTTTTTGGTGTTTTCCAATTTTAGCCGTATTTTTTGCCCGTTCGTGTGCAAGAGCTACCATTAATAAGTTAATAGCTGTTTATCTGCTTATAAATTTTATACAAATATTACCCTAAAAGTGTTTCCAGAAAGCACTATAATCCATTATTTGAGTGTAATTTTGCAAAAAATTTCCCGGGGGGGGCATGCCCTCGAACCCCCCTAGAAAACACGTGCCTTTAGCACGCTCTGATCCCCCACGAGTTTTATTGCTTCCCTTGCTCAACCAACCAGGATACGCCACTTACTTGGAGCCAACTTTTCGTCGGATTGTCAAGTGTGCAGATCGGCAAGTGTAGGGACCCGTGATGAATATTCATTGTTTTCACCCTTGTCACAATTTTTTTTTCTCTTATAATTGCGTTTCTTGAAAAACTCACTTGTTGTGAACAAAAATAATTGATAAATCGTTTTATGCCCATGACCCAACCGCAGCCTTTTACCAGTGATTCTGTCCAATAGCGATTGATCGGTTTCTACTGTATTTTCTCCATTTTAGCAAAACTTTAGATTATTACGTCAATTCGATGATTTCATCAACAATAACTTTTAAGAAATAGCGTCAGTTTCAAGTTGCGGTGAAGTAACAACTGTTCAATATCTCCGCAGTTCACCTCTATGACGAAATCTTAACATGAGTTCACCTTTGTTGTTCTACAATCGCAAACATATTGTTGGAATTTGCAAATTTTAAATTAGCCTACCTATAATCACTTGCCTTTTTCTTTTATTTTGAAAATGCTTTAGGCTATATAATGCATAGGCTACTCTTAATTCCCAAATAAGGCCGGTGTCTAAATAAGTCCCACCCTTTCATATCTGGAAAACCAAAGCAAGCAAGGAACAGCTGTTGTAATCTGATTGGCTGGGATAATCATGTGAATAAACAGAAAAGTAATTTGGTTTCCTAGAAAAAAACACATGCCAGCAGAGCGTAGTTGTAAATGTCTGAAAGTTATCTTGCAGGAATAAAATTTTGTTCAGTACCGTACTTGATCTATCCGTGTTTCTACAAGTGGTGTTTGTTTTCTACCTTTGTTAGAGTTTCAGGATATGCTAAAGGGTCTCTAAAGTTTCAACATGTAGGCTATTGACATATTGATCTTTTTTGGATAGTGTATTTAGGTAGCCTACCTTAGTTTACGTTAAACTGATTGTGAAGAGTTGCCCTAACAAGGCCCATCAAAATCAGCCATGAGCCTTATTAGGGCAGGTAGCCTTGGTATTCAATTGTGGGCTTGTAAGGGCTGTTAGGAGAAGGACAGGGTAGTTCATAAACTACTTCCTTACTGAGGATGAAATGAGGCAGACAATTACGAAGTAGTAGCCTATTGTTTTTTCTTCCATCTAACACAACTCACGAGCTTCAACCCCTGGATGTGTCAGTATTTAGAGCCTATTTGAGCACTATACTGGGATGAAGAAGTTCTCAATTTTTAGAGACTGCGACCAGATAGGTCACTCACTAAAGAATTATTTGTTAAAATGTTTTCACATATTTGGTGCAAAGCCATGACAATGACAATACGATATCTAATATTCAGAATGGCTTTCAAAAATGTGAAATTTTTCCATTTGATGACAAGGCTATTCCTGACCATGCTTTTGCTTCAAGTGATAGACTATCACAAACATTGACCACACAGTCGGTGAACAATCTCAGCTGCCATCACCAAATCTTGACATGTTTTCACAGCCACCAACAAGTCATGAGATGTCTTCACAACCGTCATCAAGTCATAAGATGTCCCCACGAATACCAACAAGTCATGGGATCTCAACATAGCCCCCCATGTCAACACCATTTCATAGCAGTATGGCTAGCCTACACCGTTAGCAAATACCCTAAGCAAGAAGCCGGAGCAAAGAAAAAGGAGCATTCACTAATGTTCCGGACAATTGTTCACCAAATCAAACGTCACATAAAACCGTTATGGTCTACTTAACCTAGCTGGCGTCTTACGTCATGGAAATTGCTAAAAATTGAGCCAAAATTGCAACATATTTTGTAAGACCTGCAAAACATTGCACCTGTAGCATCACATTGCACAAACCGTTTCAACAACTGTGAAATTGTATAACAATGCATATGGACTATTACCAGGGACGTGCAGTCAGGTGAGGCAGTGCCTCACCTGCCAACATCTGGCAAAGCAATAGTTATATCAAAGAAATGGTTACCGGTATCACAGAATAAATATTATTGGTTAAAAAGTAGTAAATAACTAAATATTGTACGTTTTTAAGTGCTTTAATTTGTGTGAATTGCTGTAGTCGTGCTCCCTTTCCCCAAAATTTTCTACACCCAAACTGTGCTTGAATTTTTTTCTGTTTTTGTGGCGATATTCATATCGAGCGTTCACGTGGTCAAAATCGTTGAAATACGCGAGGAGAGGCAGCGCCAAGCTGTGCCTCACTTCAGAGCAGAAAAGTTCCATACACTGCATTCTGCGGGCCTTTTTCTTTTGCAAAGCCGCCCAGAAATCATCATGAATGATTTAGCTACGATTTGAGGCATGCCTCAAATGTGACGTCACAGCTATGAAACCTTTTTTGTCAAGCTGGAATGCCCGCATAGTACGTGGTACATGACTTCTTGCAGTGAAAAGGATTGTTTCTTATAAAGTTTAACTAAAATGGAGGAAGATTTAGTATCAAATCTGAGAGATTTTTAAAAACTAACTTTCAATCCAAAGTTGAAGTCATAGATAAAGGAAGACCAGTTCCAAATTTATAAGGTTTGCATCAGACGACTGAACAAAAAAAAATAACTTGCAACTTTCAAAGAGATTGGTACTCAAAAAAGAAGTGGCTGTGTGGCTATGCTTTAAAAATCGCCTTTTCTGCTTTCTCTGTCTTTTGTTTTCAATATCTAGTGATAATGTTTGGACTAAAGAAGGGTCTCTACAACAAAGTCACAGATGTTTTAGTCCAAAAGGATAGGCGCATGGATTTTATTTTAAATAAATGTGAAAGCGTGCTGTTAATTTTTTTGATTAGTATGATACCGTTTTTGTTGTTAAAACATTTTATTGTAAAAGTGACTTAAAAAAATTAGTGTCTCACCATAGGAACCTCACCGCACGTCACTGACAATTACGTCACAGAAGCTGGTTACGTGCCTTTGAAATATCTCAAGTCAGTTTCGTCCAGGGAGTCGAACCGTTTGATTTTTCCGGTTCGGGTCCGGTTCTGGTTCAAAGATTGTTTCAAAATTTGCTTCAGTTCCGGTTCGGGTTCGAAGAAACTTAAAACCGGATTTATAAGTTCCGGTTCGGGTCCGATAAAATTAGGCCTAGGCCTACTATTGCCCAACTACTAACTAGCCCCCCAGCTAGAAAGCTACGTATATTACACGTTGATTTTTGGTTGATTTTAGGTAGTATGGTATCTTAGGTAGAATTCAGGTGTTATTAAGGAGTTTGTGTACACCAACACAAATTCACTTGTTTAAAAAACATTTTTTTAGAGACATATTTTAGCTATCATTTAGTATGACTAGTGTGTAAATATGATTCTAGAAGTTTTATCAGGGATTCTTTTTTGAATATAACTCTTGCAAAAATAAAACGTGTTTTCCACGTATATTACACGTGTTCAAATTCCTATGATTATTTGACTAATTTTTAAGGTATATAAGGTAAAATTACACCCAGAAGAGGGCATACAAAAGAGAAAAAATGTTTACCCGAGCAGAAGCATGTTTTACCGGAATTTTTTGTATGTTGATTATATGTTGTTTCCACGTGTATTGCACGTTTCCATCTGTTGAAAAGTAACACGTGTTTTCCACGTATATTAAACGTGTTGAAGTTCTTTCGTTCATTTGGGCAATTTTTAATCTGTGTTAGGTAAAACTACCTCCCAAGGACGGTATAAACAGAAAGAATTCTCCACTCAAGTGGATTGGTGTCAACCACGCTCCTCCGCATTTTTTAGGATATAAGTTAGATTATGTGTTTTTGTAGGTATTTTTACACGTTTTTATTACGTTATGTAAAAAGGAAACTTCATGACATTTTTTAGTCGCAAATTAATGTGATGTTTTAACGATAGTTCTTAGTGTAAATTTAAGTGGTCTCGCTTACTGATATTAACCCAGCTAGAAATTTCACGTGTATTACACGTAGATTCTACGTACCTTGGGTCGTGTATTATACGTTAATTTTCACGTATAATACACGCATATGTGTCGACACTATTTCACGTGTATTACACGTATATTTGGTGGTGGATTTTACGTGTTTTACGCCCGCATTACACCTAATTTCCTCGTATCTGACAACACTAATACACGTGTTTTCCACGTATATTTGGTGGTGGATTTTACGTGTTTTACACCCGCATTACACCTAATTTCCTCGTATCTGACACGTAGATTCTATGTACCTTGGGTCGTGTATGATACGTTAATTTTCACGTATAATACACGCATATGTGTCGACACTATTTCACGTGTATTACACGTATATTTGGTGGTGGATTTTACGTGTTTTACACCCGCATTACACCTAATTTCCTCGTATCTGACACGTAGATTCTACGTTCCTTGGGTCGTGTATTATACGTTAATTTTCACGTATAATACACGCACATGTGTAGACACTATTTCACGTGTATTACACGTATATTTGGTGGTGGATTTTACGTGTTTTACACCCGCATTACACCTAATTTCCTCGTATCTGACACGTAGATTCTACGTTCCTTGGGTCGTGTATTATACGTTAATTTTCACGTATAATACACATATAAGTGTCGACACTATTTCACGTGTATTACACGTATATTTGGTGGTGGATTTTACGTGTTTTACACCCGCATTACACCTAATTTCCTCGTATCTGACACGTAGATTCTACGTTCCTTGGGTCGTGTATTATACGTTAATTTTCACGTATAATACACGTATAAGTGTCGACACTAATTCACGTGTATTACACGTATATTTGGTGGTGGATTTTACGTGTTTTTACATCCACATTCTACCTAATTTCCGCGTACCATATCTGAAATCAACAATTTAACACATTTGTATTTATTTAACACATTTGTATAACACATATTGTTATAAGAGGATTGTGAACTGTCTAATTGTGACCCTTCTAGCACTCATTCGGAGAGTTAATGCTTGTTTTGAACTTTATTTGGAATTAGAGAAGAAAAAGAACAATAGCAGTGGTGGGAATCGAACCCGCGTCAATGAAATGACTACTTTCTAGCCCTAACCTTAACCCTTAAGCCAACCAGCTGACAAAAAATCCATCACTTAATTTGCTTTCTATCATCTTCTTTTCGCCATTTTTACGTCACTTAAACCAAAGCTTATGATTGGTTGGCGGTTTCATTCTAGTCATTTTTAGTGGCAGAATTTCGACTTGTTAAAGTGGCTACCGTACCAAACCTTAGTAAGTAATTGTTTAATATCAGTAAAACAGACCACTTAAACCACTTAAATTAAAGAGACCACTTAAATTTACACTAAGAACTATCGTTAAAACATCACATTAATTTGCGACTAAAAAATGTTATGAAGTTTCCTTTTTACATAACGTAATAAAAATGTGTAAAGACACCTACAAAGACACATAATCTAACTTATATCCTAAAAAATGCGGAGGAGCGTGGTTGACACCAATCCACTTGAGTGGAGAATTCTTTCTGTTTATACCGTCCTTGGGAGGTAGTTTTACCTAACACAGATTAAAAATTGCCCAAATGAACGAAAGAACTTCAACACGTTTAATATACGTGGAAAACACGTGTTACTTTTCAACAGATGGAAACGTGCAATACACGTGGAAACAACATATAATCAACATACAAAAAATTCTGGTAAAACATGCTTCTGCTCGGGTAAACATTTTTTCTCTTTTGTATGCCCTCTTCTGGGTGTGATTTTACCTTATATACCTTAAAAATTAGTCAAATAATCATAGGATTTTGAACACGTGTAATATACGTGGAAAACACGTGTTATTTTTGCAAGAGTTATATTCACAAAATAATCCCTGATAAAACTTCTAGAATCATATTTACACACTAGTCATACTAAATGATAGCTAAAATATGTCTCTAAAAAAATGTTTTTTAAACAAGTGAATTTTTGTTGGTGTACACAAACTCCTTAATAACACCTGAATTCTACCTAAGATACCATACTACCTAAAATCAACCAAAAATCAACGTGTAATATACGTAGCTTTCTAGCTGGGAAACAATTACTTACTAAGGTTTGGTACGGTAGCCACTTTAACAAGTCGAAATTCTGCCACTAAAAATGACCAGAATGAAACCGCCAACCAATCATAAGCTCTGGTTTAAGTGACGTAAAAATGGCGAAAAGAAGATGATACAAAGCAAATTAAGTGATGGATTTTTTGTCAGCTGGTTGGCTTAGGGGTTTTGTCAGCTGGTTGGCTTTCATTGACGCGGGTTCGATTCCCACCACTGCTATTGCTCTTTTTCTTCTCTAATTCCAAATAAAGTTCAAAACAAGCGTTAACTCTCCGAATGAGTGCTAGAAGGGTCACAATTGGACAGTAGCCTCTTATAACAATATGTGTTAAATAAATACAAATGTGCTAAAGTGTTGATTTCAGATACGGTACGCGGAAATTAGGTAGAATGTGGGTGTAAAAACACGTAAAATCCACCACCAAATATACGTGTAATTCACGTGAAATAGTGTCGACACTTATACGTGTATTATACGTGAAAATTAACGTATAATACACGACCCAAGGAAGGTAGAATCTACGTGTCAGATACGAGGAAATTAGGTGTAATGCGGGTGTAAAACACGTAAAATCCACCACTAAATATACGTGTAATGCACGTGAAATAGTGTCTACACATATGCGTGTATTATACGTGAAAATTAACGTACAATACACGACCCAAGGAACGTAGAATCTACGTGTCAGATACGAGGAAATTAGGTGTAATGCGGGCGTAAAACACGTAAAATCCACCACCAAATATACGTGTAATGCACGTGAAATAGTGTCTACACATATGCGTGTATTATACGTGAAAATTAACGTATAATACACGACCCAAGGTACATAGAATCTACGTGTCAGATACGAGGAAATTAGGTGTAATGCGGGTGTAAAACACGTAAAATCCACGGGGAGACTCAGGTAAGTTGGCCCAGTAGGCAAGTTGGCCCACTCTAAATAATTTTTTAACTAAAATAGTCATTGTTACGTATCGTACGCATACTGAGAAAGTGCTGTTGAAACTATCTTATCACCAGGTTGGGAGGCTCTAGCAAGCAGTATAAACATGTGAGCACGATTTTTGTATGAAAAATTATGATTTTTGAAATTTTTGGATTTTAGAATTTTTTAGATGTCGAGTGATTTTTTTCTTACTATATAAGAAAGGTTATTATTTAGTGAGTGCAGCGCTAGAGTGGTTATTAAGGCTCACTTTGACTGTGAAACCGTTGTTAGAAGCTCGATAGTTTGACATAAATTTTAGTTTTTGCAATGTGGTTGCCATGCAGGGAAGTTGGCCCATTTCGTGGGTGGGTACGTTGGCCACCATGGCCAACTTGCCTTCATGAGGTATTACATAGAATGATAATAATTGACTAATTAATACGATGACTTATTTTTGCAAGATTGAAGTAGCCTATCATCAAGTATCCAAAGTAAGTAAATCGCGGCTTTACATCAGCATTAAGCGATCAATAACAATAATACACTTCCTAACATCGTTTTTATGCCACAAATTATTCCTAACCCATATGGTAATAATAGTAGGCTAAGTAGCCTAATCAAGAAAACCAATCGCGGAAATGTGTATCAACCACTTCTCAAGCGACGGTCTAAAACGTACCTCGTTTCGGAGATACATTAAAAAATGTTCCGATATTGGTACACATGCAAAAATGGGGTTTGTAGCCTATTGCAAACAAGGTCCTATCTATCAGTACCGTTAAGGTGACCAGATCGTTAGGAATAAAGGCATGCCGTTCCAACTACATGATGTTTGATACAACCTTTGTGATTTTCGAAAGCTTATTTGGTGTAGGCTACTCATGTAAAAAAAGTTTACTGAGGTAAAATACAGCATTGTCGCTTCTACCTTTTTCTTGACCTTTGCTATGTTGACCTGTATTGTTTTAATATGATGGTCAGAAATAAAAAAACAACTGAACTGATTATAGCCTAATAGTAGATTATATTATAAACCATACATGAATGCATACATAGAATAAATTATGTACGGTATGTAGGCTATGCCTCTATAAAACCAAGAAATAATTAGAAAGAAAATAAAATTGGGAGAAAGAGAACTTTTCCACTGTTTAATATACCGTAGATGGACATGTTTTCCACGTGGCCAACTTACCTTCCATGGTGGGCCAAATTACCCGCACATGAAGGCAAGATGGTCCATTTTATTTTTTTCGGAAAACTTGAAAAATTATATACCTAAGAATGTTTGTTTGATGCAAGAATATGTCCACTTTTAGAGTGATGAATTCTCTACTCTTCAATAGCATTCGCTTTAACATATGTTTTGTTATCAGCTCAAAAATTCAATTTTTCATTTTGCTGGGCCAACTTACCCGAGTCTCCCCTACGTGGAAACCACGTGTATTAGTGTTGTCAGATACGAGGAAATTAGGTGTAATGCGGGCGTAAAACACGTAAAATCCACCACCAAATATACGTGTAATGCACGTGAAATAGTGTCTACACATATGCGTGTATTATACGTGAAAATTAACGTATAATACACGACCCAAGGTACGTAGAATCTACGTGTAATACACGTGAAACTTCTAGCTGGGCCAACGGGGCGTGAAAACCGCAAGGTTGGCAACACCGATCTCAACACTGCTTTGCTCAATTAACTTGCCTTTGTTGTTTGTTGCACAAGTTACAATCAAACTATATTGTCTATGATGTCACAGAACAGAAGTTGCTTACCTCAAACTTTCCTCTCCAAAGCATCGATGATAGTGGATCGTGTGTTACGGAATAGGCTATAATTCATCCGTACAATGTGGCCTCCAAGATAACAACATGCTACGTACAACTTCACTTACCACAATGCGAACAATGACGTAATGCTGGAGTGAACCGCTTTTTTCAACCGGTTCGGGTTCGGTTAGGGTTTAAGCTAACTCAAATTTTCGGTTCAGTTCCGGTTAAGGTTCAGACAAAATCGCACCAAAACCGGTTTACAAAAATCCGGTTCGGGTTCGGTTCGACTCCCTGGTTTCGTCATTTAAAATTGTCGTTTTGAAAAGTTGGTCGAATATTTAACTGTTTGCTTGGTGCTTACCAACTAGACGAAATTTCCGTCTTTATCTCAGTAGGCCTAATTTGTATTGTGGTGACAAGTTTTCTACTGCGTAGTGCATACGCGTTGCACTAATTTTTGACAGCCGGTGGCTATTTTTTGCTGAAATACAATTTTTGAAAAAGACGTTTTAGAAGAGTAGGCTATTGTTTTTCGGGGTCATCGCATACAGACGAACGGATCCGGAAATTTTATGTTACAACTTTTCCACGAAGATATTATGGTTTACCGCTGTGACCATAAAATATAAAGACGGAAATTTCGTCTAGTTGGTAAGCACCAAGCAAACAGTTAAATATTCGACCAACTTTTCAAAACGACAATTCTAAATGACGAAACTGACTTGAGATATTTCAATCCGCCCCGATAGCTCAATTGGTTAGCGCGTCACTTCTGGAACGAAGAAGCTTCAAGATCAAGCGGCGCTGGTTCGACTCTCGGGGTGTGTGCTTGAGCAACGCACGTTAAGGACTGCTCTCCATTCAGCGGCATCTAATGGATGGAATAGTTCACCGGCAACAAGACTTCAACAATCGGAAACTTCACTCTGTCAATCTCGGTGACCGGGCCTGCGTCAGTGATTCAAAGCCTCTACAAGTACCGTATGAGAAACTGCCAGGATTCAGCTCTGCAAGAAGCTTTCCCAGTCCGAGGATAAAGATTAAAAAAAAACAAAAAAAACGCACGTAACCAGCTTCAGTGACGTAATAGTCCATATGCATTGTTATGCAATTTCACAGGTGTTGAAACGGTTTGTGGAATATTATGCTACAGGTGCAATGTTTTACAGGTCTTACAAAATATGTTGCAATCTTGGCTCATTTTTTAGCAATTTCCATGACGTAGGACACAGGTGAAACAGACTATAACGGTTTTATGTGACGTTTCATTTGGTGAACGATTGTTCGTAACAATTATCGAGCAACAACTGTATCGAAGTCTCTGTTTGACTCTAATGGAAAAGGGAAGAAAAGGCAAAACGAAAGAGAAAAGCAGTAGCCTAAATATGTAAAGATGCCCAAGTAATAGGAGATCAGTAGGCCTATTACGCAGTATGTTCGCCCCGTTAGCTCAGTGGTTACGCGCCCAGCTCAAGATCACGCGGCGCTGGTTCGACTCTGGGGGTGTGCGCTTGAGCAACGCATTTCAGGACTGCTCTCCATTCAGCGGCACCTAGTGAATGGAATAATTCCCGGGCAACAACACTTCAACAATCGGAAAACTTCACTCTGTCAATCTCGGTAACCGGCCCTGCGTCAAGAGCATCTACACTACAAGTATGCGAAACTACCAGAAATAACCTATTAAGGCTTATTGTCAGTCCGAGGATAAAGATTCCAAACCAAACCATGTTTAGAAAATACAGTCTCCGATATGAGGCAATGTGAAAGTTTCAAAATATGGTACCGCGCATGAAGGCTGTAGTGGTTTAACAAAAGATGATGAAGATTTTGTATGCCTTGATTGTGATATGTAAATATTTTATTGCTGAAAAATAATTTCTTTGAATAAATTCACTTGAACTTGTAATTGAAAAAAAAACTTGTTGCACGAACTTACGATTGATGGGAAAAGAACTTGAACTCACTACGTGACGTCTAACATTTCTTTTTGTAATAAACTATGTAGCCTGTGGTGTAGCGCGTGTCGTCACGCACCACATCTCTCTTGCCGACAGCGCAGTGTGGGTTTGCCGATTGCCTGGCTTGGTTTCTTTCGTGTTGGTTCATTCTCTAGTTTTCAGTTAACAGTGTAGCAGTGCAATCGGCAGTTTAAGTAGAGTCTTGTTTTAATTTGTCATTTAATACTTTCTGTTAAAATTCTTTAAAGCTAGTTTTCAATTGCAGGATATTCACGTTTTAAGTTTATTAAAGCCTACTTTACTGAAATGAGTTTGTTGGTTTCAATGTAGGTCATGTCAATTTAATAAACTTATTCAAGCAATAATCAGAAAGATGGACAGACATAAGAAGAAGAACAATGTCTACGCCAGGCATTTACTAATCAGCCGAAAGCAAGCCAGTGGAGAAACAGTCTTGGAATACCTTAGAGCGCTGAAACTACTCTCTAAGGACTGCACTTTTGACGACGTTTCTGCCCAAACGTATAAAGAGCAGCTTATTCGGGATTCTTTCATAAATGGCTTACAGTCTCCTGTCATCCGCCAACGTCTTTTGGAAGAGAATAACATAGACCTTCAACGTGCTTCGGAACTGAGCGACAGTATAGAAAGAGCACAACAACAATCTTGCATCATGGGGAGAGCTGCAAACACTTCGATAGCCTCAACGACAAATTATGCGCGAGAAGGTAACAACATGCGTCCAGAGCACAAGGATCACGACGTTTCTGCAGCCACTTCCAAGTCCAAGCTACAAACCAGAAAATCATGTTACTTTTGTAACGGACCACTCCATGACCGTTGGTCCTGTCCAGCACACAAACAGAAATGCTACAATTGTGGAAAACTAAGGCATTTTTCCAAGGTCTGTTGCAGTAAAAGTTCATCAGTATCTTTGGCTTCTGCTGCAGAAAACCCAGTTGCTAACGCGGATTCTCTTAATTACTCGTCAACGCTTTCCTGGCACAGAGGCCCGTTATATTTTGCTGGAGCTCCTAACTGCCTACATCGCACAGTGGTGGACACTTTGGTAAATGGACATCCAGTTAAAGCCTTGCTGGATTCAGGTGCCTCGAATAACTTTATTGATAGAAAATTGGTAAACAAGCTGAGGATAAACCTTACGAAACAACCTCACACTGTGACCATGGCGTCGACCCATCACTTGGTCAAGACCGATGGCTGCGCTTGTTTGCATCTTGAACTCCTCGATAGAAGTTATCCAAAGATTTGTTTCGATGTCATTCCAAACTCTTGTGCAGATGTGATTTTAGGCCAAAATTTCTTTCAAAAACACGAGAAAGTCACCTTTCAGTTTTGTGGCCCCGAAAAACCGCTTGTAATTTCCGCAGCAACACCGAAGCTCGTAGCACTTACCTCAGCTCGCGTGGATCCACCAAGTCTTTTCCAATACATGCAACCTAATTATAAACCTGTTGCAGCCCCTTCCCGTTCTTATTCAAAAGATGACGTCGCATATATTGAAAAGGAGGTGGAAAGACTATTAGCCGAAGACATAATTGAACCTTCAAGATCTCCGTGGAGATCGCAGGTGCTTGTTGTCCGGAATCAACATAAATGCAGCTTTGTGATCGATTATTCACAGACCGTCAACCGTTTTACACTTTTGGATGCGTATCCTTTTCTGCGAATGGAAGACATTGTCAACAAGGTTGCAAAAGATAAAATCTACAGTTCTCTTGATCTGCGATCCGCTTACCACCAAGTCTCCCTCTTGCAAGAAGAAAGACCATTTACAGCATTCGAAGCTCTCGGCCATTTGTATCAATACAAAAGACTGCCTTTTGGTGTAACAAATTGTTGTATTTCCAGACGTTTAATATAAAATAAACAATAACACTGGTCAACAAAAAAAAAAAAATTCCTTGTTGCAAGAGATTTTTTGATCGATTCTGAATGAGTTTTAGCCGGGCAGAGGACATTGTGAAGAAAGGGGCGTTCTTCCCGGCTCATGGGCGAAACACGTGTCTATCGCTGTCAATTCTTGCTACAAATCGGCTGCCGAGAAACATATTGTTGATTGGATGGTCTGAATGGCTAGCGTGGAAGCTACACCGTTATGGTTGGCGAATCGCAGCTGCTCGCTGTACTAGTGAGTGCTCAGCCTTGTGCTGATAGCCGGGAAGAACGCCCCTTTCTTCACAATGTCCTCTGCCCTGGCGCCTGCTGGTTTTGTTGGCTCTTTCTTTGTTTCCACAAAGATAAGAGTTAAACTGACTGGTAAAGCGGTGGTCGAATAAATTTGTGGCAGAATACGGTGCGATACTGATGAGCCCAGCTTCATGGGCGAAACACGTGTCTATCGCTGTCAATTCTTGCTACAAATCGGCTGCCGAGAAACATATTTAGTTCTAGTTACCACGGCCGTTAAACTCCATTTACAGTCAATTTACAGTTAACCTACGATTTATTCGTGAAGCAGGCCTACAAAGCTTATTTTCAAGTTCCTCTGGGAGATCAAGAGATAAAATGGGCTCCACATATTGTCTGCCATAATTGCGAAGAAATGCTTAGAGACTGGACAAAGAAAACACGTAACGGACTTTCTTTTGGTGTCCCTATGATGTGGCGTGAACCGAAGGACCACTGCACTGATTGCTATTTTTGTTTGATTAGCACCAAGGGCATTGGCAGGAAAAACAGACAAAACATTTCTTATTCAAATATTCCTTCCGCTATTCAACCTGCCCTCCACTCTGAAACGTTTCCACCTCCAGTATTCAATGGTTTTGCATCCTCCGATGATGAAGAAACAGACTCTTGAGATTTACCAAGGTAGTATGGAATGCGAGTATACTAAGGAAGCAGGTGCAGACTCAGAAGGCTCTAGTTCTGAAACCATTCAGAAATTTAACCAGTCAGAACTAAATGACTTGGTACAAGACTTGGACTTGTCCAAGCAAGCTGCTGAGCTTTTAGCATCAAGGCTTAGTGAAAAACACGTAGGCCTATTGGACCGTTCCACAAAGGTTTCGTTTTTCAGGAAACGAGATGAAATGTTTAGGCTACGTCTTTTTTTTTCAGAGGAAAAGTAGTTAATTTACTGCAATGATATTCCAGGCCTTCTGGTCCAACTAGGAGTTTCTTCATATGATTCAAGTGAATGGCGCTTATTTCTAGACAGTTCCAGGCGAAGCCTGAAGTGTGCTCTTTTGCGCAATGGTAATGCATATGGACGAGTTCCAGTTGGTCATTCAACTGTCTTAAAAGAATCATATGATGATATTAAGCTAGTTATTGAATTGCTGAAATTTCATCAGCACAATTGGATATTATGTGTTGACCTGAAAATGGTTGGTTTCTTACTTGGTCAGCAAAAAGGATACATAAAGTTTCCATGTTATCTTTGCATGTGGGACAGCAGAGCTGATGACAATCAAGCATTGGACCCAAAAGGATTGGCCCATACGTGAAACACTTGAAGCCGGCATGCCAAACATGTTAAACGATCCGATTGTAAGTAGAGACAAAATTGTTTCCCCTACCTCTTCACATCAAGTTAGGGTTGATGAAACAGTTTGTGAAAGCTTTAATCCTTGCTAGCGACTGCTTCCAATATATTGTTCATACATATCCCTCCATTTCATACAAAAAGATTAAAGCTGGTGTCTTCAATGGACCACAAATTCGAAGCCTTGTGCGAAACCAACAGTTCACCGATAAGACGAAAACCAGAGAGCAGCATGGTTGTCCTTTGTGGATGTCACTAAAAACTTTCTTGGAAACAAAAAGGCTCATAATTACGAGGTTCTTGTGAGCGAAATGCTCTTTGCTTTTTGCGACTTAAGATGCAGAATGAGCATTAAAGTTCATTTCTTATTCAGTCATCTGGAGAAAACCTTGGAGCTGTCAGTGACGAACAAGGAGAGCGGTTCCACCAGGATCTTATGAAAGTAGAAGAACGTTACCAAGGCCGATGGAATCGACACATGATGGCAGAGCTGGGTTTACTGCTGGGGCATTAAACGAGACTGCCCCCAAAAAGCTTACAAACGCAAGACAGGTATATCTAAAGAAGGGGATACGAAGGCTTTTATTACGCCTGACAATAGAAGGGCTTTTGTTTATCGTAAATAATCTGTGTTTATCGTAAAATGACAATTGGCACCGATAGTAGTTTAATAAATCTTGTTATGATAACTTGCATTGCGCTATTAGAATCAGGCCTGGATATTCACAGCATGCTCATGGTTGCTTGTTAATTCAACTACCCATATACTTGCGTTACATCCGGCCTGCTGCAAAGGCTTTGTTTAAAAAAACAGCTTACTGGTAACTTTTCAGCTGTGTTTGTAAACAAGTATTCTTTAAATATGCTCTACGTAACATTTGCTAACTGTCTTCTGTAGCTCATTGTACCAGCTGCACTACAAAACTTTCTACGATTTAAAAAAGAACCACATGTTTAAAGCACTACAAACTACCGCCCTGGTAGTGTCATGAGAATAAGGCAATCGCTGCGAGCCTTCATATCCCCTTCTCTAGATATTCCTGACACAAGAGCCTCAAATGCCAATTTTTGCCCAGCATGTAGTGTGGATTTCGCTTTCTATTTTGAGCCAGTAAACTTTTCTCACAACATCAAACTTTTAAAGGAGCTTATTTATGCTTGTAATTGCAATAGGTCTGCAGGCAGTGCTATGGTTACTACTGTAGTTGTGAAAATGATTCGTTTAATTGTTATGTATATAGCCTATATAGTTTTTGAAATTTTGTTCACGACGCTTTTCGAATGATTTTGTAATGTTTTTTCCAATATTTTGGTGCATTTCTATCAGTAAGTATAGATCTAAGCTATAGACAAAACAGTTAAGCAGTTATTTCAGTCGTAAAAGATGTTTTTTTTCCTATTCCTCAAAACACAATTGTTTTGAAAAATATTCAGTTTTTACTCAAAAAAAGGAAAAAAATCAAAATTTGCAAAAAATCTAGAGCTTCTAGATCAAAAAAAAAACGTCATATTCGGATTCAGCACCCCAAAATTACCCAAAATCAAGTGAATTTGAAAATGCAACAAATTTTTTGTTGACCAGTGTAATAATTGTAGCGATAGCCAACCAAGTGAGAAAACCATTTACCTCTTAATAATAACAATAATGTTATGGTTTTATTTATTGTCGCTCTACAACAGCTAAGGTCTTTTAGCGACAGGGCTCATTTTTAATTTGTATCAGGTTTACGACGTTATCACATTATTACCCGACTCATTCTCACTGCGCTATGCAGGATAGAACACAATCGGTACCGTTTTTAAAGTCTTCGGTTTGACCCGACCTGGAATCGATCTTAGATCTACCAGCACCAGAGCCGAAGGCGAAACCACTCGGCCACTGAGCTGGTTCCATTCACCTCTTAATAATAATAATGTTATGGTTTGATTTATTGTCGCTCTACAACAGCTAAGGTCTTTTAGCGACAGGGCTCATTTTTAATTTATATCAGGTTTACGATGTTATCACATTATTACCCGACTCATTCTCACTGCGCTATGCAGGATAGAACACAATCGGTACCGTTTTTAAAGTCTTCGGTTTGACCCGACCTGGAATCGATCTTAGATCTACCAGCACCAGAGCCGAAGGCGAAACCACTCGGCCACTGAGCTGGTTCCATTCACCTCTTGTTACTTACTGACTTAACAACTCAATATATATCAAGAAAGAAACGCAAAACAATCAACTAAGGAACGTGGTACAGAACGCTTAATTGATTACACGCGTCGTGCGGTGGTAATCAATTCCAGCGTCTGTACCAGAAAACGCTGAATGTAATTATGTAGTGAAGCTGGTCACGAGTTACATATATTCAACGTAAATAAAATGACGACTATAACACAAATGGAGTTGCTGCCTTTCAGAGAGTTATGCATGACTTCATCAAAAGATACAATCTGAAGAAAGTTTACGCCTATTTAGATGATCTGACCGTTACAGGGGAAACTGTACAAGAACATGATGAAAACTTGAATGCCTTGCTTGATGCTGCAGAGAAGAGTGGATTTACTTTTAATAAAGACAAATCCAACATTAGACAATCTAAAATCAATCTACTTGGCTACCAAATCTCGCACAACCAAAAGAAACCAGACGCTGAACGACTTCGACCACTGTTGGAAATGCCTCCCCCAAAAACTCTGAAAGAATTGAAAAGAATTTGTGGTATGTTTGCATACTATGACGAATGGATTGAAAGATTTTCATTGAAGGCTGATCCACTCTTAAAGGCTGTTATACCTTTGGACGAAAATGCTTTGAATTCTTTTAAAACACTAAAGGAAGAATTGGCGGCTGCTAGTCTGGGAACTATTCGTGATGACCTAAGTTTCGACATCGAAAGTGACGCTTCTGACTACGCTATAGCCGCAATCCTCTCCCAAGGCGGTTGCCCTGTCGCTTTTATGTCCCGCACCCTGAGTAACTGCGAACAGAAGTATCCGGCTATCGAAAAAGAAGCTACAGCAATCATTGAAGCCGTTCGAAAATGGGCCCATTTTTTAAAGGGTCGCACCTTTTCACTTGTCACCGATCAGCAATCGATCTCGTATATGTTTGATAGACGCAACCGTGGGAAGATCAAAAATAACAAAATTTTGTTGTGGCGTCTAGAGCTAAGCCAGTTTCATTACGAAATCCGTCACAAACCTGGAAAAGAAAACATAGCCCCTGATGCACTATCAAGAGTGTCTGCAACTCTGAGCCCTGGCAAAGACTTGCTTTCCTTACATGAATCACTTGGACATCCAGGATATGTCAGATTGTATCACTTTATTCGATCCCGCAACTTGCCATAGCCTACACCAGCGAAGAGACTAAAGCAATTTGCAATCAATGCCAAACTTGTGCTGAACTCAAACCACGTTTTTACAAACCACCAAAAGGAACACTTATCAAAGCTACGCACCCATGGGAACGACTATCTGTTGATTTCAAGGGTCCTGTTAAAGGTTTGAAGCCCTATTTGTTAGTGATTGTAGATGAATATAGGCTAGTCGCTACCCATTTGTGTTTCCATGCAAAAGAATGTCTTCCGAGTCCGTCATTGATTGTTTAACTAACTTCTTTTGCCTGTTTGGTTTCCCTGCTTACATCCACAGCGATCGAGGAACTGCTTTCACTAGCCGAGAGATCAAAGATTTTCTTTCTACGCGTGGAATAGCTACTAGTTGCTCATCACCTTACCATCCTCAAGGAAATGGACAGTGCGAAAGGACAAACCAAACGGTATGGAAAACAATAAAACTTCTTTTGAGAACGCACCATGTTCTGGGGGACGATTGGGAGAAAGTCCTTTCACAGGCTTTGCATTCTATTAGGTCATCGCTATGTGTCGCGACTAATCAAACACCCCACGAGAGGTTATTCTCATTTGCACGACGAGCCATGTATGGCATGGCAATGCCTTCGTGGCTTTTGGACTCCGGTAAAACAGTTTTATTGCGACGCTTTGTGCGTAATAAAGGTGAACCTGTCTGTGATCCAGTAATATTACTCAATGCGAATCCTACTTATGCTCGTGTACGATATCAAAGTGGAAGAGAGGCGACTGTTTCGACTTCGGATTTGGCACCCTCTCCTCAAACTGAGGTTGATGCAGAAGAACGCCTTTCTACAACGACGGATCTTACCTTAAATGTGCCGGATGAACCTGAAATCCATAACTTACTAACAAACGATTATAACACGCCGTTAACAGACGCTCCTTCGAATTTAACTACTGACGTTCGCGAAGACAGTAGGCTTACTTGTGATATTACAAACCCGATTGATTGATTGATTGATTAATTGACATTTTATTTGTTGCGAGTATAAACACACATATTCAACAAAGTCGGATAAAACAAACGATAACGTAGAATGTATTATGTGTGGATACTGCAACGGGTGGCTGCGAAGTGACCTGGAAGGTCTTCTAGTCGAGCAGCCACCCTCAACAAAAGAAAAAATAACAAATTAAACATCAATGAAGCGAGGCAAAAGAATCTAAAACATAAATTTACGGTATAATTGCTTGAATGAACACAAAATACATCATCTAATAAAAGTTCTACATACTCCTGAGGCCATTATCATTGGTAAAATCATAGTAGTAAGTTTTTATAAATTTTTTTAAATGAGTTAGGCGATTTTTTTCTTATTTCCAATGGGATTGAATTCCAAATTTCCACTCCTGTATACTTGAAACTACGTCGAAGTTTTGAAGATGAATATTGAGGAACATAAAAATTATCCTTGTCAATTGCATTTCTGGTATTACGAGAATGAATATTTTTTGCTTTTTTAAAATAATTAGAAAAAGTACATGGTAGTGAATTGTTTTCATATTTGTGCATTAATTTTGAAGTTTCGAGTTTGAACAAATCTTTTATTTTAAGAACATTTAGTTGTTTGAAATATGGAGTCACGTGATCCGACCATCGACCTCCCGCGACTATTTTTATTGCTTTGTTTTGGAATGTTTAGAGTTTGTCGACATGTGTCTTAAAACCGATCACATCAACTAATGAAGGGTTTACTGACAACAGTACACCTATCTTGAGACGTTCTACTAAAATTCGAAAGTCACCAGAAAATATGGCTTCTGAGCAGTGTTGTACGTTGACGCCGTCAACTTTTTGTTGACGCTGAGACTAGCGCCGTCAATTTATTTTTCAGTTGAAGGAAGTGATAGCGCCGTTAACTATTTTGCCGATTTTAAGCGTCAAGCGCTTAGCGTCATTTTTTGTTTTCATGGAAAATCTCGTTTCACAATAAGAGTTTCACAATGTATTCTGGCCAGCGCGACTCATCCGAATTACCAGCTTTTGCGTTGGTTGGAATGGCTCCCTGGAATACATGCGGAAGAAGTTCGCCAAATGGTGATCACCCATGTATTGAGAACGAGGGATCAGAGACAGAAAGCGAAAAATCCATGAATGGCGTTGCGGACGTTGAATATACTTTATTTCAAGAGCTCTATGCCCCTGAAAAGAGCGATGTTGGTGCAGTGGACCTCGTTAAAAGATTTATACATGCTAAACTATCACAGCACGCTAAACTATCACAGCACGCTTGGAACAGTGATACCTTTCCGACTAAACGTTTTCAACTTGTTTTTGAAATACAACACACCAATACCAACTAGCGCTGCTGTGGAACGCATGTTTTCACTTGGAAATGACAATATGCGCACGGGCGCCGGAAGCGGGGGGGAGCAGGGGGAGCGGATGCCCCCTTGCCCTCAAATTTCTGTGGATGGGGAGGGAAGAGGGGCAATGGTGCCCTTTTAAGGTCATGTAAGCTACTGCACACTTTGCAATATAAAAATTTATGCTATTCGCTTTTAGCCTAGGCTAATTATAATTTTCTATTTTTGCCTCAAAATAATATTCACGACACAAAATTCTCCATCACAGTAAGTTATATTACCTACATCATTATAAAATAGCATGATGCCCTTCCGTGCCATTGTTGGTTTGGTTTGGTTTTGAATCTTTATCCTCGGACTGACAAAGCCTTGATAGGTTATTCCTGGTACTTGTTCGCATACTTGTAGAGGCACTTGACGCAGGGCCGGTTACCGAGATTGGCAGAGTGAGGTTTTCCGATTGTTGAAGTCTTGTTGCCGAGAAATTATTCCATTCACTAGGTGCCGCTGAATGGAGAGCAGTCCTGAAATGCGTTGCTCAAACGCACACCCCGAGAGTCGAACCAGCGCCGTGTGATCTTGAGCCCGGCGCGTAACCACTTAGCTATCGGGGCGGACTATCTATGTATAGCGGACACTTGTATCATTACTCGATAATGAGCTGATAGATGAGTATTATCGCTATATCTTATCTTAAAACGTACAAAAAAAAATTGGCCTTTCAGCAACAAAAGTGCCCTTTTTTTCATACTCCTGCTCATTAGGGTGGAGTGAAAACACTTTTTTCCTCATTTTGCTTAGCTTGGGGTTGGAAAACTTGCCAATTACTATCAAAAACAGTTGTGCAAAATTAGAATGTAATCTGACGACATCTTGATCTGCCACCAGCCACTTGAAAATTTACTATTTCCTTCTACATTAGGGTGGATCAATTTAGGGGGGTGTAAAACTTTTTTTCTCATTTTGCTTAGCTTGGATAGCTAAAACTTTCCATTGGGTATATAGAACACTGTGTTAAAAGTATATTTCGATCGAACAAATTTTTGATCTGCAACCAGGCCATTACTTATCGACTGAAAACGTAAAAATACATGCATTGTGTTTGAATTTGACGTTAGCATAGAGATTTATTGCAATGCAATGGACATGATAATATGCATCAAACTTCCTCGCTTTAGATGAAATAGTCACGTTTCGATTCGAACTTGGGCATTTCTTGTCGTGATTCAATGCGTGAGCGTATAAATCCATCTCGCGAATTAACCTCGCACACCGCTGCTGAAGCTTCTGTCACCAACTTGACGCACCTTTCCACCACCAGCGTGTGACACGGAAATCGAGGAAATAAAAGTTCTGGAGTGTCCTTAGCTGCAATCATGTCTCGTAATTTTTTGTCCCCATGTTTCTTGTTACAGGAGGCTCGGTGAGACCGAGAGCCTGCCAGTCAACCATATCGTATCGTACCATATCGTAGGATTCGTTGGCGTCAAACTTTAAGGGTGGAATGCAGAATCATCGCATTGTTCTCTATTCGCGATGGCTTGATCGAGCTTTCTGAATTCACTTGTCCAAGCTCACGGATTATTTGCCTCTCATCTGTGATCATGGCCAACGTAATGTTTTCTGAGTGTGCGAAGTATCTATTTCTCTGGAGAACAGTATCGTGTATTTGCATGAGACCTGTCTTGGGGTCGATATACAGGACGTTGGTAGATAATGTGTTATGCAGTCTGAGATTCTGAGGCACATGCACAAGATGGTGAGTCGGTGAGGCCTCATTGAAACATGTTGCTGTTGAAACGGCCCACTCCAGTCAGCAAGCGATTGAGCTTCATTCATTCCTTCCGAGGTAGTTCTGCTCCGGGTGGAGTGTTGGTATTGGGAGGGACTGTGAATTGGGTTGGTCTCGCAACTTCTCTCCATTCACTGTTCCAAAGTTCGGTAATGTGGAAGTTGGATTTACAGATAGCTGCAGCATGTCGGGAAAAGGGGTGTCGAGATTTCAAGCCCTGGGGCTTTTGAGGGTGCGAATTTAGGACAATCTAGTTGAGGAGGTGGTCAATGGTCATCTCTTGACATAGCTTGTAAAACTAGACTGCGTACGTGATTTTCCCTACGCAGTCTACCTGGGGCGATGCCGGATAGCACCGGTAAAAGTCGGTAGGAGTTGGAAGCAGGCAACCAGTGATTATTCTCATGGTGGTGTTGAGGGCAGTGTCAATTTTGCTAGTGTGTGCGCTGCGGCTCCAAGTGGGGGAAGCATGTTCGGAGGTGCTGTAAACAAGAGCAAGAGCACTTGTACGGTATGGAGTGCAGATGTACTAGAACCCCAGGATGTTCCAGCTAAGCATCTCAGCAAGTTGTTGCGTGCTGATAGCTTAGCATGGAAGGCTTCAGCATGGTATTTGTAGATTAATTGTCGGTCGAGATTCACTCCTAGGTCGGTGGGGCATGGGTTGTGTGGGAGTGGGTTTCCGTTAAGACTGACAATTGGTGTGTAGATTAAATGTTGCAAAGGTGAAAAGGTGTGACAGAGATTTTTGCCAGGCTCAGTTTAAGCATTCAAAGCTTCAGGTAGTCTGCGATTTTGGCCATGTCATGTGTAATTGCTTCCTCTACCACATGCCAGTACTATTCAGAATGGAGTAGTGCCAGATCATCAGCATAGCCGTACTGGCGTGACGTAGTCTCTGGCATGTCACTGATGTAAATGTTAAATATAGTAGAGGTGATAAGCATGATCCTTGCGGAACACCGTTTCCTAAACGACTGGGCCGGCTGCACTGCCCATCACTTGTCTTCAGCAAAAAGGTCCGATTTTCCAGAATGTTGGCGAGAAATCGCACTACCTTTTTGTCTGGGATCATGCGGACGAGCTTTAGGGTTAGCCCTTGGTGCCACACAGTATCATAGGCAGCGGTGAGGTCTAGCAAGATTACTCCTGCTTTGTTGCCCTTCTGGAAACTTTTCTCTATATTCTCGGTCAGCATCACTGCTTGATGAGTCGTACAGCGTCCGTGCTGAAATCCAGTTTTTCTTTTGGTAGCTGGGGATCAACAACTGGCTCGAGTCTAGCAGGAGCCGTACCAGGATCTTATATGGGACGCAGAATAGTGATATTGGACGATAGCTCTTGGGATCATCAGCTGGATTGTTTGGTTTAAGTAGTGCCACTACAGTTGCTTTTCGCCAGATTTTAGGTATGGTCTGGAGGGTCAGGCAGGCAGAATAGAAGCTTTTCAACCGTGCCAAACATTTGGGACCACAGTGCCTTAAGAATTCTGGAGGGATATTATTGGGCCCTTGGTACTTTCCCATTTTTAACTTGTTTAATGGCAGATGCAAGTTCTCTGGTGCTGAAGGGGGCTGACAAATGGGCATCTGCGCTTGGGGCGTTCCAGAGCCAGCTGAATTCCTGCCTCACTGCAAGGGCGTGATTCTTATTTGCCACCTTACATTTTCGATTGGTAGTGATAGTCCGTGAGCTTGGACTCAAGTAAATTCAGAAAGCTCGATCAAGCCATCGCGAATAGAGAACAATGCGACGATTCTGCATTCCGCCCTTAAAGTTAGACGCCAACGAATCCTACGATATGGTTGACTGGCAGGCTCTCAATCTTACCGAGACTCCTTTAACAAGAAACATGGATACAAAGAACTACGACAGCTAAGGACACTCCAGAACTTTTATTTCCTCAATTTCCGTGTCACACACTGGTGGTGGAAAGGTGCGTCAAGTTGGTGACGGAAGCTTCAGCAGCGGTGTGCGGGGTTAATTCGCGAGATGGATTTATACGCTCACGCATTGAATCACGACAAGAAATGCCCAAGTTCGAATCAAAACGTGAGTATTTCATCTAAAGCAGTGGTTCCCAACCTTTTTGTTGTCACGGACCCCTTTAGACAAAATATTAATTCTGCGGACCCCTACCTAAATTTGGCCTGAAACTCAATTAACATACTATTGACTATTGTAATTATGCTACTCAACTACTGTACTGTGTCATATTGCATTGCCGTTATGACTCCTGCAGCAAATATCAGGTTAAACAGTTGCTCAAATAAAAAAATGAATGAATTGTTCAAGAAATGTTAGCAGTATTTGAATATTAAGGTGACCCAAAGTGCCATGCCGAAACTTTTTCAACGTAAGCAAATTTAATGAGAGGGCTGTTGTTGCCTTTCCTGAACTAAACGACTGAACTGTGGTTGAGTTTTTAACAATGCAACACGCATGTCATCTTCAACGTCCAGGCGATAATACACGAGCTATAACGTAGGCTAATAGACGAGCCAATCCTGATTTGACTGTAATCGACATGCGTTGTGGTAGATGTAGTTTAAGGTCAATGTACAATGCTCATCCAGTCAAAAATCGCTCCGACGCCCCTGAATATGCGTCCTAAACGCAGCAGATTGTCAGACAAACGTTTTGAAATGCTTGTTTTTCTGCAAGGAAATAACTAATAGGCTGAGCAGTTAATTACAGTACAGTCTCAAAACATAATAGGCCTACCTGCTCTTTATTTATAGCTATTGTTAGCCTGAACTTGGTTGAAATATTTCCGTTTTATGAGACGCTGGCAAAAAATAGCGCTAGAAATTAGCGCTGACGCTCACGCCGTCAATTTCTTTAAGAGCTTACGCAGTCCTTTACGCCGTAAAGTTTTTAGGCAATTCGAGCTGACGCCGTCAAATTATTTCAATGACGCGTACAACACTGCTTCTGAGTCAACATCTTGTCTGGTCCTTTTCGAAATTTATTTGGCGGGGGAGAATGTGGTGTGGTGCGTGTCGTCACGCACCACATCTCTCTTGCCGACAGCGCAGTGTGGGTTTGCCGATTGCCTGGCTTGGCTTCTCTTGGTTTCTTTTGTGTTGGTTCATTCTCTAGTTTTCACCAGCTCAGTGGCCGAGTGGTTTCGCCTTCGGCTCTGGTGCTGGTAGATCTGAGATCGATTCCAGGTCGGGTCAAACCGAAGACTTTAAACACGGTACCGATTGTGTTCTATCCTGCATAGCGCAGTGAGAATAAGTCGGGTAATAATGTGATAACATCGTAAACCTGATATAAATTAAAAATGAGCCCTGTCGCTAAAAGACCCTAGCTGTTGTAGAGAGCGACAATAAATAAAACCATAACATTATTATTATTAGTCTCTAGTTTTCAGTTAACAGTGTAGCAGTGCAATCGGCAGTTTAAGTAGAGTCTTGTTTTAGTTTGTCATTTAATACTTTCTGTTAACATTCTTTAAAGCTAGTTTTCAATTGCAGGATATTCACGTTTTAAGTTTATTAAAGCCTACTTTACTGAAATGAGTTTGTTGGTTTCAATGTAGGTCATGTCATAACCTAAATACAGTAAATTGTTTTCTGGATTTTTCACTGTTTTGATATTGTGTATTGTTTTTTTTCTCCGCAATTTATAGCTCAAAAAATTGAGTTTAGAAGGCTGGCCTTATTAAGACAATGGTGCTTTTTTAAGGCCCACTCAGCAGTAATTAACAAATCAACTATAATTTTAAAATTGCGATCAATATGTTATTAAAATTGTTCTAAGAAGTGCTTTAAAGATGCTAATAAAGATAAAGATGCATTAAAAATCAATTTGCGACAAAATCAAAATGGCAGGCCTTCCACACACACACACACACACACACACACACACACACACACACACACACACACACACACACACACACACACACACAAGTTTTGCCATAGTAAGATATATAAGATAACATATAATTCTTATTTCCAAATTCAAAACTCTATTCATTCTAAAAAACGGTCTTTCAAAAATTAGTGTTCTAAATTCGAACTCACAAATAAAGAAATTCTTTGAGACTTATTACGTTACCTCTGTGTCATCGAAGCATAGCTACGCCAGCAGAGGTTCTGCTGTTATCAGGAGATCATAAACATTTCTAGAAAAAGGAAACATAAGAATCCAGCAATTTAAAATCAGAAATTTAGCAGTGATTTGAGATTTAATAATCACCAGTGGCGTAGCTAGGGGGGAGGGGGGCGGACCGCCCCGGGCGGCACGTCTGGGGGGCGGCACTTTCAGACAGGACGTTTTGTTTTTTTGTTGATAATGCAAAAGTACACGGAAAATAAAAGCAAACAGAATGGCAACGTTCAAAACAGTGGCGTAGCCAAGGAGGAGGAGGGGTTTGGGTGTTACAACCCCCCCTTTGGCACGCATGTGACGTCACGATATTGAGAATGATGCTTTCAGTTTCTATGTCTCTAAAACAAAGTTTGCCTAATTTTCAACGAAACTCCATTAAAAGAGCGAGTTTTGCCAATACCAAACATTCAAATATCTCAGCCAGGAATTAGCAACAAGAAAACATAGAGACTTAGCTTTATTAAGTTACCGAAAAATTCCCAAGAAAACATGATCTTATCCTTTTGCTATGCCACCGGACAGCACCATTTTACAGGAATATTTATACTAGGGGATTTATACCCACATTTTTGTTGAAACTGCTCTCAGAATGCACCAAATCCAAAGTAATTTTTCAAAATTTAAAAAAATCAAAATCAAAATTTTCTGGGGGAGGCCCCCCAGACCCCCGCCGCTGGGTGTCGTCTTTGGCGAGGACGCCGTCGGGCTTCGCCCGCCGGCCCTTAACCCCCCCCCCTTCCAAAATTACTGGCTACGCTACTGGTTCAAAACATACAATCATTCCACTTTAAGTCAATTAAAAAAAATTTATTTTCACATGCTTTTTCTTGAAGGGGCGGCAAAATCTGAATCCGCCCCGGGCGGCACATTTCCTTGCTACGCCTCTGATAATCACGCTTTACTCGTTTGGATTCTCAAAGCTTTCCTACACGGTACGTTTACAAAGCCAGTGCACAACTCCACAGGTCGTTGAGAGGATATTTTGGGACCGGTACCAATGAAATCCATATTGGGCCCCAAGTCAAGATATTTATTTTAAAAACGCTGTGTATTCAAAGATTACGCTGTGATTTCTTTATGTTCCCTTGAAGAAGTTCTTGACCCCTAAAATTATCCCAGGGCCGGGTCCAAAAGTACCTCATGGGCCCTAATGTCAACGCTACTGCCTGTGCTCATAGGTCACTATGGGTGGCAACTGAAGGATGGCAAGGCTAGAAAAACTAAACATTCATGCTTAGCCTATGTCTTTGCATCAAAATTCAATTCAATTTATTTTTCTTTATCGGAATGCAGAAGACACGATATTGTGGAAATAAATAAAGCAACAGAACTAAAAAAAGGAAAAGTGAAAAAACGTAAGCATTTAAGACATGCATTCAAAGATCTAATTCCAAGCCTTATATGTTGCCTAGGTTATCAACGAACATAATAAGGCACGGCCAGCAAGCATATATGAAAGACCAAGAAATCGTCACAAAATTATGAAGCTATACAGTGGCTTATCTCATTCACTGAAAAGCAAAAGGTATCAAGCTTAATTGACATATTGTTGAAGGCTGTAGCCTAAACCATATTTTGAAGATCAAAAACTGTAAATAGTGCCAACTTTTCTTTGTAGCCTATGCATTGCATGAACCTGCTGGAAACTTACCTTATTTTTGCAACATCCGCTCAGGCAAAACAGTAGCCTACCATATGCTTTGAAAAGTAAACACGTTTCCAAAAAACAGCAAACAACTTATTGTAATCTTGTATTGTTTTCTTCACATGTGCTGATGATACAAAAATAAAAGAACTTCTTCTTCAACCTAGTTTAAAATAAAGTCTTCAAAGCCTCAAAGGTGTGCAATTTAGCAAGCAAATTAAAAAAAAACGACTTTCTAATTTTGCATTTTTGGTCAATTCAATATCGCATACGGTAACTTTTGATGTAGTCTTTCGCTGCTGTCTGTTAAAGGAATAAGTTACACCGTAGTTGTTCATGGTGCTAATCTTTTTGTTTTGATTAGGTCTACTTGTTGTAGTCTAGCCTACTATTCTCACACCAGACTAAATAAGTTTCGCTTTCTGTAGTCTACTTTCTCGCAGCATTTTAGTGGGATGTGGCCTTTCGCTGCAGTAAGATGTCTAAAAGCAAACACCGCATGCAGTCGTGGCGTTTATTTAACAACTAAGAAAATGCCAATGCCATAAAAACTACACCAAGATATTTCAACACTTTATTAATTTTAAATTCTGGAAACTATCAAATGCGTGACACATTAGAAAACTACGCACGCATGCGACACGTAGCCTAAGATCAAATTCCATAAGAACGTTGTTTTATACAGAGATATAACCAGTGATGTGATGCTTGAATACATAACCGTACTGAACAAAAATATATAAACGAAAAAATTTCCCATATAGCTTTTTTGATGGTGGCCTATACGCTGCATATCATGTGCATTTCCATGCCGCCATGAAACCTACCCTACATAGCCAGTCACGTTAATGGGTTCGTTGATGTATTTTTGATAATTTTAACCACCTGGTTCGCACGTACAGGCTGAATGTAAAACTTTTAAGCCATTATACACTTTTATTAATCGTTGTTGTTTCATTAATGCATTTACTGTTTTACTTAAAAAAAAGTAGGCTGCTTAAAAGTAGGCCTATTTAACAAACTCCAAATAAACACTGTATGAACTGTAGGCCTATTAGCCATCATATATTCGCCTACAATAACGTAATATTTATTGACTGATAAGTGAAAACCATTCAGGAAATCCAGTTTATCGTTAAATCTATGATTTGGTTGAGCGATGGTAAGTTCATATATTCCAATACGTACGAAATTCATTGAGACAATAGAAACAATGAGCCATACTTATTTTACAGTAAGTTGTCCTGCAAATGTAGCCTACACACAAAACAACTTTTTGCACTAACATACAGAGGTGGGCAGAAGCGTGCCTCTGTTTTGGTAGCAGCGCTACTTTTTTTTAATGTGGCGGAGAGGCGCTACATTTTTTTCAGTCGCACTCCCGCTACTTTCCAATTTAAAGTGAAAAAAAATTCTCATTTTTGGAGATTTTTTATGGAAACAATGCGAAAAAATCAAAGCAGAAATCGTTCGACTGTTGAGGGAAACATCAAGCCACGTTGCTACCGACAAGAGTGACACCAACACCAGTCACGACTCCGACGATGAAGTTTTTTGGTGTGTTGGTGCCATCGTATCAAACATCGGTACGGTAAAAAAGTTAATTCTGAAGGCCTTTTTTCAGACAGAAGCAAGTCCTTGAGCTTTCCTAGCGCCGATTTATAATGTCTCTTTATTAAATACAACACAAACACACCATTTATTCCAAAGCCGCGGTGGAGAGATTTTTCTCTGTTGGAAAAGACATGCTGAAGCCAAAGCGGGCAGGACTCAGCGATTCGCATTTTGAAATGCTCGTGTTTTGAAAGATGTGTGGAAAGATGGTGAACAATAAATTTCACCTAAAACGTGTTTTCCATAACGATGTTGAAATGGCAGTATAAAAGAATGATATTAATTGTTTTCAAGGTCATTTTGACGTCACAAAATGCTTTCTCTGTCAGTTTAAATTAAGATAAAGTAGCGGGAGCGCGCGTTACTTTAGCCCGAGTAGCGATAGCGCATTACTTTTACAGCAGCGGATGCCCACATCTGCTTCGGCCTACATATAATATTGTGTAACCGAAATCAGTTTGGATTACAACGCAGAAAAGAATTCGGTATTCTCAATGATCTAGGAACACCGAACTACATGTGTGATCATAAAAAATGTTAAAAATATGAAATCAACATAACATATAAAAAAAAACATCATTGATGTGATTACAATTGATTGATTTCTGATTTCGTACGAATAGAAACTTTGTAATCTATCTGAAGTGATTCAGCGGATCAATATTTTGTTAAAAGTCGCTCAGACGATGAATTTGGTTCACGTACAAATAGCAGCTAAACAATGGCAGAGTTATGAGGTGAAAACAAGTTTTACAGGGCGGCTATCGTGGATGTTGTCAATTTTACTTTATCAACGTCACAATGAGGTGACGTATCAAAGTAGTACTCGGTCAAAGTTCCTTATACTGTACAATCAATATTTCAGATTATTCCTGTACAAGTGAAAGTGCAGTACTCGCCTTTCTGTAAAATTCACAACATTTTTGAGACATCAATGATTATTTGGCTACACGTAGTACATAACAAATCCTAGGCATGCTTTCTTTCGCAACCTAGCACTGAAACAGAGGATTTACTGGCTAACGTGCATAAAAGACCACACGAAATAGAAACGCATGCAATTAACACCAAGAATTTAATAGAAACTGTTCAGTGGATCTTTCCTTGCTCAACATGACTCAAAGCGACCCATATACACAATTACACAGGCCTTGCCAACGTGCGAACCTATAATGATGGCTGGAGACTGATGTAATTTTAATTAAGAAACTAAATTACCAAGTGCAATCATGAAATCTCAGATCACTGCAACTTGCTAAAGCAAACAGGATAAGATGGTATGGACATGTACTAAGAAGGGAAGAAGGAAGTTTTCTTCAAAAGGCATTGACTTTGGAGGTAGATGAAAAGAGGAAACGGGGACATCCAAAAAGAACATGGAAGGAACAGACGAAGAATGAGGCAGACAAAGTCGGACTAAAGAAAAAAGATGCGATGGACAGAACGAGATGGAGAATAGAAGTGAAGGCAATCGCTGCCAGGAAAGAATCGGCCAACCCTACTAGTGGGGACAAAACCAAATTTGAATGATGATGATCCAGTGTAGCCGTTCAGTCTCAGACATTTTTGAAGATTGCACGTTAGCATGGCCTTTGTACACTGCACATAGGTTTCCATGTCACGGTTTTAAATTTAGAAACAAAGTTACGTTTTTGAAAAACCTGCTATATGTGTAATGAAACTAATAGTTTTGCACCGAAATGCACCAACAAGATGGTGATATGAGTCAAAGCATCCAAAAATACAAGATAGGACCAAAAGCACGCAAACTACAGCGGTTGAGCGGGAAAAAAACTAGCACTGTCAAATAATAGCACGGCACATTGAAATGGCACGTTTTGTACAATAAACAGAAAAGTTCCTAATGAAATGCAGAATGTTCTCCAAACGAGACTTGCGATTGGCAGCCAGGCTCAGCTTCTGTTGACTGAAGCTGCGAAGGCAAACGGTGGCATTTGTATGCAAGTTAATGCTTTCCGTGACCTCTTTCTTGTAGTGGAAATGCCGATAAGCGTTTTCAATAAACAGGGTCACCACTAAAGTATTTTAAACTGCTGAAAACGCGTAAAAGCAAAAAATAAACAAACGTGTCAGTCGCCCACTAAAGAGCAAAATAATAAAACATCAAGTCAATAAAAACGGAAAGTTGTGTATCATTATAAACTAAAAAAATCTTTCATAACATTTTCTGGTTGTTCAAGGTAATGGTCAAAATGACTTTGGTGGAGACAAGAAAACATTTTTGGTAACTAAAATCTATTTGAGCCACATTCCTTTTTGGTGGTGATTGGGAGAAGCCACTTGTTCCACCAGTGTACAACTGTCGATGCATTACAATATCTACATTCACATTTTAAAAACATTTAATGTATGTATCACCACATAATGATGATTTATGCAGAGCGAGTTGAAAGAAACAGATGAAGCTTTAGATAGATGGAAGACTATTTACAACCACCTCATGATGAGTCACTTGAAAGGAAACATTACACGGGATAAAATTGTCCTTTCTCAAGTGATGGAGCAACCAAGTTGTAGCTCAGGAAATAAATGGTGAATGGATTAGGGATGTGGAAGCAGTTGTTTTATTTTATTCTTCAAACCAAATACTTTTTATGTATAAAAACCATAGCGTTGATGACAGTTTACAAAGTTACCGAAAGAAAGAAGCCGTCATTCTGTCTACGCTATCGATGTGAATCAGCCACATTTAGGTGGAGTGCAAGAGGCATAGCTTTTTTCCGCTTCCACATCTCTGGTTTTGAAGTTGATGTTACAAGATGATTAATTGATTATGTTACAAGAAATGCATGCAAGACCAACTGTGTTCTAGTTGATTCCGAAAGCTAAATAAAAAAAAATCTAGAATGATCGAATATTTTGTTTGCGAGCAGTGAATACCTCTGTTATCCCGAGCGCCTATTAATTAAGCAAAATATAACTTCACTTCTGATTATGTCATATTTTGCAACAAAATAAGTGAATATTGTACACTGCATATGCCAGCTTAGCATTAGCGACGCTTCAAGTGATACCACTGTATCAGGACAAAAACAGTTGAACAACACTATTCTAGTCAAACATACGCAAAGGCCCTTTGCAAATCAGTGTTGAAAAAGATACCAAAGTTAAGTGGCAACCAGTTAAAACCACGGCTGACAATTCAAACATTTATCTCTCCCCCATTCAAAGGTAAAAGCATTGAAGAGGATCGGCTAGACATTTGGTTCTCGGGAAGATGTTCTTCAGGAAGCAAGCTGGCTTCTTCGCTTTCAGGCAAAGCACTATATCTGACTTCGTTCTTTAAGTTGTTGATTTGATTCTAAAGCAACAAACAGAAATATTATGCAACAGTTTTCAATGAGCTTCATAAAGAATAAACTTAAAAGCGTTTTTGGGCAAGTTTCGGGGATTTGATTTAAAAAATGATGTCATGTTATTTTTATGGATTAATCTTTGCAAATACGCTAGGTCGAAACAGTCAGTGTTAAACAAAATAATACCTGAATCTCTGTGTTAGACGAAGGAGGATTTACGGGAGTAACATTTGTGAGGATGTCAGGAGTCAAGCAGTTCGCACGAATCGGAAGTTCGGTTGGAGGAGAAATGACTCTTTGAACGAGATTGTGAATACGTTCCTCCGCACAGCCAGCGGAGAGTCTAGCTTCTGCATCGTGGTCCCAGCATTCTTCAATGGTCTCACACACGATACCAAACACCTGAAAAAATACTATATCTAACGCAAACTGTCAGTAGAATGACTCTGGTTTATGTGTCGCTCTAAACAGCTGAGTCAGTTTAGATTATTTTGTATGAGATCTACACATCGGTGCCGAAATCCAAATCTTTTATTAAAAAAAGTTCATAACATCTGAAAAACTTTCGATTCTCATTTTGCAAGTGATCAAAATCTGGTAGCAGTGCAGAACCAGTCAAGTCAAGATATTTAGTAGTGCTTGGGGGCTGCGTAGAACTTAAGGAATGTATCTGGTAATAATTTTGCATGGACCCTTGTCTGCAAAATCATCAGCAAGTTAACTTTAATTTGGTGTCGGAGTTAAAAGCACAATGGCAGATTGTGTGCAGAAATTAAGTGAAAATAACTCAAGACAAGCGAATGACTCATACGAGCACACAGCTGCAAGGTTAACTTCATATCGGATGCGTTGAAAGCGTAGGCCATGGTCTGAAACCAAAACATATTTGCAAAAAACATATGTTGCTTGAAAGAAGTAATTTCTACGAACAACGACACTTCACACGTTATTTTTTCATGGGTTGATAACTAATGATATTATAGGCGAATTGTTCACATAACATTTGACAAGTATCTCACTTCATGCTGTTTCCATTCGCGCTTAATCAGAGGTCGGATTTTCTTATCCACCACGCATTCCTGCATCTCCTCTAAGTTGGGATGCTGGCCAACTTCCAGCTCGTATGGGAGTAAATACACTGCAGCATGTCCCCCTAAACATGAGGCAAGCCATAAACAACAATCAGCTGCTTTTGTAAACTAAACCTTTAGCAAGTTAATTCAATAAAAGAATTTTTAAATGCAATGTGCTTGGTAGGCCTTATGATAAATGAACCTTTCAGAAACAAATAGCTTAGAAAAGATTGTTTACATCATATTTACATTTATTATGCTTTGGATGACGACACAGTAATAAAAATTGAAACTTATAAAATTCGATTTTTCAAAGCGTCGTGCTAAGATCGATCGGAAAGTTAATTAAAAACCTTCTGCACGATCCAATGCAGGTAAATGGACACATTACTGCATTTGATGTTTCCTTTTAAACCAAACAAGTAACGCTAGTACCACAAGTAACGTTTAGTTTCAAGAGGACTGAACATAAATATTGTACACAATGGTGAAGAAACAAACGTGAAGTTTTCATTGTGCATTCTTTACATTTTTGTTCAACGCAATACGGCATTGTTACTTCAATAAGGTAGCAGCTGCTATTAAACTAATTTTAAATTGAGGTGATTATTATTAGAGCACATTTCAAATGAGTACATCACCTTGCCCAACAAGAATGCACCGCAAGGTAACAAGCAAATTTATGCTTAATAACCAGGCTTGCCTTTAAACTTAAATAGTAGTCAATATGTTCTGCTTATGATTGTTTTTCTAAGCTTACCCTTACACCATATAGGTTGAGAGTGGCTAATGTCATTTCAAAGGGACTATTTCGAAAAACCGCTAATGCTACTTACCAGGAACATCAACGCATCTCGTCACAACCTCCCACGCCACCAAAGCAAATGCATACATGTCAATTCGAAGGAAAGCGTCGCGTTGGAAATTGATAGCACCTTCCAATACCTCTGGAGCCATGTATCGTCTTGTGCCAACCTGGCGACAATAATATTAAAAGCTATTGCTTGCGATGACCATTGCAAATGACCTAGTGTTTGCAGTTGACGTGCAGTTGACCATTGCAGTTGACGTGACCAGTTGTGAATGGAATGTTTTGCAGTAATGGCCTCAGAAAAGGTGGATGTATGCAGTATGGTGTTGGTCACCTTTACTATCACATTGAGTTACTGGTTAAATGCATTCGTAAAACTGATGTTGAGATGTGAGAAGTTTGAAATCAAATTGAAAATTTTCATATCTAAGTTTTTCATACGTTGGCAAAACTATGACAATAACAAAAAGAAAGAACAACCGTGATGCCCTACAGTGATGCAGGAAACACAAGGTTTTGTCTACAAAATGTTTGTAACTATTGCGTCAGTTACGTTTTTCGATCAAACTGTCGACTAGCACAATTCAGCAAACAAAAGTTACATAAGTTTCACATCGCTTCAATGTAGATGAAAGTTATTCATTTGAAAAAGACAACTCTCAGCCAAAAAATGTGTGGAAAACACTCACTTGGCCATGACTGTCTCCAGTACTTTCACCTGGAATGAATTTGATTGCAAGTCCAAAATCAGCAATAACTGCTGTTTTCTGATCCGTGATTAAAACATTCTTACTTTTGAAGTCGCGGTGAGCGATGGCAGGCTTGTACCCACTTTTTGCAGACCTGTAAAATGACACCGTTCACACTCAATACATAAAAAATTATCGTAATAAGTTAAAACATCGATTTGCTGTGTGAATATCACAACAAAGCATCAGATGTTACCTGCATGCAATATCCTCGTGAAGAAAAGCAAGTCCAGATGCCATAGTTTCCAATATGCGGAGAGAGTCAGAGATGAAAGGAGTGTTCACTTTTAAGTAATCAGCCAAAGAACCCTGAAAGCATTACCGTAATTGTTTAAAACTTTTTCAAACGGACAACAATTTTTGATGTCGTTTTCGGTCGACTGACATCAAAATGATCTGAAAAGACCAGCCGATGTGTCGGTTGCGACTTCAGGAAATTGTACAACCATGGATTTAAAAAGTTACAACAATTATTGGTCCGGTCATCACTAGGCATGATTTCAAATAACAGACTCAGAGCAAAATGCAGGGAGAGCGTAATAAAAATACATTCTATAAAGCCAATGCACTCGTACCGTACACGTCCTTGAAACTTAGGACTCCCGATGGAACCATTGCTTTATATAGGCTACTATATATTGACTATGGGTGCATTGACTTTACACAAGACATTGACTAAACCAAAATTTGTAACTTAAATACTAATTTAGCGAAAACTTATTCTAACTGATATATATAAATCTTTTTTTTTCAATTAGCATCTACATTTCCAGAACTAACACCCGCTGAAGCTGATCACCTTCATCGGCTGCTTTCACGCCTGACACGTTAACTAGATTCAATGAAGGTTTTACGGAAGACTGTGAGCTTTTGGTCACGACACCAATTAAGCTTACTTTTTTAAAACCAATGTGGCTTCTAAGTCAAAAAGTAGTTGTCGTTAAAACATTTGCTACATTTCAGTTCTTTATTTGCATTAAAAATTAAGAAATTACGATTAGTGTAAGACATAAAGTTGACAAAATAAAATACACATACTGCCGATTTTGTGCACAAAATTTTTTTCCACTCACATGTTCGTGAAACTCAGTGATCAGCCACAGTTCCGCCTCCACGCTCACTCCGCGCATAGTGGCAGCAATGTAGCGAAGGATGTTGGGGTGCTCACTGACTAACGGTGTGTTGAAAATATCTTGCTCATTTTGCCAAGATTGCTTGTCCTATCATTGACAAAACTCTTGTTATAATGATTGTAACAATTTGTATTTACAAAGCATCATATCAAGAATTATTTCTAATTTTAAATTTATTTTACGAAGAAATTCATTCGTTAGCCTACTCTAGTCTTGTTCTATTTTAATTGTTTTGAGCGGTGGTTTTTTGTTTTGATAAACAGATTGAATTGAAATCTGGAAGAGACAATAAATCCAAGCGCAAATGATAGAGATGTACCGATGTATCAATATCTATGACATCGGAAATTTTGCAGTGTCCGTAAAATTTGGCAGATAATACTACAGTATCACCATGAATACTATCACCATATCACCATGAAGTAATACCATGATACAATAACATTTGACACCAAAAGATTAATAAAGCATTGCGTAGTCAAGGACGATATAGCCTAATTGTTTATTTTTCTAAGGCTACGTTTACATGATAGGCGAAATGAAAATGACCGAAATGAAATCTCAAAGCGGCGTGAAAAAAGTTTTGTTCACATGCCATCTCATTGCGGCGGCTTTTGGTTTCGGGCGAAAGAAATACAGCCTCTACGCATGAGTGATTTTCGCGCCTGTAACTAGGCTACTGGGTACGCTGAAAATAAAGCTGGTTCTTCTACAAAAAAACAACACAATAGATTCTACAATAAAACGTGAAATTCCAAAGGGGAAGGGTACATTAACCACTACTGAAATATCACAAGTATTTTCAAAATTCTTTTGGGTCAATAGACTGACATCACAAGTTCAGAGCCAATAATTTACTTGTGTTTTGTTCTTCAAGAATGGACTAGCTTAATTTATTGACTAATTATTTGCTCTTTATTAGAGCACCAGTCCAATGCATGTCTCAAATGATTACAGATGACATTGACAATAAGTCTTTGTGCTCAGTCTAAAAAACAGCCAACATTCTAGACTAGTCCTAGTTGAAAATGTAGGCTATATCATGCAGATGGCTGGTTCCAAAGCGCAACCAACATTCTAAACCAGTGGAAAAGTTCTATTATTATGACTTCAAAAACAGAACTATTTTATTTATGTTAACTTATATTCAAGTTCTTTTTACGTGTTACACTACAGATTATTACATTACCAGTTAACTGACTATAATCAAACTACTAGGGCTAATTTCATTGCTAGGATCTCATTGCGGCGTGTTTACATAGCCGCAACCACTTGATATCGGTTTCATTTCTGTCAAAACTACCGATGTGAAATCCAGACCGCCATGAATCTCACTTCGGTCGCCACGTGTAAACAGATTACGCGTCCGCCAAACGAACCGAAATGGAAATCTTTCATTTCGGGCGCAATGAAACGTCATGTAAACGTAGCCTAAGTAGCAACATCACGCTGATGTGGAAATCTAAGCAGCCCAACCAGAAAAGTCAGTATTTTTGCATTGACATAACGTCCGCAGACGTTGTCCAAACTTAGGATGGTCAGAGTGGCAGTATTTTATTTTTTAGAAAGCAATCCATTGAGAGTTGCTGTCCGAGCGTAATGCTTCACACCAAAATAAAATTAAGTTTTTACAATAATCTTACGTTGACCGATTCAAAAAATAGTGTGCCAGAGTAAATTGTCATTTCCTCATTTGTCTCCAAATCGGAGTCTTCGAAACGGGTTTAAACAACAGAAAACAAAATAGAAAAAAGGAAACAATGGGTTAAACTTTTAAGCATCTTAAGTAGATGATTGACACATTTGAAAATGATGCTTTTCAGAGTGTAAAAAAAATATTCTAGTTAGAAGGAAATGACAGTAATGATTGATGAGAAAGTACATTGCGTCAAATAAATTGTAAACGACAAGTCTGAAAAATAGTGATTGTACCTGTAAGTAGAAAATTTTAACTGCCACGAAGCTGTCATGAAGCTGAGCTTTCCATACGCAGCCAAATCTCCCACGAGCTTTCAACACAATAAGTTGAGGAAATTTCAACTCAGTCTGACCAGGTGGCATCAGAGAAGTGGCGAGAGTAGACGTTGTTACGCCAGATCCAGGCGTTTCCTTTTAAAAAAATAGACTTACTAATTTGATACTTTCGGTTGACGTAACGTCATTTGTACCAGTATGTGCAGTATAAAACCAATCTGAACCAAGGGTATAGTATGAGAAACGATTCTTCTTGAATAGGTTGATCATGTGACAGTGTGACACCACCGGTCCGCAAACCAGCACAGATCCTAGTTAGTTTTTTGCTGGTCCGCAAATAATCTAGTTTTGTCTGTATGCAGGTACTTCGTTTACAAAGCTCAGCTTGCATTTCATTGATGAATATATAATAAGTTGTTTATACTGATGACCTGGACGCCAAAGTGTTGTGCTCTGTATTTTCTTACCAAAACAGTGAAACCACTGTCTGTGATATAAAGTTATAAAAGAGTTATTGTCATACTATGACTAGAAAATGAAAGAACGATATGTGTATGAAACAAAACTAAATTTACCGCATTGTTTGCATCCAAATCATTGCATGGTTGCTTTCTTCTACGATAGCACCATACGACAACCGCGATAATCACACAAAGGACACTAAATGGGACAAGAGTGCCAGCTAGAACAAGCAAAGTCACGTCCGGTTCATGCGGATGAACCTCTGGCTCCACTGAGATAATAAAATGGTGATGTTAACAGGCTGTTATAAAAACAATACAATTTCAAATGAAACAATGTTTGCACTCCTTGGTGGCCTCAAACTATGCAAATAGTTCATCAAAATCTTGAGAATTTCAAGAGGTTCAAATTAGCGTAGAAATCTTAAAGACGCAGTCAAAATGCCACATAGCATGATTAGCATGGCTATCTAGAGATACGGCCTGATTTGTAACATTCTGCCGAAGTTCCCAGAGTTCCCAGATAGGTTTTAACATCATCAAACGTTGAAAAACAAAGACAAATTGATGTTGAAAAATGCAGTGATACTGTTAGACTGTAGAGTCAGTGCGACTGTAGTCAGACTATAGAGTTCTGTGCGGCCTGTAATATTGGGTACATGACATCCTGTCGCAGCCTTATCTGTGCGGTTTAGATTCGGAGGCGGCTTATATTTTTCATCATATTAAACATTTTTCATCAATAGTACAGTACAATATTAAAAACATCAGCAATTAACCAGTATTATATATACTGGATTTAAAAGTTAAGATTACTCTATTGCTTTCTCCTAAAATAGATCAACAGATGTCCAAGGTTCGAGTCAAACAAGCCATGATAAGGAAGCGTTAATCGGATTAGTATGATATGTAATTTGTGTCAAGTCCGTCTAGTGATGAGATGTCCTTGTGACAGGGTGGGCGTGGTCAGTTGTCCAGCGACAGATAGGCCACGACAGAATGTCCTGTTCCCTACAATATTGTATGGCAGCGAGACATGCGTAGTTGCGTACTAAGAATGAACTTGCAATTCTGAGATGAACAAAAGGGACAATGGTGAGAATAATGTGTGGGGTAAAAACCAGAAGGGAAAAAAGACTGAAAAAGTGGTGTATAATTGGATATGCTAGAGATGAGGGAGACTATTGAACAGCTTGCAAGGGCAAATGGAGTTAGATGGTATGGACATGTAATAAGGAGAAAGTTTTCTTTGAAAGGCATTGACTTTGAAGGGTCTGCTACTATTCGGTGAGTCCGATTCGGTGAGTCTGATTCGGTGAGTTCCTAACCCCAAACCCCTAACCCTAAAACGGCAATGATAATTAGGCTACAGTACCCAATAATTAAAAAAAAAAAATTGAAAAAATCCCCGGTTAAGGGATCGGACTCACCGAATCGGACTCACCGAATCGGACTCACCGAAACGGGCCATTCCGGACTTTGAAGGTAGATGGGAAGAGTAAACCGGAACATCCAAAAAGAACGAGTGAAGAATGAGGCAGACAAAGTCAGACTAAAAGAAGATGCAATAGACAGAATGAGATGGAGAATAGGAGTGAAGGCAATCACTGCAAGGAAAAAATCGGCCACCCCCACTAGTGGGAACAAAAAGGACTTTGGATGATGATGATGATGATTGAGCATGTTTCAACTTTTATTTTCTAATTTTTACGGTAATTATATTACCGTATATATATACCATAGAATATTCAAAACAAATTGCCCTTTTCGATTTCATGAAAACCAATTAAAATGTGGTTCCAAATATGGTACGGTACCGCATATAAAATGTTTCTGATAGAAAAATGCTTTCAAAACAAAACTAACAAGCAATGTCATAACAACCGATGTACCATTAGTGGCAGGACTTGTGTTGGAGTCATCAGATGTTGGCTCAAAATTCATGTTGGCATTGCAGAATTCCTTTTCACAACAGCAAAACATATTTTCATTCTTCCATACATTGGTGGAGCAGTAATCTCTAGAAACAGCAACATAAATACATAGCCGTGAACAAAAGACCACATTGCAAGCGGAATGGCCCGTTTCGGTGAGTCCAATTCGGTGATTTTTTGAATTTTTTTTTTAAATTACACCATGTAACAAAATTTCGCAAAATTTTTAGTTGCGGAAAATTATTTATGTATTGTGTTCTGTTACTTCAAACTAATCACTAAAATAGCAAGAAAAAAAAACTGAAGTGTCCTTACTTTTGATAAAATGTCACTTTTTCCGATTGTTAGTTTTACTCAGAGATTTTCTGTATTAACCAGCATAGTTTTCTATTAAACATGTATTAATTTTTTTCCCACAACTTTATTGAAATAATGTGTTTGAGATGAAAAAATCTCAGGAAGTCGATTTTCATTCTAATTTCCAGAAAATAGCTTCAAAATTTACGTAAGTGTGCCGCAAGCGTTTTATAATTATTTTAGTGTGCCACAAACTAAAAAAATTTGGGAACCACTGGGCTAGGGGTTAAGGTTAGGGGGTCATTCTATTATTATAATACAGTCAAAATTTTAAAATTTTGTAACCCATCCTCTCAGAATTTCTTCATTTTTTAATATGTTAGAGCTACTGGGAAAAGATGAAGATTGGCATTTACGCTGTCAAAATCCATCAAGCGGTTTTCAAGATATCGACAGTTACATTTTGCCACTAGAGGCGCTGTTTTCGCATCACAAAAACAAAAATAGCTTATAATTCTTATTTTTTAAGATACAGAAATAATAAAAATATGTATTCTTATAGTTTTGGGGGCAAGGAATTCAAATATGTTATTACATTAGTGAAAAAAGCAAAGGAAAACACTTTATTTTATTGAACAAAAGTTTCGGGGTGCTTCATTTCAATGCCCCATATCTCAAATCTGCAAAAAGATTTTTTCCCCCAACCAATGCTAAACTGTCAAGAAAAGCTACTTGCTTCATGTGCAAAAGTATGATAAATACGTTTTG
The DNA here is from genome assembly GCF_918807975.1 of Aplidium turbinatum. NCBI lineage: Eukaryota > Metazoa > Chordata > Ascidiacea > Aplousobranchia > Polyclinidae > Aplidium > Aplidium turbinatum. Next base: position 29,074,135 of record NC_137475.1, on the reverse strand, counting down.
TTTCAAACTTCTGCAATTGACAAATATGTCTTTCTCCTCTGCTTTGCAGTTTCATTCCTGTGCATTTCGTTTTTCAGTTCATTGTGTAGATCAGTTATTTTCAATGTAGATGTAATTGTAAAATCAGTTATTTTTGTTACTTGAGAAGGGCTAACTTGAGTATGGCCGAAAACGTTCGTAGTTTATAGTTTTATGTTCACAGTAGAATATCTGAGAGCAAAATTTGAGAATTGGAAGGAGTCGCTTCAATGTAAAGGAATGCGTGTCAACATCAAAAAGACAAAGGTTGTAATAAGTGGAACGCAAGGAGAAATCACAATGAGCAAAATTGACCCATGTAACGTATGTGGAAGAAGAGTGATGGCAAACTCTGTTATAAGAATTGAAGAATTTATACTAGTTGTGTGAGATCTGCAATGCTGTACGGAAGTGAGACATGGTGCTTACGAGAAAACGAATTGGCGATTTTAAGAAGAACTGAGAGAGCAATGTGTGGTGTGAAGCTGATTGACAAAAGGAATACTGAAGAACTTATGAACTTACTTGGGTTGAATGAGAAGGTTGATAAGATGGCAAAAGCATAATTATGGAGTGAGGTGGTATGGGCATGTTTTGAAAAAGGTTGAAGATAGAAAACAAGGAATACCCAAGAAAACGCAGAAAGGCAAGTTGAGGAGGAAAGCAGCAAGGTGGGCTTGACAAGAGAGGAGGCGTAAGACAAATCTATGTGGAGGCTGGGTGTGAAGGCGATTGGAGGTGAATCTGACAACCCTCGGTAACGGGGACTATCACCAGATTAAAACTGGACTACTACTACTACTTTTTGCAAATTTCATTGATTAATCTGGATTATTCGACTTGTTTACTCATGACAATATAAAGAGGCTAATAAGACACATCAGCCCACAGAACTAACGCACTTAGCAGTGCTGTGTTTGGTTAATTGCAACGTTGATCCTAATGGATTCATCCGGTTGTCGTCATTTTCAGGCACCGTTGATGTACAGTCGTACAGCTTCTTGCCAACTCACATTTATCCACAGCTTTGAATACTGACACCCTGCTACCGTACCACACCGTTACCGGTACCCAGGTAAGGAGGCTATCAGGTACTACACCTTGCCCAATGGTGGCCTGAGAGTACATGACAGTTTAAAGTTATTCCACTTTCCTTAATTCAGAAAAATTTGTCGTCGGATGCAGTTGAAAGTCATGCCCAGGACTACTTTTACTGCAAACAAATGTGTGCAACAGTTTGGAAACAACAAATATAAATTTAATTATACAAAATACAACATATCTAGTCTAGACCGCTTCAAAAAAACAACTTTTGAAATTTTTAAGTCTTACCCCCCAAAAAGTTTCCATTTACTACAAAAACACCTTGTGTGAAATAATTTTTAAAAATATTAATGTTAAGGGGTTCCCCTACCCCCCCGAAATTTTGGCTTTTTGAACGAAAAATGTCAAATTTCAGATGGCTGTATCTCAAAAACTTTTCAAGCAAACATAATAAGTGTTGGGGTTCATTTTCATCAGCATGGTGAGAACTGTTGGTTAGAACAGAGTAACAGATCAAATATCTACTTTTTCAATATCCAATCTTATAAATTTTATCACAATTTTTTAAGAAATGGTTATTTTTGATAATTTCTTAATTATTAGTCTATATTTTGTGGCCACTATCACAAACACAGAAATATTAAATAACTCTATAAAAGTCCAAGACCAATAGTCCATATGATGCAGCTAATTGTGCTATTCTAGAGGGCAGCAGTTCAACTGCTGAAAAATCAGTCTCCGATGATGAAGATGGTCCATCTTCTCGGGTACCCTATAAAAGAAGGAAGAAAGAGATAATATCAGCGGATCTGTCAGCAAGCCTTGACCGTGCAAATGTGTCTGATCGAGCTGCTATGTTTATGGTTAGTGAAACCACAAAGAGCCTTGGTTGCAATATTCAGGAGTTCCCCTTGAGTGCATCCAGCATACGGCGCAATAGGCGTAAACATAGGGAGACGTTTTCAAATGAAGTTTTAAAGAACTTTTCCTCCAATTCACCTCTAACAGTACACTGGGACAGAAAACTCCTTCCAGATTTAACTGGGGACAATAATGTTGATCGTCTTCCCATTCTTGTATCTTTTGACGAAGAATCACAATTACTGTCGGTACCAAAGCTTCCATCCGGAACAGGCAAAGCTCAAAGTCAGGCAGTAGTTGATGCACTTGAGGAATGGAATGTGAGCGAAAATGTTGAGGCCATTTGATTTGACACTACAAGCTCCAACAATGGCCGCATAAATCGTGCTTGTGTAAATATCGAACAAATGCTTGGTAAAGATTTGTTATACTTTGCGTGTCGACATCACATACTGGAACTTATTGCTCGTGCAGCATTTAAAGAAGTAATGACATCATCTTCTGCACCAGAGATCCAGCTCTTCAAACGTTTTAAAGTGAAGTGGAATTTCATAGATCAAGAAAAGTGGGAAGATGCTTCTATGGATGATGTTGCAGATAATAGTGTAAACTTAGGGTGTTACATTTTTTCAAACCAACTACAATATAGTGTTTGTTTGGTGGGAAATGCACTCAAACAAATTATGTTAAAATATTTTTCACTTAAAATAATATTTTAAGGTTCCACACTTGCATTAACGATTCACCCGATATTGGCGATTTTATCATATGAACAACACAGTAACAGTATGAGTAATGTTATTGAATCTGTCCTGGTAAGAAACATAGACATGGGCTAATACATGCAAGGACATCGGCAGAATTTGTTTTAGGGGGGGGGGGGCGTTTTTGTATTTTTTTTTTGTAATTTTGACATTTTTTATAGGGGGGCGCCACTTGAGTAAGCTACATAAGTAGAATTACTTTCGTTACTTTACACCTCTGGTCATGGCTAAGTGGAAAATTTGGGGCATTTCTTATTGAAATAGTGCGTTTCACAATCATATTGATTATTCAAATTCCAGGGGGGCCAAGGCTCCCCCTTGCCCCCTCCTGCCAACGCCCTTAACTACATGCACTGTATTACTAAATAATATCAAACTCTCATAGTCCACAATTCACTAGTGTATCTGTATATTTTAAATATACGAACTATTACAAAAAAATCAAGTGTCCTACAGATATTCGAGACTGGTGGTCATGCAAGTCGGAATGGCCGGTTTCGGTGAGTCCGATCCCTTAACGGGGGATTTTTTCAATTTTTTTTTTAAATTATCGGGTGCAGTAGCCTAATTATCATTGCCGTTTTAGGGTTAGGGGTTGGGGTTTAGGGTTAGAGGTTAGGAACCCACCGAATCGGACTAACCGAATCGGACTCACCGAATAGTAGCAGACCCCATGCAAGTAACATATCCTCTGATCGCTGTATCAATCTTTTTCAGTTTTTCATCACTCATGTCATCATTGCTATCCTTGATTTTCTTTTCCTCCAAGCATTTCTTAACATTCCCAATTGGTCTTTCATTTGGCATTTGGTTATTTTTGAAACTTTGCCATATTCCTCCGTCACCCAATGAAATACAAGGAGAACATTTACTGGTGATATCAAAGAAAGCTTTGAGGGGTCTAGCTGACCATACAAGTTTTCTTGTATCAACAGCTGGCACTGATATGTCTTTAATTTGATTTAAAGTGAGTGGTGGTTTTGTTGAATGGCAAGAGATGGCAACATTTTTAGGAGAAAGCCAAAGAACCGAATGGCAAATGAAGCAAGATTTCGCATATTTAACAATATCAGCATCCGATGCTCGCATTAAATCTCTTGCCAGAAGCATTAAGGCTGGTCCTTCAACCGCACTGGGTCTTTTAAAATGGAACAAAACATTGGAGTGTAAACATCAACAATAAATTGGGAAATTTGGTTCAGAACAACATGTTGCGAGGAACTCAACTGAAATGGACAAAATGATAAAATGCACAAATACCCATTTGCAGTTGTTAGCCATCTTGCATGTCCCACTGTCTCCTGCTTGTAAAATAAATATTTTTGGAAAGAACTTGGAACTTGTCTGAATGTACTGCAAGCCAATGCTAGTAAAACTGCTTGATCATCTCGAATTGATTTCTTGCAAGCAGGTTTAGTGGACTCAGCATCCAAAAATTCAGATAAAATCTGTTGACTTTTTGTAGTTGGTTTTAAATTAGGGGTGGTCAAATTATTAGCTAGAAGATGATGTTTTGAAATCTTCGAAATAAAGTTACAAACCAATCTATGCTGCAATAACATCTCCCAAAAACAATTCGACTATGTGAAATAAGCATTCCAATAACAGCACATCATGCTCATACTCTGTATTAACATGCTGTGAAATTCTTGCACATATTCCACGCCTGTGTCCTGTGTTAAGAGATGTTGTATCTGTCATAACACATAGAATCTTCTTGAAAAAGCTGGGTTGGATCAACTCCTTTATTGCCAAAAAGCAAGCTTCCCAGGTAACGCTCTCATTTCTTCTAAAAGTTTTAAGAGCTATGAAGATTTCTTCATCAGTGAAATTGGCCAAACATACTAGATACTAGTCTTTCTCTGTTGAATATTCGCTTTCCATCAAAGCATAGCTGATGGTATACAGCATTAATCATTTTTTCTTCTACTTCACCAAGCAACGTGTTCCTCAGTGCCAACTTATGCCGATAAACTGTAACATGGGATCGTTTTGCTTCTGGATGTCCAAATATTTCAGCAGCTGAGTTCAATAGCCTAGTGATGATGATAAACGGTTTGAAGCCAGTTTTTTATCCGCCATAATACAGTTATCTGTGCTAACAACACTTAACCTTTTTGTATGCTTAGATGGCTCAGCCTCATCTTCTTCAACTTGGATTTCTGCACTTTCCATTTCATAATTATCGTCACTATTCGACTCAGTTTCATCAATTGCTGAACTGCTTGCCTGTATTGTTTGTCCATAAAGAATTCTACATGGTTCTGGTCTATTGTTTCTACGGGTCTGCTACTATTTGGTGAGTCCGATACGGTGAGTTCCTAACCTCTAACCCTAACCGCTAATCCTAAAACGGCAATGATAATTAGGCTACGGTACCCGATAATTTAAAAAAAAAAATTGAAAAAATCCCCCGTTAAGGGATCAGACTCACCAAAACGGGCCATTCCGTGTTTCTACAGCTGTATTTGCTAATTCTTCTCATATTAGCTTCAGTTTCCTGAATATCTAAACCACCAATCACTTGTATTCTCCTATTTCTCTGATCAATTAAAAACCTTGCTTCTAGCACTGGAATGCGCCTTTCAAAATCACATTTGCATACTGTTGTCTTGTGCCATTGCTGCTCAATTGTTATTTTGCACTTACAGGAACTCACATCAAATAAGTTCTCAAGTTTACTCTGAAATGCAGCTACTTTCATTAAATAGGCTATGCTGGGGAGTTTAGACGAGATAATGGCTGAGCTTGAAGTTTTTTCACCTGATCAAAAAGTTCTTTCGTCATTTGAGTTACACGATCAATGTTAACATGTGACAGACTAGCTTTTCCCACAACTGAATGATATTTTGTACTAACAATGTCTTTACTTCAACAAATGTAGGAATTTTTTCAGTATTTTGATCAAGCATTATTTTATTTCTTAACCAAAAGAAAGCTCTTGCTACATCACCATTAATAGGAAGTTGAAGCTGCGGTAACTCAGTTGGATAACCAATGCAATCCAAGATTTTAGTCCGATTTCTAGTGACACGTGAAGATATCATTTCATGTTCTAGGTTGCCAGATAAATACACAACAACTTGATTTCATAAACTAATGTTTTTAGAGCCTACTTCCTGAAAAAAAGTTAATACACATGAATAAATCCAAGAAATAGCAGGCATAAAAATCCTGCATTTTTTTGAATTTTTTAGATTTTATCCAATATTACACATAGAGCAATATTACCAATATTACCCATAGAGCACATAGGGGAGGAAGACAAGCACCTTCACGTGGTCCCCCCGTCAGTAACATACGAAATTATACAAAATACGTATGCGAAACGAAGCTTGTCAAACAAGAGCTACGAGACTGTTCAGCGCAGGGTGGGTAGGAAAATGCCCTTTTCAGGGCACGGCAGTGCTCGCACTGTCGAAAAGTACCGACGACCCACCGTACTGCAGCTGAACACTGAGGGCATCACGGCTAGCAAGCTCAACATCATCGAGCACCTGGCCACCAAGCATCAAGCCCTCATCATCCTCCTCCAGGAGACTCACTGTACATCTGTGGATAAGTTGGTAATAACCCACTTCACACTCGCAGGCGCAACCTGCAGCAGGAAACACGGCCTCGCCACGTTTGTCCATTACCGGCTGAGCTGGTCCTTGGTTGACCAATCCCAAGCTCAATCGGAGATCGAGTGGCTTTGTGTAGATGTAGCAGGCTACAACATCGTCAGTGTCTACAAGCCCCTACCTTCGCAGATAACTTCAACAGCCATCCCAGTGTTCCCCAACCCCAGCCTCTACGCTGGCGATTTTAACTGCCACCACGCTGACTGGGGCTACAACTCCATCAACAACGACGGAGAAAGTCTGGCCGCTTGGGCAACAAACAACAACTTTGCCCTCTTATACGATCCTAAGACGCAGCGAGCTTCCACTCTGGTCGTTGGAACACTGGCACGAACCCAGACCTGGCTTTCGCAAGTGATGACTCCAATGATCGCCAGCCGGACAGACGTGTGCTAGAGAAGTTCCCAAGGTCTCAACACCGACCCTCGCTAATCACGGCCCCCTTGCTCGCCACACCTATTCCGAGCAAACCTGTCAAGCGATGGAACTTCAGAAAGGTCGATTGGGAATACTACAGCTTCCTCACAAACGAAGCTACGCAGTACCTCCCATCTCCACACACCATCAAAGTGGATGAAGCTTACCAGGACTTCTGTGATGCAATCATATCTGCGGCAAAAAACTCCATCCGCGGGGTCGACGGAAAAACTACATACCTTGCTGGGATGTGGAGTGCGACAGGGTCTACCGCGACTTCCTCCATTCCCCCCAGGGCACCGCCACCACCAACTCAGCAACAGCCCTTCTGGCAAGATTGGATTCAAAGAGGAAGAAGCGCTGGACAGAAGCCATAGACTCAATTGACTTCACGCACTCCAGCCGCACAGCATGGAGTACACTCAACAACCTCACTGGCAGATCACGTGCCTTTCGTCGCCAATGCCCCATTTCAGCAAATGCCATCGCTTCACAATTTGTGAAAAGTGGAGTGCACAGAACGAGAGACCGTGAATCAGACAAGTCCGTCCTCAAGGAAATGACAAACCTCTGGAAGGTCCCAACACCTGTCGAGGGCAACATCTCTGGTGAGTTTACCCCAGAAGAATTTGCCTCCGCTCTCCAGCACCTAAAGCCAGGCAAATCCCCGGGCCTTGACCACCTATGCCAGGAACTAATATTCCAAGCTGCCCCCACTATGAGGTCCTGGTTAAAAGACTTCCTTTCCTGCTGCTTGCGTCACCTGCGCATCCCAAGAATCTGGAGAAGAGCCTTAGTGGTTGCAGTCCCAAAGCCGAAGAAGCCCCCAAGGGATTCGAACAGCTACCGTCCCATCTCTCTGCTCTGTATCCCCTTCAAGATACTCGAGAGACTAATCTACGCCCGTGTCGAACCGATAATAATAGACCCTCAGCTCCCTTGAGAACAAGCCGGCTTTCGCCACGGAAGATCAATCGTAGACCAGGTTACTCTGATGACCCAAGACATCGAGGACAGCTTCTCGGCAAAAAATAAGGCTGGCGCCGTGTTTGTCGATCTCACGACTGCCTACGACACTGTATGGCACAGCGGCCTTACCTGCAAACTACTCTGTCTCCTTCCTGACAGGCACATGGTCCATATGATTTTGGAACTTGTGCAAAACCGCAGCTTTACCCTTTCCACCGGTAGCGGCCGACGAAGTAGACTACGTCGACACAGGAACGGCGTCCCACAGGGCTCTGTCCTGGCTCCCCTCCTCTTTAACACTTACATCTATGACCTGCCTGACACCATCTCCAGGAAGTATGTGTACGCAGACGATCTGGCTCTCCTGCATCCAGCTGGAGATTGGCAGTCAATGGGGAGGAACCTAAGCCAGGACATGTCAACTATAGCAACATATCTCTAGAAATGGAAGCTACAGCTCAGCAAGGCAAAGACAGTGTCGGCGGCCTTCCATCTAAACAACAAGGAAGCAAAACGTGAGATCAACATTACCACCGATGACGAACACCTCCCCTACTGCGCCGAACCCACCTACCTCGGCGTAACCCTGGACAGGTCACTCACGTACCGACGACACCTGGAGTCACTGCGCAAAAAACTATCTGTGCGGCTGCGCGCGTTACACTTTTGAGGCGGCTGGCGGGTTCCGGCTGGGGAGCTGATGCGAAAACCCTTCGCACAGCTACCTTGGCCCTCGTCCATTCTACCGCCGAGTATTGCACACCAGTGTGGTGCCGCAGCTCTCACACCCGCCACATTGACACCGCTATCAATGACGCACTACGCCCTGTGACTGGATGCCTGCGTCCCACTCCAACGGACTGCCTTCCCATCCTTGCAGGCATCCAACCTGCTGAGCTTCGCCGTAAAGGAGCCATGATTTCCCTTGCTTGTCGCGCACTGGACCCCGACCACCTCCTCCACAGTACACTCCAGCGCCTACCTGGAGGGCAGCAGCGACTGAAATCAAGACGCCCATTTGTGCCCGCCGCACGACAGCTTCTGAACAACGTTGAAGATCTTGGAATAAGTGCGGCACACTGGACGAACTACACATGGAACATGGAGTGGCAAAACAACACCTCCCGACTCCGTGATTTCCCACCCGACGTCGATCTCCACCCTCCGGGAATGTCCCTCGCAAGACTTGCATGGGTCTGGCTTAACCGCCTACGAACCGGCATCGGTCGCTTTCGTTCAGACATGTGCAGATGGGCCTGGCTCCCTCACCGGGATGCGAGTGTGGCGCCACAGACCAGACAGTAGATCATGTCGTCCATGACTGCCCAATCCATCAACCATCACATGGAACGCTTGGACTGAAGGCCCTGGATGACGAGACTGTCAAGTGGCTGATGACATCATGTCCAAACATATAGTCCGGAAGAACAGCTCATACGACGAAGAAGAACCCATAGAGCGTGAAACCTCAAAATATAAATATTTTAAATTTATTTTTTGTGCTAACTAGTTTTTGTGCAAAAACCCATCAAATAAATGATTTTGCCCTAAGTTGTAAAAAAATGTAACACCCTAGGAAGGCTGAGTTGTTTTTTTTGTTGAGTCTTTTTGGTCATTTGTCCAAAATGACTTCAAAAAAATTCGGTCAATTTTATTTATTTCGGTTTTTTTTGGTCATATATAGTCAATTGACTATATATTTTTTTGGACATTTTGACCGAATTGACTATATTTTTTTCGGACATTTTGCTAAAAAATTGGTCAATGACCGAAAAAAAGCCCAATGTAAAGGACGTTAGGGAAGAGCTAGTAGAGTTCCTCAACAAAGCATTGACCATGAAATCGCAACCCATAATGATTATCGGGAGGTTATGGAGTTAGCATTGCTATTTCTTGGAGCTCTATCATCTCGAGAAACCCGGTTTCGAGTCTCGGGTGCTAACCATCATGCACGTGTGGCATAAGACAGCAAAACATTGCAAACTTTTGCTACTTCTAATACACGATCACTGTTCCAAAAACTAAACTGAAGATTCCAGATTCTTTTCTTCAGCTGCCAGCAACACAGTGGAAAGGAAATGAAAATTACCAGACTGCCAGAGCTTTCTGCAAGTCACTTGTTGTCAAAAATGACCATGCAGAAAGAGGCGTTGCCCTTGTGCAAAGCTTTTCTGGGCACTTGACAAAGGATGAAGATCAGCTACAGTATCTTTTGCAAGTTGCTTCTCGTCACCGCAAGGACTTTTCCCAGCCAGTTAAAAACACCTTAACTGGGCAACAATGAGTGGTTGGTCACCATGCAACTCCTGTTCTAAACAGATAATACCCACTTTTGGGGTGGGGTACCCATTATGACCTTGTGTGTATATCATACTGTTGAAGGAGCTGAATCCTGTTAAGTTACTAATTTCACATAGGTATTTGTAAAATTCAATTATTTAAACTCAACTTTTTCCATATTACGATAAACGAAAAAATTTAATAATCGAAAATATTTTTAATACAAATTTTGCCTTGTTTAACTTGCTCTACCTATAGTGCTCACCATGCTGATGAAAATAAACCCCAACACTTATATGTTTGCATGTTTGCATATGTTTGCATGAAAAGTTTATGAAATACAGCTATCTGAAATTTGACATTTTTTGTAAAAAACATTTAAATTTCGGGGGGGCAGGGGAACCCCTAAACATTAATATTTAAAAAAAATATTTCACACAAGGTGTTTTTATAGTAAATGGAAACTTTTGGGGGGGGGGGGTAAGACTTGAAAGTTTCCGAAAAAAAATTTTTTTGGGCTGTTTTTGAAGCGGTCTAATATCTACGGTTCTACCTCCCAATACATGGCGTATGTTGGTTCCAACAGCCTTTCTTTACGACTTTAATTACACCAGACACATTGTTCCACAAAGAGAAGCAATGGATATGCTTGTGTAGTCCATCTGGCTGGCAGTCGATTGTGGTATTACATACTTCATCAACCTTTAAAAAAAATTGTTAAAATTATTGAGCAAGTTTTTGGTATAACTGGTGTCTACCAGTAAGTTTTTGTGCAAAATTGAATGAAAACAAAATGCAATATTTTATACATGACAAGTAACCAACTAACCATAGCCTCAGAGATGATGGTTATGGCTAGTGGTTACTTATGGCTAAATTACTCGAAAGCAAGAAAATTTCAGATGATGTCATGTTTGGTGAGGGTTTTCAACTGAATTTGTTGTATGGAATTCAACTAGGTGTTTTTTTTATACAGCAGTGGTAGTCTAAATGCGGAAGCATATCTTTTAGGTGCAGACAGTTAGGCGCCGGTCAAATAGGTGCGCACACTGTGGCATAAGGATATTTAGGTGCTAGTCCTAGTAAAGTGTGCAGATTATATCAGCTTGGCAGGTAGAGCAACTAGGGCAATGTTTTTCACACAAAAAATGCTATGGCTTCTGTGAGCGAAGCTGCTTAAACCGGCAATGCTTTTCACACAAAATGCTATATTGAACAGAAAAATATGTTGTTTTTTGTTTTTTTTATGTTGTTTTATGTTGTTCAAGTGGGTGGTAAAAATTTTAATGTGCAGCGCCTGAATATTGACTATATGCAAGTACAGCAAAGAACCCACTTGCTCTTTTGTTTGAAAAGGTACACGGAGTGTAAGGATGAAGATTTTTATCAAACAATTAATAAATACGGAAAATGCACAATGAAACACTGCAAATAACAAAATAATCCACCTAGAAACCACAATGCAGACTTTACTAGGAATAGCATATAAATGACCGGGTGCCACAGTGTTTCTCACCGAAATACCCTGACGCCACAGTGTGTGTGCCTATTTGACCGGGTCTGCTACTATTCGGTCAGTCCGATTCGGTGAGTTCCTAACTTCTAACCCTAACCCCTAATCCTAAAACGGCAATGATAATTAGGTTACGGTACCCGAAAATTAAAAAAAAATTTTGAAAAAATCCCCCGTTAAGGGATCGAACTCACCGAATCGGACTCACCGAAACGGGCCATTCCGACATAAGCTTGAGAGCAACTACTCAATTAAACTTAGTTACAAATGGCCAACAAATGGCCAAAGAGTGGTTTAAGTCAGTTATGAACGCTCCCTAACCGCAGGCCTCGAAATTCCGGCGGTCATGACCTCCGGAATGACCTTGAATGTCTGCCGAAGCCGACTCATTGGTCGGTCATAAATGACCGCCGCAAAATTCTTGACAAAAATAGAGCTAATGCAGCAAAAATATATTTTAAAATTGAATTGTTACAATTGTTTGTTTAACGCGAACAAATACGGAGCTGCAACAATAATAGTAGCCTACAGGCAATTGCTTTAAAGATCACATAAGAGTGGCATGGTTAACAAGCTGATAGCAAAAGTAGCCATTTTTACATTATTTCAACGCCTTGCAATGTTGCCTTGAAACAAAGTTTTCTGAACTTTTCGGCAGGATATGTATTCTAATTTTAACAATAAGGATCATTGCGTTACATTGATCGTTTGTTAAAAAGAAACGTCACAGAGAAGCAAGTCTCAGCTGGGTTCCGCACGTGCTACTTTCACTGCCAAATGACAGGATATCCTGTCATTTGTGATGTAATTGATCACCCCATGACATCATAATGCCCCAAAAGGGCTTGCTGTGTTGCCAATCCTGGGGCCTGACAGGTTGCTTCAATTTTAAACTAACAAAAACGTTTTTAACTCATTTCCCTGTCAAATCTTAAAAAATTAAATAGAAATCAAAACGCCAATCAGTGTGAAAAAGCTTGAAATTCAGCAATAACTTTTAGGTTTGATGCCGGAGCTATTACGCCAGGCTACTAGTATAAAGTCAGGCTACTAGTCAGAAAAGTGTATTGATCAATGCACATAGGTCATGTAAAAGAGCTTACTTTTTATCTAGCAAGGTAATTGAAATATTCTATTATTTTTTAAGGTTTTGACTAATTTACCTATTCATTTAGGGTCACTAAACTGCTTACCGGTACTAGCTAAAAGTCCTGTAGGCTACCTAAACCTAGTCGCTAAAAAAATCCAAGCAAACATTTTCTTATGAATATAGGCCATGACCATGCTATGATGTCAACAAAACTTTTGAATGTATTGTAAAGGCTAACCAAACGTGGTAGCCTATAGGTTTCATCGAAAGGAAATATGTTGGCAACCACCTAACTGGTTAAGTTAAACTTCGGTACAGTAGCCTAGCTACCGGCTAGCAAAACTTGTCATTTTTACATCGTTTCGACGTCGCCAGATGTTGAAATCGTGTGAAAAGGTAACTTTTGCTGACTACGTATAGGTTGCAACTGAGAAACATTTACCAAAGCCATTCAATTTGTTCAAAGAACCGAATTAGCCTAGCAGTTTGGATTTAGCCTACATTGATTCAATGTCTGAATACGTTGGATCACTCAGTTGGCCTATTGTTTTTCTTTTCAGTGATTTCACGTCTAAACAGGTTGATTCAATGCAAAAAAAACTGTTTTGCTGACTGGCGCGCTTGTAAAGGCAATGGTCATTTCGATGATCAATTGCAACACCGATTTGCTCCAAAATTACAAAGTGCGTTTCAACAGTTTGGCAACATATTTTTTCAATACCATGGTAACAGGAGGAGGAGGAAAACTTCTCCTATTTTTTCAAAACGCCGGCAGTGGAAGTGTTAAGCGAATGTGGCGACCTTATTCACGCTGATACTGATAGAAATAGAATTTCTGCACAGAAGGGAGGGTGTTAGACTAACACTATTGTGTTAGATAGTTAACACTAACACTATTGTGGTCTAACACTATTGAATCACTAATGCGCATTTGTCTGGACGGTCCTTACGTGGAGATTTACAACCCTGCGCCGGCAGTAATCGCTTGGCACAACGATTCTATAACGCGAAAACCACGGAATAAGTGATCGTAGTAGCTTTTGTAATAAGGAAATTTGGATTGTTGTTTTCAATTGTGTTTATTGCGTCATTACACGACTGTCATTAACGCACTGATTTATTTGCAAGCAATCTGCTCCAGTAGCCTATACTTCAGGGTCGGTTAATTAAGCCATCAACCATTGCAGAGTTACTCTGTTGTAGAAAATCTTCTTCTACAAACACGACTACACAATACTGTAGTGTGATTTTGTGCAAAATCTACATGTAAAAAATATGTCCGGTTGAGATATTAAATGTCCGCTGAAAAGGCCAATCCGGTAGGACATGCTTGACCGCCGGAAGAAAGTACAAATTTCGAGGCCTGTAACCGTTATCGAAACTTGTCAGTTGCAATACCGATGCTGATGATGCAAGTTAAAGCCATTAAAGTCATATCTTTTTTGGTGGTGCAGAAAGTTGTCAAACCGATAACAGTGAAACAAAGACATTGCTACGGGGTCAATTTAAGAAGTGATAAAGTCATATTTTCTGTTTTAGATCATAAAATATGGCTTTTCTTTTTTACTTTAAAATAAAAAGATTAAACCCTAGTAACTTCGTATTTAAATGCAGTTCAAACAGCCCCTGTAGACATTGAAACTTGATAAATTTGTGGAATGGAGGAAATGAGAGTTCTCACGCTGAGTTTCACGGGTCTGCTACTATTCGGTGAGTCCGATTCGGTGATTTTTTGAAATTTTTTAAAAATTTATTGGGCACCATAGTCTAATTATCATTGCCGCTTTTACATCGTTTTAACGTTGAAATAAGACCTTAACTCTCACCTCTAAACTCTAACCATAAACGGCAATGATAATTAGGCTACAGTACCCAATAATTTAAAAAAAAAATTTCAAAAAATCACCGAATCGGACTCACCGAAACGGGCTCTCACCGAATAGGGAACTCACCAAATAGGGAACTCACCTCAACCTAAGTGCATGGTATCAGTATTCAATTCATTCATGAGCTACATAACAATTGTCATGATAAACAATATGTCAATTGTGATGTCATTAACAAGCAATAATGTAAATTGTGATGTCATAGACAAAAATCTTGAACAATGAGTGTAAAAGGTACAAAATTTGCAAGTCAGAAAACTTAGCTTTTATCATAGTAGTTATCAAAATTAATTCATATTTTTTATTTGACATGAAAGAGTATTGGTATAAGTATAAAACATGTGAATTTCAGTTCTTAATTTTTATACCCATTTTTTTACAGGCCCCCAAAGTTTGGCCTCTGAAAAATGCATGTATTAAATTGAAACCTCTATAATCATATCAAGCATTTCTCTGACAACTTTTTAATGTATTATATATTTTTGGATTCCTTGGGTCTTAAAATGTCGGTCTAGCAATTTTCAGCCATATTGTATGATCGTAGTTAAGAAATTGGAAATATGACAAGAAATTGGACAAATCACTGAAGCGGAACAGGCAAAAATGGTGATTTTTCTAATTACCATAACTCCACCAATGTTTAAAAATTTTCAAAATTCTTTTTTGCATTCTTAATATTTCTTTGACATCTACAAGTATATATGTCAAATTTTTCCAAAATCTATAACATGTGGTGTAATTTTTCCAAAAAATTTGCTCATTTGGCATGGAATGACCCAAAAGTTAGAACATACAAACGTTTCTTCAGCGTTCATCAGCGAAATTCAACCATGCAACACCCGGCCGAATTGACTATATAGTTTTTCGGACTTTTTGACCAAATTGACTATATTTTTTTCGGACATTTTGCTAAGAAATCGGTCAATGACCGATAAATGTCCAAAAAAAAAAGAAAAAAAAACAGCGCGCAATTAGTGTTCTAGACCAGTGCTTCCCAACCGGTGGGTCGTGAAGCTATTTCAGGTGGGTCGCGAAGTATTTCTAAATGTTACTGAATATTAAAATTTACTAAAAAAACCGACATTACTATGGATCTCACAAGCCGCAGTTTGGTCTTGAACAGTACTGCGCCTTCATCATCGCTACTCTTATTTTCGGTCCACGACATTAAGGCGCGAACAAAACGGCGCAGAGACAAAATGGCGCAGAGGCAAAACGGCGCAGACAAAACAGCGCCAAAGTCAACGTAACAATTTTTTTTCTTTTAAAAATACTTAACTCAAGCGCTATAGTTGATCAATAATAGTTTTGATTCAAACGCGTTGCTCACTTCAAGTTCATTTAGGAAGCACGAAATAACATTAATGTAAAGAGAAACTACCGTGCAATAATATCTAATTTGTGACAATTAAATGAGTTCAATAACACTCAATGACATTCTTAATTCAAATGCATTGCTCCTCAAAGAAGTTTAAATGCTTTTGATGTCATCCGTCCGCGACTGGCCTTCCAAGGAATGGACACGGACAAATTATTTTGGCTAGAGGGAAGTGTTGGAAAGCATGCCCAAAAGTTTAAACCAGAAAACTTTGGAAAATTTTTTTTAAATTGCTGAAAAAAAGTAGCCTACTGTTGTGAAATGCAGTGCGTAATTTCATTTGTGCAGTTTCGTTCAGTTGAAGAACATTGCAAATTAATTATTTTACCAGACAGCGCGAAAGACTTGAAAAAAAAAACCTTGGCGATTTCAAAACAAACAATGAGTGTGAACCGTGTTTTTCTACCATACCACTATTTTCGTAGGCCACATTCCATTCATAAAACTATACAGCTGGTAAGGAGCTAAAAATAGCACGCTTGAATCAAAAACTTCAACAGTCAAAGTTCACGTTGTGACATCACAGAGGTCGGTGAGATGAAAACTAGTCCGATTGCCGCAGTTTGCAGAAAAATGCTTTGATCGTACATGCTCTCCCAGTCAGCAAAAATGGTATTTTTTACATTGTTTCAATGTTGCTGACGATAAATCAATGTAAAAAGGACCAGTTTTGCTGGCTGGAACATACATCATAGTGTTAATGTAACACAGAATAGTAAACTCTTTAAAGTTTAACCAGAATTGTAAACAGTTGTATGAAGAATCAGTTGTAATCTGCGTTGCTGTCTAGTCAGCACAGACACCTTCTCAACAATTACGCCCATTCACAATTACTGCAGAAACGTGGTAAATAAACAATTCCTGATTTCGCTAATCATCGGCAAACCGTTGCAATTTGTACCCAGCTCGAAAAGTAAAAATAAAACCCGTCTGGTTTGCCATAGATTCCGTCCAACTGTGATATTGATTTGCATCCTATCTTTGACACCCATCTCTCTGAACTGTCACGTGCGCTAATTCTGTACTACAAAGCAATTATCCAGGTAACAATATCCGCCATTATATCTTTGATTCAACGTTGCCAGACGTTGAATCAACATCAATGCAAAAACAATGGAATTGTTAGCTGTGTAAGAATATATTTTTGCGGCTTGTAGCCAAATCTGCCTACATCTCAAGCAAACAGTTGTTTCCGATCTTCGTACCTTTCAAAACAAACAATTTTCACGTCTAAGCACTGTGGTCGCACTTTTGCCAGCTGGATAATTACAGAATAAATAGTTTCTTGGCAGTTGATAAGCCGTCACGGTTGTTTGTGTGAGAGACAGAAAGCAAAGTGTGATGCGGGAATATTAATAGCGCCGTGTTTTGTCTTGAAAATGACGCGACATAATCTTTGAACTTATTGCAAACAAATGTACGCTGTTTCAAATTGCTCCCCGACCAAATGTGGTCTTTACTTCCCGAATGAACTTGACTTCGAATATAAGGAGCAACGCATTTGAATTAAGAATGTCATTGAGTGTTATTGAACTCATTTAATTATCACAAATTAGATATTATTGCACGGTAGTTTCTCTTTACAATAATGTTATTTCGTGCTTTCCAAATGAACTTGAAGTGAGCAACGCGTTTGAATCAAAACTATTATTGATCAACTATAATAGGCCTAGCGCTTGAGTTAAGTATTTTCAAAAGAAAAAAAAATTGTTACGTTGACTTTGGCGCCGTTTTGTCTACGCCGTTTTGCCTCTGCGCCATTTTGTCTCTGCGCCGTTTTTTCTGCGCCGTTTTGTTCGCGCCTTAATGTCCTGCTTTGTCTTATTTTCACTTCATTTGTTGAATTTCCATTTTCATGAATTGTGCACCCTGTTTTCTATTAAATCGGGAAATTATTACATTATCATTACGTAACAATTATGCAACAAATATGTAACAATTAGATGTGTTGTGAGTGTGACGCATTAACTGTTTCAATACGTACACCAGCAGTAAAGATGCCATATCTCATTGTGGGTCGCACAATAAAACTTGCATTGAAAGTGGGTTGCGAACTGAAAAAGGTTGGGAAGCACTCAAGCACTGTTCTAAACGCTATAAATCGTATGTGCACGGAAAATCCAATGTCTCACAGAGACTTGCTATTAACTGACGTTTACAATGTTGTATGTGAAAGTACCAATAAAACTTTAATGAACAGGATCCACCACAGATTATATATGGGACTTCTCAAGCGGAATGGCCTGATTCGGCTAGTTCCCTATTCGGCTACAGTCCGATTCGGCTAGTTTCCTATTCGGCTATAGTTTTGGATTGTATTTTGTATTTTATTCCACAATATCGTTTCTTTTATAGTTGAAATTATCGAAGCTTTAGATGAGTGGGGTTTAGACCTAACCATAGGCGTCGATTTTTTCTTAGAAGAGAATAATTCTGGGTGGGCGAGAGTTTTCAAACAGATTTCATTGAATGTGTATGTTTGCAAATTCGCAATGGTTCAGTCTGCGAAATGAGCATATTTTTACTTCGGCAAAAACGTTGCCGAGGCCAAACGGCAAAATTTGAAATTGCCTCGGCAATTACTGTGAATATTTATTAGGAAAAGATTGCACTAAAACATGTAAAACGAGAAGCGAAAAATATACTAGAGTAGTCTATTACGAACGCATTGTTTGATTTGTTGTGATGTAATAATACCAAAAGTAGTGATAAAGCGAGCAACGCGATATGCACGCTGTTACGGTAATTCACGTTAAAAAACTCACCGGGAGGTGAAAGTAAGTTAATTTTGGGTTGATTCAACGTTCGAATCAGCACAAATCGATTTAATTTTTCCGGCTGGTTATATTGCGTAACAACAATGCCCAATTAGAAATTTACGTTTGTTTTACATTAATTCGACATCTAGCGATGTTGAATTATCATAAAATAACGTTAATTACTCAACCAGGTACAGGTAACATATTAATAGCTCCCTGCGAGAAGATCGCCTCGATTTACGTAAGCTTATAAGCCAACATAATTTCAGCACAATTGGGACACTGCGAGCAACACAAAGTCTGTTTGATAAACTAGTCAGAATCGGTATTATCAGATGCTGTATCAGCTGGACGAGATAACGGAAAGCGAGGCGCAACAAGGAGTAGATGCTTACAATAATTTGACGTCCACTGGAGTTAAATCAATGCAAATAGCAGGCCTTGAAACAACTTTTTTTCCGGCGGCCAAACGTGTCCGACTGAAGCAAGCTGTTCGGCGGCCAATCACAAGCACATGGCGGCCATCGGAACTTCGACACGCATCAACATACAGTCTTCGAAATTAGCACATTTATACTTCGGCAGAAGCGAAAAATATACTAGAGTAGTCTATCGCGACCGCACTGTTTGATTTGTTGTGATGTAATAATGCCAAAAGTAGCGATAAAGCGAGCTACAAGATACGCACGTGGCACGCTGTTGCGGTAATTCACGTTAAATAACTCACGGGGAAAAGTAAGCTAATTTTGGGTTGATTCAACGTTCGAGTCAGCACAAATCGATTTAATTTTTCCGCTCGGTTATATTGCGTAACAACAATGCCCAATAAGAAAGTTACGTTTGTTTTACATTAATTCGACATCTAGCAACGTTGAATTATCATAAAATAACGTCAATTGCTCAACCAGGTACAGGTAACAAATTAATAGCTCCCTGCGAGAAGATTGCCTCGATTTACGTATACACTAACATAATTTCGGCACAATTGGGATACTGCGAACAACACAAAGTCTGTTTGATAAAGAACTAGCTGTCAGAATCGGAATCATCAGATGCTGTATCGGAGCACGAGGTTGTCGTGTCATCACTGGAATCAGACACATCAAGAGGCTCATCGCTTGGCTGTAAATCTATACCGTCTTTGCCGTTCGCAATGAAGCGTCCACGTTTTGCGGCTTTCGGGCTTTGATACCACTCCACAGGCCTCTTTCTTTTTAATAAAGATCCATCAGGGTGTTGACTAGGGAACAAATCTATGCTGTGCCATAACGACTGGGAGGAATGTTTAACCCTAACGTTACAAGCGCTCGTGTGGCCTCGGCATTTTTATTGCCGACGCTAATGCGCCATTTGCCGACGCTAATTTCGAAGACTGAATTTATCGCATTAATAAAGTGTATTGTGATGTCACTTGCATCCAGCTTATCGTCAGACATCAGCTGCTTGATCACTCAATAATGTTAACAATTCAAGCATATATGATACAGGGTGTATTGTGATTTATCGAGTGTTTTAACTCTTTTCTAGTCCTTTGTGATTATAAGTGGCAAAGTACTGCTACTTTATTTACAAGGCCGCTTGTGTAAAATTTTCTCGGAACTTCACGGCGGACAAATGCGGCCGGCGGAAGGGCGAGACCCGGCGGACAAAATGTCGGTTTTTGTAGGTTAATCGCGGCGATGGCCGCCTTCAGTTTCGAGGCCTGAATTATAGGGTGACATTTTTATAAAAGATTCTCCCAGCTGGGCACGTGTCTAAGCGCCGGCGAAGTAGGAAGTAACCCAAATAAAACATCCAGCAATAGTAAGATTGAATCAACATTCTAGTCTGGTGTAGTCTAAGAAGATTAGTTTTTTCTTGTAATCTTGTTGTCCTTACAATCACCTCGGCAATTGCCGACGCTAATTTCGAAAAGTTTGGTTAGTCTTTCTCACAAAGACTGCGTTTAGCGTCGCTGCAGCAATTAAGCTTTAATAGGTTGGATGTTTTCTTTCTTGCATCTTGCGATCTTATGAGCGCTGCTAAACTAAACAAACTTCTTTTATGTTTTCCTTTGCAACCTAAAAAGCGCGTGACTCGTGACCTGTTATCTTTAAAGTGGCGCCTTCGGATTTGCCGCATTTGTAAAAGCGATTGTTTCAGTACGTCTTTAGTTTGTATCGGTTATTTTATTGTTATGTTCATTATGATGTCATATTCACATTCCCTTACGCTGACCGGGAACTGAAGTTTGATTGTGACGTAACGAAAGTGAGACCATTCGGAGAAAAGATCAACTTGCCGACGCAAATTTGGAGAAAAGATTAAACGTGGCTTTCTCTCACCAGGAATTGCCAGCTGTGGCAGTTGCCGTAGTAACAACAATGCAGTGCGTACCGCCGTTTTTCCACGCAGCGTTGGTACGGAATTGCTTTGTTCTGTCGGATACCTAGCGAGAGACATAGCGTAAAACAAGAAGTTGCGCTGCAGTTGGTTGGATAGTAAGGCGATGTGAAATTTGAATGGACAAAATCGAATTATCACACAGGGTGACTACTGTTGTGTAGAGTATTTTTGTGAAGTTTTATGCAATAAAATCCAGTATCCGTAAACATGTAAGCGTTTTAAGGTTAGTATTTTCTAATTCTTGCAAGGTGATTCCACAAAAAATGCTATCACAACGCATCAATCCACGTGATCCAGATAGCGTGCTCTGAATGGCTAGTTAGGGAAAACGCGTTGTGTGTCGCACACACGCGTGCGCGAGCAATTGCTGTCTGCTGCTGAGAGATTTATAGCTTGAGCCTTGAGATGCTGAATTGCTGATTATTATTGAAGATAAGGCTGCAAAATTCAGATAAGAAGTTGTGTTCAGCCGAAATGTTTGCTATGATTTTATGCTTGGTTGTTAAATAATCATTCAGGCTTCGGTTCAAAGTTAGTTTAGGCTAGGTTTTCCAAATTGTGTAAAGTAGGCCTAAGAGGCAGTGTCTGTAATTATCAGGTCTTCTGGAATAAGAACTGCTTATTCAGGTGAAGTTGCTGTTTGTGGTTCTGCATTTTTTATATGTAGCTTTGAGAATGACACTAATAAAGTTCATAGTATTACGGAAGGCTCAGACAACTAAGTTTTCAGCACTTAAATTCTTAGTTCTGTGTACTGTAAGTGGGCTATGTTTATTTTTCAAAAAATACATTAATCTCTTCACATATTATCTTTAGTTCATAAAGCTGACCTTGTTGTGGGTAGCATTGTTAACTGTTAAATCATGCCTAAAAGTTCTAAAAAGCGAATAAGAAGCATGGAAAGCTCTTCTGTCATTGGACCCTCCAAGGAGCGTCCCACTGCTGATTTACCAACACTACGATATGTTCTTGCATTCTGTACTTTGTTAAAGGTGATACTCAAGTACTTTATTACTGCAACTTTTTCTCTGACCGGTTTTAATTAAGCTTGGTAGTGACATAAAACATAGACCAACTCGTATATATTCGTATGAAGGGTAGTTGTTAAAAATACTAACATATAGCTTGCATGAATGAACAGTACACGTAGGCTACAATAACCAACTAGCAGACACTTTTCAAAACCTTAATGTGTTGAAATAATTAATTGCACGTTTGCAGAGACAGAGCACTCATAAGGAATTAATTTTTCAGGAAGCTGGAAAAAAAGCTAACTATTCTCTTTTCAAATGAAGATCGCATTCCTAAAACAATTGAGGTTTCTCCTCTTTCAACGTTATCGTGGAGTAGAAGCACCGTTATACCAAATTGGGCCTCTTGACAAAAGGACAACAAAAACGCTTCAAAAGACAGTTAACAAAAGGTAAGTTCTTACATATATACGGTATCTTTTCAAACTTTTTTGTCTAGTAATTTTCTATGAAATGTAAGGCTTTTATAAGTATATTCTTTGATAACAGGGTCAATGGGTCATGCATAGACATGTCCCATATAATATGTTGTGTACTGGGGTTGGTCAGTTGTTGTCATTGACATGGCTCTTCTAACAACATTTGTTGAATGGAGCCATATGAGAAGGAGAATGAGTTACTGCCAATCCTACAACCCCACTTCACCATTGCAGATGTAGTGCAACTAGGGATGGGCAATTCAGAATAATTCACTATTCTAGAATTATTCCGGAATACTAAACCGAATCCAGAATCGAATCCAGAATACTGAATCCTATCAACTTCAAGTAAATGTTTGTTGCAATGCAACACATTAAGGCATTCTAAATGACTTCCAGCCAAATGGGAGCAGTGTTGCCAGATGATGGAAGCCGCTTGGCAACAAAAAGTAACTAAAATTTCACCAGATATTTAAAACACCCTAAACAAGCCCATAGCCAGCCGAGGGCCAGGGGGGGCATCGCCCCCCGCCCGGAAAAATTTCCGCCCCCCCCCCTGGCAAAATCCCAACATTCTCGAGCAACAGCTATAGCAACATCATCGAGCAACATTCTCGATCAACAGCAATTATAATGATTTTGCCCAAAAAAAATTGTCGGCCCCCCCTAAAAAAAATTCCCCCCCCCTTGCTCTGCGGTCTGGCTATGGCCCTGACCCTAAATAAAGCAATTTCGCATAAATACAAATAGTTTTTAAGACTTAAGACACTGCCATCATCCATATGCAGACCTCTTGCAAAACGTTTTTTATACGAGCAGGGATTATTTGCTAAAAAGTTTAAAAAAATTGAAAAAACTTTCTTGAAAAAAATTGAGTAGGAAAAATTTCACCAGATTTCACCAAAAAGTTATCTGGTTCCAAGGTCAAAAAGCTTGGCAAGAAAGACCTCTAAATTTCACCAGAATTTTTTAATTTGATATTCTATTTCCCCATCTGGCAACGCTGAACGGGAGCGCAGCTTAGTTTCCGTCAAGCCGCAATCGAAAAGAATCGCTCGAAAGATGCTGAGGTGTTTCAGAGCCAACTCCTTTAGCAAGGGGCATCTGCTCAATGTTGTTACACCCACTAGTCAAACTATCGCAGAGTCGCATACGCACGTGGATTGAAAAAAAGCATTGCACGTTTGTGCATATTGTGTACAAAGCGTGAAGAAAATTGCGCGCTTAGTTTCTTTGGTTGCTCGTGCGAGCGAGTGACGTAGAGTTGCATGAGCCGTGCGCGCACAACGCGTGCACAATGTTTTTGAAAGTGCGGAACTGCGGATGGTGTCAGTGCAAAGAAAAAAGGGAGTAAACCACACTTTTTTTCAGTTCACTGTTTCCAGCTGACAGCTCGCACAAGACTTATGTATACCTTTAAAACCGAATCTTATTACCCGGTTTTATTGCCGTTTTGGATTCGGATAGTTTAGGATCCGAATCCTTCTGGATTCGGTATTCTGAATTGCCCATCCCTAAGTGCAACCAACTCTAGATAGTAGGTGGTTTAAGGATTTTTCGCTTTCCTAAAGCATTTCCTCGTGGGAAAGTGATTCAGATGTTCTGATTTCTATGTCTGTAAAGGCATGCAGCTTGTGCTTTCACTAAAGTTAGTCGTGCTATGGCGAGAAGAATTTTCTTGACTATCACTGATTTTTGCTGCCATTTGTCCGAAAGAGTATTATTTGTTATGTTTGGCATATATTGTTTTTCGTTGTGATAGTCAGAAATAAAAACAAACTGAACTGACTTACATGGATTATTTTGTGTTCTTTACATTTATCATTCACACAAAAAGTTGTTTTTCAAGAGCCTCAAACAACAGCGAGGAGATGATTTCGCTGCAGCAAAGAAGTCACAAGTGATAGAGGAAGAGAACTGGAAAAAAACAGCAGTTTTCTGCAGCAATTGATGAAGAAATTGACTCTCCTTTCGAACCAGCTGCACCTGGTACATCTGAATGTGACAATGCCCCGGTATCCAGTGATGATCCTGCTCTGCGATCTTTTTCTGTGAACATGTTAGAAAATATTCGCAAAGGCAGTAACTCTTGTGATGTTTCTGTCCGCACTTTTACCCAACCAAAATTAAATTTGGATGCCAACTCACTGTTTTCTTTGATTGGGACCATGTCACGCTTACTGAGTCTATCCTTACTTCACACTTGACTCGACCATAGATGAACTAAAGGGTTTGATAAACACAAAGTTTGAATGCCCTCATTTTCCTGCCCATACTCAGGCTGTGCAGCGTATCATTTGGGAAGTCACTACCGACTGTGGAAGTGTTGCTGGCCATCAACGACGGGATGGTTTCATTCGGGCGAGAATTGCTTCGCGTAGGGTCTTGCCGAAAGCAGACACGAAATCTGACTTTCTTTCATTGGCTGCAGTACAATGTTTTGATATTCACCATTGTTTCTTGTTCATTGTCTTTATTCTTCATTCGTTTGTGCACGTTTTACAAGCACATATAAAGTTGGTTGGTTGATGTGTAAGCTACCATTGGAGAGTTGCAGTTACTATATCTGTCAAAAACAAATGTAAATCGGCGAAAACAATCGAATATTAATGCAGTGCGTTGTGTGATTATGTAATACATATTATTACAACAAAACCAAAGTGTCATCTTATGCACAGTGCATTCCTACTCTTGCCATAGAAGTGAAAAAGGCTTTAATATTATCAGTTTTTGCTGACCAAGCAAAAATAGGGTTGCCAGGTAATTGTTTAACATCTTACCGTACACCGCCAGCCTTTACCTAAAAGGGCAACTAGCAGTCGCATCATATGTAATTGTTGTTGTGGTTGTTAAAGTTGGAAATTTTTACAATTTAAAAAAGATAAACAAAGTTTTTTCTTCAAAAAATTTGTACCTGGCAACTCTGTGCTGGCAACAAATGCCAAAGACAAAATCGACTACATGTTTAAGGTTACTGAATATTTTTGCGTGAAATTTTACTGAAATACTCTACATAGCAATAGTCACCCTGTGTGATAATTCGATTTTTGATTTTTTTAAATTTTTTGATTTTCACATCGCCTTATTGGATAGTCCAGCGTTTAAGAAAAACGGAAATAATTGTAACGAACACTTCATAAGTGGCATGAAAACAGGGTGGGCGAAACATATTTTGCCCACCCTCGTTTCACGGCAGGGTGGGCGTCGCCCACCCTGCCCACCCTATTTCGACGCCTATGGACCTAACCACTGAGATCTTAAATCATATTTATGACACCGGAAACATCCCTAGTGATATGGTACGTTCCATATTCATAACTTTACCAAAGAAAACCAGAGCAACAGAATGCTCACTCCACAGAACAATTAGCCTTGTGAATCATCTAACAAAAATCTTACTCCGAATCATGATGATGAGATTGAGACCAAAACTAAAATCGGAAATTTCAACAGCACAGTTTGGATTTGTTCCAGACAAAGGGACTACAAAAGGAAATTTTACATTAAAAATAATAATAGAGATGTATGTCCGATTCTTTTGTTTATTTAAAGAATTTTGTATTTTATTCCATAATATCGTTTCTTTTGCATTCTTGCATTTTATCCAGTGTTTTCCTTTGAGTGCCTTCCCAGACGGCAAAATCTGTCATTTTTACATTGATTCAACATCTGCGGACGTTGAATCAATGTAAAAATGACGAATTTTGTTGTCTGGGTTCGTTCAAATTAAGTGTTTTACATCAAAACAACATTTTTCATGATTAACAATAGAGGTTAATGAGATAAAGTCTCAGCGAAAACGTGTCAACGAAAAAAAGACAGTTGCCAAATAGCGTTTGACATAAAAGATATAAAGTTAAAACCTAAGTGGCAGTTTAGAATAAACCTGGGTTTCAGTGTTGCACGTCTTAGTTGTCATTGAAGTTGACCATTTAAATGCTTGCATATGTTCGCAGATCGTCCATCAAAAAAGACAGTACGGTAGCTGAATAGGGAACTAACCGAATCGGACTAGCCGAATTGGACTGTAGCCGAATAAGGAACTAGCCGAATAGTAGCAGACCCCTTCTCAAGAGGCATAAGTCATAATTTTAACTTGGGCACTTAAAGTCAACTGAAGGTCTGAAAAAACATGCAACCAGTAAAGAATCGATAATTTTGAAAAGATATTAAATATTACAACTGTAATTTAATCTGCCAAAAAAACCTCTAAACCTGTACTTCCTGAGAAGATATTAAATATTACAACTGTAATTTAATCTGCAAAAAAAAACTCTTAACCTGAATTCCTGAAAAGATATTAAATATTACAACCGTAATCCAATCTGCAGAAAAAAACTTCAGAATTACTAAGGACAACCTTCATCCGCCATGACAAAGTTTCAATCAATTTGTCCCGATAGAAACCAAGCAACATGATGGCAACATCTATGACATCACAAAGAAGCAAAATGCTTGTGTGATGATCGGCGCAACCTGTAGTAATCTGAACAAAATGAATAAAAATTGTTTTTAAACCTGTAAAAATTAAATGAGATTTATAACCTGTAAAAATCAAATGAAATTTAATTTTTTTCAAAATTATAACCTGTGAAATCCCAAGGAATTGTGATGATGTAACCTGTAGTGACCTGAACAAATGAAATGAAATCTGTTTAGAAACCTGTAAAAATTAAATGAGATTTATAGCCTGTAAAAATCAAATGAAATTTTTTTAAAAACCTGTGAAAATCAAAAGGAATTTATTTTATTTTGAAGTACTTGAGTTTAAATTTGTTTCTATGACGACATTTGCCGACCAGTTCCGAACGCTTGTTCAAAAGGTGGCCACTATCAGCCTTCAGAATGGCCAGCTTTTCAGCCAAACATAGGCCACAATTGTTACGACCACCACCACTATAAGGTCGAGCACAGCTGTGGATGGACCAAGTTATTTTAGGATCAACACCCTTGTCCTTAAGGTCCCAAACTGCCTTGGATAGTTCGGTGCTGTTTCGTTTAGACCTATCCATGAAGGTACATTTATGGTTAGAAAAACGTTTTTTAAAAGTAGTTTCGCAACAACCAATGTAATTAAGAACCTTCGGGCTGTTATCAATGGTAGCTTTGTAAACAACGGCCTTCTGCAAGCATTGCCCATTCAAAGGACAATCTGGCCTCACTCTACAATTGCAACCAGGCTGCGATGGTACATTATCAGCCTGCAATATTGCTTTATTGTGGGAGGATATTACGCTTGCAACATTCGGAGTACAACTGTAGCTCAGCTTAATAGTATTACGGTTGAATATTTTGTACGATCTATGATGGGGTGGAAAGTGTATGGAAACAAGTTTGAAAAATTCCTTACCAATATTGCTATCAACCTGCAAGCTGAAAGGAGGGTTAAACCATAAAATTTTCCGGCTCCTTTTCCTAGATGTTTGTAAGTTATTAGCAGGGTTGTAGCAAACTCTCTCCGCAAAACCACTTTTCAAAAGGGCATCATTATAAACAGATGCGGTCTTATCAAATTCATTTTGGCCAAATGATGTGGCGGACAATCGCTTTGAAATCATAGTCGGGATTTGTCTCTTAATGTTGGGTAGGTGATTGGACTGGGCATGGATGTAAATTGGATCATTATTGGGTTTTCTATAAGGCCAGAATTTACCAGATAGCAAATTCAAAGTGACGTCAAGAAAATCAGTTTCAATTAGACCAGTATCCACAGTAATATTTAAGCCATGTTGTTTAAATAATTGAATGACATTCTTTCTCAAACGATCAATCTTAGGGCCGGATAAATTATGCAAAATAGCCAGACCATCATCACGATATAAGCCAAGCATATCTCTGTCAACAATAGCAGAAAGTTCGTTCAAAAGAAACAAGCCGACCAACTCACAAATCTCAGCACCATCAAATGAGCCCATTGTAACATCAAACAAACCATGTTTCTTAGCCCAAGTTTCACCACCATCAAAAAGCAACGATTTCCTAGCATGGAAAATTGTTTGTATGATACAATCATCCAAATCCATAAATGGTTTGGCAAACTCAATTGCTTTACACAAAAGTTCCTCCGTAATGGATAGATAAAAATCAACAATGTCAAATTTCATAAAGGTGCATTGACGTTTAGATAGAATAGCCTTAAACCAGGATAACACAGAGTCTGTGTTTTTCCATTGATTCAGTCGTGTTAATAACTTTGGCTTTACGACTGAAAGAACACCTCCACAGCATGGTGCTTTGATACCATTTGAGAATGGTTTATACAAGATGGTACGTAATATTAAGTTCAAACCCATTTACAATTCTTTTCAGAAAAAACTAACTAATGACATTAAGAATATTATTAACTCTACGGATCTGTTGATATCAGCAGATAAAACTACTAACTTATACAAAGTTAAAACCCATTATTATAAAAAATTGCATAATGATAATGTATCGGCAAAATACAAAAAGGTGAATCCTGCTATCAGTGACACGATCAATACTGAGGCTAAAAAGATTGCCAAGGCGTTAAAGGTTGATGATCGGGTTGAAAAAGTATCAAGCAACCCAGCGTTTATTACGCTAAAAGATCATAAACCAAATTTTACATCGAACCCTAAATGCAGGTTGATTAACCCTTCCAAGTCCCAGATTGGCCGTATAAGTAAACAATACTTGGACTCTATTAACGTAACCATCCATGATGCATCACGACTGAATCAATGGAAAAACACAGACTCTGTGTTATCCTGGTTTAAGGCTATTCCATCTAAACGTCAATGCACCTTTATGAAATTTGACATTGTTGATTTTTATCTATCCATTACGGAGGAACTTTTGTGTAAAGCAATTGAGTTTGCCAAACCATTTATGGATTTGGATGATTGTATCATACAAACAATTTTCCATGCTAGGAAATCGTTGCTTTTTGATGGTGGTGAAACTTGGGCTAAGAAAGATGGTTTGTTTGATGTTACAATGGGCTCATTTGATGGTGCTGAGATTTGTGAGTTGGTCGGCTTGTTTCTTTTGAACGAACTTTCTGCTATTGTTGACAGAGATATGCTTGGCTTATATCGTGATGATGGTCTGGCTATTTTGCATAATTTATCCGGCCCTAAGATTGATCGTTTGAGAAAGAATGTCATTCAATTATTTAAACAACATGGCTTAAATATTACTGTGGATACTGGTCTAATTGAAACTGATTTTCTTGACGTCACTTTGAATTTGCTATCTGGTAAATTCTGGCCTTATAGAAAACCCAATAATGATCCAATTTACATCCATGCCCAGTCCAATCACCTACCCAACATTAAGAGACAAATCCCGACTATGATTTCAAAGCGATTGTCCGCCACATCATTTGGCCAAAATGAATTTGATAAGACCGCATCTGTTTATAATGATGCCCTTTTGAAAAGTGGTTTTGCGGAGAGAGTTTGCTACAACCCTGCTAATAACTTACAAACATCTAGGAAAAGGAGCCGGAAAATTTTATGGTTTAACCCTCCTTTCAGCTTGCAGGTTGATAGCAATATTGGTAAGGAATTTTTCAAACTTGTTTCCATACACTTTCCACCCCATCATAGATCGTACAAAATATTCAACCGTAATACTATTAAGCTGAGCTACAGTTGTACTCCGAATGTTGCAAGCGTAATATCCTCCCACAATAAAGCAATATTGCAGGCTGATAATGTACCATCGCAGCCTGGTTGCAATTGTAGAGTGAGGCCAGATTGTCCTTTGAATGGGCAATGCTTGCAGAAGGCCGTTGTTTACAAAGCTACCATTGATAACAGCCCGAAGGTTCTTAATTACATTGGTTGTTGCGAAACTACTTTTAAAAAACGTTTTTCCAACCATAAATGTACCTTCATGGATAGGTCTAAACGAAACAGCACCGAACTATCCAAGGCAGTTTGGGACCTTAAGGACAAGGGTGTTGATCCTAAAATAACTTGGTCCATCCACAGCTGTGCTCGACCTTATAGTGGTGGTGGTCGTAACAATTGTGGCCTATGTTTGGCTGAAAAGCTGGCCATTCTGAAGGCTGATAGTGGCCACCTTTTGAACAAGCGTTCGGAACTGGTCGGCAAATGTCGTCATAGAAACAAATTTAAACTCAAGTACTTCAAAATAAAATAAATTCCTTTTGATTTTCACAGGTTTTTAAAAAAATTTCATTTGATTTTTACAGGCTATAAATCTCATTTAATTTTTACAGGTTTCTAAACAGATTTCATTTCATTTGTTCAGGTCACTATACAGGTTACATCATCACAATTCCTTGGGATTTTCACAGGTTATAATTTTGAAAAAAATTAAATTTCATTTGATTTTTACAGGTTATAAATCTCATTTAATTTTTACAGGTTTAAAAACAATTTTTATTCATTTTGTTCAGATTACTACAGGTTGCGCCGATCATCACACAAGCATTTTGCTTCTTTGTGATGTCATAGATGTTGCCATCATGTTGCTTGGTTTCTATCGGGACAAATTGATAGAAACTTTGTCGTGGCGGATGGAGGTTGTCCTTAGTAATTCTGAAGTTTTTTTCTGCAGATTGGATTACGGTTATAATATTTAATATCTTTTCAGGAATTTAGGTTTAGAGTTTTTTTTTGCAGATTAAATTACAGTTGTAATATTTAATATCTTCTCAGGAAGTACAGGTTTAGAGGTTTTTTTTTGGCAGATTAAATTACAGTTGTAATATTTAATATCTTTTCAGAATTATCGATTCTTTACTGGTTGCATGTTTTTTCAGACCTTCTGATGATCCGTAAGGTGAAACAATTTGTAAAGGCTTCAGATAGTAATACCTATATTTGATTTAATTCGCTCTGCTTTGCCTTTTTGCTTGGCATTGAACACTTTTTGTAGTATTAATAATTTTCATTGTTTTAAAGTCAACTGATATTTTTTAATCCGAATGCTCTAGTATGTGTTGCAAAATAATATGTCAAGATGATGTCACAATGCAAATTAACATCAAACAGCAAGTGCTATTACTAGACTACAAAAAATAATGATAATTTTGCTTCCAATGCTTCGTGAAAATCAGCGTAAGAACTCTCATTGCCTCCCTTCCACAAATTATCAAATTTCAATGTCTACAGGAGCTGTTTGAACTGCATTTATGAAGTTACTAGGATTCAATTAAATTCGTATCATCAAAACTACTTTACTTCTGTAGCTTTAATGTTTTATACCAGTGCTTTTCAACCTGTGGGATGGTACGCACTTGTGCGGATGAAAAAAATTGCAGTGCGGATGACAAAAGTGGTGCGGATGAGTGCGGATGAAAATTGTGCATATTTTTTACTTTTTCTGACGTGGAATAATTCAAATAAACTTATTTACTGTGATTTTTTTGCTTGCAGAACCTATCTTATTGTTCTAATGCACACACAAGCTATAAAACAGAACACAAGTTGGAGCATCGTATCATGAAGGTGGCGAGCTCTCGTGCCCACTCTGCTTGATAGTTTTGAACCTTATTTTCCAAACCATCAGGCAGAAGCATAAAAACAAAGCTGTGGGTTTTGAACCCCTTCGGTGAACAGGAGCCTCCGGGACCTCTGGGTCATACTCTCAAAACCGATTGAGAGTATGACCCAGAGGTCAAATCTTTCTAAAATGACTGAGACTTTTCATAAATTCTTATTTCTGTTCGAATTAACGTGTACTTTAGAAGGTCGTCGCTAATTAATTGGATACGCTACTGTATTACATTGTATTATAATCACTGTCACGATTTCTTTCTATCTCTTACCAGGAAAAAGACTTGGAAAGATTCAATGACGTAGTTTAATGGGTCAACCGAAAAGAAGTCAATTAAATGTCGAATAATTCTACTAGTGAAATGATAATCTGACTTCTTGAAGAACTTTAACGAACGGCTTCTCAAATAACTCTAATTTCTGCATCAACTACCCATCCACAACTCATAGCACAACTCTCATAATCAACTCATAATAAACACCATAATAATCATCATCATAATCTCAGCATCTCAGAATCATCTCAGAATACAAACTACACCACTATTTATAGTTGGCTGTTCAGTCCAGTAACTTCGAGAAGGTTACATCATAAAGAACCATCGTTCGGTCACGTAGCATTTAAAAGGTAAACAACAGAAGTCTCTAGAAGGTCACGTTCGCAAGAAGATTCTTACATAATAACGATTTCGCAATCGGACATTTACTGATAAACAACCTTATGACGTCATGACAAACGACGCTCAGAAATCATGAAAAACAACAGAACCTTCTAGATTTGCATGCTTACAGATGATTCTAGAAATACGTTACATAATACAAATTTCTCAATCAGAGGTTACTTCAGGTCATAACCGATAATAACACAACGCACCAGAATTCCATAATGAAAATAGCACATTCGTTGAAGATACAAAGCAAGCCATCGCGAGGCATTTGCACCTTGATTGTGACATACGCCCCCCCTTAGAATATTGTTGCAAACAATATAACAACACAATCAATACAAAACACACCATAAAACAATTAATTACTCAATAATCAGTTCTCATAAGTCTATCGTTGCATGATCTACCAACGATAGCTTTTCTCAAAACAATAGTCACGTTTTCGGCGAAAGTCTCCAACGTCCTCAACATCTTCAGTGCATCGGCGAGCGAGATGACCCATCTTCCTACATCGGAAACATCTCCTCTCCGGACAGTCCTTGGCGAGATGACCTTCTTTATGACAATTATAACAAGCCTTTTCATCAAAAGGGCAGCTCCTGGCTATGTGTCCAATCTCCCCACTTCGGTAGCAGTGGTTGTCACGGCAACGTCTATTTTCCGAATGTCCGCCGTCAGCAACGCACTCCCTGGCGAAGTGTCCGCGTCGACCGCATCTATAGCAAACTCCAAATGGTCGTCGCCTGCCTCTTCTCCTCGGTTCTTCGCGCTCGTAATATCCGTCATCGTGAGATCGTTGCTGATTATCTGCAGAACAATCTCGAGCAAAGTGACCATTCTTGCCACAAGAATAACAAGTAACTTCAGAATCTCTCTCAAAAACATTTCCGATTATCAGATCAACTAAAGAGTTTTGTAAACATAACGCTTTCACAGTCCCACTACAATACGGAGTTTCGATAGATATCATCGCTAACGGTCCTTGGATTGAAGTGTTATTAATCTTTATCACATGGCCAATTTTTCCCGTTAACTGACTGTCTTTAACCAAATCTCTCCTCACTATTATACCAGTAGAACCAGAATCACGTAAAACTTTTACCTTTTTGTTTCCAACTTTTCCATCTACTACTGGCAGGTAATCTTCAGCTTTTATTTCTTCGCAAACATCTTCATCCGGTCTCTCCTCGTCAAGCGCTGGTTTAGGAATCATTAACGCACAACCGCATCGATAAACGTCCGTGTCTTTATCTTTTCCAGACTGATTGGAAAGAGATAACGACTTGTCCTTGCATTCCTTCGCTTCGTGTCCTTGCCTATTGCAACGATTGCACCACTTCCTCGATTCCTGATGATTTCTGTTAGTCTTCTTCCGGCAGTTAACAGACTTATGACCTAAGCCATTACAATTAAAACAACGTACTTCTCTTGGAACCGCACCTCCTTTAAAATTATTTGTTTGCTCCTCGTCATTATCGCATGACAACGTTTCTTCAGTCGACAACTTCTCATCATGAGCAACTAAGTACTGTTCTGCCACACTGGCTATTTCTTCTAGATTCTTCGGACTTCTTTCCATTAAATAAACTGACAGATCTTTTGAACATGAATCTGTGAATTGTTCCTTAACTATAAGGTTTGCCAATCCGTCCAATGATTGTTCGGCCCCCGAAAGTTCAAACCATTTTAACAAAAGGTTTCTTAAACGTTCAATAAATTGACCTGGACTTTCGTGTCGTTCAGGCTTTGCCTCACGGAATCTTTGGCGGTATCCATGCTCGGTAAAATTGTATCGCTTTAACAGAGCTAACTTCAATCTGTCGTAGTTCATGGCTTCTTCTTGCGAAAGTCTTGAATATACATCAAGAGCTTGTCCCGATAATAACATGCTTAGCTGGGTAGCCCACGTCGACTTCTCCAATTTGGCTATTGTAGCATATCTTTCAAATCTTAACAAATAACTATCCAACTCATCTTTTTCTTCAACAAATGATGGCAAATCTGGGCGTCTAACTTGCGCCACAATAACATCTCGAGCATTATCATTAGTAGAATTAGATCGCTCACCAATGTCCAGCTTTTGTCTTTCTAATTCAAGTTTTAACTTTTCCAATTCATATTGCGCTCTTCTTTCTTCAGCTTCTGCTTCGCGCTGCGCTTGTTTCTCTTCAGCTTCTCGTTGAGCTTGTTTCTCTTCAGCTTCAGCTTCGCGCTGCGCCCGCTTCTCCTCTGCTTCGCGCTGCGCCCGCTTCTCCTCTGCTTCGCGCTGCGCCCGCTTCTCCTCTGCTTCAGCTTCAAGTTGTGCTTTCCTTATTTCACGAGCAGCTCTTCTATCTTCTCTTTCATCAGCTTCTCGCTGAGCTTTTTGGTCCATTATCTTGTGATACTCTTCCATCACAAACTGAGACTTCTCATTACCAGTCAGCCCCATTCGTTCAGCCATGCTCCCTAAGTCTTCAATCATCTCATGTTTGACAGTATCCGCCATCTTGACAGCTTGTTGTTAATTTATTATTCTTTCAATAAATCTTTGGTATTCTTCGGTTTTTCGGTTAAATCTTTTCGGTTTATTCCGGACGAGCCCCCAGAATGTCACAATTTCTTTCTATCTCTTACCAGGAAAAAGACTTGGAAAGATTCAATGACGTAGTTTAATGGGTCAACCGAAAAGAAGTCAATTAAATGTCGAATAATTCTACTAGTGAAATGATAATCTGACTTCTTGAAGAACTTTAACGAACGGCTTCTCAAATAACTCTAATTTCTGCATCAACTACCCATCCACAACTCATAGCACAACTCTCATAATCAACTCATAATAAACACCATAATAATCATCATCATAATCTCAGCATCTCAGAATCATCTCAGAATCATCTCAGAATACAAACTACACCACTATTTATAGTTGGCTGTTCAGTCCAGTAACTTCGAGAAGGTTACATCATAAAGAACCATCGTTCGGTCACGTAGCATTTAAAAGGTAAACAACAGAAGTCTCTAGAAGGTCACGTTCGCAAGAAGATTCTTACATAATAACGATTTCGCAATCGGACATTTACTGATAAACAACCTTATGACGTCATGACAAACGACGCTCAGAAATCATGAAAAACAACAGAACCTTCTAGATTTGCATGCTTACAGATGATTCTAGAAATACGTTACATAATACAAATTTCTCAATCAGAGGTTACTTCAGGTCATAACCGATAATAACACAACGCACCAGAATTCCATAATGAAAATAGCACATTCGTTGAAGATACAAAGCAAGCCATCGCGAGGCATTTGCACCTTGATTGTGACAATCACTGAAATCATATTGAATTGATATTAATAACTAGGGCAACCAATTTTTTGACCTAAAAACTTGAAATTTTGACTTTATAATTTACAAATTTTGACCTTAATTTTGACCAATAACTTTCTGCGTTTGCAACCCAAATGCAAAATACAAAGCATATTAAGTTAGTAGAAATCAAACCGTTAGGTAAGGATATCTTCTTTTTCTCATGAAATAAAAGAAAAATGTGGAAGACTCAACTACATAACAGCTAATGAACAGGTAATGAAAGTCACTCGAAAAACTGCAAAAGATAAATATGGAGAGTCTTTAAATATCCCGAAATTACTAAGAGGGTTCTACAGTATTACGCGATGGGATGCTAAGCTAAAACTCAATACTATATGTATAATGGTTTGAGTATTCACCTAACCAAAAACAAAGACCACGTTACCTGCCTTTCATGTCTAGCCTACTTAATATTCAATCGTCAGAAGTGGGAGAAACAAGATTATTACCTCAGAAATTGCAATAAATAGATTATTACGTCAGAATAGCAACAGAAATTGCAACAAAAATTTAATATCTGTATAGCTTTAATAAAATATCTATAGAGGGAAGAAAAACTACGTTAAAAGAAAATTTTGACCTAACCATGAAATTTGACTTTTTTTTTACTTAATAACTTTGAAACCTCTCTTCGTGTCAGCCTGAAATTTAGTTTATGGACGTTTTATAAACTTTGAACAAGGCAGAAAAATTTTGACTTTATTGACTTTTGGTTGCCCTATTAATAACAATACCGTCTATTCATTTTTCAATCGCGGAAAACACGCTGCATTTTGGATAGGAGTTCTGGATAGTTTGTAGCGGACGCTGCTTTCAGCATATCCACCCATACACAGCCATCAGTGAGATGGCAACATTCCTGGGCAAAGTCGGCAAGGAATGATAGGACACGAGGTCGATTACGCTGCTGTATTGTTTACTAACTCCTGACGATCTGACTCCGAGCTTGCTCACGTCATCCTGGCAGTGCCAAAAATAGAAAACAGTAGCAACAACGAAACTGATATATTGCTTTAGAATTACCGACTGATTCCTTGATACTGGTTTTAAGTTCTGACTTTTGATATTGCATTCAACTGATTTCCATATTGAAAGAACCAACTTTTCATATTGAACAAAAACTCAACAAACTATTGATTCCACATAGCAAAAACTCAACACACTCTGATTTTTACATGTTGCAGAACTCTACAAAAGACTAAATTTCACATAGCAAACGACTGATTGATTTTATAGCAAGAACTGATTTTACATATTGCAAGAACTTAACAAACGACTGATTGATTTAAAATCATGAGCTTAACTTCTTTAAGAAGGTACTAGTGTGAGATTGCGAGTTTTACATATGATCACACAACGCAACACGACTGCAATTCTACATAACGATGAACCAAGGTAGGAATTCGGCATAGTGACGTTGATTACAGAAGTTGAATTCCCGATTGCTGAATTGAATTCCCGAGACGTGCAGTTATGCGCTCAAGGCGGAGTCTTCTGGAAGATTCTAGTGACGTGTACGTGTGACGTCAGAGACGACAGAGCTCTCTGGCGCTACAAGTTCTTATAAAGACCTGGCCATCCAAGCACTAGAAGATCTTGTACAAAACCCCACAACTTGCTTGGCCGAAAAGGGCTTTTGTGCACTAGTTGACATTAAAACGAGAAAAAGGAGTTGTCTTCTTGATGAGACACTTGATGGCCTAATGCGGGGAGCTTTGGAGCAAGAAGTTGTGCCTAACTGGTCTGAAATTGCCAGAAATATTCAGCAGCAACCGAGTCATTGATAAACCGGTAGCCTACTTGTTGGACATTTGAATAAAAAAGTGTCAAGTCTCTTTGTTTTCTTTTTGCGTAATAATTTTCGGTTGGTTTGTGCGGATGAAATTTTTGCAAAAAAAAAATGTGCGGATGGTTCTCAAAAAGGTTGAAAAGCACTGTTTTATACATATTGTTGCAACTATATAATATACATAATCTTTCTCCTTAATTTGCTTTTGACCACAATTTTTCTTGTATTTTTATCACTACCTTTTTGGTAAAAATATAATTGCATTTAAATCGCCAGAAAATTATTTCACTTGTAACTTTTGTAAAACCTTAGGAAAGTGAAATGGATTGAACAAAGTTTATTTGAACAAAAATAGTATGTCTGTATTTTATTATATTTAATTATATCTATATTTTTATTGACTTTTTTCTGAATCCGTATGGTCACACTGAGCCGGTTTCCTGCAATTTTTATTTTTCTGAGTCTTTTATGACATCATAACCAAGTTTTTGAATGCGAGACTCTCAAAGTAAAAACTTCGGGAAACTTGTCACTTTTTGAATTTCTTTTGTGTTAAATCGCCCTTGTTGCTCTTGCACGTGTTACGGTAGAGTACGGTAGATCTATTCAACAATCGACGAAATAAAAGTTTTCTTTTTTTCGCTTTCTTTTCTAGGTTTGGTGGCTGTGCATTTTTAAGATTATGTTTTTCAAACATTGTTTTATTGATGCATATTTCAAACCTTTTGGTTTTGTCATCTTTACCTTTTGTTGGTGTAAAATTCGTGTGTTTACTTTATCGTTCTCTACATGTTCGTTGTTCGCGCCAGCAATGAAAACTAAAATTGAATTGAATCTTTGTATTTTAAAGTAAAAATGACAAGTCATATTTTATAATCTAAAACAGAAAATAATGACTTTATAACTTCTTAAATTGACCCCGTAGCAACGTCGTTGTTTCACTGTTATTATATATGTCACCACCATTCCAAACGGCTAAACTTTCGCTACCACCGCTCACTTGGCTCGTCACCCACTTGGCTCGTTGGGTAGGCCTATTGCCCAGATGTCGTGTACCGTTTATAGGCTAGCTTAACTGTATCTAGTCTAAGACATTACCAACTGAACCAGATGCATTGGTGCTGTCAGTCGCTCAAAACCCACAAATCATGTCTATAATTGTTTCACAGCATTTTTTTACAATTTCAATCACTAACAAACAACAACATTCTTGAGTGTGGGAAGTTGGGAACCCCATGTTGAAACTCCAACTGGATGAGGTGAAGTATTGGCAGCAACATCGTGTTTACTAGCAAATTGAGAATTATTTAATCACACCATAAAAAAGCACTCAACTTTATTTGACATAATTAATTAATTATTGTTATATGTTGGCCACGCATGGTTTGCTGAAATAAACATGCAACCAATGAGATTGAGAGCAATGAGTGCTCGAATACAGCTTATGTGGTAACCAGTGCAGTAGTGCATGATGTGAATACAATACGGTACTGCTAATTAACCAAAGATACACAATGTCAATGATTACTGATTAGTCATGAAAAACCTGAAAAAATCTAGATCCAACTGGGGCTGTTTGGCAAATTATTTGTAGTTGATATTAAACTCGGGTCTCGTGACTGTGCACCACAATGATCTGAATGCAAAATCAAACTGCAGGCTACTGCCAGAACTCAAACATGCATACAACGGGTCTGCTACTATTTGGTGAGTCCGATTCGGTGAGAGCCTTTTCGGTGAGAGCCCTATTCGGTGATTTTTTTGAATTTTTTTTTTGAAAATTATTGGGTACCGTAGCCTAATTATGATTGCCGCTTTTACATCGTTTTAACGTCGCTAAACATTGAAATAAGACCCTAACCCGTACCCATAACCTTAACCCCCCTCACCCTTAACCCCCCTAACCCTATAACGGCTACGATAATTAGGCTACGGTACCCAATAATTTTAAAAAAAATCACCGAATAGGGCTCTCACCGAAAAAGGATCTCACTGAATAGGGAACTCACCGAATCGGACTCACCGAAACAGTTAATTCCGGCATACAACAGCTGTTTTAATTTAGACAGGCAGATAAACAACTCATCCAGAAGGACATGCAACAAACTCAGACAAAAAGTACATCATTATGCCATACTTTGTTGAAAAACATCGTGCTCATGAGCTTCATAGTGTCTGAGGCCGTGGTACCTAACTTTTTTGGCAACTGGTATCTCAATAACCATGCCATTAAAACTTTATATTAATGGAAGTTAACTGGTTTTGTCTGTAGTATGTATGTGACAAACACAAAACTACAAGTTATAATAATAGCCTCCATATGCGGCCACATCCACAGTGTGTAAACTATGTTGTGGGTATACTATATATTGTACATGACGATGGCAAGAAAATAAATCACTGACTCACTGAGTCATAAATTTCAGTAAAATAGAATGTTTTCAAAATTCAAGCTAGTTTTGAATTCATTCAATCATTATGTTTTCAGCAGACAAATAAGTAATAATTTGATCAGCTAGAAGCAACAGCTGGAAAACTGCAACTGCAATATTGTATCTTGCATAAAGAGTTATACATAACAGTAAGTGATATTGAAAATGCAAAGACATGACATGCTTAGAATATATGACCACATTGTGAAGATAACTATTAGAACACTAGGGAGTTATACTTATAACTTTATATAATACTCACTGTTGAATTACAACGAGTCTCCTCTCCTGGGCTCGACGTTTCAGAGTAATGCTCACAACGTAAAGCAATGCAGCTATGAACAAGTAATCCAAAAACAACAAGTACTTTCAAAAACATACTGGTCCACAGTAATAAAATGAGTACGCTTTCTTCAATGTTCTATAGCAATGGCAATACAGACTACTTCACTGCTTTTAAAACAAACATGCTGAAAAAACATCAGTAGAAATTTAATGCACATGTTACATCTTCAGATTAGAAACAATAGTGGCCAGTTTAAATGTATTCCAGGTCAAGGTAATAAAAAATGGATGCAACCTATTTTGTACCTTGAACAAGCCTTAAAGCAGCCGGCGGCCATGGCCGCTAAGTAGTGCTTGAATGGCCACCGGTGCTACCTTCTCAGTCGGCCAAGTTTGGCCGCCGGTTTCTTCTAGCCAATTATTTAATTTCGCAACAGAATGAGCGTGGATTAACTGACAAAAATATGTGGTATCAAAGAGTGACGCAGAATTAGGTCAGCGCGTCATAATCACCGCTGTTGTATTGTGCGGGAACATTTGCTATTGTATATATGGAATATATCCAGTTGCGATCACCAGTTGTAACGCAGTGAGCGCATTAGGCCAACGCGCGACTCGCATTCACATCCATTGTGCGGGAGTAATAGCGTTAATTACCGTGACGTGAAACCACAAGTCGCAGGTTTGCGATTTTTTTGCATGATTATACTAGAGCAGTACTCACGTTTTATTTTAACAAAGTGTTAATCCAAAGTGCTAATTTACATCGGCTGGCAATATTGTCGTTTTTATGTCGATGCAATGTTGGCGGACATTGAATCCTTGTTAACAAGGAGAACTAGACTAGTTGACATCCGAGGAGAAAACACGTGTCTTCATAGTTGAGAAATGTTCCCGCTATGGGTTAGTGACTTCACACCCTCAATTGTGACATCATAACGGTATAAATGGTCAGGTTTTATGAAAGGCGGTATTCGGTAATGCAGTTGAAACAATTTACTGAGCAGCTGAAACAATTTAGTGTCGTTAGATGGTCCCGCAATACCGGATTACAATCCCGATAAAGCAGTTATAACGTGGTACAACGATTCTATTGCAGGACGTCGCCCAGATTTCAACAACACTAAATGATCATTTTAGCATTGTAGCAAGTTTAATTCTATTTACTTATGCTATCGTTATTTGTATTTTGGCCTCCAAGCGCGCAGATTTGGCCGCCGAGAAGGAGCTCCCGGTAGGCCACGATGGCTGCCGGAAAAAAAGACGAGTTTTAAGGCCTGTTGAACACTTCGTACCCTGAAAAGATCGAAAGAAAAAACAGAACAAAGCCAAAGTCGCTGATTGGAGTTTCCGCAAACATTTTAAAATTTTCCGCTTGATTTAATCATTGAATTTGTATGGGCCACCACAAAACAAGTGTGATTTTTTTCTTTGTAATTTTGTCTAGAAATGTTAGTTGAAAGTGAATAGATCATTGCAATGTAGCAGCTCATGATCATTTGTAATGGAGGGGCTACATTCCTACAATTTTAATTCGATTTAGGTATTGACTGGTAGGCTAATGAAATGATCCTAAGAGTTTTAAAATAATATATATATTATATATGCAAGAAAAATCGGTAAACTGTTAAGTAGCCTATAGCTTAGCTATAAAACACTGTCAATGTTGTGTTACCAATGCTACTACAGCTAGAAAATTCCAATACAATTGCGCCCCACTGTCTTGCTTCTTTCCTATTACGGTAGACTACTTCACAATGAGC
This sequence comes from Aplidium turbinatum, assembly GCF_918807975.1. Lineage (NCBI taxonomy): Eukaryota > Metazoa > Chordata > Ascidiacea > Aplousobranchia > Polyclinidae > Aplidium > Aplidium turbinatum. Next base: position 29,031,912 of record NC_137475.1, on the reverse strand, counting down.
AAAAGTCATTCATAGGGGCTGTCACGCAATATGGCCCATGATTCAGGTTTTTATTGAAACAACGCATTTTCGAATAGCGAAAGAAGGAAAACATAATAAGCCAAACAACAATAATAAAACTGCAGTCTAGCATTGAGAAGAAGAAAGTGAAGTTTGGTTAGTTTTGAAATATTTGCGGCAACTCTGACCAGTGACTTCGGCTTTTTGAAATCTTTGTGAAAACTCCGATTAGCAAGACAGCGACTTGTAAGTGCTAAATGCTAATAGTTAACAAAAAAAAGCTCAAAGAATAGGCTATCAGTTCACATTAGCAAATTACACACACTGCAATCAACTCCAATAATTAATTTAATTGGATTTAGTGGTAATAATACAATTGCAGTATTGAGGTGAAATGTTTCCTGCAACTCCAACCAGCAACTTTGGCTTTGTTCTCTTTTTTCTCCGATCTTTTCAGGGTACGAAATAGGTTGCACCCATAAAAAATCACTACTGGTATGTGAATTTCACTGAGGGATTTTACATTTGTATACTTTCTCCTGCGGTAGCGTACTGAAATCTTACAAAGTTTCAACTTCACACCATACAAGTATCTACTCTTCACTATGATTCGAAAACATCTAGCAGTAACTTAATGTGTCCCCTGAACACTTTGTCCTCTAAAAAGATCAAGAAAATACAACAGAAATGAAGTCGCTGATCGGGGTTGTCGCTAACATTTCAAACATTTTCTGTGAAAAAAATCAAGAAAAAAATACAACAGAGCCAAAGTCGCTATTCGGAGTTGCTGCAAACATTTCAAATTTTATTTCTTTGAAAATATCGAGAGAAAAAATACAGAAGCATTGAGTTGACTCCGATTAGCGACTTTGTTCTATTTTTTTCTCTTGATCTTTTCAGAGTACGAAATCAGTACTAAGAAATCAGTACTAAGGGTACGAAATCAGTACAGGGTACGAAATCAGTACTAAGACTTGAACTATATAAGTCGCTCATAATTAGTGTAGAAGTACTGATACTCCCAGCCATTCTTAGCGAAAAATTCAACTTTGTTACGCTGATTCAATGTCATCAATTGTTGAAGCATCGTAAAAATCGAAAGCTTTCCTGCTTAAACGGAAGCTTAGGGATACACTATCAGTATTAACATTTTCTAGATGCGCGCTAGAATGCGCTGGAAATTATATTCTCATAACAATTGTTCGTGCTATGCAATGACGTCAGGGTTAGATCTGTTTCTATTTCTAACCTTAACCTTTAAGGATTCAACCTATTTTGTCCCCAGAATACTTCGTCTCTCGGCTTTGGGGGACGAAGTATTCAGGGGACGAAATAGGTTGCATCCCTTATTATCTGCCCCTGAGAGCTCATCTCATTTCCTGTACTTTAAGAAGACTTGCTGAAATTTTTCTCTGTAACTCCTTTTATTCTGATAAATGCACAATTGCACATGATATGCTTTTTATCTTTGAACACCTTATACAGGTAGCCTATCACATTTCACACTAATATTGCTGTCATCTGAAACATCACTACACTACACATAAGATTAAGAATCACTTTTTTCATTAGTCACATGGATATTCTTGCACCACTAACCTGTAATAGCCTAGTACCCTTAGAAAGTCCAGGGATATCTAGAGAAGGAGATATGAAGGCTTGCAGCAATTGCCTTATTCTCATGACACTACCAGGGCGGTAGTTTGTAGTGTTTTAAACATGTGGTTCTTTTTAAAATCGTACAAAGTTTTGTAGTGCAGCTAGTACCATGAGCTACAGAAGACAGTTAGAAAATGTTACGTAGATCATAGGAATACTTGTTTACAAAGACAGTTGAAAAGTTACCAGTAAGCTGTTTTTTTAACAAAGCCTTTGCAGTAGGACAGATGTAAAGCAAGTATATGGGTAGTTAAATTAACAAGCAACCATGAGCAATGAGCATGCTGTGAATATCCCGGCCTGATTCTAATAGCGCAATGCAAGTTATCATAACAAGATTTATTAAACTACCATCGGTACCAATTGTCATTTTACGACAAACACAAATTATTTACGATAAACAAAAGCCCTTCTATTGTCAGACGTAATAAAAGCCTTCGTATCCCCTTCTTTAGATATCCCTGAGAAAGTCTTTAGTCAACCTGATTAGTGATTACCTGCAAAAAATAATGAAAGCTTTGCCTTTGAATGGAATAATATTACCAAAAACTGAACCTTTCACCCAACACATAATCAACACGACACGTCGCAAAAGGGGATGAGAGCTTCATCAACACCATCAGCATCAGGGCATTATCATCTACCAGCTCATCCATTCCATCACCCACCAGGACAAGAATCAATAACTTAAACTGGATCTCAAACCTCAATCGTCGTAGGCTACTGTATGATGTGCAGTCTGACCATAGAAAGAGCTCAACACCTGCTCTCCTGGGCCACATCGAAACGGGCTTTTACCTGAGGTTGGGTTTCTTTTACTTTTAGGCAGTAGCTATTTGACCGGCTCCGGTCTTTTAATCTGAAACACTATTTGACCGGTCATGACATATTTTTTTCTTTTTCTCTTTGAAAGCAAAAGACGAGAGGAGAAGAAAAAAGTGCCTATATAACTTCTAAATTCAATAGTTTTATTCAACCGAATCAGCGGCGCGTGCGATCTTTCTCGGGCTGGTATCCCCAAGGGTATGAGTTCGATACTACCAGAAGCGTTTTTTTTTTAAACTAAATTTTGACCCTAAGTGATTCAATAGTTAGTCTGCTGCATCTTTGTAGTCAATTTTTAATTGGCAGTGGTTATTTGACCGGCTCCGGTCTTTGAATCTGAAACACTATTTGACTGGCCATGACGTCATTATACATGCACTTTTTTCTATTTCAAAGCAAAAGATGAGAAAAGAAAAAAGGCCCTATATAACTTCTAAATTCAACAATCATATTTAACTCGGTTAGTGGCGCGTACGATAGTCCTTGGGCTGGTGTTCCAGAGGGAATGAGTTCGATACTACCCGGAAGTGTTCTTTTTTTTTTAAAGTTTTAACTAAATTTTGACCCGAAGTGACTCAATCGTTAGGCTGCTGCATTTTTGTGGTCAATTTTTAATTTCAGTAGCCTACAGCCCAATTTTTTATGTCTTTTCAAATATGCAGTCTTCGAAATTAGCATATTTTTACTTCGGCAAAAGTCGAAATTGCCTCGGCAATTGCTGTGAACGTTTATTACAAAAAAATTGTAGGACAATCAGTTTAAAATGACACGATCGCCGCAACAGCGACTTGCAGATTAGGCTACATATAAGCTGACATGAAGGCTAGGGTGCGGCTGATGCCCCGACCTGAAGCAAAACACCCTAACTTTTTTTTATAGGTGACACTTGGTACAAAAACAATATTTATGAAGTTTAAGACCAATCTATAAATGTTTAGGGGGTCCAGATTTGAATTGAAAATTGAGAAATTTGGTACTTAATTGCCAATATCGTGTAGTTTTACAGTGCTACAGTCCTTTATTTATCATGGTAAATTCTGTATTTCAGGTCATCTAGGCTCCACAGTCCACAGTTGCAATGTTTCACACAGTAGGCTATTATTATGTTCCATACTATTTTTTAACAAGTAAGGTTTTGCAAGCAGACAGCCAAACACTATTTTGATAAGTAATGTGACAACCTATTGCAAAATATACTTGATATGTAATTGCTGGAGAATGCAAGTATTAAGCAGTAGAACAACATAGTCTGTGTATTAGCCAGTACAATACACAACTTTTATTAAATGTGAGTGACTGAAATCTTCCTGGTCACTATTGTCAGCTTTACCTTGAGAATCGCTAACAGTGAAAACATGCCTATGTGATGTCATAATACCTTCAAAATGACTTCCACTGTTTAGCTCAGTCAAATACCTCCAGTTTCAGTCTAGTAAGTGCAGATCATTTCTAAGGCATTGTTCCAAGGTTCAGAATAAGGTTAAATGTGAGGAGTCGTTACAGAGCACTTTTATATCAAGACAAGGCTCCTAACCATTTTAATTGTGACAACTTAGGAATGGTGAATTACCTTAGACATTTAGTATGCTATGTGGTGAAACATGCATAGAATCGTATTTATCAATTGCAGAATGCAGTCCAGAATCAATACGTGTAGTTTGTATTCAGTTGGTAGGCTATTTAATCGAAAAAAAAGTTTGCTAGGCTATGTCTTCTTATGCACAACATGACCCTCGGTATGTTCTACTCGCTACGGTTACCACAAAAGCAGATCAAGGTATCAAACGTAGCAAGTTACCAACCTACAAGCAAATGATTTTCAAATTAATTCAAACAATTTTATCAGGAAGGCAGGTAATTACAGTGCAGTTGAGCAAGTTTTTACGTTTTACTTGTGAGCTAACATTTCTACTGTACAGTTGCAAAGCAAAAAATGTCAGAAAAAATAATTTCTTTTTACAAGCAAGAATTTCAAATGAAGATTAAGAGAGACAAAGGCAAACCACTAAAAATATACAGGAATTTCAGAAAAAGCTTAGCAAAACCTTTCCTTTCTGGCCACGCAATGTAATGAAAAAAATAGCAATGAAGAAGACATGCTATTCCTTATCAGTATATAAGGCAACCGGGAAGCAAGTATGGCTGGAAAAGATAAAGTGTCAGAAGCAAAAGTTAAAAAGATCAGTACCAGGCCACAACAACAAGATAGACGAGTAGCAAAGGAGGAGACCCGAGTTAATGACATAAATAATGCTATTGATTTAGAAGCTGAGGATGACGTGGACAACAAGCCATGTACATATTCAATGATTTGTAAGATGGAGGAAAAACGCTCTCATGAAAGAAGATCAAAAACAGGAACAGCCATGTTCATTCCTCATGACATAATGAAATCTCCAGGATTAGTCTCTGCAGCAATCAGAAACAGCATTACTCCAACTGCCTTATCTCTTACTCTCCATTCAATGGTTCAAGCCTGTTCTGGAGATGCTTTGAAGCTAAATCTCCATCCATCTTAGTCACACAGATACAGAGTTGAAACAGCGCAACATATCTCATAAAAAATTCTCTCCGCATGGTCACCACCTGCTGTTGGTGCTGTACATTGGGATGGAAAGCTTCTGGAGACTAACCAGCAAGTAGAAGCAAGATGAAAGGCTCCGAGTTTTGATATCTGGCATCGGTGGCATTAAATTGTTGGGTGTTCCAATAATTCCAATCCATTCAACAGAAACAGCTGGAGCACTTGTGTCCAAAGTTATTATGGAGTTGCTTGAAGATTGGCATTGCAAAGATTTTGTTACATCTCTTGTTTTTGACACAACAAGCTGTAATACAGGGCATTAAAACTCGGAATGGCCCGTTTCGGCGAGTCCGATTCGGCGAGTCCGATTCGACTAGTCCGATTCGGCGAGTTCCCTATTCGGCGAGAGCCTTTTTCGGCGAGTGCCCTATTCGGCGAGTTTTTGAAATTTTTAAAATGAAATTATCGGGTACCGTAGCCTAACTACAATTGCCGTTTTTACATCGTTTTGACGTCGCTAAACGTTGAAATCGTGCAGAAAGGAATAAAAATAAAATGTTTGAACTATTAAATTAAAATTCGTCATGTCAGTTCAGTTGTTTTTATTTTTGACCATCATATCAAAACCAATACACGTCAACATAGCAAAGGTCGAGAAAAAGGTAGAAGCGACAAAACGCGAAGTTAAAACGTGCTTGTGACCGAAGTAAGTTATTGAGTTGAAAGAAATTTGGCACGGTCGCAACACCTTCAGAAAAATTTAAGATATGAAGGGAAAATAAACCAAACAATGTTACAAAAAACATCATGTTTATGTCTATAAGTTAGTACTTTTGAATAGTTAAAATGATTAGTTTGGATCAACAAATGTGTGACCCACAGCTTAGATTGAAAGGAAATTATCGGGTACCGTAGCCTAGTTATCCCGACTAGCAAAAATTTGTTCCTAGAACCCAGTTAGCCTAACAGTTCATTTTTACATTGTAGTAACAGAATAAAAAGGCTAACCAAATGTGTGGCCTATCGTTTTAACGTCGCTAAACGTTGAAATCGTGTAGAAAAGAGAACTTTGCTGACTAGGATACGTTGAAACTGAAAAACATTCACAGAAGCCCTACGATACGTTGCATTTTTAAGATAATGTATTCAGACGTTGAATCAATGTACAAATGAAATGTTATGCTAAATGGGTTCTTGGAACAATTCGAAAGGCTTCTGTGAATTTTTGCTGGTCGGGATAACTGGGCTACGGCACCCGATAATTTCCTTTCAATCCAAGCTGTAGGCGGCCTACAGTAAGCCACACATTTGGTTAGCCTTTTTATTCTGTTACTACAATGTAAAAATGAACTGTTAGGCTAACTGGGTTCTTGGAACAAATCGAAAGGCTTCTGTGAATGTTTCTCAGTTTCAAAGTATCCTAGTCAGCAAAAGCTCCCTTTTCTACACGATTTCAACGTTTAGCGACGTTAACACGATAGGCCACACATTTGGTTAGCCTTTTCATTCTGTTACTACAATGTAAAAATGAACTGTGTTCTTGGAACAAATTTTTGCTGGTCGAGATAACTAGGCTACGGTACCCGATAATTTCCTTTCAATCCAAGCTGTAGGCCACACATTTGTTGATCCAAACTAATCATTTTAACTATTCAAAAGTACTAACTTATAGACATAAACAAAATTTATTTTATTTTTTTTTGTAACATTTTCTTTATTTTATTTTCCCTTCATATCTTAAATTTTTCTGAAGGTGTTGCGACCGTGCCAAATTTCTTTCCATAGGCGCCGACTTTTCAAAAAACCTTGGGGGGCGAGAAAGGTGATGACGTCATAACCATAACGCTATTTTACTCAATTAAAATAGTCTTTAATTAAGCTTAGTGTCTTGTTTATATTAACAAATAGGTCCCAAACCGTATTTATTAGAAGCGCTGCTTGAAAGGATTAGTTTTACGCATGCAGTACGCCTAGTCGTAAAATTTTTGAAATTGTTAGCTCATAATTGGAACTGTTGGAAAACAAGCCGATTCATTTCCTTTTCGTGCGAGTGAATAACAACGATCAAGACAGTGAAGTTATCGAAATAAAACGCAAAAATCATGATCTCAAGCAGAGTGAAAACCCGCTATCAGTTTTATTAACCTCGTTTCGCTAATTACTTTCAAAGCGTTGACAACGGCGAAGTGTTTTCTCTTCTGTTTTTTATCGAAAGTCTTTATAGTCTTTTATTGAATACAGTAGGCTATACTCGAGTAAAGGTCGAGATGTTCCCACGTGATTTTCACCTCAAAAAGACAAGTTCAACTAACACGGGACAAGCTGTTGTCTCCAGCTCGGCAATTTTCAAAATGAACGCACTAAAAATCATTGTCGACGTAGATTACGGAGTGTGAAATCGCGTCGGCCTAAGTAAAACTTTTGAATACGTTTATTTGCAGTGATTTAAACTTAATTTTCAAATTCAATGATTTCTTGTCAATTCTAAACTTTATGCACTTGTTGAGCAATATGCAAAGCTCACGAGACAAAACAGAAAGAGGAGATCAATTTTTTTATTTTTGCGTGTAGGATATAATCGTTCTTATTATAACGTAACATTCCATGATCGTTGAAGTCGATGTCAAACCTTAGCGGTCGCATAAAACAATGATGTCAGGTTAGCTAGGTGATAATAGCGGTAAGAGACGTCGTTAATGCAGGCAATATCTGCGACCAAGACCATTAAACACCTTTTCTTTTATCGGTTTTCGATTTAATTCTCACACATTGCGAAGAAAACAATGCGTTCTGTTGAATCATAATTGTCTCACAGCGGGAAGACCTCGTTGAAAATAGCGCGTCTAATTTAGCTGGTTTACTTAATATTGCAGTGAATAGTTACGTGACTATTCCAGCAGTGCAAGTTACTCTACCATCTACTTTGAAACTTCCATACCGTATGAGAAAGCCATGCGATCAGCTGCTGTTTTGCGGGCAAGAGCAACGTAGGCTTTTCTTGCTTTCCGCATTCTTTAAGTCCGTTTAAATTATCTAAATCTCTTTCACGAAGTGTTTTATCTTTGAAACACCACTTGTCATCACCATTTTTGTTGCCCTTCAACCATAAATTTACGGGGGGCGCCGCCCCCCGGAAGTCGGTGCGTATGTTTCTTTCAACTCAATAACTTACTTCGGTCACAAGCACGTTTCAACGTTCGTGTTTTGTCGCTTCTACCTTTTTCTACCCCTTTGCTATGTTGACGTGTATTGTTTTTCATATGATGGTCAGAAATAAAAACAACTAAACTGACATGACGAATTGTAATTTAATAGTTTAAACATTTTATTTTTATTCCTTTCTGCACGATTTCAACGTTTAGCGACGTTAAAACGATGTAAAAACGGCAATTGTAATTAGGCTACGGTATCCGATAATTTCCTTTCACAAATTTCAAAAACTCGCCGAATAGGGCACTCGCCGAAAAAGGCTCTCGCCGAATAGGGAACTCGCCGAATCGGACTAGTCGAATCGGACTCGCCGAATCGGACTCGCCGAATAGTAGCAGACCCATTAAAACTGGTGCTTGTATACAACTTCAAGAAGATATAGTTCGCTCCTTACTTTAGGCTGCGTGTAGGCACCATGTGGGTGACGGAATGGCCCGTTTCGGTGAGTCCAATCCCTTACCGGGAGATTTTTTCAATTTTTTTTAAAAATTATCGGGTACTGAAGCCTAATTATCATTGCCATTTTAGGGTTAGGGGTTAGGGTTAAGGGTTAGAGGTTAGGAACTCACCGAATCAGACTCACCGAATCGGACTCATCGAATAGTAGCAGACCCTGTGGGTGAAGTAATTCTTTTTAAGGTGAAAACCTGTGGTGAAATGATATGCAATTATGTATCAAAGAGTACTGAAACACAAATGTTAGAATGCCACTTCGTAATATCTAAAGTTCAACTCAAAAGCAACAAAGGAGTGCTTATATTAAATTTATTATGGTTAAAGCCTACACAGCGCTGTGGTAAATGGCATTAAAAGTATAAAACACTGATTTTGAAGTGTCAGTTATATATGGTATGTTCTGAACAGGGTATTCATTCAAAGAATTTGCAATCCGAAGACACCATTTTTGAATTTTTTTGCAAAGTATGCTTCACAGATTTTGCCTAAACTTAGAACGTTTGCCATAAATCTGCAAAATTTCAGAAATTCCATTGCGCGAAGTATGCAAAATTACCTCTAAATTGACACACTGGTTCTAAGTAAAACCTAAGCTGCTGTTCACAGCATACAAACTATAATTTGAAATAATTTACAAAAATTAGCTGGTATCTCATGAGCAATGAACGTACAAAAATCACTCAAATTTTTTTTTAAACATAAATCACTCAATTTAATGTCAAAATTGAAATTTGGGAAAATCGATAATCCTATAAAAGTTTGATTGCAATCTGGACCCCCTAGACCTTATTCAATTTTGCTGAAACTTCATATTTAAGCTTTGTAGACCAAGCCTCACTTCCAAAAAAAAGTTAGGGTTGCTACAATCAAGTTTTAAATTTTACGGGGCATCAGCCGCACCCTAATGAAGGCGTAAGTAATTCCACGTTGCTTATGGGTAATTCGACGCGAGTCGAATTACCCATAAGTCGCGTCGAATTACCCATAAGCCCCATAAGTCTCGTCGAATTACTTACGCCTTCATGTCAGCGTATTGTAATCTGCAGGTTGCTGTTGCGACCGTGTCATTTTAAACTGATTGTCCTGCTTTGGTATCATGCACGTTATAACGTCCGCGTTTTGTCGCTTCCACCTTTTATAGATCTCTGCTAAGTTTGTCGTATATTGTTTTTTCGTTGTGATGGTCAGAAATAAAAACAAACTAAACTGATAATGTTGTGAGCGTTCTTGAAAAATTACCGAAATAAACCAAATCAAGCGAAGATTTCACGAGCGCTTGCGTGGCGGAGTGGTTCAGCCAATGGGCTATTGAATTTGGTGACAAGGGTTTGATTCCCACCATTGCCATTATTCTTTTTTTCTTTAATTATCAAGTTCAAAGCAAGAATTAAGTCTCTAGCTGAGTGCGAGAACGATTGCTATGCTGCAGTCACCTGGTTCATAGGGAAAATTGTCCAATGTTAAAGTGTTTTATCGGACAAAACACTCCATCTGCTGCAGCAACCTGCAGATTACACATAAGCGGACGGGAAGGCAAGGAAGCCAATCTTCGTGTCCACCTTTAGGCATGCCTTCAAGTGTCCTGCTCTTGAGCGGTGTCGAACTATATTTTGGAACGCCCAGCCAGTGCTCCTCACCACTCGGCTATGCAGCCGACTACTAGGCTTCTAGACGGCTATAGACTACACTCTACACTACAGGCTTATGGGTAATTCGACGATACTTTTAGGTACAGTAGAATTCGCCTATAACGGCTTCGTTTATAACATCAATTCGCCTATTACATCACATTTCGCTCGGTCCCGGCAGAATTCCTATCTTTTACGTACATTGTAGTTCAGCTACAACAGCATCGCCTATAACGTCAATTCGCATGTAACAGCACCCTTTATTGGTCCCCAGACGTCTTTTGTTCGTTTATAAGGTCACTTTAAGTCATCACCTTCACCACGAACGGTCAGTCTTTTAATCCAGTTAGCGCTGCTGCTTGCACAATGTCTTCCCTTTATTTTGCTACGTCGTTCGCAGCAGGGACTTTAATTAACTTTTTTTCCGCGTGAAAAACTATCACATGTAAAAAGCAGCTCTACAGCTGACCTCTAAACAACTCAAAGCAACAGTTGTACGTGCAGTACTGTATAAACTAATTAACTTAATTAACTTTTTTTCCCCGCGTGAAAAACTATCACGTGTAAAAAGCAGCTCTACAGCTGTGTCAAATCCGAAACAGCTTAAGATCAATGCGTTTTTTTGCTAATAAATAGTTTTTTTTAGTAGCAAAACTGAAAGCATATGGTGTAGAAGCATCACTCCTGGATTGGATTGAAAACTTCCTGGAAGAGAGACAACAAAGAGTCACAATTAAAGGTGCATTCTCCACTTGGACTCCAGTAAAGAGTGGTGTTCCCCAAGGGAGTATTCTCGGACCCATTTTATTTCTGTGCTACATTAATGATCTGCCAAATGACATGAAAACCACTGTGAAGATGTTTGCAGATGACACAAAAATCTATAAAAATGTTAAGTCCTTAAATGACTGCCTGTCCTTGCAATGCGATTTAGATAAACTTGTTGCATGGGGAAAGAAATGGAAATCGAAATTTCATCCAAAAAAGTGCACCACAATGTCTATTGGGAAGCACACACCCAGCTTTGATTATAAATTTAAAAATACCAGTGGAACATCTACAGTCCTCAAATGCATTGAGAATGAAAAAGACCTTGGAGTGATTTTTGACAACAATTTAACCTTCAACACACACATTCAATCGGTAGTATCTGGTGCAAACAGGCTTGTTGGATTAATCAAGAGATCATTTACATTTCTCGATATAAAGATGTTTCTTATCCTGTTCAAAACATTAATACGACCCAAACTAGAATACAACAACACCATTTGGCACCCATACCTCAAATACAACATTGTATCTTTAGAAAGTGTGCAGCGCCGAGCAACAAAACTTGTCCCATGTCTCCATGACCTGCCTTACGATGAAAGACTAAAAAGACTAGACCTACCAACACTAACATTTAGAAGACTCCGAAATGACATGATTCAAACTTTCAAGTACCTTCAAAATTTTTATGATGTTAATGAAAAAGAAATTTTTTTCTTACATGAAGGTGTCCACAACACTCGAGGTCACAAATTTACTGTAAATTAAAAGTCAGTACAAAACAACAAAGCGAAGAAATTTTTTTCCGAATCGGATCGTAAATGAATGGAATAAGTTACCCGAGCAAATTGTCACAGCACCTAGTTTAAACAGCTTCAAAGCAAGACTGGATCACCACTGGCGAAATAGAGAAGTTAAATTTGACCCAATTGGGTAGCCATATTTTGCAAGTACTGGCCGCCTCCACTAATGTTGACATTCAGTACATCTTGTAACTTGTACAGTATATAACGTATGTAGCCCATTATTGTATGATGTATTGTATACCTATCTCTACTGACAGTTATATTCTATCTTATATGGTGTCTCCAGCCCCAGGTGTTTTTGTTTGATTTTAGTGTTATGCTGTGCCTTAAATAAGATATATATTAGGGTGGCTCTTAAAATTGAGTTTTTGAATTTTGCTTGGGACACCCTTTCAAATGGTGAGGTTGTCAGAAAAAATAACTCTTGCAAATTTTTTTTTAATTTGAAGTTGATTTAGAGGTGGCCCTCCCCCCCTAAAGTTCTGTGCCCTCCCTCGAAATACCAAATCTGCGTATCTCGAAAACCAATTGAGCTAGAGATACAGTTTTTGTGTTAAAAGATGCAGAAAACATGGTTTTCTATCTGCTTTCTGAACATTGAATGCATCTATCTTGAGTAGAAAAGCAGTTATTTAGAAAAAACGCCTTTGACCAAATCTTGATTTTACAACCTTTTTTGTGACCACGAAACCGTCTACAAAATTTCGTTTTTTTGTCTTAATTTTTGCACCTTAGGGGGAACACTGGTAACGATATTCATATCAAAATGTAATTCTGGTCAGTATCATACTGGAAGAAGCGATATTATCGACAATATTTCACATATTGCCTTGCGCATCGTGACAGGATGTCTGCGACCTACACCATTGGACAATTTCCCTGTCCTTGCAGGCAACCAACCAGCTGAGTTTCGTCGCGAAGAAGCCATCCTGTCTCTTTCTCGCCGCACTACGAACCCCAACCACTTGCTCCACTCAAATCTCTACGAGTCTGTGAGCGAGCAATCGAGCATCCTCGGCAACTGAAATCGAGACACCCATTTGTATGTGACGCACAACTTCTGATGAAAACCGCTGAAGACCAATCCATCAGCGCGGCTACCTGGGAGAACAACAAATGGAGCTCAGAGTGGAAGAAGAACTCCTCAAGACTCTAAAGTTGTATCTCCGACACCAGCCCCCATCCAACCGGAATGCATAATTTGCCAAGGAAGGCCTGGGTGCGGATCAACCGCCTGCGTACTGGGCTAGCCTACTGGAGTCAGACTATTTCGCACCAACATGCACAAATTGGGGATGGCTCCATCCGCAATCTGTGAGTGTGGCAAAGAGGAACAAACCACAGACCACACCATCTGTAACTGCGCCAAATGGTGTGCGTGGTCTGCTTGAACTGGATGACGAATCAATGGACGAATTAAAGGATTGCTGCTCGACACCTGCTCAAGCATCTAAACCGCATCGCCACTGCCCAAGAGTGGTAAAAGACAGAGCCCTTGACCCCTGGAGTAACAAAGAAGGTTTAAACGAAGAAGAATAGACAATATTGTTCTTGTTGGAATTTGGAAACAGTTTTCTGTGTTCAGTAACAACTTGCAAAAGAAACTGAAGTTGGTACTCATCTTCAGTTAAGATTTTGTTAAAATCCTGGATTAGACTTAGAGCAACTCCTCTCTCTGCTCTGTCATTGACTACTGAAAGTCCCTTTGCCATGTGTAAAGCTTGAATAAATGCACCATCTTCAGTCCAATGAGCAGGATCCTTTGAAAGTATAATTATTGCTTCATCTTCACCCAACAGCTGAAGAAGCCATTTTGAATTAGAGGTGCAATACTGTTCTAGACCCTTATTGCTAAGAAACGCATCTACTTTGATGCTTGGTCTCCTTGGTGGACGTTCTCCTGTTTCATCTAACATGGTTGCCACCATTAGCTTTTTACTTTCCACAGACAATCGAGAGTCAAACAAGGCTAGTCCAACCATTTCTTCGGACAGATACCATAAATGCACACCAAGCTTTTTGCATAAATCGCCTTTGCCATCCAACAAGTGCGATGCATAGCACCTGAAGCTTGAAAGCGGATTCCACGCTCAGGAGTTTCTCCAAGGAATATGATACAAAACGGGCATTTTAGCTATGCATGAATGCATAAAAGTTTAGGAATACTTATTTCGTTTATTGCTTTACCAGTTTTACCGGTTAGTTTATGAACTTTGTTTATTGAATAGCTTGGGCCACAATACTTGTTTAGCACTGTTTTGTGCTAGAATACCGAAAACAGGTTTTTTCTAAATAACTGCTTTTCTACTCAAGATAGACGCAATCACTGTTCACATAGCATATAGGAAATCATGCTTTCTGCATCTTTTGACACAAAAACCGTATCTCTAGCTCAAGCAGTTTTTGAGATATGCAGATTTGGTATTTTGGAGGAGGGAGCAAAACTTTAGGGGGGGAGGGCCACCTCTAAATCAATTTCAAATTCAAAAATTTTTTGCAGGAGTTATTTTTTCTGACAACCTCACCTTTTAAAAGGGTGTCCCACACAAAATTCAAATTTTTTTCATTTTTTGCCAAATAAGAGCCACCCTAATATATATGTATCATCTAGGTAGTATTGACTCGTTTTTCTTGGTGTTTTGTCTCTTGTTTATGACTTCCTTGTTGGTATTCTATTTCGTTTTTTTATTTTTTATTTATTTAATATTGCTACGTAAGTTATGAAGGTGAAAAAGCACTGCTGTGCTTGCAACACCATTATTATTATTATTATTATAAACAATGAACTTCTCTACTACTGTAGCCAATGTAACGAGCTGTAGGCTATTGCGCAAATTTCCTGTACCTTATACGCTGTAGATTTTTTTTTTGTAAACAATTTCTTTGTTTACTGTATTTTCTGCGTGCCTTTTGTCAGTTTGGTGGTACACAGTAACCCTGACTGGATTATAAACCTCTTTCTTTAATCAAAAGACAGTTGTGGAATAGTTTGCGGTAGTTCGTCTATAACGTCAATTCGGCTATAACGTCAGTTTTTGCAAATCCCCTAGAGGTGCCGTTATAGGCAAATTCTACTGTAATTCGACGCGACTTTTGGGGCTTATGGGTAATTCGACGCGACTTATGGTGCTTATGGGTAATTCGACGCGACTTATGGAGCTTATGGGTAATTCAACGCAACTTATGGGGCTTATGGGTAATTCGACGCGACTTATGGGGCTTATGGGTAATTTGTGGGACCGGTGTCAGATGTGTATCCGACAATGTTGCACATTGGTATGCCTTTGTCATTCAGTGACTGCTTGATTGCACTACTGTATATGCCTTTTGCTGTGCTGTTATTAACTTCTCCAAGGTCAAGGAACTGGGTTTTAATACACATTGTCCGCCCCGTTAGCTCAGTGGTTACGCGCAGGGCTCAAGATCACCTGGTGCTTATTCGACTCTCGGGGTGTGCGCTTGAGCAATGTATTTCAAGACTGCTTTCCATTCAGCGGCACCTAGTGAATGGAATAATTCCCCGGTAACAACACTTCAACAATCGGAAAACTTCACTCTGCTAATCTCGGTAACTGTGTCAAGAGCCTCTACAAGTACCAGTATGCGAAACTACCAGGAATAACCAATCAAGGCTTTGTCAGTCCGTGGATAAAGATTCAAAACGAACCAAACCAACATACAGTACTGGGTACCTTCGACATCACAAAAGACTACAACAATGCCCAGTTGTTTTGCGGATGTTTAACATCCGTAGTTTCATCCGGCAGGATGCTGAATTTTGTCTTTATTAACGTACATATCAGTTTCTTGGCGAAAATAAATCAGTTCCTTGCGTCACAACATTGATGCACTTTGTGGCATTAAAGTTCACTCGCGATAAGGCAATTTAATAAACGCCTGGTATAATGGTGCTGCTGGTCAACCCTGGGCCACTAGTCTAAAAGCAAACCTTACCGTATCTGGTGTATAGTGGCGAAAAAAGAAACAAACAGGCCACTGACCACAAGGAAACAAGTGATGGTGACATGATTTCAAAAATCACATTCATATCACATAAAATGAAACAAAACAGAATTTACTGATTAGCAAATTATACAATACGATCTGCAAGAAATTGCGAAAAATCCCCAAAAATCCCTAGATCATCAAAATCCCTAGATGTGTCCCTAAAAGAGGCTAAAAGTTCCAACTTCCAAGAAGCAAGAACTAAATCCCTAAAAGTGAGAGCACTGGAAATGACAAAAATAGCAGCGTTGCCAGATGAGACAACAAAATTTAATAGTGTTGCCAGATGAATACTATGTGATTTTTAAAACAAGTTTTTTTACAATTTTGTTTATATCCTCAGATTTTGCTGCGCAGTGCCCGCGCGGTGCGGTTGACAACACTTAGGGCGGAATTTAGATTTGCGTCTCAAAATAAGTCAGTGTTATGTGTAAGTCAGACTTAT
Organism: Aplidium turbinatum; assembly: GCF_918807975.1. Classification (NCBI taxonomy): domain Eukaryota; kingdom Metazoa; phylum Chordata; class Ascidiacea; order Aplousobranchia; family Polyclinidae; genus Aplidium; species Aplidium turbinatum. The sequence goes on along the minus strand of NC_137475.1, from coordinate 29,015,586 downwards.
ATAGGCCAGGCTTATACGAGAAGCTTATTTGCGATGCAGAAACTCGACTTACGCGCGACTTATATAAGACCATATTAAGCCTCCTTGTTTTCGCGCGAAAGAGAAATTGCTATAGCAACTCTTTGGTTGAGGTAATGAAGCGTGAAACTGAAGGCTGTAAAGCTGAGCTACATTCCTGTTGAAGCACCAAATAAGGCAATGTTGTGCTTTAAACTCACAACTAGAAAAAAGCACTTTTTGATGATGTTGAAATACGTTATAGTTGCATCAGTAAGTCGTTCGTTAACTAACGTAGATGCCAAGTAATCCATGACGCAACAGATCTAGCACAAAAAGTTCATTCACAAGCAAGGAATACTCATTTAACAATGAAACAACGTAAAACAACGTTATGCCAATATGCACATGGCTTTCGTTTAGAATAATTCATAAATTTGAAAGAATCAGGTCACGCAAGTTATGTTTGATGCCTAAATAGGAAAGTTTTGACTTTGCTTGCACAATCATAGCCAGGATTGACACATGATGCGTGGATTTTTGACAACAGCATCATTCGAGATAAATTTGAGAATGGGAAAATTGATGGAATCCTATTGGGTGACAATGGGTATGCACCGAAAAATACGCGCTACAATTCTGCAAACAGAACTTTGACTAACCCCGGCCAAGTCGCCATCGCTTCTCTGGAAATGGCCAGTTGCAAAAAATCGAAGGCTTATCAATAGCTGCAGTATGGGCGGTATTGCATGCGATCGGGCTGTCAACGTTTCGTCATTTTTAAACAATTCAAAGAGTTCCATAGTTGCGGTTTTGCTAAGACGGAAACGTTGATAAAACTGCTTGTCGCTAAGTTGATTAAAAGGATCTGCATGATCGCGAACAGGCCTTTCAATGTGAATATTTGCATACTCTTCATCGAAGAGTTGCCTAAAAGCAATGGTTTGCAAATTTGTGAGAAAACGAAAATACAATTATATGCAATAATATACTGTGACCTAAGTATCAAATTAAAACCTGTGTCAATAACGCCATGTTTCAGATGGACTAACTAACCCTAATTTTTTCAGCTGATCTGTGTCCAGACAGCAAGATTCGTCATTTTTACATTGATTCAACGCCTGCAGACGTTGAATCAATGTAAATACAACGGATTTTGCTCTCTGGGTGGTCCTTTCAGTAGAGCTGTTCGCGTTAAAAACTTTAGTTAAATCAATCTTCGCTTGATTATTTTGGAAAGGCTTTTTTATCATTTTTTTATTTATTTTTCACCAGTGGAAAGTCTTTGATGAGGTCAATAAGCAGTTGGCGTTCAGAATCGTTGTAATTAAATCCTCTTGGTATTTTTATTGAAATAAGAAATGACAATGCAATTTACATTAAAGGGTTACGGGAATTCGTATAAACTATGTTTATCTAAAAGCGCAGTAAACATGAGTAAACTCGCTCATCAAGTTGCTCACTGAATTTAAAGCAGTAGTTCATATCTTAGCGATAGTTAACTGACGCGAAGAAGTGTTTGCGTATAGCTGAGCTATATTCATGCTAAATCAACAAATAATGCAATGTTGTGCTATTTAAACCTACAACTAGAAAAAAGTCGTTTTTTGTGACGTTGAAATAAAAACGTTGTAGTTGCATCAGTAAGTCGTTCGTTAACGTAGTAATCCATGACGCAACAGAATTTTCCACCGTTGTAATCCATGACGCAACAGATCTGGCACAAAAATTCCCTTCACAAGCAAGTAATACTTATTAAGCACTGAAACAACGTTAAGACAACGTTATGCCAATACGCACATGGTTTTCGTTTGCAATAATTCATCAATTTAAAAGAATCAGATAACTCAGGTTATTTTTGATGCCTTGAAAGTTAAAAATAGTACAATTGTAGGAATACTGTTGCCAGTTTATGACTAAAAGGGCGGGCGCATAGACTCCCTTTAGTCTGAAAACTGTCAAATGTAAGATAGTTAATAGCTTTGTTTTTTCCTGGCATTGCAGACAAAGGAAAAAGTATGACCAATCACAATTGTATGTTTGCAAAAGTGATGTTACAAGCAGTATTACTAAACTGCTTGTCAGCGTCTGGTTATTCAACAACACAAAATAGGAATTTTAAAATTTACACCACCAGCAATAACACTAGTAACCTACTATTGTCAGCGTCTGAAAGAAGTCTAGTTATTCAACAATCAAGCCAACTGTCAGACCGAAACTCTGCCTACAACCAAGCTAAGATAACAGGCACACCTGCTTCAGATTAAAAACTATCAAAAAAGTCTCGTGGCTTTTGCACCAGACGGTCTATTTAAAAAAAAAAATGCTGTAACAAACCTACTACTTTCAATACCTCCAATATTAGTCAAACACTTTTTCCTTCAACAGAGGCTTAAACCACCTCCGCAGGTGGCTTATATCTTTCGGCTTTTAAGCCGAGTATAAGCCTTGCTAAAACGTAAGTCTGCTTTCTGAATCGCAAAATCGACGCTTAACGCAGACTTTTGTCCAGACAGACTTAAGCCGCCTTAAGTCTGGTTTCTGAATTCCGCCCTAAAGCGAATTAATCAGTATATCCGCCCTGGCTCCAGATTTCGGACGAAAATTCAGACTCCTGTTCCTAGTGGCGGCTGGTGGCAGGCCCGTAACTAGCTTGGAGCAGCAAGGGGGGCAAAAAGTATTCTAGAGGGGGCCCAACTTTTACCTTCCGCATCATGTACGAAAACGACGTTTGTACACAATGTGGGTATATCTACGCAAGAACATTCATCGTAGGCTTAATACAACGTTTATATTAGAATAATTTATCATAGAAACAGACAAACAGTCAGTGGCGTAGCCAGGAATTTTGAAAGGTTTTTTTTTGACGGCCGGCGGCCGAAGCCCGACGGCGATACCCAAAGGCGACCCCCAGCAGCGGGGGGTCTGGGGGGCGACCCCCAGAAATTTTTGAAAAAATTACTTTAAATTTGGTGCATTCTGAGAGCAATTTCAACAAAAATGTGGGTATGAATATTCCTGTAAAATGGTGCTGTCCGGTGGTATAGCAAAAGGATAAGATCATGTTTTCTAGGCCATTTTTCAGTAATAAAGCTAAGTCTCTATGTTTTCTTGTTGCTAATTCCTGGCTGAGATATTTGAATGTTTGGTATTGGCAAAACTCGCTCTTTTAATGCAGTTTCGTTTAAAATTATGAAAACTTTGTTTTAGAAACAACATTCTACTCTGATTCTACCACACCAAAAACACACAATTTTTACAATTAAACAACACCAAAAATTGAGTATAAAACTGAAAAGTCAGCGATAAAGCAAATTAACATAATTTTTTCTAGGGGGTGCCAACGTTTTTGCAGGGGGGGCTTCGCCCCCCTGCGCCCCCCCTAGTTACGGGCCTGGCTGGTGGTGTTCGTGAGCAGTGGGGCTGCAATAAATAGGCCGACGAGCGAAGCCCGTTGCTGAGTTCGCCGAAGGCGAACGACTTTGCGGGGGGGTCTGGGGGGGGTCACCCCCCAGAAAATTTTGAAAAATCACATTAAATTTGGTGCGTTCTGAGCATGCTCTTACCCCAAATTTTGAAAAAATGCATTCAAACTTTGTTGAAAAGTTGATGTATTTCAATGCGTTTGGAGGAATTATTATTTATTTGCGTCAGATAAAGCTGTCGATATCCAAAACAAAACAACAAAATAATACACAAATTGCAAATGCACAAAGGTCACAGTGAGCCACTTCGGATGTCGTCAGTTTAAGAGCTCACTAAATATCTACTGTTACAAATCAACATAGAATGAGCGTTGGAAAAGTCTGGACATATATATAAATAAGATGATTAGGTCGAGGATATAATATGCTCAGAAAGTATACCCAGGGATACCTAAACAAACCGGGATGCGAAACTCCGTTTGACCGCTTAACTCCGTTTGACCGCTTAACAACAGTAGGGCTAACGCCAAACAGCGATGCAGCTGTTTTTAAGCGTATATCTGATGCAGAACTTTTTGCAGTTTCTGTTTAAAACATTCTAGAAACACGAATACTGGCATTACATAGACTGGAAGCAATATTGGTTGACTAAATTTTCTTTTACACGATCAAACTATTACAAACACAATAATTCAAAAGTCAAATAAGGATGAAAAATCACTTTTTAGAAATTTAAAAACACATAATAACAAATCGAATACGAAAACCTAGAGGTTTAAGCGGCAGTTTTGTTGGAGCTGGCACTCGTAACTTTTCGAAGCTTTCTAGCCATCATTGCTGGTGCTTCATGTTTTGGTGCGTAGAGCCGTTTGAGTTCGTTTTTGGCAAAACAGTTACAAACTATCTCCAAAATTAGTTCAAAATTACAATGTTATCCTACGCAGTTACGGCGTAGCATAGCACAATAATGGGAAGACTCATGTGCAACATTTTTCACTGCTGCTATATGCCGAGAGCTGATTAGCAACTGACATCATTTTGGATTTGGCCAAGTTACAATTCCTAAAACTGCAATGAGTAGTCTTACCAGTACAGAATCTTACCAGCCCACTACCTGCTTCGGTATTGAATTTGTGCTGGTCAAGTAGGCCAGTGGTTCCCAACTCATGGGTCGCGACCCAAAGTTGGGTCGCCTGATAATTTTGTTGGGTCGCTTGTTTTTCAGGCATATTGTATCTTGGGCGAAAAAAAATAACAATAAAAAAAATTAAAACGTGAAGAGATCGATCACAAAACTGGAAAATATAACCACAAGTCATGAAGCGGTTCATATCGAGACATCGGAAAGCTTTGTAGCATGATCGTAGTGCAAGAAGTTTTAACAATTTTCGCTTTTATTATTGTTATTAACTTATTATTATTATTAAATGTAAACCCAACAAAAATTTCAGTCTCAAACATAAATTAACTTGACAAAGTTACGGGATATATATTGTAACGTGCACTATATGTCACGAACGCTATGTCGGACAAACTATGATAAAGTTTTCCACACGTTGGACCACGCATAGTCTGGTGTGGTAAAACGCATCAAAGACAAAGCCCCAAGTGCTGTATGGACTTATTGCTTTCTCTACAGAGAGACCTTTGCTGCAAAAAAGCTGTCTTAAGAGCTGCACGAAGTGTTGAATGATGTGAAGTGTGTAAACTTCATCAAAACAAGTCCACTAAATCGGTATTTGCTTTCGTCTTTGTGGATTCTGATTATTATCAAGCATTGCTGTTGCACACAGAAGTGCGATAGTTGTCACGAGGTCGTGTCCTGAAGCGAGTTTGTAATTTGCGAGAGGAGATTGCTATCTTCCTGAGGCAACAGAACTGTGTAGGATTAGCCGAGGAGTTTTTGCAAGAAAATTTCAAGGCAAAAGTTGCTTACCTTGCCGATATATTTGACTCTCTGAATTCTCTAAATTTATATATGCAAGGCAACGGTTTTATGGTGATTGATGGCGCCGCAAAAGTTCCTGCTTACCACAAAAAACTCATATTCTGGAAAAGTTATGTCACCAGAGATGAGTACGATATATTTACTCAGCTAACGCAATATATCTGTGGCAATGAAGTTGATATTAAGCCAACCATAATTAGACACCTGGAACAGTTTGCCAAACTACTATGGAGATTGGAGAATCTCTTACACTTAATAACTAAAATGATTGGATAATTGATCCATTTGTTTGAAAAGATCTGCCTCAACTTTCCATCCATGTTGCAGAACAGTTTATGGACATAACGACAGAAGTAGCAAACCGTGTTTCTTTTGCGTCCTTCAAAGACAAATACCCCAAAGATTCTGCAAACATCCACTTTTGGGCTTCCATGTACAAAGTGTATCCCACAGTTTCACCATTAGGGATTCAAAAACAGATTCCATTTGCAACAACTTGGCTTTGTAAGATTGGATTTAGCGCCATGTGTGTATTGAAAACTGAACAGCGAAACCGGCTGGAAGTTAAAGCCGACATGCGGCTATACCTAAGCAAAATAACGCCTCGATTTCAAAAACTCAATGATAGCAAGCCAGCACAGCTATCTCATTAGTGATTTGATAAACATATTATTTTCGGAAAAAGTTACTGCTTTTGTAGTGCTGTTTGTTTGCAACACAATCTTGTATGGCTTTTAAAATATTACGACAATTTGCTTGGGTCGCAAGATTTTAATAGTAAATTGCACCACCATAAGAAAATGTGCTAAAATTGCACCGTCGTTCATAGACTTGTGTCAAACCTGTTTAAACCTGTTTCAGTTTGAAACCTGTTTAAACAGGAAATATTGCATCAGCCTCTGGAACAAATGTTTGAATGACTTCATAATTGTCTTTCATTATTGCGTCACACTAACTGCTGACGTGCCCTTGAGTTATTACAAATTTTTCTGATTCATTCTTGAAGTTGTTTGTTGGAAGTCGGTCGCACATTTAACTGGTTTATTTGGTGCTTGCTAGCTGGACAAATTTTCCGTCTTTTATCCAATTAGTCTGGTTTGTAGTGACAAGTTTAAGTGGTGTACGGGGTTGCACCCCCTCGTTTTCGATAGCCTCGGGCTAATTTTACAGAAATACACTGTTTGAAAAGAAGTTCAAGTGTGTGTTTCTTCGGTCATTATATACAGACGAACGGATCCGAGAACTTTATGTTAAAATTTTCCCACGAAGAGAGTATGGTTTACCGCTGTGACCATAAATAATAAAAGACGTGTTTGTTGTCAGCTAGTGCAGAAGAACTACTTGGAAGCACAAGAAATAATAAAAGAAGATTTTGTTGGTTGGTAGTCTACACTCTTACAGAAGCAAAGAAAATTAAAGACATTTCTTCTCAGTTTGGTACTGAAGAAAAATAACTTTGACAATCATTGGCAAGAAAGAAGATTAAAGACAATCCATCTGTGCTTGTAGATTCAAGTGGAAGAATTCAAGCAAGTTTTGTGGACTTTAGGACTTCATACCCGTACAGCTACGGTATCGTGCATTTAAATTCTTTTTTGTATTTTTTACGGTCTTTACAGTTAAGTTTTTTATAACTTAAATTTGTGTGTTTGTGTAATTTAACTTTTTAATTGTTAAATTTAGCCCCAACATTTTAATATGTCTACACTCGGTGGCGACAGGGACTCGACCGCCGTCGACTCGACTGAGTTTAAGCCTGATGATGTTCTTTGCGGTCGGGCAGGCCATTCTGGGGAGGGACCCAGTAACGATGAGGCTAAGTCAGTTCGAGAGGCCCGGCATCTTAGACGGGATATTTTGACTCAAATTGGGAAGCTTTCTGTAGCCCTAGGTTCTTTGAGTGATAAGCAGGAACTGTTAATTTTTCGATCTAACTTATCTACTTTAGAAGAGGAATTAAGGCATTTCCATGCTCTTTTGAGTAAAATTGTTAACTCTGCAATCTTGGCAGAACTTCGTGATAGGGTAGATCCCGAATTTAACTCGTTAAAAAATAACTTCGAACAAAAAGAAAGTGAGTTCTCAGATAGGTTGGATGCTGACATACATCCTGAGGATAGCGCCTCAAATGTAAGCACTAGGATGTCTGAGAGCTCGTCACGGATAGTTGCACAAATTAACCTACAGTTAAGACGAGAGGAGCTCCAGATACAAGCTGAGGCCGAAGCAAGAGCTGCTGAGGCCATCGCGAGAGCTGAGGCCATACGAGCTGAGGCTGCCGCGAGAGCTGCTGAGGCCATACGAGCTGAGGCTATCGCGAGAGCTGAGGCCGAAGCGAGAGCTGCTGAGTTCGCACTCAAAGACGCTCAGTTGAGGGCCGAACAACGTAAAGAGGTAGTTTTAGCTGAATATCGTTCTGAGTTGGGCTCCCGGCGTAGCTCTAGGAAGGGATCTTCTAGGCATTCCAGAAGTGAACATCAATCGCAGTTTAATTTACATAACCTTTTCCAGACGCCTGTTCAATCCGTAAGTGGACCTGTACAATCCACATGTTTTCCAGCTGTTTCAGGAGGCCTCGGGGCCGCGGCTAAGGGTCTTCCGAAGGCTGTAGAGCCAAGATCTGCAAATTACAACCGAACTCCTCCCCCAGAGCGTACAGGTCACGGGGCCGCTGATAGCAGTAATGCTTTGCCCCCTTCACAGTTTTCTGCGCCGCTAGTTTTTGATCGCCCAGCTACACGTAATTTGGGTGGTTGTGAGAGGCGTATCGTGTCTCCTGATTTTAACGTGTGTGAGGATCGCGATCGGGCTATGCATGTGACTGAGCCCACTCAGCCCATTAAGGGATATAGCTTGTCTTCTCCCGCTAAATCGAGTTCTCAACAGCAGGATTGCTTTTTTGAATACCAAAATAGTAGGACGTTCTTCGATAAGGCGGTCTTGATTGGTTACGATGGTAATAATATGCCATTTATCTTCTTTAAAAATCGTGTTACGGCCTTGATGGCAGCTTCGCCCTTTAAAGGAACTTGTTTGACTTTGTTGCAAGCAGCTTGTGTTAGAACAGCTGCACAAACGATTGCTAATTTGGTTTCGGACACCCCTGGCTTGTCAGAGGAAGACAGGATAGAAATGTCGTTAGCTCGCTTGTCCCAGCGTTTTGGGGTTTGTGGAGGTCTTTTTGCCGAACCAGAAATTAGAAAGTATCGCTATGGTAGCAAATTGAATTCAATCTCTTCCAGTGATTTGAAAGAGTTTAAAGATGAATTGTCGCAGTGTTTACTTTACGCGCAAGCTTATGGTCAGCGCGACAAATTGGAAGGACGTTTTGTTTTGGATTTGGCTAAGCGACTCCCGTTTGACGCTAAGCAGCGTTATCTTGACTTTTTAGGTGATCAGTATGGTAGCACTGAGAAACCTACTTTTCAGAGTTTGTTTGATTTTGTAGTACGGGAGGAAACGCGCAAGTCGACTGATTTTAGCATTATGCTAATGGGCGATTCTGGTGAGTCGCAGCATTTTAATAAGTTTGGCAAAGGAAAATTGCCTTCATGTCCGGTTAGGCAGACGTCTGTAAAACCCCATGATAATGTCATGTCAGGAAGTTTGCAGTAGGCCTACTCGACTGCTGTTGGCGCACCGCGCGGTGGTGAAGCCAGACGTAAAAACCTACCGGCATGCATTTGTTGTTCGTCACGTGGTCAAGTTAAATATCATTTTTTGTCTAATTGTAAAGAATTTTTGCGCTTGACACCTAAAGATCGGAGAGATGTCATTGTGAAAGCTGGCAAATGCTTGAATTGTTTGCGCCAGCATATGGTTAGGGACTGTAATCATGCAAACAACTGTCGTCAATGTGGACCTAACAACGATAGGAAACACTTTTTTCTTCTGCATGATTTTTATGTGACGTCACGTGATTCTCTGGATTCGGTTGGCAAAGATGATGCTTGTGCCAGAGTTCCGGTGCGTAATGTTAAGATTGGAAATGTTAAAGCAGCCTTTAACCGCGTTACTGCTGCTCGTGTTTTGAATCCAATGACTGGCAAATCGAAGTTGGTGTATTGTCAGCATGATCCTGGTTCGCAGTTGACTTTTGTTTCGAGTGACTTGGTGTGCGAACTTGGCCTTAAACCGTATGATAAAGCGTCGTTCAAAATGGATACTCTGGCTGGTCAGAAACCTACTTGTGCTGACCTTGTTAAACTCAACATCCAGTCGTTAGAGACTGATGAACTGTTTTGTGATATAACCTCGGTGGTTAACCCAGCTTGGGCTGACGATGTTAAAACTTTACCCCATAAACAAGATTTAAGTAGTTTCCGTCATTTTCATGACGTTAATATGTTTCATTTGAATGATTGTAGTACTGTAGATGTACTGATTGGCAATGACAACGCTTATTTGATGTGGGCAAAAGAAGAACGTGTTGGTGAAAATCGTAGTGAACCGCATGATTTACTCACTCCTCTCGGTTGGTTGGCTTGTGGTGGTAAGTCACCCTTAGTTGAAAGCGTTGCTAAAGTGTGCAGAGTGCAGACGTCTTCAGAGTCGGATGTCATCTCTGGCTTTCAGCGTAAAATTGAGTCTCGTGATATGGAAATAGCAGACCTGAATAAAGTCATTCAGGATTTGACTTTGCAAAATGAAACCTGTGAATTGTCTCGCAATGATATTTTGGCTAGAGAACTTGTCGAACCGAATATTGAGTTGAAAGATGGTCGATTTGAGATACCTGTTCCGTTGAAGGAAGATATTGATCTACCTAACAATTTTGTGTTGGCGTCAGATAGAGCTGCTGCTTTAAGAAAGAAGGCTTTAAAACAACCTGAACTTCATGATTTCCTTACTGACACCATGAAAGATCTTAAATCTAATGGTTATATTGAGCGTGCTGGTGAAGCAGGAAATGTGAAGGGTTCTGAGTGGTATTTACCATACTTTGTGACGTCACAATTAAAAAAGCGCATTGTTTACGATGGCAAGTCTGAATTTCGAGGAACTTGTGTTAATGATGTAATGTTTTCGGGTCCTGACTTGTTAAACCCTCTGGTAGATGTCTTGGCTAGATTTCGGCTTGAAAGATTTGGTTTCATGGCTGATGTGACCAAATACTTTTTCTACATTTTGGACTCTTCAATACGTAAGCCCAATTTTATTGAACTGCTTACGTACACCAGTAGTGCCGTTCGGATCGTGAACGAACGCCCTTTGGTACCTTTGAGTGACGACCCTAGGGATTTTACTTTCATCACCCCTGCCTCACTTTTGACCCCATACTTAGACCCATACTGTGCTGTTGGGCAACCACATGATCGTGACCAACTAAGAAGGGATTATCGGTTCAATTTGTCACTTTCTCAGCAGTTTTGGAGTAAATGGATCGATTTTTACTTGCCAGGTCTTCAGGGCCGGAAAAAATGGCTAAAAATGGCCGAGAATTTGGAGCCTGGTCAACTTGTAGTGGTAGGTTCTCTCCAAGACATTGGTAAACGTGGGAAGTATCAACTTGGGAGGGTGCATGAGGTAGTTCCACAAATTAGGAAAGGGAAGCCTGTGGTTCGTAGAGCCAAAGTTGCCGTCTGCAACTATGATGAGAGTACGGGGAAAGTGAAAGTAGACTACGTGTTGAGAGATGGTTTGGTTTGGTTTGGTTTTGAATCTTTATCCTCGGACTGACAAAGCCTTGGTAGGTTATTCCTGGTACTTGTTCGCATACTTGTAGAGGCACTTGACGCAGGGCCGGTTACCGAGATTGGCAGAGTGAAGTTTTTCCGATTGTTGAAGTCTTGTTGCCGAGAAATTATTCCATTCACTAGGTACCGCTAAATGGAGAGCAGTCCTGAAATGCGTTGCTCAAACGCACACCCCGAGAGTCGAACCAGCGCCGTGTGATCTTGAGCCCGGCGCGTAACCACTGAGCTATCGGGGCGGACAAGGTAGATACTTCGTGCCTCGCCCCCGTAAAGAACACCTAAGTGTTAGGGTTTGAGCCTGGTTTTGTCTGCGGTGGCCGACACTTGTCTGAGCCCAGAATAGTCGGTTATTGTCGCAACTATTGTATATAGCGTCATTTAGCATGTACCTATGGTACCAATTCTTGTATCGTCGTGTATTATTCGTATTGTTGTTCATTCGCATGCCCTTTGTAGTTACGTATTAACTTAAACGTGAGTGATTCAAACAATTTGTGTATCATGTGTTTTTATTCATTGGCTCACAATTGTCGTCAATTCTTTTTTAGTTATGCCATGTCAGACTGTCATAACTATAGGGGCCGATATGTTCCAGACAATTGTTCACCTAATTAAACGTCATATAAAAACCGTTCAAGTCTACTGAATATTACGTCATGGAAGTTGCTAGAAAATGTGCTAAAATTGCACCGTCGTTCATAGACTTGTGTCAAACCTGTTTAAACCTGTTTCAGTTTGAAACCTGTTTAAACAGGAAATATTGCATCAGCCTCTGGAACAAATGTTTGAATGACTTCATAATTGTCTTTCATTATTGCGTCACACTAACTGCTGACGTGCCCTTGAGTTATTACAAATTTTTCTGATTCATTCTTGAAGTTGTTTGTTGGAAGTCGGTCGCACATTTAACTGGTTTATTTGGTGCTTGCTAGCTGGACAAATTTTCCGTCTTTTATCCAATTAGTCTGGTTTGTAGTGACAAGTTTAAGTGGTGTACGGGGTTGCACCCCCTCGTTTTCGATAGCCTCGGGCTAATTTTACAGAAATACACTGTTTGAAAAGAAGTTCAAGTGTGTGTTTCTTCGGTCATTATATACAGACGAACGGATCCGGGAACTTTATGTTAAAATTTTCCCACGAAGAGATTGTGGTTTACCGCTGTGGCCAGACGTAGTAAATTAAAACTTAATTTTTGTCCAAGGACTTTGCCCGCAACCTGTACTGCACAGCTGGTACCGTAGGCTACTAATTGAGCATAGGTTAATAGGATAATAATACACAAAGTACACATATTCAATAACATTGATTCAAACAATCCAGATTGTGCAGTCAATTCTTCTGACTACCTTTTGTAAAAAAGTCAATACCTTCAATTGGTAGAGGGGTAGCCTATTTAGGCTACTTCAAATACCAACAATAAAATCACTGTACGAACTTTTTCATCTTAAAAATGTAACACCAAATTGCTCTCATTTGAACAAAAATTCCATCCTTCTCTCCTTTCCTCTAGCAAAGCGCTCAATGACCTTTTCGTTGAAATCTCTATCTCCACAAATCATGTTGTTTTCGATTGACAAAATGGCTAGAGCAGAAAGCCTTTCTGTTGCCATGGTATTACGGAGAAAGCTTTTGATTCTCTTCAGCGTAGAAAAGCATCGCTCTGGTTCGGCAGTTGTCATCGGGGTAGTAATCAGTATTTTAAGAAGCTTAATAACTTCAGAAAACGTTGACTGCAGACCTTCGAGATTTACTAATGACAACAGCTGCACCAAACCAGTCACGGCATGCATGTCCTCTCTGGAATACAGCACAGTAAGTTCAGTTCTAAGCTTTTCTTTCTCCAACATTGGGTATGCAGCAACACAACTGTCTAATGCAGAAGTTGGAAAATTGCTAACATATTCTGAAGCGTTGTTTAAGCAAAGTAACTTACTAGCTTCCAAGTGGTTTGCACATTTAAATCTTTCCTGGCATTGAAATAAAATAACATTTCACAGACTTCTTTAGCTTCTGATAACCTGTTTTCCTTAAGTCTACCTCTGCTTGCAGCTGGCATGGTAAAATCTTTATCGATATCTGATCTAATTTTTTGTATTGCTTGAACAAACCTACTCAGTGACTTTCTTGACGTCATTGCCTCCATTGTTCGAGATTGCAGTTGTGCAAACAAAATGTCGACATGAGGCACTACTTTTGAAAAAATGTTTAGCCAAAATGAGAAGTCTGGATTATTCAGCATTTTTTTTATACCAGCTGCTGCATTGCCAGTAGATGATGAGCAGTGTTGTACGCGTCATTGAAATAATTTGACGGCGTCAGCGTCAGCGTGAATTGCCTAAAAACTTTACGGCGTAAAGGACTGCGTAAGCTCTTAAAGAAATTGACGGCGTCAGCGTCAGCGCTAATTTCTAGCGCTATTTTTTGCCAACGTCTCATAAAACGCAAATATTTCAACCAAGTTCAGGCTAACAATAGCTATAAATAAAGAGCAGGTATTATGTTTTGAGACTGTATTGTAATTAGCTGCTCAGCCTATTAGTTATTTCCTTGCAGAAAAAAACAAGCATTTCAAAACGTTTGTCTGACCATCTGCTGCGTTTGGGACGCATATTCAGGGGCGCCGAAACGATTTTTGACTGGAGGGGCAGGAGTATGAAATAAAGGCACTTTTGTTGCTGAAAGGCCAATTCTTTTTTTTAAGTTTTAAGATAAGATATAGCGATAATGCTCATCTATCAGCTCATTATCGAGTAATGATACAAGTATTCGCTATACAAAGAACAATGGCACGGAAAGGCATCATGCTATTTCATAATCATGTAATATAACTTACTGTGATGGAGAATTTTGTGTCGTGCATATTATTTTGAGGCAAAAATAGAACGTTATAATTAGGCTAAAAGCGAATAGCATAAATTGTTATATTGCAAAGTGTGCAGTAGCTTACATGACCTTAAAAGGGCACCATTGCCCCCTCTTCCCTCCCCATCCACACAAATTTGAGGGCAGGGGGGCATCCGCTCCTCTTGCTCCACCCCCGGTTCCGGCGCCCCTGCGCATATTGTCCTTTCCAAGTGAAAACATGCGTTCCACACCAGCGCTGGTTGGTATTGGTGTGTCGTATTTCAAAAACAAGTTGAAAACGTTTAGTCGGAAATTTATCACTGTTCCAAGTGTGCTGTGATAGTTTAGCATGTATAAATCTTTTAACGAGGTCCACTGCACCAACATCGCTCTTTTCAGGGGCATAGAGCTCTTGAAATAAAGTATATTCAACGTCCGCGATGCCATTCATGGATTTTTCGCTTTCTGTCTCTGATCCCTCGTTCTCAATACATGGGTGATCACCATTTGGCGAACTTCTTCCGCATGTATTCCAGGGAGCCATTCCAACCAACGCAAAAACTGGTAATTCGGATGAGTCGCGCTGGCCAGAATACATTGTGAAACTCTTACTGTGAAACGAGATTTTCCATGAAAACAAAAAATGACGCTTAGCGCTTGACGCTTAAAATCGGCAAAATAGTTGACGGCGCTATCACTTCCGTCAACTGAAAAATAAATTGACGGCGCTAGCCTCAGCGTCAACAAAAAGTTGACGCCGTCAATTTGACGGCGTCAACGTACAACACTGTTGATGAGTGACTTTGCTCCAAATTAGAACAACATTCCAAAAGAGCATCCTTCATTTCAGCAACAGCATTTACAGTGCGGCTTTTGAAGTTCCAACGAGTTATGGATGGCCGAGGAATACGCTTCTTGGTTACGCTTTTACTTCTTGAATACGCTTCTGCTCTAATGCAGCCAATCTTTGGGGAGAATTTGAAAAGAAGGCTGGAATTCCAGAGAGACTATTAAAAAATATTCTGACACTTGAGTTTTGTGTTGTAGCTTGCTGTAATATCAAATTTGATTGATGTGCATAACAGTGGATGAAATGAGCGTTTGGGAAATCTTGTCTTATTAATGCCTGCACACCATTTCTGGAACCACTTAGAGCTGCAGCACCATCATAAGTTTGTGCCACCAGTTTATCAACCTTATTACCAAGTAAAAAGCCTAGTTCTTGCAACAAAATAGATGACAAAGCACTTGCAGTTTGATTTACAGGATTATAAAATCCCCAGAACCTTTCAACTGGGTTATTTTTTACTTCATAGCCTAACACAATTACCATTTGGATCTTACCAGACACATCAGTTGTTTCATCGCACATAACTGCAAGAAAATCAGATTTTGAAATTTCTTCCTTAATTCTGTTTTTGCAGATTTCTAAAATACACTCCAAGACATCATTTTGAACGGTTTTTGAAATTCCTTTGAACACCTTACTTGAATTGAAGTGGGCCTTAAAACTTGAGTCAAGGTTGCATGCAAATTCAATTAATCCAAGGAATACACCAGGATTTTTGGAATCTGAAGATTCATCATGACCTCTTCAGGGCAACTCGTGCTTCCCACAAAATTTCACACAGTCTATGATTTTTGACATTGCTGCACGGTTCCTTGATACCTCAGCATTGTGCTTTGCTATGGTAAGCTGGTAACCACTATCAATTTGAGCTGCAATGTTTATTCTCCCTAGGATTGATAAACTGAGGGCATTACTCATATGTGAGCCTGATTTTTCATGTCTTAAAGCTTTCTCATGCAAATGTCTCAAGTCTGTAATACCAATTTTTGTCCACGACTCATCATCTTTTTTTCCAAACAGCAAACATGGGAAACAAAACAATGCATTTAATTCACTGCATCCACAAAGCCAATCATACTTCACATAAACTTCTCTTTTGAATCGCCTTGACGCAGGGCCGGTTACCGAGATTGGCAGAGTGAAGTTTTTCGATTGTTGAAGTGTTGTTTCCTGGGAATTATTCCATTCACTAGTTGCCGCTGAATGGAGAGCAGTCCTGAAATGCGTTGCTCAAGCGCACACCCCGAGAGTCGAACCAGCGCCGAGTGGTTTTGAGCCGGGCGCTTATCCACTGAGCTAACGCTTATCCACAACTTAAAGAAACATTGGTTTTGTTTTGCTTATGCAATATACCCGTATCGGGTGTACAGTTTACTTTTGAACTTGAAGATAAAACTAAGCAATGTTTTTATGAAGAACTGAAGAAACATGTTCGAGTGACCTTGGAATATCAGGTTGTTACTGGTGGAAAATATGACGTCGATTGTATTATTGAGGATAACGATGGTTCAGAATTATATGCAGGAAAAAGAAAATCATATGATGCATTTCAATGGGATGCTAAAAAAACTGGCACTATCAAGTTCTGTTTCAGCAACGAGTTTTCCACAATATCCCATAAAGCTATATATTTTGATTTAACCGTTGGTGATGAAGAACCACTGTTGGAAAGAATGAATCATGATAATGCAGAATTGTCTTTGATGGAAGTGGCCTGTGTTTTTATTCATAACCGTCTCAAGGATGTGTTGGATCATCAACAACACTTTAAACTTTGTGAAGCTCAAGGAAGGCGTTTCGCTCAGGGTCTTGGATTGAATGTTCAGATCTGGTCCATGGCACAACTTATAATCATGGTGGCAGTTATGGCTGGTCAAGTCTATGTTCTACGGAGTTTTTCACCAATAAGCATCACCACTTGCATCGAGCTGATATCTAGATGCCGTAGTTTCATTACTTTGCTTTCATGACACCAAGGCATCATTATTTATTTTCAAGTTGAAGTACTAACTGAATGATGACATTTCCTGTCCTGGTAACCACTTCCAGTAGTCGTGGTGCCAGGTATAGAAGTAAAGGCTAAAAAACTTAGATGTTCCAAGCAACTCTTTGTAACTAGTAAAGTCAAAATTATGTTTCAGTAATTAAAACGGTGCTTTATGTGTTAGTGAAGTGGTTTATAACAAAATTAGTTTTTTTGTACTGACGTTTTTTTTTTCTGCACTGTTGCTTTGATCTATTGTACAGAGTGACTTATATAAAATCTTTTTAAGTTTGGTGAAACAAATAATCAAACCGCATCAAATTTAAAAAATGGCCCCATCTATATTTTATATACTCTAAGGCTAAGAGCTTCTTTGTATTTTATATTATTGCACTAAATATCGTTGCCTCTTTCAGTCACCCCTTCTTGCCATCAGAAGGCAAGCTTCATCCAAATCACTACTATCTTCATTGGCTTTAACTTCTGCCAAAATCCTCATTTTACTGCCATGTTTGTCGACATCAGCTTAATATGTTAAAATATTTATTTTGTGGAAGGAAGCCTATTTAAAGGCGACCAATTACGACGTCATAAAAAGCTCGTAAAGCAAAATACGAGACACTGGTAAGAACAAATTCCCACACAAAATTAAGAGTGCAACGTATATTACAATCAGTATAGCCTATGTCAACAAAACGCTAAACGTAGAGGCTAAAATATACCTCTCAAGACTTTTCTATCATTTAGCAAGGTGACACAGATGTAATTCAATCCCTAGGTCAGGTTTATACTCTACTAAAGGGTCATTTGCTAACGTATCTAAAGTTTAATTCCCCAAGAAAATAGTTTGTGTTTTTTGCCTCCACGTGTAATTTGGACCCCTGGGTCCAAATTACACAATTTTATTGGGGTCCATTTTACACGACCCTAAACTAAAATTTCTTTCAGGGTCGTCACTAACATCTCAAACTGACAGTCTAATACTGTCATGGTACAGTATCTGTGTATGTTGTAGTTGTCTCGAAACGTTTAAATTAGTTTCCTACCTGCCTCAGGCCTCCGATTATATCGAAATAACGCATGAACCTGTAACTAGGCCACAAAAGAAACGAGATCAAACACAACTGCAAGTGCTACCACGTTGTCTTGCCAACCTCTTCCATGTCATGTGATATTCGTAACATCACCTACCGCTACTAGTTTCAAATCAGCGTGGGTCCATTTTACACGAGGGTCCATTTTACACCACTTTCCCCTACACACCCATTTCATTTTGATTTTTAGATGCAATACTTGGATATGTGCTGGAAAATCATTTCTTTTCTGGGCCTTTTAAATCTTGGTAATGTTTAACAACATTGGCTTGGCTTTGTGGAAAAACTTCTGAGCCAAATACATTTTACAGTTTTTTGTTGTTTTTTTTTGCAACCTAATCTGCATTTTCAGTCTCAACAGCAGTGCTAATTTTCTTACAGTTTACTTGTAAAGACATTTCTATTTTTTAAGGCTACGTAGTTTCTTAGACACAGGATACGACAGTGCGCTCTTAATATTATTGTTGGACTGTTCTCTATTTAATAACATGCACTACTTATTTAGCCTGAAACTTGTCTGTCTGAAAGCACACTGTTTAAGATGTGTTCCGCTGCTGATCGACTTCTCGCAATTTGTATTATGTTTGGTTCTCACATTTTGTTGCAGAATAAAACAGTTTCTTTTCTGCAAAAAAAAAAAAAAAATGAATCGCCTTGTGTATGGGTTGTGTCGACTGGCACATTTTTGAGCAATGTGCAGGTTTGGAGTGGGTCGTCCTTTCGACTTGATGGCAATTTTTTCTTGCAACAGAAGACATTGGAATCTAATTTGTTTCAGTGTTGTGATTGAATTATCCATTTTACATATTGCATTAAAACCTTAAGTATTATATATTTCTATACAAGAAAAACTACTTGTGCAGTCATGAATATGGTAAATTTAAAGTTACAATTATTGCTAGCCTATGCATTTATGCAATTGTACAATTATTGTTAGCAGCATGGTGTAACAGCAGCGCATTGAATTTGTAACCAAGATGTGCTGAATTTTACAGCCTACCAGCACCAGGCTGTTGCATTGAATACTGAAAAGTTTGGGTGTTCATCAGGACAATTATCGTTTCTAGCACTAGTTGCTACGTTCATTTGATGAAATTGAAAGTAAAATTAACAACAAACAAGATGGTGCGCGAAACGTCAGTGAAGCAATAAACCATCTTGTTTGTTGTTAATTTTACTTTCAATTTCATCAGATGAACGTAGCAACTAGTGCTAGAAACGGCTGTTGCATTATTACAGCATAAAGTTGGTAAGATGATCAAGCAGCTGAGAAAAATACTTATTCAGATATCACTTTTTATATATATCATACACAGTGAACAAGTTATTTATGTGAAGTTTAGGCAGCATGCATTTACTGCACTGTCTAGGGAGAGGGAGCTTCCAAGTTTGTAAAAAAAATTATCAAAATTCTGGCTGTGTAGGCTAATACTGCAAGGTACAATTTTGAAAAGCAACATTTGGAGATAGTAGGCTAAGCTGCAAAAAATGTTTTCAACTGTTTTCCAACACAAATTTGCTATTGTACATATAGATTCTAGAATTCTTAAAAGTTTAAAAAAGTATACAAGGCTTTTTCATAGCCCTAAAAAAGGCACCAACTTACAAACGCTGAGTGCATCACAGTAGTTAACTCCACCACTGCTAGCAACAAGTACCTCGAACTAACAGTACCGTACATCATCAGGGATGCATAGATCTATGACAAATCTGGAGTCAACTCTGGCAGTAGTCTGCTCATTTTTAAAACCAGAGTGCGGAGTTAAAAATATGATGAAAAAACAGGACCTGCAGTTGATGCAAGGTTTAGTTCACTTTTATTTTAGGTAGGCAAAATCTTTATTCCTAACACTATTAGCCTAAGCTACATTTTAAAAAAACTCACGGTATTGCTTATGAGACAAACTTTACTAGTATTGAGCTTAGTCTTGACTATCCTAGGGGTTGCATACAAGGCTCAAGTGATTTTGAGATGCCCTAGGCTGGACTAGCATTTCCTATAACTTGTTAAATACCCTAACTCCAGAGCTAACACTTCTACATTCATGGCTCACCGCTACTCAGCGAAATAAAAACTAACTTAAAAAAGTCTGTAAAGTTATTCGGTTCGGTGGGATTGAAAAATTGAACAGATTGAAAAATTGCTGTGAAATACCAAAAGAGGTGGAGCTTCAAGGATAATTTTTAGCCAATCAGATCGCCTGAAATCCAGAATCTCGGGCTGCAAACGGCTGCAAAGGAGTTTTCCCAAACTCCGTGTTGCCAAACGAAACTTTAAATATTCCGTCATACAAACACATTGGAAAAAATATTTCTCCTCTTCTCCTTCGTTTAGGTGGGGCTGCAGCCAGGCCCGTAGCCAGGGGGGGTTCTCAGGGTTCCCGGGAACCCCCCCTTGAGCAGAAAAGGTCCACATTTTGGAGAAGGTGCAGTGTACGTACATACGATCACAGGATCAGCTAAAACCTTCCAGATAGTTCTAAATAAGAGGTTTCTGGAAGATAAATGGAAGATTGAAAACATTTTCGTCCTGGACGCGTTAATGGCGAAAAATAAAAGGATTGAAAATGATTGATGTACAATAGTAAAGTCTTAAAATTTGATCATTTCTGCAATGCTGCGTCATAATGCCTTGTGTTGCGCTACCGAATGTGACGTAAGTTGTTTAACTCGTATTTTCTCGGTTACAGAGTTTACGTAATAGTTAATCATTCTTGCATTCCCTTCTGGATAATTCTATTGATAAAATCTTATAAATATGACTACAGTTCTCGTGATAAAGAATAGTTGACGTGAGAAGAGGCAACGGAATTGTGGACGTGTAGCCTATTGGTTTGGTGGATAGTGTGAGATACTTTAAGCTTAAATACAGTGAAATTCGCTGAAGCTTACATGTATTTTCTCCCATTGACCATTTCTTTAAGAAAAAGATTCCATAGACCATTGCAATTGATGTCCACTAGTGAACCAATAAAAATCTCTTTGGACCACCAAACATTCCAGGTGGACCACCAGTGGCGCAAATTGTTATATTGCAAATTGTGCAGAAGCTTACATGACCTTAAAAGGGCATCTGCCCCCCGCTTCCGGCACCCCTGTCGGTTCCACTGTAGATGGGCTATTATTAATGTGAAAATTGTTTGTACCAGTATTTATTTTATTTTTTTATAATTGACAGTTTGAAGTTTGTTTTGTTTGTTGGTGGGTCAAAAGTAGGCTTACGGTTATAAAAAGTAGGGTTTGGGTTCAAAAGTAAATTTATTGTTTTCATGTGGGTACTTTTAAATTTCTAGACTGCTCGCTATATCTTATACATAAACTGTTTAATCTCTCAAGTGCTCAAAATGTCCTCCAGCAACATTGTAATCATTGCGACGCTTATTGCATATCATGAAATTTAAGCCCTACTGACCACGACTGGTAGGCTACACGGTCTTTTGGAGGACGACCCAGATCGCTGACTGCAGTTTTGTGAAATGATGCGTAACCAATTTGTTGGAAAACAAGTTGAAATGTTGGACAAAATTATCTGGTCAGATGAAGCTTGCTTCAAATTATCTGGTCATGTGAACAGGCATAACTGTGTGTACTGGGCTGATGAAAAGCCTAATTTAACCATAAAGACCCAACTTAACCAGCCTGGTGTTACAGTTTGGGGCGCATTATCTAGCGAAGGTGTTGTAGGACCTTTTTTTTTAATGGAAGTGTGAATGGAGAAAATTATTTGGAAATGCTTCGTAAGGTGGTAGGCTAGTGCCACAACTCCACTCCAAACCTAACTTTTCTGAACTCTTCTTTCAGCAAGATGGGGTACCTCCACATTATGCCTTAAGAGTAAGAGATTATCTTAACGAAGTCTTTCCACAGCGTTGGCTTGGAAGAAGAGGTAGAGAAGAGGTGTTGTAAAGAACAAGGTGTATGAGAAGAACCCAAAAACAATAAATGAATTAAAAGATTACATTAATGACGCATTCAAAGACATTGATGAAGATCGCAATTTGTGCCGCACTGTGTGTCAGAGTGTTTTGGACAGGTGTGAAGAATGTTACAATGTTGGTGGAGGACATTTTGAGCACTTAAGAGATTAAACAGTTTCTGTGTAAGATATAACGAGCATTCTTGAAATTTAAAAGTACCCACATGAAAACAAAATTTACGTTTAGATCCAAACCCTACTTTTCATAACTGAAAGTCTACTTTTGGCCCACCCTGTATATTATGTACTGCCGCTTGTTATGTTTTTGATTACTTGCTTGTGGACACGCCAAGAAGAAAGTGTTTTCAAAAGGTCCATATTTTTGGATTTGGAAACCCCCCCTTGGAAATGTCTGGCTACGGGCCTGGCTGCAGCCCCATGGCACGTGCCGCCACTGCTGCTCCGGTTGAAAACAGCCGAACTTCGGCTCCGGTTATTCCGGAAATCCAGCTTTCGCTCATCTTTAAACATGATGACGTAAACTGCCATAACAAATTTATGGCTCTAAATATTCTCCGCAGAGAACAGCAAATAGAGTAACTTTTGAATATGATCGATGCCGTCTCGAGATCGATGCAAAAACATCCATTGATCGATCGTACTAACTGGGAGTAAACCGTAGAGCAGGGGTCACCAACTGGCGGCCCGCGGGCCGCATGCGGCCCGCCACGCTGTATCGCTGCGGCCCGCGGAAGGTATCAGCGTACAGGTATAACCAAAAATACTTTTATTGAGGAGTTAAAGAGCACAAAGGCAAACAATACTTTCCGGAAGCATATTTTCGCTTTGCATATGATTTCACCACCGACCAGTCAGATTACAGTTCTAGGTGGGGGTTGCTTAAAGTTATTCCAATGCGATGTCTAACCACACTGTCCCAGTGGTTGATTAAAACGTCTGTTTTCGAATTTCGAAATTGTCTGTGAGCATGGGGTGGCTTAATTTAAGTTTGCAAATGTCATGTAAACACTAGTGTGCGTTTCACCGTTATTGTGTTTCACAAGCAGTGTTCTCTTTATGCAAGTTTTTGTAGGCAAAATAGGTCGGTGTGCCAACTCCATTTATAATAAATTGGCAAAATATTATATATAAATTTAAAGACTTTTTCTGATTGTATTATGAAAATATTTAGCTTAGTACTGCAAAATGTTTTTTGTTTTTTTTTAAAGAAATATGGAACGCTTCACGATTTTGCGTGTCATCCTTGCGCAGGAGCCATGCTAATCTTCTCTGTATCGTTCCAATTTTAGTATATGTAGGCCTACTGCCGAAGCAAGTACTACAAAATGTTGTTAATCAACAAATTCTTGCCACGCTGATAAGCACCGCAAGTGACAGTTGTCTATAATAAAAGAAAGACGGTTTTATAGACTCTCACAAAAAGGATGAAAAACCAACTCATTGCTTTTTTAGAGGGAAGACTGTTCATGAATTACGATAGAATTACGATTTTTCGATGATTTCCACAAGCGTTTGTTTCATGGTGCCTGGTTTTTTTTCCCTGTTATTGGAACCTATTTTTCGCTGATATGTTTGCAGGTCACTATTGTTGCCTCTATTGCGATGTGTCAAACATTTCCTTGTAGGCTACTGAAATTGTTAATTGCAAGATATCTTTTGTGAAGCGAAGTGACAACACCACTCTTGCTTGGCGATGAATATTCGGATAAAGCCGCTCGCCTCGCTGTAAGTGCGCAAAACAAGTGGCCTCGTTTATTAGGCATTGTTAAAAAGTCAAAAGTGTTGTAAAAGGAGCTTAGCCTGGCAGCAGCATTGTTCGATTAATTGTTAGCATTGTTAAAATGGCAATAGCGTTGTTAAGTTTGTTGCTGCGGTATTCTAACATAAATATGAACAACATGTAACGCTGGATACTGGGTACGAAATGCGTTCTTTTCTAGCATAAAAGTCAACTTACCTAATATTTTATTAGTGCGGCCCGCCACAGCTCTCCTTAGTGCCAAAGTGGCCCGCATGCAAAAAAGGTTGGTGACCCCTGCCGTAGAGCATGGTTTCCCAAACTGTGTGCTGCGGCACACGCAAATGTCTGGTGATTTGAATGTTGTAGCCGCAGCACAAAGTTGCAAATGTCAATTTAGTTTAGAAGAGAGCATGCGCTTTCGTGTTACAGTGGACCGAAACCGGACCGAAACTAACTGCGTAAATCCCTTGATCAATGATCATCAGACGATTCAGACAATTCCTAGCCTACTTAATGTAAACCTGCGAAAAAACTATTTGTGAGAAAGAGCAGGCACACTTTACACATTGCAGTAAAAGTAAATGATTTATTAGTGGTTTACGTAGGCCTACCATATTTTCATCGCCTAAAAAGAGGACAAGTTTCGTTAGAAAATAAAATACAAGTAGAATTTTAAATTTGAGAATTTTTTTACATCTTTTTGGATAGGCTTAAATATTGGTCTATGCAGCAAAATTTACAGTAAAAAAAAAACAGACGACAAAAGCAGACAATTTATTTGTCCGATTCGGTCCGATTTCACCAATGAATATTATGCAGTTTCTTTATCCATAGCCACTTAACAAACTGATTTGTTACATTCTACAACGCTTTTTCAGATTTTTCCAACTTTTAGTCACTCAATGAAAATTTCAAAAATCATATGATAATATTTTTTTATTCCCTTTCCCAGGTAACACAATAAGTTTCAACATCACAATGATTAAGTTAGTAAAAACGAAGACAATTTGACCCAAAAAGTTTCAGTCACACTGTTAGCCACTTGCTAATAGTCTGACAGAACGTTAGGCTACTTAACTTACCGGTACTTTTTATCATTTTTTAGTACTTCCTTAATGCAACAAAAAGCTTTTATAGTACCGGTAAGCTATTAAGCTTATTAGGAGTTAACAAAAATTGAAACAAATCTGATGTTTAGAAAATTTGAGTCAGACATTAACAATTGCAAAAATTTGCTAAATGTGGCAAATCAAGCAGCCCTTTTAGGTAAAAATAATGCCGTAACTTTTTTTTAGTAACAAATGGTTACAAAATTATAAAGTTATTTAAAAGAAATAAGATTGAAATAGAACACAATAACCGTTAATTAAGATCTAAAAACGGACTAACTAAAATACTATTTATTTCAATACACCATTGTAGCTGCATCATGGATAAAATGCACTTTATTTGCATTTACACAAGCTACTATTTATTTCAATACACCATTGTAGCTGCACTAACTAAAACACTATTTATTTCAATACACCATTGTAGCTGCACTAACTAAAACACTATTTATTTCAATACACCATTGTAGCTGCATCATGGATAAAATGCGTTTTATTTGCATTTACACAAGCTGTAACTAGGCTATCCATGCAACGATTTATTTTTGCAGTACGGTAGGTTTGGAGTTACGCACATTGCACATAGATTAACTATTAATTTTTTTACATGGATGTAAGGAAAGTGTTAAAAATATTTGTGAATGTGTCGTATAGCCATCACAAATCAACACCGTACAATAGCCAACTAGCAGACAGCTTTCAAAACCTGGTTTGAAATTAATCGCAGGTTTTACGAGCACTCATAATGGAATAGTTTTTTAGGACTCTGGAAAAACGGCTATTATTTTTAAAAGATGTCAGCGATTTTGTAATCATTTGCTGTCGTGTTAACTTAACTATCTTCAGATGCCAGAAGAATCAGGAATCCGGTCATCAGCAATAGTATTTTCGACGGAGGGGATTTCACAGACAAAAGTGCAACACCTTCTGTGACAAATTGGATATAAGCTCTTTGAAATGCCATTGTGTAATATCAGCTTACTAACCATCACAACGAAAACACTAAACGATACACGTCAACATAGCAAAGGTCCAGAAAAAGTTAAAGGGACAAAACGAGAACGTTACATCTTGCTTGAAACCGAAATAAGTAGCCTACGCTAATCAAGTTAAAAGAAAATTGGCATGGTTGCAACACCTTCAGAAAAATTTGCAAAAAAAGTAAAGTAAAAAGAAATTAGGCTACAAACAAAAAAACAAGGCGTATCCAGGCTGTAGCTTTATCCGCCCATACAGCTTTTAGCTGATAGGCTATAGCTTATTCAAGATGTGTATAAATAGGCCTATCTACGTTCTATGAAGTTCGGCCATGGCGCGTTATCAAGAGCAGACTTGGACAACTAGAATTTTTTTAGCTTTTTGAAATTAAATTAGAACTAATATAACAGCTATTCGAGTTTTTACAAATTAGACTAGACTTAAAATTAGATCTAGCCTAGTTTTCGCAAACTAGAGTAGAATTTAAATTAGATTAGAATTAGTTTGAGGCAGTCGTCACATAGGCTATCTTTTTCTATTTGGATAAAAACGCTAATATGGCAACTCATGGGCAATTCTAGACCATGGGCAGTTCTAGACCAAAACCATTTACGTCATACTCATAACAGACATTGTGATGTAGTGAATTGATGAGTTAATCGAGTTTTTAATGACTTCCCTACTTAAGCGATAGAATGACAGTATAGCACTTTGATCTTGATCGTTTTTGCTCTAATTCATCGAATTAGACAACTAGAATTATCTAGTTGTCTAAGTCTGATCAAGAGTGCCGATGATCGTGAGGGGAACACATCTTGATCAGGGTCGGATCTACCGGGTGGGCTTGATTGGTACAGGCCCACCCAGATTGACAGTGGGCCCCCCCAAAATCAGATTCTTGAAAAAAAAATATTAATGTTTAACACCAGAACAACCAAGTGGCACTGAATTGTCTGTGGCATCACTATTTCACAGCATTTGTAAGAGATATTTGGTAACACAAAGTTTTTGTATGTTGGCCCACCGTGGCATTATTGGTGAAGGCCCACCAAGATATTTCCTAGGCCCACCCATAAATTACGTTCTGAATCCGCCACTGCCACTGATCCACCTGATCCATCTGAGCCACCAATCCACGCCACTGATCCACTGACAGGACATACGTTTAGCTCATAGCAAAGAAGGGCAAGGCAGGCAAAGAAACCCTACAAAAAAATTCTACCACGGGCGAAGCCATTTCAATTGCAACGCACCAGGCCTTGCACGACGCACAAAATTGTTACAATTTGAGGATACGAAGCAATAACAACACCAATTTATTATTTATTTGTATCAGACAAGGTTGTCCATATTAATGGTATCAGAAAGGTACGGTAACAAACAAGCAAAAACAACATCATCTTACGGAAATTCGGTTTTACCCAGGGAAGTCATGTCTTACAAATATCAAGCGTGCTTTGATGTGAAGTTACGTGGATAGAGCGATAATTTTAAGATGTAGGTTGATACAGCATTAGCCTAACAGTAACATTGCATTATATTTTACGCGTTAGACCAAAAGAAAAAAGTAATTAAATCGGCACATTATGTTGAAAAAAGTAGGCTACTAGACAAACAATGGCACGACGATCCAGTCCAAGATATTGTAACGTTGCATTATGTTTTACGCGTTTGACCAAAAGAAAAAATTAATTAAATCGGCACGTTATGTTGAAAAAAGTACCGTAGGCTACTAGACAAACAATGGCACGACGATCCAGTCCAAGATATTGATAAACACAAAATAACTGGTTGGAGCGACTGGTAAAAACAAAAACAACATCTCTGAGATTGAAATAGGCTACTTTCCCTCCACGCTCCACCAGTCAGGGCCGGATTAAGGTTTTGATGGACCTGGGGCTATATGGTAATCTGGGTAGGCTACCCGGTCATTTGGTCGACAAACGTTTGGTCGACAGTCATTAGGTCGACAGACATTTGGTCGACAAGACATTTGGTCGACAGAAATTTGGTCGACAGGACGTTTGGTCGACAGGACATTTGGTCGACAGACATTTGGTCGACAAGACATTTGGTCGACAGACATTTGGTCGACAGGACGTTAGGTCGACAGGACATTTGGTCGACTGGACATTTGGTCGACAGAACGATTCATTTTAGGGTTAGAGTTAGGGTTAACTAACCCTAACTCTAACCCTAATCCAGGGTTACCTAACCCTAACTTTAACTCTAACCCTAACTCTAAACCTAACTCTAACCCTAACCCTAACCCAACTATCCTGCCGACCAAATATCTTGTCGACCAAATATCCTGTCGACCAAATGTCTTGTCGACCAAATGTCTGTCGACCAAACGTCCTGTCGACCAAATGTCTGTCGACCAAACGACCGGCTAAGGGTAATCTGAGGCCTATATTTCATTTCCCTCGTGTACCAACCACAATTAAAATGAAATAAAAAAAATTACTTAGGCTACCCGAAGTAGCCTACAGTAGGTAGGCTATTTACTTATTGAACACATTCAAATGACATGTTTTCTGGATTTGGAATAGACAAAGCAAAGCTGTTCAACAACATCATCGGTGTCTATTTTTTCCAAAATTTTGTTTTCAATGCAGAGTAGAGCTAAAGAATGCAACCTTTTCTGGCCCATGGATGCAGTTGATTTTTTACTCTTTTTAAGCATTGAAAATGAGCGCTCGCCTGAATAATTAGAAATCATCAGACAAAGATACATTCTTAGTACAACAGATACGTTAGGAAATGCATAGCCTACATCAACTCATTTTCATTAATGAATCTGAACATTTGAGTTTCTTTGGTGCATTCGCTGTTAAAATGGTGTTGTTTTAGCAGTGCAGAAAAATGAATTATCTCTTCAGGCAGTGATTCTTCTAGATCATCTGAATAATAGTGAAGCAATGTTTTAGCACTCTCTTCAATTTTAAAGTTAGACAATAGACATGGTGTTTAATTCCGCCAGAAACGAAAATCTTATTTGAAGACGATCGTGTAGGCTACTGCAATTCGTGATTTCCTACACAAAATAACTTGGTCAATGATTGGCAAATATGAATCTACTCTGAATCTGCTCGATGGATCAAGTGATGTGTCTTCAGACCCACCTTCGCTATCCAAGCACACTTTTTTTCTCTTCTTTCTTGAAATTTCTTTAATATAATGATGACAGCCACTTAATACTCTACCCTTTCTTCGAATTCTTGAAATTGGGATCTTAATTAATGTTTGAACAAAGTCATGTCAACCCTGAAGAAAATTTGTTGTTTTATTCAAAGTGATTTTGCTATCCTGCAGCGCCCGACAAGTTTTATGAAACCGTTCCATTTATTAGGCTATGGCTGCACGACCATATATCAATTAAAATAGCGATTTCAAGCTTCATTTGCAAGATTTGCAAGATAGATCCCTTGGCTGCTTCTTTAGTCTGTGATTGTTCGTCATTGTCATTAGCATATGCCAAGGTTGAAGTCATTACTCAAAAAGCCATGACTCTTTCACTATACGATAGTGCCCAAAAAAGCAATGACTTTCCGCTATCGATACTTAAAAAAAGCAATGCGTTATAGCAATTACTAAAAATAATAAATAACTACTAACAGCACAGATAAGCAAACTCAAAAGCAAAAAAAAACAAGCCCAATAATTTGCAACCAATACCAATTAGCACAAAGCACGCAGAGTTCAAAATTTTCAATACAACCTTAGCAGTCCATACATCACGTTTATTTCAAGAATGACATTTATTTACGCCATTCCAAGCAATAATTATCTTGAAAAGAAGAGATACAATGTTGACTACAGTAAAAACCTCGCAATTTCAGTGTCAAAAACAAGTTAAAAAAAGTTTGACTGGCCAAAAAACAAGCCCAAAAACAAGCAACCCGCAAACTCAAAAAAATACGCAAACTTAAAAAAAACAAGCCCAAACTTGCGGGAAAACCACAAGGTTGGCAACACTGTTAACGACTCTCACTGGCATGGTTTTTCTGAACTGTGTTGCCGCAAAATTTTTCTTAATCCTTTAAAGTTTGAAAACCTGAAGGGAAAATCTCGAAAATTCGTTTTGACGACGAAGTAATTGAACAACAAAAAATGATTCAGCAGTTCTCCTAAATATCGATTAGTGAAAAATGAATAATGATTCCGTTGCTTGAATAAAAAAAGCAATGAATAACGCGCATTCGATATTTAGCTTACTTTTAAAAGCAGTGGGTATAAGCATTCGATATTCAGAAAGCAACGAATAACGCTATCGAATAGTGACAACTATAGTCGTTACTTGACTTCCAACCCTGGCATATGCCTATAAGTAGTCTGCATTACTTTGTAAGTGAGATGTCTGCGTGAGTTAAAACCAGAGATAAAGTTGTAGAGCACGCTAGGTCTCGCCCTCCCCCCCCCCCCCTTAAAAATTATAGCTGACGTCTCCGGTGCTCCCTGGTTAAGAATCACTGGTTTACACAGTTAGCATTAGTTCTATAATTTTCGTCCTTTATTCTTTCGATTCTGATAATAATTAAGCATGTCAGTTGCTTTTAGTTAAGGTTATCGGTGACAGTGGGCCTATTTTTTTTGGTGGGCCTGGGACTGCAGCCCCGTCAGCTCCCGCCTTAATCCGGCCCTGCCACCAGTAGTTTTCAGAATATCATAGGCTATCACCACATGCTCTCTAAGTTGATAGAATGCTGATCTGGCTTTCATCTCAATGTAATTTTTCAAAATCAGAAGCTCAGCTTCAAGAGGGAAATTTTTTTTCCATGTCGAAGCGTGGTTTGATTTTAGCATCATTATCACCTAAACCAGTGGTTCCCAACCTTTTGGTTGTCACGGACCCCTTTAGACAAATTATTAATTCTGCGGACCCCTACCTAAATTTTGCCTCAACTACTGTACTGTGTTATATTGTATTGCCGCTATGACTCCTGCGGCAAATATCAGGTTAAACAGTTGCTCAAATAAGAAAATGAATGAATTGTTCAAGAAATGTTAGCAGTATTTGAATATTAAGGTGACCCAAAGTGTCATGCCGAAACTTTTTCAACGTAAGCAAATTTAATGAGACGGCTGTTGTTGCCTTTCCTGAACTAAACGACTGAACTGTGCTTGAGTTTTTGACAATGCAACACGCATGTCATTTTCAACGTCCAGGCGATTTCGATGTTTAGTTTTTATTGTAACAGGAGCTGAGAATCCTCCCTCGCAAAGGTTAAGTGGTTATGAATGGTAACAAAACAATAATCGCTTGCTTTGCCAAGAATGGTAGGTTTGCAGTTGTGAGCATCAAAATTCTTCCACAGTTCTTGAATGAAATTCAATGCGTAATAACTCTTTTAATCTTAGATTAATTAGGTCATCTTTACTGAGATCGTCATCGCTGATGTTGTTCAAGTCAAAAAGAAAAGGATTTCGAATCCATGTTTCCACTTCGTTCGGCAGGTGTTCTAAATTAAAATAACGTCGAAATGAGATTTGCGGGGTTTCCAAGTGTGCGCAAAATTTTTTTCTCATAGAGATCAAAAGAGTAGGCATTCTCTTTGAGTTTCATCCATCAAAATAAGATCTTCTAACATTGGAAAGTTAGCGTAATTACCTGCTTCCAATCTGCGTTTTCAAACCGGCAACTTGGCTAAAAACGCCTTCAGTTTTTCAGGTGCCTCAATTATTGTCACACCTGGTCCTTGATTATGCCATGCAATGCCATGATTAACATTTTTAATATGACCCAAAAATCGGCTAAGTAGGCCATGCCGTATAGAAAACTTTTACTCTTAAATAATTTTGAGAGGGGACTTCTATTCGCTTTCAAAAGAGTTGATACCTCATTTTTTAGCTGCTGCAGTCGCTTTAAAACTTCTTCTGTAGATAACAAACGCACCTCAAAATGATACAAAAGTAGCCTACTTCGAAATCTGACCCTACTTCTTGACAGAGCGCTTTAAAAGTACGGTGTACTTGACACATTTGCATTTAAACAGAAAAATTAAAGTAAAAAGATCGCTTTTCTTTTTTTTTTCAAAATTCATCAAGGTAATCACGGACCCCCAAATGCTTTCTCACGGACCCCCAAGGGGTCCGCGAACTCCAGGTTGGGAACCACTGACCTAAACCAATATGCTACTTGGAGCTTACTAGGCCTAAATCAGTGACGATCGGTGAGGGAAGCAAGGAAAGCAGTGCTTACCTTAGCAAAAACTATGCAAAATATAATGACTGAATTCTAGGTTTAACTTATTATTTTTATCACGTCTATTTTAACTTGAAAATTACTGTATTCGTGACTAGAATTACTCGTAACGCTTGTGAGTAGTCTAAGTCCTCACCAAACCGCATGGCTTGCCTATAAATGCCAATTGACGCAAACGCTTCTGTCAGAAACAATCACTGAGGCTCCAGGTAAGCAACTATCAAACTTGCTTTCCCAGATTCAAAAATGTCAAAAAACGCCTTCGTTTTAACCAATCCTCACCCGTTTTGCAAAACGTCACCAGCTGCTTAGCCAATCAGATGTGTTATGGTTATGGTAGGTTAGTTGTGCTTTCCCAGTGACGTCAATGCGTACATTCGCTAGAGCGACTAGCGTAACTCGTCAGAATGGTATCTCGTCACGGTGCACGCACAGCATCATAATGCCAAAAAGCTTGTTGCTGTTTTTTGATGTCTCCTCGCCATGTACTTTAGCCTACTGTACTAGCTTTCATAGTCATGCCTTTGCCCTTTTTACAGCGTTGATATAACGTTACTTCGCCAATGAACGTTCAGGTGCGGATGCAATATTTAGTTTGTTAAGCTTCTATACGCAGGAGACAAACTTATTCAGCTTTTTGTACAAATTGCTTGCGGTTGTAATGTTTTGGCCTAGGTGTTAGTTTTTGTAATGTAGGCTTAACTGAATATCTGAGAATGAACATTCATGACGAATTAAACATTTAGACAACTATTATTCCATGTCTAACACAGGAATTTGGTCCTGCAACGTTAAAATTAAGATTGTTCATGACTTCTAAACATTAAAGGGATGTATGATCACGACATAGGCGAAGCACAATTTGACATATTTTTATTTTTGATTTGTTTTGGAAATGCTCTCAGAGCGCACCAAATTGGAAATGTTTTTCAAAAATTTCTGGGGGAAGCCCCCCAGACCCCCCTCTGGAAGTGTTGCCTTCGGGCTTCGCCCGACGGTTACGCCCTTCGTGCCTACTACCTTGCTGCAGCATATTTCCAAGTTGCTTTCCCAACGGTTTAAGCTACCGAACGTCACTGGCCTAAATGGATAGGCTAACACATAGCCTATAGCTGACTACAGGCCCGATGGATGCAGTCAGTAAAACGACTTTCAAATTCTAATAACATGATCTGAACGAGCTCCTCAGTCATAGCACGCACTGTCAAGCTGCGTCACATCTTGGTCTTGACGTTTTAGTTCTGCCTCCTTGTGAAGGAAGTTGCGTAGATAATTACCATACTGCAGTTGTTTATTTTTAAACGAGTTCAAGGAACTCCTCCTGTTGGCCACACCTTTACCGTTACCTACGCTCATATTGCTCAGCTACATTGAGCTTACCGGTTTATGTAATACGCCAGACAGTTAGCCTAATTGGAAGCCACTGTAGTAGTTCAGGCCCTTAGGGGAATCTTTAGGCTAAACGTGTTACACGTTGTTTTTTTGCATATTTTTGCAGTTGGTCAACCCAACTTTGATTTTAATGGGTGCCGCAACTTTTTGGGTCACGTGATCACCTCCAAATCGGGGATTTCCCCAGAAATCACGTTTCAGCTCTTTTTATGGCATTTTTATGCAATTACATGTTTGATTTTTGCATATTTTTACTTAAAAAGCACACACAAATAAGTGAGACAAAACAAACACAAAATAATTTGATTGATGGCGTCATTATGACGTCAGCAATTTTTTTGGATTTTTTAAAATATTTTGGTCGTTTGCTTTTAGTTTTAGTTGGAGTACCGGATACTATAACCATTTCACAATTTCCAAAAGTAGTTTCGTCATGATTGCATCTTTTATGATGTCATCATTACATTATTAGGACTAGACAACATGAAATTCAGGAACCAAATGTAAATTTATTCCGAAAAAAGCGATCAACTACTATCATTAGTATTGTATTCTTACTTCTGCCTCGTTATTAAGTCAGGAGGTACTTCGATAAGATATAGGTTTTTGTATATTGAACGAAACGCTTATAAGTTAGACAACACAATAACAACGCACTGTACTTCACGAACTACTCTTCAATCACTGCATAAAGATACAAACACGTCTTAGCACGAGAGTTTACGCCTCATTGAATACTTAAGCATCCATGCAACTTTCCGCAGACCATGTGTCGAAACTAAAAGCAATGACGCGTAGCGATACACAACACCTCCCTTCTACTCTGAAAACTCGTGAAAGAGTTAACATTCAAACATTCTTTTTGGCTTACGTCTTCTTGAAAACGTTCTTGGTGGTTGTTGGACCGGATTGGATGTTTCCACATCTGCTTCATCTGCTGGATGGTCAAAACGTGGTTGTAGCTGTTCGATGTGCCTTTTCCACATCGGACCGTGGGGTAATACCCGCACGTTTACACTGCGGCTACCGAACACTTTCGTTACCACAGCTGGGACCCACTTAGGGTCTTGTGTCTGTCGGGGTCCGCAATACAGCGCATAACAGGGGGTTCCCACTTCGAACTTAGGTCTTTCCACGCTCTGAAGTGCTTCCGCATTTCCTTGCCTGTTGACTTGCTTACTTTGTGCGAAGTGGGCTGGTGACGGTAGCATGACGTCGATCTTGGCGCGAATGCGGCGCTAGGGTTGCCAGATGTTCACTATTTTAGTGAACAAATCACTATTTTAAGAAAATGTTCACTGTAAACTATTTTGCTAATAGTGATAGTGAACATGTTCACTATTTTGACAATTAATTTTTGTTTACAATTCTGTCAATATATTTTAGCCAATAGCCATGGCAATTATTTTAGCAAATAGCCATGGATTAACCAGTGACTATACACTTCTGCTGCTTAGAAAGTAAAAGCACATGAGTCTGGTGCTTTGAAGAAAAACCCCTAATATGCTACTCCAGTGTAATTTCGCCAAAGCCAGACTTGGCCAGCACGAAGTCCAACAGTGGAGTGTACACTGTACAGCCTAGGTAGCTGACAAACTGAAAGCCACTAGCCTGAGCAACTAACAGCCTAGAAGTTTGGCCATTTAACTGTTTGTTCATAGACTGTGTAGGCCAGCTACTCAATCATGTGTGATGTGGCTAATAAGTTAAAAATTAAGATCATCGCTGGAAAAGTGGACTAACTTCTTTCAGAAAGAAACTGCACCTAAATTGTTAAAATCTGTCCAGTAGGCTACACAATGTCTATCCCTGTATTTAATGCCAATGTTGAGAGAATTTTCAGTGTTATGGGTAACATATGGACAGATGAGCGCAGTGGCGTAGCCAAGGGGGGGGGGGGTGTTTTGGGGGTTACAACCCCCCCCCTTTGTCACGCGTGTGACATATAGAGAATGATGCTTTCGGTCTCTTATGCCTCAAAACGAAATTTGCCTAATTTTAAACGAAACTGCATTAAAAGAGCGAGTTTTGCCAATACCAAACATTCAAATATCTCAGCTGGGAATTAGCAACAAGAAAACATAGAGACATAGCTCTATTACCGAAAAATGCCCAAGAAATAATGATCTTATCCTTTTGTTATGCCACCAGACAGCACCATTTTACAGGAATATTTATACCCACATTTTTGTTGAAAATGCTCTCAGAATGCACCAAATTCAAAGTAATTTTTCAAAATTGTCTGGGGGAGGCCCCCCAGACCCCCCGCCACTGGGTGTCGCCTTTGGCGAAGACGCCGTCGGGCTTCGCCCGCCGGCCGTCAACCCCACCCCTTTTCACAATTCCTGGCTACGCCACTGCTTTGAGAACTTTGAGGATGCGGTCGCGCGCTTTCAAAATGTTCACTATTTTGAGGAAAAATATCTGGCAACCCTATGCGGCGCCCCGATAGCAGTTCACCTGGTGATAAGCCACTTGATAGCGGTGTTCTTCTGTATAGCATTAAAAATTCTAGAAGTGCTTGCTTGGGTGGCAAGCTCGACTTCCTTAGTGCTTGCTTAAACGACGTGACAAGCCGTTCTGCAGCCCCGTTCGTTGCTGGGTGATAAGGTGCCCCTGTCAAGTGCACTATACCCCTTTCTTTGCACCACTGCTGGAATTCCTCAGATTTAAAACATGTGGCGTTGTCCGATACAATTGTATGTGGATAGCCAAAGTGCGAGAAATCTTCTTCCAGCAGCTCAGTTGTAGCTTGCGTTCCCACTGATGTAGTTGGGTGAATGCAAGGGTACTTAGAGTACGCATCTACAATGACTAGCCAATTGCGTCCCATAAAATTAATTGCATGGTCAATATGAATTCTACTCCACGGCTTCTCTGGCAACATCCACGGGTGGTTGATTGCTTTTGCCGATTTGTTTTGATGTTCGGAGCATGCAGTGCACTGACGACAGTTTTCTGCAATGTCTTGGTCGATTCTGGGCCAATAAACTGCTGACCGTGCGAGCTGTTTCATTCTTTGTATCCCGAAGTGTCCAAGATGGAGAAGTTCCAGGACTTGTTTGTGAATACTTCGTGGGATGACTAGTCGGGCTCCATAAAGTAAGCAACCATTCTCTACAGAAAATGATGGAGCGATTCTTCTGAAGTCCTCTGTCGAGTAAGCGTCACAATTTGGTGCTTCAGACGTCTTTGATTCAGGCCATCCTTCCCTGGTGTATCTCATTACCGTTGAGATGACTGGATCCTTGAGAGACTCTTTTGGGATCATTCCCGGCTCTGTTGGATTCAGCTGAGCGTTGATCATTTTGATGGTACTCACTACAAGAGTGTTCTCTTCCTCTTCCTTTCCGTCGAAGATGGCGTCTTCTCCCGCAGGCAACCTGCTGAGTGCGTCAGCGTTGCCGTGCTCTTGCGTTTTCCTATACTCAATTGAGTAGTCGTATTGACTCAACATGAGTGACCATCTTGTCAAACGGTTGGCTGCTAAAGCTGGTGTGGCTTTGTTTGGCCCAAATAATGCCAGTAGTGGTTTGTGGTCTGTGATTAGAATAAACTTTCTTCCGTAAAGATATTGGTGGAACTTTTGTAATCCAAAAATTATTGCTAGCGCTTCTTTCTGTATCTGGTTATAACGCCTTTGCGTATCTGTCAATGTTTTAGACACATTGGCGATTGGTCGTTCTTGGCCATCTTGGAAACGATGGAAGAGTACCGCTCCAATTCCGACACTTGACGCATCGCATGATATGCCGACAGGCAGAGAAGGATCGAAATGAGCCAATACAGAATCTGCGCAGAGCATCTTCTTTAGAGTTTGAAAAGCGTCTTCCTGCTCTGCTTCCCATTGCCACTTTACTCCTTTTCGTGTGAGCTTGTGAAGTGGTTCTGTCGTGGAAGATAGGTTTGGCAAAAATTTGCTGTAAAATTGCACGGAACCAAGAAAAGACCTCAGGCTGGACACGTCGTTTGGTGGTGGCATCTTTAAAACTGCGTCCACTTTATGTCCCTTTGCAATGCCTGTCTTGGATAGCCGGTGACCCAGGTACTCAACGCTTGGTTGAGCAAAGGCGCATTTTTCCAGACGACATCTTAAACCCTTTTCTTGCAAGCGATGCATAAGAGCTCTCAAGTTTTGCAGATGCTCCTCGGCGTTGTGTCCACTCACCAAAATGTCGTCTAGGTAAACGGCTACTCCTTTCAAATCAGAGGTGAGTTGACCCATAATTTCTTGGAAATAACCAGGAGCTGAGCTGATGCCAAAAGGTAATCTCATCTGGAGTAAGACTCCTTGATGGGTGCTCAGAGAAAGCTTCTTTTGGCTTTCTGGACTCAGCGGTATTTGATTATAGGCATCAGCCAAGTCGATCTTTGTGAATCCATAACCACCTCCCAGCTTGTGCATGAGCTCTTCCGGCAGAGGAAGAGGTTGTCTATGTGTTTCCAGCTGAGAGTTGGCGGTAACGGAATAATCTCCACAAACTCGGAGGGATGCTGTGCTTTGCCCTGGAAGTTTTGTTTTGCGTACAGGCACCACAGGAGTACCGTAATCATTAAACAGGGTTGGCTTCCAAACCCCTTTGGCAATGCCAGCGTCATACGCTTGGGCTAAATCAGACTGTATGGCAAATGGTACCGGTCTGGGCTTGCAAAACACGGGCTTGACATTCGGTTTAAATTTGACATCAAGCTCAAAATCTTTCAAACACCCCAATTCTGGTTTAAAAAGGTCAGGGAACTCATTGCATTATTGCTTACAAGCATTTTGGAGATATGTGTCTGCGGAAAGGTTATCAAAAACATGATTTACACCAATCAAATTACACACTTTAGTATCAGCAGGAGATATCAAAGCATCTACAGAAATTTGTAATTTAGAAATTGCATCTCTACCAAGTTCAAATCATTTACATTTGTCACAATAAACGATAAATTGTTACAGTTCACTTTAGAGCCTTCTGTCGTAACGGAATTTGGGTGAAAAATGCCCATAATTGGCAATTTGTGTCCGGAAGCGGACTCGGATTTCGAACTGCAATGTTGCAATGATGGCTTGCCCAGCTGCAGCCAACGACGTTTACACATGAAATTCTCCCCAGCTCCAGTATCAACTTCAAAACTAAACATCATGTTATCAATAGAAACACATTGTTGGAGCTGAGGCACATTATTAGTGGTTTTTACTTTTTGCAATTTAGTTTTACAAATCACCTTAACATGTGCAGTTCGCTTCTTCTTGAAACATACCGGTTCGATATGTCCCTTCTTGTTGCAGTAGTTGCAAATGGAATCTTTGAAACGGCAATCTTTTCCAGTGTGGCCCTTCTTCCCGCAGCGTCCACACTGTAAGTTTCTTTTCGGATCTGCTCGCTCTCTATGGTTAAAGAAATTAGTTTGTCCTCTGTGCCATTGTCTCTTTTCCTCGACCGCGTTAACTTGGCCAGGTATAAACGTCTTTGATCCGTAAACTGTCTCTTTTGCTACCTTAGCAGCACCTTCTGTCTCCAAGGCAATTTGTATGGCCTTGGCAAAGCTTAATGCTTCGGCGTCTACTTTGAACAAGGCTTTCAACACCGCTTCATTGCTGACGGAGCAAATAAAGCGTGTGCACATGGCCTCATCTTGAGCATCCTTTATGGAAGAAAAATCGCATGTTGAAGCGTCCTGTCTGATTCGAGCTGCCAGCGTGTTGATAGACTCGCCTGGCTTGCGGTGCATGTCGCTCCAGAACTTAAATCTTTCCCGTATCGTAAAACGTTTCGGGTCGTATTGGTCGTTCATGAACTTTGTTATCTGTTCTAAAACAAGTTTGTTTATCTCCACAGGAGGGCTCTGTTGTGCTGCAAGATTCTGCAACATCTTGTATGTGACTGCACTTTGATTTGTCAAGAAAACTTGCGCAGCCTTTCCTTCGGGGACAGAGTGTGCTCCCAAAAATGTTTTGAATCTGGCATGATAGTCAGACCATAACTCACTCGACGGATCGAATGCGCTGAAGTTAGGAATAACAGAACTACTCTCTGTTTTAGTAGTCGTTGTCCCTTGTTCTCCAAGCTTTTCTAAAGCTTTCGTGAGCATTTGCATTTGTTGCATCTGCTGCTGCTGTTGTTCCTGCTGCTGCTGTAGTGCATGTTGTTGAGCTTCGTTTTGTCGATCAATTTGCAGTTGTTGCTGCTGTAGCTGTTCTTTCATCAGTTGAATGAGCTCTTTGTTCGACATTTTTATTCACTTTAAAAACCGATTTCAACTTGCGTTAACTTCTTACCAACTCACTGCTTAAAACGAATATCCCATCCTCGTCGCCAAAACTTCTGTTGTATTCTTACTTCTGCCTCGTTATTAAGTCAGGAGATACTTCGATAAGATATAGGTTTTTGTATATTGAACGAAACGCTTATAAGTCAGACAACACAATAACAACGCACTGTACTTCACGAACTACTCTTCAATCACTGCATAAAGATACAAACACGTCTTAGCACGAGAGTTTACGCCTCATTGAATACTTAAGCATCCATGCAACTTTCCGCAGACCATGTGTCGAAACTAAAAGCAATGAGCTTAAAATTTTGCAATTGCAAGCAATAACAATAATACCAGTACAGTATGACGCAATAATGACGTCATCAAGAGTATAACCAGAAGAGCAACTACCAGGGGTGTATTTCCCTTTTAGCCATGTCACTTTAAAATTTAAAATAATATGTAATTATGATCTACAAATCAAATGAATAGGCCTACACGACACCAGATTATGCAATGTCTGAGTCTTAACGCTATCAATTCAAGATGAAAAAACTAGCGGTTTTCTTCCTTTTTCGTGATCACACGAGGAAATCTCAGACATGCCCAATGTTTGATTGCTAAGAGCTGTATCTAACGATGTAACAACAATCGTAGACAAGTTTGGATCGACTGAAGTTATCACAGCTTGTTGAACCAGTTGATATAACGCAGTTTTGTTGCTGTCATTTCTCAAAAACTCAGACCAGTTGAGAGGAAGACGAGTATTACTTGTGACAGCCACGTAACATTCAGATCCTCACCTGTTTCTTGCAGAAGATTTGATGCTATTTTTCAGATATACATCGACGACAATGTCAACACGATTGTACTTTGCTGCCTTGCCAGTAACGTAAGGGATAACGATTTAAAAAATGTATTCTTAAAATGTTTTCACATTACCTCTGGGTTTTATTATTTGCATGAGTGCTGAACCGTCTATAACAGTGGTTCTCAAAGTGGGCGCCAGCGCCCCCCTGGGGACGTTTGCAACCATGAAGGGGGCGCTGGCTATAAAGTGGGCGATTGGAGGGCGCTGAGAGTAAATCGGGGCATATACAAGAGGATTGCAAAGCATTTGCAATAGCTATCAATACGATGGCTTTTCAAGGGAAATTGCCTTGGACGATTTTATTCGCTGTTTGAAACTGTCGTGAAATTTCTACAGAGTTGTCAGTTGTCACCCTGATTTTGCTAATGACCTTTTGGTTGTGAGAAATGATATCGCCTGCTTGTCAGACATATTTCCAGGGGAAGGTGACTAGCCCTCACGCTCTTTAGTCGACGTTGCCTTACATGCGAGAGTGGGAGCTCCCTATGTTGGGTTTCTCAGCGAAAGCAAGTCGACCCTTATGTTCTAGCAGGAGCAACTTAGGTTTGTGGTACCGAAATAGAGCTAAATCCCGAAAGCGGATTAAGCTGTTTCATGCCACATAACACCTCACTAGTCACTAGTATCTGAGGACTGGGTTTGCCCGAGACACGCAAAGGTAGAGTGCCTTGCGTTGTTCTGAACGTCGGGGGTTACCAGTGTTGGGAAGGGTGACTAGTCCTCACAGGCTCACACTCTTTAGTCGATGTTGCCTTACATGCGAGAGTGGGTGATCCCGATGTTTGGTTGCTCAGCGAAGGCAAGTCGACCTTTGTGTTCTAGGGGAGACTCAGGTAAGTTGGCCCAATAGGCAAGTTGGCCCATCTAAATAATTTTTTAACTACAATATTTATTGTTACGTATTGTACGCATACTGAGAAAGTGCTGTTGAAACTACCTTATCACCAGGTTGGAAGGCTCTAGCAAGCAGTATAAACATGTGAGCACGATTTTTGTATGAAAAATCATGATTTTTAAAATTTTTGGATTTTAGAATTTTTTAGATGTCGATTGAGTTTTTTCTTACTATATAAGAAAGATTATTATTTACTGAGTGCAGTGCTAGGGTAGTTATTAAGGCTCACTTTGACGGTGAAACCGTTATTAGAAGCTCGATAGTTTGACATAAATTTTAGTTTTTACAATATGGTTGCCATGCAGGGAAGTTGGCCACCATGCCTTCATGAGGTATTGAATGATAATAATTGACTAATTAATGCGATGACTTATTTTTGCAAGATTGAAGTAGCATATCATCAAGTATCCAAAGTAAGTAAATCGCGGCTTTACATCGGCTTTGAACGATCAATAATAATACACTTCCTAACATCGTTTTTATGCCACAAATTGCGACAACTTATTCCTAACCCATATGGTAATAATAGAATAATAGTAAGTAGCCTAATCAAGAAAACCAATCGCGGAAATGTGTAGCCTATCAACCACTCCTCAAGCGACGGTCTAAAACGTAGGCTACCTCGTTTTGGAGATACATTGAAAAATGTTCCGATATTGGTAGGCTACCCATGCAAAAATGGGGTTTGTAGCCTATTGCAAACAAGGTCCTACCTATCAGTATCGTGAAGGTGACCAGATCGTTAGGAATAAAGGCATGCCGTTCCAACTACATATTTGATACAGCCTTCGTTATTTTTGAAAGCTTATTTGGTGTAGGCTACTCATGCAAAAAAAAGTTTACTGAAGTAAAATACAGCATTATAGCCTAATAGTAGATTACATTATAAACCATACATGAATGCAACTTAAAATAAATTATGTACGGTGTGTATGCCTCTATAAAACCAAGAAATAATTAGAAAGAAAATAAAATTGGGGAGAAAGAGAACTTTTCCACTGTTTAATATACCGTAGATGGACATGTTGCCCACGTGGCCAACTTACCTTCCATGGTGGGCCAAATTACCCGCACAGGAAGGCAAGATGGTCCATTTTATTTTTTTCAGAAAACCGACATTGATAGAGTGAAGTTTCCAATAGTTGTTGAAGTGTTGTTGCCGGGGAATTATTTCCTCTACTAGGTGACGCTGAATGGAGAGCAGTCCTGAAATGCATTGCTCAAGCGCACACTCCGAGAGCCGAGCCAGCGCCGCTTGATCTATTCTTGAGTCTGGCAAATATTTCAAAGATAAAAACAACAGCAAGCGAAATCTTTACTTGGTAAGCACGGCTGCATCAGTACTTCAAAGTTTCTATAATTATTATGTGAAAATAAATAATTATAATTATATGTGAAACTGCCAGGAGTAAGGTTCCAAGAAGACTTTCTCAGTCCTACGATAACGATACCGTATCCAAATCAATCAATACTATTGATATTGGGCATCCACAGCAAACGCTGGTATTTTTAAGGAAGATCTCTAGAATCTATGATCGTTCAATATTTGACGACTTAACTACGGTAATTTTTTGGTAAACTTAGTGTAAATCTCCTCCGATGCACCAAAAATAGTGTTGAGAATGCTGCATAAAACATTTGTATTACAAATGCAATGAAAGTTACAGCCCAAAAAACTTGCAGTGCCTACAGTAGTAGGGCCTACTTATAAGGCGAGGGTGATATTGAGTTTTATAGCAACGAATAACAGCACAAGTTTATCACCATGGTTGCAATCGAACTACCAAGAAACACATCCAACCTACAAAATGATAAAAAAGCAGCCACGTCGCTTAAGCAGTTGTTGAGAATAATATTCCAGCATTTATCACTTGGTGCGACGCAACAACATTCATAATGTAATTTTGACCTGGACAGTGGACATGGTTATACGCAAAGAGCATAGTTTTAGTAAAACTTCAGTCAATGGAGTAAACTTGTCTTGCATGGGACAAAACGTATGGCAGTATGTAGTTAACCAAGCGGTGCACTATCTTTTGTCTTTTTCAACCGAATGGTTACCGGCAGGTTTATTTTTGACAGTGCTTGCAATATATTTTGTAGCCATATTACGGGCCAAACTTTACCTACTTGCGTAAGAAATAAATGTTCAATTGTTTTGATTTCTGACCATCACAGCGAAAACAATATGGATTAAAGCAAAAATTGGTCATTTTTTTTTACTAAATAAATAAAAGAATTCTACTGCACAATGCACAATTGCACATCGACATTCACAATAGCCAATAATTTGCGTTATTACACTAAAAGCACTCCACTCTTGTGGATAGAAAAGCGAGGAGATAGCGACAACACTGGTCCTACACTAAAAAAAAAATAATATTAGACAAAATGTAGATTTGTAAAAAGCTTCATGCAATATACCTATCAGCTCACATGAACATAAACGCATTTAAAATGTAAATGACCCTCAACCCCCGCCTCATCTGGTGATTCAAAATATACTGAACAACATAGCAACTGAGAGTAATACAAATCGTATCGATACGATAGATGATCAACAAAGCAGTTGATAGAGATTGATGAAAATGCAAACAATACCCGTTGGATCAAAAATCTTCAAATGCGCTATATAGGCGGGTCTGCTACTATTCGGCGAGTTTCCTATTCGGCGATTTTTTGAAAATCCAACGACACCTTCTGTAAATCCAACGATTGAATATCATTTAATATTCAGACATTGAATCAATGTAAATACGAACTGTTAGGCTAATCGGGTTCTTTGAACAAATCGAATGGCTTTTGTAAATGTTTCTCAGGTAAACATTTTTCGCTAAATTTCATTTTAATTTATTTTTCT
The DNA here is from genome assembly GCF_918807975.1 of Aplidium turbinatum. NCBI lineage: Eukaryota > Metazoa > Chordata > Ascidiacea > Aplousobranchia > Polyclinidae > Aplidium > Aplidium turbinatum. The sequence continues at coordinate 28,971,517 of NC_137475.1, read as the reverse complement.
TTGTCGGAATACAAAAAAAAACGATATTGTGGAAGAAAATACAAAATTCTCTAAATAAACAGAAGGCGTTGTTGGATTTTCAAAAAATCGCCGAATAGGGAACTTACCGAAAAAGGCTGTCGCCGAATAGGAAACTCGTCGAATCGGACTCGCCGAAACGGGCCATTCCGCTATATAGGCCTAAACTGTACAATTGAGAGCAGAAAAGGTGTCGCTGTAGATCAAATCAAATGCAGTAGTATATATTTAAAATAGCTCTTGAAGTTTTATAGCTTAGAAAGTAATGCAACGAAACAGTTCCATTCTGATGTTGATTCAAAGTATCGCACATCATCATGATTAATATAAATAAGAAAAGCGATGTATGCTACTCGTACCTTTGTTACTGTCAATGCTGAAATGATAAAAGCACGACGAATACTTTCATACAACAGAAAGATTTCCGCAAAAAGATAAACAAACAATACTTTTAAGGACTGTTAAAATACATGGTATCATTTTCCAGCTTTCCTTCACCCCATATATAGTTATATAGGCCTACATGACGCTAAATATGACGATTTTCATTAACCTGTCAAAATACCAATCATGTTATTTAGACACTTCCCAATGGCATTATAACATATTAGAATAGCTCCTAAGAGACAAAATTTCAAGATACAATGCGCGCTACAAAAGTTCCGGGCTATAAGTCGGTCATTTCCACTGGAAATGTAGGAATTAAAAATTCAAATCATAGCAAGTGTATGCTGAACAACATAGCAACTGAGAGTAATACAAATCATATTGATACGATAGATGATCAACAAAGCAGTTGATAGAGATTGATGAAAATGTAAACAATAACCGTTGAATCAATATCATTATCATCAAGTGCAGATATTTCATAAAAAAAACAAAAAAAAAACAGAATAAATGTCATTGCAGCATTGGCAGGTGAAATCTAGCCTGGTTGTTTCCCTGAAACTAATTATTTTTTAGTTACCATATTTCCATGATAGGAAAATATTGATGTACGTACGTTTGAAAAATCCTTTTCGAAAATAAAACCCTATTTAATAGATATATAGTTTGCATTACTGAAAAATTCTTGGTTTGCTCACAATATGGAAAGAAAAGACTACAAAACTTAATCTGACACCAACAAACAAACAAACGGAATGAAGTTCATGTGGATTACTGGCACTTGAATTATGTAAATTACAAGTTAATATAACTACTCACTGAAGAAGATACAATGCACCCGCAATCAATGAAACAGTTGAGCTGTAGTTAATGTTGCTGTTGTTTCGCTACGTTGGGTCAATTCTGGGGTCCACGTCTTTTAGGCGCTGACAGTTAGGCACTGGTCTAATAGGCGCGCACACTGTGGCGTCTGGATATTTAGGTGTGGAGCACTGTGGCGCCTGGTCATTTAGGTGCTATTCCTAGTAAAGTCTGCAAATTGTATCAGCTTGGCAGGTAGGGGCGTAGGGCAATGCTTTTCACACAAAATTTTATATTGAACAGAAAAATATATTGTTTTGTTAATGCGTGTGCGTTGTTGGTCATGGCTTCAGTGAGTGAAGTTGCTTAAACTGGCAATGCTTTTTCACACAAAATGTTATATTCAACAGAAAAAATATATCGGTGAAGGTGCTTAAACCGGGAATGCTTTTCACACAAAATGTTATATTGAACAGAAACATATGTCATGGCTTCCGTGAGTGAAGCTGCTTAAACCGGCAATGATGTTCACACAAAATATTATATTATTACCGTAGCCAAAAAAGGACAGGCAAAGTCTATGGATCTGCCATGATTTACGACGTAGGAATACTTCCGTAGGATTACTTCCAATAATGTTCGGAAGCTTGAATAATTTATTGATAAAGCTTTCACCAACGCAAACCTGGACTAACAACAAATAAAACAATAATAAATCAATAAAACAACAATATATTTTTCTGTTCAATATAACATTTTGTGTGAAAAGCATTGCCGGTTTAAGCAGCTTCACTCACGGAAGCCATGATATAATTTTCTGACAAGCTGCCAAGCTGTTACAATCTACAGACTTTACTAGGAATAGCACCTAAATGACCGGGCGCCACAGTGCTCCGCACCTAAATATCCAGACGCCATAGTGTGCGCGCCTATTAGACCAGCGCCTAATTGTCAGCGCCTAAAAGACTTGCTCCCCAATGCTGTTACTTGTTTCTGGAGATTAATACAGCACCAGAAATAAACCGAAAAGTAATGTATATAACAAAAATATTCAAAAATGAAGAGTGTTTCAATTGTGAGGTCTCAGTTGGCGAGATAACCTTCACAACAAATCTAATTGTCGGCTTAGTGGAGTTAACAGCAAATTGCAAGACAGTTTGTTTAGAGACAAATAAACAAAATTCAAAGAAATAAAACCTTCTTGATTCAAAAACAAATATATACACTCAGATTTCTTGTTTATACAATACATTGCAAGTTTACTGCAGACAGAAGATATCATAATTCGATAGTTCTATCATGGCAATCTCTGCAGTTGCACTATAAACGAACCACTGGAGCGCGGGTTAAAGAAATCAGTTTTTCATAAGAATTAAGAAATATTCAGCAGACAAAATAACTCAAATAAAAAAGCGGTAGAAAGAAACAAAATATCCAACATCCACTGCACAGTGAAAAAAATACAAAAATCTACTTATACTCCCAACAAAGTACATACGGTAATACTTCAAAAATATTCAGCGCTAATGATTCATTTCATAAAAAAATCAACATATCCTTTCAAAAACAGTTGCTTTACTCATACGTGAGTCATCAGTTGCTTTACTCAGACGTGGCTTTACTCAGACGGTTGCTAAAAACAGTTGCTTTACTCAGACGTGATTGATTTGAGCACGACGTGCTTCAGGCAAAACAAGAAAAAGAAATATTTGAGTGGTCGGCTTGGTTTGCACTAGTAGCACCCACATGACACAAGATTGACCAAGTGCGTTAATTGAGGCACATATAGTCAAAGCGGCAAATGCGCCCGCCGGTCTACTGAGTGGCTAATGCGCGCTTGCCCTCACAGAAATATTTTTCACTTTTTTCTCAGCAAATAAAAACCACAACTATTTAATATAGATATACTTCCTTGAATTCCCAAACGGAATTTCAATGCAAATGAACTTACGCTTTCGTCACAATCTGCTTTTTATTTTACGCTACTCAAAACCGCAACGCTAATGCGCGCCACAAACTTTCTAACTGACTTCGGCAATTTCGCTCAAATTTGTTTTAAAAAGACCGCATGAGACTAAATCTTTTTTTATTTTAAGGGGAGTTCTTCAGCTACGATTTGAGAGAAATAGAACAAAAAAAATCCATTCCAGCAAAAAGCAAGCCGAGAGTGTGCGCATTGAAGGTGTGATTAGAGGAGAGAGTTCAGTTGGAGCAAAATTATAAAGAATGTGATGTCAATTATTTATACAATAAATCATTATACATGCGACTAATACAGAAAGGAGTGGTAAATATAGGTTGCTAAAAATCACAGGAGATAGCTGGGTCGTATAAGACCGTGAAGTCACGTGATCAGCCACGAGGAAGATGATCAATAAATCAAATGATTTGTTATCTCAGGCAAGTAAAAGTAAAACGCAGTTCCAGACAGAAAAATAGCATTAATTACAAATTGCACTTTGGTTTGCACTTTGGTGAGCGTTTAATTAGGTGCCTTTAGTAACTGGACAGTGAAAGACACCCATTCATCTTTTTTTGTAACTTTAAAGTTAAATCATTTTGAGTGCTTGATGTGAAGCTAGGCAGCTAAACAAAACTTTGAAGGTATAAAAATCTGATAAGTCGCTCCCAGCTAGGCGAGTTTTATTATAATTTTTTTTCAACAAACCCAACTTAACTTACAATTAGAATGAATTCAATTATTTTTTTATTTGCAGCTTGATAATGTATTAAGTTATTGATCAAAATTATCATTTTTAATTGCGACTGGCATCAAACAAGATGAGTAGAAACGTAGATTGGAGAATAGAAGACATGGAGAAAGCTTTGAATGAGATAAAAAGTGGAAGTACAGTAGAACTCGGTTAATCCGGATTCGATTTGACCGGCGATTCCATCCAAATTAGGCGAAGGTCCGGATTAACCGATGACGGTTCTATCAAGCCTGACGTTACCTAGATAGAAGGGTATCGGTAAAAATCACCGAAATTGAATGCATTAGTGTGATCATCTGTCAATTCCGAGACGCGCGATCACCACATTAGCGACCCAGTGATAGAGTTCTTTTGAAATGCAGTATGCATGTAAAATGAATGTATTTGTAGACTCTGCGTCTAAAGCAAGAACACACTGGCAAAAGTTACATCTTCAGACATGCGTGTCGGAATAATCTGTAGTCACTCAAAACTTTTAAAAACAGTTACCGAAGACGAGTTTCTATGGAAAACTTACAAAAAATCGGGCAAATCCGAATAAAGCGATAGAGAAAGCGCAACTTTTGTCCGGAATAGGCGAAGATCCGGATTAAATAATCCGGATAATCCAAAGTTGTTTCTCAAGAAAAAGATTACAAATCATGTACTTCCAGTTTTATCCGGATTAGGCGAAGATCCGGATTAACCGAGTTTTACTGTATTTCGATTAGAGGTGCTGGAAAAAAATTTGGCATTCCCGAAAGCTCAATCCGAAAACGTATGAAGAAAGAGGATGGATTTCCAGACATGAAAGTGGGGAGACAGCAAGAACTGAACAATGAAATAGAGAGTGCGCTGGCCGAATGCATCAGAATTTTATGCCAGCATGGATTTAGTCCAACGATTGCTGATGTGTTGGACTTGGTACAGGAGTATGTTGCTCGACACAATATGACGACACGATTTAAGGAAGGGCGTCCTGGTAAATGCTGGCTCGAAAATTTTATGATGCGCCACCACCTGTCCTTAAAAAAAGAAAACATAATCAGCCGAGCAAGGAAGTCGGTAACCGCAAATCCGTATTTTGTATCAACAATATTTGACCGAAGTGCAGCACAATTAAACTATTTTGGTCTCAAAAAGTGATGTTTTTTTGTTGATATTTGATGATAATTAACTGTCAGTGACGTAGCCCAGTAAACCTATAAATTCTAACTTATTTTTAACTGTTTGCCTGTTCTTGTAACTAAAATAATACTGTTTTGAAATGGATGGTTTTTCCCTGTTGCTTACGGCTACGTCACCGACTCGCAAATTATTTCCTGTGCTGTTATGCTTTGCGTTTGTCTTCGTGCTCAAAATTTCAACACTCAATTAAATGACTGTTTTTATGGTTGTCATATAATGTGAAGGCAGCAAGTCAGATTGGGTCAACACAAAAGGGTAAACTAACCTAACGATTTAACCATCTGAGCTTTACAGCCTATATTGGTTGAGCTTTACAGAGTGTTAACTTTGTGCTAATCGTACGAATCACTCGATTTACAAACAACTGACAAGTGTTTGCACGCGGTTAGCTATACTTTTTTACTGTGCCACTCTCGGCCCTGCTGGAGATGCTAATCTAACAGACCTCAACGATGACACCCTTCACTGGCTGCAACGATTGGAAGGAATCGCAATAACTGCCGTTTCATAAGCAAGAAGCTATACTTTTCATCACTACATCTTTGCTCAAAAAAAACACTCAGTATATTTTCTATACAATCTTTAATTTTTGAAAAACATAGCTCGCATCTTCCACTGGTATATATCTTGACTAAAAGAACGCTGCAATAGTCTTAGTAGTTATAAATAAGAATGTTGATACTCTGCACTCTTGCGATCGCTTCCATTTAATAAACTGAACAGGATAAAATTGCTTGCACTTTAGCTTTCGCTGGAATTCTGCATTCTTGCTTGGAGTGGTCTATAAAAACAAGTTTGTGTAAATGGTGAAACATAATTACATATACGATGTAATAACAAGCAGGTCAAATTTTATTGTGCTACACACAGCCAACAAACAAATTTCTATAGGTTTGACCACTGCGTGTTGCTTTATCTAATTCGGGTGCGCATTGTCTAATGCGAGCACGCATTATCTAATGCGTCCGGACTAGGGTGTTTCATAATTTCCCAACTTCATAATTACAACTTGGCTCACCTAAATTCATTTGTGGAATGGTACTACCAACTTCCATGCAAAATTTTAGCATCCTACAGCCTCATCTTCCACTCCCCCAGGTCAATATTCTAAAACTACCCTGCAGGGACCCCCTAACGAAGGGCAAAAATGGGGTTTGTAAGCATTAAAAAATTTCTTATATGCCAATTTACCCACTTTTATGCATATGTATTGGTTCTAAAACACAAATATAGGTAGTAGGCTACTGAATACCCCTTTAAACAAATTTCCAAAAAAAAAAATTGGATTTTTTTTCCCTAAAATTTACTTAAATTTTGCTGTTTTTTAACAAAAATTCGCCAAAAATTTATGAAAATGGCACGAAAATCAAAAATGTTGTACATGTAAGTAAAATTAACAACAAGAATGCATGCACAATCAGTTGATGGAGGAAAAGTTGTTTAAATCTTGCAGATCGATCATGCTTTTAATACGTTCGTCTGCATTTTCATCATGTTTGATTTGTCTTTTCTCTATAACGTTCTTCATTCGTCCAAACGTATCTTTCGCAACTTCGATTACTGTTCATCGTGATATTCCAGAACACTTTGTTTCGGGCATTCTCTGACAAGCATGGTGCTGTGGCAGCATCAGCTGTTACAAAACTAGAGAGTTTGTACCTTTTTGACCATAACATCTTTTTTTATGCTCCCCATCATAACATGTTCTTATCCTCTTAATCAATGCTGGTGTAATCGACTTTCTGTCAGAATATGCACATAATGAGACATTTTCAGGCCCAAGCCAGGATATAAGCCATGAGGAATATAAATTTTCTGTAACTGCTTTATGGCTGCACTAGAAAACTTGTACATAGCTGCTATGCATCCAACAAGTAATCCCGAATATCCAGCATCAGTTGTAGACCATCTGCTGTTGCTAGATTGCAGTAAATCGTCAGCCAAGCAGGGGTGTAAACTGTAAGTGTGTAAAATTTATATTCCTCATGGTTAAATCCTGGCTTGGGCCTAAAAATGTCTCATTACGTGCATATTCTGACAGAAATTCGATTACACCAGCATTGATTAAGAGGATAAGAACATGTGATGATGGGGAGCATAGAAAGAAGATGTTAAGGTCAAAAAGGTACAAACTCTCTAGTCTTGTAACAGCTGATGCTGCCACAGCACCATGCTTGTCAGAGAATGCCCCAGACAAAGTGTTCTGGAATGTCACCATGAACAGTAATTGAAGTTGCGAAAGATATGTTGGACAAATAAAAAATGTTATTGAGAAAGGACAAATCAAACATGATGAAAATGCAGGCAAACGTATCAAAAGCATGATCAATCTGCAAGATTTAAACAACTTTTCCTCCATCAACTGAATGTGCATGCATTCTTGTTGTTAATTTTACTTACATGTACAATATTTATGATTTTTGTGCCATTTTCATAAATTTTTGACGAATTTTTGTTAAAAAACAGCAAAATTTAAGTAAATTTTAGGGAAAAAAAATCCAATTTTTTTTGGCAATTTGTTTAAAGGGGTATTCAGTAGCCTACTACCTATATGTGTGTTTTAGAACCAATACATATGCATAAAAGTGGGTAAATTGACATGTAAGACATTTTTTAATGCTTACAAACCCCATTATTGCCTTTCGTTAGGAGGTCCCTGCAGGGTAGTTTTAGAATATTGACCTGGGGGGTGGAAGATGAGGCTGTAGGATGCTAAAATTTTGCATGGAACTTGGTAATACCATTCCACGCATGAATTTAGGTGAGCCAAGTTGTGATTATGAAGTTGGGAAATTATGAAACACCCTAGTCCGGACGCATTTCCAGAATCGATATGTAATGCGCCATTCCTTATGTTGATGGCTGTTTCGGCTAAAACATTTATGAAGGTCTAAGGCAGGGGTTCCCAACCGGTGGTACGCGTACCACTAGTGGTACACGGGAGCTTTTCAAGTGGTACGCGAGCAGCTCTCTGTTGCATGCGATATGTAGTAGTATTGTCAAATAAAGTAGGCCTATTGCAACAATTATTTAATTTTGGAGATGAAAAGGAGTAAAAAATCTAAGGAGATGAAATGGAGTAAAAAAAACAACAATCTTTGGAAATCACTCTTGAGGTTTGTTTTGGCAGCAGTTGTAAGTGCGCATTTGCTGGTTTGGCTATACCTGGAGATTGAAATTACAAACACAGAGGTTTTAATGTTGCAAGTCTGTTCACAAAATAGGTACCGATAGCTGAAAATATAAAATCCTGCTCACTTTATATCCAGTTGTGCTTTTACATTTTTATACACACGCTCAGCAAATCTATAAAAGTCATAGTCCAAAGCCATCCTTTCTCGTAAAACAGCATACGTTTCTGGTTTCAGAGGACTTTTCTTAAATGTTGAAGTGTTTCCAAATGTGCTATCAGACATTTCTTTCCAAACCGCAGACGCACCATCAAAATGGTAAGGCATTAATTTTTCAAATACTTTCAACGTCCCTTCAAAATCTTCTAGGAAGCCAACAATCAAATATTTATCTAGCAAGTGACGTTTTGCTCTTTGCAGTGCATCTGTAGATGGGAACCTACACATCAATTCTTGTCCACAGAAATATGGAATTATGTACCAGAGTTTTTGCGTTGAACACTCTGTATAGTTCTTCATGACACAATCATTGATATCTAATTCTCTCTCTCCCTTTTTCCAAGGCCTGGAGATTCGTGCAACACCAGGTGTTCTAAGATCACCATTTCTTCTGAAGTGATATTGCGATGAGAAGCGTTCTATCGGATCACGAATAAGGTTAATATAAATTGGTGATGGTAGTCCAAACTTTGCAAAATTGATGTAATAAATGTGTCTTGAGTAGAGCATTGGAGGTTGAATAGAAGATATCAACTTAACCTCGGTTTTAAGGCTTAAAATCGGTGCACGTGTTTGGTTGGATATGGGTGAGAGAAAATATTGGAAATTATTCTTGATTGCCAGGTTTGACATCACATTTTGCATCGAACGACTTCCACATTTTCCCACTCTGTTGTAAACAATTCTTGAAAAAAAGTCAATTTTGTCTGATAAAACAGTGTGTTTGAATTGTGAGGCTTGAAGCAGGTTTTGCTCTACATCTACAGGGTTTGGCAAAGATTTTATCCACCTATCATCATGTGAAGAAAAATTCCACAAAGCAAAGCAGGTAGAAATGAAAATGAGTGTAAAAATTAGAGGCAACCTATTTTTTGCCATTATTATTCACAAAATGTTACCTGAAATCAGAATAATCATTATGAGTAATTTATTATATAGATTCTATTTAAATAAGATACTTCTGATGATCCGTTAAAGGTGAAACAGGCTGTTAAGGATTCAGATAGTAATAACTATATTTGATTTATATATTATTACTAACTGCAGACAGTGCACACCGTTTCGACCTTCCAGTCTCATCAGCGCAGTGTTTACACTGGAATGGCCATGAAGGTATATACCTCCATGTGACATTTTCCTATTTGTGGTACGTCTTCTTCGTCGTATGAGCTGTCTTCTTCAGGACTATATGTTTGGGCATGATGTCATCAGCCACTCGACAGTCTCATCATCCAGGGCCTTCAGTCCAAGCGTTCCATGTGGTGGTTGATGGATTGGGCAGTCATGGACGACATGGTCTACTGTCTGGTCTGTGACACCACACTCGCATCCCGGTGAGGGAGCCAGGCCCCATCTGCACATGTCTGAACGAAAGTGACCGACGCCGGTTAAGCTGGACCCACGCAGGTCTTGCGAGGGACATTCCCGGAGGGTGGGGATCGACGTCGGGTAGGAAATCACGAAGTCGGGAGGTGTAGTTTTGCTACTCCGTGTTCCATGTGTAGTTTGTCCAGTATGCCGCACTTATTCCAAGAGCTTCAACGTTGTTCAGAAGCTGTCGAGCGGCGGGCGCAAATGGGCGTCTTGATTTCAGTCACTGCTGTTCTCCATGTAGGCGCTGGAATGTACTGTGGAGAAGGTGGTCGGGTCCAGTGCGCGACGAGCAAGGGAAATCATGGCTCCTTTACGGCGAAGCTCAGCAGGTTGGATGCCTGGAAGGATGGGAAGGCATTCCGTTGGAGTGGGACGCAGGCATCCAGTCACAGTGCGTAGTGCGTCGTTGATGGCGGTGTCAATGTGGCGGGTGTGAGAGCTGCGGCACCACACTGGTGCGCAGTACTCAGCGGTAGAATGGACGAGGGCCAAGGTAGCTGTGTGAAGGGTTTTCGCGTCAGCTCCCCAGCCGAAACCCGCCTCAAAAGTGCAACGCGCGTAGATAGTTTTTTTGCGCAGTGACTCCAGGTGTCGTCGGCACGTGAGTGACCTGTCCAGGGTTATGCCGAGGTAGGTGGGTTCGGCGCAGTATGGCAGGCATTCGTCATCGGTGGTAATGTTGATCTCACGTTTTGCTTCCTTGTTGTTTAGATGGAAGGCCGCCGACACTGTCTTTGCCTTGCTGAGCTGTAGCTTCCATTTCTGGAGATATGTTAATATAGTTGACATGTCCTGGCTTAGGTTCCTCTCCATTGACTGCCAATCTCCGGCTTGATGTAGGAGAGCCAGGACGTTTGTGTAAGCATACTTCCTGGAGATGGTGTCAGGTAGGTCATAGATGTAAGTGTTAAAGAGGAGGGGGGCCAGGACAGAGCCCTGTGGGACGCCGTTCCTGAGTCGACGTAGTCTACTTCGTTGGCCGCTACCGGTGGAAAGGGTAAAGCTGCGGTTTTGCACAAGTTCCATAATCTTATGGACCATGTGCCTGTCAGGAAGGAGACAGAGTAGTTTGCAGGTAAGGCCGCTGTGCCATACAGTAGGCAGCCGTGAGATCGACAAACACGGCGCCAGCCTTCTTTTTTGCCGAGAAGCTATCCTTGATGTCTTGGGTCATCAGAGTGACCTGGTCTACGGTTGATCTTCTGTGGCGAAAGCCGGCTTGTTCCCGAGGGAGCTGAGGGTCTATTATCGGTTCGACATGGGCGTAGATAAGTCTTTCGAGTATCTTCAAGGGGATACAGAGCAGAGAGATGGGACGGTAGCTCTTTGGATCCCCTGAGGGCTTCTTCGGCTTTGAGACTGCAACCACTAGGGCTCTTCTCCAGATTCTTGGGATGCGCAGGTGACGCAAGCAGCAGGAAAGGAAGTCTTTTAACCAGGACCTCCTAGTGGGGGCAGCTTGGAGTATTAGTTCCGGGCATAGGTGGTCAAGGCCCGGGGATTTGCATGGCTTTAGGTGCTGGAGGGCGGAGGCAAACTCCTCTGGGGTAAACTCACCAGAGATGTTGCCCTCGACAGGTGTTGGGACCTTCCAGAGGTCCGTCATTTCCTTGAGGACGGACTTGTCTTATTCACAGTCTCTCGCTCTGTGCACTCCATTTTTCACAAGTTGTGAGGTGATGGCATTTGCTGAAATTGGGCATTGGCAAAGAGAGGCATGTGATCTGCCAGTGAGGTTGTTGAGTGTACTCCATGCTGTGTGGCTGGAGTGCGTGAAGTCGATGGCTTCTGTCCAGCGCTCCTTCCTCTTTGAATCCAATCTTGCCAGCAGGGCTGTTGCTGAGTTGGAGGTGCCCTGGGGGGAACGAAGGAAGTCGCGGTAGAGCCTGTCGCACTCCACATCCCAGCAAGGTATGCAGCTTTTTCGTCGACCTCGCGAGATGGAGTCTTTTGCCGCAGATATGATTGCATCACAGAAGTCCTGGTAAGCTTCGTCCACTTTGATGGTGTGTGGGGATGGGAGGTACTGCGTAGCTTCGTTTGTGAGGAGGCTGTAGTATTCCCAATCGGCCTTTCTGAAGTTCCATCGCTTGACAGGCTTCCTCGGAATAGGTGTGGCGAGCAAGGGGGATGTGATAAGCGAGGGTCGGTGTTGAGACCTTGAAAACTTCTCTAGCACACGTCTGTCCGGCTGGCGATCATCGGAGTCATCACTTGCGAAAGCTAGGTCTGGGTTTGTGCCAGTGTTCCAACGACCGGAGAGGAAGCTCGCTGCGCCCTTAGAATTGCATAAGAGGGCGAGGTTGTTGTTCCAACGACCGGAGAGGAAGCTCGCTGCGCCCTTAGGATTGTATAAGAGGGCAAGGTTGTTGTTGGTTGCCCAAGCGGCCAGACTTTCTCCGTCGTTGTAGCCCCAGTCAGTGTGGTGGCAGTTAAAGTCGCCAGCGCAGAGGCTGGGGTGGGGGAACACTGGGATGGCTGTTGATGTTATCCGCGAAGGTGGGGGCTTGTAGATATTGACGATGTTGTAACCTGCTACATCTATACAAAGCCATTCGATCTCCGATTGAGCTTGGGATTGATCAATGATCAACCAAGGACCAGCTCAGCTGGTCATGGACAAACGTGGCGAAGCCGTGTTTTCTGCTGCAGGATGTGCCTGCGAGTGTGAAGTGGGTTAGTACCAACTTATCCACAGATGTGCAGTGGGTCTCCTGGAGGAGGATGATGAGGGCTTGATGCTTGGTGGCCAGGTGCTCGATGATGCTGAGCTTGCTGGCCGTGATGCCCTCAGTGTTCAGCTGCAGTACGGTGGGTCGTCGGTACTTTTCGACAGTGCGAGCACTGCCGTGCCCTGAAAAGGGCATTCCCCTATCCACCCTGCGCTGAACGGGTCTGCTACTATTCGGCGAGTCCGATTCGGCTAATCCGATTCGACGAGAGCCTTTTTCGGCGAGTGCCCTATTCGGCAAGTGTTTGAAATTTTATTTTAGAAAGGGAATTATCGGGTATCGTAACCTAACTATAATTGACGTTTTTAGATCGTTAAACGTTGAAATCGTGCAAAAAGGAATAAAAATAAAATGTTTGAACTATTAAATTAAAATTCGTTATGTCAGTTCAGTTGAGTTGTTTTTATTTCTGACCATCATATCAAAAACAATACACGTCAACATAGCAAAGGTAGAAGCGACAAAACGCGAACGTTAAAACGTGCCTGAATTCGTCATGTCAGTTCAGTTGTTTTTTATCATATCAAAAACAATTCACGTCAACATAGCAAAGGTGTAGAAAAAGGTAGAAGGGGCATTCCATTTATAATCAAACACCCCTTGTAACCACTAGTCACAGATTTTGCTTATTTTGACATATTTTATACATACTAAAAAATGATAAAAATAGCAAAAAAAATTTTTGAAATATCTTCATTGGGGGCCGAGATAAAGCACTTTGAATTTTCGGCCACTAGTAGGATTTTGGGAGCTGAGCACAGCCATTTTTTCATTTCGCGCCTTCATTTTTTGGCAATAGCTCTTTACCTTGAACGATTTTCATAATGAAAACATGCATTTTACCAATTTAAGACCCAAGGAATTCATTTTTGCACTTTAAATTATGCTAAGATGAACATTTCAAATGGTAATTTAGGTTTAAAGTTTTTCTTATTTTATTTTTGATACGCTAACTTTGGGGGAATATTTCGGAGCGTTGGGAAAAAGGTGCAAAAAAATTTTTTTTTTCTTTGAACAAAGCAATTGAAGTATAATACTTTTACCAAATTTGGTTGATGTAAGTTTTGCATAAACCAAAATAATCAACTTAGAAAATACCAGTAATTTAACTAAAATTGTTATGAAGAAATGGCTATAAAGTTAAAACATAGGACTTAGAGCACATCAAATGCTCTTTGAACATCTTTTGCAAGTGTATTTGAGGACAGTGTATCCCTATTGCCTTAGTTCTGCTTTATTTTATTCCTTTGTCTTAAACTAGAACAGAATGACAAACTCAGTAAACTTATATGTACCGTACCATAAACATTGTAAGAGATCTCAATACAAACAACACAAACAGAAATCACTTGATCAACTTTTAAGGTTGGATGCATCAATAGCAGTTTTTTAAGTGGTTGATTAAGCCAATTGTTTGATTGGGTAATTAAGAATCAGTTTTCACAGTACACAAGTATCTACATTAGACTGGCCCAAAAAAAATAAAAATCGGAAATGTCATGCTCCACAAGCATTTTCTTGTTGCATTTAACCTAAAACTTACTCCTGCCAATTTTTTTTCGATTTGAAGAATGTTTGGAGGTAACTCATAACTTTACATTTTAGGGGAAAGTAGGCGAATTTACGAAATTTGATGCATTTCCAAAATTTTAACAAAATTTTCCTTCATTTTCAGTTGTTTAGTATAGTACATTGCATATTGGAAATTTATAAGGATAATATTTTATTCTGTGTTTGATCATGCCATCCAAAACTAGAAGTTCTCCAGAAATTTGGATGCTGGGGCATTTCCAAGAAAATATTACCTCTTCCGGATTACCAACAAATTAAGAGGTCCTTCGAAAATCCATGTTTCAGCATCAAGAGAAAGGTCTGTGCATAGGTGAAAGTGCTAAAGTTGCAGTAAATGCAACAGTTAGTTTCTGGAACAAGGCACAATATACCTACCCAAAGAATTGGTTCTGCTATCAGAAAATTTAACAAACTGCTCAAAATTATCATGCTTTAAAAGCCAACCGGCTCAAACAGCACGACTGCTATAGAGCAAAGGAGGGATTATTCAAAGCCGATTTAGATAATCTATTTGATATCTCAGCAAAAAATTGGGAAACAACAATGTAAAATGAAGAAGACAAGAAATTCCTGCATATGCAGCAGATTGATACCACTAGCTGCAGCATGGCTGGAATTGATGGCACAAACAGAGTCACATAAACGAATGCGAAGTGAAGCATTTGAATGCCAGATGCAGCGCTCAGCAACCAACAAACTGTACCACTTTCTGAAATCTTATCGGAGTCTGGTAATTCAATTGAATCATCAGAAGATGATTTCAACCAAGCAGCAAGCACTACCATCAACTTCAACGATTAGAGTTGTCACCAGTGAAGTTGCAGCTTCTCTGGATCGCACCAATATTACAGACCGTAATGCTATGTTCATTATGGGAGCATACACCCAGGCCATGGGCTATAATCTAAATGATGTCGTTCTCAGGGAACACTATTAAAAGATCTGTATTGTAACACATAAAGAAACAGCTGCATCAATCAAGGCACAGTTCACACCGAAAATCCCACTTGTTCTGCACTGGGATGGAAAATTATTACTCGATGCTAGTGGCCAGGGAATGGTAGATTGCATTGCTATCCCAGTCACTGGAGGAACAGAAGTAGAGCAGCTTCTTGGTGTACCAAAAATTGGTAGAGGCACTGGGAAAACACAAGCTGATTCATGCTTAAATGCACTTGAAGAGTGGAAGCTAAAAGATAAAATTCAAGGGCTCGTTTTTGACACTACTGAGTACTGCAATAATTTTCCATCCCAGTGCAGAACAAGTGGGATTTTCGGTGTGAACTGTGCCTTGATTGATGCAGCTGTTTCTTTACGTGTTACAATACAGATCTTTTAATAGTGTTCCCTGAGAACGACATCATTTAGATTATAGCCCATGGCCTGGGTGTATGCTCCCATAATGAACATTGCATTACGGTCTGAAACATTGGTGCGATCCAGAGAAGCTGCAACTTTACTGGTGACAACTCTAATCTTCGAAGTTGAAGTTGATGGCAGTGCTTGCTGCTTGGTTGAAATCATCTTCTGATGATTCAGTTGAATTACCAGACTCTGATAAGATTTCAGCAAGTGGTACAGTTTGTTGGCTGTCGGTTGCTGAGCGCTGCATCTGGCATGCAAATGCTTCACTTTGCATTCGTTTATGTGACTCTGTGCCATCAATTCCAGCCATGCTGCAGCTAGTGGTATCAATCTGCTGCATATGCAGGAATTTCTTGTCTTCTTCATTTACATTGTTGTTTCCCAATTTTTTGCTGAGATATCAAATAGATTATCTAAATCGGCTTTGAATAATCCCTCCTTTGCTCTATAGCAGTCGTGCTGTTTGAGCTGGTTGGCTTTTAATAGCATGATAATATTTGAGAAGTTTGTTAAATTTTCTGATAGCAGAACCAGTTCTTTGGGTAGGTATATGTGCCTTGTTCCAGAAACTAACTGTTGCATTTTCTGCAACTTTAGCACTTTCACTTATACACAAGCCTTTTTCTTGATGCTGAAACATAGATTTTCGAAGGACCTCTTTATTTGTTGGTAATCCGGAAGAGGTAATATCTTCTTGGAAATGCCCCAGCATTCAAATTTCTGGAGAACTTCTAGTTTTGGATGGCATGATCAAACACAGAATAAAATATTATCCTTATAAATTTCCAATATGCAATGTACTATACTAAACAACTGAAAATGAAGGAAAATTTTGTTAAAATTTTGGAAATGCATCAAATTTCGTAAATTCGCCTACTTTCCCCTAAAATGTAAAGTTATGAGTTACCTCCAAACATTCTTCAAATCGAAAAAAAATTGGCAGGAGTAAGTTTTAGGTTAAATGCAACAAGAAAATGCTTGTGGAGCATGACATTTCCGATTTTTCTTTTTTTTGGGCCAGTCTAATCTACATTCTACAAAAGGTCATTAAAAGTTTGTTCAATTTTCTTCAAGTCTTCTTTTTTAATTACATAGTTGCGTCCAGATATTGTTACAGGGCTAGGAGATGAAACAACACATAAAATATGCTCACAAGGAACACAGCAGAAATCATCCCTTGGCCATTAGAAATATTGAGATGGTCCATGAGGTGCCATGAACTTGATGTTGACATCTCCTTTGTCCCTAAAAACTTCTTGCACCATGCCAAGCCACCAATATAAATCATAATTATGTGAATGCAACATAGTCAAAGAAAGGCAGTAGTTTCAAAGAATTTGTGTATTCCAGTAAATTCTTTATCATCACTAATCTTTTTACATGCAATAGTGTGAGAAGATTTTGGTTCGAAATAATGAAAAGATTGTGTGCCATGTACATACCTTTCTATTGTGTCGAATTCTTTGAAGTGCATTGCTTTGAATTTCAAAAAACTGTATATATGCCTTTTATGTACTCTTTACAGAATTTCATTAATGCATCAAAATCGAGAATTTGGTTTGTGTAAGGTCTTTGAAAACTTGCTCTAGTGGCCAATCGTTTCACTGTGCCTCCTATTCCATCACAAGGAGACTTACCATGACTGGTGGCAAAAAAAGTCTAGGAGCAATCCATTCCAAAATCAGTTTTATGATACCGTAACAGAGGTTAAGCAAGTTTTTGTAGTTTTTGTACTGAGCTGCATATCCATCAGCAAAATATTCGATTTTCTTTATTTTTTCGTTTAGTTGAAGATGTACAAAAGTTGTAATTTGTTGAAAAACTTTGTAGACAAATCATGCTGTATCATGGCACAAATCATCTGAAATAAAACACATGGATTGTTGGATCCGGCCACCCTTGGTAATAGGGACATCACCGGATTAAAACTGGACTACTACTACTAATACTACTGTTGGACAAATTTATCTTCAGAATTCTTATAATGAAATGCCACTGGATGTATTGAGCATTGACTTTGATTTCAGTGGAATGATTGCACTTCATCTTGAGCAACAAACTTGTAATTTTCTGCAAAATCCAAAATAGCAATGTACAGCTTTCAAAGTTTAGTGTTTGTTTGCGTTCTGACAGATACTTAGCTATGAAAGAGTGTGCTGTAAGCTTGTCCACTGCTTGTGTTAGAATGTCTGTGAAAGATGATGAAGAAACTAAAGTTTTTAGAGTTGATCGATCAGTGGACTGCCATTGCGTACAAACAATGTCATCTTCAGATTCACCTCCTAGCTTTTCTGTTAAAAATTGGTGTAAAACTTCTCTTCCAGGACAACTTTCACATCTATGCACCATGCACATCTTATTTTCTGTGTTACATACAATCATGGACATTAGGGTGTTTCATTTGCTCCCTTTATTTGAATTTTGATCTGTCCCTAAGTTAATTCTGTTCCATTTGGGAAAAAAATAACCTGGAAATAATTTTTAATTTCATGGCCCCCCGTTTACCCCCCCCACCGCAACTTCGAAATTTCTGCCTACTCCAATCGCCATAACTCAAAAACCACTTTAGATAGACATGGGTTGTTGGGTATCAAAGTTATTGCCATACCCCACTTTAATTCAAAAATGCTGTCAAAATAATAATCTGAGCAAAAAAATTTTTTTTTCATTTTTGCACAACATAAGAAAAGCAGTTGGCTTGATAGCCAAACATACGATGTGAACAACCAAACATAAGTGGCAGCAACTGACACAACACCAAAATTAATCACATGACACAATATTATCAAAAACCATCTATGAAGTAATAGGACATCACAATAAGTAATAGTACAGCAGGGGCTCACACAACCTCCATTAAGCAGGCAGCAACGTGGTGTGTTGTGCTTAGCGCATTGGTCTTCGCACCAAAGAGTGTTTACATTAATTTCAGCTACTGAAATCACTGCGTTGCTGTTTTCTTGTGCAAGAAAGGACAAAATGATTGCCTCCATCCAGTAATGGGTAGTTAAAATAAATTCCAGTCATACTAATGTAAGTCACTGGAAACAGTGTATTACAGGCAACTCCAAAGCGAGTGCTGCAAAAATTGCCTACTATGGGCTGTGCTTCAATGATGTTTTTCCGTCCTGGAGGATAAAAATTCAATGACGACAATACAAGTGGGACATGAATCATGAATAGTAACACAGCAACAGCTAACGCTCATTAAGTAGGACATGGATAGGATACTAAGGCCCGTATTCTGAGACCCAACTTGAGTTCAAGCTGGAACACAAGTTGGACTTGGGTTATGGTATACCAAATGCATGGACCAAGTCAAACTTGAGTTTCAGCTTGAACGCAAGTTGGATCTTAGAATACGGGCTTAAGTTATCTATAATCCTGCAAATAGTTACATTTTTTCAAAAACTGCAAGAACGATTAGTATCCAAGCCAGTTGGTTGACATATTATCATGATTGATGATGCATGCATATAATCGTCAAAGAGGCAGTTGGGCATCATCAACAGTGGGTGCTTCTTTTGCGAAGGAATGGTTGACACTTTCTGTGTTTTTCTGCCACTTGCAGGGTGTCTTGGTAGGCCTAATGTTCTTCGCTGTGAGAAGATCCCAAGAAGTCTGAGCTTAATTTTATATACCTTTCAGCACAGTCATTAATTACATTGCTTCCTAGGACATTTACCAGGTTTTCGTTTAAGATGCTGTTATCATGCCATTTATTAACAGGCAGGTGCAAAAATTTATGGTTCAGGTTTAACAAGTTGATAAAATAGCATGAATCTTGTCCAACTAAATCACCAATCCTTGTTGATGGCCCAAAGTGTTGTGGAAATTTTGGTTTTTCAAACCCAGATCCATGTCGCTGTTTTGGGATGGCTGAGTGTGTATGTAACTATGTATCAATGCATTGTAGCATTCGATCAGCAATAAACCAAGTTTCTTCAACAGGGGTGTGTTCTCTGAATAGAGAAAGAGAAATAATTTCCTCTGTCAAGTACCAAAGGTGTCTCTTTAATGCCTTCAGAGCAATACAGTTATTGATGTTACTGTAAGTGAACAGCATCTTGTAAAACTTTAGATCATTCCATGGAGCATCAGTGGGCGATGGACATGTCAAGCACCACTGAGAATACACATGACATGAGTGACGAAGTTGACAAAGCCTCTTATCTTTGAGGTTTGTTGAGTGGTAGTAACAGTGCCAAGTGGAAGTTCTCCAATGTACTTTCCCAGAAGATATATCTTAATGGAGTAAATCAGCTTTGCCGTCCATCTGGCTTTATGCAAAGCTCCTGGGTTTTTGAAGGTTATTGAATTTTGCAGTGAATTTTCCAGGAAAATATGACAGAGTAATTAATCACCCCTCTGGAAACTATGCTGTGCAGTACAGCGTAACATCAGGAGACTTGGTAATTTGAAATTTTAGATCATTAAAAATTCGAGACAGAGTGACTTCCCTTGTACTATGGTGTCTACAGGCAGACTACAAGGGACGCTGCAGACTATCTTGATACATGCTGCTGAATACATCAGAAAGTTGGACTTGGGTTATGGTATACCAAATACATGGACCAAGCCAAATTTGAGTTTCAGTTTGAACTCAAGTTGGATCTTAGAATACGGGCCTTAGTATCCTATCCATGTCCTACTTAATCAGCATTAGCTGCACATAAGCACAGCACATAATAGGCAATTTTTGCAGCACTCGCTTTGGAGTTGCCTGTAATACACTGTTTCCAGTGACTTACATTAGTATGACTGGAATTTATTTTAACTACCCATTACTGGATGGAGGCAATCATTTTGACCTTTCTTGCACAAGAAAACAACAATGCAGTGGTTTCAGTAGCTGAAATTAATGTAAACACTTTTTGGTGCGAAAACCAATGCGCTAAGCACAACACACCACCTTGCTGTCTGCTTAATGGAGGTTGTGTGAGCCCCTGCTGTGCTATTACTTATTGTGATGTCCTATTACTTCATAGATGGTTTTTGATAATATTGTGTCATGTGATTAATTTTGGTGTTGTGTCAGTTGCTGCCACTTATGTTTGGTTGTTCACATCGTATGTTTGGCTATCAAGCCAACTGCTTTTCTTATGTTGTGCAAAAATGAAAAAAAAATTTTTTTGCTCAGATTATTATTTTGACAGCATTTTTGAATTAAAGTGGGGTATGGCAATAACTTTGATACCCAACAACCCATGTCTATCTAAAGTGGTTTTTGAGTTATGGCGATTGGAGTAGGGGTCATTTCATTATAATTCATCCAGGCCATGGAACCATAAAATTTATAATTGTCCCATTTTTTCCCAGTTTAAAATGCTTGAAATTCTGAGTTATTTGGCACAAATTTTGTCAAAATTGGTCGAGCGGTTTTTGTTTTATCGCTGTTTTAATCTTTGACCACCAGGTGGCGATTTTTTTAGTGAGCCGCATAAAAATGCTCATATCTTGGGACCTAGTTGCCCAATCTTCATAAAATTGGTATCTATCCCCCCATTTTCAGGGGTGGGCTTTTCAAAAATGAAGGTTAAAATGAGCTAGGAGTTACACTTTTTGTGATATAAACATTTGTAGTGCTTCGATATCATGGCCGATTTCGCCATGCGGCCACACATTTTTTTCAAAATTTTTTTGATCATTATTATTAGCATAGATGTTATATTCCAAAAATATCTTTTAAATCACTTACAATTCACAACCTCATAATAAAAAGTGTGCACAAAAATGCAGAATTTTTAAAATAGTCAAAAACATTGGATTTTTTTTTTTTTGAATTTTGAGATAAGACTTTAGATTCCATTACCACTACTTGTATTACAACTATTTTATGAGCAAAACTGTAGTCAAGCCTTTTTCTCAATACTAATATTGACGTAGATAACTGACTCCTATTCCAATAATTCCACTTTAATCACTAACAATTCATCAGTCCATACTGGGTGGTCCCCCCCCCCCCCCCCCCCCCTTACTACGCCACTGTATGTCAAGCAAAGAATAGTACAGTACTGTAGTATAATACACTATTACACAAAGTGAAGGAGTCAAGACATAAAGATGAAGGAGTTTAATACATCGAAAGGATGTAATGAGCTTGTCCTATGTGGGACATAATTAATTAATTATATCATTTTCTTAACATGTCTCGCTGCTACTAGTAGGACAGTGTGCACAGTACAATTGTGTTACTTTAATTTGTCAGAAGTTACATTAAAGAACAGCATATGCAACAATCTAAGAAATACATAACAATCTGAGAAAGAAAGTATACATTGCAAAATAAAGTCACACTGTTCTGAGGATATAACTACAAGTCTATGCATTTCTGCTATCATTTCTGAATTGGAATATATGGGCTTTGTCTGCACTGATCATTGTAAAATTACATATATACTAGGGTGGCTCTTAAAATTGAGTTTTTGAATTTTGCTTGGGACACCCTTTCAAGTGGTGAGGTTGTCAGAAAACATAACTCTTGCAAATTTTTTTTAAATTTGAAGTTGATTTAGAGGTGGCCCTCCCCCCCTAAAGTTCTGTGCCCTCCCTCAAAATACCAAATCTGCGTATCTCGAAAACCACTTGAGCTAGAGATACAGTTTTTGTGTTAAAAGATGCAGAAAACATGGTTTTCTATCTGCTTTCTGAACATTGAATGCATCTACCTTGAGTAGAAAAGCAGTTATTTAGAAAAAACGCATTTGACCAAATCTTGATTTTACAACCTTTTTTGTGACCACGAAACCGTCTACAAAATTTCGTTTTTTTGTCTTAATTTTTGCACCTTAGGGGGAACACTGGTAACGATATTCATTTCAAAATGTAATTCTGGTCAGTACTGGAAGAAGCGATATTATCGACAATATTTTACATATTGCCTTGCGTATTGTGACAGGATGTCTGCGACCTACACCATCGGACAATATCCCTGTCCTTGCAGGCAACCAAATAACTGAGTTTCGTCGCGAAAAAGCCATCCTGTCTCTTTCTCGCCGCACTACGAACCCCAACCACTTGCTCCACTCAAGTCTCTACGAGTCTGTGAGCGAGCAATCGAGCATCCTCTGCAACTGAAATCGAGACAACCATTTGTATGTGACGCACAACTCCTGATGAAAACCGCTGAAGACCAATCCATCAGCGCGACTACCTGGGAGGACAACAAATGGAGCTCAGAGTGGAAGAAGAACTCCTCAAGACTCTAAAGTTGTATCTCCGACACCAGCCCCCATCCAACCGGAATGCATAATTCGTCAAGGAAGGCCTGGGTGCGGCTCAACCGCCTGCGTACTGGGCTAGCCTACAGGAGTCAGACTATTCCGCTCCAACATGCACAAATGGGGGATGGCTCCATCCGCAATCTGTGAGTGTGGCAAAGAGGAACAAACCACAGATCACACCATCTGTAACTGCGCCAAATGGGGTGCGTGGTCTGCTTGAACTGGATGACGAATCAATGGATCAATGGACGAATCAAAGGATTGCTGCTCGACACTTGCTCAAGCATCTAAGCCGCATCGCCACTGCCCAAGAGTGGTAAAAGACTGAGCCCTTGACCCCTGGAGTAACAAAGAAGGTTTAAACGAAGAAGAAGCCATTTTGAATTAGAGGTGTAATACTGTTCTAGACCCTTATTGCTAAGAAACGCATCTACTTTGATGCTTGGTCTCCTTGGTGGACGTTCTCCTGTTTCATCTAACATGGTTGCCACCATTAGCTTTTTACTTTCCACAGACAATCGAGAGTCAAACAAGGCTAGTCCAACCATTTCTTCGGACAGATACCATGAATGGAAATCAAGCTTTTTGCATAAATCGCCTTCGCCATCCAACAAGTGCGATGCATAGCACCTGAAGCTTGAAAGCGGATTCCACGCTCAGGAGTTTCTCCAAGGAATATGATAAAAAACGGGCATTTTAGCTATGCATGAATGCATAAAAGTTTAAGAAAACTTATTTCGTTTATTGCTTTACCAGTTTTACAGGTTAGTTTATGAACTTTGTTTATTGAATAGTTTGGGCCACAATACTTGTTTAGCACTGTTTTGTGCTAGAATACCGAAAACAGGTTTTTTCTAAATAACTGCTTTTCTACTCAAGATAGACGCAATCACTGTTCAGAAAGCAGATAGGAAATCATGCTTTCTGCATCTTTTGACACAAAAACTGTATCTCTAGCTCAAGCAGTTTTTGAGATATGCAGGTTTGGTATTTTGGAGGAGGGCGCAAAACTTTAGGGGGGGAGGGCCACCTCTAAATCAATTTGAAATTCAAAAATTTTTTACAGGTGTTATTTTTTCTTACAACCTCACCTTTTAAAAGGGTGTCCCACACAAAATTCAATTTTTTTTCATTTTTTGCCAAATAAGAGCCACCCTAATATATACATACATCATTGTAAGATTATTAGTGCCAAGAAGTGTACGAAACATTAAAGATAGTTTTAAGTGACTTTCTGCAATAAAATACAATTAAAAAGTATTCAATAAAGTAAAACTATAGTTTTGCATGTATAACTAGTGCAATTAGTGCATCCCATTTTGCATTTAACATTATGTGACACTGGACAAAATATGCTCACTGCAGAGCCATTACAACATGTGAGGGGCAACAATCGGAATGAATAAAAGCGCAAGAACAAAGGCCGCCATGCATGTAAATAAACCGACAACCACGGTTTCTACCATGTAGCTGAACATGTGAGAGTTCAGTTTATTTTTTATTTTGTTGGCGAAAAAGAAAGACACAAAAAGCAAAAACACAAAATAATTCGCACAGCAGGGATGGCACCAAAAGACCGAAAGGTCACCAAAGTCAGCTGCCACCCAAACATTTAAACAAAAGGCACAAAATTAAGAACATTAACACATACATATAATATACTGTATAGCACAATACCAGCACTTTACATAATACATTGATGGAATAGCACAGGGCAACATAAAAAAACTGTGTAGAGAAATAAGCGGATGATACGTTTCAGGAGTGATCATTGTACAAATTCTTTAATAAACATTTATATTTAAATTTAAAAACATTAAAAGACTTTTCTTTCATTTCTTTTGGTACTTGATTCCATAGTTTCACTCCATTAAAACATAGCATCTTCTTACCAGAGTTTGACGTTGTAAAAGGCAAATATAAATCATTCTTTTGGTTCTGACGGGTTTTATGATGGTGAATTTCGTTTACAAAAATGAAGCAGCCAGCAAAGGCTCAGGGCAGCATTTTGTGCACATATTACTAGACAATTGAACACGGATTGTCATGCATGCGAATAAACTGCAAACCACAGTTTCTAGCATGTACAGTAACTAAGCATTGTGAGAGGAAGCAAAAATATAAATTAACATGAATGAACAAAGGTTGTTGCACACTTGGACACATAGAACAGCATGCCATTATTGTAACATTAGTCAAGACCTAGACAGCAATTTCAGGCAATCAAACCCAACATAATAGAAGCCAATCAATGCTCATCTTGAATGCAAATGAAGCGACGATTCACAGTTTCCATGTTTGGAGCCGAAAATGTGTATATTCTGCCAGTTGTAGTGGAAGGACTGTCCAAAATCATCATGATTGAAGAAATGTGCATGTAACACTTATCTTCATGGCCAGGCCAATTGAAAGATGGAGAGGGGCCACAAAGATGCATAAAATTGACCAGAACATCATTCTTTTCTTTGTCCACAATTTCAACAAGCCCAACCCACCACTGTCCGTCATAAACACATGCTACATAAGGCATGACACTTACATCTTGGATGTTTATCATTGGGGCTGCATCGAAGAAACAATATGTGCCAGCAAACTGTGAATCATCTGATACGCGCTTAAAACTGAAAGAACCAATACAACTTGAACTGAAGTAATGGTGTCCAACTGTCCATGAGTACCAGGCAGAGTGCTTCCACGCTGGAATCTTTGTTCAAGAGTGGTCATTTTTTGCCACAAGTCATGGTTAATCTCCATGTGACGGGATTGATGGAGTAGTAAAAAGCTGGGTAACGAAAGTCTAGGCAGACCAACTGCTAACCAAATTTTGACTGCTGCAGCTGCCTATCAATACTGCTCTGAAGCTGTAACAAGTGTAAGTAAGAAATACTCAACAAAGATTCCAGCGTGGAAGCACTGTGCCTGGTCCTGAATTTCTTCAATCATGATGATTTTGGACAGTCCTTCCACTACAACTGGCAGAATATACACATTTTCGGCTCCAAACATGGAAACTGTGAATCGTCGCTTCATTTGCATTCAAGATGAGCATTGATTGGCTTCTATTATGTTGGGTTTGATTGCCTGAAATTGCTGTCTAGGTCTTGACTAATGTTACAATAATGGCATGCTGTTCTATGTGTCCAAGTGTGCAACAACCTTTGTTCATTTATGTTATATTGTATTTATATTTTTGCTTCCTCTCACAGAGCTTAGTTACTGTATGTGCTAGAAACTGTGGTTTGCAGTTTATTCGCATGCATGACAACCCGTGTTCAATTATATAGTAATTTATGCTGCCTCTCACATGTTTAGCTACATGGTAGAAACCGTGGTTGTCGGTTTATTTACATGCATGGCGGCCCTTGTTCAATTGCGTTTTTATTCATTCCGATTGTTGCCCTCAAATGTTGTAATGGCTCTGCAGTGAGCATATTTTGTCCAGTGTCACATGATGTTGAATGCAAAATGGGATGCACTAGTTATGCATACAAAACTATAGGTTTATTTTATTGAATCCTTTTTAATTGTATTTTATTGCAGAAAGTTACTTAAAACTATCTTTAATGTTTCGTACACTTCTTGGCACTAATAATCTTACAATGATGTATGTATATATGTAATTTTACATTGATCAGTGCAGACAAAGCCCATATATTCCAATTCAGAAATTGCAATGTATATGCTTTCTTTCTCAGATTGTTATGTATTTCTTAGATTGCTGCATATGCTGTTCTTTAATGTAACTTCTGACAAATTAAAGTAACACAATTGTACTGTGCACACTGTCCTACTAGTAGCAGCGAGACATGTTTGGAAAATGATATAATTATGTCCCACATCGGACAAGCTCATTACATCCTTTTGATGTATTAAACTCCTTCATCTTTATGTCTTGACTCCTTCACCTTGTGTAATAGTGTATTATACTACTGTACTATTCTTTGCTTGACATACAGTGGCGTAGTAAGGGGGGGGGGGGACCACCCAGTATGGACTGATGAATTGTTAGTGATTAAAGTGGAATTATTGGAATAGGAGTCAGTTATCTACGTCAATATTAGTATTGAGAAAAAGGCTTGGCTACAGTTTTGCTCATAAAATAGTTGTAATACAAGTAGTGGTAATGGAATCTAAAGTCTTATCTCAAAATTCAAAAAAAAAAAAATCCAATGTTTTTGACTATTTTAAAAATTCTGCATTTTTGTGCACAATTTTTATTATGAGGTTGTGAATTGTAAGTGATTTAAAAGATATTTTTGGAATATAACATCTATGCTAATAATAATGATCAAAAAAATTTTGAAAAAAATGTGTGGCCGCATGGCGAAATTGGCCATGATATCGAAGCACTACAAATGTTTATATCACAAAAAGTGTAACTCCTAGCTCATTTTAACCTTCATTTTTGGAAAGCTCACCCCTGAAAATGGGGGGATAGATACCAATTTTATGAAGATTGGGCAACTAGGTCCCAAGATATGAGCATTTTTATGCGGCTCACTAAAAAAATCGCCACCTGGTGGTCAAAGATTAAAATAGCGATAAAACAAAAACCGCTCGACCAATTTTGACAAAATTTGTGCCAAATAACTCAGAATTTCAAGCATTTTAAACTGTGAAAAAATGGGACAATTATAAATTCTATGGTTCCAAAATTTCAATTTTCTGGATGAATTATAATGAAATGACCCGTAGGCAGAAATTTCGGAGTCGCGGTGGGGAGGGTAAACGGGGGGCCATGAAATTAAAAATTATTTCCAGGTTATTTTTTTCCCAAATGGAACAGAATTAACTTAGGGACAGATCAAAATTCAAATAAAGGGAGCAAGTGAAACACCCTAATGGACATAAAATCTTTGTAATTTTGAGTCATATTAGTAGCAATACATAGTAAGATAGTGTTCTGGTGTTGTGTACACACACAGACTGAGTGTGTACCACTGCGTGAGACGTTAATACACCATTTAGGGCACAAGTGTCACAAAATTTTGATCAGACTAGCTGTGTGATATCAGCTGACTAATAAAACATTGGTAATTTGACACATCAAAAGTTCATAGAGAAATGCACGATGGCGGAACCCTACAAATATTGTGACAAAGCATCAGTTATGTTTCAATTATATTCATTTTTTTGATCATATGGGTTGATATTTTCTAAGTTGAATATTTTGGTTTATGCAAAACTTACATCAACCAAATTTAGTAAAAGTATTATACTTCAATTGCTTTGTTTAAAGAAAAAAAATTTTTTTTTGCACCTTTTTCCCAACGCTCCGAAATATTCCCCCAAAGTTAGCGTATCAAAAATAAAATAAGAAAAACTTTAAACCTAAATTACCATTTGAAATGTTCATCTTAGCATAATTTAAAGTGCAAAAATGAATTCCTTGGGTCTTAAATTGGTAAAATGCATGTTTTCATTATGAAAATCGTTCAAGGTAAAGAGTTATTGCCAAAAAATGAAGGTGCAAAATGAAAAAATGGCTGTGCTCAGCTCCCAAAATCCTACTAGTGGCCGAAAATTCAAAGTGCTCTATCTCGGCCCCCAATAAAGATATTTCAAAAATTTTTTTTGCTATTGTCATCATTTTTTAGTATGTATAAAATATGTCAAAATAAGCAAAATCTGTGACTAGTGGTTACAAAATTTGAAAAAATCTGATGATTATAAATGGAATGCCCCAGAAGCGACAAAACACGAACGTTAAAATGTGCTTGTGACCGAAGTAAGTTATTGAGTTGAAAGAAATTTGGCACGGTTGCAACACCTTCAGAAAAATTTAAGAAATGAAGGGAAAATAAAAAAAAAAGAAAATGTTAAAAAAAAAATCAGGTTTAATGTCTATAAGTTAGCTAGTACTTTTAAATAGTTAAAATGATTAGTTTGGATCAACAAAAGTGTGGCCTACAGCTTGGATTGAAAGGAAATTATTGGGTACCGTAGCCTATAGTTATCCTGACCAGCAAAAATTGCCGTTTTTACATCGTTTTAATGTCGCTAAACGTTGAAGTCGTGTAGAAATGAGAACTTTGCTGACTAGGATACGTTGAAACTGGGAAACATTCACAGAAGCCCTTCGATTTGTTCCAAGAACCCATTTAACTTAACAGTTCATTTGTGCATTGATTCAACGTCTGAATACATTATCTTAAAAATCCAACGTATCGAAGAGTTTCTGTGAATGTTTCTCAGTTTCAACGCAGGCCTTAAAACTCGTGTTTTTTTCCGGCAGCCATCGTGGCCTACCGAGAGCTCCTTCTCGGCGGCCAAATCTACGTGCTTGAAGGCCAAAATACAATAACGATAGCACAAGTACATAGCATTAAACTTGCAACAATGTTAAAATGATCACTTAGCGTTGTTGAAGTCTAGGCGACGTCCTGCAATAGAATCGTTGTACCACGCATTAAATGCTTTATCTGGATTGTAATCCGGTATTGCGGGACCATCTATCGACCCTAAATTGTTTTCACTGCTCGCAGCTCAGTAAATTGTTTCAACTGCATACCGCCTTTATAAAACCTGACCATTTATTCTGTTATGATGTCACCATTGAGGGTGTGAAGTCACTAACCCACAGCGTTCTCAACTATGAAGACACGTGTTTTACCCACGGATGTCAACTAACCTAGTTCTCCTTTTTAACAACGATTCAATGTCCGACAACATTGAATCGATATAAAAACGACAATATTGCCAGCCGATGTAAATTAGCACTTTGGATTAACACTTTGTTAAAATGAACATCGGGAATTGCAAACAAGACTTACAACGCTGGTGATCGCAGCTGGATATATTCAATACAACAGTAGTGACTATGATGCGCTGACCTAATTCTGTGTCACTCTTTGATACTACATATTTTCGACATTTAATCCACGTTCATTCTACTGCGAAATTAAATAATTGGCTAGAAGAAACAGACGGCCAAACTTGGCCGACGGAGGAGGTAGCACAGGCGGACATTCAAGCACTACTTAGCGGCAATGGCCGCCGGCTGCTTTAAGGCTTGCAACGTATCCTAGTCATCAAAGTTCTTTTTTCTACACGATTTCAACGTTTAGCAACATTAAAACGATACGCCACACATTTGGTTAGCCTTTTCATTCTGTTACTACAATGTAAAAATGAACTGTTAGGCTAACTGGGTTCTTGGAACAAAATTTTGCTGGTCGGGATAACTAGGCTACGGTACCCGATAATTCTTTTTCAATCCAAGCTGTAGGCCACACATTTGTTGATCCAAACTAATCATTTTAACTATTCAAAAGTACTAACTTATAGATATAAACATGATTTCTTTTTTGTAACATTTTTTCCCCTTCATATCTGAAATTTTTCTGAAGGTGTTGCGACCGTGCCAAATTTCTTTCAACTCAATAATTTACTTCGGTCACAAGCACGTTTTAACGTTCGTGTTTTGTCGCTTCTACCAAAACAACTGAACTGACACGACGAATTCAAGCACGTTTTAGCGTTCGCGTTTTGTCGCTTCTACCTTTGCTATGTTGACGTGTATTGTTTTTGATATGATGGTCAGAAATAAAAACAACTCAACTGAATTGACATGACAAATTTTAATTTAATAGTTCAAACATTTTATTTATATTCCTTTCTGCACGTTCAGCGATGTTAAAACGATGTGAAAACAGTTAGGCTACGGTACCCGATAATTCCCTTTCAAAAATAAAATTTCAAAAACTCGCCGAATAGGGCACTCGCCGAAAAAGGCTCTCGCCGAATAGGGAACTCGTCAAATCGGACTAGCCGAATCAAATTAGCCGAATTGGACTCGACGAAACGGGCCATTCCGGCACTGAACAGTCTCGTTAGCTCTTGTTTGACAAGCTTTGTTTTGCATACGTTTCATTTATGTTTCGTATGTTACTGACGGGGGGACCACGTGAAGGCAGGGTTAGAGAAAAACCCGGGTTTTTTTTAAAAAGCCCAACCCGCCCGGGTTTTTTTAAAAAAACCTGGGTATTTTTTTGTTTTTTTTAAAAAGATGCAAAAAAAGGTAGATTCATGCTTATTTCACCTCAAAACTACTTTTTACGAATGAAGTGCCTTTCACTCACAGTACATGCTTGCCATAACTCAATAAAATAATGCACTAGGGCTGTTGTTGCTTGAATGTTGC
Organism: Aplidium turbinatum; assembly: GCF_918807975.1. Lineage (NCBI taxonomy): Eukaryota > Metazoa > Chordata > Ascidiacea > Aplousobranchia > Polyclinidae > Aplidium > Aplidium turbinatum. Next base: position 28,940,671 of record NC_137475.1, on the reverse strand, counting down.
ATCATCCATTAATTTAAGATCAAGTTGGATGTTGCATCATCCACTGATTTCTATACCAAGTTGATGCTACCGTGGTAGAAATCACATTATTGCATCATTTGCTATAGATTTGAAGGCAAGGAGCATTTATGCCATCATGTTTAAATATTTTTTATCATTTATATATATATTATATATAGTAATAGATAAGCAATTGAGCGATTGCGTGGCCAATTAGGCAAATGCTCTGAAACAGCCATGCATTAAAATCCAGAATCTGTAATTGGTAAATAGCCTCCTAAATTGCATTTCACATCATATTATACAGACTACAGTAGAGTAGTACTTTCAGGGTCCACGTCTTTTAGGCGCTGACAGTTAGGCGCTGGTCTAATAGGCGCGCACACTGTGGCGTCTGGATATTTAGGCGCGGAGCACTGTGGCGCCCGGTCATTTAGGTGCTATTCCTAGTAAAGTCTGCAGATTGTATCAGCTTGGCAGGTAGGGGCGTAGGGCAATGCTTTTCACACAAAATATATTGTTTTGTTAATGCGTGTGCGTTGTTGGTCCTGGCTTCAGTGAGTGAAGTTGCTTAAACCGGGTCTGCTACTATTCGGCGAGTCCGATTCGGCGAGTCCGATTCGACTAATCCGATTCGGCGAGTTCCCTATTCGGCGAGAGCCTTTTTCGGCGAGTGCCCTATTCGGCGAGTTTTTGAAATTTTATTTTTAAAAGGGAATTATCGGGTACCGTAGCCTAATTAGTAATTATAATTGCCGTTTTTACATCGTTAAACGTTGAAATCGTGCAGAAAGGAATAAAAATAAAATGTTTGAACTATTAAATTAAAATTCGTTATGTCAGTTCAGTTGAGTTGTTTTTATTTCTGACCATCATATGAAAAACAATACACGTCAACATAGCAAAGGTAGATGCGACAAAACGCGAACGTTAAAACGTGCTTGAATTCGTCATGTCAGTTCAGTTGTTTTTATTTTTGATCATGATATCAAAAACAATTCACGTCAACATAGCAAAGGTGTAGAAAAAGGTAGAAGCGACAAAACGCGAACGTTAAAACGTGTTTGTGACCGAAGTAAGTTATTGAGTTGAAAGAAATTTGGCACGGTCGCAACACCTTCAGAAAAATTTAAGAAATAAAGGAAAAATAAAAAAAAGAAAATGTTACAAAAAAAAATCATGTTTAATGTCTATAAGTTAGTACTTTTGAATAGTTAAAATGATTAGCTTGGATCAACAAATGTGTGGCCTACAGCTTGGATTGAAAGGAAATTATCGGGTACCGTAGCCTAGTTATCCCAACCAGCAGAAATTGCCGTTTTTACATCGTTTTAACGTCGCTAAACGTTGAAATCGTGTAAAAGAGAGAACTCTGATGACTAGAATACGTTGAAACTGGGAAACATTCACAGAAGCCCTTCGATTTGTTCCAAGAAGCCATTTAGCATAACAGTTCATTTGTACATTGATTCAACGTCTGAATACATTATCTTAAAAATGCATAATCTTAAAAATGCAACGTATCGAAGGGCTTTTGTGAATGTTTTTCAGTTTCAACGCAGGCCTTAAAACTCGTGTTTTTTTCCGGCAGCCATCGTGGCCTACCGAGAGCTCCTTCTCGGCGGCCAAATCTGCGTGCTTGGAGGCCAAAATACAATAACGATAGCACAAGTAAATAGCATTAAACTTGCAACAATGTTAAAATGATCACTTAGCGTTGTTGAAGTCTGGGCGACGTCCTGCAATAGAATCGTTGTACCACGCATTAAATGCTTTATCGGGATTGTAATCCAGTATTGCGGGACCATCTAACGACACTAAATTGTTTTAACTGCTCTCAGCTCAGTAAATTGTTTCAACTGCATATACCGCCTTTCATAAAATCTGACCATTTATTCCGTTATAATGTCATCATTGAGGGTATGAAGTCACTAACCCACAGCGTTTTCAACTATGAAGATACGTGTTTTACCCACGGATGTCAACTAACCTAGTTCTCCTTTTTAACAACGATTCAATATCCGACAACATTGAATCGATATAAAAACGACAATATTGCCAGCCGATGTAAATTAGCACTTCGCATTAACACTTCGTTAAAGTAAACATCGGGAATTGCAAACAAGACTTACAGCGCTGGTGATCGCAGCTGGATATATTCAATACAACAGTGGTGACTATGATGCGCTGACCTATTTCTGCGTCACTCTTTGATACTACATATTTTCGACATTTAATCCACGATCATTCTATTGCGAAATTAAATAATTGGCTAGAAGAAACCGGCGGCCAAACTTGGCCGACGGAAGAGGTAGCACAGGCGGTCATTCAAGCACTACTTAGCGGCCATGGCCGCGATGGTCGCCGGCTGCTTTAAGGTTTGCAACGTATCCTAGTCATCAAAGTTCTCTTTTCTACACGATTTCAACGTTTAGCGACGTTAAAACGATAAGCCACACATTTGGTGAGTCTTTTCATTCTGTTACTACAATGTAAAAATGAACTGTTTGGCTAACTGGGTTCTTGGAACAAATTTTTGCTGGTAGGGATAACTAGGCTACGGTACCCGATAATTTCCTTTCAATCCAAGCTGTAGGCCACACATTTGTTGATCCAAACTAATCATTTTAACTATTCAAAAGTACTAACTTATAGATATAAACATGATTTTTTTTTGTAACATTTTATTTTTTTTATTTTCCCTTCACATCTTAAATTTTTCTGAAGGTGTTGCGACCGTGCCAAATTTCTTTCAACTCAATAACTTACTTCGGTCACAAGCACGTTTTAGCGTTCGCGTTTTGTCGCTTCTACCTTTGCTATGTTGACGTGTATTGTTTTTGATATGATGGTCTGAAATAAAAACAACTGAACTGACATAACGAATTTTAATTTAATAGTTCAAACATTTTATTTTTATTCCATTCTGCACGTTCAGCGACGTTAAAACGATGTGAAAACAGTTAGGCTGCGGTACCCGATAATTACCTTTCAAAAATAAAATTTCAAAAACTCGCCGAATAGGGCACTCGCCGAAAAAGGCTCTCGCCGAATAGGGAACTCGCCGAATCGGACTAGCCGAATCGGACTCGCCGAATCGGACTCGCCGAAACGGGCCATTCCGGCTTAAACCGGCAATGCTTTTTCACACAAAATGTTATGTTCAACAGAAAAAATATATGGGTGAAGCTGCTTAAACCGGCAATGCTTTTCACACAAAATGTTATATTGAACAGAAAAATATGTCATGGCTTCCGTGAGTGAAGCTGTTGAAACCGGCAATGATTTTCACATAAAATGTTGTATTGAACAGAAAAATATATTGTATTTTAATGCGGCGTGCGCGTGTTCGGCATTTATTTGTTGTTAGTCCAGGTTTGCGTCGGTGAAAGCTTTATCAATAAATTATTCAAGTTTCCGAACATTATTAAGTTCACTTTTAGTTAGGTCAAATAATAACTACACTAAACATCAGTAAAAAATGTACCGTAGCCTGTATTCAAGCGGGCGGTAGGCTTGAGTGAAGAGTAACTTAGTTTTCCGTCAAAACCTGACTATTGGTATTTTTTCTAATTTCTAAAAAAATTGGCAGAAAAGTGTACTTCATTATAATCTTTACTACCCAAGCATGATACAATAATATGAAAATATATGTAGTTTAATCGTATGCCAAAACAATTCTGCACATGAGAAAAATTGTACTTTGTTTCTGTGCGCAATGCTTTAGGAGGTACAGCAAAATGATTATGGAGAAATTTGAAAAATTCTAAGCTAAAAGTTTACGTAATTCAGCCTACAGTCTTTTTGATCGAGAAATTCCAAAGAAGGGGTTGCCTAGCCTGTTTTGACTGCCAATTCCAATGAGTGAAAGAAAAAAAAAATCTACTGTGTCCCCATCTTTAAGAAGTCCTCATCTGATAACTGCACCGCTAAAATAATTTTTTTTTGATTAGCCAAAAAAGGTCAGGCAAAGACTATGGATCTGCCATCATTTACATTTTTTTTGCTTGAATTAGGCTACCTTTTAACCTTGGACGTAGGGATACTTCCTTGATCATCATTGCAAAAATCTCAAGACGTGTGTATAGCCTACGTCCGTGGTCGCGAAAGAGTTAGCTAAAAATGAACTCAATAATGTTGGAAGCTTGAATAATTTATTGATAAAGCTTTCACCAACGCAAACCTGGACTAACAACAAATAAAACAATAATAAATCAATATTTTGTGTGAAAAGCATTGCCCTACGCCCCTACCTGCCAAGCTGATACAAACCTGATACAATCTGCAGACTTTACTAGGAATAGCACCTAAATGACCGGGCGCCACAGTGCTCCGCGCCTAAATATCCAGACGCCACAGTGTGCGCGCCTATTAGACCAGCGCCTAACTGTCAGCGCCTAAAAGACTTGCTCCCTACTTTCACCAGTTTAACTATAAGGCCTTCTTGCATAAATGAGTTTTAGTGTAGTATACACAAAGTGGCCTTACTTGATTTTTGTGTACTGTACATAGAGCTGGGCGATATTACGATATTTCGATACAATACGATATTTTTTCGGCAGCGATATTTATTCACAAAGCTCCGATTTTATCGTTTATAAATGTACTGAAATTATAGCAACATTTTCGCATGCGCAGTGACACAGACATCACATGCGCAGAGTGTGCCAAGTGTGTGTGTGTGCATTGTTTACGCATTGCAAGCAGTCTGACATCGCATGCGCAGACAACCCTCAAGCGTGTGTGCATTGTTTACGCATTGCGAACAGTCTGACATCGCATGCGCAGACAACCCTCAAACGTGTGTGCATTGTTTACGCATTACAAACAGTCTTTGTGATTACGCAATCCTGCTTATTGATTCCCACGTGTTGCATTGTTGCAAAGGATGAAGTCCGGTAAATACGATCGGAAACTTGCAAGCTGACTGAATTTACGTAGCATAGCGTAGCGGCCGTAGCATAGTGTAGCGGCCGTAGCCTACAGTAGCTACAGCTAGGTAGATACTTTATTTTGTTTTGCTACTCACAGCTGCATCTCTATTTTGCATCAAAAACTATCAACAAGGATAGCTGCATCTGTACATGGTGGCGAGCTAATGCACTGACTTCCTACACTTGCAAAAGTTGCAAGAAAACTTCTGTGCGTTCAAGCCACCAGTGTTAGTAGTGAAAGGGTGTTTTCACTTAGTGGCTCAATTGTTTCCAAGAGATTGTGCCTAAAACCCTGCAATGTCAACATGCTGACATTTTTGTCCAAAAATCTTTAGTTTGCGACAGTTAAATTACAGCATTGTTTGCAATGTAGTTCATTTCAGTACCAGTGCTCAGTATGTTTTTCATGCAGTTATAGAAAGCCGTGCTTTGCGATTCGCCGTAAAATATCGAAACTTAGATAATATCGTTTTATTTTTGGTAATATCGTATCGAAATTATTTTACCAATATCGCCCAGCTCTAACTGTACATTTACAATATCCACTGCGTTTTCAGTTTATTCATGGAAATTTACTTCGCAATCACATCCTTAAGTCCTAATTTAAAGTTTGTTTTAAGTGCCTTGTAGTGTTTTTGTTCATTTTTTAAATTTTCTAATAAAAACTGGACAAATATGATGCTCTGGTTTTTTTTGGGTTTTTTTAAGTGTTTTTTTTTTTAAAAAAACCACCCGGGTTTTTTTGGGCCGGGTAAAATACCGACAACCCTGCGTGAAGGTGCTTGTCTTCCTCCCCACGTAAGTGGTACGTAAGCTGCACCAAAAATAGTACTACTGCCAACCTTGCCAAAGTGCTTAAACTGCAAGCAGTGAGCTTTGCGCAATGCATAGCAAGGTGCTCCCAGTAAAGTGCTCAATCGGCGTAAGCCAAGAGCGTCAATATATGTGTATTGTGTACAAATAATATAAGTACATTTTTATCTAATCACAACTAACTTCATTCTCAATTCTCATAAACATTCTCAAATCTCAACACAATCACAAGCAAATTCATTGATTAACAAAATCAAAACAGAATACCTTGTCAGGGTAATTGTAAGCAATGATCACTTCAAAATATATTAAAGGGCAACCCAGCAAACAAACATCAAATCAACTTTGACAAAATATTGAACAAATGTGAAAAGACGGATGTGATATTTGGGTAAGTGACCTATTAAATATAATTTATTTCACACCAGTTGGGTACAAAATAGCATCAGATCTGAAAACGCTGGAACATGTTTCCAGTTGGCTAACAAGGCTGTGGTAAAGCTTGCCTAGTAGTGCCAATCATCCGATAGTGGAAAACAAATTACAAAGTGTCAAACAAAACATGTCTATTAAATATAAAAAAACAAAATTAGATTATGCCCAACACCTGGGTGTAATAAGTAATTGGGTGTAATATAAGCAAATATTTTTAATAAAACGACAGTGTACACTGTACAGTAGTCACAAGTGTTTGTTAAAAAGTAGTTTTTCTAAATTAAAAAAACAACAAAATTTTTATAATACAGAAACAGTGCTCATTCTTTCTGGCAGTCAGAAGTTTAGGACACATCAGAACAGCAAGGTATTTAACGCTGCCAAAAAATTGCATTAGCGCCACTAATAGTGAAATAAAAATGAGCAGTTGAAAGATATTACAAAGCAACTTTCCTTTCGCAACCTTGTTTTGCTCTTGACAGGCAAGCAACACCCTCAACATGAAGTGTGCAATCAAAATTGGTTGATGGTGAACAGGCATTATATATATGGTACCGTATGACATATGTGTGTTCATTTTTTACAAGAGCACTGATTTCATGGGGCAACACTAAAAGGCGGAAATGCGGAACGCGGAAATAAGCCGGGCGTGAAATGGCGTATTGTCCGCAGAAGTAGCGATTTAATGCCAATGTAGAAAACGCGGAAATACGATCTTGGCGTCCATATTGTTTAACATAACGATAACTTCATCATGAAAGAATGAAATGTTGCAGCATGGAAAAAGGAGGAAATGCGATTTTTAACAACAACTCACCACCGAACCTACTTTTATGTTGAAATATCATTGAAAGATATTGTTTAGAAGCAATTGTGAGGTCATTAAATATTTTGACTGTTTTAATTCCACAGTTATTGGAGTAAATTTCGAAAATTGAAAGGAATTTATTTAACCCTTTCCTTCCCGAATTATTTTCCCGTGGTGGGAAAATGGGGGTAGCTCTCATGGGGGTAGTACTGACGCTCTCATGGGGGTAGTAATGCTCTCATAGGGGTAGTAATGACTTCAAAAAAAAAATGATAAATTTTTTTTTGTTTGTATAGTTTATTTAGTGTTGCCGAACGGCAACGCTGGGAAGGAAAGAGTTAAACAGGAAAAAGGCGGAAATACGATTTTTAAGAACAACTCACCACCGAACCTACTTTTATGTTGAAATATCATTGAAAGATATTGTTTAGAAGCAATTGTGAGGTCATTAAATACTTTGACTGTTTTAATTCCATAGTTATTGGAGTAAATTTCGAAATTTAATGGAATTTATTGAAATAGGAAAAAGGCGGAAATGCGATTTTTAGCCACAACTCAATACCGAACATTTTCTTACGTTGAAATATCATTGAAAGATATTATTTAGAAGCAATTGTGAGATCATTAAATACTTTTAAGTTATTTTGGCAGCCGATTGTAGCATCGAATAGACAGCGATAGACACGTGTTTCGCCAATGAGGCTGGGCTCATCAGTATCGCACCGTATTCTTGCCACTTGAGTAATCGACCGCCGCTTTACCAGTCAGTTTAACTCTTATCTTTGTGGAAAGAAAGAGCCAACAAAACCAGCATGTGCCTGGGGTGGGTCAATGTGAAGAAAGGCGTTCTTCCCGGCTATCAGCACAAGGCTGAAGTACATGCTGGTGTCTCACATTGACCCACCCCAGGCACATGCTGGTTTTGTTGGCTCTTTCTTTCCACAAAGATAAGAGTTAAACTGACTGGTAAAGCGGCGGTCGATTACTCAAGTGGCAAGAATACGGTGCGATACTGATGAGCCCAGCCTCATGGGCGAAACACGTGTCTATCGCTGTCTATTCGATGCTACAATCGGCTGCCAAAATAACTTAAACGTTTAATTGGAGGTCTTAATGGCTAGCGTGGAAGCTACACCGTTCTGGTTAGCGAAGCGTTACTGCTGCTCGCTGTGCTAGTGAGTAATCAGCCTTGTGCTGATAGCCGGGAAGAACGCCTTTCTTCTCATTAAATACTATTACTGTTTTAATTCTAAAGTGATTTCGGTTTATTTCCACGATTCCGCATTTCCGCCTTTTAGTGTTGACCGATTTCATGCAATTTTATTTCGTGATGTACTAGTTTTCAACTAATATGGATGCATCCCTTTCATTGATAACAGTTCATTTCAACCTTTGCTTGTGTTTTAAACTTCCTACAATAGCAACTAGAATTAAACAAACGCAATTATAACATCATTATAATGAACAGTGCTGAAAATAAGTGATTTTACTAATTAAAAGGTTTCTGGTAACGATCTCAAAGATATCTTCACTGTTAAATATTTCAAAAACTAGAGTCAATTAGAACAAACTAATGGCTTTTCAGCACCAGAGACATTAACATATTCTAAAATGACTCACACTTTGTGCAAATTTTATTTGCTGGCCTGTCTCAAATTAAGTGATTGTTTATTGTACAATGAACATACATTTTTACATTATTTAAAATGTAGGAAGTGGTAGTAAACGTCTACAGCGCTGTAGATGCAGCGGTTGCAGCCGTTCCAAGCTCTTTTTTCATCTAAAAAGTACTTTTACTGTGCGTACGCCCTACGCGGCAAGTGCAACCTATTTCGTCCTCTGAACACTTGGTACCGGTACCCTGAAAAGATCGAGAAAAAAATAGCCTACAACAGAGCCGAAGTTGCTGATCGGAGTTGCCACAAAAATCTAATGAGCTCTTAAACTGACGACATCGAAAGTGGCTCTCAGTGACCTTTGTGCATTTGCAGTTTGTGTATTATTTCATTGTTTTGGATATGGACAGGTTTGTCTGACGCAAATAAATAATAATAATAATATCCGTATATATATATATACATCTTTTCTTTTATTATTTGTCGATTTAATTCTAACACATTGTGAGTATCTTTGCTTCAAAATTTCATGGAGAGTCTAGCACTTGTTACTGGCTAAATTAAACAATTGCTGGCAGATGTAAGCTTTTTTACATTGATTTAGCGTTTGCAGGTGTTGAATCAGCGTAAAAAATGGTTAATTTGCTGGCTGGAGTTTCTATAACCAACAGGTGTTTGAAATTTGTGTTTTTTTGCAATTCATATTTTGTTAGATTACTTTGGCATTCACATCGGCTGCCGCTGCCGCCAAATTCTAAAGCTGCAACATAATGACTCAGTGAAGTGAAGGCAGAGGTTTGTTGATTGTGGAATTTTGCTTAGTAAAAATGTGTTATTTATCCTAAAGAAAAATAGCTGTGGTAAAAAACTTTTGAAGCAAATTTTGAACACATGTTGATTGTTGATTGCATAAACCTAGCCAGCAAATTGACATAGGTGCAACCTATTTCGTCCCCTGAACACTTCGCACCCTGAAAAGATCAAGAAAAAAATAAATAAAACAGAGCTGAAGTCGCTGATCGGAGGTGCCGCAAATATTTCAAAATTGGCTGTGGCTATTTTTACACTATATAGTGTAATAATAGCCTCAATAGTGTTGCCAGATAAGGTATTCTGCCCTAATTTGAGAAAAATTTGAAGCTGTTGAAAACAAAAACTTGTATTTTGTAAAAATAAATTTTCTCCTGGGCAAAGATCAAAACCCTAATCTTATTCCTAACCCTTACCTTAACCTGTCCTAACTTTAATCCCAACTCTGGTAACACCTGATTGTAACTATGACACTAAGTGTGGAAAAATAGCCACTTTTTTCAAAAGTTCTCTCAATCTTTTCAGGGGACGAAATAGGTTGCAGGCCTCGAAATTCGATTTTGTTGACAGCGGAACAAACGTGTCCGGTCTAAACAGCTATCTCGGCGGACAAATTAAGTCTCACTGCAGACACACCAGTTTTAACTTCGATCGTCATGCTTAATTACTTTATCTTGAACTATATCTACGGTTCAGAAGACTTTTAAAATTTCAGCGAAGTCACTCTGAAAGGCTTTCATCAGACCAACGACCTGCGCTTGAAGAGTCAAACGTTTCACCAAAATTGTTTCCTTAGGTTTGTTTTTGCGTGTCATGTGATCGAAAGTGATAAAGAGCAAGTACTAAGTAGGTTCATCGTATTCATTCTGACTTATAAAATTTCCCTGGGCCTTTTCTTTCTTACTTGTAATACCAAAACTTAGCCCTTGGCCTACCGTACTCGTATAATCTAATTTTGTAACCAACCTTGCCTTATAAATATTACTCCGAAATTAAAGCCAGACATTGTGAGTTGTGATGTAACCCTTAAACTAAATTGTGCTTATTAGTGCAGAAGTAGGTACGACCGTACGAGCTGGTATACAAGCATAGATATCTTACAATACATACCATAGACCGAGTTTAACCATTTATCCCACAAATAGTTTTAAAGATACCAGCATTTAATAAACGCTAATCTAAAGAACATATCTCTGTCTATTTACAAGCAAAAGTTGAGGTTGATAGATTTTTCACAAAGCGAGCAACCGGGCTTCAAACACTAGCAAATAGCGCCCGATAACTCGTTGCATTTCCGAATCGAAGCAAGTATACAAGTCTCCCCGGTCTGCGATCATTATATGACTTTATTAAATTAGTTGTAACTTGCTTGTTTCTGCTTCGATTTTTCACAATTGAACCATTGCTGGAAAGCACAAGCTATTGTCTACCCAAATAAAGCTAAGTCAAACCCTAAAAGTTAAAAACATTTCCTAGGTAAATACAGTAGAATTCGCCTATAACGGCTTCGTTTATAACGTCAATTTGCCTATTACGTCACATTTCGCTCGGTCCCGGCAGAATTCCTATCTTTTACGTACAGTCGTACATTGTAGTTCGGCTACAACAGCATCGCCTATAACGTCAATTTGCATGTAACAGCACCCTTTATTGGTCCCCAGACATCTTTTGTTCGTTTATAACGTCACTTTAAGCCATCACCTTCACCACGAACAGTCAGTCTTTTAATCCAGTTAGCGCTGCTGCTTGCAAAATGTCTTCCCTTTATTTTGCTACGTCGCTTGCAGCAGGGACTTTAATTAACTGAATTAACTTTTTTCCCGGTGAAAATCTATCACGTGTAAAAAGCAGCTCTACAGCTGACCTTGGAACAACTCAAAGCAACAGTTGTACGTGCAGTACTTCCGAAGTCACGGCGATAGCGAGCAAATCCTACATTATTTAGCAAAAGCTGAACTCTATGTGGTAGGGAAATCCGTGTCGAAACCGAAACAGCTGAAGATCAATGCCTTTTTTCTACTACTGTACCGTATGTAACGAGCTGTATTGCACAAATTTCCTGTAGCCTACCTTTCGCTGTAGGCAGAGATGGGCGTGATCTTGATCTTGAAGATCACAAGTGATCTTGAAGATCAAGATCTTGAAGATCACTTTTTTTTTGGTGATCTTGATCTTGATCTAAGATCACTTTTTTTTGTGTGATCTTGAAGAACAATAAGATCAAGATCACTTTAAAATTAAAGTTTACTTCCTAGATAGAGGTATTTTTTTAAAACTTGTACTGTACAAAGTAGTTAGTGGCGACTACTAACATTAAGCCACTGCTAATCTGGTATGTGTCGAACAAAAGACCAGGGTTGCCAGATTCTGCAGAGCAATATATACCAAATAGTAAAAAAAAATATACCAAATATATACCAAACTTAAAAAGTTATACCAAGTTTATACCAAAAAGATCTGAAAAACAAAAGTTTTCACAAAAATTACGTTTTGCACACATCGGGTCCCACGAATTACCCATAAGCCCCATAAGTACCCATAAGTACCCATAAGCACCATAAGTCGCGTCGAATTACCCATAAGTCGCGTCGAATTACCCATAAGCCCCATAAGTCGCGTCGAATTACCCATAAGCCCCATAAGTAGCGTCGAATTACCCATAAGCCCCATAAGTCGCGTCGAATTACCCATAAGCCCCATAAGTCGCGTCGAATTACCCATAAGCCCCGTAAGTCGCGTCGAATTACCCATAAGCCCCGTAAGTCGCGTCGAATTACCCATAAGCCCCATAAGTCGCGTCGAATTACCCATAGGCACCATAAGTAGCATTGAATTACATAGAAGTAACGTCGAATTACCCATAAGCCTGTATAGTGTAGTCTATAGCCGTCTAGAAGCCTAGTAGTCGGCTGCATAGCCGAGTGGTGAGGAGCACGGGCTGGACGTTCCAAAATATAGTTCGACACCGCTCAAGAGCAGGACACTTGAAGGCATGCCTAAAGGTGGACACAAAGATTGGCTTCGTTGCCTTCCCGTCCGCTTATGTGTAATCTGCAGTTTGCTGCAGCAGATGGAGTGTTTTGTCCGATAAAATACCTTAACATTGGACAATTTTCCCTATGAACCAGGTGACTGCAGCATAGCAATCGTTCTCGCACTCAGCCAAAGACTTAATTCTTGCTTTAAACTTGATAATTAAAGAAAAAAAAGAATAATGACAAGGGTGGGAAACAAACCCGTGTCACCAAATTCAATAGCCTTTGCCTTAACCACTCAGCCACGCAAGAGCTCGTGAAATCTTCGCTTAATTTGTTTATATGGGTAATGTTTCGAGAACGCTCACAATATTATCAGTTTAGTTTGTGAGAAACTGTACCTAAATTGTTAAAATTTGTCCAGTATACAATGTCTATCCCTGTATTTAATGCCAATGTTGAGAGAATTTTCAGTGTTATGGGTAACATATGGACAGATGAGCGCAGTGGCGTAGCCAAGGGGAAGTGTTTTGGGGGTTACTACCCCCCCCCCTTTGTCACGCGTGTGACATATTGAGAATGATGCTTTCAGTCTCTATGCCTCAAAACAAAGTTTGCCTAATTTTAAACGAAACTGCATTAAAAGAGCGAGTTTTGCCAATACCAAACATTTAAATATCTCAGCTGGGAATTAGCAACAAGAAAACATAGAGACATAGCTCTATTACCGAAAAATGCCCAAGAAATAATGATCTTATCCTTTTGCTATGCCACCAGACAGCACCATTTTACAGGAATATTTATACCCACATTTTGGTTGAAAATGCTCTCAGAATGCACCAAATTCAAAGTCATTTTTCAAAATTTTCTGGGGGAGGCCCCCAGACCTCCCGCCACTGGGTGTCGCCTTTGGCGAAGACGCCGTCGGGCCTCGCCCGCCGGCCGTCAACCCCTCCCCCTTTCACAATTCCTGGCTACGCCACTGCTTTGAGAACATTGAGGATGCGGTCACGCGCTTTCAAAATGTTCACTATTTTGAGGAAAAATATCTGGCAACCCTACTTATGGGGCATTTGGGTAATTCGACGCGACTTATGGAGCTTATGGGTAATTCGACTCGGGTCGAATTACCCATAAGTCGCGTCGAATTACCCATAAGCAACGTGGAATTACTTACGCTTTCATGTCAGCGTAGGTGTAATCTGCAAGTCGCTGTTGCGACTTGCGATCGTGTAACTTGTTTGTTTGTTTGTTTGTCTTAAACTGATTGTCCTGCTTTGGTATCATGCACGTTATAACGTCCGCGTTTTGTCGCTTCTACCATTTATAGACCTATGAACCAGGTGACTGCAGCATAGCAATCGTTCTCGCACTCAGCTAGAGACTTAATTCTTGCTTTGAACTTGATAATTAAAGAAAAAATGAATAATGGCAAGGGTGGGAATCAAACCCGTGTCACCAAATTTAATAGCCTTTGCCTTAACCACTCAGCCACGCAAGAGCTCGTGAAATCTTCGCTTAATTTGTTTATATGGGTAATGTTTCGAGAACGTTCACAATATTATCAGTTTAGTTTGTTTTTATTTCTGACCATCACAACGAAAAAACAATATACGACAAACTTAGCAGAGGTCTATAAAAGGTAGAAGCGACAAAACGCGGACGTTATAACGTGCATGATACCAAAGCAGGACAATCAGTTTAAGTGACACGATCGCAAGTCGCAACAGCGACTTGCAGATTGCATATACGCTGACATGAAGGCGTAAGTAATTCCACGTTGCTTATGGGTAATTCGACGCGACTTATGGGTAATTCGACGCGAGTCGAATTACCCATAAGCCCCATAAGTCGTGTCGAATTACCCATAAGCAACGTGGAATTACTTACGCCTCATGTCAGCGTATATGTAATCTGCAGGCTTTGGTATTGTGCACGTTATAACGTCCGCGTTTTGTCGCTTCTACCTTTTATAGATCTGTGCTAAGTTTGTCGTGTATTGTTTTTTCGTTGTGATGGTCAGAAATAAAAACAAACTAAACTGATAATATTGTGAGCGTTCTCGAAACATTACCCATATAAACAAATTAAGCGAAGATTTCACGAGCTCTTGCGTGGCTGAGTGGTTAAGGCAAAGGCTATTGAATTTGGTGACACGGGTTTGATTCCCACCCTTGCCATTATTCCTTTTTTTCTTTAATTATCAAGTTTAAAGCAAGAATTAAGTCTTTGGCTGAGTGCGAGAACGATTGCTATGCTGCAGTCACCTGGTTCATAGGGAAAATTGTCCAATGTTAAGGTATTTTATCGGACAAAACACTCCATCTGCTGCAGCAAACTGCAGATTACACATAAGCGGACGGGAAGGCAACGAAGCCAATCTTTGTGTCCACCTTTAGGCATGCCTTCAAGTGTCCTGCTCTTGAGCGGTGTAGAACTATATTTTGGAACGCCCAGCCAGTGCTCCTCACCACTCGGCTATGCAACCGACTACTAGGCTTCTAGACGGCTATAGACTACACTCTACACTATACAGGCTTATGGGTAATTCGACGTTACTTCTAGGTAATTCAATGCTACTTATGGTGCCTATGGGTAATTCGACGCGACTTATGGGGCTTATGGGTAATTCGACGCGACTTACGGGGCTTATGGGTAATTCGACGCGACTTATGGGGCTTATGGGTAATTCGACGCGACTTATGGGGCGTATGGGTAATACGACGCGACTTATGGGTACTTATGGGTAATTCGACGCGACTTATGGGGCTTATGGGTACTTATGGTGCTTATGGGTACTTATGGGTAATTCGTGGGACCGCACACATCAACTAGCTGAATTATGTTTAATTTTTAACTTGGGCAAAGAACGTTTTAGTTTGGGCCAATTTTAATATATATGACTCGAAGATGAATTGATTACCACAGCGATTTCGCATTTTAATATTTAATCAAGTTTCAGAAAACAAAAAAACTAAACGTTGCTGGAGCATTGGTTCCTGTGATGCAGACGAGACTACGCTCATGTGGCTAATGCATAAAACCCACCATGCAATCATCAAGAACCCAACAAAACAGACTTTACTCCGAATAGCACCAAAATGACCGCGTGCCACACTAAATGTCCAGACGCCACAGTGTGCACACCTATCTGGCAGGCACCTAATTGTCTTCGCCCAGTGGCATAGCCAGGAATTTTGAAAGGGGGTTTTGACGACCCAGCGACAGGGGGTATGGACCTCCCCCAGAAAATTTTGAAAAATTACTTTAAATTTGGTGCATTCTTAGATCATTTTTAACAAAAATGTGGGTATAAATATTCCTGTAAAATGGTGCTGTCCGGTGGCATAGCAAAAGTATAAGATCATGTTTTTTTTCGGAATTTTTTGGTAATAAAGCTACGGTAAGTCTTTATGTTTTCTTGTTGCTAATTCCTGGCGGAGATATTTAAATGTTTTGTATAGGCAAAACTTGCTCTTTTAATGCAGTTTTGTTTACAATTCTAAAGGCAACTTTGTCTTAGAGACATAGAGATTGAAATCATCATTCTCAATATTGTGGCATCATACGCGTGCCAAAGGGGGGTTGTAAGCCCCCCCCCCCTTGTCTACGCCACTGTCTGCGCCTAATAGACTTGCTCCGAAAATTTAGGAAATTTTTCACTTTGCCAAAGTATCAACGTCAGGGTAATAAAAAGAATTAAGTAATTATGATTCAATAATTACATACGATATAACACAATAAGGGTATTAGTAAACATAAATAAAGTTTTAGTCACACATTAACAACACTGTTCAACACTTTGAAACCAAAATTTACATTCCATCATAACAGCACAGTAAAAGTCATAAGTCAACAACACTTGCAATGTTGCTCACTGAGAAGAATTCTTTAACACCTTGAGACAACAATACGTTGTAAAACATTACAGTTAGGCAACTCCAGTCCAATGACACTCATGCTTTAGAAAACCTTTAGGTCTTTATGGTCATTAGGCTAAATCTCAAATGGTACATCCATTTTAGTGTTTCAACTTAACTTTTTTAAAGAAGAAACAAATTTTTATTGGTCAACACACTCCAAATTTGGGTGCTCTTCCACAAGACGCCCTGTTGGTCAACCAGACAAAATGATGACGTCACACATTGGAATGGACTATTATGAAGGAGGAAGTGCGGGGTGGAAATGGAACGAAATACACCAGAAGGAAATTGTCTCCCATTCATTCATTTCTTGTTCAATTTCAACAAATTTGCTATTGTTGGAAAGCACAAGCATAGATCTTCTTCTCTCGTTTGACTTGTAGCAGCTTAGATTGGCAATGCCTCCTCGTGCAGCCAAGATACGGTAGTTGGGTCCAGTTGTCGAATACCAGTGATTCCACTTGGGGGTCGTAAGATGGAACATTCGTGGAGTATGTGTTGCATTGTTTGTTCTACCGCTCCGCAGACACATATCGGCGAATTATGCAACCCCCACCTAAACAGATTAGCTCCAGTACAGCCAACGTCACATCTGATCCTGTTCAATGTGACCCATGCCTTTCTTGAGAGGTCTGCTCCAGGAGGGATGGAGAGTGCTGGCATAACTGAAAACTGGGGAGGGATATGTGGCAGCTCGTTCCATTCTTGGGCCCATGTTTCCATGCAGCTGAAGTTCTTATCCACAAGTTGTATAGCGTATCGATGGAATGGGCGCCTTGATGATAGGCGTTGAGGTCTGACTGGTCCATTTGTTTGGGAGTGACTGTGGAGAAGGTGTTGAGGATCGAGTCTCGCATGTAGAGCCAGTTTGTAAGAGGCTTCTTCCCTACGGACATGAGCAGGAGCAATGCCAGCCAAAGTTGGCAGATAAGCAGTAGGTGTGGGGCGGAGACAGCCAGTGATGATGCGCAAGGTGTCGTTAATGCATACATCCATCTTTTTTGTGTGTCTGCTGCGGTTCCACACAGCTGAGGCATATTCGGCTGAGCTGTAGACCAAGGCTAGTGCACTTGTACGCAAGGTTGATGCTCGGGCTCCCCATCCTGTTCCTGCTAGGCTTCTCAAGAGGTTATTTCGCGAGGTAACCTTGGCACGGAGTGACTCGATGTGGGGTCTGTAGGTCAACTGCCGGTCAAGTTTTACTCCAAGGTAAGTTGGGTTTGCAGTGTATGGTAAAGGATTTCCTTTTAGCGAGACAGACAGTTGACGCTGAGATTCCCGATTATTTAGATGGAAAGCAGAGATTGTTGTTTTCGACGCATTCAGTTTGAGCCTCCACTTGTCCAGATAGTCAGCCACCAGTTTCAGGTCAATTTCAAGTTTTCTTTCCACCTCATGCCAGTTCCTGTGAGCATATAGAAGAGCTAGATCATCCGCATAGCCATACTGTTGCGATGTAGTGCATGGGAGGTCACTTATATAGATATTAAATAGGAGTGGCGATAGTGTTGACCCTTGGGGGACGCCATTTTTCAGGCGGCGTGGTCTGCTGGGTTTTCCCTCGTTGGTATGCAGTATGAAGGTACGGTTCGAGATGGTCTCTACCAGAAACTTAACCATGTGTCGGTCAGGAATGAGCTGTAATAGCTTCATAGTAAGACCACGGTGCCACACAGTGTCATAGGCTGCTGTAAGATCCACTAGGACAACACCCACCTTCTCACGGGCTTCAAAACCACTTTCGATGTCATCAGTAAGCTTGACAACCTGGTCAGTTGTGCATCGGCCGCGTCGGAATCCAGCTTGTTCTTCTGGCAGCTTTGGGTCAACGATTGGTTCGAGTCTGCTCAGTAAGAGACGCTCAAGTAACTTGTATGGCACACAGAGCAGGGAAATGGGCCTGTAACTTTTAGGGTTATCAGCTGGCTTGTTGGGCTTTCTAATGGCTATGATGTTAGCTTTCCTCCAGATCTTTGGGAGGAGCAACTTCTTTAGGCAGAATGACATGAGCTGTCGCAGCCACTCTCGTGCGAGTGGTCCAATATGTTTAATTAGCTCTGGTGGGATTTTGTCTGGGCCTTGTGATTTGCCAGTTTTTAGGTGTTTGATGGCTGCGTCTAACTCAGAGATGTTAAAAGAGGTAGATAGGAAACAGCTTGAACTGGGTACCTTCCATAGTTGGTTGATTTCATTTTTCACTGCTCTGGCATGCGCTTTATCAGCTCCTTGATATTGGCCATTTGCGAGAAGTTGTTTCGCTATGGAGTTGGCCGTTATAGGGCATGGCTTTGGTTTCGTGGTCCTGCCTGTGAGGCGGTTGAGCGTTGACCAGGCTTTCCGACTTGAGTGGGTGAAGTCTATTCCAGCGACGGATTCCTCCCATCTATCTCTTTTTTTCCTGTTGATGCAGTCTGTTAAGTCAGTAGCGGCTGCCGCAGCTGTCAAGCCAGGTTCGGATGACATAAAAATATCATATTTTTGCTGACACTCGTTATCCCAGGTTGGGATAAAATTTCTCCTGCAGCTCCTTGGGATGGATAGCTTGGCTGCCTTGATGAGGTGTTGACAGAATTTTTTGTATGCTGCGTCCACTCCTACGGTGTTTGCTTCAGGAATCTGGTTACATTGCTGCTCTACAAGGTCGGTGTACTTTTCCCAGTCCGCTTTCCGGAAGTTCCATCTTGGGATGTATTTGGTTGGTACTGGTCGAATTGGGTTAGAAGGGACAATCAGTGAGGGTCGGTGTTGGGACCGAGGGAATTTCTCCAGTACAGCACGATGCGGGAGGATTCCGCCAAGCTTCACAAAGGCCAAATCGGGGTTAGATGTGGTACCCCATCTGGCAGAGCGGAAACTATCAGGTTGTTTTGGGTCGTGCAGAAGCTGAGCCTCTACGAGGGATGCCCAATCTTCCAAAACTGTCCCATCAGAGTTAGTGATGTTATAACCCCATTGAATGCTGTGGCAGTTGAAGTCGCCAGCGTACATGCATGGGGAACTGAAGTTCGGGATCGAATCGTTCAGAAATCTTGTCTGTGGTGACTTGTAGACGTTAACAACGCATACGCTCTCGATAGTAGTAGCGACCCACTCTATGTCTGAGTCACTATCATCAGAAGAGGACACATGTGACCAATTTGCAGCACTGTGCACAAACGTCGCAACTCCATGGATTTTACTAAGAGTGTAGGAGGCAAGTTGGAAGCCCGTTATCTTCAGGCGCGAAACATCCACACAGTGAGTTTCTTGGAGCAGGATGGCAGTCGGTTGCAAGGGTTCAATCAGGTGTTCTAAAACTGTAGACTTGGCTCTTGAAAAGCCTTCCACATTGAGCTGCAGCAAGGTTATTCCTTCCCTTACGACATTCGTTGATGTCCGCCCTAATAAGGGCGCTTGATCGGGGTCGGAATTAATCGGAGACTGCAACTCCATTTGCATGTTGTTTGCTTCAGATAAGCTTTGCTTTCTCTTTGCTACTTGTCGGTTTGTTGTCATTAGTCGAATCCAGGGCTCACCACGTGGAGGTTGACAACTTGACAACTCAGCATAGATCTAACCAACTAAATTAGTACCAAGTCCCAAAATACTACTAGCTCTATCTGGTGGCCACCTAAACTTGACCAAATTCAAACCATCACCAAAACTTCATTTTAAATGATAAACAATCTAAATCAAATCTAATTAAAAGAACATGTTACTGTTTATTGAAGTGCTAACTTTCATTGTTATATCTTATTCAATATGCGCGCAATCGTGGCCACCTAAACTTGACCAAATTCAAACCATTATCAAAAGTTTATTTGGAATGATCAGAACATTAAACGACAAACAATTAAAAGAACATGTTACTGTTTATTGAAGTGCTAACTTTCATTGTTATATCTTATTCAATATGCGCGCAATCGTTGTTCGAAGACAGCCCCCCAACGAAGCTTTTGCCCAATGCATTTCAATCGCGAATCGATCGTCTTCCAGTTCACGCCCTGCATGTTCACGATAATTAATTGTCTCCCATTTATTCATTTCTTGCTCAATTTAAACAGATTTGCTATCGTTGAAAAGCACAAGCATAGATCTAACCAACTAAATTAATACCAAGTCCCAAAATACTACTAGCTCCATCTGGTGGCCACCTAAACTTGACCAAATTCAAACCATCACCAAAACTTCATTTTAAATGATAAACAATCTAAATCAAATCCAATTAAAAGAACATGTTACTGTTTATTGAAGTGCTAACTTTCATTTTTATACCTTATTTAATATATGAGCAATCGTTGTTCGAAGACAGCCCCCCAACGAAGCTTTTGCCCAATGCATTTCAATGGCGAATCGATCCTCTTCCAGTTCACGCCCTGCGTGATCAATGGTGAATCGATCGTCTTCCAGTTCACGCCCTGCATGTTCACGATAATTAATTGTCTCCCATTTATTCATTTCTAGCTCAATTTCAACAGATTTGCTATCGTTGAAAAGCACAAGCAGGGATCTAACCAACTAAGTTATAACCAAGTCCCAAAATACTACTAGCTCCATCTGGTGGCCACCTAAACTTGACCAAAATCAAACCATTATCAAAAGTTTATTTGCAATGATAAAAACATTAAACGACAACCAATTAAAAGAACATGTTACTGTTTATTGAAGTGCTAACTTTCATTTTTATACCTTAATTAATATATGAGCAATCGTTGTTCGAAGACAGTCCCCCAACGAAGCTTTTGCCCAATGCATTTCAATGGCGAATCGATCCTCTTCCAGTTCACGCCCTGCGTGATCAATAGCGAATCGATCGTCTTCCAGTTCAAGCCCTGCATGTTCACGATAATTAATTGTCTCCCATTTATTCATTTCTTGCTCAATTTCAACAGATTTGCTATCGTTGAAAAGCACAAGCATAGATCTAACCAACTAAGTTAATACCAAGTCCCAAAATGCTAATAGCTCCATCTAGTGGCCACCTAAACTTGACCACATGCAAACCATCACCAAAACTTCATTTTAAATGATAAACAATCTAAATTAAATCCAATTAAAAGAACATGTTACTGTTTATTGAAGGGCTAACTTTCATTTTTGTATCTTATTCAATATGCGCGCAATCGTTGTTCGAAGACAGCCCCCCAACGAAGCTTTTGCCCAATGCATTTCAATGGCGAATCGATCGTCTTCCAGTTCACGCCCTGCATGTTCACGATAATTAATTGTCTCCCATTTATTCATTTTTTGCTCAATTTCAACAGATTTGCTATCGTTAAAAAGCACAAGCATAGATCTAACCAACTAAATTAATACCAAGTCCCAAAATACTACTAGCTCCATCTGGTGGCCACCTAAACTTGACCAAATTCAAACCATTATCAAAAGTTTATTTGGAAGGATAGGAACATTAAACGACAGCCATTTAAAAGAACATGTTACTGTTTATTAAAGTGATAACTTTCATTTTTGTATCTTATTCAATATGCGCGCAATCGTTGTTCGAAGACAGCCCCCCAACAAAGCTTTTGCCCAATGCATTTCAATAGCGAATCGATCCTCTTCCAGTTCACGCCCTGCATGTTCACGATAATTAATTGTCTCCCATTTATTCATTTTTTGCTCAATTTCAACAGATTTGCTATCGTTAAAAAGCACAAGCATAGATCTAACCAACTAAATTAATACCAAGTCCCAAAATACTACTAGCTCCATCTGGTGGCCACCTAAACTTGACCAAATTCAAACCATTATCAAAAGTTTATTTGGAAGGATAGGAACATTAAACGACAGCCATTTAAAAGAACATGTTACTGTTTATTGAAGTGCTAACTTTCATTTTTGTATCTTATTCAATATGCGCGCAATCGTTGTTCGAAGACAGCCCCCCAACGAAGCTTTTGCACAATGCATTTCAATTACGAATCGATCGTCTTTCTGGATTCACATTGCGTGATCGCGATAATTAATTGTGTCCCATTTATATTGAAAAAATGCTAAAGTCATAGAAAGTATTAGGATCAGGCACACAAATAGCCTAGTTGGTGGTGTGATGACTTGTCCGAATCAAGTAATGTAACAAACACTGATCAATAGGAAAGCGATGTGTGCTCTAGAGCGGTGTAGAACTTTGATCCTTTGGGAGGTCGTGGAAGAATTCTTGTCACTCGGCCCTCAGTCGACATCTATTGGAAAAGCTCGGTTGAGGAAGCAAGTGATGTCAGCTCCAAGTGCAGGAGCCAGAAAATTGTTCCTATTTGGATGGAGAAACCTCTGCAAATAATAAAAAGCAACAACAACCAGCGAGACAGTGGGTGCGGATACTTATGTTTTGTTCAATGCTTAGCCAAGAAATTTTTTCGCAACACATAGGCTAAGCCTAATAAACCTAGGCTTAAATATGGATCAAAGGTAAGTAACGAAACCGTAATGAAATGACTTGGGCTTGCATTCTCGTGTTCTTTCATTACCACACGAAGTCTTTTTCCCAAAGGCATCCGTGTGTGTAAACAAAATGATTCATAGGTCCAAACCTTAAACGTTAACACACAAAAATCATGTTACAAACGTAAGTTAAAAAAATTATTTTGTTTCATGTGACATTGCACTTTTTTTAGCCTAGTTTGTTTGTTATAGAATAAATATCACAAAGTAGGCTATGTGGGCAGCAACTCTTTTTTATCATTAGGTAGCCCTGAAAAGGGCTGTTTTTTTTTTTTTTGGCAAATGGACGATGTGGCGGCTACAGTAAGGGGTAGGACTCCCTTATGGTGCGGAGAACTTCCGGAAAATGTCGTCCCCGTGGAAACTGATGTCGCCACATAAATTCATCAAGATACCCAGGTATCATGGGCCTTGTGGTGCCACCCATTCTTTTAAATTTCCGTTTACAATTCAGCCACAGGTTTTCAATGTGGTTCGTATGAACCCCTGTGGCCGAAACATAATGATGGTGATGGTTGACCGTTTGGTGGCGATATCCAAGATCTAAAAAATACGAAAGCAACTTTAAATAAATTTCAGCCTAAAATGCTTGCTGCAACGGTTTCCAAATAGAAATAACAAAAACATGTTAAATTGTTAAATTTATTTTTAATGGATGCATAATTGTTTTGGCATGAGCCATCGTGCTTTTTGAAAAGGAGCTGTGCAGTTAAGTGGCGAGGTCAGTTGATTTTTTTTTCTGCTCCCAAAGTAACTTTAAATGGTTAATTGTTGTTAACAGTTTCTACACTATGAATAAGTTGTATCAAGTGGGACCTGGCATGACAGTTTAAGCCAAATGGTTGGGTCTGATGCTATCACAACAGAAAAGTACACATTGTACTGTGATATGTCTTCAGACAAGCTAAACACAAACTGGTGGTTGAATGACCAATGGGACTGTGCAAGCAATCACTTTTGGGACATATTCCTACGTTATTTTAAGGCTGAAAGAAATTTTTTTCACTTAAAAAGTATTTTTCACTAGGGATGTAGATAAGAGCTACTGCTTTATTTTGTACAATCTTGAAAAGCCTTATTACACTACACTTTGCTATAGATCATGGCAAAAGTATATACCTTTTTAGATTTCAATTCATTGAACCTTTAAAGTGTCTTATTTTATCATGTCTGAAAAAAAAAGCGGGTCTATTTATTGATGAAAACCAAGAAAACAAGTTCTGCTTATTAATTAATTATCGTGAACACGCAGGGCGTGAACTGGAAGAGGATCGATTCGCGATTGAAATGCATTGGGCAAAATTTTCGTTGGGGGGCTGTCTTCGAACAACGATTGCGCGCATATTAAATAAGATATAACAATGAAAGTTAGCACTTCAATCAACAGTAACATGTTCTTTTAATTGGATTTAATTTAGATTGTTTATCATTTAAAATGAAGTTTTGGTGATGGTTTGAATTTGGTCAAGTTTAGGTGGCCACCAGATAGAGCTAGTAGTATTTTGGGACTTGGTATTAATTTAGTTGGTTAGATCTATGCTTGTGCTTTTCAACGATAGCAAATCTGTTGAAATTGAGCAAGAAATGAATAAATGGGAGACAATTAATTATCGTGAACATGCAGGGCGTGAACTGGAAGACGATCGATTCGCCATTGAAATGCATTGGGCAAAAGCTTCGTTGGGGGGCTGTCTTCGAACAACGATTGCGCGCATATTAAATAAGATATAACAATGAAAGTTACCACTTTAATAAACAGTAACATGTTCTTTTAATTGGATTTGATTTAGATTGTTTATCATTTAAAATGAAGTTTTGGTGATGGTTTGAATTTGGTCAAGTTTAGGTGGCCACCAGATGGAGCTAGTAGTATTTTGGGACTTGGTATTAATTTAGTTGGTTAGATCTATGCTTGTGCTTTTTAACGATAGCAAATCTGTTGAAATTGAGCAAAAAATGAATAAATGGGAGACAATTAATTATCGTGAACATGCAGGGCGTGAACTGGAAGAGGATCGATTCGCCATTGAAATGCATTGGGCAAAAGCTTCGTTGGGGGGCTGTCTTCGAACAACGATTGCGCGCATATTGAATAAGATACAAAAATGAAAGTTAGCACTTCAATAAACAGTAACATGTTCTTTTAATTGGATTTAATTTAGATTGTTTATCATTTAAAATGAAGTTTTGGTGATGGTTTGCATGTGGTCAAGTTTAGGTGGCCACTAGATGGAGCTAGTAGTATTTTGGGACTTGGTTATAACTTAGTTGGTTAGATCCCTGCTTGTGCTTTTCAACGATAGCAAATCTGTTGAAATTGAGCAAGAAATGAATAAATGGGAGACAATTAATTATCGTTAACATGCAGGGCGTGAACTGGAAGACGATCGATTCACCATTGATCACGCAGGGCGTGAACTGGAAGAGGATCGATTCGCCATTGAAATGCATTGGGCAAAAGCTTCGTTGGGGGGCTGTCTTCGAACAACGATTGCTCATATATTAAATAAGGTATAAAAATGAAAGTTATCACTTCAATAAACAGTAACATGTTCTTTTAATTGTTTGTCGTTTAATGTTTTTATCATTGCAAATAAACTTTTGATAATGGTTTGAATTTGGTCAAGTTTAGGTGGCCACCAGATGGAGCTAGTAGTATTTTGGGACTTAGTATTAATTTAGTTGGTTAGATCTATGCTTGTGCTTTTCAACGATAGCAAATCTGTTGAAATTGAGCAAGAAATGAATAAGTGGGAGACAATTAATTATCGTGAACACGCAGGGCGTGAACTGGAAGAGGATCGATTCGCGATTGAAATGCATTGGGCAAAATCTTCGTTGGGGGGCTGTCTTCGAACAACGATTGCGCGCATATTGAATAAGATATAACAATGAAAGTTAGCACTTCAA
Organism: Aplidium turbinatum; assembly: GCF_918807975.1. Lineage (NCBI taxonomy): Eukaryota > Metazoa > Chordata > Ascidiacea > Aplousobranchia > Polyclinidae > Aplidium > Aplidium turbinatum. Next base: position 28,915,024 of record NC_137475.1, on the reverse strand, counting down.
TCAACAGTAACATGTTCTTTTAATTGGATTTAATTTAGATTGTTTATCATTTAAAATGAAGTTTTGGTGATGGTTTGAATTTGGTCAAGTTTAGGTGGCCACCAGATGGAGCTAGTAGTATTTTGGGACTTGGTATTAATTTAGTTGGTTAGATCTATGCTTGTGCTTTTTAACGATAGCAAATCTGTTGAAATTGAGCAAAAAATGAATAAATGGGAGACAATTAATTATCGTGAACATGCAGGGCGTGAACTGGAAGACGATCGATTCGCTATTGAAATGCATTGGGCAAAAGCTTCGTTAGGGGGCTGTCTTCGAACAACGATTGCGCGCATATTGAATAAGATATAACAATGAAAGTTAGCACTTCAATAAACAGTAACATGTTCTTTTAATTGGATTTGATTTAGATTGTTTATCATTTAAAATGAAGTTTTGGTGATGGTTTGAATTTGGTCAAGTTTAGGTGGCCACCAGATGGAGCTAGTAGTATTTTGGGACTTGGTATTAATTTAGTTGGTTAGATCTATGCTTGTGCTTTTCAACGATAGCAAATCTGTTTAAATTGAGCAAGAAATGAATAAATGGGAGACAATTAATTATCGTGAACATGCAGGGCGTGAACTGGAAGACGATCGATTCGCCATTGAAATGCATTGGGCAAAAGCTTCGTTGGGGGGCTGTCTTCGAACAACGATTGCGCGCATATTGAATAAGATATAACAATGAAAGTTAGCACTTCAATAAACAGTAACATGTTCTTTTAATTGGTTGTCGTTTAATGTTTTTATCATTGCAAATAAACTTTTGATAATGGTTTGATTTTGGTCAAGTTTAGGTGGCCACCAGATGGAGCTAGTAGTATTTTGGGACTTGGTTATAACTTAGTTGGTTAGATCCCTGCTTGTGCTTTTCAACGATAGCAAATCTGTTGAAATTGAGCAAGAAATGAATAAATGGGAGACAATTAATTATCGTGAACATGCAGGGCGTGAACTGGAAGACGATCGATTCACCATTGATCACGCAGGGCGTGAACTGGAAGAGGATCGATTCGCCATTGAAATGCATTGGGCAAAAGCTTCGTTGGGGGGCTGTCTTCGAACAACGATTGCTCATATATTAAATAAGGTATAAAAATGAAAGTTATCACTTCAATAAACAGTAACAAGTTCTTTTAATTGGTTGTCGTTTAATGTTTTTATCATTGCAAATAAACTTTTGATAATGGTTTGAATTTGGTCAAGTTTAGGTGACCACCAGATGGAGCTAGTAGTATTTTGGGACTTGGTATTAATTTAGTTGGTTAGATCTATGCTTGTGCTTTTTAACGATAGCAAATCTGTTAAAATTGAGCAAGAAATGAATAAATGGGAGACAATTAATTATCGTGATCATGCAGGGCGTGAATTGGAAGACGATCGATTCGCCATTGAAATGCATTGGGCAAAAGCTTCGTTAGGGGGCTGTCTTCGAACAACGATTGCGCGCATATTGAATAAGATATAACAATGAAAGTTAGCACTTCAATAAACAGTAACATGTTCTTTTAATTAGATTTGATTTAGATTGTTTATCATTTAAAATGAAGTTTTGGTGATGGTTTGAATTTGGTCAAGTTTAGGTGGCCACCAGATGGAGCTAGTAGTATTTTGGGACTTGGTATTAATTTAGTTGGTTAGATCTATGCTTGTGCTTTCCAACAATAGCAAATTTGTTGAAATTGAACAAGAAATGAATGAATGGGAGACAATTTCCTTCTGGTGTATTTCGTTCCATTTCCACCCCGCACTTCCTCCTTCATAACAGTCCATTCCAATGTGTGACGTCATCATTTTGTCTGGTTGACCAACAGGGCGTCTTGTGGAAGAGCACCCAAATTTGTACATTGAAAAAAATACTAGTCAATTGACACAATATTATAAAATATACCAAACTCATAAAATCACCTACCAAATGCTACAAAATATACCAAATATATACCAATATACCAAACGAAAATTTCGACTACCAAACTTTAAAAAAATATACCAGATTTGTAAAATTTGGTATATAAATATACCAGTTGGCAACCTTGCAAAAGACGATTTAAAATCTCCATCTAATCTGGTCAGTGTTGCCATTTCAAAATTGAAAAAGTTTTCGGTGTTGGCCATAATAAATAAGTCAACTTCCATGTACTTTATGTTGACGGATAATAAAAAATGATTTAACTTTGTTCACAATTTCCATGTGTGAATTTTAAAGAAATGTTTGCTTTCTTTGACCCAATTTTAGATGTTTCAAAAGTGTAGAATGGCGGTGTTAAAAAATCTGGACTCTAGCCGACTTTGGTCATGTAAAATGGTTTATTGCAGCAAATCAACCAGACCAAGACTTGTTTACGGTCTGAGTATGGAGCGGTTTGTTTGACCGCAAACCTCTGGAACTTTTTTGATAGCAGACAACAGTATCAAGGTTGCCAGATGGGTAAATGGTGCAATAAACATTGACATAACACAGTGAAAGTTAAAACAACTTAGTAACACGAATAAAAACTCCAACATAAACCAGACAAAAATTTGGTAAAAAATGATGCAGTTAAACTTTATTATTATTTATTTATTATAAATTAAAAGCATAAAACTAATTGCTTTTTCAGTAGGCTACTATTGTAATTAACCTCGGCCTTGGGGTGACGTTGCGATTCTACGCAAACTACGTCAACAATTGATAGGCCTAATAGCAACAGTCACTAACTCATTACAATTCTTAGGCCAGCGATCGAGTAGTTAAAAGTAAAAGTTAGCAATACCAACTATATATCTTTACCCGGGTTGCTTATATACAGTATAGTAACTATTTTTTGCAACATCATTGACCAAAAACTTCATTTTTTTTCAAGTACACAAAAAGTGATCTTGAAAGTGATCTTGATCTTCAAGATCACGATCTTGATCTTGATCTTCAAGATCACTTAGTTTGGTGATCTTGATCTTGATCTTCAAGATCACCTATTCTTGGTGATCTTGATCTTCAAGATCACCAATACTGGTGATCTTGCCCATCTCTGGCTGTAGGTTATTTTTTTCAAACAATTTCTTTGTTTACTGTATTTTCTGCGTGACTTTTGTCAGTTTGGTGGTACACAGTAAACCTGACCGGTAGGGGAAGTGTGGGACCTATGGAACGCCGGGACCTACAAAACACCAGATTTGCTCCCAAACCAAAAGTGGATTTAAAAAAATATTTATATTTGGAAACACCGTTTTGACATGTAAGCAGAAATCAACTTCAAAAATTCTGGAAAAAGCTGTTTTGAAAGACGCAAACCCTTTTTTATGTTTTTGAGCATGAAAATGTACCTTGGAGGTCTAACTTTGTAAGAATTCTTCAGGAGTTTAAGGCAAGCAGGACTCTTAGTGCAGAATCTCCAATGAAACCATTTATTTAAACAGTATATAGACAAGAATGCAGCACAGTGAAGTGCATCATTTCAAACTTACAGCCAGTTGTCTAAACATCATGGCTATGTGGGATCTATGGAACACTGTTTCACTAAGGGGCGCTATCATTATTCTGGCTAGATTTGTCATTTAAATGGTAAAAAACTAAAAAAAAGACACTGCGGTTTTAAATAAGCTCTGCATGCAGTCGTTGGCGAAATGTTACTGTTTAATGTGAACCCTATTACCCTAAATTTGTTAGTGGCAACACTGTTCAATATATAATGTTCGTTGCATAGTGTTTCTACTGAAAACTTCGGAATAAGGAATTCACTTTGAAAGGTGATATCTTGGAAACGCCTGCACTTCAGTAAGAAAGTTTAAATTTGGAGGGGTAGAGTTTTTAGGTTTTTAATATTTTTAGTAGCCTAACAACTGTACCACGTGACTTTATTTTGTGGATTTCATTTTTTGTTATTTTTCTGTGTATTCGTTTTTTTCGATTGGTGTTGAATGTTTTCCGTGGTGCTTTGTTAAAAATCTAGATGTTACTTGACAATGAGCAGTGCTTTTAGCTCTAATGCAATAGCGTTCCATAGGTCCCATCGGGTGTTCCTTTGGTCCCATAGGGGTGGGACCAATGGAACATTTCGCAAAATTTTTGTTTTTTCTCGTAACAAGCTAACCAATCAATATATTTTTATTTCGCTTTATCATAAGTTAAAACCACCCACCAGCATAATATAATCCAAAATTTAGGTTGTTTGAAATTAAAATACAAAAGTTATGATCATTTCAAAAAAAGTGTTCCATAGGTCCCACACTTCCTCTACACAACAACTGGGCGAGACAAAGTGGGCGATACCCACTTGGGCGAGACCAGGTGGGTGACGAGACAAGTGGGCGACAGACCAGGTGGGCGACGAGTCAAGTGGGCGACGAGCCAAGTGGGCGACGGACCAAGTGGGCGACGAGCCAAGTGGGCAAAGGCCAAAGTGGGCGACGGAATCGAAAGTTTAGCCGTTCGGAAAAAATATGACTTTTAATTTTTACTTTAAAATACAATGGTTGATTTGTAGAAGGGAAGCAATGAGAGTTCTCACGCTGAGTTTCACGAAGCATTAAAAGCAACATTTTCATTATTTTTTGTGTAATAGCGCTTTGCATTGTGACATCATCTTGTCACATTATTTTGCAATTTGCGGCGTCAGGGTTTATCGTGAAGCTTAAGAGAAACCTTTCAGAAAAAAGACAAACGAATGGCCAAAGAGTGGTTGAAGCATAGTTAATGGTTGAAGTCAGTTATGAACGTTCCCTAACCGTTATCAAAGCTTGTCAGTATAAAATATGATTTTTAATTTTTACTTTAAAATACAATGGTTGATTTGTGGAAGGGAGGCAATGAGAGTTCTCACGCTGAGTTTCACGAAGCATTGGAAGCAACATTTTCATTATTTTTTGTAGTCTAGTAATAGCGCTTGCTGTTTGATGTTAATTTGCATTGTGACATCATCTTGACACATTATTTTGCAACACACAATCCAGTCTCTGAATATTATAAACACTTGCGGTAGGTCACTACGTCAGCCAGTGGTGAGATCTTAACTACTAAGTAGGTGGTTTGGTAGGTACATGCATTAGACATTTGAATGTTTGTAGTGATTTTCAAGCGAAACAGAAGATTTTGTTAGTTGTTCGAGTGTGTTATTGTTTAAAATACATGTAAAAACTTACATGCGAATCATTAACTACGGAGATTAGCATAAATTTCATGCTCAATAAATAATCCATTAAAATAAAATTTTTGAGAATATCTAAAACTAAAGTCATATTTTTCAATTTTTAGGTCATAAACAAAATGGCCCTAGTAATGACTGTCAGTCACAATGTGTTCTGTAAACTGCTGATGCGGCTACGCAGCGTCTAGACTAGAGCATTCGGATTAAAGTTTTATTGGTACTTTCACATACAACATTGTAAATGTAAGTTAATAGCAAGTCTCTATGAGACATTGGATTTTCCGCGCACATGCGATTTATAGCGTCAAGAACACTAATTGTGCGCTGTTTTTTTTTCGGTCATTAACCGATTTTTTAGAAAAATGTCCGAAAAAAATATAGCCAATTTGGTCAAAATGTGCAAACAAATATATAGTCAATTCGGACAAGTGTTGCAAGATTGAGTTTCGCTGATGAACGTTGAAGAAACGTTTGTCTGTTCTAACTTTTCTCAGATAAAACACGACAACGTTTCTCAGCGAAACTTAATGTTGTAGCGACTCAGAAAGTGCAAATTTTGGTTTGTATCAGCTACTTGAAAGGAAATATTTTCATCAGAAAAAATGACCGAAATAAATAAAAAATGACCGAATTTTTACAAGTCATTTCGGACAAATGACCGAAACGTCTCAGCAAAAACAAAAACAAACAGATTGCGCGTGCTATGTTGGTGGCTGCAGCGTTTTTATTAGCATCGATGGTGAACGGAAGTTTTTGCAACATACTCCATCGGTAATGATGTTTGAAATTCTTGATGATACCTTGGTCTGAAAGATGGACAGAAGAAGTTGTGTTTGCTGGAAATAAAACACAACTTCTACTTGCTTAAGGTGAGTTTTGTCGATGTTGTTGTTACGATGGTTGTTCAAGAGCTTTCCCGTACCTTCCATATCAGTGAAATTTGCGCCTGTGCCACATCAAATTTTGCTGCAACAACTCTCTGCGGCGTTTTCCTTTCTAACTCTTTGATTGCAATTAGGCTACTCTTACTACCACTCTTTGACCTTTCGTTTGTTTCTTTTCTGAGGGGTTTCTCTTAAGCTTTACGATAAACCCTGACGCCGCAAATTGCAAAATAATGTGTCAAGATGATGTCACAATGCAAATTAACATCAAACAGCAAGCGCTATTACTAGACTACAAAAAATAATGAAAATGTTGCTTCCAATGCTTCGTGAAACTCAGCGTGAGAACTCTCATTGCCTCCCTTCCACAAATCAACCATTGTATTTTAAAGTAAAAATTAAAAATCATATTTTATACTGACAAGCTTTGATTAACGGTTAGGGAACGTTCATAACTGACTTCAACCACTCTTTAGCCATTCGTTTGTCTCTTTTCTGAGGGGTTTCTCCTAAGCTTCACGATAAACCCTGACGCCGCAAATTGCAAAATAATGTGTCAAGATGATGTCACAATGCAAATTAACATCAAACAGCAAGCGCTATTACTAGGCTACAAAAATAATGAAAATGTTGCTTCCAATGCTTCGTGAAACTCAGCGTGAGAACTCTCATTGCCTCCCTTCCACAAATCAATCATTGTATTTTAAAGTAAAAATTAAAAATCATATTTTTTCCGAACGGCTAAACTTTCGCTTCCGTCGCCCACTTTGGCCGTCGCCCACTTGGTCCGTCGCCCACTTGGCTCGTCGCCCATTTGACTCGTCGCTCACCTGGTCCGTCGCCCACCTGGTCTCACCCAAGTGGGTATCGCCCACTTTGTCTCGCCCAGTTGTCGTGTACCGAAACCTGACTGGATTATATACCTCTTTCTTTAATGAAAATACAGTTTTGGAATAGTTTGCGGTAGTTCGTCTATATCGTCAATTCGGCTATAACGTCAGTTTTTGCAATCCTCTAGAGGTGCCGTTATAGGCGAATTCTACTGTAGTTGAACTTGACCGAGTTTAACCATTTATCCCAAAAATATTTTTAAAGATACCAGCATTTAATAAACGCTAATCTAAAGAACATATCTCTGTCTATTTACAAGCAAAAGTTGAGGTTGAGAGCTTTTTCACAAAGCGAGCAACCGGGCTTCAAACACAAGCAAATAGCGCCCAATGACTCGTTGCATTTTCGAATCGAAGCAAGTATACAAGTCTCCGCCAGTCTGCGATATGTCTTTATTAAATTAGTGACCATTCAAGGTCTTCAAGTCAAGCAGTCATCCTTTAACTCATCAATGATAACTTGATTATAATTGGCTAATTGAGAAAAAGACATAATAGTAAATAAATAACAGTGAAGCTGTCCAAGATGATAAGAAATTAAAAAAAAATTCAGGTAGGCCAATGTAGCCTGTGTTACAATTGCAAGTCTGATTAGTAATTTAGCATTTGCCTAATATGTGTCAATAATTTTCTTTTTGTACATTCTTTTAAAAGTTGAGAAGGAGAAGCACATTCGTCTAAAAGCTCCTGATGAGAAGCTTGATGAATTGATGAGAAGCACATTCGTCTAAAAATTCCTTCTAAAAGAAATTCACAATTTTTTAATTATGAAGGTTAATTTCTGTTGTTTTGATGGCCATATGTGATGCAAAATATTAATACAAATGAGGACGTTAAAGTTTTTATTACTGACGCTGCAACGTTTTTCCTGACTGTGGTTATACGTTTATTGTATCTATTGCAGTTATTAGAAATGGAATGAAACGAGAAATGGAATGAAACGAAGTAATGATTTTCAAAGTGTTTAGAGCTAACAAGCTTTTCTGCTCATCAACTTTCACATGTCAATTCCTTCTGTGCGTTTTGTAATCATGTCCCAGACAGCCATTTTATCTGTTCCAGATCTGCGAAACATCTGGTCAGATCCGTACCAGATCTGTTAAATATAAAGAGCGTGCAGTAATGCAGTTGTAGCTTCCTGCGGTGTTTTCTTACGCTTTCTCATGTCACTTTACTGTTATGATAGCTGGAAGCCTTGAAAAAGCTATCAACCTCAACTTTTGCTTGTAAATAGACAGAGATATGTTCTTTAGATTAGCGTTTATTAAATGCTGGTATCTTTAAAGGTATTTGTGGGATAAATGGTTAAACTCAGTCAAGTTCAACTCTTTACCTAGGAAATGTTTTTAACTTTTAGGGTCTGGCTTACCTTTATCTGGGTAGACGATAGCTTTTGCTTTCCAGCAATGGTTCAATTGTAAAAATCGAAGCAGAAACAAGCAAGTTACAACTAATTTAATAAAGACATATAATGATCACAGACCGGGGAGACTTGTATACTTGCTTCGATTCAGAAATGCAACGAGTCATCGGGCGCTATTTGCTAGGGTTTGAAGCCCGGTTGCTCGCTTTGTGAAAAATCTATCAACCTCAACTTTTGCTTGTAAATAGACAGAGATATGTTCTTTAGATTAGCGTTTATTAAATGCTGGTATCTTTAAAAATATCTGTTGGATAAATGGTTAAACTCGGTCAAGTTCAACTATTTGCCTAGGAAATATTTTTAACTTTTAGAATCTGGCGCACCTTCATTTGGATAGACGATAGCTTGTGCTTTCCAGCAATGGTTCAATTGTACAAATCGAAGCAGAAACAAGCAACTTACAACTAATTTAATAAAGACATATAATGATCGCAGACTGGGGAGACTTGTAGGCTATAGCCTACTTGCTTCGATTCGGAAATGCAACGAGTCATTGGGCGCTATTTGCTAGTGTTTGAAGCCCGGTTGCTCGCTTTGTGATAAATCTATCAACCTCAACTTTTGCTTGTAAATAGACAGAGATATGTTCTTTAGATTAGCGTTTATTAAATGCTGGTATCTTTAAAGGTATTTTTGGGATAAATGGTTAAACTCAGTCAAGTTCAACTTTTTACCTAGGAAATATTTTTAACTTTTAGGATCTGGCTTAGCTTTAATTGGGTAGACGATGGCTTGTGCTTTCCAGCAATGGTTCAATTGTAAAAATCGAAGCAGAAACGACAGAGATATCTTCTTGATTAAATGCTGGTTTCTTTAGAAGTATTTTTCGGATAAATAGTTAAACTTGGTCAAGTTTAACTCTTTTCTAAGGAGATGTGGTGTTTTTCGGGCCTGTGTTACATTGCTTTGCATAGGTAAGATCTTCTGCTTTGCAGGGTTAGTTCAATTGTTAAAATCGAAGCAGAAACAAGCAAATCACAACTACTTTAGTAAAGGCGGACACTTGCATGCTTTTTTTTGTCATGGTTGACTGATTTACCCCACTTTTCCACCATTTTTTTGTGGATTCCTCTTCCGTGACGTCATCGCCTTTTTAACCAGGGCGACGACTTGTGTATTGTATACCAGCTCCGTAGGTACTCCCATCCATTCTTAGTAAAGAATTTACCTTTGTTACGCTGATTCAATGTCATCAATCGTTGAAGCAACATAAAAATCCAAAGCTTTTCTGCTTAAAGTTCAAAGAAAATGAAGGGGTGTACCAGCAAGGTGTTGCTGGTACACCCCTTCATTTTCTTTGAATTTTAATACTTATATGTGCCACTAGAATCTAATTTCTTGTATTTTAGATCCATCTCAGATGATTGTTATGTCCTAGCTCAGTTGCAAATTCTTGTCTTTTTTTCTAGTTTTTATTTTTAACAAATTCCTGTCAATTCTTAGCACAAATTCTCTCAAAAAAATCACACCTTCTAATAGACCAGTGGTTCCCAACCTTTTTGTTGTCACGGACCCCTTAAGACAAATTATTAATTCTGCGGACCCCTACCTAAATTTTTCCTGAAACTCAATTAACATAGGGGGAAGCTCGGGTTAGTTGAGCCACTGGGTTAGTTGATCCACCCCTTTCAATTCTTAAATGTGGACAGGTAACCACATTTTATCATCACGTGATCTTAAAGTTTCTCATCGCGTGGTCTCCCGTCTGGTTTGAGTTGACGATTGATATTATATGTAGTGCTAAAGTTAAAAAGTTGAGTTTTGACCTTCGAAAGTAGATTTTGAAAATAGAGGTATGTCCAATAATATTTTTTTTACTTGGTTACTGAGACAGTTTCATTTAATTTGTTTGGTAGCTTACCAAACAAGCTACGTTCTGAATAAAAAGCGGCATGGTGTGCCATGAAGTTTTGCTGTAGTTTTAACATTTTCATGGCAGTATAGTTAAGGTGTTAGTTGAGCCACTGCCTTCGGTGTTAGTTGAGCCAGTGTATTAAGGGCGTTATAATGCTTACGATACCTCCACACACCTTACATAGATTGCCGCCGTTGGATAAGTTTGTTTACGGTCCAATAAGTCTCTTTGAACTACATAAAACTCAACAAAAGGTCATAAACGTGGTCAAGCTATAATGAAATGGTGTTATTTGGATGCCGTAGCAATACCTTCATTATTTTATCTGCACATTGAGTTACGAGCAACTCTTGGAACAATTGTTAACCTGTTTTCATACATTGATATTATTACTTTAAATATAAACTAAGGCTTGGAAAAGAAATGTGGTTAAATTTGTGTTTTCAAAAATAATAAATGATGGCTCAACTAACCCTTGCCGTGGTGTTAGTTGAGCCATTTGACTACTAGTTTTTAAACACCTGTGGACCCGGTTGTCGTCGTTCGATAAGGCTTGTACTTCCTACAAATATTGTTTAATATACGCAGAAGGTAGACCACTGTGAATGAAGAAATAAAACCAACTCATATAAAAAAAAATTGCAAAAATGCAAAAAGTGGCTCAACTAACCCGACCTTCCCCTACTATTGATTTAATTATGCTTCTCAACTACTGTACTGCGTCATATTGTATTGCCGCTATGACTCCTGCGGCAAATATCAGGTTAAAACAGTTGCTTAAATAAGAAAATGAATAAATTGTTCAACAAATGTCAGCAGGATTTGAATATTAAGGTGACCCAAAGTGCTATGCCGAAGCTTTTTCAACGTAAGCAAATTTAATGAGAGGGCTGTTGTTGCCTTTCCTGAACTCAACGACTGAACTATGGTTGGGTTTTTGACAATGCAACACGCATGTCATCTTCAAGGTCCAGGCGATTTCGATGTTTAGTTTTCATTGTAACAAGAGCTGAGAATCCTCCCTCGCAAAGGTAAGTGGTTATAAATGGCAACAAAACAATATTCGCTTGCTTTGCCAAGAATGGGTAGGTTTGCAGTTGTGAGCACCAAAATTCTTCCACAGTTTTTGAATGAAATTCAATGCGTCATAACTCTTTTGATCTCAAATCAATTAACTTAGTTAGGTCATATTTACTGAGATCGTCATCGCTAATGTTGTTCAAGTCAAAAAAAAAAGGATTTCGAATCCATGTTTTAACTTCGTTCGGCAGGTGTTCTAAATTAAAATAGCGTTGATATGAGATTTGCGGGGTTTCCAAGTATGCGCAAAAATTTTCTCTCATAGAAATCAAAAGAATACATTCTCTTTGAGTTTCATCTATCAAAATAAGATCTTCTAACATCGGAAAGTTAGCATAATTACCTGCTTCCAACCTGCGTTTCCAAACCGCAACTTGGCTAAAAACGCTTTCAGTTTTTCAGCTGCATCTATTATAGTCAAACCTGGTCCTTGAATGCCGCGATTAACATTGTTAATATGACCGAACATATCGGCTAAGTAGGCCATGCCCTATAGAAAACTTTTACTCTCAAACAATTTTGAGAGGAGACTTCCTTTTGCTTTCAAAAGAGTTGATACATCATTTTTTAGCTGCTGCAGTCGTTTTAAAACTTCTCCTCTAGATGACCAACGTACCTCAGAACGATACAAAAGTACTTCGTAATCTGACCCTACTTCTTGACATAGCGCTTTAAAAGTACGGTGGTTTACAGCTCTGCTTTTGATGAAATTAACGACTTTCATGCAATTCGTCAGAATTTCTTTGAGACTTGCTGGTAAAGTTTTTGCTGCTAAGGCGTACCTGTGCAAGTAGCAATGAGTAACAACCACGCGAGGAGCTTTGTTTTTTACTAAAGCAGCAAATTCGGATTTGTCCCCGAGCATAGCTAGTGCTCCATCCGTGCATATAGAACAAACCTTTTTTCTAAAATTCATCAAGGTATTCACGGACCCCTAAATGCTTTCTCACGGACTCCCAAGGGGTCCGCGAACCCCAGGTTGGGAACCACTGTAATAGACTGTAAAATTACGTTTCGCTCGAGTCCGAAATTAAAACTTAAATCCAGTCTCATTGTTTCTAGGGTTGCCAGATTGGGCGCTTTTACTCCCAATTGGGCTACTTTTGATTTCTCCAGGCGCCAAAAATTCGCGTTGGGCGCGCTTTTTTAGTTGGCGCCCAATTGGGCTACTTTTTTTTTTAATATAGCCTAATATAAATTTTTATGTAAAAATTGTATCATGTTTAAGATGTTTACCTAATTCGTAGTTATTTCATTGAGGAGCAGCGTTTTTGGAGGCCTCGGTCAGGCAGGGTTACCAATTTGGTACGTAAAAAGATGCCAATTTTCAAAAATGTGCATGTTTATAGGCTTTAATATCTGGCAATCTTGGCAACTTAAGTGATTCAGGCAGTGGTGCCTCTCCTAGTGTTTTTCCACTATATCTAGTGTTTTTGGATTGCATCTAGTGTTTTCTTTTGCTATCTAGTGTTTTTTAGCGATTTACCGCTATGTTGTGTGCATAAGTTTGGACAGTGTTCTAAGTAGCCTTACCTATTTTTTGTTTGACTGCATCGATGTGTTTGTAGTGCTTTTCAAAGTGGACACGAGTTTTTGTCTGGTTACACCTATTGATGACCAAATTTGAGATATTTAGCATAAATACTTCAAAAAATACACACAAATGATTGTGAAAAGTGTTCAAAGTAGACTAAAGTAAGTGGCGTACCCTACCATGATAGGTTAGGCTTACATTTCGTCAGCTTACATTTGATGAATGTGGAGTTCTTATGGACTACACTACCTCAGAGATGATTGTGAGTAATCTTGCGTTTTTGACAATATATTTGCAAAGGCCAAATTTGGGAAAAATTTGAAAAGTTTGGGAAAATTTTGTTCGCCCCCTCAAAATATTTTACCCTCCTATGGCTATGACTTCAGGGCTCCCACTTTCAAGGAAATTCAGTTCTATTTTGGAATTTTAAGAACTTTTAGCACTCACTGTCACTAACGCCAGTGGCTGTCATTTTATTCAAATCTAATACTTTTGCATGACAAGAGAGTGGCAACAGTGGATCCAGGTTTTCATGAAAATGCAGTGGACATCAATTCAGTTTGTTTTTATTTCTGACGATCACAACGAAAAACAATAGCCTATATTTCAAACATAGCAAGGGTCTAGAAAAAGGTAGAAGCAACAAAACATGGACGCTATGTGCATGACGCCAAAGCAGGACAATCAGTTATGGCATGGTCGCAACACCTTAATAAAAGTTTTTACAATGTAGAAAAATAATAATAATAATAGCAATATTTATATAGCGCCACATCCACAGTCAAACTATGCTCCTGGGCGCTGTAGCCTACATGACAATGGTGATAATTAATACGGTACATTCAGTCATAATGTTCATTGAAATAGAACGTTTTCAAGCGAGCTTTGAATTCATTTAAATTTTCAGCTTCTTTCACACAAATAGGCAAACAGTTCCAGCAACTGGCAGCAACAACTTGGAAGGTACGATTTCCATATTGTGTCTTACATGAAGGGTTGCACAAGAGCAATTGATGCTGAGAACGCAAAGTTCTGGCAGGTTTATAATGAACGAGCAAAGTGTCCAGATAGTTCGGAGCAAAACCATGGAAAACTTTATAAATTAATAGACATATTTTGAAGCGAATAGGATACAATACTGGAAGCCAATGCAGAGATTTTAGTATAGGAGTGATATGCTCACGTTTACGTGTTAAAGTAATTAGCCGAGCAGCAGCATTCTGAACTCTTTGAAGACGCAAAATAGTACAATGTGGAATGTTATTTAACAATGAATTTGAATAATCAAGCCTGGATGTCACAAGTGCATGAGTTAAAGTTTTACAAGCATCAACATTAATAAACTGTCTGATGGAACCAATATTTCTAAGATGAAAAAAGCAAGATTTAACAGTGGAACTGACAAAGTTTTCTAAACACAAATGTTGATTTAATGTTACACCAAGCAATTTAATTGAGTTAGAAGAAGAAAGATTGATATTACTCAGGGTAAGGGTCATGTCATTAAACTTTGAAATACACCGTTTCGGAGAAAATACAATAAACTCACATTTTTCTTGATTCAGTTTCAACATATTATAAGACATCCAATTTGAGATATCAACCATACATTTTTGGAATTTTGACTTAATACAACACAATGAATCTTCATCACTAACACGCAAATACAATTGTATATCATCAGCATATGAGTGGTATGAAAGCCCATGTCGCTTTATGATGTCAAACAGAGGTTTTATGTAGAGGCAAAACAGGACAGGGCCGAGAACAGAACCCTGAGCAACTCCAGAAGAAAGAAATGTTGCAGAAGACATTGAGTTGTCAATTGCTACAGATTGAGTTCGATCATAAAGATAAGAAGAGAACCAGTCAAGTGCCATTCCTGTAATGCCAAAATCTGATTTGAGACGATTTAGAAGAATTTTGTGATCAATGGTATCAAAAGCAGCCGATAGATCAAGAGAAAGTAGAACAACGCTGTGATTACAGTCAAGTACGGTAGCTAGTGAAATTTTTTTAAACAATTTATATAAGTAAAAAAAAAAGATAGTTTCTACGTTGATCGATCAAGATGGGTTATCAAAACTGTTGATGGTCTTGAAGGGAACACTCTTGATGCGTTAGCTCATCACGAAAAGCAATTAAACCATTTTTTGTGTTGCTTGGTGTGGAACCGGTACTTGTTTGTAGTTATTTTAATGAACAGTTAAGTGAATGCATGGTTGCCAATCTGTCTGAAAAATGTGAAGAACTGGAAAAACACTTATAATTTGGGACTGATGATCAAGCGTTCTTGAAGAATTTTGTATAATAGCCTATCTCTTTGCTTGGGCTCCAATTTGGGCTCCATTTTAGAACCCCAAAAAAAATTGGGCTACTTTTTGCATAAGCTTGGGCTTTTTTTATATTAACCTCTGGCAACCCTAATTGTCTCACAACAATCACTCAAGTTTCAAATTATCATCTCAACCAACACTTCAAGACAACTTTCCACTTTCACTTTACTACGCTGAAGAGATCGGAAGATCGAAACACTGGCCTTTGTCCGTAGTTACTTTTCATAATGTCTTTTTAGACATTCTTTTTGGGTCAATAATGTCTTTTTAGACATTAGGCTACTTTTAAAGAAATAAAAAAGAGTCAAAAGGCATGTAAATTTCACTCTGTGTGGAGCTACATGTATTGAGAGGTTAACTGTTATTTTTTTATTCACTTTTCTGCTTAAATGGAAATTAAGGGATAGCCTACAGTATTCACATTTTCTGGATACGTGCTAGAATGCGCTGGAAATTATATTCTCGCAACAATTGTTCGTGCTATGCAATGACGTCCGGGTTAGAAATGTTTAAACCAAGGATTCAACTTATTTCGTCCCCAAAACACTAACCGATTTCAGGGAACGAAATCAGGGTATGAATGGTTTAGGGGACGAAATAGGTTGCATCCTGTTGACCAGTGACGATCGGTGAGGGAAAGCAAGGAAAGCAGTGCTTACCTGAGCGAAAACTATGCAAAATATAATGACTGAATTCTAGGTTTAACTTCTTATTATTTTTATCAAATCTATTTTAACTTGAAAATTACTGTGTTCGTGACTAGAATTACTCGTAACTCTTGTGAGTATCTAAGTCCTCACCAAACCGCATTTCTTGCCTATAAATGCCAATTAACGCAAACGCTTTTGTCAGAAACCATCACTGAAGCTCCAGGGAAATCAACTTTCAAAAGTGCTTACCTTACATTGAAAAACGCCTTCGTTTTATCCAATCCTCAATCGTTTTGCAAAACGACACCAGCTGCTTAGCCAATCAGATGTGTTATCTGGTGTTATGGTTAAACTTGCTTTCCCAGTGACGTCATGCGTATCTCATAGCGGCTGCTTTTGGTTTCAGGCGAAAGGAAATCAGCCTCTACGCATGAGTGATTTTCGGGCTTGTAACTATAGGCTACTGAGTACGCTGAAAATAAAGCTGGTTCTCTTACCAAAAAAAACATAGATTCTACAATAAGACATGCAATTCCAAAGGGTACATTAACCAACCAGTACTGAAACAGCACAAGTGTTTTTTTAAATTCTTTGGGTCAATAGACTGACATCACAAGTTCAGAGCAAACATACTTGTGTTCTTCAAGAATGGACTAGCTTAATTTATAGGCTAATTATTTGCTCTTTACTAGTGCACCAGTCCAATGCATGTTGTAAATGCTTACAGATGACATTGACAATAAGTTTTTGTGCTCAGTATAAAAAAGCAGCCAACATTCTAGACTTCGGCAGCAGTGGCCGAGTGGTTAGCGCGTTGGGCTCGCAGTCGAGAGCCTGCATGTTCGACTCCAGCCACCCGCACTTGTTGTTGTTTCTCTGGGCAAGAAACTTTACGATAATTGCCTCTACCCAGCGATCGGTTTCGAGTAATGGGTAGTACCAAATTTAAGCCATAAGTAGAGTAGACAACCGTAAACAGACATTGCAGTCGGCTGCAGCGTGGGTCAGGTGTACGTCGGAAGGCGTACACCGATGCATAGCGCTCAAGTCCGCTTTCCCGCAATGCAGGACAAAGATAATAAAACAAAACAATAGTCCCAGTTTGATTGATTGAATCTTTATCCTCGGACTGGGAAAGTCCGAAGATTTTGTTTTGGAAATGCTCTCAGAGCGCACCAAATTGGAAGTGTTTTTCAAAATTTTCTGAGGGAGGCCCCCCAGACCCCCCGCTGGAAGTGTTGCCTTCGGCAACACGCCTTCGGGCTTCGCCCGACGGTTACGCCCCTCGTGCCTACTACCTTGCTGCAACATATTTCCAAGTTGCTTTCCCAATGGTTTAAGCCACCGAACGTCACTGCTGTTGACATTGACTGGACTAATACAAATAGAATTTTCTGTAGGACTCTTAATTAGTAAAGCTGATCGATAAGTGACTAGGCCTAGTGTTGTGTTGCTTTCAGCTGGGATATTTGTTGTGTTTCAAAATGTATTTAAGTTTCATTAGGCCTACATGGTCAACACGCTACACAGTAATTGCTGTGAATTCTCCTAAAACTTCTAAAGATACTAGGTTATGCGATATACTGTTGCAATGGAGGCAAAACAAAATGATTACCAGTAGGTGGTAAATTATATATATTATATGTACAGCAAGAAACAAGTAAGGCTTCTAATTTTTCCAATTATTCAGTTCAGAAACATTATGCACAAATCTAACAGTTCATTTCAAATTAAGAAAAAATAAAATGATTTAAGACTACTGCTTTGTCTCTGCCAACATGGTTCGTCGCTAATGACGATTTCATTTTCAGTGTCGAAACAACCAAACCAACCAACAGATCAGTGCTTCCACTTCTGACAATTGATAAATCCTTTTTAGTTTCCTTTTTTGTCCTAAAAAATCCCTTTTTTTTCAATCGGAAATCCTTCAAAATTTTCTTCAAAGGCAAGGTTACTTTTGACGTTATTTAAGTGAAAAGAGGTGTCAATACAACTTTAAAGTTATTTTAATCTCATCTAAGTTATGTTTTAACCTGAATGCTGAAAGAACAGAAAATCAATGTATTGAAAAAGTGCTACGGTATTCAAATCGCTACCGTACAAAAAACAACACCTTGCACTGCAGGCAGTAGCATGGCTGATTTAGTTGACAAACCCAATCTATTAGAACAGTAGGTTACACAAAAGCAGCACATATTTTACAATAACATGGTTTACTTCCTTTGTTAACTGTTTGTCAGTTAGTCGGTTCTGGGACATTTACCACTTGGAGTCCTGGACATCATTTTCCAATTACCACTCTCATTTTTTTCCATCCGGACTCCTAACCTACTTCTAATACCGAAAATGTACAGGTGGTAAATGTCCAGTAACGAATTATTCTATCCATTAAGGGAACGTTCAAATATTACGTAACGCCTTCGAGGGGGAGGGGGGGGGTTTATGCAAAGCGTTACGTTAGCGTCACATCGGGGGGGAAGGGGTTCAAGCAAAACGTTACATAACGCTTTCGAGTACGGAATGGTAGTTTTTTGTGCTGAATTCGTAGTGAAAAAGCGTTACATGGGGGAGGGGGGGATTGAAAAAAGCGTTACGTTGGTGTTACATGGGGGAGGGGGGTGTCAAAAATTTGGAAAAAAAGCGTTACGTAATATTTGAACGTTCCCTAACAAATTTAATTTTTGTGTTTAGTTCGGTAATTAGTAAAGCTGATTCGATAAGTGACTAGGCCTAGTGTTGTGTTGCTTTCAGCTAGGATATTTGTTGTGTTTCAAAATGCAACATGCTACACAGTAGTTGCTGTGAATTCTCCTAAAACTTCTAAAGATACTAGGCTATGCGGTATACTGTTGCAATGGAGGCAAAACAAAATGATTACCAGTAATTGGTAAATTATATATATTATATGTACAGCAAGAAACAAGTAAGGCTTCTAATTTTTCCAATTATTCAGTTCAGAAACATTATGCACAAATCTAACAGTTCATTTCAAATTGAGAAAAAATAAAATGATTCAAGACTACTGCTTTGTCTCTGCCAACATGGTTCGTCGCATTAATGACGATTTCATTTTCAGTGTCGAAACAACCCCACCTCTGAGTACTGCACACCAGTCTGGTGCCGTAGTTCTCACACCAACTACGTTGATACCGCCATCAACAATGCACTGCATACTGTGACTGGATGGCTGCGTCCCACTCCGAAGGACTACCTACCCATCCTAGCAGGCATCCAATCCGCTGAGCTACGTCGTAAAGGAGCCACGATATCTCTCGCTCGCCGCGCTCTGGACCCCGACCATTCCCTCCATGCAATATTCAAGCAACCACCACCTTCAAAGCAGCGGCTGAAATCAAGACGCCCCTTTGTGCCTGCCACACAACAACTACTTAAGAAAACAGAAGAACTTGGTGTAAGTGCGGAACACTGGACGAACCAGTACATGTGGAACCGTCATCGCCATTTGGCTTTGTTCGGTCCTGGTCTAAATTGAGACAAAGGCCATTCGCTTGTGTGGTTGTTTAAGGTGGTCGTGACTACGTGAGGGCTACGCACACACTCTTGGCTAGCTCCATGTCTACTGCGGTCCAATAAGATCGGAACGTGCAGATTCAGGGAAACCGGTTGCAACGGGCTGTCGGGTGCTCTGTTCATTGAGGCCGCCTTACAGGATGCCTGCCCGTCAGACACTGCCCTCTTCCGTCAAAGAGAGATTGCCGTTGGGGATTTTTACGTGTGTCTATTAGCCCCAGTAGTTGCTAGGAATGAGCCTAGTTTTCAGCCTGGGTTAACCTCTACACCACGTTGAGGCATCTCCATAAGATGGGGGCCGAACAAAGTCAGCTCCCTTAGACACTCCGATTTCGTAGAGGCATTTCATGTGGAACACGGAGTGGCAAAACCACACCTTCACGCTCCGTGACTTTATACCCAATGCCGATCCCCGTCCACTGGGGATGTCCCTCGCAAGGCTTGCGTGGGTCAAGCTTAACCGCCTGCGAACTGGCGTCGGCCGTTTTTGTTCGGACATGCGCAAGTGGGAC
This sequence comes from Aplidium turbinatum, assembly GCF_918807975.1. Taxonomy (NCBI): domain Eukaryota; kingdom Metazoa; phylum Chordata; class Ascidiacea; order Aplousobranchia; family Polyclinidae; genus Aplidium; species Aplidium turbinatum. Next base: position 28,895,165 of record NC_137475.1, on the reverse strand, counting down.
CTGGCTCCTTCACCAGAATACGAGTGTGGTGCCACTAAACAGACCGCAGACCATGTCATCCACCACTGCCTAACCCACCGGCCTCCACACGGTGCACATGGTCTGAGGGTCCTGGACGACGAGACTGTTGAGTGGCTGATGATTTCTTGCCCTCCAATCTAGCCTGGAAAGATCTGCTCATACGCCGATGATGAGTAGTTTTTTGATAGTTACATTCATGATAGGCCTATCACTAATCAACCTGTATAAAATACTGGTTATTGCCTACCTACTATACTAACCTGTACGAAAAACATCTGAAAAAAATGACATAACAAAATTATGACGTCATTCATGATGCAAAGCTGACGTCATATTTGAAGAGGGAATTATTTTAGCATTGGTAACTTATTGTAACCAAAAAAGTAACACCAACAACAAACAAGCGACTACAATAAAAAAAAAATTAATGTTATGACGTCACAATGACGTCATTAACAACATAATTTTGGGTGATTTTTATTTTGTGTATTTTGTAGTGGCAGTCAGTCCAAATATAAAAAAATAACGTATCTAATTGCATAGAAATGCCGTGAAAAGAGCTCAAAATTGATTTGGGGGGAATCCCCGATTTGGGGGTGATCACGTGACCCAAAAAGTTGCGGCACCCACTAAAATTAAAGTTAGATTTATCAACTACAAAAAAATGCAAAAAACCAACGTGTAACACGTTTAGCCTAAAGATGCTCATTTTTGCCCCTAAGGGCCTGCACTATAACTTAGGCTACGTCTACGTAAATATATCCATTATCCTCGCCAGTCTTAATTCTCTTTTTAAGCTGCATATTTTTAATCAGGTATCATTTTAACACAATTTATTTGATTCTATATCACTGCTTGGCGGAATATTGCCCTGAGTTACCTTTCATCAACTAAAGTACCGTAATTTAATTTAGTTCCTAGTTTCAAATTTAAATTATTACTTAGTCAATTTCCAAAATCCTTGCTAAATTAAATATTTCATAACGCAATAATAGTGTTTCGTTTATTTTCTAAAGTGTTTCTCACCACTTAAACCAGACTTGTTATTTTTCGGTGCTTGTTGGTCACCGTCCTATTTCGTCACACATAAGTGAATTGTTTGATTATCCTGACTACAAGTTATAAATGCAGGTGTTGGTGATTTTTCTTTTTATCTGTTTTGTTGCAAAGTCATTTTGTAACCTTTCGTGTCCTGCGTTATTGGTTGTGTATTCATCTGTTGGTCATAAGTTACTTTGTTTGTTGCAATGTCTGCGGATTGTAAAATTTTTTATTAAAAAAACTCCTTCTCTTTAACTAACAATATTAATAGGAACCAGCTATCGATTTTACATGTAGGCCTAAACATGAGAAGCCTAGTTGGCAACTTTGCAAACTTAGAATCACTGCTTGTCGAAATGCAAGAAGCACCGGGCCTTATTGCTGTGTCAGAAACCTGGCTGAATGAAAATCGATTGCGTTTTGTTGCTGGTTTGCAAGGCTATAATTTTGTCCACTTTAATAACAAACAAACTGATGCTAAAATACAAGCAGGTGGTGTCGGGCTATACGTAAGCAGTTCAATAAAGTAGGCCTATAATCAAATTAATAATTTAAGTTTAAACTTACAGGAATGTGAAGATCTTTGGGTAGATATTACCTTATCAAACAGTAGACAATGCACAGTTGGTGTAGTATACAGGCATCCCAAAAATAAGTTAAATGAGTTTCAAAACAAATTCTGCGAGTGCATTGATTCGTTAAATAATTTCAAAAAAGAATATTACATAAATTGGTACGGTGACGTCCGGTTCGGCCTTGGTACTTTTTGCTGCCAATTATTGCAAATTCAAGGGCTTTCTGAGGAGGTGAGTCCTGGTGAAGTCTCAGAATGTGTCCAAACATGTTCCATCTCATGGTGGAGATCTTGCAAGACAATGGTTCACTGTTGCATATTTGCAAATATCCAAATATGCATATATGCATATTTGCATATTTGCATATTTGCATATTTGGTGAGTCCTGGTGAAGTCTCAGAATGTGTCCAAACATGTTCCATCTCATGGTGGAGATCTTGCAAGACAATGGTTCACTGTTGCAACTGCTGAGATCTGACATCAGAAAAGCTGGCCTGGGATCCTTGCTCAGCACACCACATCTCCATCGATTGCAAAACATCGCAAAGGACAAAACAGAATGGAGATCCTATCAACCTTGTTGAAAGACTGATCGAAGCCAGCGGATGCCAAACGATTTGGCCACACTGGCGGCGGAGACAGTTACAATAATAATAATAATAATATTACATATGTGGTGATTTTAATATTGATATGTTAGCCAAAACAAAAAATTCCGCTGTAAAAATTACTGTGATGCGTTTCTCTCTTTAGGCTGCAATCAATTAGTGCAATCCCCAACCCGTGTAACTTCCACAAGTTCAACTTTAATCGATCATGTATACAGCAATGACCAAACAAATAAAATTTAATGCCATGTTCTTATTCACGATGTTTCTGATCACTTTCCGATTGTAGTTGTGATAAACTCTATAAAACCAAAACAAGAAAAATCTCCATCTTTCGGTGAAGCGGTGGCCATGTGCTCCAACCAGTTGTTTTATTTCAATATCTTGGACTGGATCGTCATGCTATTGTCTGATTGTTTATCTATTTTTTTAACGTAATATGCCAAATTGGATATTTTTTGTCACTTTAATATGGTTTAACGTGTAAAACATACGGTAACCCAAATTTATCATATTACTGGGACATACCACTACTACATCCCAGCTGGCGATGACTGTCATTTTTGCATTAATTCAACGTTAGCCAAACGTTGGATCGGTGTGGAAGTGGCGAGTTTAGCTGACAGGGGTCTAAAATTATCGCTTTATCAACGCAACTTTTATCAAAGCACGCTTGATATCTAAGACATAACTTCCCTGGGTATAATTGAATTTCCGCAAGATGATGATGTTGTTTTTTGCTAGTTTGATTTATTTGTTTTTTGTCATTGTTTCATGTCGTCAAGTTATAGCCTATCTATTTTGTGAGTCGTGCAAGGCCTGGTGCGTTGCGCTTGAAATGGCTTTGCCCGTGGTAGGATTTCTTTGTGGGGTTTTCTTTGCCTGCCTTGCTCTTTGCTATGAGCTAAACGCATCAAGACGTGTTCCCCTTACGACCATCAGCACTCTTGATAATGCACCATGGCCGATCTTCATAGCAACTGTCCATACAAATCTTCAATATATCAGCTAAAGTTATGTAGGCTAATAAAGTTATAGCCTATATATGTTTATTTGTTTTGTAACATTTTTTATTTTTTTATTTTCCCTTTATATCTTAAATTTTTCTGAAGGTGTTGCGACCGTGCCAAATTTTTTTCAACTCAATAACTTACTTCGATCACAAGCACGTTTTAACGTTCGCGTTTTGTCGCTTCTACCTTTTTCTTGACCTTTGCTATGTTGACGTGTATTGTTTTGATATGATGGTCAGAAATAAAAAAACAACTGAACTGAACTGATACACAAAAAGTAAGGAACATGAAAAACTTTGTTGCTGATGAATTCGTTTGTGATCTGGAAAATAGCTTGACCAACCAATACACAGAAAGGAATGATTCAGTTCATAGCAAATTTAATCATTTCATCGACACTTTCAATGAAACTTTAAACAAGCATGCACCTTTACGATTGTTGTCTCGAAGAGAAAGAAAACTCAAGACCAAACCATGGCTAACAAAAGGAATTTTGAACTCAATCAAAACTAAAAACAGACTTTATCACTTAAAAATAAAAGACCCAACAAACACTTCTGCACAAGCAACATACAAAAAGTACAGAAATGTACTTACTCATACCAAAGAGCAAGCAAAAAAAATGCATTACAGTTTTCTTATTACGCAAAGCAAGCACAACACTGGAAAAATATGGAAAACCATAAATGACATCATTAAGTACAAACATAAGCACACAGCTCACATACCAGAAGAAATAATTACCACTAACAATGAAAAAATATCTGACCCTGCACAAATAAGTAACTGTTTTAATGATTATTTCACAGAAATTGGTCCTTCCATGGCATCTAAAATCCCTCTACCGTCTCCTGGCTCATTACTGAAATTGCAAAGTGTCCCATTCTCCTTTTTCCTAAAACCTGTCAATCAAGAAGAAGTATTAAAACATCTTAATAATTATTCTGTCTCTAAAAGTACAGGACATGATGGAATACCTATAAAATTTGTCAAACTATCCTCACCAATAATCGCCCCTTTCCTCACCAACTTATTCAATGAGTGTATCGATAAAAGTGTATATCCTGATGTACTAAAGGTCGCTCAAGTTACCCCAATCTTCAAAAGTGGCTCCAGAAAAAATTGTTCCAACTATAGGCCCATATCACTATTGTCCCTCTTCACCAAAATATTCGAAAAATGCCTGTATGAACAAATGTACAATTATCTAACAAAAAAAGACCTGATCACACCACATCAGTATGGATTTAGACCACAATATTCCACTTCGTTAGCTGTGTCAAACGTTTGTGATAACATCTTAACTAACCTAGATAATAAAAATACAACTTGCTCTGTATTTCTTGATTTAGCTAAAGCCTTCGACACAGTTGATCACACTATTCTCATACAGAAACTGCAAACGTGGTTTTCGGGGCCTTCCATTACAATTGTTAAAAAGCTATATCAGCAATCGTCTACAGCACACGGTCGTCAATGGAATCTCTTCAAACTCAAGACAGGTTACCTCAAGACAGGTGCACCAAGGATCGACATTGGGACCCCTTCTTTTCTAACTGTATATAAATGACTTACCAAATTCAACAAACATGAATGTTAAACTATTTGCTGACGACACCAATTTTACGATGAGCAACAAATGTGTAATAAATTTGCAGAACAATGTGAATGCCGAAATGCAAAAAGTTTACAACTGGTTGAAGCTTAATATATTATCGTTAAATAAATTTCTGAAAAACTAAATACATGCTAATAACAAATAAAAAACACATAAAAATTTTAACATTAACATTGGTAACACAAGCATTCAACAAAAAGATCAAATAAAATACCTTGGCGTTTACATAGATAACAAATTAACATGGAAATATCACGTAACTTAGATAAAATTTGCGGAAAAGTAGCAAAAGGTTCATGGGCGTTGCTTAAACTCAGAAATTATGTCAACACAGACACTTTAAAAGATGTGTATCACGCTTTGATTTACTGTCATTTGCAATATTGTATTTCAAGCTGGGGAAAGGCCTGTGACAGTGCACTGGATCCTTTAATAAAATTACAAAAAAGGTTATAAGAATAATTACGAAACAAAATTACTATGCTCACACTAATTTTTTATTTTTCAAAATAAACATCTTGAAACTAAAAGACATCCCCATAAACATTGGCTCGTGAAAAACACGAGAAATATACGTGTTTTTTTACCCCAGTTTCACGTGTAAAACCCGTGACGTGCACCCGTGTTTTACACGGGTGTTTGCACAAACGCAACCCGTGTTTTACACGAGATCTAACCCGTGTTTTACACGTCTTCTAACCCGTGTTTTACACGAGATCTAACCCGTGTTTTACACGTCTTCTAACCCGTGTTTTACGCGTCTTCTAACCCGTGTTTTACACGAGATCTAACCCGTGTTTTACACGAGATCTAACCCGTGTTTTACACGTCTTCTAACCCGTGTTTTACGCGTCTTCTAACCCGTGTTTTACACGAGATCTAACCCGTGTTTTACACGTCTTCTAACCCGTGTTTTACACGTCTACTAACCCGTGTTTTACACGTCTTCTAACCCGTGTTTTACGCGTCTTCTAACCCGTGTTTTACACGGGTGTTTGCACAAACGCAACCCGTGTTTTACACGACATCTAACTCGTATTTTACACGACATCAAACCCAAGTTTTTACATGACACCAAACCTGTTTTTTACATGACATCAAACCCGTCTTTAACATGGCAATTTATTTATAACCAATATCACACATGACAAAAAATACAAAAACAATGAAAACTATTAATACTACAAAAAGTGCTCAATGCTAAGCAAAAAGGCAAAGCAGAGCGAATTAAATCCAATATAGTTATTACTATCTGAAGCCTTTACAGACTGTTTCACCTAACGAATCATCAGAAGGTTTGCAAAACATGCAAAAGTAATGAATCGATAATTCTATCATAATGTATATAATATACAGTAAAAGAATTATCGATTCATTACTTTTTTTGCATGTTTTTCAGACCTTCTGATGATCCGTTTGGTGAAACAGTCTGTAAAGGCTTCAGATAGTAATAACTATATTTGACAAAAAATACGGATATAACTACTGAAGGCAGTACAGCTGTTTCACACATCATCAGTTGAGCGAACCGTGCTGGATGAAGATGTCTTTGCAACTGACTGTCTTCTTCTCTTTTCCGCTGACTTGAGGAATTCTTGCACAACAGCTTTTACATTGCCCATGGTTGTGTCTTTCGTGTAACTGCATGTTCGAACGGATGCTGTAAGCAAAAAAGTAATTAGTGCTTAGTCACAAAAGCAATAGGCTAGCAATAGATATATAGAATCCTTCACGGTTCAAATATATTAAAAATAGATTGTAACATACGTTCATTAAGCAGGGTGCGTGCAAAATCTAAAGTTTAGGCTACATACCATAAATTACAAAGACAATTTTGCAATCTTTCATTGGGCGCTTGAAACCGCGTTGACCCATCCAATTGAACTTCGTCATAAGCGCGTCCGTAAATACTCCAGAAAGAATTTGCTTTACGGTCTTTTTGAAGTCAGTGGAAAAATACCGACCAAAATAAGAAATCTGCAAAACAACATTTATCAATTATCATATAAAATTTAAACTTCACAGATATATATTCCATAGAATAAAAGTAGAACGCACTCATAAGTAGAAGCTATTAAATTAGAAGCTATTAGCTATTAAATTTCATTGTTAACAGTCAGGGCCGTGGAGTCAGAGCCGTAACAATGTTTAGCCAAAGGAGTCGGAGTTTTAAAAATTGCAGTGACCCCGACCCAGGCCTCGAAATATCCGGCGGTCATGACCTCCGGAATGACCTCGAATGTCTGTCGAAGCCGGCTCATTGGTCGGTCATAAATGACCGCCGCAAAATTCTTGACAAAAATAGAGCTAATGCAGCAAAAGCATCTTTTAAATTTGAATTGTTACAATATTGTTTGTTTAACGCGAACAAATATGGAGCTGAAACAATAATAGTACAGGCAATTGCTTTAAAGATCACATTAGAGTGGCATGGTTAATTGGTTATGGTTAACGAGCTGATAGCAAAAGTAGCTATTTTTACATCATTTCAATTCAACGCCTTGCAATGTTGCCTTATGTATGTTGCCTAGATCTGAACTTTTTGGCATATTCTAATTTTAACAATGAGGATTATTGCGTTACATTGATCATTTGTTAAAAAGGTACGTCACAGAAAAGCAAGTCTCAGCTGGGTTCCGCACGTGCTTAGGCGAATGTGGCGACCTTATTCACGCTGATACGGATGGAAATAGAATTTCTGGCAGTAATCGCTTGGCACAACGAATCTATAACGCGAAAACCACGGAATAAGTGATGGTAGTTGCTTTTGTAATAAGGAAATTTGGATTGTTGTTTTCAATTGTGTTTATTGCGTCATTACACGACTGTCATTAACGCACTGATTTATTCGCAAGCAATCTGCTCCAGTATACTTCAGGGTCGGTTAATTAAGCCATCAACCATTGCAGAGTTATTCTGTTGTAGAAAATCTGTCCGGTTGAGATATTGAATGTCCGCTGAAAATGCCAGTCCGGTAGGACATGCTTGACCGCCGGAAAAAAGTACAAATTTCGAGGCCTGCGACTCCTATATAAAATTGAGGAATGCTCTACATTGCGAGGAATTTTAAAAGTAATTATCCATTGTCAGAGTGTTAAAAACTTTGGGAAATGTATAATTTTGACTATTTCCAAACAAATCGTTGTTTTGCTGCAATCAAAGCTGGTTGAAACTTTTAAAAAATTTGCAGCAGTACCGACATTGCAAAACTGCTTTAAAGAGGGTGAAAATAACCAGTATTTCTTGTATGTCTATTCTATGAGGAGAGTCGGAGTTGTGATACCGATTCCACAGCCATGTTAACAGTAAAAAAAAAATTACCAATTTATTTTGAACAGTGCTGTTTCCCAGGTTGTGTTCAAGCTCGTCAAAGTCCTCCAGGCTGTTGATAGGAAAAGATGGAATTTCCAAAGGGGGTTCTCCTATTTGTTGAGCTGTACATGGTATTGGGGCGCTTCTTTCACTTTTCATTATCAGATCCAATTTTTCATTGACGCAATTTAAAATTCCCTTAATTTCCAGTTGCGCAATTCGAATTCGTCGAACTGTGTGAAAAATAAGTAGTTGCTTTAACAATGCAGAAAGAATGGCTCCCACGCTAGGGCAGTTGTGATACAAGGAGCTGCCAAACAAGAAAAGCGAGTGGTAAATAATAATTCCAATTAAGAACAATGCTCTTTTAGGGGCCGGTCAGATAGGTGCGCACACTGTGGCGTCTGGATATTTAGGTGCAGAGCACTGTGGCGCCCGTTCATTTAGGTGCTATTCCTAGTAAACCTAAATATCTAGACGCCACAGTGCGCGCACTTATTTGACCGGCACCTAACTGTCTGCGCCTAAAAGACTTGCTCCCTTCAAGAGAGACTCAACAGATCTTCCAAAATTTTGGAATTTATTAGAGATTTCATCTAATTTATTAGAGAAACTGAATTTTAAAATGCTCTTGAGTGAAGATGGAAGTTATGATAAAAAAAGAGTTAACATAAATAGACAAAGTGAAGAATTATAACTAAAACTATATCACTAAGATCACCACACCGATGCAGCTGAGCAATTGTTGAGCGAAGTTAATCGAACAAGTTTCAAGATTTTAATTTAACCATGTGCAAACCTTCACTCTGCAGCGTAACAAATTCTTCACGAGATATGTTCACTTCAGGTGTAGTGTCTATTGCAACATTTAAGTGATTGTCTTTGTCATCCAAGTGAAAGTCAAGGATTGACTGTTCACGCTCTGGACTTGAATACTGTGGTGCCCTCACAGAGGAAGAGTGCGGAAAATCCGGAACTTGAGGCAGTTGCTGCAAGGCTGTAGCAACCTCAGCTGCTCGTATAGGAGTAGAAACCTATGAAAGATTTAGTGACCGTCAAAGTGAACATTAACAAAATATATTCAGTGATATGCTTGGCTCCCTCTACACCCTCAAGTGTCGCACACAAAAACAAACGGACGACTATGTTATCCTAAACTGTCCAATCTATCACGCTCCATCAAAATCCTGGATGGCGACAGCATATTTAGACAATGTTCGAAAAGTTTTGATTGAACACCTTAATCCGTGCTTTTAACCTTAAAAATGAGATTGCAATATTTTTTTAAAAATTGTACCACTTTTAGAAACCGCTCAATTTCCCCAAAAAAACAACACCTAAAAATCGTCAAATTTTGGGATTACCGGTATCGTAATGGTTATCAATAATAAGTGATTAAAGTATTTGTTTACTTACAGTAATGATATTTTCTGACTCGGACAGTGAGTCACTTTCATCTGTATCAGCAATCCTCAAAGGCAACCGGCAATTCCTGCATTCATAATTTGAAAACGGTTACTTCAGCTAGATATCATGTTTGTCTTTGCTTATTAGTACATTACTACATTACATATTGATATCTCGTCAACATCAACACATTTTGCATACACAACCAATCAACATGCAATAAACGTAGTAATGCATGGGCGTACAGTATCTTAAAGGATTAGCTTATATTTGCATCACGGTGTTGTCAGGTACAATGTAACAAGCCAAAATGTACTTACATTAGATACAATTTATACAACAATGTTACAAAAATGTTATATACAACTGCCACGTTAGTGTAACTGTGACTTCAATACAAAAAGTTACTATAATGCGAAGTAGCCAACTGGCACGCACCCATGTATTATACATAAGTTAAGAAAGGGTAAAAGTGGTTTTGAACAGTTAAAATCAAAATCAAATAAACAAATATCAGGAAAAATAAATGCATTGTTATATAATACCTCTTTCTTCTTTTCGATTTAGGTTGTCTACTGTTATTTAGTTCTTCTTCACTAGCTGCTGTTGAGGCCAAATCAGAAGTACTTTCAGCACGTTGCAACTTTAACAGCGCTTTGGCCAAATCATCTGTTGCAAAATATTAACAGGTCATCTTCCCATAACAGTGATCAAGCTTTGTAAAAACGATACACTGGAGAATAAGATCTCATGCATATTGCATATGGAATACAGTAATAACAATCCGCTAAAGCGGTTAAATGGAAATTATACACCAAAAAATTGACAGCTAACTAAGACAAGCAGCCGTGCTGCAACAGAAACAACAGAGCAAGCATAAATTTTGTTGCACAAAACTCCATATATATATTGGAAAACATATTACATGTTTCATGAAACTTAACACTTGGCAACATAAATTGGTAAGAGGAAATCATAAGGTAAGTAAATTCCAACTCTTAATACAAAGTTATGTCACCATAATTATAAATGATATACTGTCAGCCATTGGGTACTTCTACTGGCAAGGTCCTACCTGTGATTGTTTCGAACTTTTATTTATGTACAACTTAATGGATATTATAAATTAAATATCATTAATGTTCACCTGTTTTGTACATAATCCGTACATGATATTTTTTCCAATTTGGATTAGCATCTGAATTTTGCAGGCATAACTGGCGAACCTTGTAGCCGGGAAGCTCAGGCCAATAACAATTCAAAATATCTTTATCCTGAAATATCCATTTCTCTGGTACAAGATCGACTTCACCTCTTGATACAAATTCAACAACTGCAAATGATCTCATAGTCTGGACTTGCTTATTACTTAACATAGATAGTAAGACACCTAAAGTATTTTCAATCAGTGTTATTACTCAAGACTGCACAGTGCACATTAAATGATAGGCTAATCGAGTGAAACTATTCGAACATAGAAATAAATGCACTGTCTACAACAAGCATAAAAGTGAGTCTGCTACTATGGAGCAAGTCCGATTCGGAGAGTTCCCTATTCGGAGACAGCCTTTTACGAAGAGTTCCCTATTTGGAGATTTTTTGAAAATCAAAATTATAAAAAATATGAAAATAAATTCCAAAATTCGTTTGCATACAGACAGCGACGCGGGATACATGTCAATTTTATGTGAGCAAACATTTTAATTTAATAGCTCAAAAATAAATTTAATTCGTTTTTTATTTTTCGCTAAATTTCAATTCAATTAATTTTTCTTTGTCCGAATGCAAAAGAAACGATATTGTGGAATAAAATACAAAATTCTCTAAATGTTTGTTTGTCGTATCCAGGCTTACACCTGGTGGTTGAAGATTTAGATTAAGGGGACGGGAAGGCAAGGAAGCCAATCTTCATGTTCACCTTCAGACATGCCTTTAAGTGTCCTGCCAAAGTCACGGCCGCATGCTCTTGAGCGGTGTCGAACCGGTGCCCATTCGATTGCTGCTTCAGGGCTCTCACCACTCAGCTATGCAGCCGACAATTCTCTAAATAAACAGAAGGCGTTGCTGGATTTTCAATCTCCGAATAGGGAACTCTCCGAAACAAAAAGGGACAACGGGACAAAAAGAAGTAATGCCAAGTTACAATAAATGATACACAAGCACGTCAATTAGCAGGAAAAGGTGATAAAAACCAAAGGTTTAAAGTGTGCTATGTAGCACTGGGTCAATGTTATGGTTTAGAAGTATTATTTAGGTCGGCCACTAAATCCAAACAAATAAACTGCACACTAACTGCTTGCAGGCAAATGCATAATTCAATTACTTAAAGCGCATCTCACTGATGAAGCAAAGGAAACGCAATTTTATAAGATTCTTTTAGAGGAAGAAGAACATATTTCTTTGTGATACAAGAAATATGACAAGAAGCAAGAGCATCATTAGGCTGTGATAGCATAGTAACACCAATCAATGTAGAAGAAACTGGATATGAAAAAAAATCACAACATGTGTCAAATACATTATAAATAATATATTTATCATCGTTTAGTGCAACAATATTTCTAATAATCACTATTTGTTGGTCAGATAGTTGAACACAGTTGTTGCCAGTATTAACCGACAGAAATCCTAGTGGAAGTACCAGCTGAGAGTATTGATCACCATGGGCTAATTTCATTGTAACAGGCCCATGACTGTGTTTTTTCTTGCATACTGCAGTTGTCACTTCTTCATCTGCAGGCTGTACAAACATTTGCTGTTCTAACAGGCGATTCACAAGTTGAGCCAATGGTTGAGATGGCTTTCGAATAAGCCTTTTTATTTTACCTAAATAATTTTCAAATGGAAAGGCAGAAACGGTATTGAGAGATCCAAAATTATGGGCATCTTCTGCCAGGTGAATTAAGCAGTGCACATTATATAATACACTAGACTTTCTTTTCCATACAATGAGCCAAAGTTTTCTACAAAGGTCACTAAAAGCTTGCCAGCATAATCAATCATTTCTGGCTTACTGCATAATTCTGAACATAACAAGATTCTTATGGCTGCAGATAGCAGCATAAAATTGTGATAATAATGTGAAGGTAAAATCTTATATAATACTACAGGTCCAGTGTACAAAAGAAATTGACGGAATTCTGTAGCTTTCCATCTATCAATGTCACGAAGAGTGCGAGGCTTTCGTGCAAACTCACGAGGAATATAGCTTGCCGCTGCAATGAGTTTCATCGAAATTTGGTCAATGATAGCACTCCTTTGACGATGTTTCAAAGGGCCTCTCATCCAAGTTACCAATAAACGTCTTGCGACTCCAAGAAACACCATATGCATGTGATCCAGTGGAAACTGAGACACTGGTCCTACTTCAATTTCAGCAAGAGGACAAGTTCCTTTGTGGTGATCTTTATCAACTGTTGCTAAAAAAGTTTCATCTGTACGCAGCGTACAATGAAGGTCTGGGAAGGTCATTTTGTTCAACCATACTCCATTAACTATGCATCGTTCACATCCATGATAACCATTATGACTTTTTATATTTTTTAAGAATGCTCGAGCTGGAGCATCACAAACGAAGGATGATATCTTCAACTGAAACTGTAGCTCCATAAAAGTCACACCACCTTGTATTATTTCTTTCACATCTTGGCAAAAGTGAAATAAGTATTGAAGAACATCTGTTGGTTTTGATTTTCCATAAAATATGCCAATTACAAATGGATCGGTATTCGATACATTCATAATCATACCTAAAATTGGCCAGATTTGAGCAGAAGAACTCTTAAATAAAGGTAGGCCATCAATATTAATTTGCAATAATAGAGTTTTGTCTACTTTCTGTAGTTTTTCTTTATGCTTAGCCAGTAGTGTGATAATGGCCGACTTCAAACCAACATGAAAATACTGTCCACCAGCTAGATCTCTTATATCTTTGACTTGAGGTGGTGTTTGACGAAGAGTACGTGGATCTTTTGGAAGTTCTGGATGTTGCACATGTAATATAGCCAACAAAGATTTTAAATCGTCATTAGTAATAGAGGATTGCCTTGCCCATGCACCAAGTTCTTCATTAAAATTTTGCACTTTTTCCTGCTCACTATCAATTGATTCTTCAGAGCTGCTACAATAAGAATCATTTATGGAATTGTTGCATAGATCAGGATTAGTGCTGCAGTTCTCATAAGTATGCCTGTCAGACCACTGGGAGGTAGGCCTGCCGGTAGTCGGTGCTTCTTGATTTTGTATTGGATCAGCTTCTGATAAATCTGCAGTACTAGCTTCTACATCCACACTGGGGCAACACACTGGATCAGACATATTGTTGATATTACTAATTGGTAATTGAACATTTTGTCGTTTAGTACTGATGTTTGACAGCTCGGCATCTGCTTCTTGGATTGCTCTCCTTCGTCGAGTCCACCAAGAAAGATTATGTTTACTGCGGCCAGTCATATTGTACACCAGACTACCATAACTATATTTATATTGAAACCAATTCTTATGACACTGAATAAAACACAAGACGGTTTTTGAGCGGGCAAATCTTTTATCAGACATTAAAGTCCGCTATCATCAGAGTAGGGTGCAACCTAATTCGTACCGTCAATTCATACCATAAAAAGATTGAGAGAAAAAATAGCACAAAGCCGAAGTCGCTGATCGCAACAAAGCCGAAGTCGCTAATCGGATCGGAGTTTCTGCAAACATTTCAAAGTTAGGGTTTCCGCAAACATTTTAAAGTTAGGGTTAGAGTAAGTGTTAAAAAAAATTAGGGTTAGGATTAGAGTTAAGCGGAAACTCCGATCCGTGTGCTATTTTGACTTTTTTAAAAAAAATTTTTACCTAATTTTTTTAACACTAACCCCCCGCACTAGCCCTAACTTTAAAATGTTTGCGGAAACTAGTGTTGGGCGATATATCAAATTTTCGATACGATATCTTTTCAATATCAATATTTATTTCAATATCGTTCGATATTCTAACTATTACAGCCCTAACTCGTAACTGCAAACCCCCACAAAAACGTCGCCGAGGTCAAACGGCAAAAGTTGAAATTGCCTCGGCAATTGCTGTAAACGTTTATTACAAAAAAACTTGTACTAAAACATGTAAAACGAGAAGCGAAAAATATACTAGAGTAGTCTATCCCGACCGCACTGTTTGATTTGTTGTGATGTAATAATACCAGCGGCATCTAATGGATGGAATAATTTCCCGGCAACAAGATTTCAACAATCGGAAACTTCACACTGTCAATCTCGGTGACCAGGCCTGCGTCTGTGATTCAAAGCCTCTACAAGTATGCAAAACTGCCAGGATTAAGCTCTGCAAGAAGCTTTCCCAGTCCGAGGATAAAGATTCAATCAATCAATTCGACATCTAGCGACGTTGAATTATCATAAAATAACGTTAATTGCTCAACCAAGTATCGGTAACAAATTAATAGCTCCCTGCGAGAAGATTGCCTCGATTTACGTATACACTAACATAATTTCGGCACAATTGGGATACTGCGAGCAACACAAAGTCGGTTTGACAAAGAACTACGGTAGTTGTCAGAATCATCAGATGCTGTATCGGAGGATGAGGTTGTCACGTCATCACTGGAATCGGACACATCAAGAGGCTCATCGCTTGGCGGTAAGTCTACACTGTCTTCGCCGTTCGCAATGAAGCGTCTACGTTTTGCGGCTTTCGTGCTTCGATACCCATCCAGACGACTCTTTCGCAGAGCTTTAGAACAAAATATCAAGTATTTTTTTAAATATCGTATCGTTTTTTTCAATATCGCCCAACACTAGCGGAAACCCTAACTTTAAAATGTTTGCGGAAACTCCGATTAGCGACTTCGGCTTTGTTGTGATCAGCGACTTCGGCTTTGTGCTATTTTTTCTCTCGATTTTTTCATGGTACGAATTAGGTTGCATCCATCAGAGTATAATTCTTATTAAATGATACCGTAAACATACATTAATTGGTTAGGTGAAAAACCTATAATTATTGCACTACTGTAGTTCAATAAGACTAGGCTACGTTAAATAAAAACAGGAAAGGCATAGCCTAAATTACTGTATGTTCCTCGTTCAGCCTGTAGATAGGTACTTCAATAAATGGCGTCACAGTCATTAATTTTAAGATTAAAAACAGGCACAGCTTTTCGCTTCTTTTTTGATTTGAACAGCCCTGCACCGTTTCGGTATGTTCACAGTGATTCGTGCAAATACTGCACACTGCAAAATCTTTTGCTAAAAGAAAGAACTTTTATCTTCCTGCGCTTTTACGCAGATTTAAATCAGGTGACCGCTGGTAACCGCGATATAATATTTACGAAAAAGAAGGGGGAGAAATTCGGTTGTAACAATGATAATTACATACTGTATTCCTGAATTGCACAATTCCTACTGTACCCAATAACCAAACGAAAACGATTATTCAATGCCAATTCTCAACGTAACAACTGTCGGAGAATAAGGAGTGCTGAATAAAATATAAACCAGTTATCGTACATGAGCTTCCCCAGCACAGAATGTACGTTGTGGGGCCAGGGATTATCAGCCCAAAGATTGTTAATCTTGGGGCCAGCCAAAAGATTATCGATTATTTTAAACGAGAAAAACAAGATGAAACAAAACTTTTATTTTTAGCTAGCTACTGGCGTATAAATAAAACACGTATATAACACGTCAAAAACACGTGAGTAGCCTATACAGAAAAAAGGGAATATGCAACTACAGAGAATTTTTGAAGATTTTAACATAAAACGCATTAAATAGCCTACAAGAGTTGAAAAATTATTATAAACGAGAAAAACAAGATGAAACAAAATTGCTCTTGGCGTGTAAAAAAACACGTGTATAACACGTTAAAAACACGTGAGTAGGCTATACAGAAAAAAGAGAATATGCAACTGCAGAGATATTTTGAAAATATTAACATAAAACGCATCAAATAGCCTACAAGAGTTAAAAATTATTTTAAACGAGAAAAACAACATGAAACAAAATTGCTGCTGGCGTGTAAAAAAACACGTGTTTAACACGTTAAAAACACGTGAGTATACAGAAAAAAGTGAATATGCAACTGCAGAGATTTTTTGAAGATAATTAACATAAAACGCATCAAATAGCCTACAAGAGTTGAAAAAATATTTTAAACGAGAAAAATAACATGAAACAAACTTGCTACAGGCGTGTAAAAAACACGTGTATAACACGTTAAAAACACGTGAGTATACAGAAAAAAGGGAATATGTAACTACAGAGATTTTTTGAAGATATTAACATAAAACGCATCAAATAGCCTACAAGAGTTGAAAAAATCTTTTAAACTAGAAGAATAACATAAAACAAAATTGCTACTGGCGTGTAAAAAAACACGTGTATAACACGTTTAAAACACGTGAGTATACAGAAAAAAGTGAATATGCAACTGCAGAGATTTTTTGAAGATAATAACATAAAACGCATCAAATAGCCTACTAGAGTTGAAAAAATATTTTAAACGAGAAAAATAACATAAAACAAACTTGTTACCGGCGTGTAAAAGACACGTGTATAACACGTTAAAAACACGTGAATATCCAGAAAAAAGTGAATATGTAACGATAGAGATTTTTTAAAGATATTAACATAAAACGTATCCATTGATATTCTAGAGTTGAAAAACTTGCTTCAAATATGATATAAAGCATTATTGCAATTGATAACATGTGTAAAAAAACTCGTGTTAATCACGTGTTAAAGTGGTGTAAAAAGAACGTACCCCAGTATTACACGAGTTCCCCCAGAATTTCACGTGTTTTTCACGAGTCAATGTTTATGGGGATACATAACATTGAAATAAAAAAACATATGTACAAAGTTCATATGAATCAGTATCCGTCTACGTATTGTGATTTATTTACAAATGCTTCATCTATTCATCAGCATAACACAAGATATCAAACAAGCAACAACTATTTTATAAATAGATCAAACACAGAATTTGGCAAAAAGTCCATGCAGGTATTGGGACCAATGCTCTGGTCAGAGGTTCTAAGTAAGTTAGGCTAAAAAACTTATCATTTCATTGTTTCAATATTTAGTATAAATATTTAGTCATTGTTTCATTAGAGACAAAGTGTTAAAGGCATACTAAAGGAAAATTTCAAACCGGAATTAAGCATTAAAATGAGTAAACTGAACATTCAAGAATACATTTCAAAAACAATTACCCAAAAAAATTTGTTTTCAATGGCGCTGGCAAGGCCCAAAGTCCAGTGTTTCATTTATTTTCATTTTTTTCAAAATGACCAAAACGTGCAAACACAGCTCAAGAATACGTCATAAAGTCCAGCAATAACAAAAGCCACGTTACCAATCTGATGTTTTAAGCAAACTGTCTGCTGTTTTGATGTTAAAATGTGCTGTTTTGATGTAAATACATACATAGCCTACAGTCAAATCGCCCGCAGTAACAATTATTGCGTGATCGGTTGATTGCTAGACTTTATGACGTAGACTTTATGACGTTCTTTACAGTCGCACGCTTCGTTGCTCAGGCCAATCTCGTTTTGAAAGCTTTGACAAAAGCACGCCCACAATGGTGGTCAGACCGCAATGGGGCAAAATTTTATTGAAAATCGTTTTATGGTAGCATGTTAAACACAAAGAACGTGGAAAATCGCCAAGTCAGGTTTTTCCTTTAATACCCCTTTAAAAAAATATTCCTAGGCTTTTTTTCTCATCTTTCTGCATTTGTAAAAACTTTATTAAGGTGTTGCGACCATGCCATAACTGATTGTTCTGCTTTGGCTTCATGCACGTTATTTCGTCCGTGTTTTGTCGCTTCTACCTTTTCAAGACCCCTGCTATGTTTGACATATATTGTTTTTTGTTGTGATGGTCAGAAATAAAAACAAACTGAACTGATGTCCACTGCATTTTCATGAAAACCTGGATCACTTAAGTTGCTAGGATTACCAGATAATAAAGCCTAAACATGCACATTTTTGAAAATTGGCATCTTTGTACCAAATTGGTATAACCGCCTGACCGAGGCCTCCAAAAAGGTAGCCACTTTAACAAGTAAAAATTCTTCCACTGCAATTGACTAGAATGCAACCGCCAACTAATCAGAACATGTTATAAGAGGCTACCGTCCAATTGTGACCTTTCTTGCACTCAGCCATAGAGTTAATGCTTGTTTTGAACTCTATTTGGTACCACCAGAAGAAAAAAGGGCAATAGCAGTGGTGGGAATCGAACCCGCGTCAACAAAATAACTACTTTCTAGCCCTAACCCTAACCCCTAAGCCAACCAGCTGACAGAAAATCCATCACTTGATTTGCTTTGTATCATCATCTTTTCGCTCTTTTTCGCGTCATAGAAAACGTAGCTTATGATTGGTTGGCGGTGCATTCTAGTCAATTGCAGTGGCAGAATTTTTCCTTGTTAAAGTGGCTACCCTCCAAAAACGCTGCTCCTCAATGAAATAACTACGAATTAGGTAAAAATCTTAAACATGATACAATTGTTACATAAAAAGTTATATTGTATTTAAAAAAAAAAAGTAGCCCAATTGGGCGCCTGGAGAAATCAAAAGTAGCCTAATTGGGCGTAAAGCGCCCAATCTGGCAACCCTATCGTGAAGCCCTCTTGACAACAGTGAAGCAGTGTTGTGCGGATATTGAAATTTGATAATCCAATCCAATCCGAAATTTTTTAGAAATATCCGAATCCAATCCTGATCCAAAAATAATAGGAAAAGCAATATCCAATCCAGATCCGAATATCCGAAAACTAGCATTATAACAGATATATGTTACACTAACATTTTTTTCTTACCCTACCATCCTTGTCTCAATTGCAGCATAGGCCTAATGAATTTATACTGATATTAAAGTAGCACTCAACCTACCAGTAATCAATCTGAAACACAACAATAAACGACAATAACAAAACAAAGAAAATAGCAGTGTAAGCATGCACAGTTGCACACACTTATCAAAAGCATAGGCTACTGTTTTTGAATATAATGATACAAATGTCATTATAAGATCAGTGTATAATAAATTGTCACTAATCACATGCTCACTTCCATGAACCATACAGAAATGTAAGGCGTTCAGAAAACTATTCTTCCTCAATCTACTATGGCAAACTTTTTAGCTTCTGCTGGGCACCGGCCAGCACTTTCTAGTACCGAGGTAGGCTACTTTCATCAACCTCTTAGCGTAGCGTGCATGCCTTTGCTTAGTTGTTGGTTTGCTTCTGCGACCTGCGCTGCGACAGACTGCGAGTACATCGGTATCAGATCAGACTAGTGCTGCCAGATCTACGGAGGCTATCTTCCCTGAAACGAAGAACAGCAACTACATGGAATTTATGTCATTTAATTTATTAAAACGTAACTAAACAAAGTTAAACAGATTCGGATTCGGATGATCCGGCTCCGGATCCAGCTTGGGAAAAATTGAATCCAATCCAATCCGGATCCGAAAAATTTCTTCAAATCCGGCAGGATCAGACTCCAAAAATCCGGATCCTGAACAACACTGCAGTAAAGCTGTAACAATGTTTTTTCACACCGCTAGTGACAGTAGAGTGCAATTATGTTAAACAAAATTTCTGCTCTCGGTAGTGGCTCAACTCTCCCTGTTCCTCAACTCTCCTGCATCTCCCCTACACGAAGTATTGCACGCCATCGCATTCATGTAGAGAGTAGGCCATAAAAAAATTCGTCAATTTCACATCTTCGACAGGAAAATACCAGTGACTATGCTTGGCATCACCAATGAAGTGTGGTTGGTTTGTTGCATATGTTATGCAGAATGAAAATAAAATGTTGCAAGACAAGGTACCACTAACGTGATCCATATTTTCCGGTCAAAATGCACAGTTGCTCACGCTCCACAATGGCCGTCCTAAATTGCCTTTCCTAGTCTGTTAGCCAACACTATGATTAAAACGAACAAGAACTGAAGTGTACCAATAACCTACAACAATTCATAAACACAAAAAATTTACTTTCACCTGCCAGCGACCTCACGCTTGCTTGCAATAACAAGAAACGCTTTCATAAACCGTAGAAAACAAGCGATTCTTAACTCTCGGACTCCGCGTAACTCAAACTTCACGCTCTGGTGATTTTGAATGTGCAAAAGGTCTATTGGAGCATCTTTTTTTTCTCAATAAAAAAATTTGAAAAATATTTGGCAACCTTGTCTTTGATGCAATTGGTTATTGGCGCGAGATGAGATGAGTATGAGTTGAAACACTTGAACAAACGAATGTAGTGGTACTGTGGTAGTGTATTGTGAAACGTGAAATTCAAGATGAGATCACTAATGAAGTGAGTAAAATCATCCCTGGTAAAGTGAAACGAGGGCAAGGTAATAATATCGAACATGGCAGTATAGTGAGGGACCACTTGCAAATAGGACATGGTTTGGTTGATTGGTTTTAAATCTGTTCAAAGTTTGTCCTAAAATTCTTTGTTTTATATTGAGTTGCATGAGGAGATGATATCGGCAGGGGACGACATTGTCGCCAGTCGCCACCCTTGTAGGGTTCACGCTCCTCGAGAAAGGGTTGATGTCCCCTGGTTAAAAAATACTACTATAACAGATAGGATTACTTGAACAAGCAAAGTATTTATTAATGTAATATAGACTAACTGACAGCAGGCTTCTAAGCACCCATTAAATGGCCTAAGAAACTATTAGTGCAGAAAGAAACAGACTGACCGACAAACACTTAGCAAACATCGTAAGAGTCAAGACAACATCTTTTAATGCAAATGTCTGATAACATCTTAGCTGGAAAACAATGTCAAAATTTAAAGGAGTATTAAAGGAAAAACCTGACTTGGCGATTTTCCACGTTCTTTGTGTTTAACATGCTACCATAAAACGATTTTCAATAAAATTTTGCCCCATTGCGGTCTGACCACCATTGTGCGCGTGCTTTTGTCAGAGCTTTCAAAACGAGATTGGCCTGAGCAACGAAGCGTGCGACTGTAAAGAACGTCATAAAGTCTACGTCATAAAGTCTAGCAATCAACCGATCACGCAATAATTGTTACTGTGGGCGATTTGACTGTAGGCTATGTATGTATTTACATCAAAACAGCACATTTTAACATCAAAACAGCAGACAGTTTGCTCAAAACATCAGATTGGTAACGTGGTTTTTGTTATTGCTGGACTTTATGACGTATTCTTGAGCTGTGTTTGCACGTTTTGGTCATTTTGAAAAAAATGAAAATAAATGAAACACTGGACTTTGGGCCTTGCCAGCGCCATTGAAAACAAATTTTTTTGGGTAATTGTTTTTGAAATGTATTCTTGAATGTTCAGTTTACTCATTTTAATGCTTAATTCCGGTTTGAAATTTTCCTTTAGTATGCCTTTAATTGACTTTGTATTATAGAAATAAATTTTTGTTTCTTTCTATGTGTGTGTTATGTGTGCCTGTTTTCAAAGATGAAATTAATGGTTTTTAATTGTTTCTTGATGTACTCATTTTTCTTGAAATTTAATAGGTTCTGCGGCCCATTGAATTATTTCAAGTGACAATGCGGCCCACTATAATAAAAGGTTGAACATCCCTGCTCTCCAACTCAGTTGCAAGGTGCAGATATGTTAATAGACCCCATTTGTGCTTCAAGGATACATAGAATATAAGCTGGGCAAGGATATAAGCTGCCTATGATATTATGAGAGAGAAATACAGTCCTGAGAGATGTTACCGACTATTGGGCATGGGCTGCTTAAAACCTACAAGCGCCATTTTATGTATTATTTTCTGCATTAGCATCCTACCATACCACACTTGTGTGAATTTTATGCATTTGAAACTTTGAAAATTTTTATTATATATAATTGGTTCTTTTTAACTTTCCAGTTTGTATTTTAACAAATTATGTCAATGGAAGGTTTTCATAAGATTGAAAAAATTGGTGAAGGTACATATGGCATTGTGTACAAAGCTCTGGATAAAGTCAGCGGAAAAATGGTAGCATTGAAGAAAATTAGACTGGATACGTAAGCACTTGTTTTTCTATTTCGTTTCTTGTGTACTGTAAGTGTATATGATATATTTGCAAATTTAAGTGTTCACATATTTAACGTTTTGTACTGCTTTTCTAATGTGAATTACTAATTGAATGACATGTCTTTTTAAAATGAAACCTTTAACCTTTTAAAAGTATTGTAAAAATTTGCTATAGATGATGTGTAATTGGTTAGGCAATGATTCAAAATGCTTTCGGCCATTAGTGAAGTTCAGTACTTTTTTATTGTGTATTCAAATAAAAATGTTGGAACCAAAATACTGCATATACTCGACTATAGTTCAACCCCTACTTTTTCTCTAAAAATCCGTGCCAGTTTTATTCTTTTGTGTTAGTTGACTGGTTCATTCCTGGTACTGCCATTTGGTAGTTTACCTAAGTATTGGCATAGCCATACAGTGAGAAAATTTCTAAGGGGAGCAACTTAAGCTGTCTCAACCCAATGGAGTTATCAAACATTGTTTGTTTCACGTCTGGTCAGGGCTGCGATTTTTTCTTTCTTGTCGAACGACCAAAAATTCTGCGTTTGTTTGTCGAATAGTAGTATGACGTCACAAGAGTTAGATTATAAGCGTTCGATTATAAGCGATCGCCCAGTACGTTCATCGCATCGATCAGCGATTTTGTAATGGCGAGATGGTTTGCCTTTGAAGCGAATGCTTGATTCGTAGTCGCCGTTTGCTTTATGGTGGAGGAACTTGGCCTGTTGCGTCGAGTTTCTTCCACTTCAGCCACCGGGCACTTGCTGTTGTTTCTCTGGGCAAGAAACTTTACGATAATTGCCTCTACCCAGTGATCGATTTCGAGTAATGGGTAGTACCAAATTTAAGTCATAAGTAGAGTAGACAACCGGAAACAGTCATTGCCGTCAGCTGCAGCGTGGGTCAGGTGTACGTCGTAAGGCGTACACCGATGCATAGCGCTCAAGTCCGCTTTCCCGCAATGCAGGATAAAGATAAACAAACAAACAATAAACAAACAAACTATAACGCCAGCCATTTTTTTATGATTTAAATTTTTCTGTGTTAAAAACTCTTAGGGAAGAATGGATATACAGCACTGCAAGTTACAGAAATCAGCCGAAGATGTTAGATGTATTTACCGTAGTTCGTCTCGTAACTCGTTGGAGAGCGTTCCAGCTTCAGACCTAGATCTATCGATTGTTGGTGGTACTTCAACATGAGATTGAGAGGTCGTTGCAACTTCCTGATCGCTTCCTGATGACCTTGAACATCTAGTGAAGACGTGCTATCGCCAGGGCCTGACCTTATATTTGCAGATGGAAGCTCACCGACCGAACTTGAACTGCTTGTTGGTTGTGCTTGGGCAAACTCAGAAACGTTATCACTGTCTCGTCGAGAAGCATGCTTTTGCTTACCACTATTAAATTAAACATGTTCAAAATTGAGAATGCTTTGCGACGTTAGGCTACTAAGCGCTATTAGCCGGAAGTTTACCTGAATGATAAGTTCCAAAGTGACGTGGCAATGCTTCTCTCAATAGCTCCTTCGAACAGATCCTGCACTTCACTCGCTGTTTGCTGAACCTTAACCGCTTCTCGGTAAGACCGACCGAAGCTTTTGCCATCCGTGTTGTCGGAGGATTCTATCGTTTTTTAGTCATTACCGGATACTGACTAACTGAAGATTATCCTATCTGTAGTTGGGCAAAGCTATGCTGTGCTTACAACTTGCCTATTACCTTGCCTTGTCCAATAAATGTCCACTCCCAGTGACTACCTCTACCTACTATTCTTCTAAAAGCGAACTCTTATATATAGCGACCTTTCTTATCTCTGATTCTGAACATCTGGTCGGAAACTAGGCCATTTTCTTGATGTAAAAAACTTGCGTAATAAGTAGGCTTTATTGTGTTCTTTTATTATGTGCTTCTGCGATTATTTTCTCGTGTATCAATCACCTGCTTTAAGTTATATAACGGAAAGGAAATCTTAAATTTGTTTTCGTCATCATGCACTGGCTACATAAATCCATCATTGTTAAATCTTTCAAAGGATGGCATCTCGCCTGGTGCGAGACAAATTTCCTGCAAATGTCCAGACTTCCCAGCCAGCAAACTTGTTGATACATGTCATGCATTGTGATTCAACATCTGCAGATGTTGAATCAATGTAAAAACGACGGGTTTTGCTAGCTGGGTTGTGTGCTTTTGTGAATGTGCAACATCGCCCATTACGTAATCACAGAAACTCTTTTAGTGGAAGGAAGTCGACTTCCAACCGTGTTTATCTGTCTACTATTCTTTATTCACATTGCAAAACATTTCAGCAATCTTGGAACAACAAATGCATAAGTCAGACATAAATACACACTTGCAAACACGTTGACAACTAAAAGTAGCCTACTTCGGTTATTTTATCTATAAAAGAAACCCGTTGTGTCGAATAGCACGAAACGTGTGTGGCGAAATGTTTGATGGCAGGCGTTAGAACTTCGATCAAAGCATTTTCCCGCAGTGTTCAAAATGTTCTGGAAGAGAACTCCTTTCCATAAAAATAGCGGCTTTTTTATTTGTATTTCTGAACATCTGGTCGGAAACTAGGCTGTTTTCTACATGTGAAAAACTTTCATAGCAAGTATCCAACAGTCATTTTACCAGAGCAATATTGTTAATTGGCTCAAACGCGAAATACAAACTGGCATAGACGTTGACAACTCAACGTAGCCTAGGTTATTTCATATATAAAAGAAACCCTTTGTGTCGAATAGCACGAAGCGTATGCTGCGAAATGTTTGATGCCAGGCGTTGGAACTTCGATCAAAGCATTCTCCCGCAGTGTTCAAAATGGCGGCGCTGACGCCTTGGGAGTTTCGCGTGTGAAGCGTCGCTTTTAGAGCTTGCTTTGAAGTAGGCTACCTGGCGCAAGAAAGTTTACGTAAGTCAGCACTTTTATGATTGCATCACGTGATGCCCCCCCCCCCCGATTGTTCCTCGACCTGACGATGTTTCGTCCTCTCTCAGTTTTTTTTTATTTTTATTTTTTATTTTTTTTCCATTAGGCACGGCGTTTGTCGAATAGTGATGGCGCGTGTCGAGTGACCTCGTCACCGAAAAAGGCAAAAATCGCAGCCCTGCCTGGTATTCTATTACATCCTATGGTAACAGCTAGTCAATGACAGGAACATCGCAATTGGCTATCGGTAAATGTGAACTGGAATAGTCGCCATAACTATTGGTGATATTTCAAAAATAAAATGTAGTAACGGACAGACATTGATGCGAAAATCTCTAAATTGAAGACCACAAGAGTCCCAGCTTCGCAATATTCAGCGTGTTAAAACTATTAAGTATGATGGTTTGTGTGGGAAAAAAATTTGGGTCTGGTCTAGTGTTGGGCGATATATCGAATTTTCGATACGATACGATATCTTTTCAATATCGATATTTATTTCAATATCGTTCAATATTTTAACTATTACAGCCCTAACTCGTAATTGCAAAATCCTACAAAAACGTTGCCGAGGCCAAATTGCAAAAGTTGAAATTGCCTCGGCAATTGCTGTGAACGTTTAATACGAAAAAAATTGTACCAAAGCATGTAAAACGAAAAGCGAAAAATATACTAGACTAGTCTATCCCGACCGCACTGTTTGATTTGTTGTGATGTAATAATACCAAAAGTAGCGATAAAGCGAACAACGCGATACACACGCTGTTACGGTAATTCACGTTGAATAACTCACGGGGAGGAAAAGTAAGTTACTTTTGGGTTGATTCAACGTTCGAGTCAGCACAAATCGATTTAATTTTCCCGGCGGGTTATATTGCGTAACAACAATGCCCAATAAGAAATTTACGTTTCTTTTACATTAATTCGACATCTAGCGACGTTGAATTATCATAAAATAACGTTAATTGCTCAACCAAGTACTGGTAAAAATTAATAGCTTCCTGCGAAAAGATTGCCTTGATTTACGTATACACAAACATAATTTCGACACAATTGGGATACTGCGAGCAACACAAAGTCTGTTTGATGAAAAACTAGATGTCAGAATCGGAATCATCGGATGCTGTATCGGAGGATGAGGTTTTCGTGTCATCACTGAAATCGGACACATCAAGAGGCTCATCGCTTGGCTGTAAATCTACACTGTCTTTGCGTTCGCAATGAAGCGTCCACGTTTTGTCGCTTTCGTGCTTTGATACCAATCCACACGCCTTTTTCGCAGAGCTCCATCAGGGTGTTGACTAAGGAACAAATCTATGGCTGTGGCATAACGACTGGGAGGAATGTCTAATCCTAACCTTACAAGCGCTCGTGTGGCCTCGGCATTTTTATTGCCGACGCTAATGCGCCATTCATACATCTGCGCAGGCAA
Source organism: Aplidium turbinatum (assembly GCF_918807975.1). Taxonomy (NCBI): domain Eukaryota; kingdom Metazoa; phylum Chordata; class Ascidiacea; order Aplousobranchia; family Polyclinidae; genus Aplidium; species Aplidium turbinatum. The sequence goes on along the minus strand of NC_137475.1, from coordinate 28,868,173 downwards.
TCACCTCGGCAATTGCCGACACTAATTTCGAAGACTGAGAAACTCTTTTTTCAATTAGAACAAAAATATCGAAAAGTATCGAAATATCGAATATTTTTTCAAATATTGTATCGTTTTGTTTTTTTCAATATCGCCCAACACTAGTCTGGTCTCAGTATTAGCAATTTTACGGACTATTGGAATAAAGTAACGGACAGACAGATAGAATTGGGAAAAACCACTAGTCAGCCTTCACATGCACTTTCTATCTAAATTCAGCTCCCAAACCCAATAGATCAATGTTTTTTTTAAATTTGAGATCTACCCCCCATCTTAAAAGTAGTATTTTTTGCTAATCTCTGATGCAGTGTTTGCGCAACAATTAGTTTAAAACCTTGATATAAAGTAACGGACAGACATTGCAAAAAGTAACGGACAGACACTATCTCATTTCTGAAGTTTTTTGGTACACTGAACCAAGGTGATGGAAAAAAATGTTTATTTCCGAATAGGAAAAATTATAGTTTGCAATTTCGGAAAATTTTGGTTGAAAAAAAGTTTGATTTTTTTACAAAATTTTTTTTTTAATATTCATAGGCTACCATTACAATTATACACATAAATTGCATACATTTCCGAATTTGTTGTCATGCATTTCGAAATAGTGGTGCTACCGCGCTTTTTTCAGTCCCGCTGAAGTGTTTTTCTACCCTTGTTCTTTCATTCCTTATTGTATTTTTATATTCTTATCAATATTTGCATCATCATAGCTGTCACTTTTCACTATTGGAAGATAAAAGCAGTTTATTTATTGGATATAAATTCTTGAAATTATCTTTAATTCATGGAAATTTACGACTTTTTCAAGTTAGTTCACACAATTTGAGTCGTAGTATCCCCAAATGTGATGAAGTTCTGGTATGTAAATTGTAAAAGGAAACATTTCTCCTGCAGGAATAAGGTGTGGAGTGGCTATAGCCTGCACAACATCATTTATATAAGGTATATAATCATGGAAGTCCTCATCCTTTGGCCATCTCCATATTGATCCTGATATGTTGGGTTGGCTTTGGAATAACATTTGACAGTTTACTCTCTCTTCACTTGCAATCAAAACTTGGCAATGACATTTGCAGCGAGTAATCAACAATTGTTAGAGCAAACACCTTTGATATTTCCCTGACTCAAAACATGATCTTCATTAACGAATCACAATTATAATGGGAATTTTTTTAATAAAAAATATTTATTATACATATAATTTTTTTTACTTTAAAATTTTTTTTTCAATCTATATAAGGGGGAGGGTCTAATGTGCTAGGGCTAGTTCCCACCTTCCCTTTCTGACTATATACCCAGTCATCTTTTACAGTCTTGGTGTTTAAAGCCCTATTTACAATCTACACAAATTCATCAAAAATATGGTAACGGACAGACACAATATCAAACTTCCATAAGTCTAGTGATTGAAATTGGAGGAAAGATAACTGTATATGGTTGATATGTGCTGCCAAATATGAGATAGTCAATATATGTTAGAAGTTAAAAAAACATATAGTTGTTTGTAAAAAAAACTTTTTTGAGATTTTTTGGTAACGGACAGACATGTGTGGCTTACCAAACTTGCATACCTATTTTCTAAACTATGTATCAAACACAGAGCTAATTTTTTTTATAATGTTTCATATATATATGACTTCTCCAGATATATTGAAATTAGAAGAATAGAATAATTGAATAAAACAAAAGTCATTTACACCCTGTACCATTCTAAGTGACTTTTTAATGAAAATTTGCTTGCAAGCAGGTGAAGATTTCAGAATTAAGAAAAAGTTTGTCTGTAATGATAAAAACAAAGTAAGGTTAAATATTTGCTGTAGAGACATAACCCTAACATTTGAACCTACTCAGACTTAACTGCATTACAATTTTATTTTTTCTTCCTCTGTCACACAATTTTGAAATATGCTCTATTGCAATTACAAGTAAAGCTAAATAAGATGCGTAATTCACAAATGAGGTCTTCCTGCTGTGAGATCAATTATGATCCAACAGAATGGATTGTTTTGTTATCAAATGCATAAGTGATTTATAAAGAGCAACGTTCAACAACGTCTTGCTTGCTTAACCACTTTGAAATTGTACTGCTCACTGCTATTTACTACCATCTTGAAATTTTGTGACGTTTTCGACTTAAAAATTGAATGCCGTGGCCTAAATATAAACGGTAAATGTTGAGGACGGCAAAGCAAATACAAATTTATGTTTACAATTAGAGCTCGACCGATATATCGGTCAGCCGATATATATCGGCCAATATCAGGTGTAGCCGATATATTGTATAGGCTATTTTTCGCCGATAAACATCGGCCAGCAAAAGCACACTCAAAACCAGCCATACATGCCTTTAGAAGAAACACAAGTTGCTCAAACGTGCTTGCATAGCACGAACAATTGTTGCTAGAATATGATTTCCCGCCCATTCTAGTGCGCGCATTTAGAAAATGTTAATACTGTATCCATTAGCTTCCATTCAAGCAGGAAAACTTTCGGGTTTTACGTTGCTTCAACGATTGATGACATTGAATTAGTGTAACAAAGGTGAATTTTTCGCTAAGAATCGATGGGAGTACCGGTGTACTTCTACACTAACCACGCGCAACTTATTTCAAGTCTTACGTCACAATGTCTGGCTTTGATCTCTGAGTGATATTGATTAGGCAAGATTCGTTACAAAATTAGATCATACGAGTAGGCTATCACAGCAAGATGCAGCAAAATTTGTTAAGTTTTGGTATTACAGTAAGAAAGAAACGGCCCCGCATGCGAAAATAAACCCAAAGAAAAAATCCTAGTGAAACTTTGCACAGAAGAAAATAGTAGCGTCATTGTAGAAGTTACAAAAATGAACCCCCAAAAAAAAGCCTAGTGAAACTTTGCACAGAAGAAAATAGTAGCGTCATTGTAGAAGTCTTCCGACCCGTGCCCAGAGCATTGTGACGCAAGAAGCCACACGACCTCGTTCGGTGGTAGTTAATCAGTTATGCAGCGTATTGCAGCTACACGGCGCTTTGACTCTCCAAGCGCACCTCGTTGGTCTGATGAAAGCCTTTGCTGAAATTTAAAAAAGCCTTACAAACCGTAGCCATAACTCTTAATTGGCGAAGAATTCAGACCGGACACGTTTGTCCACCGTCAGCAAAAACGAATTTCGAGGCCTGGGTTGTTTCTTTTTTGTGATTAGTGTTAAGAATGATTTTTCCATTACAGCAACTAATGCATAAACTTTCTTGGACTGGTTTGTTGCTTAATAACTTTGTTGGTAACAAACTTTTCGTAGCTGATATATATCGGCCGTGTCGATATATATCGGTATCGGCCTAAAAATTTCATAAATATCGGTATCGGCCTGAAAACGTGATATCGGTCGAGCTCTATTTACAATTACAACCACGACCATTTAAACATCTTACTTTTTTATTAGTTTTCAATTTACTTCTCACATATAATTAGTAAATTTACCTGTCTTGTTGCCCTGACAAAATCGTCATAAAGAGGTTTTATCACACATTTTGCTGGCCTAGTTTCGTTTGAATTCGATGGCTTTGAACTTTCAAGGCGGCACTTTTCCAGCTGTTTGAAAAGTATCAAACGCTTATATCACGAATTCTAGCGTACTTTTCACATCCGCCAATGAACACGCTTTTTTTAACTTTAGCAGGCCTTGAATCAATGCAAATAAGCATTGCTTTGATGAATAGTTTCAGCACTTTTTTTGTTCACACAATTATTTATTTTGTTTTATCATTTCGGCAATTGCCGACGTACACCGAAAGCTAGTGATAAGAAGTCATATAATACAAAGGAACCGAAATGGAGACAAATCTTGTCTCGTCCGTGTATAGGTCGACCCCTGCTTTTTGAGATGAAAATCACTGGCGAAAATCTCGACCTATACTCGAGATATACGATATATGTCATTTTGTTTTCACAAAGATCTTGATGTTTTAGATCTTGATCAGCAATCATCCAAATCATCGTGTTTTTAAATAATTGTGAAAATGATTTCAAACAGCCCTAGTTGCTACTTGTTCTTTTCTGACTTTGAGTTTTGATTATTGCACCTCAATTGCTAACTATAACAAAGTTGTGAGGTATCTGAATTTCACGCCAGTGCAAAGAAACATTTTTATAAAAGATGAATATAATAATGTTAATTGTTAATGGTTTATTATAAAAATAATAGTCCAATAGTTCATAATGAATAAAATCTTTCTAGAATAAATTGTATTACTGTATAAATATATAGCTGATTTAATGTAATATATATATAAATAATAAAATAGTTAATGATAAGTCAATGGTAAAAAACTGGCTATAACGATAACAAACTGACCTTTGTTTGCTTATTTATTAAATATCTGGAAGTTACTCCTTACATCCACAACTGTAACTGAAAACCACTTCATACAAGCTCACCAACAAAACTTTTAACATTTGCTCTGATTAAATTTTGTTGTTATTTTTCAAAAACTTTTAAGGATATATACCAAATAATGTTCTAAAATTTTAAATGACAATGATTTAGTTGTGTTAAGTGATACAATGGAAAATTAGAGAGAACAATTTGAGACGCGGAGGGAGTCGCTTTAATGCAAATATTTATGGGTCAAACATACAAAGGTGTTAATGAGTGGAACGGAAGGAAAAATCACAATGAGCAAAATCGGCCCTTGTGGTGTGTGTGGAGGAAGAATGGTGTCAAATTTTGTTATGTGTACGAAATGTTGGAAGTAGAAGCTTATTCTAGTTGAATAAGGACCTTCTGATGATCCCCTTTTAGGGTGAAACAGGCTGTAGAGGTTTTAGAGAGTAGTAACTATATTTGATGTAATAATATAGTACTATATACTCCTTCAAAGGTTTAAGAGGTTTTGATGATTTAAAAAGATGTTTAATTTTGCCACATAGGCCTAGTTTTTTTATCTTGATTTGGTTTCATTTAGTACATTATGACTTGCATATCACAGTAAATATTGCCTTTTTGTAGGATAATTTGTTTCGCAAAGCCCTTTAGATAATACACCAAGAATCTAACTAATCAAAGTAAAATTAAATTTTTGTAATTTTGACAGGGAAACTGAGGGTGTTCCAAGTACTGCCATTCGAGAAATTTCACTTTTAAAGGAACTTGATCATCCAAATATTGTCAGGTGCTGCATTATCTATTATATTATAGCCTAGTCATCATGTAAGGTGATGCTGTATTTTTAACATTTAGGTTCTTGTTGTAATTGAAAAAAAGAACAGTTATAACTTCATGTTCCATTCAACCAATGTACTGTAGCGCATGTCAGCAGTGTGCTGCAAGGTGATAGTTGGTGTGTTGCAGGATAACTATAACCTGAACAATGTGAACATCCTTTTTTACCAAAGGATTCGCAATGGAGAGGTAGACCAGTCACTTTAAATGGCTGCAAAGCTCAGCAAGAATTGTTTGTAGAAAGCTCTTATTAAAGTTTGTTAATATTTTTTGATCATAAACTTGAAATTTGGAGAGATCTTTCAAGTGGGTTGCTCAAATGCTCAAGTGCACATCTTGAAAGTGGAACTATCGTCCTTGATTAACCTTGTCGTTTTCAATTGTACAAATCCAGTTATCTACTGAGCTGTTCAAAACAAATCTTTTCACCATTTAATACAAAAACAATTGGGCCTAAAGTCCATTTGCAAATACAGTATTGCTAACATTTCATAGTCTGTGCTTGCCTGGGAAGAGAGTTTCTTTGACTATTAATTGACTGAATTCCAAGATTAAAATTCAATCATGTTTCATTTGGCAAGTTCTGAATATTTGTTAAAGAACAACAAAAGCAACTTTTGAAGGAACTTAGCTATTGAATTTTTGCCACATGTATGCACTATTTATTTGTGCAAATAAATGAAAATTTCCTATGTTTGCTATCGATCAAAAGCGATCAATGATCTGCAGTGATGGAACAACCTCCAGCTCCGGCCATTTTTCCATGCTGGTTGTGGGCGGGAGATGCTGGTGGCTCTGGAGGTTTGTGTGTGTGGTTTGGGCCAAGTTCATGACCTTGGATAAATCTAATGTTTTTTATCATTGTAGTATTATAGAAATGCAAGAATGCACATGTTGCCTGTACCATTAGTCTTTTGTAAGATTGAAAATGGGATCAAGGAAGTCAATTAAATGTTTTAAAAATACCCAAAAGTTTACTAAAGGGACCCTTTTAAAGCACCTTAAGCATTGCCATAACACCTTCTTTCAGAGTGCTTATGGCTTGGTGGCTTGGTTACCGCTTCACTGCTTGATGAGAGTAGTGTACCAACAACCGTTCGGTTGGAACATTTATCACATAAAGTAGATACTGCATTACCATTTACCAAGGCCGGAAGCTCCCGCTTTCAACCAAAATGTTACCTCCGGTGCATCACTTATGATGTGTTAGATTTCATGCAATGAAAACTAACAATAAAGCATAGGCGCCGGGTTTTGAAAATTGCCGGGGGGGCAAACTTTCTAGCCGACTGATTGCTTACATTCAAAATGCTGATGTTTGTTTGTCAGCATTGATGTTTGTTAGCGTCTATCTGCCATTGTATATCGCCAAGCTTTATAATGTAGGAAGGCTACTTCGAATTATATGCTGGTCACTTTGAACTTTAGCTCTTAATACGTGTAGATACTAAACTGAGCAAACAGCACCTTGTTATTGACACTCCCAAGAAAAAACAAAGCGAAAGAAATCAAGAAAAACGTTTTTCAATCATTGTTACTGTGCTTCAACGGCACCATGCTGGCGTTTATCAGCTACCGTACTTCTGTTTCTTTTGTTATCTTAGGAGCAGCGCTCTTGTTGCAACAAGTATATAGATCTTTTAATTGAGATCGATCCGCAATGAAGGTCAAACTAACGCAAATATGAACTTAGAAACATTTGATTTAGGACTTTTTTTTAAATAATTTGCGGGGGGGCAGCCACCCCGAGCTAAAGTCAGGGGGGGCCGCGCCCCCCCTCCCCCCTGGAGTCGGCGCCTATGCAATAAAGTATTATACTGAAAATTGCAAAATCACAAAATACTTAGTAACGTCAGTGGGATTAAAAATAATATTTGTTTATTTTGTTAAGATAATATAAAAAATGAATCAAGAGTTTCTGGCCAATTTACGCATAATCGCACATGTCTTAACTTTTATCTGTTATGAGTGTTTTCATTTTGTGCATAAAGTGAAAATGGCCAGATTTTATTACAAATGCGTCTAATATTAGGTTGTGGATATAACTTCGAAATATGCTGGTTGACTGTGCGTCCGAACGAAATCGGTTGTCTTCGAAAACAAAAGAGTGTAACTGACCTTCTGTGTTCCTGAAGCAGGGAAGAACGAGTAGCCAGACTTGCACTTCAAGTTGCCAGACTTTATTGATTAGCAAGATTTCTCTGCAGGCGTGTCCATTAAGATTAAAAAGCAACAAATGAAGTAGTGGCTCCGTCATCTTTATTTTGTTTAGGGGTGTTCAATTTCGATTATTTGAATATTCGAAATTCAATTTATTTTCGATTTTCGAATTTCGATTTCGAATATCACAACTATTCACCAAACTGCAAAATGTGATTTTATTGAAAGAAACGACATGAAAATTCGCTAGAAAACGCGAAAAAAAGCCATGAAAATTTACGAAAAAAGAACACAAAATAACGTCTATAGCTCCAGGCCCATGTTGGTGTTTATGAACACAAGCTGATCGACATGGTCACCCGTCAGTCGGGATCTCAGTTTCGTGACGGTTAGGCCAGCTTTTGAAAACGATCGCTCCGCTGGAGCCGAGGTCGCTGGGATCCCAAACACTTCAAGTTCATTTTCACAGCGAGCGATTCACTGCCGTGACATTTCACTGCAGAGTGCAGAGGTTTCGACCCGAAAGTGACATCGAGTATGTTTGCAAGCGCATAAAGCTAAACGCACGCTCCGTCTACGTAGCAAATTATGTTGTTTTTGGGTGCATTCAGCATCTGATGACATTGAATCGACACAAAATGGTGGATTTTTGCTATGTCCCAGGCAGCAAATCAGTCATTTTTAGATTGATTCAAAGTCTGCAGACATTAAATCATTGCAAAAATGACAGATTTTGTTGTCTGGTGTTGGATTGTAGCATCGCAACTCGTTCTATAGTGATTATTTATCACGAAGCTGTTGCGGTTTGCATTCAAAAAGTGTTTTCCTGCTGCCCATCGCTAGTTCATCTATTGTTTTATGTATCAATGCAGCATAAAAAGTTGCCCCCACACAGAAATATGCGTGGGGGCCTCGCCCCTCACGGGGGCCTCGGCCCTCGCCTCCCTGGAAAAAATTTTGCCCCCCCCCCTTGGCAAAATCTCAACATTCTCGAGCAACAGCTACAATTATAATGATTTTGCCCATATAAATTTTTTCGGGCCCCCCTAAAAAAAGTTGCCCCCCCCCTTGCACTGCGGTCTGGCTACGGCCCTGCCCCCATGGCTTAAGCGCCTATGGATTCGGTAAAAAATGGATAAAACTGCGACAAAGCTCACCCTACACTTTCTGCTATTGCACAACCTAGCTATCTTCATTCTTGAAAAATTTGTGAAATTCGGCATTAAAAATGCCAATTGCCAACCTGGCATCCCTGGCCGTTGGACCCGCGAGAGTGTGTGATAGTCACGTGATCGACGATGCGCATGCGTCGAAGTCTTTTTTCGCTTGCAAAATACGACAAGACAGATTTCGCGCCACTCGCGTTACTTTCAACCGCGTTCAGCCGAAAGGGCGGCTATAATTTCGAATATGTCTGATACGAAAAACGAATTTCGAATATCACCTTAATCGAAATCGAATCGAAAATCGAAATTGAACACCCCTAATTTTGTTGGTGCAAAAAACATTTTTTAAATTTTTGCTTGTGTAACAAATGAAAATTGAATTTGCCTTCTAATAAAAAAGAACAATTAATTTTAGTAAGAAATAACCCAGTCTCGTGTGATTCATGTATTGGGCATTCGGGCCATGCGTCATGCATGTACTGCGTCATTCGTGTTCGCGTCATTCGGGCAGTGGCATTCAGGGTGTACCGACATCTGTATTGGATCAGACGTAAATCATAAGAATGAAAAACAAAACACAAATTCTCATTTCATATATCCTATGATAAATTTGGGAATGCAGTAAGTTACTGTTATAATTTCACGTAATGTTGCAACCGAACAAACGCGTTGGTACAAGTTTGAGGATGTACGGTAACTGAACCAAAAATAATCTCATTGCTATTGGCCTTTGCAGGATCCTAGCTATTTCGAATAGGTTGAAATTTTTTCACGATTTTTACCGTTGAATTTATGTGTTATTAATTTGGTTGCAGACTGATGGATGTAATTCACAGTGAAAAGAAGTTGTATTTGGTTTTTGAATATTTAAGCCAAGACTTGAAAAAGTTCATGGATGCTCAGTCGAAAGGTCTACCAATTCCATTAGCCAAGGTACTAGCACTCTTTCAACTTTTGTCGAATTAATTTTAAGATTTTTAGTTGAAAGAAATTTTGCAATCTACGCAGTTAAGAATTGACTTTAAACGAACTCCTGGTCGCTATCATGACTGTCAAACCAACAAACAGCATTATTTAAAAATTCTCTGGATTTTTGTTTCGTTATTCAGCGTTTGATCAATATGAGTTGATACTGGGTTTTTTTTTCGCTGAGACTTTTCGGTCATTTGTCCGAAATGACTTGAAAAAATTCGGTCATTTTTTATTTATTTCGGTCATTTTTTCTAATGAATATACTTCCTTTCAAGTAGCTGATACAAAAAAATTGCATCTCCTGACTAGCTACAACATTAAGTTTCGCTGAGAAACGTTGTCGTGTTTTATCTGAGAAAAGTTAGAACAGACAAACATTTCTTCAACGTTCATCAGCGAAACTCAACCTTGCAACACCCGGCCGCAGACATCTTTTATTGCACACTAACACACGTTCGAAAATAACGCAAAACAAAAATACAGTACAACGGAAAGGAATAAAAACAAGTAAGAATGACCAAATAAAAAAACACGTTATGCCCTAATGGTTCGCAATTACAAAGTGAATATTAACTCCTCAACAATTTCACCGCTCACGTTGTAGCGTGCTGGCTTCGCGTTACTGTGCCAGTGCGCGTATGCCACGTCATAATTGAATGTTTTGTATGATGCAGCATTTAACCTCAAACGCATAAGTTTACTGGTATCTGCAGTTGAACAACGCAAGCGATTTCTTGTTGGAGTTGGCAACCGAGAAAGCAAACTGAATCCACGTTGTACGGTTGCGTTCTCTGCATTAAAAGTCAGCAAAGCATTAGCAATAGCTGCCAAACTTGGCCAATCTATGCCACGCTTCGTAGCTATTGTTAAAACTTTCCGCCAATTGTCATCTGGTTCGCAATCAATAATGTTAACAATTCAAGCATAGACAGTGTGTATTGTGATTTACCGGGTGCTTTGACTGCTTTCTAATCCTTTGTGATTAAAGTACTTTATTCACAAGACCGCTTGCGTAAAATTTTCTCGGAACTTCATGGCGGACAAATGCGGCCGACGGAAGTGCGAGACCTAGCGGACTGTGTCGGTTTTTGTAGGTTAATCGCGGCCATGTTCGCGATGGCCGCCTTCAGTGTCGAGGCCTGAGTTGGAAGCTGTTTTAATTCGTATTCAGGTTAAGAAATTACGAAATCGTTTTACTGAAAAATATCATCTTCTCTTTTTTCAATTTTGACAGGGTTTGAGGCTTCCATTGAGGATACGCCCCTGAGGCTACTCAATACTTACCGAAAACGAAAAAATTCCAGCTAAATTGAAATGATTTCCCACCTGCTCATGAAAAAGTTACAAACAGTTATATTTTTGTAGGGTTTTTTGCGTCTACTCAATGGAATACGACGTTGCAAAAACCATCACACAAAATCATATCTATCGATGTGGAGTCAAACATTTCACAGAGGTTATCACCAGCTCCAAAGTTAACAACATTATGCAATATGCTGGGATAATTTCCCGATTGACAGATCATTTTTTCCACGACTCGAAGGAAAGATTTGAAAACACTGGCATTTCGAGAAAGTTGAAGTCTTTGAGTGTGTTATTTTCATGTTTGCGATTATCACAAGCAATGACAAGCTATCACAAGCAACAAGCACGCATAAGAACTTAGTTTAAGTGCGGCACACTGGACGAACCACATGTGGAACACGGAGTGGCAAAATCACACCTCCACGCTCCGTGACTTCATACCCAACGCCGATCCCCGTCCACCAGGGATGTCCCTCGCAAGGCTTGCGTGGGTCAGGCTTAACCGCCTGCGAACTGGCGTCGGCCGCTTTCGTTCGGACATGCACAAATGGGGCCTAGCTCCTTCATCAGAATGCGAGTGTGGTGCCACGGAACAGACCGCAGACCATGTCATCCACCACTGCCTAACCCACCGGCCTCCACACGGTGAGCATGGTCTGAGAATCCTGGACGACGAGACTGCCGAGTGGCTGAAGATTTCCTGCCCTTCAATCTAGCCTGGAAAGATCGCTCATACGCCATCATCATCACAAGCAATGAGACATTGGATCAACGTACAAAGGGATACTTCGTTGTTTATCGAGGTCTGGTCAATAACATTTCGAAAGGGTTGACCACCAGCTCAAAAATTGATAATATATGCAACATGCTGAGAAAATGTCCCGATTGACAGAACAGACCGATCAATCCCTACCAAGCGGTTTGACCTTTCCAAGGCAACGCAACATTGCGTCACACTTGAAAGCACCACGTCAGTCACGTTTGGGAAATGTTACTTCTGTATTTACGTTATCACATACAATAAGACATTAGATCAACGTTCAAACACTAAGTCTACGTCTTGTATTTCCGATTGACAAAAAATCGTAGAGTGGCGCAAGAAGCTTCTTTGCAATCACTGAAATCGATTTGTGTGCGTACATATTTTTTCTGACATTTTGACCGAATTGACTATATATTTTTTCGGACATTTTGACCAAATTGACTATATTTTTTTTTGGACATTTTGCTAAAAATTCGTTAGAAACCCGTGTTGATGACATGCGAAATCTTTTGATGTTAGCAGTTTTTCTACCCAATCATTTTTCGTACTTCTGCCTGTTTTACGTCTTGTTTCCCGATTTCCTTACACAAACAATGAGTAAAACAACCTTAGATGCATTTTTGCTTTGTTGATTACATTATTGCTAAAGTGAACTCAACAATGCAAATGTCAAAATTCCGAGTTACATTTTCCGGTTTGTATCTCTAAAAGACGCAAATTTAGCTGTCAGGTTGGGACGATACATAAACTTGTGTAAAATTGCGTGTTGGCCTACTGCGGTGGTTTGTTTTAACGCAGATACTTTTATTCCATCTTAATTTTCTGACCTGTTATTTGTATTTCAGAGCTATTTGTATCAGCTGCTACAAGGTATCGCTTATTGTCATTCTCATCGAGTCTTGCACAGAGATCTTAAGCCACAAAATTTACTGATTGATGAGGGTGGTTGCATTAAATTAGCAGACTTCGGACTTGCTCGAGCAATTGGTGTTCCAGTCAGAATGTACACACACGAGGTGATAATTATGTTCATCATGTACCATCACAAAAAACAGACACCACCAAACACACAAAGCTGTAGGTTAAAATGCCAGGAGAAAAGTTCTTTTTTAAATGGCAGTCAATGTGTCAACTAGGCATGCCCAAAGTAGAATTTCGAATCCTTAAGATTCCCTTGATTGCCTTGACAACGTACGAACTGGAGACCTGACTGAAGGCCGATGTATTTTCAATTTCGAACTTTAAGCTAAATTCACTTTATATTTCTTTTAAATGATAATTTAAACAATTCAAATTGCCAAAGTGTGATCACTGAATCCCAAATCACTGCAAAACTCCTAAGATTATGTTGACAATATTACAATATTTTTCGAAATACCGGTGTTGTCAGACGCTTTTTGGATTTCCAGTACAAGTGCCAAAATCTATTCCGTTATTTGAATGGTAAAAACAGCACAAAAGTAACTCAAACTCTCACAAAATATAGACAAAAGCTCTATTTATCAACTAATACTCAAACTATCAACTTATACTCGCGATTTTGGCTACTAACAGATCGGCCTTCAGTCAAATTTTAAGCTGCACGTTGCCATGATTCGAATACATCCAGAATTGAATCTAAAAACCGCTTTTTTATCGGGTAATTGGATTCGGAAATAAAACGGAGAAATGAAAAAATTACAACAAAAAAAATTTGAAAAAGTGCTCCGCCGATCCGCAAAACGCCTGCAAGTCACGTGCGTCGTGCATGCCAATCGGTTTCTGCATGTGATTAACAGAGGTTCCTTACGTGTGTGTGCGCGCGTGTGTTGTCTTGAGAGAACAAAGGCAAGAAGAAGAAAACGATTGAACTTGAGAATGAGAACTTGTTAAAATGATGGCTTTGTGAAGTTTCTTTTTCATGCCGTTGTATTTTCTCAATAAAAAGAAATGGTTAAAAATTTACGCCGAAGATTCTAGAATAGGATTCGAAATTCCAGATCTGAAAATAAATTCTAGAATAGGCAATTATTCTACTTTGAGCATCCCTATTGTCAACTAAATTCGATTTTCTTGTTCTCAGAAATGCATAATACGTCATAACTAGGGCCCGTAAAAGTCAAACTTTTTTCAGTAGCCTCGTTTATCCACGAATCAAAGAATAAAGTTGTTTTCAGCACCTAGGGGGCTGTTTTTAAGAAGTTTATAGGTCAAAATAAAGTCTAAATTTTCCATCCAGTCAAAATTTGTCAAATTATGACTTTTGACAAACTTTTTGTGTTTCTTGACAGTAATTTTTGTCAAAATCCTCGTAGAAGCATTGTAAATCAGGAACTGCGACAGAATTAAACCATATTAACCCATAAAAGCAGGAAATATGTCACAATGCCCACTTGGATCAGCAGTAACTTATATCGCAAATGGTCCATTGTTTAATCATTGTTACGTATTTAAATAACTTTTATAAAACACTCCCTCTTCACAAACGTGGTCTTTTCGAAGATCAACAGTTTGGATTGGAGGAATAGCCTACTAACATTCTGTAATACAAAAAGGCCTAAGCAGTCTAAAACTCTAAATCAGTGGTTCTTAACCCTTTTTTCTATCAAGCCCCCCTTCAATAATGGTCATGAGCCTCGAGCCCCCCTAGACTTTAAATAAGTATCATACCAAAAAAATTGCATTTTTGTCTGTTTATTGTACACATCGGTAAGATACTTGACACTGCTTCTTAGCAACTAGATTTTTGATGCGAGTTTTAACTCCAAAGAATGAACAACGTAAGTCTCCTTCAACTCTCAACCTGTTTCTGTACTTGGTCTTGATAGCAACGAGAGCAGAAAATGCAGCTTCACAGAGATACGTGGATCCAAACATTGTTAGAATTCGAAAAGCCCGAGTTGCGATAAGAGGGTAAACAGGAAGGTAATTGGCCCAGAACGTCTCAAGTTCCAGTTCTTTGCAGTCTTCTTTAGCTGTGAAGTTGAACTTCATCTCAAGAAACTCCTCTTGTCCTTCTTCGAAAATACGAAAAACTACTTCGCATTGAAACGGGTTTCTGATGAACTTCCAGGCTTCACGCTTCTCATCCAGATCTGGAAAGTATTTGATGAACTCCGCTTTCAATTCATTAAGGTGGATTTCTATTTGTTTCTTCAACTCAGACTCAAAGTTACCATCTTTGAGAGCAGAATCCAAGTTACTGAAGCTCGCTGGATTTCCTTGTTCAATTCGACTCTTCCAGAGGTCAAGTTTAGCTATAAAAGTTCAAATGATGTCATGATGCTTAATGATGTTGATGTTTTTCCCTTGAAGCTAAAGGTTGAGAGTATTCAATGCTTCGCAGATAAATACAATAAAATACAAAATATGACAAACAGCATAGGTCCTAGGACATTAAAGTAATTACAAAAAATTGAAATTGTTGTAGAACTTGCGCCCCCCCTGAGAGAGGCTTCACGCCCCCCCGGTTAAGAACCATTGCTCTAAATCGTCTTCAGCAAAAGTTTGACCGATTTGTCGAGATTTCCCTATCCCCAAAAAACACCACTCACATAATCCATAAAACATCTTGACTTTTCAACAAAATATTACGTTTGGGTCTGAAATCGACAAAATATTATGTTTAGGTAACTGGTATCAATTCAAGGAAGAACTGTGCCCTCTACAAATAAGCAATTTCGTTAGGTCAAAATAAAGTCAAAATTTTTTTAGGTCAAAATAAAAATGGCCCTAGTCATTATCCTTAAACATCGGGAGGGAAGGAGTTAGGAGCTATCAATTTATCTACTTGTTATTCTTATCATTACATTAATTAAAAGCTGAAGTTCAAGTTTGTTCATGCACTAGAAAACTATTACCAGTCAATATTGCGGAAAATACCTGACTAATTGACCATTTTATTTTGTACATACTTGCACTAACGCAATAGAAAAAACTTGGTTGTGATATTCAAAAATATAAACAATTGGATTAAATATTTTTGATAAAAGTTGCCCAGCTCTTGCAAATGTACTGTCATTTCAATGCAGGTCATTACACTGTGGTACAGGCCGCCTGAGATCTTAATGGGAACTAAGTATTATTCAACTGCCGTAGACATTTGGAGTATTGGTTGCATATTTGCTGAAATGGTAAGTTTGTTGGGATCAGCGTTAAAATCGTTGCATTAAAATCGTGCTTTTCAGACCAGGTTTTTAATACAAGTTTGAGAGCAAGTAGAGCATTGTAAAATATACGGTAGGTTAGACAAAACATTTGAAAAAGTGCACATTTTCATCCAATGTTTTACTGAGTCAATCACTGACTTATTTCAAAGACAAAGGTAGATTGGTGGTGGCGTGGGAAACGGTACGTACGTGCCCTGGTCTGCTCCTATTCGGTGAGAGCCTTTTTCGGAGAGTTCCCTATTCGGTGATTTTTTGAAAATTATCGGGTACCGTAGCCTAATTATCATTGCCGCTTTTACATCGTTTTAACGTCGCTGAACGTTGAAATAAGACCTAAGCCCTACCCCTAAGCCCTAACCCTGAAACGGCAATGATAATTAGGCTACGGTACCCAATAATTAAAAAAAAAATCACCGAATAGGGAACTCTCCGAAAAAGACTCTCACCGAATAGGGAACTCACCAAATCGGACTCACCGAAACGGGCCATTCCGTACGTGCCCACTGCCCAGGCTTTGAGATAAGACCTCATTGGGTCTCTTCAGCACTGAAAAGAGTTAGGTTTGCGCTTTTTTATTTTTGTTTTATGTCGAACTTAAATATACTGACTTGTTTCAGGTTCATAAGAAAACGTTGTTTTCGGGAGATTCGGAAATTGATCAACTTTTCCGCATTTTTCGCACATTAGGAACGCCAAACGAGACTCTCTGGCCTGGTGTGACATCCCTACCAGACTTCAAGACAAAATTTCCTGACTGGCCTCCTCAGGCGATAGAAGATGTGCTACCTGAATTAGAAGACATTGGAATCAATCTCCTTCAGGTAAAATGTATTTTGAATCAGAACCATCCGGGTCGGTTTCGAACCATTATTTCGGGTCGGTTTCGAACCAAAAGATAATCAGTTAACCAACCTCAGATTTTATAAAGAAAAGTGCCTTTTAGTTTGAGTTTCAACTAACATCTTCCATTTCGAACGTCAAATGAGTGAAACCAATTATAGATATAATGGGTCTGCTACTATTCGGTGAATCCGATTCGGTGAGTCCGATTCGGTGAGTTCCTAACCTCTAACCCCTAACCCCAACCCCAAACCCCTAACCCTAAAACGGCAATGATAATTAGGCTACGGTACCCGATAATTTAAAAAAAAAATTGAAAAAATCCCCTGTTAAGGGATCGGACTCGCCGAATCGGACTCACCGAATCAGACTCACCGAATCGGACTCACCGAAACGGGCCATTCCGAGATATAATACAACGTACGATAAGTTAAATCTTTTTCAGGAGTATTTATTTTTGTACTAGTGTCAGCAGTAATCATCCGATAATTACGAAAGTAAACTCAAAACTTTTCTGATGCCTCGTAACCTCGTTCAAGTTTGCGTTCTTCCTGGTGAATAATGCACGATTGCAAAAGACAAGTTTAAGGCAGATTTCAATTAAGTTGTAGGGCCAATGGGCACACTTAAAAGTCCACAACAACGATTTTTATGTTCGGCGGTAGTGGGCAGCGCCTAGGCTGGCCTTGATAGACAAACCAACCGGTTTCATTGAAGTTGTACGTTTCAACTTTGCTGGACCGCAGTAGACATGGAGCTGGTCAAGTGTATGTGTGTGGCTACGACCACCTCAAAACAACTTCACAAGCTACTGGTCTTTGTCTCCTACTTGGACCAACCCCAAAGTGGAATGACAATGATATCCCTGCAACGGGGGCAGGCTTGGTATAGTTGAGCCTTTATCCGGTTTCACACATTGGCGGCAGACCTGTGATGATCGTCTTCTAATGAACTGCGTTGGCATTAGATTCCGGTATCACGATTCCTGACTGACCTGATTTATCTAGGGACAGGATTTCTTCTTGTAACTAGGGACAGGATTTCTTCTTGGACAGGATTTCTTAAATACAAGTGACCTTGACGTCACTTGTAAAATTTTGTGCCCCCCTTTTTCGTTGTTGTTTTAAATCAAATTAAATAGTGTTTACAACTTTACATGTTTTGGATTTTTAAACAAAGTTTATTTCAGTTTCCCATCATACATTTTAAGTGGAACAGCACAATACGCTTTTGTCGCACTAATTAATATGAAGGATGCAGTGCTTTTTCGAAATCAGCAGTTGGTTTAATTCGTGGCCTGGTCGAAAACAATGCACATTGACTGTCAAATTTGTTCCGAGCTTGCGTCTTCACACACTTTCTTGGAGAAGTAAATTATTTTTAAACAGCTTAAAATAAAAGAATGAATTCTTTGTTTCAGAAAATGGTTTTATACGATCCCATTCACAGAATCACTGCCAAAACAGCTCTGTTGCATCCCTTCTTCTCTGATGTGTCGTTACAGAAGCCTACGATAAAACCATAGATCTTACGCCACCTACTTCAGTATTCTGTTGAAATATTGTTTTATGTCGAATGTGTTTTGTAGTGCTTTTTATAGTTTTTAGATGTCTAATTTTCTATCCACTGCCAAAATAATGTTCTTGGTTAGATAAATGCGTTGCTTGTTACAAAACTATGTTTTTATATAGCATTGTATCTGATGCAGATATAGTTTGCCCAGGACTATAAAAGACAGAAAGTTACAGCATAATGAGTTGGCTACGTTATACCCATAAATTCATTTGATTTAGTGCCAAGCAGGAAGCGAACTCAAGGCTACTGAGTACTGACCGTAAGGCAGCAACTCTGTTTGCCAAGTCGGTACCTTTAAAACGCTGTTTGGCGGAACATCAGTACAGATGTTCCATAAAGTCTTGACTCTGATATGCACTAGGTTAATTATCATTACGGCGATGTTCTATTACATGGGGGGCAAGAAGGGGGTAGTGACACTGGAGTGTTGCCACATCAAACCTTGCAGAGATCAACGAAGGCGATTTGTTCCTCCTAAACCAGTGCTTCCCAATAACCTGCGCGCCACGGCGCACTAGTGTGTTGCAGGAGTTTTCCAAGCTAATATTTCCAAAATCAGGACGAAAAATGTCTTTTTTATTGGACAAGCCAGTTTTTGTTTAGGTTTCGACATTGTAGCTGAAGTATGCAGCAATTGCAGCATACGCTCTACGTGAACAATAGGATAGAATCATTTCTATTCAGTGATAACGTTGCGTTTACTGTTAGCAATATCGCTACCGTACCGTACCTTTTCGCACTTTAATCTCGAAGTAAGGATGTGACCAGGGTTGCATTCCTAGGGGGCTCGGGGGAGCTCAGCCCCCCGAAATATGAAAAGGCCTGATGTAAAGGGGGGTCCGGGGGGGGGGGGGCTCGTTCAAGGTTTCACTTTTCAGCTCTTCTGGCTGAACAACAACTTTTCGATTGAATAAGTAACACTTTAACAGCTTTCTCACAACAGAACTGCAAAAATACACGAACATAATTAAGTTGGTAGTAATCGCCGTTTTCCTTGATTAGGTTCCGTATAGTTAGCTTAATTCTATCATGCACTCTAGGCTACATTTACGGAATAGTAAATCAAGCTTTTTGCAAATAGGGCAATAAAAAATGACGTAACAAATTTTGTGGCTCTTTTGACATTCTAGATGTCTGCGTGTGATGTGACTCTTGCATTGAATAGCCTTTCCCATCCATGTGCCTTAAAATTTAGGAAAGTGGGTAAAATTTTCAGTGAACATTGTGTTGCGTCCTCACATCGTGGTATCAATGCTCTGTGGAATAGTTTCCCAGCATTGCATAAACAGTTCACAGCCCTTGCAGAAAGGAAGAATATTAGAGAAACAGATCGGGCCATGTTCAGAGGTCTCTGCATCAAAATGACCACCAAGGAATTCGTAGATCTGGCGCTTTTAAAAGATTGTCTTCGGCAATTATCGCTTTTGTCAGAAACTCTTCAGACTGAGAATATCAACTTCGTAGTAGCTAATCGTCACGTCAAATAAAGATTGTTAATTCTCTATTTCAAATAAAAAAAAATGTTCAAGAAGGAAAGTAGGCTATTCGTTTGATGAAGTTGCTAACTTGAGTCCTGGAAGTACAAAAACTACTCTTTTAAAGGCATAGGCTAACGTTGGACCAGTTGAAAGCTCGTACGTAGCCTACAGTAGAGACTATCCTTCTTTTGGTCGTAATCGATTTGTTCAAGCTTCAGTTGACAACATTGGAAGCAGGATGGTGGACACCAGCAATGAAAATTCTGTAAAGAGCTTGGAAATTATTGTATCAGAGTTATGGCCGGCTGTACTCGAAGTTTCATGGCAAGAAGGGGAGCAGATATTACGAGAAATAGAGAAGAGATTTGATGTCACCACTCCTATTTCCGATTGTACGTTGACAATCCTTACCATATAGCCTACCAGATACTATAAAGTTGCTCAAGAACGTAGTACTAAACATGATTGCTACAAGTTCTGCTGAAGCCGAAAGTGAATTTTCGCAAATAAACTTGGTCATCACACCGCTACGATCACGGCTGACCAAATCACTTGTTTCGGTAATGTTGTTCATCAGCATCAATGGACTACCTCGATCCTCATATATGGAATGGCACTGCGGCAACTCAAAAGTGGTTGCGGACTCATCGATCGGCTGTGGATACTCAGGTTTAGCGCTCTATAAAGCTGCCCACATTGAATGAACTCAGACGTGTGCAAAAACTGGTTGCTGGCTAAAATCAAAGACTGTCGTGGTGCTTAGCCTACTGCTTAGGCTATAACTTAGCCCATAAAACCAAAGACCTAGCAGAGTTTGCACCAACTTGAAATATGCTTTTGCTGTATTTCAGTGGCGTATCCTGGTTGGTTGAGCAAGGGAAGCAATGAAACTCGTGGGGGAATAGAGCGTGCCAAAGGCACGTGTTTTCTAGGGGGTCCGGGGGCATGCCCCCCGGAAAATTTTTGCAAAAATTACACTCAAATAATGGATTATAGTGCTTTCTGGAAACACTTTTCGGGTAATATTTGTATGAAATTTATTAGCAGATAAGCAGCTATTAACTTATTAAAGGTAGCTCTTACACACAAATGGGCAAAAAATGCAACAAAAATTAGAGTACACCAAAAACTCAGCTACAAAGTCAAGTCTAGTCTAGACCTCACATGTCCTGTTTTATGCCAAAATCTACCCAGCCAGGATGATAGTGTAAAGCCAACATTTGGCTCAAACTTTTGCTTATATAGCCGATATTATAACCATAACAGTGCCCTAGATTTTCTTATTACATAGCCCAGAACCTGCAGCATCAGGCTATAACAGATCGTTTGAATCTACACTGTAAACATAGCCCACTAACACGGTAACAACTAGAACATCACACAACTGAGGTGAAAGAGAAAATTGAAAAAAGATGGACCAGTGCAAAAATAAACATCTCGCTTTTCCTTTCATCACAAGTATAAAAGTAACTACTTTCAATTCTCTCACTTTCGCAAACCATCATTTTTTCCCGATTAGTTTTCTTTTTTCAATTTTCTCTTTCGCCTTAGTTGTGTGATGTTCTAGTTGTTACCCACTGACTTAATGTCCAACAAAGCAGAGTTCAATCAATCAATGTTTTATTTGTCAGTAACAGGAACATAGGTACATGTTTGAAATATGCAATATACACAGTACAAAAGTTACACAAGTTCCCATACCGACAGGGAGACAAAGGTCTTAAAGTTGCCAGACCATGAAAAGGTCTTAAAGCCAAAATAATACAAAAAAAGGCCAAAACAAGGAAAGTATTAAACAAGTTCAGTTCAGTTCAGTTGTTTTTATTTCTGACCATCATATCAAAACAATACACGTCAACATAGCAAAGGTCGAGAAAAAGGTAGAAGCGACAAAACGCGAACGTTAAAAACGTGCTTGTGACCGAAGTAAGTTATTGAGTTGAAAAAAAAATTTGGCACGGTCGCAACACCTTCAGAAAAATTTAAGATATAAGAAAATAAAAAAAATAAAATGTTAATAAACAAAAAAAAACAAATAAATTTAGGCTATAGCTTTATTAGCCCACATAGCTTTAGCTGATATATTTAAGATTTGTATGGACAGTTGCCATGAAGATCGGCCATGGTGCGTTATCAAGAGTGCTGATGGTCTTAAGGGGAACACGTCTTGATGCGTTTAGCTCATAGCAAGAAGAGCAAGGCAGGCAAAGAAAACCCCACAAAGAAATCCTACCACGGGCAAAGCCATTTCAAGCGCAACGCACCATAGGCCTTGCACGACTCACAAAATAGATAGGCTATAACTTGACGACACTGAAAACAATGACGAAAACAAATAAAACAAACTAGCAAAAACAACATCATCATCTTGCGGAAATTCAATTATACCCAGGGAAGTTATGTCTTGAAGATATCAAGCGTGCTTTGATAAAAGTTGCGTTGATAAAGCGATAATTTTAAACCCCAGTCAGCTAAACTCGTCACTTCCACACTGATCCAACGTTAGCAAACGTTGATGACTTTTAGCGGATTTTAATAAACTATAGCAAAAATAATTCTGAATGTAGCCCAAGAAATAGCAAGTAGCCTATGAAAGGACCGCAGCGGATGAGTTTTAATCCGCCACATTACGAGTATTAAACAAGTATAGAACATGTATTGAACAATGGTGAATATGGTTTTGTCTGGTAAGGTTACGATATTAGAGAAATATTGATTATTATCAGTGCTGTATTCGTACGGTAGCCTATACGGCGGTATACGCAGTAGGCCTATACTCTCTGCTTTTTCGAGCAACCATAGTATACTCTCTGGTTTTCCAAATAGAGTGCTTATGCCATCCTCAGGCTACTGATTCTTGACAACTACTAACTAACTACTTAACCCTTTGAGGACCAATGGTAGCCTATACGGGTGTACTACAATGGTATACGGGTGTACAATGGTAGGCTACATGGGTGTATCATGAACCCGTTCTGAGAGTTTTATCACTCAATCAATTCATTTAGAGCATTGTTAGCAGAATGCAAATGAGACTTTGTGCTAATGCCGACACTAACAATGGTCAGCTACTGGTTGATATTGCTAACTTTGCAACCTGAAAAATGATAGAAGGAAATTTGCGTCATGGAGAAGCAGGGGTGAGAAGAACTTGTAGACGCTTTGACATTGATGAAATACAGTCAATCCAAGGGTTAAGAGACTTTAGTGAAAAAGTTGAAATTGTGCCCAATAATTTGAAGCCTCTCTTGACAGCTATTTCAACTTTCCTTGTTCTACAGCAGAATGTGAACGTGGTTTCAGTTTATTGAACGATAGGCCCTATTATCACAGGTTCAAGAGCATCTTTGCTTATTGATAATGTGGGCTGATCGATGTTTACTAAAGTTAATTGCATTGAACTACCTGTGGCTCAATTTACTGCTAAAAAATGTGTAAGATCCTGGCTGCCAAACCACCGATCAGCTAAGGATAGGCTACTAGCCTACATCCCAAATTTGTAAAGAGGGTAAAGATGTAGATTCCTCTAGGCAGGCTGTTTGGAATGTAGGCGTATTCATAAAAAATAAACAACTTTGTACCTCTCGTCCAATTTTGATGTTGATAATTTATGCTATGGTAGAATAAAGATTAGTAGCCTATTATGCAAGTTGTGTATTTATCATTTTATCAAATCTGAAACAGTATACCCTGTGCTTTTTTTACGAATACAGCACTGATTATTATGCATTTTAAAGAGTTAATTTAAGAAAAGCCTAATTCGCGGAATTTGGCCAATCTGGCAACTTTGCGACTGTGGAAGCAACTTTTAAATCGCTTCCACGATTAGTTGAACAAACTTTGCACTGCTTTTTTCCTTTCTTTCAAACTTGTTTCTTCTTATTGTAAAAACGAAAGCAAGGGGTGCAATACGAATCTTTGCTTCCGTAAGATTCCAACTTTAAAAAAATTAAAACCGAGTTGAAATCATACGGGGGCATGAGTTAAAAACTGTTTTAAATCGTTTTCAGGTAAAGAAATTACGAAATCGTTTTACTGAAAAATATCAGCTTCTCTTTTTTCAATTTTGACAGGGGGAGCAATGCTTTCCTTGCTTCCATTGAGGATACGCCCCTGCTGTATTTGGAGTAGCCTACTGTTCGTTAATAACTAAATGAGATTTTAGTGTAACTGTCACATTGGCAGCTTATTGGTGCTTACTCGCAAAGCTGCTAATTAGGGTGGCTCATTTTCCTTGATGTTCTTTAAATTTTTGTCAGTTTGGAATAATGTTTCATTTTGCTCACTGATATTTGCAAACCAAAAATTTTTGTTTGGTTTTGACCTTTGACCCTGGTTCACCCAAGGAGAAATTCTGAATTTTTCTGAAAAATTAGTAAATTTTGAAGTGGTTTAGCCGTGTCTGAAGAGGGGATTTCTCAAAATTTGACCACGTGATTTTGACGTCACTTCCTCTGTTAAGTTCCACGTGGAACATCTTCACCCTACTTTAAGTCTGAGAGTCACTAATAGTGCATGCTTTTAGTGTCATTTTAGTTGATTTTACTGACTTTTCGCAGTCATTGAATCTATAACACATAGACCAACAAAAATTTTTGGCACTAAAGATGAAAGTCATTTTAGAGTATTTCAGGGCCCCTGATTCCGAAAATGCACTTAGTTTTTTCGAATTGGCTCTAGTTTTTGAGATATTCGACAATAAAAATATTTTTGAAATCGTTACTCAAAAGCTTTGAGTTAGAAAATTACTTATTTTCAGCCCTGTTTACCATTATGATGTCATAGCCTAATTGCACTTGTCTGGTTCAATTGGTTCATTTTGCACGAAAGTTCAAAACGCAAGCAAAGGTTGAAATGAACTGTGTTTAACGTAAGGGAGCCATAATCAGTAGGCCTACATCACAAGAAAAATATCCCGAAAGTCATGTGTTTATGAATGCAGCTTTATATTGAAAAGGTAGGCCTACTGAAATGGATACTGTACAAATGAATTTTTATTCTAAGCCTTTGCTAAGGTCAAGTCTTTGCTGCAAGAAGTTTTTTTTCTGGTCTATAGGCTAAATAAATGGCATATTGGCTAATAAAATACGCCTTTGACAAGTAGGATGCTGTACAAGCAACCCAGATATATTTTGCTGCATAACGCAGAGAAGCAACGCATTCTGCGGTAGACACAGCGCTATATAAAAACAAGCATTATTATTATTACTTTGACATGAAGCTGGGTGATCAAGATAAGTCCTGGGTTCCTCCTAAAGTATGCAAACATTGCACTCAAACCCGTTTCTGGGCTCAAGGCTAAGAAGTTCAGAGTACCATGGCATAAAGAGAGCCGTGGAATCACCATGAAAATTGATACTTCTGTACGGTGAGCATGTTCGAAGGAAGTTGGAACATCATGTTTACATGGAGTGTGCAAGGCAGTCATTGCGTGGACGTTGCTATTTCTGTTTTTTGTTTGCCCTCTCTTGTTTCAAGTGGTAATTTACTTGAAACAATAGGAAAACGGGCATGACTGAGAGTAACCTCAGTACCTTCAGTAATGTTTTGGAGCAAGGTCAAGCTTTTTTCTCAAAACCATTTCTACCACCTACTGTAGTAGGCTAGTTAAAGATTTAGTTATCAAAAGTGGTAGCTGGAATCTTGGCTAACTCAAAAACTAGAGCCAATTCGATAAAACTTAGTGCATTTTCAGAATCAGGGGCCTCGAAATACCTTAAAATGACTCTCACCAGTCCTGCCTTTATACAAAAAAAATTTTGTTGGCCTGTGAAAATCGATAAACATCGTCAAATGATTCAAGAAACTGAAAGCAGTAGATATTTACTACAGTGAACGGTGCACAAAGAAAATCATGTCTGAAATGTGGTAGAATTCGACATTTTGAGAGTAATACACGTGTCAGTGTTCATGGAGCTGCTAATTAAACCACTTTGCTTGCTACAAGTTTGTGTTTCTGCCTCTTATTGTGTCCATTAAGATGCTAAAGTGCATTAGAAGATAGCAAGTGACAGTTTCAGGGATAAGCGAAAATTCGATATTTTGAAAAAATTCAAAGCAGGTGAACCAGGGTCAAACGTTAATATTTTTTTATGAAATTTGGTATAGGAGATGCATTTACCAAAAGGAACAATATTACAAACTGACGAAAAATTTAAAAGAAAAAAAATCTTTTTTCGAGATTTTGCGCTAGCCTACTGCTAATACAACCGCTCATTTCAGGAGATGCATTTCCTCACTTTCCTACAGTCAATTTTTTTTTGCAAGTTTGCTTAGAATTGGCTCATACAAATAAGTAGCCTACGATTGAGTTAAGAGATTGGAATTAGCTCATGCAAAGCGAGTTTCAAGTGTAAGCCTACGCATTATAAAAAAGGCAATGGAGATCGCAGTGTAGCAATCAAGCCAAATTTCAAACTTATAATTTTATTTCGGATTCAACCACGTTTTCACAATTTGTTGCTTCTACCTTTTTCTGTACTTCAAGCTATATTTTAGCATGGGTTGCTTTTCGATATGATGTTCTGAAATAAAAACAAACTGAACAGTGTTTCTTTTTAAAAAAGGTAAAGATTGTTGGCTCACTTACACCGATCACTTATAGCCTACATACTTTGTTTATAACAACACAACTAGGTGTTAATAGATCGAGCCCCCCCCCCAAATAAAATGCTAGGAATACACCCCTGGATGTGACGTATATTTGTTGTCAGTTTTTGTAGACAAAATTCCCTTTCCAGCATCAGCAGTTTTCAATATTAACTCGTACGTTCAGGCAGGTTCGCTGTAGCTCAGCATATCTTGTACCGTAATCGAAGTTAGCTTTTGTATGAATTTGCACTGTGAAGCTAGATAACACTGGTCTACAATTTGGTAGGTATTTTTAGTTGAATTTTGGCTGCTGATCTCAAATCTGAAGTCAGATTTTCTCTGTCACGTCAAGATATCAGTAAGCACCATATGGCCTATGGTTATTTTCAGTATGCAACAAAATTCGAGAGTGAAAAACAGGAAGGCTAACAGGCAAATCAATGCTTTAAGTAGGCTACCGTACATTGTTCTCAACAATAATGTCACAACTGTTCATGCTTGAAATTTTCAAAACAATTGTCAACTACCGGTACTGCCTTTAATCGAACTCGTGTTGCTAGCGCGGGAGGCTTATCCATTTTTCAAAGCCATTCTGTAACGCTTCTGGGTAGCGTATGATAACGTTGCTGGGTTGGAGGACTTGAAAGCAACACTAGATTTGAGAATTCAGGAAGTACATCTTTTATTGCGGCAATTGTTGCAGCGATCAGAGCGGATTCAGAAAGCGTCACGTCTTGCCATCAGAGACGTGTTGATCGAAAAGGGAAATACATGCCTGGTCTCCTTATTTATATACGAAATATTCCTACGCCTGATGTTGCCAGGCGCAATGCTAATTAAATAATTATTGAAACTTGAAAGTACGGTTGTTGACACCAATATCAACGTGATTCTATTTAATGAATAAAGCACTAACAAATAACACTAAAAATGCAGACAGTTACAATACAAATAAAAAATGGAAATGTACTTTGTGGCAGGGTTGAGAATAACCCGGGTTTTTTTAAAAAAGCCCAACCCGCCCGGGTTTTTTTAAAAAAGATGCAAAAAAAGGTAGATTCATGCTTATTTCACCTCAAAACTACTTTTTACGAATGAAGTGCCTTTCACTCACAGTACATGCTTGCATAACTCAATAAAATAATGCACTAAGGCTTTTGTTGCTTGAATGTTGCATCATCCATTAATTTCAAGATCAAGTTGGATGTTGCATATCCACTGATTTCTATACCAAGTTGATGCTACCGTGGTAGAAATCACATTATTGCATCATTTGCTTTAGATTTGAAGGCAAGGAGCATTTATGCCATCATGTTTAAATATTTTTTATCATTTATATATGCATACTATATATAGTAATGGATGAGCAATTGAGCGATTGCGTGGCCATTTAGGCAAATGCTCTGAAACAGCCAAGCGTTAGAATCCAAAATCTGCGGTCCACGACATTAAGGCGCGAACAAAACGGCGCCAAAGTCAACGTAACCAGCTCAGAACCTTTTCCTCATTTTGTTATCATTTTTTGGTCAATTGCTCTTTGTCATGAGTTGCCAAGGGTGGTGGGGGGTGGACTTGTATACCAGCTCCAAAAATCCTTATTCACACATAAACTTTCGTTATGGTTGCAGAGTATTATCGTTCTATAAATTGAACTTGTTGCGTTGACTTTGGCGCCGTTATGTCTGCGCCGTTTTGTTCGCGCCTTAATGTCCTGCTTCGCAGAATCTGTAATTGGTAAATAGCCTCCTAAATTGCATTTCACATCATATATACAGACTACAGTAGAGTAGTACGTTCAGCAGTTTAACTATAAGGCCTTCTTGCATAAATGAGTTTTAGTGTAGTATACACAAAGGGGCATTACTTGATTTCTGTGTACTGTACAATATCCACTGCGTTTTCAGTTTATTCTTGGAAATTTACTTCACAATCACATCCTTAAGTCCTAATTTAAAGTTTGTTTTAAGTGCCTTGTAGTGTTTTTGTTCATTTTTTCAATTTTCTAATAAAAACTGGACAAATATGATGCTCTGGGTTTTTTGGGTTTTTTTAAGTGGGTTTTTTTGAAAAAACCCACCCGGGTTTTTTTGGGTCGGGTAAAATACCGACAACCCTGCTTTGTGGGGTAGCCGACAATAGCACATGTGAGTGCCAAACCAAATGATCCCAAGTTATGATCAAGAAGGCCCAACCCACCCAAATACTACAACTAACTGAGCTAACAAAAAAAAACCAACCCAGGCTAGCTCAGAAGAAAAAGAGAGGGGAAAAATGGCAACTCCAATCCAGAGTTTCATATCCCACAGATTACTTGCAGGTCAATGTTCAGAGCTTAGTTCAATTGTCCAAATGCTTTAAGTCTGTTATATCTGGTTATCTGATTTTTAAACATTAAGGTTAAGTGCTGCAAAATAAATAAACATAGTTAGCACAAACCTTTTGAGAGAAGCCACGCTGGGAGTCGAACAGGCCATGCAGTGAACTTTAGCACACCCTCACGCTAGGGTAGCTCACACAAAAAAAAAGATTCAACAGAATCTGCACGCCAGAGATTGTTATGTTTTAGTGGTGGCAGCAGAGAGCAATACGAAGTGTCAAAAAAGGGCCAATTCTTCAAGCGGATTCTACACCGGCCCCAATATAACTGTACCAAACAGATTATATTCATATTAAGACGCTTGACACAACACAATGGCCGACCCCAGCAGTGACAAGTAGGACTGAGAACAGCTAACGATGAGCACAAAGAGGAATGGTTAGATAAACGACAAAATTTAAAATGTGAAGGCTACCCCTAAAACGAGTAGATACAATTGCAGCAATAAACTTGATGCGGCATGTGACATAGAAAACAACACAAACAAACAAAAAGACAGAAGGCAAGCAAGTTCAAAAGTTCTGATGCAGACAAATGTTCTGTAGATTCCGTCGCTCGCCGAAAGTCTGAATCATAAGAGTACACACAAATAATACAGTAACTACAAATAAATGTCCTGTGCATTCCGTCGTCGAAAGGTCGAGACTATGAAGGTTTACACGAAAGGCATGGTTTTCAAATAAATGTCCTTTTCATTCCGTTGTTGTCGAAAGGTTTAACACAGGAGTGTCGACACAAAAGGCATGATTTCAACAAATGTCCTGATCAATCCGATGCCTTCAATAGGCAAAGTTTGCGGATGTCCCTATTGTATGACGATGTCGCGGTCTTTACTCGTACTGTTCGAACATGGCCGTCTGTCCCGGGAAACACCTCCTCTACTCGGGCTTTAGGCCACATACCCCTTTTCAAACACTCGTCTTTCACTAGTACAATGTCCCCAACCTGCAAGTTGCGCTTGGGTTGCAACCACTTTTGCCGAACTTGAAGAGTAGGCAAATAGTCTTTCAGCCACCTACTCCAAAACTGGTCAGCTAACCAATTTGCCAGACGCCAAGAACGACGGTAGCCGTCTGCTTCGATAAATACATCGGTAGGTAGAGATGCAACCAATTGTCCGGTCAACAACGAACTTGGAGTCAAAGCTTCCAGGTCGTCAGGATCAGAAGTAACTGAGGTCAAAGGACGATTATTGATGATGCGCTCGACCTCGGTCATGAATGTGATGAGGCTCTCGTCATCTAGTGAACGTTCTTCAGTCAGCGAGAGCATAATCTTGCAGACGGTACGTATCATACGCTCCCAGACACCTCCTTGGTGACTAGCACCTGGCGGATTAAAACTCCACTGTGTACCGTGTTGACTAAACTTCTTGTGGATGATGCTGTTATTCCATCGTTGTATTCCTTCTTTTAGTTCTCTGGCCGCACCGACAAAGTTTGTACCGTTATCGGACACGATCTTCTCTGGTGTTCCTCGACGGTTGGTGAATCGTTGATATGCCAGCAGGAATGAATGGGTGGAAAGGGAGTGTGAAATCTCTATGTGAATGGCACGGGTGGCCATGCACGAAAAAATGCAACCATAACGTTTTACCCAGCTACGACCTAACTTAACCATAATTGGACCCATGTAGTCGACACCCACACATGCAAATGCCGGCTTCCCTGGAGTAACACGAAACTCGGGCAATGGCGCCATAATCTGCTCACCAGCAACAACGTTTCGAAGACGACACTTTCTACAAGCGTGCAAAACACGTCGAACTACAGAGTGACCACGAACAATCCAAAATAACTCTCTACTGGCAGCAAGTGTGTGTAGGGCACCCATGTGACCCTCACGTTGGTGGTAAAACTCAATAATTAAATTCGTAACATGGTGCTTACTAGGCAAAATAACAGGGTGTTTAACATCCTGAGAGACAGGGGACTTGTGCAATCTGCCACCAACTCTAAGCACACCATGAACCACCACAGGGGAAAGCCTTTTAACAGAGGAAGTTTTCAACACAGTTTGGGATCCACCCACACCAAACTCATTACAATTCTGGAGCGAACTCATCTCCAAAGAAAATGCTTCTTTTTGCACTGCCTTCACAATCTCAATTGTGGCAGTTTCTAACTCAGATACCGATAAGTCGCCCTTGAGATTTACAGATGCACCTGATTGATTGGGAAGCTCCGTCTTTGACCTCAGGTATCGCCGAAACCGCAATATCCAAGCAACTGCCCTCTTTAGACGAACAAACGAAGAGAAATAGTTTAACAAGCGATTGACAGGGGACCCTCCAATAGGTTCCTCAGTTTCAGTTGCATTCACTCGGTATATACATGTTTTTGATCTCAGGGTCATCTTCAGGTAAAGGAACCAAAGTTTCAGGACCGGCTGGCCAAAACTCGTCACTGAGTTGCAAGAAGTCTGGTCCTTTAAACCACAGGTCAGCTTTGGAAAGCTTGTCTGGACCAAGACCACGAGACGCAATATCTGCTGGGTTTTCTTTGGTTCCAACGTGATGCCACTGTGATGGTTCTGACCCAGCATGAATTGCTGCAACCCTGTTTGCCACAAAAACTTGAAACCTTCTAGCAGTGTTCCTAATGTACTGTAGTACAGATGTGGAGTCAGTCCAAAAGAAAGTCCTATCAATCTTCAAATCAAGCTCATTTTTCACTGAGCGAGCCAAATTGACACCAATCACCGCAGCTGACAGCTCTAACCTCGGAACAGTCATGGGCTTCACTGGAGTCACTCGTGACTTCCCCATGACAAAGGCACAATGCACATTTCCACTCTTGTCCACCATCCTCAAGTACACAACTGCGCCATAACCGATATTACTTGCATCACAGAAACAATGCAATTCTGTCACAATAGGTTTGAACTGTGCTGGACGAAAACACCGACTTACTTTCAAGTCTTGCAGTGCTGGCAAACATCTTACCCACTCTTGCCAAGCTACGGCTTTAATTTCAGGTATTGGATCATCCCAACCCAGGCCACTGATGCATAAATCCTGCATGATACATTTTGCAGGCAACAAGAATGGCTGCACAAATCCCAAAGGATCGTAGACCTGGCTGACCATTGATAAAATGCCACGGCGTGTCACTGGCTTTTGTTGCACATTGATCTTCACTCCAAAATTGTCATGAAGTGTGTTCCACTGCACTCCTAAGGTACGCTCAACAGGACCCTCGTCTAGATGTAGATCTAAAGAAGGTTTCACCACACACTCATCAGGCAAAGACTCCACCACTTCTTCCGAGTTACTAATGAATTTAGTAAGCACAAAACCACTTTGCTGCAGTAAGTCTTTAATTTCCAGGACGACTCTTTTAGCATCCTCAGATGTCTCAAAGGATTTGAGGAAGTCATCAACATAAAAATTACCTTTTATGGCATCCACTGCCTCTTGGCTGGCCCCTAACTCATTGTCTTCTGCCACCTTTCTGAGTGCAAAGCCACAGCAACTAGGGGAAGATGTTGCACCAAATAGATGTACCAACATTTGGTAGTCTTGAGGAGGTAAAGAAAGATCATTATTAGGCCACCACAAAAAACGCAATCTGTCACAGTCATCTGGCTTCACCCTCACCTGGTGGAACATACTTTTAATATCTGCAACTACTACAACTGGCTGCTGCCTGAACCGAAGGAGAACTCCAACCAAATTGCTAGTCAAGTCTGGGCCTTGAAGCAGATTCTCATTTAGGGAAGTTCCTTTGAACTTTGCGGCACAGTCAAAAACCACTCTAAATTTCCCTCCAGTGGAATGGTGGAGTATGTACCAAGTTTTGGATGAGGGAGAAAGTAAATCATTTGGTACTGGACGGGCATGACCATTTTCTACATATTCCTGGATCTTTTCCTTGTAAAGCTCAAACAAGTCATTGTCCTTCAAAAACCTGTGTCTCAGCTGGTTCAGTCTTCTCTCAGCAAGCGATCTATTGTATGGAAGATTTACATGGCCATTCTTCCAGGGCAAGGCAATTTCATAGTGTCCATCAACCTTTAACACCGAATCCTCCATTATGGCTAGAGCTTCTTTGTCTTCAACTGATGGCGCTACTTCGACTACACCAGCATCTTTAAAATCTGTGTTATACATTTGCTCCATTTGTTGATGGAGCAAGACATTTTCACTCCTAACAAAGTTTAGGTGCACCATAGATTCTGGATTTTCAACGCCATTGGGACCAACTAATGCCCAACCTAATCCTGACCGACATGCTACTGGCTCATTACTTCTGCCTTGACGGAACTCTGTAGCAATATGCGCTGCCTGGACATCTGCACCAATGAAGATATCAATTTTCCTTTGGTCCAACATAGGAAAGTCCAGACCATGAAGATGGGCATGACGCTCTACGATGTCGTTGGAGGGGATGCTGCTTTCCAAGTCTGGCAAGCTTGGTACTGCTAACACATCAGCTAAAGGGATGACCTTTTGTTCTCTAATGCCCCTTGCTGACAGTTTGAGCTTGAATCCTTCTTGTTGGGTTGTCCCATTAACAGTTGAAAGGGAATACCCATATTACCCAACTCTCTTGCCACTGCTTCCAAGCTTCTTCATCAAACTCATGGTGCACAAAGTGGAGTTTGAACCTTCGTCCAGAAATGCATACGTGTTCACACATTTCTGAGAGTCAGATCCCCACACAGCTACTGGGACTACCTTAAGTCTCACCTCACCATGTCTAGAGTGTTGCAAAGTGGTGGTACTACACACTTTCTTCTCTGGTGCTGCATTGGACACAACACCGGCCCCATGAGGACTCTTGGCATTCGAGCTTGGGCTATAATTCCTACGTCCATCCTGGCTAGACTGATGTAGCAAGGTGTGGTGCTTCTGTCTACAAATTTGGCATGTCCTGGACGAAGGGCACTTTCTGACAAAATGGTTTCCAAGACAATTAAGGCAATGCTTGCTGGACCAAATTAGCTTCCACCTATCAGGTCCAGACTTGTCTTTGAAGGTTTGGCAATTCCAGACTTGATGTGCACCTTTGCAAGCCAAACACCTCGTAGAATCTCTGACTTCCTTCGATTGACCAGCCTCTGCATTCTGCGCTACGACAGTTTGATTCAAGAATGTTGAAACTCTACGTGGTTGTCTAGCAGTGGGTGCGACAGTACTTGATGCCTTTTCTTTTCTTCTTTCAACGAGCTGCCCAAGGAAACTTCTATCTGCCTGGGCCTTTCTCTGAACAAACTGAGAGAGCTGGGAAAAGGTCACAGCTTGTCCTCTTTCCAATTGATGGCTGACAGAAGATACAAACTTGTCTTGCATATAGATAGGGAGTCGGCCAAATATGGAGCCAATGACTTGTTGTGTGTCTAGACCTGAATTGGGAAAGTCACTGCAAGCAATCTCACAGCTACGCATGTCTCTAGCTAACTTAACAATACTCTCTGCATCATTAGGTTTGATGGGAGCTCCCTCAGTTAACTTTCTAGTATAGGCACTTACAATGCTGTGCATTTGACCATAAGAGCTTTCCAAAATTCGCCTTGCTTCCAGGTAGCCCAAATCTGGAGAAGAGCTGAGGATGCAGTCTGCAATGCTTTCTCTTGCTTCACCAACACAGGAAGAAATTAACTTGTCAAGTTTTGTCGCTGCATCAATAACTTCCCGAATGGTGTATGCTTCAAAATGCCGGATGAAACGCCGATAGTCTTCTGGGGCACCATCAAACGGTTCCATGCTGGATTGGTTCCGATTTATGGAAGTAGTCATAGTGTACAATGCGTCAACAAGTCCATTGATGTCAGGTTCACGAGGTCTTCTGTCTTGAGAAATGGATGTCCAATTTTCGTCTTGAGTTGATCTAATTCCAACAGAAGGAATTGAATTGAAAGCAGGCGGGCTTAAGCAAACAGGTTCCACTGGAAAATGTTCCATAGTATAGCCGGAGGGAGTCAAACGGCCAGGCCTACGTTCCTCTACTCTGGTCCTATTTAGTGACGGCTCTGAAGGGCCTACTTTATCGTATGTTACATAATGACTGCCTGTCTCACCCTGTTCACTATTTTGAAAATGATCACTGGACTGAGAAGGGGGCGGTGGCCGAGGAGGGTACATTTCCGACCTGTACTGAAGGCGATAACCAGCAGACCTCTCCTCTTCTTTTTGCTTATTATAGTCATTTGCAGCCTCCCTAGCTACACGAATTGCCCTCTCACGTATGTTTTGTTTGACAGCCACTCCAGGTTGCACAACTTGTCCAATAGTGGCTGGTGCTACAGAAGACTGGCGGAAGGTTTGGGCATTACTCGACGAGCTTGGCATTTTAGGACTAGTTTGCCCAGAAAGGCGGGCATCCATTTTATCTTTGCGCTTCTGTACTTCATCCCATCGCTGGCGAGCATCTTCCAATTCAACAAGGTATTCTTGCTTGACAGGGATTGCAAGGGATGCAACCTAGTTCGTACCCTGAACAGTAGGGTGGAGTGAAAAAATTTTTTTTTTTCAAATCAAAAAATCAGATTAACCCAAAGTGGCGTATGGACCTAAAATCAACTTCTGAAAAGGTTTTGGGTTTGTGCCACCTACACCCAGGTGGCCCATAATTTTTAAAGGTCATCCGAGGGTCAAATTTCATAAAAATCCCATAACTTGGAAACCGGTTAAGCTAGAATGTTAGTTTTTGGCTTAAAATTTCCTGAAGGTCCATGTTTATATATGCTCTAATGCAACTTTTGTCTCTATTTTAACTACATAAGCTGATAATAATAATAAATGACATTTTAGTTTAAAAACTAAAATGTCCTTTGTCTCTAATAAATTGACATTTTAGTTTAAACTAAAACTAAAATGTCATTTTTTATTATTATTAGCTTATGTAGTTAAAATAGAGACAAAAGTTGCATTAGAGCATATATAAACATGGACCTTCTGGAAATTTTAAGCCAAAAACTAACATTCTAGCTTAACCGGTTTCCAAGTAATGGGATTTTCATGAAATTTAACCCTCGGATGACCTTTAAAAATTATGGGCCACCTGGGTGTAGGTGGTACAAATCCAAAACCTTTTCAGAAGTTGATTTTAGGTCCATACGCCACTTTGGGTTAATCTGATTTTTTAATTTGAAAAAAAAAATTTTTTTCACTCCACCCTACTGAACAGTTCGGACCCTCAGTTCGTACCCTGAAAAGATCGAGAGAAAAAATTAAAAAAAGCGGAAGTCGCTGATCGCAGTTTCCGCTAACCCTAACTCCAAGCATAGACTAATCTATGCTCTAACCCTAACCCACGCTGATCGCAGTTTCCGCAAACATTTATCCGTAGTTTCCGCTAACCGCAGTTTGCGCTAACCTTTATCCTAACCCTAACTCTAACCATAGAGTAATCTATGCTCTAACTGTAACCCTCGTTGATCGAAGTTTCCGCCAAACATTTTTCCGCAGTTTCCGCTAACCTTTACCCTAATTATAGAGCAATCTATGCTCTAACTAACCCTAACCCTCGCTGAACGCAGTTTCCGCAAACATTTTTTCGCAGTTTTTGCTAACTGCAGTTTCGGCTTATCCTAACCCTAATTCTAACCATCGAGTAATCTATGCTCTCTAACTCTCGCTGATCGCAGTTTCTGCAAATATTTTTTCCACAGTTTCCGCTAACCGCGTTTTCCGTTAACCCTAACCCTCGAGTTTGTTCGTGGAAACTCTGATCAGTGACTTCGGCTTTGTGCTATTAAACTGCGATCAGCGACTTCGGCTTTTTTTAATTTTTTCTCTCGATGTTTTCAGGGTACGAACTGAGGGTCCGAAGTGTTCAGGGTACGAACTAGGTTGCACCCGATTGCAAGCATGTA
Source organism: Aplidium turbinatum (assembly GCF_918807975.1). NCBI lineage: Eukaryota > Metazoa > Chordata > Ascidiacea > Aplousobranchia > Polyclinidae > Aplidium > Aplidium turbinatum. The sequence continues at coordinate 28,831,738 of NC_137475.1, read as the reverse complement.
TTGCGAACATGCCCCTATACACGACTGGTACGCTTTATTGTACTCACTTCGAAATTGTTTCACTTGATCCACACCAATCCCATCAGCTAAGGCACCCAAGACATCTCTTTCTCTTCTAGTGAGAAGACCCAAGTGAGACTGCCGTGTCTTTTTTAAGCTGTGCAGCTTTTCTGCCTGGTAGCCCTCTTCACTAGCTACATTTTTCTTAACATTTGTCCTTATACTTTTTCAGGTATGCATACTTATATAATTACAATACCAAAATTACTGAAAATTTACTTAAACACAGATGTCAAGTTATCACAACTACTGATACTTAAACAAAACAACCCAAATGTACTTAACAATGAGGCAAAATTAACTTTGACACTAACAGTGCAACCAATACACTAGAATAAGTCTGTAAACACCAACAGTGTTTACCAAGGCGACTTAATCACAAGTTAACATACATATCAAAACAATCAAATACCTTACCAAACTATTATGACTAACCACACCAAAATGGTTCAACCAATAAACCAGAGTTAGGCAACAGTAGCAAGGGCAACAAATTAGACTTTCAATATTCCCAAAGACAGGCCAATTAAACCAACTACACACAAGAGTCCAGCCAATGAACTAGAGTTAATTTACCAAACAATTACCTTGTTTAAAAATGATGTTGACACCAATATCAACGTGATTCTATTTAATGAATAAAGCACTAACAAATAACACTAAAAATGCAGACAGTTACAATACAAATAAAAAATGGAAATGTACTTTGTGGGGTAGCCGACAATAGCACATGTGAGTGCCAAACCAAATGATCCCAAGTTATGATCAAGAAGGCCCAACCCACCCAAATACTACAACTAACTGAGCTAACAAAAAAAAACCAACCCAGGCTAGCTCAGAAGAAAAAGAGAGGGGAAAAATGGCAACTCCAATCCAGAGTTTCATATGCCACAGAGTACTTGCAAGTCAATGTTCAGAGCTTAGTTCAATTGTCCAAATGCTTTAAGTCTGTTATATCTGGTTATCTGATTTTTAAACATTAAGGTTAAGTGCTGCAAAATAAATAAACATAGTTAGCACAAACCTTTTGAGAGAAGCCACGCTGGGAGTCGAACAGGCCATGCAGTGAACTTTAGCACACCCTCACGCTAGGGTAGCTCACACAAAAAAAAGATTCAACAGAATCTGCACGCCAGAGATTGTTATGTTTTAGTGGTGGCAGCAGAGAGCAATACGAAGGGGCGTCTTTAAATGTCGCAAACCTAGCAAACGTAGCAAACCTCGCAAACCTAGCAAACCTCGCAAACCACAAAGTTGCCAGATGGTATTTTATTAATTGTATTTTTTTAATTTCTTGGCGTTTTATTTGTCTGGTGCCTGTTTTTTAAAACCCTTTTAAATATGTTATTTGTCAAAAAAGGGGCAATTCTTCAAGCGGATTCTACAACGGTAGGCTAAACAATTGAATTAAGAGAACTGCACTGCATAGGCTATGTGGCGGGTGCACAAGATGTGAGACAGCAGTCGGTACAATTCTTCAAAGCCTTGAAGTAGGCTACAGGTAGGCCTATATATACAATTTTTGGGAAAATTAGACATCTACCGTACGCTTCCTCCCAATTGTAGGACTTTTCCTTGGAAGCCAAACTTTTATAGCGCTGCAAGAAAATCACAAGTTTATCAACCAATAAGAATTCTTCATCTTTAGGTGGAAGAAGCTCATTAGGCTATTTTTACTATTCCCAGCGATTGTAGTGTACTCACACCATATTAACCACAGACATATACAACCAAGAAATCACACGGCATTTAACATAATCCATTAAAATTGAACATAAACTATAAGCTACAAACATTTTCGGCCATACACACGTTAGCCCTTATCAAGTAACAAAAAAATAACTGCTTTTGTTACTCTATAAGGGCTAACGTGTGTATGGCCGAAAACGTTTGTAGCTTATAGTTTATGTTCAATTTTAATGGATTATGTTAAATGCCGTGTGGTTTCTGGGTTGTATATGTCTGTGGTTGAAGAAAGTGACCTCTTTACCAAAATTGTATCACACCATATTACTCACAAAACAGAAGGATGAAGGCATCTACTTTCCTTTCACCGTCAAGCCACACAAGGGCGCCGGAACGATTTTGACTGGGGGGCAGGATTATGAAAAAAGGGCACTTTTGTTGCTGAAAGACCGTTTTTTTTTTAAGTTTTAAGATAAGATATAGCGATAGGCCTAATGCTCATCTATCAGCTCATTATCGAGTGATGATACAAGAACTATATACCGGTAGGCTATACAAGGAACAATGGCACGGAAGGGCATCATGCTATGTTATAAGTTAATCAGGGGTGTATTCCTAGCATTTTATTTTTTTAGGGGGGGGTTTATTAACACCTAGCTGTGTTGTTATAGACAAAGTATAAATAACAAACAACTTCATCAAACGAATACTCTTCTTTTTGAATAGCTTTTTCTTTATTTGAAATAGAGAATTAACAGTCCATTTAACGTGACGATTAGCTATACTACGAAGTTGATATTCTCAGTCTGAAGAGTTTCTGACAAAAGCGATAATTGCCGAAGACAATCTTTTAAAAGCGCCAGATCTTTTACTAATTCCTTGGTGGTCATTTTGATGCAGAGACCTCTGAGGCTCTGAACATGGCCCGATCTGTTTCTCTAATATTCTTCCTTTCTACGAGGGTTGTGAAGTGTTTATACAATGCTGGAAAACTATTCCACAGAGCATTGATCGCACGATGTGAGGACGCAACACAACGCACACTGAAAATTTTACCCACTGTCTTTAGTCGGCAGCAGTGGCCGAGTGGTTAGCGCGTTGGGCTCGCAGTCGAGAGCCTGCATGTTCGACTCTAGCCACCCGCACTTGCTGTTGTTTCTCTGGGCAAGAAACTTTACGATAATTGCCTCTACCCAGTGATCGATTTCGAGTAATGGGTAGTACCAAATTTAAGTCATAAGTAGAGTAGACAACCGGAAACAGACATTGCCGTCGGCTGCAGCGTGGGTCAGGTGTACGTCGGAAGGCGTACACCGATGCATAGCGCTCAAGTCCGCTTTCCCGCAATGCAGGATAAAGATAAACAAACAAACAAAACAATTTTAAGGCACATGGGTTGGGAAGGCTATCGTACAACAATACAAGAGTCACATCACACGCAGACATCTAGAATGTCAAAAGAGCCACAAAATTTTTATGTCGTTGTTTATTGCCCTACGCTATTTCCAGAAAGTTTGATTTACAATACATGTAGATTGCATGATAGAATTAAGCTAACTATACGGGGCCTAATCACGGAAAACGGCGTTTACTACCAACTTAATGTTGGTGTATTTTTGCAGTTCTGTTGTGAGAAAGCTGTTAAAGTGTTACTTGTTCAGTCGATAAGTTGTTGTTCAGCTAGAAGATCTGAAAAGTGGAAGCTTAACGAGCTCTCCCGGAGCCCCCCTTCATCAAACTTTTTCATATTTCGGAGGTCTGAGCTCCCCCGACCCCCCCCCCCCCCCAGGAATGCAACCCTGGTTATAATGTTGTAACCTGATGTGATACAGAATTTTGTGTTGTGAATATTATTTTGAGGCAAAAATGAAAGATTATAATTAGGCTAAAAGCGAATAGCAGAAATTGTTACGTTATATTGCAAAATGTGCAGTAGCTTACATGACCTTAAAAGAGCACCATTGCGCCCCCTGCCCCCCCGGCGCCCCAGAAGCCACAACAGAAGCTCTGTGCTACATTTATAGCGTTTTGTAATGTTGCTTTTGATCACCAACTTCATATCCAAAGCTGTCCTGCAGGCAAGTTTGTGCCTACTAGCAGGGCCTCCGAGAGAAATCATGGCTGGTCGGGAAACAATACTAAAAGTGGGCCCCAAAAAACATTTTTCAGCAAAAATACAAGTAACGAATTTGTATCATGCGTTGCATCATGAGTCTTAAGCCGAACTTGGCTACTTTCTTCATCGTGAAATTGAATTCCTTTAAAGTTCCGATTTTAAACAACGTATAGGCTATATCTATATGAAAAAACTTCTTTCAATAATTATGAAAATCAACAAAACTCACTCGACTACACTTGCAGCAAAATTGCCATTGTGGCTCAATATTTTCTCTTGAAAAAATTGCAGTAAAGTTATATGATGTGCACATGCACACCTCATGCATGGTGCCTTTGGCCACGGCCGTTGAGAGGAGAATTTAGGTCTCGTACCAAAACAATTTTCCGGCCACAAATAAAGACACTTCCAAGAAAAATGCACCATATCTAAAGAATGCAATATCGTTTGTTCAAACTCTCTAGTGTTAAAGCAGTGTGGGCGTGTTTGCTGATCAATTCTTGTCTGTTCGTTGTGTGGAATCCTGCAAGAGCCGCTTTTGGGTCGGTGATAACGTCTCCTTCCTTGACAAGTCTTCGTCACTGCGTCTGCGTTGGTTCCAGTCATGTTGTGAATCGAAATTGCTATAGGTGGTAATTTTAGAAAGTTATAACCTACAGTAGATAACGGAAAAATTGTAAACACACAATGCAGCAATGAAAATAGCTTAACAAAGCATTCAATCCATTCCGAACCTTTTGCCATGCAAAGTTACGGATCACAGCATCAAATAATAAAGATTTTGCAAGGTCTAATTTGATGCACAACATGCATAAACTGTTCACTCGGTTTTGAGTCGTGGTGATGCGTAGCCTACACAAATCTAGGGATGGTACACAAATCTTACAAATTTCTGTGTGCTAAAACCACGTTTTCAACTCGCAACCGTTGGAGGTACTGGTTTAGGTAACAAATTTTCAAAGCAACAAAAATATTTGGAAAAGTCTTTCGAAAGTTGCAATCAATGATTTTCTTGAGTATAAATATCATGGGGTGATGCGTTCCGGTTTGCAGCTCAAGTTTGCTGGGTAGCTTTCTTTCAAAAGTAGCCTTCCAACTTATCCAAAATGCCATTGTTGTACAACTTGTTTAAATTTGTTCCACATGCCTACAACTATTATTTTTTTGTAACATTTTCTTTTTTTTTATTTTCCCTTTATATCTTAAATTTTTCTGAAGGTGTTGCGACCGTGCCAAATTTCCTTCAACTCAATAACTTACTTCGATCACAAGCACGTTTTAACGTTCGCGTTTTGTCGCTTCTACCTTTTTCTCGAACTTTGCTATGTTGACGAGTAGGCTATTGTTTTTGATATGATGGTCAGAAATAAAAACAACTGAACTGAACTGAACACATCAGACATACAATGATATTTCCATAGGACTTCAAACTTATCCATGATATATGAGTTTGTTGATACATTTGTGAATAAAGTACCAATAGCTAGCGAATCCTTTGCAACATAGCGTAGGCAGTAGGCTACAGTAGAATTAATTTCGTTTGTAAGATTGAGCTGGTGAAGCGGTGTTGTTGGAGCGTTTTGTCCCCAGAATTTTTTTTTTGAATTCATAGTTCCCAGAGATGTAGCCTACGTATACGCCGCAAATTCTACGCCGTAGACTTTTTGTTTACGCTAACGCTTAGGGCCACATTTTTTTGGATAGTTGTCGCTTGAGGCTACGCCGTAAAGTTTTCGCGTTTTTTTTTAGCATATTGCGTCAACGTATACTTTTTGATGTCTTAAATGTTGTTTACCTTCCAGCGCTGCAGTTGAAAGAATGTTTTCAATGGGCAAAGACATAGGCCTACAGTAATTTATTGAAACCAAAACGCAGCAAAGTGTCAAATGAACACTTTCAGATGCTTGTGTTTCTTCGTGGAAATTCAAAATAAAACTTGTTTGTTTCGAATAGTTTATACCGTGTGAATGTTTGGCATCTAGCAAACAAAATGAGCTTACGCTAGTGTATGCGCTGATGCCAGTGGCGTAGCTAGGGAATGTGCCGGAATATGCTGCCCGGGGCGGATTCAGATTTTGCTGCCCCTTCAAGAAGAAGCATGTGAAAATGAAATGCGTTTTTTTATCAGATTATATTCAAAATCAAAAATCGTAGTCTGAAAGTGCCGCCCCCAGACGTGCCGCCCGGGGCGGTCCGCTTAGCTACGCCTAGCTACGCCTAGCTACGCCTAGCTACGCCTAGCTACGCCTAGCTACGCCACTGGCTGATGCTGACGCCGCCAACTTTTTTTACAAGTTACGTTGACGCATACGGCGTATGGTTTTTCGAACGTTTGCGTTTTCGCTGACGGCGTCAATATTTTTTATATACGCGTCAGGTCGCCATGATACGCGTACAGTGACGTACGCAGGATTTTCTCAAGGGGGGGGCCATTGAGAGTAGCGTAGCCTGGAATTTTGAAAGAGGGGTTTTGACGATCGGCGGGCGAAGCCCGACGGCTTTTTCGCTTAAGACGACACCCAGCGGCGGGAGGTCTGGGGGGCCTCCCCCAGAAAATTTTGAAAAATTACTTTGAATTTGGTGCATTCTGAGAGCATTTTCAACAAAAATGTGGGTATGAATATTCCTGTAAAATGGTGCTGTCAGGTGGCATAGCAAAAGGATAAGATCATGTTTTCTTCGGCATTTTTCGGAAATAAAGCTAAGTCTCTATGTTTTTTTGTTGTTAATTCCTGGCTGAGATGTTTAAATGTTTGGTATTGGCAAAACTCGCTCTTTAATGCAGTTTTGTTTAAAATTAAGCAAGTTTTTTTTAGACTGAAACCATCATTCCCAAGCATAAAGAAACTGAAAGCATCATTCTCAATATCGTGACGTCAAACGCGTGCCAAAGTGGGGTTGTAACCCCCAAGGCCCCCCCCCCTTTGGCTATGCCACTGGCCATTGATATCCCAGACGTCTTCATGATATCCCAGTATGGTTTTAGTTTAGACTTTATCCATTTCTCTCTCACTAATCACTATAATAGGCTTACAGAACACTATGCTACATTGGCATACCTGGGGTGGGGTAGGTGGATTGGGCCATGTATTTCGTATTGGCTTAGTCTATAAAACAACATTGTTACAGTAATTGATTTGACAGAGCAATGCAAAACATATTAAATGCCTTAATCTACGTCGTTAACTACTAAAACATTTTTAGGGGGGGGGGGGCCATGGCCCAATGCCCCCCCCCCCCCTGCGTACGCCACTGTACGCGTACATCACTTTAGTTTCTATAATAACTTAAGCTTGCGAGTAGCTTACTTTCCAGCTTTCTGTAACTTTGATTACATCTTCCTTTAACTTCATTAAATTCATCAGCTTATATATTGTCCATTCGTCGTCGTCGTGTGAGCCTCCTCTGGGGCCGAAAAACATTGAACAGTTCTTTATCGCTGCATAAATAGGTTAGTAGAGTGAATCTCGCTAATTAGGACTGTTAGTATGCTAATCCACTAAATGCAGAGAAGCACAGGTTTGAAACTGCTCAAGTAGGCTGCTTGGAAATGTTATAGCTTTCTTTAGAATTTCCTATCTGGCTTGGCTGCAATTGAAAATGACATAAGCTTAGTCGATCAATTACACTACGGTACTCAAAAATGATATATTTTATTCAAAAATTTGTTTACTTTCAGGTTGATAAATTTTTATTTTAGCAGTAAAAATGGGCCCCCCTCAAAAGTGACAAACGGAAAAACTACTCGTTTTCCCTTTACATATGTTATGCTAGGTGGAAAAGTAGCCCGACTTCCCCCCTCTCGGAGCCCCTGCCTAATAGACAGCTTCACAGACTCAGAAGGTAAAGTGTGTACTGTAGGCTACTCTTCGCACATGAAGCAAAAATTTAGTTGGATCGCCATGGTTGGATGTTCAATCAACCTATCTTCTTGAGCTGCTTGGTCTAATACTCATACTTGATGTAGGCCTACTCGCTCTTGCCAGCTATGCTAATAACAAAACACAGCGATTTGAAAACTTCCTTGTACAGCTTCTAAAAACATTAGCCTACTAATTTTGACCGATCATGCATGGCAACAACCTTAATGACACTCCCCTGTTGATGCTTGACATTTGTCACATTAAGAACAGGGAAGCAGCTCACTCGATGACTGATATAGTCTTTCGCTGCTTCCTCTCTGTTGTGGTATCTAGATTGCTATGGTGCCATTTTATTCATATTGTGTACAATTGTACCGTACTATTCTCGCAACAGACGAAATAAAAATTTTCCCTCTCCCTGCTGATAAAACTCAAGAAAATAAAATATCTTCTGACAGGTGTCAAACCCACAACACTGCTTGATAGGCTATGAACAGTGTTGGGCGCGATAACTCATTTTTCAGTAAGCGATAACGATACATAAACGAAAAATGTCTAAGCGATAACGATAAATCAAAAAAAGTTAAGCGATAACCATAAACGATAAAATTATCGCCGATAATGTCCGATAACGATTTTTTTTCTTGATTAGCGCTTCCCCATCTCATGCAGCACGAACTGTTGTCATCAACATGACGAAAAATCGAACATAATAACTTATACTGTAAAGTGTAAAGGGACAAAACTTTTTGTAAGTTATGCATGAATAGAATCGCAACAGCGCTTTACCATCCCATTCTACTATACAAACTCAACCACTATGGAATCCGAGGTAGCCTACAGCAAACGAATTATTCTCCTCCTACCTAAAAGACAGAATGCAGTATGTCGCGATTAATGAACAGGAATCTGAACAGAGATGCATAACACACGGTGTACCTCAGGGTTCAACACTGGGTCCATTACTGTTTTTATTGTACGTAAACGACTTACCAAACTGCACGTCTTCTGTTTCAAGACTTTTCGCAGACGATACCTGCCTGGTAATTAACGCTCCTAATCCAACCTACTTAGAAAAGGAAATATCGTCTGAATTACTTAACATCAAGAACTGGATTAATGCCAATAAATTAGTTATCAATCCTTCCAAATCAAATGTCATTGTCGTCGTCGTAACGTAATGTTTTTTCTGTTCTTCCTTCCTTCTTCTTTTTTGTGTCAATTTGCAACAATATTATCAACGCAATACTTTCTTTTGTGTAACTATTTGAATGAGAGAGTGCAGACTCGACGACCTCCTACGCCTTCAGGGCTACGGTCTTTCGCACTCTCTCATTGGATGCACACTGTCAGTTTTTGTTTTATGTGTGTTTCGGCGTTTCGCATCCAAACAAAAATAAAATGACCATCCATCCATTGTGATCCCTCTTAAAAAATGCAGCTACCCAGAAGATATCAATGTACTTTATAATTGTGCTCAGATCGAACAAGTCAAGTTTGCCAAATACCTTGGCATTATTTTTGACAATGGTCTAAATTTTGAACCTCATATTAATATGCTCCACAAGAAACTTTCTATATCTGTAAGGATATTGTCGAAACTCAAATACATTCTTCCAAACAAAACATTATTACAATTATACTACGCACTGGTACATTCTCATATCGTATATGGGATAACGATTTGGGGTTCATGCTGCAAGACACAAATGAACAAGCTTAATTAGCACCTTGCAAAATAAGGCTGTCAGAATAGTAGCACGTGGCAGGTGGTCTGATCATGTCACACCTTTCTATAAGAAACTTAACATACTCAAGCTTAAAGATTTGTACGAACACGAAACTGCTAAATTCATGTTTAAATTTGATACGGATGTATTGCCTCTGCCTTTCGCACACTACTTTGAAAAAACCAAACTCATGTATAATGCACGTCTTACTAGACACTCTTCCAATGATTGTTATTTTGTCCCACGTTACGCCTCATCCCGACTCCAGCGCAGCATTAAATATGCAGGAGTGAAAGTCTGGAACTCCTTACCAACGAGCTTGCGTAAATTGTCATTTTATTCTTTTAAAAAACAACACAAATATTCACTCATCGCCAAATATTAGCACGATTAATTTTGTATTACCTTTATGCTACCGAAAGACTACTAAATATATTTCTCTGTGACCATCATCTAACACCTTGTCTCAATTTTCGTTATTGAATTATTCTTATCGCAATTTTAGAACTTCTATTAGAATCTGGGGTATCTGCTTGACTCGAAGACCCATGGTCTCTTCGCAGATTCCCGTTGCTGAAAATTCCTTTTTTATTGCTGTATTTATTGTATTATATTTAGGCCTACCTACAACGAAATAAAATCAATCAATCAATCAATCAATCTTCAACCTCTTGATCCAGAATCAAACTACTGAGGTAACCGACGTGCTTATGATGTAGGGGAAGGGAAGGTAATTTGATACGGAAGGTAATTTGATACACCCCCCTACAGAAATGTACAAAAAATATTAGTCAAAAATATTGTCATTAGGTGGAAGATCTGTGAATATAATGCCTACAAAAATTGCACCATGCAGCTAACTCGTGCTTTTATGGCATAAAATTGTAAAAGTGTGTTTTTTAAGTATTTTCGTAAAAATTTTAACTCATGATTATTTTCGTCTGGAAAATTAAAGAAAAGTTCCTGAAAGATGAAACCAAACTCATTTGACAGTTCATTGATAAGGCTTCAAGGGCATGTCACGTTTTTTCTGCAATGTGCATCCAAGCATACAAAAATCAGAATTTTATAACTTTTTTTGAAAAAGGTAAATTGATACATGTAGAGAAGGTAAATTGATACAGTATATTAAATTCTTTTTGTGACTGTAATAAATGTTGCTATTGATCTAGTTGATTTAAATAAGTTATTCTTTGTTAACATGACCTGCTACTTTGGGAAACAACCATTATATGGGCTTTCGTAGGCCTACACGCTATCGGCTTTCAAAAAATGAGAAAAGCGCAAAGCACCCCCCTTGAATAAGAACTCCAGCCAATGATCCTTCCCATGTCCATCCCGCTGCAGAAGCTTTGCCGCACACTAGGTCTCAACAGTCATCCTTGCACCCAAGCAAGCCAACCGCGTTTTAAATTTTCATTTATTGCTTTGTTGTCAAAGGGGATTTCTGTATTAGTTTTACTGTATCAAATTATCTTCCGGGTGTATCAATTTACCTTCCGTGGAAGGTAAATTGATACATTTGAGTGACGTTTTTGAAATTTTAATTTAAAAAAAAGTAACAAAAATAGAAAAGTGAAAATGTTTTTAAAAAGTGTTTAAGGGATCAGACTTTCATTTCAGCTTAAAATCAATAGTTTGTGTCACGTAATTTTCAGTTAACAGGCAAAAATGTTAAAAGTGTATCAAATTACCTTCCCTTCCCCTACCTTCAGATACCAGTTGAACGTAACCTTGGCAGTTCAATGGTGATATTGGATAGATCCTCCCTTGAATTCACAAAAAAAATTCTTCCAAACCAAACGAAATTTATATCGGAACAACAATATCGGATTTTTCAATGTTAAAATTAGCCATTTAATGCCAAAAACTCTCTGATAAACTCACTGAGCTTCCGATTCCGCTGAGTGAGTTTGCAGAGCTTCCCCAGTTCTCTGGCTCAATTTTAAATGATTTTTCATTCAAATTCACTTGGCAATTATTTGTTACGTTTTTGTCTCTGTGGCCTCTCCTTATAAACCAATTTCTTATTATGTTGATTAGTTAACTCTGATTTGCAAAATTACCATTCAGCATTCATAATATTGTTGCCCACGAAAACTTATGGCGTTTATTATGTGACCGGCTTTTTATGACTTGTTCATTAGGTTAACATTATGGTGCTCTCTCACTTTGGGCAAGTGCTCCCCCCTCTCTACTTTTTTCGCTCTGGCGAGAGCACTGAACTATAGGCCTACTGTATTGTTGTTGCATCTTTTCTCGACGGTCGTACATAGCCTATCTACTTCATACTTACTGCATAGCTAACTTTCTTTAACTTTAAACAGGAACAACTTTTAACTTTCTACGCCCCTAATCTAAGCCTATGCAATAAAATCCCACTCTCCCGAGTCTTGATCTTGAAAAGTGCGGTAAAATGCACGATGCTTACTTGAAAGCGGCCTCGTATTGCGACACTTTCACAAACCACTTGCCAATTTCTTTCGCTTCAAAGGAAGCTGTGGCGCCTGTGCGCTTACATTTTAATTGTAAGATTCACTCGCGATTGCCGATTGCAGCAAAACAACAAGAGAATTGTTGCATGCATTTCATTGCAACTCTAAAAAATTATTGTGTTGTCAGGGCCGTCGCTGCAGGGGGGGCGTGCCCCCTCCCCTGACAACGACCTGTGCACACACACTTCAGGCACTGAAGAAGAACTGGTTTCAATTTTAGTTTCATTAACTAGGTGGCTTTTTCATGGTCTTTCCACTTGTGTGTTGATCCGAAATAAAATTTATCGGCGATAATTAAATATTGCGTTTGGCGATAACGATAACTGAAAAAATAATTGAGCGATAACGATAGGCGATAAAAATTTATCGCCGATAATGCCCATCACTGGCTATGAATGGCTCAGTTACATGTCTTGTAATATGTAGCGGACGCGGCAGTTAACACGGGCGCTCATATACAGCCGTCAATGAGGACGGCGACATTCCTGGGCATAACTGGCGAGGAATGACCGGGACACGAAGTCGTCTTCTCTACTGCCTTGTTTATCGACTGAACTTAACAGAATAATGCGTGATGACAAGTAAAGTTCTTCAACGCTGCGTTATTTATTAACTCGACTTCTAACTTCCAAAGAACAGAATCCAAACACACCAAAAATAAAAACACCGAACGACTAATAACCCCCCTACCAAAACTTAGTTCAGCATACTGGCGTACTACATTGTTAACTTTATTACAAAGGAAAGAACTTTAACTTCGGAATGGAAGAACTTCGTTTTCACTTTCATTTACAATTGCATCTTGATTGAAAAATACAACTTTACATATTACATCTGGAATCCTAGGTTCATAGTTACATTTTACAAGACATCCTACAAGCCACATGCTTGATTACAACATCTATCTCAGGGATCATAGTTTCAGTTTCTTAAAAAAAACTCTAGTTTTGATGGGAAAGGCTATATAACGCAACACAACGGTAGATCTACGTGTCGATGAAGTACAGTAGGAATGCGATTCAGGCATAATGCAAAAATTGATTACAAGACTGCATTACGAGAGCAGGCGATATTTGTTCATTGGAGAGGAAGATTCTAAAATTCGACTTGACGTCAGTGAAGTGACGCGCGCTACGCCAGAGAAAATAGCTCTCGAGCGCCACAAATACAAACAAGTTTATTTTCACACAAGTCAGTTCAACCATAAACAGCTAAAAGTCGATTTCGATCAGCTAGATCAGGGTTTAGCCTACTCAACTAATGTTAACAAAGGTCCAGTTTGAAAAGTTCAGTTCAGTTGTTTTTTATTTGTGACCATCATATCAAAAACAATACACGCACCAGAATTACTTGGAAATGATCATGAGTTAGTCTTGTAAAAATTCTTGTAGACCAGTGTACTGTAATTTGCTTGAGCTTATTTTGGGGAGACTGTAGACCTATTGGCATGTTTTTTAGTGCCCAATTGGTTGATCTACCCGAGATTTTTTTTTATTCTGCTGACCTCAGCGGGTCCCTTGTTACAAAAACAATTGTCTGTTACGGTAGCTTTGAAGTAACGTGACTTGCACAAACAGTAGGTAACGAAGTCAGGAAACAGTTTATCTTCGCACTTCGGTAAATACTGCGGTTTAGTTACAGTTCAGCCAAATACAAAACAATCTCGTTCTTCCTCGTTATATAGTCTACCAAGTCAGACTCCTGATTTATCTGATCCTGAAAAAATTTTAATTTCTTCCTTCACCAAGGGTGGTAAAGTATTGAAGCGCTTGTATTAACCACAGAAGCACTAAAATAAAAGACACAAAATATGAAAAATACTTCGACAAAGAGGAATGATATTTTGTGGCCTATACACTCGTTGCGCTGTTAGTGAAACAGTAGGCCTGGGCTACACATGATGAATTCAAAACGTCCACTCTGGAATACTCAGTTGAAAAAAAATTTGCACGTGGAAGTATAGTAGCCGGACTTCAAGGACGTGCAAACCGTGTACAGTAGAGTATTCGCAAAAGGACCACAGAAGGGGGGTATTATTAGTTAAATGTAGTATGTGCTTCAAAGTAGGGTACATTATATACCAGCATACAACATGAGTTTGCGTGTTGTATTATTTAGCCTACTGTTTTCTACTCACACAGGAAACGTTGACAAAAGCACTGTTTGTTGTTAACAAAGCTAGTACATCCAGCACTGCAAATAACAACGCCAAGATCTATGAAGACAAGTTGCATAAGCAAAGATAACATATTGCAAAGACTGACATTCTAACATGCGGAAGAAATTGTGTTTCATATGTGTAACATACCAAAGTTCGCACAACAGCAAAATAATACCGAGTTCAACGAAAAACACAATCAGCAAAGCGGCAGCAAATACAATGATGACTCGACACAGCCACAGAAACATGAAGATCAACTACACTTATACAGTATATATAGACTCACATTATGCGGAATATGACCTGAATGCATGTAGGTGCTGGATTGGATATTGTGCAGTATGGCATAACAATTTCCAACATAATCACCAAAAAACTGTACGAGGAATTAACAGGATTATTATGCTACCGTAGGTGCATTTTTAATCTTCTTGCAAGCAAAAGTTCAATGCGCTCGATTAAGAGCACACGTACTGAATACTTTACATTTTGAAATAATGTACTACAATTTTTTCATTTTGAATCCGGGATCTTAAGTATGCTTGTGTTGTACGCCATGGTTGTAACATAGTGAACTTACATGTCATACTGCATGATTTTAAATTAGGATCAAATAAAAAAAACAACTCCAAAATGTTCAACTCGGCTGTCAATCAATGCGCTTATACTGTACAACTAACTCAGTTTGACCATTAAAGTGGTTATCGTTCCTAACATTTAACAGAAATATCAACAAATATGATGTACATCACGAACATTAGACGGTGATATAACAAGAGAAATATTAAACATACATCAAATGGTCTAATAAACAGTAGATGCTGCAGCGTAGTCTGTTCCATCAAGTCCCCGACAAACCAAACTAAATTCTTTTACTAAGTCTCGATACTTCCGTTTGCTTTTAGGTTGGCGACAGATTACTTTCATGAAGTTGATTTTCTTACTGTGGTCTACAGTGCAGCAGGGAATCTCAGGCAAGGAAATGAGCTTTGTTATCCACACGTTGTATAGTTGAAAATTGATTCGACACATCTCAAATAAAATATCAGCAAAGTGGTCCATGGAGTTGCGAGGTGATGCCCCTCCTATAGCTTTCAGCACTACTAAAGCCAAGTCTTTTCCAGACTGGTCAAAAATGGTTGCAATCTCTTTGTGTTTGTCGTAGTGGGAAAGAAAAGCCACAATAAACATGGATCCCGATGAAGCTGATTCAGAATCAGGAAGTTGTAGAGTCATAATCCCACATTGAAAGATATCGAGCAAAAGTTCTGGCTTTATAGATTCGTGCTTCAACAAGTCGGTCTTCCTGCAAACGTACACCATCAGTCTCATGAAGCTATGGCCAATGTCTGGGTGAGTAGGTATCTGATTGGTTTTATAAATTGGAACAACAGTTTTTACGAAGGTTTGAAGCAACGCAGCCACAGTGTTTTGGTGAGGACCTTCTCGACCAAATACCAGAACGAGCTGCTGAGAAAGATCTAGAATGCACGGATAAGGACGATTTTGAAAAACGATGCACAGCATTTCACATAGGGGAACTGACAACGGGGCAAAGTCTTCAGCGAGACTTCTGATACTTTTCTCATAGAGATTACAAATTGCCAGAACAACAGCGCCGTCGGACACCCACACGTTAAATATACTTTGAAAAACTGGGTTTAGTTTGTGTAAAATGAGCACAACAGGTTGTTCCTCTCCTTCACTGATCATCTTGTCATCTTCTTCTTTCCGACGATCCAATGTCATAAATACATTTGAAAGAAGGTCAACAATATGCAACAAGCTGTTTTTGTTAGGAGCGGATGCAGCATCATTAGAAAGGGCTTCCAACTGATGCAATGGCAAAACTAGCAAGTTTTGCAAATATTTGAGACAATCCTCTCTTGGAATGTAAGACAAAAGATGACCGGCAGCCTGCATTAGCCAAGTTTCCTCACTGCTGCGCAAAATACCTTGGGACACTAAACTTGTTATCTGGTTCATAATACTCGCAGCATGGGGGATCAAATGCTCTCCACATTCTCGTGTTAGTCGACGAATTGTTAAGACAGCGGCCAAAGCCAATTCACTATTGCTGAGGCATGATAAAACGATAGAGTACAGGGTCCAGAATTGTTCCGCATGAATGTTTAACCATTCAGTCAAGGTTCCAATGGTATATATTATGGTATCTGCTAATTGCACAGAGTTCACATGGATGGTTGGTAAAATATCAACCAACCTTTGAAGACAAGTGATTTCTGTTTCGTATTCTTGCAAGGTCTCAACAACACAGTGAATACCATACAAACACACTTCTATCCCCTGCCAAGGCTTCTGTGGATCGGCCACCGATTCTTGAATGTACAGTTGTAATTTGTCAAAAATATACACGAGCACACCGATCCCAAGCATTTCAATGACATACATCAAGGCATCAGACACATCAACTCTATAGATTCGGTGTTGTTCTTTTTCTTCACCACTCCATTTTGAATAGGAATCACCTTTTGGGTAGCTGGCTTTGTGCAACAAACAATTAACCAGTTGATAGAAATATGGATGAAGCTCCTGTCTTATGGCCATGCTCTCAGCAACAGGCATAGCTTGGATCTCGTCTTGCAAAATGCACCAAAACGTAAAAGATATGGGACTAGATACTTCTTCCAAAGGATACTGCAGAGGAACACTGCCACAGTCCAAAACAAGACAGAGCATGCCTTGCCCAGTTTGTTGATCATGAAGACTTTGTAAAATAAGTTTTGGGAAATTTTCAGCAAGCCCACAGATTAACTTAGTTAAACCTAAAATTGATTCCATATCTTGGTCTTCAACAGCAGAATGAAACAAAGGTCGTAATGACACAACTAATGGTAAGAATTTTTTGACTGTGTTTGGGTAATCTTGCGAGACTGGTGAGCAAAATGTGTTCAGCATGCACTCCACAGAAGCATCAAATAGCACAGGGTCTTTTATGCAGTCAAAGACACTGCACAACAATTGTTCGCAATCAGTCAATGGGATGCCTAACTGGATCCAACTAGAAACACATTTAATAACACGATTTTGAACACTCTTTATTGAAGGATTAAAGAAAATAGTGGACAAGAGTTCAAGGACCTTAGATTGGCCTTCACGCAAAACATACAACAATAAACTTTTGTTATACTTTTCCATTGTAGATGTTTGATATTCTTCTGGTAAAATAGTGAGAATTTCTAACAATGCATAACACCGATGCTCATCAGAAGCGGAGGTTTCTGTTTTTTTTTCAAACTTCTGAATGATGTCTACTACTGCAGTGGGCCATATATTCCTGATTGCACAATTAGCTAAAAAAGCAGAAAACGCTACACAAAGACGAGTGAGCACAATTTGCTTACCATTTAAAACACAAAACTGTGAGATTTGATCATATAAACGATTTCGAAGAACCATAACCTCAGACTCAGGTATGTCTTTCCAAGCTCCTGATATTTTACTAAGAAGAGCACTTGCACCAAAGTATTGAACTTCAGTAGCTTTACCTTCTTGTAAAAGTTTCCATGCAAACTGCCAAGCTTCTTGAGATCTTTGAGCTTTTGTTAGCCATTGCTGTGCAACATCTTTTGATGCAGTTGAAGGGTCATAATACAGTTGGTGTAAAGCTTTTTCAACATTTTCTGCAGTGTAATCAGGAGCAGACATAGCTATTAGTGCTGGTGTAATGCAGCACTGAACAAGATAAAGTTCTAATTTGGTAACTTCACAAAGTAACATATACTGGTAACAAGAAAGAATGAAATTTTAATGAAAAAAAAAGAGTAATTGCACACACTGAAAATATCTGATTGAGGTAATACAAAATGTTGTTATTGCCTCAATTGATAAAAAAAAGTAACTAAGGATGTAAAGTTTAAAAAAAAATAAAAGAAATAAAAAATTCCAAAAATCACGAATACGGTACTACTAAATATTAAGTAAGTAAAAAAAGATTTCTAAGATGTTTATATTGCTTATCTGCCTCCTGATAAAAAAGTGATGCTTTATGAAAAATATTGTGCAAAATAATTTCGAAATCCAACAAGGTGTGGTGGAGTTACAAGAATGATAAGTTTTCACAAATATGATGCTTATTTTGAAAATGAAAAGTAATTAAGTCAAGGACTCATTCAAATTGATGGTGTTCAGATATCCCTGCTGCATGCATTTAAATCAAAACTATTAAAACATGAAATACAAAAAAGTGTAAGACGTGCATTTGTACTGGACAGGTATGCAAGTGGAATTAGGGTAGGAAAACTTCAAAAAAAGAGACGTCATTTCAGAGCCAAATGCAGCATCATTCAATTGATTGTTTGTTATACAACAGTACTTTTGTTAGAGTTTATCAATTTTTTTTGGTGCTTATTAACCGCCTTAAGATTAACTGAGATTGCTCTTCAATTTTTGTCAACAGTTTGTTATGTTGTTTAATTAAGGATATATCTCATCCAGCATGACCACTTACAGTTTTTAGGACCAAGAGCATAGTATCTTTTGAAAAAAGTCATTTATATATGTGTTTTTGGTTAGCCATAGTGGTGTCAAATATGAAGCATTTTAGGCAAAATTTATTTTGAAGTTTTTGAAGAGAGTTGAAACTAGTGATGGAACAATCTTTAGCTCCGGTCCAAAAGTGATTGTGTCTTCAGCCCGAAGGTGTGTGCTATCTGTCATCAAGTTTAAGACCTTAGATAAGTCTAATAGGGTGGATAGAAAGCATTTCAAATTTGCAATCTACCAAAAAGTGTATTCTTAAATGGATCCTTAACATTGCCAAAAAGCACCTTCTTTAAGAGCGCTTGGATACTGCTTCACTGCTTGGTGAGAGTGGTGTACCCTAGCTGTACCAACAACTGCTCAGTTGGTACACCGATTTTACTAAATACATGTTTACTGTGACATGTAATGCAAAATTGTCCAACATGTATTTGAAACAAGAAAACACAAGCTATGACACAAACACAAGCTATGACACAAACACAAACACATTGCACATACAAAAAAATCCACATGATGAACCAGAGCTGTGTAGTCAGGTGAAAAATGTATGACTCCGTCTCTTCGGTTTATAACTGGCCGACTACGACTTCAGTGTTGTTAGATTTTCTTTAACTTTTGTTACTTTTCAATTTTTTGAAATCTAATTTCAAGCTGTGATCAAAATTGGAATGGCGACTTCCACAAAAACTAACAACAAACACTTTCATTTTCTGGTGAAATTGTAGAGCTCAACACGGAAAGCAAAAAATGCTATTTTGAAAAAAGATTGCAAACAAAAAATTTATTGTTTCCATTTTATGTCAAGCCGGAGTAACCTTTTTTTAACTCTAAACATGCCAAAATCCATCCAAATCCACAGCCCTGTGATTAAGGGAGAACATCTTTTAGGTGCAAACAGTTAGGCGCAGGTCGAATAGGCACGCACAGTCGTACACTGTGGCGTCAGGATATTTAGGTGCGGAGAACTGTGGCGCCCGGTCATTTAAGTGCTATTCCTAGTAAAATCGGAAGATTATATCAGTTTGGCAGGTAGGGCAATGCTTTTCACACAAAATGTTATATTGAATAGAAAAATATGTCATGGCTTCCGTGAGTGAAGCTGCTTAAACCGGCAATGCTTTCACAAAACATGTTACATTGAATAGAACAGGGTTGATCTCTAAGTGGTCAAAACTGGTTTTGACCACTAAGCGGTTTAAACCTGGTTTTAACCAGTGAAAACTAGGTTTAAACCGGTCAAAACTGGTCTAAACCCAGAAAAATATTTTTATGTAGTGAATGGTCGGCTACCTGGGCTATGGGCTATTTAGGAAATATAAAAGCAGTTGTGAGTTGTGACCATTTTGATACGCAGGCCTTGAAATAGCTGGCGGCCATGGTCACCTGAACTTTCATTAATGGCCGCTAATACCGACCTGTCAGGCAAAATTTGATGGCAAATGTTTTTCATAAAAAAAAAATTGTTGGAATAAATTCTTGTACTTCAATTGGCTGTGCAAATTGTTCATCGTTCTACCGAGCATTTTTTGGTTCATCAGAAACTTATTTTTAGAATTTGAATTTTCTCAATAATTAAAATACCCGTATTTTACGGACCATAAGGCACAATTTAAATCCCTATTTTTCCTCATAAATTGATCGTGCGCCTTATAAGCCGGTGCTCAAGTAGTGCTTTATTGCGTACACTCAAAACGAGTACCGACACTATTACTATATAAATAAACCACCGTCTTACACAATAAACTACAGCAAAAGCAACTAGCAACTGTGATATTCACTAGGCCCATTTTTTCTTTTGCTCATTGTACTAATTGTGACTTGCTTATATTTATTACGCATTTTTGTTTAATGAGCTTTATACGGTAACCCATACTCCTTAAAATACGTTACGTTCTATAGCTCGGTGCGCCTTATGTCTGAACAAAAAACTAATCAAAGCAATTTATTGACAGTGCGCCTTATAATCGGATGCGCTTTATGGTCCGTAAAATACGGTTACCAACTGATTGAAATATCAAAAATAAACGGAAAAATTGAATACGTTTTGTTCCAAATCCAGCATTTAGGTTATTGTTGATCAAAACAATATATAGTTGAACACCATTACTAAACATGGAAGGTAATATTTTTAATTCAATTGAAAAGCAACTTGATTCATACACTAAAAGGGGTTTTGACCAGTTTTGACCAGTAATAGGTGGTCAAAACTGCCCGGTTTAAACCAGGTTTTAACCGGTTTTAACCGGGCGGTTTAAATCGCCCTGGTTTAAACCGATCAACCCTGGAATAGAAACAGATATTGTTGTTTTAATGAGCGTGTTCGGCATTTATTTGTTGTTAGTCCAGGTTTGCGTCGGACAAGCTTTATCAATAAATTATATTCAAGTTTCCGAACATTACTGAGTTCACTTTTAGTTAAGTCAAGTAATAACTACACTAAACAATCTAAACATCAATAAAAAACCGAAATGGCCCGTTTCGGTGAGTCCGATCCCTTAACGGGGGATTTTTTCAATTTTTTTTTTAAATTATCGGGTACCGTAGCTAGGGATGGGCAATATAGAATTTCGAATATGATAGGTGCAATCCGAATATCTAATTATTCGAATTGAAATCACATTTCGAATCGAATTTTCCAAACCGAAATGAAACTATCACCATTTCCGACTACCAAAATTTTTTATCAATTTTTTGCCGATCAATTACATTCGGCTCAGCGATAGCTATTTGCTCTAGCGAAACCGGCTAGCCAGCTCTCATTACCAGTGCGGTTTGTGGACGTCGAAAGACCGTTGTGCTTTGGATTTGCATTTATTTTTATCGTACTAAACATGGAACGCAATTCAACTCTGGGTGAGGCTACCGCTACACCTAGCGTCGGAAGTTCCACAACAATGCAGCAATTCAATATAGATTGATCTATGGAGCTCCGGTGTTGAAGGGACAAATACTTCAGCATCAAGTAATGACGACAACGAACAGCTTTCAGCTGCCGAGGAAATCCGATCGTATCTTTAGGCAAAAGTGAAAAACAGAGATGCAATTGAATGGTGGAACAAAAATTAAGAAAAGTTCCCGCTGTTGTTTGATCTTGATGGGAAGTATTTAGCCACTCCTGCCACTTCGGCATCCTCAAAAAGATCCTTCGCGAGTGCGGGATTAACAGCATCAAAACTGCGATTGCGACTCAGATAGCTGGCGAGCATTTAGAAGCTTTAAACATTCTTCACTGTAACAATTAACAAAGACTTGCTCTCCTGGGCAGTTACTGTTGTTTTTCGTTTCGTTGCTGCTTTTCCATTATGTGTCCTCAATAAAACCAGAATAAAAACAAAGCTTTTTGACATTTTTTGAAATTAAACAAAATTATTTTAGAATAGGTACCGTATTCGAAATTCTAAAGTAGAAAAATTATTCTAGAATAATTCTAAAATAGCTAATTATTCTATTTTGCCCATCCCTAACCGTAGCCTAATTGTCATTGCCGTTTTAGGGTTAGGGGTTTGGGGTTAGGGTTAGAGGTTAGGAACTCACCGAATAGTAGCAGACCCGTAAAAAACATACCATAGCCGATTAGCCGTGTAAGCCGTTTAAGAAAGCATACTGTAGCCGTTTAAGCAAGTGGTAAACATTTTGGTGTGCAGTGCCTGACTATTGACTATGCAAGTACTGTTGAGAACCCACTTAGCAAGCTCTTTTGTTTGAAAAGGACTTTACTAGGAATAGCACCTTAGAAATGACCAGGCGCTACAGTGCTCCGCACCTAAATATCCTGACGCCACTGTTTTGGATGTAAATGTGTTGTTCAAAAAATCAACTTATTTTTCATTGTTTCCAAATTGTAGAACTAATTTGACCTGTCTTGTATTGACATTTCAAGAACAAGCGGCAACTTCACTCTGTCAATCTCGATGACAAGGCTTGTGCCCATAGGCGCCGACTCCGGGGGGGCGCCGCCCCCCCCGTGAATTTAGCTCGGGGTGGCTGCCCCCTCGCAAATTATTTTTAAAAAAATCCTAAAGCAAATGTTTCTAAGTTCATATTTGCGTTAGTTTGACCTTCATTGCGGATCGATCTCAATTAAAAGATCTACTTGTTGCAACAAGAGCGCTGCTCCTAAGATAACAAAAGAAACAGAAGTACGGTAGCTGATAAACGCCAGCATGGTGCCGTTGAAGCATTGTAACAATGATTGAAAAACGTTTTTCTTGATTTCTTCCGCTTTGTTTTTTCTTGGGAGTGTCAATAACGAGGTGCAGTTTGCTCAGTTTAGTATCTTCGCGTATGAAGAGCTAAAGTTCAAAGTGACTAGCATATAATTCGAAGTAGCCTATAGGCCTCGAAATTCGTTTTTGTTGACGGCGGACAAACGTGTCCGGTCTGAGCAGCTATCTCGGCGGACAAATCAAGTCTCACGGCGGACACACCAGTTTTAGCCGTCGATCGTCATGCTTAATCACTTTATCTTGATAATAATTCTTCGCTATTTCAGAACTATAACTACGGTTTTAAAAGGCTTTTTAAAAATCAGTAAAGTCACTCTGAAAGGCTTTCATCAGACCAACGACTTGCACTTGAAGAGTCAAAGCGCCATGTAGCTGGTCAATACGTCACATAACTGATTAACTTCCCCCGAACGAGGTCGTGTGGCTTATTGCGTCACAATACTCTGGGCAGGAGTCGGAAAATTTCTACAATGACGCTACTATTTTCTGCTGTGCAAAGTTTCACAGACTTTTGCGTGTCATGTAAGCGAAAGTAAATTTTCCTTGGGTCTTTTCTTTCTTACTGTAATACCAAAACTTAACAAATTTTGTTGCATCTTGCTGTAATAGCCTACTCCTATAATGTAATTTAGTAACCAACCTTGCTGTATTATCATTACTAGGAGATCAAAGCCAGATATTGTGACGTAAAACTTGAACTAAATTGCGCGTGATTAGTGTAGACTGTAGAAGTACCTGTACTCCTATCGATTCTTAGCGAAGAATTCACCTTTGTTACGCTGATTCAATGTCATCAATCCTTGAAGCAACGTAAAAATCGAAAGTTTTCCTCCTTGAATGGAAGCTAAGAGATACAGTATTCACATTTTCCAGATGCGCGCTAAAATGCGCTGGAAAATATATTACTGTATTGCAATAATTGTTCATGCTATGCAATGACGATTTGTATCGCTAGTTCCTGTGTTGTTTCTCGGCGGACAAATATGACCGATCTAGATGGTACTTCCCGCGGACACCACATGCTGTGACGGCGGACATGTCCGCCGTGAATTTCGAGGCCTAAGCCTACATTATAAAGCTTGGCGATATACAATGGCAGATAGACGTAAACACATCAATGCTGACAAACAAACATCAGTATTTTGAATGTAAGCAATCAGTCGCTAGAAAGTTTGCCCACCCGGCAATTTTCAAAACCCGGCGCCTATGCTTGTGCCCCAAAATAAAGGTTCTGATATAATAACTGACAAAGACAATTTCTGCTCTTTAGCTGTCAATACTTTGTCAACTTTCTCTTGCAGCACTGAAAGCAATCTTTATAAAAACTCTTGACAGTCTTATGCCGCCAAAAGGAATTCGTTTATGCCTTCAAGCTCTTTTGTTACGAATCTGACAGATTGATTTTGTTTTTCAATCCATAAAAGATTTATTTTTCACAAACTAAAACGACACAGTCGAGAACTCGAAAAGTAAAACATAAATAGCCTATCGTAGGCCACATTTAGGCTACAATATTAAACTTTTGGTTTTGACTGGAAGACAACAAAATAACCATACAATTTACAAAGTTGGCTCCCTAAAACGGCAAAAAACATCAAAATGATTTCAAGATGTTCTAAATGTTTTGGAAAACTTAAAGTTCCAGAAAATTGATGATTGCAACAAACATGACAAACAAAGAATCAATAAACGCTGTACGATAGCAACCTAGGTATTTAGTAGTTACAGTACGGTACCAAAGATTAAAATTGCATTCGTTTAGCCATAGCCAAAATGTTATAGCCTGGGCTGTGGAGTCGGGTCAGGGATCTCTGAAGAACGAGATGACTCACTTGAGAATTTTCGGTGTTTTAGTGGCCACTAGTAGGGTAAAACGACACACACGATTTTGAGAATTATGAATGTGATTCTTTGAGGTCGATACTCGATAGTGGTCTGTTTTTTGCAAGCAAGTCATGAATCTACATGATCTTTATTATAATAGATGGCATTCCTTACATTTAAGTACGAGCAATAACGTGGTGGGTCTGCTACTATTTGGTGAGTCCGATTCGGTGAGTCTGATTCGGTGAATCTGATTCGGTGAATTCCTAACCTTTAACCTCTAACCCTAAAACGGCAATGATAATTAGGCTACGGACCCAATAATTAAAAAAAAAAATTAAAAAAATCACTGAATAGGGATCGGACTCACCAAATCGGACTCACCGAATCGGACTCACCGAATCGGACTCACCGAAACAGGCCATTCCATAACGTGGTGGTTCTCGTTTCAATAGACTTATCCAGACTCCAGAGGCTATCCAGTATCGACACCAGCTTACTATTTTTATTAAAGAAATGTGGCCTATTGCTCCAAAAGTTTGGATGTGTTAAACGTCATTACCAAATTAAAATTGTCTAGTTTTAGTATAGTACCGGTATGTAAAGAAAAATTTTCCCTTTCACGCATTCACTGATACATCACTATCATTGCAAATTTAAAGCCCACTTTGCTACCGCTTTATAGGCCCTATCTTGTGATGATCTCTGAAATGTGATCTGATGAAGCGGGAAAAGTTGCTCTCAAAACATCAAAAAATAAATGGGGGTGGATCAGCGTTATGTATTGACCTCTTAGAACATTAACAAGTTTGTAGGGTTTTGAAAATCTACCCTACTAGTGTCCGGGCAAAAACAAGTGAGTCATCCCGTTCTTCAGAGATCGCTAAGTCGGGTAAAAAATTTACAACTCCAACTCATCGATTTCTAACTGGCCGACTCTGACCCAACACACACGAAAATCCCTCCGACTTCATAACCCTGCTTAATAAATTTCATGCACTGGTAGAACCATCTCTGGTAGGACATAACGAATTGTAGGCTACTGCTATTGCCTAATCAACTTCGGATGCAACCTAGTTCATACCCTGAACAGTTCGTACCCTCAGTTCGTACCCTGAAAAGATTGAGAGAAAAAATTAAAAAAGCTGAAGTCGCTAATCGCAGTTTCCGCAAATAAACAAAAACTCTTAGGATCATTACCGGAAATTTTAAAATCATCATCAACCAATTTAGATTATACAGGCCATGAATTAATCCTCATGTCGAGGGTGTGGCCTGTCTGTCTGTCGAGAACGAAGTCTTCCCCTCCACACTTCGCGATTTATTGGGTTGGCAGAGTCCATGTTCAGGGCTACAAGGTCACGTTTTACAAGTTCTTCCCAAGAAAGTTTTGGTCTACCTTGACCCCGCTGTGCTGCAATGTTGACACATCTGACCTGTGAGATCCAGCTTGAGCTGCGCTCAACGTGACCAAGCCATCTCAGTCTGCCTAATTGGAGAACTTCACTGATGTCTTTTAATTTGAGCTTTGATAGCAGAGTCTCAAACCGGATGTTGTCCTCAGGCCCGACCAGGCAGGTCCATCTTACCATCGCTCTGTCATTACGTTGTAGGCGCTTGACGGTGCTTGCTAAAGTAGCCCACGTTTCAGAGCCATAGAGCATGACACTCCTCACACAACTGGAGTAAACTTGTCCTCTGGTTGCAGCAGGAAGTTGCTTGCTTGTGAGGATAGGGAGAAATTCTCTAAACTTTTTCCAGGCTGACTTGCACCGAGTTATAGCCGCATGCTCAGTTGCTCACACCCCCCTCCAGAAGACATGGTATCACCAAGGTAGCAAAAGTCAGCTACCACGTCAAGTGTGCCACCTTCAATCTCAACCTCGCTTACCGGCCTGCCATCTATTGGTCTTGCTGTGCCCTGACAGCGTGGGCATGAGTAGTGTGGGTCCGGTCTGAGTGACCCTTTAATTCCACTACACTTTTTGTGGACCCAGTGGGAGCACAAAAAGTTTCCTGATCTTCTTAGGGAGTTCTGGTTGATGCCAGAGATCATTATTTTGGTCTTACCCATGTTCACTCTCAGGCCCTTTGCTTCCATTCCCTTCTTCCAGGCGGCGATTCTGTCAACTAGTGACTCCAATGAGGTGTCGATAATGGCAAGGTCATCCGCATACAACAGCTCCCAAGGGCAGCCTGTGCGCAGTTCGAGTGACAGGGCCTCCAGGACAATGATGAAGAGCAGTGGGCTCAATACAGAACCCTGATGCACACCTACGCCTACTTTGAAAGTGTTACTGTGCCCATCCCCAACACGCACACAGCTCCTAGCATTCAGGTACATTGATTGTACTATCCGTACTAGCCATTCCTCAACACTCAGCTTTCGCATGGCCCACCAGATCACCTTCCTTGGCACTCGATCAAAGGCTTTTTCTAGGTCTACAAAGGCCATATAGAGAGTCTTGTTTACGGCAAGGTGTTTTTCTTGAAGTTGACGGATGATGAAGATGGCGTCAGTTGTACCTCGGCCTGGCATGAAGCCGAATTGCATTTCATCAATCTGTACTTGTTGCCTAATCAATTGTTCTGTCACTCTCTCAAGTATTTTCATGGTCTGGTCAAGCAGCTTCAAGCCTCTGTAATTACCCCTATCAAGGGCATCCCCTTTACCTTTATAGATATTGACGATGTAACTTTCTTCCCAGTCTGCTGGTATACGACCCTCGCTAACAATAGCTTCTACAAGATCTCGTATAAGAGCAACTCCAGTTTTGCCTGTTGGCTTCAGCATCTCTGCTATTATTCCTGAAGGACCAGGAGCTTTGCCCATGCGCATCTTACTGATGGCTCTTTCGATCATCTCGGTGGTGATTGGTACACTAGGGCCCTCAACAGATGGTTCATCTGAGAGATTATCCGGGTTCCAGGGGAACTCTACATTGAGAAGTCGTTCATAGTATTGTTTCCAAGCAACCTTCCTTCCTTGTCGAGGGAGAGTTCACCGGCATCATTTTTGATGGGTTTATCACCACTAACATCTTGATTGTCACGCCGCATTTGCTTAGCCAGCTTGTATACGGTCCCTGACTTTGAGTTGACATTGTGAAATAGTGTCTTCTCAGCTTCGGTTTTAGCATTGTATATGGCATACTTAGCAGGTCTTTTGGCATCGTTGTATGCTTCTCTGCTTCCTCCTGCCTTCCATGCCTTAAAGCATCTCCTCTTCTCCTGCACAACATTTTCCACTGTATCATTCCACCACCAGGTTTGTTTTCTCCATCGGTGCCTAGATGAAACACCACAAGTTTCTTGTGCAGCTTCAGTGACTCCTTCCTTCAGAGTTTTCCATATCTCTTCTACAGTGGTGCTTGTATGGGCTCCTTCAATCTTGGAGGCAAAGAGTTCAGCATACTCAGCTTGTTTGTTTGGATCTTTAAGCTGCCAGAGTTTTATGCGGGGCTTAAACTGTCGCTTTTGTTTGTGTGAAGCTTGTACCGTCATGTCCGACACCACGAGTCTGTGCTGGGATGCGCATTCTTCACCCAGGATGACTTTTACATTTGTAACATGCTTTCTGAACCTGCACCGATATAGGATGTAATCGATCTGCGTCAAAACTTCTCCAGATTGGTAAGTGACCAGATGTCTGTGGTCCTTCTTAAATACGGAGTTGCCTATCACCAGGTCATTTGCTACAGCAAATTCAAGTAGTCTTTCACCTTCCTCATTGCGTTGGCCAATGGCATACCCACCATGAACTTCTACGTATCCGTCTGGATTGCTGCCTATGTGGCCATTCCAATCACCGCACACAAACAGTTCTTCAGTGGCAGGGACAGTGGTGATAAGGCTCTGAAGTTGTTCGTAAAACTGAGTCTTGGTATCTTCACTGAGCCCAGCCTGGGGAGCATAAACACAGACGACAGCAAACACAACTTTACCCACAACTAAACGCACTAAGAGTATCCTGTCGGAAATGCGTCTCACTTCGAATACCTTCTCCCACCAACCTTCAGCCAGCATGATACCAACCCCTCCTGTGCCCTTGCCATTACCAGACCAGAGAAACTTGGCTTGCGAGTCCTTCCCAGTAATTTTCCTAGTTCCAACATGCCTCCATCTGGTTTCCTGAAGACAGAGTAAGTCTATTTTTCTCCTAGTCATTGTCTCTACTACTTCATTTGCCTTTCCTCGCATGGTTCCCACATTAAGTGATCCCACACGGAAAGGCTTAGGGCGTTCATAGTATTTGCCAAAATGTTTGCAGAAACTCCAATCAACCCTAACCCTTTTAAAATGTTTGCGGATACTGCAATCAGAGACTTCGGCAAACTCTTAGGATCATTACTGGAAATTTTAAAATGTTTGCGGAAACTGCGGAAAAATGGTTCTATTTTTTTCTTTCGATCTTTTCAGTTTGTTTGTTGCGGAAACTCCGATAAGCAACTTCGGCTTTTTTTAAATTTTTTCTCTCGATAGTTTCCTAACCCTAACCCTTTTAAAATGTTTGCGGAAACTGCGATCAGCGACTTCGGCAAACTCTTAGAATCATTACCAGAAATTTAAAAATGTTTGCGAAAAAACGAAAACTGCGATCAGCGACTTCAGCTTTGTTCTATTTTTTTTCTCTCGATGTTTTCAAGGGGAAAGTTTTAAAATGTTTGCGGAAACTGCGATCAGCGACTTCGGCTTTTTAAATTTTTTGTCTTGATCTTTTCAGGGTACGAACTGTTCAGGGTACGAACTAAGTTGCATAAAAAATAAACATAAAAAATTAAAAAAAATTTGCGGAAATCACACTTCGAAACAAGTAGGCTCATCAGAAAAAAATCGATTTGTAGCCTAAAAATGTAAACTTACCAAAATAGTCATTTCAAGTCTGATAAAGCAATTTACAAGCAGCCCATCACCAAGTTACTGTACTACTTTTTTTCTCTGGTACTGAAAAAAATGCAATGACGCAATGAAAGTGAACACCCAGCTGCCAATTCAATGATTTGCGTCGGCCTACTGCTTGCTTTTTTCTGTTTGAAAGAGTCTTTGTTTATTTATTATCTCACAAATGTTAATGAACATTCATTTTCACAAAAAAGGTTGAAAATATTGAGACTTCAGAGAGACAAAGAAGTTTCACTTTGACTTTGTATACAGACATCCATCTTACTGTAATTTTGAAGTTTTCTTGGATAAATTCAGTGATAGTAGGGTCAATATGCTGACCAACCCGAAAAAAATTGCAAGAAAACGTTTTTTGGTGTTTTCCAATAGTTTTCGGTTTAGAGAACAACATATCAAAAGTTTTCCAAAATTCGAGCGTCACAAAGGGTCTAAATATTACGTAATTCAAGATGGCCGCCATTTTACCGAAATACTCGTATATAGGTACCAAATCCAAAAAAACACTGATTCTTAACCAATAAAAATGGCAAATTTAACTATAAACTGCATTACCCCAGTAATCTTAACAGTTAACACCAGGGGGTGCCAACCTTTTTTGCACCGTGGCCCCCTTTGAAAATTTTGAAAAATCAATGGCCCCCCTATTTTTATCAACCTTTTGAAAAAATTAAGAAACGTCATTTTAATTAAAAAACTTGTTTTTACAGTAACCGGTACTTAGAATGATAAAATGATATAAATACAACACACAATAAGACAATCCCCCAACCGCGAATTTTTGGTAAAATTACCCCAATCACGAATTTCAAAATAAACAGGCTAATATTTGTTCAAACTCAAAAACTGAAATGGCACAGGCAAGAAGATTGCTATCCCTATTTCTGCACTAAAAATTAGGCCAAAACCGCTTTTCAGATTTTAGCAATCAGCAAATGTTTGGCCTAGTCCCAAAACCCTTTCCCTAAAAAAATTAAAACTTTCTGACCGTCTGCACTAACTTTGCTGTTAAATCTCTTCTAGTGAACCTACAATGACCATTGAAAAATTAATGAAATCAGAAAAGAATACTCTACCACCTTGCGGCAAATAAAGTTCGAAACAGCAACCACTACATAGCGATAGCAAGAAGCGCGGTTAGAGCAATTTTACGGTAAGCACTTTAACGGCAAAATTTCATTAACTGTCGAGAAAACTCGAGCCAATCAGAAGCTACGTTCTGTGTGACGTGAATCATAAAAAACGCGCAAAAACCCAAATGGACGCCATTTGCAAAATTGCATTAGTTTCATAGCTGGCGGTGTGACGACATTTGCATTAGCTGACATTTGCATTATTAGCTTCATAGCAGGCAGCGTAGTGCAGGAAAACGCAAGTAGCCCACATCATGAATGATCATCCTGAAACTCAGGTAAGGTTTGTTTCAGTTAAGTCAGATCTATTCTTCAGGGTAAACTATTAGTACTACAAAA
Organism: Aplidium turbinatum; assembly: GCF_918807975.1. Lineage (NCBI taxonomy): Eukaryota > Metazoa > Chordata > Ascidiacea > Aplousobranchia > Polyclinidae > Aplidium > Aplidium turbinatum. Next base: position 28,800,700 of record NC_137475.1, on the reverse strand, counting down.
AGTGCTTATATTTGATTTATATCTTACAGTATGAGTACTGAGTAGGCTATATATTTTTACAAAAGTAGTGGTATTTGAAGTTCAACAGTTGTCAGCTACATGGCATGTGGTTGCACTGTGTTTATTTGCCAGCGCATACAATTATTATTATTGTTGTTGTAGTGGTTCACTTCTGTGAAAGATGGCATGAAGTCCACTTAAGACTATGCAGAGAAAACAGCAACAAAACTTATTGTTGCACAGAAACGAGCATATGGTGTGAATGTTGTTTGCTACATAACATCCTACAAAATTCATAGCCTACTGAACTGTAGAGGTTTACCTTTGTTGACAGTAGAAATTTTGGGTGCAACCTAGTTCGTACCCTGAACAGTTCATACCCTGAAAATATCAAGAGAAAAAGTAAAAAAAGCTGAAGCCGCTGATCGCAGTTTCCGCAAACATTTTAAAATTTTCCCCCTTAAAATATCAAGAGAAAAATTACCACAAAGCCGAAGTTGCTGATCGGAGTTTTCTTTTTTTCGCAAACATTTTAAAATTTCCGGTAATGATCCTTAGAGTTCGCCGAAGTCGCTGATCGCAGTTTCAGCAAACATTTTAAAAGGGTTAGGGTTAGGAAAAGATCAAGAAGAAAAAATTAAAAATAGATGAAGTCGCTGATCGGAGTTTCCGCAAACATTTTAAAAGGGTTATGGTTGATCGGAGTTTTCGCAAACATTTTAAAATTTCCTGTAAGGATCCTAAGAGTTTTTGTTTGTTTGCGGAAACTGCGATCAGCAACTTCGGCTTTGTGCTATTTTTTTTTCGATTTTTTCAGGGTACGAACTAGGTTGCATCCAAAATTTTAAAGTTTATTTTGCTAGGCTATAATGTTATCATAACTTGTGTAAATGTTATCTTTTTACGGCAATTCGATGTATTGGTTTTGAAATAACGTTTTTAGAAGTACTCAATTTTTTCAAAAAGTGGTATCTTCACTTTCAAGTGGCATAAAAATGTAGGCTAATATGTCAACGAGAAGTGCTTTTATCAGGATTTGAGTGTTGCTACTATCACCGCATTATGTATATACCACGAGTTTTTTGCAGATTGTTTTATGAAGTAGATTGTGCAGCATCCACTAGGTTCTGCTGAATGGACAGTTGTCCTTTCGATGTGTTGCTCAAGAACACATCTCAATAGTCGAATCAGCGCCGCTTGGTCTTAGTAGGGTGCTTAACCACTGAGCAAATGGGGCGGACAGATTTTTGTGGCCACTGGCCAATGGCCATGTCACCTTTTCATTTACATACTGGGGTATTGACTACGGTACCTCAACTAATGGTATCGTTTTCATTCCGGATGCATTAATGACAAAAAATAAATTAATATGATAATTAAAAAAGCACTACCGGGTGTATTGATATGCAACATTTTGATTTTAATTAAATTAAATTCTTACATTTTTTGTATCATTGTAAAGTGTCTTCAACTTATACACTCAATGATATAGGTTTTCTACAGCTTAAATGATCATGTTAACATGAAAGAAATTTTTTTTAATTCAACCATCCAGTTTTTCTAGTGTGTTCTTCCTTCTTTACTTTTTTAAGGTATCCACACAAACTTCCACAACCAAAAAGGACTTAAACAAACAACTCCGAGTGGCTTTAAAAACAAACAAAGCAAGTTTAAGTATGACTTTTCCTAAACTAGATGCACAGAGCCATCCCTGTCAGGTGAATGTCCATAGTAAGATTAAAAAAGAGCATAATTAAAAAGTTTAAAAAGATATATATTGTGTCATTACAAATGTTCTTTGTGATTTTCAGAGCTCTGCAGAAGTAGAGGAAAGTGATGACACTGAAAGTCATGGACTGGTACAGGTTTGTAATGTAGTTGCTGCAATATACTAGGGCCCAAGACCTTCAACAGTTCACCAACCAATATTCAACTATTTTACTGTTTCCAACTTCACACAATTGGTATACGTTGAACTCTTCTATAATAGTAAATGGTAGTACAGAACTTGAAAATAGCAAGTAAAAGGTAGCTCGAAGCTGCAGTTTTTTTTTACTGACTCATCAGGAGCTGTCATCAGAATAAAACAAACCTAAATGTGGTGAAATAGTCTATTTATAGTAGAAGGAAAGAAGAAAAACTGAAGCTTCAAACTACCAGCTACCTTATACTCGCTAAACCCAGATTTGTTGCATGTGTGTAGTATTTGCATTTCTTCACTGTTAGGCTATGGCATAAATGCTTTGCTTATAAAAAACAAATTATTTTTTGTTGTAGTGGTTGCCTTCAGTGGAAGATGCCATGAGATCCATTGAAGAGTACGCAGCAAAAGCAGGAACAAAACTTCTTGTTGTTCAGAAACAAGCATACGGTGCCATGTTAATGTTGATTTTTAATATCTTGCCATTGCAATTCATTAGTGTACTAAGTGTTGATATTCATACTACAATAATAAGCCTTTTCCTTGTTGACAAAGATTCTAAAAAGGTTTCTGCAAAGCACAGTGTTTTCACCAAAGTGGAGGTTAGGCATCACAAAAGAGGAAACATTTTACTAACTGCAATAAAAAGAAAGCTATAAAGATTTGCAAATGTGTTCTGTTTCATCAACTTTTTCCATATTTTATTACAACAAATTCTTTAAATGTTGTGTATGTACTATCTATTGATAGATTTTGCAAAGAGTCGTATTCATTGGGATCTTTCATCTGATACACCGTACATCAATTCCAGAAGTGTTGCATTGATGTGTCAGCATGGGAAAGACTACAACAAAGTGCGGAATGACAGAAAACGAGAGTTGGTTGTTTCCCAAGCAGTACGTTACTTTTCTGGATACTTGTGTTCAATAATTCACTTCAGATATGGCTTTGCATTAATTTAAGAGAATAAAGCACCGTAGCGTTATTTCCTTATTCCATATCATTTATTACTTTCCTGTCAAGCTTTACTGTGATTCCTTTACATTATTGTGAGAACGTCTTTTCAAGTTAGTGAATTGCATTCACATTTTCGTTACTTGTGTGCTGTCTTCATTGCTCATACATTTGTATCGTCACTGCTAAGTTGATACTACACTGTACCACTCAATGCCCACAACTTCTTGTTCCGCAGATTGCTCCGTTTTACTCTGTGCCTTTCATCGCGAACAAGCCTGGGAAAGGTGGATGAGGAAAAGTGACAATGGCGTTCGTGATGATAAAGCAATTGTAACCAAACCAAACCCCTACACTCACCGTTATGGAGAGCATGCGGATGCAATGAGGGCTGCTTATGGTGCAACAACTCTGGACGCAATGAGGAAAGCAACTACATAGAATTGACTTGTTTGCAATCAAACCAGGCGACAATGAGCGATTGGCAAACGCGATACCCCCCAATTCAGGGATAATATGCGTGTCTGTGACCGCAGGGGACCTGGAGCCGAGTTGTTTTGGACTTTGATAACACCGTGCAGTTGCAAGCACAGTTCTGTGATCTTCACACCAAGGTTTTTTTCAGTTGCTAACACGGTCACAAATCGCAGCACATATGCGTGCTTAACTTAACGTGCTAGTGTTAAATAACAGCCTAATGGAAAGTGTTGTGGACTGAATTTGTTAGTTCAAATATATTGATTTCGGTGACCAAAGCCTCAAATGAATTCACAAATGTCGCAATTGTTAACGACGACATATAATTGAGGATGTTAATGCACACACAAACTAGGGAAAGTATTGCTTGAAGAGTTAATTCCTGGGACAAAAATTGAAAACTGTAGGCTATGTTGAGCAGAAGCTGGTTTAGTGTGTTAAGGTGGTCAAAACTGTTAGCATGCGTCTACTTACATCCAACAAATAACGAAACTCTAAACTTCTCAACTTGGTCCGGAAAAAAAGGGTTGCGAGGACAAATGGCAGGTCTCATCTAGGCAAGGGGAGGAGAGACACATGGATGATGATCTGGCCTAACAATAGTGGAAGTGCCATAGTGCATTGGCTATTTACAAAACGTTAATACCGCACATGTTAAACAAAAATCATATATTTTGGGTACCGCAGCGGCAGAAAAAGTTGAGAAAAGATTTAGACAAAGGCACTTGGAGCTAATTGAGCTAAACTTTTAAATGTGGCAGAGTGCAGACTTACACATTTCAGCTAGAAGTATGTTTGATTAAAGTAATTTCACAAAGTTATTGGGATTTATAGTACCGAAGATGAAGAGCAGTTTTTTTGTCGTATCCAGGCTCACGCCAGGTGGTTGAAGATTTAGATCAGAGGTGACGAACCTGCGGCCCGTCAAAGAGTTTTGTTAGGCCCGCAAAACTCTTTAACAATCGCTCATGCATTAAAGACATCTCAAAGCTGTATTATGCATTCACTGGTACACCTTTCCTTTGCTATTTTCTTGCCCTAAACACTAACTTTCAAGGTACGGTATAAAGTTAGAAAAAGGAAAGCTATAAGGCAAAGTTGTTAAAACACTATTCACCAACTTCACCTTGTATTTTTGGTCGATTCCAATATGTGACGTCATAGCATTTTGACAAGCGTTAAGTTGTGTGGCCCGATAACCATGTGTAATTGATAAAGTGGCCCGCGACCGCAAAAAGGTTCGTCACCCCTGATTTAGATTAAGTGTAGCTGACACACGCCATGTAGCTGACAAAACAAGTAGGCTAAATTATTGAGTTTCATGATGATCATTCATGATTTTGACGTTCTTACGTCACGGACAACGTAGCTTCTGATTGGCTCGAGGTTTTCTCGACAGTTAAAGAAATTTTGCCGTTAAAGTGCTTACCCAATTTTACCACTGCGCAATAGCGACCATGCTTTTTTCCAGGGATGCCAGGTTGGCATTTGTAATGCCAAATTTCATAAATTTGAAATTTTTTTATGTTGTTTGGCATGAAAAAAATCCTGTTAGGCATTTTTTCAAAATTGTTTTTCTGAAGAATACGGTACTCTCAAGAATGAAGATAGCTAGGTTGTGCAATAGCAGCAAGTGTAGGCTGAGCTTTTTTGCAGTTTTACCCATTTTTTACCAATTCCATTATTTATTAATGAAGAAACCTTTGATTTTGCTCCGATTTGCCTATTTGGCATTTTTTTTAGGTCATTTGGCATTTTTTGTTTAGTTGTTTGGCATTTTTTCCATAAGTGGACCTGGCAACCCTGCTTTTGTCATATCCGTTTTCTTCTTTGTCGTATGAGCTGTTCTTCCTGACTGTATAAATATATCCGTTTTGATCAGGTCATAGAAAAAGTGAGGAAGTTGCATGCATGCACGAATAAATGCTTTGGGAAGAATTGTTTTACAAAGAATTAACTTTACGAAGAATTGTTTTACGAAAAGTTGCTTACGAACAATTGCTTTACGAAGAACTGTTTACGAAGAAAACGTCGGACACCGTTTTTGATTGATTGCTTGATTTTGATTGAATGTTTTTGATTGATTGATTTTGATTGATTGTTTTTCTTATGCTGTGTTGTTCATTTTAATTTCTTTAATAAATTTCTTTTTTCCACTGTTGCGTTGTGTAGTGGCGTCCGCCCGATAGCTCTGTTGGTTAGCGCGTGACTTCTGGAACGAAGAAGCTTCAAGATCAAGCGGTGCTGGTTCGACTCTCGGGATGTGCGCTTGAGCAACGCACGTCGCACGTTCACGACTTCTCTCCATTCAGCGGCAACTACTGGATGGAATAATTCCCAGCAACATGACTTCAACAATCGGAAACTTCTCTCTGCCAATCTCGGTGACCGGGCCTGTGTCAGTGATTCAAAGCCTCTGCAAGTATGCGAAACTGCCAGGATTAAGCTCTGCAAGAAGCTTTCCCAGTCCGAGGATAAACATTCAATCAATCAATTGATGAGTAATGTTAACTCTGCTATTGTGTTCTCAAGTCTTTAAAATCTTTGGATTGATATTTTTTCACTAAATAAATAAAAATTAGGAAAATTGCGGATCCGGGGAAATTTATGCATATTTTCCTACCGACCAACATCGTTTTCGGGATCCATTACGCCAAGGTTTGTTCTTTTTTTCAAATGAAACTATGTGAAAATAATCAGTAGGTATGCAGGAGCTAACCATGTCAAATGGAAGCAAATTTATTACGAAATAAACGTGCAATTGAAAGATTTGTTGTATCCACGAATTTCCCCAACTGCGCATTTGCGCATTAGGGATTTTTCCCCTTCCTCGAAAATGCTTCCCCCATGTGACGCTTTTGTTCCGTCTATCCGAAGTTGATGGAGTTTTCGCCTGAAATAAATTGTTTTGTAAGGTAGACGCAACTAGCTAGAAGTGGATTACCACCAAAATAATATATCTTCAGAATTAAAGAGTGGGTGATGAAAAACATTTCGTGCTTCAAAAAAAAAATTCGCGGTTGGGGGATTCACCAGATAATACATTAATTAATTATTACATATGCAGTTAATGTGATGGTTGAGCTTGTTTTTGCTGTGACATTGTCTTAATTTATGGTTTGGTGGTGGAAAGAGCAAGCCGCATGTCATATTGAATATCCTTGTTGAAAACCCACAAATTTGGGCAAAATGTACTAGTATTTTTATTAAATTTTTTTTTTTTTTGTTATATAGTGTTGGAGTGGACTTAGAGATAATAAATTAAAAAAATTATTATTTTTTAAATGTTTCCAAGGCCCCCTTGAAATAGGCTCATGGCCCACATGTTGGGAACCCGTGGTTAACATAGTATTCTAACGTTAACTTTTGACGTCATCTATTACATCATCATGACGTTTTCACCTATTTAGGCTACACGAATATTTACAATTCTAAAGTATTTGGAGATATAGTAAAAAAATACGTGTGCGAAAGATTGACTTACAGAAAACTTAACCAGTTTGCCTCATCTCCGATGACATCAATATGCCAATGTCTTCATTCATATGTTGTTTATTCACACTTTTCCATCACTAAATACGTTCAAAGAAGACTTTGATATACCAGAATTCACGAAACTGTCTTATCAGGTGTGAGTTATAAATCAGTCATCAGTATCTTCTAGAATGGGTGCATTGTTAATATTTGCACAGTTGTCGTCCTGGCAAGGACCACATGCCCTTGTACACTCAAGTTTATACTTCTTACAATCGCACCTGAGTGTATTGCACCCAGTTGAACAATTACAGTGAACCATTTTTAGTAGAACGTCAGGAGCAAGGTTTTTGCCCGTCATCACTGGTAATAGCTTATCCCCTTGAATTTTCCAACCCCATTTTTCAGCGTCCATTTGAGTACTTAGGCCCATCCATGCCATCACTTGCAAGTGGCAGCGTAATGAATGGTACTTCAATGCATATTCTGTCGGTGGCAACTGCTCAGGCGTAACAAATGTGCTTGATGTCACAACTTTTTTGCAAAGATAGCCATCACGTAATAATGCGAGCGAGTCAGATGTTGTCCCATTAAATAGTGATACTAAAGCCTTACATTCAGCACTTTCTACACCTTGTTCAGAGTGTGGTGCACAAAAAATATTTGAGCATGATCGCAATACAGAGTCTCCCTTGATAACTTTTTGAAACACTGATTTTTTTCCAACACCAAAGATTCTGGAAGATGTATCACATTCTGTAAATGCATGAACAAACAACAGGTCAGTGCAGACCTAATTCCAAAGTAAATCTTTCAGAACTGTGATGTTGTGGATAGTTTGCTTCCCATTGTCTGATCGGAAGTGCAGATCTTCACAGTCTACATCACCATAGTAGAGAAGCAGAATGAGGAGATCTGTATCCTCTCCAATGAGCGTGGTATTTCTCAGTTTAGATGAATCCACCGTTGCTCGTACTATGTCTACATCTGCATCCCCTTCTGCTTTCACAACATAACAGTCACACTATTTTAGTCGAGTTGATATCATATCAACGAGTGACTGCTTGTTGGTATCATTTGACAGGAAGTCTTGCTTCACCCAACAAATTTAGTAGATACGGTCACATTGACTTTCTAGCAGCAGATGTCTTCCGTCTTTGGTGTGCGTTATCCTTTGTACTGGGCCCTCCATCTCCATCGCAAACGACAGTTGCTTTACCATACAACCCAGTTGTGAAAGATACGTAATCATCCACAATTGAACTATATGTGCATCCTTCTATCCATTTCAGTCGATGTAAGAGAGGACCCCCATCTAGGACGTCGTGCCCTGACTTTGATGCAGTCCGAAGAATAGCACTTTCCACAGAAGCGGCATAGTTCCGTATTGCTTCCAGCAGGGCAGGTTTGTCTGGCTTGCGTAATAGATTTTGAGCTTCAAACAAAGATGGTGAATATGGGCAGAGTTCGTACTGCATCACTTCATCCAAGCTTAGGTCTCCAGACTGCGATGCAACCATAAACCTCTGAAACAGGAGTGATGGTTCTATCAATCGCTCATCTGCAACCTTGATTGCCTTCGCTGATGCCAATGTTTTCACCTTTGTGTTCCGTCTATGTGAATATGAAAATATCAACTGGCGATCCATTTTGGCAACAATTTCCATACCAACAGCAAAAAGGTTGTGTACATTCACGTCAGCGCCAGCGTTCATCCCAGTAATGATATTATGCAGTGTGATCTCATCTTTAAATGGGCTATAAAGTTCGAGTGTAGTAGCCAGTTTAGTCCGTTCTACTGTGTCCCTTGAAATTCTTGCTGAAGTTTCCTCTTTGGCTGTTCACTGCTTGTATACCTCATCTCACAAAATTCTTGCATAGCACAATTGTAGGCAGATGATACAGACGACATCGTCCAGATGGTCCGCTGATGTTCCGTCATTCCACTGCCTCATGTAGGCCTAAGCCCCCAGTACTTTTCAGTGATCTCATTAGCGTCTGTTCGATCACCAAGTTGCAACCTAGTCCAGCCCACAATTTGTCACTTGGCCGAACGACATGGTATCCTTGTACGAACATCTGAAACACATCAAGGTGTTCAATCTCGAAGACAGTAATCGTTTGGAGATATAGGTAAGCTGACTTCAGATAATTTGGGTGACCCGCGGCAGCAAATATGGCAGAGAGTCGGATATGGTATGGAGGTGCATTTCCCATGATCCAGTGCGATCGGCCTTGATAAGTTCTCGGACAATTCCCAACATCCGCTGATAGTTCAACCAAATCTTGCTAGTTTTCGAAATTTCAGACAACTCGTATTTCTTTGCGGAAACTGAACAAGCAAGCATATCCGTGCACGCTGATCTGGATAATGTGGCGACATCTATAATACCTTCCTCAGTTTGTATAATTGCTCAAGTTCAAGCAGACAAATCTCAAACTCTGGGTCACATTCAATGATCTCTGAGACAATTTGGTTGGTGAGACACTATGGTCTACTAGGAGATATCCTCGAAGCGCACGCTGCACAGCCTTTCCCTTCATCATGTGTACCACAGCATTCTCGCCATAGATTGTTTCTAGGACTACCTTGAGTCCACTTCCCTCCATCAATGTCCTGATGGTACCCAACAGATTCATGAATGTATGGAAACTACCAAGTAACAAGACAATTTCTTTTAGTGGACATGAGTCTTCAACTTCGTTAACAATTTCAGAAGCCTTCCAAAATAATGGCTGATCAAAAGTTGTAACAGGTGGAATGTAGTGCCTTGTTGCGAGCTTACAGGTGAAGTCAAGTGTGGCTAGAATACATGTTTCGTCGCCGGGGTACATATCGATCATTGGTAGGGAGAGAACAGATGATTGACCTGGATGTTCACGCCTACTGTACATTGTGTTGATCATTCCTTAATAGCTACTCTTCTATAGCATTATATAATTTCACGTTTGCACAGTGTAGCTACCTGTCTTGTTCAACTTCACTAAATTACAAGTTTTTTTTCCATATTTTAGTGTCTCAGACCTCTGAAAAGCAGTTTTTTGAAAATATTTATATTTCTGAAGAAGATAAATAAGACTTTACTCTTACAACAGATAGAAACTTTGCCCTTCTGCATCTTTTAAGACCAGTTTCACCTTTCTATCATAATTGGTTTAAAAGTTACGGCAATTTTATGAAATTTGACCTTTCCGTGACCTTTATCGGCCCCGGGCTCCACCAGTTTAGCGGGCAACACCCCCAAACCAGTTTTAGGCCATTTGCCAGGTTTTTGGAGGGGGAGTTTTTTAGAAAAATTTATTTTTCAGTCCACCCTAGTAACAATCGCTCAGTGAAACTGCTTGCTTAGAGACGGCTATCTCTTACAGGCATAATGACATAATAATGACGTCATAATATTAATTGTAACACAAGCAAAATCTATCTATATTCTATTATAATGGAAAAATAACAACACTAGACACTTATTTTATAAATTCATTGTCAACAAATTATGGATAAACAGCTATGTTGGTTCACAATTGACAGTCCAGAGAGATTTTTTACCTGCAATAGGCCACTTTTTGTGACGTCATATTTCAGACTTTGTGATGCTCAAATCTTGGAAAACTTTTCATATGTTGTTCTATTGAGGTTAAGCCAAAGGAAAAACTAACAAAACGTTTTCTTGCAATTTTTTTCGGGTCAGCCCATATATTTCCTATTTTGACCCTACTATGATACTTTACACATGATTCAAAAAGAACGTTGTGACTTCTTCGTTTTGGGTGATTTCAACATTGATTTAGCCAAATCCAACAAAGAATACAGAATTTCTTCTTATTGACAAGCTGTAACTGCTTTGGGATGCTCAAACTTGATTAACGTGCCTACCAGAATTGCCGAAAATTTGTCAACATTACTTGATCACATTTATACTAATAACAGTGAAAGTGCACAAACTAATGTATTGACTTATGATATATCTGATCACTTACCAACATTTTTATTAATCAAAACTGTGCCACACAAAACAAAAAAACGCCAGTATTTAGCAAGAAAAATCGACAAAAATAAAATTAACGCTTTTTTGAGTGATCTTTCAGATCAGCTTGAAAACCTAAAATTAACAACAAGCTATAAAAATATTAACGACTGTACTAATAAATTCATACTTATTATGCAAACATTAATCAACTCTAATTTCCCATTAAAAAAACTCAGTAGGAAAAAGTCTGGATTGTACAACAAACCATGGATCACAAAAGGAATTCTGGTTTCAATCAAACACCAAAATAAATTATTCAAACTTTGCTACAAAAAAAATGTCGTGAAAAAATTACTTTTTACAAAAAATATAGAAACAAATTAACTCACATTAAACAAATGTCAAAACAAAACTACATCAAGCATCGCTTCAATGAATCAAGACACGATTCATCAAAAACATGGAAATCTATTAATGAACTTCTTCAAAAAAGGAAAACTAAAACGAATACTCTTCCCAATGAACTTATTGCAGAAAACATTTCATACAAAAATCATGAACAAATATGCAACCAACTTAACTACCACTTTACACATATTGGCAAAAAACTAACTTTACACTTAAAGCAAAAGTCAAACTTTGATTCATTTATGGGGCCACCTTTAAAACAAACATGTGCGCTGTGCGGTATATGAAGCTGATGAAAGTGAAGTTGAATGTCTAATAAACAAACCAAATGTTAAAAAATCGGATGGACCAGATGACATCTCTTCTCAAATGTTAAAGTTATCAAAAAGTATTATTGCACCTCATTTAACTAAACTTTTTAATGCATGCTTGAAACAAGGAATATTTCCTGACCCTTTAAAAATTGCAAAAGTTATTCCTGTTTTCAAGAAAAATGCAAAAACAGATCCAACTAATTACCGTCCTATTTCCTTGCTTTCAAATATTAGCAAACTTTTAGAAAAAATCGTTTGCAAACGCTTGTCGAGCTTTCTTGACAAATTTAATGTGATTAATGATCAACAATTTGGATTTAGGGAAAGTCATTCTACAACGTTAGCAATAAGTAATCTTTATGAAAGACTAATTGAACTCAAAGAAAAAAATCATTACGTTTACCTGTTATTTCTTGATTTAGCAAAAGCGTTTGACACCGTTAACCACCAAATACTTCTAAAAAAGCTGGAGTGTTATGGCTTGAGAGGCTTAATGGGAGGCCTTATAAAATCTTACTTACACAACCGTAAACAATATGTTTCTGCTGATGGCTTCAAATCAAAACATGAAAATATCACATGTGGTGTTCCGCAAGGATCTGTACTTGGACCATTGCTTTTTCTGCTTTATATAGATGATTTTCCTCTTATAACAACTTTCGATTGTCAGCTATTTGCTGATGACACTGTTTTATTTACTTCAGCAACATCTATTTGGCAACACTAAAATTGAGATGCAGAGCATCACTGATTGGTTCAATGCAAACAAATTATGCATCAACTACTCCAAAACGTTTTACATGTTACTTGAACGAAAAGGGAGATCAACTTCTAAACTAAATGTAGTCTTAAACAATACAAAAATTCAAAAAACAAACAACATCAAATATCTTGACATATTTCTTGATGACAAACTAAGTTGCAATTATCACATTGAAGATCTATCTGGGAGATTGGCGAAAATATCTGGAATATTTTACAAAATTAGAAACTACACAAACAAGCAAAGCATGTTAACACTGTACTATGCTCTTGCCCGCTCAATAATACAATATGGCATTTTATGTTGGGGTTCAAGCACACAAAAACTGCTCAAGAAAATTTCAACGATGCAAAATCGAATCATTTACACAATAACCTTCAGCAACAGAAGAGCAAAACTTTCACTACTGTACCAAGATCTTGACATACTCCCTATCAGTAATTTGCATATAAATTAGAAATTTCAAATTTGTCTTTAAATTAAAAATATGCTATTACCTGACTACTATGAACCTTACTTTCAGGAAATTACTGAAGTACATTGCCATGGCACGAGAGCTTCTAAAAACAATAACTTTCACTTACGGTACGTAATGTCAGCTCAAGAAAAGGTCAAGGCAGTTTGAAATTCTTAGACCCAAAAATATGGAATGATTTACCTTCAGAAATAGTTGGGGCTACGAGTATTAAAACTTTCACGAAAAAGCTTAAAATTTATTATATGAATGAACTTGGTCCGTGACTGTTTTTATTGTTACAACATTGACGATTGCTACGATTGAACATTGTTGGTACTACGTAGGCCTACTACTCACGAACTGGTACTACGTACTACTTATTAATTGCTGCAATCTTATTAACTGTACTCATAGGCGTCGAAATAGGGTGGGCAGGGTGGGCGACGCCCACCCTGCCGTAAAACGAGGGTGGGCAAAATATGTTTCGCCCACCCTGTTTTCATGCCACTATGAAGTGTTCGTTACAATTATTTCCGTTTTTCTTAAACGCTGGACTATCCAACCAACTGCAGCACAACTTCTTGTTTTACGCTATGTCTCTCGCTAGGTATCCGACAGAACAAAGCAATTCCGTAACAACGCTGCGTGGAAAAACGGCGGTACGCACTGCATTGTTGTTGCTACGGCAACTGCCACAGCTGGCAATTCCTGGTGAGAGAAAGCCACGTTTGATCTTTTCTCCAAATTTGCATCGGCAATTTGATCTTTTCTCCGAATGGTCTCACTTTCGTTACGTCACAATCAAACTTCAGTTCCCGGTCAGCGTAAGGGAATGTGAATATGACATCATAATTAATGAACATGACAATAAAATAACCGATACATACTAAAGACGTACTAAAAACAATCGCTTTTACAAATGCGGCAAATCTGAAGGCGCCACTTTAAAGATAACAGGTCACGAGTCACGCGCTTTTTAGGTCGCAAAGGAAAACATAAAAGAAGTTTGTTTAGTTTAGCAGCGCTCATAAGATCGCAAGATGCAAGAAAGAAAACATCCAACCTATTAAAGCTTAATTGCTGCAGCGACGCTAAACGCAGTCTTTGTGAGAAAGATTAACCACACTTTTCGAAATTAGCGTCGGCAATTGCCGAGGTGATTGTAAGGACAACAAGATTACAAGAAAAAACTAATTTTCTTAGACTACACCAGACTAGAATGTTGATTCAATCTTACTATTGCTGGATGTTTTATTTGGGTTACTTCCTACTTCGCCGGCGCTTAGACACGTGCCCAGCTGGAAGAATCTTTTATAAAAATATCACCCTATAATTCAGGCCTCGAAACTGAAGGCGGCCATCGCCGCGATTAACCTACAAAAACCGACATTTTGTCCGCCGGGTCTCGCCCTTCTGTCGGCCGCATTTGTCCGCCATGAAGTTCCGAGAAAATTTTACACAAGCGGCCTTGTAAATAAAGTAGTAGTACTTTGCCACTTATAATCACAAAGGACTAGAAAAGAGTTAAAGCACTCGATAAATCACAATACACCCTGTCTATGCTTGAATTGTTAACATTATTGAGTGATCAAGCAGCTGATGTCTGACGATAAGCTGGATGCAAGTGACACCACAATACACTTTATGAATGCGATATATTCAGTTTTCGAAATTGGGCGTCGGCAAATGGCGCATTAGCGTCGGCAATGAAAATGCCGAGGCCACACGAGCGCTTGTAACGTTAGGGTTAAACATTCCTCCCAGTCGTTATGGCACAGCATAGATTTATTCCCTAGTCAACACCCTGATGGATCTTTATGAAAAAGAAAGAGGCCTGTGGAGTGGTATCAAAGCCCGAAAGCCGCAAAACGTGGACGCTTCATTGCGAACGGAAAAATCAGGGATATCTAAAGAAGGGGATACGAAGGCTTTTATTACGTCTGACAATAGAAGGGCTTTTGTTTATCGTAAATAATCTGAGTTTATCGTAAAATGACAATTGGCACCAATAGTAATTTAATAAATTTTGTTATGATAACTTGCATTGCGCTATTAGCATCAGGCCTGGATATTCACAGCATGCTCATGGTTGCTTGTTAAGTCAACTACCCATATACTTGCTTTACATCTAGCCTACTGCGAAGGCTTTGTTCAAAAAAACAGCTTACTGGTAACTTTTCAACTGTCTTTGTAAGCAAGTATTCTTTAAATATGCTCTATGTAACATTTGCTAACTGTCTCCTGTAGCTCATTGTACCAGCTGCACTACAAAACTTTCTACGATTTTAAAAAGAACCACATGTTTAAAGCACTACAAACTACCGCCCTGGTAGTGTCACGAGAATAAGGCAATCGCTGCGAGCCTTCATATCCCCTTCTCTAGATATCCCTGGGAAAAATGTAGATTAACAGCCAAGCTATGAGCCTCTTGATGTGTCTGATTCCAGTGATGACGCGACAACCTCGTGCTCCGATACAGCATCTGATGACTCCGATTCTGACAGCTAGTTCTTTATCAAACAGACTTTGTGTTGTTCGCAGTATCCCAATTGTGCCGAAATTATGTTAGTGTATACGTAAATCGAGGTAATCTTCTCGCAGGGAGCTATTAATTTGTTACCTGTATCTGGTTGAGCAATTGACGTTATTTTATGATAATTCAACGTTGCTAGATGTCGAATCACAACAAATCAAACAGTGCGGTCGTGATAGACTACTCTAGTATATTTTTCGCTTCTCGTTTTACATGTTTTAGTACAATCTTTTCCTAATAAATATACACAGTAATTGCCGAAGCAATTTCAAATTTTGCCGATTGGCCTCGGCAACGTTATTGCCGAAGTAAAAATATGCTAATTTCGAAGACTGAACCATTGCGAATTTGCAAACATATACACATTCAATGAAATCTGTTTGAAAACTCTTGCCCACACAGAATTCCTCTCTTCTAAGAAAAAATCGACGCCTATGACTGTACTCAAGCCGGCCTATAAACTGACTGATTTTGTTAAAGTACGAAGTTACAAACTATGATAGGCCTACCACTTATAGTGTTTTTGCTTCATTCTTTATGCTTGCAGTTAACAGTTGTTGTTTTTGCATAGGTGTTTTTTTTTCTCTTTGTTTTTTTCATACTACGTGTGTAGGGCATGATATTTTTTGATGTTTGAAAAAAAAAACAGGAATTCACTTTTTTGTTTACATTTTTACGGAACTTACCGTATGCTTGTCTTGTTTGCAACGTAATGCCGATGCTTTACATTTGTCACATTAAAAACACGGGAAGCAGCTGACTTGATGACTAATATAGTCTTTGGCTGCTTCCTGTCTGTTGTTGAATATATTTGTACCGTACACTATTTCGCAGCAGACTAAATAAAAGGTTTCTCTCTCATCATCTTCATCACTCTGACTGAAAACTGAAAGCTAGTAGCCAACAGGGTTGCCAGATTGATAAAACAAAAAAGGCCAAATGCATCCCCAAAAAAGGCCAAATTATAGAAAAAAAGGCCAAACCTGAGGTTTTATTCTCTTTCTTGAAATTAGTGGTGTTTTTGCACTTACTTTCAACAACAAATTATATAATATTTACCCAGTTTCCATCATTTTACATGTTATCTGTTAAAGAAGAATCGCTTAGTAAAATTCTTGAAAAAATGCAATCCATAAAATACAAACAGATAGGTATGGAAACAATTACAATACAACTGAAATATGCATACAACATTAGGCTAAGCATCATCCTGTTGACTAAAAAGCCATTAACGTCCACCAGTGAGACCCTGGTGACTAGTGAGAAGGATTTAGTATTGGCATATCACTGCAATATGAAATAGTATATATATGCAATATTTATATATACCCAATACAATTACTTGTAGGCTACATTAAACACCTAACACTGCAAAATCAGAGAAATCAATTGCATTTATGTCCAACATCCTTCCACAATGAACACTCCTTACTATTCTAGGAATGCTAGCGCCTCTGCCATTTTGTTACTGCTAGTTTTACCAAAAACAATATCAGATGTGAAACGCCTTATGATTATGGCACTGGCATCAAAGTTTGTGCAACATTTTCCATTCAGCAGCATGTCCATTTGTATTCGCAAAATCGTTTTCAAAAGCTCAGTCTGCATTTTGTTTCGTGTTTTTTTTTTTCACTGCAGTAAGTAATGAAAAATCCTCTCTACTACTGCATTACTGACAGGGATGCAGAGACATGTTAAAGCATAGCTAGCAAGGTCTTTGAAATGAGCATGATGTAAAACGCTACACCAAAACTTTTCACTGTTGCTAGGGATAACCAAAAGAACTATGTAAACCAAAAGAAAAAAAGGCCAAACAAATGCCAATCGGGAAACTAAAAAAGGCCAAAAAAAGGCCAAGCGGCCAAACAAAAATTGTCCAGCCAAACACTTTTCAAAAAGGCCAAATTTCTGACATTTGGCCGTAAAAAGGCCAATCCGGCAACTTTGGTAGCCAAGCAAAGAATAGAAATGAGAATACACATCAATACAGTACGCAAAGTTAGTCAACCATGACGAACAAATTTA
Organism: Aplidium turbinatum; assembly: GCF_918807975.1. Taxonomy (NCBI): domain Eukaryota; kingdom Metazoa; phylum Chordata; class Ascidiacea; order Aplousobranchia; family Polyclinidae; genus Aplidium; species Aplidium turbinatum. The sequence continues at coordinate 28,783,406 of NC_137475.1, read as the reverse complement.
CTTTTTTCAAGAGTTGGTAACTTTCATACCCAAAAAGGAACTTACTGGTGCATACAATTTTCTCAACCTAAACTTTATCACTATGAACATAAATATTGAAACATTTAACTTTTGTATTTGAAGCAGAAATTGATTAAATTTGGAAGTAATTGCAATTAAAATTTGAAAATTTCCCAACAATTTAAGTCCGCCCGGTTAGTTCAGCGGTTTAGACTTAGAGCAACTCAAGATCACGCGTCGCTGGCTCGACTCTGGGGGTGCGCGCTTGAGCAACGCATTTTAGGACGGCGACAGCATTTCAATTTTCAACAATCGGAAACTTCACTCTGCCAATCTCGGTTACTGTCCTTGCGTCAAAAGCCTCCACAACAGGGGTTCTTAAAATTTTTGGGCTGCGCCCCCCTTGACAACACTTGTAAAACTGTGTAGGCCTACTCCTTTATCTAGTTTAAGTTATAAATCAAAGTCAAACTACATAAGTTTTACATGTTTTGGATTTTAAAACAAACAAAGATTATTTTCCATCATACATGCTTAGAAGTTGCAATAGTTTAAAAGTAAAAACATATTTCCAAGAATTTGTTCTCACAATTAAGCATAATTGTTTGTTTGTTTGTTTGTTTTATTATCTTTATCCTGCATTGCGGGAAAGCGGACTTGAGCGCTATGCATCGGTCTACGCCTTCCGACGTACACCTGACCCACGCTGCAGCCGACTGCAATGTCTGTTTCCGGTTGTCTACTCTATTTATGACTTAAATTTGGTATTACCCATTACTCGAAATCGATCACTGGGTAGAGGCAATTATCGTAAAGTTTCTTGCCCAGAGAAACAACAGCAAGTGCGGGTGGCTGGAGTCGAACATGCAGGCTCTCGACTGCGAGCCCAACGCGTTAACCACTCGGCCACTGCTGCCGATTAATTGACTAGGCCCACCAGTAGGCTATTATCTAAGTGACTTAAAAAAAGCTTTAAACAAAAATGTGTAGGCTATATTGCTATGTTGTTTTAATATTATATACTGTATCGTTTTTGTTAGTCTTGCAAGCAGTGGCGTATTTAAAAAGTTTGTTAGGGTGAGGCCAAGACATTATTGTGTTAGTCAGCCGCGTAGCGGCTGACTCGGCACCTGGAGGCCAATGGGGGTCTGGGGGGTAGTAAGCTACACACGGGGTAGTCAACGGTAGTACACGGAAAGCTGAAATTTGGTAAAAATGGCTCTTATATTGGTTCAATTTTTTTCTACTTGGGTTAAAATTAGACTTGTTGGACCCTTTAAATAGGGGTGGGGTACCGGTATACCAAAATGTCATATGATGCGTCAGAACGGGGGGAGAGGGCTAGCTGAAGCCGTCAGATAGGCTAGAGGAGAGGGGGTCCAAAATCAAGAGCGAATCCACAGAAGTAAGTTACTGTTCCGATCAATGAACCAACAAAAGATATCAAACACTTCAGAACATAAACAGTAGCCTAAGTTAGTCCTTCCGACCTCGAATACCTTTAGAACATTCTCGGCGATTCGCAATGACAATTTACAGTTTAATGCGATAACTGCCAGGCATGGAGGAACCACGTGGGTCTGGGCCCACTTACATTGTTTTCTGGGTAGGCGTGGCCCACCCACTTTTGAAAGCCAGATTTCTTTGAAAAGGTAGCAAAAACGGCAAATCATCAGAGAGGAAGTTCCAAAAAAAGGTCTTCATTCATTTGATATAAACCAGTTTGATTATTTGCTAGCTCAATGAGGAAATCCAATCTTCAAACTTTTCTGTTGAGCCCATTATTGATGGGAAGCACGTGTAGGCTATGTGGTTGCGTGTGATTGGTGGAGCAATCTATCAATCAATATAATTATTCTCTATGGTGTTTATGGTTAACACAATGATATCATTACATATGCACGATTGCACGTAGCCTACTGCATAATGCTGCAGATTATTACTCCCAGGTGGTTTTATATAGCTGTGTGTGTATTGTTGCCTTTTTATTTATGTGTACAACTGTACATCGCCATATTTTGTACAGCGCTATATAGAGCAACTTAAAATTTTTATAAATTTGCAATTTGTAATTTTTTTAGCCAAATCTGGCCCAAAAAATGGAAAATTTTTGCTTGTTAGCACGAACGGTAGGAAAGGTAGGGGACCTATGGAACCAAATTCAGATTTTTTTGAAATTTAGCAATACATTGGCCAAAACAGTGTTTTTCTAATACTGCAGTCCACGCTCTACCTAACTGCAAAAAATAAGAAGATTTCAATAACTATTTGTTATATTTTTTTATACATTTAAAACGTGACTCAAGTGTTCCATAGGTCCCCACGGATGGGAAAATATTCCATAGGTACCCACGGATGGGGACCTATGGAACATGGTCGGGGACCTATGAGACACTCATTTTAAGAAAAATATTGTTAAAGGTGCTGTACAATTAACTTGATTTTTACTTTTAATATCATTGTTTCTTCTGTTTATTAGAGCGTACAGAGATTTTGCGACAATAGGTTGTAATTACTGTGCAATAAATGCACAAAATAAAATCAAAAGTGAAAAGTATTTGTCAGTTACAGATTTACAATCCATAATGTGCAAGATTTCCTTCAAACTTAAAAATTCCAGACAGACGTTTTGTAGCAGCACAAGGTATTGGCGCAGACAGAATACGGACAATGTCAGCACCTTTGGTCATCTCCCTCTGAAAACAAAAAAACACTCGTAATCTTCTGAGAGCACTTCATGTATTTGACATCAAAATCACCATCATCATCTGGTCCATCTGTAATAACCGCTATAAAATTTTGGTGTCGTTTTCCGTTTGTGAATACTTTCACGATGATGTGATCGCCAACTTTTACAAGATCTGCAAGCGACTGTTGGCCACAATCTTCTGCAGTTTGCCTTTCCTGGTAATCGCTGTCTTCAGCGCTTGATGATTCCTCATCATATTCCGTGTCGGAATGGAGAGACATGGCCAGATCACTGTCGCTACTGGAAGAGAGCTGTTGTGCTCGTTTAGTAAGCACTGACACTTTGGCTCGATTGGAAGACACTGGTACTTTTTTCTTTCGCAGTGATGAAATCCTTTCTTTCTCTGGAGTGTCAGTGATGATGGCTGTTTTTGATTTCGTTCTGGTACTTCGCTTTGCAGTGGATGACACTCTCGGATAAGGCAGAATAGACGTTAGGAGAGTTTCATCATCAATTTCAACATGTTGCCCAAATGCCATCGGATAAATTATTAGCAGGAGTTCCTTCTTCAAGTGGAATGTCAGTGACAACTGAAGGCAAAAAAACATCATCTTGGAAAATGTCTGGATTGAAAGGATATATTCCCGTAGCTCTAAAAGAAGAAACAATGTTTTGAATTGAGAAAGCTCTGGCAAAAGCTTGCCCAGACAGTTCGGCTGTCTCGTAAATAGTAACTGGGCGTCCACTGTGCTGGCTCAACCACGAGACGATAAAAGAGCCATAATATTTTTTAAAAGGGCCGTACACACAAACATCCAGAGGCTGCAGCTTATGGCTACAATGCGGTGGGAAGTAAGCAACGGCAACCCGTTTTTTTTGGCAATGTCAATAGCTTCTAGAGAAATATGGCTCAACATGGTTATCCATTAAAAGCACTCCAGGTTTGCTTTTCGAGATGTTCATATGTTCAATAAAATGAGCTAAAGCTTGTGGAAATAATTCTCTATTCATCCATCCGGAGTTACATGCCAATCCAAGGCTTCCCGGAGGAGCACCTTTCAACATACGATCTTGAAAATGAACCCTGGGAAATATGTAGACAAGAGGAAGAGCATGTCCTGTAGCGCTAATGCAACAGCACATGGTCACATTAACGCCACGTTCAGCAGAAGAAATTCGGCTGACTTGCTTCATGCCTTTCTCTGCAAGAACTTTACCAGAGCTCACAACAGTGGACATGCCAGTTTCATCTAAATTAAAAATATTTTGAGGAGGAACAGAGCTAAGACCACGGAACAATACTTCTTTTAAGTTTTCAAAGAACGCATTTAAAGCAATTCTGTTGAACCCCATAGTACGAGCTAAGCTTGTTGATTCAGGATGTCGAAGACTTATGTTTCCAGCTCTTTTTCTGAATCCACGAAGCCAGTCTTCACCGGCAGCCTGGTGAACCTCCCAACTTTTAGAAATCGCTGACTGTTTCCTCACTGCAAATTTGAAAGCTAATTGCCTGGTGTTGATTTTAGAAAGGCCGTAGCCTACAACATCTTTGAAGATTGCGTGATGTATTTCAATAACGTCTGTTCTTCCTCTTCAGTGAAAATCTAAAAATAAATATCGGTTTTAAAAATTCAGTAGGTCTTTAACTCCTTATGCTAAATAGGAGAAAGCTCACGCTATTAAAGTCTTTTAGCATTACAACTGTGTGATAATTTTGCTTTTACTTTATGCTAAAATTATGATAGATCCGCAATAATGTTAGCTAGTTTCGTTAATATGCTTTGGTGATTATTTACCTGTTTAGTTACCATGCTTTGCTTGGAAATTTTTTCTGTACCATGCTCTCTTGCTTGTCGAATGTATCTTGAGAGAGTCGTTTTGGGCACACCATAAACAGCTACAGCACCTCTAAGAGTTTGACGTTTATCGATAACATCTTTCACAGCTAATTTTAGTTGCTCGTCAGAAACAATCTTCTCATGTTCTTACTTTTTTTAAAGTTGGCATTGTTGAGAAGTATTTATAAGGGCACACACAATAATTTATTGATATATCTGAACAAACAAAGTCAACAAATAAACAACAAGCAACATCGTTCTTACTTTTTTTAAAAGTTGGAATTGTTGAGAAGTATTTATAAGGGCACACACAATAATTTATTGATATATCTGAACAAACAAAGGCAACAAATAAACAACAAGCAACATCACCTAAGTCAGGGACCTATGGACCACTGCCCCATAGGTCCCCGCCCCATGGTGGACCATAAGTCCCAATGCAGCCATTTTCAATTGTACACTCAGATTAGCACTAACGATCACACTAGCAGCTATAACCTTGTTAGTACCTGTAAACAGCTCAAATAAGCTGTCGATATAACTACAAAAGCTTTCTGAAAATTCTTGTTGTGATTGCTAAACTTCAAAATATAATGACCTGTCTTTTTTACTTTCATGCCCTTAAAAACGTTTTAACGATGAAGAGGTAAAGCTGCTGCTAGCCAAACTAACACGCGCTGACAAGAAAGAGAGACATCTCGGTTCCACAACATAAATAGCGCAACAAAACGGAGACTAGATGGCAAAATATTGCAATGGTTCCATAGGTCCCCTGGATCCATAGGTCCCCTATCTCCCCTAATCATGAAAAACGATATATAAACGATTTCAAGTATTAAGAATGCAACAATGTTATGGGGGGGGGGGTTGGGGGGCTAAGTCTTCCAGAATTCGGATTGCCTTTGACTGCTGCGCCTGTTCGCCAACCTACTTTTAAAATGGTTCCTCCATGCCTGATGGCTGCGCTTGGCAAATATATCAATAACTGCAGCATACTCGAGTACAATATCCTTGTTTAAATACATCTGAGCTAGACCATCCAAACGTGGCTCGGTCATGGTCATGCGGTAATAATTTTTCAGGTAGGATACTTTAGTGAACTGAAACATCGCTCATTGGAGGCAGTTGTAACTGGAAGCGTAGCAAAGATTCGAACTAATTTATGGATAATCGGATAAGTGCCGAGTTGTTCAGTCGTTTGACACGCATCCACAAGAGTCGCAGGTCGTTTATCCACAGAAACTGCAAGCCTATTCGCTCTCCATCTTCGCAATTTAATAGTAGCTGCAAAGCAATTGCTTGGTTTAACATCCAGCATTTCATGGTAGAAGTCGAAAATCTCGTCGATCGGGCAGTCCTCATCTTCATGAATCAATAAAAGCAGACATGTAAGGACTTTAAAAGCTAGCGAGCAGTGCTCATTGAATCATTGAATCTCTCGTGAATTTGTGCCATGCAATTGTCAAGAAAAGGAAGAAGAACTGTTGACAAGTTACATTGCAAAAAGTATACCTTCGCCCCCCCCCCCCTCCCACCCCCCGCGCTAGGATGAATCATCCAAGCAATTACGTCTTGCGCTACAACTTTTTTTTTTTGCAAATTTTTTTTATATTTTTTTACCTGATCATTAGGGGGAGGCCATCGCCCTTTATCCTCCCCCTAAATACGCTACTTCTTGCAAGGCCTGGTGGGTTGCGTTCTGAAATGGTTTCGCCCTTGGTAGGATTTTTTTTCAAAAATTTTCTTTGCCTACCATGTTCTTTTTGATGAGCCAACGCATCAAGAGTGTTCCCCTTAAGACCATCAGCACTTTTGATAACGCACCAAAGTAGATGAATATAGCAACTGTCATTATGTTTTGTTTTTTATTTATTTATTCCCTCGATGATGAACTGTTTTATTTTAATCAACAGCTCACGAGTAGCCTACAAAATATTTGACACGGAGAGAAGAACACAATAAACATAGCCAGGTCAGAGACTTTAAAGAACCGGCCTGCCACGCCCCGCCGTGGCGGGGAGCGGCGTGATTTTGGGGTGGCGATGAACCAGAAAGGGAAGTCCACCAGCTTTGGTCGCGGGGGCGAGGCTGGGGATTCTAGGTACCTGTGGAAGGAAAGTGTGGATCGAAAAACTTTACAGGACTCGTCAGCAAAATTTAGAATGGCCGAGCGGACCAGGAAGACGGGCTTAGCTTTCCGCAAATCCAAAAAGGTCGGCCCACATGTGGGGTGACTGCAGTGGTGGCCTTTGGGGTGGGCAAACTGGGCGACTGCCCAGGGTCCGCAAATTTATGGGGCCCGCGCTTATCCAAAATATGCCAAAAATAGGTTTGAAAAAACATAGAGTTCCAAAAAAAGTATGGTTTTGTGCGTGATATTTGTTTGCCGACTTCCATCACAGAAGAAAAATTGTTTAAAAATGCTCTGAAGCATCTTCAGAATTTGCTGGAGACCTTGACAGTGAAGATCTTTCCACAAGTGCAGAGCTTCACAAGAATATATTCACCATTAAAAAAAAAAAAAAACACAGTTCTCTCTGTTCTACAGTTGAAATCAAAACAAACTGAATGTTCTGTACCCTAACTTGTGTTTGTTATTACTAAGACTATTTCTTACTGTGCCAGTTACTGTAGTTTCAGGGGAAAGATCATTTTCTAAACTAAAGTTGATAAAAAATTACCTTCGCTCTACAACAGTAGCCTACCTCTCAACTGGTGGGTCGCGAAGCTTTTTCAGGTGGGTCGCGAAGCATTTCTAAATATTACTGAATATAAAATTTTTCTAAAGTATACAGACATTACTATGGATCTCACAAGCTGCAGTTTGGTCTTGAACAGTACTGCGCCTTCGCCATCGCTACTCTTATCCACTTCATTTGTTGACTTTCCATTTCCATGACATGTGCCCCCTGTTTTCTATTAGATCGGAAAATTATTGCATTATGTTGGAGCATGCAATAAAACTGTTGGAGCATGCAATGAAGGTAGTGGAAAGGGTGTTGGAGAATAGAATAAGATTTGTGGTGAAGCTGGACGAGATGCAGTGTAGATTTATGCCTGGGAAGGAAACGACAGATGCTATTTTTACTTTGAGAAGGTTGCAAGAGGAATATCGGGACAAGGGAAAGAACTTGTAACTTACATGCGTGCTTCGTGGCCATGGAAAAGGCGTTTGATAGAGTTCTAAGAAGAGTGATGGAATGGGCAATGAGAAAGAAAGAAGTACCAGAGGCACTCGTGCAAGCAATAATGAGTCTGTATGACGGTGCAAGCACAAGAGTTCGAGTTGGATCTGCCCTCTCAGACGAGTTTTCGGTGAAGGTGGGTGTACACCAGGGTTCTATCCTCTCTCCTCTAATTTTTGCCATTGTGATTGATGTGATTACCGACTGTGTACAAGAAGATTCATTGATGGAGATACTATATGAGGATGATTTGGTTTTGTTGAGTGACACAATGGAAGACCTAAGAGAGAAATTTGAGATGTGGAAGGAGTCGCTTCAATATAAAGGTATGCGTGTGAACATCAAAAAGACAAAGGTCGTAATAAGTGGAACGGAAGGGGAAATCACAATGAGCAAAATTGACCCATGTGGTGTATGTGGAAGAAAAATGATGAGATATTCTGTTAAGTGTACAAAATGCAGGAAGTGCATGCATGGGAGATGTGCAAAGATGAAGAGAGTGACATGCAGATACGGAGATAGGTTTGAATGTGAAAGATGCAAGAAGATTGAAGAAGGAATGGTTGGTCCTGTTGAAAAGCTGAATGACGAAGTTGAATCCGTGAATTCCTTTTGCTATCTAGGAGATAGTTTGAATGCAAGTGGTGGTTGTGAAGCGGCAGTGACTGCAAGAGTAAGGTTTGGTTGGGTGAAATTCAGAGAGTGTCGAGAGTTGTTATGTGGTAGAAGATTTCCGTTGAAAATGAAAGGAAGAATTTATACTAGTTGTGTGAGATCTGCAATGCTGTACGGAAGTGAGACATGTTGCTTTCGGAAAAACGAATTGGCGATTTTAAGAAGAATTGAGAGAGCGATGGTAAGAGCAATGTGTGGTGTGAAGCTGATGGACAAAAGGAACACTGAAGAACTTATGAACTTACTTGGGTTGAATGAAAATGTTGATAAGTTGGCGAAAGCGAATGCAGTGAGGTGGTATGGGCATGTTTTGAGAAGGAATGAAGATGATGTTTTGAGAAGAGCGCTGGAGTTGCGAGTGGAGGGTCGTAGAGAACAAGGAAGACCCAAGAAAACGTAGAAAAGGCAAGTTGAGAAAGAAAGCAGCAATGTAGGCTTGACAAAAAAAAATAAAAACAAGAGAGGACAATAGAAATGATCCCTAAAAGTATGTTGTTCAACTGTTTTATTCGCATCAACAGCGCACGGGTACAAAGGATTGACACGGCGAGAGAGCACAAACAAACATAGCCAGGTCGAAAACTTTAAGAAACCAGCCTGCCACACCCCGCGGCGGCGGAGAGCGGCGTGATTTAGGGGTGACGATGCACCCGGAGGGGTAAGTCCACCAGCTTAGGTCGCGGGGGCCAGGCTGGGGAGTCGAGGTACCTGTGGAGGGAAAGTGTGGATCGAAAACGTTACATGACCCGTCCGCAAATTTAGAATGGCGGAGCGGGCCAGGGGGACAGACTTTTTCTGCATAGCCCAGAAAGATGACCTGCGATGGGCCGGGCGACCCGTCGCGTGTGGACGCTGGAACCGGCAGTAATTGACCGCCGGGCGACGCCCACGTCTCCTTCATGCGACCTCGGCGCAGGTATTTGACTCTTATACCCGTCTGCCAGTAGGCAGAACAGATAAAATTGGGGTCTACCACGAGGAAGAGAGTCAAATTAATTTGGCTCTCGTGGCAGACGAAATTCAAATAAAAATGTGAAGCAGAGGCTCGATTAATCAATAGAAACAAAAAATATAGGTGGGAATGTAATACATACTCACTGGAGAAGAGTAAGCTTTGATTCGGCGAGCACGGATGTGCACTTGCCAGACGTTGCGGAGGATTCGCCCAGCTGGGTCGGGGAGGCAAGCGATCAAAACCAGAGGCACTGATAGGCTGCATTACCAGGAAAAAGTAGAAAATTGGAGTGGAAATTTTGAGGCTGCATCGAGTTGATCAGGGGATCGTGTTGATCAATGCGTTGAAAGCTGAGCGAGGTTGATCCGAACGGGCAAGAACAGCGTTGCAAGGCGAAGGCAGCGTAAGATAATTCGAAACAATTGATTGATTAATACATAGAGATCTAGTGATGATTGAAGTTACTTAATTGCTGTTAAACCAGTCTCGATTCACAATGTAGATGAGACATTTTATTTCTTTCCTTTGTTCATTTTTGAATGCTTGGGTTTGATGAGACTGGAGCATTATAAAAAAGATGACACTGGTTTATAGACATAAGGTGATGATATAAGGTGATGAATTTTAAGACAATTGATATAAGGTTATGACGTCTAAACGGTTTGCTGTCTTGCGCGCTCGGATACTTACTGCAACGTTTTTGTTATTGGGGAATAAGTTTCTGATCGCTGAAGTCGTCTTTTCTATGACGTAGCCCCTCCGCAAGTGAGCCCGGCGTTCCAAGCTTTCCAGACGCGAAAGGATCCTTCGATTGAGAGGGAAGCCACTTTTCTAGCCACCTCTGCTACCTCACGAGCAGGAACGCCCAAGGCCGTCAGAGCTCAAGAGTTCGTCGGGGCATAGCTCCCGAGGGAGCCTACGACAAACGGAAGTGACAGGACGTCCCTGCAAGGGCGCTTCCTGTCTTCCTTTATGTTTACACATAACTCGCCGTACTTGTCGTGTTTCCTGTCGGCGGCTTTTCGAAGAGAATCCGCGCCGTTGTCGAACGGACATGTGACGTCACATACGACCGTGACACCGTCAGGGCGTTGCAAGACGATGTCAGGACGCAGATCGGCACCGCCCGCTTCCACGTGCTGTGGAACCGTACTATCTATGGCAAGCCGGGGTTGCCATTTGGCAGGCACGTGCCCCACGATCTCCCTCAATACTGAATTGTGTCGTTCCGTGACGACAGTCATCACGGTAGGGCAGTGATTTAATATGTGGGAGAGAGTCTCTTCCGCTTTCCCACACGCACGACACATGGCAGGTAGGCAACGGCGGCCATGGCTTGGTTTTGATTTAAGTGGCATTAGATTCAATCTAGCTTTGTACGCAAATACTCGGTCCGCGTGATCCAGGAGCTCCAGGCGCCGGGTCCAGGAATTTGAAAATCCGGACAGGCAGACTGACCGTCTTGCTTTGGTCAGGTTTGGATTTCCACTGTCTCCTCCACCACAAGTCATTGTGTTGATGGAGGGTCGGTACCACTTTTTTCATTATAGGAAGGGTGATTGTGGAGCTCCCCGCGGCCAACTCAAGGCCGCCATCCGGGCGGGCGGACCAACGTACGTTCAGGCGACGGGTGGCCGCCAGGACACGGCCCCACAGGCTCTCGCTTGTAGGGCACGGTCTAGAACGAGCGCCGTCAGGAGGGGGGTCACTATTTAGATAACTGGCCAGGTGGTCAGTCGTGGGATCTGGAGTGCCGAGCCTCAGACAGGCATGACGCCTAAGCTGCCCGAGAACGACGGCAGAGAAAATGCTGTCAGGAGACGTCAGCATCTTGAAAGCATGAGCTACCGAAAACGTGTCACTTTCGCGACACAAGTTCATGATGCCCAAACCTCCTAATGCAGGCTTACAGTAAAAGAACGCGCTGCAGGCCCACTTGAGAAGACGCCACCTTCAAACACCGCAAAACCAGTCGGTCAAGCTTCAGAAGCTCATACTGTCTAAAGCGCCGCACTCGCAGATGGTACGACGCGGACGAGAGAATGATGGAAGTGAGGGCCAGAAGTTTCTGGCTTGGGGTAAGAAAGGATTTCATCAATAAAGAAATGTGCTTCTCCAGAGTGGAGATGAAGGGTTGGGTTAGGGATACGTCGGAGGCGTAACCGGTTCGAGCGCCGAGGTATTTATACGTCTCGCCTTTGGGGATGACTCGGATTTCCTCCCCGGCAAGGGAGAAAGGTTTCGGGTCGACCCGCAGACGGGACGCCGACACTTTCCCATACGACAGGGTGCCATACTTGCGTGGGTTGAACGGTAGCCTGGACCAGGAAGAGAAGGGTTCAGTAGCAGATAGGAGAGAAATCATCTGCTGGCGATCGGAAAAAACAAGACAAATGTCGTCCGCATAGGCCATACAACGTACTTTGATATCTTCTTTGGCAAGAAGATTTTAGCCGCAATCCGTTTTGTCACGGACGCCCCTGAGGAGCACCTCGATGACTAAATTGAATAGCAGTCCAGACAACGGGCAGCCCTGACGGACTCCCCGCCCCACAGGGATACGGTCGGTTTCACCATTGCCGCAGCGGACGGTGCAATTGTTGTCGACGTATATGTCGGAGATGCACTCAATAAGGTCTGTGGGGGCGTCGAAATGGAAACGAAACCGACACAGGCCTTTTGCGTGACTGTGCATCCGAGAGGATGGTGTCGAGCATGAACACATGCTGATAGACGCCCTCTGTGGGCATGAATCCCTTTTGCTCTCGGCTGATAAGGGGCTACGTCATAGAAAAGACGATTCCAGCGATCAGAAGCTCAATTCCCCAACAACAGAAGCTCTGCAGTAAGCATCCGAGCGCGCAAGACAGAAACCTCAAAACCCGCCAGTAATTGTGTGACGTCATAGTATGTTAAATCCATTGTTTCATTATCAATTTACCTGTAAACAATTGTTGTTTCATCAGCATGCTGCAGCTCAATGAAGAATACAATCATCATCAATAAAATAAAATAGCAATATATGAATTAAGTATATATTGCATATCGTGAATGGACTCATATCATCTATCAATGACGTAATATCATTAACAACATCCTCACCAACTGCCCCCTTAGCCCTTCATGTGATGACAACGACCTCAAAAACATCACAAACAATACTCTTACCTGGCTCCGACAGTGGCGTGACAAGCTATGAATGAATGAATTAACAACACTGGATCTGTATTTTCATATTTCAATATTTTAGACTATCACACACTACCTTCTCCCGATACGCTGCTCTTTCCCGCTCGGATCAACCTCGCGTTGCTTTTAACTCATCGATAAACATGATTTCCTGATCAACTCGATGCAACCTCCAAAGTTTCATCCCACCATTCTATATTTTTCCTGGTAACGTAGCCTAGTCATATCTACTGTACGCTTCGATCGCTAGTCCCCCCGACCCAGGCCCGCAACCAGGGGGGGCATTGGGGGCATTTGCCCCCCCGGAAATTTTTTGAAAAAACTTTAAACGTTCTATGCAGTATGAAATGTACTATGAATAGACGTACGTCGTACACGTAAAGCCATACTATCGAAACCGAAAGTAGGCTACGCTGGTTGGAAGCCATGCTAACGATTTTGTTCGATAAACTAGGCTGGCATCCTCATTATCTGTTACTCAAATTCCAAGCGCGGAATTGGTGTTAAACGAACTTGCCAAATCAAGTAGAAAGTTAGACATTATGCTCTAAATTAAAATGTCATTTTGCATTTGCAAAATCAACTTCTTTGGGCCTACAAACATAAAAGCTTGTTGAGCCAACAAAATGTTTCAGGATTGTAATTTGTAATTATCGTGTTGAGTTTATTCATATGTATCTGTCTGTTTATGTTGATGTAAATATATGTTATTTATTAATTTATGACTCCAGTCGTGCCAATGCAGTTCGTAGCCTACAGATGTTGTGTTTTATTTGTAATCGACTGAACACATTACTGTAATATCGTAATTTTCTTCCTCGGGTAGTCATAGCTAAATGAGAAAAGGTTACAAAGGCTAGTTTCCTTTAATGCTGTACTAAACAAAAACGTGATTGACATAAGTTATGACCATTGAACCGTAACATGGTAGTGTCACACATAGGCGTAACCGGGGGGGGGGGGGGCGAAAAGGGCCATGGCTGTTGAACCCTTTATTGAAAATATAATATAATTTGTAGAAATTTATATCGTTTTTCAAGACATCTGGCTACACCCCCCAGGACTTGTTTTAGGCACACAGAAAGACACTAATAAATTTTGCAAATCGTAAATCGCGCAAAATTTACGCGATTTACGCTTCTTTTAACTGATCTGTTGAAGCAATTTCAGAATCGCTTAGCTACACAAAAACCCAACAGAGTAGCCTGAGTTTTTTGTGTTCTCTAATTTTAGCCGCAGTTTTTGCCCGTTCGTGTGTAATAGCTACCTTTAATAAATTAATAGCTGTTTATCTGCTAACAAATTTGATACAAATATTACCCTGAAAGTGTTTCCAGAAAGCGCTATAATCCATTATTTGAGTGTAATTTTGCAAAATTTGTCCGGGAGAGTATGCCCCGGACCCCCTAGAATACGCGTGCCTTCGGCACGCTCTAACCTCCCACCAGCTTTATTGCTTCCCTTGCCCCACCAGGATACATCACTGCACATCAGGTGACAATGTTTTAAATCAAACACTTTGTTGTTCTCTTCAATTCATCAAATATTTGGCCCCCCCAATTTTTGTTTGTGGCAACGCCACTGGTGTCCCACACTCTTGTCCCTTATCAATCGGCGTGGACATTAACATAAAAATGTCACAATGCATCATTTTAATGTTTGTTCTTTGATAAAAATTAAATGCCCCCCCCCGAAAATATTTGCTGGTTGCGGGCCTGCCCCGACCCATCTGGGCGAACCTGCCTCAACGTCTGGCCAGTGCACATCCGTGCTCCTTGGTTCAACGTCAACACTTTTTCAGTAGGTAAAGCATACAATATATTCCCACTTACCATCTTTTTTTTTACACCAATTAATTGAGCCTTTGCTCCAGATTTTATATAATTTTCGTCTCCCACGAGTATTCAAATCGTCCTTGTAGCTAAGCATCTCTTCCTCGTGGGAGACCCCAAAGTTTATCCGGTCTGCCTACGGGCAGACCGGGTATAGGAGTTAAACGTACCTGTGTTACGGTCACGTGATGGAGACGTGGGCGCTGCCTGGCTTTATAAAACTTCTGTCGCCCGGCCCGTCGTGAGCTGACCTTTTTGCGTTTGCAGAAAGCAAAGCCCGTCTCCCTGGCCCGTTCCGCCATTCTAACTTTGCGGACGAGTCGCACAAAATTCTCGATCCACACTTTCCTTCCACAGGTACCTAGACTCCCCAGCCTGGCCCCCGCGACCTAAGCTGGTGGACTTCCCTTCCGGGTGCATCGCCACCCCATAATCACGCCGCTCCTCGCCTCCACGGGGCGTGGCAGGCCGGTTCTTTAAAGTCTCTGACCTGGCTATGTTTATTGTGTTCTTCTCGCCGTGTCAATTATTTTGTACTCGTGCGTCGTTGATCGAAATAAAACAGTTTATCATCATTCCCCTCCACGGCCCATCGCTGCAGGCTTTTTTTTTTTAATTTTATTATTATTATTTTTTTAGGCTGCTGCAGGCGCCGGGCCAATACAGCGGCGTAGATTGAGACATTGGCCTCAGAAACGTTTGTAGACTGGCAAATATTTCTAAGGTTTGTGGTAACATAATTCTACACCAATTTCATTCATCAAAAAACTTGTTTCAATGTTGCCAAATCTGTAACTCCAGGACCGTTACACCGGCGGCAATACAAACAAAAAACATTTAAACGGCATAAAAACTTTTCCAAAAACTTCCACTTCGGACACGCCAAAATCATTCTGACCGATACTCCACAAACCTGGTTTGTAAAACAGTGGGCCTAACTTCCGAGCTGCCACCCATCATTAAAAGCCTATATCATTAAAATTTTAACCTATTAGAATCATTTAAAATCACAATCCCACTTTTTAGTTTTTTAAGTTACGACTAAGCTTTTAGTAATGAGATGGAGAGACCAGATTGACAAAGAAGATATACAACAACCAACTGGAATGCAAAAACACACGATCGACTGGATGGGTAAGAAAAATGAAAGGCCTTTGTAGCGGACGTCGAGTGGTCTGAACATCCGCCTATAGGCTACCTAGCTGTAGCTGCTACAGCAACATCCCGGGTACTAGCGTGTAGTGGGGATGATCTTGAGAACAATACCTTGCTCCTTTTTACGAGTATGAGTTTATTGCAAAGAAATGAATGAACTTCCACGTCGGAACGTTGCAGCCAAGTAATGCCTTGAATTCAAATAGAACGAGTTTAACTAATTCAGAACATAAAAAACTACACTACAACCATAATTAAACTAACACCGTGACTTCCAAGGAAGGAATCCGTGGCAAACTGACTGAGAAAATAAGGCACCGCACAACTGGCCGACAGAAACCATACTGAAAACTGACAAACTGACTGTGTTTCACGCTGAACGATTGATTAGAAAGAGGCTTATTGCTTCAAGCAATGCAGCATGTGTCAAATGCACAACGCTACAACAACGTAAAACTACGTATGTAAATCAAACCCTGATAAGTGGTGCAAATTCTGAGAAAACGCACTAATTTTCAGCCAGCGTTTCAAATTCCTACCAAGCACAAATTTCACAACGGCAATTAGACTAAAGCAAGCACGAAAAAAGCCGCAGGCGCTACACCTTCGTTCTGCAGTGGGTTACCTCAAGCTGAAGATGATAATGATGAAGGAGTAGGGTATCCACTGTTCCTGGATAAAGTTTTGACAAATTTTTTGTTGTTGTTAAAAAACGCTTTATTTCGTAAAGATCCATGAATACAAAAGCCATTTATTTTCATTGCAGTGCATCTTTGAAACAGCGATCCTTTTCACATCAGTGTAAATATTCGTGGACATTGAAAAAACGTCTATTTGCTAATAATAACTAGTGAATTCTATTGTATAAGATTAGCCTACCATATACTCAGCTTGTATTGACGATTTCTTTTTAGTTTACAGCAGCTAGGTTACTCGTCATTTGGATAGATTTTGTATTGAAAACAAACAATATGATACCATGCTCTCCATGATGAACACTCTTCACGTTGCACATGATGTTTACGTAGACAGCGCAGTGGATTGATTGAATATTTATCCTCAAACTGAGAAAGCTTCTTGCAAGCTTAATCCTGACAGTTTCGCATACTTGTAGAGGCTTTGAATTACGGTACTGATGCAGGCCCGGTCACCAAAATTGACAGAGTGAAATTTCCGATTGTTGAAGCGTTGTTGCCGGGAATAATTCCATTCATTAGCTGCCGCTAAATGAAGAGCAGTCCTTAGAATGCGTTGCTCAAGCGCATACCCACGAGAGTCGAACCAGCGCCGCTTGATCTTGAAGCTTCTTGACTTTGAGCTATCGAGGCGGACCTATAATAGTTTGTAAACCACTGCTCTACAAGTATGCAATACCACCTGCCAGGATTACCGGTAACCTTTCAAAACAGCTTTCTCAGTCCGATAAAGATTCTCATAATCAACTTCCACTTCACCAGTTAGGGAACGTTCAAATATTACGTAACGCTTTTTTTCCGAATTTTTGACCCCCCCTCTCCCATGTAACGCCAACGTAGCGCTTTTTTCAATCCCTCCCTCCCCCATGTAACGCTTTTTCACTACGAATTCAGCACAAAAAACTTCCATTCCGTACTCGAAAGCGTTACGTAACGTTTTGCTTAAACCCCCTCCCCCCCGATGTGACGCTAACGTAACGCTTTGCATAAACCCCCCCCTCCCCCTCGAAGGCGTTACGTAATATTTAAACGTTCCCTTACCACACACAACTGTATCACTGTATCAGGAAGCTTGGAAACGTGTCGTCGTAACTGATCTAGTCGTTGGTGCATTGCAAGATCAATATTTTTGCTGAGTGTGTTGTAAAAATACAAACAAAACACGCTTGAAGGAGAGAGGGGAAAATGGGAGCTTTGCTTAATTGCATCTAATACTCTTCAGAGGCGTATTTGTAATCTGCAGGTCGCTGCAGCAGGTGAGGTTTATTGAACAATCAGAAGGCATGATTTAAATCAGCTGATTGCAGTTAAGTAAATGAAGTGAACGTTTTGCCGTCGCCAGCGTAGCCTAGCGGTGGGTTAGAGAAGTAGTCATTTCGATGGCGTGGAATCGATTCTCAACCCTCCCATAACTTTTTTCTCCTCTTATTACCAAGGTATAAAAGACAAAATTAACTAATGAAAGTGCAGTACGAACAGCTCATGGTCGAGAACAATGACGCATTGTATCGAACCCTCAATACGAGGAAGTAACATAATGATGATGATGATGAATTATCAAGCAAAGTTCAAAGCAAACATCAACTCTCTGGCTGAGTGCAAGAGGGGTCACAATGACTACAGTCAGCTGGTTCAAAAGGAAAATTGTCCCGTTAAAGTGTCTACCTGTCAAAACACCCCATCTGCTGCAGTGACCTACAAATTACAAATACGCTCTCCGGAGCACGCTTATTTGTGTCAACTTTTCAAGAATCTAATTTTGGTTGAGTTTTCACACGCAGACTCTCGTCTCTCATCCTGACCCTGACTCTCAGTTCATACTGTTTACTTGCAGACATAGTTTAACTTTTCCTGACAATAATATTAAAAAGACATTATTGAACACAAGTAATTTTCTTCAATAGCAGCTTTATTGCTACTTTTTGTATTTCAACTGAAAAGAACCAAATAAAAGAAATTTATACATGCTACCATTCGTAACAATAAGAGAGGAAGAAATATTTTACATAAACACACTTATAAATATTGATATTGTCGTGTGGCACAAATTGTGCAATATAACGAAAAAGCGTAGAAAAAATGCTCCATATCAAAAGAATGCATGACATAAGACAACTATCCTCAGCTGTTACTTCTATGATGAGATAAGCCTACATGAAACCAAACAACTAGGTAAGCTTAATCAACGTTTAAAGGTGTTGCGATGTTGCTAGTAGCCTACTAATCAAAAGCAAATCGGTTGAAATTTGATACAAATTCTGATACTTTGATTTGTCATTAATTTGCATTACATGAAAACAAATGTAGTGCTACGTCATCAAGGCATAAGCACGCATGACGAAGAATTAGGGAAGAATACACATCACGTCTTCAATCATAAAGAATATAAGCTCATCCGATTTAGAATGCACTCCAACAACACGATACTTCAACATACCGTGCACGTGTTTGGGTACAATTCCTCATGCGCTTCTATTCCCAAGAAAAAAAAAAAACACTGTAGGCTAACAGGTATGCTTAAATTCGAGCCAAATAATCTAATGGTGAAGAAGGTTTAAATTTTTATGTCGAAGATACATTTCGCAATACGAGTTTGCAGTATGCAATTTCCAACTCAGCAAACAAATTTTGATATTGTATATTTTTCGTTGTGCATGATACTCGTCCCTTGACTAATATTCAATCATTGATGCATTGATGTTACTTTCGATTAGACGTTGTTACATTGTTAAATAAAGGTAAAACCAGTACACTTTTGTTTAACGCTTCCATTAATTTGGAGCTGTAAATCCACAAAGGCATCAACCCGAAATAAACCAAACATCTTTGTGACTCAAACAGTATTCAAAGATATTGGCTGAGGGTATTTTTATTTTTAGGCAAGAATACCACTTCCGATGCTATTCTGAAGATTCTGAGAAAAACTGGAGCAACGGACACAAAATTTGTCACCAAGAAGGGTAACTACTTTCAGGAAGCAATTGAAATGCTTTTATCCGCAAGCAAAGCAGCCTATTCATCAAGCTTCATTGAATCGAAAGCAGCTTTAAAATATTGTGGCTCACTTCCTGCACGAAGAGATAAGTCCCCGCTGTGTGGCATGCTTGTGATCCCGCATAGTGCATTTTGAAGCTTTTTGCAGAACATAATCTTCATGACTTTATGGTGATGATGCTAGCCTACTTTTATTGATAACAAAATTGGTGCGGTGATGTTATCAATGTTTCTGGAAGTTGATTCACTTTTGATACCGTACACCTTTGAAATAAAATATATAGTAAAAGTCAATTAAACACTCTTTTAGTTGTTTTAGTAAAGTTCACAAAAAATTGCCATGGTATTATATTGTAGAGTAGTTTACCCTTTCTAGGTGCTTGAAGGCACAAAGAGAATGCAAGCTTTAACACGTTTATATTTCAATAGTTTGCAAGGGAGTGTTGAACCATTTAATTTTTTCCAAACAAACTTTTAACTAATCGTGCAAATGAATTTATGCAAGTGATAAAAAATGAGATTGAAGTAAAGTAGATTTGAAACAATTGAAAATCTCTGTCTGGCAGTGCGGAAATTAACAAATTCGTGAGAGCCTTGTCAAAGATTTGTTTGAGTTTAACAGATTTAGCAGCAATCGGTAAGTTGATGAGAGAGCGAAAATTTGATTCCAGCATTAATCAACTGCATCTTTAGTAATTTCATTCAATTGCTTTTGCAAACTGACACGTATTGGTTCGTGGACCTGCTAAGTATTTAGTAGACCGTGGACTGTGCACAACCAAATGTAAGTTAAACAAATAAAACATCACTTACAGAGCTAAGATTATACAAAGTGACAACAACGTCATAGCTTTTCCTAACTAAACAGCAACTGCTTGACGTTGCTTTCAAAATTTTCTAAAATTGCTACAGATCTGATTGTGAAAAAACAGCCAGTAGAATCAAGGAAAACTCTTGAAAGCAAAAGCATAACTGAAAATAACAAGCAAGAGCAACGTATCTATGAAAACCAAATTGAAAAAATTGATGCTACACATTGTGGGCAGCCGTTAGAAGTAGGAAGAGCTCATATCTGCTTTATGTCTTTTGAGAGGAACCAAAGAGCATTGGGTGAACAGGATCGTTGAGTGGTTAATCTGGGTCGGCAACAATGACTTTCTCAGACATCAAAAACAAGCCACCTCTAAGAAAAGACGCATAACATGGACAACACTACAGTATTGAACAATACTAGTAAAATCATCGAGAAAAGAGCTAGGTTTCAACCAAAATAATCTGAAGCTGTCTCCGAAACTAAATATACTTGATCGAAATGCATTTTAAGAAAAAAAATTGCGGAGTTTCAACTTTCTGGGTTCTTTGAAAAGATTCCAGGTCCCAAAATCATCACTGTCCGGGTCAAAACGTACTCGCCTATCAACGCTACTGTACAGTAGGTGAATGCAACTTCAACAATACTAAGCTGCGTTGCTGCAGTGCATGTAGGCTATAATTGCACCATAAAGAGTATCGTTAATTTTGGCATGCAAATACTTAGATTTGAAATGTCGTAATGAAGAGATATCAATTCTTCTGAACACTTTACATAGCGTTTTGTCCTATAGTGTATTTATGAGCATTTTGTTGCCACGAAAGCTTGCAATGTGGGCCCGAGTGAACGCAAATTGAACCAGTTTTGTGACGTTGCAATGCAAGTAGATCTTATTGCTTTGGTCTCTTGGGATAAGGGAAAAGGTAATACTGATGCATCAGTGCCATTCTATCAACCGCTTTGAAAATGTCTCTTATTTATAGCAAGCATAAGCGATTAAAATGATAGGTTTTAATCAGGCAATGTGACGTGAGTTGCAGTGTAGAGTAGACAATAGCCTACATTTGGTAGGCTGCCGTACTTTCAAGCAACTTGAAAGGCGCGAGAAGTATTATGAAATACAACTCCAATTGATGGCAACTCGACTGCATTGTGTTAATTGTTGGAAACCTGCATGAATTCGGTTTAACAAAATAAGTTTGCCAGTCCATGTCAAAATACTTTTATAATGGTATGCAAAGCGTCTTTGGTCAGTTACTGTAACTCTCATTTATGCATGTGATTGTTTGATTAATTTCTTATGTCAAAATTTGAAGACATTGAATATTACAGAAAAGCAATAAAAGATATAAAATACTAGGCCTACTATTTTAGTGGACGTTGACCAGATATAAATTATACAGATTGTCAGAAAATATTGATTTTGAACGACCGATTGCATATTAATGGAAAATTTCTTCAAATATTTAATCTTGTTGTCTCCATGCTTGCAAAAGTAGTCATCTAATGCAAATAGGCTACGATCTTCCAATTTGACAGTTTGAAGTTGACACATCAAGGGTTGTAAAGGTGGCTTCTTTTGTCTATCACGATGCCACATTTTGCTAAGTGGATATCTACCCTTGAAACTTAAAGAGGTTTGCTCGATTTCATAACAAAAACTAATTGGGTGTTGTTTGTATCTAGCCGTTTTTTTTCTTTTTACAAATGAGAACATTTTATTGAAAACTGTCTGGAAAAAAACACTTCTTCTTCTTCTTTCGTATGAGAGGCTGTTTTTTTGGACTACATTTCATTGGGGTCAAATGTCCGGGCATTCTTCGAGCAGCCACTTGATTGTAGAGTCCTCCAGCGTTGACAGGCCAACTGCCCTTGGAGGAGTAAACGTCGGGCAGTGGTAGAGGATGTGATCTGCTGTCTGTTCCTCTGCACCACAGTTGCATGCCGCAGATGTAGATAGGCCCCATTTGTGCATCAAGGAAGCGAAGCGCCCAACACCCGTGCGGAGGCGATTCAGCCGTACCCAGGCAGGTCGTCTGAGCTCCTTTCCTGGTGGCATGGCATGGGAAAAAACACTTATCACACAAGTTGCAGCCCTTTGTAAATAATCATCATAAGTTGGTGGTGTATGAAAGGTTGACTCAGTTGTGCATCTGAGTGAGTTTAATACAAACTTAAGAAGTTACGGTGGGGAAATACATAGGCTACCAGATTGGAGTTAGTGAGGGCAGTGAAGGTTGTTAACAAACTAATTTATTTTTTCCAATAAAAATTGGTAAAGCAGCGTCATGAAACGACAACGTCTAACTGGTTAAGTCAAAATGTATTGAAAGTAACCAACCGTAATCACAGCTAAAAATCAATAATCTTGTTGCCTCTTGCATTTGTTAGCAAAATAATCCTCAAACGATTCTTCTATAAGAGCCAGCAAATCGTAATAAAGGTGAATGTGGCATTTAAGTTGCATAGGTTAAGCTACGCTAACCTTCTGCTGCTTGAATGGAGATAAACATAAGGATTGTTTGAAAGAGTAGTAGGCCTAGTAGGCGTATTGAAGGACAGAGAGAATTTTTACAGCCACAAGCATAACTGCTGATGGAGTGAGATAGCGGTAAACCTGGTCGTGAGAAAAGCAACTGAGAACTGTTTGTCCTAATTTGTGCGTAGAAAGAAAAATAATTCACACAAGCATACTCCATTCTAGATTTGATTACGATGTTTATTCTTTCAGTGACTTTTGCAATAATCTATGCAAATTTCTTCCTCTAGTATTATTTATAAGAAAAATCTGCAACTTTATCTACAAACCTAATTTACAATTTCAAATATTTCATTTTCACAAAGGCTGCAGATTTTCTTTGTGTACGTATCCTTCCGTATGTGGGCATCGAGTTAGGACGTAGTGGGAGTCCTTGACTGGTCGAGAAAAATTCACGGCAACCACCTGAAATCAAATGATGTTGTAAATAACGATGTGTGAATGATGGGATTGCTGCAATATTGAGATGAAGATCAGTTTGTTTCGCTGTTAAAATATTAAAGCGTGGGCTAAAATTCTTTACAGACTAAACGTTGGCCAGAACAAGCAAAATGTTTACTTGATTTTTCTTCAACTGAATTTCTTTTTTGCTGAAATCTTGCAGGAGTGTTGCATTTGAGCACACGTACACTTTTTCCTTAGGACGAAGTTGCATGACGTAATTGCATGGGAGGAATCCCATTTTGTTGCCGCATTCGCCCTTTATACGTACAATAGAAGTAATTTCAAAAATGTGAAAGCAAATCAGGGCTCAAATTAATGGCGTAGCCTATTACAAAAGATTTTAGACAGTAAAAGTAGAAAACTTTCATTACTTGACTCCACAGAATGATACACAAAACTCTTATCTTCATGATTGATAACAAAAGAGTTTTCAGAAGCATAATCGCAAACTTCATTGATTGGTTGGGCATTGAGTCGCACCGACAATTATCAAGCAGGTATTAATGTAGGCAAATATCTCCTGATAAAAAAATTATCCGGACAAAAAACACCTTGAAAAATCCACCCTAAAAAAAAACGCTCGGCATAAAATCCCTCTGGTTAATATTTCTTGTATAAAATTCTACTGAATCGTATTATCAAATTTGAATACTCTCACAACACAGCACAATGACATACGAACGCAAAAGATTTATTTCATAGATTTATAGCTTAATACACTAATAATAAAGTTAATTTGAGATAGCACCAAGAAGTAACTTACCATCCACCAAACATCGTTGCTGTCATCGATGACATGGATTCGATCACCGATGCTGCAGTGAAAATCAGTTGGTGATGTAAAGAGTAACTTGGATGATAATTAGGCTACTAGCTCTAAGCACAAATTTACCATTGTCCAAGAGTGCAGTATATTATCTTGACGCAATTTGGCTCCAATGATTTAATATAACTTTTGTTTTAAAATCGATGTCGAGATTATGCTTTAATACACGTAATTGTTTCGACTAGGGAAGTGCAATCTATTTCATAAGTAACCTTGTGAAATAATACAGTAAACACGCAACGGGATGTGTCACGCCATCACAGTGAAAACAGACGTCAACCTAATAAAATAACCGCCTAAGTCATTTTTTTGCAAAATTGAGATATTTGTACGAAAATGATTGGATACGCAGAGCGGTTGTTTTGACTAGGTCACTTGTTCAGATTGTTCACTACAGAGTATAGCATGCTCAAAAAATTAAACTGCCTAAGTCATGACATGGACATAGGCAATTTAATTTCTTGCCTAAGTCATTCGATTTTTGATTTAGGCAAAATGACTTAGGCAAGAAATTAAATGTCATGGGATGGACATAGGCAATTTAATTTCTTGCCTAAGTCATTCGATTTTTGACTTAGGCAAAATGACTTAGGCAGTTTTTTTATTAGGCTGTCGAATGCTACACTAAAACAGAGGTCACGAAAACAAAGCAAGATAATGTGCTATTGAGAAAACTACTGAAGGTGCGTGAATTCTGTGGCGTGAAAGTAAAGTGACAGCACTATTTAATTTACAACAAGAAAATATTTTTATAATCGGATCAGGTTTATAGTCCAGCTATGGTATTGATACAATAGCAATGTGGCCTACCGCCGCCTACGTATGTGTACAAGTAATTCACTAGGGAATATATCAAACAAATTACATCAAAGTGTACTTTATCTAATAAGAAGCTATAGAAAGATTAATAATTGGTTTTCAGCCAATTGTCAATTGACTTTTATGTAACTGAAACGAAACTCAAATTGTTGCCGAAAATTTCTATTTTATTAGTTATAGACCGAACTTCTCAAGCAATTGAACAGCGGCATAGGTTTAACGATATTTAGATTAGAAGTATTCTGTTGTGATTCCTTTGAGAAACCTATGCTTCTCAAATGTGCATTTTTGGCGGATAGTTATTACTGAATAAGTTACCAATATATCTAAAAGGACCAAGCCAATCTATTGACCACCAGTTAAGGCATAGGCCCAAGTGATCAACTGTGAAAGAATAAATGTAAACACCAAACTTACACTACAAGAGGTTGAAAAAAGGAAGAAATAAAACCGATTTCTTTTTGTAGCACCCTTATCTTGAAAGCTTGTTAGAAAGATAATAAATTTTTTAGTCGATTGACCGATTTATACTGTATTTAAATTTGATCAACCTAGGTTTTAAAAAAAACAGACCGACATAAGTACGTAACCGACCACAGGCAATCTAGTAAAGCCCTCCAGAAAGGTGTAAGTCGGTTTCCCTTGCAAAATCAAAACTATTAATAGCCTACATGTGATATTAAACGTTGAATAAATGTGATACTGAAATCGGCATTTGGTAATGTCAGCATTAGATCAGCGGAACTATAAAGCTAACATGAAAAGCAGGAACAAACAACGTCTGGAAACGTCGAAACGATGCAAAAACTGTTACTAGATAGGAAGAACAATGCCAGTTGCGAATATGACTTTTTGAGTCATCATGATTAGGTTCAAGAAAATCGGATGAATCAGTTTTAAATTAATTTAAAAAATCAAACAAATGATTTAGTCTTTTGTTAACTATTGTACTGTGGAAAACTTCCAAGAATTAAACTAAAACAAGTAAAGATTCACAAATAGCCGTGTCCAGTCTCAAGAGAGAAATTAATGCAATTTGCTGAAGATCTGCATTGCAGCTATAAAGCGGATATGGCGCAATAAGAATCAGCTCTTACCTCAAACTCAGATCGTCTTTCTCCCTTGCTTTGTACTTGTATAGAGCAACATACATGCATCCTTCTTCTGTTTGCCGCTCAATCTGACAATTCAATCATTAAATTATTTTTATCTGATTTCTTTATGTATTTGTACCAGTTCGCTTTTGTAACTTGGTGCAATAGTAGGCCAAGTTACAAAAGTTTATTGTTTGTTTGTAAAGTTTGATTGTTTGTAATACTGTGTTTGTATGTTGTAGAATCTGGAAAGCAACCTAGCGAGCAGAATGTATTGTGGTAGCCTATGCTTGATTTTTATTCGCAAAATTACTTATTATAGACGATGCATAATAATATTCATTGTCTCAAACTACGAAGTAAACAGCTTAAGCTTTTTGAACAATCTACTTGAAAAGCAACGTTTGTGGCCTCACTGGTCTGCCTCTATTTCGTTTTTTATTCATTTAAAATACTTAAATATTGCACATATGATATTAAAACTTTATTGATTAAAATTAATGAAATTTAGGCTATCATTTTGTTAAAATAGTCACTTTGCACTTGTCAAAAGCGATTTGTTAAGATATATTTAAGTTTTTAGAGCCATAGAGTTAGAACAAACTGTCCTTCGGGTAAATAGGCTAACTACAAAAAAGAATATAAACACATTATCCATCTCTAAGTTAAAAAGTTACAAAAACATTACAGAAGCGAAGAAGGAAACTGTGTGTAGAATACTGTAGCCTACTCCTTCATACCTCTTTAAGTTGCTGCTTGCTCGTATTGCTCAAACCGTTTTCAGTTTCTGCAAACAAGTGTTTGAAACACAATAAACTACTTGTAAATCAGCTTGTAATATTCAGAGAATATTAAATTTTGCGAATAATATTTGATGGAAGCTTATGATGCCCGTTGATACCTTAGAATAAGTTGCACTTTTTTTTGATAAAAAAAAAAAAAATTATTTTGTTTCCTTTGATCGCAAGTTCGATTTTACACAGAGTGGGCCATGCAAAACTTTACCTTCTTGGGAATTGTTTTGATCCAGATCAAGTGTTGGTGGGGTGTTAGAAGATGCCTTTCCAGTTTTAGCTTTATGTTCTCTCAGAAAGGGTAGCATTTCTCTTTCCCCTGCGACGCTACAGATAGCATCCTCCGATCTGGCAGCACGACATACATCCTGTTAACAATACAAACTTAACAGTTTTCAAGGCCATTTCATCAATCACATAAAGATACAAAAAAAATCCAGAAACTTACAAAACCTTGAATTTTTAAAGCTAGTTTTATGATTAGAGTGGAAGTTTGGTAAAGATTTTTTTATTGTACCGCAAGTAGTATTGTACCACGTTATTGTACCACGTACCTAAAACCTATCAGGGAACGAAGCCAGACAGGCATAATCTATTTTATTCGCCAGTAATTATGAAGGTCACGGCTAGTTTGGTGTCCAACAATTGTTATCAGCGTATTTTACAAGTTTATTTCGAATACAAAACCGATTTAGAAAACTTTTTAAACTGAAAAAAATTTTTTTCTACTTGCGTTAATACGTTAAACCTCTGAAAAAAATGCAAAATTTTAAGTTCCAACCAAAATATATTCAAAATTTTTAAACTCTTGTTGGCGTATAAAGTCTTCTCTAATGTCTTCCTTGTTGACAATAAATGAATATCGTGCAGTAGAAACTTTTACATCGCAAGCCTTGGCAGTTTAACTGAAGTGTTTAAAGCTACGTCCACAATGACGCACGTATAGGCTGCACTATGTTGATTGCAAGATCCGTTTTTGCAAGGTCGAGGCAATATCACAAAGAATGGATTTAAACAAGGCCATTTCAAACCACCCTATTTTGTAATGTGAAGAGGATGTTTGCATCCAAGCAAGCCCAAATTGCTAGACTGTGCAAAGACTATAGGTGAAGTGATGATATAATTCACGAAATCTACACTACACAATCGTTCCATCATTGTTGTAAGCCGAAAACGCTCAACATATTATGGTACTACGACAGTTTATTGAACGACAGTTTATCGAACGACTATTGATCGAACGACAGTTCATCGAAACGACTGTTTATCGAAACGACTGTTCATCGAACGAAAATTAATCGAGCGACTAACCTTAAAACTCTAACCCTAGATAAAATTTGTTTCGTGAGATTCGTCGTCCGATAAACTGTCGTTTCGATAAACAGTGGGTCGATGAACTGTCGTTTCTATAAACAGTCGGTTCGATTAACTGTCGTGTCGATGAATTGCCGTTAGATAAACTGTCTTTCGATAAACTGTCGTTCGATTAACTGTCGTTCGATAAATTGTCTTTCAATAAATTGTCGCGTCACGACATTTTATTGCAATCGGCTACAATTTTATGACGGCAAGGCCCCAAAGCCCACAGTCCCAAGATTTTATTTTTCCGTGCCCATATTTAACCCTATCTGTAGCGACACCTTCCTCCTGCCCTTCACAATAAGCATTTTGTCTCAGGTGACTAGACATTTTCATAAAACTGCCCACGTTATAGCAATTGACACTGCTACATTATAGACACTGCCATGGCCACCTGGAGATGCGGCCTGATTTGTCACATTTTGCAGATTTTGATTACAGCTACTGCTGGTTCTTTTTTTTTTTTTTTTTTGCTTGACTGGTGCTTGACTGACATTTTTTTAGATGTTCTTACTTTTTGCGGTTTCCTAATGACATAAAACTTTTTTGTTGCCTTGGGGAAGCGGTAGCAAATGAGAAAAAGTAAGTTGAAAAACGCAAAATCAGACTGTTATTGAAAATTAACAGTGTGACTAAAATCTTCAAAATCAAACTTGCTTTGTTTTTCAACATGTGAGGATGTTAAAACTTATTGTGTCATCTGGGGAAAAGAATAAAGAAAGCGTAAAAATCTAATTTTTAGAAAAATTTATTTAAACGTTCGCCCAAAGTTAGAAAAACCTGGAAATTTCTGCAAAATGTGACAAATCAGGCCGTATCTTTAGGTGGCCATGACACTGCCTACAATTATTTTGAAATGTAAAAACGCCCAAAAATGCCTTATATTTATGAGCAAAAGTAATTTTTGTTTAGTTTAGCATTATAGGTTATTTCATGTTATAATTCAAAAATATGCGTTCGAACGCTCAATTTTGAAGCTATTTTCGGAAAATTAGAATAAAAACTAACTTTCTGACGTTTTTCATCTCAAACACTTTATCTCAATCAATTTGTTGGGTAAAAATTTAATTTCTATACGCACAATATACATGACTATTATCTTGTAAAATATTTTGGCTCTGTACTTTCCATAGCTCCGGTTATTAGCGATTAATTAGCACGCGGGGCTAAGATAGCCGGTGACGCCTACTTTCCGCGTACGAAAATAGCTCGAACTAAGATAGGGTTAAGTCTTTTGTGTTTTGGAAATTATTTTTTATGGTTCATTTAGTCTTTGATACATTCCCAACGGAAAGTTCTACCTAAACGCAACATTGTTCGTTTATTGTTAATGTTTGAGCTGTAGCCTACGTTGGCCCAAAAGACAAGGCGTAGGTTTCTTTAAAATCATATTTTTGTAAACTTCAAAGTCTCAATTGTATAATTTTAAAAGGTAGGTCTACCTGAAATGATGTGCTGCACTCCGGGGTGGGTTCAGATAACTGATGTTTTAACTTCGGTGTTTTCCTTTGATTGTTCTTGCGAGGAAAGAAAAAATTGGAGTCTCCTTTTGCGGTCGTTTCTTCAGAACCAGGAGAAACTGAAATTTAAATATTCTATATTTTTAAATATCTTTATCCTTATGAAACTCTATAATATGTTTAAGTTGTTACCACGGCCATTAAGAGGGTAACTTGGGCCCAACACCAATCACACTCTCAGGCCATCAAAGCAAGACACTGCTAAAAAACAAGACACCTTTTAAGAAGAACCCAAGAAAGGGAAACAGGCCAATTAGTAAAACTAGCAAGAAAAAAAAAAGAAGTTTTCACTGAGAAAACAGGAGCTGTTTTTAAAATGAATGAAATGGCCTTGCTGCTTATATACCAGGAAAATTGCCTGATTTACATTGTAGCTATTACAAGCGTTTTCTTTACCTTCCTGCCTTGAGCGCATTTGCACGAATCAGATTTACTGTTGATGTTACGATTTCTATTACGTTAGACATCAGTGGCTTAACAGTATTTTCTTGGTGTAAAATGCAGTGGTGCCATATCACAGCGGTAACATTATCCTCTTTACACCATCTGTTAACAAGTCCTTGAAGAAAACCTTTACTTGATTTCTTCCCAAACCATAGAAGGACATACTTATCTGTTGCAACTGAGCACAGCTTTAACGGGTCCAAATGTGCTTCTAAAAGGTTTAAACGACATTCACGAAACATATAGTAGGGTGTCCCACTTTTAGGCGACTTTTCAGGAAAATTAGGTTCGGGTCAAATTCTGAATGGATTTTCGTCACTGATTTCAAAAATGACGTTATTTTTTCATTATGACGTCATCTTGATGTGTCAGCTAGCGGATTTTTGCTATTTTGGCCTTATCACGAATATGGCAAGAGCTAGAGACTTGGAACTTGTGCCAAAATGACTGGAAGGGACGATTTCCTATTTGTTGTCAATACAATATGAAACGCTAACTGCAACAGAAAAGGAGTTATTTTGAAAAAAACATGTTTTTGCTCATTTTTGGACAAAAAAATGAGAAACACGGCAATTTTGCTACAATGATGCTTTTATTTTGATTGTTAAGTTGCTCCACCTTGTTTAGCAATTAAGTACAGTGGTAGTAGTAGTGGTACACACTCTTGAATGTCTCTTCCATGTAAATGAGATTTATTTTACACACGCAAAAAGCTTTTTGGAAGGCAAAGTGGAAGGCCCTAATGCATACGAAGATGGTGGTTTGATGAACATAATTAGGTTAAGAAAATATCAAAACTTAAGCCCCAACATCTGAAAATCCGACAATATTGTAAAGTTTCATCACAGCTATAGCCGCAAATCATTTAAAAGTCAAGATCTTATGGTTTTCTGAGCACAAGAAAGAAGCTAAGATTCATCTTTTCGGAGCGACCATATGTGTCTTCTTGCTATGGCAGTTCATTTAGTGATGAATGTTCCAGGAAATTTGAAACCCCTACTTTTTATCGTCAAGAAAGGTTATCCCATGCGCGTTGAATAACAACAGCGAGTGGTTACTTAAGATTGCTGATTTTTGGGTATTGTGTTGGGCCTCAGAATATCCCTAAACTTCAACGTATGGTTTCTTTTATTGTTTGTGTTTATTTGCCAGCATTTTTACTCATCCATCTTAAACCTTCAGCTGCTGAAGGTCCCTCAATTGGTAATGCTTACAAGAGATTTATTACTTGCATATAAATCTGTGGATGAACCAGTATTCAACGCTGTTCTGAAACATTTCGTTAAGCATGCATCCCAATGGTTGAGCCCTAAAAATGTTGCTTTAAGTTTAAGTCCTCCACGCTGAAGCTCCGCCTTTTGCTGCTGATGCGGCAAGACAGAAAAGTTTTCCAAGAAACGTTGATATCGAGCAGACGCTTTTGAAGCGTAACAACTTAAGCGATTTTTTTCTCCGAAGAAAGTAAAATGGCTCCACGCAATGCATGTTTTTCATCTCCATCACTGTTTTTGCGTATGATCAACAACAACAATCGAGGAACAGAGCGCTTTATTGGCAGACTGAAACGCGTTGTGAACGGCTTGATTCGAGATGACCAAGATGATTTGGCCAAAACAGACTTGCGCATTTGTGCTGCTTTGCACAGTATGGTGTGATAAATAATCCCATTGAACTGTGTTGTGTTGTTGAATGGTGGTTTTGTTTGATAGATCTTTGATCGAAATTTTCAAGGGTTTAAAGTTAGCTAGTATTAGTAATTACAACATGCATGTAAAAATCAATGCTGAGGTATATAACCAATTGAAAATACAATATGCTAGAGTGCTAGACTAACTACCACTGTACTTAATTGTTAAACAATGTGGCGCAGCACAGCAACTTAACAACCGAAATAAAAGCGTCACACATGGCCACCTGGAGATGCGGCCTGATTTGTCACATTTTGCAGATTTTGATTACAGCTGCTGCTAGTACTAAACTGACATTTTTTGAGATGTTTTTACTTTTTACGGTTTCCTAATGACAAAAAACTTTTTTGTTGCCTTGGGGAAGCAGTAGCAAACGAGAAAAAGTAAGTTGAAAAGCGCAAAATCAGACTGTTATTGAAAATTAACAGTTTGACTAAAATCTTCGAAATCAAATTTTCTTTGTTTTTCAGCATGTGAGGATGTTAAAACCTATTGTGTCATCTGGGGAAAACAGTAAAGAAAGCGTAAAAATCTAATTTTTAGAAAAATTTATTTAAACGTTCGCCCAAAGTTAAAAAAACCTGGAAATTTCTGCAAAATGTGACAAATCAGGCCGTATCTTTAGGTGGCCATGCGTCACAGTAGCAAAATTGCCGTGTTTCTCATATTTTTGTCCAAAATGAGCAAAAACATGTTTTTTCAAAATAACTTCATTTCTGTTGCAGTTAGCGTTTCATATTGTATTGACAACAAATAGGAAATTGTCCCTTCCAGTCATTTTGGCACAAGTTCCAAGTCTCTAGCTCTTGCCATATTCGTGATAAGGCCAAAATAGCATCCGCTAGCTGACACATTAAGATGGCGTCATAATGAAAAAATAACGTCATTTTTGAAATCAGTGACGAAAATCCATTCAGAATTTGACCCGAACCTAATTTTCCTGAAAAGTCGCCTAAAAGTGGGACACCCTAATATATAGCCTATCTCTTTTGTTGTGCTACAAATGGAATGCGAAGTGAGAAATTGCTCTTAAATGTTTAAGTCTAGCGTAACTCCCCTGATAAACACGATTAATTGCTCTGTATCCGTAGTGTGGAGAAACATTATTATAAGGCATTTTCTTTGCTAGCAAGTAAATTATGTGACAACTGTGTAATGTGTATCCGCGCCATTTCGGCCAGTTCTTTTTGCACAAATAATATGTTTTGCTGTATTGATGAAGGCCGCCGTTGAGAATCACTGGTTTATAGGACACAATTGTCGTTACAATTCTCATAATGCATCTTTTTGCTAAAGGTAAGTAGGCCTACGCAAATGCTTTTTTATGATTGGGGAGTGCGTGATTGCTCAAACTGGGCAATTATCATTTTGAGACTTTTAACCACGGGATTTAAACTTTTATGAGTTAGACTTCACAAGAAAACTTTAGCTAAATCATCAAAACTCTGTCATCCTACTTACATTCTTTGTAGCGGAGATCAATTCCTTCTTTCAAAACTTTATAAACTGTATCAAAATCTTTGCTTTTCCCTGAAGCAAAAAACTAAGAAATTACCAACCTACGACTTAGAACAAAATAACAATAGAATGTTGAAAGGTGACGTGCAGGTGCACATAAGTAGGAAATGATGGGAAGTAAATTGTTATACTTGCTGGTTTTGAAGGTGAATAACACCCTTTTCATTTATGGTTGTTATACCGCGTGCAAAACGAAAGAAAACGTGTCATCTGAAAGGTATATGGGATATCAGTACAGCAATGAACGGAAAAAGCTTTGGAATAAGCTTAAATGGCGCATGAGCAGTTGCAGCTCAAACATCTCTTCCCTAGAAAGCTTACATAACTTGGTCACCGCATAAAAATTATATTTAAAGATTTCACATGCAGTCCAATTCAGGTTATTTAGCTGAACTATCTAGATTACAAGCAGTTTGCTATGTAGTATTAAAACAGAGTGACTAGAATGTTGTCTTTTCACATTTTGTGAAGTTTAGTGAAAAAGTTACATTTTAAAACGTTTTTTTTTACCTGTTAGCCTAGTCTTAAGGTGGGTGGAATATTATTTAAAAGTTCTTCGGTTATTCTAACAATTTTCTGCAAGAAGCGTCAGGATTTCCAGTACCACATTACCACAAATAGGCCTACTCCCTGCATAATATGCAGTTATCGTGAAAAGATATTATAGGCCTACATTCCTTGAAGCCAAGAGCTGCACGTAGCACTTTGCAATTCGATCGAGGTTCCACTGTAAGCTGACTGTAATTTCTTAGTGATAATAGCAGGATAAAACAAAATTACCTTTTATTATATTTCCTGATTCATCTTTGTCTTCTTTACATTCAGGCAATTGTCGACTAAATCCAAACGAACCGAGCTGTAAAAGATGAGTTTTTAGATACAACTCTTAATAACTAGATTTCAGGTGATAACCAGAAATATTAAAGAATGCACCAGAGCATTTTTACCACAACCACAAAGCAAATATTTGCCTAAGTGTCTTAAATGATGAGGTGAAAAACTGTTTGCTCGTTAAGTCTCTAGTGGCCTCTCATTATAGTCTGGACAAACAGTAACAACTTGGAGCGGAAAAGAACAAAACACCAGCTTTAAAATCTTAAACAAAGATTGCGTGTGTTAAAGAGAAAAAGAAGTATGCCTGCATATATAAAACTGCAGATTGAAAACTAAATTATTAAGAACACGCCTTTCGCCTAATCTGGCTTGCATCTTTAGATTCTTCATCTTCTGGAGACTTTGCTTCTTTGCTTATACTTGCTCTTCGAGGGTAAGGAAAAAAGGAAGGGAGGGTGTGAGTGTGCTTCAGTTTTGATTTTGGACGAGGGGCCGCATCTGTGTCCGAGTGTGCTCGGTTAACTTTATGCGAATTACTCGGATCCCTTTGACCAAAGACTTCGTCTTCTCCAGGACTGACAGGGGACACTGGAATCTCCGTTCCTGTTTCCGACTGAGAATTTCTTAAGTCATCTTCTGTATCGTTGGACTCAGTTGTCTTCTCCGTCACTGGACTCTCGCTATAACTTCGGTGATGACGTTTTTTAAACATACGTCGAAAATTTCCGATGGAAAGGTTTCGTGAACTTCTTCTTCGGACTCTGCTTGTTTTATCATCTTTCGGTGAAGCAGAGTTAAAATCGTTGACATCACCCTGCTCTTCATTGTCAAGTTCTTGTCCATCTTCGCCGTTTGAACCTTTTTGCAAAGCAGAATCTTCAAGGTCTTCTTTTGCGCTTATATCGTTGGAAAGAGACACGCTTTTTACATCTTCAGACTTTTCTGCCTGTGGTTTGTCAACCTCTCCAAGTGTCTCGTTTTCAGTATCACCGCAAGTTTTCAACTCTTCATTAATTTTGAGGTTTGCTTCTATTTCAGATTCTGTTTGTCTGGCTGAACCATCCGTGTTTTTTGATTTAATTTCTATAACTTCATAACATTGGTCAACTTCAGTGTCTTGTTTGGTTTCTAGATCAATTGGGATGTCTTTGTTGTCATGTTTGGACTGCGTTTCAATTTCATTCAAAGAACTAAGGCTTGAGCTATTGCTTCCAGCCACTCGAAGTTTTAAAAAGTGATTCTGCAAAGTGCTTTGATCTCCTTCACTTTTAACCTTAATGACGTTTGTGATATCCTTTGTATCACTGAGAGCAATCCCGTTCGTTTGTAGAGATGTCGTATTCGAGGTCATGGTTGCATCATCAACAAACCAACTTATGAATTTTTTGCAGCTTTTACGTAAATTTACAAATCAGCAGCCTACTGTTGTTCTCCATTTCACTGTACGAAAAATTGTAGGCAGTGAACCTTGAAATAACATCAGTCAGTTTATTTTACAAGCCATTTGTAGTTTCCTTTATGGCTGACAATGAAAAATACAGACTGAAGTTATTCTCATATTAACAACCTCACTCTCTTCAAGCGGTTAAAATAATCTAAACTTATTTCAACTTGAACATCTTAACCCAGATCATATGTTGCAACTTATATATCAAGTTATGAAGTTTACTTTCTGAAAAAAAGCGAAAAGTACTTGTACGGTGCAGGTGTTGTAGAAAGTAGTGCAGGCCATTCAGGCCGGTCTCTAGTCGGCGGCATGGGAGAAGAACTCCGTCACAATTTATTCTTCTATTTACCTTTTTTGCTGGATTTTGCGATTTAGCTTGCGCATTTTTTAAATAGCTTTATGAACTAATTGCCACACAGTTGACTATGCGATATGCCCATTGCCTACAAAGCTAATACATTGCTCACTTGTAATAAATTCTAATAATATTCGGACTGAGACGCCTCTAAGTGCTGCATTGCGCTTTCAGCGTAAGCGCACTGCAAATAACGAGCAAGAGCGTTTGCATTGCAACTTAGCTTTCGTCTTCCAAACTCTCTCGGGAATTGGCAGCACGCTACTGCTTTTCTTTGGCACTTTCATTATCACATACCGTATGCTACAGTATCATATCAATCGGTGTAAAGATACTACCCCAGCTTGCAATTATAGTGACGTA
Source organism: Aplidium turbinatum (assembly GCF_918807975.1). Classification (NCBI taxonomy): domain Eukaryota; kingdom Metazoa; phylum Chordata; class Ascidiacea; order Aplousobranchia; family Polyclinidae; genus Aplidium; species Aplidium turbinatum. The sequence continues at coordinate 28,747,344 of NC_137475.1, read as the reverse complement.
TAGCTTCATTGCATCCATTTGTAGTTGGCTCACTTGTAATATAATGTCTCTAAGAGTCAAGACGGATAACAATTAATCCATAACTTAACGATTTCATACATAGGCCCAACAAGCTGTTGCAACGGTATGAGGGCTGAAGACGAAGTGGTGTTTTAAACAAAAATGTTGATTGTTCAATATTGTGACATAAACTGTGAACATGGTGTCCACGTCCACTACCATGTAAAACTTGACCTTAACTTCACCTTGTAAAGTACATGTACCTGCTTTACGATACAGCCATAGCTACGTTGTATAGCCAGTAATCTTGTAAGCTACATATTCGGTTATTCCTAAAAAAATTCCTAGTACATTGATAAGTGCATGGGATTGAAATTAACTGCTTGACGCAAAGTTTGTATTACGGTTATGATTTTCATGTCTGTGTCAATTCATAGCAGAGCAAACTTTCCAAATTATTTCGTCTTTTTTAGTTTATCAAACAAGTCAATGACAAAAGCGGTTGTGTTTTATCTAGTGGAATTAACATGGGAAAATATTGCTACCATACATCTACGGTATCCTTTTGTATCTTCTCAACTATAGTTACATTGCATCTTCTGTGTACAGCAGAATTAGGAAATAAAATTTGACACTTTTCTATGTCTGGGCTTACCGGTGATCCTTGACATTCTTCTACGAATGATGTACATTCCACGTGCAATTTCGTCTTGCAAGTTCGGCATCTGTATCCGTGTCGGCGAAATCCTTTATAGATATCATTGCACATTATTTTTCGACGCCATACAGATTTATAGTCGTGTCTTATGGTCATCATAAACCAGTTATTTACTTATAGGCTTGTAATATTTTTTTGTCTTCAGCCACGATTCATGAAAATATACAATAAAAAGGCTATAGCCTGATATAGCGATAAACAGTCAGTCGAACGTGAACTCAGACAAAGTTGCAAGCCATGCAGAAACTCTAGATCTAGTCTACCAATACTTAAGTTTGTCAATCATTATGGAATGCTTGGTTATAGCTAAAGTTTCACAAAAGTGAATTAACCGCAACACATTTAAGCATCGGCATTTGTCGTTAGTGCAAACTGCAGCCCAATTTTGAAAATACGCTTGCATGCGTTGGTGTGTGAGAGTTTTCTAGGCCGACTGCTAAAATTTGGTTAGTAGGGCTCACCACATCCAAATGCAGAATGTTAGTTTCAAATAATCGTTTACCTAGTTTTCCCAGAGATATGTCATCTTTGTCATTGGATTCTGCACTCGCCAATATGAAAACAACAAAGTAGAACAGTTGATCTGTTCGTCAACATAATTTAATTTTTAAAGGAAGACCTCGTCTAAGATTACGGAGTAGATTACTTAGAAAACATTCTTGTAAAGGGCATAGCATTGTCTTTCAATATAGCATATTTTTTTAGATTGTTTATGAAGCGATAGTCGCCTAAATCAAAAGTTCTGTGTTAGCTCAGTCAGTGGAGTTACTTTTCATACTTTATTAGTGGAGAATAAATTTAGAAGTGGTTTTGAAACTACCTACCACAAACAGATAACTGATGTCAATGTACAGTACAAAGGTGTCATTTAAACTATAACGAATTTAAAATAAAGCAAAACAATTTCAGATTTTTTCGATGTAGCAGAGAGTTACATGCTAGTTTTGCGTAGTTAAAACAAACGAGAAAAAAAATTTTGCGAATATTTGGCTCAGCGTATAGATATATACGTAGATTTTGTGGATACGTAGATTTCACTTGCATCTTCACATCAAAACAACTACAATTAACACAGTTTATTTGAAGTGAAACAACTTTTTTTTAGATTTTGCGTTAGAAGGCACTAACGAGTGAATTGCGAGGACAATAGAGGGAGAGGAAAGGGAAGGGAGAGAGCATAGAAAATGTTTACCCAAAGAATCTCGTGGTTTTCAAATCAACACGCTTCTTAGTCTTTTCCCAAACATCTCGCGTTGTTTTTATGTCAGCTCAAGGTTTCTTATTTTGACGTAAAAATACTGATGCGTTGAACGGGGCCAAACCTACAGCAATTTAACGAAGTAGAAAATACAGTTTCAAGAATATTAAGGCACATTGAACAGGTAAAATGAAAATTTAGATTTAGAATAATGTACCAGTTGGCAACAGCATGTGTAAGATGTATGTGTAAGATACATTTATGTGTAATGCCATGATCGGTATAGCTAATGGCAATAATAACATAGGCCTACCTGTAAAGGTAACACTGTTTTACATATATGCGTGTGAAATTCGATGGGGTTATTTGAATCAAACAAGTTTGTTGAAAAAGATTTGGCAAGTGATTACGCAAATTTTTTGAAATAGAACAAAAAGCTCTTTCAGATTCGTTTATTTCATTCTAGAAACTCCTTCTTCCATGTTCTATCAATTTGATTGTGTACCACAAAGTTGTTTTTATTTCAGAAAAGAAATTGTACAATTTTATTTAACTTCCGGATGTTGTGCAAATGAATATTTTCAAGCTGTGCAAAACGGTCCTGACATACGATAGATGCAGTTTGAAGAAAACCAAGGAATTGTATCAATCAGAGCAGGCTATATGTCTTGTTTGAATTAATAGGCTATACTCTGCTACCTGCAAGCTTTCAAAATGTTTGTTCAATACTTTTGCTTTAATGTCTTTTGTGTCACTTTCTACACTTGTTAAACCGTTCAAACATACTTTAAAATTTACGAGAAGATTTTTCATTACTCGAAGCTGCTGTTTGCGAAAAACTGCAGCGTCGAGCTATGAAAAACTGTCTCATCGCAATTTTCAAGTTTTGAACCCTTAACTCGTCAAACATTTTCAAAAGCCTGCTTTGAGTTTTAAAGTTCGATAGATCTGAGAAGAACTGCAAACGAAGGCTATCTAACTAAATGACTTGATTTTCGCTTTTGTTCTCTTGATTCTCTCAAGAAGCTTAAAGATTTTTCTAATGGACCAACACTTCACATATTGCTTGCTTTTATAGTAATCAAAACTACCTTTCACTTTTCATTCGCGTTGGCCACTTTCTTGTCAGATAACTTTATGTCATATAATATGCTCATCTTTCTGAAGCACTTTCGAAGCTTTGTCTTGAATTGTTTTGCCTAAAACAAGGATCGACAGACTCATCAAAACGGGGTCTAATAAGTTTCCCTTTTATTCAAATCGTGGTGATCGTTTCTGCCTAAGATTAAATTATAATATATGGAGTTGACTGTGTTTGTTGGAAGTACGCTTCCCATAATTGTATCAGTTAAAGAGAGATGTTCCAGTTTTTAGACCATTAGACCTACACCAGATAGGCATATTCCGTTTTTTCTCATTTTGCGATGCCAATCGCTATTAAAATTTTGAAGAACACCGGGAAAAATCATTTCAAAGTGTAAAGCTTCGGTACTTTCTACATTTTGAAATTCTTGTGTGCATTTCGTTTCGAATGCATACCAAACAGCAGCGGATCTAAGAAGGGGACATTAGGTCACGAGTCCCTTCCCAAAATCGAGAAATCGTAAACAAGATAAAGAATCCCGCCGAGAAACGAATTATCGGTATTCCAAACTTCCGAAATATAAAAACAAGTGCGGTACCTAATTAACGATGCTACTCAACGTAGTTCTTTGTGCTAAAGAGCAAACAAGGTGATAAAAGCCTACTAGCATTGTTTACAATGTAAAATATAAACAAAAGGCATGTTTTGTGCTAAGGGTAAAGCTCTTCTCCCTTGTCAACTACACCCTTCGGTATTACGCATGTATTCATTTGCTCTCACTTTCCAAACAATTTTATTGCTGATATTAGGTAATATAAAGCAATTTTACCTAAAATAAGCTGATCACAAAGGTCGCAGAAGGTAGCCTTCTTAAACTTGTGCAAGGTAAACTCATGTTGTTTCAGGCGAAGCACTGATTCATCTTTGGTAACGCCAAATCTTCGTTTTAGCAAATCTGGACAAAGTAACAAGAATCAACATTAATTAGTGATAGTGGTTCTATTGCTTGCAGCCCACAACTGTCTTTTATTCTTTACAACCGAAGTTAAAATGGATTAAAATCTATACACTCATTCGAGACAAATGCTCAACTTCGATTCCGCAAAGCTGACGCACAAAAGATCTCCGCGGTTGCTTGGGCGGATCATTAATGGAAATAAGAAAGGAGACTAAATACAAACAAGCTCCGTTCCATCATCTGCGACGCTGACACCCCGCTCCAAAAGCCTTGTTCCTACCAACACAGACGTAGGTGCGTCTCAACCGTCTTCGCACGGCATCCATCTTTCTGCTCAAGCATGCACCAATGGAGGTGACATTTTCCTCCTTTCTACGAGTGTGGTGCTGAGGAAAGTACCCGAGATCGTATCAATAGCGATTGTATCATCTTCCTCTCGTCAAAGGAAGCGGAACGTCTGTCTGCCTTGAATGATGAAACCAAACACTGGCAGATCTCTGGTCGTCTTTCCGTTTGAATATTCATAGCCATGATGCAGTGTAGAGTTTGCATATAGTAAAGCAACAGTGACGTTTTTGTTTACAAAAAAGCAACGAAATTTATATGATAAAAGAAGAAAATTTTTGCTGCGTATTTCGACTTTAGGGGGTTGCTACTGTTTACCTAACATAGAAGTTTTGCACAATTACATTCGACGGCATGATTGGTTTGGAAAATGCACCGGGAAAATGAATAAAAAAGAATAAAATGAATAGCAAATGAATAAAGAAGATTTAATTTAATTGAATTTAGTTAAAAATATTAAAGACAGAATTAAGTTTCTTACTGTTTTGAAATTGATTTAAAAAATGCCTGCTCAGACAAAACTGTTTTTTTTTGTTTGTTCAATCATTAGCTTTAATGACAATCGCTTATGCCTAATGCCATGGCAAGACTACACTATATAACCTACCTGAGGAAAGAGAGAACAATAGACGTGAAAATGTTGCAAGTACAGTGATCAAATTTTCTAGATTTTTATTACCTAACCCTCGTACAAAACGCAACTGCGCTCAAATTGCAATGCAGATTATGCTCATGCCCGATTTGTTTTCAAATTTTTCGGTGTTTTCAAGCCCGGTGTAACGGTCCAGGAGTGACCGCAGTCCAACAGTTACCAGGATTGCCAAATATAATTTTTTTTTTATGAAAATAGCCTAATTAAAATTTCTACTGCTCAAAAAGTTACATTGACAATTTTAGACATTAATTAATCTTAAATGAAAAAGTATACATTAGTTTGAGAGTAACTATTCAATAAAACTTAGTTTTAAAATTTTTGTTTTTGTATCGCTTTCAGAAGCGCCGGGCAGCTCTGGTTATTTGTGGTCTGACGTCATTTCTACAGTGCCACGCTGCAGCAGCACGGTAACTTCTGGACTGCAGTAACTTCTGGACACGGCTTCCAATCTTGTATCATTCTAACGTGATTTTTCTAGTATGATAGGAAGAACAAAAAACTCTACAAACTTTTGTAGAATCATTGTATAGAATTTTTGCTTAATCTGAGAACTCCATAATGAATCAAAATTACAAATGCTTTTCAAAGCTCAGGTTAGACTAGAGCCCTAGGCTATAGACCTAAAATTGTTGGGTTATCAAAACTGAAGTAGGCTAGTAGATAGACTAAATATCTTAAAAGACCCACTTGGTAGACGCATGAAAGCAGAGCTTCCACAACCAGGAGTTGTACTTTCTCTGTGCAGTGCCGTCACTTTGAGTTCTTCTATATTATTAGTGTGGTTAGAAATTCTTCTACAAGACGGTTGCGCATTCTGTAATATTATATAAGCAATCGTTCGTCGTCGTCGTGTGAGCCTCTGGGGCCGAGGGTCTATTCTTTCACCACCCCAGTGGTGGTAAAAAGCAATCGTTTTTTGCATCATTTTTAAAATGTTATATTTAACAAATTAGGCTATAGATATTGTATTCAAAAAAAGGTTAAAAATATGTTTGTTTTTGTAAATTTTAAAATTTAAGGTTTAAACTGGCTGATATACCTGTGCAAGGATTTTTTGAACTTCTTTGTTTTGAGATTGCGGTTCTTTAGTGACATATCGCGGCTTTAATTCCATTTAAAATGACCACTTGAACAGGAAAAAGAGTGAATTGGTTCAAACTAACTGCTCAACATCTCAAAGAAGTGCAAACCTTGAGCTAGTTTGGTCTACTTTTCTGAAAATGCTTTTCAAGTTTAGTAGACCATTTGTTTGAGAAAATAATATAATAGTTACGTTGAATTGGATTGCCATGTAGGGCAATTATGCTACAGAAAAAGAAAAGTTTTGACCTAAAAAGTCAAAAATGTGGCCCCTGGATTGATTAGTGGAGTTTAAGTTTTTTGTATCTCACAGGATCAACCCAAATTCAATCAAAGTGGTTTGGTTTCATTAAAGCATATGTCTACAAAGTCTAGAAATAATGCAGCACTTTCAATTTGCTGATGTGTTTGCTGAGTCAACACAATTCGGCATTTTTGTGACAAATGGTTACAATAAATAATGAGCTTGCTTGGCGGTTAGGTTTGACAGAGCTGGACAAGAGAATCTTTGTGTTCATAGGTGTTCTCTTTTTCACCACGGACTTAACGTCCTCAGATGCTTGGCAAAACTACCGTACGCCAAATTATTGAATTTAGTTTTTGTCAAGTTATAGTTTTGCAACATCACCATTGCAAGTAGTCGTTCTTCAGAGAGAATTACCAACACGTTTTGCAAGTTTTTTTTTTCTTACACTCCATAGGTAAGCTATTCTCCGATAAAATATCTGATCACAATTGACTTTCACTCACATCACCAACTCTCAACTATTAACAATTGTATTTCCCTGTAAACCTGTAAGCAGTCAGCTCACTATAAACAGACTGAAACTAATATCTATCGATTTTAAAATCTTGAAACACGCAAGACGTACTTCCGCAGTTATCCCACAAGATCAGTGACAAAAATAGGATCAGTAGCCTACAAAGCAGGTAGCCATCTTGCTAGCACAGCACCCTTCATGACATTGATCGACTCACAAAAAATGTTGTTTCATTGCTGAAGCTGCAGAGTGAGTGATCTCAAAAAGTAATGCCAGGATATTTGCATAATTAACGAGATATCTTCCATTCAGCTGGCTATGTCTAAAAATAGATGGTTTTAATAAAAATCTTAAGCAACAAAGAATTGAGAATGCTACAAGCTATTAATGAATTTCGCTTAAACTGAAGCTTCGTGTTTTATATTATAAGTTCAGCATTTTTCTAACCTTGCTAATACGGTAGGCTACAGTATTAACTTGCTTCAGCACCTGTCACTTCGTTAAGAAAAGTAGCAATCTGTCCTCTTTCAGTGACACAATTGGTATCATCATCATTTTTTAAACTACAGCAATTTTCTAATGTTTTTTTTGTTATCGTTAGGCTACTTGTTTTACCAAAGTAGTCATCGCCATTCTATAGCCTACTGATTGTTCAGACTCTCTGCACTGCTGAAAGTGTAAACACCGTACATGGTAGCCTACAGCTCGTCGTTTCGACTAACTGCTTTCATGATGGCTTAATCTGATTGCGACGACAGGCCAATTTGCAGCATCGACTATTAGGAAAAGCAACTATTGCAAACGATTTATCAGAAACGTTGAATTACGTCAATTTAATTGCATTCAAGGTAAAAATAAGAATGACAAGCAGCGGTGATGACAATTAGCATTCTCTGCCATAATACAAACCAACTCTAGGTGGCCATGCACAAACACAAAATAGCCTTTAGGCCTGTTTGATCTCTGTTTTGAGTATTCATTCAACTACAGCCTGAGTAACTGACCAGCAACGAATGAGTTTTCTGCTGTTGCTTTTGATAAATTTGTGTGCTTCCAACCAGCCCAGCCAGCTACTTATATTGACCAGCTTGACTCTATGTCCATAGACGTACATTTGTCTTGTATAATCAGCCTACAAGTACAAGTAGACGATTGCCATCACTAATATTTCTATCAATAGTTGCCAGCGTCGCAAATTTACTTACATTTAGCCTACCCCTGGACATTAGCCTACAACGGACCTTGTCATTAAACTTTTCACAGTGTCTAAAAAGTAATTTTATGATAACAACATTCAACATATAACATTAATAAATGACTAGGTTGGTTGGTTGGTTTTGAATCTTTATCTTCGGACCGACAAAGCCTTGATTGGTTATATTCCTGGTAGTTTCGCATACTTGTAGACTTGTAGAGGCTCTTGAGTCTTGACACAGGGCCGGTTACCGGGATTGGCAGAATGAAGTTTTCCGATTGTTGAAGTGTTGTTGCCGGGGAATTATTCCATTCACCAAGTGCCGCTGAATGGAGAGCAGTCCTTAACGTGCGTTGGTCAAGTGCACACCCCGAGAGTCGAACTTGCGCCGCGTGATCTTGAGCCGGGCGCGTAACCACTGAGCTAACTAGTTTTTAAAAAGCCTTCTACTCAAATATTTCTATCAAAAATCCGACGTTGTTGTGCGGAAAATTATTTTGTCTATGTAATAGTCCGACAGTAGCGCTAGGCTATTTCTATCGTAGGAAAAGGCTTTATACAATATGTTAAGCTTATTATAAACATGTTACCGTTAGGGATTTTGACCTGAAGTAGATTTTACATTTATTCACACGAGAATAATTCCAGAAATACTCATGCACTTCACCACAGCCGTAAGAGAGTAAAACATTTTGGAGGGACAAACACAATTTTTTCCAAATTTGGTATTTGCAAATATACTTTCACCAACGCAACATTACTCACAATCTTTGAGGTGGTGTATTATAGTCTATGCAGGCGTCGGGAACCTTTTTGGGTAAGAGTGTCATGAAAGCTACATTTTTGGAAATGTTTTTTCGTAAGAATTTTTGGAAATGTCTTTCCATATAATGCCTTAACTTAACACTCAATATAACTAACAAACATGCAGTTGCAGATGATAAGTTGTAAAAGTGGGACCATGTGCTTCCTGAAGATGAGAAAAAAAGCGAGGAGCCTGGGAGACCTCCTCAGAAAATTTTGAAGAAATGCATTTAGTTTGGTGCATTCTGAGCGTATTTTCAGGTTTAATTGCAATGAAAAGTTAAAATAAAACTTTCTGTGAGCAAGATGCCTTCGTGAAAAGCATATATGGCTCGCGAACTATGGGCCCGATCCCTAGTCTAATAACTCCACACTTATCAACTTTACAGTGTAGGCTACGAGTTGAAAACACGGGCAACAAAACATTCAACTTAGGTTGGTTTGTCGTATCCAGGCTTACACCCGGTGGTTGAAGATTTAGATTAAGTGGGCGGGAAGGCAAGGAAGCCAATCTTCGTGTCCACCTTCAGGCATGCCTTTAAGTGTCCCGTCAAAGACACAGCTACATGCTCTTGAGCGGTGTCGAACCGGCGCCTTTTCAATTGCCGTTGAAAACAACCAAGACAGCCGAAAACAAGAAACCGCTCGGCAATGCAGCCGACGTTGATGTTTGATCACAATGAAGTCATAATCAGGGCCTGATTAAGGCTCACAGGGGCCCGAGGCACAGCTAAGTTTAGGGGCCCCTGTTGGCAATCGCTTTCAATGCAATGCCATATAGTCTCTGCAAATGATGAAATATGGGCTAACAAATAGTTCAAGCAAAGCTATAACTTCATAAATATTAATTTAGCTAATTTACCTACAACTTTCTAACACAAAGGACCCAACCCATTTTTTTTATTTTACTTTTTGTGCTTTTCGATTTCTTTCAATGAAAAGAAATTGAATATGTGAATTCAATAAGGGACTTCCAGTTTTTTTTTTTTTTATTTCACTATTTGTGTTTTCCGATTTCTTTCAATGTCTTCTAAATGATACTTAAAAAAACAGCCAAATTTTTCAAACATATCGGTAAACACATAAAAAATACCCTATCAATTTTTCCATTGATTTTGAAATGGGCCCAACTACAGCAGTTGCACTTCAACTTCTCTATAGTTTCTCCACAGAATCCTCACAGAGTGAACTTTTTAGGTATGATGCTTCTTACCAGTATGTTTAAGCATATAATCATTATCAAAGTTTCACCACAAAAGTAAATGACCAAAATAATTAAAACAGTTGTACCAAAAACACTTTGTGGCAATTGGGCCCTTTTTGAAATCATATATTCAATTGCATCCAACCTGTTATATGTTAAATACATTTCTGCAGATCATGTTACTAACGTAATCGCATTTTAACTTGTTTTTATATAGTAATGGTGTTTTTAGAGATGTTTCAGTGTAGTTAGGCCCAAATTTGAGATGTTTTAGTATAATAAGGGCCTAAATCATCTTTTTAATGGACAAGTACACGCAATGAACTTTAGCAACTCAAAAAACACTTTACTAAAACGCAAAAATCTATTATTTGCGGGCCCCCTGCGATGGTGGGCTCGGGCCCCCTTGACACGGTCACACGCACTGCTTGAAACCTATAAAAGTATTGACGCCTACGGTACTAATGTAAAAAAAAATTGGGGGCCCCCAATACTAGGGGGCCTGAGGCCTGTGCCTCGTGTGCCTCATGGTTAATCGGGCCCTGGTCATAATCAATGTTTTTTCAATACCACCGTTACGTTAATAACTAGACATTTGTCAAATAACATTAGTAGGATATGGACAAACAATCAAAAAACTTAAAAAGGTTTCCGATGCTAAAAAAGAAACTTCATAAGGTTATCACTTACCAGTAGGCCTACCCAGCAGGGTTTCAAAATTGTACTAAGTTAATGAAGAAATGGCTATGGACCTAATGAATATCGGAAATAAGCTTACATTTGCTTACCAATTGCATTCTTTTACATTTCATTTCTGTAGATAGGCTACTGAATAGAAGCTCAACATTCAGCCCAAATTGCCCTACCAAATACAAAAGCTTTCAAACTTGATGATGCTAAATTATACATTCTAAGAAAATGTTAATGTACTTTATAATACAACACTGTGCAAAGTTTCTAAACTGGTAAAATGTTGATAAAAATTGATTCATGCAAGTAACTAGACAATAAAAACAGAGAGAGACTGTTCACCAGGCATTTGATAATAAAAGTAATTTGCGTTCTTCTGGTGACTATTTACTAGGTTACCTCCTGATGTTAAAGATGATAACTAGCTTGCGAAACGTCGAAAATACAAAAGCTAATTATCATCTTTAACATCAGGACGTAACCTAGTAAATAGTCACCAGAAGAACGCAAATTACTTTTATTTACATTATTGCCCAAAGGATTTTATTAATAACTGCATTAGTAGGATTTAAATAAAAAATCAAAAAAAATCATAAAGTTACCAGTACTCAGAAGGCTTTTGAATCCTATCCATCAAGAAATGTAGCCTAAGTGTTATAGTGAATGAGCTTAGGCTACCTTATCTCGCCAATTGTGCTCTTTTACACTTATATTTTGCAAATGTTAAATCTAAGCTCACCATTCTGCCCAAATTGCAATAGCCTATCACATGCAATAATTTCTAAAATTGTGGATAATACATTTTACATTGTTTGGAAAATATCGATGTATCTTATAAATTATAATTATTATGTAGAGTTTTAAACTGGTGAGACGTCGAACCATCATGGTAAGATTGATTTTCCCAAATAACTGGACATTTTTGCCAAAATTCACGACGTTTTTTTGTAAGCGGGGGAGCGACCGCTTCCCCCCCCCCCCATCTCCTACGGCTATGCACTTCACTCACGAAAGAGCGGAAAGTGAAAAACCTCTTCGAGTTTTGGTTGGTTAGCGGGTGACTTCGTAAACGAAGAAGTTTCAAGGCCAAGCGGCGCTGGTTGGACTCTCGGGGTGTGCGCTTGAGCAACGCACGTTAGGGACTGCTCAGTGCTCAAGCATGCGAAAATTCGAAACTGCCAGGATTAAGCTTTCAAAGAAGCTTTCCCAATTCGAGGATAAAGATTCAATCCATGGCGTACTACATAGAGGCCGAAACAACGCGTAATGGGATTGTTAAAACTAGAGGCAGATAGTGACGTCACAGTACCATTATCTCCTATGAAATTGTTCTGTAGATGCTTCCATTTTGCAGTGTGCTTAGTTCAGGGCAGTCAGGAATTGTTTTACTTCAACGAAAACCCGTACCTAAGTTAGAACTCTAAACTTTGTAAGAAAGTGATTTATCGGTATCCTTTGTCAGCATTGGGATGAGATAGATCGATATTTGAAACAGAAATATCCTACTTTTATTTGTTTTGGCATTTCAAAATATGTTTTTATAATTGTTTCAATATCCAGGCAATTTCATTTGGTTGTGCATTCGAAACGAAAGTGAAAAATTGGAGAATTTCAGAACCTAATGAGCTGCCCAACTAAGTTTGACCCGAGACGTCTGATGTTTATGAATGCGATCACCAGCTGAGCATATAAGACTGCCATACAAAACTTCTAGTCTAGGCTACCAGTTTGAGAATCTCAAATAAGCCCATCAGTTTCTATGATTTAGAAAACGAATAATTTTCTTTTGTCTTTTACGGCGCGTTTTTTATTGTTTCATTTTCCAGTTCAGAGATCATGAAAGTAGCTCTTCTTCGTAGTTGAAGGAAAGGTGACAGAAAATGTGTAAAAATATCTATGTTGACATGAAAGTTTAAATTACTAATATTTTGAACTAATGTGGGAAATTCAACTCAGACTAAATTTTGCATAATGTTGTTGTGCCAACGGGCTGCCCAAATTGAACCCACATGAGATATTTTCAATAATTATTGGCAATACAAAAATAACACTGACAAGGTTGTTTTTATACAGCCAATAAAAAGATTTTTGTTTTGTAAAAACATTTTTTTAATATTGTGCAACCCACTTACTACCCATGATTGGGTGATTTTGCAACTGGGCTGCCCAAATTCAACCCACATTAATGCTCATATTTTCTACTTCATTTTTTAAACTAAAAACATAATAAGAAGTTGAAATTAAGAGATGGGGATCGGTTTGGGGCAATCAATTAAACGAATATAAAAACATGGACTTGTGTTAACCTATTTGTGACCCATATATAAACCACATGGTGTGCTCACAAGCCCAAGTGCCCACTTAAATTTTTATTGGGCCCCAGTCGGGCTTGCTGACTATGGGATCTGCAGATTGAATTCTTCAGGCAAAACGTTTTCCAACCCTAGTGCTATTGCATGGTAAGCTGCTTTTCCGTTCGTAAAACGATGATTGTGTCCTACGTTCACGGATGATTTGATTCAAACAGCATAGCCTACTTGAACTGCTGGTAGTCATTTGAATTTCTAGGGCAGAGACTCTATTTCCTTAGCCACCCCGGTTACCTTACTAATAATGAGTCAAAATGCACAGTAAGTAGCCTAGTGGATCTTGTAGAAAGTGGAAATTCAAAACGAGTAAATTAACATGGAGGGTTGCGAAAAGTTTTAGGCCCACAGATGTAGGCCTATTTACGTCTTATAACGTCTATATTTGATTTGTTTTACTTTGTGAAGCATTGTTGTGATAACCTATATTAGTACTCTGATAAACATGATTAAGAAATGTAGTGTCTTTAATTGCAATGGAAATTATAGTGAAGAAAACAAAGTTGCAGTGTTTGCCAAGTTGCAGTAAATGCCAACCGGAACATGATAGATAGCTTGGCGCTATCTCAAGGGATAATATTCCCAATTCAAAAAAACCTCGTCGTTTGTGAACGTCATTGGCCAGAATGGCTGATCCACCGCAAGTTTCAAGGGTGATGTAGTACAGTATCAGTAGGCTATAGCGAACAATTTAATTGTATTTTTCCTCTTACAAGTTTGTGGTGGGCCGCTTAATACGAGATTAAAAAAGATTTAGCCTAAATTGCAAGCAAAACGAGTAGCCTACTTGGTGATTTATTTCAACTTTCAGTAAACGACCTTTCGTAACAACATATTAATCATTTAAAGCTGCCACAGCTTCTATTTGAGTGTTATAAACATGCTTACCATACCGTTCTTATCTCTACTGAAATTTGGCGTTATTTTAAAAAGCAATGTTTAGAAAAAACTTAGTGCCCCTATTTCTAAGATATGTCCTTGTTTTTAACTTGTCTTTATTTTGACTTATTTTTAACAATTAGTGAACAGACGTAGTGAAATAACAGTCAAATCCCTGCTACATGAAAGGGTGCTGTCATGAGATGTACGAAGTATTTTTTGCAAACATGGAGTTGCTGAAACAGATTGTTTCTGGAAAGAAATGTAGAATGTGATATGTCATAGCTCGTATAAATACAAAGTCTTGTTGAGACAGTAGCGCACCCAGAAAAAATTAGGGGGAGGCTAATTCAGAAATGTCGGCCGAGTGATTTGCGACGACAGTGACAATAGGCCAATGCCCATCCCTTTGATTAATGTTTAAAGGCACTCACGGCCCACAACACACCGGTTGCCGATACATGAGGATTCGTTCTCTCAACCAGATTAGACGTTGGCCTAGTGAACCCCATGCTACTAGCACCATCAGCATCCTCATCTCTGCGTCCACTCCCGCAATTTTCTATACTGTAGATCTCGACTTTTTAGTCATGTAGCCTATGACAAAATAGAATTAGCTTTCTGTTTGCCAACACAAATAAGTGCGAAAACAATAACTAGCACGAAAACAGTTTGAAACAAAACACTAATTTTGTAAATTTGATGGGGACGTTTTTCCTACTTACAAAACATTTAAAAGTAGTTCGTATTTTCAACTAAAGTCCCAGATGCCTTCGTCTCTTTGCTCAAATGTCGTATACAGTGATACATGTTCGATTGCCGGTGTGATTCGGCATATTGACGTACGGTACATTGGTATGTCCACCAGACATTTGACCACGAGAGTATGGGAGCATCTGAACTTTAGGGAGTTAAAGGAAAGTGCCATCAAAGACCATATCATGGAGTGCTCTTTTTGCACAGATCAAAAATTCTCTGCTGACTCATTTAAAATTTTACGCAAAGGCAAATCCCAATTTGATACCACAATTCAGGAAGCAGTATTAATCAAACGCTACAACCCAAATTTAAAGAAACAATTATTTGCTGGAGGCGAGTCCATTCTCCTCAACATTTACTTGATGTATCACGTTCCCTGTGGTGTAAATTTTTCTGTAGTTTTTCTGTAGTTGCCTTTTCCTAATGTAATTTTACCTTCAAGAAGTTGAAACTTATTGCATTTTTATGAATATTTTCAGGTTCCTGATGAGGGCTTAAGTTAAGCCGAAAACGTTCGACTGTTAAAACTATTTATAAATATGTAAAATATATTGTTATAATGCTCATCCTTGTTGTATTGTTGTGTCTTATGTATATCTAACCTGTAAGCAAAAGGTATAAATGGGGAACATGCAAAAACTTCATTTTTGGTGTCGGTTTGGGCGGGGGCGTTGACAGGGGGGTCTAGGTGGTACTTTTGGACCCGGGCCCGGAATATTTAGGGGGCCTGGATTTAAAAGATTTCCCCACGACTTCCAACATTATCAATATCTTAATATAATGAGATCTAAAAGAATTGCCATCAGAGGTTAAAACAGCCACTTCGGCAGTCAGAAAGTATCGGGCGAACCTTCCGGGTATAGTGATTTCCCTAACCACGATTTTGAAAACACGAATTTTTTTATTCACCCACTCTTTAATTCTGAATATATTTATTTTTGGTGGTAATCACTTCTAGCTACTTGCGTCTACTTTACAAAGAATTAATTTCAGCCGAAAACTCCAACAACTTTAAGCATACTGACGAAGATCGTGATTGAGAGCAAGACATTTGCGATTTACCGAGAAATCCCCAATGTGTAATTGCGCAGATGGGGAAATTCGTGGATACAACAAATCTGCCCTCTCAAGGTAAAGCGACGTAACTACAGAAAAGTTACAACCGAGAAAAAGCGCTTTAAAGTTAATCGTAACCCATAACGACATTTTAATCGCAATTCAACATTTGATGCCTCCAACTAAAAGACCTTGCCTACTTTTTGTTTCAATGAGAACAAAAACATTGATTGCTGTCCTAATTTTCGCTAATTAAGATAATCAGTGTAGTTACGTCGCTTTACCTTAGTTAACCTGATTGTGTTTCTGAATGTGCTGCAAAGGCAAACCGGCGTATCTGACGCAACGTATAGAATTCACGCACAAAAATGTAATATGGTTCAAATACAATGCAGTAGCCTATCGTTAGTCAACATCAATTAAGTCAAGTGAGTTGTCATTGGACGTTGGTGGGTAGCTGTTCCTAAAATTGTGGTCGATTTGCCGGAATAAGCGGGCATAGCTTGTTTAGTATGTCACCATGTAGACTCTGCTATTAACGTTGTCGTCTTTAGAATCTTGTGAAGTCGTTCTACACCATCATCGCTCTCGCTTGTGATGTAGTCTCTGTCATTAGCGTTATCGTCTTCAGAATCATTCATAAGCGTTTTCACAACTTCATGCAAGTCGATTTTTTTGCCATTATTCGCGTTTAACTTATAGCTGCCTTAAAGCTAACTGCTGATTCTGTTCACTAAAAGGATGCTACAAGACGCTTTATGAAGAGTGTTTGAGTACAGAAGCTGCAGAGTCAACACGCAACAAAATATTAACCTCATTTTGTAGATAAAATGTTTTCACTTCAGAAGCTAATAAGAATTTTATCTACAAAATGAGGTTAATATTTTGTTGCGTGTTGACTCTGCAGTTTCTGTACTAATGTTTTCACTTCAGAAGCTAATAAGAATTTTAACTACAAAATAAGGTTATTCTTTTGCTACGTAATTGTTTTGCAACACGAGCAAAACAGCTGGTGTTGTTTGGCAGAGACTGACATCCCATTGAGAATTTGGGATTCTCTAGATTCTACTGTATTGTAAATCGACGTAACTGGGATTATTTGCTTTGGATTCTATGGTGAAACGACGTAACTGGCAGTTACGACGTTTTGGCTTTGGATATATGATCTTTATATGTAGTTACGTCGTTTTGACCAAAAAATATCTCGCAAACTACTGCAGTTACGCTGTTTAGTCTTTGCAGGAAGAAAAATATAGTTTTTGTGAAGCATTTAACAATTAAAAGTGGGAAAATCAAAAATCTGTAGTTACTTCGCTTTACCTTGGGAGGGCAGAAATCTTTGAGAATATAATAATATATATATAAATGATTTTATACGAAAGACAAATGACAGAGAAGTTTGAAAGACCATGATCGCCAACGTCTGTATCAGATCAGGCATATAATCATCATCGTATATAATAAATGATATTTCTATTAGTTTTCTACTTTGAACGGCATGTGTCATCCTCATTTTAACAGCACATCAATAAAAGTTTGTACACAACCTTTACATTCATAGCATTGTCAATGAAGGGGGCCCGAAAATAAATTGGTACCGGGCCCGAGAAATCCTGTCAACGGCCCTGGGTTTGGGGGGGGGGCTTGAGCCCTCTTAGCACTATGCTGGGTGCGCTACAGTGTTGAGAAACGTTTGTCTTTTTTTTCGTATGAAAGGTTAATTTTTAGTTGTCCTTACTTTTGGATCCATGTCGATTGCAACCTTGGTTATAAATATGAAGGTCCGTATGCCTGCTCAATTGAAGACAATGAAGCTATGACGTCACTATCCGCCCCCAGTTTTATCATTCCCATTGTGCGTTGTCTCGGCTTTCATGTAGTTCGTCATGGATTCAATCAATCAAAGCTTTGAAAAGGATTTTAAGCAATTGTGGTTATGTTTATTTTATTTTTTAATTTAACCAGCTTAACACGAAATTCGATAAAAAAACTTAGTGTATAAACTTTTCATTAAAAATATTCCTTTGAAATTACCAGAGATCCAAATGGATAAGTGCGATACACACTAATCAAAGAAATAGAGACTAGGTTATCGGAGTAAATTAATAAATTTAAGAGTATTGTGAAGCTTTCGCCACACAAGTGTAGCTTCGTTAGTGTAGCGGGGATTGACAGCAATATTTAACTTAAAACCCGCATTGGAGACATCACCTTTAACTTTCCCGTAGAATACGTTTCCCTTTAATTAAGCACATAGTCATTAGTCATTCTTCTTTCGGCTTTCAGCCATGTTATTTTGAAAGAGAAGATTTTAAGTGTTAGTGTATCATGGAAAAATTATTTTCTATATTGTTGACAGGTGGCAAGCCGAAATTAATCTACCCTCTAAAACTGTCTTAATCGAAACGTTACTGTGATATTTGGCTTTGTGGAAATAAATGTTTGGAAATACGGTACTCGATTTGCATTAGATTCCAGAAAACCACCTTCAGTAGAATCAACAACAAACAGTAGATACAGGACCTCTTACTGTTAGTAACTAGGTATACAATATACAATATGTCCTATTCATCTTATTAAAGAAGAAAGTTTAAAGTTCTACTTTGGTAAGAAAATGATATGTAGGCCTACTGTAGCCTATATTGACGAAGCCATTGGCGTACATGTGTGACAAAAGCTGTATGATACCCTTAGGTCAATTTAATGTAGTAGTCTATACTCTCTATTACTTTAATACAAAATATCTAAATTAAAGTAATTTTCAAAGTGGGGTATGGTTTCGCATAGAAAAATTTAAAAAAAATGTACCGGAGGTCTTAGAATATACGGTTGTATCATAAAATCAAGGCTAATTTTGAAATAAAAATTCCCCCCCTCCACACACTACAGCAGCGTTCAAATAATGTTCTGTAAAGTTTGATAAATCCAATTTGAACTAAAGTTTTTACAATAAAATATACGTAGCCTACATGGAGCTAAAGTACAAACCTAACTTAAACTGTAGCATATGGTTGCAGAGACTAACTGGCCCACTGTTGGTCAACTGTTGTACCAACTGTTTAGTCTAGAGTTTCCAGTCCAGATGCTACTATTTAGAAGTCCATGGACTAACTGATACATATTAACAAATGCAGTAGCTTATTAGAGGCAGTTTGCCGAAGTCCTTTTAGTAAAAAATATCGTTCTGCTTTTGATGAGAGCATTCTTCAATATTTCAAACGTCAAGTAGCCAACAGGCTGCTTGACTTTACGTTTGAAGCAGAAAATGCTCTCAATCTCCTCGTGAAAAAATAAGCTCTTTTTTCTTTCAGTAAATTTGAAGCTGGTAAACTGTCTAATGAAATTGGCAAAGTAGGTTATACGACCTAAAATACATGAATATTTATTTTTCGTTAACCTTTTCCTTAAGCTGTTTTCTACTTTTTATGGCTACAACATGTGTTTTATTTAGCGATCATTTCGAGATTTTTGCTATGACTTGCATCATGTTTGCAGTGCAACCGAGTACAAAAGCGCAATCTATTAAGCTTCCTTTACCTTCTATTCTATTTAACTTTTCTGTGGATTATGAGCTCTGCTAATCTACTTTATATATTTGCGGTGTCTGGTGACTGCACAGTAAGATGGCCTATGGTTCATGCGTAAAAATTAAATATTTATGATGTGATGGTGACAACGAAATGATGCGGCCTGCACGTCATGATTTCAAACGGAAGGCGTCTTCCTGTATTAAGTTATAACATACGAATAAAAATATCTTACTAATATTTATTTATATCTTACTAAAATCCTACTCAAGATTCCTTGTTCTTGGTTTTGTCTCGAAATAAGTTTATTAGCCCACAGACGGACTTCGTTTTTACATCCCTGCGTTATCTTATCTAGAAAATTTCGCTTCTTTGTGAACTTCATTCAAATTCGAAACTCAAGAGAATCTCAATGTTCAAAAGAGTCGTAATGCGTGACATGTATGGGGGAGTGTGATTCACTTCATAAGAGGCGACAGATTATGACACCAGAGCAAAAATATAAGACAACTGTCTCAATAAACTTCAGCATTTGAGTTAAGTGATGTGATCTTGAAAGGGTCTTTTACCAATCAAATTACTACGATTTTTCACATGGTCATTCATAGTAGGCTACGTTGTAACAGTATCAAATCTCTACGACACTCGTTGAAGTTCATGAATAATACATTTTATTGAAAAATATCCTGACTTCATCTTGCGATGCATAGCCATGTATTGCGTTGGGCAACTTCAGAAAAATACGTCGTCACGTACGCAATGAAGAGAAACAGTTTACTGCAGAAACTGATTGCTTCTGAGTTGGCCTGCTCACTATTCAGCCTACACGACAACATGAACTGAGAACTACAACCCAGCATTGTAAGTACGTTGGGTTTATGCTTAAGTTAAAAAATAGTGGACGAGATTGCAGCCTGAGTTTACATTCTAATATTGCAACCTTTGAGTCGCAATGGTAATTTACAGAATAGTAAACCGCCTGGTGAACTTTTGTCACCTCGAATGCCGCTTGGAAGCAACAATGACAGAAGAAAAAGAGAAGTTTTCAAACAATTTTAGTCAGACTGTTATGATAAAGCTTCCGATAATAACGTCCGGCCGTATCTCCAGCTATCAAAAGTAGGCCTAATAGTATATTCAACAAAGCAAACTCGTTGTTTACGCTTGATTTGAGGAATTACACAGACTTGGCAAATTTAATATAAATATGCTACCGTAAGAACTGGTGGTAGGCTACTGCATAAGTGCATAGTGGTTGCAGTCTGACCTAACTAAAAAATAAACTATTCTACGGTAGCCAAGAGATGTTGCAGATTCTTTGTTACTGTGAAGTAATTATGAGCCAGTCATGACTATGCTCTTCAGAAACGTTTGCAAGCACATGTTTATCGTTGACGTTACTCCTTCAACAACGTAGGCTAGCTCATAGCGGTTCTCGAGTTTTTTCGGTAGCGGTACGACACAGTTCAAATAATTAATTTGCTGAACTCGTTACGAACTTATGGTGATTGATATAAATGCACATTGACAAAGTTATGTTATAAGGTGACAAAGTTACGTTAATAAGCAACTGCATATATGTGGACACACAGAAAGAAAAATCAATAATCTGTCCGCTAAGTTAGCTCTAAGTATGCTATGTAGATGTTATTGAAAATTAACAGACTTTTTGCGAATTTTACAAAGAATTTCTCACTCTTTTCATTTGTAGGCTAATCAATGTGCCGTTGTAGCCGCAATCATGGCAAAACTGTGAGTGCTACTATAGGCTGCTGACTTACGTCTGTATTTTTAAATTAATCATTATTCAACAATGCTGCCTAAAAAGAATGAAGTTAAAAACACATTGTTTATAATAAAAAACATTACCGTAGCTCTTTCATTATTTTTTTAGTTTGAAAACCGAATCTTTGTGCGACACGCTTTCAGATTTCAAACGACGCACCAGAGCGTCACCACACACTGTCTTTTTTTTTTTTTGTATTTTTAAATTAATCATTATTCAACAATGCTGCCTAAAAAGAATGAAGTTAAAAACACATTGTTTATAATAAAAAACATTACCGTAGCTCTTTCATTATTTTTTTAGTTTGAAAACCGAATCTTTGTGCGACACGCTTTCAGATTTCAAACGACGCACCAGAGCGTCACCACACACTGTCTTTTTTTTTTTTTTGTCTGAGAACCGCCGACGTAGTCTAGTCAGGTAGTGCTGGCAGTGTAGTGAGTAGTCAGGTAGTGCTGACGCCAGGAAGATCGCTCCTTCTCAACGACCTAGTTTAAGTTGTTTGTCTGTCTGTATTCTTGTGAAAAACATGCAGATGAGTACTTGTATTAGTTACACGGCAACACCAAAGTTACAGTAGCAGAACAACAAAATAAACATATGTTTCTCGGCAGTCGTAGCATGAATTCAGCGATAGACACCTGTTTCGCCCATGAGTCTTGGCTCATCAGTATCGCACCACTAATTCTTGCCACATAGTTCTCAACCGCTGCTTTTGTCAGTCCATTGAAATTAAATAAAAAATAAACATAATTAGATTCCTAGCAAAAAAAAACAATAAAAAAAAATGCTGTAGTTTATCATTTTTATGTTACAATGGAACATTTAAAAAAGTAGGCTAATAAGTACCATGAATAAAATATAGCAAAACAAATGTCTTATTGCAAAACTCATTGAAGCAGCTCTTTTGGTGTATTGCCTTCATTGACATAGGCCTACAGAACCTCTATACAGTCTATAGGCTACCAAAATTACAATTGTTTGAGCTTTTCCAAATAAAAAAAAAATTGAAAACTGCGCAATGAAAGCATTCAAAAAATATTAAAAATAACACAAAAAATCTCTAAGGTAAACTTTAGTAGCCTATTTTCCTTGATTATATAATAAATATAATCAGCACTACAGAAAAAGTGCCCAATGCCAAACAAAAAGCCAAGCAGAGCGAATTCAGACTAATAAAAATACAAGTTGCTAACTACTTGCCAAAAAAAAAATCAGAACCAACTGTTTCAACCTTGGTTCTGAAAAACATACAAAAGTATGCAAATCTTTGTACGCTTTAGTAGGAATTATTGCAGATCTTACCAAGGGCAAAACAGACCCTAAAGCAATATTTCGCGACTGGAAAATTTTTCTTGAGCGATAAATTTCGTAATTTCAGAAAATGTTTAATTGGTGAGTTGGTTGCTCATTCAATTTAAGCGTTTTTTTATTTTTTAGAATTTTGTCTCTGGATATCCAGAGGTTGGCAGTGAAAGTGAACGTGCGACCTGAGTGATAGGAAAAGCGCAACGCTTTCCTGTCACTCATACGTCATAATTCAAGATGGGTAATTGTTCTCGTGTATAGGCCTACTACAAGCTTATTTTTGAAAAACCTTTTGTGATGATAAAACTTTCAACTATTTACTAATACGTTTTGTAATGTGATAACTTTAAGTGTTCGACACAAAGTATTTTTGTAAACGTAGCCTATTTGTAAAATAGCTAATTTTGTTTAGTTTAGCACTATTTAAACCATTTGAAACAGGGGAAAAGAAGGGTATGTGTCGCCTGCTTACCAACAAACTATCAAACAAACTAAAAAAAATTCATACGTACAAATTTGGTAAACGTTTATACATTTTTTTTGATAAAATTTCACGCTTTAATAAAACATTGCAAACTTTTATAATATATTGAAGTACATTTTTAAACTCTAAAATGCAGCACTTGAGTTTCAAGTAGTCACTTCACTAAACGCGTGAATAACACTAGTATATGGGAAAGCAAAGTAATGTAACTGTCTGAAAATTTTACTGACCGCAACCTAGAATTTGACATGCAAAAAAGATTGGTTTTGCTTTGCAATAAAGCCCCTTTTGACAAGTATAGGTACTGCAATCTATGTGTTTCACCGGTTCATGGAGTTTTCCAGTAGCTATTTAACTGTCAGTACCGTGTAAAAATGCATCATCGAAACTTCAATAGACAAAATTATGAAGACACAAACTAACAGAACAAGCTCCATTAAACTTTACAACATGATTTAATACAATGTAATATTATTCAAAGAAAAAGTGTGAACACATATCCTTTATGTTTCATCACCATTTCTATACTTGTCTAAAATACATCTTGTAGTGTATAGTATACTAGCAACAATACTACTACTAGAATTATTGAACCGCATTGAATTTTGAGTGCAAGCAAGCGAAAAATAACTTTCAGAAAATACCGAGAAGATGATAAATGTCTTGGCTCCGTGTAAAGTTGTCTTTGTTAGAGTGAACAAATTGCCAACATAACGACCTTTTCATATTTATTGCATTTATTACATATCTAAGATTTTTTGTGTATTGCTTAATAAACCGGCAGTTTGAGAAATGCCTATCCGCGACGGCGATGCAGTTGGTAAAATATATTGAGAAGGGTGCTTGGTTGTTGTCGTGTGGTTCTGAGTGAAAGAAGATTGAACGGCTTCAGAAGATGCGATACCTGAAAATCGAGAGACAATGTCTTTTTGGTGCATGGAATACGTCAAACCTGCGGGGTGCGAACCACTAACGGTAGACGCTTGATTGGGATAAAACTTCTGGGCGTAAGCGTCGTGCTCATAGGGATCACACGAAGGAAGTTGATTGGATGTTCTCGCCATAAACTTACCGTCGACAAATGATTGTGTTTTGATCGGAAGTTGAAAAGAATCTGCACATTTAGAAACACAGCTTGGTGAATAATTTCGGACATGGTGGCTATCCGACTGCTTGAAAGCTTGATCTGCAGACGACGGACCAAAGAGAAAGCTTTTAGAACAATTCAAAGCTTTTTTAGGCGCTAATCCTTGTTGATGTTGATTTGTTGTCATCGTTGAATTATCGCCCCCTTTCCTTGGATATGAACGTGTTTGGTGGTATTCATTGGGATCGTATTTCACGTCTGTATTTTTTTTGTAGTAAGCAGAAGGATGAGATTGTGTATATTGTGAATAGTCTGTGGAACAAATCATGCTAACCTGTTGTTTAGAGAATTGGTCATATCTCGGCATGGACACTTGAGTTGAAAATGAAGTACCTGTATTGCAACTCGAAGAATGCTGTGCTTGTGCAGGAGGAGCATAAGTCGCGGTGTAGCTCGGGTGTGGCCATGAATTGCAACCGGCATGATTGAAATGAAAGCTGTTTGACTCATCATTACTGTTACCAACACCAGGAGTGTCCATTTGTCTGTACTTGGCTGAATCAGAATTATAATAGTTACTCGACTTAAGATAACAGATTTCGTCTACAATTCTATCATTTGGCAGAGCTTTAAAAACAATTTCGTTTGTACTTTCAGACTTTTTTATCGTTTGATCGAAACCTGATTTGAAAAGAACCTCAACATCGCCACCTTTTGGATGATCATATTCTTTTGTTGGATTGAAAAGTTCATAATCTTCCACCGAGTTTTGGTTTGGTGCAATGGATGATTTGGATGCTAAGTTTGGACTGCATGGTTTTTCCACCATAGATTTTTGTGACGATGATTTGTTTGTCGTTTTCTTCCATTGGTTCGATTTATCAATGTTTTGACTACACTTTTTCATGGCTGGTGATTTTGTTTCACAGTTATTTGCAATTGTTTGCAAAACATTGTGCTCACTGCTTTGAGTAGATTTTGGTTTACTCAAAGTGTTAATAAAATCTTTATTTTCTTGCTGCTTTGTAGCATTGCTTGGCCCGACATTGGGTTTAAGTTGTTCCTCGGAGTTCACTTCAGGGTCACATGTTCCATTGTTTTTTAAAGTTTTAACTTCGTCTTTTGCTCTGCTTGGACCTTTCTCTTCCTTTTCAACAGCATTTTCTATATGAACATCATCGTTTTGGTCACCTTCTTCAGAGTGCTTTGCATCTTCACTGGAGGAGTAGTGATCATCATCTGTTTCATCATCTTTGATTTTCCCCTCTGGGTGTTGTTGTTGTCGTTTGTGCTTCATTCTTCTGTTTTGGAACCAAACCTTTACTTGCCTAAAAAGTATTCTGTGATTAAAATGTTTTCCTCCTAATCATCTGAAGTTGGTTATTATTTTCACTTGGTTCGAAACAAAAAATCCTCAACAAAGTAACAGTTTTTTTTAGCTTTCTTGCCCATGATGTAGTTGTTATCTAAAACAAATTGTGTTTACAAGGTTTTATGTTTCACAAGCTTCGTCCCGCAAATGGAAGTTCCATCGGCCAGCCAGAACAATTGAATCGCATAGCGCTAGTTTGACTTGAGATCCGTAGTTTGACAACTTATTTTTGACCGACAAATATTTTTTGGTTTCTGAAGGAGTTGATTGCAAACTTACAATTTGAAAAGGGTCACAATGTAAGTTACCTTTCATCCGCATATGTAGACTAAACAGTGCATAACTAAAACCCACCAAAAGGTTTGACGTCTCACCTTTCAGTTAGATCCAACAAAGTAGCTATTTCAATTCTGCGAGGTCTGCAGAGATATTTGTTGAAATGGAATTCCTTCTCCAGCTCAAGAAGTTGGGTATTGGTGTAGGCTGTTCGTAATCTTCTTGCTGACCCTGCAGATCGTAAACCTAGAAATAAAATTTTTAAATGATAAGCCAATTTTCACATCTTAAAAATTTCTAATGCTTTTAGAGGTAGGATTTAAATTGTTTCTCTATTCAGTTTCCGGTCTGCTGCATTTGATGTGTAGTAGGCCTACAATACAATGAGTCCTTAAATTTCTTCCGCTTAGAACTTTATCCATTAGGA
Organism: Aplidium turbinatum; assembly: GCF_918807975.1. Taxonomy (NCBI): domain Eukaryota; kingdom Metazoa; phylum Chordata; class Ascidiacea; order Aplousobranchia; family Polyclinidae; genus Aplidium; species Aplidium turbinatum. The sequence goes on along the minus strand of NC_137475.1, from coordinate 28,721,325 downwards.
AATTTTGCCACTTTGCAACAAAAATTATTCAAAACCACTTCGACAGAAATACCACAAAAAGCATTGAAACAGTACTTTGAATGACGAAAAGACAAAGTCAATTATGGGGAAGAACTGCTCTTATTGTCACTTTAGAAAATCAGTTCTGCATAAAAGTCTTGTAAAAGTTTATTTAAGCTACACAAAAAATCTGACGCATAAAATGGTAATTTCATCGATAATTTGCATGATTCATAAAGACGCATGACGTGACAAATGCATTGATTTGGTTGAAAGTTGTACCTAGAGACGAAGTACGTTACACTGTAATTGAAACTACTTAATTTTGCATTAAGTAATGGAGTGTGAAAGGCCAATCCCAAATCAATCCTTTCCAACCGATTAAGTTTTGCGCATGTAACGAAAGGGGAAAAGTGGTTTCAAATGTATACAGACAAGACAAAATCAAAAATTAACTCAATGGAAAGATCAAAGATATTATTGAATTAGTAAGAGATTTGGGTAAATGAGTTGACCAGGTCTAAACGGACCAAGCTAACAACTGAATAGAAAGCAATATAGATATTTAAAACTGAAAAGAAACCAAACATAAGATCACGGGATTAGTTTGAAGAAGAGAACGGTCAGCATTAGATGTTTTTTGCTTGTCGTCCAGCCTTACACCAGGTGTCCTGCAAAACATACAGTCGCATGCTCTTGGGCGGTGTCGAACCGGCGTCCTTTCGAGTGGCTTTCCAACACTCGGCAATGCGCCGGACAGCATTGGATAAGAAAGCGGAATCAAGCGTCCAAGAACGAACATGGTGGCCCTTTTCAACAAGTTAAAGATGTTTGGAACGAGTTTTATTTGTTCAAACTGAAGCTTCTAAAATTAAAAGTAAGAAACTGAATGGATTAAAAAAACAAGTAAAGTTTTGGAATTAAACCAAAATTCCATTTCGAAATAGTTTTACTTCGTTAAGCCACAAGCCCGAACAATAATAATTAACAGTAACTTTAAAACAAACAAAGTAAACGCGTTTTTAATTTTCAATCGCGTTTTGCATTTTGAAATTGTAGTGCGCTTGTTTTTATTTCGAGTGTATGAAATAAACAAAATTCGGTGCTGGTGTAGCGGTCCAGAAGTGACCAGCAGGGTTGCTACTTCATTAATAATTATTATTATTTTGTTTTATTTTTTTGAAAAATAATTAAATTTCTAACCCCTCAAGAAGACACAGTGACAATTTTAAGCATTGATTAACTTTAACTAAAAAATTATGCATTGGTTTGAGAAAACTTGCAAATGAGTAAAATATTATGCAGTTAAATTTTTTTTACATATTGCAGTATATAACTAAGTTTCAGAGTAAACTGCGGACCTATAGCTAATAAAATCATTGGCAACGCAGAGAAGTTCAAAGATTTGCAGACATATTTTTTTCCAAGAGTTTTTAAAAAATGAAATATGTTATGTTTTCATACTTTGAAGATAAGTACTTTGTCTTTGCACACTGTGATAGGCAATTTGATCGAATTTAACCTATAACTTTAGTTTTACCTTTCATAAAATTAAAAAATTAAAATTCACTTTCTTAAGTGTTTTCAGGTTGTTTCATAAGTTTCAGCACAAGTACCAAAATAAGTTGACATTTTGCATGTTGCCAGTGGCAATAAGGTAGTACAAAATTACAAATATAGTCAGACTGTGTTTATCAACTACAACTTAGACAAGCAGCTTACTTTTGCAATTTAGCCTGCCATCAAACGCAAACAAGCCAGCCTTGAATCAAATCAAAGTTTGCACGATGTATTGGTGAGGTCTGTATCGAAGAATGCCATTATTCAAACATTCTAAGCGATACCTTATTTGAAACATTTTTTTATTCAAACACAACAATGATTTTTGTCGAAAGGTTTTGTTTTAACTTTCCAATAATTTTGTTGAAGCTGCTGCAACCATCAAATGTGGCAACCTTCGTTTGGTCACTTCTGGTCAAACAGTAACTTCTGGAAGCCACTTAACATGAAGAAAACCAGCCATTGCCACTGAAACCTCCAACCAATCAGAACATGTTATAAAAGGTTTCACGACAAGAATGAGGCGTCATTAGATTGTAAAAAATTGAACGATCACGCATTAGGCTATAAACTCCACAAGCAGTGGGAATGGACTTTTATAAAGTCGCAGTGTAGGCTAAGGCTTTTATGTAGTTAACAAGGAAAAATTACACCTCATTTTTTTCTTAAAATTTTCATGTATATTTTTAGTTTCCTAAAAGCTCCATGCCTTGAGAAACATGTTGCTGTGTTATCATTACAGGAGGGAGATACAGCAACACCAAAGTGCAAACCTTATCATAGAAATCTTCGTAGGACAAATTATGTTTGAAATTTTGTCGCCAACATCAAAAAATATTTCCTGAAAATTTGCTTTGAACAAACAAAAGCCTTATTTCAAGTTGCAACGCCGAGATAACGCCCTGAGGCCTATAAAAATTTCAATACATGCTCGAAATGAAATGATTAAAAAGCTACATGAGCAGAAAAAGAGCCTTATATTGATTACTTAGTGTATGCGCATTTTTTGATCGGTCAACAAACTAACAGGAAAGCATGTAATTGCGACATATGTAGCGGTTCCGTAAGCACACTGCTCTATGCTCTTTGTCAGCAAGCTGTAAACTGTGAAGCCTTGTCATCGCATCGCATCAGATGACGAACCACATTATGCCTTCAGCAGCAAAATACTCCAGTCAACCATCCCCACTCGATGGAAATAGCAGGCTGGCTATTTTGTTTTCGCATACCCTGCCTCCTCGCAGTTTTTGTCAAAAATATAGCGCAATAAAAATAAAAGGTATCCAAAATAAAGGCTAACTTACTGCTGCAACAAGGTGATGAAAGAAACCGTATGAAAAAAATACATTCTTATTGTGTTTCTGAAGCTAATTTAAGTGTATTGTACCGCGTCAGTATCCAACGTTTGAGATTCACATTACATATCATATCAAATAAAGTATGAATAAAAGTTAAAAAATTTAAAAAAAAGAATTAAAATTAAGTGATCATTGAAAGAGTGACTGCTGATCTTGACTGAATTGTAAAATGCAAGACAACATGATTTCAACGCCATTATAATAAAAATATTATTTTATTGTTTTAATTGTTCTTACGGCATTTTGTTTTAATTTTTCCATAATAACCTATACCATATCGCGGAAGAAGAATATATAGTATCGATAACAATCGATTAATTATTGCACTGCTGCAGTATGAGCATACAGCAACAATTAAACAAGCAAGAAAACAACAGATTGTTGTGATGTAAGCACGTATGTTGTTTAGGAAGAAAAACATTTCTTTGTAGCCGGCACAGCTACAAATCCAAGATATTCTCATAAGAAGATAAAAGTTAAACCACGTAATAAGAATCCACCACACATTATTATAAATTTTAAAATCTGCTTTGGATCAAAAGAAACATTCAAAAGGAAAAAAAAATTAGTGGAAACTGAAATTGAATGTGATTGATTGTGAAATCTTTGTCCTCGGACATAGTCTCTTTTGAAGCATAGGCTAATCTTGGCAGTTTTGCAATTCAAAGAGGCTTTGAGCCACTGACGTAATTTGAGATTGACAGAATAAAGTTGCCGCTTGTTGAAGTGTTTTTAAAGTCAATTATTCCATCCACCAAGTGCCGCTAAATGGAGAGCAATACACGAATGTGTTGCTCAAGCGAACACCCCGAGAGTTGAAGCAGCGTTGCTTGATCTTGGAGTTGCTTTGTTTCCGACGTCAGGTAGAGTTATCCGGTCGGCTATTTACATTTTACAGTAGCTGGAACGCTTGCAGATCACTTTTCTTTCTCAAAAATCATTGTAAACGATAATAACCTTGAAATGTCAATTGCGGTCATTTGACGGTTTTTGGACAAAAAAAATCTTTATTTTAAAAAAAGTATAAAAGCTGTGCTTTGAAATTCCTAATTACGGTACTTTGAGAGATTCAGACATCCCTTTTGGAAATAAACGAAACAATATTGCTGTTATGCGTTTGCGTAATTGTCACCATTCGATGAATGCAAAATAGCAGCACCTCCTTAGTAGCCTATATATCAATTTTTGCATAAAGTGCCTGAACTTAGATAGAATTTAGTACGTACAACAGATATTTATTGAAAAGGGTCATAAGCAAATTTACATGTGCAACACAATAAGCTCGTCTGCCATCAGAACATATCTAACCAACAAATAAGTCATTTCTTGCATGAACTCAATCTCTACAAACGTTGCATCAACGTAAAAAAGGACTGATTTCTGCGCTGGGTAGTTATTTTGACATGTCTTTTCAAGTGGATACTTTAATCAATTTACTTTGCGGGCAATTGAGAAAACAGTTTGGCGTTCATTGTTTGTACAATGCTGAATGGTCAAGTTGTGCGCCGGCAATTTCTTTGCTTGACATGGAAAGAGTTATGTCTAATTGTTGTTGCAATGCAATCTAAGAGCACACTAATCACTGGTTGAATGCTTAGAAGTTACATTTTACAAACGAAGCACCCGGATCATTTAATGCTCGTTACATTAACAACAGGTTTGCATTTCATGATTACCTCGATCGTCACAAAATGTTTTCTTATTTATTGTCATATTTTTTTTTAAGAAAGGACCATCAACCGTTTTTGTTGCAAAAGGGATATCTTTTGAATAAAGTTAGATAATATCATATTATGTGTTTGGTCTGTAGCGAGCCAGTGACGTCATATGAGCAAATGAGTGTTAGACCACAAGCTTAGACGATGAAATAAAAATCGTTTTAAAATCAACATCGAAACACATTCCGAAATGATGACACAACAAACTTACAGAGATAATAATGTTTTTAGCATTTTTTCCTTGTCAATTTTTAGAAATAAAATTCTATCTAAAAGATTCTATTGTATATCGATTAAACCTGACGAACTCTTTTGAAAGGGTGCTGTGACAAAAAAAAACATGGCAAAAATGCCTGTAAAAATTTAAAATGACGATAAAAAATCTAACGTTTCTACAGTGTGGTTAAAAAAATTTAAATAATGAAAAAAGCACTCAGGAAATTGATCAGTTCCACGGACACGTATAAAAGATGTATCGAACGTGTTTTTTACTGCTTCAACACCTTTAAATTTCTAATCAGTGTTGATACCAAAACTAAAGCTGACCCACACTAAGGGGATATCAAAACATATTGAAAATGACCAATTCCCAACGGGCAACACATGATTTTAACATGAATTTTGACATGATTTTAACAATTCTTTAACAATACATTGATATATGCAACACTTGTTGCTCATAAACCAAACTACTGTAAGTTTATATAGGCTAATAAGTTGTAACATGGATTTTAAGATAAGCATTTGTGTGACAAAGAGGTGTTAACTTTTCCTGCAATACTTCGCAAGAAAAAGCAACTTTTCACTAAGCAGAAAACATCACAATGGTAGTTCCCTTGCATTTCAAAGAACTTTAACCCTGAAAAGGGGTTTACCTTGTCCGCTCTTCGCTGAAGTGTTTGTTTGCGGAGCTATTCTCGTTCTGTGCAGAAGTGGGACAGTTAATATTTATAGTCATTGCAATGATTTGTTGTCTTTGTACAGACGTCAGATCTTAAATAAACATCACACTAGACTTTTGTATAATTTGAAAAGCATAAAAAGACCAAGTAAACTTGGCGCCAAACTTAGAAATCATTAAATCTTCATAGTGTGTGTTTGCATTGTTCGAAACGGAAATTAATTTTAAAAATAACGAAGTTTTTCGACGTAAATTCGTTAGTTTGATTTTGATTCAAATTAAGTTTCGTAGTGAAAAATTTGCTTTTGTTCAAAATTCAAGCAATGAAATGTACGAGAATCTCATAACTCAAATAGCACCGTGGAAAACTTAAAAAACGTGTGGCATCCCTTCATGTTATTCCAAAATTCAACAAGAGTTAGGTGTGCTCAACAAAAATTTATTTTGAAACGGTTTTTCCCCATAAGTTGACTACAAAACGTCACTAAAACAAAATAGCGTGCCACAGCAAGTGATTCATTGCTGCTTTTTCGTGAACTTGCGTTAGCGAGATGCAAAGGTTTGATCAATATGCTGCGTATACTTTTTGATTGTGAAAATGGTTGACTTTTTTCCCCCAGCATACCAGAAGAAGAAACAAGCTAGCCTACTGGCTTCAACAAGTTAAGCGCAAATCTAATGTACACAAAGACAATGGTTTTTGCAGTCAAGCGGTCATGCATTTCATTACCGTATATGCTGCTGCTGTCAAAACTGGTTAGAAGAGTGGGGCATGTAAAAGCAATAGTCTGTAATGGTTTTAAAGATTTAATTAACGCTAGAGTAGTAACAATTGTTATTGAAGACGTTACAAATGTTTAGTCAGCTCAAATCAAAATGGCTTATCTTTGAGAGAATCTTTTAGATGAGTATCCAGCAAAGTTCAATAGTTACAAAAGCCATGATAAATTGACAAATTTACAAGATAAACACATCCAATGTTGCAATAGATAACTGTCAACATCGCATGTGCAGTTTGCATAAGCAAGAGAAGTAAATATCACAGCATAGTATCAAATCAAAAGTCCATATTTGATCAATGCAAAAAAACAAACATGCTACAACGAAAACCCTAAAGTCATTGCTAAATATTATGTACAAACAATTTTGAGGAACAAAACATTTGTAACACTTAAAACTACTTGCTAGTTTTGTACGATATATCTCTCATGATCTCAAAGTCCAACTAAGATCTAACCTAACAATTCACATTCTCTTCACTCCAACCAGCCTAGAGAACCTTCTATTGTCTTAATTTCATAGGAGAAAGTTTTGAAAAATGTGATGTCATAAACTTCACTTTTATAATGTGTCCTCAAAAGTGGACACCGGGCACTAAAGGCATTAAAGATGCATAAGTAGAAATCTCATTGCAGAAAATTTTACACTCGTTTTCATTTGGAGTCCTTAATTTTATTAGGGTTTGTTGCAATGTGTGATTTATATTACAGACATACAAATCAAAATAACTTCAACGAGTTTAGCATAATTATTTTATTTTTATCACACAGCGATAATACAACATAATTGAATAAAACTTTCAAACTCGTTCGACACGTTCTTGTGTCCTCATTAGGAAATGGGATGAGATTGAATGGAAAATAGAATGGAAGGGAGATGTTGAGATGGAAAATGGAAAATGTCAAGAAAGGAAAGGAATGAATGATACAGTATATCAAACATATAACTTTTATCTATGTGTAAGGTACACCCTGAAGACCCCGACAAAAATAATCATATGATTATCTAAGTCAAGGTGCCCCCAGAACTTTACAGTAAATAAAGCTTAAGCGATAGATGAGACAGAAAGCTTGCCCGGCTACAAATTCTAAATATAGGCTACACCGTTCATTCCACCAACTCTAGAAAATTGCGATACTTTGCTGGCTTTTCTGAATACCAATTTGCAACAATGGTTCACATCCGCTTCTTCGTCGTGTGTCACAAGGCCGTAGCCAGTGTTTTTTTAAAGGTGTTTTGGGGGCCCAAATTTCTTTAGCGGTTTCCCAAAATTTGGACTTGCAACAACAGTAAAAAAGTAATGGTTGTTTCTCGCTATGTCTTGTCGATAATACGAATATAGCCTACGATCAATAGTTCACGTCCGGGAAAAAAAATAAGTGGAGGTACAGCTAACAGCTGAATCAAAGAGTTATTCACAAAAGAAGTGCACCTTCGATACTCGTCAATGTTTATTTCTGATTTATGGCGCATAATGATCAGTTTTTACGTGTGGAAACATAACAAGCAGAAGCCAACAAGCACACTTTGTTTGATTGTGCAGCAAACTTGTTTGGCGGCCGTGTTGGGCAGGCTGTTTGGTCGCTGTTACAATCATTTTAGCTGTGCCTTGTCGAATAATTCATTTTATGTTGCGTTGATTGTATGTAGTTATGGCTGTTTTTTGGTATTTAAATGAAACACTTGCGGTCTCTTAAAACTACTTAGCGGTCACCCAAACCAAACGTTAAAAAAAACTGGCCGCAGCCCAGAGCACCCGCTAGAAACAGCAAGTTTGTACCGCTACAAACCATCAGAAATAACTGTTCATTGACCATATGGTCAGTGACCACTTTAAAAATGAATATTGCTTTGTAGAAACAATCACAATGTACTTTACCTTTTGATGAACACGACAACGTTGTCGTAACGCAAAACACCGCAATTGGTCAATAAAGAGCCAGGACAGATTTGTGTCAAAGTGTAAACAATAGTGACAGACGGTAGGCAAGTGAATGATGGATGGGCTGCAGATCGGTGGAGATGCATCACCACAGTTTGCTCATTATATTTCAAACTGACTGAAACCGCGGATATGTAAACAAACCAGTTACTCTAACATTTAAGGGCTGTTTATATTTTTCACAAGATCACTTCCACTTTTGGTCTTCAGAAGATAAAGGCTTTGAAGCTTGAAATTTTTTTGTAAGTATTGAAAATCACATTTCAAGTAAATTTACATGTGCTGTATATACAGTATATTGTAGGCCTATATAATGCATTGCATAACAAAGTGAATGTTGTGTCATCTTTTGCTGTAATAAGGCTTAATAAAATCTAATTGAAAACTACAGCAACTCAAACGAAACACAATTATAAACTTAGGTCAATCAACTTGTAATTGCGGTTGCAACCATTGACTTGTGGTTTAATTGTGGAATAAGAGAAATGGAACTATGGTTGTATTGTTATCAACCAATTTTCAAAAGCAACAATTTTAACTCACATCATTCACAAAAGCATAGTCTATACGAGTCACCAGTAAACTTTTTCGTCCTCATTGGTAACTACCATAATTAATATTTTTTTATGGAGCTTTTGAAGTTAAGGTGAGTATATTGTGAAGTGAGCATCATTATCTGATTAACAAATTTATGTAAAGTCCTGCATCATTAATCAAGTGTCGTTTAAACTTTGAACAAATAAGCGGGTCTCTTTCATCAAAATCAAATCTGGCATTGACAGGGCGAGAATTTTATCACGTAGCCTAACGGTTTGATGATTTAGCAAATCACATGTTTCAAGCTAAACATGGTTTGCAACATATTTAAAGTAAACAGTTCTGAGCTAAGGGTTTTACTGTTTTTATTCTTATGACTTTTGTAACTATTCGCTTTAGGAGAAGAATTTACGCTTTTATAGAAACAGCGTTTAGGTTTAGGCCCTAGACTTTCTGGTTTTTAATTTTGTCACGTTGCATCGACTTCTTATAGTAGTCATAGTTGCATACTTTGCATTAAACCTGAACACTGAAACCACCAATACGTATCCTAATAAAATAGAGAGCATCCATTTCTTAGCTTCAGATTTCCGGTTGGTAGAAAGCTGATAACTGAACTATATCACTTTTGAACAACACTCATAGTGTTTGCTTTATATAGGCTTATACCTAATGTCTGGTTAGAGACATACAGTTCAGGAAGTCAAACTTAGCGTCCACCTTCACCAGTCAAACAAAGTTAAACACTCAAGCCTCACATTTTGAAACGCAGCATATGGTTTAAAACAGGGGATTTCTGTGAAACATTTGTACATCGATTTGAATTTATGGAAATATAACAAATGAAAAATGGCATCGAATGGTGCAACTAGAAGGTTGTGCCAGGGATGCAAGCACTTTTGAAGAAGTAGAAAAATGTAAGCAATAAATGTCTTTCTTAAAGTTAGCTCGTCTTGAGGTGGCTTGTCGCCATGCCAGATATTACTTTTATAGGAACAACTGTTCAGGTTTTTTAGTTTTGTTCTTTTAAAATTGCAAGGCATCAAATTGCGCAGCAGATAGGCTACATTGACAACGTTGCTGTTTCATCAACGATTTATGAGTTACGTTTATTTCATCAAAATACTGACAAAAGTGGTGGTTTAACAAGGCAAAGTATTTTTTGTTTGATTCTGGACGTTTTGTCACAATGAAGTGCAATGTGCAAAGCACGACAATGAGTCATCAATAATTTTAATGATGAACATGCAATTCGAAAGTGGACATGCTCCCAGAGAAAATGTAGCAACAAAAATTTTAATCTCATTGTTGTGAGGTCCAGTTTAGACAAAAGTCATTGTCTCTAACCTAGCAATAAGGACCGAAAATTAACAATTACTGCATCAGCTGAATTTGATATTTTCGACAATTCATTAAACTACTCCTTTGTCTTTTTTTTGACATTTTCAACATTTGACATTTCCTTTTAAATGACACAACATGATTTTGTAGAGATCAATTCTTTTTTAAAACTGTCATTTTATTGAAAGAGATAATGACCCTAATCAATATTTTGTTGCAGTTTTAGCCATGGGTCTGGTCACCTTAGATTACAATTAAATTTAAAAACAAACTGTAGAAAAGATTGAGTGAGAATTGCGATTTCTATTAGATTTACTCAAAGTAACATTGTAACAGAAACACAAGACTACATTGACAATACCAATTGGCGGATTTAAAGCACCTTGCTGAGCTACTTTGAATAGACTGTGAGTTAAAACTATTGATGTAAAATTGGTAGGGCATGTATTCCATAACATATGCGTAGGAGCCAAGAATGCAGGGGTGCAACTGCACCCCCAAACTTTTTAATTTGTTGACATTTTGGATAAATTTGATAAAAATTTGGCAGAAAAAATCCAGATGTTTACAAAATTTATGAAAAGTATATCCCAATTCAATGGGCTCTGATATTGAAAGTAATGCTTCAAACGCATAACTTACAATATCAACATACTCAGCTGAAATTGTAGCCTGCAAGTTTAGTTCACAAGATTTGAAATAACTTTTCTACTTATTGTTAATATTTGAAAATATCGGCAAAGACACTTTATGGCAAGCCAAAATAAGGGGAGCAGCTGACTCGAAGACTATATCACTTCGCTGCTTCCTGTCGTCTGTTGTATCGCACCTGTGATCGCAGTGTACTGTATATTATCGCAATGGGCGAAAATAAAAACACGATGATTATTATTAGATGCGCCACAACATTGAATTTGAAAGTTATGCTTTAACTGCATAACATACAACATCAAAATGGAAATGATCAGTTGAATATTTAGTCTACATCTAAAAGTTTAGTTTACAAAATTTTAAAAATGACTTTTTAACTTTTTAAGATTTTGGATCATTGTGACAATTTGTATTTTGAAGTACATGTAGGCCTATTATTATCTTTTTAATGTGAAATGTTTTCCTGTATTGGGGTATTTGTATTGTTATGGTGCGATCTCATTTTAGGCGATGCTATAGTAGCCTAACTGATAAATTACATTTACAGTATATACCAGACTATTGGTAGAAGTGTAGAATTTTTAATCAGGTGGTCTATGCTTTGTCGCAAAAAAATATATTTGAGCGAAGCTGATTACTGTATATTTGGGCATGATTTTTTTCGCACCCCCAAAAATTAACGTTTCCCTATAGGCTACGCCTATGTGTCACAAGACATGTTTGACTTTCTTCATTTTATAAAATCTTATTAATTCTTCCTCATCACATTTGATTTATATTTTATCAAAAAAGTAGCACTTTCGCATCAAGCGGATTCACTGAAATAATAAAACCAAATGGGATTTGTGTATGATTACAAACTGACAAGAAACAATTAGTGCACATTAAGAGTTTCACTCATTGAATACTCCAAGCAAATTGAATGTTTGATGTATAAAAGTTGCCCATAGTGGTCATCATTTAAGGTATCCATTCAAAATTTAGGTCTGGTATTATAAAAATCTTTATTTGAAAACTTTTAAAGCTCGATGCGTCACGCAGACAACATGTAGCTTATGGTCGTGACGAGTGATCCAATTGAACCAGCTCTCTTGGCGTGATACTTGCACCAATTAAATTACATCAAAAGAGATAAACTCTACCAAATTTCGTTCACAAGCTAACGAGTTTTTATATTGCTTTACAGGTAGCCTAGATACATTCTTATCTACAGCTAAACAAACATTTGGTAAAAAAAAAGACAAACTTACTCCTCGAGTTACCAGTTTTCTTTCCTTTTTTGTCTTCCAACCAAGGAAAGTCCTTTGGCTCCTTCTGTCCTGTATCTTGACCAGGATAGGCAGCAATGTAGTTGTTACCATGAAACATATTAGTTGGGTGTACAAATGGTTTTTGAGGTGTTCTCGTGTCTGATATTAAAGTTTGTCCAGTAAACGAGGACCTGTCAGGCTCGGGATTAATGGGCATGTACTTTCCCGGAAAATAGTCTATTCCTGGATAGTTCGACGGAGGCCCAAAGTTATTTGCCGTCATTGTGTTGAAATAACTGTTACTGTGATGTTCCTTTGAGCCTAAGTCTGGAGCACCAAAATGACCTCTCAGATCGTGGTTTAAGTCATATTCTACAACGGGGAGACGATTATCGAATTTGTTGATTCCGTTACTGTGAGGATAAAACTTGCTACGTTCGCTAGTCCAATGTCTTTCGTAGTATTGGCCTTGAACTTGTACGTCGGCAACTGCTGGCAGAAGTCCCCTGCTCTGAAATGCATTATTTTCGCAAAACGTTGCTGAAGTCTCCGATGTCGAAAACGCTGCATTGAAAGGTGAAACGTGCCCATTTTCGTTATGTTTTGATGAATTACTTTGGTTTGGTTCGGTAATTGAGTCATCACGTTTACCATCGACATCTAACGAACTTTTTTCGGACATCACAGAATTAGCTGGTGATTGCTTTTTTAGACGACTGTCTGGTCCTTGCATAAAGTTGTTTGGTGCGACTCTGAAGCATTCTTCAAACGACGGTTCCGAATTAATAAATCCTGTCTCTCTGTACGTCATCATATTACAAGCTCAATACATATCATCAACTACAAAACGAAATGTACCAACAGTTCTTTGTCCAACTTTTCAATAAACACAGACCTTATGTGATGTCTACCTATTAAAGTACCTGTTGCAGTTACTCCACAGGATAGCAAATCAAACCTGATAGTAAAAAACAAACAACGCTCCAAAAGTAGTTTCATACTTCTGTCAATAACTGGCCTGTCAACAGTCGATAGCAAAAGTCGCTTGCCAAGTTTGTCACAGCTGTTGAGCGTCCGCCATTTTGATTTGTTTGTATTAGCCTTGAACCACAAGCAACCGATACACTTTGCCGTTGCCTTGCAGGGTAAACTAAAACGTTTACTTGAGCAAACATTTAACCAACTCAACTAAATCTGAACTGATGTAACAATACTACATATTTTGAGTACTTCAGCACTTTATGTTTTACAAACGTGATTGGAAGTTTCTAAGAAAAACTCACAGTTTTCACTTAAAACGTAAACGAAGTCAAGAATGCAAATGCTAAAGAAAATCTTTCGCCAATATGCAAAAGCAAACATGAAAAACAATTTTTAAAACAAATCGTGGCCAATACTGCAGGCCCTTGGCACGTTTCATCGCCAATGTATGCGGTGTTCAATAATTGCTATGCTGCAGCAGCTGCTTGCAGCGCAAAATAGATGGCTTGCTGCGTCATATAAGCCCAGTATGGTGCATGTCATGACAAAGTTAGCCAAAGTATAAAAATATAAGTTACTTGGTCACTTTTTGCATCGTCGTAATGCTATTTTGCGCTAGTTAGAGAAAATGTATTTTACATTTAAATTGTTTATTTGTTACCAAAGGTTGACGATTTATTCTGTAAGATCGGAATGCTTGAATGGTTTTCTATTGCAAAGTGCAACCCAAGAATTGATTTAAAACATACGATTTGGAAGCATGAGCGGTTTGTGCTACCATGGATTTACGCTCATATTAAAGACTCTAGGAAGTAGTGTGACGATAGAAATGCACGAGAGAACTGGCTTCTTGCGTTAGTTTTTACCAATCAGATTAACATTATAAGGTAATCGGGCTTCACCTTTTATTATTGCATCACGTAACTCAGATGTAACTGGAAACAGAAAGGCATTTGGAAATTTGACTTTCTGTTTCAAATAGACCATCGTGATTTAAACACGTTACATTTATTGAGTTTGGAGCTGATGGTATACAGATGTATAAACCACATGTATTTTGTTATCCGGGTTAAGTAAACAGTGACTATCCAGCCGTTGTGTTATTTTTGTAAATGTTTTTTGGAATTTCCCTTTCACTCTATCACGGATAGTTAATTCGATGCTACAACATATCATTTCTAAATAATATGAGATATTCTACTGGTGCAAATAAAGCTAAACTATCACAAGATGTATACAGTGACAATCTGCTTTTATTCCGACGTTTCTTCAACCAGACACGACTGACTTCTTCAGGGTACATTTCTGTTGTGGATTTCAGAAGTCTTTATTCTCGATCTGAGAAAGCTTCTTTGGTAGTTTGAGCCCTGGAATTATTGCATACTTGTAGAAGCCGTTAAACCACTAACGCATGCCCGGTCACCGAGTTTGACGAATTGGAATTTCCGTTTGTTGAAATATTTCTTTCACTGGATGCCGCTAAATTGAGAGCCATCCTTAAATTTCGTTACTCAAGCGCACACCTGAAGTGCTGAACCAGCGCTACTCTCTTGATCTTTCAGTTTCTTCGTGAGCAAAACGGGGCGCTTTAACCAATTGAGCTACACCAACGGAGAAGTCATTTAAAGCAACCGGTAAGTTTCAACTTTATGTATAAAAATCTAGACATAAGAAACCTGAAGCAGGAAAAAATGCAAAAAGTATCGTATTCAATGAAAATCAACAATGTTTTCCACAATGCTACAGGCTACTTGTGTTTGTGAAGTTGATATTCAGTTTTTATAACATTTCATTAAGTTTATTCTTTATCTTCAACAAGTGCGTTCTTCATGCCCCATCACTAATAGCTTTTTCAAAAATAAGATACATAATGTCCTGAGGTGCATGATAATTAGCAGCAATAGCACTTTTTAAAACTTTTCTGTTTATTGCAAAAAATGATTTATGTTAATTGTAATCTTGTGTGATTTTTCACTTCACGTCTGGACATAATAAAGAGCAATTCCTAAAGATTAAACTTAGCTACAACTCGAAGTATCAATAGTGGTTTTGTGACCCTATCTCGAAAGTTTGACAATCTATATTCTATTATCTAGTCCTTTAAGATTTTGCATATTTAACAGACGTAGAAAGTGAAATAACAATAATTTGCACTTGTAGTTACAATGTGTCAGTGGCCTTCATCCAGTCGCTTGGCTATCTTATTCGTGACTTCCTGCCTTTAAGTTAGGGCCTATGGTTATCAGTGACAAAGTAGACGATACAGGCTTTCCACAATAGTCTATTTTCTTATTTTCTCGTTAATCTTTATTCTGAAAATAGATGTAGACGCCAGACATTTGTCTGTCCTGAGGATGGAAGCAATCTGTCTGGACTACTGAGGTAAATCGATGCAAAGTAGATCTATTTGCATGTTCATTCACCATGAAAATAATTCTTCCAACATATACTTGCACAACCACGCAGTTATTGTGATAACAAACTCACCACAGCCCAACGATTGTATAAACGTATTTGGGAAAATATTTTTGAAATGATTGAGTACATTTCCTCAGGGCAATTGAAATCTGAACAGGTTTGTAATTCATAAAAATTTAAGTTTGTTCAAGGTTTGAGCAAAGGATGAAAATAATAATAGTTTTGTTTTCACCTACTGCACGTTTCGGTATTGAAATGTCAGGAACAAAAGCAACAAAACGCACATTGTTTTGCAATTATCATCACTACAATCATGCAATGACATATCAAAATAGATGACAAGTTAACTCTCCACTGTCACTTTTGTATCGTCAACCAAGACCTTTATTTAATCGTGCTGTGAATGCTCGAAAAATACAAACAGCGTCTTTTCGGAGACTGTTAATGTTTTTCTAATTCCAGTTATGCAATCTATAATTAGATTTTATTGGTCTTTACTTTTTCTACGAAATCGATAAATGAATGATGTTTGTTTCATGTGTAGCTTGCAACTTCCACCAAGTCACATGTAACCACGTTATCTGGAATTAACGTTAACTGTATTTGAAGGGTTCAGTCAATAGGGTATCCGGACAATTGCCCCCTTGACAATCGCCCCCCGGACAATTGTCCCCCTCCGGATAATTGCCCCTGTAGGACAATTGCCCCCCGGACAACTGCCCCCGGATAATGAATACCAAGAGAATAATAAAATTTAAGCATGACTTGGTGAAGTTAATTCATAGCACGCAGATGTTTGGTAGCAACATCGTTACTCGTCACACCGAACAAAGGAAAGGCAAGCGGAAGGATTGCAAGGCCAATATCAGGCAGATGCTGACTTTGCTCTGAAAGTTCGTATGCTTCCAGCTGTGGCTTTCATTCGACAAAATGAAGTAGTTAGTGCGTTTGAAACACTTCAGGATACCATGCCAACAGAAGCTGACTCGACCGTAGATTACTTTGAAGATGTCTTCATCGGAAGAAGGTGAAGAAGGCTACGCATCAACAGACGATCACCCCGTTTTCCGATCAGCATGTGAAGCATGCATGATCGTGTAGTGGAAGATCTTCCCCGCACAAACAATTCGTTGAAAAGATGGCATATCCACCTTCAAGCTAGCATTACTGCATGTCATCCAAACGTTTGGAAGTTTAATTAAAGAGCGAGCAGGCTTTAGCAACGGTAACAATTAACCAAATGGTTGCAAGATTTCTTGCACCACCGCCGAAAAACGCTATCAAGACTGTTCAGCTCGCGTTGCAACCATTGTAGAAGACTATGAAAATCGCAATGTACTTGACTTTATAAGAGGAATCGCTCATAATTTACATTTCTAGTGGCGATGTTTATATATCTTTCTGTCGCAAATAAGAATCAAACCATTAACGCTAATTAAGAAAAAACTTTACTGCACTTTTTGATGGAATTGTCTGGGGGGGCAATTGTCCGGGGAAAGTTGTCCGGGGGGCAATTGTCCGGGGGGCAGTTGTCCAGGGGCAATTGTCCTAGAACCAGTCAATAGGTTGCCACAAGATAGGCCACAAACTTATCGAAAACGCCGGTTCAAGCACATTTGTAAAACGCTAATGTTTGTTGAAAATTCTTTTACTACCCTACTACAGTACTATATACGTTAAAGCAGTGGGTTTTTATACTTTAATTTGCGACGCACTGAGAAAATATAAAAGTTTTTGGCAGACTTACACGTCAATTCGAATAAGTTTCCTACTCTTGTTTTCTTTTTAAATTCTTTAATAGCAGAAAATCCCCATTTTCAAAGCAATGAAAATGCAAATTGTAGAAATATCTTTATGTCTTTTATACCAATCATTAAATAGGATTTGCAAGTGTTGTGCCATGATGTAAGTTTAGGGTAACCAGACAGCCAAAACTTGCCAAGCTGTTTTCGAAAAACAAAATTTGTAAAACATTGTAACTTTGAGTATCAATGCTGCTCTTCTTCGTTAAAATAGTTGCTTGATTAAGATGATTTTAAAAGGAAGATCTAGTCCTCTACGTGCAATACTAATATCAATGCTAATATTATCTTTCAAAATCTCCGAGGCACACCTGAGAATATCTCGCGGCCGCGGCATACAGCTCTATACACACATTGGTTTTAAACCTTTGAAAAGCTCTCAATATTTTCCTGATTTCAGCAAAAGTCATTTGCTCTTCGTAAGAAAGTAATTGTAGAAATAATAATTTTATCTTGAAGCTTGTGCTAAACAGTGTTTTATTCAATGAAATTAAGATGTTTTTTGCAGTATTTGTAGAACTGAATAGCTGTTACTCAATTAATGTTTTTCTCAAAAAACATATTACTCAATAAATAGAATCATGTTGATTTTATTTGAATGATAGGCTATTGTTGTACTGACGAAGCCACACGTATGCGACAAAAGCTCTACTCTAATAAATTGATTTTTTTCCAATTTAGTGTGACACTGTCTACTTTTTAAAAATATTTTGTCACACTACGCATCCTTGTGGATCATCGGTAGAGCTATAGAAAGATTTAGTACTAAAAGTCGTAATATCTGTGGATCCAGACAAGAGTGAAACATTTTTGGGGAAAACCGACTAACAATAATGCAATGAAAGGAAGCTGTATTTATTTGACAATTGAAACATTATCTAAAACATAAAATGTTATTTAAAAAAAATCTGCTTTACAAATAACTTTAAGTGTCACCAGTGCCTTTAAGAAGACAACTTGAGCCCTTTACAAATGAGATGCCTGGCTTGCCCTAACCCAAACAGTAACCTCCAAAGAAAGCAACAGGACTGCAAGCATAAGTAATCTTTTTTGTCAGACTCTAAGAAACATGCTTGGCTCCCAAAATGATCCCGGTCCGGGGTTGGAAATTATCCCTAAACTCTCCCAGTTAACCCCACCAAGTTTCACCACTATCACCGAACTGCAATGTACTGTGACGCAGTTGAAGAATATTTTGGTTAATTAGGTTAATGCATACCAATCCCGGCAGGTAGTAATACCAATGTAAAGTGGAATGACCTATCAGTAGGAAATATGTTCGAATGAGTCTTTTGTCTCACAATATACTTTAAATGATGGTTATATTGCTTCAGGAGAGTTTGCTTTTTTATACCAAAAACACGCATGGCAAATCAACACACTTTGACTTGACTGGCCTTGACTTTTGTAAAGGACGTCTTTCGCCCACCAGGTAATATAGACAGATATTTTAGTTAAAACTCATATTTTAGCACCGCGATTTGCATTTTTGCCTGTTATGCAAAAGAACGCATTATTTAGACATTCATCTAAAAATTTCTGAAATCTTTTAGAGGTTTATAAAAATTTTAATGTAATCTATTGTTTATCTAAAAAAGAGCTACAAACTATACTGTTGATATATAGGGGATAACTACAGGGTAGTAACCTTGAAATAACAGAAAGAACAGTCCTATAACGGTATCCAAAAGTATCATGTTTCCGTATATTTTAACCAACAGTTGAGAGCAGCAGTTATTGTTTAGAATCAGCACTTACTATTTCTTGAATTATTAAAAAAATTAAACTTAACCTCATGCTTCCTAGAAAGATCCCTTATGTTTTTTTTGTTTTTTTTTGTTGGTTTGAAACTAGTATAATTTGAATTTTATGCTTGAAACTAGCACCCCTTTCAAAGTATTATTTTAACATTACACAATTTAACAATTTTCAAACACTTTCTGCAAATTATAGGCTATACAATTATGAAGCAAAAGAAGTTTTGTATACAAGTTTTAATCTCGATAGTCATAATAATAGATCTCAGCACTCTGTTCTTCTAACTTAACTCCGAAATATTTATTGAATAAACTGCTCCTCTTTACGCACCAAGTCTGTAGCATCTTCATAACACGAGTTTTTCTGCAGGTGTTAAGTGTTAAATTTTGATGCCCCTGTAGCTTTACGATGAAAGATTTAACAATTTTTTTAAAAACGTGTTGTTTTTATATTTTGTGCTGTTAAAAAAACACTCTACAAAACATAACTTTCTAAGAAAAATTATACAACCTAAAAAACAGTAAGCTAATCAATGAAAACTGAACTAATAAGGTTAAAAGCCAAATGCGTGCTACTGCAGTATCCTGTCAGGCAATCATAAATGCCAGTAACCGTACTTTGTAACGACTCCCGTCTATTCATTTCATGGTAAAGTCTTGATCAAGTGAATATTTTTTTTATTTTCATTGCGATGCCCATTTAGAAAATTAACTTCACTTTTATTATCGCGTACCAGTGCCCGCTTGTGATGACTCAACGAATGCTAGATGCCAAAGATTCCTGAATGTCGACAAGCTCGCATTAATGCTATTTAGGACGAAAAATGATTGAGCCATGAGGCTTGAATAAATTGTAATAAATGCTTTTACACGAATACGTGTTATTAAAAACGTTTGTTTATTTTGTTATAATTTTGTTCAAATTTGTCACTTATCATCTTTATTTTTGGCCAAAATCAATGGATGCTCTAATATGTATATACTGTAGACTTTCTTGAGACAAACAAACATGAACAGTTTACACTGATACGTTATTTATGGTTGTCCGAAAAAAATGTTTTCAATCAAAGTAAAATGAAACAAAAAGCTCAACAAAACATAATAAATCAAAACCAATTTGACATAAGATATTGAATTTTTTTTTTCTGACAAGCGCACAAGTTACTGTGAAACCTAAAACTAAAGCACTACTCACAAGATGGCATTTAAAGGCCACAAGATCTGTGAAGTCAACTTCCATTTGACAATATGATAATCAAAAGAAATTTGCTTTTTCTATTCATAACTGTCACATTTACTATAGTCCTCACCATCATTCGAAGTGCGTCACTGATCACACCTTAATTACTTCGGGGCTCCTCACTTCAACTACTACTCCATTGCTCCGCGTATTCATTTGTCGGTTGGTTGTGTGATCAAGTGGTTGAAGCGTCTGTTCGAAGCTAGAAATTGGTCGATTTGAAGCTTATTGCAAGCACGCTACTTTGTCTTTGGCAAGACAATTAAAAACGTGATTGAAGGTGGACATGAAGATTGGCTTCTCGCCTACCACCACACTTCAGTCGTCACCGAGTGCAAATCTTCAACCACTGAGCATCAAGCTGAATACCACAAAAATAAAATGCGCACGATATTGTTTATCAAAATAGGGTTAAATCGCCGCCATTTGTTCTTAAACGTGTTGGAACAATGGAAAAGATGTGATATCTGCTGCACCCAACGATTAAACTCTAAGATTTAGAACTGAAATTCCCAAACATGCAATCAGTTGTTCCAAATTTGCCCCAGAGGTAAACCAGCCTTGAACAAAGTGTTCCGACTGCTCTATTCTTCCTAAGTATTATGCCTACGACCATTTTTTTTTTTTATAGCAAACAACTATGCTTGTGTGACAATGATGCTAATGAGTTGATATTTGCGTTTCAATATACCTAATGCCATTTCAAATATGGCTTTATCCAATGGGTAAAATCGTTTGGATTTCACACCCTGGTAGGCTACTACAACACCGTGCTGGTGGCAGAAATTCTGCTGGCTGACTGCAGAAATCTACACGGGAAAGCAATGATAAAGCACTGTACTGGATATTCTGTCAAGAATAAGCTTGCTTATGCATACGTTGAAGATGATTCGTTTAGAGTTAAGGAGGGTGGCTGAAGCTTTAGTTTGTTGTGTCAGCATTACTTCAATTAAAGTGCCCGCGGCGTAAACATAAATTATGTTTGAAAAACAAACAAACTCTCATAATCGTTTTTTCATCTTTTCACTGTTTCATATTTTAAAATAGTTCAAGAACAAAAAGACACGACTCTGATAGATTGGAAGATATCCGAACAAGAAGAATCGTTCAAATATTTTGAGAAAAAGTAGTGTACATTTGTAATTTCAAAATTTTCTGGCATGTAATATAACTTATTAGCATTATACTTCACTTTTCGCAGATAAACTATTTTTTTATAATCGTTTTTCGGATGAAATCACCAGCAACGAACGTTGCTACATCCTTTTGCATTGTCACTGTTCGACCAGTAAAGCATCGATGCTATTTATCGTAGTTTGGTGGAGACAAGATTAAATTGCACTTGCTTGCAGTGCAATAGGCTATGCTGATTAACTTTTTCAAACAACTACTTCTGGACAAAAGGTAGAATCCAGTTGTGTAAAACAAGAAACAGATATTGAAATTTTTGAAATAGTCAAATTTATGTCCTAATTCCATATGTTTTAGGCCTAGTGTAGGCAAGTGGAATTTCACTTTGCCATTATCCAACTACAGTTTCAGAACCCTTATTTTGTTAAAAAAATATGCTAACTAAGATAGAAATATCAACTAACTCTGCATTCTAGCTGTTTGAAAACGTTACTCAGCTTTTGCTCTACAAATTATTTACGTGATAGCATTTTCATCTTTAAATTTCTGTACAAACTCTTGAAAGTCATGAGTTATCTCTCTATTGGTGTATACAGGCAAATAGGCCTACTGCATACTGCAGGTCTTTTATTGAGAGTTTACTATTGCCGTTTTACCTGTGTAAGCTGCTTTGCATCTGAATGTGTAAATTAATGTTAAATCAACATTTCATTGAGCAATTGACGTGGTTTTGAAGTGTGTGCTCTTAGAAGTCTTTACAAGTTGTCCTCTGTCATTTGTGTGGCATGTTTGTTTAGAAGAAAATTATCTATCTCAAACAGTGGATATCTGTCGTATGAACCGTTGTAATGAGTAACAACGATATATTTACAGTTATTAAAATAAAAAGGTGAAACATCAAACTTGAAGGGAAATCTTGGCGGCATGAAATTGAACTTATCTTCCCTTTATCTAGGTCGAAAAGCACAAGCATAATGATTAATGAGACTTCTCTTTGTGAAACAACAACTGCTGGCCACTTTTTGCGCGCAATTTCACGCTGATCGGGTTACGATAATTTTACAAGTAAACGGATCCTATGACACGCTGTTCGGTTCCGTGCTAAAATACAGTTTCATTCTCTGTCATATACGTCAGTTTACCGCAAAACGAAATGTTAAATGACAGAAAAAATTATTATTACAGTTATTAGGTTATCAACCAGAGGAAGGGTACAGTCATGCCGGCAATCGGTGTGGCAGAATAAAAATATAACACAATTCGATATCGAAGTTACGACGAAGCGTGAGTGTCTGTATTTGTCTCCCCGATTGGATAGCAAACATGATGCCGTAGTTTCCTTGGAGCATATTAATGAAATCAGAAGTGGGCAATAGCCACTTTGAAAGTAGCTCTATATCCAAGGCCGTAGCCAGACCGCAGAGCAAAGAGGGCCAACTTTTTTTTAGGGGGGGCCGAAAAAATTTAAATGATTTGGAGATTTTAACCTCTTAAATACCGATATCCACAAAAATTGCAGTATATCAGAATAGTGTTAAGACCAACACTGGTCTTTTATTTTATCCGCTAGTTAAATGACGGCAACCATATTACAATGACCAACATAACACAGCAATTGTTGACTTGTTGTATAAATAGCTGCACTTGTTATGAGCAAAAACTTTAACTGGCTCGAAGAAGCTAGTGCCGAGGATTTTGATATATATGATTACATTCCGCCTATACACCCGTAAGCTAGTCTATTGCAATTGCAGTCGCGGATGTTTGGATGCAAACCGTCTCACAAACAAGTCTAAATTGATAGATTTCGATACAGAATGTTCAAAGGCCATAAGCACCAAGTTTGCCTGTCTTGGTTGTAACATGCTCCGTCTAGTGGGAGAGTCAACCCTAGTTAACACTGAGAATCCACACACACAAACGGCAGTGCTAGATCCAAATGTAGCAATATCTGCTGCAAGTTAATTGGGCCTAGGTTGGAGCTCTGCAACGGGAAAGATGGGCAAAATCCTTATAATTGTAGCTGTTGCTCGAGAATGTTGGAATTTTGCCAGGGAGGGGAATTGTTTTCAGAGAGGCGAGGCTCCCCTGGCCCCCGGCTGGCTACTGGCCTGTCTCTATCGCTGCCTCTGCAAAATACCAAAAGAGCAGCGCTATTGCCACTCTCTTAGTCGATGAAAAGTAACACGCTATCGCCCACCTTCGAACAAAATTGCCATTGTGTGAATGTTGCAGAGTCCAGTTTTTAGGCTATATCTTGCAATACGACATAATCATGTTGTCGGTACGTTAATTTCCAAACCAGGAATGGCCTCAAAATGAATCTATTGCTCCACCAAGCGAAGCATGGATACTTTTTATCAAAACAAAACTTTGTGTTTCTGAAAGTAGATACAAACGACCTGTTTTAGCCTGATGCTGCGAGTTCGCTGTAGTCAGTGGCGTAGCCAAGGGGGGGTTTTGGGGGTTACAACCCCCCCCTTTGGCACGCGTGTGACGTCACAATATTGAGAATGATGCTTTCAGTCTAAAAAAAAATTGCCTAATTTTAAACAAAATTGCATTAAAAAAGCAAGTTTTGCCAATACCAAACATCTCAGCCAAGAATTAGCAACAAGAAAACATAGAGACTTAGCTTTATTTCCGAAAAATGCCGAAGAAAACATGATTTTATCCTTTTGCTATGCCACCAGACACCACCATTTTACAGGAATATTCGTAACCACATTTTTGTTGAAATGCTCTCAGAATGCACCAAATTCAAAGTAATTTTTCAAAATTTTCTGGGGGAGTTCCCCCAGACCCCCGCCGCTGGGTTGTCAAAACCCCCTCCCTTTCAAAATTCCTGGCTTCGCTACTGGCTGTAGTAGTAGCGGTTTGCTCTAGCTTTCGGGCCCTGCTTTTCGGAACACAGTTCCCTAGTTATGCGCTTAGCACATGACTACGGTACTGTGTTCCGAAAGCTATAGTGCAAGCGCCACTACCACAGCAAGCTCACGGCATCAGACTAAAACAAGTCGTTGGTATCTACATTTGCGAAGTAAGCAACGATCATGCTGCAAAAAGTGAAACTCAATCTATGGCAAAAATCCGATAAAAGCATCCTATACGGTATTCAATTATTATCTTTTGTGTCAGTTTTTGGCCTCGGCCAGGGATGTCCAAACTTTTTCCTAAGGGGGGGGGGGTTGATAATGCGGAAGTACCTTAGGCCAACTGCCTCTGACAATCTTGTCTTGCGTAAAAAATGCATGTATGGTAATATTGTATAATTCAACGTCTTTTTCATATATGCAAGTATTTTGTATACATATTACGGGATACGATAAGTTAATCTGTAGCGTATAAGTTGTCTGCTTTTCCATAAGAAATTAACGCATCCAGAAACTTCGTAAAACACAGCTGTGTTCATGTGTAGGATGAAACTGACGTTTTGATTTATATACCCACGTCCAGTTTGGTTCGAGGTGAGTAGCCTACTGGTAGATAAGCGTAAAATATTACTTAGGTGGGAGTCCTTCAGCTTTGATCTCAAATGGTCTTGTTCAAATTTATAACCGAGAATGTTTTCTCACACAAATGAACCGAGAAAGCTCAACATTTTCTTTGCAAACTGTCGTATCCCGGCTTTCGCATTTCAGGAAGTTTATTTTTATCTAACTGGAGCAACGCATTAAGCGCTTGCGCTTGACCAACGCATTTCAGGACTGCTTTCCATTCTGCGGCACCTAGCGAATGGAATAATTCCCGTGCAACAACACTTCAACAATCGTAAAACTTCACTCTACCAATCTCGGTAACTGGCCCTGCGTCAAGAGCCTCTACAAGTATACGAAACTACCAGGAACAACATATCAAGGCTTTTCCAGTCCGACGATAAAGTTTCTAAACCAACCAACTATGCTGGTACTAACCACGAGAAAAAAATGTTGCCGTCGGCTTCGCAGAGAAGCTTAATTAGCTACAGGTGAGCTGGAGCCTCATCAGGGCTCAAGTACAAAGAAGTGAATAGCAATAAGTCGTTTGCAATTGCGCAAAATCTCGAAAGCAGTCGTTAAATTTTCTAGCATGAAAATGAATGATTGCTCCACTGTTTCACTCATTACTAGCTTATAGCCTATAGTAATGATATCAGTGATAGGGGATATAGGTTATAGGTGATGTTTAGGCAATAATATCTGTGAGAAAATACTGTCTATTATTATTTTTTAATGCAAGTTGAATTTGTATGATTTCTGTGCGTCTGCGGACCAAAAATAACACATTGAGCAACAACAGGTGTGGGCCATAAAAAAAACGTATCGCGGACCAGATTTGGCCAACGAGCCGGACTTTGGACGCCACTGACCTAGGCACTAGAGTGAATTAATCGTTTAACTATATTTGCAATGGCTCGATGGCTTAGTGGTTGACGTGTCCTCTTTTGGATCGGTAAGTATGCCTTGGGTTCGATGCCATGTCGGATTGTCGGGCCATAACAAAGACATTTCAAACGTGGTGCTGATTCTTGTTTCTCTTTGGCACTCAACAATGCATTTAGAATAACAATACAATCGGCTGCGCCTCTACATTATCTACTTTGAAAGGCGCTGAAGAGCAGTGCATATGTGGGAGGAAGCTATGTAAACCACACACATTATTATTATTGAGCACAATGACATAACCTAAGTTCGACATAACTTTGTGTCATATACAACCATATCACATAACTTATCAACAAAATTTTTCCAAAATGAAAATAAGCCCTCAATCGAAGTAAAATCATACGCACTTCATAAATAAATGAGTAAAATTCCCGAATTTGAACAAAATAAACCTCTCGAAATTTTCCGGTTTCCAGCCTGATACTTTTTTTACTGAGATCCCCTCAGTTACTCTTTATAAGTTTTTATAGATAGACCTATGCTTCTGGTAGGTTTGGGGCTGCAGCGTCGCCTTAATCTGCCCTGGTCTTCTTACAGATTGCGGTTCAAACCTGCAGGAATAACACAAGTAACAATTTGAAACCAAGCTTCTGGTGCATGAACAAAAAAAAAAGTTTTTAAGGCTCGGAGTTTGAAAATGAAACCAGCCCTTTGAGGATCAGCGACTGGTACACATATGGACCACAGATTAGACCTGTTCAAAATTAAGTACTTTCAAACGTTTTAACCTTTTGCATTGATTCCCATGGTTTTGACTGTGAGCTCCCGGATGATGGAATACCCTGCCTCAACTACCCTAAACATTTCTTGTCTATTTCGCCCATTTTTGATCTGAAAAGCCATGATTCTGGCTGCAGAACTTCATATTTCAACAAAAAACACTTTCATCTAATACCCTTCCGATAGCTCACCAGTGCAAAATCAGTTGATGGATGTTTAGCATGATTTTGAGAAGAGTGAAGAGAAGTAGCCTATGGGGCAGCACTTATCTCCACGTGGTTAAAAGACAGCTTACTTATTTCAGGCGACCTACATACATCTTGTAAAATTTCTCAATAGGTCTAGTCAGTCCAACAAAATAGGCCTGATTTATTTCTGTCAACTCAAATGAGAGTTCGTCTACAAACCCCTGTTGTAGATAAAGATTTATTGCTTATGTGTTGAAAGTTATTTTTTAGGCCAAATGTGTTTTAAAATAATTTATTTGTTGCGCAAAAAATGTTTATGAATTTTTTTGATGATAGTTAATGCATTTATAAAATCAAACTGAATTTTTTAGATAACGATGTTAATTGTTTCTCGGCAATTGTTTCATTTTCAAAACATCAGGTCAGGATCTTTGAGTCATCTTGAATCGGGACCTGCAAGCCGTGATATATTGGTGTCAGTGGTCATTGTATAAAATACCTACTGTACTTTTGTCGGTCTTTTAACTTTCTTGCTTTTTATTAGGATACACAAAACAATTTTGACAAGTTTTATGTCATTCTGACAGCCTATTCCAAGCAATCATTTGAAGCTTCTATCGCTTATTCTGAAAGGTTTTAAAGCATCCATTAGATACAGAAATAATTTATTTCTGAATAATAGAATGAATTTATTGTTTGAAAACATTGATTCGGCATAGAAATAATATACTAAATTCTTAGAACTGTATTTTTAATAGGGCATAACAATTATTTTGTAAAAATACTTTATTTGTTTAAAAAATAATTGTGTCTTGTGGGTCACCACACTAGTCTTATCGGTACCTACATGTTGGGACGGATGAGCCACTTGGCTTGTGCCTATGTTTTTAAGCGTAAATTAAACAATTGTTAAAATGATAACTTGTGCTTTTGTTGTAAAGTGGGTTATATCAATAGGCATTGTAAAACCAATTTTTAGAGAAAAATAAAAACGTGGAAAACATGCACTAAATAGCCTAGCCCTAGACAAAAGTGGCTAACAGGTCCCGACCTTGCCTTACACAAAAGTAGTGCGTATGTTTTCGAAATAATAAACTGAGTTCAGTTTTTATACACTTCGAAGATTCACAAAAAAAGCCGTTTGTGGATCATGTTGTCATAATTCATAATACAAATCACCGCTTTAAAAGAAAATTTTACTTTGAATCAAAAGTAGTGTTAGTCAGCCAGACGCAGACTTTTAGACTGTATTCAAAATGGCATCGAATTCAACAAAATGAAAATATGTTAAAACACTTGAATAGGAACTGATGAGCAATTCCTCCTCCTGTGAATGTGGTGCCGAGGAACAGACCGCAGACCACATCATCAATGACTGTTCCATCTTCAAGCCACCTAACGGAGTGGAAGGTCTGCGTGTCATGGATGATGAAACCAAAGACTGGCTGCTCTCTTAGTAGCCTTCCAGTGTAGTCCAGGAATATCGTGAATCTGGGGTGGTAAACGGGTAGAACCTCGGCCCCAGAGGCTCACATGACGACGACGAGCAACAGAACATACAGGCTGCTTGCAAAAGCTTTAAAAAGTCATTCGCGTTGAAATGAATTTCAGGTTACATGAGTAATAATTCAGATCAATTATATATACACGCCTGGACTTGGAATCGTGGTATACGGTATATTAGTCATTTACGGTCACACATTGTGTAGTCAGCTTAAAAAAAACTGTTAGGCCTGGTGTGAAATAAGAGACTGCAGGAAACACATTCGTTTGCAACAAAGTTTATATTTATTTTCAAAGCATTAACACTGCCGCGCATTTAGCTGAAGGTGAAAAAATATATTTTGCGTCATGCTGCATGAAAACGAGGCAAAAGACGACCAAATTTGAATTGCAACAAAACATCTATTTCCTCAGCAGATCTGTTGAACTCTATGTACTAATGTTGCAACATTTGAATCACAAATGAAAGTGAACCCGTGCAAACCCCCAGCGACAAATCATGAGAGAAAATATAATTGAGATGATTTAGAGAAAGATTGCTTTTAAATTCACTATGAAACTACCCATCGATTCCAAGTCAACTGCTTTCAGGACGATTGCACGAGCTCTCCACCATGTACGTTGTTTCAATATTAGCTGACGTTTATGACAGAAAAGTCTAATCAAAAGTCAGCTTCATGCAAATTTAGTTCCATCCACCTTGTTCTAAAACAGGTCGAGCAATTCTTTTGTTTGAAACGGAGCAATATGTGAAATATCAGTAGCAGTCTATCAAAACTTTCAATTATCTTAACTGCGACAAAGTTAAAAAAACGGTCCATCAAAACCACAGGCTGAAAAAGGGGGTTCTTTTTTTCGAACCGTATTTGATATCTACGAAACAAAGAACTACAATATGAAAAATGCGTGAACTTGAACAAGCCCTTGCAAGTTTGAGACAATGAATGTTAGGCAAGCGTATGCGATATGTAAGCTGAAGGCAAATACATGGGTGCCGTCTACACATCAAGTAACCAAAGGAAGTAGGCAGGGAAAGCAAGAACGAAGGTTTCAGTATATACAACAATGTAACAGCAAAAAATAGCATAGGACGAAAAATACAACGATGAAACAACCACTCATGGAACCACTTCATAGATAAATTTGCAGAAACAGTGGTTCTCAACCTATGGGCCACGACCCACAGTTGGATCGCCAGAAAAAATTCTGGATTGTTGTTGTTTTTTCTTTAAAGAAAGAAAAATGTTTAGTATAAAGGTATAATTGATTGTAATAAAGCAAAATCCTACAAATGAAGCTGCATTTATCGATCGTTTTTATTTTGCAAGTAGGCAATGTTTAATTTTTGCTTCAAGTTGCTTTTGGGCTACCTAAAATGTCATAATGTTGCCACGTCTTTTCTGGATGCCTTCAAAGTAAGATATCAGGTTATGCTTGGGTCGCAAAATTTTCTTAACTTTATTATTTTTTTAAATTGGGTCGCTTCGAAAAAAGGTTGAGAACCACTGCTTATTTTACACCAAAAGAGCGTATCATGTTATTGATACTGTAGTAACATTGGTGACACTGCATGACATACCGTGCTGTGAAGGAATTAAAACGACTCAAATCGACTTGCGTCGCCATGAACTGCGGCAAAATGTGGGCTGTGCACAAAATTATTTCTTTAAAAATGATGAAACTATTTTCTTCCTAAGACCTTAAAACTTGATTGACAACTGGTGATCACGTGACACGAACTCGCGATTTTGTCACAACAGGAGGCTTTACGTAATCAATCGTCAAAAATCAACATTGTTTATCTAAATTTGAAACTAACAAAATAAAGTTTCGCTGTAATTTCATTGAGATAAGATTTGAATACAAATTAAAGCAACGTCATACCAATATGGAATGCCGTTCATAATACTTTAGTTAGTAATAATTGAAAGCTTTAGTTGGTTACTATTATGTTTGCTTGACAACATGAAAAGATATAACAAAACAGAACAATAAACTAACAAAATGAAACAAGTCATTAAAAACAAAAAAATGGTTTTCTGAGCATGTATTGTTATTTAGCCTACTCATAAAACGCTGTAGATTAGGTGTTGTTAAACTGCAATAAACAAACCTAGCTTGGATGCTGCAGAGATTTATAAGAATTGATACCTTTTCATACATATTGCAACCAATTATCAAAATGTTGTCTGAAACTGGAGATTTTTTGTTTAATATTTATATTTTTTCGGAAAACCAAGGTTCAATCATCAGATTAAATTAAGTATGGAAATTTTATAATGAGCTTGATCACTGTTTGTAAATACAATACATTGATTTAATTAACATCCTTTTATACTAAGTTAACAAAAAACATGATTTTGCAACCGAGAAGAACATTTTATTTACAGATGAGTTAGTTTGGTGAATGGTGCGACAAATGCGTTTGAAGGTTGCTTGTCTATTCCAGTTTTGGGATTTGCTCCATTGAAGCTGTGGGGAGCATAAGCAGACCTTGAATAGTCCAGGGGCATGGTTTTGTCCGAATGTATTCCCATCGATGAGCAAGAAGAAAAGTAATCCATGTCTGAAGATGGTCCGTAAAATCCAATTGGCAAAAACTGGTGGGGAAGATTACGTTGCGGAGTATGGGGAAAGGAGCGGTTCAGTGGCATCTCTCCTATGTCTTGGGGCAGGTTGGAGTGGACGTAATTGCTAAGTGAAGGAAAAGATGGTTGATGTGGATATCGTAAAGAGTGAGAGTATGATCCCTGTTGGGCTGATTGGGAAGTTTGCCTAGATACTGGAGGCCGGCTTTGGTAGTTTCCTCCTCGTTGCTTGTTAGTATCTTTTTCGTTTTGGTTTGACAGAAAGCCACCTTCTGATGAAATGGAAAGCTTTTGAAACCCCCTGTACGTATTGTTGGGACCCTGAGGGACTCCATCATAGCAGCCATTGTTGTTCATCGAGTTGTGGGTGGTGTCTACGGGGGCAGGCATAGCTGAAGAACAAACTCCGTTCATTTGATTGCTTGGCGAGGTTACCATAGCAGAAGTAGCCATGTCCCTTGGTTCATTGTTGTAAATAGGTTTTATCCCCAAAGGTGATGATGTACTGCTAGCGCCACTTGACGGCGATTGATTCATATTTTGACTTGACACGCGGTGATGCAACGGAGCCGTCGTCTGCCTGGTCGGCATTGATGATGTCACAAAAGCTTGCAACCGGTGAGTGGGAGAGAGCACTGTAGAAACAACAATATAACGATCAGTTGTTTTTGTCAGGTATTTGTTGGACGTCAACTAACATTAAACTTTACATCAGGTCATGTGTGCGCGCTCTAACAAAAATACTAGGACAAGATATAATGTAGCAGTGTACAGTAGACCGTTTTCAGCGATTAGAAGTTTGAATGAAAAATGCCATAACGCTTGTAACTTCCAAATCCTTTAAGTAGAAATGCAAAAGATATCAACAGTCAGTCCAACATGATCTAAATTTCAATTAGTTTTAGAAATTTGATTTTACAAAACCCATTTACTTATTGCCTTCCTTCAAAATCGTGTACAGACAAAGAGTAGCGATCATTAAAAGTACTTTAGCCTCTTTCAAACAAAAACAGCCGTTAAATTAACATTGAGGGCTGTAGTTAATAACTTACGAGGATTGGCCATCTCGCAAGAGGCGCTGTCGGCTGCAGGGTCGTTATGAGGAGGATAAGGTGGGACGTTCACTGGCACGTCCGCTGGCCTGGGGAGATTGTAGACCATCGATCGACATTTGTCGTCGCCTTCATCTGAACAAAGAGATATGAACTCATTATTTCCATTAATATTGAAAACAGTTAAATACTGTCTCAAATATTAGGCTTAGGCTTACTGTTTATGGGACATACTAAAGTTTAAAACTATTGTTGATTTATCGCACTTCGAAGAAAATTTTACTTTGAAAACTGGGAAGTTCAATGGGCATACCCGATTCGGTAAGAAAAAAAATGAGAAAATTAAGCAACACTTCTAGTCCCCGCACCTTCCACTGCAGCCAAACAACACACCGAAAGGACAAGTACCTATTACAATATAGTCTCCTTCCAACTTAAAAACTACAACCACATACTTCAAGATAAAGTGTCTATTTGCACAAGAATGTTGTGTAGGCCTACTGACGAAGTCATGCTTGTGCCACAAGCAAAACTTTAAACTTTCAAATTTACACCTGAAAAACGTATAAATCATGAGCGTTTATACGAAAAAAATGCTGAAACTGATGTGTGCTGCCATGAATTGTGATATGACTGAGCATTTGGGCGTGACAACTGAATGCACGGAATTGCCTGATTAAAGGGTACTTCTAACAGAAAGTGGCTAGAGTAAAACAATGCACATAAATTTGGCAGCTGAATACTGTGATCCTTAAACTCACCTTGGTAAGGTAAATGTCCATGATGGTGGTGCCTGAAATAAGGATGAGGATAGTGATGTTGGTGACCAGCAGATGGCGCCATTGCGTTAATACCGTGGCCCATATCAGAAGGCCTGTGAGCAATCACTTTCTGTTTTTGTTCCTTCTTGAATTTCATTCGTCGATTTTGAAACCAAATTTTGATTTGTCTGCATTTTCAATGACGTGTTATTATATGACTTTTCGGCAATAAAAAGCAGATACATTTTGTGAAAACGCTGATAACTTCATTTAACTTTCGTATCTGCAGAAGACTCACATTACAAAGAGACGAAAATAATAACGTGCCTTCAAGTCTAGTTCCTTTGCACAACAATAACCAACAAATATTATTATTTAACGAGTGTCAATTACGCTAATAAACTACACTATTTTATCGTGTAACTTTACGCAACGTTGAGTGCAACTTAAACTGAATACGTTGTTGGATACCACATGACCTTCTTTTTAATAGTTTGTTGCCAGTAAATTTTAGCATTTTAAAATTAAAGTCAAGGCTATCATGCTCGAAACTTAATTGAACAAAATCAATGTATTCTTTTATTGTAACGTGTTATTTTTGTTGCATATTCTAACATTCTCAGTAGTACATTTCCATATAGCCCACCGTTCAGCTGAGATCTATTGTTTCTCTGTAGCTAAGTACAAAATGGCTATAGTAATAGGTTACCTTTCAGTGAGTGTCAGTGTGTTGGCCAATTCAATTCTTCTAGGCCTGCATAGATAATGGCTGTAATGGAACTCTTTCTCCAGTTCAACTAATTGAGAGTTTGTGTACGCTGTTCGTTCTCGCTTATTCGCGGAGATGGATTTGTCGTTTTCGTCTAGAAACAATGTTTACTTGTTGAAATTACATTCAAAACGGGCAAATTTTGGTTGAAACACGTAGAACCGGTTGGTCTTTGCTTTCACCAGTAGGTAAGCTGTCGTGCTTGAAAGATTGTTCCTATATGGTAAGACCATTGGGTGATGCGCTTGGCATAATACAACTGATCCGAGATAACATTTTCATGATGATGCAGAACCTTCAGCTTTTATTTCTTTGTTTCAAACTACGTCAATTTTGTTGGTCGTCGTTCGTGGGACCTAGTGAAGCCATTTAGAATTTAAAAGTTCTTTTGCATTTAATAAGAATTCGTAAACAAATAGAATCTTAGCATTGTTTGTATGTGATCTATATGTGCATGTTTGTAGGATAACTTGTGATCAATATTTGTGATGGTCTGCCAAATGATCTGCTGCAGTGTTAAAGGCGTCTAACATTAGGGTGATGGAATAAGCTTGGGATAACACTAACATTAAAAAAACGAACACAAAAGCCGACTTTTACAACTTGGTACAACAAATATTTTTCACGTATTATTCACATACTATGCTGGCACACCAACAAACGATTTGATTAATGAGTGAAATGGAACAACCCCTTTCTTGCAACATATTAGATGTGCTAACAAAAAAAGTGCTAAAAACTTTGTGACAACTGATATGCGAATTCAAAAAAATCGTGACAAAAGTACATCGTTAACGCTTGGCAATAATCATTGAAAGGGGTTTATTTTAATCAAAGAAGCTCCTTCTGTGTGTGTCACTTTCAAGTATGTGACATTTCTATTTTCAAACATGCGACTATGTGAGACGCCAAGTCAAAAGTCACAAAGTAGCGTTTTGCGCCGATGCTGCGCGGCAGACGGCCAATACAAGCAACGGCCATTTTGTTTTTATTTTTTCAGCGACGCACTGGTCAGAGCTGATCACAAAAAGAAGTCACACGCGTCTTCGTGAACATTCCCCTTCAATTTTGCATATTCAAAGTACAAGAGTAAACAGACTGTTGTTCTCTTCATTGATTTCCACGCTAGGATGTGCGTGAGAATGACGATGGAAATGCACTAGTGTTATTTTCAATACTGAATAACCGGATACGAATGCTCTGAAATGACTTTTCACTGTTTTCTTTGACTTGTCTTGAGTCATAAAAACACGTTTTGTGCTCACGTGGTCACCACGACTTTCTCAACATGCAACGCCAAAAGAAATTCATCACACCAAAGAACAAGAGTCGCCAAATGAGCCCACGGTGAGACGCCGCAACGCATATCAACCACTCTGACTTGTCAATCTATGATCAAGGAACTGCTCTTATGATTGTTGAAACCTGAAGCTAATTTTCTTTGCCTTCTTGACAACTGAAAAAGCGCTTTTGAAAGTTCTAAAGTCACAAAATGTTAGCATTAAAAAAAAATTCAAAGATTAAATTGCTTTTGAAATTATATTTGTTTACGAAAAGTACGTTTAGCGAAAGGCGGACACTTTTCTCCTCATTGTTCTGTAATTAACATCCTTCTGTGTGCTATGACAGCCTTCATCACACTCACCAGTCTAATTTGACCAAAGATAAACAAGGAGACTTTCTTATTTCATGGAATTTTTTAAAATACACTGTCAAAGCCGCAAAATTTGTGTACTGCTATTGGTTTTCACGTGACAAGTAAACTGCATAAAAAATGAAAATACTTTGAAAAAATCTAACGATCCAGTTGTGACAACTTTTTTTTACAAGTGATGATTTATCGAACTGGATCAATGTACAAAAACCACATATGATGGAATAGACCCGGACCATTACAATATGATGATTTTAAAAGTTTTGATACCTTACTGTAAATGCCGTGATCGCTAGAATTGAGAGTAACGTGCCAGCAAACTTCCATGAAAGAGACTCCGGAAAAACTTTGCAATGTTATCTTTGACATATTATTTTTGCTTTTGAGATCTAACATTTCGGTTGCTTGTCCTTTAGGTAGAAGAAAATTAAGTGCTCAAATTATTCATTAGACAAATAAACTTAGGTAGGGCTACTCATGAAACAAATAAGGGAAAAACGGAGTAGGAACAAAACAAGGAGAATAATCGTGGTGGAATTTTAATTTGTAAATTGTCCAATGTTTAAAACAACAGTTTAATCATTTCAAATGAACCTAGAGATCAAAAAGCTATGAACTTACAGAAAAACTGAATCGTTAAGACTTAGCTTAGTAAGAGAGATTTTAAAATGCAGTACTACTTTTTGGTTGTAAAAGAACCTCAAATGCAACTATCAATCAAAATAACTTAACCTTTTAATAAGTTAAACCATCAAAACATTACTAGCATCTCTGAAGTTTCAAGTTTTCTTTTCAACTTGTATAACATTAATTACAATTAACATCGAAACCCTATGTCGTTATTTTTGCTCAATTCAGCGAAAAGGAATTTCTAAACAATTTGCTGATTTTGACTAATATCATATCTAGAAAGGTTTATAACCCGGCAGCGATATCCATCATTTTACATTGATTCAACGTCTGCAGACGTTGAATCAATGTGTAAATGACGCATTTTGCCCTCTGGATAGTCCGTTCCATTTAGTGTTGCTTGAGTGTTAATGAACGTCGAACGTACAAAATTTGCCTAGTTCAAAACCGAGTTAGTTGGTTGGCACCAAAATGTGCGTAACATACAATACAATAGACGCCGTAATTGCGTTCAACATCATGATGTAAAGGCTGAAGATGTGCCGGTATATAAGAAATGTTAATATCTAAACAAAAGATTTTGTAACAAACCACTTCCTCTCAATTGCATGCTTCGAGTTTTAGCAGACATGAAACTCTGGAGATTTTTGTCCTTCAATTCAAGAAAATGATATTTTCAATAAATTAAGAAAGGGTGCAGGATATTGAAGTAATCTGTACACCATCAATTTAAGATTTAAGTGTACATTTGATTCGTGCTACTATGGCATAGCCGGATAACACTGCAAAAAAAAAAGAAGCTTAATTAGAGCCGTATAGAAAAGTTTTGACTTTTGCATTTCCACGCAGTCAACCTACGCCTCCAAAAATGGCGCGGTTTACTTAAGAGGTAGCCAAAGAGTGAATGGGCTTTTATTCAACGGCGGTGGAATGGTATTGTATTCCTTCATTTTGTAGCGATTCGCATCACTGATTTTCACCTGTACTCGTGACCTACATTACCAGTTGCTTTTGCCTCCGCTACAAGTCAGGATGCCGCAACTGTACAACTATACACCGGGATTGAAATGAAGTTAAGTTATATTAGTAGCTTATGATAAAGTAAGCCTAAATCCATGCTTCTGCAAACTATCACTGATAAAGCCACATAAACGCTGTAGAAAGAATTGTTAATTTAAAGCCTTAAAACGCTTGTTGTGCTGATTTATATACGGTGGCTTATTTTTTCCAAATATGACCTCTTTGAATTAACCTTTTATAACAGACCAGGAAGCTCACACAAAAACCTTTGGACATTCGATGAACAAATATGTTGCTACTGCATCGCATGCACTGGTCTAACCTATTGGTGTATAATTTTAAACAAACAACAATCGATTTAATTTTACATTGAACAGATTATCTCACGTTAGTGAGAAGCAAATTGCACCAGTTAATATGTCACTAAAAGGCGATCGAGAGCAGCTTCATGGCAATTAATATGAAGGTAAAAGACAAATTCACATCAACTCAACAAAGACAATAAATTTTTATAGTAAAAGCAAAAAATTCTTTTGGGTTTTATTCTAACACAACATATACTTGAAAATAGCCTTGTCTTAATATGAATAGCTATTTGTAGATACCACATTGTTCACTTATAGGCCAACATAAAAATGACAAATAAACTAAAGACTATGAAAGTTAAATAAAAAAGTATCCGTCGTGCATAAATCGTGTCTGTATTGTTTGTGCGTTTTTGGGTTGTAACACGGATGGTAACTTCAAAGTAATTGTAGATTCGATGATGCGTATCATACAGTGTATTATTTTTATGCTATATGACCTTTCGTGTGATTCTAACACTTATTTGGACAAGAAGTTTAAAAAATACAGAGAACAAATGCGTCATAGAACTGACAAAAAACTTTTGACTCGTATACTGGTTATTTTCATTTTTTTCTTTTCAAGAAAAAGGGGTAACGCGTCAGAGATGTGCATAAGTTTTAATATTTAACTTCATACTGAACAACATAGTTTCATATCTCAATTACTAGTATGGATCTGTTTTGACAAGTGTTATGTACAACTGTGAACAGTGAACATAATTAATGGTCACCCTTTTCTCAAAGTTGAAGCGTATCGAATTATAGCTGTATGTAAATGAAATCTCTAAAATTAACTCTAAAAATGTAACTTTTCAAAATTGTAGAGCATAAACACACTTAATGTGCTTGTTGGTTTTAAATTACAATGCATGCATAGTGCCAGAAGTAAAAAAAACACAATAAACTTACAAAAACCAACCTTAAATGCCAACAACAATCTCAAACCTCAAATGTTTCTTTACTGAACACTATTGGTTTATGATGTTCAGTTCCTTGTGTTGCACATAATTTGCACATCTCTGTAGTTGAAGTAGCTTATACTTAGGACTGGTTGAATTTTAGGCCAACGTTGGAAAGCGGTTAATCAATAAGAACATTTCATGTGAGTTTCCACTTAAATTTTCATTTTGAAAACGACATTTTGACATCACCAATCAATGCAAAGATCAAACGATTCCTTATCGGAGGAAGGAAATTAGATTAAAAAAGATCTCGCTTCGACTGCTCACCTCTCCGCATAAACACAAGATTGATATCACAGCCGAAACATCGATTATCTCAATCTATAACAAAGACTACGACCGTTTCCCCTTAGGCGTAAATAAAGGGCCCTTTAGGCATAAACAAAAACCTCACGTCAATCAATCTATTTTGAC
Source organism: Aplidium turbinatum (assembly GCF_918807975.1). Lineage (NCBI taxonomy): Eukaryota > Metazoa > Chordata > Ascidiacea > Aplousobranchia > Polyclinidae > Aplidium > Aplidium turbinatum. Next base: position 28,682,926 of record NC_137475.1, on the reverse strand, counting down.
ATTATAATCTTAGAATATTTGTGTATGAATTTTAACTCGCAGTTTTTTTTTTTAAAAATTCTTTTTGTCAAGAGTAAGACCCAATCATATTTACATCAAACAGCTTAAAGCAAGCTATATGAAAATATACCAAGCCAGGACGCTGTGATATCAATTGTTCTGCAATCATAGCGCGTGTCGTATCCGGTCATTTCAAGTCATTGTTTTTTGACAAATTTTTGTCGGTTTTTAACTGTGTCGTATACGAACATGAGGTACCAGTGGTGAAGTGACTCAGAGAACAACAATTCATATTGAACGAGAATATTTGCTTCAACTGTTTGCATATAACACGAACAAGACTTTCTCTTGTTTTTACTTGTTTCAGAAGTGGTCGCCAATTGCTTTTGCTACAACAAGGAAACGCAATATGTAGCAACTGAAGGGAGTTTATGTCTGTCAGGCAAATTATAAAGAACAACAATTTCAGAACATCCAAAACGATGAAGTGAAATGTCGGCTCTTTCAACTGTACCAACGATGTCTTTCACTTGAAAAGATACCATTCACTTAGTTTACAGGCAATAATGAACAAGTTGCTTTGTTTGAAAATTTTGACTTAAAATTGACTTTGAAACTGTTTATCATAAATTGTTTTTTTTTTTTCAGAAGAGTAAAGCATCCTTTCTTGTGGCAATAAACAAAACTCATCTTTGGAATATCTCTCTACTTTTATCCTGATTTGAAAATAGAAAAAATACATTGCATCACATTTAGTGGCAACGTACGCAAAAATTTACGATGAAACATTTTTCTACACAAGATATGGAAATACGAACCATTTTAGTTTTGTTACGATTTTGAACAAAATAACAAAATTTAGGGTGATGTCGTTTGATAAAGAATTGCGTTTTCAGAGCACATGATTTGCATACCGACAGAGTAAAACATTAAAACAAGACGGCATCAAATTGTTGTGATTTCTAGCTGGTATGTTGAGTTAATAATCATATTCTCGATTACGCTTCCAGAAAATCCGAACACGTTCAATTCCTCTTGTTCTTTTGTTTTATTTTCTGACATAAATTAAAAAAACACGTAAGAATTAAATCATGTGGCTGTGTTTGATTCAGCGTGGTTGTGGTGCAACAAAACCAACTCACAACTGAAATTACAAACATTCATTGATTTTTTCTTATTATAATTGAAAACTGTACAAGCACCGTGTCATGTCCAATTCTTTGCAAGATATGTCACACAAGAACAAAGTCGTTATTGCAGAAATGATGATCATTAAAAATGATAATGCATAATAGGCCATTCAGATTCTATGCAGCCCAACTGTGGTACTTCAAAATTACTTTTATAATGTGGAATTTGTTTGCCTGCATAGACATTTATACAAAGTGCATCTTTAGATGAACACTGCACAACCTCATCTTCCATGGCAACTTGAATGTTGTATAACAAAAGTTAAGCTGTGGATTCTTATTCTGCTGAAATCTGAAGTGTACTTCTGTAGGCAATACATCTGTTTGCTATGTTAGGCCCCCATTTTCAACCAAGTTTAACATAACAAAGTAAATTCATGTTTTTTGAAAAATCAGCCTTTTTGTCAATTTATCATAGCCTACTGCAGATGTAACGTTACCAAACATTTAATGAACGATTTCGATGTTTCATTTTCGATTGTTGTCTTATTCTTGGGGTAATTGCAGGGGATGATATTTCACAGCGAAGTTGTAAAATAAATAATTCATCTGCTAATTTTACTTTCTGCAAGAACTTCACCACAGATGACACGACATGATCTGCATGTACTTTAGCATAACCACATGGAAGCAGACAAACAATTCTTTACACTGACTTATAACAATTGGTTTGTAGAATTGATACCCCCGATTGAAAAGTACATAGGACCAGTATAGTCTAAAACAACACGCCTACGACTTGGCCGTATTTAAAACTATAGCCAGTTTTGTAACTTAGTAAACACAGTTAACCACAAGCCTTCCCGAGTAGTTCAAGAGATAATCTACAATCCAGGTGCGCGTTTCAGATCAAACGAAATACCATCAATAAACAAAAATATACCATAAACACTTGAAAACAAGGTTTCTTAGTTCGAGGCCAGAGAAAGTTTGAGATAATAACAAAACTGTGACCTTTACAAATTTACGCCGGGAGCAATTCTTTACAAAATTGTTACACTTTCAAATTTTCGTGACGACTAAAGAAAGGTGTTATGCACTTGTGATGTTTGGGGTAATGCGCAAGAAATCTGTCACAGTTTTTTTTTAGGGAAATATTCTAAATTTTAAAAGATGTTTTATTTTTTGCAGCACCACGCTTTGGTACTTGCACACACACACCACAGAGGTAGCTTCCTAAATTCGGTTTTGTTTTTATATCAAGGTACATCAAAAACTGCCTAAAGTGATCATTTTGAAAGAACGTAGACGTGCATTTTAGTTTTAGCACATCTGTAGTCGCAGTGACAGTGTACTGTATATTGTCGCAATGGGCGCAAAGTAACACATGATTATTATTATTACTGAGGTCACAATCCAAAATTTTAACATTGCACAACCGCTTTTTCAGGAATATCACTGATGCGAAAACAGAAGCGTGCCAACAGTGCGAAACGACAGCCAAAGCAGACAAATGGCTTCTTGTATTTACGATGGGGAAACGTTTTTTCACCGCTGTGTTGCATAAATTTATTAAGATTCCAAGTACAAAAGATTTTGAATTTAGAAAATTTACACAAACTGAACGTTCAAAACAAATTTTAGTAAAATGTTTTTTCTATTCCTTATCCTGTACAAAGTTAGAAAATTTTTGTCACTGGTCAATCTCACAGCGGCCATTTTACCAAAACATACGCTTCGTAGTTCTAACAACTTAACTTTCTATTTAATCTAAATCTAAGCGTCATGGCAGATTCACATAAAGAATCTATTGCTGGGATATTACTGGTACACAGTTTCTTTTCAAACATTATGGATATCCTGAATGTGTTGTTAATGATCATGTTATCAAAATCCCTGTACGGCAGTGGGCAATAAAAAATAAAAGTATCTAGCTCGCTATCTTTATGACTCCAAGTCTTTGTCACAGTTTTAAAGTCTGCGTAGTTCAGCTCAAAATGTTACTAAATTTGCAGAAAACAAGACAGAACATCATTATAAAGCAAACCTTGAAAATCTAAATGAAAGTTTTAGTTTTCAATGCAAGTTCCACTACCATCTTATACAGAGTGTAAATCATGAATGAGTAATTAACAGACAATATGACCGGCCATAGCTTTTTGAATAAACATTCTTTTTAAAGTTATTGCTGATCAACTAGCAATCTTCGTAGGCTACTAATTAACTGCTCAATAAGTAAATTTGTAAATGGCGTAATCTTAATGTTTTAACTTTATGTTTTCATAAAATTAGTTGAATAATGTTATATGGAATACTGAATGACTTTCCAGTTCATGAGAAAATTTGTAATGCAAATACTACTGGGTTAAAACCATGCAAGATCACCAACAAACTCATATTATTTTTTAGAACATATAGTTATTTTGAAATTACATTAAGGCAAATAAAATGTGATGGAATAACATGATTAATAAGTTGTGTGGCAAAGTTCAACCTTCTCTTCAGTGTGAAACGCATAAAAGAACATACATTTAATAAACAAAGTTTTCACCTTTAGGCTTTCCATAATTTATTTGTTTTGAAAGGCAAAAGTTAATTTTAAAAATAAGCCTATTTTGGCTTGAACTGAAAATTGGTGCAATTTGACAAAGCATTATGATCTAAATATCCAAGATGAAAGTTTTTGTTTTAACTTTCCTTAAACGGCCAACACCGTATGCCGTTGACAGTTTAATAAACAGCCGGCAAGTGTTGTGGTTATCAACTATCAGCGAGGAAAAGCTGGTTCAAATATCCACAAGTGACTAAAAGGCTTAGGGCATAAACACTGCGACTATGTTGAGATTTCACAATTAAGGGCATTTGTGTTGGTTCACACAAGTTATTACGTTTTCTTTAATTTCTGGAACCTTAGACAACAACTCATAACTGGTATGAAGTTATGTCATGATACGGTGTCAAGGAAAGGTTATAATAAAACTTTAAAACCAAAGATACATTTCTTAAGAATGTTTGTAACTTCCACACAACCGCTTCTTGTAAAAACAGAGCCGCAAAACATGTCAAGCATTTGTTATTATGTAAACTCAATAAACAACTCCGAAAAATAAGCAATCAAAATTAAGGACTTCATATTTCATGTCAAAAATGTTTATGCCCAAGATTAAAAGGAAATGCTTGGTAACATTTGGTGACGTAGTTCGTTATTGGGGTAACTTGAAGGCATGTTTGTGATAAAAACTTGTCATTTGTACCAGTGGCAAATGTATAATAGCTGAAAGGGCCTACTAGCCATATTTGTAATACAAGTGTTATCCTTTTGGTGCAAAGGATGAGCATTTTATCTCCAACTCTAGAAAGTTTAAAGTATGACATATGAGTGAAACAAAGAAGCACTAAACCAATTGTATTTAAAAAGACCAACTATCACGCATGGCTCTCACACCCAAAATATTGATTAACCTATACTTACGTTTTAAAATACGGATTGTGTTTTTTCTCGCGTAGAGTGAAACACACTTAGAAATAAATAACTTACCATAAAATGGCGGTATAAAAAACATTTCTAAAAGATCTTTCTAACATTTGCATTTACTTTGCAAGTTGGCGATCATGGTAGTGATCTATCTTTGCATTGCCTTATTGCCTATTTTTGTAGATAACGTGAGGATGCAACGCGAGGAAAAACACACATAGCCGGTGTTTGCAGATTTTTATACTTTAGCAAGTTCATTTATGGCCTACTATGTACATTGTACAACTAAGATGCAAAATATAGCATAACATTGTTTTGAGATTTTGTTCAAAAAGTTTACTAGCCTTGATCGCGAGGACTGGTTTAAGTGATGGAAACAAAGTGTAGAATTCCCTCAAAGCACATATGCTTTAACAACGCTCTCAAAGGTTAGACTTAAAAATACTCAAGACATGGTTCTGTTTTTGTTTTAGCAAACTCCTAAAAATCCGTTTGTGCACAATTAATTTAGCCTCTATCCTTATCCAAAAAAAAACAAGCAATTATTTTCCTTTTGGAAATTAACATCTACAAGGTTTATATGACAAATCGTACACTATTCAATTCTGAAACATAAAGATTGCAACAAACTCTTATGTTACCGCACACCAACTTTAGTAGAAGAAAATAAATTGTTTACGTCAAGATAGCATGATTACAAAAGCAAAAAAAAAAATCATAATCATTTATCACTTCAAGATTTTCAATATTTCTCTTCTCTTTTATAAATAATTCAACTAATATACAGTACAACAAATCTAATTAAGTCTCTACCATATTAAGTTTGTTTCACCTTCCATTAGGTATCGAAGCGTGAAAAATTGAAGGCCTGCAAGTTTTTCTAAAGCACAGTCAATTAAATCGTAGTTATTGCCACTTTTGAACTTTTGGAGCCGAAGATCTATCCCTTTCACAATCTCAGTCAACATTCAAACGGATCAAATGGTAACTTACAAAAAGGTTTTACTGGAATCAAAACAGGCCGTTTTTGTTTGATTGCACACCCTAGCCTAGATGAAACTAAATTAAATTTTTTGGGATTCTAGTGCATACATATCCAACGAAGGGCAAGGTTAAAGTTTGTTACGATAGCATTCCTCTGCAACATTTTCGTCCAGTTGAAAAAAATAGTCAAGTCAAGATTGACAGATAAAAAAAAATTAATAGAAATTTAATAACACAAACAAAAACGTTAACGAAGACATTTCCACTTGTTTGAGTCTTATTGTTGGTTAGTAACAATCACCATGTAACTGATAGACCATTACTCATCAGATGTTACTGCATTATAGCGTGTAAAATGAAAAGCAGATGAATATCATAGATATCTAATTTAGCAACTGTTTGAACCCAAAAAACTATGCAATTGAAGGAAGTAGGTAGTAAAAGTACTTAATTACCAAGCTAAAGTAAAGTGTGTCACAAAATACACTGCGTTCTTTTCATTATACAAGTATGAAAATTTTACTATTTGTTCAAGGTTGAAACCATGGTTGAAACAATAAAGCAGCAATCGCTTTTGTACTCGAGCAGTTTTTATCAATACGGTTTGAATAATCAAAAAAGAAACCCATGGCTACCTGCAAAGTTGTATTTGTACTTCGCAAACAAACTACGTAATGTTAATGTACTTTTTTGAGCCCTGAAGGTTTTGCTATCTTTCTCCAATTTCATGACGTGCAAGGGTATCGCATGTTATGGTTGGTACTTCCGCACTAGTTGGAGACACGTCAATTTAAAAAAATACAGTGACATGGAAAGGGATGCTACCAAATAGTTGCTTAAGCTTTTGCGTACTTCTTTTAGCAGTAAGCAATGCCTCAATCGAGAAAAAATTAATCACATATGTAATTATTAATAAAAAAATAAAAACAATACCCAAACTGTGCTACTTCAGATAGATTAAAAAAAAGTGCTAACCCACACACACAAAACCGCTTGTAACAAACATTTCAATGATATGGCAGAGCTACTGGAGCACGATAGTCATTCAATGAAAGAACAAGTCTTCTGTGATTTTAATGTATATATATTTGTTTAAGTAAAACAAGCAAAACTTCTTTTCATTATCACTATTTTCAACTTTTTAAAACACTTGAGTTTAAAATGAAGAGATTTTACATCAAATGCTTTATGTTAGAATTTGGTTTTGCGTATATTTTAAGTAGTAAATTAAATTTGAAAAAGAAATAAATTAATTTTAAATTTTGATGAAAACCTCCCACTTACCAGCTGCACAGATAAAATAGTGATCAAATGTCCTATCACTTTGTTTATATCAATCAGGAGTTCAATCTTGTTTCAAATAGATTTTTTTCATATTGAAATATCTTTTTATCTAACCAATCTAGTGGACATCGACACCAGAATCAAGGAAATAAAGCAAACATCTACAACAAGCTTTAGAATATGATTTAATTTAATGATTTATACAGTTTTATCAATGCTATACAAAATTATTTGATATTCTTTCGTAAACGTAGCACTACCGCGGTACCAAGCATTTAATTTGAAATACCATAAATTGTGATTACTGGAAAAGATAAATAAGAATATTTCACCTGATGAGACACTGGTTGTTTTTTTGTCTTTTTGATTTTGACGTGATTCTTTCATCCAGGGAAATATGCCAGTGTTTGACGAATGCTTTCGTTTCGATCCAGTTCCGCCATTTTCTAACGCATCCATGTTTGATTCTGAATTGTCACATTCGCTGTTACTGCAGTCACTTGTCATGTTTTGACTCCCGACAAACACTGAATGATTGTTGCCATGGATGTCCAAGGCATCATTTTCAGGACTATGGTTTGAATTAGTGTAGTGGTCGCCCATCGATTGATAATTTGCGTTGGCGGGAATTCGAGGGTTGGATGCCGGCAAAGAGGTTATGATTTGCCCGGGCGAGTTGTCGCTGTCCGGTACAGAGAGAAGCGACTGATCTTGCGGCGACATGAACCTTGAGCCTGAACTAGGCGAGACGGCTTTCAACTGATGAACTTCGTCAGCACCTGAGTTTGCAAAGTAATTTGCCACAGGTTTATTAGAAAGAGGCAAGTCTTTCTCCAGCTTTCTGCTTGAAAATGATTTTCGCTCTCTGGCTGTTTGAGAATCTGACTGAGGTGAGTTTAAACTTTCGGATTCACGTTTGCAAAAATTAGCCTCAGGGTTTAAGCAGTCTATGCTTGCCGAACTGAAAGCAAGACCATCACCATTTTCAAAATGTCTGCTTCCACTTTTCTCACTACTGCGCTGTGGGCGAGAAAAGTCTGATTTAGAACTTTCGGTGTAGTTGCTGTTGTTGTTACTGTTGTTGCCTGACACTATATCACTTGACGAACTTTTGTTGCACGCACCGTATTTTAGAAAAGGGGGCTTAGAGTTATTGTTGATAGGCCTTTCGCTACTATTGATTCCGTTTCGCAAATTTTCTTCTGTTGCCATGACATGGTCTTCGCCCATTCTATGAACCCTGACATCAAATTCCAAATCGTAAGCTACGTTTCTAGTTCTGTTAATCGCCGAAATATTCCGTGCAAGATTTCTGCCGCTTGCTTGATCGATCGGTTGCAGTTTGTCACCATCTCTCGACGGGTTCTTATCTGAGGTTCGGTTGTACCCATTGATAGGTGGACGCGTGGGCAATGAGCCATGACCAATGACATCACTTTCACTGTAGCTCACAGAGGCAATTCTTTGGTAATTGGAAGTAACTTGGTTACTTTCAAATAAATCATTGCTCAAGCACGTTGATGCAGTGGAAAACGATAAAAAACTGTTGTCTTTCACGTTGGGTTTACTGTAGTCTCTTGAGTAGTCGCCATTTATGGCCAGCGCGGAAGTGTTGCCAAAGTTTATTGGGTATTGTGGTTTGCTTTCTGTAGAGTTCTTCATCGCAATTGCCAGCGTGATACCAATGGAATAACCAAAACGTCAACGGGCAGACAAATACTTAAATTTTCGTTTGCCACTCTATCCAATAAAAAATATTCAGTTTCTGGGGCTGGTGTGTATCAGGAATTGCAGGTATTTGTGTTGTTTTCTTTCTTGAACTTTAAAATTAGATCAATCGTCTATGTTTAGAATCCAATGCTTGCACAAATCTTCAAAAGTATCACCACTTCATTCTCGATGCAGAATTTTTCGAATGCACATTTATTATACTTCCTACTTCCAAAGCAAAAGATTCACTCCAACGTTGACACGTCACTGTTGCGTACACCTGAAAAGTGTTAGCACAGTTTGGATTATGCTAAAATTGGACTTATGGATGAACTTGGAACAAAAAAGCAAGAAATTGATTTTTTGATTTGAACAGTGATAATCTAAATATCGATATGGTTTATTTATTTAATGTTGTTCTAAATCTTCTGAGGTTTGTTAATCTCAATTTATCCTTACGCTGTACACAAGATAGACCACAATTAAATTGTTATTTTTAAAGTATTAGATATGACACAAACAGGAATCACATCGAGACCCACAAGGGGAGAAAATAACCACCCATCCATTGAGACGGTTTTTTTGTGAAACTTTGTTCTTTTTCACCATAATCTACTTTGCCATTTCACATAAGTTTGGTTCGCATGCAAACTGCCAAAAGTTTCGGTCTTTCCCGAAACAACATTAGTACTTTTACAGCCAGGCATTCCTAGCCAGCAAATCAGTGATTTAGCCATTAATTCAACGTTGCATCAATACGAAAGTTGACCGGTTTACAGATGGGATTCCGTGCCAAGGTCAGGCGCAGGGCCCGATTAACCATGAGGCACACGAGGCACAGGCCTCAGGCCCCCTGCTTTTGAGGGCCCCCAATTTATTGTGTTAAATGTTGTACATTGTACACAATATTTCTGTTACTTCACTTTTAATGTAGAATTTCATGCTATCATACACTGAGATGCCCACCGAGGCATAATATATTATGTGGATGCAGCCCATAGCCGTAGGAGATGGGGGGGCAGGGGGGGCGGTTGCTCCCCCGTTGAAAAAAAAGTGTCGCGAATTTGGGCAAAAATGTCAAGTTATTTGGGCAAATCAATCTTACCATGATGTTTCGAAGTCTCACTAGTTTATAGACTTTATATAATTATTATAATTTATGAGATGCATTGATATTTTTCAATGAATGTAAAATGCATTATCATCAATTTTGGAAACAATTGCAATCTCGGCATTTAAATGATAAGTTCCGATTCTAAAACTGCAAAAAGTAACTGTAAAAGAGCACAGTTGGTAAACAAATGTAAGTTTATCACTGATTTTCACTAAAACATAGGCTGCATTAGATATATAAGATTTAAAGGCTTGCTGGGTACTGGTAACTTTTTGAGAGTTTTTTGGGTTTTTTCCTTAATATTCTACTACTGTGATGTAGTTGTTTGAAAAATCATTTGGGCAAAAATATCTAGTTAATTGAATCAATTAATACATGGCTGTGGTTATATTTACACTATAATAGTGTAAATATAGCCGTAATAGTATTGCCAGATAAGGAATTCTGCACTAATTTGAGAAAAGTTAATCCTAACTCTGGCAACACCTTTCACAAGCAAGCATGGCAACAAGTGTGTAAAAATAGCCACTTTGTTAATTCTTACCATGAGTTTTCAACATTTTACCAGTTTAGTAACTTTATACTGTTGCATGTTGTATGAAATACATTAACATTTTTCTTTGAATGTAAATGTAGCATCGACAATTTTGAAAACGTTTGTATATATATGGTATAGAAATCTGGGCAGAATGTAACTTTCGATTCACTATCTAAAGAAAGTAAATGTAAAATAATGCATTTGGCGAGCTGAGGTAAGCTTATTACAGATATTCATTAGGATATATAATATACAGTATACACACTAGCTTACATTTCTTCATTGGTAGAATTTTGAAACCCTACTAGATTCTTGTACTAATGTAGTTGTATGAGCAAAATTATCTAGTTATTGGATAAATTATTGGATTAATCTTATCATGAGTTATGCTATGCTCACAAAACTTAACTTAAATACTACAAAGACAGTTCATCATTTTTAGATATGGCGAAACAAGTTAAGCATTTGTTATAAACTCTAAAAATCAACAGTTGTGAGGCCACATATACAGTATACACCACTTTTGTGGGCATTTGATCTCGGCAACTAACTACCGCATAGGCCTGCACAAAGTGAAAAGTATATTAAATGAAAATAATTTGTAAATTTTCCAGCATTTAGTTTCATGTAATTTGTTGGCTACGGTTTAACTGTTTTCTATTATGTAAAGAAGTTTTTTGTTTAAACTGCTGTTTGTCTTTGCTAGTCCTGGGGTTGATATGCTCAGCTATTTAGCCTACCATCTATGATCAGTATTAGAGCAACAACAATCAAATATAAAAACACATGTTATGTTGTTCATGTTTTGTCATCCAATTCATGCAGTTGATGCATCAGGCAATGTAAATAGTGCTGTTGGTAATGAGGTCTGTAATATTTTGTGGCAAGGATTATGTTTGAAGTTACCACCTGGGCATGGACTTCTAAATAGTAGCATCTGGACTGGAAACTCAGTGGGCAACATGAGGCCAAACAGTTGGTACAACAGTTGACCAACAGTGGGCCAACAGCCAAGTAACTAACCCTGTTGGCCCACTGTTGGCCAACTGTTGTACCAACTGTTTGGCCTCATGTTGCCCACTTAGTTTCCAGTCCAGACACTACTATTTAGAAGTCCATGACCTGGGAGTCGCTTTTCTTCAGTGCTTGCAATTTGAGTAGCTGCTTCATTATGAAGTAAGAATATCAGAATATCATATCATTCTAATGATGTTCTGTAAGACCATTGAGTATGATTTCACTGTAATATGATATCAATATTTGTGTTATTAAAAGTAGTTTTGTTCAAAGGTGCAAGTTTGATGTGCAATTGTGCATAGCATCATAAACTGTCAAATTCTTTTTTAAGCTATAGTGTTTGAAGTAGCATGGATTAAGTAATGTTACTGGTTTGATAAGTAAATAGGTTGTCATTCTAGATTTTTTTCAATGCAAATTTACAAATACTGAGTCTTTGGACTATCTTTATATTGAAGAGATTGAGCTACTTTTTGTCTGGCCTTTTAGTGAAGTTAGGCTGGAGATTTTCAAATAATCTGATGACAAGGATATTCATCAATTGTTACCCGGTTATTGCTGTAAGTCAGTTTAAATTGTTGTAGAATCCAGCTAGGCTTAATATATATTTTTGTGCCACATAAGAGTGCTTCAATTTGATCGTTTATTTAATTGGGACACAGACAGGTCTATGAATGCACGTTAAAGTTAAGTTAGCCTTGTTTTGCTGTTGTAGCCTATGTTATGTTGCCTGTGTTTTCGTACACGGCCAAGTTGATGCCTGTAGAGTTATTAAATGCACTACCTCAGAGATTGTGAGTAATTTTGTGCTTATGAAATACATAGCCTACGCAAAGATAAAATTTGGGCAAACTTTGAAAAATTTGGGCAAATTTTGTTCGCCCCCCCAAAATGTTTTACTCTCCTACGGCTATGATGCAGCCTATTCGTCCCCTGAACACTTCGTCTCCCGATTTCGTACCCTGAAAAGATCGAGAGAAATAATAGAATAAAGCTGAAGTCTCTGATCGGAGTTTCCGCCAGTGGCATAGCCAGAAAAAAAATTTGGGGGGGGCCAAATATTTGATGAATTGAAGAGAACAACAAAGTGTTTGATTTAAGCCATCGCCACTTGATGTGCAGTGGCGTATCCCGGTGGGTTGAGCAAGGGAAGCAATGAAACTGGTGGGGGGTTAGAGCGTGCCGAAGGCATGTGTATTCTAGGGAGTCCGGGGGCATGCTTCCCCGGAAAATTTTTGAAAAATTACACTCAAATAATGGACTATAGCGCTTTCTGGAAACACTTTTTTTTAGGGTAATATTTGTATGAAGTTTATTAGCGGATAAACAGCTATTAACTTATTAAAGGTAGCTCTTACACACGAACGGGCAAAAACTGCGGCTAAAATTAGAAAACACCAAAAACTCAGCTACACAAAAACTCAATAACTACGGTACACAAAAACCCAACAGAGTAAGCCATTCTGAAATTGCTTCCACAAATTAGTTCAAGAAACATAAATCTCGTAAACTTTGCGCGATTTACGATTTGCAAAAATTATCGGTGTCTTTCTGTGTGTCTAAAACAAGTCCTGGGGGGTGTTAATAGCCAGATGTCTTGGAAACGTTATAAATTTTTACAAATTTTATCACATTTTCAACAAAGGGCTCAACTTCGGAATCCAAACTTGGAAAATTTGGGGGGGCCATGGCCTCTTTCGCCCCCCCTGGCTACGCCTATGGTTTCCGCAAACATTTTAACGCTGTCATTAGCCTACGTTGTGTTGTAAACCGAAATATAATGGAATGACCCTTACCTTACCAATGCTATTAGCTTACAGCTAGGAAATTCCAATGCAATTGCACCCCACTATCTTGCTTCTTTCCTGTTAGGGTAGGTTATACGTCACAATGAGCAAAAAGTTATTCATGGGGACTGTCATGCAATACGGTCCAGGATTCACGTTTTTATTGAAACAACGCATTTTCGAATAGCGAAAAGAAGGAAAACATGGTTAGAATAAGCCAAACAACAATAATAAAACTGCAGTCTAGCATAGAGAGGAAGAAAGTGTAGTTCGGTTAATTTTGAAATGTTTGCGGAAACTCCGATCAGCGACTTTGGCTTATTTGTTCTATTATTTTCTCGGTCTTTTCATGGTACGAAATGGGGGTACGAAGTGTTCAGGGTACGAAATAGGTTGCACCCATATTCTATCATTACTAATGCTTTCATGGTCTTGGGCAGATTTGCTACTTGGAAAGTTAGCCTACTTGTTATGCTAGGCTTCAGTTGATCACTGCTGCTCTGCATCGAAAGCGATTGCCAATAAGGGCCCCTAAACTTAGCGGTGCCTCGGGCCCCCGTGAGCCTTAATCAGGCCCTGGTCAGGCGCTTTTGTTTAATGTTACAACGTTGAATTCACCTGAGAATTGAACACGTGGAAAAACTAAATTTCCCACATCATATGGAACAATAACAAAAACTAATTATTTTAAATCTTTCGACAAGCCATATCTGCAAACAATTCTAAAACTACTGAAAGTTTCACAAGAATTAAAAACGTGTACAAGATTCTACAGCATTGCATAATAAAAACATTAAATGTATTGAACCGTTTTCATATCAACACAGTTAATATTTGCTCTTGCACGATGCCAATCAAAACCACAATATGCAGGTGATAGATTTCTTATCAAATATTTAAAGCACGTCAAGGCATTGACAAATCAAACTTGCTTGGCTAAACGACTATCATTTCTAGAATAAACACAATTACACAATGTTTTCATAAAAACTGACCTTTAGAGCATCAACCTCAACACGTGCTCTTCTTATCCGTGTCTTTCTGAAGAGCAGGTAACCACTTTTAATCTTGATTTCTAAAATAAACACAAACATGTTGTTGATTATAGCTACATAAAATAATAAACAAACGCTAGGCCAATCTGATCATGAAATAACGATAAGCCATAGCACGAAATGCATGAAGCAAAGATGAATGCAGTTGAGTTTTTGAAATGTTTGGTGAAGAGGAGTTTAGTTTCTATATTTTGAGCTCTTTATTTTTTTTAACAAATTCTACGTTTTTTACATGGACAGGATGTAAAGCAGGACTCTCTTGTCTCAGGCACAACAGTGAGCTAATGCACAACGTCAATGCAAAGCGATTTTGTTTTTGCCGTGTGCAAGAAAATTGTAAAAGCAATGACCATACATCACGAAAACGTGTGATATAGGGATTGCATTCAGTAAAGTCACAGATTCAGAAAATATGGCAATAATGACATGCATAGCTATGCATGTATCAAGAAATAAATATTTCTTTGGACCAAATCAAAATACCAACACAGAACTCCTATGCTGTAACTGGTTGTTTTATTGGTAATATCAAAAATAATATACTACATAAGAAAAGTTTTACGCTTTAATTCTTTTTATTTATTGTCAAGATCCTGCAAGCTGGATTGAATTATAGTTAATTTGTATTAGTTTATCTGAAGATCCTATCAGGAAGACATCATTAAAATGGCTGAGTTTGCAAGAAAAGCATTTAGCCACAGCAGTTAGGTCACTGAGGTAGCTGTTCACATCTGCAAAGCGCTATTTGTACCGCAAACGGAGGCATTTGCATCAACACATTCATAATACTGTGGAATCACAATACCACAATTGTTTATATTGGTGAGCTTTAGTTTACAATTAGCCAGCGTATGAAACAGTCTTAATAAATAAACACGAAGTTGAGGATTAAGTTTCTTTTCCAGGTGGCCAGTATTAGGCCTAGTTATTCACATCCCACAACCATTCAATGTCTTCATCTGCCTGCATGCGTGTGGCCATTTTCAAGGTCCAAGTAAAAATGCAAGTAAATCTTTGATTATAATTAAATTTAAACCCTGTTGTTTAAGTGAGCGTTGCCTGATACCTTAGTTGTGTTTATTTCATTTTACCCAATCGTGGGTGCTCATATCCGCAGTTTGATCATAAATTGACAACTCTCGTTCATCAAGCCTCAAATTATTTTCGATTTTCTTTCCATTAAAACTGATTTATATTTACGCTCTGTTGCTGAAAATAGTTGCTGGAATGTTTTTCTTTGCTCATTAGATGTCACTTTGCATTGTTTCAACAAAGGTAAATTGTTGATATTTCACAGGGCATTATACAGCAATTGCATCTTTACAGCTGCTTTAATGAATGTAAAACTGTTGTTTGAACAAAAGATTAAAACAAACTCTAGCATTGCCACATTGTGGTAGCAGTAGTTTAGCTTAGCCACATTAAGTTTTCTGGAAGTAACAAATCATTTTCCACCTACAAGGGACAAAACATGAACATTTGAGAATAAGAAATGTCAGGTAGCTGTAGGCGACAGTCAGAAAAGTTTCACAAAAAAAAGGAACATGATTAAAAAAAAGCTTTTTTGTGGTTTCTCAGAAAAATGAAAAAGTAGAGTGATAATGACCGTAATCCACTGACGTTAACAAACAGCTGAAGCTGTGCATCTGTTAAAGCAGGTGTATGGAATACATGAAATTCATTTAACTTCTCGTCGTTCCTTCGCCTTAACTATTTATAAGAGGATTTCATGAATTCAAACAAGCAACAGAAAAAAAATTAATGCACTTTTTACGTCCACAAAGTCAGCTTTTAATAAAGTATTAGTTGGTGATTTATCAAACCCTTTCCTGGCAGATTGGCAACTCAAAACCAATTCCCAAGAGCGAATGGATGCTTTTCTAAAATGTTTGCATTCTTCCTTTGGTTATGTTTTAAAAATTGAATATCAGAGTTAGTTTAAAACACAAAGCCGGATCAGAAATATCCACCGTGGCAAACCTGAGAGCGCAATGCACATCAATCATTGTTTGGTCAATTTCATGTCCGTTAGCTAAAACTCAATGCAAATCCGACGACTTCTGTTAGCTAAAAACACAACTGTTCTTTTGATGTAACGGAAAAATGCAATTTCGCAACATTTAAAAACCCCAACAAAAAAGAACCAATAAAATCGAAATGCAAAATAGAAGTCGATGTGTCTACTCTATGTGGGAAAAATAAAACGTTTTTAGTGATCTAATCGACGTTTGAGTGAAAAATTGCCTAGAGCTAGGTGCTGTGTATAGTGAAGTCTTCAGGAAAACAGATTTTGCCCTCACAAGCATAAAAATCTTCATCAATCATTTGAGCATTTATTGACATAAAAAATGACTGTGAGATATGAGATCTGGTGATGAACAGCTGGCTATTTTGTTTCCGTAAGTTACCAGTTCAACCTGCGTTACTCACAACAACATTCTAATGGAACCGCATTTTCGTAATCGCATTTTACTCATTACACACCTAACGTAGCACCAGAACAATTGGAAATTATCTTCTACTGTGAAAAGAACAATATCTTATGAACATGCACGAAAAAAGTAGTGGTACAACACAACTATTTAGCATAGCTCATCAACGTTTAAATAACATTAAAAAAGCAAAAATGCCATAAAATTGTGCACACACAGCATATTTGAAACAGACGTGAAAATGTCAGAGAATTGTAGTTGATGAACGTTTTCTTTCAAAGAAAAATTATAATGAAAAACCAAAAAATTTGTAATTCAAATGCCATAAAAATTCAAAGTGGTTTCGGAAATTTTTCAAAAAAAAAAACGAAATTTTATACTAACAAAATCTCTTTTAACAGCAAAGAAATGGTAAAGTAATAAATATAAGATCAATATAGGCCTACAATATAATTACAAAAACTGACTATAAATTTTCTATTATTTTATTTTGGTACACGAAAAAAAACTTTCCCAGCAATCTTCAAACAAAAAAATAAAGTGTTTTAATCTCACAATTCTTTGGCGTATCATCCTAATACAATTATTGTGATGCCAGCGAGAACATATTGTTGGATTGGCGGAGCTAATCTAATCAAAGTAACAGATAGCGATCGTTTCCCGCTGGGTTAAAAGTTTAAATATTTGTGCTTTTTCAGCTTCATCGCGTTGAATAATCTGGTTATTTTTACGATTGAAATCAATTGAAAGATGGGGTCATGCCTCGTTACACAAGTAATGAATTTTGCAGAATTTTTTCCTTTTTTTGCCATTGAAATTGCTTCTTTTTGGGAAGTAACATTTCAAGCATTTCCACGTTTGTTCTATCTAGAAAACAACTTAGGTCCATGTCACGATGATTCAACGTCTGTCAGCGCTGAAGCATTGCAAAAAAAGAAGTAATTTGCTGAGTAGACATAAACAAAAGCATCATTCGGTTTAGTCAAACAAGGATTGAAACATTTTAAACCAACAAATGTTTCTTTCAAATAATTATCTAACGAAGTTATTCTTGTAACATAATAAAAAAATTGTAACGTGAATTCAACAACCCAGTTCATATTATTTTCGTTGACTTCAAAAAGCCCTTTGTCAATGTTAAAGTATTTTAGCTCTAGCAAGTTTTGGATGAAACTTTTATCAACAAAAATACACATATAAATACCCAAGAAGAATGGCAAAGAAGTACATCAACTAACAGTTAAGGAAGATAATTATTTTAATACATGCACAAAAATTGGAAGCAGAAATCATTCAAATGGCTGATCTTTGGTCGTTGACCCGAGAATTGAAATCAGCACATACTTTGCAAACGCTAAAGCGTAACTTAAAAAAAATCGTTCAATTAGATTTAACTCTGCATGTCACAGCCAAACTTTAAATAAAAGCAAATCACAGAATAAACAAAAAGATTTCCGTTGGAGTTTTAAAAAAATCAAAACGTACTTTTGCGCTTTGACTGACCTATGAAACCAATTTTGTATACAAGTTTTGATGAGAAATTTCACTATAAATTCACTTACAATTTTATTGACAAATTAAAAACTGACTTATTATAACCGCAGTAAACTGTTCCATTAAAAAATCCACAAAATAATCATTTATCACCATTAAACGGAGCATTCCTCTTGCCCGAGTAAGTTCATCTTAATTAATTCTGTATCGATTCGTGTTATTCTTGTTGCCATAATTTGTTCTGTGGCCTTTTGAGTAAACAGTCGAGTTCAAGTGTATTGTTCTTTTTTATGGAAGAAAAAAACAAAAGTTAACTTTTTTTAAAGAAGTAAGAAGATGCAGAAACAATTACTGTCTCTCCGAAGGTGTTTTCTAATAAAGATTTTTGAAGAAAATAACAGTCTATATAACTTTAGCTAATTCCATACGATTCAAAATTGTTTAAAATGCAGTTCTTTAAGAAGGTGGATGCAATTGTATAAAAACATTGACGCGAGAAAGAATTTTATTGGTTCCAACGCTATACAAACGAAATCAAACGCAATTCAAGTGTGAATAATACACAACAACTTTTTTTGCATTTGCAAGGTATTCGATACAGAAAAAATACCAATTTTATTTTAGTAACACCTTCAAGAGTTTCAAATTTTGGCCGTACTTCCAAGAGTATTGCAATTGTAGCAAATCAAAAACCATGGCACCATTCCAAATTAAAAAGCGTGCCATATTTGTTCTCTTTGACAGGTGCTTTCAATGAATAAACATTTAATCAATGAGAAGAGGGTGAAAATAAGGACTTTAACGAAACACAGTCGTTTTAAATAACAAAGATTATGACATGCCAAAAAGTACCTTAAAACGGTACCATGCTTTATTCTATTTTTGCATTTGGGGACAATAGCAATAAGTTCTTCGAATTTCTGCTTGCATCGACTATATATGCGTTTCAAAATAACAATATTTTGCATTAGCTGAAGCCAAAAAAGTTTTAGCCTTTATGAATGTTCTCAAGCTCATTAAAAGTCTTAACTTAGCCATTTAGAAAAATTTCTACAAGTACTGCAGCACCGTACAACCCAAGTACATAGCACTAGCTGGACAATTTAATCACACAACACAAAACAAGTCGAAATTTATGTACTATCATGAGTGCTCATACCAAAATCGCCATTTTTATCTTGCTTTTCCAAATCTTGTTATTTTGCAAAGGAAAGTTCTTGCAAATAACGTTTGTTAAAATCTAACAATAAATTAAACGTTGAGTTTAAATCTAGAACTACAGGCAATATTGTCAAACATCTTTTAAAAGAAAAACGAAAACAGGTTATTTTTGGTGAACACTGAACAGACAAGCAAAACGTTATTGGCTTCTCCATGACCTACTAGAAAAAGTTTGCAGTCGGTCGTGGCTTCTCTTATCGCACAGAGATGGAAATCTGGTTAAAAAGTAAAATAACAAAGCCAAAAACTAACAACAGGAAAACAAAGTTTAAAAAAAAACTGTTTACCTCCTGGTTTTCTCGAAGTCTTTCAGGCTATACACTCAACAACACATTTCCATAAATGTGAAGTTGCAACATTTTCGTTTAAAGATGAACTCCTCTTGAAATTGTGTTTGCTTCAGTTTAACGGTGAAAAACATTTTGAACACATTATTATGTGTTCAATGTTCATAAGTTGATTTAATGCATCTTCTTTTTATAGAATTATTTGTTGTTGCATTTTCAAAACGCTTTGTGGAAAATTGAAAACGTGTTTTGCGTTAATTGTGTTGTTACCGGATACTTTGCAGATTTTTTTTTTAGTTTTGTTCAGAAGCAGCTTTGACTTTTGAAACGTTGCTGTGTTGAAGTCAATTCGAAAGTATACGAAAGTGCTATTTCTTAATTTGCAGCGATTAATGACAGAACCACGAAATCAAAGGATTGTTTTGTTTTTATTCAAAATATTTGATGCCACAATAAAAGACACGAACTGACAAAAACATCTCCAACTTGTTTGTTTTCTGTGCACAAACATATCGAAAGCAGAGCAAATTACATCAAATATTAAAAATAGTTATTACTTTCTAAAACCTCTACACCCTACAAGGGAGGTCATCAGTAGGTCAGGTCCATAAGGACTTTCTGATGATCCCTCTTTTAGAGTGAAACAGGCTGTAGATGTTTTAGAAAGTAATAATTATATTTGATCAGATTTAAATCATTTTCCTAAAAAAGCGCTTGAATTTACTCAAATAATTTGTGTAAACGGTGTTTACAAATTAAAAGCTCAGTGGTGTGGATCTTATTACATTCTTGTTTTCAATTTGTCAATTTCTTATATTTTCCAAGTTAAATTATCGCATTGAAGATGTGAATTAAATGCACAAGAAACCCCATCGCCCCACACCGAATCTCTGTAAGTACGTACATATACAATATATTTAAAATTCAAGATTACTAAACTTGAAGAAAGCTTAAATCCGAAAATGCTAGATACCACAACGTCACCTGGATCAACTCAGACGTCAATTCAACGTCATTCTAAAAATATATCAGCAATAGGCGTTGAGTGACACAGCACACATGTTTAAGTTGATAGCTTTCTACAGACTGTTATCAGACATTGGAAAGATATCATGTTTAACACACCCAACAGACCTACATCCCGAACAGTTGTGGACTTGTTAATATCTTGATATTTTTATCAGAACTGTTTGAAGTGTTGTGCTAAGAATCACCTTATCGATAGCTGGTGTAAAGCTATTCTTGATTTTCTCACCATTTACAAGCCTTATCGTGCCTTTCAAAAGCATTAATTGTTATGAGCCAGTCGTCGACTCGTCGTTGGAAGACTAAAGGTTTAGAAGCAAAGTGCTGTTTATAATAAACTGGCTAGTAATGTGCCTTTTTTTTTGTGCAATAACGGAAATACTACATAATTGTTGGTTCACTGAAATAAAAAGAAAGTTTGCACTTTGCAGTATGGAAATATTGCTAATGCAAACGCATATCAACGATTTCATTTAAAAAAGAAGTTCATTTTGATCAGCTCGGGATAATCATCATAAAAGTGAAAAAGAACAAAAAAACAAATGGTTTTATTTTTTACATTTAAATGCGGTCCACATGTGAAAATTTTGTTTCATCTTGTAAGCTTGTGTATGAATGGTGGTTGTCATTAAGACTTTAAAAATCAACTTGATCACCGAAAGAAAAGATAAGCTGTGTTACTTTTTCATTGGAAAGTTTTTAAGTTTCCCACCTGGATAAAGTGTTTGGAATGAATGAGGAATACAAAATCTACATACATCACAATCGGATTACAATGTGTGTGTTATGCTGGCCGGACAAATTTGAAAAAAATACATATCATCACTTTAATACTAAACACTGGTTTTGTGAGGAACCAGATGACAGGTCAAACCAACGTACAGTATAGTTAATAAAACACTTCAATGGCGGTAAATTAAACTTCAACTTTCCACTGTTTATGACTACTGTAGAATGCACATCGGATTTAAGCGTAAAATGGCAACCACAGTTTTTTGTAAAAAAAATAACAAGAGAAAGAAACCTTTGTTTAGCAAATTAGCATCGCAAGAACGATTTCCTTAAAAACTTTAGAAAACGTCGAATCCAAAAGTTAATTGAAACGCGCCATTTTACACGACCGTTGCATGAGGATGAACTGAGTTAGTTTGCTCTATACCAGGCATGCTTATGTGAAGCTCCTACAGCGCGGTTTGTTGTTTTGAGCAAAACCGTGGTAAACTTTATTTGACCCTTTTGACTAAGTCCGGGAATTCGGGAAGCACTTGTGTTATAATAAAGTTAGAAACACTAGTCTAAAAATCTCACCCATCCATCATTTCCAAGTGGACATTTTCAACCTCTTACCTTAAGTGAAGCGCCAAACCTCTTGGGGTACTTATGTCTGACTAATCAGGACTCTTCAGGTAAAAACGGCAGCATTTGTACATTGCTGAGTCGTTCGATTATGACTTTTTAACGTTGTAAAGTTATATTTTTAGTCGACATCTCTTATTTCAGATTGTCAATGGGTTGGTGCTAATCTAAACATTAAAATTCTTTAAAACTACAAATATATTTTTTCCGCCAAGCTATTTCTGTCCTAATTTATTTTGAGCAACAACTGTGAATCACAAAGCCTAGCATCACGCAAAACTTAGAAACAAAATCCACCAGACCGAAAAAAGTTTGGTTATCGCATATGGAACAAAGCTCTAAATAAGTTTGTGACAGATATTTATAATTTGGATAACTTCGTTTCATGGTTGCAATAATTTGAATGCTGCGTCATATCAAGCAAAATATTACCATACAGAACGTCATAAATGGCATGCTATCTGTCTCACACTGACTTTAATTTGAGGTTTTACTTTGTAGTAGTTCTGCAACAGTTGTATTTTCGATAACGAGTTTAAAATACACTTCATGTTATTGAATTTTACCAAGATTTTACTCATTCTCCGAACTTGTCGTTTTTTCACACTGGTTGCGTTGAACAAGTGTTGCCATCGTACTCTGACCGGTGACATGTTATGTAACAGCAAAGATTAATCACTGAAATGATGATTGCTTGATTGATTGAATCTTTATCCTCGGACTGAGAAAGCTTTTTGCAGAGCTTAATCCTGGCAGTTTCGCATACTTGTAGAGGCTTTGAATCACTGACGCAGACCCGGTCACCGAGATTGACAGAGTGAAGTTTCCGATTGTTGAAGTCTTGTTGCCGGGAAATTATTCCATCCATTAGATGCCGCTGAATGGAGAGCAATCCTTACCGTGCGTCGCTCAAGCGCACATTCCGAGAGTCGAACTTGCGCCGCGTGATCTTGAGCCGGGCGCGGGGAAACACTGAGCTAACGGGCGGACAATGATGAACTTCTGGCATAAGTTTGCACAAATGAAATTTACAAAAGAGGTACATTCGTCAAAAGCAAATTACAAGAAATTATTTTGGTTATGTATTGTTGTAATCTTTACTAAAAATCTTTGTGACAGTGACCTTGGAAGCAACCAGATAACATGTTTCCACAAAACAAAAATATTCAAAATGAAATGTAATTTGGAAAAAAAAAAAACATCCAAAAGAGGAAATAAAATTTCTAGTCTGCGTTCATCTCACCTCATTGCAAGGGTTAAACTTCAACAATGATTTGCAACAGCGGTTTACCGAAAGATGACGTTGGTTCAATCTTTCACAAACATTGATTTTGTAAGTCCCTTCAAAACACCCTTGCAGTGCAGAAACAACTATCAATTAAAGAATTGTTTAAAAGCAGATCGTAAATGACAAACAAGAAAGGGAATGCGATGGATTGAGTTTCATTTAGCAGTATGATCGTTGTTTTGTTTACTTCACAATGTAGGTACTAACGACCTGTTTTAGCCTGACGCTGCTGATGCAGCATCAGGATAAAACAGGTCGTTTGTATCTACATTTCGTGAAGTAAAGAAAGGGAATGACCACCTCTGGAAAGCGAAATGAGAAAATGAGCCCTCTTTTTTACTTTAGCTAGATCCAAACCATCTCATCTACTTAATAAATGTGTGTAGTGAGCCTATTTTTGCTCCAGATGCCTCTGCTACACCACACTGTCGACATTGCTCGTAACACCCATGACGTCGTATTTTTGAAACCATACTCCTTAGCATCCCTCAGCGTTATGAATTGTCATCACACGACATGTAGAATTAAGAAATTGATTTTCAAAAGACGACTTACAGTTAAATCTTTTTATTTGACAGCGATTATTCAAAAATTACTTTGGCATTATTAAGAACAGCTGATCAAAGTCACAATAAAAACAAACAAAAAAAAGATTAAAAGATTGTTTGGCAAAAGACCTTGAAACAGTAGGAGTGAAAAGAGTGGATGCTGCTGACAGAGTGATATGGAGGACTACACTGCCAAACCAGTGAGGTGAGAATAAAACCCGAAAAAGAAGAAACACTAGTGAGGAAAAATGCTTCATTTTAAAATACTTGTTTCGATTTTGATGACAATTGCACAGTATAATGGGTGAAAATTAGTGACATGTTTAAATTAGGTTTAAATGGAACACATTTAGATATGCAGATTAATTTAATTAGTAGGTATTCAAACGTTTTTGCGGTTCTGGTTTATTTTAGTATATTAGAATTCTACAATCATAAATTAATTGAAATGATCGAAGGCATTTTATAAAGAAAAGGTCACCATGTATGAAATAATTTAAGAACTTTGTTGTAATTTTTATGTACAACATGTGTATTTTTAAAACATACATCTCATTTGTGCAAGAGTGAACAAGACAAAATACCAATAATCAGGTTTGTTTGGTTTGTCACCTGTTTCATATGCATTAGGAATAACAAGGTACGAAGCGAAGGTATTCTAAAGCCGGCTTAGTCAAGTAGGCGAAAACACAATTGGTAACATTTAATCTGGGATTATCCTTTCCGCAGGTCGCAGAGCTCACGTCCAAGCGGTTCATGTTGCTCGTAAATCATTTTCTTCGACCACATCAATCAGAAATTAGGCTTCGTAAATTTATAAGCAACACAAACAGATACACCGCACCAGCTGGAAGATATCTATCAAGTGTACGTACCTGCGATGTTTTCAACTCTCGTTTTGCTAATTAAATTTAGAAAAAGTTGCAAGTTTTCATAAAAAAATGTTTTGGTAACAAATTTTTATAAGGTAAAATCACTAAAAACTTGAAAAATAGTTAAAAGGCCTTTCTACGTTTAGTTTAAAAATGAAAGATATCATGATGCAAATATTGCATAACCTAAAAGTACTTTTTAAACAATAAAAATTCGATCACGATACAGGCTAATTTAGAAAATACGCTTTGAGTTTATTGACAAATCAAACCCTAACAAACGCATCGTGCAATAAATAGCAATGGTAAACGCTTTTTTCTTAAAAACAAGCTGTGGATTACGTAAGGGTTTCCGAAGAACGTAGTTGTGATCTCGTATAAGTCGTTAGCACTTAGCAGTGTTCCAATAACCTAAAAAAAACGCAAGCAACCAGTAGACACGAGGACTGGACAGTCCCCTACCATTTTACGAAATCTCACCCTTCTCACTTGGGCGATTAGCCTACACTTTGTGGTGACGTAATGCTGCTACATGACACAAAGTAGTCTATGAATGCCGTAAGCGTAACTGATGTTCTTCATTTCTCGATATGCTTTCAGAAACAAAGTAAAATTTTCACAGAAATTTCTTACCATTTTATGTCAAAGTTTTTGATCAAGTCATCAGGTATTGTAATGGTATCCTTTTTTCCACAAAATGAAACAAGATTCTGGCGCCATACAAGATCATTTTAACTACTTTTAACATACCGGTATTCGAAATTGAAAAAATAAGTGAAATTGGGACAGTCAATCTAAAATTTTATTGAAACAAATAAGTAACACATTAATTTAAGAAAATAATAAACTGCTATTTCATTATCAAGTAAAGAAATGCAGCAAATGCTTTATGTGAAAACCTGCTGGCTTAAAGCTTTGCCTCATCTGTTCAAGTTTCTCAATTTAAATTCAGTTCTATAACATGCTCGCAATTGTAAAACACAGCTTGTCGCTACCTAGCTATTTCCATTTATCTGTTTGTATTCAAGTGCTGCATATTTTTTACCTCAGCATTCACACTTAAATTTCAGCAACAAAAACGACCTTGCTGCACTGGATTTTTCGTTAACTACTTCTCGTTTATCACAAAGCAACAAAATACACGGTACATTAAGCCAAAGCACTCTTATTGATAAGAAACGCAATTCATCAACGTCCGATTGTCACCTTTTATATTATTTCGGTCGTAAGGCCAGGCTGCTTGAGCTCATGTTCAACAAATGATGATAAATAAGAGGCCGGCAATTAAAACGCTTCCAGTCAATGTGAGATTATAACAACTTGATAGTACATGCAACCGACGACATTTTATTTATAACATTTTAGTGGTCAGCCACAACTCATAAGATTCCAATCATCAGAAATCATCAGCAAACACTTCTGCTTCAACAATACTTCGAAGCTTTCAACGAAACGCACTTGTTGAATAAATATAATATGCAATACTTGTCGGGCTGCTGCCTTTCAAAAGCAACACTGTAAACAAAAATATAACAAAGATATATAAAAACGCTAGAAAAAGCTTTTTAAAGCAAAGGGGCTAAAGGTTTTTGATATGACAGGCTTTGTTGACACAGTGGACACCCGAAATCTATCCATCATTCTTGATCGAACTACCAATGGTGCTTTATAAGTAAAGAAATATTTCTTTTTTACTGTGATGAGAATCTACAATTGCGCCACTTCGAAATAACCATAGCCTACTTGTGGTTTAAATTGAATAGAGGAAATAGAGACAAGCTTGATATAAATTTGATGCTTTGAAGTTTAAGAGAGCTAGTCATTTATTTTGACATAAACGTTTTGTAGAGATGAAAGATTTGTGTCGTGATTTTAATTAAGATACCAATGTTGGTCATTTTGTGACAACTGGCCAAGCAAGGAAAAGAGGCAAACAGGTAGACATCACAATGTTGATAAAATCTTAGTTGAGTTGTTTAGTTGACTCCAGATGTAGGGGTATGTTTGCAATTAATGAACAAGCTAACATCTAACGGACGCTTGTTAAAGTCTCACTTGGGAAACATAAACAGACTTTTTTTCGGTCTGGGTCAACACTTCAGTTGTTGCTTTAACTTGATACTGATAAAAATAGATAAACGAGCCATGTCTAGAATTGCGTGCCTGATTAGTTTTGCACCTTATTGAAACATTTGGAACTGATAAAAGCTGTTTGTTTCGTTATTTTTCTGCCAGTTGCATCTAACCTTGTGACAATGAAGGATTGATCAAGGTTAACTGAAAACAGACAAAGAAATGTTTGGAAAAGCTTAAGTTTAAGAGCTAAATTAGCTGTTTGTTCAAGAAAGATGCAAAATTATATTATAAAACATAAGCCTTGTCAAGTTGTTTTAAATTAAGCATTTTGACTATTATTTTTGCCACACAATGTCATTTAAAAAAAGTGAATTTACCGTAGACTTTACTGTGGTACAATTATTTTTTTTGTGCAAACTGTCACTTCTCAAATTTCCATATATAGAATTTTATTACGAGTTAAAAGCAACGTTCAGTAATTTTAAAAGTACATGTTTTGTAATTGCCAAGTCTTCGTGGAAAGCGTGTGCAAAACTGATATACAATAGAAAAAGCGCCAGAAATTGAACGTCAGAGTTTGTAAAGTGGATTACACTATTGACGTCATCAGTATGGGACAAATGACGTCAATACGATGCCAGCAAATTAGTCTTCTTTTACATTGATTCAACGTCTACAGACGTTGAAGCAATGTAAAAAAGGGACTGACTTGTTGGCTGGGTATATAACCGACATTGATCAGGACAACATTTGGCAAACTTCACCCTTGACATTGAAAAGTCATTTCTGAAAACAAGAAAGCGTCTTATTCAACAAATTATCCATAGTGAAAAATAAAGTTGAAATTTGTTGTTCTTACTTCAGTGGATTCAGTATTCCTCGTTCAAGTGTGGTGTCAAGATTTTGCAAGCACTACAAGTAAGCATTTCTGGTATTTATGAAAACAATTCTTGCATTTTTGAAAATTTTCTGTTGTTACGTTTTTATCTTAAATTTCAGCGTTATACTTTCATGTGAAATGATGTTGTAGAGAGCTACTTTGCAGAATGCGGATGAGCATCGAGTTTCTAAAGCTTGTCTTGCCAAGATCATTACAAGCCTAAGTTCTGTATATTTTGTCCACGGAGGATCAAAAGCACCTACAAATCATTATGTTCTATATGTATCAGCAATAAAATTTTAAATTAAAAAAAATGAAGTACACTGTAATCTGCTGTAAAATCATCAACAGAAGATGTAATCAGCACGTGTACACTGTACACTGCACATGGGATACCAGAAAGTTTCACTAATGTCAATGCGAGTAATTTGTTTGGAAACAATGCGATATGTAAAGCGTTTCAAGCCTATTGGCCATGTCATCATCGATTTTGTATTTTCAAGCAAATTTACATTTGAATGACAGAACATATCAAACAGAAATGCTACATCACATTTTACTCAATTTGTAGTGATAGTCAAGCAGTTTATAAAGGTTTGAAAAATTGCGGTGACAATATCTCCAAAATTGTTTTCACCATCGCAGAATTTTGCTGAGATTTTTTTATCTTGTCTGTTGTCCACTGAAAGAGATCTTCTGCCAAACATGTTATTATAACAATGCAAACTTTTCGACCATGAGCATTCGAGCCTACCTGGGAACAGTTAATCGTTTAAAGCTCTGCGAATGGCAGAGGAGAGTGAGCAACGCTCCGACAGACCATGCACACGTAGAAGATATGACTGGGAAACTTTACTATACGTTGTGACAGGTTTTGTAATAAGCAAGATTGTGTTACATACCGTGTAAGAGTTTGTGTCTGCCAAGAATGCAAGCAAAATTCTTTGATCACTTACTAAAAGAAAATCAAAAGGAAACCAAAAAAAGAAACTTTGCTGGACAAGCTGGATTTTGCAAGCTTTAAATACAGATCTATAGTGAATGATGATCTTTATACCCTTTATCTTATCACCAAGGTTTTAGTTAAAATGAAAATTCTATTTTGGCCTTGTTACATCTTAATCCTGAAAATTTCAAAGCCTATGCTCTAACTGAAATCGACAAGGAGCGGCTCTGAAGCTACATCCCAGACAGCAAAATCCTTCGTTTTTACATTGATTCAACGTCTGCAGACGTTGAATCAATGTAATAATGACCGATTTTGCTGTCTGGGATGTGATTTTCACTTTTCAGCTTTGACCTTGAAACGAGCTTGTATATGAAGCAAAAGAAGTTTATACTGAAAAGATTTTTCTGTATGGCTAATCCCTGGAATTCAATAGGCCTACTTTTCACAAGTTGGATCAGCCTGATTGGATATGAAGGTTGCATTTCATGGTATACACTAGTTCACTTTCTCAGTTGATAGTAGGACCACGATAAATGTTTAATTAAAAGATTTTCATCCTCTCAACGACCCTGGAACCAAATAAAGATTCAGTTGTATTTCTCTGTTAGGTTGAGGGTAAACGTGTGGTAAAAAGAAGTAATCTTTTCTCTGTTTACTCATAACTTCTCGCAATTATTTTCGTGTTTATTCGAAACGCATGCGATTTTT
Source organism: Aplidium turbinatum (assembly GCF_918807975.1). NCBI lineage: Eukaryota > Metazoa > Chordata > Ascidiacea > Aplousobranchia > Polyclinidae > Aplidium > Aplidium turbinatum. The sequence continues at coordinate 28,653,695 of NC_137475.1, read as the reverse complement.
TTGATGAATTGCACATGCTCTTTTTTCAATGGAAGCTCACACAGCCTACAGCTCTAATCTTCGGAGTTAATTTAAAAAAAATGAAACTAATCAAGAAATTTTTTTGTCATGGCGTTTTGACTAAATCAAGATTCTGGTATTTATAAAACACTCTGCAGTAAAAGAAACGCATTCTAAGTTATCATAGTACCACACCTTTGTTATTTGTCGTAGGGTTAAATAAGACACTGTGGCTTTAAGTAGGTTTCAAATATTGTAAGAGCGGTGCTAAATGGCTCTTTTAATGAGAAAGGTTGCTGACCGCAGCTATGAAGACAACACCAAACCTAAACCTTACCAAGGTCAAACTCAACTATGCGTAATCATGATAGTCGCTGAACAGTGGCGAAATATGAAGCATATAGGAAGACAGCGGTTCTGGAGGACATCCTGGTGGAGATAGGAAAACTATTGGAAATAGCAAATTGGAGACGTGAGTAAAATACAAAACTGTCTTGGAAGACTGATGAAAAGATAAGGATTCGTAAAAACTCGAGAAAGAGCACATTAATACATGTATACAAACAGAAAGGAAATATGCAACAGTGTGAAAATTAGGCATTGCTCTGATCAGCCCTGATTTAAAATTTTTGGAGCGGATCATGGATAAACTTGTGCGAAGTTGGTAAAGTCGAACGATTTCGGACACGAAACTTGTCACAGCAAACCCGAAAGACAAAAAAGCTTTATTGTAGTGACAATCTTGCTCACCGAAAAGATGAACTTGATGGCAAAGTGTAGCCCCGGAAACTTCTTAGATACCAGTATCTAGCATGTAAACCAATCACCAACAGATTTTAATTTTTCGCTCGACGGTGCACTAATGTGGAGGGATATCTTTTTGAGATTGTACAATGAAAAACTTTTTTATCTACTTAAACGCCTCAGTCTACTTCCGAATGACACTATCGTATTTGCTCCACTACACCATCTAACGGAAAAGAGCTATGTGAATTTACACCATGAAGGATATTACAGAGCATTTTATCGTAACAAGCCAAGTAGCGGATGTAAGTCACCACAAGCAACATACTAATAACAAGCCACGTATGAAGTACAGTATTACAAAATGAATATAATTGAAACCACGATGGTTGTATGGTTTTCAGCTGGCTAAACCATTATATTCTGAATGTAATTTTTGAAACTATCAAAGTGGTTATCCAAAACGAAGCAACCTAAAACTGCTGAAAATCATGAAAAATGAACACTTAGAGAAAAAGATGCTTAATTTAAGAATGATAGAATCCAAGTTTACGACAAAAAAAACAGACAAACTACTCAAATATCGTTAAATTTGCAAAGCCAATTGTGCAAAACAACCTCCAATACCCATTTGCCATGCTGTCATACCATATTGAATTCTTAGCGGGCATTTTGTACTTGAAGTACAAAATCCAGCAACGGATTAATGACAAAGCTAGCTGTTTAAATTACAAGTTTTTAAAAACACACATCATCAAAGACTGGGATTAAAACTCAAGTTGTATTCAGTGGTGAGGAAAATACCCATTAAATTTTCAGGATAGAGTGTGGTTTCTAATGTATTTGACATTTAATTGTTAAATAGAATAATGAGGTGTGCATTTATTTGAAGTAATTATCAAAGTAAACTTATTTGATTAGGTAGTATATTGGGTATATATAGTATCAGTAGTCAATAATAATAAATTGCACAATTAAAAAATTAAACTTTTCAAAAATATTATTGCTTTTGCACTTCTGATTCAGATTGACAATTTCTGAAGAAACATAAAAAGCCACTTAATAGAATTTATCAGCTTAACTTCAAAAATTTTGAGGTTGAAACAGTTAACTGTTTTAATTTAAAAACTATGGTAAATTTTGTCACGAAAACATAAAACACGGGATAACAATTGTTGATGAAAAATTACCTCGTTAACATAGGCAAATTTTAATTCTAGAAAAAGAGTCCTGTTTTCTATTCCACAAATGCTTTTCCTAATTCACTGCATTTGTGATTTTGTCTACTACGTAAAGTAGTTGGCTATTCTTAGGTTACGTTGGTTAGAACTAGAACAAGTTTTTTATGACCTAAAAAATAAAAAAAATATGACTTTATATTTTTGAAACATATGATAATGTATGACTTTATTCTTTAAGCATCAAATTCATGCTAATCTTTGTAATTAACAACTCGCATGCAAGCTTTACATGTATTTTGAACATAACATATTCCAACAATTTAACAAAAACAAAACACTTATTTCACTTCAAAATTACTGTAAGAATTCTAATGTTTAATAAATAGAAAAACAATTTCATGTGGTATAAAATGTTTGCGTTTGCAAAATATTTGTTAGGACGAAGCATTTGTTTTACAAAGGCAAATGATGTGTGATGATAATGTCACAATGCCAATTGGCATCAAACAGTAAACGCTATTAGGCTGCAAGACTACAAAAAAAAAACAATGAAAATGTTGCTTCCAATGCTTGGTGAAGTTCAGCATGAAAACTTTCACTGCCTCTCTCATTCACAAATTATTAAAATTCAATGTCTACTGTATAGGAGCTGCTTGAACTATAGTACATCTGCGGAATTACTAGGGTTAAATCTTTGCATTTTAAAGTAAAAACTAAAAATCATATTTTATAACCTAAAACAGAAAATACGACTTTTTATGAGTTTATAACTTTTTTAATAGAGCTCATAACCACGTAGTTCTTTCACTGCTTTCAGTTTCACAACTTTCTGTACCACCAAAAAAATGACTTTAATGACTTTTACTGGCCCTAGCTATAACTTTCTAAAAATTCTTGCCTTGTCACAACCACTATTAAAACCACAGCTTCGGTTAAGAGCTAAAAGGTAACTTTATTCTACAGCTCTTGTAACTGACATTACTGGTTGTATGCTGCTTTAAAAATATAATTTAAATATGTTTTGATAATATTCAACTTATTTTTCTTTTTATAAAAATAACTGGTTGAAGAAGCGAAACAACAGCACGAGTACCACCGCACCTCATGCAGTTGTTTCAAGTAGTTTTTTAGTAGTTTTCAATGTACCTGACCTGAATGCTGATTTGCTGCTATGATTGCATTTTTATCAGCATCATTTAAAACAGAAACCAGCGCCTTTGTTTCAGAAATGACACCATAATCTTGTTTTTTTACACAACTTTGTCTATATGAGTGTAACGAAAACCTATTTACAACAAATCAAGTTTCAATAATATCGTATCTTGTCTGAAAACTATTTCTTTTGAATCAACAGAAATGATAATTTAGTATCATTACTTCTAGCATTTGCAGATAGGAAGCAAACATGACATAGGCTAAACGTGTATTGCAACATATGAATTGTTTGTGTATAGAAAACAATTGCCCTAAAATTCTGTTGAAAAATACATGTGTTACTTTGACGTAGAGGTTAGACGAGATTGTGAAAAGCTCAGTGTTCCTTCACAAATTTGTACGTGGTACTAATCATATGGCAAACTATACTATACACAGATTTCCCTTGCTTCTAATACCAGTGTTTCTTTAATTCTACAGTAATAGTATTTTTAAAAGTAGCCTATAATAGTTTTTTGTCTGTGTATGTAGGAAGTAAAACTGGCGTTCATAGAGTATATCGCTATGGCTTATAAGCGCATTTGTAGTAACGATCACGTTTGAGGCTTATGTATGTAAGATGTAACAATCGCAACTTGAAAGAGATTGTTTGAGATTTTCTTCCTAACCTTTCTTGGCACTTCACTGATGAATCAAGTTTAATAGTAAGAAAGAATTGTAACAATAGCGATGTGCTTGTGACAGCACACAAGCAAAATTAGTTCGTTGTTTCTTGCATTAGAAGCAACAAAATTGTAATCTCAGTGGTTGAAGTTTCGCTAGATCATTGAAGTTTGCAAGCCATGCCAATGCTTGTAATTCATATTAAACTCTACGTGACACAAAACTATAAATAGAATAATGGTATTTTTTGATTCATCGTCCTCAACAAGCTCTTAAAGCTTCGGACAACATAGTCACCAACTTAGCGCTGATTAACCATAGGAAAACGTTAATAAACATCAAATAATAGCTTTTTTTAACAGAAACCACTTAAAGTCCACGGCACATGTAGGCAAATCAGCTTTGAGTCATTTGTTGTCGCCCTTCACTCTTGAAGTCATCAATGGTCGCCATTTTGTTTTTGTTCAGCGCGCTTTGAATGAGAACTTCGAGATAACTGAGTGACTGTGGTTACGTGAAAGGTGATGTTTGTTTGGACAATATTGCCAATGTGTTATTGAAACATTCTTGATGTTTTTATTTTGAACAGTAAATCTCACACGTTTAAACCTCGATTTGGTGTCGTTCAAGTGCATCCTACAATCTGGCTGGATGTAACAACGCAAAACCTAACATGGCTTTATTCGTTCAATCTGAAAACACCAAACCCATACGATAGGTGCATGCTGCAGCAGCAGGCATCACTTGGCAATACTGTATTTAGGTGAGTTGACATACCCATACCAATCATCAGCAGCTATGGCTCGTGTTTTCAAAATGGATGACAAAAACCATGTTAAATTATTTTCTGACTGGCCGTTGGTTGACTTTGATAACTATTGCCTTTGTTGCGTGTCTAACACATAGCATTAAAAGCATGATTGCAGTATATGCGATTTTTCTAATGTTTCTCTATTCACGACTACACAGTAGTGATATATAAAGTTTTGCATGATTTTTTTGTGAAATCTCAACAGGCAAAAATTTGCATTATTTGAACATTGTATTTTCATACTTTGCCTTTTCACTACCAAAAGTATTTGGTCTGCTCAACTTTTGGTTTTCAAACCAAACCATTAGTCAATTTCATAAGTTGATTAAACGTTTTCGGACGTCGAAAGAATATAAATTAATACTGAAGTAAGATGAACAAGAAAAATTTACCTGCTTCTACAAATGATGGATTACTAATAAATCGTGTACTCTTGGAACACTGTGCAAACAAACCATCCTGCTTACCATTAATCGTATTACGGTTATAGGGTTGTTGGTAAATGCAGTGATAGATAGTCTAAAGCTGTCAGAAGGCAAAACCCTTTCTTTTTTCTTCTGCCAATGCAACTTTGATGAGCTGTTGCAAACAGAAATGCCATTAATGAAAGTTATTTTTGTGACAAATTACTACCTTTAAAAACTATTCTGTTATTTGAAAAGATGTTTGCTCTTGTGTAAATTGATACAATTATTGGTGTCAAAACAACCATATCCAAAACTTGAAAAAGCTACCCCGCCAAATCGCTAGGTTGTTGAAAAACAATTGGATAATTTCTTTTGAAAGCGTAGCCTGCGATGCTGTAAATTACTTTTCGCATTATTTTCCTGAATCATCATGTCCGAGTGTAAGACCAATAAAGAGAAAATTTAGTCAAATAAGGCCTAAAGGAGACATAAACAACATGTTAAACTGTTACAGTTCCTACAATTTTGAAAAATCCAGGATTAAAAATCGCACGTGTTAAGGCAGTGTAAAATTTTTGATTAAAATGACAAAAAAAATCTTCAAAAATCGCCATAACTAGGCATAAAATAATTGAGAAATTTGGATTTATAATTTAAGAAATAGAAGCTGATGTCTCTCAACCACTGTGCTGGTTCCTTGATGTTATTGAGGATAAAAAGTTATACAAGGATCCTTTATGTAGGATGCAACAGAACAATTAAACGTAACAAGGAAGCAAAATCAGAACTATACAAGATTCCGAACTAGACTGATGTTGTTTACTTGATATGAGAAATTTGAGTCAAAATGAAATATTTTCTATCGTTTTTTTATTGAAAATTAGTCATAGAATTGAAAAATGTTTGATATGAATTTTGTTTTCGTTTCGAGCTTACAACGAAACAAAACTGCCTTTCGTTCAAACCAAAACAAGACAACAAAAAATTGCGCCAACATAACAGACTTAAAATTCAAAATTATTTTGTTTTAAATAATCATAACAAACTATTCATCCATAGCTTTCAAATGCTAGTAGGCTATGGGTTGATTGGAAGAACCTATATTTTTTGACACTAGTATTGACATTCTGAGGGTAGGTGGAGAAAATTTTTTCTTTTGCTGAAACGAAACTACGTTCCATGACAGATGATGCAAAATTAAACAAAATTCTTTGTAACAAACTGAAATTCAGATGAAGGAGTTTTGCGTCGCAACAAAATTTGTTTCCTAAAAGTTTCGAAAGAATTTTTTTGATTAATCTAAAATCTAAATCCTCATAGTTATTTAGCAATTTTTAGAAAAATTGTCGTGGGGTCAGTGCTTTCTGAGATTTTCATTCGTTTGGGGTCACAACAAAATAAAATTGCTTCGATTTCAAAACAAAACAAGTTTATTACAAACTTAATTTGGCATGAAAAAAGCAAGTCCAGGGAATAATGCGTGATTTCAAAATATGTTTTTTACAAGATCCAAAATATAGTGTAGCTAAATGGCAAGAACTGACCAGTATTTTGCTGCGTAAGACACTTTGTCTCAGTTCTGTGATGATGATTCTATCAACCAATAAAAACACATAATGGAAGCAATGGCGTGGTACACAGTGGCGTAGCTAGGGGGCGGCGGGGGGGGGGCGGACTGCCCCGGGCGGCACGTCTGGGGGGCGGCACTTTCAGACAGGACGTTTTGTTTTTTTTGTTGATAATACAAAAGTACACGGAAAATAAAAGCAAATGGCAACGTTCAAAACAGTGGCGTAGCCAAGGGGGAGGAGGGGTTTGGGGGCTACAACCCCCTCTTTGGCACGCATGTGACGTCACGATATTGAGAATGATGCTTTCAGTCTCTATGTCTTTAAAACAAAGCTTGCCTAATTTTAAACGAAACTCCATTAAAAGAGCGAGTTTTGCCAATACCAAACATTCAAATATCTCAGCCAAGAATTAGCACCAAGAAAACATAGAGACTTAGCTTTATTAAGTTACCGAAAAATTCCCAAAAAAACATGATCTTATCCTTTTGCTATGCCACCGGACAGCACCATTTTACAGGAATATTTATACTAGGAGATTTATACCCACATTTTTGTTGACAATGCTCTCAGAATGCACCAAATCCAAAGTAATTTTTCAAAATTTTCTGGGGGAGGCTCCCCAGACCCCCCGCCGCTGGGTCTTTGGCGTCTTTTTGGCGTTTTGGGGTCTTTGGCGTTTTGGGGTCTTCGTCTTTGGCGAGGACGCCGTCGGGCTTCGCCCGCCGGCCCTTAAATCCCCCCCTTTCAAAATTACTGGCTACGCTACTGGTTCAAAACATACAATAATTCCACTTTTACTCAATTAAAAAAATTTCATTTTCACATGCTTTTTCTTGAAGGGGCGGCAAAATCTGAATCCGCCCCGGGCGGCACACATTCCCTAGCTACGCCACTGGACTGGTACAGCAGTTGCGTTTGAATCAACATAGGAGATTTACCATTTCGGTAGGTCATTTATCAGTTACAAAATCAGCATAAACTTTTCTCAAAAACAGCAGTAGGCCTATACAAAAGACATAACTGGGACTGAAGTTTGTGTACGAAACTATTATAAACTGTTTTTTGTACAAAATTACATATTTTCCTCAAACATCATATAGTGTAATGTTTTTAAGACTGTATTTGAGTAAAATTATGAAATATGCAAATTGCAAAGAACGAAGACAAATCATGAAAAAAAAGTTACCACAAAATATGTTTAGTGCAAAAACGTACAGTATAGTTAAAATAGCCTACTCAATAAGTTTTATGCAATTAAGAGTGCATTCGATTATTATGCCTCGTGTTTCGATATTCAAACTACCAGTATGGCTTCATGTTTTAACAAGACTAACAGACCTTTTTTTGAAGTATGAAGTTGTAAACAACTTTCCTCGATCAGTAGTCGAACATAAAACTATAAAATGTATATTATTTTTCAAAATGTTGTATTTTCGATGACGTATGAAGACAACGGTGTGTTGGGACCATGGAGGGGCCACACTGAGACTTGATAATTTTTAACCCGGGAAGTGGGCATGTGCTTTTTGCGCACATTAGTCCAGTTTGGTTTACACACTTCATTTGTATTGAAATAGGCCACTAGACTGTTTTCACTTTTAATATTTTTGTTTTTCTAACAGCAAGTAGTTAGCCTATTTCACAATCCAATCGAACGATTTTTCGTTATGCCAATGGTCACAATTTCATGTGCTTGGTTTGCACTTCATGCTGATAAACATACAAGAGGCAGAACTTAGTCTACAAATACCAAAAACTTTGATCTATAGATGTTGGAATGAGAATTAGTTTAGCATATTGTACTTAAGCTGTCTCATTTTACAATCAAATGTTTGAAAATGTATTTATCAAAATGGCGCCATCGCTCAAAAAGTCGTAGCTGTAGCGTGCATTTTATTGATCATGGGATATTTCGTGATTGCATTGTTACGTAACAGAAATGCTAAAGTAGCTTATTTGGTTACGACTTAGTGCTTACCTTATACTGACGACGTGCTTTCTCAAGTAGACGTATTCACCTTGAAAACTCAACATTCAACAACATTCTTTTTCAGACAACCTAAAGAAAAACGACAAATTAAAGACTACCAGCTCAATTCTTGTTCCTATGTCTGACATATCACCTTTCCTTCGTCAAAATACAATTTCTCTCCAATAAATAAACCTTTTAGCGTTGATTCAATGTGACAAAACATTGAAAAACGTGTACAGGTGACTTATTCTTTACTTCTTAGCCTCGTACAATGTACGCACTGCCAAAGCTTAGGAGCCTTATAGGTGCTTGGTGTAATTGCGGTCTGGTTGTTTGGTGTTTCTACGCGGCACACTAAAGTGCTTAATAAGGAAAAAGTACGGCAGATCGCCGTAGCGTTTTCTTCCGATCTAACTTTCTTTGAAATACGTTGGTAAGCAGCAACAATTCGCGTCATGCTTTTTTGCATTTCGACAATTTCAAAACGTTTAGACCTCGAATGGCAACTGAACAATGGCGGTAAAAATTGTGATGGATTTGTGGATACGTTTAACTTGTTTTAATTAAAGAGGTGATGCCCACGGTAAATGTGTCATCGAAATGAAGCCGGTTTCGAAACTGAAGTACCAACGGTCTCACTCCTCGGATAAATTTTCTACTATTTAACGTTTCATTGATGTCATAATTGCGTTCATAATTTACAGTTTGACTTCCAAACTTTGCTTTATACAATGTAGTCTATTTGGCAATGAACAAGCTATGTGGTGTAATCTTAGTTCATTCCAGTGGTTTCGGTTGTATGATTGTTTTAGTCCAAACAGCCTGCAACGTGTATTTGCTCTAAATTTCCGAGATATGCAAATTGCAACTCGTGTGTCTACTTGGAAACACAACTTGAGTAGAAAACTTAAATAAACATTGGATAAATCATGAAGCTTTACGATGTCCAAATCTTTTGAGTGAGATTTCTTAGCACTGAGTAACTTTCTTGAACTAACATTCGCTTAACAATGGCAGCGCTTGAATGAAGCATCTTTTACCACTGCAATTTATTGACAGAACCATTGATGATGATGATTGCAGAACCATTGCAGAACTATGAATGCATAATTGTTATAATTGTACCTTTAAACAAGTTTATTGTTAAAAACTAACTTCACGATAACACTATACTTGACAAGATATTGCAAGAGAAAAATTAAAAACACTTTCGCAAGATATACTTGAACATACTCAGAAACTACTGGACATTGGTGGCGCTGAAAAACATTCCAAAGAAACTGGTTTCTAGTCTGCTAAAAGGTTGAAGACATTGTGACAAAATAGTCTGCTTTCACTGCTACAAATGCTAAAACAAACCTACTAATTTTCGAATTGCTAAAGTGCACTGTAAAAAGTGAAATTTCAAACTCTATTGGCTTTAACAGAGATTAATATTTTTAGTGTAGACGAACTTGCAAAATAAAAAAAATCTTAATTCAAACATTGACAATGAGAAATGTTTGGTTTGTCTTCCTGCACCGGGTGGAGAGGTCAAACTGGTTTGGCAAAAATTGATACAATGACAAATCTCTGTTTTTTTTTTATTGAATAAATCATTATTGTCAGTTGCGCTTGACTGCACAACGATTGCTATGTCAAAAGTGAAAAAAACAAACTTGTTTTTTTCTTTTGTTGTTTCAGAGAGCTTCTGTGACTAAGAATAGAAGAGTGATGCCCGCCGAGAGCATGGAGTATCCCACGTACTTGTCAACTTCAAACTGATGTCAACGGACATTGAAACTTAAAAAAACTAGACACGCTTTTCTCGAGTTTTGTCAAGATTAATTGTCTTCCACCACAGAGGCACCAGTTCACCTTTTTGTAAAGATTGAATCATAAATTGTTTCGATTTTCTTTATAACAAATGGTTCACATGCACCAAGAAAAATTCTTTCCAGATAATTCACTGATTCTTTACACAAAATTTAGGAATGTGTTTTGTACAATAAGCTTGCGGTAATCTCATGAAAGTGTTGCTTTGAAGAAGATATCGAGAACCCCATTAAAGTATATTGCACGTGTGAGTCCATGCTTTTTATTTTTCAATCTTGACTGCAAATGTAGGCTATGTGCGAAAACCAACATTTATGTACCATGGTCCATAATAAATAGATAGTTGACAGCTAAACAATTGAGTTGAATAGCATTATTCAAACAACATCAAAACCAACAACAAAGCAAATTCGATTTTCTCCGCGGTGTCTTTGTCATGTGAACACATACAACTACAGTAATTTGAAGAAAACATTTATCATTGTAAATAATTTAGAAAATCTATTAGAGGTACAATATTAAAGTCGGATAAAAATATTTTCCTAGACTTATCAAACCTGCTGGCTGGCAGTGGGATGGGATGAAATGAAATGGAAGATGAAATAGAATGGGAGGCACATTTTGCGATATAAGATTGAAAGAGTCAAAAATGAAATGTGATGGAAGATTTGGATAATGGGATGGAAGATAGCCTTCCATCATTCCACCCCAATTCCGTCATTAACTTTCTAATAGGGTTTTTTAAAGTACAAGAGTACAAGATGCCGTTTGATCATGTTTCTTAAACTGAATTCAATTTTCGATTTGTATTAAACCAACGCGATGATTGTTCAAGAAGACAACAACATCCACAATCAAGTATCCTTGTGAGTAGCATAGTTTCACTTCAGTCGTTTACTGTAAATGCGCTACTGTACTACATCGTCCTGGAACCATTTTGCATAAAAAAAATTAACACACTCGCACATACTAGGCTACTTGGAATAAAGCATTGCTTATAATACATTTCTCGTTTTGGCTACCGTACCTAATTTTGAACCAAAGAAGAAATGTACTATTTGGTTTGTTCCTAAAATGGGGTAAGATTTTTGTTGGAATAACATGTGAAGTTTAATTTTCTCAACATTCCAACACAAGTTTTAATTTTGAGACAACAGAATAAAAAGTTGATTTGCTTTTGAATGATAATTTGAATCAATTTTAAAAAACGCTTTGTCATTGGAAAGAATTTTTCTTAACATTTAGTAATAAGCAAAAGCTTGTAAAGTCAATATCCTCTAACGTTTATTTCCGCAACATTTTCAGCAGCATAAGCGAATATTCTGCTATGTGCGGTTTTCATGACAGTCATGAAATTCAAACTTTCATGGAAGGGATGCATTGTACTACCATAGATTATTTTAACAATAAATGTGCGTAATGAAACTGGAAATACGTCACTTTTTGTGAGTGTTTCAAGAGACAACTTCAATATAATTCTTGTGATGCTTCTGTGGCACGAAACAGCCAATTAATCCCCTGCGCCAAACTTCAATGAATAATTGCCACGTAACAAAGTGAGATTTTTTCATCAAATTGCTGATCATGAAACGTACAGGCTACATTAATGTATTTAAACGTAAATAAAGTGCCTTTTCTCCAATGTTTGATATACGATAAATGCATCAAAATTTCAATATTAATGTAAGGAAACCCTTAGGTCAAAATAACATTGCTCCTCAGTATGACGCATAACATTTGTGTTGGCCATGACACTAGTTTCTTACATTTTTATTCATTTGTAACGAACAGATAATAAAAGCAAAATTATTCAATTATAATGACCACAGAAAGTGCGAAAGTGCTCGCAGATCACTAAACTAAATTAAATAACCTTTTTTTATTATTTCAAAGGTTTGAAGAAGTTATTTGATTAAGTTCGTTTGTTTATTCATGCAAGACAAAAATAATCAATTCATAATAATCAACAAATAACAATTTATAGATTTCCATGGACGTGCCATCAGTAAAAAAGGTGCGAAAATCTTTGTCTGGGTGGCCATTTTTTTTAAGGATTGTTCGTGGCAAATGCCCAATATTTTCATCCAATTTTCAAGGCAAAGCAATTAGACAACATTGTGGACATAGCAAGAAGGCAGAGAGTTGGCAAAATTTACGAGCTACAGCATACAACGACGACACAAATGGATTCTTAACGATATTTTGCCCTAACCTTTGTAACTTTTCACCCACATGAGCAGGCGCCAGTAGATAATAATAATTACTCAATAGTGATACAAGTTTAAAACTTTAAACCATAACAATTACCCGTGTGAAACAACTATCTCACAAAAAATATCAACATTGTCTTTCTTTTTTAAAGAACAGGATCAAGGTCGTGCTTTGGCCTGTAGCTGAACAACTTAAGAAAAACTTTTGACATCAAAAGCAGCAATTACTATGCTTATCAACTAGAATTTCCCACACCTTGGAATATATTTGACAGTATGTTATATGTATTTTCGAATAATTACTTTGTTTTTTCAGAAGTCTATGATTGATGTTGAAAATTTGTTTGTTCTCTTATTTGCGTTTAGAACTCTTATATACCAATGCAACCTTCCTTAAAAAATTAAATTACTTGCAGGTAATTATACGTTTTTTGGCATAGTGTAAACTACTGTGAAAATGCATATAAATATGGCACCTCCCAACTAAAGTTTTCTTGAAAAGAAAGCAAGGAGTGACATGTAAATTTTACATGTAATAATTACCGCATGACTAAAAATTTGTTACTGCTTTTTTAATCTGCGCAAACGGTATTGCTGACAGAATATCAACCAAAAGAATATAGAAGCAAATACAAAATAGCTGTGAAAATACGTTTCCAGGCTCGTTTTACTTACCAAATGGCTTTATAAGTAATTCTGATAAGAAAATTGTGAAAAGGAAAATCTCTTTTCGCGTAGATGAAACAGAAACAGCTTGTTATGTGGTTTTACTTTATCTCAATCATACCTTATCTGACAAGAAAAGCGATTTCACGGGACCAGTCACTTTTTATTAATAAGGCTTTTCCGCTTCACTATTTCCAGTAATTTATATGACTTTGACGTTGATGCATCGTTTGATTTTTATCTCATCCAAGCGCACAAGCTGTTAAATGTTCAACTTTTTATGTTGATTTGATTTCTTGATATGATCTATGGATGAAGGCAAAAGCATGTTGACTAACAGAAATGCCGAGTAAATGCACGCGCTTCTTCGCCCTTGTCTTATTGTGCAGTTGTCCTAAATATCATCGGTGTTGCTATGACAAATCAAGTTAGCATATTTAATTTTGAAAGCGGTGAAAAATGATGTTGAGGTAACAGTTATAGCACATTTTGGCTTTTGGTAAATAATTTTGTAAAAAGTTGAACATCTTATAATGATAATGTTAAAGTAAGTAGTTCAGTCTTTTACAATGCCATGGATCGAGTATTAAATTAAATTTAAGCCTTGCTTAGAATGGCAAAAAAACATGACTTTTTTTCAGAAATCTTTCGTGGTCTAGATTCGGACAAGAAACTGTTGACACTTTTCCACCAAAAAGAGTGTGTAATGAGGAGTGTCGTTGCTTCATGGCTTTAGATGGAATATATCTCTCAACAACTAGGAAGAAAGTGATAGGCCCAAAACAATTTAAAAAAATGTCCATATCAAACACAAAACAAGCAAGCTTGGTAGTTTAATCAATTACTGATCATAAAAAAACTTGCTGCTTATGTCTTAAGTAGTCAAGTCTGTAAAAGCAGTCCAATTATTAGAAGGGCATTGTCAAACAATTCCTCGGTTTTGCACACCACTGTGAAACTGGAAACATTGTTCTTTCTCAACAGGAAATGATGTTAAAATTCGTTTACAATATAGTATGAGCAAAAAACGATAATCATGGACTCCCCCAACATTGCATAACCCACAAATGTAGAATGTTCAAAATTGAGCAAATGAACTAAATTGTCCCATAAATTTGTTTTTCTAATGCACATACACCCAAGGAGTAATTTGTTGTTTACGCTTACTGCATTGGAAAATTAATTTTCTTGAGATCTTGTTTCAAGATTTTGTTCTCTATGAGATATGCGAGGCGTAGCTTTTGTGACCCGGCAACCATTAATATGTCGAGAAGCGAACAGATTTTTAAGATTAAAACATTTTCCTCAAAGCTTTTATAAATTATTAATTGAACAACCAGGAGTTTATGCATGACTTAGACCTTGCTAACCTGAATCGACTGCACAAATCGACATATTTTTTCTTTCGAACATGACAAAAAAGCCAACTACACCAAAACGTGTTTTTGCCGTTCTTTTGATGTAAGGTTTAGATTTCTTTTATTTCTCTTTCGTTTAGCAAAGCTACCGAAAGAAGATTCCGATTCTGAACTAATATTTTTTTCAAACAAGTTAATTAAGCTTTTGTATTTATAGATATATAATTATATATAGCCTACTCGGCTATGTTGATACAAAGCATGGTGTTACAAACTTATAAACAGGCACTTTTACGTGTTAAGAAAATACATATTGTCGGCTGTTGAATAAAAATAGCACATATTATTATAGGATGCGGTACAAAAACAAGATTGTCTCCTATTGAATGGCCGACTATACAAAGTTAAAACTCAACCAAGTTTATTCGGTACAATATTATATTGGCATAATAGAACTATAACCATTGTTCATTATACTGTTATATGAAGAAAATTTTCATTTTTGTTTTCAATAGCACGATGTTAAAATACAACTTCAGCACAGAAGAGAATATCCTGTAGAATACACACAGATTTTGTGTTCCAAATACAGCAGTATAATGCTTTCTATGGATCAAAAAAATCTGCTTGACGTTCATAGCCCATGTTTCTATTTCATCCTTTATTCAACTTAAAGTAGGAGAACTATCAACGCCACCTAACTTCAAACATTAACAATAAAAACAAGTTTCCAGCTTTCAAAGGGACGTATAGCCTACTCGTATCCATAAATGTAAAAGGTGCGTAAACAGCGATGGTTCTTGAGTTTGTTTTTTTTTTAATAAAAATATAGGTAGGACGCGCTTCTTACTTAAAAGAGATGTTAAATGCAGAGAGGTTTGGACGATCTTGATCGTCAACACTGTATCAAATCAGGTACATGCACCTGCACGCCATTTTTCTAGTGCTTTAATTAAGTTTCAGCCAAAACTAAACTTTGTTTAGGCATTTTACGGAATGGCAGGCTTTTTAAAGACGGAATGTAACCTACTTTCTTGTAATTTACGACTGTTTTTCAAATTACATTTTAAAAATGGCAAGGAGGTCACATAGAACAAACCAAAGAGACTGATCACGATATAACTGCAAAGACTTTACATTTCAAATATGCAAATAAGCGTCTCCACCTCCCAAGCGGCCACAAGTTTGTGAGGAATGCGTCATTCTCACGCAGACATTGATTTTGACTTTTCTGCTTTGTTTCTTTGCCACTTTAACGTCACATTGCGTAACACAAATGTTCGGTTGGTTGTTTCTGTTTTCACAGATTTAAGACTATTTCATACCTGACAAACCTATGACTTTACAAAACTTCCTTCTTTTCAATGACCTTTTAAATTAAATTTTAGTCGCTTCAGCAGCTACATTTGGCCACAAACTATCTTCATTACAACGACACTGTGACGTATAGACTATGCCTAAATTCTGAACACATAACTGTTTTTATGTTCTCCATTTGCTGCAAATTTTTGTTACATACAGTATTCTGTTTTCAGTGTTTTCAAACAACTTTGGAAGAAATTTGTTTTTACCACAATGTCAATAGCCTATATCAAATTGTATCTCAATGATAGCATTCAAAGCAAAAAAAATGTGCACATAAGATTTTCTATTCTTTGATTCTAAAGGCCATTTTCTGGGCAGTGTGTTTTTATACAGCAACCTACTTATTGAATAGGCCTACTCTATTAACTCGCAACAAAAGTATATTGAAACTTGCAATATTATTTGTCAATAAGGCTCTCTTGTCATAACAATTTATTTTTAAGTGACGAAAAGCAGATAAATAAACTAATAGGATTAAAAAATTTTCCTAGCAAAAGCATAAAGCAAGTAACATTACTTCTGTGCAATGAGTTTTCGAGCACTTAAGGTCAGAAAAGTAAGTTTGTAAACTGTCAAAATGGCTCCTATGCGCTTGACTCGCCATTGTAAAAACAATATGAAAACCTTACACAGCAAGTGAAGTCTATCGTTTTTCATGATTTTGATCTACAGTATGTTACTAAGTAAACCTCATCATAACTACAGATTCAACACTACAGTACTTAACGTATAAGTTTGCCAGTTGCTAATTTCTCAAAAGATATCTGTGCTGTAGGTTATTCCTTTAATTATGTCTTGCTTTTCACTTTAGACTCATGTATCATCAACTCAACTGTTTCACTGATAAGTAGGCTACAGTAAAATCAGCAAGCACTAAAAGAAAATCAGCTTCGGAACAATTTTTTAAATTGTGTGTAGAAGAATTACAAAGTTCTCAATTTCAGCTTTATTTCACTAAAAGCAGGCATTTCTAGCCACAGAAAATATAGATGTTTTAATTCTATTTTTACTCATCTCATACACCAAAAATCTTTAGCTGGGTTTCATACGTTTACTTATTCGTTTCTTTAATCAAATTTGTAGGCTACCACAGATTGAAAATTATAAAAAATTAGAAATGATTTAAAAATAAAGACTATGGATTTTGAAGATGAAATAGAGGTCAAACACTATTTGTAGTAAGACTTGTTTTTATTGGATTTAATTTTAGACTTGACCCGTTTTTTACACTTTGAAACTTATCAAATGAAACGTCTTATTATAACATCTTTTTAAGTGATTACCGTTTTCATATTTGGCTTAAATTTTGCTCAGCCAATATTACAAGAAATTTAAAATAGTAAACAAATTCCAAGTGACTTCGACACATTGTAATTTCATTTCAAGAAGATCACAATATTTGATTTTAACGCAGCAACAACAATTGTTAAAGATACACCCCCAAAAACAAGTATTCTAATCAGTTAGACCTGTTTTAGTCAGCACACGTTTCAATATACAGCATATTAACAAAAAGTAGGCTCTTTGTAATGTACAGTATGGATTGTTTTATCGTCATAAAATTGTGTACAACTTTCTAAAAAGTAGGCTAAGTTCTTAAAGCTAAAAATTACAAATCATTGATCTTAATACCTGTTCCCAGGCTAATGGTTTGAATCGATGCCGTTCGGCAAACAGTTTGAAGTATGCTTCCAAAGACACGTTTTTGCCCAAAGATTAACGTTCTACTTATGATGCCAATCTGCGTTTTATAAAGCTTTAGTTGCCGTGTCCTGACTGCTTAACCACACAGCTTTGCATTGTCATCTGACATAGCAACGGGTCAAGGTCACCAGGATAAGTTTTAACATTTGCTATGTGCATATTAACAAAAGAAGAAGGAGTTCTGCAATAAACAACGAAAGCGGAAAAATCAATTCGTGAGATAGAAAACTTCGATAATTTTGAACTCGATCACTAAGATAAGATGTTATTTTTGGCCAAGCCACTATGGAGTGGTGGCGAAATACAGTAGGCCTACGTCGTGATAGCCAAGATAATGTGCTGTGATGTGAAATTACAATGCTAAGGCTCACGATCATTGCCATTCTTTTCTATTCATTTTCAATTATGTTAGTGATGCTTTTATTGCTTATTTTCTAAGTTACCATCAACGAATTATCAGGAAGTCTAAGATTCGTACTTTGTGAATCACAACAAAACATAAAAATTAATAATAATAATCGTAATAGTAAAAAAACAAAAAATTTAATACAGTTGTAGGCGTTGCTCTCAGCGCTTTACAAGTCAGACAGTGCTAGCACAATGACAACAAGTCTATCTTTAAAGTCTTATTCAATTCACATAAGATATAAGCATGACGAAACTATCACACAATATCATGTGGAAAGAGGTTGACTGTCGAGACTTGCCATGATAACTGTCAAGATAACTGCCGAGACTCGCCTACTCTTTCCATTTCAAGATCACAGAGATTCAACAACCTGTAACTTAAAATTAAAACTGTGCAGTGCATAAAAATTGCACAGTGAAAAGATATAATAATTTTTGCTTTCAAATCAATGGAAGATCTATCCTTGTCCATATTTTAGGTAGGCTATGTAAAATACGATAGCCTAACGATTTTGAAAGCATAACTTGAAATATTTATCTTGCTTCTAGTGATAAACTTTGATAACAAAATACTTATTGCTTAAGAAAAACCTCACATATTTTACCTCTGACAGCTGTCTCTCATGATGTCATATATGATATATCTTCAATATAAAAAAGTAAGATAAATCTCTAATAAATATTGTTATTTTGTTGGTCAGTGAAAATGACAATTTAACGTCAGGACACTTAAATAGTGAGAGACATAGAAAGATGGTCTAACATTATGTTTTTGAATTGAAGAGCAGAAGAAGGCTAGCAAACATCACAATATTGTCGGTGGACAAGAGTAGAGCCGAAAGTTTAGCATCATTAAGTTATCAGATGTTTTTGCACCATCTCATTTACACATTATTCATTGTATAACTCAGCCTGACTACTTACAACAAAAAACAGGTTCATGTTTGGAAGTTGAGAAGTTGAACAAAGGACTGTATGTATACTATAGGCTAGTACATGTTGTGGCATGCCACTGCCATATTGGGGTGCTCGTGCTTTCAATGGGCGTCAAAACAATAAAATGCCATCTTTTGCAGCAATGTTATAAAGATTTAAATGGTTAACTTCTAGTAAAAAATCATCAATTTCATTCCTCATGCTGTTTGAGTTCCACTCCATTGAGCATGCTAACAGTAAAGTAGTCATCATAAACAGTTTCTTATCAACTTGATTGATATGAAAGTTTTCTTTTACGGTGCTATAGTTTCAAAAAAACCCTAGTGAACATTTGATAGGTGATAGTGAGTTAGCAAAGCATGCTAACATCGAACATTCAAAAATAAACAACCATTTTTCTGTTCATCATACACAAACAGAGCCGTGTTAACAACCCCCCCGTACCCCACGATAGGGGAGGACCCACGGCTAATTAGGGGCCCACTCAAAATGTTTTTTGACTTAAAAAAATAAAAAAACATACTACAGAAGCTTGATAATCAATAGGGAATTAAATCATGCAACACCGTATTTACTGCTTTCCAAACCCTCGACAGGGGCCCACTCATATTTAATAGTGCGCGCAGAGTTTTTCGGCTTGTAATTTTCCATTTTTGTAATTTTTTTTTGCTAGCCTCGTTTGCTCAACCACATTTCGTTCATCTAAGCGATTTTAGGCAAGCATAGTTGGGGATTAAGAGGGTGAAGAGTTTTGTGTGTTTAAAAAAAACACTAACAAAATGATGCAATATTGCCAAGCAAACACTGCTCACTCAAATAGCCTAGTTAATTAATCATACTTAAATATATAAATTTCAATGAGAATCGAGAATCAAATAGATTATGAAGTGAGAATGTTATCTGTGAGACTGTGAAGGTGGGGACACCTCAGCTAAAATTTTCGAATTCCCAACCTGCTGAAAGGCTACAACACACTAGGGCTAGGCTATAGGCTATACAAGCTATCAAGAAATAAATTATAGAAATCCTTCTGTGGTTGTGAATAAAAAAAAAAATAAAATGGTAGATTAACTTAAATTTTATACAAAACTTCTATACCCCAGTCTAACTTCAGTTTGATGAATTTGGTTACATACAAAGTGTGCATCTTGATAAAAATAAAATATTGCTCCTAAGAATGCCTAAGAAGTGATCAAAACAAGATTATATTTGTCAAAATTTTCTGGGGCGGCAAGCCTCCACACCCTCTTTTCGTTTCATTTATTTGGACATTAAGTTTTGCATCGAATTGTTTTTTTTATTTTATAAATTTTACTTTGTTAAAACTCTGGTCCTTTTGCAACTTTTTTCTAGATCCCCTTCTGCATTGTCGGCATAGCCTATATTAACTATTTTATTTTATAAAATCTTAAAAGTTGCTTACTCTTTACTAAAATGATGAATGTAAATTTTTCCCCCACATTGAAAGAGTTTTCCACCCTAAATGCTTTCTGGTCTTATTTTTAAAAGCAACCACTAAACATAGGGGCTCACTAGTGGATTTCGGGGGTGGTGGCCGAGATAGTGGTACACGGCTTTGTATACAAAATCCAGTTTTTGGGTAGACAAATAAAAAACACCTCCCCTAAGGGACAAAGGCTGCCCTTTGTGTTGATGGGCATACATAATTCGTTAAAGTTGACCATGCGAGTTAGATAACTCAAATACGGTACAAATGAAAAATACATGAGTAACAAGTTTTAGAAGAGAAAGGTAAATTTACTGTTCAATATTAGTTACTGTAACTTGGCTGCATTAAATCTGGCTAAAAAAAATTTTTTCAAAGGAAACAGTTTGGAGCTGTCTTTAATGATCAAAAAAAGTCCCATAAAAGCCTAAAAGTGCCGTAGTGCCTATATTTCTTTAAGTTGAGCACACCTTGCTAAAAGGGAAAAAAATCATGTGTAGAAACTTCAAATCAATCGGGCTTGTGTTAAGGTGGTTTAAAAGGACCTAAATCTAAAAAAATGACTTAGCGAAGCGTCTGAACAGCACTATTCAAAGACAAGCTACAAATAATAATTAATTAATTGATTGGTCACAAATTGCGACAAGTATGAAATGTGAAAAACATTTTCTAACAATGTCAAAAAGCGCTGTTTCCAACATTTCACAGTTGTCAAATTGAACAGATCCACGTGACAAGATAAAAAAGTAGTTTGATTCCAGGCTTGGACAAACACGGTGCCTAATTAATTACAAAAAAACGCAAAAGTAGGTTTCACAAGTGATCTGCTGTACCTACTATATATTAACCCATTCCGGTAATATAGAGCAAAAACGAAATTGTATTTTAGGTGAGAACCCGATCAAGAAAGGAGTTTGCTTTGCCACGTGCTAAAAATGTAAATCTAAATTGACGTATCTTGATGACATTATACAGAAGTAAGAAAAAAAAGAATGTTTCACATAGTGATTAGAACAAGTTCTAGTCATATTTTTGCCAAAGAATATCATTACAATAGAAAGTCATCAAATTGTGACTTGAGAGCTTGAAGTATTGGTAGCAATGATTGGGTGTAACTGTAAGTCAGAAAAACGCTTTAGCAAGCAGCGCTGTGAAAACAGAGCTATTATCCCTTTTTCTCACTGTTGGAAGATTTAAGATTATCATACTTCAGCAATCAGCATGCAGCATGTGCAGTGGGTACCCCTGTAATGTTTCGATTGTTTTTAAACAATTTTCTGAGCACAATAGTGCCTTGTGACTCGAGAAAGTTTTGAACAAAGTTTAGAAACTTTCGAACAATTCAAAATACTGTTGCAAACATTTTGGTTTTTACAGCAATTTAGAAAATATGTTTTCCGCATAGAAATTCTGTGCATCCGAACACAAAAAGCATGATAAGTTGAAAGAACACAATTGGTATCTGTGGATATAAGATTTATAAATAAAAGATTATATAAGATTACCATTTACCGCAGTGGGTCCCTTCGGTCAAGTCTCCGTCTGCCTGGTAGGTATTATCCATGTAAGTATGGTGTGCCTGCTAAGTGTCTAGGTGTGTAAACGGCTCCCGGGGCGAACGCATTAATGATAAGTCAGGTAACATTTCCATTTTATATGGAAAAATGTAAACATGCAAGGGTTAGTGGTGTCTACTTTGACATCTGAGCGATGTGCAATAAAAAAGCAAAAAACAATCGGTATCATTTTTTAAAATCTTTGGTATGACCAGACCTGGAATCGAACCAATATCTATTAGAATCAGAGAAAATTTCCAAAACGTTAGTTATCAAAGGGTTCAAATTCTATTTTAATAAAAATTTGGCCTTGATTTGATGATCATGTTCAAATATTAAGTCCATGTTTTAAAAAAAGAAGTTTTGTTACTATGCAAAAAGCAACCAAAGCAAAACTTAATTGTCAAAAATTACTGAGGAAACCCCTTCAGCTCCACTTATTTTATTTTCTACTCATTCAGTAGTCATCTTTTGTTGCCTCTTGCTAGATGTCTTTGACTTATTTCAGTAATTTTCACAAGTTTCAATATCATTTGATAACTTGAATTGGCTACTTAAATACAGAAAATGTCAAAAAACAACTAAAAATGTCACGAAACTGGCAAGAAACGCATTGCAATCCATTCCTATGGAGTTAGTAGCCGATTACAGGTTTAGCTTACGTACTTTCATCATTTTTGTTTTCCAAACGATGCTTGCAGTTTGTATAACGATTTCTATTCTAACATTATTTCTTAAGAAACAGTTTTGCTTTGAGATAGAGAGTTCTATTTCGCATTATACAGGGTGACCCAAAAAGATGCGTACCCATGTTTTATTCGATTTTTTCACATTTGGAACACATCTTGGGAAAGCCACAAATTGACTAAAAATTGACAAAAAAAGCTGAAACTCTGGTCAATGGTTTTCCATAAACTGAATAATGTGTGGTTGTAATTTGAAATAAATAGCTTTTCAATCAAAGTCACAATTGAAATTTTCATGGGTACGCATCTTTCTGGGTCACCCTGTATATACTGGTTTATTGTAGTGTTTATTCATTTCAAGCTGTACTGAAAAGAGTTTAATACTCGAAATCTAGATATACAGCAATTCGTGTTGTGTATAGAATGGAATTAAAAGCGGATTTGGTGTTAGAAGTCTTGTCTCAGATTTCATAGAATTTAGGCATACGAAGGCGGGACTACGTTTACTTTAAAAATAGACTGCTATGAGTAAAATACAAAAAAATATGTTTGGTTTGTTCTAATACAGTAGAATACGGTGCTGCACAACTACCAATAGTCGTCCAGTAAAAGTGGAGATGGTAAAAGTAGTAGCTTTTTGCATATCGAGTTACCAGTGAAAACACACTTGAAGCAGCGAGAGGTGAATTTCTAGAGCCAAGTCAAAAATCAAAATTGTCATCAAGCGATTGTGTCGTACGAACAACATACGGTTTGCAAACATTGTCAGTTTGATTGATCACTCGAGCTAAAGGGCGTAAAATTGCCGTTTGGCAGTGAACCGCTCACATGTTGTCTTTTGTCCTCCCCCTGTTGCGTTTTAAGGCTGACTCTGGAGACTAACCTGACCTAGGTTAATGGATTAGCTTCTTTCATGAATTGCGACAATTGTGAGTCTTCCCGCAACAAGATAACGATGGTTTTGTAATGTGATCTCTCCAACTGGTTTTTGAAGCATTTCTATTTAACCCCTCACTCCAAGATTCTTTGATGATATTATTCTTTATAAATTTTAAATTTGCGCTTGGAATGTATCTTCAAAATCGAAAATTCATTAAAGAATCATGCCAAATTGCCGGAGCTGAACCAAACAATGGTCTCAAGCTGCGTCACAGCTGGCAAGAGATTTATAATGAATTGCCGGTTTGTCACGCTATTGATATAGCTACCGGTACTACTTTTGGTGCTGTTCTGAATCAACTGAAATTGAAGCGAAGTTAAACAACAAAACTTGCTTCAAAAGTTGAACAAGATTGAAAGATTAGTTGTTTGTAATAGTTTTTTTAATCTTGTAAATGGTGTTCTATTTTTTATCATGATATTGTTTTTGCATCTGCAAGGTAAAACCTTCTTGCTGCAAAGATAGAAATGGATTGGACGGGAAAGCTGCCAAAATAATCTTTGTGCTCCTTTGAGACACAAAACATACAGACCCCTTCTGTATCTTAGGTGGATTCAAGATTGTAAGCTTGTTAATGAAAGGGTCTGAAATCTGTAGGCCTACCTCAGCACCACATCGGCAAGAGGAAGAAAATGTCACTCCCAATTACTGAACGGTTGGGAAGAAGACTCCAACGCACGTTTGAAGACGGTTGAGGTGCACCAATGCTTGTCTCCTTAATGACACTGATGTATGAAAAGACTAATGTTTACATCTTATTTGCATATTTAATGCATATCTGGTAATAATCCTATCTAAAAATGGCGTTTTAAGAAAATGTCTGCCCTGATCATGGTCGTTCTGTCACGTGGTTTCATGTAACTTGCAACTGCTTTACAGCTCAGTGATGAGATCATCAGAACGAGGATTGAAGTACATTAGTTTGACTCCCATTCAGAGTGCATGGCTACGTCTTGGCAAGACGCTCAATGATGTCGTTGAAAGTGGCACGAAATTGGACTTTCTTGCCTCTCCGTTCATTTAATTCAACTCTTCAGCTACCAAACGTATAAGCATTGATTCTGCTCGAAAAATATTAAAGTTCCATAGACACTAGTGAAGAAAGTTCGTCATAGCACATGACTAGAGAACTGTGTTCCGAAAGCTAGAGCATATCGCTATTACTACAACGAACTCACAGCATCAGGCTAAAACAGGTTGTTAATATCTACATTGTGGAGTAAGCAACGATCATGCTGCTAAAAGCGAAACACAATCTTTTGCAAGTGAAAAAACATCATCGGTTTGAAAAAAATGTTCATAAAAAAATACAAATTAAGACTTCAGAGAAATTCAAAACAACAATTACAACATTCAATCACTAACATCTAAAAATTTAAAACAGAAGCAAAAAGGTGATAAAAGAAATACTGAGGTTTCTGCAGAGTCCAAATAAGTGGGAGAATATTTCTTGTAAATGCGACATCGTAGATCCCTACAAGACATAACTTTCTGCTGAAACCCAAACAACGTGTTTCTGCACTGAGGCGGCAAAATTAACAAATGAGTGGAGTTGGTGTTCTCACAATGGAAAATTCAGTTTCAACTTGGGCATGTCAAATTCAGAAGAGAAGTTCTGATCACGCCATGGCTGCAAAGATATATCCCACAAAGGAACGGCAGTTACCTTTTGTGCAAATATGCTATGCCACATGATTGTGATAATGTAATGAGTAATGACTTATCATTTCATAAAAAGATCAAAATTCAAATATGCAATAGAATGTGAATTTTAAGATACGCACCTTTGCTTTACTAAAAATCTCAGCGCTCCTGCCAATTTTAAAAATAGCGTTCCACAAGTTTTAATTATTTACCAATGTGGTTACTGTTTTGGATCTAACACAAATATTATTATTCAAAGCAAATGAACGGGTGTATCGACAAACACCTATAAAATTGGCCCATGATACGAGAGAAGTTCCACAGAGGATACAAACTGATATGAATAAATTAACTAATAAATAAAAAAACAACAGTAACCTCTCAAGTACATGTAGCTCCACACAAAGTGAAATTTACATGACTTTTGACTTTTTTTTATTTCCTTAAAGATAATGTCTGAAAAGACATTGTTCAGTGTCATGCCTGGTATTAAAGGCTTTTTAGGGTAAGACAAGTGAACTCCTGAGTCTGCTCTCAAATATATCATGCAGTGTCATAACAATATAGTCCCAGGGACCAGGGTCATCATTTACATTAAATTAATTACTTTTTCCAATCAGTTATAGTCTGAAAGTGCAAACCAATCAAAAGGTAAATATTTTCAATCGGTGAGCAAAAGCAAGATTGCAGAGACAATAGCTTGTAGAAATAAAGAGTTATAGGGACATCTTGCGGAAGCACTGAAAATTTTACTAAGTATGTTGTTGGGTATGCTCGGTTGCTCACAGACATCTTAATAACATGTGTAAAAGCATTTCGTACTAAAATTGATAAACCTGAAATGGGACAATAGGGTCTTGCTAAACTCGCGTTTTGTAAATTTGTATGCGTCTACGATGATCAAGGATAATTCGTTGATCAGGTCAAAAAGTTGTAGAAATGATTTGTTTATGAAATAGAAAAATTAATTTTAAAATTTGTCGTTTTAAAGATAGCTACATTGTTATGCTTGCAGAACGTTGTTATGACTTATTAAGTTCTACAAAACAGACAAACGGTATCTTGTTTTGAAACAAAGCTGAACGAGTAATACAGTAAATAGTAATTTATATTTAAGTTTTCAAAATTTGCTTTGGTGCTGCAAACGATATACACGAATCCTACGAATAACAACAAACGCTAAATATCCCATCATGAAAACAGTGTCATACATTGTTTTCCGACTCTTCTTCACTCATGCCTGCTTGTCAGATTTGAGGCATTTTCTTTATATAGATTTACAGTCAGCAAACTGGTTTTAATTAAAGGTTTGTATTTCAAATCAACCTGAGACAAGCGTTTATCTTTGTTGTGATTGAGTTGATGCCTTTAACAAATGCCCTAAGAAACAGTTCAGAAATCGTTTAAAGTCTGCTTATTCAACGACTGAGGATGAGAAACAAACGGTTGAAAATACAGAGGGAAAAAACAACATCTTTTTAGAGAAACTCTATAGCTTTGCATGGCGTTTTTCCGGATTGACATAAAGAAATTGTTAGAAACCGATTCAACAATCGATCACCAAAGAACTGTGCGGAAAGGTCATTGATCGGTCAAGCTACAGTTGACAAAGAGATCCGAAAAGGTTACTCCACGCCAGTCATGACGTAATTATGACGGTACATGTTGCGTTGACAACCATACACTTTTCAAAAGCAACCATACTAATACCATGCGTCAAAAAGATAATTTTAGAACATATTTACTAAAATATTTCAGCGTTTGGTAATCCACAAAAACAGTATCTACAAATTAATCATAGTTGTCACTGCGTACTGTGCGTAATCTGACGATACGAAAGCGCTCATGCAATATCTATCAAATTATTAACGCCTTGTTTGTGTGGTCTAATTTCTAAAACTCAACAACATACAGACACAGAGGTAAAAGTAACCTCATGGCTTTCAGTTTAGACGTTATACTAATGCATTAGCTTTTATACAAATTACCAGAAAACCATTTCGGAAATGTCAAGGTAGTCTAACACACT
Source organism: Aplidium turbinatum (assembly GCF_918807975.1). Taxonomy (NCBI): domain Eukaryota; kingdom Metazoa; phylum Chordata; class Ascidiacea; order Aplousobranchia; family Polyclinidae; genus Aplidium; species Aplidium turbinatum. Next base: position 28,626,427 of record NC_137475.1, on the reverse strand, counting down.
ATAAGATAAAAAAAAAAAAAAAAAAAAAAACGGTTATTCATGCGCAATATTCTACTTTACCTTAAATGAAATGTGTCGCTCTCCTTTAAAAATACGAAAAGGAACAAAACGAAATATTTTGTGAAAAATAAAATATTTCGAAAATATTACTACAACTTTGCACATTTGCAATGTAAGACCTCTGGTAATATAAAACATGTCAAAGAGCTTGAAGGCCATGTCACCGACAAGGTTGATAGTCTACGATCAATGGTAAAACATTTGAAACAATGTTAACAGTATATCACTTTGTGTGAGAGCATGGCTGAACTTGGTGAGTAAAATGTTATGGATATTTGGCCTCATTGAAGACAAGAACGTTCTTAGCAATAAAGGAGCAACAATTCACAATTAAAACAACCACGTGGACTGCAAACCACAATGACGAGGCAAACTCACGCACCTGGAAGGGATCGATTCAGACTGCTTTGATTCCTCAGCCATTGATCTTCAAATTTAATTACGGGGCTCGACCCGGATTGTCCGCCATTTTGAATAAATTCTTTCTGAAAGGCAAATCGTGGAAGGGCTCCAATAATTTAATATCTGAACACATTTAGGTGACTTTTCATTTAATCCACTTGATCCTGACGATTTTAAAGAAGTAGCATGTTGTGTAGCTATTGGGATTTGGATCATCAAAAGTGACACAGCGACATTTTAGCTGTAAAAATATTCCTTGTTGGAAAACCACAAAACTGCAAAGTAATAAGACCTGTTGCAATTCTTTGGGGTGGCATTGGTTGTGAGTAACAGTTATTAAAAGCATAACTTAGGTAATTCTTTCTGTATTAGTTTATTAAATATGCAAGCGTAAAACATCTTTACTAAATATCTGTTCAAACCGTGGCCAAACCCTGCACAGTGCACATAGGCTACATTTTATCTTGGTTGTAAATTTGTGTGGAAAAAAGTAAAACCTTTTTTTATTTTTAAACTGTTTTTTTCCGACCGTACAAAATATTACCAACTTCTTTATAACATATGTACAGAATTTTTAGAAAGTCTTGTAAACAACTGCAATCGTATTGTGAGATCAACTGCATGATATTCCTATTCAACACTTTTGCTTTTATATGTGACGTATCATCAATAAACAAGGTATAACAGCATTGCTGATGCCATGACAATATAATTTAAAATGAGTTCAGGGCAGATAGAAGAATACAGCAATAGAAATTACGAAACACACTTCTCTTTCAAGCCTTCAACTTCAATCTTGTATTGTATTCAAATATTAAATGCGCAATGTTGTACACTACCTCGCATACCCTGCGATGCCCAATCACATGTAGGCACTTCAAACGTCGTTTGGCAAATTTTATTTTAATAGCTAAATTTCGATTATTATCCACACACGTGATAACAGCTGAAAACGTAGGCTTTATTCATACTTTGTTCTAAGAGTTCTGCTGGATTGTTGTTTAATTTAGCGACAGTTTTCGGAATTGAAATTTACACCGTTTAGGTGTTCAATTTCGGGAACCCTTAAATTCTCTTAAGAGAAATGTTTCATTAAGTTGGAATCACTCAGCCGTAATGGCGTAGCAGGACTTTACAAACAAATGACATGTTAAACTAATTTGTTTGAATCAAAGGATCTCCTGTCGAATCGCAGCTTTGGTCTTTTATTTCTTTCCAATTTTTTCTCGATTATTTTCAATTAACGGTTTTCTTCGTTTCTGTAGAAAACAATTATACCTTTAAGTTGACAAAAATCTTTCGGTCTTATGAAAATTCAACGATTAATAGCCATCTTGAACTTTTGCCAGCGGCAAATGTCTGTTTAGTTACTAGAAGATTACCTAAACGTAGCCATTAAATTTTAACTAATCAACAATCTATCTCACTTGCTGGTGGAACTTAACTCAATTTGCCATTGTCTAAATTCAATATGTCTTCATATGCCTCAAACAGCCAGGCATTTCATCGATACCGCTTGCACAACGACGCCCACCTCAAACAAAAACGAGATTGAATTAAATTAACAAAAAATTAGCATTATTTTCCCAGCAAACAAACTCAAAAAAAGAAAATCTAATGATTGTTTGTGTGCGGTGAAAACTGTTGTGAATGGCCAGGACATGGCTTAAATGTGTGATGTGTTATGTTACAGATTGGTATTATTTGAAGACAGCAGATTTGAGATGAAGATATATTGCACAGCTCAAGGCAAATGCATTGATTTTCAGACATTTAACCAACGTTTGCAAGTTTTGGAAAAGCATTGCTTTGAAACAATTCTTGAAAATGGTACTTACGTCAAAACATGTTTTCAACATGGAGCCAGTGAAAAATTGCTAACTTTTTTTTGACCTTAACGCTTGACTTAAGTTTCTTTCCTCGAAAGCACGTACGAAAATAGTTGAAAACGATGAACGGTCTATTTTTGGTCAATAAAACAGACCAAGCCCAAAATTTGAGAAGCAAATTTGAACTTCCAATAAACGCAGGCCAGTTTTTAATCGGCAGTGCAAATGAAGATCGTGCTTAGTTACAAACTTTCTTATGGGTGGATGATTAAACAAATTTCTTATTCCATTGAAATTTACATTGGTATTCTCAGGCTTACGCAAGCTCACGTTAACATTACGCAAGCTGTGTTAGGGGCTGACACTTCTAACTAAACCAGTAAGCCTAATCGATTTTACCTATGAGAGTTTTTTTTTTAATTTTTTATCGAGAAAACAAAGTTTTGTAACCGTAATTTTTACTTGTAAAATGACTCAACATGACAATTTTCTGACTTTTTGTGGATATAGAATATGTATCAATTGGAGACATGGAACAAATGCTTAGCTTTAACTTTCTGCTTTTATGTCATATATTAATGCAGGTACTGCTATTTTGCATTCATCAAATGCTGGCATTTGCACAACAATCTAACCTCTTAGTGTAATTTATTAAGTTAAGAATCGATTTCGCTATAGTAATAGCATCTTCAGCTTATTATATTAATGCAGTTTTTTTCTTGCTTCAAATAACTACAAAGTCAAAACTTAAGTTTGACAGTTGTTTGCAGCGCTGCTATTTTCACTTTAACTTAAGAGTGACCTCAAGAGGCTAGGTATTCTTTCGTCTGACTTATCACGTATGTACGATTCAACAATTAAATTGTTTAAAATAGGCTATTAACCAGGCATTTAGTTAAATAACACGATAGTTAAGTACTATGATTAGTTAGATACCTGACCTAACCCATTGAAGAAGTCAGACGATTCAGATTGATGAAACGTCGGAATAAAAGCAGAAGATCACCTCACACATTTTGTGATACTTAGCTCAGTTTGCACCAAAAGAACATATCATGTTATTTAATCAAATTCTTTCATGCTGCGACGTATTCACATTTTATTTCTTTTGTTTTCCCTTCTATTTTGCCGAATCCCTGACCTCCAGAATTGCAAATTTGTTAGAGCTACAAAATACTTATATAAATGATATAATTGCAAGTACGTGCAAGAGTGTCAAGCATTTTAAAGTAGGCCTATTGTTTTCAAAATGTAAACGCCCTCGCTTTTATACCGTTTTTTTTTTTTCATTGAGCGGTTGAATGCCATTGAATGCCAAATATTGAAGTCAAAATATTATGTTAAAAGCACGGTCTGTGTTGTTAACTAATTAAAACGTATCGTTAAAGGAAACATCTAACAATTTACATCATACAGTCACAAAACTAAATTTGCTGTTTTGGCATGTGCCAGACTCAATATGTCGTCTCAAGCCAATTCATGCAGGTCTTGACAAACTCAGCCAAGGTTAGATGAAAGGGAATGAGTTAAAGAAGCATAATTAAACCAGCTCATTGATTGCACTGATTTAGTCCCACAGAATAAATAAAAACCAGTAATAATGGCACAACGCAAAGCTTTAACATTTCTCTTAAACTTTACTTCAGCGACTTTCTCATAAATGGCGGTCAAAGCGAAGTAGCAATGGCTTATCTGAAAACCGAATGCAGGTTTGAGCTGGTGATTTGACATTCATTTGGGTTTGGTTACTTTTTGTATGTTAAAATCGTTTATGCAAAAATTAGGCTACAATAATTGAACACTTAAAAAAATGTCTTAAAATTATAACAAGTTGAGGAGTTGAAAAATAAAAGTAGCCTACAAGCTATGTTTTCTTTACGTTTCACTTGTGTTGAAAGTACTGCAGGCAACATTTAGTTGCTTTGCCTTGTGGTGCACAAACTATATTGTGATATAAAATAAAAGTCCAAAAAACATTGATTATATTGCAGATGTCAAATTTTTATGTTTAGTAGACTAAGGTGAGTTTAAAGCAAAAAAAAGGTTGGATATGTTTTCTTGTAATAAAAAAACGAATCAAATATACACGGTAATGTCATTGCATTTCCAATTGCTTTCTTTTAAATACCACTCTCTTGTGTTAAATGCTTACAACGCGGCATTAGGAGTCCCGTTGGCTTTGGACCAAAATGAAAAAAAAAACAATGATTTGAAACAGAAACAATGATCACAAAATGTATCTTTATATTGCTGCTGTTCGAAACTTTCGAAGATATTTTTAAGAAAGTAATTTATAAACGGCAAAGAATAGAATATGCAACTATATTTCCGTGAACATGATTTGGAGAAACTGCTGCGAAGTTTTACTTGTGCGAATAATTCTTTTAATTTTCAAACTGGGATCATTGAAAATTTTCCTTTCGGTTGCTTGCTATTGATGCTTATACCTTCTTCTGTAACTATGCATACTTCCATTCAGGCTGTACCCCACATTGTCAAAAGAAGCTTATAGCATACAAAACACTTTTGTAGATAAAAATCAATGCAGACTAGACCATATTTAAAATTTTGAATTACAAAGTTTAAAAATTTTTATGACCAACTCAGTGCACATCCTCACTGTTGTTACTTGACTATTGAAACCGCGTTTTAGCCAAATGAAATATTTCAAAGTAGATTCACTCATTTAAATGTTGAGAATCAATAAATGTCATAAAATATAATGTCATTTTTTTATTGAAATGTGTCAAGATAGTCAACCAGTTATGTAGCACATATACAAATAGTTTCATACCCTTTTGAGCTCCTGTTATTTCTATTTAATTGGAATAAACTTTTACTATGAGGTAAACGCGATCGCAGAAAAATTTTATTTGAAAAATCACGACGAGTTTGGAAAAGCTTGTCATCCCAAACGCCAAAGTTGGAAAATAAGGAATCAGAATGACGTTGTCCATTTTAAATTACATTCTTTTCACACGACAAACCATGCCATAAAACTTGGAATTTGTAGGCTAACTGATGAAAGTACAAGCACTTCAATTCATTCTTATTCTATTTATTTGAAAGCAACTAACCATACTTTTAATGATAATAAAATGACAGTCTCAACATAAACAAAAGAACAACTACGCAGCACAATTTTATGAGCTGAGCATTGAAAACACACAATTTTTTTAATAAATTATTAAATTAATGACTCCATTGACACTTGTCGAAACACAAAAAGAATGTTTGAGAGCTCATAACATCATGAAGAAGGTTCTACATAGTGCACAAGTTGCTTTCAGCAAAGACGAAATGGTGGAACGCGTACCGTACAGGTTGAACAAATGCACAAAACGATTTAATAATATTGCAACACTGTACCGTAGAAGAAATACATTGTAAAATAACAATTTGTTTATGATACAAATAGATTAATGATAAATGTTTGCGATTACGTTCTTTTAACAAAAATTACAATGTATAATTGCGATGAATTTGACATTCAATCGAATGAAACGCAAACAAGATTCAAGTCACAAAGTCAGCAGTTTTGAACTGAGCTCATGGCAGTTGAACAATTGGCAACTGAGCTAGTAACATTTCAGCAAGTGGCTGAAGTTGGTAAAATGATGTAACTGAAAAAGTAACAACTGAGCAAGCCGACACTTAGAATGTCACAAGTCAGCAAAATCAAGTCAACAAGCGATGACCAAGCAAGTCCGAGCTGAAACAGCATTTACTGACTTGGCAGTAGCTGAAATCTACTTGCTGAGCTGTCGCTTGTCGAGTGGTCTGACAACCGTAAAATTCAGGGTAGTCGACGTTTTCTAAACCGGTTGTAGTTTCTTCAAACCAGTTTTGACTACTGACGTACGTTGAGATTGATTTTATTACAACCACTCAACAAAGCATGTTTTTCTTTTCCTGAGCTTATATAATGCATATTGGGCTGTCATCTTTATTCTTTCTCAGTCATATCATCCGAATGTAATTGTTTTCTTTAGGGGAAATTTGTGAGGGAGTAAGTACTGTAGGGGTTACTTTGGGGTGTGTTGGAAGGCAAATGAGGAAGTGTATGTGTTCGAAAGTCTGTCATTGCATGATTATGGCTAGCCTCTCCCCTCCAGCCTGATCCTGCGGGCATTGACATGAGACCACCATACACTTGAGTTGGAGAAACCCCAGAGCCATCTGCAACAAGAAATGGAAAGTAAGCGCGGTCTTTCATATCTCATACAAACAAGTGCTCTAGTAATACTGTATATTTTCGTGTCAAACCAGTAAAATATTTTCGTATTTTCAAGCCACTATAGTACTTAGATTAAATTTGTATAACATTTCTTTTCATACCGGCTGGAATAAGCTTTCCTAAAACATTTTGCTTATAAAAAGTTAAAGCCAAACACTGTTAACCATTAAAAATAAAACGAATTATTGCCAATGACTTCTTGATGTCAGTTTAAAAATGTCACTCCATAAATTATGTTGAAAGGATGTTATAGTTATCTTGACGGTTTAGACTGCAGTGGTTCTCAAACGTTTTCAAACTGCGGCACACTTACAACAGCAGCTTAGGCTACTACAAAAAAGTTGCCTTAAAAAATTGTATACTGCAAATTTTAATGTGACGATTCGCTTGTTTATTTATGTAACAATCACTTTCGGCCTACTATATCGGTAAATACCAAAATGTTATTAGCCTATCAGTTACCTATTGGATAGTGTTCATGCAAATCTCGCATGCTTGCTTGCATGCTTCTTTTTATCAATAGGTTATAGGCTACTCCAAAATTGCAAACAGTATAGCCTATCGTGCCACAAATCATGAAAATCTTTTGCGTACACAGTTTCAGAAGCACTAGCAAAAACTTTTTTTGTAATAAATTGTGAAACAATTAGTGGATGCACAATCCTCACCAAACACACACGGAAACTGAGAAACTTCGGATCCGGTGAAATCTGACGAGTGTAATCTCGAAGCAGCCCCATTTTGGTGAATCATACTTGTCATGACGTCATCTTTTTCATTTTCTCTTCTGAAATAAGTTTTTGAATTACAGAAAATTAATGTGTAAGTGTTGAAATAATTTTAAATCAACACAAAAAATAAATTTAAAAAATGGTTTTGTAATGATAAAACATTAATGTGCAGAAAGGCCCAGTAACTCAAACCTCACACAATTAAAACGAAATACGTAAAAGTTAAACTTCCAAAACAAAATTCATGATTAGGAAACGGTTTAAAGGGTGATATGCATAATCGGCATACACAAAATTTCTTAAAGCGATATTTGAGACACAAAACGGAAAAGCCTCTTCCGACGACCGGACTGGATCATAATTTCAACGAGAAAAACGACAAACTAATGATAATGGATTTGATTAAAGTATGTTTCTTGTCTACAAAGATACAAGCTTTCAAGTTAAACGTTACACATACTTGAAATTATGGAGCGCTGTTGAGTAGGCCGCGTTTTCGAGACCTCTAGCCTCGTTGTGTTCTTTAGCGCTTACTAGCGGGTGAAACATAGCAGCGGAAGACACCATCGGCAATCCTGATGGAGACACAATAAGGGAATGATTTCTCGTTAAGTTAGGTCGATTGGTGGGAACTGGAGAGATCACTTCGTAACCTCTTGGTGAAGTTTGGGAAGGGTCGGAAGAAGGACTGAGGTTTTCCAGAGGCTGTTGTCCACCGTTGACAGTTGAGGATGAATTGCTTTGGATTTTAATGTTGGGTAGTTTATGATCCTTTTTCCATTTCATGCGTCTGTTTTGAAACCAAATCTTTACCTAAAATGAAACACAAATTTTAGAAGACGTTATTACATCATCCAAGAAATTACACATTCTTTTATCGAGTGTTCTAAATTTGGTTGATACACCACAGATCGACGCATTCTGCTGCGACGGACTTGTATATCAAACGGTTTCACTAGCTGCACTGGGTGATACGTTGGGGGCATACAAGAAGATAGTCGGGTGTTTGGAGATATGTGCCACAGATACATGTAACTGGACCAGTGTTGTAGCCCCACTTTACCATTGTGGACTTAGTATGGCCAATACCGGTTCGGAGTCGATTCAAGGTTTTGTACTTTGCTCAGGGGGCATTTGCTCCTGGGGGGACTCTGATGGTGGAACCTTCATTTCCGCGTATGATGAGTCATTTCCGCGTATGATGGGTCATTTTCGAATTGTTGTTTCCATTGCTTTAGCCTTGTTTCTTTCTTTATTGAGATTAGTGGCTGAACGTGTGTTAGGAAGCTTTTTCTTGATTTCAACAGGGTCTGTGCAGCAGTTTATCCATAGAGAGAGTGTCTTTCATCACACGTTTGCTTTACCCTTTCGGCTTCACTGTTGACATATCTTCTAATGTCTGGTGGTGCAATACCAGCAAGCACCTAACGTTTGTTGGCATTTGTAGGCTTCAGACATCCAGTAATAAGGCGACAAGAATCATTGAGTTGATTAGGCTACATGTTGAAAAGTACAGATACATTATTATCATTTACATGCCAAATTGGCAACAAACAACAAAGCAGCTTTATTTCGCTTGCCAAAAGTCGTATTGTTCTCAACTTTTTGAAAACGATCAATGACAAGCAGCAAGTGGTAGGATCTTTATGAAAAATGCAGGCAAGCTTTATGGGATGTAAGAGGAGAAAATCATAGCTAATTATTATTAAAGAAAGCAAAAAAAGATAAAAATAAAAAGAGTGTTTTTGTTATTGTCTCACTCAGTATTACAATTTCACAATTCAAAGTTTTTCATGGTCTGTGATTCTAAGCTTAAATTGTATATATGGTTTTAAACCAGGCCCGTAGTTAAACAATTTAGCTTGGGGGGGCTCAAAAGCTGTTGCGAAGTAAAAGGCTATGCACTAGTGGCGGCTCGTGACTTTTGGCCATGGGGGTGCTGTAAATGGTGATGTTAAATATGACGTCATAAAGTGACAGGAACGGACAAGCGCCGAAGGCGCGAGCTTCCTAGGGGGGTCTGGGGGCATGCCCTCCCAGAAAATTTTGCGCTTTTATATGCTCTAAAATGCCATTCCTGGTGTTTTCAGGACAAAAAATAAAAATTTTAAGCAGTTGAAAATGTGGATTTTTAGAACTTTGAAACAAAGAGCACGAGGGATCAGTATCGAGCACGAGGGATCAGAGAGAGAAAGCGAAAAATTAATGAATGTCATCACGGAGGTTGAAGATACTTTATTTCAAGAGCTCTGTGCCCCTGAAAAGAGCGATGTTGGTGCAGTGGACCTCACTAAAAGATTTAGGCTATATATGCTAAACCATCACAGCACGCTTAGAATAGTGATACCTTTCAGAGTAAACGTTTTCAAGGCATGTTTTTGAAATCCAACACACCAATACCATCCAGCGCGGCTGTGGAACGCATGTTTTCGCTTGGAAAGGACATTATGCGTCCCAAACGCAGCAGATTGTCAGACAAACGTTTTAAAATGCTTATGTTTCTACAAAGAAATAACTAAAAGCTTTGAGCTTGAGGGGGCATTGCCCCCCAAGCCCCCCCGGCAACTACGGGCCTGTTTTAAACTAAATAGAAAACAACGCAAAGCTTATAATTTTGATTGCCCTGCTGTAAATTTTTTTTTTGCAATTTGGTCAACAACCTACAATCGTTTCCGCAAAGATTGCTCATCAAAAAAACGCAAAATCTATAAATTACAAAAATTACAAGTTGCATAAAACATTATAGAATTTAGATTTAGTAGGCCTACACTTATATTCATATTGTTAATTGCTTTATATACTGTAATAGCAGACATAGCAAAAGTTTATTGACATCTTTTATTTACGGCAACCGTATAATACTTCTTTTTAATTTAACTTGTAATTGTTTTATAAAACTGTCTAAGTCAGCATAATGTCAGTTCTCCTAAATAAGTAAAATGCTTAGTTTCGTTCATTTAAATAACGGCATTATGTTGAATAAGGTAAACAGTAGACACACAAAATCAAACCATGTGCATCGAAAAAAAACTAAATTTGTTTAATAAAGTACACCAAATGACGTTTTCCAAGCTTTGTAACGATAAATTTTTCACATTTTGTTCATTTTTAAAAAAGAATTTTGATTTTTAAAACTGCACTTAGAAATCTTTTGTACCTGTCGTTCGCTTAAGCAAAGGCCATGAGCAATTTCAATTCGTCTCCTCCTTGTCAAATATCTGTTGTAGTGGAACTCTTTTTCAAGTTCCAACACTTGGTGGCGCGTGTAAGCTGTTCTTGGGCGTTTTCCAGAATCCATACCATTTATAACTGAAAACAGAACAAAAATTAATATAATATAATATATTATAATTTCATGAATTACTGTTTGTCATGAATTGTCTTATGATATAAGTTAGCTTGCAACAAGTGCAATACATTTCTGTAGTAGGTCACCTCCTGTATCTTTGACAAATTAATCAAGACTCACCTCCTGTATCTTTGACAAATCAAATGAATTAGTCTACAGAAACAAATTATTCCTTTTTTTCCTAGAAGTGTACTGATCATTTTTTGAAAAATGCGTTTTTTTTAATCTAAAACTCAGTTTATTTTGATGTAAAATATATTTGATACTTTTTCGAACTGACTTTTTTTTATTGATTTTTACTTTATTTCGTTTAAAAAATGTTTGTCTCTAATAGACTTAGCTGATAAACGACCAACTTTTATTGGACAACAATTTGCAGATTCAGACAACTGTTTAATGTGAATTCAACGTCTACAGACGTTGAGGGATGGGACGCAATCAAAATTATTATTTGGGACACTGTGGTTTAATGGTGGCAACTGCAAGAGACGATGACAAAAACTCGTAGATTATATTCACGCCTTGATCGTGTGATAGTGATCTTTGCCCTGACGTCACCTTTACACTCCTTTCAAATACATCATTACCACGACTTCTACAGTGTAGTAAAGAGCTTGCTGGGTGTTCAAATGGTGCTGCAATGCTGCAATGATTTAACGTGTGTTGATGGTATAAATGCAATAAAAAGCGTCTGAATACATGCCGTGGCATTTGCTACAAATTGGTGCCGATGATTTAATTTTGGTAGTTTTCATGAACAAAAACATATCGTCAACTTTGTGTAATCTTTCTACGGTTTTTAAGGTTCACTACCATTGTTTGGATGTAATGTAATAACGACTATCCACACAAAAAGATCAGTCATTTTTACATTGATTCAACGTCTGAAAACGTTGAATCAATGTAAAAAAATTAATGATTTTACTGTCTGGGTAGTTTACCTCTGTGAGGCTACCACAGACAACTTCCCGTTTCGAGTTGCAAAACTCGTTAATAATCCAGATATATGGCGGAAGATAGACTCAACAGAAGCAATATCCACCGCAGAACACTTCCTCAGTTTGGTGCATGGGCAATGGGCAATAACTTTTTTAGTCTGTTAATTGTAAGCAACCTAATGTAATGAACAAACACAGACACTACAATACCACCAGCATTGTTTGTTTATATTCAGAAAAATATAGAGGGGTTTCAATAAACAAACGTCTGTTTTTATTTGTTAACGGTGCATTATGACGCACATAACTATGTGCATGTTCAAAGAAATAAATGAAACGTTTGTTGCGACTGCAAAATAATATAAACCTTTGACAGAAAGTTTGCTTTGTTTCACCCCAAAAAAGGACATGGAAGAAAATACTTCCTACATGAAAGTCTAATCAAGCACAGATGAACAATTTATCTTTCGTTGGAGGCTATTAATTTTGCATTGCCCTCTACGAAAAAAATGATTTTGTTGGATCAGTTGTTGTTGTGCGAAGAAGCACGTGATTTTTGTGATTTTGGCATTACACTCCAACGGTAGTTTATGATTCTGCTATTGATAGTCGTCAACTCGGTCAGTAAAGCAGTTCTTTTTTGTATTGATTCAAGGTCTGCAAACGTTGAATAAATGCAAAATGGACTGATTTGCAGACTAGAGTGTTAGGCCAACGTAATCTATCCCAATTACATCTTTCCGGTGACAGAAATCAATTTCCGATTGTTTTTTGTCAATTCCGTCCTTCTTGGCTAATTACCTGGTGTTTCTGGCAACCAATTTGCAGCAAAAGTTATTTTTATCCGTCCCAAAATACAGGAAAGCCGGTGAAAAACAATTTAACCTATTACTCCTGACAAGTAACATGTCAAACAAAGTACTTGGTATTAATCAACTATCTAGTTTGGCCTGGCAGAATTCGAATGTTTCATAACCAAGACTAGATTGGCTGCAGACGGTCTTTCAAACCAAACTTGTTTATTGCACTAAAGAAAGATGATTACACGGTTTTTAAACTCTGTTATTTTCGACATGTTTCATTTGGACAAATTTTTAAGTTTATCGAGGTTTACAAAGAATTTTCAAAAATCTTTTCGTTAAATCTAAAACAAGGAGTTCTTCATGCATATGAACATTATTTGGAGGATCATTTTTATTAAAGGAAGAGTTGGTTGGTGGTACAGAATTTGAAACTGGTGCGGAGAAGGTAGTTTATTGATCTCTGGAGAGAGTCAGCAAAAAGTAATTCGAGCAACAAATCACCTTCTCGGATTATTTATCAAAATGTTGGTTGCAATTAATTCTATGCCTGTTCCAAATAAAATTTTCAGACTACCGGTGCCCTTGAAGCTTGCACTTTTTAATCAAAACAAGTCAAAATAACGCAAGAGCAAGAATAATTATCAAACATTATTTTGCGCATGCAATCACATAACTTCATCTGGCATTATCGACTCTGCTGGATGGCACTTTGGTGAGAAGAATTGCATTGGCATGTTTTATAGCTAATGGCGACTGCACTCAAAATAGTTATAACTTTCCAAGCTGGTCACAAACATAGAACGAATGATGTCATTATTTTTGGTGAGTGTTTTTTGAAAAGAGCAGTCTATATTTGCTGACCAAAATGACAAGAGTATTCCAATGATAAGTTTAAAAGTTTATGTATAAAAAATCGTGCGACTTATGTTTTGAAGTTACATTGAGATCGGTTTCTTGTCTTTGACAAATGGACTTTTCTTTGTTGCTAAATGTGGGATTTACATAGTCTTTTTATGATTGGAACATACTATTCCACGAATTCAAAACGTGCACCCTAGGGAACAGCTTCGATTTATTAAAAGTTAGTTGCAAGTCCTTTGTGCAAATCACACTACCACAAACTAGCCAAGAACTTTTTTATTACGAAATTTTTAACACATTTTTTAATCGAAAATGGTCAACAGTGCAAAGCATTTATTGCCTAATATGATGTGAACTGATCCGCGTTGGAAAACGTTCTAGAAGAAAATAAAGCAGGACAGAAAAAAGTAGGTTACAAAATAAGATATAATGAAATAGTTCTTTGCAAAGTCAAGTAATTTGAAAAAAAAAAATGATTTGAAAAAAATTAAGTCAAAATTTTTTTTTGTTGAAACGAAGTAAACTTTTTAGTTTCGAATTCTGAAATATTTGCATTTAAACACTTGTAAACTTTAAAACAATAGATAGTAGGCTAAAACAAATTAACAACTTGGACATTGTAAAAACAGACGCAAACAATAAAAGCCTCAAAATGAGACGAAGAGACGGGATTGACAAGAAATGGACAACAACCAACGGGTATCAAAAAACATTTGACTGAATCAACAAGGCAAGAGGAAGGCTTTCGTTCTAGAATGGACTACTATAGACTGAAAACCTTGCAAATAAAAATTGAAAAATAATTAAGCAATTCTTTAAAGAGCATAATAGTTCTACGTTTGGAATTTTGTCATGTAGTATTTTCGTTTCAAATGGAGAACGAAATAAATTGCCGATCGAAATGAACCAATACAGAAGTTTTTTATAACCAGTACAAGCAAAACAACTATATCACAGCCCTAAAAATGTGATCTGTGGTCAGTCACTCCTTTGGGAAATTCCTTTTCTTATTTTCTTCGTAAAAGAACTAATAACAAAATTAAGCTATATACGGCAATTATTGCTGATTTGCAACTGCAAAACCTTTTCAACTCGTGTAATGTTATTTTCCACCGCGGTAAAGCAAGAAGAAATCTTGGAGGCAGAAAGTGTAGGGATGATTGATTGTTTTAAATGTCATGGAGCTTTTCATCCACGAACGTGAAGACGCTCAACTAATTACATGATGCGCTGCCAATAAGCTATTGACCAATAAGGAATTTGGACAAGTTATTTATGTTCATTTTTCTCGTTTTTTTTCATCCAGAGTTTAAAAAAAATGAAAGTCTTGGAAATTCTGGTCAATGCCCAAAGATAAACAGTCCGTTTTTGGAAGAATGATTTGCACTTAAAATAGGAAAAGGGCTGCAAATAGGAATAAATTGTTTTCGACATATTCTAGTTGGCCTGATGGTTTTATCTTTTCTTTGTAACAAGCTAACAATGCCAATAGCCGCTTCTGGAGCATTATTTGCAGTGACATTGCTGACCATAAGTAGCTGTAAAAAATATCCAGATGAACACAATAATTGAATTTAATTATTCAAGAAATAAATGAATGACAATTTTTAAACTCTGCGTTTTCCAAAACACTGTTAGGGCAGTAGGTTACACTTTGTCGGCCTGGATCTATGATACAGTGATTCTCAACGTGGTCCAGGTGGACCACTGGTGGTCCACCTGGAATTTCTGTTGGTCCACATAGAGTTCTATAAATCCTTGATAAGACGTTCTTCAAAATTGTATCATTTACTACAGTAAATTATAATTATGTAAGGACTGCATACAGGTGTAAGAAAATTATGTAGCATGTATGCGTGACGTAATAATCATATTTACTTAGTGATTTTTAATCATTTTTTCTGGAAGTGCTAGATGAGCATAAGCTCAGAAGTTTTTGAACTTATTTACTAGTTGACAAGTGGACTGTTATTGAACTTGGCTATTGAACTGTTCAAGGCATAAGTGAAGTGCTGGCAGGCCTAATCAATAAATCATATGTTGCTGTAATTGTTGCGGTGTTGTCGGTGCACGAAGTTTGTGCTTCCTCATGGTGGGCTACAAAGTTTCATTAGGGAGAGTACAGCTACTCGCTGTTCCACTGAATGTTAATTAAATTATTTTATGATGGTCACATGTTATATTTTTTCCGACGCTAAATTAAGTACTGTATTCTGCAGTGCTTTCAAATTAACAAAATGTTAGAAGCTCCTGCTGCTAAGAAGGCAAGACTGAGATATTACCATGACATTACCATACATTACCATTCTATTGAAACAATATGTGCATGATGTTTTGTTAGAATAAAAATTGAAATTAAAATTATGTGTATTCAAGTAGTTAAGGTTGAGTGTGCAAATTAAGAGGGTTTGCTTAATTGGTTAATTACGTGTAATTTTATTAAGGACTAAGATTAAATACGCCCTTGAGTTTTCTGACCTATGTGCAATACAGTTTCGACTAGTGGCGTTCATGAGGCGTCAACATAGCAAAGTGGTCTATCGGATATTTAAAAAAAAATGGCCCATGGGCCAAAAAAGGTTGAAAATCACTGGTATATGTAATATGCAATATCCAGTATGGTAGCCGCCCAGTGGATGGAAGCAGCCTGCAGTAGGCTACTATTGCCCAGACCAGTGGTTTTCAACCAGGGTTCCGCGAAACCCTAAGGTTCCGCCAGTAAGTCTAGGGGTTCCGCAAGTTTACATTCAAATCCGAGAGTCTATTTTATTATTATATGCATTTGTTTAAATACAATCAAATATTTATTAGGTTTGCCATTATTAATAAAACACGCGACCCAATATTAAAGACTTGTGCAAGAAACACCAGGCTCAAGTTTCTCATTGAATTTTTTATGAGAATAAATGTATTTTTTTACAGTTTGTATTTTTATTGTACATAAATAAATCTGAACATGAGTATGTTAATTTTATTTTAATAATAAAAGATGTTTTTTGCATAAGGCAATTAAATTATTGACCATGAGGGGTTCCTCGAGCTTTTGGAATGTTTCATTGAGTTCCGTTCCACCAAAAAGGTTGAAAACCACTGGCCCAGACAAATGGAACATTGCGTCTGTATCGATATGTTTGTTTTGGAATTTTGACCCAACTTTCGCCGCCAATCGATAAATTTCGAATATTAAACTGACTACCATGTCACCGGCCAAAATCTGATAGGCACTTGTGTTTTATAGCTCACATGAAGTAGTTGTAAAATTTCAGTTTGAATAATAATTGCACACTTTCACGTTTGCTGCATCTTTTTTTTTTACAATGAATTTGTTGTTGAGGCAAACTGTTGCTGTGCGCTGCCTTTTCCCATCATCGATGACGACGTATTAAGGTTGAAATATTGAAAATCACTGTCGTTTCTTTGTATTGAAAACCAATGGGTTACCCAGATTTAAACTCAAAATTTGGCGGCTTCAAAAGAAATAGTGATAGATACTGTAGAGTATATGATAATTATATAATTATAATTTTATCATTTATTTCAAATTACTAAGGACGGTGCTGACAGTGTGGTTATAATTAAACAACCCGGCTGTTTCCGAACCTGACTGGTTTTATTTATTTTTTTATATTCCAAATAAAAGATCCTTTGTAACTTTTAATTCTCAATAACATGGAAAAACCGGAAAAGAGGTTAGAACTACGAGGCATTTTGCGTCTACTTTATCACTCATAAAAGTTCATGTTGTTATGTAACAAATATTTTATAAGTAGGCCCACACCAATTTTATGCAATCTTTATTTTGTCATTAATTCAGATACTGGAATAGGTTTGTTTTGGCAGCCATAGTTTGTTGCAGACTACTTCAATTCAGTAACTTTGAGGCCTGGTTGTCTGTCGACTCTTTTTCTCAACATTAGAAGATTAACAAAATACAAACACTCCACTAATGATGTAACTAACACTAATGATAAATGATTGAAGCAAATGCTTCATAAGTTATTGAGGTTGATTGAAACAAAAGCAACAAATGTAGAAGCAAACCATCAAAATTTCCCAGTCTTGCAAAACTCTGTTAAAAAACGTAATAATTTCAACAGTTTATGTCGAAATTGCCCAACGATTTCAATGTTTTTTTTAAAAGTAGACTTTTGGGATTACTTAAAAATGCTTCAACTTTTCCATGACACGTTTTTAAAGTATTTTCATCAATTGTATTGTTTACATTTCAATTTTCAGGCTTGATTTGGAGTTTAAGCTTCACCAAAACATTGAGTGCAAACATACTGTATGCTGGCTAGCTCGTTAACCTGCTTGCCATAGATAAACAATAATGTTAAATGAAGTGTAAGATGACTAATTCTCAAGCTAAGAGTCATTCTAGCCACTTTATAATCGGTACAGCGCTGTTGGTAAAACAACCGATCTTGTGTGGAACAACAAGCTAAAAATAACTCGGCCAGTTGCTGTTACAACACTTATTTTATCGTAACCATTCGGGTGGTCCCGCCTCACTTTTTACAGCAATTAAAACAAACAGTTGTTGCTGGAAAATAATTTTAAAATTACACAATGACAAGTCATGGAGTACTAGGTTTGAAAGTTTCATATCGACGACTCATCAATCTCTGGTGAGTTTTTGTAGTAAAGTGGAATTTTCTTTTGAGTCTTACTATTAAGTTACATTGACAATCGATTGGTTTTGAAATTGTATAATCAACACGTACCTCCTCATCCTGCAGACTTACTTGAAGTGGTTTTTGAACATTTCTATCCCAATATCAAAACAAAACGTAAGTAAGTATGTATTGTTATTCATAGGTAAAGGTTAAACGCTAGTGCAGCAGATACAAATCGACCTAAGCCTATGGCAAGAAGTTAAAACTTGACTTGAGCCACAATGCATCTATTTTCAATAAGCACCTTCTGAAGATCCCGCAAGCGGTGAAACAGGTTGTAAAGGTTACTTCGATAATATTTGATAAAACTACCATTCAACGTTTTATAGGCAGAGAAAACGTTAAATGGTAGTTTTATCAAATATTTTTGGAAACTTTCTTGGTTTCGTATTATCTGGACTTCGATAGTAGTGATTCAATTTACTCAAACCCCTTTTATTTTTATCTTCCACTTCATTGAAACATATGCTCTTATCTTTGTTTACCTTCTCTTTGTACGATAAAAAAAGTTGCAGACTCTCTTCAAACTAATGGTATGAGGAGATGTGTACAACTGTGGAAATGATTGTTTCGGTTAACCTCTTCATGGCCTTTAGTAGCAACAGAAATTTGACAAAAACACAAATTGTTTTAAATCGCAAAATTTATTACTTCGGCCAAATTTTCGAAAGTATAATTGAGTATTTTCTTCCCGTTGGAAGAAATTAAAAAGGTCGATCTTGGCCAAAACAATGCGTTAACTCCATAAAATCGTGATGAAAACATTGTGAAGAAGATCAAACCGCGTTTTTGTTGGCAACTATACTTTCTAACAGTGCGTCATTGGAAGCACGATGTCTGAGTCACGTGATTCACTTCCTAGCTGGTTGATTGATTGTTTTAGCTTCCGGGATGAGTTTTCGCAGCACACGAGAGACGTGATGTAAACCATTGGATTCATTTGTTGCCGCGGAAAAAAAAATATTGCAGATGTGTGGCTATAGCGTTGAAGAGTCGTCTTAAAACTTTCATAGTTCACTTCTGGTGCTGACGTCATCTTACACTTGTGGAGCGCAGTAAATTTTTTCTGTATGTTTAAAGATTCTTAGGTTCTCTGAACAATCTCAGCAAAACTTTGTTACCTTTTTTATTTTCAGGATCTTTATTTAAACGAAGAGAAGAATTGACACCAACCGAAACAAATTGAAAGAATAGAAAGCAAAAAAGTGTGAATGGTTTTTGTTCAAATGAACACATTTCTGGAAAAAGTAGCGGCAACATTAAATTTTGTATTTAAAAATAAACTTATTGCGGCAATATAGCTGTCAATGTTTTGCTATCTACAACAAACGCAGCAGCATCTTTTTAATGTGGCAAGCAATTTTTCAGAATAGGAAAAAATTGGGTAGGGGTGATGGATAGCAAGAAAGAATGTGTGTTATCAGGTCAACAACGTAACAGGAGAAAAATGGTTTCTTGGCAACTTTCAATCTGGGACTATGTTGGTATGGCTGAATGATTTTTAACAAAAGCACAGCAATTCTTAGTGTGGTGTTAGGTTACTGGTCATAAGTTTTATCATCCATCTTTGTGCATTGTGAAATTTTTGCACACAGTTAAATAGGGCAGACTAGGGTGTAAATTTCATTTAAATCTTAAACTGATTAAAGAAAAAACTATTTTAAGCTACAACACTCCATACTAAATCGTATCTAATTATATAACTTTGCACTCGAAAACGGTCCTTTTTAATTTTACCTTGTTTCTTCACTGATGTAGACAAATTTGCTCATCGCCGTTACGTCATAAGACTCATAACTAAAAATCAATATCAAACATTTGTTGACAAACATTTCTAAACGTGTCTGCTACCGTTGGTGACATGTTAAGCTGTATGAAACAAATGAAGAAAAGGAATGCAACGAAATGTTTTGCTGACTTTGTAAATTTGAAAGTCAACGAATTAGAACATAGACCTGTTTTTAACACATCGCATCAAACAACCTGCGGATTTCAAAGCAGGTTCAAACAAAGCAGTGAAGCTAAAACGAGGAAAGTGATATATTTGTTAATTAAAGTATTGTACAAGCATCATACTATAAACAGTACTAGGATCTTAAGATTATCAAAAGTTTGTTTGAAATAAAACTCTAACGGACAACATGTCCAATGGATCTTTGGAAAGTTCCCATGGCACACAAACCATGTGCTGCAAATGGATCACACGATGGAACAAAATTATGTTCTATTTCTGCTAAAAACCAAACAAAAAGCTTTGTTCCGACAAAGTTTAAAAAAGACTGAAAAAGTTGCAGTTTTGTAGCCAACTGTTTTGTGAAAGTTCTTCGTTAAATATAAGTGCACAAAGAAAACAGTTATGAAAATGAAATGCTGATCGATACGAAGCAGAGACTTTTGAAATATAATCTAGATCAGTGCTTCCCAACCTTTTTCAGTTCGCGACCCACTTTTAATGCAAGTTTTATTGTGGGCCCCACAATGAGATATGAAATCTTTGTTATGGCATATCTGCTACGTTGTTACATAATTGTTACGTAATGATAATGCAACGATAATGAGTAAAATTTCCCGATCTAATAGAAAATAGGGTGCACAATTCGTGAAAATGGAAAGTCATCACATGAAGTGAAGATTAGAGTAGCAATGGCAAAGGCGCAGTATTGTTCAAGACCAAGCTGCGGTTTGTGAGATCCATAGTATTATCCGTATTTTTTAGAAAATTTTAACATTCAGTAACATTTAGAAATGCTTCACGACCCACCTGAAATAGCTTCGCGACCCACCGGTTGGGAAGCACTGACCTAGATGTAAGTAAGTTGTGCTTGATGGAGACATATCTTGTGCACCGAAAAACTAACATTTGATGAAAAATTCAATGCTATTGACAACACAGCCTGAAAATCTCACATTTTTAAATACGAGTAAATGCAAGCAAATGTTTTTGCAAATATTATGCATGACTGTTTAAGAAATTTTTTATCCTACAATAGGCAAGGCTATTCTTTTTATTGCTTCCACGTTAAACAGTGTTCAGTTTGTTTGTATCATTTTGTGACCACATAAAAAGTAAACTTGACTAGCAACGTGAGCTATTGCACCATCGCTATACTATCTTTACGAAGCAACAACAGGGTTTTTACAGTTGGCTCAACTTTTGGTTGGTCCTGAGGAACACTAAAAAGAAAGGTATAAGACTACAATTCAGGCCGATTCTCATTTGTAACACTCAAGATTATTAACTCACTTTTGCTGACTTGGACAAATTCTGAAAGGTTGCATTGTTACAGATGCATTTGCGCAATTGGAATTACATGAGAACAAAGTCCAACAAACCTCATTTATCAAAGTAAAAACAAACTAAATTTTCGTTGTCTCTTTAAAGGGTCTACCAACGTTTGTGAAAACAACTCAGTTATGTAACTATGTTTGAGCAAGCACCAGTTCAAAAGCCAGAGTTTACAGAAACCTTAAAACGATTAGACCGCCATGGTTTAATATTGATTGCAAACGAGAAAGGTTATTTTTATCTCTGAAACTATTCAACATATTTTATCGTATCCAGGTTCACAACTGATACGTACCTGAAAAATGGAAGTTAATCTTTTCAACCACCTCCAATTATATCACTACGTGTCTACCACTTCTGCACTACGTGTCTACCACTTCTGCACTACGTGTCTACCACTACCCTATCACACATCTGCATTATTATACATTCTGCATCAAATATCAATGTTCAGAGTAGGCTACATTCTGCGTTCAAAGGCATCACATTATCGCTTCAAGTTATTTGTTTGGCTGATCTTCCTTGAAACACATTGACAACAAATCTTTGACACCACAAACTTTTGTACACATATTATTGCAACTCACCATGGCTAACATGAATCCGTTTCATCCAGGGATAGACAACTGTTGGACCTTTTCCGAGTTCATCCACTTGTCCGTCAATCCCGTAATCATCTCCGTTTGGGCCTTCCTGTGACGATGGTGAACTCAGCTCTCCCTGTTGAACAACTCCGATTCTTCCTGTTGGATCATCATCTCTTCTTGATCCATTTAAATGTTTCAAAGACATTTCTGGACTGATATGACCATTGGAAGAAAGAGGGGGCGGTAAATGGTTGGGGTAAAAACCCATGGGGTTAGTTTCGATGTGGGTAAGATCATTAACCGGGGGGCAGTCAGATTTTATGGAACTGTGTGGATTTGGAAGAAACGTTCGAGAAAAATCCAGATCTCCACCACTCGTGGTGGGTTGATTCATTAATGACATATTATCAGTTTGGACTTGAAGTTTTGCAAAACATTAAAAAATATGTTTCCAAAGCAAGATCTACACAAATAGCCTTGGAAGTTAGTTATTAGCATCAAAACTTAATAAACGTGTCAACGAGACTTGATACAGTATCAAGGCTACTGAATACTGTATCAAGTACAAATTGATAATACAGTAACTAAACATTGTAAGATCAGACCACATCCTTGTGTAGAAAAGTGCCTAATTCTCAGTAGCATAGTCTACAGCCAGGTTTGCTCAGGCTACTATCAAAAGCGAAACGCGTCATATTCGTTAAAAACTTTTAAATCATTATTGCATTTCTACACCTTTGCAACTTTATTTCTTTACCCCTTCCATAAATAAAAAAAAGTGCTGAAAAAACGTGCTGGACAATTTTATTCATTATGTGATCAGTCGCTTTTAAAAATAGGTTTACCACATTGATAAATTCAAAATATGGTGGCAAGTTTTGGTGCTTAGGCCTATAACAATTCTCCACTACTTACAATCCATGTGAGCGAGCTAAGTTTTTAGTGCTGCTGAGGTCTTGTAAATATCATTAGCAGGCTTACAATATTATACTTGCATTTCACTATTGCATCAATTGAAAAATCACTTCATTGATTTAACCTTTCTCAAATTTAGTTAAATGAAAATTCGATTTTACTGAGATGGCATTACCATTAATTTCAGTTACTTTTATTAAACTTGACTTAAGAACTCATTTTGATACTTGCTGTAGCTAAATACGCATGTAGCTGGGGCATAGGCTCTCTGCTGAAGCTTACACTGCAAGAAAATCACACAGCTCTGCTTGCCGTACAACTCACATTAATCCTTGTCTGATATTTCTCTTATTTATAAATCTGTGGGTAGCTACGTCTTCATGCAACTTCGTGACCAATGGCCGCCATTTTGTAGACAAAGCCTGGTTTTAAAAGAAAAAAGGGGAAATATGGCATCGGCTAAACATTTAAACCGAGAACCTTCTTTTCATATTTCTCTGTCTCGGCACATTGTTTAGTTTGAACTCAACAAGTATTATTAAACCCATGGTATGCAGTCACAGTGACTGACTGTTTTTTTTTGTTTCATTTGTGAAGTAATTCTAAAACTTCAAAACTTCTTTTATGCCATCTTGCATGTGCAGGGCTACAGATCACTTTGGCATCTTCGAATTGAACAACAGAGAACAACAAAACAGTTTGTAATGAGAAAAGCTTTTGTTAGAGCAATTTAAGAATTGCATAATATTACAATTTTTGCAATAATTTTAGATTTAATTTTTCTAAATATTACAGCAAAAATTTTTCGATTGAAAGGTATTCCCATGTCCAACCCACAAAACAATTAATCCACGCCTAAGTTAAAAACACAGACTTTTAATATTATTGCTTTCAACTGCATTATAAAAGTGTCACCATTCTATTCGTTGAAAGTTCATGAGCGCTCCTCAGACTTCACTTTTGCTGATGTAACCTATAACCTCTTGAAACTTTGATAATTTCAGAGGAAAAATAGTAATGAGTGGCTATCAGCTTACTGAGACCGCACAACATTATCTTATAAAATTAATACACGTTTGAACTGCGTAACAAAATAAGGCTGGAGATTTTCACACCGATCCAAAATAAGCGAAAGCTCTTTCAAATGTACAGAATAGCTTACGATTAGCCTACTGTCGCTCCATAACAACGAAAATAAGAGTGATAGCAGTTGAAGCACAGTGATAGAGTAAAGCGCTTAGACTCTATTGAATAGATTCTAGAATCCAGAAGAACTCAAGCTTTTATTATCAGATAATGAAGAAAGCGCATAGATCAAATGATTTGAATATCTTTGTTGCCATTGTTGATATGACAACAACAGTTGTTCGAAAGATTTGCTTAATTATAAATTTTCTGCTGAGCAGTTGTATTTGCATTAGTTTTACGTTTGTTTAATGTAAAACAAAACACTGTGTTAGTATCCGTAGTCTCTAAATGTAAGTACCATGTCGTTGAACATAGAAATAAACAATTGCTACTTTCTAGTCAGTATCCTCTGTGTGACAAGTTGTTGAATTTGGCAACAGAAGCAATAAACAAGTTTAATTTTTATGTACTTTGTAATTTTTTGTTGATGATGATGATGGCGTATGAGCGATCTTTCCAGGCTAGATTGGAGGGCAGGAAATCTTCAGCCACTCAGCAGTCTCGTCGTCCAGGACCCTCAGACCATGCGCACCGTGTGGAGGCCGGTGGGTTAGGCAGTGGTGGATGACATGGTCTGCGGTCTGTTCAGTGGCACCACACTCGCATTCTGATGAAGGAGCCAGGCCCCACTTGTGCATGTCCGAACGAAAGCGGCCGACGCCAGTTCGCAGGCGGTTAAGCCTGACCCACGCAAGCCTTGCGAGGGACATCCCTGGTGGACGAGGATCGGCGTCGGGTATGAAGTCACGGAGCGTGAAGGTGTGATTTTGCCACTCCGTGTTCCACATATGGTCCGTCCAGTGTGCCGCACTTAAACCAAGTTCTTCTGCGTTCTTCAGTAGTTGTTGTGCGGCAGGCACAAAGGGGCGTCTTGATTTCAGCCGCTGCTTTATAGGTGGTGGTCTCTTGAATGTTGCATGGAGGAGATGGTCGGGGTCCAAAGCGCGACGAGCGAGAGAAATCGTGGCTCCTTTACGGCGTAGCTCAGCGGGTTGGATGTCTGCTAGGATAGGTAGGCAGTCCGTTGGAGTGGAACGCAGACATCCAGTCACAGTACGCAGTGCGTCGTTGATGGCGGTATCAATCTGGTGGGTGTGAGAACTACGACACCAGACCGGCGCGCAGTACTCAGCGGTGGAATGAACAAGGGCTAGGGTAGCTGTACGAAGAGTTTTAGCACCAGCTCCCCAGCCGGAACCCGCCAATCGCCTCAAAAGTGCGACGCGTGTAGATAGTTTTTTGCGCAGTGACTTCAAGTGCCGGCGGTACGTGAGTGACCTGTCCAGGGTTATGCCGAGGTATGTAGGTTCGGCACAGGGCAGGCGTTCCCCATCAATGTTGATGTTTATCTCACGCTGTGCCTCCCGATTGTTAAGGTGGAAGGCCGCCGACACTGTCTTTGACTTGCTGAGCTGTAGCTTCCATTTCTGGAGGTATGCTGATAATGTTTGCATGTCTTGGCTGAGGTTTCTCTCCACTGACTGTCAGTTTCCTGCTGAGTGCAGAAGTGCCAGGTCGTCTGCGTAAGCATATTTCCTGGAGATGGTGGGGGGCAAGTCGTAGGTGTATATGTTGAACAGGAGAGGAGCCAAGACTAAGCCCTGTGGGACGCCGTTTTTAAGTCGGCGTAGTCTGCTTTGACGACCGCTACCGGTTGTGAGGGTAAAACTGCGGTTTTGCACAAATTCCATCATCATATGGACCCTGTGTCTGTCAGGGAGCAGACGGAGTAACTTGCAGGTAAGGCCGCTATGCCATAAGGTATCATGGGCAGCCGTGAGATCAACAAACACGGCGCCAGCCTTCTTCTTAGCCGAGAAGCTGTCCTCAATGTCTTGGGTCATAAGTGTGACCTGATCTACGGTTGATCGTCCGTGTCGGAAACCAGCTTGTTCACGGGGGAGCTGCGGATCTATTATTGGTTCGACACGGGCGTAGATGAGTCTCTCGAGGATCTTGAAGGGGATGCAGAGCAGTGAGATTGGACGGTAGCTCTTCGGGTCCCCTGGGGGCTTATTCGGCTTAGGAACTGCAACCACAACGGCTCTTCTCCAGATTCTGGGAATTCTCAGGTGGCGCAAACAGCAGGAAAGGAAGTCTTTTAACCAGGACTTTAAGGAGGCAGCAGCATGGAGTATCAGCTCCGAGCAAAGGTGGTCAGGGCCCGGAGCTTTACCTGGCTTTATGTGCTGGAGGGCGGCGGAAAATTCTTCCGGGGTGAACTCACCCGAGATGTTGTCCCCGTCTGGGGTTGTTACCCTCCAGAGGTCCGTCATTTCTTGCAAGACGGATCTATCTGATCCACGGTCTCTCGATTTGTATTTCCCGTTCTCCACAAGTTGTGAGGCGATGGAATTTGCTGAAACGGGACATTGTTGACGAGAGGCACGTGATCTGCCAGTTAGGTTGTTCAATGTACTCCATGCTATGCGGCTGGAGTGCGTGAAGTCGATTGATTCAACGGCTTCTGTCCAGCGCTCCTTCCTCTTTGAGTCCAGCCTTGCCAGCAGAGCTGTGGCTGAGCTGTTGGTGTCATTGCCCTGAGGGGCGTGGAGGAAGTCGGAGTAGAGGCTTTCGCACTCCTTATCCCAGCACGGTATGTAGGTCTTTCGTCGGCCGCGGGGGATGGATTGTTTTGCCGCTGATGTTATTGCATCACAAAAGTCCTGATAGGCTTTTTCCACGGTGTTGGTGTGAGGGGATGGGAGATACTGTGTGGCTTCATTTGTGAGGATGCTGTAGTACTCCCAGTTAGCCATTCTGAAGTTCCATCGCTTAACAGGCTTGCTCGGGACAGGCATTATGAGCGTTGGAGCCGTGATAATCGAGGGTCGATGTTGGGACCTGGGGAACTTCTCTAGCACACGTCTGTCCGGTTGACAATTATCGTGGTCATCACTTGGGAAAGCCAGATCGGGGTTTGTACCAGTGTTCCAGCGTCCGGAGAAGAAGCTCGCTGCACCCTTGGGATCGTGCAGTAGGGTGAGGTTATTATTGGCTGACCATGAGGCCAGGCTTTCTCCGTCGATGTTGGTGGTGTTGTAGCCCCAGTCAACGTGGTGGCAATTAAAATCGCCAGCATAGAGGCTGGGTTGGGGGAACACTGGGATGGCTGTTGGTGTTAAGCGTGAGGGTGGTGGCTTATAGACATTGATGATGTGATAGCCTGATATGTCTATGCATAGCCACCCTATCTCCGATTGGGCACTGGACTGGTCTATTGGCGTCCAGCTCAGTTGCTTATGGACAAACGTGGCGAGGCCGTGTTTCCTGCTGATGGTTGCGCCTGCGAGTGTGAAGTTGTCTAATACCAACTTATCCACAGATGTGCAGTGGGTCTCCTGGAGGAGAATGATGAGGGCCTGATGTTTTGTGGCCAGATACTCGATGATGCTGAGCTTGCTGGCCGTAATGCCCTCGGTGTTCAGCTGCAGTACGGTGGGTCGTCGGTACTTTTCGACAGAGGAGCTGTCGCGCCCTGAGAAGGGCGTTTCCCTATCCACCCTGCGCTGAACCTGGGCCTGATTTGCTCGAGTATGACAAGCTTCGCTTCGCATATTTTTTTTTCTTGAAGATATGGTACTGACGGGAGGGACCACGAGAAGGTGCTTGTTCTTCTCCCCCCGTTTTTGGTTAAATCTAACAGACAACAAAATTTTGTAAACTGAAGTGAGAAATTTCAATCGTTTTCGTCAATTATTTTACTACCTAAGTTTAAACGAAACTCACATGTAGGCTACTTGATATAATTTAGTTACAAAATAGTCAGCTTACAAATTGCAAGCGGTGCTGCTAAGGTTTGTTTCTATAACTCTTACCTTACTTTGTTGCTTAGTACAACAACTTGTATCATCTTCAAGCCACCTAACGGAGTGGAAAGTCTGCTTGCCTTGCATGATGAAACCACAGACTGGCTGCTCTCCAGTAGCCTTCTAGTGTAGTCCGGGAACATCTTGAACCTAAGGTAGTAAAAGGATTGACCCTTGCCCCCAGTAAAAAAAAAAAAGAAGAATAAAAAAAGAAGAAGACAAAGAAGAAGAAGACGATAATAGGTGTTATAATTTACAGACAACCAGTGCTGTATTCGTAAAAAAAGCACAGGGTATACTGCCAGATTTGCAAAAATGATAAATAATACACAACTTTCAAAATAATAATCTTTATTCTACCATAACATGAGTTATCAACATCAAAATTGGACGAAAGATATAACATTGTTTATTTTTCCATAAATACATTCCAAACAGCCTGCCGAGAGGAATCTACATCTTAATCCTCTTTACAAATTTGGGATCTAGTAGCCTAGTTGTCAAGAATCAGTAAGGATAGCATAGGCACTCTCTTTGGAAAACCAGAGGGTATACTATTAGTTGCTCGAAAAAGCAGAGAGTATACTGCGTATACCGCCGTATACCCTCGAATACAGCACTGCAGACAACACTTTAACAAGCGCAAACTTCACTCAGTCAATTTTGTTAGCTGTACCTGCGTTAATAGTTCAAGGCCTCTACAAGCATGTGAAACTGCCATGATTAAGTTTTCCAAAAAAACCTTTACATTTCGAAATTAAATATTTGACACAATCGATCAATGGTTCCTGCACTTTTCCTTAACAGTTTTCCATCGTTTAACCATCTGTTCACAATTTTGTTTACGGCAACTTGAAAAGTAATGGTTGAATGAGCAAAAACACTCATTATAAACAAAACAATATTTTCTGTTTTTAAATATTCTGTTTCTTGCCAGGAACGCAGTAGCCTAAACAGTTTTTCACTCCTCTAAAATTCATCACAGTGACCACCGAAGATCTATTGATTGTGCTGTAGTTTGAAGTCTCTGGTTTCACCCGAATTCACTCATAAAACAAATAAATGCAACTAGTTGAACGGTCATGTGTAAACTACCCAAGTAGGCTAGCCAGTAGTGTTGACAGGGAGGCTAGGAAGCAGCCAGTAGCCTACTTTTCGACCAGCTTCCTGGATTATTTCAAGGGCTTGGAACCTTTTCAGAAGGCCCGTAAACTTGAAGAAAGCACCACGTATTATTTTTGCAGTACGTTTTCATCCAACCCCTGTTGGTTTTGAAACAATTTTTGCTTTTTGAAGCAAATCTATTGCCGGTTAGTGGGAGCACATCTTTCCTTAGGGGCCCACTCATATTTAAGTTTAGTGGTGCAGCGTTATTCGACAATTTTAAACAAAAAATGTGATGATACTGCTACAAAACCTCAACATTTTGTAGCTTACGCTGCATCCATTGGTCTTGTATTGTTGATCATCATTTAGAATGACTATTTCAAATCATGAATACCATTAAATCAATATGCCATTTTTTGGGATTTACAGAAGAAATAATACTAGCCTACGCTTTCGCGTTCTTGGAAAATGTGTTTCAACGGTTGATACCTTAAGACTTGTCCTAATTTAAATGCTCGTAAAACGTTGTAGATATTGAATAATGGCATCCAGAAGCGTTGACCAGGATTATCAAGCGTTATACTTTAGCATTCGTGATGAGTTTTTAACTTAAAAAACTGTTTAGGAGGGGGGACTTGCATACGGAAGGAAACTCCACGTCGCCAAATGTTTTTGTAACTACCTTGTTGAAGTAAGTTGTTTGGCATTCAACCAAGTCTTTTTTTTTTCAATACAAACACTGCGTCATTTTTCACCTAGTTTTTGTGGAACGTGGAACAACAAACTGGTAAACACACAATCGACTACATTTGCAAGAAAAGGGGAAGGCCTTCGCTCAGCAGTGGGCTACCACAGGCTGAAAATGATGATGATAAAAATCTTTTAGTTATTAAGTTATAACTAGGGCGATTTTTTTGTCACTAAAGTTACTTTTTTTTGGTTGTACTAATCAACAAAAGAAATGTAGAACCAAAAGTTCATGGTTGTGTGGTCAATATAAGAAGTTATAAAGTTACTAAAAGTCACTTTTTGTGCTTTTAGGTTACTTTTCTGTTTTTTTAGTTACTTTTCCTTTGTTAGGTCACTTTATTTTGCATACTTTCTTGCCTAATTCCCCTATTTATTTATCTTTCATTGCTACTGGACAGATGAATTTAGATTCTATGTAATGCCAAGACTTTTAATATATCTTCTACTATGGTACGGATTTTAGGTTTGCACAAACCCATGCTTGTTGATATCGCGTGTATTTCCGAAATTTCATAAACGTAAAGTAATTTTTTCGATTAAAGAAATTGTGTTAACTAGCCAATTAGCCACTTGTTTTCTTTGCAACAGCTAAAGTGTTTGATTGACAGAAACTTCTTGCTAGAGAATGTAAAACATTAGCCTATAGCCTACATAATTATGCGTAGGCTAATTATAATTTCAGCACCAATTGAAACTAATTTAGATGCTTTTTATGTTGAATTGCTGCTATTTCTTTCGCTTTCTTCTTTTCGTTGATTAAAGTTACTTTTTGGTTACTTTTTTGAAAAGAAGTCACTTTTTTGAGTTTTTTAGGTTGCAAAAAAATCGCCCTAGTTATAATTTATTTTAATCCATAGCCCTTTGCATTGTTGTGTAGTCAAAGATGGAGACATAACAGTTAGTGGAGTCAGTCTGATGTTTTTGATCCGAATTCACAACCGATGGTTTGAAAAACATTTTAGGCATCTTTACTAAAACGTAGGCCCACTAGTGAATGTTGGAAGGGGGCGGGCGAGATGGTGCTCTCACAGCCCTGAAAGGTAGGCCTTTTTTTCGTTAGGCTATATTCAGAGTGCGATAATTTTTGTTCAAAGTACCGTAATAAATCGCAGTCGATATTTAAACTTTCACATAGAGCTTTGATTTATGCTTTAATCTGAAGACATTGCCTGTTAATCGAACTGTTACAGCTTTTACTTATCCGTTTAGGCCCACCATCATGCTTTTTGTATTTACATATCTAATAATTCAATCCAAAAAGTACAGTGGGATACTCAAAGACTGTGAGAGTATACTGTATATTTCACCAACAGATAGCCTCCGCTACCTTAAACCTTGGTTAGACTAGAAAGGTGAATTAGGCTACTCTTGATAAACAAGTGTCAAGTTATTGCGAACGCTCCTCTCCCCCAATATAGGCTAAGAAAATCCTGCAAACGCCATTAAACGTAGCCTATACCCTCAATGCGCGTGGTTCATTGGGTTGAGTAAGCTAACTACGTCGTCTACGTAAAACATTATAAGTTTATGCGACGTGCGGACGTCGAGTGTCATATCACATTTTTATGTTTTTTATACGAAATCTATTTAGGTATCGTCAATACAAGCTGACTATGGTTGGCTAATCTTACACAATTTGCCTTAGCCTGCTGGTTATTATTAGCAAATTTGCGTTTTTTCAGTTCGACTTCGTTTCGATTCAAAAATAATTTCGAATGCCCCCCTTGAGGAATTCCTGCGTACGCCACTGCCTATAGCTTACCTCTTTCCTCGATAACTTTATTAGTAGGCTAGGCATTTTTGACTTTACTAGAAATCAAGGTTATCACAAGGCTATCTAGTAGCTTGATTACCGCTGATGGTTAAGAAGTTATTACCAGTTTAACAATCTAAAATAAAGCATAAAACACTTTCACTTCTAGTATTGGTTTCAGCTGGGTATGAACCTCACAAAGTTTTACTTTAGTTGAATAGTTTTGCCTTGTCATCTTCATGGCTTGAAACGTGTTGCTTCAAAATTAAATCTTTTTTGGAATTGCTAATCATGAAGTAAATCTGTGACTTTGTGACCATGCAAAATTCAAATCACCTTCATAGGCCAAACCACAAAACTTTGCATTTACACAATTAGCATACAATAAAGAATCAAGACCGGATAGCGACTGCATCTGACTTTTCAAACAGAGGCAAACATTTCAACTGTAGTGGAGTTTGTTTCGATTTTATGTTCTAAACTGAAATGCCTAAAACGATTATAATTGAGTTTGCTTAAGAATATAGTAAAACAGTTTTAACGGCGGTTTGCTGACTTGCTGATGGATTTCAATGTAAAACGATCATAAAAAACTAAATTGAAAAGTTCAAAAATTCACTGAATACATTTAAGCGGTAAATCAATTGTTGATTTTCCACTTGTCTGGTAGTTGCAGCATAGGGAACGCATATAGCCTACATTATACAGCAATATCAATAGGTTTATTTGAAAAATCAAGTTTAGCTTTTGTAAGCTAAACTTTGGCTTATCAAAAACTTATAGGCCTACTGATTAATTAGGCCTACCACGGTATCGCAGCTTAAAGGCTATGAAGTTAAGTTTTTTTAGATTCCAAATCTTTTGATTTTTATTCAATAGGCCTAGGCAAGGCACACGGAACGCTACTTTCCAAAACACAACGCAGCGGAACATACTGACGATGATGATATAACAGAACTTAACTCGGATATTTAACCTCTTCAAATCTGAAGTGATGGGAACAAAGTTTCCTCCTAATTTGCATAAGCGCTTTAAAGCGTAGGTCTTTGCAGCTCAAAAGTTGTTTAGTCTCTGCGTAACAACGTATCAAAGAACATTCATTTTAAGAGGAAAGTTAACTATGCCCTCTCTTCCCCCCACTTTTTCAAGCTTTTCACTGATGGTTGCGTCATGTGTTAGTGTTTCTAATGAATTTTTAGTAGCAGATTGATCGAAAAAAATGCAAACCACACCATTACATCTGTAGAAGTTGATTGTGTAGGCTTACAACAGATTGGTATCCTATTTCAAACCAGGGAGGGTGAGGCTACAAGGTAGCCACGTTAACAAGTAGAAATTCTGCCACTGCGAATGACTACAATGCAACCGCCAACCAATCAGAACATGTTATAAGAAGCTACCGTCCAATTGTGACCTTTCTAGCACTCAGCCAGAGAGTTAATGCTTGTTTTGAACTTTGTTAATTACAGAAGAAAAAAGGTCAATATCAGTGGTGGGAATCGAACCCGCGTCAATGAAATAACTACTTTCTAGCCCTAACCCCTAAGCCAACCAGTTGACAGAAAATCCATCGCTTGATTTGCTTTGTATCATCTTCTTTTCGCTCTTTTCCACGTCATAGAAAACGTAGCTTATGATTGGTTGCCAGTGCATTTTAGTCAATTGCAGTGGCAGAATTTTTCCTTGTTAAAGTGGCTACCCGGCTACAAAGGCTACAGCCTGAAGCCACTTTTTCCTTAAAAAAAAATGTCTTACGCTTGAAAACTAATGTTTCTAACGCTAATAGCTTACAGCTTTTCTTACAACTTTTTCTACTGCTAATAAATATAGATTAACTTACTTGACTTCAAAATCTCTGCATGGCCATGACTCATATTCTCCTCTTAACACCCAGGGGCTCCGAGAGGGAGGAGTCGGGCAACTTTACCCCCTAGCATAACATTGTAAAGGAAAAACAATTACTTTTTCGTTTTTTCACTTTTGAGGGGGGCCCATTTTTGCTCTTAAAATAAAAATGTATAAACTTAAAAGTGAATAAATTTTTGAGTGAAAAGTTTCAAGTATTTTTCGATCATTGTAGAATGTAGATGCTTTAATCAAGAACAAATCGTTTTTCGTATTGAGGTAGGCTATACTTCTTCTTCTTCGACATCTTAGAACAAATAGTGAAGGCCAACCAAGTAATGGCTATTCTTCTACAAGAGACACACGCCACCAACAGTGCTGTTCTGAAAACTCACGGATACACATTGGCTGCACAAACTTGTAGTAACATCCACGGTATTGCCACTTTTGTAAAAGATTCTATAAAATGGAAACCAGTGTCCTCCTCCCACCCTAGTTCTGCATTGGAATGGTCAGCAACGGAAATCAATGGTACAACAGTAATTAATCTGTGCAAACCACCTCTCGCTAAACTTCAGCAAACCTCTCTTTCCATGTTTCTGGCGCCATGCATATATGCTGGAGATTTTAATTGTCACAGTACCACCTGGGGCTATCAACACTCAAACCAAGACGGATTAGCTTTAGAATCCTGGGCATCAATCTGCAGTGTCCAGCTACTGTTTGACCCCAAACAGCCTAACAGCTTCCGCTCCGAAAGGTGGTGCTCTACAACTAACCCTGATCTGGCCTTTGTCAATCTAGCTGGCCCAATACCACAGAGAATGATCCTCGACCCATTTCCAAAATCACAACACCGGCCATCACTGATTACCCCAGCAAACCCCATCGCACCCGTCCCTACAAATCCAACAGTTAAAAGGTGGAACTTTCAAAAGGCAAATTGGAAAAAGTTTACACAACAGGTTGATAAAGAGATAAAGAAACTTCCTCAACCCGCCTCTGCCGACATCAACGCATCCTACCGAGCCCTTTGCAATATCTTCTCTCGGGTAGCTAAGAAGACAGTCCCTCGTGGCGTTCGTCACAAATTCATGCCCACTTGGGGCAAGGAATGTGACTTACACTACAATGCCTTTTTGAGCGCTGACTCAAATGAAGATATGCTGCAGTCAGTGCCCCAAACCTGATGAACTGTCTTGACAAAAAGCGATTAAAGCGTTGGTAGGATACAGTTCAATCAATCGATTTTACTCACTCCAGCAGGAAGGCATGGAAGACGTTCAACCGTCTCACTGGCCGCAGTTCAAAACCATTTAAACCCTGCCCTGTAGGCTATCAGCCAACAGCATTGCCCACCAACTTCTAGCTAATGGAAAATTCCCTGGTGCTGACAAGAAACACGAACTTAAAGTAAAACAGGAGTGTAGCAGACTTTGGAGTGCCCCGAGTGTTGATGGCGTTTTGTCAGCTCCTTTTTCTTCCCAAGAGCTGCAAACCGCGATCCAACAACTGAAATGTGGCAAAGCTCAAGGACCCGATCACATACCACCAGAGTGTTTAAAACACTGCGGCCCTACATGTCTTTCCTGGCTTAAAGACTTTTATTCAATCTGTCTCAACCGCAACACAATTCCTAAGATATGGCGGAAGGCCAGCGTGATTGCCCTACCCAAACTGAAAAAACCGTTGGACGACCCCAAGAGCTATCGTCCTAATGCTCTCCTCTGTGTCTCCTACAAGATTCTTGAGCGGCTCATTATGACACGCCTTGAACCAGTCATTGATCCGCAACTTCCCGCAGAACAAGCTGGCTTCCGCCATGGGCGTTGTACAACCGATCAAACAACTAAATTGACCAATGACATAGACTCTCCTCTATGACATAGAGGATAGTTTCGAGAGGGGAAATAAAGCCGGTGTCATATTAGTAGACTTAACGGCTGCTTACGACACAGTGTGGCACCAAGGCCTTGTGCTTAAACTCCTACAAAAAATTCCTGACAAACAACTTGTTCGCTTTCTCGCTAACATTATAGCAAACCGCTCATTTGTGTTGAAAACTAGCAACGGACAATCCAGCCGCCCCCGTCGTCTAAAGAATGGAGTTCCTCAAGGATCTTGCTTAGCACCCATGTTATTCAATATTTATATTAGCGGCATTCCCCAGACAAAGTCCACACAGTACAGCTATGCAGACGATTTGGCCCTACTATATACAAACAAAAATTGGATTAAGGTAGAGGATGTCCTCACCGAGGATATGAAGCTGATCTCACAATACCTAAAGGACTGGAGACTAAAACTCAGCACAGCTATAAAACCACCATCACACCTTTCCACCTCAACAACAAGGAAGCTGGCCGCCAGTTACGAGTCCCCCTAGATGGAACCCTTATCCGACATGACCCCTGCCCTACATATCTGGGAGTGACCTTGGATCGGCAACTCACATATAAAAAACACTGTGACTCAGTTCGTGCCAAAGCATTAGCAAGAAACAACCTTCTCAGATGTCTAGTTGGGTCGACTTGGGGATCCAAAACCCCAACACTGCGCACTAGTGCCAGTAGCGCTTGTGTACAGTGCTGCCGAATATGCTTCTCCAGTCTGGTGCCGCAGCACACACGCAGGAAAAGTAGATATCGCCCTTAACGACACCATGCGCATTGCGCATAACCACTAGATGCCTGCGTCCAACTCCTACATACTTACTACCAGTGCTTTCAGGCATCGCCCCACCACAACTACGCAGAGAGAATTCTACCATACGGCTCGCATTAAAGGCAGAGGTCAATGATCGCCACCTCCTCCACAGTGTAGTCCTTGACGCACAACAGCTCACACGTCAACGCTTGCCTTCCAGGCGCCCTTTTTCTCGACACATTGTGGCGCTTCATGAAGGTCACTTCGACCTGATGAAGTCATGGAGAGACCGCAGGGAAACCATCTCACGGCCCAACCAGTTCCAAGTCACACCAGACACTACGGTACCACCTGGTTCAGACCTGCCAAGAAAAGAATGGGTAACTCTGAATCGCCTCCGTACTGGTGTTGGTTGCTTCCAGCACAATATGTTTACCTGGGGATTGTGTGACTCACCAGCCTGTATTTGTGGTGACTGTCAAACAGCACAGCACATCATAAATCACTGTCCAGTGTTTCGACCTGAAAAACATGTGAATCTCATAGACCCTGATATGAAGACACTGCTCTGGTTGCAACAATTGGGAGATGTTACCTGAATTGCTGCCTCATAAGCAAGAAGAAGAAGAAGATCTACTGCTGCTAAACAAATAGCCTACTGGCCTGTCACGTAGACTTGTCAAAGGGAGGAGGCCGTTATTACCGACCCAAAAACGGCTCCTCCATAGTTCCACACAACAAACAAATAAAAAGAACGTGTCACAGCAAACAAGGTCATCAGCAAACATGAATTTTCGCACTGCCAAAACATTAGATACTTTGGGTGGAGTACTCTCAGCAGCCCTAAATGTTTACACTGCGAATCCAACATTCAGGACATCGATCACTTGGTCAAGGATGGAGTGCTCAACCACCAAATGAGTGGCGGATATGGAGCAGCACATCCGATATTTTCAACATTGGTTGAAGCGCCAAAGGCATCGCACATGAGAGGTTTACACCATAAGACCTTAGGCCTACTAGGCCTACTACAAGTTTTTCTAGACAAAATAGTGAGCAACAAGAGCAATTTTGCTGCAAGTGTTACTAGTCGAGTGATTTTTGTTGATTTTCACATTGACATTTTTTTTTTCTTAACGATACGTAGTTAAAATTTGAACTTCAAAGGAATTCAATTGTGTACGCTGAGAAAAGTAAGCCAAGTTCAGCTTAAAGCATATGATGCAACGCATGATACAAATTGGTGCTTTTATTTTTGCGGAAAATTGTTTTTCTGGGGCCCATTTTTCGTATTATTTCCCGACCAGTCCTGATTTCTCTCGGAGGCCCTGATAACACCTATTTCAAACGTGTGATATCGCAATGGGCAGTGGAAGATATGGCAACCAAATCTTACAATGTCACAGCAAAGTAGCCTAGTAATATGTATTTGATCGATGCCTATAGCCTAACTATTGTAGGCTACACATGGTATGACTGGTATGTCTTGCGTGAGATATTATTCACGGTATGTTACCGGTAACACAGCGGAATTTTGAAGAAACATAAAGTTTGGAAGTTGTTCCAATTTAGGAGTAACAAAGTTTTGAAAATCAAAGTAAGACATAAACAGATCAAACTACTTCTATTCAGAAATTATGATCTCTTGGTGTCTGATTCAGTTCAGTTGTTTTTATTTCTGACCATCACAATGAAAGCCATACAAGTCAACTCAGCAAAGGTCTAAAAAAGAGATAGAATCGACAAAACGCGAACGTTATATCGTGCTTGAAATCGAAATAAGCATTTAAATTAAAAGAAAATTGACATGGTCTCAACACTTTCCGAAAAATTTAAGATAAAATAAAAAAAATTACAAACAAAAACAACAGCATATATCCAGGCAATAACTTTATCAGCCCATATAGCTTTCAGCTGATATTTTTTGGAATTGTATAGATAGACTCTTGCTATCAAGATCGGCCATAGCACATTATTAAGAGTGCTGATGGTCGCGAGGGGAACACATCTTGATGCGTTCAGCTCATAGCAAAGAAAGGCAAGGCAGCTAAAGAAAACCCCACAAAGAAATCCTATCACAGGCAAAGCCATTTCAATCGCAACGCACCAGGCCTTGCACGACTTTCAAAATTGTTACAATTTGACCATACAAAGCATTAAAAAAACGAATAAAAACAAACAAGCAAAAACAACATCATCTTCTTGCGGAAAATCAAATTTACCCAGGGAAGTTATGCCTTACAGATATCAAGCGTACTTTGATATGAGGTTACGTGGATAAAGCGATAATAATTTTAAGATGTAGTAGCAGCATGCGACAGTGATACTGGGCTACGTCTTACGCATTGCATCAAAACAGAAAAAATAATCCAATTTGGCATATTATGTTGAAAAAAAGTGTTAGACAAATAATATCCAACGATTCAGTCCAAGATATTGATAAGATCAATCGGTTGGAGCATATGGCTATAGGCCCATAGCTATCGCTCTAACGCTTCAAACAACAAACAAAGTTTTGTGTAGGATCGGGCTTTCCAATTGGTGTTTAATTATTCGAGAAAATTCTCTTCCAAATTTAAGCCTGAATTCACGTCTTACACATTTTTTGCTTTCAGTTTCTTCTTATAAATGTAAGCCAAGTTGCACCGACTGAGAAACGTCAGCAGAGTAATGGCGGCAGCGCTACTTAAAAAATGACGTTGTCACTCCTTTTATAGTCACGATATGTCATCAGAAACAAAATATGTTATGTCACAAGTACCAGTCGTTAAAACTATTAATAGACGAAACTGAATAAAGCACATTTTTACTAAACCAAGTGTGGTAGAGAAACGTGAAGACAACGTTCAAACTAGGCTTGTAGCAAAGGACTTTCCAACAAAGCTTCAATATGCAACAAACTTAACACTAGAATGCCTGAAAATTTGATTTAGCCTACCTACAATGCCAGAAGGAGTCATTTTGACTCCATGTTGTTTTGTGCCCAACAGATTTTGCGAATTTGGGTGTTAATGATAGCATTTTTACCTGTGTTTGTACATGGTTTTCATATCTAGAGGCGTAAAGGGGGGTGGGGAGCAATTGCCTCCTCCTGAAATATGTTAAACAAATATTTCACCATTGGTTACAGCATCATTTGACAGAGATTGACACTATGGATTTAGGCTGAAAGTACTCTAGAAAGAGCATGGTTTTATCAATTGCACAAAAAAATACTGTATTCAGTATAGTTTGTATTGTTCGTAATTTTACTTTATTTTGTCTTAGCATAATTTGGTATTAAAAGATGTTCCGTTTTCAAAGATCAGAATACGAAGAAACAAGGTTGAACGTTTTCTCACTGAAGTATTTCGCATGTCACTGTTCCAAACGTCCAAAAAGGTGGAAACGCTTGTTGTTGGAAGGCTTGTGGGAGATATATTGGGAGCTGTGTTGTTGTTAGACAGAAGTTGAAAGTGCTAAAAAGAAGACTCATTCACTTTCCTTCTTAAAGAGGTTGGTCGTCCACCAACAACACTTTTCATTTAACGAAGCAAAATTATATTATGATATTGGTTATGAGCACAGCACACCAATACTCATAATTAGTATCGACAAAGTTTAAAAAACATTATCTAAGACCATACACACCTTGAATGCTGGCTACACCGCTTTGGCATTGTAAGATGCTCATGCCTTTAGTAGGCTATCTATTTCCTTTGACCTTACTAGAAAACAAAGTTTTTTTTTAATTTCGAAGCAAAACATTGTCATTGTCGTTTCTATTTTTTCTAGATTTCTGCTATGTTTTAAATGTATTGTTTTCAGTGTGATGGAAAGAAGGGAAAACAAAGTTAACCAAATACGAAATTAGCAACATCCGACCTAAGAGCTGGGGCGCACTTGATCAAATGCCCCTTCAAAAAAGCAATGACAAAATATGTAAATGCAAAAACTAACCTACATTGGAT
This sequence comes from Aplidium turbinatum, assembly GCF_918807975.1. Lineage (NCBI taxonomy): Eukaryota > Metazoa > Chordata > Ascidiacea > Aplousobranchia > Polyclinidae > Aplidium > Aplidium turbinatum. The sequence continues at coordinate 28,586,705 of NC_137475.1, read as the reverse complement.
TTTTTTTGTTTGTCGTATCCAGGCTTGCACCTGGTGGTTGAAGATTTAGACGGGAAGGCAATCTTCATGTCCACCTTCAGGCATGCCTTTAAGTGTTCTGCCAAAGACACAGCTGCATGCTCATGAGCGGAGTCAAACCGGCGCCCTTTCGATTGCCGTTCCAGCGCTCTCACCACTCGGCTATGCAGGCTATTGGAAAATAATAGTATTGGAAAATAATAGTTTTTAGATTAAAATATATGAATATATTTTTTTCTCGCTTTGCTTACTAACTGCACTGTTAAATTAAGCTATCCTAACGGAAATAAGTAAGCTATACCCTATAGGCCTATTAGTGCAGTCGTGGGAGATTTTTTGTCGGAAAATTTTTTTATCAAGCTGATACTTTTCTCAGACCTTCCCCATATTATGCAAATGGCTCAGAAAAAAATCCCCATTAATCGGATGATGGGAAACCTTCAATTGGGCCCTTTTTTCAAATGACGTCACAATCCCTTTATGAAAATTTCAAGTTTTTCAAAATAAGACATATTATACATCATTTTTTAGCTTTTTTCAAGGGGAATAACTTTTTATATTAACCAGAACCATGAAAATGTACAGAAAAAGAGTTATTACCGATTAAGCAAAAGGATAAATCTGTGCATTTCAGGCAAATTTGAAATTATTCGTCACTGTTGGACTTATTCTGTATTCTATAACAAGAATTAAACAAAGTAAGCGAAACATAAATTGAATCTATCATCAAAAACGTCAAAGATGTTGCTTTCCTCCTCGTCTTGTCCCGTTTCATATCTTCATTGTACGAGAATTCCTTTTCTTCGGTACCAACATCGACGTTATGCAAAAGTGAAAAAAATTCTTCATTCTTAAGTTTTTCGTCTAGTCTCTGGAGTAGCCTATATCGTTCATACTAATTATACTTAGATACGAAAAAGATGTGAAACTATCTTTGTATTTCAAGCATACTTAGGCTACTATACTATTACATTCAACACCATGACTCCAGATATTGCTGATAATTGCAGAATTCTCTTTTCATCTATGGTTGTAGGCCTATACAATCAATTCCTAACCGAGCAGCACACAGTAAAGAGGACAGCAAAAAGCTTCACCGGAATTTAGAAAGATCTTGCGATCGAGCAAGCTCTTAAGCGCTCAATTAAGTCGCGTGGAGGATTGACGGAAGGAAAAGTATGACAGAAAGTGTTCAACATCTTTGGGTTTTTAGTGTGAGTCACTCGGCAAGTATTCATGAAGCAATGACGCAACTAAGCAAGGCTCAGTTTCTATGAAGTTGGCTAACCAGCATGAAGAGTTGGGTGCTTCAAGAAAAAAGAGGGAGTACAAAGATTGTAAAATTTTCTGGCCTGGTTAACAACGAAAAGCCCATTCTTGGTACCAGATGTAAACCTATCTTTTCTTTCAAACGGTCTATAGTGTCCATCGCTGGAAAAGATGACGTCAATTGTGAACAAGCGGAGCAAATTGGTCAAAATATCCAACAAGGTTTAGATGGGGTAGCAATTAGCCTCCTAACGCATCAATCAAACGAAAAGATTGATCAAGCCATTAGAATCCTTAATGGAAGTAAACAAAACAAAAAGTGGTGTTCAAGGAAGGCATGATGAGAAAGCCTGACAAACCCTTCCTTCGAAAAATTCTTTTGCCAGGTTCTTCGTCGCATGCCTTAGAGGAAATCAACAAGCAACTTCTATTATCGACGGTGGTGCATTAGGCTTACTACATAAAGTTAGCTGGAAAAAAGGAATGAAGTTTTCGGAAGTTTGAAATTCGTATGTGAAATATATTCAAAACCATTATACCCATGCTGTTGTTGTTTTTGATGGCTATGATGACGAAAGTACTAAAAGTCACGAGCACTTGCGCCGAAATTCCGTTCCACAGAGCACGTTTGTGAAAATTGATCCGAGCAATTCACTTCCTTTTACTCAAGATCGCTACATCAGCTGCATCGAAACCAGGGATGATCGAAACCAAGGCTGAATTCATCAAGTTTGTTTCTACCCTTCTGAGACAATCCGAAATTGAAGTTCACAACTGCTCTGATGATTTTACAATAACATCTACATTGTAAATATAACTGATCTACACAATGAATATTGAAAAACGAAATGCACAAGAATGAAACTGCAAAGCAGAGGAGAAAGGCACATCACATGGCGGTTAATTACTCGAGGCAAAATGCTCTGATGATGCTGACGGTTCCATTGTAGCGAACTCCCTTGATTATGCTTCTCTTCGAAAAGGTCCAGTAAATGTCATTGCTGATGATACTGATGTAGATATTATGTTACTGCATCATTGGCAGACTGACACTCATGATGATATTTACTTCGTCCAGGAGAGCTTCAACAAAGCCTGGAGCATCAAAGAAGCCAACCCAAGTATTAAAGATATCAAAGAAGATATTCTTTTCCTCCATGCATGGTCAGGATGCGACACAACTCATCGATATTTGGAAAAGGGAAAAGAATTTTGCGAAAATCAGAAACGCTGAAAGAGAATTCTGCAATTATCAGCAATGTCTGGAGTTCCCAAAACGAGGTCGGAGAAGCCTCTATAACTGCATTCAAGGTCTGGTATTGTGGCAATGAAGATTCAACGCTTACTAAACTCAGGTATGTATTTTTACATAGGGATTATATAAAAATAATGTTTACACTTTTAAGATATTGTCCAATTCTAGATACCCTGTATGTAATATTTATCTTTGTTTACTTTTAGACATGACAAATACATGTATAATATATGGCATGCAAAGGGATAATTGCACTGGAAAAGCTACCACCAAGCCAAAGAGCAGCCTACTTCCATGGGCTACGTCTTTAGAATTTAAATTCAGTGTTTGTGAATGGGGATGGAGAAACAATAGCAACACCGAACTTGTCCCAATAATGACGGATATGCCTATTGCCTATAGCACCAGAAACATTGACAAAGTAATTAGATGCAGATGTAAGAAATCAACGAAAAATCCATGTGGAACGAAAACTTGCACCTGTCGCAATTATGGAATGGCATGTGTTTCTTCGTGTGGTGAATGTCATGGTGTTGAATGTAATAGTATAGTAGCCTAAGTATGCTTGAAATACAAAGAGAGTTTCACATCTTTTTTGTATCTAAGTAATAATTTGTATGAACGACATATTCCAGAGACTGGACGAAAAACGTAAGAATGAAGAATTTTTTTCACTTCTGCATAACGTCGATGTTGGTACCGAAGAAAAGGAATTCTCGTACAATGAAGATATGAAACGGGACAAGACGAGGAGGAAAGCAAGATCTTTGACGTTTTTGATGATAGATTCAATTTATGTTTCGCTTACTTTGTTTAATTCTTGTTATAGAATATAGAAGAATAAGTCCAACAGTGACGAATAATTTCAAATTTGCCTGAAATTCACAGATTTATCCTTTTGCTTAATCGGTAATAACTCTTTTTCTGTACATTTTCAGGGTTTTTGTTAATAGAAAAAGTTGTTCCCATTGAAAAAAGCTAAAAAATGATGTATAATATGTCCTATTTTGAAAAACTTGAAATTTTCATAAAGGGATTGTGACGTCATTTGAAAATGGGTCCAAAAGGGGGTTTCCCATCATCCGATTGATGGAAATTTTTTCCTGAGCCATCTGCATAATATGGGGAAGGTCTGAGAAAAGTATCAGCTTGATAAAAAAAATTTCCCACAAACACCACCTTTTAAGTTCTCACGACTGCACTATATGTGGGTTTCTACTGCCTATAAGGTACGTTTACGGTCTTCTCATCCCCGGATGCTTAGATCAAGTATGGGACTTACCTTTATATTACCTAAAGAGTAAAGGAAATAGTTGCTTCATTACAACGAACCTCACATGAATCTTTAGTTAAAAGAAGAAGATTTTTCTTCTCATATCAGAGATGTAAACTCATAAGCATGATTATATACGAGTAGACTATGTTCCAGAACCAGAAGGCAAATAGAGTTCTCAGTACAAAAAATCTATAGTGACTTCACCATTTTCCTGCTTGCGTACTAAGCAGTAGGCCTGCATAAAAAGCAATAAGAGCGATCAAGCAAGACTCGATTTGTCAATATTTCTTCGAAGTCAATTTCTTCCCTTTCCATCGCTTTTGCTCGCTCAGTTTTTGATGATACAAAATTTTGGTGTGGACGTATTATTATTAACGTTTTAAAAGATTGATTTTATTTATTTTTACAATTAAATGATTATTAGACTACGCAGTGACGTAGCTACAATGTAACATGTTAGGCCTACAAGGCAATTTGCAATTACTTTTGATAACCGCTTACGTAAAGTTTGATGTAGAAGCGGAGAAAATACAGTGGAAATGTAAACAAATTCAAAACTAATCTCATTTTCATCCCCTAACGCAAAAGAAATGATTCTGAGAAAACCCTACAAGCGTCATCTTGATATAGGCTTGTCCGCCCCGTTAGCTCAGTGGTTACGCGCCCGGCTCAAGATCACGCGGCGCAAGTTCGACTCTCGGGGTGTGCGCTTGAGCAACGCACGTTAAGGACTACGCTCCATTCAGCGGCACCCAATGAATGGAATAATTCCCTGGCAACAACACTTCAACAATCGGAAAACTTCACTCTGCCACTCTGCCAAACTTCACTCTGCCAATTTCGGTAACCGATCCTGCGTCAAGAGCCTCTACAAGTATGCGAAACTACCAGGAATAACCAATCAAGGCTTTGTCAGTCTGAGGACAAAGATTCAAAATCAACCAAATCAGGCTAGTTAGAAATTGGTATTTGCTTGCTGGGCATGGGTGGGCAAGCGTTGCTGACATAAAACGCAACAAAAGAACGTAAATTGTAAAGTTCATAGAGCTATTTTTTGATATTTTTGTTGTTTTACAACGATTTATCTACATAACTACTCATTCAGGTCTCACAAAAGTGAGTGCACTCTTGGATTTGTCATTGATGAATGAAGCACTCCAGATCAAGTATTACAAATCGAAATTCAGAAAAGTGTTGTAAATGTTGTTTCAAAAGCAAATAACTGAAAATAGTCGATAGTGGTTTTTTGTTTGCTTTTGTTGACTTAATCATTTTTTTTAGCTGTTTACTTATGCAAAAACAACAGAAGAAAAAACAGAACTTTAGTGGTCATTAGGCTGCTCATCATTTTACAACTTGACCTCTTTCTTAAAAAATGCATTTTGCAACCTAACACAGAATAGTAAGTTCATCTCGATTGATTTCTTGCAGTGAGGTCAATTTCAGGTCATGCCCTGTGTATTTAACGTTGATTGTGACATTTACCCTGTGTATAGAACGTTTAAAGTAGGCAGATATTTCCAGCTGAAGTCGCCTACGCCCTTTGCTCTATGTTCTAATGTCGTTTATAAATTCAGTTGTTTACGTGATGCAAGCCTGACATACATCGGTATGTCAACAAGACATTTATCTACTGGAGCTGGGGAACACCTGAATTTGAATTCTGTACAGAAAAGCGCAATTAAAGATCACATTTTCTCATGTACAGAATGCCAAAATAACGTTTCTATCAAGCAATTTGAGATCATGTCCAGAGGCAGGCCTGAGTTTCAAACTAAGATCTTGGAAGCCTTGTACATAAAACATCACAATCCACTTTTGAACAGACAATTGTATGCTTGCAGCTCGTCTTTCTTGCTCTCTGTATTTTAAAATTAGTTTTTTCGCACCTTGCCTTTCTACCATATCATGTGATCTGTTTAATACCTTTTGATGCAGTTACCTTTGATTCTCGTGGAGCCTATCGTTGAGTTTGAGCTAGTCAGAAGTACTGTGCAGTTTTTGTCTTTTCCTGTTTATAGATTTAGTTAACCATTGTATTTTATTCAGATGTAGTTAAGTTATATGTATATTATTCCTGAAGAGGACATCTTGTGATGTCGAAAATGTTCGATACTTAATTTGTTGCATAGCTTTGTGTTTCTGTATGTAAAGAACTTGAAGATGTTAAACTTGATCACGTTACTCGGCTTCGTATGCCTATGGTTCAACAAGACAAACTCTCTACCGAAGCTCTATCAAAAAAGAATTGAAAACAATACACTGAAATTTCAAGCGCCTCGCGAACCTCCGAAAAAAGGCTCGCGAGTCGCGACCCTCAGGTTGAAAAGCCCTGCTCTAAACTCAATTTCGGTAAAAGTGGCCCCTACGTGGTTTTGGAAATAGGCTTTTCATATGTATTGACTCAACTCAGTCATTCGTTTTTAAGCAAAACTGTACTGTAGCCTACTGTTATTGGATCTGTATCACTATCACCCTTACAAAAATTGAGGGCCGAATTTTTCCAGGGCCTAAGGCTATAGCCTTATTAGCCTAATGGTTAATCCAGCCCTGCCCTTCATACACCCGGACGGCACGGTTGTTTAGGGGACCACTCATTTCACTTTGGTTAATGTTTTTCTTGGCTATTTGAATTGAAAAAAGGTTGTAAATGTTGCTACAGAAGCTCGATATTCAACAGCTTAAATTACGCAAGGCCCTATTTACCGCTTCTAAAACCCGGTTAGTGGGCCCCACATCTCTGTTTAGGGGCCCATTTAGTTCGTTAATTCCTATTTAGTTGGTGCAACGTTTTTCGGCATTTTGATATAATCAATATAACTATAGCCTATAACTTACTGCTATGAAAACTCGACAATTTATAGCTTACGTTGCATCCATCGGTCTTGTATTGTTGACCAGTGCTGGATTAACCATTAGGCAAAGTAGGCACGTGCCTACAGCAGAGATGTACGTATACGCGCAAATTCTACGCCGCATAGGCTACTTGCGGCGTAGACTTTTTGTTTACGCTAACGCTTGCGGCCACATTTTTTTGGATAGTTTGCGCTTGAGGCTACGCCGTAAAGTTTTCGCGGTTTTTTAGCGCATAGCGTCAAAGCATACTTTTTAATGTCTTTTTTTCGCTACAACACGCCAATACCTTCCAGAGCTGCAGTTGAAAGAATGTTTTCAATGGGCAAAGACATATTGGAACCAAAACACAACAAAATGTCAGATGAAAGGTAGCCACTTTAACAAGGCAAATTTCTGCCACTGCAAATGATTAAAATGACACCACCAACCAATCATAAGCTGCGTTTTCCGTGACGTAAAAAGGGCGAAAAGAAGGTGATACAAAGCAAATTAAGTGATAGATTTTCTGTGAACTGGGTGAACTGGTTGGCTTAAAGCCTTAGAGCAGCGTTTCTTAACCTTTTCTGACTCTAGCACCCCTGTAAACAGGCCTGAACAGTCTAGCACCCCCTAACCATCGTTGACATACGACTACTACTGTGTCGACCAAAAGTTTAGTAGAGGCCGAAATTTTAACATGCCTTCATATCGCTGGCGATATATTTTGTAATGAAGTCTCTTGTTGTTTCACAAACTGTGCAGTTGTTTTAACGAAGTTGATTCAGGATTTGGTATTTGGCTTTCATTCCACCAACAGAAATTCAATTATAACCATAATTATGTAAGTGAATCAACTCTCTTAAAATAACAGCACCGTTTGTTGGGCGACAAAAATATACAAAATATACCGCCAGTGATCAAATAGCATGTCAAAATTTCGGCGCCGCCATTAAACTTTGGCCTGCACTATTGAAAGGAAAGCGAAGTACAAATTGATCATTTTGTTTATTCTTCAAAACTACTGTCGTCATTGGTGATAAAAGAAATAGGAAAACCCGAGAATAGTGAAAGAACATGGATAAACTTAAGTTACCCAGCTAGGTAACTAGTTACACATGTATCAATGTGTGTTCTATTGTTCATGCTCATGTGTGACCAATTTCTCTATTTGAGGCTTCGTGTTGGTCAAAGCCACTCTCACACCGTGGAGCAACCCATGTTGAAGGCGTTTCCGGCCAATTGTTTTTATTTGGAGCATTGTGGAGAACGCCTTTTCACACATTAGTCGGAAATGGAACCATCAATTCCAATGCTGCTCGTGCTAATGCAGGATATGCTGTCAACTGATCACACCAGAAATCAGCAAGCGGAAGGACGAAATTTTCTCCGACAACTCTGATTCACCTGCAATCCTGCATGTCAATCATAGCTCCTCCTTCAGTCTGTCTATTAGCCTGTGATCACTCATGTCTGCCAAGAAGGGCTGCTTTATCCACTCTGGATATGAGTGATTTGTGGGAAAGCATTTTGCCATGGTGGTTTCTAGAAGCGAGAGGTGAGCAACAATATTACAACAAAGCACCCACCAGGTAAGTTCGCACAATCTACTCAGGATCAATTTGCGTACTTGACTGGGAGATGACTACAATAACAGCAAATCATGTAGGCTACTTCGAAACAGCAATCATTAATATGACAACTGCTGATACCGACAGAAAGACAAAAAAATGCAGAAAAGTAAAATGGCATTTTTTGATATTATGCTACATGCATTTAGCACCCCCTACAGTCTATTCCAGCACCCCCAAGGGGTGCTAGCACCCCTGGTTAAGAAACGCTGCCTTAGAGGTTAGGGTTAGGGCTAGAAAGTAGTCAATTCATTGACGCGGGTTCGATTCCCACCACTGCTATTGCTCTTTTTTCTTCTGTAATTACCAAATAAAGTTCAAAACAAGCATTAACCCTCTGGCTGAGTGCTAGAAGGGTCACAATTGGACGGTAGTCTCTTATAACATGTTCTGATTGGTTGGCGGTTGCATTGTAGTCATTCGCAGTGGCAGAACTTCGGCTTGTTAAAGTGGCTACCCAGATGAACACTTTCAGATGCTTGTGTTTCTTCGTGGAAATTCAAAATAAAACTTGTTTGTTTCGAGTGGTTTAGCCTATACCGTGTGAATGTTTGGCACCTTGCAAACAAAATTAGTTTACGCTAGTGTATGCGCTGACGCCGCCAACTTTTTTTCAAGATGCGTTGACGCATACAGCGTATGGTTTTTCGAACTTTTGCGTCAACGCTGACGGCGTCAATATTTTTGTATGCGCGTACATCACTGGCCTACAGGCCAGTCAAAACTCCAGGCCACTTTAAAATCAGTAGAAATTTATTTATGTTTTAAAATAATTATTTTCTAAACTAATAAGTATTTATCTTAATAGCTCTGTTTTTCCAGCGATCTACTCCGTAACATTGACCTACAAAAACTAGTTAAGCGTTTTTAATCGCAAAAACGCGCAAAGTTGTTATTTAGTCAGGCATATGACCAAGTTTTTGCACGGTACCCTGTGTTATAGTTGCAACCAGAGATGTACGTATACGCCGCAAATTCTACGCCGCATACTTGCGGCGTTGACTTTTTGTTTACGCTAACGCTTGCGACCACATTTTTTTGAATAGTTTGCGCTTGAGGCTACGCCGTAAAGTTTTCGCGGTTTTTTAGCGCATAGCGTCAACGCATACTTTTTAATGTCTTTTTTTCGCTACAACACGCCAATACCTTCCAGAGCTGCAGTTGAAAAAATGTTTTCAATGGGCAAAGACATATTGGAACCAAAACACAACAAAATGTCAGATGAACACTTTCAGATGCTTGTGCATCTTCGTGGAAATTCAAAATAAAACTTGTTTGTTTCGAGTGGTTTTTACCGTGTGTATGTTTGGCACCTTGCAAACAAAATTAGTTTACGCTAGTATATGCGCTGACGCTGACGCCGCCAACATTTTTTACAAGTTACGTTGACGCATACGGCGTATGGTTTTTCGAACGTTTGCGTTTACGCTGACGGCGTCAATATTTTTTGTATGCGCGTGCATCACTGGTTGCAACAACGATCTTTGTGACAATGATTTAGCAACACTGATAATTCTAATTTTTTAGTTGGCAACCCTGATTTTCGGGCCACTTATAAAATGTGCCTACAGGCCAGCAGACCCTTAATCCGGCACTGTTGTTGACCATCATTTGGAATGAATATTTTGAATCAGCAATACCAGTAAATCTCTAGTCTGCTACGCTCTCGCTTTCTTGAAAAATGTATTTCAATGGTTGATAGCAAAAGACTTAGGCTATCCAAAATTAAATGCTCATGAAACAACGAAGATGTTCAATAATGACATCCAGCAGCGTTGACCAGGGTTATCCATCGTATATTTTTGCATTCGAGATGATTATGTTGGATAGAGTAAGCTCACTGCGTTGTCCACGTAAAAGATTAGGTTATATGAAAAAGTCCTGCGTACGCCACTACGTGTGAGAGATTATAGTCACACGATGCAATATTATTGAGTTTCGCTTTTAGCACCATGATCGTTTTTTACTTCACAAATAGACAGGGGCGTTGACAGGGGGGTCTAGGTGGTACCGTACTTTTGAACCCGAGCCCGGAATATTTAGGGGCCCGGATTTAAAAAATTCCCAGCGACTTCAAACATTATCAAGATCTTAATATAATTAGATCTAAAGGAATGGCCATCAGAGATTAAAACAATTACTTCAGCCGTCAGATGGTAAAGTACCGGGCCCTCTTCCAGGTATAGTGATTTTCCTAAACACGATTTTTTTTTCAAAAACACGAAATATTTTTTTACACCCACTTTTTAATTCTGAATATATAAGTTATATTTTTGGTGGTAATTCCTTCTAGCTACTTGCGTCTACTTTACAAAGAATTAATTTCAGCAGAAAAGTCCAACAACTCTAAACATACCGATGAAAATCGTGATTTAGAGCAAGGATTTCGCGGTTTACGGAAAAATCCTTAATCCGTAATTGCGCAGTTGGGGAAATTCGTGGATACAACAAATCGTTGAAGATACTGTACAATAATAATAGGCTATATAAATGATATTCCTCTTAATTTTCCACTTTGAACGGTCATTTTAATTTTATCAGCACACCAATAAAACTTTGTGCACAACCTTTATATTCATAACATTGTCGATGAAGGGGGCCCGAAAATAAATTGGCACCGGGCCGGAGAAATCCTGTCAACAGCCCTGAATACAGATACAAACATTCTTAGCCTGACGCTGCAGATTTGCTGTTGAAAAGCAGTTCTTGAAATGCGTTGCTCAAGCGCACACCCAGAGAACCGTTTCAGCCAGTGGCATAGCAGCCACTTGGCGGTTCTGGCTCTGCTCCAGGGGCGGCAGGCTGCAAGGGGGCGGCAAAATGAGGCTACACATTGCACACAGCACGAGAAATTATACACCACTTGAATAATATGTTTGGATTTTTGAATCCTCACGCGCTGCTGCAAAGCGAAAGTCATAATGGATTCACCAACGCTTTTAAAAGCACTTATGACGACGAGGTGAACTTTTTGGAGTTATCTGTGGAAATTGACAGATTAAGAGGCTGGTGCGAAGCCGTGAAACTACGTTTGATCGTAATGCAACAGCGTTTGATGTTTTACAGTGGTTTGCTAAATCACACCTACTTGATTCGACACCATATTTATGCTTGTGCCTGAAACTTTATCTTACCATTGGTGTTTCAATTGCGAGCTGTGAAAGGAGTTTCTCAAAGCTCAAAATGATAAAGTCGTATTTACGTTCTACCATGAATGATGATCGGCTATCAGCTCTATCGATTCTTTCTGTAGACAGAGACTACCTTCAAAAACTTGATTTTGAAGATATTATCGCTGCTTTTGCTTTGGCGAAAGCTCAAAAAGTTCAATTTTGAGGCGGCTATTGATCTTTTATTTGCCTAATACATTTGCTGTCCATTTTTTGTCTTTTATTTTTTTGCCTTAACGCTGAGACAGTGAGGCTTCTTTCTCAAGCAATATAGAACTTCTGAGACGCGGCACATTATTTGTAATTATTTTTATTGAAAAGATTGCTTGAACATGAAACTATTTCAAAATTTGCTGCAGTCTACTTAGGGTAGCATTTTCAACGAAAACCAGGGGCGGCAGCATATGCTCCTACGCCACTGGATTCAGCGTCTCGAGATTTTAAGTCAGGCGCGTAACCACTAAGCTCACGAGGCGGAAATGGAGTGGGCGGATCGTACGTATAGGCTGCTACTGCCCATGTAGCTTTCCCTCTCAAAGCTTTCTCAAACTCTTTGAATAATTGTTCAGATGTTGGCACAAGTAAAGTTAGGCTTGATAAGACCTGATGTAAAAATATATGTAGCCTAGGCCACAGGTAAGTTAGGCCTACGTAGCATAACCAGCGCAAAATTTCGGGAGGAGCAAATCAGCATTATCGCACGTTAGTGAGCCCGGCAACGAGTCGGCAAAAGCAAAACACCTGGAGGGGCTCTCCCCAGTGATGTACGCGCATACAAAAAATATTGACGCCGTCAGCGTAAACGCAAACGTTCGAAAAACCATACGCCGTATGCGTCAACGTAACTTGTAAAAAATGTTGGCGGCGTCAGCGCGCATACACTAGCGCAAACTCACTTTGTTTGCTAGGTCCCAAACATTCACACGGTATAAACCACTCGAAACAAACAAGTTTTATTTTGAATTTCCACGAAGAAACACAAGCATCTGAAAGTGTTCATCTGACATTTTGCTGTGTTTTGGTTCCAATATGTCTTTGCCCATTGAAAACATTTTTTCAACTGCAGCGCTGGAAGGTATTGGCGTGTTGTAGCGAAAAAAAGACATTGAAAAGTATGCGTTGACGCTATGCACTAAAAAACCGAGAAAACTTTACGGCGTAGCCTCAAGCGCAAACTATCCAAAAAAATGTGGTCGCAAGCGTTACGGTAAACAAAAAGTCTACGCCGCAAGTAGCCTATGCGGCGTATACGTAAATCTCTAGCTCTCCCCCCATTTTTTTAAATTAAGTTACCTTAAAATTGCGCATTCTGAAAGTAGACTAGGCTACTATGAACCTAAATCAACAGTAGGCTAGGCTAAAACTCTGTCAAATGATGGTGTAACCAGAGATGGGCGTGATCTTGAAGATCACTCTTTTTTTGGTGATCTTGATCTTGATCTAAGATCACTTTTTTTGTGTGATCTTGAAGAACAATAAGATCAAGATCACTTTAAAATTAAAGTTTCCTTCCTACATAGAGGCATTTTTTAAAACTTGTACTGTACAAAGTAGTTAGTGGCGACTACTAACATTAAGCCACTGCTAATCTGGTATGTGTCGAACAAAAGACGATTTAAAATCTCCATCTAATCTGGTCAGTGTTGCCATTTCAAAATTGAAAAAGTTTTCGGTGTTGGTCATAATAAATAAGTCAACTTCCGTGTACTTTATGTTGACGTATAATAAAAAATGACTTAACTTTGTTCACAATTTCCATGTGTGAATTTTAAAGAAATGTTTGCTTTCTTTGACCCAATTTTAGATGTTTCAAAAGTGTAGAATGGCGGTGTTAAAAAATCTGGACTCTAGCCGACTTTGGTCATGTAAAGTGGTTTATTGCAGCAAATCAACCAGACCAAGACTTGTTTAGGGTCTGAGTATGGAGCGGTTTGTTTGACCGCAAACCTCTGAAACTTTTTTGATAGCAGACAACAGTATCGAGGTTGCCAGATGGGTAAATGGTGCAATAAACATTGACATAACACAGTGAAAGTTAAAACAACTTAGTAACACGAATAAAAACTCCAACATAAACCAGACAAAAATTTGGTAAAAAATGATGCAGTTCAAACTTTATTATTATTTATTTATTATAAATAAAAAGCATAAAACTAATTGCTTTTTCAGTAGGCTACTACTGTAATTAACCTCGGCCTTGGGGTGACGTTGCGATTCTACGCAAACTACGTCAACAATTGATAGGCCTAATAGCAACAGTAACTAACTCATTACAATTCTTAGGCCAGCGACCGAGTAGTTAAAAGTAAAAGTTAGCAATACCAATTATGTACCTTTACCCAGGTTGCTGCTTATACAGTATAGTAACTATTTTTTGCAACATCATTGATCAAAAACTTCATTTTTTTTTCAAGTACACAAAAAGTGATCTTGAAAGTGATCTTGATCTTCAAGATCACGATCTTGATCTTGATCTTCAAGATCACTTAGTTTGGTGATCTTGATCTTGATCTTCAAGATCACCTATTTGTTACGGCCAATCTCTATACAAATCAAACGTCCAATAAAACCGTTCAGGTCTACTGAATCTTACGTCATGGAATTTTTCCTAAAAATGAGCCAAAATTGCACCATCGTTCGTAAGACTTGTGTCAAACCTGTTAAACATGAAATATTGCATCATCACCTTTGAACACCTGTTTGAATTGCGTGACAATGTCTTTCACTATTACGTCACAGTACTGCGTACGTGAGTTTGAGATATTGATATCTATTCTGGTCATTCATTTTAAAATTGTTGCTTGAAGAGGTTGGTCGCATGTTTAACTGGTTTGCTTAGTGCTTGTCAGCTGGACGAAAATTTCCGTCTTTTATCTAAGTAGTTTGTTCTGTAGTGACAAGTTTTAGAGGTGTACGGTGTTGCATTCCAATTTCGACAGCCAGGTGGCTAATTTTACAGAAATACAATTTTGAATAAACGTTTCAAAGGAGTGTTTCTTTCGGTCATTACATTCAGACGAACGGATTCGGGAATCTTATATTACAATTTTCCCACGAAGAGATTATGGTTTACCGCTGTGACCACTATTCTTGGTGATCTTGATCTTGATCTTCAAGATCACCAATACTGGTGATCTTGCCCATCTCTGGGTGCAGGAGTGTTGACAGGGGGGTCTAGGTGGTACTTTTGGACCCGGGCCCAGAATATTTAAGGGGCCCGGATTTAAAAGATTCCCTGCGGCTTCAAACATTATCAAGATCTTAATATAATCAGATCTAAAGGAATTGCCATCAGAGGTTAAAGCAGCCATTTCAGTCGTCAGATGGTAAAGTACCGGGCCCCCTTCTGGGTACCGGCCCCACTTCAGCTCTCTGGTAGTAAAATAGCCACTTCTGCTACCAAACAGTAAAATAAGAATTTAGTCTAGTACCGTATAGGCTAGTGATTTCCCCTAGCTACGAATATTACTCGAAACACGAATTTTAAAATAAACAGGAAAACTGAAATGGCACAGGTAAGAAGATTACTGGATCAAAACCGCTTTTCAGATTGCAGCAATCAGCAAATGGTTGACCTAGGCCCAAACACCTTTTCCAAATCAAATTGAAAACTTTTTAACTGTCTGCAGTGCTGTAAATTCTCTTCTTATGAGCCTAGAATGACCAGTGAAACATCAATGGAATCGTGAAGTAATACTAGCGCCATGTGACAAACAAAAGTTCAAAAAAGCAACCGCTAGTTAGAGATAGTAGGCTAAGTTTTGCGGTTCAAGAAATTTTAAGATTGCGCAAGATTTGTTAACTAATCATTGCTTAAACGACATCAATAAAAGTTTGTACACAACCTTTATATTCATAAATTTGTCGATGAAGGGGGCCCGAAAATAAATTGGTACCGGGCCCGAGAAATCCTGTTAACGGCCCTGTCTGGGTGTAACACAGATTGAAATGTTTAAGTTTATTTAAAATATTTCTTGGGAGACAATTTCCCCCCTGATTGTTGGTTAGCCTACTACAGGGGAAGGCGGAGCAAAACGGGCATTTATTTTTTTTTAAACTTTAGATAAAAATAATACAATCTGTTAAACCTACTTGAACGAACAAGTTTCAACTTTCACCGGATTATATCAATATTTATTGCACTATTTACCCATCTGGCAACTTAGTTAGCCTACTGTTGTCTACTATCAAAAAAGCTTAGAGGTCCGCGATCAGATAAACTGCTTCAAACAAGAAAAAGCTATCCAAAAAATAGGCAGCATGTTTTACATTTAATGTATTTGTTTATACTCAGACCCTAAACAATTCTTGGTCTGATTTTTTTTTTGCTGCAATAAACCACTTTACATAGGTAACTCAAATCGTTGAAACATCTAATATTGGGTCAAAAGAGCAAAAAGATTTTTGGGACTTACAAAATAGAATTGTGAACAAAGTTAAATCATTTTTTTATCATACGCTAACATTGACGTTTTTATTATGATCAACACAAAAAAACTTTTTCAAATTTGAGATAACTACACTGACCAAATTAGACTGATAGGCTATTTCATTTATATCGACTTTTCTTGGACCATTGGACACGTATCAGAGTAACAGTAGCTTAATGATAGTAGCTGCCACGTGAACTGTAAAGTCGGAGGGATTTTGGCCTGTTTGGAGTCGTTAAAAAAAGCCCATTCCGACTCGATGCAAAACGATGAATAAAATTTTTGTTTGCAATACCTTTTTTATAAATATTGTTTTCTTGAATGCTATTGCGCTTGAAACTTTAGCAGAAAATAGAAGTGTTGTTTCTTGTTCGTTACTGTGAACGTCGCCGTTTCAATTTTGTGCACTACTGAAACGAAACAAATTAAAACAAAAGTGAAAAAAAAATTGGCAACCCTAAAAAATATGAAACCATAGTCGGCCAGTTATAACCCGAGGAATGGGAGTCGTATATTTTTCTCGCGACTCCATAGCCCTAGTCAGTGGCGTACGCAGGATTTTCTCAAGGGGGGGGCATTGAGAGTAGCGTAGCCAGGAATTTTGAAAGGGGGGTTGACGACCGGCGGGCGAAGCCCGACGGCGTTTTCGCGTAAGTCGACACCCAGCGGTGGGGGGTCTGGGGGGCCTCCCCCAGAAAATTTTGAAAAATTACTTTGAATTCGGTGCATTCTGAGAGCATTTTCAACAAAAATGTGGGTATGAATATTCCTGTAAAATGGTGCTGTGAGGTGGCATAGCAAAAGGATAAAATCATGTTTTCTTCGACATTTTTCGGAAATAAAGCTAAGTCTCTATGTTTTCTTGTTGTTAATTCCTGGCTGAGATGTTTGAATGTTTGGTATTGGCAAAACTCGCTCTTTTAATGCAGTTTTGTTTAAAATTAGGCAGTGGCTATTTGACCGGCTCCGGTCTTTGAATCTGAAACACTATTTGACCGGTCATGACGTCACTACATAAGCGCTTTTTTTCTTTTTCTCTTTCAAAGCAACAGACGAGAAGCGCCGATATAAGTTCTAACTTTAACACGTATTTTTCAACTCAGTCCGTGGCGCGTGCGATACGTTTCAGGCTGCCAATCTAGAGGGGATGAGTTCGATACCATCCGGAAGCATTATTTTTTTTCTTTTTTTTTTGTCTAAATTTTGACCCGAAGCGCATTTATGTGGTTAATTTTTAATTTGAGTAGCCTACAGTCCAAGTTAGTTAATAGTTCTCAAGTATAGTTCTCAAGTTAGTTATATACAATACTTCTTTTAAAAGAAATGATATTGGTGAAACCATTTTTTAAAGAAGTATTGTATATAACTAACTTGAGAGAAAAATGTAGGGTCGTTCGGCAACACACGTTCACTTATGACGATCGGAAAATTACCAAGAGAAATTCTCAAATTCCAGCAAATTAAAAAAACTCTAACATTATTACTCACATTTGAAAAGACATAAAAAATGGGCTGTAGGCTACTCAAATTAAAAATTGACCACAAAAATGCGCTTCGGGTCAAAATTTAGATAAAAAAAAAAAATGCTTCCGGACAGTATCGAACTCATCCCCTCTAGAGTGGCAGCCGGAAACGTATCGCACGCGCCACGGACTGAGTTGAAGATTACGTGTTGAAGTTAGAACTTATATCGGCGCTTCTCGTCTGTTGCTTTGAAAGAGAAAGAGAAAAAAGCGCTTATGTAGTGACGTCATGACCGGTCAAATAGTGTTTCAGATTCAAAAACCGGAGCCGGTCAAATAGCCACTGCCTTAAAATTAGGCAAGTTTTTTTTAGACTGAAAGCATCACTCTCAATATCGTGACGTCTCACGCGTGCCAAAGGGGGTTGTAACCCCCAACCCCCCCCCTGGCTACGCCACTGGCCATTGATATCCCAGACGTGTTCATGATATCCCAGTATGGTTTTAGTTTAGACTTTATCCATTTTTGTCTCACTATAATAGGCTTTCAGAACACTATGCTACATTGGCATACCTGCGTGGGGTGGGGTAGGTGGATTGGGCCATGTATTTCGTATTGGCTTAGTCTATATTGTTAATTGCTTTGACAGAGCAATGCAAAGCATATTAAATGCCTTAATCTACGTCGTTATAACTACTAAAACATTTTTAAGGGGGGGGGCCATGGCCCAATGGCCCCCCCCCCTGCGTACGCTAGTGGCCCTAGTTGTCACAAATTACTTTGTACAGTACGAGTTCTAAAAAATGCCTCTATCTAGTAGACCAAGTAGGCTAAATTTCAATTTTAAAATGCAAGATCACACAAAAGAAGTGATCTAAGATCACCAGTTGCGAATTTTGTCACTCTACGATAGGCCCAAGTGGTTTTTGAAATACGTGAAAATTGGGGTAGCCTATTCTGAACTTCAAAAGCAGTGCCCCACATCTCTATGGCTTCCCCGTAGACTTGTATAGCCTAATTTATCGAGGTCATTGATAGCCTACCTCTTTTAGTGTTTTCGTTTGATAAATGTCTGTGGGACAGTTCAAATATTACGTAACGCTATCGAGGGGGAGGGGGGGGGTTATGAAAAGCGTTACGTTAGCGTCACATCGGGGGTTCAAGCAAAACTTTACGTAACGCTTACGAGTACGGTAGTTTATTTGTGCTGGCTGGCATCGTCGTTTGGATACTAAATTAAGCTGAAATCATATCCAACAGCACCTATTCAGCACCAACAAAATCTCTATCAAGTATCAACTACGGTACGGTAATTCCCGTAATTCCATACAGGTTCTAAGTGCTTAAAACCTCGCATTGCGAAATTGCAAGGCAGCATTCTTACATCACAAAGCTTGCTTTGATGTGAGTGAACAACATCAGGCTTGCCAGATGGCCTTTTTTTAGGCCAAATTCCAAAAATCTGGCCTTTTTAAATTGCAGTTGGCTTAAAAAAATTGATGCAAATAAGACCAGAAAATCTGGCCTTTTGTTTGTTTTGTTTTTCATATCTTTACCCTGCATTGCGGGAAAGCGGACTTGAGCGCTATGCATCGGTGTACGCAGTGATGGGCATTATCGGCGATAATTTATCGGCGATAATTATCGGCGATAAATTTTTATCGCTTATCGTTATCGCTTAATTATTTTTCAGTTAGCGTTTATCGTTATCGCCAAAGGCAATATTTGATTATCGCCGATAAATTTTATTTTGGATCAACACACAAGCGGAAAGACCATGAAAAGTAATATTTTTACTACCCACCTAGTTAATAATACTAAATTTAAAACCAGTTCTTCTTCAGTGCCTGAAGTGTGTGTGCACAGGTCGTTGTCAGGGGAGGGCAGTGGCGTAGCAGCCACCTGGCGGCTCTGGCTCTGCGCCAGGGGCGGCAGGCTGCAAGGAGGCGGCAAAATGAGGCTGCACTGTGCACACAGCTAGCACACCTTAAAAAATTTAAGGATAGAACAACAGCTAAAAAGCTCGAGTTGCTTCTTGCGTGATGTTGGATAGCTGTAGCCTGTACTCCGTCTGGTGTTCAATTCTTAGTAACATTTATTGCGTCATAAATCTAGAGGAGTTTCTCAAAGCTCAAAATGATAAAGCCGTATTTACGTTCTACCATGAATGATGATCGGCTATCAGCTCTATCGATTCTTTCTGTAGACAGAGACTACGTTCAAAAACTTGATTTTGAAGATATTATCGCTGATTTTGCTTTGGCGAAATCTCGAAAAGTTCAATTTTGAGGCAGCTATTGATCTTTTATTTGCCTAATACATTTGTTGTCCATTTTTTGTCTTTTGTTTTTTTTGCCTTAACGCTGAGACAGTGAGGCTTCTTTCTCAAGCCAGTGCCGGTCTTATGGGTGTGCAAACCGTGCGATCGCACAGGGCCCGCAAATTAGGAGGCCCGCAATTTACTCAGGAAAAGCAGTAATTTTTGTCATTTCCAATGGAAAAAATTCAATTCGATTCACAAGCAAGTCCCGTTATCCTTGAAGTCAGTTGCGGCTTTAGGAATTAGCAACAAGAAAACATGGAGACTCAGCTTTATTTCCGAAAAATACCAGAGAAACATGATCTTATCCTTTTGCTATGCCACCGGACAGCACCATTTTACAGTTAATATTCATACCCAAATTTTTGTTGAACATGCGCTCAGAATGCACCAAATTCAAAGTAATTTTTCAAAATTTTCTGGGGGAGGCCCCCCCAGACCCCACACCGCTGGGTGTCGCCTTCCGCGAACACGCCGTCAGTCTTCGCCCACCGGCCGTCAAACTCACCCTCCCCTTTCAAAATACTGAGCTACGCTACTGAATTGGATCATTGTCATTGGGGCCCGCAAAGCACATTCCGCATAGGGCCCGAAATACCCTAAGACCGGCACTGCTCAAGCAATATAGAACTTCTGAGACGCTTTGCAATTATTTTTATTGAAAAGATGGCTACCAATGAAACTATTTCAAAATTTGCTGCAGTCTACTTAGGGCGGCATTTTCGACGAAAGCCAGGGGCGGCAGCATATGCTCCTACGCCACTGGGGAAGGGGGCACGCCCCCCTGCAGCGACGGCCCTGACAACACAATAATTTTTAGAGTTGCAAATTGCAATGCAATGAAATGCATGCAACAAGTCTCTTGTTGTTTTGCTGCATTCGGCAATCGCGAATGAATTTTACAATTAAAATGTAAGCGCACGGGCGGTACAGATTCTTTTGAAGCGAAGCGAAAGAAATTGGCAAGTGGTTTGTGAAAGTGTCGCAATACGAGGCCGCTTTTACATCGGAAACATGGTCTTTCGCGCCACCTCACGATCAACTATTTTATTCTTGTGTTTTCCTTTTTCGTTGGAAGTGTTAATTACTTTTTAGTAATTGTCGTAAAAAAATAAAATCTCTCGCGTCAAAACATGAAACTTACTGTTTTAAGGGCATTAAATCTTTAGATGAGTAGATTAACTAAAATTGTAAGAACTTGCCTTGAGACGTGCGGTTACGTCACAAACTCAGTTTAAAAGACAAAACTCATACACAATAACAACACAAGATCGGTTATAGACTGTAAGATCGATTTTTTTCTAGCTTGGCGATATAACTTTAATCCAAAAATAATAACCAAATGCGTAAGTGCCATTTAACTTAAAAAGTTAACCCATTTGTGCCGAAAGTGAAAGTAGGCCTACTTAAAAAAAAAATTCGGAAAATTTAAATATTGCATAATTATGACCTAAAAAACATATCACAATTATTTTTTTCCTAATTGTGTTTGTACTTTTTGAGAAAAAAACCGTCCTATATATAAGATGCTAGGGCAGAGGTTTTCAACCTATGGGCCATGGCCCAGTAGTGGGCCATGACGCTGTTTTCAGTGGGCCACAGAGCTTAAAGAAGAAAGTGAAAGAAAAGTGAAGAAAGTGAAGAAAGTGAAGAAAGATAAAGGCAATTCCTTTGTCGGACAACACAGTTCAGAGAAGAATTGATCTTATGGCGAATGGTATAAAAGAGCAAGTGGTCACCGAAGTTAAAAGTGCTCTGCAACTGGATGAATCAACAGATGTTTCTTCAGCAGCTCAACTAATGGCCTTTGTTCGTTATGTAACAGAGAAAAATGTGAAAGAAGAGCTGCTCTTTTGCAGTGAATTGGTAACCACCACAAAGGCAAAAGATGTAATGGCTAAGGTCGAGGATTTTTTTGATAAAGAGAACATAAGTTGGGCAAGTTTGTGTGGTGTGTGCACTGATGGCGCATCAGCCATGTTAGGTGCCAAGAGTGGATTTCAGACGCTCGTAAAGAACAAAGCACCTAATCTTGTGACCACTCACTGCTTTATTCATTGCGCAGCATTAGCTTCAAAAACCTTACCTGACGGTCTTAAATGCGCTTTTGATGTGGTCGTTTAAAGCGTCAATTATATCAAAAACAGCGCATTAAATACTCGATTGTTCCGGAAGTTGTGTGAAGACCTAAATTATGAACATAAGCAACTTCTCTACTACACCAAAGTACGATGGCTGTCAAGAGGTAACCTTGTAGCCAGAGTGTTTGAGCTCCATGATGAGATAAAGATCTTTCTGGAACAGCAAAACCTGAACTTGCAGTAAATTTTGAAAATGTAAAGTTCCTTTCTTGCTTGGCATATTTGGTGGATATTTTTGAAGCTTTGAACCAGCTGAATTTAAAAATGCAAGGAAAAGGAAAAGATATCATTCAGTTTGTGGACTTTATAAGGGCATTTGTTGAAAAGCTGGGCAATTGGAGACGTAAAGTGGCAAATGGTAACTTTGACATGTTTCACAGTTTTGCATGTATATCTGATGTGGATGATGAGATTAGGGATGAAGTGGCAGACCACCTTGGTACTCTACAAACTGAATTCAAATCCTACTTTCCAGAGCTTAGCAGAGATGCTTTCACACTTGTGAGGAATCCATTTCGTATTAATATGGAGCAAGTGGATGACGAGTTGCGAGATGAATTAATTGACCTTAGAAATGACTCAGGCTGTCGTGACCTATTTGAAGATGTGCCTGTCACACAATCAGCAAAAATTGTCTTATGAAACTACTGCCTTTCACCAGCACGTGGTTGTGTGAGTCAGCATTTTCATCCCTATTGAACATAAAATCCAAGCCGCGCAACAGACTTGAAGTTGCAGCTGACATACGCTGCGCACTCTCATCGACTGCACCCAGAATACAAAGTCTTGTGGACAAACTACAGCAACAACCTTCTCATTAAATTTGTGTGAATGTTCAGCTGATTAATTTATTGTGTTGTTGAAACTTGGTGTTTTTCGTTGATGAAGTTTTTCATTAGGTGTTTTTCATTAAACGTTAATGGGCCAACGCCATTTTTTTACTAATTTAGTGGGCCATGAGCAAAAAAAGGTTGAAAACCCCTGCGCTAGGCAAATCCGTTATCAAATTTCACAAGTTTCTTGTGCGTAATGCTTAAGCGTTATTACATTTTACTTATCGCTCAAAGTGATAAATGGGAAATGTCTTGTTCATGTTTTGTCATGTCATTATTGTCTTTGAGCATTTTATTGAAATAAAAGTTCAAAAAATATGAAGATGAAAATTAGCAAAGTAACACAACATCACTGAAACCTGTCATTGCGGAATATGATAATGCTTGAAGCATTTGACATGCAGACCGACATCATATTTTTTGCATCTTGTAGTAGTTTTTGCATGACAATAGGCGCATCGAGTTGCGTGGTAAAATTATGCTAAATACAGTATTACCTTTCTCATTTACCTATGCGACATAGCCTACCTCAATCAAATCTTTTTATTCCCACTACTACTTATATTTTTATTCCCACTAAATTATTGCTGACTTTGCTGTAAACAGCCCTGCAGAAAGCAAAATACAAAGTTTGAAATTTTTTATGGTATTTTCATTTGATTTAATTATTTTGCCTACTGCACGTAAGCGGCAGTGCAAGTGTGTAACTCAATTGATAAAAGCAGCCAACTGGTAGCCTATCTGAAGGTATAATTATGAGCATGGCGGTTACCTCAGTGGTTTGATTCTGGATCAAGAGGTTGAAGATTCGATACTTATTGCCGCTGTTGCGATTCTATTCATGCATAACTTACAAAAAGTTTTGTCCTTTTAAACTACAGTATATTACGTTCGATTTTTCGTCATGTTGATGAAAACAGTTCGTGCTGCATGGGATGGGGCAGCGCCAATCAAGAAAAAAAAATTATCGTTATCGGACATTATCGGCGATAATTTATCGTTTATCGTTATCGCTTAACTTTTTTTGATTTGTCGTTATCGCTTAACTGAAAAATGAGTTATCGCGCCCAACACTGGGTGTACGCCTTCCTTCCGACGTACACCTGACCCACGCTGCAGCCGACGGCAATGTCTGTTTCCGGTTGTCTACTCTACTTATGACTTAAATTTGGTAGGCTACTATACCCATTACTCGAAATCGATCACTGGATAGAGGCAATTATCGTAAAGTTTCTTGCCCAGAGAAACAACAGCAAGGGCGGATGGCCGGAGTCGAACATGCAAGGCAGCATTATTTGGCCTTATTTGGCCCTTTTTGTGGCTGCAAATTTTGACCGGTTTAGAAAGTATTATTTTAAGTAAATTGCAAACCTGGAGAGTTAGAGAGACGCGTTTGCAAGGAATGCAATGCATACTTTCCGAGTCCAGCAGCAAAAAAGCGACACATGGTGATACATGAACAGGTACAGTGGCGTACGCAGGGGGGGGGGGGCATTGCCCCCCCCCCTTTAAAATTTTTTTGTAATTAACGACGTAGATTAAGGCATTTAATATGTTTTGCTTTGCTCTGTCAAAGCAATTACTGTAACAATGTTGTTTTATAGACTAAGCCAATACGAAATACATGGGGGAGGGGTGGGGGGTTACAACTCCACTTTGGCACGCGTGTGACGTTACGATATTGAGAATGATGCTTTCAGTCTCTTTATGCTTGGGAATGATGCTTTCAGTCTAAAAAAAAACTTGCCTAATTTTAAACAAAACTGCATTAAAAAAGCGAGTTTTGCCAATACCAAACATTCAAACATCTCAGCCAGGAATTAACAACAAGAAAACATAGAGACTTAGCTTTATTTCCGAAAAATGCCAAAGAAAACATGATCTTATCCTTTTATGCCACCTGACAGCGCCATTTTACAGGAATATTTATACCCACGTTTTTGTTGAAAATGCTCTAAGAATGCACCAAATTCAAAGTAATTTTTCAAAATTTTCTGGGGGAGGGCCCCCAGACCCTCGTCTTAAAAGAAAACGCTGACGGGCTTCGCCCGCCGGTGGTCAAAACCCCCCCCCTTTCAAAATCCCTGGCTACGCTACTCTGGCCCCCCCCTTGAGAAAATCCTGCGTACGCCACTGAACAGGTATGTAGGTGTAGCCTACCTTTGACTGTTACATAGCCTAGGCCTACATACATATGTTCATTAAGAATCAAACGACTTTGACACAAACCTCTCAACAGGTAGAAGACATTCATACGTGCGAGTCTGAAGAAGACAATTATGCATCAAGTTCGAACCACACAAGCGAGAGTACCTACTGGCTACTGCTCCAATATATAGAAACATTTTTGAAGCATTGATGACCCCATTCGAAAATGATTAGCTTTCCTTGCGGTTTCTGTTGCGCTTTTGTGATGTTTCTTTCAGGGATAGATATCCCTGGTTTCTTTCAATACATAACCAAACAATGAAAGGTTTGGATCGAAACATTTTGGACGGTGGGCTACTAAACGTTTTCAGTAGGTACATAACGTTTTAATTCCTGTTGCATCGCCATCAGCTTAAATTGGTAATTGATTTTTATATTTAAAAGTGGAAACACCGATTTTGTACAATGACTGATTTTGTTTAAAATGTGCTTATTAGGGTAGGTGCGGGACCCATGGGACAGATTTTTTTATTTGTTAATAGCGACTCCAACATAAGTGCTACGTCGCCCATTTTTTCATAGTTTGTAGATCCACAGACTTACAAGTTATGATGTAAAAATTATTGAAATGTTATATTTAGTTATTGAGTTATTCAATATTTTATCAATGTTGTTGGTTGTCCCATGGGTCCCATACCTATGGGACCGATGGGACAGTGTTATAGGACCGATGGGACATATCTAAAATTGCACAAAAGAGGTACAAAAAGTGATTTTATGAACTGAAATTGGTTATTTACATTAAAAGTGAAAAATCAACATGAAAAGTCAAGTTCCTTTGTCAATGTTCGTAAGCAATTGCAATATCCATGTATAGATTGTCTATACAGACGAAACAATCTCTGAGAAACGTAGAATGCCGCTTAGGCGTGTTGTTATATCAACTGGTTGTGGCAAGGATTATTTTTTCTATATCTTTTTGAGAAATTGAGGCAACATCCTCATTGTTTGGAAAGACAAATTAAAATGCCTATTTAAAATGCCCTTGTCCCATCGGTCCCGCAATCAGCAATTTTGAGAAATATTTTTCTGCTGTCCATGCTGTTGACATCTGAAACTCCATTAGTATCACAAACCTTGCTTCTTATATCACTGATTTAAAACAACTTTATTGTCAATCATTGTTATTTCTGATATTTTCCACAGATTTTTTTTAATCCTATAACTACAATTTATTTTAGGGTCTTAAAATTAATATTTTGCCGCCATTGTTTATTCAGTTGAGCTAGATCCTATTCCTTTCACGTGCGCAACCTGAGATACATATTTTGTGTCCAAAATCAATATTGCAAAAAACTATTCACTAGAGGGCAAGATATCGCGATGTCCCTTCGGTCCCCGTGTCCCATCGGTCCCGCACTTCCCCTACTGCTTGAAGACTGAAGTCAACTAACAAAGAAGCTTACTGTTACCTAACGTTTCAATATACTTTTTAAATCATATATATGCTTGTGCTGAGTATTCTTAGACAGTCTACAAACACAACAATTCCAAAAAAAGAATAGGCCTATAGCTAAAATTTCATGTCTCAAACGTAGGGGAGACTCAGGTAAGTTGGTCCACACTAAATAATTTTTTAACTAGGCTACAATAGTTATTGTTACGTATCGTACGCATACTGGGAAAGTGCTGTTGAAACTACCTTATCACCAGGTTGGGAGGCTCTAGCAAGCAGTATAAACATGTGAGCACGATTTTTGTATGAAAAATTATGATTTTAAAAATTTTTGGATTTTAGAATTTTTTAGATGTCGATTGAGTTTTTTCTTACTATATAAGAAAGGTTATTATTTAGTGAGTGCAGCGCTAGAGTGGTTATTAAGGCTCACTTTGACGGTGAAACCGTTGTTAGAAGCTCGATAGTTTGACATAAATTTTAGTTTTTACAAGATGGTTGCCATGCAGGGAAGTTGGCCCATTTCGTGGGTGGGTACGTTGGCCACCATGGCCATTGGCCAACTTGCCTTCATGAGGTATTATATAGAATGATAATAATTGACTAATTAATACGATGACTTATTTTTGCAAGATTGAAGTAGCCTATCGTATCATCAAGTGTCCAAAGTAAGTAAATCGCGGCTTTAAACGATCAATAACACACTTCCTAACATCGTTTTTATGCCACAAATTGCGACAACTTATTCCTAACCCGTATGGTAATAATAGAATACAGTAGAATTCGCCTATAACGGCACCTCTAGGGGATCGCAAAAACTGACGTTATAGCCGAATTGACGTTATAGACGAACTACCGCAAACTATTCCAAAACTGTCTTTTGATTAAAGAAAGAGGTGTATAATCCAGTCAGGTTTACTGTGTACCACCAAACTGACAAAAGTCACGCAGAAAATACAGTAAACAAAGAAATTGTTAAAAAAAAAACTACAGCGAAAGGTACAGAAAGTTAATTCAGTTAATTAGTTTATACAGTACTGCATGTACAACTGTTGCTTTGAGTTGTTTAAAGGTCAGCTGTAGAGCTGCTTTTTACACGTGATAACTTTTCACGCGGGAAAAAAGTTAATTCAGTTAATTAAAGTCCCTGCTGCGAACGACGTAGCAAAATAAAGGGAAGACAATTTTGCAAGCAGCAGCGCTAACTGGATTAAAAGACTGACCGTTCGTGGTGAAGGTGAATAGGTGATGGCTTAAAGTGACGTTATAAACGAACAAAAGACGTCTGGGGACCAATAAAAGGTGCTGTTACATGCGAATTGACGTTATAGGCGATGCTGTTGTAGCCGAACTACAATGTACATAAAAGATAGGAATTCTGCCGGGACCGAGCGAAATGTGACGTAATAGGCGAATTGACGTTATAAACGAAGCCGTTATAGGCGAATTCTACTGTAATAGTAAGTAAGCAAGAAAACCAATCGCGGAAATGTGTATCAACCACTTCTCAAGCGACGGTCTAAAACGTACGTCGTTTCGGAGATAGGTAGGCCTACATTAAAAAATGTTCCGATATTGGTACCAATGCAAAAATGGGGTTTGTAGCCTATTGCAAACAATGTCGTTAGGCCTATGCATTTTACTTTGTCGTTTAAGGCAAAAATAAAACTTTGTAAATTAAATATATGCGTCTGAATTCGTTGTTGGCGCGTCATAACAAGACCAAAAGATATTTATGAGTGCGATACGTTCACAAGAGAACTGCTGTGGTGAAACAAAACTCAAAAAATTATTTTGGTGCCTCTGTTGTGGGCTAAATAAATTAAACTTGATCATCGAAAAAATGAAAAAGTAATCAAAACATAAACAGCACAAATATTTATTGTTCAAAATACAGTTTTATGATTTCTAAGTCTGAGAACAATCCCATATGGCAACTGTTCACGCACGCACCCCTTTTAAGGTTTTAACAACGTTTTCAGATTATTGGCAACCTGGACGATCGCTCATTGTAGCTGATATTAGGCCTATATTTATTGTTGTGGACAGACGACAAATAAAAACGACATGATAAATAACAATAGTAAAACATAGGCAATGATAAATCGCTTCATTATCTTCCGGAAATCTTATCTTTGAGCTGACGAAGTTGAGTGTTCCCGAACTTGTAACTGCTTTTGTAAAGAGATACGGCGGTATCAGGGTGTAGATAAGCAGCAGCCACAGCTCCGAGAGTAAAAGGTGCAACCATTCTTTGCAAACGACCAGCTGCACCATGCGAAACGTGTTAATATTAGGGTGTTGCGTAACCGACAAAGTTATTTGATTGAGATTGAAAAACTGAGCGTTAAAAAGAGATAATTTTATTCATAATTGCTGTGCTTTTACAAACAGTTGTCATCAGCGGACACATTTAAGCTACGTCCAAAATTTTATGATCATTCCATTTTTAATAAGCTCTTTACCATAGTTTTAAAATGTTTACATGGTCTTCTTAATTGGTTGGTTTTGAATCTTTATCCTCGACTGACACAGCCTTGATAGGTTATTACTGGTAGTTTCGCAAACTTGTAGAGGCTTTTGGCGCAGGGCCGGTTACCGAGATTGGCAGAGTAAAGTTTCCGATTGTTGAAGTGTTGTTACTGGGGAATTATTCTTATAGACCTGTTCGCTTATAAGCTTTCTTTTTTTAAAACATGTCCTTCAATGTAATTTAATGACTTAATATTCTGAAATAATGAGGATTGAGGAACATTCCTGATGAGAAGCTGCAAAGAAACACAGTCTTCAACCCAGCTGAAATGATACTGAAAAGCGTCGGTGTTCATCAGGACAATTATCTACAAATTATCGCTAGAAACGATAAAATGGTACTGCAATCCTGTCAAAATAGTGACCATAAGCCAGCACCAGCATATTTTTATTGCTTCCTTACACTTACATTTTCGAAAAAACAAAGCATTCAACATCCAGCCAGTGATGGCAGATCCTCCGATCACAGACACATTGAATAAAGTGTCGGGTTGGTTAATGTGAAAGTATAGCTTCGAACTTCGCTCCTTGAAAGCAATTCCTGCACGAGCTAGTGTAGCCAAGGCAGATTGCAATGGTTTAGTATTGTCCTCAACGAATACTCGAGCCCTGACATAAAAAGGCAGTCACAAATCATATAGTATTAAAAATTTAAGTTTTGAAAATACACTTGGCAAGATATTTATGTGCATAGCCAAAGCTCCCTTTTTAGTAGTGTAAGTCTTAAATATTACTTCTTTAAGCCACAATACATAGCCTCGTGCACTGGCGCCGACTTACGGGGATACGGGGTGGCCACGCCACCCCGTAACCGCTGTGGCGGGGTGGCAGCCACCCCGTTTAGGTTACATTACTTACTGCAAATAAATGTAATTTGAACGGACGTTTCAATCTTTTTTTGATCATTGGTTTTCGCTTCAAGTCAATGTAAAGCAAGGGATAAACCAATACAGTATTGCGAACAAAATGATTGTTTTTGTCACAAGCATGATACTCGCGTAACATCAAGCAAGCTACGTGAAGATTACGCAACACGTGGCTACGAGTTTTTTCCTTATTGTTGTTGCGATCGTTTTATTTGTTACTTGTCATAAGTCATTGTTACATTTGTCAGGTTTACAATGAGATTTATTAATCAATAAAATACGATCTTTCCATTGCCTCCCTCAAAAAAATTTTTTTTAAATTTTTAAACTGCTTATAATATCGCTATAAATTACGACAGCTATCAAATACTTGGAATTAAAATTATCTCGATGATTGAAAGCTCCACCCCCTAAAGGCCTAAATGAATAAATAAATATCTATTTTCAAATTTCATTAAAAAAATGCAATTTTTGAAACTTTTTGAGTTTCATTTAAAAAGTGCACTTAGTAAAGTAGCAGTTTTAACGTTTTGCAAATTTCCACGTTTACATGATTCTATTCGAGGAAAGCTACACCCCCTGCCAATTCCCAATAATAAAAGCAACCTTTTTCAATTGCTCAAGATTTTGCATTTTGAATTATTTTCCAATTTCAATTGGAGTGTATTGTCATCTACTTCATGCTTTAATTTCTACTTTGTTATCTACTTCATGCAGTAATATGGCGTGACAAACTGT
This sequence comes from Aplidium turbinatum, assembly GCF_918807975.1. Taxonomy (NCBI): domain Eukaryota; kingdom Metazoa; phylum Chordata; class Ascidiacea; order Aplousobranchia; family Polyclinidae; genus Aplidium; species Aplidium turbinatum. The sequence goes on along the minus strand of NC_137475.1, from coordinate 28,556,327 downwards.
GAGGCGGGAATTTATTGGTCTGACATAGGAGTTGCTTGTTACATCATAGAAAAATTACGAAAAGTCGTCCAGTAAAAGTCTGAGGCGGGAATTTATTGATCTCACATAGGAGTTGCTTGTTACATCATAGAAAAAATTACGAAAAGTCCAGTAAAAGTTTTCGCCGACATTCCAGTTTTATTCAGCTTAAAGGTGCCACCGAAAAAGCGTTCAAAATTGCAGCCCTCCATTGAGTCATTTTTTGTTGCGTCTAGTCAGGATTTCAGCCAGCATGAAAGTGACCAAACGCCTGAACGAAACGAAAGTGTGCCACTGCCGAAAGGCGTTAGCATGATCAAGGAGGTGGAAGAACCGAGCACGAGCAGGATAATCGCTGTTGAAGGGAGAAGCTATCAAAAATCGTGGGAAAGCGAATTCCCTTGGCTTAAGTTTTTAGGTTGCCATATTGTGCTATCCGCCACCCCGTGTAAAAATAAAAGTCGGCGCCTATGGGCCCTCGTGTGCTTGTTTTTTTTTTGAGTACGGTACATTAATTCTATCAATTGACATTACATCTGTTGCTTTCTTCACAGTGTAGATTCTAACGATCTAGTTCTCATTATACTGTCTAAGCCTTCAACGCTAACGAGAGTGTAGTAGGATGGCGTAGTGGATAAGCGGTACACGACAACTGGGCGAGACAAAGTGGGCGATATACCCACTTGGGCGAGACCAGGTGGGCGACGGACCAAGTGGGCGACGAGTCAAGTGGGCGACGGACCAAGTGGGCGACGAGCCAAGTGGGCGACGGCCAAAGTGGGCGACGGTAGCGAAAGTTTAATCGTTCGGAAAAAATATGACTTTTAATTTTTACTTTAAAATACAATGATTAATTTGTGGAAGGGAGGCAATGAGAGTTCTCACGCTGAGTATCACGAAGCATTGGAAGCAACATTTTCATTATTTTTTTGTAGTCTAGTAATAGCGCTTGCTGCTTGATGTTAATTTGCATTGTGACATCATCTTGACACATTGTTTTGCAATATGCGGCGTCAGGGTTTATCGTGAAGCTTAAAAGAAACCTCTCAGAAAAGAGACAAACGAATAGCCAAAGAGTGGTTGAAGTCAGTTATGAACGCTCCCTAACCGTTATCGAAGCTTGTCAGTATAAAATATGACTTTTAATTTTTACTTTAAAATACAATGATTATTTTGTGGAAGGGAGGCAATGAGAGTTCTCACGATGAGTTTCACGAAGCATTAGAAGCAACATTTTCATTATTTTTTGTAGTCTAGTAATAGCGCTTGCTGTTTGATGTTAATTTGCATTGTGACATCATCTTGACACATTATTTTGCAATTTGCGGCATCAGGGTTTATCGTGAAGCTTAAGAGAAACCTCTCAGAAAAGAGACAAACGAATGCAACTTAACATCAAACAGCAAGCGCTGTTACTAGACTACAAAAAATTATGAAAATGTTGCTTCCAATGCTTCGTGAAACTCAGCGTGAGAACTCTCATTGCCTCCCTTCCACAAATCAATCATTGTATTTTAAAGCAAAAATTAAAAGTCATAATTTTTCCGATTCAATAAAAATCAACCAGGTTTGGTAACTACAAAAGTTTTATTTACAAAAATAAATTTTTGTAGTTACCAAACCTGGTTGATTTTTTATTGATTATTATACGTTTGGTTGAATCCTTTTTACAATCCTACAATTATAATATATATGATTAGCAATTTCCAAAACACCGAGAAGCCAGAACTGAGGTTAAAAGTCTGCAGAAACCTTTTATTACTTTTTCCGATTCGTTTGTCTCTTTTCTAAGAGGTTTCTCTTAAGCTTCAAGATAAACCCTGACGCCGCATATTGCAAAATAATGTGTCAAGATGATGTCACAATGCAAATTAACATCAAACAGCAAGCGCTATTATTAGACTACAAAAATAATGAAAATGTTGCTTTCAATGCTTCGTGAAACTCAGCGTGAGAACTCTCATTGCCTCCCTTCCACAAATCAATCATTGTATTTTAAAGTAAAAATTAAGTCATATTTTTTCCGATTCGTTTGTCTCTTTTCTGAGAGGTTTCTCTTAAGCTTCACGATAAACCCTGACGCCGCAAATTGCAAAATAATGTGTCAAGATGATCTCACAATGCAAATTAACATCAAACAGCAAGCGCTATTACTAGACTACAAAAAATAATAAAAATGTTGCTTCCAATGCTTCGTGAAACTCAGCGTGAGAACTCTCATTGCCTCTCTTCCACAAATCAATCATTGTATTTTAAACTTTCGCTTACGTCGCCCACTTTGGCCGTCGCCCACTTGGTCCATCGCCCACTTGGCTCATCGCCCACCTGGTCTCGCCCAAGTGGGTATCGCCCAGTTTGTCTCGCCCAGTTGTCGTGTACCAGTGGATAAGGTGCTAGCTATCCAATAAAATGTTCTTAGTTTACCTCGAGGTTTAAGCTTGTTGAAACACACTACTCACCTCTACCGAGGTGCAAACTGCAAATTAATTCGTCCACTGAACAAGTCTGCATTTCCCAAAGTCAACCCCTGAAAAAATCAAGATACAAATAGAGCACTAGAGCAGTGCCAAAGTCGCTGCCTAGAGTTCCTACAATTTTTTTTATAGTTTTGTGAAGAGTTGGGCACTTGGGTTTTGGGCAGTGTCGATGTTGCTAATCAAAATTTTCTGCAGTTTTTTTTTCAACTTTATTGGGAGGTTAGGAATCTTTTATTTCTCAAAAATCAGTAAGGTTACGATTAAGCTAAGAGTTAGGTTGTCAGGCTTAGGTTGAGGTTAGTGCTTAGTGGTGCATCATAACAATTCAATGATTGACTTCCAACAAATTATGACTCAAATCAGTGACATCGGCGCTGCTCCATTTTTTATCTTGATCTTTTTAGGGGATAAATCAGTTGCTATTAGGGGTGTTCAATTTCGATTACTTGAATATTCGAAATTCGAATTTCAATTTATTGTTGATTTCCGAATTTCGAATATCACAACTATTCACCAAACTGCAAAATGTGATTTTATTGAAAGAAACGACAAAAGAATTCGCTAGCCATGAAAATTTGCGAAAAAAGAACACAAAATAACGTCTACAGCTCCAGGCCCAAGTTGGTGATCGCTCCGCTGGGGCCGAGGTCGCTGGGATCCCAAACACTTCAAGTTCATTTTCATAGTGAGCGATTCACTGCCGCGACATTTCACTGCAGAGTGCAGAGGTTTCGACTCGAAAGCGACATCGAGTATGTTTGCAAGAGCATAAAGCTAAACGCACGCTCCGTCTACGTAAGCAAATTATGTTGTTTTTGGGTGCATTCAACATCTGATGACATTGAATCGACACAAAATGGTAGATTTTTGCTATGTCCCAGGAAGCAAAATCAGTCATTTTTACATTGATTATTGATGTAAATATGACAGATTTTGTTATCTGGTGTTGGATTGTAGCATCGCAACTCGTTCTAGTGATTATTTATTGCGAAGCTGTTGCGGTTTGCATTCAAAAAGTGTTTTCCTGCTGCCGATCGCTAGTTCATCTATTGTTTTATGTATCAATACAGCATAAAAAGTTGCCCCCACACAGAAATATGTGTGGGGCCTGGCCCTCACGCAGGCCCGTAGCCAGCTGGGGGCCAGGGGGGCCTCCCCTCCTGAAAAAAATTTTGCCCATCCCCTTGGCAAAATCTCAGCATTCTCGAGCAACAGCTACAATTGATTTTGCTACAACAGCTACAATGATTTTGCCCATTTAAATTTTTTCGGCCCCCCCCCCCCCTAAAAAAAGTTGCCCCCCTTGTTCTGCGGTCTGGCTACGCCCTGCCCCCACGGCTTAGGCGCCTATGGATTCGGTAAAAAATGGATAAAACTACGACAAAGCTCAGCCTACACTTTCTGCCATTGCACAACCTAGCTATCTTCATTCTTGAGAGAAATTTGTGAAATTTGGCATTAAAAATGCCAACCTGGCATCCCTGGTGCAGGACTGGCCGTTAGACCCGCGAGAGCGTGTGATAGTCACGTGATCGACAATGCGCATGCGTCAAAGTCTTTTTTCGCTTGCAAAATGCGACAAGACAGATTTCGCGCCACTCGCGTTACTTTCAACGCGTTCAGCCGAAAAGGCGGCTATAATTTCGAATATGTCTTATACAAAAAACAAATTTTGAATATCACCTTAATCGAAATCGAATATCGAAATTGAACACCCCTACTGCTGACACCCTCATAACTACAGTATAGGGCACAAGCATGACAGCTGTGAAAGTGTTACTTAATATGAGATATGTTGTTTGTAAATTAGATGTAGTTGAATGAGTTTCGCTTTTAGCAGCATGATCGTTGCTAACTTCACAGTGTAGATTCAAACGATCTGTTATAGCCTGATGCTGCAGGTTCTTTTTGGCAATATCAAATTACACTAGCTTTCGAAACACAGTTCCCTGGTCGTGTGCTATGACGAGTGGTGTTGAAGTCAGTGAGTGGCTCTTTAAAGTGGCTCTTTCTTCTTTAAAGCGACAAAAGAGCCACTTTAAAGAACCACTCACTGACTTCAACACCACTCGTCATAGCACATGACTAGGGAACTGTGTTCCGAAAGCTAGTGTAATTTGATATTGCCAAAAAGAACCGGCAGCATCAGGCTATAACAGATCGTTTGAATCTACACTGTGAATTGATACAATCAAATTAGAAACCACAGCCAGTAAAACTATCTTACTTTGACACTTTTTCTTCCAACAAACTGGGTGTCACTTCTTTCAAAATTTTGTCAGATTCTTCACTGACAACATCGTAAAATGGAAGATCTTTAGGTTTCATAATTCTTTATGTCAGAACAAAAAAAAATTATCCCCTATATCTCACAATTGATATATAATAATATATACTGTAGGAGGCCGGGGGTGCAACTTAGTTCGTACCCTGAAAAGATCGAGAGAAAAAATTTAAAAAAAACCAAGTCGCTGATCGCAGTTTCCGCAAACATTTTATATTTTCCCCCTGAAAAGAGAGAAAAAAAGCAGTTTCCGCAAACAAACAAACTGAAAAGCTCGAGAGAAAAAAATAGAACATCGCTGATCGCAGTTTCCGCAAACATTTTAAAATTTCCAGGATTGATCCAAAGAGTTTGCCGAAGTCGCTGATCGCAGTTTCCGCAATCATTTTAAAAGGGTTAGGGTTAATCAGACTTTCCGCAAAACATTTTAAAATTTGTGGTAATGATCCTAAGCAACAGTTTTTGTTTGTTTGCGGAAACTGCGATCAGCGACTTCGGATTTTTTTAATTTTTTTCCCTCGATCTTTTCAGGATACGAACTGTTCAGGGTACGAATTACCGTAGGTTGCATCCGGAGGCCGGAAGGCAAAACGGTGTACACTGTCTGCACTAATATATATATACTGTATAGTGTATATATAAGTATTTTTAATATCAATCTATTTATGCCTATTTAGCTGTGAAAAGTCACAGAAAAAGTTAATGATAGTCGCCAATATCGTTTGAGCTTGTCCACTTCATTATTTCGTTGAAAACATTGTGATTAGAACATGACATGTCATAAATGAACTACCGGTAGGATATCAAATGTGACACTGAAATAGCTTTGATTCAAGACTTTTAACATCATTAAACAAATCAGTCTCATCACAAGTGACCTGTTTATCCTTGCCACTAACATGTCATACCCTGAAGACTTTAATTAACCTGAGTGCCTGTATAAAAGTAATCAAACCTTTGCCTTCAAATGAAGTAATGTTGCATAGCAACTGAAAACCTCATACTCACAACACTTTACAAATGTTTTTATCTTGGTTTTTACTTATATGCTCGATCCTGTTAACGTTTTATTTCATTTGAACCACAGTGGGAACTGGGAATTGACTAAGTAACTGAGAATCAAATACCCCACTCTCTTTTCTTCTAACATAATAGTGTTGCCAGATAAAACATAAAAAATTAAAAGTGGTGGGCTACCGATAACAACAAATAACATATAACAGTTCAGTTCAGTTGTTTTTATTTCTGACCATCGTATCAAAACAATACACGTCAACATAGCAAAGGTCGAGAAAAGGGTAGAAGCGACAAAACGCGAACGTTAAAACGTGTTTGAGACCGAAGTAAGTTATTGATTTGAAAGAAACTTGGCATGGTCGCAACACCTTCAGAAAAATTTAAGATATAAAGGGAAAATAAAAAAAGAAAATGTTACAAAAAAATAAAATAAACAACATATATTTAGGCTATAGCTTTATTAGCCCACATAGCTTTAGCTGATATATTTAAGATTTGTATGGACAGTTGCTATGAAGATCGGCCATGGTGCGTTATCAAGAGTGCTGATGGTCGTAAGGGGAACACGTCTTGACGCGTTTAGCTCCAGAGGTGGGCAGTAACCAGTTACAAAAGTAACTAGTTACTGTAACTAGTTACTTTTTGAGTAACTGTAACGGTAACTTCGTTACTATTTTCCAAAAGTAACGAAACGCGGTAACTAGTTCCTATTTTAGCACTTTTTCAACAGTTACAGTTACAAGTTACTTTTGTATTGAAATTTCAGTTTTTAATTGCCGTTGATTTCTCTGCACGTGGTTGTGTCTTGCTTAGTGCGTGTTTGCTGAGTTTGCGCAATAATGCACTTTTCTCGCAGATATATCGGCGCTGCACTGCGCATGCGCGGTTCTACTTTTGTTTTGTTGTCTGTTGGAGAAGGGTTACCATATTGGCGAATTTATCGCCAAAGTCCAGAAATCTGGCAATTTTTTAAGACGTTTAGCTTCATATTTATGATTTGGCTTTTTTTTGGCGAGTTTTGATAACTGATTTGGCTAAATTAGGCTAATTGTTTTTGGCAATTAATCAATATGTACCAAAGACAGGCAAGACACAACAATACAACAGGTTTGAGCATTATAATAATATATTTTACATATTTACAAATGAGTTTAACAGTCAAACGTTTTCGATTTAACTTAAGCCCTCATCAGGAACCTGAAAATATTTATAAAAATGCAGTAAATTTCAACTTCTTGAAGGTAACTACAGTAGAATTCGCCTATAGTGACTTCGTGTATAAGAACACTTTGCTTACAGTGACACCACATTTCTGTACCTTGGGCTCAAAAATTTTTGTATAGCCTAAGGACACTTTACGGTGTATTTCCAGTTTAAGTTGGAATCATATTTTGTCTGTAGCGATCCATTATTTCAACATATAAGTTTTCCTGCCTTTTACTAAAGTTTCTGTAATTTTCCATGCAACTGCTCCCAAAGAAAATAGAAAAAAGGGCGCACAAAATAAAATGGTTTGTTCGTCCTTTGACGAGAGCTCTATCAAATCAGACTAGCTCACATCAAACCAGCCCAGTTAGACCAGTTCAGCTCTCAGAAAACATTAAATTGATTGTTTAATAAAAATGTAATAACTCGTGATAATGTTTCACGATCCTGTAATTTCATTATTCTGTACTGTTTAAATTCAAATTGTGTTAGAGACCTACAATGTTATATGAACACCTTCTGATAATTTAAAATTATAATTCGAATAACAATTGTGTGGAAATTAGATAATAGAGTCAGATATATAAATTAGACAAATGAGTGTGAATATCCTTGAGACAAACAGAGTTTATTAGACAGCCAGTTACCTAATAAATTAACATTTTAAACCATCGCTTAACATTCTCACGCGTAAAATAGAATGTGGTATTATATCATTTATTTAGTTTATTTAAGTATGAGCTTAAGTATGAGAATGGTTTGTTTATAAGTTGAATTAAGATGAAGGCTGTCTAACTGCCTGATGAAATTTCTATTTATCTAATTTAGCTATCTGACTCCATAAACTAATTTCCACACAATTGTTATTCGAATTATAATTTCAAGTTATCAGAAGGTGTTCGTATAATGTTGTAGGTCTATAACACAATTTGAATTTAAACAGTACAGAATAATGAAATTACAGGATCGTGAAACATTATCACGAGTTATTACATTTTAATTAAACAATCAATTTAATGTTTTTCTGAGAGCTGAACTGGTCGAACTGAGCTGGTTTGATGTGAGCTAGTCCGATTTGATAGAGCTCTTTGTCTAATTGAGCTGGTTTGATGTGATAGAGCTCTCGTCAAAGGACGAACAAACCATTTTATTTTGTGTTCCCTTTTTCTTATTTACTTCGGGAGCAGTTTAAATGGAAAATTACAATTCTTTAGGAAATTACGCATGGTTTGAAATGGTTCATTTTAGTTAAAGAAAGGGAATTTATATGATGAAATAATGGATATCGGCATTCGCCAGTTCCCAGCCAGCAAATCCATCTTTTTACATTGATTTAACGTATGCAGAGGTTGAACCATAAAGGATTGATTTGCTGACTGGGTTTGAATTAAACCAACATGGGATGCGCATGCGCAGATACTGCACAAGTGACCTTATCAACGACGTCATCATTCGTCTATAGTGACACTTCGTTTATAGTGACACTTTTTCCGCGGTCCCTTCAGGTGTCACTATAGGCGAATTCTACTGTATAACTAACTGACTATTAGCATCAAGAAACACGCAGCGATTAAAAGCAATTTGTTGATGCTTATAGTCAGTTTGTTAGTTACCTTCAAGAAGTTGAAATTTATTGCATTTAGTGTAACGCTTGCAATGCCTCTAAAAAGATTGTCTGACATTTAAACCAGCAACAGCATTGCTGTTTGCTTGCCGTTGGTAGACGTTCTTGTGGAAGCTATACAAACCAGATTTGGTCATTGGTTCGAGGACAGCGACTTTCAGCTTGCGAGTGCATTCCACCCACAATTTAGACTTATCTGTGTTTAATGCCTGATCATTAAGCGACACTGCTGAATTGAAGACCAAAATAAAACAGAACATGCTTCAAGCAATTGAAGAAGCAAACTGCTCTGCTGAAGAGGGGAGTAGCAGCGACACTGAAGTGGATGGTGGTAGCCTAGGTAAAGCCACGGAAGACTTTTTGCACCACTTTACGCAAAAACCAAGAAAAGAAAGCAATGCGCGTTGAATCTGTTACAGGAGTATTTGGAAGCGGACCCTGAGGACAAGTTAAGCGGATCCAGATTCACAATTGGACCGATGAAAAAACTGTTTTAAAAACATAACACTCCCATTCCGTCAAGTGATGCAGTAGAAATACTGTTTTCATTGCAGCACTTGTTCATCACCAGACTTTATTCGTTCATCCCCGACGCCCACACCCACTCCATCGACCTGACACTACCAATTAAGACAGGCATGGGTGCGCCTCAATCGTCTCCGTATGGGCGTCGGGCTTTTCCGCTCAACCATGCACCAATAGGAAATGGCCTCTTCCTCCTCCTGTGAATGTGGTGCCGAGGAACAGACCGCAGACCACATCATTGATTGATTGATTAAATCTTTATCCTCGGACTGGAAAAGCTTCTTGCAGAACTTAATCCTGGCAGTTTTGCATACTTGTAGACTAAAGGCTTTAAATCACTGACGCAGGCCCGGTCACCGAGATTGACAGAGTGAAGTTTCCGATTGTTGAAGTCTTGCTGCCGGGAAATTATTCCATCTATTAGATGCCGCTAGATGAAGAGCAGTCCTTAACGTACGTTGCTCAAGCGCATGACCTGAGAGTCGAACTAGTGCCGCTTGATCTTGAAGCTTCTTCGTTCCAAAAGTGACGCGCTAATCAATTGAACTATCGGGGCGTGCATCATCAATGACTGTAACATCTTCAAGCCACCTAACGGAGTGGAAGGTCTGCGTGTCATGAATGATGAAACCAAAGACTGGCTGCTCTCTAGTAGCCTTCCAGTGTAGTCCGAAAACATCGTGAATCTGGGGCGGTAAAAGGATAGACTCTCGGCCCCAGAGGCTCACACGACGACGACGATTGGGCAAGGACATTTTAAAGCCCAAAAGGGCAGGCCTGAGTGACCAGCACTTTGAAATGCTCGTATTTCTTAAAGGAAATAAACATATAAGCCAGTGATTATTTTTTTTAAATAAAACCTTGTTGGTTTTGTAGGCCTACTTGTGCTATTATGTTAGCATGGATGGCTCTAACACTATATATCAAACATTGCGGTTAAACTGGACTTGCACGCAGAGCTGGCCAGGTGCAGAATTTTATGTTCAGATTTGTGAGTAATTGAAAGTAACTAGTAACTGAAAGTAACTAGTAACTGTAACTAGTAACGGTAACTAGTTACTTTTTAAAATCGGTAACTGTAACGGTAACTCAGTTACTATTTTGGCCAAGTAACTGTAACTGTAACTCAGTTACTTTTGAAAGTAACTTTGCTCACCTATGTTTAGCTCATAGCAAAGAAGAGCAAGTGGTGGGCATACCCCATAACAATAAATCCAGTGCTGTATTCGAGGGTATACGCGGTATACTCTCAGTCTCGAAGTACAACTTTACCTAGAGCCGAACTTTTAATAAAAAGGACAATAGCCTACGAATTATTGAAAGTTTCAAGAAAAATCCAGAAGAAAAAACACAATTGGCTTTAGCAGCGAATGATAATTTAATGTTCAGAAATAGCCTATTCCTCTGATACAGAATTCTAAAACGGTGCCAATTAACGCGGATCAATTCATTCAGAGCATTGTTAGCAGAATGCAAATGAGACTTTGCACTAATGCCGAAACTAACAATGGTCAGCAACTGGTTGATATTGCTAACTTGCAACCTGAAAAAATGATACAAGGAAATTTGCGTCATGGAGAAGCAGAGGTGAGAAGAATTTGTAAACGCTTTGACATTGATGAAATACAGTCAATCCAAGGGTTCAGAGTTTAGTAAAAAAGTTGAAATTGTGCCCAGTGGCGTAGATAAGAGAGGAGGTTTTGAGGGTTACAACCCCCCCTGTGGCACGCGTGTGACGTCACGATATTGAGAATAATGCTTTCAGTCTCTTTATGATTGAGAATAATGCTTTCAGTCTAAAAAAAATTGCCTGATTTTAAGCAAAACTGCATTAAAAGAGTGAGTTTAGCCAATATCAAACATTTAAACATCTCAGCCAGGAATTAGCAATAAGAAAACATAGAGACTTATTAGCTTTATTTCCGAAAAATGCCGAAGAAAACATGATCTTATCCTTTCGCTATGTCACCGGACAGCACCATTTTACAGGAATGTTCACATCAACATTTTTGTTGAAAATGCTCTGAGGAATGCACTAAATTCAAAGTAAATTTTTAAAATTTAAATATTCTGGGGGAGACCCCCCAGACCCCCCGCTGCTGGGTCGTGAAAATCCCCCCCCCATAGGCGCCGACTTTTATTTTTGCACGGGGTGGCGGTAGCACAATATGGCAACCTAAAAACTATCAAACTGCATGTTTTTGTTTGATTTTTACTAAGCGTGTTTTGTAGATGCAATTGTCTTTTCACACCTGATTTGTAGCTCGATAATTTACAAAGCAACTTTAAAACAAAGCACAGGAGGTATGTCGTGAATTTTATTGTTACGTTGCTGGTCTGACACTTAACATTTGGCAAAAGTATTTTTGCGAACAGCAGCTCTGTCAATCCAACTGCTAATCAACTGGTCAAGTTGTAACCGTGAAGCTTCAGCTTGATAAACATTTAAAATTAGGACGTGGTTCAATCGCTGTTGTGTCATGGTAAATCGCAAGTAGGTTTTTATGTGCCTGAGTGCACTAAATGATCACTCCGCCTCGCAGGTGGTGGAAGGCAACGATAAGTATATTTTCACACTGCAGACCACGTTTGGAAGCATTAATGAAATTGTTTCATTGCTTGCAAATAGATCAAGCAGTTGCGACATAGTTGAAACAAAAATCTGTTTGCTGTTGAAAACTTTCCAGCTGTTGCAATTCCAGACGCAGAAGCGTTGGGTTTATGTCTTCTTTATTTTCTATGATGTAATAAGCAACTCCTATGTCAGACCAATAAATTCTCGCCTCAGACTTTTACAGGACGACTTTTCGTAATTTTTTCTATGATGTAACAAGCAACTCCTACAGTATGTCAGACCAATCAATTCCCGCCTCACAGTTTGTCACGCATTGACACGCAATATTATTGCATGAAGTAGATAACAAAGTAGAAATTAAAGCATGAAGTAGATGACAGTACACTCCAATTGAAATCGAAAAATAATTCAAAATGCAAAATCTTGAGTAATTAAAAAAGGTTGCTTTCATTATTGGGAATTGGCAGGGGGTGTAGCTTTCCTCAAATATAATCATATAAACGTGTAAATTTGCAGAACGTTAAAACTGCTACTTTACTAAGTGCACTATTTAAATAAAACTCAAAAAGTTTCGAAAATTGCATTTTTTTAATGAAATTTGAAAATAGATATTTATTTAGGGAGTGGAGCTATCAATCATCCAGATAAGTTTATTTCCAAGTATTTTATAGCTGTCATGATTTATAGCGATATTATGAGCAGTTTAAAAATTTTCAAAAAAGATTTTTGAGGGAGGCAATGGAAAGATCGTATTTTATTGATTAATAAATCCCATTGTAAACCTAACAAATGTAACAATGACTTATGACAAGTAACAAATAAAACGATCGCAACAACAACAAGGAAAAAACTTGTAGCCATGTGTTGCGTAATCTTCACGTAGCTTGCTTGATGTTACGCGAGTATCATGCTTGTGACAAAACAATCATTTTGTTCGCAATACTGTATTGGTTCACCTCTTGCTTCACGTTGACTTGAAGCGAAAACTAATGATCAAAAAAAGATTTAAACTTCCGTTCAAATTACATTTATTTGCAGTAAGTAATGTAACCTAAACGGGGTGGCTGCCACCCCGCCATAGCGGTTACGGGATGGCGTGGCCACCCCGTAACCCCGTAAGTCGGCGCCAGCGTCCCCCCCCCCCCCCTTTCAAAATTTCTGGCTACGCTACTGATTGTGCCCAATGATTTGAAGTCTCTCTTGACAGCTATTTCAACTTTACCCTGTTCGACAGCATAATGTGAACGCGGTTTCAGTTTAATGAAACATATTATCACAGGTTTAAGAGCATCTTTGATAATGTGAGCTGTTGTGATGTTTATTAATTGCAATGGACCACCTGTGGCTCAATTTACCGCTAAAAATAAGTAACATCCTGGCTGCTAAACCACCGATCATCAAAGGATACTAGATCCCAAATTTGTAAAGAGGATAATGTAAGCTAGATTCTTCTCTGCAGGCTGTTTGGAATGTAGGCCTATTCATAGAAAAATAAAAAAAATGTATACCTCTCGTGATCTCGTCCAATTTTGATGTTGATAATTCATGCTATGGTAGAATAAAGATTAGTGTTTTGAAAGTTGTGTATTATTTATCATTTTTGGCAAATCTGACAGTAGGTAAGTTATAGCTAGGCTACCTTGTGCTTTTTACGAATAGGCCTACAGTAGCCTACTGAATAAATCTATAACTACACATTCATACACACGTGAATGCAGGCGCAGGCAAACTAGGCTACTTCAGTAAATAAAAAGGGCTGTCCAATCACTCCAAACATCGTCCTTTCGAGTAGCGTAACCCTCAAATGTTCTCACCGTTCAGCCAAGTAGTCGACTATGCAAATGGCACCAAATGTATGCTTAATAATAATAATCATGCTTTATTTGCACCCATTGCGATCAGTGGCGTACCGTGACCACTTTGACAGGGTGTTCAGTGACGTCAAAGCAACAGCGGGGGGTCTGGGGGGCCTCCCCCAGAAAATTTTTAAAATTACCATTGAATTTGGTGCGTTCTGAGAGCATTTTCAGCACAAATTCTGAACATGAACAGAACTGACAAAAATAATGTTGTCGGAATGGAGAAGAATACAAAATAGATATTTATTTGACAGCGTATTGAATGAAAGACTTAATAATATCAAACATTAAGTTGCATTTCTAAAGTCACATACTTCAGTTCACTTTTTATTTCCGACCATCAAAACGAACAATATTACTTGCCATAACACAGCAGGAGTCTGAAAAAACGTGAAAGTTAAAGCGTGCTCGAGATGGAAATGATTTACTTCATGCAAGGATTAGGCACGGTCGCAACACCTTGAGAAATGTACAAGCGAATTAAAAACAAACAGTTGAAAGTTAAAACAAAAAACAATAGCAAAGCAACTCGATAATAAACAAGAAAAGAAAGTCGATTGCTATGTTGGTCGGCTGTACTTTTATCCGCCGTACTACTTATTAAAAACGAAAATGTTTAACACCTCGACTACAGAAGGAAAATTCATCTATAGCATAATTTGATTCTTCTTGTTTGTGCAATAAATTTTTGAATTACATCGTCGTAGAAAGCTTGCTTTTGCTTCAGTTCTAGCAAAAGTTGTTTCCAACGCTGATCACCTCAAACTCTAATCCAACAAGCTAAAACTTGCTAAAAATTCCCCCAATGACGTGCCAAGGTGTTCAGATCAGCGAGTGCACAGCCTGGCTGACCTAAAACCATTGCTGTTTTCGCTGCCTTGTGACGTCATTTTTCTTAATTGTTTATTTTAAATAGCACTCGCAAAGCTGTCAGTGCACACCCAGCTTTAAGGTGCGTCTACACGAGAAAGTGTTCTTGCTTAGAAATTCTTGCTTAAGTTAGTGATTAAGCTCGTTTTGTTTACACTGGCAATCTTGACGAAGATTTTGCTCGCTTGAATCGCGGTCACGTGATTATCTAATCCCCAATGACGTCACGTTTTAAAAAGTTTGCGCCAAAGCATAGCAGTTCGCGCTAAAGTACAGCAGAGTAGACCAAGCAACTGACTGTTCTTTAACTAGTTGGTGTAAGCTGGCATTTGAAGTTGTTGCAGTCTTTCAGTCATAGCTTCCCAGAAGTTGTGTAAAAAATGCTGCAAAAAGCGAAGGATGCAAACCCGCAATTTACTGCTTATTGAAGCATTCAGACACCTCAGTGAGGTTGAAATGTTGGAAACAAAATTTCGTGTCAGCGTGGGTGACTGGTAACAACCAGCAAGATCATTCCTCCGCTATTTTTATTTTTTTTCTGGATTTCTTGGGGTGTGCAGTGCACACCTTGAACACCCTGAATATACGCCACTGATTGCGATAACACTGCGATCACAAATGCGATACAAGGACAGGATGCAGCGAAGTGACATATAGTCTTCGAGTCGTCTGCTCCCCTTATTTTGACTTGCCATTAAGTGTCTTTCGCCGAGACACAGCCGCGTGCTCTGGAGCAGTGTCGAACCCTCGTCCTTTGGAACGTCGCGCAAACGTTCTCACCACTCGGCTACGCTTAGCCTATTAATGATATGGGTCATCTTTAATTTGTGCCAGATTTACAATGTCACTATATTAAATTATTACGGTACCGTACCCGAAAAAATACAATCGGTATAGCCCACCACTTTTAAAGTTTTTGGTACCGGTACCATAGATTATAATCTGACCTGGAATCGATCTCAGACCTACCAGAGCCAAACGCAAAGCCTCTCGGCCACTAACTAAGCAGATCTATTTGGTAAGCTACCTAATATCTTGAACTAGTGCTTTTTAACCTTTAACACAACGGTTCGGAATTTTTTATTTTGCAGAAATTTCATCCGCATGAACCAATCACAGTTAGTTTGCAGCTATTTGTTTTCCTTAGGCTATATCAGTGTTTCTCAACATTTTTTGGCCTTACGACCTCTTTATAAACTGGCGAAATTTTACCGCCCCCAAACAAAAATGATTAATTACGAAAAGCAAACATAGGCTATTTGCGATACTGGTAATTTTGTGATATAGGCTACTGAAAAATTACTGAATTTAAACTTTAAATAGATAGCCTATAGCGTTTGTAAACAAAACGGTTGATCAATCAAATACGCCGATGGTGTAAGAGCAATTGTTTGGCTGTCGTGCGAGCATGTAGAGTAGATTATCCAGAAAATGATGTGACGAAATTGTTACGCTGGTTTGTAGATAGGTTAAACCAGAATGCCCCCTATTAATCAAAACGCCCTCCTTAAGCTGAGGTAATCATACCAGCCCCCTGCAAAATCAAACGCCTCTCTGGGGGCGGTACCACCCCCGTCGAGAACCACTGGGCTATATGAAGAATAACAATGGAAAGGTTTATTCAATAAAACCATGCAACTGAGCTGATTTTTAAATTGAAAGCTTCAGTTGCAATGAATTGATTTGAATTTCACTATTTATTTTGCTCGCTACTACTCTTAGTTGCTCTTACCTACCGTACCTGAGTGTAGGCTTCAGGAACTTTGAAGTAATTCTGAAATCCAAGACAGCGATTCTGAAATTTTAAAAAATATTCAGCGGCAAACAAATTTTTAAATATGTTAGAGATGATAGAGCTTTTGTAGAGAGTTTTTCTTGTTGTACCATCATAACCATACGGAGCCGAGTAACGCAACTAGATTTCACATAAACGTTTATTTTTAACTTTTGCAAAAAACAAACACTACTGTATAGGCAACATTAAATAAAATCTCACATAGAACGTCGTCAACATCACACGATTACTGGTCACAGCGGAAAACCATAATATCTTCGTGGGAAAGTTGTAACATAAAATTTCAGAATCTTTTCGTCTGCATGCGATCACACCGAAAAAATACTCTTCTGAAAACGTCTTTTCACGAATTGTATTTCAGCAAAGAATAGCCACAGGCTGTCAAAAAGAGGGTGCAAACGTACGCGCTAAAAACTTATCAACACAAAACAGATTTCTGAGATAAAAGACTGAAATTTCGTCTGGTAAGCACAAGCAAAACAGTTTTAATATTCGACCAACTTTTCCAGCGACAATTCTAAAATGACGAAACTGACTTGGGATATTTCAAACCGCATAACTTGTATCTGTGACGTAATAGTCGATAGTATTGTTGTATCACTCCAGCACTAGATAAATTTGGCTTAAAATGCAACATTGCGTAATTCAAGATTCAAGATGATAAAATACCTTACACGTGTTACAAAGAATACTGAAATCTCTGCTCATTTTTTAACAATATTTCATGACGTAAGGCGCCAGGTTAAGTAGACCTTAACGGTTTTATGTGAGGTTTGATTTAGGGAACGATTGTCCGTAACAATTTCATCTTCAGGAATAACAGTTGTTACGAAGGCCTACCGGTACAGTAATATCTACATCTGAACAAAATACAGTGGTTAATAATAATAGAACAAGAGTTAAACACGTTTAATTACATTTTCATTAGGAAAAGCAAGGAAGACTTTTTTAGATTTATTTTGGGCGTGGAATTCAAAAATCGAAAGCTTACAAGCCAAAAACAGGACAATCTTAAGATATTTGCAATTTTTTGACTTAGTCTACAAGAGAATGCCATCACTGCTTAGAGCTCATGAGAAAGTTGAGGTTGTTGGTTGAATACGTGGCTCAAAACTAAAGTTGCATGTTGCGTTGTGTTCCCTCGGAATTGAGTTAATTTTATTTTCTGGTCGCGGGAAATTGAAGTTGTTGTGGTCTGGTTTTTCATTAGGTTTGTTTTATTTTCAACCAACTTTTATGGAGTAAATTATTATTATTATTTATTTGCGTCAGACATAACTGTCCATACGGTATCCAAAACAACGAAATAATGCACAAACTGCAAATGCACAAAGGTTACAGCTGAGAACCACTTTGGATGTCGTCAGCTTAAGAGCTCATTGAATATCTACTGCTACAAATTTACATAGACCTATACAATGGACTGTTAGAACAGTTGAAAGTATTCAGAACGATAAAATTTCCTTTACAATTTTCAGTTTTGATTAGTTCACTTTGCACGAATTTGTAAATGTGGGTTACGTGTATGCTTGTTTCATTACTTGTAACGATTGAGCTACCTTATTTAGCGTAGTTTTTAAGGCAATTAGGCCGGAAATTTTAGAAAATGTGACAACACTGCTAAAAACCACGTTTGTTTTGTGTGTGTGGGAAAATGACATTGAATTGAAAGCTGTGGAGTTTTATAAAGCAATACTGAACGCACTGCAAGACTAATACTGATACACTTGAAACGTCACAAAACTGTTGAGCAAAGCAGTAGGCTAAGTTAAAGTAAAGCAGCTAAAGCCACCTATAACAGCGGATCTGTTGAATGATGGTGAAATGCAACCATCTGAAGATCTTGTGTAGCTCTACAAATATACGTAGCCTATATGGTGGCAAAGGTACGATGATTGAGCGCTGTGAAAGTG
Organism: Aplidium turbinatum; assembly: GCF_918807975.1. NCBI lineage: Eukaryota > Metazoa > Chordata > Ascidiacea > Aplousobranchia > Polyclinidae > Aplidium > Aplidium turbinatum. The sequence goes on along the minus strand of NC_137475.1, from coordinate 28,538,164 downwards.
AAAGATAGGCATTGTCATCCGCTAAAGACAACGTTTAAAAAGCTGCAAATGTAGAATCAAGCCTGCAAAACATCTGCTGTTAGGAATGACTCCGAAATCACTGACGAGTCCAAAAATGTCTTTGAACTTTCTGACTATTTTGGACACATGTTTAGACTACACTTTGTTTGGGAAGTATAAAACAGAAATTGCCCTACAGGTTTTGGAGAAGAAAAAATTTGTCAAGGAAATAATTGCAGAGAATTAAGGGGTTAGCAACTACGATTGTTTGAGCCATAAAAAACAAAAGAAAGTAGACCAACCTTGGCGGGTTTAACGTGTTTTATTACAAAAAGATATACCATAATTAAAAAATAAACTCAAACGTTTTCGTCACGTAGCCTACGTGTGTGCTCATCAGGAATTACTTAAGTCTGCAATAGGGACATAGCCTACACATATAGCCTACAATGAGACATTATAAGATAAGTCTGACTATGCACAAAAGCCTAATTGTAACGACACTCCGGACTGAAAAGCACAAACTGAACAAGTGATGCAAGAATAATTACGAGTAAATTATACGGCAAGAAACAGACCACATGAGATGTAAAGTGCAGGGCACAGGCATGTGACAAACAATTAAAACACACACAAATGGAACGATGAGCCACAGGCAAATAACTGCCTGTTGAGAGACGGATTATTACGTTTGATTCTTAAGGCTTCAATGATCTTAGTCTTAAATTCAGATCTACCCGGAGAGATGACTTTAAATTGGTCGATCGAGACATCGTTACACAAAAGGCGATCTGCTCTTAATAGCACTTTTGGTTGTTATGTTTGAGTTTAAGTGCTCCCCGACCCTTGCCAATAAATGTTTGGTTGACATACCAATGTATGTCTGGTTTGCGTCCTGCAAACAACTAAACTTATACACAACATTTGACGAAATAGTAAAGGGGGCAGGCGGTTTCAGTTGAAAATATTAGTGCACTTAAAATGTTTTATACACTGGATAAACGTCACACGAAATATGGCGTGTAACGTGCACTGACAATTCCTCACACTGAGCTAGAGCCTGTAACAAAAAAGCCAAGATAGTTTCCGTCAATTTCAAAACTTTCAATATGCTTTCTGAAAATCTATAAAATGTGACAAAAAAGGTATGAGATTCAGTCAATCGCTTTTGCTGGCTATAAAGACACGCCTATGTGGTCAGGATGGAATGCTCAACTTACCCGCCCCCGTCTAGCTCAGGCACCTAATGGATGGAATAATTCGCCGGAAAGAACACGTTAACAATTATCGGAAACTTCACTCTGTCAAGCTCTGTAACTGACCTTGCATCCAGGCCCGGAGTTAGGAGGGCAGAGGGTGCAGGTGCCCCGGGCCCCCCTTTTGAAGGGCCTCCGACGTGGAAAAATGTGATTTTGTGTTATTATTTTTTTTCTTTCAGCCTTTCAAGTTTCTGCAAAATGCTGTGCAGTGCTGGATTAATGCTACTGTAGACGTAGAGGTGGTTTTTGCACGGGGCCCCCGATCTAAAAGTGCCCCGGGCTCTCCATCAGCTAAATCCGGCCCTGCTTGCATCAGTAGTTCAAAGCCTCTACAAGTATGCGAAACTGCCTGGTATGACATATCAAAGGCTTAGTCAGTCCGAGAATAAAGATTCAAAACCAACCAACCATGTTCCACGGACACATAGGCTACACAAGATCCAAAATCAGTAGCCTAATCTATACGCCGATTTATAATGTTTTTCTATAAATTTGATTTAAAATATAGAATTTTCGAGACCTTTCACTTATATAGGATTTCTCACTTTTTTTTAACCCAATCAATATTCCGTTGGATCCATAGTTCAGTTTGTTTTTATTTCTGACCATCACAACGAAAAAACAATATAGCCTAGGCCTACTGCGGTAGGCTATGACAAACATATAGCAGAGGTCTAGAAAAAGGTGGAAGGGTATATAGTCATGGCAAAACTGTGACGTCTGTGAGAGCTAATAGGCTGCAAACTAACGTTTGTATCTCTAAATTAGCATTGAACAACAATCTGCTGTTTTAAAAAAATAGACTTAAACATAGGCTACATAGCTTAATAAAAGGATTTGACTCTTTTATATGGAACTTGTTTAGTTGGAAAACCGAACGTGTCTCTTTTAAATTTCAAACGACCCCCCATGGCGTCGCAACATACAGTTTGAGAATTACTGCAGGCCTAATAGGCTACACAAAAAAAGCACAAATGATTTTTTCATTTTTTTCAATTTTTTCAAAAAAGCACAAATTTATCAATCTTGCTGCATAAGCTCGGCAACTTTTACCGACCTCCTGAAAACGCTTCGAGGACCCCGGTTAAGAACCGCTGCTATATGCTGCTGATACAAGAAATGATCTATTTTGAGACGAAATTTCGACGTAGCCTACTAACCCCAGTAATGTTACAATGTAGCCTCAGTGCCGGTCTTAGGGTATTTCGGGCCCTGTGCGGAATATGCTTTGCGGGCCCCAATGACAATTAATCCAATTCAGTAGCGTAGCTAGGTCCTTTGAAAGGGGAGGGGCGGTGGTGGCGGCGTGATCGCTGAAGGCTGCAATCAGCGGCGGGGGTCTGGGGGGCCTCCAACAAAAAGTTTTGAAAAATTACTTTGAATTTGGGGCATTCTAAAAGCATGTTCAACAAAACTTTAGGTAAGTATGAATATTACTGTAAAATGGTGCTGTCCGGTGGCATAGCAAAAGGATAAGATTATGCTTTCTTTGGCATTTTTCGGAAATAAAGCTATGTCTCTTTGTTGAGTCTGGATGCAACCTATTTCGTCCCCTGAAAAATTCGTACCCTGAAATCGTGTAACAAAATTAAATTTCGACCTATTTCGTCCCCTGAAAAGATCGAGAAATTTTGAAATGTTTGCGACAACTCCGATCAGCGACTTCGGCTATGTCGTGTTTTTTTTCTCGATCTTTTCAGGGTACGAAATGTTCAGGTGACGAAATAGGTAGAATTCGTTGAGTCTCTATGTTTTCTTGCTGCTAATTCCTTTGTTGAATTTACTTGTTGAATTTTTCTATTGAAAATGACAAAATTACTGCATTTTCTGAGTAAATTGCGGGCCCCCTAATTTGCGGGCCCTGTGCGATCGCACGGTTTGCACATCCCAAAGACCGGCACTGGTAGGCTATAGCTTCATCTGTAAGTTAAGTTTTTATTGACATTTTGTTGGCATTAAATGCGAAATTTATCAGTTCTGTTTATTACATTTCGAAATAGCAAAAACAAGTAGGATAACCTAAGCCATTCTGTGAATTCAAAACAATTTGTCAATTGGCTAATCAAACTTACGCAAGAAGAACAGTTCAGATTTCTTAAGCCTGCATTAAGAGTTTTGCGTTCAATAGGCAAAAAGGATGAGCTTATTGTTAACGTGAAGGATTTACTGTAATCTCATCGCGGTAATTTCATCGTGGTAATTTCATCGCAGTAATTTCATCACATGGTAATTGTTCCAGACAATTGTTCACCTAATCAAACGTCATATAAAAACCGTTCAGGTCTACTGAATCTTAGCGTATTACGTCATGGAATTTTTCCTAAAAATGAGCCCAAAATTGCACCATCGTTCGTAAGACTTGTGTCAAACCTGTTTAAACATGAAACATTGGATCACCACCTTTGAACACCTGTTAGAATTGCGTGACAATGTCTTTCATTATTGCGTCACAGTTACTGTTTACGTGAGTTTGAGATATCGCAAATTATTCTAGTCATTTTAAAATTGTTGCTTGAAGAGGTTGGTCGCATGTTTAACTGTTTTGCTTAGTGCTTGTCAGCTGGACGAAAATTTCCGTCTTTTATCCAAGTAATCTGTTCTGTAGTGACAAGTTTTTAGTGGTGTATCGCGCGTTGCACCCCATTTTCGACAGCTTTAAGGCTATTTTTACAGAAATACAATTCTCGAATAGACGTTTCCTGAAGAGTGTTTCTTTTCGGTCATTACATACAGACGAACGGATCTGGGAATCTTATGTTACAATTTTCCCACGAAGAGATTATGGTTTACAGCTGTGACCATAAAAAAATAAAAGACGTGACTTTAGCTGGTAGGCCAAAAAGCATTAGAAGCACAAAGAAATAATAAAGACGTGGCTTGTTAGTTGGTAAGCCAAGAAGCAGAAGCACATAAAAAATAAAAGACGTTACTCTGTCTAGTGTTTGGTACTAAAGCAAAAAAATAAAAGACGTTACTCTGTCAAGTGTTTGGTACTGAAACAAAATAATAAAGACGTTGTTGTCAGTTGGAACTTAGAAGCACATAAGTAATAAAAGAAGATCTTGTTGGTTGGTAGTCTACAGAAGCAAAAGAAAATTAAAGACATTTCTTTTCAGTTGGTATTGAAGAACTTCAAGCTAAAAATTAAAGGCGTTTCTTTGTTGGTTCTGAAGGAAAACAACTTTGACATTCATTGGCAAGAAAGAAGATTAAAGACAATTCATCTGTGCTTGAAGATTCAAGTCGAAGAATCCAAGCAAGTTTTGTGGAACTTTAGGACTTCATATACCCGTACAACTACGGTATTGTGCATTTAAATTCCTTTTCATATTTTTACGGTCTTTGCAGTTAAGTTTTTTATAACTACTGTAATAATTTTGTGTGTTTGTGTAACTTAATTTTTTAATTGGTAAATTTAGCCTCAACATTTAATATGTCTACACTCGGTGGTGACAGGGACTCGGCCGCCGTCGATTCGACTGAGTTTAAGCCTGATGATGTTCTTTGCGGTCAGGCAGGCCATTTTGGGGAGGGACCCAGTAACGATGAGGCTAAGTCAGTTCGAGAGGCCCGGCATCTTAGAAGGGATATTTTGACTCAAATTGGGGAACTTTCTGTACCCTTAGGTTCTTTGAGTGATAAGCAGGAACTGTTAATTTTTCGATCTAACTTATCTACTCTAGAAGAGGAATTATACGGCATTTCCATGCTCTTTTGAGTAAAATTTTTAACTCTGCAATTTTGGCAGAACTTCGTGATAGGGTAGATCCCGAATTTAACTCGTTGAAAAATAACTTCGAACAAAAAGTAAGTGAGTTCACAGATATGTTGGATGCTGACATACATCCTGAGGATAGCGCCTCAAATGTAAGCACTAGGATGTCTAAGAGTTCGTCTCGGATAGTTCGTCTCGGATAGCACAAATTAACCTACAGCTAAGACGAGAGGAGCTCCAGATCCAAGCTGAAGCCGAAGCAAGAGCTGCTGAGGCCATCGCGAGAGCTGAGGCCATACGAGCTGAGGCTGCCGTGAGAGCTGAGGCCGAAGCGAGAGCTGCTGAGGCCGCCGCGAGAGCTGCTGAGGCTGTACGAGCAGAGGCCGCCGCGAGAGCTGAGGCTGAAGCGAGAGCTGCTGAGGCCGCCGCGAAAGCTGCTGAGTTCGCACTCAAAGACGCTCAGTTGAGGGCTGAACAACGTAAAGAGGTAGTTTTAGCTGAATATCGATCAGAGTTGGGCTCCCGGCGTAGTTCTAAGAAGGGCCCTTCTAGCCATTCCAGAAATGAACATCAATCGCAGTTTAATTTACATAACCTTTTCCAGACGCCTGTTCAATCTGTAAGTGGACCAGTACAATCCACATGTTTTCAAACTGTTTCAGGAGGTCTCGGGGCCGCAGCTAAGGATCTTCCGAAGGATCTAAAGCCAAACCTGCGAATTTTAGCCGAACTTTTCCCCCAGAGCGTACAGGTCACGGGGCCGCTGATAGCAGTAATGCTTTGCCCCCTTCACAGTTTTCTGCGCCGCTAGGTTTTGATCGCCCAGCTACACGTAATTTGGGTGGTTGTGAGAGGCGTATCGCGTCTCCTGATTTTAACGTTTGTGAGGATCGTGATCGGGCTGTGCATGTGACTGAGCCCCCTCAGCCCCTTAAGGGATATAGCTTGTCTTCTCCCGCTAAATCGAGTTCTCAACAACAGGATAGCTTTTTTGAATACCAAAATAGTAGGACGTTTTTCGATAAGGCGGCCTTGATTGGTTACGATGGTAATAATATGCCATTTATCTTCTTTAAAAATCGTGTTACGGCCTTAATGGCAGCTTCGCCCTTTAAAGGAACTCGTTTGACTTTGTTACAAGCAGCTTGTGTTAGAACAGCTGCGCAAACGGTTGCTAATTTGGTTTCCGACACTCCTGGCTTGTCAGAGGAAGACAGGATAGAAATGTCATTAGCTCGCTTGTCTCAACGTTTTGGAGTTCGTGGAGGTCTTTTCGCCGAACCGGAAATTAGAAAGTACCGCTATGGTAGCAAATTGACTTCGATCTCTTCCAGTGATTTGAAAGAGTTTAAAGATGAATTGTCGCAGTGTCCGCTTTACGCGCAAGCTTATGGTCAGCGTGACAAATTGGAAGGACGTTTTGTTTTGGATTTGGCTAAGCGACTCTCGTTTGACGCTAAGCAGCGTTATCTTGACTTTTTAGGTGATCAGTATAGTGGTACTGAATTACTGATGAGCCTACTTTTCAGAGTTTGTTTGAATTTGTAGTACGGGAGGAAACGCGCAAGTCGACTGATTTTAGCATTATGCTAATGGGCGATTCTGGTGAGTCGCAGCATTTTAAAAAGTTTGGCAAAGGAAAATTGCCTTCTTGTCCGGTTGTTGAGGCGCACCCATGCCTGTCTTTGTAGTGTCAGGCGTATGGAGCATGCGTCGGCGTAGGAAATGAACGAATGGAGTCTGGTAATAGGCTACTTGACTTCCGTTCAGAATTCTTAGATGGTCTGCCCAAGTAGCCGCAGAAATGTTTTGTTCATCAGCTTCGTTGATCAGAAGTTGAGCGGCTGGTACAAATGGTTGTCTTCATTTCAATCGACGGGGGTGCTCGTTTGGGGGAGCAGTGCCCGTCGACTGAGAGACGGAGTGGGTTCTTCGTGACGAAGCTCAGCGGGTTGGATGCCAGCAAGAATGCGGAGATTGTTCAATGGTGTGGGACGCAGGTATCCGGTCACTGTGCGCAGGGCGCTGTCAATGGCAGTGTCGATGTGGTGGCAGTGAGCACTGCAGCACCAAAACAGGTGCACAGAACTCTGGTGAAGAGTAGACAAAGGCTAAGGCTGCTATAACGCAAAGTGTCAGCCCTCGCCCCCCAGCTAGAGCCTGCCAGGTGCTTGAGTAGCCCAGCGCGGGATGTCAGTTTCATGGTAACAAAACTAGTGTTTACACCCCACGCTCAAGCTCCAATTCGCTTTATACAAAACAGGCAAATACCCAATTATTTCAAAAAAGTTTAAAATGCATGGGAATCAAGGTCGGGGACAGTTTACCCCAAAATATGAAGAAAAAAACATGAAAAAAGGCTACAAATTTTTCAGTAAAATGAGCAAAAAACACTTCTTTAATAATCAAGAGTTATAAAAACGACATCCACTACCTGACTTTATGTCCATTGTTATTATTTTTTGTATTTCTTGCGTCTGTATCTGCATTTGTTTTTTTTTCTGTTTTTCCTTCCTTCTTCTTTTTTGTGTCAATTTGCTATTAAAAAAACGTAATACTTTCTTTCGTAAAATTGTTTGAATGAGAGAGTGCAGACTCGACGCCTTCAGGGCTACGGTCTTTCGCACTCTCTCATTGGATGCACACTGTACGTTTGTGTTTTATGTACGTTTCGCATCCAAACAAAAATAAAATGACCATCCATCCATCTTTGACACTTAATGTATAATAATTTTCGTTGTTCTGTTAATAAAAACAAAATTTCTTTGTTTGAGATCTCACGCGTGGAATCTGCTCAGTGCTCATGTTGCGGTAACCTCTCCAATATAGCTGTAAAAACCAATTGAACATATAAATCACACCTCAAAATCACGATTTGGCCTAAAAAACGTTTTCTCGGAGATACAGAGGTGACTAATTAACAAAATTGCTAAAATCAGACAATGGCAAATTACACGAACTGAAATATAGGAGGTTTGTCCGGATGGACCAAAATGTTGATAAATTACACTTAGACAAATTGAACCAATCTTCTCTCAGAGCGCGCACAGTCGTGTCATGCAAAATGTATGATCTTGTTTTTTAATCCACAAATACACAAAAACAAAGGACTAGGCTACACATTAAGATTAAAGAATTATGTACAATTGTACAAGCCGCGCCAATAACTCAAGTAAACTGATATAAGCAATTTCTCATTAAAATAAAACGAATTTCAACCCACTGGACAACTGACTCTCTTCATATGAAACCTAAACCTGATAATAATAATAAGATTGCAGGGTTTGCTTTAATCAACAAAAAGTATGAAAACCCATGAACTGGACAACGTTTTACCACTTCAAAAAATTATCTTTCAAAAGCAAAGCATTCATTCCAACAGCAACATCCGGACAATGCAATCAAACTTTGCTTTAACTAACATAGCCTCAATGTTGTCACAGGAGGCCATCGTAATGATTGGATTAAGTTTGAAAAAAATTCCAACAGAAAAAAATACAGCAAAATCAAGAAACACACAAAAAAGTTTGATTAAGATACTAAAACTAAATCTGTTTTTTCAAGCTTTTAATCGCTTTTATTTTCATAACATATCAAGTAATCATAGAGAGAACAGGTCAACTTGACGATGTGGCGAAATTCAGCGAAATTTACAGCACTGATGTTAGTAACGTCAATCATGGATGGCGGAAAACGACGACTTTAAACATGTTTAAAGACATATAAAAGGTATTAGGCAAACAGATACAAAATAATGATGTGATTAGCTTAAACTATTCTGCACCGTGACAGCCGTGCATGGACATTGTCTGGAATTGAAGCAGCGAACTTCGGCTTCTAGTTCGACACATAAACCGGTCACACCAGTTAGTCCAGTACAATCAATTGATCCGATTCTACGCTGGGAAGCACCAGAGACCTTGTTTCTTCCCTGGTATCGAGTACTGGCATGGAGGAGGGTTGTTGACTGGACCTTTGATCCATGGACAACACGTGAGTTGGACCTCGCCTCTGAAAAAATATCATAATAAGACTCTCATACAGCACTGTTAGCCGAAGATGCCCAAGCGCAGCACGGTGTGTATCTGATTATCAACCGCCCTTGATGATATGCCACTGAAAAGTCACAACCAATTGAAAACTGCATGTGGTAGTGCGAATAACACTGGCCGACATTTTTTCCTGGAATGCTGGCCTATTTTGAGGTATATTTCGGAGCGCTGACTCTAAAAAAGTAACCATTTTTTTTCATCAGCTCTAGTTTTTGAGATATGATATACCCCCCTGTGACGTTCGATTTTTTCTAGTTTTCATTTCATATCCCACTATGTCTCTCGGTCGACAGGCCCTGGAGCCAAACCATCTCCATTCTAAGATCTCCGCTCCCCCAAGAGAGCACCTCCGTCGACTGAAATCAAGACACCCATTCGTGCCAGCCGCTCAACTTCTGATCAACGAAGCTGATGGACAAAACATCTCTGCGGCTAATTGGGCGGACCATAAATGGAACTCTCAATGGAAGTCAAACACCACTAGACTTCATCTGTTCATCCCCGATGCCGACACCCGTCCCACCGGCCAGGCCTGACGCTACGAAGACAGGCATGGGTGCGCCTCAACCGTCTCGGTACGGGCGCCGGGCTTTTCCGCTCAATCATGCCCAATTCTCTGCCTGTGAATGTGGTGTCGAGGAACAGACCGCAGACCAACGTCATCAACGATTGCACCATCTTAAAGCAACTTAATGGATTGGAAGGTCCGCGTGTCTTGGGCGATGGAACAAAAAAACTGGCTGCTCTCTAGTAGCCTTCCAGCTTAATCTGGAGACATCGTGAAAATAGGGTGGTAAAAGAATAGACCCTCGGCCCCAGACGGTCACACAACAACGACGACGATGAATCTGTAGTCTAGCCGACTGATAGAGAGAAGCAAAAATGCAAATTTTATTCCAGCACTTAAACTTTTGACAGACCGTTTGCTAAAAAAACGACTGATTTAAAACAAAAACGAAATAGAACAAAAACGATTTTTATCCCTAATCATATCATCGTATTAAGTTCCTTCCTCTCGTCGAGAGTTGGAGGCATGGAAGCGCCAAATTTCTCTGTTGTGAGATTTTTCTATTGCAGTTTTGTAATCAAGTTCTGACCAGTCTTTAATATCATTAGTCCCAATTCTTGGTGGTATGCCCTTATTGCGTTTTCCATTCACTTTTCCTTCTAGTCGTTGCCTTCGAATAGATTTATGGCAAATCATATGGCCAAAACATTTCAATTTTTTTGTTTTGATTATTTGTAGAATTTTCATATTACGCTATTACTGTACAAATTTTGAGTTATTTTACAAAAGGAAGTCACCATTCTAAGGTAGTGGTAGGTTTTTCTTCTGGGTCTGGTGTTAGGTTCACTTTACATAAAATTGAGGAGTGTTTTTGATTGCTTTCCATCTGTTTCGATAAATGTTGCGAGTTCCGTGTCATGTTTAACATCGTGACGCAACTTCTGACAAAATTGCGTAATCTCTGACACCACCTTTTGAAAATTGCTTATCAACACCAGGGGAATTACCTACAAGGGAATATCTTTTCTGGCAGTGTAACTGAAACTATGGCTGGTAAGAAGACACCAAAGCAACAAAGCATTATATAAAAAGGCAATAGCTTTATAAAGCTGGCGCGATCTTCTAGTTATTTTTGACGTTGCAGGCTTACGCCCAATGTTTGAAGATTTAGATGACGGGAAGGTACCTAATATGTGTGTCCACTTTCAAACATACCATTCAGGTGCCTTACCAACAGCACACAGCCACATGCTCTTAAGCGGTAACTGAACAAGCGTGTGCTACCCTTAACATCTTTCGAACGTCAAACAAAGGCTCTCGCCACTTGGCCATGTAGTTTTCTTTTGTTTATCAAAGACTAGTCTGCCTTGCAATAATAATAAACCTTAACCAGCTTACCCTGTGCATCAAAGTGTCATGAAGACGCTGCGTAAGCTTGGAGTTTTCACTAAGAACGTTTTGGTATTCCCCAGAAATTCGCTTGCAATCCTCCTCGCAACGCTTAAGCTGCAAACAGAAGACGACGCATTGCTGATAAGCTGTCACCGGCATACATTTCAAAACATCATGCGACATAAATGGACACTTGCAAGAGTGATAATATAATTATAAGGGTTGTGATTTATACGAAATTTGAATTGCGTTAACATTACTGATTCTGTAACTATCAGTAATTCTCAAACTGTGCAAGTGTGCATAGTTTGAAATTTCAAAGGACATCGCACAAAGGATTGGTTTCAGAACTAAAAAAAATCATATAAATGAGTTAAATCTTTAAAGAAGCCTATGTTGACTATGTTCATCTTAATTTGTTTGTAACAGCGGATTGTTAATCTATGCTTAACTTTGAAATACAAACGTTGGTCAGCAGTCTATCAGCACGAGCACAGGTTTGCCATGACTGTGATTACAACAAAATATTGATTACAAATGAAAAAAATGGAGAAATTCTTTGTAACGGTCGCGAAATTCTATAAAATATTGATAAAATTTATAGAAAAACATTAAATCAGCATATTCCGTAGGCGTAGATTACCGATTTTTGATCTTGTGTGGCAAGATACTGTATTATAGCCTATATAGCAGTGGTTCCCAACTCGTTTTTAAGGCGACCCATTTTCAAAAAAAATTCAGTTCGGTAAAATCTTGCGACCCAAGCAAATTGTCGTAGTATTTTAAAAACCATACAAGATTGTGTTGCAAACAAACAGCACTACAAAAACAGTAACTTTTCCCTAAAATACTATGTTTATCAAATCACTAATGAGATAGCTGTGCTGGCTTGCTGTCAGTGAGTTTTTGAAGTCGAGGCGTTATTTTGCTTAGGCATAGCCGGATGTCGGCTTTAACTTCCAGCCGGTTTCGCTGTTTAGTTTTCAATACACACATGGCGCTAAATCCAGTCTCACAAAGCCAAGTTGTTGCAAATAGAATCTGTTTTTGACTCACTAATTTTGAAACTGTGGGATACACTTTGCACATGGAAGCCCAAAAGTGGATGTTTGCAGAATCTTTGGGGTATTTGTGTTTGAAGGACGCAAAAGAAATACGATTTCCTCCTTCTGTCGGTATGTTAATAAACTGTTCTGCAACATGGGTGGGAAGTTGAGGCAGAACTTTTCCAACAAATAGATCAATTATCCAATCATTTTGGCTATTAAGTGTTAGAGATTCTCCATAGTAGTGCACAAACTTTTTGTCAATCTGTTCCAGGTGTCCAATTATGGTTTGCTTAATATCAACTTCCTTGCCACAAATATATTGCGTTAGCTGAGAAAATGTATCGTATCATCGTACTCATCTCTGGTGACATAAATTTTCCAGAATATGAGTTTTTTGTAGTAAGCAGAAACTTTTGGGGCGCGATCAATCACTGTAAAACCGTTGCCTTGCATAGATAAATTTAGAGAATTCAGAAAGTCAAATATATCGGCAAGGTAAGCAACTTTTGAATCTTCTTGCAAAAACGTCTCGGCTAATCTCACTCAGTTCTGTTGCCTCAGTAAGATAGCAATCTCCTCCGGCAAATTATAAACTCGCTTCGGGACACGACCTCGTGACAACCATCGCACTTCTGTGTGCAGCAGCAATACTCGATAATAATCAGAATCCATGTCAGTGCACAAAGACGAAAACAAACGCCGATTTAGTTGACTTGTTTTGATGAAGTTTACACACTTCACAACATCATTCAATACTTCGTGCAGCTCTTGAGACAGCTTTTTGCAAGCAAAGGTCCCTCTGTGGAGAAAGCAGTGAGCCCATACAGCACTTGGGGCTATTGCCTTTGATGCGTTTTACCACATCAGACCATGTGTAGACCAACGTGTGGAAAAATTTGTCATGGTTTGTCCGACATAGCGTTCGTAACATATAGTGCACGTTACAATGTATATCCTGAAATTTTGGCAAGTTAATTTATGTTTGAGACTGAAATTTTTGGGTTTACATTTAATAATAATAATAAAAACTGTTAAAACTTCTTACACTACGATCATGCTGCAAAGCTTTCCGATGTCTCGACATGAAACGCATCATGACTTGTGTTTACATTTTCCAGTTTTGTGATTGATCTCTTCACGTTTTAAATTTTTTTTATTGTTATTTTTTTGCCTAAGATACAATATGTCTGAAAAACAAGCAACCCAAAAAAATAATCAGGCGACCCAACTTTGGGTCGCGACCCATGCGTTGGGAACCACTGCTATATAGCATATTAGCATAACTTCGTCAATGTCATCAATTGTCATAAGTGCGTCGCGAGTTCAGAAAATTCTTCTTAGTCTGTCACTTCGAAACTTAGGCTATGAAACATTTGATTCGTTTGAGACGCGACATACCAAAAATTCAGATAATTTTTTTAGGGGTCCGTGACCGCTTCAAAGGCACCAAAAGAGGTCCGCCAAGACAAAAAGTTGAGAACTGGTAATCTAACACGTGTTTCATTACAACTTCGATAAATATAAGACAAAACCATAAAAAAGCTTTGAAATTAATCACGCAGGTTTTGATAAGAATAAGTCAATAAAAATGTTTATTTGGCTGCGTGTCGTGTCAGAATGCATAAGTGTAGATCTATTACCAGTTAACATACTTCGTTTAGAAATAGAAAATACAGTGCCTGAAAATCTACAGTATTATTATCCATAAATCATCGGCGTATTGTACCTTTTCTTTGAGATTTTGGATGAGGTTTTGATCAGGAGCAGGTTGGTTGCTTCTCCTTGCCGCCACCACCAGAGCTGCTTGTAATTCATCAATTTGCTGTTTATACTCGATTTCTTCCAGTTCGTAAGCTTCAACTTTCTTCTGCAAATCTTCGGCGATCTTCTCAGCGGTCTCTTGACGCTGCTTCGCAACGGAAATATTATGCTGCGCGTCCTGCACCGTCGCATCGCGTTGATCGCGAAACAAGTCGGCGTCCTCTCGAATCCGTTGATAAAAGCCATCAATGACACGCTGTAAACAAATAGCAAGACGCCAGTGCATGAGTATGAGTGAAAATATGGCGAATTGATCAAAATCAGATATTGCACCTTGAAAAACTATGTAATTGTTGTTGAAACAATTTAAATGCACATTAATAACTTGAGAATTCTTGTTTAAGCAAGTTGAACAATAATTTTCCTAATGTCAACACCATATAAATTTTCAGCTTTCTGGCAAAACTTCATTCCCACAGTTCCTTTGAAATAGTTTTTTATATTGGACATATGCGCGTGGATGGTGTCAACAACGGGCCAAGCTACCTTTGGGTTAGAATTTGTACACAAATAAAGCGAGTACAAAAGTAAACTTCTACATTCGGTCATGAATCAATGCAATCGTTTATAAAAACAAGTGTAATATTGACACGAGCAAGCACAATGTGTTCGGAACCGCTGATATCATAGCACTGTTACCACACTATTGGTCATCAAATAGGAACATAAATTGAGCAATCAAAGCGAGTGGCGACACTCAAAAGTGGGTTTGAGTTTTACAAAGATGCGTCTCAATGAAGTACTTAAACCCATGGTGATTGGTGACCTTAACACAAAGGCCATGCCAACTTGCAGCTTCAAATTTAATTGTTAGTAACCAAAATCGCTAGTAAAGTTTATAGTTTGAGTACTAGGTGCGATTTAGAGCTACTTTAGTTTTGGGCTACTAAATTTTGGCACTTGTGTTGGAAACCCAAAAAGCGTCCAGCAAAAGTGGGCTACAACACATTAACATCACATATAATCTTGCCAGAGTGATAACAAAACAAATAACAAACAAAGCCAACACGTCGACTGTGCAGAGCAACGTAGATTTGGAGTTATGTATTTCAATTTTTGATAAAAAAATAAAATTTTGATAGAGAGGTGATTTGATGAAAAAATAGTTGCTAACATACAGTGGTAAAGCAATTTGTCACAATGTACACTGTACAGTTTATAAACCATTAAAGTTACGGCAAAGCTCCGATGTTCTTACTTGTTGTGCTTCGGTGAAAACAATATCGCTGCTTTCATCAGAATACCTATCCAGTTCTGTCTGCAGTTGTCGGTTTCTTTCTTTTAATTCTTCAAATGATTCTTGCAGTTTCTTCATTGCAGCATCTTTTTTTTTATTGTATTCTTGCCATTGCAAGTTCATGCCATTTAGCTGAAATACGTGAAATTGTATGAAAAAGTGTTATGAATAATCCCGAAAACGCACGACGACCGCTTACAAATCTGGAAAGGATATTTCACGAAAATGCATTAGTGTCGTGCTGAAAACAAACTGACGAATATCAAAAATGTTAGCATTAAAACTACTAAATTGACCCCAAAATAAAATGTTCCATTACTTTCAGGACAGCTAAACTTTGCAAGAATCAATCTGGGCTTACATTTGAGTTACCCAACAACTTGCTGTTAGTGTGCATACTCAATTCAATGTGCCTGGACGTGCAAGCACACTTATATGCCAAGGCGAAAACATACACTTGGCATAATAGTGCGGTCTATGACTTTTTGCCGGGGTCCTACTGACGCCATCCTTAGGCCGCAAGGCGCGAATGACGCAAGACCTGAATACCGCAATGAATAACGCAAGGCCCGAATGCCACAATGCGTGAATGACGCGAGATTTGATTATTTCGTACTAAAATTAATTGAATTCGGTAGTAATTTCATTTGTCACGGTAGCAATTTCAATTTTCACTCTTTATACAAACAAAAATATAAAAATTGTTTTTGCACTTAACAAAAGAAAGATGAGACTATTTCTCACTGAAATCAATTGTTTTTTTTATGTTTTAATACGGTAGTAGTTTCATTTGCACGGGAGCAATATCATTTTTTTCCACTTTACAAAATAAAGATGAGGCTTTAATCTTAATGGACACGTCTGCAGGGAACTCTTACTAATCAGAAACGTTTGGCAAACTCGAAGTGTAGGCTAAGTGTGGTTTCCCGCAGTTAATCTCGTTTAGAATTATTTTTAAAATTTAGAAATTTTGATACCACCTAGACATTTTTTGACTTAAATTCCGTCACAGAAAATTTCTTGGTTAGGCTATAGCTAATTGCTGTTGGCCTAGTCAAAATAAAACTTTATGTCTTTCTGAAACCTCAATGTAGACAAAATGATTAAGTATAGTTTGCGCTGATGAGTGATAAACAAAAATAGATAATTAATAGTTAATACATCATGTAAAAAAGCCATCATGGCAATATAATGATAAAAAAGTTCAGATACCCTCTCAATGGAAGCGGTTGACCGGTTACGACCAAATATTAAGATTTTAGCAAGGCAGAAACGCACGCATAGAAATGCTTTTTTCCTTAAAATTAGTTGAAGTTCAGTTGACAACTAAAAGATGAAAAACGGCCAAAACTCTTGATGTGACTGAAAGACAATAATGATGTTATAAACACGTTTGTAAATGTTTGGTTGGTAACAATGATTAAAAAACACCAACTTCATTAATAATCTGTTCTTGGAATGTCACTGAGCACATAGGCGTAGCCAGGGGGGGGGGAGAAAGGGGCCATGCCCCCCCCCAAATTTTCAAAGTTTGGATTTCGAAGTTGAACCCTTTGTTGAAAATATAATATAATTTGTATAAATTTATATGGTTTTCCAAGATATCTGGCTATTAACAACCCCCAGGACTTTTTTTAGACACACAGAAAAACACCAATAAATTTTGCAAATCGTAAATCGCGAAAAATTTACTCGATTTACGCTTCTTTTAACTATTCTGTGGAAGCAATTTCAGAATCGCTTACTCAGTTGGGTTTTTGTGTAGCTGAGTTTTTTGTATTCTCTAATTTTAGCCGCAGTTTTTTCCCGTTCGTGTGTAACAGCTACCTTTAACAAGTTAATAGCTATTTATCTGCTAATAAATTTCATACAAATATTACCCTGAAAGTGTTTCCACAAAGCGCTATAATCCATTATTTGAGTGCAATTTTACTAAATTTTCCAGGGGAGCATGCCCACGGACCCCCTAGAATACGCGTGCCTTCGGCACGCTCTAACCCCCCACCAGCTTCATTGCTTACCTTGCTTAACCCACCAGGACACGCTACTGCACATCAGATGGCGATGTCTTAAACCAAACACTTTGTCTTTCAATTCATCAAATATTTGGCCCCCCTAAAAATTTTTTCTGGCTACGCCACTGACTGAGCACTATTTCTTGTCTTGCATTCAAGTTTCAAAACAGAAAAGTTTCAAGTGCACGAATTGTGCAATTTAAGTGACTGGTGACCCCCCCCCCTCTCTACCCACACCCACAGTCCACACCCCTGATATTTCATAATCAGAAAATTTTCAAACCAACTTTACGAAAAAAAGTTTTCAGCAGTTGAATTAAGCTTTCATGACATCACAACGACAAAATTGTGTATATATAACGAAGATCAAAGGTAGCATTTAAAGGTGATGGAAAAACAACTTGACCTGATTGAAAAAGGCTGATTGCATTTTTTAATTCAACGCAAAAAGTTGATTCAGAAACAGTCAAAACATCTCGTAGCTCAGTGTAATTATTATTGACGCTGATAAAGAAAAATAGAGAAATCAATGCGAGAAACCATAGTTTTACCGCTACTTCTATTTACTATTTCTACTGTGAAAATGAAACTGCTGACGCATCACAAATAAAAAGCAATTGGTTTTAGTGAGAAATAACCAAGTCTCATCTTTATTTTGTCAAGTGTAAAATAAATTTTAATGTTTTTGTTTGAATAAAATTGAAAATTGAAATTGCTACCGTAATCAAAAAAACAATTATTTTAGTACGAAATAATCAAATCTCGCGTCGTTCGTTAGGGCTTTGAGTCGTTCGGGTCTGGCGTCATGCGTGTTTGCGTCATTCGGACCGCGGCATAAAGTCGTGTATCGTGCACCAAATAAAATCAGGCCTCGAAATTCGTTTTTGTTGACGGCGGACAAAAGTGTCCGGTCTGAGCAGCTATCTCGGCGGACAAATTAAGTCTCACGGCGGGCACACCAGTTTTAACGTCGATCGTCATGCTTAATCACTTTATCTTGATATTTCTTCGCCATTTGAGAAGTACAGCTAATAGCTATACACTTATACAGTTTAGAAGGCTTTAAATTTCAGCGAAGTCACTCTGAAAGGCTTTTATCCGACCAACGACGTGCGCTTGAAGAGTCAAAGCGTCGTGTAGCTGCTTAATACGACGCATAACTGATTAACTTCCACTGAACGAGGTCGTGTGGCTTCCTGCGTCACAATGCTCTGGGCACAAGCCGGAAAACTTCTACACTATCGCTACTATTTTCTGCTGTGCAAAGTATCACTAGGCTTTTTTTAGGTTTATTTTTGCAGGTCATGTGAGCGAAAGTGAATTTTCCCTGGGCTTTTTCTTACTGTAATACCAAAACTTAACAATTTTTGCTGCATCTTGCTGTAATAGCCTACTTGCATTTTTAATTTTGTAACCAACCTTTCCTTATCAGTATTACTCGGAGATCAAAGCCAGACATTGTGACATAAGACTTGAACTAAGCTGCGCGTGATTAGTGTAGAACTACCGGTACTCCCATCGATTCTTAGCGAAGAATTCATCTTTGTTACGATGATTCAATGTCATTAATCGTTAACGCAACGTAAAAATCAAAAAGTTTTCCTGCTTGAATGGAAGCTAAGGGATACAGTATTCACATTTTCTAGATGCGCGCTAGAATACGCGGGAAATTATATTTTCGCAACAATTGTTCGTGCTATGCAATGACGATTTGTATCGCTAGTTCTTGTGTTATATCTGGCGGACAAATATGACCGATGTAGAGGATACTTCCCGCGGACATCACATGCTGTGACGGCGGACATGTCCGCGGTGTCCGCCGTGAATTTCGAGGCCTGAAAATACACTTTAACTGGTATTTGAAAACTCCCATCATAGTGCGCTAAATGATCTAAATATCTAAAATGTGTAACGGTTTTCCTTTCTTTGTGTACGGTAGTGTTTTAAAACATTTCTACAGGTCAGCAGCCTATGCAATAGGGTGGGCCGTTTTTGACTTTTTTTCGAAATTCAAAAACGGCTAGTCATAAAAAGTGGCACATGCATGAAAAAAATTTCGCGTGCAAAATTTTATCAGTTTGGGGGTGCATCTTCTGCCCCCGCAGGGGGGTCAAACTTTCAATTTTTTGAAAAAAAAGGGGAAATTTCACTTTCCGTTTTAACATAATTTTTTTTATAATTTTTCTACTGGCTAGTTATAAATTGTAAGTGGGATGTACCCAGAACTTTCCTATGTAAAGGCATGTTCGAAGCTTAAGGTTTACTGCCCCCGCATCGACGACCAAAATGCTGAATTTTCACCAATTTGAAATGCTAATTTGTCATTGCTCAATAAACAAACTTGTCGCAAAAGGGCGAGATGGTGTTAACGCTGTACGCTCATTTATGTTCTATCCATTAACTTTGCAGGATGATACGAATGAGGTACGAACATCAGTACATATTTATGATAAACAGTTACAAAAAAAAATGAATAACCATTTGAAATCAAATTCTAAAGGTGGGCCTAAATTTCAGCAAAATTTGGACCAAATGAAAGAATCTGCAAAGCAAAAACATTTGAAATCGGTTGTGGTAGCCTAAGTGTTCCAATTTTCTGGAATGTACTTGCCCGCAGGAAAATCGTGTCGCTGTTACAGAACAACAGTTCCTTCTTGATCAAAGAACAACTCGCATAATG
The DNA here is from genome assembly GCF_918807975.1 of Aplidium turbinatum. Lineage (NCBI taxonomy): Eukaryota > Metazoa > Chordata > Ascidiacea > Aplousobranchia > Polyclinidae > Aplidium > Aplidium turbinatum. The sequence continues at coordinate 28,518,436 of NC_137475.1, read as the reverse complement.
GTGATTGATAAACATGATAAATCGGCCACAAAATCTAATTTTAAACGTTTTCCGAGGTGAGTCGCAAGATCAGAACAATTCCGTTCTTTACGTGAAGACCCAGGAGCAGGCACAAGTAGCGCTTTGGTTAAAACACCTTTAATTTCTTATTCAAGCTCAGAAACTTTGTCATCCAATGGAGAACGCTGCGAAGATTTTGATTATCAACCCAGTTTTGCCTCGGAAAACCCCAGAAAATGCAAGGTTACTTCCAGTTTAGTAGTATTTGCTGAATCATGCGATCGTAGGCCTACTGGTATTTCAGATAGGTCTGCAGCACTTACTGCTTCATCATTTCTACAAGATGCGGGAGTTGTAACGGATAGCGAATCTCAATCTGTCATAGATAAAAGCAAAGTGAGAAGAGCGAGAAAAAAAATGAGGTTTACAACTCAAATGGAAAGTAGGCCTATCATGTGCCTAAATTTGCAAAGCATATAGTTTGATGGCCGAAAAGATTAAATCATCAAACAAAATGAAATTGCTGGGCGACTTCGAAAACATTTCGTAGTTGAAGAACACATTACTTTACTTGAGGAGCCAAGCTATCATTTCATTGGTCATTTTGCTGCAGCCAACTGATCTAATGTGTCAATAGCTAGCCTACCGGGATTCTTGAATATCTTGGATCCAATAAAATCAGCTACGATAATGTAATGGCAATTGGATGCGATGGAACCGGAATAAACACAGGTCAAAAAGATCATTTCCAAAAGCCACTTCAATGGTTAATATGCCTACTCCATAGTAATGAATTGCCTCTTAGGCATCTTATAAAAGATGTGGCAATACTAGCAGACCTGATAGCTTCACTGGGCCCATTATAAAGCAGCTAGCCACTGTCACACAACTAGATGTTGTAAAATATAAAGCAGTTCCGGCACCAGAGATTGAAATTGATGAAAATGACCTCAGCACTGACCAAAAATATCTTCTACACATGCACAGAGCAGTGAAAAGTGGAGATATATCAATTCATTTCGCATATAGGAGTCCAGGTATGATGAACCACTCAAGATGCTGGTTGAACACAGCCAATAGAATTCTACGTTTATATGTTGCATCTAACGCGTCAGCTGTATTGGTGGAACGTGTGGACTATATTATGAATGTTTATATTCCAGTATGGTTTACCATTATAAAGGAAAGCAATTTTACTAATGGCCAAAAACACTTCTTTAAAATTCTACACTCTGCTCAGAAGCTATTGAATAAAGCTTGCAATATCCTCAACAAAGTAATATAGAGGTATGCGTTTTATGCCCATCCTGAAAACATTTTGATTGCAATCATATGTTATACCAAAGAGTATATGTAAGGGAACTAGGATGGAGAAGAATTTTCAATTCAAGAATATTATCATCTTACAGCACTCGTCAGCAAAAATTCACCCTGTCAATATTGCAGTTCAGTTCCGAACGTTACTTTGAGATGATAGACTGGCAAAATATTCCAGTTAAGGAACCTCCAGCGATGCGTGGTGTTAACAGCAATGTTATAAAAGAGCACATCAAAACAAAGATGCCTTCACAACAGTTGTTTTCTACGTTTTCTCTGCCACACACAACAGATGCTCATCACATGTGGTGGACAGCGTTGAAAGAGATGGGTAGCCTACATTAAAGCAATATTACAATCAAGGAAAAAAAATTCCTAGGTTCCAGTCGAAACAAGATTTATGATTCAATAAACTTCAGTCAAAACTAAATTTGAGCAATAATCTGGTGAACTGGCTAAAAGACTTTGTTGTTTGTTGTATTTTTAACTCAATTTCGTTTTTTTTTTTGTTAACACAAGTTCTTTTTTATCGTTACATTGCTGTCAAACAAAGTTTACTCTTGTATGTGGTTCTGTAGTAGCCTGTCAAGTGAACGTTTAATGGTTTGTAAATGACAAATTTGTGTAAACAAAATCATGATAACAATTCACGTGGAACTGTACAGTACATTGCATTTACGGAACCTGCAGATCATATTGCTTTTATTCTGAAGTAAATTATAGGTTGCGTTTTATAGCTGCAACTGATCAAACGTAAGCTACTATTGCTTTTAATTTAAGCAAGACGACGTCTTATAGTTTGTCAGTTCGTATCATCCTGCAAAGTCAGTGGACAGAACATAAATGAGCGTACAGCGTTAACACCATCTCGCCCTTTTGCGACAAGTTTGTTTATTGAGCAATGACAAATTAGCATTTCAAATTGGTGAAAATTCAGCATTTTGGTCGTCGATGCGGGGGCAGTAAACCTTAAGCTTCGAACATGCCTTTACATAGGAAAGTTCTGGGTACATCCCACTTACAATTTATAACTAGCCAGTAGAAAAATTATAAAAAAAATTATGTTAAAACGGAAAGTGAAATTTCCCCTTTTTTTTCAAAAAATTGAAAGTTTGACCCCCCTGCGGGGGCAGAAGATGCACCCCCAAACTGATAAAATTTTGCACGCGAAATTTTTTTCATGCATGTGCCACTTTTTATGACTAGCCGTTTTTGAATTTCGAAAAAAAGTCAAAAACGGCCCACCCTACTATGCAATAGCTGGGCTGGGCAGCACCCAACTACTGTGTACCATCAAAAATAGTCTACTGTAACCGAGTTAGTCAGCTTCATTACAAACGCCAAAATACATTTCTAATGGTTCCTTCCATTTCTGTCTGTTTTCTTTTGTATTCTTGAAGTCTTGTTTCCAGTTCTTGATTCTTTTCCTGTTAAAAATCGCAATTTAAAAATACAGTAGTATAATATACTCGTACATACTGTATTTTATACGAATCAAAATCTTGGGAATTGTTTCAGCAAGACAATTTGTGAGAACAAAGAGACCTGAACTTAAAAAGAAAAAACTCAAGTTATTGGAATAAAATGCTTTTAAATGACATCTTAAACCTTATGGCGTAGACCAGTGCTACTTACTTATGGCGTAGACCAGTATTTTAAAGTGAAAAAATAACTCGTTTTTAGAAATTTTTATGAAAATAATGCGTGAAAAAATCAAAGCAAAAATAATTCGACTGTTGCGGGAAACATCAAGCCGCGTTGACACCAACAAGAGTGACACCAACAAGAGTGACACCAACACTAGTCACGACTCCGAAGACGAATTTTTTGGTATGTTGGTGCAGTCGCATGAAACGTCAGTAAGGAAAGAAAAGTCAACTGTGGAGGCCTTTTTTCAAACAGAAGCAAGTTCTTGAGCTTTCCCAGTGCCGATTTAAAACGTCTCTTCATTACATATAACACCACATTCCTTCCAGTGCTGCGGTAGAGCAACTTTTCTCCGTTGGTGAAGATGTGTTGAAGCCAAAGCGGCAGGACTTATCGATTTGCATTTTGAAATACAGTACTGGTGTTTTTGAAAGATACTTAACAATAAAATTCCACAATGATGTTGAAATGGTATTGTAAACGAATGATATCATTCGTTCTTGAGGTCATTTTTATATTTATATGAGGGTGTCGGTACATCCGGTTTTGCGCAGCTTTTAATTTGTTTTTTTGTTTTTTTCTTCAAAAAAGTTCAACTGAGTCGTTACTACACACAACTCCACGAACGACACATTGCGGTGTCGGCACACAAGTATAGCCTGTTGCTATAAAGCCAGATTCGAAATATAAGTATTGTATTGTTAAACAAAACTTGAACTCATTTTTTTCCTGTTAACTCTTTTGCACTTGTAATTGCATTATAACTTTAATCAGAATCGGAATAAATTACCTTTGAAAGTGATTGTCTCTTATTTATGTAGATAGTAGACATTTCCAAGCAATCATGTCTTGCCATTTGAAGAATTAGATAAGTCATATATCCTAATCGCTTGACAGCATCAGTACGAAAATTAAACCGCAAAAAAAACATCCTGAGCAATGAGCATAGCGAAAAACACATACTGATCAACACAAAACAATATTCAATTAAATTAGTGTCAAGATAATCGCGTACCGGCAGTCAAGTGCTTGCGCACCGGCACATGTACGATTATCACAGTTTGAGTAGCACTGGCATAGATCACTTTGACATTGAGCATACCTGAAGTTGTGAAGTAGATGCTGCAGCTACTTCTTCCGATATTCTCCGCTCGTGAGAGGATGTTAACTCTGCTTCCCGTTTTTGTAGTCTGTATAATATTTTTAAATTAAGAAAGCAGCAGAAACAATCACAGTAAAAAACAAATGGATTAAATGACATGCTAATACGCTCTTTGGTATTATCTTTGACTAATATGCTATTCAATTGGACTTAATTGATGTATTAAATAGCAGACCACCAGAATCTAAAATGTGCCTCATTTTAGAATCACCTTAAGTTTTACTTAAATGTCATTTTAGAACCTTCAAGTACCACCACCAGTAGCATGCAACGAAACTATAAAACTAATTGTTTATTGCTCTCCCATACAGGAAATCTTGCTTAAGGACAACAGGTTACAGAAATTTTACCCCTGCTGCATAAGATTTACATTCTGTTACTGCATTCTAATACAAGCTATTACTGTATGATTGCACAACAACTTAAGCTGTGCAAGTTAGCAGTGTTAACACAGATGGTGGTTCTTCCTGATGAGTAAACATGGTTTTGAAACAACAGCACAAACAAAAAATGATACAAACCTGTTCAGAGCAACTTTGATCAAATATCATGAAAATATATTAAATTATTATTAGTGTTACTGCTTATGATAATTTCACAACTGCTTTATTTAGATATGGCAGTGTTTGCTTGCACTTAAAATCATCACTCATCATGAACTACCATAGATAAGCCTACCTCACAACTGATTTCTCCAACAGTAAGTACACTGAACGGTCGGTGTAACATAATATAAATATAGCTATAGGAAAGAAATTTAATACGTACTGATTGCACTTTTTTTGCAACTGTTCAACTGTTTTTTCAGCGTCTTCTAACTTCTTTGCAAGTATTTCATCAGAGTGACGTGAAGAGGCTTTGTTTGTTTTGCTATGCAGTAAGTTATTACTTTCTCCAGCAACAGATGGTTTGAAGCGTTTTATATAAGAGAATTCTTTATTTGGATCACTATCATAGGCCAGTTCCAAGGCTTCATATAAACGAGGCAAAAGCATATTTTTCATTTTTTCAGCATGATGACAAATGTTGCTATTCGATTGCAATTTTTTATTGTCAGTCTTTCCTTTTGACTCAACAGTATGTAAAAGTTTGAGTGAACTTTCTTTCTCAAATTTTAACGGCAAGCTGTTAAAAGAGGATTTATCCGATATTTCCATTCCTTCAGGTTCAGTTTGATTTGATGAAATTTCTAATGTTGTCATTGTGATATGAGCATTACCATAACAGAGTAAAGATTTTATTGATAGAATTAAAACAACAGAAATTTGCTTCACTTAACAGAATGTTACTGTATCTGAAAATAAAAAAATAATCTATGCTTGATGATTCGTTAAAGTATTGAACCGTGACATCATCTTAAATGTAAAAACGACAGGCAAAGGGACAATTACCCCTGATGTACAACATCAATGGCATACTTGTATGCAGTCTAACACCATCTCAAATTTAATTGATTTATATACCATGATTAAACATTATAAACAACTGCAATTAACTGTTGGCAAGCACTAAAGTTTTGCAAAAAACGCAAAATTTTAAAATCACTGAAAAAAGAGATAGTTTTTTTTTTAAAAGCAGGAGTTGACTCCAAAGCACAACTGAACTTGTTGCAAATGGAGTACAAATAGCAAAAAAAAATTTGGGCGGTCAAAGAAGATTTTAGGCCTTTTAAGTCATCCTAGGCACAGGTTCAAAAAAAACATGGACTTCTCAAGTTAACACCACTGAAAATTGTAGTCAAATTGTTGCATCTTTGGATAAGCTACTACTGTACAGTTATAATATAGTATGTTGTCATGAACATTGAAACAACACGCCTGTTTTAAATAAAATGGACCCTGGAAAGAACAATATTTTTAACATTTCAAAATAACAAGCTTTTTTACTGGATTTATTTAACCTCCACTTGTTGCATCAGGAAATATATAAGTAGCAAAAATAATCGGATTTTTAAAACACAATAAAAAAACATTATAATAATTGTTTTGTTTTTTTTCTAGCTTCAAAATATTATTTTTTTCTTCAATAAATTTTAAAAGATTCTTGCTTTCTAGTTTAACTTTAAAAATTTAAATTTTTAGAAGCATGCATTTGTGATTAAATTTCACTCAAATCAAACAAATTTGTAAAAAAATGGTAGCAATAAATAAAGTGGTCACAAAATTTTTTACGATTATGTGAAAAACAACTTTGGCTACTTTACTTGGGGCACCTTCTATCCAAGCATATTACAAGAAAAAATGCTGAATCGGCAAACTAATTTAAAAGATCAATAGCTTTCATCAATATAATACCCTACTTTTCTAAACATTTTTGATTTGAAATACGGTATGATACTGTTTAAGATACTTTGAATTTTTTTATTTGGAAGACAAAACGTTTTACAACATTATTAGCAAATACCATACCACCACAATTAAAATTCTATTTGTCGTGTTCGCTAGCCAGGCTCGTTACAAATCGATTCATCTTATTATTGATCCTTTTGGTGGCAATGAAGCAGGGCCCCACGAATTACCCATAAGCACCATAAGTCGGCTGCATAGCCGAGTGGTGAGAGCACTGGCTAGGCTGAAAAAAAAATTGTATTTTGGAAATTTTTTTTGCAAATGGCTATTTTTCCATACTTAATGCCATGGTCACAATCAGGTGTTGCTAGAGTTAGGATTAAAGTAAAGTTAGGAAGGGTTAAGGTAAGGGTTAGAATTAGGAATAAGATTAGGGTTTTGATCTTTTCCCAGGACTAAAAAAAATTCCAAAATACAAGTTTTTGTTTTCAACAGCTTTAAACTTTTTTCAAATTAGGGCAGAATTCCTTATCTGGCAACACTATTGAGGCTATACTTTAGGGCAGAATTCCTTATCTGGCAACACTATTCAGGCTATATTTACACTATAAATATAGCCACAGCCATTTGTTAGTCAGCTGAGTCTTTGAGTCAGCTGTTTCTCTTGTTTTTGGCTTGCCATTAAGTGACTTTGCCGAGACTTTCGGAACTTTACTTTACATTAAGTCTTTACTTTAATTCCCGAGCCGAGACCTACGGTAACTAACACCGACTGAAAATAAGATACAACACTTTTTCAATGACGAAAACCATAACCAGGTAGTAGCCTAAAACCCTATGGTAAATAATAGGTAGTCTGCAGGCTAACTGACATTGCACGGAATGGGCGTAAAGACTGACTTATAATAATAATGTAATGTATTCTGGTCCAGTACACATGGTACTACAGAGAAAAACATTAACATACTCGCAGATAACAATTGATAAGAAAACATAAATAAATAAAAATAAGAAAATTTTGAAGAGAAAACAAAAATCACAAGGAACAAAAAAGATAAGACACAATCATAAATAGTTTTCGACACGTCGCTTAAATGTCGCAATAGACATACTATTGACTACAGCATTATGGTAAATTATTCCAAGTATCGACTACTCTATGGGCAAAGGAAAATTTACGGCAGTTCAGTTGAGCAAACTGTTTATGCAATTTAAAATTATGGCCTCTGGTTGAATTAGAGTTAAAAAGGAAATATTTGGAACATGGTGATACCGAAACATTGTGTACTAATTTAAAAACTTCTGTCAAATCAAAAATTAATCTCCGTTTTTCCAACGAGAGAAGGTCTAGTTCAAACAGTCTTTGTTCATAGGTTAGGTTTTTCAGTCCATGAATGCATTTTGTTGCTCGTTGTTGCACCCTCTCTAGCAAATCAATGTCCCGAACAGAATGGGGATTCCAAGCCGCCACTGCAAATTCCAAGTGGGGCCTGATCAACTGTTTATATAATCTTAAAAAGACATGCTTGTCCCTGCTGACCAGTGTTCGTTTTAAAACACCCAGGACCATCTCCGCCTTTTTAACTGCATACGAGACATGGGTGGATGTTTTAAGATCAGTCGTTATCATAACGCCCAAGTCTTTTTCACTCTTTTTAGGGGCAATTGGCATGTCACCTAGAACATACTGATGCTCTAAGTTGCCATGACCAAAGTGCAGAGTGGAGCACTTGTCAACATTAAACTGTAGTTGCCAGGATTCAGACCACTCCATTAACAATTTCAAGTCCGTTTGTAGCAGGGATGAGGCAAGATCGGGATCATCCCTGCTCAATTCTGTGTAGATTTTCATGTCATCCGCGTATTTCAACAAGGTGCTGTGACTAATGTAGTCATCAGCGTCATTGACATAGGCAATAAACAGCAGAGGCCCAAGGCAACTTCCCTGAGGCACACCGGATATCATGGGTTTCGGATCACTTTTCTCTCCATCCACCACAACGACTTCACTCCTACCAGAAAGGAAGGAACGTATCCACGAATAAACATTGCCTTTTATAACCAAAGCCGACAGTTTCCTCATTAGTCTTTCGTGTGGAACCGAATTGAAGGCTTTGGATTAAGTCCAAATAGACAACATCAACGCATTGACCTTTATCAACAATAGATGTGATGTCTTCCAGAAATTCAAGAAGTTGGGTTGTGCATGAGGATTGTGGGATAAATCCAAATTGGGATGATTTAATAAGGTCACGCTCATCCCAGAAGTGCCAGATGACTTCTCTTAGGCATGACTCCATTAACTTACAGACACAACTTGTGAGGCTCACTGGACGATAGTTTGCAGGAGTTCTTCGGTTTCCCTTTTTAAAGATTGGGGTTACATGGGCAATCTTCCACTGCCCTGGAGTGTCACCATAATCGAGACACAGCTGAAAAAGTCGACACAACTGACATAAAAGAGTAAAACCACCAGCTTTAAGCGCAATGTATGGAATACCATCAGGCCCAGTTGAGGCAAAATTTTTTGTCTTGGTCAGGTTCCTCGATACTAGCTCAGTCGTGAAGGTAACACTGACTAGTTCTTCTTTGGTTTTTGGTGGAGCAAAAGGTATGTGGTTGGTATCCTCATAGGTAAAGACAGTGGAGTAAAAGTTACTCAGGGCTTGTGCACACTCAGTTGCATTGTTTGTTAAATCACAATCGCTGTTCTTGACCAAAGGACCAATGGAAACTTTTGATTTTTGCTTGGAACGCACATAGTGCCAGAACGGTTTGGCATCAGTAGTTTCAACTAGTCTGCATTCAAAGTTTTTGATGGCATACCGAACTTCTGATTTAAGGTTCTTTGCCGTAATATTTCGCATTCTCCTGTTTTCAGTAGTCTTATTTACGAGAAACTATCTTTCTGCTTTATTGCGTTGTTTTCGAGCATTACGGACCTTTTGAGTTTCCCACAAAGGAGATGTCTTAGTTATTTGTGTTGTTGATGGGACTGTAACTTCCAAGATACAATCCAAGGTTGATACAAAATTTTCCCAGATTGAATTGACCTCTACGGTGGAAAAAACATTTTCCCAGTTAGCAGCATTCACAAGATCTTGAAACAGAACCCAGTCTGCCCTCCTAAAATTCCGACGCAATCTAGAGCTTTTATTGCGGCGGATGCCCAACAGCGCAACTTCTGCCAAGACCATGTTATGGTCCGAGTTAGCTAAGGGTTCTAAAATATCGATGTTGGTAATAAGCTCTGGATTAGAGGTGAACAGCAGATCTAAAGTTGCTTCTTCTCTTGTTGGGCTTAATACACACTGCACTAAGTTATTGTCCAGAATTACCTCCATAAAATCATCATTGCTTGGCTTGTAACAGAGGTTAGCCCAGTCAATTGAAGGAAAATTGAAATCACCAGCAATAAGTCGAAAAGTTGACTTTTCCTGGCAGGCTTTGCACAGAAGCTCATTGAGATGTTCGTTGTCCAATGCGGAATTATTTGGAGGGCGGTAGACAATGCCGATCAGCACTGTTACATCTGATGGAAAGTTGGCTTTACACCATATAGTTTCTTCATACACATCACAAGTTAGGTTTTCAACAAGTGTACATTCGATCTGTTTATCTACATACAACAGAACTCCCCCCCCAGCATGATTCCTCCTGTCATTTCTGAACATGTTGTACCCACCTAGTTGAAAAACGACATCTGATATATCTTTGTTCGCCCATGTTTCTGTTATGCCAATAAACATGGGTGTATATTGAGCAGCATATAGTTGCAGCATGTGAATTTTGTTAGGTAAACTCCTCGCATTGATTATAAGGGTTGGTCCTTACTTTTACTCGTCGTTTTTTGCCTCCTTGTTAGACTCATTCCAAGTGTTGTCCCTCTTCCAGCTGCCATCAGCTTGCTTTACATACTTCCATATTTTACCATTGTCCCTTAGGCTGTAGCTGACTGTGCTGACGCCACTTTCCATGGCAGTCTTGTTCATATTGAAAACACTCTCAGATTTCTTGTAAATTTGTCGAGACTCTAGATCCATGTTCAGGCGTACTTTAACATGTTGGAAATTAGTGCCCCTCTTGTGCTGAGTAAACTTCATTCTGAAATTTCTTGCATCAAGCTCAGTGGGAAAGCTCACCTTTACAAGTCGAGTTGAGGTTGAATCACCGGGTTTTTGGCCTAGCCTTTGGACATTTAGTGGTTCCACTTGCACATCAATCTTCTTTCCAATTTCTTTGATTTGCTGTTGATCAGTTTTGGAAGAGGACTCCTCCATGCGTGATATGATAAGTTCGGACTTTGTTTTTTCACACTGCAGCACTGACTTGACAGAGTTCCGAACAACTTTGTCTAGACCACCAGTAACCCCGTTAGCAACTCTCTCTGCCCATGTTTTTTGTTGTTGAGGTTCGGCCATGTTGGGTGTTGATCGCTGCTCTAAAGAGGCCACCTTACTGGATAAGTCGGTAACTACCTCGGTTAGCTTCTGTAGCTGGGACTCGATTTGGTGTGGGTTGTTGCTTTGTTCTTGCATTTTGGACAGATGCACCATGAGCTTCTTAGCTCCACGGTTGCAACCGGGACAGATCCAAAGAAGGAATCCGCATTTTGCACCATCCTTGTCATCACCATTGGCCAGCATAGTTAGGGTGCCCTCTGGCATGTTTACACACCTTGCATGGTACCAATATTCACATAAGTCACATGCAACTGCTTTGTTAGCCACTGCTTTAGTACATATAGGACATTTTTCTTTTGCTTTGTCCAGCATAGTTGCTCTTTTCAACAGGTCAACAGCACAAATTATTTTTTCATTTATCAACTATTCAACTTATTCAATTCACTTATCTTATCTCTTATTCTCTTAAACCTTAATACGTAACTGATTGTCTGCTAGTAAATGCTACAAATATAAATATTGACAGTCAAAATCTTAGAAACTTGGGGTAACCATGGACCCTTGGAATCCCTGCTTACGCTGATGTAGATATTTGATGTTAAATCGCAAAATTATTTCTGGTTACCTCGGACAAAAAAAATTTTTTTGAACTTAATTAGACAAGTTCAGTTGGTTTTATTTCTGACCATCACAGCGAAAACAATACACATCAACGTAGCAAATGTCGAGATAAAGGTAGAACCATTGTCTCCCTGTCGGTATCGTTGTCTCCCTGTCGGTATGGGAACTTGTGTAACTTTTGCATTGTGTATATTATTTGCATATTTCAAACATGTACCTATGTTCCTGTTACTGACAAATAAAACATTGATTGATTGAACCAAGAAAAAGGTAGAACCAAAAAAGGTAGAGAACCAATAAATAGGAGTGGTTTATACACTGACACTGTAATAGACTAATAGCCTATAGAGACTGTGGTTTATAGGCTACATGCGGTATGATGTAAAACTTTAACAGCTAAAATATTTCCAGTCTTGTTGTAGTGAAGTAATATTACACTACCATATTTTTTAATTCAAAAGTTTGCAATTTGAATAATATTCCGTTTCCATGGTCTCATCTACCAAAGTCTTATTCGATAGACGTAGTGCGTACGGCAACACCGCTACTTGGATTAACCTTACGGGGATACAGTATTATCATAGATATCTTACATATAGATATGCAACTCAGCAATCGTGGAATTATCGTCACGCTCGACTGACTTTATGGACACAATCAATAATCAAGGTTGCCAGCTTGGCTAGCGTATCTATGGTAGGCTATTATTGTACGGTTTGGGCTTGGCGAGTGGTGGCTTTTGAGCTCCTTTGGAATATTTTGTTTGGCGTATATTTCAAGTTTTCACAGAATAGCCTACTATGAAAAATCAAGACAATAATCTTTCTTCACGTAGGTTATGCAACTTCTGTTTCATGATCGTTGGAACTATCATTTAAGCTTATTTCCAGTGACTCATTAAAGCTTGTTGTAGGCAGTTTACAAACCTGAGATAGAGGGGCGCCGGAACAATTTTAGGACGAGAGTTTTAGGATGAGATATAGCGATAATGCTGGGCAACTTGTTCGTTTTCCCGTTATTAGCCATGAAAGTCGAAATGTGAGACAGATGAATAATTGCAATAGCTTGAACAAGAAACGAAAGGTAAATTTCACATTCATAGCATCACAATCTGCTGCAAAGTATAAAATGTGTCCACGGGATAATTTGTGTGGGCCTACTGTAGGCTATAGGCCCTATAGTTTGGCTAAAAGCGAATAGCAGAAGTTGTTAGCCTATATTGCAAAATTTGTAGTAGCTTACATGACCTTAAAAGGGCACCATTGCCCCCCATCCAGAGAAAATTTGAGGGCAGGGGGCATCCTCCCCCCTGCTGAGACAGCTTCATTAGCATCACGGATCCAACCGCCAAACCAAGACAATTTTAATGTTTGGTACACACCGTAACTAGGCTACCAAATGCTAGGCTATAGCACAGCTTTCGGTAGCCAGCAGTAACTTTCATTTTGGTAACACTCAGTAGATTAATTGAATAAAACTTCAGCTTGTCCTGGAACTACAACTCCAAAAAAGGTCTTTACCTACTTATCGATGGTTGACAGGCTTGTTGTTAGGCATTGTCGAAAATTTTCAAGCATTTTCAGGGGTTGTCAGGCATTGTAGAGTAGCTACTTTCAGGCATTGTCTAGGATTTCCAGGCATTGTCGATCATTATCAGTGGTTGACGGGTTTGTTAGGCATTATAGAACATTTTCAGGCATTGCCAAACATTTTCAGGGGTTGTCGAGGATTTTCAGGGGTTGTCAGGCATTGTAGAGTAGCTACTTTCAGGCATTGTTGGGAATTTCCAGGCATTGTCTAGGATTTCCAGGCATTGTCGATCAATATCAGTGGTTGACAGGTTTGGTAGCCATTATGGAACATTTTCAGGCATTGTCGAACATTTTCAGGGATTGTCGAACATTTTCAGGGGTTGTCGAGCATTTTCAGGGGTTGTCAGGCATTGTCGATAATTTCAAGGCATTGTCTAGGATTTCCAGGCATTGTCGATGCTAGACAACCCCTGAAAATGTTCGACAATGCCTGACAAACCCGTCAACCACTGATAATGATTAACAATGCCTGGAAATCCTAGACAATGCCTGGAAATTCCCAACAATGCCTGAAAGTAGCTACTCTACAATGCCTGACAACCCCTGAAAATGCTGGACAATCCCTGAAAATGTTCCATAATGACTATCAAACCTGTCAAACACTGATATTGATCGACAATGCCTGGAAATCCTAGACAATGCCTGGAAATTCCCAACAATGCCTGAAAGTAGCTACTCTACAATGCCTGACAACCCCTGAAAATGCTCGACAATCCCTGAAAATGTTCCATAATGACTACCAAACCTGTCAAACACTGATATTGATCGACAATGCCTGGAAATCCTAGACAATGCCTGGAAATTCCCAACAAATATCTGAAAGTAGCTACTCTACAATGCCTGACAACCCCTGAAAATGCTCGACAATCCCTGAAAATGTTCGACAATCCCTGAAAATGTTCCATAATGACTACCGTACCAACCCTGTCAAACACTGATATTGATCGACAATGCCTGGAAATCCTAGACAATGCCTAGAAATTATCGACAATGCCTGAAAGTAGCTACTCTACAATGCCTGACAACCCCTGAAAATGCTCGACAATCCCTGAAAATGTTCGACAATGCCTGAAAATGTTCCATAATGACTACGGTACCAAACCTGTCAAACACTGATATTGATCGACAATGCCTGGAAATCCTCTAGACAATGCCTGGAAATTCCCAACAATGCCTGAAAGTAGCTACTCTACAATGCCTGACAACCCCTGAAAATGCTCGACAACCCCTGAATATGTTCGATAATGCCTGAAAATGTTCGACAATGCCTCACAAGCCTGTCAACCACTGATGATGATCGACAATGCCTGGAAATCCTACACAATGCCTAGAAATTCCCAACAATGCCTGAAAGTAGTTAGCCTACTCTACAATACCTGAAACCCCTGAAAATGTTCGACAACCCCTGAAAATGCTCCACAACCCCCCAAAAAGCCGACAATGCCCGACAATGCCTGACAATGGGTATTTAGAGGTACCCTCTGTGATTTGTTTTCAATCGCCAGAATCTCCTTAAAGCAGTCCATGCGGAACGAGAATGTGACGTCTTCACAAGCAATCCATACGTCAACTTGAAAACGAAGAAAGTTTTATTTAAACAAAAACCAAAAAAATATATCAAAAATAAAGTTGTTTTGCTGTTCCAAGTTTGAAGTCAATGCATACAGCCATAGCTACGCTGTTAGCCTTCAAACATCGTTACGCACCACTGAGTTGCATATCTATATGTAAGATATCCATGGTATTATTATAGTAACTTCCCGTGGGGAATAACCATGAGGTTCAGTTCGTTTGCGAGCAGCGCTTCCACTTTGGTGGTACAGTAATTACCACAATTGTGGAATTTTCATCATGCTTGTGGTAAAAATGTGGTAATGAAAAATTTGTGGTAATTTAGTGGAAGAGGAGATGTGGGACCATTGGACCACCGGGACCTTTGGACAATGAGACTTTTCTCGAAAACCAAAGGGGACTGAAAATTAAAACTTAGCTTAAAATGTTTACCTTCTTGATTGGAAACCTTGTACTTGTCCAGATCAGGTTTACCAGCAGGCAGCGTTGCCAGATGGGGAAATAGGATACCAAATAAAAAAAATCTGGTGAAATTTAGAGGTCTTTGGTACCACGCTTTTTGACCTTGGAACCAGACAGCGTTTTGGTGAAATCTGGTAAAATATTCACAACTCAAGGTTTTTCAAAATTTTTTAAACTTTTTAGCAAAAAAATTTCTGCTCGTGCATAAAACGTTTTGCAAGAGGTTTTGCGCTCTTCAAGCAATCTTTTGAATCTGACAACAGCAATGTACCAGCAATCGTGTAGCTTTTGCCACTGGCATGGTTGCAGGCAGCGAGACAATGTTTTTTGGAGAGTTCTTTTTACTAGAAAACTTGTCAAAAATGCAAGTTTTATATTTAAAATTAGTGAAGGAGGTTGTTTTTTGCCCCAAAACTAGAAGTTTATCAACATCAGTGACCTTACATAAGCTACACATGCATACAGTGGCCACTTCATTGTTTCATTTTTATGGATATCCTGTGCAGGATATGCATAAGTCATTCAAATTTTTTCATCGGGATGTTATTGCATCTTGGAATGCATTTTAACCCTGGCCGAAAAAGTTTCCGCTTTTAAAGTAAAAACAACAACCTTTTTGTTTAAGAACTTTTGATGTTTAGGCTACTGATAATTATGACTGCTACAGTTATAATCCGTGTATGCAATGTGTGACAAAACATATGTTTTGCATATTCGTTTCATTTTAGTCTTATGTCTCAAAAACTATTCGTATTTTTAGGCCAAATTGCTTTATTTAGGGTGTTTTAAATATCTGGTGAAATTGAGTGCAATCTGGTGATATTTTAGTTACTTTTTGGTGCCAAGCAGCTTCCAGCATCTGGCAACGCTTCCAGCAGGGAAGTCACTTTAACATGCAGATATCCAATCCATGGACTTCTGTCCAATCCAACCACGAACCAATAAGATGCTACATTATCTGTCCAACTGTGACCATTCCAGCATTCAGCCAGAGAATTACATGTAATTATTACTTTGAACTTTGTTTGGTAATTACAGAAGAAAAAAGAGCTATAGCATAGGTGGGAATCAAACCCACGTCAATGTAATGACTACCACCGCCCTAACCTAATGCGCCAAGTCAACCGATGGCAAAGCATTGATTTAATTTAGCTAGAATTTGCGTTTTTCCTTTATTCTTTCGAGACACAACGTTGATGACGTCATGAACAGCGTAGCTTCTCATTGGTTCGTGGTTTATTAGAAATCTGCTTGTTAAAGTGCCTACCTACCAGCAGGGTAGCCACTTTAACAAGGCAAAATTCTGCCACTGCAAATGACTAGAATGCACCGCCAACCAATCATAAGCTACGTTTTCTATAACGTGAAAAAGAGCGAAAAGAAGATGATATAAAGCAAATCAAGTGATGGCTTTTTTGTCAGTCGGTTGGCTTAGGGGTTAGGGCTAGAAAGTAGTTATTTCATTGACGCGGGTTCGATTTCCACTACTGCTATTGCCCTTTTTTCTTCTGTAATTACCAAATAAAGTTCAAAACAAGCATTAACTCTCTGGCTGAGTGCTAAAAAGGTCACAATTAGCGGTTGCATTGTAGTCATTCGCAGTGGCAGAATTTCTACTTGTTAAAGTGGCTACCTACCAGCAGTGCTTAAAGTGTCCTGGCAGAAAATTTGTTTTGACAACGTAAAAGTAAATATTTCGGATACATTTCAAACTTAACTAGTTCAAAAACGTAGCAAGTTCAATTCAATTCAATTTATTTTTTGTTGCTGGCACAAACATGTACAGAACGGCAAAGTAAACATACGAATTTGACACCAACAAAAGGGAAAGATGATTCCTATTTTCTAGTATTAGCTGATAGAATTTGCTTTACGAGTTAGACGGAAAGTTGAATTAAAGTGCAAGTTCTTCTGACTTTTTTTTATTTTTGTAAAAAATGGCGGATTGGGGGACCGTTGGAACATTTAGTCAGGCTACCTTGAGACCATGGTCCAAAGGTCCCACAGTATAATGCCAAACCTTTATTTATGCAAATTTTAGGTTGTTATTATCTAAACTCTAAGCTACAGGGTATTTTTACTTTGATGTTATTGAAATGCCAACGTTCAAAGTCAGCAAGAAAGTTAATGGATAATACAGTGAACAGAGTTTACAAAACGCAGTCAAAGATGTGATAGAGTAAAGGTTTACCATACGAGAGGCAGCTCGCACATATGAAGTTCGAACAACCTACATCTTCTTCTTCTTTTGTTTGAGACTAGATCAAATTTCAGGGCAGGTGGTGGAGAGCCAGGTGAGTGTAGCTTCGTCCAGCGTTGCTATACCATGCGTTCCATTTGGTGCCTTGTAGATGGGACATTCGAGAACGACATGGTCAGCAGTTTGTTCCTCCGCGCCGCATTCGCAGGCCGATGAGGGAGGTACATAAACCGAGCTACATGAACCGAGAACCGAACCAAGGAGATACATGAACCAAGCTAAAGAGTCTGAAAGCACTTCAATATCTAAAAAGAGCATGGTTACGACCCAGGTAGCAATAACTGTAGGCCTATTAGTCAATAATTAATAATTTGTATAAGTTTACTTTTCAATCAAAAATTTTAGCTGCAGCAATTTTGAAACTTTTAAAATCAGTTTGTCAAGGAAGCTTACAAACTTTGCTAATAAGCTTTTGTTGCATTTCAGATTTTCAACAAATCTGAAGAAAGAGCTCTACAAGAGTAGCCTACATATTGCAATGTTCAAAAATGTTTTATGGGCTTTCCAAGGAGCAAGCCGGGAAGCTTGCTTATAAATTTGCGTTGATGAAAAATTTGCCCCATCCAAGCAGCAGGGATAAAAACGTCATGGCTAGGGAAGACTGGTTGAAAGGGTTTTGCCAAAGAAATAGCAGCATTGCCTTACGACAACCAGAAGCGACCAGCAAGGCAAGAGCTATAGCGTTCAACGAATTTAACGTAAACCAATTTTTTGAAAATGTTAAACGTGTCTTGGATAAATATGGCCCAATTCCGCCACAGAATTTGTGGAATCTGGACGAAACAGGACTAAGCACAGTAACAAATTCGGCAAATGTGCTTGCTAGAGAAGGAACCAAACAAGTGGGTGGCATTTCATCTGCTGAAAGAGGACATAATGTGACTATGTGTTGCTGCGTTAACGCAATTGGGCACTCGCTTCCACCAGCATATATCTTTCCCAGAGTTAGTCACAAAGATCATATGCTGAAAGGTGCTCCCCCAAGAAGCTTGGGATTAGCTACTCCTTCCGGATGGATGAATTGTGACCTATTTCCCAAGGTTCTGGCTCATTTTATTTCATTTATGAACGTGTCGATTGATAACCCATCCATCCTTTTCTACGATAATCACACAAGCCATTTGTCAATTGAGGCAATTGAACTAGCTAAGGAAAATGGGTTGCAGCTGATCACTCTCCCCCCACATTGTAGCCATAAATTACAGCCACTTGATGTGGCTGTTTTTGGACCATTTAAGCGGTTTTACGCTTCATTAAGTGATTTATGGCTAAATGCTCATCCATCCTCTACCATAAAAATTTACGACATAGCAGAGATTTCAGGTCAGGCTTATACTCTGGCTGTTACCTTGAAAAACATAACCAGTGCATTTAATTCGACTGAAATTCTTCCTCTAAATCCAATAACTTAGTGTTTTCCAAAGAAGATTTTCTTCCAGCTTTTGTTACGGATAGGCCCATTGAGGATGTTGAAGTTGCGGCAGCAGGCACTTCCGCTCAGTCTGGGCTCTTTGAGGATGACGAAGTTGGTGAAGCAAGCACATCCTCTCAATCTTTGTCATTGCAAGCCAAGGAAGATGATATATCGATCTTGTCTTCCATCAGGCCTACCCCAAAGCTGATGAAACCATGAAGCGACGGAAGACCAAAAAAGAAAAGTCAACTGTTCTTACCAGCACACCCGAAAAAGATATGCTTGCTTTTTTACAAGCAGCAAAAAGTCGCAAAGGCATAAAGCAAGAAAGAGCCAGACGTCAAGTCGTTTCTTCGAGCAGTAGTGACAGTAATATTGAGATGTCGACGCATTCTGACTCTGATTGTTTGGATTTAAGTGATAGCGACAGCAGCAATGTGAATAACGTTTCGCGTGAGCCTCTTGAAATTCACGCTGGTCAATCTTATGTTGTTGTAAGAGTTTATTCTCAGAATAAGTCCTTTCGGTACTTTGTCGCATGCGTAAGTAGTGGCCCAGATGAAGACAACGATTATGAAGGTGTGTTTTTACGAGCTTCATTAAAATTCAAGAAAGGATATTATTTTCCTGAAAACGAAGATATCGCCAGTGCCAAGGCAGAAGACTTGTTGTTGGTCTTACCATAACCAACACCATTGTCCACAACAAAGCGTTTGGCGGGACTTCTCAAGTTCGACATAGACTTGGAAGAGTATGGATTGTGAACTTGACTATATATTGGGCAGGATTTTTTGTGATTTCCCAATTTGTAATTTTCGTTTCAATAAAGTTGTGTTTCTTCACAGTCACAGTGATAGCATTGATTGGGCCTGTTCATTGGAATGTAGGTGTAGTGGTCCAAAGGCCCCACTAGGATGATCCAAAGGTCCCTACCCATGGGCAGGCCCGTAACTAGGGGGGGCGCAGGGGGGGCGAAGCCCCCCCTGCAAAAATGTTGGCACCCCCTGGAAAAAATTATGTTAATTAGCTCTGTTCGCTGACTTTTCAGTTTTATACTCAATTTTCTTGTGTTATTTAATTGTAAACATTGTGTGTTTAAGGGTGTGGTAAGTTAGAATGTTGTCTCTAAAACAAAGTTTGCCTAATTTTAAACGAAACTGCATTAAAAGAGCGAGTTTTGCCAATACCAAACATTCAAATATCTCAGCCAGGAATTAGCAACAAGAAAACATAGAGACTTAGCTTTACTACCGAAAAATGCCCTAGAAAACATGATCTTATCCTTTTGCTATGCCACCGGACAGCACCATTTTACAGGAATATTTATACCCACATGTTTGTTGAAAATGCTTTCAGAATGCACCAAATTCAAAGTAATTTTTTAAAATTTTCTGGGGGAGGCCCCCCAGACCCCCGCTGCTGGGTGTCGCCTTTGGCGAAGACGCCGTCGGTCTTTGCCCGTCGGCCGTCAACCCCCACCCCCTTTCAAAATTCCTGGCTACGCCACTGACTGGTTCTATGATAAACTAGTCTAATGTAAACGTTGTATTAGGCCTACGATTAATGTTCTTGCGTAAATATACCCACATTGTGTACAAACGTCGTTTTCGTACATGATACGGAAAGTAAAAGTTGGGCCCCCTCTAGAATACTTTTTGCCCCCCTGCTGCTCCAAGCTAGTTACGGGCCTGCCCATGGGGACCTTTGGACCAAAATACTGCAACATTTTAAGCAAAAAAAAAATAATCACCGACTAACATCTTTTATCAAACTAATTTTAATTCCAACATGAACAATAAAGCTTTAATTTCATTTGAAACCTATAATTTCATTCGGTGTTGAAACGAAATAACTCGTCAGACAAAAAAGATCAAATTTTGGCCCAATGGTCCCACATCTCCCCTAATATGGAAATTTTGTGTGGAAATGTTGCCAAAATGTGAAAATTATAAAATTTGACAAAAAATACTATCAATAAATAAGAGCATTTAAACTGTTGTCTTCCGAAATCGAACAGATATGCAAAAAACTACTTACAGCATGCGACTAGCATGTTCCGCTGTTTTCGGTTTGAGCTTGGAATGCGTCCTGACTTTTGACTTTGAACGTAGGGTGACCATGTGATCATATTCATAGTCAAGATGTCTTTCAGATTCTAGCTGGGGTGTCAAGTACAGTATACTTTGCTTACTTATTTCGGACATTTTAATAACTGTTAATAACCGGTAGCCTACTGTTAATAAGCTGAGTAGTTGTTTTAGGCCTTATTTTACACTATAGGCCTTTACTGTAAAAGTGTAAATATAGCCAAATAATAGCGTTAGACGTTAGAGTCTTAGACGAACTCGGTAGACGTGCGCTTTGGCTTGGTAATCTGGGTACATCGCCACGAGTACAGGGTAATCAACTAATCAATAAAGAAATCCTTCTGAAAAGCAACCATAGTGTCTGATCAATGTATTCAGATAATTATAGAATGACTTCCAACTTTGTCATCCCCGTTGCTAGCCAGCAGAAGATAGTTCCTGGTTCGACTCCGGCTTAGATAAGTTGTTAAAAAACACCGCGCACCTCCACCCAGGGCAAGGATATCTAAAGGTGATACGAAGGCTCGCAGCGATTGCTTATTGTAACCACACTAGCAGGGCGGTAATTCGTAACGCGGTAACATGCGCTCTTTTTAAAAGTGCAGGCATTTTTGTGGTGCTGCACTGCTGCTGGTACAGTCAGCTGCAGAAGACAGCAAATGTTATATAAGCCTACACTACATTTCAAGAATACTTGTTTTTAACACAGTTGAAAGGTTACTAGTATAAGCCTTTACAGCAGAGGTGGGGAACCTGCGGCCCGCGTGACTGTTCCATGTGGAACGGGACTGATGTTCCTAGTAACTTCCAACATGAAATAGAAGAGCTCCAGGCGAGTGACGGTACGTTGAAAGCGATGTACCAAAACATTCCGCTGCTCAACTTTTATCAACGCTGCATAAATGCTGATGATTTTCCAGTCATGCGGAAACATGCTTTGAAATATGTGTCTCTGTTTGAAAGCACTTACCGTTGCGAGCAATTTTTTTTCCAAATTGAATCTAACAAAAAGTCGGCTTCGCTCCAGACTAACTGATAAAAACTGATTGATAAACTGACTGACCATTGACATTGTGGGACCATATTTAAATGGCCCTGTTCGTAATAGATAGGCTACGCTATAACATTGATTGATTACTTCAGCAAATGGCCAGAGGTTGAATTTAAGTCAAATGTTACTTCATATGATGTATTTAACTTTTTAGAGAATGTATTTTGCAGGGAGGGGTTGCCGTCGGAAATAGTTTCTGACCACGGCCCACAATTTACATCGCATGAGTTTGAAGAATATTTGAAACACAGAAACATCAAGCACACATTTTCTGCCATCTACCATCCCCAAGCAAATGGAGCTGTCGAACGTTTCAACCGAGTGCTCAAGGACGCTATCCAAAGTGTGAATCTGGAAGGCAAAGATGTGCAAGCTGGTATGCGACATTTTTTATACGTTTATCGTAGCACTCCGCATGCAATTACAGACATTGCTCCTTCCGAGCTGTTGCATGGGAGACGAATGCGCACGAACTTAGATGTGAAACAACTTCACGATACAAAAATTAAAAACTGTGATGTAGTTAAATTGCGTGATAACGTAAACTTGAAACAAGCTAAAAGTAAAACATATACTGATGTTAAGCGTGCTGCTAAGTGGGCAAACTTCGAACCTGGTTCCACAGTTCGTCTCCGTAAACCAGGCCACGTACAAAAAGGTCACAGTAAATTTATGTCTCAATGTAGCCTACTCTCGTAAAAAGAACTGGGCCAGCTACTTACAAAACAGACGATAACAAAACTTGGAACCAAGCTGCAATTACAAAATTTAACGATACCAATAGGCTACATCACATGCTCCAACTACGTGTAAAACAAATGATTCAACGGCCATGGAGGGTATTTCTGCTAGTGGTGGTAAGGGTGATAGGCCCAGGAGAATACGACAACCTCCAGTGTGGCAAAAAGATTATCATCTTGAGTAGTGTAGACGTTGTTGGTGCAACACCATATGAACTGTATTTTTATTTCATAATTAGTCGTTATCCTTGTGTTATGTATCGCTGTGCATTTCATTGTATTATTGTCCTGTTCATTTATGTCTTAGGTTTTTCTAACAAATGGGGAAATGTTGTGTCGTGCTTCACTGCACACGTGCTATCTGATGAGTCATGCTTTCCTTGATTGCCTTCAGCACGCATGCAAGCCTGCATGGCTTGACGATGGCAATCGAGCAGAAGGTGACAGAGATGAAATGAGATTTGTTGAGCAGCGGTCACGTTTAGGAGAACGTACATTACATTGGCAGACATCACTCGACTCACCAAAAATAAGAACTTTCAGCCATCCCACTAGCTATGAAAGTGAAATAAATCATTGTCTACTTCGCTGC
This sequence comes from Aplidium turbinatum, assembly GCF_918807975.1. Classification (NCBI taxonomy): domain Eukaryota; kingdom Metazoa; phylum Chordata; class Ascidiacea; order Aplousobranchia; family Polyclinidae; genus Aplidium; species Aplidium turbinatum. The sequence goes on along the minus strand of NC_137475.1, from coordinate 28,495,228 downwards.
ATTTTTTATCTGTAGGCTAAATAAAATTTCGAAATTTTTAGTGGCCCGCCTGTGTTATTTCTCATTTTATGTGCCCGCAATAATAAAAAGGTTTCCCACTTCTGCTTTTCAGTAAGCTAGGTGTGAAACAAGTAGGCCTATACAGGTAGTTAAATTAACAAGTGACTATGAGCCACATTTGGTTTTTGAATCTTTATCCTCGGACTGACAAAGCCTTGATAGGTTATTCCCGGTAGTTTTGCATGCTTGTAGAGGCTTTTGGCCGGTTACCGAAATTGCCAGAGTGAATTTTTCCGATTATTGAAGTCTTGTTGCAAATATGCAGGCCTGATGCTAATAGTGCAATGCAGGTTATCATAACAAGGCTGATTAAATTGCTATTGGTGCCCATTGTCATTTCACGATAAACAAAAGCCCTTCTACTACCGGATGTAATAAAAGCCCTCCTTCTTAGGCAGGGCGAAGCCTAAACTCGTGGTCGATTGCCTCATCTCTGTCGATCTTTGTGGTGAAGTAGAGTAGCCTACTATGAGTAGTGAGATGGCGTTGTTTGCTGGGTGCGCTTGGTCGAGGGCGTTTTGAATGACTAGAGCAGTGGTTCTCAACCGGGGGTCCGCGGACCCCAAGGGGTCCGTGAAGCGATTTCCGGGGGTCCGCGAAAGTTTCCGAGTTTTCAACATGACGGATAAATTAAGATATTTAAAAATTGTTTGTGCTTTGTTTATGTATTAGCCTACAGTGATTCTTAAACTGTAAGTCGCAACGCACTGGTGCGTCGTTTGAAATTGCAAAGGACATTGCACAAAGGTTTGGTTTCTTAACTAAAATATCATATACAGTAATTTACTTAAACCTTTTAATAAGGCTATGTTCAATTAAATTCTTTTAAGACAACAGATTAATGATCAATGATTAATTTAGAAATACAAACGTTAGTCAGCAGTCTATCACCACTCACAGTTTTGCAATGACTGTGATTATAACGAATTAATATTGATTTCAAATGAAAAAAAGGAGAAATTCTTTGTAACAGTCGCAAGTATTCTATTAACTTTTGATAAAAGTTATAGAAAAACATCAAATGAGCATATAGCTTACCGATGTTTGATCCTGTGTGCCAACATATAGCTCATAAGTCATAACATAATTTCGTCAATCTCATCAATCGCCAAGTGCGTTGCGAATTCAGCAAATTCTTTTAAGTGTGTTGCTTTGAAACTTATGTAACATATGATTCCATATGGAAACGCGATATACCAAAATTTCAAATTGAAATTTTTAGGGGTCCGCGACCGCTTCGAAGACACCAAAAGGGGTCCACCAAGACAAAAAGGTTGAGAACCACTGGACTAGAGCTTCTCCAATGTTGACTGTCACCAAGAATGTGTCGTCAACGTATCGTCTGTAAAGGGAGAAGTTTGTCTGGTTCTGCAACGTTTATTTTTCCAGGGTGTCCAATGGAGATTAACTGTAGACATCATTAGCAAGTTTAACAGTATTGATTTCGTACCAGTATCAATTTATCTCTGCAAATTCTCAGCTTTGCATTACGTATACAATTGCTAAGTTTGCAACAGAACAGTTTCCTCGAGACCATTAAAGAAGTATTACGAAAAAGTACTTATTTAGGAGCAAAACAAGTACCGTGCATCATAACTTGTAAAAAACGTTTTTTTCGATATAATTTGTTTTACAGCGAAGATACGGCAATGAAGTCTCTTAAGAAGGTATAGGAAAGCTGCCCTTGTTTCGTCTTCGTCGGAACTTTCCAAGTTAGCCAAATGGGTCTCACTCCCAACTTTCATTATTTTTCCTTTTCTTAGCTTTGTAGCAGTAATGCAAGATAAATTTGCAGCAACAGCTCTACTAACGGAAAAAATTGAACTTGTAGCAACACCTTGTGCATGCAAAATATCGTTTTTTCGATATAATTCGCTTTGTGGGGAAGATACGGCAATGAAGTCTCTTAAGAAGGTATAGGAAAGCGGCCCTTCTGCGCATTTTGACACCAATTTCGTCTCTCTACCATGTTCCGTTACCGAGTTACGGGAAATCCCCTATTTTTACCCTCACACGAATTTCGACCACGCGGTGCCACATCTAAATGACGTCATAATGGAATAAAAATTACATTTTTCAAATCAATGTCCAAAATCCCATCAGGCGCAAACCCGAACGTTTTTAATTTCGAAAGTGTGGAAAAAAATGAAACACCCTAGTGTCCATGGCGAAGACGGCAAGGACTCCAGAAGCGACGTTTGTCAATTCTTGCAAATACAACTTTTCAATTGCTTGGTTTCTTCTTTTGTGAAGTAATCACATTCTAAAGATGTAACTAAAATGTTTCTAAGTTGTATTTATTCATGGACTAGCGGAAACATCAATAAACGACGCAACTCCACAACGCAGCCACCATTTTTCACTTCATAAAACGTAGTTGACAATAAAACAAAAGTAGTTGATTAACCAAATGCAAGATGACTGATCCGTCAGAGATACGAGAAGCCAGTTCATCTCCTTTGAATTTATTTCCTATTACTGTATCAACAATGACAACTTGTAGTAAGATGAATAGCGTTGTGTTTCGTATAAAGCGATCTTGGCTTACAGATCGACAAGCATGAAAACAGCGGATCGATTGACGATTAGAAAATTTACCAGACATGAAAGTCAACCTTTCACAAGGTGCCAGACTGTCAATAAAGACAATATATGGTGGGAAAGAAAGCAGCTATTCAATATTCATGCTGTGTAAGGACACATCCAAGTAATTCAAAGGAACAATTCAACTACGTCTACCACGCGTAAAAGAACTTATCTCTCTTTTTTGCGTACAACTCGCACTTCTGCGTTAACGGCGCTCAATTTGCTTTGACAATAAAGCTATAATCGTCATTTTGTCCCTCTAGCCTACATTCTACAATAAGTAAGTACCAGATGGCGATGCATGCAATATTGCAATATAGACGTTGAGGACTTGAGGTCGCTCTTTTCGGAATTTGATTTTCTTACCAATGCAAGGCCGTTAAATAAAAATATTATTCAGCTTCAAAATATAAATCATTAGTTCTTTTGCATGTATTGGCCGGTGCCACGACAATTCATCGATTTGAGGACTTTAATCGAAACTTTGTTGTCAATTCCTTTCATCCATAACATTCGTTTCGATACAATTTTATTTCCTAAATTGCGGGACAAAAGTTGTTTTCGACACATTGTCGCTTAGAATTCATTGTTGTTCGATGAACTGTCGGGTACGATATCGGTCTACACCTAAAGAACCGTCTCGTCTGGTAGATTTATTATTTTCATTTTTAACGCACTGGACCGGAACCGCAAATAACAAGTTGTATTGGATGGCCGTGATCGAGCAAACTCAATTAGTTGCCATGAAGCGTGAGACACCGTTTTGATGCCGGGGCTCGTTTCACATGCAAAGGGATTTGGAAATGAAGAACGCGATAGAGATCATTCTGACTGCTCAGCAGCGGGAGCACAAGAATAGGTCGCAGCTTGAAGTAATTGGAATTAAAAGCAACTTGTGATTTGACAATCGAAGCACAGGTTGCATTGACACATCAAAGAACACAAACCACGACAGATTAACAAACGAATCAAAGAATACATAAAAAAAACATCGAAAAGCGAGCAACAAACATTTTCTGTTGATTGGACGGCTAAAAATGTTTGTTCAACGTTGGAACTTTGACATTGTCGATTTGTCGTCTGGCAACGTAACATTGAAGGATTTCCTCAAGCAAGAACTTATTTATATGAAGCGTACTTGCTGCATGTTGCAGAAGACGAGGCGTGATCATCTTGATTGTTCGATCTGGTCAGAGAATCATAATATTCGCGTTGGGATTGCGCCATGACCTGAGCCAGGATCGTATTCTCGTCATCCTCATCAACCCAGTCTCCTAAGCCTGTGAAAAAGGAAATCGGGTTGTCCAAGTTGTCATTGAAAATACACGAACAACCCAGAACTGTGTTTTCGACCCATTAAAAAAACTTTGAGTAGGCACCTTCTAATTTTTTTGAATTATACCTAGAACAGTGATTCTCTAACGGAAACCACTTGGCTCACAAACGGAAAAAAATAATACCTTTTAGAAGGAAATTTGTTTGAAAGTTGGGCGTGAATTTGAAAACAAACTTAGCCAAAAGAAAGAGAATCAAATCACTAGTAAAACATTTCAACAGTCTGTTTAAAATATGTGGTAGCAATGCAGTTATTGACTTGCAAACACGAATTGGTTTACTCCGTTCTAATAGACCGTGTCAGTGGCTTTAGCAGAAAGAGCGATCTACCTGGCAGTTGGTTCAAGGCTGAGTGCTCACTAGAACAGATGGGCCCAGCCTAATGGGTGAATCACGTGTCTATCCCTGTCAATTCTTGATACAACCGGGTACTGACTGCTGAGAAACTTGTCAAAACAATAAACTTAAAAATGTTTTACAACGGTACTAGTTTTTTTGTTTCAAAGCAAGAATAGCTTTCACCAAAAAATTGCTTTGTAAATTATTCTAAGACTGTGAAATTAAATTACTGATTTTGTGGATAAACCAAAGCATGTCATTGCTCACAATGCCCAGATTTCAAGAGAATTCTGGATGCACAGCTTTCAGGATATGTGAACGAGCGGACGGCAATTACACGATCCTATAGAAACATCTTCCTAAACAGGTTTATTTTGGTCTCCAGATTTCTCACCAAAGTTAAATAAAACATTCGTTTGCCATATTCTTTCTAATTGACAGTGAGCTGTGAACAATAGGGCATGGGTTTCATGAAGGGAAACGCAAAAATTCGTTCAGAGCCATTAATCTAGAATTTTAAAAAGATATTGGAAGATACCTTTAATATAAAACTTTCCACACCCGTTGGGTATAATATCTAAGCACTGTAAATTTATATAAAAATAAAAGCATTGCCAATTTTAATGAAAACCGATTCATGAAAGCAGAAGGAAACTGCAAGAAACTTACTTGGGTTTCCAAGACCAGCAGGAGTATAAGCGGCTTGTGACGTGCTTGCGACCGGGTTGTCGTGGCTGGTCGTTCCAACCTGATGTTGACAAACGAACAATCACGCAAAGAAAATTGCATAAAAATCTGTTGTAAAGATGTCTATGGTATAACATGCAAACGCTATAAAAAAATAACTAACAATGTGGTAAGAAGGTTAAATTGTTGAGTGGTTGAAGAACTTTTGTGTTCAGCTTTTTGTCTGGCGGTAAAAGTTTTGAATTTACAAAATAACCGGGAAGGGAAGGAAGTCTATATTGACACTATTCTACAAGCATGCCATTCAGTGGCTTGTCAAGATCGAGTCACGTGCTCTCGGTGGGTGTCAAACCGATGTCCTTTCGAGCCTCCTTCAAACGTTCATACAGCTCAGTCATGACCCCGACAATGATTAAAAATGTCAAAGTTTACGTTAACTCTGCAAGCACACCTTCGTGACGACACAAAAACAAATCATTGAAAACTTATGAAATAAAAAAAAGCGCGGCAATGGAGGAAGAAAATCAATGAACATGAAAAACGGTGTAAAAGCACAGTCGGTGACTTATTGCGTTGTTGATTTTGACAAATGATGGTGTAATTTACCGGGTTTGAAGGAGATTCCTTTGCAGAGGCTGCCAATTTAGGTGACCCTGTTGACCGAGGTGCAGTTTGGGAACAGGTAGGTTGTTTGGAAGATGCGTTCTTATCGCTTGAACCCTGAACGTAGAACATGACAAGTTGAGGAAATAAAATTTGCGTCACTATACTCATACCGAAAAACATTGGGGGGTTGCTCGAGAATCTAATTTTATGGGCAAAATAACCTTTTTGGAGTAAAAAAAAACTTTTCAAAGTACCATTGATCAATGATCACGTATATAAGTCACTATCAAGCCCTTTCAATGTTTCACTCTGTTCTTGAAGAATGTGTCGGCTTGCGATCTGTCAAAAAATTTGATAAAACTCAATAAAGAAATAAGTAACAGCATAACTAACAAGAACACAGAGCAAACTTCGTTTTTGAAAATATACAGTATAACCTGGTCCTGGCTTTATTTAAGCGCATCAAAAACAGCAACACTATAAGACATGTGTTTCTTACATGGTACAGTATAAACGTTTAGTCACACCACTGTAAATAAGTTGGTTGTTTTAAAAATTATCGATGGCCAATTGTCGACTAGTCACAGAAAACAAAATCTACCTTTCTTGAAAAACGGTGTGGCGGGTGAACGAAGCATAGCAATTGGCAATAGTTCACTCTAAAAAGCTATTGGTGATAGGATTGAAAGTAACAACGTTCGCTTGGTCATGGCACGCAAGCTGCTTGTTTTGTTGATACTTGAATCAGAAGTTCCGCATATGACTTCGTGATCTTTAATTGATATTGCTAAAATCATGCTTGTTGGTTTTAAGTTGACATTTTAACAAAAATGAAATGAATAAGATGATGACCCAGCAACATACATCTTTATTGGAGTGGACCAGCTCTTCCTGGTGACGGAGATATTCAACCACCGACTCCTGAGCGACTTCACGCAGCATCTCCTCCTCCGTGTTCTCCCAATCTGCCGCTTGCAATTTGTCCTGCAGCATCTGTTCTTCTAGTAGAGCCTCCTCAGATGCTCGTTGTGCATCTTCTAAGAGCATCCGATCCGCCAGCTAAACAACGACAACTGTAACCATCACCGACACACCTCAAATAAAAAGCAAGCTAGATAATGTTAATTAAACATCTATCGTAATCAACATAATGTCAAACTTAAAAAATAAGTTAAGGTTCCATGTAACAATTGTCTGGTTTTGACATCATGCACAATTGCACATTGCACCTTTTAAAAAAAAAAGAAAAACTCGACGAATCCTCGCTGTCTTCCTCTCTACACTACAGTTCATATGCAATATACTTTGTAATAAATATAACGTCAATTAAAATACAAAAACCCGGAAACTACAGCAATGTTGTTTTCTTAGCAAAAAGGCTATCAAGGTTCATATAAAAAATGGAAAGATACCCTCATATAGCTCCATGTATTTGTGCAGTCAGAGCAGTGTGATGGGACGCATCAAGACAATAATAACAAGCAACAAGTTGCATCGCAGAGAGCAAATCAATTCTTTGTTTGCAGACGTTAAATCAATGTGCAAAGGGACTCATTTGCTAGCTGAGGTGAATCCTGCCACTGGGCATAAGACATCACATAAGTTCTGCTTTAGCTCGTACAGTGAGCTGAGGGAAACAACATACCGGCAGTTAATGTTCCAGACAACAGACAAACAGAGTCGTGATCAAAAATAGGAAATTATTTATAAATACCACAGACAAACCATGTCTAACCACCTACATCGAATCAAAACATTAAAATTACCTTAAAGATTCGAATAAATTTAGTATATAATTCAAAAGAAGCGATGGCAAGAGGCAAACTCGAGTGGACACTGGGCAGCGTCTTGGAATTGCCTAAGTGAAGCGAACCGGTAGTTAAGGCAGAATAAAATAGTTAAGGCAAGCTAAAAAGTTTGAGCTCCCAAACAATATCCAACGATTGGGAGCCCATTCACAACTTTAAATTTTTCCTTCTGCAGTTTATATATATTTTTTTAATTTAGTTCTATATCCGTTATCCATTGAACGATATTATTAATGATATGATGAGTAAATACTAATCGTGCCCTAAATAGCAAAAACGATTTCTAAAGTAGGTTTCAAAGAGTTTGTTGGCATAGTATATAATATGCAAATACGACCAACGACCATACTGTATAGAAGTACATGATTAACCTTTTTAACTTCCAACACTAAAGGCATATGTTTTCAACTAATCTACGGAAGAAACAGCAAATGATTATTGCTGAACACAACGGATCAATCACGCCAAAAGAGTTCTCACGTCTTTTTCTACTTGACAGAAATCTCACGTAACTCATGATCGCAACAAATAGCACAGACAACCATAACTTCAATTTGTGTCAAATATGAAAATATTAGGAATCACTTCAAGACACTGCCACAGAATACGAATTTCAATGGAAACTTAAATGGCTTGCCATTCACCTGACTCGGTCAAGATTATTTAACATACAAACGTAATAATAAAAGTAATTTGCGTTCTTCTGGTGACTATTTACTAGGTTACCTCCTGATGTTAAAGATGATAACTAGCTTTTGTATTTCCGACGTTTCGTCAGTCGTCGTCAGTCGTGCTGACTGACGAAACGTCGGAAATACAAAAGCTAGTTATCATCTTTAACATCAGGAGGTAACCTAGTAAATAGTCACCAGAAGAACGCAAATTACTTTTATTATAAAATGCCTGGTGAACAGTCTCTCTCTGTTTTTAATACAAACGTAATTATAATAAAAAAATCAATAAAAATCATCCAGAAGGCTTGGAACAATGGAAATTTAAGTGCTGAAGCAACATCTGAGCTAGCATTTTTTTTAATCATGTTAGGTTTTTGAGATACATTTACAAAAAAGCATTTCTTTTAACTATCGCCAAAACTTACTTCATTGAGATTGCATAACCATACCACAAATATTCGTAATGGCGTGGAAAAAATTGGAAATGGTGCCAGGAATACAATGGTGTTGAAACGTATTTCAATTTCCCCTCTGCCATAATTTACTTATACGCAATAGCATTTTTTGTTTTTGTCGACAAAGCGATTTTATCCTTCAGCCTGCACCAGCTGATTTGCTAGAAACCTTGTGCCGATATACGACACAAATATCACCAGCTGCAATTATGTGCCGATGTAGGATGGTTGATAGACGTAACAACAGCGCAGCCTGCAACAGACAGCGAACCTATGAAACTGAAGGTTGCCAGGACTATTTCCAGTTAACGCTGTCATTTATGTATCGTTTCAAAGTCATCAAACGTTGAAACAACGCAGAAATGACAACTTTTCCAACTGAATAAATGTCACTGTCAGTCAGCATAGTGCGCGTGTGTGACACGTACGTGCATCGAGTTTGTCATCGCTTTGTTCCAGTGACAAACTTCAAAGAAAACGTAGTTAACTTGAACTTAAATCTTTAAGTCTATCTGAGGCGATTAAATATTTTACAAATCACAAGATAAAAAAATCGTACGCAAACTGGCCTTTTTTACACATAAGATGATACGTTAACTTATGCTGAAGTCAAAACCTACATACTAAAATTAACAAGTTTCCCTCTCACCCCTGGTCTGAACGAAGGCAATCCCAAACCAACGCCCACAGAAGCTTTATGAGGATCGATGACAGCGTTGTAGTGAGAATTCCTGTGATAACTGACTCGGATTGGGACATTATCAGTGATGTTAGACGTCTGAAACGTATTGATGGGTTCTGGAAGAAAAATACTGTCACATAAACATTCTGTGGTTTAGACTGCGCGTTTAACATCGTTAACATTTAACAGTTCCCAGCCGGCAAATTAGCCTTTACAACCTTTAAATCAATGTTAAAAAGGACTGATTTATTGGCTGGGCTATTCGGTTCCATCTCTTCACTTCGGTTTGCGAGCAAGCATAGTAAGATATGAAACTGATAAATACACGTTCTTTACTTTAATTTCAAAGGAGAAAAGGACTTTTCAACCGTTTGACTTTCTTGCACCCCCAGACCTCCTTTCCCATGGAAAAGTACCTCTTCCCGACTTTTCAATCAACAAATTTGTTCTTTTTATATTTACAATATTCACAGACATTGAATCAATGTAAAAAACGACTAATTTATTATCTGGGTAGTCACCCTTCTAAACGTGCGTAACTGTGTATTCATCATATCGTCTGCTTTGCCTGTTCCTGATGTTTCGGGATGAAGACCAGGCTTTTTTGAAGCAAAACGGATGATAATGATGAACTTAGTCTAACTCCAGAGTAAGCTTACTCTTGGAAGAGAATCCCATGCCAACACATAGAAATTCAAAGCTTTAAGGTGCAATTGATGCTTAAATTATAAGACATGAATCCAGCCAGCAAAACCTGTTGTTTTTACATTGTGTTGAAGCAATGGCTGGCCGGGAAAGAACAAGACAACCATTGTTGCCATAGTGAATATTTGCTATTTGTTTTCAACAGAATATTTAATAATCTATTCACGCAGCTTGCCTGTGCTGTATTGGTACACCTCGAAAGACCGATTGTACATTTCCGCCATTGCTTGCATTTCAAGATGGTTGCCGTATGTGTGAGGCAGCCGTTTGCGTCCGATATAAGCGACAAAATCTTCTGTTACGTAGCTGGAGAAGAAGTCGGAATTTTTTGTCTGAAAAAGAATGGATTGAAATGACAAGCAAAACATCGTACATCTGAATGATTTTTGCCTTACTAGATCTTAATTCTCAACTAATACACCAAAAGATTGCAATTTCACGAGCAATTTTCTCCCTTTCAACACAAAGCAGCCCAAAATGTAGAAACTAAACTCCGGATTGAGATAATTTTTAGCATTTGAAGACGAAACTAGTCCAAGTTTCGAAATGATTTCTGAATCAAGAGTTGAGTATTTGCATTTCTATTTTTGCTACTAAGATTGAACACTTTGCACCTTAGTTTGTTCATGACTACCTAGACCTAGAGATACGGCCTGATTTATTACATTCTGAAGACTTTACCGCGTTTTGCCAAGTTTTGGTACCTTTCTGAATGAAATTTGCCAAAAATAATATTTTAAGGTCTTTTTAATGTCTTTTCCAAGTGACAAATTGGGTTTTAACATCACTTCCAAAGTGACAAATTAGGTATTAACACTACCAGGCTTTCAAAAATAAGACAATTGGATTCAGAAAATTTTAATGCGCTGTTAGCCGATTGCCAACAGCCTGATTGAACATTTTTTAACAAAGTTTTTCTCATTTTTGTACTGCTTCCTCAAGACAACAAGAAGGGCTCTTTTATATCATTTCGAGTTAACAAAAGTATAAAATTCTAAGAAAAATTGGCATCTACAGCAGCCGCAGTCAAAATCTGCAAAATGTGAGAAATCAGGCCGAACCTCCAGGTAGCCATGGCTTGTTTATGATTAAAGAAACCAAACCGGGTCCTCTTTATGCTTCGTGTTGCTTCAAGTACACGCAGCATTAACGAACATTTGTATTAGGTCAGTTACATTTTCACACTTTCATGTTTTCAATTTTCCCACATTTTGGTTCTATTTTCCACTTTTCCAGATACATTGTCCATTCAATTTTTCATTAGCAGAAACGTAAAGATATGCCACTGCCGTCCTCTCTTAATTGGCTGCATTTCATACAATAGGTTGTAACCGTTGTAATAGTTGTAACACACGCAGACTACAAAAAATGTATTATATATAATATGGTACCTCAAATAGCTCTACTTTTTTGAAAACGTTTAGAGTCACAATTTCAATAGCGCAATAAATACATGACTGGTTCGTTTGTCATAACTATGAATAAGACTTTTATTGCAAATTTGTATGCACGGTAGGAATAGAATAACGCCGACATGACAATGACCACAATATACAAATTATTGTGCCATTGCACAATACGCGGATGCTACGTCTTACCATATAATCCATACAGCTTCTCCGGACCTCATCATGCATGCTCTGATCTCCATAAACTTGCTCCGCTAAACGTATTCGGTTTTAATGCTACAGTGTGATCTTCAAGTTGGGAAATACAGTGTGTCGGCGTGTCGCCTCCTTCAACTTAAAATCACCTTTTGAACAATATCTCCAAACGAAGTATGATAATTTTTGATAGGTATGATAATAATGTGCTTTTATATAGCGCTGCATCCATCGCATACATGCGCCGTTCTCAGCGCTTTACAGAGCAATAAGCGTCAGTGCAGCGGTATAGAGGCGCACAGTCTGCTACTGTTTGGAGAAATCCAAGTTCGGAGAAAGCCTTTTTCGGAGAATTCTAAAATTTCACAGAGGCATCGGTTTAATGTTTATTCAAATCAAAGGTATTAGCTTAAAATAGAGGTTAACTAAGTGTCAGCGAAAAATTCTCAACTAAAGAAAAAAAAACAGTTATCAAACGGCGTTTCATGATTAACAAAAGAGGTTAATGAAGTAAACTCTCAGCCAAAAAGAAAGCAGTGGTTTGCATTGCTCTTCTCTGAGTGAACGCAAAAACACGGTATCATTTAACGGATTTTTTGTTTTGGTTGCCGGGCGCGAGAATTTGGCCGCCGGGAAGCAGCTAACCTTTTGTATGGGTAATGGGCATGGAAAGGTAAACACAAAAGCCACCCACCTACAAAATTCCTACAAATTCTCCGAATCGGTTTTCTCCGAAACGGCCATTGCGTTGCATTATAGCATACAGAAGCATAGGCGCCGGGTTTTGAAAATTGCCGGGGAGGCAAACTTTCTAGCCGACTGATTGCTTACATTCAAAATGCTGATGTTTGTTTGTCAGCATTGATGTTTGTTTGGGTCTATCTGCCATTGTATATCGCCAAGCTTTATAATGTAGGCTCAGGCCTCGAAATTCACGGCGGACATGTCCGCCGTTCCAGCATGTGATGTCCGCGGGAAGTAACATCTAGATCGGTCATATTTGTCCGCCGAGAAATAGCACAGGAACTAGCGATACAAATCGTCATTGCATAGCACGAACAATTGTTGCGATAATATATTTTCCAGCGCATTCTAGCGCGCATCTAGAAAATGTGCATCCTGTATCCCTTAGCTTCCATTCAAGGAGGAAAACTTTGGATTCTTACGTTGCTTCAACGATTGATGACATTGAATCAGCGTAACAAAGGTGAATTCTTCGCTAAGAATCGATAGGAGTACAGGTACTTCTACACTAATCACGCGCAATTTAGTTCACGTTTTACGTCATAATGTCTGGCTTTGATCTCCGAGTAATAATGATACGGCAAGGTTGGTTACTAAATTAGACTATACGAGTAGGCTATTACAGCAAGATGCAACAAAACTTGTTAAGTTTTGGTATTACAGTAAGAAAGAAAAGACCCAAGGAAAATTCACTTTCGCTCACATGACACGCAAAAATAAACTTAAAGAAAAAAGCCTGTAAAACTTTGCACAGCAGAAAATAGTAGCGTTGGTGTGGAAATTTTCCGACTCCTGCCCAGAGCATTGTGACGCAATAAGCAACACGACCTCGTTCGGTGGAAGTTAATCAGTTATGTGACGTATTGACCAGCTACACGGCGCTTTGACTCTTCAAGCGCAAGTCGTTGGTCTGATGAAAGCCTTTCAGAGTGACTTTACTGATTTTTTAAAAAGCCTTCTAAAACCGTAGTTAGAGTTCTGAAATGACGAAAAATTATTATCAAGATAAAGTGATTAAGCATGACGATCGACGGCTAAAACTGGTGTGTCCGCCGTGAGACTTAATTTGTCCGCTGAGATAACTGCTCAGACCGGACACGTTTGTCCGCCGTCAACAAAAACGAATTTCGAGGCCTGTAGGCTACTTCGAATTATATGCTGGTCACTTTGAACTTTAGCTCTTAATACGAGTAGATACTAAACTGAGCAAACAGCAAACTGCACCTCGTTAATCGTTATTGACACTCCAAGACAAAAAAAGCGGAAGAAATCAAGAAAAACGTTTTTCAATCATTGTTTGCTTCAACGGCACCATGCTGGCGTTTATCAGCTACCGTACTTCTGTTTTTTTTGTTATCTTAGGAGCAGCGCTCTTGTTGCAACAAGTAGATCTTTTAAAAGAGATCGATCCGCAATGAAGGTCAAACTAACGCAAGTCTGAACTTAGAAACATTTGATTTAGGATTTTTTTTTAAATAATTTGCGGGGGGGCAGCCACCCCGAGCTAAATTCACGAGGGGGCACCGCCCCTCCGGAGTCGGCGCCTATGTACAGAAGCATCTTCAACCAGTGTTTCCATGAAATAAACTGGGCGTTAAAGCTAAAAATTTCATGAGAAAAGTCCATCACTTACCAACAGCGCGGAACAAGCAAGCACCATCCTCCACCATTTCTTTTATTGAAAAACCTCGAATTTCTTTCAACGCTCTTGCAAATTTTATTTCCAACTGTAAGTACATTTTTGGTGTTTAACCCTGTCTACCGAAAAAAAAAATATGCAAGTTTTACCGTTGGGGTCCATTGGACCCCAAATTTTAAAGTACTTGTTTTGAACAAAAAAAATCAGTTCCGATGATGAAATTAAAGCTCAATAGAAAAGGACGTAACAGACTACAAAAATCATAACTCATAAACACTCTAAAAAAACCAAAAATACTCGAAATTTAAGAAATAATTCATACAGTAGACTTTGCACAAAGCAAACGGATACGGAATTGGTGTATTCTTGAGCAATGGCCACACTATTGAGACATTTGGCTAAAAAATGCATATTAGGCCTACATATTAGTTCACAAGAAATATTGTGAGTTTATATATTATTGAGTAGCCTATATATATATATATTATATATGTATTTATTGCAAATGAATTGCGAGTGTTCTTGGCAAACGTTGAATTTGCAAGTAGAACAGAATTGTCTGCAACTTTCATCACATGGTATCTCACTTCCAGTCGCTACCAATTGTGGGCAACTCAAAATACGTTTCATTTGGTCAAAAACGACTCTTTACTGGGAAACTTAATTGAAAACAAAACCAAGATTTACACGCCTTGATATAATTAAAAAAGCGTCAAAGAACATGGTACAACTGTAAAGTCAAGCTTTTTGGCACTTAAGTTTTGTAGGGCTAAGTCTTAAGGTTATCCCATTGTCCCATAGCTCTAGCCACTCTGGTCCGCACTACAAAATCAAAAAAATGTCATGTCAAAAAAAGGTTGTGTCAAACATTCTTGCTAACAATTGTGCGTTTATAATTTTCTGTTTATGTAATTGCTGATAAAAGCAATGATGTGTTTGTATTTTGTAATTGACTTAAGTTAAGTTGTCAGTGGAAGAAAAATTTCGGCAGGAAGTATTTTCATGCCTCATGACATTGACAAAAAAATGCTGATTTTACAAAACACAGTTCACCTTTAAGTATTCTATGCAATGAGCTACAGAATCAAAACACACAAATTCGCAACACTAAAAACCCTAGCACATTAAACATTGGTAACAATATGATAATGTTTTTAGTTTTTACAATTACATGCTTTTTTAATTTTTTCATATCTTAATGCCAACAGATAAACATATCACCACATTACATAAACATAAAAAATAAAAAAATAGATAAAATCTACTTATTCAGCTGATATAAAATAAACATCACTAAAACATAAAAACAATATCTATTAGATTTAGAACAACAATTATTACTTTAATCACTAATGTTTTTGAACTATTTTACAGATGATGCAGTTTTTTACTAACTTAGCACTCTTCAGTAGACAACTAGACATAGTGCCTTTCAGTTGGTAAATGTTGGGTCAGTGCAACATTGGGTGAAATATTATAAAAAAAAATCATAGATTAAACATTAAGTAGGCTAAGAAACAGAACATTCACAAAAAAATTAACTTTGAACTACTGCAACCACAGTTGACACTTCTCCGACTTCTACTGACTCTTGTTCAGTAAAATAGTGAGAAAACATGGTTTATAGAAAAGTTCAGTCGGACTATTAGCAACGTCAGTTAAAAAGCTGTAAAAGTTAGAAAGCTGTGACAAATCCAGATAATCTCCAAGTCGCCGTCCTCAGACTAGGCTACTTCAAATGCATTATAAAACATGTCATACCTCATCAAAATCAATTCCTTTATTTAACTGCTGTAGGCGAGACGCATCATGTTCGTCATCAGAATTATTTCCACCGCCCTTCTCCTCTTTACTATCTGTCCGTGGTCGTTGTCGTCGGCGAGAGGTTCTCGAATTCCCAGCAGTAAAAGAAAGCGGGGGAGAAGCTGGCTTTCTCTCATCCCAACTTCCATGATGACGACCACGCAAAGCATTTTGGTGATATGACGATGATGAAGCTGTGCTGCAAGAAGCACAATCAGTTGTGCCAGCTGAGCTTCTTGTTGCTTTATTTCGTGCATATGGTTGCGAATGCGGCGATAACCGTCCATGTCGACGTTTAGCAACAAGAGGTTGCACTTCTGGAACAGAGCTAACTGAATCACATGCTAACTGTGGTTTATTCCCAGATTTTGTGGTAAGTTCTGAAACGTCAGGTGAAGGGGGTTTCACTCTGCTATGAGTGGATGAATTTTCACCAGACAAGCACGATCCTTTGGCTTCTGTACTATCATAATTGGAACAGTGGGAAGAACTGGACGATGATGCTTCTGCAGAGTTTGAAAAATCAGTGGATAATCTTGTTCTTGAAGATCTATGTCTGTCATCTAAAGTTGTACTTGTGTGAGCAACACTTCTTGCAGCAGGTGTCTCCAACCGCCCTCTACCTTCAGGAATCTGAAATGGTTCAATAGTGTGTTAACTAGGCCTATGCGGTGAGTGTACACATATGATAAAAGTAGAGAATTACGCAAAGGTGTGGATTGAACAATTGAACATAATTATGCTGATCAAAACAACTTCTACTAAAATGCAATGGCAAGAATTATCAGACAAAAGGTTTTTACTGCAATAACCCATACATTGGGATATAACTTACTGTCACGATTTCTTTCTATCTCTTACCAGGAAAGAGACTTAGAAAGGTCCAATGACATAGTTTAATGGGATATTACCGAAAGACAGTCAATTAAACGTCGAATAGTTCTACTAGTGAAATGATAATGAAAATTCTTGAAGAACTTTAATGAACGGCTTCTCAAATAACTCTAATTTCGAACACAATTTATATCAGCACCAACTCTCACATACTTGTATTCAATTACTTCAACTCTCAATCAACAATAATCTCTGCATCTATTATCCACTACCACAACAACAACAATCTGCAACTCATAATACAACTCTCATAATAATCATAATGCAATTACACTACTATTTATAGCAGGTTGTTTGGTCTAGTAACTTCGAGAAGGTTACGTAATGTTACAGAACTCTTTGTTTTGTCAAGTTGCATTACACGTAAACAAGCAAGTTAAAGAAGCTTCTAGATTTGCACGTAGCAGTATAATGTTCTTGAAATACGTCACATAATAAAGATTTCACAATCAGAGGTCACTACAGGTCAGTAACCGATAATAACATATCGCACTAGAATTCCACAATCAAAACAGCACGTTCGATCAATATACAAAGCAGCCCATCGCAAAGCCTTGCACATTGATTGTGACATACGCTCCCCCTTAGAATATTGTTGCAAACAATATAACAACACAATCAATACAAAACACACTACAAACAATTAATTACTCAATAAAACAGCTCTCATAAGTTATCTCCAACGACTCATTAGTCCATCGTTGCATGATCTACCAACGACAGCGTTTCTCAAAACAATAATTATCACGTTTACTGCGAAAGTTTCCAACGTCCGCAATGTCTTCAGTGCACCGGCGAGCAAGATGACCCATCTTCTTCTCTTACATCGGATATCTTCTTACATCAAAAACACTTCCTCTCCGGATAGTCCTTGGCCAGTTGACCTTCTCTGTGACAGTTGTAGCAAGCCTTTTTATCAAAAGGGCAGCTCCTGGCTATGTGTCCAATCTTCCCACATCGGTAGCAATGGTTGTCACAGCAACGTCTGTTTTCCGGGGAGCAAGTCTTTTAGGCGCAGACAGTTAGGCGCCGATCAAATAGGCGCGTACAGTACACTGTGGCGTCTGGATATTTAGGTGCGGAGCACTGTGGCGCCCCGTTATTTAGGTACTATTCCTAGTAAATTCTGCAGATTGTATCAGTTTGGCATGTAGGGCAATGCTTTTCACACAAAATGTTGTATTGCACAGAAAAATATGTTATGGCTTCCGTGAGTGAAGCTGCTTAAATCAGCAATGCTTTTCACACAAAATGTTATAGGCTATTGAACAGAAAAATATATTGTGTTTTAATGCGCGTGTTCGGCATTTATTTCATGTTAGTCGAGGTTTGCGTCGGCGAAAGCTTTATCAATAAATTAATTACTCAAGTTTCCGAACATGACTGAGTTCACTTCTAGTCAACTAATAACCACACTAAACATCAGTAAAAAATGTACCGTAGCCTATACTCAACAAGCGGGTGGTAGGCTTGAGTGAAGAGTGACTTAGTTTTCCGTCAAAACCTGGACTAGGTTCAATAACGAGCAAAGTCGCACCATTATGCTTGTAACTTGTAGCCAGGGTTCATATGCCCTATAGAAATGTATTCATGTAGTAGAGCGTTGTCTCATACGTAGGGCTACTCGCCACATGACCAATCCATCCCGAGTAGAAAAAATTGCGAAAGATAACAGATTAAGTAAGGTTCCATCTGGCTGCAACCAGTGTTCAGGATGCATAGCAAATGTCCTGTGGATAACTGGAGATGTGCTAATATCAAGAGTAGTAGAGCATTGTCTCGCACCTCATCTCTACACGCGCATTAACAAAACAACATATTTCTGTTCAATATAACATTTCGTGTGAAAAGCATTGCCCTACATGCCAAGCTGATACAATCTGCAGATTTTACTAGGAATAGCACCTAAATGAACGGGCGCCACAGCGCTCCGCACCTAAATATCCAGACGCCATAGTGTGCGCGCCTATTAGACCGGCGCCTAACTGTCTGCGCCTAAAAGACGTAGACCCCTTTTCCAAATGTCCGCCGTCAACAACGCACTCCCTGGCGAAGTGTCCGTGTCTACCACATCTATAGCAAACTCCAAATGGTCATCGCCTGCCTCCTCTACTTGGTTCTTTGCGCTCATGGTATCCATGATCGTGAGATCGTCGCTGATTATCTACAGAACAATCTCGAGCAAAGTGACCATTCTTGCCACAAGAATAACAAGTAACTTCAGAATCTCTCTCAGTAATATTTCCGATTATAAGATCGACTAAAGCAGTGTTTCCCAAACTTTTTTTTAATAGCGCCCCCCTGGACAACGTACAGAGTGTCAAACGCCCCCTTCGACAAAAAAAGTAAAACCAAAGTTATTTTCCATTCATCACAACTTAAAGTTCAACTTTAATGATATGGATGAGGTTGGTGCAATGTCATCGGCCTCTTGATATCGGGTTCCAGTTTGAATAGGAATAATCTTAAGTCTCCCCATCTAACTATGCCAGGACGGTTTCTTTTGTTATCCAGAAGCGTTTTCACGGCACTGAAAGCACACTCCACCAAGTATGAGCTGGGAAAGGCAATGATAAAAACTTTGACCCGATTCCACACGTGAGGGTATTTCTCTTTGATTTGGTACTGTAGCCATAACGATTGATACGAGATATTGAACTTCGGTTTGAGTGCAAAATCGCTTTGCAATGTTATCAGTTCCTCCTCAAGAATTCCATGTTCGGAAATATCACAGAATGGGTCGATTGTCCAGTCAGGGATTTCTAACGGGAATACATCCTGGAATCGAACTTCCATGCCTTTGTGTACTTCTTGAAGATGATTGCTGTACATGTCTACATCAACATCAGATATGCCTCTGTCACTGGTATCAAGTTGATGCAAGCTTGAAAATTGGAAAAATTATCGTCTAGCTAAATTTCGCTTATACAACACAAGCTTAGTTCGTTACCCTGAAGGGATAATTTCAATTCATTAAATTTAGAAAATATGTCTGACAAGTAGGCGATATTATTTCTCACAACCAGGACGTCATTCGCCAGGCCAGGGTCACAACTCTGTAGAAATTCCACTATAGTTTCAAACAGCGAATACAATCGTGCAAGACAATTTCTCTTGGAAAGCCATCGTACTTCGGTGTGGAGTAGCCCAGTAACCGCTCAAAAGCCTCATCATTCTCATGGCACAATCGTTTGAATAAGCGTGTGTTCAGAGCGTGCGCTATAATTTCATTCATTGCTTTGATATCAATCTTCAAAGATAGATCAAGAAGAACGCTCAATCAAAATACTCTCGGATTGTAAGATCGGATTTGCATAATCCCAGTGCATCAAATTGCCATGCGTTACGTTACGACCTCAACTAACTTGTAAGGCATTGCGAGCGACGTTGCCAACATAATTGCCAAAATATCTGCCACAGAGCTCTTATAGTCACCGTCTTCTTTTGTATTTCTTTGAAGCAAAACATGACAAAAAAATGCTTTGCAATCCTCTTCTTGTAACTGCCCGATTTACCCTCAGCGCCCCCCAATCGCCCACTTTATAGCCAGCGCCCCCTTCATGGTTGCAAACGCCCCCAGGGGGGCGCTGGCGCCCACTTTGGGAACCACTGGACTAAAGGGTTTTGTAAACATAACGCTTTCACAATTCACAGTCCCACAGTCCCATAATAACATATCGCACCAGAATTCCACAATCAAAACAGCACGTTCGGTAGGGTGATTCATAAATTGAAATTTTTTTAAATTCAATGGGGCACCCTCTTGTATCGTGTCAATACCTGAAGAAATAATCCTGTCAAATTTTTAGAGCAATCGAAAGCATTTTTAAGGTTGCTACCGACTTTGAAAGCTGCACATAATACACACACATGGGTCACTCCCTGTCAACTCAACAGGGTGTGCAAGCTCGACCCTGTTAGATTTTCTTGAAATTCACACTAAAGTTTCATATTGATGTATAATGAACACAAAAAAAATTTCAGCTCATTATCTCAAGACGTGTAGAAATTATAGCCCTTCAAAGTCACCAAGGTCCCTCAAAATGCGTTCGCATGTACATTTTCCTCCATGTTTGGGTCTTCATAACTTTTAATCTAAAGCATTTACAAAGCTGAAATTTGGTATTCTGATTAAGAAGCAGTCCTAGTTTTCATATCTACCACCAAAATTGCTAATTTCAAATTAGTTTTAGATATAGAACCTTTCAAAAATTGAAATTTTTTACATTTGAAAAAAAATTATCAATTTTTGATGTCCGCTATCTCCCAAACCAATAGTCACAAAACTACCATTTCGCGTATCATTAATCTATACTAGTTGATAATTAACCCCCATGAGACTGACACCAAACAAATGTGAAATTATTGAAGTTTGGAGGGTGTAAAGATGGTTCGAACTTCATCTTTGCACCCTCCAAACTTCAATAATTTCACATTTGTTTGGTGTCAGTCTCATGGGGGTTACTTATCAACTAGTATAGATTAAGGATATGCAAAATGGTAGTTCTGTGACTATTGGTTTGGGAGATAGCGGACATCAAAAATTGATAAAAAATTTTCAAATGTAAAAAATTTCAATTTTTGAAAGGTTCTATATCTAAAACTAATTGGAAATTAGCAATTTTGGTTGTAGATAAGAAAACTAGGGCTGCTTCTTAATCAGAATACCAAATTTCAGCTTTGTAAATGCTTTAGATTAAAAGTTATGAAGACCCAAACATGGAGGAAAATTTACATGCAAACGCATTTTGAGGGACCTTGGTGACTTTGAAGGGCTATAATTTCTAAAGGTCTTGAGATAATGAGCTGAAATTTTTTTTTGTGTTCATTATACATCAATATGAAACTTTAGTGTAAATTTCAAGAAAATCTAAGAGGGTCGAGCTTGCACACCCTGTTGAGTTGACATGGAATGACCCATTTGTGTATTATGTGCAGCTTTCAAAGTCGGTAGCAACCTTAAAAATGCTTTTGATTGCCCTAAAAATTTGACAGGATTATATTTTCAGGTATTGACACGATACAAGAGGGTGCCCCATTGAATTTGAAAAAAAATCAATTTATGAATCACCCTAACGTTCGGTCAAGATACAAAGCAGCCCGTCGCAAGGCCTTGCACACTGATTGTGACACTTACACGTAAGGAAAATCAACACCACAGTAATTTGGTTGACGGATGCTCTGTAACGGATGCCACAGTAACGGATACCACAGTAACGGATGCCCTGACATATAGCGACAACACGAGAGAAGAAGAAGTAATTTGGTTTATTATGCAGAGTTACAAACATAAAACTGAAAGCAAAAACTTACAGAATGATGAGTTGGGGGATGATGGTGTGTACTTGATTCGTGTGCAGCTTGTTCTGGGGTTGTTTTTTCTTTTCCAGTTTTCTTTTTAGGCAAAATTGTCATAATTCTCTAGTTTGGATACAAATGAAAACATGAGATCAACATAAAGTTGTGTACTACTATACCTGGTTAAAAGTAAAGCATAAAGAGGAGTGTTAGGGTAGGTCTTATTCGGGTCTGCTACTATTCGGCTAGTCCGATTCGGCTGATCCGATTCGGCTAGTCCGATTCGGCTATTACCCTTTTTGGCTACAGCCCGATTCGGCTAGTCCGATTTGGCTGATCCGATTCGGCTAGTTCCCTATTGGGCTACAGTCTTTATCTGTTAGTTCCCTATTCGGCAATTTTTTGAAAATCCAACGATAATCCTTCTGTAATCCAACATCGTTTCTTTTGCATTCCGACAAAGAAAAACAAATTGAAATGAAATTTAGCGAAAAATGTTTGAACTATTAAATTGAATTGTTTGCTCACATAAAATAGACAACGTCTTCTGTTTATTTAGAGAATGTTGTAATATCGCTTCTTTTATAGTTGAAATCATCGAAGCTTTAGATGAGTGGGGTTTAGACCTAACCATTGAGATCTTAAAACTAAAAAGCGAATTAAATTTATTTTTGAACTATCAATGTTTGCTCAGATAAAATTGACATGTATCATGCGTCGCCGTCTGCATGCAAACTTAGAATATATTAGAATCCTCAACTATTACAAAATTCTAAATCCAACGACACTTTCTGTTTATTTACTGTAGAGAATTTTGTATTTTGATCTCGAAGCTTTAGATGAGTGGAGTTTAGACCTAACCACTGAGATCATAAATCATATTTATGACACCGGTTACATCCCTAGTGATATGGTACGTTCCATATTCATAACTTTACCAAAGAAAACCGGAGCAACAGAATGGTCACTCCACAGAACAATTAGCCTTGTGAATTACGTAACAAACAGCTTACTCCGAATCATGTTGATGAGATTGAGACCAAAACTACAATCGGAAATTTCAACAGCACAGTTTTTATTTGTTCCAGACAAAGGGACCACAAAAGGAATTTTTTACATTAAAAATGATAACAGAGAAATGTATGTCCGGTTCTTCTGTTTATTTAGAGAATTTTGTATTTTAATTCGACAATATGGTATCTTTTGCATTCTTGCATTTTATCCAGTGTTTACCTTTGAGTGCCTTCCCAGACGGCAAAATCTGTCATTTTTACATTCATTCAACGTCTGCAGACGTTGAATCAATGTAAAAATGACGAGTTTTGATGTCTGGGTTCGTTCAAAATATGTGTTTTACATGAAAACAACAGTTTTCATGATTACCAATAGGGGTTAATGAGATAAAGTCTCAGCGAAAACGTGTCAACGAAAAAAAGACAGTTGCCAAATAGCGTTTGCAATAAAAGATGAAGTTAAAACCTAAGTGGCAGTTTAGAGTAAACCTGGGTTTCGGCGTTACATGACCTGAAATTCCTTTGGTTAGTTCCTTCGTTAGACTCTCAGTTGATGTTACTTGATCATGGCAGAGGAATCGATTAGTACGCAGCGCAAAGGTGAGGTTTTTCTACATGATGGCTACATGTTTCAACTAGCTCAATATAGTCCAGACGGGCTTAAGAAATACTGGCGTTGTTCCCGACGTGATGAGAAATGCAAGGCTCGCATCAACACTTGTGTGGCAACAAATCAGGTAATAATGTGTGTTATGATGACTATATTTTGATCATTTGAGAAAATGTGCCAAGAAATGTCAAGTACTTGAATTGTAATAATTGCAACCGTTGTTCACCTGCATTGACGTTGGACCTGGGAATGCACCACGGACTGCCCTACCCTAATAATAACAACTGCTTTGATAGTGACGTTGTGCTATTACTTATTACTAGGGCCATTTTTTTACCTAAAAAATTGAAAAATATGACTTTATTTTTTGAAATATATGATAATATATGACTTTGTTTTAAGCATCAAATTTATGCTAATCTCTAATTAATAACTCGTATGTAAGTTTTTACATGTATTTTGAACAATAACACACTCGAACAACTAACAAAACACTTCTATTTCACTTGAAAATCACTACAAAAATTCAAATGTCTAATGCATCCACTGGCGCCGACTTGCGGGGTGGCCAGCCACGCCACCCCATAACCTCTATGGCATGATGGCAGCCACCCCGTTTAGGTTACATTACTTACTGCAAATAAATGTAATTTGAACGGACGTTTAAATCTTTTTTTGATTATTGGTTTTCGCTTCAAGTCAACGTAAAGCAAGAGGTGAACCAATACAGTATTGCGAAGAAAATAATTGTTTTTGTCACAAGCATGATACTTGCGTAACATCAAGCAAGCTACGTGAAGATTACGCAACACGTGGCTACGATTTGTTTCCTTGTTGTTGGGATCGTTTTATTTGTTACTTTTCATAAGTCATTGTTACATTTGTTAGGTTTACAATGGGATTTATTAATCAATAAAATACGATCTTTCCATTGCCTCTCCCAAAAATCTTTTTTGAAAAATTTTAAACTGCTTAATATCGCTATAAATTATGACAGCTATAAAATACTCGGAAATAAAATTAGCTCCACCCCCTAAATGAATATCTATTTTCAAATTAAAAAAATGCAATTTTCGAATGCTTAGTAAAAATCAAACAAAAACATGCAGTTTGAAAGTTTATAGGTTGCCATATTGTGCTATCTGCCACCCCGTGCAAAAATAAAAGTCGGCGCCTATGTGTAGGCCTACCTACCAAACCAGCTACTTAGTAGTACGAGTCAAAGCTCTGTACTCGAAAAGTACCCTTGACTCTTGAGGTCTCAGCACTGGTTGACTTAGTCGCCGTTAAGCTGAACTATCGTAAGTCCAAATTTTTCAAAATTGCGTTTTTGGTTGATTTGATATCTTTATAAACTACAGTTTATTTTGTTAAAGCATCGTAAGTCCATCTGCTTTAGTTTTGATGATACAGAATGATGAACTATCGCAAATTGGAGTTACGATAGTTTTGCAAAATAATAAAATGGGACTTACGATACTCTGCTCTGAAAGTAATTTTACACGTTTCACGTTAACACTCCCTTTTCTTTTAGGTAATTTTTCTTTCAATCGTTTTTTGCATGTTGATATTCAAGGCTTACTTATATTTCTTTCTATTTCGCATAACAATTTTGCTGTTTTATTGTAACTACATTTCGACAATTTTTTATTGTTAAACTATCGTATGTCCATACTCATTTTTCTAACGTTCAATTTTTGCAAAAAAGAATTATCTTTTTTTCAACAACAAAGCTCCATGAAAGACAATGTATATATAGTTTTCATGTTTTTCCGTTAGAGAACTTTTAGAAAGATCAAACAATGTACAGCAAACACAGCGTGAACTTTAAAATTCAATTTTCTCAAAACTGCATTTTTGGAGTTACGACGGTTCAGCTTATTAGCGACGTAGTGGCCTACTGCAAGTGTTTATAATGTTCAGAGACTGGATTGTGTGTTGCAAAATAATGTGTCAAGATGATGTCACAATGCAAATTAACATCAAACAGCAAGCGCTATTACTAGGCTACAGAAAGTAATAAAAATGTTGCTTCCAATGCTAAGTGAGACTCAGCGTGAGAACTCTCATTGCCTCCCTTCCACAAATTATTATCAAAGTTCAATGTCTACAGGAGCTGTTTGAACTGCATTTACAAAGTTACTCCGGCTCAATCTTTGTATTTTGAAGTAAAAATGAAGTCATATTTTATGATCTAAAACAGAAAGTATAACTTTTTATGACTTTATAACTTCTTAAATAGACACCGTAGAAACGTCGTTGTTTCACTGTTATCGGTTTGACAACTTTCTGCATTACCAAAAAAATATGACTTTAATGACTTTTACTGGCCCTACTTATTTCACAGGTAGTGAACACTGGCAAGAATCAGCATTTTTAGAAATGAAGACGATGTTCGATCAAGCTCAAACTTTCAGGAATGTCGTTTTATGATTATTCGCAAGAAAGAAAGTTTGTAGCAATGAAATCGGAGAAAAAGTCCGTTTCGACCCACCCTACTTGTTATGTACCGTATTGATTGTATTGACTTGTTAAACTAGGGATTGGAATTTTGTAATAGTTGAGGATTCGAATATATTCTAAGTTTGCATACAGACGGTGACGCAGGATACATGTCAAGTTTATGTGAGCAACATTTTAATTTAATAGTCCAAAAATAAATTCAATTCGCTTTTTATGTTTCGCTAAATTTCAATTCAATTTATTTTTCTTTGTCGGAATGCAAAAGAAACGATTGATGATGATTATGTGTCTCATCTGATACAGACGTTGGCGATCATGGTCTTCCAATCTTTTCTGTCATTTGCCATTCGTATAAAATCGTTCGTTTTAACTGTTGTGTTTGTGGCCCATTGATTCAATCTGTTTAAATAAGTTAATCTTTGACGGCCACTGCTTCTTTTTCCCATCCCAAATCTCCCTGTCGGTAAATATGACCTACAAATTGCATCTGGCGCCTTCTAACTGTTCTTATTATCATATCGTTACTTATTGTCTAGCATTCACATCCGTAGGTTAGAATTGATATTACATATGCTTTCAAAAGTTTAATTTTGGTCTTTGTTGTCATGTTGCGATTCCTGAAGACTACGCTCATTTTACTGAAAGTATCCTTTGCTATAGCGATTCTCTTTTTAATTTCAGTGTCACTTTGCCATCGCAAGTTATAGTGTACCCAAGATATTTCAATTTATCAACTTGTTTCACACCATTGAGTGCAACACACCATTGAATGTATGGTTGCAATTTGGATAAGTTTTCATTTTTGATACGGTCATACATTCTGTGTTTGAATTTAACTCTTACCCATTCGTGTACTGTTATTGACAGCACAATTTAATAAGTCCTGTAGATCGTTTGCAGATTCTGCTATCAGGACTGTATCATCATTCATCAGCGTATCTCAAGCTTGTTACATTTTGTACCCCAACCTTTACTCCATTCATATGTTCGATGTCTCTCAAAATCATCTCACTGTAAGCGTTGATAAGATCTGGAGATCGGACACATCTCTCTGTTATCATTTTTAATGTAAAAATTCCTTTTGTGGTCCCTTTGTATGGAACAAATAAAAATTGTGCTGTTGAAATTTCCGATTGTAGTTTTGGTCTCAATCGCATCAACATGATTTGGAGTAAGCTGTTTGTTACGTAATTCACAAGGCTAATTGTTCTGTGGAGTGACCATTCTGTTGCTCCGGTTTTCTTTGGTAAAGTTATGAATATGGAACATACCATATCACTAGGGATGTAACCGGTGTCATAAATATGATTTATGATCTCAGTGGTTAGGTCTAAACTCCACTCATCTAAAGCTTCGAGATCAAAATACAAAATTCTCTACAGTAAATAAACAGAAAGCGTCGTTGGATTTAGAATTTTGTAATAGTTGAGGATTCTAATATATTCTAAGTTTGCATGCAGACGGCGACGCATGATACATGTCAATTTCATCTGAGCAAACAGTAATAGTTCAAAAATAAATTTAATTCGCTTTTTAGTTTTAAGATCTCAATGGTTAGGTCAAAACCCCACTCATCTAAAGCTTCGATAATTTCAACTGTAAAAGAAATTTAATTATTCAAACATTTTTCGCTAAATTTGTCGGAATGCAAAAGAAACGATGTTGGATTTTGTTGGATTACAGAAGGATTATCGTTGGATTTTCAAAAAATTGCCGAATAGGGAACTAACCGCTAAAGACTGTAGCCCAATAGGGAACTAGCCGAATCGGATCAGCCAAATCGGACTAGCCGAATCGGGCTGTAGCCGAAAAGGGTAATAGCCGAATCGGACTAGCCGAATCGGATCAGCCGAATCGGACTAGCCGAAACGGGCCATTCCGGTCTTATTCATAGGTACTCAAATAATTTATTTGTGTGACTGGTATAGCAATCATTTTTGAACATCTTACAGAGTCTCTTTTTTTAACTTAATGAAAAATTGAGGCACTAACAATATATATATAATTATATATAATTCAAGGTTTCTGCTTGTAAAGTGAATGTAAAGTATACTTGTGGCTTGAGATGCTTTGCGGTAGGTAGTTTGAATAGAAAATAGAGTAGAAAAATTGAAAATTGAATAGAGTAGAGAAAATATAATTAACGTGTGACAAACATATTCAGGCAGAGTATGCTGGATTCATGAAAAGCTGGGTTTCATTTTCATACAGATTTAGCCTTTACTGATGCTGAGACAAGCACCAACATCAGAGGTTTATAGCATGCACTTTTCCATGGACGAAAGCAATATGTAAGCAAAAAATAAGTTTTAATAAAACAGAATATGAAGAAACTTGAATATACATACAAAAGTGAAATAGTTAACAAATTCAATGAACAATTAGCAAAAACTCTTTTAGGCTGAAACGTACAGTTTTTATGATGGAACATGCAAACAAGACTTTTTTTAACTTACTCACTTGTTTCAAATGACATAGACAGCCTTCGAATTTGGCATCAGCAATAGGTAATTGTTCAGATAGATACTACAGTAATTGAACAAAATGTTTTGTACAATTCACTGTTCAGTGAATTGCGTAAAGACATTTTTGGCAAATTTTTTTTTAGTACATATTGATTGCAAAAAGTTACCAATTAAGTTACCATAATAGATAAGTTGAGTTTAAAGGTTATAAGTGCAGCTTTTTTTGTTTTTGAAGAAAAGGTGAGAAAAAATATGTCATGCTTGAGTGAACAGGTGAATATAGCCTCTAAGGCAATAAGATGAGACAACAAAAGCTGAGTTGTTAGGATTGTAATTTGTATCACAAAGTTGTAATGCCTAAGCCTACTGCAATCGAGTTATGCACACATATGCAATAAATGCATCTCTAGAATAATGTCCATTGTCCAATGTCCATCCACGATATAGTCAGGTCAATATAAATGGTTTGACCTAAAAAAAAATCCTACAAAAGGTTTTCCAACGTTTTTTTGTAGTATATATCATCAAGAATAATATATTAAAAATCTAGGAGAATCAGAGCACCAGAAAGTTGTCATTTTCAAGATGGCCACCAAAACAGTATAATGACAATAATTCACTTAATATTAGGATTATTAGCAGTGGGCTATAAATGGACATTGTTTTGTTTTGCTTTAGGAACAGCTTTTTGTGTTCCATTTGGCCTATCTCAACATAAAATGACAAAATTTTTGGTCTGAGTTCCAAGAAAAAACTGAGCAGAGCAAAAATTCAAAATGGCTGCCATTTTCCCCGAAAAATCACGTTTTTAGCCATAACTTGGTCATTTTGGGGTATTTTTACCCGAAATGGCCCGATTCGGTGAGTCCGATTCGGTGAGTTCCCTATTTGGTGAGAGCCTTTTTCGGTGAGAGCCCTATTCGGTGAGTTTTTTTTTTAAATTATTGCGCGCCGTAGCCTAATTATCATTGCCGTTATAGGGTTAGGGGATAGGGGTTGGGGGTTTTTGGGGTTGGGGTTGGGGGTTTGGGAGTTTTTGGGAGTTTTGGGGGTTTGGGTTTTCTGGGAGTTTGGGTTTTGGGGGTTTGGTTTTTTTGGGTTTTTTGGGAGTTTGGGGGTTTGGGTTTTTGGGGTTAGGGGTTTTAATTAGGCTACGGTACCCGATAATTTTCAAAAACAAATTCAAAAAAATCACCGAATAGGGCTCTCACCGAAAAAGGCTCTCACCGAATCGGACTCACCGAATAGTAGCAGACCCATTTTTACCGGGTTGTGGCGTCTTACCCTATGTTTGTGGGGTCAGGCAATCTGTTTAAGCAATAATGAGTAGGCTTTAGCTTTTACGTGTAGAGATACAATATAGTTTGACAAAATTACCCACTTTTTTAAACTTATTTCCTGGTTTTTATTTCGATCATCAACAGACTACAAACTGTATATGAAATTGTTCTGCCTTCAGCTAAATCTATAAATAATTTCAAACACAAAAAGGCACTCTGTCAGGAGGTAGCAGCTGCAAATGCCTTCGTAAATAAGAAGCCCACAACAAAAGTAACCCTACACTTTGATACTACACAGAGAAGTCGGATAGACAGTGGTTGGCCTTGTCTCATCTTAAATTTTTGTGACGATGATGACTACACTGACTCTCTACAAGTCTAGGTCCTCTCTTTGCATTCGAAGTTAGAGACCAAATAGTTGCCCTTTTATGGTGAGACAACCTGAAGAGACTACAGGTAGCTCTGCCTATTATCTGTAGTAACTCTTACTAGTCTATAGCCTAGTCACTGCCTACATTATAACTTCCAGTTATAAGCTACTCACTGGTTAGTGATTATACCAGAGTAAACCCAAACATTAGGTTTTATAGGAACAATATTTTTGTTTCCAACATCTGAGATTACAGCACTGCAAGCAAGTGTCAATCAGCAATTAATAAACAGTTTCCATGTGCAAATTTGCGACTATTGGTGTAATTGCGTCCACAAATTTTGCAATTGAAAATAATTTGACAGAAAAAAATTTATACAACAGTTTATTTATCAATAATGTTGTCACAGCTTGTGTAAGTTTTATTATGCCACCTATGCGTCTTGTTTTTTGGTTTTAAAATTACTTTTTTAGTAAATTCCATTTTTATAAAAAAAATTTCATCCTGAATTTCAAGCGGCACAAAAACAAATATGTCAACAAGAAGTGCTTTTACGGATTGTATTATAAGGCGGAACGTGCAGAATCATTCCGCCAGAATTACAGTGGTGTTTGGACGCATTTTAAAATTAAAACAGCAATCACAATACATGCGTAGTTTTAATACACACAACAATACCATCAAATTATTACCTACTTAAGATTACTTGTTATTTATTGCATACTTTTGATACTTCTGTTCGATGAACGTGTTTGAAGGAAGTCTGCACAAAAGAAGTTGGGACATCATATTTACATGGAGTCAGCAAGACTACCATTACATGGACGTTCCTATTCCTGTTTTTTCTTTGCTCTCTCTTGTTTCAAGTAGTGATTTGCTTGAAACAATAGCAAAACAGGCATGACCAAGTTACCCCAATACCTTCAGTAATCTTTTGGAGCAAGATCAAGCCTTTTTCTCGAAACCATCTCTACCACCTATACCGGAACGGCTCATTTTGGCAAATCCAATTTGGAGACAGCTTTTTCAAAGAAAACCCATTTGGAGAATTTTCGAGAAGTTGTAAGGATTATTTAGATAGGTGGTTTTTACGTTTATCTTTCCATACCCACGCAGAAGGTTAGGCAATTAACTTAACCTACAACATCAGTCAACAAGAAATTTTTACAAGACAAACTAACAATCATAGGTAATTCTGGTGCCCAAGTTAGTAATTCAATACTAATACGGTACGTAGCCAGTGCTATGCTTGGTCAAAATTAGTATTGTTTTGGAAGCTTAAACTACCTATATAAGGTAGCATTCATGTTGCTGTATTTTTGTTATTAGCATAGCTGGCAAGAGCGACTGCAACAAGTATGAGTGCTACACCCAGTAGCTCAAGACGAAGTTGATTAAACATCAAAACAAATTTTTGCTTCATATGCGAAGAGTAGGTACACATTTACTTTCTGATTCTGTAAAGCTGTCCGCCAGCCACAAGCTTGCCTGGGCTAATAAAGTTAATTTATTACACTATAAGGAAGCAATTGCCAGATTTTCCACTGATATGTCAACCATGGTAATGATTCATACGTAACAAGTATGGATGATTAGATGGGCAATTTGGAATTGGATCTTCGCATGCGTGTCTTAAACCATTACGAATTTTCCTTTTATTGGTCATGCCACTGTAGGGTAAACCGGGGTAAAATGGGACAAGGGAAAAAAGGGACTGTTTTTTGTTCATTTTGCTTTTTATTCATGCTACATATCTCGAATTAGTGTTCATTTTACATGAACATTTCATTTCGTTTGTTGTGTTAAATTAGCAAAATACTTGTTCTTTTAATGAACTGTTATTGTTAAAAGTTGTCTTACTATACCCAGTGAATAGAAAAACGAGACAAAAGGAATTTCTTTAAGTGTCCCATTTTTCCCACGGTACACGACAACTGGGCGAGACAAAGTGGGCCATACCCACTTGGGCGAGACCAGGTGGGCGACAAGACAAGTGGGCGACGAGTCAAGTGGGCGATGAGCCAAGTGGGCGACGAACCAAGTGGGCGACGGCCAAAGTGGGCGACGGAAGCGAAAGTTTAGCCGTTCGGAAAAAAATACAACTTTTAATTTTTTACTTTAAAATACAATGATTGATTTGTGGAAGGGAGGCAATGAGAGTTCTCGCGCTGAGTTTCACGAAGCATTGGAAGCAACATTTTTATTATTTTTTGTAGTCTAGTGATAGCGCTTGCTGTTTGATGTTAATTTGCATTGTGACATCATCTTGACACATTAGTTTGCAGTTTGCGGCGTCAGGGTTTATCGTGAAGCTAAAGAGAAACCCCTCAGAAAAGAGACAAACGAATGGCCAAAGAGTGGTTTAAGTCAGTTATGAACGTTCCCTAACCGTTATCAAAGCTTGTCAGTATAAAATATGACTAGGGACATTTTGTTTATGACCTAAAAATTGAAAAATATGACTTTATTTTTAGAGCATCAAAGTTATGCTAATCTCCGTAGTTAATGATTTGCATGTAAGTTTTTACATGTATTTTGAACAATAACACACTCGAAAACTAACAAAAACTTCTGTTTTGCTTGAAAATCACTACAAACATTCCAATGTCTAATGCATGTACCTACCAAACCAGCTACTTAGTAGTTAAGATCTCAGCACTGGCTGACCTAGTGACCTACCGCAAGTGTTTATAAAATTCAGAAACTGGATTGGGTGTTGCAAAATAATGTGTCAAGATGATGTCACAATGCAAATTAACATCAAACAGCAAGCGCTATTACTAGACTACAAAAAATAATAAAAATGTTGCTTCCAATGCTTCGTGAGAAGTCTCATTGCCTCCCTTCCACAAATCAACCATTGTATTTTAAAGTAAAAATTAAAAGTCATATTTTATACTGACAAGCTTCAATAACGGTTAGGGAGCGTTCATAACTGACTTGAACCACTCTATGGCCATTCGTTTGTCTCTTTTCTGAGAGGTTTCTCTTAATCTTCACGATAAACCCTGTGCAAAATAATGTGTCAAGATGATGTCACAATGCAAATTGACATCAAACAGCAAGCGCTATTACTAGACTACAAAAAATA
This sequence comes from Aplidium turbinatum, assembly GCF_918807975.1. Taxonomy (NCBI): domain Eukaryota; kingdom Metazoa; phylum Chordata; class Ascidiacea; order Aplousobranchia; family Polyclinidae; genus Aplidium; species Aplidium turbinatum. The sequence continues at coordinate 28,462,016 of NC_137475.1, read as the reverse complement.
ATGAAAATGTTGCTTCCAATGCTTCGTGAAACTCAGCGTGAGAACTCTCATTGCCTCCCTTCCACAAACCCTATCACTAGACTACAAAAAATAATGAAAATGTTGCTTCCAATGCTTCGTGAAACTCAGCGTGAGAACTCTCATTGCCTCCCTTCCACAAACCCTATCACTAGACTACAAAAAATAATGAAAATGTTGCTTCCAATGCTTCGTGAAACTCAGCGTGAGAACTCTCATTGCCTCCCTTCCACAAATCAATCATTGTATTTTAAAGTAAAAATTAAAAGTTATATTTTTTTCTCCGAACGGCTAAACTTTCGCTTCCGTCGCCCACTTTGGCCGTCGCCCACTTTGGCCGTCGCCCACTTGGCTCGTCGCCCACTTGGTCCGTCGCCCACTTGACTCGTCGCCCACTTGTCTCGTCGCCCACCTGGTCTCGCCCAAGTATGTATCGCCCACTTTGTCTCGCCCAGTTGTCGTGTACCGTTTTTCCCACACCCGGGAAAAATGGGACGCTTTTTCTTTTTTAAAAAAAGTTGACTTTCCCAAGGCGGTAGTCTTGAAATTTTTATAGGCTTGTGCCACCCTTTGATTGTTTGCAAAATATGCAAAACAATATTCATGCCAGCTGTAAGGTTATTTATTCCAGTTGCCAGATGCTCAAAAGCAAGCTTTCCAAACAAAACACACAACATAACATTGTTGAACTTGTAGCTCCTGCGGGCACTGCACACTAGGGTGATGACTAAAAAAAAATTTGTTTGCCTGCTATGGGAATCGATGAACTTTTTTATGTGTACCAAGAATGTGAAATTTTTTTTTGAAAATTTTTCAAAAACCTCCCCCACCAATTGATATTTCTGGCATCACTTGGGTACATTTTTCTCCTTTTTTATTCCTCATACATTGTTTAAACTTGTTACAGACTCCTTACCATACTAAAAAGGTGGCCCACAGTATGGTGAAAAATTTGAAAAAAAAATTGTCGAAAAAAGTCAAGGGGGTTCTGAGATTTTACCCTTTTTGTCATTATTTTTCGCAACAGCGCCTCTAGCGGAAAATTTTTAATTAGTGTAACTTCAAGAATTCTTAAGCGATTTCGGTAAATTTTTTTGTCAATAAGCTCATTGTAAATGCTGAGGAGGTTTATTGATACTTTATTTTGATACATTTTTGTCACTAGAGGGCACTAGTGCTTTATATCTGAACTAATAGCCTATAAAGCTAGACCAGACAAGAGTTTTTAATAGCATTGGAAGTTGCTAATAATTTAAAAGAATAATTGAAATCATTTGATCTGTTAATTATTAGCAGCTTGTTGTACTGTACATAAAATCTTGAAAATGTAGCCTAGTCTATTTAATGGGCCTATATCATGCAATTTATCATGCAATTGAATTCAAGTTAGCCTAGTTATCGGGTTAGTTTTTTAGTTACCAGTATTGGGTTTTGGAGTTGGGGGTGCTTAACTGGTTGTTTTGGATTGCATATCATGAGTCCAGCAAAGATGGCGATTCTGAAAGTGACAGGGCCTCCAGTTATTTTGAGAGCACAATATCAGAAGAAGAAGATGGGTTTGAAAAGAAGATGAGATCGTCAACATTGTCAGCAAAAAAAATGGTGGTTTGCCATTCTTTGTCCACGCACGAAGCATCGGGTGTGTGCTCCACTCTGAATGAAGAAGGGATTACTCTCCCTACTCCATCGCAGTCTGGCGTAGTGTTGTAAGAGCTGGAAAAAACGAAAACGATAAAATAAAGTTGCTGTTGAAAGAAGGAAAATATTACTTTCTCCATTTTGATGGAAAAAGGTTGTCTGGGGAGGAGATTCAGGTGGTTTGCCTCCAAAGAGAAACAAATGAGGTCAAACTTGGAATACTAAAGTGCAAAAGTGGATCTGTTCAAGATATGTATAATGAATTGGAACGAATTTTGAATGAATATGAAACCTGGTCCAGTATCAAAATGATTATTTGTGACACAACCGCTGTGAATACTGGTCGACTATATGGTATAGTGGTGAAATTACAAACAAAAATGGTAGAGATAGGACTGGATCAACCACAATATATTGGTTGTCAACACTATATACTAAACAGAATTCTGAAGCATGTCTTGGATTTCTTTTGTCAGCAAACATTCCACCAAACCAACTCTGAATTACAAGTTTATTGATGATATCTCCGAAAGATATGAAGAATTGCAGAGATATTACAGTGGAGAAGTTTGTGTCAACATCAATAAAAATCCTGGTTGGAGAGATGACTTCAAATTCTTATATGAGCTGTGTCGTTCTTTATAATTGTATAAGGTGAGCTAAAATTTGAACATGCTGTGCTGTAAGATTACTAAAGGTACATCTTCTAATAAATCAATTTAAAATTCATAATTTTACAGTTGCATCATGTTTTTTCTCAAATAAAATGGAGAAAACTACCTTCTTTGCACAATGCTAGATGGAATTCACGAGCAATTTATACTTTAATTGCATACTTCTTGATCCCGCAATGGAGAGGAAAATTAGAAATCCCATGTCACTCTATTGCTAATGGATGGCAAGAGCAATGGTTTTCTAACCAAAGATACTCAGAGGAGGCATACCCAAAATTGTTATTGGCTGTTGACAAAATCAAAGTAGGTAAAACTAGTGTTTAACCTTATTGAACCGTGATATTTTGAAGTAACTTTATGGTACCGGTACTATTTATATCATAAAAGCATCATCCTCGTCAAATTTGTAGCCTACTCTTGAATAGCCAAAACAATGTTTATGAAATAGTTCAAGGTTATACCGGACTACCAATACCAACAGTAAATTAGGCTTTAACAAATATGTTTTATGTTAAGTGTAACGGTGCACTGAAATGCTTGAAAACACATTGGAACCAGGATTGCTCTGTTCTCGACATCCCTCGCTCGAATATGATTGCTGAAAGAGCTGTTAAGCTGATAGAAGAACTCCATAAGTGCACCAAAGAAAAATATTTGAGTGTAAAATTTGTTGCATGCAACAAATTGTAAAGCTGTTAAGGACAAAGTATTGTGTGTATTAATACTTTGTGCACCTGCACTGCATCTAAATGATTTTGTCACAATAATACAATTTGCCATTCATATTACTAAGTAACTGATTGTGAGTCATGTGTAGTACATTAGGAAAATAAGTAGAGTAATTTTTACTAATTATTTTGAAACATTGCAAAAAAACTTGGAAATATACGATAAATTTGGGTATCATGCAGTCGATTTGAGGATTTTGCAAGTTTTACACAAAAAAAACAAATTACTGCCATCTAGTGGTAAAAATGCAACAACTAACAAACTACCAAGTCACCCAGTATCAAAAATAAACCATCTGACAAAAAAATTTGTCGAAATCGCTTAAGAATTTTTGAAGTTACACTAATTAAAAATTTTCCGCTAGAGGCGCTGTTGCGAAAAATAATGACAAAAGGGTAAAATCTCTGGACCCCCTTGACTTTTTTCGACAATTTTTTTTTTAAATCTGCACCATACTGTGGGCCACCTTTTTAGTATGGTAAGGAGTCTGTAACAAGTTTAAACAATGTATGAGGAATAAAAAAGGAGAAAAACGTACCCAAGTGATGTCAGAAATATCAATTGGTGGGGGAGGTTTTTGAAAAATGTTTAAAACAAAATTTTACATTCTTTGTACACATAAAAAAGTTCATCGTTTCCCATAGCAGGCGTTTTCGATTTCCTCAAAAAAAAATTTAGTCATCACCCTACTGCACACGTCTTTTCATAAATGATTGGATCTGGAATCCGGCGGCCTTACTGGCTCACTGTTTTTCCCTGCGCTGCGTACAAACCATTAGGCAGGAATTTCGCCATGCGATTAGCCTACTTGCTCTCTCGCATTACGTTGCATTCGCATGATTTTGTGTCTATCTGCATTGTTGGTCTGTTGTGTGCTGTAATCAACAAGCGCAATCAACAAGCAAGGGCCATGTTTGTAATCTAAAAGCTGGTTCTTAAACTGCAACGTCTAGTGTCTCACTTCTAGAGAATAAAAACTAGTAGGAGTCTTAACTCTTGGTACGTAAGTTTCGATAAGTTATGGAATGGGTTGGTTTTCAATATGCAAGTTCGTTACATGCTTCAAGAAGTTTCAACGTGCAGTCGGATGTAGAAAAGTAGTTTCAATACAATAGTTTTCAAGATGAGCAGTGTGCTCCAACTGTAGAAGCTCTCGTAATGGGCTTCAGCTTCAAGATTGATTTCAATCAGTTTTGTGTTTGGTAAAGACTATAGGCTACGTGACTCATTTATTCCAAGCATCTTAGTGTTTCATAAACCAAATAGTAATACCCTGAAAATAATATTGATGTCTCAGAAATACGTGCGAAACGTAGCCCAAAGACAACGCACATTTTATCCCAGATCACTTATCAGAGCTCCGCGATTGTGTTTAAACTGTTGGGTCATTGTTTCTATGTCGGAGTTTTTGTAAACATATCAGACCTATTCATAATTCACTCAAAGGAAGTCACGTCAGCGTCAGCTTAATTGCAGAATGCTAATGCCAGAGTTTAGTTGAGTTTTCATCTTACCCAGCTCAGGTGCGCGGCAAGCATCGGCATATGTTTACATGGCTGGCTCTAATGTGTCAGACTGTTTCATTGCATTAATATACTGTACATATAATCGGGTCTGCTACTATTCGGCGAGTTCGATTCAGCTAGTCCGATTCAGCAAGTTCCCTATTCGGCGAGTGCCCTATTCGGCAATTTTTTGAAATTTTTTAAATAAAATTATCGGTCACCGTAGCCTAATTATAATTGCCGTTTTTATATCGTTTTAACGTCACTAAACCTTGAAATTGTGCAGAAAGGAATAAAAATAAAATGTTTGAACTATTAAATTAAAATTTGTCACGTCAGTTCAGTTGTTTTTATTTCTGACCATCATATCAAAACATTATCTGACCATCATATCAAAACATTTTTATTTCTCTATAGTTCATATCAAAACAATACACGTCAACATAGCAAAGGTAGAAGTGACAAAACGCAAACGTTATAACGTGCTTGTGACCGAAGTAAGTTATTGAGTTGAAAGAAATTTGGCACGGTCGCAACACCTTCAGAAAAATTTAAGATATGAAGGGAAAATAAAAAAAAGAAAATGTTATAAACAAAATAAATATATAAATCATGTTTATGTCTATAAGTTAGTTCTTTTGAATACCGTATTTACTTGATTGTAAATCGCACTTGATTGTAAGCCGCCCTTGATTGTAAGCCGCATGTGATAGTGTTAAAAATTTAATGTAAGCCGCCCTTGAATATAAGCCGCAAATACTGTTTACACGCAACTGTTTACTGTTAAGTACCATAAATAAAACTGACAACTCCTTTTTTTCTTTCGAATGCACGTCATAAATGCATGTGACAATTTAAAATGCACGTCACAACTTCACAATTGTCGGCATCAGACAACGCAGTACCGGTACGACAAAACATCTATGGCAAAGTCGACAAGAAAAAAGGCAGAAAGAAAAAATGTAAGCCGCCTTTGATTGTAAGCCGCCCTTGAATTTAAGCCGCAAACATGATGGAAAAAAAAACTTTATAAGCCGCGGCTTACAATCAAGTAAATACGGTAGTTAAAATGATTAGTTTGGATCGACAAATGTGTGGCCTACAGCTTGGATTGAAAGGAAATTACTGGGTACCGTGGCCTAGTTATCCCAACCAGCAAAAATTTGTTCCAAGAACCCAGTTAGCCTAACAGTTCATTTTTACATTGTAGTAACAGAATGAAAAGGCTAACCAAATGTGTGGCTTATTGTTTTAACGTCGCTAAACGTTGAAATCGTGTAGAAAAGGGAGCTTTTGCAGACTAGGATACGTTGAAACTGAGAAACATTCACAGAAGCCCTTCGATTTGTTCCAAGAACCCAGTTAGCCTAATGTTACTACAATGTAAAAATGAACTGTTAGGCTAACTGGGTTCTTGGAACAAATTTTTGCTGGTCGGGATAACTAGGCTACGGTACCCGATAATTTCCTTTCAATCCAAGCTGTAGGCCACACATTTGTTGATCCAAACTAATCAATCATTAGCCTACATGATTTATTTATTTTGTTTGTTACATTTTCTTTTTTTTTATTTTTCCTTCACGTTGTGTCGCTTCTACCTTTTTCTACACCTTTGCTATGATGGCGTGTATTGTTTTTGATATCATGATCAGAAATAAAAACAACTCTACTGACATGACGAATTCAAGCACATTTTAACGTTCGTGTTTTGTCACTTCTACCTTTGCTATGTTGATGTGCATTGTTTTTGATATGATGGTCAGTAGGGTGATTCAAAAAAAAAAAATTTTTTTTTCATCACTCTCACCCCTTAGATATGTGATGCATCATGCAAAAACATGTATTCCAAAAGATTTTTGAAATCAGACATCATTTAGAGGTGGCACAGCCCATGCAAAATTTTCATAGTTTTCCTATATGCGATACACTACCATCGTCTTGACCAGGACCACAGAAATTCTTAATCAAGATGCTAAGTGTAGAATATGTCAAAAACTGGGTAAATATTACAAGTACATGGCAGCAATTTCATAAACCAGAAGAAAGAGTGCCTGAAAAAGTCATCACCTGGTCTTGCAGTTGCGTAAGATCGCACAGGGGTCGCTGACAGGAGATCCGTGTATATATCAGCAGAAACAGTGGCGGGGGTGGGTGAAGACCCTGCTCAATTCAGGCTAAGTTCTTCTACCATGAGACACCATCGACAAAAGTATCGACTAGACATTATGAATGAAATAAAAGATCAGTTCCATTCTAAAATCCTAATGAACCATTACCAGTGCAATGGGATGGCAAGCTCCTCGAAGATCTGGTAGGCAAGCAGCATGTGGAACGTTTTCCAATACCAGTTTCCGGTCACAGCATTTCCAAGCTTCTCTGGGTACCGAAACTTGCTTCAGGAACTGGAGACATGATGGCAACTGCTGTTTTTAATGCATTTGAAGAATGGGAAGTGAGTGCGAAAGTGAGGGCCATGTGCTTTGACACCACTGCCTCCAACACCGGCCAACACGCTGGTGCATGCACTCTTTTGGAGAAGAAACTTGGGAAAAGTTTGCTTCACTTTGCTTGCAGATATCACATTATGGAACTTATTTTGAAAGGCACATTTGGAACAAAATCTGGTATGTCCTCTGCTCCAGACATCAGCCTCTTCAAGCGGTTTCACAAAAAATGGAACTTTATTGATCAACCCAATTACCAACCACGCCCAACTGATGCACATGTCAATAACACAACGGGGTTGCCTTCCGCTGTCCAGGTGCATTCCACCACGCTCGATGGATGTCAATGTCAAGCCCAAGGTATTGTACTGTTACAAGATTTGTTTTTTTCGCAGCTAATTTAAGCTGCCTAAGAAAGAAGATATTGGACTTCGAGATCTATGCCTCTTTGCTTCATTGGTATATGTGAAAGCATGCATTACTTGAATTTTGCCAAGTGAGGCTCCACGACAAGATCTTAATTTAATGAAATAGCTCTTAGTCTTCGGGTATAAACATATCTGCTCAGGTCTTTCAAAAGCTACTTCAAATAAGCTTTCACACCACATATGGTACATGTCAGAAGAATTAGTGGTTCTGGTTTTTTTGATACCTCGGTGAGCTTGGAAACCAAGAGGAAAATGATGAGCTCTCTCAGAATGCAACAAAACCTGGAGGGCAAAAAACAACCTCCGTCCAGAATTGCTGAAAAAGAGCTGCGGGACTTTGTGTCAAAAGACACTATGGAATTTTTCCATAAGCTTGACATTCCACATGAGCTCCTTTCATTAGATCCGACTACTTGGGATGACAGAGATGATTATGCCAAAGCTAAAACACAGGTGCTGACTCTAAAAGTGGTTACGGTAACGATCATGTCGAACGAGGTGTGACCCTGGTACAGCGGTTTAACAAGCTGCTTTCGAAGACTGAAGAGCAATTTCAGTTTCATCTTCAAGAGGTGACTGAGCAACAAAAAACCTTTCCAGACAGTGTAAAAATACTATTGTGAGCCAGATTGAAAAACAATAATGTGCATAAACTTTGTGATAACGACTGAACACATATCTGCATTACAAAATAACATTTCTGCATTCATTGAATCTTTGTAAATATTTGATGACTTTTAAAGACAGTGTTTTTGATATTTACCAAGTATTATTGATGCAACAAAAATGCGAATTTTTTATTGTTTGTTTTGTGTGTGTTAATTTGTCAGGCTGTATTCTAGCTTTATATAGTTTTTTTTAGCATGTATTTGTGTTTTAGGTGTTGTTCTTCCTTTGTGAAATATTGTGCATCAGTAAATCCAGCATTTCAATGACATAAATAATAAATATGTTATTTTTTAATAAATTTCATCCAATTTGCTAAAATTGAAACTGGATGTGCCACCACTAATCCTTTAGGTAGGACAAAATTTTTTTTATGTATCATATTATTTCTTTACTCATCACACTTTTAGGAGGTGAGAGTTAAAAATTCCAAAAAAAAATTTTTTTTCATCGATTTTGAATCACCCTAATGGTCAGATATAAAAACAACCGAACTGAGATGACGAATTTTAATTTAATAGGCTAGTTCAAACATTTTATTTTTATTCCTTTCTGCACAATTTCAGGATTTAGCGACGTTAAAACGATGTAATAACGGCAATTATAATTAGGCTACGGTGCCCGATAATTTTATTTAAAAAATTATAAAAACTTGCCGAATAGGGCACTCGCCAAAAAAGGCTCTCACCGAATAGGGAACTTGCCGAATCGGACTCGTCGAAACGGTCCATTCCGATATAATCAATGTAGTGTAGTTGACTTTAAAAAAAAGCTTTTAACAAATTGTTTATATTTCTATGATGTTTTAATAATATCTAGGGGAGACCGGAGATATTTCGGACGCGGGGATACCTCAGATAAGGCATTTGACGTCTCAGTAGAGTATTGTTAAATCACGTTTACCAAAGCTTTGTGGCTTCATTAGTGGTGCCCCTCCTAGTGTTTTTCCACTAGATCTAGTGTTTTTGGATTGCATTTAGTGTTCTAGTGTTCTTTCAGCGATTTACCGCTATGTTGGTGTGCATAATGAAATTATGCACACCATTATGCACACTATTATGCACACTATTATGCACCATTATGCACACCACCATTATGGCTTATGAAATTTACCTTGAAATCATCTTATGATGTTATGTATTAAGTGACAGTATTATTGTGTATGTATTTTTCATGTGTATATGACCGTATTTTTTCATTTTCTGCTCCCACTAATATGTCTTCTAAAAGTTTATACCGTATGATATATGTTATCAGATGTTATTGATGGTTAGAGTTATTAGTACCATATTACTTATTAGTTATGAAACTAGCTGTTAACCTAATTAACAGCAAATGCGTTGTGTATATCAGAATGATGAAAAAGCACCTCGGTGCTTACAACATCAAATATTTATTATTATTATTATTATAAGTTTGGACAGTATTCAAAGTACGGTAGCCCCACCTATTTTTTGTTTGGCTGCATCAATGTGTTTGTAGTGCTTTTCAAAGCGGACACGAGTTTTTTGTCTGGTTACACCCAATGATGACCAAATTTGAGATATTTATCATAAATACTTTAAAAAATACACATAAATGACTGTACAAAGTGTTCAAAGTACACTAAAGTAGGTAGCGTAGCCTACCTTATGGTCAGTGTTGTATGCGTCAATGAAATAAATTGACGATGTTAGCGTCAGCGCAAATTGCCAAAACTTTACGGCGTAAAGTACTGCATCAGCTCTTAAAGAAATTGACGGCGTCAGCGCTATTATACCCAGGGTCTCACAAAATGGAAGTATTTCAATCAAGTGTAGGCTAACAATAGCTATAAACAAAGAGCAGGATTTATGTTTTGAGACTGTATTGTAATTAGCTGCTTTAGCTTCCGAACTGTTCATGGTACGAACTAGGTTGCATCCCTGCTGTGGAACGCATGTTTTCGCTTGAAAAGGACATTATGCGTCCCAAACGCAGCAGATTGTCAGAAAAACGTTTTGAAATGCTTGTGTTTTTACAAAGAAATAACTAATAAGCTAAAGCAGGTAATTACAATACAGTCTCAAACGGTAAATCCTGCTCTTTATTCATAGCTATTGTTAGCCTACAGCAGCGCTGAATGGTATTGGTGTGTTCATGGCCACTTGGAGATGCGGCCTGATTTGTCACATTTTGCAGATTTTGATTACAGCTACTGCTGGTGTTTGACTAACATTTTCTGAGAAGTTTTTACTTTTTGCTGTCTCCTAATGATATAAAAGCTTTTTGTTGCCTTGGGGAAGCAGTAGCAAATGAGAAAAAGTAAGTTAAAAAACGCTGGATCAGAGTCAGACTGTTATTGAAAAATTAACAGTCTGGCTACAATCTTCGAAATCAAAATTTCTTTGTTTTTCAACATCTAAGGATGTTAAAACGTATTGTGTCATCTGGGGAAAACAGTAAAAAAAGCGTAAAAGCACAGTTTTTAGAAAAATTTATTTAAACATTTGCCCAAAGTTAGCAAAATCTGGAAATTTCTGCAAAATGTGACAAATCAGGCCGTATCTTTAGGTAGCCATGGTGTGTTGTAGCCTACTTTAAAAACAAGTCTTGAAAATGTTTAGGCCTACTCGGAAAGGTACCGTCGCCTATCACTGTTCCAAGCGTGCTGTAATGGCTTAGCATATATAAATCTTATTTTAACGAGGTCCACTGCACCAACATCGCTCTTTTCAGGGCATAGAGCTCTTGAAATAAAGTAGGCTATCTTCAACCTCCTCGATGACATTCATTGATTTTTTGCTTTCTCTCTCTGATCTCTCCTTCTCGATACTGCTCAGTGCTCACGATATGAGTGATCACCATTTGGCAAACTTCTTCCGCTCGGGGAGCCATGGCCAGAATACATTGTGAAACGAGATTTTCCATGAAAACAAAAAATGACGCATAGCGCTTGACGCTTAAAATCGGCAAAATAGTTGACGGCGCTATCACTTCCGTCAACTAAAAAATAAACTGACGGCGCTAGCCTCAGGCCTCAGCGTCAACAAAAAGTTGACGCCGTCAAATTGACAGTGTCAACGTACAACACTGCATTATGCATATGATAGGCTAGGCTTACATTTCGTCGGCTTACATTTGATGAGAGTGGAGTTCTTAGACTACACTACCTCAGAGATGACTGTGAGTAATATTGCGTTTTTGACAATATATTTGCAAAGGCCAAATTTGGAGAAAAATTTGGGAAAATTTTGTTCGCCCTCCAAAATGTTTTACTCTCCTGCGGCTATGACTTCAGAATTCTCACTTTTAAGGAAGTTCAGTTCTATTTTGAAATTTTAAGGACTTTTAACACTCACTAACGCCATTGGTTGTCATTTTTGTACATTGTGCATGTAAATGATCGTGTATTATGATACTAGTGTTTTTTTTTGTGAATCTAGTGTTTTTTTTCAGTCAAATCTAGTACTTTCCAATGACAAAGAGAGTGGCAACACTGCAAATCAGGATAAAGATCATAAAGTTTGCTGTAGCCACCAGCGTTACCACATCTGATGTTTTAGCATCAGATCTGATGTTTTGAGCAAACTGTCTGATGTCTGATGTTTTAATGTTGAAATCTGATGTTTTGATGTGTGATTTTTTTTTCTGGGGCAAAGTACTTCTATTAGGGTGAAGGCGGTTTTTATTAGGGCAGAGTACTTCTATATAGGTAGGCTATATTATGAATACTGTAGGTTTGTGTTCTAATTAATCGATTTAGTATAACATAACTAGCTTTAGGCTTTAGCCTATGTGTCCACACTCCACAGGCTATTTCTAAGGAACTATTCAGATGTCTAGTCTCTGCACATCAGTTAATTTCATGATCCAATGGAGAGTGCACAAGGTGGAAGCCCTCAACAAGTTTAATTCAGGATATGAAAATTGGAGGACCATCTCGATGATATAGAGTGTACACTACAGTGAAGACTGAGAGTAAATGCTGGTTTTGTAAATTTCTCATAGGGGTTTCCAAAATATTTGTATTTGCACACCCCTTGGACATTGCAATTGAAAGACATTGACAATGACATTGCAATTGATACTGTAGTACAACCACTCGTTATTAAGTATTCGTAATGCTATCACTGCAGAATAATACACAACCACTGTGTATTATTCTGCAGTAATAACATTACGAATAAAGTACTTGATGTTTAAATGCACAAATTACACAGAATTCGACTGCTTGTGTTTGTGCATTTCATTGATACTGTTAGGTGGATGCAACCTAGTTCGTACCCTGAACAGTTCGGACCCTCACTTCGTACCCTGAAAAGATCGAGAGAAAAAATTAAAAAAAGCGGAAGTCGCTGATCGCAGTTTCCGCTAACCCTAACTCTAACCATAGACTAATCTATGCTCTAACCCTAACCCACGCTGATCGCAGTTTCCGCAAACATTTATCCGTAGTTTCCGCTAACCGCAGTTTGCGCTAACCTTTACCCTAACTCTAACCATAAAGTAATCTATGCTCTAACTGTAACCCTCGCTGATCGAAGTTTCCGCCAAACATTTTTCCGCAGTTTCCGCTAACCTTTACCCTAACCCTAACTATAGAGCAATCTATGCTCTAACCCTAACCCTCGCTGATTGCAGTTTTCGCAAACATTTTTTCGCAGTTTTTGCTAACTGCAGTTTCGGCTTACCCTAATTCTAACCATCGAGTAATCTATGCTCTCTAACTCTCGCTGATCGCAGTTTCTGCAAATATTTTTTCCGCAGTTTCCGCTAACCGCGTTTTCCGTTAACCCTAACCCTCGAGTTTGTTTGTGGAAACTCCGATCAGCGACTTCGGCTTTGTGCCATTAAACTGCGATCAGCGACTTCGGCTTTTTTAATTTTTTCTCTCGATCTTTTTAGGGTACGAACTGAGGGTCCGAAGTGTTCAGGGTACGAACTAGGTTGCACCCCTGTTAGGTAAGGTGTCAGAAACTTTTGGATTATTATTGAAATCAATAAGATTTGGAGTCTGATACTAGTTTGGAACTTTTCGGAAAAAATGTGATGTTTTACAGGGCTTATGGGTAATTTGACGCAACTTATGGGGCTTATGGGTAATTCGACGCGACTTATGGGGCTTATGGGTAATTCGACGCGACTTATGGGGCTTATGGGTAATTCGACGCGACTTATGGTGCTTATGGGTAATTCGACGCGACTTATGGAGCTTATGGGCAATTCGACGCAACTTATGGGGCTTATGGGTAATTCGACGCGACTTATGGGGTTTATGGGTACTTATGGTGCTTATGGGTAATTCGTGGGACCGAAATTCTGCCACTGCGAATGACTACAATGCAACCGCCAACCAATCAGAACATGTTATAAGAGGCCGTCCAATTGTGACCCTTCTAGCAGCTCATCCAGAGAGTTAATGCTTGTTTTGAACTTTATTTGGTAATTACAGAAGAAAAAGAGCAATAGCAGTGGTGGGAATCGAACCCGCGTCAATGAAATGACTACTTTCTAGCCCTAAGCCAACCAGCTGACAAAAAATCCATCACTTAATTTGCTTTCTATCATCTTCTTTTTGCCATTTTTTACGTCACTTAAACCGTAGCTTATGATTGGTTGGCGGTTTCATTCTAGTCAAGTTTAGTGGCAGAATTTCGACTTGTTAAAGTGGCTACCAAAGTTTGCAAGTATACTGTACTGTCCAGGGTTACCAGGTTGGCTTTTTTCAAGCCAAATTTCTCAAATCTGGCTCTTTTTTAAGGCCTTTGGCTGGAAGATTTACGGTTTGGCTTTTTTTTGTAATTTAGCTTTATTTTGGCCTTTTTTTAAGTTTGGCTTTTTAACCAGTTATAGATTTTTTTTTTTTTTAAGTACTGAACATATACATCTGCAATTTTTCTCGTTGCTAATTCCGTAAAATCCTGACTATGTGTGAACATCCCAGACAGCAAAATCCGCCATATTTATGTTGATTTAACATATGCAGACGTTAAATCGATGTAAAAATGAAGGATTTTGCTGTTTGGGATGTACCCTAGGGCAGTGCTCTTCAACCTTTTTGTCCGTGGTACACCTTTTTTCAATTTTTAATAACTTTGTATACCTCACAAATAGCAATGTTTAATTGTGCACAGAAAGTAAAAAAAAACTAATACCGGTAATCAATTAATTGTTTGTTAAAGTGATTATAGTATTCTTGAACTGGGCACAAGAAATTACGCATGCAAAAGTGCAAAAAACGCTGTATAGTATACCCTTCTCCAGCTGTACATAAGCTGTATACCCTTCGTATACCCTTCTCCAGCTGTATACCCTATTTTTGATCTGGTATACACTTGGGTATACAGTATACCCGGTTGAATAGCACTGCCCTAGGGTGACTACTGACCAGTGACCAGCCTTGTTTAACTCCTGATTGTCTGGAAAGTAAAAAGCTAATAACGGCAACCATGTTAGATGAAACAGCAGAACGTCCATCAAGGAGACGAAGCCTCAAAGTAGATGCGTTTCTTGGCAATAAAGGTCTAGAACAGTTTTACAACTTTAATTCAAAACGGCTTCTTCAGCTGTTGGGTGTAGATGAAGCAATACTTTCAAAGGATCCTGCTCAGTGCTCATTGGACTGAATATAGTGCATTTATTCAAGCTTTACACATAGCAAAGGGACTTTCAGCAGTCAATGACAGAGCAGAGGGAGGAGTTGCTGTAATCTAGGATTTTACCAAACTCAAACTAAAGATGAAGTCCAACTTCAGTTTCTTTTGCAAGTTGTTACCGGTACTGAATACAGGAAACTGTTTTCCAAATTGCAACAAGAACAATATTGTCGATAATATCGCTTCTCGCAGTACAAACCAGAATTGCATTTTGAAATGAATATTGTCACCAGTGTTCCCTAAGGTTCAAAAATTGAGAAAATAAACAAAATTCTGTAGACTGTTTCATGGACAGAAAAAAGATTGTGAAATCAAGATTTGGACAGATTTCACGAGTCCTAATTTCTTAGAGGGAACACTGATCGTCACATATTTTTTATAGAGCTAATGCTATTATACCTTTTGTGTTAAAATGTGTTTTTCTAAATAACTGCCTGTCTACTTAAAATAGATGCATTTAATGTTCAGAAAGCAGATAGGGAACTATGTTTTCTGCATCTTTTGACACAAAACCGTACAGTATCTCTAGCTCAAGTGGTTTTTGAGATACGCAGATTTGGTATTTTGAGGGAGGGCACAGTAGCCTACTTTAGGGGGGAAGGCCACCCCCTAAATCAACTTCAAATTTTAAAAAAGTTTGCAGGAGTAATTTTTTCTGACAATCTCACCATTTGAAAGGGTGTCCCAAGTAAAATTCAATTTTAAGAGCCACCTTAATGTACACGCAAAGTGAAAAGACTCAACTGATGCAAGACTCAACTGATGACTTGTAATTTTTTTCAAATATGATTCATGATTTCATGCCAGCACCAAATGTTTCCGCTTATATGTTTGGGTGCACCTTGCAAGGTGAAGAGTGTAATTGCCCCTCACGTCCTAAATTGTAAGTTTATTTTGAATGTGCAACAGTTTTCTAAAACAGGCTTTCTAGGTCTTCAATCAATATTTCACACTCTTTTTAAGAGTGCAAGATTTCTTACTGTTTAATTGAAGAATATTTTGAAGAACCTTTGCTTAGCCAAACATACTTTTGTTCTGGCTGTGCTCTCTGCAGTGCCCCCTACGAGGTAAAAAGTGCTTTGTACTGTTAATTCGTCCATTTAATAACACCAAGTATTATATGTGATGATAACTTGTTTTTAGTACTTGATAGTCATGCTTTGTTTGGCCTTTTTTTGGCTCTTCTCAAAAAGATATTTGGCTTTTTTATTTTCATTTTGGCTGGACTTTTTTAGTCAAGTTTGACTTTTTTTTGCAATTTTGATCTGGCAACTCTGGTACTGTCTAGTTTTCTTAGAAAGTTGAGGTCGAAAAAGTGGGTCCACGTCTTTTAGGCGTAGACAGTTAGGCGCCGGTCAAATAGGCACGCACACTATGGCGTCTGGATATTTAGGTGCGGAGCACTGTGGTGCCCGTTCATTTAGGTGCTATTCCCAGTAAAGTCTTCAGATTGTAAGAGCTCAGCTTTGGTAAAACCTAGTCGGGGTTTTGACGGAAAACTAAGTTACTCTTCACTCAAGCCTACCACCCGCTTGAATCTACGCTAAGGTATATTTTTTACTGATGTTTAGTGTAGTTATTATTTGACTTATATAACTAAAAGTGAACTCAGTCATGTTCGAAAACTTGAATAATTTATTGATAAAGCTTTCGCCGATGCAAAGCTGGACTAACAGCAAATAAATGCCGAACACGCCCATTAAAAAAATTATATATTTTTCTGTTCAATACAACATTTTGTGTGAAAAGCATTGCCGGTTGAAGCAGCTTCACTCACCGAAGCCATGACATATTTTTCAGTTCAGTACAACATTTTGTGTGAAAAGCATTGCCGGTTTAAGCAGCTTCACTCATTGAAGCCCTGACTAACAACAAATAAATGCATGCGTATTAACAAAACAACATATTTTTCTATTCAATGTAACATTTTGTGTAAAAAGCATTGCCCTACCTGCCAAGCTGATACAATCTGCAGACTTTACTAGGAATAGCACCTACATGAACGGGCGCCACAGTGCTCCGCACCTAAATATCCAGAGGCCACAGTGTGCGGCGCTGTGCGCGCCTATTTGACCTGCGTCTAAAAGACTTGCTCCCGAAAAAGTAACTTTATCAGTGATATCAAGATTTCAAAATTGTATTTGTAAGATCATGATTCCGTTGCAGTTAACCAAAACAAACTTAGAAAGCAATACTCAGATAAGCAAGTGATGATTTTGACCAGCAGTTATAATAATCATAGGTAGCCATGTTTTTTTCATTTACCTGTAGTCACATGGTCGGGGATACTTCGGACAGAATGGACAAAGTATCCTCGTGGAAAAAATCAAACTTAAACAAAATCTTATTTTCAGATCTTTTGAATTATTTGTTGGATTTTAAAGACATAATGGTTCGGACATATAAAAGAAAAGCAAATATTCTGTAATAACTGTCAAATCAACTAAAAACATCTGCATAAAATTGCTGTCCGAGATGACCCCAGGCATGTCCGAAATTACCCCGATACCGGGCCAGGGTGACTTCGGACATTTGAGGACCGTAGAGATTACGGTATGCTTTTTATAAGCATTTCCGGTTTGCTGAAACAAACGATACTCTTACCCTTTTTCGGCAAAGCTTTACGGTTTACAACAAAATAACATTTACAAACTTGCTGTGTAAGTTTTAAAAAATATGGGTTGTTCTCAAAAAATCGTCCGGGCTATCCCCGGTCTCCCCCTGTGTCATTTTTTTGTTAGTCTTGCAAGGCCTTGTACGTTGCATTCTGAAATAGCTTTGCCCGTGGTAGGATTTCTTTCAGGGGTTTTCCTTGCCTACCTTGCTTTTTGTGATGAGCTAACGCATCAAGAGTGTTCCCAGAGATGGGCTTGATCTTGAAGATCACAAGTAATTTTCATGTTCATGTTTAATACAGTCTTATCAATTGGATGAACTATCACTTTCAATAAAAAAAATTTGCAACAGAGCATTTTTTACGTTGTACAATGTTGAGTCCAATGTATCCACTGACAAAGTTAGCAACTGCAGCATTCGCATCAGGCAATTCTTCCAAAGTAAGTCGAGATAAAAAGTATGCCAGCCACACACAATCTTTTTTTTTTGCTTTCTGAGGAAAAGAGTTTACAAACATAAAGAAATTCCCATTATGCAGTTTTCCAAATAATTTGTATTCAAAACCATGATGTCTTTGCAGATTAGGGTGTACGGTTTTTTACAACCTATAGTGAAACCATTGTTTTTTGTCAGGAAATAAGTAGTTCTGACCACATGTGAAATATTTTTTCTCAACTCTATGGTTTCGAGGACCCATCCCAACTGCCACTTTTCTACATTTAAACAAACCTTATCTACAGTGCGTACCAAAAAAATAAACCAACGCATCTCTTGATTTGCATTAACTGATCTATTTTCTTGCTTCTGCTTCAATGGCACCAAACCCAATATGTTAGCAAACTGTGCAACAATAACTTCTGTTCATTTTTTATTTTTACGAAAACATGTAAGTTGAGTACTGAGCACACAAAAAAGTAGATATATACATTTTTGGTACACACTGTATGAAACCATTAACACTACTACAGTACTACAATGTTCAATACATTCCTTTGGTGCTTTTCTACACCAAAATTTTGAAATATCAGTTTGAAAACAAACATTTCAAACGCTACCACAACACAAAAAGCACATAATCACATCAAAAACCAACAACAAGATTGAAATTTATTGCGGCAACATTCAGGGCTGTGGAGCCAAGAATTTTCTCTGCAGCCTTTTTTTAAATGTCTGGAGCCGGAGCTACAAAAATTTTATCTGCTCCAGCTTCAGGGTGGGTAGCCTAATCTTGATTAGCTTAAAATCAAGTAGTAATACTAATAAACTGATGACATGAAGCTGCAAAATTACTACTTTAGTGTGCTTGCCCCTTTAAACATAATTTTATATAGAAAAATTACTAAACTGTTGTGTCCTACTACTCTGGTAAATGCTATAAACGTATGTAATGGAGCCCGAGCTGGAGCAATTTTTTAAAAATTTGCAGCTCTGGAGCCGGAGCTATTGCATGAATGCTTGATGGCTCCGAACTCCGAAGCTACAGCCGGAGCTATTGGATAAATGCTTGATAGCGCTGGAGCCGGAGCCAATGCTCTCTTACAGTGGCTCCACAGTCCACAGCCCTGGCAACATTGAATGCTACAAGTAATCAGTGCATCATCGAAATAACATAACCTTTTATTCTATCATGAACCTCATTAATTTTTTTCTGTGCCTACATATCATTACTATATCCTTTACTTTTCCTTCAGTAAAATGTATTTTTTCACAAAACCAATTGCTCTTTCATTTGACATCTGGTTGTTTTTTAATGAATGCCAGATGTTTGGGGTAGCGAGTGATATTAAACATGGTGAACATT
This sequence comes from Aplidium turbinatum, assembly GCF_918807975.1. Classification (NCBI taxonomy): domain Eukaryota; kingdom Metazoa; phylum Chordata; class Ascidiacea; order Aplousobranchia; family Polyclinidae; genus Aplidium; species Aplidium turbinatum. Next base: position 28,442,880 of record NC_137475.1, on the reverse strand, counting down.
GCATGGTAATGTCATAAAAAGAAGCAAGTTTCTTTTTACTTCTCAGCAACTTTTTCTGTTGCTTCTTTATTTAATGTGTTGGTAGTTATTTTATGGACATTCGGCTGTTAGTAGCTGAAGTTGCCATTTTACAGTGTTACAAAACTACCATAAAATATTCTGTGAATGAATTGAATAAGGAAAAGTATAATGATATGCTGCAAGTACAATAGCTGTTTTTTTTTAAATAATTATTTAAAAAAATTAAACTATAATTATAACTAAACTATTTAACTATTAGTTTCAGAAACTAATGAGTACTGAGTAACTCATTGTAAGTCACAAAACGGTTGGGATGCTGCACATCCAGGCAACAGCTCTCCATGTTTGTCAATTTGGTTGACCCTTTTGGGTTGACTACCTACCAGCAAACAGTACTAACAGTGCTGGACCATGTCACTGACAATCTTGACACTAAACAGTTCAATATGTTATTCCTTATAACATTGAAGCAAGGCTAAAGTATCTTTGGCTTGCTAATGAGATTAATTATTATTGAACTTGCAATTATAGTGCAAGTCGACCCCCCGTGTTTTCATAAAGCTGACTAGAACACTATTGGGGCCCTTGCAGCCACTGTTTGGGGCCCTTCCAGCCCCATAGCTCTTTGAACCCCAGGCTAGTGACCACTGTGGTACACTTTTTTATTTATCTAACTCTTAATGTTACTCATACTAACTGCAAAAAGCTTCAAAGTCTATTTTAGTAGTTAAAATTCTCCTCCTCTGTACCATGATTTTGCACCAAATTTCTTTCCTGAGTTGGGACCTTGAATTGTTGGAGTAGGGAAAAAATATTTGAGATTATGAGTTTTTAGCTTATTTCCCGACAAAAGAAAAATGGTTTCACTGGAAAATTTGAAAAAAAGTTTTGAAACCGTACACCCTATTGCAGATACTCGGTCAGTTGTGGAAATTATCTTATCACTTTTAAACATGCAGTAAATATTTCACGTGTGAGATCTGCATTTCATGATTGTACCCATTCTTCAAAAAAAATTGATAGCTTCCATCAAATACCTTAGGCCAGAATGTACTTCTTCAAGTACGGTACTTGCATTGTACGTGGCATTGGATCTTTGTTAAACGTGTCAACTGTAAAAGCAATAATATTATACTTTATTTGACACTTAATTATTGAAATTCACAATTTATATTGGGTAATAGAAAGTAAGGCTGCTCATTTGTATCAAACTTAACTAAACTAATAACTTCAGTTTAAATGCAATGCTTCTGCTTGAAGCAAAAGTTAGTTTTTAACTAAACAAAGATTTCAAATTTTGAACGATGATTTGTTGATTTAAGAAAAAGCTTTTGAGTGCAAACACAGATCAATATACAAAATAGACCAATGGTAACTTTGCATATAAAAGTAATCAAGAAAGGCTTGCCTTTAAAAGATGTTTTTGCAGATATAATGTAGTTTATGATTAGTTCATGGCCCCGGTTGTGTTTTAATACCAATTGCAACTTACACATTTTGTGACTGGGAAATACTTCTTGAAATAAGTACGACTTGCCGTTGTGATTTGCACTTAACGAGTCTTTATTATTATTGAGTTTTGTTTCCATTGAGCAGGTTTGTACTGTAGCTATATATAAGTTTGCCTACAATCTTGTTCACAATGGAATCTGCCACTGTTTCTAATACTATGGTTCTTCAACTGGCTGAAGTTCATGCAAAACCAGATAAATCGACAATGGCATATGGCACAGCTGGATTTCGTGGAAAGGCGGATGGAATGGATCACATATTTTTTAGGATGGGATTACTTGCTGTTTTAAGATCAAAGGCAACGAGATCTGCTATTGGTGTCATGGTCACTGCTTCACATAACCCAGAGGTATCTACTACATTCAGTAGTTTGTTGCAGCAATGGAAGAAATAAAAACGCCAACTGAATAAACATTTTTTATTTTATTTTACGGTTTAACGTAGTGCATGATCTTTCAAGTACGTCTTAAAATTACATGAATGCTGTTTAATCAGTTTCTAACATTTTATTTTCAAATTAAAGCAAGATAATGGAGTCAAGCTGATTGACCCACATGGAGAAATGCTGGCAGAAAAATGGGAAAACCACGCCACTGGCTTAGCAAATGTTAGCAACGATGAGCTAACTAACAAAGTTCACGAAATTGCTGCTAAAGAAAATATTGATTTTTCTGAAAACGCTAAAGTGTTTATAGCAAGAGACACAAGGTGCGTTTTATGTTATTTGTTACTTCAGTAAACAAATAGGAACTTTGAAATGAATGATTTTTTGTTATACAGTATAAGACTCGTTCCCATAGTTAAAGATGTAAAATCAAATCACTGGAAGACAAGGAATCTAATTTTGTAACCAGCTATAGGCAAAGGCATATTGATAAATGTCTTGCTTAAAATACTGTCCTCGACTAAAAAAACAACATGGTCTTCCCTGGAATGATTTAACTATTTTAATTTAAACTTTTTATTGGTTTGCTTTATCATTTACTGGTATAGGCTACTCTCTTTTAGTTTCTCCTGTAGTGTGAAATTTTTGCCTTGCTGGCAACCTCGTCATTTCCTGAATAAGAATTTTTAGGTTTAGAAAACTTTAAAAGGTAGAACTTGCAAAAAGCTTATCGTTTCTTTGTTTTTGCATCATCAGACCAAGCAGCCTTGCTTTAAGCAAAGCTGTGCAAGATGGAGTGGGGGCGTTGCAAGGGTCATGCAAAGATTTTGCATTACTTACTACACCTCAGCTTCATTATATTGTTTCCTGCTACAATGCTGGAAAGGTTGATACAGATGAAGATAGTTACTATACTCAGTTTTCCAAAGCTTTCAAGGGGCTCGTTTGTGAAGTGAGTATTCACTAGGACAGTGGTTCCCAAAGTGGGCGCTAGCGCCCTTGGGGCTATTGGCAACCATGAATGGGCGCTGGTTATAAAGTGGGCGATTAGGGAATGCTGAGAGTAAATCGGGGCATTTACAAGAAGATTGCAAAGCATTTTGCTATCATGCAATAGCTATCAATACGATGGCTTTTCACGTGAAATTGGCGTGCACAATTTTATTCGCTGTTTAAAACTGTCGTGGAATATCTACAGAGTTGTCACCCTGATCTTGCTAATGACCTTCTGGTTGTGAGACATGATATCGCCTGCTTGTCAGACATATTTTTAGGGGAGGGTGACTACTGACTAGTCCTCACGCCCTTTGGTTGACTTTGCCTTACATGCGAGAGTGGGAGCTCCCGATGTTTGGTTGCTCAGCGAAGGCAAGTCGACCCTTGTGTTCTACTAGAAACAACTTAGGTTTGTAGTACCGAAACAGAGCAAAATCCTGAAAGCGGATTAAGCTGTTTCGTGCCACATATTTTCCAAATTTAATGAATTAAATGTATCCCTTCAGGGTGACGAAGTAAATGTAATCAAAGTGAAACCGGCACTGTCTGGTTTCAGTAATTAGCTCGTGTTGTATCAGCAAAATTTAGATAGACCAGACTTTTTCCAAATCTCAAGCTTGCATCAACTTGATACCAGTGACAAAGGTATATCTGATGTTGATGTAGAGACGTACAGCAATCAACTTCAAGAAGTACACAAAGACATGGGAGTTCGATTCCAGGATGTATTCCAGTTAGAAATCCCTGACTGGATAATCAACCCATTCTGTGATATTTTCGAACATGGAATTCTTAAGAAGGAAGTGATAACATTGCAAAGGTATTTTGCACTCAAACCAAGTTCAATATCTCGCATCAATCGTTATGGCTGCAGAACCAAATCAAAGAGAAATACCCTCACGTGTGGAATCGGGTCAAAGATTGGTTCCGAACCTAAAGAAAGAAACTTTGCTAAATGCTGATCTTGCTTCCACTTCATCTGGACTGTAATTTAAGATATTGTGACTCAGCTGTAAATTTCTTTATCGTCTGTGCTGTATTATCCTTTCTTGTTTTGTTTTAATTAGTAAAAAAACATGCACATTTTTTTTTATTTACATAGTACCATTCGTTGACAAGCCTTAGCTTAGCAAGGGCAATATGAGCTTGACAAGAGAATGAAATTACTATACATTGATAAGAATAAACTCACTTATTAACATGTAATGTATGACACCAAACTACCAATAAAAAAAATCTGCTAAAACCTATACAAAGTGTAAGGCAATACTATGTAATACTAATACAATAAAAATGCCCAAAAATACAGCGAAAATCAGTTTTTTGGCAATAACTTAATTTCTGTTTGTTTTAGAGAAAAATGTTCTTTTAAAGCATATAGAAACATGATGATTACCTTTCAATAGAGCCTAAAATCAACTCTCTATCCTTACCGGTCAGTCAGATATAGCGATTTTGGCCAAATTTGCTCCGACATTGCCCGAAGTGCTCTGTGGCACCACTAAATTCGAATATTTTCCCAAAAAATTTTTGGGATAGCTTTTGGTCCTAAAAGGAACCCCAAAATGGGTTGAGACCTTGGTTATGAAAAAAAAGTTACAAAGTGGCACACCCTACTGATGACATTGCACCAACCTCATCTGTCTCATTACAGTCGGACTTTAAGTTGTAATGAATGGAAAACAACTTTAGTTTTACTTTTTTTTGTCGAGGGAGCGTTTGATACTCTGTTCCTTGTCCAGGGGGGCGCTATTAAAAAAAAGTTTGGGAAACACTGCACTAGGAGGTAAATTATTTTTTAATGTCTTCAAAGTGTTAATATGACAATGGATAGTAACCGATTGCATGTTTTATGTGATTGTTTGATTTCTTTGTAGCAGTTATGCATGGTATTTCATTAGTAAATATGTTTAATTGAAAAAGTGCATTGGTTAAAAATTAGCTTTGCTAAATAATTGTGTTTCTGATTTAAAGTGTTTTCTGAAAACTGCTACTTTCAAATAAAACAAAAAGACATCGATTGAGTGGTTCCCAAGCTTTTTTGGCAATTTTTTCCTTTGCTTATGTTAGACTCAGTATAACGATAATACTCAATACTTGACGATTACTCATTCATTAATTAACAATTGCTCATTCAGTAATATGACAATATGTGCAGTATTTTTTTACATTAGAGTGCGGTATCTTCAAATGTGACCGTGGACTGTGCGAATGGAATTGGAGCCTCGAAGCTGAAAACACTTTATGAGCATATCGGCCCTAATGTTATTGACATTGTGATACATAACGATGGAGAGTCTGGAAATGGAAAATTGAATGAGAAATGCGGTGCAGACTATGTGAAGATACAGCAACAAGCTCCTATTGGTATCTCATTTCAACTTTTTACTTTCTTGGATGCTCTTATCTAATTTTTGTATTATTGGGTTCCTCAAGCTGCTATTGGTTTTTCAACACTGGTGCTCCGTATTCGTAACATATGCCATTAGAGCAATTTCATTTCAAGCATAATTGTCAGATGGGTATTTTTTTTTTTGAAGAGGTCGGTAACGTGTTACTTTTTAATGCCTCCCTTGAATTGAACAATGGCACGTGAAAAAACAGGCTTTATGTAAGTTATATGCCCTCATTTAAATTATCTCCCACAACTCACTTAGCCATTGAACTATGGTATCTTCTGAAGTGTGCCTAACAGTCATTTTACTGAAAAAAAATATTTATCTACTTTGACATCCGTGTTCCTATTAGGCTTAAACATGGAACCATATCACCGTTATGCATCCTATGATGGCGATGCTGACAGGATCGTATATTATACGTTGGACAGCGACTGCAATTTTGTGCTTCTGGACGGAGATAAAATAGCCACTCTAATCACTCTTTACATTAAAGAGTTGTTGGACCAGGTAAGACCAACTAATTGCACTTGTGCTCAGATTGTGTTGCTTGAATGATAGTGTTTGCAGATTTCAATGTTTGTTAATGCGGTGTGGGAGTGTGTTTTTTTTTTTTTTTTACTTGGATTTTGTTTTTGTCATTTGTCTTCAAACACTTTTATTCTCAATGTTGAAGAACCGCCTCGCTAGCCGGGTATAAACAGTTAAACACCGTATACATGGGATGACGTACATACAGTAAGTGCGCTTGTAAAATCGTTCTTTGGTGTAAATATGGCATTTTTTTCACTGGTTCTCAACTGATTAAATCGTTTCTAGCACGAGTTGCAACGTTCATCTGATAAAAGTAAAAAGCAAAGTCAAACAAGTTGATTTATTGCTTCACTGACGTTTTCAGAGGACTTCGTCTTCAAAGGACTAAACTTACTTTAAATGCTGATTGACACATTAAACGTGTCACACACTCAAGATTGATTCTTCACCTGCAGCGGATATCCTGCACTAAAGTGCACTAGTGGAGTCGCAACGCTAAGTAGAGGTTTAAGAGGGGGTTGGGAGAAATCATGGCCAAAATGACAGTAATTTATGCGTCACAGATTTTTTAGTTTCGTATTCGTAGCTCAATTGATAACTCAAACTGGGTGATGTGGCCTTGCCGCAACACTTGGGTATGACGTTACGACCTCTAATAGATAAATCTTGAGTGAACTTCACTAATTTAATTGAATGCTTTATGAAATAAGCAAGATAATGTTAACATACTGTTGCACAGTGAAACAACATAATTTTTAATTTATTTATAGTCGAAAATCGATGTGAAACTAGGAATGATCCAGACAGCTTATGCAAATGGCAGCTCCACTAAATACGTCAAAGAAATCCTCAATGTAACTGTGGCCTGCACGCCGACTGGAGTGAAGCACTTGCATCGCAAAGCGTTGGACTTTGACATTGGCGTCTACTTTGAAGCGAACGGACATGGAACGGTAGGCCTGTTGTTGATGTTGATTTAAATGTCTTTTGAAATTTCGAAACTGTTTGAGTAGTTGGTGTAATAACGCTAAGGTTTTAACAGGTTACTGTGAAACCACGCACTCATGAAGAAATAAAAGCTGCCACTTCAAACAAAGACCTAACACTTGAAGAAAGAAAAGCTGCCCTAAAATTACAAACCTTTTTACAAGTTATCAATGAGGTAAAATTAGTGTCTCCGTAAAATATGTTTAATGTAAGTCATTCAGGTTTGAAATCGCCGAGATCTTTTCTGGTAATTTTCAATGCATGACGTATTTCTAAAATGGCAAGCTGTATTTATAGCAACATTTGTAAGTAGCTTAGTACGGTATTACTTCACTCTGGAATTGGTTTTCTTCATTTAAGTCGTTTATCTAATTCTGGGATGTATGGTGGTGTTCCCATAGATCAGTGGTTCTCAACCGCCGGTCCGCGGACCGGTGCCGGTCCGTGTAATTTTTTTGCCGGTCCGCAGAAGATCTTACTTTCTGCAAAGCTTATTTTAATGTGGAGTCATTAGCTTATTGTAAAATTGTGATCGCACTGTGAACCATGCACAGCTGTAAAACTGACATATCTCCACGTAAAATTAAAGACATATCTCTACGTAAATAAAGGTGAACTTTTTGATGACCTAATTCTGTGCCGTTGATAATGTTTTTGTTACAAATTGCGTGTAGTTTTCAAAAAGTTTTGAAACACAGAGATACATATCCAAATGGGAAATTTTGTCCTTGATTTTGAAAAAATTCAAAGTCGTTGGAAACGAAAATTTGAAATTAGATCAATTTGAAGTTCGGGGATAAAGTCAGGCCTGCAATTTAAATTTGCCAGAGCCGGAGTTTGAGAAAGCAAAGATCTTGTTTTTCAAAGACTATGCGGAAAATAGCGCTTCGGAATAGAATGAAAACAAGCCAATTTGCTGTGGAAAATGCTGGTGAAATGGAGTGGTAAAAAAAGTAAAAAGAGGTGCTAAGCATTGTGAGTCAACACTTCAAAGAGTTGGCTAACAATTTTGACGATCATTTGCGTAACATGAATCCTCGACTTGGAAACTTTTGGATAAACAATCCATGCATCGATGATGTCAACACATGCGACTTTAATCTTCATGAAAAAGTCTGATCGAATTACAATATGTTGTGCTTCTACTTTGCAGTCCAGATTCGAAAAACATTATTGTCACACTTCTGGTTATCTCATGCAAACGAATTCGTGCCTAACTTTCAAAACAATCGATTTGATGGTAACTGTTTCAACTAGCTCTTTAGAAACGACAATACTTTTCCATCTCTAGCTTTAATAACAAAGCAAATTTCCCACTGACATTGATATTGCATGCAAATGGACATTTTTCTGTTTGAGTTGATTTGATTGCCGTTTTATTCCAATTTTTGTGCTGAATACAAATCATATGCTAAAACCTTGCAGTATGGTGCGCAACGATAACTTTGGTTAACAAAACGTTACAAATATTCATTCTATTCACTACGATCTTTGGTTGCCGGTCCGGGAACATTTTTTAAAAATTTTGCCGGTTCCCCACTGTTAAAAGGTTGAGAACCACTGCATAGATCATATGAACCGGCAATGATTGTTGCTGTCATATTCAAGATCGTCTGTAATTGTTGTAAAAATCGCATTCGCCTCTGCGGAATTTAAAGTGGTTTAATTATTCTGAGTTCCATGTTTGCTTTGTTTTTTGACCATATGAGGTTTTGCTGACGACCATGTTTACTCAAACAACTCAAATAGACACAATTGGAAAATTACACTTATCTGTCCCACAGCTGGATGATTTAATTACTTTTCGCCTATTGAATCGAGGTTTAATGCTAAATCCATTCTTTTTCGGTTTATTAGTGAACACGAATAGAATTTGCTGTCCGCTCACCCTTCCAGCGCATGAGCGCAATCGCTTGTAGGCTACGTTAGCTACGTTTTTAAATAACATTTTCACAATTTTATTAATGATTATATGATTCTGATGTCACCTCGCTATTTCTCGAGGTGAAGAGTTAAATAGATGGTTTTACTTCAACTCCAGAAGTCCAGATGGATATATTATGAAATAGTCGATATTAAGACAGATATTATTACATCTTTTCTGTCGTTGTTCATTTTACCACGAAAATCTATGCAAAAAGAACGGCTTTTGCTGACTTGGTAGTGCTTCAACCGGAGCTTTCCTTCGGATACGCAGAAAGAATTTAGATTTCAATTGTTATCATGTTCTCACAGTTGTAAGCAGCATTGACGTTTTGCTGAATCCGAGCAAAAGATTTTAGTTAATTCGATTGCTTAGTTTCGATTGCATTTTTTCGTAACTGTTGAGATTTTCATTAAAGATTGCACTGAATCACGCAAGCGATATATCACATTTTCAATTTAAAGCACATGTCTATGTAAACAAAACAATTTCATATTTTCTGCGCAGTTGTTACTTGATTCTAATTTATCAGCCACCACCCAGCTCATCCTGCTTTGTTTGCCCGTGGTCAGATATTTAATTAATATTGAATTTCTTGTTTCATGTGCCTCCATACGGTTGAGTTATATGTACACGCGCAATTGGTGTTACGTTTGTTTATTTTACATTGTGTAAACCCCCACCACCTATTACACATTGCTAATTCACATTCGTGTCAGCTGTCTTTTGTACTACATGAAACCTTTTGTTTTGTCAACAACGAGTAGATTTCGTTAAGCATATGCAATACGGTACAAGTTGTTGCGCAAAGAATTCTAAAATCCAAGATATTCAAATACATGGATCTTTAAAAGACATCGACATCCACTTGCTGTGTTAGCATGATATGTTAAGATTTTTTTCTGGAATGGCAAGGTCTTTTAAAAAGCTGCCGAGAAACATACTTTATATCATTTCTCTTTTATTTTCGAAAACATGTCGTATGATTTTATGTTGTTCACCGAGTTGTTGTTCCAGACAGTCGGTGACGCTATGAGCGATATGCTTGCTGTGGAAGCTATTCTAAATACCAAATCATGGTCTGCGCGGGAGTGGTCTCAACTTTACTCTGACCTACCCAACAGACAGCTCAAAGTTAAGGTATGCTTAACGCTTATGGTCGTTTTTGTGGACTATGGACTTTTTCGAAGTGTTCAATCCTGTACGTTTTGTAGTTTATTGCTTTTAAACTAGTTACCGACTAGAGTTTAGAAAATAAATTTGTTCAAAGCTTGTTCAAACAGGCTAAAGCTGGTTGTTGAAAACACCGCTCACCTCTACCCAGGGTGTAATAAATTGGGTGGGCATAATTGCTGAAGGAAAGGCGGCCGAGAGAAAGTAACTGGTCACCTTACTCTCAGTGCCGAAGGCTTAGTACAATGAGAACCTTATCTTCTCACACCCGACACTTGAATCAAGTATGGGACCGCCTTTACCTCAAACAGAAGTTGATAGCATGTTTTGAAAACCATCTTGATACAGTTGGCGTATTTGTAACCTGTAGGTCGCTGCAGCAGATGAAGTGTTTTGACCGGTAATAGAAACTTTGAACATAGGACAGTTTTGGGTCTGCTACTATTCGGTGAGTCCGATTCGGTGAGTCCGATTCGGTGAGTTCCCCTAACCCTAACTCCTACCTAACTAACCCTAACTAACCCCTAACCCTAACTCCTAACCCTAAAACGGCAATGGTAATTAGGCTACGGTACCCGATAATTTAAAAAAAAAAAAATTGAAAAAATCTCCCGTTAAAGGATCGGACTCACCGAAACGGGCCATTCCGGACAGTTTTTCCTATGAACCACCTGACTACAGTCACTGTGACCACTCAGCCAGAGTTCATTCCTGCTTTGAACTTTGTTTGGTAATTTGAAAAAAGAATAATAAAAGGGGTAGGCATTGAACCCACGTCATCGAAATGACTATCTCCCTATCTCTAAGTCGCGAGGCCACGCTGTCGACGGCGAAACGTTGATTTAATTTATTTATCAGATAAGTTTCGAGGAGACTGCTTACAATCTCACGTGCATGTAACACTTCATCTGCTGCAGCGATCAATAGATTGCAAATACGCATACGGTTGTAATGAACGGCTAATGGCTACTTGTGCTTCATTCTTGATACAAATTTTCTTCTTACTTGCTTCATACTTGATACAAACTGGTTCCACTGACTGTTGTCATCTCATATAGGTTGGAAGCAGCATGTAGGCTAGATAGACTGTTATACTGTGATATTTCTTTAAAAGTTTATAACCAAGTTTCTTCGATATTTTACTTGAGGCGGTGGTGAACCCCAAACTTGTTGAAGAGTGAACTCTTTCCGTGTTGACGTGAAGTCCGTAACTTTCAGGTTGCCGATCGCACAGTCATTACAACAGCAGACGCCGAGAGAAAGGCAGTCACTCCAAAAGGCCTCCAGGTCGCCATAGACGACGTGGTGGTCCAGTTCCCATCCGGTAGGTCCTTTGTACGTCCATCTGGAACGGAAGACGTCGTGCGAGTGTACGCAGAAAGTGACACACAGGTGAAAGTTTGATTTTTAACTTTCCATCGAAAGCAATTTCCTTTCTCGATTGAACGATGAACGTTTCAAGAATCTTCCTTTGTACGATTCATTCTTTCATGTGAGACAGTTTACAGTAGTTTCAAAGCAGCTCATAGAAAGGCAGGTCAGGGTAGCCTCATCCAGTGGTGCCATGCTATTTTTTCTGTTTGGGGCTTTGTAGATGGTACATCTTTGGGTTACGTCACGGAGTGATGTATAAAATCGTGGAGTCTGGTGAGGGTGGTACACCATTTTCCATTCCAAGTTATTTCCGTCCAATACGCTGGTGTTGTGACTGCCACATGTTTACATCAGCTCCAACGTAGCTGACCCGAAGAAGTGTCGTTCAGTCGACTCTGTAGCTAGAAACGTGTTGCTGTGCCTTAAGAATGTTATATTTAGTTTGCTGAATGCGTCCATAAGTTAGTAGTTTCACTTTGTTATGCTTTGTTTTGTATCGCCTGCGCTTTTTTGTGGCGCAAAATAATTTCAACGGTTGTTGATTTCGCCTGACACCTCGCATTTTGAATGGGAAAGCAAATTATTGAGCAGTTATTATCTACTGTTTTACCACTTCTGCACTTCTACTACTGTAGTACCACATCGGAACTTTTTTGAAAGTAAAATTTACCACCACGTTACTACATTTGTGTTGTTTGTCTCGCTACTAGCTTTCTTCCAGCTAAATCCTTGCTTTGCTGGTTTATAATCAAACCATGACTGGTTGAAGCCGACATAGCGCTGCGATACTTGCATAATGTGCAACGTAGAAGCGTTCTATTGAATTTTACAAGTTTAAATTGCAATGCTCAAGTGAAACTTGCATCGTAACCTTGAAAAGTCGATTTTATTTTGCAGGACAATGCCGACTCATTGGCCCACAAAGTGAGTGTTCTGGTTTACGAGATGGCGGGAGGGATAGGGGAAAAGCCTACTCAAGGTTGAAATCTATCGCTGCTCCACTTGCAAGACTATTGGTAGCTTTTAACGCTCTTAATTCGACGTCAAAAAGTATATCGTTGGCAGCTGGGCGACGTTAAAATCAACGTAGTTGACTTGCAAATATTTTTTAATCAGACCTGCGATATGTATAACTTCACATCCACGTCAGCATGGTCGTCCGGCAATTCTCAACTGCTAATATAATTTCAGCTTATCCTCTGTTTTTATCCGATTCAAGGCGACCCTCTGTTTGTCTACATACCTTTGAGAGAATTATTGAAGCATATTACTATCTGTGTTAATGTACTTGCTTTTCGCAATTGTCACATTATATCACTGTCGCCAAACATCCGTGGGACCAAAAACGAATAGTTTTCTTACAAATTTTCTTCATTAATTCCCAATCAACTGATGTAGTACAGTGAAGCTTAGAGTGACTTCATTTATTTTTTATTGAGACCTGAACGTTTATATATAGTACTTGGTGTGCTCAGCAGGTGCTTGGCTGATAAAACGGCAGCTGTGACAATTTGAAGGATTTTCTGTATGATTCTTTGTCAAGTTTAGTGTTTTTGGAATGTTACTTTTATATTTAATGTTACTTGAAATTCAGCCGAAAAGAACCAATCCGATGTCATCTTTCACTCGGAGTCGTGTTTATTCAACTGAATTTTAGTGAAATTTAGTTGTGGCACGATGCAGTGATTGGATATCGATTTTTCTTGCTAACAACCGTTTTAAACGTGAATGAATGCTTAAACAACGTTTGTTGTATACTAGACAGTAATTTAAATGGACCATGATTTGCTGTAAGCTAGGTTAGAAATCGTTGTATTATTATGTTGCCATTTTCTCTCCCTATATGACGCATGCCATCAACCTATTTTACGCGATATGATGGTTATGATACACTCAAAGCATCATATGATATTTGTGCAGGCAGGTACATCCTCCTCACTGACCTTGCCTCAATACAGGCCACGTTTATTTATTAAACATTTACAATTGTGTAAAACTGTCAACGGCAAATTTGCGATTTCGTGCACATGAACATTAATTTAATGTTTTTTAATTGGCTGCAGTAGTTTTAGATTGGAATTAGCCTTAAGAAAAATTAGTTTCTTTGCGCGATGCGAGTAACATTTGCAAGTGTGGTTGAAAGTCCGCTTATGTCACAGAGTTACGCGCATCCCTGCAGTATTTTGTCGATGTACCGCCATTTCATCTCTCTGTTGGATTGTGCAATTAGTTTTTCAATAAATTAGTGCCCTCCATGACTTCATATGCTGCTTTCATATATTTGCCAACAAGCTTGAATTCTCAAAACATTAGCCAAAACTAGTTCTGTTAAAACTTCCCCAGCGTTTTAAATGCTGATCTGCATGATACAAACATGAATGCCTGCTCTAGAGCGTTTCTTCATAGAGCGAAACCCATTGACGAACGCAAAGGCGGAATTTGGGTGGTCAAAACCCCGGCCATTAAGCTTAAATCTTAATTTTTGTAAACACTGTATTGTTTGTGACGCTTTTTTGCATAGGTTATCGTTTTTGTAGTGATGTTACCTGCAGATAGACTGAAATAGAACTAAAAAAATAAATAGAAGCCTGGCTAATATCGAAATTTATAAATGTTTTGCTCACTGCAGCATATGTTTTTGTTGTTTGTACGACGAGAAGAGCTGTTGGAAGTAAAACTGGGTTGTTGTCAACCCAGGTGGGCCACCCGCATCCATAGCCGTAGGAGATGGGGGGGCAGGGGGGGCGGTCGCTCCCCCGTTGAAAAAAAAATGTCGCAAATTTGGGCAAAAATGTCAAGTTATTTGGGCAAATCAATCTTACCATGATGTTTCGAAGTCTCACCAGTTTATAGACTTTATATAATTATTATAATTTATGAGATGCATTGATATTTTTCAATGAATGTAAAATGCATTATCATCGATTTTGGAAACAATTGCATGTGGTATTGCAATCTGGGCATTTAAATGATAAATTTCGATTCTAAAACTGCAAAAAGTAACTGTAAAAGAGCACAGTTAGCAAACAAATGTAACTTTATCACTGATTTTCACTAAAACATAGGCTGCACCTGCATTAGGTACGGTATATAAGATTTAAAGGCTTGCTGGGTAGCCTACTGGTAACTATATGAGAGTTTTTTGGGTTTTTTTCTCAATATCTTACTAGGCTACTGTGATGTAGTTGTTTGTAAAAATCATTTGGGCAAAAATATCTAGTTATTTGAATAAATTAATTCTTCGCTGTGGTTATATTTACACTATAATAGTGTAAATATAGCCGTAATAGCGTTGCCAGATAAGGAATTCTGCCCTAATTTGAGAAAAGTTAATCCTAACTCTGGCAACACCTTTCACAAGCAACCATGGCAACAAGTGTGTAAAAATAGCCACTTCGTTAATTCTTACCATGAGTTTTCAACATTTTACCAGTTTAGTGACTTTATTGTTTAAATGCAAGGAATGTGGAAAGTGGGTACATGCAAGATGTGCTAATGTCAAGAGAGCCGCAACAAGATTGGCGAAGTGTTTTGTTTGTGGGAAATGCAGTAAAGGAAGGAATGAAGTGGAAGGCCATGATGATGAGTTCTGCCATGGCATCGAAACAGTGACAGACTTCTGTTATCTGGGTGATCGGATAAATGGAAGTGGTGGATGTGAAGCAGCGGTGACAACAAGGGCAAGATTGGGCTGGGCAAAGTTCAGGGAATGTGGGGAAATGTTGTATGGCAGAAAATTCTCACTAAGGATGAAAGGGAAAGTATATCGGAGCTGTGTGCGGCCTGCAATGCTATATGGTAGCGAGACATGGATATTGAGAGAGAGTGAACTGGCAATCCTGAGAAGAACGGAAAGGTCAATGGTGAGAGCAATGTGTGGGGTGAAAACGAGAAGGGAAAAAAGGACTGAAGAATTGTTGGATATGCTAGAGATGAGAGAGACCATAGACCAACTGGCAAGGGCAAATGGAGTAAGATGGTATGGACATGTGATAAGGAGGGAGGAAGGAAGTTTTCTTAGAAAGGCACTAGATCTAAAGGTGGATGGGAAGAGGAAACGCGGTCGTCCAAGAAGAACGTGGAAACAACAAGTGAAGGATGAATTTAAAAAAGTCGGACTGAAGGAGGAAGATGCAAGGGACAGGGTGAAATGGAGAAAAGGGATTAAAACAATTGCTGCGCGGAAACAATCGGCCACCCCCACTAGTGGGGAACAAACCGACGATGGATTATGATGATGATGATGATTGTGTTGCACTTTGTATGAAATACATTAACATTTTTCTTTGAATGTAAATGTAGCATCGACAATTTTGAAAACTTTTGTATATGGTATAGAAATTTGGGCAGAATGTAACTTTCGATTCAGTATCTGAAGAAAGTAAATGTAAAATAATGCATTTGGCGAGCTGAGGTAAGCTTATTACAGATATTTATTAGGATATACACTATACAGTATACACACTAGCTTATACACTTCTTCATTGGTAGAATTTTGAAACCCTACTGGATTCTTGTACTAATGTAGTTGTTAGTAAAATGTTTGAGCAAAATTATGTAGTTATTGGATAAATTAATCTCATCATGAGTTATGCTATGCTCACAAAACTTGACTTAAATACTACAAAGATAGCTTATCATTTTTAGATATGGCCAAACAAGTTAAGCATTTGTTATAAACTCTAAAAATCAACAGTTGTGAGGCCACATATACACCACTTTTGTGAGCATTTGATCTTGGCAACGAACTACCGCATAGGCCTGCACAAAGTGAAAAAGTATATTAAATGAAAACAATTTGTAAATTTTCCAGCATTTAGTTTCATGTAATTTGTGGGCTACGGTTTAACTGTTTTCTATATGTAAAGAAGTTTTTTGTTTGAACTGCTGTTTGTCTTTGCTAGTCCAGGGGTTGATATGCTCAGCTATTTAGCCTCGGAATGGCCCGTTTCGGTGAGTCCGATTCCCTATTCGGTAATTTTTTGAATTTTTTTTTAAATAATAGGGTACCGTAGCCTAATTATCATTGCCGTTTTAGGGTTAGGGGTTAGGAGTTAAGGTTAAGGGTTAGGGGTTAGGAACTCACCGAATAGTAGCAGACCCATTTAGCCTACTATCTATGATCAGTATTAGAGCAACAACAATCAAATATAAAAACACATGTTATGTTGTTCATGTTTTGTCATCCAATTCATGCAGTTGATGCATCAGGCAATGTAAATAGTGCTGTTGGTAATGTGGTCTGTAATATTTTGTAGCAAGGATTAAGCTTGAAGTTACTACCTGGGAGTCGCTTTTCTTCAGTGCTTGCAATTTGAGTAGCTGCTTCATTATGAAGTAAGAATATCATTCTAATGATGTTCTGTAAGAACATTGAGTATGATTTCATTGTAATATGATATCAATATTTGTGATATTAAAAGTAGTTTTGTTCAAAGGTGCAAGTTTGATGTGCATAGCATCATAAACTGTCAAATTCTTTTTAGGCTATAGTGTTGAAGTAGCATGGATTAAGTAACTTAATGTTACTGGTTTGATAAGTAAATAGGTTGTCATTCTAGATTTTTTTCAATGCAAATTTACAAATACACTACTGAGTCTTTGGACTATCTTTATATTGAAAAGATTGAGCTACTTTTTGTCTGGCCTTTAGTTTTAGTGAAGTTAGGCTGGAGATTTTCAAATAATCTGACGACAAGGATATTCATCAATTGTTACCCGGTTATTGCTGTAAGTCAGTTTAAATTGTTGTTGAATCCAGCTAGGCTTAATATATATTTTTGTGCCACATAAGAGTGCTTCAATTTGATCGTTTATTTAATTGGGACACAGACAGGTTTATGAATGCACGTTAAAGTTAAGTTAGCCTTGTTTTGCTGTTGTAGCCTATGTTATGTTGCCTGTGTTCTCGTACACGGCCAAGTTGATGCCTGTAGAGTTATTAAATGCACTACCTCAGAGATTGTGAGTAATTTTGTGCTTTTGAAATATATACGCAAAGATAAAATTTGGGCAAACTTTGAAAAATTTGGGCAAATTTTGTTCGCCCCCCCAAAATGTTTTACTCTCCTACGGCTATGCCCGCATCTAATCAACCGAATGATTATATTTTGGTAACAAAAATATCGTCCTATTTTTCTGCATGCTACAGTTTCCACCGTGAATTGGACTACTCAATTTAGTTTAAATTAGACCAACTTGGTTCCGTTGGAAAGCGATCTTAATTTTTTACATTTCTTGTAAGTTATATCTATAGAATTTAAAAAAACATTTTGTTCTTCAGCGCAAAATATCTTTGATTTTGTTTTGTAAGGCCATGCGGTCGAAACATAAAAATATATATCTCGTCGTGATGATGCGCCAAATGCGTGACCGTGCATACGAAGTGCTTGGTTAACATAAACTATTCGCCCAGAGAATGTTATTCCCTATTTTTTTGAAATGTGTTTTGAGAGCCAATGATGTCATTGGCTCAAATCAGTGTTTAAGAAAGCACACCACATGTAAATACAGTATCTCTCTTTTTTTTGACTTCCAACCAGAACTTTCTGGAAGAGACTGTTTGATCAACGGTAAGATTCTAAACAGCAATAACAAGCTCAACCAGATACATCATCTTTTGGGGCAGTCAAACTCCGAATGTTATGGCGATAGGTATGTTCTCGATTGCGTCTCAGCTAAATACTGTACCATGAAACTTTTCACATTTGAATTTGTTGAAGCCGTTGAATATAATAAAAAATGGTTTAATGATGAACGATTCTCTCTAACCTGTTAGCTCAAGATTACAACGTCATTACACAATACAACGAATACCATAATATACGTGAATATTAAAGTTTTTTTAATTAAATATGCAAAAAGAACAATTAATAATATAGTTAACTATTCATCACAAGCATCTTGAAACGGTCAAGGGTTTCTAATTTACAAAACGTCACAATAATGCAGACTGTCATGGCACACTGTGGTAGTGTAACTTGTCACCTACTCCTGCAGTCTTATGCATCAGAAGGTCCGTCTGACTATAACGTGATTTCAACTCAACCACATGACTGGCCAACAGCTTCAACAAAAGAAACCAGTAGCTATTTGAGTTCCCAGCCACCATATGTCACGCATATGCTTGTACGAAACATATGATATTTTACTTGTCCACTATCGTTGGACCTTTCTTTTAGCAGTGATAAAAATGATTTAATATCGTCTAGTGTCAAAGCAAAACACCTTGATAAAGGTGCTGGAAACCTCGTTAAGAAAAATATTGCCCTGTGGAGTGACCACGATATCGTGGGGTCTCCATAAGTCATGGTCTTTTTTGTTTAAGACTGTAGCGCGATAGACTCCTTCGGATGTAAACTGTGCCACACGATGATGGCCGACGTCACAAACCAGAATGTTATCTTCTGCGTCACAAGCCACTGAACCTGGATACTTGAAGTCGTGGCCGGTACCAATTATTGGCTTAATTCTTATCATAGGTCTGCCGTGAGGTTCATAAACTACAACAGAATTGTTGAGATGATCTGGAATGACAATTCTTCCACGACTGTCCGAGGATATACGAAGGACATCACCATCTATGTGAGGATCCCATGAGTTGATTATGGTTCCGTCCTTGCTGCAAGTTGTGATGCGCACTTTTCTCCTAAATTAAAAGAAATCACAAAGCAACTTTAAACCAGCTGATAAAAAGTAGAGGCAAGGGTGCAAGCAGCAAATTATTGTTATACTGTACTATTAGTTACTTTTACACATACAAATTTTAGAATTTTACTGTTGTGATTGAATTATTCTAATAGGCTACTGTACACTATTGCTACAGTCCATTGCAAAAACATTGATAAAATGAAAAAATAACCAGAAATTTATATTCTGTAAAACTTCTTGCACGAAAGTATGAACTTATGATATAGCTACCTGTCCATCACAGTAATCCTGTCTAAATCGTCAACTGTCAAAGCACAAGACGATCCTATTACTCCTGCTCCGAATCTGTGCACTACTCTTCCCTCTGGAGTAAAGATGCCGATTTGTGATGTGCCGTCAAATCCTACGCAATTAACGCACAGATTTCCGTTTCTAAATACACTTATTCCTCGTGCTTGAAAGTTAAAACCGGCGATGTTCGAAGGAAAGGCATGCCTAGAAAAATATGTTCAAAGCTTACGGAATTTTAATGAGAGGCAACATTAAAATCTAAGGTCATTTTTTTTTTTTTTTTTTTGGGCCTAAATTTGTAGTAATTTAAATTTGGCTAACCTACTGTCTCTAAAGCAAACTAATCCTAGAAGGATCATCCATGCCAGGTTTATCGAGGAGAGGCTCAGATAAGCCTAATTCATAATATCAAGCTCACAGATTAGCTGATCGCAATCTGCAGTCACATTTCTGCATTTTGAATGCGGAAAAGTTTTTTTAGGAAATGGTTTGTACGGTAGCCTACTCTTTTGCTTGTCTGCATGAATTATAACCAGTTCCCCAATATATTGTGCCTGCGTTCCACACCATTGGACAATCTTCTTATTCTTGCTGGCATCCAACCCGCTGCTCTCGGTCGACGGGCATTGGATCCCAAACATTTTCTACATTCCAAAATCTCTGCTTCTCCAAGAGAGCACCCCGTCGACGGAAATCAAGACACCCATTTGTGCCAGCCACTCAACTTCTGATCAACGAAGCTGATAGACAAAACGTCTCTGCGGCTAATTGGGCGGACAATAAATGGAAGTCAAACACCACCAGACTACATTCGTTCATCCCGGATGCCGACACCCGTCCCACCGGCCTGACACTACAAAGACAGGCGTAGTTGCGCCTCAACCGTTTCCGTATAACGGTATAAGCGTCGGGCTTTTTCGCTCAACCACGCACCAATGGGAAATGGTTTCTTTCTCTACTTGTGAATCTGGTGCTGAGAAACAGACCGCAGACCACCTTATCAAAGATTGCATTATCTTAAAGCCATCTAATGGATTGGAAGTTTTACGTGTCCTGGATGATGAGACAAAAGACTGGCTGCTCTCTAGCAGCCTTATAGCTTAGTCCGTGAACATCGTGAAACTGGGGTGGTAAAAGGATAGACCCTCAGCCTAAGAGGCTGACATGACGACGACGACCTCCCCAAGGGGACACGTAGGCTACGGTAGGTTACTTGTAGCCTATTGTTATTTGCTTCCTTACTGAATTTTAACCAAGTTGCCAAACTACAGTGAATTCTTTTACATTCAATGTTAAATGTAAACAGTTTATTTTTATTCTTACAGCGGTTTCTTGTGAGCGAGGTCAATAGATTGTATCCGTTTATTCCATAGGTCGCATGCATATAAAACTTGTCCATCACCACTGACCGCAAAGTGTTGGATCCAACCACCAAACTGCCCCGGTCCTCTTCCTTTTCTACCAAGCTAAATGTAGAATTTTTCTTAATAAAAAAAAATCATCTGCACTAGTCTGGTGAGTGAACCAAAGCATAACAAATTCATTGTACCAGGGAGAATAATTTAAATGTTAACAAATATTACAAACACGAGGTAGCCTACAAAAAATACTCAGGTGGCTACACCTTTGGCCCGCATTGGCCATTGCCCTGAACTAGCTAAAAATAGAAACAGGCTAAACAATTGAAATGGTAAAGATAAACGTAAGCATTAAAACCCAGATAGTACATTCCAATTTTAGACAGGTCGCTTTGAGCTATGTTCTTTTATTTAGCAATTACGCAAACTTACAAGCATTCAAATAAGCTTAACAAAAAAAATAATTGAAAAATTTTCGAATCGAAAGCAGGCCTAACTTGTTTCGTTCGACGCAAAAATTTTTCGTTGTGATTTCGTTTGGATTTTCTTATTTATTAGTTTAAAATTTTGTTATGTTTTATACAAAAAAAAATTCTTTCACACTGCGTTAAGCATTTGATCAAGAGGAAACCGGCTACTTTTCAGAAACCAAAAAAAGACAAGATATGACAACACATTTAGATTATACAACCTACTATAGTCTTACTAACGGGCTACACCTACGCAAGAAAAGCTGCTGCAATCGGCACATAAAAATTCCTGAAAAATGCGTTGTTTCTATGCCATACCTCGTAATTATATTCCACATAACCATTGATAGGTAATCCAGAGGAGACTGCATCTAAGCCAATCTCTGCATATGGGTCATCCGCACTTGGATCATGAGGCTTCCAACTTGAACCTTGCGATTGTAATCTGCTCATTGCACTTCACTGTAATGTCTTTGTATTTAATCAACAGGTTAAATTAAGAAGTTCTGGGATAAACAACGCATTAGCTGTACTTCTGTAGAATACACCGTGTTGGTTAAGTCAGTAGCGTTCGTTTAAGCACAGTTCCGCGACTTTAGCAAGACACTTGGATGCAGATAAAAAACATTAGTTTTCTTACCTTTTTGTCCATTTATTCTAAATGCTTAAATTATAAAACAAGCTTTGGATACAAAAAGAAAAAGCGTGTTTTTTTCTTTTAACAATACAGTATAAAAAAGCAAATCTTTAAATATTCATCTCAGAGATTTAAGGGTAGAATGAACCTTTTTCCCGTGGCTGCGTTTATGACAGAATTCTTCAATTAGGCAACTTTCAAAAATAAAAATTATTTAAAGGCTACTACACAACCTTGCTTTAGATTTTGCTTTATTTGTTTTGTTTGTTGATTTCAAGTAGCCTAGACTTTTGAACTGCCCTTTTAAAGGTTTGCCAAACAAGCTACCAATAGGCTACTGTAGATGGGTTGTATGGCTATGACCCCCAGTTCAACTGCCCCAGCGATTGTTCAATTGCCCCAACAGTTGATTAAGTTAGTTTTAGATGTCAGTTATTAGTCGGTTTCCAATGAACTATGTAGCCTATGCTAGTTGAAAAATTGAAAATTCGAATAAAATGTTAGGCCATGGCTTCTTACATCAAATATCTGACATGAGCTTGATCGTGTGATTAGCTGAGACAAAATATTAAGAGTAGGCTACTGAGAAGTGGTTGATCCGATCTGATCCTTTAGCCTACTTGTAAAAACCTGGTCAAACTCAATGTATTCGGTACCTAGTTTACCTGGCATTCAACTATAAAGAGAAAGATTTTGCTACTTAATATTGTAGCTATCTAGATTCTAGAGAAAATAAACTATCTTGCCTCATTATTTAGCTTTGGGTAATTTTACCACCAACACCTTGTACAATACCACGGCACACGTGCGCTGCGGTTTCTTTATGATTATTTAATTTGGTTTGTTTTCATCAACTCTACGATCGTAATTTAACCCCAGCTGAGCATTCAAGCTAAGATACTTGATACTAACAAGAAGTAACTGTTTCAATGTTTTACATTTGTCTCCTAAGTAAACCTTTCTTCTACTCAATATGATACAAAAAATAGTGTTGAAAGTTAACCCATCTTGTGCAGCGTTTCCAACAGTCGATGAAATGTAATAGAAATGTCGGGATAGGCTACTATTCAAAATATAACAACAAATTACCACTAAACATTTGAATAATATGATGCAAGAGCACAAATAAGTTTCATATATAGGCTACCCAATTACAAATAGTTTAACTTCCAATTTCGTTTGTTTGGAGCAGTTCTATTCTACAGTAGGCTACAGTTTCGTTGTTTTCATTGCCTACTACAGAGTCGCCAGACGTTGAAACTATACAAAAACAACACCTGTTTTAGACGACCGAGTGCTGAGACCTAATTTGAAGTAAACTTTATTAACATCATCCATAAATTACTTTATACCAAAGACGTTTTTATGATTGGGGTTTTCTGGCATATTTTATATTGCAGCGTTGCCGGTTACCAGCGAAAATGAGTTTCTACGTCTTGTGCACAAACCATAGAACAACCAAACTTAAATTGAGCTACATGCAAGAAAAGTTAACTACGATGTTTTCACAGGAGTCTATCTGTTTTGTTTGCGTGTTTTACAATAAAATAATGTGCTACAGCAGTGTTTCCCAACCTTTTTGACCTTGCGGCACCCTATCAAAGAGATAAATAGTTTGCGGCACCCTGGCAAAACTAGGTCAATTTTATGAGATTTCTGTATTTCAAATAACTGTATGAAATAACACAGAATGAGTTGTACAGTATAACGCGCGTAAATAAATGTATTTATTCAAAAGTTAGTGTGAAATTTGGGCTTGACTTCTTGCACAAAGTCCCTTAATATCTCAAGGCACATTCGACAAAGCCACCCACATTTCTTCCTCGACTACAAGCAGTCGTTCTCGTTTTTTAGTTTTAATGTTCGTTTGTACGGAAAATCCACTAATTTGGAGACCCAATTGAAATCGCAAAGCAATTCACAAAATGTATTCATAAGTATAAAGAACAAATCAATTATAACTTAGCCTTTTCTCGATTAGCTATG
Source organism: Aplidium turbinatum (assembly GCF_918807975.1). NCBI lineage: Eukaryota > Metazoa > Chordata > Ascidiacea > Aplousobranchia > Polyclinidae > Aplidium > Aplidium turbinatum. Next base: position 28,419,186 of record NC_137475.1, on the reverse strand, counting down.
TAAGCTATCGCACAGGTAACAGTGCGATAGCTTACATGTAAGCTATCCCGACTATATGTAAGCTATCCCCCATGGAACAGTTTCCTATTTTATAATGGTTCGCAAACAATAGTGCAATTTATAATCTTGCTGGGTCACATAATCCGATAATCCATCACTGCAATTTGACTTTGTGCTCCGTGAAACGCAAAATAAAATCATGAAACCTGCAATAATGATGCGTTTCAAACGTTTTTATGGAAAAAACAGCATCCAGTCAAAATCTCTTTCACGCTGTTTTTCCTGGGCGAGAAAACAAAGGCTTACCGTGGATTAGAGTTAAACTAAATAAATAAATTCCACACTTAACGGGTTAAAGTTAAAATAAAGAATGGGCCGCAGTATTGCAATATCTCGCGGCACCCTTGAGCATTGTAATTGGCACCCCAGGGTGCCGCGGCACCCCGGTTGGGAACCACTGTGCTACAGAATAATGAGTGTACAATTTCATACCACATTTTGTTCAAAAGCAATCTGAGATTTTACTGTTCATCACAATTAGGCTACAGTAAGCCTGCAACGTAAGCTAGACATCACGACTTGACTAATATTGGTAGTCAAGTCCGCTTGACAGTTTTTGATTGCAATTCCGTCCTTTGTCTGGCAAACTCATAAAGCAAAAATGCACTGAATGAAACTATTCAAGACTACCACACTAGTAAAAAAAGATTCATACATCTGTTCTCCAAGAAAGAGTTATCGATTTTACTTTCAACTATACACATAGATTAGGCCTATAGAGGCCTCTAGGCCAACAGATTAAATAAAATGAGATCAAATACTTTTTTGTTAGGACACGTCTTATTCTTCACTGCAGGTTCGATCCGCTATGTTTTCAGCATACATTGTGAGCAAGCCGGAAGATACACCCACAACATAGAATCATATATATGATCACGTGATCAAACTGATTATACGAATCACAAAAGCCTCCAATACAACAGTCATCGTGATGCGTAAGAGGAAGTATACGTAATCAGTGTAGTGAGATGTTTCACCGAATACTTAACACAACAAAGTAACAAAGCAGCCGATTATGAAAAGGTTTTATTTGATTGTGAATCGTCACTTTAATATCTAGAGTTGGCGTAGCATGAATTCCCGAAGAGGATTATTTGAAGTCCTAAATCGCATCCTTCAAATGGCATTTATTTTCCTGATGAATGGACCTTCTTGAATGTTTCACTTTTTAATCTTTTTTTCTAATTTTGATTGCTACTATTTCAAAAAGTGATTTTGGGTAGTGATTCTTAACCTTTTTCAGTGCGGGGCCAAATTTAATACGTCCATTTTGTAAAGAATTCAAAAAAGAAAATCTGATTTGATGTGAAACTTGATGTTGGCTTGGACTTTCAATAATTTTTCCAAATTGAGGGGTAGGCTCAAAAACTGTTTAAAATGGTGGTTCATCAATCAGTTGTGATAACTTATTAGGTTTTAATTCTAAGCATTTTGCTGAAAACTGCTGAAAACACGTAATTGAACAGAGGCATTTTCAGTGCATTTGTTATCAAGTGAGCAGTTAGGATACTTTCTCTCGAAGATTCGACTTCAAAAGTGAAGTAGATGATCACATTTGCATGCTTATGTCAGCTTTACATCTGACTACAAATCTAGCCGCTCCAGCTAAAATCATTGGAAGTGGTGGCTGCATCTATTGCCCTAGCTATAGGTGTTGCAAATACTTTCATCAGAAGCAGAAAAGAATTGACACCGTTAATGCGACTTTTAAATTTATCAATCATGTTGCTAATAAACCTAGTGTAGGCTACGTTCAAATGATCTATTGACTTGGTGCTCTGTCTTAACCACCAAACGGCAGTGAACGCGAGCAGTCAGCATCAATATCTTCTCCGTAGTCAGCATCAATATCTTCCAAAAATTGCTTAAAGAGAAAGGTCTGGACCTATGATCATAGTGGGAGCCATGATTCACCCCCTTTTTCGATATAAATTAGTTTGATCACGATTTTAGATGACGTTATGTTTTTATGCTTGAATAACTTTTCGTTAATCTTTTTGTTAAAATTGTGTTGAAAGTTAAAGAGCCAAGAAGAGCCATGAAGATGTGTTGTTTTTGTATTGAAAAAGTTATGTTTTGGGGCCAGATGTGTGTTAAAATAATTGATTTGTTGCGCGAGAAATGTTTAGGATTTTTTTCGTGATAGTTAATGTATTATGAACTATGATATAATTAAACCGACTTTTTTAGATGGTAATGCTATTTTTTTCTGAGCAGTGTTTATGTTGTTTCATTTTCCAAACATCAGGTCGGACCCTTGAGTAATCTTGAGTTGGGACCTGCAAGCTCTGATATATTGGTGTCAGTGGTCATTGTATAAAATAGCTACTGTACTTTTTTTTTTTTTTTTAATTTTTTTGTATTTTATTAGGATACACAAAACACTTTTGACAAGTTGTAGGCTATGCCATTTTATACAACAATTCTGAAAACCCATTCCAAGCAATCATTTTAAGCTTCTATCGCTTATTTTGAAAGTTATGGTTTGAAAGCATTGATTTGATGCAGAAATAATTGAATAAATTTATTGTATGAAAACATTGATTTGACACAGAATAGAATTAAGCATTATCGGCAGCAGTGGCCAAGTGGTTAGCGCGTTGGGCTCGCAGTCGAGAGCCTGCATGTTCGACTCCAGCCACCCGCACTTGCTGTTGTTTCTCTGGGCAAGAAACTTTACGATAATTGCCTTTACCCAGTGATCGATTTCGAGTAATGGGTAGTACCAAATTTAAGTCATAAGTAGAGTAGACAACCGGAAACAGACATTGCCGTCGGCTGCAGCGTGGGTCAGGTGTACGTCGGAAGGCGTACACCGATGCATAGCGCTCAAGTTCGCTTTCTCGCAATGCAGGATAAAGATATAACAAACAAACAAAGCACAAATTAACTCTTAGAACTGTATCTTTAAATATGACATAGTAGTTTTTTTTGCAAAAATGTATTATTTGTTCATAAAGCAACTGTGTCTTGTGGGTCACTACACGTGTCTTATCGCTCCTTACATGTTGGGACGGATGAGTCACTGGCGCGTGTTTATGTTTTTAAGCGCAAATTAAACAATTGCTGAAATGATAGCTTGTGCTTTTGTTGTAAAGTAGGCTATGTGAAAAGGCATTACAAAACCAAGTTTTAGAGAAAAATATTAAAAAATGTGGAAGATATGCTTCAAATAGACAAAAGCAGCTTACAGGCCCGACCTTTCCCAACTTGCGATAATAATCAAGCGCATTTGCACGAATCCAACTTACTGTTGATGTTACGATTCCTATCACCTTGACATCTTCAGCGACTTAACAACGATATTTTATTGGTGCAAAATGCAGTGGTGCCACATCACACAGGTAAGTATCCTCTTCACGCCATGTGTTGTCCTTGTCCATGAAGTCGTAAGTCCATGAAGACCTTGATTTTTCCCAAACATGGAAGTACCCTCATCTGTTGTACTAAACGCAGTGTATAAATGTGATTCTACTGTAGAACGACATAGGCTACATGAAACATACAGGAAATAGCCTATTCCTTTTGTTGTGTCGTGAAAGTGAGAAATTGCTCGCAAATGTTAAAGTCTGGCGTAATTCTTCTGATAAACACAACAAATCGCTCTGTATCCATAGTGTAGAGAAAAGTTATTATAAGCCATTTTCTATGCTAGCACAGAAGTTATGTGACAACCATGTATTTTCACCATTTTGGGCTGTTCTGCTAGCACAAATAATATTTTTGCTGCATCGATGAGGGCCGCAGGAAGAATGCTTGAGGGCCCCGGTTGAGAATTACTGCCTTTGGGGTATGAAAGCATGTATGCACATGTTCAATCGTTTTCATTCGATTTCTGATGGAAATGACCCACGCCACAACCATAAAAATTAAACATTTGATGATAATAACAGCGATAATAATGAATCAATGCTATAAGTAGCACGAAGTGACAAGTTTAAAAAACCTCACCGCTTTTTTGTTATTTTGTTGTTTAGGCTTGCTTGGCAAGACTTCTGAATCAACACAAACAAATTCTATCATTTATTGGCAATATCCCCTCATTAAACTTTAATATCATATCAAATGCAAACAGTTTATTTCTAACCCTGAAATGCCATGATTAACTCTGAATTTTTTAATTGCAGTGCGCAAGAGTAAGGCATACTTTTTTAGTTTGATTTAAATTAACTATTACATTTTTGAACACTTGATTACGGAAACCAAGTGCAGAAGTTCTTATTTGTGCATTGTTTGAAATTTTGAGGGCGTCGTCGTTAGATTTTTTGGCTAAAATCATTTTAAATGTTTTATCGTTTTAACTTCACGTAGCCTAATTCATTTTCAAATTAAAAAAGATGTTCGTGTTCTATTAAGCTTAAGTGTTATTATTATAGTCACGGGGGCTGTAAAAACGCTGTAACATGAAACTTTCAGTAATGACGTTGACAATGTGTCATGTTAAACTTGGACTTCTCAAAATAAGTAGCCTAATTCCCTGTGTTTATTTGATATTAAGCTACATAAGTATTGCCCCATACCAGTATTGCCCCATACCTTGACACTACGGCAGTGCTTCTTAACTCCTGGGTCGCGACCCAAAATTGGGTCGCCGTTTCATTTGGCTGGGTCGCTGTAAGATGTGGTGATAAAAGATAATGTCTCTTGAGAAAAATTAAAACTGTAGTTTTCGTAATTTCGTAAATCTACCACTATAAGCCTACTGTAGTTTTCGTAATTTCCACTGACATGCAAGATGTAATTCACATCATCAACTTCATAAAGGCCAAATCACTGAACTCACGATTGTTTGAAATATTATGCAAAGATTTTAATGCAGAATACAGACATCTGTTGAACTTTTCTGATATGATTATCTCGTGGCAAAGTACTGGAGAGATTTGTAACTCTGCGCAAGGAGGTGAGGAAATTTTTGATAAATAAGAAGCGTAGCTTGGCAGAAAAATTTGCTGATCAAAAGTGGCTTTTGTTTATGGCGTATCTTTCTGATATATTTTCGCAGCTGAACATCTTGAATAAATCTTTGCAAGGACCAAACATAATGTTGGTCGATGTATCTGAAAATATGATTGCTTTTACAGAAAAGCTGAAGTTGTGGAAGAGGAAGATCGTGTCCCAGAAAACAACAACATTTAGGCTACTGTTTTGAATTAGTTACTGGTAGATACGGAGGTAGGCTTTGACGATGTCCAGCTTGTCAAAGAAAGGCATTTGGGTTCATTGATACGAGAATTTAATTTGATTATCCCTAAAATTGCAAAGGATTTGGAATGAGTGCGCAATCCATTGGCTATTGATGTTAATACCCTGCCTGAAAACTACCAAAGCATTTTTGGATTTTAAGAGGAGTATATTGACATTCAGTGCGACAGTGCGTTGATGAACTGTTTTAAGAAAGAAACCCTTGGACAATTTTGGACAAAATTCAAGAATGAAAAGACTGTTATCGGCATGCACGTAGTAAAAGCTCTCCTGCCATTTGTTACTACTTGCCTGTGTGAGAGCGGGTTTTCTGCGCTTACTCACATCAAAACAAAGGAAAGAAATTGTCTTCAACCTGAAGATGACATGAGATTGGCACTGAGCAAGATAGGTCCAAATTTTGACAAGTTGTTGAAACAATACAAAGTCAATTGGCTCACATTAATTAAATTCGACACTTTGTTGTTATGTTTAACCGTGTTATATACGAATGTGGCTCATTTTATCATGCTTATTAGTGATGCAAGCCGCGCCGTGCCGCGCTGCGTACGCGGCCGCTTTTGACTTTTTCGCCGCGTGCCGCGCCGCGTGGAAGGTTGAAATGATAAAGCCGCGCCGCGCCGCTTGCCGCGTAAACTTTCAAGAAATTGAACTTTCGTAAACGTAAACTTTCAACTTTTCAAGAAAATCAGTTATGAAACTTCAAATTTAAATTGGAAACACGGATCAGTTTTTTTTTCTTCGGAAACCCTAAGCTGGAAAGCTATGCAAATGGCTTCCAGTTGACAGGGTTTTTGGGGTTGGCTTGTGATTGAAGTTGTACGAGTGTTTTTGGTTATAGCCTAGCTGATCAGCTCAGTTACCAGGCTATAGGCCTAGCGCAACTACCGCATTAGTTACTATAACAGTTAGCCCAGTGAGTTCAGGCTATAAGTGTTACTCTTGTGTGTGTAGTTCATACAGCCACTGACATTAAAATTGCATTATTGCTTACAAAAAATGTTCAAAAGTCCTGATACTGGATCCAGGAACATTCTATTTGAAAAAGCATGATGTCTTAGAACTTAGATGCATTGCTGATGATCTGGTTAGCCTAGTCAATTAGTGCACAACTGTACTGGTACCGGTAGGTTACCGTACCAGACTACCAGTTACCGGTATAGTAGCCTATATGCCATGGGTGCTTTTTGCAACAATTGACTTTCTAAAAAATAGCGCGTTAAAATGTTTTTTGAAAATTTTGTAATTTGCGGTGTGCGGTGCGGTGCAGTGTCAAAGTTCCAGATAAATTGCGGTGCGGTGTGCGGATAGATGATTCATTTGCGGTGTGCGGATAAAAATTTTGGGTTTGTTGCATCTCTAATGCTTACAAAACGTAGTTTTGGAAATAGGGTCGCCAAATCTTCGCTATTAATTTAACCTTAATTTTTGGGTTGCCACAAATAAAGGTTGAGAAGCACTGCACTACGGGATGCGAAACTCGAAATCTGCCCGTCTATTGGCGTCCAACCGAAGGGCTAACTATGCTGTCTACATCGTATTGCACAATGCCGTGTTACTGCATGAGAATGTGTTATGCACTGGCTGTTTTCACTTAATCGTTTCATTAAAGTGGTAGACCTATTTGTTATGTTTTTTACAAAATTATTAATATTTCATGAGTTTATTGCCAATAAAGTTACATGGAAAACAAATACTACTTTAATGAAACGATCAAGTGAAAACAGCCAGTGCAAAACAAACATTCTGATGCAGTAACACGGCATGGTTTAATACAATGTAGACAGCATAGTTAACCCTTCAGTTGGACGGGCAGATTTCGAGTTTCGCATCTCGTAGTGTCAAGATATCCCTGCCCCATACTTTTTCGATATTAGAAACAAGAAGATAACACAATAAAAAGTTTCTTCGGGATTGGCAATACACGGACGGCGCTTGGAAGGACGTTGGTTCAATACCTAACAAGAGCAACTGCAACAAATTTAAAAGTGATTCTAAATGTTGAATAAATCAATACCGAAGAAAAGCGTCACTGACTCGACTTCAGAACTGTTGAATACCAAAACAAGCCTTTGAGCAAAGAGTTAAGATGTGTGTTAGTTTCAAACAGTTATCGACAAGGAAAAAAACTCCACTACGCCTACTATCACTGTCGCCTACATTCAATCAAGCTCTGCTTGAGCAGCTGAATAACAAACGGTTTTTCTCTTTTTCGTATGAAATAACAAGGCTCCTGTTTATTTGCAATTGTTTAGTATGGTAAGCTCTCCTTTATGAACGAAGAAACTGCAAGATCAAGGTTCAACTTTCAGGTACTTTACTTGAGCAGCTTATTTCAAGAACAACTCTCCATTCAGCGGCACCTAGTGGATGGAATTATTTACAGATTATTATTATTTACAGTTGTTTCTCTGGGCAAGAAACTTTACGATAATTGCCTCTACCCAGTGATCGATTTCGAGCATGGGCTATATCCAAGGGGGGGTGAGGGGGGTGATCACCCCCCCACTAATTGGAGTGGGGGGGTGATCAATGCAAAATCACCCCCCCCACTCATTTGGCTTTGAAAAGGTTTTGTGATATTTTATTGATCAAATTTTGAAAAATATATTTTCGCTGTTAGCACATTTTGAATTTTTTATTAATATGAACATATATTTCATTTCAATATGATTTTTTGGTTTGGCAACCCTGAACTACGAGCCAGGCGTTTACACTGTGTTCTTAGTTTGCTTGGCAGCCACTTTAACAAGAAAATATTCTGCCACTGCAAATGACTAGAATGACACCGCCAACCAATCAGAACATGTTATAAGAGGCTACCGTCCAATTGTAACCTTTCTCGCACTTAGCCAGAGAGTTAATCTTTGTTTTGAACTTTATTTGGTAATTACAGAAGAAAAAAGAGCAATAGCAGTTGTGAGAATCGAACCCACGTCAATGATATGACTACTTTCTAACCCTAACCCCTAAACAGCCAACCAGCTGCCAACTTAGTCGGCAGCAGTGGCCGAGTGGTTAGCGCGTTGGGCTCGCAGTCGAGAGCCTGAATGTTCGACTCCACCCACCCGCACTTGCTGTTGTTTCTCTGGGGAAGAAATTTCACTATGAGTATAATTGCCTCTACTCAGTGATCGATTTCGAGTAATGGGTAGTACCAAATTTAAGTCATAAGTAGAGTAGACAACCGGAAACAGACATTGCCGTCGGCTGCAGCGTGGGTCAGGTGTACGTCAGAAGGCGTACACCGATGCATAGCGTTCAAGTCCGCTTTCTCGCAATGCAGGGTAAAAATATGAAAAACAAATAAACAAACAAAAAAACAGCTGATAGAAAATCCAGCACTTAGTTTGCTTTGTATCATCTTCTTTTCGCCCTTTTTCACGTCACGGAAAACGTAGTTTATGATTGGTTCGAGTTTTCATTTGCAGTGCCAGAAATATTTCTTGTTAAGTGACTACCAGTTTGCTTACCCAAAAATGCCCTTTCCGAAACATACTTTGTGAAACGACTTGGAAACCCTATGCTTCGATCAGAAAGAAGCTGATGCTGCAATGGGGGGTCTGGGGGGCGCAGCCCCCCAGAAGTTGAAATGACTACCCAGCAAACATTGATTGCTGGGCCAGCGTCGGCTATATGCTGGGTATGTTGGCACAAGGCTGGCAATTTTGTCCAACATTTTGCCAACATTGCCAACATTACGCCAACAATTTCAATACTTCTTATTATGCGTTCAAAAAGGTCTTAAAGATTTTGTTTCAGGTTTATTTGTTTTAAACTGTAAAAATACTAACACAAACCTCTTTTCATGTGGTATTGCTTCAAAACACAGTTGTGTGATTGGCTGACATCGGTCAGAAGCATTGCCAGCGTTGTGCCAATTCATAACAATTTCGGGGTTTTCTTCAAAATTATGCAAATGTATACCATCATTTTGCTACAATTTTACATTTTAATAATAGGCTATCAATGCTGTTATTATTTTCTGATACCGTACAAGTATACTATGAATACTTAAGACCAGCGTTGGTCAGAAGGGTAGCCAACAGTTTGCCAACAAAGTAGTTTCATTTTAGTTTGTTTATGCCAAACTGAGCAGAGGTCTAGAAAAAGGCTGGAGCAACAGAAACGCGAACGTGATTCCGTGCTTGATACTGAAACAGTTTAAGTTTCCATTTGCCCTACACGTTTCCACAAAATAAACAATTGCAATGTCGCCTATATGCTGGATGTGAGGGCACAAGATTGGCAATTATGTCCAACATGTTGCCAACAATACGCCATCAATTTCAATAACTTATTTCTTATCATGCGTTCAAAAAGGTCTCAAAGATTTTATTTCAGGTTTATTTGTTTTAATCTGTAAAATTACTAACACAAACCTCTTTTCATGTGGTATTGCTTCAAAACACAGTTGTGTGGTTGGCTAACATCGGTCAGAAGCATTGCCAGCGTTGTGCCAATTCATAACAATTTCGGTGTTTTCTTTAAAATTATGCAAATGTATACCATGATTTTGCTACAATTTTACATTTTTATAATAGGCTATCAATGCTGTTATTATTTTCTGATACCGTACAAGTATACTATGAATATTTAAGACCAGCGTTGGTCAGAAGTGTAGCCAACAGTTTGCCAAGTTTGTTTATGCCAAACGGAGCAGAGGTCTAGAAAAAGGTAGGAGCAACAAAACGCGAACGCGATAACGTGCTTGATACCGAACCAGTTTAAAGTTTCCATTCGCCCTACGCGTTTCTACAAAATAAACAATTGCAACGTTGGCTACTTTATTTCAGCTTCACTGGATTTATTCTTTGAAAATATTAATAGCCAACAATAAAATGACTCTTTAACTAAATGACTCATGTGGTTTAGTGGAAAAACACAGTTTCTTTCGCATACCGTATTCTTGTACCAACAACGCCATGATAAAAATCGTTTGTTCATATTCAATTGCTTCAGATAATTTAGTGCAATAAATGTCTTGTGATTCAGAGAACACTTCCAGAAAGTTTAGGCTTTGGCGCCTGCAATACCCAACTAGCATAATCCGTTCTTTTTACATTGATTCAACGTCTGCAGACGTTGGTAAGGTAACTAACAAGCGATAAACTTAAAAACGTGGTTGCTAATTCAAGTTGCCAGGTCTTCATTTTTTTCTTGTGTTCTACAAAAGCTTTTTTAATTTTCAAGTTTAACTATACTAAAATGTTTTGTAATATTTTTGAAAACATTTTTTCAGGACTAACCTCAAAATTTGCGTGCAGTTCAAGAAAATTTAAAACAACTTGTAAGCTTAATCGAATTCACTTGTTGATGTTTAGTAGCACTCGACACAGCAGCATGATTGTGGTGATCATGTAATCATTGAGTTGCGGCTGCACTGCCGCCGCGCTGCTGACCTGTCTGCAGACGCTGAATCAATGTAAAAAAAATCGATTGATGCAGTATCACTGATGCAGTATTGATGCAGATTTTGTTCTGAGAGCAGTCTCGCTCACTGTCTGATTTTGACCACGTGGGTGAGATTCTCGTGTCGCCAACAAAGGGGCGTCTTTACTTTAAATGTAGCAAAGCTTGCACAATAGGCCAGCTTCAGGAGCAGTCATGTTGCGTCGAAATCTCTCCTCAATTTCTTGAAGCGAGATTTCACAAAACGATCGCTACTTTTACTTTCAACGATGCGGCGAATCGTTTTTTCTCCTCTCGCGGTGCATAGAACAATACTGCAGGCACAATAATTGTTGTGAAAACTCCATTATGACGTCACTACTTAAACTTTGACTGGGCAATATGACGCGTTGAAGTGAAAGAGGCAACAAAGCTTTAGAATGCGGCGATGTGTTATATCAACGTGAGGAGATGCAATTTAGCAGAAGAACTTGGTTTTTTTATGAAGGAAGACAAAGGCCATGACGTAATCCTTTGCTAAAGGGATTATGACGTCACTCGATTCACTTCGACTGTTCAATCATGGCGGTTGTGCTCAATACACAATTACGTGGAGAGCCGAAAGCACAATGCTTATGTGAACAGCGCTAAGAGGAATTTTCGCTTCTTGCATCGAAAATATAAAAAATCGAATTCAATTGAGATAGGCCTATTACGGCCGAAAGAAGTTTTAGAAATGATCAAAATGAAACTATAGGAATGACTTACGACAATGTTTATGAAAACCTGGTAAGTGAATGTCTTTTATTCATTGAACCTGAAATAATTGTGTAAAGTCGTTTTTGTCACTAGGCTACGTTTACACAATTTAAAGAAAGTTATAAAACTCAATTTAGAGAAAGTTATAAAACTCAATGACCAATGGAAAACTTTCATATGAAATATTCTCGTGACAAATTTAGTGCCAGTGTTTCTAGATGAGTGCTAAGAAGATGTCAGCAAAGTAGCAGAGCTTGTGATGTCCCACAACATGTGTAGGGTTCTGCTCAATCTTTGATTTTGCTGCTCCGGCAGTGTTTGCCTGACTGCTTGAATGTGTTTGTATTTTTATGTCGTGTGGATAGGTCTGTGATGGTTGTAGAGTATTTGCAAATGTAGCTTTCATTGCCGTCAACTGAATAATAATAATAATAACATGTTTTATTCTGCGCCCATTTCGACAACACAGCCTACAGTAGCCTACACTGCGACCTACATACGCAACAAAACAGACGACTGGAATCCCGAAATAAACTTTAAACGTTGGCTGTCATTTGTAACAGTCGAAAATGTCTGTAACAAGTGCTGAAGCTTTTTAATATGATGGATGAAACCTCTGTCATTACATTCGATTTACATTTTGCAGATAGCAAATTTAAGTCAAGCTGTTGGCAAAAATGCAAGCGATTGTATCAGTGGACTTATTACCAACTATTATTATCGAACACAACACAGTTCAAAGCATGTCGAGAAAAAAGAAAGGAAAAAAAAACGTCGTGAAGTCTAAGCACTCGTTTGATTGTTTAAAAAAGAATCTGAAAAAGATTGTTCTTGGTGAGTACGGATAAATGTTTTTACTACGACTAAATGATTATGTCATAACTATGCCATTTTGTTCTTTTGATTAATGTGATGTAATTGTGAAGAGTATTGAGTAATGTATGAAAATGTTTTAGTGGTGTATTCGCATTGATGTGAACAACGAACATGGTGGTTAGTAGGCTATGTCGGCATTTATATACTGATTTAACACTTCTTTTTTTACTTTCATGATTAGACATGGTGATGGCGCACGACAAAGCTGCTGCCGTGCAGCAAATTGATGAAGAGTTTCAGAGTGATTTCGAAATTGGAAGGACAGGCAAGGTGGCTGAAAACGGCAAAAACTAACTTTTGGTGAGCTTGTTATATGTTTGAAAGACAACAGCGCATGTGTTGCTTTAGTTGTTGAATAGGGTGGGCCGTTTTTGACTTTTTTTCGAAATTCAAAAACGGCTAGTCATAAAAAGTGGCACATGCATGAAAAAATTACGTGTGCAAAATTTCATCAGTTTGGGGGTGCATCTTCTGCCCCCGCAGGGGGGTCAAACTTTCAATTTTTAGAAAAAAAATAGGAAATTTCACTTTCCATTTTAACATAATTTTTTTTATAATTTTTCTACTGGCTAGTTATAAATTGTAAGTGGGATGTACCCAGAACTTTCCTATGTAAAGGCATGTTCGAAGCTTAAGGTTTACTGCCCCCGCATCGACGACAAAAATGCTGAATTTTCACCAATTTGAGATGCTATTTTGTCATTGCTCAATAAACAAACTTGTCGCAAAAGGGCGAGATGGTGTTAACGCTGTACGCTCATTTATGTTCTGTCCACTACCTTTCCAGGATGATATGAACTGACAAACTATAAGACGTAATCTTGCTTAAATTAAAAGCAACAGTAGGCTACGTTTGATCAGTTGCGGCTATAAAACGCAATCCTATAATTTACTTCAGAATAAAAGCAATATGATCTGCAGGTTCCGTAAATGAAATGTACTGTACAGTTCCACGTGAATTGTTATCATGATTTTGTTTACACAAATTTGTCATTTACAAACCATTAAACGTTCACTTGATAGGCTACTACAGAACCACATGCAAGAGTAAACTTTGTTTGACAGCAATGTAACGATAAAAAAGAACTTGTGTTAACAAAAAAAAAACGAAATTGTGTCAAAAATACAACAAACAACAAGGTCTTTTAGCCAGTTCCCCAGATTTTGCTCAAATTTAGTTCTGGCTGAAGTCTAATGAATCATAAAATCTTGTTTTGACTGGAACCTAGGATTTTTTTTCCTTGATTGTAATATTGCTTTAATGTAGGCTACCCATCTCTTTCAACGCTATCCACCACACGTGATGAGCATCTGTTGTGTGTGGCAGAGAAAACGTAGAAAACAACTGCTGTGAAGGCATCTTTGTTTTGATGTGCTCTTTTATCACATTGCTGTCAACACCACACATCGCTGGGGGGGGTTCCGTAACTGGAATATTTTGCCAGTCTATCATCTCAAAGTAACGTTCGGAACTGAACTGCAATATTGACAGGGTGAATTTTTGCTGACGAGTGCTGTGAGGTGATAATATTCTTAAATTGAAAATTCTTCTCCATCCTAGTTTCCTTACATACTCTTTGGTATAACATATGATTGCAATCAAAATGTTTTCAGGATGGGCATAAAACATATTCCTCTATATTACTTTGTTGAGGATATTGCGAGATTTATTCGATAGCTTCTGAGCAGAGTGTAGAATTTTAAAGAAATGTTTTTGGCCATTAGTGAAATTGCTTTTCTTTATAATGGCAAATCATACTGGAATATAAACATTCATAATATAGTCCACACGTTCTACTAATACAGCTGACGCGTTAGATGCAACATATAAACGTAGAATTCTATTGGCTGTGTTTAACCATCTTGAGTGGTTCATCATACCTGGACTCCTATAAGCGAAATGAATTGATATATCTCCAATTTTCACTGTTCTGTGCAATGCATGTGTAGAAGATATTTTTGGTCAGTGCTGAGGTCATTTTCATCAATTTCAATCTCTGGTGCCGGAACTGCTTTATATTTTACAACATCTGGTTGTGTGACAGTGGCTAGCTGCTTTATAATGTTGGGCCCAGTGAAGCTATCAGGTCTGCTAGTATTGCCATATCTTTTATAAGATGCCTAATTAGGCAATTCATTACTATGGAGTAGGCATATTAACCATTAAAGTGGCTTTTGGAAATGATCTTCCAGGAGCTTTATCACGACGCCTTTTTGATCTGTGTTTATTGCGGTTCCATCGCATCCAATTGCCATTACATTATCGTAGCTAATTTTATTGGATCCAAGATATTCAAGAATCCCGGTAGCTATTGACACATTAGATCAGTTGGCTACAGTAAAATGACCATTGAAATGAGAACTTGGCTCCTCAAGTAAAGTATTGTGCTCTTCAACTGCGAAATGTTTTCGAAGTCGCCCAGCAATTTCATTTTGTTTGATGATTTAATCTTTTCGGCCATCAAAATATATGCTTTGCAAATTTATGCTCATGATAGGCCTACTTTCCATTTGAGTTGTAAACCTCATTTTTTTCCTCGCTCTGCTCACTTTGCTTTTATCTATGACTGATTGAGATTCGCTATCCGTTACAACTCCCGCATTTTGTAGAAATGATGAAGCAATAAGTGCTGCAGACCTATCGGAAATACTAGTACGATCGCATGATTCAGCAAATACTACTAAACTGGAAGTAACCTTGCTTTTTCTGGGGTTTTCCAAGGCAAAACTGGGTTGATAATCAAAATCTTCGCAGTGTTCTTCATTGGATGACAAAGTTTCTGAGCTTGCATAAGAAGTTAAAGGTGTTTTAACCAAAGCGCTACTTGTGCCTGCTCCTGGGTCTTCACGTAAAGAACGGAATTGTTCTGATCTCGCGACTCTCCTCAGAAAACGTTTAAAATTAGATTTTGTGGCCGATTTATCATGTTTATCAATCACCATTATGCGAGTTGTTCTTTGATCAAGAAGGAACTGTTGTTCTGTAACAGGGACACGATTTTCCTGCGGGCAAGTACATTGCAGAAAATTGGAGCACTCAGGCTACAACAACCGATTTCAAATATTTTTGCTTTGCAGATTCATTCATTTGGTCCAAATTTTGCTGAAATTTAGGCCCACCTCTAAAATTTGACTTCAAAACGTTATTCATTTTTTTGTATCGCTTTATCATAAATATGTACTGATGTTCGTACCTCATTCGTATCATCCTGCAAAGTTAATGGACAAAACATAAATGAGCGTACAGCGTTAACACCATCTCGCCCTTTTGTGACAAGTTTGTTTATTGAGCAATGACAAAATAGCATCTCAAATGGGTGAAAATTCAGCATTTTGGTCGTCGATGCGGGGGCAGTAAACCTTAAGCTTCGAACATGCCTTTACATAGGAAAGTTCTGGGTACATCCCACTTACAATTTATAACTAGCCAGTAGAAAAATTATAAAAAAAATTATGTTAAAACGGAAAGTGAAATTTCCCATTTTTTTTCAAAAAATTGAAAGTTTGACCCCCCTGCGGGGGCAGAAGATGCACCCCCAAACTGATGAAATTTTGCACACGTAATTTTTTCATGCATGTGCCACTTTTTATGACTAGCCGTTTTTGAATTTCGAAAAAAAGTCAAAAACGGCCCACCCTATTGTTGAATAACTACTGTACACGCAATTAGAATGTATTGGAACTTGATTATTGCTCTGCGTGGCGCAGAATCGAATGATAAGTTTTTTGTCACGCACGTTGGAGAGAGGGATATTACATTGATATTGCAGATTGTCAATTAACTTCGTAGTATCCTGAACGACAACTGATCAAAATCCTACACAGTGGCGTAGCCAGAAAAATGTTTTGGGGGGGCCAAATATTTGATGAATTGAAGAGAACAACAAAGTGTTTGATTTAAAGCCATCGCCACTTGATGTGCAGTGGCGTATCCTGGTGGGTTGAAGCAATAAAACTGGTAGCGGGGTTAGAGCGTGCCGAAGGCACGCGTATTCTAAGGGGGTCCGGGGGCATACTCCCCCGAAAAATTTTTGAAAAATTACACTCAAATAATGGATTATAGCGCTTTCTGAAAACACTTTTAGGGTAATATTTGTATGAAATTTATTAGCAGATAAACAGCTATTAACTTATTAAAGATAGCTCTTACACACGAACTGGCAAAAACTGCGGCTAAATTAGAGAACACCAAAAACACAGCTAAACAAAAACTCAATAACTACACAAAAGCCCAACAGAGTAAGCCATTCTGAAATTGCTTCCACAAATTAGTTCAAAGAAATGTAAATCGCGTAAATTTTGGGCGATTTACGATTTGGAAAATTTATTGGTGTCTTTCTGTGTGTCTTTCTGTAATTTCTGTTTCTTGTGTTTTTCTGTCTTTCTGTAAAACAAGTCCTTGGGGGTGTTAATAGCCAGATGTCTTGGAAAACGATATAAATTTCTACAAACTTTATTGCATTTTCAACAAAGGGCTCAACTTCGAAATCCAAAGTTTGAAAATTTGGGGGGGCATGGCCCCTTTTGCCCCCCTGGCTACGCCTATGATTCCTACACTGTTGCCAAACAGCCCTCTTGAATTAAATATTTTTGTTTCATTCGCAGGAATTCACAATGATAAAGATACACAAGAAAAAGCTGCTGATGTGCAATGAATCTCCATCTATCAATACGATTTGATGTGGCTTGTTTCTAATAAATGTGAAAATATACGAAGCTCGGCTGTTACTTTGCTTTGTCACAAAGGGAGAAGTGTTGCTTATAAATCCGTGTTGCTGCTGTTCTTTCGCCCAAGGATTAGCTAGGTTCAACAATAAACTTTTGGTGATGAGCGAGGTTCAAGTACAGAGACGTTTGGCAAATGTAGATGCCAATGCTGTTCAGATGTTTTATGCACCAGCTTGCTTCGCATGGCCAACCTTGGTCAAAGCGCGGGCATCACAATAGTCAATAGATCAGATGAAGCAAAATGGTGCATAAAAGTCAACCAGAATTTAGGCGCCAGATGAAGCAAAATGGTGCACAAGCCATCTTGCCAACGTTGGCCAGATACAGAAGCCAACGTTGGCTAGATGCAGAAGTCGTCGTTGGCTAGATGCAGACGCCAACGGTGGCAAGATGCATACGCCAACGCTGGCCAGATGCATCCAAATGGTGCATAAAACATTTTGCCAACGTTGGTAAGATGCAGAAGCCAATGTTGGCTAGATGCAGAAGCCAACGTTGGCAAGATGCAGAAGCCAGCGTTGGCAAGATGCAGACGCCAACGCTGGCCAGATGCATCCAAATGGTGCATAAAACATTTTGCCACCGTTGGCAAGATGCAGAAGCCAATGTTGGCAAGATGCAGAAGCCAGCGTTGGCAAAATGCATAATCCAATGTTGGCAAGATGCAGAAACCAACGGTGGCAAGATGCAGACGCCAACGCTGGCCAGATGTATCCAAATGGTGCATAAAACATATTGCCAATGTTGGCGTCTGCATCTTGCCAATGTTGCGGCCAACTTCTTGCCAATGTTGCCCCAACAATCAATGTTTACTGGGTATGACGATTTTAGCCCACTGTCCAAAAATCACCCCCCCCGAATTCTAAAAGTGGATAGAGCCCCTGATTTCGAGTAATGGATAGTACCAAATTTAAGTCATAAGCAGAGTAGACAACCGGAAACAGACATTGCCGTCGGCTGCAGCGTGGGTCAGGTGTAAGTCGGAAGGCGTACACCGATGCATAGCGCTCAAGTCCGCTTTCCCGCAATGCAGGATAAAGATATGAAAAACAAACAAACAAGACAAGAGTACTTTAACAATAAGCTGAAACTTGACTGCCAATCTCAGTGACTGGGCTTGTGGCAGTGGTTAGTAGTCTAGGGCCCTAGGCCTATACGAAACTGCCAGGTTAAAGATTCTAAAGAGGCTTCTCAGTCCAAAAATTTTCACAATTAATCATCATCATTCATGAAGATCAGGCCCCCTGTACCATTCTTTCTCACAACGTGCAACAGGCCATGATTAGGCCTACATTTTTGCAATTCTCCACTATTCACAATGTATCACTCCCGGTTGTATTTAGCACTACGCAACAATTCAGAACAAAAGCGAAGTCAGTTTCTGTCAGCAAGCAGTTAGATCCAGCAGAGGCAAGTAGATCGTGACCCAAAGGGACCCAAAACGTTACCCAATTGCTTGAGCAGTCACGATGTGCCTAACTGTGGACGTCGCTATAATCTCATTTGGACAGGAAGCCAAAAATCGCCGTGCAAGATGAGGCTTAAAGGCATACTAAATGAAATTTTCAAACGGGAATTAAGCATTAAAATGCGTAAACTAAACATTCAAGAATACATTTCCGAAAAAATTACCGAAAAAAATTTGTTTTCAATAGCACTGGCAAGGCCCAAAGTTCAATGTTTCATTTATTTTTAATTTTTTTCAAAATGATCAAAAAGTGCAAACACTGCTCGAGAATACGTCACTATCGACAGCAATAACAAAAGGCACGTTAACACTAACATCCGATCTGATGTTTTGAGCAAACTGTCTGATATTTTGATGTTGAAACCTGATGTTTTGATGTACATACATACAGTAGCCTACATAGCCTACAGTTAAATCGCCCGAAGTAACAACTATTGCGCGATCAGCTAATTGCTAGTCCATAGTGACGTAGACTGTACAGTCGCACGCTTCGCTGCTCAAGCCCATTCTCGTTTTGAAAGCTCTGACAAAAGCACGCGCGGAATGCTGATCAGACCGCAATGGGGCAAAATTTTATTGAAAATCGTTTTATGGTAGCATGTTAAACACAAAGAACGTGTATAATCACCAAGTCAGGTTTTTTCTTTAGTATCCCTTTAATGACTGAGCTTCACCGTGGGCGGCAGCTTTTGGCTCTCTATAAATTCTACCCATATGCTATTATATAGCGACGTCCACGGCCTAACCATAGTTCCTTCCATGTCACATTGTTTGTTTCATCATTCATCAGAGACGGCCAGGAGGGGTTGTACAGCATGCTCTTCGGTCCTTGTCGTTACGTTGCAGGCACCTTCAAAATGGTTGCGTGCAGCCTTCCAATTGGACATCAGCAATTGCTGTGTTAACCACCAAAATGATTAAGCAACCTATAATGTATTACGTCGGCAAAAGTGCCAAAAATTCTACCACGTGGGCAGTTGACTTTTTAGAACGCACCCAAAGCAATTGTAGAACGCGGAAAAAATCGGATAGCCTATTTAAATTTCCGTGCTTTATTGTGAAGCAGAAGCAACGACACAAACATTTGAGCCAATTTGAGCAAGTAAAAGTTAATAAGTAAAAGTAAAGTAGCCTGATAGAGGAAGGCGGAAAAAACGGACCTCAGTTTTTTTTTTCGAAAACGAAAAATGCAAGCACCACTCTTACTGTATTTTCCTAAACCACGATAAACGTCAAGAAAACGTTTCTGTCAAAACACGAGGCTGTGTTTCGACAGAAACGAGAGCCAGAAAGCCAGTAGGAGTATTTACAAACTTACTATTTTGCTAATAAATCCACACACATTGGCCTATCATTGCAGGGCAATGAAATATTAGTATGTTTGATGTATGCAATGCTGAGATAGGATTCTTTTAAGGAATTTTTCAGTTGCTTGTTTGCTAAATCAATTGCACAGGAAGACCTCTTCATTAGGCTCATAAGCAGTTGGAGTTTTAAGCTTATTAGTTTAGAAATTTTCTAAAACTGTGTTTCATGCGAAACACAGGTTACTGTTGGGGCAAACCGCACCCCCAAGCGGGGCAGCAAAAACCACCAAGAACCATGCGGAAACGGACCAATAAATTCTGTTGATTTGTTAAACGTTCTGGTGATTCGGCCAAGGAGGGTTTTAACAGTAGCCTAAACATACTTCCATTGCCTTCTGCTAAGTTTAGACAAGGAAGACTAAAGCACAATAGGAACTTTCAACAAGCTTTTCCGTAAAAAATTGTTGTTGGGAGACTAAAAAAAATACCAAGTTAAAACTCGGTGATGGTGCTTGCTTTGTGGACATTTCTACCAAGATCGCCCCAAAATGGATAAGATTCAGTGCAGCAAACGTGAAAGCTGATATCACTGGGAAAATGTTCTGACTACGGCTTGGGGACTTTGTGTGCGACTTGAAATGTGTCCCTAATTTAAAACGGTTAAAAAATGCTTTGCTTGCTGCAGTTCTCATTTGACACAAAAGTTTATTAAGCTCATCTCTTTGGGCTAGAGTAGAGTTGATTGTGTATGTAGCCTAAGTTTTCCTCTTGAACTTTAATCTGTCGATATTGTGGAACCCTCATAAATCTAGTAGCCCAGGATACCGTGCGTTATTGAAGAAGTTCTGATAAACAAAGGGGCGGTATTTTAGGTAAAAATTTAGGCCTATAGGTGGCAGAAAGTGATGCTAAGCGCTGATAGTGAGCAATGGATCTTCTCACTTGGTTTGAATCTTATCCTCGGACTTAAAAAGATTATTCCTTGCAGTTTCGCATTCTTGTAAAGCAGTGGTTCCCAACATGGGGTTCGCGGACCCCTTAGAGTCCGTGAGAAAGCATTTGGGGGTCCATGACTACCTTGATAAATTTTGAAAAAAAAAACAACTTTGTTCTATATGCACGGATGGAGCACCAGCTATGCTCCGGAACAAATCCGGATTTGCTGCTTTAGTAAAAAACGAAGCTCCTCGCGTGGTTGTTACCCAATACCCATTGCTTCTTGCACAGGTAGGCTACGCCTTAGCAGCAAAAACTTTACTAGCAAGTCTCAAAGAAATTCTGACGAATTGCGTAAAATTTGTTAATTTCATCAAAAGCACAGCTGTAAACCACCGTACTTTTAAAGCGCTCTGTCAAGAAGTAGGGTCAGATGACGGAGTAGGCTACTTTTGTATCATTTTGAGGTGCGTTGGTTATCTAGAGAAGTTTTAAAACGACTGCAGCAGCTAAAAAATGAGGTATCAACTCTTTTGAAAGCAAAAGGAAGTCCCCTCTCAAAATTGTTTGAGAGTAAAAGTTTTCTATACGGCATGGCCTACTTAGCCGATATTTTCGGTCATATTAACAATGTTAATCGTGGCATTCAAGGACCAGGTGTGACAATAATTGATGCAGCTGAAAAACTGAAAGTGTTTTTAGCCAAGTTGTCGGTTTGGAAACGCAGATTGGAAGCAGGTAATTACGCTAATTTTCCAAGGTTAGAAGATCTTGATGGATGAAACTCAAAGAGAATGTACTCTTTTGATCTCTATGAGAAAAAAAATTTGAGCACACTTGAAACCCTGCAAATCTCATTTCAACATTATTTTAATTTAGAACACCTGCCGAACGAAGTTGAAACATGGATTCGAAATCCTTTTCTTTTTGACTTGAACAACATTAGCGATGACGATCTCAGTAAAGATGACCTAATTGATTTAAGATCAAAAGAGTTATTACGCATTGAGTTTCATTCAAAAACTGTGGAAGAATTTTGGTGCTCACAACTGCAAATTAACGTAGTGTTACGGCCAATCTCTGTACAAATCAAACGTCATATAAAACCGTTCAAGTCTACTGAATATTACGTCATGGAAGTTGCTAGAAAATGTGCCAAAATTGCACCATCGTTCATAGACTTGTGTCAAACTTGTTAGGACTTGTTTGGGCCTGTTTAAACAGGAAATATTACATCAGCTTTAAACACCTGTTGGAATGACTTCATAATTGTCTTTCATTATTGCGTCACAGTACTGCATACGTGAATTTGAGATATTGCTATCTATTCTGGTCATTCGTAAAATGATTGTTTGAAAGTTGGCCGCACATTTAACTGTTGGCTTAGTGCTTGCTAGCTGGACAAAGGTTCCGTCTTTTATCCAATTAATCTGTATTGTAGTGACAGTTTTTTTTAGAGGTGTAGGCGTTACACCTATTTTCGATAGCCTCGGGCTAATTTTACTGGAATACACTGTTTGAATAGACGTTTCGAAAGTGTGTTTATTTTTGGGTCATTGCATGCAGACGAACGGATTTGGGAATCTTACGTTACAATTTTCCCACGAAGAGATTATGGTTTACCGCTGTGACCATAAAAAATAAAAGACGAGTTCTTGTCAGTTGGTAGGTCAAGAAGAAATTAAAACAAAAAAAATAAAAGACGATTCTCTGTCTAGTGTTTGGCACAGAAGCACTTAGAAGTAAAAAATAAAAGACGAGTTCTTGTTAGCTGGTAGGCCAAGAAGCACTTAGAAGCAAAAAAATAAAAGACGAGTTCTTGTCAGTTGGTAGGCCAAGAAGCACTAGAAGCATAAAAAAATAAAAGACGATTCTCTGTCTAGTGTTTGGCACAGAAGCACTTAGAAGCAAAGAAATAATAAAAGAAGATCTTATTGGTTGGTAGTCTAAAGAAGCAAAGAAAATTAAAGACATTTCTTCTCGGTAGGCAACTGAAGAACTTTAAGCTAAAAAGTAAAGACATTTCTTCTCAGTTTGGTACAGAAGAAAAATAACTTTGACATTTATTGGCAAGAAAGAAGATTAAAGGCAATCCATATGTGCTTGAAGATTCAAGTGGAAGAATCCAAGCAAGTTTTGTGGACGTTTGGACTTCACATACTCGTACAGCTACGGTATCGTGCATTTAAATTCTTTTTTGTATTTTTACGGTCTTTGCAGTTAAGTTTTTTATAACTACTGTAATTTTGTGTGTTTGTGTAACTTAATTTTTTAATTGTTAAATTTAGCCCTAACATTTAATATGTCTACACTCGGTGGCGACAAGGACTCGACCGCCGTAGACTCGACTGAGTTTAAGCCTGATGATGTTCTTTGCGGTCGGGCAGGCCATTCTGGGGAGGGACCCATTAACGATGAGGCTAAGTCAGTTCGAGAGGCCCGGCATCTTAGACGGGATATTTTGACTCAAATTGTGGAACTTTCTGTAGCCCTAGGTTCTTTGAGTGATAAGCAGGAACTGTTAATTTTTCGATCTAAGTTATCTACTTTAGAAGAGGAATTACGGCATTTCCATGCTCTTTTGACTAAAATCTTTAACTCTGCAATCTTGGCAGAACTTCGTGATAGGGTAGATCCCGAATTTAACTCGTTAAAAAATAACTTTGAACAAAAAGAAAGTGAGTTCTCAGATATGTTGGATGCTGACATACATCCTGAGGATAGCGCCTCAAATGTAAGCACTAGGATGTCTAGGACTTCGTCTCGGATAGTGGCACAAATTAACCTGCAGCTAAGACGAGAGGAGCTCCAGATCCAAGCTGAGGCCGAAGCAAGAGCTGCTGAGGCCATCGCGAGAGCTGAGGCCATTCGAGCTGAGGCTGCCGCGAGAGCTGAGGCCGAAGCGAGAGCGGCTGAGGTCACCGCGAGAGCTGCTGAGTTCGCACTCAAAGACGCTCAGTTGAGGGCTGAACAACGAAAAGAGGTAGTTTTAGCTGAATATCGATCAGAGGCGGGCTCCCGGCGTAGCTCTAGGAAGGGCTCTTCTAGGCATTCCAGAAGTGAACATCAATCACAGTTTAATTTACCTAACCTTTTCCAGACGCCTGTTCAATCTGTAAGTGGACCTGTACAATCCACATGTTTTCCAGCTGTTTCAGGAGGTCTCGGGGCCGCGGCTAAGGGTCTTCCGAAGGCTGTAGAGCCAAGGTCTGTAAATTACAACCGAACTCCTCCCCCAGAGCGTACAGGTCACGGGGCCGCCATTAGCAGTAATGCTTTGCCGCCTTCACAGTTTTCTGCGCCGCTAGTTTTTGATCGCCCAGCTACACGTAATTTGGGTGGTTGTGAGAGGCGTATCGCGTCTCCTGATTTTAACGTGTGTGAGGATCGTGATCGGGCTGTGCATGTGACTGAGCCCACTCAGCCCCTTAAGGGATATAGCTTGTCTTCTCCCGCTAAATCGAGTTCTCAACAGCAGGATTGCTTTTTTGAATACCAAAATAGTAGGACGTTCTTCGATAAGGCGGCCTTGATTGGTTACGATGGTAATAATATGCCATTTGTCTTCTTTAAAAATCGTGTTATGGCCTTGATGGCAGCTTCGCCCTTTAAGGGAACTCGTTTGACTTTGTTGCAAGCAGCTTGTGTTAGAACAGCTGCACAAACGATTGCTAATTTGGTTTCCGACACTCCTGGCTTGTCAGAGGAAGACAGGATAGAAATGTCGTTAGCTCGCTTGTCCCAACGTTTTGGAGTTCGTGGAGGTCTTTTCGCAGAACCAGAAATTAGAAAGTATCGCTATGGTAGCAAATTGACTTCGATCTCTTCCAGTGATTTGAAAGAGTTTAAAGATGAATTGTCGCAGTGTTTGCTTTACGCGAAAGCTTATGGTCAGCGTGATAAATTAGAAGGACGTTTTGTTTTGGATTTGGCTAAGCGACTCCCGTTTGACGCTAAGCAGCGTTATCTTGACTTTTTAGGTGATCAGTATGGTAGCACTGAGGAACCTACCTTTCAGAGTTTGTTTGAATTTGTAGTACGAGAGGAAACGCGCAAGTCGACTGATTTTAGCATTATGCTAATGGGCGATTCTGGTGAGTCGCAGCAATTTAAAAAGTTTGGCAAAGGAAAATTGCCTTCATGTCCGGTTAGGCAGACGTCGGTAAAACCCCATGATAATGTGATTTCAGGGAGTTCGCAGTACTCGACTGCTGTTGGCGCACCGCGCGGCGGTGTGGCCAGACGTAGTGACATACCGGCATGTTTTTGTTGTTCATCACGTGGTCAAGTTGAATATCATTTTTTGTCTAATTGTAAAGAATTTTTGCGCTTGACACCTAAAGGTCGGAGAGATGTCATTGTGAAAGCTGGAAAATGCTTGAACTGTTTGCGCCAGCATATGGTTAAGGACTGTAATCATGCAAACAACTGTCGTCAGTGTGGGCCTAACAACGATAGGAAACACTATTTTCTTCTGCATGATTTTTATGTGACGTCACGTGATTCTCTGGATTCGGTCGGTAAAGATGATGCTGGTGCCAGAGTTCCTGTGCGTAATGTTAAGATTGGAAATGTTAAAGCAGCCTTTAACCGCGTTACTGCTGCTCGTGTTTTGAATCCAATGACTGGCAAATCGAAGTTGGTGTATTGTCAGCATGATCCTGGTTCGCAGTTGACCTTTGTTTCGAGTGACTTGGTGTGCGAACTTGGTCTTAAACCGTATGATAAAGCGTCGTTTAAAATGGATACTCTGGCTGGTCAGAAACCTACTTGTGCTGAACTTGTTAAACTCAACATTCAGTCGTTAGAGACGAATGAACTGTTTTGTGATATAACTTCGGTGGTTAACCCAGCTTGGGCTGACGATGTTAAGACTTTACCACATAAGCAGGATTTAAGTAGTTTCCGTCATTTTCATGACGTGAATATGTTTCATTTGAATGATTGTAGTACTGTAGATGTACTGATTGGAAACGACAACGCTTATTTGATGTGGGCAAAAGAAGAACGTGTTGGTGAAAATCGCAGTGAACCGCATGCTTTACTCACTCCTCTCGGTTGGTTGGCTTGTGGTGGTAAGTCACCCTTAGTTGAAAGCGTTGCTAAAGTGTGCAGAGTGCAGACGTCTTCAGAGTCGGATGTCATCTCTGGCTTTCAGCGTAAAATTGAGTCTCGTGATATGGAAATAGCAGACCTGAATAAAGTCATTCAGGATTTGACTTTGCAAAATGAAACCTGTGAATTGTCTCGCAATGATATTTTGGCTAGAGAACTTGTCGAACCGAATATTGAGTTGAAAGATAGTCGATTTGAGATACCTGTTCCGTTGAAGGAAGATATTGATCTACCTAACAATTTTGTGTTGGCGTCAGATAGAGCTGCTGCTTTAAGAAAGAAAGCTTTAAAACAACCTGAACTTCGTGATTTCCTTACTGACACCATGAAAGATCTTAAATCTAATGGCTATATTGAGCGTGCGGGTGAAGCAGGAAATGTCAAGGGATTTAAATGGTATTTACCATACTTTGTGACGTCACAATTAAAAAAGCGTATTGTTTACGATGGCAAGTCTGAATTTCGAGGAACTTGTGTTAATGATGTAATGTTTTCGGGTCCTGACTTGTTAAACCCTCTGTTAGATGTCTTGGCTAGATTTCGGCTTGGTAGATTTGGTCTCATGGCTGATGTGACTAAATGCTTCTTTCAAATAAAGTTACCTGAGTCGCAAAGGGATTTGTTTCGTATATTGTGGTTTGAAGATGATGACCTTGAAAATGGTAGGATGGTACCATTTCGTTTTTGTGTACACCCTTGGGGAATAAAGAGTAGCCCGTATATCGCTTGCTTGGCTATAAAGAAAATGATCGAGCAGAATCCCAGCAGTGCTGGTGAATTGACTCTCTGCAATATTGCAAATAATATGTACATGGATGATTTTATATTTTCGGCTGATAGCTTAGAGGAAGCTCAGCAAATCACTCATGAATCAATTGCTTTGTTTGATAGCCGTGGGTTTAAACTTGTTAAGTGGAGTGCTAACAAGGAGGCTATGATTGTCTTGTCAAATTTGGATAATGAGATGCTTTCACCTTTGATTCGTGACATTGACTTTCAGACTGAAAATATGACTTTGCCATCAGCGAAGACATTGGGTTGTGTGTGGCAAACCGAGTCTGACGAGATGCGTATCGCATGTTCCTTAAAGCCCTTAGCTAAACACACGCGCCGAAGTATGCTCAGTCAGCTTGGACAAAATTTTGATCCGCTAGGCTTTGGAGCGCCATTTTTTCTAAAAGCACGCCTTATACTTCAGCAATTGGCGATAGACAAGTTTGATTGGGACACCGAGGTCCCTGATAGCTTTGTTAAAGAGTGGGAGTCGTGGCTTCGCTCTTTGGACCTGCTTAAGGATTTTTCGTTACCTAGATGGTATTTTGCAAACTCTGGTGTGTGCAGTCCGGATGATATTGTTTCATATCAATTGCATGGGTTTAGTGATGCTTCGAATCAAGCTTTCTCTTCTGTTGTTTACTTACGTAGACTGGTTAACGGAGTTCCGAGTGTGTCTTTCGTTCTGGGTAAATCTACCATTGTTGTAAAAAATCAGTTTTCTTGGCCGATAGCTAGGAAAGAGCTTGTTGCCGCTTTGAATACAGCAAGACTCGTGAAGCAGGCCTACGAGGCATTGAAGATGCCCGACTGCAGTAAGTATTTTTGGTGTGATTCTCGGACTGTGTTGCAGTGGGTTAAGAACCCTGATTTACGTTTGAATAAGTTTATTACGCGTCGAGTTGAGCATATTTTATTGTTATCTGGAGCCCAGGATTGGCGTTTTTGCCCTACCGATATGAACCCAGCTGATGTTGGCACAAGGCCAAATCTTATTACAAAGAAAGAGTTTCGAGAGTTGTGGTTAAATGGTTCTAGTCTTCTCTATCAGTGTGAAGAAATTCCATCTGTAGAAAACCCCACTCCAGTACCTGTCCATAGCCTATATCTTCGTGACGAAGAGGGGTCGCTTGACGTTGGACAGGGTGGCCTTCACAGATTGATCGAGGCCGCACCTTCTTTGTATGTTATGAAAAAGAGAATTGCTTATTTGGTTGCTTTTGTTGAATTTTTGTGCTGTAAAACGAAAAAGCGTAGCTTTATGAAGCCAAAACTGGACGCCTCTTATCTTAATAGAGCCTTAGACTTAACTGTGAAGTTTGTTCAGAAAAGCGTGTATGGCGATGTGTTACATTTAATGACCAAACGATCGCCGGATGCACTTGAGGAAGTGATAAAGCGGGGTAGTGTTGGCGCTTCGCAACGTGAGAAGGAACGCTTGAAAGGATTGCGTTCACTTAAAAAGTACAGACCTTGTGTAGATGATGCTGGTGTAATCCGCATTGAAGGGCGCTTAAGTAATTCTCCCGAGATTTCTCTAGAAGCAAAGCATCCGATTGTTTTGCCTTCGAAGCACCCCTTCACTAGGCTTGTTGTACTGTCGCATCATAATCGAAATGCGCACTGTGGAGTACAGCACACTTTGTTGTCTACGCGACAGAAGTTTTGGATCGCTAATGGTAATGCTTCCGTGAAGAGGTATCTCAATGATTGTGGTGTGTGTGCGATTGAGAAAGCTCGGCCTATAAGGCAGCTCATGTCTGATTTACCTTTGTCTCGCACAACTGCCCATAGGAAACCCTTTTTTGATTGCGGCTTGGACTATCTTGGACCATTGACCTTTGTTGAAGGTAGGAGTCACAAAAAAGCTTGGGGACTCTTATTCACATGTATGGCATCTCGCGCTATTCATGTTGAGCTGGTTACGTCATTGTCGCTGAGTGATTTTTTACTTGCCTTTACAAGGTTTACAGATTTACGTGGGCAGGTTAATGCTATCTATTCCGACAATGGAAGCACCTTTCAGGCAGCATCTAAGAAGTTACCCGAGTTGATAGAATCAGCTGAATTTCACAACGCCCTGAGACAGAGAGCGATAAACTGGGAATTTATACCTCCGTATGCTCCGGCGCAAGGTGGCGCCTGGGAGGCAATGGTTAAACAATTTAAAATCGCATTTTTTCACATTTTGGACTCTTCAAGTCGTAAGCCCAAATTTATTGAACTGCTTACGTACACCAGTAGTGCCGTTCGGATCGTGAACGAACGCCCTTTGGTACCTTTGAGTGACGACCCTAGGGATTTTACTGTCATCACCAGTGCCTCACTTTTGACCCCATACTTAGACCCATACTGTGCTGTTGGGCAACCACATGATCGTGACCAATTAAGAAGGGATTATCGGTTCAATTTGTCACTTTCTCAGCAGTTTTGGAGTAAATGGATCGATTTTTACTTGCCAGGTCTTCAGGGCCGGAAAAAATGGCTAAAAATGGCCGAGAATTTGAAGCCTGGTCAACTTGTAGTGGTAGGTTCTCTCCAAGACATTGGTAAACGTGGGAAGTATCAACTTGGGAGGGTGCATGAGGTAGTTCCACAAATTAGGAAAGGGAAGCCTGTGGTTCGTAGAGCCAAAGTTGCCGTCTGCAACTATGATGAGAGTACGGGGAAAGTGAAAGTAGACTACGTGTTGAGGGATATTTCGTGCCTCGCCCCCGTAAAGAACACCTAAGTGTTAGGGTTTGAGCCTGGTTTTGTCTGCGGTGGCCGATACTTGTCTGAGCCCGGAACAGTCGGTTATTATCGCAACTATTGTATATAGCGTCATTTTGCGTGTACCTAATACCTATGGTACCAATTTCATGTATCGTCGTGTTTATTCTTATTGCTGTTCATTCTTTGCATGCCCTTTGTATTTGCGTATTAACTTAAACGTGAGTGATTCAAAAAATTTGTGTATCGTGTGTTTTATTCATTGGCTCACGATTGTCCTTCAATTCTTTTTTAGTTATGCCATGTTAGACTGTCATAACTAGGGGCCGCTATGTTACGGCCAATCTCTGTACAAATCAAACGTCATATAAAACCGTTCAAGTCTACTGAATATTACGTCATGGAAGTTGCTAGAAAATGTGCCAAAATTGCACCATCGTTCATAGACTTGTGTCAAACTTGTTAGGACTTGTTTGGGCCTGTTTAAACAGGAAATATTACATCAGCTTTAAACACCTGTTGGAATGACTTCATAATTGTCTTTCATTATTGCGTCACAGTACTGCATACGTGAATTTGAGATATTGCTATCTATTCTGGTCATTCGTAAAATGATTGTTTGAAAGTTGGCCGCACATTTAACTGTTGGCTTAGTGCTTGCTAGCTGGACAAAGGTTCCGTCTTTTATCCAATTAATCTGTATTGTAGTGACAGTTTTTTTTAGAGGTGTAGGCGTTACACCTATTTTCGATAGCCTCGGGCTAATTTTACTGGAATACACTGTTTGAATAGACGTTTCGAAAGTGTGTTTATTTTTGGGTCATTGCATGCAGACGAACGGATTTGGGAATCTTACGTTACAATTTTCCCACGAAGAGATTATGGTTTACCGCTGTGACCACGTAGGCCTACCCATTCTTGGCAAAGCAAGCGATTATTGTTTTGTTACCATTCATAACCACTTAACCTTTGCGAGGCAGGATTCTCAGCTCTTGTTACAATAAAAACAACAGCGAAATCGCCTGGACAGTGGACGTTGAAGATGACGTGCGTGTTGCATTGTCAAAAACTCAACCGCAGTTCAGTCGTTTAGTTCAGGAAAGGCAACAACAACCATCTCATTAAATTTGCTTACGTTGAAAAAGTTTCGGCATGTCACTTTGGGTCACCTTAATATTCAAATACTGCTGACATTTCTTGAACAATCCATTCATTTTATTATTTGAGCAACTGTTTAACCCGATATTTGCCGCAGGAGTCACAGCGGCAATGCAATATGACACCGTACAGTAGTTGAGTAGCATAGTTATTACAATAGTCAATAGTACTGTGATTGAACTGACTCGTGTGAAAATAAATTTCTTTGCAATAGTCAATAGTATGTTAATTGAGTTTCAGGCAAAATTTAGGTAGGGGTCCGCAGAATTAATAATTTGTCTAAAGGGGTCCGTGACAACAAAAAGGTTGGGAACCACTGTTGTAAAGGCTTTGTATTACTGGCACAGAGTCGGTTGACAGAGTGAATTATTCCATCCACTAGATGACGCTGACTGGAAGGCAGCCCTGATGCACACACTCCGACCGCCGAACCAGTGCCTCTTGAGGCTTCGTGTAAAAAGTTGGGCGCTTTAACCACTGACCTATCTGGGTAGCTATTGTGTTAAAATATTTTTGTTTTGCATAGGCTACTCAACAAATTAGTTTCAGTACCGCAGCCTACTCAAATCGCGTTGTGCAATTTTCATTACCGACCGTGTCAGAAAAAAATACCTTGAAACAAAGCCGTAACTTAGTTGAGAACTCCTAAAACTAGTCTTGTCAACGCAAAATCATTACCGACGTAAAATCACGGATGGATAAATGGCGTCAGTAGACTAACGTAGCCGGCTAATGTGAACAAATGTAGCCTACTTGTTTTGATCCAAATTACGCAACAGCTTTAAACTTTCGAAAAGGTGTTGCGACCTACCATGTTTCAAACTGATTGCCCTACTTTGGTATCACACACATTACAACGTCTGCGTTTCGTCGCTTCTACCTTTTTCTTGACCTCTGCTGGTTTGGCATATAGCCTATTGTTTTTTCGTTGTGATGGTCAAAAACAAATAAAATAAACTGAAGGCCTCCTGGCTTTTAAGTTTATTATCTTTTTACGGTTTCCAGGAGTCGTTTGCTAACTAAGCACATGGCGCTACCAGTGCTATTATTGTAGATTATACAGCATAATTCGTCTAATCTAATTCATCATCGTCCATTTTGCTTCAAAAAAGCTTGGTCTTCACCCCGAAACATCAGGGTCGACCAGTCTAATTTTCCATGGTTTAATATGTCAGTTCACTTAATTCATCACTTTGTTTTAATTCCCTCGAGACGAATTAAACTGCATATACTTTTTAATTTTTGCGTCTATAAAATTGTTCCTTTTAGGTAACATTTCGTCATTGTTGTGGGCTATCTTAATCGACGCATAAAACAATGCTCTAAACTAGAGTCTTGGGCTCTAGGCTAGTGTGTGCTATGCAGTAACAGCACATTTTATAGCCGTTTTCGCCTTTTATGCTACAATATAAGTAAAGACTAGAAACATTTATCTTGTCGGGGGAGGTATTTCAGTTATTGCCCTGCTCAGTGCACATTTACGGACCGCAACATTTAAAGCAAAGTAATTTATTTACAACAAATGTTACAAAATAAGACCAACTTGATGATGCTCTTGATCAAAGCATTGTACAACACATTTCTGACATAAAGTACATCAAACAAAACTCGCTTAAACAGGGCTAGAGAGCTGGAGCTATAGTCAACACGTTTTCACAGTGACTCTCCGGCCCTGGTCATAAGCATGTCTATCTTAGTTTTCTTTTGTTGATGGCAAGACATTGTTATTACACCAAAATGAAGAACAGTGCCAGATATCAGACACTTTTACAACAGTAAATAACCAATTGCACAATAAATCACTTACTGAGGGGAAAACGTTGTCTGGATGCTTTGGTATGGCAAATTGTTTGCTTTCATTTTATTAAGTTTCTATGTCGATGAGATGTTACTAACAATGTTAGTAACATCTCATGTTAGTCTAACATGTTATATAGTTCAGAAACCTCATACCGAACAAACCGCATGTAGAACGTAGATGTACATTGTACACACAATTTTGACCTAAACAAAGCAATCACAAGTTACAATAGAAAATTCCACAACAAACACTATCTCAAGATAACATAGAATACGAGTTGAAAGGGTACTTGGAAATCAAATACATGCAGTAGCGAAAAATAGTCATGAAATACACGTTATTTTAAAAGCAAAGACAATTTTACTTGAAGGAGATGAAATTACACTTTAACTAAACTAGAATACTGAATATGAAATTAGAATACTAGATTGCCCTTGCTTAAATAGCTACATTATGTGAAAGGCATAAAATTGTAAGTGATGAAACTTTTCTGCACAACAATTTTATTAATGAAAACAACCTGAGGCCAAAGTAGGACAATTCAACTTAACTCTGCAGCCTTGAAAAAAACAAAACAATCCATACGTGCACAATAAACGTGTAAAAAGTTTGGTTTAACAAAAAAAAAAAAACTATGTTCACTGTTCAGACGCAATGGTTTTTATCATCAAAAAGTGGTTAGTACATACATGCAGTTGTTTGCATACCGAATTAACAACAGAATGAGCTGAAATGGTTTGCAAGGATAAAATGCATGGTTAGAATCATAAGATATTTATAAAAAGTAATAAGATTTAAAATACCGTACCCGACATTTTTCAAGTGTGCACACCAGGGTACTATATATTACTGATTCAGGTTTTCATATAAAGTGTAATGTGCAATATGAAAGCTACAAATGCACTTCGCAAAATTAAAGCGCTGTCAAATTATACATTAACACAGCACATTCAATACCTGTACAAACTAAACAAATGTCAAGTAAAGTACTAACACCTTAATCACATTTGATTACTGTAATACAAAAAATAACATTCAGCAAAAAGAATCTACCAATCCACTGATACTCTATAGCATTGACTTACTCAAACTGAAGCCACACTTAACAAAAACTACATGTCACATTAACGCTTAGAAGAAATTTAGACTCTTCTTGTGATAATCCATAAGCAAACTATTATCATGGTAAAGGCATGCTTTGTTGGGAGGTCCACTTTGCTGTATCATAGTTGTATAGTCACATCCATTGAGTACATCTAAACACGTATTTCAACTTGTTGTGACACGTATTTAGTCATAAAACGGTTGAAAGCAGGTGTTTTTTGACATATTAATGTACCATAGGCCATGGTATGTCCTCATTTAAATACTTTCTTCATCAGACACAAAATCAATAAACTCATAGTCGCTCTCTGGAGTTGATGCTGCACTGTCCATATTGCCATCTGTTTGTGTGTTTGAAAATTGCATGGTCTTTGCTACGTTAGAAAATGTATCTTTGACAATGTTACTTACAGCACTTCCTAATACATCAGCGTTGATTGGAAGCTGCTGAAGAAAAGTCATCTGTGAACCTGATGCAGGCTGGAAGGGAAGAGGAATGCCAAAGTTGTCATCTTCATGATCACTGTGTTCTGTCAACTTACGCAGCTCCTGGCTGATGGGATCAACATGAGGTTCATCAAGCTTTGTATACTCAGGAGTACTAGCTCTGGAAAATGTAGGTAATTCTTTTGACAAGGTTACTTCATCAGTTTCAGAAGCCTCAGAATCAGTGATGGCTTTGGCCAACAAAGCTGTATCTTTTTCATCTAAGTTTGGAAGAAACTCTGTGAGATCATCATCTGAATCAGCTTGTCTGTCAAAAGAGTTTTGGCTTGCCATTGCCTTGGCTATTTGGTAAGTGTCACTTGGTTTTTGCTGCAACATATACTGCATTTGCATAACGTAAGGTTCTATCAATGCCCAAACTTTTTCTAGACATTTATGATACCACAACAGAGGACATATCAAAAAGCATAGAACTAACACATAGCACAAAAACGCCCCATGTATACGCTGCCCTATAAAAATCATGACAAAGGAAACTGCACCACAGATTACACAAAACTTTCCATGATGATTTGCACGAGCAATAAGTATCTCTTTGCATGATTTTTGCAAGTATAGAAAAACATGAGCTAAAACACCACTCATTTCTTGCAAAGAGAGTAGCTGTGGATCCAGTTCTCCCCATTCCAAATCATTGTCAGAAGCTACTGTTGGCACTTCACGCCAAATTTTTTGCTTGTACAAATCGACCCAAAGTAACACCAAAACAAATGAAAAAAACGTACCAAATGCATGATCACAATTAGCCCACAGATACCACAAGCCAAGATGAAGTAAAAATACAAATAACGTAGAGTACATGGGATTGTCCCATACCAACAAGCGTTGAAAACTCAGAATGGGAGCTTCATATGGCTTAAAAGCACGGTGTATTCTGTTAGAAAGTCTTTCTTCATGTCTTAGCACACTTGAAGAGGCATCTCCAGATCCAGAAAACATACTTTTTGCAAAAAGTTATCTCAAACTACAGCTGCAAAACAATAGATACGCATATGAGATATAATTAAGCTTGTACTGTTTTATTGTGAGTGTTTGTTCTATATTAACGTACACAATCCTAAAAGATTGAAAGCAAACCAGGATTAGGCTTATTTTCCAAGTTGGCATCCTGCTCATGTTTAATATTTTGATAACATGTACTTTGTTTACCGTATATACTCGAGTATAGGTGGAGATTTTGCAAGTGATTTTCATCTCAAAAAGCAGGGATTGATCTATACATGAGACAAGATTTTGTCTCCAACTAGATTCCTTTTCATGACTTCTTACCGCTCGCTTTTACTTAACACACTGTGGGAAGTTGGAGAGGTCACATGCTAATTTTCTTATGTTAGGGTCATTTCATTATAATTCGAACAGGCATTGGAACCATGCAATTTTTTTATTGGCTTATTTTATTTCTCTCATTATGCTGAGAAAAATGACACCAATTTTATGAAAATTAGGTCAGCGGTTTTTCGAGATATCACGTCATTTATATGCTGTCACTAGGTGTCCTCGCGAACAGAGGAGCAACACGTTTATGACCATAACTCTAGACCCACTGGTCCAATCTTAAAAATTTTTGTGTCTAACCCCATGTTTTCACTGGTGGGCTTTCCAATAACATTGTGTAAAATGAGCTAATGGCAGTAGTTTTCATGATAGACTAGTTTTGACTATCTTTAATCCGCGACCAAAATGACAATGATCTGAGTTTTTTTTTGAAAAAAAAATTTATCATTAGAAAGAGGAAGGTTACATGTGGGTTATATGCCATTTTTAGATAGTTACTACATCAACTTCGACTTTTACAGCAGCAAAAAAATCATGTATTTCAAGTTTTGAGCAAAAATAGAATATACGATTAATCGATTATATTGAATATTTTTCGGATGGCTGTGCCGCTCAATATAAAATTTACAAATATTTTCTTAACCTTTCTTATCATTTCAACGATTTTGGTCTCCAAGCAAGCTGGTCATTTTTTGCGACAAGCCATGGAAAGTCACCTTGTGATGGTATTGGGGAAACAGTCAAGCGAAAGTTGGCCAATGAAAGCTTAAGTCGACCAAGGGACCAGCAAATGTTAAATGCTTCAGATGCATACGAATATTGCATGGAGAACATCAGATTTACATTCATGAAAGCTGATGAAGTGGACTGTCAAAGAACGTATCTTAACTCCAAGAGATTTCCAAAGGGTTGCACAGTCCCCGGTACCAGAGAGTATCATTTTGTTTGCTCTGAGGGAATCGGGTCAGTCAGTTTCATGTGTCTTTCTGATGATGTTCAATTGTTCAAGTTGCTGGAACACATCAGTTCTTTTCAAAAGCACCTTCACTGGACATTGAAAAAATCAAAATATCAACATATGTAGCATGTGTTTATGATGGAAAGGGGTGGTTTGGTATGATTGACCAATGACCATGTTGATCGAGAACATAATGACATTACTGTTAACTTTATGCTAGGCCTACCATATTTTCATCGCCTATAAAGAGGACACGTTTCGCCAGCGAGTAAAATACGTAGAATAGAATGTTACGTATGAAGAATTTTCTACATCCTTTTTAGATAATATAGACGTAGCCTATGCAGCAAAAGTTATCAGCAAAAAAACAGACACAAAAAAACAAGACAAATTTGTTTTTCGCAAGTCGATTTGTTAGGGTTGTGTGACAAAATAAAAATGTGATGTGATATTGCAATAAAAATGTGACAAATCAGTATCTGCAGGTAGCCATGCCTTAAATGTTTTCGGAAAAAAAGGATCAGCTGTAACGAAATCATAAAATTACTTGCACGAAATATAATTGAAGTTGCATACAGCTGTTAATGAGATGCTAAAAACAGACTCAACTAAAAGGCTGATTCCTTCCATGTACCATTGTGATTACATCACACATAAAATTCATTCTACATTTTCACCCACATAAGTTGTAAGTATCTACTATCTATGCCACGATATATTTTGAAATAGGTTATGTATTATGCATTGCGTAGTGCAGTTTGGATTATTTTTTCTATTTGCTTCACTTGACAAATTAGCCAAACTATTAAGTTGATAATCAGCAACGTTTACAAGCGCTGAATCAATATAAAATAGATCTGGTTAAAACAATAATTTATTGTAAAAGTGTGAGAAGCTTAAAATGTAAACATGTCAAACTCTTTTGCAAGTTTTTGCGTTTTTTAATGTTTTATTTCTTTGTGATTTACTCTTTTTTTTTTGATTTTCTTAATTTTTTTTTGATTTTGTCCCAATTTTTCATTTTCATAAATTTGTTGATCAGATCTCCTTATGAGGAAATTCCCTCACAAGTGGATTTGCCGTTCTGCTCGCACTCATCACTGACCAAGATTTGGCTACCTACGACAATCGCAAAGCAATGTAGGCTAGTGTTTCAATGAATGTCTAGGATTGTTTAGAACAACAGATCAAATAGTACGCCAATGTTTTTTGGAAAATCTATAAATCATCAAGTTGCATTGCTACAGAAATGGTTGGAAATTGCAAAAAAGTCAAATAACAATGAAATCCTGTTGAAAATATGAGCAAGAAAATTGAAAATGTAAAAAAAGAGGACATTTGAGCATTTTTGGGTGTCCTCGGAGGACAATTTATTTTTCTTCAAAAAAGAGGACAAATCCTCTTAAAAGAGGACATATGGTAGCCCTACTTTATGCATCCTTGTGGACCATCTCCTTCTTTCATTTGGCCTCGTCATGAAGACAAATGGTTATATGGACATTTCATCTATACTCATGACATTAAATGCACCAACTACATCAACAGGATGTACATATATGTTCCCAAATTCCATTGCGAAAGAAATTAACAAGCTCCTGTGAACTTTCATGAACAACAACCGAAACTCTCCTGTACGTTCTAGTTAGAGATTCTTTTACAAGAATAAAAAGTATTAGAATTTGCAATGCATGTTGTTAATATGTTTGAAGGAACTGTTCAAAATGCTGAAATGCATGTTATGCATATTTTCCCACATTTTTGATTCAGCCTATTAAACCTGTGTGTAATATGTAGCCTATGCTTGACAGCATTGGTTGTGCCCATGAGCGAGTTTAAAAATAATAATGTGATTAAAAATAGTTAAACAATTGATGCTTAGAATACAGCATACTCTATGCTCATAAGTTTAAGTTGCTCTGTGTATATATATTTAAAGAAGGTTAACTACAAGTGCAGTTAAGTTACTTAAAATTAATCCATTTCGGCTAAGTGACTGTTACACAGCAGTATTTATCTGTAAACAATAATGCCAACCTTGGAATACAATACTGATCAGGTTCGAGCCTAATTGCTGAGTTACAAAATGCTCTTAATTAATGAGTAACTAGTTGAAAATGATATATAACGCACATCAAACCTTCCTCTTCCAATTCATAGAAAAAATTCAGATCATTGTCATATCTGCCGCGGATAAAATGTAGTCAAAACTAGTATCATGAAAACTACTGCCAGTAGCTCATTTTACACAATGTTAATGGAAAGCCCACCAGTGAAAACATGGGGTTAAACACAAAAATTTTTAAGATTGGACCAGTGGGTCTAGAGTTATGGTCATAAACGTGTTGCTCCTCTGTTCGTGAGGACACCTAGTGACAGCATATAATGACGTGATATCTCGAAAACCGCTGAACCAATTTTCATAAAATTGGTGTCATTTTTCTCAGCATAATGAGAGGAATAAAATAAGCCAATAAAAAAATTGCATGGTTCCAAAAAGTCATAATTGTGTCTGAAATATAATGAAATGACCCGTTAATAAGGGGGATTACTAGAATTTTTATGCATCTGAAAGCAAAACAATTCTTTCTGTTGAATCACAATTAAACAAACCTACTCAACTTGTCATTAGAAAAGTAAGACACAAAATCAGAAATAATGATTGTTATCTGAGATTTGGCAAAGAAAGTTAGCATCGCAAAAACGTTTTGACCAATAAAAATACTTTTTCAAAACATTTTTTGGAACTTTCTTTTTGAATCAAATTCAGCGTAAAACTTTCTTTCTAGTGGTGGTAATATTATGATCGGGCACATGAAGGAAGAGTGAGCAGAATAGTTTAAAAATGGATAAACATTTTTTGTAAATGGAAAGCAATTAAAAGATTGTACTGATTTCACACGCCTTCAACTAAGCGTTTGTAAAAATCTTTTCCAGGAATACTTTTAGGAATTTTTCTTTAAAGGCATGAAATTTCTTTCCAAGGATGTCACTTGTCAAAAATCAATGAGTTTACCCTTGACAAATATATTTTTATGTTGCTTTAAAGTCAGGATGCTATTTTTTTCATATGCAAAATAAAGTTTTTCTAAAAACATTACAGTAGAATTCGCCTATAACGGCTTCGTTTATAACGTCAATTCGCCTATTACGTCACATTTTGATCGGTCCCGGCAGAATTCCTATCTTTTACGTACATTGTAGTTCGGCTACAACAGCATCGCCTATAATGTCAATTCGCATGTAACAGCACCCTTTATAGGTCCCCAGACGTCTTTTGTTCGTTTATAACGTCACTTTAAGCCATCATCTTCACCACGAACGGTCAGTCTTTTAATCCAGTTAGCGCTGCTGCTTGCAAAATGTCTTCCCTATATTTCTATTTCCTTCCCTATATTGCTACGTGGTTCGCAACAAGGACTTGAATTAACTGAACTAACTTTTTTCCCCGCATGAAAAACTATCACGTGTAAAAAGCAGCTCTATGCCTTTTTTGCTAATAAACAATGAACTTCTCTACTACTGTATGTAACGAGCTGTATTGCGCAAATTTCCTGTACCTTTCGCTGTAGGTTTTTTTTTTAATTTCTTTGTTTGCTGTATTTTTCTGCGTGACTTTTATCAGTTTGGTGGTACACAGTAAACCTGACTGGATTATACACCTCTTTCTTTAATCAAAAGACAGTTTTGGAAAAGCTTGCGGTAGTTCGTCTATAACGTCAATTCGGCTATGACGTCAGTTTTTGCCATCCCTTTGAGGTGCCGTTATAGGTGAATTCTACTGTATTTCAAAACCAAAAAACAATTCATATAGTTACTGTAAAAAGATAAAACTCATACAAGTTATGATAACATTATTAATAAATAACCTGTTAATTTTTTCGCAGTGGCTATTTTTACTATAAATTGTGAATATAGCCTCTGAGGCTATATGATATATATTCAAGCATGACATATCATTTTCTTTCCATCTCTTTTAAACAAAGACTGAGAAAATAACAGTGATAAAACAAGTACAAATGTCATATAAGTTTTGAACTCACAGTTTTTTCAATTGAATCAGTGGCTCAAGCGCTGTTTCTTGGGTTGGTGATTCTGAAGGTCATCAATTTGACATAACCGGGAAACACTTTTTTTCAAACTAAATTCTAATTCAAAGTGACTCAATCACCACTTCTTTTTTGTGTTGAAATTTTATTTTGAGTCCAACCCAATTTTTTGTCTTTTCAAATATGAATAATGAAGTAAGAGTTTTTTATAATCTGTGGGAATTTAAGCTTTTCTCTGGGCAAGTTTTCATTTGTCATAGGGAACGTTCAAATATTACGTAACGCCTTCGAGGGGGAGGGGGGGGGTTATGCAAAGCGTTACGTTAGCATCACATCGGGGGGGGAGGGGGTTCAAGCAAAACGTTACGTAACGCTTTCGAGTACGGAATGGAAGTTTTTTGTGCTGAATTCGTAGTGAAAAAGCGTTACATGGGGGAGGGGGGGATTGAAAAAAGCGTTACGTTGGCGTTACATGAGGGAGGGGGGGGGTTAAAAATTCGGAAAAAAAGCGTTACGTAATATTTGAACATTCCCATGAGGGAATGTGAGCTCTGAACACATTTGCCAAACAAAGTTGCATGTGATCTTTCTTTCAACGCACTGCGTTTTTGCTGTTAACAAGTTAATTTGCTGACTGTAAAAAGTAACAATATATACTTGTTTAAAAAAAATTTTATCAATGTATAATTTAAAAGTTTTAGTTTTGCAATTTGTTTTGTTTTATTGCTGCCCCTTAATGTGTTTATTACACATGTGCGACGTGACGTTTTGCAAAAAGATATGGAGCTGATATATACAGCATGGGATGCAACTTATTCCGCCCCTGAACACTTCTTCCCAATTTCATCCCCTAAAAAGATTGGAAAAAAAATAGAGCAAAGACAATGTCGCTGATTAGAGTTTCCGCAAATGTTTATGGGCCACTACAATAAGCAGATTAACCCAAACTAAATGGATGCAACCTATTTTGTATCCCGATTTCGTCCGGCCTGAATAGATCAAGAATAAATAAGACAAAGCAAAAGTCGTTGATCGTAGTCTCCGTAAACATTTTTAAATTTCCCCCTTGAACTAATCATTGACTTTCTATTTGCTACCACAAAATAACTGACTTTTTCTTTGTAATTTTGTCTAGAAATGTTAGTTGGAAGTGAATAGATTATTCCAGTGTGGCCGGTCGTGATCACTAACCCTAATCACTAAGCCCTAACCAGAAAGTGAGGTTTAGTTTATAAACTATAATTTCAAGATCCTTAGCGTGGTCAACTGTTTCAGCAACTCCAATCAGCGACTTCATCGCTTCTGTATTTTTTCTCACAATATGTTGAAGGGAAACATTTTGAAATGTTTCCTCCAACTTCGATTAGTGACTTCGGCTCTGTTGTATTTTTTTCTCGGTCTATTTTAAGGAAAAATTTTGAAATGTTTGTGGCAACTCCGATCAGCGACTTTGGCTTTGTTGTATTTTTTTTCTTGAACTTTTCTGGGGACAGAATAGGTTGTACCCTACAGCATGCCTGAGCACATAATGAATTTGAACTATAGACTCAAAGGCTATCTTCACAATATATGATATAATGTTGACTGCTTCTTTTGTACTTTTATGTTTGTAGACAATAACAGCAAATGCAATACTCCATAACCAACAATCTGACCATAGAAAGAGCTCAACACCTTGTTCTCCTGGGCCACATTTAAACAGATATAACCTATTTCATCCCCTGAACACTTCGTACCCCCATTTCGTACCCTGAATTTGGGATACGAAGTGTTCTGGCAACAAAATAGGTTGAATCTTTGGCTTAAACATTTATAACCCTGACGTCATTGCATAGCACAAACAATTGTTGCAAGAGTATAATTTCTAGCGCATCTAGAAAATGTTAATACTGTATGCCTTAGCTTCCATTTAAGCAGAAAAGCTTTGGATTTTTACGTTGCTTCAACGATTGATGACATTGAATTAGCGTAACAAAGGTGAATTCTTCGCTAAGAATGGATGGGGGTACCTACTTCTACACCAATCAGCGCAATTTAGTTCAAGTCTTGACTGGCTTTGATTTACGAGTAATATTGATAAGGCAAGGTTGGTTACAACAATAGATTAGGAGTAGGCTAAGTTTTGGGATTACAGTAAGAAAAGGCCTAGGGCAGTGCTTCCCAACAACTCAATTTTAATGCAAGTTTTATTGTGCGAACCACAATGAGATATGACATCTTTATTATGGCATCTTTACTACTGGCGTACATACTGAAATAGTTAATGCAACACAACATATCCCATTGTTGTTATATATTTGTTGCATTGTTGCATAATTGTTACGTAATGATAATGCAATAATTTTCCGATCTAATAGAAAACAATGTGCACAATTCATGAAAATGAAAAGTCAACAAATGAAGTGAAGATAAGAGTCGCGCTGGCAAAGGTGCAGTACGGTACTGTTCAAGACCAAACTGCGGCTTGTGAGATCCATAGTAATGTCAGTATTTTTTAGAAAATTTAAACATTCAGTAACATTTAGAAATGCTTTGCGATCCACCTGAAATAGCTTCGTGACCCACCAATGGAGAAGCACTGGCCTAGGGAACCTGAACTTGCAACCAATTGATTCGGTCAGAAGCAGTATCGTACTTTCCAACGATAGTACCGTAAATTGTTAAAATCCTTTCAGAAATGAGAAAACTGCAGCACATTTGGTGGAGGCACTATGAAAGTTTTAAAAATCTATATCCATTATGCTTCATCACATAGGCCTATTCCACGATTTTTCACCCTTTCCATCAATATTGGAACTGGCAAATTCAATCCACAACAAGTGTGCTTCTCTTTGTCTTTTAGGTTATGTGGCCGTGCTAACTACAGATATAGGCCTATATAGCCTACTACATGATTTACTATTTAGGCGCATTTTAAACTTTTCATTAACATGCTGGTGGGCTTATATCGACTATTGTAGTTAGTAGTCTTTTTCGTCCCGGACGCATTAGTGACAAAAAATAAAATGAATGGTACGTATATCGCAAAACAAATGGCCTTTGCTTAATTTTTTTCTGGCAAATTATTTTCAATTGTAAAATATTTGTGAAGTGGATGCAATAGGCCTAGTCTGGGTAATATTTGTATATCAACTTTCTGAAAGGTGTGGCGACCGTGCTAATTGCTAAATCTTTTCACGTAACAACCTTCTCTTTTTAAACCTCTGCAATCTGGCTGCAGATCAGGAAGAAAAGAACGAAAACAAAAATATTGTTGAAAAAGTTGAAAGATCAGTGTTGCCACACAAGAATTTTCATTTGGCTGCGCTCTTTTTTTCCCGCAACGCTGGGCTCATCATTTATGTGACGCTATTGAAACAAAATAAATTGACTTGACTTGCGAGGAGTAGGCTAACTAATGGAACACGATGTCTTCAGATCTTCATATGTTTGTATGTTTTCCGTTCTGTACATGTTTGCGCCAGCAGCAAAAAATAATTGAATTGAGATCTGAACGCACGAGTTTATTTCAATGGTAGGCCACAACTTCAAGCAGGAAAGTAAAACATAGCACCGCTTCAACAAAAACGTACTGAATACAAAATAGGAAAGGCCGACCACTGTGCAACTTAGCAAAACTAGGAACAGAACCGTCTGGTAATTGAACAATTTGATGACTGCCAAGACTGATAAAAACCCTAAAAAGCAGTTGCAGAGCTTAATTGCAAGTGCACTGCTTCAACACTCCAAGCACAACACGGGGTGAGTGATGTGATGAAAAATAATGTAAAAATAACCCAAAACTATATGTAGATTATTAGATTTCTA
The DNA here is from genome assembly GCF_918807975.1 of Aplidium turbinatum. Taxonomy (NCBI): domain Eukaryota; kingdom Metazoa; phylum Chordata; class Ascidiacea; order Aplousobranchia; family Polyclinidae; genus Aplidium; species Aplidium turbinatum. The sequence continues at coordinate 28,375,202 of NC_137475.1, read as the reverse complement.
TGCTCGAGGCAGAGTATATGTCTAGACTATTCGGTTTGCATTCCGAGCATTACAAAAACATTGGCTGTCCACAAGACAAGAGGGCGTCTTTTCCTTTTGTTGGTTTTGTTGCTGTATTTCTTTTTCACAATATCATTTCTTTTGCATTCTGACAAAGAAAAATAAATTGAATTGAATTGAACTCAAAAATGACATAAGGAGCAACAAACTCTGGTAGGCTTGGGCTACCATGCAGTTGCAGGCTACCAAGAGTTTCCTTGGAAGATACAGATCCTAATAAAGGTTTCTGCACTTTCCACTTTTTTCGTTTCTGCACTTTCCACTTTTCGTGGCAAAGAAAAATTGTGTATTGTAAATGTATTTAGGAAATAAGCCTTGCCTTTTTTTGTAAATCAATTTATTTACATAATGGAGTTCAGAAATTTTCTGGTTTGTTGTGTCATCAACGTGTTGAATCAGATGCAAGCAAATAGGCCCTTTAGAGCCATAATCACCACAAAATAAATGATGTACATTTTCAGATTCTTCCTTTTTTTTAATTCTTCGTGATATTTATTTTTTTAATTTAACTCCTTTTTATCCACAAATTGTTACAGGTTTTGACGATTACCCGGCGTTTTATTTTGAAAATATTACCTTTAACTTTTTGATGATCGTCATGGTCACCATAAGCTTGCTTAATTTCCCTTATTGGCTGAGTCTTCTACAAATCTGCAGTGGTGAACTAAGCAGATAGCAGCTGAACAAGTGAGAACTGAGCTAGCAACATTTCAAAAAATTCCTGGTTGCCAAATGATGTAACTTGGTATGCATAAGTCAACAAATTCAATTTAGCAAGCGATGATCAAGCAAGTGAATCTCATTTGCTAAGTTGTTGCATGCCGAGTGGTCTGAATACCATATTGGCTACTGCAGAGATACAGGAAAATAATGAAAAAGTTGAATATTGATTAAGATTGTTTTCTTTTCAAGCAATAGTTGCAATGCTAATCTTGCAATGCTAATAAGTAGGTGAAATGGTTCTGATGTAACTTTAGGCTACGGTGATTGTGACTTAGTAAATTTGACTTAGTATAATATACAGTTACAGTGCAAAGTAAAATTTACCTTACAATTTTTTAATTTTCATTGCAACAACAAAGTGAGATTGTGAATGTGTGGGGTAGACTAAAGAGAAGAAGCTTGCTCAAAATTGGTTCACTCTGAGGAGGATAGAGATTCTTACAATTAAATCAATTATAGCATATCCTTCAGAATCTACTTTACCTGTTGAATTTACTGCATCAGCATTTAGCATAATATGCTTTGCTTGAGGTCACGAGTTAAAAGATATTCAACTGACTACCTTTTCATGCACACATCACTACTTGTTTTTCAGTATGTGCTCATCTTTGGTGTTCATTGAAAATGTTGTTTAGCAAATAAAAGTTCAAAGAAGTAATTGCAAACAAACTAGAAAGTGTAGTCAAGCTTTGGAAAAAGCTTCTTTGTTTATAAGACATTCTTTCTGAAATCTACAATATTATGGACACAAGGATTCATTCTAATTATTGTACCTGTTTTAGGCTTTCAGAAAGGAAACAACTGGGTCCCACAAAAAACACAAAAGTAACAAAATTTATATCATATAAAAAAAATTCTGTGTAAAGTTCAATACTATTGGTTAGCGCATCAAATTCTTTGTATGTTGGTGCAGTTGATTATTGTAGTATTAATCTGTGTCATGATAAACCACTAAGCATAGTGCAGTGACAGTACTTTCGGTGTACAATTGAGAAACGACTACTTTATTCCATGAATGCAACAAATTAGGTAGGTAGCCTAAACTAGCAGACCATACTTACAGTTTTCTGTAGTTCTATGAATAACTGTACCGGTACTAGTACAATGAAAAGCCTCATTAAGTCACAATGTGAGAATAATTTGTTATAATTATATTTTGAAAAGGTAGCATTATTCTTTGTAAAATAAACTGCCAAACCTTTTTGACATTATGTTTTTGAAATGGTCAAAATGCAACTGAATATTGTGAAATGTTTGACTGCATTTTTTAATAACTCAAACATATTTACAGAGTCAACAGGTAACTAGTTTATGATGTACAGGGATTATTAACTGTGCGTTTCTATGACACTGTAGCAATTATTATTTCTCTGTTCTTTTAATTCGTAGAAAGTAAGCAAAGCTAATGTGAACTGCAGTCACCATGTCACATAGGTAAGTTTTTACAGAATAATAAGATATGTACTTGGTTTCGTATTATTGTGTTATCTGTTTGTGAGTGGTAACCAGGAATATCTAAAGAAGGGGATACGAAGGCTTTTAATACGTCTGACAGTAGAAGGGCTTCTGTTTATTGTAAATAATCTCTGCTTACCTTAAAATTACAATTGATACCGATAGCAGTTCGATAAATCTTGTTATGATAACCTGCATTGCGCTATTGGCATCAGGCCTGGATACTCTCTGCATGCTCATGGTTACTTGCAGAGGTGGGCAGTAGCGCGCTACTTTTGTAGCGGCGCTACTTTTTTGGTAAAAGTAGCGGTAGCAGCGCTACTTTTTAGTTAGAGTAGCGGCGCTATTTTTTTCCAAAGTAGCGGGAGAGGCGCTACTTTTTTCAGTCGCACTCCCGCTACCCACTACTTTTTAATTTAAATTGAAAAAAATGCTTGTTTTTTTGCAATACTAGCGTGGTCAAGCAGCTATATAATCGGCTTGGTTGCAAAGTTTCGGTCTGTTTTAGCACATCAACTTCTTCGGCGAATATCTCCATGTGATGAAGCCTATCTTCCAGGCTTTAGACATTCTCTAGGGCGAGTCCAAGGCATGTTACGGAGTCTTGCTTCCAACCATCACAATTTGCGGGAAGAAGTTGACCGAGATCAGTGATCTTGTGACCTGTGAGGAGTTGAAAGTGAAAGTCCTTGAAGGGGTGAAGAAACGATTCAACAAGTGCTTCAACGACATGAAATGCGTTATGGCATCATGTCTTCATCCCTCCTTCAATACGTGGTGGCTACAATTTCTACACTACGTTTCCACGGATGATGCTGACGCACTGCGAGAAAAAGTCAAGACAGATGTAATTCGAATGTTGCGTGAGACATCAAGCCAGGTTGATACCGAGAAGAGTGACACCAACACCAGTTATGACTCCGAGGATGTACTTTTTGGAGTGTTTGCGCCATCCCGTGAAACGTCAGTGCAGAAGGAAGCAGCAATTGTGGACGCTCTTTTTCGGACAAGAGCAAGTCCTTGAGCTTTTCGAATACCGAGTTAAAACATCTGTTCATTAAATACAACACCCCCATTCCTTCCAGTGCTGCGGTGGAGAGACTTTTCTCTGTTAGAAAAAATGTGCTTAAGCGAAAGCAGGCAGGATATAAAGACTCTCATTTTAAAATGCTCGTGTTTTTGAAAGATGCGTAATTGCGTAACAATAGAGTTCCCTTAGAATATATATGTTTTCTATAACGACGTTAAAATGACAGCGTTAACAAATGATAACATTCGTTTTCAAGGTCATTTTTGCGTCACTAGGGACTTGAGTGTTTCCTAGTGTCATTTTAGACAAAAGTAGCGAAAGAAGTAGCGGTAGCGCGTGCTACTTTGGCCCAAGTAGCGGGTAGCGCGCTACTTTTGTAAATTGGTAGCGGTAGCACGCACTACTTTGGCCCAAGTAGCGGGTAGCGCGCTACTTTGAAAGTAGCGGGTGCCCACCTCTGGTTACTTGTTAATTCAACTACCCATATAGTTGCTTTACATCTAGCCTACTGCAAAGGCTTTGTTAAGCAAAAGAAAAACATCTTACTGGTAACTTTTTAATTGTCTTTTCAAACAAGTATTCTTTAAATATGGTCTATGTAACGTTTACTAGCTGTCTTTGGTAGTTGACAGTACCAGCTACACTACAAAACTTTATGCAATTTTGAAAAGAATCTCATGTTTCATGCGCTACAAATCACCGCCCTGGTAGTATCATAAGAATAAGGCAATCGCTGTGAGCCCTTCTTTAAATATCCTTGGTGGTAACAATATCTTGCATTAATAAGAAGAAAACGAATGTTGTTATACTTCAAGCATAACTAATTTAGGCTTACACATAAGCTATGCAGTATAAAAAGTGCTAACCTCACTGATTGGAGTTTACAGTTCATGAAGAAATTTATAGCTATAGTCATTTAATTTAAAGTCAGACTTGTTTAGCTAATTTGGTATTATTACTGTGTGCATACTTCTATTAAAAATTTAACATGGCAGAATGAAGCAAAGAACTTATTTTAAACAGTATACACAACTCTTTTACTCAATATGAAAGGTAGCAAAACCGAATAAGAGTTGGATTTAAAAAAAAAAACTTGTTTTAATTTTGTTTTATTACAGTCCCAGGACCGATATTAATCAATATATATATTTGTTTGATTTGCAAATAGTATTCACATAGACCTATCTTATTCACATCTAAAATAAATGATATTCATATATGTCCAGTCTCCACCTCATCTCAATTATCAATACCGTTTTTATGTTTTTCTTCTACATGCAGCACATACAATCGTCTATGGCGGGAGGCCGAAAATACAATCACTGATTTGTTGGTTCAAGAGCTACCCACTGATCCTGTTAAGCCGGAAAAGGTTTGTCGATTTCTTCATGTATGCAAAGCATTTTAAAATGTTTTATAAATGTTGTAATGTAGTCTACAACATGTGACACTAGGACTTCTTTGAAATTTGGGAAGTACGTCTTTGAAATTTGGGAAGTGTTTACTTGAGTAACCAAACAAAGTTACAAATAGCTTAAAATTGTGTTGTTTTTTGTCTGCAAGGGGAACAAGAAGTTGACAATTTCAGATCTTTACACAATTTTAATGCAAATACCAAATCGTCATTCTTAAAAAGTTCAATCTACTAGTACCCTATAAAATAAATTTGTGCAAAAAAGAATTTGAAATTGTTCCACCAAAGGTAAACTTCTTGAATTAAAATAATATGCAGTTAATTCTAACACTTATCTTTCAATTGCAGGATCGCTTGACCGTATTTCAAAATTTGTCAACACTCTACATAAAGTACATTCAAATCTTTCGGAAGCTAGAGTCAAGCTACGACCAGGTAAATTCATAAAAATGTAGCATTTGCTCGCTAGATTAAAGACAGGCATCAATGCTGCTAAAAAAGCTATCACTTCAATGGTAAAAGATTGGATACACATGACACACTAATATGGTAACTGATTGAGACAAAACAGTTCTACTGCCTTCAACATGTTACATTTCCTTGCAGATTGTACACCCACAAAAACGCCGAATTCTTAGACAAGTTCTTGATGGCACCATGGGAAGGCTGCTTGAAGTTAAAGATGAAATGGTCAACTTGGAGTTCTCTGAATTTCATTATTTTGATGATGTCTTATCGGATCTTAAGCTCACTCCTGTAAGGATCTTTTTGATATTACTTAATTGTTGAAGTGCATTCTTTTGGAATGCAAAAGAATATTCAAAAAGTAAAGTTAAGATTGAAAGATTCCTACATGTAAACAGACGGAATCTATGAATCACTGACGCAGACCTAGTTATCAAGATCAATATTTCAAGTTCCAATAACATTGTTGTGGCTTGTAAAGAGTCAGTTCCACTTGCCAGGTTTTCATGGATAGAAAGCTATACTTGAAATGAGTTACTGAACTGCACATGGCTTGAGAACGGAACTATTGTTGCTTAACGCTTTCTTCGTTTGCACAGTCGAATTAAACCTTCTCATTGTCATTATATTGAATGGAGTATGGTATGCCATATCATCATGTTGAAGTGATGCCAGAAAACTTAATTGGTCTGATGCGAGGTCATGTACCACTCATGTACGAGGGAGCTCACGAACCAATTGTTTTCCCATATTTTAGCCATCTACAATAGTTGAATACTTGAACAGTAGTTTTTTACTTTGGTATCGAACCTCTGTGCATGCATGACATTTTCAGACAAATTTCCGGTTTTGGAACTGAATATTTTTCTAACATGATTATTATTCAATGCTAAAAATGGAATAAGGTACTTTTGTTAGCTTCTTTAGGGGGCATGTCATATTTTTCTAACAACTAAAATTGTGCATGTTTAGTTGTTTCACAGCAACATGGTTCTGTGTTCTGGAATGCCAGACAGGTAGCCGTAGCCTGATTTAAAACCTAAAGCCCCATGAAGAAGTCAGTCGTGTCTGATTGATGAAACACGGAATAAATGCGGATTATCACCCGAAACAACTTGTGTTAGTTTAACTTAGTTTACACCAGACTACCATATTATCTTATTGAAGATTACAAATGTTCTATAGGATTGAAGTTTTCATATCTGGTTGAACATTCAACAGCAATGACTACCTAACAAAGTAACTTGTTTCAGAATGACATAGAAGTTCCAATCCCTAAATACTTCTTGCATGAACGCAAAAAGGTCTTGAAAGACAGGGAACAACTTTTAGGAAAGATTTTATCTAAAATGGGACCAAGCTCCAAGGACATGGTAAGTCTGGAGTGGAAACATGATTTTACAAAGTCAAAATCCTACAATAAAAAATTACACTGTAAAACGAAAACGTAGCCTATAGCTGTTCCTAACAATTTGAGTTAGCAGTGGAAAACTTTTATTTTTTGGTTTTGAAAGCACCACGTTTTCCAGATGTTGGTAAAGGTGATGGTTCAATTCTGTGCAATGATGTATTGTGGAATATATTGCAAGTCAAGGTTTTCTTTGACAGGGGATGAGTTGACTTCTAGTCTAGTTATATGATTTTCATTCCTATCTGTTGGCAACAGAAGATAAATTAAATGCAATGAATCTTATTTGTAGGATAAAGTTGTCAAGAAAATGTCGTTGGAGGAAGCAATCCGACTCGTACAAATCCATGAAAGAGCAAGGCAAGGAAGACTTCGAGCCAAATTCATGCGAGAAATCCGACTGGAAGAAGAACGAGAGAAACTCGCCGCTCAAAGAGGAGCTCCAACCCTTGATCCGGATGTTGCAGCCACCAGAATTCAAAAGGTGTTTTATAGGTTTCGAACTGATGAGAATAACAAATCATAGTTTTCGTATTGGTCACTTGCATGGCATTTAAATGGTTTAGTTTTAATTAGTTTTTTAACATCTCTATTTATCTCGTTTGTTATTTCTTTGAATATAAATTTGTATCTGATAGAAGAGATGTCAAGAAAAAATAGGGGAATTGTTTCAGTTTTTTGCTTTTATTTCCAAACGTCATACAAAGTTTTGTTTTCGAAAGGTAATACCAAACCGACAAACATTTATTCACTTTTCGAAGCAATACCAAGAGACGTAGTTTTCATATACTGTACAATAATAAGAGACAGTAAATCAATAATTGTTTTTTATGTTCAGGTTTGGAAAGGTTTTGTTCAACGGAGAATCACTCGACGAGAAAGAGAAGAAGAAATGGTCTTCATCGGAATGGTGAGGCTGTAACTAGCTACTTACATTTTTCGAAGAGTCTCATCCGTGTTTTCATTGTAGCTACGGTTATCATGTAGTACTGTACACGCTAGAAGGTTTTAAACTATGCACAACTGTTAGTTTCATTATTATCAGTGTCTGTGTTGAGATTGCTGTGAATAAGTCAACTCTAGAAAGTTCTTGAACTAACTCTTAGTAGTGAATAAGGAGGAGAAGTTGCAGACTACTTTTATCACCAATTTTTATTCACACTTGCATCTTGAATTGGAAGGTATTTGCAAAGTATATATTTGTGTTCTTTTCAACTTCTCTGACTGTAGTACGCTTTATTCTCATATAGAGCATTCAATGCTTGTTTAAGTTTTATTTAGAATGTATTCCAATCATGTATTCCAATCATGAATTTAGAATGTATTCCAATCAGCTAATAGAGTAATCGTGTGTGCATGCCTGTTTTCTGACAATTTTTCTCTGTGTGTGGTATGCTAGTGTCAGTCATCTATCAGTGCATCTTAACAGTTGATTCTTACGCTAACGTAGGGAGTGGGTTTATGAGGCAGAAGGTTTCCAAGAGACTGACAGCAAAAACTAATTCTTTCATATTGTCATGTTTAGGTTCCAGGTAAAGATGTAAAATCCCGAAGCCAAAAGCCGCAAACGCTTGCAGAAAAAACTCAGGTACTGTTGTCATTTTCGTAACTTTTATTTACACAGGCACGAATTTATGAAAATGTTTCTATCCTCAACTTATAGAATTTTATATCTTGTGTAATTGCATAATCTTGAATAAAAGCTATAGGCTACAGTGAACTTCACATTATTCAAAAGTCAGCACTGTGGATATTTTTGCAACAGCACTTTTTGTTAAACAGAAAATAAGCTTCTAGAATAGATCCTTTCATTCTTGCATTGTGTATCTTCCACGACAGTTTTCCCTTCTTTAACTCTACCCCATTGTTTCGCTGCTAACCTCTACTGTAAGTGATTGTTTGCAAAGGCAATGTTGATACCAACTGATGCAAGTGGAATACTTTCACAGCAAAACTATACAATGTTGACAGCAATAATGATCAAGGCATGAACTTTGAACTTATTGTCATTTGCAAGTCTATTGTCTATCGCAAGGTAAGTGGTAGCAATAATAATCATCAACAACCTCTTGCTCGCCACAGGCGGACCGACATATCACGCAAGAAGAGAATGAAGTGGAATACCAACAAGCATTGGTGACCATCAAGGAGAAGATTCGCCAAGTGGAAGGTCCCGATATGAAAGAGACGATGCAAGATCAGATTCGTCAATGGTTCATTGAATGCAGGTGAAGCATTGAAGATCGAAGTTTTTTTTAATTTTCACTTTTATCTGTGAACGTTTTATAATCAAAGCTTGCAGTATCAGTTCTATCATGAGATATACCAGGTCTCCAACTAATATAAAAAAATGTACGCAAGTTTGTTTTTAACAAGAAAACCACATTGTCAAAATAGATATTTGTGAAACGGCTAGCACATGTGTAAACTTGTAAACTTTACAAGTTGGTATCTCCTGAACATAACTACAACTCTCCTGGTAGACAATTCATCGCTGGCTGACTAGTGATTTATCTCAAGACGCAGCTAATTTTATTAGGTAGCCCACACTTGTGGTTCATATCCAGTGCTGGTGTAAACCTTGTAATTTCATGATCTTAGAGATGCAACCGGCAAGTTTCCTGATTATCCAGATGAAGAAGATGGAGGATCTTCTCTTTTGTTTAAGGAAAAAACTCCCGAAGAGGTAATTTCAGCTTGAAAAACCTGTTATTCTATTTTAAAATATCACGTTTTGTGATAAGAAGAAACTCAGCATTAGACTATATATTATTTAGTCAGCTGTACAAGTGTAGCCTACATGGGTAATTAAACATTCGCACAAGTGACGATAGCTTTGCGTATTATATCCAGACAATGTTAAACCTGCCCCGTTGTCAAGTTGAGTACCTTAAGATTTTATTAACTCAAATGTTTTATCTTCTTATTTTCATTATTTTCATGAATATTGTTTTAGTGGGAATATTGTCGTCTGATTTTTGCTTTTTTCTTTACTTCCAGATTTTAATGTTTCTTCTAGTCCAGTGTTTCTCAAACTTTTTTTGTCCATCGCCCCCTTTTCGTTATTGAAATAAAATTTCCCCCCTCTAATTCTGTCAAGTAAAGTAAACATTGATAATAGAGTGATAGACAAATTTAGTTCTGGGAATTTAATCAACGAATTTGACAAAAACAGGATAACTTAATATTCAATGGGATGGATGAGCGTGGCGACTTTTACAAAGTTTTGAAATGTTTGGCGACATCTTCGTAAGATAGAGTCGAAGATCATCCCGTTAATGAACTAACAAGCGATTTCTTTGCTTTGAAAGCATCAATGTCACAGCCGAAAACCTCTTTTCAACCATATATGAAGTAGGAAACGACAAAATCCACATTCTAGCTTCTTTCCAGAGAAGCTCATATTTGCCAGCAACCTGGCACCAAAACAAATCGTATCCATCATTTCTGAATTTCACCTTGACTTATCATCTGTTTGCATATCAATGAACTGCTCTTGAAGTTCCACTTCTACAGTAGCCTATGTCTGTGGGTTCGGTAGAAAATAGTTGTACCACCCAGTTTGGAACATGGAGGTCCACGAGACCTGCAAAGCGAAGTTTCATGTCTTTATGAAGCATGTCTAAATGTGAGCAGTATTTTTTCCGTTGTTCTTCTGTAATAACATTCTCGCTCAAATTGGGAAACTGAGTTAAGAAATTTTGACCCAAATTTTGTTTGAATAAAGCATGGCCACCTGGAGATGCGGCCTGATTTGTCACATTTTGCAGATTTTGATTACAGCTACTGCTAGTGCTTGACTGACATTTTCTGAGATGTTTTTACTTTTTACGGTTGCCTAATGACATAAAACTTTTTTGTTGCCTTGGGGAAGCAGTAGCAAATGAGAAAAAGTAAGTTGAAAAACGCAAAATCAGACTGTTATTGAAAATTAACAGTCTGACTAAAATCTTCGAAATCAAATTTTCTTTGTTTTTCAACATGTAAGGATGTTAAAACCTATTGTATCATCTGGGGAAAAGAATAAAGAAAGCGTAAAAATCTGATTTTTCAAAACATTTATTTAAACGTTCGCCCAAAGTTAGAAAAACCTGGAAATTTCTGCGAAATGTGACAAATCAGGCCGTATCTTTAGGTGGCCATGGAATAAAGATAGCTTTGAAATGAATGAGATAATAACGCTTTATCACTTGATGAGAGTTATCATTTCTGCCTGAAGCTTTTTGTTTACTTCATTTATGGCATTGAAAATGTCCGCCAAATATGCGATGTCATTCTTTAAGGGTATCACATCTTCAACTAATGTCGCGCCAGTGCTTGATAGGAATTCGTTAACTAAAACAAAAAGGGCATACAAGCGGCTCAAACAAACACCTTTTGAAAGCCATTTTACCACGGTATGCAATAAAAGACGTTCAATGTGTTCATGATTTTGGCAACAAAGTGAACGAAAAAATCTGTCGTTGAGAGCATGCGCTTTTATCTTGTTGACGCATTTTATCACAATATTCAATGTTTCATGCAGTTCAGGACTGAAATTACGGGCAACCAAAAAATGCTGACGGTGAATTACACAATGTATTGCAATAACCCCAGGAATTATTCTTTTCATCAGTGCAATGAACCCTCGATGCTTTCCAACCATTGCCGGAGCACCATCAGTTGCGCATTGTAGAATATTCTTCAGTGGAATCCCCTTTTCTTCGTAGAAGTTTTACACTGCATTAAAGATGCTTGATGCCCGAATGTCTGTAGGAAGACTGAGCGTAAAATTCATTTCTTGTTTTCATATTATGAACAAAACGCACATAAATCCAAGCAGCAGCAGCGATACATTGTCGGTCAAGTTGGATTCATCTATTTGCAGTAAATGGTTTTCGCGTTGGACTGTTATTAGCGTATTGGACTGTTATTGGTGGTTTGATAAATTCTCCCCCTTCGAGTGGTTTCGCCCCCCGATCGCCCCCTTTCAATTTTTCGCCCCCCCCCCCTGGCGCTCGAAATCGCCCCCAGGGGGGCGATTTCGCCTACTTTGAGAAACGCTGTCTAGTCGCTAACAGTAGTTGATAGTCACCGACAATACAACGATGGTTTAGTGCAGGACGACATAAAACTAATAGAATGCCGTAAGACCACAGCTGTTTTACTAAACTTATGCCATTTCCCATAGGTTGAAGCGGAAATGAAAGCAAAAGAAGAAGAAAAAGCAAAGAAAAAAGGAAAGAAAGGTAAAAAGTCTGGAAAGAAATCGGGAAAAAAGAAGAAAGATAAAAAAGGAAAAAAGGGAAAGAAAGGGAAAAAGGGAGATGATGAAGAGGTGGGTTTTTCCGTGTTCCCTGGTTTCCAGTCACCCTTTCACCAACCGCTTTCATCTTATACCTTTATATTTTGCAAAGTTGGTGACAGAATTTCTATTAAGAGATTTGCTTTACTCATAGCCTAGATGTACAGTATTTACACGAGTCAGAGTTCAGTCGAAATCATGACATATTGTGATATAACACTATCCTGGGGCTTTTTCAGTCGAACTGATATTAAATTTCAATGTCTTGTAACGAAAACAAGTGCAGGCTAATATATAACCGACTTGGCTATATGTCTGAATTATTATGTTTAAATGAAGGGTGAAAAACTTAGATTTTATAGTTTACAAAATTTCAGTGTTGATGATTCAGTATCATACAGTGCAGTTTGGTGGAAGTTTAATATTTCATCAACCGACTTTGATGACCAACACGAAGACAACACGATTCATACGAAACACTCTTCAACTGTAATGACAGTGAAATGGTGTTATTGCATAATATGGGCTTTAGATGGATGGAAAATAGACAACCTTAGCAACCAACCTCATTGTGGCGACACACCATAATCATCCAAACTCTTTTTTTCCCACTAGTGGAGGTGGCCGATTTTTTTCGTACTGCGATTGTCTTTACTCCTAGTCTTATTTTCCATTTCGTTCTGTCCATCGCATTTTTTTTTCAGTTCGACTTTGTCTGCCTCCATTCTTCCTGTTCTTTCCATGTTCTTTCTTGTCATCCCCATTTCCCCGTCTCATCTACGTTTAGTCAATGCCATTCGCAGCAGACTTACTTCTCTCTTCCTTTGAACATACACATACGATCTTACTCCATTTTTCCTTGCAAGTTGGTCTATGGTCTCCTTGATTCATATCGTGGCATATCATATCAGTTGGGGTCAATCTTCTGTGTTTTTCTGCTTAGGAAGAGGAACCTGGATGGAAGATGGCAGTATCCAAGTTCATTCCTTCTGTGGTGGAAGCTCACGATAAATATGACGGTAAATGAAATGTTACTTTTTGTTGAAACTACATTCTTAATCTAGATTAGCAAAGTAGTCTTAAATCCGCTTTTTTCTTTTCACAAAGCACTGTTTTTACGCATTGTCGTTTTCATAGAGTCTCATTAGATGCAGTTAAAGGCCATACTGTTCAGTGTAGCCCACTACACAAAGAAAACTTTTATACTCTTTAGCTGCAAACTTATTTAATCAATTTCAAATTTGAAAGTTGATAGTTCTAGTGACAAATGCGATCACAATAGCGACATTAGAACCGAGATTTGTGACCATTCGTGAAAATTTGCGCTCAGGAGTTTGGAGGAACCGCGACGAGTCCCAAAACTTCCAACAGAAGCACGACAGTGCTCTGATAAAGGAAGTTAAACGTGTCGAGGTTGAGTCTGAAGTGCGTCTCCAAGTGGATGAACTCATGCGTGAAGAATTGAGTAATCTGAAAATGGTAAGTAAAATGCCAAACGCTGCTGGATGAGTTACTTTCATGCTTGGAGTTTATCACTTTTTTAGCCAAAAGAAACAAACAACAGTTGCACTTTTATTTCTTTACATAATTTGACGTGTTGGCGTAGTCCGCAGTATGATAGTTTCAAATGCATTATTATCCTCAATATGGAAACAAGAGGTGTTGCTTTGGCGACAACTTTCCCACAGTTGGCATACATTCATCAACAATATACAATATGAGAAACATAGCGCATTCTAATCTCACTGGAACACATGTGGACTACAATTGTGATTTCAATTTGTCAGTAGGGTAGACCTACAATCCTACATGCCTGTAAAAGTTTCCTGTCTCCAATCACCAATGCAAACATTAAAACAAGATATTTTTGTTTACTTCACCTTGTTAGCTCGACTGTAAACGCAAACATTCCACAAAGAGCATCGCACCAAATCCATCAGCACGCAGCACGCACGGCAACGCAACAGTCTTGTCAGCACAACAGTCAGCACGCAACAGTCTTGCATTGTGCAACAGCAACACACACGGATAATCTGGTCACCCTATCTGACGAACAAACATCAACACTCTCTTTGTAAATCTGTTTTATAATTCTGTACATCACGATTCAGCACAATTTTCGTAATTTATTCACTCTACTCTTTAAATCTCATTCAATGGTTTCCTTCCAGGCTTTAGATCGAGACAAAGGAAAAAAAGGGAAGAAAGGAAAGAAAAGCGGAAAGAAGGTTTTTGTTGTTTCAACCATTTGTAACACTTAATCTTTGAAAAGTTTGTCTTATTTTTCTGTATTTTTTTTTGCATCATAATTTCAAGTGGATTTTTTGATTATCTAGAAAAAGAAGAAAGGTAAAAAGAGCGGTAAGAAAGGAAAGAAGGGCAAGAAGGACAAAGATCTGACAGCAGACCGCACGATTGAGTCTCTCTACGAGGAGATGGTGCAGCAGGGAGTCCTGGTGCAGTGTCCACAGGTGATCTGCAAAAATCATCAATAGATTACAATCGCACCATGGAGGAGACTTTATCAAGAAGCAGAGCCTTCGAATGAGACAAAAACTAGATTATTTGTCTGCTTCTGCACTCTGGCTTCACTCGATGATATCGAAGACTGGCTTCTAACCCAGAAAAACATTGGGAATTATATGATAGAAAAAGAAATCCTTCTTGGTCTCTATATGAAGATAACAATCAAAACATTTTATACTGATAACAATCGCTTCATTTGGAGAAAAATTTATATCTAATGTTTGATGAAAATTATTTCAAAAGTGGTGTCAAACTTGCTTAGTAATCTGTATTCGCACATAGATTTGGCTCAGACAGTTCGAAGGTGACTACAGCTACCTCGGTACCACTCTCAGACAAGCAGATATTGAACCAATGCCATCTTTGTCTGACGTCAGACAGCTAGTTGCACTATATGGGATTCTTCCTCTTGGTAAGTCGTCTTCTATACGTTAAACTTTTTATTGCAATCATCACTGTTTTGATATTATACCGATTAAATTTATTTGGTGAGTAATGCTGCTCATCATCATTTTAGTATAATTATAGACTACGATGCATATTGACGATTTGCGACACGCTGTACTGTACTCGGATCAACGTCTAGTTAGCTGCGCTGAAATTGCTTGGGTTATAACACGCTGAATGCTAACTTTCTATATCTGGTAGATGTGATGCTCTAATAAAACAAACTACTGTTATCACTCAAGGTTTATCTGTAATGTTTGCTGCTTTTTTCCTCCAGGATCTCAAGTAGTCCATGAGAACATGCCCCAGGTAAAATCTCTTCTTTTGGCCGGACCAAGAGGAGTGGGGAAGAAGATGCTTCTTCATGCCATCTGCACGGAGACAGGAGCCAACCTTTTCGATTTGACAGCGGCTAACATAGCCGGGAAATACCCTGGAAAGTCTGGCTTGAGCATGCTTATTCATATGGTCACTAAGGTACTAACCGGTAACACTAAAGTCCCGTACTATAATATTAAAATAAAGCAGTTAGAAAGGCTTGATGGAGGTTTTACCGGGTTCATCCACAATCGCACATAGCGGTGTAACACCCATGAGGTTGAGATCATTTTATTTTAACACAAATAAATGAAAACTGCATCGCAAGTAATTCCCGACCGTTATTGACAAAAATTACGAAATTTGACTGCTTTTTATTGAAGACTCGAACAGACCACTTTGACCTACCCTACCGAGGTGAATCGCTCGAAAAATTTGACTTTATTTTAGAATGAAATAATGCTATCTTGTAGTTTTACATGAATTTTTTTGAATTATTGGAATACGATATACTATCCTGTAGTTGTTTTATTATTATCAATATTTTTGAGTATGTGTTTTATGAAGAGATTTGTTTTCATAGATATATGAAATGAAAAGCATTTTTTTCTAAAATGTTGCTTTTATCAAAATCAATTTGCGTTTTTTCCATAGTCCCTGGTGACGATAAATCCACGTAAAACTGATCTAATTTCTGACGTTAGGAGATTGAGTTCAACTGCTAAATTTCGGTTATTTTAATGTTTTTCCTTTAGGTGGCAAAGCAATTACAGCCTTCTGTTATTTTCATCGGTGATTGTGAAAAAACGTTTATTAAAAAAGCTCCGAAAGGCGATAAAACTGATCCTAAGCGACTGAAGAAAGATCTTCCAAAAGTTCTAAAAGGTTTCAAACCAGAGGACAGGTCAGTCTTTTTTCGCAAGGTTTGTGGTTCCATCAAGCAGCCCACTATGCATTGTTCCGACGAGTTCAGTTAACTAAGGTTGTCTTTTAACAAACCAAATCTTATAAGAATGGCAACCGCCTAAACTGGTTCTACTCTACAATTCTATTTTGTATTGGAATGGCAATAAAAAATAACCACCAATTATATTATCAGATTTGTTTTTACAAAACCAAAAAAACGTCTTTAAATGTGTTGAATTGGTAAATTTTGCGATACAATTTTTGTGACTGAACAGTTTCCACTAAGACGATTATGGAGGATCTGTTACATCTGATTCTATTATAACGTTTTTTAATTAAAACATCGCATTTTATGAATTTATTTGTATTGTCACGTAATTTATCCTCTAGCATTTCTTATTTGAGTGCAATGCTATTCAGTCTTTCAACTGCTAGAAAGAGAATCCGCTGATTCTCTTATGGCATGGTAAATATCTCGTCGATTGATGTCGCTTTCTTATGGTTTAACAATGTACCTTCTCTATCAAAGTTACAAACCAAAACTTTTGGGCCTACTTTGAATTTCTTACCTCAATACTCAGAAAGTTTACACCCCATTTTGTGAGCAAACAAGTGACAAAATAAATCGTAGATTATAATTAAATCATTTAGCTAACTCTCTTTGAAGTTGACCAGTTTTACCTAGTGAGTAAGATAATTTACTGGCAACGTTACTCAACTTGACATCTTGGCCTTTTCTGGAATATGAAGCATCCAGAAGCGGTGTATTAAAGAAGCTTTTTGAGTGGACGGATGTGTAGGCTTGTTATCGACCAATTAATCAAGCAATTGCAATGTCGCCTATTGATCCCCTCTTTTGCTTCTTCAGAGTGTTACTTGTTGGAACATCCAGGGCACCGTTCGAAGCTGAATTAAAACCATTTGTGAAATCTTACGAAAAGATAGTTCTTATACCTCGACCTGATTACGCTTCTAGATTCAGTAAGTTCTGATTTCACACGTTTTGTAGCGATTATTTGCGTAGCCTACTGTTTTGAATTTTATGACTAGACGTGGTATTAAAACTAGAATACATATTCTACTCAAAACAAATAAAGCATCCAACGTTTTTTGGAATCGAACACTAGTTGTTTACGATCCATATTGCATTGAAATCGTCAAATTGTGCAAACATTTTTTTAGTTCTCTGGCGCCACTTGATCGCTGAGCATGGAGGTATCATCACCCAGCACATCGACATTAGTAGTCTTACCAAGATAACAGACGGCTATACGCAGGGGCATATTGTCGAAGCGGTGAAATACATATTGAATGAAAGACGCATAGCCCAGGTAAGGTGTTTTTATGCAACTTACGTTGTCGCTGTTGTTGCTGTTGTTGCATTGAATTGTGACGAATAAACAATGAGAAGCGCCGGGAATAAAGCGAGAAAATTTTAGGCTATGCAGCAGATCTATTATTACATGAAGCGCACAATCATGACCATAGCCTCCTTTTTTGAATGAAACAAATTCAATTGTGTGAGTGTAATTTTCCTCGATAAATTTACTTAACTATTTCAGTGAAAAAATATGTCAGCGTCTCTACGGTAGAAGCAAAGTGTTTTGCTATACCACTATGTGCAGTGTAGTTATCATATTTTGTCTTTAATAAATATTCTTTCATGCCGAATTGATGTTGCAATAATGTAAATTGACCATTTGTTTTCATTCGATCTCCAGCTCCCGAAGAAACCTCTCGCTGCTGTGGAGTTTGTGTCCCCCCTAGCGAGGATAGACCCGATCTATAAAGAGGAGGAAGAAGCTTTTAAGGTAATTGGTGTCCATTTACCAACGTACTTACATTATTCTAATCACTTTTTTTCAGAATTCAGCGTTTGGTGATGATAAATTTACGCATTTTTTGTCTTTACTTTTCCACCTTTCTATCGATGTTCACATTATTTATTTATCAACCAATTTTAATATTTTTTAAATAATTGAACGTAAAAAATGCTTCAATTTTTGCAGCAAAGGCAGATATTGTCATCTGCTCTAATGCAGAATTTGATTCAGCAGATAAATCCCAAGGTTTTTTAATACTTTAGCTATTAATGCAACAATTATCAAAAGCATCCGATGATGTTGAATCAATGTGCACTTTTAGCACACGTTCGATTTCCCGCTTTGGCTAGGTTGTTTTTGTTTGTACTTTTAAATTTGAATACTTTTAGTATTATTTCTTTTTTTCAACGACATTAACCATTACGGCCCAGTTTTCATTTGGATTAAGTCAAACACACGACTTTCAATAACTATAACATCTACCCTTAGTCGGTTAAGCTCCCGACTTTCTTTATGTACAAAGAAATGGCAAGAGCAAGCAGCTCTGGCTGAGCAGCACAACTCTGCCAATCTCGGTAATCGGGTTTGCGTCAGTTGTTTAAAGCCTCTTCAAGTGTGCGAAACTGCCTGTACTTTTAACAGGCTCTCTCAATCCGAGGATAAAGATTGTAAACCAAAACAAACTGGACTCTTTTAACGTCACAGCTCAAACCTGCTCGCTGGCACCGTTGGCTCAACATCGATTAGTATTTTAGTTAGCCTAACGTCTAACTGCGATCTTGAGCACATTTTATCTCTCGAGTTTTGTAAATCTCTTCTATGTTTTGGTACATCTTTCTTTGGGTGTGACGGTCAGAAATAATTACGTCATGTACGTGAGGCTGTATGAGACCAGTTGGTGAATTTAACCCTGGGGAAAATTTTTCTTGCTTGGTTTCACCAAAAATTGCTTTGTAGCATGTCACTTTACTTCATTACCAATTTTTTTGCATGTCGTCTGTGATGCGTTTACTTTTTCAAAAGGGTTGGTTTGGAAAAACTCCTTTGGGCAAGAAAAGAGCGAAACTTGCAAAAGGGGGCGATGAAGAGGATGGGGGAGGGGGTAAGGGGAAAGGGAAAAAAGGAAAAAAGGGAAAGAAGGGAAAAAAGAAGAAAAAGAAGTAATCATATCATTTTACCCTTTCGCCAACAGACTTTTACATTTTCTCCTACGTTATCAACTTTAACTATGAAAACAATAGTTTTGCATGTTTTATGCCAACACAACAAGCAAATTTTTTATGCTTTTGCAGGATATTTTTACCTAGGCTTCAATTTTTACTGAATTTGCTTGCGATCTTTTCCAGCTTGGTGATTAATTTTAATTCAAACCTGTCTTGTCAATTTGTCTATCTTAATTTTGCATTTTTTGTTGGTTTTTGTTTTTTTATTATGAGACTTTTAATTTTAAACATATTTTTTTACAAAGAGGATTTTTCAAAACGTGTTATTTCTTGTAGCCTAGATGTCTTTAAACTTTTTGGCATCAAATATTACTTCAACACACTTTACAGTTGAAACTTTGTTTGAGCGATGCTCCCGTTTTGATCGCATTAGCACATGAAGCAGCCTAGTTGTTGTATCAGTGTAAAGTTGACAGGTCAACGCATGTTCACCCAATTTTCATTTTTGTTCTGCCCACTAAAACAATGTTACAAGATAAAAAAACACTTAAGTTGTCCGTAGGCTTCATTGTTGCGCTAATGATGTTTTCTTATCAATTGTTCACTGTGTGCATCATGATTTCTCAATATAGCCTACAGCGATTTATAAAATTTTTAATGATGGTTTCACATATATTTGAGTTTGTCAATACATATATAAACGTGTTTTTGTAACGTGACACAACATATTTTGAGGAAGGTTTGAAAGGTAGCATCAGCAGGTGAACCAAGTGAAATTTAGTGATGTAGCTCCTGAGCTAATGACAGTTGGCGGCATAGCTGAGTGGCCGGGAAGCTCTTGCACAGCGCTCAATAAGGTGGCTTGTTGACACCGTTTTCCTTGGGCACTCGGCTGCATCTTTAGCAAAATATCTAATGGCTTGCTAAAAGGTGAACATGAAGAGTGACTTCCTTGCCTTCCGGTCCAATTAATCTAAATTTTTCCTACCGGGCTTAAGCATGGATACGATGATAATAATTTAAATTATTTGCATCAGACACGAAGTCCACAGCCTAAGTCACACAGGCTACATCCCAACCTACTAGTCTATATAAAAGCTCATGTAAAACAGCATTACATAGATCCTTGCAAACCTTGGCTGAACGTACTTAGGCTAAATCCGTTAAACTTAGGGGCGGCTCGTCCATAAGGGCTGCTCTGGAATGCAACGTAGCTTAAGCCTACTCTTTCAATCTTTTCACCTCAGGCATTGCATCGCAGTCTCTATGAATGACGTTTGTTTGTTGTGACGTAGCTTGAAGAAAGCAACATTACCTAGCAATCATGCTATCAATGCATGGAAAATTCATAGTTGTTGAGCTGCAAGCAGTGCTGTGGAGTCGGAAGGATTTTGACATGTTCGGAGTGGTTTAAAAAGATCGACTTCGGCTTGATACAAAACGATGAACAATAAAATCTGTGTTTGCAAAATTTTTTTACAATATTGTTTCTTGTTCTCTGTAAGCTATTGCACTCTAAAACTTTACCATAAAATAAAAATGTGTGTTTATTTTTGTAAAAGTCGCCTTTTCAAATTCGATTGTGCTTAACTTTCGATAAAACTAAACTTTAAAAAAATAAAAAAGAACAAGAAGTTTAAAAAATCTAGCAACACTTAAGTGGGATTCGGCCAGTTATAAATCGAAGAGATGGAGAACATAACTTAGTAACTTTATTTGCCAATCAGACTCTTCTGAACAATAGTAGGCTACGGTAAGCCTGCGTGATTTTGTAACCTGCAGCAGATGAGGTGTTTTGACCAATTAGAAGGCAGGATTTAACACGGCTAAAAGAAATTTTGCGGAAAAAGATTAACAAATCAGGTTTCTCACAATTCGCAACATTTGCCATTGGTATCGAAATTTCCATTAGCACGGCAACAGCAAACCTTGATAAATCTGGCTAATAGCCTACCTGAAAAGTTAGCATTCGAAAATGTGTTGGCCTACGCAGTGGCGTAACAACGCAATATGCCGCCTTTGGATTTTTGCACGAAACGCCGCCCCTACCTCCCCTTGACACCGTTGTAAAAGCTGATTAAAATTCCACACAATAGAAGAATTAAAGAAGTTTTGTTTAATTTTATTGAAAGTTTAAAATAAAACCACTTCTTACTCAGGCAGCTGAAGGATTCTTTGTCTTCTTTAATTACTGTAATCGCTGGCTTGAAATTTGAATGGCCCTTCTTTATTTTGAAACCTTTCGGGCCCTAATTTGATCATCTCAACTCTCATGTTATGAGTTAATGTTTCTGGCCAAGTAACCACATCGTTATGAGAATAATAGATAGCATCTGTTTTATCTTTATCTGACAGTGTTTCATTCACAGGCTGACTTCTTTCAATGATCAGTTTGTTATTGTTTTGCTCGAGGTAGCCTACACTTCTTCTTCCGTCTCAACTTAAGGTAGAGATTTAATGTGCTAATCTCTTCTGTTTTTTTTAGCAGAGGCAATTTTTACGAACTTCAAAATGGCTCCTTCATTCTTTTTAGTTCCTCTTCTCTAGCTTTCTTTTTCTTTCTAAAAAATTTTTCGCTTTCTTTTAGTCTCTTCATAGGCAAAAATTAATTTAAAAAAATTGCAGCCTAAATCTTGTTCTGGAATCTGCAGCACATTAGTTAAAAACAATAACCATAATTGCAAATTTGCTGAGTTAAGCTAAGTGATCTATTTCAGACCTGAAACTTTAAACCTTTCACAAACCTAACCGATCTTCACACATGAAGATGGAGGAATCCCGTCTACCACAAACAGATGGTAAAGGTGGCCGTTGACTCGATGAACTCACGGTCCATTCCTGTCTCCTCCCGAAAGTGAAATAAACTTAAAACTAGTCTGAACTTAACTACCAAAGCTAAATTGACTGAACAATGCTATGGCTTACAAGTTACAACCGAAATTCTATCATTACTTTAACAGCATGAGTATCATTAAACCGTCACAAATACCACATGGTGAAGCACAACCTCAAAAAGTTGCAAATTAGTTTATAGACATAACTTGTTTAATTTTTTGGCTTCACTTAGATCAGTGTTAACTTAGGTCGTTTAAGTCTCTCCGAGAATAAATTAATGCGATTGTCTTTGTTCGTTTAAACTTTAAAACGTTATCATATTTTTCCGCCCTCTAGCAACGTGCCGCCCCTGGATTTATCCACAAGATCCAATGGGTAGTTACGCCACTGGGCCTACGAAAACCATGGGATATTTACTAAACTTTTGTTGCAATTTATTTTAAAAACTCGCTGTCTGATTCTTCTCAAGTGTAATTTGGACAAATAGGCTAATATAGCGAGTTGTGAGAAACCTGATCTCTTAAATTTTCCTTTTAAAAATTTTCTCATGTGGGTTAAATCTTGCCTTCTGATTGGTCAATAAACCTCATCTGTTGCAGCGACCTGCAGATTACAGATACACGTAGGCTACGGTAGCCTACGCAACAACAAGCTTACCTTACATCACAATAATATAGGCTATAATGCATAAAAATGGAGGAACGCATAAGTAGGCTACACTCAGTGTTAAATAATTTTATTTGAATAGCCAGAAGCAGCAAAAAAGACCATATATATTTCGCCCGGCTCCAATTCCTGGCTGCAACTCGATCAGCCCCACATTTGAACCGTAATGAGAAAGACAATCGCATTGTTTAGGATTGAAAAATACAAAGTTACTGGGATGCTGAGTTGGTAATTTGATCAAACTGTAGGCTAATGAAAAGTGTTGGTATAATCTTTTTAGAAGTAGGCAACCGCTATGCGTTTAAAGTAATGCGCTACCGCTACAACATACGTAAAGAGCGGCGCTACAGCTACTCGCTCACTGTCGAAGAAAAGTAACGCGCTATCGTTACTGGGGCAAAGAGTAGTGCGCGCTACCGCTACGTTTGTCGTAACTGACACCTGGAAAGCTCTATTCAAGTAGATACCTTGTGAATTCAAAATGGCTTGAAGTAGAATAACATCACCTTTTAGTAGGCCTACCACATTTTGTTGGCACCGCCGTTTGAAGGTCGTCATAGGAAACAAATAGCAGAAGTACGATCGAGGCAAAAGTAGCGTCTCTCCGCTACGCTACTTTGGGAAAAAAATATCGTCGCTACCGTACTGCAGAGGCGACTCTTACAAAAATGTATCCCGTCTACCTAAAAACTAATGAGCTAACATCGGCCTTTGTGCCCACCTGTAAATTATTCTGAAAGGATTTATTACGTTATTATTTAATATAATAAGTATTAAATATGGATTTATTATTATGATTTTATAATTAAATGTAGCTTGTAGCTCTCAAAATGACACTTGGCCGCGTCATTGGTTACAAAACCCAAGCTAGTGAAAGGTTTTTAGCTAAGATAATATTTATTTATTTACTTGCTTATTTGCTTCAGATATGCAGGTCTTTGGGGTGTGCAAACCGTGCGATCGCACAGGGCCCGCAAATTTACTCAGAAAATGCAGTAATTCGAAAAATGCCGAAGAAAACATGATCTTATCCTTTTGCTATGCCACTGGACAGCACCATTTTACAGTATTAGGCCTACTGTAGGCTATTAGTGATTTCCTTAACCACAATTTTTTTTTCATAAACACGAAATATTTCTTATCACCCACTCTTTAATTCTGAATATATAGGCTATATTTTTGAATTTTGGTGGTAATCACTTCTAGCCACAGTGTTATACGCGTCAATGAAATATATTGACGGCATCAGCGTCAGCGCGAATTGCCTAAAAACTTTGCGGCGTAAAGTACTGCGTCAGCTCTTAAAGAAATTGACGGCGTCAGCGCTAATTTCTATCGCTATTTTAGCCAAGGTCTCAGTCTCACCAAACGGAAGTATTTCAACCAAGTTTAGACTAACAATAGCTATAAATAAAGAGCAGGTTTTGTGTTTTGAGACTATATTGTAATTAGCTGCTTTAGCTTATTAATTATTTCTTTGTAGAAACATAAGCATTTCAAAACGTTATTCTGACAATCTGCTGCGTTTTTTGACGCTTAATATCCTTTCCAAGTGACATTCCACAGCAGCGCTGAATGGTATTGGTGTGTTGTATTTCAAAAAAAGTCTTGAAAACGTTTACTCGGAAAGGTATGACTGTTCCAAGCGTGCTGTGATGGCTTAGCGTATATAAATCTTTTAACGAGGTCCACTGCATCAACATCACTCTTTTCAGGGGCGTAGAGCTCTTGAAATAAAGTATCTTCAACGTCCGCGATGCCATTCATTGATTTTTCGCTTTCTCTCTCTGATCCCTCATTCTCGATACTGCTCACGATATGAGTGATCACCCTTTGTCGAACTTCTTTCGATTATATTCCAGGTAGCCATTTCAACCAACGCGAAAGCGGGTAATTCGGATGAGTCGCGCTGGCCAGAATACATTGTGAAACTTTCATTGTGAAAAGATATTTTCCATGACAACAAAAAATGACTCATAGCGCAGGACGCTTAAAATCGGCAAAATAATTGACGGCGCTATCACTTCCGTCAACTAAAAAATAAACTGACGGCGCTGGCTCAGCGTCAACAAAAAGTTGACGCCGTCAACGTACAACGCTGCTGCTTCTAACTACTTGCGTCTACTTTACAAAATATTAATTTCAGCTGTAAACTGCAACAACTATTAACATACTGACGAAAATCGTGATTGAGAGCAAGGATTTCACGGTTTACGGAAAAATCCCTAATGCGTAATCGTAATTGCACAGTTGGGGAAATTCGTAGATACATACAAATCTTTCAATTGCATGTTTATTTTGGAATAAATTTAATTACATTTGACATGGTTAGCTCCTGCATACCTACTGATTATTTTCAGATAGTTTCATCTGAAAAAAAAAAATTGGTGTAATGGATCCCAAAAACGATGTTGGCCCATAGGACAATATAAATAACCACCGGATCCGCAATTTTCCTAATTGCTAATTCTTATTTATTTAATGCAGAAATATCAATCGAAACATTTTAAAGACTTGGGAACACAATAGTATATAGACATACGAAATTTATTAATCAAATTAAAATCAACAATACAGCAGAAGAAACACGAAAACAACATTGAAAAAATCTTCAAATATCTTGATTCGCTCTGTGTGACTAAAACTCTATCAAACTAACTAACTCTATCAGGCTTAAGCAACCATAGATGGGAAGTCAGGTCTTCCATGCCAAATTAGAAAAAGCTAACCAGTAACCACTTGCCTCTTTCGTGCTAACGAATTCACACCAGCTTGCAATATTCAGACATTTGTAAACTTGCCTCTGGCTCTGAACACCCCCAAACTAGCCTGTATAACATACATGTTTAAATAAGTTTCTACATTCTCCAATGCATATATCTGAATTATATCTGCATCCTAGGCAAAGGCTACTCTTCATTACACTTCCTTACCTGTTCCATGACCAGATCAAACCCGATATGCCAAAGGGCAATCTTAAAATTTCCCAACCACAAACCTTACTATGTTCATCTAGCGATTGCTTTTTTGAACTTTTATTTGTCACATGGCGCTAGAGTATTACTTCCCGATTCCATTGATATTTCACTGGTCATTCTAGGCTCACCAGAAGAGAATTTACAGCAAAGTTAGTGCAGACTGTCAGAAAGTTTTCAATTTGATTTGGGAAAGGTTTTTGGGTCTAGGTCAAACATTTGCTTATTGTTGAGATCTGAAAAGGATTTTGGTCTAATGTTTAGTGCAGAAATAGTGCTAGCAATCTTCTTACCTGTGCCATTTCAGTTTTTGAGTTTAAGCAAACATTAGCCTGTTTATTTTGAAATTCGTGTTTCGGGTGATTTCACTAAATATTCGTCATTAGGAAAATCACTATGATATTCATACACAAATTTTTGTTGTTGATGCTCTCAGAATGCACCAAATTCAAAGTAATATTTCAAAAATTTCTGTGGGAGGCTCCCCAGACCGCTCACCGCTGGTTGTCGCCTTCGGCGAACACGCCGTCAGTCTTCGCCCGCCGGCTGTCAAAACTCCCCTCCCCTTTTAAAATACCTAGCTACGCTACTGAATTGGATCATTGTCATTGGGGTCCGCAAAGCATATTCCACACAGGGCCCGAAATACCCTAAGACTGGCACTGTACACATCTATATGAAATTGCATGAAAAAAAAAATAAGGAAAAAACACTTAGGCTACACTACAGGGGAAAGACTGCAAATGTCTCAAGCTTCCTTGTAGGCTACAACAATTTACAAGCAAAATCATAAAATTGTGATGTTAGGTTATATTGTGCACATTGCACCTTGAACATTCTTTTTCATTCGCTTCACATATTAAATTAACCAAACTATGAAGTTGGTAATCAGTATCGTGTACAAGTGTTAAATCAATATAAAATAGATCTGGGTAAAACAACATTTTATTATAAAAGTGTGAGGATCGTAAAATATACTGTACAGTAAATACGGCAAACTCTTTTGCAACTTTTTACGCTTTTTAATGACTTATTTCCTCCATATTGATTCATTTTTTGATTTTTTTTTAATTTTTCTAATTTTGTCACATTTTTTCTTTTTCGTAAATTGTTTAACAGACTTAGTAAAAATGAAACGGCAAGGCACACTCAGTGGAGGCAAAATCACATGAAACTTAATTGCGCAAGGAAAAAACACACATCAATAACGCAACGTTGCGTGAAGACATTTTGCAGATAAAAGGCGCTTGTGGCGAACAACTGGAGGCGTGGATTGCAGGATTTTATGAGCAAAGACTCGTGGAGTTTAGTGTCAAATTCGGTGAAGCATTTACGCGCAATTCTAAAACACTGCAGAGATGGTTTCTTGTTTGAACAAGTTTGGAAATTGAGTATATGATCTTTAATGGCACTTTTCTGTTGAGAGCGGTTAAATCCCAATGTTTTCTCACTCTCGTAGCCAAATATTGCGTGAACATATATATACATTAAAAAGAAAATCACCTCTTTACTCAAATTGTATTAAAAATAAAAATTTTGTTTAAAGTAAAAGTAAAAAAACTCAAAATGCCAAAAAAGAAGACATTACAACAGTTTTGAGTACCGTATCTTCAGAAAAACCGTTTATTTTTCTTAAAAAAATGAGGACATATGGTAGCCCTACTTTCATGTTTTTTGCTCTTTGCCACCAAAAATATTTATTGATGTTCAGGTTTGGTTTCTAAAGACCCCACTGGGAAAAAAGAGATTGGAGATGAGCAAACCACCTGACGAGGAAGATGGGGGTAAGAAAAAAAAGAAAAAGGGTCAAAAAAAGAAAAAATAGTTTAACTGTATTTTGCCAAAAATTTAGATTAGATTAATTTTAATGTTACACTGCAGGCTTTGGATGTTTTTGTATGATTATCTTGCCGCCAAAAAATACGAAATCGAATTCTAAGCTGTTCACCGTATTTATTTCAATATTTGTTTCGTGCTTTGTACTTGTAACTTATTATCGATCATAAAATAAAAAGCATCACGAGCTATGTCTTTCAGTTTAGATTTTCATATATTGTTATGTTGCTTTTTAACGTTTGTCTTATTTTTAAATTTAAACTTTTACCGAATAATGACAAGTGATTAGTGAATATGGTTAATTCTTAGCCTATATCGTGTAGATCAGAGGTGTCCAACTTAAACACGCTGGCGTGCCAATTTTTTTCCTATAACTTATTCCCGTCTTGAAATATTCGTACCGGCTCATTTTTTTCAACTCCGTGGAAGTCGCCATGCACGCTTAGACTATGTAATATTGTGACACAGATCAGAAGTAAATGTTATTTGTCGTAAATGCTGATATTGTTTTGCATTATCAATAAACAATGGTACAACAACAATTTACTGTGTAACACATCTAAGTTTTTGGCTCATGGATTTTCGCAAGAGTTTGAGTGCCATTTTCAAATACGCCGCATGCCACATTTGGCACGCGTGCCACATGTTAAACACCACTGGTGTAGATTATAACTTGCTTAATATTTTAACTTCTAGCTTTTGAGATGATATAATTTGCAGAGATATGGAAACAGAACATTAATTTTGCGTGAGATTATAACTTAGTCTAGTCTATACTTTATTGTTGCTTATAGGTGAGTACGGTACCAGTTGCCTATTTAAAGTTTGAAAAAAAATTGCTTTTTATTCGTCTATTAAACTGAGCATTTTCGTTCATACTCTCGATGATTTCAGAAAATAACTTTTCGATATAGAAATTAGAAGAGTCATCCCCAGTTTTATCAATTGAAGTGATTTTCTCGATTTGGTAAAGATTTAGACTCAGTTTGCAATTGTTCATAGTTAAACATCCGGTTAAACATGTTGGAAATTCTTTCGAAAGATACTTTTGAATTTAAAAGACAGTTATTGAGTTTATTCCGTCGGTCAAACATGCGATCCAACCGACAAAATACGCATACTTGCACTGCAGTGAATTGTTGTAAACTCTGGTAAATATAGCGTATAGGCTAGACATTACTATCGTAAGTAAAAAGCCTGAAATAGGATGATTTAAAAACTCGACTAAACCTCACAATAATTGTAGAGTAAAAAAAATTAGAAGTATATGTTCATATGAATAATAACTAATCAATGATAATGAGGTAAGCCCAAACCATGTTAAAATGTTCCTTTTACCAATGCCAAACACACGGTAGCTTGTGATAAAACAACCCAATAAGAATAACCCAATAATATGTTGCAAGTTACAACTATGCTTCCACCGATCTAACATGATTTTTATTCGGTTTTAATAGGTGTAGCCTACCTATATTTTTCTAAGTAATATATAGGTATGATAAACTGAAGACTACAAGGCCGTATTTTTAATCCAAACGTTTTACATAACATTTAGTGCTGCTGCTTTACTTCTAAGAAAAGCTTCTATAATGGTAAATTGTTATTTCAAGTCAAACGGTTAATATAAACACATAAACTATAAACACGTCGGCAGCAGTGGCCGAGTGGTTAGCGCGTTGGGCTCGCAGTCAAGAGCCTGCATGTTCGACTCCAGCCACCCGCACTTGCTGTTGTTTCTCTGGGCAAGAAACTTTACGATAATTGCCTCTACCCAGTGATCGATTTCGAGTAATGGGTAGTAGTACCAAATTTAAGTCATAAGTAGAGTAGACAACCGGAAACAAACATTGCCGTCGGCTGCAGCGTGGGTCAGGTGTACGTCGGAAGGCGTACACCGATGCATAGCGCTCAAGTCCGCTTTCGCGCAATGCAGGATAAAGATAATAAAACAAAAACAAATTTAGCACATCGGTGAAGTTTCAATTAAATTATTATTGTACATGCAATGGAAAAACAAAACGTTAATATTGTTGTTAAAATTCTGTTAACATAATTAAAATTTGCATTTAATAGATAGGTTATGGATACGTTAGAATTAGATTATGATCCACGAAACATTCCGTGTTTCCTGTTTTCCACTGATCCTTCATAGGTAGCCTACAGTAAGTTTCATAGGATTGTTTTTTTGGCAGAATTTAGTTTCATTTGCATCCATCTTTGGACTTTCACCAATTGCTTACGTAAATAAAATTAAACTGGGACATATTATTCTGCAGACAGGCAAACAAACTAATGAAAATGGTGTCGGTTCGCAAATCAGTGATTGAGAATGCCAGACCGGTTTTACACTCTCGATGGTTCTGAAAAATCACTTTTTGGTATATGAATATCAGACGTTTTATCATCGGGAGTGGTTTCTTGATCTGATGAAGATTTTAGTCTCAGCTTGCAACAGTTCATAGTTAAACACGTTGGAAATTTTTTGGAATGATATTTTCGAATCCAAAAGACAGTGATTGAGCTCATTCCGTTGATGAAACATGCGATCCAACCGATGAAATAAGCATATTCGTACTGCAGTGACGTGTTGTAAACTCCGGTGAATATACACATTGCTATCATCAGTAAGAAACCTGAAATAGGATAGTTTAAAAGCATAGGTAAAGGTAAAGGAGTCCCATACTTGATTCAAGTGTCGGGTTTGAGAAGATAAGGTTCTCATTGTACTAAGCCTTCGGCACTAACGAGAGTAGGGTGGCCAGTTCCTTTCTCTCGGCCGCCTTTCCTTCAGCAACTACGTTCACCCGATTTATTACACCCTGGGTAGAGGTGAGCGGTGTTTTTCAACAACCAGCTTTAAGCTGGGAGTCGAACCAGGATTGCATGATTGGAAGACGAGAGTATTATCAGCTGCGCCATCCCACCGCTTCAAAAGCATAGGCCTTCCAATAATAATTGAAAACTTCCAGGAATTTGTAAAAGTACGCCAGGTAGGCTGCCTATATCCACGGGGCTTTGGGGGTCATCTTCGCCCAAAATTTTGTATTGCTTCCCCAAGCAAACATGTTTTAATACTATTACAATGCTTCAATTTCAGTAGGCTACCATTGTAATTTATGTTGAATCACATTTGCTCCACTAAAATTTTCTTTCTAGCTAGATCATTGAAGTATGGGATGTGAGACTATCTTCTCAAAGTAAGATGCGTTAAATAAAACATTTGCCAGCTGTTTTTTAGAAAAATTGCCTTTTTTTACTTTCTCAAATATAAATCCGATGCTTCTTTGATAAATTTATCTCAAAACTTACTAAATGCTAGTGACATGCCACAACCTCAATTTACTAATTCCTCACTGCAACAGTATTTAGACTATGGAAGCTGTTTAATTGAGGCATTTGGGCTGCATCCAGAAAAATATACAGATTAAACAAATAAGCTTCTGTTGCCTAGAGCCAGTGCACAATCTTCTCAAAGGGAGAGGCCATTCGAATCTTTTTCGAATCAAAACGAAAACGAATTGCAAAAACGCCAATTTGCTAATTATAACCAGTAGCCTAAGTAATATTGTGTAAGATTAGCCTACTATAGGCTACTCAGCTTGCATTGACTTCGTTTTTTAGTTTGCAGCAACTAGTTTACTCATTTGAATAAATTTTGCATTGAAAACAAAAAATATGATATATAATTCTCTTAACGTCGCATATTATGTTTTACGTAGACGACGTAGTTATCTCCCTCAGCCTAATGAACCAATAGGCTAACCACCCATATGAGGATACATTCATTGGTGTAGCCTACGCAGGATTTTTTTAATGGGATTGGGAAGCGTTTGATATAATTTGACATTTTTTTTATCAAGAGTAGCTTAATGCTACTTTATAGTCTGGCCAATGTTTAAGGTAGCCGAGGCTATTTGGTGGTGAAATACAAACTCTCACGGTCTTTGCGTATGTCACTGTACTTTTACATTGAATTATTAGACATCTAAATATGAAAAGCATGATGGTAGGCCTAAACGGATAAGCACAAACTGAAACAGTTCGATTAAAAAGCAAATGTCTTCGGATTAAAGCATAAATCAAACCTCTCTTTGAAAGTTTACATATCGAATCGAATTTATTACGGTACTTTAGACAAACATTATCGCACTCTAAACATACAATATAACCAAAAAGCAGGCTTAAACTACAGAGCGCCATCTCGCTCCTCCCCCTCCTCCGAAATTCACTAGTGGGCCTTTACTTTTTATTATAAGTGCCTAAAATGTTTTCAAACAGTGAGATGTGAATTCGGATAAAAAACATCAGACTGACTCCACAGACTCCATCTTTGACTACATAGCAGTGCAACAGGCTATGGAGTTTAAATAAAATAACAAAAGGATTTTCATCTTCATCATTTCCAGCCTATAGTCCACTGCTGAGCGAAGGTCTTCCCCTTTTCTTGCCGATGTAGTCGATCGTGTATTTCTTTATACAAGTTTAAGCCAGGATGATGATTTCAACGATTTGTAGGTTATATTCATTATGCTATTATGCTATTGCTATTGCATCCATTATGCTATTGAACTATAAATGTTGCCATTAATGTAGACAAAGTATAAGGATAATAATTATTATTGCTATTAAGCTATTATTATTATTTTATTCACTAAAAGGCGTTGAAAGGTAAACTGTCTTTGAAAAAGGTTGCTCAAGTATAAACTATACCAACGTTTAACCACCATTGCTCAACTATTATTATTTTTTGCAAAGCTGGTTGTTTATCCACATAGACTACTCTTAAAATATCAAATTAATACAAAGAAGTGGCCCATGGAATGCTTTATTGGCAAGATTCTAGTAGCCTAACATAGGCTACACCCCATCACAAAATAGCCTATATGACAAACTTCTTCTCGATCGAAAAGTAGCCTATCGTGCGTTTGTAGGTTCTAAACCA
Organism: Aplidium turbinatum; assembly: GCF_918807975.1. NCBI lineage: Eukaryota > Metazoa > Chordata > Ascidiacea > Aplousobranchia > Polyclinidae > Aplidium > Aplidium turbinatum. The sequence goes on along the minus strand of NC_137475.1, from coordinate 28,342,926 downwards.
GTGGTTCTTAAACTTTTTGAGACACGCCTCCCTTTTACAATTCTAAAAAAATTCGCGCCCCACCTTGTTTCAAAACCAAAAAACATTAAGCAGAACAGCAATTCATTTCCAGGTAAGTTGCATTAATGCGAAGGATGTAACTTTTTTGTGGATACCAAATGTTTAATTTGGGGATTAGTAGCAGATAATGCACATCTCAGATCGGCTTCATATTCAAGTTTGTTTCTAAATTTTGTCTAAGTTCACTAGAGTAAAAAAAACATTTTCGCACAAGTAAGAGGATGAAAATGGAAGAAGTGTGCGTATAGCCACAGCACCCACACTCTTGTAAATGTGCACATATTTCTCCCAGAACTCTGCTGGTGGCATTGCTTCAAGGTTGTCCCTTGCAGTAGAATTTCATTTTAGCTTCAAGAATTCCTCTTGTAAATTGTCGGGAAGAATTTTCTCATTTAAGCAAAAAGGATTTCTTGTCATCTGCCATTCTGGAAGTTCGGTGTCCCCCAAGTCTGGAAAATAGCGTTCAAGTTCTTGTTTCCAAAGTTGAAGGTGGTACTTCAATTCGAACTTAAGCTTGCCCTTCAGTTCAATTTGTTTTTTCTCAAGGACAGAATCAAGGTTGGAAAATGAAGCTGCGTTTCCCTTTTGAACTTTACGATGCCACAGCCCCAGTTTTGCTATGAAAGCCTGGATGGCATCATAATCTTTGATGCGGTTAGTATTCTTGCCCTGCAGGAGCAGGTTTAAATTAGGGCTTCGAAAATGTCCACGAGGTAGGTCAACTCGACGATGCCAAATGCCGCCGATGACGATTGGCGAAAGCACTCGCTTCTTGCAATCTTCATTTTTTTAAAACAGTGTTTCTTGCATTGGAAAAAAGCTAAAAGTTTACTTTGGTGGTCAAGGTGTTTTTTTTTCAAGATGGCGCTGCGAACGAATTTGTCTCAAACCGTAGTTGCTCAGATTTTAAAAACATATGACGCATTGTGGTGAGCAACTTGGTCATTTACTATGACACCTATAAAGCCAAACTTCAGACAGTTTTTGTTATACTTTCTCTTTTTCCCCACTCATTTTATGTTAATAGAACTGATTAATTAAAAATATACCTAATTAAATCAATGTTAAAATTAAAAAAATAGTTTTTGCATGGTACTATTGTAGAGTTGGGGATACTGTTTGGTCACAGCGGTAAACCATAATCTCTTCGTGGGAAAATTGTAACATAAAGTTCCCGGATCCGTTTGTCTGAATGTAATGACCGAAAAGAAACACTCTTCTGAAAACGTCTATTCGAGAGTTTTATTTCTGTAAAAAATAACCCACTGGCTGTCGAAATTGGAGTGCAACGCGATACACCACTAAACTTGTCACTACAATGCAAATTACTTGGATAAAGACGGAAATTTCGTCCAGCTGGCAAGCACTAAGCAAAACAGTTAAATATGCGACCAACTTTCAAGCAACAATTTTAAGAATGACGAGAATAGATTGCAATATTTCAAACGCACGTAAGCAACTTATGTGACGTAATAATGATAAGCTATTCAAGCACCTGTTCAAGTTTGGCTTACACCTGTTTTGTAATTAAAGATTTAACGATGATGTAATGTTATGCTGCAGCTGCAATGTTTTACAGGTCTTGCAAACGATGGTGCAATCTGCTCATTTTTTAGAAATATTCCATTACGTAATACGCTAAGAGTCAGTAGACCTGAACGGTTTTATATGACGTTTGATTTGGTGAACAATTGTCTGGAACACTGTTGTACTTCTAGCCTCTGTCACTTGTTGGTCAGTCGTTGCCATTTTTATTACAACTAAAGCTCGAGGCTGCTGTGTCAGAAAGCCGTTGTGTTACGAGAGTTAAGGTGTCGCGCAAACATTTAGCAACGTCTAAAACAGAGGTCACCAAACTACGACCCGCGGGCCGGTTCCGGCCCGCGAACTGATTTTATCCGGCCCGCCACGTGCTGCGGAAATAGACGTTGCTGTTGAGCTACACGCAACCTGCTAATGATTTTTCCATATTGTTTCTTTGACATTACAAACTTTGTTGTTCAAAACACCAATGTTTCATCAGTGCGATATCTCTGTTTAAGACTTTAGGCCAGGGGTTCTCGACCTTTTTTGTCTCGTTTACCCCTTGCCGAATGAAAAAAGTAAAATTTTACTCCACCGCTTTGGTGGCTCCTTGTGATGTCATCGTGCCCAGTCAACCATGCGAAGAAATGCAAAACATCCTTTTTTTTCACTTGTTGATTCATTCACTTGTTGATTCACTTGTTCATTCATTCATATCAGTTTGTATCCTCTGTGGATCCTTCTCTAGTATCATGGGCCAATCCTATAGATGTTTGCTGGTACACCCCTTCATTTTCTTCGAATTTTAATACTTATATGTGCCGCTAGTATCTAATTTCTTGCATTTTAGATCCATCTCAGATGATTGTTATGTCCTAGCTCAGTTGCAAATTCTTGTCTTTTTTTCTAGTTTTTATTTTTAACAAATTCCTGTCATTTCTTAGCACAAATTCTTTCAAAAAAATCACACCTTCTAAATGGCGGTAAAATTACGTTTCGTTGAAGTCCGAAATTAAAAATTAAATCCAGTCTCATCGTCTCACAACAATCACTCAAGTTTCAAATCAAAAGTGAGAAAAACTAACTGGTAAAGGTGATCAGGTACTATGACACTTCCTCAAATGGGCGATCAACCTAACACAGAAAGCAATCATTAAGAAAATAAATCAATAGTTTTTTTTCAAGTCTAAACCTTAAACCATTTGACCAGGTTAACACTCACAATAGTATTTCAAAAATTTTCTTAGTATAATTTATGTTGTGGAACCGGTGGAACCGTTTGGTGAACTAATTTAACAAATTCGTTTGGTAATTTATGTTGTGGAACCGGTTGGTGAACTGGTCAAATGGTTTAAGGTTTAGACTTGAAAAAAAACTATTGATTTATTTTCTTAAGTTTCAAATCATCATCTCAACCAACACCTTCAAGACAACTTTCCACTTTCAATTTACTACACTGAAGAGATCGGAAGATCGAAACACTGGCCTTTGTCCGTAGTTACTTTTCATAATGTCTTTTTAGACATTATTTTTGGATCAATAATGTCTTTTTAGACATTACTTTTAAAGAAATAAAAAAGAGTTAAAAGGCATGGAAATTTCACTTTGTGTGGAGCTACATGTACTTGAGAGGTTAACTGTTATTTTTTTATTCACTTGTTGATTCATTCATATCAGTTTGTATCCTCTGTGGATCCTTCTCTAGTATCATGGGCCAATCCTATAGATGTTTGCTGGTACACCCCTTCATTTTCATTGAATTTTAATCCTTTTTTTTGTCTGGATTTACCTTGGCAAATATCAAAAACAAGCTGTTTATTTGCCGAAGACACGATTGTTTTTGACTGGGTCCTGTGAAAAATAATGTCTACTCAAATGACTTTTGTGCTTGCTTTCCACGAACAATTTTGGAGATTCTTGGAACAGTCGTTGAAAGAGCTACTCGCATGTCGTCTTTGGGAACTAGGCTAAGTGAAATCGATGTTTTGTTTGAATAGTCAACAAAGAAGAGAACCCTACTTCACATAGATAAGTAGTTGGAAAAGGTATAAAAGCTTCAAATGCACGCTTAGTCAGCGTAGGAAACTCTTCGACTAATCCACACCAAAACTTGGAAAAGTCACCATTGCAAGATAAGAATTTGGAACAAAGCGTTGTTGAACATTGAAGATCAATCAATTCATCTTTGCAAAGATCATCGTCAGCAATACTTTCTAACTTGGCTTCGAAGGGATGAGTTATCCAAAGAGCAGTAGGCTACCGTTAAAACTTTCACCTTCGAAGTAAGCGTCAAAGTTCTTTTTAAGGCGGCAAGCTGCTGGCATATTTCGACTTCGAGGTCGGAAATCTCGTTGCGACTTCTATTGACTTTCTAATCATCAAATGTTGGAAAATTAGTGTAAGTTCCTTTTTGAACTCTTCTATTCCACAGATCTAATTTTGTCTGAAAGCCCTGAATTTTATCATGTACATCTACAATGGTAACATTTTTTCTTTGCATTTGCATATTGAGTTGGTTCAAACTTGAAAAAATGTTTGTCAAGTAAGCCAATGCACCAATAAATTGTTGTCGCCAAAGTGCGTACTCAACGGGGATTTGCGTTCTCGAAGAAAAATCTCGATTTCGCCATGCAGTTCGAAAACTCGAGACAAAGCAAAAACCCTAGAGAGCCACCGAACTTCGGTGTGATAAAGGAGAACAGAGTGTTCTGATCCCATCTGATCACAAACCACTTTGAAAAGACGATGATTAAGAGCACGTGCCTGATAAAATTCACACATTCAACCACATGCTTCAAAGCCTGCAATAGCCTACTGCTTTCAAATATTCTGGTCGAAGTCCTAATTAGATTGTGTACAGTAAAAATGTAGCACACATACGCTGCTGAAATGAAACTGGTAGTCTACTTGCGTGGAGATAAAAGAAAAAGACGAAAACTTACATTAAGCATAAATTTGAATCAAAATCAAGTGCAACAGTACCAGCTTTTTAATCTGAAAAAATGAAGTTTGCTTTAATTTATGATTCAGTAAATTTATCCCCGGTTAAGAACCCCTGCTTTAGGCAAATCATACCAGCCAGACTACACATCATTAGCAGAAGGAAGGATTTGGACAGTACCAGTACTAAATAATTAACTTTTAGGTTGTGTTGTATACTTTACTCTTTAAAATGACTACTAAAAAAATAAAAGTAGATTTTGAGTGTCGGGTGTTTAAAGAAAAATGAAAAGAAGAGTATTTTTGTAGTGTATCACAGCAGGGGATAAATTTTCTAGCAACCTTTCGATTTTCATCACAACTTTGCTATTCCACCACTGACTTTGTTATTTATTGTGCTCAATTCAAGTCAATGGAAATTCTAAATAGTTGTATATTTTTTTGCAATTTGCATCTGACCCGCAGCTGTTAATCTCGCAGCAATCCGGCCTTCAGAGAAAAAAGTTTGGTGACCCCTGGTCTAAAACATCACAAAGAATGCGAGATGTGACAACACGCTCTGCAAACACTGTGCCACTGTAACACAAAGTTTCATCTTCAACAATCGACTGTCCAGCGTCGTTGTGAAGATATGTTTAGTTATAATTCATACAGACTTTTTCAATTTCTTGCCCCCCCCCCCTTGTGAGCCTCACACGCCCCCAAGGGGGGCGTGCCCCCCAGTTTAAGAACCACTGTTCTAATCTATATAGGCCTAGTTAACAAGTCTCACATGTTGCAGCGTGAGTTGCGCCTAAAGCCGTTGATGTAAACTTTAAGTCCCAGCTGGTTTTATCCATGGAGAATAAAGCCGCAAAAAAAAATGCAAATCCACTGCCAAAAATTGCAAAACCTAAAAAAAAACTTGTTGCTAAAAGTGCTCCTCCTCTTTCCCCTGTAAAATGAATAGAGCAATGAAAGCAAGCTACACAAGATCGAACAAAGATGTGCCTAGGCATATTAAGTTAAAAAATAGTGGCCTAACACATTAAAATTAAGTAGGCTAGGTAGTGCTGGATCGGATATCTACAACAGTATATTTTTCCAAAGGGTGATGAATTTATGCCCTAATGGAATTATTCCATTCACTAGGTGCAGCTGAATGGAGAGCAGTCCTGAAAGTGCGTTGCTCAAGCGCACACCCCGAAAGTCCAACCAGCGCCGCATGATGTTGATCCGGGCGCGTAACCACTGAGCTAACGGGGCGTAAAATAAAATTAAGAAAATATGAATGGGAAACGAAATAGAGGTATATCACCAAGAATATGGACTAATGGTATTAGTAAAGACTGGTAAGCAGGACTTGATTACAAAACTGCAATAAAAAATCTCACAACAGAGAAACTTAGCGCTTCATTGCGTCCAACCCTTGTCGAGAGGAAGGGACTTATTGATGCTGAGCTTAGTCAATAGATTAGCCTACAGCAATTTTTTTAATGTTGGTTAAAGAAAGAACATGGTTAGCCTTACCCCAGACTTCCTAGAAAAATTAGAACTTGTCGAAAAACACTACAAAAATGTCTTTCCAAGAAAACAATTTTCAACGAAAGAGTTTAAAGAACTGGGTGTTGTGTAGCCTAATTAGCCTCAGCTGTTCACTTGTCTAAAATGAGATTAAAGTTAACAATATGTGCTATTTTTAGCAACTCACTTTGAGTATACGAAAAGCACAGTGATGTGTTGCAGTATCGAAATAATCCAGTAGAAAATCTTGTTTCTATATTCTTTCCCCATGACGGGCTTGCCAAAGAGATTATCGTTAAAATTAACGAGCTTAAACTTGTCAGTGCAACAAACTTAAGAATATTACGCGTCATGCTATATGCTTTGATATGATATCAATGGATGATTGATAAAAACCTGAAACTAATAAACAATTTCCGTAATTGTTGTGATTTTTAAAACTGAACGTTTTCCAGCAACACTGTCTCTGCCAGGAAAAAAACATAGTAATCAACTACATCAAATTAAAATATTGGTAATTTCATGGTAGTTCGCAGCCTCAAGAAGCATTTGTATGCTGAAGGAGGACATTTTATGCTTAAGTTGTATTCCGTATTACGTTCTTTTTGTGCTTTGCGTTGTACTGTAGGCTACCTACTAATTTATGTTGTTGCTGTTATCATTGGTCTTGCCTTTCTTGTGCTGCCTATAGCTCTTGTTTCTAATCTAACTAAATGTCCCCATCAAACAAATGGCATGCGGCAACTTTGTCTCACATTCTGAATCCAAACTTACCCCTAGATATTGAGGTATAGCAACAAAGGTAGCGCTTTGCTTTGAAATCTTTATTTTTACCACTGTTGTTGCCATGCAGGCAACCAGAGTAAATCACAACTACAAACAACACGTCAACGCGTTGTGGCAACACAATAAAGGAAATTACCAAAGCCTATTCTTTATGTCTCAAACGATGATTTCATTTGTTTATTTCAAAACAACCGTTTCTTAACCAGGGCCTCCGAGAGAAGTCAGCACTGGTCGGGAAACAATACGAAAAATGGGCCCCCATAATATTTTTTAGCAAATATTGCGTTGCATGTTCGTGTTAAGCTGAAATTAACCTACTTTTCTCAACATGAAAAGAACTTCGTTCAATGTAAAAATCATCAATACTTAATCACTGGATTACACTTGCAGCAAAAATGCCATTGGAGCTAACTATTTTGTCTAGAAAGCTTTGTAAACACACAATAGGCCTACAGGCAACGAAAATAGTTCAACCAAGCATTTAATTCAGGAGTGTCCAAACTTTTTCCCACGCGAGCCAGATTTGATAATAAGTGTTTGCGGGCCAACAGCCACAATAATTTTTCTTAAAGCTGCAGGTTGAATTTATATGATTTTTGTGTGTCTGCAGGCCAAAAATAACACATTGTACAACAACAGGCGCGGGCCATACAAAAACGTCTCGTTGGCCGGAGTTGGCCCGCTGGCCGGACTTTGGACATCCCTGATTTAATTCAACCCTTTTTGGACTTTTTGCAATGCAAAGTTACGGATCCCAGCATCAAATAATAAAATTTTGCGACATCTGAATTGATGCCCAACATGTATATAGTTAGGATTTTCAATCGGTTTTGAGTCACTCATAGGCCTACTGGAGCGCAAACAATTCATTACTAATTTCAATAATATAGCTAAAACCACTTTCTCAAAGCGCAACCGTTGGAGGTAGCTACTGGAACACAAAAAAAAATCATAACAAAACTATTTGGAAAAACCTTTCGAAAGTTGCAATCAATGATTTCTTGTGTAGAGATTATGGGGTGGTTCGTTCTGGTTTGCAGCTGAAGTTTGCTGTGTGGTTTTCTGTCAAAAGTACCAACTCATCCAAAATGTCTTAAAAAATGTCATTGTTGTAGCTTACAAATGGTTTAAATTTGTCCCACATGCCCGCAACTGCACAACAGACATACGATGAAATTTTCATGGAACTTCAAACTCATCGACGATAAGTTTGAGTTTGTTGATACATTTGTCAATTCCAACAACTATCGAATGCTTTGCAATGCACGGTAGAATACATTTCCTTCGAATGATTCAGCTAGTTAAGTGGAGTTATAAAAGCGTTCTGTCCTTTTAAATTTCCTGTCAATTCCTGTCAATTTTAAATTTTTGTCCTAAAACCGTTTTCTTCTAAATTTATAATTGCCACTGCAAATTTAGCTTGCGAGTAGTAGCCTACTCTTCTCAGCTTTTTCTTAGATTACATCTTCTTTCAAGTTCATTAAATTCATCAGTGAATCTTGTTTAGGACCGTAATCCACATAATGCAAAGCAGTCACAAATTTAAAACTGCTAGTTGTAGGCTACTTTAGCATTGACTCAGCTTCCGATCAAGCTCTTGTTGGTCTTCAATTGCAAAAGGGTAATGCAAAGCATTGGGTTTGACTGCACCACGCCTTGATTACCCTCTCGAAGTAAATTTTCTTTGCAAGATGATAGGACAGCTTCTTTAGATTTTTCAGAATTTTTCCTCTGACTGGGCTATAACTTTAAAGATGCCACTAGCTTACAGATATAATCAATTACTTCAAAATGATAAGACATTTGAATAACGCTGTCTGTAGGCAACATAATGAAATCCAACTAGATTTAAGCAACAACATCCATAAACAAAAAACTCAAATAAAGAAAAAACTCACTACCTTCCAAAATCACATCATGAGAAGCATGACCAACAAAAGGCTATAGGCTACTTGACCACACGAAAACAGAAGATCTTTTAACTATGACAAAATTATATCCAATTGCAGCAATAAGTTAATAAAATCAAAAGTTTTAAAACTGTTCGGCCACACTAAAAGATCACAATTCGGAATCAGCAAAGTTTGCACAGAAGGCAAAGTAGAAGGAAAAAGAAAACCTGGCAGACAACCAAAACGATGGCAAGACAACATTCAATCATGGACCGGACTTAATTTGACGACACTGGGCGAATTGGCTCAAAATCGCCACTCTTGGAAGCAAATAACTCATGTTGATGCGCAATCTGCTGCAGGCGGAGATGATGACTGATGATGATTATGATGATCCATAAACAAAAAATATACAGGATTTTCTTTCTTTAATCGTGCTTGGACTGATACCTTTAACTTTCTCAGATAACTTATGTTGCATACAACATCCTACGCCTAGCCAACGCAGATTTTGAAGTTAAGGTTCAGTTGTCAAGCAAAAATAGTTCCCGCTTAGCTAAAACAGCACCAGTTTTCAAGTTGACACTATCAATACAATCGAAACCGTTCAGTGATACAGAAATCATTTCAGCTTCAGATTTTACGTCTTGAAGCTGTTCAACATCGCCTACCTTAACACGAAAATGATTTGTTCTTGATGAGAAGCATCGAGAGTGACATTTACAATGATTGAGAAATACTTGGAACTATGCACTTCATTTAAGAATTTGTTGATTATTTAGTTAGTACATTTTTACTTTAGTACTAAAAATGGGCCCCCTCAAAAGTGCAAAAACAAAAAACTACTCGTTTTTCCTTTACAATGTTTTGCTAGGGGGGAAACTGGCCCGACTTCTCCCCCCTCTCGGAGCCACTGTTCTTAACAACAAATCAAGTAGCCGATTGAAGAAGAACGATACTTGAATTATATATATATAAGTTGTTTCCTTTCTGTAAAGCTTATTTAAATGTTTAGAAAGCTACTTAAGCATGAAAGATAAATACGCTTTGGCAAGTTAATAGCTACCATAGAATTGTAACTTCACAATACGAAATATTTTTTTTTTATTGATGGCATTGCGAAATGCCCAAATGTCTCGTTTTTTGCATTTTAATCAATTAAAATAAAATATACAGCACTCAGAAAGCTTGAAAAAGTATTTATCAGTTGTGAAAATAATACCATGAAATCTGTTGCCAAAAACTTGAAAACGTTAAAATCAATTTAGTGCATTCTTGTAGTTATTTTTTCTGTCCTTCTTTATTAAACTCGCTTTGCAGCTATTTTTTGCATGTTTACTGTTGTTATAATTTTCTTCATAAAAATACAGACGATGCAAATCAACAAGTAGGCTAGCTGGTGATCAATTTCATTAAAAATTCGTCCTCGGTTTTGTGATAAAAATATGGCAACTCTACTTATAATGTAGGCTACTCACGTCGTTTCTTGTGTTTGGCAAACTCCCCAACATGTTGCAAGATAGCCGAAAATAGTCTTTCTGCTTCATTCTTTACCACAAAATACGATAAAATTGTCGTTTACAATATGTGTACATTACAAATTGTAAACTTTTACGCGCATGCGTAAAAGCGCGAAGTAAATACGAACATAATCGTGTTTGCTGCATTCACAGCGATATACATGTTACGGTTACTCACTACAAGCATCAATGGATCGTACATCCATTGATCATAATATACCATATGGATTGAATAAGTGGAGGTCCAGGATGTACCTTTGGACCACGGCCCGGGATAATTTTAAAGGCCCGGAACATTTTCAGGGGTCCCGGAAACATGAAGAAACCATGACGTGTTTTTTGGATACAGTGCGTTTTTCTTATGAATGTATTAATTTGACTCCAAGGATCTTGTTGCTTCCGGGCCCAAAACATCTTCTCAACGGCCCTGGATATAAGGATCAAGGGCCTGCTACTATTCGGCGAGTCCGATTCGGCGAGTCCGATTCGGCTAATCCGATTCGGCGAGTTCCCTATTCGGCGAGAGCCTTTTTCGGCGAGTGCCCTTTTCGGCGAGTTTTTGAAATTTTATTTTTAAAGGGAATTATCGGGTACCGTAGCCTACCTAATTATAATTGCCGTTTTTACATCGTTAAACGTTGATATCGTGCAGAAAAGAATAAAAATAAAATGTTTGAACTATTAAATTAAAATTCGTTATGTCAGTTCAGTTCAGTTGTTTTTATTTCTAACCATCATATGAAAAACAATACACGTCAACATAGCAAAGGTAGAAGCGACAAAGCGCGAACGTTAAAACGTGCTTATGACCGAAGTAAGTTATTGAGTTGAAAGAAATTTGGCATGGTCGCAACACCTTCAGAAAAATTTAAGAAATGAAGGGAAAATAAAAAAAAGACAATGTTACAAAAAAAAAATCATGTTTAATGTCTATAAGTTACTTTTGAATAGTTAAAATGATTAGTTTGGATCAACAAATGTGTGGCCTACAGCTTGGATTGAAAGGAAATTATCGGGTACCGTAGCCTGGTTATCCCAACCAGCAGAAATTGCCGTTTTTACATCGTTTTAACGTCGCTAAACGTTGAAATCGTGTAGAAAAGAGAACTTTGCTGACTAGGATACGTTGAAACTGGGAAACATTCACAGAAGCTCTTCGATTTGTTCCAAGAACCCATTTAGCCTAACAGTTCATTTGTACATTGATTCAACGTCTGAATACATTATCTTAAAAATGCATAATCTTAAAAATGCAACGTATCGAAGGGGTTCTGTGAATGTTTCTCAGTTTCAACGCAGGCCTTAAAACTCGTGTTTTTTTTTTCGGCAGCCATCATGGCCTACCGAGAGCTTCTTCTCGGCGCCAAATCTGCGTGCTTGGAGGCCAAAATACAATAACGATAGCACAAGTAAATAGCATTAAACTTACAACAATGTTAAAATGATCACTTAGCGTTGTTGAAGTCTGGGCGACATCCTGCAATAGAATCGTTGTACCACGCATTAAATGCTTTATCGGGATTGTAATCCGGTATTGCGGGATCATCTAACGACCCTAAATTGTTTTAACTGCTCGCAGCTCAGTAAATTGTTTCAACTGCATACCGCCTTTCAATTTATTCCGTTATGATGTTACCATTGAGGGTGTGAAGTCACTAACCCACAGCGTTCTCAACTATGAAGACACGTGTTTTACCCACGGATGTCAACTAACCTAGTTCTCCTTTTTAACAACGATTCAATATCCGACAACATTGAATCGATATAAAAACGAAAATATTGCCAGCCGATGTAAATTAGCACTTCGGATTAACACTTCGTTAAAATAAACATCGGGAATTGCAAACAAGACTTACAGCGCTGGTGATCGCAGCTGGATATATTCAATACAACAGTAGTGACTATGATGCGCTGACCTAATTTTGCGTCACTCTTTGATACTACATATTTTCGACATTTAATCCACGATCATTCTATTGCGAAATTAAATAATTGGTTAGAAGAAACCGGAGGCCAAACTTGGCTGACGGAAGAGGTAGCACCGGCGGTCATTCAAGCACTACTTAGCGGCGATGGCCGCGGGCTGCTTTAAGGCTTGCAACGTATCCTAGTCATCAAAGTTCTCTTTTCTACACGATTTCAACGTTTAGCGACGTTAAAACAATAGGCCACACATTTGGTTGGCCTTTTCATTCTGTTACTACAATGTAAAAATGAACTATAAGTTTCTGGGCAGCCGATTGTAGCATCGAATAGACAGCGATAGACACGTGTTTCGCCCATGAGGCTGGGCTCATCAGTATCGCACCGTATGTGTTGAACTGTTTTATTCGCAAGAGTACAAACAAACATAGCCAGGTCGAAGACTTTAAGAAACCGGCCTGCCACACCCCGCGGCGGCGGGGAGCGGCGTGATTTATGGGGTGACGATGCACCCGGAGGGTTAAGTCCACCAGCTTAGGTCGCGAGGGCCAGGCTGGGGAGTCGAGGTACCTGTGGAGGTTTTTTTTTTTTTTTTTTTTTGTGAAGGGAGAGTGTGGATCGAAACACTATATGGCCCGTTGGGTAATCGACCGCCGCTTTACCAGTCAGTTTAACTCTTATCTTTGTGGAAAGAAAAGAGCCAACATGAACTGTTAGGCTAACTGGGTTCTTGGAACAAATTTTTGCTGGTAGGGATAACTAGGCTACGGTACCCGATAATTTCCTTTCAATCCAAGCTGTAGGCCACTTTTTGTAACATTTTCTTTTTTTCTATTTTCCCTTCACATCTTAAATTTTTCTGAAGGTGTTGCGACCATGCCAAATTTCTTTCAACTCAACAACTTACTTCGGTCACAAGCACGTTTTAACGTTCGCGTTTTGTCGCTTCTAACTTAAAAACAACTGAACGGACATGACGAATTCAAGCACGTTTTAGCGTTCGCGTTTTGTCGCTTCTACCTTTGCTATGTTGACGTGTATTGTTTTTGATATGATGGTCAGAAATAAAAACAACTGAACTGAACTGACATGACGAATTTTAATTTAATAGTTCAAACATTTTATTTTAATTCCTTTCTGCACGTTCAGCGACATTAAAACGATGTGAAAACAGTTAGACTACGGTACCCGATAATTCCCTTTCAAAAATAAAATTTCAAAAACTCGCCGAAAAGGGCACTCGCCGAAAAAGGCTCTCGCCGAATAGGGAACTCGCCAAATCGGACTAGCCGAATCGGATTAGCCGAATCGGACTCGCCGAAACGGGCCATTCCGAAGGATCAAATCATTATTGCATTGTTTATTTATAGCTTATGTAATAAGCAATCTTTCCACCTAGTGATGATTTCTGGTTAGCCCTGATACTGTAGCTAAGGACGAGGTTACTGTGGAATTATGACATTGCTCCCGTTTCAACTACGGCAGGCTATTCACCTTTTTTTTTTTTTGGACGTAAGCATTTGTTGCGTATTTCCTTTCATTTTGTTAACAAAACATTTGTTTGTACTGTATTTCGATTGAAAACGATTTCACAAATCGCAATCCATTTCTAGCTAGGTTTGATTTCCATCTATAATTTAATAGACCAGAGTGAAATAGTTTGAGTGAATACTTTGAATTAGTGAAATATTTTCAATCATCAATCAATCATTTTATTTTTCGTCATTAACGCGTCCGGGACGAAAAAGATACTAACTACAAAAATCGATATAAACCTACCAGCACGTTAACGAACGGGAAAAGGTGGCAAAACCTTGAAAGGTTTAAAACGTGCCTGAATGAAAAATTATGTAGTAGGCTATATATCAGTAGTTAGCACGGCCACAAAACTCAAAAAAAAAAACAAATAGCAAAAAATAAAACAAAAACAGAGAGAAGCACACATGTAGTAATGAATGACAGCCTAATGAAAAGTGTTGTGGATTGAATTTGCCAGTTCCAATATTGATGTGGATGAGCAGTCATAATAATAATAATAATAATAGGATGGAGAAAGAAAACCAGACATAAAAGAAACCCATCCTCAGGCAAAAGCCCGTTTCAATGTGGCCCAGGAGAGCAGGTGTTGAGCTCTTTTTATGGTTAGACTGCACATCACACAGTAGCCTAAAACGATTGAGGTTTGATATCCAGTTTAAGTTATTGTTTCTTGTCCAGGTGGGTGATGGAATGGATGAGCTGGTAGATGATGATGTCCTGATGGTGTTGATGAAGCTCTCATCCCCTTTTGCGACGTGTCGTGTTGATTATGGAGTATTGCGTTTGCTGTTAATATCTACAAACATAAAAGTACAGCACAAGCAATCGATATTATTGTTAGGTAAGCCTAATCTTTTGTAAATAATTTCGAATTTCTACTAAAATCTTCACAAGAATGCAAGAAAGCCTTTCTACGTTGTCTTTCTATTGCGTGTCCGTTTTGCTTAAATGTTGAGTAAAAATTTTGAGTGAATGCTTTGAATGAGTGAAATAGTTTGAGTGAATACATTGAATGTGTGAAATATTTTGAGTGAATACTTTGAATGTGTGAAATATTTTGAGTGAATACATTGAATGCGTGAAATATTTTGAGTGAATGCTTTGAATCAATAAAATATTTTGAGTGAATACTTTGAATGAGTGAAATATTTTGAGTGAATACTTTGAACGAGTAAAATATTTTGAGTGAATACTTTAAATGTGTGAAATATTTTGAGTGAATACTTTGAATTAGTGAAATATTTTGAGTGAATACTTTGAATTGGTGAAATATTTTGAGTGAATATTTTGAATGAGTGAAATATTTTGAGTGAATACTTTGAATTGGTGAAATATTTTGAGTGAATATTTTGAATGAGTGAAATATTTTGAGTAAATACTTTGATTGAAATATTCTTCTTCTCTCGTGTTGTCGCTATATGTCAGGGCATCCGTTGGTTAGCCACTGCCTGGTGTCGTCATCGATGGAAATTAGGCCTTCCATACCATGGGGTGGTCTGTATAGCCGGCAATCCTTGATAATGTGGGCTGCCGTCTGCATTTCGCCACACTCACAAGCAGCACTCTCTGCCAAGCCCCAGCGCAACATGTCTGCACCATAGCGTCCAACACCAGTGAGCAAACGGTTACGCCTTGATGAGGCAAGTCTAGAGAGGCCATGTCCCAGCTGGTTTTCGGACGGGGATCTGAATACTTGGCGAAGTGGGGACGTGCTGCTTGACCATTGTTCACACCACGCCGCGTGGCACCACTGTTTGCTAGGGCTTCCACCAGAGGCTGCCAGAAGGTCTTGTGCAGCGCGTACAAATGGCTTTCTTGATTTTAGCCGCTGCTTTGGTGGATATCTCAGCGTTGTTGTGTGTAGCGGATGGCCAGGGTTTAGGGCTTTACGGCTCAGGGAAAGAACAGCACGTTGGCGCCGTAGTGCAGCTGGCTCAATGCTTGCAAGGACAGGCAAACAGTCAGTTGGAGTTGGGCGGAGGCAACCTGTGACAGTTCGCAGGCAGTTGTTGATTGGTACATCGACAAGGTCAGTATGGGCACTTCTGCACCAAGTAGCAGCACAGTATTCAGCAGGGGCGTAGACTAAGGCTAAACCACTTGTTCTCGGCACTGAAGGGCTAGCACCCCACCTTGTACCAGCAAGACGTTTCATGAGAGCAGTGCGAGCTGTCACTTTTCCGCGTAAGTGTTCTAGGTGTTTGCGGTATGTCAGGGACCGATCAAGTCGAACTCCAAGGTATGTGGGTGTGGCTTCGATAGGAAGTGTTCGGCCGTTATTTTTGATGTTAATTTTCCTGTTTGACTCTCTATTACATAGGTGGAAGACAGAAGTCACGGTCTTCACTTCACTCAGCTTGAGGTGCCATTGGTGCAGATAGGAAGATAAAATGTCCATATCCTTAGTCAAGGTGTTCTGCACTGTTTCCCATTTGCGGTGAGAATAAAGAATAGCCAGGTCATCTGCGTATGCGTATTTATTAGAGGAAGTATTTGGTAGGTCATAAATGTAGATGTTGAACAACATTGGGGAAAGAACAGATCCCTGCGGAACTCCATTTCTTAAACGTCTCTGTCGACTTTTCTTTCCGTCGCTGGTTTTAAGGATGAAGCTGCGGTTGGAGATGAGTTCTACAATAAACTTAACCATGTGTCTATCTGGGATTATCTGCAGCAGTTTGTAAGTGAGACCTCTGTGCCAAACAGTATCATATGCCGCAGTAAGGTCGAGGAAGACCGTTCCCGACTTCAAGTTGGCCTCAAACCCATCTTCGATGTTTTGTGTCAGCAAGGTTACTTGGTCGACTGTTGATCTTCCTCTCCTAAACCCCGCCTGTTCTTGTGGGAGTTTGGGGTCAATAACGGGTTCCATTCGTCGGTGTAAGACGCGCTCCAGTAGTTTGAATGGCACGCACAATAGGGAGATGGGGCGATAGCTCTTTGGGTCAGTTACCGGTTTGTTTGGTTTTGGGATTGCAACAATCAATGCTTTCCGCCAGAGTTTAGGGATCTTTAGGGTTCGCATGCAATGAGAATAAAAATTTCGTAGCCAATTAATCATTTCCTTTCCTAAGTTTTGTATGAATTCGGGGTGAATCAGGTCTGGTCCTGGGGCCTTCCCTGCTTTCAGTAACTTTATGGCTTCATTCATTTCTTCAGTCGAAAAGTCTTCAGTTAGTTCATTGTTGCGCGTGTCATCCTTCCACATTTCTGATGTGAGGCTTGAGAGTCTGCGTTGAAATTTGCGGTCTATTTGTTGGTGTCGTCCATTTTCCACAACCTGCGATGCAATGGCATTAGGTGTTACAGGACATTTCGAACAAGTTCTGGAACTTCTTCCAGTCAGGCGATTGACCGTGTTCCATGCCTTACGGCTGGAGTGGGTAAAGTCTATACCTTCGACTGTCTCAATCCATCGCTCCTGACGTTTGGTGTTGAGGTGCTGCATCAGGCTTTCAGACCTTTCTTGGAAGTCTTCAGGTGTTTCGGAGTCATTCAGGTCTTCGTACATACTTTGACACATTTCGTCCCAGCATGGTATGTATTCCTTGCGTTGGCCACGGGGAATTGCCTGTTTAGCTGCATGACGAAGCAGATCTGTGAAGGCTGTGTAGGAGGTATTGACATCTGCATTATTGGGTGGGGGTAGGGTATGAACTAGTTTACTCGTGATTTCAGAGAATTGCTTCCATCTAGCCTTCCTAAAGTTATTGATTGATAAATATTGATATATTGATATATTGATATATTGATATATTAAAGATATATTGAAATATTGATAAACTATTTTGCAATCTTGTGGAAGTCATTTATTTTTCTTACTGGACCAATAAAATACGTAGGATACAATATTTTGTTGCAGACTTTCTCAATGACATAGACTACAAGATGCATCATGTAATCTAGGCTGCCAGTTATTTGTTGCATTCTTTAATTTAATTCAGTAGCATTTCATGCCATAGCCTACGATAAAACAATAACGCAAACACAAAAATAAAATATCAGCGACAGCATAATTAAAACCTGAAATAGAAGACCATGTGGATTAAATAAAAAACAAAAAAGCAAAGTAATGAAAGTATCTTCATATTACAACGTGCATTGTAAATTATACAGTAGCCAAATTCTAACGGAAGTGATTTGAAGGTTCAACCACTGGCTCCACGTCTTTCGTTGACTCTTCTCCGTTTGAGCGTAAACAATTCTTGCACAGCCGGCAATTCTCTCTGTCTTTGCATTTCCACAAAAGTACGCGAACAGATAAAATTGAAATCGATGTTATGGCACAAACTGCGCACACTGCCCAACCCAGGAAATATGAATAACCATATTCTAGTGTAGGATATCCTCCAGTGAAACAACACATCGTTATGAGACTGGATATGCCTGAAAACAAGAAATAGGCTACAATTGTTCGAGGTTATTTATCAATTTCAATCAATCGATTGAGAGTGACAAAATTTTGAAAATTCCGTAGGCCTAATGTCTTTTCGTTTGTGCCCATGGCGCCAAACTTATATACTTTTACCACCCCATGGATCGATGTTTGCCTGAAATACATTGAGAGGTTACAAAAGTTACTCTTGGACAAGAAATTTTATAAGCATGAAATCAATACAAAGCATATCTACTGTATAACAAAGCAATCAAAGTTAAATAAACAATTTCGTTTCTAACTTTGCCTACTACTCACAAAAATACGGCTTAAGTCATTGGTGTGGCAAAACTTTTAGTCTATCACAATCACCTGCCAAGCCATAATTTATTGCCGTAAATGTCGCAGTAGTCTTCAAACTCATATCCTCATCTCCTTTCTTTATCGCATAATATACAAGCGTCACAGAAAATACAACTGCAAGAAAGTTTATGAAAACGGTGAGGAAAGCAAAGAAACCAGTTGCGAAAAGAGCTCCAACTTTTTGATCTGCAAAAGATGTTGATTTTAGTTTAACTTGGGCTGCTCAAAAAAAATACCAGGTCAAATATATAGGCCTATTAAATGAACTGAAAAGGTCTTTTTCAGCTTACATACAGTACTAGTAGCCTACTGTAATATCCCGGTTAGGTTTGCATCGGGACTTTACTACGAAGTCAAAGTGGTTTGCAACTTGAATCTTAGTAGGCTGGTTTGTGCTTAGGTGAGGCCAAGGTGCAAACTTAGTGGTTATGCCTTATAAATACACTACAGTGTAGGCTTACCTAATAATCGTATTATGATTTAGGCTATGGTACGTAAGTTAATACAAGGCCTAAATGATTTAGGCTAAATCAGCAAAGCTGCGTAGACATTGATTTTAGGGCATTCATAATCATTGATTCGGGCGTAGGCTCCTAGACACCATCAACATGGTTTCTCCAAACATCCCTGTCCTCTCCAAATTTGACAGCCCATGTTCCTGTACCCAAGTGTCATGTTCTAGTTGATGAAAAAGGGTTTTTGCCTGTCGATCCCTTTTTTTATTGCCATAGTTGGAAACATAGTTCCACCCAACTGCACAAGTTGGAAACAGCCTGGTGAGTTGTGATATGGGAATTATCGCAGCACTAAAGAAATATATAAGGTCAAACCAGTGACGTCCTGTCTGCAGTTATGTAATGCTCTTGGAACTTTTGTTGAGCACTTTGCTAGCAGACATCTTGCTGTTGCATTGCGCAATGCGCATAGCTCATCGGCCCGGCAATTTGATCACTCTGGCAAGATGGGTGAAAGCACCCAAATGTGTTTTTTACGTAGGCCTACCACAAGTGGAAAAATCCCACTCTGCATTACTTATACAGTAATACGGCGTCCCTGGCTAGTGTAAGATTTGCTGCACGGAGGAGACCTTTAGGTCGAAAAAGTGACGTCCTGTCTGCAGTTAGCCTATACATCTTTGAGATATATAGGCTAACTGCAGACAACGTAAAAAGAACAAGAAAAAAGGCTATGAGGTGTTGGTTATGATGACCCTGCTCATATGCTAGATGCAGCTCAATATATCAAGCTTTCTGGAATGCAATATAGGGTGCGACAATAAAGAATGCTTTCAACAAGGCCGAATTGCTAACGCTGAGTGGTGGAGCTGATGAAAAAGTTGCTTTGATGGCTGATTTATTTGCACAGCTTTAAAGCATTAAATATTCCAATTGACAAAAGCACTAGCCTATACAAGAGTTTGTGCATGATGAAGAAAATAACAAAGAATTCTTGCTTGAAGGTTTAGATGATGTCAATGAGGTGTTGGAAACAATGCAAGCAACAAACGATAATTCAGAAGATGAGAGTGATCATATGGTTGCCGAAGCTTGCACGCATCGCCCGGAACCAACGGCGAATGATGTCGTTTTTAATGGGTTTGAGCATATAGCCTAAAGCAAAGTCTTTGAACTTGAGAATCAATTGTTATGTCCAGATGTAGGCTACAAACTCAAGCAGAAGATTATTATCACGAACTGAAAAATTCCTTCGAATACTTTCAGCGAAAATTAAGGCAGGTGGTATTGTAAGTTCATCGCAAAAGAGAGTATAAGACGCACCAACTGGCCATCCATGATAATTATGTTTAACCCTATCTTAATACGAGCTGTTTTCGCACGCGAAAAGCACGTCACGGGCTATCTTAGCCCCGTGCTAATTAATCGCTAATAACGGGAGCTATAAAAAACACAGAGCCAAAGTATTTTACAAGATAATAGCCATGTGTATTGTGCGTATAGAGATTAAATTTTTACCCAAGATTAAATTTAAATTTTTACAAATTTAATGAAATAAATGTTTGAGATGAAAAAACGTCAGAAAGTTGGTTTTAATTTTAATTTCCCAAAAATAGCTTCAAATTTGAAATTTTTGAATTATAACATAGTCATAGAGCAATGTTAAACTAAACAAAAATTACTTTTGCTCATAAAGACATTTTTGGGCGTTTTTACATTTCAAAGTAATTGCACTAACATTTATGTTGCAATAACATTAACATACATATAACTACCAAAGAATAAAAACTAAAAGTCAAGAAATTTCACATTTCTAGCATATTTCCTTTTGTGAAATATTTCACTACTAGAGTAGGGCGTCCTCATAAAACCCCGTGTCGCTACAGATAGGGTTAAATTGTGAATTTTAGCGCTGCAATGTTGCTTGTTTAACTTTCAATTTGATGAAATGATTAATTGCATATAGCCTATCAATAAATTACTGAAAACGTTGAACCTAAATTTTGTCATATTTTTTTACGAACTAAATTGAGATGCGAACTTAACTGGGATGTTACTGTAAGCTACTCAAATATGCTAGTTTCGTGCACTACAAATGCAATAATAAGCTTACAAAAGGCTTAAGAATGCTTGCAACGGTAAATATATTAGTCTATAGTTACTTTTGCTATATCCGTAGCAAGTTGAGTTATTGCAATAACTCCACAATCCTGTTGAAAACCCAATTTCTTTGTCTTCTCCCCATTTGGGAGTGGCTAGTGACGTCACTGATAGAACCAGTGCTGTTACACTTAAAAGCACCAGGAAAAAGAGGCTCAACAACGTTTTCATTTATGCTCTGTAAAGAAAAAAATATTTTTCAATTATCAAAAACGTGTCATTTTTGCTGAACGGAGATGCTTAAAAGCTTTTAAAAAGCGTCTTGTCTCAAAGGCTACCGTACATTTTGCAATGAGTTAAGCATAAGTGGAGAAAATGTTATTGACTTCAGTCTTTGTCATTTGGAAGTTAACTATCGGTAGGAGTACCATATGTTCTCTTTTAGGAGGATTTCTCCTTTTTTTTCCTAAAAAATGAATTGTCCTCCGAGGACACTTGAAAACGCTCAAATGTCCTCTTTTTTGCATTGCTATTATTTTCAACTGGACTTTATTTTAATATGACGTTTGACGAAAGCTAAATAAGGATAAGCAACGATACCAAAAAGGAAAATACAAACGAATCTATTTTCACACGAGTCAGTTCAATCATAAACAGCTAAAAATCGATTTCAATTAGCTAGTAGCTAGATCATCTTCAGTTAAGCCTATTCAAATAGAAAAAAGGAAGTATGAAAAGTATGCTTTCTGTGAGCTGTGGCAGAAGTAGGCTCTCCTTGTTTAAGAAAAGTGTTTTATTGACTTTGAAGTTGACAATACATTGCTTGCTGTGGATATGGTGGTTACATTTATTTCTGTGGCAAACGAAGGCAGTGCAACTGGATGATCATGTCAGATATAGCCTATTTTTGTTGTTCGACTTTTGTATTGCCTATTTGGATGAATAGACCACAATTTTATTTTCCGAGTTCACGTCCTTTGATTGGATGCTTATTCTATCTTACACCAAAGAATAGAAAAACGCTTTTCAGCGGTGTGTGGAAGTATCTGTCAGAGAAAAATGTTGGCATTGATGATGCTAAGCTGTTCCATCTACACCAAAGCTAGTGCAACGGTGTTTTAAACCTGATAGCTAGCTTGCATTAGCTTTGTTAAATGATGGCACATTAGAAAATGGACAGAATAGTTCAAACCTTGTAGAACTATGGGTTTTTTTAATGAATTGGTAAAAATCGAGCAATTCTTCGTCTGCAACAGACTATGGCTCAAAATGCTAATCGCATGTTTTCCGTGGGGAAAATCAAATGAACAGCAAAATGTTCATCGACTGAATCTGACAAATAAAGATTGGCTTCTTTGCCTTCCGTCCACCTAATCTAAATCTTCAACCACCAGGTGTAAGCTTGGATACGACGACATCTAAGAAGATGAAAAATTTGTTTAAACGGAAAAATCCACTGCATTTTACTTGCTTACTAAACATGTCCTCTTTTGGGATGATGAAAATACGGTAGGCCTAACTACCGGTAGAATAAATTTTCATCAGTGGCAAAGACTGCACAGGTTTTGTTGGTTGAATTAACAACTGCCATCACAAATGAACGTTTGTGGTAGGCTGGGGATAAAAATGGTCATTCCAAATCGTTAGTAGCGTTGACAGGGGGGTTTAGAGAGTAGGCCTACTTTTAGACCTGGGGCAGAGATGGTTTGAGCAGGGGCGCCGGAACGATTTTTGACTGGGGGGCAAGATTACAAAAAAAGGGCACTGTTGTTTACTAAAAGGCTAATTTTTTTTTAAGTTTTAAGATAAGATATAGCGATAATGCTAATCTATCAGCTCAGTATGTGTTGAGTAATGATAGCCTACAAGTGTCCGGTATGCAAAGAAGGGCATCATGCTATGTTATAATAGGCTTGCCATACGTCCCGGTTTAGCCGGGACAGTTCCGATTTTAAGGCCTTGTCCCGTTGTCTCGCCCGGTTAACCAATTTGTCCCGGGGTTTTCAATTTGAGATTTGCAAAAAAGAATTCTTGAGCTAGTCATCTTAAACAATTCTTTCTCAAGTGGGTCTGCGGAAAATATCAACAAAATGTTTCAGAAGCAAATGATCAACATCGACTTCTATTTCGATGAGCACGTTTTGGTAAAGAAATAGATGTCTAAGAGTGAGAGGAAAGAATCATGGCAAAATGCAACGACATCTCTTGAACAAAAGTAAACTTTTAACAAAAACATAACCATTCCAAACTTTCAAAACCTTGTCGAGTTTATGTTTTGTTTGCCTGGGACATCAGCACCAGTTGAACATTTTTTTTCAATTATGAACAATATGTGGTCTGATGACAGAGGCCAAATGCTAGAACAGGATGTCAAAGCTCTCCTCACTCGCATAATTAATGTTGATTTGACATGTAGTGAATTTTATGAAAAGATAAAATCTAACACTGTCTGTAGCCTACTTTCGAAAAAGGTACTTAGCACAGAAAAATATTATTAGGCCTGATTCATGTGCTCATAAATATTGTTAAGTTCCCTTGCTTTCGTTGAAGAAATAGGCTTAAATATATTGATAATTTTCCCATATTAAATAATTAGTTGCATTAAATTATTTTGTATTATAAACAGACATAACTAAGCAACAACACTACATTTATCATTATAAAAACAAAAAACAACAAGCGAACGTTTTCGGCTAGTCATATAGCCCTTTTCAAGCCTATAAGAAAAAATACATTATTAAAAGAAATGCTAAAGAATCATATAGTATCACAGCAAAAATATGGTCAAATCTAAACATTTGAGAAACTGCCTCGCTCAAACAAAATGATAACTGAAAATTACACAGCACAACGGGTCAAGTATTTCAGAGGTAAAATTAATTGATTGTTCAGACAAGGACTCAGGCAGATTACGCAAGATTATGTCTGTTTATGGTTTAAAAGAGTTACCTCTCTACCCAAATTGTATTTTGTATTAGGCCTACATTAAGATTATTTGCAGTTTTATATGCGTCCCAGATTTGCATTTCTAAAAAAATGGCAAGCCTATGATATAATGGTGTAACCTACTGTACTGTCAAGCCTTAAAGCAGCCTGCGGCCATGGCCACTAAGTAGTGCTTCAATGACTGCCGATGCTACCTCCTCAATCGGCCAAGTTTGGCCGCCAGTCTCTTCTAGCCAATTATTTAATTTCGCAATAGAATGATCGTGGATTAACTGTCGAAAATATGTAGTGTCAAAAAGTGACACAAAATTAGGTCAGCGCGTCATAATCGCCACTGTTGCATTGTGCGGGAATATTTGTTATTGCTGGAATATATCCATCTGCAATCAGCCGATCACCAGCGCTGTAAGTCTTGTTTGTAATTCCCGATGTATATTTGAACAAAGTCTTAATCGAAAGTGCTAATTTACATCGGCTGGCAATATTGTCGTTTTTATGTCGATTCGATGTTGTCGGACATTGAATCGTTGTTAAAAAGGAGAACTAGGTTAGTTGACATCCGAGGGGAAAACATTTTATTATCCTATTTTGCAAAAATTATGCTTCTTTTAGTAATGTCCTTCACATCATTGAAATACTTATTTTATTCCCTTGCCGTCATCGTCAACACATGTCGAACGTTGCTTTTCGTTGCTAAAAAGAATTCTAGAGGAGTGGCGAACTTCTTTAAAATCAGCCACATTGGAGACACTCGTGCGAGTGTCGTTAGATGGTCCCGCAGTAGTCTACTGGATTACAATCTCGATAAAGCAGTTATTGCGTGGTGCAACGATTCTATTGTAGGACGTCGCCCAGGCCCAGACTTCAACAACGCTAAGTGACGATTTTAGCATTGTTGCAAATTTAATTATATTTACTTGTGCTATCGTTATTTTGTATTTTGGCCTCCAAACACGCAGATTTGGCCGCCGAGAAGGAGCTCCCGGTAGGCCACGATGGCTGCCGAAAAAACAACGAGTTTTAAGGCGAATAGCAGAAATTGTTATATTGCAGAATGTGCAGTAGCTTACATGACTTTAAAAGGGCACCATTGCCCCCCCATCTGCAGAAAAATTGAGGGCAGGGGGGCATTCGCCCCCCCTGCCCCCCCCCGCTTCCGGCGCCCCTGGGTTTGAGGGCCTGAAACCTTTCCAAAGGACCGGGAACTTGACGAAACAACCACGTATGCTTTGGATGTAGGGTAGGCTATTTTGCTCTGAAGGGTCTTGATTGATTTGGGCCCGAGAATAGTGGCACCGGGCCCAAATTATACTCTCAACGACCCTGAAAATAGTATTTGCTTGGTGGCATCCATCTTTTGCTTGTCGAGTGTTCTCTGTCCACCACTGTTTCTCAATGAGAGCCTACAAGAAATTCGCCTAATTAGAGCCTTGGATTTTTTGTAAAAGTCGTGGTTATTATCAGGTTAGGAAACATTTTGTAGCACTTTGGTTAATCACTTTTCCTTCAGCTGTAATTTGATCTTTTCAGCGATAGAAATTATGATCTGCTCGACACTGGTCAGTCCTAGAAACAGCTTTAGTGAGGAGCACTATGATCACGGTGGTAGGACGCTTTGTTTGGCCTTTCCATTAATCTAACATGAATGACCTTTCTGGGAGCAATTTGCTTCCCCAAGTAGGCTAAGCTACGCAAGAAGTCATCGAGACATGAAAACTTGCTCACTGTGTCAGAGACTAAAAAACAGAACGCACTAGTAGCCTATTGCTATTAGAGTGGCTTAGCCCTGACACAGTGTAACCATTACAAAAAATGTTTACCATCAATGGTTTTCCTTCTATTGGCTAGCCTACAACATTAATTTGTTACTTTTCACATATGATATATAGCCTACTGCTGTAGCTTAGTGGGCAACAGCCTACAGATTATTATAAGCCATGGTTGGTAAGCTCTAAAACTATCAATATTAGTAGGCTATGTAGCCTCAATACCATGCAGTCCTCTAAAGTAAACATTGTTAGTCTTACAGTAAATTTTACATGGGCTAACGTAGGCTGAAAAACTAGTTGTAAAATTCAACCTAGCTGATTTGTAGCATTGTTGATGATACACAAAAAGAAAACAATAACATAAATTTTTCTTTTATTGTAATATCGATTAGTTAGAATTTGACTGGGTCTCATTTTAAACTTTGACTACTATGGACGGGGTACTAATATCACCTTTATAAACGTTCACTTGTATTTCAACAACGTCGACAAATATTTGTTTAGCGCAGTGACGTGTGCTTCAGAAATATCACATGATTTAAAGAAATCATTAATTGTAGAAATCTTTATATCCTCGAAACGAGAAAGCCTGTTCAGAATCTTAATCCTTGCAGGTAGGCCTATGCCTACCTGCAGAAGATTTGGACTAGGCTACTATCGAATATACCCGGCCACTGAAATTATTTCATTCAATTGCAGATAAATTCCCGGGGGGTAGTCCACTTATGAATATGATCACATGTTTCACCCGAAAAACACATGTTTTTTCCACATTTTAGCAACACTGAAAATAGGTCCACAAACCGCTGGGTAGCCACCAAAAAGAATTATAGGCCTAGATGAGACTATAGTTTAACTGCAACTGATAGTTTAACTCGGGCCTGCTGAGCCACATGGAAGGGTTAGTGGCAAGGCTTTATTTTCATTTCAAATAGAAGTTGCACTCAAGAGAACCAGTTGTATTTGAGCAGTTAAAACATAAGACAAAATCACTCAGATAAAATGATTCCGTAGAAGCAATAGCTAGTAGGCTACATTGATAGTCTACTTCATAGAAATAAGAACCGACCAGTGGTTTTAATCAAGGCTTACGACAAAGGGAAAAGTTAGTTCGTGTGGATCCAGTGGTCACCCTTTGGCCAGGGGCGCCGGAAGCGCGGGGGGGGGCGGATGCTCCCCCTGCCCTCAATTTTTCTGCAGATGGAGGGGCAATGGTGCCCTTTTAAAGTCATGTAAGCTACTGCACATTTTGCAATATAACAATTTCTGCTATTCGCTTTTACCCTAATTATAATCTTTCATTTTGCCTTAAAATAATATTTACGTCACAGAATTTTGCAACACAGGTAACAGGCCTTAAAACTCGTTTTTTTTTTCGGCAGCCATCGTGGCCTACCGGGAGCTCCTTCTCGGCGGCCAAATCTGCGTGCTTGAAGGCTAAAATACAAAATAAAAATAACGATAGCACAAGTAAATAAAATTAAACTTGCAACAATGATGCTAAAATGATCACTTCGCGTTGTTGAAGTCTGGGCCTGGGCGACGTCCTACAATAGAATCGTTGCACCACGCAATAACTGCTTTATCGAGATTGTAATCCAGTAGCCAGTAGCCTACAGCAGGACCATCTAACGACACTCGCACGAGTGTCTCCAATGTGGCTGATTTTAAAGAAGTTCGCCACTCCCCTAGAATTCTTTTTAGCAACGAAAAACAACGTTCGACATGTGTTGACGATGACGGCAAGGTAATAAAATAAGTATTTCAATGATGTGAAGGACATTACCGGTACTAAAAGAAGCATAATTTTTGCAAAATCTGATCAAAAAATGCTTTTCCCTGGGATGTCAACTAACCTAGTTCTCCTTTTTAACAACGATTCAATGTCCGACAACATCGAATCGACATAAAAACGACAATATTGCCAGCCGATGTAAATTAGCACTTCGGATTAAGACTTTGCTATAATAAACGTCGAGAATTACAAACAAGACTTACAGCGCTGGTGATCGCAGATGGATGTATTCCATCAATAAACAATATTCCCGCACAATGCAACAGTGGCGATTATGACGCGCTGACCTAATTTTGCGTCACTCTTTGATACTACATATTTTCGACAGTTAATCCACGATCATTCTATTGCGAAATTAAATAATTGGCTAGAAGAGACCGGCGGCCAAACTTGGCCGATTGAGGAGGTAGCACCGGCAGTCATTCAAGCACTACTTAGCGGCCTTGGCCGCAGGCTGCTTTAAGGCTTGACAGTAGGTTACATCATTATAACATGGCATGATGCCTTCTTTGTATACCGGACACTTGTAGGCTATCATTACTCAATACATAGTGAGCTGATAGATTAGCATTATCGCTATATCTTATCTTAAAACTTGAAGAAAATTGGCCTTTTAGTAAACAAAAGTGCCCTTTTTTCGTAATCTTGCCCCCCCAGTCAAAAATCGTTCCGGCGCCCCTGCCTTTGGTGTGATATTTTTAGAAGGTAATTAGACACACATGCAAAAATAAAATCGTGCATTTCTCAACCTAAAAGTAAATTATCAAGATGGTTACTAAATTAATGTAGGTGAAAAGCAAACATTTTTTAAACACTGATATCTTACTCAATATCAATAAAATTTTCACACATCGTTTCTAAGCATCTAAAGTAAAGTTCCAAGTAAAGATATTTCGGTACTGTTACTGCGAGAAGAAAAAATGTTTCGCATTTTTTACTAAATTTTTGTCGCGGTGATCAACAAAAAATTGCTGGGGTAGTGTTATAAAAAAATCGTGATAAGGATCTCTTTGTCATAGCATAATCTAGTAGTATTAAAAATTCGACAGAGTTTGGTTAAAAAATGCCTGAAAAATCTTTGTTTGAAATTTGAAAAAAGTTAAAAATTTGCATTTTACAATACCGTAACCAATTAACAATAAAAATTGCTATGAGCGTTATTATAGGGACGCCCTTTTTTTAACTCGTTATAAAACCACTAAAAATGCCTTAATTTTTACTGAAAAACTAGGCAGCATTGTTCTAACATGAATGAACCTTCAGAAAATCGCTAGAGAAAAATTGATAATTTGAAAAATTTTATGTTTTTGCGTAGCCTAAGTGTTCTACCAAGGCATAGTCAAGTCCTACCAAAGGTGTCTTAACCAATGCAGATTCATTTTTGTTTGTTTTGCCATGAGTGGATTTCTTTGTCAGCTATGCCACAGCAAAATAATAAGCTTGAGACCAAAAAACGCAGGCCAGCTAAACGTCACAGCTTAAATAAGTTCATTTAAATTATAAAATTTATAAGCCTAGGCTACATGCTACATAAAATATCAAATGATGTCATTTAAAAAAGTCAAAGTGTATCCACCACACCTCTTTTCGCCAAATAGCGAGAAGGTTTGAAAACTCCATCACAAGCTTCGTCGAAAGGTCGCCACTCGCCATGCTACAAGTAACTTATGCCAGGCTACTCAGCTAGCAGAACTTGCAATTTTTAATACAGGTTTAACGTCTTTCAACGTTAAAACGATGTAAAAGCGGCAACTTTTACTGAATGGACAGTTGAAATGTAATGATCAATTTCAGAATAATTTTATTTATTTTTTATTATGTTGAGCTTGAGCAAACGTGTCACATTTTAAGTGCAGTAATGCTCACAATGTTGCGTTCATATGAGCATTGGTTATTTATTTGAACATCAAACGATGCTTTCCATCCGAAAGTTGTATTTCTTTCGAACTATAAGGAGGAGAACTGTGTTACGCCAAAACCAGATCGTCAATTTCAATGTGAGATTCTGCATTTATACCAGAAGTCGGAAACGTTTTTGGTACGTCAAGAGAGCAATGAAAGGACATATTTGAAAATGTATTTCCGTAAGAAACAAACAATGCTTTAACACTTAATACAAATAACATGTAGTAGCGACTGGTGTTGTAAAATTGGGGCCGCGTCTTCGCTGACCACGAGAAAAACGGCTGGGGTGTTGGAGGGTCTCCCCAAGAAAAATTTGAAAAACTACATTTAATTTGGTGCATTCTGAGCGTATTTTTGAACTCTAAATTGTGATGAAAAATTAAGATAAAACTTTCGCACTTTGAAATTTCGAAGGTTAGATTCCTCTGCGAGCCAGATGCCGTTATCAAAAGAGCCATGCGTTCCCGACCCCTAATTTATATAAACTTTAAAATAAAAAATCTGACTTGTAGACTTCTTGCTAAACTTAATACTCTCTTTATCTGGATGCAAAGTGTTGTTGAGCTACATAACGGAAACGAGGCAAATACTGTACGGTACATGAAGCCATTGTATAACATAGTGCTTTAACGATATAAACACGCATCAGCTTACGTTAAAATATGGTCCAATACGATTTGCCAAATGACAAACCGTTTCCAATTTGGCAAGAAATAATGTTCTATTTTGTTAGGTTAAACAGTAAATGAACATAAAAATGCCACAACACAAACATCTAAAATAAACAAAAAATAGTTTTAGCAAACTAAATTCACACAGTAGAAAAGTTTTGCCCTTAATAAATATAATCATTTTTAAATAACTTACGAGCCAAATTAAGAAAGGCGCAAAAGCAATACAATGTTGTAAGAAAAACGTTTAAAAGGATTTCTGTATATAGCACTTTTAAAAATACATCATTTACAGTAGATCTTAGCTTGCAACGACTGTGCAGCCATTGGGAGTCACTGCATGCTATGCAAAAAGACATCTTTGATAAAGGGAATATCAAGCAAAAGGTAACAGCAGCTAAAAACAACAAAAAAAATTTTACAGCAGATGTAAGATTTCATTATATAAATCCATTGATACTACTTATAATAAAATATTTGCAGCGCATGGTTTTAAAATATTGAAAGCTCTGTACGTCTCGTAATAACGTCTCAGTGTGTCAAATGGTGTTTAATACCAACGTAAATAAATTGAAGGTATGAAATGCACTTCAATGATTTCAGATCTACATCCCAGACAGCAATTCAATCGTTTTTACATTGATTCAACGTCTGCAGACGTTGAATCAATGTAAAAACAGTTGATTTGCTGTCAGAGATTTTGAAAATCAACAAATTCATTCGACTGGTAGCCAATCTATTCAAACATGCAAAGCGTTTAACACTGCAACAATAAAAAATTGTACATTCAAAAGAAACTAGCAAAATTTACAAAAGACAACACAAAACACCATGAAAAACAATCACTTAAAGAAGACACAAAATTACACAGAGTATATTATACCCAAGTTAACAATGCCGTTCTTTTGACTTCAATATTGCCACTACACAAGGCTGAATATAATGATCATGACTCCAGTGAGCCTAGCAGATACGAAAATACAGAAAAAACGAGGCAGACGAAGTCGGACTGAAGGAAGAAGATGCGATGGATAGAATGAGATGGAGAATAGAGTGCAGGCAATCGCTGCAAGGAAAGAACCTGCCAACCCCCACTCGTGGGAACAAAACCGAATTTGGATGATGATGAGTACGTGGGAAAGTTTGGTTAATGGTAACGAAATCGAATATTTCTGCAATTTGTATCATCACGAAGAGCACCATCCGGACAACCGTTCATACAATGCTCACCGTATTAATTTATCCAATCGTTTCTATTTGAATAAGAACCTATTAATTGAACTTGCTGAAACAAACATTAGATTCGATTGTGTAGCCATGTAGTTTAATCTGTGTGGACAAGGAGGACATGACTCTATCACAATTTAGTGCAGTAGGAGTCAAAAAATAAATTTCAACCAAAGGCTATCTCAAATAGGTGCCTCTGAACATGGTCATTTTGCCGTTGAGAATTTGTGTGTTTTTCGATTAGTCCAGAATTTCTTGGCCAGTTAAATCATTTTTCTACTTTGAATCAAAATACTGTATTAGTAACCACGTTACTAATTTTCAGCTTTTGCATTACGGATGAGTGTCTACTGCCGCATTGTCGTTCGTTGCTTTTAGTCGTTGATAGCGCTTTCAAATTTTCAGAATTAGGCTATCACATTCACGATCTACACGTCAAGCCTACCGGCAAGATAGAAGAGTGTATAAGCGGTTACATCTAAGGCTGAGTTAAGTTTTCTCTGGCACTACAACAAAGTAAAAGAACGGATTTGTTAACTAGGTTTGTACGTATTTATAAGTTGTTAAAGATAAGTCTAGCAAGAAAGCAACTTTTTCTTTTTCGTTTCTATCTTTTGTGCTGGAACATGAACAGGCGAAAATTGATGACCTTTGCCCCCAACATGCGATTGACGTCACCGGCCTCAAGAGAATAAACTTTAGACTCTGTTATGTCACTGGTAAACTTGGTATAAGACGGTTTAGCGGTGATGTAGACGTCATCATAAGGAGCGCGGAGCAACATGAAATCGACTTCGAGAGGCTCAGATATCTAGGAAAGTTTGCAGCAGCTTTATGAAAAAGATTATCAATAACACATTAAAATGGATGTCTTTATTTAAATATTTTTCTGCAGTTAGGCTCCTGCCTCCAGGTCTTGATAGAGGTGATCACCTGATGATCTAACTTAAAACTTCAATTTATTTGTAACAAACTGGATTGTCAATAGTAAAACGAAAAACAGCAGTAACTGAGTGGACATATCTAAACAACATTAAAACTAGTGAATAAAAAAATAACAGTTAACCTCTCAAGTACATGTAGCCCCACACAGAGTGAAATTTCCATGCCTTTTGACTCTTTTTTATTTCTTTAAAAGTAATGTCTAAAACATAGTGTTGGTCGGTGGAAGTGTAACGGAACTGCAAGAACTTTTGAATAGGATCAAGTCAAGAAGTGAAGAATATAGTTTGCAATTGCATCCCACAGAAACAAAAGTGATGGCCATAAGTAAAAGGGTGAAATTTGTCCAAACTTATACATTGGTGGTAATGTTGTTGAAAGTGTAAGTAATTTCTGTTATCTTGGCAGTGTCATAACTGACATTTATGATGATAGCACGGAAATTAGAAGGCGAATTGCTATGGCAAAAACAGCTGTGACATCACTTACAACGGTGTGGAAACAGAGATCAATTAGTAAAAACACAAAATTAAGATTGCTGCGAACTCTCGTTTTCCTAATTGCCACATATGGATGTGAAATTTGGACATGCAAAAAACGTGACATTAAAAAGTTAAAAAGTTTTGAAACGTGGTGTCACAGAAGACTATTACGCATCAGCTGGATGGAAAGAAAAACAAATGAATTTATTTCCCAACAAATAAACGATAAATGGAGTTTGATTAACAACATTAACCTCAGAAAATTGAGATATTTCGGACACATAGCAAGAAGCAACTCGTTGGAAAATTCAATGTTGACTGGGATGGTGCAAGGCAAACGAACAAAAGGACAACAAAAAATGAAATATTTTGACAATATCAAGCAAATTACAGGAATAAAAAGCATGTCGGAAACACTAATAAAAACAAAAGACAGAACAAAATGGAGGCAGTTCATAAGGGAGATCACAGCTGATCAAACATGATCATTCTGTTGAAGAAGAAGAATGTCTAAAAAGACATTATTGACCCAAAAAGAATGTCTAAAAAGACACTATGAAAAGTAACTACGGACAAAGACCAGTGTTTCGATCTTCCGATCTCTTCAGCGTAGTAAAAGGAAAGTGGAAAGTTATCTTCAAGTGTTGGTTGAGATGATGATTTGAAACTTGAGTGATTGTTGTGAGACTGGTACACCCCTACAGGTACACCCCTTCATTTTCTTTGAATTTTAATACTTACATGTGCCGCTAGTATCTAATTTCTTGCATTTTAGATCCATCTCAGATGATTGTTATGTCCTAGCTCAGTTGCAAATTCTTGTCTTTTTTTCTAGTTTTTATTTTTAACAAATTCCTGTCATTTCTTAGCACAAATTCTTTCAAAAAAATCACACCTTCTAATAGGCGGTAAAATTACGTTTCGCTGAAGTCCGAAATTAAAAATTAAATCCAGTCTCAATCACTCAAGTTTCAAATCATCATCTCAACCAACACTTGAAGACAACTTTCCACTTTCACTTTACTACGCTGAAGAGATCGGAAGATCGAAACACTGGCCTTTGTCCTTAGTTACTTTTCATAATGCATTTTTAGACATTCTTTTTGGGTCAATAATGTCTTTTTAGACATTACTTTTAAAGAAATAAAAAAGAGTCAAAAGGCATGGAAATTTCACTTTGTGTGGAGCTACATGTACTTGAGAGGTTAACTGTTATTTTTTTATTCACTTGTTGATTCATTCATATCAGTTTGTATCTTCTGTGGATCCTTCTCTAGTATCATGGGTCAATCCTATAGATGTTTGCTGGTACACCCCTTCATTTTCTTTGAACATTAAAACTGTTTGAAAAATATTGTAAAGCACAAAAATGGTCGGGATTACTACTTCATTGATTGTTGTGAATATAAGAGCAGTGATTATATCAAAGGTGATTACCAAAGTTATTTTCCAGCAGCAGTTTCGGGTTATCGAAGATTAAAAAATTATCATACTAAGATATCCACGTAAAAGGCTGAGTGTGCTCCCGGGCGTGAGTACTGCTTTGTAAAACCAAAATTGTAGGTCTAATGACCAATTTCCAAAGCAACTCGCTTTGAAACAACACCTAAAAAAAAACAGAAAATCTTGCCAAGTCGGCATCATCGGGACCAGGCCAACTTGGTCTCATGAAGGTGGGTGGCCCAATTAAACGGATAAAGTATACTAAAAAGTGAATTTGTCACTGCTCAAATACGGCCCGGTTGGACGTGGGCTACAATGTAAGACTATCACGCGACACATATCTGCTTCATAAAGCTGTTTGGACGAAAGCCAGCGACCCACTAGCCCATAAACAAAAAGTTTTAAAAACTTAGTTTTCCGACCACTAAAGTGCAATTCAGTGAGCTATTTGATTAGATGAAGTACACAACATAACCAGATAATCAGTGCACATATTTTACAATAGAGTGGTGATTGGACCGAACTACGCGTTCAGTTGAACCAGAACATCTTAGTTTTACCTTAGACTTGAGGTACATCTGGTAAGTCAGTCTCCTCTCGGCAGTCATGGTAGGGTTGGAAGGGTGTTGCTCTACTGCTGAGACAAACGCCTAGTTCGTGCAGATAATTGGCATTGAAACGCAGAAAACTTACAAATGTTAACATATTTGATTAAATAAGAAATTCCTAAACACAAAATGAGTATAAAAAGTTAAATTAATCAAAGTATCGATAGCTAAAAAAAACATTATAACGTTTGATTTCCATGCTATAAAACGTCAGGGTGATGTGACAATTGCGCTCTTCGATTGAAAGGTGTTTTCCACATTGCAACTGCTCACAACGCACTTAGCAAAGTGGAACAAATTTGACCAATCTTGAACAATTGGAACAATCTTGAACACACAATGACCCCAAATAGTCTGTGTGGCACTGTAAAAATTCATAGAACGAGATTTTATCCAACAAAAGAACTAATTGAAAGGAGATTTAGTGTATTACATGACGTTTGTTGTCAATCCTCCAACAGTCCGCTATATAAAACTTACTCAGAAGAAAATTGTCGAAAAAAGCTATTTTCGATAAACTGTCGGGTGATACGGTAGTGTAGCTTAGAGACTAAAACAGCTTTCTATTTGTCCCAAGAACATACTTTACAACAACAAAAATCTAAAATTTATGAACAAAATTGTAAACTCAACCTTTATGGCCCATGTATGGCCAAGCAAATGAAATCGATTCGACTCGTAAAATAGCTTTGTGACAAAGTCATCGGTGCGGTAAGGTCTCAATTGTACCTCCACATAGCAAATGTGCTCGCAACTCAAAAGCGAGACAACATTGTGCAGAACTGATACCTGCGTAAGAATAACAAAAAAGTTTTATTTTAATTTGAGACTCATGAAATGAATAATACATGACCTTTTAAGTACTAACTCTGTCTACTTTTGAGATAAATATCGGACAAGAGCATGTATGGTAATTTTCTCCCTCATAAAATAAACTGAAAGCATAACACATCTTATCTCGGTTAGTCGTATCCAGACTTTACGGCCAGTTGCTAAAGATTTAGATTAAGTGGACTGGAAGGCAAGGAAGCCAGTCTTTGTGTTCACCTTCGGGCATTCCTTTAAGTGTCTTGCCAAAGACACAGCCACATGCTCTTGACAGGTGTCGAACAGGCGCCCTTTCGAACGCCGAGCCAGCGCTCTCACCACTCGGCTATGCAACCGACGATCTCGGTTATAACGATTGAAAGCGCTTCCGGTTTGATTGATTGACATTTATTTTGTTGCGAGTATAAATACACATATTCAGCAAAGTCAGATAAAACAAACGATACCGTAGAATGTGTAAATACTCCAACGGGTGGCTGCGAAGTGACCTGGAAGGTCTTCTAGTCGAGCAGCCACCCTCAACAAAAAAAAAGGTAACAAATTAAACATAAAAGAAGCGATCAAAGAAACGAGGCAAAAGAATTTAAAACATAAGTTTACGGTATAGTTGCTTGAATGAACACAAAACGCATCATCTAATAAGAGATCTACATAGGCCTGAAGCCATCATTATTAGTAATACGATAGTAGTTTTACGGTTCCTTAATAGCAACCCCCAAGTATTGCCCATTTATCAGCAGAGTGATTCAATTGAAACAGCAGCCTTGCTGATGCAAAGTTTCACAAACATGTCATTGTCTGACAGTCAAGATCAAATTCTTTACAATTTCTCTTACTCAATCTGATGATGAAGATAGGTTAGAAATGAAAGTATTCGAGAGGTGACACTAGTTTACAAACCTGTTCCTTTTGTTGCATGTTAATGTAATCCAGGCATTGCAAGAGTTCTGTTGGGCTTTTGCAAGAGTGAGGGCAACTCTTTATATGGACATCCATTTCATGAGCCGGTCCTGACCACGGGCATCCTAACTGCTTGAGTCTGAACATTGCGAAAGGACAATCTTTTTGTAAGAAAATCCAAGTACAATATTGTTTGTTTAGTGAAACGTTACTATGACCGTTGTACAATGTCGGAGTACAACCCGAATTCAAAACCCAGATTTTTCAATGAATAAAAACATTTGATGACCAACCGTTGCATCCATTGAAATTTGAACATTTCCAATACGTTTGCTTAGTTTACATTTTCGGCATAAAAATTATTTGTGTTAAACAACCTCTGTGGAAACAATAATTGACTTGTTTTTTTTTCGTACAAAAACTTATTGAAGATATCAAACATACAATAAACTCTGTTGAATAAGTTGGTATTTGGTATTATGCAGGCTACCGGCAAAACACCACTCTTTCAGCGCAGTCGTTCAACTCATGCATGGAGATCCTGTTTCGTGGAAATGTTTCTGAACATGCAGAACATTGCACTGGTAGTTCAGATATGGTTTTCTCCACAGCAAGGTTTCGAATGCATGATCCTCGGCTGATATCAACGCGGCATGAGGGACAAGTCGCCTGCAAATGTAACAGCAACACTGGTCTCGTTTCAATAAACACATAAAACCATATATTAACCACATTTAGGCTGTTGTTGAATAAGTCGTAAGGAGTTGTAGTAAGTTGTACTAATGTTGGTATTAAAGACTAACGTCAATCGTGTGATAAGAACCAAAACAAGAACACTTAAAAATCAAAAAAGCTGAAAAATCTTGTATATTTTATGATCAAGTAAAAATCTGTCTTACAGTATTTGAAAGTATGCTTAATTAAAAAGCAATACATTTAGGACAGATCTTTCCTTCTTTATAGAGCATAGTTTTATTCTGCAGTATATAATTTCATGTCTGATAAAAAAAATTATTCAATAAATATTGTGGTTAATGAAAATGTTTATCAAAATCAAAAATCCAGTTTTTACTTAAGTAAGTGATAACAAAAGAAACTGATAACAATGTTTCTCCGAAAATACTAATCTCTAACATGATCAAGTAAACCGTAATTTCAATCAAGTGTATCACTTTTGTTTGGAAATATGTAGGAACTGAAATTGTAGAATTTAAACCTTTAAAATCAGAAAATAATTGAATTCAAAATGTCTGTTACATAATACCTTTCATGCTAGCATGAATTTTTCAGCACAAAACAACTTTTTTCAAATAGATTCTATTTGAATAAAAACCTTCTGATGATCCCAATAAGGGTGAAACAGCCTGTTAGTGTTAAGGTTTGGCAACATGGCAACTGTAGTTGATGTAAATCGCTCTGCTTGTCTTTTTAGCTTTGCTAAAAAGACTTTTGCTTATTATTAATAGTATAGCCTAAATATTGTTTATAAAGGTCTGTATGTATTTATAAATGTAAGAGTACCTGCTCATCTTTAAGCCTTGCATCAGCAAGAAGATGATGGTAGCAGCCGATACACATCAGATGACCATGGCAACACTGCATGCATGCTGAAGTGGGAAGATCAAGACAAACCTGGAGTTTCAAAATTAATTGGAAGCTTAAGCTGGTGGTATGTTAGTAATGGGATAAGGAAGCTCTTCTAGAGCTTTCGGAACTTGAGCATAAGAAAATCTATAGTGTGCAAGACACCACAGCAATGGTTTACCATCAATTTTGAAATTAAAACCTCCATCGGCTAACACCTGATACATTTTTGTTATAATAAAACAATAGTAGAATAGTATTGACAAACAAGATCAAATAGTTGTAACACATTAATTGAATGATTTCTTTGTGAAGTGGAATGTGATTTCATTTAAAAGTATAAATACTTGGAATTGTAGCATATAACTAAGTAAATAATTGGTTAAACTCAACAGTACATCAATAACAAAAAGAAATCATATTTTACACATATAACAGCTACCTATAATAATTATTACACTGGCATAATATAAAACGGAAAATTAAATTTATTTTTGTTGAATCTATTACTAAATAGTCGATTTTCTACACTAACATCTAAATTAATAGGTTACATAAAAATTTATCTTACACTGCAACTTAAAATATGATTCAATCTGTCTTCTAGCTTTTCTGTTTTATTTTGCGATGAAATGACTTTGATCTTTTTGTTAGGTGGAGCATTGTCTTCACATTCTTCTTCATGAAACAAACTGCTTGTTTGCAATAAATCTTCGTTGTTCATGGTTTCACAAAACACCTACATAAGCTTACATAGCATGTACTTAATGCAATAATACAAAATATGTCATTATTAAAAATTAATTAAACAAAGATCTAATTCAAACAACAAGTGATAAGCCTTTCTTAAAGTTGGTCACTGGTATTGACGACTCAATCTGCCTGAGATCATATACTTCAACTTTGGCAGTGCTGCAAGCAAGTCCAATAAAAATTAATAGTTTTGGGGTGGTATTGGTATATTTCTTCTAATCTTAACAAATCCAAGGTAGGTAATTTATTTCATCTCTATGGAACACATGGCCATCTTCACTTAGTTTAGTAATATGTACTAAGTAAAGTAGGTGTTCGAAGGTGTGCAAAAAAGCTCATAGTATTTCTTGTTTTAGTAATCTGTTGACTAATTGGTCAGTTTAATACAGAGCAGCATTTGCAAAAATGTAAATATTAGACATCAGGGATTAACCTGCTTCCTTCAATGCTCTACTGAATGACTTGCCCTTGCTAAAAAGTTCATACGAATACAAAAGACAGACTAAGTGCCAATGCTGCCACTATTGTCTTTTACAGTCATTTATTAAATCTTAAAAATCAACTTACAATGTTAAAATTGTTTAGCAACAGAGTTCTACTTTAAGTAAAGGTCGAATGATTAAAAAACTCTGTTGACAAAAGCTAGCTAGGGGATACCTAAAACTTTAAAGCATCATATTTCCAAAACTGTAATAGATACTGAGCTAAAATTTGCAATGTACATGGCTAAATCATGCCAAATAACATTTTGACCAAGTTTGAGCAAAATCGAATAGGGTCAAACTGGGATCTTTATGATTTTCAGGACGTTTGGCATGGAATGACCCTTTAAAAAAATAATGTGGCCCTTCAACATACAGTAGACCACTATTTTTAAACTTTCTGAAAACGCTGAATTTATTGTTGAAGAGGTAATCGTTTTTTCATCTTATGAAAATAGACTCCAGATGTTTAGAACTTCTGTTATGGATTGGCCAATCAATGCTGGATTTCAAGCTACAAAAAAGGTGGTTACCAGCTTTTTCCATGGTAAATGACGAAGCAGAGCATGATGTCAAATTACAGCTTGTGACATTTTCAATGCTGCAACAAAAATGGGGATTTCAAAACTTCATCAATCGCTCAGCTGAAGAAATCCAAAAATCAGATTCAAATATCGGTTCTTTGAATTGAAACAAACTCTAGCTGCATATGGATATAAGAAATGTTCCACAGACCACATATCTTGTGTTTATGATATACAGAGTGCTTCTGAATAATATCATTGTTTCTATACACACCAAAAACTGTATTTTTAAAGATTTATCGCATTAGCAACCATGGGTCACACCATCAAGACAATTTCTACAAACTGATTTTAAAGAGCTAAAATTTAGAGTAAAGAGGGACCAGCAGATTTTATCTGACACCTACATGCCTTTGAAAATGGAGTATGCAGACGATGTTGAGTTTCTGGATGAGGAAAGACAGCCACTTGACATGCTACAACCTATTGCTACAAAGAACCTGAAAAACTACAATCTTTTCATGTATGAGACTAAAACTGAATTCACCCACATATTTCTTGCAGACACAAATGAAACTGATGCTGATAGCCTACCGATTCGAGGAAACGAAAATGGCGTACACATAAACTTTTGGGATCATCATTGTGCAGCACTGCCGATGTCAAATCTCGCTGCAAGTTAGGCAATGTCGCTTTCAGATCATACTGGAAACTATGGGGCAAGA
Source organism: Aplidium turbinatum (assembly GCF_918807975.1). Lineage (NCBI taxonomy): Eukaryota > Metazoa > Chordata > Ascidiacea > Aplousobranchia > Polyclinidae > Aplidium > Aplidium turbinatum. The sequence goes on along the minus strand of NC_137475.1, from coordinate 28,302,362 downwards.
GATCGAGAATCCCATTGCAGTTGCGACTAAGATTGTACAGCGCGTGCTGCATCCCAATTATGATCTACAACTGCAATAGCTGGTCTGTTACCAAAGCAAGTCTTGAAAGATTGGATGTCTGTCATCGAAGACATTTACGTGTCATAACTAGTCATACTTGGCCAAACAGTCTTATCTCGAACAAATACCTCTACAAAATATGCAACAGTGAACCATTATCTTGCAAGATCTCCACCATGAGATGGAACATGTTTGGACATCTTCTGAGACTTCACCAGGACTCACCTCCCCAGAAAGCCCTTGAGTTTGCGATAATTGGCAGCAAAAAGTACCAAGGCCGAACCGGACGTCACCATACCAACTTATTACAACTGCTGAGATCTGACATCAGAAAAGCTGGCCTGGGATCCCTGCTCAACAAATCTCATCTCCATCGATTGCAAAACATCGCAAAGGACAAAACAGAATGGAGATCCTATCAACCTTGTTGAAAGACTGATCGAACCCAGCGGCTGTCAAACGATTTGGCTACACTGGCAGCGGAAACAGTTACAATAAGGGACCAGCAGATTACTTTGAATGCATATTGCATCCTTTGCTCATATTACTTGTAACTTATGGTGGAACCCAATTGCAAACCAACACACATGTAAATAGTTTAATTGCATTATTTTTTCAGAAGTACTAAATACAAATGGGCATTGGGCATAAATTAACCAGAATTTAAAAGTGGATTCATTCACAACAAATCTTTTGGACCCACAAAGCAGAAAAATTCATGAAAGAATATTAATAGAGAAGACAAGTGCAAAATAAAAGTAAAAAAAGACTGATTCGAACATGAAATGTTATAAAAAGGACACCATTACATTATAAGAATTTAATAAAATGTGCTCATGAATGTAAACAATGGTGCATTGTCTCCAGAGGTGGGCAGTAGCATGCTGATTTTGTATTGCCGATAGTAGCATGCTACGGTTTTAGGAGAGACACTACAATTTTGTGGGAGTAGTGCACTACATTTCTTTCAATCGCACTCTTGCTACCCGCTACTTTCCAAATTAAAATGAAAAAAATGACTCGTTTTGACAAAATCAATGCAGAAATCATTCACCTATTGCGAAAAAATCAAGTTGCATAATGACAAGAGCAACATGACCGGTCATAACTCTGAGGATGTTCAAAGATGTTCAACTCTGAGGAAGTTCACCTTTTTGGTGTGTTGGTGTCATAGCATGAAATATCGGTATGACATCGGAAAGGAAAGTGAATCATGGAGGCCTTTTTCCAGACAAAAGCAAGTCCTTGGGCTTTTCCAGTGCTGATTTAAAACATATCTTCATTAAACACAACACCCCTATTCCTTCCAGTTCTGCAGTGGAGAGACTTTTCTCTATTGAAAAAGAGGTGCTGAAGCCAAAGTTAGCAGGACTCAGTGACTCGCATTTTGAAATAATCGTGTTTTTGAAAGATGCAAAACAATAAATGTCACCTAGAATGTGTTATCTATGTCGATGTTGAAATGGCAGTGTAAACGAATCACATCACTCGTTTTCAAGGTCAATTTGACGTTACAAAGTGCTTCCTGTGTCAGTTTAAAGCAAAAGTAGCGGTACGGTAGCACTACTTTTATTGACCAGTAACGGTAGCGTGCTACTTTTGAAGTAGCGAATACCCAGTTCTGACTGTATCCAATCTTCCCCATGAAGAAGACTGCATAGCCAAGTGGTGAAAACCCTAAAACAAAGCTCAGAAAGATACTAGTTCCACACCATTCATGAGTATGCAGCTGAGTTGTGTCTTTGGCAGGACAAATAAAGGCATGCTTGAAAGTGAACACAAAAATTGGCTTCCCTACCTTCCTGTTTACTTAATTTAAATCTTTAACGACTGGATGTGTTTGGATATAACAAAAACAATGAAAAAGGAACATAATTGTGACTTTTTCCTTACTAAACTGTTTTAATTATGTTATATTCACATCAGACTGCTAAGTTTGAATTGCTGCAATGAAAGTCATTTCCTTGAATACAATCACGTTTGGAGATTTAGTTAATTACTAATTTAATCAAATGCAGCAAAAAGCTTTGAAAATTAACTATGTGATAAAAGTGTTTTCCCTGTAGAAAAATAACATCTGCATATTCTGACAACAAAACTCCCTTACATAATCAACAACATTAAATAACATATTGAATTGCAGAAGACACCAAACTTTATTAATTGAAAATAATATTGACAAAATTGTTTTTGGAAAAGTCAGTTTATTTCAAGGATCTCAAACACGCGCCTGCGGCCCACGAGGACTTTTAGTGCGCTCGCAATATATTTTTAACTTTTGAAATAATTACTAATTACATAAATTTTTCTACAGATTTCAAAATAGTGATAATAATCATGTTTTAGTTTGCTTCCTTTGTGATAACATACAGTAGCCTACACTGTGATCACAGATGTGATACAACAGGAAGCAGCGAAGCGACAGTTTTTGAGTCTTATTTTGCTCCCCTTATTGCTGCATGTCCTTATGTCCCTATGTCCCATGTCCCTATGCATGTCCAGCTGCTCCCCTTATTTTGGCATGTCATTTAGTGTCTTTGCCGAGACACAGCCGCATGCTCTGAAGCGGTGTCGAAACCACATCGTTTCGAATGTCACACAGATGTTCTCATCACTCGGCCACGCAGCCAGAAAGATAAAATGCACTTAACAATTGCTCAAAACATCTGAAATTCCCATCAAACTTCACAAAACTATTGTCATGCCATTTTGTTGCGTGCAAGAAACTCATAAGGTTATATCACAATCACATTGCCTATTCATTTATTGTGTCGTTATCGCAACAGAAACCTTGGTATTTGCTGAAGTCAGTTCTTCAAGGGTTTAGTTTTTTCCGTGCTTTTGAAAGTTGATTGCAAGGGTTTTACTCTCCTGGTCCGTCATTTCATTTGCGTTCTATTCTGTTTTTCTTTTTTGTTTGTACAGTGTTTATCCATCTCTTTGTTCTAACTACTTTTTCTTGCAAAACAATTAATGAAACAAACTTTAACTAGTGGTTGTATTGTAATCAAAATTCAAAGGTGAGCTTCAAAATGACTTTTATTTGAACCAAACCATTATGAAATCAACAGTGATAAAGATAATTCAGCAGCTACATTTATTTTTTTACATTGTTCAGCTGAGCTACTGTTGGTTTAATTAGTTTTGAATCTTCATTCTCAGGCTAAAAAGCCTTGATAAGTTATTCCTGGTAGTTTCACATACGGTACATGTAGAAGCTGTTGACACAGGGCCAGTTTCCGAGATTGACGAGTAAAGTTTATGATTGTTGAAGTATTGTTGCCGGGGATTATTCTATCCATTAAGTGCCGCTGAATGAAAAGCAGTATTATACTTAAAATGCGTTGCTCAAGTGTAGGCTACACCCCGAGAGTTAAACTAACGCCACTTGATCTTGAAGCTTCTTTGTTCACAAAGCCAAGCGCTAACCAACTGAGCTGTCAGGGCGAATAACAAATAAATAATAAAACATACAACAAATCAGCTTGTGTTTTCACAATGTTTAAGGAAAATATGGGTCCAACTGAACAAAATTTAGTCTCTTTTGTGCAAAATCGGTTTGTCTGACTTAAAAGCTTGTTATTGCAGCTTACATTTACAGCCTATAACAAACTCACTTAACCAGAAAAAAAGACTTAAATAATATATGAAAAATTTATTTAAATTTAAAAAGGATTATTAAATGGTTTCCACCAAATGGTTTCTATTCCATGTTATCTATCCATGAGGACCATTCATCTATAGGCTGGAAAGCTTTTGAATATAACAAATATATGAGTAAAATAATGGAAAAAAGTCAAGAATGATTTACAAAGTTAATATCCAAACAAAACAGTTTTGCTCGTTAGAAACTGTAGCCATTTCTAAACGTTGTCAAGCATTGGTAACATTGCAAGTACCGGTACTTAGCCAAATAAAAATTTAAACAAAAGTACAATCTAAAAGAAAAAAGAATGACACATCAAGAAACCCAAACTTCTAGAATTGTTTTTCTGATGCTCAAGCATTTATTATAATCAAATGTACTTTATAAAGTCATACCAAGCTGGACATTATAAACATACTTGTGATTTTTTTTTTTCTTTGAATGTACGGTCATCAATTTTAAAGATTTTTTTCTGTTTTTAACACTAAAATATCTGAACTCATCATACCATTTTGCAAATAGGCCTTTTTGGATACCCTTCAAAACTTATGTCTAGAAGATCTCCTGACAGCCATCTTTGAATTATTGGTAAACATTTAAAAATGCAGTTGGTTTTAAAGTCATTGAATCTGGAGAAAGTTAGGTATATATATAGTACCTAATGCATCTAAAAACATTAGTATATTACAAATGCAATGAAAACACTTTTTCTCTTCTTATGAGTTCAAAGTAAAAGCAGAGAAAAAGTGTTTTCATTGCATTTGTAATATACTAATTTAATTGTAATATACATTGTAATTTGTAATATAAAATAGTTCTTATGAGTTCAAAGTAAAAGCACTTATTTTCTACATTCTTTCCTCCAGGGATTAAAGGAAGTGGCTATTTTTCCACGTACTTAATACCATGGTTACAATCAGGTGTTGCCATAGTTAGGATTAAAGTTAGGAAGGGTTAAGGTAAGGGTTACAGTTAGAAATAAGATAAGGGTTTTGATCTTTGCTCAGGACTAAAAAAAAATTCTAAAATACAAGTTTTTGTTTTCAACAGCTTTAAACTTTTCTCAAATTAGAGAAGAATTCTTTATCTGGCAACACTATTGAGGCTATTGTTACACTATATAGTGTAAATATAGCCACAGCTTTAAAAAAATCAAAGTCTACCAAAAGTAGTGTGTAACAAATGATAAAAAGCTTAATCCAAAAGAAAACTAGGCTACTCAAAGCTGACACCATAGATGATATTACGCAGTAGAGCTAACCTACTTTGAGGTCATTTTATGGCTCAGAGCGCAATCGAAGTGGTCATTCATTGCGTTCTTTTTCTATTACAAAGAATTGTTCACCAAGCGACATTTGACACCATACGTTCACACTGAGGAAATCGCAGCTTGCTTGTGACAACCAGACAAATGAATGTCAAACTGCTGATTGGTCAAAACCAATGTTTTTGTTTTCCTAATCAGCTGAGCGATGTGCAGCAGAGCATAAAAAGGGGAATATTTATTTCGATTTCTTGATAAAATAAACGATAGAATTTTTCAAAAAAAGTCTTTGAACACACCTCACTCTGCAAGAAAGAACTGAAAAAATTTTGCAACAATGGTTTAATTTAAACATTGATTGCTCAGGCTAGCCAATCCACCTGATAAATAGGCTATCAAACAAAGCGTTGCGGAACACACCATAGCGATTGCTGTTCAGTTTCACTTGAAATTCGGCACAGTTAAACAACATTTTATCTTTCATTTTTTTGTGAGAATATATTTTTTCGTTTTTAAATAACTTATGTCTCTGCTAACACCTTCTGCGGTGACCTTTACAAACTTGTTCCACTTCAATAATTTCACCCACAGTCTTGGGATTGGCCCAAAATCTGAAGAGTTGGCAGCAGCACGTTTGGTAACGAAGGCAAAATTAAGGGTAGCCACTTTAACAAGTCGAAATTCTGCCACTGAAATTGACTAGAATGAAACCGCCAACCAATCATAAGCTACGGTTTAAGTGACGTAAAAAATGACGAAAAGAAGATCATAGAAAGCAAATTAAGTGATGGATTTTTTGTCAGCTGGTTGGCTTAGGGGTTAGGGTTAGGGTTAGAAAGTAGTCATTTCATTGACGCGTGTTCGATTCTCACCACTGTTATTGCTCTTTTTCTTCTGTAATTACCAAATAAAGTTCAAAACAAGCATTAACTCTCTGGATGAGTGCTAGAAGGGTCACAATTGGACGGTAGCCTCTTATAACACGTTCTGATTGGTTGGCGGTTGCATTGTAGTCAATTTCAGTGGCAGAATTTCGACTTGTTAAAGGGGTATTAAAGGAAAAACCTGACTTGGCGATTTTCCACGTTCTTTGTGTTTAACATGCTACCATAAAACGATTTTCAATAAAATTTTGCCCCATTGCGGTCTGACCACCATTGTGCGCGTGCTTTTGTCAGAGCTTTCAAAACGAGATTGGCCTGAGCAACGAAGCGTGCGACTGTAAAGAACGTCATAAAGTCTACGTCATAAAGTCTAGCAATCAACCGATCACGCAATAATTGTTACTGCGGGCGATTTGACTGTAGGCTATGTATGTATTTACATCAAAACAGCACATTTTAACATCAAAACAGCAGACAGTTTGCTCAAAACATCAGATTGGTAACGTGGCTTTTGTTATTGCTGGACTTTATGACGTATTCTTGAGCTGTGTTTGCACGTTTTGGTCATTTTGAAAAAAAATGAAAATAAATGAAACACTGGACTTTGGGCCTTGCCAGCGCCATTGAAAACAAATTTTTTTGGGTAATTGTTTTTGAAATGTATTCTTGAATGTTCAGTTTACTCATTTTAATGCTTAATTCCGGTTTGAAATTTTCCTTTAGTATGCCTTTAAAGTGGCTACCACAATTAAGTCGCAGCCGCGGCAGCCTGCAGTTCACTTCTGCCTGGTTTAAAGTGCAACTGCACGATCAAATTAACATTGGCTAGAATCCATTGCCAAGAGGTCTGGTACGGGATGAAAAACTTAACTTCCTTACAATTGAGGCCCACAGCCAAGAAACCGACCTTTTTCCCACGCTCTCTAGCGCTTCTCTTTCACGCTACCTGGAAGTGGCAAACTCGTCTACGCCACCTAGCGATATGACGTCATTTGTAGTCGAACTTTGTGGAGACCAAACTAGACGCGATAGGTAAATGCGCTAATTTATAAGGTATCTATAATGAAGACGCATCTTTCAGCCAGCATATTATACAAATTTAGTTGTTGATGCCTGTGTGCCAGGAGTGGTTTGCGATACCCATCGCCGAAGGCTAGTTTCGTAGATTTGAACCGGCAAACTTGGTTACAGTAGCCTATATCGAAAAGATTTTGTATTGTACAATAACGCTTCAACAATCAGTTCAGTTTGTTTTTATTTCTGACCATCACAACGAAAAAACGATATATGGCAAACATAGCAGAGGTCTAGAAAAAGGTAGAAGCGACAAAACGCGGACGTTATAACGTGCATGATAGCCTACCAAAGCAGGACAATCAGTTTAAAATATGGCACGGTCGCAACATCATTGTGGCTGTTTTCTGAATCCAGCATAATCCCCATCGTCGCTAGGGTATTTTCTACGAATAAAAGAGACAATGCAGGATGGCAGCACGACTCTGTTCGACTTGCCCAAAACTTCTCCATCCAACAGCCTCTCCAGCACGTGCCTATAAGCGACCAGCCTGAGAGGCATAACAGCTTCGTTAAGTACGAATGGAACAATTACGCAACTAGCTTTTGAAAGGCTGTTGAACAGTAAACAACATTACTCACTCATTTGACAACTTTCCATTGCGTAGTCTGGGCTTGTCATCTTTTTCCCAATTTTCAAAATCATGCTCAAGAAAGTGATTTGAGCAGATAACACTGCTAGGGAAGGGTCCATTCCACATACGGACTTGATGAGCAAACCTGCACCACTTAATTTGCAAATGTTGATCGTTCGGGAAGGCAAAAAATGTCACCTTGCAACAGGAACAGATTTTGTGTGACAGATAGAGAAAATTTTCACCATTTTAGGCCTAAATATTTAGTTCAGAACTAGGGGAGAACCTCCATCAATGGGACAAATTTTGCGTTTTGCTAATTTTTTTAATTTTGTAAAGAAATGCAGTGGTTTTTTTTTTTGCAACACTTTTGCCAATGCATTTTTTTTCAAATAACACTTGGTTTGATTTCATTATCTCCAGTGGTTTAGAAATAACGCACAGTTTTTTTAAGTTTACTCAAAACGTCCCATTGTTGAATCTGGCTCCACCATTGGGACGGGCAATTTCTAACAATGGGACAAAATTTATAATCTGTGTAAATGCATATTATAAACTTGATATTCACTTTGTTATTGATTATATTACTGTAGTGTATTATTAAAGTTTTCTACATTTTTCTTATCTTCATCATTAAAAATCTTTTTGACACCACAATGAGGTTGAAAACGTAGATTGCCTTGATCATTATTTGCTTGGGCTTTTTTGTATATGTGTCAATCCAGTTTTTCAATGTTTATCTTGGTATGTCAAATTCTCTTGCTACAGGTCTATTTTTTCCGGTTTGTATTGCTTTTTCAACTACAGTTTTCATAGTTAAAGGATCTTGTTTCCCTTTTTACGAATGAGTCGAGTTGATTTACAGTGTCCCATTGATGGGCAAGACCTGCTGTCCCATTGTAAGATGCCGTCCGCAAATGCAAAAAAAATCAGCTAGATTCTTAAAGACTACCTCACTGACAACAACGTTTTGTCCTAAGAACTACCAGACATATAGACTATGCTACCATGCGTTTTCAACCTGCTTCGCCAAGTATGTACAAAAATATCTTCAAGACAAGTGACCTATCTTTTTTTACTTTGGGTATCAAAAAACACACTTTCTTTAACAAACCAGTCATGCGTGCAAATTGAAGGATCCCACTGTTGGTACAAGCTATAGACTACATGGCGAATTGGAATTCGTCATGTACGTTGTGCTCGCTTGATCAACCAAGCGTGGGAGACCAAGTGTCCCATTGTAGAATCGTCCCAATGATGGAGGTTCTCCCCAATATAATCTAAGAAACGAAATTGCTAGAAAAATGTTTTCTTTTAAAAGTTCATTTTTCCAAGAGATACATTTGAACGAAAGACTTGAAACTTACAAGAATGTTACATGACATTGGTTAAGACGTATGCTTTCCTTATGGGCCTATGACAGCTTTGGTCAGTCTCTTAAACCAACAATCTCAATGAACAAGACAACAGACCTGGCTTCATTTTTCAAACTAGAGGTTGCAAAGAGCCTATACTACTTGCTTTCTATCAAGTGCTTTTATCACAGAAGATTTAACCCCATTGCGTGCTAAATTATTTCATTATGTTAAAAATTGTTGTGATGAAAGATTTTCCAAATGTCATACAAAAAATGGAAAGATAATTGTTTTTGAAGAAAGCGAAGACAGATGGTATGTTATTGAAACTCCTGATGATTTGTTTAAAATGAAAATTGATGTTGACTTCAAACTGTTGAGTTATGAGCCACTCATACATAACTTGAACTCATAAATTTCTTGAAATTGGTGATTCTATCCTGAAATCTCCTTTTCTGATAACTATGGCATCCAAAAATTCTTGTAAAGTTTGTATCAAACTATGTAAACCAAAGCAAAGATCTGTCCAATGTGATATTTGTGATTATTGGCTACGTTTAAAATGCATTGGTTTAACTTCTAAACAATTTTCTATACTTGTGAACAGTCCCCAACCTTTTTTTGTGCAAGTTGTTTACAGGATGGGTTACCATTTCAAAGAATTTCTGATAATGATTTGCTAAACCTAATTAACATTGATTTTGATTGTGAAGTGAAGTGCAACACATCACACGACAGCAACTGCCTGGAATCAAATGTTGAGGATAATCAACCAAAATGCTCAAAAAATATAACAAACCAATTAAAACCAGAACCAAATACTCAATATTTTAACTATAAACAATTGCAAGAAACTGTTACAAGTTTCAAAAATAGTTTGTCTTTGTTTCACTTTAATACAAGAAGTCTAGGGAAAAACAAAGAAAACATTGAAGAATTTATTCAACTTGTCAATCATTCTCCTGATATTCTTGCCATTTCAGAAACAAAAATTGGTCCTAACTCGTTCCTTAATTATTCCTTACCAGGCTATGTCATGCTACATAAGGATTCTTGTAGCAGTGCTGGTGGTGTTGCACTTTACTTAAAACAAGGCAATGTATTTAATGAGCGAAAAGACCTTTCGATTGATATACCCAATTGTGAAAATCTTTGGGTTGAAATTGTGCAAAAAAACTCACCAAGTATTATTGTAGGAGTCATATATCGTCATCCTAGTTACGCTTTTTCTGCATTCAAAGACAAAATAATTGATTCTTTAAATAAATTAGAAAACTCTCGATGTAAATACATAATTTGTGGAGATATAAATATTGACTTGTTAAAGGCTGCAAAGTCTCCTGCAGTATTAAATTATAAAGAAGCCCTTGAAGCTGCAGGCTGCCAGTCATTGATAACAAGTGCAACTAGATTTTGTGGAGAATCTAATCCAAGCCTACTAGATCACATCTACACAAACATAACTTGTAACCAAAATGCCTATGGCATTTGCTTACATGACATCTCTGATCATTTACCTATTTTCTTATGTGTTAAAAATAAAAATGTAGTGTGTAATTCACCCACTAAAAAAATTCGAAGCTTAAAAAACTTTTGTCTTGACAGCTTCTTATGCGATTTAGAGTCTAATTTGAATGAAGTAAATACTGATTGTGATAACGCAGACAACTTGATGCACTCTTTTATTATGCGATTTCAAGCAACACTAGATAAACATGCACCACTTAGAAACATGTCGAGAACTGAAATTAAGCTCTCTAACAAACCATGGATAACAAAAGGCATTCATAAATCTATTAAAACAAAAAACAGACTATTTAGATATTGGATAAAAAATAAAAATGAATCAGCAAAGAGGAAATACAAAGCATATTGCAATAAGCTGAATCATTTGAAACAATCACTGAAAAATCAACATTATAAAAAAAAGTTTGAAGAAACAAAAAGTGACTCCAAGAAAACATGGAAGATCATTCATGAGATGATAGAGGGGAAAAGAAATTGGAATAATAAAAAGCTTCCTTCAACTATGACTATAAATGATAAAAGCTATAAAACAGATTCTATTGAATTCATTAATTTATTAAATAATTACTTCACAAATATTGGAACTTCAATGGCAGCTAAAATTCCAAATTCAAATGTAAATTTTGAATCTTTCATATTAAACAGAAAATGTTCTTCTTTTGGCTTTCCTGATATAAATGAGATAGAAGTATCTGATGCTATAAGGAGCCTCAAAGCAAATAAAGCTTCAGGCATTTTTGAAATACCTTCTAAATTTATTAAAATGGCTAATGTAATTATATGCCCTTTTTTAACAAAAGTACTGAATAAATGTGTCTTGCAAGAAATTTTTCCTGATGTACTCAAAAAGAGTCTGATAATACCTGTACCAAAAGTTAGTTCACCTTTACACTTTACAGATTTGCGACCAATTTCTTTATTGCCAACTTTTGCCAAAATTTTCGAAAAAATTCTATATAAACGGATGATGAATTTTATTGACAAATATAATATTTTAACCCCAGCTCAACATGGTTTTCGTGAAAATGATTCAACAAGCTTAGCATTGACAAAAATTTATGATGATTTACTTTCTAACTTGAATGATCATAAATACACATGCTCGGTTTTTGTTGATTTAAGTAAAGCTTTCGATACAGTTGATCATGGCATACTTTTAAAAAAACTTCACCACTATGGCTTTCGTGGCAAGTTTTTAAACGTTTTAACATCTTATCTAACAAATAGAATGCAAAGTACAAAGATTAACGGTAAGAATTCTAATTTCAATGTTGTTAAATGTGGTGTCCCACAGGGGTCAATCCTTGGTCCCTTGCTTTTTCTTCTTTATGTGAATGATCTTCCAAATGCATCTTCTTTTTCAACTACACTTTTTGCTGATGACTCAAACTTTCATATGTCAGATAAATGCCTGTCATCTCTCCAAAAAAATGTCAATAGAGAAATAGAAAAAATTGATGTGTGGATGAAATCCAATAAACTTTCATTAAATTATAGTAAAACTACTTATATGATCCTCTGCAATAGAAAAAGTGCAGCAGAAAATTTTAGTCTGTCCATTAGTGGCCGATCCATCGAAAGGAAGAAATGTATAAACTATCTAGGTGTAACTTTGGATGAGCGATTGACATGGGATAGTCATATTATTAATCTTAGAAAGCAGCTTGCAAAGGTCTGCGGCATAGCATTTAAGCTGAGATACATTGCCCCTTTAACAGTATTACGGGCTTTATATTATGCTTTGTTTCAATCCAAGATCCAATACTCGATTATAAATTGGGGACGAGCTAACTCTACATTGCTTGCTCCACTACAAGTGTTACAAAACAAGTTCATTCGATCCTGCTTATTTTTGCCGAGGTCAACAAATACAACTGTTCTTTATCACCAATTTAATGTGCTCAGAATTGACGATATTATTAAATTAGAAACTGCAAAATTTATGTACAAATATGTGCACAAAATGCTGCCCCGGGCCTTTGCTGGCTGCTTTATTTTTGTAAATGAAATTCACCATCATAAAACCCGTCAGAACCAAAAAAATGATTTATATTTGCCTTCTACAACGTCAAACTCTGGTAAGAAGATGCTATGTTTTAATGGAGTGAAACTATGGAATCAAGTACCAAAAGAAATAAAAGAAAAGTCTTACAATGTTTTTAAATTTAAATATAAATGTTTATTAAAGAATTTGTACAATGATCACTCCTGAAACGTATCATCCGCTTATTTCTCTTCACAATATTTTTTTTATGTTGCCCTGTGTTATTCCATTGTTAATGTATTGTTAATTCCATTGTTAATTTTTACAAATTAAAGTGCTGGTATTGTGCTATTTATTATATACCGTATGTGTTAATGTTCTTAATTTTGGGTCTTTTGTTTAAATGTTTGGGTGGCAGCTGACTTTGGTGACCTTTTGGTCTTTTGCTGCCATCCTTGTTGCGCGAATTATTTGTGTTTATTGTGTTTTTGCTTTTTGTGTCTTTCTTTTTCGCCAACAAAACAAAAAATAAACTGAACTTTCACATAAAAAGCACGTGCCACGAGATCGAAGCAGCGAAAAAAAACCTCTTCCCTCTAAGACAGGGCTTCCCGATTCGTTTATCACCTCACACCCCATAGGATCGATGAAGCCAATCTCGCACCCCCTGTTTTGAAGCGGAGTGGTTCTGAGAAAAAAATTCAAAATACCTACCAAAACAACGCAGAAAAGCAGCTCACCGGCCTTTATATGGCTAGCGAATAGGAAAAAGGGCAGCCTTCAACAACGCAATCACACAAAATGCAAAAGCGAATAAATATAGAAATAACACAAACTGAGAACATAATGGCGTTAATCAAGATCTTTGACCAATCTCTTGCCTCTTCTTTGCAATTATCTGTTCAAAACGTGGAACCTTGTGGGACAATGCAATGCGCAGATCATTTTCGGGGTCTAGGGCGTTGCGGTATTTATTCTTCATGTAAAGTAGAGATGAAAATCCCGATTCACACAGCCAATGTGGTAGTAAATGGAACCAAAACTTGCAATGCTTTCTTAGCCAGAGTTGGATACCCAGTTTGAACGCTGCACCAGAAAGTTTCGAGCCACTACAAGCCAATTGTAAAGACAATAGAAACAATGCCCATTGCCCATTATCAGCAACAAACCGCCTGGACCGACGGATTCCTGACTTCATTAGCATCTCCAAAAGGGTCAGTTAACTAGTCGTGAAAAGCTAATCGTCCTTTATTGCAAACTAGTCGTCCTATATTGCAAGGGCCACCGGCGTGCAATGCCAATGGCCAATCAGCCCAACTTAGCTTACTCAAATCGACAGAAAAACCAATCCAGTTGCTAGTCAGGCAAATATCAGTTCTGTTTTTAGGCTAACTAGTAGCTGACACTGTCCTTTTCGTAAGTCAGTCCAAAGTCTACAACGTGAAAAACTTCGTTCTCACTTAAAACGCGTTTTTTTCCAATATGTACTGTAGGTACGATAAAAAATTGCCAACAATGAGCAAATTGCTAACAAAATATTATCGCATTATCCCGCCACCAATCACGTGGCGTTCAGATCACAGCCTTTTTGTTATCAGCAACTCGTCGGGTGGTGTTTTCTTGTGCATTGTGCTGTATAGGCCAACATAGAATGCTCTGAGAAATAATCACCACCTCCCTCGTTAAACAAAATCCATCTCTATATACGGTATAGCTCTTCTTCCTCGGTGGATTCTCGCACCCCCAGCAACAGCTACTCGCACCCCCAGGGGGTGCGAGCACCCCCAATCGGGAAGCCCTGCTCTAAGACTAAGCCAACCAAAGCACTTGCAAAACCGATAGTCGCTCCGAGGTCTGACTACAAGTGACGTCATAATCCGCGTGTTGCGCATGCAATCCGCCATTACAGGAACATGGCCAAAAATACAAGCGCGTGGAAAACCATGGTTTTGATAATTTTTACTGAGATAAATATAACCTTAAAATGCAGGGGCGAGGTTGGTATTTATAGATTGAAACATGCTCTTTCAGATAAAGTGAGGTCAAAGTCATCGTGCAGTTGCACTTTAAGTCCCTTGGTGTGCATTTGAGCAATGGCATAGACATCAAAAGACTATAAAGAAGATTTTCAAAACAAATTAAAAAATTGTAGGCTATAGGCTACTGAAACAATACAACAAACAAGCTTAGCTTATAGGCTAAGTAGAATTTATTTGCCTGTGACATGTTTCATAGCTCTGCCAAAATCTTTTAAAATAGCCCATGTTTTACTTATGTTTGTTCTGTCTTATTAATCTTTCTTTTCTTTTCTATTATTTCTACTCACAATTTAGGCGGTTACGGAGTGGCAAGAGCACCTGCACGACGCTTGACAGGAAGTTAAAAGTGTCTTCGACTTTGTAACCACCAGACCAAATATTGCAATCCATGGCCAGTCTAAAATAAAATAAAAAACAGCCTGCCTGCTTTTTTGCAATTTGGTGTATTTTGATTACCCCGTCGAAGAAGAGTGGCAGCAGTTCGCGTATTCGGGAATCTAGTGATGCACCAGAGAAACCATTTTGGCCGGAGGTCGGATATTTTGGCCAGAAAATTGCAACTCCGGCCTTTGGTAATATCTACTTCATATAATTTATGTTCCAACCGTGCGGTTGTATTCCATTCTCAAGAGCTCTAGAAAGTGCCTCATGACAATGTTTAGTGTCCTTAATAGCCTATATGACTTTGGGAAAGCAGAATGAATGTTTGTGAAGAAACTGAAAAAAAACAAAAAACTTTTAAGTATAGCTCAATGTTGCAAATTTGCAACACATTGTACCGCTAAATATTATGTGTTGGTGATGCTGGGTTACACTTTTTTTGAAAAAGAATTTTGACAATTTGACTTTTTTGGCCGCTAGCCTACGGGTTGACTAATGTTATAGGCAACAAGTGCATCATATTCTTGTATTGCTGCAGTAGGCCACCACAATAATACAAAAAGTTTTATCCAAGGTTACTTGACCACAGCCATACACAGGGCTTGCACATACAGCTCCGGAGCCACTAGCCTATCACCTTCGGCCCGAAGTTGAAAAAAGTGGCCTGAGCCGGAGGTCGTTCCATGGGATAAACTTCTAGGATAGCTGATCCCTTCCTTTCAGTTACATGTCGAAAAACCAGGAAAAGGTAGCGTTGAATGTCTCAACCACAATACCACATAGCCTATCATTTGTACATTATGTTTCAGCCTAGAGCAGTGGTGCCCAACCTGGGAAGAATTTCATGATTACAGGGGAGAAACATTAACTGCAGAAACATTTTGGTTTTCATTGACTTTATTAATTAACACAATACCTCTTTATAATGTACAATTGAGGAAGATTTTTATGTATGCAAGTTGAAATTTTGTAGGAACGTGAAAGAACTCTTTGCGAGCTTATCTAGCCTACCTTAAGGGTCTTGCGTCATAGGCTACAAGCATACCCACAATGGGTGTTAAGTTTGCATTCTGGGGTGGTAGCCTACGGACGCTCTTTACTTTTAAGGTTGACTTGACAGGAGGTAGCTGGGTTATTACACAAATGACACATTTTTATCATAAACAAACTTTCTGTCTGGAAAATAATTGAAAATTTCTCTTGCAAAGATGTTTTTATTTAAAATCAGGGCTTTAAATGTTACATTGCTCCAGAGCTCTCTTTTATCATGAAGTAACTCCAGATTGATACCACTGCTCCGGTTCCATTACGTCACAAAGAAGTGTTAAAAAACCATTCGTAAGAAGGAATTATATTCCTCTATTAAGTCTTCTTTCATTGAACATAGTATCTTATGAAATACATCGGAGCCGGAGCTATCTTTCAAACAATTGGCTCCAGCTTCGTTGAAAATGCACGGCTCCGGGGCTCCAAAGCCCTGTATAAAACACGCTTGTTAGCCTACGTTTACCTTCTATGACAAACCATGTTATAACTATGATGGGTGGATTACCTAAAGGCGCAACAACGTAACAATATTTTCTTCTCATGGTAGTGATAGTTCACAGCAGAGATTGTGCGAAATGAGTGATGGCTAAAAAGCAACGCTATTCAGCTATATGCTGCCTACATAATGTAATAAGGGACAAATGAAAAGTTCCAACCTACGTGAAGGGAGGAATGCATCATATTTTTGCATCAAAAAAGGTTGGGAACCACTGGCGTAAAATTTCTCACGACGCTTGTAACTCTTCATGCAAAACTGACAACAATGTTTTCTAATCCGGTTGCTTTTGTTTACCAAACTGTTTTAAGCCATAATCAGACATAACTCAGCAACAAAACTGTTTTAACGCTATGACAAAAAAATTTATTGAAAATTAAGTGATGAATAATATGACAATGTAAAGTATTGCACAACACACAGTATTGCTAACCAGGAAAAAGTGAAAAAAAATATTTTGCTGATAATCAAAAAACGGCTTTCCACGGCGTCGATCGCGTTGCTTTGGTTATTGTTGGGAACGACAAAGTACAATAAAAAACACACACTTTTGTAAGATCCGCTACTCAGGCACAGCGTCGGCTGCAAAACTAAAGATATTTCAAACAATGAGGCTACTTTAGCTGATCTCTGCCTTACGAAAGAACAATGTAGGCAAATGATGTCACCACGAAAGCTAAGTTAACACTGTGGCGGTGCTCTATTTTTTCAGGTATAATTTTGAACTTACAATCTTGAAGAAAGCAACATCACATATAATTCAACCTCGAACATGTGGAAGTTTTGTTGAACAGGAATGAATGGCAACAAATTTTCAACTTGTACAAATTGGCACAAGAAGTGAATTCTTGAAGATGTTACGGATTTGCTTTCACTTCATTGTGTTAAAGCTATGAACCAGAAGTGGTGAAAGGAAACAAAGAAAAGCAACATTTAGCATAAACAGGATAACAAGTGGCTGCGTGATGTTTAGCAATACGTAGTTGGCAATCAATGGGCAAAACATTGGGATCAACCAAAACAAAATCACATTTGATCTAAACACACATCAAGTGTGAATCAAGCTGATCAACGCCTTGTTTGGAAAGTGCGTGCAATTTAAACGAACACATTATTGGTAAAAGATCAGCTTAATTCATTCGTAATTATTTTTCAACAGTAGGCTATGTTGGAAGCAAATCGCTAGAAAACATCTTCAGACCACAATACATTGCATCAAGACAGGAATACATTCAAAGTCAGTCCTTAGACGTGAGATATTGAGTGAAAGTTGAATTGATGATTAAGCCACCTTTTTCAAACTTAAAAGTAGGCTATGAAACTTCGTCGTCAACTTTGTCCCCGACAAAAATGTTAATATCTCGCCCACAAATATATCTATGTTGCCTAGCAATGGCATGAATCAATTTCTCACGTTCACAATAGTCGCGAAACTCCAATCGCCATTTGGAAGCATCGCAGGCGCGGTCTGAAGGCGCTACGTGAATAGTAATATCGTAGCCGATAACGAAGCTAACTTGCAGGCATCGGATGTCGGCCAGTCGGGCCGTCTGCAAGTCACGATAGCGATTAAATTCGGGAGTGGATACGTCGAAACTCGTCAAAGGATAGGAAATTAAATCTTCACTACACAGGCACAAGAGATCTGTCGTTAAGATCACAGTTGTGGGGGATTTCCTGAAGTGGTCGTCAACTATTTTTGCAAGGCAATAAAGTATCAGTTGAGGGTTGACAGAACCTCTTTGCTGTTTCTCGGAGTCCACAGACAACAAATTGAACTCCATCATAGCTTCTTCGTTGTTAAGTTGTACGATTAGACCAGTGATAGAATCTTCTATAGCTTCATTCGTTAACGATTCCGAATGTTCCAATAAACTTGAAAAAAACAAAACATTAGCCAAACTTGCATCCAGACGTGGTACGACAGAAAGAACAAATTGCGGAAAGACTAGCTATTTAGAAACATTTGTGGTTAACCTTCACACACTCCAATTGCAAGCTTAAAAAGATAACAAAACAATTTCCTTTTCACAAACTAGCAAACATGAAAGAAAACTATTTAGCTTCATTTTTAAAAGATATTTTTGTCTAATATCGAAACAGTCGCGGATTCTAAAAGATGTCTGAAACAATGTCTAATTACCTCATAGCTTCTACTTGAAAAGCGTCGTTGTCAATCACAATCGAAAAAAGGTTCTTTAAAAACTGGCGAGTTAACCAGGCACTCCGAGTTACCACTGTAGCAATCTCACCAGGATTTGAACCCATGACCCTCACGCATTGACTGTATAGACCAAGAACTATTTGTACAAGTCTCCCATAATTTTCATCATGGAAAAAGAACTTTGTATGAGAAAGATGAATAGGATTTTTAAGGCGGTCAAAAGCTCCCAGAGTATATGAAGAACATGCTGTATCGTTGCTGGGATCGGACACAAAGTGAATGCACTTGTTAGTTAAGAATACAGCGCAGGAAACCTCGGTGTTTGGACGGTCGCTGAATATCACATCTGACCAAACCATGTATAAAATTTGCTCGTCTGGCTGGGGAAAACAATTGCACTCTTGATAATTCACATATTGAGAAGGCGAAAGGCTGCTTAAGTGGCTCAAAGATAGAGAATTGAAGTTCAAATGCATTACGGGAGCTACACATAAATCGTCTTCATCGGTGGAGAACCGTCGTTGTCGTCGGAAAGGCTTCGAATTTGAACGAGAATCACCGGCTTCTTGATTTTGTTTAAGAATTTTAGAACGATTGTTCAATTGCTCGCCGGAGCCTATAGATTTAGTATTAAAAAACTGAATGTTATCTTCATGAGATCTGGGCTCGATCTCACGGTTACTGGAGGAGCAGGAGGTACTTTCTGGATGCAAATCCAAAGATTTAGATTGAGACAGAGACTTAACAATAATCTCTGTGGGTGGTGTTGCTTGTGACTGCTGCAACTTCGTGGCCAAACTTAAACAAATAGAAGGGAAATTAACGTATTGATCGCCATCAAATCTGAGAACTTTGTTCACTGAATGAGTTCCTTTTGTATTTTCACTCCCTCGCTTCTCAGAATCCCGATCTTGGTTTTTTGCAACTTCTGGAGTGGAATGAGAAGTCGCTGTGTCGGTCAAGCTGCTGAATGGATCAACGCCACTCGAAGATTCAAAGGTGGAAGAAAATGATGGACCTTCTGGTTTGTTTTCATATTGCACACCGTGGTTACACACCGCATTATCTAGTTGGTTTATGGCACGACCTATCTCTGCATGTTTATCAATAGTGATTGTGTCATTGCGTTCACTATGTGAAAATTGAACACATTTTTCTTTGTCATTTTGCGGAGGGATTTGTTTCTCTTCTTTACTGCTAATACAGGATACAGGATCTGGATTGGATTCTCTAATATCATCTTGTTGTGTAAAAGACTGAGCTTGCTTATCCAATTCTGAGTTTTTGAGAAGCGTAGGTTTTGCTTCATCCTTGCACTGAACAATATCTTCCGTACTAACACAAGACGACACAACTTGTTCAGACCCTGGCAAATCTGTAAAAGAAATTTCTATTTTCCTGAGAGCAACATCACTGTTATCTTCAGGAGAAACAGATGCTAACAGGGAATTCGACTTCACGTCCTGGATAGTGATGCTGGGATCAAAAGATGAAGATGATGATGCAGGATTTGTCATAGCATTGGCGGCACATACATTGTAACCGGATTCTGAGATCGGGTTAGTTTCGTTTTTATGAGAACTTTCTTCTTTCTTTAATTCTTCTTTTCTCTCCAAAATTACTAAGGATTTGTTGATGATGGTTTCAACCTGTTTCTCAGCCACGGCATCGGCACGTGGACTTGATGACAAGACTTGTTCCCTAAACACCAAGTCATCAGATTCATTCTGAAACACTAACACACTTTTCTGCTCCTTGGTGAAACCAAATGTCTGATCTTTTGTGTCGGCAGAAAGAAGACTACAAGAAGTGGGATCACCTTTTTCCATCAGAGACAAATCCTTGTCGGTATATTTGAGTTCCAATGCTAAATTATGTTGCTGAGGGCAGGCGTCGGTTGTCAAAACCCCATCGACTTCCGACGGAGCAAATTCTTTGGACACGGATTCAACATCCACGAATAAAGTTTCTTCAAGTGCCACGTCTTTATGAAGTAAAACTAGTTCATTTCCACTATTTATCTCGTTTTCTCGATCTAAATAATAAAATATTTTTACTTTTTTACAAAAACAATCTTGTTGCGCTGTTTTAAAAATCCGCTCAAACACGTCGAGTGACCAACACACTGTGGGTGTGGAGACGAACAATATCAATATACTTGGAGAATTGCCTAAACGCATCTGATAACTTTTTCATCTTGTGAGCGTAAATAATACAGCGGAATCAAACTTTCGTTTCGTATTTCTTCAAAAAATTTCTCCGATGTGTTCCATGAAATGATGATGCGATAAGCTACTGTACATCGACGTGTAATCGTCTTGTTGAGCATAAACAAGTTCTTAAATTCAATAATTGAGTTAGACTTAACTCACCAATGACTTCATCTGAAACCTCACAAGTCTTTGAGGCAGCACAGGCGTCTTCAAACACTTTCGCCTGCGAAATAAATTGGCCAGCATTTGGTCACATAATTTCTGTCAGATCAATAATTAATTTTGTAACAAGTTTCGCTGTAGCCAAATATTTTTCTGCAGTGTACATATTGCTATTTGAACAATTAGGTTTTGCACATCGGTTAATATCACAGAGCACAATTCACACACAAGTTCTCGTCATTAACAACTCTAGTGTAAGTTTTGAACAATCAAGCTGTCAATCCACAGCAGGGGTGGGGAACCTTTTTAGTATTGCGGGCCACATAAAATGAGAAATAACACAGGCGGGCCACTAAAAATTTCGAAGTTTTATTTACAGATAAAAATTGCAGCGAAGTAGACAATGATTTATTTCACTTTCACAGCTAGTGGGATGGCCGAAAGTTTTTATTTTTGGTGAGTCGTGTGATGTCTGCTGACACGGAAGATGTTGCAACTCTTAACTGCATCTCCACATTTTTATCAGTCAGTCTGGAGCGAAGCCGACTTTTTGTTAGATTCAATTTGGAAAAAAACTGCCCGCAACGATAGGTGCTTCCAAACAGAGACACATATTTCAAAGCATGTTTCCGCATGACTGGAAATTCATCAGCATTTATGTAGCGTTGATAAAAGTTGAGCAGTGAAATGTTTTGGTACATCGCTTTCAACGTACCGTCACTCTGGAGCTCTACTATTTCATGTTGGAAGTTACTAGGAACATCAGTTGCAACCACATTAAAAGGAGAGGCAAAAATATCTAACTTCATTTTTTTACTCTTTATGTCCAAAAATCTTGCATTAAATGTCTCCATAAGATTGACACATAGCCTACATGGGCATATTTGGTAGTTGTAGAAGGCTTTTGCTCTTGCAAGGTAGGGAAATGTGCGGTGCCGGTGTTATTGTTTTCAAGTTGTACTTTGACAGATTTAGTTTAGCTTCAAATGATTTCACTTTTGCAAACAAGGAGTTCAAAAGCTGACTCGGTCCCTGCAACTTGACATTGAGCTCGGAGAGGTGCTTGCTAATGTCAACCATAAGCGCCAGGTCACACAACCATTGGCTATCAGTGAGTTCAACGACATGGTTTTCCTGATTATTCATGAACTGATCGACTTCGTTTCGCAACAAGTAAAAGCGTGTAAGCATGTCGTTACGACTCAGCCAACGAACTGCACAGTGATAGACAAGGTTGTGGTAATCAGTATTCACATCTTTCAGTAATTGCTTAAACAAGCGGCTGTTCAAACCTCTGCTTTTGATGAAATTGATGCATTAAATTATTATTAAATTATTTCTTTGTTGATACATTAAAGAAATTTTGAACAGTCACATGGAAACGGGCCACATGGAACAGTCACGCGGGCCGCATTCGGCCCGCGGGCCGCAGGTTCCCCACCCCTAATCTACAGTATAACCAGTCCGTCTTGTCATACTTCAATGCCAAATTGCCATCACATGCAGAACAAAGTGTCACTTTCATGTAAGAAAACTCAGTCGGACCGGATGACATGGTACTATTGTTTACCTTCCTTGGTAGTGAGTTTCCACACATAAAAAGCATTACGGCCAGTTTCGGAGGCTATACTGTTATTGTTACAAACAGATGTAAGCAGATACCTCTGAAGACGTGCTGGTTTTGTCCACTTCTTCGAAAGATCTCGCAAATTGTGCTGGGAGCTTTTCCTCAATATTATTTTCAGACTTGGGAAAAAACTTTTTTGCAGTTGAAAATTCATTAAATGAAACTTCAAGAGAAATATCAGCATCTGTAAAAGAAACAAGATCTTCATGAGCCAGAGGACTGAAGTTTTTAGCAACCGTATAAAAGTGAATCAGCAGCCCACTGAGGACAAGTCCAAGTCTAGTATATCATACATAGCATGAAGTAAGATGGGGAATCGGTTTCTTTAACAAAAAACTGAAAACACATAGATATTTGGTAGGGAAATCTGAAAACTATTCAACCCACAACGCGAAACTTTTAGCAACAAACAGTTTCTCACTACTAGATCTCAAGAGTAGACAATTAGACACGTTTCTTGACAAAATGATTTAACCACTTTACCAACCGGTAATACCAAGCGGTGAAGCTGGTGATTTTGTGAAAGTATCTTTCGGAAGGGAGGATTTCTCCAATAAGCTTACAAACTGAAAAAACAACAAAGATATTGCAAAGCAAAACACAATGTAGACATGAATGTGACACGAAAAGTCTTATTTATTCAAAACTTAGAAAACACCTACTCGCATGAACAGCAGGTATTTACCACAGAATGCAGTGGGCGGAAATGGAGTCCATCCTGGTATCTTAGTAATTAGTATTTTTATAGCGATGTTGTTGCAAGATGGCTATCAAGGTAGGCTAAGTAGCCGGTTAATGCACGCTGGGTGAGCAAGAAGTACTGCTCTGAACACAATGAGTAGAAACAGTACAAATACTAGGGAGAAATCCCAAGGTTGTTGTGAACAAAAATGTTAAATTGGAGGAAATTCACAGGTTTTGAAAAGTTGTAACCGACAGCGAGAACTATACAGGAAGTCCACAGAACCAGTGGCACAGGAGTAAGTAGAGATTTTTTTTTATAAAACATTGTAATCGTTGAAAAAACTGAGCTCCAAAAATCTTTTTAAGATCACCTTAAATTTTCAGTAAAACTGTACTGATGAAATGAATTGGCGTTTTGGAAAGTTGCAAAGCGGCTGTGGGAGATTTATTTAGTGGTGTCTGGCAACACTGCCACAGAGTGTACGAGAATGTTTATAGCAATTCTATCACGATTTAATACATGCTACTCTTCAAATAATTCACCTCTTGGGCTTTTGGTTTTCTTGTTTCTTGAAATGATGTGTCATAAAAAAGAGACAGAAATTCTTTCCATTCCCTCAGTTCTTCTTTTGAAGTGTCATAATTCAACATAGCATGTTGTTGGTCATGATGAGACTCTGTGGTAACAATTTCCACTGGTGATGCACTGTTTTGCTCGGGGATAGATGGTGTCTTCTTGGCGGCTTCACCATTGTTGTCTGAGCTTAAACCGGACTCATCTTGTTGATGCTCAACATAACCCCAAAAACATGACATTGGTTTGAGAGAACAAGAACCACGTACAGCTTCTTCATCATACATCAGCTCTCCATCCAGATTACAATCTTCATTGACAGAAAGTCGCTTCTCGCTCATTTTTGAGTCAAACGAGGTTGGAAAAAGCACTGTTTTAAATTCTAGAAACAAAACCAAATGCAGAATTAAAACACTTGGTTGGTTGGATCACCCAAACACAGTCGAATACTTTACCGACGTTAAACTGCATGACTCAACCGGAAAAGATTTGCATAGTCATAAAAAATGAATAACACTATTGATGAAAGGAACAATGCAGTCTATTCCGGGACTGAGTAACTGTGAAAGTAACGCAAATCCGTAGAAGGCTGCTAGCTAATCACTTTACAAGAATATAGCCGATGGCACTTGTGAAATCTTTTTCAGATAACTTTACTTTTACCTCGGTAAAGTTTTAAGAACCGCCTCTCTTCTTCGTTTGTCAATCCACTGGATATCCCAAGCTGCAAATAGCAAATTAGTATGACGTGATAAAACCTCTAACAGCGAAGTCAATTGTTATATAATAAATAACAGTAATGCTATTTTGAAGTCATCATTAATGCTGGCATTTGCACAACAATCTAACCTTAAATAAGGTAATGTAAGTGATGAATGCAAATTTATGTTCCTAATTATTTTATTGCTCTTGAAACGGAGAGCCCATAACATCTCCAGTTGGATCATTAAATCATAAACCAAATACAATAATGAAATAAAGCGTCTATAAAACATCTCATAATATTAAATTGCTACTATTTTTCAGTATTTTCAGTTCAGGAGTTTTCGTGCACCCTCTGTAAATGCTATGGGAACCGCATATACCGCACTATAAGATCGCATTAAGTACGAATTGAACTGAAAACGCTATTAAGTTACTTTCTGTACCTCATCGTTGTTTCTAAGATTTTTACTTTTCCCGAGCTCTGTTTCAGCTATTTCTTCAGAACCAGTGATATCAACATCATCTGAGAAACGTTGTTTTTCGTTGGATTGAGGACTGGATGAAAAGCTGCTCACTACAACATGAAATCAAAAGGTATCAGGTATTAAACACATAAAAATACAAACATAAAAGTAGGAAGCTCAACTGTGAACAACTTAATTGTAAGATTAACAGTAGCACAAATATTGATCAAGCACATAAAAGCCTTAAATTGACAAACGGAATTTCAGAAAAAGAGCTTCTTATAGCTTGTGGCACACTAAAACTGAAAAAACTTTGCAGTATATCTAAAAAATACTTTAAGTTACAAAATCAGCATATTTTTAACATCAGTTGGTACTTGCCAGCATGAGGTTGAAAAGTGTCCAAACCTTTCAGAGATTGAGCAGAGTTGCTCGTTTCAGCATTCAACTCCTAAATAAGACAAAATTAAAATTTTAATATTTCTCAAAAATAATTTAAAAATCATTTGAAAGTCTGGTGGTACATACCTGATGTTTGTGTTCATCCAAGATCCGAGGTGATGAAGACTGTACATCCAAGAAACTAGCTCCTAGTGAAGTGTCAGCATCGGCACCTTCTTTGTCAAGAAAGATAACAGGAGAAGAGAAAGCAGAATGATACACTGATGGAACTTCCTCAGAACCATCATCATCAAGAGTCTTGTAGCTGCTATCCTGGCCAAAAGGATCGTCAGAAATAGACTCTCCTTGAGGATCAATGATCCGAATCTCCATGGAGTGGTCTCTAACAGGAGCCGAACCGTTTGCTTGCTGTGAAGGCTCCTCCAGAGCTTCATAAAGAGTTCCATCACGAGAACGCTTCTCGGGTAAAGATGAAGTTTTCATGTACCCTGACATGTCAGGATTTGTCAGTTGGCGGCGATCTGGCTGTTTAGTGGCTTTCAAGGGTTTATGTTTTTCCGGGACAAAACCTAAAAACAACAACAATTCAGGATCTCATTTCTTGTATGCCTATGAGTGAGCGATAAGACTGCAATGCACCCAGAAACAAAATAAGCATGCATATCAAGTCAAAGTTCACTGAGCTGTTAGTCTCACGAGAAACAAAGAGTTGACATTGTTATGTCATACATCAAACTGCTGCTATACACCAGTGTGGTGCGTTTTGCACCCTTCAATGACACAAAGAGAGATTCTATTGGTCATTAAAATAACATGTTTATTCCACACAACAGTGAACTGTGATAACTACGAAAGCTACCAGTCTAACAACTGTACACTGACTGCCCTTCAATACTCTTCCACTGCACACTGTCTCCGTCTTATCAGTAGAGAAAACCAAAGTCTGCTGCTTTCCCGTTTTGGAATTCAGAACCAAATTCGCAGAAGTTTGCTGCAAGCACAATGACGTCAGCTGCGAGCGAAATCACGTGGAATCAAATCATGAAAAACAGCTTCGACTGCACAGTTTCATTGCGTAGCATGGTGAAGAGTGACAAACAGTATACAGAACCAACTAGCAATTTCAATGTTTGTATTCGAAAACTGTGGGTTTTGAAATCTTCGTTAGAATAGTGAGTATTTTGAGTATAGTGAGTATAGAGAGTTTTGTTAGCTACAGTATGTGTAAGTGGATTATAAACAAGCTTTGCGTGAAGCAGGTCTCAGAGCAAGCTCAATTGTAAACCTCAGGCGAGCAAGCGTTAGGCCTATTTATGACATCATTATCAACTGAATGTTGCGTTGCTGCATGAACCCTCACTTCTCGAATCATTGCACTGGCAAGGCACAGATCACGACATTTAACGTGGTGACAGCCTAGTCAGAAAGATGACGTATGATAAAGTTTTAGACCACTGTGCACATTGGAGTGATCATAATTTATCGAAAACTGTAAAAGCAGAGACAGCTTCTCGGGTCTGGATGGTTACTTAGGACAGCTCGAAAAAACAAACAGCAGATAACTTTAAAAAATCTGTGATGTTACAATGATAGGATTTCAATTACAACTTTATATAGATTAATTTTCGATTTAGAGTGACTAGAATGATTCAGGACATAAGTTTTTTTACTTTTCAAAAAGAATACATGATAGTTTGCCACCGGAGGGCATTTGATGAAAAGTCGTACAATTCTGCAAATTAAACAAAAATGAATACTTAACTGAGACAAATGAAACTGCACTTTTAAAAGAACCACAATTTTAAATCATTGAAAGCCAGCATAGCCTGAAACAAAAGATAAGAGAAAACAAAACCTGATTCTATCAGAAGTTGTTTTGGACATGTGAAAAAAGAACACATTAGCCTACAAATAGAAGTGCCTTGCATATAGCGAGCGTAAAGTGCATAAAATGACATAATGTACAAGATGAATGACTTCAGTAGTTTACGACGTGACCTCAAGAAAGCCTTTCGGTGTCGTCCGGGGAAAATCACAAAGTGGTGAAGGACATATCTTGAGCCCCTAAAGCACAAACGAAGACCACAAGGAACAACCAAAGAAAATCATAAACGTAAATCTACATTTTCTACCCAACCAATGACAAAATTAAAAAGCGAATTGACATGGAGTTAAATTTCCTTTACATCGATGTTGGTGCGGGTGGCAACATTATTAGGGCTACGCCAGTAACATCACAAATATAGACTAGCCTTTAAATCCAATGCACTGGTTGAACTCTACTGAAGTGAAAGCCATTAGTCAAGAGAGTACTGCGTGTTTCGTATATGGATAGAGTTTGATAAGATAAGTAGTCACTGTTATTAATCGTGAAACTACTAGTAGCTACGTGACGCTTTCATATGGAGACGTTTCCAGTTTTATGAAAGTCATGTACCGTAGTTGCTTACGAAACTAATTCTGACATCAGTTTACACTTTTTTCTTCATTGTTGTCACCATTCTTGCTTTTTAATAGGTCTGTACACCAACGAAATGGTGAGATTTGTTTGTTTTGTTATCTTTGTCCTGCATTGCGGGAAAGCGGACTTGAGCGCTATGCATCGGTGTACGCCTTCCGATGTACACCTGACCCACGCTGCAGCCGACGGCAATGTCTGTTTCCTGTTGTCTACTTTACTTATGACTTAAATTTGGTATTACCCATTACTCGAAATCGATCACTGGATAGAGGCAGTTATCGTAAAGTTTCTTGCCCAGAGAAACAACATCAAGTGCGGGTGGCTGGAGTCGAACATGCAGGCTCTCGACTGCAAGCCCAACGCGCTAACCACTCGGCCACTGAGATAAAAATAATGTAGTAGTTTTGTCTATTCCAGCGGTTCTCAACCAGTGGGCCATGGCTCACTGGTGGGCCATAGAAGCATTTGAGGTGGGCCACAGACATATTTAAAAAAATGAAAGATTTATTGAAACATTTTGTTTCATTTTTGACACTATAGTCAATTTTACACTTGTGTGTGTTTGTTTAGTTACCGTACAATGAATGATGCTGCTGTTTTTAGCTACAAAGTGGCAGTAATCATTGCAATTATTGCAACATACAGTTTTACATCAACTCAGTTTTTACAACACTTTATGATGTAATAGACTAGTTTGTGGTTACAATTAAGCCATCTGTATAAACGGTAGCCTTGTTAAACTTCTGCAGATCCGCTTTTTAGTACGTGCAGCATTTTATTTTGTGGATTTTCTTGGGAAGTAATTGACAGTAGTTGAAGCTTTAAGTTTGAAGAAAAGTACATTCAGTATGTAGCCTACATCAATTTTTGATAACAGAGAAGAACATGAACAATGTGCATTATGTTGTAAAGTTCTTAGTCATCATTCATTGAGGCCATCAAAACTGAGACTTCACCTGGAAAAAGTTCATCCAAATTACATGGATGAAGTGTGAACTTTTTTTAACGAAAAGAAGATAGTGTGAAGCGTCAGCGCATGGATTCAACAAGGGGATTACAGCAACATTCCAAAGGCAATGTTCTGCTGCTTTTTGTTTATAAACCTTTTTTGGAATTTTTTTCTTACATAAAAACTAAATGGGCCACAGAACTTTTATGCAAACAAAAATGGGCCATGAAAGAAAATAGGTTGAGAACCACTGGTCTATTCAAAAGAATATCGCCATTTTTTAAATATATGTTCGTGTATGATTGGACATAGTCATGAAGAGAAATGTTATTGCTACAAATGGGGCCTTCATTGTCAAGTTTTTGCTCTGTTTGTAGGGACCTCGGTACTTGTTTTAGAGTTGTTTTTTCCTCTTGATTAAATGTCACGATGCCATTTTTAGATTGTAACAACAACCAACTATGCACGAACATCAAAACAAGAGAGCCATCGTTTCTATTGCAATGACAACTTTGCCACATCATCAGTACTCACTTTTAGTGAAGTATTCTAATTTCGTTTAATCTTGACTGTTTCCAAACCACTAATTACAGTACATCAAGCTTCTCAAAGAACACGCTCTTAAACTTTTGCAATCTTATCTAATAAGATACTCGCTTTTGCCTAAACACAAAGTATTTATAATTTCTTCAGCATGTATCAGCTGCAACCGATATCGTTAAAAACATTTACTTGCTCATGCTTTGTTCGTGTAAAAGCATTCATAGATGTACAAAACACTGTACAAGCGTGTTTAATGCGTTTAGCTCGCTGGCGAAGTTGACTGCACTGTTTTGATGGTTCTTCAGTCTTCAACCACCGATGCTTCAAACTGGTGGAGCTGGTTTATGCTGACCGACTGCTTTCATATGG
This sequence comes from Aplidium turbinatum, assembly GCF_918807975.1. Lineage (NCBI taxonomy): Eukaryota > Metazoa > Chordata > Ascidiacea > Aplousobranchia > Polyclinidae > Aplidium > Aplidium turbinatum. Next base: position 28,272,713 of record NC_137475.1, on the reverse strand, counting down.
CAAAACACAAACTCCGGAGCCGAAAACTTCAAAAGTATTTTTATTGACAATAAAAATCTCTCAAGCAAATATAGCACTGGAATGTCCAGCAAAATCTGAGTCTTAAGCTACGTCATCCAAGTTTCTGCAATGTGGACTCCGTAAACTTCCTACCTCCATAAGATAATGTTGACATTTACAATGAACGTATTGCGTTAAATCACGTACCATCTTGCGGAGGTGGGGTGCGGCTGGACATCGTTTGGAGGTGACCGGGAGCGGACATGGCCATATTCTCTAGCGTCTAAGCAGAAAAAAGAGTGAACAATTAAAAGTCTTTCCAAATTCCATCAGCAACGAGCAGAGCCGGCAAAATGTGTCAAATGGAGTTAAGAGATAAACTCTCTTACAAAGAAAAAATACAAACCTACAATAATTTTTACAAAACCATCAAATATCCAAGTTATGACTTGACTTGCCTTTTTTCTATCTAAAATAAGCTTGCAAGGTCATAGGTGTAACCTTTTGGTTCAACTACGATGTAACGATCTATCCATCTGTCAAACTTTACTCACAGCTTGTCTTTTGATTTTAATCGGTGCCGATATCACTTTTCCAGTTATTGTGTCGCGGCTGACGAATGTAGTGGTATGCGCCGACATCCTTCGTGACTGAAACATAATCGGTTGTGTGAGAAATCGCAACAACAATTGTTTCAACCCGATGTTTAATTCAATGTGAAAAGTATTATCTTTAACATAATAGAAAATTTTATTTCGCAAAAAGAGGACGAAAAGTAACGTTACCAGTGCAATCTTTTCATACTTGGAAACTTAGTTTCTCATGAGAAAAGTAAACATTAGTCAAACAAAGAATAAAAAAATACAATCATCTCTATCGATGGACTATACTGTACTACAGGAGCCACGATCAGCACCAATCCAACAGTTTATCTATTTCAAATATTTGTACCATAGACAGACAAAACATAGTTACTTCAACAGGTTTAACATGTTTTATTACTACAATCTAATTATCCGAATATCCGAGTAAATTTTTACTTGCAAAAGAAACTGCAGTCCCAAAGATCAAAAAGATCAAAGTCCTAAAGATCAAATAGATGTTACTTTGCATTATTTAAAACGTTATTTTGCATTTCAAACTTTTAAATGTTATTTCGCATTATTTATAAAATACTACATCCGTAAACGTAAAATTGCTTGAAACTGCCACGACAGCCTGGCCTTCCTTGAGCAGCGACAACAATGACAAAACGTGCATGGACAAAAAAAATATGTCATCATAAATTACAAACAAATCATTAATTATGCCATGCACGGCATGATCAAGTTCCGTAGTAAAGTTATCTGTATGAATTTATCAAAATACTTTTCCCTATGCAGTTTGGAAAATCGAAAGATTTAACTTGAGCTTCAGCAAAGTTACAGCAGTTTACGTTTAGATCAAATTAAAAAATGCTTTCAATATCCATAAACAAAACTCATCTAACACTCCATTTTTGTCAGCTTCCTCACCTTTAAAATAGCATAAAGTACGGCTGCTGTATCCAATTCCTTCTGTGTGGATGGTACTTGGTCCAAGCAAATCTCACAGGCCCTGCTGCCAAACCGTGATAATGTTTGAGGCCTGTAGTCACAATCGTCTGTGATGGCATTTCCAGACAAGTTCAATTTGGACAAGCAAGGTAGCTTTGCAATATGGTCAACTTCGCTTATCTAAGAAAAACATATTGTGACAAATTATTCATTCGTTTAATGAAGGTGTAGCAGAGTACCATTAGCTATATGGTGAAGAGATAGATTTTCAGCTGATTTTTTTGCCAGCCAACTGAAACTCGTTTATTTGAATTCTGATAACTTTAACTTTTCTTGCTCGTATCATGCTCATATCCACCACGCATAAGTTGCGTAATACAAAAATTGTCGTTCTTTTTCGCAAGAAGCAATGGAAAGTAAAAATAATATAAATGTGGCCAGCCGGGAGCCAAATGTCCGCATTTTTGTAGAAACTACCAGTAGCCTTATGACAGTAGCTCATGTTCAAAACGCGAATTCATTTAGGAGGTTTGTATCAGTGGAAGGTTATACCTTGAAACGCAACCGCTTTCCTCACCTCCAATGCGTGTTCTTTTAATATCAATCAAAATCAACACATGTAAATGTAACTTTGCTTCAATCACAAGTCACAACTGATGAGCTCTTCAGCATGCATCAAAAGCTAAACAGGTCCTCAATCAATAGCAGAAAAAAAGAGATTATTCAATCTTTTGTGACCCGCATTTGGCTACTTTTCATAAACAAACCTCGGCGATAAAGTTGTTTGAAATATCCAAGACCTCCAAGGAATACAACTTGCCCAAACCACGCAAAGTTCTCATTTTGTTATCCGACAAAATAAGAGTCTTCACGTTGCCGAGTCTGGCGTGAGCGACGTCAAACTCATCGATCTGGTTGCGGCTCAAATCAATGAAGGTCAGACTCGATAGATTCTAAAAATTAGGTTTTGCCATTAAGATCCTGCTAAACACCATTCACAAGAGAAAAGCCTGCCAAACAATAACGCACAAAATAGTTCCTTGAAAAATTCTAATTGAAATTCAAATTTGTTTTTGTTCAATTTTAAAAATGCTGTTGACCAATCTCTCACACAGACAGTTGAAATAAAACTACATATCGAGGGCTAAATGACAGCACGAACTAAGTCCATTTTTGCATTTTTTGTGGTTAGATACTGGAAAGTGTTTCTCAAGCCCCGTATTTTTACTGACCGAAAGAGCTAAGTTCTAGCCTGAACAGGTTTCTCAGAACTGACTGCTCATTTTAAACTAAGTCCAGAGGGCTATACGACACAATGAGCTATTGCTACATAGCTCATTGTGCCGCTTCTGCATCTATACCATCTCTATTGACAAAATGAGCTAATGTGACATAACTCATTTTGTCATCATTGCCGACTTGCCGTCACAGGTCCAAAATATAGTCACACAGTAAAAAAGAGTGGTTTGACTTCAAATTTAAAATTAAAATTTTTAAATTTTAAAATGCCATTTTCTCAAAACTACTTTTGGGTGACTTGGCTCGTTCTGTCATTTAACCCTCGATATATACTATATAATTCAATTAAATTGGAAACTACGGAGAAGCCAATGCAAAAAGATCAATATCTTTACAACTTGCGTCAAGCTTCATAAAACAAGATGAAATCCAGCCATACATGTGTCAGTAATAAAGTAACAAGCAAAATAGACAACTCACTTCTAGGTTTTCGATTTTCGAAATCTTGTTCGTGCTTAAGTCAAGAAATTCCACGCAAGTGAGCAGTTTCTAAACAAAAATCAGTGGCACTTTAACAAAGGTTAGTCTTCGTTGACAAAACTGATCGCTTGGGCGAGACTCACATTTAATGGAAGTACGTGTAAAGCTAAAAACCTTAAAACTAGAGATATTCAGAAGTTTTCAATGATCTCGAAAACTAAAAATTCATAAAAAGCTGGTTAGATGATCCCATCGGACCCATCGTAGGAAGAAGCTCACCTTCTGGTGCTTCAGAAAACCCAAGCTTGTTTTACAGAAACATTGCAAAAGGGTGACATTCGGACTGCGCGACACATGTCACACGGACTAACCATTGCCTTTCCATGCACTGCGTAGACGTGTGAGCATGGCAGACATGGCGAAACGTTAAATAAACGTTTTCACTGCATATAGATAATAAGATCATATAAAAAAAAAATAAGAAGCCTGAGCATACGAGACAAGAAACAAAGTTGAATTACTAAAAAAATCACTCTGACAAAAAAAAGTTACATGTGTGAACAACTTTCAATTAACCGTCTTCGTGGTTTTATTCCATAAAACAACAGATGTAACCAAAAATATTGTTGCATTTCATTCTTTGTAACCAATCCTGACTTAACAGTTACTGTTAAAGTTGAAATACATACCACAGAAGAATCAATAGAAAAAATTGTGTTGTCACTAAAATCAGCGTTGATCAGGCGTCGCCAAGTCAACTGAGGGTCTTCAGTGTCGTATCCTTCAGTCAACAAAGTCTGAAACAAAGCAACAATTACCTGGCAAAGTTGATAAAACAAAGTGACTATTATCTAACGCAATAAGCAGTGGCGTACAATACTTTTGATCAGAATCACAAATCTAGATGGAACGCACCTCGCTATTAGATTTGATTTTACTTGGCAATCAAACATTTTTTCCAAAGCGTTAATTGTTTACATAACAAGCGAAAAACGTAGTTTAAATACAGGTAACCGTATGCATGAGTTTCATCGAAGTATCGAGTGTATTATGTTACTGCGTGTTGGCTGAGTGGCCTAGTGGTGACGGTGCACGGTCGATTGGTCGACAGACATTTGGTCGACAGGACAATTGGTCGACAAGACAGTTGGTCGACAGGACGTTAGGTCGACAGAACGATTCATTTTAGGGTTAGGGTTAGAGTTAGGATTAGGTTAGGGTTAAGGTTAGTTAACTAACCCTAACCCTAAAATGAATCGTTCTGTCGACCTAACGTCCTGTCGACCAACTGTCTTGTCGACCAACTGTCTTGTCGACCAAATGTCTGTCGACCAATTGTCCTGTCGACCAACTGACCGGGTACCGTGGTGACAGCCCGTGCATGAATGAAAGAACGTCGGTTCGGCACCTCTCAAGATCACGCGGCTGTGTGCTTTCAAGCCGCTTTAATGATTGCATGAAAGTGAACGCCAAATTTAGTTGCTTTGTATTCACGCCTACTTGCTTCCAATCTTCCACCACCACACATAAGCCCTGGCGGGTTATTGAAATTTCGGACAACGGTGGGTCTAACGCAAAACGTACAGTATCATCAAAAAGTGCTTCTGAGCAAAACAAGTTTGTCTTGAAGTTTGCTCAAGACAAATAGAACTAAAGGTGACACTACTTTTAACAACAAACATATTATAATGGATGTTTATTAAAAATCCTTCTTCTCTTAACCATAGACAGGATCTCAAGTCAAAGCTGAAGTTAAACAAAAATTTCGGCTTATTTATAGCAGTCACATGATTATGAAATTGCATAGTGCGCTACAAATAATTGCCAAACTGAGAAAAAATAGAAAGCTCCGAAACCTGTCTTGTGGAATTTCGTTTCCTTTTGGAACAACAGCTGAAGAACCGATAACTTCTTAAGAAAACACAACAAAAATAGTAAATTTTAGGGGTTTGACAAAGTCGTCATGAGAACTATTAAACGCTTTGTGTCATGGATCGATGCAAAAAAAAGCTTGTTGCCGTGTTTCAACCAGAATAAACGTCATAAAAAATAAATTATTTATACAAAAACAAGGAAACAAACCGCTTTCCTCACAAAAGACGGCATCGTCTGTAGATGTTGACGAAATAAAAAATGACTAGTCTGCTAGTTGAGTAACAATAACCCAGGTGACAAAACATAGCTGCAGTGGCTGTACAAGCAAGGTTGCCGAAAACAAAATAGTAGATTGCAACGTTCATAATAACAACCAGTAGTCAACGAGCATCATTATGTTGTTTGCGCACAAAAGCAACGTTTTAAATCTGTTATTAAGTTTCTAAAGTTTTCAATAACTTAGAGATTGCTTTAATAGACTGTCATCACAAAAAAATACAACGTTGCAACCAGGAGAGATCAATGATTTTCCTGTTTAGTTTGTGATAAACACAATGACTGCGAGCGTGAAACGTCACAAAAAAGCATTGAATCAAAATCTTTAAAATACTTACCCGCAAATTTGTCAATGATTGGTGAATGCCAATGGACGACACTGAATAGCGCAAGTCACTGAGGCACCGTACTTGACCTGCACTGCAACCGTCCACGACCACCTGTTGCAACGAGTGAAACACCGAGAGGTCAAAGGTCAATTTTTCAGTAATTATGTTGCTTGTGCCAACACGGCCTTTCTCGGATTTGATCTGAAATACAAAATTACTTCAAAACAAAACCAAAGAAATTTGTGCAAGTGTACAATTTGTTAAATAGTAGAAAAACATGTTTTGATGAATGCCACATGTTTTGATGAATGCCACATGTTTTTAGTGGAGAAGAACGTGGTGAAACTGGATTTTTACTCGGCATCTCACCGAATGGATGAAGCCAATCTCGTATCTCTTAAATCAAACCCATCTTCAAACATTATAATACCTGACACAACACAAATGTACAAAGGCACAGACTTGACAAAAGTATTAAGTTTCTTTTGCAATTACGTTGACACTTTGCGTGAAATTGCATTTCACTATTAAGATTACATATAAAAGAATAGCCTGTTCGTTCGCAATGGACGAAGTATTAAAATTTTTGTTGCAGATACTATATTAAACCCCTTTAGTTCATTTTCACTCGGTAAAACAATTGTGTCATTTATTGCTAGGTCACAATCAACAACTGTTCGCCTTTTTTGTTGGTGTAAACATTTTTGATTTTCTCATATTTTACACTCTCAATTGACTGCTTTCCATCAGTTGGTAACAATTCTACTTTTTCCTGTTCATTTTAGTTTTGCTTTTCAGTTTGGGCCGAATGATTCATATAATACATGAAGCATTACCGGTAGCACAGAACTATTTCAGAAATAAGATGCAGCAGTTGCAAATAAGTGCTATGCACCAGGCAGAGCCAAAATGTTAATATAAAAAACTACTTAAGATTTAGTGTAAACAATCACCAGATGCAAATTTATTCAAACAAAAATGAATGAAAATGAATGTTTGGTTGAAATGAAGGTTTGAACAACAATTTGATTAAGTTTAAGCCTATTTATCGTTTTACACGAAACCTTATGTGGCACATAACCTTGTTCTTGTCAGTTTTTGCTGTTAATATGTTAAAAAATTAAGGGTTGTATAGAATTGCATAATAAAATGAGTTATCCTGGTAAATATATGGAAATTCGAATAGTCTAACACCAAGCAACTTACATGCAGATGCTTCAGTTTTTGCACAAAATCTAAAACATGACCAAAGTCAAACTTGGGATCCTCAGTATCTGAAAAAAAAAAAAAAAAAAAAAAAAAACATTGAACATCGAAACTGAAAAAAGTCGAGTTACAGTTTCAAAGCTTCCCCTGCTGTGCTTAAAATACTTTCTGCCACTTTTTCCTCAGTGAGAACAAGTTATAAACCACAGCTGGGTTGTTTTTTTTTCGGTCATTTATCGGTCATTGACCGATTTTTTAGCAAAATGTCCGAAAAAAATATATCATATAGTCAATTCGGTCAAAATGTCTGAAAAAATATATACGGTAGTCAATTCGGTCAAAATGTCCAAAAAAAAAAAACAATGTTTCTCAGCGAAACTTATGTTGTAGCTAGTCAGGAAGTGCAAAATTTGGTTTGTATCAGCTACTTGAAAGGAAATATTTTCATCAGAAAAAATGACCGAATTTTTTCAAGTCATTTCGCACAAATGACCGAAAAGTCTCAGCGAAACAACAGGTGTCCGACGTTTTCTCCGTAAACAGTTTTTCGTAAAACAATTGTTCGTAAGCAATTGTTCGTAAGCAATTGTTCGTAAAATCAATTCTTCGTAAAGCAATTCTTTGTAAAGCAATTCTTTGTAAAGCAATTCTTCGTAAAGCAATTCTTCGTAAAGCAATTCTTCGGGCATGCAATTGACCGTAATACTAATTGTTCGTAAACAAATGACAATGTTCATAAAAGTTAGGCTACAGCTTTTAAAAAAAAAACAGTTACAATTGTTTACGAACAAACAATTAGGGTAGCCTATATGCTAGAGATGTGCTAATTGTGCTTAAAGACGTGCTGTACCTGTATAGTGTAGACGAGCAGACACAGTGTAGACTCTGTAGAGTCCCTGATTCAGAATGGCATTACAGTTTGTGAGCAGCGAAAAAGGAAAGCCAAAACTTTTGTATAGTGGCCAGCTTTATTACAAAGATTATAGTGATAAGTTGAGAATGTGATCAAGTCAACCGCTTCTTGCTGACGGCGTGCCAGGGTTAGGTCTCGGTGTCTCAGATGACATTCACTTTATCAAAGATTATAGTGTTGTCGTCTCTGGCCTTTGTGCCTATTGATGAAGTCAGCCGGGCCTTTGACATTCTCATTGATGGGAATGTATTACCAGATGTTGCTCAGCCAGTAATTGACTACTTTGAAGACACTTGGGTTGGGCGCCCAGATCGTCGTCAAGGGCGCCGTCCTCGAATGTTTGCAATTCAAATGTGTAACTGCTATGATGGCGTCCTCAGTGGCCTTCCCAAAACTAATAATACCATTGAAGGATGGCACAGAGGGTTCATGTTCCAGGTATCTGCAAATCATCCAGATATTTGGAAGTTCATATCTGCAATCAAGCGAGAACAAAACCTCAATGAGGTTTGCATTGAACAGTATGTTAGTGGCCAGGCAGGACCCCCTCCAAAGAAGAAGTACAAGGACAGTGCAGAAAGACTTTCAAGATGATGAAATTTGTGATTACTTGCGTGGAATTGCACACAATATTTTCATATTAAACTTGGCTCGTGGACAATTTGTACGAAGTTACTTAAAGTAGTATTGGTAGTGTAAGCAAAGAATTGCTAAACACAGACAATTGTTGTATTCCAATAAATAACAAGAAATGCGCTTTTTCATTGTGCTTATTTGTTTATGTCGTCGTAACTTGGTTATTCAGGAAAATTTGCATTATGCAATATGCACCTTCATCGGAAATTGCAAGACAAACCTTGCTGTTGCGAAAAAATTGTTCACGAACAATTGACCTATCACCTGTTTACGAACAATTCACCTATACGAAGAATTGTTGTATACGAAGAATTAATTTTACGAACAATTGTTTACGAACAATTGTTTTACGAACAACTGTTTACGAACAATTCACCTATAACCGAAACAACAACCCAGAACCACAGTGTTTGGTATCCAACTGAAACAATAAAAGAAATGTATATATATCTAGCCTATGCATGTCACCTGTTGGTGGCTTCTCTTGCTGAAGTCTTTCAGTAATCGCCCACAGTTGCACTGGAGTGAAGGTGTAAGCACTTCCAGAGAGCAGAATAGAGTCCCCAGTTTCAAAAAGAGCTTTAGCCAAAATTTGACAAAGCATTTCCACATCCTAAATAAGATGGATGTTAAGGCTGGCTGAAACAACTCACCTTCAAACTATTTTCTACTTGCCATCAACATTCAACAGGTAACAGGTCCAATCAAATATTTTAGTAAAATAACAAGGACGATGGTTCATCTATACCAGGGGTGATGAACCTTTTTGTGGTCGCGGGCCACTTTGTCGATTACACATGAGTTATCGGGCCACACAACTTTTTAATCGTAACCTACTATGAAATCTTTTAGAAGCGACTCAAGATATTATTCGTGAAAAGTAACAAACGGCAGATGAAAGTAATAAAACCCACACAGTTGAAATTATCTTATGCAGAATCGAAACATACAACAGTAAAAAATAAAAACAAATCAACTTGAGCAAAAAGGATAAAGCAACAGCAGGCACTGATAATGAAGACACTCCAAGACAGTTTAATTTTCGAAGCGCTTGCTTTCATACGAGTATGATTTCTTCTTTTTTTTGGCTCTATCCTTTTTGCTTAAGTTGACTAAATGTTTCGACCATTATGCTCCGAAACAACAAATCAGTTAATAAAATTCCTTTTTCAAACAACAAACACAAGCCCATGCGAATCATATAGCTGAAGCTATCTAATGCAGCATTGAAGCATAAAATATTAAAAAATAACATTAAAGCATTGAATTTTTTTGCTTAGTGGGATTTTTGGAAAGTTTTTTGCTTGACTAAGCGTTCAATATTAGGTCGAACAGACGATGTGGCAACTCAACTGCATAGCCTACTAAGATTTTCATCTGTCAGCCTCGACCTGTAACGATTTTTTAGGCAAAGTGTTTAGGGCAAGAGAATAGCAAAGGAAAGGTGTACCAGTAAAGGCATAAAACAGCTTTGAGATGTCTTTTGTCTTTAATGCATGAGCGATTGTCACATTGTTTTGCGGGCCGCATAAAATTCTTTGACGGGCCGCAGGTTCGTCACCTCTGATCTATACACACAGGCTAGGGCAGGTCCATATACACTTATACAGGGTCCACGTCTTTTAGGCGCTGACAGTTAGGCGCTGGTCTAATAGGCGCGCACACTGTGGAGTCTGGATATTTAGGTGCGGAGCACTGTGGCGCCCGTTCATTTAGGTGCTATTCCTAGTAAAGTCTGTAGATTGTATCAGCTTGGCAGGTAGGGGCGTAGGGCAATGCTTTTCACACAAAATATTATATTGAACAGGAAAATATATTGTTTTGTTAATGCGTGTGCGTTGTTGGTCATGGCTTCAGTGAGTGAAGTTGCTTAAACTGGCAATGGGTGAAGCTGCTTGAACCGGAAATGCTTTTCACACAAAATGTTATATTAAACAGAAAAATATGTTATGGCTTCCGTGAGTGAAGCTGCTTAAACCGGCAATGATTTTCCCATAAAATGTTATATTGAACAGAAAAATATGTTGTTTTTTTAATGTTTTTTTAATGTTAGGGTGCGTCGCGTGCCCCCAAAATTTTAAAAAATGATCGAAAACAAAATTATTTTTTTTTGTTCGTGAGGCTTGACTAAAAAAGCAAAATTACAAAATTTCAAAGAATTTGGTCAAGGTCTAGGTGCTCCACATCCCAATTGCCCGTATCCCCTTGTTAGCTTCACAACAGGGTGGATTGAAAAAAAATTTTTTTTTTAAATTACAAAAAGGGGGTCTACACCCCTGAGAAATTGGCAAAAAACAACAACAAACTGGTTTCAGGGAGTTGTACCACCTATTGGCTGTGCTACCCCCCCCCCCATTTTATGGGGGAAGACCCCCAAAATTCTCAAATCGGATGTAACTTTGGAACTGCTGGTGCTAGGAACATGAGTTTGGTATCAAATAATGCAGAATTGTAATGTTTTTATCTGCTCTAAGAGGACTTTTTGCCTTAATTTCACTAGAAAAAAAGTTATGACAAAAAACGTATATTTGACAATGTTTTGGACAAAAACGGTAGCGCAAGCACAAAGTATAATAATGGGTAAATGCACATGCTGTACTGCATATACTGGTCACAGATGACTTGGATACTTTTGCTTATTGCATGTGCAATAAATATACAGCATAGTATGCAACTATGCATAATATACGGCACACATGACATAGAGAATACAAGGGTTAATCGAGAGGATGTTGGCAGTGATCTAACGGTACAGTAGTGTGATTGGTAATACAATATAGTGCTCATGTCATGTACACACACAGCTGCATGACCTGGGGGTTACTAACTGGACTGTTCAAAGTGTAGGTGCATAAAACATATAGTGTAATTGGTAGACGTAATTGGTGATGGGTAGACTGTGATCTGCCATGAAATCATTGTCAAGAAAATACCAGCACACAGATTGATATACTCCATACTGCTGCATGTGCTAGACTACCGGTACTACATTGAGACTTCAGCAATCAGCACAAAAAGGTGAACATGTCAATCTAGTGGGTTAACCCTAGTGGGAATTGCTTCTTGCTGTTGAATTCTTTCATAAATTGACAAGATCGTACCTGATGAATCAGCCCAGGTCATCCCTTCTTTCAAAACCTACAGCATATAAGCTTACTTCAGTCACAAGATTGACGTAACGCTCCACTGCTTGGTTGTGGCAAGGATAATCCAGCCGCAGAGGTTCGTCGATGACATTGTCAAGCTGTTGATCTGTTAGCGATCTCATGATAGGTGGCTCAGACTTATGAACTGTACCAAGCTTCACAAGTTGGTGGTATGATTTTGTTTTGTTATTAAGCTGTTGCACAAGAAATCTGCATATTGCAGGTGGCACCGCTGGTGAAATTTCCTTTCTCAGCTTTTGATTTTCATCTTCTGCTTTTTGTGAGGAGCCAACATGATTCTTGCTTTGCTTTTCCTGTGCTTGTGAACCTAAGGAATAGATTTGTTGGACTGCTGCTCTTCTAACTTGGCAGCCTTCATCGCCTAGCATACCAACAATGACATTTTCAGATTGAGCAAATAATGCATTGCGTTCCAAAACCTTCTTGGAAATCTCTTTTACTTCTTGCTTTAGGAAGATTTCTTTGCAACATGTTGAAGAAGTTTTTTAACCCATCAGATATAATAATGAATTGTGGTGTTATATTTCAAACCAAGATGGGAAGCAAACCTTGATGCACTATGCAGTACTCCGGAATGGCCTGTTTCGGTGAGTCCGATTCGGTGAGTCCGATTCGGTTAGTCCGATTCGGTGAGTCCGATCCCTTAACGGGGGATTTTTTCAATTTTTTTTTATAATTATCGGGTACCATGGCCTAATTATCATTGCCGTTTTAGGGTTAGGGGTTAGGAGTTAGGTTTAGGGGTTAGAGGTTAGGAACTCACCGAATCAGACTCACCGAATCGGACTCACCGAATAGTAGCAGACCCGCAGTACTCAGACAAGTTCATGAAACTTTTGGAAGGGTTGATTACATGAGTCGTAAGTAGCCTACAAGCAAGTGTTAGCCACCTTGAATGACATAATTCCCCGACTGACAAAAACTGCAAGTCTTCATCAACATTCAACATGCCCAATTGCCCAAGCGCAATGCAGGCATAATCCATATATTACACCGGTCTACAAAAAAAGATTTTTTATTGCTCCATGAACTTTGAAGACTGATTTAGAGTAATTTTGGGGTGCTGAATCCGAATCTGACCTCAGATTTATCCTATCACGTCAGTTTGTGAGATATGATAACAACAAATTGTTACTTTTGTCAAAAGTGGAAGATTTGGCGTTGCGTTCACCACCAACATATGCAGTGCTATAGCGAAAGGTTAGTGTTAGACAGGCCAAAACAGCCTTTAAGTAAGGTTACTGGCTAAGCATTGCCATAGGCCTGCTAAAAATTTTGTAGTTTTATGCAAAACATTGATGGGGGAGGGGGTCAGTTATACTTTTAGCCTCCCTTTTAGCTTGTTATTACTGCCTTGTTAATAATGTTGCTTAGAAAGCAAATTGGTATCAAAATTATAGTTGGTGACTTGGTGAGTGTATTCCAGCTACTTATAGTACTTATGCACTACATGGCCTGGATTTCTGGATATAGCACAATGTGTAACGTGCAATAAACGCAACGTCAAATCTTCCACTTTTGACAAAAATAACAATTTGCTGTTATCATATCTCACAAACCTGACGTGATAGGATTAATCTGAGGTCAGATTCGGATTCAGCACCCCAAAATTACTCTAAATCAGTTTTCAAAAGTCCATAGAGCAAAACTCGAGCTGTTATGTTAAAACAAGGTATTTATGGACTATAGGGTCAAATTCCTGTATTTTTAGCTGCAATGTGGAGGACCTAAACATTAATATTTTTTGCTGAAACTTCATATTATTGCTATTTCAGTGAAACCTCACCACTGAAAAAAAATAATACAAAAAATATGAACATTGGGGCACATGACGCACCCTAGCGCGTGTTCAGCATTTATTTGTTGTTAGTCCAGGTTTGCGCGAAAGCTTTATCAATAAATTATTCAAGTTTCCGAAAATGTATGAGATTGAGTTCACTTTTAGTTAGGTCAAATAATAACTACACATCAGTAAAAAATGTACCGTAGGCTGTACTCAAGCGGGCGGTAGGCTTGAGTGAAGAGTAACTTAGTTTTCCGTCAAAACCCGGACTAGGTTTAATAACGAGCGAAGTCTCACCATTATGCTTGCAACTTGTAGCCAAGGTGTAGCCTATTGCCCTGTAGAAATGTATTCATGTGAACAGTAGTAGAGCGTCTTACGCGTTCTCGTCACATGGCCAATCCATCCCGAACAGAAGTAATTTATATTTAATCTAAATTACCAGACATTTTTCACACAAATCTGTTGTATTTACGCGGTAAAAACATGTCATGTGATCGACGTAGACGCACAATCTTGACATCAAATGAAAGCATACATCTTCAGCTATCCGAAGATGCAAAGCTTTGCAATAAAATTTAAAACATTCTATGTACAACTAGCAACTTTCCAAAAGGTATTTTTTCTAATTTCTAAAAAAATTAAAAATTGGCAGAAAAGTGTACTTCATTATAATTTTTACTACCCAAGCATGATACAATAATATTAAAATATATGTAGTTTAATCAAATGCCAAAACAATTCTGCACATGAGAAAAAATTTACTTTGTTTCTGCGCGCAATGCTTTAGGAGGTACAGCAGAATGATTATGGGGAAATTTGGAAAATTTTAAGCAAAAAGTTTACGTAATTTAGCCTACAGTCTTTTTGATCGAGAAATTCTAAAGTAAGGGGTTGCTTAGCCAGTTTTGACTGCCAATTCCAATGAGTGAAAGAAAAAAAATCCACTGTGTCCCCATCTTTAAGAAGTCCTCATCTGATAACTGCACCGCCAAAATATTTTTTTTTAATTAGCCAAAAAAGGACAGGCAAAGACTATGGATCTGCCATCATTTACATTATTTTTTTGCTTGAAATAGGCTACCTTTTAACCTTGGACGTAGGGATACTTCCTTGGTCATCATGGCAAAAATCCCATGACGTGTGTATACGACACGTCCGTGGTCGCGAAAGAGTTAACTAAAAATGAACTCAATAATGTTCGGAAGCTTCAATAATTTATTGATAAAGCTTTCACCAAAGCAAACCTGGACTAACAACAAATAAAACAATAATAAATCAATAAAACAACAATATATTTTTCTGTTCAATGTAACATTTTGTGTGAAAAGCATTGCCGGTTTTAGCAGCTTCACTCAATGAAGCCATGATATAATTTTCTGGCAAGCTGCCAAGCTGATACAATCTACAGACTTTACTAGGAATAGCACCTAAATGACCGGGCACCACAGTGCTCCGCACCTAAATATCCAGACGCCACAGTGTGCGCGCCTATTAGACCAGCGCCTAACTGTCACCGCCTAAAAGACTTGCTCCTCTTATGCAGTACCAGTACACTTAAAGATTGTTCACTGTTCAGTTGTCAAGAAAAAATGTGACTTCACAAATTAAGTGCTTCCATCTTACGTTCCTACAAATTTAAAGCAACTTTGCAGAAGAAGTAGATTAAATACCTGCAGACTTTTTAATTATTCTGATACGCATAAAGTCGTTTGTTATTATATATAATATACAATACATGGCAAAAAGAATATGTACCAGACTGTAAGAACAGCAAAAACATTTTCAATCATCTATTTCTATGGCAACAATAAATGATCAATCACTAAAAAATGTTTGCAATTATGCTAAATTGCATAATAAATGTGCTAAATATTGCAAATAGATTGTAACACCATTAACAAAAACTAATTAGCCAGGATACAACTGAAGTCCGAGGAGTAAAAAGTAGTTCTTCTTTAATCTTCATTAAATAATATTCCAACAAAGAAAACTTGCTTTTTTACATCATTTAAATGACACTAGACGCTGAAACAACGTAAAATTGCAAGTTTGTTTGTCGATATTGTAATAAAGGATGAAATACTTGCATAGTATTGAAAGTGCAAAAATTGTCTCAAGGGCCGAGGAATGCCGCAGGAGTACTTTTTGTTCAAAACAGCTTGTAAGTAAGCCTCCAGTTCAATTCTGTGCAACAAATTTGAGTTACTGCGCAGTGCACAACTCTGCAGTCTACACAAAGGGTCTGCTACTATTCGACGAGTCCGATTCGGAGAGTTCCCTATTAGGAGACAGCCTTTTTCGGAGAGTTCCCTATTCGGAGATTTTTTGAAATTTTTTTTTTTAAGTATTAGTAATTATTATTAATTTTAAAAATTATTTATTTAAAAATTATAGGTTTACTCTAAACTGCCACTTAGGTTTTAACTTCATCTTTTATGGCAAACGCTATTTGGCAACTGTCTTTTTTTAGTTGACACGTTTTCGCTGAGACTTTATCTCATTAATCCCTATTGTTAATCATGAAAACTGTTGTTTTGATGTAAAACACATATTTTGAAAGAACCCAGACAACAAAATTCGTCATTTTTACATTGATTCAAACGTCTGCAGACGTTAAATCAACATAAAATGATGGATTTTGACGTCTGGGAAAGCACTTAAAGGTAAACACTGGATAAAATGCAAGAATGCAAAAGAAACGATATTGTGGAATAAAATACAAAATTCTCTAAATAAACAGAAGAATCGGACATACATCTCTCTGTTATCATTTTTAATGTAAAAATTCCTTTTGTGGTCCCTTTGTCTGGAACAAATAAAAACTGTGCTGTTGAAATTTCCGATTGTAGTTTTGGTCTCAATCTCATTATCATGATTCGGAGTAAGATGTTTGTTAGGTGATTTACAAGGCTAATTGTTCTGTGGAGTGAGCATTCTGTTGCTCCGGTTTTCTTTGGTAAAGTTATGAATATGGAACGTACCATATCACTAGGGTCTTTCCGGTGTCATAAATATGATTTAAGATCTCAGTGGTTAGGTCTAAACCCCACTCATCTAAAGCTTCGATAATTTCAACTATAAAAGAAACGATATTGTGGAATATCCTAGTATGCATATCCTAGTCAGCTAAAGTTCTCTTTTCTACATGATTTCAACGTTTAGCCACGTTAAAACGATGTAGAAACGGCAATTTCTGCTGGTCGGGATAATTAGGCTACGGTATTTCAACGTTTAGTGACGTTAAAACGATAGGCCACACATTTGGTTATCTGTTACTACAATGTAAAAATGAACTGTTAGGCTAACTGGGTTCTTGGAACAAATTTTTACTGGTCGGGATAACTAGGCAACGATACCCGTTAATTTCCTTTCAA
This sequence comes from Aplidium turbinatum, assembly GCF_918807975.1. Taxonomy (NCBI): domain Eukaryota; kingdom Metazoa; phylum Chordata; class Ascidiacea; order Aplousobranchia; family Polyclinidae; genus Aplidium; species Aplidium turbinatum. The sequence goes on along the minus strand of NC_137475.1, from coordinate 28,255,897 downwards.
TCCAAGCTGTAGGCCACACATTTGTTGATCCAAACTAATCATTTTAACCATAGATATCTTATATATAGATATGCAACTCAGTGGTGCGTAAGATGTTTGAAGGCTAACAGCGTAGCTATGGCTGTATGCATTGACTTCAAACTTGGCACAGCAAAACAACTTTATTTTTAATATATTTTTTTGGTTTTTGTTTAAATAAAACTTTCTTCGTTTTCAAGTTGACGTATGGATTGCTTGTGTTGACGTCACATTCTCGTTCCGCATGGACTGCTTTATGGAGATTCTGGCGATTGAAAACAAATCACAGTCACAGAGGGTACCTCTAAATACCCTTTGTCAGGCATTGTAGGCATTGTCGGGCATTGTCAGGCATTGTCAGGCATTGTCGGGCATTGTCGGCTTTTTGGGGGGTTGTGGAGCATTTTCAGGAGTTGTCGAACATTTTCAGGGGTTTCAGGTATTGTAGAGTAGGCTAACTACTTTCAGGCATTGTTGGGAATTTCTAGGCATTGTGTAGGATTTCCAGGCATTGTCGATCATTATCAGTGGTTGACAGGCTTGTGAGGCATTGTCGAACATTTTCAGGCATTATCGAACATACTCAGGGGTTGTCGAGCATTTTCAGGGGTTGTCAGGCATTGTAGAGTAGCTATTTTCAGGCATTGTTGGGAATTTCCAGGCATTGTCTAGGATTTCCAGGCATTGTCGATCAATATCAGTGTTTGACAGGTTTGGTAGTCATTATGGAACATTTTCAGGCATTGTCGAACATGTTCAGGAATTGTCGAGCATTTTCAGGGGTTGTCAGGCATTGTAGAGTAGCTACTTTCAGGCATTGTTGGGAATTTCTAGACATTATCTAGGATTTGCAGGCATTGTCGATCAATATCAGTGTTTGACAGGTTTGGTAGTCATTATGGAACATTTTCAGGCATTGTCGAACATTTTCAGGGATTGTCGAGCATTTTCAGGGGTTGTCAGGCATTGCAGAGTAGCTACTTTCAGGCATTGTTGGGAATTTCCAGGCATTGTCTAGGATTTCCAGGCATTGTTGATCATTATTAGTGGTTGACGGGTTTGTCAGGCATTGTCGAACATTTTCAGGGGTTGTCTAGCATTTTCAGAGGTAGTCAGGCATTCTAGATTAAGCTACTTTCAGGCATTGTTGGGCATTTCCTAGCATTGTCTAAGATTTCCGGGCATTGTCGATCATTATTGGTTTTTGACACGTTTGTCAGGCATTGTCGAACATTTTCATGCATTTTTATTCCCAGCTTTGCATGCGCAGCAGAATGATCCCTTTCTATTTTGCGTAGGTTGTAAACGTATTTACGGTATACACAAACACAGCAGCGTTTAAATGACCTGGCTATCATAAGTATCGACAATGCCTGACAAACCTGTCAAAACCTGGTAATGATCGACAACCCAAGAAAACGTTCGACAACGCCTAACAAACCATCAACCACTGAATATGTTCGACAATGCCTGGAAATCCTAGACAATGCCTGAAGATGTCCGACAATCAGTGGCGTAGCTAGGGGGGGGGGGGGGGAAGGAGGGGAGGACCGCCCCGGGCGGCACGTCTGGGGGCGGCAATTTCAGATTACGATTTTTGATTTTGATTATAATCTGATAAAAAACGCATTTCATTTTCACACAGGGCCGGATTTAGCTAATGGGGGGCCCGGGCACTTTTAGATCAGGGCCCCCCGTGCAAAAAAATTCGCCTATGGCGCGAAACACCCCCTCGACGTCTACAGTAGCATCAATCCAGCACTGCACAGCATTTTGCAGAAACCACAAAAGCTAATAGTAAAAAAATCACATTTTTTTCACGTAGGGGGGCCCTTTAAAAGTCGGGGGGTCCAGGGTACCTGCACCCTCTGCCCCCCCCTAAATCGGGCCTGTTTTCACATGCTTTTTCTTGAAGGGGCGGCAAAATCTGAATCCACACCGGGCGGCACATTCCCTAGCTACGCCACTGCCGACAATGCCTGCCAGAAAGAATCTAAAGTACTTTATAATGCCTGAGAGCCCCTGACACCTAAAAATATTCGACAATTCTTGAAAATTTCCGACAATGACTGATAATGGTTGACAAGCCTGTCAACCATTGATATTGATCGACAATGCCTGGAAATCCTAGACAATGCCTAGAAATTCCCAACAATGCCTGAAAGTAGCTACTCTACAATGCCTGACAACCCCTGAAAATGTTTGACAATTCCTGAAAATGTTCGACAATGCCTGAAAATGTTCCATAATGACTACCAAACCCTGTCAACCACTGATATTGATCGACAATGCCTGGAAATTCCCAACAATGCCTGAAAGTAGCTACTCTACAATGCCTGACAACCCCTGAAAATGCTCGACAACCCCTGAAAATGTTTGACAATTCCTGAAAATGTTCGACAACCCCTGAAAATGTTCCATAATGACTACCAAACCCTGTCAACCACTGATATTGATCGACAATGCCTGGAAATTCCCAACAATGCCTGAAAGTAGCTACTCTACAATGCCTGACAACCCCTGAAAATCCTCGACAACCCCTGAAAATGTTTGACAATTATCGCTACCGTATATCTCACCCTAAAATCGTTCCGGCGCCTCTCTATCTCAGGTTTGTAAACTGCCTACAACAAGCTTTAATGAGTCACTGGAAATAAGCTTAAATGATAGTTCCAACGATCATGAAATAGAAGTTGCATAACCTACGTGAAGAAAGATTGTTGTCTTGATTTTTCATAGTAGGCTATTCTGTGAAAACTTGAAATATATGATACGCCATCAAAAATATTCCAAAGGAGCTCAAAAGCTACCACTCGCCAAGCCCAAACCGTACAATAATAGCCTACCATAGATACGCTAGCCAAGCTGGCAACCTTGATTGTTGATTGTGTCCATAAAGTCAGTCGAGCGTGACGATAATTCCACGATTGCTGAGTTGCATATCTATATTTAAGATATCTATGTTTTAACTATTCAAAAGTACTAACTGATAAACATAAACATGAGTTGTTTTTTTTTGTAACATCTTCTTTTTTATTTTCCCTTCATACGGTATATATCTTCAATTTTTCTGAAGGTGTTGCGGCCGTGCCAAATTTCTTTCAACTCAATCACTTACTTCGGTCACAGCACGTTTTAACGTTCGCGTTTTGTCGCTTCTACCTTTTTCTCGACCTTTGCTATGTTGACGTGTATTGTTTTTGATATGATGGTCACAAATAAAACAACTCAACTGAACTGACATGACGAATTTTCATTTAATTGTTTAAACATTTTATTTCTATTTTCTCTGCACGATTTCAACGTTTAGCGACATTGAAGCGATGTAAAAACGGCAATGATAAATAGGCTACGATACCCGATAATTTTCTATTTTTTTCTGCACGACTTCAACATTTAATGACGTTAAAACGATGTAAAAACGGCAATGATAATTAGGCTACGACACCCGATAATTTTCAAAAAATCTCCGAATAAGAAACTCTCCGAAAAAGGCTGTCTCCGAATAGGGAACTCTCCGAATCGGACTCGCCGAAACGGGCCATTCCGCTACACAAAAGACAAATATACAACACAATTTAAAAAAATTGTCAAATTCTCAAAACTTAATTTGTCTGCTCCAATGCATTCACATCTAAATACTTGTGAACTATCATGTAAATAAATCAGCTAGGTTTACAAACTTGCATAATTTATTCAATAAAGCTTTTGTCACCACCAATGTGCATTCTTTAGTAGGCTATACTTTACTTTTTCTATATCATGTTAAGTTTTTGAGCTAGACCCATCACTCTGTGGGAGCAAGTCTTTTAGGCACAGACAGTTAGGCGCCGGTCAAATAGGCATGCACAGTGCACACTGTGGCGTCAGGATATTTAGGTGCAGAGCACTGTGGCGCCTGTTCATTTAGGACCTTAGATGTTATTCCTCACAACACCTAAATGAACGGGCACCACAGTGCTCCGCACCTAAATATCCTGACACCACAGTGTGTGCGCCTATTTGACCGGCGCCTAACTGTCTGTGCCTAAAAGACGTGGACCCCACTCTGTCTCATAACATACACAACTACGGCATTATATGATTTACATCTGCATTCATAATATCAATGCTGTAAGACAGTGTTACAAGCAATAGAAAGCAACTCAATGGTTTTTAAGCTACATATAGCATTTGGACATTAATGTCTTCTTCGTCAACAACTGGTTGATGTATAATGTTGGGATTACAAAATATTATATACAAGGTTTGAGGTCAGATTATGGAAGCCAGTTCCTCCCCGCCTAGCCTGCCGTTATCTTGAGCTCGGCTGTCCCACATACACGTTGCTGACCAAAATGGACACATTCCATACCATTTTATAGTCAACAGACGATTCAATTGTGCTAGTGAAATTACGACAACTCAATGAATCTTTTTTGTGTTTCCATAGCATATCTTTATTTAGATTAATTTACATACCGGTACTTCATTAGCCATGCCGAGTATAAATGTTTTAATAATGATGATTGTCTGTCATTGTCTATGGTTCAAGAAAATTACCATTTTACTTAAAATCACCAAAAATAATTGTACTATTAAAGTATAATAATGATTTATATAAATGGAAAAGATGCAGATGGTACTCAATATACATAGCATTACATAAAAACTGACATGCCTTCAAAACTTCTGCGCATTTAAACAACTGTACCTGCGTTTATCGATGAATGTTGGTGACATCTTTCCAAAAAGTTTTTTAGGAGGAAGAAGATTTTTTTCTATCAAATCAGGATACTTTGCACGAAGCTATAAAGTTCACAAAATTGGGCAAAAAACATCAATAGTACTATGAGAGTTATTGAATACACAATTACACAATACACATATTAAACAAAATATGAAAGGATGTTGTTACAAAAACAATAAAACTGAACTTACACATTTTGGCTTCATGCTTGAAGCTAAAAATACGGCGTTATACATTACATAACATTTAGCGCGCCAGTGCATCATCTAGCTAATGAGTCAAGTTACAATAGAATATTCAATTTGCAGCATATCAGATTGCTATTTACTTCTTGTCAGTAGGCGATTTTAATATTGATTCAGTTTATCATACGACTATTTTGGAGCCAAACCTTAACTACTTTGAGTGTAACTATTAAACTACCGGTATTATTAGTGCATATTGTTGGTTTTGAAAGGGCAGTGTATTTTTTATTGGATAGGTAAATAAATAGTACTAATAACAACTCAAAAACACTTAAAAAATTTTGCAAAAAGTTGATTATCAATTGATTGTGATGAAAAATGATAACGCAAATTTGCTTGACCAGTATGAACAGTGAACACATAGGCTTTATTGGCAATAGTCTGACACAGATAGCCAGCCAATGCCTTTCCTATTAACTTAATCTGGAAGTAACCCTGGAAGTAAATCGGAAAGTAAATGTGAGCTGGTGGTTGCATATGACAAAAAATGATCTTTAGTAGATTACTAGATTTAAATTGAAACAACTATTGCTCAACTATTGTTATGGTGTTTCTACTTGATGGGTTTGTTAGGCTACGAAACGCCATCTAAAATGTTGTAGAGAAATTGGAATCAAAAAGTAAAATATAATAGGAAGCGAACGCTGAACAGTTATAATATCCAATGTGGAAATAGTGACTTACTCTACACAAAAATTCTGACACGGTTTGATGGATAGCACTATTACTTCACCTCATGAGGCAAATCACCAATTAACAGAAAGCTATTGCTACCCGTGACCTTAAATGTTTGCTCTCAGTTGTATTTCACAGGGAAATTCTACACATGCAATTTGTGCAATAAAAATTAAAAACTTTTTCTGGTATATATATATTGAACAACAGTTGTTGGCTCAACAACGTAAGTCTGAAAGTATATATTATATGATATTATATACAGTCGTGGCCAAAAGTTTAAGACCAAACCGCAAATTTCGAGAAAATCAGTTCTCCACCCTATTTCTTGTCGTTTTCTCACTTGTTTCTTGCTAACTGTATATATGACAAAGTAATAAGCATTTATATTGTATTTTGCACCAAAATCTCAACTTTTTAATATTTGGTGTGTCCTCCTTTCGCTTTGATGACGGCCTTGATTCGCTTGGGCATAGCTACTTTCGATTAAATTGTTGCAAAGTTCTTCAGGAATTTCACGGATCCAGACTAATTTGATTGCTTCAAGTAGGAAGGAATACTCGAGGGATGTTTTTCAGCAACATTATTCTTGAGAAAAGTCCAAAAGTTTTCGATAGGGTTAAGATTGGGACTGTTCCCCGGCCACTGCAGAAGAGTAATTTTCTTAGCCCTAAAAAACTCTGTTACTATCTTTAAACGATGGCATAGGGCTCCATCTTGCACCAAAATTGTACACTCGTGCACTGACATGGGCATTATTGTGCAGTTGTAGCTTCTCTTTCATAAAGTTCAAGTATTTCTGGCCGTTCATCGTGGTTCCTGGTTTTAGAAAAATGAGTTTGGCTGTATCTTGGTCGAAATGGCTCCCCATATCATCACACCTGGTAGATGTTTCATCGTTTGCCGGGTATACTTTTCATCAAATTGTGTTCCTGAGGGTCGACGGACATTTCTTTTTCTTGCACCAAGCTGTTGGACACTTGATTCGTCCAAAAATTAAACTTTAGACCATTGGGCAGAAGTCTAGTCTTTGTGCTGCAATGCAAACAGGAGACTCTTCTTCTTCCTCGCTGGTGTAAGCCTCGATTTTCTCGCTGGTTTTCGTGACTTTAGACCAAATTCTATAACTAAACGGCAGCTAACAGTCCTCCTGCTGACTGGAATACCGGCTTCATTCAAATCGGCCCTGATTTGTTTGGCTGAACATATTGGAGACTTCACCACTTGCCTTTTCATGAAGATGTCAGATCTAGGAGTTGTTTTTCAAGGACAACCACTGCGTTTTGCATCAGCATAAGTTCCTGATTTCTTAAATTTCACAATTGCCTGATGCACAAAAGTTTTTCTAAATCCAAGCTGCTCACCAATTTGATGTTCTGTGTAGCCTTCCCTGCGGAGAACAACAATTTGACATCGCTGAACCTCCGAAAGGGAGCATATTTTACCCATTTTGGGCGGATAAGTAATACAAAAAAGTGATCTCTACTGGCTAATGTTCAATTGATATTTTCTAAATAATGACTGATTACATCAGATTTCGACCCAGAATAAAGATGATGCAATTTAAACAATATCTGATGCAGTATTATGGCGTAATACGAAAAACGTCATAAATCAAGTCTGGTCTTAAACTTTTGGCCACGACTGTACATTTTTTCAATTCCACAAGGTTTGTCACAGAAATCAAACTCGTGGTGATATGCAAAGTTAAACCCAATTTTTCAGGGGGAAAGAAAGATAATATATACCGGTATACATAGGCGTCGATTTTTTCTTAGAAGAGAGGAATTCTGGGTGGGCGAGAGTTTTCAAACAGATTTCATTCAATGTGTATGTTCGCAAATTCGCAATGGTTAGTCTTTCTCACAAAGACTGCGTTTAGCGTCGTTGCAGCAATTAAGCTTTAATAGATTTGATGTTTGCTTTCTTGCGCCGTGCGATCTTATGAGCGCTGCTAAACTAAACAACCCAGACAGCAAACCAACCGTTTTTTACATTGATTCAACATCTGCAGAACGTTGAATCAATGTAAAAAACGGTTGGTTTTCTGTCTGGGAAGCGCTGCTAAACTTTTATGTGTTCCTTTGCGACCTAAAAAGCGCGTGACTCATGACCTGTTATCTTTAAACTGGCGCCTTCGGATTTGCCGCAAAATGTTTTCCGAGGCCCACAAACAGCAGCTACAGTAACAAGTAGGCTAGGCCTACCATCAGGGTTAAGACGCATCCACTGGAATTCGTAAAAAAGCTTCCTTTGCAACGCACGACCTTCCCGAGCCGGAAGCTGATCCGGCAGCATGCTAACGTCAAATGGAGCAGGTAGAGATCCATGGCTCATGCTGTCTTCTACAACTACCGATGCATTGACTTCACCACTGTCCATCCTTGAAACACTGCTTTCTTCATCAATGTCATCGCCAAGTTCATTCGTGCTGGACGTGGCTGAAATGACAACATCGCACGGTGCCCCAATTTATACCCAGCAACAAGTTTGTGAGGAAAGATTTGTAAAAAGCGATTGTTTCAGTACGTCTTTAGTTTGTATCGGTTATTTTATTGTCATGTTCATTATGATGTCATATTCATATTCCCTTACGCTGACCCAGAACTGAAGTTTGATTGTGGCGTAACGAAAGGAGACCATTCGGGGAAAAGATCAAACGTGGCTTTCTCTCACCAGGAATTGCCAGCGTTTGGCAGTTGCCGGAGAAACAACAATGCAGTGAGTACCGAAAATGGTTTGCAGATGCTGATTTTCGTTTCTAACCGCGACGATATTCAATATGAAAATAGAGGAAACGTACGACATGTCCTTTTAGAAGAGAGGATTGCGGTAAATGCGCGCATCCGATTTAGCGTTTCAAGTACAGACACATTTGTCAGCGCAATTTCGATTACCACGAAAAGCTAGGGCACGCAGATTTTAATTGTCTTCACTTTCTGCTCTAGACAGGTTTTCAACATGCGGCGTCCCAAGAGAGAGAGAGATGAGTTCGGCGGTTTTACAGTGTATTGGCTTGATATCAAATCGTGCCTAAACGCATTTTTTTCAACGCAGCGTTGTTGCGGAATTGCTTTGTTCTGTCATAGACCTAGCGAGAGACATAGCGCAAAACAAGAAGTTGCGCTGCAGTTGGTTGGATAATTCAGCGTTTAACATAAACGGAAATAATTGTAACAAACTCTTCATAAGTGTCATGAAGACAGGGTGGGCGCAACATATTTCGCCCACCCTCGTTTCACGGCAGGGTGGGCGCCGCCCACCCGGCCCACCCTATTTCGACGCCTATGCCGGTATATAATACTTGTCATTTTGATAACATACCATGTCATGCATTTCTTTAAATTCACTGTATCTGTGTTTAACTGTCCAAATAAAACCTCCATGATGGACTTCAATTGAATACTCCTGAAAAGTAAATCGACAACTGTAATAATCACATTTGTATCATCACAACATAATTCCCAAGCACTTCTTACAAACCATGCTGCTTTTACATTGACAACTTTCCAGCAGGAGATGGACATTGGACAGTTCAAAAAAGTGCAAGTTTAGCTAAGTTAAGAATTGAGATAGCCTGGTTAAGGAGTTGCAAGAATAAGTGGTGGGTTGCGAATTTTTCACCTACCTACTTTGTAGCCTAAATTAATGAAAGTCATTCCTTTAACAAGCTAATAGCCTAAGTAGTTTAGTGACATTTATTTCACGATGGTGTTGGAGATCGAAATTTGAAAACTGTCTAACATTAAAAAAATTACCAATAACTGATATATGAACTAAACTTACATTCTTATTGTGCTGAATTATGATATTTATTGTCATAGAACTCATATTTGTACTCTGGCCCTTCATTCACATTTTTTTCTAATTAGGCTTACACAAAGTTGCCTCAAACTTTTTCAGTCAGTATTAACTACCATCTTTTAAGACTTGTAGAAATGGCAATGCTCTCAGACTAAAATTCATTTGTACACAATTATTCGACTAACAACCAACATTCAATACAAAAAGGCTCCTTCGACATAGTTATGTCAAAGATTAGCAACAATAGCCAAGGGATGTTTGGAACAAACTTTCTATCATGTTTGCAAAACGGTTCCACCCCAGTATTACCAGTCCAAAAGTTACCAGGGTTGGAAAATAATTTATCTATTAATTGCATAATGTGCCAGTACCGTACCTGAAATGCATCAAACCGACAAATGATAATTCTTTTCTATTTAACAATCACAAATAGACAATGAGCAGCACTGAAAATGTTTTGATAGGGTTTTAGTTGCTGCATGTTGTTTAATTACTTCTCCATTCAACTTGACAATTGCCTACATTAAATTCAAAGGCAGTGCAAGCCTATTTATATATTATGTGGTCAGTAAAATTATACTGCAAAATTAGCAAAATTTTTATACACATTGCAACTAGGGGTGTTCAATTTCGATTATTTTAATATTCGAAATTCAATTTATTTTCGATTTCCGAATTTCGATTTCGAATATCACAACTATTCACCACACTGCAAAATGTGATTTCATTGAAAGAAGCGCCATGAAAATTCGCTAGAAAACACGAAAAAACGCCATGAAAATTTGAGAAAAAAGAACACAAAATAACGTCTACAGCTCCAGGCCCATGTTGGTGTTTAAGAACACAAGCTGATCGACATGGTCAGTGGTCACCCGTCAGTCGGGATCTCAGCTTCGTGATGGTCAGGCCAGCTTTTGAAAACGATCGCTCCGCTGGAGCCGAGGTCGTTGGGATCACAAACACCTTCGCGGCTAGCTTTTACAGAGATTGAGCTGATTTCATCATCATCACTGTTGTTGGAGTCTTCCGTCTGGACCCTGCCCATGGAGAAGAGTTCCGTCAGAGTGGTCTGGCGTCTTCGCTCATCGCCTGATGGCGTCGCCTGTGTTGGCTCAACGTCGAGGCTATCGGAATCGGAAGAACTGACACCTTCCGTTGGCTGCACGCGCGTGGAAGACAACGACGTTGCGCACGACTTTCCTCAACGCACGTGTGCAGGACTGGCCGTTGGACCCGCGAGAGCGTGTGATAGTCACGTGATCGACGATGCGCATGCGTCGAAGTCTTTTTTCGGTTGCAAAATGCGACAAGACAGATTTCGCGTCACTCGCGTTACTTTCAACCGCGTTCAGCCGAAAGGGCAGCTATAATTTTGAATATGTCCGATACGAAAACGAATTTCGAATATCACCTTATTCGAAATCGAATTGAAAATCGAAATTGAACACCCGTAATTGCAACACAGCACAGCTTGAAACTTTTTATTAATTTGATAAGTCAAAAAGGCTTGTTCATTAGTAATACAATTTCAGCAATGAATGTGGGTTCACAACATTCTGATGTGCCCAATTTGGTGCAAGGTAATTGACCACAGTCGGCTATTTGACGTAAATTCAATTTCATCTATGGCTCAAAGACGACGCATGATGATAATGGTAAAATTTCACACAATTATCAATCGTTTACGATACGGTAAGCCTTAATATATATTAATACATACTTACTGTGAAATCTTGAGCTTGGTTTGCTTCTACAATATATACCAGTGACTCTGACATCATGTTTATGCATTATAAATTGTATGTCTCAAGATTTAAAGCTTGTTTGCGCTCATTTATTAAAATAAAAATGGAAAATGTTTGAAATTTTCAAAGCCACCGCCAATATAGAATATAGATCCATATGAATTCAGAACTTCTTTGGTTTTTAAGTAATTACAAAATATCTACGTCAAACAATAATTCTGAAAAGAAAAATACAGTAAGTTAGACATCCTTATTATTTAGGAAGTGGCTATGCTGTTGTTGCTTTTGCGCGCTTGCTGTTTTTTTTTTCTTTTTTCACCTTCTCTTTCAAAGCAAAAGATGGAAGAACAAATGAAAAAACTGCATACAGTCAAACTTCGATACTATGCCACCTTTTGGGACCGCGAGAAAGTGGCATAGTATCGAGAGTTTGTAAAAACAGCCATGTGACATGACAATGTAATGCCACGTTATGTTGTACGATTATAATTGTACGAGGAAATCCAATCTGAGCCAGGCGATGTTAAATTTGCTCGAGATCTGGGAAGCGCTGCCTTCCGAGAAAGATGCACGAGAACGAGACTGGTGGGTCTTTCACACTGGATGAGTTGCAAAGGAGATGTTGCTCCGCGAGGAGCTGATTGAAAGCAAAGATGATGAGATAACTGTTGAGGAGGAAATCGTTTCGTTCGAGGAAGCCCAGTGGGCATGGAGCACTGTCCGGAAGTTTTTGCAGCAGAGAAGCAGGAAGCCCAGTGTGATGCAAGCATGCGATCGGCTAGACCAGGCGTCACCAAACTTCTTTCTCTGAGGGCCGGATTGCTGCGAGATTAACAGCTGCGGGCCGGGTGCAAATTGCGAAAAGATAAACGACTATTTAGAATCTCCAATGACTTGAATTGAGCACAATAAATAACTAAGCCAGCGGTGGAATAGCAAAGTTGTGATGGAAATCGAAAGGTTGCTGGAAAAGTTATCCCCTGCTGTGATATACTACAGGGCATCGTGCTGTAGAAAAAACATTACACCTTTCCAAGTTTGGCCTAGGCTGTCCCCATTTGTGGTGGCCTAGCCGAATGATAAACAGCAAGGTCAGTCCTTTACAAAAAGTTTGGTAACTTTTTTCCTCAACAGTTGTAGTGTAGCTGTTATTTCCGCAGCACGTGGCGGGCCGGATGAATCAGTTTGCGGGCCGGTTTCGGCCTGCGGGCCGTAGTTTGGTGACCTCTGGGCTAGACAAGGTGTACAAAATCCGCCGAAAGAACGTGCGCCAGCTGACGATCCCTCACAGTTTTGAGCTGAGCTACAGTAGATAACTTGAGAGAACACATTACATGCACATACATATACTTTTTCCGTTTTACAGCCGTTTAATCGTTTCGTTTGTAGCGTTTGTTGTTTCGTTAATACAGTAATTCTGTACTTTCATGTGGCATACTAGCGAGGGTAAGGGATGGCATAGTAAATATATTTTCCATTGAATTTAGTTGGTGATGATCAAAAGTGGTATAGTAGCGAGAGTGACATAATAGCAAGGTGGCATAGCATAGTATCGAAGTTTGACTGTATTACTGTATTGACGAAATAACAAACGCTACAAACGAAACGATTAAACGGCTGTAAAACGGCAAAAGTATATGTATGTGCAAAGCACATTGTGCATTTAATGTGAGGAATCGTCAGCTGGCGCACGTTCTTTCCGCGGATTTCATGCACCTCGTCGTCTAGCCGATCGCATGCTTGCATCATACTGGGTTTCCTGCTACTCTGCTGCATGAACTTCCGGACAGTGCTGCGTGAACTTCCAGACAGTGCTCCATGCCCACTGGGCTTCCTCGAACGAAACAATTTCCTCCTCAACAGTTATCTCATCATCTTCGCTTTCAATCGGCTCCTCGCGGAGCAACATCTCCTTTGCAATCTCATCTAGTGTAAAAGACCCACCAGTCTCGACGCGCTCATCAGCTTCAAGAAAGTCAGAAAGCTCGATCTCCTCGTTCTCGTGCATCTTCCTCGGAAGGCAGCGCTTCCCAGGTCTCGAGCAAATTTAACATCGCCTTGCTCAGATTGGATTTCCTCGTACAATTATAATCGTACAACACAACGTGGCATTACATTGTCATGTCACATGGCTGTTTTTACAAACTCTCGATACTATTACTATGCCACTTTCTCGCGGTCCCAAAGGGTAGCATAGTATCGAGGGTCTGCTACTATTTGGCGAGTCCGATTTGGCGAGTCCGATTCGGCGAGTCCGATTCGACTAGTCCGATTCGGCGAGTTCCCTATTCGGCGAGAGCCCTTTTCGGCGAGTGCCCTATTCGGCGAGTTTTTGAAATTTTTGAATGGAAATTATCGGGTACCGTAGCCTAATTATAATTGCCGTTTTTACATCGTTTTAACGTCGCTAAACGTTGAAATCGTGCAGAAAGGAATAAAAGGAAAATGTTTGAACTATTAAATTAAAATTCTTCATGTCAGTTCAGTTGTTTTTATTTCTGACCATCATATGAAAAACAATACACGTCAACATAGCAAAGGTAGACGCGACAAAACGCGAACGTTTAAACGTGCTTGAATTCGTCATGTCAGTTCAGTTGTTTTTATTTCTGATCATGATATCAAAAACAATACACGTCAACATAGCAAAGGTGTAGAAAAAGGTAGAAGCGACAAAACGCGAACGTTAAAACGTGCTTGTGACCGAAGTAAGTTATTGAGTTGAAAGAAATTTGGCACGGTCGCAACACTTTCAGAAAAATTTAAGATATGAAGGGAAAATAAAACAAAGAAAATGTTACAAAAAAAAAAAAAAAATAGATCATGTTTATGTCTATAAGTTAGTACTTTTGAATAGTTAAAAAGATTAGTTTGGACCAACAAATGTGTGGCCTACAGCTTGGATTGAAAGGAAGTTATCGGGTACCGTAGCCTAGTTATCCCAACCAGCAAAAATTTGTTCCAAGAACACAGTTCATTTTTACATTGTAGTAACAGAATGAAAAGGCTAAACAAATGTGTGGCCTATCGTGTTAACGTCGCTAAACGTTGAAATCGTGTAGAAAAGGGAGCTTTTGCTGACTAGGATACTTTGAAACTGAGAAACATTCACAGAAGCCCTACGCTTTGTTCCAAGAACCCATTTAGCATAACATTTCATTTGTGCATTGATTCAACGTCTGAATACATTATCTTAAAAATGCAACGTATTGTAGGGCTTCTGTGAATGTTTCTCAGTTTCAACGTATCCTAGTCAGCAAAAGCACCCTTTTCTACACGATTTCAACGTTTAGCGACGTTAAAACGATAGGCCACACACTTGGTTAGCCTTTTCATTCTGTTACTACAATGTAAAAATGAACTGTTAGGCTAACTGGGTTTTTGGAACAAATTTTTGCTGGTCGGGATAACTAGGCTACGGTAGCCTACCCGATAATTTCCTTTCAATCTAAGCTGTAGGAGTGTAGGTCACACATTTGTTGATCCAAACTAATCATTTTAACCATAGGCGCCTAAGCCGTGGGGACCAGGCCCCCACGCATATTTCCGCGTGGGAGCAACTTTTTATGCGGCATTGATACATAAAACAATAGATGAACTAGCGATCGGCAGCAGGAAAACATTTTTAAATGCAAACCGCAACAGCTTCGCAGTAAATAATCACTAAAACGAGTAGCGATGCTACAATCCCACCCCAGACAAAAAAATCTGTCATTTTTACGTTGATTTAACGTCTGCAGACGTAAAATCAATGTAAAAATGACTGATTTTGCTGCCTGTGACATAGCAAAAATCTACCATTTTGCGTCGATTCAATGTCATCAGATGTTGAATGCACCCAAAAACAACATAATTTGCTACGTTGACGCAGCGTGCGTTTAACTTAATGCGCTAGCAAACAGCCTCGCTGTCGCTTTCGGAAGTCGAAACCTCTGCAGAGAATTGTCGCGGCAGTGAATCGGTTGCTGTGAAAATGAACTTGAAGTCTCGGCCCGAGGTTACCATTAACCAACGTAACAAGGGCTGGTACAAACCGCACTGCCCACAGTCGCACAAGCGGCATAATCAACACAACAAGGGACCCAACTGCATGGCGCACACACGTCCGTTGCCATGGAAACCCGATCAAAGGCGGGGAATATGCGCATCTTTTGTTTCATCTGCAACACGAAAACGGGCGTATTACAGCGAATTGGAACTTGAAAGCTGGTCAGCCATAAGTTGCGATATTGTAGTGAAAAGGGAGCAATGTCAAGTCGAAAACTTAATCAAACGTCTCTCTGTAACTATTTTTCAAGGGCTGTTTACGGATGTCAGCAACTTTTAAATTTATTAAAGGTGACGTGCTGTTGAATTGATGTAAACATGAATGATTTTGCTTTCAACAGGTATATTTTCAAGCATATGATCAAGTTAGTATTTTCATTCCATTTACAGTATACTTTTTAGTAAACCTTTTCGTCTCTTGTTTCATGCTAATAAATCTAGTTCGTTGCTAAACTTTATGTTGTGCTTTGCTTAAAGAGTCGCAGTCCATCAACCGCTAGCCAACGCAGACGCATAGCATGTGTTTTGGTCGAGCTTTGTTTATAATAATTAACGGCAGGTCGAACGTAGCGATAACTCCGAGTGTGGCAATAAAAGCAATCCTAGTGTGACGACATAATTACGTCATCCATCTGCGTGACATTTCACTGAATTTACGTTGCTGCTGATGAAACACGTTTTCGCCCCCACGGCCAAAAAAATAGTTAGGCGCCTATGATTTTAACTATTCAAAAGTACTAACTTATAGACATAAACATTATTTTTTTTCTAACATTTTCTTTGTTTTATTTTTCCTTCATATCTTAAATTTTTCTGAAGGTGATGCAACCTTGCCAAATTTCTTTCAACTCAACAACTTACTTCGGTCACAAGCACGTTTTAACGTTCGCGTTTTGTCGCTTCTACCTTTGCTATGTTGACGTGTATTGTTTTTGATATGATGGTCAAAAATATAAATAACTGAACTGACATGACGAATTTTAATTTAATAGTTCAAACATTTTCTTTTTATTCCTTTCTGCACGATTTCAACGTTTAGCGACGTTAAAACGATGTAAAAATGGCAATTGTAATTAGGCTACGGTACCCGATAATTTCCTTTTAAAAATTTCAAAAACTCGCCGAATAGGGCACTCGCCGAAAATGGCTCTCGCCAAATAGGAAACTCGCCGAATCGGACTAGTCGAATCGGACTCGCCGAATCGGACTCGCCGAAACGGGCCATTCCGAGTATCGAAGCTTGACTGTACAGTACTGTACTCTCATGTGGCATACTAGCGAGAGTAAGGGATGGCATAGTAAATACATTTTCTATTGAATTTAGTTGGTGATGATCAAAAGCGGTATAGTAGCGAGAGTGGCATAATAGCAAGGTGGCATAGTATCGAAGTTTGACTGTACATATATAACTTCTAAATTCAACTGTTTTTGCCAAGTGAATCAGTGGTACGTGCGATCTTTGTCTGGCTCGTACTCCCAAGAATATGAGTTCGATACTACCAGGAGGTGATTTTTTTAAACTAAATTCTAACCCGAAATGACTCAATCGTTAGGCTACGTATTTTTGTGGCCGTTTAGTTTAGTTTGTTTTTTGTTCTGACCATTACAACGAAAAAATAGTATATGACAAACATAGATGTTTAGAAAAAGGTAG
Source organism: Aplidium turbinatum (assembly GCF_918807975.1). Taxonomy (NCBI): domain Eukaryota; kingdom Metazoa; phylum Chordata; class Ascidiacea; order Aplousobranchia; family Polyclinidae; genus Aplidium; species Aplidium turbinatum. The sequence goes on along the minus strand of NC_137475.1, from coordinate 28,238,980 downwards.
AAGCGACAAAACACGGACGTTATAACGTGCGTGATACAAAAGCAGGACAATCAGTTTAAAATATGGCACGGTCGCAACACCTTAATAAAATTTTAATAAGTTTAGAAAAAAGAGAAAAAAAAGGCTAGTGAGTTTTTTTTCTTTAACAATTAATCTTAGTAAAGAAAAATTCTAAATTTACAAAACTTTTATTAAAAGGGTACTAAAGGAAAAACCTGACTTGGCGATTTTCCACGTTCTTTGTGTTTAACATGCTACCATAAAACAATTTTCAATAAAATTTTGCCCCATTGCGGTCTGACCACCATTGTGCGCGTGCTTTTGTCAGAGCTTTCAAAATGAGATTGGGCCTGAGCAACGAAGCGTGCGACTGTACAGTCTACGTAACAAAAGACTTGCAATCAACCGATCACGCAATAATTGTTACTGCGGGCGATTTGACTGTAGGCTATGTATGTATGTACATCAAAACAGCGCATTTCAACATCAAAACAGCAGACAGTTTGCTCAAAACATCAAATGTGGTAACGTGGCTTTTGTTACTGCTGTCTTTTATTACGTATTCTCGAGCAGTGTTTGCACGTTTTGGTCATTTTGAAAAAAATGAAAATAAATGAAACACTGGACTTTGGGCCTTGCCAGCGCCATTGAAAACAATTTTTTTTGGGTAATTGTTTTTGAAATGTATTCTTGAATGTTCAGTTTACTCATTTTAATGCTTAATTCCGGTTTGAAATTTTCATTTAGTATGCCTTTAAAGTGTTGCGACCGTGCCATATTTTAAACTGATTGTCCTGCTTTGGTATCACGCACGTTATAACGTCCCATTTTGTCGCTTCTACCTTTTTCTAGGCCTCTGCTATGTTTGTCATATAGCCTACTGTTTTTTCGCTGTGATGGTCAGAACTAAATTAAACTGAACGGCCACAAAATGCGTAGCCTAACGATTGAGTCACTTCGGGTTAGAATTTAATTTAAAAATAAGAAAGTGGCTATTTTTCCACAATCAGGTGTTGCCAGAGTTAGGATTAAAGTTAGGAAGGGTTAAGGTATGGGTTAGAGTCAGGCCTGGATTTAGGGGGGGGCAGAGGGTGCAGGTACCCTGGGCCTCCCAAATTTTAAAGGGCCCCCTACGTGGAAAAAATGTGATTTTGTGTTTTTTTTTTCTTTCAGCCTTTGAAGTTTTCTGCAAAATGCTGTGCAGTGCTGGATTAATGCTATTGCAGTTGTAGAGGTAGTTTTTGGAGCCAACGGCGCGAAAAAATTTTTTGCACAGAGGCCCCCCATCAGCTAAATCCGGCCCTGGTTAGAGTTAGGAATAAGATTAGGGTTTTGATCTTCCCAGGACTACGATATAAAAAATTTCCAAAATACAAGTTTTTGTTTTCAACAGCTTTAAAGTGCCCCTGACAGGTTGGACCCAAGTATAGTAACTTTTCTAAGCATTTCCTAGCGCAGAACTATGCTTAGCGAACATTTTAATCTTAACCTCGAAGCTCGACTGGTTAGGGCAAAATTTATACAAAACGACTGCTCCGCAGCGCCACCACAGGCAAAACTCCATATTTTACTGCTCTGGGACGACTTTGGTGGTGTTATGTCATCCTGGGTGGGCGTCGTTAGCGACGTATGAAACAAATGCTTTCTAGATGTAATTGGTGGATTACAGTTTGGTCGGAGTTGGTACAAGCAGTTGCTTTTTCAAAGATTTATTGTTTTTTGCAGTTTAATAAAACTGTACTGGATGCGTTCCTACAAAATCTAAAATGAAGAAATCGTACAAATCATCACTCATATTCACTAACTTATTCATACATAAATAAAAGTTCTCTCTTTCTCTCTCATAATGTGCCTTCAGTTGGCCATTGAAATCCGGTGTAACGGCCATCTGGACTTGAAAATTGTTTCGGATTCGTCAATGCATGACGACAGCACAATCCGATTGTTGCTCCCGAGAGCATCACCTTGTAGTAATGTAGTAAGTAGTATTCACTCCAATCTAATTCATGCCTGTAAGCGACTAATTACCGATACTGCCTGCAAGGAAATAAAATTACTTAGAACTTTTAGTGTGCATTCTTTAGCGTTTAGGGTATTTTTAGCGTAATGTAGCATCCTTACTCGTTTGATAGGTCTCCGTTTTCTCCTTTCGGTTTATTGCTTTTTCGCCAGTTCTTCCTGCTCCTCATAAAAAGAAGTTCTCAGAACTGCAGGATGTAAGTGTGCCTCAAAATCGGTTAAATTGGTAACACAGGTAGGTGCGTCTTTCTTCAAAAGTTCTTTCGTCTGTGGCACTTCATAGCAACATAGGCTACACATTCATTGGGCTGGGGCATAGACTCGCACTTGTGGCAAACGCACCACCTAAAGTTCCCAGCACGCCACTCATTGCTGGGAAGATCCAAATCGGGTTAGTGGTGAACAAAATCATCTCCAGTGAAGTGAAGAGAACATATACGACTAGTTTTGTATGGTCCATCCACTTTCGAACACTTGAAGAAAATTCCAAAACAAAGCTTCGTTCCTAAACTTTTCATCAAATTTTCCTATAATTCAACTGATGATCCACTGGGATGCACGGTGTGACAAAACATTTTAAATAAAGTAAACAATATCACACCAAATCAGAAGAATCGGTTTATTTAAATACAGAGCTTTCGCCACACAAGTGTGGCTTCATCAGTATAAACTGCAACAATAATAAAGAATGATATACTATTAAGATGGTTATAAAATTTAATGAAAGTGTTAAAAAAGTAGATAATATAGTAAAGAAATAGAAAAGATCAAATATTATACATAACTATAAGACTTTAGGTCAATACACTAGATAATAAGATGATAATTAACATGTAAAAATTCAAATCTATTAAAATTGTAATTGGAGAGAACTTTTAACTATAAAACTAGTTTCTACGTATTGTAGCTCCTATCATTTGTCTGACTTGTCTGACTTCTAACGATGACATAGCCTACACTATTTATTATCGTGATAGCAAGGGATGAAAACAAACTGAACTGCTAATTCAAAGAATGTTGAGATGCAAACAAACTGAACCGCTAATTTAAACAGAACTAAATTCTAAGAATGTTGAGATGCAATGACATTGGCATAGCAACGATAGGTTAAAAGTAAAAATGCATTTCAATAATGATGTCATAATGAAAATTTTATATAAGAAATGAATTAAAAATGAACAAGGGAGTAGTAAAGAAAAAAACGTATTGAAATGTTTAAATCAATTACTGAAAGAAAAGAACATCTAAATCTAAAACGAGAGAATTAGGATTCTTATTCTAATTCTAATTCCTAATTCTAATTCCTAATCCTAATTCTCTCGTTTTAGATTTAGATGTTCTTTTCTTTCAGTAATTGATTTAAACATTTCAATACGTTTTTTTCTTTACTACTCCCTTGTTCATTTTTAATTCATTTCTTATATAAAATTTTCATTATGACATCATTATTGAAATGCATTTTTACTTTTAACCTATCGTTGCTATGCCAATGTCATTGCATCTCAACATTCTTAGAATTTAGTTCTGTTTAAATTAGCGGTTCAGTTTGTTTGCATCTCAACATTCTTTGAATTAGCAGTTCAGTTTGTTTTCATCCCTTGCTATCACGATAATAAATAGTGTAGGCTATGTCATCGTTAGAAGTCAGACAAGTCAGACAAATGATAGGAGCTACAATACGTAGAAACTAGTTTTATAGTTAAAAGTTCTCTCCAATTACAATTTTAATAGATTTGAATTTTTACATGTTAATTATCATCTTATTATCTAGTGTATTGACCTAAAGTCTTATAGTTATGTATAATATTTGATCTTTTCTATTTCTTTACTATATTATCTACTTTTTTAACACTTTCATTAAATTTTATAACCATCTTAATAGTATATCATTCTTTATTATTGTTGCAGTTTATACTGATGAAGCCACACTTGTGTGGCGAAAGCTCTGTATTTAAATAAACCGATTCTTCTGATTTGGTGTGATATTGTTTACTTTACTTGAAGAAAACTTTGACTATTTTCTTCTCAGCACTTTGTTTTGTTTGAAAGCATGAAAAGATAGCACACGTCTTTGTCACTGACACTGCCACATAAACAGCAATTTGCAGGCATTACCTCTAGCATTAATTAAGCAGGGGTCGGCAAACTGCGAACCAAATGCGACCCGCGGACAAACTTTTTGCGGCCCTCGAACGATCTTACTTTTAGTGCATAAACTAAACTTTCATCATTATCTACGCATGAATTTATTTTATATCATAACAAAAAGCCCTTTAACATGTGTCCCGACATTACTCGGTAACTCCCATGTACGCTACAAAATCTATCAAAATTATGGTCTGACATTACTCAAAATTATGTACCCCACTGTCAAGGAATGACGCAAGCGAAAGCACTCATTGATTATATATGTGTAATTATGACGTAACAGAAGCGAAACTGATTTATGCAGTAATTTTCCACGATTCAGTTCCAATTGCCAACTTTTATAAAGAAAATGTCCATAAATCCACCTATCCTCATCTGTATGACAATGCAAAACGTGTAATGTGCATGTTTGGAAGCACATATTGCTGTGAGAAGCTTTTTTCAAAAATGAATTACGCAAAGAATAAACTTTGCACTCGCCTGTCAGATCGTCATTTGAATGACGTATTGCAAATATCATCAACAAAGTTGCCAGTTGATTTAAACACCTTGGCCATGACACAGAAACAACATCATCCTTCACATTGATAAATGATAAGTAAATAAAAACAATGCATTGCGTTCCTACGTGTTTGATAATAAATATGAAACGGCAACAAACACGTCTCATTGTGCAATAGACACAGAAATAGGAGTTGCAGGTGCGCCATGATTTTAAGGATAATGTGGCGATTGTTTATAGTGCAGTGTTTCTCAACCCCGAGTCCGCGGACTCAAATGAGTCCGCGGAAGGGCCTGGATGAGTCCACGAGCACAGTTGCTTTTGATAGTAGTCAGTTCATATTGTATTACAAATAAAACGTAAAATGCTCCTATTTCACCAACTTTATCTTTGTGATGTCATAATAAATTGGCTAAAATTCCAAAACTGACTGTGTTACCGGTGAGAACACAGTCAGTTTTAGATTAGATGCCTGGTGAACAGTCTCAGACAGAATTACTTAAAATGGCTAAAAGAAAACAAGTTTTTGCATATAATGATGAATACTTGAAGCTTGGATTTACTTCGATTGAGGTGAATGGCGAAGTGAGGCCGCAGTGTGTGTTGTGCTTAACAGTCTTAGCTCACAGCTCTTTAAAGGACACGAAACTTCATCGGCACCTGGAATCAAACCATGGAAATTTTGTTAACAAATCTCTTGAAGTATTTAAAGAAAAAGAGCATCAGGTGAAGCGAAGTCGCATTGATCGCCCAACTGCTTGGGGAGGAATAGTATATTCTCACAGTCATGCAGTGCGTGCTTCTTTTGCGGTTGCATGGAAAATCGCTTGTGCAAAAGCACCTCACACAGCTGGAGAAAATTTGATTAAACCAGCATCTGTTGAAATGGCCAGGATAATGTGTGGTGATGCTGTTGCTAACAAACTGGAAATGGTTCCTTTGTCAAACGACACCATGAAGCAGCGTATCGAAGAACTCTCAAGAAATGTTCTGCATCAAACAATCGCTGCCATAAGATGCTGTGAAAGATTTAGTTTGCAACTGGATGAGACAACCGATATTGGAAGTGATGCACAGCTCATGGTGTTTGTGCGATATTTTGACACAAATGATTTCGTTAAGCAGTTTCTGTTTTGCCGTCCACTTGCTAAAAATACCACAGGAGAAGAAATATTCAAGAAAGTGGATAACTTCTTTGAAGAACATCAGCTTGAGTGGTCTAATTGCGTGTCAGTTTGTGCTGATGGTGCTCCAGCCATGATGGGAAGTAAGAAAGGCTTCATGAGTTTTGTGAAAAAGAAAAACAATAACATTTCGGTTGTTCATTGTCTTCTCCACAGAGAAAATTTGGCAACAAAAGAAATACAAGAAAATCTTGCCATAGTTTTCAAAGAGGTTGTATCTGTGGTGAATTATATTAAATCTCGTCCTTTGAACACTCGCTTATTTTGTGCTTTGTGTGACGAAATGGGAGCGGAACTCAGTGGGCTTCTGTTCCATTCAACTCTTTGTTGGTTGTCACGAGGAAAGGTGCTTGAGAGAGTGGCTACTCTTAAAGAGGAAACCCATGCTTTTTTAAAAGAGCAAAATTATGAATTGCTGATCGCTTTCGTGATGATGAATGGATTGCGAAGTTGCTATTTTTGGCCGATGTTTTCAGCCATGTAAACCAACTGAATAGTTCTATGCAAGGAAAAGAGAAATTATTTTTTGATGTTTTGGAAAGTATTGATGCATTCAAACGTAAAATAAAGCTGTGGATGCATCGAATGAAAAATGGGAGGTTAGCTGATTTGTGGAAGAGAATAATATCAATTTGGGCGTCATTCTTCCCATCTTTGTTGAGCACCTCACTTCTTTCTGAACTGGATCGTTATATTCCTTCCAACGATTATTGCAGGATCTTTAATTGGGTTCGGAATCCTTTTCAGGTGTCAGCGCTAGAACTTCATTCAGATATGGACTGCATTGCTGAACAGTTGCTTGAATTGCAAAGCCGACGGATGTGGAAAAACAAGTTTAAAAAGGCTTCTTTGACTCAATTTTGGGCAAATGTGCAGTCGACGGAGCCTAGTCTCAGATCTTTGCAAGCAAGCTGCAACAGCTCAGCTCTTTTGCCATTTCCAACCACATAGGCTACTTGTGTGAATCTGGCTTTTCAACTCTGACGATGATCAAAACGAAGTATCGCAATAGACTTCAACTGGAAGATGACATCAGATGTGCACTGACAACCATAATTCCGGAATTCGATAAACTTGTCAAGCAAGTTCAAGGACAAGGCTCTCATTGAGTGTGTGTTAAGTGAAACACAGTGCTTGCTTTTTTCGTTGATACCGTATTAAACTCTCTTGGATAGAAATCAAAAAACCTATTTTTCGTTAATATATAGCTTGAGTCCGCGGATATATAGGCGAGCTTGAGAATAGTCCGTGGGTCAAAAAGGTTGAGAACCACTGGTTTATAGGTTGAAATTTATGCGGCCCGCATGTTACCGGAAGTTTGTAGATTTGGCCCAGTAGTACAGAAAGTTTGCCGACCCCTGAATTAAGGGTACTGTTGGTGAGCGGAATGGCCCGTTTCGGTGAGTCCAATTCGGAGAGTTCCCTATTCGGAGACAGCCTTTTTCGGAGAGTTCCCTATTCGGAGATGTTTTGAAATTTTTTTTTTTAAAATTATTGGGTACCGTAGCCTAATTATCATTGCCGTTTTTACATCGTTTTAACGTTGCTAAACGTTGAAATCGTGCAGAAAAAAAATAGAAATAAAATCTTTGAACAATTAAATGAAAATTCGTTATGTCAGTTCAGTTGAATTGTTTTTATTTGTGACCATCATATCAAAAACAATACACGTCAACATAACAAAGGAATTTGGAGTTGAGGCTAATTGTTCTGTGGAGTGAGCATTCTGTTGTAGCATTCTAACGATGTAGAAACGGCAATTTCTGCTAGTCGGGGATAACTAGGCTATGGTATTTCAACGTTTAGTGACGTTAAAACGATAGGCCACACATTTGGTTATCTGTTACTACAATGTAAAAATGAACTGTTAGGCTAACTGGGTTCTTGGAACAAATCGAAGGGCTTCTGTGAATGTTTCTCAGTTTCAACGTATCCTAGTCAGCAAAATTTTTCTTTTCTACACAATTTCAACGTTTAGTGACGTTAAAACGATAGGCCACACATTTGGTTATCTGTTACTACAATGTAAAAATTAACTGTTAGACTAACTGGGTTCTTGGAACAAATTTTTGCTGGTCGGGATAACTAGGCTACGGTACCCGATAATTTCCTTTCAATCCAAGCTGTAGGCCACACATTTGTTGATCCAAACTATTTAGTTGTTCAGAGGGAACTCTCCGAATCGGACTCGCCGAATAGTAGCAGACCCGTTTGTGAGATACTGCTGTTACACTGCAAATGGCTATAGCCAGATTAGGACAAATAAAAAATTATCAAAATTGTAACCCTACAAGAGTTTAGAAAAACCGCAATTTCAATTGAATTGAGATGCTGTTTGATAAAATAAACTCAACCTATTTGATCTAAACCTGATAGTAATAATAAGGTGACTTTTTCATTTCAGTAATTCTCATTTTGCACATGCATGCATTTTACCATACCTTACCAACTCACCACAGAGAAAGAAAGTATCCTTCCCACCCATGGTGACGTCACAGCAGTGTTGCCGTTTATATTTTCGAAATTAAATGAGTGCCAGATTCGCCGAAAGTGAACGAAAGTTGGCAAGCATGTAACTTAGTAGCCTGTTGATATTTTTTAGGATTTTCTGGTCAGGGAAGTTTGTTAGTGTCATCTCTTTGGTGTAATAGGTGAATTTAGAGAATTTATTTTCCTGTCAGAGGCACTTTAAACTTTTCTCAAATTAGGGCAGAATTCCTTATCTGGCAACACTATTCAGGCTATTATTACACTATATAGTGTAAATATAGCCACAGCCTTAAAAAAACACCTCCTGGTAGTATCAAACTCATATCCTTGGGAGTACGAGCCTGACAAAGATCGCAAGGTGTGCCACCGATTCATTTGGCAAAAACAGTTGAATTTAGAAGTTATATACGCACCTTTTTCATTTGTTCTTCCGTTGAAAGAGAAGGTGAAAAAAATACACAGCAAGCGCAGCAACAGCGCGCGTGCGCAGTAAGAGCGACGTAAAGATAAAAAAAGGCATGGAACGGCTAGGTATATCTACGGCGCCGTAAGCGTAGTCACTTCTTATTATTTATGTTTACTAACTGCAGGCGGTGACATGCCTAACGATCTACTTCTACAATAGAGGAAGCGTTAGACAGATCGATGTGGCAGCAGGGTATGAAGGCGATTGCGGCATTTGAAGGTGAATCCAGCCACCCTCGGTAACAGGGACATCACCAGCTTAAAGCTGGACTACTACGCTACCGTACTATGTATATAAGCTGATTATGGGCAGTTGACAGACTGACAGTGCTAAGTCATACCTATGTGCATACTCACAGAAAATAAATACACTCTCTGTTAGTGAAGTCATGGCTACAATGCAACTTTCATGAATAATGGAGGCATCTCTAAATGTTGCAAAGTGCAAACTCCACATACGTAGCTCAGTTGGTTGGTACGTGACTTTGTGAACGCAGAAACTTTAAGATCAAGCAGCGCAAGTTCAACTCTCGAGGTGTGCGCTTGAGCAACGCACATTAAGGACTGCTCTCCATTCCGCGGCATCTAAAGGATGGAATAATTCCCCTGGCAGGGTTGGAAAAAATCATGATTTTTTTAAAAAAATCAAAAAAATCAGATTTTTTTGATTTAAATCGGATTTTTTTGATTTAAATCAGATTTTTTTGATTTTTTTTAGATAAAAAAGCGTCGAGTCTACTTGGGGGAAGAGATCATTTTAGTAAGATAGCAGAATCATTTTTAACCCCTTGATTGATTGAAAGGCTTTGCTTTGCAAGTGTTTAATCATTTTTATTATCATATTGTAGGCTAGCCTGTCTATTGCACATATTTTTAAGTAGGTGTGATATGTTGCTTTATACACATCACAATTGTGCATATCGAGATTGAGGTGAGTCTCAGACTGTCATCTCACTACACTAAGATCTTTCCTTACGTTTGAGCGCAAAACTCCCATCGTGACGTCACATTGCATGACAACATCTGTGTTGAATAAAAAGGAAAAATTCGCGCTAAAGTTTATGGCTCTACAAAATATCAATAGCTGTGGAATGGTAACATGTTTTTGAAAAAAGAAAGAAACACATTTTGCAAAATACTTCTATGATCTAAAAAGTACCAATCTTTTAAAACGGTTTTTAACCTGGACAGGCATTTTAAAAAAGGTCTAATAAAAATTAATCTGTGCCGTGTCTTTTAGCTCAAACTCTCACATTTGAAAACCCTGAGCCTCAATGCAGAATAGTGCAGCTTACCCTCTTTTGTATTAAAATGCTGAAACAATTTTTTGTCTGAGTTAAAATGCACAACTGAAACTCCGTATTATACTTAATTATCAGTATCTTAAATCACAGCTATACTTTGAGCTATTACATTGCTGCAACTTCAGACCAAGGCTCATCCTTTCTCATAAATGACAAGAGCAGTCACCCTAGCCATGTGCAATTATTCCCACCTACTAACGTTATTGTCCTTAACATCACAGATATATTATGATAGTACCATCCTTACTAAGTCACAGATCATTTTTCTGAATCGTTGATTGTATTTTTTTTTACCTAAAAAGCTCTAGCCTAATATACTATGTTGGAGCTGGTATACAAGTCCCAAGTGTGAACTGCCAAGTAAACTAAGTTGCCTTTCAAAACATGCATAGCCTATAGCCTTATGTATTTAAATATAACTTTTGTATTACGAAGAAGCAGTAAAACGTTTGTTGATGTATTTATTTTTATTTTAGCAAATAAAAAATCATTTGATTTTTTTAATTGATTTTTTTGATTTTTATTGTTTGATTTAAATCACGATTTAAATCAATGATTTAAATCATTTGATTTAAATCAGCCAACCCTGTCCCCTGGTAACAACACTTTAATAATCGGACTCTTTACTCTGTGAATTTCGGTGACTGGGCCTGTGTCAGTGGTTCAAAGCCTCTGCAAGTATGAAATACTGCAAGATTTAAACTCTCAAAAAAGCTTTTCCAGTCCGAGAATAAAGACTCAATAAAATCAAAACAGGCAGTCTGGCTGAGCTCTGGCACATCCACCGCACCAGTGGTCCTATCCAAAAATTTGAAAAAAAACCTAGATTTTACCGTATCTAGAAAAAACCCAGATTGGCTAAAAAAAAACAGATGTTCATAATACGTAGGCCTAATAGAAAAGCTTCGAGATGTCTACTACACTTTTTGCTATCTTTAAATTTTGTACCACCCATTGACTATTCAAATACATTTCATTCTACAAGAGTTACCGTATTTTCTGCAAGTCTTTTTCTCTTTGCAGTCGTTTTTCATAACGTTGATGGCAAAGACCCTCCATTACTTCGTTCACCAATTTTCTTTTTGGTTCCCAGGTATGACAGTTTTGCCCCGCTCTTTTTATGGCCTGTTTTGCTATCAACAAATCTTTCACAAAACTAGCAATTGAACCAAAACTAGTGATACTCAGCAGATCAGCCTGGTTAAACTGCATTTGAACTTGACTGAAAATCATTACCAGTACTCAAACTGATTGATTGATTGAATCTTTTTTGATTGGTTGATTGGAACTGAATGCTTTATTTGTGATCAGGAGGGGGAACTACAGTAGCTTATAGCTTTTAAATCAGAAAGAGTTTATTTCAGATAGGCTATATTTTGTAGAGAAATAATTACTTAAAATGGTTAATTCAGCTCGCGATTCCAATAATTTTATGCAAAATCAATAGATACTTAAGAAAAGTTAAAAATGCAGAAAAAAACCCAGATATCAACGTTTTATAAAAAAAAAAACTTAAAAACCCAGACGGGTAGCAAAAAACCTAGATCTGGGTTTAAAAACCCAGGAATGGGAGCCCTGCACCGCACTGTTCCACAAGGCTTCAGAGTTGCCAAGTTAAAAGATTTTCAAGCCAATGCGGGATTTTTTTACCTTTGAGCTTTATTTTTGGCGCTTTATTTCATTTCAATCAATCATTTTATTTTTCGTTATTAACGCGTCCGGGACGAAAAATATACTAACTACAGAAATCGATATAGACCTACCAGCACGTTAATAAACAGGAAAAGATGGCAAAGTCCTAAAAGGTTTAAAACGTGCCTGCATGGAAAATCATGCAGTAGGCTATATATCAGGCAACACACAAAGCACTTCATGTCACGTTCATGATAATTTTCCCACAGATGACATGCATAGGCTACATTGAACGGAATGATACGAACAGAAGAGAACATTTCTGGACTTCACTGGTGCACTTGTAAAATTTTGATTTTAATTTGTTGGCAGAACAATAAATTAATCGCACTTGTCGGTTCATAGGCCTATCCTTTTTTTTCCTTAATTTAATTCCACTCAAGTTGTGATCGAAATTGAAACTGCAACTTTTACAAAAAATGACCACAACAAGCACTTTCTTTTTCTGGAAAAGTGTTAGAGCATAAGGTGAGATTCACACCGAAAATACAAAACTGTTTTCAGCATACAAAAAACTAGAAACAAAAAAACAATAATTGAAAAAAAAAGATTGTAAACATATATTTTGTTAGAGCTTCGGTAGAGAGTTTGTCTTGTTGAACCGCAGTCTCTAGTCTAAACTGTGGTTGAACCATAAGCACACGAAGCCGAGTAACGTGATCAAGTTTAACATCTTCAAGTTTATTACATATAGACACAAAACTACGCAACAAATTAAGTATCGAACGTTTTCGACATCACAAGATGTCCTCTTCAGGAATAATATACATAGCAGCCAGAGATGTACGTATACGCCGCAAATTCTACGCCGCAAGTATGCGGCGTAGATTGTTTGTTTACGCTAACGCTTGCGGCCACATTTTTTTGGATAGTTTGCGCTTGAAGCTACGCCGTAAAGTTTTTCCGGTTTTTTAGCGCATAGCGTCAACGCATACTTTTTAATGTCTTTTTTTCGCTACAACACGCCAATACCTTCCAGCGCTGCAGTTGAAAAAATGTTTTCAATGGGCAAAGACATATTGGAACCAAAACACAGCAAAACGTCAGATGAACACTTTCAGATGCTTGTGTTTCTTCGTGGAAATTCAAAATAAAACTTGTTTGTTTCGAGTGGTTTATACCGTGTGAATGTTTGGCGCCTAGCAAACAAAATTAGTTTACGCTAGTGTATGCGCTGACGCTGACGCCGCCAACTTTTTTTACAAGTTACGTTGACGCATACGGCGTATGGTTTTTCGAACGTTTGCGTTTACGCTGACGGCATCAATATTTTTTGTATGCGCGTACATCATTGCATACAGCTTAACTACATCTGAATAAAATACAATGGTTAACTAAATCTATAAACAGGAAAAGACCAAAACTGCACAGTACTTCTGACTAGCTCATACTCAACGATATAGGCTCCACGAGAATCAAAGGTAACTGCATCAAAAGGTGTTAAACAGATCACATGATATGGTAGAAGGCCAAGGTGCGAAAAAACTAATTTTAAAATACAGAGAGCAAGAAAGACAAGCTGCAAGCAAACAATTGTCTGTTCAAAAGTGGACTGTGACGTTTTATGTACAAGGCTTCCAAGATCTTAGTTTGATATTCAGACCTGCCTCTGAACATGATCTCAAACTGCTTGATAGAAACGATATTTTGGCATTCTGTACATGAGAAAATGTGATCTTTAATTGCGCTTTTCTGTATAGAATATTTTGTTGTTCATCATTTTGCATCAAGCCGTGATCAGAGTCGATTTTTTTCAACCATTCCGACTCTGGACATGCCAAATCATCCTCTGATTCCTACTCCACGACTTCGACTCTACAGAAGAGATGCCATTACAATGTTTTAATACCACTGTAATTCATGTACAATGATGTTTTTCCTCCTACGAATCCATGCAATAGTTGCTATTGCTCCCCTAAAATTTTCTTTCGAGCCGTCACTGCTCCACAGTCCCGGTGCCAGCTACAACAGTTGATATGCCAGCACGTCAGTAAATAGGGTTTGGTAGCAAGACCTTGTGAGGTTGAAACCTGCATGAATAGTTGTTGTTCAAATACAAACCTATTTCTAGATTTTATTTTAATAAAAACCATGTGTCAACGCGTTAAGACGATTGGATTGTTCTACAGTATTTCTATTACCAAAATCAGCAGTAAAGTGAAAAGAAATCGTTTTTTGGTAGACATGGCAAAAAAATTTCTGCATTGAAAACTTACAAATTGTTATGGAAAACTATGTCTTCATTTGCCAATACTAATTCATGAAGACAAAAAAGTGACACTATCACTGATCTTGGGCACCACTAAAAGGCGGAAATGCAGAAAATTTTCACGGCGTAAAACAGCGCGTTGTTCGCAGAAATAAAGAATTAATGCCAATGTAGAAAAGGCGGAAATCCAATCTTGGCGTCTAAGCTATATTGTACAACATATAGCAATTAAAGCCGAATTAAGTAATAACAAGCAATTCAAGATAATTTATCAAGACAAAAAATCAATCAGAAGATGCAAAGAAGCGGCATCTAAAGATGCAAAGAAGTGCTATGCATCAGTAGGGTCAACATAAGCTTATTACTATGACTACAGAAGAATTATTAAAATAAAACACTGTTTGTATCAACTAAAGAAGGTATAAAATTCAATTTCGCAATAACAATAAAAAATGTACATTCACATCAAAACTTATTTGATGTATAAAGGTTTTAAACAACGAATCCAAAAAATCAAAAACTAAATGAAATCAACGAATCGAAAAATTTTCTGTTGTTCTTTAGCATTTTACGTATGTGTTGTCGTAGGCTTTTATGATAAACTTATTTATAGACCAACCCAGTACGAAATCAATACGTTTAAGATTTCATAAGAACTAAAACTAATCCTCGGTTTTGAAATTATTTAGCTGCAAACAAAATACGACAGGAATGCACAAATGGAATACATACACATTAAACAAACTAAGCAAGTTGTTCCCTTACCGTTTACGGCAGGTGCATTGACTGTTACACTTTTCCTTGTCTGTTTACTACTTGCTATTTTTAAGGTCAACTTATGTAAACTTTTATCACAGCGACGCAAAGAACAGTGACCCTACTGGTGTATAAAAGTGTTTTCAGTTCCACAGAGTTTCCAATCCCGTAGTTATAGGTATCCCTGGCTGCACATTACCGTTAAGATGCTAAAAACAGCGTGAACTAAAAAGCTGTTTCTTTCCTTACAAAGCTGTAGCCTAGGCCTATCCATGCCACGGTTTCTTTTTGCTGTAGTTTTGGTGTTATACGCATTGCACTTTTGGACATTCGTTTCGATTTGTTTCAAGTACCGTAGCAAACGAACCAAACTGAGTTGGTAATCAACAACGTCTACAAGCGCTGTATCAATATAAAACGTATGAAGGTAAAGGAATAATCGTTTGTGAAAATGTGAGCATGGCCTTTAAAATTTCGTTTGATATCTTATAGTGAACCAGGCAATGAACGTTCAACAACAGTTCCATAAAATGCGCCAATTTCTTGTAGAATTTATAAATCAGCATGTTACATTGGTATACAATAGGCCTACAGAATGTTAAAAAACAAATATCCTACAAGCCGTCGCTAAAACATTATCAAGCAATATTATCCCGTTGAAAATATAAGCATGAAAACCCAAACTGTCAAAAAAGAGGACATTTGAGCATTTTTTTGTGTCCTCGGAGGACAATTTACTTTTCTTGAGAAAAGAGGACAAATGCTCTTAAAAGAGGACATATGGTAGCCCTAAACTATAGATAAGTAGGCTATAGCCTGTCCTAAATAAATCTATGAAGCCATAAAACGATGTTTATTTCTTTCAACATGACTGCATTGCTGTGTTGTACATTTGTAGAATATAGACGCCAAAACCAGATTTCAGCCTTTTTTACTGTGACTGTATCGGATTTACGCCTTTTCTACATCGGCATTAATTTTTCACTTCTGCTCTGCAAACAATCCGCCATTTCACCTGTATGATTTTACGACCACCATCATTCTGGCGGTAGCCACTTTAACAAGTTGAAATTCTGCCACTAAAAATGACTAGAATAAAACCGCCAACCAATCATAAGCTACGGTTTAAGTGACGTAAACAATGGCAAAAAGAAGATGATACAAAGCAAACTAAGTGATGGATTTTTTGTCAGCTGGTTGGCTTAGGGGTTAGGGTTAGGGCTAGAAAGTAGTCATTTCATTGACGCGAGTTCGATTCCCACCCCTGCTATTGCTCTTTTTCTTCTGTAATTACCAAGTAAAGTTCAAAATAAGCATTAACTCTCTGGATGAGTGCTAGAAGGGTCACAATTGGACGTTAGCCTCTTATAACATATTCTGATTGGTTGGCTGTTGCATTGTAGTCATTCGCAGTGGCAGAATTTCGACATGTTAAAGTGGCTACCCATTCTGGCAGAATAAATTTTCCGCTTTCCGACTAAAAAGTTATCCGTGAGTGAGTGCGAGGCATAAAATGCGACCTGACATACATTCGAAAAATTTTAAATAAAACTATAATCCGCAACATGTGCCACTTAAATTTTACATGCATCGGATTCAGTATTGAATTACCTTTCCAGGGATGTGCATCAATAGGTCGGCATTTAGGAGGAACTTCCAGCAGAACGGTTCAAAGATGGAGAATTTATTTGAGATATTCAAAAAAATAATACGATTTTTGCATAAAAAACACCTCTCCAAACATCTTCAAATAGAACTTTGGAGAGGTGTTTTTTTATGCAAAAATCGTTTTATTTTCTTGAATATCGCAAACATATTCTCCATCCATCTATTGATGCACATCCCTGGAAAGGTAATTCAATACTGAATCCGATGCATATAAAATTTAAGTGGCACGTGTTGCGGATTATAGTTCTATTCGAAGATGTTTTGAGAGGGTTTTTTATGCAAAAATTGTATTATTTTGTTGAATATTGCAAAATATCCTTCATCTTTGAATCGTTCTGCTGGAAGTTCCTCCCAAATGCCGACCTATTGATGCACATCCCTGGAAAGGTAATTCAATATTGAATCCGATGCATATAAAATTTAAGTGGCACGTGTTGCGGATTATAGTTCTATTCGAAGATGTTTGGAGAAGTGTTTTATGCAAAAATCGTATTATTTTCTTAAATATCGAAAATAAATTCTCCATCTTTGAACCGTTCTGCTGGAAATTCCTCCCAAATGCCGACCTATTGATGCACATTCCTGGAAAGGTAATTCAATACTAAATCCGATGCATGTAAAATTTAAGTGGCACATGTTGCGGATTATAGTTTTATTTAAAAATTTTCGAATGTATGTCAGGTCGCATTTTATGCCTCGCACTCATTCACGGATAACTTTTTTAGGCGGAAAGCGGATAAATTAATCTGCCAGAATGCCGGTGGTGATTTTCCGCCGGGGAATTTTCCGCATTTCCGCGTTTCCGCCTTTAGTGATGCCCAATGATCTTGATTGATATATCCAGCGACCAGCGCTTCTCAAGAAAAGTGACCTGTTTATAAGCAATAAGATAGGGATTAATAGCGCATTCCTCAGCTCTTATTTGAGAAAAAATATAGAATAAATCATTCACGCCAAACTTCCAACTTTCCACAGCAACTGCCCAGAGAAAATTTGACAGATAGGCTAACGCCCACATCCCACAGTATTAAATCAGCTAGGCTAATGTCCAACCCATCTGTCGGCCAAAATGTATATTTTTATTTTTAAAAGGACGTAAGAAAGTGTAGGACGTTTCAAAAAGTTACTAAACTCCCTCAACTGGAAATGTCACATTCAAAATGTTTGTAAAAAACTTGCTAGAGGCTCCTGGGCCATTTTTCAACTCAGAAATTATGTGGATACTAACACTCTGAAAACTGTGTATTACAGTCTTATATATTCTCATCTTCAATACTGCATATCCAGCTGGGGTGGAGCCTGTGACAGTGCACTGGATCACTTATTTAAGCTACATAAAAGAGTTGTTAGAATCATGACATTCAGCAACTATACAGCTCACACATTGCAACTTTTCCATAAACTACAGCTGTTAAATATAGGCTACAAGAAATATACAAACTAGAGATAGCAAAATACATGCACAGAGTCCATTTAAATTTGGCAGTGGCTATTTGACCGGCTCCGGTCTTTGAATCTGAAACACTATTTGACCGGTCATGACGTCACTACATAAGCACTTTTTTCTTTTTCTCTTTCAAAGCAAAAGACGATAAGGGCGTTAAGTTTTAAATTTAACACTTTGACTTCAACTGAGTCCGTGGCGCATACGTAACGTCCCGTGCTGCCATTCTTGAGGGAATGAGTTCGATACTATCCGGAAGCGTTCTTTTTTTTTTTTTTTTTTAAACTACAAAAGGATACAAACTGATATGAATGAATCAACAAGTGAATAAAAAAGTTTTAAAACGAATTAAAAAAGTTTTTTCTAGTCTTTATTTCTAACAAATTCCTTTCACTTCTTAGCACAAATTCTCTGAAAAAATCACATCTTCTAATAGGCTGTAAGATTGCGTTTCGCTGAAGTCCGAAGTTAAAAATTAAATCCAGTCTCATTGTCGCACAACAATCAGTCAAGTTTCAAATCATCATCTCAACCAACCCTTCAAGACAACTTTCCACTTTCACTTTACTACGCTACGCTGAAGAGGTCGGGAGATCGAAACACTGGCCTTTGTCCGTAGTTGCTTTTCATAATGTCTTTTTAGACATTCTTTTTGGGTCAATAATGTCTTTTTAGATATTACTTTTAAAGAAATAAAAAGGAGTCAAAAGGCATGTAAATTTCACTCTGTGTGGAGCTACATGTACTTCAGAGGTTAACTGTTATTCTTTTATCCACAAATTTAAAAATTTAAAAAAATGGGCTGTAGGCTACGGGTAATTCCATGTCAGATCATCCAGAAAATTTTGTAAAGTTTGCTTTGATCATTAATTTTCTTGATTTTTTGTAGTTTTGTAGAGATTTACACACTGATTCTAGAGATTTTTTTGTTTTTTAAATTGGACCACATTTGACGAAGTTATGAGCGTTTGAAACATGGTCTATTTTGTGATCGCTCAACCGTGAAATTTCATAAAATATTGCATAGTCAACTTTAAACCCTGGTATCTCAGTCTTGGTTTAACAAAAATCATTTATTTTTGGCAGTTTTGTACTTTGACCTGTACTTGACAAGTTAGTATAGTCAAAAATATATTGAACAACATTAAATCACTTAACCGGAACAAAACATAATGAATGTCGTTGAAAATTACTGAAGCGGAACGGTGTGGTTTTTTGCTAATATCACTTTGCTGCCAACCCCGATTTTGACAAATGAGGTGTCATATGAAAGATCTTGGTGAGAGGAATCTGAATCCAAAAGATCTTCTTGTTTATTAATGTTTATCTTACAATTATGCCACCTGGAAAAAACATTCACTAAAAAGTAAAAATTGTACTAAAATTATCATTTTTACAATTAACATTGTATAAAAAACACAGTTAATATTATGATGTTACTATTAAATGTAGTAAAATGCAAATCTAAAGCTCAAGAAATTGGTTAGTAGTCTTAACCCTACTCCAGGTTTTTTTTTACCCAACCAAAGGCGGGGGGAGGGATTTTTTGCCCTCCCCTTAAGAAAAAGCTTAATATCTTGATTTCTGCTTAACTTATGGTCATGAAACTTTGTAAAATATTCTCTAGGATATTGTTTCCTTGGAAGAAACTTATCTAGAACCCTTATTTCAATACAATAAAGAACATAGGTTTATACAATAAAATATATATGTATATATATACATGTTTTTTGTGCATTTTCAAGAGTAGGCTAGTGACTATTTTTAATGACGTCATTTAACCCCAAGTGCAAAATTTAACCCCATTTGACCCCTAGTAGTACAAACAATTTTGTTCACAAAAAGTTTTCTAAGTAAAAGTTGGGAAGCTACACAGAGAATCAGACAGAAATATGGACATAAAAGTGCCAAAAAATTGGTTTGTGTACTGGGGGGGAGGGGCGAAAAGCCTTCCTGCCTGGACTAGGGCTTAAATAATGGTGTTGTATTGTATGATTGATATATAATAAAGTACATGACACAATATACAGTAGAACTCGGTTAATCCGGATCTTCGCCTAATCCGGATGAAACTGGAAGTACAAATGAGTCAGGCTTGATAGAACTGTCATCGGTTAATCCGGATCTTTGCCTAATCCGGATGGAATCGCCGGTCAAATCGAATCCGGATTAACCAAGTTCTACTGTATAGCACAAAAATGAAAATAAAAACAGTTGTACGCCATAAATAAATAAAACATTGAAATGATACCTATTGAATCAGGCCAGACACAGGTAGGCTACTCATTTACACTTCTGTATTAAATTCAAGCCAACTACTTCTTATGTTTTCCATTGATCTTTCACTTGCATGATACTGGCCACGTGATGTTGATAATATTGGTGCGTCAATTACATTCAAAATGTGAGCAAAGGGAACCCATGCTCTGTCAGCAGATTGAGGCCAGTGGAATGAGCGAGATGGGCCATTGGGTGCCATAAAATTAACAAATGCATCCTCCTGATTCTCGTCCATATCTTCAACCATTCCAATATACCATTTATCATCGTATGTTGCTGCAATATATTTTCCAATTGTTACTTTGAATTTTGTTGTTGCTTTTTCTGATATTGTGTGATCAATGTTTAGTCCAACAATTAAGGCATAGCTGTTGTCACTGCTTATTCGCTTCATTCCGATCTTGGAGTCTTCCAGTGGATGGAAACAGTGAAATCCACGGGTACCTTTTATTGTGGTTGATTTTATGTACCTCTCTTCCATTTGATCACGTAAATTGTTCATTTCTGTTTCATCTAAGTTCTTGAACAAGACTGAAGGTATCTTTTCACGACAATGTTTAAGCATATCATCGACATTTAATATTTGGTTGACATAAGGTCGTCTAAAACTTTCTAATGCAGTTGATCTCTTAACAGATCCGCCAACCCCATCACATGGTGACTTGCCGTGACTGGTTGCGAAGAAAGACCATTTGGCATAAACATTGAAGTCTTTCTTATGGCAGCACAAGTTATAAAAACTCTTTCTGTTCTTATACTGGCCAGCGCAGCCATCCGAAAAGTATTCCACTTGTTTCAAATCTGGGATAAGCTCCTTCAGATAGTTGACAGTTTCCTTCTGAATTGCATAAACCATTGTGACATCGTGAACAAGATCTTCGGATAAAAAACAAAGACTTTTATGGCATAGGGCACCATCAGAATTTTTATAATAGCACACAACAGGATGTACCGTGCAGCATGAATGCGTCCAATGGTAGCCCTGTGCTTCATCTTGTATCTTAAAACTGTAATTTTCACTGAAGTCCATAAGAATAATTACAGTCCCAAGTGCCAGTTCCAATTTCCGTTGCTTCAAATAACTTGATTGAGCATGTGCAATAAAGTGGTGTGACACAAGATCAGAAACTTTGTTTGTAAGCAACGAAATAAAAGAGTGGACTGGGAGGCATTGTGTGATCATCATTGTACGATCAACAGATACCCACTGTTTAAATTCTATCTGTTCATTCAGGTCTTCAAACTTTTCTTGTAACATCTCGGCAATAGCATTAACACCTGGGCAAATTTTGCATTTATGTAGCATGCAGTCACGATTCTCGCTGCTGCATACAGCCATTTCAATCAATTCACGATAATTTTCTTCAATTTGTGCAGCATGACACATTAGCTTTACATTTTGGTGGATAGTGCAAACGCAAACAGAATGAGTTTCTGAAGCTCCAGCACTGACACACCATTTAGGTCGCAGACTGCAAAATTTCGAAAAGCCAACTTTCATGTCTGGGTGATCTTCTTTGAAACGGTAAAACAAATCTTTTAAAGTAGATAAAATTAAACACTTTTGTTCGTATATTTTTCGACCAATACTAACACGATCTTTCATTCCAGGGAGCATTCTACTATTTTCATTTTCTACATAATACTGCTTTACTGCATCAATAACATCAGGCGCCAACGTTTTACCCTTACGTGGTGGTGGCATGGCTAAAATTCCATCAGTGCTTTCCAGATTGCATGCCTGTCTTACTGTATATTCAGAAACTTTGAAAAAATCTGCCGTCCTTTTTCTTGACCAATTTGATGGTGCAATTGTAAGTGCTTGAATCTTTTCAGCTCTTGTAGTATTGGGTTGGGTAATTTTCTCTTTTAATTTATACAACATTGAATCAAATGAATTTGCCCTTTCTCTTAAGATCTTGATTTCATCATCATCCATATTTCTTTCTTCCTCTGGATCTACGTTTAATGCAGATGCTATCTTTTGATTAAATACATCATTTATTTGTGATAATTTTCTTTTCTTGTAAGCATTCTTACTACCAACAGGAATATAGCTTTTCACTGGAGACTCTCCCACTTCATGCAAACTGGAGTTGATTGAAGACCATGTTTTGTCTGCCTCCACTTGGTTTTCCAGCTCTATTAACTCTTCATCAGTTGTTGAACAACTTCCTTGACTGGATGTTTCATGAATAGAGTTAGAAATTTTTGTCCAGCAATTACAGCAGAGTTTTTTTCCAGGAACTAAATGTATTTGCTTTGTACCTGCATTCTTACATAAATCGAGAGTTATCAACCTTAAACTTCCTTTAACACTCTTGCTGTGTACACGATGTGGGTCACAACATTTTTTTTGCATGTTTGAAAAATTGTCCAAATAAATAAATTTGTGGTGACGACAAATAGTTGAGTTTTCTGACATAAATCTGTTGTTTCCCAGTTCAGTTTCAGGAAAATCGTAATTTGTGAAAGCTCTGGCTGCAAGCAGCTCCCTTTCTACATCATTCAATTGGCTAATTTGGAATAATCCAGTTTCACGAACATAGGTTTTCTTGTTGCAATCTGTCGTATTAAGATCACCGATTGTGCATTTGATATTGTTATCCATATTTCAAACTTGAAAAGTAGACTACAAACTTGTGGAGTAAACTACGTTATCATAATGTATTTATTTCAGTAATCTTAATGAAACAAGTCTGGTTCACCTAAAAAGGAATACAGTAGTGCACATTAACACACAAAACAACAAATAGTGAACAACAGGTTAAAACAATGATGATGGTAAGTAAAAGGAAAGAATGCAAACTGCTTTCAAGACCTAATGCTGTAAAACTGGCAATGCAAAATGACACACTACTAAAAAGAAAAGTTATAACCATGCAATCCAATACAAAGAATGTACTAAAAAGATGCAGGGTGTCTATGCGAGGCTGGGGTTATAGCCATGATCCCTCACTTGTGACTGCGGACACCCTTGGCAAAACCATAGAACATCTTTTGGAATGCCCAAACCTGAAATCAAAGTGCAGTGGACAAGACCTGGAAGAGTTGAGTTCAACAACAGAGCAAGTGTCTGCGTGATGCTTTAGGCATCAATTGTTTGACACACGAAAAGAAGAATATAGCTGTATATAGTATATGCAGTATAGATAGTGTTTATCCTAGTACTCTTGTAATTTGTAAAGGAATTCGAAAGTTGATTATGACATTGCTCAACCAAGCCGATGTTTCCTCTAAGATTTTGACTAACGTCCAAGAGCACACCATTTCGTGCTTAGAGGGAGGACTAAACCAAGCTCCTTTTTTAATGCTAAAAGATTTGAGTGAAGTTTTCTACATAAAATAATATATTAACGCTGTTGTGTAACTGTATTTTTCAGTTCTTATATGCACAATAAATGTAAAACCAATATAAAAATGATAAAGTATATAAGAAATATGATACAATTTTTACATTTTACTGTATGTTTTTTTCCAGATGGCATATTTGTAAGATAAACATTAATAAACAAGAAGATCTTTTGGATTCAGATTCCTCTCACCAAGATCTTTCATATGACACCTCATTTGTCAAAATCGGAGTTAGCAGCACAGTGATATTAGCAAAGAACCATACCGTTCCGCTTCAGTAATTTTCAACGACATTCATTATGTTTTGTTCCGGTTAAGTGATTTAATGTTGATCAATACTTTTTTGACTATACTAACTTGTCAAGTGCAGGTCAAAGTATAAAACTTCCAAAATTAAATGATATTTGTTGAATCAAATCTGAGTTACAAAGGTTTAAAGTTAGTTGTGAAACATTTTTATGAAATTTCACGGTTGAGCGAACACCAAATTAGCCATAATTCAAACACCTATAACTTGGTTATATGTGGTCCGATTTCAAAAAAAATTTTACCCTTGAAATCAGAGTGAAGATTTCTTTAAACACACAAAGTGGCAACTTATTTGGCGACTATGCCAAACTGGCCTGGATGATTTGACATGGAATTACCCCTACTCAAATTAAAAAAAAAGAACGCTTCCGAATGGTATCGAACTCATTCCCTCTAGTATGGCAGCCGGAGACGTTACGTATGCGCCACGGACTCAGTTGAAGATAACGTGTTGAATTTAAAACTTAACGCGCTTATCGTCTTTTGCTTTGAAAGAGAAAAAGAAAAAAGTGCTTATGTAGTGACGTCATTACCGGTCAAATAGTGTTTCAGATTCAAAGACCGGAGCCGGTCAAATAGCCACTGCCTTTAAATTTATTACCAGAAACAGAATGTGATATCTTCCGCAGACTATCGGAATGCCACTCACACAATACTCGCCAATCATCCAGTGGTAACTATTTTGTATCAAGGGTGCGTACTGAATTGGGTAAAAAGCAGATGTTAATCAGGGGTCCTAAAATATGGCATGAGGTTCCAGGTGATCTCAAAGGTCTTTCTCCAACTTCTTTTAAAAAAAAAACTTAAACGCTACCTTCTTGATTTAAATGACACTGTATAAATAATAACTGTTTTGTCTATATATAATTACATTATCCTATTTGCTCAATGCTCACCTCTTTGGTATACTGTACGTTACTTTTGATTTTTTAATGATTAAAATTGTCAATTGATATCTCTTAAACTCCACTGTTAATTCATGCAGTAGCCTAGCACGGTAGTAAACCTGCTTAGGTTTTTAGTTTTCTTTTTTTGCCTAATAAAAACATGTGTATCTATGTCAGCAAATGCTTGATTTTTTGTATGATTGTTTGTGTATGTTATTTAGACCTACATCACCTAGCTTGAGGTGGCTGCTGACTAGATAACCGCTTGGTCTTTTCGCAGTCTCCTCGTCATATGACACACAGCAGATTATTGCATATTTTGTATTCTTTTCATGTTTGTGTTTGTGACAAATAAATAAACTGACTGACTGACTATTGAAATGAATTAACAACTTGATTGTTGTCAATAAATCTTTAGGTCGTCGTTCATATGCATCTGGTTGTCGTCTGTAGTTTCTAGTTTTCGTCATTAGCCTGAGAAAAGTACCAGGAATGCTAAAATTATAAAAACACATAATGAAATGGATGGCAGTTGCATTGGACAAAGCTATGCTTTGCTTAACTACGTCCTATTAAGCTACACTTAAGTTGGCTTTTCAGCTCCTGCTAATCTGACTCAGAGAATGCAAAAGAAGAGTTTCTATGTGACACTTGCTTTTGAATGCATCAGTTTGTTTGAGCTCATCAGGCATGTTTGGTGTTGTGCAACAGAAATCATTTGCATGATTGTTTCAGACAATTTATTTCAACACTTTTTTTTGTGAAAGTTAACTCTGGTCTTCTGTCGATGAGCAATCAAACCATTGCTTTCATTCCTATGCTCTTTCAAGCAAGCACTGTCGATGACCAAAATTAACTACTAACCTTAAACCTATCATACACTAGCCTCTAATGTTTTCTTCATTTTGATGTTTATTGTTCATCATTTGCATCCGTCGGTTAAACTAGATTCCACATATGATTTTAAAACTTTAATTTTCATTGTTATGTTGTGATTTT
Organism: Aplidium turbinatum; assembly: GCF_918807975.1. Taxonomy (NCBI): domain Eukaryota; kingdom Metazoa; phylum Chordata; class Ascidiacea; order Aplousobranchia; family Polyclinidae; genus Aplidium; species Aplidium turbinatum. The sequence continues at coordinate 28,213,270 of NC_137475.1, read as the reverse complement.
TTAAGAAGTCTGTGCTCAATTTATAGAAAGTGTCCTTTGCTACAGCGATTCTCTTTTTAATTTCAGTGTCACGTTTGCCTTCAGAAGTTATACTCAAACTATTTAAATTTGTCAACTTGTTTTACTGTAATACTGTTCAGTGTAAGGTTACATAATTTTGGATAAGTTTTCTTTTTTGATACAGTCATGCATTCTGTTTTTCTTGAATTTAACTCTAAACCCATTGCTTTACTTTTATTGACAACAGAATTTAGTAAGCTAGATCATTTGCAGATTCTGCTATCAAGACTGTAAGAACGTATTAAGTTTGTTATGTTTTGTCCCCCAATCTTTACTCCATTCATGTCTTCGAAATAGGTACATTGAATAAACAATAAACATCATATATATTCATCCTCATTTCACACTTGTACCGGTACTTCTTGCGTTTTTGGTCTGTTTTAACCTAACCTTCTAGCTGAAATATCTCACTCAAAGTTGGAGATTTTGTAAAGTCGGTGAGTGGTGTTTTTATTTGGTAGTCATCAGTTTCAATTCAAATGCTCTTAACCTCAATTTAGAGTTAGTGAAAAAAGAAAGACCAAAGTTTTATTTTTTCACATGTGACGATTGAATATAAAAATCCTAAATTGATAGGCTACAACATAAAAAGTGTAAAAATAGATTTTGGAACTTTTGAAAAAAATTATGAAATTTGTTCTAATTGTTTAATGTTGTGCTGTGTCGTGCATTATTTTTATAACAATGTGTAGAATGTAGATATGTGAATTATATAATTATATTGGAGTAGAAAACATTGAAATCAACAAAATAAACATGATGCATTTCTTAACTCAAGTGTCAATCAACAATTTTTGTCAAAAATTATTTTTTTCAGGATACATGATGGACAGTGACAGTGATGATAAGCCACCTGCGCCCCCAGTGCGTCTTGCTGGGGCATCTCACAAAGGAGACATGCAGAAACCCCTTCCTTCTGTTCCAGAGACAGAAAAGAAAAAGACAAAAAAGTTGAAGAACATTTTTATTGGCGATGGAGACAAGTGTAAGATTTTGCTTAGTTATATTGATTATGTGACACAATCGAACAAGTCAGTTTCTCAACGAAAACTGCGCATTGCATCTTCTGGTTGTGATGGTGCACAAACTAATATAAAAAAATTCACAAAATAAATTTCTAAAAGTGATCTACCATATAACCTAAGACTTCTGCCAAAGAAGTTCTTTGATATGTCAATGAACCTGAATTTTACTCTTTACTTAGCGCTTGACTAGAATCATTTGAAGGAATAAATTTACATGGTAAACATAGATGGACTTTTAAAGTATACATATGTACTGTTTTTAAATGTTTAAAATCTGCATAAAGGATTTATAAAAAGCATCATTGAATTTGATCTTTTAATGTATCAGTAGTTTTATACAAATCTTTTCATGCACACTCTTTTTTAATCAGCTAAGAAAGACAAGACTAAAGAACGACCCGAAATATCGTATCCATCAGACTTTGAGCATACTGTCCATGTGGGATTTGATGCTGTGACTGGTGAATTCACTGTGAGTTTAATTATTTTTTTAATTTTGTTTGTATGTGATGTGACTTCTAGATGTATAAAGTTTAAACATTGATTGTTTCCCAGACAGCAAATCAATCGTTTTTTTTTGCATTGACCCAACGTCTGCAGACTTTGAATCATATACAAAATGGTTGATTTGCTCTCTAGGTTTTTTCTATTTTCCTCCAACACTAACAGTATATACAAATGATCTGATATTATCATAATTATACTGTAAGCACATGCACCACAAAAGTACGAGCTATCTTTTTTACATTTTATGACATTTAATATCGTTTACTCTTCTTTTTTATCTTGCTCTGTGTTAAGCAATTTTCTCAGTGATAAGTTTAGGTGATCTTGCTGATTTACATGATTTTCGATGCAGGGAATGCCACAGCAATGGTCCAGACTCCTGCAAACTTCAAACATTAGCAAGCTGGAGCAACAGAAGAATCCTAAAGCTGTTTTACAGGTCGGTTGTGTGTCTGAATCAATAAGCTTAATGCGATTTCATAAATTTGGCTGAAGCTGATCTATATATCTTGTTGCTTTTGTGTGTTGTAGCCAAGAACTTGGGTCTGTTATTCAGCGAAATGGTTGCAAGTGCCTAACCCGTCAAACCTTATTTCACCATATCCGAAAGCATGATCTCAAATACTTTTTTTAGTTTACTGCTGATACTTTTGTTGAAAATCATATGCCGCAAAATCTATTTACTTCTAATTGAACAGGTTTTGGAGTTCTACGATCGTTCAGAGAAGCACAACGACCACAAATACATGATGAAGAATAGCACTAACTACAACCAATCCCAAGCTGTTTTGAAGGTATCAACAAATTTATTTGCCTACAACATTAATTAGTTTGTGTTAATGTTGAAAAAAAGTTGTTTTCAATGACTGCTGTATGTAGTGCATTCTTTTATGTTACTTAAGCAATGAATTGATACATATTTCTGATGCAATATAAATGTTGGCGTTGTTTGTTAGTTTTGCAATTCTTCATTCTTCAAGTGGAGTACTGTCTTATGCAATGATGCTATTGTGTTCGTGGATACAGTCGTTGAACACTTCAGATCTAGTAAAAATCATCACTTCCATTCAGCAATACCTCCATTTGTAAACGTTCACTCGTTCAGTATAATTTTTTTTCACACAACCACAGCCGTACACTCCTCCAAACACAGCAATGAAGAAAACCGATCCTCCAGTCCCTCCGGGTGCACGTTCAGTTGATTCTGGTGGGGAACAAGATAGTGATTCTGGCGATGAAGGACCTCCTCCCGTTATTGCGCCGAGACCAGACCACACTAAATCCGTACGTATATTCATTGATTAAAATATTTGTCCTTGAATTAAGAAACCATCCCTTGATCTAGGGAGTTTTACATTAGCTCTGTACCTCTGGAGGAGTTTTCCCCCTGAGGTTGGCAGGGATATATGTTTTATTTAATATTTAAAATATTTTTGCTAGAAAACTTTAGTATCCACCGAGTTTAGGTAGTTGTAGAAATGCATTTACTTTTCAGCTGTTTTTGCTAAGTGAGTCGACTTGTTTTGCTTTCATTATTTGCAAACCCGCTAAGCTCGCCATACCTCTCTTTGTTGCTTCAATGCATCTGAAGCTGTGGGAAACTGTCTGAGACAGTAACTCAATTTCATCCGAAGTAAAAGAACCTGCGTTTGAAACATGAACAACTGAACATATTAATATCCAAAACAAAACTTCGTTATTAAACTTTTCATCAAATCTTCTTATGATTTAACTGATGATCCGATTAGGATGCGTAGTGTGATAAAATATTTGAAACAAAGTAGACAATATCACATTAAATCAGAAAAATCAAGTTATTTATGGAGCTTTCGCCGCATAAGTGTGGCTTCTTCAGTATAGTCTGAAACAAATAATAAATAATGAAATTGCAGTATTTATTATTTCTAAAAATAATTTGATTTCTAAAAATAAAAAGCTCTAAAAATAAATTGATTTTTCTGATATTAACATCTACCTGCGTATCTCATTATTTAATATTCGTTGCAGATCTATACCAAGTCGGTGATCGAACCTATTGGGGCTCCGACATCAACCCCAACTGCCCCGTCCTCGAAGGATCAACCAGCTCTCAACAACCGACAGGAGAAGCAAAAGAAAAAGAAAATTTCTGACGAGGAAGTTCTGGCTAAGCTTCGTATGTTACTTTTTATGTTACATTTCAGCTTTAGCTGACACACGTTCATTTGAAGTTGGTATGGCAGTGGCACGATGATTCAACATTGTTTATATGTTTTTTTGCAGTTATCAGACTAGCTCTGGCCTTGCACAGTATACCTGATTGTTAAAGTTGTTTTCAAAGGTCTATTTTACGTTTTTAAAAATCGAATTTGAGAATCTGGTTGGCATTTTGATCCAGTCATTTTCGTGAAAAAAAAAGTGAAATGGTTCAACAAAATCCCTTCATATATAACTGCGTGACCATAACCTCAGCAGATTCATCTAACTTCTCAGCATTACTGATTGCACCCGCATTTCGGAAAAACGATGTTTTTGTTTTCTTTCTGTATAATTTTGGCTAACGCACAGACGTTGAAATAATTTATAATGCTAAATGTAACACTTTTTGTTCGTATGTGTTGCGTACAACATGATTGTATTAATGTTTTCTGTAACGAAAACGTCGATTTTATCTTGCTTCTTTTTATTAAATTTGGTGGTTATTTTAGTGCAAATTCTGTTGGGAATCGTCAAAATAATAATAATCATGTTTAATTTTGCGCCCATTGCGACAACATACGGTACCTATACAGCATACAACAAGAAGCAGCGAAGGGACATACAGTATTCATTTTCGAGTCATTTGGCATGCCATTAAGTTGTCTTTGCCGAAACACAACCGCGTGCTTTGGAGCGGTGTCGAACCCACGTCCTTTCGAACATCGCGCAGACGTTCTCACCACTAGGCTACGCAGCTCGACCAAACGCACTTAACTTGTTGCTGTTTTTAAGCATTGTCTTTTGCTGATAACTTGTCACTGTTTTTATGGGACAATTGTCTTTCAGGCACCATCGTCAGTGTAGGAAACCCAGAAATGCGATACACAAAGTTTGAGAAGATCGGACAGGGGTGAGCTGATTTTTCTTCATTGTAGCTTGTGTGGATGATCACTAGACTTGAACCACGAAACTTCATGTCCCCAACGCACGCTGCAGGATCGCAACCATTGCAACTTGTTGCATGCATCAAATATTTCTTGTTTTTTTACTTATCAGTTGCACATCTTGATGATATTAGCATGGAGAAAGGACCGAAAAGACATCAAACCATACATATTTACCTATACCTTTTTTATTGTATTTTTCATATTGTTTACGTTGAACTCTAAATTATATCATATAGTTTTATTGCCTTTCCATTTGCTATGCAAAATGTATTTTCCCCGCCAATTGGAAAAAGAAACGAACTGTTTTTTTTTCAAATTCGATTTATTGTAACCTCAGCTTGTCATCCTCCTTCACTTTGCTTCCACCAGTAGAAGCTAATCATAATCATGTTATATTTTGCGCCCATTGTTATAACATACAGTGCACTGCGATCACAGATGCGATACAACAGCAAGCAGCGAATGCTGTCTTCATGAAAACCTTCTCTGCTTTTCATTTACGGTGCAAGGTTTGAAGTCACACGGCCTAAGAATTGTATTTTAACGACGAGGGTTTTCTTTAGTTAAAGATGATAATTTCCTACGTCTTTGACTTTCCCTCGCAAGATCGGGAAATTGACGTGTTGTTGTATATTTTGTTTACCACCTTTTTGCAAAATGACCAACTGACTAATATGAACTATGAAAACTTTCAAAAAGTACACTACTGTACTTTCAACAGCATCACTCTATTGCAGAGCGTCTGGCACAGTGTTTACTGCCGAAGAGGTCTCCACCAGTGACCAAGTGGCGATCAAACAGATGAATTTGGCTCAACAACCCAAAAAGGAATTGATCATCAACGAAATTATCGTGATGAGAGAAAACAAGCATCCCAACATTGTCAACTATCTTGATTCTTACTTAAAAGTAAGTGTGATCACTTTAATTTATTAACTGCTGTAAATTTAGTTAGCTTGTGTATAAACTACAGTAGCATTGTGCTAACAATATCATGTCTTGAGAAAGCAGTTGAAGCGATATGAAATGCATTGTGAAAGAACAATAAAGACTTTGTCATTCGAGGTTATTGAGCACAGTTTATCGTAAGGCTCGATATTAGAGGTGAAGGATGCTACGATGACAGTGTCCATCTGCATAAAGAGCAAAGGTGCATATGAAACCTTGTTGATTCGTTTGAAACGGCACAGCAACCGTTAATGCGATTTAACCCTTCATATTGATAGTCGTGAAGAACAACGACCATTGTTTCGTCTACTTTGCCATCTGTCTTCAATCAATATGTCTTCAAGTCTTGTAAAGATCGACCTTAGTTTTGTTTTCTTACTCTTCTTTTGAGTTTAATAAAGACTTCTAGCTTACGTTGCGATCAAACAAAATGATCTTTGACTATGGTAAGAAGTTTTATCCAATGAGCTTGTATGTGACTGGCTTTGTGTACTTGATGACCACTTTCCCATTGCGCTATTAAACAGGGAGAAGAACTATGGGTTGTGATGGAGTACCTCCCCGGTGGCTCGCTCACGGATGTGGTGACAGAGACTTGCATGGACGAAGGACAGATCGCTGCTGTGTGTCGGGAGGTAGATTTTCAAATGTCTTTGGTGTCTTAAAAACGTTTTAAAATTCATCTTTTTTTGTTAAAACATAAAATTGCTATGCTTCGTTGGCTAGATCGTAGAAAATTGAACAAAGAATGAAACCTTTTTGTTTTGCGATTTTTGTTTATCAGCTTTTTCAATAAAGATAGTTCTTCGAAACTGGCAGGATAAAAAAATTATTAATATTTTGTGTGTTTCGCGGCAACCTCGTACTTTGTCATCCACCATGTTGATGTCGTTTTGCTTCCAGTGTCTTCAAGCCTTGGAGTTTCTTCACAGCAGAAACGTCATCCATCGTGACATCAAGAGTGACAACATCTTGCTTGGAATGCAAGGAAGTGTAAAGCTAAGTTAGTAACAATGTTCCCTGATAGCTTCCCATGTTACCTATTTAAATGGTCTGGATCTACCTATATGTGGTCGGTCCTCTGGTTGGTCATAACGTATTTTTTCTGTAAAGAAATGTCGTGCTGGAGACTTAGTCTTTATCCACGTTCACGATTGCGGCAATCATTTAAACATTTTTTTTTGTATTCAGCTGATTTTGGCTTTTGTGCCCAAATTACCCCGGAGCAGAGCAAGCGATCCACGATGGTGGGAACTCCCTACTGGATGGCCCCGGAGGTTGTCACAAGGAAGCAATACGGGCCTAAGGTTTGTTCAATAGTTTATCTTTGTAAATACGTAACTTGCCACCGAGTGCATAGCGTAAAGAGCCTCGCACCTCTGCCATCTTAGGATGCAATCTGTCGCATTTAACTTGAGACATAGAATCTGTGATGAAGTTAAAAAACAACTTCTAGGTAGATATTCTGAAGCGCCGTTTAAGACTCAAATATTTAGAGTTTTTCTAATCAAGTGTTGTGCTATTTCGACACTAGGTGATGACCTTTGTGCTGGAAAAGTTGATTTTCGTAGAATAGTGGAAACTTGTGACATTTTACACTGCTTTGAATTTTGCTGAAAGTTTAACTTTAGATACTGTGAAAACACTAATAACATCTTGATATTTAGGTTGATATATGGAGTTTGGGGATCATGGCAATTGAAATGATCGAAGGCGAACCCCCTTATTTGAATGAGAACCCCCTCAGGGTATGTACTATTTAGCTATTGTGTTATGAGATTGGTTATGTCTTAACTGTGGAACAAATTTCTTCATTGTTCAGTTATTACATTCTATGTGGATTATAATTCAGAGCACGTAGCCAACACTTGTACGTTTATGCAACCCCTTCGGATGCTAAACAAACGCCAAACTATCAACTTCTGCCAGTTAGATTACATGAGCAGGCTTTTCGTGACAGCTTATTGGGTCACCTGATGACGTTTTATTTGTCTGTTGTTCTCATGGTTTGAAAGCATTTTTTTCCTGTTTTACTTTTGTCCTGCAAACACTTTCTCTTATACCAAATCGAAAAGCAAAAATATGTTTTTTTCCATGCTTTTCGATCGCTGGGGTTGAGTATATCCAGTTTCCTTACACCGGGGACCGGCGAACCGGGTAATTAATAAATTGAGTAAACTCTAAACTTTTGGAGGAAATTTTGGCATAACTCCAAAAGTTCTTTAATACCAAAACTACTACGAAATGGATAGTAACTTGCCTTTCCATACAAATGCAATGTCAGTACAGCGCCGGAAAAACTGAATGGTTTGACAGCTTGATGGAACACTTGACAGCGTGATAGCTAGCGCGTATGTTCTGTTAACGTTAAGTGGTGATTTCAATCCGCTTAAAACCTGTCTGCTTTAACTTTTTGTAAGTCAAATTACCAAATTACTGTAGAACATCGATCGATATCAGTTATATTTTCGAATGTTTAAAATAAAAATAAAAAATGAAACCAGTCTACACCTAACCAGCAAATCACTCCTTTCTTACATTGATTCAACGTCTGCAGACGTAAATAAAAACTGCTTTGCTAGCTGGTTTGTTCACTTTCATTGAAACTTTCCAACTTCCAGGCTTTGTATCTCATCGCCACCAACGGCACGCCAGAGATCCAGCAGCCAGAGAGGTTGTCTGACACCTTCCACGATTTCCTGCATCGGTGCCTGGAAATGGACGTTGACCAACGCTGCAGCGCAGTTGAGCTGCTATCGGTAGGTTTTTACTTTACTTTAAAGTTGTCAAACTTGACGGAAATCAGCGGTGTAAACTACCGTCTACTCGGTGGATAGTGATTACTTACCAATTATGTGTTTTTGGGCGCTAATGCTTTACTGTTCTATGTTTTTCATCCGGAAAACATGAACAGATTTAATTCTGCTTACACGAATTATTGTGTGCTTTTTTATAGTGTTTTTTAGCGGTTTGCGGGGTTATCTGGCAATTACAAGACCAACTTCGCCTTCGTCTGTTAGTTATTAGAAGTTTACCGTGAGAGTAGCAGCATTTTTTCAACAGAAAATCTATAAATTTGTGATTATTTGGCACTTTCAAGATATTTTCCTCTAAACGTTTTGCAGCATCCATTCCTTCAGAAATCAGCTCCTCTTGCTTCCTTAAATCCTTTGATTCTTGCGGCTAAAGAGGTCGCAAAGCACCATGGATGAGTGGAATGACATCACCTGGCTCCTGGGAGTCATAGATCCCTGGAGCGAGATCTCATCGAGTGTACTCCCCGATCAGAATTCCCGATCACACGTGACCAGAATCATCATGTGTCTTCTGAATTGAGTTTTTCAAATTGTACTTACCAAGTTAAATATTAAATTTGTGATATTTGTACGTTAAATATCTGTAAACCGATGCTCTATCAACCACAGCTAACTTCATGTGCCACTAAAATTATTGAGATTTTTTCTCTTGACTTTTTCACTTCTAAACGCAAATGCTGTATCAGCCGGGCAATATTGTAGCATGCAATTGTATTCGGAAAGTGAATTTCATGGCAAATGTCAAAGCAATGTTATTTTCTAGCGCTTACATGTTATCTGCAAAACTAAATGTTCTCTTCTTATTTTGCGATTTTTAATAAGAAGCAGATGTACGAAAGGATTTGTTTAAGCCAGCTTTGAGTTGACATGTTCACTATAGATTTCCTAAACTGAATTTCCCGGACAGCGAAATCTGTCGACGTTGAATCAAAGTAAAGATATCGGATTTTGCGTGCGCAACTTTTCTACGTCTTCAGTCATCGTCATACGAGATTTGTCATCTTTATCGTCCTGTCGTCACTCAATGTACAATTTAAAGATGTCTGCTTTCTATGTTGTGTTTTCCTTCTAATCGGCTTACAGTTGGATGGAATGCCGCGTGTACAACCTTTAAGTTGGTGCGACTAAACCGGCAACAGATAAACAGTTGAATAAGGCTTTGAGGCTGCAAGTACGCAATATTTTATAGTCCTGCTTAAAGTATATATTTAAAGGCTTGCTAGCAATATTAAGCTTTCATGAATTATACACCAACCTGTGGTTGTCCATTGTAGCTTTGAGAGCTATCGAGTTTGTATTTCTTTCCAAAATACCAACCTTCAGAGTTTTTCATTTACCCCTAATCCTAGATATCCCTGCTGTACAAAAAAACTATGTTGTCGTCGATTGCATTGTTTAACCTTGCAATTAAGGACCGTTTACACTACGTGCTGTTTAAATAAAAACAAAAGTGAGTGTCATGTCATTTTATGTCAATGTTCCTACACTATGTCGTTTGCAGATGTAGCCTACTCCGTGTGCACGCTCTCTACTTTCATATACCGTGTCCTCAAAATTTTATCAAGTGAACTACTTATGGTGATGTTGACTTGGTCGCCTGTCGGAGGCGTGAGGTTATTTGCTTGAAAAATAATTTGCAAGATTAAATATTATTATTAAAAACTACTTTTGTTAAGTTACCCCTCTACACATGCCGAAAACTAGTATTTTTTACTTCAATTCAACGTCTGCAGATGTCAATGATGTAAAAAAGATTAGTTTTCTGGCTGAGAAGTGTGGTGTTGTGTCATTTAGTTGGCTGTCGATTCTACATCGGGATTATCCAGTTCCGCCTTTTTACAGCTAACCCGGTGTACAGATTCCCTTCACTAAACTGACTTCCTTGGCTGAAGATCCTGCTGACTTTTATATCGTCATTGTATATTCAGAATCCATGTCTTGCTAACATTATCCGAACTTTTTCATGTAAGGCTACAGTATATTCAAACATCCGAAAGACTTTTGTAGACTTTTTAAGCTATTGTCACTGGCCAAGTGTGGGAGACTTTTAGTTGCTCTTGGTCTATTACCGTTGCGTTTTTAAGTATCGATATGTACGGTACAATTTCCCTAATTTCAGTCGCTTCCATCATCAATAATTGCAGCAAAAAATGGAGCTGAAATCGAGTTTTTTATTCTGTAAATGTAGTTGTTCCAGAATCATTTCCTGTTTTGAATGAACATAAAGATTTAAACTATAATCAAATGCAGTTAACCATGTACTGATGACAATGAATTCATTTCGGTAAAGCATAGGCCAACAAATTATAGTTTGTGCTGTAGACGTAAGCTTACTGTCTTAATGCGTCGTAATATTCTCCGCAAACAAAAAAAAACTGGATTAACAACCAAAGCGCGCACTCTTAACTACTTCTCAATTATCAAATGTTGTACTCACGTCTCCTCTACACAAATTACCTACTTAGAAATATGTTTCTAACACGTATTTTGATATCACCGTAAAGTGATATAAAATGATGTAAATATGAACAAACGTCATTTCAAAAGTCATGTAACTTTGTATGCGTATATTCCTTTTTTGCGACAAGATATTCTTAGATAATTCGATAAATATCGATCGTTTTTATTGCATGTATGTCTGTTATTCCTGCGCACCGCTCATAGTATGTGAAAGCAAAATATTAAATCGAAAAAGTTTACAACAAAGAGTGTTTAACGACTCCTGTAGCCTAACATCAACACCTGTTGGCAGAGAAAAATTCGACTTGTTAATTCGCTGTCTACACAATTCTCGCGTGTTTTTTTGTTGATGTTTTATTTCCAACCATCAAAGCGAAATATTAAAAACAGAGAGAGACTGTTCACCAGGCATTTGATAATAAAAGTAATTTGCGTTCTTCTGGTGACTATTTACTAGGTTACCTCCTGATGTTAAAGATGATAACTAGCTTTTGTATTTCCGACGTTTCGTCAGTCAGCACGACTGACTTTATCAAGGTGGCTAAAACAGGTTAACACAACCTGTTCAGCAACGATGGCACAACACAAAAACATACTGATAAAATGAATAAAGTAAGCAGCAAGAATCAGAATTAAAACACGCAACAAGATACCTAGAGGTTAAACTGAAAGCAGTGAATGCCTAAAACCAGTAGGCTACTTTCCAACAGCGTAAATTTATCTATCTATTGAGCCAGCGTCAAGAAACATTGAAAAGACATCAGACAAGACAGAAACCAAGGGAATTGGCAATAACAATGATAGAGAAGACGCACTGAGAATGGAAAAGGTGAAGCTAAAGTTAAAGTAATTTTTTGTACACAGAGGGGAAATTCTGACTATCTTTCTGGTTAAGAGCATGTTGTGCTTTCTGGTTTATGTACCACTTTTCTGTAAACAATCTTTTTGTATAGTCCTTTTCAGTTTTAAGAATGGTAGCGTTGGTCCAAGTAATTTTATGGTCTGAATTTATAGAATGTTTGCAAAGAGCGGAATGCTCCGGACGTTGAAATTTAATAGCTCTTTGGTGCTCGTTGATTCTAGATTTAAGATCACGCTTTGTCTGTCCAATGTAGATTAAATCACAGTCATGACACGGAACTTGGTAGATCAATCCAGAAACTTCACCTTCTCTCATGGGGTCTTTAGCCGAGGGAAGGTATTTACCTATTGTCAGATAGGGTTTCATCGCAACTTTGATTCCTATGCCATAGAGGATACGCTGAATTTTGTCGGTTACCCCCCTTATGTAAGGAAGACAAGTAAAAGATTTATAAGGAGGAAGCGAAGGTTTCGGTTTGGGTCGCTGTATGCAAGCAAGTTTTCGTGGAAATCCGTTGAGCATTAAAGTATTGTGAATGTTTTTCTTGTGGTGTGAACGTTCAGAATCATCCGTTATGTGAGTGTCCAGTCTGTTGTACAATGTTTTGGCCACTGTGAGTTTTTGATGCTTGGGGTGATGTGAGTTGAACTGCAGGTATCTGTCTGTATGTGTTGGTTTTTTGTGTATGGTAGTGGTTAGTTTTTTGTTGTTGCTATGGCGAACCACTTTAACATCCAAAAATGAAATTTTGCCGGCGACTTCATGTTCTATGGTAAATTGAATGGATGATGAAATGCTATTAAGGTGCTTGTGAAAATCATTAACTGCAGTTTTTTTGATGATGCAAAACGTGTCGTCAACATATCTAACCCATAATTGTGGAAGAGTGTGAAAGGTGCTGATGGCTTTGCGTTCAACGAATTCCATGAAGATGTTAGCAACAACTGGAGAGATGCAGGAGCCCATCGGCGTACCATAAATTTGGCGATACAACACATCTTTATAACAAAAAACAGTAGATTGAAAACACACTTTTAAAGCTTGAATCACGTCATCTGCACATAATTTTGTACGATTTTCAAGTGAATCGTCTGCCAATAACAGGTTAGATATTAGGTCCAAGGCTTCTGTCAGAGGGACAGAAGTGAAGAGGCTTACAACATCAAACGAAACGAGACAGTCTTCCTGGCTAACGTCAATATCTTTAATTATTTTGACAAACTCCGTGGAATTTTTTATGCAATATTGATGATCGAAGAGTGGAGATAAAATATCAATTAAAAATTTTGATAATTCATAGGTAGGTGAGCCAATAAAGGAGACAATAGGGCGAAGGGGGATGTTAGGTTTGTGAATCTTAGGTAAACCATAAATTCTGGGAGTAACGCCTTTATCACATTTAAGACTGCGATAGGTAAGCATGGTGATTTTTCGTTCAGTGGCTAATCGCCAAACTAATTTCGTAACTGACTTGGCTATGTTCACAACAGGATTAGGTTTCACAGGTAAAATTTTGTAAGTGTTACAGTCATTTAATAGAGTCATTAATTTAAAGTCATAATTCTTACTGTCCATGACGACTGTTGTATTTCCCTTGTCTGCTTTCACAATCTTGATTGATTCATCGGATCGCAGGGCTTTCAACGCTTGCTGGTGTTGTGGAGTCAAGTTGGGTGGGGGAGGTTTAGCTGTTCTTAAAATTTGAGTGATCTTGGATCTGACCATATCAGTAGCTGATGGGTCACTGATGCCTTTTAAACCTTTTTCCGTTGCTGCCACAATGTCCAGTTTTGGGATGGATTTTGGAGACATAGCAAAATTTAGACCGTTTTGCAAAACTTGAGTTTCACTTAGAGAGAGCGATTTTTGGCTAAGATTTTTAACCCACCTTTCTTTTAAATGTTCCGATTTTTTAGATGAGATTTTTCCTTTTCTAATTTTTTCCAGTTTTTGTTCGTGGGAACGCATAGTGGTTTCCTTCGATGAGAAATTTACTTTAGTGGTGTAATGTAGAAGATCTTGGTAGTGGTCGAGTTCCAAATTCTCTTTCAGTTCAAGGTTCAATTGTTCCAGACTAGACGATATCTTCTTGATATTAAAGTGGCATTCAGTAATCCGTAGTTTTAAAAACTCAAAACCATGCTTTTCTGCAAGACAGAATCCTCGTGGACTGCGGATAGGTGGTGGAAACTGCAATGTTTTTGGCAGAATTTTTTCTCTCAAACAAGTATGGTTAAATTTCAAATGACGATACAATTTAGTAATTTTCAAATTCTTCCTGACATACTTTCTACACTTCCTCAATAGCTTCTTGCCATATTTTCTTCTAATGGTAGTAAAAACAGAGAGACTGACGAAACGTCGGAAATACAAAAGTCGTGCTGACTGACGAAACGTCGGAAATACAAAAGCTAGTTATCATCTTTAACATCAGGAGGTAACCTAGTAAATAGTCACCAGAAGAACGCAAATTACTTTTATTAAAGCGAAATATGTTACTTGCCATAACATATCATGGGTCTGGAAAATGGTAGAAGCGGTAAAACGCTAGAAACCCAAAAAAGCTGAAGCATCACCTGACGCAGACAGTCTTTCGAGATAGCTTGACACCCGGCAATTTAAAAGTGACCATTTATTGCATATGAATGTGATTTGACTGATTTCACTCAAGCTCAACAAACAAAAGTCGTTCTTTTATAACGCTGCGAAAAGGATCCTGCTTGAAATTCATTGTTTTTTTTTTTATCACATCGGCGTATGAGCAGATCTTTCCAGGCTAGATTGGAGGGCAGGAAATCATCAGCCACTCAGCAGTCTCGCCGTCGTCGTTTTTTCATCGAATCCCACTTTTACTTAGACCAAACCTGAATATGAACCGAGTGAAGTGTTCTCTTTGCATCAAGATTACGATTTCATAACGAGAAAAATGCTTGGGGAGTGGGGCCACGAGATATTGGCTAATAGCCACTTTATCTGGTCAGATCCGTCGGCTACCCGACCTGGTAAAAATCTGCACCAGATAAAGTGGTTGTTTGGGACGCAGCCACCGCCTCCCAACGATTTTCAGCTGGAGCTGCTAGATTTACAGTCAGATGTAAAGGTGACACAAGCATTCAAATGATATCATCTTCACTTTTGGAGTTGAATCCTTGAGGGAAAGTAGGCTATCCTCACTTGTTAGCCAACGCACTGAAAAATGTCTCTATTCAACATATAGTGCAGCCCCTTAGGGGCAAAAATGAGCATCTTTAGGCTAAACGTGTTACACGTTGTTTTTTTGCATTTTTTTGTAGTTGATGAATCTAACTTCAATTTTAGTGGGTGCCGCAACTTTTTGGGTCACGTGATCACCCCCAAATCGGGGATTCCCCCCAAGTCAATTTTGAGCCCTTTTCACGGCATTTTTATGCAATTAGATACGTTATTTTTTTACATTTGGACTGACTGCCACTACAAAATACACGAGATAAAAATGACACAAAATTATGTTATTAATGACGTCATTGTGATGTCATGTATTAATTTTTTGCTTGTTTTTTTCTTATTGTAGTCGCTTGTTTGTTGTTGGTGTTACTTTTTTGGTTACAATAAGTTACCAATGGTTTTTCAACTGATTTGATTAGTATTGAGTGTCAGTACTAACATATTCAAAATCTTAAGGAATCCAACTTCCGGAAAGTGGTTATTTTCAAGATAGCTTCCAAGATGGCCGCCAAACCATTGAACAAAACAGTAAATTGACCATAACTCAGTCATCATATGACCAAAACATGTAGTTTTGGTGTCTATATCTAGGTTTTTATACCTTGTGAAGTCAATGAGACTATTCTCAGAATTGTTGAATTATCTGATAGCCTATAAATTCAATATGGCCATCCAAGATGGCCGCCAAACCATTAAAATAACAGTAAATTGACCATAACTCGGTCATCCTATGACCAAAGCATGTAGTTTTGGTGTCTATATCTAGGTTTTTATACTCTGTGAAGTCAATGAAACCATTCTCAGAATTGTTAAATCATCTGATAGCCTATAAATTCAATATGGCAATCCAAGATGGCCGCTAAACCATTAAAATAACATAGTAAATTGACCATAACTAGGTCATCATATGACCAAAACATGTAGTTTTGATGTCTATATCTAGGTTTTTATACCCTGTGAAGTCAATGAGACTATTCTCAGAATTGTTGAATTATCTGATAGCCTATAAATTCAATATGGCAAACCAAGATGGCCGCCAAACCATTAAAATAACAGTAAATTGACCATAACTAGGTTATCATATGACCAAAACGGTTTGGTGTCTATATCTAGGTTTTTATACCTTGTGAAGTCAATGAGACCATTCTCAGAATTGTTAAATTATCTGATAGCCTATAAATTCAATATGGCAATCCAAGATGGCTGCCAAAACAATTAAAAATGTACAATAACAAAGTATTGTTTATTAAAAAACCCGGTAAATTTCTATCACAGGGATTTCTATATATATTTGGGTTAACTGAGCAGGCATATAGAGCTCATACGATGTGGTCATGTAGACTCTTGACATAATCAGCGTAAAGAAAGCAAATGGATCAAGTATTACTAATGCTCATCGCTGTCACTCTCGATGTCATCGTCTGTGATTATGTGATTGCTGTATGGACACATGAACCAGTTTGGCATGGTCCACATCCAGCATGGTATGGTAGCACATATCTCCGGCAACTACAGTGAGGTGAACACGATTCGCAATTGCAGTGATCATTTTCAGTAGGTTGTCCGGGGCAGCTTTCATGTCCGTCATGATTGGAACCATCTGATTATATTCTACTTTCCATCCCCAGTCTAGAGCATCCATACCATTGTCAGTAGCCTACCCATCCTGACCATAACCTGGTAGTAAACTCTGAGGCAGTGGAATGTGGTAAAGGATAATGTAGATGGCAAACGTTCAAGGTGAACAAAGGATTTGGCTGTTTTAATTTTCTTGACCAATGTATTGTATCGCTGTGTTTCTAGGTTACTACTGCCATCGTTGCCAAACATAACGGTCATAGCTTTGTTTCCAAGATCCTTAATGATGTGGCTTGTCTGATTTGGGAGAATAAAGCAATTTGCACATTCTTTGATTATTGGTTGACTTTTCACTAGTTTCTTGAAAGCGTCTTCTTCCCGATACCAAATATCCTTGACGTTGAATCACAACCGGTGAATGCATGAATGAAGAGAAGCTGTGAGCATAATTATGTCTGGTCCGATGATTGCTTTAAGTTTGTTGATGTCGTGTATCTTGGTTGCGTAAGCCTTTTCGGAGTGGAAGTAGAGCTCTTTAATGTCTGGGTCAGTGTCAGCATAGCGTAGTATCAATATTAAAAGGTCTGTGTCTTCACCAATTAAAGTCGTACTATGTCGATGAGGGCTGTCCATCTGCCGTCTTGACGATGTCAACATCTGCATCACCTGGAGCGTTCATCACATTGCAGCTTCTATTCCTCAGTTGAGCAGAAATTAATCCTTCCTTGTTGGAAGCTCGAGGCATAAACTGCTCCTTCTTTCCAATGAACTTGGTGTCTACAGTAAAGTGAACAACCGGGTGGACGTTCATGCCGCGTCTTTGATGGGTATTGTCTTTGATAGACGGACCACCATATCCATCAAAAACCACCGTTGCTAAGCGATAATGACGAATGGTAAAATCTGCATACGACTGTGCAATAGACCCATAACTGTCTCCAGTTTCAATGGCACTCGATGCAACAAGAACCCTCCATCAATGACGTAGTGATCGGTTTTCGAGGCAGATTCTTTCACTACTTCATAATCGGCTGACATCACACTGCTGGCATGTTCTGTGATGGCAGTAGCTATTTGAGGCTTACCCTCTGCAAGAAACAGGGTCTGGATGTTACGTGGCTGTCACAAGTAATACTCGTCTTCCTCTCAACTGGTCTGAGTTTTTGGGAAATGACAGCAACAAAACTGCGTTATATCAACTGGTTCAACAAGCTGTGATAACTTCAGTCGATCCAAACTTGTTTACGATTGTTGTAACATCGTTAGATACAGCTCTTAACAATCAAACATTGGACATGTCTGAGGTTTCCCCATGTGATCACGAAGAGGCAGACACCCGTATGTTTCTCCATGTGAAACATGGAAAATCCGATGCCATAGTCAAAACAGTAGATAGCCTACTAATGTGGTAATTATTGCAATTTCGTGTTTTGACAAGTTAGAAATCTGTAAACTATGGGTTGAATTTGGAGTTGGAGAAAAAACTCGCTTCATTCCAATCCATGATATTGTTTCATCTTTACCTCAATCTCCGATGATTTGCGCTTCTTTACCTTTGTTTTATGCTATCACAATCTGTGATACTGTTTCGTCTTTGGAAAAAAAGGCTTGGGATTGTTGGATGCTTAATCTTACCGCAATGTGTGGCTTATTTAACTCTCTGAATTTCTCAAGCTCACCTAGTTCTATAAATGACATAGCCTACAAAAGTATGTCATAGCTCTTTATGGCAATGGTCTTACTATCATGGATGTAGACGAATGCCGTTATATGATGTTTACCAATGGTTGCACTATTGAAAAGCTGCCACCAAAGTCAGCTGCTCTGATGCAACATACACGCAGAGTGATCCATCAAGCTGAAATACGGAAATCAAGCCTCGTAAATGTTCAGCAACTACCTTCTCCTTTAGCTTGGGGTTGGAAACATAATGATGCAAATCGGCTTGTTCCGTTTTGTCAGTCTACTTGTGGCTCTCGATGTTCCTGTAAGAAAAAATCCATAAAATGCACAAATCTTTGTTCATGCGAGTACGAAACATGCAATTCGACCACAAAATATCCAATCCTCTCTGATGTTTCATCTTCAATCCACATTGACGTTTCATCTCCAATCCACACTGATCATTCAAGAAATGCTTTTGACTTTCTAAACTCTATCTTGTAACTTGAAAAAACTTGTCGTACACGAATTTTTTTAACATCAAATTACGTATGGTAGGAGTTTAAGGTAGCCACTTTAACAAGTCGAAATTCCGCCACTGAAATTGACTACAATGCAACCGCCAACCAATCAGAACGTGCTATAAGAGGTTACCGTCCAATTGTGACCCTTCTAACACTCATCCAGAGAGTTAATGCTTGTTTTGAACTTTATTTGGTAATTACAGAAGAAAAAGAGCAATAGCAGTGGTGAGAATCGAACACGCGTCAATGAAATGACTACTTTCTAGCCCTAACTCTAACCCCTAAGCCAACCAGCTGACAAAAAATCCATCACTTAATTTGCTTTCTATGATCTTCTTTTCGCCATTTTTTACGTCACTTAAACCGTAGCTTATGATTGGTTGGCGGTTTCATTCTAGTCAATTTCAGTGGCAGAATTTCGACTTGTTAAAGTGGCTACCGGAGTTTAACATCCAAAACCGCTAGTTTTTTCATCTTGAATTGACAGGGTTAAGACTCTGACATTGCATCATCTGGGGTCGTGTATTAATTTGATTTGTAGATCATAATTAAGCCTACATATTATTTTAAATTTTAAAGTGGCATGACCAAAAGGGAAATTCACCCCTGGTAGCTGCTCTTCTGGTTATTCCCTTGATGACGTCGTTATTGCGTCATACTGTACTGGAATTATTGTTATTGCTTGCAATTGTAAAATTTTAAGGATTTGCAAAACTTATAATGAGAGTATTTGATCGCTTTTTTCGGAATAAACTTACCTTTGGTTCCTGAATTTGAACTTGTCTAGTTTTAATAATGTAATGATGACGTCATAAAAGATGCAATCATGACGAAACTACTTTTAGGAATTGTGAAATGGTTTTAGTAACCGGTACTCCAACTAAAACCAACAGCAAAACGACCAAAATAGGTTAAAAAAGCAAAAAAATATATGTGATGACGTCACAATGACGTTATCAGTAAAATTATTTTGTGTTTATTTTGTCTCACTTATTTGTATGTGCTTTTTAAGTTAAAATATACAAAAATCAAATATGTAATTGCACAAAAATGACGTAAAAAGAGCTGAAACGTGATTTCTGGGGAAATCCCCGATTTGGGGGTGATCACGTGACCCAAAAAGTTGCGGCACCCACTAAAATCAAAGTTGGGTTAATCAACTGCAAAAAAACAACGTGTAACACGTTTAGCCTAAAGATTCCCCTAAGGGCCTGAACTAATAACTAACATGTGTGAAGCACTTTCTTATCAAAATGGTTAGAATGAAATCAAGATATCACAACCGATTGACAAACCATCATTTTAACCAGCTTTTGAGTAGGCCTACTGTAACTATCAATATTACCCCTCGCTTTGGGAAACTTGTCAAAGCCAACATCAAGTTTCACATTAAATTGCATTTCTTTTGATGCGACCCTGAACAAAATTTAGGCTTCGAATTTGGCCTCCGTACTGAAAAGGGTTAAGAACCACTGGTCTGAATGACTAGCGTGGAAACTACACTGTTATGGTTAGCAAATCGCAATTGCTCGCTGTACTTGTGAGTACTCATCCTTGCACGCCCACGTCGCCCAGGAAAAATGCTCCCTTCACATAGTTTTACCTTTCTGCTAGGTGTAGCCCACTGAATACAACAGCGCAGGGCAGCATCTTAATCAACAAGCCGTTCTGGTATGGAAGCTACAAATAAAGGTTACATGACCCAGCAAAACGTCAGCACATACACATGATTTCTTATTTATTTAATCTTCAAAGTAAGGACACAAGTATAACAGACGATTGCAATTCAGGTACAACACTGAAATAATAACTACAATGAAACTTAAATTTGACACATTTAGTATCTCCAAGTAACGTTTTATAAACATAAGCAAATTGTAAGAAGCTTTTTAGACACTTGTCTGTTTCAAAAGCAAATTTTACTTAAAACATGACGGTTTCTGGAAGCAATACTTAAGAGAAAAATAGGACAGCCTAAAATGGGCAGCGCGTTGAGTGAACAAGGACACACGGGGCTCTAGATCGAATTGTATCTGGCATTGTTAACTGTATCTGGCATTGTATACTGTCATGGTTGAATTTCTGTTTGTAACTTTTTTAGTCTTAAATTTGTTAATTTTAGTGCTAATTTAAATTGAGACTTGTTCTGTTTCCTTATGCAAAAACTATGCTCTAAAACTACAGAGTAGTCATGATCTCAATCATTCAGTCAACTTAAAAATTTCTCGGACAATTAGTTTCATTTGATTATGAGGTACCCTATTTCGGCGAAGAGGAAGAGGTGTTTCGCTTATCCCTCCAGCTGGAATGAAGTAAACATATACAAAGGTTGCCATTTTGACGAGTCCACTCGATGTCAGGTGCAAACATGCCCACTAACAAAAGTGTTTAGCGTCTACCATTAACTTTTTTTTTCAGCCACCCAATTTGCAAATCCAAACTTCATCATCTGTAAACTGAACAAAACTATTCCGATTAAAAAAATTAGGTAGCCTACAGTAACATAGCCATTGAGAGACGACAATGAAAAATATATTTAAATAATTGTTGCCCAGCTTAGTAAACAGCAAGTATACAAACCAGTCATTCAGACTGAAGATCGATCAACAAAGAGAATAAACGAAACAATGCGCATGGACAACAGTGCAATATTATGAAGTTACAAGGCAAGATCAAGGGTTGGTAGCGTAGTCATTGACACATTGGAAGGAAAAAAAATGCAACTGCAAATGAGATGGAAAAGGTCTTTAAACATTCGCATCTCTCCAGAAACACAATGATTGGAAAAAATGCAACACTTTCTATCGTATACATTACACGCTGTTGCAACATTTTCAAGTTGCTTTAAGGCAAAATTGGTCATATTGCACAGTCAATCGGTCATAGAAAGATAAATCTGTGCGATAAAAGTCGTAAACATTTGAAACATAATAAAAAATGCGATAATTTTAGAGCGCTCTAATGTCTTGAAACTACAAATCTGGAATACACAATTGCAACTCCACTTTACAACGCATTGATGTTTTCGGAAGAAGTAATATCGACAAATAAAGTTCCAGGATACCGTTTATCAGATAGCTTTCCCCGGCCAAACAAAGGAATTTCCACCGATGTGGCTGTGTCGTCCACACTGGCCATTGTCGAGCCTTGCCCAATGAACGTGTCGCAAATCAGTCCATTGAAATGAACCTACCATTAAAAATAACCATTCAACCACTCGCTTGTGTGTAAAAGTTTGCGTTTAAATCATCACTGAAGCATGTTGTCATGTTGATAGTAGTTAACATTTATGATAAGTAGTGAGTTTATTGTTCAAACCTGGGGTACACGCACCACTAAGAGGTGCGAGACCTGTTCCCAGGGGGTGTGTGGATGCTGAGTCATTAAGGTTAGCATAGGCGCCGACTTTTCAAAAAACCTTGGGGGGCGAGAAAGGTGATGACGTCATAAACATAACGCTATTTTACTCAATTAAAATAGTATTTGATTAAGCTTAGTGTTTTGTTTATATTGACACCTAGGTCGCAAACCGAATTTATTAGAACCGCTGCTTGAAACGATTAGTTTTACGCATGCAGTACGCCTAGTGGTAAAATTTTGATATTGTTAGCTCAGAATTAGAACAATTGGAAAACAAGCCGATTCATTTCCTTTTCGTGCGAGTGAATAACAACGATCAAGACAGTGAAGGTATCGAAATAAAACGCAAAAAATCATGTTCTCAAGCACAGTGGAAACCTGCTATCAGTTTTATTAACCTCGTTTTGCTAATTACTTACTTTCAAAGCGTTAACAATGGCGAAGTGTTTTCTCTTCTGTTTTTTATCGAAAGTTTTTATAGCCTTTTATCAAATACCGTGTATACTGGAGTAGGCTATAGGTCGAGATGTTCGCAAGTGATTTTCACCTCAAAAAGACAGGTTCAACTTATACACGGGAAAAGCTCGGCAGTTTTCAAAATGAACACATTTTTGCTGCGGAAAAATTATTGCCGACGTAGATTACAGAGTGTGTAATGGCGTCGGTCAAACTAAAGTTTTGAATACGTTTATTTGCACTGAGAGAGAGAGAGAGAGAGAGAGAGAGGGAGAGAGAGAGAGAGAAAGAGAGAGGGAGAAACCTTTTATTTTGTCTGTTGCGACAATAGTACGGTACAATTATACACAATACGAACAAAATAGTACCATAGCTATATAAATACCACAACAGACAGGAACTTAATGATTTCCTGTCAATTTTAAACTTTATGCACTTGTTGAGCAATATGCAAAGCTCACGAGACAAAACAGCAGAAAGAGGTTTTGCGTGTAGGATATAATCGTTTTAATTACGGTACGTAACATTCCATGATCGTTGAAGTCGATGTCAAACCTTAGCGGCCGCATAAAACAATGATGTCAGGTTAGCTAGGTGATAATAGCGGTAAGAGACGTCATTAATGCAAGCAATATCTGCCACCAAGACCATTTAAACACCTTTTCTTTTATCCGTTTTCGATTTAATTCTCACACATTGCGAACAAAACAATGCGTTCTGTTGAATCATAATTGATCTCACAGCGGGGAAGACCTCGTTGAAAATAGCGCGTCTAATTTAGCTGGTTTACTATTGCAGTGAATAGTTAGGCTTATGTGATTATTTCAGCAGCGTAAGTTACTCTACCATCTACTTTGAAATTTCCATACCGTATGAGAAAGCCATGCGATCAACTGCTGTTTTGCGAGCCAGAGCAACGTAGACTATTTTTCGCTGTCGGCATTCTTTAAGTCCGTTTAACTTTAAATGATCTAAGTTTCTTTCGCGAAGTGTTTCATCTTTGAAACACCATTTGTAATAACCATTTTTGGTGCCCTTCAACTATAAATTTACGGGGGGCGCCGCCCCCCGGTCCCTCCGGAAGTCGGCGCGTATGAAGGTTAGTTATAAAATGATGTAAGAAGCTATGCTTGTTTACAGGGCTTTAACAAACATTCTAAATCGTCGATGACTACTTCTTTTCGACCATTCTAGAAGGGGGTACAAGAATATCCCACAACCCGACTTACTACAAGTGAGATCTTTCTGGGACAGGCACTCCGGGCTCAACATAGTTCTACTAATTTGCCTGATGGTGAACACCTACCGTATGGGTTAAAACATCACAGCGGTGAAGCCATTAAAAAGGTTGCACAATAACCGTCAACACTTACACAAAAAGTCACAAGAGTGACGTCAGGTTTTTTGCGGTAGAAGATAGCCCGGCAATCAAATTCCGGATCTCTGTTCTTTGGGAAGATTCTTGATCGAATGACTTGCCCTTCGCATGCGATCACCACGTATGTATTGCCGGCTGCACATTGCACAACGTATGACAATTAAAGTTTGCAATATTGTTTGACGTCGATCAACCATTAGCCTATACAACAACTAATGAAATAAATTAAAAACAAAATATTTCGCTAATAAAGGGGTCATATCTTGAAAGCAGCAATAATGTGAACGTCTCAGATATAGCAGATGGTTGAACATCGCACAAGTGGTTGGAAGGCCATACTAATTATTATAGAAGTAAGAAAGTTAATCACGTCTTTGTGAACTCTCACTGGGTGACGATGTATTATTGCAATAAAAATGCGCATATACTACGTGAAAGAACACGTTGATAAAGTTAAACGAAAGCATACTGGATGACACAGCTGGACGGTTTGATAGGTTCGCTCATTCATCATCCCTTTTTGAAAATCAAAGTTTTACCAAACTTGCAGTAAACCCTTGCTTCTTTGAAAGAAAAGCCTTTCACGTAACTAAATATATAAGCTACCATTGCCGTTATTTTTCCCATACATTTTATGTCAAATCTTCAGGTAAATGCTTTTATGTAGAAAGTGAATTGAACTTTACACCCGACCCAGTTGTTTCCTGTTTCAAAACGGTATGGTAAGATTTAAAGCACGGTAGTAAAAAAAGTAATTGAAACAAAACGGAAGCAAGCTCCAACGTTACCGATGCTCGCTTGAAGTCACCGGGACTATGAATCAACTTATTCATCAGCCACCACAAACGTCAAACACTGTGTTTGATTGTTCGCAGGTGGTTCTTATTGCCTCAGGGAGGTGACGGTCAAAGGGTCTTTGGCTACCAGTAACAAACTCTTTGGCCAGAATAGTTCAAATAAAAATGACCGCAAACATACACGAAATTTGAAACTTAACCTAACAGATTGGGGACCATACTTAGACTCTGTTACTGTAATGTATATCACGTTGTAGCGCACAGCTCGGAAACTTCAGTCCAGTTATAACAGATATAGTTGAACAACTCAACCAACACCAAAACAAAAATTGATGAATCATTGTAAGATTTTCAGCCTCGACTTTGCAGCACTGATCATTCAAGCACAAATTATTCAGGTCAAATCTACAGATAAATTTAAGATTTTGACCATCATCATCAACCAGTTTTAGTTTGGTACAACCTGTTTGCGAAAAACAACGTCTAATAAAAGCATTTCATAAAACAGTGATAAATGCATAGGTTTCCTGCACCTACAACATTCGTCATTGTCTTTTGGGAAGCCAATTAGAACAAGTTACTGTTTTACACCACCACCACCACCTCGTTACACCTCCAAAAAGCCAGCTGGTAATCGCCGCTATAATAATTTATCTTCACAAAGCAGCGTTTGACGTTCGTTGGAATTCAACTTTTGCTAAGGACTTTATATGATGAAAAAAAACATGATTCACAGAATATTTTCAGGAAGAACTTACAACCACTCCCATTCAATTTGATGCAGTTTCTTCCTTGAGATACTCGGATTCTGGTCACAAGCTGGGGATAGCCAATACAGAAGGCCCAGCACGACCTCATTGGGTAGTCGAAATCTAGTTCACTGTCAATGAAACACATGTAAGTTGGAGGGGTTTGCGGTAGAACATTAATATCAAGTGGAAAGTTGACCAGAAGATGATTCAGAGAAATTAAAAAAAAGACAGAAAAGCCCTACGCCAGCTGTCTGTTCACACTGTGGTGTAATGAGTAACCAATAACCATACAGTTTCGCAAAGTATCCTGTTTCAAGCATTAAAATGCAAACATTTAAAACGCTTACCCACTGCTTGTATATTTCATCTGAGCGCAATTAAAAAAAAAAATTTCCAAACAAGTGCAACGTGATAAAATAAAATTAATGACGACTAAACAGTAACTGGCAATTAAAAAACTGAAAAACCTTAAAGTTGCTTGGCCGATTACCAACGGAGCATGCGTCTGTGTTCTTGATGAAGAATGCAGACGGAACAGGAAGAGCACACATAAATGCAGTTTCCAAGAGAGATCGGCAAAGCATGACAACATACTGCACAACAACTAACTAAAAAGAAAAACCATCCTGTAATCTACCCAGCAACATAGCTAAATCACTTGCAACTATGCCTCTTGTTCGAAGTTAAAGAGAACAGTAAATATATAACAACAGTAACAACCTGAAACTGACATGGCTTACCTGAACGAGAAGGTGGTTTGGCCATATATTCGCAACAAGAACTCAACGCCAGTTCTCGGCTCGAAAGTCGTAGGAATGATGACATAGCGACCCTGATAATATACGTGTCACCTCATTGATCACTTCCCTGACAGCAAATCAACCGTTTTTTACATTGATTTAACGTCTGCACACGTACGTTAAATCAATGTAAAAAAGAACGTTAGATTTGCTGTCTGAATTAGAGTATAAAAGATATAGACAGACAATCGATAACAACTTAATAACATTGAATTGCATAATTCAAAATTAATATAGAAATGAAATAGATACATAATTTCAAACGTTTTCGGCAAAACTTTCTGCCCTCTTCAGGAAAATATCTTAATTCATCTAAACAAAACAATTATTCGTGAAATGTTAATAATAAATGACTGAAATTCAATAAAACTGCACTGACAGATTGCTACCACCTTTTGTGTTTGTTCGTCAGTTGTTGCTTGTACGCAGGTCAGTGCAGTTTTATTGAATTTCAGTCATTTATTATTAACATTTCACGAATAATTGTTTTGTTTAGATAAATAATTAAGATATTTTCCTGAAGAGGGCAGAAAGTTTTGCCGAAAACGTTTGAAATTATGTATCTATTTCATTTCTGTATTAATTTTGAATTATGCAATTCAATGTTATTAAGCTGTTATCGATTGTCTGTCTATGGTTTTTAAAAAGTACCTCTCTACCAAAGCTATAGTATGAAAGATTGTTTCAAAGTTGCTTCAACGCTTGAAAACGAACAATGGCCTGTCATCAGACTAGTTGTTTTATAGACCAATTCAACGTCTGCAGAGCTGCAGAGACATTACATATTATTTTCCGCAGAGATTGCATCAATGTAAAAAAGAACTGATTTGCTGACTTCCTAATCGTTTGATTGCTCACGCCACTGCAGACGCATCATCAGGAAATAACCAATTGCTTGGCTTGAAACAGTCATTCAAAACATTCATGAATTATAAAACTTGTATTGTAAAACAATTAAAACGGTTGTGAGAAGTGTTACAATACAAGTTACGCCTTATATATTTTGACTGTACTCCAACGAAGTATTAAATGTAGCGGAATAAAAATATTAAATTCAATCCAGATTGAAATCCAAGTCTCATATAAACACTGCAAATTTTTTTACTAGCTAATTACTAGTGCTGGTAGTGGCAATTGCACTGCCGTAGACCTATCTAGGCCATTATGTACTATAGTAGCGTAAGGCATGTCATGTTGTGGCTTCCCGTTGTCATTCGCTTGCACGAAGCCTTTTACTTCATGGAATATTTTTGTAAACTGTGGTGTTAATGGAGCGCGGTGTCATTATCACCATTACGTTGTTCCTGTTTGCTACAACAACATTATCGAATCAATCAATTTTGAACTCACACCGTATAAGCGACCTAAGTGAGCGTTTTCTATGACAGCATTCTAATTGAAAGCAATCACTGACCGCTACCAGCGCATAATCAGTAGTTTCAAGAAATTTCGTGTCGTATAAAGAAGTGAAGTGAACTGTCGCATTATAGTTAACTTCACAGTTCAAAGTTATCGATATACAATCATATACATGTTTTTGTTCAGTCTTGGTTCAGTAAGCAATACTACGGCATTTTTAGCGATTATTTTCGGTGGCTCCGGGCAACAACAAACAGCGGACTACATTCTTGTGAGCCCCAGCAGCCAGCATACCACCCAGTGCAAGAAGTGGGATCCTTACAGAAACATTGTCGCAGAAGAATTTGTCAATTTTCGTGGCAAATGAATAACTTTAGTCTCAGGCTCCACGGGGAACAGATGATGGATTAAATATTGTTTTGTAGAAGCAAATTAACTACGAAAAATAAACAGGGCATTTTGAAAGATTGAAGCAAAGACTGCAACCACAACTGAACGGTTTAACCTCTAAAATCAAGGAAGCAGCCGACGGGCGGAAAGCCACGTAACAGGATAGAAGGCGACACGCGGCTAGAGCCCACAAACACGCGAGATTAAAAATTGAACGAGCTTTTCGTACAATATACCATACAACCTTTGCATGGTATTGTTACGAAACAAACGCGAAGCACCGTTCTGTGTCAATGGACAAGGATAAGGAACACTGATGATCATTGCTTTTGTTACCTGCGGTAAGCGGGTTTGCAAGAGAGATGTTCTGCTGGCGAAGTGCGGAGTGATTACAACCAGGTCGTCGTCAAAAAATCGATGTATTCTATACAAGCGATTCCCTTCGACCTTCAAAATATTTGTCTAACCTGTTAAATTGAGTTTCTAAATGAATAAGGAATGTGCGAGATACATGTAGAATGTAGATAATGGCTACAAGATCAAATAAAGTGATTTTAGAACTAGCCATATTAAATCGAAGCATAAACTTGTAGAAAATTTATAAACAAAACATATGAATAACTAAATTTGTATTTCCTACAAACATTTACTACATAATGTAAATAAAAAACATTGAATTGTTTATT
Source organism: Aplidium turbinatum (assembly GCF_918807975.1). Taxonomy (NCBI): domain Eukaryota; kingdom Metazoa; phylum Chordata; class Ascidiacea; order Aplousobranchia; family Polyclinidae; genus Aplidium; species Aplidium turbinatum. The sequence goes on along the minus strand of NC_137475.1, from coordinate 28,184,521 downwards.
TATTGTTTGTATATTTGTTTACATTGCCATGTTTTTATGTTTTTAAAACTAGCTTGGTGAACTGGTTTGCATTTATTTTCATTTTCTAGCCAGCAAATCAATCGATATCAGTGCTGTATTAATAATGGCATTCCGTGACACATTCAACTATTGTGCTTACAGTCAAAAAGGTTACCTTGAGCAGATGTATTCCTATTCTGTGAGGAGGAGAAGGTTCCATGGATCTGTAGCTTCTTTCTTCCTTCTGTTGCAATTGGATCATAATACATCCCCGTGATCCATCATGTATGTTGAACCGGTACTGCGGGTTTTCCGTAAACGAATCCTTTGCGAATACCGAGGTTTGTTTAAGGTTTTAGGAGTGACAAAACGCCCCGACAACGGTCATTTTATTGTGAAGCAAGCTTTCTAACAACGATCAAAATACAGACTCAACGCTTTTGTACATTACACAGGTACAACTTACATGTAATCGTTGCAAGAATATTTCTCGGACTAAAAAATCCTTTTCAATGCTTGACTCTGTTATTTTGCGCACTCATACATTCAATAACTTTCGACATTGACTATTCCAAAGGGTTAAAATATCTTACGCAGTAAGTTAAAAAGAACCTCCTGGCTGCGTCTTGGAGCAAGATCCTAAGGACTTAGAACATGCTTGAAGGTAGACACAGATCGATTCCCTCGTGTTACCCTTCTCTAATCTTAAAACCATCTCCAGCAGACATAACATCACATGTCATGAAACAAATAAAATAACAAATTGTAACTACGTGTTAGTCACTGAAACAAGCTTTTTACTTTTGATAGTTCCAACGATCCCCCTGCTGTGTTAACACCGGGGTCTTCGCTGTGCTTCCACCGGCCACGAATCCACGATTCCCGCCACTCATTACCCATCATCCCACCAATTGGCACTATTCGGCACATCCATATGTCGGTAAAGTTGGCACAAAAATTGTTGAAAGACATCCTTCAAAACCATGTTTGATGAAAATTAAAGAAGACGAAGTTTGTTGAACTCAGCATTGCATTACAACATAAACTAATAAAAATGTAACGTAAAATAAACTTACAAGTCTCACAACTTACAGTAAACCAGTGTTAATCTTTGCTATATATGCATATTGCATAATGCCTTAATGTTACATACATTACAGAAGTGTAACTTTTTCAATTAGTTGAAGTAGTGCTTTGAACCACAGTTATGCATGTGAAATTTGTCATCTGCTCAGCCGCATCTTTGCCATTACCAACACAACTTACCAGAACTCGCCGTCCACCAAAGTTGTCAAGCCCATTCTGTTCTTCTCAGGATCGCTGATGCTTTTCCATTCTTCGGAGCTGGAAGGTTACAAACAACACATTTTAAAACTAAGAAAATCGTAGAAGAAGATTATCGTCAACATTAGCAGGTGTCAAACCTTTAAAAAATAAGCTTCATGTTACATAAATACAAAATAAATTACACTCATACAAGTCAACTATTTGATAATACGGTAGATTTGCAAATACAATATCAGTCCAGAAAATGATTATTCAAAAAATATCCATTACAGTAATCTGGAAAATATGCTAAGCAAGTCTCCATGGACCTAAGTCTAATAGTGAAATGCTACAAACGGGAAATCTTTGGAACAGTAATTTTACTTTAGGCTACGAAGAGAAAATTCAGAAATGTCGCACACAATGTAAACACCTGGTGCTCCAAGGGCCGATCCAGTCTATAGATCCAGTGGGGTCGTGGATTTTGATAAGCGCTTCCTTGCCGGATCTGTTGCAACAACATCATGGTTGTTAAATATATAGCATTGAAAAAGTTCTTAAAGATGTCAGCATACATACAACAACGCTAACACAACGTTGATAATCAGGCGACCGTAAGAGCCCCATGTCTATGGCATGAAGCATCAGCTGCACTGTGAAGTGTGAATGCACTGAGCTGCACTATCTACCAGCAGTCCTGCAGGAAAATAAACTGAAAAAAGCAATAACTTACAATGACACACTGTGTAACGCATATATGATGTAGGCCAGAGGTCGGCAACCTGCGGCTCCGGAGCCACATGCGGCTCTTTCAGCCCTCTGCTCTGGCTCCCGTGACTTTAAACACTGCGAGCTTGGGCAATACAAAAATTTTTTGTTGTAACTTAATAACTGCTCTAGGCTATAGTTTAAACTAGTTTTGTTGAAAATTATGACTTACAAATCCGTTTAATATGTTTTTTTTTCACCAAGATTTAATGCTTTTATCTTGCTAAGGAAAAAACCATTTAGGACTGTTAGGAATAATGGCGGCTCCTCACGGCTTACAATGCATGTATTGTATGCGGACAGATTCTGATTTGCCCGCCCCGTCTGTGAAACGTTAAAGAGCATATTGTTACGTGATTTAACGCACAATTAATGTTAGCATTATCTTATACCTGGCAGTGTCACAGTGCAGTTTGTAGTAGCCTGTAGTATTTTGTAAGCAGTTAAAAGTGTCAGATACCGTACCTACTCTTTGTTAAATATGTAAATCGCCATTAGTTATTAATCAGTAACTTTGGCAAATTTGCCAAATTATTGCCAGTATACCAGCGTTATCTTTACTAGTAAGCCTAGTTTCCGTAGTCTAGAGCAGGAGCAAATATCGCATTAGCTGGTGAAATAAATGATTATTTGAAAATGTATGTTTTTACCCAATACTGTGCCCGTAGGTAGCCTACTAAAAAGGGTTGTGTTTAATAGTCAGGCTTTGTTTGTTGAAATTCTAGAATATTCGCATGTACAAAGCAAAAATTGAAAGAAATTCTACATGAAGTGTAGGCTATAATTACCTTTGGTTTTAGTGGCCAACTCGACAGTTACATGTTATGGCTCCGAATATGTCTTAATTTGAAGAAACTTGGGAACATTGGCTCTTTTAATGCTAAAGGTTGCCGACCTCTGATGTAGGCACTGTCACTAAAAGCCAGGTGTTTTGAAAATTAAAAAAAAAAAAACATAAAACAATTCCTCAACATGAAAAAAAAGAAATCGAAGCTTTAGCAAGAAGGAAAACTTAGTCAGACAAGGAAATCTACGTTTCACACAAAGCTGGGTCGCCTGATAATTTTTCTGGTTTGATAGTTGTTTGTTTTTGAAAGTAAACCTTGGAACCTAATAAAATCATTATTTCTAAAATATAGACAGACAATGCAGCAAAAGTATTCTAACAAAGCTACATTTACCAACATTCAAAGTTATCTACATTTTTAAGTACCTTTGCTATGCTAACGTGTATTGTTTCCGCTATGATGGTCAGAAACAAAAACAACTGAACTGATGTGACCAAATTTTCTTTGTCAATTTACCATATTTCATTCGTCATTTTATCAGTTACTAAACATTTAAATTTCGCACATGAATCGCAGAGAGAAAATCTGAAAACTTCAAAAAGCAGATTTCTAGCAAGCACCTTGTGGTTAACAGCTGGTTTAAAAACAAACACAGCAGCATTGTTACTAGGGGTGGTTTGACCGACTAAGCTGCAATCTACTCTAAAATTGAAATTGGAGTTCCAAGTTTCAAGTAGGTAGTTGTGAAGTGAATCAAACACAAGTAAATCATTTGCGACAGTGCACGAAATATAAAATCCCTTGGCAAAGTGTGTGAACGTGGTTAAAGCAAGGCCACTAAAACAGTGTTTATTTTCGCTGATGCGCACCGCCCCGGATGTTGATCACAAAATATTTTTGCTGCACACGGAAGTCTGATGGTTATCACGGGACCGTGTTCTGAAGCGGCTGGTTTGCGAAGAAACCTGTCTTTTTCAAGCAGCAGAAGTTTGTGATATTGGCTAAAAAGTTTAGGTACGGCAGAAGCAACAAATCATATCCATTCAAGCCTTTCAAAGAAAAACATCCAAAAGGTTCTAAATCAATTTACTTTTGGGTTTCGCCATATAGAATAATTTCAAAGTTAGTGATTAAAAAAATCGATTCCAGAAACGATACCTTTGATTTGTGAGACTTGATTTAGTGCCATGAAAACAAAGCATCAAAACTGGTTAGACGTTGAATCTGACATGAGGCTGTAGTTAAATGAAGTGACACTCTCATCAAACTTGCACAGCTTTCTCGTTAATGCGTAACTTGACTTGAAAAAGATACTCTTCAAAAATTACTGATTCGAATAGCATGTAATTTTAGCGCGATAAAAGATTTCAGTGCACACCTTGTCAACATAAGCTTGAATCGCAATATTTCACTTGTGTTTTTAAACGGGTGGCTTGAACAAAGGTAGGAAGCAAGTGGTGTGGCATTGCACTGACTTCATTTCCCGTGTCTCGCTAGTCATCACAATTTTGTTTTAAAAAAAAAAATAGAGCAAGTAATATCTACCAATCAGCGATGTAGACGTCACCATGTGGATACTTGTTCGATATGTTTCTGGGCTATGTCGTCCGTATGTCAAGTAGGCAGATTAAGTGGCAGTGGGTGAATGGCTCGACACCCGATTGTTGAAATGACAGAGAACACGATTAGCGCCGATCGCTACTGTATACTCAGGGCCGGATTTAGCTGATGGGGGGCCCGGGCCACTTTTAGATCGGGGGGCCCCACTTGCAAAAAAAATGTTTGCGCCTACGGCGCGTAATAACCATCTTTACGTATACAGTAGCATCAGTCCAGTACTGCACAGCATTTTGCAGAAACTTTAAAGGTCAAAAGGAATAAAATAACATAAAATCACATTTTTTCCACATAGGGGGCCCTTCAAAAGTCGGGGGGGCCGGGGCAACTGCCCCTCTGCCCCCCCTAAATTCGGGCCTGTGTATACTGTAACTATAGCACTGGTAAGCGATAAGATTCATCAATCGTTGCTCTAACGTCTAACTAGAGTTTGGTTACAGGATGTCAATCTTTGAGGAAGAAAATGTAATAAACCAAATGATAGATTGACAGACATTAAAACATAAACTCGGATACACCGCGCAAATTGTGCATGCACGTTGCACAATGCCTATCTATCATCAAAGAATGGTGACCTCTTGTATGTATATTGTATAGGCCACCGCGACAGTGCATCAAAGTATGTTACACCATGGCTAAACCAACGTAAAACAAGGTTTGACAAATGCGGGTTATCATTTTATTACCTTCCAAGGCGAATCCACTACAAAATGCAAATAACAAATTTATCAACAAACCGTGCGTCTTACTTAAAACGACGAAGCATTCCGGAGGAGAGATTAACTTCCTTCACTTCGCTGATAGAATAATAGCGGCCAAGCTTTAATCCAAGAAATGTTTCGTTCCCTGCAGGATTTTCTTCATCCGACTGTAGAAAGCAATACAAGGAAGGTCTGCAATCTGCTGCTTGCATGATGTGGTACATCACATGTGCTGTACAATTGCACATATAAAAGATGCTCTTTCCAAAGATACCGTACTGTAAGTGACTCAAAAAAAACGATCATATCACCAATGAGCGTTCAAATCCTTGCACGCGATTTCGTTCAATAAATTCCATAAATCTAGAACCACTCATTCTTTCTGAAAATACCGCGCGTAGTGCTCATACTAATATAGTATTAAAATATGTAAAACGAACGCATAAAAGATTGACAATTGCGGGTTACAATTTCATAGCATTCTAGGGCATATCAACCACAATGCAACTAACTAATCGCAGGTAGTTTTGTCACGAGCGTCACCACTTGACGTCGACCGTGTAGCAGACGACGTAAAATTCGTTGATATTTGGCTCTCCAACAAACAAAGCACATTCTTGCTTTGTGTGGTCTCGTCAGCTGGTTCCAACAGCTAAGATGTGATCAAACGTTTACCTATGCAATGAGCAGTACATCAGACGAAATAAAAGTATTACGTCAGGTAACCCATGCTGAAAAACAAAACTAACAGCATACCTATTAATCCTACCGGCAATCACTCCAAGCTACCTACATTTCTACAATCTACAAAATCTTAGGCCAACGCATCAGGCTTCATAGTATACATGTTTCAAACCATATAATTATTTACACTAAAATACGGTAGAAATCAGAGTTTGAGAAGTCGGAGGGATTTTGGCGTATGTAAGGTTATGCAAGGCGTGTGTAAGAAGCGTGATGTTTTATAGAAGTGAATGCTGTGCGATGAAGAGCATAAATATAAGCCGAATGCAAACGACACAAATGAAGATGGTTCGTACGATGTGTGGCAAGACACTTCTGGACAAAATTAAAAATGACGTCTTCAGAAACTGGACTGATGTTGAGGATACTAAAGAGTACTTTCGTGGACATCGTCTGAGATGAGTTGGACCTTGAACAAATGGATGAGAACAATTTGACAAAGCGGGTTTGGAACAAGGTAGTGACAGAAAAATGAAAAAAAAGGAAGACCAAAGAGAAAACATGGGAAGACACTGCAAAGGATGACCTGACAAAAAAAAATGTAAATTTAAGGTTGGAGAGTAAAAGGACAAAACCAAAAAAATGGCAACACTGAAGTCGAAGTCGGTTAGTTATAAATCGAGGGGGCAGAATCGTATATTTTGCGCTCGACTTCAAAGCCCTGGTAGAAATACAAATTGACATCGGTAACCAGAAAACTTTTTTTCTTCAATAAAATTAAATTCTGTGATTGCAGAACTATACGATATAACTAAATACTCTATATAATAGTATTACAATGAAATAATTAGCTTAAACAAGACTAGACTTCGCCTGTTGGACAGGGGTCAAGGTTTGAATTTAGTAGCCGGAAAGAAAGCAAGCAGGGCTTGGTTCCCTGCTGAAGCGTTTAGTCGCCAGTCAGAAAACCAGTCCTTGTTTACATCTGCAAAAGTCCAACGTCCACCAAGCAAATGTTTGCAAATGTTGAATCAATGTAAAAAAGAACCATTTTTCCAGCAGGTGACTATTGGAAACATAAATTACAAGTAATAATCTAACGACAGGAGTGCCGTGCAGCTGTGTTAAAGTATATCAGGTACATACACTTATCCAGCAGGTCAGTATCATTCTTCCGAATCGTGAAGAGTCGGATAATTCTTTAAAGAGTCTTTCTCTCGCAGTATTGTCGGCCGCCGCTGGAGCTAAGGGAATGTCTTGCAACAAAGAACCAGTCATGTCTTGGATAATGCTGCCAGAATTCATATTGCAAACAGCATCATAGCATCCAATTAACCTGCAAAAAATATAATACATTATTGCAACTTTAGTGTATCGTCCTTACTGTGTATTAAATACAGACTCATCTTACACTTGAGCAGAAATTGTTGAAAGTCAAGCTGCTTCACCTTTGTAAAATTATATTTCAGTTTGAAACGGAATTTAACAATCGGTAACTGTAACTTAAAAACCACAATACTGTACAGTGTACAAAATATTAATAAACATTTTACAAGAAAACATTATTCATGACCTCGTCCAGCTACATTACCGTACTTAAACAACCAAGTAATTAGTTCCACAACACGTTCTGAAGAGTTGATTGGTGGTACAAAACTTAAAGATTTGAGCTACTATTAGCCCCCTTATACTTGCAACAACACATTTTGTAAAATCACATTGTCAAAGACGACTAAGGACTACAATTATACGGAATGGCCCGTTTCGGTGAGTCCGATCCCTTAACGGGAGATTTTTTCAATTTTTTTTTTTAATTATCGGGTACCGTAGCAGGCCTCGAAATTCACGGCGGACATGTCCGCCGTCACAGCATGTGATGTCCGCGGGAAGTACCCTCTAGATCGGTCATATTTGTCCGCCGAGAAATATCGCAGAAACTGGCGATACAAATCGTCATTGCATAGCACGAACAACTGTTGCAAGAATATAATTTGCGCTGGGAATGCGAAATTATCGCATTCCAAGCGCGCATCTAGACAAAGTTAATACTGTATCTCTTACCTTCCATTCAAGCAGAAAAACTTTCGAATTTTACGTTGCTTCAACGATTGATGACATTGAATCAGCGTAACAGAGGTGAATTCTTAGCTAAGAATTGATGGGAGTACCGGTACTTCTACACTAATCACGCGCAACTTAGTTCAAGTCTTATGTCACAATGTCTGGCTTTGATCTCCGAGTAATATTGATAAGGCAAGGTTGGTTACAAAGTTAGATTATAAGAGTATAATATAGGCTACTACAGCAAGATGCCGCAAAACTTAAGTTTTGGTATTACAGTAAGAAAGAAGAGGCCCAGGGAAATTTCTGAAAGTGAGAATAAGGGCGATGAACCTACTACTAGGAATTTTAGTGGTGATAGACGCATATATTAAAGGAACAACGAATGTCAGGATTAGCTCTGTCAAAGATCACAACACATCGTTTACCCCAAGCCATCAATTTCCGGTCATCAAGGCCATCGACAATATGAGTGACAAAAAAAAATCAAATTAAGAGATTGTTTGAAATCGCATATTTTATCGCTAAAAAAGAGCTCGCATTTACGCTTTTCCCTCAACTAGCCGGTCTGGAGAAAAGGCACGAAATAGATCTCGGTATCACGTATCTTAACGACAAGCAGTGATCTCGTGGAGATTGGCGCACGTCTTTGAAGATCGATGTTATTGAAGCTCTCATCATGCGCATATGTTTGAATGACCTTGACTGCGCTGATTATAACCCCGAGCCTGCCGTGGTCTCGTGGAATACTGATACTATTTTGGAAAGGCGACCGCATCACGGAGAGGGGAAAAAATAATTGTGCTTTTTCTAATGTTTTCTTTATTCTTTTCGTCACTTTCGCTCACATGACACGCAAAAATAAACCTAAAGAAAAAAGCCTATTGAAACTTTGCACATCAGAAAATAGTAGCGTTACGCGTTAGTGTAGAAGTTTTCCGACTCGTGCCCAGAACATTGTGACGCAAGAAGCCACACGACCTCGTTCGGTGGAAGTTAATCAGTTATGCGGCGGATTATTTTTTTATTATTTATTTGCATCAGACACAAAAAGTCCGTAGAATTTAAATTTTTAACAATCATCATATTATCATCATCATCATATTTAGTAGCTACACGGCGTCAAGCGCACGTCGTTGGTTCGATGAAAGCTTTTCAGAGTGACTTCGCTGAAATTTTAAAAAGCTTAAACCGTAGCTATGGTTCTCAAATGGCGAAGACTTATTTAGGCGAAGACTTAATGGCGAAGACTTCGCCATAATTAAATGGCGAAGACTTAAGATAAAGGGATTAAGCATGACGATCGACGTTAAAACTGGTGTGTCCGCCGTAAGACTTAATTTGTCAGCCGAGATAGCTGCTCAGACCGGACACGTTTGTCCGCCGTCAACAAAAACGAATTTCGAGGCCTGCCGTAGCGTAATTATCATTGCCGTTTTAGGGTTAAGGGTTTGGGGTTAGAGGTTAGGAGCTTACCGAATCGGACTCACCGAATAGTAGCAGACCCACAATTATAAGCATGTATTGTATACTGTAGTGTAACCACTATTTGTACGCTCAATCATTGTTTTATAAAAACAATGCCACCACAGTAGATGCAGCAGTGCAATATTTCCTGTTGACACGCACATCGACCCGCCAAATCACAACAAAGCATCGAAACTTTTCCTGGCCAACACCATAAAAAAAGCTTTAGTTTTTTATACTGTATGTAAACAAAGCGCTAATTGTGAAATAGCTGTTCTAGAATGTTTGTTTTGCACTAAAATTAAAATGCAAGGAGGTGTTTTGTTATCAGTCAACACATCATCACATTTAAAAATTTAGAGTTTAAAACCTACGCTACTTGTGCCAGCTTAGACTTTCAGTTTTATTGAATCAATATCAAGTTTGTGCAATCAAAAGTTGGAAGTAGATAGGGAGTGATTACAATGACAAGGCAGCCAATTACAACTAATGCATATTTTACGATTACAAATATGTATCATAGTTAAAATTTCAAAGTATATAAATGATTAATTAATTATAATCAATTACTCGATTGATCAACCATTAATTGCTTATCTATTTTGCAGTTTGGTATTCACAATTACATAAACTTTGAATAGTACCGGTAATCAAAATTACGGAATCATTTTAAGAAAACTTACTTGGCATATGCTTTTTCCAAAAGTCCGCCCCAGAACACATCAAAACAACCAGATCTGACCCCATAAAGTTTTCCATTTACCGTAGGCAATTTGTCATCTACAATCACTTCATACCATGAACCCAATCGCCAAAATCTGCATTGAAATATCCGTGGTCAGAGAACATGAGAAATATAGGGTCAGCTCTAAGCACGCAAATGAACAATGCAAAACATGTTGAAGATCACAAAGACGTTTTAGAATTTTACTTATATCCAAACCACACATAAAAATACTGCAGTGTTTTTAAAGCATCATGGTAGTTACAAGATATACAAATCGTGCTTTGATGCAATATGATTTTCCGAATAGGACGATTTACTAAAAAACAGTTTGATATCAAAGGCTCCAACCTTGATTATGACAGCTCATAATGATTTGGCATTGTTGTATTTTTTGATTAAGAAATCTATAAAAATGATACTGGCATTTGATTTTTTCTTGCATTCACACATAAACAAGTATTCAAACATACTTTGGAAAACTATGTTTCTGTTATCTACATGATTACATCTATGGTATTATTTGCAAAACACAATTTTTCAATTAAATATCAAACATGTGACATTGCATTTCCGTACACAACAAGATCTGCTACAAATCTAGACACTAGTAAACTACAGCACCTGAAACGAAACATTCCACAATACTCTTCATTGTTTTCCTCTAATAATGTTTTTTCTTGGGAAAGTGCATCAGGTACTACCTGTTGTAAATTTACGTTTATTTTACGTATATATGTTTGTAGCGTTATGGTTTCTCTGCTCCGCGCGCTTTACGATGATTGTTTTCTCTAATCACGCCTCTTGGCTCACTCAATCTCAGCAAGCCAGTTTTCATAAAAGCCTTTCTTGCAGTGTTCAGTTGAAGGGACTTTCTGTTGCTTTATGTTCTGATTATGTGAGACTGACTTACTTTGTTCGTTATATATTTATGGCTTGTGTTTTGCAGATGTACTTCGATTCTTAGTTCATTAAAACCTATTAAATGGTCGTTTTACTACCTAAACAATCAATTTAAAAGCATAAAAAAGACCAAAGCCCCATACAATACCTACGAAACGAAATTCAAGAAATCGATAACCAGATTGCTTTTAACAGAACTTGCTCAATACAAATCATCAATACATCGCGTGGGCATATCGCACAAATACTTACCCTATTCCAAAAGTCTTGATGGTCAACCAATACGGAAGCAGCAGCTACAAACGATGATGATCCACGTTCACCATCACAGACATCGGAAAATGAAGAAGTTTCATTTATGAAATGTGGTTCAGCACAAATTTCCTGAAAAACTGAATGTCAGTAGTAGTCCCGACATATTAAGCCCACCTTGAGGCCTGGCGATTTTAGGCTTATTAAGCAAGGAACGATCCTCTGCCACTCCTATACATTCAGTAATTCCAGACCAGACCAAATTGGGCTTAATAAGCGGGTGGACCTATTAACTATGGGCTTAATAAGATATTGTAATAGGACCGCATCAAGCCCCTACTAAAATAAGGAACAAACAAGATAGAAGATCTCTCCTAACTATGTTTTTACCTGGGTGAACAGAATCAATAGTGTTGCCAGATAAAACAAAGAAATGGTGAACAAAAATAATGTGTAATCAGATGATTAAATTTGAATGGAAAATAATAATTTCTACAGTTTTAGTTTATCCCCAGGTTTTGTCCGTGTGGTGCCCATGAAGAAAAGTTCAAACAGTCAAAGTTCTGTGCAGGGCTTGCGCGGGTGTGCACACTGTGTACTGCGTAGTTGACAACATTAATATTATATATATAATACAAACATGCTACAAGAGGCAGTTTCAGAGTACACATCAAATATAGTGAATGTGCCCAGTACCGGTACTTGTAAAATATCATGGCTATACAAGTGGGTCAAAATTTTACTTTTCTCTTTCTCCAGTGGTGATCTAATCTTAGTTTGAAACTGTTTAGACTAGGTAATGCAGCAATAATCTCGAATAACTTATCCCATTCATTGACAACACGGTTTACCATACAACAAATAAAATTAAGCTTCTTTTTGTAAGTCAGTTTGGAAATATTGCTTCATACAATATATAGCGCACTAAAATTAATAAAACAATTACAACCAGCAGGAAATTACCTTCAGTCGCTTCCACTCAACAGTAACATGAGGACTGTCGAAGAAGATACTGTCATCACTTGGTGAAAAATAAACGTCTTCAAACAATTCTTTGTTTTCTAAACATGTACTACGTGTAGCTTGATAATGTTGAGACATAAAATACTGAAGGTTTTTTTGAAAATAATCCATCTTGTAAAAAAAAATTAAAATATAGATGTCTATTGTCTACATCTGTAAAATAATTAATGGTTAATACGTCCGCTTCTGAATCGGTATGCATGCAGGTGCAGGGTCACACCAAAACCTTTTTAAAAGTGGTACAGAATTTTGATTCTGCTTGGCACTCAGCAAAAGGAGTAGATTCAGGATAATTACCGGAATATACTTGGCTGCACCTGCAATGACACTGCCTAGTGTCTGCTTTGTAAAGTGCTGACGAGGGTTGCATATCTGTAATAGCTTGCACAGCAATATATAAAAACACACATATTATTATATTTTTAATAGCTATAAGCTATTAGCCGTATTTTTATTATTAATAATATTTTCAAGGTTGCTCGTAAAATCAGAAAAAAAAATCAAGATGTTGTGGGTAAAAAGTGTATCAAAGGAAACGATTGCAACATGGCTTTCTCTTTTATGATTGATAAGCATGAAAGTCGTCGAACGTATGCTTGAGCCAATTATCAGACAACAGGTGACTATTGACTCCATGCAGTTTGGCTTTATGCCAGGACATGGGACTACAAATGATATATTTATTCTGAGATTTCTTCTGCGACTTCAGGTAAAGTAGCCTACATCTAGAAGTGAAAATACCTGTACTTCACTTTTTTTGACCTGGAGAAAGCGTTTGATTGTGTGCCAAGAGAGGTGCTGTGGTGGGCAATGAGGCTGGTAGAGATTATAGTGAGATGATTGTAGAGTAGACCGAGACTCTGAGAGTTGAATTGAAGTTGTAGTTATTGAATTTGAGTAGATGAGAGTTGGTGCTATTATAAGTTGTGATCAAGATTAGAGTTGTATGAGAAGCTGTGAATGAAGTACGTTAAAGTCGATTATAAGAGTTACAGGAATACAGGCGTTGGAATCTATTGCTATTTCAAGAATTTTCATATATCATTGCTCACTACTAGAACTATTCGCCCATGTATTTGACTGCTTTTTTGTTGATATCCCATTAAACTACATCATTAATCTTTTCCAAGTACCTTTCCTGGTAAGAGTGAAAGAACCATGACAGGGGAAACTGCCCAAAAAGATGATAGAACATGTGTATTTAGGTCAAAGCCACCATTTCATAACTAGCCTACTCTTTTTTTAAATTCAAAAAAATCATTTTTACCACACCCTATTGTCATGTGGTAGAAGATTTCCATTGAAAATGAGAGGAAGAATTTATATTAGTTGCTCTGCAATGCTGTATGAAAGTGAGACATTGTGCTCACGAGAAAGCAAATTGGCGATTTTGACAAGAACTGAGAGATCGATGATGAGGGGCTGAGGGCAATGGTGTGGTGTGAAGCTGATGGACAAAAGAAATACTGAAGGGTTGAATGAGAATGTTGATAAGTTGGCAAAAGTGAATGGAGTGATGTAGCATGGGCATGTTTAGAGAAGGGAATAAGATGATGTTAAAACTGGACCACTACTACTACAGATATAACCACCGAGGCCCTTCCCTATTTCACTCAAACAAGACGTTTAACTTCAATACGCACTCAGCCACTCAGGCATGTATATACACAGGGCCACTATCAATTTGGACTCAAAAATAAGGACAACAAAAAACTATATTTTGAGTAGTTGTCAGGCATTGTGGAATATTATTAGACTTTGTCGGGTTTGTCAGGTACCGTATTGTCAGACATCATCAGGGGTTGTCAGGCATTTTTAAGCCCGCCCCGATAGCTCAGTTGGTTAGCGCGTCACTTCTGGAATAAAGAAACTTCAAGATCAAGCGGCGCTGGTTCGACTCTCGAGGTGTGCGCTTGAGCAATGCACATTAAGGATTGCTCTCCATTCAGCAGCATCTAATGATGGAATAATTCCCCGGCAACAATACTTCAACAATTGGAAACTTCACTCTGTCAATCTCGGTGACCGGGCCTACGTCAGTGATTCAAAGCCTCTACAAGTATGCGAAACTGTCAGGATTAAGCTCTGCAAGAAGCTTTCCCAGTCCCAGGATAAAGATTCAATCAATCAAGCATATTCAGGTATTGCCTGACAATTACTGAAAAGGTTAGACAATGCCTGCAAATATTTGAGAATGCCTGCCTGACCAAAAAGTGATAATGCTCGACAATGCCTAAAAATGTTAGACAATGCCTCATACTTATCACACTGCAATATGCAAGAAAGAATACAATCACTCAATCAGTATCATCTTTTATCTACTGTCGCTCTACAACAGCTAAGATCTTTTAGCGGAAAGGTTCACTTTTGAAATCAGATTTACGATGTTATCACATTGTTAGCCGATTTGTTCTCTCTGCATTATGCAAGAAAGGACACAATTTTTAGTTTTCAATTTATCTGACTCAAATGTTTGATCTCAGATCTACCAGGACCAGAGCAGAAACAACTGGGCCTGTCTTCCACTGATCTGATTGCAGCCTTCATAATAATAATATTGTTATGATTTTATTTAGGCAGTGGCTATTTGACCGGCGCCGGTCTTTGAATCTGAAACACTATTTGACCGGTCATGACGTCACTATATTATAGTATATAGACATTTTTTTATTTTTTTATTTCAAAGCAAAAGACGAGAAGAGTGCCTATATAAGTTCTAAATTCGACAGTTATGTTCAACTGATTCGGTGGCGCGTAGGATAAGTTTCCGGCTGGTGCTCCAGAGGGAATGAGTTCGATATTACACGGAAGCATTCTTTTACATTTATTTTTAATTTTTAACTAAATTTTGACCTGAATTGACTCAATCGTTAGGCCGCTGCATTTTTGTGGTTAATTTTTGTTTCGTCATAAGAGGATGTGACCGTGTTTGCCCAACGACGCATTACATTTTTGCGTCGTTCGGCAAACACGATCACATCCTCTTATGACGAATGGAAAATTATCCAGAGAAATTTTTAAGTTTAAGAAAATTAAAAAACTCTAACTTTATTACTCATACTTGAAAAGACATAAAAAATTGGGCTGTAGGCTACTCAAATTGACCACAAAAATGCAAAAGCCTAACGATTGAGTCACTTCGGGTCAAAATTTAGTTAAAAATGAAAAAAAAACTTATTCCCTCTGGAGCATCAGCCCGAGACGTACGGTATCCTACGCGCCACAGAATCAGTTGAACATAGGTTTTGAATTTAGAACTTATATAGGCACTCTTCTCGTCTTTTGCTTTGAAAGAAAAAAATGCCTATATAGTGACGTCATGACCAGCCAAATAGTGTTTCAGATTCAAAGACCGGCGCCGATCAAATAGCCACTGCCTTTTATTTATTGGCGCTCTACAGCACCTAAGGTCTTTTAGCAACAGGGCTCATTTTTAATTTTACACCAGGTTTACGATGTCATCACATTATTACTCGACTTATTCTCACTGCGTTATACAAGAAAGAACACAATCTGTACCATTTTTGAAGTCTTCGGTTTGAATGACTTGGAATCGATCTCAGATCTGGCAGCACCAGAGCCGAAAACGAAACCACTCGCCACTGAGCTGGTTTGCAGTCTTCATGGAAGGACAGTTAAATCTCTGTTGCAATTTTCTACCTTTTCCCTCCAGCGTTCAATTCCAGTTTCTCAATCTTCAATTTTGACATGCACTGCGGTGCAAATTGCACACAAATGTGCGCAAGTCTCAGTCAGGGTAGACCACTCAAAAATCAAAACATTAAATCAGACTAAATGTTTTGCTTGTTATGGTTTAGCGATTTTAGAACGGTTCAGTGATTTCAACTTTGTAAAAATACTACAAAAATAAAAACGAAAGAAAAGAACTATTTACTTCAACTGGAACGCATGTAGAGAAGACAAAACCATTAAAAAGAAATTTTAACAAGCTTTCACAATGAAAATCGTCGTCGTCGTTGTGTGAGCGTCTGGGGGCGAGAGTCTATCCTTTTACTACCCCAGATTCACGATGTTCCCGGACTACACTGGAAGGCTACGAGAGATGCAAATGACAAACAGTAAAGATGCGTCTAGTCTACACGACGACGTCTACACGCGCGCTGAAATCCACTTGATTTGTACAAATACCGCGGGCTTATAGCGCAATTTTGCACGTCTCGCTTAGAAATTTAGGGAATTGTAAGCAATAAATTTTTTGAAGAATGCCTAATCGCATTTTGACTTACTTTATGGACACGTATATTTGATGTTATGTTACATTGTATGGTTGTGTACTGTGTACAGCAGTTGCAATGCTCACAGTAGCCTATCCCATGATTCCTGCCTCACTTTTGTTAGTTAATCTGACTTAACGGTATTCAGTTTTAATTAGTATTACTCAGAAGAATTCGTACTTTCTGAAGCCACGCTAACTATGTAGCCTACGACGAAAGCGCAGTGCAGCCTACCGTACTGTGTTCTGGTGGTAGAATCGTTAGTTGTTCTGGTGTTTTAATTTGGTGATCTTGTTGGATTCTGCCTTTCAACGCTACTCAGTTAAAATAAATCAGTAAACGAATCAATAGTGGAGACCTAGTGTCGTGTCCCACTCACTCTTCGCCATTCGATCATGCCTAGGAGTGTCGCCGTCCTACACTGACGGCTGTGTGTGGGCGGGCGTGCTAATTGGCAACGCACGCTACAGCGAAAACAAAACTGAAACGACGACCACGGAAGAACATTTTAGCATTATCAAAGATTTAATTAAGATCCAATGAAATAGTTTCTAAAATGAAATACCAGCACGCGCGGATCTAGGAGTTTTTTTCGGGGGGGGGGGGGGGGGGGAGAAAATTTGAAAATCAAAACAGATATGAACAATGATACCACGACATATAGCCTATAATACCACGAACAATGATACAATGATACCACGACTACGATACAATGATACGAACAATGATACCACGACTACGATATGCTATAAAATAGAGATTTAAACAGCCGTTTTCATGTATTGTGAATGTTTAAAAAATAAATTTTGCTTGATAAAAAATTGCTAAGCATGCAAAGTAAACTTGAAATCTGGTTTAAAACTCCGTATGCAGTGTCCATGACCAATTAGATATTTGTACGTTGCAGGCATAGGCTATAGCCTACGATAGCCTAATTGATTGAAATTATAATGAAGACTAAAAACTATCAGCCATTCAAGGTTTCAGATTGTTTCAACTGACGTCATTTGGTTTAGCGTTGGTTTCAGCTAAGTCAGCGAGTGGTGAGAACACTGGAACGGCAATCGGGAGGACGCCGGTTCGACACCGCTCAAGAGCATGCGGCTGTGTCTGTGGCAGGACACTTAAAGGCATGCCTGAAGGTGGACACGAAGATTGACTTCCTTGCCTTCCTGTCCACTTAATCTAAATCTTCAACCACCGGGTGAAAACCTGGATAGGCCTACGACAAACAAAAACAGCTCCAACAAATGTTGCTATTAAAATGTATTTGAAGTTGTAGGCCTTTGAAAGAAAATAGCGGAGTCTGATCGATGGATAATAATTTCAACCATAATAATAACAAAAAGTTATTCCTCCCCCCCCCCCCCGGGATAAGTTAAGTCCGCTGTGGGACTAATATCAGCTGTTCAGAAGCAGGGATATCTAAAGAAGGGGATACGAATAAGGCTTTTATTACGTCTGACAATAGAAGGGCTTTTGTTTATCGTAAATAATCTGTGTTTATCGTAAAATGACAATGGTATCGATAGTAGTTTAATAAATCTTGTTATGATAACTTGCATTGCGTTATTAGTATCAGGCCTGGATGTTCACAGCATGCTCATGGTTGCTTGTTAATTCAACTACCCATATACTTGCTTTACATCTAGCCTACTGCAAAGGCTTTGTTAAAAAAAAAACAGCTTACTGGTAACTTTTCAACTGTCTTTGTAAACAAGTATTCTTTAAATATGTTTACGTAACATTTGCTAACTGTCTTCTGTAGCTCATTGTACCAGCTGCAATACAAAACTTTCTACGATTTTAAAAAGAACCACATGTTTAAAGCACTACAAACTACCGCCCTGGTAGTGTCATGAGAATAAGGCAATCGCTACGAGCCTTCATATCCCCTTCTCTAGATATCCCTGTTCAGAAGCATATCAATTCATTTGTTGCGAAAACATACAATTTTAACAATTCCTCACAAAATTTCGAGGGGCACAGCCCCCCTCCCCATAAATCCGCGCCTGAATACCAACGACATAAAAAGTGGATTATAGAAAAAATCTTAGAGATAATGGAAGAAAGAACACAAACGAAACACAATAAAAGTGAATACCAAAACTTGATCAAACAAATAAAAGAAGCATTTAACAAAGCCTGTAAAAAACACTTGAATGACAAGTGTACATAAATCGAAAAATTGTATAATCTCAGTCCAAGAGAAGCACATCTAAAAATCAAGACGTTAACTGCAAAGCACAACTCTACGTCAAAGTCAAGTTTAGAATTTTTGAAGAGTTAAATAGGTGAAATACTAATGGAAGAAAATGAAATACAAAAAAAGTGGCAGGAGTTTTTATCTGATTTATAGATCAAACTGTAAAACCTTAAATTCAGTAAATCATTGTCAGGACTGTTGATGATCGTTAAAGAATGCGCAGGCTGAAGCATAGTCCAGGAAATGAGACCTTTCGGATACACCACAGAAGAGAACTAAGACGATCTGAAAATGTTGCTCGAAAAACTTGAAACCTTCAATTAAGACCTTAAAAAAGCCACCATTCAACTTGACAAGAGGACTAGCATTGATGATCACACTTAGGCCTACTTTGGATTGCATTATTCGAAACTCAATGCTTTTGATCCCAATGTCTTGCTCATGATTGATGAGATATAGCCTATCTGTCGACAGTAAACCAGTGGTTCCCAAACTTTTTTCTATTCACGTACCATTTAGCAGTTTCATACAGTGTTTGTGTACCACCTACGCTACAACCAGAAAACCCAAAAATATATGGTGAAAGGCAAGGAAGTTTAACGAATTTTAGCACATCGCTTCAAGGCAAAAATATTTTAATATTAGACTAAATATTATATAATTAAAGTAAGCTGTTGAGCTGTCGAATTAGTAGAATAGCCTACCAATAAATAGGGTGCACTATCTACTGCTAGCCTACTATCAGTGGCAATATTAAAAACTGAAAAGTTTTGCCTTTTCTTCAGAGATTCTCAAACTGTGCGTCGCCACGCCCTTAGTGCGTAGTTTCAATTTTTTAAGGACGTCACACAATGATTCCGTTTCGCATCTAAATTCCATTGCTTAATAAAGCGCTCACGGATGTTGCTATAGGCTACCCTGACATGTGTATGAGAGCTCATTATTGCAAAGCTGTAGCAATTGCTTAATGCTTATTATATGGTTTGGCTTAACAATCAAATTCTTTTCGTCGAGAGACAAATCCAGGCTAGAAACACAAATAAATAAAAATAACTGAAATTCCTATCGCTGAGTGCGTTGCAAGTCCAACAAAATTTTTCAAAAACGTCCCAACAAAAAATTTTTAAAAATTACCGACCTAGATGTTGCGTTAAAAACGCTTAAATATCCTACGAAAAGAATTAATTATGATACAATAATGCACATTGAGTAATCTGAAAGTTTGCGCAAATTGTATTATTTTATTTTAACTCCTGTCAACTGTGTAGGCCTACGTCCACGTGTAAAGTTAAATGGGTTTCTCGCGTACCATCTGAAAGACCTTCGCGTACCATTAATGGTAATAATAATAATGATACTCATGCTTTTATTTGCACCCATTGCGATAACATACAGTACACTGCGATCACAGATACGATCAGGGATGGAGGAACCATTTTAAAAGTAGGTGGGCCCAAAGGCGTAGCATTCAAAGTTAATCAAACTTCTGGGGGGCTTCGCCCCCCAGACCCCTTATAACATTGCTGCATTTCTAATAATTCAAATCGTTTATACATTGTCTTTTCATGATTGCCTTTTGTGCCATCCAGCAAAAAATTTCCGTTTTTATGCCCGATTTGGCCAAACAAATTACAAAATTGTTAAATTGCTCAATAGCGCTGTACAAAATATGACGATGTACACACAAATAAAAAGGCAAAATACACACACAGTTATAATACCAACCTGGGAGAAACAATCTGCAGCATTATACAGTAGGCCTACATGCATGCACTGCATGCTATGTAATGTTATTAGTGTTTTAACCTTAGAGAACAATTAGATTGATTGATAGATTACTCCACCAATCACACGCAACCACACCCACATGTGCTGCCCATCAACAGTTGGGCTCAACAGAAAAGTTTGAAGATTAAATTTCATCATTCACAGGCCAACAAAATTTTTTTTTTTAAAAGGCACGGCATGTGAGAGTCATTTTAGGGTATTTCGAGGCCCCTGATTTTTTTTCAAATTGGCTTTAGTTTTTGAGATAGTCTACAGCAAAAACATTTTTTTTGCAATTTTGAGCCCCTATAGATTTAACGTCGTGTCGTTTATTACATAATAATAATGTTATGGTTGTTCCAGACAATGGTTCACCTAATCAAACGTCATATAAAAACCGTTCAAGTCTACTGAATATTACGTCATGCAAGTTGCTAGAAAATGTGCCAAAATTGCACCATCGTTCATAAGACTTGTGTCAAACCTGTTTGGGCCTGTTTAAACAGGAAATATTACATCAGCTTTAAACACCTGTTGGAATGACTTCATAATTGTCTTTCATTATTGCGTCACAGTACTGCATACGTGAATTTGAGATATTGCTATCTATTCTGGTCATTCGTAAAATGATTGTTTGAAAGTTGGCCGCACATTTAACTGTTGGCTTAGTGCTTGCTAGCTGGACAAAGGTTCCGTCTTTTATCCAAGTAATCTGCTCTGTAGTGACAGTTTTTAGAGGTGTACGGCGTTGCATCTCGATTTCGATAGCCGCGGGCTAATTTTACAGGAATACACTTATTGAATAGACGTTTCAAGGAGTGTTTCTTTTTCGGTCATTACATTCAGACGAACGGATTCGGGAATCTTACGTTACAATTTTCCCACGAAGAGATTATGGTTTACCGTTGTGACCAATGGTTTTATTTATTGTCGCTCTACAACAGCTAAGGTCTTTTAGCGACAAGGCTCATGTTTAATTTTATATCAGGTTTTACGATGTTATCACATTATTACCCGATTTATTCTCACTGCGTTACGCAAGAAAGAACACAATCGGTACCGTTTTTAAAGTCTTCGGTTTGACCCGACCTGGAATCGATCTCAGATCTACCAGCACCAGAGCCGAAGACTCGTTTATTACATAGACAAAACTGAAAGTAATCTCAGGCGCATTTCTGAGTTTTATAAACGCTATTTGGAACCAATCACGTTGATTACAACCCAAACAAACGGCTATTTAACGTTTACTGGCCTAGTAATAATCAAAATACGACGTGAAGCAAGCCTTAGGATACAATTAAGATGTAGAATATATAACTTGTGCTTTGCGTTAATATATTTGTTGACTTCAACAGTATCAGACTTACTAACTAAGCTACCAAGTACAAACAACAAAATGCATACATTGTTTTGCTTAACAAACTAGACGAATAAGCAAAACAAAGCCATCGATGAACAAACGCAATTCTTTATTATGGTAGGCCTTTTATACTGAGCAATACCCGTCAAGGTAGGCTACGAAGGCCATTTATATAATTATAGAATACAAAGTTGTGTTCTTCAATAAAGTAGCTGCTTAAAATTTTATCCTTGTTACGGAAGAACGTGATCTTGGTTCGAAATTCAATTCTTGGTAGTTTCGAAAATTCGAAAAAACTAAGTGCATGTTTGGAATCAGGGGCCCTAAAATACTCTATATTGACTCTCACCTTTTGTGCCAAAATTTTTTGTTGGCCTGTGTAATCAAACTAGTGTGTATCAAATGAGTGAAGAGCTTTTTTTTGGAACTCCTTCTCTAATTTGCCGTTTTCGCTACCTTTTCAAAGAAATTTGGCTTTTAAAAGTGGGTGGGCCAGGCCCACCTAAAAAATAAAGTAGGTGGGCCCAGGCCCACGAGGCCCACGTGTTTCCTCCATCCCTGGATACGATACAAGAGACGACAGGAAGCAGCGAAGTGACGTATATTTTATACAGTCTTTGAGTCAGCTGATCCCATTAGTTTGGCTTGCCATTCAGTGTCTTTTTCCGAGACACAGCCGCGTGCTCTGGAGCGGTGTCAAACCCACGTCCTTTCGAACGTCGCGCAGACATTCTCACCACTCGGTTATGTGGCTGGTTCGACTTTAGGGGTGTGCGGCTGTACGCTTGAGCAATTTCAGGACTGCTCTCCATTCAGCGGCACCTAGTGAATGGAATAATTTTCCGGAAACAACACTTAAACAATCGGAAAACTTCACTTCTACCAATCTTGGTAACAGGCCCTGTATCAAGGGCTTCTACATCTACAAGTATGCGAAACTATCAAGAATAACTTATCAAGGTTTTTGTTTCTAGCACTAGTTGCAACGTTTTGTCAGTCACAAGGTTTTGTCCGTCCGAGATTAAAAATTCAAAACCAACCAACCGTAGTGTCTGATCGACGAAGCATCGGAATAAAAGCAGATTATCACCTTATACATCTTGTGATCGTTTAGCTCAGTTTGCACCAGAAGAACGTATGCCTGGTGAACAATCTCATGCAATTTTTAGAAAATTTGTGGTTGAAAAATTGTTTGGTGAAATAAGTTGTGATTGATTGAAGAGTTTACGAAACGGCATCTGGCAACACTTTCTCTTCCCATGAACATTTCTTCTATTTCATCACTTCAAGCTGCCAGCCTGCCCTTCTAGTTATTATGTAATGAGCAGAGCCAGCCCAGTTTTTTTTCAAGGAAGTGGCTTATTTTAGACAATGAGGTGTTGCCAGAGTTAGGATTCAAGTTAGGAAGGGTTAAGGTAAGGGCTAGAGTTAGGAATACGTTTAGGGTTTTGATCTTTGCCCAGGACTAAAAGAATTTCCAAATTACAAGTTTTTGTTTTCAACAGCTTCAAACTTTGCTCAAGTTAGGGCAGAATTTCTTATCTGGCAACACTATTGAGGCTATTCTTACACCATACAGTGTAAATATAGCAACAGCCTTTTTTTAATATCGGTAGTCATGGTTTGGTTGGTATTTGTGAGATAATATTTTACATTTGTTTGAGGAGTGGGTTTAAGATTTTTTACGGTATTTTGTACCTATGTCAATAAAAAGCATAGGCTACGGTAGCCTATTTATACTCCAGAGAGTCAATTTTTTTTTGTTTCAGTTACTGCTAAGCCTAGTTCATATCCAGCGGTGGGTTTTGTAAAGGCAGTGGCTATTTGACCGGCTCCGGTCTTTGAATCTGAAACACTATTTGACCAGTCATGACGTCACTATACGTCACTATTTTTTCTTTTACTCTTTCAGAGCAAAAGACGAGAAGCGCCTATATAAGTTCTAAATTTGACAGTTTTATACAACACGTTCTCTGGCGCGTGCGATACGTCTCCTGCTCCCACTCTAGAGGGAATGAGTTCGATACTACGCGGAAGCGTTCTTTTTCTTTTTTTTCTTTTAACTAAATTTTGACCCGAAGTGCATTTTTTTAGTCAATTTTTAATTTAAGTTGCCTACAGCGCAATTTTTTATGTCTTTTCAAATGTGAGTAATAAAGTTAGAGTTTTTTTAATTTGCTGAAATTTGAGAATCTCTCTGGGTAATTTTCCGTTCGTCATAAGAGGATGTGACTGTGTTTGCCGAACGACGCATTACAATTTACATTCACATACCATTACCATTATTAACATCCTCTTATGACGAACGGAAAATTACCCAGAGAAATTCTCAAATTCAAGAAAATTAAAAAAACTCTTAACTTTATTACTCACATTTGAAAAGACATAAAAAATTGCGCTGTAGGCAACTCAAATTAAAAATTGACTAAAAAAATGCACTTCCAGTCAAAATTTAGTTAAAAGAAAAAGAATGCTTCCGCGTAGTATCGAACTCAATCCCTCAAGAGTGGGAGCCGCAGAGGTAGCGCACGCGCCACAGAACGTGTTGAACAAACTTGTCAAATTTAGAACTTATATAGGCGCTTCTTGTCTTTTGCTCTGAAAGAGAAAAAGAAAAAATAGTGACGTATAGTGACGTCATGACTGGTCAAATAGTGTTTCAGATTCAAAGACCGGCGCCGGTCAAATAGCCACTGCCTTTTGTAAATGAAATTCACCATCATAAAACCCGTCAGAACCAAAAAAATGATTTATATTTGCCTTCTACAACGTCAAACTCTGGTAAGAAGATGCTATGTTTTAATGGAGTGAAACTATGGAATCAAGTACCAAAAGAAATAAAAGAAAAGTCTTACAATGTTTTTAAATTTAAATATAAATGTTTATTAAAGAATTTGTAGTACAATGATCACTCCTGAAACGTATCATCCGCTTATTTCTCTACACAATGTTTTTTTTTGTTGCTCTGTGTTATTCCATTGTTAATGTATTGTTAATTCCATTGTTAATTTTTACAAATTAAAGTGCTGGTATTGTGCTATATACTATATACCGTATGTGTTAATGTTCTTAATTTTGGGTCTTTTGTTTAAATGTTTGGGTGGCAGCTGACTTTGGTGACCTTTTGGTCTTTTGCTGCCATCCTTGTGCGAATTATTTGTGTTTATTGTCTTTTTGCTTTTTGTGTCTTTCTTTTTTGCCAACAAAACAAAAAATAAACTGAACTGAACTGGGCAGTAGCACATTAGCCTACTTTTGCAGTGTCGGTACTTTTTTGGCAGCAATAGCGCCACTAGGTACATTTTTATCAAAGTAGCGATGCTACTTTTTTTGAAGTAACGGAAATGCGCTACATTTTTTATAATCCCACTCCTGCTACTTACCGTACCAGTTTAGTGAAAAAATGACTCGTTTTTGAGATCTTTTATAAAAACAATATGTGAAAAAATCAAAGCAAAATTTATTCGACTATAAACATCAAGCCTCATTAATACCAACAAAAATGACATCAACACCAGTCACGACTCCGAGGATAAATTTTTGGCAGTGGCTATTTGACAGGCGCTGGTCTTTTAATCTAAAACACTATTTGATTGGCATGACGTAACTTATTTTTTCTTTCACCTTCCCTTTCAAAGCAAAAGACGAGAGAAGAGCAAATGAAAAAAGTGCCTATATAAGTTCTAAATTCAACATTTTTTTTCAACTGATTCAGTGGCGCGTGTGATATTTGTCTGGCTGGTATTTCCAAAGATGTCTAAAATAGTCTATGTATACTTGTATTATGATATATAGTCCAAAATTAAGATATGTTGGACACATAACAAGGCATGTGTTGGAAAATTTAATTTTAACTGGGATGGTACTAGAAGGCAAACAAACTAAATGACGACAAAAAGTGAAAAAAAAAATTGGCAATAATTTCCAATCAAGAAAGCTACAGAAATGAAAAGCATGCTAGAATACTAATAAAAACAGAATGAAGATGCAAAGGAATTTATTCTCTTGTATTATTACTTGCATTACAAGACATGTAACCGAGTCGTTCATATCAAGCATTGTTGTGAGTTTGACACCTGTCAGAAGATATTTAATTTTCTTGACAGAATGAAGGCTAGTGCATATGAGAGATCACAGCTGATCAAACATGATAAATCTGTTGAAGAAGATAGTCTATGCATGTATTTGTGATGATTTTTTTACGGACTTCTTAAAATCACATTTGTTAACTTAAACAGTTAATCTTTTTTTATTTGGAAGATATTCTCATACCCATATAGTTATTGTGTAATAATTTGGTGGTATAGTTGTGCGTATTAAAATTACAATAGCGCATTTTGTGATTGCTACTTTAATTCCAAAATGCGTCTAAACACCACTGTCATTTTGGCAGAATGAATCTGCATGATTTGCCTAATAAAACAATCTGTAAAAAAAATGTGCAGTAAATAATACGATGACAGCGACAACAGACCATGGTAAAAGCACTTCTCGTTCAATATATATTTTATTTTTATGCCACTTGAAAGTAGGGATGGGCAAAATAGAAGAATAAACTATTCTAGAATTATTCTAGAATAATTTTTAGAATTTCGAATACCTATTCTAGAATAATCTTTTTTTAATTTTAGAAAATGTCGAAAAGCTTTGTTTTTATTGTGGTTTTATTGAAGACGCATAATTGAAAAGCGGCAACGAAACGAAAAACAACAATAACTGCCTAGGAGAGCAAGTCTTTGTTGCGATGCAGGAGTGGCTGAATTAGTGTTGGGCGATATATCGAATTTTCGATACGATACAATATCTTTTCAATATCGATATTTATTTCAATATCGTTCGATAACTCATAACTGCAAACCCCTACAAAAACGTTGCCAAAGCCAAACGGCAAAAGTTGAAATTGCCTCGGCAATTGCTGTGAACGTTTATAACGAAAAAAATTGTACCAAACATGGAAAACGAGAAGCGAAAAATATGCTAGAGTAGTCTATCACAGCCGCACTGTGTGATTTGTTGTGATGTAATAATACCAAAAGTAGCGATAAAGCGAGCAACGCGATACGCACGCTGTTACGGTAATTCACGTTGAATAACTCACGAGGAGGAAAAGTAAGTTAATTTTGGGTTGATTCAACGTTCGAGTCAGCACAAATCGATTTAATTTTCCCGGCTGGTTATATTGCGTAACAACAATGCCCAATAAGAAAGTTACGTTTGTTTTACATTAATTCGACATCTAGCGACGTTGAATTATCATAAAATAACGTTAATTGCTCAACCAAGTACCGGTAACAAATTAATCGCTCCCTGCGAGAAGATTACCTCGATTTAGGTATGCACTAACATAATTTCGGCACAGTTGGGATACTGCGAGCAACACAAAGTCTGCTTGATGAAGAACTAGATGTCAGAATCGGAATCATCAGATGCTGTATCGGAGGATGAGATTGTCGTGTCATCACTGGAATCGGACACATCAAGAGGCTCATCGCTTGGCTGTAAATCTACACTGTCTTTGCCGTTCGCAATGAAGCGTCCACGTTTTCCCGCTTTTGTGCTTTGATACCCATCCACACGCCTCTTTCGCAGAGCTCCATCAGGGTGTTGACTAAGGAGCAAACCTATGGCTGTGGCATAACGACTGGGAGGGATATCTAACCCTAACCTTACAAGCGCTCTTGTGGCCTCGGCATTTTTATTGCCGACGCTAATGCGCCATTCATGCATCTGCGTCGGCAATCACCTCGGCAATTGCCGACACTAATTTCGAAGACTGAGAAACTCTTTTCTTAATTAGTACAAAAATATCGAAAAGTATCGAAATATCGAGTATTTTTTCAAATATCGTATCGTTTTGTTTTTTTCAATATCGCCCAACACTAGGCTGAATAGTAAATACTTCCTGGCAAGATCAAACCACAGCAGGAACTTTTCTTTATTTTTGTTCCACCATTCACTTGCAGTCTTGCATCGCTGTTTGGCACTTTTGCCTTAAGGTACGATCGGATTTCTTCAGCAGCTGAAAGCTGTTCCTTGTCGTCTTGATGCTGAAGTATTTGTCCCTTCAACACCAGAGCTCAATAGATCATAAATTTCATTGGATTGCTGCATTGTTGTGGAACTTATGACACTAGGTGTAGCGGTAGCCTCATAAAGAGTTGAATTGTGCTCCATGCTTCGTACGATAAAAATAAATGCAAATCCACAGCACAAAGGTCTTCCGACGTCCACAAACCACACTGGTAGAGAGCTGGCTAGCCGTTTTCGCTAGAGCGAAGAGCTATCGCTGAGCCGAATGTAATTGATCAGCGAAAAATCGATAAAAAAATTTGGTAGTCGGAAAAGGGGATTTTTTAATTTCGGTTTGGAAAATTCGATTCGAAATGTCATTTTAATTCGAATAATTAGATATTCGGATTGCAACTATTTGAAATTCTATGTTGCCCATCCCTACTTGAAAGTCAGGATGCCATTTTTTATTTTATAAAAACAGAGTTTGTCTAAAAACACAATTTGAAAACCAAAAAACAAGTCATATTATAGTTAGCGCAAAAAAGATAAAACTTGCACAAGTTGTGATAACATTATTAGGCCTATTGATAGTTTAACTTTTAAATTTTTTCTGTCCAATCATTTTCAATTGCAAAATATTTACAAATTTTTGAAGTGGGCGCAATTATATTGATGGCTGCAAATATGCACATGGACCTTAGCGGCAGCGCGATACATTTTATGAATTGGTGGCAATAGCATGCGTTACTTTACCTCAAGTAGTGGGTAGTGTGCTGCTTTTAAAGTAACGGATGTCCAGTTGTCCACCTCTGATCATACCAAATACCAATTTTGAAATCAACTCCATAAGAAGATATTTTACGACCATACCTCACAACTTTCTATCCAATATGCACAAATTATGTGTTAAAATCAAAGCTGGAGTGTTGTGTAGAAACAAGTTTGACATTAGTGAAATAGAGCAAACAGTGGTGCATCAGAGGTCACATGCAATTTTATATGGAAACCTTCCTCTTCCTCTTGGCGAATGAAAGTTCATCTAGGGAAATGCTCAAACTTCAAAACAGTTAAACAAAAAAACTATATTGCAATTAAAATAGCTTTTCATGTTTAAGTAACCAGATGATCACTTTAAGCATGATGCTCTTTAATTTTCTTTGTAACTCTCGAACAACAAAGAAATGCTGGCTTTAATACTAGGTTTGTAACTTGTCGCTTTCTGTACCGTACCAACTAAGTCATTCATTCTTTTCTTCCTCCTTAGGACATGCCCATGCCATCTCACGCCATATTCTATTGCCGTAACAAGTTAGTCTATAGATTTCCTCATCTCTAGTGTTATGCATCAGTTCATCATATCTCATTCTTCATTTTTACACCACACGCATTTATGTGGGTATGCTGCATTGCTGCTACACTAAACTCGCACATGCCTCAAACGTTTTTTTATAATTTGTTAACATGAGTGTTTTTGAAAAGTTTGGAAATTATCAACTTTGATTTTAATTTACTATTTATTCCAATATCAAGGTGTGTAGATCTTGTATGAAAATACAAGTAAGATTTGTAATACATCATGATTTCGTTTGCTGCAAGTAATGTCATCGGTTCCCAGGTATATTGATGTAAATATTTTTGTACTACATGTTTTCAGTTATGAGAGTTAGCAATGTGTCATTCTGTGTGTTACTGCACAGAAAAAAAGAGAAAATTGCACTTATGTTTTAGTAAATTTCTAAGAAAATTTGCGTTTACAAATGAGCATTTTAATCCGCAGTACTTTATTCACATATGATACAATGCTAAATGTTTTTAAACAATTCACTGTTGAAAGTTAACAATCTTTGTCTAGCACAGCGTGGTCCAACTAAAATTTATCGCTGGCCATGTAGTTACAGAAAAGAAAATATTATGATGTCATTTAATAATAATTGACGCAATGTCTGTGGTGGAGATGCTTTTTCAACAATAACTTTTGTACCCACAAATATTGTAGTTATGACCATGTATAGGCATATGTGCAGTTTCATTTCCAAGTTAGTTTCGATTTGTTGGTGTTGTTTTTTCTGGAAAACACACCTTCACCATTATAGCCTTAGGTAGGTGTATGACTATACGTACGTCGTACTGCCAAACATTGAGTGTGCTACAGCTTTAAAGCAGCATCTCTCAAAATTAGACTTTCTTTTGAGACAAATTTCTAAAAGTTCTCTGGATATTCCTTTTTCTTAGATATTAAAAAGGGGTTATTCTGAGTTGCTCGTAACTCAAGTTGAAGCTCTGACGGCTGTGGACTAAAATTTATTGTTTTAAAAACACGGGTCACTTCAATGAAAGGTCGGGAACCGTTGTATTGCTCACTTGATAGTATTCCTGTAATTTCACACCCGGAAGTGCAATTTTGTCTTTTTATCCGTATAATTTGTCTTACAATATCTTTTGTTAGGACACTTATATACCATCTTCCTTTAGGTTATGAAAAACTACCATGAATGAATATGCTTAAAGACTTGAATATGATCTTGCACATATACGATTGTTTAACCACAAATATTTGTTCAAAATTTAAATAAATATAGTTTGAAGCTTCATCTTTAAAATGAAGATTTGTTTTCATTCAATAAGTTGATGATGTTCTGATTTTATTTTGCAGTTACTTGCTCCAATCTGGAGCAGTGGATTGAATGCCGTGCTAAGAAGACACAAACATGCTAAGGAATTAGGAAATGATGCTAAGCTTAAAACAGCAGAGAGCAGTGTGGAAAGTTCATCAAGCATGCCTGAAGTACAATGAAAAGTTGTTTTGCTTTGAAAATCATATTTGCTTTGAATGGTTAAACACAACTAAACTCCTAAAGTTTGATCTGCAACCAAGAATAAATCTACCGTTAAGATATGGATTTTTTACTGTTAAGTTTTTAAAGGAATGATGTCATGAATAGATAAAAAAAAATGTTAGTCAATCTGCACTAAGGAAACTATTTACAATGAAAACTCTCAAAGATTTATAAAATTAAAAACTTTAAAAGCACTTTTTTTTCATTATTGATTTAAAACGTTACCGTATCAGCCAATTTTGTACAGCCTATTTATAATATTCACCATTTGTGTTTGAGATAATTGTTAAAGATAAGTTTTGACATAATTATTGAAAAGATGCGCAACCTAAAGCTCCATAATTTATTTTGTTGTGACTGTACAATTTGAATTGAAGATCTTTACTGTATGTATAATCTATGAAAATATGTGATGGTTAACATTTTGCTTTTTCAAATAGATTCCATTTCTGCCATGTTATCTTGATCGCATGATGCCATGCACCTCCATCTTGTCATTCTGTGCTGAGTTGGAAGCTAGATCTATTTTGAAACAACCACTATCATCACCTCTGCATAAACGTATTCACTTATTTCTGAACTCAAGCTGTAAGTTATGTGCAACACTGTTTTCCATTATGTGTTTATCCTCTGCTTAATAAAAATTGACTTAACAACTTTTGTGATTTTGCTTCATACATAACTATTGCGTCTTCTTTTGACTGACTGTTTTTAAACCCGCTATCTAATCTATCAAGGCATATTGGCTCTCAGATAAAAGAGTACATGCCCCTGATATACAGCTTCCAATGTCGAATCTCACATCCCTTGTTGTGTTGCTCAACTTTGATTCACTTGTATTTGTGTTATTAGATCATCACCATCAGCCGATCCGTTTCTTTAAGACAAGAACTTTCGTGGCACCAGAAGAACCCAAAGTAATTTGTTATATAACATGTGTGGTTTGTGTACTTACCAACTTGAAACTGCTCTATTGAGTACAGGCTGAAAAATTTAGTTTGCATGGATGAAAAATGCATGAATCTTAATACAATGTTGTGACTGTTGTGTCCTTTATTAAATTTCTATTATTGTTTTACTGCTAACGTGTTTCAATTTGATGTCTTCTGCTGACAAAGACATACAACTGGTTGAGAACTCCTTCAGTGGGGAATTCTTTTTTGCTGGATGTTTCGCCAGAGAATGGGCAGAATTAAAGCTACATTTCTTATAAGCTTATTGAATTACAACATTTTATATAGCCCATATCCTAAGTTTGCCTGCCTTTGAACTAAACCCTTTTGATTTGAATTCAGCAGCCAAACGTGAAGACAGAAGAAAGGCTTGACGAAAAAAAGGTCGATTTAGCTGAAGTTATAAAGTTGTTGGTGAAAAACTCTGAAAAAAAGCAAGACAATTGTAAGAAACTGTTGTTTTTCAGTCATGGTTAAACTACGAAAATGTTCTAAGTAAATCAGCTTATGTATTATTATAAAATATAAATCAAATATAGTTATTACTATCTGAAGCCTTTACAAATTGTTTCACCTAACGGATCATCAGAAGGTCTGAAAAAAACATGCAAACAGTAAAGAATCGATAATTCTGAAAAGATATTAAATATTACAACTGTAGTTTAATCTGCCAAAAAAAATCTCTAAACCTGTACTTCCTGAGAAGATATTAAATATTGCAACTGTAATTTAATCTGCAAAAAAAACCTCTAAACCTGAATTCCTAAAATATATGTATAATTGTATTAAATCAAATATAGTTATTATAATACTATCTGAATCATTAACAGCCTGTTTCACCTATACGGATCATCAGAAGTTCTTATTCAAATATTTGTATTTTCTCTTTGTCGTATCCGATCTTTTTTTTGCGGCGGTTGAATGAACTTTGAAGACTTACATAAATGTACGGGAATGGCGGTAAGCCGATATTTGCATCCACATTACGTAGCCAACATATAATGCTGTTGCTGTCATGTTGTTATCCCAAAACTAAATATTGGGAGGACTTTTAATACGATATACAATATACCGGAATGGCCCGTTTCGGTGAGTCCGATTCGGTGAGTCCGATCTCTATTCGGTGATTTTTAATTATCGGGTACCGTAGCCTAAATATCATTGCCGTTTTAGAGTTAGAAGTTAGGGTTAGAGGTTAGGAACTCACCGAATAGTAGCAGACCCACAATATACAATACATACTTGAAGATGGACACAACGATAGACTTTCTTCTCGTCCATTAATTGCAAATCTTCAACCTCCGGGCGTAAGCCTGAATACAACGAAACAGAGTTAAACTGAAAGCGACTGACGTAAAAATAGTGATGTTGATGAACGTGCACTCGCTCGAATGATGTCATAGTATTAGTGGTTTGGAAACGTATGAATTTATATGTTACAAAAAGTAAAATTCCAACCGGGAAGACTCCATCGCGTCTAATCTAAGTTTGTTTATTTTTTATAGTAGATTGAATCCAAAATGAAAAGTTACCTTTTCTTTGATATATGCTCGCTCGTATTGTCGCTGTATACCAGGGCACTCGTTGGTCGGCTACTACCTGGTGTGAGACTAGGCCTTTCATACCATTGGTTTGTCTGTACAACGGGCAGTCCTTGATTATGTGCACTGCCGTCTGCATTTCTCCACACTCACAGGCAGTACCCCCTGCCAAGCCCAACGCATCATATCGCACCATAGCGTCCTACATCAGTGAGCAAACGGTGTGGGACACTATACGGCTATACGCTATGTTATGAATAACAGATTAAAGTTTGGTGACGTTGTTGCTTTTATGTAGTCGCTGGTTGAAATGCACCACCTTTTTAAAGGTTGATAGATGACGATCATCTGATTGAATGTTTTCGATTTCAGCCGTTTATTCGTCGCTGTTCAAGGCTTTGCCATCCATTCTCGTGGTTGCAGTGATCGCTTATTTTGTTTACAAGAATGTCGTCAAAGGTAGGTTGCTATTTTTAGTAGCCTATACTGTTATATCATATTATTTTACTTTTTAAGCTTATTAATGAGCCATGCATTCGATACAATATCCACTAAGAAACTCCGAAGTGGAAAAAGTTATATACTTACAAAGACACTTGGAAGTAGAAAACCAGGGAAAACTAAAGATCATACGGATAGAACGTATTTCGAGGCATTGCACAATGCACATTACAGATATTCAAATTAATAAAAATAGCGACGGAAAGATGAGTATAGTAGAAGGGTTAACCCAACTAGTGAAATTTGATAGATTAAGCGACAAAACTGCACGCACTTCATACGAAGATGACATTTATTAACGCTCATATTTTTGAAATCCTTTTGATATTACGAAGACGTCAGAGAAAACCATTTCCCCATGCAAGTTTACGAAAACAGCTTAATCGTTCAACCACAACTTTTATCACAAATTCATGCGTAATATTGAACATGGTGTGTTCGGTTTTTCAACTTAATTATATGCTCTCGAAGTAAATCACGAGTTGGAAATTTTTACACTCCCAGTTTTGCAGGGAATAACCATAATCATTTGCACTATACGAGCGTGGTGAATGGCAGATACCTTGTAGTTTAAACGATTGCTCCAATAAAGCTGCATTGTAACATTTTTTTTGTTTATTTTTAAACGCAGTCAACTTTGGCAAATCGATTGAAGACAATGGCCTCACGTCAGACGTGACTTTCGACGATATCCGTGGCGCCGATGAAGTGAAAGCCGAACTTTGCGACATTGTGGAATTTTTAAAGGATCCAAAGAAATTTACCGATCTAGGAGTTAAGTTGCCCAAAGGTGAGGAATCTGCTTTTGCCGTTGTATGTGATGGGGGTAGCCCTGTTCTGGTAAAATAGCTGACATTATCGCATGTTTGCTTAGTTACTGAAAAAAAAGCAACAAAGAAGCACTGTTTTGCACAGTTGGCCTCACCAAACTGTGATCGGCCAACCTAACAAGATATGGAAAAAACAGACTTGGTGATTTACGTTTAAGGATCACACGACCAGAATCGCAATCGAATCACGCTATTTTCGGCAAAGAGAGTGAAACCAATTATTTATCATCTGCAGCGAAAAAATGATGGGAAGAGTGTCTTGGTTGAGCTCTAATATCAAGTTATAAAATTACATTTTTCTGTGATATCATTTTCTAATTTGTTACTGCTGTCAGGTATCTTGCTCGTCGGGCCACCTGGCACTGGGAAAACCCTCCTTGCGAAGGCGGTGGCTGGTGAAGCGGGTGTTGCCTTCTTCTATGCGTCCGGATCAGAATTCGATGAGTTGCTAGTTGGAATGGGTGCGCTGAGAGTCCGCCAGCTGTTCGGTTAGTGACTGGATATCTGCCTTTGTGGCTCAGCACAAATCAAAGTGCAACAAAAACTTCTATTTTCTTCAGATAAAGCTAGGAAAAGAGCTCCTTCGATCATCTTCTTGGACGAGATAGACGCATGTGGAGGCAAACGAGCGAACACCACCATTCAACCATACGCACGACAAACTATAAACCAGCTCCTCCAGGAAATGGATGGGTAAATACAATTTCATTTATTGATTTGTTTCTATTATTTTCTCCACCATACACAAATTAAAAGTTCAGTATTTAAACGTTTGAGATTAATTTTGATGCAGAGTATGATTTTTGTCCTTGTCACTCCAGAATTGCTAATGGTAAGTAACTTATATCATTGTGACATCTTGGCAACAGTTCATTGATTTACTATCATTGCACATAGATCCACATGATTATACACTACAGTACACCTTTCTCTCTTGTGCTGTCGCTAAACATCAGAGCATCTGTCAGTGTTATCGTCCATGGAAACTAGGCTCTCTATACCACTACCATGGAGAAGCTTGTGCACTGTGCAGCGGGCAATCCTTGATTATGTGGGCTGCCATCTAAATCTCCAAAACTTTTCCCATTGTTCTTGCTCACCAAACTAGAGAGATTAGTTCATTTCAACTGCGCTTTATTTGTAGTTTTACAGACAACGACACAGTTGTAGTGCTTGCTGCCACCAATGATGCGAAGGTCCTCGACAAGGCACTCATCCGTCCCGGTCGCTTCGACACTCAGATACAAGTCCTGCTCCCAGACATCCAAGGAAGGAAGCAAATCTTGCAACTCTATCTTGACAAACTAGTCTCAGGTACATTCCTGTTCGGTTTCCATGCACTGTGGTAGATACTTCCTGTCTGGATTTAGATGGGCGTTTAAGTTGGCAACTCGTTCATCGTATCAAATGGGCGATCTTATGCTAATTTCCAGGGATTTTTTTTATCTTGACCGGCATATCTGTTTCAAGCTTTAATCCTGTTATTCTTTTGTTTGTTTGGTTAATTAGATACGTCGATTGTCGGTTAAACTCGACTAGAGATCTGATATTTTTAAATTTTAATGTTTATCTGTTTTGATGTAGTCGCTATGGAAACTGTTGATCTCGACCGGCTGGCTTCCCTCACAATCGAAATGACCGGCGCTGATTTGAGTAATTTGGTCAATCAAGCCGCCTTGCGTTCTGTCAAAATCAACAAGAAAAAGGTCGATCAAGAAGACTTGGAATTCGCGCTTGACAAGGTTCGAATGGGTCCGGAATTGAAAACAAGAATCCGAACTGACCTCGAGTTGAAAAACACAGCTTTCCATGAAGCCGGCCACGCTCTGGTGGCCCACTACACTCCCGCAGCTCAAAGCATTTACAAAGCTACCATAATGCAGCGTGGTCCGGCACTAGGTCACGTGTCATTGGTGCCTTCTAAAGAAGACGAGCTGTCGAGGTCCAAGTCGAAACTACTTGCCAGCATAGATGTGTGCATGGGAGGTATGTGCTCGATTTTTCTCAGAGTAAAACTTCTTTTATGTTGTTTGAAGGTCTAGGGACGTGAAAGTGATGTAAAAAAATAACTTTTGCTGACGGGTTAAATACCTTGTCTGGATGCTTTCAGAGAATCTTTACCATAATAATTGAAAGATCTTCAGAGTTAAGTTTATTTTTGCTAGAAATTTGAGAAATAATTTTTTGTGTTGCAAATTCTACTTTCTACGCTCTTGTATGAACATTGAACAATTGAACTCTTCAAATCCTTTTTAAGTTTCCGGTCGTTTGTCATACCTGAGTTGTTTAAAGCGATCTCAGTAATTGAAAAAATGCTGTATACAGTGCTTGAAATTATTCTTGATTCCGTTACAACAGTGGAAAAATGCTTGGTTTGAAAATTTACCACTGCACGCAATCATTCACTTGTCCCAACACGACCGTGGTGACTGGTGCCCTTATAAAAAAAATTAAAGTCTTTTTTTTTGACAGGCAAGGTTGCAGAAGAGTTGATTTTCGGGAAAGATAACGTTAGCACAGGAGCAAGCAGTGACATCGAGACTGCCACTAGTATGGCTTATGGGATCGTGTGCCGGTTTGGCATGTCTGATAAGGTAATCCTTGACTCTCAAAGCTACAATTTGCGATGACGTTTGTAAATGAAAACGTACTATGTGTTACTTGCTTCGCAATCACTTGTGAACAACGACTTCATTTTTACCATACAATCCTTGAGCAGAGGTTTAAAGTTGCCCTATGGGAAGAAAGAATCGCACATTTGCTGGTCTGAAAAGCACTATTAGGATTAAAATAACATACCTTTTTTCTGTCATCTGTCGATTTTAAGCGATATACAAAGCTAAAATTGTAAGCTGCTCATTTAGCAAGGTGTAGTGCTTTCAAAATACTTCGAAGCAGTGTTTGAGCTTGCTTGATGTGTGTTGAAAATATAATCATACGTATATCGTACTGAAAATCTTTACTGTTAAAATGAGTTCAGTATTTCTTACTATGTTTCAACTATTTTCTCAGAGCTAATACCATCGGACTGCTTGCTTTGCCACGTCCAAACAGTGTCACGGCAAGGCCCGCTTGCAGATATTACATAGCTCGTATTTAGGATTTTTATCTGTTGCAGATGGGCCCTATGACGTACGACCTTGACCATTTAAGCGAGGAAACTAAACGTTCTGTTGAAAGTGAAGTGAAAGCTATCTTGAATGTAAGCATTGAGTAATGAGAGTGTCGGTTTTCATCAACTTCAGGCTGATAACACAGTGTGTACAACAAAATGTCACTGGGGAGAGAAACATCGGTTCTAGCTAATTTGGGGTCGCTGATCACGAATATGGCCATTAAAAGATGTTCCTGTGTACCGTTTTTTTGAAAAACTGAATTTTTGTTTGCACTGTAAAAGCGGAAAAGTTTAGGGGGTACCTAAAGCTTTAAAGCATCATATATCCGAAACTATAATAGATATTGAGCTAAAATTTGTAATGCATGCCTATATCATGCTAAATAACATATTGACCTCATCATCATCGGCTATGCTTGAATAAGGCGTCGGCTACCGTGAGTCTCCACAACAATCGATTGTCCAATGTCCATACTTCTAATTAGGTTTTCAAAATTTTGGTTTGTCCGTGTTGAAAGATTTTTGAAGATTTCCAAACGTGGACGCCCCTGATGTCTCTGACCAGGAAGTCGCCCCATATTGACCTAGTTTGAGCAAAATCGAAGTGGGTGAAACAGAGAACTTTATGATTGTCAGGACGTTTGGCATGGACTGACCCAAATACCCCAAAAAATGCATTTTTTTTAATTATCTCAAAAACTAATGCATTTAGAGAAAAGGTTCCTTTTATGACATATAGAAACATAGATATTCTTCATCTTTTGAAATCAAAACTGACTTTCTACTATGAGTAATTAGAGAGTTAGAGGATTTTTTAATAAATTTGACCTTTTGTGACCTTTATTGGGGGCTAGGGGGCTGGGATTTGGGGCCTACCAAAACAAGTTGTGTAAATGTAATTTTTTAAAGGTTTGCAGAACTGCCCATGTTGAAATTGCAAAAAAAATATTTTTCAAACCACCATAATGTATTGGACATGTACCGGTACCTAAATACATATGTGTATTGTGTATGTCTACTAGGCCTACATCATATTACAAATTTACCATGAAACCCTCTACATCTGACTCTCGAAAGTGATCCTGTGTTAACCATCCAGAACTGCCCCAAGTATTGAATAACGCAAATCGGGCTGTATTGAATAACGCAAGTAACGAATAAGGGTCCACGTCTATTAGGCGTTAACAGTTAGGCGCTGGTCTAATAGGCGCGCACACTGTGGCGTCTGGATATTTAGATGCGGAGCACTGTGGCGCCCGGTCATTTAGGTGCTATTCCTAGTAAAGTCTGCAGATTGTATCAGCTTGGCAGGTAGGGGCGTAGGGCAATGCTTTTCACACAAAATATTATATTGAACAGAAAAATATGTTGTTTTGTTAATGCGTGTGCGTTGTTGGTCATAGCTTTAGTGAGTGAAGTTGCTTAAACCGGCAATGCGTTTTCACACAAAATGTTAAATTGAACAGAAAAATATGTCATGGCTTCCGTGAGTGAAGCTGCTTAAACCGCCAATGCTTTTTCACACAAAATATTATATTAAACAGAAAAATATATGGGTGAAGCTGCTTGAACCGGCAATGATTTTCACACAAAATATTATATTATTACCGTAGCCAAAAAAGGACAGGCAAAGACTATGGATCTGCCATGATTTACGACGTAGGGATACTTTCGTAGGATTACTTCCAATAATGTTCGGAAGC
This sequence comes from Aplidium turbinatum, assembly GCF_918807975.1. Taxonomy (NCBI): domain Eukaryota; kingdom Metazoa; phylum Chordata; class Ascidiacea; order Aplousobranchia; family Polyclinidae; genus Aplidium; species Aplidium turbinatum. The sequence goes on along the minus strand of NC_137475.1, from coordinate 28,145,207 downwards.
TTGAATAATTTATTGATAAAGTTTTCACCAACGCAAACCTGGACTAACAACAAATAAAACAATAATAAATCAATAAAACAACAATATATTTTTCTGTTCAATATAAAATTTTATGTGAAAAGCATTGCCGGTTTAAGCAGCTTCACTCACGGAAGCCATGATATAATTTTCTGGCAAGCTGCCAAGCTGTTACAATCTACAGACTTTACTAGGAATAGCACCTAAATGACCGGGCGCCACAGTGCTCCGCACCTAAATATCCAGACGCCACAGTGTGCGCGCCTATTAGACCAGTGCCTAATTGTCAGCGCCTAAAAGACTTGCTCCCACGAATAACGTATTGAATAACGCAAATAACGAAACTGCCCCAAGTATTGAATAACGCAAATCGGGCTGCCATTGTGTATCCTCATTCCTCATGTTCCCACCGCAATACGACTTGTGCAGCATTATGCTGATGACCCTGACATCCATTCCTGTATATCCAATGACTGAACAAAGTGATAATGACTCAAGCACTGTAGATCAGATTCTCATGCATCCTCATCTGACTGCCATGAACCCAGACCACGATGCAACCACCACGAAATCTTATTACCAGAGTTCAACGATTTGGCCAGAGCACTGGAGTTGTCAATGAGACATACAGAGTTACTTGCTTCACGGTTGCAACAGTAAAAACTTACAGATAAAGCTGTCACTGTTTGGGGTGTTCGTGAACGAGGAAAGGAGTTCATTGACTTTTTTCGAACAAGGTGATTGATGATGGGTCCAGCTGACATTTTGCAATGATGTTGTGGGACTGATGGGTGATCTGGAAGCTCAACATGATCCAGAGGACTGGGGACTCTTCATCAACTCTTCTAAGGAAAGTCTCAAAGCAATACCACTGCATAATGGGAATAGAAAGCCATCAGTCCCTGTTGCATATTCTACAACAATGAATGAGTCAAGAGAAAATATGAAAGCTATTTTGGAAGCTATCAAATAGGATACATTCCAATGGTACCAGTGTGGAGACTTCAAAGTGTTGAACATGCTGTTGGGAGTGCAATTGGGGTATCGTACACAAAGTACTGTAGTTTCTCATGTCTATGGGACAGTCGGTCCGGACAATACCACTACATTCAACAGGAATGGCCGGCTAGGACATCATACAACCCTGGAGAGCACAATCTGGCCAACAATATAGTAGAAGATACAAGGGCCAGGATAGCCGGGCGATGTTGGCCGGATTCTGCTGGTCGAGGAAGAGAGACTTTACTGTTGAATACAAGCGCAAACATTCAGAACAACACTTCTGAGTCTTGCCTCAACTGGATTTAGTCACAGGCGCTATTAGCTCTGACTTTACCACGTTTATTTAACACAGTGCAACCTAACTCTGGTTATATATTATATAGAATAATACAACTTATCTAATTTTTTAAAATCTCTTTTTCTCAAAAATGGTACACAAGAGCTCATTTTATTGGTGAAATTCGCGTTCAGCATTGTCGATTTGACCATAAAACATGTATCTATTGCCAGTGACAAATTTTTTAGTCAAAATGTACAGTGTACAGTGTACACACTGTGTAATTACATGTTTCACCGAGAGCAAGTTTGACTTTCTGAAATCGATACTCGTGCTTGCAGAAACTTTTGCATTATGTGACCTTGACATGTTTTTTTACAGAATGCCTACGAAAAAGCTAAAAAGCTGTTGACGGAGAAATCCTTTGAACACAAACTTCTCGCTACCGCCCTCCTGCGGTACGAGAGCTTAGCCGCAGACGAAATTCAACTTCTGCTTCAAACCAAAGCAATCGATTCCATTGCTACAAAAAGAGAGAAAGAAACGCAACAGAAACTACTGAAGAAATTAGAAGATTCTAATGAAGGCCTTGGCTTGTCTATAAAAGCTCCTGTTATTGACTATATTCCCACTAAAAATGATTTAGACGTATGATGGTGTGTTTAAGTCTGCGTGTATCTAATTTCGCTCGCCACTTTTGTCTGTAAAAGGTTTCATTTGTCTTTTACATGGATTGTTCGTAACTCGCAGTTGTTGTGTATTGTTTATGTGTGATACAAAGAACTTAATTTGTTATAAAACGTTACCTAATGGCAAAGAGGTTTACAGCAACAAAAACGACAATTTTGTTGAAGTTTAAAGCCATCTAGAAATCCAAACTCTTGATCGATTGAACTTGAAAAAAACTTTTTTAATCTTTTAACTGTTTGCGTATGATTCAATAGTTTACGCATATTGTTTATGCGTCTAATGACGTTGAAACCATGTACACATAACAATTTGCTGGGTAGATACAAATTAGGCTGATACATACATTAATCTATATTCCATATGCTCTGTTTAGACAAACACATAATTTCAGTGTTACCCTCATTTTTACTTGTCACTGGAAGAGTAACGTGCGCATTTGTACAGACACACAATAAGCTCATGCAGAAAATATTTTGTTGTGAGCTGTCTGTTGTTTGTCTAGCAGTTGTCATTGATCGTGTTCATTCAAGCCGAGACAATTGTCTTGCCGTAGTGCAGTCTTTTCCAATTGTTGTAGATAAATGCAAATGCTGGAATGTATATTAATAAGTTTAATTGAAACCGTTTACTTTTGGATCAGTGGTTCTTAAACTTGGAGGACACCCTCTTGGGTAAGCGTGAAAATTCTTCTAAGGGGATGTGAAGGTAGTAGGTTGTTGCACTAGTATGCTACTGTATTGTACAAGTCACGCACAAAAACGTTGTTAACACCGTTTCTTGTGTCACAATTATTGACTGGTGAGGTGAGTGGACCTTGCTTTGACTTCAGATTTCAGCGCTTATTCTTGCTGTTGTTTAGTCCATTGTTCGGTAACAATGGTTGTTTGTGAGGCTATTTTGTGCGAAGGTGAAGACTTGCAATTGTGAAGACACAAGCTCTGAACAAACAACTGTGAACCTGACATGCGATGTACATTGCCTTCAACTAAGCCACAAATTTAACTGCTGATTTCGAAAAAGAAGTTAGGCCAAGCCTACATTACTCGCATTAATGCGAGGAAAAGTGCATTGTGATCCACTTAATCTTTTGCCTTGTTTTAAAATTCAAAATATAAATTTTATATAGTATGACTTTGATTTATAACGTGAACGAAAAAAGGGGGGCACAAAGTTTTACAACTGGCGTCAAGGCAACGCGGCCCAAAAAGCTTAAGAATCCCTGTTTTGGATGAGAAGGCAAGTAGATATTAAAAGTATTCGTTAAAAAAAACGGTTCTTTATGATTCCTTGTTTTACCCTTTTTGAGCAGTTTTACCAAGGAAACACATGACTGTCTTGCTCAGTAACTTCGTTTCAAAGTTCACTTTAAACAATTCGGTTTTTCGTTGTAGCAGGTCTAGGCGATCGGGAAATTAACATAAAGTTACCTGCGTTGTGCTGCCTGTTCGGAACTAATGTTGATTGATCGATGTTCGGCAATCTAAATGCACTCCTATCGTTTCTCTCCCGGTAAGCAAAAACACCTTTTTACATTGACTCAACGTCTGCACACAGTCGATGTAGAAAAGGCGAATTTTGCTGAGTAGATCGTATTTTGTTGTATCTCTTGTATCGGTTTGTAATATACTCTAATTGTCTCAAAAAAGTCTCATTGTGTTGCATGCTGGATGTTCCACTCCAATGCGGCGTGTAGCTACGTAGTGACGGAAAACTAACGTTTGGACTAGTTTTAGACGATTGGTGAGCTTTTGCTGTAGCCCTGTAGGTTTTTACACCTCTCACTCAGCTGAAAATTTTTCATTGAAAACATCACGTTTATACTAATGCCTGATGTTTTATTTTGGGAAATCGACATCAGCTTTGGCGACTGCAAGGCCAGTTTTTCACTTATTCAAAACCAAATCCTGTTTCATCCATTTTTACAAGCTCAAAAGAGATGAGATTAGTTGTAAGTAGAGCTGTGGAGTTGAAAGGATTTTGGCATGTACGAAATTGTTAAAAAGCCGACTCTGGCTTGATACAAAACGTAGAAGTGCTTGTTGTAAGTTTTTGCGAAAATCGTGGTTTTAATTTCGATCACAATCAACAAAATTAAAGTTTAAAAAACATAGGGGCAATATCTAAATAAATCTGGCAACACTGGAATCGATCAGTTATAAACCGAGATGTCGGAGTCGTATATTTTGGGCCGACTCCACAGACTTGTTAGTTTCAAAAAATGCATAAAAGTAAAACCGATTTCATAGCTGTGTACCATAAATGCCATGTGAGAAACAAAACTGCCAAATTGATGGTTTTGATTTTTTAAAACGAAATATCAAACTACCTGACAGGGGAAGAGGATACGTTAAAATTTTAGTGTTGCCACGTATTGTTCAAGATTTAGGCTATGATGTTATTTAAAGTTTTGGTAGCCCAAATCTTGCTTCGTCAAATATGTTCCACATTTATCTAAAGCAACTTTTTTATCCACTCATCAAAGCATAAAAATGTTGCTAAATTTAAAATAAATAAAACAGAACTAGGCCTACTGTAGCCTATTGAGTAGGCCTGTAACTTGCAGCTCAAACTGATTTGACTATATTATTATTTATCCTTGACGCATGATGTTGTATATCTTTAAGTTTAATATTGAGTTTTTTGTGACTTCAAATGTTTTGAAATTTCTACTTTCTTTTGAGATTAATTATTGATAACTAAGTGTTGGGCAGTAGCGTTGTTGACAGAGGGTAGGCTACTTTTTGACCCAGGCCGGGAACTTGAAAAACCACCTTGTATTCTTTGGATATAGCCTACCTAGAGCACTTTTCTTAAAAGTGTCTTGATTTGGGCTCCGTGGATTCCGTTGGTACCGGGAACAAACTATCCTATCAACCAGTGGTGGAAGATATCTTGGGGTAACACTGGACAGATCGCTCACATACCGCCACCATTTGATGTCACTGTGCAAGAAACTCACATCCCGCGCTGCGCTACTCAAGCGCCTGGCAGGTTCTAGCTGGGGGCGAGGGCTGACACTTTGCGTATAGCAGCCTTAGCCCTTGTCTACTCTTCAGCAGAGTACTGTGCACCTGTTTGGTGCCGCAGTGCTCACTGCCACAACATCGACACTGCCATAAATAGCGCACAGTGACCGGATGCCTGCGTCCCACACCATTGGAAAATCTCCCCATTCTCGCTGGCATCCAACCCGCTGAGCTTCGTCGCGAAGAAGCCACTTGGTCGACGGGCACTGGAGCCTAACCACCTTCTCCACCACAAGATCTCTGCTCTCCCAAACGAGCACCCCAGCCGACTGAAATCAAGACACCCATTCGTGCCAGCCGCTCAATTTCTTATCAACGAAGCTGATGTACAAGACATCTCTGCGGCTACTTGGGCAGACCATAAATGGAGTTCTGAATGGAAGTCAAACGCCACCAGACTCCATTCGTTCATCCCCGACGCCGACACACGCCTAGAGTTGTAAATGCAAAAAAAACGAACAGTTTTTTTTTTAAAAAAAACGTGTTTTTTTTCAAAAAAAAATTGGGCCAAAAAAACACGCGTTTTTTGTTTTTTTTTGTTTTTTTTCATATTTTTCTGGAAAATTTGCAAATTTTTTACAATTTGCAGATTAGTTTCATTATAGTGCTCTTGAAAAACATTAAACTAGTAAAATTGCTTTTATTGGTGTGCTGAAATTCCTAAGTGTGTGTGCTTGGCAGCAGCATATGTTTTTGCATAGCCCTATAGCCTATACGTTGTTTCACTTTCTTTTTCATTCTCAGGCATGTTTGTGGCAGTAGACCTGACAAACATTGAATTAATGCAATTTGATACATGACATAATGTAGATGAGTTAATTTTTTTTTCCTTTTATGGAAGTGCCCTTTATGGAAGGTAGCCTACGATGTTAGTATACTGGTAGGCCTACTGGTTATTCTTGTACACACTCAATGGGTTGACGAAATTTTGGCAAAAACAAGATGGCAGTATTCAGAACACACATTACCTTGTTTGTGGTAATTTACTAATGCAAGCTATTGCTAATAGTTTGTTTAAACATGTTTTTTAACTGATAGCTTAACAACGATGTAGCCTATATGCTTTATAAACCTTAAGACCATCAGCACTCTTGATAACGCACCATGGCCGATCTTCATAGCAACTGTCCATACAAATCTTCAATATATCAGCTAAAGTTATGTAGGCTAATAAAGTTGTAGCCTATATATGTTTATATGTTTTGTTACATTTTTTTTTTTTTTTTTCCCTTTATATCTTAAATTTTTCTGAAGGTGTTGCGACCGTGCCAAATTTTTTTCAACTCAATAACTTACTTCGGTCACAAGCACGTTTTAACGTTCGCGTTTTGTCGCTTCTACCTTTTTCTCGACCTTTGCTATGTTGACGTATGTATTGTTTTGATATGATGGTCAGAAATAAAAAAACAACTGAACTGAACTGAATAAACGTTGAAACAGAAGTATTCTTTTCGTGTGTTGTAAAAGGTCTTAGACACTTTGTCATTGATGCTTCCTGCAGATCATTTGTGACATAATGCAAGAGATCTTATCACTGATATTTTTAGCTGTCAAAAGTAAGTGCATTTGTCAGAAAAGGTTTTGGACTTGGTTAATGTTCCTTTCAAATGCCCACCACCCATGTTACCTATTGCTAATAACTACCAACCCTGAATGAAGAAATTTCCCTTTAAAGTGAAGTTTTTCAGCACTGCTCAGTGTTCACATAGTGAATAAATGCTTCATAATACTTTTCCTGACAAGTATAAAGTTTTACCCATATTAGGCTACCGCAATGCAGGATAAAGATACAAAACAAACTTCAAAGATGAAAACTTATTTTATTTGGGAACTACGCTGGAGTAAAAAGGAGTGAGAATTGACCTCTTGTCGTTACACACCAATAAAACCATGATGCGCAACTTTAATTTTTTTTTTTTTTATTGAGTAGAGTAAAGATTGATGAAAAGTTTGGCAAAAACAGAAAAGTGCTAAAGTCTCAAAAGTCCTAAAAACTACAGTAGTTCAACTTGGATGGATAAGTGCAACCATACTTCTTTTAAAAATGTTTATGACAGCACAATGGTGTAATTAAGGGAAAACAAACATGACTATGACATCACAAAGGAGTATTTATTGAACTCTTCAGGGAAAATAAAAAACAACAAAATGTTTCCATCTGTCACTTCATTTAAATGTGATTTGGGCTAAAAGTTGGGGCTTTAGCACTACACTGCTTTTGTCAAACTTTTCATCAATCTTTCCTCTACCCGATTAAAAAAAAATTTTTTTAAAGTTACGCATCATGGTTTTATTGGTGCGTAACGACAAGAGGTTAATTTCTTTTTATCTCAAAAATAGTCGCCAAAACTTGTTTTAATGTTCATAAACAGATAGCCCACCCCAGAAAACATGGGGTAGAGCTAAAAATTATCCAAATATGTTGAGCGGTTCTTGAGATATTGCCATTTTCTATTGCTCCTTATCTATGAAGCCACCTAGTGGCTAAGGTTACTTCACTTATAACTCGAGAACCGCTTGTGTGATTTTCATCAAGTTTGCACCAAATGCACATCAACTGGAACAACCTCTTGACGTTGTACTGGAAAAGGTGTGGAGTGCTGCTCAAAAGTGCCTTTGTTAAGTAGAAAAACAGGACACTGACCAGTGACCACCTGGTCCTAACATGCCCATTAACCAAAATCCCAGGTGGCTTCGAAACTGTACACGAGTGTGGTACTGCATTTAACAACTGGCTCGACCAAAGTACAGACAATACTTGAGATGTGCCAACCATAGGACACTGTTACTACTATTTGAGACAGTGAGAAATTTTTATGGCTCGTGTGTTGAGACTTGGGACCTACAAAATTGCAATGAAAAAAATAGGCCTATACCAGACATATAGTCTGATTTAAAGTAAGTTATACGAGTTATGAGACTGTTTCTTTGTTGAAAGAGACGCTATAGCAATGAGTTTACTCTAATTGCTGCATATTGTGACATTTAATGTCAAAATAGGTAAAAAAAAACAAAAAAAACGAATAAAAAACAAAAAAAAACGAGCTCGTTTTTTTTAAAAACAAAAAAAAACCGTTTTTTTACATCTCTACACACGCCCCATCGGCCTGACACTACCAAGACAGGCATGGGTGCGCCTCAACCGTCTCCGTACGGGCGTCGGGCTTTTCCGCTCAACCATGCACCAATGGGGAATGGCCTCTTCCTCCTCCTGTGAATGTGGTGCCGAGGAACAGACCGCAGACCACATCATCAATGACTGTTCCATCTTCAAGCCACCTAAAGGAGTGGAAGGTCTGCGTGTCATGGATGATGAAACCAAAGACTGGCTGCTCTCTAGTATCCTTCCAGTGTAGTTCGGGAACATCATGAATCTGGGGTGGTAAAAGGATAGACCCTCGGCCCCAGACGCTCACACGACGACGACGACGACGAACCAGTGGTGCCGAAGTAAGGGGGATATATCTCCCCCCAATATTTTGGCAGCATCCCCCCAAATAATTCAGAAAAAAATTATTTGCTATGAAGTTGTACTTCAATTTAGTTGCTTGCAAGCATCTCGAATTGCTGCTGTTTTTCTTTTATTGATGTTTGATCACATTTCTAAATTGTCTTGGATTTGACGCTAGTCAATGAAGGACCTTCATTGAAGGTATTAAAGACGAGTTGGACTACGCCACTGGCCACGGCACTGCAGTAGGCCTAATAAAGAAACTGCAGAAACATATTTGGTACTTGTGCTGATTTTGTAGCCTTTGGCACTTATAGAGCAATTCAGTATCACGTTGCAAGGAGAAAAGCTTGACATTGACTTTTATTGTGAAGAGCTGTTTTAGACCTTGAACATCACTCAAGAGAAATATCGTGATTTGGAGTTTGAAAATAATTACAAAAATGCAGTTTCACCTCCGGAAAAATTTGCTGCTAACTTTATCACGCCTTTTCAAGCACCACGGCAAAGAAGAGTCCTTGAAAGATTGGGTGGAGGCTCGATGGCTGCTGCTGACACTCAACTGCATTATAAAATACTTTACAATCCGTTCATGGACAGTTTATCTCTGAACTGACCGAACGGTTTTAAAGTAGCCTGAACTCCGATTCGGTAAAGTAGGCCTATAAAGCACTTGCACGAATTTTCGACACCGGCTTAGTTCCTGAAATGGTCAAAAATTATCCAGAGCTGAATAGACAATCGATGAGTTATCAAATTGATTCATTCAGCAACGTAACAGGAGCAAAATCTCTGTACGATGCTAAAAGAGCTTACCAGGCATTGTTCGAGTTGGAAAAACCTTTCTATTCTCAAATACTCAAGCTGATTAACATCCTCTTAATTGCCCGGTAAGCTCTGCTGCTTGTGAGAGGTCGTTTTCCAATCTTCGTAGATTGAAAACCTGGCTGAGAAATACTTTGGGACAGGATTGATTGAATCTTAGCATTGTTTGCAACATTCACCAAAATATTCTTAATGACAGTGCTAATGAGTTTTCAATGCGCACTACCGTAAGACGCAATATGTTCGGTTGTAACAAGTTCTTGTAACGTGTTTGAAAGTTAGTAGTTTTGTCATAAATTTGCAGATGTTCTTCTGTAGCTTCTACTGTTTTCAGTCTCCTGACTAGTGACTTTGTCCTATAGTAGCCTACACTAAGTGTAGTGATTCTAGTGAAGGAGAAGACAAGAAGAAAAGTAGGCTATAACTTCTGTTTTTTTTTTGAAAAACTAAGTAGGCCTATGTAGGCCTATTCATTGGAAGGTCATAGGTTCGAATCCCGCTGGAGGTGCCAATTTTTCTTTGCTTGTTTCTTAATCTTGCAGCAGTCATTCACAAGAGCACTGGTAGCGCTTTTATCTCCATGATTTCTTGTCTGTTTACCGAGGTCCGGTGATTGTATAAAAGTATGCATCCCCCAATGTTTAAAACCGTCTAAAATTTGATAAAATTTTGATTTATTCCCCCCAATCCTCAACTAACTTCGGCACCACTGCTATCAACGGCCCTGGCTTTGGGCGAACATTTCTTTAACACAGCACTTGTATTTCAAACATGAAAATCTTTGGACACAAAACAACCTTTTTTAAACACGCTTTTATCCGCAGGTAACTCAACTTTGTTAAAAATACCCTTCTTTTAATCCCAATTTACAAAGTAATAAGTAAATTAGCCTAATAGGCGATTGCTAAAGTGAGCCCTCACAGAATTTCACCTTTCCCTTTCCAAGCCTTAATCCATTAGTGGTAGTAGTCTGCATAGACGTAGCCAGGGGGGCGAAAGGGGCCATGGCCCACCCCAAATTTTCAAACTTTGGATTCCGAAGTTGAGCCCTTTATTGAAAATATAATAAAATTTGTAGTAATTTATAACGTTTTCCAAGACATCCGGCTATTAATACCCCCAAGGATTTGCTTTAGACACACAGAACGACACCAATAAATTTTGCAAATCGTAAATCGCGCAAAATTTACGCGATTTATGTTTCTTTTAACTAATTTGTGGAGCAACTTCAGAATGGCTTACTCTGTTGGGTTTTTGTGTAGTTATTGAGCTTTTGTGTAGCTGAGTTTTTGGTGTTCTCTAATTTTAGCTGCAGTAGGCTATTTGCCCGTTCGAGTGTAAAAGCTATCTTTAATTAGTTAATAGCTGTTTATCTGCTAATAAATTTCATAAATAAAAGTGTTTAAAAGTGTTTCCAGAAAGCGCTATAATCCATTATTTGAGTGTAAATTTGCAAAAAATTTCCGGGGGAGCATGCCTCCCGGACCCCCTACAATACGCGTGCCTTCGGCACGCTCTAAGCCCCCACCACTTTTCTTGCTTCCCTTGCTCAACCCACCAGGATATGCCACTGCACATCAGGTGGCGATGGCTTAATCAAACATTTTGTTGTTCTCATCATTTCATCAATTATTTGCCCCCCCCCCCCCAATTTTTTTCTGGCTACGCCACTGGTGGTCTGCCCGTTTGTTCTTGAAAATCCTGGGGAGTTGCCTTCACGTTCCAATCAAACTTTCACGATATAATCCTAGACATTAATCTGAATAAAGCACAATCAATTTTCGACGTGCGAAAACGTTCGATTTTCTTCAATCAGTCAATGTTTTATTAGTCAGTAGCCTATAGGCTAACAGGAACATGATATGGGTACCGGTACATGTTTGAAAAATGCAAATAATAGCCTATACACAATGCAAAAGTTACACAAATTCCCATAATTAAGCTGAACTATCACAGGATGTATACAGTGACAATCTGCTTTTATTCCGACGTTTCGTCAATCAGACACGACTGACACCCCTGAAGAAGTCAGTCGTGTTATTATTTAATTTAATGCCTGGTTTTGTTTGTCGTATCCAGGCTTACACCCGGTGGTTGAAGATTTAGATTAAGTGGACGGGAAGGCAAGGAAGCCAATCTTCGTGTCTACCTTCAGGCATGCCTTCAATAGTCCTGCCACAGACACAGCCGCATGCTCTTGAGTGGTGTCGAACAGGCACCCTTTCGATTGCCGTTCCAGTGTTCTCACCACTCGGCTATGCAGCCGACGTGAACACTGAACATGCCTGGTGAACAGCTTCATTCAATTTTCAGTCAATTGCTACCCTTCGGAAATGACGATTTTGCCATTTAAAATAAGCTTACAAGAGAAAAATAAAAATAAAAAGTTAAAACGTTCCCGCGCTTCAACATAGCTTACGCACAAAAAAAACATATTTGAGATAACGATTCTTGAGTTTAATTGTTTGTTAATATTAATAAAAAAAAATTATGATAAATTTACTTGTGGTAGCCGACTTAGTTTTGCGGTTATGTTTGTGGTATCGCACAGCAAAGTAGATCCCTTTTACTTTATCTTTTTGTGTAAAAAATAGTACTGAAATTTGTCATGCACCAATAGTTCCGAATGTTATGGTTGAAAAGCTACCTCTTAAAGTTATATGTGTTATTTTGCTGCACAGGACTTGCCGCTATGGTGGCGGAACGGTACCGCGGGTGAGACATCATTCTAGCGGCACGGGTTCGACACTTAGTGGTGACAACAAACAATACTACAATTACAAACTAAAAGTGTTGTGGTGGGCTTGGTGAAACAAGTCTTCCGCATCCTTTTGCATGCAGAGTATATATTCTATCTGAAATACATTCAATCAATCATTTTATTTTTCGTCATTAACGCGTCCGGTACGAAAAAGATACTAACTACAAAAAAAAATCGATATAAACCTACCAGCACGTTAACGAACGGAAAAAGGATGCAAAACCTTGAAAGGTTTAAAACGTGCCTGAATGAAAAATTATGTAGTAGGCTATATATCAGTAGTTAGCACGGCCACAAAACCCAAAAAACAAATAGTAAAAAATAAAACAAAAACAGAGAGAAGCACACATGCAGGCCTGGATTAACCATTGTACTAGGGTGTGCTAAAGCACAGGGGCCCCGCAGACAGAGGGCCCCACTTTTCCTAAAAATGAAATAAATAAAATAACAAATTTTTCCTGAAAAAAAATTTCAAGAAAAAAAATTAAGAAAAGTGGGGGCCCTCTGTCTAAAAAAAGTAACACATTTATCAATATATCTCCCCCTTCACGTGAAATAAAAATATGGTTCTTGTATTTTTTCATTCAGCATAGAGTGTGATAAACTGCCTGCTCAGCGTATAGTGTGATAAACTGCGACTTTTCAATTTTAATGCTATCCTTACAGACAGGCGCGGATTTATGGGGGGGGGGCCCGGGCCCCCCCCCGAAATTTTGTGAAAAATTGTATGTTTCCGCACTAAATGGTTTGATATGCTTCTAAACAGCTGATATTAGTCCCTCGGCATCACAATGGATGAAAATGGTTGTTTTAATGTCTATTTTCTAGCATATCGTATATGTCGTAGTATCATTGTTCATATCTGTTTAGCTTTTTCTTTCTTTTTAATTGATTTTCAAATTTTCTGCCCCCCCCCCCCCCCCCGAAAAAAACTCTTAGATTCGCGCCTGCTTACATACTTTGCAGCAAAGAAACCCAGAAAAAAGTCGTTCGACTGAATTTCATGTTAGTTTTCTAAATCCTATTGGTAGTTAGTAGTGAATGAAAGAGCAGTTTAGAATAGAATTCAGAATAACCTTTCAGTGCAATTTGCAGTGTAGTGTGCAGTACTAACAGTCAGGGCCGGATTTAGCTGACGGGGGGCCCAGGGCACTTTTAGATCGGGGGGCCCCCGTGCAAAAAAATTTTTCGCGCCTACGGCGCGTAAAAGCCATCTCTACGTCTACAGTAGCATCAGTCCAGTACTGCACAGCATTTTGCGGAAACTTTAAAGGTCAAAAGGAATAAAATAACACAAAATCACATTTTTTCCACATAGGGGGGCCCTTCAAAAGTCGGGGGGCCCGGGGCAACTGCCCCCTCTGCCCCCCCCTAAATCCGGGCCTGCTAACAGTGGTCCCTTGCTACAATGTTTTCCCTTGCACGGTTTCGTTGATTTAATGTGTGTGATTTTGCATCCATTATAACGTAAACATTGTTGACTTAATCTGCACATGCTTATTTAATCATCGATCACGTGCTATTTCAAAGTTATCTAACTTACCTAAGCAAGGCTGGGTTTCCTTTGCAAGTGAAACCAGCTTACTTCCATTACGTTCCACGTAAGCTGGTAAGGGCCCCCATAAAATTCATTAGCACAGGGGCCCCATTTGACCTTAATCCGGGCCTGCACACATGTAGTAATGAATGACAGCCTAATGAAAAGTGTTGTGGATTAAATTTGCCAGTTCCAATATTGATGTGGATGAGCAGTCATAATAATAATAATAATAATAGTAGGATGGAGAAAGAAAACCGGACATAAAAGAAACCCATCCTCAGGCAAAAGCCCGTTTCAATGTGGCCCAGGAGAGCAGGTGTTGAGCTCTTTCTATGGTTAGACTGCACAGTGCACATCACACAGTAGCCTAAGACGATTGAGGTTTGATATCCGGTTTAAGTTATTGTTTCTTGTCGTGGTGGGTGATGGAATGGATGAGATGGTAGATGATGATGTCAGTTCAGTTCAGTTGAATGCATGGGCTCTATCCAAGGGGGGGGGGGGGTGAGGAGGGTGATCAGTTGATCACCCCCCCACTCATTGGAGTTTTTGAAATTACTATGACGATTTTAGCCCACTGTCCAAAAATCACCACCCTCCGAATTCTAACAGTGGATAGAGCCCCTATGGTTGAATGTATGTCCTGATGGTGTTGATCAGGGGAAGTTTTATAATATGACATAGCGATAATGCTAATCTATCAGCTCACTATTGAGTAATGATAGCCTACAAGTGTCCGGTATACAAAGAAGGGCATCATGCTATGTTATAATGATGTAACCTACTGTCAAGCCTTAAAGCAGCCTGCGGCCATGGCCGCTTAGTAGTGCTTGAATGACCGTCGATGCTACCTCTTCAAGCGGCTAAGTTTGACCGCCGGTTTCTTCTAGCTAATTACTCAATTTCGCAATAGAATGATCGTGGATTAAACTGTCGAAACTCGAAAATATGTATTATCAAAGAGTGACGCAAAATTAGGTCAGCGCGTCATCATCGCCACTGTTGTATTGTGCGGGAATATTTGTTATTGATGGAATATATCCATCTGCGATCACCAGCGCCGTACGGTAAGTCTTGCTTGTAATTCCCGACGTTTATTTTAACAAAATGTTAATCCAAAGTGCTAAGTTACATCGGCTGGCAATATTGTCGTTTTTATGTCGATTCGATGTTGTCGGACATTGAATCGTTGTTAAAAAGGAGAACTAGGTTAGTTGACATCCGAGGGGAAAACATTTTTTGATCATATTCTGCAAAAATTATGCTTCATTTAGTAATGTCCTTCACATCATTGAAATACTCATTACCTTGCCGTCACCGTCATCACATGTCGAGCGTTGTTTTTCGTTGTTAAAAAAAATTCTAGGGGAGTGGCGAACTTCTTTAAAATCAGCCACATTGGAGACACTCGTGCGAGTGTCGTTAGATGGCCCCGCAGTAGCCTATTGGATTACAATCCCGATAAAGCAGTTATTGCGTGGTGCAACGATTCTATAATTTAGGACGTCGCCCAGACTTCAACAACACTAAGTGATCATTTTGGCATTGTTGCAAGACAGTTTAATTCTATTCAGCCTACTTGTGCTATCGGTATTTTTATTTTGTATTTTGGCCTCCAAGCGCGCAGATTTGGCCGCCGAGAAGAAGCTCACGGTAGGCCACGATGGCTGTCGAAAAAACGAATTTTAAGGCCTGTAGCCTACTGTGTTGTAAAATTTTGTGCCGTAAATATTATTTTGAGGCAAAAATGAAAGATTATAATTAGGCTAAAAGCGAATAGCAGAAATTGTTATATTGCGAAATGTGCAGTAGCTTACATGACTTTAAAAGGGCACCATTGCCCCCCCTGCCCCTCCATCTGCAGAAAAATTGAGGGCAGAGGGGGCATCCGCCCCCCCTGCCCCCCGCTTCCGGCGCCTCTGGTGTTGATGAAACTCTCATCCCCTTTTGCGACGTGTCGTGTTGATTATGGAGTGTTG
This sequence comes from Aplidium turbinatum, assembly GCF_918807975.1. Taxonomy (NCBI): domain Eukaryota; kingdom Metazoa; phylum Chordata; class Ascidiacea; order Aplousobranchia; family Polyclinidae; genus Aplidium; species Aplidium turbinatum. The sequence goes on along the minus strand of NC_137475.1, from coordinate 28,129,638 downwards.
CGTTTGCTGTTAATATCTATTCACTGCTCGGTGAATCTTCTTGCATAAAATCATAAAACAAAAATAATTTCAAACTTTTTGATATGTAATTTTTTTGAGGTCACATGACTTCACTTAGGTTATATGATATTCCAGTGGCGTAGAGTAGGCTACCATACGCAGAAAAATTTTATGGGAAGGGGTTTGAAAAAAAATTGCATGAGACCATTTTAAATGTAGGCTAACATATATTTCTTTGGTTTGTGGTTTGGTTGGTTATGAATCTTTATCCTCGGACTGATAAAGCCTTGATAGGTTAATTATTCCTGCCTTCATGGTAGTTTCGCATAGGCTACTTGTAGAGGCAGTGGCGTAGCAACGCAAAATGCCGCTGGCGCCCTTGAATTTTTGCACAAAATGCCGCCCCCCTCAAGTCAACACTGTCGTAAAAGCTGATTAAAATTCCACACAACAGAAGAATTAAAGCAGTGTTTGTTTAGTTTTATTAAAAGTTCAAAATTCAATACGTCCAGCTTTCATTGAAGCTCGACCAAAACACTTTCAATGGACAGTAGGCCTACAACTGTAGTAGCGCAGACCGCCTGCTTTCTCCCATAGTCGATCTCAAGCAAGATTTTATCAACTTAAGTTTTGAAAAACTTATTTCACAGCTTGCGATAAAAACAGCAACAGTGAGGTAAACCTTAAGACTCAAATATAAATAAGGTGTTGATTCACATAAACGATGTTTTCTTAACCACTGCAGCACGTCCAGCGCTGTAGCGTTATTTTTAAATGTAAAACCACTTGATTGTATTAATCGATTAAATCTAGAGATCTTTAGTCTTCTGGGTAAAAGTTACGTCATCAGCAAATTCAGCATACATTTTCTCAAATTTGTTCATATCTATTTCGAAACTGTCACTTCGCAACAAGGAATGGAGATTTAAAAGCCGAATAGCTTACTTCATAGCTGAAACGCCTTTCCGCTTCGCTTCGAAACCGCTCCATAACTTCGAACATGCATCTCTTGATTTTTTCAACAGCCGAGAGACTACGTCCTTTGCATATTCGCCAGGCATCCTTTTCTTCCTACTGATCCGACTCTCTTCTTATCAGTAGCCTATTTCTTGCTTTTTGCTGATCTTGATCGTTTTTTCAATGCATCGCTTTATCAACGTATTGTGCTCATTGTTCAAAAAGACAATAAACGCTTTCATCCTGTGGCTGTGGGTACATTTTCCCAGAGACAGACCTTTTTGCTATAATTCTTTTTAGGTATCGTAAGATTCTCTTAGGATTTACAACCAAAATTATAAAAAATCGCATCAGCTTGAGACCATTTTTCTGCGCTTTTATTGAGACTACCCTTTATCATATCGATAGAAGTGTAATTCGCTACATATAATTTTTGCATCTGTTTTCCTTAAACCTCTCTGACAACCTTATTTTAAGCATACTGTGCAGTGTGTAGGTGATAGAAAAATATGGCCTTGCAGCAGCCAGCATATCAGTCCTTTTTTACTTTGACTCAACATATGCCGCCTCCTTACTTTGATTCAATGTCAAGTCAAGTCTGAGACATGACGTTCAACCAAGTAGGCTACAACCTTATAGCTTTTTCTGCTACAGCCTTGAATCTAGAAATTGACTGTTGCCAATAAAAATTCAATTAATGGGCGATAGCTCATTGAATATCTTGCTGGTTTGCTCTATTTTGGCTGCACGAAAACAAAGAGAAAAATGGATAAACATTAAAAATAGTCATTTCTTTAACTTGGCTTTATTTGCTGGGTATACTTTAGTGCTTTTTGGATGGCCTACACTAATTTTCATTCATGAAAGCAAGGGATAAAAGTCCATCTATTAATTGTATCTAATATGTCGTTAAATTATCGTTAATAAATAACTAAAAACTCATAAATCACTTGGACCGGACTTTGGATCAGATGATTTATGATTTCTTGTATAATAATAATGGGTCCATTCTCTTGGCTGTGTCACGCCGAAGTTTGTTACACAAATTCAAGTCAAAACGTACCAAGGATTTTCTAAAACGCCCTAATGGCTTTTTATAATATCTTGGCATAGCGGTTGAAAAATATTACGTAACTGTTCGTTTTGTTTGATTATTTGTTTAAAAAAAAATGACATCTTTCAATTCGCTCTTTTGGTTAATGAAGATTGCAGCAAGGCAGAAGTAAGAAAGTGTCATGTATAGAATAAAGTATACCAAACAAAACTAAATCAATCCTCTTCTCCATTTGTCACCACGTTGGCCTTTCAAATCATGCCGGACAATGGCACTAAATCTTATTGTATACCGGAACGACGCCACAACTTGCTTTCACCACAACTCTTATCAGGGGACTTTTATTCCTATAGCTTGTCATATTAATAATCTGCGTTTATTTTTGAATTTTTTGATCAAACATTGCAATCAATCAAAAAGCAAAGACAAATTAATGGCTGACGAACTTAAAAGTTATTTCTATTTTTCTACCCATATCAGTGTTTTGCATAGTAAGGCCTATTGTTATTTCTAAATCTTTAAAGTCTTTTAAATGTTTTTCAGCCATTTATTTTTTGTTGAATCCAGCATGTTGAACAGTGCTGTCTCCAGTCTTCCACTGATGCAGTGGACAAACAACCTAAAAGTTTCGAAAATAGTCTACAACATATGGGCAACATACATCATAAGGAAGGTAGATTTCAAAAAACGTAAAATAAACTTGAGCTATATACGAGGAGTCGTAACTACTTCCCGCAAGTAAATCTTTGCCTTTATTTTTTGTGTAACATTTGACAACATAAGTTGCAAGCAAAGTCTTTATGTTTCCAAAGCCTTTTTGTCATTGACTCATTGTAAGTTATATAATTAATTGCCGGCTACAAATATCAGGCGGCAATCACAACAATTCAAAACCACAATTTTTGTGTTTTGTTGAGGATTTTTTTGTCTGTTTCCGGGTTTGAATTATGACACAACCTCATAACACAAGCAAGGACTCATTTATGATAAGAAGCACAGATGCTTGATTGAGAAGAAAGTTTGTTTGAGAAACAATTTAACTAGTTTTGAAAATTTTCATTGTCTGACGTAAAGAGACTTACCATGCGCAAATGAGGCAATATTTTTTTTGTCTTAGAATTCTAGTTTTTGTTCCGTTACTAATAGTTTTAACGTTTAAGCATTTGATAAACTGCAGATTATCTCTTAGTACCGCACTCAGCAAGCACTCCGAACATGGTCGGCTGCGTAGTCCAGTGGTGAAAGCCCTGGTACGGCACTCGAAAGGGCACGGGTTCGACACTGCTCTTGAGCATGTGGCTGTGTCTTTGGCAGAACATTCAAAGGCGTACGTGAAAGTGGACACAAAAATTGGCTTCCTTGTTTTCCAGTCCACTTAATTTAAATCATCAACGCCGAGCGTAAACCTGGGTACGACAAACACACAGAATGTAATCATCATAATTAAATGGATTTTTTGATTAGCCTAATTGTACATTCCTAAAGACAACGTGGCTGTTCCTGAATCTCTAGAAGGTCCAGTGTAAGGATGATGATGCTGCCACGTGTTCAGGAAATCAGCTGCTGCAGCGGCAGCCATTTGATTGACAGTGGCTCCGTGGTGCCTTTGTGTTGGAGGAATGTTAGGAGGAGGTGCATATGCATAATGATGAGACATCCCAGTTGTGACATCATGCACGACACCAGGTGGAGCATTAAATGGATTATGATGAGGATTAAACTGCCCAATACTGGCGGCAGCCGCTATGGCTGCTGCTGTGTTGGAGTAATGAGATGGCATTCCAGGATGAGGTATTCCGGATGTGTGAATTGGTCCTAGAGGGTGTCCGTGCGTCATCTGGTGGAACTGATCGTGAGGTGGAACGGAGTCTCTTATTTTTTCTTCTTTTCTTTCTTTCTTCCACTTCATTCGTCGGTTTTGAAACCAGATCTTAACTTGTCTATCAGAAAGCTTTACCGTCTTCGATACCTGCATAAGCAACTTTGTGTTACGTCCATAGTAAAACGTTTTCATATTCTCTTTTAGCCTACTTGTGATGGAAACTTGTTTTGTTGAGGAAAATTTGATCTATTAGTTTCTATGCTTGTAAAATGCAAATCCATTTTTATCAATGCTTGTTAGTTGTTAGTTACTTATCCAGCTTTAGTTTTGATATTGTCATTAAAAAAGCAAAGTTTAAATATATTTCAATCTATGGCTTCAATGAAGCAAAGAATTGACACAAAAAGTTAAGCTCAGTTATAAATTTTAAATTAAACTTTTTTTAAGCAAGGTGATTGAAAAAATGAAGTGAATAGCCTAGAACTTATGATTGCTTGTGAATGCATGTCATTATTTTTTCTGTTTTAGTGCAACATAAAAAATTGATTTTGAAAGTCATATGTGACGAAACTTTGTAGGTTATTCTGTCACACTTTGTGGCGATTGCGAAGAGAATAACCGTTCAGTGAAGTGAAATAAAATGTTAACAATATAAGCAATTCAGTCACAACTTATTCTTCCAACAGAATGTGTTTATTTTTAAATGCATTATATATCTTTACCTCTACTCGGCGCTCTCTTGACAAATATTGATTGTAATGAAATTCTTTTTCCAATTCCAGCAATTGAAACTTTGTGTATGGCACTCTCTTCTTGCGCCCGTTGGCGGTTAACCAGTTTTTAGTCGGATCTCCATCTGAAAGCGACAAAGAACCTGATAAGTCAACCACACTAATAACATTGTTTACTGACCAGCTCAGTGGGCGGTTGGAGGTAGGTTCAGTGCAAGGCTTCTGATAGCGGTTTGTCTATTTCATGTCAAGTCATACCAAAAATTTGACACAAGAAATTGATTGTGCTTTTCCTTGATGAAGCAGTGATGGTACGACAGGGTAAAATTGTACTCAAAATGTAAATATGATCCAACGGGCAACGTTGAAAAAATTGTATATTAAGTTGGTCTGCATAGCGAAAGGGTATTATTGTCTCTAGTGGACAGCAAACAAGGGCCGATCCCCACAGAAACGACTTTTCCATATGGGACACCCCATTTGCAGTAAATATGAAAAATAAATGAAAAAATACATGTCTATTGTAAAAACTAACGAAACAAATCAACTTACTGACCTTACATTAAATTAACGCATTTGTACTGTAAAGGTTTATTGAAGCAATGAATAATTCCATAAAACAGAAAATAAATTCACAAGGTGTAGCCTGAATGTGCTATGAGCCTGTAAACACATAATAACTTTAACTATGTTTACTTCTATAAATGGCTACGATCTCTCATAAATTTTACTTGAAAGAAAATTGACATTTCTAGGTTGATCAGCAACGGTTTTTTTTTTGTGGAATGAATGCGGCAAAGATAAAGTATAAAGGCTTTTTAATTTTGACACCGTTTGAGTTCTTTGTGTCGGTAAAAAAAAAGAAATTGTCCTATCTTGGGTCCTTTGAATTATGATTTTGATATTCATAAAATATCTTTTTTGCGTTTTTTGGAAGCTGAAGGCCAAAAGGAGCTAAAAATATCTTTTCCATTTGGGCTATTTTTACTAATATTCTTAATATGAATGTATTTTGAAGCTTTATTCTCAAAAGCAACAAGATAAAACTTTGCATTATGCTTCTCAAACAAATTTTTTTCCGAAACATATTGTAGCATTACTTTTATGTAGGCTACTCTTTGCTGTATTTTTAAAAGAATTAAATGTTAAACTGAACTATTATAAAATTGTAACTGATCAAATCTTAATCAAGTGTAGACTACAAATGGCAAACAGTAAGTTGGTGTAAGAAGGCTACTATAACGTTTGTAGTAGGACACCGTAGTTGGGTATCAACAAGAAAAAAAAACTTTTGTATTTTCATTGTTTCATGTCGTTTATGTTGAAGAAAGTTGTAAGTTTACGCACCAATTGCTTCTGAACCCAGACAGCAAAAATCTCGTCTGCAGACGTTGAATCAATGCAAAAATGACAAATTTTGCTGTGTGGGAAGTGATCTGGACAGTGGACATCAATCGTTTGATAAACAAGAAGATGTTGGCCTTGAAAACAGTCTTCAAAACCTGGATTACTTTCAATTTTTCATGACTTATGCAGGGCCGGATTTAAAGCAAGAAAAACCCTAGGCTATTGTCCATTTGAGGCCCCTAACCTCCATCCTAACAGCCATAGGGAAAAGTATTTCAAACAACCACTGATGCCATAGTGAATTATTAGTGATGGAGAAAGATGCACGCAAGCACAGCACAGAATTTCTGGGGGAAGGGGCAATTGCACATTTCAGCGAACCCAGCAGCGTGGGGAGTGTGGAGGCCCTCTCCCAGAAAAATTTTGATGAAAATGTCTTCAAATTCGGCATTCTGAGAGCACTTTCAGCCCAAATCAATAGTAAAACTCTATAAAATGCTGCTGAAACAGAGGATAAAAAGTTTATTTAAATTAAATAAAACCAAAACCAATAAATTATTTATCAGAAACAGTAGGCTACATGTTCGAAATATGCAAGTTTTATATACGGTACACTGGCACAATAAAAAGTGGCACAAGCTCCCATACCGACAGGGAGACAACAAAACGACCATACGGTCTATTAGTCAATTGCCACCTTACAGAAACGATAATTTTGTCACTTCAGACACAAAAAAATGTAACTGACACTGACAGTATATCAATATCTATTGGCCAATAGCCTAGCTTAAAAGTCTGTTAGTCAGTGGATGTATTATTGTATAAACGTATTTTGAGGGGGGGCAATTGCCTCCCCTGATTACGCCCCTGCACGCAAGTGTTGAAATTAACCATTTAAAGATAACCAAACTTTGTAATTTGATTGTAAACATTTTGTGAAATATTAGGTTACTGTAAGATAGGAAATGTTAGTCAAAATAATAATTAGCTATAGGCCTAATATCGTTCGTTAAAAATTAGCAGATAATTTTCTCAATGACTATTAATAGTCATGCCATTATCAAGGTAACAGTTCAAAATGTATTCTTTAACCTGTGTCACATTTCCTTTCCATAAGAAATAAACACATCAGATATTTAATTTGCATTACGACCTGTTTATGAATAGGGGAAAGTAGAGTAATATGGGCCAGTTGATAATATTGTCCACCCTTGTATAAATGTTATTATTATTATTATAGTTACCAGGTGAACGTTTCTCCATTATATAGGCCATGTTTAAACGTAGGCCATAATTGTAAATATGCGTAGTTCATCTTAAATTTTGAGGCCCCTAAATCTTGAGGCCCTAGGCTTCAGCCTTTATAATCTAATGGTAAATCCGGCACTGGATACATGCTAAACCTAAGCAAACCAAACTGAAATGATTGATTTCATTCAAAAATAAAAATGCAATTAGCCTTGTATTGTTGTTGTCATTTGATTTATAACCAAAATGATCCAACAATGCCTCCGCATGTTGTTCTTTGTGTTTGAAATATTGCAGTTTATAGATCCACTATTGAAATAGATTAAAAAGCTTAAAGTTAATCGGCATTTTGAGGTAGGCAAATATTTTACCATACAATATAAAAATTTTCAGCCAACAAAATAATTTAAATTTGACCTTTGAAAAGTTCAAGATCATGGTTTACTGCAGGTAATGATGCCATAAATTTGATTGGCAGCGACCCCAGATCATGATAGAAGATATCTAGTCAAAAATTGATCATGTAAACTTTTTTCTAGCTCTGTGCAATTGCAGCATAGGCACAGAATCGCAAAAAATGTTAAAGTGTGCATTAAAAGTTCTTCAGAGGTTGCATGTATTACTAAAAACCAAATTGATCAAAGTTAATTAGATACCAGTATGTAAAATAGCAAACCCAACAATTGATAGAATGATAAAAATACAAACACATCATCACAATTCCAATAATTTTGAAACATTTTTGTTGATAAGCTGCTTTTTTAAGCATTAACCAACAGCCTAATCTAACTATTTTCGTTGACTTGCCACAAAAAAGTAGAAAATCAACTCTACCGGTTACCAGGTGAAACTTGAATTCCTTTGCTTGTATGATATTGGAAAATAAATTAACCCAATTGTAGTTATGAAAATTTCAATAAAAGCATGGTTGTATTTTTTGATTTGTTTTGCATAACAAGAAAACTTGCATCTTGTTTTTGTTGCAATATTACAATTTGAAGAAAAAAAAACATTATAACTAACTAAAAAAATAGTCAAGACAATCTTTATAAGTAATGAAGTAGACGCTGATTTCTTTTAACCTCTGTTCTGGTTCCGTGATGTTGTTGAGGTTCAAAAGTTATGCCAGTTGGTCAATTGAGTTTGTCGTTGAAGCAGCTGATCGACTTGTGCCGTTTTATGAAGCAAAATTTGAAGCAATCTTCTAGAAGTTTTCTAAGAAGCTGTATAAGCAGCATTGTATAACTTAGGCTTAATTGTGATGAACCATTGTTACCTTTGTCTCGATGAGGTTTTCGAAGAAAACAAAAATTCTTGTTTTGGGATAGCCTGGGTTGATTACTAGGGTTAAGTTCTATTTTGATCATTTCAACGTTTTTAACCATTTTATAGATGTTCAAGCGGTTTACGTTATCTTTTAAATCTTGTTAAACCTTCTTCAAATTTTTGCAAATAGTTTACCAAACATCGTGTTGACCTATTGTCGCACCCAAGCTCGGCTTCTAATCGCTTTATTACCCGCAAATTAGGGCAACTCAAGTCCGCCAGAGCAATAAAAAAATTTACGATGTCCAAAGACAAACGGGTGAAAACTTTCCTTGAGCCGCTGATCGAAATAAAAAATTAACTATTTAATCTAAACTTTCACCTGGTTAAACAAAATGGACCTATTTGTTAAACAAATAATAGATCTAAAAAGGTTTAATGCAATCGATTCGATGCAATCAAAGGAACTGACGAAATTTGCAATCACATTCGGTTTTCTTCTGTAATTACCTTGCCTGAACCACACATCGACGGTCTTGGATGGACATTTAGTTTAAGTAGCCTGTTCCTATTACATGTTCTGTGAATAACTGTTTCAGCCTTGTCATTAAAGTGCAGATGAGTTTTCCAGGTGCCCGCTTTCCAACAACTTTACCAGTTAAAAGAAAGGTTCCAGCTTTTGCTTTTTTATGACGTGGCCGAAAAATAGACGTTGTCTGGGTTTGATATTTTTAAGAGAGATCTGTTTTGATTTATTTAGTGCAAAAGTTCTTTATTTGTCTTACCTGCCGCTTCCAGCCATGAAACCCATTACATTCTTTGGAAACACAACTTTTCAAAAACACAAATTTTGATCAAGTATTAAAAGTATTTGGTCAAGTTCATCAAATTTAAATTGAAATTTTCTGGAAGTTGTACTGCAAGGTATGGTATTTGAAATTAAGTTTTATTTTATTTTTTTCAACAACCAAAGAATTTCAACAACTGTTGGTTGTTAACAAAGGTTTGCATTTGGTCTTTTTGGGCTAGACTGTATGGCCTTTCAGTGACATTTTGCAGTTTCGTCCAAAGTGTCCCTAACTTTACCTTTAGCACAAAGAGAGAGATTTCATCTCATGTCTTCATCAACATTGAAACAGGTTAATTTTATTGTTACCCAGTTGAGTGGGCAATGAGTTTACTTCGGAACACTGCATTATTTTCTCAAGTTTTGAGAAATTCTTGAGAAATTTCCTACCGTTAATATACTGCTTAAAACACATGTGCCCTGTGTAACCCGTTACACTGAAGAAATGCAATTGGGCGAAAAAAGCGAGTGAAAAAATGTTAAAAACGCAGAAAAATTACATATTAGGCTTATTTTGTCACCTGTATATTGGATCCGCTACTGTTTGCACTATGTTTGCTAAGAGGTAGGTGCAGCATTCATCGAAAGCAAAGACCTCTGCCTATATGAAACACTTCAGGGCTTGTTATACGCAGAGATGGGTAAGATCACCATTTAGGTGATCTTGAAGATCAAGATCAGATTACCAGATCAGAGTATCGGTAGTTTACAAGGAGAACGATATATTCTGTCATTTGTACGTTCGACATTTGAGCAAATGCGTATTCATTCTGACTGCTGATTTTTATTTGGTTTCAGTAAGATGAACCCTGAAAACAATGCACGATGCTTTTTATGAAGTGTAAAATATTATGACATAAAATAGATGAAGTAAACTGTAAAATAATAGATGTGCTTACTACACTGCTTTTTTACACATTTTTTAAAATTGCGTTACCTCAATATTTTTTTCTGAATATTTTCTGAAATTTTCTGAATATTTTCTGAATTTTTCTGAAATTTCTGAATACTTAATTTGCAAATAGAAACAATTTTACTGTACCTTCTTCAGTCATCCCATCTGTGCTTTCTGTATCTTTTTTAACGCTTTCTTGATCAAAAGCTTGATCAACTTTTTCTTCTTTAAAATTGCATTCCTTTGGAAGAGAAACATCATCGAGTTTGTTCGGGTCTTCTTTGGCCAAGTTTTTCCATTCTGTTTCTTTGTTAGGTTTTTTTTTAATGTCAGAAAGAATAGCAGATACCGGAAAGCGAATAAGGGGTACTCCGTTATCAACTGGATCAGGTCCTGTGACAATAGATCCATTTACTTCCGAAGATTCAGAAGAAACATTGGAAATAGACACAAAATTATCATAATTTTTATTTGCAGAAAGAGGATTGGCGTTACTGACAATTCCAACCCGTTCGTCGTAAGCAGTTGACGTTTGCAAGTTGCTGTATTGCTGCTTGCTTTCAACAGTTTTACTAGGAATAACATCATTTACTTGGGGACTTGTAGAGTGATCATCGCTGGATGGCTGGCCATATACAGCATACGAAACTTCATTTTTATCAGCTGCAAAATACTGCGGCCTTTCTGAAGAATTGTTCACATGATAAGAGTCATAATATCTTCTTCCTGGAGCTTCTTCCTGTCTTTGAAACGAGGATTCGTTTGAATATTGGAAGCTGTGCATCGGAAGAGCTGCTTTTTGACAAGGCAGACTTGTAGAATACGTTTGAGACATTTGAACTGGAAGTGGCATTGCGTGTGAGATTCCTTCGGATGGTACTGATTGGTATAAGCGACTGGAGGAATCACACATTTCTTCTGAACGTCAGTACAAGAAGAAATAGAAAATTGTTCTGCTTTTTATGAAACTGCACTTTTTTTCCTTAAATTGGTACGAGCAAAGAACTTTTGGAAACAAAATCAGCATACGTTTGTGACATAAGATGTTAAGGAACTTTGTTATTACAGTCTTCTCTTGGAAAGTCAATTTTCTTTAAGCTGATATAAAGTACCAGTGATCAATCTTGCTGCACATCCCAAAAATCTTACCAAATATTTGACAAAATAATTATTTAACGCGTTCGAGATAACACTTATTTTACTTTTCTCACTAATAAAATACATTTAGACTTAGTACTATAAATCAAATAAAAAAAACTTACGACAATTATATAATTATTATTCGTTCGCATGCTGTCGCTGCTGTGTTTAAGGACTTTTTGTCTAAACATTTTTATGAAAAATATTTTTTTCATTAAAAATGTTCAATCACAAATACAAATGCTGTCAGAATTTATAACAATACTTGCCATTTTTTAGCATATTTACTTTTAAAAATTACTATTACAAATCACAAATTTTTTAAATATTTTGTGTTTTTGGTGTTTTACAAAACAATATACTGAGTAAATTGTTTTGCGGTATAACACGTAGCTTTTTTAATTCACTAAAGACAAAAATAAATTATGAACTTTAAATACGAGTGTAGCCTACTAAAATAGTATAAGAGCACTAAACAATTCAAGTGGTGCCATAATTGCTGACACCGTGTTAAGTCGTAGGTTGCAATAAAAATTGAGAAAAGGCATTTCTGATCACACTATCACCTAAAGAGCGAAAACATTGCCAAAATTTATAAAAAATAACCTGAAAAGTGACATTTTGAGATCGCAATCTTCCATTTTGTCTGTCTTTCTGTATCTCATAAATAGATAAAAAAAAGTTTTTTTGAGGTTTGTCAACTTTTGAGCGACATGTTATTTTAATTCATGTATGCTACATTGCAACAAATGAGAAAATTATTTATTATTTCTTAGTTTAATGACAACTTGCAGAATTTACGTTCATCCTTGGCACCTGTAGCTTTTTGGCAAAAGATAAAACATAAAAATGACAAGGTATTTAGTCTGCATGACATAAGTACTGGTTTTGCAATCAGACCCTGGGTGGCTGCATAAATACGCAAAGAGTGACAGATATCACATGATAGTGGGGCACAACATTCACAAAATTTTTATTACCCGAAATCTACCAAATTCCCCAAATCTACCACAGCTTTCACCGAATTTACCAAAAAAATTGTATTTAATGTTAGAACAAGCGTTTTTAGCACTTTTTCTTCTGCAATTAAAAACATTATTCCCAATAAATGTTATGTTAGCTACGTCACTAGCAGAAAACAAATTAAAATCACCCAAATTATTTACATCAATAACAAACAAGCAAGAGTAAACGGTGATGGTCATTAACGTGTCACCATTTCAGAATAAAACAGTACTCGGTGAATTTAATTATGAATACATTTGTCAAGTAACTTAACTTATTTTCTCGTTTGTAAGAAAAGGCTTCGAAAGGTTTTGGAAGGTTTTAAAAAGTGGCCAAGTCTAATGGTCTATACTTTATGATATTATCGATGGATTCCCCATTTTATTTGTTACCGTTACAGAATGTAAAAAGGGTTTAACTGTTTGTAAAAACATTTGAAAAATAAAAATGTGGGATGTTTACGTGGAATAAAATTGAAAATAAACTGGCTGTGCTTCTTTATATTGTTTTCAGATTCGTGACCAATCGCGATGTACTCGTATCTGTAACACATTATTTTGTGTTTTTTAATTACAACTGCTTGCCGCGTTCAATTTATTTTTTATTGCAAATTCAGACAAAAATTAAAGACTTTTTTTACCAGATCAGTGGCTGAGTGGTTTCGCCTTCTGCTATGGAATTGATAGATCTTAGATTGATTCCAGGCCGAGTCAAACCGAAGACTTTAAAAACGGTACCGGCTGTGTTCTTTTCTTTGCATAACTCAGTGAGAATATGTCGTGTAATAATGTGATGACATCTTAAACTTCACATAAAAAATTAAAAATGAGCCCTGTCGCAAAAAGGCCTTGGCTATTGTGGAGTGACAATAAATAAAACCGTAACATTGTTATTGAAGACCTCTTTTTCATTTCGTAGTTTTGCAATGTGAAACGCTTTCTTTGCTAATTGAGGTCATTACAAGTATTTGTATTACAGCATTGTCAATTGAAGACAAGATCATTATCAACACGGATGCGTTTTTGTAAAAATAAGTTTGCCACTGTTTGCGAGATATCAACCCAGGGTTTGTGATATTATTCAAGAGATTGGAAGCGTTTTTTTTTGAACAATTGATTACATTTGCAGGACGTGTGACTGCAAGGCAGAAAAATATAATTTTGTTTCTAAATTTTGTGGTTAACGCTTTTTCTAACCCAAAAACGTTTGAAGAAAATAATTTGAATAAAAATAATAAATTAATTTACAACTCAATCTTGGAGATTTTAAATATAAACCAAGCTTTTAAATCAAATTGCAACCAACACTTTTAATAGACTAATTATTACTTTTTAGTAGAGACGATTTTTAAACCTTATATTTTAGCGTCGGTGCCTGATTATTATTTGCAGTTTTGACGCAATGCATGCTGTACAAAAAAAAAGAAATTAGCTCATTCGAAGTCGCCATTTACTAATTTTACTTGCAATTTAAATTTTCTTGTTATATCATAAAGAGTCTTTTAATTATAATTTTTGAAAGCAAACTATGATAAAATTTCATCAAAAGCTAAATATAATCGAGCGTGAATAATATCATTCAGTGTAGTCAAGGTTTTAAGAAACATTTGTTTGAAAATTACCGTTTAATATTGCCCAGTTAGGAGTAGATTACCTCATAGGGGTACGATAGGTGCAAATACTCCGTTAAACCCTTACTGCTAAAGCAGTAGGCTTATGCTCTCAAGTGAACTTAATGCCCAGCACTGCAAGGAGCTTAGCCTACTCCAATGAAAGAGAAATGCAGGATGAAGTATGACAAACTTCAAAACCAAACAAAAACAACAATTTATCAACGAGTTGTGGCACCATTTTCAATAAAAAATTCTTATAATAATTCATGGCTGTTTTGACAATATCCTTGATACGTCACGCTGTCGAATTTATAAAGTCTTCCAAGCATACTTTAGTAGAAACGGCCACCCGCCATTTTGTAATTGATAGTTACAAGATGGCCGGCGAATCAATTCCTGCATGAGCTGAACTTACAACAACAATATTTAACCATAATTTATCGTTCTATAAAGCATCATGTAATTGCAGCGAATTGCTTCAGTCATTCTAAAAGTTGTAAAGCATAAGTTGGTTGTAAACAAGAATGACCTCACTGCTATTTGCTGCTTATCTACCTGCTACATAGTTCAAGCTACAGTTCGCTTCCTAACATCAAATTGCTTTTAACTATTCATAAACAAGTATAAAAAACGTATACAATACTTAAAATATTATTTGTTCGTGATTAAAATCATCAATCAAACAAGACACAATGTTACAAGGAAATACGCAAATATCTTTTCACAGAATAATTTTCATGCCTTTTTTCCAAAGAACTTCATTGGTGGTTTCATTGTACACTTCCTATGCTTCGATGCATCGGAAGCAAGGATACAAGTTTTAGACTATCATAATCATATAGATGTGTAAAAGTTTTTGCCTTATTACCTGCGCGTAACTAATGTTTCATAATTTTTTTAAACTCGAAACAACATTCAGCCTTGATTTATGAAGTTTTTCCAAAGCTTTTCCAAAGCTTCACTAAGCTAGTTTTGAAAACTCAAATAGATTTTGAACTGCTGAAACAAGTCCGATAAAAGAGATTGCTGATTGGCAGTTTTTATTTTAAATAGTGTTGGTGTTGTGACCAATGATTATTTCATTCGCAAGGTCTACTCGATTTGCTAAGTGGAAGCTGACTCTATCAGTGCGTTCACTGTGAGGTAGTTTCATACTTGAATCAAGATCATTTAATGTTATCTTATTCTCTCTGCTTTGTCTTTTTGCTTAGCATTGAGCACTTTTTGTAGTATTAATAGTTTTCATTGTTTTTAATGTTATCTTAAGTATTTTTAAAGCAAGTTTCCATATCGGGCTATTTTGTCGCCACATAGCATTTTTTGCTCTGATAGGTTGTAAGTTCTACTAAAGTGCTCACGAACTATGTGCAAAAGTTAAAGAATAATCAACTCGACACATCAACCCTCCTTAAATGACAAATTATGTTTTTTTTTCCACCAGACGCAGCTACAATATCAATATACAATCGCGATCACTTTGGTCTAATTTTTTCTAGTCGCTTACTGATTTCTTGTGACTAACTTTTCTTTAACTTGAGCCGGTCCCTTTTCATACATCTCTCTCCGCATTATCAGCAACTGGTTAAGCTTTAAGCGAGTGCCTTCGCCTACATGGACCAAGGTCGTAAAATTAAATTTTTTCTTGTTTCATTCGCTCTTCGTTTAACTTTTAATTAAATTTTTTAAACGACAAACGGTCAAAATATACAAAAAAAACGAAAACCATTACATTTCTCTGGCTTTTTAACAAACAATTTTTGCAACAAAGCAAAATTACTACAGCAATTACTTTTGAAATTACTGTTTAGTTTTTACTTGTGGACAACCGCATGCATTGCAAACATGAAAATCAAATCATCCAACTAACTTTTGTTTAAGATTTAATTCAAACTTTTTCATGCGACTTTGAAATGAAAAATGGCAAATATGATATGACCCATCATGAAAATTGATTTTAATCTAAAAATCAAGAATTGGAAGGTAAAAAGGTTAGACCACGGTCAACGATGCCATTTTATGACACCAGTAAGTTTATACATCCATGTTTTGTTAATAAAACATAAATCCAAGTTTCAGCCATATTCTATTTCTTGTCACCATCAAAAACTGTAAAATGATTTCCTTGGACTTTACGAAGCCAGCCGTTCATTTTTCTAGCGAAAAACTGTATTCGCTTTACTTTTTTTCAAATGCTTTTGGAATAATATCATCTACCTTCAGTAATTCAGATTTATACGTTGTAGACGTATCACAACGTAAGAAAAAGAAACCGAATAGTTTGTGCCAATGACGAGTATACTGTGTTACTGAAGCTCGTAAACGGTATGACCTCATTACTGGCACGTAACCACGTTTTTAATAATTGACAAGTAAATCCAAGTCGACGTGCTGTCATAGATGTTTGATGATGATGATATCATAAATTTTAAGAAGTCGTAATTTTTATTTCTCATTTTCTCTTAGAAATTATGCTTACAACCTAAATCGGAAATGCTTTGGTATAGGGTACAGGCTATCATGCTGAATATCATGAGTTCTCATTTTCTGTCTTAAACAGGTCGCTTTTACGTGAATTAAACGTTAAGCAAGAAACAATTTATTGCTTCCTGATTTGATTTTCAGTTTCAAACAAAATTGCTTAAAATATGTACACAAAAGTAGTGTGGCTAATATAGCAAATGTAATACTAGGGTAATTGGTGACATTGTCTTGATCTGAACAGGAGATTATTAATCCAAAAGCTACCGTTGTACCTCTCTGGCACTCAAATATTTCGATCTTCGGTATTTTAAAGCAGATTGAAACAAAAAAACATCGATCTTGCGCGGAATCGAACTCACAACCTCCAGAGCGCTAGTCAACTTGCACTCAACCTCAGTCTTGAAACAACTTTCTCTAACATTTTAAATCCGATGATATTTGATGCGGTAGATGCATTGCATGGAAACCAGATTCTCCAGACTATAGTTTTGACAGTTAGTGGCAATGCTGTTTGTAGTAATTGCCGCGCAAACTTCAAATGCAATATTTCTCAAAATAGTGGTAAGTTATTTTGTTGTAATTGCTGAGCCTAAGGATAAAGGGATTATAATGCAAACGCATGTTTGTTTTTTGACCGAATTGTTTCAACTGGTAATAATCAAACAAACAATATTTGTCAATTTTGCGGAAAACATTTGTTTATCTTCACTATTTCAGGAAATTCAAACTAAGGGTTAAATGCAGCAACAACAGATCTTTTAAGCGAACGATTAAGCTATTCGTTTACTTGGTTAATTGAGAATTAGTTTCGTGAAGTTTATAGGTAGATCATTAATCGTCGCTTCTAATCGGTGAAGTTCCCTGTTGATGCATCCAATTCTAAGAGCTTAAAATCATTCGTTTTCGCCTCTTTTAATTGTCACCGCTTCGAAAAATTTGTTTTGGAAGTTTAGAACAGGGGTACACATTACATTATTGAACGATGGTTTTGATGCAGAAGTGAAGTGCATAAATTTTCAATAAAACATATTTAAATCGCACATCTGTTTTTACTTTTTATTTTTACTTTTAAAAAGGAATAATTGTATAAACGAACAAAAAATAACCCAAAACGTCACGACGAAGTAAAAATTGTTGATACTTTATTAACAAATCAATGAGCTTTTGTTTCACCGGTTTAGTCACAAAGTCGTAACTGAACAAAGTGGTAATAGAAGTTTAACCAACAGCAAGAGCTTTACGTCTATAAGACCAGTAAAACTACTTGTTTTACTAGCTGGTAACTTTATAACTCCTGTTTATTTGATCGATTTGACGTTCAATCTTCGGTCAGCGTCAATTTGTTTTTAAAGCTTGACGCACGTATTTTGATTGACACCGAGTTTAACAGCTCGACCAGTAGCCATGCACACACTCACTTTATTGATGCCTTGATGAAGTGTTATACGTAGCCATTAAATAAAAAGGTTCCATCCACACTGCTGTAGTAACACCAAGTTAAAAAACAGCTTTTTATGGAATGCGCATAAACCTGATATAAAGTTGTCAACGACCTATTTCCTATGAAGGTTCGTGATGTCATAACTGGTTCATCTTTAATCAAGAAAAAAAGTAACGGTCGTTTGCGCGTCGGTTTGTTGTTTGTAAACGTTTTTATCACGTTGAAAAATAATAACTTTCTATTTTTTTCCAGAGCAAATTTTACAAACAGAAAGCACATAAGGCGCCTCTACGGTCGTATATAGCAATTAATAATATCCGTCTGACCAGCACACAGAACAAATGGTCAGGTCGTATTTTATCCTTGACACTTCGGCAAACAGCATGAGTACTGGCAAGCACACTGGAATAGACATTATGGTTATTTTGAAGGCATCGGACTAAATCAAACTTAATAAAAGTCATTTACCGCTATCAAACCGCTCGACCGTTTGCCCTAGAGATGCGCAAATCATTTATGCACAACAACCAATCCTTTTCCGAAATGACATTAATTTATGAGCAAGATTTTATGACAGTAGACATCGTACAAACAGTGTTATGATCAATATATACCATGAATCGGACCCACGCCGTGTGGAAACTGATAGAGATGGCTGGCCGCCATTTTGTCTTACGGAAAAGTCGTAATTTTTTATTAGAAAATTATGAGTGTTGATGAACCAAAAATTTCCATAGTTTTTGCGTAAAAGTAAGATAGTGGAAATCTTTGTGGTTATCTTATTTTTATTACTTATTGCACATATTTATAACTTGAAGCCTTATCGAATCAAGAGAAAGATAACAGTCATCAACTAGGCTATATGCCGGGACAGCATCATCGTGACACAGCACCATTTATCGACACCGGAAATTAATGTAAACATAACAAAATGCAACCATTCTTCTAACTTAAAATATATATTTTGTTATCAATTTAATCGATAAACAGATTAAGCAATTTAAAAAAAAAAATTATGTGACTTCTTTTATTTTTATCTAACGAGCAACCCCTCAAAGCAGGAGTTTCCAAAAAAAAATATCACAAAGGATATTCAACCAGCATGTGGGATTTTGTTTCGCTTATGATAATTTTCATAGAAAGTCTCAAGATTTAATTTTACCTAAGAATTTTTTATAAAAATGCTTCTCACAATGCTTGGACGGTGTTAATTTATTGCAAAATTAGCCCTTCACACACCAAAGAAAATCTATGGATCAGCTAAGCCTGAATCCCAGCTCAACCCTGTCATAAGCAATGACGAAAAACATCAGTGAACCCAGTCCTGTAATCGTTTGCTTGGCCTGCTTATTACAAATGTACAAAAAGTTAAAAATTATTTTTAGGTAAACATTGCAATTACACTATGTCCGCTGCAAAATATCGGCCACTGAATCGAGTGGAGTGTTACAAACAATATCAACCTCGGAGATCGATTCTACGTCAGTGGTTCAAATCTTTTTGTGTGAACGAGAATGAATAGGTCATTGCTTTCCTAGTGTCAAATCAACCAATCTATCAACGATTAATTGAGTAAGTTATCGTACTGAGTTACTTCGATTAGAACTCTTGTAGAAGTCCGTTGACAATTGTCACTCAATTTTATTTGAACTCATTCACTTTGCACCTTCCAGACCGCACAACCAATGACCCATACGGTCCGTTTTGTTTGCCCTTGGTTTTAGTATCTTTTTATTGTTTTGTTCTTATTTACCTGCGGTAGAAATGACCTTTGCTTCAGCAATCAGCTTGTAAACCTGCTGGGACTCTGTCAAGCAGCGACTAAAATAGATCTTCATTCTGCAGCTGATTTGCTCCAAAAAGTACCTTTGTTGGAAAATTTTCTGCCTGTGCATTTATGCAACATTTGACGTCGGATCAAAGTTGTAAAATTTTCTAACTTCTCTTGCGTTGTCATAGTGATGATGTGCAACAGTTAACAGCCTGTGAGGTCCTGAAAACAAAGTGGGCTGCCGCAACTGCAGGCATTTATCGACTTCAACTTTATTGAATTTTCCTGGTGTTTTAAATAAATTAAAATTAGCCTTTTTTTCTTACGAAGTTATTGTTTTATGAAGTGAAGCGATTTTCTTGTGATAAAAACTTAACCAGACTGACTCTAAGTTCATCTTTACATTGATTCAGCGTCTGCAGACTTTGAATCAATGTAAAAAACAACTGATTCGATGATTGGGTTCTGCCAGGCACTAAGAAATTGACGTCTGAACAAAGTTGTCGGTAATAAAAACGCATTTTCTTTTCTTTGAAAAAGCGACTATTTCATCAAGATATATTTTCAGACATGCAACAAATGGAAAAGTCTGATAACAGAAAACACAACAAGCTACAAATCATGTTCCCAAAAATCTGAGAAACTCGTGCAATGCTGACGAAAACGAATTTACAGCGACTAAAGTCAAATCCTAAACAAAAGAAAACTGCTTGTATTCTGCAGCAGATTGTGGTTACAATCTAGACCAGTAGTTCTCAAAGTTTATGTATTGTGACCCGTTACAGAAATCGACACATTATCATCAACAACGCATAAATACGTAAAGTTGCAAACATTTATTACAAATGAATTAGGCAAGTAGACTAACAATACTAAATGATGATTCTTCAATGAGCTCTTTTTTAATAATAGAATAGATTTTGGTCAGATACAATCGTAAATCACCATCCATTATATGCATTGGATGGTGCAGTGTCGCCGTAGTAATGTGATGTGAAAAGTGCCGGGAAATTTGTGCAGCAACAAGTTGACGCTTACAGTTCTAATTTACCACATTTGGATTGCAAATCAATAGGTGACAGTTTGAGCTTTTGGGATCAGAAACCGGTTTTAAAGACAACCATTGTAACCAAAAAGTGGAGCCAAATATCCTAGGTTTGATGATGTTCCTGTGGAAATGTCTAATCCTTGTTAAACAATTTCTAAGCTTACCTGAAAATGAAGACTCTGTTTATCGTTGTTTCAACGTATCCAAGTGATAGGTATTAGACCAAACAACTTCCTGGATAAGATTGTCTGCAACTATGACTCTTTGATCTTATTTTTGATGAAAACATTAAAAAGTAATGACGATAATTATTAAAATAGAATGAGTAAACAATATATGACATCTTAGTGGGACGTGCGGAAAGGACGCTTTACACTGCGGCACAAAAAGTAGGATTGCTTCTTTAGTCATTTCGAAACCAAGAAATCAAAAAAAAAAGTAATCATTCATCAGCATCCAGTCAGTGTTTCTTCGTTAATCAAGATTTTCTATCATAAATAAACGAGAAACGTGAGTGATGCTTTTGTTTTACTAAGTGCAGAAAAGCCTTTAGTGTGTTTTCTGTCGTAAAATTTATAGAAAGGAAGTGGTTTTGATTGCGCCTATGCAAATATGAAGAAAAGTTAAACAAAATTTTGGCTTATTGGTATAAAGTGACTAAGTCAGCTGTTACCTACAGCACATAAAACTTTTTGTAAATAAAGCTACCAGCCTGTCTATGTTGTGTAACCATCTAAAATATTCTAGGATTAAGTTACAGTACCGTAGTTCAAAGAATTAGTTTACTAATAATTTACTAAGGATTAGTTTAGATGAATTAAGATATTTTCCTGAAGAAGGCAGAAAATTTTGCCGAAAACGTTTGAAATTATGTATCTGTTTCATTTCTGTATTAATTTTGAATTATGCAATTCAATGTTATTAAGTTGTTATCGATTGTCTGTCTATAATAATAAAAAAATATTTCTTTCTTTTACTCTTTTTTCTGCCATGATGTTTCAAGGTTGGAATAGTCGGTCACAAAAAGAAAGTTAAGTTCAACTTCATTGGAATTGTCGGTAGGCTACTTTCGTAACAAGATGTGGGCAAAGTTTTTCAAAGAAAAGTATGCCATCCTTCCATTAACTTTGTTTCAAAAAAGCGACATTATAAGCATTGGCAGCCTTTACCACAACCACTACGATATCTTTCATTTGAAAACTACTTTTAAAAAGTAATTACTAGATTAACATTCTAAGTTCCTTTATGTTTAAAGTGTTGCAGTCTCATTGAACAGCCATTCTGAGCCATGCATCATTCATAAACAAGCATAATCAACTGAATTGTATACAAGGCACTTTTTAATCCTTTGTTTTGATTTTATTTTTGGAGCTTAGCAAATCGTTTGTTGCAGAATGAAATATCTGAAAAAAGTTTTTCAACCAGATCATCTTTATCTAATTTTGAAATAGCCTATGTTTTTATTTGCTTTGTTTCATTTTCATTTTTGTAAGTGTAAGACATCAAGCTTTTCACGTTTAGTGGGTATTAAACCATAGACAATAGAGGCAAAAAAGCGAAAACCGAAATTTGTTTAAGTTATATCTTTAAAAATGCAAGTATTATTGCCAACTTTAAGGTTTGCGAAAATAACTTGAAATATAAAGAGCGCTCTTTTATTTGTTTTAGCTGATATCTCCATGCCTAAAAGTGAAGTAATGGTCCCTAACTGGGATCTGTGGACCTCTGGGGTACTTTTATGCTAACTTCAAGGGAGTCCGCGTTTCATAATCTAACTTTTGAGTAAGGCTGTTTGTTATAGGTTTATCAACTAAAAAAGGTGAGAACAGCTGCCTTGAAGTAATTTTCTTATTATTATTGTAGAAGTCGGTAAATAAGCTGTTTTCTAGATTTTTGCCGATACATCTTTTAATATTTCGTGACTTGATGCTGACGTCACATAGACGAACGTTTTGAAATAACAAAAGTGATTCAATTTGCCATCTGTGCTGTGGATATATTGGACATAGCCGAGTTGAAAGACACCTAATAATAACCTCGCTGTGCTCCGTTGATGACAAGATGGGAGTCGATGGCTTCACCAATTTGGCTGTGATCACTACCAAATATATATTCTGGTGGTATGACCTGTCTTTAGACATAACGTTGAATTTCAGTAAATTCACGCTAATCAGTGCGATATACCTTACCAAAAAAGTTTTCAAAGTTCAGAACTATAAACTTAAATCTTGCCGCGTTTTCAAGTCTGCGAATGATAACCAGGTTAATTGCAGACTTTTGTTTTTTTTTGAAGGTCAGGTTGAAAGATAAATGCAATACGCTTTGAAAATTGACATTTGTTTTCAAATTGCTACGGTTTCTTCTGTAGTTCACGCCAATAAGCTTTTTTTGCACAAAGGTCATTGTGGTCTTGCTCCATCTTAGGTAAGATTTTAATTTTTACCTAAAGAAGCTTTTAATTTTTACTCGTGCTTTCGACCATTATTTATGAATTGATATTTTTGTAGTCGTAAAGAGGTTAAAGAGAGGGTTGAAGAAAATAGGTCAATCCCTTATTCTATTTATGCTCAGTTTTTATTTCTACCTCTCTCTAAAATATTTGGAAACCCTTTCTCATATAAAAATAGTTGTGAATTGTTTAAAACTAAACATGTTTTGTCGGGTTTGTTGGGCTGTGTGGTTCCATCGTTTAGCCATTTGATGTAACAACTGTTTTGCTTTTGTAAAGCCACTCAAGTGCACAATCAAAAGAGCAAGGATTAGGGAAAAGGAAAACAGCAAAATCATTATGCAGTTAGTATTTGATTAAATGCTGTACAATACATCCAGAGTTAACATCACCAATAGCTTATTGCATCTAAACTATGCTCATCATCATCATTTTGCTCCTTCCTCGTATGGAGGATTAGATTCAATGCGCCATTGTTCTCGACCATGAGCTGTGCGTATTCCACTTTCATAAGTTAATTTTGTCCATTTTGTGATGTTTGTTGTCCAAATCATTCTTGGTCTGCCTTTATTTATTTTACCGTTTATCTTCCCTTCTATTAATGATCTTTGTAACGAGTTTTGGCTTATTGTGTGTCCGAACTACTTTAATTTTCTTGTTTTGACTATTTGTAAGAGAATTTTGCTTGAAATGAATTTGGAGAGTACTTCATCGTTAGTGATATTTTGTTTCCATGAAATTTTTAACATTTGCCTGTATGTCCAGAGCTCGAAGGCATCGATCCGTTTCTCCATTTTTTGTGACATTGTCCAAGTTTCAGAATTCTATGATAGGGTTGACCAGATATAGCATTTTAAGATCCTGAGACGAATTGATAAATATAAACGTTGATTGGTTAAAATATTTTTCATTTTTCCAAATGCTGGGCTGGTTTATTATGCTGAGCGGTTTTAATTAGTTTCCGTTATAAAAATCCCACAAACAGCACCCAGCCATTGCATTATAGCCTACTTCTACATTCAACAACTGATGAAGAAAAATAATTTTTAAAGGTGTATTAATCTTCTATTTAATCTATTACAAAGCAGGGGGTCTAATTCAACAGACTGGCTGACTCATGAAAAGTATTTAGATGTAAAAAAACGTCGATACGATGTGATTTGTATTAATATAGCGTTGTTTATTAGCATTTTATCTTTGACGGGAAGGCATTGTTTCTCACAATTTTTCTTTCGATTTTCGTTATGAACAATACAAATCATAGAAGTACCAGCCGTATCACCGCAGTAAAACAACACTGACTGAGCAGTGAGCAAGCTATTTGTATTTGTATTTGCACCGTTTAAACAACGCTTCTGTTGTGCAAGTGATTATTAGAAATTGGAGTAATCAAAATACTAAAGTAGCCTACACCAACAATTTCCTCAGAAGATATAACTTTAAATATTTAGAGGCACTCTTGGCAACTTATGACCTCCCAAAGCGCTGTGGCACACGTCTTGGTAAGCATCGCCTTACCAGGAGAGTCCAGCTATTGATACATAAAGGTTCTTAAGTCAAACTATTTGTAGCCTACCCTACATGGGACGCAGACCTTTGCGAAAAATGTAGGATGTCCTATCCTAGTAGGTTGTTTAGTTGCAGTTTTAGAAAACAGTTATTAAAGCGGTTGCTTATTTCATCACAAGCACCTTTGCTTGAGATGAAGGTCGCGATGTGTTAATCGATTTATGTTTAAAATTACTGTGCTTAGAAGTTTAAATTTTGCGATTGAGCAAAACCGTAAATGGTCAGATCTTCAAAAGTCAGTTTCGACGTAGTGTGACGTCGCACTTGACAAAAAATGCAAATGTTTCTAAAGCACATTAATTTATTTTGCGTCGAATCAACAAGCGGCCACGAAAAATCGATGAAGATGAAAGAAATGACATTTTCTGGGTTGCTGGAATCGTAATTTGTGACAGTGATCAGTCTGCATTGTACAAACGTACATCTTAGGTTTTTTAACGTTATCTAACAAGATCAAGAAAACAAAGATACCGAAACGCTGCAATTAATCATTAACATTTCCGGATAGCTTTCGTCTTGTCATTTTCTTGTTGCTCTGTTGTGGTCAAAAATTATAAGAAATTAAAAATGTAGCATAAGTCACAAAAAGAAATACAAATAACAATGTTGAGAAGTGTTAATACCTCATTCTTATTATCATATACTTGCCTCAAGTTTCAAACTTATGTTTAGCAACGGATGACTGAGACGTATATTTTCGGTATGCGTGCTATGTATAGCTTTCGTGTTTGGCTGCTTTCTTTCATTAAACCGAATCAAAAATATTTTACGACTTAAAAAAGGCTGCACAGCAGTGCTGCTATTGTTCTACAGCTAATGGCACATAATTGGATTTTGTCTGGTGTTAACGAAATATAAAGTGTTAAATTTTTGAAGAAAAAAACTAATAAGATAATTTGTGTTCAGACTCAATTGAGCAAAAGGACTTCAACAGTTTTTTCACTTTTATATGTTTTTTTGTTTTTTTTGACAACTTGACTATTGTCTTACAGAGAAACGATCTACAGAACAAGTTCATGAAACTACTGCACCAGATGTAAACATTCGTCACGGCTGATTGATGCTGGCAATAGAGCAAGATAGATGACGCGTGCCAGCCGTCATGACCTTGTCACTCCGACATTTAAAAAAATGATTCATCAACATTTTCAAATAAAAGGAATGCTGTAGCGAATTATTCTCTTTTGTATTCTCAGTCTTTTAATGATGTAACTTGTAAATTCAAATGTTCGCTTAGATGTTGCTTTCTGCACAACTTCAATGCATAAAATGCAAAAGCGTCTCGCTCTCTTGGTGAAATCTGTAGGGCTGTGAAAAACAAAACATTTTTGAACGCACAATTTCTTTGTCTTGGTTTCGTTGCAAGATCCAAACGATTTTGATTCGTTATGGGCTCAAAACAAAACCCAACACATGAGAATCATAAAATTCATCAATCGTCTTAAAATTCCTAGTTGCCTACGTAGTCTTCTTCGGCCACGTTTTTGGAAAGTTTTTCTATTCAATTTTTATGACGTAGAGTTGCTCGAAACAAAAATATTTTTAATTTGAATAAAGAATCCATTCGTTTCGACACTAAATTTCTTGTCTTGGTTTGATTACATTCAAAGGCGTAGCCGTATGCTCAATGGCCTCTCAATTATGTAAATTGCAGATTTACAAGTGATATTTAATTTATCTCACTTATCGCCTTCATTTTTGCGATGTAATCGTTTACCTTAGAAAAAGGCAACTGACATC
Source organism: Aplidium turbinatum (assembly GCF_918807975.1). Lineage (NCBI taxonomy): Eukaryota > Metazoa > Chordata > Ascidiacea > Aplousobranchia > Polyclinidae > Aplidium > Aplidium turbinatum. The sequence continues at coordinate 28,103,215 of NC_137475.1, read as the reverse complement.
TACTGGCAACCAGGGTATGGGATGGAATAGAATGGAAAACGTTTTTTCCATCTTCCATCTTAAGATTTTCTTCCATCCCATTTTCATTCCATCATATTACAAATCTGCCATTCCATCTCAAAAATTTCTTCCATCTTCCATCAGCAAATTTTGTGATTTCTGCAGCCATGCTGCGTTGTATCTGCCACAACTCCACAAGTAATTCCGCTAACTATAAGTTAAATTTCCGCTAAAAATTTAACAGCAGTAATTTTCTACGGATTAAATAGGTTGCGTCTGGTGTCAGAAGTTAAAACTAGAAGACAAATTTCTATGGTCTTGCTTTGGTGCTACATTTGTTATACAAGGAGCACATCGACATGAAATGCGTTGAGATGACTGTTTTTCGTGTTTTGGCTGTTTTCTCTTGCTGTCATATAATGTTATTGAATCAAATCGAAAATGGAATTATTTCAGTTTAAGAAACGTAATCAAACGGCAACTTTTACTCAAGTTGTTTTACAATTAAAGGGTGTTAGAAAGTTAATGATGGAATTGGGATGGATTGATCTTCTATCCCATCATCCAAATCTTTCATCCCATTCCATTTTTGACATTTTTCATTTTCCATTACAAAATATGCCTTCCATTTTCCATCTTCCATTTCATCCCATTCCCTACTGCCAACAGTAAGCACAAATCTATGTGATGTTACGAAATAGGAACGACAACTTATTTAAAACTTTAGAGGTATGACAAAGCCTCTAATATGTTATTCCTGGCAGATTCGCATACTTACAAAGGCTTTGAATTAGTAACGCACGGTCAGTTACCGAGATTGACGAGTAAAGTTTCCTGGTATTGTTGAAGTGTTGTTGTTCGTAAATTATTCAATCCACTAAGTGGCGCTCCCGGTGCCACTAAATGTCTTCAGTCCTGAAATGGGTTGCTCTAGCCCAGGAGCTCCCAACTACCGGGTCACGAAAATGTTGCTACCAGGTCGCTCGCTCAATCCCATATCATAAACCTAACGGGTGGCATTGGGAACGCATGGTTTCAGCACTGAATTTAAAGAATAGTACCGATATAGTTATAAAGGGCCCTCAAAAACCATGATACTAATGAAATATTTTAAAGTAAACACCTTGTTCACCAACCACCTATCAATTAAATTGACTTATTCCAGCAATGAAGTGAAACTTATATTATGTTTATAAGCTATGTAATGTAAGTTATATATAGGCTACTATATACTTATACTGTATATAGGCTACTATTAAGTCTATTTTTGCCTCTTTTAGTCCGCCACTCCACCATATCTTTTTTTTTAATCACAAACTAACAAAATTTAATTTAATAACCCTCCTTTAACGAATATAACTGTAAGCAATATAGCTATGGCAATACCTTTTTCTGATTACAAGTGGTGGCTTCGTAGGCAGATTCGATCTGACACGAAGAAATTGGACTTCGTGATGCTCTACAATAGCCTAAACTAAAGGAAGACTTAAAGGCATACTAAAGGAAAATTTCAAACCGGAATTAAGCATTAAAATGAGTAAACTGAACATTCAAGAATACATTTCAAAAACAATTACCCAAAAAAATTTGTTTTCAATGGCGCTGGCAAGGCCCAAAGTCCAGTGTTTCATTTATTTTCATTTTTTTCAAAATGACCAAAACGTGCAAACACAGCTCAAGAATACGTCATAAAGTCCAGCAATAACAAAAACCACGTTACCAATCTGATGTTTTGAGCAAACTGTCTGCTGTTTTGATGTTAAAATGTGCTGTTTTGATGTAAATACATACATAGCCTACAGTCAAATCGCCCGCAGTAACAATTATTGCGTGATCGGTTGATTGCTAGACTTTATGACGTAGACTTTATGACGTTCTTTACAGTCGCACGCTTCGTTGCTCAGGCCAATCTCGTTTTGAAAGCTCTGACAAAAGCACGCGCACAATGGTGGTCAGACCGCAATGGGGCAAAATTTTATTGAAAATCGTTTTATGGTAGCATGTTAAACACAAAGAACGTGGAAAATCGCCAAGTCAGGTTTTTCCTTTAATACCCCTTTAATTACCAGTCCTATACAAGCACGTTAAAAGGACTTGATTTCCTAGCCACGTGGAGAACAAGCTGACGTGACTATTTTATACTTTTCTTCCATAAAACTGTTCAGTTCAGCTGTTTTTTTATTTCTGACCATCATATCAAAAACAATACACGTCAACATAGCAAAGGCTGAGAAAAAGGTAGAAGCGACAAAACGCGAACGTTAAAACGTGCTTGTGACCGAAGTAAGTTATTGGATTGAAAGAAATGGTTGCAACACATTCAGAAAAAATTAAGATATACAGGGAAAATAAAAAAAAGAAAATGTTACAAACAAAAAAACAAAAACAAATAAACAACATAGGCTATATTTAGGCTATAGCTTTGTTAGCCCACATGGCTTTAGCTGATATTTTTAAGATTTGTATGGACAGTTGCTATGAAGATCGGTCATGGTGCGTTATCAAGAGTGCTGATGGTCGTGAAGGGAACACGTCTTGATGCGTTTAGCTCATAGCAAAGAAGAGCAAGGCAGGCAAAGAAAACCCCACAAAGAAATCCTACCACGGGCAAAGCCATTTCAAGCGCAACGCACCAGGCCTTGCACGATTCACAAAATAGATATGTTGTGACTTGACGACATGAAAACAATGACTAAAACAAACTAGCAAAAACAACATCATCATCTTGCTGAAATGCAATTATACCCAGAGAAGTTATGTCTTGAAGACAGTAGCGTAGCCAGGAATTTAGAATAGGGGGGGGTTTGACGACCCATCGGCGGGGGGTCTGGGGGGCCTCCTCCAGAAAATTTTGAAAAATTACTTTGAATTTGGTGCATTCTGAGAGCATTTTCAACAGAAATGTGGGTATGAATATTCCTGTAAAATGGTGCTGTCCGGTGGCATAGCAAAAGGATAAGATCATGTTTTCTTCGGCATTTTTCGGAAATAAAGCTAAGTTTCTATGTTTTCTTGTTGCTAATTCCTGGTTGAGATGTTTAAATGTTTGGTATTGGCAAAACTCGCTCTTTTAATGCAGTTTTGTTTAAAATTAGGCAATTTTTTTTGACTGAAAGCATCATTCCCTAGCATAAAGAGACTGAAAGCATCATTCTCAATATCGTGGCGTCACACGCGTGCCAAAGAGGGAGGGGTTGTAAGTTGTAACCCCCAACTCTCAAGTTGAAACTCAAGTTGAAAAAACCTAAGGTGAAAATCCTGAAGCACAATTGTAAATTTCACGACGGCAACAAACGTTAAAAAGACCTAAGGTGAAACGCAGGGCGCTACAAGATACAATATAATATCTGACTCTCAACTAGAGAATGGTAAATGGAGAGAAGTGCTTGTTTGTTTAGAAAGGGCTTAATTTTTTTAGGCATATTCACCACATGGGGAAGACGCATTAAGTTCTACTGAGTAAGCATCTTGCCCTGTAGCGCACCCAGCATGGGGCTAAAGGGGCTCAAGCCCACCCCAAACCTGCCACCAAAAATGAAGTTTTTGTACAGTATGTTCCCATTTATACCTTTTGCTTACAGGTTAGATATGAGTAGGACACAACAATACAACAGGGCTGAGCATTATAACAATATATTTTACATATTTGCAAATAGTTTTAACAGTCTAACGTTTTCGGCTTAACTTAAGCCCTCATCAGGAACCTGAAAATATTTATAAAAATGCAATAAATTTCAACTTCTTGAAGGTAAAATTACATTAGGAAAAGGCAACTACATAAATAACTACAAAAAAGTGTGCACTACAGGAAACGTGATAGCCTACAACAAGTAAATGTTGATTAGAATGGACTCTCCTCCAGCAAATAATTGTTTGTTTAAATTTTGGATTTAGCGTTTGATTAACACTGCATCCTGAAATTTTGTGTCAAATTTGGTATTTGCCTTTGCGTAAAATTTTAAATGAATCAGCAGAGAATTTTCGATCTGTGCAAAAAGAACACTTCATGATATGGTCTTTGATGGCACTTTTCTTTAACTCCCTAAAGTTCAGATGCTCCCGTACTCTTGTGATCAAATGTCTGGTGCACATGCCGATGTACCGTACGTCAATGCAGAATCACACGGTCATGTCAAACTGTATACGACATTTGAGCAGAGAGATGAAAGCGTCTGGGACTATAGTTGAAAATACGAACTAATTTTGAATATTTTGTAAGTAGGGAAAAGGTCCTCATCAAGTTTACTGTTTACAAAATTAGTGTTTTTTTCAAATTGTTTTCGTGCTAGTTGTTGTTTTTGCACTTATTTGTGTTGGCAAACAGAAAGCTAACTCTATTTTATCATACATAACAAAAAAATCAAGATCTATAGAAATTTGCGAGAGTGGACGACTGGACGTAGGGATGAGGATGCTGATGGTGCTAGTCGCGTGGGGTCAACTAGGCCAACTTCTAATCTGATTGAGAGAACAAATCGTGATGTATCGGCAACCGATGGGTTGTGGGCCGCCGTGTGTGCTTTTAAATATTAATCAAAGGGATGAGCATTGGCCTATTGTCACTGTCACTATTGTCGCAAATCACTCGGCCGACATTTTTAAATTAGCCCTCCTCCCTAATTCTTTTTTTTGGATGCGCTTCTGATCTTGCCTGCATTGAGAATCAGAAAAAAAATGTAAAAAGTGATGCAATTAAAATAATTTGATGTTCGTCGATCAAATTAATTTTATTGATTAGGTCCTACTAAACTTTCACTTTCTGATTTGATTCGTAATACAAATTTAACAACCTATGCAGTATGAGTATTGTATCAAATATAGTTATTACTTTCTAAAACCTATACACCTAGTTTCTTTTTAAACCGGGGTCTCGTCGTCTAGTCTCAAAATATAGCCTAATACCTGCTCTTTATTCATAGCTATTGTTAGCCTGAACTTGATTGAAATACTTTCATTTTGTGAAACCCTGGCTAAAATAGCGCTGACGCCGTCAATTTTTTTGAGAGCCGACGCAGTACTTTACGCCGTAAAGTTTTTAGGCAATTCGCGCTGACGCTGACGCCGTCAATTTATTTCATTGACGTGTACAACACTGCCCGACAGGGTATCGAACCCATGCCCACCGATTCAGACAGTGGCGCCCGAGAACTCTCTCTGGCGTCACGCGCTTCTGACATCTGACGTCACGCGCGCTGGAATCCACTTGACAAATACTGTACAAATACCGCCGGCTTAGCAATCTCACGCCTTGCTTAGAAATCTAGGGAATTGAATTAAGGGGATTGTAAGCGCTGAATTTTTGTAAGAAGGCCTAATCGCATTCTGGCTAGTGCTTCGTACACACGTAGATTTGCCGTTATGTTACATGGTTGTTGTGTTTAGCGATTGCTATGCCTAGCCTACAGTCATGGGCGTCCGCAGGTTTTCGGTTAGGGGGGGTCAAGGTGGGTTCACTGCCCTTTCGGCTGGGTGCAAAATTTTTTGAAAATTTGACCATTACACCATCCAGACAATTTATCATTTTTATCAGTATTTACATTTCTACGAATTTTTATCAAAATTAGCCAGAGCAAAAATTATCAGAGTTATAGCCTATAATCGTTTTATTGGATACTATTATCGTGCTCAAGTGAACCTTGCGTAAAGTATAATATATACATTTGGGGTAATAATGCACTTTGTTTTGTCATAACTGTGTGGTTTCCGCAGCGACCGACCGCTAGTAGCTAGTAGTTCCAATAAGAGATAGTAAAGGAAGGTAAGAACAGAGAAAAAGAAGAATTTCAATTACGCGATGGTATTTGGGAGTCTATAATCTTTAAAAACCGGTCCATCAATTGAATGCTAGTTAGTAACTTACAGCCTTATTAAGATCATTTAGTTGAAGGTTTAGATCAGATTGCTGAGATTGGGTAGCCTTGTTAGCCTAGCGGACTTGCTAGCCTAATAGCCTACCAAGATCGTTAAATGCAATGAGTTGACCCACTCAAAGTTGAGTTGAGTTGATACACAGTGTATGATTATGTCACGCTTTGATGTATATCAAAAACATTTATTGGAAGTGTATCCAAACTTGTTGTTCGAATTTTGCTGGCAGGTCTCGGTGGCCGGTGCTGAAAGAAGTTTCAGCAAGCTTAAACTAATCAAAACATTTCACAGATCCACTATGATGCATGAAAGGCTTACATCATTAGCAATGATTTCCATTGAAAGTTCTTGTGTACGAGAGTTAGATCTTAAGAGCATTGTAGATGTGTTTGCTGCCGAGAAAGCTCTGATTTTTTATATTTTAAACGTAAACATATGTAGTGATGGACATCAGGAACTTTTTTAAGAAACGTAAACCTGACGCTAATTCTGCCCTGCAAGATGAGGCGGCACCCTCGAGCAAACAGCGCAACTGCAGCGATCGCCGCGGTGACGTCTCCACGCTCAACGCTTCAAAAGTCGCTGATGCTTCACACTCACCGATCAGCGACTCTGCGTCTGGTCGTACGCCATCGAGTTGTTATGCAACATCCGATCCTAAACCATCAACTAACAATACCACACCTGATCCGCCATCATCAACCAGCGATACCACACCTGATCCTAAACCATCAACCAGCATATCAATTTCTCACCTTGTTCAAGTTCGCCATGATTCAGATATCGGGAATCACGTCAATAACGTCCAATCCATATCCAGTGCGATGCGACACGAACTCTTAACTAATGTGTACACACCACCAAGTGACTATGATTTTCGACTAGACTCCAAGGGACGTAGAAGTTTTCGACATCCATGGTTACAGCAATATCAGTGGTTAGCGTATTCTCCTCTCCTAAGAGGACCCATGTGCAAATTGTGTGTGCTCTTTCGGCAGCCTATTCATCGTGGCACAACTGGCGCATTCATCAGTGCTCCATGTATAAAGTATAATGATTTCCATAACTCTGCTCGAAGCCATGTTAGTAGTGCTTGGCATTGTCATGCTCAGGAGGACGCTAACGAGTTCATCATAAATGTGAAATATCTGGAACGTCGCGTTGATAGTTTATTGGATAATGCTTTCAATGCCACAGTTGCCAGTAACCGTGCAAAGTTAGCCCCGATTTTGTCAAGCATCATCTTTTGTAGTACTCATGACATTGCATTAAGGGGAAAGGATTCCAAGTCCGGTAATCTGAATGATTTATTAAGTTTTAGAATTGAAGCTGGTGATGGAATTTTGAAAGATCACATGGAGCACGCAAGTGACAATGCTAAGTATACATCGGCTCGTATACAAAACCAGATGATAAGTTTGTGTGAAGAAACGGTTAGAGATGAAATTGTTACTGCAGCAAACAATTCCGTTGGCTTCTCAATCTTAGCGGATGAGACCGCTGACATTTCAGGAAAAGAGCAACTGGCTATTGGAGTGAGGTTTTTCGACGAAAAAAATCTCGTCATTCGAGAAGAGTTTCTTGGTTTTACGTCACTGAACAAAATGGACGCAGAAACGATTGCAGGGACAATAATAAATCAGTGTAATAAGTACGGTCTAAATTTAAACAAACTACGTGGTCAAGGATACGATGGATGCTCCACTATGGCAGGTAAAGAAAATGGAGTACAGTCACGTATTAGAAGCGAGTATCCGTTGGCAGTATTTGTCCACTGTTCAGCCCATCGCCTTAACCTCGTGGTCAACGATCTGAATGCAGTTTCGGATGTACGGAACACTATTGGAACAGTGAAGGCTATAATAAATTTTTTTAGAGAGAGCCCGAAACGAAGATGCCTAATACCAAACACGCCATTGTTATGTGAAACGAGGTGGAGCGCAAAATATAAAAGTATAAGACTCTTCGCGGAAAATTTCACCGAAATTCACAGGCAGTTGGAGAATTTAGAGCAGCACGAATCGAATGCAAAGGGACGGCAGACCGCACACCAGCTGCGGACCGCTTCTGGAACCTCTACTTTTGTAGTAACGCTACATATCATCGCTAAGTATTCATCAATTTTGGAGCCTGTCACCCAAGCCCTTCAGGCAGTCCAATTGAACATGTTAGGTGTCAAGAAACACATTGACAAACTCGTATCCATGTTTTGTGATCATCGGCAAAATGCAGAAACACTTTTTGCAGAAAACATTTATACAGCGGCATTGAAGTCAGCCGAAGAAATTGGTGTCACCATATCTGTCCCACGGCAATGTGTCCGTCAAGTATTCAGAGCAAATACTGGTGGCACCAGTGAGGAATACTATCGCCGCTCCATTTACGTTCCTTACATGGACTCTTTAATCCAGTCTCTGAAAAGCCGCTTCTCAGAGACGAACATGCCGGCATTCATGTTATACCGACTGCATCCAGCGCAGATGGAGAAAATTGACCGTTCAGACTACAAAGCCCTGGTCAAAACTATACACCAATTCTACAACTTTGACAATTTTCAGCAGGACGCCATGTCGTGGTATGACATAACAATAAAAGAAAAATTTCCTCAGTCCGAAGACCAGGAAGAATTGGAATTTGTGGACTTGGTGAAAAATATGGAACTTTTTCCAGCTGTACGTCAAGCGATGATAACATTACTGACCCTCCCCGCCACTACTTGTACGGTAGAAAGATCATTCAGCACAATGAGGCGGGTCAAAACATGGCTCAGATCAACCATGTCTGACGACAGGCTATCTGGGCTGTGTATGATGAGTGTCCACAGAAGCCGAATAAACTCGGACAAAAATTCGTTCATCCAAAAAGTCATCGAAAAATTCGGCAAAGACCCACGTCGACTTCACTTTTTATTCAAGAACTGATTAACTAAACTGGTGGCTGATTATTCTTTTCTGTATGATTCAATGTTACGAACAGCTTCATTGAATTCATGCCTATTTTTGCATGTTCTCGCTTTTTCATTTTTTATCCAACAATTTTCCAGGGGGGGTCAGCTGACCCCATTTGCCCCTATGTGCGGACGCCCATGCCTACAGTGGCGCTTTCCAATCAAGAGTCAAGACTAGGACCCTTTTTAAGTAACTACATTACTACAACCAGTGGCGGCTGGTGTCATGGAGCTGCAGGGCTGCAGTTCCACCTGAAAGAAAGAGAAGAGGGAAAATATGTTATCCTCTGTGTTTATCCGATCCGGTTACTTTTTTCACTTAAGAATTGCGGATCGAAAATTAAAATATTAAAAGTTTCGTTTGGCAACACCGATGTTGGGCAAACTCCTTTGCAGCCAGAGATTCTGGATTTCAAGCGCTCTGATTGGCTAAAAATTATCCTTGAAGTTCCACCTCTTTTGGTGTTTTACAGCAATTTTTGAATCTGTTGGAGCTGCATGGAAAACAGCCCCACCTAACCGAATAACTTTACAGACTGTGGGTCACAGCGGAAAACCACAATATCTTCGTGGGAAAGTTGTAACATAAAATTCCTGAATCCTTTCGTCTGTATGCAATGACACCGAAAAATTACTCTTCTGAAAAGAAAAAATAGCCACGGGCTGCCGAAAAGGAGCGCAACACGTACACACTGAAACTTGTCACCACAATACAGATTACTGAGGAAAAAAGACGGAAATTTGGTCTAGTTGGTAAGCACAAGCAAAACAGTTTTAATATTCGACCAACCTTTCTAACAACTATTCTAAAATGAGAGAATTGATTGCGATATTTCAAATGCGCATAACCAGCTTCTGTGACGTAATAGTCTATAAGCATTGTTATGCAATTTCACAGGTGTTCAAAAGGATTGTGTAATGTTTTACAGGTGTTACGAAGAGATGATGCAATCTCTGCTCATTTTTTAGCAATATTCCATGACGTAAGATGCCAGGTTAAAATAACGGTTTTATGTAAAGTTTGATTTGGGGAACGATTGTCCGTAACAATCAGAGATGTACGTATAGGCTACGCTGCAAATTCTACGCCGTAGACTTGCGGCGTAGACTTTTTGTTTACGCTAACGCTTGCGGCCACATTTTTTTGGATAATTTGCGCTTGAGGCTACGCCGTAAAGTTTTTGCGGTTTTTAGCGCATAGCGTAAACGCATACTTTTTAATGTTTTTTTTTCGCTACAACACGCCAATATCTTCAAGCGTTGCAGTTGAAAGAATGTTTTCAATGGGCAAAGACATATTGAAACCAAAACGCAACAAAATATCAGATGAACACTTTCAGATGCTTGTGTTTCTTCGTGAAAATTCAAAATAAAACTTGTTTGTTTCGAGTGGTTTATACCGTATGAATGTTTGGCACCTAGCAAACAAAATGAGTTTACGCTAGTGTATGCGCTGACCCTGACGTCGCCAACTTTTTTTACAAGTTGCGTTGACGCATACGGCGTATGGTTTTTCGAACGTTTGCGTTTCCGCTGACGGCGTCAATATTTTTTGTATGCACGTACATCACTGGTAACAACTGTTTAAAGTTAGTTTTTATTTCGCAGAGTGGCGATGAGCCATGAATGTAGAAGTGTTAGCTGTAGAGATAGGGTATTCAACAGATTATAGGAAGTGCTAGAGCATCTAAAAATCACTTGAAGCTTGTATGCAACGGCTAGGCTAGTCAAGACTAAGTTCAATACTAGTAAAGTTTGTCTCCAAAGCAATAGGCTACTGTTTTTTTTTTTTTTTAATGCAGCTTAGGAATAGGCTACATCAATTTTTCAACAAAGTTTAAATGCATTTTTTCAAAATTTGGGGTAAAAACATGCTCAGAACAAACCAAATTTAATGCAGTTTTTCAAACTTTTCTGGAGGAGACCCCCAGACCCCCCGCAAAATCATTTGCAGCCCCACTGCTCACAAACACCACCAGCCGCCACTGACTACAAACCATAATTTCTGACTCATTTTTGGGTCTTTTCCCACTCGCTCAAGAAGAAATCTTTATGTTTGAACTTAAGTTGGCAATGGCGGTCGACAAACCGTTGTGTTAATTTCTGGGAAAAAACCTAGAACATCACACAACTAAGGCGAAAGAGAAAATTAAATTGAGTCCTGTCTGTCATGAGTTACCAAGGGGGGGGGGGAGACTTATATACCAGTCCCAGGTATACAAGTCCCCCCCCCCCACCCCTCTTGGTCACTCATGACAAAGACATGACTCAATGGACATGGCTCTTTCGCCTTAGTTGTGTGATGTTCTAGGCGTTACCAATTTCTGGCGGTGGGATTCTCAGTCGTTCCGGTGTTTTTCGTTTGGTGCTCCTGGATGCTGTGGTTCAGCCTCAAGTTTGCTATGTTTGAATGAATCAATAAACGAATCAATAACGAAGATTATCGTGTCCTGATCATGTCTAGCCATAACCATGCCCAGAAGTGTTGCCGTCCCATCGACGACTGTAGCCTATATGAGCGGGCATGGCATGCCAAAGAGCAATGTCTGCTACAAAGACCGTTGTTTTATTGGCTAGATAAGTGAAGTGGGCTTTAAAGTAATTTAAGGTTTTTAGTTGAAAGCAAGCCAGCAGCACAGCGTAAAAATGTCAAATTGGCAATTGACCCTTTTAATGTTGGCGGAACAACAGAGTTGTGGCGTCCTATAATGTCCCATTCATTCGTATGCTAATGTCGTCTGTTTTTCAGCGTTGCCAGTGGTGTTTGTATTTGAGCGTTGGCAGTGTCGTATGTTTTCCAACATTGCCAGATTGATAAGAGGACAGAGCAAGCTTAGAGATTTTCAATAGCTTTGAAATAATGGTTTAAAAATTTTGAAAATATGAAAGTAAAAATGGATATATTCTTCATGAAAATATATTACTCAGTGTACTGCAAATTTTGATTGTTCAGTTCAGTTGTTTTTATTTCTGACCATCATATCAAAAACAATACACGTCAACATAGCAAAGGTCAAGAAAAAGGTAGAAGCAACAAAACGAGAACGTTAAAACGTGCTTGTGACCGAAGTAAGTTATTGAGTTGAAAAAAATTTGGCACGGTTGCAACACCTTCAGAAAAATTTAAGATGTAAAGGGAAAATAAAAAATAAAATGTTACAAAAAAAATAAATAAAAAACATATATTTAGGCTATAGCTTTATTACCCCACATGGCTTTAGCTGATATATTTAAGATTTGTATGGACAGTTGCTATGAAGATATGGTGCGTTATCAAGTTGCATTCTTTTTGCATTCATTGTTGCATTCTTTTTCTGTTTATATAGCATATCTTGGAATTATAAATTGACTTGAGAATAAAGCTTTGGTAGAGAGTTTGCTTTGTTGAACTTTTTTGTTTTTCATATGCCGTAGCCCGTATTTATCCTGCATTGCGGGAAAGCGGACTTGAGTGCTATGTATCGGTGTACGCCTTCCGACGAACACCTGACCCACGCTGCAGCCAACTGCAATGTCTGTTTCCGGTTGTCTACTCTACTTATGACTTAAATTTGGTAGCCTACTACCCATTACTAGAAATCGATCACTGGGTAGAGGCAATTATCATAAAGTTTCTTGCCCAGAGAAACAACAGCGGGTGCGGGTGGCTGGAGTAGAACATGCAGGCTCTCGACTGCAAGCCCAACGCGCTAACCACTCGGCCACTGCTGCCGACCTAACTACTGACAAAACAAAACAAAGTAACCTTAGCAGGTTTAACATGTTGTATTATACAGAGATATAACATAATTAAAAAAATCAACTCAAAAGTTTTTGACACGTAGGCTACGTGTGTCCTCGTCAGTCCTTGTTCAGTTTGTGCTTTTCATTTCGGAGTAGGCTATCGTTCCAGCAGGCATAGTCAGATTTATCTTACAATTTTTATTTTATGTATATTGCAGATTAAGTAATTCCTGATGAGGACATACGTACGTGTCAAATAGTTGAGTTGAGTTTTTTAATGATGTTATATCTCTGTGTAAGTGTGTAATACAACATGTTAAACCCGCTAAGGTTACTTTGTTTTTGTTTGTCTATTTTTGTGTCAAATTTTGAAAATTAGATCAGTTTTTATCTGGCAACTCTATTGTTTCTTGTAATTTGATCACAACAAATTTTCCAATGAAAAAATACATTCTCTTGTAACTGTCAGGTGTTCAGACAAAGGAAGGCATTTGCACATTTCAAATATGCCAGGCTTATAACCAGTTAAAGGCTGAAAAAAAAACAGTTTAAAATAAGGATTGGAACATTATGTAATATAGAAACAATCAGAATTATGTAGTTTGCACTCAAGTTATTTATTATGGAAAGCATGCTTTAATCATTAGGCCTAATGTGACATTTTGAAACAACTGATATCATTTTTGATCAGGTCAAGTAAAACAAGAAGATGAAGTGATAAAATTATAAGTATGATAAGATATCAAGAAAATATTATGCCCTTCTGTAGCACAGACAGAGAAGTGCTGATTTATAGTGCTGAATTAGCCTAGCTTGTCTCAATCAATAGCTTATTGCATCCAACACTAATCAACTTTCCAATTTAACCTAGACCAGTGGTTCCCAACCTTTTTGTTGTCACAGACCCTTTTAGACAAATTATTAATTCTGCAGACCCCTACTAAATTTTGTCTGAAACTCAATTAACATACTATTGACTATTGCAAAGAAATTTATTTTCACACGAGTCAGTTCAATCACAGTACTATTTAGTATTGACTATTGTAATAATTATGCTACTCAACTACCGTAGGCTACGGTGTCATATTGCATTGCCGATGTGACTCCTGCGGCAAATATCAGATTAAACAGTCGCTCAAATAAGAAAATGAATGGATGGTTCAAGACATGTGAGCAGTATTTGAATATTAAGGTGACCCAAAGTGCCATGCCAAAACTTTTTCAACGTCAGCAATGTTAATGACATGGTTGTTGTTGCCTTTCCTGAAATAAACGACTGAACTGCGATTGAGTTTTTGACAATGCAACACGCATGTCATCTTCAACGTCCACTGTGTCCAGGCGATTTCGTTGTTGTTTTTATTGTCACAAGAGCTGAGAATCCTGTCTCGCAAAGGTTAAATGGTTATGAATGGTAACAAAACAATAATCGCTTGCTTTGCCAAGAATGGGTAGGTTTGCAGTTGTGAGCACCAAAATTCTTTCACAGTTTTTGAATGAAACTCAATGCGTAATAACTCTTTTGATATCAAATCAATCAGATCATCTTTGCTGAGATCGTGATCGCTAATGCTGTTCAAGTCAAAAAGTCGGCAGCTGTGGCCGAGTGGTTAGCGCGTTGGGCTTGCAGTCGAGAGCCTGCATGTTCGACTCCAGCCACCCGCACTTGCTGTTGTTTCTCTGGACAAGAAACTTTACGATAATTGCCTCTACCCAGTGATCGATTTCGAGTAATGGGTAGTACCAAATTTAAGTCATAAGTAGAGTAGACAACCGGAAACAGACATTGCAGCGTGGGTCAGGTGTACGTCAGAAGGCGTACACCGATGCATAGCGCTCAAGTCCGCTTTCCCGCAATGCAGGGTAAAGATATGAAAAACAAACAAACAAAAAGAAAAGGATTTCGAATCCATGTTTCAACTTTGTTCAGAAGGTGTTCTAAATTAAAATAACGTCAAAATGAGATTTGCAGGGTTTCATGTGTGCGCAAAATTTTTCTCTCGTAGAGATCAAAGGAGTACAATTCTTTTTGAGTTTCATCCATCAAGATAAGATCTTTTAACATTGGAAAGTTAGCATAATTACCTGCTTCCAATCTGCGTTTCCATACCGGCAACTTGGCTAAAAACGCTTTCAGTTTTTCAGCTGCATCAATTATTGTCACACCTGGTCCTTGAATGCCACAATTAACATTGTAAATATGACCGAAGATATCGACTAAGTTGGCCATGCGTATAGAAAACTTTTAGGCTACTCTCGAACAATTTTGAGAGGGGTCTTCCTTTTGCTTTCAAAAGAATTGATACCTCATTTTTTATCTGCTGCAGTTGTTTTAAAACTTCTGTAGATAACCAACGTACCTCAGAATGATACAATAGTACTCCATAATCTGACCCTACTTCTTGACAGAGCGCTTTAAAAGTATGGTGGTTTACACTACAGCTCTGCTTTTGATAAAATTAACGACTTTCACGCAATTCGTCAGAATTTTTTTGAGGCTTGCTAGTAAAGTTTTTGCTGCTAAGGTGTACCTGTCCAAGAAGCAATGGGTAACAACCACACGAGGAGCTTTGTTTTTTACTAAAGCAGCAAATCCGGATTTGTTCTCGAGCATAGCTGGTGCTCCATCCGTGCATATAGAACAAAGCTTTTTTTTCCAAAATTCATCAAGGTAATCACGGACCCCCAAATGCTTTCTCACGGACTCCCAAAGGGTCCGCGAACCCCAGGTTGGGAACCACTGACCTAGACTAACTGGTAAAGCCGAAGCGTATGCCAATGTTATATTGCTCAGCAAGTTATTTTTTATGCAACCATTTAAACTTAATAAAACTGTTTTCAAAAGGTTTTGTACTATAAAATGACAATTAGTTCTTATGCCATTTTAAACTTCTTTAAATTGAAGAAGTTATTGTTGCACTTTTTTGAAAATACATGGTTTTTCAGTATTCTTGTATGTAGGCCTAAGCTATGGGATGGAATAGAAATTGTTTATGTTTTTTATTGTGCAATTTATAATTTATTCCATTTTTAACTTTAAAATTAAGTTGTTAAGATTTTATAATTTGTTCAATTGCTAGCATTGAATTCCAGTAGAACTCAGCCACAACAATGCCTGAATGTCAAGCAATCATTGAAAATGCATTATCAAAAAAATGTGTATGGAAATGAATAAATTTACTGGGCTATTATCACAGTTAATCATAGTCATGCACACAAGCATAGCAATAATGTTTGTGTGTTATGATGTACGGTAGCCTAGTGAGGGTAAAAAATAATGGTGTTTGGTTGTTTTGTAGCACGTTTAACTTTTAGTACAGTGGCAAATTATATTCTGAATATGTTTTAGGCTAAATGGTTTGGTTTGAATCTTTATCCTTCAACTTAAACACCCTTGATGGGTTATTCCTGGTAGTTTCGCATATTTGTACTTGGAGGCAAAAATAAGTGGTGACTTGGTGTGTTTGCATGCAACACAATAATAATATACAGGCTATGTATGTTATAAAAAAAGCATCTCTTTTACTGCAGATGCTTTACCAGGTTCTGTATCGTCTTATGTGGCAAAATAGTACAAAGTGTGTGAGCAAATTTCCACAGCTTTTTTCGCAAACTTCAAATCAAATCTTTAAATATTTAAATCTTTCTTGAGAACTGTGAACATGGTTCCATAGGCCACGTTTGCCCCCTTTGCCAGTTTTTAAATTGGATCTCTTGTAACGTTAATTATTGATGATCCTGTATATAGTCTATCCATGCTGCAGTAAATAAAAAAAAATTCATTACCATGAAAACAAGTAAACCAATTCTACAAATAACTGGTTAGCAGAACAATGGCTTTTCAAGGACGTTAAGGGGTAAATTAAGCAAATTAACTACTTAAACAGAGGTGAATGAGACAAACTGGATGTATGCAACAGGTAAGAATTCTGCCGGTTTTGATATTGACCACTTAACCAAAGAATTTAGCAGAATCTACTATTATAAGTTGTCAATGATTCCTCTGTTACAGGTTTCTAAGTTTTTTGATAAACACAGAAGTTTATAAACATTATATCAATTAAAGTTTACAACTTTCTTAAAATGGCATTACCTCACGGTTATACTGCATTTATGAGTTTGGATGAAAAGGCGCTACGTCTTTACTGTTACTTGATATGTTGAATTAATTGTTGGAATCGATTGGAACATTGCTCACAACAGTTCCATGGTTTTTTATTAACCAACATAATGTTACAACAGGATGAAAAAAAAAGCAATTGTTCCTTGCAAGAAACTGGACATGCTGATGCATTTTGTAGCGTGACTATTTCATGCTACAATCCATTTCTGAGATACTTTCAAGATTTCAGTTCCTTTTATACAGCAGTGACAATATTTCTTGTTCCATACCAATTTTTTTTTCAATCCTTTCCCCTTCTGGTCCATCAGACCTCTGCTGATATTGTATACTTGCTGATGATATTATTTCGGACAAGAACAAGTGTCATGGTTGATGGTGTTGAAGAAAAAAACTTAATGAATGTTAGAAACCGCTATCAAACAAGTTATGCATTTGTCCTTGATATTATTACATTTTTGCCTCTGGCCCAACTGAGATGGCCTTTTAATAAATATAATGGAGAAGCTTTTTCTGTTAACCGTCTATCATTGATGTTGCGTTTACATTACATTTTATATTATATAGGTAAGTATTTCTGGTTTATGTTAAAGGTTGTTGTCTATTTAACATGTTGGTTTACTTTGTGGATCATTTTTAATTCTTGATTAAAGATTTGATAGGACCGTCTGAGATACAATGCTGGAAATGTTGCACAATAGCAAGCAATACACTACCTTTGACAAAACTTCAATTGAGAAGTTAATATTTCGGTTTGATAAATATTTTATTTTACGTAGTTGAATGTGCTTGTCATAGCTGATGATAAGCTGACATGAGTAATCATTGCATCATCAGAGGAAATCGTTATCCACACCTCGAAAAAAGCTTTTTTTAAAGCCGTTCTAGCAATTGCACATACTTTTAAAATAGGCAAGTCACTGAAGCTAACAGTGTAAATTTCCTTTTTTGGTTTTTTACAAACTCTTTTGTTTACAAAATGGAAAACTATTCTTGAAGTCTATTATTATTCAACTGCATGCACAATTGCATAGTTAATCAAATCACTGGTATGTCAATCTAATTGTGTCTTTTTTATTTGCAAAGCTGGATATTTATTGGGTGAAATATATATACGTGCAGTAGACATGCCCTGAGCCATGATAGGGTGCAGTAATTATGTTTCATTATTGTTGATTGTTTATGTATTTGATTCTCATGTAGAAACTGTGTACAGATTTACGAGAAAAAGAGTCGGGATCAAGTACCCTCTTATATCGAACAACTAAATACGTTTTTCTTTCTTTTCTTGTCATCCACATTGCTGCATGTGTTTGGTACGGTCTGGCTTGTGTACGTTCAGAAGGAGTAGAAATTACTTTTGCTTTGTGTGGATCAGAATCTTGGATAAGATTTTTACCAGATGGTATGTATGTGCGACTTTATGTATTAATGACTAGTTGTTTAATGCATAAATGATGACAGTAGACACTAGACATACAATTAATAAACATGAAGAAAAGGTAATTTGAAGATTTATTAGTGGTACAAAACTGGAAAATCGCGAGTAGAATGTTGCTCATGGTAGCTCGAAGCTGCATATTTTTGTCTGACTCTCTTCAGGAGCTATTGTCAGAATAAAATAAGCCTAAAAGTAGTGAAAAAACTGCTATAAATACTTCATCACTTTTAGGCTTATTTTATTCTGACGATAGCTCCTGAAGAGAGTCAGACGAAGATCTGCAGCTTCGAGCTACCATGAGCAACATTCTACTCGAAAGTTAATGTACACGAAAGTTTATATCAACTATGCGTCATGCGAGTATGACGTTGTTCTGTCTTTGCCATTCAGTTATTTTTAATCAGGCCTGTTCACATGTATAGATGCACGGTAGTTTGCTTTTGACCACTGCTGTGTTTGGGATTAGTAAGATGCTTTCCTCAGCTTACTGCAAAACCGACACTAGAAGATTGATATTCAGGCCATTTGAAACTTCTTATAACACTTTTGATAGTACTCTAATTATTTGGCTTACTTTGTTTATAAAGCATTTTTTTATTTTAAGTTATCTTGAACAAAGTATTGGGTTCGAAAAACGCTACTGATGCAGCACTTATCACCAGTGAAGTGAGCTTTCTTGATAACACTTATGTTACCAGTCTTTATTGGGCATCTGCAACTGTAACATCAACGGGATATGGAGATATTCATGCACACACTGTTTCTGAAAAAGTGTTTGCTATCTTCACTATGACGATTGGTGAGTGTTGTTGCATCAGCAGGAACAACAAACACTGCTTGACCAATTTGAGTTTATGCAGTTGCTTCTATTTAACTCTAACCTTTGTACAGTCAGTATCTTTTTGGAAAGTTATCATATCGATAAAACAACACTTAAAAATTGAATGCTGGCAATCAGTTCAGTTGTTTTTATTTCTGACTGTCACAGCGAAAACAATACACGTCAGCAAAGCAAAAGTCTAGAAAAATATAGAAACGACTAAACACGAATGTTATATTGAGACTTGAGACCGGAATAAGTAATTACGTTAAAACAAAATTGACACGGTCATAACACCTTTAGAAAAATTTAGGATAAAAAATAAAATAAAAAAAGATATAAAAATAAATTACAAACAAAAACAACAACATACATCCAGACTATAACTTTATCAGCCCATATAGCTTTGAACTGGTGTTTTCAAAATTTATTCAAATAGACACAAAATGAAGATCAGCCATAGTGCATTATTGCGTTATCAAGAGTGCCGATGGTCGTGAGGGGAACACATCTTGATGCGTTTAGCTCATAGCAACGAAAAGCAAGGCAGGCAAAGAAAACTCCATAAAGAAATTCTACCACGGACGAAGCTATTTCAATCGCAATGCACCAGGCCTTGCACGACTCCCAAAATTGTTACAGCTTGACAGTACGAAGTAATTGTAGAATTTTGACGCAAATTCTTACGTTAAAGAATATCTTTCTCACTGGCGCCAAACAGTGGATCGGATTATTATATGCGTCGCTTAGTTAATACAATTTTGCGACCTCCAAAAGACAGAGAAACAAGCCAGGTAGATTGAATCTGAGCACGGTCTTGAGTTCTGTTGGTTTATTGTGGCGGAAAGATTGCAAGTTTACAAGTCGCAAGGTCACGGGGTTGCAGGTCGCAAGTTTGGCCACAAGATCACAAGTAGCAGGTCGCAAGTTTGTTTAACAAACTTAGTGCGCAGATATAGGCTATACTTCAATTCTAAATAGAGTTGTTGGAGACAGTACAGTCAATTCACCGATCAGCAGGGCTTGAAGTTTACCAAATTAGTGCACAGATATGCTTCAATCCTAAATAGAGCTGGTGTAAGGAACAGTTTAGTCGACTCACCGAGGCAGCAACAGGGCTTGAAGTGATAAATCCGTACAAATAATAATCCAAATGATAATAAAGTTGTAACAGTCATACAGCAATTGATTCTACTAGTGCATCTTATTCAAATAAAATACAAAATTTACAATTAGTAAATGGTCAAGAAATATTTAACATAACGTTTCTCAATTTATGCTGAAGAATTAAGATTGAACAGCTCGCTTTAAAAAATGCAGCTAATACAAAACTCAAGAGAATTGCTCGTCTATGTTTTCACAAGTAGACAAGCGTTCGCTTTGCTAAGCTTTTACTCTTATTGCAGCAAAACACAGAAAAGGTGCGTTATTTAAAGACAACGAGAAGAAAAAATTGCTTCAAATAATATGCCTTGGTTGAAGCAAGCAAGCGGACAACAATCATTCGCTAACGTTGATACAACATTTTTCAAGATGCGGCAAAAGGCTCTGAAGAGATAACACGCTTAGCCACTATTTACAGTCACATACAGACAAACGACATTTATACGTTGAGTTAACATTGGTCATGCTATGCCAACGTTTAAATGGATGATGAAAAACGCCGATTAATTTTCAGCCCACAAGATGGCATAAAATTGTTTTTTACAGAAGTGAAAGTAAAAAATAGCGTTTCTAAAGCAACACAATACAGATACTTTGGCGCCCTGTTATAAGTCAGGCACTTGCAAACCCAGTTTCTTGTCTAAAAACTGACAGCAATTACTTAAACTTGTATTTGGGAAAGAATAAGAATTGCTAAAAATGTAATTGTTTTTGTACAATTTGATGGATCACCAGCTCCGTGGAAAGAGAGATATGAGTTTAAGTAAACGCAAGCTTTATTTCTGTAAAAGTTACGTAATAAACTATCAACACGAAGACATGATTGACGTTTCAAAGATTTTCTTGAAACAACAATAGTTAAGCAGATAACTTTAGATTTTTCGTAAAATACTTCATTTGGTGACACAAGCATGAAAATTGGCACATATGTACCTTAGGCCATGTAGATTTCAAAAGTTTAATTAACCAAACGAAAATTCAAAGCGGCGGCCCGTGATGTCAAAATTCAAAATGGCCGCCATTCCGGTCCTGGACTGACGTAGGAAAGTTGTTTTATGAGAGCAATTTAGGTGTATTTTATCTCTTACAATCTTGAAAATGTTTTTTGTGACATTTTTAGCCAGTGTTTATGATTTCAGATTGTACATCTCATTAAAAATCTTCACAAAAACGGGAAAAAAACTTTTTTTAGTGTTTTTAGCGAAAAAAGGGTGGTCATATGTTACTTAAAATATGATAGTCTCAGCAAAATCCCTCGTTACTGTTCACCCTCAAATTCAGTGTATTTAAAAAGAGACAAAAGTAGGGGTCCAACTCGAAAGTCACCAGAGTAAATTTTTCGAGCAAACAGAGGTGGTATTTGTAGTAAAATCTGATTGTTGGTTTGTCAATTATTACAAATAATTATGTTTCGCGGGCGTCAGAAATGAAGTTTTGTGCGTAACTATTGGTTAGCTGCCAAGAGTAACGCACAAAATTTCCTTTTTGACGCTGCTGAAACGACAATGTTAACCTTGACCAATAGCAAGACTTAGTATCAGCTATGAAAGAGTTTTAAAGATCTCAACCCAACTCGGAGAAGCAACAGTCAACAGATTTGTAAAGATAGGTGTCGTTTGCCCACCAAAGCTCAAGTTTGATACTTTTACTGTGTCGGCAGTTGACAACATTGACCATAATCCTTCGGCGACAACAGCAACAAGCTCATTCCACGAACCAAGTATTTCACATTTTCAAAGCCAGATTGGTGGAATACCACAGAACAAACTAGAAGTTATCCGAGGTGTAAAGAAGATACCAGATTTGCCTGACTCGTACACGGTTGTCAAACTTGCATTTTTCGCTAAACAACCACTTCCACCTGCGTATGACATACAGAAAATACCTAGCCCATCTTTATTTCTGATTGACAGACAGTTCAACTGGTTAGACCACGTACTTCTCACTGAAGAATATGATGACAAGTTGCAAGCAACGTGGTCCGCATTCAATGCCTCACAGATGCAAAATCACAAATTCGATGTCAGCTTTTCGTGCATTTCACCACTTTTGAGAGATAAAGCAGACAGTGTGTCTGCAATAAAGCATGTTATGGATCAAGTCCAGCAAACTATGTCGTATCTTAATCCGTCTCAAACACCAGTCATTACAGCTGACCAACCTCTTTTTGCACTATCTAAACAAGTGCAATGGTATTGGCCTGATGAATACGGCAACTTGGTCATCATCATGGGTGGTCTTCACATTGAAATGGCTGCATTAAAACTATTAGGTACATTTCTGAAAGGTAGTGGCTGGACAACTGCTCTTGAAGAAGCCAAGGTAGCATCATCAGGTACAGCAAAATCTTTCATTTCTGCATCCAATGTAGCAAAGACTAGACGTATCCACCAGGTCACAGCGTGTAGTTTGTATGCATTGATGCGTTCTGCGAAAGAAGTGGAGACACCAGGCTGGATTTACAATGAGGTGGAATTCAAAGAATGGTGCGCCAGGAAAGCGGATGACTTTCCAATTTTCAACTACTGGTACACTGCATTCAATCTGGAACTTTCATTGCTGGGGTTTGTGGGCACTCTCCGGGAAAGAAATTTTCCAGGATACAAGGAGGCTCTGGCAATACTCCTTCCAAAATTCTTTAGTGGTGACAGAACTCACTACTCAAGGTGGCTGACCATACACCTACTTGACATGTTGTCATTGAAAGATAAATTTCCTGATGTTTATGAGCAGTTCATGAAAGGGAAGTTTGTGATTCAGAAGACCAACAGAGAATATTCTGCGATTGCTATTGACCAAGCCCATGAACAGAATAATGCTATTATGAAAGGAGATGGAGGGATATTTGGAATCGCAGAACACATTGAAGAGTGACTGCAGCCTTTTTTCAAAGCTCTTTATTTCATGCCAGATCCGACAAGTTGATCTGCCTGAATTTTTTAGCCATGAAAACCAACGATTCCCAGCAGCTTTAAGTTCAGGAGGTGATCTTTACCAAACACAGAAAGCAGATTTAATGGGTTGCCTAGAGAATGTGGTACCTGCACAACCTGCTTTACTGGACGATGTAGACATGATGGTGATAGATGGAGCATGTTTAGTACACTCTACTACACCTAAACATCATACGTTTGGTGAATATGCCCAGAAAGACTTCGTAGAGAAAATTAAGCTATATGCCAGAAAGCACAAACGAACGGATGTTGTGTTTGACACTTACAAGGACGGAAGCATCAAATCTCATGCTCGTATAAAGAGGGGTAATGGTAGCAGGCGGAGAGTTACTCGAGATGGGAGAGTCCCAAAGAACTGGCCAAACTTTTTGCAAAATACAGATAATAAAAAAGAACTTTATCCATTCTTAGCTGATTCCATCCAAGAATTCATGCCACCGAATGATATCGTTTACGCTTCCAAGAATGAAAAAGCTGTTACTAATAATGACAATCCCACTTTGCTCAATTTGAGCTCAAACCAAGAAGAAGCCGATACCAAAATGTTTGTTCATCTTCATCATGGTCTCAAGTACGAAACTATACAAAAAGCAGCCATCCTGGCTAATGACATTGATGTGGTCGTTATTGGAATTGGCTTGTTTGAAAACTTGAGCAAGGATGGACTTCACGAACTCTGGATGTCTTTCGGGAGAGAAAACAAAAGAAGGTGGATTCCTATTCATTAGATATTTTCTGTCCTGAGTCCACAGAAATGCAAAGGGCTGTTGTTCTTTCATGCCTTTATAGTGGCTGTGACTCTTGTTCAGGCATGAAAGGAAAGGGGAAGAAGTCGTTCTTTGCAACGTGGTCAGTGTATCCAGATGTGACGCCAACATTTCAGAAGCTCAGTCAGTGTCCAGAGGAAATAAATGCAGAAGATTTTGAGATCCTTCAAAAATTCACGATATATCTTTATGATAAAAGTAGCACTGATGATAAGATAGACATTGCAAGAATGACTTTGTTTACACTTAAAAATAAACAATATAATAATATTCCACCAACAAAAGATGCGCTGAAATTGCATGCACTTCGGGCAGCATATCAGGCCGGACACATTTGGGGACGAGCACTGGAAAGGAGTCCAGAATTGCCATCTCCAAGTAACTGGGGGTGGAAATCTGGAGATGGGGGAACATGGGACATTATGTCGACAAGAAAAGACCCCGTAGCCGAAGCATGTAAAGAACTAAGACGATGCAATTGTAAAAAAGAATGCAAAAGCTGTAAATGTAAAAATGCAAATTTACCATGCACTTCACTATATGTTCCTGTCCTTGTGACCATGAATAGATATTATTTACATGTGAATCATTGTCATGAACATGATTTACGTACTCAGTAGTGATAACTGATAACAGAAATGTTGACTGTACATGAATTGTCTTTTTAAGAAAGTATTTTAAGTCTGTTTGGGTGGAAGTATCAAAGTTTAGACTATTCTGCACACCTGACTGTCAAATTTGTGAAACCCTTTCTCTGTCCATAGTACGTTACACACTTGTTTTTGTTGAATACCATCTTAAATCATTCATACTGTCTTAAAAGTAACATTTTCAAGGTTGTAAGAAATGAGACACATCTACATTGCTTTCATAAAGCAACTTTCCTACGTCAGTCCAGGACCTGAATGGCGGCCATTTTGAATTTTGACGCCACGGGCCGCCATTTTGAATTTTCGTTTGGTTAATTAAACTTTTGAAATCTACATCGTCCAAAGTACGTGTGTGCCAATTTTCATGCTTGTGTCACCAAATGAAGTATTTTCAGGGTTATCTACCTCACTACAAGACTTGCTTGCTAGGCTGATACTTGACATGATATTCAAGTCGATTATAAAATTAACATAACAGTAATAACAAAACAAATAAATATAAACAAGCAAAAACAGCATCAATCCCAACCGATCAACTACCGGCATAGACAATCCTTACTCGACTTTTTTCTGGTCCCAACAGAACGCCCATGGGTTGGGTATGTTTTGCACATACCCAACCCAGCTAACTGGATATTTCGTCTAACTCCACACTATTTTTGCGATCTTGACTAAAGAAATTTGGCTCAAGTCGACGATTTCGGTGTATGACTGAACGTCACTCTGCTAATAGATTTGCGGCTATTCTTCAAAGTATATTTTTACACAGTTATCCACTTTTACTCTTCTAGCTTTGAAATTGCAAGTTTTACTTTGCCTACTTGTGAAAGCTAGTTTGTGTAGCATGCAAGGCTGTTGCAAGTTACAATTTTCGACAATGTTAAGGAAAATTTTTGGAGCTGTAATGTTAATATGGCGTTGTTAGGAGGTGTAAAAGGGAAGAGATAAAAAACACAAAGTTCACTGAAGAACGCAGCACTGCGAGAACAACTTTATTAAAATAATTACAAGCTCCAATGAAATGGTGGAAAGTATAGAGCTACAAAGAACAGAAACTTTTAGAGAAAAATAATTGCAAAAGTGATTGTTTTTATACCGTAAGTGATCAAGTGCACAGAATTGTGTTTTGGCTTATTTTCAATTTTGTCGATTGTTTTGCGCAGAATCTCATTCCTGACGCGATATTTTAAACATCTAGTTTTGCAAAATGAAATATCTAAAGTTTACTACGGTGTTATCTGGTAATGAATCTTCACTTATTTTTAAGCGTGAAGTTTAAATTACGGTTTGGTTATCTACCAGTACCTATCTCATGTAGCCTATAGGCTATCTTACGTAAACAAATCAGCAAACAATACGCATGGTTGAGTGGAAAACTCGTGCGAATTTTTAACTCGACGATTCTCCGAACTGGATGTTTTTATCTTTCTCCTTTACATGTTGAGTTAGATGAATTTTGCTGTATCTAGGTAGACTGTTTCTTATGGATTTGTTAACGGTTTGTAGTGGTTTTGCTCCAATGGATTTGCCGTAGTTTTATCATTTTAATTACCAGTAAAAAAGGTAAGGTAGAAAATGTTAAGAAAATATGTAACGTGTGTTTCACGTGTGTAACCTTAAAATTCTATTGTTGTAATGAAATTCATGCTTATTCCAGAAATAAAGATACAGCAGTTGCAAATAAAGTGCTCGATGCAGCTAAATTGAGTCCTTCAAAGAAAAAAAGCAGTTTTTGCAGTCCTCAAAAGTACAATGTAGCCTGCTATATATTGTATTGTTTCTGGCTATCAGCATAAGGTTGGGCTGCCACCATGGAATTTGGAAGTATAAAACTACGCAGTTTAACATTGGTCATTCATCCTTAGGTATAACGGTTTTGTTTGGCATGACTATGGGTGGAATGACGTCAATGCTCACAAACATTGATGCGAGAAGATCTAGCTTTGTCCATCGTTACCAAGCGTTTCAGAAAGAAGTGGTAATTTGCATGTATTTTTTCATTTTAGGAACGTATCTGATACATACAAAAAAACACAGCATAAATAAGTGTTTAAAAATGTGAGAGGTTGTTTTATTTGCGGCATACCCTGAAAAGCTGAGCAAACCTACTAGAATCTGCATGGAAGTTATTAGAGCTATTCTGTTGCAAGAATATATTGTAGCTGCTGTAACGAACCATGAGTCACTTATGCAGGCAATTATGATTTTTTAAATTTAACGGATACCGTAGATCAAGTTATTTTAATTTGTCGAAAATAGTTAACTATTTTTTCTTTTGCTTTACGATTTGTTTTTTTAAATAAGTGATAATCAAAAACCCTAACTTACTCTCTCGTAGGCATAATTTTCCGGTAGCTGTCTGCTTTCTGGCTTCTAAAGGTATCCTCAATGTGACTTACATCAAGTAGGCTACACAGAGTTTGAAATCGTGTAATCACAGTAAGAAAGTTTCAAAAACAGAAGAGCAGAGTATTTTGTCCGGTTTGGCAAAAGTGTTGCGTTTCTGGCCTAACACACTTTCTCCTCTCGTAAAGATATCATTGCAATAGAAATAACTTTCCAAGCTAGCTTTACACAGTAATACAAAACTCACAAAAATACAGCTTACCTTTGTCCTTAATCATTCAAAAACGGCTCACTTTGCTTAATTCTGAACTCCACCTCCACTAGCAACAAAAAGGCGTTCCTGTACTGTACAGTAGTAATTATACAGATCAAGCAAATAAAATTTGGTGGTACCTGGGTTATGTTTTTAAAAAATCAGTTACATCAATTCAACCTTGGTTAATAAAAGCATCTGAACAAGACTAGATGTGTTCAATGAAGAATAAAGTTTAAGCCCAATGGTCTCGTCATGAGATTACCCTGCGGCGAGTTGTTTCCGCGACAAATTGGCTGCGGCCAATAGTCTCCCTCCATGTTGGCCCCGTCAATATGTCCTGCTATCGGCATATAAAAAGGTTGAGAGTGATTGGTAAACCAGTCTTAAAGGATTCTCGTAGCTCGGTTCCACAACAATGTAGTTTATGGTTACTTTAAAAAGTTGGTTGACCTATTTACGTAGTAGCGCTGCACATTGCACAACTGTATGAGGTCTATCGCTCAGTCAGTGCCGTTGCAAAATACGAAAGCTTCTGGTGCAGTGTAAAGTATAGTATGGAAATCGTGTGGTGTCATTGTAACTACGGTCAATTGTGAGATAATTTATTCTGATATTAGAATCGGATGGGAGTTTCTACAGAAGTGAAAGAGTTGTGTTTGAATTTCTTTGATTACATCTGGCGAAGGTGGGAAGGGGAGGATGTCTTCACAAGCGGGTTTCTTGATATCTTGCCAGAATGCTTAAGAGCGAGATTTGCGGAAGCGAGGTTTGACAAATTTCTCCAGCAGGTTAGTTTCATTGTAGCTGTTGTGAAAAGTTGTTAGAGCTTTTGAGATTAACCAGTCTGTGATCTTGCAAACCCTGAAAAGGTGCCTTTTAAATTCTCTTTTTAAATAATGGGTATCTACAGTATGTGAATAATTACAGCAGCCACAGTTTTAATTCTTTTGAAGTTGATTGTGCATGGTGTTCTAAAGTTTTATGTTTCAATAAAACCAAGGATACTGATGCTCTTGAGGGCAGGTTTATACTTTTGCTGAGAGCTATGCGAAACGTCGTTTTCCTTGTATTGGTAAAATTTGATCAGTTTGTCGTTAATCTTTCAGGCTGACTTGCTGAATGATACCGAAGATGCGTTCCACAGGAATTTGTCTTTAGTTTCAAAGCCAATGATTTTTCTAGAAAACCAGTTTATTCAAAAATCTGGCGAGATATCCGATACAATGTGCTACCTGCACCATGGCATTGTTGAGGTAGACGTTCAGTTTATTTGAAACTCCAGTGACTCAATTTGTGGTTTATTTGGCTTCATAAGTAGTCGCAGAGTATGTTGAACGTAAAATTTGTGGTCAAGAACACGTTACCGGAATGAAGGATTATTTGAATCGTTTGTTTATTCGTTTGAAGTGTTTCTGCTTCTGGTTGTTGTCGTCAACCTGGGAAAGTTTCCCCGTTAGCTCAGTGGTTAAGCACACGACTCAAGATCATGGGGCACTGGTTCGGTTCTCGGGGTGTGCGGCTGCGCGCTTGATCAACGCATTTCAGGACTGTTCTACATTCAGCGGCACTTAGTGGATGGAATAATTTCCCAGCAACAAGATTTCAACTATCGGAAACTTCATTCTGCCAATCTCGGTAACCGGCCCTGCGTCAAAAGCCTTTACAAGTATGCGAAACTACCAGGAATAACCTGTCAAGGCTTTGTCCGTCCGAGGATAAAGATTCAAAACCAAACCAGTTACCAGGATTAACCACGTGGAGGTAGACGATATGAATCCTAAGAATTCTGAATGATAGTCTTCAAATAGGTCAGATCTAAAATTGTGCCTGTGTATTGCAAACGTCTTTGACATCACTCAGCGATTGACCCTCACTGTGTTGATATAGCTTGCGACCAAAAACCCAAATGGGAGGTTCTTTTCCACAAAACATAACTACCGCTCTTTCATGCTCATCACTTATCAGTGTAAATCAAACATACTTAAAAGTACATGGTAAACTTTGTTTACGTTAATTATATTATTACGCATAACGTTTTTATTGACAAATAAATAGAAGATTTCGGACCCAGCCACTAACTTATTAAAATAGTTGCTGTGTGAAAATTTCTGGAAATCAACGGTTTGTATTTTGTTTATATCAATGTGTTGAACTACGTGACAGCCTACCTTACGCGTTTCAAAGCTACCAATTCCAAACATGAGAAAAGCGAAAGAAGGTCAAAGATAAGGCTGGTCTGTTTATGTGACACGCTCACTCGCACAGTATTCTCACATAAAATCTAAAGGTGGTTTTACCAAAATGGTTTCACTGTGCTGGATAGTGCTGGAGTACAGATTGTTGCCATAGAGACTCACGTCGATAGCATTAGTGAAGTCCGTTTGCTTTGTCGACATATCTACGTTCATTAAAGGTCAATCGAATATACGTAGGTGTTGGATGACGGGGATGAAACGGTCGTGGCACTAATGCATTCTGGAAAGCTCTTTGGTCAGGCCATGCTGGTCTTTGACCTTCCCCGAATCAACTCGATCAAGTGCAGAACGAATTGCGATGTTTTTGCTCTCAGTAAAGATGACTTCAGAAACGTGATTTCACTTTATCCTGAATGTGAGGCTTGTGATATTTGATGCATCTTTGTGAAACTTTTCATCGCTTGCTTTGCAGCAGCATGTCATATGAGAGTAGTTGTAACAACAATACCTCCTTTCGCACGTTAAAAAATATGAACAACCACGTACAAAGATAGTGATGTAATGAAGGCAACATTTTGAGGAAGAACGTTCCGGCTAGAGAATTGGAGCTTCCGGTGTAACGGTCCAGGAGTTACTGCGGTCCAAAAGTTACCGTGCTGCTGCAGCGTGGCAGTCTAGAAATGACGTCAGACCACAAATTAACACAGCTGCCCGGCGCTTCCGAAAGCAATACAAAAACAAAAATTTTACAACTAAGTTTAATTGAGTAGCTGCTCTCAAACTAATGCACACCTTTTCATTTAAGATTAATCAATGCTTAAAAATGGTCAATGTAACTTTTTGAGCA
Source organism: Aplidium turbinatum (assembly GCF_918807975.1). Lineage (NCBI taxonomy): Eukaryota > Metazoa > Chordata > Ascidiacea > Aplousobranchia > Polyclinidae > Aplidium > Aplidium turbinatum. The sequence continues at coordinate 28,073,117 of NC_137475.1, read as the reverse complement.
GTAAGAATTTCACTAATTTTTATAAAAAAAATAATTAATTTTATTTGGCAACCCTGGTAACTCTTGGACTGCGGTCACTCCTGGACGGTAGCCACTTTAACAAGTCGAAATTCTGCCACTGAAATTGACTACAATGCAAGCGCCAACCAATCAGAAAGTGTTATAAGAGGCTATTGTCCAATTGTGACCCTTCTAGCACTCACCCAGAGAGTTAATGCTTGTTTTGAACTTTATTTGGTAATTACAGAAGAAAAAGAGCAATAGCAGTGGTGAGAATCGAACACGCGTCAATGAAATTATTACTTTCTATCCCTAACCCTAACCCCTAAGCCAACCAGCTGACAAAAAATCCATCACTTAATTTGCTTTCTATGATCTTCTTTTTGCCATTTTTTACGTCACTTAAACCGTAGCTTATGATTGGTTGGCGGTTTCATTCTAATCAATTTCAGTGGCAGAATTTCGACTTGTTAAAGTGGCTACCCTCCTGGACCGTTACACCGGCTTTTGGTAATATCTCGTATACTTCAATGTGCTTACCGAGCACTTGTAGGCTATGCCATTCTCACCAAGCGCTCTAGTCTAGAATGTGCCTTATGACCAACTAAAGGGTTTATTTAGGATTAGGAGCAAACTGTTGGATAGATTTCGAATTCGACAATGTTTTCTATCTACCCGATGTAATATTCTTGAGGTATTGAAGATGTTTAGATTGACTTTATTTATCCCGTTTTCAATCTTACATTTAAGATCAATGTTTCAGGTAACATGTGTTTCTTGCTAAACATTGAATGAGGTAGTTCACCAGGCATTTAGTTAAATAACATGATACGTTCTTCTGGTGTAAACTAAGCTAAACTATTACAAGATGTGAATCTGTTTTTCGTTCCGAACTTACATTACTACAGTACCACAATGATCCCTGAAATTTGATTGATTCAAGGTCATAAACTTGAACACAGCTTGCACATCCATCTCCGGCACGGAACTGGCGTTAAAAAAATTGGCCAGTGTTTGGTCAGAGTTGGAGGTTATTACATCACTAGACGACAATAGTCCATCTTAAACCTATTCATTATTCCACTAAATTGAAGACCGCAAAATTGTGAAGAAGGCTCTACACGCGTAACTCGTCCTTCATAAGCTTGAGAAAACCTCATCATGCAAGGTCGGGGTTATGTGGCAAGCGTGGTAGCACTAGAACTCCGTCACAATCATGCTCTATGATCTTTACACTCATGTGTGGTCCGACATTGTCTGGTCACAAACAAGATGTCCTTTTGACTCGTCTGCAACACCTCCAATTGTTATATATGAGGCAACGTTACCTTTGAAACTACCCACGTGTAGTGGGGAAGGTTGTACAGGAGTCATCAACATACTTGAACTTGGGTAGCTGACCGTGACTCATAAACTATGAAAAATATTAACAATAAGCTATCATGTAGTTGTTAGTTTACTGGCGCTTCGATCTTTGTTACTCTGTGAGGGAGCGTTTTTAGAGCGCAAATTTTAATTTTTCTGTTAAATGCAACAAAACAATGGCTGGAAAAAAATAGGTTTTATAGAAATCTATTTTATTTTATCACTAAAAGCGCTCAAATAATGATTTTTGAGAAATCAAAGTAGTAACTATCAAAGTTTGATTTTCCCATGTATCTATACATTGTTTGAATGTTTGTAGCTGCTGGCAAATTTCTTGAAGCTGCTCGACGGAAATGCTCACCTCCAGGTAGAGTATGGCCGATGGACCCACCCAGCCATAAAGACTTCCATGGATGCTTGGAGTAGGTGACTTTACTAATCAGTGAGGAAAGCTTACGTTTGTAGCGCAGTGATTCTCACTTTTCTTTTACAAAGGCGTCAGTAGTGTGCGTGAATCTATATGTTAATTCAGCCTACTCATAAAGGGTGTAGGCCTACTTATGCTTTTGATTTTGTTTTCACTCAAGTCTACTAAAGTTCACAACGTGAACGGTGAACAAACTAGACGATTCATTAAATTTAACGTAAAAAATAAATTTTAGATGCAATCTTTCACTGTGTTATCATGTTATGTGTATACTTTCTTTGCCTTTATATGTTTGTAGCAATCTCAGTTTGATCTGGTCTTTGTTTCATGTCACATTCAGTCAAATAGACAATTTCTCCATTTTATTAGGTCTACAAAACCTGCTCTCGCACAAGCAGACACAATAGCAACAAATGAAAATAGATTTTTTGGTGGGAATAGTAACGCTTCACCATTTTTTAATACGTCGCTCCTCTTCGGTGTCACAAACCCTACCTGTTTCTGTTTGAACACCCGGATCATCTTGGTTTACAATGGTTGCTATATGTAGGCTAACTATCCATATAAAATTTTTCCAAACACAGAGTGTATTTACAATTTAAACTACGCTGCAACCGAAGGTTTTCGAACTGCCAATCGCATTAATCCAAGTCAGTGAAGTCGGGCGAAAAATATACTACTGCGATTCCTTGGTTTATAACTGGCCGACGTACCAAAAAAGGTGCCTCATGGCAATGTGTAGGATCCTTTAAAAGGATCCATTCGGGAGTAAACTTTTGGGTAGTTTTACAATTTGGCTAAGTTTTCTATCCACCCGATGATTATTGTTTTTAAGATATTGAAGATTTTTAATTAACATCCTGATTCCATTATATCAATGTTACGTTACCCGTAACGCCTATTTCTGGGAAATACATGAGTGTGAAAGTAAAATGAATATTTGTAAACGAAGTAAAACAAAACAAAAATACCTTCAAGTGTTCTTTTGTTTAATTATAACTCAGTGTTACAAATTTGCAACATGTACTGCTAAATATTTTGTGTTGGTTGTACTAGATTACACCTTTTTGAAAAAAATCTGACAATTTGATTTTTTTTGGTCGCTGCTTGTTGACCAATGTTACAGGTAACATGTGTACCGTGTAGCCTATTCTTGCATTACTGCAGTACTACAATGATACAAAAAAAGAAGATTCATTCAAGATCGCCAACTCGGCTGGATATCTGACAAGCGGAGTGTAAAAATGTTGCCATATATTTTTTAAATTTTTAGAAAAAAATTTCATTTTGGCATTTTTAAAGTAGTACCGGTAGTTGCCCAAAACTTGTCCATAAATAAACAGACAAGCTTTGGGCGAGCACTACTCTTTAAAAATGCCAAACAGTTAGTTTTTCTAAAAATTTAAAAAAAATATTTGGCAACACTTTTACACTCCGCTTGTCAGATATCCAGCCGAGTTGGTCATCTCTATACTATGAATCCTTGATTCAAGGTTATAAACCTGACCACAAACACACACACAGCTTGCACACACACCTCTGGCTCCCGGCCAGAGCCACTATCACCTCCGGTCCGGAGCTGGAGTTTGGCCTGAGTCGGAGCCGGAGGTCATTCCATCACTGCTTTCTGATTGTTTTTCTTGATGCCCAGTTGTTTTATTTAAAACATGTTGTATGAATTAGCATCAACACTTGGCTGCAAAACGTAGAATGTTTTGTCACATTTTTTTTTCTTGTTGATTAGTTATCTTGATCCCTGTTGCATGATAGGCGAACTGACGCCGTGAGGGATCGCCTCAAAAACTTCTCTGTGTTTGGTGACAAATTATACACCGGGCAACTGGAACAATCTGATGCAAGGAAACGACGCATGACTACCGTTTATTCAGCTGACTATTCTGGAATGAATTTGTCTCGTGTCCCATTTCCTCATGATAAGCCACATTCTCACAATCAGTGTAAGTAATCAGTATTATTGCACAAGTGTATCCTTTGCACATGATTAAGAAACTGTGTTACAAAAACTAGTGCAAACCGCTACTACAACAGCGACACCACAGCATCTACCGCTACTACTGCCACATCAGGCTAAAACAGGTCGTTTGTATGTATACTTTTGAAATAAACAACGGTCATGCTGTCAAAAGCGAAACTTAATCTATTATACAGGTATAACCGGTATTAGTTGTGTACTCCTAAAACTGTTTAATGCACAGCCAGGTTTTACCGCAAGTATGATGGGTGTGAAGTGAAACAGATTACAAGATTGGACATATTTTGTAACTTAATTATTAATGCGAAATCGTGGCTGACTTTGTTCTCTGGAGGGCTCTTGGTTATGGAGCTTTCGTGTGTTTCTTTCAAAATTTAAAACATGATTCCTTCTTCAAACAACGTTGCTTTATAGGCCTTCAACTTATTTACAGACCGAAAGCCTTCCATGTTTAAGTACGTTGTCCACGGCGACAAGGGAAAAGGACAGCGCTCGTCTGTGTTTATGCCGGATGGAACGGAATTGCGTGTCACTAAAGACAATTATGAAATCGTTAACAAAGCTGTTGGAGATGACGCTGAAGAGGTTGTAAGGAAATAGTATTAAATGAATGTTAATGGTTTGAATAAGCGGCAAGTCGATGAAATAAACATTCGTTGGCTTAGCGGCACTTGCAATGAAAGAAAACGTATTTTTAAATCTTATTAGTATATAACAGTTTCTTAAACTATTCACAATTCTTGGAGATATATATCAGGAGATCAATAAGTCTTCTTAAAACTTTTTTATCCAAGATACATCAAGTCTTGCTATTTCATAGAACATTAAGAAACATTGGCTACTAACAAGCAATATTCACAAGTTTAACGCCACAGCTAGATTGTCATTTCATACGTAAAAAGTTTTCCCGGTCAATCCTCGGTGCTTTTGTTTCTTAAGGTCGGGTTCGGGTTTCTTAAGCTTAGAAAATTGAAAGTTAACTTGACCTCTTGCTTCATGTTCAAATTTCAAATGAGTGTGCAATTCGTTGTCTTTAGTGTTCAAAGAAACATTTGGGCTTGATAAGAGCTATATGTGTAGCCGAAAACTTTCGCTTATATATATCTAGATTGTATGTTGATTTTAATACCAGTTCTTGCAGATTAGTCGATTAAGGGCAGCGTTTGCTTTGTAGGAAGAGGATTTTTCTACTTGGAGAAGTCGGTTATTTCAGCTCACGATCATCAATCCTAACGGAAGACTTTATCAATTGTGGCTCAATCTCTTGTTCATCGTCAGTTTATTTGCCGGCCTCTATCCAACATTCATTGCATTTTTTACAACCACTCCAGGAGAACGTAATTATTTTAACATGTTTTTGTTGTTTTATAACTAAAATATCTTGTACGTGCGTTATGTTTAGACACATTGCTCTTTCAATTAGGTAAAAAATTGTGAAAACATTTCATTTTTTAAGAAGTAGTTAGTTTTTGCAATATACAATTCATCCAAGCGTGACCGACACCCTGTATTTATGAATATACTATTTATGAATGACTGTTTTGCTTCTAATCTGGCTTGCAACTGGTGCTAGTCACTCATTCATAAAACAACTGCTCCATCGATTGCGTTGATCTGGATTACATAGATTAGATGTACTTATTCTGATTGGAAATCCTTATCTTCATGATACAGATTAGCCGAGTAAATTATAAAAATATTTGATTTGTTTGAATTAGTATAAAGCACTTTGACATCAGCTTTCATGTTGATCAATACTAGGCAGAAAATTTCAATGTCTTTATGTGGTTTCCATATTGACTAGAGAAGCTCTACACATACACTGGCGATGACGATCTGTTTGGAAAGGACATAATATACATGGCCACTGACTCATGCAACATCACTCAGAACGAGCAATACTTTCAGTGTGAGCCGTGGCCTTTTAATGAGACAGTCGAGTGCTTGCGACGGATTGGGGGACCTTTTGCATGGAGAGTTTTAGGAAACCAATCCTCGGGTTACCAGTGAGTAAAATCTTTGTTTTGTTTCACAAACAACATTGTGGTTGCAGCCACAACATAACACATGTCAAGTTAAAATAGTTTTCATTTAAATTATGTTTTAGGCTACAAGTTGACAATTTTCAAGAGTTAGAATTATTAGTTGATATGAAATATTGCTATTAGATACAAAGCATTCAACATTTCGAGTCATCATCATCAGTAGTGACCAGTGACCACTGGTTATGCCATACAGTATGTGAGATGCTCTATGTAAGAACACATGCGACCTACTGCTGCTACTAGAACTACTGCTCTTTGTGAGAACATCGAACCTCTCTTCAATTGCATCCTGTCCGGTTTCGTTTTCTTTTGATTCTTCTTTTTCATCGGGTCCATTCAATTCCTTGTCTTTGTTATTGCATTTTATAAAGAAATATGTGATAGTCGAGTGACAGCAATATTGTCCAACCATGATTGTCACAAACTCATAGTTAAAGAAACTAGTCTTAGTATCGAGAATCTAACCCTTGAAGTGAAGTGTTGCTGGCTGACTCACATTGAATAGATGTTCAGAGAAATGCACGTTTTTGAGCCAGTTTCACAATTCTTGGAAAAGATATCATGGTTTCACCTTGAGCTTGTTTATTTCGTGGTTACATTTTGATGTTTTAGAAAAAGCGATGAAAATGCTTTTGGTAAAAACTACCTCATGGATTGTCGTGACGCCTGAGCCTTTTCGTTGTTCACTTAAGTATTTTCTAGTGCTCATTATTTTGAAAACCCACTGTTGGGTGAATCCTTTCGGCTTGTTAAATTCTCTTATTATAGGAATCGTTAGTGTCTACTTACTTTGTACCTACCATGATCAAAAAACGACAGCACAGCCAAATTGTAGCAAAAATGTTTACCACTTTGTTTAACTCAAATATTCTGCAATAACAAACTCACAAAATTTTGTGTCTTGCCGGTGCCTAAAATTTGTTACTTACTTTTCACACAAGGGTTTATCTGCCATCGAGGTATGACATCAGTCGAGTGGCTTTCAGTTCAGGTACACAGGAGAGTCAGGTGCACTTTTTTCTCTCTATTCTAATCATTGATGTCCCGTTTTATTTGAATATCTGCATCAACTTCCGGACCAAGGTATTCACTGCTAATGGTAAGCGCGAAAAGTTGAACTAAAACTTGAATTAAGTTACAGATGAAAGCATAGTTAATAGTTATGTAGTAGTAGCAGTAAGCCGGCTTTAATTCGGTGATATCCCGTCACCGAAGGTGGCCAGGTCCACCTCCACGTGCCGCAATCGCCTTCACACCCTGCCTCCGCATCGATCTGTCTAAACTCTAAAGCGTCCATCAGTGCTAAATAGAAACTTTGGTTTAGTGAAAAGTTTTTGAAGGTCTGTCAGTGAAACCGCAGATTTAGTAACCACAGATTTACGTCCTAAGCTTTTTAATTGTTCTTGCGTGTGATAGATGAGTTACATAATCTTTAACATTTCCTGCAACCACTCTTAACTTGTCTCATTCGGAAATTCCTGGGTGGTCTAATGACATCTGTTCATGGGCTGGAGTGAATTGGTTGGTGTCTTTAGGCCAGAACACTATTTTAAGATTAGCGGCTGTACGCAACAAACCTATTTTAGCCTGAAATTAAAAATATAGTCAGCATATTCATCTTTTTCAACTTTGCTAAACTTCTATATTATTTCAATTTTAACTGGTTTTCTTTTCTTTTTTTTTAATAGTGAGATTGAGACACACGTCCTATAGGTCACTCTTGACAGTAACAAGTTTGTTTTTTGTGATGAATTAAAAATTTGTTCAACGCGATACTCTGTGTCGTGGTTTTTCTTACCGTGTTATAGAAAGACAAACTGAAGATAGATGACGGATTTGGTCAAGCACCAAACGCCAAGATGTGCAGTGAATTTTTTTTTTTAATTGAAGGTCAATTTTCGACCCGAATAGTTTGGCTCTACTGTGTCATCTTGGTAATGATGCTACTCGCTAGGCTCCACACAACTATGTAGGTTTTACTCCAGTAATATGTTTTCAGAAACTATCTTAGCTGATGACCCGTTCGATTTGAAAACAAATAACAGTTGCCAGAGAAGAGCATTGAACTTATATACAACTAGTGTTTGCTAGCTTCAAAATTCGTCAATGCCTGGTTTTGTTCTTCAAGTTTGTAACATTGTTTAGGTTTCTTGACCAGTTTTAAAGAGATTGCTGGAAATTACAACAAATGGAATAAACTCTGGCTGGATATCTTTGGGATACTTCCGTTGGAGATTTTCGCTCCTTTCTTCGGTTGTTCGCGGATTGTTTCGTATCACGCCATCGCCTTTTTGCGGTTGAATCGAGTGCTGTACTTCTTCCGCTACGTTCCGAACGCCTTCACAAGGTGGGAATACAGCTTGAATGTGAAGATCGTTAGGATTCGGTCGATCAAGTTCTTGGTTTACATTTACTCCATCACTCACTTGTGCGCCTGCTTCTTCTACTGGTGGTCATGTGGATACGTTGCTCAAAGGTACAAACATTCACTTTGTCAGTAATTTGTAAAAAGTTGGCTTTATTACCAAAACTAGCAATGGCTTGGGTCGACTTATGTGTAAGGCGGTTCCACACCTTGGTCTTCGTAACCTGCAGATAAATAGCATGAGACCTTCGCTATGTGACGTAAAGAAGATTGAAAGAAATTGTTGATCAGGCACTTAATTTGTATACATTCTTCTGATGAATATACTCGGACGCTATAGTATGTAAATGAGAACTATTGTCAGCGTTTTACTGTAACGTTTCGTCAATAAGATACAACTGACTTCAAATACAAATTTTGACTACAGTCTATATGACGGTTGGCATAGCAGGCTCGACCACGTGATCTATTTCCAATTGCGGGTTCCGTTGGTGCTCACGGTTTACGTTTTTTATAACTTTCTTTCACTCACCGCCATCATAATTTCACTTTCGAGTGACGTCATTGTTGCAGTGATGTGGACAACATCAAAAACAAATGTAAGTTTGCTTCTTGGGCCTGGGTTTTCGATATTTCGTATCTGACCAACCATTATGAAGACTACGTCAAGACAATGTACTGGGCGTCTACCACAATGACCAGTGCTGGGTGAGTACATCGCTTTGCCTCTGACTAGTATTAGTGTATCATGGTCATATAGATGGTGTTTGATGTAGGTTCTGTAGCACTATTCTCAATTGTTTGTACTTCACTATTTACATTTGTTTTGCAAAGCAGTAACGTCACTGTTTCTAGATCGTGATTTTTACACAAAGTCAAACTTTGTTGTACACAGTAGAATGTGTACTGTAGATTCGTGAATATGATGTACAGTTTCTTGGCTGTTTTAAAAAAATCGATTTCATTTAATTTGTAAAAAAAAAGCAGAATATTAGTATAGGTGATGGAGTAGACGTTACCTTAGTGTATTAATAGACTAAAGAAACTTTGGCGGCTGTTTAAGTCTACTCATATATCTCCATATCACTGAAATATGTTTCTTTATTGCCTATTGGTGTCACAGTGGTAACATTATTGTGGCGTCAATGATAGGGTGGTGATGGACTGATGGTGATGTAATTAGACCAACCTATGTGCGACATGCAACTCGGTTGTGTGCTGTTTTGTGAGTCCACCTGTGGCTTATTTATGCCTTTAACTTTTTATTTTATATTAATATTTGTCCATGCTCTACATGACTACAGTATGGAATTGTTCTTGTATGCGGAGCGTTGTATGTCCAATATTTAAGATGCTTTTGTCGAGAGCGTTCAATGATTTTTCTGAACTTCAAAAGTAATTGAATTGTTTACCAGGTACGGAGATATTACCGCCAGTACTACCACAGGAAGGGTTTTTGCTTTGCTTACAATGATAATTGGCACAGTCATGTATGGCTGGCTTGTTGCTGTGATTGCTTCAACAGTCTCCAATAGTGAAGCCGCTCAAGTTGAATTCACAAATTCTATGCTGGACACGAAGAATTACTTGGTCGTCAACTTGGTAACTTTAATCATTTTATCTTTAAATGGACTAGGACTGACATTCTCGGCAACAACATTAAACGTTATATATCTATATTTCGTAAAGTGTTCAAATAAACTAGATGTAGTAAAATACTTTCGATTGGAAATTCGATTGCTAGCTATCGTATATGGAAAGGGCACAAGGCTGGCCAACCTGTTTTTAAGGCAACTCAACTAAAATTGATGAAACCTCACTAGGCCTATTGATCGTCACAAAAATCTGTCACAGGTGAAAACGCCACAAAAACAATTGACATGAAAGTTAAAACAATTTATTTTCATGTGACTGGCTTGAATTGATTTGTATTCATTGCATAGTAACCGTCGTGGGCGGTAGGTTATGTTTGAGTAATTTTAGACCTTGTAACTCTAGAAATGATTGCAGTTATCTTTATTAGAGGAAAGCTTAAACATTTTTTGTGCTTTTTGAGTATACTGTATATTAAAAAAAACGCATTTTTGCAAATTTTCCGTCAGCATGAAACCACACGCGATTGATCAGATGTGACGACTAATGTCTTGGCCTCCCTTGGTTTGTGGCATACAAGTATCTACTGTTTTGTGATTGCACTCACTGCTGTAACGTGCAATAGGGTCTGATTACGATATTTTAGAGATGAGTTTCAGTGTACGTAGCTGTTGCTACAAAACATTTTGAGAACTACAAATCGCGATAAGTATAATTCTTCTGTTGATAGGTTCAAGACGCTTTGATACACCGCGTGATGAACGTTCGTCGGATTGAGTGGGAAAGATACGCAGGAACGGCAATACCTGGAAAGCAGACCATAGGGAAAGAGTTGTCTGAACTTCTTCACAATGTTTTGTTTTTTGAAAGCTTGAACAAGTTTGTGGATTGCCTTCCCTTCTTTCACAGCGTTGATCCCGCCTTTGTGGCGATGTTGTGCAACTACATTCATGTCTTTCATTACTCTGAAGGGGATATGATTATTTATGAGGTGAGAAGCGGGTTTTTCTAATTTTAAACGTACTCAACAAACAAAACCACTTTTAGAGCACACGGAAACCACGTTGATTTGCACGTGGTTTCACCGGCCTGTGTCATTCCAATGAACATGGTATTCACGTTCTACATGATGTATAATTTGTATATGTCACAAAGCCACGTCGCCGCAGCGTCGGTTGCAAGCCATGCGTTGTCTATATGGGAATGGGATCGACTAAAACGTGGTGTGAACGTGTTTTGCTCACGTTTGTTTGAACTTGTGAGAAAAGACTAAGGGAAATACCACATTGGAGCCGACGTGGTAGCAACATGACTTTGCAAAGTGAAAGCCGCATTGAAACCAACCAGCACGGACAACGTGCCGGTATTGTTCCTGCAGCTTTATGAAGTTGTAACCTATTTAGTCAAGTGGTTTCGTTGTGGTACACATGTTGTTTAAATTGCAGGCCCAGTCTTTGAAGAAAATCCAAGCTTTGCGTGAAAACAAAAAGAAATCATACTAAGATATCTTTAATAAAAAAATAAAAAAAACGGCACCAAATTGTTCTTAGAATTCAGGGTCGGTCCTTTTTTGACTAAAACTTCATAAGTTTTTACTTTTTTACATGATCCAGGGCGATTTGTCAAGAAACTTGTATATCATCAAGCAGGGTCACTGCATCATCGTATCCGAAGACTTGGATACAAAGTTAGACCAATTGACTGCTGGGGATTATTTTGGGGAATGTGAGGTAAATTTTATGGCATTAGTGATTGCTGTAATTACTGCTTTTGTACACCAATTTCATTGCTTACCATTTATAATTATGCAATAATAAATATGGCTTAAAAGTGGTTCATTTGATTCTAAATCTGAACCGATTTCCCATGCAGGCATTGATTTGCATGTTGAAGTGGTTGCAGTGAAACAGAATTCGTTTTGGATCGTTTGTGTTGTTATGTCATTGTATTTATTGAGTATCTCCTTGCGAAAATGCCCTAAACGAGGAAGTTATGTAATTCCACACCTTCATTGCAGAAAGTTCCTCTTTTGTTATCATTCGCTGGAAAGCCTCTTGTACTTAAATTTATGTCGATACAACTTTAAAACTACCGAAAGCTATTGCCTGCTGATGAAAACACAAAAGTGCCAATACCACAGCATATCCTTGAAGAGCCACTATTTTTCCTATATTTATTTGGAAAAAGTAAACAAAGACGGAATTTCTTTAGATGCTATTTGGCTGCGCATCCCCGAGGACGATTGTGGCCGAGACTGCTTGCGAGCTGCTGGTGTTGCATCGTGATGACGTAGATCAAGTGCTCGAATCCTTCCCACAGATCCAAGCTCAAATGATGAAAGTCAAAGAAGACTTGAATTACAAGGAACGCATCTTAGAAGCGATTGCAGTCCGCAACACCGTTTACAAGTCGCCAGAGTATGTTACTTTTTAAAAATAATATCTTGGCAAGGTTCAGAAGGCTGTGAAGTATGGAATGCAGGAAATTACATGAATGTTGTAACTCTGGTGACGTTTTCATGACGTTTATTGTATGAGAATATAAGTTTGCTTTTAGTATTGTTACAACCGTTATCAACAGCTTGTTAAACATAGTTAGTCTGTAGCTTTTTTTTTTTTTTTTGGAAAACTGCATTTTAAACAACGATCAACATTTTACTTAATGTAAAACTGTAAGCTTGTTTAATTTTTTTCAACACTTTTCGAAACATTCCCGGAGAATCTAGTTCTTCACCTAAGTTCCTGCCATGGTTTCTGCTTATTACCGAATCGGGATTGTTGTTGCAGTGACTTGAAATATTTTTACTAAAAATCTAACTGTTTTGTATTCAATACTAGACCACGGGTTCAAAGTACTTGTTTTCCATTAATTTTTATCCTAAATTTTAGAATTTTTTTTTTGACATAATTTTGCTTTAGTTTATGAAACATAAATACAATTTATAGTGCCTCTTTATTTTTACTGGAGTACAGTGTCAATTAAACCTTCTCACAGATGTTGCGTTGTGGCGAATATGTTGCTATCAACTGTATTAACAATGGAGGCCAACAAAGCAAGGTTGACGCAACAGAGTATGTCCCCTTTTTGTTTCAGCAATTCAATGGCTGTTCGCTATAAGACAGAGTTTGTTGAAGGAGGCATCAAGATGTACACAGAACGTCGTCGCAACTACTCACCGCTCAACGCCTTCGGTGAACGAGATCGCGCCATGAAGCTAACCAAGGTTCAAAGACTCTTATCCTTTTTTTTACTCCCGGTGGGTTTCGATCCATCGTCCATCTCTTACGTTGTTTACGAAACGATTCGGAGCATTCTGATTGTCATCACGTTGATCATTGTTCCGTTTCAGGTAAGCTGCTGATTTGTGGGAGAAAGGTACTTTCCAAATTGTAATGTTTGTTTAAAGTTATGATGTCATGATTCGACTACCAAATAGCTTTTTTTTCAATATCAAATATTTTAATAAACGATTGCAGTCTGTTTTTGATTCGACTAAATATTGCTATAAATTATGAACAAGGGGTTAAAAAATAAAAACAACGTTTCTTTGCAGTTTGCTTTCGTGCCAAGCAGCTACTCTGTCATGCTGTTGCTATACTCCCTCGACGGTTTTACTTTGATTGACCAATACGTTAAGGCCCATACTTCTTACTTCAACGAACAAGCCATCTTGGTGACCCACCCAACACGCACGGCAGTCCACTATTTCCGAACCAGTTTTCTTGTTGATTTTCTATCCTGGTTTCCATTTGAACTAATCCTGTACATCCAGTTCAATGGAACCATGTCAGAGCAACAATGGAGGTTTCTCTCCATTCTACGTCTCAATCGAGTGCTTCAAATATATAAGGTTTGTCATGTGTTTGTTCTCCTGCATCTTGCACATGTGATAGTGATCATTGTGGTTGATGTGTGTCTTCAAATTCATATTGTTTTTTTTTTTTGTTATTGATTTACTGTATCTGTAGCGAAAGTGATTTTTCAAACGTTCGGTTTAAAACCAAAAGCTTGACATGTTTTGACAAATTATAAAAATATGTGCACCAAGAAATGTCATAAATTTGACTAGGCAGTGGAGTCATTCCATATGAAAACAGCCAATGTGAAAATATCTCGTACATGGTACTTGTCAGACTTTGCGGAAAAATTGTAATACTATGTCTTAGGTTACCTAACAAACAAATCCTAAGTTTTAGTTCAATATCTCAAACGGTTTGCTCATGGCAATTTTTTGAATTTCGGGAGTTACCCTCATTTTTGACCTTCGGGGGTAACAAATAGCAATTTTAACCATTTTGCAGAGCCCCATAACTTATATTTTAATTGCGATAAAAAACTAAAAATTGCTGTGCTAGTTCATTATAAACTATACTACACAAATCAATAGTAAAAGGCAACATCTCTTGATGTATAGGTGTTAGGTGGGTCATTAAAATCCTGGTTTTTTACCCGTACAAGTTTTTTTTTTCATTTTTCAAATGCTTCTAACACCCACACCAATTAAACTTTCTCTAAAACCTAATTATTTGTAACATTTGGAAACTTTTCTTCTGCCAACTTGAATTTGGGAGTTGTGGTGCCATTAACAGAGATCTTATGGGGGTCTGAAAACCCTATCAGGCAGAAATGGCCCTTTTTTTACCTCTATGTTTAGAGTCCAAAATGACCGCGTTAGAATGTTATGGTTGTGCTGGAATTTATACCAGACACATACAATCATTCTTTCATTTTATGACATAAAATCTTTGACTATCAAACTCTTTCACTGTAAGTTTTATGTCTTTAAAATGTAACATTTTGGTCATTTTTGGCAAAAAAATTCAAGTCTATAATGTAGGTCAGCGAAAATTCAACAATGATTTATCATGAAAATAATGATAATAAGTAGATACTATGCTAAGTGATCATAAACATTGAATGCTGACACTGTTGACCATTAATTTATGGTCAAAATGATGCTTTTACACCTTCTTACCAATGAAAAAGTACTCCCTTCAATCAATAAGCTCGAAATTAAAACGGTTACCATGGGCAAACCGTTTGAGATATTAGTCTAAAACTTAGGATTTGTTCGTTTGGTAACCTCAGGCTTAGTATGACAACTTTTCAGTCAAATCTAAGAGATGCCATATAATACATGGGTGGCTGAGTTGGTATGGAATGACTCAGTATAGTGCATGATGAAGTGCTTTGAAAACATCGTTTTTAATTGCTGTTCACACTTTTAAGAAAATCTAAACGACTCTTTTTCTTCGTGTACCATACCTGTTCATTTGTTCAATGTTCATTGTTCAAGGATTATGCGTTCATGCACAGTTCTTTCCATTTATCCCGGTATTTGACTGCATTAAAATTGTTCTGGTTGTAACGTGAAGGTGACTATTACTACTTTTGCAAGTAAGAATATCTTTCAAGAATTTCACAAAACCATTGTAACGACTGTAAAATTGCAGATTTTTGGTTACTTCACCTTTTGGTTGTCTGGTATTCGTGAACTCAATCGCTGGTTGAAGTCGTTTCGAAGCCTCATGGTTGGACTCCTCATCCATCACTGGTTTGCTTGCCTGCTATTTGTTTCTGCTATTCGA
Organism: Aplidium turbinatum; assembly: GCF_918807975.1. Taxonomy (NCBI): domain Eukaryota; kingdom Metazoa; phylum Chordata; class Ascidiacea; order Aplousobranchia; family Polyclinidae; genus Aplidium; species Aplidium turbinatum. Next base: position 28,057,741 of record NC_137475.1, on the reverse strand, counting down.
CCGACAACCAGAAACGTAATTATTCTTAGAATAAACGTATTCCACACCTTCTTTATAGCGTGGAACGTTCCAGAACTACTTTAAACTTTCTACCAGCATTTGAGTTTCCTAGCTTTCATATTCCAATACAACTCAATACTAATTTTAGGAACGAGAAAGTTTTTCTTCTGATGTTAATCCTTGCAGTTTCATATACGTACTTATAAAGATCTGCTGAATCGAAATCTACCTTATTCAACCACACTTTCCAACAGTTGAGCAAGTGTTGCCTCATTTTGTCGTTCGTGCTGTTGCTCAGTTGTGTTGTTGAGGCGGAAAATATTTAACATTTTGTCACCGATTGCATGCATGCCAAGTAGGAATACATTTCTTTGTTTATCTGTAACCTTTTATCGTTTTGTTGCAGTACGACACCGAATATCAATCGGACCCTGACATGATAACCCTGACGGCTTCAGGGATTCCAAGCTTTTGCTCAAAGGCAAGCTGGATTGGACGCATCATTGTGAATAAAGAATTCCCAGCATTGGACATCATTGGAAGCGTATCCGACCAATACCAAATCAGCTTCTACTGGGCAACTGCAACCCTGGTGTGTGTTGGTTATGGGGACATCCACTCCAGGCAGCCGTTGGAGATGTTTCTTGCTACAATTGTCATGGTTTGCGGCACTGTGTATTACTCGTACATTCTCGGCGGCATGTCTGCCAGTGTGCAGACTGACGACACCAGACGTGCCCACTATAAGGACAGGCTATCCGATATTCTCAAGTTCTTCGATGTTTACGATGTAAGCAAAGAAACACAAAAGCAGGTACGAAAGTCAACGATTGTGTCTAGAAGAACGATGAATTAACCTTTGTTAAACTTGTTATCGAGTTGGTTTGTCAATCGTGCAAAGTTTTATTTCTTTATACCATTATAATTGTAACTGAACTCCTTTCCAATGCATAAGATCTTGATTTAATCCGAACTAATAGTTAGTTGACAAAATGTTTCATTAATCTCAGGGTTTTTATCTAGGTACTCAACTATTATTACTACTTGTGGGATCGAACTGGTGGTGTGAGTCCCGATCGCTTGTTCACCGGCCTGCCACCCTCATTGCGCACCAGTGTGTGTCAAAGCATGTACGGCCCAATGATTCGTGAGGCATTTGATGAAGGCACATACGTTGACAAAGAAACCCAAGGATTTTTTCGATTGTTGTCCACACATATCACACCAGCTCTGTACCTGAAGCACTCCATTATTTGCAGGTGGGAATGTGCACAGTGTCTGATTCGCTAGGCAGTTTAACTCCAGCTCCGGCCGAGTGGTTATCGCCTTCAGCTCTTGTGCTGGTAGGTTTGAGATCGGTTTCAGATTGGGGTTATACCAAAGACCGGTTGTGTTATTTCTTGTATAACCCAATGAGGATGAGTCGTTATTAAACGTTGAAGTTATTTAATTGAATAAAAACTCGTTGGCAACGCTCGTAGCAAAGAAGGACGTGCTTGTAGAGGATGCATTGATGAGAAATACGAAAAATGAAGAAACGATGAATAGTCAATCACTTGATTGTGTTTGTTTTGTAATTCACTTGTGATCAAGTTTGTGATTTATTTTAATAGCATCTCAGTTACTGGATATGTACTGACAGTGATATTGATTGTTGTTGAATGCACTTCACAATTTTTTTTTGCATTCATCTCCATTGTTCTTTGTCCTTTTCAGACGGAATGACATTGGAAACGAGATGTTTTTCATACAACGAGGCAGTGTTGCCATATTAGACGATGATGAACAAACCACGATAAAAGTCCTTGGACCTGGCCAGCACTTTGGGGAGGTACGCCGCTGTCGTATGGTTTACCAGAAGCTAATGAATAAAAAGTTTACAGTAACACGATCAGTGAAATAGCAGGGCAATAGATTTACCTTTCATGAAAATGTTTGCTTTATGCTGTCATTGAAACTAAATTTCTTACGAATTTTTTCTGTAACTGTTAAGAGGCGCATAACAGTTTCAGATATGACAGGCAATATCTTGAAAACTATCAGTGTAAACTTGCAAAGCTGCTGCTTAATAAATCGACCTTTTAACAATAGTTCACAACTCACATTCAGTTAAAATTCTGGTCTGCAAGTCTAGCCCTTGGAAAGTTACAGTGGCCCAATTACGTTTTTTTATTGTACAGTTCTTAATTTCCAAATAACATAGTGGTAATTAAATCTTTTGGGAATCTTTTCTTGCCCTCGAAGAAGCCGATTTTACTTCATTAAGTTGGAACCGCTATTTTGAATGGTGGTGAAATGGTTCAGCTGATGAAGCACTTGCTTTTTACTTCGACTCTTGACAAGCTGGTTGTTGAAAACACCGCTTAAAACTACCCATGGTTTAACAAATTGGGTGGGCGTAATTGCTGAAGAAAAAACGGCCGAAACAAATGAACTGGCTACCCTACTTTTGGTAATGCTAAAGGCTAAGTAATCGGTACCTTCTCATCCTCTGATCAAGACGACCACTACTATAGACTACTACCACTACTACTGTAGAGTTGCTACATACTATACCCAGGTCGCTCTGTTGTTCGCTGTTCCGAGGAGTAAAACTGTAAAAGCTTCCACCAACTGCGAGTTGAACGTACTCACCAGGAAGGACTTGGACGATATTTTTTCAACATTTCCACGTTTCCGACAACGAATGACCGCCATAGCGCAAGTAAGGAGGCGGATGCTTTTGTGGAAGAATAAAATTTGAATAACAAATGTGTTCATTGGCCAGCCGGAAGAGAGGCACACCGGCAAGTCCCATTTTGACTTTATATTACCGAATTGCTTCATTCATAATATTCCATGACACGCTTTGCAAACATTCACATTTCAAATATCCGGGCTATGTTATGGTTCAATTTTATCATTAAAATCTACGTCTCACAGCTTCTGCTGAAGTTGCATGTCTCGTTGGAAACCATGTTGTTGCTGATTCAATATTTTTTTGTCTTTCTAGGATCGAACGCTACACGGATCGGACTCCGCAACGTACGAACACCACACAAGCGAACTAGCTCTCCAGCTTGGCATGTTCTCAACTAAAGATGAAGTCGTTAAGCCAACAGAGAAAAAGAAAGAAAAAAAACTATTTGAGGTTCTATTTGTTTTCTCGTAATATTATTATAAAACTCTTCATAATAATTTATTTATTGGTACTTGTTAAGCTCACCTCGTAATCGGGCAATTTTGGGTTGATAAAACGTGTCATGGGTTGATAAAACGTCACATGCAGCTCATTGTGCTAGTGAATCGAAATGCGTATTTTGACTGGTTTCTCGCACATAATGACTCTGTTGTACTGCTTAATGGCCAAGCGTTGCTAAGTCTATTCACACTAGCTTGAGTCAGCTCAAACCAACACATCATGTTGCGACAGAATAAAAAGTTTCGTCTCACATCGTTTCTTTTGATTCCTTCAGGCTCGCGTCATCGACAAAGAGTCGATGGTCAGCTTTGTATGGGACAACATCATTGTACTGTTGTCGTTCACATGCAGCTCATTGTGCATTTACCAAGCTTGCTTCTTCAGCCACAACTACGGAATTTACCTGTGGGGTTACTTCATAGATCTTTGGTATGTTTATTGTTTACTTCACATATTCGTGTGTGCCATTGGAAAGAAATTTTCGTCAATTGAAGTAAACACACCTGAAGAAATGAATAAGACTGATTGACTTGAATTTAAATCATCAGAAGAACATTACAGTATATTTCACTTATAAGAATCAACTCCCAATCTATACCCAGCAGCAATTTTGAATTTGTACTATATTTCAATTTCAAATGTCTTTTCAATTATGTTTTGTTAGAATCAATAACGAAACACTTAGTGCAGCGGGTGATCATAACCATTGTGCAAATTATGACTATAGCATGAAATTTTCACCAGTGTTAGTACATATCATAAGGTTCATTTTAAAGTTGGGAGGTAAGTCAGATTTGACCTCTGATGACCTTGAGAGGTCAATGACCTCAGTAGGGTAGCTAGGAATTTTGAAAGGGGGGGGGGGGGTTGACGACCCAGCGGCGAGGGGTCTGGGGGGCCTCCTCCAAAAAATTTTGAAAAATTACCTTGAATTTGGTGCATTCTGAGAGCATTTTCAACAAAAGTGTGGGTATGAATATTCCTGTAAAATGGTGCTGTCCGGTGGCATAGCAAAAGGATAAGATCATATTTTCTTCGGCACTAATTCCTGGCTAAGATGTTTGAATGTTTGGTATTGGCAAAACTCGCTCTTTTAATGCAGTTTTTTATAAAATTAGGCAATTTTTTTTTAGACTGAAAGCATCAATCTCAATATCGTGACGTCACACGCTTGCCAAAGGGGGGTTGTAACCCCCAAAATCCCCCCCTTGGCTACGCCACTGAATGACCTAAACATGACCTAAATTATAGTTTTTCAAGATTTTGGTGCAGTAGGCTATGTCTGTCTCGAGAATTATTTGAAAGACATGTTATGATAAATATTAAAGCATGATATTTTCACCAGCATTAGTACATATTATCATAAAGTTGATTTTAAGATCGGGATGTAAGTCAGATTTGACCTCTGATGACCTTGAGAGGTCAATGACCTAAATTACAGTTTTTCACAATTCTGGTGCAGTTTGTTTGTCTCGCGAATTATTTGAAAGACATGTTAAGATAATTTGCTGCAGTGTAATGTTTAATGTACATTAGACAGAGGCTATAAAAGCTTGAAGTAGCCTAGAGTGAGGCCAGGCGGGCCTCAGACACATGAATAGTACATATCGGTAATGATATACAGACGAATTATCCATATTTCCGCATAAATGTCGAGGTGTGTCATCGCAGCTAACAGTCTCCCGAATATGCGCATAGTGTAGTGCACTTCAATGCAGCCTTGATGCACTTGCAGTAGCCGGTACACCCCTTCTTGTAGTTGCAGTGGATCAGTTCTTGGCAAGATTTTGATGTCTCTGGCAGTGTCGTCCAGAGGGGCTGCCACCAAGAAGCCTCCTTTGTCCAATGTCCAGCCCCAGTCAGATGGGCTCGAAAATTTGGGATTTAGAACCAGAGTTTGGTTCCAGCAGCTGGCCTGGAAAGAAACCCGCCTGATGTGTTGCTGGAATGCTGCTTGCGTAGGAGGGATGTTTTATAGAACCCTCGACTTGTGTGCGAAGAGCTGTTTCCAAGCGTCGTTCACTTCCATGATGTCGCTGGTGCGGTCATACATCAGTACAACGAAGCGCTCCAGCAGTGATATTGACTCCTCACTGACATCACTTCGCATGCGTAGTAGTTTTTCGAAAGCATCAGTCCCCTCTGGGAAAACTGTCCAAATCTCCCAGGCAGTCTTTTCTCTGCCAGCGAATGCAGACACATCAGTATCGCACCCTATGAGGGCATGAATGACCGGGAGAGTAGCACATCGTCTGGTGTTCATGGCGGCAGCCAAACGGTGAACAGTTATGTACCGGAAGCTGGACCCAGTACCAAGAGCTATCCACAGCTCGTCAGGGTTAATGTGGTTGAAGGAAGCCACAGCCAGTACCACAACATCAGTATCTACAGTGCGTATGGTCACCTTCCTCATCCCCTTCTGGACAGCATCTTCCACGTAGAAGCATGCGTGTATCCGCCTCCTCCTGAGAACATGGGGAGAGGTTGGTAAAGTCGAACTCGGCAGGGGAGCACAGGACATCAATTCCACAGGTCGCATACATTTCCTTGCCATCAGCAATTGGAAGACGACTGGTCTCACGTGACAAGAAACCAAAGAGTTCAATCTTGTTTTGGTCAACACGAAGGAAGTTCTTCCACTTCCTAGGCATAACGGTAAAGGAAGCCACTCTTTTCCTGATGCCCTTACCCCTCCTCTGTCTGGTCGTCGCCATCAGGCTGTCAGGCAGATATGCATTCCAGACGCGGTCCAGTCTTTGGACCTTTTCCAGTTGAGTGAAGATGTAAGGTGCAAAAACTGTGTTCATATACTCTTCAAAGGTCTTTGCCACAACAGGATTAAGCATTTTTGAACAATAGCTGCCCCATCAAGGATTGTGGCATCAACCACATGTGCTCTTGTGGTTTCAGTTTGGTCTAATTTCAGGCAGTGTAGTAGATCTGCTTTGACTCCAATGTGCAGTTGGTCTCCTGTTGATAATGAAGGTGGAGCTGCCTGGTTCTCATGGGAGAAGAACTGGTCAAGATCCCCGTTACGTGATTGACGTGCAATATACAGCCTCAAGAGACTGCAGTCACTCTTCACTGCTTTGACGGCATCTTGGTCTGTGGCCGACTGAAGAGCGGCAACTTGTTCTTGGTCAGTGTGTCTGTAACTGGCTTCGTGCATAGTTCCAGCCTTTCCTCAACAAACATTCTATATTGCTTCTCACGAAGGGATTCAATCTGTTTCTGCCACTAGAGTTTCCACGATGTCCCTCGTGTCAAGGACCAGTAAATCTTGAGAGCTCTCTAGAAAGGGCTTTCCTATATCTTGAAACGCTTCCATAAGCACCCTGACATCCTTCACAAAGGCTGTATGTACTCCAGGTTTCTGGTCATGGTGAAGGTGCCTGATGTCGTCATGTCCTCTCCTCGTGGCCTGCTCTTCGAACTCTGTAATGGTCTTGGCTATTTCTGGCCCTGCCACCATCCAGCGCCTGAGTGCTCCAGGATTTCCTGTCAGTCCAATAGCTCCACCAGACCCTTTGACCATAGCGTTGTTCTGCTCATGACATTGGTCGATCGCCATGGCAGAGAACTTATTGCTAGTTTTGTTTACCACAAAGTTTCCAGACTTGAATTTTGCAAGGACATCTGGGTGCTTGTCAATGAGGTTTATCATATCACGGATGTGTACAGAAAGCTACCTGGAATAGTGAATGTGATCTAAGGCGAACATCCAGGGCATGATCTGTGTCAGGGTTGCACATACAGCTCAAAGTTTCCTTCACGAAGCGATCGAATGTACACCAGCAAGAGAACCTCTTGTAACAGCGCCGCAGACCACATAGGCAGACCATGACACCCATTCCTCTATGGATTGCTTCTCTAGAGCTGACGTCACTGTCCTCAACCACCAATACTCTTTGTGTACAACAATAACTTTAGCAGTTAGCAGGTCGAGAGGTCTTGCCGGACGTTGTACAGGCGGTGCAGTAAAGTGCTTCGTCTCCATGGCAACGGGTGGCACACTTGTGTACACTGAAGGCAGAGGTGTTACCATCTTGGAGGTGAAGATTTTTTGCCCAAGCACCAATACACCAAGGTCGTGTCCACAATTTATGTGTGATGGATGTTGTATTAAGAATATACCAGTGCCATGGAAATAATCCTTGGCCGTAGCAGAGCTAGGGTTATAATCAATATTATCAACATTCCCAGTAGAGAACAGACCCTGGCGCAGCTTGGGTGGACAAACAACTTCTTTCATGTTGAAGCGCTGGCAGACGCCATTGGCAATGTCTGCTGGGAGCTGTAGTAATCTATCATACGAAACACACATCCCTAGGCCGAAGAGTGTGTCGATCAGTCGTCTGCTCCTGGTCACAGCCTGAATCTTGAGGGTCAGGTAGAGTGGGAATTGGGTTTCTCTCTCGCTGGGTTTCTCTCTCTCTGGGTTTCTCTCTTGTGGCGCACTGAGGTTGACTCCATGCAGCATGCATGCTTCACACTGTTGAACATCAGTAGCTGCGATAGTGTAAGCGCAGCAGTTGTGTTGGCCAACTGAGTCTGGTGCTTGATGTTCGCCCCATCGAGGATTATGTTAACCAGAGCAAGGAGGGATGGTGTCACAGAATTTATCTGAAAATCAGCTCGGAACGCACTTGCTCAGCTTTGAACGCAAAATCAGCTCAAAGGTGAATCTTGTCTCAAACATTTTTCTACGGACTACCAGTGCTGCTCTTACTAGATACATCATATCACTCTCATGACCATAGGCCTTCATCAGGGCGGGAGCAGGACCTATGTCTTTCTCAAACAAGAGAAGTGTGTCTCGGCCCTGCGAATGCGCTCTCAGATCATGAAGTGCAGAAAGAAGCCTATCCTTCAGTCTGGTTATGTGTACCCTGTTGGTTACCGTGGCACCCAGCTGCTCTAATCTGGTCTTGTAGAGGTTAGCCATGTGGTGGAGTTTGAATACGGGGGCATTGTCCTCATCTTCATGTATGTCCTCCATGAACACCACCAGCTCAGCAAAGGCTATGCCCTGCAATCGATCATCGTCCTCGTCTTTGAGTGATGCTGGTCTGATTTTGTTGTATAATGCACAGAGACAGTTGCGATGGTATTTTGCCTCGATAGCAATCAGGTCTCCTGCAGACAGCTTGGCCAGCAGTTCAGTGTCCTCCAATTCAGTGGCACATCTTCGAACGTTTTGGCCAATTTCCTTTGTAGCTTCTTGGTGCAAGTCTGCTGTGCCACCTGGCTTATTGCAGAAGGAAACAGATAGCCTCGGTTGACTGTGCAAGCCTGTGGGCAGCTTCTGATCGCGCGCTGTGCAGGGTTGGAGTACCGGTACCAAATTGTTGTCCTGAAGTGGATTCTGCTCTGTTCTGCTGGTCAAATATTTTTTGTTGAACTTTAAACGACATTTCTTGTGCCACTGAGTACTGTGTATCCTCAAGTTAGCTTCTATGTCATCGCCATCATCCAGTCTGCTGACGTCAAGTTTCATTGTCATGTGACGAAGTCCTGAACTGGACGAGGTCTTCTTTTAATGATGCATAGCCAACACCTCTCGGTTTTATGGTAGATCTTAGTGGGCACTGCAAACTAACAACCATCGCTACAAGAGTAAGAGTGCAAGACTTCCATCCTTGCTGCCTGCACATTCTGCATATAATAATAATAATGTTAGTTTTTATATAGCGCTGTATCCATCGCAGAATGCGGTGCTCCTCAGCGCTTTACAAAGCAGACAGTGTCAATATGCGCGTTAACAAATAACAATCACCACTACTGAAAGAATAAAAGACAAGTGTTGCCATTATTGTTTCAATCTTACAAAATACAGTAAGCTAAATGCAAAAAGCCAAACAGAAAGTTTGGAGCCAAACCAATATGAAAACGAGTCAAAGTAAGGCCAAAAGGCCAAACCCAAATTTTTTGGCCAAACGACTTCAAAAATGGCCAAATTTGTGAAGTTTAGCCGTAAAAGGGCCAATCTGGCAACTCTGATAATAATGACCAACAGGTCCAACACATTAACACAGTCAACACTCTGTAGAATGTGTAGACACTTTTATTATAACACATATGCATGGTTTGTACATCATACACACCTTTAAGATTAACCAATGACGTCAAATATCAATATTCTGATACTTTGAGGTCATTGACCTCTCAAGGTCATCAGAGGTCAAATCTGACTTACCTCCTAATCTTAAAATGACCCTTATGGTATGTGCTAACACTGGTGAAAATTTCATGCTTTAGTCATAATTTGCACAATTGATTTGATTTTGGGAGATTATCAGCTGTACTAACTATCCTGACAAACAGAAAGCCCACAGCGTGCAACGAATAACCCTTCACTGGCTGCTCTAGGTTCGCCGTTGATATTTTACTGGGATACCACACCAGCTTCCTGGACCAATTCAGTACGAACGTCGACAACTTAAAGACCATAAATTTGCATTACGCCAAGTCTCCCGATCACTTCGCCCTCGATGTGGCTGCCAACGCTCCCATTGAAATACTCTCCATCCTCTTTGCTGCGGACGCGAGACTCCAACTCTCCGTCTTCTCGTTTGCAAGACTCAATCGGATGCTGAGGATGTATCGACTCTGGAAGATTTTTGTCCGATGGGGGAGAGACATCAGAAGCAAGTAATGGATGTCTATGTGACTCAAAAGCTGTTTGTTGTTTCTTATATACTTATTATTCATCGATGTATGCTTTCTTTCTGTTAGTCTCTGCAATTTTTATTGTACTGATGACAAGCACTAAAATAAAAGTTTGATAAAGTTGAATTTATATTCCTCCCCTTTCTGAGAACTACTAAGCGTCTTGTTTTGGTAACTGCACTAAATATAAAAAAAAGCAAAAAATCATCGAGAGGCATTGCATCAACACTGAACACGGATATTGTCTTTTAAGTACTTTTTTTCTATGCGCTATTTAATCAAATTTTTATACTGTAATTACCAACCATTCATCTTTGTTATTCTAGCGTTCTGCTTGTCAGGCTATACCAGTCTGTACTGTGTGTTGCTTTCACGCTCATCTTCGCGGGCAGTGTCTGGTATGCAGTGGCATGCCCGGCCGGAGAGTGCCAGGCCCTTACGTGGACCACAGCCGCGACTGCAAGTACGTACGAAATACATTGCTTTGTGACAACTACGTCGCCAATGGCGTTCACCTATTTTATCGATATTTTATGCTTTGCAAGTAAAAAGACAAAAAACGCCATTGTTCAGAATTGATTTTCCAAAAGTGCACACATTTTCATTGGTGTATTTAGTTGAACAGGATGTCACAAACGTTATAACAAAAATGTATCAAAGTTTTTTAGAAACTAAAACTGGAAAAGGACTATTGTGTGTTTTTTTGAGTCTCCCAATACAAGTGGTGTATCATCAGTCTCCTTTAGTCAGAAGCAAAAGCGTTGAATGTTTAACGCTTCTGTCTTCTACATCCTTGCAACAAACAAATGACGTATACCTTATTATCACATTTGTCTTTCAATTGATTAAACCTCCCCTATGGTAGATGGAAGGCGGCAAGTTAAGATAAACCTAATGACTGTCGCAGATTATGCCGCCAATCGCATTCGGTGCTTCGACGTACTTGCTTGGGTTGATAGCATGTACTGGGCCGTAGCTACCATAACCTCGACTGGTTATGGGGATATCAAACCTCTGACTGGAACTGAAATGCTCTACGCTTGCTTTGTGATGGTTCTTGGTAAGCTAATGATCGGCTACGTGCTCGGGATGGTGGCGGCTACGTTGGCGAATAACGAAAGCTTGGGAGTTTGGTACAAGGAAAATGTATCGGTTAGTATTGTTTAATCTCTATATTCCATTGTTAATCTTAACTCTTCCTTTCAAAATAATAAGTGCCATCTATACCCATCACTGATAGATATGTGAGTTTTTGAGAAAACTGCAATTTCTGTAAGAAAAGTGCTTTGTTGGCTCAACGTTGAAAAATGCCCCAAGTCGTGAACGTCAACGCAATGATATACATTCACATGAATGCCAAGTGTATCTAACTGAAAAATGAGTTTTGATAAAATTCAATGCGGGAAAAGCATTAAATCTGCTTCACAAGTGGAATTTTGGTAAAGTAAAAAGTAAAGGTCCCATTCGCAGAATTAGAATCGGGAATGAGAAGATAAGATTCTCATTATGCTACTCGGCTTCCCCCACTAACCTACTCTTGTATAAGGTGGCAACTTCTCTGCCGCCTTTCCTTTAGCCAGAAACTCATATATGTATCCATGCCTTCAGCAATTATGCCCACCCAATTTACTACATAAACGACCATGGGTAGAGCTGAGCAGTGTTTATCAACAACCAGCTTTATGTTGGGAGTCTAACCAGGATCGCATTTGGAAAGCCAGCGCCTTGCTCCCTAAGCCATCCCAAAGGCAAAGGATAAAAAGCTAAGCTTTTAACCCATTAAAAGCCGCCACAAGTTCCCGTTGCTCTTTTTAGGAAATATTTCAGCCACAAAGTTGTATTGTCATAACTTTTGAATTAGTTTAAAAAAATTTGATGATTTTTACTTTTTTGATGCATTTTTTTGTTTGCCTTTTAAAAGGACACCGGCCACATAGTCAAATGTAAATCTCGCGATACCTTAACATAAGAAGGTGTTTGTTTCGGTAGAAATTTGTCAGATCTTACTTGAAGGACGTTTCAAAGTTATTGTATGAACATATTATATTCACGGTAACCATCGGCGTAGCTAGTGGGGGGGTGTCCCCCCCAGTGGGCAGTCTCCCCCTCGGTCGTAAGCTTGTGGCAGTAGAATATTTTTAAACGTAAACGAAAAAGCATAGTCAAAATCTTTTTTGAAATGGATTTGGCTCGTATTCTAATTGCTGGTTCCTACTTCACGCGTTCAGGGGTGTAAAATCATGGTCCACCGCGGGCGGCACAAACCATAGCGATACGCCACTGACAGTCGTCGGCTCCAGCTCGTGTCTGAGCATTGGTTTCGTCATCAAATCGAATTTGGCTTTGGATGGTGATGTCATATATGGCTTTGGAGGCCAGTGTATGATGGAAAAGACGTGGGCAAAAGTCACATTGTATGAGGGGTAAGGATTGTATGGAGGGAGGGACGTGGTAGTTTTAACTTTTCTAGTGTTCGTTTTTCTTGGGCTTTTTGTATCCTTTTTTTCGAAAATTTCCGTACCTTCCTTAGATCTTTTTCTGCAGAGTAATCTGTCACTAGCAAGGTTTTCCCATGAATCCAGATCAATGTTTGCATGGTTGAGGGAGACTTTCAGCTAATCTTTGTATCTCATTTTTGGTCTTCTGGAGGGGAGTTTCCTGTCTCTAGTTGTCCCTCCTCGTTGTTCCTTCTCATGACATGTCCTGTCCAGCGAAGGCAGTGTTGCAATATGGTGACTTCTGAACTGGGTAACCTAGCGCGATCAAGGATTGCATCTTTGGTGAGACAATCTTCCCAACGAGTGCCTAGCATTTGATCCAGTTTCCTCTGCTGAAAATTTTCAAGACTTTTGATGTAACGGCGGTATAATGTCCAGGTTTCACAAGCATAGAGAAGAGTGGATAGAACGACTGCCCGGAGGATCATAATTTTTGTGCGGATAAATATAGCATGGTTGTTGAAAACACGATGGTTAAGTCTTCCATAGGCATAATGTGCTGCTTTTACACGATGTTCAATATTCTTTGACAGTGTTATAAACAACCAAAAAAATGTGGCCATGTGGCCGGTGTCCTTTTAAAAGGCAACAATAAATATAAAGCAAAATAAACAAATAAAAGAAGCAAAACCTTACACAAATTAGAGTGTAGTAGGAAGCACAATATTACAGAGTGTCAAACTATGAAGAAACATAATTCATATCTATTACCAATAGGCAATAAAACATACATGTTCCTCCTCACTTCACTTTATCGGGCTCTTCTCATTTTTCAACAATTTTCAAACTTTCACAAAATTCAGAAAAAGTACGTTGTTTGCAAATATTTATCAACACCTTCCAAAACAGACCCTAAACAACTACTAGCAAGTCCAAAATGATTCAATCAAAATAAGATGATGCAATACTGATGCATTCAAAACGATGTCCTTTTAAAAGGACACCGGCCATGAATGGGTTAAGCTTAATTCTGGCAGTTTCGTCTACTTGTAGTAGCTTTGAACCACTGACCCAAACCTGGTGACAAAGGTTGACTTTGTGAACTGTCCTCTTGCGCTTGAAGTGCTATCGTATCTTGTTTCATCTCTTAAATGCCACAGAACGGACATCCATTCTTGAAATGCGTTCGCCAAAGTGTGCTTGCTCGTCCCAGTGCTTTTATAAACTACGCTTCAGACTGATATTGCGTGTTTGCTCTGACCAACAACGAGACAATGTGCTTGTTGTGTTTTGCAAATCTGTAGTGTGCATAGCTTTTGTACCTTGCCGTCAACAGGCTGTCAAAAATTGTATGGCTGACCACAAGTTTGACAAGAAGTTGTCCAACCATGTCATACAGTACTACGAGTACATGTGGATGAAAAATAAAGGCATCAATTTCATGACTTTGTTTCCAGATCTTTCATTTTGGTGGGTACTTTATTTAAATTGTTGCATATAGTGTTTTTGTTTTAATTTTTTTTTCAAATGTAGAATGTGATAAAAACAATGGTTTTCATCGGGCGTGCTTGAGTATTTCTGGACGTAAACGTTTCATTTCATTTATAGTCTTAACCTGCATAACAAATGAGTTACCGCCGCTTGCGAACTTGTAAGTCATTCAATCACCGTATCAGTTTATTCAGTCAGTTTAAGTGTTGCTTTGAGCTATCAACGCAATTATTCGAGTTGTCGAGTTGTCTCTACCTGATAGCATTCAACTTCACCAAACATAGGCTTTCACCACGTGCAATGTTTAATATTTTTTAGTCTAGTGGTAACTTATTTCATTATTACTGTATAACCTAGCTTCTATAAAGCGTAACTATAATGAAATGTGTGTGAAATGAAATGTATCTTGAATGAATTTCTTGTTTTCAGTCTACGAGCGGACATCTACAGCCAGATATGCGGCGAATTGATCACTGGTGTAGAATTGTTTGCCGATTGCCCGGCAAATTTCATCCGTCATCTTTCCATGGTCATGGCCCCTCTTGCTTACATGCCTGGAGATTATATTTGTTTGCAGGTTGCACAACTTATTCCATTGTTTGCATTTTTGAAGAATTAGAGTAAATTTTATAAAAAGCAATTTAACAGCAAGCTAGTGCAATGTTAGGTGTTTAGATGGTGAGTGGTAAAGGTGTCAGGCGAGACTTTGCTGATTCCAATACCAGCAGCACAATGTAGCAACTTCAACAAAGATCGTGGAGACACAGTCGTTATAATGGCACCCATGGTTACTTTAATATTCCATTTTTATCGAAAGCATTCAACAAGTTGTACAGTAATTGGATTCGTTATTATCAAATCAGAGCGTTGATAGAAAATTTTCGAAATTCATTCACTAATTGCCTGATCCAGGCAGCATGAAGACTGTGATGCCGAAAAATTTTCAAGAATCGATAACCAAAGGAGAAATTAGTTCTAAAAACCGTCCATGTGTGTTAGTTGAGGCGAAAACGTCTTGCTGAGACTTTGCGCGATAGGTCACAAAGCATCTCGGCGATCATACTCTTGTCTTGACCAAAGCTGGCAAAGCATTGTTTTGTCAGAACTGGTATTGTGAAATACGCTTTCTTGGTTGATATGCAGGTCAATAAACAGAGGTTTATTATCTTTATTTAACCCGAAAAATGTTACAAAAAAGTAGAGATCTGATTAGTCAGTTCTGACATCCCAAGACTGATACGATATTACGTACTAATAGGCCTAAGTAAGGGGTTATTCCAATATTTTATGTCAATTTCAGTCCGGAGGCTCTAGTAGCCTATCATTTACTGTCATCTGAAAAAAACTTATCAATAGCCTCAGCATTGACCGTGCAAAGCAATTTTATATTTTCACTTTTTGTAATATTTAAAAAAATACTTTTCCGGGTGTATTTCAATGTTGCTTGTATTGTTTAGGAATAGTTATCAGTGAACCTGTTTTCGACGAGGTTGTCAATACTAAACAAGCGAATGTGCTTAAGGCGGCTATGTAACGTTTTTACATGAAACTGCAAACTTCGGATAAAAAAATCGTTTTGAACAATGACACCGAACCCCTGCATATCCCTAATAAGATACGCATAGGTCATGCTTTGTGCTGTAGCCTACAGTAGGTATACATTGGTACAATTGTACATCGCACTTGAAAATGCTGACCTGAATCTTTCACATTACCAGGGTGATGTTCGCTCGGAAATGTATATAATCTATCGTGGTTTGGCTGATATTATAACGCATAAAGGACGCGACAAAACAACCATCGGTCAAGTAATGGAAGGAGAAGAAATTTTGTGTGAAAGTGTGTTATGCAAGGTAAGATACCGTGTGAGAACCAACGTTAGATCCTTTTGCAAAATATATCATGCTATGGCGTTCAACCCTTGCAATACGGAACGGGGCGAACAACCCTTGCAACGGGAAACTAGAGACATTAAACCGTAGCCTATAGATAAAGGTATAGAATTATAGATAATGCTGCTTTTTACATAGTAGGCTATATCTGTAGTTCTCAAGCTTGTCAGATGGCAGACCTCCCTGGCTTTTTTGTCATATTGGTGGATCTTCATCGAGTTAAGAAAACTAAAAACTATAATAGAAAATTCAAAAAACGACACTTATCTCATAAATGTTTTTGTTACTTAACACATAAGGCAAAGTGTTAGTTATTTCGTTAAGTGTTTGTGAGATAAAGGATTCAACATCTAGCCACGCAGGGTTTGTGACCTGCTTTCCTGAAATAGTTACCATTCGTCCTATCGACAAATTAATAACAATATGTTTTCATATGACTAGTGGATGTTGTGTTGGTATTTGAAATGCAGCACACCTGCTCACAGTTTAAGAACTACTTTTTGAAGTTATCAACAATATAGGCTAGGCTATTTTATCCTGAAAAACAAGTAACTTTTATAGCATTGTATTCATTTGCTCAACGTCATATTTTATGACCTCTCGTATGATTTGTACTGAAACTTTTGTTCGCGACACACCTCAGTTTCCTCTACAACTATATTACAGCCACCAATGTTATGTTTAAAAAGTTATCTTTACGTACTCATCGGAACAAACAATCACTTCTCCATTGTTTGTCATCTTCAGTCTTTCCTCAACTTGTAATTCTAGTGGTTGCCAAAGTGAATCATAACATATTCTACCAAATGTGAAGTTGAAACCAACAAGCTTGGCGATCAGGCTTGCGTTAGTGAATCGCTCGCTATGCTGCCTGCTGTTGAATGGACATGAGAAAACAACTGTGCGGTTCATCATTGAACATTTTATAATTAATAAAACTATAGGCTATGTTTCTCAGCAGCCGATTGTAGCAAGAATTGGCAGCGATAGACGCATTAATAAAACTCTAAATAATTTCTAGGAACAATATCCTGCAAACTTCTTAACATTGCTTTTCAACGTTTTCTTCCAGCACCGGAGACCTTACTCTGTCCGTGCAGCGACATACGTCGATGCCTTCAGCATGACCATGGAAGGGCTGCAGAGTGTGTTGAAGTATCACCCTGCCGTCAACACCGCTGTACACGAAAAAGCGAGAGAAATGTTCCCAGATCTTGAATTATGATGCAAGGTTGAATTGAGATCGATCTAATGATGTCAAACGTGTTGCACTTAGTCTCTAAACTGGATTACTTGCGCGTTTGATTCCGGTGCCTATGGAGTCATTCAATACACGTGAGGTAAACTTCGGTGGGTGATTTTGAAACATTTATGAAAATGGAAGACTCAAGGATATGTAACAATACCGGCGCACAACCGGAAATGGGTGCATTTTCTGTCTTAGTTGCCCAGCTTGTAATGACTGGAGGTGGCGTAACATAACCAGAAAGCGGCGAATAGACTTATAAATTTTTATCAAAATATATGTGGTCTTCCGATTTTAAAACAGTGTTAGCCTCAGTAATTCGCTGCAAATGTAAACATTTTGTTGCGTTGCACATATTTTCTGTTTTAATATGGTTATTATTTTGTTAATAAAATTTATCAACTATACACTGCACTTGACCGTAGCCAAGTAAACTTAGTCTACAGGGCCGTTGAGAGGATAATTTTGACCCGGTAGGCCAATGACATCCTCGGGCCGCAAATAAAAACACTTCCAAGAAAACACGCCACGGCCATATCCAAAGAATACGAGTTGGTTTCTTCAAATTCTCGGGCTCCTTGGTAATGTTACGGGCCCCTAAAATCATGCCGAGTCCAAAAGTACCTAGGCTACTGCCCGCCTCTCAACGTCACTGGCTAAGTAAGCCTAAACTGGACGTCTGCCTGTTTTGACTCTTTAGTTTTTATTGCCCTGAAGATTGCAATGATCGTGGATCAGAGGCGTGCAGTGACTATTTTTTCAGGTGTTAACACACACTAGGTTTGCAGTTGGCTCAATGGTTTTTCAGATCATAACAAAATAAATTGATGATGTGATTATAACGAGTCACTGCAATCAAGCATGTGTTTGAAACTTTCTAAAGAATGTAGCCTAAACATTAAACAACCCAAAAAAATGGTTACCGTACCGTAGGCCTACGCCACTGCCGTGGATCCCTACCAACAGGCGCGAATCTAAGAGCTTTTTTCGGGGGGGGGGGGCAGAAAATTTGAAAATCAATTAAAAAGAAAGAAAAAGCTAAACAGATATGAACAATGATACTACGACATATACAATATGCTAGAAAATAGACATTAAAACAACCATTTTCATTAATTGTGATGCCGAGGGACTAATATCAGCTGTTTAGAAGCATATCAAGCCATTTGATGCGGAAACATACAATTTTTCACAAAATTTCGGGGGGGGCCCGGGCCCCCCCCATAAATCCGCGCCTGCCTACCAATTGTGGCGATTTTTTTTGTGATGGTGTGGGCGATGGTTGATCGGATGAAGAGAATTGAATAGTCAGAGGTAAAAGGATCGTAGCCTATATTCTATACTTCCATTAATGTAGCCTACGTATTACGTAATGACTGGAGGCGGTGGTAGGCGTTCCCACTGTAGGTCTATCTATTATAGTAGGGCACCGTCGCGATACTGTAGTTCGCCTTGACGACGTGTCGTATAAGTGTAGGATAAATGTCCTCATGGAGAACTATTTCTGTGGGTGTGAAGTAAAGACGACGAGCAGCATGAGGTTATCCGCTCTCCAGTTAGTTTTGGAGATCCTGGAGTTGCATATTCTGCTATGCTCCGTTGTGAAACAATGTAGCCTAAAGCGTGCGTACGGCAGTGCCGGATTAACCAAGTGCGGGGCCTGTAGCAGATTGATTTGATGTACAGATAATACCTGGAAAGTAATTGAATATTTTATAGATTTGATCTACATTCTACAACAACAAAAAAATAACAAAAGTCTAATGTTATGTTGTACTTGCAAGGAGAAATATAAAACTTCAACAATATCATTCAAAGGTCTTTTCGACGCATTTTGATCTCTGCAAATTTGGAAATTATTTCAGGTGAGTTCAGTGACTTCAGAATGTCATTTTCAATATTCAAAAGAGTTACATAGTGTAGCCGCTCTTGCCCTATCGTGTTTCGCAGATAATTTTTAATCAACTTCAATTTTGAAAATGATCTTAGTTACCATCCCACATAGATAAATGCGCAACAAATTGGCAATGTTAGGAAACATGGTGTCAATATTGTTTTCTTTAATCAAAGTGAAATAGTTGAGTTTTGGAGAGGAGCAATCAATAGCAATGTGCTTTACGAATTCTGAAAACTGAGGTAGGCCTAGTTCATCTTTCAATCCGTCTTCCAAATCCTGGGAATATGCTTCTAAAAGTCTGTCAGCACTTTCTTGGATCTGCGCAGGTGTTAGGTCATGCAGATTTCGCAAAAAACTAAACCGTGTGTTCAATTGGGTGTATGCCTTGCGACGTTGCTCCAGCGCAGATTGTAAGCTGTCCAATACTGTAAGGAAAACTTCCACCCGGAATTTGTCTTTAGGTGATTGATTATCCATTGCATCTGAAACTGAACGGCCGCTGCCTACATCCTCATTGCGCCTTAGATTTCGGACAATTCTTCTTGTGCATGTTGGTCGGTAATGCGGCACTTGAGTCAGCTTCTGAGCCTCTGACTCAAACTTAGCGAATTGTTCTCTTAAAGTCTGTAGAGATCTTGCCAAAGAGGCACACAATGCTGAAGCAATGTTGAGATTTTGCTGCTTTGCTTGAAGAGAGGCTTGAGTTGCTTGGAAGCAATCGGGTAAGCTATTCCAAAAAATTACTAAGATTCCAATTTTGAACAACTCCATTTTCTCGAGGAGTCCATTTGCCTGCTATCGACATCCTGCCTTTTGCACTTGATCATTTGCAAGTTTCTCCAGTGCCTCCTGTAAGAAAGGAAAATGCTCTTTAATAACCTTAATGGCAGCTCTGGCGGACCATCGTGTTGCAGAGAGCCTTGTTAGCACTCCACCACCAGAGCACTCCAGAACGGACCACCGGTGTGTTGAAGCAGCAAAGAATACATAGATATTTTCAACGAAGTCAAAGAACTGAACTGTTTCTGGGCACGATTGTGCAGCACATAAACTAAAAAAATTCAACGAATGAGCATAGCATGGAACATATTCTGCAACAGCACCAATTTTTTTTTTAACAAGTGCCTATATCCTACTCCGTTATATTTCCCGCTCATGTTCGACGCGTTATCATAACTTTGTCCACGGCAATCGGCAAGATTGGCTGTCGAAAATCTGCTGAGCAGTAGCCTAGCCTATGGCCCTCCGTTGGCAGAAATGCCAGAAACCTTTCCACAGGCCCTGTTGGCTTGATATATCTTACCGTGAAGTAATGTCCGGAGGGGAAGAACAAGTGTGAGTAACGTCCGGGGTTGAATCTAGTGATATGGAAAAGTATTTAGCTTCTTTCAGTTCACTAACGATTATATCTTCAGCTGCTTTTCCCATTATGTTGACTACCTCTTCGCAAAAGTAGGAAGTGTGCCCTTTTTCACGATTCGTACCGTATGCATCTTGATGTGTTGGCACAAAAATGGATCTACAGTTGCAATAAGCTCTAACAGTCCCAAATAGTTTCCGTTGTTAGGAGACCCTACTGTTTCATCTGTTCCTCTGAAGACCTACCCTCTTAAAGACGTTGGAACTAGTAATTTAATCCTACAATTATAATGTTCTCCTATGCCATTCCAGTTTGCAAGCCAAAAATTACTTGCCATGTTCGACATTTTTTTGCAAAAAAAAATGTTTTGCTCGTCAAGCGCGGGGCCTTGTGAAGCGCGGGGCCCGTAGCAGCTGCTACATCTGCTACTGTAGTTAATCCGGCGCTGGCGTACGGTACATCATCTAGTTTTCAATCACAAGTTAGAAGACAGGGCAAAAGGATATTTACTTTTTAAAAACAACTAGCCTACAGATAAAAATAGGCTAAAACATTTTTCTCAAAATTTTAAAAATACTTGCCCAACGTCACAGGCGAAGCATGAGTCTTTCGGACTCAATTCTTGTTGCACTTAACTGCCGAGATACATTTGCTGATAGGAAAAGCCTTCATGGTTACCGTGGAAGCAACCCTGGTAGACTATGGTTAGCACAACACAGTGCTCGCTTTTTGTAGTGAGTACGGTACGAATGTACGATAGGGCATATGTTACTCAGCCTGGTAGATTATGTTAGGTAAATTACTCCTGCTATGTAATTTTTGCATAAACAAAAAACAGCCAACAGCATTATTTGACAATGAGACTTTTTTTGATCAACTCCTTGAAAATAACCTTTAGCATTTTTTCCCCTGAGTTTTTATCTGACGCTCTCTCCGCTTTGTCTCTTCCGCAAACTTTAAGCAAAGCATATTTGAGGTGAATACAGAGAGAGAGAGAGAGATGTTTGTTTATTTGCCTTTCTAATACGAGTCGGGAAAAAGAAACACATTACACAATTACATAAAAATCAAAATATAGCAATAGAAAGGTCTGGCAGCACCGAACAACCTTGCGGTTAACCAGTCGGTAGGCACTTTAACATTACCCACTGGTCGAAGAGGTACGCAATCATGCGTGACATGTTCATTCGCGATTCAGCTGATTTCAGTCATGTGACTCGTGACGTGATATTCTGATCGAAAATTTTTGATACAAAGAAATTTAACTGAATGCTTCACCACAACCACCGTTGCCTAATGGTTAGGGCAGAGGAGTATAGTAATTTCGTGGGTTCGATTCCCACCCTCTGCTAATACTATTTTTTCTTCTGCAACTGAACTGAGTGCAAGAAGGATCTTAATGGTAGCCACTTTAACAAGTCGAAATTGTGACTAAAACACAAATATTGATTGAACATGTCACGCATGATTGCGCACCTCTTCGACCAGTGGGTAATGTTAAAGTGCCTACCTAACCAGTCAAGGTCCTGCTAAAAGACAGAATACTGAGCTGTGCTGCTAGAATACAGAGCTGTATAAAACTAGGGTGGCAACTGACCTTGTAGCGATTCGACCTTGTAGCGATTCGACCTTGTATGACCTTGTAGCGAATTCCCTTTCTTTAACTAAAATGAACCATTTCAAACCATGCGTAATTTCCTAAAGAATTGTAATTTTCCATTTAATCTGCTCCCGAAGTCAATAAGAAAAAGGGAACTGATGATTATAAAATGACTTGTTCGCATTTGGCGAGAGCTCAGTTAGACCAGTTCAGCTCTCAGAAAAACATTAAATTGATTGTTTAATTAAAATGTAATAACTCGTGATAATGTTTCACTATCCTGTAATTTCATTATTCTGTAGCCTACTGTTTAAATTCAAATTGTGTTATAGACCTACAACATTATACGAACACCTTCTGATAACTTAAAATTATAATTCGAATAACAATTGTGTGGAAATTAGTTCATGGAGCATTAGTGGAAATTAGTTCATTAGTTCATGGAGTCAGATAGCCAAACTAGATAGATAGAAATTTCATCAGGCAGTCAGAGAGCCTTAATATTAAAATATAAACAAACATTCTCATACTTAAATATAAACTATCCTTATACGTTGAATATAACGTAAAATATATGTTGCCACATTGGTGACCCCGTACGTCAGTAGGTTTTAAAACAGAGCATTGGTAAGTACTTGTTTTCCTTATTTCTGTATTAAAATTGTCGCAATATCTCTTGTTGTGTATCTTATAATTTAATTGTAGTTTTAGCCTTGTGTAATCTATATTATGGCCCCAAGAAAATCTCGACCCGAAAGCGAATATCGCGAACCCTCTGCTCAAAAAATTAAAATCTCTCCTGGCGAAAAGTTTTGCGACACTTTTTGGAAAGATACCCCTAGGTTGTGGTTTACGATTTTAGAAAATAGATTCACCACTTATCAGATTGATTGCCAACGTCTGAAAACAGACAAACTTGTATCGTGTCTGCCTTACGATATTATTGTACAAATACAAGACTTAATCAGCGCCGGGGCAGACTATGATAAATTAAAGGAACGCTTACTTCAGCGTTTCGAACCGACGTTGAACGAACGTATCGCTGACGTCATGTCACTGTCTGAAATCGGCGATCGACTGCCGTCCGAAGTGCTTGCCGAGATGCGAGCAAAACTTCCTCAAAATGTCGCATCGACGAAATTAATTCGGGAATTGTTTGTAAATAAACTCCCGAATCAAATCAAACTTGTTTTGGCCGGAAATCTCGAAATGTCATTAAACGAATTAGCAAAAGCTGCCGATCAAATGTCAAAACTAACAAACGTTTCCCATGCCACAGTAAACGCAGTGCAGCATACTACAGAACAAAATCCCAATGCCCAACTAATGCAACAGATTGATCGCTTACAACATCAAATGGAACACTTGTCGGCAAGTGTGTCTAATCTTCAGTCTGACCGAAGCCGTCAACCTGTTAACTTCTTCCCAAACCGACATCGCACATCATTTCAGGCGCCCCGACCCAACGTTCCCCAAAGACAACAAACAACTTGCTTTTATCATCAAAGGTTTGGCCAGGAATGAAGAAGCAGGTGAAAGAATGGGTCAAAGCTTGCCCACAATGTCAGAAAGGTAAAGTATGGCGACATTCTCATCCTGCACCAGAAAAGTTCGATCTTCCTACAAATCGCTTTCATAACATATCTGTAGACATTGTTGGTCCACTACCTGAATCCAATCATAATCGCTACTTGTTTACCGTTATAGATCGATATACACGTTATTTCACAGCTTACCCCATGCCAAATGTCACAGCAGAGACCGTGTGCCACGCATTTTTGAATAGCTGGGTGCAATATTTTGGATCCCCTGTTTCAGTGCTTTCTGACAGAGGCAGCGTCTTTTTATCTAAGAAATGGCGAGATCTTATGACAATGTTAAATACCAAGCATCAAAATACTTGTTCTTATCGCCCTCAATGCAACGGTTTGGTCGAGCGTTTTCACCGCGTTCACCGCGTCAAGTTGTCAACCTCCTAGTGGTGAGCCCTGCGGTAATTGATTCTTGCAATCAAGCGAATGACAACAAATCGAGACCGCGTGCTAAAAGATTCATTGCGTATGCAAAACCAACCAGAAAAGTGGTCAGAAAATTTGCCAATCACGTTACTTTCACTGAGAAACACTGTAAAGGAAGATTTAGATTGTACCCCCAACGATATGTTATTTGGACAAACCACACGTTTACCGAATGAATTTTCCGCTATTTTTCAAAGTGCTGACGTTAATCCCACTGAATTGGCTTCCTGACTTGCACACCATTTTTACAGTTTGTCTCCAACACAGACTAGACAACAACCCACTTCCATGCCCTACGTTGACCCTCTGTTGGCGACTGTCGACAAAGTTTTAATTAAATCCGAACAAAGACGCCCGATAGATCTAAGATACGATGGTCCATATCAAGTGATTGAACGTCGTTCTAATCACTTCCTAATCCAACGAGGAGATAAAACAGACACAGTCTCTGTTCATCGTCTTAAACCGTTTGTTGAACAACCCATCAAGAAAGCACCACTACCGCCACAAGTGACGTCACACGCTATGAACAACAGTGATGGACTTTCGAACCCCGGAAATGTAGCTAAACAACAACCTCAAGTCCTCAACAATCAATGACATCAATTTCCCAGCAGTCGACCGGCGGTGATGTTCATCAAGGAGTAGACTTTCTTCCTTTTGTGTCAAAGTCTGGGCGATCAGTCAACCGCCCGCAACGTTTAATTACCATTGTGTAATATTTCTTCCTGTAATATGATTCAAACTGCCTGACAGCTCATGCGGTTAAAGCTTCAAATATTTACTTGTACGTTGTATTTTAATATTGTAATTATGTAACTTTATACTGTATTTTTTGTGTCTTTTTAACAGCGCCAAGCTTTTGTGCTAAGACGAATGGTCTTAAGGATTGTCCACTCCAGCATTGGTCCATTTGTTTATTTTGCAGTCTGCAGAGCAGCAATGTAGGTTATTTTTGTTTGTTCTAAATACATGTGTTTAAACCATGCAGTTCTTTGCAGGACAGTTACAGCTTTTTCCAGTATAGCCATCTCATGTACTTTGAAATGAGGTGCACCTCAGCCACTGCGGCAATTCTTGGATGTCTGGCCATACAAGCTGGTCAATCTGCTTTTCTAAAGTAATACGAAATCGTTGTCTTTTTCTGCAACTGTCTGCATTTCTTCCAATGCAGCACCAGACAACCAGTGGTTGTCAATTTCAACCTTTCTCTCTGTATAAGTTGTCTGCTCAATGTTTTTGTTTTATTGTGTATGGTTGAAGTGACTGCAATTGAGAGTGTGGCATGCAAACGGTTGGCATGGCATGTTACTAACCTAATTAACCTATGTTGGGCAAGCATGCATATGCCCACGAAACATTAGTTTACATACTGTATGAAACAACCGCATGGTTTTGAATCATGTACTGCATCTTTTTTATTTCTGTGTTTTATTTGCAGTTGCCGAACGACTGTTCAGACTAATGAACATTTACGATTTTGTGAATGATATTTAGACCTATCGAAGCGTATGTTCTTTTGTTACGTATTAATTTTTTTTTCCGTATTACAAATAGTACCTTCACATTTCGTACAGGTCGACTAACAAACCAAGTCGACAAATATTTCTATAGTCGAACGGGTAATTGAATGTATTTTGCCTTTCTCAGAAATCATCATGAACAACCAAGATCAAAAACGCAAGTGTTCTGCCCTTTTCACCGCCTGCAACGAAAAAAGTGCTTCAGAGCCACTTGCAACCGACTCTCTAGCGTCTCACAGCGAATGCAAAGGCCGAATGTCAACGAATGTCAATGATCTCCAGCTGCGTTGATCTCTAGCAAACAAAAAGGAGACAAGGCTGCTGCTGCATTTGCATCAACTCAATCGGCATGGTCTGCTTTTCAACAGAAAGAGCCAGACAAACAATGAATGCCTGCTACGGTTTTCAACGGCGCTTACAAAACAATTAATGTTTCTACGAGGTAGACTCTTCAACACAGCACAAACTCAGACATTCCTTTGCGGAAGGCGGTGGAACCACGCAGAATCACTTCGCGACACGATATCACAAACACAACACCACATTATTATCATAAACACTAAACATACCTATTTCACACTATGTCTGTTACAATTGTGTTAACGTTTTAACTCCTTAAATTTGAGCTAAACTTGGTACCCATGGTTCCAATTTAGCCCAAATTTGGGGGGGCCTCTGTAGCGATCCATTATTTCATCATATAAATTCCCTTTCTTTAACTAAAATGAACCATTTCAAACCATGCGTAATTTCCTAAAGAATTGTAATTTTCCATTTAATCTGCTCCCGAAGTCAATAAGAAAAAGGGAACTGATGATTATAAAATGACTTGTTCGCATTTGGCGAGAGCTCAGTTAGACCAGTTCAGCTCTCAGAAAAACATTAAATTGATTGTTTAATTAAAATGTAATAACTCGTGATAATGTTTCACTATCCTGTAATTTCATTATTCTGTAGCCTACTGTTTAAATTCAAATTGTGTTATAGACCTACAACATTATACGAACACCTTCTGATCACTTAAAATTATAATTCGAATAACAATTGTGTGGAAATTAGATAATGTAGTCAGATATATAAATTAGACGAATGAGTGTGAATATCCTTAAGACAAACAGAGTTTCATTAGACAGCCAGTTACCGTAAGATGGGGTGGATAGGAACAATTTGGAGGTATTTTGTAATGCTGTTTTGAAATTACCGACTTAACCAATACCACAATAGTTCCAAAATGTGTACATCAACACTAGGTATACGTGTAACAACCAGATTAGTTGGAAAGTAACTACGTTTAGAAAGCAGAGACAAATAAGTGATGTTCCTATTCACCCCACACTTTGGGGTGAAAAGGAACGCTTTTGCTTTTTAAGTATTTGTTCCTATAAAACCCAACTGATGTTGCTAAAAGAAACATGCTTCGACTTGTGGCTTATAATCTACAATATGACAACCGCATGTGAGAGTTGTGGAGCAACTAATGCACACATAATTGCATTTAAACGAAGTTTTATTGTTACTCAAGAAATAAGTCCATGCAGTCAATCAATCAATATCAGAGTTCAAAATCCCCAAACGGAATCGAGTTCTGGTACAGCGAATATGCCCCTTTTCCTGACCAGTGGAGGTGCAATTTTCCTTTTGACATCTGAAAAAGGATAAACGAGGATGTCTTCGTCTTTCGGCCACTTCCAATGGAAGCCGCTTTTTACCATAGATTTAATTAAGCAGCCTTCGCTTTCCACAGCTATGATCTGGCCAGGAAAAACCTCCCCTTCATAATTAAAAATTACATAATCTCCTGCCGCATTTATCTCAACAATATCATCCTCCTCAAAATCGTCCACTTCTGTTGATTCGGTGTTAATACAAGTTTGTGCCGGTGACACACCTTGATCAGAACATGAAGAAACATCGGCCGTTCCTACACTTCTTCCGGGTTCCACAGTTAGCCGTTTCCGTTTTTGAGCTTTGTGTTGCGCATTAGCTTTGTAACGCATTCCTTCCAATACTGAAATTAAGGTATCATCCACTGCAGAAAACGAATCTCCATCATTTGGTTCGGTACCGGTACTGCGATGTGGAAGTGAGGAAAGAGCCCTGTCTTCATTTAAAGGATAAACTCCACACTTTTCAAAACCAGACTTAAGATTTGACGCAGCATTGTTATACACATCGTTGTGCAACGTATTTAGGAGGGAAGGGAATGAATCTTTAGAAAGGCCAGCCGAACCTTTGCAGTTGCGCTTTTCTTTCTCCAGTATTTTCCTCCAGGAACGTTTAAGAGACCGTAAAAAGGAAACATCAAGAGGTTGGAGGATGTGGGTGGAATTTGGTGGCAAGAATGCAAACGCAATGTAGTTTTCTTCGCACTGTTTTATGACTTCAGCAGACAAGTGAGAACTTAAAGTGCCTCTGACAGGTAAATAAATTCGCTAAATTTACCTAAGATACCAAAAAGATGACACTAACAAACTTCCCTGACCAGCAAATCGTAAAAAATATCAACAGGCTACTAAGTTACACACTTGCAAACTTTCGTTAACATCGGCGAATCTGGCACTCATTCAATTGCGAAAATAAAAACGGCAACACCACTGTGACGTCACAGTAAGCGGGAAGGATAGCCTACATTCTTTCTCTGTGATAACTTGGTAAAGTATGGTACAGCTACTGCAAAACGTGAATGTGTGGGGCTCTGTTGGTCTAAAGCATGTGCAAATTAAGAATTACCGAAATGAAAAAGTGAACTTGTTATTACTATCAGGTTTCGATCAAATAGGTTGAGTTTACTTTTATCAAACAGCATCTCAATTCAATTGAAATTGCAGTTTCATAAGGCTACAATTTTCATACTTTTTTATTTGTCCTAATCTGGCTATAGCCATTTGCAGTGTAACAACAGTATCTCACAAACAGTACGGTACCTTTAATTTATGGTTGAGGCAATGCCTACAAATTGCTGTTTATGTGACATTGTCAGTGACAAAGATCGTGTGCTTTCTTTTCCCACTTTCCCACAAAACAAGGTAGCCGGCTGAGAAGAAAATGGGTCAAAGTTTTCTTCAAGTGTTCGAAAGTGGGATGGGCTATACAAAACTAGTCGTATATGTTCACTTCACTGAAGATGATTTTGTTAATACCACTCAAGTAAAAAGGCCTACAGGCATGTGTTGGAGTGTATACTACAAGGTGATGCTCTCGGAAGCAACAATCGGATTGTGATGCCGTCATGCATTGTTTGGCGAATCCGAAACAATTTTCCAGATCCAGATGGCCGTTACACAGGTTTTCAATGGCCAACTGAAGGCACATTATGAGAGAGAGATAGAACTTTTATTTATTTTTGAATAGTGATGATGAATTAAATATGAATGATTGATTCGTACGATTTCTTTATTTTTCACTTCAAGTATATTTTAGGTTTTGTAGGAACGTATCCAGTACAGTTTTATTAAACTGCAAAAAACAATAAATCTTCGAAAAAAGCAACCGCTTGTACCAACTCCGACCAAACTGTGATCCACCAATTACATCTAAGAATTAGCGTTTGTTTCATCCGTTGCTAACGACATACACTTAGGATGACGTAATACCACCAAAGTCGTCCCAGAGCAGTGAAATATGGAGTTTCGCCTGTGGTGGCGCTGCGGAGTAGTCGTTTGATTAAATTACGCCCTAACCAGTCGAGCTACGAGGTTAAGATTAAAAAGTTCGCTAAGTGTAATTCTGCGCTAGGAAATGCTTTAAAAAGTTACTATACTTGGATCCAACCTGTCAAGGGCACTTTAAGTTGTCTCCGATCATTATTTTTTTCCCTTCCAGATTTTTCAGATACGGAAGCGCAATGCTCACAAACCAGTCCTCAAAGGTTTGCATTTCGAACCATCCTGAACTAGAGCGATTATATCGAGCACCGGATGGCCCTCCAACTGTCCACGATTCATACAAATGAACTGCTTTGTAGCAAACGTATGGCGGAAGCAAAGTGCCGTCTGCACAGCCAGCGTACATTATCGATATTGATGATTTGCTATGATCCATGATTCTTTCTGGATATTTGATGCCTCGCTTAGTGATGACCTTTTTTCTCCCTGGGTCATTGCTTAAGTTGGTCTCATCGTAATTCACGATGTTGGCTGGTGGAATGCCAGCAATCGACACTGCAAGATTAGAAAAATATGTCTTGACAATGGCAGGCGACAACGATGCTCTTGAAGGCTTTATGTTTTGACAAATCCGATAAGACACAATCTCACGATTTCTTTTAACAAATGAATCGGCCCAATCTTTGCTTGGCAAATTGTTTTGAAACGTGGAATAGAAATACCACGTCTGTCTAGATGTCCTTTTACCATGAATCTGATGTCGAAATTGTCCAAAGGAAAGCCCCATGTAGCACACGTAGCTACTTTTTGTGCCATATATGTCTCCAACTCTTGATCTAAGGCAGTTTGCCCCCCTTGAGTCTTCATTTTGGGATTGTTCGCTCTTCTGCAAAGGACTGCAATCGGAATCCCATATTTTTTTGAGCATGAGCGAAAGGACATTCCACGACGGTGATCTGCCAGAGCTTGATTGATTGCTTCTGGAGTATGTTTCTTGTATGTTTTTCCTCGAGGATCCGATTTATATGTTCGTGGCATGTTCTTTTGGCGTGTTCCTATTTTCCCCGAAAATTTCGAAAATTTGTCTGAAAAAAATGAAATCCATGAGCACAAAATTTTGTTAGGATTTTAATTGAAAATTACCATGAAGCGTAAACTACTTAGGCTACTATGGCCGAGGTCTTTGGCAATATGAAAGTTCTCCACCTCTGCTCAACGTCGTCAGGGAATAGAAGTTTTTCACGGTTGCAAAAAACACTCCAAAAAGTTTCAAGAAAAAATCTCTGCTCAGCAGTAAGTCTGTCGAAGTAGCCTACAGATCAAACACTTATGCTATTCTACACTCTATATAATGCCTAACCAAAATAACATGCGAGCCTGCAAAAATATATAAACAGATATAAGGAAATATGCAAAATATTCTAAGTCTAAAATTTGTTCCTATTCACCCCCATGTTCCTATTCCCCCTGTTTTACGGTACCTAATAAATTAACATTTTAACCCATCGCTTAACATTCTCACGCGTAAAATAGGTATAACTACAACCTGACCAGTGAACCGTATGGTCGTTTCGTTGTTTCCCCATTAATAACAATACTTAAATATTGTATGTATTATTGTTTCATGTCTCTTCTGTTGTTTGAAACACGCAATATGTACCGGTACTATTATTTTTCATTTTTTCAGGTAGGCTAAACGGTAATTTTACAAAGCTACAGTGCATCGTAACATTCGTAAGTGATATGTTATGGAAACCAACTTGTTAGTTTCTTCGGAAACTTGATTATTCTCTGCTTGCTTCACGGAATTTTGTGTTTAGGCCTACGTTATCATCAATATGTTTTTTTTGTGCCTATGTTGTTGTTGAAGCGCGGGAACGTTTCAATTATTTTATTTTTTCTCTTGTAAGCTTATTTTAAATGGCAAAATCGTAATTTCCGTAGGGTGGCAATTGACTAGTAGACCGTATGGTCGTCTCGTTGTCTCCCTGTCGGTATGGGAACTTGTGTAACTTTTGTATTGTGTATATTGCATATTTCAAACATGTACCTATGTTCCTGTTACTGACAAATAAAACATTGATTGATTGAGGCTACATTTGGCATTTTTTGAACTTTGTATGTGGCAACACCGGTTCCAGTCAGTCAGCCGGCCAGATCCCAGGTTGAAGGAAAACTGATTTCATTCTGCACGTCCAAATGTATACTCTTGTTTTGCCTGCTTTATTGCCTGTGTCAGTGCAAAAAAAAAACAAGTATACCCTACAAATCTGCCAAAAGTAAGCACGTGACTGAGTCTTAAAATAAATTGATTTGAATTGTCTTAGGCAAGACACTTGACATGTCGGTTGTGGAGTGGTACGGTACCCCTTCGAATATACTGCCTTGATTTTTTTTCATGGTTTATTGGTTATGTACAGTAAGCTGCTCGAGTGAAATCCTACAGCTTTTCAGAGCTGGTATACAAGTCCCCCCCCCCCCCCCCTGGTAACTCATAATGACAAAGACAGGACTCCACCAAACATATAGGGTGAAACTACTTTACCTTTGCTTTCCTGTTCACACACTTCAGTCCACATGTTTTGGTCAATTCCTCTTTGTCATGAATTACCAAAGGGGGGGGGGGGGGGGGGGGACTTGTATACCAGGTTCAGCTTTTCTTACGGCCATAGCTTAGGCTACTGAACTAAGGATAATGATTTCCACATAGCCAAATGGTGCAATCAAAGCCTTACAGTGCCTGATAAAAAGCTACAGTCATAAAATAGTTTTTTGAAGTAGCCTAGACTAAGCAACAATCTTCAATTTAACATAGGTTCATAAAAATGCTACAAATATACATCTAAAAAGTATGGTTGAGCTGTAGATATAGGTAGATACCACTGCGATAGACTAAGTACCGGGGTACCGTAGCCTACTGCAGCAGCTAATAAAAAGAAGGCTGTGGCTATATTTACATTATTTAGTTTAATAATAGCCTCAACAGTGTTACCAGATAAAGAATTTTGCCCTAATTTGAGAAAAGTTTAAAGCTGTTAAAGTAAAAACTTGTATTTTGGAAGTTTTTTTAGTCCTGGGCAAAACCCTAATCTTATTCTTAACTCTTAACCTTTAGCCTACCTTAACCCTTCCTAACTTTAATCCTAATTCTGGCAACACCTGATTGTAACCATGGCCACAAGTGTGGAAAAATAGCCACTTCCTAAAAAGAAACTGAGCTATGGTTGTTCTCTAACTCATGTAACCATGCTATAGTCTTGAATTGAACTAACGCAGTTATGCGAGCACTGTTTGCACTTTGTAAATGTGTCAATTATAGGTTCCCGTTTGTAGGATGAACGTACATAAAATTGAAATATGAAATCTACTATGAAACTGGATGATTAGGCCTAAAAGCTCAGACAACTTGTAAACTGGATTAGACTTTGCTGCTGCAACAAGTCAACTACCGGTATCTGTTGCCTTGGTGTTGGCTATAGTTTTATCAAAAATTTCATCTAAGCAAGCATGAATAAGTCAAATTTAAATTTTCAAGAAGTAATTTTACAGCAAATAGAAGAAAGAAATATAAGTTATGGCAAATTTTCAGAATTAATTTATTCACGTAAGTTATAGGCTATTTCTTTGTAGAAACTACAAGTTTACATCTGACATAACAGGGTTGCATGCTAAAATATAACATAAAGAAATAAATTATTTTTTGCCAAATTGAAAAATAAATTTCGGTGCTGGTGTACAAGTCTCTGTCCTGGTCCAAAACACTATAACGTTATAGATTAAAATTGACCAAAAATACAGAGTGGAGTGTGTGAATTCTGAATAGCACCTTCACAACTTTACTTATTGCTTTGCTATTTTCTAATCTAAAGCCATGACAGGTTAAGTTTTATTGTGAGAAAATGGCAAAAGAAAGGTGAAGCAGTGAGGCATAAAACAGGTTTCACTTGGTTAAATGCTATTCACACACTTCACTCTACATTTCTTGGTTGATTTCAATCTGTGATGTCATAGCATTTTTGACCAGGGTGGAGACTTGTACACCATCAGCTTTTTTTTTTCGCTTGTTCTACTTTTTTTTATTAGTGCCAATTTTGGGTTCCAAAGATAACGTAAAGGGACAATAGGCTTAAGTACCATACCCTCTGTAGTTATTGTTACTATATGCGGTAGGCCTAGTCAGGAACCTAGCCTCAGTTGTAATTAAAACATGAAATGATTGGCATTATCATTCTTCTGTATAAAAATAAATTTATCCTACACTTATATATATATATATGTCTTGATTTAAAATAGGCAATCGCTTGTTTTAAATTAAACCATTGTTGCCATAAGCACTAGACAGGGTATGGGATGGAATGGAAGACGTTTTTTTTCCTTCTGCCATCCTGACATTTTCTTCCATTCTATCTTTATTCCATCATAGAAATCTACTCTATCTCAAAAATTTCCTCCATCTTCTATTTCATCTTGCATCTGCAAATTTTGTAGCTAAATTTCAGCTACAAATTTTACAATCATATTTTTTGAGGATTATGCACCGTTTGGTGTAAGAAGTTAGCTTACAACTATAAGAAGAATCCAGGGCTGTGGAGTCGGAAAACAAATATATGACTCTAACTTCTCGGTTTATAACTGGACACGCCAAAATCCTGCCGACTGCACAGCCCTGGAAGAATCTATGGTCTTGTTTTGGCTCGACTTCAACGCATGTTGTGCAGGGAGCACAGCTAGGTGGAATGCATTGGAGTGGCTCTCTTGCTTGTTTTATTTTAAGTCAACTGGGGAATCACTTTGACTTAGAAAACTTATGCTTTAGTTTTGTGACTCTACGGTGCAGCTTCCATCCATATGGACAAAAGTTATGAGTTTGATGTAGTAATTTTCTGCCATGTACCGCACCGGTATATGAAGTTATACTGAAATAAACTTCATTAATTGATTTATTTTTATTATCACAGTTTGCGTTTTAGTTTTCAAAGCACTTTGCATGCTGCCACATAATGTCATTGTTTGATTAATTGTTCAAATGTTTACTATTACACTAAATAAAATCATTCAAGAGCAAGGTTTTTCAACATATAGTGCATTTAAATGTCTAAACTTAAGGACAATCGGAAGACAATCAGTGAAAGTATGTCATTGTCATACTTACACAGTGAGAATATTGTTGACTTCACTTCCTTGAACAATCATCAGCCAACAGCTGCGTTGGTTCAATACGAAAAAATTTCACATATATACCTATTTTGGAATACTGAAAAGTTTGGGTGTTCATCAGGACAATTATCGTTTCTAGCACTAGTTGCTACGTTCATCTGATGAAATTGAAAGTAAAATTAACAACAAACAAGATGGTTTATTGTCATGGTGCGCAAAACGTCAGTGAAGCAATAAACCATCTTGTTTGTTGTTAATTTTACTTTCAATTTCATCAGATGAACGTAGCAACTAGTGCTAGAAACGGCTGTCTTTAAATGTAGCAAACCTAGCAAACCTCGCAAACCTAGCAAACCTAGCAAACGTAGCAAACCTCGCAAACCTAGCAAACCTCGCAAATCACAAAGTTGCCAGATGGTATTTTTTCTAATTGTATTTTTTTTTATTTCTTGGCGTTTTATTTATCGAGTGCATTTTTTTTAAAACCCTTTTGATTATGTTATTTGTTTAGTGTTGATGTCTTATTTTTATCAGTAAAAAGATATCAAAATCTCTGCTTTGTTGATTATGGTTAGTTTTGATATAAATACGTTTAAAGCAATGCCTTTGCGATCAACATTTGTGAGATGTTGAAACTTGAAAGGTAATATTAACGCAATTTATATTTGGTAGTCAGACATTCGAGAA
Source organism: Aplidium turbinatum (assembly GCF_918807975.1). Taxonomy (NCBI): domain Eukaryota; kingdom Metazoa; phylum Chordata; class Ascidiacea; order Aplousobranchia; family Polyclinidae; genus Aplidium; species Aplidium turbinatum. The sequence continues at coordinate 28,022,977 of NC_137475.1, read as the reverse complement.
TCAGTACTTAATCCCTTAGACCATGGTTGGGTGAGTTCACTAATCAGTGGTTCTCTAAAAACCGGGCTGCAGACGATAAATAAAACTTAACTTTTGCAGGTGACCGTAGTTCCTGGGCTACGCCGTGTGACACAAAAGGAAGAAGTTCCTAATGACAAGTTTTTGTGTGTGTTTAGAATGTAAGGCATATTTTGTAAACGAAACCGGTTTTTCCAAAAGTTTTGGTCATTTGAAGTGTGTTTAAAATGCCTATATGCTTTGGCTCCTTTTTGGGCTACGGTACTTGCAAAAAAAATTGGTTTGAAACGTGTTTTTAGCTGGGTAATTTTGTGGAATCTGGCAACTTTACAAAGTTTGCTTCTTTAAAATAGCAAACCTAGCAAACCTCGCAAATCTTGAGAAAGGTTTCTACAATTGATGGCCGATGAGGTTTTCAACTGTTCATAGTTTGCACCAAATAGATAGGCCTAGACTACAGACAACCTTATCATTACTTGCTGCTAGTCTAAATCTATCATCTTTAGGGAGACTATGAAAACCTATTGCGGTAGGCTTTCAAATGAAGAAACCTTCTCAAGCTTTGCGAGGAATTCGGAGTTCGCGACATTTAAAGACGCCCGCTGAGAAAACCTCATAACACAAAAAATGTTTTCCCGTAATTGTACAAATGTACAAACCTTGTGAGGTTTGCGAGGTTTGCTAGGTTTGCTACATTTAAAGAAGCAAACCTTGCAGAGTTGCCAGATTCCACGAAATTACCCAACCAAAACACGTTTCAAACCAATCCCAAAAACAAACCATTTTTTTGCAAGTAGCCCAAAAAAGAGCCAAAGCATATAGGTATTTTAAACACACTTCAAATGACCAAACCTTGGAAAAACCGGTTTCGTTTACAAAATATGCCTTACATTCTAAACACACACAAAAACTTGTCATTAGGCACTTAGGCTATTCGTTTTGTATCACACTGCGTAGCCCAGGGCTGGACGTACGGTCGTCTGCAAAAGTTAAGTTTTATTTATCGTCTGCAGCCCGGTTTTTAGAAAACCAGTAATTAGTGAACTCACACAACCATGCTAATTAAGGGATGGAGTACTGATTCCCGAATGTCTGACTACTAAATATTGCGTTAATATTAACTTGCAATAGGCTATCTCACAAATGTTGATCGCAAAGGCATTGCTTTAAATGTATTTATATCAAAACTAACCATACCCAACAAAGCAGAGATTTTGATATCTTTTTATAGATGAGAATAGAACTTCTGCAACATCAACACTAAACAAGTAACTTGTTCAAAAGGGTTTTAAAAAACATGCACCCGATAAATAAAAAGCCAAGAAATTTAAAAGAATACAATAAAAAATACCATCTGGCAACCTTGTGGTTTGCGAGGTTTGCTACGTTTGCTAGGTTTGCGACGTTTGCGAGGTTTGCTACGTTTGCTAGGTTTGCGAGGTTTGCTAGGTTTGCTACATTTAAAGACGGCCCTAGAAACGATACCTATTTTTGTTTAAATAATTAATCAAACGAAAAGTTTTAGTCAATTTATTTTACAACTAAGTTTGTATCTCTTGATATGTTGGTGCAAACTTAATGATGGAAGATTGTCTTCCATACCATCATCCAAGTCTTCCATCTCCAATCTCCATCCTTGACATTTTCCATCTTCCACCCCAAGATTCAAGATGTGCCTTCCATTCCCTGACCATAAGGCAATAATAGGGCATAGTTCCAAAATTATTTGATTCGGTGCTGTCGATTCAGATATATCCCAATTTGAAGATGACCAATTCGGCGCATATATGCTGTAAAAGAGCGTTTCATGATTAAAATATAATTGACTGTAATGAGATGGCAGTTCTTTAAAATCCCATGGTGGTATCTGTATGTTTTAAAGTATATATAATTATAAGACAGGTTAGGGCTATTCAGGGGAGTGATCAACTTAGTTAATCACCTAGTTTCATTATATCGCTGATGCAGGCCTAATTATCTGTGTAATGTGTATGGACACAGTATCAAAAATCCAAAGTGGCATCTGTGTATTTAGAGCAGTGGTTCTCAAACTTTTTCAGCTTGTGGCACATTAGAAAAAATATAAAACGCACGCGGCACACTTGCAAAAGAAGGAAAGTTGCTTTAAAAAAAATTATTTTCACGTGTCAATGCGATGGATGTGCTTGTTTATACCAATATAAGCTTCGACTAAAACGAGGTTGCATTGTTGACAAACATATACCCGAATTTCATCGTCAATTTTAAGCAGTCTCTCTCGTTTACAGCTTTTAATTTCAGTCAAAACAGAAAAGCCATGTTCACATAGCCATGAAGATGCAAATGGCAATATAATTTTGATTGGTCTTGCACGGGATCATGAAATAGAATTTGGAAGCAGACAGCCAAAACGCATCTAAGTTTTTTTGTGGAAACAGCGTTTAAAAAAATGGGTCGTTTTGTAAATCAATGAGCTGTTCTTCTTCTGCAGAAAGATTGCTTGATTCATTGCTTCCAAATGGTGGGAAGTAATGTTAGCAATAGCTAACATAGCAGCCCAATAGTGACGTGGCAATTACCCTGCTGTATCGGCAATGCCATAATTGGTTTCATCGTCACATGTGCTTATTTATCAGCTATTGAAGGAGTTAAAGCGCTTTTAATTAAGTCGCATGCTTGTCTGAATGGCTTATTTTAATAAATACTTATACAGTTCTTTTCCAAAATTTCAAAAAGATTTGCGGCACACTTGAGAATCTGTTGCGGCACACTAGTGTGCCGCGGCACACAGTTTGAGAATCACTGATTTAGAGAATTGTAGAGATTATTCAGGAGAGTGATATGCATTCTAACCAATCATTTCCAAGTTGAAACCTAGTTGTACAGAAAAGAACAGTTTCAAGTTAATGTGAAGTGTTGCATTTTGTCCCTTTATAAATTATCGTTTTGCAACATATAAGGCACGCAATAACAACACAAGGTACAGATGGCGCTGACACAATATAAATCACTTTTACCTCACCGTGAAATGAAACAATTACAGCATAAACTGTTTCATTTCAATGAGAATGGAAAGTTAAACATGAAAACTGCGCGCCTAAATGTCCATACAATTTTTTTTTAAGTTAACAAAAAGAATTGCAAAATTTTCAATAATGCACCGAATTGGTTGTCTCTGGAAAGGGCCATTATTTGCAGAAGCAAAGTTCTGCATCCAATTGTTGCAGATTGGTATATATAGTTTGTTGGTTTTTCAAGCATGAAGTTAGTGGTCAATATATGCTATAATATTAAGTTTTACCATCTTTGGTTATTAAAATGTTTCATTTCTTACCATATATATATTAGGGTGTGACAGCCGCCCCGACTTTTTCAGAATTTGCCTACCTTTTTTTTGGTGGTGAGGTTTTACCTGTATAAGATTCCTGTAAAGTTTCAAAAATATTGGTCAAGGTTTAGAGGTGGCCCGTGGCCACTAAAGTTTTTAGGGGGTGCGCGATGCATTTTTAGGGGTGCTTTTGCTATATCTCGGCTTCTAGACATGATAGAAGGTCCTGCTATAGCTCAATCGATGCAGAATAAGCAAATTTGTATTAAACTTGTGAAGAAACTATTTGCCTAAAATGTGTAGTTTGCGAGTTATTTGAGAAAAACCCATTTTTTGCACAAATTTTGTGAAAAATTGTTACATATGAATTGAATATTTTATCATTTTCACTTTTTTTTCTTCTTAGGAACACCTGGAGAAGTACAGAAGCTGTAACTCTTCAAAGTTTAAACCTAAGTTACCTCATGTTTTGTTTTGTTAGAAGCATAGAAACTGAACACTAACATTATGTTTACTGTTAAGGCAATTTTTATGGTGGTAAGTGCTAATTTATATCACATGCTATTGCTATGTCACAGTTTAAAAATCATCATCATCATCAACCAATTTTGATTATACTATACAGGCCATGAATTAATCCTCATGTCGAGGGTGTGGTCAGTCTGTCAAGAACGAAGTCTTCCCCTCCACACCTCATTTATTGGGTTGGCAGAGTCCATGTTCAGGGCTACAAGGTCATGTTTTACAAGTTCTTCCCAAGAAAGTTTTGGTCTACCTTGACCCCACTGTGCTGCGATGTTAACACATCTGACCTGTGAGATCCAGCTTGATCTGCGCTCAACGAGGCCAAGCCATCTCAGTCTGCCTAATTAGAGGACTTCACTGATGTCTTTTATTTTGAGCTTTGATAGAAGAGTCTCAAACTGGATGTTGTCTTCAGGCTTGACTAGGCGAGTCCATCTTACCATCAGAGCGATGGCCAGCAGATATGAGGATCAAGAAGGAAATGATTGTGAAGATCTGCTATGAAGCCCTAGCACAGGGATTTGTGAGGGGTGATTTTGAGGAGCTAGTCAAACTAGTGCTTTTGTATCTTGGTGAGGGAGCTGAGACCTTTGGAGGTTTTCTACATCCGGGTGCTTGTCACAAAGCCAGATGGATGGCCAAGATTTTATACTGCATTAAGATCGTTCTTCTCACTAAAGTTATTACTAGAGATCTTCCTGCAGGTTTTATATGTTCAAAGCAACAGCTAAAGAAAATTCAAAAATTTGTTCCGCTTGTTGTATATTCCTATGTGCCATGGTGGCTAACCGCTTTTGTGTCAACTTCTGCTCCTTGCAACGGACCTAGAACTTATCAACGTCAACGAGTATTAAGAAATCGAAAGCAGTATGGTCAAAGCAGCTCTTAAAGCTCTAAAGGGGCACATGTGGTATCTTAGTAAAGAACTTATACCCCTTACTCTTTTCGATAGCAGTGTGTCTGACGGGACAAGCAAAAAAATGTTCAAAAGCTGACAAGCTTCGAAGATCCTGGACATTCTTTAAAAAGAGAAGGAAGTAATTTTGGCAAACCCTCCTTTTCTTTCGTTGCTACAAAACCAACAGATGACTTGAGCTCTTTAGTTGGAGAAGATTCTTGGAGCTTCTTCAAAATCTTGAGGATTGACACGACCTTTTTAAGTGTTGGTGTTGCCGATTGGTGCCAGAACGGCAGCTACTGTGAAGCAAAGAAACGGGTTTCAAATCTTTGTGTTGTGAATGATGCAGCAGAAAGGGGTGTCAAACTGTGCCAAGACTTTATTGACACTACTAGTAAGACAGAAGTTTCATTTCAAAATATTCTTCAAGTAGTTGAAAACAGCGGAAATTCTATGCCCAATCAGCGTAAACAATACTTACATCCATCTCGGTGTTGGTTTCTTACATTGTGATTTTTATCATCGCTGTTCCTCGCTCTCAAATGCATTTTGTGATTTCGTTTAACATTAAGTAAACATGTGAATTCATCATCTCATTAATTTTCCATGTGTTTTAACCCAAGAAGAAAAGGTGCAAAGAACATTTTTCTCACGAATATGCAAAAAACGGGTTTTTTTCAAATAATTCAAAAACTAAACATTTTAGACTGAACATTTGTTCACAAGTTCAATATAAACTTGCCTTTACTGCATCGATTGAGCTATAGCATGACCTTCTATCATGTCTACGTGCTGAGATATAGCAAAAACACCCCTAAAAATGCATCGTGCACCCCCCAAAAACTTTAGTGGCCACGGGCCACCTCTAAACCTTGACCAATTTTTTTGAAACTTTACACGAATCTTATACAGGTAAAACCTCACCACCAAAAAAAAGGTAGGCTCTGTGAAACCAAGTTTCAAAAATCATGGGGCGGCTGTCACACCCTAATATATATCCTAAATATATTCGTAGTTGAAAGGTTTGCAACAAATGCATACAATTAGTGCATACCATGAGCAATTTACCATAAATCAATAATTCCTTTTTAAACAAAAAAATTGTCTTGTCTTTAGATGCAAAGCTATATGAAGCTAACAAAGAGTTGCATGAATCAAACTTGAAATATCAAGAAGAGATTGAAACACTGAAGCAAGAAAAACATGATATTTCTTCCAAAGTACATTCAAGGTATGTTAACCAAAACATCTATCTAAATAGGCTAATCATTTGAAAACAGTTTTGCAAGATGCAGATATGTTAATGCAACACATCTTTTGCCTAGAAAGTGTTTCTCATCAGAATTTCAAAGACATTTTGTGAATAGAAATAGTTTTAACATTTTTTTTCTCTCTTGCCTTATTGCATTGATCTATACAAAGTAACAAATTAAACTACTGTATATATATGTTCGTTTTTATAAGCTTACAACGTAAAGGTAAATGAATGTAAATTATGGCTGCTGATTTTGAATCTTCCATTTTTGCATTTCGTATGTGTCATGTCATGATTTTGGTAAATATTGCAATTTTAAAATGTAGTCTTTGTTTTTTGCATGGACTCATTGACATGCATTTTTTTCTTTAAATTTTGCCCACGATTATAAGCATGCGAGTCTTGGCAAGCCTCATGAAATTTGTCACTCATTTTTTTCCTTGAAATCCGATAAAAATTCGGCATAAGCTTTAAGATTGTATAATGTATATATATTCAGGCTAACCCATCATGAAACTTTTTTGGTTTTATGTGCAACTCCAACTGCCTCCCAAATGGTATATGATCATTATTAAACGGATTGCTTACAAACCAAAAGTCAGGCACGTAGGCTTGTCTGTGTTATTTTGACTTGTTGGTCTTGCAGGCAATAAAAGCTCTTTATTTTGTATTGGGCTACAAGTTTTGGAAATTATGCCGCTTGAACACAAAAATAACAAAGTGTGGGAAATTCGTGCACAAGTAGCCTGGCTTATGGGCCCAGACGTGGCCGCAGATATTGTTCATATGGACCGAATTTCTGGCACCTTTGGGCTACACACAGGGTTGAGAAAAACCCAGGTTTTTTTAAAAAAGCCCAACCCGCCCGGGTTTTTTTTAAAAAACCCGGGTTTTTTTGGGTTTTATTGGGTTTTTTTAAAAAAGATGCAAAAAAGTAGATTCATGCTTATTTCACCTCAAAACTACTTTTTACGAGTGAAGTGCCTTTCACTCACAGTACATGCTTGCATAACTCAATAAAATAATGCACTAGGGCTGTTGTTGCTTGAATGTTGCATCATCCATTAGTTTCAAGATCAAGTTGGATGTTGCATCATCCACTGATTTCTATACCAAGTTGATGCTACTGTGGTAGAAATCACATTATTGCATCATTTGTTTAGATTTGAAGGCAAGGAGCATTTATGCCATCATGTTTAAATATTTTTTATCATTTATATATATATTATATATAGTAATGGATGAGCAATTGAGCGATTGCGTGGCCAATTAGGCAAATGCTCTGAAACAGCCATGCGTTAGAATCCAGAATCTGTAATTGGTAAATAGCCTCCTAAATTGCATTTCACATCATATATACAGACTACAGTAGAGTAGTACTTTCACCAATTTAACTATAAGGCCTTCTTGCATAAATGAGTTTTAGTGTAGTATACACAAAGTGACATTACTTGATTTTTGTGTACTGTGCAATATCCACTACGTTTTCAGTTTATTCTTGGAAATTACTTCACAATCACATCCTTAAGTCCTAATTTAAAGTTTGTTGTAAGTGCCTTGTTGTGTTTTTGTAAATTTTTTTAATTTTCCAATAAAAACTGGACAAATATGATGCTCTGGGTTTTTTTATGGGTTTTTTTGGGTTTTTTTAAGTGGGTTTTATTAAAAAAAACCACCCGGTTTTTTTTGGGTCGGGTAGAATACCAACAACCCTGGCTACACAGGGCCAGGGGCAGTCTTTGCTTGATATAGTTGAAAAAATTATTTTATGTCTAAATGATAAAGCACCACAATTAATGAATTTGAAAGCTATTACATTCAATATCTTATGTTAGTTAATGCACATAGGCCAAAACAATGTTTCATACTTTAAGTTTAAACTATCATTTTTAACAGTCATCCTACGGTTGAACGCAACGATAAACACTCGGCAGCACTGGAACAGAAGCTCTTGAAGCAGCAGGTATTTTGTTCTCGTTGAATGTATTTATTACAACTTCAATAGAAAGTGGAATCGACGAAAACAATTTTAGTAGCATGGTGCTGATCTTGATGACTTAAGGTGATGGATTCATCAACTCAGAAAATTTTATTTCAGGAGGAGTTAACAGAACTTCATCGAAATAAAGGAGCAAGAGCTCAACAAATCATTGATCTAAATGTTGCTCTGCAGGAGAAGGAACGTGAAGTTACAGTTGCTAATCAATTGTAGGTAGTTTTTTGTAATTGAGTCTTAAATTAAATTAATAAATTTTTTAATTTGCACCCGAGGTTTATTGCACACAAATCAGTGTAGGCTATACTGTATAATTGTGAGGAATATACTAAAATGCCTCGATAGTATGAACTTTCAAAAACAAACTCATTTACCATGTTTTCACCATGGTCTCATTCACCAATAAAAAAGCAAACATTTATCGGAACGGTTTACGACAATGACCTGAATGGCTCATTAACGTCATCCCCCTTGATTGTAAGTAACTTTAAACATCTGCAAACGTTTAAACTGTCCAAACAACAAACTTGTTTGGTACACTACTGAGAAACGCCTTATTTCCGATGAAAAATTTTTCATTTGAAATTATAACTTTTTGTAAGACTTTCTACTCGACATCACCACAGATTTTTTTCAATAGTGGACGCTAGGCGCCTCCTGTTTAGTGTATTTTGTGTTCGTTAGAGATTTGTCAAAAATGTCAAGCTTTACCTTTCCTCGTATTGACACCTGTTTAAGTCTTGCTGCCAGCAAAGAAACAGACCCAACTTGTAACTAGCGTTTACTCTTTGCTGTAATTTTTGTAGATGGAAGGAAAAGGATGTCAAGTTGAAAACGATAACAAAAGAATTTTTAGAAATGGAACAAAAAAACGTCGACTTGAAACAGGTTGGTTGGTGCAGAACGAAGTATTGATTTAAAAAAAAAAAGACTTACGACAAATTAAACAACTAATTCCCATAAAGGCGTAAAACTATCAGACCATTTTGTCAAATCTTAAATTTTCACTGCTGGAGGTGGAGGTTTCACTCCTTGACGGTTGCGGCCTAAGGTGATGTTTCGATCGCACGTGGTCGTGTTGTTGTGGAAAGAAATAGGAGTCTCATTTTGTGGACTTACTCTAACTCACAATGCAACGTGAAGTACGTTTTTTTAAAGGCAGTCACGACGTACACATCGATTTGGATCGTTGTGATTGTTTTGCAGGCAAATCAAACTGTGAACGACGAATACCAAGCACTGCTGATAGCGTATGAAGCTAACGACGTGAAGTTGCGAGACTGTCAAGTGGAGAATACGCAGTTGATCAAACGCTTGGAGCACCACGAACGGAATCTTGCAGATGCTGTCAATTCCGCAAACGCTGAACTCGAAAGGTAAAAAATCTTCACAAGCTTTGTTCGTTCTATTTTCCTCTAAACGAAACTTGGAAAACTTAATCCTGTTTCATTGCATAAACCAACAGTCCAATCACGCCGCTTAATCCACGTAACCCGAATTTTGAATTTATGTCCTAGAAAAACTTGATATAGTTGCAATTGTTTTTTAATTTTAAGTGAAACTACACAGAAATAACAAAATCCTCTCATAGGTCACTTCTCCAGCATACATTGATTATGCCTGCAAAATTTCATACCATTTTGACAAGAAATAAATGAGTAGTTGTACATTGAGTAGTTGAAAACATTAATAAATGGCTTTCGAAGAAAACAGTGTTTGAAAAACACTCATTAAAACACAAGCTACATTACTCACATTTTATCACTGGAAGTTTTGACACACAAAGACATTGAATAGTCAAAATTTTGCTATATTTAGAATCCTGAAGAAATTTACTGTTTTTTAGATGCAAAAAAAGTTTTTGATTCAAAAATTATTTCCAACTGGAGTGTCCCCTTAAGGAACATTAACTCATGCTTTATGCACTGAAAGAAATAAACAAACTAATAAACGAAATTAAGACAAACATCAAAGGAAGATTGACTGTTAACATGGTCACTACTTTCAAATGATATCTCAACTATCATTTCTATATCATCATAACCACTTGCTGAGCATGCGGCCACACTTCTGACTTACACAACCAAGTCAAGGCTGCAGTAAACTAATTTATAATAAGTTATTCAGCAGATACAGTTTTTCAGTTCTTTATTATGGTTAAAAAAACACAGTTGTTACTTGAAAAAATGTATGAAGCGATTGGATATAGTACAAAAAACAATAACAGAAAACGATTATAAAAACAACAACTATGAAGCGTTTTTAATATTTCTACTTAGGATGCTCAGAGAAAAAGCGAACCCTGTTGTTACGAATGAAATTAAAAAAGAAGAAGACAAAAAAGGGTTCGTATTGCTGGCAGTAAAAGTTTCCAACAAAATGTTATTCTTACCTTAGTACTATAGTGAAGCGCGAAGGAGCGACCTATTTTCATCAACACAAGACAGATAGGGTCGCAACTCCACCGGCTGGTCAGTGGTCACTATTGTGGCTAATCTCTAAATAATGTGTCTTTACTGCTTCATAGACTACTAAATTGACATCCGCAACCCTAAGGCAAGCTAATTCTCAATTTATTTGATTATTTTTTTAAGAAATTGCGTGATAACACGAAAAATAAAGATTAAAAAAACTACTAGTAGTCTTATTTGATCATGTAATCTTGCACTTATGCGCTCACTCGGCAAAATATAGTAGAATGAGAACGTTGTTTAACTTAATGTACAAAAACTTTAGTTCCACAACAATGAGCTTCTGCCATTACCAGAGTTGCATTTTTCGAACCTCAAAGTCTGAACCTTCACTGTACACTTGTATAGTGTACGCATTTTAGCACTTTACAGTCACACTTCGCTGAACAGTTCACGTTGCGATAGAAAGTTAATTTTGTTTTAATTTTGTCGGAAAGTTTATGGTTGGTGCAGAGTGTATCATTATGCCGGTTTGTTGATTGATTTCAGGGAGGAAAGTTCTGGTTCGGCCTCCAAAACAAGCCAGCCCGCTGGTTCGCTTTCCCCTCCTGCAAACGTAACCATTCTGGACAAGTAAGATATTGATTTGTGGGTTGATTCTTTATGATTTCTTGACTTTTCAAACTTTCCATAGTTGCTCAATCGGTGGAAACAGATTCTTGTTGTACCTTTTGCGAAGCGTTGTGCTGTAGCTAGTACAGGAGGCCAAACGTATCCCATTTCAGACATATACCCCCACCAGCCACTGACAGGGGAAAGTAAGAGATGAACAACAGGAGAGATGGATATGCGCAGAAAATATGTAACTTAAAGTGCACCAAACTGTTTAAGTTCAAGACGGCAGTCACAGTTATTTGTGCATGTGTAACGTATTCTCCAATTAGGAAATACGTTATTATTTCAATGTTGCCAGATCGTAATGAATACTTGGAGGCAAACTTTTAAAAAGAAAAAGACTAAGGTCGGAAGCATATGCAGAAAACTTTAGCCATGTCAGAGTTTATAATATTTTAGTAAAAACAACTTTCCCAATTCCATGAAATACTTTTTTTACTTGGGCATGTCAAAGAGATAAAAAGAAAGCTTAATAATATATAAAATGCTGTGCAACATCGATGTGTCAACTGTCCACATAAACTGCTTGATTCAAGGGGCGTGAAACAACGAGCCTGTGCTTCGATTCCTTCGAATGTTTATTTAAATTAGAAAATTCCACCCACTGATGCTGTAGCTTTTTAACATCATCCTCTATAGCAGGGGTCACCAAATGGCGGCCCGCGGGCCGCATGCGGCCCGCCACGCTGCATCGCTGCGGCCCGCGGAAGGTATCAGCGTACAAGTATAACAAAAAATACTTTTCTTGAGGAGTTAATGAGCACGAAGGCAAAAAATACTTTCCGGGAAGCATATTTTCGCTTTGCATACGATTCCACCGACCGACCAATCAGATTATAGTTTTAGGTGGGGGTTGCTTAAAGTTATTCCAATGCGATGTCCAGCCATACTGTCCCAGTGGTTGATTAAAACGTTTCTTTTCGAATTTGTCTGTGAGCATAGGGTTGCTTATTTTAAGTTTGCAAACGTCATGTAAACACTAGTGTGCGTTTCACCGTTATTGTGTTTCATGAGCAGTATTCCCTGTATGCAAGTTTTTGTTGGCAAAATAGGTCGGTGTGCCAACTCAATTTATAACAAATTGGCAAAATATTATACATAGATTTAAAGACTTTTTCTGATTGTATTATGAAAATATTTAGCTTAGTACTGCAAAACGTTTTTTTTTTAAGAAGTATGGAACGTTTCACGATTTTGCGTGTCACCCTTGCGCGGGGCCATGCTAATCTTCTCTGTATCGTTCCAATTTTAGTATATGTTCTGCCGAAGCAAGTACTGCAAAATGTTGTTAATCAACAATTCTTGCCATGCTGATAAGCACCGTAAGTGAGAGTTGTCAATAATAAAATAAAGACGGTTTTATTGACTCTCACAAAAAGGATGAAAAACCAACTCATTGCTTTTTTAGAGGGAAGACTGTTCATGAATTACGATTTTTTGGTGATTTCCACAAGCGTTTGTTTCATGGTACCTGGTTTCTTTTTCCCTGTTATTGGAGCCTATTTTTCGCTGATATGTTTGCAGGTCACTATTGTTGCCTGTATTGCGATGTGTCAAACATTTCCTTTTTCACTGAAAGTCTGAAACTGTTAATTGCAAGATATCTTTTGCGAAGTAAAGTAACAACACCACTCTTGCTTGGCGATGAATATTCCGATGAAACCGCTCGCCTCGCTATAAGTGCACAAAACAAGTGGCCTCGTTTATTAGGCATTGTTAAAAAAGTCAAAAGTGTTGTAAAAGGAGCTTGGCCTGGCAGTAGCGTTGTTCGATTAATTTTGTTGAGCTGCGGTATTCGAACATAAGTATGAACAACATGTAATGCTGGATACTGGGTACAAAATGCGTTCTTTTCTAGCATACGAGTCAACCTACCTATCATTTTATTAGTGCGGCCCGCCACAGCTCTCCTTAGTGCCAAAGTGGCCCGCATGCAAAAAAGGTTGGTGACCCCTGCTCTATAGGGTTTTAGCCGCATTACTTGTTGAAATGTAGGTTTCATTAAGTAATCTACACGACTATTATTGTTTGCAGAATCTCAACATTGTTGTTCAGGTGAGCTTTTATATAGAGTTGGAATAATATGCTTTAAATTTCAAACGCTTTCACATAAAATTAGTTTATACTGTGAAAAGAAATACCGTAAGTGAAACCAAAAATCGTGTCAAATCGCCATGTTGCACAAACGTCCAGTTGTTTATCAAAAGTGTGATCTGTGTGTTGTATGCTGAAGTGGGGTCCACAAGGATTCAATAATATCGTTACTGGCTCGCTTTCGTTGGTAACTGTTTTCCGCGAAACATTTACTTCAAAGTTGAAACGGCACTTGACCGCTGAGACATCAGAAATTCCCATCAATTTGTATTCGCTTAACTTGCATGCATCGCAAGAATGAGGTTTTCTGTTTTGTTGAATTTTGTCATGTTTCTTATGTAATTTAATTGTAACCATGTAACAACTCATAAGTAGCCATGGTAACTCCTTTATTATTACATAACATTTGATCTCTTTATTTCACATAATGGTCGGCCACATAGCCAAGTGGTGAGAGCCCCTGTGCATCGGATAGGGACCGCTCAAGAGCATACGGCTATGTCTTTGGCAGGACACTTAATTGCATACCTTAAGATGGATTGATTGGCTTCTTTGTCTTTCCATCCCCTTGATCTTCACCACCAGGTGTACGCTTGGGAACGACAAACAATATTAGTTTTTCCATTTTGTTGATCGTAGGCCCGCTTATGACACTGCACCATCGTGTGCTACGCTGTAGTAACGTTTTTCTTTTCACTTCAGGAGTAAAAAAGGCGCTAGTGAAGAAGAGCCACCACGTCCACATCGCTTCATGGGGGCATGTTCGTCGATCGTCCGTTTGCCCCAAGAAGTTGTATGCAAATGGGTTGGTTTGTGTTTTTATTGTTCTTTTAAATTAACAAATCTATACAAAGTATAGTTTCAGCTGTGGAAGTCGCATGACATTGCTATTAGGAAGTTTTATGGAGCAGTTTTTGAAAAACAATAGTTGGAATTTTTAGTGTGTAGGCAAATCAGGCGTGAGCTTTGCGTCGCGACATGTCCTATGCATATGTCGTCGCTCAGAATGGAGCTATTTTCGAGGTATCATCAAGATTCTTCAGCTAGAAAGCGAATATCCTTGGTTAAACTTGATATACGTAACTCTTTGAAGAAGTAATATGCAAAGGCCGGCTAATAGTATTTAGTGATGCACCGGAGGCAACTTTTTGGCAGGAGGCAGAATGTTCCGAGATGATTTATCTGGTCTTGTCTATGGCTGGAAGGGTTTACGTTTTATTGTGACTTTTTTTCAACTCAACATTACGGCGTTATTTGCACTTGGAATAGAAAATTCAATGGTTTGTAACTCGCTTCTTTGAGCGGTGTGTATGTGTTGACTAGTGTCGCCGAAATCCGTTTTCAGCCACTGCTCAATACTAACAAAGGCGATGTAAGATTCATTTCCGAACACTGCATACATGAAATGAGATCACCTACTTGTTGACTCATCATGAGAGCTGTCGTGTCCTTAAGTTACATGCAATTTGTATATTTCTCCACCAGAATGCTCATGAAACAGAAGTGACATCGACCAAGTTCTCGTTGTCTGGCGGACGCCTGGCCACCGGTGGCACCGATACGTTTATTTATATGTGGAATTTTGTCGGAGGTTTGTAAAACATTACTTTGTAAATTGCGTCGGATCTACAAACAATATGTACAACTTAAGTTGTGATTTTTTACCTTTTGTTTAATTCAGTTTTATTATGAAACGGATTTTAAATAAGTAAATTTTTTAAATCGTGTTGCTTTCAACGATTCTGCAGTCAATATCCACTGAGAACTCAAAAAAGACTTTGCACCCGGGAGGGAGGCTCTTCCAGCTTAGGTTGCCAGGGTCAGTCTAGTGAGTTTTTTTTTTTTCGAGTGAGTCGAGATGCCTGTCTTTACCTCGGCGTTATCCACCATTAACCACACTCTTACAAATAGTTTGTTTCATTTTTTCAACTTGTGGTTCTTTTATGCAGGTGGTACTGCTATTTTGCATTCATCAAATGCTGGCATTTGCACAACAATCTAACCTCTTCCAGTTTCATTTTTAGTTTCACCTTTCCTACCTTCCATTGCTTCTTTATTTATTTTTCAACCGATCACTCGTACTTCTCATTCAGACAAACCCACACTTCACTCCACTTTCCGAGGTTGCAGCAAAGGTGTCACCAGCGTAGATTTTGATCCGCAAGAGCAATATATTGCCGCCAGCTCCACTGACCTTGCCTCAAGAATATGGGCAATTGATTCCCAAAGAGTAAAGGTGCGTTTCTTCTGGATGTGCCCAGACAGTAAATCTGTCGTTTTTTACCTGGATCCAACAGCTGCAGGTGTTGAATCAATGTAAAAAACAACAGATTTTCTATCTGGGTACCTGATCGTGTCCTTTCTTCGTGTACAGTTCCGGCACTTTATTATCTGAGTTATCTCAGTTTATCAATAGAAAAAGGTAGTTTATTCAAATAATTGTAGATTTTGTTTATCAAACGCCTCAATTTTCTCGATAAAAGAGCTTTCTCGGTAAAGCCCACGTCCATGCAAACTTACAGAATCGCATTAACTGAAGTGAAGATCGATTGGTCAAACCTAGCATTTTTTGCCGGTCTGGATATAGCCCGAAAACAGCATCACCTGCGCAAACGGATTAAATTTGAAAGGCGAGCTGAAAATAGATTTTAAGTCAATGATCCTACGTTTCACAGAGAAAAATATTTGCCTTGTTGATGCAAATAAATAAATATGATAGCCTGATAGGGCACGTTGGAAGTGAAGACAAAAATATTTTTATGTAGAAGCTCTGATGGTATCCTTCACAATCGGTTCAGTGATGTGTGCAACAGCAGTTAGTGGAGTGACAATTCCAATCTAGCTGCCTATTTTGTTTTGTTGCTGAACCCCACATGCAGTGAGTTTGATAACATAACTTTTGTGCCGGGTTTGCCAAACATTAAGGGTTGTCTTTGATTGCAGCTCACACTGACAGGTCATAGAAGCAAAGTCTTTTGCAATTGCTTTCTTGGATCGTCACAGAGACTAGCCTCTGGAGGTGCAGATCGCACCGTTAAGGTGAGAATGTCGCAAACAGCAGTCAAGCGTGACGCTGAAAACAATTGCTTTGAAGTTAAAAGTAATCGTTTCATCGTACTTGCTTGCTTCAACGTGGTAACCGACGTGCAACTTAAACGGTTTTATTGAATCACGACGTCGATCAGTTGCGACACATTGATCTAAGTAGAGCATGATGCGAAGGAAGCATGATGACTACTTTAGAGGTTGTATGTGTTCGAATTGTTCAATGTATTTTCTTCTGCTGAATTATATGCTGGTGTGACCAATAGTTACAAAACAGCGACTAAAGGCCAACTCTTGAGTTGTGCATTGATGCAATTTATGCTAAAGTTTTCTTCTAATATAGTCGTGAACACTTACAGAAATCGATTTTTATACCAGTGTGAGCTAAACATGCTATTGTTGGCATGATGAGTCACCGATTTTGTAATTTTTACATCATTCGAATGCGGTCAAATCAAACGCTCGTCACTCAAATGTAAACTGGTCATTCACTGAATGAACATTGCAGGTGTGGGATGTCAATTCTGGCGCTTGCAAGCAAACCTTCATGGCCGGCTCGACATGTAACGACATAGTCGCCGTTGACTCGGTCGAATGCTTGGCAAGCGGTCACTTCGATGAAAAAATAAGGATCTGGGATCCCAGGTGACGAATTAGATAGTCTTAATGGCTACGGGTGGAGGCTACATAGTTATAGTTAGCGAATCGCAATCGCTCGCTGTTTTAGTAAATACTCAGCCTTGTGCTGAATGCCAGTGAGATCGCTCGTTTCTACATGGAGATGTCAAAATCAGTGATATAATCACCTGACCACACAAGTCAAATTGATCTTAGCCCGTGTGAAATCACGAAACGGTGGTTTTTACGAGGTCTTTCATGTTATCTTGATGTTAAATGTATCGAAATCTCATCTCAGTACCTTTATTAGATGGTTATACCTGTGATCCTAGAGATTACGCGATAATATCTAGCTGAGGGGTCAGGGTTGACTTTGCGATGCTTTCTCGGTCCGAACACAAGTGTTTTGTTCGCTCGTTACCAATTTCAAGATGTAAACATTTGAATTGTGAAAATGAGCCTTTCAATGCGTGGATATGTTCTAACAGATCGGGCAGCCAAGCTCAAAGCGTGATTAAGGTTGGAGGAAGAATAACATCCCTGGACATGCCTGCTGACAAGTCCATGCTGGTGTGCTGTACGAAGAATCACACTCTGGAGCTGGTAGATATCAGAAAGGCCTCAGTGCCGTCTGTCTTCGGGTGATTTGTTTACTGTTAAAATGTTACCTCATATCTAACAAATGTAAAAGTGGACAAAGGTTTTTGTACTGAATTTACCAGTGTTGTATTTTGTTTACAGTGATTAACCTTTCATCACTAACAATATAAAGTTAGCTTTAAATCAAACCCCTGTATTTGAAAATATTATGGAATATTTATCGGTTAATAGTATACTGCTTAAACGTATCAGTCGTTTATTAGAATCAAAACCTGAAATCCCAAACCAAATCCAATCTGATGTTAAGTAAAAACATCGGTTAAGCGCATACCGCTTAAAAGAATAAGTCGGATAAAAGCATCTGGATTTGCTTCTAGTATGCATACTTGATTCATTTAATCGTATAATTATACCTGTTAGAGAATGTCTCTTTTTTGCTTCGCATTATTGTCTGCAATGTTCAAAGGCGAAATGGAGCAATTAGGTGAAACAGACGCATGCGCTCAAAACAAAGACAAGTGTCTGTAATCCCAGGCCATAATCTTATGTGCTAGACATCGCACTACAAAGAACCAATTTTCGCACAGCTGGGCTCCATTAAAACAGAAGAGCACACAAAAGGAATAATCACACTAAAGAAGTTTAAATGCTTTTGATGTCATTCGTCGGCGACTGGCCTTTCAAGGAATGGACATGGACAAAGTATTTCGGCTTAAGAGGGAAGTGTTGGAAAGCATGTCCAAAAGTTTTTACCAGAAAACTTTGGAGAATTTTTTTTAAATTGCTGAAAAAAAGTAGCCTACTGTTGTGAAATGCAGTGCATAATTTCATTTGTGCAGTTTCATTCAGTTGAAGAACATTGCAAATTAATTATTTTACCAGACAGCGCAAAAGACTTGAAAAAAAAACTTTGTGACTTCAAAACAATGTGTGTGAGCCGTGTTTTTCTACCATACCAGTATTTTCGTAGGCCACGTTCCACACTCAAAACTACACAGCTGGTACGAGCTAAAAATAGCACGCTTGAATCAAAAACTTCAACGTCAAAGTTCGCGTTGTGACGTCACAAAGATCGGTGAGATTAAAAGAAGTCCGATTGCCGCATTTTGCAGAAAAATGCTTTGATCATACCTGCTCAGCCAAGTCAGCAAAGCTGGTCTTTTTTACATTGTTTCAACGTCTGCAGACAATAAATCAATGTAAAAGGACCAGTTTTGCTGGCTGGAACATACAGCATAGTGTTATGTAACACAGAACTAGTAAACTCTTTAAAGTTTAACCAGAATTTATTGTAAACAGTTGTAGGAAGCATCAGTTGTAATGTGCGTTGCAGCCTAGTCAGCACAGACATCTTCCCAACAATTACGCCCATTCACAATAAACCTTTTTTTTAGTAAATTGGTTAAACGAATCAATCGTATCAAAACGTCTGGCAAATAGGTGATTCGATTAACCGATTTCGTCTGTATATCAAAAAGCTTTAAACTCAATACCAACACATCACTACCATCCATGATAACTCGCTATATATAAATCCAATTTAACGTTTGGTTTAGAAATGACTCGTTTAGAGTTGCGACGGACACATCAAGGTGCGCTTTCAGTCCCAATGGTTTGTACGTAAGCGCCGGTTCTAGTGATGGGTCCGTTTTCACATGGAATGTTAAGACCGGCAGTCTAGAAGCGATTGCCAAAGAACACAGGTAGCTAATGAATGCTTTCCTGCGTTGATAAAGTTAGATTTTCTTATATTCTATACTGTATATAAAAAAATTCAATCATTTGTTTGATGCTGCCTGCCCCATGTGCAATGTGAGTGAGTGCATTGCTAATCCCAGCATCGGTGATACGCTTAGTTCAATTTTTAGCCTCATGATCGCCGACAACATAATTGAGTTTCCTTGATGTGTTGCTGGTTCGACGCCCACTGAGAACACGGGGTTGTGTTATGACACGGCGATGATGAAAGTGGATATTTAGATTAGCTTTCTTGTCCTCCCACTCCCTTGTCGAGTCTCTACTTTGTGTTGTATAGTGCCATGCACCCCACCACTAGATGCTATTAGTGTTGGTTCATTCAATTTACTGGAAAAAGTAGCAGTCGAGAGCTTTGTGGTGAATGAATTAGTGGTGCGATACCGATGAGCCCAACCTCATGGTCGAAACACGTGTTTAGCTTTGTCAATTCTTGCTACACTCGACTGCCGAGAAACGAATTTTGACTTACTATACGGAAGTTTATGTACAACAAAATAACAGCTTGCCAAGTATATGGCATAACGATGATACGATTGTAGCAGCTTCCTAACAACATTATGCTGCACTTAAACCGAATCTGAAGGCAGACAGGGCAGCAACACCATCTTCGTATCGGCCAGTTTCAGGAGAGCTAGCCTACAATCCCCCTAACCTCCGTTTGAACTTTCTTCAGCGATCCTGTGATTTCCTGCAACTGGACAGGCGGCAGGCTGGTCTCCGGGGACAAAAAGGGGATTTCTATTGTCTGGACCGAATCCTGACGCTACGACTACGTCATCGTTGACATGCCACAAGCCACGGAAACTGGGTAGAAGTCCATGCTGATTCTTTTCTACGAATGCATCATGGATTAACGTTGGACCAATATAATGATGTTGTATTGGTTGGAATGGAATAACTAATTGTTATGCGGCACCCTACGATGCAGCAGCGTAGCTGATCCGTGGCTTGAAAAAGCACCCGCACTTACAGCCACCAACCATTTATTAAAATGTTTAGTGGTGTTGCGGTATTGTATCCAGTGTTGCCAGTTGACTTCAGCGATTTTAATTTGATTTGTATTTATTCAAACTTTACCTTTTTTGACTGCCCCTTTAAACTGCTTTTCCCAAAACAAGTCAATTTATCGTTATCAGAACTCTAATGGCGACTGGTTAACGAAGCTGTGAAGTGGCATGTTTACTTATGACTCGCTCGTGGATAAGCTGAGAAAAACGTCTCAGTTTCTAACTTCCTTAGCTTTATGCAAAAACTTTTCGTTATTTCAAAGTGTTTTACTTCAAGTGATTCTAAATTTGGGTGTCAACCACCCCACCAGCCATCTATGTCATGAAGGATCTAACCCCCCCCCCCCCCCGAGTCCCCCCCTTATCAAAGGTTTTTCTTGGAGAATTATTCTAAGTTACACCGACTTGTACTTCTGTGTGTTCAATTCATCAATAAATCCACTGATGCTTATGTTTTAGCAAAACTGTGTACCCCCACACCATTTAACGTATTCTTCCTATTTAAAACGATGCATAAATGTCTTGGCCATGTTCTGTTTCATATAATTAATCACATGAAATGTTTAGTGGAAATACTTCATTAAATATTGAACTGACCAACAAGACTGGTATTTATCACTTGTGATTGTCACACATTTTTCTGCTTTTGTTTTGTTTCAATGAAACGTTTTTAAACCGTGCTGAACTAACTTAACAACATACATTATTAATTTTTTGTTGATTTACTAACATTAAACCGTATTTAAGCCGGTGATGTACTATCCCGGATGTGAAAACTTTGAAGGTTATTTTGTCTTGCCATCAAATTATGTTGACCGGAAAAAAACTACAATGTTTAATTGTGTTATATGATTTATCCATCGCCGTTGTAGGTTGAATCAATGTAAGGCTGCTGTTTCCGTCTACTAGTAAGTTAGGAAAAGTTGCCATTTTTGCATCATTCTGATTGAAATTTTTTTTCTCACGACGTGACAGCAAATCAGTCGTTTTTTGTAATTGAATCAACGTCCACCGATGTTGAATCAAAGTAAAAAGACGACTGATTTGCTGTTTGGGAAGCTGCTTAGTTTGTTGTGTTTGTCGAAGCAGAATTATGTGACAACTATTTGAATTGCATGAACTGGTTCAATTGTGTATCGATCTGTAATCAAGTGGCGGTTCAAGCTACCATTGCGAACCCACAGGCGTGTTTTAGATTAAAAATCTTCAGGCTATTATTAAAAATGAAAGACAAAGTGATAGCAGGTTATGTGCATTTGTTGTGATGTCAGCACAAAGCGATGGGGCTCACAAGGTACCTGTATTAGTGGAACCCAGCTTACAGAATCCGATTTTTTGCATATTGCACAAAGTGAATCAATGTAAAACTAGACGGAGTTTGGTGGCATTTACACCACGAGCACAACTTATCTATGGAAAGCTGGGGGAATATCGGCTGGTGGCAATTGTCGTCTACTCGTTCTGTTCTGTAGAGAAAGTTCATTTATATATTTGCACTTTTAGATGTTTAAGAGCAACTTCAAATATTTTCCCGTCTGATTCCAAGCAAAACACACGCGCAAATTTAATGTTTGATTTTCGCAACGCCACTAACTCGCCACATGGCTATCGCATACGTTGATGAAGCATTCGGTGATGTTTGTTTGATTACAATCACTCGGTTATATTATTATTGCATGTCCCGATTTTACCCAGAGACAAAGTCTCCACTCACCGATTGTATAAGTTTGGACAGAATTGGGCTAACTAAGAAACAAAATTGAATTTTGCATTTGGAAGATTTTGGGAATCTTCACTACAGGATTCAGTTCCCATGACTGGTATTCCTTGTTGAGGAGGAGCGAACTACCTGGCGTTAGCACTACCTGAGTCTTCACCATTAAACAGCGAGCGTCTTGTGGCGCCCATGCACCAATATCGACTAACAATGATGTCCATTCTTGTATTTTCAACCAGAAAATCGTCCTTTTTTACGTTGATTCAGCGTCTGCAGACGCAAAAAATCAACGTAATTAAGCCTGATTGGTTGATTTGATTAGAACTCATTCCACCACCAACCAGTAAAATGCTGGATGTCGAGGGCCGTTTAACTATCATAATGTGACGTAAAACTGACATAAACTAACGTATCTTTGTTTTCATTGCACAGTGCTATTGTGTTAAGACCCTGCAACAGAACAGACAGTGTTCTTTAATGTATGAAGCAATTCGTGTAATCTGGCATCACTATTCACACTTTCATTTGCATATTACTATATTACAAAACCTGTCGTCAATTCAGTCGTGGTTTCAAATGTGCTTGTTTAATGTTTAGCCATGAAGCTTCAGGCAACTGCCTTCATATTAAATCTAAAGGTTCACGAACAGTGCTTTTCACGTTTCTTTTTC
This sequence comes from Aplidium turbinatum, assembly GCF_918807975.1. Classification (NCBI taxonomy): domain Eukaryota; kingdom Metazoa; phylum Chordata; class Ascidiacea; order Aplousobranchia; family Polyclinidae; genus Aplidium; species Aplidium turbinatum. Next base: position 28,000,382 of record NC_137475.1, on the reverse strand, counting down.
TACACAAACATTGGGCGGAACATGGCTAGTTGGCTACCTAAAGATACGGCCTGATTTGTTACATTTTGCAGAAATTTCCAGAACACAATTTGATTTCGAAGATTTTAGTCAGACTTAATTTTTCAATAACAGTCGGATTGAGCGTTTTTCAACTTATTTTTTCTTATTTGCTACTGCTTCCCCAAGCCAGCAAAAAGCCTTTTTCTCATTAAGAGACAGCAAAAAGTCAAAACATGTCAGAAAATGTCAGTCAAACACTAGCAGTAGCTGTAATCAAAATCTACAAAATGTGACAAATCAGGCCGCATCTCCAGATAGCCATGGGCGGAAATATTTAGTCGGAGTTTGTCGTGTTCTGTTTGTGTTGCGTTGTACGATTCAACACACGGCGAAGAAAAGCAAGAAACTGTGTCGTTTGGATTTTGAAAAACCCTTGGGCCCTGAGAGTTGTTCAAAGATCATACGACACATTTTTTTTCTTCTAAAGATTAGGGTAACTTTTCGCGGCTGTAGAGAATACGGATCCAGGGGGCGTTTGGCTACCTACCCGGCACAAAAACACTTACGGTAATTGTTTCTGTTGTTGCAAAATTTTCTAGCTTTTGCTCCAAAATGTGTTGCTCAAGCATACACCCCAAGAGTTTAAACCGAGCTATTGCGGGTGACCAAATGTCAAATATATTTGCACAACATGTCGAATAAGTATGGGCCACGTTTATTGCTACGAGGCTACAAACACGGGATAAATACTGCACATGGTGTTAAGACAATTTGATTAAAAGTTTTTAAACCACACGCTTTGTCACAACCGAGCTTAGGCTAGTTCAGTTTATTTTAATTGCTGGCGTATAGGCTACATGCGGCTCAACAGTTTTGGTTGCCTTACTCCTGTGTCTCTAACACAACAGGGTTAAGTAAAAATATATTCGAACTCTCCTCACAGCCTTGTTATCTCACCAAGTAATAAAAATGTAAGCCTGATTGTACAACCTGCAGGCTACTTTTACGGGGCAAGACTTGCTGTGGGATGCTTAAAACACAAAATTACTTGCACAAAAGAGATTTTTATCGACAAACGCAACTATAGGCTAAGTTCAATACACTTTTCAATTTTTTTCAGCACTAAAAACACATCAATCACCGCAGAACTGAACAAATAAAAGATAAACTACACGTAGGAATGTAGCTGAAACCCCCCCAGAATGACAGCATAATGTAAACGTTTATGTTCAACATTTCAATTGGAAATTCCAATTCGCCCACCTTTGCTACGGCAATCCTCCCACCTACAAACTTCGAACAGGAATGTCGAGTTTTCCATCATGCGCCCGGTTCAGAAGCGATCACAAAGATGTTGATCAATCTAACCAGTTTGATAAATCAATCAAATGAACAATCAATTGTGGAGTCATAGGCTACGTCGGAAAGCACAGGTGGACAGGCTTTAACACAAATGATGTCATCACTGCGTCAGCATCTTTACAAAACTGCAGGATATTCTCGGCCATTTTGATTTTTATACAGTTAGCCAATTTGGAAAAAAAACTGACGCCATTTCGCTTTCATCGAATACGAAAAAGTTACAAAATATTTACGAAGTTATCTATCACCAGCCATAAATCAAAAGGTGGAATGGGAAACGCTCAGTTTCAACCACAACGCGTAGTTTTTCATTATGTTGTATCACGAGGAAGATGGATTCTATCACAGCCTAGTCATAAAGATGATTGAAATCAGCACCACTGCACGTGCCGAATACTTGTATCTAATTAATCTTTTTTGTTCACACATCCTACTTATCCATGCTAACTTTCAAATTTCTATGTCAAGAAATGATTTTGTTTGTAGCTTTCGTTTAGTAGCCTACGACCCCACGAAATTATTTTGTTGTCATGTGCGCACTTTACCATTTTGTTTATTCGGACGTAGCCTACTATCGTTAAGCTACACGTTAAAGACATTATACACACAAAAACCACCCGGACATACTAGTTACACCGAAATGTTCCAATGGGTATTGCAACGTGAAACTATAATAATTACTGACAACACGTTTTTTAACGCCTTATTCTAAGTATAGGGCAGGCCTGTCAGTGAATATATCAGACATGGGCCCCACTTGATGTCAGCAGTTGGACACAAGGTTAGCGTCTTTTGGGGAATAACACAGAAAATAAAACAATATTTAAAAAAAATCAGACTAGAGTAATCACAAATATAGATCCTACTTCCATATTGTTTTGTACCAAGTAAGCTTAATCGTTTATTAAGCTACGAAGGGTTATTCTATCTTATTTAGGAGAGCAAAGCTATATCTAACCTTGTTTCAATGTATTTTTAACGTCATTGCAGATCACACAATACTAGTTTTTCAGTTGCAAAAATTCATCTTATTGGATTATTTTTGGAAGGGTTCTTTATCTTCAGAACAATTCGGATGCAAGGACGTATGCTTGTTTTCTTTTTTCCACTTCATTCGCCTGTTTTGGAACCAAATTTTAATCTGTCTTTCAGTAAGATTAAGAGTTTGGGCGATTTCAATACGACGTCTTCTGGTCAGGTAACGATTGAAATGGAATTCTTTCTCCAATTCCAGCGTCTGGTAACGCGAGTATGCAGTTCTGGTTCGTTTACAAGGATCCATGGATTCACCTGAAGTAAATTAAGGATTTAGGCAGATGTATTATAGGATACCTAATATTAAATTGTAAGTAAAATAAAAAGTAGTTTTACAAACTTAATGAAAAGCCTACATCAAATATATTTAGCTACTATTAATCTACACTTTAATATATTTCAGTATGACATGTAAATTTTGGGTGGTGGCGAAAAAGGGTTTGAGAAACAATATTAGATCGAAAAGTGGGCAGTGGGCACCTTCAACTCATTTTCGAAATTTGGATATTGCGTGAACATCAAGTAGGCCTAAAGCACAGAAGTTTTGTGTTCATGTGTTGTAAATGTAATATTATAGTGCAATGTAACCAGGAAAATATTGTGTTTCTTCGCAGTCAAATGTAGCTATAGAGTTGACAGCGATTAACACATATTTCTCCCATGAGACTGGGCTCATCAGCATCGCACCAGTAATTCATGCATCAGTATCGCACGCACCAGTAATCTCAACCGCTGGTTTTGTCAGTCAACTGAACCTTTACCTTTGTGGAAGAAAACAACTAAACTAACTGTTGCCAAGGATATGCACAGTTGAGAAGAATTGATCCTTACTGGCGTCAGCACTACCTGACTACTCATTATAGAGCAGCGAACATGTTTTTGGAAAAATCTTGATGGCTAGCGTGAAGGTTACACCGGTATGGTTAGCGAAACACAATGCTCGCTGTTCTATAGTGAGTAGTCAGGTAGTGCTGACACCAGGAAGATCGCTCCTTCTCAACAGGAGAATAATTGCGGTTTTTACCGCAAATTTTATATGCAAAAATAGATGGATACGTCATGTCATGTATCCGACGTCTCACTACGTTTGAACGTTAGGCCAATGTATCTTTCTCATTAGGCTACCATATTAAGGTTATTTAAAACTTTTAAAAAACAAAAATTATTAAAATTCTCATGTCGTCATCATCAACAAAACAATTTAAAATTAAACTTCAAAGTTAAATCAAAACATTTAATTCTAACTGCTACAAAAATGAGCAACAGAATACGCATTTATAAGCGACCAAAACGTAGTTAAATTTTTCAAAGGTTTTTTGGGGCAAGCCCCTATTGGCTACCTCCTACTGCATTATTTTGTACCTTAAACCTCAAATTTTGCATTTTTACATTTTTATGAAAATTTTTTGACTTGTCAGATCTTTAGTGTTCTCACAACTTTTTTTTTCTACATCAGCCACAGCTTTAGAGGCTTATCCCTACGCGTTATAATCGCTCTATCGCAGTGGTTCCCAACCTTTTTGTTGTCACGGACCCCTTTAGACAAATTATTAATTCTGCGGACCCCTACTTAAATTTTGCCTGAAACTCAATTAACATACTATTAAGTATTGTAATAATTATGCTACTCAACTACTGTACTGTGTCATATTGCATTGCCGCTATGACTCCTGCGGTAAATATCAGATTAAACAGTTGCTCAAATAAGAAAATGAATGAATTGTTCAAGAAATGTTAGCAGTATTTGAATATCAAGATGACCCAAAGTGCCATGCCGAAACTTTTTCAACGTAAGCAAATTTAATGAGGGCTGGTGTTGCCTTTCCTGAACTAAACGACTGAACTGTGGTTGAGTCTTTGACAATGCAACACGCATGTCATCTTCAACGTTCAGGCGATTTCGATGTTTAGTTTTTATTGTAACAAGATCTGAGAATCCTGCCTCGCAAAGGTAAGTGGTTATGAATGGTAACAAAACAATAATCGCCTGCTTTGTCAAGAATGGGTACGTTTGCAGTTGTGAACACTAAAATTCTTCCATAGTTTTTGAATGAAATTCAATGCGTAATAACTCTTTTGATCTCAAATCAATTAGGTCATCTTTACTGAGATCGTCATCACTAATATTGTTCAAGTCAAAAAGAAAAGGATTTCAAATCCATGTTTCAACTCCGTTCGGCAGGTGTTCTTAAATTAAAATAACGTTGAAATGAGATTTGCTAGGTTTCCAAGTGTGCGCAAAATTTTTCTTTCATAGAGATCAAAAGAGTACATTCTCTTTGAGTTTCATCCATCAAGATAAGATCTTCTAACATTGGAACTTTGGCGTAATTACCTGCTTCCAATCTACATTTCCAAACCGGCAACTTGGCTAAAAACGCTTTCAGTTTTTCAACTGCATCAATTATTGTCACACCTGATTCTTGAATGCCACGATTACATTGTTAATATGACCGAAAATATCGGCTAGGTAGGCCATGCCGTATAGAAAACTTTTACTCTCAACAATTTTGAGAGGAGACTTCCTTTGGCTTTCAAAAGAGTTGATACCTCATTTTTTAGCTGCTGCAGTCGTTTTAAAACTTCTCTAGATAACGAACGTACCTCAGAATGATACAAAAGCAATTCGTAATCTGACCCCACTTTTTGACAGAGCGCTTTAAAAGTACGGTGGTTTACAGCTCTGCTTTTGATGAAATTAACGACTTTCACGCAATTCGTCAGAATTTCTTTGAGACTTGCTGGTAAAGTTTTTGCTGCTAAGGCGTACCTGTGCAAGAAGCAATGGGTAACAACCACACGAGGAGCTTCGTTTTTTACTAAAGCAGCAAATCCGGATTTGTTCCCAAGCATAGCTGGTGTTCCATCCGTGCATATAGAACAAAGTTTTTTTTCCAAATTCAACAAGGTTATCACGGACCCCCAAATGCTTTCTCACGGACCCCCAAGGGGTCCGCGAACCCCAGGTTGGGAACCACTGCTCTATCGCATGAAGAAATCGAAAGCATCACTTGATCTTCTATCGCCTTGCTTCATTGACCAGCCACCAACCACCATTCCCAGCCACTACGTAGTTAACGCCAGAATTCTAAAAAAATTTTGTCGGTTCTAAACACTGTCCAGTACCAATTTTTTCGATTTAATTTTAAATTTTCTGTTTGTGCAGAATTCTTATTTTGTAGATGACAAACTTGATTTTAAAAAAATAGCTCTAAATTTAATTTCAGCAAAAGCTTTCAAGTAATAGGCTAGTTACAAACATATTTTGATATGTAAATCGTAATTTATATTTTAGTTTATTTATCATTTATAATAATAAAACCCTTGTCTGTAATCTTAACCTTGCATTCCTGAGCTGTTTACTATTTTTACCGCAGTTTCACTTTTATCAGATAAAATTGAATTGTGATTGACAATTCTAGAAGGGCAATATGTACCTTTCAGTCCTGAAAACTTCGTTCCATTTGCTGGATAATTAATTTTTAAAAACAACAAGTGTTTTATGAAGTATTGCATGGTGACAACAACAATTTCTGGCTCTCCTAAGTCCTAACTCCCATCGAGAAGTGTTGCCAAATCATCCATTTTTTTCGTTAAATCAAATAAGAATAAAGTCATAAACAAAGCAATGTATAGTTCATAGATCACGCGCATCAGTCATATAGTAGCCGAGTAATGAAAAACTTTTGACAGAAATTATAATTAATGATGTGCAGCTTTCAATTCCACAACAGAAAGTTTGAGATGATGAATGGTCAGCTTGGGAAAGAAATAGTTATCTTCTTAATCAGTGTCGAAACACTTTGTACGACTAACAAAATGGCGTGTAGCCTATTTAGTTAGAAAACCTTAGAAAACTGTAAGTTTTCAAGTACCGTACCATATAGCCTGGATACCATAAAAAGCTCTTTCTTTATTAAGCGTGGCAGAATTGGACATTCTGTTGTCTAGTATTGCTCTGAAAGTTTTAAAAACATTAACTTACTGTGATGACTGTTATGTATTCTCTTCATCCATGGATAAATGATGGCATTGTGTTCCAGGCTTCTGGATCCATTTTTTGTTTGAGAATCACATGGTTCATTTATGTAAGAAGATGGTGAAGTTGAGGATGCAGACGGAAGGGAGGGATTAGAATAGGGCGATACATGGGTTACATCGTTGCTTCTGGGAAGACCAAGGATTGTGCAAGACTCCCTTAAATTGGTTTGCCAGGGCACATTGAATCTTCCGCTCTGGTCCATCTAAACGTAGCCTATATTAGTGTGATGACACTTTAAGCAAATTTATTTTAAAGCAATAAGTAGACCTGAAGGATTGTACGCGAAACCAGTAAATCAATTTCAACAAAAAGCTTTTCAACAAAAAGCAATTTCAACAAAAAAGCAAACTGAAATCAAGACACCCATTCGTGCCAACCGCTCAACTTCTTATCAACGAAGCTGATGTACAAGACATCTCTGCGGCTATTTGGGCGGACCATAAATGGAGTTCTGAATGGAAGTCAAACGCCACCAGACTCCCTTCGTTCATCCCCGACGCCGACACACGCTCCATCGGCCTAACACTACCTAAACAGGCATGGGTGAGCCTCAACCGTCTTCGTACGGGCGTCGGGCTTTTCCGCTCAACCATGCACCAATGGAGAATGGCCTCTTCCTCCTCCTGTGAATGTGGTGCCGAGGAACAGACCGCAGACCACATTATCAATGACTGTTCCATCTTCAAGTCACCTAACGGAGTGGAAGGTCTGCGTGTCATGGATGATGAAACCAAAGACTGGCTGCTCTCTAGTAGCCTTCCAGTGTAGTCCGGAAACATCGTGAATCTGGGGTAGTAAAAGAATAGACCCTCGGCCCCAGAGGCTCACACGACGACGAACAAAAAGCTTCTGTCACGGATTATTACTACACTTATGGCAGAAGTGTACAGGAACCGTATCCGGACCCGGATCTTGCAGTTTTTTCCTGGATCCGTATCGGATCTGGATCATGTTTTTTTAAAGGGAAACAGGATCCAGATCCTTACAGTTTATGAATGTTTGTAAAATTTTGCTCCTGGCAACATTTGTCAGGAAGGATGCTTGTTATGTAGGGACCAAAAGTGTTATACGTGGTTGTCAGCCAGTATGATGTACGCCTACGGTAGTGGTCTAAGTAGGCTACCACGCACTTAGCCTACTACGTTGTAAGCTACTGAATTTCATGAATCCATTTTGTAAACTGCTTTTACAAAAGTGTGAAACTGGCGTGTGGTGAAACACTTTTATAATAAAATTTCAAACATAAAATTACCTCGGATCTGTTTCGAATCCGGACCTTAGATATCTACAAATTGCCGGGTCCGGATCTTAAAAAGCAAACACAGGATAGGATCAGGATCTAAAAATCTTGGATCCGTACACCTCTGACTTAGCCTATGGGTAGAAATGATTATTGATAAAGCAATAAAGTTATTGGGCAAATGTGATTGCATAAATAACAAGTTTGCAATATTGTGCCACGGGCTGAAGAACAGTTACGGAAGCCTTATCAAGGGGTCACCAAACTTTTTTCTCTGAGGGCCAGATTGCTGCGAGATTAACAGCTGCGGGCCGGATTGCGAAAAGACATACAACTATTTAAAATCTCCATTGACTTGAATTGAGCGCAATAAATAACAAAGTCAGAGGTGGAATAGCAAAGTTGTGATGAAACTCGAATGGTTGCTAGAAAAGTTATCCCCTGCTGTGATAGGCCTACACCACAGGGCAATCGTGCTCTTGAAAAAACATTACATCTTTTCAAATTTGGCCTGGGCTGTTCCCATTTGTGGTGGCCTAATGATGAACAGCAACGTCAGTCCTTTACTAAAAGTTTGGTAACTTTTTTCCTTAACAGCTGTTATTTCCGCAGCACGTGGCGGGCCGGATGAAATCAGTTTGCGGGCAGTAGTTTGGTGACCCCTGGCCTAATCTATAGTATCATCTTCCTCAGTCTTGGCATTGGCAATAAATTCTGAACATTGTTTTGCTACCACTGAAACAAAAGAGTCTCTTTCAACATGAAAGAATCTCTTGTTTTTTATCTAACACAAACACTACATTACGCCTACCATGTAACAATTCATTTTGCCAAACGGCTTTAGGGTGACAACGCTTTGAAACAAGTCGTGCGTTCTGATGTGTACTTACTTCTTGAGTTCTTAAAAGCTCTGTTTGTTCCGAGGGTTGATAAAACATATTTAACGGTTTTGAAAAGTCTTTATATCCTGCTTGGTTGGAGTCAAATCCTATTGTTGTAAACAGGTCACGGGTCGGGGCTTCTGGTGAAGGACAGACTATTGGCTCACGAATTGATCGTTGAGAACCTTGGTGCTTCAGTGGAGCCACATGAACAGAAGAAGGAAAAAATCCGTTTAAATCCAGATTGCTGGTTTTCTTGCTGCTGAACTATTTTTAAACTGAACTTTGCAATACCGTAACTTTAAAGTCTTAAATTTTGCTGCACTACTTGATAGTTTTTTTTTATAAATAAGCCTGCAAACAGAAATTATTGTTTAACAAATGCGCAACTTGAAGAAATATAATGCAATGAGCCTGCAGTGAAATCAAGGATGAGTGAAATAGTCTGCTATGGAACAGGAGCGGATGTAGCTACGCTAGTAGCCTTAAGTAGGGTGATTTCAACAAAACACAATAATGTGTAGCCTACATTAATCCGACCTTACAAGTACACGGTAAATAAAATTACTTTTCTGTGTTTTAGGAGGGAGGGGCAAGAAACCGAACTGAAATCGTTTAAAAATCAAGCAACTTAAACTGATGAGTTTGGAAAATTATCGTTTAAGTTTGAAACTATTTTTTTTAGTAAAATTTGTCTTTAAAATTTAACCATTTATCTATAAAAAGTTAACGGTTGTTTCAAAGAAAAGATTGTGCTAGTTTCATTGTGCAATGTGCATGTAGTACAGGGGTGTCCAAAACTTTTTCTAAGCGGGCCAGATTTGATAGTGTGGAAGTTCCCGCTGGTCAACAGTCTTTGGCAATCTTGTTTTGCGTAATATAATGTCATTTTCATACAACAAATCAACGATAACATGCAGGTATACATACAGTATATGCAGATTTAACTATTTTGTTGTAGCCTATACATATCACTGGATATGATAAGTTAGGCTGTATAAGTATCTGCTAATAAAACTTTACTAATAAAACAAAAGAAAAACTAGCCTACTAAGTTTACAAGTTCAAGTCTAATTCCCTGCCGCATGGTCCTTTTCAGTAGCCTCTACTTCAAGATTGCAGAATATACTTGGAACTTCTGTAGATTCACTTATCAACTGTTATTCAAATTTTATGCAGAGAAATGATAGGCTATACAACATATTTTTGACATCAGTAGGCTATTTTTGAAGTGTAAGTTTTCCAAGGGTTAGGTTATAGCAGGTTTTCTTAACCTTTTTCCTGTTAAGTACCTCCTGTGTTGTAAAACAATCAACTCGAACCTCCAATAAGCTGACATTAAATTAATGGTCCTTTGAATTAATACTTCATTATTAAGTGATAAGAATATTGACTAACAGTTATTATCAAATTTTAATGGCAGTTATTATCAAATATTAACAAATTTTAATGGCATTGCAAAGGATATTGGTCGAAATACTTACTTCAAGCGCTTTATCCTGAACTGCGTAAAGAGTAAACTGCTCGCATCTCGTGAGCAATCCTTGAGCCTTGACAGGCGTCTGAGACATAACAATACCACTAGGATTGTACCACGAAGAGAGGCGAAACATACGCACTATTTTCAATCAACACATTTTTCTCTAGCATAGGATGTTAAACAATTAGCAACACATGAAAACTTAACTGCCATCCAAGTACCGTAGAAATTTCCTTGTGAACCCTTGGGTTATAGTGCTACTGCGATCTTTATCCCAATCCTTGTGCGAGGCTTAAAAGCAATATTTTGCTCTATCCAGAAACTTGAGCTAAGCATTTCTTCTGTAAAGTTAAAGATTTAAAATACTCGATATAACTCAAATTTTTTGTCTCTTTTTGAAGCTGTAGCTATATTTTAATAGCCTACTCATCTTGCGATCTGTAAGGCACGACAAGAAATTTGGGTGGTATTAATTTCCTGGCGAACTTTTTAAGCATTGATGTTCTTATTTCAAAAGTGGGAAATTATAGATAAGTATAACACCAATCAATGGATTTTAAACTATTTTTGAATTTAGTTCATCACCACTATTACTTCATAACGGCAAAGAATACTTTGATACTTCTTGATTTAAGTGAACATCGCTCATAATTTCAATGGAAAAAATAATACTTCTTTCAACATAACTTTGAGGCCACCAAAGTACGAAGCTTTGATGAGTTACCGTATCTTGAATGATTTACATCAAACTGTCATCATCACACGCCATTTTGTTTCTACTTTAGTAGAACTTTTTTTCATAAAGCGTCTGCTGTATTGTAAAAGCACTGAGCTGGCAACCAAGTACTTCATCAATGGGTCAGCTAAACATTGAGGATGTCAATTAACTGTGGAGGTCTGTTACCAAACTTTTTTCTTTCCTTTGTCATTGTCTTCTTCGATTCATGTTTTATCACAATGTGAAGACTACAATCACTATCTTGTCTGATGTTAGCTTCGAATAATCTAAACGTGAAGAAACTCCACACAACCTCGAAGCGACAACAATTGCATAGGATCATAGGCAACCGTTCTCATCCAGCAGTGGATGTTGCGCAGAGCCGAGAGCCGAGGCAAGACCTCACAACAATATCGTATCTCTTAGAAGTACAAAGGCAACTGAATGAATAAGTTGAAGTAATGGACACTACCCTGAAAATCCATCACTCTCTACACTGCTTCTACTGCTGCCGTTGTGGAATAAAAGAAGCCACTTTCCTTGTCTCATTTGCACCTACGCTTTACAGCTTAGTCTATAATTTTATCAAACACTATGCACCAAATTGTGCTTATTTTGAGTAGAGCAACAAGTTTATGCATATCAAGCATGATATAGATCTCCTAACTTCTTTGCCAAGTAAGACGAGCACCAACACCGAATCCAAAATTAAACTTGGAGAAAGGAATAAAAACACACAATTTCTTTTTAATTTTAAATAGCCTTGAAGTAGTCACAATACAAATAATTACACTAAAATATATTGCTTGAATTTTTTTCACTAGTTAGCTTAATTCACGTTTGTACCTTTAAAAATCTCTGCTCTTAAAAAGCTTTTTTATAAACTATTACGTCTTATTTTCTCCTACGTGCAGCATGCGCATCAACTATTTTGGAACACAAGATTTCGTTTGAGTTACAGTAGAAAATAACTTAATTTCAACACTACTGTAATTATTGACCGCGAAATCTAATCTGCTTCAATATTATCTACCCCCTTGATTCGGGTTATCGAATTATCAGATAGAAACAAAATTAATCTTTTCTGCAACGGTTTCCTTTGCAGAATAATCCCGATGAACCAACAACTGACTAACAAATGATGATGTTTGTTGCAGGCTAATTTTTCTACTAATTAAATGCCACTTCACTAAAATGTTACTTTTCTGAAAAAAAGTTGTTATCTAAAATCAATCAAATTTCTTCATGCAGTATATTGACAAAACAATTAAGCTTCTTTGAACTCCTTCAACCTGGAAATCTTGTAAAAATCACATGCACATTTTAAAGCCTCAAAAGTTACAATTTTTCTCCGAATAGAATATAATAAGCTGTAAGCCTACACACTAAAATAAAATCAAAAAAGCTGAGTAGGCCTACTACATCGAATTGACAAATTCATGTGTATTGTGAAGCTTTTGTTACACAGGTGTAGCATGGTGTACTATAGCTTCGTCAGTACATATAATTCTTGTTCAAATAGAACAAAATACACTTTTTTCTTATTCAAATTTGATTCTACTTTAATAAGCATGATATGTACTGACAAAGATGCACTTATGTGGCGAAAGCTCTACAATACACTGTCAATTTGTCAATTTAATGTGGAACTCAGCTTTTTTGATTATTTTTTATCGCACTACTGCCCTTTATATCATAGGTAAGTTTAAATGAAGATTTTTTATAAAATTAGTGATGAAGTTTTATGTTGGAAATCTACAAAAACATTAACACGCTAAGACAAATTTTCAAGCAGTCAAGGTTAAAAGTTCAGATTGTTACGTATTGGTGTCTCTTTGCTAGACTTGGCACTTTTACGACTCTCTTGACTATTCGAAAGAACAATTACAACTGCAGCATTAAGCAAATTCTTTCCTCGTCTAATTGCATGGCATCGGTTAATGCTCGGCACTGGATGAATTGCAATTAAACTGAACGATTTTCTAAAACATCAGCGCTTTTGTTGGTAAAACAAATTGAAGAAAATTTCAAAAATCTGTTGTTTTAATTATCCCTTTTAAAATAACGTTTCAGATCAATGATGATTGAACACCTTCATTAATCTACGACGCACTTCATTCTGCTGCAAGATGCGAAGGCTTTACGACGAAGGCCTGTCTAAAGCACCGTCTCAAAATCTTGATCTCAGCGTCTTGTTCGAGCTTCTTTGTGTACCATGCTTGTTCTAGACTCAGGCGTTCATGCATAGTTCTTTCCATTTATCCCAGTATTTGATTGTATTAAAAATTGTTGTGGTTGTAACGTGAATATACCTCAAGATGATCCTTGGGGTAACTGCAGGAAGTGAAACGCTAAAAACCAACCGGTTTAATATCCAAACATCTCAATCAATCCGTGCAAACAACTTATTGCACTTGTTATAACACACCTGAACATAACAACTACGTAAAAGCAATAAATCAATTATTACCAACTTATTGTAGTTTTCTTAGAAAATTATTAGCAGAAAGACTGCAAAACTTAATCCTATTTTGTTCGAGTTATTCAATTTTCATGTTGTTTATTTGAATTTTTAAAAGTTTGTATTTGGTCATTTTGTCGGGAAGATCTACCAGTGGGACACTGGCATTTTTTGAACCGCGGTGAACGTAGACTGAAATTAGTACGTAGAGTCGAAATACTGATCAATGTTGTTTAGCATAGTTTGATGGCAAAATTTTTTGTAGTTCAAGAAGAACATCAAAAAGAATGCTTTTCAGTTGTTGATATGAACAAGAGTGGTCAGATTTCTTTTGCATTTTTCAACAGTAACTTTGCATGAACTAGTTTTTAGATTGAATAAATCCTTACTTGCACTTCTATTGAGAAAAAACTGCAAAGTTATTTATTTCAACGTTTCTTTAGTGTAAAGTGTCGAAACAATGCCTTGTAATACTCAAATGCATGCATGAAAGCGATGTAAAATGTATTTTGTATTTGCAACTAGTTTCTTATTGCATTAAATGCATTTCTGAAGTGTCCCACTGCTCTTTTAGGTTAGGTACGAGTGGGACACTTTAGTGCGGCATTTAAAAATTAAAAATAAACATCAAAATAATTATTTTATTTGTTGAAATGTTTTGAAGATGTGAGTAAAAGGTGGAACTTTATAAAAAATTGGTTTTGTACACATTGGTTTGTAAATTATTTAAGTTATCAAAGAAAAACTATTTTGTCCCACTGGTCCCTGACCTCCCCTATTGATTTCAGCTTTGCATTTAACCAGATATGAAGTTGGGAAAATAAAAAAAACAAAAACAACTTAGTTAGTATAGCCTAAGCCTACAGATTTGTATTTACCCTTAATCTTGCCATCATTGGCGTTGTAGTAGCCCAGTTGTGCTGTGGTAGAACCAAAACATCTTCAACTGCTTTCCAAACTTACTGCTTCTTACAAGCTCTGTAGTGTAATGATTTTTGCAATGCACTGGTAGGGCTATTGCAGCTGCGGCGAATTGAAGCGTCCTAAATACCGTAGGCATCTAAGAGAAAACATCTTTTTATGATGACAAAACTGACGCATGACCAGGTTCCTGGAAGGTACAATAATATTTCTCTTTACACTCGCTGAAACTTCTGCTGTGTTTTGTCTCTTATTATGTGTTGCGTTATTTGTAGAACGGTTAATACTTAATAGTCCTTTGGTTGTTTGACACCACGCACTGTAAACATGGCGCCACTCATTCGAACTTTTTGCAATCCAAAAAAGTTGTGTGATTGATTGTGAGAACGATTTTTTCGAAAGGTGATCGTGGCAGTTTGGCAGTGAGGCTTTAAATTCATGGCGGTTGAAAGGTTCCAACTCGCAGTTGATGTGTTGTTGCCTACAACATTACTCAATTAACCAAGTTCCTTTGAATAAATTTGATCTTTAAAATATCTTGCTCCCATGTTCACTTATGTTAAACAATTGCCGCTTGATCTTACCATATTTGCAACAGGCCAAGGGTGCTCATCGATCAAGCAGTGCCACTACGATTTGTATGTGGTCATGGTCACGCGGAAAATGGTGGATCGAGACATAAGCCTATGCACAAGGCAGAATCGGTGACCGCATCCAATAATAATTGAGACAGCTGATAACGGGCACAAGTAAAAAAAAAGTGATTTTAAGATCATCGAGTTTTAAAGACTCATACTAATATAAAAATGGTCATTAAAGGTTAGAAATCTTTATTAATCTTTTCTAAGGTAAGCAATCTTTTTAAAAATATCAAAGAGAGGCAAGACACAACAATACAACAGGGCTGTGCCTTATAACAATATATTTCATATATTTACAAATAGTTTTAACAGTCGAACAAGTTAAAACTATTTCTAAATATGTAAAATATATTTACAATGCCAAGAAAGCAAACTCTCTCCCGAAACTATATTTTAAAAAATAACAAGCCTTCATTAACTTTTTTCACTTTTTTTGACTTGTGCTACTTTAGAATCAGCTGTCCCAAATGGTCAAGCAAATTTTTTTTCCCACAAACTTTTTGTCTCATTTGCATATTTCTGTAAGTGTAGCCAGTAGGCTACTGGTTACCGCGAGGCGCGCTTAACTGTTTTTACCGATTTTTCAAAGTCAGCAGCCAATTTTCGCCCTCCAGGTCCAAATCTAAACATTGAACTTGAAAAATAACGTAGCCTGGAGACACATCTAGTCTAGTCAGGTTTAAAAAAGTTGAGAAAAGAAATTGATTCTGGTCACTCTAAAAGTAAAATTTTCCGAATTGGTTAAGAATTAACCCTAACGCTAACCCATTAACCCCAACCCAACTTTTTTTGAAAAGCTTTTGTGCAAGGCAAAAAATAGTTTTTAAAAAGAAAAAAAATGACTTCGATGGGCGTCGAACCGTTGTCCTCACAAACATAAGGCACAAGATGAAACACGCCAACGAAAAATGTTTGCATTCACACTGGATTAATACAAACTCTATGCGAAGTAACAAAAAGTTTGTGGAAAAAAAAATTGCACGAGGCCACATGCTTCTTTCTTTAGTGCAGGGCTTGATGCCGGAAGGTGCACGACTCAAATCTCCTTCGACTCAATTTGTTCTTCTACTTGGTGCTAAGAAAAACAAGGGAAAAAAATGTGGATTCGTCGTTTCGCACAAAAAAAATACCATGTAAAATCCATCAGGAAAAATCATTGATACACAAAATATCCCATTGAAAATATTTTTCATGAAACTGCTTTCCTGCGAAATTCACTTTCAGTTCACATCTCAAACAATTGATAATAGAATTAATACTGCAGCACGGGGCTGTGGAGTTGAGCGAAAAATATACGAGACTCCGATTTCAGTGGGTGGCTAGCCATTTTAACACGTCAGTTCTTACTAAGACTCAGTGGCGTAGGAGCATATGCTGCCGCCCCATACATATACCATACAGCAAAACAGCACACAATATTAATCACTACGACAGATTATTATATGCTGTGATCTGCGTAACCCTGTTGCACGTCACATCTAAAGACAGGCTACACTGAGTTGTAAAATTTCAAGCTTTAGGCTTAGCTTGCCTTAGACCAAAACCTAACTGACATGAGGGAAGGAGTGAACCACTCAGAGTCATGCTAGTAAGTTATAAACTCTAGTACAGTACAGCCCACCCTTTCGTAATTTTCTATGGTTCCGTCAAAAATTGGTCATTCTGTCTTCATTAAGCATTAAAGTCAATGTACAATGTAGGTTGCAAGCTTTCATTCCATGATGACATGTTAAACCTCTATAGTTATAGGCTACAATTGTTGATGGTTTTAATAAAAAAACTCAGACTTTACCTTTATTTTTGATATGGTGCTGTTAATAAAAAAGATATCTGAAATGCAACGATTATCGCCTAAAAGTTTTAAATTCTGAAGGTAGACCAGAAATGCAAAACTTCTACTGTAGTTCTACACTCTACAGTGTACGTGTACTACAGTTCTACTGTAGTTCTTCAGACCCTGAAACGTTTCTTGGAATTTCAAAATAGGCAAATTTCTTTAACCGTTGTAGCTTTTTATGCATTCTCTTTTATGAAATATTGCAATTATCGTCAGTAGTTATAACATCTCACCTCAGACCTAAAATAAGACGTATCCTGAAGAGTTTGCATATTGTTGCATGCCTACCTCAAAAGTCTCACAACCAACGTTGGCCAAGCAAGTGCAAACTTTTCTGTCCAGGTAGCCTATGCCGATTTCTTACAGCAAATTTAAGCTTTCTGAATGTGCGAGTTTTTTAAAGTTCGTTTGATGTAAAAGCAATTTACTTTGCCGTACAGCTAAACGTTGCCTACACCTTTAAAAACTAGAGAGACTAAAAGTCGCCCCCTAAACAAAACACAACGATAGCGGACCAAGTTTGCCATAGATTCGATGGGTATGGATTGCTTACCATCAATCTCAATCTATGACAGTTTTGCCTCATACGTGTTCAGCATTTAAAAACAAGAGTTTTTCGGTAAAGAAATATTTTTTTTGTGTATCTTTAACATCTGCAAGCATTGAAACAACTCAAGTAATTCGTTTATGTTAACACATGTTCATCATTTTCTTCATGATATGGAAGCAAAACATCGTCTATGTAGGCTACATTGTACAGGAATGACACAAATCGATGTTGGCCTGCAGGAATCTATTTTTTTAATGAAAGGAGTCGGGTGAATTGCTTTTTAAAGTTTTTAAAAATGTTCGTCGTCGTCGTCGTCGTGTGAGCCTCTTGGGCCGAGGGTCTATGTCCTTTTACCATCCCACATTCACGATGTTTCCAGACTACACTGGAACTTTAAAATTAAAAAGGAGCTTAAAATGTTGATTTTGTATATCTTTTAGTTGCAGGAATTATTGTAACTCACTCGCCAAATGCAGCAAATGAGTTTGCAATTTAGGGTATAAGTAGCATTTATAAAAAGCAGTATTTTGAATATTCACATTATGCAAAAGTATCATCTCATTCTTTGGCGAAAAAGTTGTAGTTTAAAGTAACGTTAACAGTTAGAAACATTAAACCAACTTTGAAGTTAAACCAAGTTTTGAATAGAGCGGTATGGGTGGTAGCTTCACTTTCTTATCTAATAACAACACAAGGCAATCAATCATCACAGATACAATGACAATATTATTATAGAGGAACATTGAGATAAATCTTTTGCTGACTTAAATTGATTGAACAAAATACTGCATGTAAAGGGTGCTAATGCGGTCAGAGGATATTTCATTTTCTTGATCATAAACGCAAAATCACCGTTTCATTGAAATTTTAGCAAAACTTAACTGGACCTGGTTTGTTTTTATGAAAGCTGTTTTAAATAAAGAGATATTTGTTAACTTTTATGCTCGGCAAGTACTTTTTTATTAAATAACTCGTACCTACGATATAATGTGTTCAAATAGTAGTTCTACATACGTTTGCAAGATTTTTTTAGCTTAAATTTGAATTTACTTTCTTAATAGCCTACTATGGCCGCAAAATCAAACAAATATTATTACTCTTTCATTTCCCGAATGAGATGTAATTTTGCACTTGTAATCCAATACAGATCATTTACTCTTGTTTTGGAGGAAACTTGTGAATAGGGAAAACATCTGGTTAAGATACGTAGGTTACGCAGAATTTAAACCAGCAATGACAAGTAACAGTCGTGATTATATCAGTCTTTCATTATTTCTTATCATTTTATTTTGACACCTTATTTTAGTTTGTTCTTTGAGCACATAGGTTACATCACAAAAACAATTTTTGGTTTGCATTTACTCATTTCGTGGCTGAAATTTGTTTTCCCGTATTCATTTATTTCTTGTCTCAGTGACGTAAGCAGAACATTTTCACAGGAGGAGAGGGTTTGAAACAAAATGACATGAGATCATGTTGAACTTTGGTAGTAGGCTAACATAGGGACGTAGCCACGGGGAGCTTGGGGGAGAAATCGCCTCCGCCCCAAATTTATATTGTCCCTCCCCCTCAAAAAAATGTTTCGTATTATTACAGAGCGGCCCAGCAATGTGTGAGCTAAATTTCATATTAAATTTAAACACATTTCTCGACTACTAAATTATTTGTATTAATTACAGATTTATAGTAAGTTATAATCATCCTAGATTACTAATGTTCTGTAAATTTTCTGAAAAATTAAAGTTACATTTATGACGAAGACTTCAAATGAGATTATTGAAACGCGCCGTCATAAGGGGTTATCACCTGCTAATATTTTCAAGGTTATGAAAGGGATTGCGAGTCGTTCTGGTGTGTACAAGGAAGTAAAAAGGTTCAGGGAGAGTGGCAGCTGCTTACCAAAGGTCAAGAGCACTCCAGAGATGTCCGTAAGAACCAAAAAACTCATTATGAACATTAGAAAAACGTTGAAACTGAAGCCAGGAAGGAGCAACAGAAAACTTGTTAAAGAGGCAATGTTAACTGCTCAACCGTCCAGAGGCTGGTGGTAAGGGTCTTAAGGTCAAGCCCTACAAAATTACCAAACGACAACTTCTTTCCGATGCCACAAAGAAGAAGAGGTTTGAAAGTTTAAAGATTCTTCTGAATAAGCTCCTTGATGGCACGCAGCCACAAGTTTTCTGGACTGATGAGAAATTATTCACCGTTCAAGTCATGCACAACAGCCAAAATGATCGGATTTGGATTAAACTTAAAAATTCACTGCCTGTTGAACGTCGAACTTCTTTCAAGAGGTAAAAACCAGCTTTGGTAATGGTTTAGAAAGGGGTTACGTCCACGGGTCTCAAAACCCCTTTATTTTCATGGAGGCTGGTGTCAGAATCAACCAACCTGTTTACCTAAAGATGTTAAAGGATGAAGTTTTTCCTTGGGTGAGGACAGGCAGTGGAAATGAAAGAATTACACTTCAGCAGGATGAAAGATTCCACACAGTTAGATTGGTCCAAAGACAATTTGTAGTCGTTTTGGCCCTAGGAACTAGGGCTTCCATCTTATTCTGATTTAAATCCAATGGACTTTTGGATATGGTCTATCTTAGAGCAACAGTCCTGCGCGGTATCCCACTCGAGTGTTGAGGTTTTGAAGCAAAAACTGACCAAATCTTGGGCAAAAATTGTCGCTCAAACTGTGCGTGTCACGTGTGATCAGTTGATCTCTCGTCTCCACCAGGTTATCAAGGAGAAAGGTGAATATGTTAAATAATTCTTGGATGTTATCAAAGACAATACATTTTCCTTTTATTTTATATATGAGTTGTTTTTGTTGGCCTTTATATAACTGAAAGACCTAACTTTTATTTGTCCACACTTTGCTCGGCCACCTTGTACAACGTTTTAATATCATTGCAATTCATGTTAAGTGACGTTTGCCCCCTTCAATGTTTCTTGTGCCCCTTTAATATTTTTTTTCTAGCTACGTCACTGGCATAATCTACATTTTCTTTACGGCAGAAACCACAGTAGACCTGATAGGTCATAAAACGTAGACTTGTAGTTGTGATATTGATGAAGGCTACAAGATGGTCGAGTAAGCTTCGCTAACTTTACTTTTTTCGTTAAATTTTTTTGAATTTGTTAGTTGAATTCAATGTAAATTAATTCTTAATTATTATCAATGCAATCCATTGTCTACAAATATTGCACGCTGTATTTGGTCGGTCTTTCCTGTGCTGTAAGACTACGAAAATGTTTTTCATGTAGGCTACGTAGGTTTAATTACCTTAAATGCTTGCATCTCGTAGTAAAATGGCGTGTGGTTTATTTTAATTTACGATTCTCATGCATTAGCATTTTATATTTAATTCCAGTGCATAACGAAACCAAATTGCTAAGATCTCGAAATAAAAGAAGAACAAACAATTTTCGGTCAAAAAGAAATAAAACTTGTTTTAAAAATGTTTCAACGAAAACCTTAGTAATAGTTGCCTTTGTCAGCGAGCTGTCCCAACAAACGGTGAAAACTGTTGATTGCTAAAAGTAGGCTAGCCCATATAGTTCAGTTCAGTTTGTTTTTATTTCTGACCATCACAATGAAAAAACAATATATGACAAACATAGCAGAGGTCTAGAAAAGGGTAGAACCGACAAAACGCGGACGTTATAGCGTGCATGATACCAAAGCAGGACAATCAGTTTAAAATATGGCACGGTCGCAACATATACAATACATGCACCGGAATTGTCAAAATCTATTTTACCAAACATTGTATAATGGTTACGTTGTTTGAAATAAATCCATAAGTTAATAAATGTTTCTTACTATGAACAAACCCACTAATCATCTACACAGAAAAACATTAGTCGCAACAATTGTTCGGTGACGGTTGGTGGTTTGTATAGTTCTTTATGCTTAAAAAAAAACGCAGCTGACATTTAGCTTATTGAGTACAATCAGCTGGTTTTAATTTATTCCCTTTCAATCACAGTGTGTTGCAGTTTGTATGCATAACAGCTTCGCACTTGAAGAAAAAATGCGTCTTTAGTGCAAAAATACATCTTTAACTGGTTTGACATTTCACCAATGTTAGGTTTCTAGTTTCCCGTAATCTTGGCTTTTGAGTGTGTACTTCCGTCGATCTCCTGAAGTTTTTCCGAAATAGTTTTTCTCTTTGAATTTAATTTATCTTTATCTTCTCCCACGACATCTTTGCTTTCTTTCTTCCATTTCATCCTTCTATTTTGGAACCATATTTTTATCTGTCTCTCGGTCAGACAGAGAATGTGGGAAATTTCTATACGACGTCTCCTGGTCAGATAACGATTGAAATGAAATTCTTTCTCTAATTCCAGAGTCTGGTAGCGAGAATACGTTTGTCTTCCTCTTCTCCTTTGTGATCCTGTATTCGAATGTTAAATTTCAGTTTTTATCTTACAACATCGTTTGGTGACCTAAATTTTCTGACAATGTTGTAATTAGAATACCATCAGGCACTAGAAGCATATCACTCTTATACAAAATAGGTTAATTATTTTCAAGAGATGATAGAGTGTTGAAGTCATAACCTACCGCATAGCCTATTTAAAACTAAAATTGAAAAGAATTGGCTTGATACACTGCATTCTTGAAGTCTTGTTTGTCAACACCAATGAACAAAAGTCTATTTCTTGAATAAAAAAATCCGTTCCTTTTGACTAAATCTCTTTTTGTACTGTACGATAATACCCTTTTAAAAATAGTCTAAGAGATTTGATCAACCTCTAATTTATACAATGTTTCATAATTATTTAACTTTATTTCCACTTTCGGATAGGTCAGACTGGCTCAGCAATGACTTACCATGCTGTCTCATCCAAGGATACACCGGAATTGAAGACTCATTATCCGCGTTGTCGAAATCTTCCGTTTGTTTAGCGCAACTATCTTCTTGTGATGTCACTATACGCCCAATTTGACTCTCTAGCAACCGTTGGTGAGCAATGATACTGTCGTTCTGGCATGCTCCATGGCCGCCAGGTAGTGTAAGAAATGGATAGCCTGAGTAGCCAACGGTTGGATGGTTGTAATAATGCCCAGAGGAAAAACTTGAAACCGAATTCGGAAAATGTCCATACGGGGCATAACTTGAAAAGTCACCAATCAAATTGGATGTTTTATGCTTGCTTGAGCGTCTGTTTTCCAATGCGGCATGAGTCGTCGTCTGGAACACACAGAACAATGTTTACGTGTGGCTGTTAAACTTTTGTATTTGCTATTGATACACCATAATTGGCAGGTGAAGAAATGAAAATTGGTTGGTTTTGTTTGCTGACAAATTAGATGCTCATCAAGCAGCTTCTAGTCAATAAAAAATGAAATTATTTACTTAATGATAATTTATTGCAGGCAAGTGTCATGTTTACAACCGCTTTTAAAATCATTTTCTGCTTAGCGTCGTTGAGGAAGTACTTTATAGTCCACGTCAAAATCGAAATGCTTTTCAGTTTCGAGAGCGCAATAATAAGATTGAAGTTTACTTTCTTTCTTGGTCAGTTTATGATTAAATAAGATCAAAAATAAGAACGTGGTTCTGCATTTAAATTCGCGTCAACCACACGAGTCCAGATAACCATTTCCTCATACAGTAGGCTATATGAACTGTGCGTTCACATCTTTAAATTGAACTGTTTTGTACGATAAGTACTTAACATTACGCTTCTTACCCTGCTTTTATCTGGACTTGCAGAAATATGATTGGAACGAGTTTTTCCTGAAAATTAAGAACAAACTTAAAAACACAAAGGAACATTTTAAGCTAAATTTAGTGTTACATGCAAATAACATATTTTGATTTCAATCCAAACCCAGCGTAGACATAAAAAAATAAAAAGCTTTGTTATCAGAAATAAAGTGATAAAATAGAAAATACATGTTATTTATCCAAGACATGCATCACAATGTACAGTAAAACACAAATAGCGTTCCATCATCAATTGATGATCTGAAAAAAAGCGAATCATTACGCATCATTACAAATTAGTAGTGCTCGACTTTGCTGTGTTGTTCACTATTTTATAACTCATACTTTCTGATAATTATTTTTATTTTTTATGAATAATCCACTGTGCTTAGTGTTTACTCTTGCAACACTTTCGAAGTAACGTATCAAGTTTAGTTGGTCGCAAGGAAATATGTTTGAGATTTCATTGCTTACCTAAATCCTCTTGCGTATGATGCACCCTGCCATTGTGACCCTCAAAACATGGATAGATAGTGGGTCCCTTCACAGTAACTCCAGGCTGACCCCAAATATTTGCAAAAGAATTTGTTGGGTTAAGGAAAGTTGAAACATCGCTTCCAAAATTGAAATCAATTGGAGTTGGTAATAAGTATGAAGATGCCATAGGAACGATTAATTGGAATTATCAATTTGTCATGCAATTGCAGTTAACAGAACTAATTTTAAGTATTCAATGACATAAACCCACTAAATACAGTCTATGTTGTCGTTTCATCAAATAAAATAGAAAACAAATCTTGACAGACAGAAACATATTGATCAGAGATTTATTGCTAAATGCATTATTACTCAAGATTTGTTACTTAAACTTTACATCTTAATTAAGCACTTATAATGTGGGCTAAGTAAGGGGAAAAAATCCTTCTCTATGAAAACAAAATTGTTTTAAAAACTTTTAAATATAAAACTAACTTTTAAAAGATAAAACTAGTCTAATTTAAGCCAGCTGTCCCAACAACGATGGAAATGCACTAAAAAATTCGAAA
Organism: Aplidium turbinatum; assembly: GCF_918807975.1. NCBI lineage: Eukaryota > Metazoa > Chordata > Ascidiacea > Aplousobranchia > Polyclinidae > Aplidium > Aplidium turbinatum. The sequence continues at coordinate 27,976,452 of NC_137475.1, read as the reverse complement.
AGCTTTCAATTAAAAACAGACCGGTTGTTCAAGCGGATGATTTGTCCGAAAATACAGAAGCATAGTTTTGTGTCAAACAGTATTACCGAACTTTTAAACTACAAAATCGTCCTATAAAAGCAGGCAAAAATATTTTATACCAACTATTCAATTTTATGCTGTTTTTCCCGTCACAGACACTTTCTTAGCTATACTTGCAGGAAGGTAACAAAATACGAGTTCTCTAACTTATATTTACACAAAAACAAAAACCATTGATAAACTGGGCTGATGAAGAGAAATAAGCTATGCATTATGCAATAACGCATGTAAGAAAGCCGTAATAGCATAAGCTATAAAATAATAAAAAGTTCAGGTATTAAGAAAACAAGTGATTGAACCCCACTCCCTTGGAATTAAAAGTTATGATTCAACTTTTGAAGTTAAATTTAAAACCGTTTTGTTTCTGGTGACATAAATTTTTTAATATTTTTAAAAAGTTTTGTTTGGACTGTATGGTAATGAGAGTAAGGTTTATACAGCTGAAGCGGGGTGATAAGACGGACACATGACACACAGGCCCGGCGCAAGGCTATTTTCGCCCAAGGCAAGGTTCCATTTCTGCGCCCTCATTGGCTCTACATTTTATTGTATGCTTTTAAAACAATAACAGTTATGACTTTTTTCGGTTTCTGCAACTCAAATTTTTCTTGGTTAGATTAATTTACAGTGGTTAGTAGCAGTAATTAAATGATAGTGAAAATTTATACAATGCTGGTAGGCTGCACTAATAGCCTAGAGCTCTACTTTAAAATGTCACTTTTCATTCTTAGGCTACGCTTCCATTTGCAAGTTTCGTTACCAACTTTGCAATGTTGAGCACGGAAGCATAGCCAGGCTCGATGTATATCCTAGCCAGTGAAGATGACAAGATCGTCTAGTGAGTACTCTTGGACCAGGGCCCGTGATTATTTTAGGTACCGTACCCAGAAGTTTGTTGAAAAACCAAAGATATTTTTATAAATGTCCTCGTTTTTGCACGCTACTAGTTGAGGTGTTCTGTCTTACAAAACAAACAACTAATTTTTTTTTTGAAATTTTTTTTTAAAGGCCTTAGGTTATTCAGAGAAGGTCCGAAATTACGCTGGGTACTGGTCCCGATCTGTTTTCTTTGCGACCTTCATCGTAGTTACTGTAATTCATCATACAGACAGCAAATCGATTACAGTCAAACTTCGATACTATGCTACCTTGCTATTATGCCACTCTCGCTACTATACCACTTTTGATCGTCACCAGCTAAATTCAATAGAAAATATATTTACTATGCCACCCCTTACCCTCGCTAGTATGCCACATGAGAGTACAGTATTACTGTATTAACGAAACAATTAACGGTACGAACGAAACGATTAAACGGTTGTAAAACGGCAAAAGTATATGTATGTGGAATGTGCATGTAATGTGTTCTCTCAAGTTATCTACTGTAGGTCAGCCCAAAACTATGACGAATCATCAGCTGGCGCATGTTCTTTCGGCAAATTTCGCACACCTCGTTGTCTAGCTAACCGATCGCATCACACTGGGCTTCCCACTTCTCTGCTGCATGAACTTCCAGACAGTACTTCATGCCCGCTGGGCATCCTCGAACGAAACGATTTCCTCCTCAACAGTTATCTCATCATCTTCGCTTTCAACCGGTTCCTCGCTGCGCAACATCTCCTTCGCAATCTCATCCAGTGTGAAAGATCCACCAGTCTCGAGGCGCTCATCAGCTTCAAGAAAGTCAGACAACTCGATCTCTTTGTTCTGGTGCATCTTTTCCTCAGCAAACAGAGCTTCCAAGATCTCGAGCAGACTAACATCATCTGGCTCAGATTGGATTTCCTCGTACAACACATTGTGGCATTACATGGTCACGTCACAAGGCTGTTTTTACAAACTCTCGCTACTATGACACCCTCGCTACTATGCCACTTTCTCTCGGTCCCAAAGGATGGCATAGTAGGCTATCGAAGTTTGACTGTATTTTTAAATTGACTAAACGTCTGTAGACGTTGAATCAGTGCAAAAATGAACTGGTTTACTGACTAAGCAAGCCTATATCCTGAACCAATGTAGAGCATAGAATCGTTTTGATGAGTTTCAACTTTGAAAAGCTTCGCTCAGCGCTTGCCACGGATATTAGAAGCGTCAGTGGAATAGACAAATCTATGAAGCTTTTGGTACAATGTCTGAAAGTTTTTATTGCACCAAAAACGGTATAGCACATTTTCAGGTGTCATAGATTTGGAGATTTTTTAGTTATTGTTGTTGGTTCACAGCTCAACTCATTGGCGTCAATGTTTCTGCTTGTTGCATCAACATTTTGCAAAAATCTCAAGCTCTTGCGACGACTGCAAATGCAAGTTCGTAGTTCCAGATGAGCTCATCAAACTTGTGGTTTTAAAGCATCAGAGCTACTTTCTGGTTTATTATCTTATAAAGTATAGGTTAGGCTTGGAGTTCATACGACAATATTCGGAACACAAAAACATCTTTACTAAAAAAAAACTCTAAAAAAGTTTTAAAAAACTGCAAGAATCAGAAAGTTCTGCTTCCACTTGAAGGCTGCGCCCTAGCCGACTGCCTAGTTCGCTTAATGGACGCGGCGGTCCTGATGACACATCTGTCTATTTTTCGCATGTTAAATTTGTCAAGAAAGCTGCAAATACTCTGCTTGTTATTTTTCACAATAATATTACAACACATTAGCAGTTGAGCGCGAACATTTTTCTGTGCTTTTCTTGATTTTTTGTGTTTTAGCTTTGTACTTAGTTTTACAGAATAGGTTTTGCGGCCATGGTTTGAAAACCACTATCTTATACACACAAAGTATACTTTACCTCATACCATTGTTATTAACTGGAGTAGGTTACTTTAGTCGTTAATTTGTTGTAGGTTAATGAGCAATGTTTTTAGTTCGATACAGGGATTAGGCCTAGCCTATTTCATTTTTTTCAGTTTTTGATAAGCACATGAACAAATTATTTTCCCTTAGAAACCGTTGGTAATTTATTTAATTAGCTAATTATTTGTAACACGTTTGCGGCATGCCCTATGCTGCAAGTTTAGTTAATGCTTGATTTATTATGCTTTTTTAATTTTTAGAAATGATTCGTGCAATTATTATCTAACTGCTGTCATTTAAATTTTTTTTGCATGAAGATGTTGGTTTTAATAATTGGTGCACAATATTTGACACAACTCTTTAGCTTAACCTTTTCTGTTACTATTCAACTTTGCAAATCAAAAAACAAATCAACAAAATTGATGTCAAATTTACTTGCTAAAAATGCAGTTCTGAACATAGTTTCACTCATACATTTTATTGAACAGAAAGTCTATATATGGCTGTTTCCAGGGCCTCCGAGAGAAGTCAGCACTGGTCGGGAAACAATACGAAAAATGGGCCTCATAATATTTTTTAGCAAATATTGCGTTGCATGTTCGTGTTAAGCTGAAGTTAGCCTACTTTCCTCAGCATGAAAAGAACTTCGTTCAATGTAAATATCATCAATAATCACTGGATTACACTTGCAGCAAAAATGCCATTGAGGCTAACTATTTTGTCTAGAAAGCTTTGTAAACACACAATAGGCCTACAGGCAACGAAAATAGTTCAACCAAGCATTTAATTCAGGAGTGTCCAAACTTTTTCCCACGCGAGACAGATTTGACAATAAGTGTTCGCGGGCCAACAGCCACAATAATTTTTCTGAAAACTGCAAGTTGAATTTATATGATTTTTGTGTGTTTGCAGGCCAAAAACAACACATTGTACAATAACAGGCGCGGGCCATATAAAAACGTCTCGTGGGCCGGAGTTGGCCCGCGGGCCAGACTTTGGACATCCCTGATTTAATTCAACCCTTTCTGGACTTTTTTCAATGCAAAGTTACGGATCACAGCATCAAATGATAAAATTTTGCGACGTCTGAATTGATGCACAACATGTATAGTTAGGCTTTTCAATCGGTTTTGAGTCATAGGCTTACTGGAGCGCAAACAATTTTTTACCAATTTCAGTAATTGCTAAAACCACGTTCTCAAAGCGCAACCGTTGGAGGTAGCTACCGGAACACAAAAAAAATCATAACAAAACTATTTGGAAAAACCTGACGAAAGTTGCAATCAATGATTCCTTGTGTGGACATTATGGGGTGGTTCGTTCTGGTTTGCAGCTGAAGTTTGCTGTGTGGCTTTCTGTCAAAAGTACCAACTCATCCAAAATGTCTTGAAAAACGTCATTGTTGTAGCCTACAAATGGTTTAAATTTGTCCCACATGCCGCAACTGCACTACAGACATACGATGAAATTTTCATGGAACTTCAAACTCATCGACGATATGTTTGATTTTGTTGATACATTTGTCAATTCCAACAACTATCGAATCCTTTGCAATGTACGGTAGAATACATTTCCTTCAAATGATTCAGCTATAGTTAAGTGGAGTGATAAAAGCGTTTTGTCCTCAAGAAAAGAAAATCATTTTCTTTTAAATTTAGAATTGCCACTGCAACTTTAGCTTGCGAGTAGTAACCTACTCTTCTCAGCTTTCTCTTACTTAGATTACATCTTTTAATTTCATTAAAGTCATCAGTGAATCTTGTTTAGGATCGTAATCCACATAATGCAAAGCAGTCACCAATTTAAAACCGCTAGTTGTAGGCTACTTTAGCACTGACTCAGCTTCCGATCAAGCTCTTGTTGGTTCCAACTTGATGAATTTACGAAACGTCTTTAGAGCTTCAATTGCAAAAGGGTAATGTAAAGCATTGGGTTTGACTGCACCACGCCTTGATTACCCTCTCGAAGTCAATTTTCTTTGCAAGATGATAGGACAGCTTTCTTTAGATTTTTCAGAATTTTTCCTCTGACTGGGCTATAACTTTACAGATGCCACTAGCTCACAGATAATCAATTACTCCAAAAATGATAAGACGTTTGAACAACGCTGTCTGTAGGCAACATTATGAATTCCAATAAACGATAAGTTTCTGGGCAGCCGATTGTAGCATCGAATAGACATCGGCTGCCCAGAAACTTATCGTTTATTGGAGGTCTTTATGGCTAGCGTGGAAGCTACACCGTTCTGCTTAGCGAAGCGTTACTGCTGCTCGCTGTGCTAGCGAGTGATCAGCCTTGTGCTGATGGCCGGGAAGAACACCCCTTCTTCACATTATGAATTCCAATTAGATTTAAGCAACAACATCCATAAACAAAAAACTAAAATAAAGAAAAAACTCACTTCCTTCCAAAATCATATCATGAGAAGCAAGACCAACAAAGGGCTACTTGACCATAAGAAAACAGAAGATCTTTTAACTATGACAAAATTATATCCAATTGCAGCAATAACTTAATAAAATCAAAAGTTTTAAAACTGTTCGGCCACACTAAAGGATCACAATTCGGAATCAGCAAAGTTTGCACAGAAGGCAAAGTAGAAGGAAAAAGAAAACGTGGCAGACAACCAAAACGATGGCAAGACAACATCCAATCATGAACCGGACTCAACTTGGCGACACTGGGCGAGCTGGCTCAAAATCGCCAGTCTTGGAAGCAAATAACTCATATTGATGCGCAATCTGCTGCAGGCGGAGATGATGACTGATGATGATGATGATCCATAAACAAAAGATATACAGGATTTACTTTCTTTAATTGTGCTTGGACTGATACCTTTAACTTTCCCAGATAACTTATGTTGGATACGACATCCTATGCCTGGCCAACGCAGATTTTAAAGTTAAGGTTCAGTTGCCAAGCAAAAATAGTTCCCGCTTAGCTAAAACAGCACTAGTTTTCAAGTTGACACTATCAATACAATCGAAACCGTTCAGTGGTACAGAAATCATTTCAGCTTCAGATTTTACGTCTTGAATCTATTCAACATCGCCTACCTTAACACGAAAATGATTTGTTCTTGATGAGAAGCATCGAGAGTGACATTTTCAATGATTGAGAAATACTTGGAACTACCCACTTCATTTAAGAATTTGTTGATTATTTAGTTGGTACATTTTTACTTTAGTACTAAAAATGGGCCCCCTCAAAAGTGCAAAAACAAAAAACTACTCGTTTTTCCTTTACAATGTTTTGCTAGGGGGGGAAACTGGCCCGACTTCCCTCCCCCTCTCGGAGCCACTGGCTGTTTCCAGCTTTCACTTCTCTGCTGGCTTATCCGCTATTTCCTCAGATGAAAATTGGTGAGGCTACTTCCTCGAAGGTAATACTTGCTAATTATTGTGATATTATGTTATGAGCCACTAGTGAAACTACTACTTTTAAATTGAGGAAAAATATCTTTATTCCTTACAACAATCTAACTAAACTACAATAAACTGCTAAACCTTGCGAGGCCAGATTTCATTCTGTCTAACGTTCTTTCAACTTCTGTAAGAGGTTTGCTTGTTGCGACTGAAAGCAAAGGTAGCCTTCTCACCTGGTTAAAATAATTCAAAATGGCCGGAGGGAGCTACTTTTTTTCTTTTCAACAGAAATTTCGCCATTTTTTTCTGTTGGCTTAGTAAGTCTGGAGCTAAGACTGCCAATCGGTGTAAAAACTAATGAAGCGTTTTGAATGAAATCCAACTAGCTGCAATTAGGAAGTTGTAGCAAGCATAATACACGTGGCCGTTGATGGGATATTTTGGGTCCGGTACCAAAGAGATCCTCCGACTCCAAAATAAGACACCACTAAGAAAAACGCATTATATGCAAAGAGTACGTGATGATTTCTTCAAGGCTTGTCTGATGCCATATTAGCATTATTGCTATGTATATTTATGCAACGCGTATTCAATTGATCTGCATGATTGATCAACCTTTTAAGACTGATCCTTACCCCTAACTGAACTTCAAACACCAATAGCTCTAACACTAACTCGACCCTTAACTCTAACTTGCAGCAATCAATGATATCACTGATCAACAAATTATGCAGATTGATCAAATACGTGTTACGTATACTGTACCTGCAGTCCTGCACACACATTTTGTGAGCATGTTTTATATACTGTATGCTATAGGCTAGTATACAGTAGGATAAGTGAAAAAATATTGCGTAGCCTATTGCCATTGGTCTTGTGCTTGTTTGATTATAACAGTTCATTTCTTTTCAGATTCCACTTCAAGGTTTGTTAAAATTAAATTGCAATAGATTGTTTCAAAAAAAGCTTTTATCTCTGTAAGTTTTTTACTTTTAGACTTGCAATGCTAATTTATTGTCTGATTCAACTGGATTTTGAATTTATAATGCTTGTAATTTAGATTTGGACTTAGATTTAAATTTTAAGTTAAAATCTAGAAGTGGATTTGGATGTTAAATTTTAAAATTCGTAGTCTGCGGTAAGTATCCTACTGAAGATGATAAATGTCATACAGAGGACCAGAAGGGGTTGCTATCAATGCAATGCTTTAGGACCAATCGAGTTTAAAAGAGGTGATGCACGAGGGTGATGAAACGAAAAGTAGCCAAAAAAGTTAAATTAAGTAAAAAAAATAAGTCGGGTAAATACTGTCATTTTACTCTTTTCCTACACTTAGGCTACTAACTCGCTCAACGGTGCTGCATAGGCTACATTAGCCTATGCCATGACTTTGAGTTGAAACTCCAAAGACTTTGAGACTTATTTTTCCTTCATGCACTCCTTGTCAAAAATGCTCATCGATGGGGCTTTGTAGGGCCATTCCATTCTGTCGAACTTCAAGTCAACAATGAGGAAATCATGTTATTGATTGACATTCTGAAGCTTGCTCAATTGTAAGCTCAATCGTAATTGTAAAATTGATAAAAAGAATTTTGCAAGCATTTTGACTTTTCTATTGTGTTTTAGAAAATTCATCCTTCTGCTGAAATGAAAAAAAAAAATTGATTTGTAGGGCCTGTTAAAATCATATTAAAATATTTCGTGTGGTTTCGCTGCAAAATCCGTTGTCTTGGTTTCGTTTTGAATTATTATTTTTTGTAAAGAGTTTCCTTTCATTTCGAAAAAAAAAAATGCTTCGAAGAGCCCGACCATGTTCTTGAAAGAATGACCAATTATTCAGGCTTACAAGTGATAAAAACAAACATATACCGGTAGCCGGTAATAAAATTTTGAAACGAACTTGAAATGGTTTCTAAGTTTTATTTTCTTTTGATGCAAAATTTTTTTCCGAGATTTTGATTTTAAAATAAATTTGCAGCGAAAATTTTATTCCATTTTTAAACCTCTTTTCATGGACTAAAGTTTAATTTCATTTAGATTGAAAAAGACCGTTTTCAACATCTCTAGTAATTTTTAAATTTTATCACAGCTAAGATGCGATCACATTTCAGCAAGAATTTTTGTCGCGTTGATAGGCTACTGTCTGGATGACACTTTGTAAACTGCAAGATCATCATCAACATCTAACAATATCACAAACTAGATCAGTTGAACATTTTTTAAGTTTTGTTGCCTACCGCTCAGTAGCTGAAATACTTTCTAAACAACGATTTCGTTTCCACCATCAGTGCTGCCTGAAGCTCTTGGAAGAAGAATGATAAGATTTTGTGAGGTCAACTCTGTTATGGAAAGATGGGAGAAAACTTTTTCACGTTTTGCCCGGAAACCGATGGAAAAGTGGTTGTGTTATTTCTTTCTTGGTATTAACTCCCAGTGTTTTTCTTTTGCGGCTTATCAAAGATGGCAAACAATACAAAAGGAGGAAGTCATCACAATCTGGTGGCAATAAATAAAAATCATTTTTGAGAAAACGCAATCAATGGTTTATTAGTCAACAGTGACACAAGTTCAAGATAGAAACTGATGAAGTCCCATCAACGCAATCGCGTTGGAAATTTAATGCAATTTAGCTATATTGGGCGGAGACAATTATATTATTTCAAAACATGACATGTAGTCAAAGCTGCTTGTCAAAAGAATGTCGCCGGAATGCCAACAGTGATCGTTTAGAACGGTAAAACCAAGCAGGAGGTGTTTCAAACTTTACAGTACAGTAGTGAAAAATAGTTAAAATCCCGTGAAAAGAACAATCCTGTTCATAACATAATTGTTTACTCGACTGTGTTTTTAAAAAGAATGTCTGATAATACTAATCCTTGATACGAGTTCAAAGAACTAGCCAACAGCATAGCTTTTAAACACTAGCCGGAATGTAACATTTTTGTTCTGACGTCATTGTTGACTGAGCCCACTTAATCAAATTGGAATCAGGGTTGCTGATCGCTCAAGCAATCAAGTTAAATAGTCTGATCTGGACAAGAACAAGTTATTCAATCTGAAAAGATAGAAAAGACGAAATATTCCGACTTGTTGTGCAGCCGTTTTATGAGTGGCGATTTTTTCAACTAATTCAATTCAAGTGAAAGTTATCCCACTTTTCATCAAAAAAAGACGCCAAGCGAATGATAAAAATTTGAAAATTTCAATGAATTTATAACTTGAAAACGTTTTCTTGAAACAATTTAATGCCACGTCCCTTCATTCAGATATAAAAACGTGAAAACAAGTTTTAAAACTTGTTTCAAGCTATTGATTTCCAACGCACAAGTTAAAACACCTGTTTTTTGCAAAGAATATCGCCCTGGCGTTTATGTAACATATAATCAACGTGGAATTAACATGAATTGAAGTGTCTGGCCCATCAGTAGCGAACTTATAAAGTAAGTTAATTACATTTACCTTTGGTTTTCAATGAAATGTTTACTATGCTTTGATCGCCGCTTCAAGATTGTGCTTGGGCTATAAAAATGTCATTAATTTTGCTTTTTTGCTTTGAACTAGGCCGACTGAAGGATCGTAAACATACCATTTATAAACGTCGCCAGTCGCCTGTTACAATAATGGGAGTATATAATAGGTTTTTAAATATGAATTTTTATTCTTTTATTTTCATTTTAGTTGTCAAGATTTGACTGCAACATTTAAGGTCCTTTGTGATTTTAAGATAAGTGGTCATATACATGTTGAAGAAGTCTAATAAATTTACGTCAAAGCCTCATAAATAATAATATATTTTATTCTACACAAGGTTGTAATAGACATGTCATCACAAAATGAATATAGTTACGGATAGGAAGTACGTAATCGAAAAAGACTTCGGTTCATTCTGACTTGCAAATGCTATTCTTATGAAAACATAGAGATAAATGTAACATAACTCTATAGCTAGCGGACACGATTCTGTTAACAAAACTAAAGGTTGCAAATGGTATTTTGTGTAGACTTTTATTTGTCAGTTTAAATAAGATTCAAAGTTTGAATATGATTTTTGGCGGTGCGCAGTCCAAAATGTTTTGAATACTGGTTGGTATAAAGACGTTTCAAGTCATGTTGAACAGATAAGTCGTTGTAATCATTACTACAACTTTTCTAAACTGCTTGAATCAAAAAAAGCTTCGCACTGCAGCGTTTGGATGGAAGCAGTTTTATACAGTAGGCCTAGTCCCCGCCAATTAAGCCCATGATTAATAAAATAGAAGTCTGTTTTAGTGTAGCCTACTCTGTGTGTACAGAAATTTCATTTTCATATGCTATGTCAGTGAATATGAGTTGATTGCAATAATTATGCGTGTTTTACACAGTGTAGCGCTGTATCCAGCGCAGAATGCGTTGCTCCACAGCGCTCACTGGCTTCACAATGCAGCCGCATAGAGGCGCAACTGCCTAAGCCAGGGGTCACCAACCTTTTTTGCATGCGGGCCACTTTGGCACTTAGGAGAGCTGTGGCGGGCCGCACTAATAAAATTTTGGGTAGGTTGACTCTTATGCTAGAAAAGAGCGCATTTCGTACCCAGTATCCAGCGTTACATGTTCTTAAATCTTAGAATACCGCAGCAACAAAATTAGTCGAACAACGCTACTGCCAGGCCAAGCTTCTTTAACAACACTTTTGACTTCTTAAACATTGCCTAATAAACGAAGCCGCTTGTTTTGCGCACGTATAGCGAGGCGAGCGGTTTCATCAGAATATTTATCGCCAAGCAGTAGTGACCTGCAAACATATCAGCAAAAAATAGGCTCCAATAACAGGGAGAAAGAAATCAGGCACCATGAAACAAACGCTTGCGGAAATCACCGAAAAAACGTTTCTATCGTAACTCATGAACAGTGTTCCCTTTAAAAAGCAATGAGTTGGTGAGAGTCTTTTTGTGAGAGTCTACTGTATAAAACCGTCTTTCCTTTATTATTAGACAAATGTCACTTGCGGTGCTTATCAGCATGGCAAAAATTGTTGATTAACAGCATTTTGCAGTACTAAGCTAAATATTTTCATAATACAACCAGAAAAAGTCTTTAAATTTATATATAATATTTTTCCAATTTATTATAAATTGAGTTGCCACACCGACCTATGTTGCCAACAAAAACTTGCATAAAGGAACACTGCTCATGAAATCCAATAACGGTGAAACGCACACTAATGTTTACAGGACATTTACAAACTTAAAATAAGCAACCCTATGCTCAGAGACATTTTCGAAATTCGAAAACAGACGTTAATCAACCACTGGGACAGTGTGGTTGGACATCGCATTGGAATAACTTTAAACTACCCCTACCTAGAACTACAATCTGATGGGTAGGTTGGTGGAATTGTATGCAAAGCGAAAATATGCTTCCCGGAAAGTATTTTTGCCTTCATGCTTTTTAACTCACCAAGAAAAGTATTGGTTATAGCCTACTTGTACGCTGATACCTTCCGCGGGCCGCACAAAACAGCGTGGCGGGCCGCCAGTTGGTGACCCCTGGCCTAAGCTATATTATTACCCGAATTCATTCTACTGCTGAATGCCAAGCAGGAAAAAGATTCAGTATTATTTTTAAAAAGTCTTTGGGATGATCGACAGAGTATCGAACCCATGCCTGCCGATTCAGAGGCGGACACATTAACCACTAAGCCACCAATCGCGAACGAACAGTGTGGAGAAGTAAGAAAATTATGCCGAGAAAGAAAAATGACCTGAACATGGTGAGCACTGAACAACACATTCTAATCAACACAAAACAATGCTCAATAGGCCTATAGTATTTTCAAACTAATTGCATACCGTACTGGCAGTCAAGTCTTTAGCTTGCGTACTCGTAGCTACTGCAGCCTACGCGTTGCCTACCACAGTTTGATCATCACTAGCACTAGTCCACTAGCATTATCCCAGTGTTGTAGGCGTCAATGAAATAAATTGACGGCGTCAGCCATTGGCGTAGCCAAGGGGGGGAGGGGGCGAAATAAGCCATGGCCCCCCCAAATTTTCAAAGTTTGGATTCCGAAGTTGAGCCCTTTGTTGAAAATATAATAAAATTTGTAGAAATTTATATCGTTTTCCAAGACATCTGGCAATTAACACCCCCAGAACTTGTTTTAGACACACAGAAAGATACCAATAAACTTTGTAAAAGCAAATGAACGAAGTATTTTTAAGTTACATTCAGACTTTTGCCGATTGTGTCATTCCACTATCGTTCTAAACTCCTGGAACCTGCGATTTTGACTTAAAATTTAATTGTATGCAGGACCTCCAAGAGCCCTGCCGGGCCCCGGTGCAGATGTTGCTGCCGGGCCCCCCAGCGCGACATGTCGCGTGATATCTCACCAATTACAAGCAAAATTTGCGGTGCGCGTTCTTACAAAGGATAAATTAAGTTAAAGTATTAACACTCCATTATTTCACAAACAATGCACTATTGTAAATATAACTTTAAATTCACAGATACACACTATAGTTATACACAAAGATAAAATGCTGTAAAATGCTAAAACACTACATAGTGTAAATATAGCCTCAATAGCATTGTCAGATATGGAATTTTGCCCTAATTTGAGGAAAAGTTTATAGCTGTTGAAAACAAAAACTTGTATTTTGGAAATTTTTTTTAGTCCTGGGCAAAGATCAAAACCCTAACCTTTCCTAACTCTAACCCTTCCTAACTCTGGCACCTGATTGTAAATATGGCAACAAGTGGGTAAAATCAGCCATTTTGAAGATAAAAATTGCAATACTATCCGACATAGCATTGCATATGTTTACATTAACATACAATACCATTTCTGACCTTGAAATCTGCAGAGACTAGGGCAGCAAACTTAGGATGAATGCATTGCTATTGTTCATTACATTAAGAAATACCAACTTCATATAAGAAATACCAACTTCAAAATATAAAAAAGATTTTATGCAAAATTGACCTTAACATGCAAATTTAAACAGTTTATTGGCCCCCTGAACGCAAAAAAATAAAAATGTTGTTGTTCTAAAAAAGGGCGTACCCATGAGGGGGCTCAATCAAAATACAAAACTAATATTCATATAAAAAACAATATTTTATGCAAAATCGACCTGAGCACGCAAATTTAAACATTTTGTCGGGCCCCCCTAAACTAAAAAAATTGAAAATTCTATAATTTTAAAAAAGGGCATAGCCTATAGGCTACCCATAAGGTGGCCCCATTCAACATACGGAACTAATATAAAAACAATATTTTATGCAAAATTGTTGAAATCAATCTTTTTTATCTCGTAAATTTAGACATTTTGTCGGGCCCCCTTGAACTCACCGGGCCCCGGTGCAATGCACCGGTTGTCCTCCCCTCTTGTGGGCCCTGATTGTATGTCACGACAAACAATTATATTTAGGGTTAGATTGCTGGTTTATGTCTTTTCAATTAATTCAAGGTCATATCTTGAATGTTTTCTTTGTCGCTTTTGGCGTCGCCTACGACCTACGTGACTTTAAGTTTGGGACGTTTCGACGAGTTTCTACGCTTTTCCACAATCGTATGATAATGTTTCAGAATCGCTTACTCTGTTGGGTTTTTGTGTAGTTTTTGAGTTTTTATATAGCTGAGCTTTTGGTGTTCTCTAATTTTAGCCGCAGTTTTTGTCCGCTTGTGTGTAAGAGCTGCCATCAATAAGTTAATAGCTGTTTATCTGCTAATAAATTTCATACAAATATTACCCTAAAAGTATTTCCAGAAAGCACTATAATCCATTGTTAAATGCAATTTTGCAAAAAAAAAATTCCGGGGGAGCATGCCCCCGCACCCCCTAGAATACGCGTGCCTTTGGCACGCTCTAACCACCCACTACTTTTATTGCTTCTCTTGCTCAGCCCATCAGGATACACCACAGCACATCAGGTGGCAATGTCTTAAATCAAACACTTTGTCGTTCTCTTGAATTCATCAAATATTTGCCCCCCCCCCCAATTTTTTTTCTGGCTACGCCACTGGCGTCAGCGCGAATTGTCTAAAAACTTTACGGCGTAAAGTACTACGTCAGCTCTTAACCCTTTGAGGACCATTAATTTTTCCCAAAAAAATATATATGTAGAATTTGTTTGTTTACTCTTCAAATGTCATATAAACAACACCTACGCAAACGTTAGGGTATCAGCAGTGACAAATTTTTATAGTTAACTGGGGGGTAATCGGCCTAATTTCATGGGACACATATGTCCCAGCGGTCTTCAAAGGGTTAAAGAAATTCACGGCGTCAGCGCCAAGTATTTCATTTCAACCAAGTTTAAGCTAACAATAACTATGAATAAAGAGCAGGTATTATGTTTTGAGACTGTATTGTAATTAGCTGCTTAGCCTATTAGTTATTTCCTTGTAGAAACACAAGCATTTCAGAACATTTGTCTGACAATCTGTTGCGTTTGGGACGCATAATGTTCTTTCCAAATGAAAACATGTGTTCCACAGCCATAGGGATTACACAGCCAGTGGCGTAAGAGCATATGCTGCCGCCCCTGGCTTTCGTTGAAAATGCCGCCCTAAGTAGACTGCAGCAAATCTTGAAATAGTTTCATGTTCAAGCAATCTTTTCAATAAAAATACTTACAGTAGAATTTGCCTATAGTCAGTGATGAGCATTATCGGCGATAATTTATCGGCGATAATTATCGGCGATAAATTTTTATCGCTTATCGTTATCGCTCAATTATTTTTTCAGTTGTCGTTTATCGTTATCGCCAAAGGCAATATTTGATTATCGCCGATATAATTAATCGCCGATAAACTTTATTTCGGATCAACACACGTGGAAAGACCATGAAAAGTAATATTTTTACTAGCCACCTAGTTAGTGAAACTAAAATTAAAACCTGTTCTTCTTCAGTGTCTGAAGTGTATGTGCACAAGTCGTTGTCAAGGGAGGGAGCATGCCCCCCTGCAGCGACGGCCCTGACAACACAATAATTTTTAGAGTTGCAAATTGCAATGCAATGAGATGCATGCAACAAGTCTCTTGTTGTTTTGCTGCAATCGGCAATCAATGTAAGCGCACAGACAGTACAGATTCCTTTGAAGCGAAGCGAAAGAAATTGGCAAGTGGTTTGTGAAAGTGTCGCAATACGAGGCCGCTTTTACATCGGAAACATGGTCTTTCGCGCCACCTCACGATCAACTATTTTATTCTTGTGTTTTCTTTTTTCGTTGGAAGTGTTAGTTTTTAGTAATTGTCGTAAAAAAATAAAATTCCTCTCATCAAAACCTCTTATTCCAATCTCCCGTCCAGTACGTTTCTAAATCAAATAAGCTGAGTTTTTCACATCCGGGCTATTATTTTTTTTTTCTTTCAAGCTGTTCAAAAATATTGACAAAACGATTTTTATTTTTTGAGTTAGGGGACTGGTCCAAATTACACACTGGTCCAAGTTACACCACTTTCCCCTACAGTAGAATTTGCTTATAGTGACTTTGGCTATAGTGACACTTCGCCTATAGTGACACTTCGGCTATGATGACACTTTTTCTGCGGTCCCTTCAGGTGTCACTATAGGCAGTGTTGGGCGCGATAACTCATTTTTTAGTTAAGCGATAACGATAATCGATAAACGAAAAATGCCTAAAGCGATAACGATAAGCGATAAATTATCGCCGATAATGTCCGATAACGATAATTTTTTTTCTTGATTAGCGCTGCCCCATCTGATGCAGCACGAACTGTTTTCATCAACATGACGAAAAATCGAACATAATATACTGTAAAGGGACAAAACTTTTTGTAAGTTATGCATGAATAGAATCACAACAGCGGCAGTAAGTATCGAATCTTCAACTTCTTGATCCAGAATCAAACCACTGAGGTAACCGCCGTGCTTATAATTATACCTTCAGATACCAGTTGCATGCTTTTATCAATTGAGTTACACTGCCGCTTACGTGCAGTAGGAAAAATAATTAAATCAAAGGAAAATACCATAAAAAATTCCAAACTTTGTATTTTGCTTTCTGCTTGGGCTGTTTACAGCAAAGTCAGCAATAATTGAAAAAATTCCAAAAAACGCAAATTGCTTGAAAATTTATCAGTAATCTTAAGCGTTATTAGTAGTAAAAATGTGCATACTGTGAAATCCATCAAGCTTGTCACATTAGTCGTGTTTGTTTAAAAACAATAACATAATTATCGTAATTTACTGATAATTTTTTTTGTTTTTTTTGTGAACACCATCATTAAAGCAATGGCAGAACGCTGAGTTGTTGAGATAAGAATTACAATATAGCCTAGGCACTGTATTAGTGGGAATAAAAATATTTGATTGAGGTAGGCTAGGTCGCATAGGTAAATGAGAAAGGTTATACTGTATTTAGCATAATTTTACCACGCAACTCGATGCGCCTATTGTCATGCAAAAACTACTACAAAATGCAAAAAATGTGATGTCGGTCTGCATGTCAAATGCTTCAAGCAATATCATATTCTGCAATGACTTGTTTCAGTGATAATGTGTTACTTTGCTAATTTTCATCTTCTTATTTTTTGAACTTTTATTTTAATAAAATACTCGATGACAATAATGACATAACAAGACATTTCCCATTTATCACTTTGAGCGATAAGTAAAATGTAATAACGCTTAAGCATTACGCACAAGAAACTTGTGAAATTTGATAACGGATTTGCCTAGCGTCTTATATATAGGACGTTTTTTTTCTCAAAAAGTACAAACACAATTAGGAAAAAAATAATTGTGATATGTTCCTTAGGTCATAATTATGCAATATTTAAATTTTCCGAAAAAATTTGTTAAGTACTTTCACTTTCGGCACAAATGGGTTAACTTTTTAAGTTAAATGGCACTTACGAATTTGGTTATTATTTTTGGATTAAAGTTATATCGCCAAGCTAGAAAAAAATCGATCTTATAGTCTATAACCGATCTTGTGTTGTTATTGTGTGTGAATTTTGTCTTTTAAACTGAGTTTGTGACGTAACCGCACGTCTCAAGGCAAGTTCTTGCAATTTTAGTTAATCTACTCATCTAAAGATTTAATGCGCTTAAAACAATAAGTTTCAGGTTTTGGGTATGCTGATGTTATTTTGGGGAGTTGGTTGCTAAGCGCTCAGATGTTATTGGCATGACGTTTGAGTCTGATATGATGTTGGTATTATCTTTAACCTATAAGGAGATGTTGTGATCAATTACAAGACTTATAACCAAGTATGGAAGTCATAGTTGGTAATTTTTAACAGTGCGTGACAGTGTGTAATTTGGACCAGTCATCTCACCTATGCAGCATTGCGTCAGTTCAAAATTCCCAAAGCTACATTGTTAAGACATGTCAATAATAGGCTACCAATAAATATGCTACACAAGGGTCAAAAACCATTGGTCGACAACTTGATCTTTCCGAAAATATTGAAGATCCACTGGTCAAACATGTTTTGGAAATGGAGTCAAGATTTTATGGTTTAAGGGCCATAGACTTAAGAAAGCTTGCATATGACATTGCGTCTGCCAATAATATCAATACTCGCTTCAACAGTGAAAAGGGTCTGGCTGAAAAAGATTGGCTTAAGGGATTCTTGAACCGTCATCCAGAAATTTCATTGCGAAGACCTCAAGCAACTTCAATTCAAATTACATACTCCAACGGTCCAAAATACACTCCCCAATGGTCCAAAATACACACCATATGTGTAATTTGGACCATTTTTGAACATTTTTTATTGCTTAATTATTCTGTATTTTTTTATTGTGTGTGATTTATATTTTCTACACTGGTTTGCAAGTACCTAGACTGTATTTGGGTGAAAAATAATACACATTGACAGGCAGTTGGCTAAGTTGTGCCTATTTTTCTTTAAGGGGTTCAAAATACACACCTTTCCCTACAAATAATGTGCCGCGTCTCAGAAGTTCTATATTGCTTGAGAAAGAAGCCTCACTTGTCTCAGCGTTAAGGCCAAAAATAAAAGACAAAAAATGAACAACAAATGTATTAGGCAAATAAAAGATCAATAGCCGCCTCAAAATTGAACTTTTCGAGCTTTCGCCGAAGCAAAATCAGCAATAATATCCTCAAAATCAGGTTTTTGAACGTAGTCTCTTTCTATAGAAAGAATCGATAGAGCTGATAGCCGATCATCATTCATGGTAGAACGTTAAAACGACTTTTTCATTTTGAGCTTTAATTTGTGCTAGCTGTCTCTTTGCAAATCATTTTCTTGTTTTACTTTTTATTTATTTTTGCATTACTTCATTTCTCGTGCTGTGTGCACTGTGCACTGTGCAGCCTCATTTTGCCGCCCCCTTGAAGCCTGCCGCCCCTGGCGCAGAGCCAGAACCGCCAATTGGCTGCTACGCCACTGTCCACAGCAGCGCTGGATGGCATTGGTGAGTTGTATTTCAAAAACAAGTCTTAAAAACGTTCACTCGGAAATGTATCACTGTTCCAAGCGTGCTGTGATGGTTTAGCACAGTGTTTCCCAACCTGGGGGTAAATTACCCCCGGGGGGTAATTTGCCTGTTTTCGGCGGGTAACGAGACCGGAGGTTGTAAACTTTATAAAAGCGAAGGAATGGAACAGTCGTCTTTACAAGGAACTGTGCAAGAAGATGGGAGAAATATACGAAGTATTACTGTACCACACAGAAGTACGATGGCTGTCTCATGGCAAAGGATAACCCGCCTGGTCGAACTTCGTGAGGCTGTCCATGTTTTTCTGATAGAAAAGAAGTCCGACTTGACTGAATACTTCTCTAACCAACAGTGGATTTCCCAGCTGTGCTACCTGGCTGATATCTTTGGTGAATCGAACAAAGGCAATCTTTTAATTTAAGGCAAGAATGTAACTGTGATCGACACCAAAGTAGCCGGAGCAGCATTTATCGCAAAGGTTAAATTGTGGAACAAGCGAGTTGGAAGAAGCACAGTTTTAGACGTTTGACATGTATCTCGGAGGCAATGGACTTGAGTTGACAGCGGCGTTGAAGAAGGACATAGCTGACCACTTAGGCCAGCTAGCCAAGAAGATGGACAACTACTTTCCGAATTTGAACACGGCTAGTTTTCAATGGTGCACTGAGCCCTTCACATGTGATGACAGCCAGGTGGATGATGACGACTTTTCGGCCAAAGAAGAATTTATCACTCTCCGAATTAACAAAGCGTTGAAACTTGATTTCAATGGGAAAGGCTTAGAAACCTTCTGGTTTAGCAGACTCCAGGACGCACCAACATTAGCGACACGGGCATTAAATATCCTGACATCTTTTTCAACAACGTATCGCTGTGAACAAGGATTTTTAACTGTCTTGGGAAGGAAGACAAAGAAGCGCAATCGCCAGGATGTCGAAAGCGACACAAGAATTGTCCTCAGTAGCCTACCACAAAGCCCAGGATCACAAAGCTGGTGCCTGAAGTCCAGGCCTGACCTTCGCATTGAATGTTTACCACGCATTGTTATCTTGTATTCAGTATTGTATTGCATTTTGATTGTCATAGTTAGCCCTTTGAAATACATAGCAATAAACATTTTTGTTTTTGAAAATTGATCGTGGGGGTAATTGGCTCACTTCAGGGTGGAGATTAGGGTAACAGCCAAAAAAAGGTTGGGAACCACTGGTTTAGCATATAAAAATCTTTTAACGAGGTTCACTGCAACAAAATCGCTTTTTTTCAGGAGCATAGAGCTATTGAAATAAAGTATCTTTAACCCCGCGATGACATTCATTGATTTTTCGCTTTCTCTCTCTGATCCCTCGATCTCGATAGGCTACTGCTCACGATATGAGTGACTGATCAATCATCATAGGTGGGCAAAGTTACTTTCAAAAGTAACTGAGTTACAGTTACAGTTACTTGGCCAAAATAGTAACTGAGTTACCGTTACAGTTACCGATTTTAAAAAGTAACTAGTTACCGTTACTAATTACAGTTACTAGTTACTTTCAGTTACTCACAAATCTGAACATAAAATTCTGCACCTGGCCAGCTCTGCATGCACGTCCAGTTTAACCGCAATGTTTGGTATAGTGTTAGAGCCATCCATGCTAACATAACAGCACAAGTACAACACCAACAAGGTTTTATTTAAAAAAAATAGGCTACTCAGTGGCTTGTATGTTTATCTCCTTTGAGAAATACGAGCATTTCAAAGTGCTCGTCACTCAGGCTTGCCTATTTGGGCTTTAAAATGTCCTTGCCCAATCGTCGTCGTCGTGTGAGCCTCTGGGGCCCGAGAGTATATTCTTTTACTGCCCCAGATTCACGATGTCCCCGGACTACACTGGAAGGCTACTAGAGAGCAGCCAGTCTTTGGTTTCATCATTCATGACACGCAGACCTTCCACTCCGTTAGGTGGCTTGAAGATGTTACAGTCATTGATGATGTCCGCCCCGATAGTTCAATTGGTTAGCGCGTCACTTCTGGAACGAAGAAGCTTCAAGATCAAGCGGCACTGGTTCGACTCTCAGGGCATGCGCTTGAGCAACGCACGTTAAGGACTGCTCTCCATTTAGCGGCATCTAATAGATGGAATAATTTCCTGGCAACGAGACTTCAACAATCGGAAACTTCACTCTGTCAATCTCGGTGACCGGGCTTGCGTCAGTGATTTAAAGCCTTTAGTCTACAAGTATGCGAAACTGCCAGGATTAAGTTCTGCAAGAAGCTTTCCCAGTCCGAGGATAAAGATTTAATCAATCAATCAATCACTGATGTGGTCTGCGGTCTGTTCCTCGGCACCACATTCACAGGAGGAGGAAGAGGTCATTTCCCATTGGTGCATGGTTGAGCGGAAAAGCCCGACGCCCGCATGGAGACGGATCCACGCCTGTCTTGGTAGTGTCAGGTCGATGGAGCGTGTGTCGGCGTCGGAGATGAACGAATAAAGTCTGGTGATGAACAAGTGCTGCAATGAAAACAATATTTCTACTGCAGCACTTGACGGAATGGGAGTGTTATGTTTTTAAAACAGTTTTTTCATCGGTCCAATTGTGAATGTGGATCCGCTTAACTTGTCCTCAGGGTCCGCTTCTAAATACTCCTGTAACAGATTCAACGCGCATTGCTTTCTTTTCTTGGTTTTTGCGTAAAATGGTGCAAAAAGTCCTCCGTGGCTCTACCTACCACCATCCACTTCAGTGTCGCTGCTACTCCCCTCTTCAGCAGAGCAGTTTGCTTCTTCAATTGCTTGAAGCATGTTCTGTTTTATTTTGGTCTTCAATTCTGAAAGTCGCTGTCCTCGCACCAAAGCATGTTCTGTTTTATTTTGGTCTTCAATTCTAAAAGTCGCTGTCCTCGAACCAATGACCAAATCTGGTTTGAATTGCTTCCACAAGAACGTCCACCAACGGCAAGCAAACAGCAATGCCGTTGCTGGTTTTAATGCAGACAATCTTTTTAGAAGCATTGTAAGCGTTACACTAAATGCAATAAATTTCAACTTCTTGAAGGTAACTACTTGATGTTCTTGCCACTAATGTAACTAACTGACTATAAACATCAACAACTTGCTTTTAATCGCTGCGTGTTTCTTGAAGGTTATAGTCAGTTAGTTAGTTACCTTCAAGAAGTTGAAATTTACTGCATTTTTATAAATATTTTCAGGTTCCTGATGAGGGCTTAAGTTAAACCGAAAACGTTTGACTGTTAAACTCATTTGTAAATATGTAAAATATATTATTATAATGCTCAACCCTGTTGTATTGTTGTGTCTTGCCTGTCTTTGGTACATATTGATTAATCGCCAAAAACAATTAATTTAGCCAAATCAGTTATCACAAATCGCCAAAAAAGAGCCAAATCATAAATATGCAGCTAAACGTCTTAAAATATCGCCAGATTTCTGGACTTTGGCGATAAATTCGCCAATATGGCAACCCTTCTCCACCAGACCAAAAAACAAAAGTAGAACCGCGCATGCGCAGTGCTGCGCCGATACATCTGTGAAAAAAATGCATTATTGCGCAAAACGCAGCAAACACGCACTAAGCAAGACACAAACACGTGCAGAGAAATAAACGGCAATTAAAAAC
The DNA here is from genome assembly GCF_918807975.1 of Aplidium turbinatum. Taxonomy (NCBI): domain Eukaryota; kingdom Metazoa; phylum Chordata; class Ascidiacea; order Aplousobranchia; family Polyclinidae; genus Aplidium; species Aplidium turbinatum. The sequence goes on along the minus strand of NC_137475.1, from coordinate 27,954,174 downwards.
TGAAATTTCAATACAAAAGTAACTTGTAACTGTAACTGTTGAAAAAGTGCTAAAATAGGAACTAGTTACCGCGTTTCGTTACTTTTGGAAAATAGTAACGAAGTTACCGTTACAGTTACTCAAAAAGTAACTAGTTACAGTAACTAGTTACAGTAACTAGTTACTGCCCACCTCTGTCAGTCATCAGTGATCACCATTTGACGAACTTCTTCCGCTTGTATTCAGTGGCGTAGCCAGAAAAAAATTTTGGGGGGGGCCAAATATTTGATGAATTAAAGAGAACGACAAAATGTTTGATTTAAGACATCGCCACCTGATGTGCAGTGGCGCATCCTGGTGGGTTAAGCAAGGGAAGCAATAAAGCTGGTGGGGGTTAGAGCGTGCCGAAGGCACGCGTATTCTAGGAGGGTCCGGGGGCATGCTCCACCGGAAAATTTTTGCAAAATTACACTTAAATAATGGATTATAACGCTTTCTGGAAACACTTTCAGGGTAATATTTGTATGACACTTATTAGCAGATAAACAGCTATTAACTTATTAAAGGTAGCTCTTATCTACACACAAACGGGCAAAAACTGCGGCTAAAATTAGAGAACACAAAAAACTCAGCTACACAAAAACCCTACAGAGTAAGCGATTCTGAAATTGCTTCCACAGATTAGTTAAAAGAAGCGTAAATCGCGTAAACTTAGCGCGATTTACGATTTGCAAAATTTATTGGTGTCTTTTTGTGTGTCTAAAACAAGTCCTAGGGGGTGTTAATAGCCAGATGTCTTGGAAAACAATATAAATTTATACAAATTATATTATATTTTCAACAAAGGGTTCAACTTCGGAATCCAAACTTTGAAAATTTGGGGGGGGCCATGGCCCCGTTCGCCCCCCCCTGGCTACGCCTATGCTTGTATTCCAGATAGCCTTTCCAACCAACGCGAAAGACGGTAATTCGGTTAAATCGCGCTGGCCAAAATACATTGTGAAACGAGATACCGGTAACAAAAAATGACGCATAACGGTTGACGCTTAAAATCGGCAAAATAGTTGACGGCGCTATCACTTCCGTTAAGTAAAAAAAAAAATGACGGCGCTAGCCTCAGCCTCAACGTACAACACTGCATAATCCATTTATGAGTAGAGTGACCGAGCGTCGATTTCAACTAACCAAATTTTTTTCAACTCAATAACTTACTTCGATCACAAGCACGTTTTAACGTTCGCGTTTTGTCGCTTCTACCTTTTTCTTGACCTTTGCTATGTTGATGTGTATTGTTTTGATATGATGGTCAGAAATAAAAAAACAACTGAACTGAACTGAACTGAACTGAACGAATTACAATGGTGAACTCACCACGTAAATTACTGTATGTTGTCTAACGTCAAAATCGAGAGCTTTGTGAAGAAACAATCAACTTTTATTTGAACGTTGTAGCACAGAACAGAACTACATTACCGTAGGCTACGTTATGGCTATTGTGTAATAGATTGCAGCAATAGGCTACTTAGCATTGATGTAATTTCTGTTTTTGTGTTAGTATTCAGTTCGATATGCTCTATGCTTGTAAAATAACCAGGGAAATTTTTTCATTGAAATCAGGCCATTTATATGAACGGTTGAGTAAAAAAATATGCACTAGCATACGTTAGCCGTACTGCTGTTGTACGGCACTCATGTGCAGACTTTTTTGAACTGTAGTGCAGCTTTTCAAGGGCAGATTTTAGAGCTCTGTGATATTATGTCTGATGCAACTATAGAAATCAAACATGCAGATAAAGAAAAACGAAAAAGGAAATTGCAAAAAGCTAGAAGAGAGAACGTTAAAGCATGGACTCTCAATATCGAAGCTGCACGAAGTGTATTTGAGCTGCAAAAAAGTGGACATGTGGATTCTTTTTGCGGTGTAACAGTTTCAAAATTTAATATATTTCTGAGATATTTTCAAACGGTAAGCTGCCTTGTAACAGCAATTAGTCTGTATCTTGCCCCATATCAGTATTTCTACAAATCTACAACTGCAATATTTAGTTTTAACTCTGGATCCGATTTGGTATACTTGCTCGTCGTACTTTTCCGATCAAAAACAAGATTTATGGTTGAAGGCATTGAAGAATTAAATCTGTTGAAAGTTAGAAAACGCTACCAATCTAGTTTCTCTTTTGCTATTGACATGGTGACGTTTCTTCCCATTCCACTGAGACTAGTGACATTTGCAGCAAGCTATCCACTGATTTATACGTTGATCCGTCAGACGACCTTTCTTCGTATACACTACGTCTTGTACTATTTAGGTTTGTATGGTAGCTACGCAGTTTTCATTTATTTATAAGTTTTTATAATGTTCTACTAATCTTAAATGAATAGTTGGTCTACATAGAACAATATGACTTTACTTATAGTAACCTCAAAGCTATGAAATCACTTAGCACAAAATTGTTAGCCTATTGTAAAGTGGACGATAAATGCCACAAGGCCAATTGGAAAGTGTTTGTTTAAAGAAAAAGTGAGTTTGTACCAGATAAAAAAGTTTAGACTAATATTCTGAAAGAAGTATACTTTACTGTAAAAAAACCCATGTTATTTAGGTTTGATTAAATGGGTAGCCTATAACTTTGGCAAAAGGCTTCTATAATTCTGAAATGTTATTCTTTTTGCTCAGCAACTCAATGTTGTATAGCTCTTTATTGACATTAGTGGATGTTTTTTTAAATTTGCTATTCACATGCATGACTAGCTTCAACCAATTGTAACTAAGAGAATTGATCAGCTGAAACTGAAAGCTCTGGTTTCAAAACAATGCATTCCCGGACAGTAAATCCGTCATTTCTACATTAATTCAACGCCTGCAAATGTTAATTTAATGAAGTAATGACAGGTTTCGCTGTCTGGGTTGTAGTAGTGGGCTATGGGCTAGCCGCAGAATTTTAATTTTCAGCCTATGTTGTTGTAGCTCGCTTAAATATATGTTATATACTAATACATAGCAGTAGTGTTACCAGATACCTTTGCCTTAATTTGTGAAAAAGTTAGAGTTGTTGAAGACAAAAACTTGTGTTTTGGTGTGAAGTCCTGTGCAGAGAACAAAACCCTAACCCTGACAACATCGACCACAAATACTCTTTGATTGCACTCATCTGCAAATATATTGCTGGGAAATATTGCATTTATTGCTAGACACTGATGTTGCCTAGAGCCTACATGCATCAAATTTGAACACTTTCAGCTTTGCTAGCTACAGACGTATAGCCTACGACTACGTAGCTCACTATGCAAATATCCATTTATATATTCTTCATTGAATAATTGTTGAAATCTTTTTTTGATGGAAATTCTATCCTTATTGTTCTTAATCTTTTTTTGAAACCGGCGGCTCTGGTTTGACTCTCAGGGTGTGTGCTTCGGCTCTCCATTCAGAGGCACCTAATGGATGGAATAATTTCCCAGCACAAACACGTAATCGGCCCTGCGTAAAGAGCCTCTACAAGTGTGCGAAACTATCAGGAATAACCTATTCAAGGCTTTGTCAGTCGATAAAATCAGATTCAAAAAAAGATTTAAAACCAAACCAACCAACCAAAGCTTAATCTTGGCAGTTTTGCATACTTGTAAATGTATATACGGACACGGTAGAAGTTTGGACCACTGGCATTGGCACAGACCACTGGCACAGTCACTGAGATTGATAGGTATGTTCTAGTAGACTATTGTTGTTTGTGAATTATTTTATCTACTAGTTGCTGCTGAATGGCCAGCAGTCCTTGAAATGTGTTTTCAAGCCAACACCCTGAGAGCTGAACTCATGCTGCAACATGATAAATCTTCGAAGGTTTCTGCCTTTTATGGGCAACAAATAATGATAAACTGGCTATATCTTTAATCACACAAAGTTTGTTTATTGACCGGGGCAGGCCCGTAACTAGCTTGGAGCAGCAGGGGGAGCAAAAAGTATTCTAGAGGGGGCCCAACTTTTACTTTCCGTATCATGTACGAAAACAACGTTTGTACACAATGTGGGTATATTTACGCAAGAACATTAATCGTAGGCCTAATACAACGTTTACATTAGACTAGTTTATCATAGAACCAGTCAGTGGCGTAGCCAGGAATTTTGAAAGGGGGTGGGGGTTGACGGCCGACGGGCAAAGACCGACGGCGTCTTCGCCAAAGGCGACACCCAGCAGCTGGGGGGCCTCCCCCAAAAAATTTTGAAAAATTATTTTGAATTTGGTGCATTCTGAAAGCATTTTCAACAAACATGTGGGTATAAATATTCCTGTAAAATGGTGCTGTCCGGTGGCATAGCAAAAGGATAAGATCATGTTTTCTAGGGCATTTTTCGGTAATAAAGCTAAGTCTCTATGTTTTCTTGTTGCTAATTCCTGGCTGAGATATTTGAATGTTTGGTATTGGCAAAACTCGCTCTTTTAATGCAGTTTCGTTTAAAATTAGGCAAACTTTGTTTTAGAGACAACATTCTACCACACCCTTAAACACACAATGTTTACAATTAAATAACACAAGAAAATTGAGTATAAAACTGAAAAGTCAGCGAACAGAGCTAATTAACACAATTTTTTCCAGGGGGTGCCAACATTTTTGCAGGGGGGCTTCGCCCCCCCTGCGCCCCCCTAGTTACGGGCCTGGACCGGGGGCATCAACTATAGGTTTATGAAGTAGGGTGTCCCAACTTATACAAGCGATTTTGACTGACCTGTCAAGAGTAGCAGACTGTCATCCAGATAGACGAAGTTTCACTTTGCCATATGCTGTGTAAGCCTATATAGGTTGCCATGCTCTGAACCAATCATGAATTGCACTGACCACTGACTAATAACCTAGTATGTATTAACAGTTTATATTTCATCACCTTGTTTTCTTGCTAATGTGCTCTGGATGAGATGCAATTGCCAAGAATATGTCCTGCCGCATTCTTTCATCTTGTCTATATTTCACAAAACTTTGAAGCAACTCAATATATCTTTTAGCAGTGTCATTAACAACCGGAATGTTCTTAATGAAATTAAGAAATTATTTGAAGGAGCCAATTAGTTACCAGCTTTTACAAGACAACTGAAACCATTCCACTTTGTGTTCTATATTATACAATATACATATAATTGATTTTTGTTAACTTTTTTTTGTCAATTTCAAGTTCTGTTCACTTGTTTCTTGTTATGCAAAAGCAGATGATACATGTCCATTAGTAAATCTGTATTATACAGTTTGGAAATGTTCTTGATATGGCATTTTTAGACATAGTGTTTACATGCTAAAGAGAATATATAACAGTTTTCCTACATAATCGTTACTAATTCTGTTATATACATGCACTTTTTGCTTTGCCTGTGTTTGAATCGATTGTATCAAGCACAAGTTGTTCAATGTTATTGCTCATGCCAAACAATTCCTATATAATGTTGGTAAAATTTCTTTGCTTTGGCATTTTCCGGTTGAATGTTATTGTTATACCTGGCTTTGTTTAACTTATGCGCAATGAGCACTGAGCAGTGTTTATTTGTTTATTAAATACTCATATTTGGTAGGCCCCAATTTGGTGTAACTGATAAAACTGATCAAATTAAAAAAGCCAATAACAAGATTTCCTCTTTTTTAGTATAAAATGCTACCTTTACCTCTATGGCTCTATATTAGTTGTGTTTCAATCAATCAATCATTTTATTTTTCGTCATTAACGCGTCCGGGACGAAAAAGATACTAACTACAAAAATCGATATAAACCTACCAGCACGTTAACGAACAGGAAAAGGTGGCAAAACCTTGAAAGGTTTAAAACGTGCCTGAATGAAAAATTATGTAGTAGGCTATATATCAGTAGTTAGCACGGCCACAAAACCCAAAAAAACAAATAGAAAAAATAAAACAAAAACAGAGAGAAGCACACATGTAGTAATAAATGACAGCCTAATGAAAAGTGTTGTGGATTGAATTTGCCAGTTCCAATATTGATGTGGATGAGCAGTCATAATAATAATAATAGGATGGAGAAAGAAAATCGGACATAAAAGAAACCCATCCTCAGGCAAAAGCCCGTTTCAATGTGGCCCAGGAGAGCAGGTGTCGAGCTCTTTCTATGGTTAGACTGCACATCACACAGTAGCCTAAGACGATTGAGGTTTGATATCCAGTTTAAGTTATTGTTTCTTGTCCTGGTGGGTGATGGAATGGATGAGCTGGTAGATGATGATGTCCTGATGGTGTTGATGAAGCTTTCCTCCCCTTTTGCGACGTGTCGTGTTGATTATGGAGTATTGCGTTTGCTGTTAATATCTACAAACATAAAAGTACAGCACAAGCAATCGATATTATTGTTAGGTAAGCCTAGTCTTTTGTAAATAATTTCGGATTTCCACTAAAATCTTCACAAGAATGCAAGAAAGCCTTTCTACGTTGTCTTTCTATTCAATCTATTGCGTGTCCGTTTTGCTTAAATGCTGTTTTAGTTTGTGAATAAAAAGTGACTTTGTATCAATCTTTCTAATTGAAGAAGGAAATTCGTTCCATGTTTTCGCACCTGTGAATTCTATTGAATGTTGAGTAAGCGCTTTTGAGAAGTATGGAATGTTTAGAGAATCATCATCATGGTTTCTTGTAGACAAGCTGTGAACCTCTTTGACATATTTAAAAAGGTTGGTGAAGCAATCTGGTAGTAAATTGTTGTGAAATTTAAACACAAAAACACCAATTTCCAGTTTGAACAATTGCTCAATTGATATCGGGATCTTGCTACAACTATCATTGTTGGGACGGAAAATACGATGAAATTTGTCACAGATTTTTTGAAGTTTTTGTATAAGTCCTTCGTTGCCATATTTCCAAGTCGTAATGCAATACCTCAGGCTACTTTCAATTAAAGAATGGTATAAGCAAATCAAATTTGACAAATTAAGACAGGGTCTAATCTTGGTAATTATTCACAAAGTTTTGATGAATGCTCCCAATTAAGATATGATAGAGTAAGAATGAAAGAAGACATTGAATTGATCAAAAAATTGAAGTAAAACATCAAACGCAGAGGAGTCCTCACGTACTGGTAGCTTAAAAAATGTAGATACTTTTTTAGTAAAAACTGTCTAAGTTTCAGATTATTTGAGAACCCTTTAAAAATTGAAATATTGAGCTAAAATTGTACATCTGCAATATCCTCACCAATAGGCATCTCAATCTCATGAAAGGTGTGTGCAGCAATGCAGCATGTTTGTAATAATTGGGTGTGCTGTACAGTGTACACCTGCTAATTTTTGACTAATAGTTGCCAAAATTTGATGTTTAACTTGTTAATTTCTGAGTTTAGCAATTTAATACGTTTGTTCATATGTTTTGCATAAAGCCTATCATGCAGCCCACTACCTGTGAAGCAGAGTGTGTCTTTAGTGCACTTTTCCAGGGTAAAATGGATGTTTGATTGATCATGAATCAACATACATGTGTGCTAAACACTTTTTCTGCTGTCACTGACAAGTGTAACATTTAAAAATATGGAATATGGATGCTTGGGTTCATAAGACTGTTGTTTGCGTAAATGGGATACTTTTTGGTAGCCTACCATAAGTTTGTCTTGAGAGGGGTTTGTATTCTATTTTATGATCTTAAGTTAACATAAAGCTTATATTCTGTAGTGTTTAACACATAGAAAAAAGATTTAGTAGTAAAATGGCTGTTTCCACTCAGATACTTGTACTTTCTTACAATCTTCTAACAGTTTGCCAGTTATACTGGTTTGAATAGTTTTATTTGGTTTTGGGAGAATTTAATCAGACTTTGCAGGCTTTTAGGCTGTTTTGGTGATAAATGGCCTCAATTTATTAAACTACCGACTAAACTACTACTACTAAAAGTAGGCTCATCTACTATAACACTGTAAACGTGACCTTGTTCATCAGCCATATTTTTGCTAATTAATTATCAATTAGTAAACCTAAACTCCACTTAATGCTTAAAAAAATTTGATGCAAGTTGTGAGCTTTGTCAAATTTTACTATTCATTAATTCTAATAGGCATACGCATACATATGGCATGCTGTTGCTGGTATTTCTTTCTGGTCCTAGATGCATTAACGAAAATCATAAACAAAATGGCAAATGATAATATTGTTAAACTTGGGAATTAAACTTTTAAAATCACATGTTTTGTCATTTTATGTTAGTTGGTTTTAAGTTTAAAAATTCTGATTTTACTTCTGGTATATTTATTTTCTTATGTATGAAAACATACAGTAGAAGGGTGCAAACATGCTCTGCAAGTTCAATAGTCAAGAACTTTTACTATATATATATCAAAGATTTCAGATATTTTGCTATTATACCCAAAAATGGAGACACCCTGTAAGAGTTTTGGATGTTAAAGATTTGTCTATTTTTAGACATAAGTCAACCCAAAACAATTTGATCCCAAAATTTGTTTTATGGTAGGTCCTGTAAATTGTTTTTTGATGTCTGTTTTTTTAGCTTTAGGATTGTGTTTTATCTTTACTTTTAACACTTCTTTTGCAGCGTCGCGAGAAAAAGAATCTGGCTCTAGTACGCTACTGTATCGGACCACTAGATATGCTTTTCTTTCTACACTTGTTATTCATCTTACAGCATGCGGTTGGTATGGTTTGGCATGTTCACAAACCGAAAATTCCATCTTTACACTGGATCTTTGTAAAGAAAACAGCTGGATAAGATTTCTCCCACAAAGTTTGTAAATTTTGAAACAATTATATGTAGATAAAACTGATAAATTGCTTGTAAGTTGAATGCAGATGTCTTTTGATCGAACTTCATAAACTTTTCCAAGCCATTGCGGTATCACCGGTCAATAAAATACAGTCAGACCTTGTTGATTTGGACCATAATGTTTTATCATAAAAAAAGTCTGTTTAGCAAAGTGTTAGAAAAGACAGACTACGGTATTAGAAAAAGGGGTTGGTAAACAAGAGTGCAGAAACAAGAACTGTTGAATTTGAAACAACTATGTTAATTGTGTCCGGGTTTTCTCAAATGGATGATGGTGATGAAGTACGCGCTTGATGACTGGTTCAGGCAGAAATCTAAGGGGCTATTCAAATATGATAGGAGACCATTTTATTACTTTTCTCCAAAAGTAAGCAGTAGCGCACTACGTTTATAGCGCCGCTATTAGTGCTTTATTTTTTCCCAATGTAGCGGAGTGTGTATTTATGGATGTAGTGGAAAACAATGAATCATTTTAGCGATTTTTCATGGAAAGATCTGAGCATAAGAATATAACTTCACCTAAAACTTGTTTTTCATAATGATGTTGAAATGGCAGTGGAAGCAAATGTGATACTGAAAAGTGATATCATTCATTTTCAAGGTCATTTTGACGTTACAAGGCATTTGAGTAGAGGTTTTCAGTGTCAGCTTAAGCCAAGTGTGGTGGTAACGCATTCTACTTTTTGTATGAGTACTGAATAGTGATAGCGCATTAGTTATCATCGACTGGTAGCAAGCAGAGGCAGTGCTGCTCTTTTGGCATATTTTAGAGGTAGCAATAGCAGATGCCCACCTCTGCTTTTCTCCAACCCATATGACATGAAATACAACAAACGGTTCGTTGCTAATCACCGCTATTGGAACAGTCCTTAAAGCAGCACTTAATTACTGTAAATGTTCTGGTGTTCTGCATTGACCACTTTTATTTATAACTACTATTATTTCTGTCTTCAACAGTATGTTTTTATTCACAGATGTTTTGAAAAAAGTTTTAGCCGCAACAGTGGAAAATGACACTGTGGTTTCCAGTGATGTGAGTTTTCTTCACAACACTTACGTTACCAGCCTTTACTGGGCCTCTGCAACTGTGACATCAACTGGTTATGGAGATATCCATGCATACACAGTGTCAGAAAAAGTTTATTCGTTGTTTGCCATGATAATCGGTAAGCTCTAATTAATCGGCATTTTGAATTTGAACTCAATAGTAAAACGAAAAAAAAAACATTGTTGGTTGAGAAAACGTTTCTGTTGTTGTAGATCTAATAATTGTGTGATGCCTTCTTCGTAACCACTTAAGCCTACAATTTATCTGTTAAGTGTTTCAGCAATGTTTTCACATATGTACTTGCAAGAAAGTCATTAGTGATGGTTCAGTAGGCGAACTTTAAAGTCTTGCCAAGATGTTTTAACTTTATCATGACACGATGAACACGCGCATTCGCGCAATGAACATTGAACATGATGCCATTAATAACAAACTTTGTATATTGTACAACAGCAAATTGTGAACCTCTTTAGCCCAAGATTTTCAGTGATATTCTCTTCCACATTAATGCTTTCAACCAGTCGTTTCCAGTCATTGTTGCACATACGTTTTTTACCATTTTGAAACTTTATTATTCTTCGCCTGTACAATACATGCAAAACTGAATTCACCATTTATATCTATTTAATACATTTTTCAAATCAATGCAGTGTCAAAACTTATCCCTACCTGTTCATCACAAAGTTACTGAAGATAAGATTGCGAATCATTATCTTTTAGAATGAAAAAGCTTTGTTACATATACGCAGTCCCAGATACATTAATCCGTCAAACGGTCGCTTTTAAAACTCTTGTTTCATGTTTAGGTATTGAACATGATACCGGCAATCTAAATTGTTTACTCCTATTCAGGTATGTCAGTCTTGTATGGCATGACCATGGGTGGCATGACTTCTATGCTTATTAACATTGACGCACAAAGATCAGCGTTTGTACATCGTTATCAATCGTTTGAAAAGGAAGTGGTAACGTTTGTTTCTTTCTGTCATATTTAATACTTATGCATGTGCGCTTCGATTTTGTTATATGCAATATTTAAGGTTCTAATTCTCAATTTATATACAATCATAAACGTCGAATTGACCTCGTGCTCTGTTTACTATTACGACGACATGCTTTTGGAAGAATCAGTTTCTCGTATTATGATTTTTGTATATGATTTTTTTTCAAATAAATAACCTTTATTGATCTGAATACAATCACAAATGAATGAAAAAAGTATCATCTTCTAACACTAAGGGTCAACTAATTACCAATGTAGTTGTACCACATCATTCATTCTGTGGCCATATTTGCTATGTTCTATGTGTGTTATAAACGTGACCATGTTTTAACCGTGCACGGACATTTTGCCGTAAGGACTAAGGTTGTGAACGATAGACTAAAACACACTGTGGAGAATATCGATACATATACCACAAAAATGAGTTTCGGCAAAATGTCCATTCAGCAAAATGTCTTTCGGCAAAATGTCTTTTGGCAAAATGTCTTTCGGCAAAATGTCCGGGTACCGTTTTAACATAGTATAGTATATTGTATAATACTAATAGTAACAAGAATTTTAAATGCTCATGATTAGATTTGTCACCGCTTTATAAACCACTGTAGTCCAAGTAACATGCGTTGAACACTCGTTTGATTTTATGAAGTCTGAAGCAATGAGGAAATGAAAAATACAAAGTGTTTCACTGGTTTATGCCTCAGTCTTCGAAATTAGCATATTTTTACTTCGGCAAAAACGTTGCCGAGGCCAAACGGAAAAAGTAGAAATTGCCTCGGCAATTGCTGTGAACAGTTATTACGAAAAGATTGTCACGCGATACGCACGCTGTTACCGAAATTCACATTAAATAACTTCAGGGGGGATGGAGTAAGTTAATTTTGGGTTGATCCAACGTTCTAGTCAGCACAAATCGATTTAATTTTCCTGGCTGGTTATATTGCGTAACAACAATGCCCAATAAGAAATTTACGTTTGTTTTGCATTAATTCGACATCTAGCGACGTTGAATTATCATAAAATAACGTTAATTGCTCAACCGGTAACAAATTAATAACTCCCTACGAGAAGATTGCCTCGGTTTACGTGTAAGCTAACATAATTTCGGCACAATTGGAACACTGCGAGCAACACAAAGTCTGTTTGATAAAGAACTATAGTCGAATCGGAATCATCAGATGCTGTATCAGCTGGACGAGATAACGGATAGCGAGGCGTAATAAGGAGTAGATGCTTACAATAATTTGACGTCTACTAGCGTTAAATCAATTTTCTTCTGATACTTCGGTAAAAGATTGAATTTTCCCAGCTGAAAACATCCAGCAATAGTAAGATTGAATCAACATCCTAGTATGGTGTAGTCTAAGAAAATTAGTTTTTTTTGTAACCTTATGGTCCTTACAAGCGCTCGTGTGGCATTGTTATTGCCGACGCTAATGCGCCATTCAAGCATCTGCATCAATCGGCAATTGCCGATGTGATTGCCGACGCTAATTTCGAAGACTGTGCCTTTTCACTACACTTTAGTCCAAACTAACCAAGATAACTCAAAATTAACGCTATATTTTTTATTGGTACAATATTGGAATGCAATTGAATAATTAATAGTTTAATTTTCTATTTTCTATCATTTTAACAAAGTAGATCACAACATCGCATGAGTTTAATAGTATTATAATACTGTATTTTATCATGTAGAATCGCATGGGAGTCTCAACAGAGGTAAAAGATTTGTGCTTGAACTACTTTGACTATCTATGGAGGAGATGGGAAGGCGAAGATGTTCATTTCAAAGCTGTTCTTGACGTTCTACCATATTGTGTGAAGGCATCTTTTGCTGAAAAACGCTTTTCCAAGTTTCTTCATAAAGTAAGATAATCGTTTATCGTAAAACGATTATCATAAGATAATCGTTATGATAATCGTTTATATGTTGTTGGGTGCAGGTGGCAATGCGATTACTGGATTACAATGATTACAACTACTTAAAATTTTAAAGTAATCAATTACAATTGCTTCAATTTCACAAAGAGTTTAAAAGCACGTCGCTATGATTATAAAATTTGAAATACATTAGTCTGATTAAGGTGTAGAAGTGGCAGGCTGACACAAGGCTACTCGTAGTAATTTTCATACAAACATGTTTCGAAAGCTGCGGCAAAAGATATGAAAGTTGTACAGAAAACCAGTCGGAGAGATTTTGACGTGTCCGAAGTCGTTATAAAAGGCCGATTCCGGTTTGATACAAGATAATGATCAATAAAAAAATTTTGCAATCTTTTTCAAAAGTACTGTTTCTTGTTGTCTGTGTTGCGCTCTAAAACTTTGCCAGACAATGAAGGTTTGTTCTTTTCAAGTTTTGTGAAAAATCGCCATTTCAATATCGATTGCAACTTGAGTGAAATCAGGGACATCTATAACTGAGTGAAATTAAATAAAAATAGTGAAAAAGACAAATTTAAAAAAAAATCTGGCAAATCTCAAAACTTTGGCAACGCTAAAATCGGAGTCGGTCAGTTATAAATAGTGGAGTCGGAGTCATATATTTTCACCCGACTCCACAACTCTACAGAATATACAGACCAAGAGTGGGAACTTGTTGTCAGACAGCTCAATGTTTAATTTAGCCCAAACTTTCTTAGCCTACTAGGCCTATAGCTTCTAGCATGAAGTAGGGACTTTCTTGGAAGCACGTATTGTCACTGGCAGATATTTTCAAAAATATATCTCATTAACAGTCGCTTTGCTCTGGAACTTAAAAAAAACACATGGAAGTACGGTTTCGAGCATCATCGGTTTGACAAGTTTCTGCCATTTCACTATGCGTAAAATATATGTTGGATTTGCTAGAACTTTGGAAGCGATTGTTGTTAGATCAAAACGAAATTTGACTCTGAAAAAGGTGTAACAAAGTATTATTGTTTGTTTTAAACGTCCTAATACAGGTAAAACATGTCATGAAATTTGTTTTTTCAATGTCAGATATTTTTGAATCTATATTTTTGCTGGTCGCCTATACTATTTTTTATACAACTTATATACGTCCCGCGATACGAGGCCCAAGTTGGTTTGCTACACCTGTAACAAACGTTAGAAACAGTCAAAGAAACACGCTGACATTAAGCTTCATACCACAGTTTAAAACAGTATTGAACTTGCCAAGTAGACGTAGTGATGAAGCCGTCCCTATCAAATATAAATATAGAACACCAGTTCCACGGCAAATCGGTGTAGGCTACCTTACAATTTGCCATTGTTAAAACTGGGTCGCGGGAAAACCTAATTGGGCAACTATGTATGCACTTTTCAAAAAACTTAGGCTAAATGAAAAGTCCTCTATAGCTTAATTTTGCTTAGTTTAGTCTCGACGGCTGCCAAAATCAACTAAACTTTTTCTGGGTTATAATGCAAAGTAGGCCACCTATTGAACATTTCTGGCTTCAAAAAGCTGCTTTTTTCTACGCTACTTTAATCAGCAATGTTACGTGGTGTGATCATGTGCAGTTGCATTGCATTGGAGGTTTCTTTACCTGTTGATCTCTCTGATTTTCAGGTTGACTTGCTGGCCGACACAGAAGAGGTGTTTTTACGAAATTTATCGTTATTTTGCAAGCCAGTGGTTTTTCTTGAAAGCCAATTTATCCAAAAATCTGGGGAGATCTGTAGCACTATGTTCTATCTTCATACCGGTATCGTGGAGGTAACACGGTCGTTTCTAGACATTATAAATAAGCGTACGGTTGGTATAAAACTTACGTTTATTGACACTACATTTTTACCCTTTTTTAAGAAATTAGCGTATTTTTTTGCTGTTAAATGTTTATTATTTTAAAGCTTTTTATGTAGAATTTTTAGACATTGGAAATCGATTGTTCATTGCCACACACAATTCACTTTTAGTTCACAGTTTTTTTTACCTTTTTATTCAAACAATTGTACCTTCGGATTGGAAAAGTACAGATAAAAAATCTTAAGAAAAAAACAAAACAATAAAGCAACAGAGTTTCAACTGATTGTGAATATCGTTATTGTGTCAAGAGTTTGGGATTTTTAAAGAGCCCGTAGCAGTTAAGCGGTTCTAAGGTAAATTGTTTAGAGAGTTTAAAAACGACAGCCTGGTGCTTGAGGCATAAGAGCGCGTATTCAACCCTGGCATGGTTTTGCATCCGTTCTATATTCTGTAGAGGCGCAGCTGAGTGCATTTCACGACATGCTGCGATTTTAATTTTTACAGGTTATTTTTAACTTGCAAATATTGGGACCTAGCGCATCAATCTTGGCTAAAATACGGCTGATCAGTGACCAGCTATCGCTCATGATGTTATGTATTAAGGATCAAGCAATTAAAACAATCTGCAACACATCGAAAGACGTTTTTTGTTTACTGGATAAAAAGTTGTTGCTCAAAACATAAAAGAAACATTCCTTGGTTGCGAAAGAAGTTTTTGTGTGGTGTACGGTATAATATATAACTTTGCATTTTGTATGTAAAACTGGCTGTATTTGAATCTAGACAGACGCGAAAACATTTGTTTTAAAGGTTTTAGATGAATCCGAGTCAGAAGTGATAGCACTGATGCACCCGGGAAAGATTTTTGGCCAAGTCATGTTGGTTTATGATCTTCCCAGACTTAATTCGATCAGATGCAGAACTAACTGCGATGTGTTCGTCCTTGAAAAACATGATTTTCGAAACATTCTTTGTGATTATCCCGAATGTGAGTATTTGGTGCCATAGGCGTCGAAATAGGGTGGGCCGGGTGGGCGACGCCCAACCGGCCGTGAAACGAGGGTGGGCAAAATATGTTTCGCCCACCCTGTTTTCATGACACTTACGAAGTGCTCGTTACAATTATTTCCGTTTTTGTTAAACGTAAACACGTTAAACGTAAAAAATTATCCAACCAACTGCAGCGCAACTTCTTGTTTTACGCTATGTCTCTAGCTAGGTATCCGACAGAACAAAGCAATTCCGCAACAACGCTGCGTTAAAAAAAATGCGATACTTTCTGCACTGTTGTTGCTACGGCAACTGCCACACACTGGCAATTCCTGGTGAGAGAAAGCCACGTTTGATCTTTTCTCCGAATGGCCTCGCTTTCGTTATGTCACAATCAAACTTCAGTTCAGGGTCAGCGTAAGGGAATGTGAATATGACATCATAATGAACATGACCGATACAAACTAAACCCGTACTGAAAGTACTGAAACAGTCGATTTTTACAAATCTTTGCTTTTTACAAATCAAAGTGCGGCAAATTCGAAGGCGCCACTTCAAAGATAACAGGTCACGCGCTGTTTAGGTCACAAAAGAAAACATAAAAGTTTGTTTAGTTTAGCAGCGCTCATAAGATCGCAAGGCCCAAGAAAGCAGAACATTAAAGGGATACTAAAGGAAAAACCTGACTTGGCGATTGTACACGTTCTTTGTGTTTAAGATGCTCCCATAAAACAAATTTGAATAAAATTTTGCCCCATTGCGGTCTGATCAGCATTCCGCGCGTGCTTTTGTCAAAGCTTTCAAAACGGTAATGCGCGTGAGCTGCGAAGCGTGCGACTGTACAGTCTACGTCACTATCGACTAGCAATCAGCTGATCGGGCAATGTTTTTTATTGCGGGCGATTTAACTGTAGGCTATGTAATATGTATGTACATCAAAACATCAGATTTCAACATCAAAACATCAGACGGTTTGCTCAAAACATCAGATCTGACGTTAAAAGATCAGATGTTGTGACGTGGCTTTTGTTATTGCTGTCGATAGTGACGTATTCTCGAGCAGTGTTTCCACTTTTTGGTCATTTTGAAAAAATGAAAAAATAAATGAAACATTCAAAACATTTTTTTTTCGGTAATTCTTTTTTAAATGTATTCTTGAATGTTCAGTTTACGCATTTTAATGCTTCATTCCCGTTTGAAAATTTCATTTAGTATGTCTTTAAAGCTTAATTGCTGCAGCGACGCTAAACGCAGTCTTTGTGAGAAAGACTAACCATTGCGAATTTGCGAACATACACATTCAATGAAATCTTTTTGAAAACTCTCGCCCACCCAGAATTCCTTTCTTCTAAGAGAAAATCGACGCCTATGTTTGGTGCCATTCAAGTTATTTTTTCTTTTGAAATTTGAAAAAAAGCGTTGGAAAATTAATTTAAAACAAAACACTGTTATTGTCTAGCTCAGGGATCACCAACTGGCGGGCCGCATGCGGCCCGCCACGCTGTTATGTGCGGCCCGCGGAAGCTATCAGCGTACAAGCATAAACAAAATAATACTTTTCTTGAGGAATTACAGAACATGAAGGCAAAAAATACTTTCCGGGAAGCATATTTTCGCTTGGCATACGATTCCACCGACCGACCAATCAGATTGTAGTTTTAGGTGGGGTCGCTTAGAGTTATTTCAATGCGATGTCCAACCACACTGTCCCAGTGGTTGATTAAAACGTCTGTTTTCGAATTTCGAAATTGTCTGTGAGCATAGGGTTGCTTATTTTAAGTTTGTAAATGTCATGTAAAGACTAGTGTGCATTTCACCGTTATTGTGTTTCATGAGCAGTGTTCCCTTTATGCAAGTTTTTGTTGGCAAAATAGGTCGGTGTGCCAACTCAATTTGCAATAAATTGGCAAAATATTATATATATAAATTTAAAGATTTTTGCTGGTTGTATCATGAAAATATTCAGGCTAGCTTAGTACTGCAAAATGTTGTTAATCGACAATTCTTGCCATGCTGATAAGCACCGTAAGTGACAGTTGTCTAATACAATCAAAGAAAGACGGTTTAACTGGCTCTCTCAAAAAAGATGAAAAACCAGCTCATTGCTTTTTAGAGGGAACACTGTTCATGAGTTACGATAGAAACGTTTTTTCGGTGATTTCCAGAAGCGTTTGTTTTATGGTGCCTGGTTTCTTTCTCCCTGTTGTTGGAGCCTATTTTTTGCTGATATGTTTGCAGGTCACTATTGTTGCCTGTATTGCGATGTGCCAAACATTTCCTTGTTTACTGAAACTGTTAATTGCAATATATATATCTTTTGTGAAGCGAAGTGACGACACCACTCTTGCTTGGCGATGAATATTCTGATGAAACCGCTCGTTTCGGTTTAAGTGCGCAAAATAAGTGGCCTCGTTTATTAGACATTGTTAAAGAAGTCAAAAGTGTAGTTAAAAGAGCTTGGCCTGGCAGTAGAGTTGTTCGACTAATTTTGTTGCTGCGGTATTCTAAGATAAATATTAACAACATGTAACGCTTAATAGGCTACTGGGTACGTAATGCGCTCTTTTCTAGTATAAGAGTCAACCTACCTAAAATTTTATTAGTGCGGCCCGCCACAGCTCTCCTTAGTGCCAAGTGGCCCGCATGCAAAAAAGGTTGGTGACCCCTGGTCTAGCATATGGCAAGATATTACGATATTATATATACTTTTAGTACCTGAAAGCTGTTTGTGTTTTTGATATGCTATTTATGTTTTTATCACGATTACTTAGCATACCATGCTCTCATTTGACCAACAAAGTTATGCGTAGCCTTTGTTACTTTTCTTTTGAAGCTTTATTTGTCCAAGTGCAGTGAACATTACTATCCACAGCTTTTCACTACAGTATTCCTAATTCCTCACTGCTAGTACTTGAAAATAGCTGTCGGGTAAGCGGCCGACTTTGTAAATGGAGAAGAACAAGACGAAGAACCTACTTCAATCTCGGGGTGTGCCCTAGAGGAATGCATTTGAAGAATAGTTCTCCATTTAGCCGCTAGAATAATTAGCGGACAGCAACATTTCAACAACAAGTAGTAATGACGGCACCTGCGTCAGTTGTTCAAGTTGTAAAATTACCAGAATTAAGCTCTCAGAAGCCTTCTCAGTCCGAGGATGAAGATTCCAACAATGAAAGCAATCAAAAGCTAATTTCTACCATAAATAAACATTTCACAATATACCTATTTCATATGGTCGTCGGACCACTCGGCATGCGACAACTCAGCAAGTTCATTTCGGCCACTTTTAAGTCAGCAAATGAGATTTACGTGCTCACGTTGGAATTGCTTGGTCATCGTTTGTCAAACTCATTTTGCTGACTTGTGGCATTCCAAGTTTGAGTTGCTCAGTTTCTCATCAGTTACCAACTTCAGCCACTTGCTCAAATGTTGCTAGCTCAGTTGTCACTTGCTCAGCTCACAACTGCTGATTTGTAAGAGACTGATTTTATATTACAGTACCATTGTTAGGCTGTTTTCAATGACAGTGAAAATAAGCAGCCAAATTCTTAACTAATATTCATAAAGATTTCTCCACCGTAAAGGTGGCTTCTTCGGTATTTTGATTCAAATAATAATAGTGATTGAATTTAATTGAATAAGAATACTAATGGAGTAGCTGTTACGGTGGCAAGAGCTCTAAGAACAAAATTAACTTGTTGCCAAACATGGCCGTTTATTATTTACTGTTTGGTTGCATCCTGTAGTTGATGGATCCTAATAGTTGACGGATCCTAGTAGTTTATAACTTACAATTCTCCGAACATCGATCACCAGAACAGTGGTTAAGATCAGCATCACTTTATGAGTCACACTGTATACACGCTACACAGTGTAAACGTGATAATCGTTACCCCTGAAATCCTCAGGTAGCGCTTCTTTTTGTGATAGATTGTATTTTGATTGACATTGTTCTGACCTTGTCTCGAGCCACTGAACAGTCTTTTTTGCTACTTTTGAGGTCTGTTTCTCGAAGATATTTTCATAATTTCTTTGTATATTCAGCGGCCGTGAGGTTTTCAAAAGCCGCGAGGCAAAAATGCACCGCATCAGATAATCAGTGGCCCCTCCCTCCCCCGAGTGATGTGCAGTTGCGCCATTTTGTTGAGTAAGTAAACTTTTTCGGTTTTTGTGTTTATCTTGGATTGAATATCGAAGCTTAGGTTTTTATGAGCAATGCTCATTTGATGGTATTAAAAGTTATGCAAGCCAAAGTTTTCAAACATTTTTTAAATGTTTTATATGTGAAACAATGTTTCCACTAACAGACGTTTTCAAAATGGGCATAATACATGGAACATGCTTTGTGTGAAGCATTCCTGTTTGTTGATTATGAGTAGCTTTTATGTTGATAATACAAAATATCTTTCACATCTTCTCTATTACTGCTGGGGCAGGTTACGTGGATTCTTTATTAAGTGCAATTGAATGAGATTTTTTGGTTTAATATAAGGCGCGTTTCTTTTCAGTTTTGAGTGGTCTTAGCCAATTTCTCCCTTTTGCTTTGCGCCGCTTCTGGCTAAAACCACGCTTTGCTTTATCGTTCTATATTATTCCATGGGTTAGGATAATTTGATGTGAATGATGCAAGTTAGAAACATCTTTGAGTGTAAAAAATGACTTTTTTGCTGCTTGAGTGTTGGGGTCGTGACTAAGTACTCCCTTGGATTCATTACTTATTATGGAGTCACGATCATGGTCTGTGCGGTACCACATCTCAGTAGAACCGGGGTTCTTAAATTTTTTTTAACGCGGACCCCTTAAAACAAATTTTGGTTTGCGTGGACCCCTCTGTGGCCTAGTCCGAGAAACTTTTTTGATCAGCATGAGTTGGACATAACGCATTAAAATGAATTGATAACAAAATTTAAGTTTTGTTTTGAAATTGCGAATGCAGATTGTTTTTCAATATCTTGAATTTAATTTCATTATTGTGAAGGATGCTGCTGTTTGTTTTTAACAAGAACATGAAATTGTGACTTCGTCTTTGTTATGGCAACACGCATGTCATCCTTTGCATCCAACCGGTTTCGACTCTTTGTTTTGATAGTTACCAAGGATGAAAATTCTGACTCACATAAATATGTAGTCGCAAAAGGGATTAAAGCAGCCATGTCTCTCTTTACCAAAAGAGGATATGCTTGTGTCAACGAACTCCAAAAATCGCCAATACTATTCGAACTGAAGGACATTCTTAATGATTCCATTGCTCTTAGTTCAATGAACTCATCTTTTGCAAGGTCCTCTTTACTGATAGATTCCAGTTCAACGAGGAAAGAGTAACGTATCCATCTGCATTTTTATTATGCTCTGCGGCTAAGTAGTAACCTCAGAAAGAGTTTTGCAATGCTTCCAAATGTCTTCACATGTCTGCGTGCAGTAAAGAACCCTTGAATAAACTCTTCACTGTTAAACTGGTTTAAGAGTTCAATATTTTTGTCTCTTAGAAAAAAAGTAATTTCCATTCGAAGTTCAAATAAGCACTTCAAAACTCGTTTCCTTGACAGCCAGCGAACTTCTGTATGGTAGAGGAGAACTTCATGTTCCGCTCCCATTTCTTGACATAACCTCTCGCATATTCGATGGTTTAAAGCACAAGCTCTGATAAAACTTACGATTTTCACACTACCATACAAAATATCTTTCAAATTTATTGGAATAGTTTTCGATGTTAATGCATGGCGATTTAAAAAGTAATGAGTAACGATGACCTAAGAAAATCATCAGCGTTGTTTGAACGTAATCTCTTTTCTCTTGAAAAATTTATTCCATTTTTGAAATTATACACTAAGACTTTCATTGGGCCTTCATGGACCCCCTAAAACTAGTCTGCGAACCCCTTTGGGGTCCACGGACCCCAGTTTAAGAACCCCTGCAGTAGAACATTGACTATTGTAATACAAAGTTATTTTACGTTCAGCTGTCTTATGAACTATCCTAACAAAACGTTTTGCCATAATGAAAATTTCTTAAGTAAATGTATTAAAGACCCTTAATTAATAAAGAGTCGCTATTGCTTTTTATGTCATCCGACGAGTAGTGCTGGTATAAGGCTATGTTATCTTGATAACCATTCAGGCATTCATACTACTTTTCAGTTGTAAATGAAATAGCATTTGCACGCACCGACTTTCACAAGTACAGTATGTTTGATGCTAGCACCTTAGCCTACATGTAGTTTTTAGATACAAAGAAAGTATTTTTTGCTTGAGTTTTGTTCAATAAGTTTCGAGTTGTACTGACATGTGTCGTTGTATGAGTAGGAAAAATAAAGTGGTTGTCTTGACACAACAGCAAAACAAGGTATGCTCAAGTTGAGTGAAAATAACGATTCTTTGTTTCTAATTCGCAGAAAAACGAACACTTCTAGACATCGGGAATCTAACTTTTCTTACTATGGAAGTCCGCAGCAGTCGACGGCTTCCTTATCGATGAGGCACCGCTTGACGACCGTCCACTCAACTAACTACACCGGTGTTGGTTTATCTCGAGTCCCTATGAGGAAGAAAAGTACCGATCGCGAAGACATCGGCAGAACAGGTAGACATTGTTTTAATTTTATTGCTCAGAGTCGAAACACCATTGACACAAAACATATCTTGCTACTTTGCACCGTTGTTGTATAAACAAACAAAACAAAATTTGCTAGCGTTTTCGGCTATTCATCCAGCCTTTGTCAAGCATCTTAAAACTTGGCATACTATGCTAAATTTCACTGAAAGAATTACGTAACATTGGTTGTTTGAATGCGTTTTGTAAAACAAGGTGTTCTTTCGATAGCCGAAAACGTGCACTAGAATTTATGTTTTACATTAAGGTGAACGTCATGTTGCTGGGTCTTGTCTGCTTATTGTTTAACAAAAAAAACTTTCTACTGAAGTTGTATCATAAAGATGGGATATAAAAGATATATCCAAGGGGCTTTTCAGAATCAATGCGTTACGTAAACAATCTTGCGTTTTATAGGTTGGCGACACTTGGCAGGGTAGCGAGAAAAAAGTATCATATGGCCATATTTGTACAACCTCAAAATCAGTGCTTTGATTTAATAGCTGAATAAAGCTTTTGAAGTAAATATTGTTTGTGTTAAACGTAGTTTTCCATCATGAAACAAATTTGAAATGACAAACAAATTTGGACAATGTTTTTTCGACCAGCCCTACCCAATAGTATCGGATGCGATTAACAAAAGTTATTGTACTAATTGAAAACTTGGTCGCGATTTACGAAAACTTGATCACTTTTAAATACATTGAACTGGAAAAATTGTGTGGAACTTGACGAGTGTGCATAAAGCTGGTGAAACTTGGCGAGCATGTGGCACTGCTGATCAATATTGCATGGTGACAGTGACAGGCTCGTTTGTCCTTTTGTGTTATGCTTTTTAACTTGGGAAATTGCTAATTCAATCAGCTCCAGATTCTGAGCCCTAAATTTTGTAGGTCCGAGTTTCAGTACCAAGAAAGGTTTATAGTCTGTCAGTGTACAATTATAATTGTCATAATAATGACAGCAATGGCACAATAAACAATTGTTGAAGTATAATAATTATAATACAGTACCGCCAAAAAATAATTTTACAGTTACTTGGCAAAAAAATCTTTCCATGAATAATCCTATGTGTTTAACTTGCTGTTCCCGCCATAAGTATTGTGTCACAAAAATGCTAATACAGTAGTTCAATGATAATAGACTGCCTGGCTTGCCTTCACCTCACAGACATTGCTTTGAGTGCTTCGTGTTGTGTCACATGGTGGTGAATGTGTGGTAGGTCTGTGAAATCGGACAATTATTTTCATTTTTCGTAAATTTTTATTTTACAAAATTTTTATCAATAACCAAAATGGGTCAAAAGAAAATGCAAATAAAAGAACAATCTTGTGCCTTGATTTTGTTAAAAAAAAAGGGACGTTTTTCAATTAGTGTGACTGGAGTTGTTGATGTCTCAAAAGAGGGCAGTTTATCGGTTAAAAAGATAGGGAGTCGCTTTCCGCCTGGGATGGTACCGAAGAGTAAGAGCTCTAGCGCACCTAAGAAGACCTCGCCAAGAACGTATAAACGTTTGAAGCATGAAGTAACTTCATATCCATCTGTTACTGCACTTGAATGAAAAAATAAAGCACCCACAGCTTCTCAAATCCCGACTTTCTCTTCGATACCATCACTGGGGCAACGAACCCCCGATCTTATTAACCGATAAACTACCCCTCTTGAGACATCAATAACTTTACACGCGTTAATTTAAAAATATCGCTGTTGTAACAAAGTCAACGCACAAAATTTTGTTCTTCCATTTGCATTTTCTTTTGACCCATTTTCATTTTTGATAAAACTTTTGTAAGTCCTCAAACTTTCAGCAAAACAAAAATATTACAGTAGTCCGATTTGACAGACCTATATATTCACCATCAAGTGACACAACACGGGGCACTCAAAGCAATGTCTTTGAGGTGAAGGCAAGCCAGGCAGTCTATTATCATGAAACTATAAGCATTTTTGTGACACGATGCTTATGGCGGGAACAGTAAGTTAAACACATACGGATTTTTCATGTAAAGATTTTTTTGCCAAGTAAATCTAAAAAATTTGCCAGCACTGTACAGTGTAATAAAATATAGGTAGCAATTAACTATTATGTCACAGTGAAAAACGCATGTTAAAACATAAACTATACATTCGTAGGGAGGAGAACTTCTTTGGTTGATTTCTTGACTCGAAGCACGGAAAAAAACGTTGTTTCAATAGCTCTTCTGCAAGATGGAACTAAATTTTTTGTTAATTCACGTAGTAAAGAAGCGGAAGTAAAAGATGCTGTCGGCTCCAATGCTGGATACAGTGTAAGGGAGATCTAGAGTACTGTAATTCTTAAGTCCCATTGTTGTACAGAGCCAGTCATTGTTACATTGAATCAATGCGCAATAATTCTGCAGTGTAGGAGATGGCCTGCGTCAAATCTCTGATCAATCGAAAACGCTTTCACATTGTACTGCAGAAGGGTAAAAATGATATACATATTTTTTCTGCATTGAAGTTGATTCTTTCGAAAATGAATCGCTTATTACAGTTGTAATGCACCAAGTTTTACACTTTCACGCTCGAGTACAATATCACCACAATAATCAACTGATCTTAAGTGTCGTTCTGAAAAACTTCTTGCAGATACCCGATAAACCGACGCTAGGAAACATATTCAAATATACCACTATTAACCCAAAGGGAAGGTTATACCATTTGTGGTTGGATTACTTATTTTTGATGAGCGTAGTAGCTGGTATCTATACAACACTGATCGCTTCCTTCACCACCACACCAGGAAAAGGTATGTATTTACTGTACTAGAGTGTACATGCTTTTTGATTTTATTTTGTTGTCGTCTATCCAAGTTTATATCTGAAAGTTAAAGATCTAGAGTTAGTGGCACGCAAGCAGCAAAGAAACTAATCTTTTTCTTTGTACCTTTTTACAATAAAGCCTATCTTTGTACTATCAAGCATATCATTAGTGTACTGCCACCATACAGACGCATGCTCTCGATAGGTGTCCAACCAATGTGCTTTTGAGCTTTGTGCAGACGAGTTTGCTATTAGGCCACACAATGAACAAGACAAAGATATTTTGCTGTAGTTTGTTCAATAAAGTTTCGTTTCTTACTTCACAATGTTGACACTAACGGCCTGCATTATCCTGATGCTGCAAACTCGCAGCATCAGGCTAAAACAGGTCGTTAAGAATTACATTGTGAAGTAAGCAACGATCATGCTGCTATAAGCGAAACTCAATCTATTGCAAAGTTTTGTTTGTTACCAGCACTCTGTCCTTCAACAGATAGCCTTACTTTCAATAAGAAATGACATCGTAGTGTTAACCAAAGTACCAGACAGTTTTGTTCAGTCTCTTACTAGACTCACCTGTTGCTAATTTAAACATTTACTAGACCTGGTTGATGACGACTACATGGGGCTAAGCTGCGATAAATTACAGAATAAATTGTGTGAAGATGTTGGTAGATCAAATTTGTTAATATTACTAGTCAAAGTCAAATCAATAGGCTAGTTAAATAAATAATCGTGAAACTAAATAAATAACACAACAACAAATAACAACCAAAGAAATGGCAACGTTGAAACTCGTGGGTTGTATACAATTGAAAATCCTTGACTGGTGATGAGTGAAACCAGATCTTAGTGACTGGATTAAATATATTCGCAAAGAAGTTAAATTGTGTTTACGCGATTGCATGTAGTACTAGCTGTGCTGTTTGCTACGAAATTTTCTTGTCGATATGTTTGGTTGAGATTGCCAATCTATAGCATGTTTTTTCACACGTGTGGTTTTGTTTATATATCCTATTATTATTTTAATCTTGTTCAAGACTTCAATTTATTTATTGCGAAACCTCTCTTCTTTATATGGCAATTACTTTATATCTCTTCTTTTCAACTGTTCCTTTTTTAAAGAACATTTGTTTACTCCTTTTGGAGATGATGATTTATTTGGAAAGACCATACTTGTGATGGCGACTGACTCTTGCAACGTCACTGAGAATAACATCTACAAGGAGTGCCCGTCATGGCCGTTCAATGAGACGGCCATGTGTTTGAAGAACTCTGGTGGTTCGTTTTCAAGCAGGGTACTTGGGAATCAAACGGAAGGGTTTAGGTGAGTTCCATGTTTTATTAGTGTCAAATACTATCATTTTGACAAAGCGATGATTTTAGAGTACAGTATTATATTGCAAATGATAGATAGTGATGAAACTGAGAAGCCTCGGAAACAGAACTTCCTTTTTTATTAATGCATTGCTTTGTGAGATTAGGTCATTTATCTTCTTTTTTGTTCTTAACGTGTTTGGAATGAAAAAAAAAACTAGTTTCCAACCTAGTGCTGCCATTGTAATGAACGGGATATGGTGGCAAATTCTTGCAAAGGTTTAAGCAGTTGTTCAAATAGTCTTCTTCTTCGTCGTGTGTCACACACGGCCGTCGCCCAGAGCATCACGCAAGCTCTTGCTCTATCGTTGATTTAGTGAAGTGTTTAAGTAGTAGGGTACATGTTGTATCTGATACCGCAACAAATATCCAATGATTTAGAAAGGTGTCTACAACTAGACGTGATTTAAACAAAAAAAGAAATGTTAATGTTTTTTGACAAGTGGACAAAACAATAAACAATTTTTTACAAATTTAGCTTTTAAGTTTTCTACCATTAAAGTCATTAACTAGTGTAAAGCAAGCAAGTTTTTTTCCAAAATTTGATAGGAAGTAAGGAAGTTAACTTTAAGTTTTGGAATCGTAAACGATAATTAGAGAAATGCAGTTGTACCTGTATTAGCATATCACTTACATGTGTTTTGTCTATTTCTTTTACAAATATTTCTATCATCAGGGTTCAATTGCCTTCACGTTTTGACCTCAGCAGCAGTGCTTATAATTTCGCAACATCAACAGGACAAGTCCATTATTTCTTCTCATTTCTTCTTATTGACTTGTCGTTTTATTTGAATATAGTTATCAATTTTCGCACCCAAGTTTTCACTCCAAACGGTAAGTATCACTTGAGCTACTTTCCAACTGTATGTCATGTGCCACAAAGTTTTAAATAGTTTTTACTCACAGAACACCAAGTCATTACTTTAGTGCACGGAACACCGTCACCATTTTAGCTCACGGAACACCCAGTCATCATTTTAGCTCACAGAACACCAAGTCATCTATTTAGCTCACGAAACACGAAATCATCGTTTTAGCTCAAAGAACACCAAATCATCGTTTTAGCTTATAAAACACCAAGTCATTATTTTAGCTCACGGAACACCGTCACCATTTTAGCTCACAGAACACCAAGTCATCATTTCAGCTCACAGAACACCAAGTCATCATTTTAGCTCACGGAACACCAAGTCATCATTTCAGCTCACAGAACACCAAGTCATCATTTCAGCTCACAGAACACCAAGTCATCACTTTAACTCACAGAACACTTAGTCACAAAAAATTGCTCAACACATAGTTGTCACGCATAGGGTAGTCTTCCGAGTAAACCCGAAGCCAAAGCAACCCTCCTTATATTTGCGTATAAAGCCATGTTTATTGGAAAGATGCTTTGACTAACTGGCGGGTACAGCAGGGTTGCTTTTCACTAGCAAATTATCACTGTTTTCAATAAAACCATTATCTTATACAAGTTCAATTTGTTTTTCATGAGTGAAAGGCACAACTGGATTATCACAAGTCATTTTGAGGCTTCCATTTTTTAGCCGGCCATCTATTGAAAGGGGTTTCGATTTATAAAATATAAGCTTATGTAGGCTATGCTAAAATGTACAAGTTAGCATCTATAAACACTGCATGCGCACACGCAAGTTATTCAGTAGAACTGGTAACTCATTTAATGATCGAAATTACTTTGTAGTATTCTAATAAGCGACATAATTAACCAGCTTCAAGTTTCTACCTCAATTAGTAGTAAATGTTAATAGATAAAATGACTTCTGAAACACGTTTTTCAACAAATCATTTTTTACTCCAGAGTCTAGTCTAGAGCCTGAGAGCCTTCCCTGGCTATTTATAAAATCACTTTTTTTAAGAGAATCTAAAAGAGAATATACTCGATAAAAACAAACAAGAAAAATCTCTAATTATGATGTAACATTTATAACGCGCATTCTATTACGAAATCTCAGAGGAAGATCGCGGAAGACCTGTGTTCCGTGGAACACAGTTTGTGAAACGCTGTGGTAAAATTGTCTTTGTTTCACACATTCCTCTGTAAATGGTTTGTTTGGGAAAGAAATATTTTTGTTTTGTTTGGGCAAACAAGATTTGAAATAATGATACAATTTTTAAGAAACATTTTTAACTCGTTCCATTATTTAAACTTGAAAGCAAACAAAAATTAAATAAATTTAGAACCAATTTTAAGAAACTTTGATTCGTTAAAGAAAATGCAGTCATCCCTGGTCTTGATCGAAACTGATTTATTTTCCGAATAGTCCAGATATCTATCAGTTGGGTTCCATAAATTTCTTACCAGTCAAGCTACAACGTTATAGTCTTGCAAAATCGTTAGAGAACATTATCAATTGTAACTAAGACGTATCGCTTTTAACTGTAATGGAAATTAATTGTTTCAGGTTTTTTAACAAGCTTCAAGGATATTGCACGAAATTACAACAAGTGGAACAAGCTCTGGCTGGATATATTAGGAGTCTTTCCTTTCGAAATTCTTGCTGTGTTTGTTAGTTGTTCTTATATTGAACAATACCATTTGATCGCTTTCTTCCGTCTGAACAGAATGCTTTACTTTTTTCGCTACGTTCGTAGCTCATTTGCAAGATGGGAGTACAGCTTGGATGTGAAGATCATCAGAATCCGAAGCATCAAGTTCATTATTTACATCTATTCCACCACTCACTTGTGTTCTTGCTTGTTTTATTTCTTTTCCTGCAGCTACTTCGTTCAAAGGTAATATGTTAATAGGGTCTGCTACTATTCGGTGTCCGATTCGGTGAGTCCGATTCGGTGAGTTCCTAACTTCTAACCCCTAACCCTAACCCCAAACCCCTAACCCTAAAACGGCAATGATAATTAGGCTACGGTACCCAATAATTAAAAAAAAAAATTGAAAAAATCCCCCGTTAAGGGATCGGACTCACCGAAACGGGCCATTCCGATGTTAATATTGGTCTACACTGGGAGCATTTACATTTACCATAATATTTTAAAAGAAATTTCGAATGATCATGTAAGGGTAATACTTTGGAAGGGCGTATATTTTTATCTTGTTTGTGGTATTCCAGCTGTTGATTTGTTAATTTCGTTTCAGGTATGCAGAAAATGTGAAGTACAAATGTGCGTTTGGTACTTGGGGTTGGGTATTTGATATTTCTTATTTGACAAGCTACGTCAGCGACTATGCGAAAACAATGTATTGGGCTTCAACCACGATGACAAGCACTGGGTCAGTGTTCAGTTATTTAAAAATCTTGTACCCTAATTTCTTGGAATCCTGATAAATTGATGTTTTTCGAAAAACAAGTTTGTTTTTTATGCAGCTAACAAGTAGAAACAAATGCACTTTTCCTGTATGCAAAGGAAAGTATAAGGCAGCTGAGCCAGGCGTAGGTTGGCATAATAACTTTCTAACACTTTTATTGCTGGCAGGTCACAATCCTAATTACACTTTTCAAGTGTTTGCCTACGTTCTACCTAAACTTATCGAAAAACAAATTTTGAAAATCGTAAAAAAGCCATTATTAGCTATAGATGCTGTGCTGATATGAAAGAACGCTATGGTAAAAATGCTTAAACTTTTAAGTGTTTTCCTTTGCATAAGTTAAAAAGTTGTTTGAGTCTTAGAAGTAAATTTATATTTCATTTTTGTGTGTAACAAGCACGATCGTGTAGCAAAAGTTGATCTTTTAAAGCTTTCTTTGTTTTGCAGATATGGAGATATTTCAGGTACTAACACCGGAGGAAGGGTTTTTGCTTTGCTTACAATGATAATTGGCACAGTCATGTATGGCTGGCTTGTTGCTGTGATTGCTTCCACAGTCTCCAACAGTGAAGCCGCTGGGGTTAAGTTCAGTAATTTCATGACAGACTTGAAGAATTATCTTGTTGTTCATGAGGTATTGGAGCAGATCAAATTATTATTTCTTGGTGACTGCAAATGCCTAACCATCGTTTGAGCGTTGTTGCTGGCTGCACCGTAACTAGAGCTTTGTACCTGATGTAGGGCAAAACTAGATAAAAATGATTTTATATAGTCAAAGCTGTTATCCCAATGCTATGTTTAAACACAAAGTATTATGCAAAGATCCTAGTTTTAATATTTTTTATTCTGGTTTTGATTTCTAGTCCTGCTGTAGATTCTAATTGTTAATCATTGTTAGTTATGATTGAATAAGCAATTCTTACCAATGAAGTTTGTAAAGTTAAGCATACTCATCATTGCCTTTCAGGTCTCCCACAGTTTAATACATCGAGTGATGGCCGTTCGTCGGATTGAGTGGGAGAGATACGCAGGAACAGCAATACCTGGAAAGCAGACCATAGGGAAAGAGTTGTCTGAAATTCTCCATACCACATTGTTTTATGAAAGTTGGAGTAAATCCTTTTCACGGCTTCCGTTCTTCCATAACGTGGACCCTTCATTCATCGCAATGCTTTGCAAACATATCAAAGTTTTTCATTATTCTGCAGGAGACATAGTCATTTATGAGGTAATCTAACATTGTGTCTAGTGGTTGTTGAATCGTAGATTGGCGGTCTGAGGAAATTCAATTCCTCACAAAGAATGGTGTGAAGTAAACTAGTGCGAAATGAATATTTCTATATATCAATGCTGCAGCCATAACAACCTTAGATAGCATATTGGAGTAATGATCTTTTCATTGCGAGAGTTGCTACATTTCCATCTTGAAAAGCCAGTGCGTGAAACCAGAAAGTGCCATCAACTTGCAAAGCAACATTTGTTGCTGTTACTTACAAATTGTTCGCAGATTTTGTAATTAAAACAAAACGATACGTTTTATTTTAAAATGTTTGTTTATCTTGAGATTGAGTAACGAATCTTTTCGCTGCAAATTTAACCCCAACACTGATCATACATTTTGAAATCCACTTCAGTATTTCATCTTCTCTTCAGCACTGCCTTTTTCTTTATGTCAGGCCTCATGAAATAGGCTATGGTCTGTAAAGTTTTACAATGCGGCCTACCAGAACCTTTGAAAATATTTAACACTTCATACAAAAACATATACGAGCAAGAGGATGCGTAATGGAGTTAGGTCCGTGCGGGTCCGTCTAACCTACATCGTGGGTGTTAAGCCATATTTATTGCGCCCAGTTTAGACTTACTTGTTTTGCATACATATTACGTTCCTCTACCTTCTCTCAATGGTATCTTCTTCATGGTGTTTGTTTTGTATTTTGGTTTATTTTCGTTGAAATAATGTACCTTGCTTTCGTTTTTGTTTATCAGCGCTTCTCGTTTTGTTTCACAATATATTTTGGGTGCATGCCATTTGAAGCATTCTTGCGATTTTGAATACAAGTAGAAAACTTTTCTATGACTCTTGTTGAATGAGTGAAAAACACAACAGTGTTATTAATCATTGGATAATCACTTACTTGTTTCATAGTAACTTTTTGGCAGCAACCGATAGCATGTGGTCTTTTAAAAACATTTTTGTTTCCATCATTATTCTCTTTTGAATTTTTCAAGCCTACTGCAAATTTTGTTCTTCCGCTATCTTTGAGAGATGTTGTTTTTGTTGTTATTTAGAAATATTATTTTTTAAGTATGACTGTTGATAGTTTTGTTATGGTGTTCTATCAAAGTCACAATTGCATATACCGTGTATCATACCTTTTTACCTATGTACCTTTTTATTTCAGGGTGACTTGTCCAGAAATTTGTACGTCATATACCAAGGATTATGCACAGTTGCCTCAGAAGATCTTGAAAAAAAAGTCAAACTACTCAGGGAGGGAGATTATTTTGGAGAGTGTGAAGTAATGCAGTGAATGTTAAGAACTTCGTTGCAAAACTTAATGCAGATTTAAAATCAATCGCGTTGTTGTACTTGGCTGCAGTGGCCGATGGGTGAGAACGCTGGCACGACGTTCAAAAGGACGTTCGGTTGGTTCTACACCTATCGAGGGCACGCGGCTGTGTTTTCGTAAAGGCACTTAAAGATATGCTTACCGGAGCCATTTACGTTTAATGTTGTTTCTTTTTCATTTAAGTCTATATTTTTTAATCAATCACACACTCAGATACTCTTCGGATGCGGATCACCGACCACTGTGGTTGCTGAAACCACCTGCAAACTGTTGATATTGGGTCGTAAAGATTTGGATGAGACCTTGGATTCTTTTCCTACGCTCCAGTCTCAGATGAGAAGGATTGGAAGCAATCAAGAATACGAAAACAGCATCTTGGAAGCAATTCAACGTAGCAATGAATTGGATGTCAGCACTAGGTTAGAAATTCGTTCTGTTTTATTGAAGTTTTCTCTATGTTATCAGTAATGTATTGTATATGTTTCTCGACCCTAACTTTTTATGGTTAAGGTAGGCTTATATAATTATTCTATTTATATGTTATTCAAACTGGGTGTAAGGGCTACAATATGGGTCCAATGTGTGCAGTCGAGCTATCAGGGTCCGAGAAAACTAAAAAACACAGGATGTTGTGATTTGGTAAAAAAAAATTGAATTTTATTGATTACTTTCTTGAGGTCCAAGAAGATAGATGGAAGAAGTTGAATTCTTCTGATATTTTTCTTGGAGGTGTACAAAAGATCATGCTTAAAAAGTCATGTCTACAGTGTCGCGAGAAGATTTAAAGCCATATTTAGAATTGCGTTGATTCACAATGGAAAAACTTGCTCATAAATTCCACGACTGATTTGTACCTGTACCTTGATCTTGTAAGAAGATAGTCCAATTTGATCCACAATTGTCATAATCTTTCCAGCTGCTTGTCTTCTGCGGTTAGCCAAGGTTAAAACGTACGGCTTCTGTGGAGCTCGTTGCATCGATCTGCTTCCTACGTATCAATGCTGTCTCCTCGATGTCCTCTTCCGCTGAAATAATGAACACCGTTGAGGGCTTTACGTGTGTCCACTGGCCAGGAAGTTGCTTTCAGTCTGGCTTCTACAACCCGGTTGAGGCATCTCCATAAATGGGGTCACATCCAAAAGCAACTTCTCAGTCAATATGGTTTTGTAGAGGGTTATATACCATGTAGGTTCGGAATGGCCCGTTTCGGTGAGTCCGATTCGGTGAGTCCGATTCGGTGAGTCCGATTCGGTGAGTCCGATCCCTTAACGGGGGATTTTTTCAATTTTTTTTTTTAATTATTGGGTACCATAACCTAATTATCATTGCCGTTTTAGGATTAGGGGTTAAGGGTTAGGGGTTAGAGGTTAGGAACTCACCGAATCAGACTCACCAAATCGGACTCACCGAATCGGACTCACCGAATAGTAGCAGACCCGTATAGGTTATATACAATACAGTATGCCTCTACGCAAATTGGAGTGTTCACTGTTCAGGGAGCTGGTTGATACTCAACTGCCATCTCTGAAGATGCCGTGGTGTACGCTAAGGGTTAGCCCAGGTTGAAATCTAGGTATATTCCTGGTAACTTCCGGGCCTATAGGCACGTATCAGCCCCCTGCACCGATCTTTATTTTTAGCGGCAGTGGGCAGTACGATGGACAGGCACCCTATGGGGACGGCAGCTCGGTGCATCCTCCATGAAAGTTGCACATGCACAACACGTGGGCAACGGTTCACCCATCTCAATACATCGCCTTAAAAAAAGATAAACCAATGCCTGGACACGACCATACACAATACTTCCGGTTTATGTAGGGTGCTAATGCAGTAATTTAGATAGATTAAACTTTGCTTGGACCACCAATTAGATTTTGAAATGATGGCATTTTAAATCTTATTTTATAAAAGTCTTGGCGTTAGTAAAATCGTTACTTGAAAACTTTATTAACGACCCTTTTTTCAGCCATCGTATGAGTTTGTATTACGACACGGAAGTCTTAGACTTTGGATTGAAAATTTGCGGTCAGAGTGCGCAACAGAAGCCAGCTATTATTATAAACGACGTTTGTTTCACTCGTCTGGGTGTAGTTGAGCAAATGCTTTCCTCTCTCCTCGGCCATTTCTCATTTGACCCCCACAGTCATGGCTATCTGGTCTATGAAACAGCAAGGATTTGTTTTATCCTCATTTCCCAAGTGATTATTCCTTTGCAGGTTTGTAGTGTTTATAGGTTAACTTCTGTGCTTAGTTTTGAAACAAATACAATATATTGCTTGTTTGTATGAAACCGGTGAGCAACCGCATTAGGCTTGTTTTTAAATTGTTTAGGCTACCTATATTTATTGGAGAACATAACACGACTTGTTTGCATCGCAGAGTGATTGGATAAAATACCTAGACCGCAAATCAATTCTTTTTTACATGAAGCGCGTAGGTCAGACGCGCACGCAAGACTTGAACCAGCGTTGCTTGGTCAAGCTGTTTCTTCGTTGATGTTAATTTACTGAACATCAAACAATTTTATAAAAGCCAGTTGCAAAACGAGCAAAACATCGTAAAAACATAAAGTACTAGGCCTACAATCCCTACATACTACACGAGCTTGTGACAATGTGACAGCGACGACATTCCAAGGTGCTGCGACATAGTGATCGGTATCTTTATTTAGAACAAATTTTATCAATTTATGTGCTGTTGTTTTTTATTCGAATGGAAATAATTAATTGTAACCTAAAGCAACTGAATGAAGTAATTTTTGACAAAAAATTGCCAAGATTTTTCAGACTTGCCTTCGACCAGGAGAACACATGTGTGATTATGTGTTTCAGTTTGCGTACTTGCCAAGCAACCTGGTGCTATTGGTTTTGATTTACTTTCTGGACTTGATCAGCCTATTTGATCAATACGTTAAAATACACACTTGCTACTACACCTCCGAAGGCGTTCTGGTCAGTTACCCTGCGAGATGCGCTCTTCGCTATTTCAGCTCAAGCTGCTTCGTTGACTTTTTGTCTTGGTTTCCCTTTGAAATTTTTCCTCTCTTGAAGATGCGTGGTACCATATCGGAACAACAGTTCCGTTTTCTTGGTGTAATTAGAGTGAACCGCTTGCTTCAGATGTACAAGGTGAGTAGTCTGCGTATGTTTTCTTCTTATGTGGTGGGCTACTGTATTTTGCGTTGTACGTGCTGCTTGGAGAACACATCAAATTGTAATGAAACATTATACTAATGTCACACACACACCATGACACAGCAAGTGAGCTCATTTAATCTACCTCGAATATTTATGGCTTTACTGAATTAAGCTACAGTTAATAACCTGTTCAAAATTAAACTGTATTGATTTATTTTAGACTACTAACGTGTAAACGGAATTGCTTTATCACGACATTTTTTTCTCCCAACTTATAGGTCCATGCGTACTTTTCGTATTGGCTTTCCGGAATGCGAGAACACAAACGGGCTATAAAATCTTTAAGGAACACGATATACGGGCTCCTTATTCATCATTGGTTTGCCTGCATACTCTTTGTTGCTGCTTGCCGACCAGAACTGTACAACGTAATTGTAACCTTTACTTTTAAAGTTTTGTAATTGGATTGAAAAAGGCCAACAACGTTTCAAAAATTTGTCAAAAGAAAAGCGTCGCATTTGGTTTTTGTAAGAAGTTGGTCAGTGATAACGTTATAAAACTGCAAAACTCTTTCAGCTACGAGAATGCTTTGCTGCTTCAACTAGCTTGGAATAATATAATCATGTTTTTATTTGCGCCCATTGCGATAACATACAGACACTGCGATCACAGATGCGATACACCAAACGACAGGAAGCAGCGAAGTGACATATAGTCTTCTAGTCAGCTACTTCACTTATTTTGGCATGCCATGAAGTGTCTTTGCCGAGACACAGCCAGCGACACAGCAAATAGTTCTTTTTAGTCTAATATTATCTTGTAATCCTACGACAGTTGGCAAAGTGAAAAAATGTTAATCGCTGCTGGAAATAATCTTTTTTTCTGAATTCAATATTTTCCCGCCTTTCTTATTCAGAAAGACGCAGTCTACTCACTTGATCCCAGCATGGTGGTGGTGAATGCGTCTGGGGGTATGAGTTATTGCTCTAATACGTCATGGATCCACGACATAACTGCCAAAAAGTTATTCCCTTCTATGGAAGTTTTGCATTCTGTGAGCGATCAGTACGTCATCAGCATGTATTGGGCAACTTCCACCTCGGTTTGTGTTGGCTACGGAGACATTCACGCCAACAACCCTATTGAGATGCTTCTAGCTTCATTGATCATGGTGTTTGGAACTGTCTATTACTCGTATGTCCTTGGTGGGATGTCCGCTGCTCTTCAGACTGATGACGTCAAACGGGCGAACTACAAACGACGATTGTCCGATATCGCCAAATTCTTTAAAGTTTATAACGTCAGCAAGGAAACTGAGAACCAGGTATGAATTTTATAACGTTTCGTTATGAAAACACTTCTTTTTGGTTGTGTTTCAGAAATTTTTTATTTCGAAATACGTTTGCTATGTTGTAAGTTACTGTATTCTAATGTGACCCAAGTTTTGTAACCTTTTTATAAGGTAAATTGTTGAAATATTCAGTGGGTTGATTGTTAAAGACGTTAAATTAGGAATTAATCTCATCAGAGACTTTTTAAAAAACGTGGATATTTTCAGAATTGGGTTTTATGCTACTTAAAGAAGAAAGTTGGCAGACCTTTTCTTTATGGGTTGAGCTTTTTAAAGCTACCACCTGCACTAATATCAGTGCAACCATATTTATGAAATGGAAACATTTAAAAAAGTCGTGTCGTAAGCTACCATTGCGGAAATGCGTTCGTAATGTTTTATATGTCTGCAGTCCCTGGACACATTACTGCGGACCAATCCCAAATTAAACCCCGGCCATCTGCTACACGCAACCACGCTGAGATATCCACCAAAGCAGCGGCTAAATTCAAGAAAGCCATTTGTACGCGCTTCACAAGACCTTCTGGCAGCCTCTGGTGGAAGCCCTAGCAAACAGTGGTGCCACGCGGCGTGGTGTGAACAATGGTCAAGCAGCACATCCCCACTTCGCCAAGTATTCAGATCCCCGACCGAAAACCAGCTGGGACATGGCCTCTTTAGACTTGCCTCATCAAGGCGTAACCGTTTGCTCACTGGTGTTGGACGCTATGGTGCAGACATGTTGCGCTGGGGCTTGGCAGAGAGTGCTGCTTGTGAGTGTGGTGAAATGCAGACGGCAGCCCACATTATCAAGGATTGCCGGCTATACAGACCACCTCATGGTATGGAAGGCCTGGTTTCTATCGACGATGACACCAGGCAGTGGCTAACCAACGGATGCCCTGACATGTAGTGACAACACGAGAAAGAAGAAGAATCCCAAATCCTTGTAAAGTTGATTTTAAATTGTTGAGCTATCATAATTTACACTTGAAAATATTTTCTGTTGATAGAATTTAAATCGGTATATTTTCCTTCATGACAAATTGTTACGTCTTGCTGTGTTTATTTTATCAGGTGCTCGATTACTATTGCTACCTTTGGGACCGAACCGGGGGCGTCAGTCCGAACAAACTTTTTTCTGGCCTGCCCTATTCGTTGCGCACCAGTGTATGTCAGAGCATGTATGGCCCCATGATCCGTCAGGCCTTCGAACGAGGTGGGATGACTGACAAAGAGACCAAAGCGTTTTTTCGATTACTGTCAAGACACGTTATGCCGGCCTTGTTTATGAAGAAAGGGGTTATTTGCAGGTAAAAAAGCGGTTGAGTGTTTACGTAGGTAGCTGTGATTGTAATTTCAGTAATGGAAATATCTGACATGGCCTAGAAGGTGTCAATCCTGCTTGAGAGTAATATATCAAAACAGCATTTTCGTTGGCTGAATTTCCCTGAAGATACAGCGCTTTTATTGAATATGTGATGAGTGGGCCACTTTTACACACGTAACAAGCTCAAATCTTCAGTTACGCCACTTGTTTTCACTTTCAAGATGTTTTGCTTTAGCTAGACGGCAAGACGTTCTTGCTGACTGTCTTTCAATATTACGGTAAGAATTGCTCTATTCATACCCCAATATTTATTCTTTTATAAAATTTGCATACGTGTCGTTGAATAATGTTTATCTATTTTATGTCAGGCGAGGTGATATTGGGACTGAAATGTTTTTCATACAACGTGGAACTGTGTCTATAATAGACGAAGATGACGATGAAACAGTTGTAAAGTTTCTTGGACCAGGACAGTATTTTGGAGAGGTATCTTGAATACGTTGTTGCAATTGTGAAAGAACATTTGTCATGATATACATTTCAATTAGTCTGAATCAAGTTATCATTGCACGGGACATTATTGCACATTATTCGGCTGCATAGCCGAGATGTAAGAGGCCTGGCTCGACTTGCGAAAGGGCGCTGGTTCGACACCGCTCAAAAACATGTGGCTGTGTTTTTACCAAGACACTTAAAAGGTGTAGCGGACGCTGCTGTTCAGCATACACGCTCATACATAGCCATCAGTAGGACGGCGACATTCCTGGGCGAAGTCGGCAAGGAATGATCGGACACGAAGTCGTCTTTACTGCTGTATCGTCCACTGACTCAAATTCAACCGAATAGTGCTTGCCTGTATTTGTTTATTGATTTTAATCTTTGACTGAGTAGGGCTTTCAAGGAATAGAATCCAGTAATATAAAAAGTAAGAAAAACACCCGAATGACTAACGCTCCACCACCAAAACTGGATACAATCTATTGTCGCTTCTACATTGTTAACTAGCTCGATTAGGCCTACAACCGGAATCGACTTGAGAATTGAGTCTTGAGTCAGAAATCATATTACTGCTGCACCAAAATCATAGCATACAAGTTCTAAACATAATACTATACTGATCCAAAAACGTTATACTAGCAGCAGCAGCAGTAGAAGCAATAGCAACAATAATACTGATTATATAGAATCATGGTTTAAGCTTCTTAAGAATGGTTCTAGTTTGGAATAGCGAGCTTTACACACGATCATACAACGCAACACGACGGCAGATCTACGTAACGATGAACTATAGTTGGAATTCGGCAAGGCGCCTTACAAAAGGTTGATTGCTAGATTGAATTTTCGAGACGTGAAGAGCAGTCTACGGTATGCGCTCAAGGGCCAGAATCTTCTGGAATACAATTCTAGTGACGTGGAGCGCATGACGTCTGAGACAGAGCTCTCTGGCGCTACAAAGGCATGCCTGAAGGTGGACACGAAGATTGGCTTCCATGCCTTCCAGTCCACGTAATCTAAATCTTCAACTCCCGGGCGTAACACTGGATACGACAAAAATTGCACTGGGAGTAGCCAATCCATCGTAT
Organism: Aplidium turbinatum; assembly: GCF_918807975.1. Lineage (NCBI taxonomy): Eukaryota > Metazoa > Chordata > Ascidiacea > Aplousobranchia > Polyclinidae > Aplidium > Aplidium turbinatum. Next base: position 27,914,683 of record NC_137475.1, on the reverse strand, counting down.
TGTTTGTGTTTGTTTTCAACCAAACTGACATGTGTCCCAAATTAACAAGTAGACTACTCTTGCATGAAGTCACTGCTGAATAATTTGGCATTGGAACTAAGTTGAAGTTTTCTCGTGCATCGTTTAATTAGATTATTGTCGACGCACTTTGCACTGTGTCAATAAATAGTTGATGTTGCTTTTTGAAGGTTGCACTGATATTCGAAACACCAAGAAGCAACACAATCATAGCGTCTACCAACTGCGAGCTAAATACTTTGAACAAAAAAGATATGGACGGTATACTCAATGTGTTCCCACAATTTCGAGACAGGATGACTGCCATTGCGCAGGTGTGCTTGAAATGGTTACTTTTTATCATCAAGTTATGTTAACAATGCTCAAATAGTTTACAGCAGTGGTTCTTAACCTTTTGCCTTGTCGGCAATCGACACCACCTTGAAATTACCAACCAGTTTTCGTACCCCCTCATAGGATTGGCTGAAAAGTAATAGTCGCCTACAGTTAGAAATTTTTCTTGAAACCTGGTAAAGACAACTTTGCTTTTTACGTCGTATTATAACAAACCTTAATAATTCAGCATCCCCGCACTGCCTAGGCACAGGTCTCGCACCCCTTAGTGGTGTCTGCATTCCTGGTTAAGAACCCCTGCTTTACAGCAATACCAGACAGATCTAAACTAACTTCATGCTAATCTGTTCGACAAACATGTTTTTCTTTCTCATTGAACTTCTAAACTGACTGCTGCTTTTGCAGATAAATGTCAATTAATGCCAAACAACAACAATATGGTGTGCAAAGATTTATCAGAATTTTTGTGCTCCGTTTCTTTGATATGACACGTTTGCAGTTATATACTTAGAAGAAAACCCACACACACCTTTGTCATGTTTTGTGTGCTGTCTTTGGACAGTTTCGGTGATTACATGATGTATGTTATGTGGCGTATACTGGAGGGGAAAGTTAGGAGTAAAAAAACGTTGAGCTAATTTTTTTATTACTTATTATAACTTTGTTTAATGTGTTATCCTCTGTTTTTCTCTACCAACGCTACTTGTTATTGGTATTTGCATAAATCCAGTTAAGTGAACACGTATTTTTGTTTTCAAATAGCAATTACCCAAGAAATTATCTGTGACTGAACAAAGAAGTAAAAAAATGAGTAGCTGGTATCGAAAGTCTTATTTTTTGCCTGGTTTGCGCTTTTGTTGTTTATAAACCTATTAGGACTACTTGAAGCAGTGGTTGGTTTTGAATCTTTATCCTCGGACTGACAAAGCCTGATTGGTTGTTCTTGGCAGTTTTGCATACTGTACTTGTAGAGGTTTTTGACGCAGGCCAGGCTAACGAGATTAGCAGAGTGAAGTTTCCGATTGTTGAAGTGTTGTTGGGAAATTATTCCATCCATTAGCTGCCACTGAATGGAGTGCAATTCTTAGAATGCGTTGCTCAAGCGCATACACCGAGAGTCGAACCATCGACGCTTGATCTTAAAGACCCATACTAACTACCTGCTTGAATAACCGGTCTGATTTCGCATGGCTGGCCTAATTTTTTGCAGGCAACATTTTCACCGTTTGAAAAATGAATGAGGCTGTTCACCAGGCATTTAGTTAAATAACATGATGCATTGATGCGTTCTACTGGTGAAAATTAAGCTAAACTATTCATGCTAGACAGGTAGTCACTACCTGGTCTAGCTCCCTGAAGAAGTCAGTCGTTTTTGATTGACGAAACGTCGGAATAAAAGCAGATTGTCAGTTTATATATCGTGTGATAGTTTAGCTTAATTTGCACCAGTAGAACGCATCATGTTATTTCCACCGTTTGTTGGGACAGCTCGCTAAACATGACCAACTTTGCTTTTTCTTTGAAACGTAAAACAGCAAGATTTTGCTTCACTTTTGACAGAAAATTCTTTTTTCTTTATTCATTTTGAGATTTTAACAATTTGGTTTCGTTACGAGCTTGAAAGAAATATGAAATGCTCGTGCATGCGAATACTACAATGCAGAAAGTGTCGTGAAGTAAAAAAATCCTAGTCTTGCGTAAAAAAGTGTAAGCTATAGTGAAATTTTATGCTTCTGAATCCCTTGTGTGGATTCAGGTTAACTAGTCAGCGCGGTAAAATAATTAATGTTCATTTTAGCTCTGACGTTTATGACAGTATTTTAACTTGATGTTCATTATACAGCGTTCATTTAAGATCTAGACAAAGGTCTACATGGATATAGTCCACTACTGACTATTTTCAATTCGGAGTGTTTTCAACAAGACAACATTTTCAAAAATTTGTTTCGTTTAAATCACAGGGTTTGTGGACATTTTTATCCTTTTTGACTTCCTGTTTTCTGTCGTAAAGCAAAACCAAACCACGACAATTCAGTATTTTAGATCGGTATTTAAGACACTTTTTTGTTACGAGATGCAATCTTAATGTAACTAAATCTACCTATATATGAAAAGCGTCTTCGTTCTCCGCAGGAAAAACTGGCCATTACCGCGTGCAATGTTTGTGGACAGTGGATTGCATTTATAGTTTACGTTGCATTGCCCACTTTACCAACAAATTTACAAATTTTAACAAAAAATAACATAATTTTTGTGAAGCTACCATCTTGTTGCCTCATCATTAGCACAGTTGCAGGCCTAAACCCTAAGGTTTGTGATCTGTCATAGGTCTACTCTCGTTTCTACCGTGAACTAATGTAGGTTACCATAGTTTAACATGGGTCATGCCAATTTTTTTGACCCCCTATTTTAATTCGGAATGGCCCGTTTCGGTGAGTCCGATTCGGTGAGTCCGATCCCTATTCTGTAATTTTTTCAATTTTTTTTTTTAATTATCGGGTACCGTAGCCTAATTATCATTGCCGTTTTAGGGTTAGGAGTTAGGGTTAGGGGTAGAGGTTAGGAACTCACCGAATCGGACTCACCGAATCGGACTCACCGAATAGTAGCAGACCCATTTTAATTCTTTGTGTACTACTGTACACCACTGTGTTTATCTTTTCTAGGACCGGCAGCTACACGGCACACACTCCTCCACCTACGATTGTTCATCTGTCCACAGGAGAGGGAGCGGCTATTTGTCTTTGTTACGTGCAAGAGATTTGAAAGCTTTTAAAAAAGCAAGGATTTTTCGGGTATCTCATTGTGATTTGTTGCTTCTTGGTTCTATCTTAGGTCACATCTGATGCATGCAAACTCTTTTCATTTGTCTATGTCCACTGTGCAGTTGTCTACCTTTACCACGCTAAGCTATGTGGGTGATGCTATGCTACTAGAAGTTAACGAAACATTTCATAATGTTGACTTAAATGTTTGTTTGATATATCGCTTCTTGATGTCAGATTACCATATTATTTTATTGTAGTTTTTGTGCTATTACGCTTTGCTGTTCTAACCACGAAGATCCGGTTTGTCATGTTGTACTTCTCCAAACGTCTACCCCCGACTTTGTGTTAAGGAAAGCATTTCATTTCATTTCAGTAGTTTGTTGATTGAGAGAATCTTTGTTTCCGTACTGAGAAAGTAGCATATCTTTAGAACCTTACAGTGCCTCTGACAGGTAAATAAATTCGCTAAATTTACCTAAGATACCAAAAAGATGACACTAACAAACTTTCTTGACCAGCAAATCGTAAAAAATGTCAACAGGCTACTAAGTTACACGCTTGCAAACTTTCGTTAATTTCGGTGAATCTGGCACTCATTCAATTGCGAAAATAAAAATGGCAACACCGCTGTGACGTCACCATGGGTGGGAAGGATACATTCTTTCTCTGTGGTGACTTGGTAAGGTATGGTATGACTATTGCAAAACGTAAACGTGTGGGGCTCTGTTGATCTAAAGCATTTGCAAAATGAGAATTACCGAAATGAAAACGTCCATTCATTATTACTATCAAGTTTAGATCAAATAGGTTGAGTTTATTTTTTATCAAACAGCATCTCACTTCCATTGAAATTGCAGTTTTTTTAAACTCCTGTAGGGCTACAATTTTAATAATTTTTTATTTGTCCCAATCTGGCTATAGCCATTTGCAGTGTAACAACAGTATCTCACAAACAGTACCCTTAATTTATGGTTGAGTTAATGCCTGCAAATTGCTGCTAGGCCTACGTGACAGTGTTAGTGACAAAGACCGTGTGCTATCTTTTCACGCTTTCCCACAAAACAAGGTGCTGAGAAGAAAATGGTCAAAGTTTTCTTCAAGTGTTCGAAAGTGGGATAGGCCATACAAAACTAGTCGTATGTTCTTTTCACTTCTCTGGAGGTGATTTTGTTAACACTACTTAAGTAAAAATGAGCTTGAGCGAACTTTACATTTTGAAGAAAGTTGTTGATGATAATTCCAGCACTTTCAAACAACAACGTTTGCAAAAACGTACCTTCTTGCACAGTTAAGGTAGGCTTTTACATGTATAGACTCTGCTATGCACGGTAACTGTATAACTAAGATTTTGTTAACACCGGCACTGACAGCTTGCATTGCGCAAAGCTCACTACTTGCAGTTTCAGCACTTTGGCAAGGTTGGCGAAAGAACCATTTCTGTGGCTCTTTACGTTAATGGAAAATCACCACACGGAGGTATATACCTTCGTGGTCATTTTTTCAACAATTTTCCAAGTCCAGATGGCCGTTACACCGGATTTCAATGGCCAATTGAAGACACATTATGAGAGAGAGAGAACTTTTATTTATTTATGAATAGTGAATATGAATGATGATTCGTACGATTTCTTCATTTTTCACTTCAAGTATATTTTAGAATTTGTAGGAACGTATCCTGAACAGTTTTATTAAACTGCAAAAAACAATAAATCTTTGAAAAAAGCAACCGCTTGTACCAACTCCGACCAAACTGTGATCCACCAATTGCATCCAGGAAACTATTTGTTTCATCTCTCGCTAACGACGCCCACCCAGGATGACGTAACACCACCAAAGTCCTCCCAGAGCAGTGAAATATTGACTTTCGCCCGTGGTGGCGCTGGGGAGCAGGCGTTTGATATAAATTTCGCCCTAACCAGTCGAGCTTCGAGGTTAAGATTAAAACGTTCGCTAAGCATAATTCTGCGCTAGGAAAGTAAAAAAGTTACTATACTTGGATCCAACCTGTCAGGGGCACTTTAAACCTGGTAGCTTCGATACTTGTAGAGGCTTTGAACCAGAGCGAGGTTGAAGCGTTCTTTAAGTGCACACCCCGAGAGTCGTACTCGTGCCTCTTCATCTTGCAGTTTCTTCATTTACAAAGTCGAAAGCTTAACCAACTGAGGTACAGTTAATTGCACATCTCGACAAATTAGCGTATAACATTTTACGTAGAGGCGAGCCATTGACAAGGACGCTGCGTTCAGTTTGGTTTGGAACCACCTTTCCATTATTTTTTCATTCCTATCTGGCTTGATCACCGTTTACCAAGCTTGCTTCTTCAGCCACAGCATAGTGCTCTACACGATCAGCTACTTGATGGATGTATGGTGAGATCATTTAGCATTCAACCTGGTCTCAAATACGTAACCGATCAACAAAACATTACCATAGTTCAGTGCATAATAATTAGGCCTATTATTAATATTTGTAATTTGAAGAATCATTTCAGTTTTGTTATTGTCTGATTATCAGAGATTTGTAGTATTTCGTGTCGTTATTTTATGAAGCAAACATATCCTAATAGTTACGCAAATTTAATTAAGATTTGTCGATTTAGAAAAATGTTGCTTTGGCAGGTTTGTGGCAGACATGGTGGTCAGCTTCCATACGACTTTTTACGATCAATTTTGCACCAATGTTGATTCATTAGAAATGATTAATATTCGCTATGCCAAGTCTCTTGATCTTTTTGCTCTGGATTTGGTTGCTAATCTCCCCATGGAAATTGCATTTGTATTCACCACAAATTTGAATTTGCAATTGACCATCATTTGCTATGCAAGGCTGAATCGGTTGCTTCGTTTTTATCGACTCCACCATATTTGCAAAGACTTGTCTCAGGTTATAAAGAACAAGTGAGCGGTTGTTATCTTCAAGTTAATATTACCTCGATGCAAAAATGCTTGTCCATACGCCGAGTAAAACTCTCCAGCAGCGCAACCTTGGTGGATTTACACGTTCATAGAGCCGATTTGACTGCCAATATTATCGTTATGAAGTTATTGATTCTATTTTAAATTTTCAAGTTTTACTTTTTTGTATCTTTGACTTGGCTTCTGCAAAACGGAAGAATTTTAACTATTTGTGTGATCTCATCAGCTTTATAAGATTTGAACGCTAGTCATCGAAGGCTTACCGTGTTGTCGAATCGTCATGTATCGTGGGGATAACCTAATGTTGAAAACAACATGGTTATTTTATATACAACCGACTTAGCCATAACAAAATTTCACAGTGTGCTGGTGGTCCGCTTCTACCAGTCCTTGCTCTACATTTGCTTCACAATTAACTTCGTTGGATGCGTGTGGCAAGCGCTCGCTTGTCCCTCGGGTGATTGCCAGGCCAACTCATGGGTGCACGGGGAGAGCACAAGTGAGCTATTAGGTTTAGGCGTTTCTTGCCTAATTTATTGCGACATCCCTTTACTGGGTTGAACTTTGTTGCACTCTGTCAGTTGCTTGTTATAAAATATTCCTATTGTACAGCGATAAACATGGGTCAACGCATAACTGTGAACTAACGGGAATTTCTCTTGTTACTAATGTAATACTTTAATACAACGATGAAGAATCCATCTTTGCATCGCATGCTACGTTTAAAATGCAAATATTGGTCTAAATTTGAAAAAAATTGCCTAAATATTTCCAGCACCATATCGTGCAATAATTTGATTCAAGTTCGTCGGTTTTGTTTCTAATGAAACACCATTTGATAAGGCTTAAATAATTTACTTACGCATATCATTAGAAGATGCCTGGTAAACATGCGATTTATTGACCACAGCAACGAGCAATAAAAAGACTAATACACTTCCCAGGTATCCCGGGTGCATCCTTTGTAAAAAGCCAGGCCGCCTCTTGGGTCGACTGTCTGTATTGGGCTGTTGCAACGATGACATCGACCGGCTATGGCGATATTAAACCTTTGAATGGAACTGAAATGCTCTACGCTTGCTCAGTGATGGTTCTTGGTAAGCTGATATTCGGCTACGTGCTTGGTTTGGTCGCAGCTACTATCGCTAACGACGAGAGACTTAGAGTTATGTACAAGCAGAATGTGTCGGTAAGTTTATTCTTTTTCCAAAATGTACTTGTCTTTTTTTATGTTTCACAGCAGTGTTTCAAATATTCTACAATAAAACGCCTGATAGCATTCTGCCAAGCATTGAGTATTTGCATTAGTAATATATGTATGTACGTACATTAGCTGGGCCGTTGAGAGAACATTTCGGGCCCGGTACCAAGCAAAAATCTTGGCCCTCAAAGCTTTAAAAAGCAAAGCAACTCGCAAAATGACCTTGCATGACCGTCGCTGAAACCTGAAATGCCCTTTCACATCTTTTCAAAATTACTTTTGCTCATAAATATAAGGCATTTTTGGGCGTTTTTACATTTTAAAGTAATTGCACTAACATTAACATCATATATATCTAGCATTGCACGAAAATCTCTAGCCAATTAAGACGAAATGCTTATTGTGAAGGGCAGGAAGGTAGAAAAATGACCGGGCTAGGTGTAGAAAATGTGCAAAGAATAAAAACTAAAAGTCAAGAAATTTCACATTTCCTGCATATTTTCTTCTGTGAAATATTTCACTACTAGAGTGTGGCGTCCTCATAAAACCCCGTGTCGCTACAGATAGGATTAATACTACAAAACGTGCTCCATGCCTACTGCCCAGCAAACAATCCAAGCAGAGCAAATTACATCAAATATAATGTGTTACTATCTAAAACCTCGACAGCCTGTTTTACCCTAAAAAGGGGATCATCAGAAAGTCCAGAAAAATATGCAAAAACAATAAATCGGTAACACCTGAAATGATATTAAACATTATAGCTTTAATGTTAAAAAAAAACACCTCAAAATTACATCGGACTACCTCCAACGGATGCCACAAAAGCATCAATTAAGACGTTTAACAGGAAACCAACCAGATTCTCTATGACGTCACAAATGTTGCAACTAAATCTGGTTGCTCTCCATTTGGACGTCTTACTTGAGGCTTTTGTGGCATCCGATGGAGGTAGTCCTTTATAATTCTGATGTTTTTTGTTTGCAAATTAAATTAAGGTTACTAGCAATAACTATTCCCTTTTTCTTTTATTTTTTCGTCTCTTTCGTGGTTGTTCATAATTACTTGGCTCACGACAGCAAAGGTTGTTCACTTATTTAATACGCATCTAACTGAAGATTTTCATCGAAAATGAACTCTGCTTCCTTTAATATCACAAACAGCTTTAACAGCTCTCCATTAAAGAAGTTAATACAGTATATCAGCACTGATATAAAAAAACTGACTTAAAATAAGCTGTTTATTTTTGAATCGACTGGAAATAGGACTTTGGCAGTTGAAAGCTATTATTGACGGGTAACCTTTTTCAATATTTTATAGGCTGTGAAAAGTTGCATGGTTGAACACAAGTTTGGAAAGAAGTTATTCAATCACGTGCTTCACTATTACGAGTACATGTGGATGAAGAACAGAGCTGTTAACGTCATAAAGTTGTTTCACGACATCCCATTCAGGTGAGAAAATCTTTGCTGTCTGGGTAGTAAGGTACCAAAACCCTGCCTTCTGTGCCATCTTAAAACAGTGGCGATATAGTGGTGTGGGTAAGTGTGATACAGTTACTTTTGTTGAAATAGATCATGATTTCAACAGTTAAATTTGCTACAAATTTTGTGGTATTTGCTTGATCAATAGTGACCGAACATACAGACATTCTGTATTCAGGAAATAGAGTAGGTTACCACATTAAAGTGATCCAAGGGTATTGCACAGCTTTTACCACACAGCAATGACTTCGTCCAGAGATATCATTCTTACAAACGCATAATTTTAAACCTTCTTCTTTGATGAGATAGATATATAGGTCTAGTTACTACTAACCAAAAAGTTAAAATACATGTAGATATAACCATATCCACTTAAAATCTATTTCGAAACTTTTACAGGCTTTTTGCTCTTTCCTGCTGTGCAGTGCATGAATATTTCTGTATTATTTGCGTGCGAATATCTGTAAAATCTACTTCAGGTCAAAGTCCCTGGTGGTAGACCTAACATGTTTATAGCCTAATAGTAATAGGCCTAGCCTATGCACATGATACAGCCTATTCTCTCAGAATAGAAATAGCCTACTTTCGGACGAAAAATAATTCCCCCCACAACAAATGTCGGATTTTTCGTTGAAATATTTACCTGAAAAGTTTTTTTAAAAACTACATCAATTTGATCATGCTATATGTTGTAACATAAAATTACTTTGTAGACACTGTGAAAAGTTTAATGACAAAGTCCGATGTAGGTCATGCCAAGGAGTATGCCTAGTGTACCATGTAAATTAGAGATGGTTGCAACTATTGCAAGAAATGATAGTGATGGGCAGTGGCGCCTGGTGCTGTTTGTGAAATTGAAAAATTAAAAAACAAAAAAAAATTGAAAAATTGCATTAAGTTTGGTGCGTTCTGAGCATGTTTTTACTCCAAATTTTGAAAAAATGCATTCAATCTTTGTTGAAAAGTTGATGTATCCCTAAGCTGTATTAAAAAAAAAACTAACAGTATTGCTTTGGAGACAAAAACTTTACTAGTATTGAGCTTAGTCTTGACTAGCCTAGCCGTTGCATACAAGGTTCAAGGGATTTTGAGATGCCCTAGCACTTTCTATAACCTGTTGAATACCCTAACTCTACAGCTAACACTTCTATATTTATGGCTCATTGCTACTCTGCGAAATAAAAACTAACTTCAAAAAGTCTTTAAAGTTATTCGGTTAGGTGGGGCTGTTTTCCATGCAGCCCCAACAGATTCAAAAATTGCTGTAAAATACCGTAAGAGGTGGAGCTTCAAGGATAATTTTTGCCAATCAGAGCGCTTGAAATCCAGAATCTCGGACTGCAAAGAAGTTTGCCCAAAATAGGTGTTGCTAAACGAAACTTTTTATATTTTAATTTTGGATCCGCAATTCTTAAGTGAAAAAAGTAACAGGGTCGGACAAACACAGAGGAAAACATATTTTCCCTCTTCTCTTTCTTTCAGGTGGGGCTGCAGCCCCATGGCACGAGCCGCCACTGGTGATGGCAATTGCCTACTTACAATAAAACAAGTCAAATTTGCATCTATGAATACAGGATCAAGCTAGTCAATATCAACCACTGAGCTATTGAGCGGGGCGGACAACGTTGATGGCGATGATGTGTGATTATTGTGTCCTTTGTCTAATCAAGATTACTGATCACTTGATAGCACGACAAATGCTTATGTTTACCTTCCTGTGGTGGTGATGGAAGGTTGCCGTGGCAATGAAGCTTCTGGGTTCATTCATGGTGTTGTTCTAACAAAATCATCTTGCATTAGCTAAGCAACAATTTAAGTTTTGCTTGTTCGTTCTTGTCAGTGCAAATCGGGGTTGCCAAATTTTTGGCAAAGTACAGTTCCAAAAAAGTTGCTATTTTGTCTAGTTTGTTGCAAATTAATGTTGCCTGACGTTTTCATCAACATGCATTGCACTATTTCGCTGTAGATCTTAAATTGATGGTTACTGTACGTCGGAAAATAAGTTTTTCTTATTTTTCTATATAATCTATAAGCTCTTGCGCGTCAAAATTTCTATGATGTGGCAAAAACGTCGCTTGCCTTCTGCTAAATCAAGCGTCTGTCTAATCAGTCTAATGATTCTATTCAATACTTTACAGGTCTTTAAACAAAATCAAACCAAATTTGAAATAAAACAACACAACAGACTAACAATAAGTAAAGTGGAGGTTGATTGGTTGTGGTGTTATAAACTAGAGTAGAGGTAAAAGCGGATTAATTTTGGTGTTGGGGGTTTAATGAAGCAACAGGTCAAGTTGGGCTATTGGGAGTCGCGCTAATGATCTGACAGCGTTATCGCGACTCTTTTACATTGATGTCATGACCATACATAATGTACTACAGTACCGGTACTGCATTTAGAAAGCCTTGCTCACTAGGTAAATAAGCAGTGAGGAGCATGGCTGTGTAGTTTTTTGGCATGTCCAATTTTACAGAGTCTGAGTCGTTAAAAAAAGAGCGACTCCGACTTGATACAAAACGATGAACAATAAAATTTTTGTTTGCATTCTTTTTTCAAAATATTTTTTCTTGTTCTCTGTATTGCGCTGTTAACCTTTACCAGAAAATAGAAGTAGCCAGTTTTTTAAAAAAAGTTCCCGTTCATTTTCGCTCGCAATTTGAGTGAAATTAAATTTTAAGAAAATGAGAAAGGACAAAAATTTAAATAAATCTGGCAACACTAAAGTCGGAGTCGGTCAGTTGTAGGCCTAAATCGAGGAGTCGATGTCGTATAATTTAGCCCGACTCCACTGCTCATGCCATTTTTTTTCTTGAATGTTTTCCGATCGCTTACCTTGTGCGATGTTCATAAAGTTTTAGATGGTTATGGTTTTCTTACTTTCAGTTTACGAGCTGACATCTTCAGTCAAATTTGCGGAGACATGGTTCATAGCATGGAATTGTTTGCAGGCTGCCCAGAGAACTTCATCCGCCATCTTTGCATGGTGATGGTGCCCACAGCCTACATGCCCGGCGATTACATATGCTTGGAGGTACACTTGCCAAATGATTTAACAAAATTGCTAACTACGGTTGGCTATATCTGGAGTAAGCAAGAAGATTTTGTAAGGATAAACAGATTTAACTTTCTAGATCAAAACTTAAGTGAGGTGATTGTATTTTAGAATTGAAGTCTTAAACTAAAAGTTTGGATAAAGCCAAATAACGCTCTAAACATTTTCTTCTTCTTCTTCTTGCTTTATTCCCACTTCAAGTGGGGTCGCCGGTGCAGATTGCAGTCCTCCACATCACTCTGCCAGCAGCATTTTCTTCCTTCAGTCCCACTATTTCCATATCTTCTGTGACACAATCTCTCCATCTTCTTTTCGGCCTTCCTCGCTTTCTTTCACCAACCTCCAATTGTCTTATTCTTTTTCCGACATAATCTTCGTCGCTCCTTACGACCTGATCCATCCATTTAAGACGTGTCTTTCTCAGCTTGGTAACGCTACAAACTAAATGCACTTTAAGCTTCAAAGTAGCCTACAACTAATAGGTTTTGTTAAAGTGGCATATTTGGTTTCTGACGAATTGATGTCTTCAAATGTTTTTCTAAGCTCTAACCACGGGATTTAGGAATTGAAATCATTTCAGGGCGATATGCGTCCTGAAGCATTTATTCTCTATCGTGGGGTGGCTGAAGTTGTTAAACGAGTAAGGAGCAATAACATTACCATTCGTTTGGTCATGGAAGGAGAAAACTTTTTGTGTGAAAGTTTGATATGTCGGGTGAGTTGCTAGCCGAGAGTGTACTGTAGGCTACTAGGATGGGATTATACGCCAAGCGGTCATTGCTAACAGGCCGAAGTGAAACAAAACTGTTTTTTAGAGATAAAAAGAAATTTTTGAGGTTCATTCTTAAATCATCTAAGGGTATATGTATCAGCAGCCTTGTTTTCTTTCTACTGGCGTGTGCATATCCAATTATCCATGCCATTACCATAACTTTTATAAGTAGCCTAGGCAATTTGCATAAATTAATTTATTGCACTGTCAGCCTGTCACTGAACAGTTTTTTTTTTTTGTTAGAAAATTGAACTTTCTAAACAGAAACATGTCACTCAAAAATTCAAATACTTTTAAACTAACCATGATTAAAGTTTATAATTTGCAAACATTTTGAAGTGAATGTGTTGTGTTTTAGTCTCATATCTGTGCAGTAGAGAATTTTGGCGTGTCCTAAATAAAATTGATTCATCATTGCCGAGTCAGACTCAAAAATATAAGTCCAACTTCCATGGTTATGTGCAAGGCTGTTATTTTTCCCGAGTTGAAATCTTTCCTGAAAAAATGTGGGTGTCTGGTATTTTAACTGCGACATCACAGACCGGTTTAGACCCTCTCCCCACACATATACGAAGAAAGCGGGGATATAGTGAGCTCGGGATACGAAGTCACGTGACCTCGCGAGAGCACTTCTGCGCACAGTAGTGTCACTGTTTGGCAAGTATTCAAAGTTTAAGCAGGGCTGTTGGTGGTTGAGCTGCACGTTGAAGACTAGTTAGTAATGAAGTTTAGTTGTGCAATAGGGACAGAAAGGCTAATGAACGTCTTTTGCATGCTGGTTATCTGTAGGCTATCTGCAAATACACATCTAAATACTTTACAAGTGGATTTAGACTAGGTTTATAAAACATTACGGTATTTTGTATTGTCCATTGAAGCAAATTAGTGTGATCAGTGTTGTTTTCTGTGCAAAGTGGAATAATAAGAAACAAAACAGGCAGTTCTGAGATTATTAAGGTTTCTTTTTTGTATTAAAAACATGACTGAGGTCTGAGGATACTTTTTATACAAAAGATTAGTTTGTGGGCCTACGGTTGGATATGTAACCTTGTCATTGTAGTGAGAGCTTTCAAGAGTTAATTTGTCAGAACAAGAGCTAGTAGTAAGTAAGAGTATGGGTTAATTTCAATACATCACACCATCCATACACTGACTAGTATCATTGACTAATGCAGTTGCCCAGGGCTCTATCATCAACAAAGTCACTGATTTTGGCAAAAATGTATGTAGGCTAATTAAGCAATGTTTGGGAAACTACAAAACTAGCACAATCTGATAAAGTAGGCTATATTAATTTGTTGTTTGTAGGCTACAACTCCATAACAGGATAGCAATATTTGTACCCACAGACATGAAATCATTTGTAAACCTTTGTGCATCTGCCCAAAATAGAAATTGCAAAAACCTGTAAACATACTGAATAGGCCTACACTTTTTGCTACTTCATGTCCACCTGAAGAATTGTTTACTTGATTAAAAATGTTAAAAACTTTCAATCACTCCTTTATGAAACAGAAACATTTCTTCAGTTTAGGAATAAGAAATATGTATATATTATGGAAAGACCTTGTTTTAGAGAAAATTGACATGCAGCTCTGCTCATCAGTTTTGAATATATACTTTGTTAGCTTAATAGACAATATGATATATACTTTGTTAATATCATACTGACCATAGTTATTTTTTTATTCTAAAGGACAAAGGTCTTAGTAGTCTACTGCATAACAGACAGAGTGAACGTAAAGTGCAGAGTTGGCCAGTTTCACAGTAGCCGTAGTTGTAATATACGCTAGTCGCTAGGCCTATATATTCTTAAACTCAGCCGATGGCTGTTTTGGTATTTGGGCACTTTCATTAAAATTGCACACATTTTTACCCCTAAAGTGGCTCTACAGATATAGCTGTAGGCCTATGCTATAATATGAAGTACCGTACATCAGTAGCCTATAGGCCAACTAAAGGGCTAGCTTAGTAGTCCAGAAAGTTATTTATAAACAAAAGTATACATATTACATATGTTAAATTTTAGTAGCAATCCAAGGTTTTAATCTGATCTTTCATTTAGGTTTTATTGTGATAAATTCAGTGCTTTAATAATCTATATTTGTGAAATGGGGTTTGTGTGTTGTGTAACAAGCTGTAAAAGTGGGTACAAGTCTTGCAAGACTGTAGTGAAAGTACCAATGTTTTGATTTCTGAAAGATGAAGAAATGAAAAAAAGATGCTGCTTGTTTCATAAATTTAATTGCAATGTGTGGAAAATCATGTCTGTTACAATACCTACAAAAGGTAAGAATAAGATCAAAAGAATGGCTTGAGTTTGGTTGTTAAATTTATTAAATTAGGTTGAAATTGTGTAGAGTGACAACAGTACTTATTACGGCCTAGCAAATAAGTTTTTTTTCTCATTTATTTACCGTCTTCTCACTTTGATTCTAGGCAAAAAAAGATTCGTTCTGGCGAGGATAGTAGGTCTAAATTATATGTTGTGTACCAATGGGTTGGTTGTACAGTAGCCTAGTACACTACTCAGAAATTGCTAATGTGCACTGCATTTTTTCAGCTTTTCGAAAAAGAGATGAGATGTGTTCTCCAATTGAAGCTGATGGAATCAAACAACAACCAAGTTTGATCTTGGGAAAAGCTAGAGATCTATTTATACTTTGGAAAAAAGAAACCTTTCTGGGCTCACTTCACAGATATTTACTGCATGCATTTAGACCATGGGTGCGGTTCCAGAGTTGGCGCAACGTTGATAACCAACCATCATTTCACCTATGTTCTCACTGGAAAATTTTTGTCCAATTCAATAGAAGGACGGTTTGGGTGGTATCAGCAAGCCAATGGTGGTAATTTTTTCATGTTTGTAAAACAAGTTCTGGAAGCTGAAAAAAAATTCGCACTCTTAGTTTGTTGCAGCAACATGATCTTCTTGCAGCAGGTAACCTCACAACCCTTGATGCTTTTCCACTCGGCTTTGACGTTTCGATGTCAACTGTTCCGTTTACAGATGTTTGATGGTTTACTTTTTTTTTTCTGCGGTTAATGTGAATGACCTCTCCGATGCTGATGCTAATGTGACGTATTTCGTGAGCGGATACATTGGCCACAGTATCTCTCGAGCGCTTGTAAGATGTTATTGGTAAAAAATGTTCATGGGCCGAGTCTCCTTGAGTCGGTACCACATTATCGTGCACATCTTTTTGAAATAGCTGACCGTGGTGGTTTATCCGCTCCCACAGAATACTGCTTTGCAGTGACAGCGCTGGCTGTTCAATATTACACTGCTATATTGTGTGATGACTTGGCTAAGTCGAAACTGTTTAGTTTGTTGAATTAGCGTTTTATTTTTACTTCTTCAATCTTGAATGCCGAAGAGTTTTGTGGTATTGGCGATTTAGTTCAGCAAAAGTGTGGTAATGGACATTCCGACTTTAACTTAATTGTGTGCACTGCATTTAACTGTTTCGCTAAAAATGAACTGAAACGATTTAATGCCCCGGAGATTGCACCTTCCACAATGGTGACTAATCGAAAGGTTCGAAAACTTACTTTAAAAAGGCACACACAAAAGTTATGTTTTGTTTACACGTTTTTATTGCTATATTCTTATTTGTTATACCTCACAGCCAATAGAGTTGCTACTCTCATAAACACCTGAACAGTTTTTCAAGCTTGCTTGGTATTGTACTGTAATGTTTATTATATGCTTACTTCACATTTATTTACAACCAATCGTATGAAGTGAGTATTGGTGAAGTTGCTGTTGTATATTTACGTCTACTTGTCTATATTACGAAACATAGTGTAATTTAAATGGCGATATAAAGTAGATATTTACACTGAAGAATATTTGACTTGGGTAAATTTGATCAAGGTGTTGGAAGCATTAATTACGTTGTTCAAATTGCTTGTATCATCAATCTTATCATTTACTTGCTTCCTTGATTGTCACTATTGCATGGTATTGTGCTCTGTCATGTTACACCATCTGATGTATCTTCTTGAAGAAGTCAATTGTATTGATTGACGAAACGTACGAAAATAGATGTTATCGTTTTCATTACTGAGTAGCTGTTAATAGTGTTAGGTAACATGCGTAACTATAACGTGTCAATGACAGTAGTCTATGTACATGCTTTAGTGC
The DNA here is from genome assembly GCF_918807975.1 of Aplidium turbinatum. Lineage (NCBI taxonomy): Eukaryota > Metazoa > Chordata > Ascidiacea > Aplousobranchia > Polyclinidae > Aplidium > Aplidium turbinatum. The sequence continues at coordinate 27,897,992 of NC_137475.1, read as the reverse complement.
ATTCAATGTTGTGCTGGACTAGTGCGCGTATATATTAATACCGTATAATATATGTTTACAAACCTGCAATAAATTTATATTTTCAACTACAATAGTCATGTATGCTTTTTGCGCATTAAAATGCAGTGGAACGGTTACGAGCAACCTATTTGTGCAAAAATAGTTGTTTGCTACAATCGCCCTTCTCCTAACAACGCCTGAAATCGCCTTCGCGTCCCGATACTCACTATGTCCCCGGAAGAAAGTCATTAATCAATTGTTTTTCCTGACGTGGTGTTTTGACTAGGTACGTCGCCCTTGTTCTCTGAGAGCTCGCACGTACGTTGATGCATTCAGCATGACCATGGATGGGATGCAAAGCGTTGTGGCTCACCATTCCGGGGTTTATGATAAAATACTTGAAAATGCACGAAGATTGTATCCTGAACTACTTCTATGACACTTAAAGCTTTTGTAAAAGCTTAAGTTCAGTTACATAGTAAGTTATGACAATAATTTCAGCATGGTTTTACTTTATTTACGTTTTCCTTGCTGTATCAACTTTACCACACTGCATGGTTGTAGCCTATTTTTTCAGTGACTTGGTTATAATATATAATTATATATAGTGATTTTGCTGTCTCTCCGCTGAACTACCTTGTGCCTATTTTTAGCTGATGGATAGTTGTAGTATATTAAAGTTTAGTTTGTTAGTGCTAAATTTATTGTTATTATGCTCAGGGGCGGCTCGCTAGTGTGTGCTGTGGTGCTGCAGCACTCCCACAAAAATTTTCACAAAAAGTTTCTCAAATATCTTATCGTTTATTCTGCCCAAAATGTAGTTTATGTTTTCTGTTCACAGAATTGCTGACTATGTAAATTATATTTGGCAACTCTGCGTGCTGTGAAATATTTTGCGCAAGGTTACAATAAAACAAACACTCGATCGTGACGTCAGCGAGGCGCGTGTATTCTTGAGTTGCCTATCCAAACGAATAGCAAACGCTTGTGCTGCGTTACAAGCAGCGCAATTCAGAGTTGCCGGGTTGGCATTTTTTATGTTGTTTGGCATGAAAAAATCCTGTTTGGCATTTTTTCAAAATTTGGCAGTTTTTTAGCCTTTTTTGTTGTTTTTTGCCCAAAAAAATTTTACTTGGCATTTTTTAATTTAGCCTTTTAAACGTTGTTCACATGACTAACCACTTGTTTGGTTTTCAGCTTTGCAACTGTTGTTTATATGAATGACCAGTCAGGCCTGCCTCCTGTTCAGTGCTGTGTTAAACCCTTTGTGGGCCCCGGGGCCAAAATAATTTTGGGCCCCTTATCGGCAAGCAGACTTATGATAATATAGTGTGTATGTTAACTGCACTGATATGGAAAGGTGGTTCACTTCACTAGACTTTCTCACCAGTTGAGAAAACAATACAAATGTAAATAAGAGCAAACACAGGTCTATCAAGTCATAGCTACACCTTTGCTTGCAATGACAGCCAAAAGTGTTAACGATTTCTAAACATACTGGCAACGGTCATGAAGCGTAGGGGTCATTCAACCCAGATCTTATATCACACAGTAGAAGTTAGCATAAAAATTTGACATGCTTATCACATTGAGTTCATACAATTTTTTACATCGAACAAGAATTGACAAAATTTTGAGAATTTTAAATTGGTTAGTTATATTTGAAAGCAATTTTTTCCAAAAATTACAATTGGCATTTGAAATTTCACTAACTTATTATTTTTAAATGTATAGCCATAACATAGCAAAACCGTTTAGAAGTGCAAAAAAAAAAGTGAATTCACAAATGCTTTAACAAACATTTTTGGAAAAGTCTTGATGGCTAGTGTGGAGGCTACACCGGTATGGTTAGCGAAACACAATGCTCGCTGTTCTATAGTGAATAGTCAGGTAGTGCTGACGCCAGGAAGATCGCTCCTTTTCAACAAACAGCATTTTAACACTTTCACCAAGTGGTATAATTATTAGGGTGTTTCATTTTTTCACCATTTTTGAAATTCAAAATGCCTGGGGTCCCATCTGGTGGTATTTGGGGTAAAAACTTTACACCCCAATTTTTTTTCAATTGTGACGTCATATTGAGGTGGTCCACGAGGTTTGAAATTTTTGGGCCTCAAAATCTCAAAATTTGGCCGTATCTCCAGAACCACTTGTCATAGATCGACAAAATTAGTGTCAAAGTGCGCAGAAGGGTCGGTTTCCTATACCTGATGTAGAGAATATTAAGGTCTACCTACTTCAGAAAAAAAGTTATTTAAAAAAAATCTGATTTTCGGTCTATTTTTTCCTGATGAACAAAGATCAGGTGATCAAGATAAAGTTTTTCTGTATTTTTTCACTCTTGGAAGCTGCTATTGCGTAATAAAAGTCCTTGTTCGTTTTGCAAGAGATGAAACGTTGATAATTGAGGTATTACTATTATAATGTAGGCCTAACCGTTGAGGAAGAGGTATGCTGCTCACCTGCTTTAGATTTTTATCTATCTGTGTCATTATGGCAAAAGGTCAAGTATTAGTAAGTCGATGTAAAACTTCATGGAATTGGAGAGAAATGTGCTTCTCCTTAATTCAGACATAGTCAGTCACTATTTTTACTTGAGGAAGAAAGTACTAGCCGAAACTAATCCTAAGTTTTTGAAGAAAATACCCCATTCGAAAGATGAACTGCTGAAAGATGCAGTTGGCATATGGAACAAAGCTGGTCTTCCAGTGCTTAGCAAACAGAGGATTGAAGCGAAGTTAAAAGACGTGATAGAGAAGTACAACACAGCAAGAAAGAAGGAAATGAAACGCAGAGGTAATGAGGTTAATCAAAAATGGTAACAGAACTTGTTCGATATTATGTGCATGCAAGTGTTCGATCTCCGAAAATCCGGTTGTTTTTCCAAAGAAACTCTCTTGCAGCTGTGAACTCGAAAACTGAGTCCAGAAGAAATTGCTTTCTTGAACAATAAGAGAAAAGATTGAAAAATGTTTATCGGTGGCATAGATGTCAACCATGTAGAAAAGGCTTCGGAACGGGAAAATCATAAAAGGAGGTGGGAAACAAGCGGTGAAGACAAACGAGCACTTCCGGCATGCAATCTGCTTAAGCATCGGCACTACTATGTTCGAAACAGAGAAAAAGATATGAAGCAGTTAGATATCTACACCGTAACGAAAGCGAATCTGATGGGGATATGAATTGGGAAGATGATAAGGAATACGAGCCTCTGAAACCAGCTGTTGGGGGAAAATGTACAAGAAAGTACATTCTTTTACAATAAATGATAGAAGTTGTGTACCTGCTGATCGTAGGACGACTTCGGTACGCCAGCAGTCAGATCTTATGAGGTCGGTTCTTGAAAAAGATCAAATAGCTGCATCACCTTCGACAGTATACCGCCAATAAGAAAAAAACAAGAGAAAAGTCTCTGATCAAAAGTGAGAACCTTCTCAACTCAGCTTCTGCCATGCAGTTATGTTATTTTGGGCGCGTTGTCGATAAAACAGATCGATACGTTTTCTTGGGTCAACTTGTTGATGATAATCGCATGAAGCACGAAAGTGTGCTTGCTGTTAAATCTTTTCCCAAAAGTGTGTCGGTTACTGCAGAACTGATTTTTGACACTATCATCCAGGAGGCTTGCAAAGTTCATCTATCTCAAGTATATTCAGTCATGGCTGATACGACTGCTCTCAACACAGGAAAAAAGTCCGGAGTCAATACTCGACTGGTCAATTATTTTAATGATGAAGTTGGTCATGATATTCATACCCTTGAACGCATGTTCCACATAAACGAAATATATCTTCCTCATGTTATTTCTTTTGTGGACGGCGCCAAGAAGGGTCCTGGAGCAATGCAAGATGGGGTGTTGCTTAACCAGATAGTGAGACCAGACAAGCCAAGTGCTGGAACCTTAACATCAACTGACCAGTTGAACGTTCCTTCAATTAATACCTCAATTATCACCGTTTCATCTCTTGCAAAACGAACAAGGACTTTTATTACGCAATAGCAGCTGCCAAGAGTGAAAAAATACAGAAAAACTTTATTTTGATCACCTGATCTTTGTTCATCAGGAAAAAATAGACCGAAAATCAGATTTTTTTAAATAAATTTTTTTCTAAAGCAGATAGACCTTAATATTCTCTACATCAGGTATAGGAAACCGACCCTTCTGCGCACTTTGACACTAATTTTGTCTATCCATGATGAGTGGTTCTGGAGATACGGCCAAATTTCGAGATTTTGAGGCCCAAAAATTTCAAACCTCGTGGACCACCTCAATATGACGTCATAATTGAAAAAAAAATTGGGGTGTAAACTTTTTACCCCAAATACCACCAGATGGGACCCCAGGCATTTTGAATTTCAAAAATGGTGAAAAAATGAAACACCCTAATAATTATGTTTTGCCTTATAGGATTGCCGGGGTGGAGGCTGACTTGGTGACCTCATAAGGTCTTTCGCTTCTTTCCTCTCTCACTTTTATGTAATGTACCAGTGCATTTGATGTAATATTTTGTGAAAAAACATAAACCAGTGATTGATTGATTAAACCACTCACCATTACAATACTTTCAAAAAGCTACCCAAGTACCCATTCAAAATGCTAACATGAAAACTCAAGTGTACTCAAAACTCAAATGTGCATAATCAGGAACTTTAGTATGATAAAAATAGTAGTTACCAATCTAGTGATATACTTTCAATTCACAACAGAACAGTGTTAATTTATAACAGCACAGAATGGCGTACATGGTTTATTAACTAGGCCTACTCGAACACAATATACACTATTATTAGAAACCTGTTGTTAATCATGCTATATTTCACTAAAACATTTTTTTTATTAATTGCTTTATTTTTGGAACATTGTGGTTGTTGAATTTAAGAAGCACAATTATTATGAGCAGCAGTTGCTGTAATCCAACTGTTGAATTAACTTTACTACATGTAATTATTTTTTTCATATGCAAACACCATTGGTCATGCTAAAAACAGCTGTTATTGGAGCATGAATGCTGACTTATGTAGATGAAGTTTAATAACTTTATCACATGTTGCAACTACTTCACAGGAATAACAGCATAGCCTACATAAGAAAATTACTATGAACTTTAACAAAACGGAGCAATATTTACAGTGCAACACTAGTTAATAGATTTCTAGGTAAGGTCTAACAGCTTCATTACTCACTGACAACTTTGCAGTACTCAGAAAGCCTTCATAGGTTACTGGTGCTTAATGAAATGTTGTAATGCTTACTGCACAATAACTACTACCTAGTTAAACTTTTATAACTTCATAAACAACCATCAACCCAGCAGTATACAGAACACAGCAGAAATATAACTAATAGTAAACAAAAGTCTATCAAGTTATAGCTTCATCTTTGCTTGGAATGAAAGAAATGAAATATAAAGGAGCAACGATTTGAAATCACAAACAAAATCCTGGCAACTGTCATAAAATACTTATTATACTGGTATCTAAATGTATGCTGGTTGTGGTTACACTTGCTGATAGCTACCTCTGTAAAGTCAGGGATATTTATAATTACGGGATTGTAAGTGCTAAAAATGAAATGCTAATTAATCTATGAGAAATGCTATTTTGTTTACTGTTCACAATTTTTTAGCAGTAAACAAAATATGACTGCACAAATGGAATAGGCTACAAATACGACAAACATTTTTATGACCTACAGCTAAAGGCAGGTGAATTGATTATTACACTACTCAATGTCCGCTGTCCGCTTATTACTTGCTGACCTTTGAGGTCAGTTTTTGAATTGTATGCCTCACTTTTGGTGGTAGTTCTTCAGCTTGTGGCCTGCTGGTCACTTTATCTGGTTCTTACCACAGCAATTAAAGACATGGGTAAAGATCGCATTAAATGCTTCATGGTTTCTGGTACATTCAAAGCTTAACATTTGGCTCAACATAACTTTTGAAAAAAAAACTATGCAAAGAGCTTTGAGAAAAACATTCCCTTGTTTGGAACATCTGCAAAACTTTTGCAGCATGTCTGCACCATTGGTAATCATAGTAAATAAATGTACTTCAATTGCAATAATGGCAAAGCAAAGTTTGCTTGGTTCTGACAAACCTCCATGGTCAGCCATTTCAAAGAATTCCTCTTTGAGAGTTTTGTTTATCTGAAATGTTCAAAACAAGAATGTCGCTAGTTCAAACAAGACATCTTCTTTATGAAATGCTGAATGAAATCTTGGTACATAGCAAGGTTACACCATTCTAGAACTAGGCTACCAGTTGTAAACCAGTAACATTCACTTTGAAGTTAAGCTTAAGAAAACAAAACACCCTGTAAAACCAAAACGTTAAGCTAAAAGTGCAACAGCCTTAATGCAGCTTATGACATTTCAAAAAAGACTTACCTTGCAAGTTATAACAGTAGATGTAGAAAAAATACTTTATTGTTAAAAGGGATATCAATAGACCAACCAAACTTTCAGCTAGTCCAGTATTACAAAAAGTATTTTATGTGTCTTGTTTAGTTATTGGCAGACTTCAAAATCAATCGTACCTCACTCTTAAAGTTTATGCTAAAGAGAAGCTAACCTACAAAACATGAACGCTTTCACCTTATGCTAAAGAAAGGTTTCAATCTATGCTTTTGCAAAATTTAGACAATGCATTGCAATTAAGTTATGCAAATGTCTTATATAATTTGCCCATTTATGACAATCATTTTAAAATGAGCTGTCTACTTCGTGGTTTAACAGTAGCTTACGAAATATGGTGATCCTACCAGTGTATAAAGTGGTTTCAGTTCAACAGTTGCCAATTCCAAAGTTCTACCACAAAATACAAAAAAATAAACAACCAAAATAATTAAAACACATTTATCTTAAACACACCTTTGTGGGAATTGGGCCCGTCTTGACTTCAAGTATTCAATTGCAACCAACCTGTTTTATTTCAAATACAGGTAATTTTACTTATGTTGTCGTATTTTAACTTTTCTTTAAGATAATGTGGTGTTTTTAGAGATGTTTTGGTATAAGGGCCCAGCATCTCATTGGTACTGGGCCTAAATTATCTTCTCAATGGACAAGTAGGCTACACGCAGTAAACTTTAACAACTAAAAAACACATTGTTACTGAAACGCAAAAGTCTATTACCTGTGGGCCCCCTGAAATTCCATCACAAAATAACTACAACACATTTATTTTAAACACACCTTTGTGGGAATTGGGCCCTTCTTGATTTCAAGTATTCAATTGCAACGAACCTGTTTTGTTTCAAATACAAATGATTTTACTAATGTTGTCGCACCTATTTTAACTTTGATTCAAGATAATGTGGTGATTTTCGAGATATTTTGGTATAAGGGCCCAGGCCCGGCATCTCATTGGTACCGGACCTAAATTATCTTCTCAATGGAAGTACACGCAGTAAATTTTAGCAGCTAAAAAACATGCCACTGACGAGCAAAAGTCAATTACTTGTGGGCCCCCTGAGATGGTGGGGCCGGGCCCCCCTTGGCCCCCCCTTGACACAGCACTGCTCCTGTTACTGTAATGAATATTAATATTTTACTAATAGGCTACTAACATTGTTTTACCATGTGAGTTACATTACCCTGTCGTGCTCAGATGCTGTGACAGCACAATAGTTAGAACGTGTTATTCACATGTTTGTTGATCGGCCCCTTCAAAATATTACACATTTGCAAAACTCTAAAATAAGCCAGTTTTATCTTAAACTTTTATCACAATTTAGAGCTGAAATACGCTCAGAATGCACCTAATTAAATGTAATTTTTCAAAATTTCTGGGGGAGGCCCCCTAGACCCCCCGCTGTTGAATTCTCCTTTGGCGAACACGCAGCACCCCCATTTCTAAAACTCACCAGCCGCCACTGATTATGCTCGTTATTTATTGTTATTATGCTATTAAAAAGTTATTATCTTCATCTTTCATATGATCTTTCCAATTTAATTGCACATAGCCTACCAGTAAGTTAGTATTGACCTATTTTTGGTGATAATCAAACACGTAGGCTAATTGAAAATTAATTTGGATGTGTGAGCTTTTGCATGTCAACTGCATCTTATGCATACCAAACAAACAGGCAACCTTGCATTAATAGGCCTACAATAGAGATTTTGCTATGTTAGCAGTCCATCACTGATGATACAGTCTTCATTCGCAGGAATCTTTACGTTAATTAGATTTTTCATTAAACATTTTGTTTATTTCATTAAATATTACAATTTGATCAAACAAAAACTATTTTTAGATAATTAGGTGAAGATAATTTTAGAAATTTCAAAGTTTCACTTTTAGAGTAGGCTTATAGGTAGGCTATTTTGTCACAATAGCCTAAACTCATACATAATACAATTAAGTTATGTTTTTGTAAAGATTTTTTTCGTTGAATCAGCTTGAAATCTTAGTAAGTAGCCTAATTCCACTTGGTGACTTCCCAATTTAGATTATTGAAAGTAGTCAGCTACTTCTATATATCTTCTTGCGACATAGCCTGTGCAATACATGTGCTGTGTTGTTGTAACACAAGTTACTGTGTTTATTTACATGATCTAACCTAAGGATACCCCCACTACTACTTCTTTATATTACAGAATCAACCAGCAGTTGATCGTAGCGTTTTTTGGGGCAAAGAAACGTATTTGGGAAGAAAGTTAAAGTCTATCCAGGCTTGAAGAATTGGATATTTGACAATTATATTTTACGAATAGTTTACGTCACGCATGCAATGTGATGTAATACTTTTGTCCTGAGACAAAAAAATTAAGTTTTTTTCTTCTTTTTAACCGACTTTTATATTTCTAGAATACAACAAGTTTTTTTACGATTGTTATTATTTATTCTTTTTATAGCAAAACGAATCTTTTGCAGTTAAACCATTGAACGAGCGCATTGTTCTCATTCTCGTTAGAATTGCATCGTTTATTTTGTTGCGATAAAATAAAATATTTTATTGGCAACTTCTCACGTTAAATGTGTAGCCTATATTCCTGAAACATTAGACAGCTATATATGTAATTATGTATGGTAGGCTATACAATATACTCGCACTCTCTCTCTCTCTCTCCATTTTGCTTCAAAGAAGCCTGATCTCTTCATCCCGAAATATTAGGGGCGACGAGTTGTCTGCAGTGACTCCACCATTTCTCTGTATTGTTAGGGTCTTTAATTTGTAAGTTCCTTTTAGTCAAGTCATCCACTCATCCTTCACAGTGTATTTCCATGTTTTTTGGTCTGTACACAACACAAGTAATGTAGTGCAAAACGTTCTATACAAGCTTTCGATGAAATGGGTTACGCACAGCCAGGGCCTCCGAGTAAAGTCAGCACTGGTCGGGAAACAACACGATAAATGGGCCCCAAAATATTTTTTTAGAAAAAATACAGCTATTAATTTGTATCTTGTATTGCATGTTCTTGTTAAGCTGAAGTTAGCCTACTTTCTTCCACATGAAAAAAACTTTGTTCAATGTGAAAATCAACAAAAATCACTGGATTAGCCTACACTTGCAGCAAAAATGCCATTGTGGCTAACTATTTTGTCTAGAAAGCTTTGTAAACACACAATACAGACAACGAAAATAGTTCAACAAAGCATTTAATATAGGGGCATCTAAACGTTTTTCCAGGCGAGTCAGATTTGATAATAGGCTACTGTGTGCGTGAGCGCGGGCTAACAGCCAATCAGACAGTATTCGCGGCCAACAGCCTCTGACAATCTTGTTTTGAGTAAAGGAAGATACATACATAGCAATAGGCTATTGCATTTAATGTCATTTTCATGTAACAAACCAATCGCGTATGCAAATTTAGTTATATTGTTGTAGGCCTATAGGGAATGCTGTAAGCGGAACGAGAATGCTGACGTCATCACAAGCAATCCATACGTCAACGTGAAAATGAAGGAAGTTTTATTTGAACAAAAACCAAAAAAAATATTTCAAATAAAGTTCTTTTGCAGTGCCAAGTTTCAAGTAAATGCATACAGTCATAGCTACGCTGTGAGTCTTCAAACATTGTTATGCACCGCTGAGTTTTATATCTAACTTATTAGTAGGTCGATGCTGCATAAACCGGTAGAGTTTTCCGTGCGAACGAGCTACCATCATTGCGGCGCATTGGTTAATTAAGAAAATTAGGACAATTTTCCTTATAAACTCAATTGATTACAATCATTATAAGGTCCTTCTTGCACTCAGTTCAGTTGCAGAAGAAAAAAGAACATTAGCAGAGGGTGGGAATCGAACCCACGCAATCGAAATGACTATTCCCTTGCCCTAACCTTAATACATTAGGCCACGCTGCTTGTGGCGATACATTGACTTAATTTTTTTTGTATCAAAAATCTTTCGAGTAGATCGGTCAGAATATCACGTGCTGAGTCGCATGACTGAAATCAGCTGATTCGCAAGAAAAACTGTCCTATGTCAAAGTGCCTACCGCATAAACCACTCTTCGAAAAAAATAACGCAATCATGCGTAACGTATACCCGAATCAGCTGATTTCGGTCATCTTCATCGTGTGTCACACGGCCGTAGCCCAGACCATCACGCAAGCTCTTGCTCTATCGTTGAACTCGGCCAAATCCTGTGCAGAGCACCTTTCTTTTCGGTCAGGGCATTCGAGTAGATGTTGCATTGTTTCAGACATGTGACTCAGCGCGTGATATTCTGATCGTCTTTCTTCAGACTTTGATAGATAGAGAGAGAGAAACCTTCTATTTTGTCTGTTGCGAAAAATAGTAGGCTATAGCCTACGGTACAAATAGGCCTATATTCAACAACAGACAGGAAGCAGCGAAAGACTATATTAGTCATCGAGTCAGCTGCTTCCCGTGTTTTTAATGTGACAAAAGTAAAGCATCGGCATTAGCCTACGTTGAAAACAGGATAAGCTTAAGTTCCATGAAAACGAAACGGTGAATTCCTGTGGTTAATCCCGGCTGTGGTTTTATTCAACCACCAAAAAATATCATGCCCTACAAAAAGAGTATGAAAAAAAAATAAAGAAGGGAAAAACACCGATGCAAAAGCACACGACTGATAACTGCTAGCAGAGAGGACGAAGCAAAAACACTAAAAGTAGGCCTAATCATAGTTTATAACTTCGAAAGAAATAGAAAGAAATTTAACTGAATGCATCGCCGCAACCAGCGTGGCCTAATGGAATGGGTTACGGCAAAAGAGTAGGAATTTTGATTGCGTGGGTTCGATTTCCACCCAGTGGCGTAGCCAGGAAAAAAATTTGGGGGGGGGCCAAATATTTGATGATCTGAAGAGAACAACAAAGTGTTTGATTTAAGCCATCGCCACTTGATGTGCAGTGGCGTATCCTGGTGGGTTGAGCAAGGGAAGCAATGAAAGTGGTGGGGGGTTAGAGCGTGCCGAAGGCACGCGTAATCTAGGGGGGTCCGGGGGCATGCTCCCCCGGAAAATTTTTGAAAAATTACACTCAAATAATGAATTATAGCGCTTTCTAGAAACACTTTTAGGGTAATATTTGTATGAAATTTATTAGCAGATAAACAGCTATTAACTTATTAAAGGTAGCTCTTACACACCAACGGGCAAACACTGCGGCTAAAATTAGAGAACACCAAAAACTCAGCTACACAAAAACTCAATAACTAGCCTACACAAAAACCCAACAGAGTAAGCCTTTCTGAAATTGCTTTCACAAATTAGTACAAAGAAACATAAATCGCGTAAATTTTGCGCGATTTACGATTTGCAAAATTTATTGGTGTCTTTCTGTGTGTCTAAAACAAGTCCTTGGAGGTGTTAATAGCCAGATGTCTTGGAAAACGTTACAAATTTCTACAAATTTTATTACATTTTCAACAAAGGGCTCAAGTTCAGAATCCAAACTTGGAAAATTTGGGGGGGGCCATGGCCCCTTTCGCCCCCCCCTGGCTACGCCTATGTTTCCACCCTCTGCTAATATTGTTTTTCTTTTTACTGAACTGAGTGCAAGAAAAGATCTCAATGACTGCGATCAATCGAGTGGGAAAATTGCAGTGATGTACGCCTACGCACATACAAAAAATATTGACGTCGTCAGCGTAAACGTTCGAAAAACCATACACCGTATGCGTCAACGTAACTTGTAAAAAAAATTGGCAGCGTCAGCGCATACACTAGCGTAAACCCATTTTGTTTGCTAGGTGCCAAACATTCACACGGTATAAACCACTCGAAACAAACAAGTTTTATTTTGAATTTCCACGAAGAAACACAAGCATCTGAAAGCGTTCATCTGACATTTTGCTGTGTTTTGGTTCCAATATGTCTTTGCCCATTGCAAACATTCTTTCAACTGCAGCGCTGGAAGGTATTGGCGTGTTGTAGCGAAAAAAATACATTAAAAAGTATGCGTTGACGCTATGCGCTAAAAAACCGAGAAAACTTTACGGCGTAGCCTCAAACGCAAACTTTCCAAAAAAATGTGGCCGCAAGCGTTAGCGAAAACAAAAAGTCTACGCCGCAAGTAGGCTATGCGGCGTAGAATTTGCTGGCGTATACGTACATCTCTGGAAAATTGTGACTAAAACACCAGTGACGTCATATACCGTACGTTATGCATGATTGCGTTATGTCCTCGGAGTTCGGACAGTGGGGTAAGTTTATGTATATAAGATATCTATGGTTAAATTAAATTGCCTACCGAGATGAGACTACCGGTACCGGTAAATAGCGTACTGATAAGAGAGTGAGTGACTGAGAGAGATTGGCCATGACATCAGAGTGGCCACTGGCCAAAATATGAGATTATTATCAGAGGCAGAGTGATTGATTGTAGCCTAGGAATCCTTATCCTCAAACTGAGAAGCATCTTTGAGAGCTTGATGCTGGCAGTTATGTATACCGTAGCCAAGACGATCTCTATAATATTATAGAGATCGCCTTGACCGTAGCCTAGGTACCGTACGGTACTTGTTGAGGTTTGGAAACACTGAGGCAGGTCTGGTCACCTAGTGAAGTTTCTCATTGTAAAACTTTTATTTTTTATAAATTATTCCATCCACTCATAGCTGCTGAATAGACAGCATGCAGTCCTTGTAATGTGTTGCTGAAGCGCACACTCTGATGGTCGAACCAGCATCACTTGATCTTCCCCTAAGCTCCTTTATTTTTCCGGCAACCAAGAATGGCCTACCAGAGATTCTTCCTGGTGTCCAAATTCTCACGCCCAACAGCCAAAATAAAAATTTCATTAACAGTTTGTGTTTTTAAAAATCCTGTTAATGAATATCTTGTTTTTGCGTTCACTCAGATACCGTAGTATATAACAACGCAAACAAGGCCCTGACACACATTTGCAGTTGTACCGTACTTGAATAACTGCTTCCCAATTAGATGTATGGTACAGTACTTTAGTTAATCTTAACCACAATAGTATTATTATTAAAGCTTAAAAATAAGTTAACTTGTCTAAGAAAAATGACTGCACCAAAGCCCCATATCAACCCTGATCTGCAAAAAGAAAGAAATAGAGCAACAATTGATGTTGAAGAACTAGCTTGTGTTATTTATGGAGGACCAGATGGACTTGCTAAAAAGCGTAAACTTGGTAAGTCATTTAGCTTGTGAATTGCTCAATGCTCATACTATTAGCTGTAACATGGCCCTTTTATAAGTCTTATGCTGATGAAGTCTGTGCAACTATGCCCTGTTTTTTAGCTTTTTTTTCAATTTGCAAACGCAAACATCATGAATTTCAATTGATTGAGTTCGCTTTTAGCAGCGTGATTGTTACTTGTGAAACAAGTGTACTGTAGAACAAGCTCGTTTGAAAACGTTCTATTTCAATGAACATTATGACTGAATGTACCCTATTAATTATCACCATTGTCATGTACAGCGCCCAGGAGCATAGTTTGACTGTGGATGTGGCGCTATATAAATATTGTTATTATTATTATACTCTGTATTTAGTTTGACAGTAGTAGGTGATGTGTTGTTATGTGGCATTACTTATATCCATTGCAGATATGCCTTGCTTTCAGCTCTTTATTAGACAAACAGTTTCATTGCAAATGTGCAGAGAAACAGCGAAATGCAGTTCTTAAACTCATTCCCTCAATGATGTTGTGTTTTGTTTGTCGTATCCAGGCTTCTAGTAGTTGAAGATTTAGTTTAAATGGATCGAAAGGCAAGGAAACCAACCTTCATGTCCACCTTCAGGCATGCCTTTAAATGTCCTGCCAAAGACAAAGCCGCATGCTGTTGAGCGGTGTCGAACCAGCACTCTGTCGATTGCCGTTCCAGCGCTCTTTCCACTCTGCTATGCAGCCGAATGTTGTGTGTTGAGCTGGAACAACTTTTAGTGCAACTTTTATTAGGTCTTTACTTTTTGGTTCAAACCATGACAATTGACAACCCATATACAACACTGGCCATGTCAACATGCAAGCTTCAAATTTGACTGCAGCACTAACGTAAGCTGCTATTCTAAGTAGTAGCTAGATGACAAACATGCTTGAGTACGGTATATTTTGTGTGATTTTAGACTACTTTTCATTTTGTGCTATTGTTACCATGCAAATATTGGAGTAGGTTTTGCCACTTGTGCTAGAATTCTGAAGGGCTTCTACTGTAGCAACATAGGCGTTGATTTTTTTACTGTTGTAAGCTAGTTCCAAGCGTGGAGAGGGGGAATTCCCTACCACGTAATTCTGAAAGCAATTTAAAAAAGTTGCCGATTATTGATTATTTTGACTGTAGCTGTGTAACGTTGACTGAATGCCCCTGGACATATAGAAAAAACCCTGGCATGCTTATGTGGGACTTGGTTAAATACATTGTGCAGCAAACGTCTTTTGTTTAGGATTAAATTGGTCTGTTGGTTCAACGTTAAATGGACAAGCCAAAGTTACAAAAGCACAATCCGACTTGTCATCGTGCTTTTTTAAGTAATTAACAAAAAACCATGGGGGCCTGACATATCTTGCCCTCCTCTTTCTCAGACTTGAGAGGGTGTCGTCCCTCTTCCTCCCCCAATTGACTTTAATGTATACACTGATAACCTTGAAAGATTTGTTATTTTTTTAAAAGTGAAACTAAAAGTTTTGTAGTTATTTAAGGTTTGGTGCTCATAATTTTACTTGGTTTCTCAAAATTCTATCATTTTAAAGAGATATTTCACAAGTATAGTAATCCATACAACCTGCTTTAGCCTGATACTGCGGGCTTGCTGTGGTAGTATTGATTTGGTATTAACTTTCAGAACCCGCCGCAACAGCAATCTACAGTCTACACTTGCAAAATAAACAGCAGCCATGCTGCTAAAACCGAAGCTCAATCTCGCAAGATATAGAGTCCATTGAACCTGGAGCTCAAAATCAAAATTTGATCAGCCTCCAAGCATTATTATAGATTTACATGTTGGCAAGGCCAGGGTATATAGGTTGCTATAGTTCAAACCTGTGTTTACACTCGAATGCACTAAAGTGTATACCAAGCCACAAAGCCAGTTTTACTAACTTAACATAAATTTGAATAATCAACTAGGGCTAGGCTATCTAATAGAAATTGCTTAGCAGATTCTGACTCAGACGTGGAAAGTACATCTATCAAGCCACAGAGTCAGTTTTAATTGACGTAAAATATATTTGAATAGTGAGCTATTAGAAATTACTTATCCAATTCTTCAAACAAGTTTACTTGAACGCAAACTAACATTTTTTTTACTGTATCATATTGCCTATTGTGTGAAACCTGTCTCTGCTGGAAACTCTCTTGAATTTGAAAAACAAATTTACTGCTGTTTTATTGTTAATATCCCACACTGGTTTTATAGCTTAATAAACTTGCAGTGACTGTTGTTAATATATATTATACAATATATAACAATATTTTTATTTTAGAGGATGCTGCTTTTAATGATCCAGAGTTTGCATCTAAACCAGTTGCTTTCTTATCACGAGAAGAAGAGTATGAGGAAAACTTAAGAAAAAGTGCTCTTAGTATTATGAAACGACCTGAACTTGGAAATGTAGTGAAAAGTGATAAAGATATGGTGGAATTCAGTCGGTTGGTTATGTTTTTTGGTTTAAGCTGATGATATCTCACTCAAACATGGCGATTTATTTTATGCAATATATATATTTAATTTGTACCTATGCCAGAATATATAGTTAAAACAGTGTTGTTATGAAAAAGGCATAGTCAGTAACCTTTTCTACTATTTAAATAAAGTTACACTTTGTCATGCAAATTATTCAAAATTGATTGACATTGCCTTTTGGAAAAGTTTGTTACCAAAAACTAGTCACATAGTGGACATTCACGTTATGTACTATGCTGAAGTGTACAACTGTACATTTGTGTGGTACCTATGTTATTGAATGAA
Source organism: Aplidium turbinatum (assembly GCF_918807975.1). Taxonomy (NCBI): domain Eukaryota; kingdom Metazoa; phylum Chordata; class Ascidiacea; order Aplousobranchia; family Polyclinidae; genus Aplidium; species Aplidium turbinatum. Next base: position 27,881,639 of record NC_137475.1, on the reverse strand, counting down.
ACAGAAATATTTCATATTCCCTTACAAAATTTTTAATTTTCCAAAAATTTTCTAAGTTGTTACGAATGTTACGTACCTTTCTTTCACGGAATGGCCCGTTTCGGCGAATCCGATTCGGAGAGTTCCCTATTCGGAGAGAGCCTTTTTCGTAGAAAGCCCTTTTCGGAGATTTTTTGAAAATCCAACAACGCCTTTTGTTTATTTAGAGAATTTTGCATTTTATTTCACAATATTATATCGTTTCTTTTGCATTCCGACAAAGAAAAATAAACTGAAATGAAATTTAGCGAAAAATGTTTTTGATCTATTAATGCTAAAGCCGGACACGCGCAATCGCGCATTAACAAAACTGCATTTTTCTGTTCAATATAACGTATTGTGTGAAAACCGTTGCCCTACCTGCCAAGCTGATATAATCTGCAGTATTACCATCAAGCACCAAAGGAAATACATTTTTCTGAGAATAGCACCTAAATGACCTCCTGACCGGGCGCTACTGTGCGCCGCACTTAAATATTCTAACGCCACAGTGCGCGAAGCCGCGCACCTATTGTGCAGGCGCCTAACTGTCTGCTCCTAAAAGACGTGCTAAAAAAAAATGCGTGATTTTTGGTTGATTGTGCAGACTACTTGTAAATATTCAAGTTCCCTTTGAAAACGTTGCAACTTAACTTGAAAGCAAGCAGTATTGGTCAAATCTAACGTAGGCTAATTGCTTTATAAGCCAGTAATTTTTGCCAACAGGCGTGTTGCTCCAGTCAATGTACTGTTCGATTTAAATTACGGAATGTTTGTACCAACACTGAAAGGGCAAGCCACAGAAGAACAAAAACAAAAATGGATGATTCCAGCGCTCAATCATGAAATTATTGGCACCTATGCTCAAACAGAAATGGGGCACGGTAAGACATATCGTATCTTTGGACATACCACCATAGCCGATAGCTCTTAATCGAACTCTTGCTTTATTAGATTAGTGTTTTCCTCATAGTTGTTTGTGTGGCAACTGTTATTCGATACTGCTGTATTGCTAATGTTTTTTCTACTGGAGTCACTCTGCCATTATTTGATAATATACTAACAGGGTCTTGGAAATAAGCCTTCCCTGAGACAAAGGTGATAAAACCTTTTTAAGCGGACACCTGACCTGAGGTCCATCCTGTCTGTTAATAAGTAACAACCTCATTACCCCACGTGAATTCACAATCTATGCATTAATCCATTATTACAAACATATGTCGAACCTGTTACGATCAAACCACTGCCCTCCGATCGGATGCTGTTGTGTTGTCAAGTGTAGAATGAAATGGCAATATAATTTCTGGACAATAATTCATATACTGTATATAGTGAAGCGCTGTGCTATACAAAGTGTGCTGCCGTGATTCAATATTCGATCCTTTCCAGCTAGGCATCAGGTTGAAGTTGTTTTTATGCAATTTTCTGCAGCTCATTACGGCAAAATATTATGATTTTCGGTAATAATATACACTCATTGTATGACTGTCCATAAACTGCGCTAACCGGTGGTTTCAACACAGTTTACCAATGCAGAAATATATTTAAAAACTGGATAAAAGACAACCGGTTTCCCGTGTGAAAATGCCATATAAAACTACTACTACAATGAATCCTTAAAAACGAAATTTATCGAAACAGTCTTGGGATTAGTCATGATTTGAGATGCTGTCTATCTTTGACTTTGCCTAGATTCGACACTTTATTGAAAAAGGGCAATATTAGCTTTCCCATCAATCATATTTTAACGTGTGTTTAATTATAAATTATGACGTTGTTTTTGTGTTGTTTTCTTAGGAAAATAGGTGATTAAAATCCATCAGGTTCTTTTGAGAGGTAACGATGCTACAACGCTCTAGCTAGAACCACTGGTTTAGCCTTTATGCCATGTTTACTATAGTATGTATGTTCATTGTTCAACATAAATGAGTTCATAGCGTTATTGACTTGCCACTCAGTTACGACGTCATGGCATTTTGCCATTTTCATCTCATGAATTCAACTTTGCACACAATGGTTCACAACTCGAAGAATCTAATATTTGTTTTGATGTTTCGGGTGAAGTTCATGTTTCTAGTCTTCAGGTCAGTAGGTTTCTGCTGACCTCCAACTATAACGTGTTGAAGCAAACATTGAGTTGTCACAACGTTAAATGATTAACCAAAATGACTCAGCAGAGCTCAAGGCTGCAAGTTATATATTATCCGCCCCGATAGCTCAATTGGTTAGCGCGTGACTTCTGAAACGAAGAACCTTCAAGATCAAGCGGCGTCGGTTCGACTCTCACTTGAGCAACGCATGTTAAGGACTATTCTCCATTCAGCGGCACCTAATGGATGGAATAATTCCCCGGCAACAACACTTCAACAATCGGAAACTCCGTTTTGTTAATTTCGGTGAGCGGGCCGCGAATTTTTTTTCCCACGAACTTTCTGTTACTTCGCATAGAGTTTGTATTAATACCGTGTGAATGCAAACATTCTTCGTTGACGTGTTTGGTTCAATGGTTTCATATTGTGGACAACGGTTCGACGCCCATCGAAGTCATTTTTTTTCTTTAAATTAATTTTTGCCTTGCACAAAAGCTTTTCAAAAAAAAGTAGGGTTAGGGTTAATTCTCAATCAATTCGGAAAATCTTACTTCTAGAGTTACCAGAATCAATTTCTTTTCTCAACTTTTTAAAACTTGACTTGACTAGGTGTGTCTCCAGGCTACGTTTTTTCAAGTTTAATGTTTAAATTTGGGCCTGGAGGGCGAAAATTGACTGACTGACTGACTTTGAAAACTGCGCGAAAAAAATAAATCGGTAAAAACACTTACGCGCTCTGCGCGGTAACCAGTAGGCTAATGGCTACACTTACAGAAATATGGAAATGAGACAGAAAGTTCGTGGGAAAAAAATTGCGAGCGGGCCTGCGTCAGTGGTTCAAAGCTTCTACAAGTATGCGAAACTGCCAGAATTAAGCTGTGCAAGAAACTTTCCCAGTCCGAGCATAAAGATTCAAGCAATCAATCATATCGTTTCTCATGTTATTAGTTAGTCCTCTTTTTTATATGTAATGTATATATTTTTGAAATGAAGCAATAGTTTTTAGGAATGTGGAATCAGTTTATTAAACAACTTGCAAAGATCACGTCTCTATTAGCCACAGCAACGCAACATTCATAATTGATAATGTTTTGTGGCTTGCTTCATTTATACATCACCTTTTTCTCAATTTTAAACCAATGACTGCTCAACCGAGTCATGCTGTGCAGTCTAACGGGGAACTATCGTCTATGTTTATGAGCTACGAAGAAGTTAGATTATTATTTTTTTTCAGCCATCATGTGGAAGAGCACTAACCCGAAGAAAACATGATTTCTTCTGCCAGATCATTCAGTGATCTTGTAGCACTGGCAATCTGATAGGCATTGTGTTTGTGCTGATTTGTAAACAATAACTATCATGGTACTTTGTGCTTTGATAAAACAGATAACCCATGTTGATGCGTAATCTGCTTCAAGCTTAGGTGGCGTTTGAATATATAATATTGTGCTTGTTGAAGGAACGTTTCTACGAGGATTGGAGACGACATCAACCTATGACCCAGCCACACAAGAGTTCATCCTCAATTCACCAACTGTAACTTCAACTAAATGGTGGCCCGGAGCATGTGAGATATTTTTTCTTAGTTAATAATTTACTTTCTGTTAACTGCTGCACTGCTGTACGCACCACTTTTGAGAATGTAGAATGTCATTGTGAAATATGAAATATACTGTGCACAAATACATTGTTAGATACACAGGTAGATAAAATTTGTTATCACCGTATACCTATTTCTTTTATTCATTTCTTCAAATTTTCAATGCATCTACTTAGATGTCAGTTGTTGTATGTTTTTCTCTTATCAATCTCAATCGAAGTTAGTTCGATTCGTTTTTGAGCTACTCGCGCATAGGAATTGAATTTTTGCCTTTATGGCGTAAGTCTGCGATGCTACAGTGCAAGATAGAGTAGCAACAATTACATGTTCTACAATTACCTGCAGTGGGAAAAACATCAACACACGCCATTGTTTTGGCTCAACTTTATACTCTTGGAAAATGCCATGGAATCCATCCATTTGTATTGCAGCTGCGCAGCTTGGATGACCACACCCCTCTACCAGGTATTGCCTAATATGCCCATTGACATGTGGAGTTTATTTTTGGTATATGTTATATATTTGATTTTGTCATACATCATTACATACAAATTAACATAATAATTGACCTTATGTTATCAGTATTTTATGACAGTGAAATTTGTTGCTAGTGTTCGTTTTTTGTGATGTAACTTTACAATCGGCCTAACTGCAGTAAGACGGCGCTGAGACACCCAGTAGCGATATTTTTTGATGAGTCGATTTGCTATTTTCTGAATATTTAGGAATAACTGTTGGAGATATTGGACCAAAGTTTGGGTATGGAGCTAACGACAACGGTTTTTTGAAGTTGAACAATGTCAGAATACCCAGAGAGAACATGCTCATGAAGTATTCACAGGTAACCGTCGCTATATACTAAACACTAACTTCCAAACTGGCCGAACATTTTAGATCCGAATCAAGTCTGATCTGAAAATTTAATTGAAAACTGGAGTTTTTTCTTCTGCCAGTCAGTGCCACCACACTTGACACTTCATTTAACGACCAGACATAAGCCTATAGGATAAAATACGAATAGTCTTTTGAAGACATATATAACTCAGTAGGAATCCCGACTTACTGGAAATTAAAACCAAAAGTACAAACTCCTAAGACTAAATAATTGAATGATCTAGCTTAATGTAAGCTTATCGAGGCCGGTGCCCGTAATGGTTTTACCCGTGCAATTTCATAATTATACGTCGATAAATACTAAATAGCGTTCAATATGGTGCTTTCAAAGACGCCAACACACTGCTGTTCGGTTAGAGTAACTCTCACTGGGAAACAAGAGTATTTTGCTACAAGCACACGCTTCAAATTGCATTGTACCTACATGGTCCGGCTTTCTGATTCTTTATCATTGTAATGGACTTACGCGTTATAAGCTTGTTAAAACTTATCGTTCTAAACCTCAATTGCTGCTGTGCTATCCTTCATTAACAATAATTGGCATCCGTAGCTTCCCAACTGCTATTGAACTGGAAGTCTAGTGGAAAGTTTAAATGAACTAACTCGTCGTAAAATAATTTTAATTTAACGTTATAAAGTGTTGTGTCTAACCATTTTGTAAGTACATCTTTCCTTGTCATGGCCACATTCAGCCCAGTCACTGACAGTTGACTTTTTACATCGTTTCTGTCTAACGCCATTCACCACCCCAGACAACAAATCAACCGTTTTTTTTTTTACGTCTGCAAACGTTGAATCAACGTAAAAAACGGTTGATTTGCAGTCTGGGACCTTACTTATTTCGCTGTATGTGACATAGGTGTCACCCGATGGCACGTACTCCCACCCACCTTCATCAACGTTGCTGTATGGCACCATGACATTGGTTCGTGCAGGTATTGTGCGAGGAAGTGCCACAACGCTGGCAATGGGGGCCACCATTGCTATACGGTACAGCGCCGTGCGAAGACAGAGCGAAATGCGACCAGGGTTTGTATTTACTTGCTTTGTAGACACATATAAGTTATAGAATATGCAACTGCATGCATGTTATATGATGGTTATTGTGCGCAAACAAAGCACCATCTTTAAATTTTTTATCCATCAACGCTTGGTAGTTGAGGGGAGAGTCAGATTTCTTTTAATCTTTAACGAGCAATCTGAATTTTTAAAAACGCTTTCTATATGAGGTTGGATGCGTGATGTCTGGTTATTTTCTGTCTACTGCTGCGTGTACTTATCTCAATGTAATCTTCGATGAACGAAACAAAGTGTTTTGGTAGAATAGAAAGGCTGGACTGATTTTTACATTAACGCAAGTACCTGTTGACTTGTCTTAGGGAGCCAGAACCTCAAGTTTTAAGCTACCCCACACAACAACACAAGCTTTTCCCACTCCTCGCCACTGCGTATGCCTTTAACTTCGTCCAAGCTGCCATGACCGACACTTACAATGTTGTTACCGAGCAGGTGTCCAAAGGAGACTTTACTCGCTTACAAGAGGTAACAAAGTCATGCGGTTTCGCATAGTACTGCTAATTTGCATTCATCGAATGTTGGCATTTACACTACAATCCAATATTTTAGCATAATTTGTTAAGAAATCGATTTTGTAATCTGTTTTTGTATGATGTGATGCTTTTGTGGCAGCTGTGTTCATAATAATAGATAATTTTATGCGTTTTACTTTTCATAGACTACACACTTTACAAACCAAAAGTTTTTAGCTTGTGAAAAATGCTGAACTGACAGCGAATTAAAGCATTTGACCTGATACCGACATTACGGTGGTGATAGAACTTGCAAACTCGTAACCAGATTTTGAATAAGTAAATTTTTTTGCGTTGCAGCTTCACGCGTTGTCCTCTGGTCTCAAAGCGTTCACCACTTGGGTTGCCAATGCCGGACTGGAAGTTTTGAGGATGTCGTGCGGTGGCCACGGATATTCTATGGCTAGTGGTTTCCCGAAGCTTTACACTACCTTTACACCAGCATGTACATATGAAGGGGAAAACACGGTGTTGATGCTTCAAAGCGCAAGGTTTTGATATAACAGTTAGTTAGACTTCATTTACATGTTTGCGTATCACGCTTGGCCATATAGTGACGGCGATTAGTTTTACAGCATCGTGCAAAGGACGTGTGAGCTCACTGCATTTGCATGTTTGTTTATTTTTTTTTTTATAAATACCTGCAATGCGTAAGGATACCGTGATAGTGTCAGGCTGAAGTCATTAGAAGAGCTTGCTCTTATCTTGCGTCGTTTATGAAACTCGGTGTATTGTTAAATTTATAGCTTAATTTAGCCTGTCTTATGCCTGGTGGTTGAGTTTAACTTAATGTATTTCCATCGCATTGAACAGAGAGGAAAACTGGGAAGCTAGTCTCCTTGATCATCTTCAAGCATGTCAATAATGTCTTCCCAATTACATTTTTTTTATAGATTTTGCAACTTTCTGTAAAAAAGTTTTATTGTAACTTATTAATACCCATGATTACCGTTTGCTTATGATCTGTGTGTAGATACCTCATAAAGTGCATTCGCAACGTGAAGTCGAACAAAACCTTCCACGATTCCGTAGCTTACTTGGCTGTTAAGCAAGACCTCTACAAACGAAGCAGAGACTTGATGAATTTGGACTTTCTAGAAGATCTTTATATGCAGCGAGCTTACAAGTATGCGAATCATATCCCAACCTAAGCGATTACAGAAATTAAATTGCAAGGTCAATCACGTAAGCACAAAACATGATTTATGAAACTGGATTCAAATCTTGAAGTGCTTCTTCACTCATGGAAACTTGTACACAGACACTGCATCCTGTCTTTTCACCATTGTTTTTTGGTTTTAATATCTGTTTTTTATAGTTGTAGTCTCGGACCATATTCTCAGAGTAAAGTCTACCAACTTGTTCTTAATTACTTTTAATTTTTGTTGTGAATTGTTTTACCAATTTCGTCTTGTTTGCTTGGTTTTAATGTTTTAGTTCTATAAAACTTATTTGCGTCTGCAATGGCAATGACGACTTATTCTTGATAATCTTCCACAGCGTTGTGCACTTTGCTTCTTCGAAGGTGGACGCTGCAATGAAGGAAGGAAAAGATCTCGTCAGCGCCATCAACTCAGCCGCTGTCTTCCTTGTTAATGCGGCCAGTGTAAGATACAGTTGACTTTGTTTATGAGCAAAAATATTTTAAACATTTTTGCATTCCTTCAGTTCTTTTACCTTCACTGTACAAATTGGTTCAACATTTCAGTACGTTTGCTTATTAATTGCATCTGGCAACACTGTATGGCATCATGAGCGAGATCTAGTGATTTTTTTTTAGACTGTATTTGAAGAAAATTTTCATAAATCAAGTTTTTTTCTAAAGAAATAATTTTGAACGTTAGATTGCTTGTTTTGAAAATAAATTGTCTTGTCACCCATCATGCAAGAAGTATTAGTCACTGACACAAACATAGAAAAGCTTTCAAATTTCAGAGTTGATTGGTGGTACAAAACTTTTAAATTGCGAGCAGAAGGTCGCACAAAGCTCGGAGCTGCAAGTTTTCATCTGACTTTAGGGTTTCCAACTTTAAAGCCGACGAAAGGCATACTTGGTCTATGTCAAGCCCAACACAATGGCTGGTTGGCTATGCAGTGCACTGTATTCAATCAGTGTATGGGTTATTCAGTTATTCACTGTAAGTAAAATTCACAAAAAGGGAATTGTTTTTGACTACAGGCACACAGTCACTATTTCATAGTCAAAAACATGAACGATAGTCTAAAGAGATTGAGCATATCGGCTTCTCTACGGAAAGTCTTGAACGAGCTCGGTATTTTGTATGCTTTGGATGGAATTGACAAATCTAGTGGAGAATTCCTTGAAGTAAGTGGCATAAAAATGCTGAAGGGGACGTCTGACATTGATTAGTTGTGATGAAATCTTGTGTTTATCATAATTGCTTATTATTGCATTGTTTTGTTTGAACAGTTTTGTTGAGGTTGGTTTTAATTGTTTGACTTCGCAGGATGATATACTGGGCGGTGAAGAAGTGAAGCTGGTCCGTCAACATGTTGTTGATTTGCTTCCTGTTATTCGGGTCAACGCCGTCGCTCTTGTTGATGCGTTTTGCTTCAGGTTCGTTGCAACTTAACAAATGACGAGATTAGATTTGTAGATAATTATTCAATTTTATTTCGTATTTATTGAGTGTGATGTGAACACCACGGCTAAGTAATCAGCGAACTATAGGTTCCTCGTAGTTTCGCAAATATTCTTGTTCTGCAACATTTTCCCAAACTGACGAGAGATGTCATGGAATAGGGATACAATACAGGTATAAAGAAAGTGCTTCTTTCGTTTTAATTGGTGTTTTAAAGTGGTGGGATGGCGCAACGGATAAGGCGTTGGCTTTCCAATTATGCAAACCTCGTTCGACTCCCGGCTTCAGCTGGTTGTTGAAAAACACCGCTCACCTCTACCCAGGGTGTAATAAATTGGGTGGCGTAATTGCTGAAGTAAAGGCGGCCGAGAGAAAGGAACTGGCCACCCTATTCTCCTCAGTGCCGAAGGCTTAGTACAACGAGAACCTTCTCATACCCGACACTTGAATCAAGTATGGGACCCCCTTTACCTTTTTTTACCTGTTTACTGTCATACTTTTGTGCTTCAGAGATGAGAATCTTCAGAGCGTTTTAGGACGAAGCGACGGAAATGTTTATGAAAACTTATTCAAATGGGCGCAGAACTCCAAGTTGAATAAAACAGATGTAAGTCTGAGGAGAAAGTTGGTTGGAATGATTGGTTCAATTGAGTGCAAGATGCATAGCCCAAATAATAAACTTAACTGACAAGAGTTTGCCAAACAAAAGCATGAATTTAGTTTCTATTCTTTGGGCTTTGTATTAGGTCCATGTTGCTAATGCTTATATTTTTAATATAAAAGTTCTGGTTAATGTCACCAAGGCGGAAATACCCGCTTACGGAACTTAAAATCAACATTGACCATGACAGTTATGATGATGAGTAATGTCATGCTTTGTGTTAATATAGTAAATTTATGATTGGTCTGATTTCCTTATGACACTGTTCAACAGTAAGGCACGGACTGGCCTCAAAACCGAGACTAGTGTTGATAGAGGGTGAAAGATTTGGTACCGGTAGTGCATTGTAATTCACTGCCTTGTCTGCTTTCTCATACGCCCATATTTCTCTGAAAGTGAACGATTGTAGGAAATTGTCACGTCTGTGATTACTAAACCTCTACCTTACCTATTTGCAGGTTCATCCCAGCTATCATAAGTATCTTCGTCCATTGCTGAAACGCAACCAATCCAAGCTCTAGTTTCACGCAAAGCTTCTTGTGTAATTTTCCATTGTAGCTCTGTCTCTTCAGAAACTTTGAAGAATGCAACGATTTTGTCTTTACTGCTGCAATTAATTTCCTTTGCCTCAATATAATCGATGCCTGTTTGTAATTCGTATTATTGGTGCTGACAAAACAGCTGGTACGAAAAATTCTCTCAGGCCGAAGTGCCAAACTCTAGGGCTAGGCTATATATGTACTACAGCGATATGTTGCAGGAAAATCATGTACAGTATAACTTTATAAAGTGAATTACTTTTAATAAACTATCTGACATTATCAACATATAGGTATGTTGAATTAGAACAGCACAAGAGTAGTGTTTAGTTTTGATTAAACTATGATTGTTTTACTGATATATATATGCAGTACGGTGCTACACGTATCAATTGCGATTGTTCTTTATATCGTTATTACAAACGATCCATTTTTATACCAATAGTAGCCTACATCTTTAAAGAAAACTAAAGGCTCGTTTATAAGTTTGTTTTGAATCTTTGTTACAAGTGTTATTATACGGGCCTGAAGATATTTTTATTATTCGATAAAGTCTCATTAAAATAGGTTTTTGATTATTCTCTTTTTGTCAATACTTTTATCACATGGATTATTTCATAGGCTTTCACTAATGTGTTTGATTTTACCAAGCTAAAGAATAGCTGATATCAATTACATCCACGTTTGTGAAAAGATTTGGTTTTGTGTTCTATGTAACCAGGATTTCGTTACGATGCATTGTTTCCTTGGCTATAATATGGTGATGATATGATGCGGCCCAAAATGGCCGTGAAACACTTCCTCAAATTCGTTTCTCAATACGACGTCTGTGCGGAATTTTACGTAAGGAAAATTGTTTAGTATCTTGTTGTTTTATAACGCTAAAACCGTGTAAATGCGGAGTGTTTCAAAACCTATACGTTATGCAGTGTTATATGGTTGAAACAGTGTACTACTGTACATTGTAGTCTAAATGCACGATGAAAGGCGTGTAGGCCTAAAATTTTGTTTGTAGGCCCTTTGTTACGTGTAAGATGTTCAATTGTTCAAGAATTTTTAATCTGTTGTTGCAATAAAAGTTATTAATATGTGAAATTGTTGTTGTATATAGGTCTACCTATTGAGCAAAAGCGTAGATTAATTCGAGTCACTGTGCACTTACATGAGAAAGTGTCACGGTAATAAAACTGTTAAAGAAATGGTGTCTAATCAATCTGTCTAGCATTGCAAGCTTTGAAAGACGCTGGATGCGTATATCAGATTCATTTTGCTTGGTCCTCAATTGCTCGCACTGCACGGGTTTGGGACGTTATCTGTAATTCCAACCCCTTTGTCATTCATACAGCAGTAGTTGTATGTGTCCAAGTTCAGCCTAAATAAATTTACACAAGAGTTTGAACCCAGCTTCGTACTGTTGATTTGTCATTGCGATTCCTGCGCCATATCGTTCCAAGAAACCATAGAAAACTTGCTGCTGTTGATCGACCCGAGGTCCACAATGACCGACCAGCTTAAACCTCTTCAAGCTTCAAGGACGTTTAGTCAGAGTACTACGAAAAGAGTTATCCGATAGATTCTATCCTGCTGGTTGTCGCTGCTTTAGAGTCGTTACACAACAATATTTTATAAGAAAATTCAAAAACGTTTTTGTTGGAACGTTTGTTCAAAGACATGCCTCATAGAATTACCGCGTTTGTAGCATTGGCCTTCTCTTGCAGAGAACATCAAGATCAATAGCCTACTTTCTCACTAGCCTCAGTGTCTCACTATCCCAAGTCTAAGAAGTGAAGGTTTGGCGGAAGAGCCATTATGACATGCGTTAGTGTATAAGACTGGAATAGGAATTCTGTGCTGGTGGTGCATTCAATGAAAAGTTATGCAATTTTATTTGCAAATAAATAAAACCCAACATAATAGCCACAATGGCAACAAAAACTAAACAATTGTGTAACTCCAACTTTTTTCTGTATAGCCTACATTCAAAAGCATACGAGTGTCTCGGGAAGTTAAAAAAAGAGTAATCTGATAACTTTATCTGAAAAAAGAGTAATCTGATCACTTAATTTCAACAATAAACACACCTACCGAAGGCCTACATAACATTTAGTCTTAGGCCCTATGCGTTGAAAACGGAATTGAAAGTAAAAGCAGACATCTTAGGATTCACTATGGATACCGGATAGCATCATCTGATCAATGAGTGCATTAATCATGGTTAGATAAATCACACAATCCAAGATGTTTAATGAATTCTTTTGAATCGGCTAAACAAAAAATATAGGCAAACTTAGAGGACTATAGGATAAGATTGCTTTCACTTGGAGTGTTTGGAAATGATAAAGTACTGAAGACAACCTTACAGCAAATGAGGACACTGCTGTCCATGACCACACTGTGCTGCTTGGTAAAGAAACCGACTGGTTCGTCTTGGGAGTAGACCTGGACAAAATCAGGTCAGCAAAACGTTCAAGGACCTACTCGTCGCTTCATAGGTTGAGATGAGGATAAAGTCTTCGAGCGTTTGAGAGAACAATATCCTGTGATGCTGGATGGAAGTTCATGACGCGTTGCAGTCCACTCATCGTCATGGTGAAGACATCGACGTAAGTCCGCGCTTTCAGGGAGCACAGGATGCGGTTCTGGTGGAAATAAAAAAAATAGCAACCTGAATCCTTTAAATCTACAGCACTTTTCAGCAAATGCATTAATTTAATTTTCAACTGCTTCTTTTCTAACTTGCTTGCTCTGTAAGTATAGCCTATACCATTATAGAGGTTAGTGACACATTGTGCTAGTCTGCATTACATCGTAGGCTAGGCTACTATCCCACTGTAGCTAATCGAATTTAACATTAATCAAACGTTGTAAAACTTCCAATAAGGATAAAGTTTAAACGAAAAACCTTATGTTGTGAGAAAAATTCTGCTTGTAAAACGAAATGGCAACTGCATCTTAAACGGAGACTTGGCTGCAAAATTCAACTAATTTTAGAAAATGTGAAACCAATTACTAATTAGTTGAACTTTCCAAGTCAGCCAAATGGGTCTCACTCTCAAGTTTCATTATTTTTCCTTAGCTTTGTAACAGTAATGCAAGGTAAATGTGCAGCAACAGCTCTATTGACGGAAAAAAATTGAACTTATAGCAACACCTTGTGCATGCAAAATATCGTTTTTTCGATATAATTCGCTTTGCGGGGAAGATACGGCAATGAAGTCTCAAGAAGGTATAGGAAAGCGGCCCTTCTGCGCATTTTGACACCAATTTGGTCTTTCTACCATGTTCCGTTATCGAGTTACGTGAAATCTGCTATTTTTAGCCCCACATGAGTTTCGACCACGCGGTGCCACATCTAAATGACGTCATAATGGAATAAAAATTACATTTTTCAAATCAGTGTCCAAAATCCCATCATACGCAAACCCGAACGTTTTTAATTTCGTAAGTGTGGAAAAAATGAAACACCCTACTAATTGGCCTTAAAAAAATGTACAGAAGAATGACCAGTCGCTAATAAACAATTGCCTGTTTAAAGAAGAATTAATTAATATTGTTACGGTGTTTATGGAAAATAAAAATATATGCTATTTTATGGATGCTTTGATTTTTTTCGGCCATACCTTGCACAAAACGTTTTCACACAAGAAGACCTCTCCTTTGTTGACCAATCGAACAGAGGAAGCTTTGCCCTTTTCTTGATTCTGTATGGCCTCAGCCACTCCACGGTGAATAACGAAAGTCTCCGAGCGCACATCTCCCTAGTAAAACGCATCAAAATTTATCATCTCCACTGAAGCAGGATATAATCTACATCAAAAAATAGCCAATAGCAGATGGTGAAGATGATATCAGTAGCATGGGTATTACCAACTTTTTGGCCTGAGTTTGCCATTGTCTTCTTTCTAAATATAAATTTACCATCACCAGTTAATTCCGGACCAGTAGCTTACTTGTGTACTATTTATCATGCAATTTGTCTTTCCTGGTTTAGTACCTGGATCCAAATAGCAGATTGATAGCCTACATCAAATTTATTTTTGGGGCATATTACACTCGATCGAAAAGTGTGAGCGAAAAGAATATAGCAGCGGGTTAGGCCCACCATACTAATCTAACTTCTCGCCAGAGGCCTAAATTTAACAAATCCCTGTCGTTGGATATTTTGTAACCTTAACATACACAGTAGAATCAGGTATTTTTGTCTTATCCTGGCTTAGTCTACACATAGTGGTTAAAGGTTTAGAATCTAAACCTTTAGATGACGTGGACGGATAGGCATGGAAGCAAATCTTCATGCCCATCACGCTAGCGATCAAGCGTGTTGCCAAAGATAGGCTACAACTAATGGTTCCAATTTGGGACACAATTTTAAAATCTGGGTAATTGAGAAACAAAGACAATGTCGTCTACATTTTTGAGGAGAGTTCAAGACAACGTTTAAAATCACTCCAAAAGCAGTGGATTTAGAAAAGGTTTCTGCTCTTTCCACTCTATTGCCTATCTTTGGTCGACTGTTCCGTGTGAGTGTAATATGAGTTGAGGTAGGCTACCACACACTTCCTAATGGCTGCCGAAATTTGAGATAACCTGTAAGGCATCGTCTTTTCGTTTTTAGGGATCAGGTTGAAGATTCAAATCAGGTGAACGGGAAAGCAAGAAATTCAGTCTTTGGATTAACCTTCAAGGAAAACGACATTTAATCATAAGCACTTGGATAAGCTTGGTGATGCCAAAAAAAAAACAAAAAAAACAAGAAAACTTTATATTATGCCGTATATTGTGCTAACCTGAAAGCATATGTAATCGCCGGGCATGTAGGCTGTGGGCACCATCACCATGCAAAGATGACGGATGAAGTTCTCTGGGCAGCCTGCAAACAATTCCATGCTATGAACCATGTCCCCGCAAATTTGACTGAAGATATCAGCTTGTAAACTGAAATTGAAAAAAGTGTAGATCTTATCAATTTTTTTTTAGAAAGGTGAGAGTTGAGGTTTATTTTGCAGTTAAATGCACTCACTCACTAGGGGGAGAGTGGTGGGGCACAACTGGACAAAAATACTATAACAGAAACCCCGTCTTTATTAAAAGTCCAACAAAGTTCAACTTTTTTACAACAAAGTACCACACTGAGACAGTTAAACAACACTTCAGTGATGCATACAAAATGCCATAGTTAATTGAAAATAGTATTGTTTGTGTCCAACTGTGCCCCGGTAATAGGGCACAATTGAAACTTTAAACCAACACAAAAGTCATCAAGGAATAGACAATGACTGTAACAAATAGTATTTACTTGTGAATAGCAGTAGAATAAGGGACGTAGCCACGGGGGGAAGGTGGTCTGGAAAAGCAATCGACCTCACCCTCCTAAAATTTTATTTTGTCCCCTCCGAAATGAGTTTGCTATTATAGCGTTTGAATGAGATTTTATAGGACTACCATGAAATATCAAAAGAACTATTCCTACGGTTTGACCACGCCACCACTACCATATATAAGTGTGTTACTGTCCAATCAGAGCCACTTCAATTGTAAGCTTACTCCAAAAACTGTGTCCAATTATGCCTCTTACACCAATATCGATTCAAAATTGGGCAGTGACAACCTGTTATAAAAGCCAGCTCAAGTCAAAGGTAATCAAAAGACACTTCACTGTAGCCTACATGGTTTGGACAAAAAGAGAAAGAAACCACAATTCTTAGCCTACTTTGTATAATAAAAATTACAATTGAAACAAAAACCGCAAAAAAAGTAGCCTACTGTACAGTTGCTAAAAGACTTCCCACAGTCAAACTCAACACATGGCCTACACAAACACTTGGGATTTTCATAGTGCAACAACTAATGAGAGACTGATTTTTTTGCCACGGCAAGGACTTCCACACTTTCCAATTTTTTCAATAAAACGTCCAATTAATGCGTCCAATCATGCCCCACTTCTAGGCAAGTTACATCATCCGACCTGCTCCAGGTGAAATGAACTTTGCAGGCTGCTATACGTGTCGCATGACCTTGTCACTTACGATATCACAATGCACACATTGAATTAGCGTGATAAGAAGAAGTTCAAAAACGTATGTAGCGTATAAGCCAAAAGCGGATGCAGTTTCGCATTCCCATGATTTACAAGCCCTAGAGGGCCTAGTCGAACATGCATTAAAAAGAGCATTTCCTTTTAACGTTCAGATTTTGGTTCGAAACTTCAATGCATGGGTCATACAAATTTAAGAATATTTTTTCGTTGCAAACATACACCTGAACGAAAGATCGGGAAACAAAGTCATGACATCAACGCCTTGGTTCTTCATCCACATGTACTCGTAATAATGAACAACGTGGTAATACAACTCGCTGTTAAACTTGTGGTCTTTCATGCAACGCTTCACAGCCTGCGTGTATTACAAGAGGTGTAAAAATCAAGTTATTTTGTCATGACAGTGATGATTGATGGTAGCTTGCCTATCAGAATTTGTGAACTTGTGTGAACGCGTGACTTCGTGAAGAAGCTTCAAGATCAAGCGGCACTGGTTCGACTCTCGGGGTGTGTGCTTAAGCAACGCATTCTAAGGACTGCTCTCCATTCAGCAGCATGTAATGGGTGGAATAATTTCCCAGCACAAGCACTTCAACAATCGGAAACTTCATTCTGTCAATCTCGATAACCGGTCAGCTGCGTCAGTGGTTCAAAGCCTCTACAAGTATGGGAAACTGCCAGGAATAAGCTCTCAAAGAAGCTTCCCCAGTCCGAGAATAAAGATTCAATCAAACAAACAAGTGTAGCCTACAGGACAAGAGGCCTTTCAGAGATATGTTTTACACTTTAACACCCAGTTGGCAGAAGCAAATTGGACTCGTGTAGGAACATTATAGACCAATATAGATTATTATGTTATTTTCCCATGAGTACTGAGTAGTTCACACTAATCTCATCTGTTCAAACCATCACAAATCAGTTAATTTTGTGCATTGTCATGATTTCATTTTATCACTCAAGAGCAGTGCTCTTCTATAGGGGTTCCGCGGAACATGTAGTGGGGTTTGTGAGTTTAAAGGGTTCCCAGTTTTTTAGGAAAAATGATTTCTTGTCTCAGTATATTGATGCGTCATTCTAAATTAATGGACCACCACTCGCAGTGACGCATTCACACTCCAAGTTATACAAGAGATTGAGTGCAGCTAACAGCAGAAAAAGAAACGTTGACAATTGTTGCGTCACTTGTTCATTGCTATGCTATTAAGAAAAACGTTATTATTTTAGACTAATATGATTTTTTATCAGTGAAGGTTCCGTGGCAAACGCGAAAGTACATCATGATTTTCGTAATGACAAAAAGATTGAAGAGCGCTGCTCAAGCGTCAAGACTGAGCATACCTGGTCAAATCTGTAGGCACTGTTTTATCTTACTCTTATTATGTCCAAAATAACAGATAACCAATAGCTTACGGGCAGATCCAGGAAGGACGATTTCAACAAAACGCAATGATGAGTAGGTCTGAAATAATTCGACCTTGCAAATACATAGTAAATAATGTTACTTTTCATTGTTTTAAGGGGGGAGATTGTCTCAATCGCCTCCCTGGATCCGCCAATGCCATAGCTAGTTAGCTATGTGGGATATATAGCCCAACGTCTGTTCTATAACGGTAGATTGCAGTATTAATTAAGCAATCAACGGTGCTCACCGATACGTTTTGCTTGTACCAGACCCTCAATCTTTCGTCATTTGCTAAAGTAGCAGCTGCCATGCCAAGCACGTAGCCGATCATCACCTTCCCAACAATCATCACAAAGCAAGCGTAGAGCATTTCAGTTCCAGTCAGAGGTTTAATGTCACCATACCCAGTGGACGTCATAGTGGCGACTGCCCAGTATAAACAGTCAACCAAAGGAATGAGTTGGAATCCGTAAATTTGATTGTTGATATAATCTGCTCAACACAAGGAAATATTACAATTAAATGCGAGAGCAGTTATGCTGATAGTGCCGCTACTGTACTGTAAGCTAAGCAACAAAGCACGTTACGGCGTGTTCAAGACAAAAAAAGTTTCTGGTGCCTCAGAAGTTTCAACGGCTTTAGGGTGGTGAATCCGAATATGGCATTATTTTTTTTTCAAATTTGCTCTACTTTGAAATATTCTAGTTCCAATTTTACAAATATCTGATAATAGAAAACAGCCCTGACTGTGATTGCGAAACCATATTGTTTGTTTTGAATCGCTTGCAAAACTTACTCGTTCCTCCTTTGCCTATCCAAGTTTCATCTTGGCATGATCCATAAGGACAAGCTAGTCCGTACCATACGCTGCTGAGAAGGTTGATTGAAAACGCAACAAATAGCAAGGATTGATACAAACGGACTATGAGTACGCTGCAAGTGGAACACATATTGTGTTAATTTCATTGTGGGGATCTATATTCTCAGACTCAGAGAGCTTCTTTGAGAGTTTAGTTCTTCCAGTTCCGCTCACTTGTAGAGGCCGTGAACCACTGACGCAGGGCCGTCACCGGTCTGACAGAATAAAGTATCCGCTTGTTGAAGTGTTGCTGTATGTGAGCTATTCCATCCGCTTGGTGCCGCTAAATGGAGAACGGTCCACAAACGCGTTGCACAAGCGCTTACCTCGAGCATAGAGACTGCGCTGCTTCATCTTGACCACTGAGTTATCAGGGCAACCGCATATAGACCTACAGCTGTTACTCTTTACTGCTTCCTTACCAACATGCTATAGGAACACGAAAACGGTTTGTCTATAGCAGGGGTCATCAACTTTTTTTGCATGTGGGCCACTTTGGCACTAATGAGAGCTGTGGCGGGCCGCACTAATAAAATTTTAGGTACGTTGACTCTTATGCTAGAAAAGAACGCATTTCGTACCCAGTATCCAGCGTTACATGCTGTTAATATTTATCTTAGAATACCGCAGCAACAACAAAATTAGTCGAACAACGCTACTGCCAGGCCAAGCTCCCTTAACAACACTTTTGACTTCTTTAACAATGCCTAATAAACGAGGCCACTTGTTTTGCGCACTTATAGCGAGGCGAGCGGTTTCATAGGAATATTCATCGTCAAGCAAGAGTGGTGTTGTCACTTTGCTTCACAAAAGATGTCTTGCAATTGACAGTTTCAGTAAACAAGGAAATGTTGTCACAATAGTGACCAATTGATTACGTACTTCTCCGCTTAGCAACTTGAACTCATAATGGCAACTTTCGTAAGGCCGTGTACGTTGTAGTCTACACCTTCTGTGTGATTGCTTCATTGCATATTAGACAGGTTGCTTTACTTTTGTTAGAAGAAAAAAAATAATCATTCGTCCAACTTTTATTAAAACTTCTGCGTTCTTCAGGTAATTTACTCTTCCTACTGTTAGACTGCAACATTTTACTGCGGGCCTGCGCAACAGTAGCCTAACTATTCAACTCAACAACACCCACTCTACCTGTGCCCGAGATTTCCAAAAAAATCAAAATGATTATGACGCTACAAGGAGTTTCGTCCATGTTTTTCAACTGCCCGGAAGCATCATAGTTCCACTTTGTACGCGTTTTAATCAACCACTGGGACAGTGTGACTGGACATCGCATTGGAATAACATTAAGCGACCCCCACCTAGAACTACAATCTGATTGGTCGGCCGGTGGAATCGTATACAAAGCGAAAATATGCTTTCTGGAAAGTATTTTTTGCCTTCATGCTCTTTAACTCCTCAAGAAAAGTATTTTTGGTTATACTTGTACGCTGATAACTTCCGCGGGCCGCATGCTGCCCACAGGCCGCCAGTTGGTGACCCCTGGTCTATAGGCTACACTACAACTACCACTGACAAATGAGCTACAGGCTCATAACGCAACACCAAATGCATGGGACACTGATCTCATTCTGTTTCTAGGAGGGAGGGGGTTTAATTTTAATTTCAACTTTAGCCCAGATTTTAGGATAAAATAGTATATTCTGAGACCTCTGGTATAATTTTTTTTTGAAATTTTTGCCCAAACTACCGCTTCCCACTACCCTGACAATTACTTTTCGCGTTAAGTTGCCTTGTATTGTATGGACGTATTTTTTTGTTTTCGTGAAGTGAAGAGCATGAATATTTCTGTATTATTTGCGTGCAAATATATGTAAAATCTACTCCAGGTCAAAGTCTCTGAAGGTAACATTTTATTGTTTATAATAGGCCTAGCATATTCTCCCAGAATAGAAATAGCCTACTTTCGGACGAAGAATAATTCCCCACAACAAACGTCGGATTCTTTTTTAGGTTTTTAAAAACCTACATTCATTTTACCATGCTATATGTTGTAACAAAAATTACTTTTAGACACTGTAAAAAGTGACAAGGTCCAATGTAGATCAGTAGGCCTAACGTATTCAAATTAGTTATGGTTGTAACTGTTGCTAGAAGAGTTAGTGATGGCAATCGCCTTCTTGTAATTATAAAACAAGTCAAATGTTCATGTATGGATATAGGGTCAAGCTAGTCAATAGCCATCGCGGGCTGGGCTATGGATATTGGGTCAAGCTGGCAGGTCTTCCATAGCTACAGCCTACTGTACACTACAGGTTAACCAAACGCGTGGACCCAAAGTTTTCCATTTTTGGTTTGTGGGACAAAAACAATCTGGGGAATATGGTAGGTTTCAAGAAAAACAGTTCATTCATTAATGTTGCCTGGAGTAAATTGTGAGGGGATTTAAGGAAAGACCTTCTGAAAGTTCACTTCACAGTGTTGGCGCATTGTCTTAGTGTCCTTTTGATGGAGGTTTCTCTACAACCACCTCTAAAGTTCATTCATTGACCACTAGGCCTACAACAACTTTACACTCAATATTGCTGTTGAAGCATCTTGAGCAGCAATTGTCAGGCTGAGGTTCTCAATTGGTAATTACAGCGAGGGTAAGTCGATCTCCGTGATTAAACTGAAACCAGAAGATAGATTAGACAACAAGATGACAGGGTTTAGCACAGAATCTCAGAATGGAAGCCTAAATTGAAAATGCAAAGTAACTTTTTGCAGAAGGCAGCCAAAGACGTTTTATCAGTTATCATAACAAAACAAGCTAATAAATGCAACTTTATTTTTTTAATAGTTTTTGGAGATAGGTTTTGGTCAATTTACGGCGACTTAAATATAACTAGTTTCACACAAACTGTTTGAATGTATGTCACGCTTTTACTAGGGATGGCAGAAGTCCCTAGCTTATATTCTACTGTCCCTAGCTTTTACGCATGTGCATATAGTCATGCGCACAAATTAAAATGATCACTTTACCGTGTTTTACGATGAAGCCAAGATCAGAAAACTGTTTACAGTTGTCTTGCAACATTTTTAACATGTTTTAGTACAGTAGCAAACAATGTTTGAACTTTGAATGTCATGAACAAAAATTGACGTCAATACAATACAAGGCAATTTTATGCGAAAAGCAATTTTCATGGTGGGGGGGGGGGGGGTTTTGGACGGAAATTTTAAATTTTGTTTACCAAGTGTTTTAGAATGTACTGCGGTATCCTAAAATCAAGGCTAAAGTTGAATTAAAAAAAACAAAAAAAAACGATTAAACTCCCTCCTACTGGTACGTTCGTTTCAACTGTTGACACAAAAGCATCAATTCTCTGTTGAAGATAGGCTACTTAGCAACGCTCTTTATACCTCAGCACATCTGAAAGGATATATAAAAGTTTAAGTTTGAGTGTTGCTAAAGATAATGCACTCTAACACATAACCTAACCTTTGGCTTTCAAACTGAGTTATTGCAAACAAACTTCTACGTGTTTAACTATCAAAACACAGCCTACTATACAAAAGAGAGAAAATTTTTATTTCGTCTGTTGCGAGTAGAGTACGGTACGATTATAAACAGCACGAATAAAATAGTATCATAAAAGGCTAGATTCCACAAAAGACAAAAAGCAGTGAAAGCCTAAACAAGACTTGTGACGAAATATTGAAGTAAAGTTTGGTAAAGTTATATAAAAAAATCAAGTGTAATAGGTCCACCAAGGCTGCGCAGTCGTGCGAAAATTATAGGCTACCACTCTGACCCCTCGGTTTATCACTGGGCGACTCCGACTTTAGTGTGGCCAGATTTTTCTTTAATTTTTGTCTATTTTCATATTTTTAAAATATTTCACTTAACTTGTGATTGAAATTGAAACGGCGACTTTCACAAAAAAAACTGACAAGAAAAAACACATGTGTTTTCTGTAAAGTTTTAGAGCGCAAAACGGAGAACAAGAAACAGTAGGCTATTTAAAAAAAAATTGCAAACAAAATTTTTATTGTTCATCGTTTTGCATCCAGCCGGAGTCGGCTTTTTTTAACGACTCCTATTCCGAACATGCCCAACTCCGACTCTACAGCACAGGAGTCTACAATATATCAGTAACTTGAATTCATAAGACCTGATATTTAGCAATCGACTTACTTGTTTCTGATATCTCTTTCCCAAGTGCCGAAAATGCAAACCAATCTGTACATGCGCAACATACGGTTGAGCCTTGAAAAGCACATCAGGGAGAGGCGAAGTCTGAGGTTAGAAGGAAAAAGTGCGAGAAACTCAAAAGGAGCGTTTGCGATAGCATCAAAGAGGAAGAGATCTGACGACTTTGCATAATGAAGGCGGATGACCTTAAGGCTTTCCACGTTTGTACTAAACTGATCGATGAAGCTCACGTGATAGCTGAAGACCATATCTAAGATGAACCTGCAAGAATCAGTACAGTCGTTTAATAATTTTATACAGAACGTTTCAAAAAAATAAAACAATATTTCCTTGTACACAAAGTATTAACCAAAATTGATTTAAGTTTTGTCACCCTGCAACATTTGCCGCAGCAACATATTTACAATGCGAAACATTATTGCTTCAACTCATCACTGCTTCACACAAGAACACAGCCTTTATCATGTTTGAAGCTTTTCGTATAATTTGACTTAAAGTGGAACTCAGGTTTCTTAGATTCAGCTGACACGACCCTAACCAGTTGAACATTGAGCTGGCCCACCACGCTTGAATCTTTTTGATAGTTTCATATTGCACTAAATGCATGTCTCAACATGCGTGGTGCCGGATCAATTTAATCATGTGTTTATGTCAGAAATGTCCAAAGTACGGGTACCCAAGAAGTACAAAGTACCCCCCTCACCCCACATTGTAATATCAAAACTAAAGCTGAAATTTGAAGCCAAAATTGTTGAACGTATAATGTGGGCTCAAGAAGAGTGAAACGATTACCATGCCCAGAAAGCTTTGGACAATACTGGTTAAAATACAATCAAGTTGGATAAAGCTTCTGCTACCCAATTCACGCCCGAAATTGCAATCAATTCACGCCCGAAATTGCAATCAATTCACGCCCGAAATTGCAATTCCTCAGTTTCAACTTTGGTTTAAAAAATAAAATTTGAATTATTTCAAAGGCGGTAGCGCATTTGCAACAAGCAGCAACAGAATCTCTTCCTTTATGGGGAAATGCCATGGTTTCTTGGCCAAAACAACAGAACTCGTTATTTTTACATTGATTCAACGTTTGCAGACGTTAAATCAATGTAACAATGACGGATTTTGCTCTCTGGGTAGTGTGATGTCAGCTAACATAAAGGTATCGATGATCTGTTACCATGCGTCCATGATGTAGCCAACGGCGTATAGAAGAGGAGTGTGGTTGAAGAAGCAGACTTGATAAATCGATATCGAACTGGATGCAAAACCTAATAGAATCGTAGTGTTTTCCCAAATAAAAGCGAAGATTGAATCTTTGTTGATGACTCGAGGCTGAAACGTGCAGTGACGTAAGCGTACATGATGACGTTTGCCTTCTGGATTACTTTACAACTGTTAAAGCGGTTGACCAAAGGCTTGTAATCCTATTTCACACTAAGTAACCAAACTGTCAATATGTATTGTACATAGTATGTAGGTTTGTGATTCGGACGATGTATGGACTATGTGGTTATGTTATGGCACAAATGTAAGGTAGTTACATCTGCAAGGTGACAGCGAAATTACAGTCTTGCACGTCAGGCATTCAATTCACAACAGAAGTTACATTGCTGTAAGATTACAAGGCGGTTATTGGCTGATCTTCCTCCGAAGCATTGATAGTCTTGTTTTAGTAATAAAATACAGCCTGCTTGCTTATCACCACATTAAAACAGAAAAAAATTAAAAATTAATTAAAACTCCACAATAAAAGCATCGCTAGCAAAAACCAGGCTATAGCATCAGGGTTGTAGAGTAGGGTAACAACGTTAACAACGTAACAACGTAAACAAAGTAACATTTTGGGTGACTCGTTTTTGAACTTTTTTTTAAATTTTCTCGGGGTAGTGGGGAAATGGTGCCAATGAGTGAGAAAAAACTCATGATAAAATTTGAGATACGTAACAAACTGTTTTCAGCCTCCTCATGGGGCTCAAAAATCGAAAAATTGGGTCAAAAATGCAATTTTTCTAAAAATATTTTTAGTTTGGGTAGATACAATATTGTTTAGATATATTTTAATTAATCCAAGCAAAAAAAATTGAATTCATTTAATTACTATTCCTTCAGCTTCCTCACAGCTTCTTAAAATTTCCATTTTGCTGAAAATTTCGCATTTTTGTGGGTGGTTACATAATACATAATAGCGTTAGACATTTTGCCAGCTATAAAACGTCATTGTATTTCTCTTTATAGACCTGCCCTGAGCTATTGCGTCATTTTTTAATGAAATTGGGTTGATTTGGTAGGAAAAAGTGACGTCTTTTATTTGAATTTACGTCACTGACGAAGTTTGTAGTTATGTAACCACAAACAAAAATGCGAAATTTTCAACAAAATGGAAATTTTGCTGAAAATGAAAAAAAAAAAAACTTCAATTTTTGAAGGCTGAAAAAAAAAAAAAAGGCTGAAGACAATTTGTTACGAATCTCAAATTTTGTCATGAGTGTTTTCTCACTCATTGGCACCATTTCCCCACTACCCCGACAGAATTAAAAAAAAAGTTCAAAAACGAGCCACCCTATTGTAGAGTTTCAAAAAAAATTGGAAACCTTTCTTGTCCAATCAAGCATTGTTCGAGTGTTAGGCCATAAAACGTTCTATTTGTCAGCCGGCGACCTCAAATTGAAAGAGAAAACACAAATCATCGTCATCGAAAGTGGAAGACTCGGAATTCGCGATTTGGCTGATTTCAGAAATGAAAAAATCGCTACGGAACCTATAAATATTTTCCTCTGGCTATATTCCCACTTCAAGTGGGGCCGCTTGTGCAGATATTACTCTGTCAGCAGCATCTTCTTCCTTCACTCCCACTATTTCCATATTTTCAGCCACACAGTCTCTCCATCTAATTTTCGACTTTCCTCGCTTTCTTTTCCAACTTCCAATTGTCTCATTCTTCTTCCGGCATAGTCTTCGTCTCATTTTACCACGTGACCCAACCATTAAGGCGTGTCTCAGCTTATCTTTCCGTTCTCCGACTTGCATTCGTTTTCTGATCATTTCATTTCTCACTCGGTCCTGCTTAGTCAAACTCAGAGACCATTGCAGTATTTTCACCTCAGCCACTTTCAATTTCCCTTCCTGTGTCTTCGTTAGGGCTAGCGACTGCATCCCATACAACATGGCTGGTCTTACTATTGTTTTATATATGAATAATAATTATTAAAGATAATGTCAAATATATAAAAACAAAAAATCAGCAACCTGTATAAATCAGTTTGTGAAGCCTTCTCTTGCTTCATGAGCCAATCCCGACAGATGTTTATAGGTAGCCTACATCCCCTCGTTTTCTTAATACTGTGATAGTTTTATTAATGGTCGCTCTATAACTGCTAAGGTCTTTTAGCGAAAGAGCTCATTTTCAATTTTATGTCAGGTTTACGAAGTCATCACATTATTACCCGACTTATTCTCACTGCGTTATACAAAAAAGAACACAATCGGTACTGCTGTTTTAAAGGTTTCGGTTTGACCCGACCTGGAATCGATATCAGACCTACTAGCACAAGACAAAGGCGAAACCTCTCGGGCACTGAGTTGGTCTTCTTTTTCTTATAAAAATAAAGCCTGAAGACAATAGACGCCGAGTCCGTAAGTGCAAGTCTGCTTATACACAACTGAACTTCTTCATGCGCTATAATGTTACTTACCATTAGATGATATTTCCTTTCCTTTTTCACATTTATGTTATGTAAAGAGCTAAACTGCCTGGCTAACATACTGGCTTGATGCTCGTAAGTTGCTGACCTGGCCCCATGCAACTTTCGGTCCTAAAACAAAAAAAAAGATTTCAAACAAAGTAACATCAATCTTCAAGAAAGATATAAGAATAAAACAGCAAAAACTAAGCAATAAAACCCAGAGCAGGAAAATACAAAACAGCAATATTTTAGCTAAACCATCAACAGATCGTAATGGAAAAGGATCAAAATCGTACTTGACACCGTATAGTACAATCTCGACGGACGTTCGATTCCCACTCAAATCAAGGTCGTCCACAATTCCCATCAAGTCAAAAGTTCGATTCCCGCTCAAGACAACTTGGATATGCACCACTGATGTCCCAATAGTAGTTTCGCATACGGTACTTGTAGAGGCTTTTGACGCAGGGCCGGTTACCGAGATTGGCAGAGTGAAGTTTTCCGATTATTTAAGTGTTGTAGCCGGGAAATTATTCCATTCACTAAGTGCCGCTGAATGGAGAGCAGTCCTTAACGTGCGTTGCTCAAGCGCACAGCCCGAGAGTTGAACTTGCGCCGCGTGATCTTGAGCCGGGTGCGTAACCACTGAGCTAACGGAGCGGACTCGATCGGGGCCTTAATTACTTGACCAATTTTTGAAAAAATTCAAATTAGCAACACCAGTTAGTTTGTGTTTTTGGTTTCTTTCATAATTATAAATGAAATTTGCCGTAAATACAATAGATTCTCCATTATCCGAGGTTTTCATTTATTTGTTGTTTGAGTAAGGTCTGAAAAGGCGTTGGTGGATAAACGTTGCGACGAAGGTTGGTTGTGAAGAGTGTGGTTATAAAGTAACACAGATGTATGATGTCTGCGAAGTTGACAACCGACCGTTTCATCATATTGTACGGAAACGCTTACTCTACAACTTACTCATCAACAAATAGCCTACCTGTGCTATTGCTGTCATTTTTTCACGAAATTGTGGAAAAACATCTAAAATGGCATCCAAGTCTTTTTTCGAGAGAAGGTTCAGCTCACAGTCTGTGATTGCTCTGATGGTCTTGCCTCTCGGAACGGCAAACAACAAGGCTACCTAAAACCGTATTTCTGCGAATGTCACGAAACCATGTTCAAAGCATCTTTCCGAATAATGTTTATCTCGTAAACGGATTGATTTTGTCACGCTAACAAATGTAAGGCCTTTTATTACGTGGTTGACTCATTGGTTCAAGCTTTGCAAAACTTTAACTTTCCGTTTTCTCAAAAACTCTCTTTTGTGTGAAAAACTCTCATTTTCGTTTACTGTGGTGGATGAAAAAGTCACTAAAAATACTAACAGTGAAGAATCATGAAGCAAATCATCATACCTCACCAAAGTGCTGGCCAGGTCCAAGGATCTTGATTGTAGTTTTATCGTCATCGTCCAATATGGCTACACTGCCTCGTTGTATAAAATACATTTCATTTCCAATGTCATTTCGTCTGAAACAAACCACAAAATGGAACAAAAATTCACAATCTCGTATGGCAGTAGTTACATATCAATATTTAAAGGAGTGATTTTTAATCTTTTAATATGCGGAGAAAAACCTGATGACATTCAATTATCCTCCTTTTAAAAAATAAAAAATGACAACTTGCAATCAGTTGATAAAACTACACCAAAAGCGACGTCATAATTTACATTCCAATGCTCATTAAATTATAAGAAACCCTGGCTTAGACCAGATATTTTTGAACTGTCCTTGAACTCTACGTCGGGAGTTCGCGAAAGTATTTTGAAATTATAATGAACCATCAATGTTTGATGCAACTGAGTAGCCTCTAATTCTAAGCTCCTTTAATTTTTCGACGACCAAGCATAGCCTACCAAAGCTTGGTTTGGTTTTGAATCTTTATCTTCGGACTGACAAAGCCTTGATTGGTTATTCCTGGTAGCTTCGCATACTTGTAGAGGCTTTTGACGCAGGGCCGGTTACCGAGATTGACAGAGTGAAGTTTCCGATTGTTGAAGTCTTGTTGCCGTGGAATTATTCCATTCACTAGGTGCCGCTGAATGGGAGAGCAGTCCTGAAGTGCGTTGCTGAAGCGCATACCCCGCGAGTCGAAACAGAGCCGCGTGTTGTTGAGCCGGGCGCGCAACCACTGAGCAATATTTCTCGTCGGCGTGTGAGAGACTTTGCCTTGTTTGTGAAAAAAGTTTCAAATACCAATGCAGTGGAGAGATGTTGGCTTGTAGAAGCCAGCGACCAAACATGGCTTGTGTTTCTCGGCAGTCGAGTGTAGCAGGAACTCAGCGATGGACACGTGTTTCGCCCATTGAGTGTTCAACTGTTTTATTTGCATCAACAGCGCACGGGTACAAAGGATTGACACGGCGAGAGAGCACAAACAAACATAGCCAGCTCGAAGACTTTCAGAAACCGGCCTGCCACACCCCGCGGCGGCGGGGAGCGGCGTGATTTAGGGGTGACGATGCACCCGGAGGGGTAAGTCCACCAGCTTAGGTCGCGGGGGCCAGGCTGGGGAGTCGAGGTACCTGTGGAAGGAGAGTGTGGATCGAAAACGTTACATGACCCGTCCGCAAATTTAGAATGGCGGAGCGGGCCAGGAAGACAAGCTCTTTCTGCATAGCCCAGAAAGATGGCCTGCGACGGCCGGGCGACCCGTCGCGTGTGGACGCTGGAACCGGCAGTAATTGACCGCCGGGCGGCGCCCACGTCTCCTTCACGCGACCTCGGCGCAGGTACTTGACTCTTAAACCTGGTCTGCCAGTAGGCAGAGCAGATAAAATTGGGGTCTACCACGAGGAAGACAGTCAACTATTTAAAGATAATTTGGCTCTCGTGGCAGACGAAATTCAAATAAAAATGTGGAGCAGAGGCTCGATTAATCAATAGAAACAAAAAAATATAGGTGGGAATGTAATACATACTCACTGGAGAAGAGTAAGCTTTGATTCGGCGAGCACGGATGTGCGCTGGCCAGACGTTGAGGCAGGTTCGCCCAGCTGGGTCGGGGAGGCTAGCGATCAAAACCAGAGGCACTGATAGGCTACATTACCAGGAAAAAGTAGAAAATTGGGGTGGAAATTTTGAGGCTGCATCGAGTTGATCAGGGGATCGTGTTGATCAATGCGTTGAAAGCAGAGCGAGGTTGATCCGAGCGGGCAAGAACAGCGTTACAAGGCGAAGGCAGCGTAAGATAATTCGAAACAATTGATTGATTAATACATAGAGATCTAGTGATGATTGAAGTTACTAAATTGCTGTTAAACCAGTCTCGATTCACAATGTGCATGAGACATTTTATTCCTTTCCTTTGTTCATTTTTGAATGCTTGGGTTTGATGAGATTGGAGTCAGTCAATTGAATTCTTACCTTTGTGGAAAGAAAACAAGAAGCCAACTGTCGCCAAGGATATGCACTGTTAAAAAGGAGCGATCTTCCTGGCGTCAGCACTACCTGACTACTCACTATAGAACAGCGAGCATTGTGTTTCGCTAACCATACCGGTGTAGCCTCCACACTAGCCATCAAGACTTTTCCAAAAACATGTGTTTCTCGGCAGTCGAGTGTAGCAGGAACTCAGCGATAGACACGTGTAGTGACTGACGAGTGAGTAGTCAGAACTATGTATACATATATGTATACATGCATACAGAACTATTTTATTTGCATCAACAGCGCACGGGTACAAAGGATTGACACGGCGAGAGAGCACAAACAAACATAGCCAGCTCGAAGACTTTCAGAAACCGGCCTGCCACACCCCGCGGCGGCGGGGAGCGGCGTGATTTAGGGGTGACGATGCACCCGGAGGGGTAAGTCCACCAGCTTAGGTCGCGGGGGCCAGGCTGGGGAGTCGAGGTACCTGTGGAGGGAGAGTGTGGATCGAAAACGTTACATGACCCGTCCGCAAATTTAGAATGGCGGAGCGGGCCAGGAAGACAAGCTCTTTCTGCATAGCCCAGAAAGATGGCCTGCGACGGCCGGGCGACCCGTCGCGTGTGGACGCTGGAACCGGCAGTTCCATCTTTGGGATAATTCCCTAGAGGTTAACAATCACTTTTCTAAGGATTAAATCAGTGCAAGAAACGTAAGCAATCAACCAAATTTTAAGACATTATAAGTTTACTTTTACATACTGGAAGTTTACGCATTAGAAAAACTGCTTTTCCACTTTGAGATGGAAGAAAATTTTGACGAGATACAAGCCAACAACATTGGTATGTAAACTTACACCAGGTTGAGCAAATCACTGAATGCAAGCTAACCCCTGGTAAGACAAGGTATTTTGTTTCGATAGTGGCTATTCCATACATTAATGTAGCCTAAGTATCCTTGACCCTTGGTGGTCTAACGCCTAATTATCCTCGTCTTGTGCAGCTTGCGTTTGCAATAGCCAGTTTCTTAATTGAAAATGAACATATTTGGGTATTTAACTATTTATACATTTAAAGATTTGATAAACAGGCTACTCACCACACTGACAATCAAAGTAAAACTTTTGTTTGATTAAATACTGTTACGACAAGTTTCATTTATTTTATGAGCCCTTTTCAATGCATAGAATAATTTGTCTAGATTCAACAATACCTGCAAACAATCCCCTTCTTCATATACAGAGCTGGTGTGATATGTGTGGACAACAATCTGAAAAATCCTTGCGTTTCTTTGTCAACATATGTGCCTTCATCAAATGCCTCACGAATCATTGGGCCGTACATGCTTTGACACACACTGGTGCGCAATGAGGGTGGCAGGCCGGTGAACAAGCGATCGGGACTCACACCACCAGTTCGATCCCACAAGTAACAATAGTAGTCAAGAACCTGGGTAAAAAATGGCATAATATTTAATCTTGGTTTCTTTCGGTCTATGTACACTAGTCTCCTATCGTCACTGTTATGATCCCAACCAAACTCAATTCATCAAACTAGGTAATAGTTTTACAAGTTGTCTCTAATATCGAGGAAGGATAATAATTTTTTCAATGACGATGTCTAAACTAGGAAATCTTTGTCTTTTTTCCACTGTTTTAAACGTGAACCAAGTATCTCAGCTTTGCCCTTGGTTTACCTCAAATCTCGCCCCAAATCATTCAACATGCTATAAAGTATAATCAATGTGTCCTTTTAAGGTTGCATCTTGAGCAACTGAGAACAGCAGTATCATCACTACTGTTTTGAGAGTTCATTGAAAATTATTGTTAGCATTGTGTTTCGCTGACCATACCGGTGTGGCCTCCACACTAGCCATCAAGACTTTTCCAAAAATATGTGTTTCTCGGCAGTAGAGTGTAGCAAGAATTGACAGCGATAGACACGTGTTTTGCCCATGAGTCTGGGCTCATCAGTATCGCACCACTAATTCATGCCACATAGTTCTCAACCGCTGCTTTTCCTAGGCGACAGTTAGTTTAGTTGTTTTCTTTTCACAAAGATAAGGATTCAATTGATTAACTATATCAGCGACTATTTGGATTCAGCGCCCAAAAGTTACTTTAAAGCGCTCCTCAGATTACCAGATATAAAGTTCTTGTTGAACAGGGAAATTAAGCAGCTGAAACACTGTGTACCTGTGTGCACTGTCACTACATTAACACTGCCATCGACAAACGTTCTGGGCATTGTGATCGGACACATGCGTCTCATACCATTAAAAAATCTCCCTATTCAATATCTCTTAGTCTTGAAATTAATCATTCGAAAGCGAGTACCTGTTCCTGAGTATCTTTGTTCACTTGATACACTTTGAAGAACTTTCTGATATCATCCAGTCGTACTTTATACATTCCTCGACGTTTGTCGTCTGTTTGTACAGCTGCAGCCAATGCTCCAAGAATAAATGAATAAAATACCGTTCCAAAAATCATTGCCACTGTGGCCAGAATCATCTCAGCTGGCTGCCGCGCATGAATGTCACCATAACCAACGCACACCATGGTCGCTGTGGCCCAGTATAAGCTGATTATATATTGGTCGAGGACAGATTCTACAACTCTCAAGGTTGGAAACTGGTCACTTGTTGAAACCGCGGCAACCCATGAAGCGTTGTGACAATACGTAATGGCACCGGAACCATTTAACATGATAACATTCGGTCTCACTTGAAACTGTTCCTCTCTCTGAAATTGTCAATGTTTAGATAGGAAGCGTATTTTGCATTTATAAATTTTCTCTAGAGCAGTTTACATTGAAAAAAATACAGTCTAGAAGTCGAGCCATACATAATTGTGAAATTGCAATGAAAGCAACTACAGTCTTGCAGGTCTCTCTATCTCAAGGGTAGAAAATCCTGTTCACTCCGATAGCTCAGTAGATGGACACCTGGCTTTGTGAAGACAAAAATGACAAAACCAAACAACAATCGTTCAACTTCCGGGGTGTGTGTATATAAGTTAATCACTTCAAGGAAAGCTCCATTCAGTGGTATCTGAATGAATAAAATGGTGTATAAGCAACATTTTAACAGCTAAAGCATCTGTTTACCTCGGTGATGAGGCCTGTATGAGGGGGTTAAAGAACCTGCAAGTATGCAAAACTGCGAGGGTTAAGCTTAGGATCGTACTGTATTTTCCAAGGTACACAATCCATCAACAACGCAACTGGTGGTCTACCACTTCTAGACGAAAAAAGTCTTAGAAAATAACTAAAGTAAGATAAAATTATTTACATTATAACTATCGGGAGGGCAAGCGACCAAGAAAAGCATACATGCAAACCAATGGTGAGCCACAAATCCACACATTGCATATCTGGCTGCTTTTATCCAACCATTCTCAGACCGAATCCCCGACAACCAATAAGCGAAGTATCCTCGGAGCTAAATATTTTATAATTTATTATTGATAAATATTTAGTTGCAGAAAATTGCGATCATATCGTCACTAAGTAGATTAAATAATTTACGAGAAACAACCCCACTAACAAGTGGACTACCATATCGTTAACAATTGTTGTCGAGGACCCCCAAACTGCTGATAATGGTAACTTTAGTCAAACAAGAGCATGACGAATTGCAAAGCTAATTATATTCATAATATACTAAGCAATTGACATCTGACAGAGATAACGTGACATAACACAGCATACAAGCAATAATAAAATTAATTTCAAGGTTTAAAAAAATTCCCACTCCTGAGTCACGTAATGTGGGTTCGACACGACCTCAAGTCATAACAAATACTTTATAAAATTATGCTGAATTTCGTTCTTGCTCAACACTATGCATTGAGCAAATGAATCAAAGTAACAATGTAGGCTACTCATTTTGATGTTGAGGAAACTTAAAAGCACATATAAATATTCAGTAGTCTTCAACAGCGCAAGAGCTTGATTGAATAATCTTAGGCATGCTTCTACCTTGTATATCTGAAGCAATCTTGTAAAGCGGAGTGACGCCAGCAGACGCCATTGTTGCTCCGATTCAATGTCGGGGTCTCTCATGTAAAGTATTAATTCAAATGGGAACCACGACAGGAAATCTACAAAGCAGCTGGTGCGCAGGTATTGAAAGGCCGTTCGCCCGGGATGGGTAACCAGAATACCAGCGTGATTGAAGTAGGCGGTATGAGCTTTGACATACATGTCCAGCATCGAACAGACATCGAGAGCATATTGTAAAAATATCAAGGGAAAGTTTCGTGGTAGAAAAGCAAACTGAAAAAAAAATTGCGATTAATTTTCGATAACACCTTTTGTATTACGTAGGCTACTATAGTAAAAAATGGCCATGATGCAAAACAAGTCAAACTTTGAAATAGCTTCAAATGTGAACATCGTAATTGTTTTTTCACCAAAAAATATCAAATTCAAGCAACGCTGATTCAGTCTTCTTTAATAAAATCGCCATAGTTTGATAACATATCTCAGTTCGAAAAACCATATTAAAAACGGTTTAAGTAACCAATTATTCAATCAAGAAAACCGTCTTTGTTTTAATTTATTCAAAATCTTTGTATCAACAGTATTTTGCATGTTTAGTAGTAATAAGAGTAGTGTTTTGTAACACACCTGAAAAGGTACGATGAATACTGTAACGAAAATTTGGAAAACTCTGATCGTCTCGTAGGTTATGTAACCCGTGCTGAGTGGATGGAAAGCATAAGGGAGCAAAAGAAAAGAAAACACGTTTGAATAAGATCTTGACTCCGGGATATCTTTTTCTGACTGTTTAAGTTTTTTAAAAGTAGAAATTTTCTTGCGCCTTCTTGTGTATATTTTAAATTCCTCATCAAAGTACTCTATGTGATAGGAGGCTGGCATCTTTTTTCTGTAAACATTTTTACAAGTTAAAAAATTATGTAGTTTTTACTCTGTGAGTTTTTATTAAAATAGAAGTCAAGCGACAATTAGACAATTTAAAAAAATGCTGCACTATTTCGAAAATAGCTGAAAACTACAGTTATCTTTAAATCATCGACTCTTTCATGCAGTTGTCAAACCCATTTCAATTAGGCCGAAGTAATAATACCTTCATTCTTCGTACACAAATAATATGACAAATAAAAAAGAGAGCATTATCCCAAAAGGCTGAGTAGGCCTACGTAAATAGCCAACAAATCTTAAAAGGGCAGGTATCTCTTTACATCTAACTTTTGTTGTGCTAAAAGTCGTATAGGTTTATTATGATCATCATCATAATCCATCGTCGGTTTGTTCCCCACTAGTGGGGGTGGCCGATTGTTTCCGCACAGCAATTGTTTTAATCCCTTTTCTCCATTTCAAAAATTTTCAAAACTGGAAAACTTGATTTAGATATAATGATAGGTTACCTTAGTAAATAAAATGCTAAAGATTAAAAGAAACTGCTGGCCACCCTACGACAATAAATATGTTGTTTCAAGTCTGACAATTTTTTTGTTTAAAAAGTTCCGGTCGGCTTGGAGCTGAGGAGTAAGCTAGTATGGAAGAAATCGATGACGCAATATGTGATTCCTGAGTTAATTGCAATATCTCATAGCCACAGTCTTGGTTTTAAACATACTGTGAAAATAGAAAGTTTATTAAGATTTTAGGATCAAAGTGAGAAGTTTTGGAATTCGAGACAGTGGTCCTTCAGGATAAGCTGTTTAGGGCGTGGGGTGTACAATACATCAGATAGAAAAGTACTAACCTACAGCGTAGCAAATATTGGTATATACTGTATTTATGAATTATTTTGACGAGAACGTCATTGTCAGAAACAATTCGCAATATTTGTTAACAACTGCACTTGCTCTTGTGTTAAAGTAAAGTATGCCTTAGAAAATTAACCAAACGGAAAAACAGATTTGCGACTATATTTGTAAGCACTGTTCCATAAAAAAAAACATTGCAAAACACTTATTACCTAACTTAGCTCGCATGAAACCTTGTTTAGCACAACAGTGAATAAATTACAATTCAATCATCAAAATACTTACGCTTCTTCTGGCGGTGTATGGATGCATGCTTTGGTAACCTCCAAAACACGATCTCTGTAAGCCTTGTCTTCTTTTATTTGGCGCATTTGTTCTTGCAGAAGAGGAAAACTCTCCAAGACTTCATCAATGTTTTCTCGTTGCAAAACCAGCAACTCACAAGCTGTTTCAGCAACAACGGTTCTCGGTGAGCTACAGCTAAACAGTACCTAAACATATTACAAGTATGAAAGTTGTTAGAACTAACCTGATGTTGAAGCAAAACACATTTAAAAGTTAAAGATGTACTGTTTTTGTGTGGGTCTAAATGGAAGATATTGGTGCTTCTGATCGACATATCTTGCACAACATGAAATTGACAGACTCCTTTCCTCTAATCAGCAATATCGATTCGTGCATCAACAGTTTTGTATGAAAAACGTAAGGTCTATAGTTTTCCATCGTTTGGTTTGTGCTCAATGTTCCCTCCTGTCGGCTAGAGCAGAAGAGGACAAAAGAACCTTTAAAATAAAGAGAAACTGCCGTTCTAGGTTAGGCCTATATACTTAGTCTTTCAAAAATGAAAATTCTAAGCAAAGCATACGGCATGTTATAACTACAGCGACCAATAGGCTAAACGTAGGCCTTGTTCAGCAAACGTGTGATTCTACAACAATAACTGAAAACCGATGTGGCTTTGATTTTGAACTAGACTAAATTTAGCCTATTTTATATCTTTTTCAAATGATAGTTTTGGGAATCTGAATTGCCAAAGTGTGATCACTGAACCTCAAATCACTTTTAAATACCTATTACCTAGTTTCACTTACAAAATGACAAATCGTTCCCTGTTACCAGTATTGTTAGATGCTTTTCGTATTTCCAACACGTGCCAAAAATCCAGTCCATTATTTATATGGTAAAAATAGCACAAAAGTAACTCAAAATATACACAAAATTGTATTTATTAACTACTACTCAAATCATCAACTATCACCAGCGATTCTGACTGTTATCAAGCACAGCAGATAGGCCTACAGTCAAATTTGAAGCTCTAAAGCAGGGGTTACTGAACTGGCGGACCGCGGTCTGAATCCGGACCTTCTGGGTGTTGATGGTGGACCTTGAGCTTTTGGAAGAATAACCTCATTGCCACGTTTCAGGGCTTCATTAAAAAGATTTCTACTAGGAGGAAGCAATTTTTACTGTTATTATCCTAGTTGCTGGGGGGCTTCGACTCTCAGACTCTCCAAAACACTTTCTCAGAAATCCAATTCGAGTTATATTTTACCTAAAAAAGCGATTTGATACAGTCTAGATAGTTTAATTTTAGTGGTTGCGTGTGAAAAAATTTATTCACCGGACCGCTAAAAATATTCAACTTGTCAAACTGGACCTTTGTTAAGATTAGTTGAGTAACCCTGCTCTAAAGTTTGCATGGCCTGTGTATATAGGTCGCCATGGTTATGACCTATTTAATTTGTTGTGTATACATATGTTTTTCCTACACATCTGTACAAATTTCATTTAAAAAGGAGTAGTAACAGCACCCCATGAACAATTCAGTTGCGGTAAGGACTAAAAGAGTAAAGGGCAGGGATATCTAAAGAAGGGGATACGAAGGGTTTTATCACGTCTGACAATAGAAGGGCTTTTGTTTATTGCAAATATTCTTTGTTTATCGTAAAATAACAATTGGCACCGATAGTAGTTTAATAAATCTTGTTATGTTTGTTTTTGTTATCTTTATCCTGCATTGCGGAAAAGCGGACTTGAGCGCTATGCATCGGTGTACGTCTTCCGACGTGCAT
The DNA here is from genome assembly GCF_918807975.1 of Aplidium turbinatum. NCBI lineage: Eukaryota > Metazoa > Chordata > Ascidiacea > Aplousobranchia > Polyclinidae > Aplidium > Aplidium turbinatum. Next base: position 27,844,268 of record NC_137475.1, on the reverse strand, counting down.
CTGACCCACGCTGCAGCCGACAGCAATGTCTGTTTCCGGTTGACTACTCTACTTATGACTTAAATTTGGTACTACCCATTACTCGAAATCGATCACTGGGTAGAGGCAATTATCGTAAAGTTTCTTGCCCAGAGAAACAACAGCAAGTGCGGGTGGCTGGAGTCGAACATGCAGGCTATCGACTGCGAGCCCAACGCGCTAACCACTCGGCCACTGCTGCCGATAACTTGCATTGCGCTATTAGCATCAGGCCTGGATAATCACAGCATGCTCATGGTTGCTTGTTAATTCAACTTCCCGTATAGTTGCTTTATATCTAGCCTACTGCAAAGGCTTTGTTAAAAAAACAGCTTCCTGGTAACTTTTCAACTGTCTTTGTAGATAAGTATTCTTTAAATATGCTCTACGTAACATTTGCTAACTGTCTTGTGTAGCTCATTGTACCAGCTGCACTACAAAACTTTCTGCCATTTAAAAAAGAACCACATGTTTAAAGCACTACAAACTACCGCCCTGGTAGTGTCATGAGAATAAGGCAATCGCTGCGAGCCTTCATATCCCCTTCTCTAGATATCCCTGGTAAAGGGTTAAACTAAAACAAAATATACTTCTAATTGGTACTGCTATTTTGCATTCATCAAATGCTGGCATTTGCACAACAATCTAACCTCTTAGTGCAATTTATTAAGAATCGATTTCGCTATAGTAATAGCACCTTCAGCAAGCATTGGTGAAACCTAATTTTCCTGAAAAGCACAGACATCATTGTGTAATATCAATTACCTCACATTCACCAAAATAATCCCCAGCCGTGAGATGATCCAATTTAGTTTCCAGGTCTTCAGAGACGACTGCGCAATGTCCTTTCTTGATAATGTATAAAGTTTTAGACAAGTCTCCCTAGAAATGATACACAAACGTAATGTAGTCCATAGACAAACTTGCAAGGGTATGGGGTTAGATAGTATGGACATTGGACACGTCAACGAGGGAAGTTTCTCAGAAATGAATTGAATTCGGAAGTGGGTGAAATGAGGAAACGGACTAAAGAACATGGAAAGTCCAAGAACATGAAATTATTAGGTATAGGATGACGCCTGCAAGACTGGACCGAACGAAGAAGATGCGATGGACAGAATGAGATGAAGCAAAGAGGTGAAAAGAATCGGACACCCCGCTAGTGAGGATAAAAATTGATTTTGGATGATGATGAATACAAGCTATATATGCAGTAAAACTTTATCTGATCCACACATTCAATTACGGCAATCGAATTATGGCTTATGCATTGTAACAAAGATGCTCCACTAGTATCGTAGAGTATAATAAGCCAAACTAATATGAGCATGGAAAGTATGTACGCTGTGTGTTATGTAAAGTTTCACAAAGAGTAGGCTATGTTGCTATTACAGTAAACTGCTGACTAAAAAATACGCAAGCAGCCATTGCAGTTTTAGTTACATTAGTTTCTTTTTAACTTATAAATATTATCAGAAAATACTACCTCATAAATAATCATATCTCCATCTGAGTAATGATAAATCTGCATGTGTTTGCACAGCATGGCCACGAATGATGGATCAACATCATGGAAAAGCGGAAAGCATGCCACATATTTATTTAAACTTTCGTAAAAGAGAGCGTTATGTAGAAGATAGGAGAGTTCTTTGCCAATTGTGTCTTGTCCAGGTTTTACTGTTCCGGCGTATCTTTTCCACTCAATTACACGCACGTCCATCACACGATCGATCAAGACATCAGGAACCTGCAATGCAGGGAATAATCTACCGCACAATTAGAAATTTTAAATATTTATCTCAGAAACGAGATAATCACCTATTGATGGAATACCTATTTTTTGTATACATGCTTGTTTATTTTCATGAGAGACCTTATTCGTGAACAAGACCATAAAGATATAAGCCTGCAAAAAACAACAACATATTACAGTTTGAAGTTTTGCAGGTTATAAAATTTAATTTTAATAAAACACAATATATGTTTCAAAAACAATTATACTGTAAAACTTATAGTTCTTATTTAAATTTTCACATTGTTCTTTAGTAACATCAGAACAATCATATTTCTTACATTATTACTGCACAAATTTTTTAAGGTTACAACAATCACCCACCAAATGACCAGCAAGGTAGTTCTTTGTATCTAGCATAGAGCGTACAAACTCAACTTCAGCAGCTTGACTGTTGGAAACAGTAGAAGCAATGATGGCAACAAGCCAACCATACATGACTGTACCAACGATCATAGTAAGCAAAGCAATTACTCTTTCTTCAGTTGTACTAGCTGAAATATCTCCATATCTACATTTCATTAAACAAGTATGCTTAATAATGCTGACACGTATAATTTTATGAAATAGGAGAGAAAATAGCTGTTAGTACAGTATTGTGAGTTAAATTGGAAATTTTGTTTTGATAAATTTATATTCCAACTAATGACTAAACAAAAGATAATAAGATCAAAAGAAGACATTTCCATTCAAATAAATTGCGGCACAACATAAAATTTTATAACAGTTAACATAGATTCTACAACCAAGTACACATGCACTGAATTAGATTAGATCACTGACAAAGCAACCTTCACTGTGGCGAAAGTTTTAATAGCATAGTATGAAGAATTTACCTGCTTTTATTGGACTTTTAATTTGTTAAATGCATGATACTTTTTTTAATTCTGATTTACTTCATGATTTTCCATAACACCGACATGGCTGAACCGAGGTTAAGAGAAACCATCTTTAATTTTGCCACCACACCATATGTTTCATATACCATATTTTATTTTTCATAAAAACAGAACACTTGCATCCAAATTGGAGATGTAGCCAGAGTATAGCACTCACCCAGTACTTGTCATGGTCGTCGAAGCCCAGTACATTGTTTTTACATAATCTTCCGCATCACTTGTAAGATAAGACATGTCAAACACCCATCCCCATGTCCCAAACCGGCACTTGTAGGTTATAGTTTCTAATTCTCTGGATAATGTAAACGAAAAACAACTGTTTTGATTTTTGGTTCAAAAACCAAATCCACGATTGAGATCTGGTCGGGCGCCTCCAGCACTGCTCAGTACAAAATGTAATTAATTTCAGTCATTTATTATCATTTTACAAATGTTTGTTCTTTCGTTTTGTTTATATGAATTAAGTTATTTCCTGACGACGGCACAAAGTCTTACCGAAAACGTTCTAATTTAATATGTTTTTAGTTTTATGTATTGTTTTTGAATTGTGCAATTCTTGTGTTTGCAACTGAAATGCGAAGTGCGCGGTATATAATAAACCAAACCTTTAGGTGAGGAGTCTTCTTTTTCTGATGAAATTTTAAAAAAATGTGGGAGAATCAACGACACCAGAGGTAACAAAAGTCACTGGAAAAACCGCAAAAGATAAGATTGCAGTGTTTTTAAATGTCCTTAAAATTACTGAAAAATTTGCAGTGTTGTATTGTACTTCAACATCAAGCACTGGTTCACGTCATCGCTTTTGAAGTTATTGTCTTATGCCAATTTTTTTAATGGAGAAGCTTCCAGAGGTTGCTTGGGGGTTTCTGAGCAGGCTGCGCAAATGTGAAATATCGTCGTCTATGAAGTAGACCCGCTTTCCACGCCTAACCTACGATTCAATTGTCTAGTAACCCAATGGGAAAAACATGATTGTTACCTCAGGAATAGCAACAAATGGAATATTAACAAAAAATCAATATTAATAATACGAATTATTAACAAAAAATCAATATTAATAATACGGATTATTAACAAAAAATCAATATTAATAATACGAATTATTAACAAAAATCAATATTAATAATACAAATTATTAACAAAAAATCAATATTAATAATACGAATTATTAACAAAAAATCAATATTAATAATACGGATTATTAACAAAAAATCAATATTAATAATACGAATTATTAACAAAAAATCAATATTAATAATACGAATTATTAACAAAAAATCAATATTAATAAGACAAATTATTAACAAAATATCAATATTAATAATACAAATTATTAACAAAAAATCAATATTAATAATACGGATTATTAACAAAAAATCAATATTAATAATACAAGTTATTAACAAAAAATCAATATTCATAATACGGATTATTAACAAAAAATCAATATTAATAATACGAATTATTAACAAAAAATCAATATTAATAATACGGATTATTAACAAAAAATCGATATTAATAGTACGAATTATTAACAAAAAATCAATATTAATAATACAAATTATTAACAAAAAATCAATATTAATAATATGAATTATTAACAAAAAATCAATATTAATAATACGAATTATTAACAAAAAATCAATATTAATAAGACAAATTATTAACAAAATATCAATATTAATAATACAAATTATTAACAAAAAATCAATATTAATAATACGGATTATTAACAAAAAATCAATATTAATAATACAAGTTATTAACAAAAAATCAATATTCATAATACGGATTATTAACAAAAAATCAATATTAATAATACGAATTATTAACAAAAAATCAATATTAATAATACGGATTATTAACAAAAAATCAATATTAATAATACGGATTATTAACAAAAAATCAATATTAATAATACAAATTATTAACAAAAAATCAATATTAATAATATGAATTATTAACAAAAAATCAATATTAATAATACGAATTATTAACAAAAAATCAATATTAATAATACGAATTATTAACAAAATCAATATTAATAATACGGATTATTAACAAAAAATCAATATTAATAATACGAATTATTAACAAAAAATCGAGGAAGCAATCTGTGGAGACTTCACCCCAGAGGAATTCGCCACCGCCCTCCACCTAGTAAAACCACACAAGTCTTCAGGGCCGGATAAGATCTGCCCTGAGCTTGTGGTCCATGCTGGCCATGCCCTAAAGTCCTGGTTACGTAGATTCCTCTCTTCCTGCCTGCACCACCTCACAATCCCAAAATCTGGAGAAGAGCTTTAGTAGTTGCGATCCCTAAGTCTCACAAGCCACCAGAGGACCCAAGAAGTTATCGTCCGATATCCCTCCTCTGTGTTCCTTTCAAGATCCTCGAAAGACTGATCTATGCACGCGTGAACCCAATCATTGACCCGCTCCTTCCAAAAGAGCAAGCTGGGTTTCGGCGCGAAAAATCCACCGTAGATCAGGTCACACTCTTGACCCAAGACATCGAGGACTGCTTTGAGGCAAAAAAGAAGGCCGGCGCTGTCTTTTTAGATCTTACAGCTGCCTATGACACCGTATGGCCAGTGGCGTAGCCAGACCTTCAACATTGAGGGGGGTAAAATATTGACAGTGCAAGACAGTAGCATAGTCAAAAATTTTGAAAGGGGGGGTGTTGACAGCCGGCGGGCGCAGCCCGATGGCGTGTTTGCCGAAGGCGACACTTAGCGGCGGGGGGTCTGGGGGGCCTCCCCCAGAAAATTTTGAAAAATTACTTTCAGCTTGGTGCATTCTGAGAGCATTTTCAACAAAATTGTGGGTATGAATATTTCTGTAAAATGGTGCTGTCCGGTGGCATAGCAAAAGGATAAGATCATGTTTTCTTCGGCATTTTTCGAAAATAAAGCTAAGTCTCTATGTTTTCTTGTTGCTAATTCCAGACTGAGATATTTGAATGTTTGGTATTGGCAAAACTCGCTCTTTTAATGCAGTTTCGTTTAAAATTAGGCAAACTTTGTTTTAGAGACATAGGTTGATTGCTTTTTTTTGCGAGATTATTACAGTTTTATTATTTATCAATTTTCTCCTTGGTTGATTCAAAAAACGATCTTATTCCGGTAAGTCACTAACTTTTATGCTCTGAAGTCAACCCAAAGTTTAGAAAATGTAACGTCATGGAGGTCATACATCTTGATGAGTGTCAAGTTACTTTAGGCTATTTCTGATATATTCAAGTTTTGTATAACGAATAGCTGTTTAGATGTTAATCTAGATCGAACAAGCGATCTCAGCAGTTGCAGATGGCTTGCATCCTTGCACAGTTTGACGAGAAATTACATCATAGGCTAAAACTTTTCTTGTAAACAATGTATTAACATCCGTAAATTCAATTTGAAAGGTTGAAACCCCCGAACCCCCCTCCCTTGACTACGCCACTGGTGCAAGACATGCAAGACAGTGGTATATTATTTAATTTCTCTTGTTTTCTACCAGGGCTGGAAAAAATGTTTAGCTTCCCGGAAATCTGTTTTTTAGAGAAAAAATTTTCTGCGGCTTACAATCACGATAATGAGAACCTTATATTTTACTGATCTCCGGAGCTGACGTAAACCTTAAAAGTCATGTCGACATATTCTTGATGCCCCCCTTATCGAAAATTGTTCTTTGTAGTACCACTTTGAAGGAGGATTACGACTATGAACAAAAGAATAAATTTTAAACTTCATTTTGAATTGAAAAGACATGACGTAATGTCTTCCAACCTTAGTTATATATTTTTTCATTACGTAACGTCTTGTAGGAATAAATTGAAAATCAGTATGATCACTCAAAATGAAAGCAATGGGACTACAAATCGTCACTAAACCAATCAATCAATGGTCTTGTTGGACTGAAGATGACAACCTTATATTTTACTGATCTCCGGAGCTGACGTAAACCTTAAGGCATAGATCTGTTGACTCAATGCAAACCCTTTAAAGGTTGGGGGTCGGCTGTCAATTCAACTTTTTTGTATCAACAGTTGTATCTCTATAAAACCACTGAGGCTGCGACTACGAGATTTCTTGACTTTTCCTGACTTTTATTCACCTCTATTGAGCTGAAATTTTGAGCGAATAAAGGTTATAAATTGAAAGATATAAGGCATTTCTCAGCACATCCTCTGAAATATTTCATATTCTATTGTGAAACATTTTCCCACCAGCTGGATGAAAGTAATTAATTGGGCCCATGTCTCGTTAATCCTAACTGTTTCACAGCGTGAAGGGCATTGGCTGTATGTGCAAGCTGCAAGGGCCAATGCAAGGGCATTGGCCCTTGCAACTTGAGTTGACTTACTTGAGGTTGGGATCCAAATATTAAAAAAATAATATTAATATGCATTAATAATTTTTTTTTTTTAGAAAGATGATGCCCAAAACATTGGGGGGGCAGCTGCCCCGCCTGCCCCTCCCCCCTGCCGGCGCCACTGCATGGCATCGCGGCCTTACTTGCAAGCTGCTTCGCCTGCTTCCTGACCGACATATGGTTCATATGATTATGGAACTTGTCAGGAATCGAAGCTTCACCCTCACCACTGGTAGCTCACGGCGAAGCAGACTGAAACGCCTGAAAAACGGCGTCCCACAGGGATCGGTCCTGGCTACACTTCTTTTCAACATCTACACCCACCACCTGCCAACTACGGTCTCCGCCAAATATGCTTATGCGGACGACCTGGCAATTCTCCACTCGACAAAGTCGTGGGAAAATCTAGAAGACACCTTAAGCCAGGACATGAAAACTCTCTCAGCATATCTCCAGAACTGGCGACTGAAACTCAGCGAAACCAAAACTGTGGCAGCAGCTTTCCACCTCCACAATCGGGAAGCTGATCGTGAGCTACACGTCCAGAACAACGGAAAATCTCTGTCCTTCTGCCTCGAACCAAGATATCTTGGGGTGACACTGGACAGATCGCTCACATACCGCCACCATTTGGTGTCACTGCGCAAGAAACTCACATCCCGCGCTGCGCTACTCAAGCGCCTGGCAGGCTCTAGCTGGGGGGCGAGGGCTGACACTTTGCGTATAGCAGCCTTAGCCCTTGTCTACTCTTCAGCAGAGTACTGTGCACCTGTTTGGTGCCGCAGTGCTCACTGCCATAACATCGACACTGCCATAAACAGCGCCCTGCGCACAGTGACCGGATGCCTGCGTCTCACACCATTGGACAATCTCCCCATTCTCGCTGGCATCCAACCCGCTGAGCTTCGTCGCAAAGAAGCCACTCTGTCGACGGGCACTGGAGCCTAACCACCTTTTCCACCACAAGATCTCTGCTCTCCCAAACGAGCACCCCCGTCGACTGAAATCAAGACACCATTCGTGCCAGCCGCTCAACTTCTTATTAACGAAGCTGATGTACAAGACATCTCTGCGGCTGCTTGGGCGGACCTTAAATGGAGTTCTGAATGGAAGTCAAACGCCACCAGACTCTATTCGTTCATCCCCGACGCCGACACACGCCCCATCGGTCTAACACTACCAAGACAGGCATGGGTGCGCCTCAACCGTCTCCGTACGGGCGTCGGGCTTTTCCGCTCAACCATGCACCAATGGGGAATGGCCTCTTCCTCCTCCTGTGAATGTGGTGCCGAGGAAGAGACCGCAGACCACATCATCAATGACTGCTCCATCTTCAAGCCACCTAATGGAGTGAAAGGTCTGCGTGTCATGGATGACGAAACAAAAGACTGGCTGCTGTCTAGTAGCCTTCCAGTGTAGTCCGGGAACATCGTGAATCTGGGGTGGTAAAAGGATAGACCCTCGGCCCCAGACGCTCACACGACGACGACGACAAAAAATCAATATTAATAATACAAATTATTAACAAAAATCAATATTAATAATACGAATTATTAACAAAAAATCAATATTAATAATACGGATTATTAACAAAAAATCAAGTTTGACCTGACGATAAATTTTGATCTATTTTACATAATGAATTTAAAACCTCTTGTCGCATCCACCTGGAATTTAGTTTATAGCGGTTTTATAAGCTTTGAACAAGGAAGAAAACGTTTAACTTTTGATTGCCCTAGCTAAACAAAGTAAAGCTAAACAAAACTTTTCCATGAATTCTGTCAACAGAACACACACAAATTTCAAATTATTCAAATACCTTTGTGTGATATAACCACAAGACCAGATGTAGAAAAGGCAAGAACACACGTGAGTGATGGTGTAAATGTAGACCATAAACTTAATCGCCCGAACTCTAAAGATCTTCACATTCAAGCTGTATTCCCATCTTGTGAATGAACTTGGCACGTGGCGAAAGAAATTGAAGACTCGGTTCAATCGTAAAAAGGCGATGGCATGATACGAAACAAGCCGAGAACAACCGATAAAAGGAGCAAAAATTTCGAAAGGAAAAACCGCAAAAACGTCCAGCCAGAGTTTATTCCACTTGTTGTAATTCGCAGCAATGTCTTTAAAACTGGTCAAGAAACCTGAAATTATCATCAACTTTAAGTTGGAATGCCAAGCCTTTCAGATCCAGTCTACTTTCAGTTGATCAACAAAAACGTAGAGATATAATTACTTTTTTTTAATGATTGTTCTCCTTAAAAGAGCAAATTTCAGGTGATAATCTTCTATGAGACGCTTTTATATGACTGCACTTAAAGTTTCAGACGGAAAGCAGACATTGTATAAAATATTTGTTTTCAACTGATCGTTGATATTCAAAAGATAAATTTCGAACGAAAATGGACTTTAGTGCACGTCAACATGACTTCGTTAAGAATTTCACAAGTACAGACCCAAACAACGAAATCCGTCATTTTTACATTGATTCAAAGTTTGCAACCGTTAAATCAATGTAAAAATGACGGATGTTGTTGTCTGGAGAAAACAATCTGTTTTAATCTAATGCTGGGGTTCGCTGTGGTAACAGCGGTTTTTCATAAGCTTTCGGAACACAGTTTCTTAGTTAATGTGCGTTGTGCAATGTACAGTTCCCTTTCAAAAGAACGATACTCTGACTCCAGCACCACCCGTCATTGCACATGACAAGAAGACTATGTTCCGAAAGCTTTACAAAAACTGCTGTTAACACAGCGAAGAGGCAGCATTAGGCTGACAGATTTATCTACACTTGTGAAGTAAGTAACAATCATGCTGCTAAATGCGAAACTCAATCTACAGTATATACAATTAAGACAGTTTGTCTGTTCTGTACTAAAAAACCTAACATTAAAATTATATAAATACCGTTTACAGTAAGAACCCCAGTCCGGAGATGAACCAATATGTTCAAATATAATGGAACGTCTATTAAGAAGATTGAAAACCAGTAATGAAAGCGACTTTGACCGGTTGTGGTACTGTAAGCAGCTAAGCTGATGTCGTATCTTGCAGGTAAACGCACTCTACAATGTATAAAAAATTGTAACAAAAACAAAAAAAATCGGTATTTAAATTCTAAAAACAATTTCAATTGACCCTTTTTATCTAAAATTTAAATAGGCCCGATGGGATCGTTTTATTTAACTTCTTGTGCGGTGATATATTTAAAAAAAAAATGTTTTGGACAAGCGGATAACTTCTGATTTTGTAACAGAAATACAAATGTAAACGTCTTTTGATTTAAGGAAAACGTGCTCATGCAAGCTATTTGATAAGTCACAAGCACATTCTTACTCATATCCACTAGTATCATTTCCAGAAATCCTCCAAGCAAAAGAGCCACCTGCATCTCTCAAGCATTTAACCGTTGCATTGAACGGCCATGCAGGGCAATTGTTGTATAAATCAATTTGAGTGGTATTACATGTGTCTTTAGCCATGACTATGATCTGAGACGCATACAAGTCATCATTTCCCGTGAAAGTATAAACTTTTTCTGGCAAATTAGAAACAACAAGTTTTAATACACGCACAAATTTCATTAAACAAAGGTTAAACATAATCTTACTAGCTACAGTTAAAGGTTTCGACTTTTTCTGAAAGCATGGATTCATCAATTCGACACTTAGATGACTCCTTGGGGTCACCAGAGGATGAAAAAAACAACAACAAATGATTCATAAAAATTAAGAGAATGTGGGGATTTGTAGTCACAAAAGCCCCAATCGAGCACAAATGGAAGACGTCATACTCGAGTTCCAACCGAGCGTTAATCAGTGGTGCACAATCACTGCACATCCATGTGTCTAGAGCGGGCATCGAACTTCCAACTTTGATGAGAATGGTAGACGTCTCCGACTTGAGTGAGAATCGATCAAATGCAATTTTCTAAGTAGTTTTAAGGCTTTTCATTTAGCAACCTTTGCCCAAATAATTATAGCTTGCCCGAATTCGCAATATTTTTGACAACAGGGGGGAGCTGCAGTCACCCACCAACCTCGTAGGCTATGCCCATGATTAAAAACTTACGCTCTCCGGGCGTGGTCGTAAAAAATGCAATGAATGTCGCATAGAGCCCTGCAAGCACACTGACGACAAACAAAAAATCAAGCCAAATGTTGTAGAAGTTTCCTTTCGGATTGATAACCGTTAATTTGAAGAGTTGTCCTCGCCAAGTCGTAGCATCAGGATCCTGTAACAAGAGGAAAACCAAGAAAAATTGAAATAATAAATGATAGTCCGGCGCTAACTAAAACGTAAAAAACAGCTTTCAAATCAAAGTCGGCGCATAACTTCTGTACTTTCTTCACAATGTAAAATACTAACGACCTTTTTTAACCTGATGCTGCGAGTTCGCTATGGTACTAGCAAATTACACTAGCTTTCGGAACACAGTTCCTTAGTCAGTTCAGTTCAGTTTGTTTTTATTTCTGACCATCACAACGAAAAAATAATATATGACAAACATAGCAGAGGTCTAAAAAAAGGTAGAAGCGACAAAACGCGGACGTTATAACGTGCATGACACCAAAGCAGGACAATCAGTTTAAAATATGGCACGGTCGCAACACCTCAGTCACGTGTTATGGTAAAATAATTTGTATCCACTTTGTATACTTTGTTTCCTTACTTTGTATCCAGCACCAACTGGAGCTACTCCCTTCATCTCGTTGTAATTGGCAGTTGTGGCAAATACAGTTGTTCCGTCCTCAAGGTGAGTAGACGAGCGCCCGGTTTTGTGGGTGTTGCCGTGAATAATGAAATCAACCAGCGACGCTTTACTTTCTGAAAGATCAAGATATCATCAAAATGTGGAAATAACGATTAGTCTATAGCAACAGATTTTTGACCATCACGAATTCATTCCAGCCCTGGAATAATGTATCACAATATTATTATTCGAATAATTAAGAGAGTAATGACCAGTTTTTATCATATTTCTTTGTGTTTCTATTTTGTATAAGTGGCTACTTCTTAGAAACTGATCAAAATGCAAGACCAGAGAAGGAAATATGCTAAGGTAGAGCTTTAAGGCTTAAACCAGGGATTCATAAAACAATTTCTACTAGAACTACTTCCATGAACTTCTGGCTTAAACGATAAAAAGTCAGATTAGTAAATTATTATCGTTACAATTTTTATATTAGCCTATCATAGTTGAGTACAAAACCTTGAATATTTCTTTGGTCTAAACAATGTTGAGGTTCTGCATGCAGTGAAACACGAGATAAATCGACGCTAGAATAATTGGTAGAGTGGACAGTTGACAGTCGGCGTGACATCGAAGCAGCACCCGGTTTAGCAGGTTCAAATGCAGAAATACTTTGCAATCGACGTCTAATCTCTCCAGCTTTTCTGTAAGCAATATATAAAATACAAATAGACAAAAATCGACTAAGTTATTTCAGACAGCAAAATTTGCGATTAAATTTACATTCTTTTGTCTCTAAACCTCTTTTTATTACTAAGGGTTGTCGTAACACACCCTCAAAACAGAAATAGTTAATCCACTAGTTTCCCCTTAACAGCAAAAGCCTTTTTCACTTGGTAAAATCATATAATAGTCTGTCGTTGGTTCTTCGTATAGGGCCGAAAAGTATTTTTTGTAATTTTTTTAGTGTTTTGGAGTCATACCATGAAATGTCGATGCGGAAAGAGAAGTCTCTTGTGGAGGTATTTTTTTCGGACAGAAGCAAGTCTTTGAGCTTTCCCAATAGCGAGTTAAAACGTATGTTCATTTAGTTAAACACCCTTATTCCTTCCAGTGTTGCGGTGGAGAGACTTTTCTCGATTGGAAAAGACTTGCTAAACCCAAAGCGGGCAGAACTCAATGACTCGCATTTCGAAAAACTTTTGTTTTTGAAAGATGCATGAAAATAAATTTCACCTAGAACGTGTTTTCTTTAACCACGTTGAAATAGCAGTGTAAACGAATGGTATCATTCGTTTACAAGGTCGTTTTAACTTCACAAGGTACTACAATAGTGTTTCCTGTGTCAGTTTAAGACAAAAGTAGCGAGAGAAGTAGCGGTAGCTAGTTTTGGTCCAAGTAGCGGTAGCGCGCAACTTTTATCGACTGGTATTGGGTAGTGGTAGCAAAGAATTTTGCATCAAATTGGAAAAATGTTCTTCTCAAATTATTCTAGCCAATATTGCAATACATACATATAGAATATACGTTCTTCATAATAAGCAGCCTATATTAGTGTATGTTATAGATCAGTGGTTTTCAACCCTTTTGTCTTGGCGGACCCCTGTAGGTGTCCTCGAAGAAGTCACGGACGCATACAACTTTTTTTTATCTGAAATGCTAGCACTGTATAGGCTGTATGAATCTGCTAATGGAAAAGAATGTTTCATAAGTCTCGAAGCGACACACTTTGAAGAATTTGCTTTAACTCCTGACGCGCTTGTGACGGTTGATGACTTGGACGAAATTATGTTACTTATGAGTTATATGTTGGCACGCAGGATCAAAAATCAGCGATCTATTTGTTGAGTTAATGTTTTTCTACAATATTTATCAAAAATTGATAGAATTTTGGCGACCTTTACAAAAAATTTCCCCTTTTCTCATTTGTAATCAATATTTCGTTGTAATCACAGTCATGGCAAAACTGTGAGTGTTAATAGGCTGCTGATTAACGTTTGCATTTCTAAATTAAGCATTGATCAACCATCTGCTGTGTCAATCGTCCTTGTCATATTTTCTCCACAATTATTTATCCTATTACCCTAAAGCCTCCGTATTCCTTCAAAACCTACGTTGCATATATTTAACATAGGGCACTACAGGGTTCAGTGCAGCCTAAGGTTTCAACACAAGAATTCACCAGCCAAGCAGATAAAGTAAAATACAGTTAAACAATAACAAACTGCCATTTTATGCAAAAATGATGTTAAAAATGCAAAAAAACCTTACGTACTGAAGAGATTGATCGAAATTCGCAGAATTTGGAGGTCCCATTGGCCAGGTTTTTCCAGCGTCGTCACATTTTAAACTGGCAGCTTTTAAAAACTTCGCAGCCGCTTTCGAAAACAAAGTGTTAAGTAAATACACAATCTATAGAAGTCAAATTTAAAACCATTTATATTTAGGCTATTTAATTCAAGAGAACAATCTAATACCGTAGTTTTATATCAGGTCGTCACACCAGGAAGCATATGTAGGCTGGTAGGTAGCTGCACTATGCAGCAGGCCACTGCAAAGTTGTTTATCTTGGTTCATTTTTGCATATTTTTAATTAGATTTTGCGTTTAGATTTGAATTTAACTTTATAAAAAGTCTATACATTCAAGCTAAAGACTGTCTAGTGTTCTATGTCCTAGTTAATGTAAACATTCTATAAAAGTGGTCAAAACTAAACCAATAAGCCAAATAGAAAATAAACAAAAACAAAGTTAAATGAAATATTACTGCCTTTCCCATTTGTACTTTCAATGTTTAGATAACTTGAACGAGACATAACTTAATAGTACTTTTTGGTGTACACTAAGGGTTACCAACAATAAATCATGACATTCATGAGTATAGTGAGCTATATCCCCTGTTAGACCCCAATTAATTTTGTGCATCATTGAAGGAGTGATAAAATAAACACAAAATAAAAATGAAGAACCTACATGCTGGATACTCAGAAAGAATGCTCTTAAAATCACTTTTTGCAAGAACAAATACGTCGCAATTAGTTCTGCACTTGATCGAATTAATTCTGGGAAGATCATAAACCAACATAACTTGACCAAAAAGCTTTCCCGGGTGCATCAATGCAACTACTTCTCTTTCTTGATCGTCTAAAACCTTTTGACGCAGAAAAAGAATCCAATTAGCAAATTTTAACATACGTAAACTAATGTAAGACCAATGTAATGTTCTCACGACAAACAAAATGATCAATTAGAAACATGTCGCTACTGCAACTACTGTACAGTATTATAAAATCAAAGTCAAAATATGCTGAATGGTGCACCACGTGACGTGCGAACTTTTCTTCCACCAAGCTTCGCCATGATCTTCTCATTTCAAATAAGCTCATGTGAAAAACAGCAGTGAAATGTGTGTATTATTGCACTGTGATATCATTATTCTATTTTTTTCTCACATCTTTCCCAGCGCACTACAAAAATTGTTGTCAGTGGAAATGAGCTGTTAGCTGACAAACACATTAATAATAGTCATAACAGTATAAGAGAATTTAGTTATACGACCACAAACGGCAATAATATCATCAATCACATTTATTTTGCGCCCATTGCGACAGCAGACTGCACACTACGAGTACATCTAAGAATAGGAGGCAGCAAGAGGACATAATGGACATACACACAAGTCAGCTACTACCAATGTATTGGCATGCCATTTAGTCTTTTGCCAAATCACAGCCGCGAGGTTTAGAGCGGTATCGAACCGACGTCCTTTCGAGCGTCGAGCAAACGTTTTCACAACTCAGTTACGCAGCTAAGGCAGAAAATCACTGTCATGAAGTGTAAATACAGTATAAGTTTTCTACGTAATTCCATAAACATGATCACCTCAAGAATACCATGGTGAAGGTAGCACATTGTATCACAAATCTCTCCAGATTTTTGAATAAATTGGCCTTCTAAAAAGACCATTGGCTTTGAAACCAGTGAAAGATTTCTTATGAAAGCTGTTTCCGTTCCTTCCAACAGATCAGCCTGAAATACCAAAAGATAAGCTGCGATTAGCGAATCATCATTTTGTACCCATTCACGACACTAGTTCTCAATTTTTTTCCTTGCAACGCTCTTGAAAAAGTTTGCGTAACTTGGGACGCACCTAGCGATAACAATAAAGGAATTTTTTGTTTTTGTTTAGGCACAAACTCCATCAAAACAAACAAAAAGCAACTGCACATGCTGAAAGCACAAAAAACAGCGCAAAAATTCACAAGACATTGACTATGCTAAAAGTTGTGCCAGTAGGCTGCTAAGCTAAGTACAAGAATAAATGTGATCTCAAACTTGTATTTAGAGACAGAGATGGGCACCCGCTACTTTAAAAGTAGCGCGCTACCGCTACTCGGGCTAAAGTAGCGGATGCATATTAGCAAAAGGCGTATGTTGGCTAATGTTATTTGCGTATAGCAGTTCTCTCGAAATTTTCGTTTTAAAGTTTTTAAAGCAAACGTAGTTTTCATCTGAAACCTGTATACAAACACAGCGTCTCTTTGGTCATTTCTATTCATTGAGGCCTGAGTGTCGTTCCTTTATACAATACGGAAAACAAGAAATATTATTTAAAAAAAAATACAAACACAAATTTAGTTGTTCTTCGTTTTGTATCAAGCAGGAGTCGGAGTTGACCTTTTTTATAACGACTCCGATCCTGACGCGCCAAAATTCTACCGACTCCAACTCCACAGTTCTACTTCACACTATGTTTAAAAGTGCATCTACACGAGAAAGTGTTCTTGCTTAACCATTCTTGCTTAAGCTATTTTTAAACTCATTTTGTTCACACTTGCAATCTAAAAAAGGTTTTGCGCTCGTGATTTTTCTACTTTCCTGCTTTTCACAATAAGCATTTTGTCTCAGGTGGCTAAACATTTTCGTGCAATGCTAGATATATATAATTTAATGTAAGTGCAATACAACTGTTAGTGCAATTACTTCAAAATGTGAAAACGCCCAAAAATACCTTATATTTATGAGCAAAATTAATTCTTTGTTTAGTTGAGCATTACTTTATGTTATAATTCAAAAATTCCAATTTTGAAGCTATTTTTTTGGAAAGTAGAATAAAAACCGACTTTCTAACACTTTATTTCAATAAGTTTGTTGGGTAAAAATGTAATTTCTATACGCACAATACACATGACTATTATCTTGTAAAATATTTTGGCTCTGTGATTTTCATAGCTCCCGTTATTAGCGATTAATTAGCAAGGGGCTAAGACAGCCAGTGACGTGCTTTCCTCGTACGTATTAAGCAAGAAAACAGTGATCGTGTAGACTGTAGAGTGCATCCTCACCTTAATTTGGTACGCAGAATAATAAACACTATAAATGTGGTACCAGGACATTTTGCCGAAAGACATTTTGCCGAAACCCATTTTGCCGAAAGACATTTTGCCGAAAGGACTAATTGCCGAAAGGATTACTGTAAATGCCGATTGGACAAATTGCCGAAATTATAAAAATATATTATATGTATTATCATAACCCAATGACACATAAATATCATTCTCAAACAGATTTTACACACAAATTATGTGCGAAAGCGCGTAAATATCCGACAGAGGGGTTATATGTATCGATATTCTCCACAATGTGTTTTAGTCTATCGTTCACAACCTTATATTTTTTGTTTGGTGGCGCCAATTGAACGCCAGCTGATAACTGCTCCACGTGCTCCAGGATTAGTTCGTTGTGTGATTGTTCCTTTATCAACTTTACTGTCAGTCGACGTATCGTGGGGTGTGTGATGGAGACTCGTTGGTCGAAAGCATGGTGCCATCCTTCGATGGAATTGTTAGTACGAGGAAGATCAAAATAATTACCAGTTCAAAGGCACTACTTGCGTAGTAACGAGACTTGATGTCGCTTCAAACTAACTTTTAGGCAAACATAAGTAGCAACGTAATTCTATTTCAAAGGCACTGCTTGCATGGTAACGAGACTTTGTGTCACTTCAAAGTAATTTTTTTCCAAATTGTTTCGGCAATTTGTCCATTCGGCAATTAGTCCTTTCGGCAATTAGTCCATTCGGCAATTAGTCCTTTCGGCAATTTGTCCACTCGGCAAAATGTCCTTCGGCATAATGTCCTTTCGGCAAAATGTCTTTCGGCAAAATGGGTTTCGGCAAAATATCTTTCGGCAAAAGGTCCGCGCACGATAAATGTATAACCGCTTTACTTACTACTCGTAGGCTTTGTAGCTCTTAACATAACACACTTGCCTTGTCTTAACCAGCTCAGTGGCCGAGTGGTTTCGCCTTCGGCTCTGGTGCTGGTAGATCTGAGATCGATTCCAGGTCGGGTCAAACCGAAGACTTTAAAAAACGGTATCGATTGTGTTCTATCCTGCATAGCGCAGTGAGAATGAGTCGGGTAATAATGTGATAACATCGTAAACCTGATATAAATAAAAATGAGCCCTGTCGCTAAAAGACCTTAGCTGTTGTAGAGCGACAATAAATAAAACCATAACATTATTATTATTACTTGCCTTGTCAAAAAACTTCGAAAAACGTGCTTCAGCAAAGCTTGCTCTCAAGCAGTCAGGTAAAATATTCAAAAACCGATTGGCATAGACGTCTTCGCCTTCCCATCTTCGCCAAAGGTGATCAAAATAATTCAAACACATATCTTTGACTTCGTCAGAGACATTCATCCGATTCTAAAATTCATAGTTTCGTGTTTGTACGTAGAAGCAAACTTCGAAAAATCTCTTACCAAACAAACTTACCAAAGAAACCTAATATCTAATCAAAAAATAAAGAGCTTAAAATGTAGATACTAACCTCATGTTTAGCAAACGTTTCAAAAACTATAATGTCTTAATTTTCAGTGCTAGTTCGCTATAAATTATTTCTTTTTATATTAGATCAACCAGGCGTTCCAACCATTTTGCTTCTAAATCTAATATCTTTATGGCAAGTAAAGCACACATACAGTTTTTCACCTAATCTTTTAAACGTTACGATTACCATTCACTGCAGACGTATAGAACATTGTAATTGAACGTCTCACCACTTCTCTTTCAAAAGCTTGGTAACGATGCACAAACTTCGATCTTCTTGCATCAATGTTTGTGAGCATTGACGTCATTCCACCCATAGTCATGCCATACAAAACGGACATTCCTGAGATACAATGATGTTTAATTATATGGTGTTAAATTTTCTTCATTTAACTTCTTTTTATAAGGTAAGGGTTTACGATTCATTATTGCAGGGCAATGCGTTTCTACCACCACACTTTGCGAAACGCTTGAAAGTGACAGATCAGCTTATTTGCTTTCTAAAAAGGCGCAATGTGCTTTATTTTATTTCCCAACATTGAAGTCATTGGTTAGGAATAAAATAAGGTAGGTTATGTTTTTCTGCAGACTACTAATTAATAAACTTATTTCACTTAGTCCAATGATGTAGGCTAAGAAGGCCGGTCTAACCATGTTAAATATATTTTGCCAGCATAGTTGCACACTCTTACTATAATATGTAAGGTACTAATTAAGAACCAGTTTATTCACATCTTGCGTTCATTGTAATTCATTTTTAACGTGGATATTTCAATACAGATAGTGAGAAGCAGCATATATCATTTTTTGTTTTATTGACTTAGATAAATTTCAGTTTGCGTCTTTCATATTACTACTTCACAACATGTCATGGCAAGGATACTCAGAATCATTTATGAAAAGTTTAGTAACCAATGTTTATAAATATGCACTCCAATTTGTCTTTTAGTAGCCTACACAGCTATTAAAATAAAAACCTTATAGACGTATTTTCATATCAAAATGTTCAAAGTTGAGTTAAAAATGGAGCAATTAGATTATTCTAATAACGTGGTAAGTTCTTATGCTATAGTATAGAATAGATTCTAGATAAAGTTTCTGAACTATCACAAAGTGTTGAATCAAACAAAAACCCGTATCCTCAAATAAGTTTTTTTTTCCTTATCTTTCACACAAAGCTCCATTTGGAGTATGATAAGCTCCACTTTAACACCTTCTACTTTTTCTATTAAGCTTCAACTCCAAGGTAAAAATTGATTGATGGGTAGTGAACTGTTGGAGTTTTTATCTGTGAATGGGTGTCACAATCAATGTGCAAGGCCTCACGATGGACTCTGCTTTGTGTCTTGAACGAGCGTGTTGTTTTGATTGTAAAATTCTGGTGCGATGTGTTATTATCGGTTATGACCTGAAGTAACCTTTGATCGCGAATCGTTGTTATGTAACGTAATTCTACATCATTCTGTAAGATGCGAACCTCGAACTTTCTGTTGTTTTCTCACTCACCAAATATCGTCTGTCATGATGTCACAAGGATGTTTACCAATGGATCTCTGATTGCGAAATTATTATTATGCAATGTATTTTCTAGAATCATTTTCCCTACGTGACAATCTAGAGGCTTCGGCTTGTTTACGATTTTAATGCAACTTGACAGAACCATGAGTCCCATGATGTAACATTACGTAACCTTCTCGAAGTTACTATACCGAAAAACCTTCTATAAATAGTGGTGTAATTTGCGTAATGATTATTATGATGAGTGGATTATGATGAGTTGATTATTATGATGAGTTGGTGATGAGAGATCATTGTTGTAGTAGTAGCAGTTGTTAATAGACGCAAAGATTATTGTTGATCGAGAGTTAAAGTATTGAATACGAGTAAAGCAAAGTTGATGCTAATATAATTTCTGATTGAAATCAGAATCGTATGAGAAACTGTGAGTGGATCACGTTAGACTCGATCAAAAGCCGCAAGCGTTGGAATCTATTGCTGTTTACTGTTACTTTGATTAATTGCTGGAAGTGGTGAACCATTCGTTGGAGTCCTTCAAGCGTTTTCATATATATATCATTTCACTAGTAGAACTATCCGTGAATTTAATTGACTGCTTTTCGGTTTAACCCATTAAATTACGTCATTGAACCTTTCTGAGTCTTTTTCCTGGTAAGAGATAGAAAGAAATCGTGACAATGGGGAAAACTTCTTTTGAAGCTTCATTCTGGCGTCTTTGCATACTTGTGGAGCTTTAAACCACAAACGCAAGCCTGATTTTCGAGAATAACGAAACGAAATTTCCGCTTATTGTTGGAAGTGTTGCCGAGCTGTTCTTGAAGAGCGCTGTTGCCGAGCTGTTCTTGAAGCGCGCACACAAAGTGTTGGATTAAAGATGCTTTGATTTAACACAAGACGAAAGCAACTTTAAATTTGAAGGCAGCTTTAACCGTATCTGTCAGTGGCGTAGACCTTATGGTCTCGCCCTCTGCTAATTCAGAAATTTCACATAGAAGCAGTGACGCTAGAAACCTGAGATTTCTTGACTTTTACTTTTTTTTCTTGCCCCAAATTTTAATCCCGAATATGTTGGTATCAGATAATTGTGAAGTTCACAATAAACCTTTTGTCACAGCCAGTTATGAAATGCAGGAAAATTTTGGGTTTATTCAATAGCTTGATTGACAGTTCACTATTAGCGTGCGGTTTCATTTTGTGCTTGTCAGTCAAACGCGAGGGCGCTAAAATTCTAGGCAGCAAAATCCGTCTTTTTACATTGATTCAACGTCGATTTTGCTGTCTGGGTAGGGAGTCGGTCTCTGGCGCAAAATGAGTCATTCTTTGCTGGCAGACAATAATTAGGAAGGTAATTCGTTATTTGGGCAAATTGCTTTGTAGTGCAAAAAGTGTATGGAATACACTGTTTGCACAGAAACGGAAAAACAAAATTGATGAAATTCTGTGTTCAATACAAGAAGACTTTCAAAATGAAAAGTCAACTGAAAAATTTGACCAAGAAATGGCGAAAATAGGTCTAAAACCGAGTCTTTATCACCTTTTCTACCTAAAATACACAATCACGAATATATTTTGCGAAATAAATTGATTGAAGTGATAGATAAGGCTTTTGACCAACGGCACACTTTTTCCCGGTGTTATTTGATATAAGCCGACGGAGTAATTAGCAATAAGAGAGACGTAGACCTGATGGTCTCGGCCAGCAACTCTTGCCGCCGAAAGGAAGCAGTGACAGATACGGTTAATTTGCAATTGAGTTAATTTTTTTATCACATAGATTTGATGCTTGCAACTTGAACCAAATATAGCAAAAATGGGATGTTGCTTTAATGTAAAACTAACACAAAGATATAAAAATTCTGTTGTTAAAATTTAGTTGATTCTGCTTACCTACTAACATCATAAAAAGAGAGTACACTTTTTCATTTACGGTAAAGGCATGAATGTCTCCATAGCCTGTAGATGTGAGAGTAGCAGATGCCCAATACAAACTAGTTACGTATGTGTTGTGAAGAAAGCTAACTTCACTCGCAACAAGTGTGTTGTTGTCTGTTGAGGCGCTCATTACCCTTTTTAAAATATCTGAAAAATAATATTTTTGTCGCCTTTAATTGTAGCCTATTAGAACACAGTGAAATATTAAAATTCGATTTAATGTGAACTTAAATGCATGAACTTTTGCTTTATCAGCTGCGTCTTGGTTCAGTGATATTGATCATTATTGCAAAAAGATAAACAGCCTTATTGTCATTATTGTTAAATATTGCACATCATACTTTGTGGTAGATATTGAATCCAACTTGTCTGTTGGCACAATTCTAAGGAAAACACAGTTTGGTCTGCTCGTATGCATGCCAATCCGTACCATCCGCATGCCGCAAAATGAATGGCAAGAGTTGAAAGTAAACAATACTTAGTGGTTCGATAGAAAAGAGTGCTCGAGCTAGATTCCTTTTCGCGCATTTCTGCAAAAATAGAACAGATTATATTAGTGTTTGGCCAGTTAAGTACGCTAATCTTATCGTAACCTCGCTCAAAAAAAAATGTAGGCGTAGTGGTTTTTCTCATTATTTATAGAGAGTTACCACGATCTGGAATCACAAAATTAATAAGGACAACAGGATACGAGGTTTTACTGCGACTATATACGTCAAGTCATTTAGTTGCACCATATTTTTCATCAGAAATTTCTCAAGCAATTTCTTGTTCTTAATGGATTATTCTGTGCATCTCTCCGCAAAAGCTAGCACTAGAAGGACCAAACATGTCAATTGATGCGTTTTTATTTTTAAATGTTGCATTCTGAAAATTTCTATCATTTTTTATTTCCCGACTTTTATATTATATTGACAGATACACTCCGATTCAATGTTGTTATTTTTGGGTCAAAAATTGCACCACCACCTAATACCACAAAATATGTTAAAATGCTTACACCAGCCCATGCAGCAACAGTTTCCCGGCTGATATCATTGTATTTTCCGTTTCTGAATAAGTTTTTCTAGAACGGGTCAGTATCACGTCAAAATACATCTTTTTCATACTTGAGTTTTAGTTTGTTTGCTTAGACTCATTTCTATACTGCATAATCTCGAAATTGCTTTAGATCAAAGGCATACGAGCCAAAGGGCAGGGGGGCAATTACCTCTGTAGTTAAAAAAAAAAAAAAATTTGAAAGCAAAAACCTAAAAATATATGGGCAATAATTGCTATAAAAAATGTTATATAATTGCATAAATAGAAGCAGCGAAGGGAGGAACATATCTTGAAAAAGTATATGTTCGTTTTATTGTTTATGGTCTTCTGCTAATTAATTGCTTCATAATGAACTACTAAATTTTGCGGCCACACATATGAAGTTATTCGCAAACCTTAATAAGTCTTGTCAAATAGTAATAATAAAAATGCAATTACAGAATGAAACTTTCACCGGACATTTGGTTATATAAAATGACTTGAGTTCTTCTGGTGACTATAACGTTCTTTAGTCACCAGAACGCAGGTCACTTTATAATAAAAATGCAGTTACAACACTGATCACAATTTTTTCTTGTTTAAAAAGATTTGATAACTTACATTCAATCTTCCATAAAACTACAACGCTTATTTATTGTATCCATGTTTGACCGACGAATTTAATCCTGACCAAACGACCTACATAACTAAGCATGCGAGGGTTTTCGCTAAGCATCTTCCAGGTTGTTCGGTCAACTTTACCCAATTACAGCTAAACCAATTGTTATACATATATAAAACAACATAAGAATATACGAAAAAATAGCAAATACAGCGCATATTGCTCGTTGATTCGGGTTTTTGGCATTTCTTTAGTCAAAATGACTAACTTTATCAAGGATGTTGAAACAGGTAAAAGCTATCTGTTCAGCAGCAGAGGCACAACAGAGAAACGTAATTGGCAAAAAAAAAAGATTTACAAATGCAAAGTTTAAAAACGCATAAAATTGCAGCCCAATTTGATTGACAAGGCAGAAGATGCTTCAAAACAATAAGCTACTGTCCAGCAGCCAGTAAAATTTGTCTATCTATTCCAGGGGTGTCCAACCTTTTTGGCCAAAGGGGCACATGTAGTTTACGAATGGTTGCGCGGGCCACTTGAGTATTTACTGCTAATTTGTAATCTTAAAAATGACAGTCTGATAATTTCTAATTAAAACCCTCACACCCAAATTCTAATCTTAGAAATGTGTTTGTACATTTTATGGGTTATATAAAAAGAGTGAAGTTGGTTTTAAAGTGGTTTAAGGTTTTTAGTTGAAAGCAAGGCAGCAGCAAAGCGTAAAAAATGTCAAATTGGCAATTGACACTTCTGATGTTGCCGGAACAACGGAGTTGCGCGTCCCGTAATGTATTGTCCGGCTGTCCCTAGGTTCATCCACGAAAAACTTGCTCGCACAAGTAAGTGCTACCGGATAATGATGTCACGAAAACTGCCAATCTATGAATCCTCTGATCTTTCTCTTAAGAAACAATTTTTTTGTAAAATTTTAGCAATAGAAAGTTTTGAACTTCTCTCGCTAAAAGCAAGAAATATTGCTGATTGACTGACTCTTGAAGCACCAGTACTATTGTGTGGAAAAGGGTGGACGTAACAATGTGGAAAATGTGATGCGTAACAATGTGCATTGTGATACAATAAAATTAACTTGAACAGTTGCGCACCCCATGCTCTATTCTAGGGATTATAGAGTAATAGAGAAAGAAAGCAAACAATAAATGCCAATTTATCGGAATGTAAGTTCGCCATAAATTATGTTGGCGATTGAGTTGATTATATAATATATGTCATTTTGAAAAATATCACGCGGGCCACTCAGAACCTTCTCGCGGGCCACATGTGGCCCGCGGGCCACGGGTTGGACGCCCCTGATCTATTCTATGGCTCAACGTCAAGAAACGTTCAAGTTGAATTTAAGTGAGAACGTAGGAAATTGGTCATATTTGCGCGTTTAGGTAGACGCACAAATATGTCAATCATTTTTGGCAGTTGCAGGTTATGGTAACGTTGATTCCTTTAATTTCCTATTATTTCAAATCGACTTCAATAGAATAAATACTCTTTTTATTTCAAAACATCCTGCAACACTGACCATGCCCAGTTTGCCCACCAATGGATATTTAGAGAGATAGGCTACCCGTTTTTACCTGTTTCAGCATTCTTGATAAATCGTTCCGACTGTAGAAACGTCAGAAACTTTTTTGTTTTTGATAAAGGTTAATTGCGACACAACAATTAAAATTACAATTGGTAGTGAGGTATCCAAATGACAATGTTGCCAGATGGAGAAGCAAGAAGCACGTGCTTTTTTCAATCAACGATGGGAACAAGAAAGTTTGATTGAAAAATTTTTAAAATCTTAGCCAAGGACGAGCCGAAAATTAAATCAATACTGCAAATCAGAAAATAAAGGAGAAATCTTTTCAGAAAGGTGTTGAAACCTGTGAATAAAATTGGAAAATTTTTGAAGCAGTAGTGGAAAAACTTACTTGGCGGCGTCTAGCAACACTGTTTTAGCATTGTTTACTGAAAACAAGACAAAAGAAGAATTAAGAAAGTACAAAACAAGTTAGTTCCATTTCTTAGAAATGGTACAGTGGACTTTTTTGACACACTGTCGGTCGAAATGAGAAGTCTTTTTGTGGTAACCCTGTTCATAGGTCTATTTTCGAGTCTGCCTAAAATTTAGGCTAGGCAGCTTCATCCAACATGGCAAAATATTAAAACTGAAATCATCAACCAAAATAATTATTTGCGTACGCTATGGCTGCAAGCTACAATAAAAGTAACACCACTATCATCAAAATTAAAAAAACTATGTACTTACCTAAGTAGAATAAAATGTAGTGCAAGCGCAAAACAATAGTTTGACGATTCAAAGCAAAAAAGACCTGATCATACTTTGTGAATGGCCAAAGGAGTTGTGCTAACGGTAAGTAAGTAATCAAGTCAAGTATGAATGCTGGGCTAGTTTGATATCGTCGCCGAACTTTCAACAAATTCTTCTCTTCAACCCCGTCGACCATGTAGCTTGTTCTTGATCGAAATAACATGACACAAAAGTATATCATGTCACAAACCGTGTTCAAATAAAAAATAACGGCACTTGCTTTGTAAAAGTATAGATAAGGAGCAAGGAATATGCAAGCGGTCGTAAACAGACAACTAAACGTTTGAAAACACTTCAAACCTGAGTTGTACCATGAAATCATTGCTCCGCAAAAAGAATCTTGCTGATGATAACTTTGCAGCTTATATGCGCTGTTGGCCATCTCATAGTCTGACTCTGCAGACCAAAGCTTGATACTTGGTCGTCTGTGCTTATTTAATGAAGCCTTTTTAACCTTTTTTTCTGATTTCATTTCTACTTTCAGTTGATCCATCCCCTTTTTCTGATTCATTGCTCTTGATCTTCAGCCCTAGTAGGCCTAACTGTCATAAAAGTCTGTAATTGAATCAATAGGCAATTTATCGCAACGTCGACAATTCACGGCTTGATGAATCTGTGCCTTCAGCTTTATTTGAATATCAACTAAACACATTGCCTTTTTCTGGTATTTTATTCACGGTTAACTTATCCGAATGCATTGATTTGGTTTTGACCGAACTACATAAAGATATGCTTTCGCCTTTGAATTTCTTTCTACTGGCAACTTAGAAGCTCTCTCTTAGGCCCACCTAGCCAGCCAGCCTAGAACAGTAGAACTTGGGTTTGGGTATTGGAGTCTGGAGATTGGCTTTAAAATGTTTGCAGTGTTGCCGAATTCAAACGTGCATTTTCGTCTCAAACAAGTTGTGAATATGACTAAACAAGATATGATTTTAGGACTTTAGGCTGTGTTTCTAACGATTAAAATATTTGTTCAAATGTTATATTCTTTTAAACGTAGGGAAATTTTATACTAAAAATACATTTACTTAAATAAAATAGCAATGCATTTTCAAAATTTCACACAGCTTGTAAAGCTTTGAAGCACTTTTGTGACTTAAATCACGTAATATGCTCAACACAACAGGACGAGACTAATGATAAGAGACAGTCAACCGCTTCAAGTGGACAGTTCGCTGGATGGTTTACAAAAAACAGAAAAGTTTTATTAGTCAATTAAATCACGTAAGGCCGTATTTTCCGCTTACAAAACCCCCTGTCAGGGGATACCTCTGTTTAGGCACGGTTTAGGGCCCCGTCTACATTTAGTTGTTTCAGCGTTTTTGGCTATTAAAAAAAAAAGTGAAAATACTGCAACCAAAGTTCGACATTTTATAGCTTAGGCTGCATCAAGGGAGGTTTGTACTGGCGATCATCATTGGGAATGACTATTTTAAATCAACTAAACCAGTAAATCTGCGCTATTTTGTAAGAGTTTATACCGAGAGTTTATGCAGACAAAGATAGCATCTGTGGGCAAGGCATAGTTTTACTATGGATTTAGACTGAAAGTATTCTTAAAATGCGCAATTTTGAGGTATTCTTTTTTCAAATTTTTTGGAGAAGGCCTCCAGACTCCCTCTGGCGGTGCTTTGCTTTTTCTAATTTGTTGCCCAACTGACTGACAAGAACAATAATACTTGTTTGCCCCCCGAAACTTTTTGCTGGCTACGCCTCTATTTGTGGGATGGTTGGTGTTGCATCTTGGTCACAAGTTTT
This sequence comes from Aplidium turbinatum, assembly GCF_918807975.1. Lineage (NCBI taxonomy): Eukaryota > Metazoa > Chordata > Ascidiacea > Aplousobranchia > Polyclinidae > Aplidium > Aplidium turbinatum. The sequence continues at coordinate 27,816,492 of NC_137475.1, read as the reverse complement.
TTTATGAGTGGCGGTATTGTTACGAGACCACACCATCTTGCTCAACTATTATTTTATAGAAAACAAATCAATATGAATTGTTCGTCAATCCCAGCAATGATAAAAGGCCAGTCTCACAGTGACAAGACACAGATTTTAAAAAAATGATAAATTTATTTCTTGTTATGTTGGGGTAGGCTAAAACATAGAAAAACTAATAATAGAGAGATAGGTAAGGTTTGAAGGATTGTTAAACAGGCTATACCGTACTCGATTTGGTATTGTCATCAAGCCGCACATTTTCGGCCTCTTCAATAGACTCGTTTATCATAAGACACATTCTTCCCATTATCATCTTTCTTGAAGTTCCAGTTTCACCTGGAAGTTTCGACTTTGGCAATGGTGATAATTCAGCCCACCCAAGTTTGAATCAAAGAATGTGGTTTTACTTTAAATGTGTTTTATCAAATTGTTTTGTTTAAGACTGATATACTGTATAGAAACATAATTTAGTTAGCTACAATATTTAGCTATACTGACTAGCTACAAATTACCATTACTTTACCATTACACAATATTTCTATTTTTCTTGCTTTTAATCGCATTTTTTCTGTTGGTCTTCATTGCTTCGAATTTATGTTAATTGTTGGAAGTTTTTACGTAATTTAACGTGGAAAGTAACTGCTCACACATCATTGGCCAATCTTTAAAATATTGTGTGTTTTATTTTTTCTTGCCTTCAATCGCACTACAGTCAGAGATGGGCAAGATCACCAGTATTGGTGATCTTGAAGATCAAGATCACCAAGAATAGGTGATCTTAAAGATCAAGATCATCAAACTATGTAATCTTGAAGATCAAGATCGTGATCTTGAAGATCAAGATCACTTTCAAGATCACTTTTTGTGTAGCCTACTTGAAAAAAAAATAAAGTTTTTGATCAATGATGTTGCAAAAAATACATAATTACTATAAGCAACCTGGGTAAAGGTATATAGTTGGTATTGCTAACCTTTACTATAACTACTCGATCGCTGGCCATTGTAATTAGTTAGTGACTGTTGCTATTAGGCCTATCAATTGTTGACGTAGTTTGCGTAAAATCGCAACGTCACACCCAAAGCCGAGGTTAATTACATAGTGCTGAAAAAGTCGCAAAATTTGCAATTAGTTTTATACTTTTTGTTTATAATAAATAAATAAAAATAAATTTTGAACTGCATCATTTTTTACCAAATTTTTGTCTGGTTCATTTGGGAGTTTTCGTACGTGTTACTACTTACCAGGTAGTTTTAACTTTCACTGTATTATGTCAATGTTTATTGCACCATATATCCATCTGGCAACTTTGATGCTGTTGTCTGCTATCAAAAAAGTTCAGAGGTTTGCGGTCAGACAAACCGCTCCATACTCAGACCCTAAGCAAGTCTTGGTCTGGTTGATTTGCTGCAATAAACCACTTTACATGGCCAAAATCGGCTAGAGTCCAGATTTTTTAACACCACCATTCTAGACTTTTGAAACATCTAAAATTGGGTCAAAGAAAGTAAACATTTCTTTAAAATTCACACATGGAGATTGTGAACAAAGCTGAATCATTTTTATTATAAGTCAACATAAAGTACACGAAACTTGACTTCTTTATTATGACCAACACAGAAAACTTTTTTCAATTTTGAAATGGCAACACTGCCAAGATCAGGTGGAGACTGGAGACTTTAAATCGTCTTTCGTTGGACACATATCATATTAACAGTGGCTTAATGTTAGTAGTTGCCACTAACTACTTTGTACAGTACAAGTTCTAAAAAAATGCCTCTTTCTAGTAAGTGAACTTCAATTTTAAAGTGATCTTGATCTTATTGTTCTTCAAGAGTTAAGTGAGGCTTCCCGTGACGCACCGAGTATTGAACGCGGGCCGGTAGAGTGAGGCACCACTCCACTGACCGCTACGCCACTCAATACTCTTGCTCTTTGCTATGAGCTAAACGCATCAAGACGTGTTCCCCTTACGACCATCAGCACTCTTGATAACGCACCATGGCCGATCTTCATAGCAACTGTCCATACAAATCTTCAATATATCAGCTAAAGTTATGTAGGCTAATAAAGTTATAGCCTATATATGTTTATTTGTTTTGTAACATTTTTTATTTTTTTATTTCCCCTTTATATCTTAAATTTTTCTGAAGGTGTTGCGACCGTGCCAAATTTTTTTCAACTCAATAACTTACTTCGATCACAAGCACGTTTTAACGTTCGCGTTTTGTCGCTTCTACCTTTTTCTTGAACTTTGCTATGTTGATGTGTATTGTTTTGATATGATGGTCAGAAATAAAAAAACAACTGAACTGAACTGAACTGAACTGAAGATCACACAAAAAAAGTGATCTTAGATCAAGATCAAGATCACCAAAAAAAAAGTGATCTTCAACATCAAGATCACGCCCATCTCTGACTACAGTATATAGCCTAACTTTGTGAAATTTTATTTAATATGTTATTAGGTCTGAGGATGAGCATTGTCATGGTGCGCGAAACGTTAGTGAAGCAATAAACCATCCTGTTTATTGTTGCTTTTACTTTCAATTTCATCAGATGAACGTTGCAACTAGTGCTAGAAACGATAATTGTCCTGATGAACACCCAAACTTTTCAGTATACCTATTATGTCAAGTTCGTGTCACAGAAACAAATGAACTCATAAACTATGTTGGAACCAAGAGACTGGGGAACGGGAGATTTCAGCGAAAAATATCTACTAATTTTAAAGGTTTAATTGTAGAGTCCAAAAATGTTTCTAAAGAGTATTCACGTGTACCAATCATTGACACTACTGGTCTAACAGGGTTTTCATCTTTATGGACTTTTTAACAAGATTTAGCCTACTGCATTTTTTATATTTCATTATTAAAAGTGCTTGCAACCCCTAAAAAAGAAAAACGATTCACACGGGGTCGCGATCCCCCGGTTGAAAACTATCGATCTAAATCAATAAAATCTTTTTGAAAGTCAGAAAACATAACTTTCCCAATACTTGCCAAACGTTGCAAAAAATCTGTGAGATTTAAAAAACATACGTCTCGTTTACGCATGGTAAGCCTACTTCTTTATTTCCCACTTTAAGTTCACAATTGCAAAAGATTTCACCTCTTTGTAGGCCTAGGTCAGCATTTTGTAGAACAACCAAGAAAACTCATATGTCTGCATAATGCACTGATCATTGAAAGCATGGAAATGAAACTTTCGACGGACTTACCGATTGATACAGGTTTGTGGGATATGTGACATCATTCTTTTTTTTATTACGAAAAGGGAAAAAGAAATAAATATCATGTAACTTATGATTCCAAATGACGTTGAAACTACGTTCTTCAAGCTTTTGAGAGAGTAGTCTTCTTCATGATTGCGACAGCCTTAGGAATTATCTGCATGAGAAAAAATCGCCTACAGTTTGAATATAAATAGTTTGTTAGGCTATAGGCTACTGTAGCCTACATAAGGGCTAACATGTTCATCGCCATCAGTCCTGTTTACATAAGACCTCGGCAGCCGTAATTCTCCACAACGATCGATTGTCCATTGTTCTTCCATCGATCGTCCATCGTCCAGGTTTACAAAGTCCTTATTACTCCATGTTGCAGGGTTTTCAAAAAATTTCAGATGTAGGCAATCTCGGTGTCTCTGATCAAGAAGTCGCTTCATCCATCATTACTAAATGCTCAATTCCAAGCGTGCAATAGACAATCCCAATAAATGCTATTTGCTTTTTCATGATATTTCAAGACAGGATTTCCGGACGCCAGGTAAGCCAAGAGCGTTTCCAACACTTCTTCGAAAGTGATCTTATCAATCCAGTTTATTCCCATAATTCTTCATACGAATCAAATTTCAGCAACTGTTAATATTCTTATCTATCTTCGGGCATACTGTAGTAGTAGGCTAAATTACATGTTATGCTGTTGTTCATAAAGTTGTTGTTTAGACCAGGGCTTCCCAAACTGAGGGTCGCGACCCCGCAAGGGGTCGCGTAACGAACTTCAGGGGTCGCAGAGAGTATACCAATTTTGCATAAAGTACTGCATATTATCCTGTGGTACTTTTCAGACGTTTATTTTACAACGCAGTTGTTGAAGCTGATGTAACTGTTCAAAACATTGTTCTTAACTGATTTGTGGATTCTGCGTAAATAGGCCTAGCCCTGGTAGTGGGCTAGCTTGAGGACTGCATGCTAGTGGCTAAATATTGAAAAAGTAAAACTAATCGAATCAATTGACAGCTGGTTAAAAAAAATTGAACGGTAGCGATAATTTCGTCAATTTTTGCACGGAAGTGGAGCTATTTGGAAGGACTGTGTTGGCAGGTCTACTGAGGGAGCTTCTGCAATGGCAGGACATACAGCTGCATTGACAGGACATACAGAAAGGACAGGACATTCTGCAATGACATGACAGGACATACAGGGTTTCATGCAAAAGTGCGATTTGCGAGTGATAGGCCTACAGTAGACATATTGCATTTACACACTATAGGCTATGATTCATTGCGAGACCTTAATAGCTAAAAAGAATATATCCTTATCGAAATGCTATTGTGCAAGATGCTGTGAAAATATTAACTTTATTAAGAGTCGCGCACTCAATACCAGTATTTTTGCAAGTTTATAGCCTATGGTGAAATGTAATAAGAGTTCTTCCCTTTTACTGCATTGTGAAGTAGGCTAAGATGGTTCTCGAAAACAAAACTTTAAAAATGCATTGAAGATTTGAAGTCGTGGGTTTTTCCAACGGAAAAAAATCAAACTTGGTCCATCATTTCTGCAATGACATTTGACTTTCAAAATTATGCTACTGTAAGTTATTTGTAAGATTTACTTGAAAAATGGAAAGAACTTAATTTATCCATCTAAGGAAAAAACACCAGTGTTTTTACATTGAAATCAAGAAATCAAAAACTTAAAGCGTTCGTTAAAAATTTAATCATCTAGAAAGAAGAAGTTGAAAATGATTCATTTGAAATTTTTTATCAACTGTAGAGTTTTTGACTAACAGTGATGTGGAACCAAATGTTTAAGCCTTTGGTTATCGACCACTTATCAAATCTGTTGAAACAGTTTTAAAAGTATTTCTTCCAGAATAAAACAATGCCAAATTAGATTGGATCCAAAACCTATTTGCAATACAAAAACAAAATACCGAGCACCTCTCTTCCAAATCTCAAGAATAACTGATCTATTTTCTGACTCTACGTTGCGGCTTGAATTTTCTGAAAAAAGTTTCACACTTTTTGTCTGGTTAAAGCGGAATATTTATAGACCTAATAATCTCACTCAGCGGGAACTGCACTCTTGCCGTTTGTGTTCACGCGTCTGTGCGAGTCAACGCAGGGCCGGATTGAGGGTACTGTAGGCCTAAGGCTGTTTACGAGAGAAGGGCCTAAGTTTGCAAACCAAGCTACAAAAAGTAATAAACATACATGAAAAATTGAAATTATTTACTACAAAATAACATAAACATAACAGAAAAATTTCTAATGATGGTGCGTAATTGGTTTTGGAAACAAACGCAATTTTTAGTGCTTAATTTGAAGCAGATGGAAAAGATTTAGGAAAGGAAGAAATGGATAGTAGGTACCGTACCTATGGTAATACTCTATCTAATGACACTCTAAAGCAAGGGTTTTCAACCTTTTTTCACCGCAAACCCCTCAGAGCAATCAATGTAGGCCTAGTCTCGCGACCCCCCATAAACGTATTCAACAAAAGCATATTTAATGCAAAATTTAACCAAATTTGTTTCATGCCGACATCCAGTTACGTTTAGTTTTGCTGTTCCAACGTAAACTTCTGAAACGAAAAACGATTTTTACGCCGTTATTACGGCTTTTATGACTTTTCCTCCGATTGTTATTTCCATTTTCTATCAAGCTTAGCTAGATATAATTGGAGAAAAAATAATGAGAATAATCTACGTTTGCGCACTTTCACCGGTTGAGTTTATTGCAATCTTTTATGGATTTATTTAAATCAATTTCAGTGAGATGGTTGGCGCTGCATATTTTTAACTAAACTTACTAGGTTTGTCAATGCGTGCACCTGTTGCTGAAAGAACTTTCAAACAAAATAGCAGACACTAATTTTTTTCAATGCCATTAGAAACGATACTGAGAAATCTATATTTTGCATAGGATTCTACATAATTATGCTTTTTTATCATAGCGTGGTTATTGGTTAACTTTAGTCTGCACTCTGCACACAGCAACGTACAAGAACTTGGTGAAAAATATCGAATGCTTTCCTATCGTTAAAGCGTTGCAACATCTGAAAGCTTAAACGATACAATAACCTCAAGTAGAGGAATGGTCGATTGCGAAAAAAACACAGTTTTAAATCTTTTCTGGCAAAAAAGAACTGAAAACAATCCACTGGAATTTCAAGCGCCTCGTGACCCTCCAAAAACGGCTCGCGACCCCCAGGTTGAAAAGCCTTGCTCTAAACTAAATTTCTGTAAAAGTGGCGCCTACGTGGTTTTGGAAATGGGCTCTTCATATGTATTGACTCAACTCAGTCATTCCTTTTCAAGCAAAAACTCTACTGGATGTGTATCACTATCAGCCTTACAAAAATTTAACTTTAAAAAACTTGAGGGCCGAGTTTTTCCAGGGCTTAAGGCTATAGCCTTATTAGCCTTAATGGTTAATCTGGCCCTGAGTCAACGTTATCAAAGTTGACGACAATCGCAAGAAAATACCGTTCGAAACTAAGCAACATTGAAACCACCTTGAGACCAGCAGTAACAAACATTGTGCAACGACAGGATTTGCTTTGCAGCAGAAAGCAGTCGCACTCATCGCACTGCATAAATGTGTTTTCGGTAGTGTTTTGTTTCCCATAGGCTACGTGTAAAGTAGCAGGTTTCGAGTATCGGTAGCTTGATGCTACTCTAGTTTCGTTCGAATTAAGAATCACTGGACAACAATTTTTTGGTAAAATTTTGTTTATCATAATTTTAGAGTGTTTTTGTATGTTTTTTGGGTCGCTGATTTCAAAAATGACATTAAAATGTTTGTAATGTCAATGGTTCTGTCACAAATTCTATTTTTATGAAATCATGATTTCAAGTTAACATGTATTACAAGTAGATCTTACATGCCGTAAAAATTGCGTACCGGTACCCCGGGGCCGGTACCACATTTAATAAAACACAATAAAACATAGTAAGAAAAACAGTATGGGCACCTAGTCAAAAATACACAATAGACAGAGTGATTCGTTTGTATGTTGTGTAAACCTCCCGTAACGAACTTCTAATGTAATTTCCCATCATTTCATCCCACCTCCCTTGGTATTGTTTTTCCAAACTAAAATGTCATGATAAAATCGTTCACCATGCTCCTCGCTTACATCGCCCAAGTTATCACGGAAAAATATCAAATGAAAATGCAAAAAGTGCACTAAGGGGCAAGGGCATGCGGCATCCAAGCTTTTGGTACCTTTCAATCAAATTTAACACAACCATAACGTGGTCTTCTCTTCTATAGTTACCAAGAAATCCTTTCACTACCATTGCAAAAGTTAGCCATGCACTTTTTTTCAAAGCAGTCATTCATTTCTCCAGATTGTTTGATGGCAACATTTTCTTTATTTGGGGCCCAACAAATATCCCACCCTTATACTTTAGCTTCAGAAAGGTTAGGAAACATTGAGCGAATGTGTTCAAAGACACAAACTTGCTGGACCCAATGCTTTTACAAGTGTTTAGCAAGCCCAAGTTTTATATGTGAAGGTGGCAAGAATACTTCACTCCATTCAATGAGAGGTACGTTTTTGGCATTGTGGTAGCTTGGGGTGAGTTCTTTGCAGACTGACCAGTCTTTTATCAAGTAGGGCTGCTCATCTGCTCTTTTATTCCACAATTAAACAAGAATGTTTGGTATAGCCGCCTTGCAAACCAAACAAGAAAGCAATCATATAAAAATTTCCACATACGTCCTGATTGTGGTTCTTGTATTGTGTCAAGTCCAGCAATATTTTCACAGATTCGCGATCTTTCATTTAAACAGAATGTGCAATTTAGTGGCTAAAACCATCCAGCTTGAGCCACTGGGGCGCTTCATTTGCTTTTATAATTTTTTCTTACCAAATTATCTATTTCAAAACATGCTTACCTTATTAACTACACACTGTAAACTCAACTGGTTACTAACGTCCGTATCGTCAACGTCTGACTATGATATAAATAACAAAGACTTAGCCACTGGCCCAACTCTCCAAAAAAATGTGGCCAGTTGTAACCAGCCAAAATTTTAACCTATTAGGTGTTGAAAATTTCCACGTTGCAAGTTTGTAGCTTTTCACCGTCATCTAGCAAAGAGATAAAAAGGAATAATAAATGACTTAAGCAGGTTGTATGATATCTAACAGCAATTTAAAGAAAATTATAACCCCAATTAATGCACAATGTTTTGACAAATTTTCAAATATCAGTGAAAATGTGTTTTTGCAAATATTTTCCAAACCATTGACACTAGACAAAAACTAGCACCAAATTTGGCATCAGCGACCCAAAAAACATATAGAAACACTGAATATAACAGATAAACAAAAAATTGTTGTCTTGTGAAACAAATGTAGCCTATATTTCGCACTGTTTATCATGTCAACTGTAAAGGGTCGCGGAAAATTTTAGGAGATTAAAAGGGGTCGCCAGCAAAAAAGTTTGGGAAGCCCTGGTTTAGACTGTTGTTTTATAGCTTAGGGCGCTACATGTTAAGCTGTTCAAAAAGATAATAGTTTTACGAAAAGTTGGAATTAACACAAACTCTTTTGTACTAAACACACAACCACTCCAACATTTTTTGTGATTCCTTTTTTTATTACTCACAACACAGAAAAGTTTGTTTTTTAAAAACAAATAAAACCAAGATAAGAAATTCTGATTGGAGGCCGCCATGAGATGTGCGCACTGTTAAGTATTGCAATACTTGTTTTGTTGCATCATAAACACCATTTCTAGTGTAACTGTTACTTAATAAATGGTGTAAAAAATTGGATGTCAATGTAGAAATCCAAATTTTCTTGAAAAAAAAACGAAGTTACAAGACAAGAATTTCTGCAGCCGCAAGTATTTTTAAGACGTACAAGTGTTTGGGTGCTTGTATAGCACTAAGACCATCTTTAACAATTGATATGAACGCATGAACAATTTTGCTCTGAAAAATTGCTTGGCACATGTTACTGTAATTAATGGTGTAATGCAAAACAACTGCTTAAAAATATTTAAAAACTTTATATGCAAAAGTTATAAAATTAATTTTTTTGACTTCATTTTTGGAACGAAATAAGGCTTGTTACGTCATGGAAGAAGTAAAACAAGTACAGGACGAAAGAAGCGACAGTGTGCAATTTCAAAAGCAACTGCAGAGTGCCAGAAAGGCTAGTCTTGCCAGATCAATGTACGAGCGGGAATCTACTCACAGCGGCTTTGAACTGCAAGACCATGGCAATCCTTATTCCTTTTGTAGCTATACTATTTCTCGTTACAATGAGTTTTTACGGGCTTACTTTTCCTTTGTCATAATTTATCATACTATTACTCTCTGCTCTGACTCCTACATATTTTTTTTTCAAACTTCCGTGACCTTATACACAATTAACACCAGCTCAGATCTGTTGTATATGATTGTAGTCATACTAAGGGCAAGAATGGGTAATATTTGCAACGGAGTGGAAGAAAGAAACTTGATAAAAGTCAGGGTTATTTATTACAAAAGTTTTGCTATAATATTGGATATGATAACCTTTCTGCCTCTCGGTCAACTTTATTGGATACTACCTGGAAGCGACGAGCTGTATCAATCAATTGGTCGACAAAAGCAGTTCTTGCGACTACATTTCATCTTGTGGTATATAGGTGAGTAACTTTCAAATCGATTAGAAGTAAAGCGTTTGCTTACTCGAACTGATTGAAACAAAACTACTGTATAATTTCGAAATATTACTTTTAGCCGAAACAATTTCCTTGTCTTGGCAATGGTTTTTATCAATATAAAATTGATTTTTTTTGATTAATAACTCGTAAGGAAAACAAAATGTAGGCCTATAGGAGAATTTCAAACTAGAAGCATTCCACAATTTTGAGGCCTTATCGCTTTAGCAGGTGTTTTTCAATAACTTACCAAGTTACATGAAAAAATACAAAAAATCGACGATTTACATGATCATTCATGCTTACAGCTAATTGCTGGTCAACACGTAATTTGGAAATGCATAGGTTAGTCAGCAGCCTAGTAGCATTCATATAGTTTTGCCATAACTGTGACAACGAGATATTGAATAAAAATAAACAATGTAAGAAATTCCTCTCAAAAATTATACTTTCAACTTTTGATAAAATTTACAGAAAAACATTGACTTATTACGGTAGATTACACAACTTTTCTAATGCGCATCTATGTCATCAATCGTCATAAGTGTGTCGTGAGTTCAGTAAATTTTAGAAAAAAAAAATCGAGAACTACTGGCCATGGAACAGAATTTTTTGTGCGGCTAAAAAGTGAGAAAGTAATTTAACATTCCAAGTAAACACGTTGTTTACTCACTGGTTATACATAACTAGCCTCCAGTGTTAATAGAATTATGAGATGAAATATGTCTTGAATACTAACCTATAGAAAAATGTGGAGACACTTAGGAAATATTGTTGGAATTTCCCTGTTATGCAACAGCAGTGGCGTTGACATGGGGGGAAAAAAATTTGAAATTTAATTTTAAACTAAACCTTATTGTACTCTAACCTCTACAAAATCTACTTTTAAATTTGATGATTTTGGTCAAATACAAAGTGCTCGTCACGAAATGAAAAGTGTATTGTACTTGTACCACATATAGTGTACAAAGAGCGAATAAAACAAGGCAAAATTTGTCAACAATTTTTAGAGGCAAGCCTCTAAATCTCTTATACCACATAGCTTCATTTTCGCACTTTAATTTTATTAGTGTTGATTCAAATTAGAATTTTTGCTTATCTGAAGCTCTACTGCCTCCTCAAAATCTATCTTTAGATCTTTTCCTGGGCTACCTTTTAATTGAGCCATAAATTGACACAATTTTGTGCTTTTTCAAATTACGTGTTGATGTTTGTCAGAGCATTATAAAAGTAAGAAAAAGGCAGTTGTTTTAAGCATTTTTAAGCTTAAAGCATATCTACAGTAAGCATTTTTGTTTTTCCCTGCACTTGATTGACAGGTTTGAGAGAGAAAGAGCCAGGTTCCAGCACATTTCTTTTTCGTTCGATCAAGTATTGCATCTTATCAGTTCTAACTATACAACTTTTGGCTGGGGGATGGTTCTTCCTGGCTTGTCGTCGCGCTGACGAAGAAGCCTTTAGTTTGAGTCAATGCATGAACTCAAGTTGGATATTTCAGCTACCAGAAAGTAAGTAAACCAGTGAAGCATTTTTTTAAAATGCAAGTCTTTTCCATCTACATGTGTGAGTCTGATTGTTTTTCCTTTTTTGTCAATAAAGATTAAAATTAAAAACACAGCAGCAGTCGAGGATGTTCTTCATCAATAAAAGTGCCACTCACTAAAGCTTGTTACCAAGATGCAGCACCACTTAATCAACTTACTTACGCTATAGACATTGTTTGGGTTGCAAGAATAAATATATTGAAATGAATAGATTACTAATTTTGACCTAGGCCATGTGTACCCCAAACCCTGATCTCCGATCGGGAGAGGAGCACTGTCATTGAAGGGCTTACTCATTTTTGCATTTCAGCTTCTGTTGACCTGAAACTATGCATTACTGCTAAATAGGTTGTCAATGCGTAATATTTACCAGAGATGTCCGGATTTTAAAATTTTTAAATCAGTTTTCAACTTAATCTAAAGCGAAGTTAAAATCCGGATAAGCATTGTAAAATCTAAATTTGGTTAAATCCGACAATAAGTTAACATTATAGGATAACTCTAACAGTAAAATTTTCCATTTGTGGCACGCAAAGAGCCACAAACTGGTACTTTCGCCAACCTTACCAAAGCGTGAGCAGTGAGCTATGCCCAATGCAACAGCAAGGTGTCTCCAGTAAAGTGCGCAATCGGCATAAGCCAAGAGCGTCCATAACTGCAGACAGTGGCACACCGTTTCGGCCTTACAACCTCTGAGCCTCATCGCTGCACGAGGTACACTGGATGTGACCACGAAAGTATGTACCCTTGCCTCGCGATTTTACAATTCGTATGTAGTTTGTTTAAATTGTAAAAAATGTATTTACAATGTTTCAACAGATGTTTTGGAAAGGGTCTGGGGTCAAAATTTTGACAGAGAAGTTGTTTTGGACAGCGAAGTAAGTTTTCTACGCAACCCTTACGTCACAAGTTTGTATTGGTCATCGGCCACAGCTACATCCACTGGCTACGGAGATATCCACGCTATTACGGTGGCTGAAAAGATCTATTCTATCTTTGCCATGATAGTTGGTATGCTGGAGCCTTAATTGTTTCTTTAGTAAAATATCTTATGGTACGGTAACTTACCAAATGTAGATACTAACGATCTGTTTTAGCCTGATGCTGCTAGTTTGCGGTGGTAGTAGCAGTAGTTGTGAAGTAAGCAACGATCATGCCGCTAAAAGTGAAACCCAGTCACACAGCGAACTAGCAGCATCAGGCTAAAACAGATCGTTATTACAGTATCTGCATTTGTGAAGTAAGCAACGATCATGCTGGTAAAAGCGAAACTGAATCTATCGAATTCTTATGGTAATTGTTAAATGGGATATTGTCAATAACGTCTTCACAAATTTGATGTACGAGGGATTGCAGAATCTATCATACATGATGATGAGGAGTTTATCTTACTTGGCCATTTATGGTTGCGACATCAACAGATTAGTTTATAAACAAAGCCAAAAGAGTAATCGAGAACGTAATGGCACCATTTCGGCATGGTCCAGCCTTGACATATTGCCTACGCTAGTCTAATTAACAATCTTATCAGAAGTAGTTAAAACGAAAAATTTTTGCGGAGACCTTTTAACGTTTCAAATTCTTAATTTTTTGAGAAAGATAGCAAATGCAAAAAATAAATGCGTTTATCAAATTTATCTAGTTAAGGCCATGATTTTCGCGGTTGCTTCTTTGTATTGTTGATAAGACTTAGTAGAATTGTTCGGTTTAATTAGGAATGTCAATTCTGTACGGTATGACCATGGGAGGAATGACGTCAATGCTGACAAATATTGATGCTCAAAGATCCACGTTCATTCATAGATATCAAGCTTTTCAAAACGAAGTAGTAAGTTTTTTGTCTTGTGTACCCTTACAACAAGTCACGCATTGGCATTTTTGAAATATTGTACTAGGTACAGCAGCTTACTGGACAAATTTGTTATTAGCCATTTTGTTTTTCAAATCAAAATTTGTCGCAAAATTCCTAATAAGATGCAGTAATAGTTTATAATGGCTAATCCAATACAATAATATTATGCAAACATCATTTTTATCCTTATAGAAAAAGCATTATTCATAAAGATACAAGAATGAAAGTTGTTTTTAATTTTTGCGCTACACAGTAATCTGTATTTTTAGCTTTAAACGCTTAAAAATAGGACATTTTAGTGATTTAAGTCCCTACAAAAAGGGACAAATGAAGATGCTCTTGTAGAGCACTAGTTTAAAAAAAAAACTGACTTGCAAAGATGCAAAATTTCTCCGCTCCTAATATTGATCAAATTAAAAAGAAAATGAATGATGGTGAAGGTATGGAAACCAAAAAAATTAAAGAGTGGAAGAGAACGCAAAACCTCACCCAGGCTTGATAGGAAGATATTGAAGATACTTCTTGGTGAAAAAAAAGGAGAATTTTTAAGGAAATTTCATCAGTTTTAGTCAGTCAGATATTCTAAGTATCAAAAAGTCAATAGAAAGTTATGTGAAGTTAGTGTGAAAGCGTATCGACCCAGAAAAAAAAACCTTGCCTGACTGACAAGATGAACGCATTTAGTCCTTCATGGCAGTGCCGGTCTTTGGGGTTTGCAAACCGTGCGATCGCACAGGGCCCGCAAATTAGGGGGCCGCAATTTACTCAGAAAATGCAGTAATGCAGTAAAATGTAGTAATCCGAAAAATGCCAAAGAAAACATGATCTTATCCTTTTGCTATGCCACCGGACAACACCATTTTACAGTATCACTGATTTCCCTAACCACGAATTTTTTTCCTAAACACGAAATATTTTTTTTCACCCACTCTAATTCTGAATATATATATTTTTGGTTGTAATCACTTCTAGCTACTTGCGTCTACTTTACAAAAAATTAATTTCAGCTGAAAACTGGGACAACTTCAAACATACTGACAAAAATCGTGATTGAGAGCAAGGATTTAGCGGTTTACGGAAAAATCCATAATGCGTAATTGCACAGTTGGAGAAATTCGTGGATACTAGGCTACAAATCTTTCAATTGCATGTTTATTTTGAAATAAATTTAATTACATTTGACATTGTTAGCTCCTCAATACCTATTGATTATTTTCAGATAGTTTCATCTAAAATACCCACCAAACCTTGGCGTAGTGGATCCCAAAAACGATGTTGGTCCATGGGACAATATAAATTACCACGGGATCTGCAATTTTCCTAATTCTTCAAATATCTTGATTCGCTCTGCATGACTAAAACTCTATCAAGCTAACTAACTCTATCAGGCTTGAACAACCATAGATGTGAAGTGAGGTTTTGCATGCCAAATTAAAAAAAGCCAGTAACCACTCGCCTACCTCTCTTGTCTTGCGCAATCAATTTCCCGAACCGCAAAACTTACTATTTCCATCTAGCGGTTGCTTTTTTGAACTTTTATTTGTCACATGGCGCTAGAGTATTACTTCCCGATTCCATTGCTATTTCACTGGTTATAGTAGGCTCACCAGAAGAGAATTTACAGCAAAGTTAGTGCAGACGGTCAGAAGTTTTCAATTTGATTTGCGAAAGGTTTTTGGGCCTAAGTCAAACATTTGCTGATTGTTGAAATCTGAAAAGCGATTTTAGTCCAATTTTTAGTGCAGAAATAGCGATAGCAATTTTCTTACCTATGCCAATTCAGTTTTTGAATTTAAACAAACATTAGCCTGTTTATGTTGAAATTCGTGTTTCGAGTTATTTCACTAAATATTCGTGGTTAGGAAAATCACATATAATATTCATACACAAATTTTTGTTGCACATGCTCTCAGAATGCACCAAATTCAAAGTAATTTATCAAAAATTTCTGGGGGATGCCCCCCAGACCCCCGCCGCTGGGTGTCGCTTACGGCGATCACGCTGTCAGGCTTCGCCCGCTGGCTGTCAAATCCCCCTTCCCTTTCAAAGTAGGCTACCTAGCTACGCTACTGAATTGGATCATTGTCATTGGGGGCCGCAAAACATATTCCGCACAGGGCCCGAAATACGCTAAGACCGGCACTGTTCATGGGATGCTCATATGGTGATTGGACTGTACAGGATTGGGAATGGGTACTGGTACAGTGATACTGGTACAGTACCACAGTATTAATTTTGCACCACTGTATTTCAAACCAACTGCAATGTTCGTTCTTTTAAGGTAGAATTTTTGATAAATATCTTGAGCTGTTCTGGATAACACAGTTCAAAGAGAAGGGACAAGCATTGAAGTTAGATTTTTGACCTACCCGTATGAGACCAACAGTCCCAAAAAAAAAGAAAAAATGGTGTGGGGTGCTATTTCCATTCATGGTCTCAGCAGTGTTTAGTGTTAAAGGAAGCTATATTAATTATTATTATATAATTAAGTTTATATAATATTAAGTTTTATTAGCCTAACTAATTCTTTTTCAGAAACGAATGAAAGTGTCAGACAATGTGAAAGATATGTGTTTAAGTTACTTTGAATATATTTGGTATCGATGGGAGGGGGAAGACATCTACGCCAGTGGATTTTTAGAACTTTTACCGGAGTCTTTAAGAGCCAGTTTTGCCGAGGCCACTTTTCACACCTTGCTACACAAAGTGAGACTTTATTGCTAGTGACTAACAGATTATTTCAATTGCTCTGTGATGATATTACATTCGAGGTTAAATGAAACGGTATCAGCGCGTCTTGTATTCTTTCCCCAAACCCGTAAATGCACGCCTAAACCCGCCTTGAATCTAAAATGAATCCTACAACGTAGGTCTAACTCTAAGACCTAACGTTAACTACAATTCTACATTACCCGGATTGACTTGTCAGACGTTAGTAGTATGATGCCAAAAAGACTAGATAAAACCAAGGACGTATCATGTTATAGTAATAAGCCCGTGTCATTGCCCCACAGTTTTAAAACGTGTAAGCTGATTTATGATGTGACGTTTCAGGCTGATTTGTTGCAAAATACTGGAGATGCATTTTACAGAAACCTTGCTTTAGTTTCAAGGCCAATGGTTTATCTGGAAAACCAGTTTGTTCAGAAGTCTGGGGAAATTGCCGACGAAATGTGCTATCTACAAAATGGAAGTGTTGAGGTGTTGTATCAGATTTAGAATAAAGCTTAGCATTGGATTATAAAATATTATGGTTAAAATGACATAATTGCAATCGCCTTTTCCGCTTATCAGTTGTCATGTTAAGTTGAACATACAGTAAATGCTCAGCCTTTTAAACCCGTAGCAGTTGTAAAAAATATCTTAATGCGCAAAACAAAGTTGTATATATTGACAATAACACCTTCAAGCTGGAAAGATTAAGCCAAAATCAGTAGTTTTACCTTCTAAACACCATGTTCTTTTTGCATTGCAACATTTCCACCAGGTCTTGGATTCTGACGAACAAGGCGTGATTGCGCTTATGCATCCTGGAAAGTTGTTTGGACAAATTCTTCTTGCATTTGATTTACCTCGCATCAATTCTATCAAATGCAAAACTAATTGCGATGTATTTGTTCTCAACAAGCATGATTTCCGACAAGTTCTCTCTCAATACCCCGAATGTAAGCATGAGATTGAGATATCGTTAAATTGGCAGAAGTTTGTAGGCCTACTGTAGAAAAGTGGATATTGTTGATCAATTTTACTACAAATTAAAATCATACAAAAAGCTTAAAAACAAATATACACAAAATAGCCTGATCAATCTTCTATCAAGCATCGAAAAACAATTTTACAATTGTGGTGGAGTATTACTGCAGTTGAGGTCAGAGTTTAATTGCTTCTAACGGCAGCCCATTCTCTGTGCAATCCATACAACTTCATCTTGGAGTAGTAAGAAAAAAAACCTGGAAAAACTAGGCGGGACAAACGTATGACACTTGATTTAACCAAAATTGCAAAGAAAATAGGTTAATGATTGCGTTATCTACAGCCTTGTGCCTTATGTTGAGAAGTTTTGGATAAATAATCATTCAAGCAAAAGTAGTGGTCTATGTTTACCGCCTCGTTAGCTCAGTGGTTACGCGCCTGGCTCAAGATCACGCGGCGCTGGTTCGACTCTCGGGGCGTGCGCTTGAGCAACGCAGGTCAAGGACTGCTCTCCATTCAGCGGCATCTAATGGATGGAATAATTCTCCGTCAACAAGACTTCAACAATCGGAACTTCACTCTGTCAATCTCGGTGACCGGGACTGCGTCAGTGATTCAAAGCCTCTACAAGTATGCGAAACTCCCAAGATTAAGCTTTGCAAGAAGTTTTCTTCCCAGTCCGAGGATAAAGATTCAATCAATCAATCAATCACTGTTCGTTGTTATAGATGGCGTTGATTGGGTACAGCGTTGCAAATGAATCAAAGGTTATCAGTAGCAGATCTGACAATAAGTTTAAGAGGCACCATAACTTTGTTTAAAGGGCGGGGAAACCCAAATTAACTTTGCGAGTTTTTTGTTTCAGCGTGATGTCATTGTGTACAACATGCGTTTTAGCAATAAAAAAATCCAAATTTTGTTGCCCTCGTCTCGCTAAGGCCTCTTTTGCTTGATACCCGTTTGCGAGGTCTCGTTGCGCATCAAGCTGTGATTCTGTTCGCTGTGACGTCACAAGGTACATATAGTTGTGGCCAAAAGTTTAAGACCAGACTTGATTTATGACGATTTTTGCATTACTTCAAAATACTGCATCAGATATAAGATGATGCATAAAGATGATGCAACTGAAACAATATATGATGCAGTATTTTGAAGTAATGCAAAAATCGTCATAAATCAAGTCTGGTCTTAAACTTTTGGCCACAACTATATGTACCTTGTGACGTCACAGCGAACAGAATCACAGCTTGATGCGCAACGAGACCTCGCAAACGGGTATCAAACAAAAGCGGCCTTAGCGAGACGAGGGCAACAAAATTTGGACTTTTTTATTGCTAAAACGCATGTTGTACACAATGACATCACGCTGAAACAAAAAACTCGCAAAAAGTGAATTTGGGTTTCCCCGCCCTTTAAGTATTCATTACAGGAGAGAATAGACGGGACAAATGTTGTGTCTCACAAAGGCAAACGACTTAGCTAGCAGCTGGGAGATATCTTGACCCAGCGTTTCTTCGTATGAAAAAAGCTCCATGAACTCGTAATTTGTCGTGTTTATTGTTCGGCTGGACGTAGAGATACAGATTTTTACACAGTTTGAGATACATCTCTAGCGTTGAATCCATCACAAAAGGGCCTATATTCTGTCAGCTACAGTACCCAAAATATTAAAATTTTATTGCGACCATACCAAATTGTTATTAGGTTATTATCCAATTTTTGTTTCAAGCACATCTAAAAGTTCACGCTTTGTCGTTTTTACCTTTTTCTAGACCGCTGTGCTAGGGCGATGGGCCTATGTATTGTTTTCGCTGTATTGGTCAGAATTAAAAACAAACTGCATTGAACCAAACCAAAACAACTGAACTAGAATGAGTTAATGCAATTAACAATTTCATATGTAAAATAAGCCAAGCAAATAGAACGTTTAAAATCTAGTTTTAAAGTTAAATTTGAAGAAATACCTAACTAATCAAGGAAGCGATACGTATTTAAAACTTATAGCAATGTGGTGGTTTGGTTTTGTTGGTTTTGAATCTTTATCCTCGGACTGACAAAGTCTTAACTCTTGATAGGTTATACCTGGTAGCAGTGGCGGCTCGTCATAAGGGACTGCGGGACTGCAGCCCCCCCCCAACATTTTTGTGCATATGTGAGTTATATTACATATAGATAGTTTTGCCATGTTTTTTTAATTTATTTCGCTTGAAGAATTAAAAAACTCTTAATACTAATTTTTTTTTGTAAAAAAAAAAATTGTGTTACAAAAATTAATTGGCAACTCTAGGTCTGCAAATTCTGCAGGTCCGGTGTTGCTTGTTCTTTTTTTATGACGTAGGTTTTTCAGAAAAAAGTTTTCTAGCGTCACTGAACAAGCGCTGTAGGGACTGCAAATAGAACAGACCCTGGTCAGGTATTCCAACTTTGGTTCTCGTAAATCTTTAGGGTAAGCGTGTGGAAGCTATCGGTGATTAGGTGAAGGGATCTTAGATTACTTTACTTGATCTGTGTTTTGAGAAGTCACTGAGACAGACTAGTTTTGATGTGAAGTAAAGCCAATTACTGTAATTATTGGTGCTCTTTCACAATTCGTCATTTTGGGATGATGACGTCATCAAACGTCACACATTTTGGAATGGACTATTATAAAGGAGGAAGTATGGGGTGGAAATGCACAGAAAAACACCTGAAGGAAATGTCTCCCATTTATTCATTTGTTGTTCAATTTCAACAAATTTGCTATGGTTGGAAAGCACAAGCATAGATCTAACCAACTAAGTCAATAGCAAGTCCCAAAATAGTACTAGCTTTATCTGGTGACCACCTAAACTTGACCAAATTCAAGCCATTATCAAAAGTTTACTTTGAATGATAAAAACATTAAACCACAGCCAATTAAAAGAACATGTTACTGTGTTACTATTTACTAACCCTAACTCAGTGCATATATAACTCAGTCCGGTACAGGTTTATAATTATTTATATTAGGTTAGCCTACTGGTTGATGCAGCCCCCCCATGTTTTGAGACCACGAGCCGCCACTGCCTGGTAGTTTCGCGTAGCCTACTTGTAGAGGTTTTTGACGCATGGCCGGTTACCGAGATTGGCAAAGTGAAGTATCTGATTTGTTAAAGAGTTGTTGCCGGGGAATTATTCCATCTATTAGGTGCCGCTGAATATAGAGCAGTGCTTAGAATGCGTTACTCAAGCGCACACCCCGAGAGTCGAACCAGCGCCACTTCATCTTAAAGTTTCTTTGTTCACGCAGTCACGCGCTAACCAACTGAGCTATCGGGGCGTATTTAGTTGTTGTGACTGTTACCAGCTTGCTTCTCAAAGATAGTAATCTAATTTAAATCAATGAATAATTATTATTATTTATAAAACACCAAAAGAAGCTACGGATGAGCTTCCTGTTAGATGAGCGACTGAACGTGCTATGCGACTGAACAATGTTTTTGATGAATGTTATTGCATCATATACCAGCAGGAATACTAAGCAATGTCATTCTTAAACAATGACCCTATTGATTGTTTTACACAATGCTTGCAGGTGCCAAGAAATTTGTTGACGCAGTCAGTCAGAAGTGCAAAGGCACGACAAAGGTTTGGCCAATGGAAGCACCTAAATTCGACGACTTTTTCAACTTCATTGAGAAGTAATATTGCTTTTGATTATTAGGCCTAGGCAATCATTTGTCAACAAATCGTCTCATTACAGTTTTGACAAGGCTTTTATTGCCCGGTATCTGGTAATTTTTACGTTTGAACTTAGGGTTGTGTGCAACAACAATTACTTTTTAAAAATTAAACTGTCGTAAGTGCTGTGATGATATCTAGAATGCCATTTAGTATTGTTTAAGGTTTAAGTAGCCTATGTTAGTTACCGTACTAATTTTCTCAGTACTAAAACAATAAAAATTGCTATTGAAAACTGTTATATATCCTTATAGCAAATAGACCGCCGCGGAGACGTTCAGCAAACACATTTGACCGACAATGAGTAGAAAATTTGGTGGGCTTGCTCAGGGAATATAGGATTCTTTTGTTCACCTTGCTTGTAAAAGACTTAACAAATTATGCGTTACTTTACAAAATTACATTTTAGAGATGATTCTGTTTTGTTATGAAATATTTTGCGTTTAAATCGATGTCGTTTGTATGAAAGCCAATGTAGTCTTTGACAAACTATAGATTAGAATCTATAGATGCTGAACTCGTGAATTTTTTCAGCATTTCCTATTGTCACAATCAATATGCGTAGTCTCACGTAATCCGACTATACAATTTTTGTTCTAGAATGGGTGAATTATTTTATTGCATAACTTTGTTGTGGTGTTTTGATGATTATTGACCGATAGTAACCTTTTCTTACGCAATCTGTTATCGTGAAATCTGATTCTAGAAAGTTTATGTGTATGTAACATTCTGGAAACTTCTTATTATTGATCAAAACAAATGTTGACCAGAAGATAAAATATTACTTGTGATGTAATATTACCCTAGTTTCTGGAAGCTTCTGATCCAAGCAAACTTGTTATAAATAGCTGCATGATTTGTTTACAATTCATTACTACTGTAGAGTTATTGCTAGAGTTGTGTATTATGAAGATCAGAAGTTGTAATGAAAAGAATATTGAAAACGATTGTAGAGTTTCAGCCGATATTGAATGGATTGTAAAAGGCGAAGTTATTGCCTCTTGTAAAGTAGCTGTTGCAAGTAGTAGGTTAGTGTATATTTATTTTGACATCAAATTCTGTACAGCAAACGATTGCGTTGGTTTCATAATAAATCATTTAAAATATATTAAATAATCTAAAGTTTTTGGACTTCTTTCCATTAAATGGACAGAAAGATCTTTCGAATAGGCCAAGGACTCTGTAAACTGCTCCTTAACTATAAGATTGCCAATCCATCTAGTGATTGTTCAACCCCCAAAAGTTCAAACCATTTTAGCAAAAGGCTTCATATACGTTCAATAAACTGACCTGTGCTTTCACGTTGTTCAGGCTTTGCTTCACGGAATCTCTGTCGATGTCCGTACTCGATAAAATCATAACGTCTAAACAGAGCTAACTTCAATCTGTCGTAGTCCATTGCATCTTCTTGCAAAATTTTGAATATACATCTAGGGCTTGACCCGTTAATACCATGCTTAACTGAGTAGCCCACTTTGGCTTCGGCTTCTCCAACTTTGCTATTCCAGCATATCGTTCAAATCTTAATAAATAGCTTTCTAAATCATCTTTTTCATCGACAAACGACGGAAAATCTGGTCGTCTAACTGGTGCCATATTAACATTTTCACCATTATCGTTTACAGTCATAGATCGCTCAACGATATCCAGCTTCTTGCTTTCGAAATCTCCTCTTAATTTTTCTAAATCAAGTTGTGCTCTTCTCTTTTCAGCTTCTTTTTGTGCTTTGTTCTCATCAGCTTCTGCTTGTCTTGGTGTTTTTTTTCTCTTCAGGTTCTGCTTCTCTTTGTGCTCTTTTCTCTTTTGCTTCACTTCGTTCTTTTTTCTTCAGCTTCTGCTTCGTGTTGAGGTATTTTCTCTTCAGCTTCTGCTTCACACTGTAGTCTTTTCTCTTTAGCTTCTAGTTGCGCTCTCTTCTCTACTCAGCTTCACGTTGGAGTCTTTTCTCTTCAGCGTCTAATTGCGCTGTTCTTTTTTCAGCCTCTAGTTCAGCTTTGCTTATTTCACGAGCGGCTCTTTTTTCTTCTCTTTAGTCAGTTTATCGCTGAGTTTTTTGGTTCATTATCTTGCAATATTCTTCTACCGTAAATTGGGACTTCTCGCTATTCAGGCTCATTTGTTCGGCCATGCTCTGTAGATCTTTAATCATCTCAGTTTTGACAATATCTGTCATTTTGACTGCTTGTTATTGATTTTCCTTGAATTTATCTTCAGTAATCCTGGACGAGCCCCAGAATGTCACAATTTCTTCTAGTTCTTAAACGTAAAGAATTTCGGCAGGATTGATGACGTAGTTTATTGGGATAATCAAGCTTTCAACAATCAAATAAATGGTCGAACAATTTTATTTATAATCAAAAATTTGATTTTATTATGTACCGTACTAGAAATGGTGAACTATTCGTCAGTTTAAGCATTTTCATCTATCATTTTACAAGTAGAACTATTCGACCATTTATTTGATTGTTTAAAGTCTGATTATCCCAATAACCTACGTCATCAATCCTTACAAAGTCTCTTTACGTGTAAAAACTATAAGAAATTGTAACACCTATGTCGTGCAATGTCTCAAAGTTTACTTGATTTATTCTTCTGTAAATACGTTAAACACAGTCCTTTGTTTTAAGTTTGAACATTCAAAAAATATCTACTAAAATACACATGGTTTAAAATAACTGCACACAAATTTATGATAAATCAGCAAGTGAACTACACCTGCACAAAAACAAGACAGTAGACTTAACTTACTTGATCATTGTATTTTTTATACAAGTTTGCTGTGACTTTCTCATGAGTTATAAAATAAAAGCAAACTTTATAAGATAAAACTTGTTCTATTTTTTAGGAAAGACAGGCTTGCAAAAGATGTCATGGCTTCACTTCCTAGACAATCTATTGCTGCTAGATCTGCAACATCGCCAAGCATATTCTCTTTAACTGGGAAAATAACTCGACGGATGACAACAGTTTCTTCAACCCAATACAAAGGAGTGGCATTACCTCGTCTCGAAATGTTTGGAATAAAAAAACAAACCAGTGTTTCTTCCAAAGCAACTTGCATGACAGGTAGAAATATCGTTTATTCTAATTGCTTAACCGCTAAATAACCTATCCTGCTCTGTAAATGAAGAACGGGCAAGAGAACGCAAAGACAGTTTGGCTGTCAGTATGTAGAGCCATGCACCAGGTTTCACACATTTCCATGCAGTGACATCTAAAGAGTAGAATGTATTGCAGACAACGCCACTTTAACTGCTAGTGGAATTTTCAGCTGCTAAACTACATGACCGGTCAGCATCAGCATCCTTATTTGAAACTCTTAATGCTCTGCCCTAACCAACCTATACTAAGCCTTGAAATTTCATAAATTGAATAGTTTTCCTTAGAAAATGACAGTTTTCATCCAGCAATATTTGCGTTGCTATGGTGAAGTCGCCGCCTTCTTTATTGGAAAGCCCAAACAAAGAATTTCTAATCCGGTGCGGAGACTGGAATGGACATGTAGGGGGAAGCTGCTGCTGTCTACGAGAAAGTACATGCTGGGCGTTCTTATGGTACACGTAACACAAGGAGAGAACGCATAGGCTACTTGAGTTTGCCACTGTTCACAGTTTATAATTTGTGGTTCAGGAAGAGGGATAGTCAGCTGATAACCTACGAGTCTTGTGGAGCTAAAACACAGCTGGACTACATTCTTGTGAGGAGAAAGAACCTGAAACGAGTTGACATAAAAGTGATCCCCGGTAGAGAATGCGCCCTCCAGAATCCCCTTCTGATAATATGCGACTTATCAATCGTCATTCTTCACTCAACTAGGCACAAATTTAAGCCCAGGTTGAGAACTTGCAAATTGAAGAACCCAAAGTTTAATAGAAATTCCATCACGCCTTCGTGGAAGAACTGGATGATGCACATCCCGAAACTATAGATGAGCGCTGGTGCAAACTGAAGAAGGGACTCGATAATGCCGCAAGCAGAGTATGCGGCTACTTACAGAACTGATAATGGCACAGATAAACCTGGTGGTAGAATGCTGACGTCAACATAGCTGTTGCAGAAAAAGCGATGTTTCAGGCAGTGGAAAAAAGGAGACAGGAAACAAGACTACATTGAAGCCAAAAGTATAGCCAAACAAATCATATATCGAGCAAAAAAATCCACATTTAAACAAAAAATTAAACGATTTAGATATCAAAAGTGACCAAATGTTTTGCCTAGCTAAACAGATGTAAAAAGAAAATGAAGATGTCATTAGTGATAAATGCATAAGGGATGATGACGGTAACCTCTTGCTTGATGACAAGAGTAAGAATTTAGCTTGGAAGCGATATTACGAAAAGCTACTTAATTGAAGAATTATCTTGGAACCGTAACAACTTGTTCTCGGAACTTTCTGTCCAAGGTCCATCCATATACATCACTAAAGAGATGATCATTAAGGCACTCAAAAATATGAAAACTAGAAAGGCAGCTGGCCCATCTGGCATCATAGCTGAAATGCTCAAAGCATCCGGCGACACAGGCATCCAACATCATGGCTCTAGCCATTGGTATTATCAGAGAGGGTGCAGTACCAGAAGATTGGGAGGAGAGCATCATCAACTGATACAAAGGTAAAGGAGATTCCTTACAAAGAGGTAACTACACAGGCTTGAAACTATTAGACCGAGCAACGAAAGTGATTGAGAGGGTTTTCGACAGCATTATCAGATACACAGTAGGCTATCCATTGACCACATGCAGTTCGGTTTCATGCCAAAACGAGGCTCTACCGACGACACCTTCATTGTCCGACAACTGCAGAAGAAATTTCTCGGTGCAGACAACAAACTCCATTTTGCCTTTACCTGAAGACTTTGACCGGGTCCTAAGAGAAATTTTCTGGTGGTCCATAAGGAAGCTCGGAGTGAATGGGTGGATTGTTGAACTCGTTCAGAGTATATATAGGCGAACTAAATACAAGGTACGTCTAGAACACAGTCACAATGACGACCTACACGTATATTGCATTTAATTCGCCTATGATGAGATGGATCTGCAACATCAGACCACAAGAGATCCAGTACACTAGCTCAGACAGCCTTCTTGCTAGGCAGGGCTTGCCAAAGATTGAGGATATCCTTCACTTTAACCGTCTCCGCTGTAACCGCTGGATTGGACATGTTTAAAGGAGCGGCAATGGATCATTGCTGAGGTGTTCCATTTCCAACAAAAAAAAAAACCTGACCTGGGTTGATACAATAAATGATGACAGGAAGCGGTGGCAGATGACCAACACTACCCCCTAGATCGTGATGAGTGGAGGCTGTGTATGTGCCTTGCCAGACTCCGTCCTACCCCGACTCCGAGAAAAGGAGGAGAAGGAGAAGAAGAAGGAAAAATAGAAAAGGGGAAGAAGGAGAAAAAAGAGAAGAAAGAGAAAAAGAAAGGATTTTTGTCTGCCTTGTCCTTTTCAAGATTTTGCCAAATTTTTTGGTAATCAGAGTGAAATAATCAAAAATCACATTTTAACATATTTTTCCTTCCTTCCGTTGGTTACACAATGAGTTTCAACATCACAAGGATAGAAAAAAACAAAGAAAATTTGATTCAGAAAACTTTAATGGCAATCTGTTGTTTTATGATCAGGATTTTAAATTAATACAACTACATTCACTCCCAAATATGACTGATATGAATTAAAGTTTAGTTTTTATTGATTTATTTTCGAAATATGTATTATTATGTTTGCCACTCAGTCTGATTGACGTTTTTTTAACATACTTTTCTCCATGTTTTACTGCGTCGCCAAGCCAACAAAAAGCTTTAATATTATTACGTGTCATCAAAAAAAGAAAACGTCTGATGAGTCAGCGAATAGAGAATAGACAATTAAAGATATAGGTCAGCGAACAAAAAGCTTTAATATTATTACGTGTCATCAAAATAAAAAAAATATGATTTTTAGAAAATTTCAGACAGACAGATCGTAAAAATCTGCTAAATGTGACAAACCAAATCGCATCTCAAAGTAGCCATCCAATGAGATACTGAAAATTAATTCAAAGTGGTCTACTTTTTGCAGTATCAGATCCATCGTTAGTGGAATTTTTTGAACAAAATCATCCTCGAAACAGAAAGAGGCACACAATTGCGTCTGGCTACACTCCAGGAAGCGTTGTGAGAGATCTGAAGTTTAAGGAGAAGGTTGCCGTAAGTAAATTTTACATGGACATTGTACAGTGTACACTTGCTCCTAAATCATTTTAGTTAACAATTAAGGCTATGGAATATCATAGACAATTAAAGATATAGGTCAGCGAAGTAAGATTGATTTTGTGAAAATTTTTAACTAGTTGTTAATTGTCACTTCCATTTTTCTAATAATTTTTTAAGTAAGTTAGGTCTAATACAGTAGGACTACTTAATCATCATTAATGTTTCAATGTTTCTTCTAGCAACGATAGTGAGAAATATAGCATGCTGCGTAATAATATCACAAAGTCGTTGACGCACAACGCAAGAGAAAATGGTTCAACTATCATCGTCACTGTATAGAATATTTCAATAATCTTGTAAAATATCAAAAGACATTGAGGATGATACGTTTCTTGTGTGATATTTCATCACAGTGACCTTGTAGTTAGTGTAAAGCATCCTTTGTATACTTTCACCTTAGCTTTTATTTGCAGGAAGCAAACGAAAATGTTTGGATGAAATGGCTTATAAAAAATACGACAATAAACCCTAAAGGACAATTTTATGGGATTTGGAAGGTCTATATATTCTTGCTCAGCATTGTATCTGCACTATTTGGCACTTTGATGGCTTCGTTCGGCACCGTGGTTGGACAAGGTAGGTTTATCAAGACACTTACTTACTGCAACGACGATAGAGGTCGGCTTCACAAAATCAGCTACGGGTCGTCTCTTACCGTGTGACAAGATGGTTCAGATTTCAGGGCAGGTGATGGAAAGCCAGCTGAATGTAGCTTCGTCCAGTGCTGCTATACCATACATTCCATTTAGTGCCTTGGAAATAAGACATTCATGAACGACATGGTCAACCGTTCATTCCTTCGAGCTGCATTCGGAGGCCAATGAGGGAGTCCAACCGTCACCTCAAGCTCAATAGAATTCGAAAAAGAGTCAACCGCTTCCATTTCAATATGCACAAGCGGGGTTGATGGAAGCGATTGACTCTTTTTCGAATTCTATTGAGCTTGATGCAAGGCTTCCGGGGCAGGTTCATACCAGGGGACGCGCCACCGGGTGAGGTATAAAACCATATAGTCTGGTGTCGGTGGCACACCATACTGCATTCTAAGTGTCTTCTATGCAATGTGCTACGCTGGTGGTATGGTTGTATCACTAAATGGTTCTACCAATTCAAAATCAGTTGGTACAAAGGGGTGCTTTTTAATGCCTTTTAATGTAAAGTTTTGTCGCAGAACGAACTTACACTGGAAGAGCTGTAGAAGATCTTGACCTATTGGACATTGCAATCGACGTATGCAACAGTACGCTGAGAAACGAAGTCTTGGCAACTTGTTCTTCTCGGTTTTCCTTTAATCAAACAGCTTTATGCCTTCAAAGTCTTAACACCACGTTTGGAAGAAATATTCTAGGAAATACTGTAGACGGATTTACGTGCGTATTTCATCGATTTAATGTTTTCAATAAAATAAAGGTTTTGTTTTCATCATTAATAAAACACTAGGAGACAGATTTTCAACATTTGTCTGACTGAGTCACTCCCATGAATCCCAATAAAATATTTTTAATAATAAAGCAAAAATACATCAGCTTGAAAGCTTTTAACAACTCATAAAACCATGTAACGGCACAAGACAGGCTTCGTTGTTTGTTGCAGCGCTCGCTGTATATGAATAGTAGGGTGATTCAAAAAAAACAAATTTTTTTTTTCATCATTCTCACCCCTTAGATATGTGATGCATCATGCAAAAACATGTATTCCAACAGATTTTTGAAATCAGACATCATTTAGAGGTGGCACAGCCCATGCAAAATTTTCATAGTTTTCCTATATTCGTTACACTACCAATCTACCATCGTTTTGACCAGAACCACAGAAATTCTTGGTCAAGATGCTACTGTAGAATATATCAAAAACTGGGTAAATATTACAAGCACATGGCAGTAATTTCGTAAACCAGAAGAAAGAGTGCCTGAAAAAGTCATCACCTGGTCTTGCAGCTGCGTTAGATCGCACAGGGGTCACTGACATGAGAGCTGTGTAATATATCAGCAGAAACAGTGGCGGGGGTGGGTGGAGACCCTGCTCAATTCAGGCTAAGTTCTTCTACCATAAGACACCATTGACAAAAGTATCGACTAAACATTAATTATGAATGAAATAAAAGATCAGTTCCATTCTAAAATCCTAATGAGCCATTAAAAGTGCATTGGGATGGCAAGCTCCTCGAAGATCTGGTAGGCAAGCAGCATGTGGACCATTTACCAATACCAGTTTCCGGTCACAGCATTTCCAAGCTTCTCTGGGTACCGAAACTTGCTTCAGGAACTGGAGACATAATGGCAACTGCTGTTTTTAATGCACTTGAAGAATGGGAAGTTAGTGCGAAAGTGAGGGCCATGTGCTTTGACACCACTGCCTCAAACACCGGCCAACACGCTGGTGCATGCACTCTTGGAGCAAAAACTTAGGAAAAGTTGCTTCACTTTGCTTGCAGATATCACATTATGGAACTTATTTTGAAAAGCACATTTGAAACAAAATTTGATATGTCCTCTGCTCCAGGCATCAGCCTCTTCAAGCGGTTTCACGAAAAATGGAACTTTATTGATCAATCCAATTACCAGCCAGGCCCAACTGATGCACATGTCAATAACTTCATCTAGCCAGTTTGTGCAGATCTGTTGACATTTGCAAATGAACAATTGTCTGTAAGACACCCACGAGATTATTACCGAGACCTGCTGGAATTGCTTATAACTTTTTTAGGAGAACAACCTCACAATGGGGTTGCCTTCCGCTGTCCAGGTGCATTCCACCACACTCGATGGATGTCCAAGCCCAAGGTATTGTACTGTTAAAAGATTTGGCTTTTTCGCAGCCAATTTAAGCTGACTCTTTGCTTCATTAGTATATGTGAAAGCATGGATTACTTGCATTTTGCCAAGTGAAGCTCCACGACAAGATCTTAATTTAATGAAATAGCTCTTAGTCTTAGGGTATAAACATATCTGCTCAGGTCTTTCAAAAGCTACTTCAAACAAACTTTCACACCACATATGGTACGGTACGTGTCAGAAGAATTAGTAGCTCTGGCTTTTTTTAATACCTCGGTGAGCTTGGAAACCAAGAGGAAAATGATGAGCTCTCTCAGAATGCAACAAAACCTGGAGGGCAAAAACAACCTCCGTCCAGAATTGCTGAAAAAGAGCTGCAGGACTTTATGTCAAAAGACACTATGGAATTTTTCCATAAGCCAGACATTTCACATGAGCTCCTTTCATTAGATCCGATTACTTAGGATGACAGAGATGATTATGCCAAAGCTAAAACACAGGTGTTGGCTCTAAAAGTGGCTAACGATCATGTCGAACGAGGTGTGGCCCTGGTACAGCGATTTAACAAGCTGCTTTCGGAGACTGAAGAGCAATTTCAGTTTCTTCTTCAAGAGGTGACTGAGCAACAAAAAAATTTCCAGACAGTGTAAGAATACCGTTGTGAGCCAGATTGAAAAACAATAATGTGCATTAACTTTGTGATAACGCTGAACACATATCTACCGTACATTACAAAATAACATTTCTGCATTCATTGAATCTTTGTAAATATTTGATGATTTTTTAAGACAGTGTTTTTGATATTTATCAAGTATTATTGATCCAAGAAAAACGCGAATTTTTTGTTGTTTGTTTTGTGTGTGTTAATTTGTCAGGTTGTATTCTAGCTTTGATAGCTTTTTTTAGCATGTATTTGTGTTTTAGGTGTTGTTCTTCCTTTGTGGAATAATGTGAATCAGTAAATCTACCATTTCAATGACATAATAATAATTATGTTATTTTTTAATAAATTTCATCCAATTTGCAAAAATTGAAACTGGATGTGCCACCACTAATCCTTTAGGTAGGACAAAATTTTTTTAATGTATCATATTATTGCTTTACTCATCACACTTTTAGGGGGTGAGAGTTAAATATTTCAAAAAAAAATTTTTTTTCATCAATTTTGAATCACCCTAATGAATAGGCTATGCATATGGCTGATAGCTGTTTTACCCCTCCTTTCTTGAGTAGAACTTACCCAATGAGAACAACATTAAAGTATCACAGCATGGATACATGGATATTGAGCAGAAGTATAAGTAAACGTGCAGAAAAACGAAAGTTTATTAAGTCATTCAAAGCGTGACATGCAACAAGCAATACAGCAACATTAATGTTTTCTATTGAATTCTTTCGTAGAATTACTGTTCCAGCTACGTACGACCTGACAACGGCGCCTTACAACTCTAGAACAACCGAAGGTCTCATATATATAATTTTTTCATATTTGGTGATTGACTTATCTTTTCTCATTGGAATATTCATTCGATGCAGAAAAGCTCGTTTGACTCCAAATGGTATGTTATAATATTCTTTTCATATTAATTATGAATCTATTATATTGCTATTTTTAAACATAATTCAACTCTACTGTAGCCTATAATAGCTTTGTTTCAAGTATCACTCCACGTGTCCAATAAAATTCAATTGTTGGAAGTAAAATAGTTTATGTTATTTACATGTGTTCTTACGGTCGAAAGTTCTACAAATCCAATAGTGTGAAAATCGTATGGAAAAAAGCTAAGGTATAAGTATTAAGCAGCCTATTGTATAATAATATGAACCCTTAACATGGAAGATCAAGCCTTTCAAAATTATTATTTTATTTTAAGGTACAATCAGCAACTATAAAGAGATCTTCAATCATTAT
The DNA here is from genome assembly GCF_918807975.1 of Aplidium turbinatum. Classification (NCBI taxonomy): domain Eukaryota; kingdom Metazoa; phylum Chordata; class Ascidiacea; order Aplousobranchia; family Polyclinidae; genus Aplidium; species Aplidium turbinatum. The sequence continues at coordinate 27,784,854 of NC_137475.1, read as the reverse complement.
AACAAATGGAATCGTCTATGGTTGGACGTGCTCTGTATTTGTCCGTTTGAGATCTTTTTCTTTGCTTATGGATGCTACCGGATACAACATTACAACGCGATTTGCTTCTTGAGGCTGAATCGAGCTTTCATGTTCTTGCGATGCGTTCCGTCATCTTTTCAACACTGGGAAAGGCGTTTGCATGTGAAGATTGTACGGATCCGTACTTTGAAGTTTGTCATATACATCTACTTCATCACTCACATTTGTGCGTGTGCGCTATTTATTACAGCGTGTGGATTCTTTCAACAATTGTAAGTACACTATAAGAGTCATTATGCCTGCATGACGATGTTTGAATACTTACTGTAAACTTATTGTCACTTTAAAGTTGAAAATTACCTAATACATCCATGCACACACCAGCGGCTGAGATTGCAAAAATCTTTGATCAAAAAGATGACAGCAAGGCGAATGATTGTCCAAAAGAAATCTTTAGATAGTTTGCAGAGTTATTATGAATTTAACTCCACAGAATTGAGCTTGCTGCCGAGCAAGGTGAATTGATTGTTGCAATAAAAAGATAGTAATATTTTAAGCTTATTATATGATACTATATCTATAAAATTACAGACTATGAACTACTTACTGATTAATTTATTAACTCTTTTAAACAATTAGCCTACGTTATATTTCATGTTATTACATCAAAAATATGCATAGTAGAACGACAGAATATAATTCGTTAGTAACTCTAAGTTAATAATTGTAAGCTGGATTACTTCAAAAATTATAATTAAACATTGCTTAAATGTAGTATCAACCGGGTAAACCGTGGCATCAACTTCAATTATTAATTACTTACATCAGTGGTTCCCAACTCGTTTTTAAGGCGACCCATTTAAAAAAAAAATTCAGTTCGGTAAAATCTTGCGACCTAAGCAAATTGTCGTAATATTTTAAAAGCCATACAAGATTGTGTTGCAAACAAACAGCACTACAAAAGCAGTAACTTTTTCCGAAAATATTATGTTTATCAAATCACTAATGAGATAGCTGTGCTGGCTTGCTGTCAGTGAGTTTTTGAAATCGAGGCGTTATTTTGCTTAGGCATAGCCGCATGTCGGCTTTAACTTCCAGCCGGTTTTGCTGTTCAGTTTTCAATACACACATGGCGCTAAATCCAATCTTACAAAGCCAAGTTGTTGCAAATGGAATCTGTTTTTGAATCCCTAATTGTGAAACTGTGGGATACATTTTGTACATGGAAGCCCAAAAGTAGATGTTTGCAGAATCTTTGGGGTATTTGTCTTTGAAGGACGCAAAGGAAATACGGCTTGCTACTTCTGTAGTTATGTCCATAAACTGTTCTGCAACATGAATGGAAAGTTGAGGCAGATCTTTTCCAACAAATGGATCAATTATCCAATCATTTTGGTTATTAAGTGTTAGAGATTCTCCATAGTAGTGCACAAACTTTTTGGCAAACTGTTCCAGGTGTCTAATTATCGCTTGCTCAATATCAACTTCATTACCACAGATATATTGCGTTAGCTGAGGAAATTTATCGCACTCATCTCTGGTGACATAATTTTTCCAGAATATGAGTTTTTTGTAGTAAGCAGAAACTTTTACGGCGCGATCAATCACGGTAAAACCGTTGCCTTGCATATATATAAATTTAGAGAATTCAGAGAGTCAAATATATCGGCAAGGTAAGCAACTTTTGTCTTGAAATCTTCTTGCAAAAACTTCTCGGCTAATCTCACACAGTTCTGTTGCCTCAGGAAGATAGCAATCTCTTCTCGCAAATTAAAAACTTGCTTCAAGACACGACCTCGTGACAACTATCGCACTTCTGCGTGCAACAACAATGCTTGTCACTTGATAATAATCAGAATTCCCAAAGACGAAAACAAATGCCGATTTAGTGGACTGGTTTTGATGAAGTTTACTCACTTCACATCATTCAACACTTCGTGCAGCTTTTTTGCAGCAAAGGCCTCTCTGTGGAGAAAGCAATGAGTCCATACAGCACTTGGGGCTTTGTCTTTGATGCGTTTTACCACACCAGACTATGCGTGGTCCAACGTGTGGAAAACTTTGTCATAGTTTGTCCGACATAGCGTTCGTGACATATAGTGCACGTTACAATATATATCCCGTAACTTTGTCAAGTTAATTTATGTTTGAGACTGAAAGTTTTGTTGGGTTTACATTTAATAATAATAATAACAATAATAAAAGCGAAAATTGTTAAAACTTCTTGCACTATACGATCATGCTACGAAGCTTTCCGATGTCTCGACATGAAACGCTTCATGACTTGTGTTTATATTTTCCAGTTTTTTGATTGATCTCATCATGTTTTAAATTTTTCTTTTTATTGTTATTTTTTTTCGCCTAAGATACAATATGCATGAAAAACAAGCGACCCAAAAAAATTACCAGGCGACCCAACTTTGGGTCGCGACCCATGAGTTGGAATCACTGACTTACATTATTCAACAATAAATTGTAAACTAAAAATTTACAGAAAAGACTGTTATGAAGGTTTAGTTAACTATCGCATGGTGGTGTAGGCCTGCTAATATAAAACGCCATGTAGACTAGTCTAATACTGTCGTAATGCAATTTTTATTTTGTATCAAAATTATACAGGCCTACGTGGGTGCTTGCTTGAAACATCGTGCACTATAAAACAAAATTTAGATAAAATTTCCAAACAACCTAAAAAAGAATTGTAAAAGCTTCAATTTAGGATTGTGATGTTTTTTGGCTTGTAATTATTATTATCGTGATTGAATTTTTTTTGTAAAAAAATAAGCAAAAATATTTCACTCAAGTTTGCTTCGTTGTGCTACTTGATATTTATTTCTGCTCTTTGTAACTTACTATTAGATCTCGATAAAATCTAGTTGAAAGACATGTTCTGCTGCTTGGAATCATCAACAATTTTTCCATATGCTTTTCAGAGGAAGACAAAAGATCACGTCCAAATGCAGATTTGCTACATGGGCATGGGTGTATGACATCTCATTTAACACAACCCGTTATCAGGACTACATAATAACAATGTACTGGACATCAACAACGATGACAAGCACTGGGTATATGAAGAGAAAACGTTGCTTTATTCTCGGGGAAAAACTGATAGAAACTTTTAAAAAATAAATAAGACTGTTCACTAGACGTTTAATTCAATAACATGATACGCTTTTCTGGTATAATACAAGCTAAAGTATGTAGTGTTTAGCTTATGAAAACTTTCAAGTTAGGTTAATTTTAAGCTTTAAAACTAAAAATATGCGACATGTTGTAATGGAAAGGACCCCACAATAAGGCACAAACAAAAACAAAGTTTGCATTCATTTACTGTTGAGTTACAAACTAAGATATTCAATTCCGCCGTCCAAATAACAGTTGAACGATAAAATAGGTTTGAAGATGTTTGTGAAAAAACATTTGGTTGGTTTCATCTTTCGTTGCATTTTTTTTCCAATTTGTGATTAAACGGCTTCGTGTATTTGGTTTTGTTAGGTTGAAATAAGACTGAGGTGGTTGTTAGAGTGCATCGATGTTTTGGGTGGCTGTTCATGTTTTGTTTTTTCAAACTGCACTCATAACATTGAATCGTTCTCTTGATTTAATGCTGCTGCAAAAATTCTTGCAAGGTTTGCTTTTTTGCAGTTTACAGAATTTAATTTCGCTTTGTTTAAAATAATTTTGTTGAAAATGCTATCAGGTATGGCGATATTGCAGCGAGCACAACACAGGGAAGGATTTTTGCACTAATTACAATGATCGTGGGTACTATTATGTACGGATGGCTGGTCGCTGTTATAGCATCCACGCTATCGAACCACAGCAGTGCGAGAGTAAGCTTCAGCAACTCAATGTTGGACATGGAACGGCATCTCAACATACACGCGGTGAAATATTGAAACTATTATAGAATTTTTATTAAACAAGAAACCACGAATCTAAATTGTTTTTATCAATGTTTGTATTTGTACATATCCACGTTGAGAACTGACGGTGCTGTAAGAGTGAAATGCTCTTTTTCATCAAGAAACCTGAGCTATTAAATTGATGCTGTTCGGCAATGTAGCAATCTGTTGTTTTATGGTCAGGATTTTAAATTAATACAATTACATTCAATCCCAAATACGACTGATATAGATTAAAGTTTAGTTTTTATTGATTTAATTTCGAAACATGCATTATTATGTTTTAAATGTTACATCCATGTGCCATCTTCAAATTTTGTTAGATTCTTTAAATGATGGTGATCGTGATCAATACTGAGTAGGCTATGGCCGAAAACGTTTGTAATTTTAGGTTAATTTCATGTTATTATGTTAAATGCCGCCTGGTTGTTAGGTTTTATTTGTCTATGGTTAAAAAAATCACCTCTCTACCAAAATTTTTTAAATATTTTGTACAATGTGTGCGTCTATGGTGCACCACATTTTAGGTGGTCGCAGGAAGATGAAAACATTAACTTACTTTGATTTGATTGCGTCGATTGCCGTTGCAGCCGGTCGATGGGTTAACCACGTTAGCCACCTTGAGGTTATCTAAGTCAATCGACTTTTCATGTGCAGCTTAGTCAAATAGTTTGTTTGTCTTTTAATTTTCTCTTTTTTCATGATAAGCCAACGTATATCCAGCTTAGAAACTATAACGTGGTGAGATATCATGTCAACTCTGGGGGTATGCCACTGAACAACGCATTTTAAGGACATCTCTCAGCTAACACCAGTAGGTAGAATAATTCACAGGCAACATCATTTCAGCAACAGGCGTGCTGTCAACCTTAGTGACCGGGCCTGGTTTAGCAGTTCAAAGACTCTACGTACATGTACACAAACCTTCCCAAGTCCCAAGCCTGTGGCACTCCCTCCTCAATCAATACTCACACAATTTTGTCTGTAAATCCGATGGTGTATCACACTGAATCTGTGCAAAGTCTGCATCTGATGAAGCTTTGTTGCTCAAGTAGAATGCTAAATGAAATCGCTTGAGATATGAAACCATTCATTCATCAGGTTCCAAAAGCTTTGGTTGATCGAGCATTGAACGTCCGTAGCCTGGAATGGCATCGATATGCTGGCACTGCGATTCCAGGAAAGACAACAATAGGACAAGAACTGTCCGAAAAGCTGAGGAACGTGTTGCTGTATGAATGCGTCAACAAATACATTCAAGGTCTTCCTTTCTTTTACGGAGTGGATGCATCTTTCGTTGCGATGCTATCCGCCCATGTTCAAATCTATCACTATTGTGAAGGTGATGTCATAATCTACGAGGTAAATTTAGTTTCTGTGAAAAAAAGTGTATACATTTTTTATTACTTTTTCTTGCTTCAGAGCGTGCTGTAAAGAGCGTTGTGCAAAAACAACATTCAAATTTACATTTGTTTTCTTTTCTTTTCCTTAAAACTCTTGTTTTTAAAAAATATTACTGTTGTCTTTAATATTAACTTCTGTATAGTGTATATAACCTCAGTATATACTGTATATAATCTCTAACATCTACGCACAAAGCAAGTATGCTACTAGCTATGTGTCTTGTTTTGCTTTGTTCCAAAAGACCAATGATTGAAAAAATGCAACGCAACCGATTGCTGATGCCACTTTAGAAAGAAATGATTGAAGATTTTGCTCGATGATCGCTTCTCATACTCTGGTAGTTACCATAACGTCTTGACAGGGTGATCTTTCCAGAAACTTGTACATTGTCAAAGATGGGAGTTGCTTTATTGTAACTCAAGATTTAAAAGAAGTCATTGATCAACTGCAGCCTGGAGATTATTTTGGAGAGTGTGAGGTATCCAAGTGAAAAAGTAGCTTAAGTAAAAAACGGGATAGTTCATTTAATCAAATCTTATGATTTATCTTACCTTTACTTTTCTTAACTTATGGTAGGTCCACTTATTATTCACCTGACTTACGTTTTTAAAAAAAAACTTTACAATCATAAAAATGGGATGGCGCAGTGTAAAAGGCGCTGGCTTTGCAATTATGCAATCCTGGTTCGACTCCCGTCTCCAGCCAGTTGTTGAAAAACGCCGCTCACCTCTACCCAGGATGTAATGAATGGGGTGGGGGTAGTTGCTGAAAGAAAGGCGGCCGAGAGAAAGGAACTGGCCATCCTACCCTCGTTAGTGCCAAATGCTTAGTAGGTATTGAGAATCTTATCTTCTCATCCCCGATGCTTGGATCAAGTATGGGACTCACCTTTTTTACATAACAAATATTTTTGATTTTCAAGGATACTTCAAATAATTCACATCATTTAAAATGTTAAGGCTCAAACTAACTTCAGGAGAATTTAGTTTTATTGCTGCTTTTTTCAAGTTTGCTGTTCCATGAAAACTCTTTCCAATGCATATCTAGTTTGGAAACGTTTTATTCAGAAAAACGTAACTAATATCAAATACTCCACTTTTCAAGACATTGTTTAATTGCGCGTCGCCTCGGACAGTTGTGGCGGAAACAACCTGTGAACTCCTTGTTCTCCAACGGAGTGACATTGACATGGTTTTGGAGTCCTTTCCATACTTACAGTCGCAAATGTCAATAATAGGGGAAGACACCGTACACAAAAACCTTGTGTTGGAAGCCATTCGGCACCGTAAAAAAAATAAACGATTGGGGTGAGTTTTTAATTGGCAGCTTTAATGATGGACAGACATGTGCAAATCAATACCAATACATTTAGCGTACTATTCGGGACAAAGGGTGAGTTTGGACAACCATCTGAATTTATTTGTAGAAATGACTTGTTAGAATCCCATCTTTCATTTCATCTTTAACGTACCTCGGCCTCAGAAGGAAATATAGCTTGGTGGTGGCTTATTCGACTGAAGTTCAATTGGTCCCTGGTTCAAATCCCGGTGTCCCCAAACAAGTTTTGTTGATTATGGAAGCATATCTTAGATTATATCTTATGATAGCATATATTAATTGAAGTAATGGCTTGCAAAAGGATCATTTTCTTGTTAAAAAGACCTCATAGCGGCCATAGCCTATTGTAATATTTCACTTGTTTTCTTATCTTACTGTACAACTCAAATCTTTTCAAAAAATCTGCAAAAATGACCGTATCTCAAATAAAGTGACACAGCCGATACTGTATTAACACAGTTTGTTTTAACGAGTTATAATTATCTGCTGTAGTAGGCTACCAGCTAATGAAAATGAAGTAAATATCATACGTTACATACATATACGCTTCTACAAGTAGAACATATGATTATTATGTCAAAACATATTTTTAGACTTGTCATGTCAGAACATTACGTAATTGAACCACTCGACAATGGGATATATGTTTATGGAAAAAAGAAGAAAAGCAACTCTTGGATTGTTCCATTGGCTGAAAATGACGATGCACTTACATCGATGCTAGTCAACCACAGCATATTTGAAAAGATACTTTCTTTGCTTCTTCTTCCTTTCACTTTTGACCCTACAACCAAAGGATATTTGATATATGAAACTTTCAGATCATTCCAAATCTCTGCTACCATAATGATTGTCCCACTTCAGGTAGACATTTGTCTATCATACATGATCTGCTTTTCAAGTAGTTGTACAATATAGTTACTATACCAGGATAGTTTGTTGGAGACGTTATTATTAACACAACAGCACCAAAAATTGAAGTACCGTTATCTGTGCATGCACCTAATTATGGCTCCAATATAGTAGGTTAACCCTTTGCTTTTCAACGTTTTTTTGGAAGTTAACTGCTCAAGGGGGGGCCGTTTTTGGATCAAATTCAATCAGCTGTTACGAGTTATCCGCTGATGCTATTTCAACAGAAGTTGCACTGGTGTGAAAGCAAATCACTTGTCTATAAGTTTGAAAACTCATTATTTTAAAATTTTATATGTTAAACTTGATATTTCAATTTTTGCAAAGGTACCCAAAAACGACAATTTTGATTTAACTTGCCGCCTTTAATTAACCGTGCTAATCCGATTTCATGCAAACTTCTAAATAACAAAGAGCTCGATCGAACGCACGAAGTGTGTGTGCGGTGTGCCGAATCATTGCATTGATTTGAATTTACGACTTGCGAGCAAATCTTGTTGTAAGCTACTTACTGATTCTAAAATAGTTACAATCAGAGTAATATTGTTACACGAATTTGAAAAAAACAAAATTGCGTTTGTTGTCTTACATTTTTATCCTAAACTAATGCATTCCGAAACTCATGGCTAGCTTCTAGTTTTATGGAACCAAATTTCTCATAAGTAACACCTTAGCCTGCTTGAATAGCTCTTTACATCTTCGTTTGTGTATTTTAGGTCTACAATTGAGTTTGTAGTATGAATATTTTTAGTAGAGAGAAGACAATTGAACAAGTTGTTGAAATAATCTGAAATTTCTAAGTTCAAATTAGGTGCTTTTGAAATTGTGGATTTGTGTCAAGTCGCATCACAAATATCATGCAGGCCACATCATAAGTCATTTCGCTTACGGGTGTTTATAAACATGACTCATAAATTACATCCACAAAAAATACAGCATTTACATCAACAAAGCTAAGTTCGAAGCTCACTTTTTATTGAAGATTGTGTCAATCAATTTGAAAATACATTTTTAGTCAGCCAGCGTCGAAATAATGCAACAGCGAATTGAGGAACATGCGTAAACAAAGGAAATGTGAAATAACCCACAGTCAGCAAATCTACATAAATTTAACGTTTACAAATGTTGAATCAATGTAAAAGGACTGGATTGCTGACTGGGTCCTTATTGTTTGAAGCACTAAAAATACGCGTAAAAGGGACAACGTCAGCAAGGCAGTGATTATGTTTCTGGCCAAAAAAAAATAACGTTTGACTTCAAAGATAAAAATGATTATAACGAAGCTTCAAAGTTTGTCGTAAAACATTTTACTGAGATACAATAAACATAATCATTTTGTGCCAGATTGTGAGAAGACTTCCTAGATTCTTTCCAACCATTTGCATGATTGCAAATTATTTTCTATAACTTTACACTGCTAAACAATGGCTTCTTTGTTGAAACAACGTGGCTACAATTCTATAAAAAATTCTTAGGCCTACTACATTGAAGTAATGAAATTTTTTTTGTGATTTTGCTGATGACGTTTTACCATATCCGAGAAGTAAAAAATAATAATGATGAATTATTTTACAAAACCGTGGTTTGCAAGTGCTTCACAAAAAATTGTTGGGGGAAAATTTACTATTAGACGTAAAACGTTTGTAAAAGAAAATTGTCGGTTTACGTATTTATGATGTTTATTGCGCTGTTATCGAATTATAAACTGCCTGTAGGCTATTGTCTACCTTTGTGGTTGCCGGCCAGCTTAGAGCAGCATGCAAACTAAGCGTTTATGGTATTTGCATCGTGTTATGATTCTCGAAAATTTCCCACAAGGTCTTTATTTTTATCGTGATATTTTGTGCCTCTTCTGTCCTAAACTTGAAGTTATTGTGCAGCACTATCCACATCGGTTTTTAGACTCAGTCTTCATTGAAAATCTTTTGTGTGGTGCATCATTTCAAGTAGTGTCTTTCCCTAAACTGTTACACAAATCGCCCAGAACCAGGTTGATTATTATGTATCTTACAGCAGTTGAGAGCCCGTTATTGTATGTGTGGAATTATTACTGTAGATGTCTGACTAAATTCATGCCAAAGTCGAGCAAATTCTGCTTTCGGGATCCTTGCCGTTATTTACTGTATTTTTTGTTGATAAGTTTAGGCAGCATTTTTCCAAGATAAATGAAGACATCGGTATTGTTCGTCACTTAGATTTACTTTTCTCAGCATTATTTATTCATTCTTTGATCCACTAGTTTGTCCCACTTTTGGTATAATCGGATCGTTTATAAATGGCGGGTCTTCACAATAGCCGGCCTCTTATACATTGGCGCAACGTATTCAGATGTTGAATCAATGATGAAGAAAGCTGATTTGTTGTTTGTCTTATGTGACGCCTAAATTTATGCCTCGTCTACAGTACAAAATATTTTGTAATGTACATTGTACATTTTGTTTGTAGGCCTACATTACAAAATATTTTGTAATGTAGATGAGGCATTATCATCTTTATTTTGCGCTCTTTGGAACAAAACACAGTGCACTGTGAAACAAAAAATACAGGACATAACAACAAGTAGGCGACATAAAGCAGTGAAGGGACGCCATCGAGTTAGCTGCTACGTGTAAATGGAGCCTATCTCATAATTTTGAGTGTATCTCACAATTACTGTTTGCAAAAACGCTATTTCTCCGGCTTCTCCCAAAAGCATTTGCAGTGATACATTTCCACAATTGCAAGTTTTGTCAATGAGAGCATTTCCATAGAACGTTTATTTCGAAACCAGGTTTTCGTGTCTTTATCCAAGAGAAGGTTTCTTATTGTAACGTTTTTTATTCGTCAATGAATATTATCTGCTTGAAACAACTGTTTTGAATAGTTTGTGGCCTCCATAGCCTACTATTTTGATCGTGGATTGCTATTCTTCTTTGTAGAGCTGATAACGCAAAAAAGCTTGCTATTGTTGTTTCTAATTAACAGCTTTGTGATCACTGGCTTTTCTTTGTAGCATAAGAAATAACGCGCTTTGTATTATTGAGGTCAAACTAAACAAAAGAAAGCAAGAGGATGCTTCTCTCTGCTCGCGCATATCGATGCACGAAGCAATTATGAGCTTATGGCTTGTCATCGCAATGTAATCCATTTCACGCTTTGCTGGAAGTTAGCTAGAAATAGCAAAAATTCACCAAAATCTTGAATTTACAAGAAAACTACACAACTTTTAGCATCAAATTTAATATCATCAGATCCGCCTGGCAATTTTAGGAAAAGTCAAGAAAAACCAAGTGCATGGCGTTACTGTGCTTCAAATAATTAAAGGAAATATGAGGGGGGGGCCAAATCTGGCCTCCCTTTGAGGAGCAAAGTGTTAAATTATTATGTAAATGTTAATATTTACATTGCAGATAAAAATAGAGACTTTTTTAATTTTATTAGCTGAGCTATATTTGAGTAATCCACCGATATCATTGAACCATGACTATGCCATTTTTGCAGTTACAGCATTGGTAAAAACAATCTTTGTTACATTTGTGTGAATATCATCTGTGGACTAAATGATACTAAAACCAGATTTTCACTAATTGCTGCCTTTTTTATGTTTACAGTTCGGATACTTTCCTAACAACACAACACTATTGAGCTTTCAGTACATGTTTGATATCTGCGGCTTGCTCAACCAATATGTCAAAGCTCACACCTGTTATATTAATGAGAAAGATATATTTATATCTCATCCTTTGTTGACAGCAAAATATTATCTCCACGCTTCCTGTCTTTTAGACTTTTTGTCATGGTTCCCTTTTGAGCTAATTGCTTATTCTTTCTTGCCAGCTCCTCTAAACCAAGCGCAATTTCGCTTTGTATGCATGCTCAGGATAAGTCGGCTGCTGCAATTTTATGAGGTAATTCTATTACTATGAATGGAAGCATAACGGATTATTATAGTGAAAATGTATAAATAGTAAAAGCTAAAGATTTGTATTTAAATTTTGCTGTTATCCTTGATAGGCTATACATTCACAATGATTATTATGTATGTACGCATAACGATGTGGAGAATTCCTCAATGCCTTTCCCTATGCTGTTTTGTTGTTGTTTCTTTGAAAACTTCAAGAACCATTTTTCATTTTGAAAGATGACAAACATTGCAGCCCATAAACCTAATAGGCCTATGTTAATTCATTATGCTATTTTTTTCTGGAAGGACACCTATCTTTCTATTATTAAACATAACTAAAAAGCAGAATCTTTGATTAGGAAATAGTTGAAGAAGTTTATACCTTTAAAAATGTGTCCATACCGCAGATAAATAAAAATTATGTTTACTGCAGTTACGTGGATACTTCCATTATTGGTTATCAAACATCCGTTTGCCCAACCGGTTAATACACAAAGTGAGGAGTGTCATATACGGAATATTCATCCATCATTGGCTAGCCTGTCTTTTATTTCTATCATCTCCCTTTAGCAGTTTATACAATGTAAGTAAATATGATAAACGCTTTCATACATATGCAGTGCTGCAGCAAAACGTTTGTGCCAGGTATAAGCTCATCTCAGCTGGCCTCAGCTTACAAATTTCATAATTTAACAAAGCACGTTGCAAAAGGAAGATCCAGTTATTATACCTGTCTCCTCATTCCTGGTATAGACAGCAACAGGACTTTGAGTCTGTTAAAAAGACAAAATCTTGTCTCAATGTCAATCAATTAAGGATTAATTTGATGCTTGATACTATGCTTAGTACAAGACCTTTTGAAAAGGTACAGTGGATTGTTAAATTTCGAAGACGATTCGAAAAGTCAGTTGTTTCACTTTCATTTTATCCAAATACCTTCATGATGTACAAAATTTGTAAAATATAAACTTGAAACTTTTAAATATGAGTTCAATTAGTAATAGTAGTATTAATATTTCTAATTAGGCTACAATATAACAATAGAAAAATACTCAAGACATCTAAATTTATCATGATATGCTACAGAACGACGCTCGTTACTCTTCTCGTTCCGACATGATCCCAATCTATTCCTCCGGTTCGGCCACATACGTCTACAACAACAGCTGGGTGGGGAAGATTATTGTCAATAAAGAATTCCCTGCTTTGGACCTTGTCAACTCGGTCTGGGACCAATACATTATCTCTTTCTACTTTGCTACCACTACTTTAGTGTGTACTGGATATGGAGATATTCATGCAAGGCAATACAGAGAAATGTTCGCAACTACTGTAGTCATGATCGTTGGTACAATATTTTATTCCAGCATTCTTGGACATACATCTGCCTACATTCAAACGGATGATATTAGGCGAGGTCATTACAAAGGAAGAATTTCCGATATTCAAAAGCTATTTAAAGTATTTTATGTGAAGAAGTTCACTCAGCAACAGGTAAACTTTGTTTGGTTACGACACACTCAGTAACGTACAGTCTTTACAAACATGTTTCTCAAAAGTAAAGTTTAGCTTGTTTTGCATTGAAAGTTGAAACGGTGATCGTGATTGATCAAGCCCAAGACCTCAACGTCTTTAATACGTCAGATGCTTAGATTATATAACTTCATTGAACTTCATTCTTCGCTTGATTGAGGTTTTCACAATGTTTGTTTCTAATGTAAGCTAACTCAATGAAACTCTGATTATATCAACAATACTGTAACTGCTGTGTAGGTATTGAGTTACTATTATTACTTATGGGATCGCACAAGAGGTGTTAGCCCTGACTTTCTGTTACGTGGACTTCCACCTTCCATTCGTACAAATGTGTGCCAATCCATGTACAACGCAATGATACGAGAGGCTTTCGAAGAAACTGGAAATATTGACCAAGAAATGCAGGGATTTTTTAGACTGGTTTCCACTCACATCAAACCATCACTGTTCTTAAAAAACAGTGTGATTTACAGGTATATTTTCCTGCTATGTTTGAAGTAGAAAAGCAGTTCAATATAACTGAATTAGGTCAATTAGTGCTCTTTGGTGGATGGTGCATGGCAACATTTAAACAGTGCATTCAAACGGTGTTAGTTGACTCTCTGAGTGTGCGCTTGAGCACCGCATTTCAAGGATTGCTCTCCATTCAGCGGCATCTTGTGGATCGAATAATTTATGGAATAAGCGTTCATAGAAATTAATGAATACGAGTCTGTACTCTGTAGACAAGCAAAAATGGCAGCATCAAAAAACGGATGGTTCAAGGCTCGGCATGTGAAGTAAAGAAGCAAACTTTGGTGACAATGGAAGTCTTGTGGTTGAAACTCTTTGGTACATAAAACATTTCAACTACAAGCAAAAAAGTTCATATGGCCAGCCTCGATGACATCGGTTGTTTGTGGTTGTCGATCAGTTGTTGTCACGATTTCTTTCTATCTCTTACCAGGAAAAAGACTTGGAAAGATTCAATGACGTAGTTTAATGGGTCAAACCGAAAAGCAGTCAATTAAATGTCGAATAATTCTACTAGTGAAATGATAATCTGACTTCTTGAAGAACTTTAACGAACGGCTTCTCAAATAACTCTAAATTCGAACACAATTTATATCAGCACCAATTCTCATCTACTTGTATTCAATTACTTCAAGTCTCAATCACCAATAATTTCTGCATCAACTACCAATCCACAACTCATAACACAACTCTCATAACCAACTCAATAATAATCATCATAATAATAATTACACAAACTACACCACTATTTATAGTTGGTTGTTCAGTCCAGTAACTTCGAGAAGGTTACGTAATGTCACATTGTTCTGTCAAGTTGCAATAATGTCAACAAGCAGAAGCTTAAAGAAGTCTAAAGAATGTCACGTAGGAGTAGAGGATTGTTACATAATACAGATTTCGTAATCAGAGGTCCATTCGTAAACAACCTTGTGACATCATGACAAACGATATTGGCAATTGTGAAAACAACAGAACGTTCCAGATACAGAATGATCTAGAATTACGTTACAGAACACAGATTTCTCGTACAAAGGTTACTTCAGGTCATAACCGATAATAACACACCGCACCAGAATTCCATAACGAAAACAGCACATTCTGTCAAGACGCAAAGCAGCCCGACGCGAGGCATTGCACATTGATTGTGACATACGCCCCCCCTTAGAATATTGTTGCAAACAATATAACAACACAATCAATACAAAACACACCACCAAACAATTAATTACTCATAAGTCCATCGTTGCATGATCTACCAACGATAGCTTTTCTCAAAACAATAGTCACGTTTTCTTCGAAAGTTTCCATCGTCCTCAATGACTTCAGTGCATCGGCGAGCGAGATGACCCATCTTCTTACATCGGAAACACCTCCTCTCCGGACAGTCCTTGGCGAGATGACCTTCTTTATGACAGTTGTAGCAAGCCTTTTCATCAAAAGGGCAGCTCCTGGCTATGTGTCCAATCTCTCCACATCGGTAGCAGTGGTTGTCACGGCAACGTCTGTTTTCCGAATGTCCACCATCAGCAACGCACTCCCTGGCGAAATGTCCGCGTCTACCGCATCTATAGCAAACTCCAAATGGTCGTCGCCTGCCTCTTCTCCTCGGTTCTTCGCGCTCATTGTATCCATGACCGTGAGATCGTCGCTGATTATCTGCAGAACAATCTCGAGCAAAGTGACCATTCTTGCCACAAGAATAACAAGTTACTTCAGAATTTCTCTCAATAACATTTCCGATTATAAGATCAACTAAAGAGTTTTGTAAACATAACGCTTTCACAGTCCCACTACAATATGGGGTTTCGATATATATCCTTGCTAACGGTCCTTGGATTGAAGTGTTATTTATTGACATCACAATTCCAGTTTTTCCCGTTAATTGACTGTCTTTAACCAAATCTCTCCTCACCATTATACCCGTAGAACCAGAATCACGTAAAACTTTTACCTTTTTGTTTCCAACTGTTCCATCCACTACTGGCAGGCAGGGCCGGATTAAGGTTTTGATGGACCTGGGGCTATATGGTAATCTGAGGCCTATATTTCATTCCCCTCATTGTACCAATCACCATTAAAATGAAATAGCCTAACAAAAATTATACCCGAACTACAGTATTTACTTATTAAACACATTCAAAGGACATGTTTTCTGGATTTAGATAAAGCAAAGAGCTTTACATTCCTTAGCTCTACTCTGCATTGAAAACAAAGTTTTGGAAATAAAATAGACACCAATGAAGTTATTCCGAGCTGTGGAATGCAACCTTTTCTGGCCCATGGATGAACGCAGTTGATTCTTTACTCTTTTAAGCACTGAAAATGAGCGCTCAGCACCTGAGCAATTAGAAATCCTCAGACAAAGATACATTCTTAGTAGGCTACAACAGATAGGCCTCCGTTAGGAAATGCATACATCAACTCATTTTCATTAATAAATCTAAACATTTGAGTTTCTATCTTGCACCGCTGTTAAAATGGAGTTGTTTTAGCAGTGCAGAAAAATGAATCATCTCTTCAGGCAGTAATTCTTCTAGATCATCTGGATAATTGCGAAGCAATGTTTTTGCACTCTCTTCAATGTTTCAGTTAGACATGGTGTTTAATTCCGCCAGAAACGAAAATCTTAGTTGAAGACGATCGTATGCTGCAATTCGGGATTTCATACAAAAAATAATTTGGTCAATGATTGGCAAATATGAGTCTACTTTGAATCTGCTCGATGGATCAAGTAATGTGTCTTCAGATCCGCCTTCGCTATCCAAGCATACATTTCTTCTCTTCTTTCTTGAAATTTCTTCAACATAATGATGACAGCCACTTAATACTCTACCCTTTTCTTCGAATTCTTGAAATTGGGATCTTAATGTTTCAACAAAGTAATGTAGACCATGAAGAAAATTTTTTACCTTATTCAAAATAGTCAGACTAGTTTTATGAAACCGTTCCATTATGCACGACCATAATTAAAGTAAATTAACGATTTTAAGTTGTAGAGCACGTTAGATCTCGCACCCCCCCTTGGAAATTAGCTGATGCCCTCTGGGGAGGCGTACCCCTAAGAACTACTGGTTTACACAGTTAGCATTCGTTCTATGATTCTCGTCCTTTATTCTTCAGATCCTGACAATAAGCATGTCAGTTGCTCTTATTAAGTTGTTATCGGTGGGCCTATTTTCTTGGTGGGCCTGGGGCTGCAGCCCCATCAGCCCCCGCCTTAATCCGGCCCTGCTGGCAGGTAATCTTCAGGTATTATTTTTCCGCAAACATCTTCATCCGGTTTCTCCTCCCCAAGCGTGGGTTTAGGAATCATTAACGCACAACCGCATCGATAAACGTCCTCTGTGTTTTTCTCATTCTTTCCAGACTGATTGGAAAGAGAAAACGACTTGTCCTTGCATTCCTTCGCTTCGTGTCCTTGCCTATTGCAACGATTGCACCACTTCCTCGATTCCTGATGATTTCTGTTAATCTTCCTCCGGCAGTTAACAGATTTATGACCTAAGCCATTACAATTAAAACAACGTACTTCTCTTGGAACCGCACCTCCTTTAAAATTATTTGTTTGCTCCTCGTCATTATCGCATGACCACGTTTCTTCAGTCGACAACTTCTCATCATGAGCAACTAAGTACTGTTCCGCCACACTGGCTAGGTCTTCTAGAGTCTTCGGACTTCTCTCCATTAAATAAACAGACAGATCTTTTGAATATGAATCTGTGAATTGTTCCTTAACTATAAGGTTTGCCAATCCGTCCAATGATTGGTCGGCCCCCGAAAGTTCAAACCATTTTAACAAAAGGTTTCTTAAACGTTCAATAAATTGACCTGGGCTTTCGTGTCGTTCAGGCTTTGCCTCACGGAATGTTTGACGGTATCCATGCTCGGTAAAATTGTATCGCTTTAACAGAGCTAACTTCAATCTGTCGTAGTTCATGGCCTCTTCTTGCGAAAGTCTTGAATATACATCAAGAGCTTGTCCCGATAATAACATGCTTAGCTGGGTAGCCCACGTCGACTTCTCCAATTTGGCTATTGTAGCATATCTTTCAAATCTTAACAAATAACTATCCAACTCATCTTTTTCTTCAACAAATGATGGCAAATCTGGACGTCTAACTTGCGCCACAATAACATCTCGAGCATTATCATTAGTAGAATTAGATCGCTCACCAATGTCCAGCTTTTGTCTTTCTAAATCAAGTCTTATCTTTTCCAATTCATATTGCGCTCTTCTTTCTTCTGCTTCGCGCTGCGCCCGCTTCTCCTCAGCTTCTGCTTCGCGCTGCGCCCGCTTCTCTTCGGCTTCTGCTTCGCGTTCTGCTCGCTTTTCTTCAGCTTCAAGTTCTGCTTTCCTTATTTCACGAGCAGCTCTTTTATCTTCTCTTTCGTCAGCTTCCCGCTGAGCTTTTTGGTCCATTATCTTGTGATACTCTTCCATCACAAACTGAGACTTTTCATTACCAGTCAGCCCCATTCGTTCAGCCATGCTCCCTAAGTCTTCAATCATCTCATGTTTGACAGTATCCGCCATCTTGACATTAATTTATTATTTTTTCAATAAATCTTTGCGGTATTCTTCGGTTTTTCGGTTAATTTTTTTCGGTTTATCCCGGACGAGCCCCCAGAATGTCACGATTTCTTTCTATCTCTTACCAGGAAAAAGACTTGGAAAGATTCAATGACGTAGTTTAATGGGTCAAACCGACAAGCAGTCAATTAAATGTCGAATAATTCTACTAGTGAAATGATAATCTGACTTCTTGAAGAACTTTAACGAACGGCTTCTCAAATAACTCTAAATTCGAACACAATTTATATCAGCACCAATTCTCATCTACTTGTATTCAATTACTTCAAGTCTCAATCACCAATAATTTCTGCATCAACTACCAATCCACAACTCATAACACAACTCTCATAACCAACTCAATAATAATCATCATAATAATAATTACACAAACTACACCACTATTTATAGTTGGTTGTTCAGTCCAGTAACTTCGAAAAGGTTACGTAATGTCACATTGTTCTGTCAAGTTGCAATAATGTCAACAAGCAGAAGCTTAAAGAAGTCTAAAGAATGTCACGTAGGAGTAGAGGACTGTTACATAATACAGATTTCGTAATCAGAGGTCCATTCGTAAACTACCTTGTGACATCATGACAAACGATATTGGCAATTGTGAAAACAACAGAACGTTCCAGATACAGAATGATCTAGAATTACGTTACAGAACACAGATTTCTCATACAAAGGTTACTTCAGGTCATAACCGATAATAACACACCGCACCAGAATTCCATAATGAAAACAGCACATTCTGTCAAGACGCAAAGTAGCCCGACGCGAGGCCTTGCACATTGATTGTGACAGTTGTCTTGCTTGAATTGTTGCATAAAGCACGTACAAGTAAGCTATACTAAGCAAAATGGTTAAGATAAATCGACAGAAGAGCTTTGTTGCGGTCTCTAATAAGTTTTTTTAATCTTAATTGATTACGAGTGAAATTGTCGATAAAGTTGGTAAGCTGACTGAGGTCGTGTTAAGTAGTAGACTGACTGGCGACTACAGCACCTACCGCTAGTGCTTATATATCCAAACCAACTTTGCAGACGAGATGACATCGGTGAAAATATGTATTTCATTCAACGCGGTGAGGTGGCGATGCTTGAAGAAGACGACATGAGCATTTCCACAGTGCTAGATCCCGGCCAACATTTCGGTGAAGTAAGGGTAACATAATTGTTAGGCTGTTGAAACTTGTGACGACTCGTTACTGATATCACAAAGGTATTTGTAATAAAAATAATCTCGAATTATCACCAAACTCCCTGAAGATCTTTTACATCTTGTAGTTTAATTAATTGACTGATTACACCAAACCTCTTTAGAAGCTTAATCCTGGCAGTTTCGCATGCTAGTAAAAGCTTGGAACCACTGACGCAGACCCGACCACAGAGACTAAAAGAGTGAATTTTCCGCTTGTTGTTGAAGTGCGTCAAAACGTGTAGTTCAATTGCACACCTCGAGAGTTGAACCAGCAACGCTTGATGTTTCCGTTTTTGTTCATAGAATCGATAGCTCTACCAACTGGGCCATTTGGGAGAATTTCCATTTGTGCTTGCATAAAAAAAAAGTTCTTGTTTAAAAATATTCTCAATAAAAACGTTATAAATTCTGCGTCATTATGGCAGATTGCTCTCCTACTTGCCGTGCCGAGACATAGAACTGTGAAGGCTTATACAAACTGTGACCTCAATGTGCTGACAAAACCTGATCTTGACGACATTCTGGATAAATTTCCGCGATTTCGCAAAAGAATGACATCTGTTGCAGAGGTGTGTTTTCTATCCATTGCGTTCGTGGCCATTTTCACCAGAAGGCTTGTTTGAAATGACAAAATAAATAAAAAGCACTTTTACTCTGTAGTTTCTAGTAGAACTTACGCGTAGCCTACAACTTATTTTGCCGAAAATTCTCACAAAAGTTGTGACCACAACCAAGCATTTTGAGGAAAGGGACATTGCTTCAATGTTACAGTAGTCCAATATTCTCTGGTTTGCGAGGTTGAAATGTGATGACTGATGAGACACTTGTATTTGGCAATTTTCAGGATCGCAGCCTCAAAGGAACATCATCTGCTAGTTACAAGTCGAGTCATAGTTTCGTTAAAATGATGTCAGGTTACGCTTTAAGTGAAAACGCTCTAAACGCGTTGATCCCAAAGCCTAAACCAAGCAATGACGTAAGTTTCTGTATTGCAAGCAGAATGATTTTTGTAACAATGAGTAGTAGGTTATGGGGTTGGATAAACATAAATTATATTGCACTATTTCACGCCTGTTTAGGACCATCTCCAATGTTGTCTGAATATAATTAAGTCAAAATTGGAAAATGGTCTAAAACAGTGGGTATATGACAAAATAGACTGCCAACCACACCATCTTTGAATGTCCTTATCTGTGCCCCTTTCCACAGAGTGACTGGCCTCAGCGTCCTTATGATTTGACATAAACCGGCTCTAGGTTCTGCCATTGTAATGTAGGCTACATTGAAAAATCAGTGTTCTCTCTAGTTATATAAAGATTGTAAAAAGTGACGTGTTTATTTTAACCTTTCATGGTGATTTTACTCTGATCCATGTAATTAATGATTTTACTTTCCTTTGCACATTCAGGTCATCAACAGAGACTCAGCGCTTGCTTTGACGTGCAATGGAATCACAATTCTTCTTTGTTTCTCGTCGATTTCTCTTGTGATCTATCAAATTTGCTTTTACAATCACTACATAACTTTTTACCTTCTGAGTTATATGATAGATTGCTGGTAATTTTATATAAAACTTATACAAAAATTTAATTTCCTAATTGAAAAATAATATCTTAAAAATAATGATGACAATGAGTCATTCCATAACAAGTGACCCAGAACCATGGCCACCTTGAAGTGCGGCCTGATTTGTCACATTTAGCAGATTTTGATTACAGCTACTGCTAGTGCTTGACTGACATTTTTTGAGATGTTTTTACTTTTTGCGGTTTCCTAATGACCAGTGGTGCCAGCACGGCTTGTGTTTTAGCACAAGATCTTGTGTTTTTACTTTTGATCTTGTGTTCTTGTGCTTTCCGATCGATTTTTGGCTAAATCTTGTGTTTTTAAATCAAAGTGAAATTAACCATTGCTACCATGGTTTGAGTTTGGTAGAGAATTAAGGACTGGCACTGAAAGGTAATGGTAGCTAGGTTTCTGATACCGCACTTAGGCATATTGACCAATTTTACACATTGAGTCAGTGGCGTAGCTAGGGGGGGGGGGGGGGGGGCGGCACTTTCAGACAGAACGTTTTTTTTTTGTTGTTGTTGATAATGCAAAAGTACACGGAAAATAAAAGCAAACAGAATGGCAACGTTCAAAACAGTGGCGTAGCCAAGGGAGAGGAGGGGTTTGGGGGTTACAACTCCTCCTTTGGCACGCGTGTGACGTCACGATATTGAAAATGATGCTTTCAGTCTCTATGTCTCTAAAACAAAGTTTGCCTAATTTTAAACGAAACTCCATTAAAAGAGCGAGTTTTGCCAATACCAAAAATTCAAATATCTCAGCCAGGAATTAGCAACAAGAAAACATAGAGACTTAGCTTTATTAAGTTACCGAAAACTTCCCAAGAAAACATGATCTTATCCTTTTGCTATGCCACCGGACAGCACCGTTTTACAGGAATATTTATACCAGGGGATTTATACCCACATTTTTGTTGAAAATGCTCTCAGAATGCACCAAATCCAAAGTAACTTTTCAAAATTTTCTGCGGGAGGCCCCCCAGACCCCCCGCCGCTGGGTGTTGTCTTTGGAGAGGACGCCGTCGGGCTTCGCCCGCCCGCCCTTAAAACATCCCCTTTCAAAATTACTGGCTACGTTACCGGTTCAAAACATACAATAATTCCACTTTAAGTCAATTAAAAAATTTTCATTTTCACATGCTTTTTCTTGAAGGGGCGGCAAAATCTGAATCCGCCCCGGGCGGCACATTCCCTAGCTACGCCACTGCATTGAGTTATCAAACCTGACAAGATTAGCTAAAAATTTGATCTGAAGAGAGTACAATATGTGCTCATCATCAGACTCAGAGGTTGTGTTGCTACGGTAGATAACAAGAGCAGCGAAAAGAGTGCATCAGCATTTAGCATCAAATAGCCTAATGACAATCATTCACCAAGTCCCAAAACAAAAAAGTGGTATAAACAGCCTTTTAATCTTCAATGGTTGAATGATCCTGATTTTGAAGTTCGATACAAGAAGACAAAACTGATCGATATGTGTCGTTTTGTAAGATTTGTGATGTTAAATTAAAGGCCACGAATTGAAAGAGAACAGTGATTAGTAAGCATGTATCTTCACTAAACTGTTGATTTTAGAGTCGTGTTATTCTTCAAATTGGCACAAAATGGGTCGCAAAGGTTCAATTTTGCAGTCTTGTGCTTTTGTATCCAAATCTTGTGCTTTTTATTCTTAAATCTTGTGCTTTTTTCAAATTTGCAGTGGCAGCATTGCTAATGACATAAAGCTTTTTTGTTGCCTTGGGGAGGCAGTAGAAAATGAGAAAAAGTAAGTTGAAAAACGCAAAATCAGACTGTTATTGAAAATTAACAGTCTGACTAAAATCTACAAAATCAAATTTTCTTTGTTTTTCAACATGTGAGGATGTTAAAACCTATTGTGTCATCTGGGGAAAAGAATAAAGAAAGCGTAAAAAATTAATTTTTAGAAAAATTTATTTAAACGTTCGCCGAAAGTTAGAAGAAACTGAAAATTTCTGCAAAATGTGACAAATCAGGCCGTATCTTTAGGTGGCCATGCCAGAACTAATGATCAAACCATGGAACTTTGGATGGCAATTTGCAAACTAATAGAGCTCACTTACCTGAATTTGAAAAAGTATATATTTTTGAACTTGAACTACTGTAGAATTGGAGAAATTATGAATATTCGAATTTGTCAACATTTAGACTAATTTCAGTTTATGATGCAATTAATTTTTTTAGGCATAAATTAATCCGGTACACAAAACTGTATGAAAATTTTTCCAAACTTTGAACGTTGGGTACGTTGAAAGTCACCCAATTTCCAACGCACTCATGCTGAATGAACTTTCAAGACCCTTATCTCAAAAAGAACAACAGATATTAACCGACTATGTTTTAACTCAAAACTGCAAGAAAAATGTAATATTAAAGAAAAACGTTGAAGTATTTGAAGATTTATGACACTAATTAAACATTTTTTATCTGCACATAAAGTAAGATAAAATTGAGAGAATTCTTCAGCGGCAACCTCTTTTGTTTAGGTTTTTGCCATAGTGACTTGTTTGCGAAAGATGTTGCTGCTGAAGAATTTCCACAATTTTACCCTGTTTTACATGCACATCAAAAATTGTTTAAGTAGTATCATCAATCTTCAAATACTCAATTTATTTTTTTCCCATTATGGATTTATTTTGGTAACAGCTTTGTGTTAAATTAACAGTTAGGTAGATTTTAACATCTACTGTTTCTTGCGATATGGGTCTTGAAATGTTCGTTCAGTGCACTCAAAACGGGGTGATTTAAAAACTTAGTTTAAATACAGTATTTGAATAGTCAGAGTTGGAAAAACTTTACACAACTTTGCGTATCATCTTTAACTTTTCATCTATAAAAAAATTTAAAGCAAAAAGTTTTACAAATGATTATCAAGTTATTAAAATTTTAAATACAGTACTGTATTTCAATCAATCATCAATCATTTTAATTTTCGTCATTAACGCGTCCGGGGCGAAAAAGATACTAACTACAAAATGTTGTATTGTTGAATTTCTGGGAGAAATCACTTTTAAATTGAGTCTAAATATAGGAAGATTAAAATCATCATAATTTCGCCAATTCTTGTCCAGTTTTGAAAATGTAGGCTATATAGTAGAGTCATTTTCAGAGGATCCGTGACCGTGTTGAGGATACCAAAGTTTCTCAGTGGATTTAACAAGGGCAACTGATACTAAAAAAAATAAGCTCCCATATACCTCGCGAAAATGGCGGGAAAGTTGTTATTTTTGACGTTTTTCAAAATGGCCGCCACCGCCATCTTGGAAAACTGATAAAGTTCTATTTCTTGACGTGGATGGCCAAAAATGACAATTTAGATGTCAATTCTCACTAATTTTGGTGTCAGAAACACAATGGAATGGCATAATTCATGATTCAGAGTCCTCTTGACATCAAAATCCAAGATGGCAGACGTATGCGGTCCCCTACTGTATTAAGATTCACTATCACTGCAGGACAAATATGATGCACAGCTGTCAGAATCACTTCCGCTATTATCATCGCTGTTCCCTTTATATAGATGACTTGGAGTTGTTGGAAGTTCCAGGGATGGTTGAAGTGCAGGTTGGGTATAGCGTACTGGGAGGCATATGTCATTTACAAGGTGCCATCCATGGCCAATTGGTAATGGATGATTTTGAAGCTAGAAGTTCTTCTGCAGATATGTGAGGTAATTGGTGCGCTCTAAGTGTGGTGGTAGACTGTCAGAGTCAGGTACCACTCTGATGATCGTCTTTTTCTTGAGTACTGACCACTTTGCTGCTCTCATCTCTCCCAGTGTCTTGTGTTTGCTGTCACGATAGATGTACCGGATAACAAATTTCTGCAAGTCATTGATGATTTCTTGTGTGACCGGGAGGATTGTGCCACAACTCTTAAGGAGGTTGTGAGCTTCTGATGATTGTTCTACACTGTCAACAATAGTTTTCTTGTCTACTTCATAAAAGCCGGAGTTATGATCTCATCCGGTAAGAACATGAAGTGGGATCAAAGACTCCGCCATTGCCTCATCACACAAACATCGAGCATTTATTAGCTGAGATTTGCGCTTCAAGCACAAGAGTCCTGATATTTGCCGAGCCACATAGGCTGCCTGAACATAGTTATCGGTATCCTCAGTGTCTATGACAACCGCTTCTGAATACTCCTCGGATCGCAGTTACCATAGAGTGTGAACAAAGCTGTGTCTGCTTCGGCATGGGCGCATGTGAGATTCTGCAATACTTCATTTGTGGTGAGATTCCTTGCTGGTTTGCCAACAACACAATATATGAGCTGAGTAGTGATTGTAAATGCCCTTTGTTTGAAGGCAGCCTCGATGAATGCTTGAAGGCGAACTTTATTCTCTGGCTTACTAAGAAGAGCATGAAAGTCTCTACTAAAATGAAATTTGTCCTCTGACTTCATAAACACATTGCGAATGGACTGATTTTATTGACGGTGTTGTCGTTCATTATCTTTGATGGAGAAGTCTTGCTCGTACGAGTCATTCACCAAGATAATACGTTCTGCATTCCTATGTCGGTTCAGGACAAAGTTTACACGTTTCTCACCATACTCTCCCCACGTTAACTTGGTTCCATCTGCATTTTCTCTGTCTTCAGTAGTAGGGGTTGTTAGACGCCATATTAGTCCAATGTCTACTATTGATGTGTAAATGTCAGGGTAAGACATGTATGTCCTTGTCAGTTTTTCCTGTAGCTTACTCTTCTGCGTTTTGCGCATAGTACCATTTGCACTAAGTATTGAAAGGCACTCATCTGTTACTCGATGCTGCAATAAGTCTTCGATGTTTAAGTCATCACTTGCCTCAACAAGTTTGATGACAGAGGAAAATGCCTTACTCTGCATTTCTTCAGTTGCCTCAGGTTTTCACGTCCTGTCTTCTCGATTTCTTGAGTTGCAAAATTACCTCTTTTACTACATGGTATTCGAGCAGTAAGGGACTTTGTTTTGGAATAGACTCGGTCTGATCTTCTCATCAAAAGGCTGGTACGGTCTGATCTTCTGGCTTTGGTCTTGTTCCGTCTGCCTTAGCTCGGGCCAATGCATGGATAACACCTCTCATTCTTTGAGGAGCTGTGTCCAGATGTTGTTCATCCGCTACCCTTGGTCTGATGGGTGGTTCACCTGTCACTACGCTTGACTGTTTTCTATGGTTCAACTCTTTGCATCTGGCTCCCAAGTTCTTTGAGACTAGCAGAGAGGTAGGAAGGCAAGGTGGTATTTACAACTGGTCTATCTTCAATCAGCGTGGGTAGATTTAACTCAGGCAGGTCTGGCTGGACAAACATGACATTTGTACGATGTGATTGGCCACTTCCAGTCAAAGTGTCACTTTTGAAGTCATCGTTGTCGACTATACATATTGCGGGTGTTCCTTCAGAAAGTTCAAATGGACACTCAGTTGAATGCTTCAAGTCAGTAACTGACCAGAAATCTCTAAGCATAAGTACATCATTGTAACTGATTCCCAGGCCATCCTTATGTAATATGTCTACCATTTCTCTGCTCTTTGCCATACCATGTAGCAATACAGATAGGTTTGTCTCAAATGCAGTACGTCTTCCAGTGATGTAGCTGGTCAAAATAGATGCAATTGATCTGACTGGGGGCGTGTCATCGACTGCAGACTTGGTGGGGTGCTTTAACCAAGTGATGAGCTTCAAGAGGAGATCATTTAGGTCTTCATTTTCTAACTCATGTATGTATAGAGGAGGCCAAGGAATAGTTTTTGTTTTGATGATCTGATCTCTGAGTCTCCCAGCTACATTTTTCACCAGGTTATCGTCGCTTACACCTAGAGAGGATATTGCAGCCTCAAGATATGTCCCTGCAGCTCTCGTATCATATACCAGTTCACTCACATTCTTCTGACCTCGTTCATGAAATGCTATGTCATTTCCGAATTCCTTGATCAGAATTTCCTTCAAGAACCTGGACTTTGCTGTGGAATAGTATCCATAATTTGAAGTAATGCGTTTGTAATCCATTAGTAGACCTTGCAGTGTACGAATTTCATGATTTTCAAAGATAACTTGACTGTCATGATGAAAGAAGATTGCTTGGGCCTCTTGAAGATTAACCTGTTGCAGATGCTCTGTATTTTCATCAGACAAAGACTTCTTCAGAGGGTTGCTGACATAATTGCGCCAACATCCACGATGATAACGAATTTCCAATCCAAACGCCGTTCGACTGTCTGGGATAGATGCGAGTATAGGGTATTCAATCTTTCTCTTATAAGCTCATCTAACAGACAAACTGTATGCAATTTGAACTGGTTCCACGCGTCTTCTGTTGACAGAAGCAAACGTTTGGATTTGCCAGGATTACTGTTTTTTGTGGTCCCATCATACACCACATACAGAGATTCTTATCATGAACCACCCCAGTACTAGAACGAAGCTTTTTAGGCACATTTTCTGGCAGTTGTTGACTTGAAGTTAATGCTTGAGCTTCTTCTTTGTTCAGTTTTCCGTTTACGATTCTGTGCTTGCTGAATATAGCGATTACTGCTGACCTGGATGTAACATTTACTATGCATGTATAGGCCTTTAGGCCCCTTGTCCCATTCCATTGCTGCATAGGCATGCTGAAATTTATCAAGTTCCTTACACCTAAAAGTCTTGCTTTTCAGATTCTCCCACTTTGTATCAGATGCATTGTCCATACGATCATCAGCTATACACGGTTGTTGAAATAAAATGCATTTTAATTCAAGTACTGGGTTAGGCGCATCACTATTTCTACTATCCATGCTTAATGAATCTTAAGCAATAGACCTGCAAAAAGTAAACAGAAATCTTGATCAGTCAGCATTCTTGGTTTACATTTTAGCTTCAGAGGATCCGTGACCGTGTTTACAATACCAAAGTTTTTCAGTGAATTTAAAAGCATCATATTTGTCCTGCAGTGATAGTGAATCTTAATACAGTAGGGGACCACATACGTCTGCCATCTTGAATTTTATGGTCAAGAGGACTCTGAATCATGAATTATGCTATCCCATTGTGTTTCTGACACCAAAATTAGTGGGAATTGACATCTAAATTGTCATTTTTGGCCATCCACGTCAAGAAATAGAACTTTATCAGTTTTCCAAGATGGCGGTGGCGGCCATTTTGAAAAACGTCAAAAATAACAACTTTCCCGCCATTTTCGCGAGGTATATGGGAGCTTATTTTTTTTAGTATCACTTGCCCTTGTTAAATCCACTGAGAAACTTTGGTATCCTCAACACGGTCACGAATCCTCTGAAAATGACTCTACTAATAGCTTTATGGAATTAGGCTAGTGAGCTCTATAATTTCACCAAATTACAATTTTAAGTGCTATAATGTGATTAAACATTGTTGTTTTTTCTTGATCACTTGGTATGGAGTGACCGCTATATAAATTACTGAAATTCGTGATTTATTAATCTTTGTAGCCTAAAATAAAAGCATTTTTAAGAAAAAATTTTTAAATCGTCAAGCATAAAAAGAAATTGACGTGATTGTGATGGCTTCAGGTTCCTGGTGGATATGCTGATCCAGTTTCGCTCAAGTTTTATCGACCAATTTGGCACAAACATTGTCGACCTGGAAATGACCCGTCTGCTCTATGCTAAGCGTTGGGAACATCTTTGTCTCGATTTACTTGCAAACACTCCTGTAGAAGCCTTAGCCTTCCTGGTGTCTGATACACGTCTCAAACTAAACGTGTTCTTGTTCCTGCGATTGAATCGCCTGATTCGATTATATCGACTTCACTCTATTTTTGAACAATGGGAAAGAGACATCAAGAAGAAGTAAGCAAAATATGCGCTCTTGTTCCCTCAAACCTAAACCACGCACCAGAAGTAGGCTACGGCGTTATGTAAGTTAACCTCATGGCTTATTAATCTGGCCTTTAATCTCCCTGAAAATAGTCACACTGACCAATTGCTAATCTGAGTATGCGTTCTGGACGTTGAACTTTAAAACAAAAGTTCACTGATCTTTTATTTTTGACGCATATTTTGGTAATTTGCTACAACTGCATAGCTTTTCAACAGCACTAGATCAACCCATGCTCAAACTAATGCACTTTTCTCAACACTTCACCGTAACTAAAAGTATGGAAAGCCTTAATCTCAGATAAGGCATCACCCACATAGCAGGTTGAACAAGGTAGCACAAATGTCATGTACTGCAGCTGGAGTCAACAGATGTGTTTAGATGGCATTTGCTCCACCAGGGCAACTTGCCTGTCCTGAGCGCTTTTACGGCAGAAGCAAGTGGCACTTCTTGGAATATCGGTTATAACCTGACGCCAGATGCTGCGTGACAATCGACAAAGCAAACATAAAACATAAAACGAAACAACTTATGCGTAATAACACTGATTAAAGGACATCTGATTGTGGGTCTGATTTCGTAAACAATCAAAATGATCAGATCTGAAAATGATAAAATGTTGCAAACACACAAAAGTTTAAATTTCTTTAAAAGCTGGTTTGAGGTTATTAGCTTACTGGTAGATACTAGCCTACTGGTAGATACTAGCCTACCGGTAGATGCTAGCCTACTGGTAGATACTAGCCTACTAACGTTTGTATAAGCAATCGCCTTTGTATTTTTGCAGCACTTTGTTGATTCGTATGAGCAAGTTTTTCCTTGGAGTTGCTTTCATCATTGGTTTTACGTCGGGACTGTGGTATGTCATTGCTTGTCCTCTCGGAAGGTGTATGAAGAACACATGGGTTTGGGGAGCAAAAACCGGTATGAAATATAGCCAGAGATGTACGTATCAGTGGCGTACGGTGACCACATTTTTGGGTGTGCACATTTCTAAAAAGCTTTATAACACATGCTTGAATTGCATAGTGACTCTTTATATCATATCACTTCACGTCACTTTGATATGATCTAAACAGCTATTGAACCAACTGCAAACTTATAGTGTGTTTAAAGCCTGCTGAAAAAATGTGCACACCCAAAAATGTGGTCACCGTACGCCACTGGTACGTATACGCCGCAAATTGTACGCCGCAGACATGCGGCGTAGACTTTTTGTTTACGCTAACGCTTGCGGCCACATTTTTTTGGATAGTTTGCGCTTGAGGCTACGCCATAAAGTTTTCGCGAATTTTTAGCGCATAGCGTCAACGCATACTTTTTAATGTATTTTTTTTTTGCTACAACACGCCAATACCTTCCAGCGCTGCAGTTGAAAGAATGTTTTCAATGGGCAAAGACATGTTGGAACTAAAACACAGCAAAATGTCAGATGAACACTTTCAGATGCTTGTGTTTTTTCGTAGAAATTCAAAATAAAACTTGTTTGTTTCGAGTGGTTTATACCGTGTGAATGTTTGGCACCTAGCAAACAAAATGAGTTTACGCTAGTGTATGCGCTGACGTTGACGCCGCCAACTTTTTTACAAGTTACGTTGACGCATACGGCGTATAGTTTTTCAAACGTTTGCGTTTACGCTGACGGCGTAAATATATTTGGTATGCGCGTACATCACTAAATATAGCTACGGTACAGTCAAATAAGTTGTCAAATTGGTTAGAATAGGTCGTTTGTATCTACATTTGTGTAGTTACATTTGCTTGGAGGCGAGTTTATGACTGGGCATATGGCTTGTTTTGCATTGAGTGGTACATTCAATAAATATTATTCTCAATAGCTAAACCACTACATCAACGTAGCAAAAAGCAAATAAACCCTTTGCAGGGACTTTCTATTACATTTGAAAACGTTGAAAATGGTTCAGCTTACTATTGGCGTTTATTAACTATAAGCTCACAAGCTGTGATTGCGGCCTAGGCAATATCACAGCTCACAAGCTGTGATAGGCCGCAATCACAATGTGTGATTGCGGCCTAGACAATCAGACAATGAAGCACATCCTCACCAACTGCCCCCTTAGCCCTTCATGTGATGACAACGACCTCAAAAACATCACAAACAATGCTCTTACCTGGCTCCGACACTGGCGTGACAAGCTATGAATGAATGAAGCTCACAAGCTAGTTTGGAATGCGGCGAGAAAAATTTTGACAAAATATCTTAAACTCTTTAAATGCCACGGAGTTTTTAAGAGTTTAAGCCCAAACCCTAAAAAATACACACTTTTTGCAATCACTACAATTCTGGTCCGTTTCCCCAAATTTATGGGTCTTTCTTTCTAAGAAAAAGCAAGACTTGTATTTTTTAACAGTTGAAAAAAAATCACTAGGTTTTCATTTAAGTTTTTGTGGAATTTTCATTCATTTACAGAGATTTTTTATTGTTTTTGCAAAGTAAAGTTTATTCAGTTCTTTCTTACCATAACACAAAACCACCACTGTCACAGCCAAGGCCGTTGAGAGGATATTTTGGGTCTGGTACCAATGAGATCTTTGGGCCTCAAATCAAAACATTTATAAGAACAACACACTGCATCCAAAGAATACGCTGTAGTTCTTCATCTTTCCGCGCTTCTAAAATTATTTCGGGTCCTGGTCTCAAAGTACCCCCTGACCCCCCTCTCCTCCGTTTACGCTACTGGTCACAGCGTTTGAGTAGAAAGCTTGAAGCTTGACTGACATCTAGCGGTTAGGTTTAACGCAGTTTGAAGATTTTTTTGTCGATATTCAAATGTAAACGAATGAAACTTCTCATTTTGATAGTACTTTCAGCCTAAATCAACAGCAATACTTTGTCAAAAAATGTTGTAACAGAGTGTGAAAAGTTCATTTAGGTTACTTAAAAACAAAATAGCTATAAAAATAGCAGGGTTGCAAGTCGATATTGAAAAAAGTATTAAGGATAAATCGATATCGATAGTCAAACAAAAAGTAGAGAAATATCCGATTTCGATAGCCTCCTAAAAAAGTAGAGAATAAAGAATAGGCTAATCGATATTAAACGCAATTCAAAAAATACAAATCAAGTAGCCTATCTGATTTTATACTGCCTACCAATGTTCCTTCTAAGAATTTAGTCAGGGGGACAATCACCTTGTTGGGTTTATTTCCCTACTCCTCTAAATTTGAGTTCTCTGCAGCATGCAGTGCCGCAGTGGTTCCCTAGATATCACGGTTCAAAGTGAACCCTTTTACCCTTACTATTTAAGTGGTAACATATAGTTTAATGAATATTTTGTATTGAAAAGTGTTGTCACAAAAATATTGTGGGTAAAAGAGTCCACTTCAAGACCAAAATATCCTACACGATATTTAGTGCAGAGCAACAAGATTTGCAGTAAAAAACAAACAATTCACATCCTAGGACCTAGGAAAAAGTATGAATCAGCGATTTTCAATCTTAGTTCCTTTCTGCTCAATCATGCATAACTTCAAACAAAATGCTTATCCTTTCAACTCCGCTTAATCGGTATTGTTGAATTACCGTTATTCTCGCATAAAGCGTCAAAATATGCTATGATATCTTTTGTCCGTCGTATGTTATTTAGTAGAATAAAAGGCTTGAAAAAAGTCGCAAAACAATCGAATAAAGAATATCGATTCAGTAAAAAAAAGTAAAGAAAGACCATAAACCAGTGGTTCCCAACCGGGGAGGAATTTCATGAGTTCAGGGGAGGAATTTCAGTTTTTGCCGTTCGTGTGCAAGAGCTACATTTAATAAGTTAATAGCTGTTTATTTGCTAATAAATTTCATACAAATATTACCCTAAAAGTGTTTCCAGAAAGCGCTATAATCCATTATTTTAGTGCAATTTTGCAAAATTTTTCCGGGGGAGCATGCCCCCGGACCCCCTACAATACGCGTGCCTTCGGCACGCTCTAACCTCCCACCAAGTTTATTGCTTCCCTTGCTCAACCGACCAGGATATGCCACTGCACATGAGGTAGCGATGTCTTTAATCAAACACTTTATCGTTCTCTTCGATCATTCAAATATTTGGCCCCCCCAAAAACATTTCTGGCTACGCCACTGGCCAACACGCCACTAAAAAACCTTCACATACCTTGGGTTCCGCTTGCGCAGAATGAGGATGATCGACACGATGGTTTTGATAAGCCAAACCAAAAACTGGCATATCTGGTCATTTTTATAGACCGCCGGCTGTGCGGTCCCTGATCCCGTTTTTACTTCCGATCGGAATGAGGAAAGAGTCTTAGAACCCTAACATAATGGTGTCTATTACAATCTGGGGGAATTCTAGAGAAACCATTTTAGTTAAAATTTTAGGGTTTCTAAAATTTAGGACTCCCTTTTTTTTTTTTTAGTAATATGGGGAGGAATGAATAGTTCCAAAATAGGCAAAGGGAGGAACGCAACAAAAAAGGTTGGGAACCACTGCCATAAACGATATTGGCTGAAAAAAAGAAAAGACTTGGACGTAATCGATATGAAATAAGTAGAGAATAGCGCTATCGAATAGCGATTTGGAACCGATACTTGCAACCCTGAAAATAGTACCTTATAGCCTACTAATGGTTGATTCAAAGGTAGGTTTCTATTTGTCAATAAATGCCTTTCACACAAAACACAAACACCGTAGGCTACTTACCTAATATTTGTATTAGATCTGATGTAGGGGAGACTGGGGTTAGTTGGAAAGTTTTTTTTTTAAGTGGAATTTAAAGCAATTGGTGCATAACCTGACAACTTGAAGCGGCTTAAATTATCGCCTATGTTATCCCCTATCATAGCCTACAACTAAAAATAAGTATCCAGTCAATTTAACTTTTAATGCAAATTTAAAATAAACAAACATAAAATTGATTTTCCTACTAACCCCATGGCTGGGGTTAGTTGCAAAACGTCAGTTTACTGCACGCTAATTAACTGGATAGGCCTACTCTTTTATCAACCAACAAACATTTACATGGGGTTGTAAGCAAATATGTTTACTTGCTTTGAAATCAAAATACAATAAATTCTACACCTAATCACCGTAAAAACGTTTTTAATAAACTCATTCTTAAAACTTGTGATACCGTATATATTGCACTTTCTAAGCTATTCAAATTAAAATTTTACCAGTATATCTGCTTAAAACAAGTACATTGGAGCTTATACTACGTACTACCATACCACGACGATATAGGCTACTCGCATCATATTACATCGTCATACTGGTATCAAAACATCTTCCAACTAACCCCACCCACTATTTTCCAACTAGCCCCATTAGCATATGACAAACTATTTTCCTAAAATATTCAAGCATGGTGCATTTGACTAAAATTTGTTTATTTCTTGGTGTTGTAGAACACCTTCAGCTGACACACACTAAAATACTTCTGCCTATCTTTAACGACATTGACGCAAAAGATGTTTCTTAAAACGCCAAAATTTTACTTCGAAAGTAAGAAAATACAAAATTGTCTGCCAAACAGGCATAACTTGACTCAACAAATCGAAACTAACATGGATTATGTGTTTTTATAAACTACATCACATGGTGGCAGTAAATATTTAAAAAAGTCATCGAGATTTAAAAAAATGATAATTTTTCAACTAACCCCGCCTTCCAACTAACCCCACTCTCCCCTATACGCTTACGTATTAGATACAAACCATTGACATTGCACTAAGCTACCTGTATGCAAAACGTTAAACAACAAAATTGTCTATCACTGCCTCTGACTAGACTATCGGCTACTGTTAGCAACAAAAGTGTTACATTGCTAATGCCGCATAAGTTTCATCAAAAAACTTCATCTTCTTTCATTAAACTTTTCTACAACTTTTCAATTCCATAGCCAAACGATGCAAGTCTGCTAGTCGGTTGCATATACAAAACTTTTGCCGAACAGAAGGGGAAATTGCCCCTTTTGCAAAGCGATTTCAGGCAAACACAAAACTCTTAGCTTACTAGTATCCATCTTAGCCTAATAATGTCAATCAGAAAATAGTATTTAAGTTCGTATCTTTTGTGTGACAGTTTTGGTCGAGGTGCCACTAATTTTATCAGTTTTTAAATGTTATCAATTAACAAGACCTTAGGCTACTTCATACAGATGGACTGCAAACACTGCTCGGTTTTTATCTCGAGTGGACAAGTTAGGGCGAGTTTGTTTCGTGCTTGTGCTTTACTGGTAGTATCAGTAGGCTACAGTATATTTCTATGCTGAGAGTAAATTTTTGAAGGATGTTAAGTTTTCAAGAGCGTATAAGATATCACATCAAACAAGGATAACAAACACCAAAGCAACAGCCTACTTAAAGAAAGCATAGATTTACATGCAGATTAAATACGGTAAGCTAGAATTTGAGTTCAAGAACTAAAGAATTTTAAATTTGGTCGGTTTTCTATTTTGAGCAAATAGAAAGAAAAATAAAACGTCTTAGCTTTTCAGCAGCGAATTTACGATGTGTCATGTCATTTTATTTCGATTGCAAAACTATTGTGTTTGCTAGTAAATTGATTTAGGCTACTACGGAAAGACACATCTTTCTGTAGCTGCATTGTTTACTTTCATTTACCTTCTAACTGCATTTGAACGCCTTGTATACTGTAAAAACATGCACTTTCGCCAATAAGCTTATTGAATTCGACGCTAACCTATTTTCTGAAAAATGTTTATCTGTAGCTTATTTCTCAAACCTGTTTGAAGTATGTATTTGCATCAATCAAACACTTTTTTTATGTAATGAAAAACTTGTTAAAAAAACGTGTAGCCTAATAGCCTACTACATACTTTTTCTTCCCACAATCTGAAGATTTTATTTAAAAATATTGTTTGTTGTGTTAACCGTAAATTTGTATGAGCAAGGTTACGTTCAGTAAGCACAAGCTATAACTTGATTAGAATATTCAATGTGTTGTGAGCGAGGCTTTGTTTTCAAGATTACTACAGCAGGTTATATTGTAGCCTACATCTTTAACAGTAAACTTGCGTCAAAAACATAAATCTTTGTCCAGTGTTTCGATCTGCAGAGCATGTGGATCTCATAGACTCTGATATGAAAACATTGCACCAATTGGGAGATGTCGCCTGAATCGCTGTCTCATAAGCAAGAGGAAACATATTAGCCTACATCTTATGCCTTATTATTAGCTCTGAAGTTGAGCATTACCATTGTGTGTAAAACGTCAGTGAAGTAATGATGCATTGTATTTTCTGCTTGTACTGTAAACATCATTCGTAGAAAATACAATTAATCTCCATATGAAGCATAATTCTAGCTTTGACTAGAGCCACAACCAACAAAGCAGTAGCCTAATTGCGTATGTTCTGTGACGTTATTGCTTTTTTGAATTTATTTCATACAGTACATTTATTACTGTTTTGTTATAACTTATTGGGGCAGTGGTTTCATCATGCAAAGATTGAAAGACATTGTTAAAAGTAAAAAGATGCCTTTATTGATTGAAAGATATCTGAAATTGAATAATTTGATAAATTCGTCAAAAACAATCTCGTCCTAACTTGGGCACCTACGTTATTTTTCTTCCAGTCCATCTTATGAAGCAGTCTATGACAAGACACTCAGATAACAACTGATTCAAGAAAACGTCGGAATAAACGCAGATGATCACCATACGCATTGTGATAGTTTAGCTTAGTTTACACCAGAAGAACGTATCATATTATTGAACTAAATGCCTGATGAACATTTTATTTAATTTTTATTAGAGTATTTGTTGGTTGGCTATTTAGTTAGTATTTATTACCTTCTTATTGCACCCAGATTATGAAAGCAGAGGCATTATTGGACAATCGATTACTCCATGGGTTGATAGCTTATACTGGACAGTTGCTACTATGACGTCAACCGGCTATGGTGATGTAAAGCCAGCAAACCGAACTGAAATGCTCTACGCTTGCTTTGTGATGGTTCTTGGTAAGCTGATGATCGGTTACGTGCTCGGGATGGTGGCGGCTACGTTGGCGAATGACGAAAGCTTGAAGGTGTGGTACGAGAAAAAGGTGTCGGTGAGTTCAATTTGATATTTGTGTCCATGAAAGACAAAATAATTAGCTAGGCTACATGCCTCAACACAGCAACATCTAGAAAATGGTAGAAGCGACAAAACACAAACCAGTGACCAACGCCAAGACGTGTTCGAGACCGAAATAAGACATTATGCAAAAAGGGTTTACCCTATCTGTAGCGACACGGGGTTTTATGAGGACGCCCCATTCTAGTAGTGAAATATTTCCCCGAAACAAATATGCTAAAAATGTGAAATTTCTTTACTTTTAGTTTTTTGCGAATTTTCTAAACCTACAGTGGTAATTTTTCTACCTTCCTGCTTTTCACAATAAGTATTTCGTCTCAGGTGGCTAGACATTTTCGTGCAATGTTAGATATATATAATTTAATGTAGGAGAACCTCCATCAATGGGACAAATTTTGCGTTTTGCTAATTTTTTTAATTTTGTAACGAAATGCAGTGCTTTTTTTTACAACACTTATGCCAATGCACTTTCTTTCAAATAACACTTGGTTTGATTTCATTATCTCCAGTGGTTTAGAAATAACGCACAGTTTTTTAAGGTTACTCAAAACGTCCCATTGTTGAATCTGGCTCCACCGTTGGGACAGGCAATTTCTAACAATGGGACACAATTTATTATCTGTGTAAACGCATATTACAAACTTGATATTCACTTTGTTATTGATTATATTTACTGTAGTGCAATATTACAGTTTTCTAAATTTTTCTCAACTTCATCATTCAAAATCTTTTTGACACCATAATGAGGTTGAAAACTTAGATTGCCTTTAAGATCATTATTTGCTTGGGCTCTTTTGTATGTGTAACCCAATTTTTCAATGTTTGGCTTGGTAAGTCAAATTCACTTGCTACAGGTCTATTTTTTCCGGTTTGTATTGCTTTTTCAACAGCAGTTTTCATAGTTAAAGGATCTGTGTTTGTTTTTTTACGAATAAGTCGAGTTGATTTACAATGTCCCATTGATGGGCAAGACCTGCTGTCCCATTGTAAGATGCCATCCGCAAATGCAAAAAAATCAGCTAATTTCTTAAAAACTATCTCACTGACAACAACGTTTTGTCCTAAGAACTGCCAGACATATAGACTATGCTACCATGCTTTTTCAACCTGCTTCGCCAAGTAGGCTATGTACAAAAATATCTTCAAGACAAGTGACCTATCTTTTTTTACTTTGGGTATCAAAAAACACACTTTCTTTAACAAACCAGCCATGCATGCAAATTGAAGGATCCCACTGTTGGTACAAGCTATAGACTTCATGGCGAATTGAAATTCGTCATATATGTTGTGCTCGCTTGATCAACCAAGCGTGGGAGACCAACTGTCCCATTGTAGAATCGTCCCAATGATGGAGGTTCTCCCTTACTGTAAGTGCAATATAAAAGTTAGTGCAATTAATTTGAAATGTGAAACACCAAAACTTACCTTATATTTATGAGCAAAAGTAACTTTTGTTTAGTTTAACATTATTTTATGTTATAATTCAAAAATTTCAATTTTGAAACTATTTTTGGGAAAGTAAATAAAAACAGATTTTCTGACGTCTTTTCATCTCAAACACTTTATTTCAATAAATTTGTTGAGTAAAAATTTAATTTCTATACGCACAATACACATGGCTATTATCTCGTAAAATATTTTGGCTCTGTGATTTTCATAACTCATGTTATTAGCGATTAATTAACACGGACCTGAGATAACCCGTGACGTGCTTTCCGCGTACGAAAACAGCTCGGTCGCAACACTTTGAAAAAAAAAAAACATAAAAAAGAAAAGAAAACGGGACAAACTGAAAAATCGACTGTTAAAAAACCTTCACAAGAAAACAAATTAAAAATGAAAGCTCGCAGACTCTAACTGTTTTATGCTTAATGTTCAAGGTTTCAAAGTACCGGTAGGCTATAAGCTACAAAAAGTTCTATCGAGTTTGTTTGTTTTGTTTTATTATCTTTATCCTGCATTGCGGGAAAGCGGACTTGAGCGCTACGCATCGGTGTACGCCTTCCGACGTACACCTGACCCACGCTGCAGCCGACTGCAATGTCTGTTTCCGGTTGTCTACTTTACGTATGACTTAAATTTGGTACTACCCATTACTCGAAATCGATCACTGGGTAGAGGCAATTATCGTAAAGTTTCTTGCCCAGAGAAACAACAGCAAGTGCGGGTGGCTGGAGTCGAACATGCAGGCTCTCGACTGCAAGCCCAACGCGCTAACCACTCGGCCAGGCTACTTGGTCTTTTACGCTCGCCGACAAAATATTGACGACCTATTTTTTTTCCAGGCTGTTAGACATTATATGAAAGACCTCAAATTTAAAGACGAAATACACGATCATGTAATCCAGTACTACGACTACGTATGGATGAAGAATCAAGGAGTCAACGTCATGGAATTATTTCCCGATCTTTCTTTCAGGTATAAAACCAATAAGTAGTTATTATTTTATTTAATTTCTAATGATATCCTGAATCATTATTGGCCTATTGAAAAATACTGTTACTGTAATCCTAAAGACACTTTTCTCGCAATCTTGGAATTTCTACCTTGGGTGATGTGATGTCACACCATTTTCAAAATCAAAGGTATGGTTGCAAGGTATTCTAAAAACCTGGCTGAAGCTATGCTGTAGTCACGCCCTTGATAGGCTATCTTCCTCTTATTCTTCACTTCAAATGAAATTTATTTCAAATTAGATTTAGAATATACTTAAAATGTCTTTCTTTAGTTTTCAATAGCTGTTACGGCCAATCTCTGTACAAATCAAACGTCATATAAAACCGTTCAAGTCTACTGAATATTACGTCATGGAAGTTGCTAGAAAATGTGCCAAAATTGCACCATCGTTCATAGACTTGTGTCAAACTTGTTTGGACTTGTTTGGGCCTGTTTAAACAGGAAATATTACATCAGCTTTAAACACCTGTTGGAATGACTTCATAATTGTCTTTCATTTATTGCGTCACAGTTACTTTCTACGTGAATTTGAGATATTGATATCTATTCTGGGCATTCGTAAAATGATTGTTTGAAAGTTGGCCGCACATTTAACTGTTGGCTTAGTGCTTGCTAGCTGGACAAAGGTTCCGTCTTTTATCCAAGTAATCTGTTGTGTAGTGACAGTTTAAGTGGTGTAGGCGTGCACCCCCTCGTTTTCGGTAGCCTCGGGCTAATTTTACAGGAATACACTGTTTGAAAAGAAGTTCAAGTGTGTGTTTCTTCGGTCATTATATACAGACGAACGGATTAGGGAACTTTATGTTAAAATTTTCCCAAGAAGAGATTATGGTTTACCGCTGTGACCAATAGCATTTTATGATTTTCAAACTGAACTGAGTACCTAAACGTGATCGAAGTTTATTTGAGTTCAAGATAGAGCTTTTAAAAATTAGTAGGTTATAGAGTTTGATGGTTTTCTAACAATTGTGACTTGTGTTGGTTGAGACAAGCATTGCCTTTCTTGCCTTTCCGTTTACGGACAATAGGCTATTTGTTACATTCAGACTACGTACTTGTTATTGTGGTATAATCAGGGTATAATCTGTAAATCATTTTACGCAGCTTGCGAGCAGACATTTTTAGCCAGATTTGTGGAGATTTAGTCGAAAAGGTGCCGTTGTTTGAAGGGTGTCCTGAGAATTTCATACGTCACTTATGCATGGTGCTAATACCTTCATGCTACATGCCAGGAGATTACATTTGTTTTCAGGTAGCTAATTAGAAACTAACTTACAAACAAAACGTGCTGGCAAGAAAACTGCATTTTTTAAAAGCGGCCTTGATAAGCAATTTTCTGTGTTCTATTTTAATGCTAGATGAATCCAGACTGATGCCTGTTAGATGAAGATTTTGGTGGAATATATTGTTAAGCGATTCCATGCATTCAACAGCAAACATGTCTTCATGCCAAGAAACGCCTACGTGCTGACGTACAAAATCGATGTCAAGCTTAAATTCTTTCGAGCATTGGTGAAATACTCTCACCACACAAGCAACGTAACGTAGTTGTATTTAATGGCTACGATGTTGCTTTTTTCAGGGAGATATTCGCTTCGAAATGTTTATAATTCACCGTGGCATAGCAGAAACTCTGAAAGTTGTCAAAGGAAAGAAGGTGCCTTTGAAAGTGGTTATGGAAGGAGAAAGCATTTTGGAACAGAGCGTTCTTACCAAGGTTTACTTTACCCGACGTTACATGAAAACTTGTTTTATTGCGATAGATTTTTAGTCAACCTTAAAATTTAGCACAGTAGCGTAAACATTTAGCTCAGGGGTTCTTAAACTTTTTTTAATGCAAACCCCTTAAAAAAAATTAGTTTGCGTGGACCCTCTTTGTGGCCTAGTCCGAAAAACTTTTTTGATCAACATGAATTGGACATAGCGCAATGACATTAAAATGAATTGGTAACAGAGTTTATGTTTTATTAAATTTAAGAAATAGCGAATGCAGATTGTTTTTCCATATCTTCGATTTAACTTCATTAATGTGAAGGATGCTGCTGTTTGTCTTCAACAAGAACATGAAATTGTGGCTTCGTCTTTGATAGGGCAACACACATGTCATCCTTTGCATCCAACCGGTTTCGACTCTTTGTTTTGATAGTTACTAGGGATGAAAATCCTGACTCACATAAATAATGTAGTCGCAAAAGAGATTATAGCAGCCATGGCTCTCTTTGCCACAAGAGGATATGCTTGTGTCAACGAACTCCAAAAATCGCCAATACTTTTCGAATTGAAGGACATTCTTAATTATTCCATTGCCCTTAGTTCAATGAACTCATCTTTTGCAAGGTCCTCATCACTAATAGATTCCAGTTCAACGAGGAAAAGGTAACGTATCCATGCTGTATTTTTAATATCCTCTGCGGCTAAGCAGTAACCTCTGAAAGAGTTTTGCAATGCTTCCAAATGTCTGCACATGTCTGTGTGCAGAGAAGATGGTAGAGCATTACAAACTGCA
The DNA here is from genome assembly GCF_918807975.1 of Aplidium turbinatum. Classification (NCBI taxonomy): domain Eukaryota; kingdom Metazoa; phylum Chordata; class Ascidiacea; order Aplousobranchia; family Polyclinidae; genus Aplidium; species Aplidium turbinatum. The sequence goes on along the minus strand of NC_137475.1, from coordinate 27,743,121 downwards.
GTTCCACTTTGAAGCATCAATTCTTCCAACGTTGAGAAATTAGAATAGTTGTTAGTTTCCAATCTCCTTTTCCACAGAGATAACTTGTCCTGAAAAGCTTTAAGTTTTTCAGAAGCGTCCATAATTATAACGGCAGGGCCTTGAATAGAACGATTTACCTCATTCATATGAGTAAAAACATTGGCCAAGTAAGCTCGCCCTTGAATAACTCTTCACTGTCAAACTGTTTTGAGAGTTCAATGTTTTTGTCTCTTAGAAAAAAAGAAACTTCCATTCGAAGTTCAAATAAGCGCTTCAAAACTTGTCCCCTTGACAGCCAGCGAACTTCTGTATGATAGAGGAAAACTTCATGTTCCGCTCCCATTTCTTGACATAACCTCTTGAATATTCGATGGTTCAAAGCACGAGCTCTAATAAAAGTAACGATTTTCACACTACCAGACAAAATTTCTTTCAAATTTGTTGGGAGAGTTTTCGATGCCGATGCATGGCGATGTAAAAAGCAATGAGTAACGATGATCTGAGGAGCTTCTTTCTTTAGCAAAGTGGCAAATCCAGATCTTTGGCCAAGCAATGCAGGTGCTCCATCTGTGCACAAACTACCTATTTTTTTCTTCCATTCAAAGTTTTGCTCAGCAAAAAAATTGTCAATCATTTCAAAGACATCGCAGTAGCTTTCGCATGTTGTAAAAGTGACTCACAAAATAAAAACTCTTCTTTGATCGTGTCACCACAAACATAACGAACAAAGACCAGAAGTTGACAACAATTAGAAATATCTGAACTCTCATCCAGTTGCATACTGAATGGAAAGGGTGTGACTTTCAATTCTTCCATTACTTGCTTTAAAATGTTGGCAGAAATGTCAATGATTCTGGAGTGGACGATGTCATTTGACAAAGGCACTGATTCAAGTTTCTTTCTTTCTTTTACGCCACAAACTAGTTCGACCATTTCTAGGGCACATGGTTTTATCAAGGTTTCTCCAATGGTATGTGATTTTTTTTGCTTAGCAATGCGATAAGCAACCTTATACGATGCTTCGAGATAAAGCTTTTGCATTGTGATAAATCCATGCTTCGGTAAAGTTCCAGCTTTCTCAAATCGAGCTTTTTTCGTGCGTAAGAGATCAATATTGTCAGACGAAATACTGGGATGGACTGACTCGAGATGCTCTCTTAACTTTGAGGGCTTCATACTTTCATTGGCAAGAACCTTCCCACATAGAAAACATTGTGGCTTTTGTGTCCCATCGCGGTGAGTAATGAAAGTAAAACCAAACGAAATATATCCTTCACTGTACTTTTTTTTCTTAAACATTTACTTGATACGGGTTGAATAGATAATTAGATACTAGGCTAATTTTTACTGATAAAAAAACTTTCACAATCTTAATCTAGCCAAGCTGACGTCTAGCTTAGCTGCACCTGATGCAAGCTTTGCAAAAATTGCAATGTTTGAACAGTCGACAGCGGCAAAAACAACAATGTGGAAAGTGACGTAATAAACGTAGCCTAACAAAAAACAGTACAATGCGGTAACAATTATTTGCAAAAGCCAAACTATAAATGATCAGCGTTGTTTGAACTTAATCTCTTTACTTTTGAAAAATTTATTCCTTGTTTGAAATTATACACTAAGATTTCCATTGGGCCTTCATGGACCCCCTAAAACTAGTCCGCGGACCCCAGTTTAAGAACCCCTGATTTAGCCGATTGACTGCTGGATTGGCGTACCCACATTTACTTTTGCAAAGAGTAGGCCTATATATCTACGTTTATTGTGCTTCAAAAATTTCACTCTCAATGCTATTAATTTTTCAAGAACTTAAATATTGCTTGACTACCATTCAAGCTTTAAAATTGGCTGATTCCGTCAACTCGCTACCGTAAGATAGCTTCGCCGATCATCACTCGATCTTTACGCACCAGGGATCCAAAATTGACTGAGTTCCTTTGAATTGTTCCTGAGAATCTTTATTCTCGAACTGACAAACCCTTTTTACTAGCTTATTTGTGGCAATTTTGAATAGGCTACTTTTATTTTGACTGACAAATGTTCTATCACAGAGGTTGACAGAGTGAAGTTTCCGCTTGTTCTTTGTGAAATATTCCAGTCACTAGATGCTGCTGAATAGTTGAACCATGTCTTTTTGATCTCGCCGTGTCTTTGCTCACAAAGTCAAGAGCTCAACCAACTGCACAATTTTTTTGAAAATCTAAGTTATTGCTTTCTTTATTTTAAATTAATGAATTCCAATTTTCTTGCAAGTTCAGTTTTGGTAATTTTCCAACTTCATGTTCAACAAAATACAATTTGTTCTAGAAAATAAAAGCTTTTCAGTAGCCTATGGAATTCCGATCAACTCTCTGACTACCAAACACAAACATAGCCTACACGCAGAAATGTGACCGTTCTCTAAGTTTGCAGTTTGCAACAAAAACACTGGGTTGCAATTGAAGCCGCTGAAGTAAAAACTTTGCTCGCCAAACCAACTCGTAAATAATAACAAAAATATTGTTAGTTGATCTTGTTATCATTCGTTCTCAATTCTTTGTTGCATGTTTACCCACAAAATTACTCATGCTAAAAACATTAAAACAAAATGTTTGTGATTTTTTGAAAACGATTCTTTCTGTGTCATTAATAGGTTGTCTTAATTTCTGAAAAGTAGGCTACATGGCAATGTATCTTTGTTGACTTTCCCAAGCGGTTTAATTGAGATTGCTGTCAAAACTAGCATATTGTCATTCTATTTTTTACTTGATTTGACTGCAGCAGAGATGTATTTTTGTGAAATAAACAGATTAATGAATTAATTGTTTAAATAAAAAAATGACGTCAAACACTAGCAGTAGCTGTAATCAAAATCTGCAAAATGTGACAAATCAGGCCGCATCTCCACTTGGCCATGTGTCACCCAATAAGCTTACCTTGCTTATTTTACATGTGAAACTCTACCCCACAGCAAATAAGAAACAAAAATGTATTTTTCTCAACGTGTCAGCTGTAACTACACGGTTTATGTGAGAAGTGCGGAGCACAGCAAACAGAAAATACGAGGGTAGGCTAATAGGCCATTCGTCAGCGGTTCAAAAGAACCTGCAAAATTGCACCAGGATTAAGTTTACGAAAAGATTTTCTGAGACCTAGTTTTCATATTTTAACAACCAACCATCTAAAAACACAAAACATGTTGTTCTTTATTCAGATGAGTCGCCCCTTTTCGGTACGAGCTCGGACTTATGTTGATACATTCAGCCTCACAATGGTTGGTTTGCAAAGCGTAATGGAATATCATCCGAAAAGTCGGGAGATTGTTCTGGAAAATGCGACAACACTCTTTCCATCGTTAGGTGTACTCTGCTTAGCATGAAATAAGATTTCAGTTGAAAATAAAATTGCCTACGTGCCATTTTACTCCTGTTGAGTTTTAAGTTTAGCTAATAGTTCGTGCTGCGTTTTTCGGCGTGTAGTTTTACATAATAAGGATCAGTGCCGGTCTTTGGGATGTGCAAACCGTGCGATCGCACAGGGCCCGCAAATTAGGGGGCCCGCAATTTACTCAGAAAATGCAGTAATTTTGTCATTTTCAAAGGAAAAATTCAACAAGTGAATTCAGCAAAGGAATTTGCAACAAGAAAACATAGAGACTCAACGAATTCAACCTATTTCGTCGCCTGAATATTTCGTACCCTGAAAAGATCGAGAAAAAAAAACGACATAGCCGAAATCGCTGATCGGAGTTGCCGCAAACATTTCAAAATTTCTCGATCTTTTCAGGGGACGAAATGAGTCGAAATTTAATTTTGTTACACGATTTCAGGGGACGAAATAGGTTGCATCCAGACTCAACATACCGTAGAGACATAGCTTTATTTCCGAAAAATGCCAAAGAAAGCATGATCTTATCCTTTTGCTATGCCACCGGACAGCACCATTTCACAGTAATATTCATACCTAAAATTTTGTTGAACATGCTCTCAGAATGTCCCAAATTCAAAGTAATTTTTACAATTTTTTTGGGGGAGGCCCCCCAGACCCCCGCCGCTGGTTGTCGTCTTTGGCGATCACGCCGCCACCGCCGCCCCTCCCCTTTCAAAGTACCTAGCTACGCCACTGAATTGGATTATTGTCATTGGGGCCCGCAAAAGCATATTCCGCACAGGGCCCGAAAAACCCTAAGACCGGTGTAGCAGTCCAAGAGTTACTGCAGGCCAAAAGTTACAAGGGTTACCAAATATTTCATTTAAATTTTATTTAATTTTGTTTTGAAAAATAATTAAATTTTTAACCTCTTTAAAGGTCAGATTAATAATTATAAGTATTTTGTAATGTTAACTGAAAAGCTTGCATTAGTTTGAGAGCAATAAATTCATTACACTTAGTTGAAACAATTTTCGCTTTTCTATAGATTGCGAAAACGCCGGGCACCCCTTGTAACTTTTGGACTGACAGGAACTTCCAGACTGCAACGAAGCAGAAGCAGCCCAAAAGTTACTGCTATTGTAAGTGGGTGTGCTTTTTCGAAATTCGTTTGGGAAAACTTGTAAATGGACCGAAAATTTTTAAACTTCGCTTGGTCAGTAGAATAAACCTTCTGCAACCAATGCGAAAGATGAATTCCAAGGATAAATATTCTCACCACGAAACCATTATTCTTGACTTTAAAGTTTCGTGCCACGTGTTTTCGATGAAAGACCAACGGAAATTCATTGAAATCTCAAAGTGTTCAATACTTTCGTAAAAGTTAAAGCCTTCCCCGCGTGTGAGACTGTGATAGACTACTCACTGAAGGTTGATGGCGTTTTGACTACCGGTTGGCCTACATGTAGCCTAAGTTACTTTATATTTCTTCAAACCGGTAGTTACGAAAAACCAGACCAAAAATAGGCTTAGTGCTTCATTCACTAGAAAACTTTGGTTTTAATTTTCATGAAATACATTACAATGGGTCATTAGTCAAAGACTATGTTCGTCAACTACAACTCAAGACCAGCGGCTAACAAGTCAGCCTTCAAATGCAAACTTTGCACGATATATTAAGGCCTGTAGCTTATTAAATGCCACCATTTCACGTATAGTGACGATTCAAACTTTGAATTCTTTGGAGCGATGATCAATTAAATTAATAGTTTCAACAGCGCCATATAGCCTACAACGAGTCAATAAAACACTCATAACACTACATTGTGAATCGTAGGTTGCATCATATAGACCGGGAGCCAGGTCGATTTATTTGACTGTCTGGCTCAGTAAGGTTTGACAAGTGTTTCTAGACTGAAATTTTGTGTAGATTTCAAAAATAAACATCTTACTTGCATTAGCCTGACCGTTTTTGTTATATTAAGCATTTTCCGAGATGAAACTTGTCAATATCGCTATATCCGTTATACATATACAAAATACAACAATTTGTTGTATTTTGTTATATCCCGTGGTGGCTAACTGCTCCTGAACCATCAACTGCTCCAAAAAAATGACCAACTGTTCATTCACTCCTTCCTTAATTATCAAGCAATTGATGGTGCCATTGCGGGTGTAGCTCTGAACGGTTTTGGAAAACATATGTGGTATCTAGCAGAAGAGCTTGTACCGTTGGCTTTTTTGAGTCAGAGTGTGAAAACTTCAACCAAAGAACTGATGGCACAAAAAGTGAACTTAGTTAAAAATGACGGTGTGTGCACAAAAAGGTATGGCTCTGGATTTGGAAAACCTTGTTTCCCTGAACTCCCAGCAGACACATATAGGGATCTCCAAGACTATATTGGAGAAGACTCTTGGTCATTTTTTAAAATCTTGAAAATTGACTCAGCATTTTTAAGTGAACCTATCGAAAGCTGGGATGACAATGAGACTTACAAAATTGCAAAAACAATTGTGAATAACATCAGTATGGTTAATGACACAGCAGAGCGAGGAGTCAAACTGGTCCAGGATTTTCATGGGACTGCTGTCAAGGAAGAACGATACCGAAACATTGTACAAGTAGTAGAGAATTCCCGAAAAAAATTACCAAACCAAAGAAATAGGAAAATAGATTCAGCGTCATGGTATCTGACAATCTAATTGCGAGTTTACTGTTTCATTACCTGTGTGACCTTTATGATGTGAAATTCGTGTAAGGTTATTGCTGTACAATATCTATCACAATTACAATAGATGTTGCACTGTTCTTTCTTTGTTTGTTTGTTTGTTTGTTTATCTTTATCCTGCATTGCGGGAAAGCGGACTTGAGCGCTATGCATCGGTGTACGCCTTCCGACGTACACCTGACCCACGCTGCAGCCGACTGCAATGTCTGTTTCCGGTTGTCTACTCTATTTATGACTGAAATTTGGTACTACCCATTACTCGAAATCGATCACTGGGTAGAGGCAAATATCGTAAAGTTTCTTGCCCAGAGAAACAACAGCAAGTGCGGGTGGCTGGAGTCGAACATACAGGCTCTCGACTGCGAGCCCAACGCGCTAACCACTCGGCCACTGCTGCCGTTTGTTTTCAATGATATACATCTCAATGAGTTGCATTTGTTGAAACTTTGCATATTTGAAGTCAAGTCCAAGCGGTTACGTTAGCTTAAACTTATGAAAAGCAGGTTTTCTGCCACTTAGTGGCTAGAATCACTAAAACTAGCAGCAAAAATGAACTCACCACCCTTGAAAATGGGGGGTTAGACACCAGTTTTGCTTCAATTGGATGAACATTTAAGGAGATAATTGTTTTTATGTTTTAGCCAGTAGAGGCAGTATTGCGCTAGGGGAAATCACAAAACTGCCCATATTTCTGCATCCCATTGGCCAATTCAGATAATTTTTTTTTTAATTATGCACAATGAAGAGGGGTATGTTTCCAAAGTAAATATGCAGTTGCATCTTGTAAGCAGCTCCATCTAGTGGCGATGATGTGAAGAAAATGCAGTTAGTCCCCTTAGAAAATGGCCGGGTGGGGGGGGGGGTTAAACTTTGTCCAATCAAAATGAAACTTTGCAAAAGTTGTTTTCTAAGATAACCTCATCAGCAAAAAAATTCAGGCTTTTTGCTGAAGTTGGGGGGGCAAATTGTGCACCCTAACGGATATAGCGATATTGACAAGTTTCATCTCGGAAAATGCTTAATATAACAAAAACGGTCAGGCTAGTGCAAGTAAGAGGTTTATTCTTGAAATCTACACAAAATTTCAGTCTGGAAACACTTGTCAAACCTTACTGAGCCAGACAGTCAAATAAATCGACCTGGCTCCCGGTCTAATAGCACAATCAGGATGACAGCAAAAGATTATAGGCTAAGTGGTCATCTAGACAATCACCTCCCCATGCAAATTTATTTGCCAACGTACGTAAGGCACGGACACAACTTCAAATGGTAATTAATACATACAAATCAGGTTAAAATGATAGCCTACGTAAATTGTTAAGTTACAAATTATAATTACATTCCAATACAGCAACAATTTCTGGTACAAAAGTCATCTTTTAACTTTCATCTTATTTTCGCTTCATTCCCAATTACGTTTCTGCTATAAACCATGTTGTTAAGATGCAATGGTGGATATGTCTTCAAGTTCAACATGTTTCCAATGTTGAAATCATTTATACAAATCTGCTGCAAGCGTCAAATCTGACAACCCTGTTTTTGTAACTCCTGGACTGGCAGTTAACTTTCAGACCGCATATACGCGGTCCAGAAGTTACGGTAACTTTCAGACCGCAGTAACTCCTGGACCGTTACACCGGCACTGATAAGGATGGTCATTTATTTTTTGTTTGGATGCAAAACAAAACGTAGGCTACATCAAACAACACCGTAAAGTGTACATCCAATGCGAGAGTGCGGAGACCGTAGCCCTATAGCCTAAAGGCGTAGGAGTTCGTCGAGTCTGCAGTCTCTCATTCAAACAGTTAGGCTATATGAAAGCAAGTATTGCGTTTTTAAATAGCAAATTGACTCAGGGATGTTGAGCATGCATATTGCATAGTTTCAGAAAGTAGATTAAGAGAACTACAATTTTTTGTGTCCCACAAAAACTAACTAAATGTAAATGATGTAATATTCCAAAGTAAACATTGCTCACTCAAATAGCGTAGTTAACAATTAAATTAATAAATTTCAGTGTTAACGGAGATAGGTCATGAAGTGAAATGTGCTGTGAAAACATTTAATAAGTAAAACGAAGGTGAAGACACCTCAGATAGATTTTCAAGGTTTTATTCTGCTATAGGTTACGCAAAACAAATTTTCAAGAAATAAGTTTTTAAAATCCTTCTGTGGTCGTGAATAAGGTTTTTATGAAACGATAGGCTAACCAAAATTTTAAATCAAACCTTCTACCCAAATCCACTTTTAGTTCGACGAATTCAATTACATACGAAGCGACCAGTCCTATGGTTGCATACAAAATGTCCGCCCCGTTAGCTCAGTCGTTACGCGCCCGGCTCAAGATCACGCGGCGCTGGTTCGACTCTTGGGGTGTGCGATTGAGCAACGCATTTCAGGACTGCTATCCATTCAGCGGCACCTAATGAATGGAATTATTCCTGGCAACAACACTTCAACAATCGGATAACTTCACTTTGTCAATCTCGGTAACCGGCCCTGCGTCAAGAGCCTCTACAAGTATGCGAAACTACCAGGAATAACGTATCAAGGCTTTATCAGTCCGAGGATAAAAATTGAAAAACCAACCAAAATGTGCATTTTGTAAAAAAAAACATCGTTGCACTAAATAATAAAACATGCCTGAAAAGCAACCAAAACATGGTGATAATTTTCTTGGTGGGCAACGCCCCCACGTCCAACATTGGGTGCCTTGGGGCCAGTGTTGTACGTTGACGCTGAGGCTAGCGCCGTCAATTTATTTTTTAGTTGACGGAAGTGATAGCGCCGTCAACTATTTGGCCGATTTTAAGCGTCAAGCGCTATGCGTCATTTTTTGTTTTTATGGAAAATCTCATTTCACAATCAGAGTTTCACAATGTATTCTGGCCATCGCGACTCATTCGAATTACCCGTTTTAGCGTTGGTTGGAATGGCTACCTGGAAAATACAAGCGGAAGAAGTTCGCCAAATGGTGATCACTCATATCGTGAGCAGTATAGAGAAGGAGGGATCAAAGAGAGAAAAAAGAAAATCAATGAATGTCATCGCGGAGGTTGAGCATACATTATTTCAAGAGCTCTATACCCTTGAAAACAACGCTGTTGGTGCAGTAGACCTCGTTAAAAGATTTATATATGCTAAACCATCACAGCACGCTTGGAACAGTGATCCCTTTCCGAGTAAACGTTTTCAAGACATGTTCTTGAAATACAACACACCAATACCATTCAGCGCTAATGTGGAACGCATGTTTTCACTTGGAAAGGACATCATGCGTCCCAAACGCAGCAGATTGTCAGACAAACGTTTTGAAATGCTTGTGTTTCTACAAATAAATAACTAATAAGCTAAGCAACTAATTACAATACCGTCTCAAAACATAAAACCTGCTCTTTATTTATAGCCATTGTTTGCCTAAACTTGGTTGCAATACTTCCGTCTTGTGAGACCCTGGCTAAAATAGCGCTAGAAATTAGCGCTGACGCCGTCAATTTCTTTAGGAGCTTACGCAATACTTTACGCCGTAAAGTTTTTAGGCAATTCGCGCTGACGCCGTCAATTTATTTTATTGACCCGTACAACACTGCTTGAGGCTTGTTAATAGATTTCGGAGGGGGCCAAGATGATGCTCACGTGGCTTCTGGGTGTGCGCTTGAAGAACGTATTTCAGAACTGCTCACCATTCAGCGGCAACTAGTGGATAGTTTAATTCACAGACAACTTCACTCTGTCAAAATCGGTGCCAAAGCTGACCCTGTGTTGGTGGTTTAAAGCCTCTACTTTCTACAAGTAGGGGAGAGTGCCCAACAGTGCCCCGGGTGCCTACAGTGCCCCTCCCATCGTTTTTCACAATCCGTGACAAATTATTCACTCAAGCGTGCATTACCATGGCCACGTGGTCCGTAGAAGCTGCTGAAACTAAGTTAGGCAGAAATAAGTCATTGCTAGGAGTAGGCAGAAGTGAAAGTTTGTTTTAGGTGGTAAAAAGTAAATTTTCAGAACTGTATTACTTTTTTTGTTACAGTTTTTACGGTGGCTTCAGAGATGCTTCACAAGTTTTTTATGTTTGGTCAGTCACTAGACTAGGTTTCAGTAATAACGTTTCAGATCGTAGGCCTGGGTAAAAAAAACTGACGCCATTTTATCTTGTAGGCCCGTGGTTCCAACAGTGCCCCACCCTGAGGTCTCCTACAGTGCCCCGGTGGAGCACTGTTGGAAGCCATGAGATTTTATTAATCAATGTACAGTGCCAAAATGATTATCAACATTTTATGTTCTAAATGGCAGATTGTTAGGTATTTTCTGAATTAAAAAGCTATTTGTGTCCTCTTATCAAGAAATGGCAAGACGTAAGATTGGAAATTGTCCTCCTAAGGACATGAAGGAAGCTTGCAAGTGTGTGCTGAATGGTACTATGAGTCAGCGAAAAGCTGTTAAAAGCTTTGGCGTTAATAGGCGTTCACTGGCACGATACATGAAGAAATGCCAGAGTGGTGGACTGGACGATATGCAGCTGTCCGACTTTGAACCAAACTATGGGGTAAATGCAATATTTTCAGCCACAGAGCAAAAAGCTGTGAGTTGCTATTTCATAAGGACTGCCAAGCTGCATTATGGCTTTACTTTCAAAAATGCAAGACTTTTTGCATATGAGCTTGCTGTTAAATATAATAAGGCAATTCCGCCAAGCTGGACGAGAGAGAAAATGGCTGGAAAAAAATGGCTGAATTCTTTTATGAAAAGACATCCTGAACTATCTTTAAGAAAACCTGAACTGACCAGCTTGTCTCGAGAAACTGGTTTTAACCGCATTGTCGTTAGCGAATTTTTTGACAATCTAAGAAGAGTGTGCGAAAAAAACAACTTTAGTCCAGATCGCATTTACAATGTGGATGAAACTGGGCTAAGCACAGTCCAGAATGCAGGCAGGGTAATTGCAGAAACTGGATCTCGCCAAGTAGGGCAGGTAACCTCTGCAGAAAAGGGGATTACCACTACAGCAATTTGCTGTATTAATGCACTGGGAAATGCCATTCCTCCAGCGATGGTGTTTCCCCGTGTCCATTTTAAAGACCACATGATCAACGGAGCACCAGCAGGAACAATTGGTTTTGCTAACATATCAGGGTGGTCAAACACCGAAATCTTTTCGCAATGGCTACAACATTTTGTGAAATTTTCCCACCCCACTGAGGAAGCTCCAGTCCTTCTTCTCATGGACAACCATGTATCACACATTGGTGTGCAGTCATTGGACTACGCAAAAGAAAACCATGTTGTGCTTTTGACGTTTCCTCCGCATTGCTCACACAAGTTGCAGCCGCTTGATGTTTGTGTGTATGGCCCACTGAAAACTTACTATCACCAAGAGTGCAGCAATTGGATGCTAAACAACCCGTCCAAACGCGTAACTATCTATGAAGTTGGCGAGTTGTTTGCAAGAGCCTATGTCAAAGCATTTAACCAGCAAAATATCACCTCCAGCTTCAGAAAAACTGGATGTTTTCCATTTGCCGATAACATCTTTAGCGACGATGATTTTGCTCCATCTGAAGTTACGAATCAGCCAGCTCCAGAATTCGACTCTGAGGTACAAGCCCCAGCTTCATCCAGTGTTGATGAGCAAGAGGTTGAAGGCAGAATCTCTGAAGGTACAATAGCAACTCTTGAACTGCCCGTTACGTCACCAGTTCAAACTGACTTCACTCCGGAAGTAGTACGGCCGTACCCAAAAGCACAAGCCAGTCTCACAACTACTGAAAAACCCAAAAGAAAGCGAAGAGAAAAGGGAAGATCATTAATTCTCACCAATACTCCCGTCAAGAACAGAATCACTGCGCAGCTTAGTGAAAAGAAAAATCCTCCAGCCAAGAATAAAAAGAAGGAAGCCAATAAGCTGAAGAAGAAACAGAAAACCATCACAAAACCCAAACCTGTTAGACGTGCTCTTTAAGTGGCTTCTATCGATAATGAAGGTGCTTCCTCGACCTCTGATAAAATTTATTTTTGCACTGTTTGCCAAGAACAATACAGTGCAGAAGATCCAGAAGACTGGGTGCAATGCTGTTGTTTTGGTTGCAATGCATGCTCCAATGAAAGATCTTCAAGCAAACATTATTGCACCAATTGGTCGCATGAAATCTGCTTAAACAGCGATGAAACACCCCTGTGTTTTGACTGTGAGGAATCTTCGAGTGCCTGTCCTGGAAACAAGTGAATCTTGTCATTTTTGTGTCATTGCAATATTATAGGTGTTGGGGAGTTTTTGGTATGTTTCTAAATTTCGGCTGTGGAAGAAGCTTCCAGTGCCTGAACTATATGTAGGCTTATTGTTTAGTAATTTTGTCTGTCAGATTTGATTATTTTTCTCCATAAATCAAGCCATTTCTTGTGAACCACATGTCAATATGGGCCTACCAAAGTGTGTTGTGTCTGTATCTTGTGTTAATTATAGCCTACCTTCCATGTTGGCTAAATCAATGATGTCTTTAATTTCTTGCATTGCATGTTCTTTCACTGATTGACTGTTGAATAAACACCTTCCTTGTCATTGCAATTGGTAGTTAGGTCATAACACCAAAGCTTTTAAAAAGGTAATTACAGCTCTGATTAAATCAACTTGAGCTGTTCTATAAGCTACAGCTCAGTGTGTTAGTTTGGTTCCTTGAAACCCATTCGCTATCTTTCGTTTAAGCACAGTCACCACGATGGATAGATAGCATGTCCCACATGTTATGATATTGTTGCTGGTATATTTTGTGTCTGTGATAATTGTGTAGCCTATGTAGCCTACCACTTTTTAAAGGTTTTGTCTTGACCTGACCAGCTCAGTGTCATCCATCATGTGATATACTACCGGTACTAACACAAGTTTTATACCTAGGGTAATCATTGCAAAAAGAGTGGCTCAACATTGCAACTAAACACATCAATTACTTTGATAGGGGCACTGTTGGATCCTACCCGGGGCACTGTTAGATACCATATCCAACAGTGCCCCACTTTGACAGGTGATTTTTAACGCCTGATTATGAAAGTTATGTAAAACTTTTAAACTTTTTTTTATGTGGAAATACTAAAGAAAAGGAGGAATTTTCATAATAGAAAAAAAAAATTTGAAAAATTTTTTTTTTTGATGTCTAAACCTCAATTTTCCAAAAATCGGGGCACTGTTGGTCACTCTCCCCTATACGACAATGCTAGGAATAACCTATCAAAGGCTTTGTCAGTCCGAAGAGATATTAGCGCAGTAAGCTATTTTCGGAAAATTTCCCCCGACAAAAGATGGATTTGAAAAATCTAACATTTTTTTAAAATTTTGTTCTGGCGAAGAAAGCACAACAGATAAGAAGGCTCTGTTGTGGAAACTCTAGGAGTTTTTGAAAGGGAAGAGTTACTCTAACGTATACCTTGGCCTGTAGCGTTACCAACTGTCTGAGCCCCAGCAATAGACAAACATAGCATTATCAGACCCAATAACTCAGTTGGTTAGCGCGTGACTTCGTGAACGAAGAAGCTTCAAGATCACGCAGCATGTTCGTTCGATTCTCGGGGTCTGTGCTTAACCAACGCATTTTAAAACCTGCTCTCCGTTCAACGACATCTTATGGATAGAGTAATTTCCCCACAACACTTTAACAATCTGAAACTTCACTGTCAATCTCAGTGTATTTCACTGTCAATATCTACAAGTATGTGAAATTGCTAGGATTAAGCTCTCAAAGAAGCTTTCCCAGCCCGAGGATGATAAAGATTCAATCAACCAGGGTTATCATATTTGAAACTTGGATGAGTGGTAGACTGAGAAACTCACCCCTGGATGCAGTCCAACGGACAAAGAGGCACCACCCAGTATCAAGGCGTGACACCAAATACGACATGTTTATTTGTTTCACCCAATCGTCTTACCATTAAATTCTGGAGCTTGAGACAAGAGTGAGGTTAATAGAATTCTACACGGCCTTCACTTCAAATCTCTCGCAAGCAGGGACGCCGGAACGATTTTTGAATGGGGAGGGAGCAGAATTATGAAAAAAGGGCACTTTTTTAAGTTTTAAGATAAGATGTAGCCATGATGCTGGGCAGTTCGTTAATCGTTTTCCCCTATTGGCCATATAAATCGAAATGTGAGACAGATGAAGATAAATGAATGAAATATATTGAAATAGCTTGAAGAAGAAACAAAAGATAAATCTCACGTTCATAGCGTCACAATCTGCTGCAAAGTATAAAAATTGTTTGCGGGATAATTTGTATAGGCTACTGTATATGGAAAAGTATCAAACCAATCCAAAGTAGGCCTACATTTTACGCGCGTCGGCTGCTCGAATGAACTCATTTGCAACAGCTTCTAAGTCAATGGTGTACATCACTTGTTTGTAAATAGTCGCAAACATTCGGTTGTTTAAACTGTGTAGGCTTATATGTCATTGTGGTACGAAGCCACATTTTTACTCGCCTCGTGGCGTTAAAACTGCGTTCAGCATTCACCTTTCCCAATTTGACGCTATATCATAACGGCTTACTTACTCTTTCCTTCTAAACAATTTTAACTTCCAGATTCTCACACTCTTTGCTATGCTAAGACGTTTAATCGTTTATATAGGCTACCATTAGGGGTGTTCAATTTCGATTATTTCAATATTCGAAATTCAATTTATTTTCGATTTCCGAATTTCGAATATCACAACTATTCACCAAACTGCAAAATGTGATATTATTGAAAGAAACGACATGAAAATTCGCTAGAAAACGCGAAAAAAAGCCATGAAAATTTGCAAAAAACAAACACAAAATAACGTCTACAGCTCCAGGCCCAAGTTGGTGTTTATGAACACAAGCTGATCGACATGATCACCCGTCAGTCGGGATCTCAGCTTCGTGACGGTCAGGCCAGCTTTTGAAAACGATCGCTCCGCTGGAGCCGAGGTCGCTGGGATCCCAAACACTTCAAGTTCATTTTCACAGCGAGCGATTCACTGCCGCGACATATCACTGCAGAGGTTTCGACTCGAAAGCGACATCGAGTATGTTTGCAAGCGCATAAAGCTAAACGCACGCTCCGTCTACGTAAGCAAATTATGTTGTTTTTGGGTGCATTCAACATCTGATGACACTGAATCGACACAAAATGGTAGATTTTTGCTATGTCCCAGGAAGCAAAATCAGTCATTTTTACATTGATTCAACATCTGCAAACATTAAATCAATGTAAAAATGACAGATTTTGTTGTCTGGTGTTGGATTGTAGCATCGCAACTCGTTCTAGTGATTATTTATCGCGAAGCTGTTGCGGTTTGCATTCAAAAAGTGTTTTCCTGCTGCCGATCGCTAGTTCATCTATTGTTTTATGTATCAATACAGCATAAAAATTTGCCCCCACACAGAAATATGCGCAGTCCCGTAGCCAGCCAGGGGTCAAGGGGGGCCTCCCCCCTGAAAAAAAAATTCGCCCCCCCCCTTGCTCTGCGGTCTGGCTACAGCCCTGCCCCCACGGCTTAGGCGCCTATGGATTCGGTAAAAATGGATAAAACTGCGACAAAGCTCAGCCTACACTTTCTGCTATTGCACAACCTAGCTATCTTCATTCTTAAGAGAAATTTGGCATTAAAAATGCCAACCTGGCATCCCTGGCCGTTGGACCCGCGAGAGCGTGTGATAGTCACGTGATCGACGATGCGCATGCGTCGAAGTCTTTTTTCGCTTGCAAAATGCGACAAGACAGATTTCGCGCCACTCGCGTTACTTTCAACCGCGTTCAGCCGAAAGGGCGGCTATAATTTCGAATATGTCCGATACTAAAAACGAATTTCGAATATCACCTTAATCGAAAATGAACACCCCTAGCTACCATTTCTTTACTACATTTCTGTATCACTCAGATCTTTTTTGTAACTAAAATCAAGACCATGACGAACATTTTCTTTTTTCATAAGTCTGCCATCAACAATATCCCGACCATCCGCCCTACCTTCGGTCCTATGCAATGCAAAACGGTCGTTCGTGGTGCCTCGAATCATTGGCATTTGATTTTCACAGCTGGTGGTAGCATCAAACATAGTTGTGACGAAACTGTCTTTGAAGAAGCATAGGAGTGGTAGAATTTCAATAAATTATGTTGGGAATTATGTGAAGAACTACATACCGGTATACGAAAAACAATAGCACGAAAGGGCATTATGTAACCTCCTGTGATACAGAATTTTGTGTGTGAATATTATTTTGAGGCAAAATGAAAGATTGTAATTAAGCTAAAAGCGAGTAGCAGAAATTGTTATACTGAAAAATGTGCAGTAGCTCACATGACCTTAAAAGGGCACCATTGCCCCCCTTCCAGAAAACTTTGAGGGCAGGGGACGATCGCTCCCCCCCCTGCCTCCCGCGCCCCTGCTCGCAAGACAGGCATCGTTTATATCAAGCAGGATTTTCTGAAATGATTGTGATTCAGTAGAACTCGGTTAATCCGGATTCGATTTGACCGGTGATTCTATCCGGATTAGGCGAAGATCCGGATTAACCGATGACGGTTCTATCAAGCCTGACTCATTTGTACTTCCAGTTTCATCCGGATTAGGCGAAGATCCGGATTAACCGAATCCGGATTAACCGAATCCGGATTAACCGAGTTCTACAAATATGAAAATGCCGATGACAAATAAATCTTACATGGGGCGTGGATGGTAAACCTGTAGCTTAACAAAAGATTCGGTAAATTTCGTAAAATCCCACAGATGACACATCAAATAATACATTCATTTTTATTGTGGAACGGAAAACATATCTTTGATAGCCTAGGTAAACAATTATAAATGTCTTTATTGACTTTTTTTTATCTCTGGTGCATCCACAGTCAAACAAACATAAGTTTAATAACAAACTAGTTGCAAGTTTGAAAATATCCTGAACTTCAAATCAATCCGAACCTTGACTTTGAGTTTTTGCATGTACTAGTTTGGTACATGTCATGTAGTTTTGTTTGTGTTTATTAATATATGAAGTATATTGCCTGAGTGCCAATTCCATTTTCTGATTGTAAATGCAGATCGCAGTAAAGCAAAATACTTTTTGCACGGCAGCACATCCGTATCTTACTAATAGTGAATTCAAAAAACACAAGAGTAATAATTTAAACCAGACAAGAAAACAACCAGCATATTTACATAGCAAAGAACAGCAAATAACGTTTAAGCAGCAAAATTGTCCTGACCATTGTCAGAAAAAAAGATAGACGAGAATATTAAAGGCAGTTTAAATCGACACATTTAGAACGAATTAATCTGTTGTTGAACAATGCTGAGAGATGCAGGATATCTTTCATTGCGTCAAAACGGCGTGGATTATCCAATAGTTTTACTTTTGGATGGAAAGCGATCTTTAGACAAGGATTAATCAACTGGTCGACCGTCTGATCCAAATTTATGAACTTTAGCATTGGCCTTTATCCACGGATGAACCACAACTTCATCTAATGGAAGCCTGTGTTTTGGATTGATTTTTAGCAAACGGCGGATAAGATCTCTAGGCCCCTCAGACACATGTGGAGGAAAATCGTATTGCAAACTAGTAATCCGCTTGTAAGTGTCTTCATTGTTTCGAGACTCAAACGGAGGCTTTCCAACAAGAAACTCATAGCACAAAATTCCCAAAGTCCATAAATCCACATTTGCATCGTGGTTGTTGCCTACGACCATTTCAGGTGGGAGATAATCGAGAGTTCCACAAAGAGTCTGTCGCTTTGATGATGGTGCGTGTACAGACCAACCAAAATCAGCTATCTTAAGTTCACCTCGAAGTCCCATTAGCAGATTTTCTGGTTTTATATCCCGATGTATAACATTTTTGCTGTGACAGTATCTAAGAGCATCTGCCAATTCTGCAATGTATGTCGCAGTCATCTCCTCAGAGAATCGCTTTTGTTTTTGTAGTTCCTTATACATTTCACCGCGTGGCGCATACTCTAAAATAAGGTAGACACGAGTTTCGTCGTGAAAGTATCCATACAGACGGAGAATATGTGGGTGTCGTAAATGAGACTGAATTTCAATTTCTCTGCGCAATTGATGTTCAACATTGCTTTTCACTAGCTGCGACTTGAAAAGAACTTTTAAAGCAACAATAAACTTGCTCTTCTTTTCTCTTGCAAGGTAGACACTACCAAACTTGCCACGCCCCAGTGGCTTGCCAATATCAAAATTTTTCAACGACCATGTTCTATTGGGATCTTTCCCACTTTCTTTGCCACTGGCAGTTGACGCCTTTAGAACATTAGGGGCAACGTTTTCATCATTTGCTTCGCTCATGCCGTTGATGGAAATACATATAACATCAAATTTTAAATAAAAAAATCGAAATACTAACCTGCATGTATTGTAAAAGAGTTTGTAAATACAAGAAAAAACAACAGCAAGTTTTTCACAACCATTTTAAGTTGTTGAATCCATTTAAATCAGTGGTTCCCAAAGTGGGCGCCAGCGCCCCCCTGGGGGCGTTTGCGACCATAAAGGGGGCGCTGGTTACAAAGTGGGCGTTTGGGGGGCGCTGAGAGCAAATCGGGGTAGTTACAAGAAGAGGATTGCAAAGCATTTTTGTCATGTTTCGCTTCAAAGAAGTGCAAAAGAAGACGGTGACTATAAGAGCTCTGTGGCAGATATTGTGGCAATTATGTTGGCAACTTCGCTCCGCAGTAGCCTACCTCACAAGTTAGTTGAGGTCGTAACGTAACGCATGACAATTTGAAGCACTGCGGTTACGCAAATCCGATTTTACAATCCGACAATATTTTGGTCTAGCATTCGTCTTAATTTGTCTATGAAGACTGACATCAAAGCAGTGAATAAAATTAAAGCGCACGCTCTGAATACACGCTCATTCAAACGATTGTGCAATGAGAATGATGAAGCTTTTGAGCGCTTACTACTCCACACCGAAGTACGATCGCTTTCCAAGAGAAATTGCCTTGCACGATTTTATTCCCTGTTTGAAACTATCGTGGAATTTCTAAATAGTTGTGACCCTGGCCTTGCGAATGACGTCCTGGTTGTGAGAAATGATATCGCCTACTTGTCAGACATATTTTCCAATTTTAATGAATTGAAATTATCCTATCAGGGTAACGAAATAAGCTCGTGTTGTATCAGCGAAATTTAGCTAGACGAGAATTTTTCCAATTCTCAAGCTTGCATCAACTTGATACCAGTGACAAAGGCATATCTGATGTTGATATAGACGTACAGTAATCATCTTCAAGAAGTACACAAAGGCATGGGAGTTCGATTCCAGGATGTATTCCAGTTAGAAATCCATGACTGGATAATCGACCTCTTCTGTGATATTTCCGAACATGGAATTTTTGAGAAAGAACTGATAACATTGTAAAGCGATTTTGCACTCAAAACGAAGTTCAATATCTCGTATCAATCGTTCTGGCTACAGAACTAAATCAAAGAGAAATACCCTCACGTGTGGAATCGGGTCAAAGTTTTTATCATTGCCTTTCCCAGCTCATGTTTGGTGGAACGTGCTTTCAGTGCCGTGACAACGCTTCTGGATAACAAAAGAAACCGTCTTGATATAGTTAGATGGGGAGACTTAAGATTGTTCCCATCCTAATTGAAACCCGATCTCAAGAGGCTGATGGCATTGCACCAACCTCATCGGTCTCATTGGAGTTAGACTGTGATAAATGGAAAAAAAACTTTGGTTTTACTTTTTTTGTCGAAGGGGGCGTTTGATACTCTGTTCGTTGTCCAGGGGGGCGCTATTAAAAAAAAGTTTGGGAAACACTGATTTAAATGGTTAAATAACCCATGCTAAGTTACATACTGTCACATTTGCTACAAAACAGGTAATGTGGGAATGAAACACTTAAAAGAACAATTCCGAACAAAGTGGTTCGACAGTTTTCTCAAATAGAGAGATACACCAACCATTCACTGAATTTATAAAATTTCAATTCTTGCATCAATTCTGAAGTACTGTAGTGATTTTTCAAAGTTGTGGATCCTACAAAAGACAAATTCGAAAATGTTTATCCTCAGAGTTGAAATATATCACTGATTCTCTTAGTGTGCAATGTGCATCCTCAAACAAGGCTCTGTTTGATGGGTCTGCTACTATTCGGCGAGTCCGATTCGACTAGTCCGATTCGGCGAGTTCCCTATTCGGCGAGTTCCCTATTCGGCGAGAGCCTTTTTTGGCGAGTGCCCTATTTTGTTCGCGTTTTGTCGCTTCTACCTTTTTCTACACCTTTGCTATGTTGACGTGTATTGTTTTTGATATGATGGTCAAAAATAAAAATAACTGAACTGACATGACGAATTTTAATTTAATAGTTCAAACATTGTATTTTTATTCCTTTCTGCACGATTTCAATGTTTTGCGACGTTAAAACGATGTAAAAACGGCAATTGTAATTAGGCTACGGTACCCGATAATTTCCTTTTAAAAATTTCAAAAACTTGCCGAATAGGGCACTCGCCGAAAAAGGCTCTCGCCGAATAGGGAACTCGCCGAATCGGACTAGTCGAATCGGACTCGCCGAATCGGACTTGCCGAAACGGGCCATTCCGCTGTTTGATAGCCGATGGAATGGACTGGCTAATATAACAAGATTGCCTTGCAACGTTTTGAACATAAAATGAGTCTAAAACCCATGGAAATCAAATAGGCTGCAACAAGTAGGCTACCGCACCAAGAGGGTAATTGGCAACCAAGAAAATGTACTAATTTTATCAGACAATTCCCAAATAACTAAATAAAATTTTAAATAAAGCTTATCTGAAAACCTCCACTGAAGCCTTAACAGACGATTCAATTGAAGCGCTTAAACATATCAATTGTTCATTTAGATCTAAATCTGAAATTTCAAAACAAATCCTATGTAATATTAAGTGAAAACGTCGGTAAAGCATATCTCGCTTAAAAGTAGAGATGTACCGATACCGGTACCAATATTTTGGCTAATACCAATATCACTTTTTTTAGGTCGATACCGATATTTTGGCCGATCCTTTAGTGCAGGGGCGTGCAACTATTTACCGCAATGGGCCACAACGTACAATTATAATGATGCTGAGGGCCAGTCTATCGAATAACACATGAATTTATATGAACAAATTATTTAATAGAAAAGTACACATAATCCAGTTACACGTTGAGTTTCAGATATCTTGAAGCTCAGTTTTGTAACAAGCTCAATGTCTTTCTTGTAACCATGAAATACCTCTTGCTGTTTGCTCAAAGACTTTTTCAACTGCTGCATTTTGTCAACTCGTAATTGACCCACAATGCTATCATAATTAGCAGAGTGTTTTGCACAGTAGTGTCGCTTGATATTGTACTCTTTCATTACTGCTATAGTGTTTTGACAAATCAGGCAAACAACATCTTGATTGTGTTGAACAATGAAGTAATTTATACACCACTCATTGTTGAACTTCCGCCTTTCATAATCAACCTTCTTTTTCTTACTTGTAGACATTTTTACTATGCTAAGCTTTTTGTAGAATAAATATTAATATATTCACCACACTGCACCCATAAAGTAAGATTTATGTTACTGAATCATTGCCAGAAGAACAAGGCGGTTTTCTACAACGCTTACTAATGACGCAACAATAATGCTAATGATGTAATCATGCTAAAAGTCAATAATGTTAATGATGACGTTACAAATAACAACATCCTCCAATCCAACAGTGAAAAGTATTTAAAAATAATGGGCTACTTGATGAAGAATGTGCGGGCCACGTAAATGGGTACCACGGGCCGTGCTCTGGCCCGCGGGCCGTATGTTGCACGCCTCTGCTTTAGTGTTACAAAAAGAAGCAATTTTGGTATTTGCAAGGAATTATATCAAATGCTAAGTTTTACCTTATTTGCATAAAACTAATAAAAACAGCTTTGAATTGGCATAATATTATGCATGAATTGGCATTAAAGCACAAGATCAAAAGTAAAAGCACAAGATCTTGTGCTAAAACACAAGCCGTGGCACCACCGCGACTGACAGTGACAAATCAGTCTAAAACCAAAAATCCCTTAAATTCAAAATTAGTTGTTTTCAAGTTTGGCGCTTACAATGAATAAATTCCAAAATACGCCACAAAACCAACCAACTTTGGGAATTTATAGCTAGGAGCAAGGGGAACTTCAAATTAGGTGCCCAAGGGGGCATTGTTACGTCATTATGAGTGACAATGGACGGATTTGGAAGTCCTTGGCACTTAAACATTCAAGAATTCAATCTCAACCGCATTGTTGTGTCATAATAATAGGTTTTAGTAATGAAAGACCACCGTGATTGAGGACTGGGGTATAAGGGAAGAAACATTATATCATAATTGGGGTTTCTGAAAAATTAATAATAAAGGGTTTGCGCAAACTCTCCAAATAGGCTATCTTAATTGATAATAAGATGTAAAATGTAAACCAAGTCATTTGTGTAGCCGCACAAAAACTATTCGACAAGTAATGTGCAACCTAAGGGTGGTAGGCACTTTAACATACTGATATCCCATTCGCCCACGAACCATCAACCAATCAGTAGCTACGCTGTTCATGACGTCATCAAGGTGGCGTTTCTCGGAACAGAGGAAAATTGCAACTTCCCACCACTGCTATTGCTCTTGTTTGTTGTGTAATTACCAAAAAAAGTTTAAAGTAATATCAATTCTTTAGCTGAATGCTGAAATGGTCACAATTGGACGGACAACCTAACATCTGATGGTTCGTTTTCGTGGTTCGGGTTAGTTCAATTCAGTATCAGTATGTTAAAGTTCCTACCCCTAAGGGCGCTTGTCGTTTGGTTGAAAGGCTTTTGCCAGGCCAAGACTACCCAGGTAGAAAAAATGTATAAGTTTACATCGTTTTCACGTTGTTAAACGTTTAAAAAACCCATGTAACTTGGCTGTTTTTAGTAAACTGGTTCTATCAGTTTGTGATTTAATTTCCACCTTTCGTTGTAATAAACTCATCAAGCTTAAATAATGTCAGAGTAAGTAGGCTGCGCAACAAACTCCCACAGCCACAGTTATCACCACTTGCTGCTGACAAGTCAAAGAACGTCTACGGCAGGGGTGCACAACCTTTTTGCTATTGCCGGCCGCATTCAGATTAATTCAGTAAATCACGGCCGCTAGTGAATCTTAAATGATGTTTTTTTAATTTGTGTTGTCTACAGTAAGAGAAGAATTTATTTGTTAATGTCTAATAAACTTATCATACTTATATACCTAATAGTGCCATGAAACATCAAACACTTTTGAAATGAATTTATTCTGTCGGTGACATTGCAACTACTGACTCCTTTGATTTTGCATGATACGAGAAGATAAACTTGCAAAGTTGGGAAGTTCGCGAGATATCATCAGTCTTTGTTGAAACTCCAGGTTTCCGTCCAACAATCGCGTTCGGGACTCGTTTTTCAGGTACTGAAAGGCAGACTCGCACAAGTAAGTGCTTCCAAAAATCACAAGAGTTCCTCTTGCCAATTCTCGCAACATTGGATAATTAATCAAGTGCACTTTTCCACGTGTCAAGCAATTTTCTTCGCACTTGAACTTATAGTCACAGGCTGCTCAGTATTTTTTAATTCCACCAGTTACATCTGAAGATGTAACGGAGCACTTTTGGTTTCAACCAAGTGTGGAAAGGCAACGAGTCGAATGTTTGCGAAATTTTTTGAAAATCTTGAAAACTATCAGCAAAATCTTGCAACACAGTACCAAAAACACCAGAGAAAAGTTTGTGTTGCGCAGAATCTTAATGTCAGTCGATCCATCGATAACCAGTGAAAACAAAGTTGCTTCTTTGTTAATGTTTGTCTGCAGGCGGAGGGTCCACTGTTTGGCGATATCATCTTGACGTTGAATTGTATTACGCGAGAGAGCAATTGAAAAATAGTCAGTTTCCTTACCAGGATGAATACACTTAACAACGTCTATGAGACATCGCTTAACGAGTTCTCTATCCGAATAAGGCTTTCCCGCTACACCAAGACGATATGCCACTCTATAAGAAGCTTCGCAGCGATTATTGTTCGATTGAATGAAAGTGGACATCCAAGATGTCTCCTGTTGTCGCACACTTTACTTTAAATTTTCTACACAGATTTTCCTTGAGTCGCCTTCCAATTATGCATAATTGTGTGACATATGACGACGAAAATGCTGCTTTGCATTTTCTCTAACAGTTTTAAATACTTGACTGCATATTAAACACAGCATAGTATGCGCTGCCGTCTCCTTCATGAAATAACCCAACTCTCATTTGGAATTGAATATCCTTTTCTCCTCTGTTATTGTTCTTTTTCTTTTTAAGGACATAATGCAATATAGGCTACCGTTACAATGAAATTGGGTTGAGGAAAAAGGTTTGTCTCAAAACGATTTTAACAATATATCCTAGCCTACAAAATCTTCTGATAAAAATGTTTTTCAAGCTCTAAAATTTGAAATATTGTATATAATTACAAGGGTATCCAGTGGTTCTAGATATCTCTGTAGCCTATAATATTTAAAATACATTTCAGTTTTTTTAATGAAATAATGTTTTATTTCAACAAGGGAACAGCCGCCAACACATGCTTATTAAATTACGTGTTAACGGCCGCAGAATTATTCATCGACGGCCGCATGCGGCCGTACGACCGCAGGTTGAACACCGTTGGTCTACGGTATGTCTTTTAATGTTGCCGATTTGCGTCACATTTTTTCTTTTTTATAGTGATCCTTGCTCTTCGCTATTTCTGTTTGTTACGTTTAGATGATGTCACGTCATTATGCCGATTTGAGATATAATTTAATTCATGACGTTGTATGGATGAAAAACTTTTACAAGTTTTATACTCTGCTGAGAGTACACAAAAAACACAAATGGTAAATATTGGAGAAATTGAGTCTCCTTACCATAGACTCCTTAAGTTAAAGACTGGAACCTCCCATGCTCGAGGTTTGTAACTTGAGTCTGAATGATTAACTTGAGTCCTAGGCAAAAATGACTTCTAGAAAAGCTAGAGACACAATCTTAGAATCCTTAGGGTTTCAGCAAACATTTTATAATTTCTGGTAATGATCCTAAGAGTTTGCCGAAGTCGCTGATTGCAGTTTCCGCAAACATTGTAAAAGGAAGGTTAGGGTTGATCAGAGTTTCCGCAAACATTTAAAAAGGGTTAGGGTGTTTCCGCAAACAAACAAACTGAAAAGATCGAGGGAAAAAATAGAACAAAGCCGTAGTCGCTGATCGCAGTTTCCGTTTTTCCGCAGTTTCCGCATACATTTTAAAAGTATCCCTATTTAAAAGGTAATGATCCTAAGAGTTTTTGTTTGTTTGCGGAAACTGCGATCAGCAACTTCAGCTTTTTTTAATTTTTTCTCTCGATCTTTTCAAGGTACGAACTGACGGTACGAATTGTTCATGGTACGAATTAGGTTGCATTCGTCATTACTGAATTTAACCCCCAGAAGAAGTGAGCCCTGTCTACTAACCAGACGTCGAAATTAATGCAGATTGTCACCTAAAACACCTTGTGGTAGTTCAGCTCAGTGTACACCAAAAGAGCTCCTCATGTTCTTAAACTAAATGGCTAGTGAACAGTCACATTCAAGTTTTAATATCACCATACCAAGTTGATTTATAAAAGTAGTATCTTTAAGAAAAACAGTGATATTTATTCATAGCCCACATAATAGTTTCACAGGCCTTAAAACTCGTCTTTTTTTCCGGCAGCCATCGTGGCCTACCGAGAGCCCCTTCTCGGTGGCCAAATCTGCATGCTTGGAGGCCAAAATACAATAACGATAGCACAAGTAAATAGCATTAAACTGGCAACAATGTTAAAATGATCACTTAGCGTTGTTGAAGTCTGGGCGACGTCCTGCAATAGAATCGTTGTACCACGCATTAAATGCTTTATCGGGATTGTAATCCGGTATTGCGGGACCATCTAACGACCCTAAGTTGTTTTAACTGTTTGCAGCTCAGTAAATTGTTTTAACTGCATACCGCCTTTCATAAAGCCTGATCATTTATTCCGTTATGATGTCACCATTGAGGGTGTGAAGTCACTAACTAACCCACAGCGTTCTCAACTATGAAGACACGTGTTTTACCCACGGATGTCAACTAACCTAGTTCTCCTTTTTAACAACGATTCAATATCCAACAACATTGAATCGATATAAAAAGGACAATATTGCCAGCTGATGTAAATTAGCACTTCGGATTAACACTTCGGATTAACACTTTGTTAAAATAAACATCGGAAATTGCAAACAAGACTTACAGCGCTGGTGATAGCAGCTGGATATATTCAATACAACAGTAGTGACTATGATGCGCTGACCTAATTCTGCGCCACTCTTTGATACTACATATTTTCGACATTTAATCCACGATCATTTTATTGCGAAATTAAATAATTGGCTAGAAGAAACCGGCGGCCAAAGTTGGCCGACGGAGGAGGTAGCACAGGCGGTCATTCAAGCACTACTTAGCGGCCATGGCCGTGTTGGCCGCTTTAAGGCTTGGTTTCAATTGAAAACCTATCACATTAATTGTTATTATACCAGGAAACTCCTGCCTTAAAACTCGTGTTTTTTTCCAGCATCCATCGTGGCCTACCGAGAGCTCCTTCTCGGCGGCCAAATCTGCTTGCTTGGAGGCCAAAATACAAATAACGATAGCACAAGTAAATAGAATTAAACTTGCTACAATGCTAAAATGATTGAATTGCCATGTTGAAGCCTGCCATAGAATCGTTGTACCACGCAATAATTGCTTTATCGGGAATGTAATCCGATATTGCGGGACCAACTAACGACCAAATTGTTTCAACTGCATACCGCGGCAACACTAAAAGGCTGAAATACGGAAACGCGGAAATAAGCTGAAATAACTTTAGAATTAAAACAGTCATAGTATTTAATGATCTCACAATTGCTTCTAAATAATATCTTTCAATGATATTTCAGCATAAGAAAATGTTTGATATCTTTCAATGATATTTCAACATAAAAGTAAGTTCGGTGGTGAGTTGTGGCTAAAAATCGCATTTCCGCCTTTTTCCTATTTCAATAAATTCCATTAAACTTCGAAATTTACTCTAATAACTGTGGAATTAAAACAGTCAAAGTATTTAATGACCTCACAATTGCTTCTAAACAATATCTTTCAATAATATTTCAACATAAAAGTAGGTTCGGTGGAGAGCTGTTGTTAAAAATCGCATTTCTGCCTTTTTCCATGTTGCAACATTTCCTTCTTTCATGATGAAGTTAACGCTATGTTAAACAATATGGACGCCAAGATCGTATTTCTGCGTTTTCTACATCGGCATTAAATCGCTACTTCTGCGGACAATACGCCATTTAACGCCCGGCTTATTTCCGCGCTTCCGCATTTCCAATTTTTAGTGTTGCCCGCATACCGCCTTTCATAAAACCTGACCATTCATACCGTTATGATGTCACGATTTTGGGTGTGAAGTCACTAACCCACAGAGGAAACATTTCTCAACTCTGAAGACTGAGTGTTTTCCCCTTGGATGTCAAGTAACCTACACAGACAACAAAATCCGTCATGTTTACATTGATTCTACGTTTGGAATCATTAAATCAGGGTAAAAATGATGAATTTTGTTGTCTGGGTAGTTCTCCTTTTTAACAACGATTCAATGTCGGACAACATTAAATCTACATAAAAACAACAATATTGCCAGCCGATGTAAATTAGCACTTCGGATTAACACTTTGTTAAAATAAACGTCAGGAATTACAATCAAGACTTGGTGATCGCAGCTGGATATTTTCCATACAATGCAAATGTTCCGCACAATACAAAAGTGGTGATTATGACACGCTGACCTAATTCTGCGTCACTCTTTGATACTAGATATTTTTGACAGTTAATCTACGATCATTCTATTGCCAAATTAATTAATTAGCTAGAGGAAACCGGCGGCCAAATTGGCCGACTGAGGAGGTAGCACTGGCGGTCATTCAAGCACTACTTAGCGGTCATGGCTGCGATGGCCACCGGCTGCTTTAAGGCTTGGAACTAGACCATCACATTTTAAACAGTGCAATACAATGGTCACCACTACATTAAAACTGGACCCACATACAAAGGCTAGGCCTACATTTCTTGTTGCAACGATCCCTTACCTTCATTTCAGTCCTGATTCAAAATAACTAAGTTTTGTACAACTCATTTCCAAGAACTATGCACTGCAACACAGATAGCTGTGGTAATCTCAAAACTTAAAAATTTAAGAACAAATTTAAATAAATACAGCAGTCGCTACAAATCAAATTAAATGAAGGCTCCATGAATGCACTATGCAGCCTATTCGAATTGAAGCGCTTGAAGGCATTGACCCGTAACGTTTTGTTTGGGATTTTGTGTGCTAAACAGTAAAGGGATAATTTTCCCAATGAGTTACAGCAAGCGGTTTTTAACTTTTTTCGCTTGTGGCCTGCAGCTCCTACGGGCACTGCACACGTCTTTTCATAAATAATTGGTTCTGGAATCCGGGTGGCCTCACAGGCTCGTTGTTTTTACTTGCGTTGCGTACAAATCCTCAGGCTGGAATTTCACAGAGCGAGTTCACTTCAGTTAAGTTTGTTTTTATTTCTGACCATCACAACGAAAAAACAATATATGACAAACATAGCTGAGGTCTAGAAAAAGGTAGAAGCGACAAAATGTGGACGTTATAACGTGCATGATACCAAAGCAGGACAATCAGTTTAAAATATGGCACGGTCACAGCACCACAATAAATTTTTTTGTATTTTCATTCATGCTTTCTACGCATAGGCTATTTATGCAACCAAGTAAAAGTAAACCGATTTTCTTAAAAAAATTGGATCAGTAGCGTAGCCAAGTGGGGGTTACAACCCCCCCCCCCCCCCTTTTGGAACGCATGTGATGTCACGGTATTGAGAATGATGCTTTCAGTATTTTGTGCTTTCTAATTTTTTAACACTAAATTAGGATGGTATATAGGATCTATAATGCTCTACAACTGTTTAGTTGTAGCAGGCGCAGATTTATGGGGGGGGCCAGGGGGTCCGGGCCCCACCCCCGAAATTTTGTGAAAAATTGTAGAAACTGTATGTTTCCGCATCAAATGGTTTGATATGCTTCTAAACAGCTGATATTAGTTCCTCAGCATCACAATTGATGAAAATGGTTGTTTCAATGTCTATTTTATAGCATATCGTATATGTCGTAGTATCATTGTTCATATCTGTTTAGCTTTTTCTTTCTTTTTAATTGATTTTCAAATTTTCTGGCCCCCCCCGAAAAAAAACTCTTAGATTCGCGCCTGAGTTGTAGGCCTACCTACTGTCTACCTAGTAGGCTATTATAGTAGTCTGCAGCAGTAGCGCCCCAGCATGGGGCTAAGGGGGGTCAAGCCCCCCTCAAACTCGCAACAAAAAACAAAGTTTTTGTATGTTCCCTATGTAGGCTATAGGCTACCTTTTGCTTACAGGTTAGATATGAATAAGACACAATAATACAACAGGGCCGAGCATTATAACAATATATTTTACTCATTTACAAATAGTTTTAACAGTCGAACGTTTTCGGCTTAATTTTAAGCCCTAATCAAGAATCACAAGATAATTAATAAATGCAATAAATTTTAACTTCTTGAAGGTAAATTTACATTAGGAAAAGGCAACTACATAAATAACTACAAAAAAATTTGCACCACAGAGAACGTCATAGCCTAGTAGGCTACAACAAGTAAATGTTGAGGAGAATGGACGCGCCTCCAGCAAATAATTATTTGTTTAAATTTGGGTTGTAGCGTAGGCTATAGGCTATAGCGTTAACAGTGCTTCCTGAATTTTGTTGTCAAATTGGGATTTACCTTTGCGTAAAATTATAAATGAGTCAGCAGAGAATTTTTGATCTGTGCAAAAAGAACACTCCATGATATGGTCTTTGATGGCACCTTTCTTTAACTCCCTAAAGTTTAGATGCTCCCGTACTCTCGTGGTCAAATGTCTGGTGGACAACTGGACATACCGATGTAGGCCTAGCCTACCATACCGTCATACGTCAATGCTGAATCACACGGACATGTAAAACTGTAGGCTATAGGCCTACGACATTTGAACAGAGAAACGAAGGCGTCTGGGACTTTAATTGAAAATACGAACTAATTTTGAATGTTTTGTAAATAGGAAAAACGTCCACATCAAATTTAGCCTAGCCTACTGTTTACAAAATTAGTGTTTTGTTTCAAACCGTTTTCGTGCTAGTTGTTGGTTTCGCACTTATCTGTGTTGGCAAACGGAAAGCTAATAGCCTAATTTTATCTTGTCTACATGACGAAAATTCGAGATCTATAGAAGATTGCGAGAGTGGACGTAGGGATGAGAGTGTTGATGGTTCTATTAGCTTAGGGTTCACTAGGCCAACTTCTAATCTGATTTGAAAGAACGAATCCTGATGTATCGGCAACCGCTGGGTTGTGGGCCGTGAGTGCCTTTAAATATTAATCAAAGGGATGGGCACAGTGCCGGTCTTAGGGTATTTGGGGCCCTGTGCGGAATATACTTTGCGGGCCCCAATGACAATGATCCAATTCAGTAGCGAAACTAGATATTTTGAAAGGGAAGGGGGTGGTCTTACGGTCGGAGGGCGAAGCTTGACGGCGTCATCGCCGAGGGCGACACTCTGTGGGGGGTCTGGGGGTCCTCCCCCAGAAAATTTTGAAAAATTACTTTGAATTTGCGGCATTCTGAAAGCATGTTCAACAAAAATTTGGGTATGAATATTACTGTAAAATGGTGCTGTCTGGTGGCATAGCAAAAGGATAAGATCATGCTTTCCTCAGCATTTTTCGGAAATATAAAGCTATGTCTCTATGTTGATTTGGATGCAACCTATTTCGTCCCCTGAAAAAGTCTTACCCGATTCCGTACCCTGAAATCGGAGTAACAAAATCAAATTTCGACCTAATTCGTCCCCTGAAAAGATCAAGAGAAATTTTGAAATGTTTGCGGCAACTCCGATCAGCGACTTCGGCTCTGTTGTTTTTTTTCTCGATCTTTTCAGGGTACGAAATGTTCTGGGGACAAAATAGGTTGCACCCGTTGAGTCTCTCCGTTTTCTTGTTGCTAATTCCTTTGTTGAATTCACTTTGTTGAATTTTTCCATTGGAAATAACAAAATTACTGCATTTTCTGAGTAAATTGTGGGCCCCCTAATTTGTGGGCCCTGTGCTATCGCACGGTTTGCACACCCCAAAGACCGGCACTGATGGGCATTGGCCTACTGTCACTATTGTCGCAAATCACTCGGCCGACATTTCTGAATTAGCCCCCCCTTAAATTTTTTTCTGGGTGCGCTACTGGTCTGCAGCTAACTCGTGCAGTCCATAGAAACACCGCAATATCCACAGCTGTGGAAAATTGCACTGACCTTTTATAGATAGCTGACTCCAGTGATTCGTTATACAATACTTGAATATATCAGAAATGAAGTAGCCTAAGTTCCCTATCTGAAAACTTTTTGTCTGACACTCATCCAGATGAATGACGTCTATAACGTTACATTTTCTAAACTTTGGGTTAACTTTAAAGCATAAAAGTTATAGTGACTTATCGGAATAAGATCGTTTTTTTTTTTTTTGATTAACCAAGGACAAAATTAATCAATAATAAAACTGTAAGGGAGACTAGGGATAAATGGGACATAATTTTAAGGGTTCATAAAAACGTAAATTACAATTTTTTGCTTCCGGAGATTTTATATCTAGCGCTTGTATTTTGTGGAGTTTGATGGCCTTCATCGATCTTGGATTGCATGAAATCATAGGTTTAAAGAATAATGAATGGTTTGAATTTAAAAATAGTGAGTCAAATGGGTATATATGGAACATGTGCAGGAGAACTGGGACACATTGTTAGGAGAAGTGGGACACCTTGGGGTGAAATGGGCAGCACAAATTTTGCTCTTGAAACTTGTCTTTTGGTTTTATTACAATAATAACAAACTCAAAAACGAAAATGATGTTAACAGTCAGCAGCACACTATAGAAATGCAATGTTTCAAACATGTTTGTGAAAAAATATCTTCGATCTTTTAGCGAATATCAAGATCTCCAAACTTGACGACAAATATTATGCTGTCCTTGGTATAGCCTATGAAATGTTGTTTCTTTGATCCTTTCGAAGATGACTTTGGAAGAATGGAGAAATATAATAATATCAAGTGGAGAAATAGGGTGGGAGTCAGGGACTTGCGGATGAACAAATTTGTTGTAGGCTAAATTTACTAGTTTTCCTTAAAAAGTTTACAAGAACATATCACCCCATTTGTAAGGCATTTGGATCCACACCTCCTAATAAATTCATCTTCACTTTTCTTAAGTTCGTCATCTTTGCTATCCGCCATGGTCATCACAACGGTGTCATCATCTGAGCTTTCATCACAAGCAATGTTTTTCTTTTTTTGCATACGTTCAAGCGACACTGCAGAGTTAGACTTTTTGCGGTGTCTTTTCTCAAGATTTAACCCTAGGATGAGAACTAGCACTACTATCGGGGAAAACTGGGACAGCCTGTCCCAGTTCTCCTGCAAGATGTTTTTACGCCATTTTCTAGTTCTACCATTTGTCTTGCAAAAGGATGACTTCTTTACTACCATCAATGCAAGCTGATACCTGAAGCAACACAACCCATTCACTAAAACTAATATACCTTTCTAATTCGAGCATTATTACAAAATAATGTCAAGCCCAAAAAATAACTTTTACCACTCAAAAACTATTTACAGCCACTGAAGTTGAATAGTTGCTACGTTGCTACAACAATGGTCTCAACTGCACAAACAAGTGAAAAGAAACTAATGTTTACGTGAACGTTAGCATGACTGGATGTAAAACGCGGGAAATATTGCAGGTGTCTTAGTTGTAACGCGTCCCAATTATCCCCACACTCCCCTAATAATCTGGCAAAAAAAGCAATCAACCTATGTCTCTAAAACAAAGTTTGCCTAATTTAAAACGAAACTACATTTAAAGAGCGAGTTTTGCCAATACCAAACATTCAAATTATCAAATATCTCAGCCAGGAATTAGCAACAAAAAAACATAGAGACTCAGCTTTATTTCCGAAAAATGCCAAAGAAAACATGATCTTATCTTTTTGCATGCCAACGGACAGCACCATTTTACACTTTTACAGTAATATTTATACCAAAATTTTTGTTGAACATGCTCTCAGAATGCACCAAATTCAAAGTAATTTTTCAAAATTTTCTGCAGGAGCCCCCCCAGTTTCCCCGCCGCTGGGTGTCATCTTTTCGCCCGCCGGCCGTCAAACCTTCCTCCCTCTCAAAACACCTAGCTACGCTACTGAATTGGATCATTGTCCTTGGGGCCAGCAATGCACTATTCGCAGAAAGCCTGAAATACCCTAAGATCAGCATTGGGTTAGCCCATGCAAAAAGTGAGTTTTTAGAAGTAATAAGCTAAGCTACTCCTACCTATTGAGCTTGGTCGGTCTAACTTACCATGTTTTTTAAGATGTTATCATGCAGCCTATTATGCTTTTCGGTGACAAACCGAAAGCCAAAAAACTTGTTGCATTATAGCCTACATCTCTTTAATATAATAATTGTTTTTTTTTTCATGATCTGTGGGTCGGGGCACGTGACCAAGTGCCACCCTGAAGCTGCTACTGGCAAAGTTCTCAACAGATTCTAATAATAGCTCACACTCCTGTTCGAGAAATAACTTAATTTAACATTTTTTATTGTTGTAGGTTGACAATCGGTTACTAACTGCACATCGTAATAACCTTGCAGTAGGCCTACAAGTTT
The DNA here is from genome assembly GCF_918807975.1 of Aplidium turbinatum. Classification (NCBI taxonomy): domain Eukaryota; kingdom Metazoa; phylum Chordata; class Ascidiacea; order Aplousobranchia; family Polyclinidae; genus Aplidium; species Aplidium turbinatum. Next base: position 27,709,183 of record NC_137475.1, on the reverse strand, counting down.
TTCAGGCCTTTGGGAATTAAAATTCAACACTTTGATGCAATAATTTAGATCCGGCTAAGTGCCTGTTCAAATTCTTTATAGGTAGGCTATGTATGTCAACAGTCATTACAAATGTTAGCCAATATACTGCAATATTTTATTGGTGGCATCTAGTAAAAGAAGGACATTAAATCATGCAATATAAAAAGCAAGCGTAACCTCATTTGAAATAGAAAAGCTTGAAGAACTGCGGAAATTTATAAAAGTCAAAGCATAGCTCCTGCGTTAAACTAAACGCAAACCCAAAAAAACATTTAAAAATTATAATAATCTTCTGTCAGCATGAAAAAACAAGAACAGTTTTTGTCTCCCTGAAACATTTATGATGAACACGAAGTGACGTAGCCTATGTTTTACACGTTAGACTTGCGTCATAACTCCTACAATAAATTTTCAAAGCTTTAAGCTTTTCAAATGAAGAGCAACCAAACATTTAAAGTTATTAATGAATGATACGAATATTAAAAAATTAACAAAGACAGCTACTACGTAATGTCAATACAATGCTCAAATTGCACACAAAAAAAAACAACTCAATTTATGCAAACAGCAATTATTGTATAAATAGAGAAAATAACAACAACCACTGCTTGCTTTGCCAAAAAAAGAAATGACGATTTCAACTTCAATAAAAATTAACTGTGTATACAAATAGGTGCATTCAAAATCTCTTGCGAAGGAACTGAATAAATCTCTCCAAACTAAGAAATCGTATTTTTACATTGGTAACGGTATAATGTCTCATAACATTATATGACTTGTAAACTGGGACCACATACTCTATCGCACAAAACATTGTAGAAATGTTGTAAAACTGCAGCATTATTGATAATTAAAGTAGGCATAGGCCAAGGGCCTACTTGCAAGAAAGTTTTAACCTTAGCATTGCAATAATTAGAATTATAAAACGTAACTAAAACCAAACCACATTTATCTAAATTCCGATTAGCCTGGGCATGGACAATCGGATGGAAGGCTCTAAAAAAGAGTTTTTGTTTGCGATAAAACTTTTGCTTACACTGCATGCTTGCAGATAAAAACTAACTCATAAATCCGAATAATTCTGCGTACATAGTAGGCTAAGATATCTGAGAAATAGGAAAAGCAGAAACAGTAACAATAAGTAAACTTAAAATTTGACAGTTAAAAAGTCTCATTACCTACCGAACGGTGTTGATTTTTTAACACAATAAGTTGCCAATAAGAGTTGGATGCACTACGAGTAGTGGTAAATGGGTCGATCGAAGATGCCTGGCAGAGCCAAAAGCTGAATTTGTTCATTTTATGAGAAAAGCAGTGCTCTGGCACTGCTTTGTGCTCTGGCAAAACCAGATTTCTGACAGTTGTCTTATTTAAGCTAAACTTAAGAGTGCCACCATGTGGATCGCTGTCACAACCATTGCGTCAAATGTTCTGAAAACATTGCGCCATTCTTGGATTATTACTTTCTTTTTTTTCTTTTGAGATGCACGTAATATACAGGCAGCAACGACCAGATAGTTCGTGGGTGGTTTAAAAAGTGACAAATGTGACTTATTTGTACTAAATTTTTCATTGGGTGTGGGGTCGAGCTGCCTGAGTTTATTCTCAATAACCCTGGGGTAAATGCCTTAAATATCATTAGAAATACCAAACGTCAATACTCGGACCATCTTTGCTTTTTCCGTTGTTTAGCCTTGTTTTGTGGATGTGCCCGTTGGAGCTTGGAGACCACAGCACAACAATACTTTCACTTACTGCACACACTTTCGCAAAGACCCGACAAAATTTCAAGAGGTAGAGCTTTACCAAATTGGGGAAGTAGAAAAATTATTTAAAATCAACATTTTTGTATATTCATTAGATTGGGATGGGGAAGTAGCAGCAGCAAGTCTTGTGCAACGGAGTCATTGTCACTTTCAGGACACCATGAACTTGAACTCAAGAAAATGAAGTATCTTCTGACAGGTGTCAAACCCACAACAATGCTTGATATGAACGACTCGGTTACATGTCTTGTAATGCAAAGAAATTTATTCTCACACGAGTCAGTTCAATCATATATAGCTAAATATCGATTTCGATCAGCTAGAAGCTAGATCATCTTCAGTTAAGCTTATTCAAATAGACTTATTCAAATAGACTTATTCAAATATAATAGTTTCTATTTGAATAAGCTTAACTGAAGATGATCTAGCTTCTAGCTGATCGAAATCGATATTTAGCTATATATATGATTGAACTGACTCGTGTGAGAATAAATTTCTTTGCATGAACTTGAACTAATTCAAAAACCATTTCAGTTACATTTTCAACGTAGCTTTCTACGCCAACACATACAAATGCCCAAAGTGTCAAAAAAATTGGGCAACTAACAGGCATTAATTATCATCGGCACGTCAGAACATGTGATTTCAGTGTAAAGTACAAATAGGCTATGTTGGGAGGTCTTATCATACTTATCTTACCACTTTTGAACAACTTGAGGACATGGGAATTTCAGTACTGCTGTACAATCGGACCGCTATTGCAATTTCAGAGCGACCTACGACTGAGTCTTTGTGTTCCAAAGAGCAACTTCCCAATCCTACTACTACGATTCAATGAGGAGACAACTGTCAGAAATCTGCTTTTTCCAGAGCACAGAGCAGTGCCAGAGCACTGCTTTTCTTATAAAATAAGCAAACAAAAAATAATTTCAATTTCACATAAACAAGAATCTGTGCTCAGGTTTTGGCCCTGCCAGAGCAGTGCCAGAACACTGCCAGGACTCAGCTTTTTTACTCTGGCAAGACTCCGCTTTTTGGCTTTGCCAGGCATCCTCGATCGACCTATTCACCACTATTAGCTTATCATTAAAAAATACGTTGCGATATGTGATACTGACGTAGGCTATATGGAAACTTATGCTTCAATATTAGGTTAATATATACTGTGATGATCATACATTTCACGTGTAGGACGCAATAATTGTAACAACACCCGCAGAGCATAAACAAAACACCGCTGGTTGCATCTTAATACTGGTTGATTTTATGGATTGTGACTTGTCATTCGAAAGTTTTTTGGTCACCTGATCGTCTGCAACAAGCTGACTACAAACGGTTCGCTTGCAACAGCTTGCATTACATCACCACCTCACAATCGTTGAAACCTCAGCTTCGTCCAATGTCGTTAAAGGCCAGCGAATAATGATTAGCTGTAGCCATTCAAAGCTAAGAAACAAAACATAAGTTACAGACAAAAAAGTAGGCTACGTAGAAAATACACAAGGTTACATTTTTTATCGTAGTTTTTGTGACTCAGCTCAAAAAAATAAATCCTTTGAAGCATTTCAAAACTCTACGGCTTTACGGTGTACGTCACACAGATTGTGCTCATTGAGTAGTAATTGTAGTGTTCCCAGTGTTTTATTTGTTAGTTTTTTTTTAATGTTTTCAACATGTTTAATATTTATGTAAACCTACCGTGCATTAGTGTGCCTCCCAGGTTACTACTAGATGTGCCAAGAGGTGAAGAGGAGTTGTGAGGTCGGATCACAGGAGCAAATGCGCTCTTTTGTTTCACTGCTGAGATCATGTTAACGGGAGAGAAGCTAAATATGCCTGGCGTTGTTCCTGTTGTTGAGAAGGGAATCATCCCGGATGATGGCGACGAAGGGATGACTACACACAACAATTTAAATTCTCACTTTCGTGAAAAAAAACTTGCTTAAAAAATGAATCACAAGTTACGAAATACTTGCAAGGAGAAGTGATTGAACTTCTTATAAATAAACAGTCAAGATCCGAAAGACAATTTTAAATACTAAACGTTTGTTTAAAATATGGAGCAAATAAATCGAAAGGAAATCATATCTTTTCATGCTGGCACAGTCAATATTGATGTTTTATGAACTTGAAGTAAAAGCTGCAACACGGTTGCTGAGGTTGCAGCTAGCGTGGCGCAATGTCGAATAGTCTTGCAATTGATTCTTCGCTTAACTACGTTTCTATCCTGGAGCTAGATACTAATTGTTCATCCTACTGACTCACCTTTTGCGCCCACAATGATAAACATGTCAATAACAAAGCAAAGGTAATCTTTCCAATTGAGAATGTAACCATTTTTCTAAATCTAATCAAATGGCCGCTTTACGCTATCTGTTGTGTCACACTCGCTGCGGGATACTGAGTAGACTATATTATTTCCTTGCAGTTATTCTATCCAGCATAATTGAATGTTAAATCTCAGCAAAAACGGAAATGTTGTTTTGTTGCGGTCATTTTGTCACAACGTCAGAAGGTCCGTTACCAAGCAACAACGGACATCTACTTTCATTGTGGTGAAAGAAAGCAAACATCTTGTTATTTCAGTTTTCACTTTTTCTTTAGGTCTAATCGCGGATTTTTCAACTTATTTTTCTTAAACAATTAATTGAGATATTGTCCATTATCTACAAGCTTATTTTTTTTATCTAGGCCAGGGCTACTCAACTAATGTTAGCAAAGGTCCATTTTGACAAGTTGAATACTTTTCGGTCCGGTAAATATTTCATATGTAACCACGAAAATTAAACAACTAGTAGCCTACGAGCACCGAAACACTTTTCAGGTAGTATGTAACACGACTTGGACTTTTGTCTGACACAAACAAAGAAATAAAAAAGGAAAAATATATTGTGTTTCTTTGTAGTGTAGCTGTGTGGATCGCACATGAAAGAAAACGGCAAAGCGTTGGGGGGTCTGGGGGCGAAGCCTCCAGCTCCTTGGATAATCACAAAAAAATGCTTTTCCCTAATGGAAATCTGTTTAAAGAGGCCCTAAAATGTGGCAATGAGGTTATTCTTCCAGAAGCTCGAGGTCCACCTTCAACACCCAGAAGGTCCGGATTCAGACTGCGGTCCGCCAGTTGAGTAGCCCTGATCTAGGTTGTTTATCTAAAATATTCTTTTTCAAAGGTGCTTCCTGCCACTGAAGTCTCTTCCAAAATATTTTTTGTTTTTGATCAAAAGCTTAAATAAATATGAATATGCTATACGGATGCCTCTGCCTCAAGAACAAATCTCACTACTAAAATAACCAACCAGCATGCATAACTATAATTACCAAAAGCAAATCGTGACTGTTGAGTCATCTTCTTTAATGATACCGTGTTTTGTGTACCGTATGTAAAAGATAAAATTCGGTCTAATTCTACTATTAAAACAAATCGTGAAACTCACTTCCCGTTCCAGAAAGTAAGCTGGAGGAGTGATTCGCCATGTTCGTGAAGGAAGGGGCTGAGCCAGGATAGGAATTGAAAGATGGAGAACAGTTGTACGAAACCGGGCCTCCGATAGCCCCAATCGATGTAAGACCGGACACAGGCCCTATGCTCCCCCCACTTGCACTGTTTGGGGTGCCTTGAGGAGAATAACCATTACGCGGTGAAACGCTGTTTCCTCTGGAATAACCTGACACAAATTTGCAAAATGTGAGTGGATAAACATAAAAAAACTGTACTGTCTAATCCAATAAAAGTGCTTGTGTGCATGTACTGCTTTTTTGTGATTTTATTAAGCCTATTCATAGCCTGATATAGGACATTGATAAAACCATCATGTTGCTATAAACTATAAATAAATTTTGTCAAGTGATTATCACTTTATTATACACTGTAAAGTGTAGACCTACTGTAGCCTACTTAATTTTTATTTTCACATCAACATAACAAAATTCGGCAAACTTTGCTGAAGCAAACCAAATATCAAAAGGAACAAACCTATCCAACCTGAGTCACTGGCTTCGTATCTGTCAACTATCCCGTTAAACTGCGAAGATGCCGCCGCCACGTACCCCACCATGGCTGCAGACTGAGGAACAAATGCACCAGGCGGTCCACCAGATGGAGGCACCAAATGCGGTGGGGCAACAGTGGACGAAGGGCCAATTTGAGAGTTAAATTGACAGCCAACAAACTTGTCTAAGATGTCAGCTGCCCGTTTCAAAAGAAGTTCCTAAACATTATGCAAATTTTCATTGATTACGTATTATCGCCTTGACTACACAAAAACTATTTTGTTAACGACTGCGAATTCCACATAAAGAAAAAATTCTTTTTGTTTCTCAGCGATTATTATTATAGTAGCAAAAGTAATATATAGTAGTTGCTTTTACTCATTTTTAATAAGGTAATGTCGTCTCAAAGTTGTTTAATGCTTGGATTACATTGCCGTAATAATTCTTTTTGTTGCGGAGATGACCTGACCATACCACGGACATTTTGTTTTACCACGATTGCTGTTTGCTCATAGCCTACTGTAGATTAGAATACTGCACAATAATCGATTTAATATATCGCTAATGAGATTTTGATTTGTCTCATGTTCAGATCTAAGCCAATGGGAGCGTTGGAGGTGACCTAGATAGGAGAACACATCATCTAAGTCTTCTATAAAATAACTAACTTTATTTTTTGTGCAATCGTCCTTTGTCAAAGTTTTACAAAATGTAATTTACCTTTGGTAAGCTTTCAGGGTCACCAGGGTTCTTCGGAAGCGCTTTTTGCAACCTTTGAAAGCAGTATTCCATTCCAGCTTCATTAAGCTCTGAAAGATGAAAAAAATTATTTAGTTCAAACGATTTCAATAATTTGAAAGCAGTTCAAGCGCAACACTTTCGTGTTTCCACAGTCGGCTGTGTAAGTGTTTCTTATGCTGTCACAATAAAACAGCAACAATTAGAAATATTCCGAAGCACAAACGAGTTAATTTTGATGCATGATTGTCATTTCCTCAGTATCTGAACAGGGTTACTGTAAATATATAATCTCACCTGTATAAGTATATCGAATAGTTGGGCCACACTGAAATCGTTTTCCTTTTACAAGCACGCTTACTTCCACTGGCCCGGGATGGAGCCGCGTCGGAGCAAAAACTTTTAAAGCGTTTTGTGTGATAGCCTACATCAACAAGAAAATATCGAAGGTTAGACCTAAACCATAAATACTATTAATATTACAAAAAGTGCTCAATGCCAAGCCAAAATTCAAACAGAGCAAATTACATCAAATATGGTTATTCCTTTCTAAAACCTCTACGGCCAGTTTCACCCTAAAAGGAAGATCATCAGAAGGTCCTTTACTCAAATATAATATTTCATTTGAATATTTTTGAAAGTTAGATCTAAATGCTTTATGATAGGAAACTGGTGCTAGTCAGATTACTCTGAAATAGCAATGATATTCACTAAACTATTGCAATATATTAAAAATTTTCTCCCAACAAAACAACCCATTTCCAAAGCAAGTAACATATCGAAGATTTGTATCAGAACATTGTTTTCCATCGATAACGAAGCTACCCCCAATTGCAGCAACAACAAAATAAAAAAACTTAAAACTTTAAGCCATACTGCATGAAAGATCAAAATACGGAGTTAGCAAAATCTGCATGGAAGGTAAAGTTAACGGAAAGAGAAAAAGAAGCAGACAACCAAGGCGATGGTATGACAACATCCAGGCATGGACCGAACTCAGTTTGACGACACTGGGCGAGCTAGCTAAAAGTCGTGACTCATGAAAACAGATAGCCAGGGGCGCCGGAACGATTTTTGACTGGGGGGGCAAGATTACGAAAAAAGGGCACTTTTGTTTACTAAAAGGCCAATTTTTTTTCAAGTTTTAAGATAAGACATAGCGATAATGCTAATCTATTAGCTCACTATGTATTGAGTAATGATAGCCTACAAGTGTCCTGTATACAAAGAAGGGCATCATGCTATGTTATAATGATGTAACCTACTGTCAAGCCTTAAAGCAGCCTGCAGCCATGGCCGCTAAGTAGTGCTTGAATGACCGCCGGTGCTACCTCCTCAATCGGCCAAGTTTGGCCGCCGGTCTCTTCTAGCCAATTATTTAATTTCGCAATAGAATGATCGTGGATTAACTGTGAAAAATATGTAATATCAAAGAGTGGCACAAAATTAGGTCAGCGCGTCATAATCGCCACTGTTGCATTGTGCGGGAATATTGATGGAATATATCCATCTGCGATCACCAGCTATAAGTCTTGTTTGTAATTCCCGACGTTTATTTTAACAAAGTCTTAATCCAAAGTGCTAATTTACATCGGCTGGCAGTATTGTCGTTTTTATGTCGATTCGATGTTGTCGGACATTGAAGCGTTGTTAAAAAGGAGAACTAGGTTAGTTGACATCCGAGGGGAAAACATTTTTGGATCATATTATGCAAAAATTATGCTTCTTTTAGTAGTGTCCTTCACATCATTGAAATACTTATTACTATTACTTATTACCTTGCCGTCATCGTCAACACATGTCGAAAGTTGTTTTTCGTTGCTAAAAAGAATTCTAGGGGAGTGGCGAACTTTAAAATCAGCCACATTGGAGACACTCGTGCGAGTGTCGTTAGATAGTCCCGCAGTACTGGATTACAATCTATTGCGTGGTGCAACGATTCTATTGTAGGACGTCGCCCAGGCCCAGACTTCAACAACGCTAAGTGATCATTTTAGCACTGTTGCAAGTTTAATTCTATTTACTTGTGCTATCGTTACTTTTTTTGGATTTTGGTCTCCAAGCACGCAGATTTGGCCGTCGAGAAGGAGCACCCGGTAGGCCACGATGGCTGCCGGAAAAAAACGAGTTTTAAGGCCTGTAGCCTACTGTGTTGCAAAATTTTGTGCCGTAAATATTATTTTGAAGCAAAAATGAAAGATTATAATTAGGCTAAAAGCGAATAGCAGAAATTGTTATAATGCAAAATGTGCAGTAGCTTACATGACTTTAAAAGGGCAACATTGCCCCCCCTGCCCCTCCATCTGCAAAAAAACTGAGGGCAGGGGGGGCATCCGCCCCCCCTGCCCCCCCGCTTCCGGCGCCCCTGCAGATAGCCCATGTTGATGCGCAATCTGCTGCAAGCGGAGATGGCGATTGAATATATCTTTGGTTAAAAACAAAACGCTAAAAGCAAGGTTGGCTACATTTTTGCTTTGTAGATGTGAGCGTATAAATCCTGAAAAGCTTCTTATTTTCTTTTCACGTCATTGAAATTACGTACACAAAGCTTACTTCGCTGTAGAGGACTTGTCCGTCAAAAGCGATCTCAATCCCTTCGAAAAAATTTTCTCCAATAACTACTACTGGGGCGCCACCTTGCGTCCAACCTTCGGAGGGATTGATTGCTTTGATACAAGGGAGAGCTGGAAGAGAAAGTAAGCCAGTTAAAAATGAAATCAGTGTTTAGTGTCATAAATCTGCATGAGAAGGATGACATAGAATGGTTTGTGTTATAATATGTTTCGATTTTCTTGGAAAAGAATCGCAATTAACAAAGATCCGTTCTAATCAAAATCGTGACAATCAAATCAAAAGGTAAGTTAGTATTGACACCCACTCATGATGTCACTGAAGAATTGCACTATACAGCGGCCTGAACTGGTATCAACTCCCAATGCGCTCATTAAGTGCGTCCACTGTCCGTTTCATTATTTCGCTGCTTCTGCATCGACTCACACGTAAGTAGCATAGAATAGACGTATATATACCATAATTCGGAGTGCGAAATGGAGATACAAAATGACTGCTCTGTGTGATCAATAAAAGTGATACAATAGCAATCTGCTTCATTCTATCACTGGATGAACATAGGGACAAAATATAAAAACAGCTAACAACCATAAAAACAACCATATAAAAACAGCTATGAACTAAATTACAGTTTACCTTACTGTTGTAATACTGACAGTTTCAATACAAACAACCGCCTATATCCCCTTCAACCAGTGACTTTGTTGATGACTATCAAGTAACAACAAAATTCAATGACATTCTTTTAAAAGCTTTTGATATGACTCGATGGAGCATCAAATCAACGGGCACAGTCTGAAAAGGTGACCAATCTATTGCTGCTTGATCTTTGAGTCGAAGTGTTTGAAATCTTGTTGATGCAACTAGCGAAGCACTGCCATAACATCATTCAAATTAAAGAGTACTTCATTCGCGGTGCACGCATAGCATAAGTTACTAAATGTGATCTTCGATTTTTTCCTAATCCTTGGGGAACATAAAGTCAAGTTATTAACTCCACCGCTGACGAAAAGTTTGAAGGTCAAGGTCTCCTGAATCCTAAGTTCTTTTCAAATAAGCCAGGTTGAAGATTCAGTATGTTTAACTTAAACATGAAATGTTTTTGTTTTTTATTTTTGTTGAAATGTTTTTCAGCAATAAACTTTTACCGAACGTTTTAACAGAAAAACTTCTTGCAACCCAACACACCCCGCAGAAGCACTGAAATCGTCGGCTATCGTTCACCAGTGAATCCACGCATTTCTATTTAAAACAAACGCAGTCTGTCACTTAGAACAAATAAGAAATTAATTGCTTATTTTGTGAATATTTTGTTTGAAACATTTCATATTTTCAACTTTAATTTTCTGTTGAAAATAAAAACGATATTTGGAAATTAGAAGGTTAAATGCATTGCCATAGCTTTAAGTTTTTTCTTAATAACCAATATACAAAGGAAGTATTGTTTTTGTGAAGTGAGCGATGTCAATTGAGAGCTGCTTGATTGACAGCAACAGATGGATCTATTTTTGTGCGATCTACGCTCAGACTAATCATAAAGAATCCACGAGGGACACTGCTCTGACTGGTGATTATGAAAGCAATTGAAACATGATCTGAAAATATTCCGAGTGATTCACTTTCTCATGATATGAAATCATACCAAGTTGACGCCATCATAAATATTTTCAATAATAGTAAGACATAATCTGGATTATGCGTTCAACTTATATTTGAAACTTTCTTGTGAAACTGTTGGCTCACAAGCACTTTGGTCCCTTTTAAAAAAGTTAAGATACCCCTGGGCTAGTGCAAAAGCAACACAAGAACTTACCCCTCATGCTAGTTTTAAACTATAAGATGCAACCTACATCAATTTGCAGATACAAAAAACTAACCACGATACAATTTGCAAAAGTTAATAAAAAACAGAGGTTGTAAAATCTTCTGTCTATTGCAAGTGGCAGCGTCAGCAACACAGCTCAAGGATGCATGAAAATCACTGGCATCAACTACTGTAGACATCAACTACTGTAGGCATCAACTACTGTAGGCATCAACTACTGTAGGCATCAACTACTGTAGGCATCAACTACTGTAGGCATCAACTACTGTAGGCATCAACTACTGTAGGCATCAACTACTGTAGGCATCAACTGCTACATTTAATTATCAATTTTTTTTTCTTTCAGGTTTGCCATTGCTATATAGAAGGTATAGTAAAAGACACTTTGATTGCAATGAACTACGATGGGGTAGGCTAATCAAAAGCTAACCAACCAAAGCTTTATGAACAAGAATAAGATATCGCTGGATAAGAATTAGTGAGTTTTATTGACAAGAAAAGTCGCGCAAAAAACTCTTGATATTTATCTATGAAACTTTATTTTAGAGTAATTGCACATTGATTGAGTAAAACTTACCTATTTTCTCTGAAACATTCTCTATCTTTTGTTTGTTCTTATTTCGACCGTGCTTAGAATTGTTGTGTACAAACATGTTCTGTGACACAGCGATAACTCCAACATCTACTTGCACTTGGGTGGAAATGACGACCTGGAATGAAAAACGAAAGCAGCTTTCATCGATGCAGGCACATTATAGCATCATCGTTGGAATGAAAAGAAGACTTTCATCTTTTTGAGATGGCAATTTTGTCTTTCAGTTTATAATAAAAAAAGAAGTGTTTAGAGTGCCTTGACCAACTTAGGGTAACTAAGAGGTCTTAAATACGATCGCTTATTTCACTATTTATCTTCAAGCAAAGATGTAAAAAACTTAACTTAAGAATAGTCTAAGCATTGAGTCGGTCACAACTACAAACATCTGTGCCACAAGAATCTACGGAGGATATAACCGTCACCACATCGCTTTGGCCTGCTAAGGATCTGACAATCAGCAAGTTTGTGTGCTTTCCAAAATGTAGTTCTAATGAAACAAAATGTATACTGCTTTCGAATAAATATTCCACCGGAATTTACACTCAAACATTGAAAATTTCGATGGTAAGCACAAATATAAATTTTTTTCTCTTATTTGTAGATGTGATACGCAATTCATTTGTTCAGAAACACAAGAAAACGACCATCATCCCTGTCACATTTTTTTTATCGTAAAGTTACATATTTATTCCCCTTCTACAGTAGAATAGTGTTATTATTTTTACCTGGAATCTTCTCATGTCCCTTGGATTTCCAGCGTTTTTCAAGCAATTTTGATTGCATTTGAGGAAAAACTTTATTGAGTATGTGCTAAAATGAAAACACGACTTTTATAAGAAAATCGGGTAACATAGCCTATGTTTGTGCACATTATGCAGAAAGAACTTGGTTCGATTCAGAAAGTCATAAAATATCGAAAGCAAATTACAAATACAGTTCCTAGCAATCTTTCAAACTGGTAGCATGGCAAAACAAACTTTGGCGACAACAAATATACAACTATCCCTTGTATTTGGAATTTAAAAAGTCTGTTAAAAGTTAAGCATGTGCAGAGCGAAAAAACTACTTGTAAAAATTAAAATGACAACACTTGAGATTTAGACAAAAAATAAAAAACGACAGATGGGCAGCGATCAAATTAACGGCAGTAGAGCTGTTCGAAATAAAGTTGATTGTATTGAAATGAGACAAAACAAAATTCTTCTCGCAGTGACTACAAAATAAAAACAAGATAAAACAATTCTGAGTAAAAAAATGACACTTAAAAGCAGGGCCGGATTTAGCTGATGGGGGGCCCGGGGCACTTTTAGATCGGGGGGACCCCGTGCAAAAATATTTTTCGCGCCTACGGCGCGAAAAACCACCTCTACGTCTACAGTAGCATTAATCCAGCACTGCACAGCATTTTGCAGAAACTTCAAAGGCTAAAAGGAAAAAAAATAGCACAAAATCACATTTTTTTCACGTAGGGGGGCCCTTCAAAAGTCGGGGAGCCCGGGGCACCTGCACCCTCTGCCCCCCCTAAATCCGGGCCTGCTTAAAGTGTTTGAACAAAATGTCCTCAACACCATCAAGCAATAATAATAAATGAGTGAGTGTTCAAGGAACATGGAGCAAGAGCATATCCTTTCAACTATGGAGCTCATTATGTGTTTGAGAATGCGTGTGTGTTTTCGCTTAAGGTTTACAATATTAATGGAATGAATTGGTTGTCATGTTGACCTGGTTGATGACCAGATGCGGAAGATTTTAAAGCAAGAAACATATTTATGTCTGCTGTCAACTTTGTGATGAAATGCCTTGTCAAGACAACATAGTCGCGCTCTCCTATTGAGACTCAAACCAGCCTTTTGGTGACACTCTCACCTCTTGCCCATGCAGCCAACTTAGATAATACATCGAAACCAGGACAAAGAAGTTTGGGACGAAGCAAAAAGCTTTTTGTCAAGAAACTTACGAAATATTGGCGGCATTTTTATCATCGGACTGGGGTTCCTTAAAATTTTAATTCAGTTCCTTTGTAAGAGCTTGGAATAACTGACCAGTGGCGTTGATAAGGGGCCAAGAAAGCACTTTTGATCTGCACCCTAGGTCATTTTGGGGTCGAAACTTTGACAAAGGGTGGGGAAACTGGAAAAATGCACCACACATTCTTTAGAATCCTATTGCGTTTTTAGATACGGCACACAATTGACACAACGCATGAAATTAGAAACCATGATGCAAGGTTGCTGGTTGTTCAGCACTGTTTAGCACATAGCAGTTTTGCTAGAATTTTGAACGCATGGGATAATCCATCATTACGTTCGCACACATGTTAAACCAGCATCAAATTTGCAGCAGCAACGATCACGGAGAGACGCAGCAAGCTAAGGAGGTCACAACATATCACTGTTGGGTTTGACGGTGTATGTCAAGACATACGTCATAATCAATTTATAATGGGGTTCGCTGGGACGGGTAGTATAAAGATCATTGCATTAACCTCAGTCTAAATTAAATAAATAGTTTGCAACAGCTGCCGCGGTTTGCGATCACGTGACTGCGGGGAGCACGGCCAAGGTTGAAAGATGATGTTGAAGCTTGCAAAAGCTGAGTTTTCGTCAAGTCAACGTTTTGTGACATTAAAAGTGATCTGGGAATCTTTAAAATTATCAAATCTTTAGCTGGAAACTTTGTAAGGCTAAAAAATATCGATTATTTGTTTGAAAATGCAAGTGACGTCATTTGAAAGTGTGTATTATTATCGATCGAAAGGAGATAAGATTAATTAAAGCAAAGCTTTACTCTGCGACAACGGGTCCTATGGGGAGACAATACCCAAACAGCAAAAGCGGTCATTTTTACATTGATTCAACGACTGCAGAGGTTGCTTCAATGTAAAAATGACAGGTTTTGCTGTCTAACAACATCGGTTTGTAACTGCTTCAAAACTTCACGGAGTAAACAAAAGACCTTGTGTTAAAGGTCGTTGTTCGAGTTGTGATGATCTACGAGCACGATCGCTGCTTCGCTACAACTGCAATCTCGTTGAGAATCCTGCCGTGTCCATTGTTTACAAAGTGCGAATTTGCCCACCAGATTTGTGATGAAAATTTGCTAGTTTGATGAACGATAACCTGGACTCAACCATTAGCTCTTTTGCAATAACTTTTTCGGTTATTAAACACAAATTAACGTAACGTTTCCCATCGTTAAAAATTTATTGACCAAGTGAAAGAGAATGACGAGGCTAATGTCATAACCTCGGTTTTATTGTAGATAAAACCGACATCGCATTCCGTCTATCTGAAGGAGTCAAACGCGTGACCGTTTTAGTCTGCAAATGTGATCTAATCTGCCATTTGGATTGTCACTGTGATTTAAGGATGGAATCCGTAGCGATTAATAATTCATAAATTTTACATAAACTCGCTGAGTGCAAGGGTAAGGATAATGTGCCGTAACCCCAATGCAGGGCTAATGGCAGGTTTTGTTGCTTTTGCAACATGTTAATGTATCATCACAAGCACGTTTTTACTTGATATTTTGGTTTTTGGCTCAAGCGTCATTCAACAATGTGCATGGATTTTTATGACAAAATTAAAAATTTATCAGGTAAGCGATGGCAGCCTCCTGAAGATGGAAGCATTAGCAAAACAATTCAATTTGGTTCGCAGGGATGTTATCAAAGTTGTTACTTCAGTAAGTCCATCTGCTTTAACGCGACAAAACACAAGAAATAAGCTACACGGCTGATTTAGAGCGACTGCAAAGGAAAAAAAATACAAACTCGGTTTAATTTTATAATAAACGTACCGAACAAATAGCTGATCCTATCGCCCTATTGTTACATCAGTGGTAATTGCACTAAAATTTCATGGAAATTTTGAAACAAAATTGTAAGTTACAGTATGATGAAACTCGTGTCCTTATCGCTAAAGGTTCAAAACATGCGCAGTTTTAAAAGGTTTTGTTATTGTTGCAAATAAGCGTCACAAGGGACTTTTTATGTTTTTTTGTTGTGGAAATTTAATTGCACCATAAGAGCTAGATTACCGTTCCAAAACAAACTTACTTTATAACAATATACTGTAACGTTAAATCAGTATTAAACACTTGGCATAATTTGGAATAAAATTCACTACTAGCATTGTGAGGTTGGTGAATTAAGTTTTTAATACAAATTGACTTCCTTCTTCAAAGAATTATCAAGAGGCGAACAGTTGGTGCAACATTTGCGTGATGCCTCAAACTCTTTCAAATTAATTGGTTTATCCTTTACCAGAAGGAAATTTACAGAATTGCTTTGGAGTATTAAGAATTCTTTGTTATGTAGGCTAGTCCTGAAATAGCAGGCTGTCGTTTTTTGAGCTGCTGTTTGGTTTGAAAGATCACTTCAAGCTTCAGTCATAGATAAAGCGTGGACGTCGCTGTCCACAGTTAAACTGACAGTAAAAAATAAAATGAAGTATTCGTGGTAAAACGCAATTTCTATGTAAATTGCAGTTCTTTTTTGTTTCTTTTTCTGAAGTTATGACGCTGAAAAAAGCTAAATGAAAATAAATTTTCGGTTCATTTCAAAATCTGTAGCCTACTAAAGTTACAACGTTTTCGATTTCCTTCTGAATTACTAGAAGTCTATTGCGGCCATTACAGGGGTGAGTACAAATGGAGACGATGTGTATGTCACGCCTACACATATTATTGTGGCCTACCCTTATTTGAAGGAGATTTCTTCATATTAGTTTCGTATTCTAAAATACAATTTAAAAAAAAGTTTTAACAATTTTCTAGTTCTATTTATCATAGTTGTCTTTACTTTATCTCCAATTTTTTTTCATGTTGGAACGGCTGCAGATAAGATGTCAGACCAAAAACGATCCAAACCCGACACTACGAATATACAACCCAAACCTTCACAAGAAACAACATTTGGTAAAACAACTTACTTGTCGGTTGAAATCACAGGGTTTGAAGGTGTTTCGTTGCGGTTTCCACAACTTTTGCCGTCGCAGCATCGGCTGAAAAATATTATTACAGTCATGAAGTAGCCTAAACATTGCAATCAACTGCACCATTATTCTATTCATCTCAATTGTAAATGTCAATGCCAAAGAAGTCCAAGTTATTAGATGTGCAAAGAGCATTAACTGCTGCGCAACCTTAATCAGTTTTGTGCAAGTTGACGAAGAATACGCTTGTTAATTAATGGTTGACTCCATATTATGGAGCTGTGGATTGACCCCATATTATGGAGCTGTAGATGTCAGAAAGATTTGACACACAATCTATAACACCTCACCTGCACATTATTTCATGGGTCAATAGCACTCTTCTCATTTCAGGATTCTTATCCTGCCCCTCGTATATGATCGGCTGGAAAACAAAGCAGCGTTGCCAGTCGACAATTTTGTGACTAGATTTTAATTTTTAACATCTGGAGAAACCTGGTCTTTTGAGAACTCGAATGCAACGTCGTCGTTGCAAGTCATGTACTGAAGGTTGATGAATAAGTTAAGGGAAGTTAATGACCTGGTAAACTAATAATGTTATTGTTTTTTTTTAACATTTGAAACAGGGCAGAAGGCTCGTGTAGCTTACGGTGTAACTTAAGATATTGTATCATATAAAATCTTGAAGATGTTGAAAAGAGCAGGATACAGCCACACAGAAAACTTTTGTGAGTTAAGTTAGTTGCATAAATATATGTGTTTCAACAAGCTAAAAATAGATACAGATTAGAACATAAACGATGTGATTTACCTGTCCAGTCTGGGAGTCTATCAGACGAACAAAGATGGATTGTGCTCTGCATATGCCTACAAACAATGTGTTTTCAATGACAAATATGCATACTCAAGAAAGTATAGTTCATTCAATCCAGCTTTAACGTTGTCTTGGTATATAATTTAATTATGTTCACGAAACATTTAGAGTTGTTGCAAATTTGAAAAAAAAGCAGACTATGTTCATCTGAAAAGCAGACAATACAGCAGTAGCTTCAAATGCCAACCATATCCTTTTCGTACAACGCGGAACAATTTCAGCATTAAGGCTACAGCGTTGATGACAGCAAAATCAATACTGAGAGCAATATCAGTAATTTAGCTGATATCCATTGCCGGCTGCCTGTTCTTCATAATGAAAACTGGGTAATACAAAATGACTCTTCCAAGAGTCTCTGAGGTACAATTGAAGTCCGCAGTGCTGATAGATTTTGATCCTAATGCTTGAATAGATTAAATCCGACTTACGCTGACATGTTACGTCTTTGTCACTGGCTAAGCGCAGTATTGTTTATTTTCAAATATAATAAATAACAGTGATACAATAGTTATAAAATATTTTATAAATAATTTTATAAAATTCATCAAAAGCACACATGTTATAGCTCTTCTATTGTGCCCTGCGCTTGCTTACGTTTTTAGCGGAATAGTTTTGGTATTTTCAAGAAATGTAAAAAGTTTTAGCGGACGCAGCTCAACGAGGTAATTTTGCAAACTTTCATTATTTCATATTTGCAACCTGTTTGTTTAGTCTACCAACACCTACGTATTAAATTAATTATTGTCTGTGGACCGAACGTTTATTCAATATTCAGCGCTGGAGTTTAGCACGACAAATTTTTAAACTTGCAACTAACTTCAATTACGCCTATCAAACTCATCAAAAGTGTTAAAATGAGGATAACCAAGATTTTGTCTGATGCCTTATTTGAGCAAGCTATGTTGAAGTGAACACTAATTTAAATAATGTTAGAACGATGCTTTGGACACATCAGAAACTCACCGTTTGCGTAGAGCAATTTCAACTTGTACTGGATTCCATTGTTTGTCTTCTCACCTTGCGCTTCCTGTTAAATAAAATATATTAGTTATGCTGGTCGTTGTACAATGGTGTTTTTTACACCAGTACTTGGCAAAAGCAGTAAGTCTCTAAGTCAGTGGTGATACTCCCAAAGTCTATCTGAGTGCACGTACGCGCTTTGGATTTTTTTAAAATTATTTTTGAAATTTTTATATCATCCAGTAAAAGTTGCTTATTCTGATGAAAAGTAAAAGATAATATCAATCATTCACAAGCCTATATAATAAAAGCAAAAAGACTATAAATGCACTTAGTTTTAAAGATCAATTAACGCCTAAAATAAGACAAAGCTAAATTGGCAAGCTCAATGTTATTGGATACTTTATCTTCAACGGCCTTGCCTGAACCAAGTATTGACGACTTCGGATGAATAATTAGACCAAGTATTCATATGATATCTTGTATGAATGATACTACTTTTGGATACTACTGTAAACTGCAAATTAAACGTCAAAAAGTTGAAAGCTTTGGCCACCAATCAGCATAAACAATGAAGCTCACCGTTTCATTTTCAACGAAACCGATGAACGTTGCTTCACTGACTTGCACAGGTTGACCATTCCCATCATACAGTATCAATGAGAAGTTAAAAAAGTTACTTTTTCTCAAATTGTTCGGGGGCTGTTTTTCGAAATGAGCCCGACCTAAAGCGGTACTGAAAAAAAAAACATAAAAATTAATCAAACATGAAAACAGATTGAAAATTGTTCACTAAAATAATAATCAAAACATGATGTTAGATTGTTCGCACTTTATTGTTTCAAAACTAAGAAAACATTCACAGATTAATTTTCCGCCATTATCCTTGGCAAGAATAAACCTACGATATTGTGGCAATTTATGGGAGCACTGCATTAGATCTTTGGGAGCTTATTTTTATAAGTTCAGCACAAATTGTTAAAAAAAATTGTTACTTTTCAAATTAATAGGTTACGATGAGTGGCCATTGGAAAGCGAGCGCAATGCTAAGGCTTTTGGAATCTTTTGCAAAACTATGTAGCAAGTAACAGTCAGTAGAAAAGCCTTATCAGTGATTGTCTGTTTGTTTCTGCTAATTCGAGCATATTCTTGAAAAAAATCCTTTATTAGTGAACATTCTGTGCGGGGTGTCAATGCTAGACCGATAATGGATTAATTATTGTGCAAATTTACTTCAAAAGTATTTGGAACTTACCCAAATGGAAAGGTTATAATATTCTGAGCAACAAAAACAAAATTCAGTTTTTTGTCGACAAGATAACCTAATAACAAAATGGCGGACGCCCATAAGTCGCAGTATACAACAAAATCGGAATTGAAGACTAGTGTACTTATGATTGAACCTAATGTTTCTCGGATTGTTTTTAAATACAGCTTGTTCTGTGAACTGAGAAATAGACTGAAGGAATGTTAAAAAAAATTGAAAATCTTGCACAAAAATCAATTTATTGATTTTACCGCAGCGTCTTTCTCACAAAGGCTTTACACAAACTTGAAGACGCGGTTTGTTGTCATGCTGTGAGTTGCATTTTCTTCTGCTAAAACATTAAACTTTTCATTGAAATTGTTTTATACGAAAAATTTTACTAAAAAAAATTGTTTGGACTTAAAAAATTTAAAGAAATTAGAAACTATGTCTTGGTGCTTTTTAAGTAAATGACGCTTTTTAGCTGCAAAGTGTCAATGCAAATTCGAAGTGCTGAAGGAACAAAAGACTCTAACAATTTTAACAATAATTCTAGAATATGTTTAAAATATAAACAGATCATGTCAACGAAGCATCATATTATACAAAGCGTGGATTTATTATAAATTTGAGATTTATTGTCTTACTTTGACACAAGATGAGCATATTTTTGTCTGTCTAACCACTCTCATATTTTACTCTTAGTACAAACACTGTAACTTTGCCAATTTACAGTTTTATGAAAGACATCTATAATAAGGGAGTATTGTTAATCGTTGGTGGAAGCAAGGAAGGTCTGTAGGGCTAGAAACGCATTTCATGAATTCGATTTGGAGAAATACTTGTAAGAGTTTCTAAGCGGTCTGGAATCTACTGTAAAGCTTGTTAGAACAAATACATTGTTTGCGGTGGCTTCGTTTCGAAATAAGAGCAATTTCGTTTTGTTGTCAACTGGATAATAAAAAAAAATGTATATATACAAATTCCAAAAAGAAGAAAGCAGCTTAAAGTTTAAAGTAGGTAGTCTTGCTCCGCTTCTTTCAAAGAAATTATCAGTCATTCACGGCTACAAGTGTTTAAAACAAACGGATTATATTTTAAAACAAAGGGCCATTTTATTTCAAAGTAATTCTATGTTTAAAGAAATTCCGTTCATTTTAAACTGTCTTTGCAGACTAAAATACCAAAGAAATTCCTTCAAATAGCCCCACTGGCTGTCTTTCATCGCGTTGGTGTTCTCAAATTGGTCGCTCTTGTTTCCTTCTGTCCGAATTTTAAAAATGCATTTCTCTAAGCCAGGTATGTTTAATTGTTTAGGTCTAATGTTGTGAATTGTTTGCTTGATTCTCAACTTGGCTTAGAACTCACCGCAAAGGCATATGGAGCACAACTTCTCTGCATTTTAAAACCAAAACCAACAACAATCTATCATCACGTTGATGGCCTGTTGTATTTTTTAAACCTGACTATCACCAACCTTGATTTCTATTGTATAGTAGTCTGTACACTTTTGAAAATGATAAATAAACAAAACTTAAATAATTGGACTCATTTCCATTTAATGCGTCAAAGTTTACGTCTGTTGAAGTTAGGCTTAAAACATGCTACCTCAAGCTAACTAAAATTTACAGTTTTACAATCCTCTTCATAGAACCCTCTTATAGACTACAGTATTTAACTAACCAGTAAAAGTCGCGACGCAGGTATGGTGTATAAGTTTGCTTTCAAAGCCATCTTTTCTGTGAAGAGCACCGGCAGTGAATGGTCAAATTAGATGAAGATACCGTAAGTAGTGTCAAATTTCTCGTGGGACCATCACAAAAAAATGCACTGAGAAACCACATAGGCCTGGCTGAGAGAAAGAAGATGAGAAATGGAGAACATAGCCAGAGTTTTGCACTCTACTTCTGTTAAACCGATTAAGATTTCAAATATGATGCGACTAACAATTTTTAATTTGAAGCATTTTAGTTGTTTTGAGTGTGAAACACTGCACGTAATTTTAATAATGACCAATGACGAAGATATAGATAAAACTCCAGCGATAAAAATATTAAAAAACAGTTCAAAAAAAATGAATATACCACCTTAAGCACATGCCTTTGTGCAAATTTATCAAATTGATGTATGTCCACCGAAAAGTACAAAAAAAAAAATTGAAAAAAAACGTGTTGTCATTGTGTTGCGAATCTAGTATTGAAAAAAAAAAACAAAAAAAAACAGTTTCTTCTTTCCCTTTCACATCCAGCATTGTGCTGTGTTATTGTTTGCCAAATCGTTCACTCTTAACATTTTTTTGGTTTATAAGCAAGGAACTTTGCAAACGGCAAGTGCATCTTGGGTAAAAGTTGTTATAATCTGTTATGTGGAAAAAGCATAGAAGTATACTATCTCAACTACGATTGTGATAATCGAAGTGCCATTATTTGAACTGTTCATCTTCGAATCTTTTTGTTGTTCGCCTGGGCTGATAAATGAATTAGCAGATTGTATTTGTAAAATACAGAACATATTTAGTAAGCACAGTGGAGTGTGATTTTTGCATGACACACTGATGGAATTGCAACACAACTAACTTAATTTAATTCAAGTTTATAGAACTCATCGGGAAAAGTAACTTTGTAGGTACCGCGTTGTAACCCTGTTAGTCTACACATTTTTTTAAATTTTAGTGGTTACTTTCAGGTACTATAATTTCATGATTTTTCGATGCATAAGTTCTTGTATAGTGTTTCAACCATTTATCACAAAATGCTATTTTACAAGAATATCTTAAAACAAATATATATGCATAATCGTGGGTAAATCTTGTGGTCACATTTTACTTCAACTAAAAATTTGTTAAAAGCTTAGCAAAAAGTTCTCCACCTTTACAATTTGCGATTTGAACGCACCCGCCAAAGATATTTAGAAACACAAAAAAGATCTGTTTTGATTGCACGTTTACACAAAATTATTATGATTTTTTTATTTTAAACAATTGAACGTTTTTAAAAAATTAAAAAATACCCAACAAACGTTGTTTTTCACATTTTAAGTATTCAGACTTTTAAGTTCAGCAGCATTGTTTCCAAGCAACCGATAAAAACAATGTAAAAGTATGAGCGTGTAGGCTACAAAATACGATTAGAAAAACTGCTATAAAATTTGTCAAAAAGAAACAAACTAATGAATGCCTTACATATGAAATAATTTTTCAGGAAGAAACATTATTTAACTGTCGCAAAAGATGGCAACAATGGATAATTATAAATTCTTTCAAAAAGTAATAAAACTCTCATAAAACACTTTATCAATGACATAACACTACTGTAGATATGTTCAAACCTCACCTGGGGCATGTATCCACTATGTTGGTCTGTAGCCACCGTGTTTGTCCCAGCTGTTGTCCATTGAGGGTGGTCATTATTTAATTCGTGTTGATATTAGCATGAAACAATAATATTTGACATATCTGTGAATAAAATCAATTATTGAAATCGTGAAAGACAAGGTACAAATCAGTTGAACATCCAACGGTCATGTATTTTTTAGATTTGCTGTAAAACGTGCTGTTGGAAATGAAATGTTCCAAACAATGCTAAATTGGCTTTCATGTTTAGAAATGAAACACAATGTCTTGAATTCTGTAAGTGGTGATGCATGATAATTAAAGATTGACAGAAAACAATTCAAGATGGAACATCAAATTGATTAATCGTGAAGATTTAGATTAATTGTTGATGTCAATTTGCAAGTTAAAAAAATATTTGAAACTTTCAGAAAACAAAGACAGTTGAGAAATAATAATAATTTTGTTTGCTTATGTTTTAACAACGTAATCGTCTAGTAGAGTGTGCTGTAAGTTTAACTCAAAAAAGCGAGCAAACAAACGCATTGCTATGAGACTTTCCATCATAATTGACATTGAATTAATTATGCTTGCCTCAATTAAAAACCTTTCTAGAACCTAAAAATCCCACTCGGGAAATTATAAACTAATCTTGATGCAATCTATTTTAGTCTATTCCCGTTGCGAACATGCATATTGCTTGGCACTCAAGCTCTTTCAGCTGAAACAATATTGTCGCATTGGGAATGCGATTTTCAAGCAGCCAACAAGACTTGCCACTGATGCCTGTTCTCTCTAAAACAACCGACAGTCCGCTGAGAAATCGGGAAATGTATTGATGTTTCCTGGGGGACATTCGGCTTGTTTTAAGGCCGTCAGCAAGGCTGTTACGTTTTAATCGAAGAAGAACTTAGAAAGAAAAAGAAAAAAGCGGATCGAGCCCAGAGGAAAATAGAAAAAAATCTTCATTCTGACTTTATTGTAATGTGGAAGGCTCTTTGCTTTCGCAACCTATTAGCCACAACTGTCATTTCAACTTAAAGTCATGATTTGTTTTTACGTTACTTTTCTGCTTTTCGATGTTCAATTAATGTAAAAACAAAAAATGTTGACTTTTTTGATAGACCATATGTCGCCTTTTGAACTGCACTGCGTCTCTTTGTTTTGAAAAGTCAACTTTACACAAATTTCTCAGTCGGAGTAGGACGATTATTCAATGTAAAATTACTCAAAAATTACATTTTGTTTCTTAGAAAGCAGAAGCCAAGAATTAATGACCACTCCACACATAAATTCAATCCGAGTAAAAAAATTTGCACAATTCAGGTACGGTGAGTTCTATATTGCAATTTGTAAATCAAGTTGTTTCTCCTGCGTCATACTGTGGCCAGTGACAAGATCTTATGCACAGGGAGCAATAAACCAATGAACCAGGCGGAGATTTGAACACCAGACTTCACGACACAAGGTGCGGGAGCGACAACCATTTCGTTCTGGTTGATGAGCTTCACCTTTGCCGTGAAGACGTGACATTATTGGTGCAAAAGACGCCATTTTGTTACCTTTTGTTGGCTTACCTTGGACATACACCCGAGCAGATACGAAGATGATTTCACTGCTTTTGCTGTGGTAATCCACGTATGACTCGTGATAAGTTGCATACAACTATACTGTAAAAAGCAAGGTCAGAGCCGATTTTCCACTTGTTTACATTTTGAGTTGGAGTATTTACTTGAGTTGTTACATTTGTTTCTTCCAGTAGGTCTACACCAGGTGAAGGTGACATAAATATTCCTTGCAACTGCTTGAACCATATCCGACCAAAATTTATTTTACGCCTTTCATCTCCCACGGATTTTTATGTTTCATTGGATCAGAAGCTGTTGGTCCTGCAAATTGAAAACAACTCATCCATCTATTTTCGTTCATGACGTCACACATTCAGTCTAACCACGGCCGACAATCTGTCGAAATATCCTGCGATTATATCACAGCTGGCTATCTCTGTCCGCCTTTGTGAAAGAGCAGTCTTGTATCGCAACGGCCATTAACCTGATGATGCGATTTGGAAAAACAACTTGGTTTTTGAAAACTTTCAATAAGGAACGTGTAACTATCATTTGTAGCAGTTTGCAGACATTAGATTTCAAGTTTCAACAACTACTTATAAAATCAAGCAAACAGTGAAATGTTTCTGATAAGCTGAGTTGTATTTCGTTGGAGAAGTTTAAAAACACAAACTTGAAAGAAAACAAGTGCATAGTGTTTTGCGCCATAATTTCATATCTCTAATTATAATAAAATGTATGAAATGCACTGGTTTAATAAATATCGAAAACATCAAATCTAAACAACCTGTTTAGTTTTTTGCAGAAAACAATAAAAAAGCCACGCTGTCATTTATTGTAATGTATCAGTTGCTTTACTGGATCTTCTTTGTCGTGTGAGCCTCTGGAGCCGACGGTCTATTCTTTTCCCACCCCAGATTGATGATGATCCCGGACTACACCTGATGATACTAAAATTATGTGAAGTGCTGCATTTTAACGATGATGTACATACCGATGATTTGTCAGCCACATTTACTGCTGTCTTTCATATGGTAGATAATTTGATGTGATGACTTATCCACAGTAGCCTACATCATCTACAGTAAGTACTGTTAGTGCCGTTGGCTTAGTATAATGAGAACCTTATATACTCATCTTCCGACACTTGGATCAAGTATGGGACTTACCTTTACCATGACACACCTTGCTTCCACGTCATTTGAGAACTTTTCTTCTATTTATGTGCTACCAATACATTCAAACTGCTTTCTTGTTCCAGTTATTTTCCGTTCATATATAGTTATGCTCATCATTCAGTTTTTTCTCACTTTTGTGTTTTCAATGTTAGTCAGCATGGAGCATACCATTGGTCACCAGCACAACTGCTTCCTTTCATGCTAGGACATATTCTTCTGAGCATGTCTTTAGGTCTATTTCTTGTTCGCCCGCAACATAAATGTTTGCATTATTTTATTTCCGACTTTTATACAAATAAACAACACGTTTCTCTGTTTATTATCATATTTATCCATAATGTGACTTTATTTCAAAAATAAAACAATACAGAAAATACATTATATGTAACAAACAAGGGAAAATTTTATATTGATCCATAAAACACTGTTGTTTTTTACTAGAATGGATGGGTTCCTTAACCGCAACTACGGCTGGCCAAAACTCGAAATGCTCGTTTTTGGTCTCTATATATCATAATAAAACAAAGTTAATAATAAAATGCCTTTAACACGAAAACGAAATCACGAAACTGATTTTACTAACACAACTCCCTACTCCAAAATGAGTTACATTGACAATTTGAGTTACATTGCATTGTAGTTTTGTTTACGTTCTTAGCGTTGTTTCAACATTACGCATGAACACTTCTTTTCCGGCTTTGGTGGAATTAGCACAACGGCATGTTTGTATAATTTATTGCAACCTCTGCCAATTGCTTTAATTTGTTGGTCAATCGAGACCATGCAAAATACATAATGGCAAGACATTTTATTTAAGAAATGAAAAATGTGGCAAAAAAATGTTGCTTGCAAGATTATTTGAAACTTAACCTTCCTTCATCTTAGTTCAATGTCGCATATATTTCAAATCAAATGTATTAAAAAGTAATTTGCTTTACATAAATAGAATTAGGTTTGAATCTCCTTAATTGCTAGATCGTGATTAATGTTCCACTAGCACTGTGCACTGTACCAACAAAATAAAATTGTTGCTTGTCCCTATTCTGACAGACAGGAACGTATCCAGCGACGAGCCTTCAGGGGGAGGGGGGGGGCAATTTTAACAAAACACGATCATGTGTATGTGTCTACATTACTCTTACCATGCAAATACATCATTAATAAAGTTTACATTTGAAGCTGAATAGTAATGCTGCATTTTACTTTGCTACGTAGTTGTTGCGATAACGTCAGTTTAACGTTGTGTCGCAATCAATACAACATTTGCAAAATTTTTACTTTGGCTTTACGATCTTAGTCTATAAAAGAAATATCAGTTTGAAACAATTTGACTTCAGGAAAGTGAATTAAACTGAACCTGTTAATAAAATCCCGGATGACCATCTAATCTAAAGAAACATTAAACCAGGGTTCGATTCCCAGGTGGGAGGTATAAGGTTTCATTGTAACAATATTCTTCTTGAATTACATCTCAACTACCACTTGCATAGGTTCTTCAATAAACTGCATTTTTAATTTTTTGTTGGTAATATTTAAAGTATTTACATTGAATTGACGGAGGCTAACGACGGAAAGAGTTGAACAATTTATGTTGCGATTTCCGGTCACGCAAGGGAATCAGAACGACGACGAAAATATCTATATCTTCTTTTTGAATCATTTTTCCCATGGATTGAAGATGAGTGTGCTCTGTTTCATCTGAGAAATAACGAGGTTAATTTTTGAATATCTATACTAGTCAGCAGTCATCGTTGAATGACAACTTAAGAAAATTCCTGCTTGATATCTGTCTTGACGTGTAGATCGGGACACCACCAATGCCTCAGGGAGAGTGCTATGAAATAGAGCTCCACGTTTTTCAGAATGGTGAAAAAACTTACAAATTTGTTTTGTTTTGTGAATCTATGGAAATGCTAGCCTAGTCGAAACTAACACAGAAAAAATATCAAATTAACATGATTGAAAATATATTTATTTATTTTTTGGATTATTGTAATTTACGCTTGTGAAGTGAGGTTGATCTGGACAGCTGATTAATATCAGTAGAGCGTTTAAACTCCTTTTAAGGTTTATTCCCTTTTGTTGCAATTTGAACTGGCTGCTAGGACAAATAAGCTTGTTCTCTACTAAGCAAACCACAGAAACAAAACAAACAGGCAAACCAAACATAAA
Organism: Aplidium turbinatum; assembly: GCF_918807975.1. NCBI lineage: Eukaryota > Metazoa > Chordata > Ascidiacea > Aplousobranchia > Polyclinidae > Aplidium > Aplidium turbinatum. The sequence goes on along the minus strand of NC_137475.1, from coordinate 27,681,414 downwards.
GCTGGGAGTACCGGAAAGACCATTTCTTCAAGCTAACTCCTTAACCATCAAACAGTTGGGTCCTCTCGACTCAAAAAGCCACGAATAAATAGAGTGAAAATAAATGTATTTTGATTTTCACTTGGATAATGAAGATGTTTAAGCAACACATCAGATTAGACTTCCCAGACAAGAAAGCAAGAGAGTGTAGTTTTATGAGAGAAAATATCTAGCATTTAATTTCTACGAAAGCAACTTTTAAACAAAATTTATGTTGCACATATGTTTCCTGTTGTGAAGAAATGGAGTTAATATCAGTTCAATAAATCAATTCAAAAAATTTCTATGCAAAAGGTTTAAAAAAAATTGTCATCGATATGGATCATTACCCACTGAATTCACTGACCATTTTTCCATGAATCAACTTCTGTTTGCGTTGGTATAACACAAACACAACGTCATAATGATAGCTTATTGATAAATGTCCTTAGCCGCAGGGAGACATTGCTTAGGTTTTGTGGAGCCGGCGCCCCCACTCTGCCTGTCACAGAACAAAGACTCGCTTTGACCGTCTTCACACATCCATAGGCTCAAGACTATCCGGGAATCATTTATCTTCTCGACTTGCTTATCTTCCACAAAAGCGGCGAAATTATATTTGTAAGCAATACAACTTGCTCATTCTTCAACGCTCGAAGACCTAATAGTCTAGGAACGTTGCAAGAATGTAATAAAAGAAACATTTCACAGGTTAGCCCTTCATACAACCCAGCAGGAAACCTGGTTCTTTTAAAATTGATTCAACATCTGCAGACATTGAAAAAGAAAGGTATATAACAGGTTCATATCAATAGGATGTAAAATGAACCGTGAAAAATCACCGTGGTGAATATGCTGCAACAACAAACGACATAGTCAATAAATAATCTACAAATATTACACACATGAACTGGAAAAAAGCAAAACATTCGTATAAAAGTAATATCAGTATTTCATTGACGTTCTTCAAAGCATGGGATGCACATTGATTGATTGAAACTTTATCCTCAGACTGGGAAAGCTTCTTGCAGAGCTTAATCCTGGCAGTTTCGCATATACTTGTAGAGGCTTTGAATCACTGACGCAGGCCCGGTTACCGAGATTGACAGAGTGAAGTTTCCGATTGTTGAAGTCTTCTTGCCGGGAAATTATTCCTTCCAATAGATGCTGCCGCTGAATGGAAAGCAGTCCTTCACGTGCGTTACTCAAGCGCACACCCCGAGAGTCGAACCAGCGCAGCTTGATCTTGAAGCTTCTTCGTTCCAGAAGTCACGCGCTAACCAATTGAGCTATCGAGGAAGACATTGCGCAGTTGCGCACTCTCAGAGAAAATAAAACACACAAACGTTTTCAAGTTATGCTGCAAGAATTTTTCTGAACAGATTTCGGTTTTTGTGATTCAATGAAAATTGTTAGAAAAACGATTCAAAATAACTTTGTAATGTCAGTTACGATCGCTACTGTATAATACTTTGGAATATGCTGTTGCTAAAAACTTGAAATACGACGAAAAACGAGAAATGAAAAGCGAGAAACAAAATGGTTTAACTTTTTTTTAGATAACTTGACTATTTTTTTAGTTTGAAATACTAATGACGACAGAGAGAACAAAACTTTATAATGTTATTTTTCTATTGCAGTTTGTAATAAAATCTTGACCAGTCTTTGATATCATTTGTCCAAATTCTCGGTAGTTTGCCCCTATTGCGTTTTTCATACATTTTTTTCCTTCTATAGTAGTTGTCTTTGAATAGAATTATTGGGAATCATGTGGCAAAAATACTTCAATTTTCTTTTTTTTGAATGTTTGTAGAATTTCCATGTTGGTTTGCATCCTAAATAGTACATCTCCGTTTGTGATTTTATCCTTCCATAAAATTTAAACATTCTTCTATAAGCCCACATTTCAAATGACTCTAGTCGTTTTACAGTTTGTGATGACAATGTCCAATTGTCCATGTTTCTGCATGGTAAAGTACGTAGTTCAGATATAGCATTTCATAATTCGTTTTCGAGTGTTGATGTTAATTTTACATGTTGTTAATGTCTTTTTTACGTTTTTACAAATTTTTTTCTTCACACAACCAAAACGCTAGCGGACTAAAAATGAGAGCCCCTAGATCAGGAGTGTCAAACTCATGTGCACTTCGAGCCAAAACTTAAAAATCGTTACCAGTCGCTTCCAGACTTGTTCAACATGTGTTGCAAAATTATTTGAATAAAACCGGGTTCTCAAAATGAACCTAAAATAAATTACAAACAGTTGACAAACTACCACAACCAGCGTTGATCAATTCCATCTTCTCCATGAAACAGAGTTGGTTTTAAATTTTGCATAGAAAAAGAAAAAAGAACATGATACTAATGGCAAAGTAGTGATCATTGTTTTGTCTGCGTATGTCATCAAATTCGAAGCGAACACAATTCCGGTTCATTGGACGGAGCGTTAGAGTTGATCAAAAACGAAAATTTTATCGACGACAAACCGACGTTTTTATATGAAAAGTTTCAAAATTTTTAAACAAGATTTCTTATTTTGCAGATTGAAACTATTCGCATCAGTCAGGTTGCATACATAATTTATGTCTTCGCTTGTGCTCTTGCATGAACCTCCATATGCCGTTCTACTGCATGACAGATAGCCCACTAGACTGGAAGCTCAAAGATGAAATGCAGTGAGTTCTTAGAAAAGCAAGTTTCACGTTTCAATAAAAAACATCAACCATTTCCGAATTGATTTGATGTTTTCAGATGTTAAATCAATATAGCATTAAGCGATTTTTGCAAGAAAAAACTTTATTGGAAAAATGCAGATTAATGAAGTAGCGTCACTGCCTCGTTGAGGAAAGTGTGTTTTCTTGAAAAGAAAAGAAAAATGTTTGCCCAATGTGAAAATTAATCACACGAACTGTTCTGTGTATATGAACTTCTGCATATGAACTGTAAAAAGCTCTTGAACTGGACACTGGACACTTTGGACAGTGCAAACTTTCGACGTAGCGATGTCAATGGAGATAGTAATGTATTTGGTTTTCTTGGCTAATTGATGCTTTGTGACATCATACTTTAGCTTCACGTCTCTACCAATAAATATTTATAGCAAAAAATCAGAATCTCCTCATATAAAATAGCTATTGCTTTGATGAGAGTAACGTTAAATACACGTAATTTATTTCCAAAGAAAACAAAGACCGCTTTTTTGAACTAATGAATAAATCAAATTTGAAAATTGGATTGCAATACTAACGGATGGTGAAAACGAAATTTCCTAAACAAAGCGATCATATGAAACGTTTTTAAACGTTGAAAATATGCAAACATTATTGGCCCCAAGAAACAACAGACGAAGCGTGCAAGAACAGACTGAGTGAACGGATTGTCGGCAGCGTTTCAACATCTGTTTCCAACAACCAAAGCGAATCGGATTTCCCCAGAACAATTGTCAGTCTATCGCTAAAGACTCTTCGCCCGTGGAACCGTGCTTTGTATACAAAATGTTCGCTAAGTCAGCATTGCTCACCTGGGTTTTTTGCACTGCCAAGAGATACGAGATGGGTTGTGGCCTGTTACATGAGAATATGAGATCAATATGTTCTTTGACAATGTTGCTGCTAAACATTTCTCAAAAGAAACACAATCTAAAAGTAATAAGCGCGTAGTTATAGTGTAATTGTTGATCTGTTGAGTGAGCAACAACAACTGTTTACTTTGGAATACTGCAATATTTTCTTAGCTTTTGATAGGCCCTAAAATGTTTGCCCAGTACATAGTCTGCACTACTAAAAACACCCATTTACAGCACTGCGATTAGTTAATAAAGTGCGGTTGAATGAGCGAAGAGAGAGAAACAATTTTGCACAAATAGAAAAAATTTCATGTTTTTTCTGGGATTGTGGTGGCAAGTAAACAATTTTGCACAAATAGAAAAAATTTTATGTTTTTTCTGGGATTGTGGTGGCAAGTAAACAATTTTGCACAAATAGAAAAAATTTCATGTTTTTTTCTGGGATTGTGGTGGCAAGTGACCAAATGCCCCCCTCCCTGGATCACCTACTGGTCACGAATCGGTTCCATCCGTTTATGATTAGTTTGTGTTCCAGATATCCTCAAATTAAACTAGAAGACGGTTTTTCAAACTAACTTAAATTCTGTTGGTTACGAGTAACATAACTACACATTGAACGACGGTGATTTATCATCATCATCATCACATCTTATCATCATATCCTTGCACAAAAGAGATAGCCGTGATACCGATTTTTATTTGAATAATCGTAATATCACTCCGACACAAGCCCCTTGCTTGAAAGTACATAATCAATAGTATTTCAAAGAGTCTTTGGTTGACTTGGCTTGGAGTCAAACCAAGCATTGGCGTAGCCAGGGGGGTGAAAGGGGCCATGCCCCCCCCCAAAATTTTCCAAGTTTGGATTCCAAAATTGAGCCCTTTGTTGAAAATGTAATAAAATTTGTAGAAATTTATAACGTTTTCCAAGACATCTGGCTATTAACACCCCCAGGACTTGTTTTAGACACACAGAAAGACACCAATAAATTTTGCAAATCGTAAATCGCGCAAAGTTTACGCGATTTACGTTTCTTTGAACTAATTTGTGGAAGCAATTTCAGAATGGCTTACTCTGTTGGGTTTTTGTGTAGTTATTGAGTTTTTGTGTAGCTGAGTTTTTGGTGTTCTCTAAGTTTAGCCGCAGTTTTTGCCCGTTCGTGTGTAAGAGCTACCTTTAATAAGTTAATAGCTGTTTATCTGCTAATAAACTTCATACAAATATTACCCTAAAAGTGTTTTCAGAAAACACTATGATCCATTATTTGAGTGTAATTTTTCAAAAATTTTCCGGGGGAGCATACCCCCGGACCCCCCTACAATGCGCGTACCTTTGGCACGATACAACCCTCCACCACTTTCATTGCTTCCCTTGCTGCTCAACCCACCAGAATACGCCACTGCACATCAAGTGGCGATGGTTTAAATCAAACACTTTGTTGTTCTCTTCAATTCATCAAATGTTTGCCCCCCCCCCCCCCAATTTTTTTTCTGGCTACGCCACTGAAACCAAGGCTCATATCACATCAGTATATTTTAATGTGATGTGAACAGCTATTGAGCAAACATAATAGTGTGTTTCAGCATGCTGAAAAAAAATGAACACTCCAAAGAAACAACAGTGGCAGAGTCAATTCTGATAACGAGTTGGCTACACGTGCCAAAGTCAGCCTCTGGGTTGAGTCAAGTAAACCGGAAACGTACCAATGAATGTCCTAACAACCTCAGAAGCCCAGCGGCCAGTTTGTGAGGCATTGAAATTTTATATTTCATCGCTTTAATGTTGCAAACTGTTTATTCGATGTGACGTTGTGTTAGACAAAGGCCACGGTTAGACATTTTTAATGATACTATCTTGGCAGTTGTTTGTGTAAATTTCACAAACAACGAGCACGCGTCAAGACAAGCGGACCGCTAAAGTGGATTAAGTTATCAGTATATCTAATCATAATAATAAAGCGCAATACACAAAATGCAGGTTGTTTTTAAAGGCTCATGGGTTCTGGCAAAAGATTAAGTTTTATTGAATTCAAACAGTCTTGATGCCAACAAAAACATAATGTTGTTTGGGTTTTGTAATCTATTAGAAATGGCGAAAACATCTGGTTGTCCAAACCTGATGCTATTGTTAATTTGAAATAATACGAGGGCTAACATTTGCAATAAAACACAAATGATTTCCTCTACCAGATTGGAAATTGTTGATTTGGTTGCAACTACGATTACAATTTCGGAACTTCAAATCCCAAGATCATGATCGAAATTTAACTTTGCGATTGATTCTTTTCAAACCTGACTTTGAGAATTTGTATTGTGTTCAAAATCGATAAAAAAATCTGCTGTTTTTTTTTTGATTGAACGTCTGCAGATATTGCTAGCTGTGTCGTGACTGCCTGGTGCCTAGATCTACGACACGCAATTATGACAAAAATCTAACCACAAAAATTACAAATACAAGTGGTGAACCTGGATAAACAACTCTTTCCTATGGATGATACATCATTGTCGTTCAGCGTATGGCGTGAACTTACTTGTGTGTTGACAGCTGTTTATGGAAGTCGACTAAGATTTTCCGGTGAGATGACCACAGACCAGAGGCACGTGCCAGATTGCGACAAATGCAATAAACAACCACAAGTGGCCAGTCATGCTCAGTTGTAAACTAAACAAAGCAAAACAGTTCTCTCAGTAAATAACCGAATAATGTTTTGTTTCTTGAGGGCATTTAAAAGACTAAACAAACTGTGTGTATGCTATCGCTTGTGAAGAAAAGAACTAGTTTATTGAAAGGATTAGTTTAATTAAAATAAACATTCATTTCTAATACTTTTTGCAGCAGCGGCTAAAACATTTTTCAAAAAACATTTTTGGTATTTTTAATTTCTACTTAAACTAATGCTAACAAACATCGCAGTTGCCACACTTAGTTTGACACTGGCAACACCTTTCTTAGCTTACATTTCTTTTGTATGTTGAATGAACTTCAACGTAGCGTAAGTTTAAATCACAAAAGAATTGTCAAACTTACTAGAATCATGGACTGATCCAGCAAGTTGTGTTAAGGGGGCGGGAATGATTTCAACAAAACACAATTATGTGTAGGTCTGCATTAATCCGATCTTGCAAATACATCGTGAATAATGTTACTGTTCTATCTTTTAGGAGGAGGGGCAATCGCCCTAATTCCTCTCCCCTGGACAGGAACTCATTGCTACTTTATTTTTTAGTGTAAAACCAAAACCATTATCAACCACTATTTAGTCAAGATGCAATACTTCTTTTGAACTACTTTAGTGTTTAATGTTACGTATTTAAAGCTTTGGTGGAGAATTCACTTTTTAGTACCACAGACGTGTGAAACTTGGTGACGTCAGTGACTTCAACATATATTTTTCATTATCGGACATGACGTAAATAAAATAAACTTTCAAACGTTACTGAGGACCCAAAGATGTGTTGTAAATGTTTGAAAGTTTATTTTATGTATGCTATGTCCGTAATTTTTTTCGGATAAACAAAACAAAAATTAGCCTGTTGACGTTACTTTTATATGTCTGTTTTACGTATTTCCATGGCGCAGTGTATTCATATCTCACTGAAAAATGATCGGCGTGAGCTTGTGCATGAAATTCTTCTTGGCTTCATTGTGTTCTGTGGTTAATGACGTCGTCTTAGTCTTTCATAAGTGACAAAATAAGTTTGAAATGCAATAAAGCGCGGTATATTTTTAGATGCCAAAGATGAAAATTAAAGTTTTAGACTTTTTCTCAAATAAGAAACCTCCAGTTGAACCGACGTAACAACATATGGATAAATCATGGACTTCTTTGATTCACCTTTGAGTTTCAAAACAGAAAATTTATGTAAACCAAATAGTCTCTGAGGAGAGATAATAGTCTCTAAAGAGTCTAAGCGATTTCATGTCTGCCTTCCCAGAGTCAATCAGGAAAGCTACCATTATGACGACCACATGGGAGCAATGCGGAAGCAGATGCAAAAGAATCATGATCCTCTCCATACTCCTTGACGCTACTAGAAATTATCTAACAACTTTATTTGATGATGCAATGATTCAGCAGTTGAGATGTAATTCAAGAAGAATATTGTTACAACGAAACCTTATACCTCCCACCTGGGAATCGAACCAGGGTTTAATGTTTCCTTAAACGGCCATTCGGAATTTTATTAACAGGTTCAGTTCAATTAAGTTTCACCAAATATTTTTCAGTGAAATTGTCTCAAATCACACAGTCCTAGTATTTATTTAAAAGAATTTTAAAACTGCGTGTTTTGATTATAATGTTAACATATTTCAACTTACCGCAAAGTTTATTGCACAGATTCAATGTGTAAAATGTATTTTCCTTGACATTACACCAAAATGATCAGTTAACATCATATCTACCAAACTCCTCCATTAATAGTTACATTTGTAGGGTCGGTGTAATTTCAGCATTAGGCTATAGGAAAAACACCTTAATTTTAGAAATTAATGAAATTTGTAGATCCTGACTGATAAATGGTAATCACAAGTACAGTAGCTTTGCTTAGGAGACATGTTTTATTTTGTTCTTGTGGTTATGCATAACACAGGTTGTTTAAATGTCAAGGCAGGTGATGGAAAGCCAAGATCACCAGGTTAAGGCGCAATAGCTTCGTCCACTGTTGCTATACCATGCATTTCTTTTCTTTTGGAAATATCAGAGCGCCACCAAGCGCTTTGGTTAAATTGCTTTCGCTTTCTTTAAGTTTGTTTGTTTGAATTTTTTAAATTGTAATTCGGGCGTTTTTGAAGCGGTTGCTGGGAAATTTATTAATGCAGTCTGACAGCATTTGTGCAAGTTGACGGTGTGTATATCAATTGTCTTGTTGGCTGCAAGCTATACGAAAATCAAAAACAAGAAGAAAAATGAATTGGTTCAATGCACTAAATTATAAGATATCAATATTTGACGGGTAAGATTAGCAGAGCCAATGGGCCTGATTTAGCCGCTGATTGTATGGTTTGGCGGTTAAATTGGGCGGACCACAATATTTATTTTTATCTATTTTCATCAGACAAGAATGTCCATATTCGAATAAAAAAAATACACAAAAGTATAATACATATAGTTGTACACAAACAGTAGCGACAAAAAAGTATTTTAAGTTTACTTAAAGTCATAAATAGAAACCTGAATGGAATTGAAGTAGGCTACTATCAGGATGCATTCATTCATCTCCGACGTCGATACCCGTTCGGCCTGTTTCAAGACAGGCGTAAGTGAACCTCAACCGTTTTCGCACAGATGTAAGGATTTTTTGCTCTACCGTGCACCAATAACACCGGTCAACGAAATTTCAGATTCTTTTTGCTTCGGAGATGAAACGAGTCGATGTTGATGTATTTGTTAAGCTCTGGTTTGAAAGCTGCACGCGTATTCAATCTGAATTTACAATTCATTTTTAGTTGTTAGACATGATTTAATAGTGGGCTAGTTGGCTAAAAGTTGCAAATTGCAATGTATGGTTTAATTTGACAATTGATTCAATTCTGTGTTTTTTCTTTTTCAACAGACTTACACAAAACAAAAGGTTATTGCAAAAGTAGCAATAGCGAATGTCAGTAAGACTCCAAATCATTCAAATAGCCTACTAGGCTTGCATATTTCTTTTCATTAGATTTGTAGCATAAAAAATAGACCTACAATATGAGCTACATGAAGGACCCACCTTTTATCGATCAAGAACTCTGTAGCCTACCTAAACTTGGTCACCAAGCAGCCTGATAACCTGTGTCATGTGGCGAACAGCTCATTTTGTCATGTTGTCATATCTCAATTACAATAGCTAATCAGCAAATTTTAAGGTGATATTCATGTTCAGTGGCTCAAAATTAGCTGCGATTGGCCTCATTTGTTGCTAAAGCCTGTTTGCTATTGACCAGTGCAGCCTTATGGGCAGTGCCAGGGACATCTTTCGTTTCTTACAAATGTAGACCAGTGCTGAAGAATAGACTGCAAATATCAATAGACTGCAAACCATCAACGATTGCACCATCGTAAAACTCAGTGCTGTGTTTATGCACCATCTAACCCTCAGTTAAGCCCGTTATGGGCCCTGCTAGGGCCAGGATAATTTTGGGTCCCCTATTGGCAATCAAACCTATGATAATAGAGTGTTTATTTTCACTGCACTGATATGGTAAAGGAATTTCACTACATTGACACTTCAATACACTTCCTGCCTGACCAGTTTAGAAAACAACACAAATGTAACTGATATTAATAGCAAACACAGATCTATCAAGTCTTAGCTATACCTTTGCTCTAGGAAGCTACCAATCTTTCAGTGTCGTCTGGGAAACATCATCAGCCTGGGCAAGGCTTATGAAAGGAGGTTACGGAGGGTACGGCGTACCCTTGAGGACCCATGCCTGTGTTTGTTGGGGGGTCCGAAATAATTTATAGTTTACGCGCAAAATTGTTTGCTTAAAACCATCCTAAACGACTGACTTCAAGCATAAAAGTTGTTATTCTTTAGTCCTGGGGGGCCCGTAATCTAGCAAAAGGGCCCAGAAGGTAATCGGGTGCTTGGCGAGCAAACTAGGGCCCCAAAGTGGTAATTTAATGCTTTACGTGCAAAAATGTTCTGTTAAAAGCACCCTAAATTAAATCATAAAAGTTAGTTATACTCCTGTCCGGGGGGAAGGGGCATAGTGTAGCAAAAGCAGGTTTGAGAAAAACCCGGGCAAAAAGCCCGGGTGTTTTTTTTATTTTTTTTAAGAAGTATTTGACAAAGGTAATTTCACGATTATTTCACTACAAAATGAATTTCGGAGTTAGAGCAGGAGCCGGAGAATACTTTCGAAGCAAGAGCGGAGCCGGAGTCAAAAAAAGTGACTTCTCTCGTTCACCTCTGCTAGTGCTGGGCATGTGGTAAATGCAAAGTTAATGAAGAAAGGTTAGGATTGGTCAGATGATTAACTTGATTATGTTTTAACATGATGTTATGTTTGAGCCTTGGTAGAGAGCTTGGCTTGTACCAAATACATACCGTAGGCTATAACACTCAGTAACGTTAACGGATTTAACATTAAACACACACAAATAAACATGAAAAAACTACTAAATCTAACGTTTTCGACACCACATTGTGCCCTCTTCAGAAATAATTATAAGCTACATCTAAGAGAAATAAAAAAATTTAAAAATGTTACATTAAAGATGTACACGAATTCAATACAGGATACACAAATTGGCGAGGAACAGATTACATGATATGCACAACACAAAATAATAGTTTTATTGCAGTCTGATACTATTATTGCGCACAGATGTCCAATTCTGCAGTAAAATGTTGTGTGCAATACGCCTAAGAAAACATCACGCGTTTTGCCAAAACAAAAGAGGCCCGGAGTCAGAGGGGGCCCAGAATGACTCTTCGTACCCCTAGTGAAAATTTTTCTCAAAGGCCCTGAACCTGGGATGTTAAAAAATAGGCTAGCTAGAGCTTCAGCTCAGAAGCTCAGATGAAGATAAAAAGCTTCTCTGGTAAAAATCTTCAAAAATTTAAGATTGGAAAAAATAGTTTGGAAAAGCCGCTCGTCAAGAGTAAAAATTGAAAATATTTTTTCGGTTGTAGTTTTAAAAACTTGTTGAGTGATTAGGGCCTACTCAGTGAAAGGTTTGGCCTACTACACGTCAAGTTCAGTTGAATGAGCTTAACTGATGTACGCTTGAGCAGTGCCTTGCAAAGACAGCTCTCCATTCAGAGGCACAGAGACACTTAGGAGATAATTCACAGACAACAACACTTCAACGAGAAGAAAGTTCACTCTGTTTATCGGGCCTGTATTAATGGTTTAAAGTTTAAAATCTTTGTATGCATGGCAAAACTGTCAGGTTTAATTAAGCTTTCAAAGAGACATTTTCAAGAGCAAGCTTCCACCTTGGCTACTATAAAAGATGAAATAAAACTTAATAAAAAACGCTTTAAATCAAAAATGAACTAACTAAATCTTATTTGAAACAATTCCATTTAAGTATTGCTGGTCTAAGATTGAGAACATAAGCACTGTTCAGACTGTGAGCGTACACCTAACATAGGCTATTAATATTTTATTTTTCTGCAATGATATGTACGGTATGTGGATTTATTAGCAAAATAGACTTTCTGGCTCTTTTGCTTTTGTTTGCATAAATTTTTCCATCCTCTTCACCCAATCGCCCTATTAACCTTGAAGCGACGGTCACGTGCTTCTTCAACCAGTTGCTTTGTCTGTCCTTTCGCTCAGTGGTTAGGCGCAGACCCAAGATTTGGTTCGGCTCTCTGGATGTGCGCTTAATCAACAACCCCTTTTAAGGAGTGCTCTCTATTCACCGGCATCTAACAGATGGAATAAATCCCCAACAACTATGGGAAACTCCACTTAGTCAATGTCGGTGACCAGGCCTGCGTCAGTGGTTCAAAGCTTCTATATATACAAGTTGCCTACCGTATGCGAAACTGCTGGGATTGAGCTCTCAAAAGAAGGTTTCCCAAAGCGAGGATAAAGATAAAATCACTCAATCAACGTCTTGGACTGGATCGTTACGTCAATATTTGTTTAAATTTGGTACGGTAACTCTCTCTGTTTTGGTCAAACGCTTGAAATATATGCAAAATTTTTCGTAGCCGGTCGTTTTCTTCGACAGACGATTTTGGTCGACAGTCATTTGGTCGACAGACATTTGGTCGACAAACATTTAGTCGACAAGACTTTTGGTCGACAGGACATTTGGTCGACAAGACATTTGGTCGACAGGACATTTAGGGTTAGGGTTAGAGTTAGGGTTAGTGTATGGTTAGGGTTAGGTTAGAGTTAGGGTTAGGTTAGGGTTAGGTTAGGGTTAGGGTTAGGGTTAGGGTTAGGTTAGGGTTAAGTTAGGGTTAGGTTAGGGTTAGGTTAGGGTTAGGTTAGGGTTAGGTTAGGGTTAGGTTAGGGTTAGGGTTAGGTTAGGGTTAGGTTAGGTTAGGGTTAGGTTAGGGTTAGGTTATGGTTAAGGTTAGTTAACTAACCCTAACCCTAAAATGAATCTTTCTGTCGACTTAACGTCCTGTCAACCAAATGTCTGTCGACCAAATGTCTGTCGACCAAACGTCCTGTCGACCAAATGTCTGTCGACCAAATGACTGTCGACCAAATGACGGGGCACGGTACCAGATTTTTTATATTAGGCCTACTGTAACATGCCGTTAATCTGCTGCATCTTAACTTCTGGTGAAATTGACACTCTATCCACATAAGGTTACTGAATATGATAGTAGGGGGAGACGGGGCAAAGCGGGACACTTTTCGTAAAAACGTAATTTCAGCAACAGTGATGGTTAGATTTAGTTAGTCAGCATATTAGTTGGTCAGCATATTTGGTTCGAAGATCAAGCGGAATCTTTCTACTGTTATAATACAAATGAAAAAATAAATTATTTTTTAAATGTTTAAGTAAAAGTTGCTTTTGTTACCAACAAATACTGTTTCAATGTCTCAGATAAAAACAAAGCTACCAACAAATTCGCTTGTGCTAACGAATGTGGTAGCTACTTTTCCATCTCTTTCTTATAACAAACCATGCCAAAACACATTTTACTTCCTTACGACACGCGTTGTGCTCTGCCAGTCGCCATTTTTCCACAGCAAATACAGTTTATGCCTATAATAGTTGTCTAACTAGTGTTTCCGGTTACAGGGAGCCAAAGAGTACAAAACGTGAGAAATCGCAATGTCCTGCTTACCCCACGTCCCGCTTTACCCCTATCTTCCCCTACGCTTAATATCCGCGTCCCGCTTTGCCTACGTCTTCCCCTACATAGCTTCATTATCTGGGTAAAATTGGATTCTCTCAAGACGATGATATTGTTTTTGAATTGTTTTTTATCGTCAATCTGTAAAAATCTTGTAAGCCGTAGGCTACCAGACCTGGTGCGTTGCGCTTTGAAATAGCTTCTCCTGTGGTAGGATTTCTTTGTGGGATTTTCTTTGTGTAGGCTACCTTGCTCTTAGGCTACGTCTTGTTATGATCTAAACCAGGATGGTCCGATACTGCGAGCAGTGCTGGTCATAGGGTATTTCGGGCCCTGTGCGGAATATGATTTGCGGGCCCCAATGACAATGATCCAATTCCGTAGCGTAGCTAGGTATTTTGAAAGGGGAGGTGGCGAAGCTTGACGGCATGATCGCCGAAGGCGACACCCAGTGGCGGGGGGTCTGGGGGACCTCCCCCAGAAAATTTTGAAAAATTACTTTGAATTTGGGGCATTCTGAGAGCATGTTCAAAATTTGGGTATGAATAGGCCTATTGCTGTAAAATGGTGCTGTCCGGTGGCATAGCAAAAGGATAAGATCATGCATTCTTGGGTATTTTTCGGAAATAGAGCTATGTTGAGTCTAGATGCAACCTATTTCGTCCCCTGAAAAATTCGTACTTCGATTTCGTACCCTGAAATCGGAGTAACAAAATCAAATTTCGTCCCCTGAAAAGATCGAGAAAAATTTTAAATGTTTGCGGCAACTCCGATCAGCAACTTCGGCTATGTTGTTTTTTGTTCTCGATCTTTTCAGGATACGAAATAGGTTGCACCCGTTGAGTCTCTATGTTTTCTTGTTGCTAATTCCTTTGTTGAATTCACTTGTTGAATTTTTCCATTGGAAATAACAAAATTACTGCATTTTCTGAGTAAATTACGGGCCCCCTAATTTGTGGGCCCTGTGCGATCGCACGGTTTGCACACCCCAAAGACCGGCACTGCTGCGAGCAATGAAGGTCCACATTAAGATTTGAGAAAAATTTTACGGGCCGCATAAAAAAATGAAGATAGACTAAAATACTAAACACTCTAAAAAATAGCAAAACAATTTATGGCTTCTTACTTTGGTTATTGTCAATCTCTGCTTAAAATTCGGTGGTCGACAATGTTATGCGGAGTGTGATTTTTGAGACTCCAACTCCACTCCAACCCTACTCCGAGTTTTTTTTTTATTTTAAACTTCGAATCCCCTCCACTCCAAAATCAAATTATGAGTTAACGTGATAGGCTATAGCCTACTAGTAGCCTAGTACTAGTAGTAACTTAGGCCTACTAGCCAATGGGTAGGCTACCAGTAGGCTATAACACAAAATAGCTCACGGGTGGAAAAATCTTTATCAACTTTAGTAGCACGTAGCCTACGGTAGGCTAAATGTTTTTAGTGGCACACACTTTTAAGCATTAGCCTACAGCTAGGTCGAAAATTGTGGTTTCAGGAATGGACAGTTTTATTTTTTTTGCAAACAGAACTAGCCTATTATCTTTCTGTTCGGCGTGCCACTTTTCAATCATTTTATAGCAGGGGTTCCTTAACTACCATGGCCACCTTTCAAAATTTTGAAAAATCAATAGCCCCTATCTTTTTCAACCAGTAATAAAAAATTAAGAAACGTCATTTTAGTTTTGTTTTGTTTTTCTTATCTTTATCCTGCATTGCGAGAAAGCGGACTTGAGCGTTATGCAAGCGTTGAGCAAGGTCGGATTAATGTATAGTAGACCTACACATCATTGTGTTTCGTTGAAATCGCCCTCCTTAAAACAGCGAGCTAAATCCGCCCCTGCGCATGTAGGTGAATTAACACCTGTGGAATTTGCACTGAAAAATCCGGCTTGCAGGAAGTGTTCGCGGGCCGCATGCGTTTTGTCACTTCTACCTTTTTTTGGATCTCTGCTATGCTGACGTATATTGTTGTTTGTTTTCGCTTATGACAGTCAGAAGTAAAAACAACTAAACTAGGACTCGCAAAGTTAAAATTAAATATATTTTTAAGCTTTTGCAACACTGGTAATCCACAGAGTTGCCAGCTCCGCGAGTTTCTTGGGAATTGAGTTTGTTTTGTTTTGGAATCTTGGGAACATTTTAGCAGTCGCGTTTTTTTTGGTTTCGTTTGATTTCAAACCAACTTTCATAAAATAACTGCCAGTTAAACCCAAAATTTTCAAATTTGATTTTATTTTGTGGCAATTTTTTAATATTTTGGGTTCCTTTTGGGCTTGTTTCAACGTATCCTCCCCGATAGCTCAGTTTGTTAGCGCGTGATTTCGTGAACGAAGAAGCTTCAAGATTAAGCAGCGCTGGTTCAACTCTCAGGATGTACGGTTGAGACACACGTTCAGGACTGCTTTCCATTCAGCGGCTTTTAATGGATGAAATAGTTTTACGTCAACAATCGGAAACTTCACTGTCAATCTTGGTGACCGGGCCTGCGTCAGTGGTTCAAAGTTTCTACAAGTATGCAAAACTACCAAGATTAAGCTCTCAAAGAAGCTTTCTCCGTCCGAAAATAAAGATTTAATCAACCAATTAAATAATTGTGCTATTTTTAAGCTAGCCTACTTTTTAGCAGCAATTGATCTGGATAGTGGATATTGGAAAAAATATCTGGCAACTTTGGTACAACACAAAACTGACAAAAGACTAAGGTAGCCACTTTAACAAGTCGAAATTCTGCCACTGAAATTGATTAGAATGAAACCGCCAACCAATCATAAGCTACGGTTTAAGTGACGTAAAAAATGGCGAAAAGAAGATGATAGAAAGCAAATTAAGTGATGGATTTTTTGTCAGCTGGTAGGCTTAAGGGTTAGGGTTAAGGCTAAAAAGTAGTCATTTCGTTGACGCGGGTTCGATTCCCACTACTGCTATTGCTCTTTTTCTTCTTTAATTACCAAATAAAGTTCAAAACAAGCATTAACGCTCTGGATGAGTGCTAGAAGGTTCACAATTGGACGGCAGCCTCTTATAACATGTTCTGATTGGTTGGCGGCTGCATTCTAGTCAATTTCAGTGGCAGAATTTCGACTTGTTAAAGTGGCTACCAAAGACTAAGAGCAAAGACGGTCGACTGTTGGAGTTTCGTTTCATGTCTCAACTGGTCTCCACCGAATGAATGTGGTCACTGTGGTGGCACCACATTTAGTTCCACCAAAGTTGGGCTACCGCCTACCAGATTTTCAATTAAAATCTGGCTCTGTTTAAATTTTTATTGCCTTTAATTTTTTGCTTGGTGGGTTGCGATGTTTTAGGCGAGATTTAAAGATGGAATTTGTTAAATAATATTGCTGTACAGTAGGCCTAAGTGTAACCATAAAGATTCCGTACTCAGTGGCTGAGCTTTGGGAATGCGAAGATACCTTTCTAATCGTACTAAACCTTTGGCACTAACGAGAGTAGGCTTTTGTGTAGTGAATAAATTGTGTATTTTTTGGGTCAAGTTTACTTCAAACAAACCGAGGTAAAATGACTACTTTTTCAGACAACATTTGTTTACTGTTGCTCCTACTCACAGTTATATTAAGGTACCTACCCCAGGTACTTCCTTTAGTTCATCACTGTAGCTAGTACAGTTTGGGCTAATGTGTGGCTGAGCTGTTTCAGACTCTGGGCTAATACCGGTACGTAGGCCTACTGTACCTAGCCTACAAATAACAGAATGGATGGATTGAATGTGGGAATCTTATCCTCAGACTGAGAAAGCTTCTTTTAGAGCTTAATCCTGGTAGTTTCGCATACTTATAGAGGCTTTGAAATTTGAACCACTGATACAGGCTCAGTCAATGAGATAGACAAAGTGAAGTTTCTATACTTGTTGAAGTGCTGCGTGTAAATTATTCATTCCACTATGTGGCATTGTATGGAGAGCAGTCTTTGAAATGCATAGTTCAAGTGCACACTTCGAAAGTAGTCCAACGTCGCTGGATCTTGAAGGTTTTTAATTTAGGCAGTGGGTATTTGACCGGCTCCGGTCTTTTAAACTGAAACACTATTTGACCGGTCATGACGTATTTTTTTCTTTCAAAGCAAAAGACGAGAAGAGAAGAAAAAAGTGCTTGTATAAGTTCCAAATTCAATAGTTTTATTCAACTGAATCAGCGGCGTGTACAATGTTTCTCGGGCTGGTATCTCCAAGGGTACGGTATGAGTTCGATGCTACCCGAAGCGTTTTATTTCAAACTAAAATTGCCTGCTAAAAACACTGACTAAAAGTAAACTTGATTTTTTTTTAAAGAAGTATTGTAACGTTTTACAGCCACCAAACTAACTTGTTGAGAGCAAAAATGGAGCAGGTATACAAGTCTCCCCACCCCCCCCCCCCCCCTTGGTAACTCATGACAAAAACAGGACTCAATCAAACATATATGATGAAACTACTTTACCTTTGCTTTACTGTTCACACACTTCAATCCACATGTTTTGGTCAATTCCTCTTTGTCATGAGTTGCCAAGGGGGGATTGCTTTAACATTATAAGGACATATTCTCAGTGTTCAATTGAATATTAATAAATCCAGAGACATCAGAATAGAAAATTAAATACAATGGATTGGCGGTGGCCGGTGGGAGACTTCTAAAATGGTTAACAGAAGGTGCGAAATCTACAATATTCCACTCCACAATGAATTGTTCAAACGTACCAGACTAAACTAAATTACCGTATGAACATGTTTCGCGGGCCGCACGCAATTCAAACTTGGCACATCTTCGCGGGCCACATAATTTTTCTTCGTGGGCCACATTTGGCCCGTGGGCCACATTTGGCCCGCGGGCCACACGTTGCACACCCCTGTTCTAGGTGAAAATTAGTGTCACATATCTTTCAAAAACACAAGCATTTCAAAACATTTCAGCCAGTTGTTGAGTTTTGTCAGCTTGGGCTTCAGCATGTCTTTTCCAACGGAGAAAAAAATCTTTTTGTCACAGCTCTGGAGGAATAGGGGTGTTGTATTTAATACATAAAGTGACATTAAAGATTGGCACTAGAAAAGCTCAAAGACTTGCCTGTGAGAGAGAAATGTTCTAACTTTCCTTTTTGCAACACCTGTCCTAAATGTTGAAGCTGATTTTCTTTGATATTTTTTAGTAGATTCTTTGTTTGTTTGACTTGATTTAAAACAGTTTGGTTGCTTTTTCTGTCAGTCCAGGAAATCCTTTGCATTTTTTGGAATGCCCACATTTCAAACCCATTTATTCTTTTATTAGTTTAATTGATTTGGTAATTGTCCAGGTTTCTAAATTATATTTAAAAATTGGATAAATGTAACACTTCAATACTCTGAATCTCGTTGCAAAAGATATGTTCTTGTTGTATAATATTGTTTTCAAGCCATGACTAACAACAAGTGAATGCACACGTATTAACAAAACAACATATTTTTCTTGTTTAATATAACATTTTGTGTGAAAAGCATTGCCCCACCTGCCAAGCTGATACAATCTGTAAACTTTGCTAAGAATAGCACTTAAATAAACAGGCGCCACTGTGCTTCGCACCTATATATCCTGACGCCACAGTGTGCTGGCCTATTTGACCGGCACCTAACTGTCTGCGCCTAAAGACTTGTCTGATTTCTGCTTTGATTTTTTTATGAATTGTTTCTTATTTCTATGAAAAATCTCCAAAAACAAGTCATTTTTTCACTTTAAAATGGAAAGTAGAAGGAGTGCGACTGAAAGAAATGTACCGTAGCGCCTCTTCGCTTATGCTGCAATATTTATTTAATGAACTTTTACACACATTGCCTTATGGCCAGGGTATATATAATTTCTCTGATTTGTGATATAATTTACTGTTGTGTGTTTAAAACATTTGTTGCAGAACTTCGACATCAGACTGCATGACCGTTTAAAGACTTAACCATTGTATAGTTGTAGAGATGTTTAATAAGTTTACCACTATCCTTCAACAAGCTGTTGACGCTTTGGCACCTGATGCTCCATTACATGAAGATTTTGTGTATCACTGGAAATGTATCACCAATTTCTACATTGAAAATACTGATGACAAAACTCCAGTAAGTTCCTTGGGATCTTTTTTCTCATGTTGTTTTTACTGTTTATCATACGATCATTTCATGTCAATCTAACCAATGAGTGAAACATTACCATCTTCGATTTGATTGATACTTGGCACAAATGGTAGTTGTAGATAAAAAAAAATGGAACAATACTTCATTTGTTAATGTAAGGTGTCATGTCACATAAGTCCTGCCATTAATGGAGTGACGGTGGTTCCAATATTTTAGACGCATCTGTCTTTTTCAACACTTGTTCTTGCTTGGTAAAATGCATAGTTTTGCTGCTGTTCCTGTCAGTTCATTTTTAACTACCAGCCGGCTGCCAAGAAATAAGGCTGAACTATATATATTTCATATTCTGCACAAGGGATGTTGAACTATAAGCATAGTCAATTTCCAAATAAAAAATATCACAAAAGTTTACATAGGAATTAACTTTTATTACCATAATAATCAGAAGCTCTAAAAAATTGTGAAGGATTATGAAACTGTAAGCCACAGTACCTTAAATAGAAAGTGTATGACTGATTTCTTATATTGGAGTTCAAAAGCAGACAATTTTGTTCAATTTCAGTTTCAGTTTTTTGCTTTAGCAATAAGCTGTTAAGAAGCGATTTTTTTTTGAATTGTTTTATCAAAGCAGCTGTGTGTTCAGTAGCAGGAGATCATTAGTTTGAAACTAAGCAATGATTGACTACATCCAGATACGATGCTGCAGACATGTCATTTTGCAAAATGAAATATTCAGTGCTGTAAGATATAATCAGTGCTGAAGTATGAAATTTGAGCAACGGTTTGTTAATTACACTGAATTTTTTATGATTGCTTTAAAATCTCATCCCAAACTGGTTTAGTCTTGCATTGATTACTTGTTTATGAGCAACAAATATTGGTTTGTTTGAGTGAAAATTCGCAAGATTGCTTATCAATGTGTAATTGTGTAGCGAAACGTGATGGTTTTTTTTCATTCTTTTTAAGGTGTCAAGTTGACAGATTTTACTGTTTAAAAGTGGTACTGAACCTTGTTTCTGCTGGCACTCAGCAATGGACTAGATTCAGAATAATATAAATATTGTACTTGGCTGCGCCTCCATATGGCTGCATCAATACTGTTTACTTTGTGAAACAACGTAACACATCTGCGATTGATTCAATGCTATATAAAAACTTGCATTTTTATGTGGTTTTGAATTTTATATTATACACAAATTACACATGCTATGTCCAACGTACACTAAAGCACTTGTTTACTATCGTTAATATAATATGATATATACAGTATATTACATTTTATTGTTTTTAAAACATCTTAATTTTGGTCATTTCACACATTAGTTTTCATGCATGATTATGTTGATGTCATTCAATAGTGTTTTGTGATTTTAACTTCCTTTCACAGGTCACAGACAGCAACATTCCCTCTCACCTAAAAGAGATGTTAAATATTCTTGTACAGGAGGAAAACGAGCGAGAGCCTGGTGACACAGGACCTTGCATGGAGTATCTTCTACAGGTGCTTTGCTTGAATTTGTCTAAGTAGTATTGCCATGAAGGCTTAGGTTGGTGGATTAAAAAGTAGATAAATTTCAACATTTTGATTCGGTATAATCGTGCTGTCTGTCCATGAACCATCATCATAATCCATCGTCGGTTTGTTCCCCACTAGTGGGGGTGGCCGATTGTTTCCGCGCAGCAATTGTTTTAATCCCTTTTCTCCATTTCACCCTGTCCCTTGCATGTTCCTCCTTCAGTCCGACTTGTTTTAAATTTATCCTTCACTTGTTGTTTCCACGTTCTTCTTGGACGATCTCGTTTCCTCTTCCCATCCACCTTTAGATCTAGTGCCTTTCTAAGAAAACTTCCTTCCTCCCCATCACATGTCCAATGTCCATACCATCTTACTCCATTTGCCCTTGCCAAAATTAAGTTTGCTCGCTGCTCTTAACAAGCCTAAAAAAGTGATTCAGCAACCCACTGCTATGTTCGATTTATTGGGTAAATGTGTAATTGTGTATCCCAGGAATAACTTTCCTGTAGTGTTTGATGAAAATAATACCACAAACAAATTCTTTGCTTGGTCGAGTTTTGTAAAAAATCTTGATTTTTCAACAACCGTAGTTTAAACCAGGGTTGTACTGTCAGAGGGATTTTGGTGTATCCTGAGTCAGAGTTGTTAAAAAAAGGTCGACTCTTGCTCGACACAAAACAATGAACAATAAAATTTTGTTTGCAATATATTTTCAACATGTTTCTGGTTTTCTGTATTATCCTGTAAATCTTCAAGTATATATTTGTTCTTTTCAGATTTTTTTAAAGCCGCCATTTCAATCACAACTTATTTGAAATTAGATGTTTTTTAAATAAAAAATTTGAAAAAATCTGGCAACCCTCAGAAATCTAGTTACACTAAGTCGGAGTTGACCAGTTATAAACCGAGAAGTAGGAGTCGTACATTTTTCCCCCGATTCCACATCTCTGGTTTAAACACCAAGTTTTTATATGTATATATTAGGGTGGCTCTTAAAATTGAGTTTTTGAATTTTGCTTGGGACACCCTTTCAAATGGTGAGGTTGTCAGAAAAAATAACTCTTGCAAATTTTTTTTTAATTTGAAGTTGATTTAGAGGTGGCCCTCCCCCCCTAAAGTTCTGTGCCCTCCCTCGAAATACCAAATCTGCGTATCTCGAAAACCAATTGAGCTAGAGATACAGTTTTTGTGTTAAAAGATGCAGAAAACATGGTTTTCTATCTGCTTTCTGAACATTGAATGCATCTATCTTGAGTAGAAAAGCAGTTATTTAGAAAAAACGCCTTTGACCAAATCTTGATTTTACAACCTTTTTTGTGACCACGAAACCGTCTACAAAATTTCGTTTTTTTGTCTTAATTTTTGCACCTTAGAGGGAACACTGGTAACGATATTCATATCAAAATGTAATTCTGGTCAGTATCATACTGGAAGAAGCGATATTATCGACAATATTTCACATATTGCCTTGCGCATCGTGACAGGATGTCTGCTACCTACACCATTGGACAATTTCCCTGTCCTTGCAGGCAACCAACCAGCTGAGTTTCGTCGCGAAGAAGCCATCCTGTCTCTTTCTCGCCGCACTACAAACCCCAACCACTTGCTCCACTCAAATCTCTACGAGTCTGTGAGCGAGCAATCGAGCATCCTCGGCAACTGAAATCGAGACACCCATTTGTATGTGACGCACAACTTCTGATGAAAACCGCTGAAGACCAATCCATCAGCGCGGCTACCTGGGAGAACAACAAATGGAGCTCAGAGTGGAAGAAGAACTCCTCAAGACTCTAAAGTTGTATCTCCGACACCAGCCCCCATCCAACCGGAATGCATAATTTGCCAAGGAAGGCCTGGGTGCGGCTCAACCGCCTGCGTACTGGGCTAGCCTACTGGAGTCAGACTATTTCGCACCAACATGCACAAATTGGGGATGGCTCCATCCGCAATCTGTGAGTGTGGCAAAGAGGAACAAACCACAGACCACACCATCTGTAACTGCGCCAAATGGTGTGCGTGGTCTGCTTGAACTGGATGACGAATTAATGGACGAATCAAAGGATTGCTGCTCGACACCTGCTCAAGCATCTAAACCGCATCGCCACTGCCCAAGAGTGGTAAAAGACAGAGCCCTTGACCCCTGGAGTAACAAAGAAGGTTTAAACGAAGAAGAATAGACAATATTGTTCTTGTTGGAATTTGGAAACAGTTTTCTGTGTTCAGTAACAACTTGCAAAAGAAACTGAAGTTGGTACTCATCTTCAGTTAAGATTTTGTTAAAATCCTGGATTAGACTTAGAGCAACTCCTCTCTCTGCTCTGTCATTGACTACTGAAAGTCCCTTTGCCATGTGTAAAGCTTGAATAAATGCACCATCTTCAGTCCAATGAGCAGGATCCTTTGAAAGTATAATTATTGCTTCATCTTCACCCAACAGCTGAAGAAGCCATTTTGAATTAGAGGTGCAATACTGTTCTAGACCCTTATTGCTAAGAAACGCATCTACTTTGATGCTTGGTCTCCTTGGTGGACGTTCTCCTGTTTCATCTAACATGGTTGCCACCATTAGCTTTTTACTTTCCACAGACAATCGAGAGTCAAACAAGGCTAGTCCAACCATTTCTTCGGACAGATACCATAAATGCACACCAAGCTTTTTGCATAAATCGCCTTTGCCATCCAACAAGTGCGATGCATAGCACCTGAAGCTTGAAAGCGGATTCCACGCTCAGGAGTTTCTCCAAGGAATATGATACAAAACGGGCATTTTAGCTATGCATGAATGCATAAAAGTTTAGGAATACTTATTTCGTTTATTGCTTTACCAGTTTTACCGGTTAGTTTATGAACTTTGTTTATTGAATAGCTTGGGCCACAATACTTGTTTAGCACTGTTTTGTGCTAGAATACCGAAAACAGGTTTTTTCTAAATAACTGCTTTTCTACTCAAGATAGACGCAATCACTGTTCACAAAGCATATAGGAAATCATGCTTTCTGCATCTTTTGACACAAAAACCGTATCTCTAGCTCAAGCAGTTTTTGAGATATGCAGATTTGGTATTTTGGAGGAGGGAGCAAAACTTTAGGGGGGGAGGGCCACCTCTAAATCAATTTCAAATTCAAAAATTTTTTGCAGGAGTTATTTTTTCTGACTTGTCATCAATGTTTTTATCTCCATTTATTACTTTTTAGGTCGTCACATTAAGTGTTGTTTGAATGCAAGTGTTGATGGGTTCAATCCATATTTGTTTAAAGTCTATGCTGGCATGCTGAATTGCAGGTGTCATGTATATATGATGACGCTTGGTACTTATGTCTGATGAGCATGCCACAGCTAAATTTACTTCAAGGCTATAAACTGTAAAGGTCATTTTTGTATTTTTTTTTTGCAAAGTGAAACATGCTCTTCGCAACATAAAAAAGCACTCTTGCCTCATTTTTCATAGTTTCGAAACATTTTGATGCACTTTTAAAACCATTAATAGACAAAATCAATGAGGTTGTTAGGCTCATTACATATGGTAATTTTCATTTCTATGGAATCCATAGAAATGAAAATTATAAAAAAATATCCATAATATGGATATTGATACTGCACACCGGAATGGCCCGTTTCGGCGAGTCCAATTCGGCTAATCCGATTCGGCTAGTCCGATTCGGCGAGTTCCCTATTCGGCGAGTTTTTGAAATTTTATTTTTGAAAGGGAATTATCGGGTACCGTAGCCTAACTGTTTTCACATCGTGTTAACGTCGCTGAACGTGCAGAAAGGAATAAAAATAAAATGTTTGAACTATTAAATTAAAATTCGTCATGTCAGTTCAGTTGTTTTTGTGACCATCATATCAAAAACAATACACGTCATTCGTCAACATAGCAAAGGTAGAAACGACAAAACGCGAACGCTGAAACGTGCTTGAATTCGTCATGTCCGTTCAGTTGTTTTTAAGGTAAAAGCGACAAAACGCGAACGTTAAAACGTGCTTGTAACCGAAGTAAGTTATTGAGTTGAAAGAAATTTGGCACGGTCGCAACACCTTCAGAAAAATTTAAGATGTGAAGGGAAAATAAAAAAAAGAAAATGTTACAAAAAAAAATCATGTTTATATCTATAAGTTAGTACCGGTACTTTGAATAGTTAAAATGATTAGTTTGGATCACCAAATGTGTGGCCTACAGCTTGAGTTGAAAGGAAATTATCGGGTACCGTAGCCTAATTATCCCTACCAGCAAAAATTTGTTCCAAGAAGTTGCAAGAACCCAGTTAGCCTAACAGTTCATTTTTACATTGTAGTAACAGAATAAAAAGGCTAGCCAAATGTGTGGCCTATCGTTTTAACGTCGCTAAACGTTGAAATCGTGTAGAAAAGAGAACTTTGATGACTAAGATACGTTGCAAGCCTTAAAGCAGCCGGCGGCCATCGCCGCTAAGTAGTGCTTGAATAACCGCCTGTGCTACCTTCTCCGTCGGCCAAGTTTGGCCGCCGGTTTCTTCTAGCCAATTATTTAATTTCGCAATAGAATGATTGTGGATTAAATGTCGAAAATATGTAGTATCAAAGAGTGACGCAGAATTAGGTCAGCGCATCATAGTCACTACTGTTGTATTGAATATATCCAGCTGCGATCACCAGGACTGTAAGTCTTGTTTGCAATTCCCGATGTTTATTTTAACGAAGTGTTAATCCGAAGTGCTAATTTACATCGGCTGGCAATATTGTCGTTTTTATATCGATTCAATGTTGTCGGACATTGAATCGTTGTTAAAAAGGTGAACTAGGTTAGTTGACATCCGTGGGTAAAACACGTGTCTTCATAGTTGAGAACGCTGTGGGTTAGTGACTTCACACCCTCAATGGTGACATCATAACAGTATAAATGGTCAAGTTTTATGAAAGGCAGTATGCAGTTGAAACAATTTACTGATCTGCGAGCAGTTAAAACAATTTAGGGTCGTTAGATGGTCCCGCAATACCGGATTACAATCCCGATAAAGCATTTAATGCGTGGTACAACGATTCTATTGCAGGATGTCGCCCAGACTTCAACAACGCTAAGTGATCATTTTAACATTGTTGCAAGTTTAATGCTATTTACTTGTGCTATCGCTATTGTATTTTGGCCTCCAAGCACGCAGATTTGGCCGCCGAGAAGGAGCTCTCGGTAAACTGAGAAACATTTACAGAAGCCCTTCGATACGTTGCATTTTTAAGATAATGTATTCAGACGTTAAATCAATGTACAAATGAACTGTTAGGCTAAATGGGTTCTTGGAACAAATCGAAGGGCTTCTGTGAATGTTTCCCAGTTTCAACGTATCCTAGTCATCAAAGTTCTCTTTTCTACACGATTTCAACGTTTAGCGACGTTAAACCGATGTAAAAACGGCAATTTCTGCTGGTCGGGATAACTAGGCTACGGTACCCGATAATTTCCTTTCAATCCAAGCTGTAGGCCACACATTTGTTGATCCAAACTAATCATTTTAACTATTCAAAAGTACTAACTTATAGACATTAAACATGATTTTTTTTTGCATATAACATTTTGTTTTTTTATTTTCCTTTCATTTCTTAAATTTTTCTGAAGGTGTTGCGACCGTGCCAAATTTCTTTCAACTCAATAACTTACTTCGGTCACAAGCACGTTTTAACGTTCACGTTCACGTTTTGTCGCTTCTGCCTTTTTCTACACCTTTGCTATGTTGACGTGAATTGTTTTTGATATCATGATTAAAAATAAAAACAATTGAACTGACATGACGAATTCAAGCACGTTTTAACGTTCGCGTTTTGTCGCTTCTACCTTTGCTATGTTGACGTGTATTGTTTTTCATATGATGGTCAGAAATAAAAACAACTCAACTGAACTGACATAACGAATTTTAATTTAATAGTTCAAACATTTTATTTTTATTCCTTTCTGCACGATTTCAACGTTTAACGATGTAAAAACGGCAATTATAATTAGGCTACGGTACCCGATAATTCCCTTTCAAACATAAAATTTCAAAAACTCGCCGAATCGGATTAGCCGAGTCGGACTCGCCGAATAGTAGCAGACCCACTGCACAGTGCACACACCCTACAATGTCCTTGTAGTGAGATATTATTTTTATCTTTCCAAGTCCAAATGTTATTGCTCTGCTTTTCCTATTTACAATTATTATAATTTAGATTGTTATTCATATCCCAAGCTATGAAGAGTTGGTTGGTGGACGGTGGTACAAAACTTGAAAATTGCGAGTAGAAGGTTGCGCATAGCTTGAAGCTGCAGGTTTTTGTATGACTCTCTTCAGGAGCTGTTCTTCGTTTCACCTTGCAAGACTGGAAGGAATCTTTATAAAAACTCTCAATCCCTTGCTGCCATAAGGAATTCGTTTATATATATATGCCTTAAAGCTCCTTCGTTAATTTAAAATCTTTTGATTATCCAAATTTACATTTCGTTTTCTTGTACTATAAATACTTCACCATATTTGGGTTTATTTTATTGTGACATTAGCTCCTGAAGAGAGTCAGGCGAAAACTTGCAGCTTTAAGCTACACGTGCAACCTTCTACTTGTGATCTCAAGCTATGAAGATGATTGATTATCATATCAGATTTTTTCTGGCATGGTCTTCACTTTTTATTCTACTTTTAATACATTGTGCTTTCTTTTATTATCAGCATAAGATACTTGAGACCTTGCACACTCTTGGAAGAGCTGATTGTCCTCCTGGCATGAAACAACAAGTCCTTATCTTTTTCAAAAATCTTTTGGGAAAAATTAAGCAGCCTCTTCTTCCACATATTAATGTACACAGGTAATTAAAACCTGTAAAATTGAAATTAACAGTTATTAGTTACAGTATTTTTTGTGTGACAGATTACTAATTTGGTTGCTTTAGTTACATCAATCACTGCACTAAAGTAGCCTACCGCATCTTTTTTGCCTTGTTCCTGCAAAGGTTTAATGTATTTCTTCAACCACCGGGTTGCTTGCAGCTTCATTGGCATTGTGGTTAACATAAAGCTTGCACAACATGCATTGCATAGTCACAACACTGTTTGAAATACAACAGAAAAATTGCAACACAATTATATCCAATGTCATCCGGATTATATGTGAAGTTGAGAAACGTGATGAGAACCTTTGTACGACGCTCAGGGTTTCAGTTTGACACTGTTTAAGAGCACGCGGCTGTGTATGTGGTAGCCTGTGCCTGACGGTGGGTATGAAAATTGACTTTGTTGCCTTCCGTTCACTTAATCCCAATCTTTACCCTGAATATGACGAAAAGCTCAAATTATTCCATTAAAGTATCCTTAAACTGTAGTTCTACGTAACTTTTCTTACACAAGCTTAGGACCATTCGGTTTTGATTCATTGGCCATAAAAAATTTAATTGTCTCCTTTGCTTTTTCAGTAAATTTTGTATTATCTTTTTTAACCATATTAGAAAAATAAAACCTAACAGCCAGACCAGACGGCATTTAACATAATAACATGAAAATAAACTAAAAATTAGTAACGTTTTCTGCCATATTTATGTTAGCCCTTTTCAAGTAACCAACTGTCTGATGCTCTTCATAAATTGAAATTACAGATCTGATCTACATACTCCAGTATTGATAAAAGAAACGCATAAGAATGAAACGGCAAGACAGAGAAGAAGCAAAATCACATGACGCTCAATTGTCTAGGAAAAAACACAAATCAATGACGCAAAATTACGTGAAGACATTTAGCAGATAGGAGACGCCTGCGGCAAACAGCTGTTTATTGAGGCGAGGATTGCAAGATTTTATGAGCAAAGCCTCATGGATTTTAGTATCAAATTCCGTGAAGCATTTACGTACAATTCTAGAAGACTCCAGGGATGTAAAATGTAGATCAGATCTGTAATTTCACTTTATGTAGAACATCAGTCAGTTGGTTACTTGAAAAGGGCTAACATGAGTATGGTCGAAAACGTTTGTAATTTTTAGTATAATATATTTCCATGTTATTATGTTAAATGCCGTCTGATTGTTAGGTTTTATTTGTCTGTGGTTAAAAAATCACCTTTCGACCAAAATTTGGGTAATTTACCATTGAATGGCTTACCTATTTGCATTTTCTGAATACAACAACGATTAGAGAATAAAGTCAGATAAGTTAATAGAGAAGGACTTTGCAGTGCTTTGGTTGACCACATAAAAGTACCTGTCTTTGTGGGATAACACTTATCACATCTCTACCTTCCGTAATCCGTATCCACTAAACTGTGTTGCAGACCTGTTTGAATTTTTTATTCTCCGATAAAATATCACTTGGACTTTTTACATCACTAAATCTTTGCACTATTCAAAACAAATGAATTTCTGTGTAGACCAGTGGCTCGGTTGGTGAAGGTGTGTGGAGAGGTACAAGCCGCCCCCACCGAACAGGAAGAAATCTCATTTCTGTGCACAGTCTGTTCAAGGTTGAAACGGGAGCCGCATCTTGTTCATTTCTTTCTGAAGCACAATCTTGATGATACGACAAAAATACCTGATGTGAGTAAAAGTGTCAGAACTGCACATTTTCGAAAAGTTGGTGATCGCATGCTTGGAAATTGAGCATATGGGAAAGTTACAGACAAAGCTCTCTAATAAGCGCGACGCCTCCCCTGAGCACGTGCCTTTGCTAGAGCAGGTATATTCTAACGCCATAAGGGAAGGCATCACGCTGTTATAACTAAATGTAGAAGGCCTAACAACAGCCAAAATCGCGGTCATTGAAGAATTTTAACTCTCGGTAGTTGATTCTTAAAAGTTTTTATGGAATGTAGTATTCTTGGTTCCTTCTACCATCTTGGTGATGACAAAATTCACCAATGAGAGTGGAGTATGTGGTACTGGTTTTAGACCCTCAATCATCTTTCTATTAGCAATCTATCAAAAGTCGTATATGTATTAGCTTATATATACTTATTATTCTCTACCACAGTGTCGTTCATGATTGGGTAGTAAACTTCCTCAAAGAGCCAATTCCCCACTGCACTTTCACGCATTAGACAACTTCATTTTCGCTATATTATTCCTAGTTTGAATATGTCGTCAGCAAATGTTCGGCCACCCCCACTAGTGGGGAACAAACCGACGATGGATTATGATGATGATGAAAGTGCATTTTTTAGGAAGCATCGAGTAGTTCAAAGCCTGCCGCAGTGAAAGACAGTGCAGGCCCGTCCGCTCCAGCCAGTGACACAAAGCACGAAAGATACGATCTTGTACACTCCTTGTTGAACTTGTCTCGTTCGGAAGATGGCAGAGTGGCCGTGAAGGCTTGTGAAGGCCTCTTGTTGCTTGTGTCAATGCGTCATGAAGCTGCTGCCAGAGCGACAGTGCAAGACACAGCATTGTGTCCTTTGCTAAACACAAGGCAAGACATGTTAAAATTTCCTTTTGGTAGAGAATATCTTTTACCACAGTAAATATATCAATAGCAGCAAAACGATTGTAAGCTTTCAATTTACCTGTTGTTTTTGCGTTAATTTATATATTTTGCTTGCAACGATCAGTCCGTCTCTTTCAGGTTGTCTTCCCTCTTCACATCCCTTCCTGCCTCCCTTGACCCCTCCGATGCAGAGAGTGTCACTGCCAAGTGGGGCCTTGACACTCACAGTTATGCTTACAATGACGCAAGAAACTTCCCTGGAAAGCGTGCTTTGGTGTCGTTCTTGTCTTGGTTCGACTATTGCGACCAATTGGTCATGGAAGCCTACGAAGTAAGTCTGACAACTGTATTGGTATGCACTTTTAAAAATACTGAGATGTTTTCAAAGCGATTCGGCAACTTGCTATTTGGGCTAGAGTTATTTAAACGGCGTCAAAGACTTGCTTCGATTTTACTGCTATTGTCTGGGTGAGCTTAACAAGAATACATTCGCTTTTTACAGTGATGTTTACATCAATTTAGGATTGCAGTAAACACATTGCCGAATCAATTGCTGCCGAATTCCTCAACAAAACTCTACTTGTTCGATTACTACAAGCGGACGAGAGAGCGGCGTTGACAACAACCGCTGTACTGGCGAAAATATTTAGCATGGTGCGATCGAAAGCTCTTATTCATGCCATGATCAACTTCTTGATACCAGAAAAGAGTTCCGATGTGGTACGTAAGATTCTCATTGGCTTCTATAAAATGTATGCAGCATGTTTGCGTTTGTTTTTACCGCTTTCCAATACTTTGTAGAACGCGCTATCATTCGTAGGTAGCGGAAGATGGCAGGATTTCAAAACGTTTGTTTGTTGCAGGAAAGTGGCCAGGCACTGCCTAGGCTGCTTGAGCGATGCGATCATTTCTCGGACGATATTTCCGTGGTTACTCTCCGTCTTTTTGAAACTGTCATCGGGAAGAGAGACTCCACCGCGGTGGACCGATTGGTGCTGCAGTACTTGCAACACAGAGGATACCACGCTAAGAATCCCGGTGCGTTGCTGCATTCAACGATTGGCTAGACAATAGACATTAAACACACGGACAGATTCACCCGAGTATCGAAAAGTGTAGAAAATGAAACGAAATTATCTTTTATTGTTATATGTAATAAAATTGGCAAAATCTACTACACTTTCTTGGGCTCAGTGACAACCGTACTATCATGCGATTCGACAACAATTACAATAACATCTAGCACATAGTGAAACTGTTCAGAGGTGGTACCAACTTGTAATACTGATGAGGTTGACCTTGCTTCAAGTATGTTTTTCACACAGGAAACATCGTAGTGGAAACCGTATCGGAAGAGTTGGAGTGGGATTTAGAACCTGGGCTCGATTCCCAGTCTCCTCGTCCTCCCCTGGAAGAACAGTCTTCATTGGATTTCGGTGAGTTTTTCTTGTGTTTGATAATGTTACCACCATTAGCAACCTGGCAGGTGTTTTTGTTGACATTTTTTAGTTTTTTTCAATCACAACAGCAACACATTTTAATTTTAAGTGTTCTGATCTAACTCATTGTTCTTTTAATTCTAAGACGCTGGCGGAGATGCCCCTTCCCCGAAAATGCACATCCAGCAAGCAGTGAATCGTTTCTTATCCGTCTTGCCAGACTCGGCCAAATCTACGCAAGTCACCGACGACGATTCTGGGTAAGTTCTATTGTAGCTTCCCGAACCCCGCTTTGTCGTTATCGCTGTTCGTGTGGGTCATTAGTTTCACGTTTTGCTTGTCAGATACGATGGCTACCTCCGAGAGGCGCATCGCTTGTACAAAGAAGTGCGCACAACTTGCATGGCCTTCAAGTGGCCTGTGCAATCCAGCAAGTACTACTCAAACCCAGACCGCTGCGAACCTGTATCCGATTATAATGAAGGTATGCAGGAAAGGTGTTGTGATTGAAAGTGTTAAAAGATTTGCACAAACTCGTTGTAGTTGTTCTGATGTTGAACTGTTTTTTTTTTTCATCATCATTTTTACGTTGTAACTTTCAGGCCCCTTTCTGACTATGATATTGAACAAGCTCACTCGGTTACTGTCTCAACCGTATAGTGTGAACCTCATTGTCACTTCCATCGTATCTCGTCTGTGTCTTCTTCCACACCCTTATCTGCATGAACTCTTGACCGATCCTCTGACCCCCCTCCGACCAAGAGCAAGAGGAGTATATTCCGTTGTTAAGGTAACAACCATGTTTGTTCTTTTCTTTCAATAGACTACAAGTCAAAGAATAATGGCGAAGTGTAAACTGTAAACCCAGACAGCATTTCGGTCGTTTTTTTACTTTATTCAACGTCTGCAGACGTTGAAGCAATCTAAAAAAACGATCCATTTGATGTCTGGGTTGTCACCGATGCTTTGGTGTATATTTCCAGTTGGTAGTGGAGCAGGTGACCCATCGAATGGCACACGTTACCAACTTTAAGGGCCGCCTCTTAATCGCCAGGAGGAAATTAGCATCCGGTGGACTCCAGGAGGAAGATCATGCATCTACTTCCGCTCATCAGAAAGGTGAAACTTACCCAATTTATATTTAGTTTTATTAATTGTGACATTAACAACTGAGTTTCATGTACAGGGTGAACAGAAAGTCCTTGGACTTTTTTTCATTGTATGATTAAGCACATTGAATGTCACTTATATGCCTTTCAACGTGCTAAATATCTTGCTAAACTCTCTACAAATTAGGTCTAATTGTAAGGTCTAAAATGAGCCAAAGAGAAGCCATCATTCATCTCCATCGTCCGAGAAAAGGTGAGGAGAAACTCAGATCTATACGTCAAATGACCAAAGACATGAATTTGAGCAACACTTCAATGAGAACCATGTAAACTGGAATGTCTTCAGCAGATATTGAAGATTCTGTTACCGCCGTGAAAAACTGTCTTTCATAGTGGGGCTGTCATCTCCAAAACTTGAAGTTTCCTCTGATTTTCGTGGAACATGGGGTTAAAATCAATTCAATTCAAATTGCTACATCAGCGATAGTTTGGTTCCAGCCCTTGAAGAAATGAAGAAACACTACAAAGATCAGCCCTTTACATTTCAACAAGATGGTCCACCATCCCACATTTCAAAAAAGACTCAAGACTGGTGCTCACGTCAACTTCCAGGATTCTGGAGCAAGGAAATGTGGCCTCCCTCATCGCCTGATTTGAATCCGATGGACTTTTGTGTGTGGTCGTTATTGGAGGCAAAGGCCTGTTCCGTTGCTCGCCCAACTGTTGATGCTCTGAAGCAATAACTCCTGCGGGAATGGGCCAAATACCCCAGGATGAGCTACGTGCATGACGTACTCAACAGAGGCCATGTCATCGTGCGTGCTGGAGTCTAAACTGGAGGCGAACATGTTTTCATGACTTTGACATACCATATTGAAAAGATATGTATAAAAAGTTGAAGTGAACATTTTTCACCTTAAATATTTATCTTATATGAAAAAGTTTGCTAGAAAATCAATTTTTACTTGTATATTCATTCGCCATTTGCGCAAGCATACTAAAACGATGCAGAGTTGCCAGGTGTGAAAACCCCAACAGATATCTGTGTGCTTTAATCGGTACTGTCCCGTTGTTCTGTTATTGAATTTGCACAATTGTTTTAACATACCCTTCTTTGAACAGGAAAAATCTACAAGAACTATCTTTACTTTTCAAAAACGCAGAAAAGTCTTAGTTTTTAAAATACTTTTTTTTTCTTTCAATTTTAATATAATTCCTATGTGATGAAACTTTACTAAACGTTTCATTTAGCAGATTTATCTGCGGTTTTTATAATTTATATATTGAACAATTTTTTTAATTTTACTCAGCTTTGTTTTGAAAATTGCACTCCTTTTCATGGCATTTCCTTTAAAAAGTTAATTGTTTTAAACTTCTGGCAACACTGATATTGTGTTCAATAATTGAATATGGTTTTGCGGTAGTTTTTGAGGTGCTTGCTGTTGAAATGTTATTTAGGGTAGGATATTTGGATAAATGAAATGTTGATTTATTGAAATACTGGCCATGCAAACAAATATTGAGTACCGAGACTGAAGGCTAGCTAGCGAATGCCGGTAGCCGCGTCGGTTTTGGTAAAATAATGTTAGGCTACTTGAGGGCACACCCAGAAGTGTTATGAAATTGTGTGAAAAGTAACTTACTGTACGGTACCTTTGAGAATGATGGGAATTGTTGAGGCTAGCTTTGTTTTTTTTTCCAAATTGGTGTAGCTGTTTTTATTTTTAGTAGAGGTGTAGTATATTAAACGAATGATTGCATGGTCAGCCTTCAGCTCTTGAGCCTAAAATTGCTTGCATGGTCAGTATTTCAAGGTCGCCATGGCTCAGACAAACCTAGAAATCCTATGCAGCATTTTGAAATTCTACTTTAGAAAAATAATTGCTTAGTCTGGCTAGACTTGTGCAGGCTAATACTTTGCTACACTGTAGAACAGTACAGCAAAAATGTGACATGAAGGCACCAAGGAATTAAGAGACACTCTCATTTTCGAACCTGGTTTTAAAATTTTGTTGCAGTCTAAAATACCCGATTGTTCTATACTGTGCATGTAGTATAAATAGGAATAGTCTAATGTGGTATAAGAAGGAATAGTCTAACAAACGCTTTTAAGTTTGTATGCATTAATAAAAATTTAGTCTCCAATTTTGAGACCAACAAAGTTTTTAAAAAAAAAGAAAAAGGTTAACATGTTTAGATTGTTCTTATAAAAACTGTGCATTTAAATTGTGCTGCTTAAAGTTTGATAAGTTGAATTTGGTCAGTTCATGCGGTCTCAAAGCATCATTTGTGACCTTAATTTTGTCAAACTTGTGCCATTGCAAAGTGTAGCCTATAGTTAGTGCAGGCATAGTTTTCATTACATCTTCATTTTCATGTATATTTTAAAGTATGTTAAAAGGTTATTTGATATTTAATTAAGATGGGTAGAAAATGTTGTGTGACTAATTTCCATGGAAATTATGATGAGGCAAACAAAAAAACAACTTTTCGTTTACCTCGAAATCTTGAAGAGAAATATACCATATATATATATGCATATACCAGGTGACACAGTTTGCCAATGGGTACTTTATGGTTATATCATGTTTCATGAAGTTGTTAACCACTGTTGCAGAACCTCGTTATGTCGTGTTTTTCACTCTATATCAGATCAATACCAGTTATCTGTGAACAAAAAGTATGCAGCTACATTGGCCAATATTATGTTTAAAAATTATTGTTGTCTATTTTCACCTGTATCAGAAAAGGAAGTAAAACAAAAGATTTTAAAACTTATGCATTAAAAACTTGTTTTTTGTTTGTTTTTCTTTGTTGTTGAGACTTCTGTGAGGACTGTTATAGAACTTCTTTAAATGTCCGTTTTCATTCCTGAGAAGTCCTTGCACTGATATTATTTAAAGTTGTAACAGATAA
Source organism: Aplidium turbinatum (assembly GCF_918807975.1). NCBI lineage: Eukaryota > Metazoa > Chordata > Ascidiacea > Aplousobranchia > Polyclinidae > Aplidium > Aplidium turbinatum. The sequence continues at coordinate 27,645,595 of NC_137475.1, read as the reverse complement.
TTTTTTCGTTTATTATCTGAACTAAAGTAGCACCACATTAGTTGCGCAACCAGGGGGGCTTGGTTTAGCTCCCCCCCACTTTACTAAAATCCTGGTTGCGCTACTGGCCACAGTCCTTTCATGTAGTAGTTTTGATCATGTAGGTACATTGTATTTTTGTGAATCAGCTCTATACAAAATAATAACTTCAAAGTTAAAACCTTAGGGTCATGCGGGGTCAAACGGGACACTTTTTCAGTTTTTTGAATGCCACATAAAACCTATGATGAAATTAAAAAAAAAATATTTACCACAGAGCATTACACCTTTCAGCAATGAAATAAGACAATTTTCAGAAAAATTAAAAACTTGCAAAAACACAAAAAAATGTGCTAAGCTGGGGTAGGTGTGGCCCATTTGACCCCATCAGCTGTGGGGTCAAATGGGCCACAACTTCTATACGTCTAAATGGTAAGGAAAGAACTTTATTTTTGCTATTTTATCACAGACCTGTTGGGTGGCATGTATTTTGTTCAAGTGATGCTCAACAATTTTAGCAATGAAGGCCTTCTACGCCCTTTTCAGATAAAGGTAGAACACATAATTTGCACTGCTCTTTTTCGCAACTAAAATTGAACGATATGAATAAGGAAACATTTTACAAATGTTTAATTTTAAACCGGCAGTCATAAACAGAGTAGAAGGGGCCAAGTCAAACAGCACGGTCTATAGTTGACAATTGAAATAGGATACTATACAATAGGGTGATTCATAAATTGGGGAAAAGTTAAAAGTTTGAAATTCAAATCGGGCACCCTCTCGCATCGTGTCAATACCTGAAAAAATAATCCTGTCAAATTTTTGGGGCAACTGAAAACATTTTTAAGGTTGCTACCTACTTTGAAAGCTTCACGGAATACACTAATAGCAACACAGGATTACATGATAGGAAAATAATGACAAAATTACTCAAAATTAATTAGTTCAGTGTTGACAGATGTCCAGAATGTTATTAGTTATAGTTATTGCATCAGTGTAGACTTATTCCTATCTGGATACAGCTGTCTGGAATTTTAGACTGTCATGAGGAGGAACTGTATTTGCTCTTTGTCATTGGTGTGCAGAAAATTGTATTGGCTCATCACGCTCAAATTTGTATTTGCCACACCACATTCAGATGTCATTCACAACTCTCATGCCAAGTAGAGTCGATGTTGTAGCAATGTAGGTGTCATTGGGTTCCTAAAGAGGTGGGTCTTGACTCAAAAAGTCAAAATGCAGTTCAGTAATTTTTTAAATCGTGTGTTGTTTGCTGTGATGAAGTCCTGCAGTTCTTCCCTATTGACAGTCATCAAGTCCACAATGGCACGTTTAGAAGGATTCTCAAATCTTGGACTTTTCAAAGCCTTTACCACTTTCAGTTTTATGCTTTCTATTTTCTTTTTGCTCAAAGAGAAAAGGCATGTCTAGAGCATGCAACCAACAGCTATGTATGTCTAATAATAATAATAGGCCTGTTTACCTAAAAATGCCATATAAATTAAATAGAATTAAAAAAGTTATGCGAGTGAGCTATAACTTGTCAAAAAGTCAATGTGGCCCATTTGACCCCATTTTATTTAAACAGAAAAATTACAAAAAGTAAAAAAGTGGGACTATTAATATTTTCAACATACTAATTCAGCATTCTGGGGTGTATGCTGTTCAGTAAATTTTCATTCCAGCTTAATTAGTTTTTGTGGTATACCAAAGTTTTTTTGGTAAATTTTCAAATTTTAATATTTTCACATTTTTTGGCCACTTTTTGCATCATCTGAAGTATATTTTCTAAATGTAGATCTGTGTTTGTTTTACATGATGCAAATCTATGGGAAAGCAGCTTTTAAATGAGCTATTAACTTCCGATTTTAAAAAAGAATAAGTAGGAAAAAAAATGTGATAAGTAAACAGAGTAACAGAATGGCCCGTTTGCCCCCGCGTCCCATTTGACCCCGCTTGACCCTACACATCTACTGTAATTGTTTTTATTATTGTAACACACACGGGAACAACTATTCATTGGAATAGACTATGTCAAGCATATGAAATGCCATGGATGAAAATGTATTTTACATTTTGAAATTTGAAAGCAAAATTTTCATTATAATCGTTTTAGGTTTAAATATACTGTGTTTGCAATGCAATATGTCAATGAAAATGTTCGCCTCCAGTTTAGACTCCAGCACGCACGTTGGTTTGGCCTCTGTTAAGTACGCCATGGCTACGTGCCTTGGTGCCTAGGTCGAAAACTTCCGACAAAGATTTGAGAGAGTTATCCAAAGGAAGGACGGCTATATTAAAAATAAATAAATTTGTTTCTAGTATTGTAAGCTCTCATTGTTTCTAGTATTGTAAGCTCTCATTGTGATACCTTTCTGATGAAATTTATTTATAAATAAATCTTTTATAAGTTGGTCCAAGTACTTTCTGTTCACCCTGTATATATGAAAATAATTCTCCTGTCTAGAGTTATACAAATTTCAATGAATTGGTTTCTTGTCCGTGGCCCTCTCTGGTAATCGACTTGGTCTTTTGATATTGTGACTACTACAATTACCTTCCACTTCATTGTCAAATGTTGCCACTCATTTATACTCGTTTATACTTAATTGTGGCCGTCGTAGTATGTGTAGTTTGTGTACTGTATTTTTGTACTTGCAGGCCTTGCCAGCTAAACAAAAGTTTAAATAGGTTTAACATTAACATTTATCTACTTTTGTGCAGTCAGGGTATCAGGTCGTCATTGGTGTGACAAGAGTACATGCAAAGATGAGCGATTGTGTTGAAAACTGCGTTTCTTTACATTGAATTGCTTCTCTTAACAAAGCATCACATAACTCTCATATTCACGCAAGGACATCAGTCAGAATTCAGAATTGATCACCGCCTACGCTGCACTTTCTTTGTCGTTGTGCGCGATAAAAATGTGACAATGTTCAAACAATATCATTCTCTTTTGTCGTATTAATACTTGATTCCACTTTCAGGTCTGTCTCCTCATTTAAGCAATGGACCAGGGATGATTTCGTCAGATGAGCCGGATGACCACAAAACCTTCCTGGAAGGAACAATTGTGCTGGAGGAGTTTTGCAAAGAGCTCGCAGCTATAGCGTTTGTTAAGCATCACGCAATGGAGGTGCAGGGGTTGTGAGCACTGGCCAATTCGCTTGCTACCACGAGCTACCAGCACACCACAAGTGTCATGCCACCAGAAGTCTTGTTCTCGAAACCGGGAACATGGAACGATTATGGTGACGGTTGCCACTACGCCTTTGGTAAATGTCTTCCCACCGGTTTATGGATGTGGAATTATGAATAAAGCACAAGTTTATTCAACTTTGGCTCAAGTCTCGTAAAGTGTAACTACAATATCAAAACTAAGAATAGTTTTCTATTCAGTGAAACCTGCCAAATGGGACCGGATCAACTGCCATCTTCTACGACGATGCAAGATTGTTATTTTTAAACATAAGAGGCGCTTTCTGTCTGAAGATATGGCATTATTCTATTTAAAGTACAATTTTAAGACATTCCTTGTTTTCGTGGATGTCATTGCTGCCGAACAAATGACGCGTTGAACTCGCAAGTAATGTGGACTTTTTTTGTGAGGCCTTTAGATTTCGTTTTATGGTGGCCACTCGTTGAAAGGTGTTGACGTAACAATGGCCCGTCCGAACAGTGCAATTGTTCAGCTTTTATCGGAGCAAGCCCCTTTTCACACAGAGCAACAAAATACGTAATCTGCAGTGTTAGTCAAAATTTGTGTAAAATATATTTAAACAATGGTACCTTTGGTTGGCTTTAAATCGTTTGTTGGGATATTGTTTTTTAAAGTGGACGCCAGTGGGTTAATTATTGACACTGTCACATTTTCTTGCAATGTTCTCTTGAACGTACCAATCATCACCAATTTAATTACAATCTTGAAAGTGCAGTGATTTCCAGCATCCTAACTAAAGATGTTTGATGATATTATTTCTTGAATTTGTATGCTCCATATTGTCCAAAAGTTACTCATGTTCAATCACCTGTTATGGAATTCAGCTGGTACCTTTCCACAAGTGGCAAGCTTCAAGTTTTTGAAGAATTTTCATTAACGGGTGCTAAAGCGATCAATGTTGCCCATGGGTTGGTGGGAGCGCATCAAGATTTTTAAGTGAAGTGATTGTGCAATCGCTGAAAGCATTGTTTTTAATTTGTTTTATTTATTTTATCTTTTTATCGTTTTTGTCAGTAACGGTCACGGTCCATTGCTCTTTTCTTGTTTGTTGGTTGAGACGTTACCAGGGTTGCCAGATGACTGATGACAAACGTTTGTTTTGTAGAAGCATTTACAGCAGTTTATCAGTTGAATACACGTGTTGTACATTAGCTAAATACTACTCTCATTGGTTAACTGTTGTAAAATTGCTATGCTATACCTTGACACATCAAACCCGCCTCAGACTGATTCGCACTGCTCGATTTGCAGCAAGTTACAGTAACTTAGTTCACTGCTTGCTTCATGTGTAGGTCTGTAACAACCTGATGTTATTTGTGGCAGCGAACAACGTCAAGCTTCATTACAAATGTTTCTGTCCGTTGCTTCCACATACCCACTGCGCTGGTCAGGTTCACTTATCTGGTTTGTGATGGTGTGTATAATCTTCTTCGTAGATCGCTTATTTCACATTTGAAATACGTGTCACGTTAATCCTCTGACAATGTTTCGGACTGTCACTTACGTAGCCGATTGGTGAACGTTTGCTCGACGCTCGAAGGGATGTCGGTTCGACACTCATTGAGAGCACGCAGATGTCACAATCGTTTTGACTCTGAAAGTTTTGGCTCAAATTTATTCAAGGTTGCGGTCACAGGATTGAACATCACGAGTTTACATCCCGGTGACATCAACCTTTATATGTATTGTAAAAGATTGCTTTTATTAAAGTTATATAACAAAAGCAAGTTGTCAAAGACACATCTGTTACTGTTGAAACAGTTATGTGATGTTCTCATGTTGCATAGAATAGACTGTAGGCCTAAATGACGTCTATTGTGCGCTTGGGTATTGTTTCAAGATCAAATAACGTGTAATCTTACCGACGTACTCTAGTCTGCTTTCGCTTGTAGATTAATCACCGCAGTTCCGTGTCCCTTCAGCTAACACTATCTGAAAGCGACTACTCATTTTTTATCACATCCATGGAAATCATTACTACCAGTTATTTTGTTTGGGTAGGTCTATCAATGTTTCAAACATGAACGTCTAGCAGCAGAACCGGTGAGCTTTATACTATTGTTGGTCTACTCTATAAGTTGAAGTGCAGTAAGCATCCTGACGACTTGCATTGCAGACGTGTTTAAAGCGTTGTTATACGAACCTAGTTACAGAAATTGGAAATTGTAGCGGCGTTAAATCTTTGTAAGAGTGACGACTGCTGTCGTGACGCTACTTTTTCCCAATGTAGCGGTAGCGTATAGACGCTACATTGAAGCGCGATTAAAGCAAATGATTTGCTTCAATTGTGCTTCCGCTACTTTCCGATTTCAAGTTAATACAAACGAATCGTTTTTGATACCAACACCGGCGTGGTCAAACAAGCTATAGGTTTTAACGTTTTGGAAATCTCGTTTCTCATATGATGCAAATGTGATGTGAAGTCAATATTGTTTATTTAAAGGCCATTTTGACTTCACAAGGTACTCGAATGGAGCTTTCCTCCTTCAGCTCAAAACTAAAGTAGCCGGACCGCGCACTTTTGATCTGAGGAGCGATAGCACGTTACTTTTCATTTACTTGACTTTCAAACTTAAAATTCCATTATGGACAATGTTTCTTATGAACATTTTTCCCGTAGGCCTAAGCTAATACATCATAGCTGAACTGTTGAAGCAGTCAAAAAGAATCATAGTCCATGAAACAACCGCTTTTGAACGAAAACAATTTTTTTATTGTTTTACTAACTTAGAACGTTTTTCAAGTTTTTACAAAATCTCGATTATCTAACCTTTTTTGTTTAGCCTGTTATGGGGTACGGTATATATTAATCTAGCCTATTGATAGACTTCAACAAGATGGTCTTCACCAGAGGTCTTAACGTACCAGGCTATTTGGTACTATGGGCTACCTATAGCTTGTCTGCTCAATAACACAATACATTCGATAAACTCGGTGGATAAACGGCCGGTTCGATAAAAAGGTTTGAACAATTAAGCAACCATAGTCTGACTCTCAGAATGTGCGCTTGAGTAATGCACTTTTTCTTCCTAGAAACGTGTTGTGGAAACATAGCATTGATTCCTGTTAGCGGCGGTTCTAGGGGGGTATCGCCTCCCCCTAAAACACAGAAAAGTAACATTATATTCCGTTCAGTATATTTGCAGGGTCAGATTAATGTAGTCCCACGCATCACTTTGTTTTGTTAAAATCCTCCCCCCTTTTTAAGATTGCATGCAGGATCCGCCCCTGATTCATGTCCATGGCAATTAAGATTAACTGTGTTCTCCTCGTTAGCTCAGTGGTTACGCGCCCGGCTCAAGATTACGGGGTGCGCGCTTGAGCAACGCATTTCAGGACTGCTCTCCATTCAGCGGCAGCTAGTGAATGGAGTAATTTCTCGGCAACAACAATCGGAAAACTTCTGTCAATCTCAGTAACCGGCCCTGCATTAGGAGCCTCTACAAGTATGCGGAACTGCCAGGAATAACCTATCAAGGCTTTGCCAGTCCGAGGATAAAGATTCAAAACCAAACCAACTGTCTGAAGCTCCGATGTCAAGAACAAATTTTATTTCATACTGGATTTCTACCAGTCAGAAGGAAGAGGCTTACCGTAAGCTACCCTTCATTGTCAGAGCGTTCCATAAGGCTACATTTCTCCAGTCCTTTACTGACAAAGCCTATACTCGTGTTGTGTGTCCAGGTTTTCAACAAAATCAAAGGCCCAAAACAGCCTTAGTCTTACAACTGACACTCAAAATCAGGGGTCCCTAACCACTGAGTTGCGAAAAGGTTGCTACCGGGTCGCGAGACCACTCCGTCAAAATGGCCGTCACGATCTTGACGGTTGCAAAATGCCCCTTTTTCTAGTTTAGACTATGCCCGCGATAATTTTTCGTTTAGAAGTTGAATTTTCATTTTGTATGTTTAGTTAATTTCAGCAACATAGTCCTGTTTTTTGCCATGTTAGACAGGTAGTCGCTACCTGGTCCAGCTCCATGAAGAAGTCAGTCGTGTCTGACTGACGAAACGTCGGAATAAAAACAGATTGTCACTTTATACATCGTGTGATAGTTTAGCTTAATTTGCACCAGTAGAGCGCATCATGTTTGTTGTATTGAAAATGAATTCCTAGTTCTGCCCGTGAACTGAACTCACACCCATAGATGAGAAGTAGGCGAAGACACAAATGAAAACTTTAATGTAGGCCTACAAACGATACCACCCAGTATATCGTAGACCAGGGGCAGATTTACGTATGGCAGCACCGATGCATAGCGCTCAAGTCCGCTTTCCCGCAATGCAGGATAAAGATAAACAAACAAACAAAAAAAAAAAAATGGCGCCGCGGCGCCCCCTAAAATTCCAATTTATTTTTTTATGTATTTATTCAAAACATGTTGGTGATCGAATTACTTGTTTGAGGAAATCTAATGTCATTTTTATACGTTGTTATAAATTACAATTACGTATTGAGACGTTTTTGCAACATTATCAGCATGAGTAGTCGTATTGTTCTTTTGCTCAATTGCATCATTGTCAGTTCACAATATTTTGTTTTGCTGATAGGGCATAGGCCCGATTTCGCTTATTCTACAAAATAGAAATAGTCGACTCTTATTGCTGCAAGCGCTTTGTTCATATTTGAACTATTTTTTTATTCGCAATATCTTAACTGAGTACCACTCACTTGTAGGCCTACTAAGTAGGCTACACCTCGGCCTCACCGTTTAAATGTTTTTTATAATGCATTTTTATGGGCTATGCACCAATGAGCTTCAGGCACTCTAGGTTGGTGATTTATTGAAATGGATTTTAGTAGTTACCCCTTTTCATTCAATTTGGAGCAATCACTGTAGTGTTGTATAGCCTAAAGTTTTAGAGGAAAATACCTAAATTATCATTTCACGTTCGTTAGCCTATTGCTTTTAATTGCCACGAGCGGCATTATGGCATTGCCTCAACTTTACAACTGATTGTCAGTTGTGGTGTCGATTTGTGATGTGGAATGACTGGTAGCCTACCTGACTTAGATAGGCAATTTTACTGAAAAAAACGCAAAAAAAATGTCCAAGCCATTTGCGGCGAGGTTGTTCCATACTTCTTTGGCGCCCCCTAAAATGTTGCCCTAAATCCGCCACTGTCGTAGACGTGTGATATAGCAAGACAGTCCGACCCTCGAGTCGTTATCTTCTATCGTTGATCACGATCTTTCTGTAAACAAAAAGACCTTAGCTACTAACATGAAATAATTGCGCTTAGAATTACGTTATAAACACGTTCAAATCGTAAGCATCTAGGCTATGATCAGTGAGAATCAAAGGAAACTACAAAACCACAAACAAATCTACAAATCGATGTTACGTCAGAAGAACCGAATTATTCAACATTTTATCGAAAATGTGCTCGGTTGATCAACAATTAAAAAACAATGAACAATAATGAAATAGCATTTGGGTTCGATTCCAGGTCAGGTCATACCAAAGACTTTAAAAAGGGTAGCCTACCGATTGTGTTCTTTCTTGCATAACGCAGTGAGGAGAAATCGAGTAATAATCTGGTGACATATTACCCTCTTCCAATCTGCCTTGAGCCAGCATGGAAGCAGTACGCTCATAAAATCACATGGAACCATGTCAACATTGTCAAGTAGGCTAACCCATATTGATTCGCAATCTGCTGCAAGCGGAGATAGCGAATGATTATAATCAAATAGCAAGATACACTCACCGAAATTTTGTCGGGCGATTCTTATAACTACTAAATCGATTCTCGATAGCACTGATACGTTCATGTAGGCTACTGTAGTTAACGAATGTTATCTTAAATTTATGAACTTCGCTAAGAACAGACGTCATTTATTGTACGAAAAGAGAAGAGAAATGATTCAAATGATAACGTCATAGCCTAGCCTACGCAAAAAGCTACAAGATGCCTTTACCGACGAAAACTTCTAACTACGTTGATTCAACGTCAAGAAACACAGAGTCGACAAAAATGTAAGATTTTGCTGACGCACAAATAAACGACTAAAGGAAGCAGCGTTCACAAATAACAACACAATGGGCATTACGTAGCTGCTTTAACATCAAAACAAATCACTCAGTTGAGGTTGGTTGCCTCAAAAACTCTGTTTATAGCATAAATTATCAACAGGGGTTATCAATCAGTGGGGACAGTGCCCGTCTTTTGGGTGTGCAAGCCGTGCGATCGCACAGGGCCAGCAATTTACTCAGAAAATACAGTAATTTTTGTCATTTCCAATGGAAAAAATTCAATTCGATTCACAAGCATGTACCGGTATCCTTTTGCTTTGCCACCGGACATCACCACTTTGCAGTAATATTCATACCCAAATTTTTGTTAAACATGCGCTCAGAATATACCAAATTCAAAGTAATTTTTTAAAATTTTCTGGGGAGGCCCCCCCAGACCCTCCGCCGCTGGGTGTCGTCTTCGGCGAACACGCCGTTAGGCTTTGCCGGCCGCCCGCAAATCCTTCCCCCTCCTCTTTCAAAACACCTAGCTACGCTACTGAATTAGACCATTGTCATTGGTGCCAGCAAAGCATATTCCGCACAGGGCCCGAAATACCCTAAGACCGGCACTGGTGGGGAGTGGGGACATTCTCTTTAATAATAATTTATTTGCATCAGACAAAGCTGTCCATATCCAAAACAAAACAACGAAATAATACACAAACTGCAAATGCACAAATAACGAACAACAACAACGAAATAACAACGAAGTAATACACAAACTGCAAATGCACAAAATCTCACTAATATAGGCTATCTACTGTTACAAGTTTACAGACGGTATAATGGTACGGTAGTGTTACAAGTTAGAAGAACTGAAAGTATTCAGAACGATAAAGACAATCAGATGACATGGCAGCCATCAAAACTAGATAATAGCATACATAGAGATAGAATTATTATAATGAAGACGGTAATTTGATAAACGATGGCTTTTAAATGCTCGAAACAAGGAAAACAATTTGTTTTCCTTGCTATGACTCGAGGTTATTTATACATCGACTTCCGATTTTGAATCTAGAAAACAATGATGTAATAAAGGTGCGAACCAGAGCCAGGTGCGAACGGTGAACGTAACAATGTTGTTTAATCTCTGGCAGTTGTTGCCCTGTGTGGAAATAAATTCTTTGAAGTCTGGCAACGCTGGTAAAGAAAGTTGCTGCAAAGAGGTTGCTGTTTGCTCTTGCTGGCAACTTATGCTTTTAGCAGGTGTGATGTGCACTTTTCTGTAGTAAAAGTTGCTAGGCTGCTTTTGCTTGCATGTCTGGTTTCAGAAGGTATACAAGCGTTTAAGCTAGCCTAATTCTGCAGTGCAAACTAATTCATCTGCAAATAATGGCAACTAATTTGGACTGTGAAGTGAGTTACATTAACTCTTCTGGAAAAGATGGATGTAATGTTGGATATCGCAATACTGCTCAAGTTGGACAAACTTTTCATGAAAATATTACTGGCTATCCTTATCTAAAAAGTAAAAAGAAGCATCAAGTTCATTTTTCATTGACTTTTATTTGGCTGAGCAGCACTATTGCCCTGTTGCTGTTGATTTTAGTTACAGGTATTATCATGTTTGTCCAGTTATCATCGGAAGTGTACAAATTAAGAGAAGAGCTTTTGGTAAGTTGTTATTGTAAAGCTATTATATCTGCACCTACTTCTTGATTATCTTATGGACTAATTTAAAACAACTTTTCATCAAAGTAACAACTTCCTAACAAGCGTTTCTAAGCAGCCGATTGTGGTTAGAATTAACAGTATGAAGTTGATATAGGGTTGAAGTGCGTATTTGCGAACATCGAGGTAATTGCGTCAACTTCACAAATTTTTAAATATTTTGTAATTGATTGATTGATTGAATCTTTATCCTCGGACTGGGAAAGCTTCTTGCAGAGCTTAATCCTGGTACGGTAGTTTAGCATACTTGTAGAGGTTTTCAATTATTGACGCAGGCCCGGACACCGAGATTGACAGAGTGAAGTTTTCTGATTTTTAAAGTCTTGTTGCCAGGGAATTATTCCATCCATTAGATGCCGCTGAATGGAGAGCAATCCTTAACATGCATTGCTCAAGCGCTCACCCCGAGAGTCGAACCAGCGTCGCTTGATCTTGAAGTTTTTTAAGTCACGCACTATCCAACTGAGCTTTTCGGGTGGACAATTGAAAATAATCTGACCAAAAAAAAATTAGCAGTTTATTAATAGATAATGTTGTCATAGCTTGTGTATGTTTTATCTTTTTACGCAAACTATGTGACTTGTATTTTGGTTTTCAAATTAAGTTTCGAGAAAAACAGTTTTTTTATAAAAAGAAATTAAAAATGGCATCCTGACTTTTAAGCAGCATAAAAATAAATATGTCAACAAGAAGTGCTTTCATCAGGGTCCGCATGTTGTTGCTGTCTTAGCATTATTCATCGTGCATTTTTTATGGTTGTTTTATTGAACGGATTGCACAGGGTTATATTAGCCAGAATGACAGTGGTGTTCGGACCCATTTTGGAATTAAAACAGCAATTACAAAATGTGCTATTGTAATTTTAATACACACAACAATGCCACCAAATTATTATTTGCTTAAGTGTATAAAAACATCTTTCTAATAAAAAAAAACTGTTAATGTTAGCAAATATAATTTTCTGAGGTCCTTGAAAAAAAATGGTTGCAAATACACACATAGACAATAATCATAGCTTAGGAGCAAAAATTTAGAGGTGTACCACTGCTCTTGTGCTTCTTGTGTTACAGTTTAAAAGTTTCCAAATGTTTTGAATCTTTTATACAATTATAATTAGGGCAACCAAAAGTCAATAAAGTCAAAATTTTTCTGCTCTGTTCAAAGTTTATAAAACGTCCATAAACTAAATTTCAGGCTGACACGAAGAGAGGTTTCAAAGTTATTAAGTAAAAAAAAAGTCAAAATGCATGGTTAGGTCAAAATTTTCTTTTAACGTAGTTTTTCTTCTCTCTATTGATATTTTATTAAAGTTACGCAGATACTGATTTTTTGTTGCAATTTCTGCTGCTGTTCTGACGTAATAATCCATCTGTTGCAATTTCTGAGGTAATAATCTTGTTGGGGCCACTACTGACGATTGAATATTAGCCAACTACCCTGCTGTTGATGAGTTGGTTGCCAGGGTTAAAGCAGTGACCATTAAAAACAGGTCAAAAAGAGCTAGTTTTACTTCCGTTGGCCAACTTCCACAGCCAAATGTAACTAGATGGGGTACTTGGTTGAAAGCTGCTTTCTATTATTCAAGAAGTCTACCTAAAGTAAGAAATATTGTGGAAGGCTTCCATGATGGTGGTGTCTTGCTGCGGCATGCTCAAGATGCTGTAAAAGCTCCCAATTTAGCTACTCACCTTGTAGAAATAGAGGAGCAGTACAGGGCACTGTTTGATTTAATTCAGAAGATGGAAGACAGCCGATGCACCATTCAAGAAGCTTACCAGAAAATGAGGTCCCCTAACTTTGGTGTTGATGGCTGCCTAATTGGAAAATATATTCAAGCAAGAATCTCAAGAAATGACATCAAGTGCATTGTGAAAATGGGACGAGATGATATTTCACCGCATTTTTATAGCTTGTTGAGGAACTCCCTGGCAACTTCTGTATCAGTAGAGAGAAGCTTCTCTATTTTATGAAAAATTTTGGCGAAAGACAGGAACTTCAAAGGCGATAATGTGAAACATTACTTGATGTTGAAGTATAATACTGCAGAACCCTCTCAGTAATTTCGGGATATTTAAAGGCACTCCATATTTAGTTTTTGCAGTTGTTCGAGTGACTTTCATTACCTGTTCGTTAGCTGTGGTGTCGTTGAGTCTTCAACATTTTTCTCATATTTCATTAGAAAAAGAAGATATCCTTACCTAACGGTTCGATTTCTTATATGCTTTGTATTTCGCATTCGGGTTGCAAACGCAGAAAGTTATTGGTCAAAATTAGGTCAAAATTTGTAAATTATAAAGTCAAAATTTCAAGTTTTTAGGTCAAAAAATTGGTTGCCCTAATTATAATATACATATGCTCTTACCATATATATAGTTATTCCTTATGTTGCATATAGCCTATTTAATCTGACTCGTTTTTTTTTTTAAATACTTGAATACATTGTTTCCAGATAGCTTTTAAAAAGCAATTTTCTATTTAGTGCTACAGTTCAATTTGTATGTCGTAACAAAAAAAGTTGTAGAAAAGTTAACAGACGTTAATGCAGGCCTCGAAGCTCCTAGCAGCCATGGCTGCCAAGAAGTTGTCAAATGGCCTCTGATACTACCACGCCGGTAGGCCGTGTTAGGTCGCCGGCTTCCACAAGCAAACATTTCTTCACTCTGTTGGTATTTGAAATTTTTTCTCCACTTGCGTTAAATTGTGAAAATGTTTTCTCTTCACTGGATTTCGCAACTTTTTCGTAAACAAGGCAAAGTATGTCAAGAAATATTGCTGATAAAGTTTCGCAAAAAGGTTAATCGATGACCTATAAAAACTTTATGTTAGTTTTACACCTTTTTGGGAGGCAGTACAACTAAATATGTGCAACTTCAAATATGTTTCAGGGCCTTATTTGCATTGTTACCTGAATGAATGCAAAAAGCATGGTATAAATTAACGGATTTTTAAAAACACAAATTTTTACGGATTTTTAACTTTGGCTGCTGAGCGTGAATATTTTGGTCCCCAAGAAAGATCTTTGGTAGGCCATGCTTGGTCGCCGAAAAAATAAAGGAGCTTAAAGGCCTGTTGTTGTGTTTCAAAAACTGAAGCATGAACCTTCTATTAAATTACAGAAGGAAAATTATTGAAGTAAGGGTAGGAGTAACTTTAGTGAAGTTGTTGTTCATTGATGTAGCTTACCGATATGTTGATTATATCATGGTTTTTTATATTTCAGTTGATGCAAAGTGAGATAAACAAATCTCATAGTATGTTCTTTGACATTGATGACGTACATCAGCTAAATAACCAAGCAAATTTTCAGGTGTGTATTTTAGAATATTTACTGGCAAATATAGTTTTCAAAGAAAACGAAGGCCGGAAGGGTTGTACCACAAACATCTATAACTATTATGATTGGCCCATGATACAAGAGAAGGATCCACAGAGGATACAAATTGATATGCATAAATCAATAAGTGAATCAAGAAATAACAGTAACCTCTCAAGTGCATATGTAGCTCCACATAAAGTGGTGACTTATTGACTCTTGTTTATTTTTTTAAAAGATAATGTCTAAGAAGACATTTTTAACTGCAGACAGAGGCCGTTGTTTCAATCTTAAGGATCTCTTCAGTGCAGTGAAAGGAAAGTAAAGAGTTGTCTTGAAGTTTCGGATGAGATGATGGGTTTCAAGAGTGATGATAAATAAGTCAATGAGAATTTATTTTGGAAAGTGTGAACGTGACGTGATCCTGTTTCGCATCCATCTCAAATGATTGTTATGTCCTAGCTTAGTGACAAATTTCTGCCTTTTTCTCAAGTTTTTATTTTTAACAAATTCAAATTATTTCTTAGCACAATTTTTTTTTTTTTAATTATATAATCAAAAGCCATATTTTCTTGTGGTGAACTCATATTGGAGTTATAAATGTAGCATAGGCTACTCAATGTACTCATATGCTAAACCTCAATTTATATTTTTCTCCTTTTGTGCTGGAATTGTAATTTAATTATGTTGAGTTAACTACAGTTAATCGTAACAGAAAGTGCCGCTCTTGTTTGGAAAATCTGCAAGTTAGTTGTTTTACCATTCATTGTTCTGTTTTTTTTTGTTTTTTTTTTATGTTAATGTGCTTATTACCATTTCCCTTATAGATGACTATGAAGCAGGAATATTCAAGAGGGAAGAATCAAGATGCTGATGGGACCCAAAAACTTATCACACTGCGCCAACGTCGCAGTGCTATTCCACAACCTTTCAAGAGAAGACAAAACCGGAAACTGCCATTTAGATTAAGTTCGAGTTAGTTGCATTGAACAATTTGCTAATATAGTAAATAGGCTGTTAAAGTATACGTGATTCGTAAGTAACTCCCTATTTGAAAATACTCACAATTTATTCAAATCCTGCAATCTTATTTCTTAATTTTTGTTTGTAAGATACTTAATGTTTGGCAATTAAATCTATGATCTTGTTTTTTTTTCAGATATGTTATGTGAATTCGTTTTTTAACTTTGTTAATTTCTTTGAAATTTTAAAGCCCTGCAAAAATGGCTGGACGTCTTACTGTGCAGGAACGTGCCGCTGCTAGGTGCACGTTACGAAGTTTGGAGATCCACTGTTGAAGTACAAAGATGGTGGAGAACCATTAAGGGAAGACATGCTCAAATTGACCCAAAGATGATCAAAAATTCAAATTGTCATGCAAAACTCATGACTACAGGATCTGTGAGTGATACTCAAAGAAGCGGTCGCCCTTCCAAATTCCAGAGCCTGAGGTAGTGCAACTTGTTCAAGAAATGTTTACCGTAGCCCGAAAAGGTAAATTCGACAAGCAGCAAGAGAAAGTGGACTTTCCTTTGTTGTGTGCGTAATGTGCTCAAAAATGAGCTTAAATGGCGTGTTTGGAAGCCACACTACTGCCAAGCACTCTCTGCCGAAGACTGCAACATTCGTATGGAGTTTGGAGAGATGATGTTGACTTGGTTTGGAGACTGGCCAGATTGCTTAAAAAATATACTCTGAAGTGATGAAGCAGTATTCTACATAGGTGGGTTTGTGAACCGTCATAACTGTCACTACTGGGCTGGAGAAGATTCTTGTGTTACCATTGAAAATATGCAGAATCGACCCAAGGTAACGGTATGTTGTGGAATGAGTTCGGATAGGATTGTAGTAGGTCCGTTCATCCTTCATGGTACCATGAATGCCGAAAGGTACCTCACCATGCATTGCTGAAAAATGAAATTTGGCCAATTATCAGTGCTTGGGATAATATTGAAGATTTAATTTTCATGCAAGATGGAGCTCCTCCACACTTTGCTATTGTTGTTCGAGAATGGCTGAATGCCCAGTTTCCTGGAAAATGAATGGGTTGTCCTGGTTTACACGAATGACCAGCCAGAATTCCTGATTTAACACCCTGCGACTTTTTTCTTTGGGGTTGGTTAAAAGAACAAGTCTACTCAACCAAACCAAAAAATTTGGAAGAACTTGAAGCAAGAATTT
This sequence comes from Aplidium turbinatum, assembly GCF_918807975.1. NCBI lineage: Eukaryota > Metazoa > Chordata > Ascidiacea > Aplousobranchia > Polyclinidae > Aplidium > Aplidium turbinatum. The sequence continues at coordinate 27,629,170 of NC_137475.1, read as the reverse complement.
GTGAAGTTGTGAGTTTCATCCCGCAAGAGTTTCTTGTGAAATCAGTTGATGCTGTTCATGGTCGACTTGAGAAGCTTGTGGTGAATGATGGTGGCCATATTGAACTTTAAATAAAACTCCATGCAATATATTTTCTTCTTATATTCATTAATTGGAGAAATTACAGTTCAAGAATAAATTACAGTTATTTTCGAATATGGAGTTACTTTTGGATCACCCAGTAGTATATACTTAAAAGTTTAATCTGTAATTTTTTTTACAACAAAAAGTTATACTACAAAAAGAACTATTGAACTTTGGTTGACAGACAGTTCTATTTGCTCTATCAATGCACCACAAACGTATAAGCGGTTAACTGAATCAAGGAATAAGCAGTTATTTTTTTTCAGATGTAGTTATTTTTCTCTGGCGAAGGCACAACAGCAGACCAGTGCAAACCTTTGAAATATTCCTTTGCATTGATTGTTGTTTTGTGTCGGGAAATAAATTGAAGAATCTCCGAACGTAAGTAATTTTAGTCAGATGGAAGTGTTTGAAGAAATATAGATATATTTTTTAGGCACACCAGGTCGAGATGGAAGGGACGGAAGAGATGGAGCGATTGGGCCACGTGGTTCTCCAGGATCTCGCGGGCCCATAGGTCTGCCTGGATTATCAATCATTGGCCCACAAGGTCCTGTGGGGCTTCCCGGCCCACCTGGATTACCTGGCTCACCAGGCATTGAAGGATCTCCCGGACATGGGGTGCGAAAAATTTACTGTGATCTTTGAAACGTCATCTGCAAACTTTGTATGTTGTCAACATTGTCGTGTATTCAAGCACACCATAACTTCAACACTAACAATCTAACATGTTCACAATTACATCAAGGAGAAGTTTTTTTTTATTTTGGAAATGTAATCATTGCGCTCAGCTTGTAAACGCTGAAGTTGTTAGTTGGCTAAGCACATAAATCAGCGCACACGTTAAACGTGATTTTTGTTTCATAACCGTTGTGGTTATTTTACAAGTTTTTTTTTAATAAAAATACCTTAACTTACCTTAAGTTTTCCATTGAGATCTTAGTTTTTAGCATTGTGTACCTTTAAAACGACATCTTGTAACTTTCATGGCTTCACAATTTTCTGTCGTTGAATCAGTATGTACATGTACTGTAGATTGTAGACGTAGAACGTTGCTTCATCTGCGGTACCTTGCTTTTGAGAATCCTTCCAAAAGTAGGCCTACACTTGTAAAATTACATACTTTTCGTCAACTGTGTTCTTGTATTATCTAGTTCACGTCATCAGTAATTCATTTGCATGGGGATGGGTCGACGCATGCTTCATCTAACAAAGGTATCATTATGTTTCGTTGCCTTTTTCAGTAATTGAGCAATAAGGCGAGTTTAATTTACTTAGCCCATAATATCGTTTCTGTATTAGCTATAATATTTATACACAGTATACATTATATGTATAACCTCCAATTTTAATTATCAGACGGCGTTTTAGTTCACTGGGTTAAAGCATCATGGAGCTCGCCAGATAATTTTCGTTATTTTCGTCATAATGGAACCGTACAGCTGCAAAGAGGCGGAGTGTATTACATCTATAGTCAGGTATCATCAGTTGAAACGATGTTTTAACGATAGTTCATCATGAACTTTTGTTTCAAATCATGAACTTTTGCTTTGAGTGCCACTCCAGTCAAAGAGACTAACTTTCTCTATTGCGTTCATTTGATCAGCAGGCACAGTCAGTTATTCTTGGCTTCAATCAATTCCACCTTTTTAACCATCATGGCGTTTATCCAGCGTGCATAATTGACTAAAGTGTGCAGTGTAATTAGACCCGTGTTAGCAGGCTTTAGGCGTACAATTTCACATTCGGCAGAAGAGTTTTAAAGAAGCTCTTCTAAATGTTAAGATTTTCCAAAACTTTTTTTTTCTAAATTTAAATTTGTATTTTCTGATATTTCAACCGGTGTGTGCTGATCTCAAAAATGTTCAAATATTACTCATTCACAGTGTTGTAAGCTGCTGTATTATTTATGCACGGTTGAAGATTTTTTCACGTGGCCATACGTACGATTGAACCAAACGCTTGCGATTCTTAAAGACCGGTTTACCTAGGCTTCGGGGGAAGCATTTTCCCCATCTTTACCCAATCATCAAATTAACAATAATCTTCTTCCCAGCTGCTCACTGTAGGTTCGACTCCAGACTTTCTGAGCCACGAGGTGAAGATAAACGGGAACACATTCCTACGTTGCAAGCGACCATCCCGTCGGAACACCTGCTTCACATCAGGTATGTTAATCTTTCGCTCAAACTCTACCTCCATATTCTTTGTTTCAGTTTCCTTCACGTTTTAATTGTTTGCATTACTTATGTAGATTTATAATCTTATTTGATAGGAGATCGGGTTATCTCAAGTAAGCACAACCTCTGTGCAATATCTCTGAGGTTTCTTGTGATTGTTTCACACATAGGCGCCGGGTTTTGAAAATTGCCGGGGGGGCAAACTTTCTAGCCGACTGATTGCTTACATTCAAAATGCTGATGGTTGTTTGTCGGCATTGATGTTTGTTTGCGTCTATCTGCCATTGTATATCGCCAAGCTTTATAATGTAGGCTCAGGCCTCGAAATTCACGGCGGACATGTCCGCCGTCACAGCATGTGATGTCCTCGGGAAGTACCATCTAGATCGGGCATATTTGTCCACCGAGAAATAACACAGGAACTAGCGATACAAATCGTCATTGCATAGCACGAACAATTGTTGCAATAATATATTTTCCAGCGCATTCTAGCGCGCATCTAGAAAATGTGAATACTGTATCCCTTAGCTTCCATTCAAGGAGGAAAACTTTCGATTTTTACGTTGCTTCAACGATTGATGACATTGAATCAGCGTAACAAAGGTGAATTCTTCGCTAAGAATCGATAGAACAGGTACTTCCACACTAATCACGCGCAATTTAGTTTAAGTTTTACGTCACAACGTCTGGCTTTGATCGAGTAATAATGATACGGCAAGGTTGGTTACTAAATTAGATTATACGAGTAGGCTATTACAGCAAGATGCAACAAAATTTGTTAAGTTTTGGGATTACAGTAAGAAAGAAAAGATCCAAGGAAAATTCACTTTCGCTCACATGACACGCAAAAATAAACTTAAAGAAAAAAGCCTGTGAAACTTTGCACAGCAGAAAATAGTAGCGTTGGTGTAGAAATTTTCCAACTCCTGCACAGAGTATTGTGACGCAAGAAGCCACACGACCTCGTTCGGGGGAAGTTAATCAGTTATGTGACGTATTGACCAGCTTCTTCTTCTCTCGTATTGTCGCTATATGTCAGGGCATCCGTTGGTTAGCCACTGCCTGGTGTCGTCATCGATGGAAATAAGGCCTTCCATACCATGGGGTGATCTATATAGCCGGCAATCCTTGATAATGTGGGCTGCCGTCTGCATTTCGCCACACTCACAAGCAGCACTCTCTGCCAAGCCCCAACGCAACATGTCTGCACCATAGCGTCCAACACCAGTGAGCAAACGGTTACGCCTTGATGAGGCAAGTCTAGAGAGGCCATGTCCCAGCTGGCTTTCGGTCGGGGATCTGAATACTTGGCGAAGTGGGGACGTGCTGCTTGACCATTGTTCACACCACGCCGTGCGGCACCACTGTTTGCTAGGGCTTCCACCAGAGGCTGCCAGAAGGTCTTGTGCAGCGCGTACAAATGGCTTTCTTGATATTAGCCGCTGCTTTGGTGGATATCTCAGCGTGGTTGTGTGTAGCGGATGGCCAGGGTTTAGGCCTAGGACTTTACGGCTCAGGGAAAGAACAGCACGTTGGCGCCGTAGTGCAGCTGGCTCAATGTTTGCAAGGACAGGCAAACAGTCAGTTGGAGTTGGGCGGAGGCAACCTGTGACAGTTCGCAGGCAGTTGACCAGCTATACGGCGCTTTGACTCTTCAAGCGCAAGTCGTTGGTCTGATGAAAGCCTTTCAGAAAGACTTTACTGATTTTTTAAAAAGCCTTCTAAAACCGGAGTTATAGTTCTGAAATGGCGAAGAATTATTATCAAGATAAAGTGATTAAGCATGACGATCGACGGCTAAAACTGGTGTGTCCGCCGTGAGACTTGATTTGTCCGCCGAGATAGCTGCTCAGACCGGACACGTTTGTCCGCCGTCAACAAAACGAATTTCGAGGCCTGTAGGCTACTTCGAATTATATGCTAGTCACTCTGAACTTTAGATGGGTAGATACTAAATTGAGCAAACTGCACCTCGTTATTGACACTCCCAAGAAAAAACAAAGCGGAAGAAATCAAGAAAAACGTTTTTCAATTATTGTTACTATGCTTCAACGGCACCTGGCGTTTATCAGCTACCGTACTTCTGTTTCTTTTGTTATCTTAGGAGCAGCGCTCTTGTTGCAACAAGTAGATCTTTTAATTGAGATCGATCCGCAATGAAGGTCAAACTAACGCAAATTTGAACTTACAAACAATTTCTTTAGGATTTTTTTTAAATAATTTGCGGAGGGGCAGCCACCCCGAGCTAAATTCACGGGGGGGCTCCGCGCCTTTGGTTTCACATATTTGTGACCCAAAACAACTTGAATTGGAAACTTTAAGCTCTGTCTTGGTTGCTTTACTGTTGCTTATTGAGCACCATTGTGGAGTCATCTTACCTTATGTATTGCTACTTGTAAGCAGGTGCGCAACACAGGTCTTCTGGGTCTGGAAGGGCGCACAACCGGCCCTGTTGTGTTGATGCTGCATAGAATTAGGTCATCTGTTGTAGTGTACTCGCCCTTCTACAATGATCGGTAATTCCAGGCTAACTTGCTGAAGCGGAAGGGAATTTGTTCTGTTGTCAATTGATAATGAAAGTTGCCTGATGCAATATATATTTTGTAGTTTCTCCGATCTTATCAGATGTTATCAAGGCAGTCGAGTAGTTGTTGACGGAGTGTCAATTCAATGTAAATTACCGCTTACGATGTACTTTGTGTTTTGTTTGCCATCATCAGAAGGGGAAAGTTTTGTAGTAGCGACCCGCTGAGTTGTTTACTTTTTATGTAGGTGTCCAGAACTTGAATGCGCTGGATAACATTTACATTTCTACAACGTATCCAAGAACAAAAACCAACATGGCCCAGGACGTTTCATTTTTCGGCCTGGCTCAGTGGTCCACCCAGTTGCCCAGAGATGAGTTGTAGTGAACCCTTGTCCTCGTGTGCGACAACGACGTAGATATTAGCAACGTATTCCTCCTTGTTTTGTCAATTTTTATTATTGTAATCGTATTTTCTTTTTTTTCAACGATTTAAAAAATTGCTTCCAGTTGCCAACTAAGCGTATTTTTTCTTTACTGCCAACCGTGTCATTTTTGCCTGTTTGCTGTGACATTCTACCCATGGTCATTCACTGCCCAATTTAACACCTATGTGTCAAATGCTATGAAGATATTTTCATCAAATCATATTTCATTACTTTTTACACTGTTTCAATCTACATGTGCTCCCAACGATTTTGTTTGGGCTGTTGTTACCCGATGATGTAAGTTTCATTTTGCTTTAGTTTGTTGTATGTAGTATTTTATATCGCGTCATTTAATTTGATACCTTTTTGTATCATGGATTACATAACACTCCATCTTTGTCGATACATGCAATTTGGTGTGAACGCGACATAACAGGTGCAACATCGCTTGGCTACCTGGTCCTATGCACCAAGAGTTGTAGTTGCTTTCATTTTTTTATTCGATATTTTGATTGAATTTGTGTTTTTTGAACCAGCATTTATTTTCCTGCTAATCGTGTAATCAACGCATGCCTTGTGTAGCGATACTTGCGAATCTTGTTTGGGAAGCAAAGTTTACTATGCCCATCCATTGAACCCCATGAGGTGGCGAGGACAAGATGTTATTTGCAGTCATTTCAACAACAGATTGGTGTCAAACCCAACTTGGTGCTTTTTGTATTGTCAAAATTGTAGCTCAACTTGATATGAACCGAATGAAGCTTTTTTATGTTCAATATTTTGAATGGAGAATGTACGATATGCATTCAAATCTTAAGATGTTTTGTATTCCATGACTCGTGGTAGCCCAGCGTGGGTCTGTACTCTTTTAAAGAAGACAGTAAATTTTAAGTTTTGTAATCATTGTTGAAAAGCGTTCCTAATCTAATCTCTTGTATTTCGTCACTGTGTCCCAATTCGGTTATTTGAAGCAAATACCCAAGAGGTGATTATGTTTTTATGATTATGCAATTATGCATTCATATTATAAATTAGAAGATGCAAGAATTGGACAAAATATTGTTTATTCCAATACTTCATGAGTCTGATGTGTCAGGGCTTCATTCTGACTTCTCTCAGGTTCTCTTATGAGATTTTTTAATCTGTTTAACGAAAGTTGTTTTATTATTTGTGATATCAGCAAATAAACTTAATTTTGAAGTTGTTATTGTGCAACAACTATTGAAGGAATAGTTTAACCGAAGTTGCAAAAAGCCCGCGGTTGTATTCTCTACTGCAAGTCTAATGTTTCCTTGTTCGTCGTCTTCAGTTTAACTATTCGATAGAAATCTTCAACTGATAACACCTGATGATGGTAAAATGCAAGTGATATGAAATGTAGCCTAAGCTCACTTTTTCTTTTTGTGCAAGATACTGAGCAACTGATTCTCTTTCATATCAGTACAATTAATTTTCCTACTGTTGCAATTGCATCATAGACCTTGAAGGCAACGAAAAACTACAAACAAGTCTTTTTTAATGAAATCGTTAACTTAGCAAAACGCCAGTTCTTTGCTACAAAGGAAATACAGTACGTGTAAATATTGTTGTTTGGGCTTCCCTCACTGCACCCAATGAGAACTTTCCAACCAGTCAATCACCACTTTTGAAGTAACATTCGGGATAGCATCTTTTGCAACATCATATTATAATAAGGATCAACGCTAAACATCACAAAGACATCAACGCTGTATCAGAATCATCTACCGCCCGTTGAATGACACCCGAAACTAACTTAACCGAAGCACTGTCTCATTAAAAACTTCCCCGGTTCAATCCTGACTACACTGGCCAACACAATTGTTGGTGCCGGCAATTTTTGAACTCATTTAGACTAACTTTGGGGCGTTCATTCCGAAAATGCAATCAGTTATTAATTATTATCCATCAGGACAAATTTTCAAGTTACAGTGATTTTGACTTTTTTACAATTGCCTTACAAAGTAGCACAAAGACAATAGTTTTAATCCTGTCATTATGGGATTACAACCTTTATTATTACTCTTGCATTACATTCTAAAACAAATAATGAAAGCAGACAATGCCAAGACAATTGTTTTCTGTGTTAAATGCTAGTAGGTGCAAATCAAGACAGCATAATGGTGCTTTTCTTGGGGGGGGGTTGGAATCTAGAGCGCTTATGGCTACAACATCTAGAAGACGTTGTCTCAATATCACAAATATTTTCTGCTACATATGTGGTGATTACACACTAGAGCCCAACAGAAAACCAACCGATGATTTTGTACAGGGTGCTTACCTTGCGTACTTTAAAGTGAAGTTGGGGGATAAAGATAAGTCTTGGGCTCTCCGCATTGTTTGCAAAACTTGCAAAGAACATTTACGTCAATGGACAAACAAAAGAAGAGAAGGATTAAGGTTTGCCATTCCAATGGTGTGGCGTGAACCAAAAGATCATAAAGCGACTACTATTTTTGTGCAGTAAACATAAAAGGCATAAACAGGAAAAATAGGACTTCCTTGCAATATCCATACCTAGCTTCAGCAATCAGGCCAGTGCTACACAGAGAAAAACTTCCTGTTCTTGATTTTGAAGGGTTGCCACAATTGGATTTACTTCCGGACAGCGAAGACGAGCAAGCTTCCACTGACAGCGATTCCACCCTTGCTGAAATCGAATTTCTTCCTGTTATTTTACCTTGTCAACTTTTTTCTCAGGCAGAACTCAATGACTTGGCGAGGGATTTAAATTTATCAAAGGAATCTTCTGAGTTACTAGCTTCAAGACTCAAGACAAGAAAAAAATATTTTTGAACCAGGTACAGTAATCACTTTCTATCGGAAACGCTATGGCGAATTTTTGCCCTATTTTTCTCAGGAAAATGATATTGTATAGGCAGTGCCGGTCTTTGGGTTGTGCAAACCGTGCGATCGCACAGGGCCCGCAATTTACTCAGAAAATGCAGTAATTTTTGTCATTTCCAATGGAAAAATTCAACAAAGGAATTAGCAGCAAGAAAACATAGAGACTCAACGGGTGCAACCTATTTCGTACCCTGAAAAGATCGAAAAAAAACAACAGAGCCGAAGTAGCTGATCGGAGTTGCCGCAAACATTTCAAAATTTCTCTCGATCTTTTCAGGGGACGAAATAGGTCGAAATTTGATTTTGTTACTCCGATTTCAGGGTACGAAATCGGGGGACGAATTTTTCAGGGGACGAAATAGGTTGCATCTAGACTCAACATAGAGACATAGCTTTATTTCCGAAAAATGCCAAAGAAAGCATGATCTTGTCCTTTTGCTATGCCACCGGACAGCACCATTTTACAGTAACATTTATACCCAAATTTTTGTTGAACATGCTCACAGAATGCCCCAAATTCAAAGCAATTTTTCACAATTTTATGGGGAAGGTCCCCCAGACTCCCCGTCGCTGGGTGTTCGCCCGCCGACCGTCAAACTCAGTGGTGCCGAAGTTAGTTGAGGGTTGGGGGGATAAATCAACATTTTAACAAATTTTAGACGATTTTGAACATTGGGGGGATGCATATTTTTATACACAATTTTAGTGGTAGGCTACCGGTATTAAGTTCATTAAACAATCACCGGACCTCGGTAAATTAGCTGCTAACAGCATAATATAGGCCACAGATAAGAAATCATGGAGATAAAAGTGCTTCCAGTGCTCTCGTGAATGCTTGTTTCTTAATCTTGCAGCAGTCAAAGAAAAATTGGTGCCCCCAGCGGGATTCAAATCTATGACCTTCCAATGAATGCTTAGTTTTTGCCAAAAAAAACAGAAGTTATACTTTTCTTCTTCTTGAACCACTAGGCCTACACTTAGTGCACTATAGGACAAAGTCACTAGTCAGGAGACTGAAAACAATCGAAGCTACAGAAGAACATCTGCAAATTTATGACAAAAATAATAACTTTCAAACACATCACAAGAACTTGTTAGCCCGCAACCGAACATATTGCGTGCGCATTGAAAACTCATTAGCAATGTCATTTAGCTTATGCTGATGTCATTAAGAATATTTTGGTGAATGTTGCAAACAATGCTAGCATTCAACCTTTCCTGCCCAAAGTATTTCTCAGCCAGGTTTTCAATCTACGAAGATTGGAAAACGACCTCTCACAAGCAGCAGAGCTTACCGGACAAACTATTGAGTATTTGCGAATAGAGAGGTTTTTCCAACTCGGACAATGTCTGGTAAGCTCTTTTAGCATCGTAGGCTCAGGCCCGGATTTAGGGGGGGGGCAGTTGCCCCGGGCCCCCTGACTTTTGAAGAGCCCCCCTATGTGGAAAAAAAATGTGATTTTGTGTTATTTTATTCCTTTTGACCTTTAAAGTTTCTGCAAAATCCTGTGCAGTACTGGACTGATGCTACTGTAGACGTAGAGATGGTTTTTACGCGCCGTAGGCGCGAACAATTTTTTTGCACGGGGGCCCCCCGATCTAAAAGTGCCCCGGGCCCCCCATCAGCTAAATCCGGCCCTGCGTAGGCTACAGAGATTTTGCTCCTGTTGCCTTTCTTAATGAATCAATTTGATAACTCATCGATTGTCTATTTAGCCCTGGATAATTGATTGATTCAATCTTTATCCTCGGACTGGGAAAGCTTCTTGCAGAGCTTAATCCTGGCAGTTTCGCATACTTGTAGAGGCTTTGAATTACTGACGCAGGCCCGGTCACCGAGATTGACAGAGTGGAGTTTCCGATTGTTGAAGTCTTGTTGCCGGGAAATTATTTCATCCTTTAGATGCCGATGAATGGAGAGCAATCCTTAACGTTAGGCCTAGGCCCATATTTTCATCACCTAAAAAGAAGACATGTTTAGTAAGCAAGTAAAATACAAATGATTTTTACGTTTAAACAATTTTTACATCTTCTTCGATGATTATTATAGGCCTATGTAGCAAAAGTGACAACTAAAAATATAACATATTTATTTGTCAGATTTAGTAGATGAACATTTTGCTATTCATTTAATTTTCATTACAGAAAAAATGAGTTTAAATTTGCATTTTGAGCCATAGTCTGTTGCAGACGAAGAATTGCTCGATTTTTAACAATTCATTAAAAAAGTTCTGCAATGTTTGAACTATTCTGTCCATTTTCTAATATGCCATCATTTAAAAAAAAGCTAATGCAAGCTAGCTATCATGTTTAAGACACCTTTGTACTAGTTTTGGTATAGAACAGCGTGGTCCAACTACTTTTGATTTATGGGCCACTTTACAAAAACGTGACAACTTGCGGGCCATTTCCAATAAAATGATAGTGAGTGCGTAATCGAAATTGTTAAACAATAGCAAATAGAAATTTATTGCAAATCTCTATCAGTGAGATGCCTGTGGTCGAGGTTTCTCTGATAGCCTACTATGCATAGCCTACTATGCATAGGCCTACTATGCATACTACTACTCAGCACTCTTGATAACGCACCATGGCCGATCTTCATAGCAACTGTCCATACAAATCTTAAATATATCAGCTAAAGCTATGTGGGCTAATAAAACTATAACCTAAATATATATTGTTTAATTGTTTCTTTTTTAATTTTCCCTTTATATCTTAAATTTTTCTGAAGGTGTTGCGACCGTTCCAAATTTCTTTCAAATCAATAACTTACTTCGGTCTCAAGCACGTTTTAACGTTCGCGTTTTGTCGCTTCTACCTTTTTCTCGACCTTTGCTATGTTGACGTGTATTGTTTTGATATGATGGTCAGAAATAAAAACAACTGAACTGAACTATCGTTTCTACATCAATTTCAATGTAGCTATGTTAGTGCGATAGGAAGTCGGAGACTATCTTCCAGTGTTTCGTCTATTATTTGATTTCTGTTTTTAGACTTGACTTGCTTCATTCTAGAAAATGTACTTTCAGACATGTGTGTGCTTCCAAACATTGAGTGCATTTTTAATGCAATATTTTTCAGTTTGGAAAATTTATCCTTGCTGACTAATTTCCAGAAGCAGTCTGAGGTTTCGTTTTTCCTTGACAGCAAGAATTGGTTGCACTGAAGTTCGGAGAGTTCGAGCTGAAGTTCTGGTAGCTGTGTTTCCACATTAACATTCATAAGATTTTTATACAAATGGAGATTAGGTTTTAATCTGTCAAAATCTTTAAATATATTCTCAAATTCACAAGATAAATCCTTATTATCTTTCACAAAACGGGAGCATTCCGCTTCATAATCATCTACCACAAGTGCATGCAAAGAATCAAAGGTTTTTTTTGTTTTGTTTGTCGTATCCAGGCTTACACCTGATGGTTGAAGATTTAGATTAAGTGGACGGGAAGGCAAGGAAGCCAATCTTCGTGTCCACCTTCAGGCATGCCTTCAAGTGTCCTGCCACAGACACAGCCGCATGTCGAACCGGCGCCCTTTCGATTGCCGTTCCAGTGTTCTCATCACTCGGCTATGCAGCCGACAAGCAATCAAAGGGTGAAAGATCATTACTTTTCAAGCATATAGCAAAAAGGCGCAATGGTCTCGAACCGGCGCCCTTTCGATTACCGTTCCAGTGTTCTCACCACTCGACTATGCAGCCGACAAGCAATCAAAGGGTGAAAAATCCTTACTTTTCAAGCATATAGCAAAAAGGCGCAGTTTCCTCTGGAATGCTTCAATGTGTCCAACTAAATGTGAAATAGTTTGCTTTTGCCCCTGCAAATTTAGGCTTAACACATTCAAGTGCATTGTCATGTCTGTAAGGAAAGCAAGATTGCACAGAAAGTTTTTGTCGCATAACTGAGTTAGGTGCATTTGTGTTTCACCCAATTGTGCTGTTTGAAGAAATGATAGTATTTCCTTCCAAAGACCAAAGAAATGTTGCAGTATTTTTCCAGCACTAAGTCACCGGACATTTGTATAAAGTGGTAAATCACTGAATTCTGCATTTAACTCTTCTAGAAACGTAACGAAAGGTTGAAACAGTATAGGCCCTGCTGTCTACAAATTTGAATTAAATTTTTGACACTTTTTATTCAAATGCTATAGCCTACTTGTTCTAATTGAAATTACCTTCTGTAACATAAATACAAATTAAATCAATATTGTGAAAGCGCGCGGGCTGCAAAAACTCTATCCGCGGGCCGCATGCGGCCCGCGGGTCTGTAGTTGGACCACGCTGGTATAGAATATAGATCGAACAGTTTAGCATCATCAATGCCAACATTTTTCTGACAGATACTTCACACACCGCTGAAAAGCATTATCCAATTCTTTGGTGTAAGAAAGTATAAGCATTCAATCAAAGGATGTGAACTCGGAAAATGAAATTAGTGGTCTATTAATCCAAATAGGCAACGCAAGAGTCGAACAATAGAAACACATCGGACATGGTCATCGAGTAACACTGCCTTCATTTTCCACAAAAATAAATGCATGCACCATATTCACAGCAAGCAATGTATTGTCAACTTCAAAGTCAATAAACATTTTTCACAAGGAGAGCCTACTTCTGCCACAGCTCACAGAAAACATACTTTTCCTTTTTGGTATGGTTGCTTAGCCTTATTTAGCTTTCGCCAAGGTCACATAAAAATAAAACCTTGTTGAAAATGATAACAAAACAAAAAAGAGGACATTTGAGGATTTTTAAGTGTCCTCGGAGGACAATTCAATTTTTTTATGAAAAAAGAGGACAAATCCTCCTAAAAGAGGACATATGGTAGCCCTACTTATAACGTGCGTTGCTCAAGCGCACACCCCGAGAGTCGAACTTGCGCCGCTTGAAGCCTCTTCGTTCCAGAAGTTACGCGTTAACCAAGTGAGCTATCGGGGCGAATTCAGGCTAATTTTTGACCATTTCAGGAACTAAGCCGGTCTTGAAAATTTGTGCAAGTTCTTTATACTTTGTCGAATCGGAATTCAGGTTACTTTCAAACCGTTCGGTCAGTTCAGAGATAACTCTGTCCATGAACTGATTGTAAATTATTTTATAATGCAGTTGAGTGTCTGCAGTAGGTCTAGCTGCCATCGAGCCTCCACCCAATCTTTCAGGGACTCTTCTTTGCCGTGGTGCTTGTAAAGGCGTGGTAAAATTAGCAGCAAATGTTTCCGGAAGAGAAACTGCATTTTTGTAATTGTTCTCAAACTACAATCACGATATTTCTCTAGAGTGATTTATATAGAGTCATTGTCTGGCGTCAAATCCAAGACAATTTAGAACTGTGATCAAACATCAGTAAAAGAAAAACAACAGCAATTCGAGATGCTTGCAAACAACTAAATCGAAGTACAACTTCATAGCAAATATTTTTTTCTAAATTATTGGAGGGGATGCTGTCAAAACATTGTCAAAACATATCCTCCCCATCTCCCCTACTTTGGCACCACTGGTCAAACCACCCCCTCCCCTTTCAAAATGCCTAGTTACGCTACTGAATTGGATCATTGTCATTGGGGCCCGCAAAGCATATTCCGCACAGGGCCCGAAATACCCTAAGACCGGCACTGTACCGATGTGAAAGGTCTTCTTAAAAAGTTTGGTGTAGCAGAATACAATCCTCAAGATTGGAGACTTTTTATTGACAGCTGTAAACGAAGTCTAAAATGTGTTTTATTGCATAATGGAAATGTTTATGGATCTGTAGGCTACCACTTGGACATTCAATAACTCTCAAAGATAAGTATAGCCTAACGAAGTCAAATTTGTTTTGGAAAAAAATTCATATTATGAACACAGTTGAACTTTTGCGTTGATTTGAAAATGGTTGGATTTCTGCTTGGAATGCAAGGTGGATACACAAAGTTTCCTTGTTTTCTCTGTTTGTGGGACAGCAGGGCAAGAGACCAGCATTGGAAAAGGAAACATTGGCCCATGAGAAGTGAAATGATTCCCGGCGAGAAAAATATTCAAGCTCATTCTCTGGTGGAACGATCAAAAATTGTGTTACATCAAAAATAATGATGGTGTTGCAAGCACAGTACCGTAATGCTTTTTCACCTTCATGATAACTTACGTAGCAAAGTTGGGTATAATGAAGCAATTTGTAAAAGCACTCGGTAAAGACGGAAATTGTTTCAGATATATTTGCACAAAATTTCCAGGATTAACAATTGAAAAGTTAAAAGCCGGCACATTTGATTGGCCTCAAATCAGAAAATTAATCAATGACCCAAACTTCCCATTTTCTATGAATGAAAAAGAACTGAGTGCCTGGGATGCTTTTGTGAAAGTTGAGAATTTTTTGGGAAATAAAAAAGCATCCAATTACTAAGAGTTCTTGTCTAACTTACTCAGAAGACTCCAGAATATTGGTGTTAACATGAGCATCAAACTTCATTTTCTGCACAGTCATCTAGATTCTAGACTACTTTCCTGATAATCTTGACGATTTGAGTGACGAGCAAGGGGAGCGATTTCATTAAGACATTAGTGAGATGAAAGTCAACTATCAAGGGAGATGGGATGCTACCATGCTAGCTGACTATTGCTGGTCTGTTAAACGCGATAATGCGTTTCCAGTTCACTCTCGTAGATCTCTTAAGCGCAAGTTAATGGCAGACACTTAAGCAAGGTGAGGAATAAAAAGCTACGGTGCCATACCTATTAATCCTATGTTTGTGTGTACAGTACGTTTTTAAGTTCTTTGTTGGCTTGCTGAAATTGATTTAACTTATATCTTTTGACAATTATATTTGACTCGTGAATAGATTTGACATGAGCAATTATGCATGAGTGCACGTATGCAATGGAATCACCGTAACTGGAAAACTAGACCTGATAGACAAAAACTGACTGCATTTTCGAAATCAGCGACCCCAAATTAGCTAAAAACAGTTGAAATATCTTCGGCACCAAACAAAAATTTTTTTGTCGGCTAGTGTTATCACTGACAACTGTGTCAAGTAGGCTACGTCACTGGGGTTGACAGCTTAAACTCACCCCCCCCCCCAAAGCAACTGAGGTCTTTACTCTTGCACTATTTTAGCAAAATCATGCGATAATGATCATTCGCTATCTCCGCTTGCAGCAGATTACGCATCAGCATGGGTTACTCTTACTTGACAGGGTTTCATGTGATTTTATGAGCCGTACTGCTTCCATGCTGGCTCAAGGCAGATTGGAAGAGGGTGATATGTCACCAGATTATTACCCGATTTATCCTCACTGCGTTATGCAAGAAAGAACACAATCAGAGAACCCTTTTTAAAGTCTTTGGTATGACCCGACCTGGAATCGAACCCAGGGCTACCAGCGCCAGAGCCGAAGGCGATAACCACTGAGCCAGGGGTGCTGGTGCGATACTTCTGTACAATTTGCTGTGGCCCAAACAAATTCATACGACTGAGGATACAACTAATGACACCAGCAACTAGATGAAAAATCATGTGTATTTATGGACAGCACGCAGATCGCTTTAAAATCGAACGTCAATGAAATGATAACATCGTCACCTTTCATGCTGCAGCTGCATGATGTGAGTACTTCAGTCAGCGCTATCTTGCGCTTCTTACAGATTACATATCAGTATATTGCACAATAAACCGTCGAATATGATTTCTGAAACGAGAAAGCAAAGTGAAATTACGTTGAAGACAATGAATCCAACCAGCGCCCGCCCACCAACTTCACCAATCAGAGTAGGCCTACAGAGCAGTGGTGGCCACAGAGATTTGATTGAAAGAAAAACGTAAACTGCCCACAGAATGCCCTCTGCATAAACGTAAGTGTTCATCTCATCATTTTCTTCAAAAGTATCTTACAACTTTCCCCAACCTTCCCCGATAAGACGCTCTCAGCCGGCTGTAGCCAAGTAACATGGAGCGCTGACAATCGCTTCCCGAGGACGTCACATGAATTTTTTTTATAAAAAAAACGTCTATTTTCACTCATGCGACAATATTCTCCCAGGGATCGAACCCATAACCCTGTTCTAAGATAACGACTCGAGCACACTTTATGCTAGAAGAGCCAAGTATTCATTCCTATTCAAAGCAATGCCACCGATAAAAATAAACCCAAGCAAAACAAGTTGCTTGTGCAGAAGATTGAGACGGTTGCTAAAAGTAAAATAAAACTAAAACACCTATGCTTTTCAAAGCATTTGCAGAGATAATAAAAGTGTTTCTTTATCTCTGATGGCATTGCCACTTGCATAGCCAAATCATATCGCAAAAATACTATCGGATTTTACTGTGTGACGTAGCGACAAGTCAATACAAAAAAATGCGACGCAAAAATATGACATCATAGTCGAAAATAAAAGCAACGAAGAAAATGTGTGTTCAATCATAAAAAACGGCAAAAATAATAACCAATATGAGGGATCAATCATGCGGCATCTATATCATTGTATGACATCGCGCTTGTTCATTCGACACGACATACATCCAAAGGAGTTGGCACAATTTTACTTACTGCAAGTAGAACACGCACAAATTTACAAAATGATCGATCTTTTTCCTCAAGCTTTAACCACACTTCCCGCCACCTTGGCAGTGCCTGCTTGCACGGCGCTCGAAAGACGCAAGTTCGAGAATATGAGATTGCGCATTGACAGAACACATAAATGCCATGCTGATGACCGTAAAGTATTTCGCTGTTAGCAGCTATCTGTATTCTGTACATTGGTACTACATGACGCCACAATGAATACAAAGTAAAATGACTGTTATTTTTGCTCGTACTACTGTACAATAATTGTACATTGATTCGAATGTGAGAATTATCAATTGGGACGAGCTATTCAATGGAGTGCGCACAATAATATGATACCACTGTGATTTATTTATCAGCAATTGCTAGAAAATCCATCTCGGTTATTTTTGAGGGGAAAGTTTGGGACGCTTTTGGTATTTTTAGTATGTTTTAACGGATAAAGGCTAAAGAAGGAAACGGTAGAGCAAGAAATAATCACGGAAGCACTTCGGTTATTTTGTTGGTAAACATCTCTACCGCGCCTTGCTGTACCGTTTGCGTGTTTCAATTTGACAAAGTTTATAGCTTGATTTGTAATTCATGCATCAAACTCGTCATTAGAAATTTACTCGTTTTTGGCACGTTGGTTGCTTTTTTTAATCTATTATTAAGGCGTAAAAGCTGACTCCATTTTTTCTTATATACCGACCGCATGAATGTATGAGCGATAAAAACAAACGAATGCCATTTGGAAGCATGCGCTTCCATATCATTGCTGTGTTATAAGTCTTCACAGTATCGTTTCATTTGCTGCTTTCGAGCGCGGACAATGGAGCCCTCAACACGTCCCGAGTGATGGCTCTTCTGCTAACGGCTTCTCGTACTTTGTATGGGCAAGTAAGTGCTCCGGAATCTGCGCTCCGATCCTAAGAAATAAAACAAGCATGATGATTTTTTTTTCTATACAAAAAAGTGTACATCAGCTGGACAGCTTCAAGATGTTGCAAAGTAATAGCTTGGATGTGCGACCGTTCGTCACTGAAGTGCGATTGCTGAGCTTGCTGGCCGTAACGCACTCGGTGTTCAGCTGCAGGACGGTGGGTCGTCGGTACTTTTCGACCGAGGAGCTGCCTCGCTCTGAGAAGGGCGTTTCCCTATTCACCCAGCGCTGAACCCAGGCCTGGTTTGCTCGGGTGTGACCAGCTTCGCATATCTCTTTTCTGTCTTGAAAATATGGTACTAATTGGTATGCTAGTGTGGTGCCACTAAACAGACAGCAGACCATGTTATCCATCACTGCCTAGTCCGCCGGCCTCCACAAGGTGCGCATGGCCTGAGGGTCCTGCTGTTGAGTGGCTGATGATTTTCTGCCCTCCAATCTAGCCTGTAAAGATCTGCTCATACGCTGAGGATGACTGCAGTGCGATTGATATATCCAACGCCACTACTGCACGACGCACGTCCGAGCTTAAATGGCAACAGCGTGGCACATAAAAACGCCGCTCAAAAAAAACAACTTGACTTTCATAAAAGACTTGATTTTACATACAAGCTGGAATCAATTAAACCAAAAAAAAGTTTTTAGAATCCAGTGCCAGTGAGAAAAAGATTCTTTTCAAAACAACGAAATGTTTGGGCAAATTCATCTTTTATAAGCTATTGTAACTTCTTGAACTACAGGGCAAACTACACCAACCAGTTAAGTTGCAAAACGAACGAACAATGAGGAACAATAAATAAAAGAGGCAACAAAAGACCTGGAATAATATCGGTTTCTTATTTCGAATCCAGATCGTGGCTTGACCAGATGAGGAGGAGGACGGAAAGGATCATGGTAACCAACCGGTTCACTAAAAAGAGGAAGATGGTTACTCTCACTTTAATGCAAGTTTTATTTTTAAGTCACCATGTACTGCTTGCAAGGATGGCTGTTATGAAAATAACAATGTATAGCTATGCACAACAGAAAAAAAAGTTGATTCATCAGCATTCTTACATTGAGCCTCGTCAGTTCACTTTGTTGTATGATAAACCATGCACAATTGCACATCGCACAGTCGATTTATTTAGAAACACAAAGTAAAAACTCAGGTTTTAGCGCAACACTGCACAATGACCGACTAACAGCAATGCCATGCTCTTACTTTGAAACAACGATGGTTTCTTTGAGGGAACGGAAATGAGCGGATAGGTTGAGTCCGCTCCCCCTGACAAAATCCACCAGGTAAAGGAACAAAGAGGCGATGAACGCAACTGTGAGAGAAAATGTCAGCATGCTAAACTGGTTAGAAATTTACACGGTTCACCAACGAACCGATCGATTAGCACAGGGGTCACCAACTGGCGGCTCGCGGGCCGCATGCGGCCCGCCACGCTGTATCGCTGCGGCCCGCGGAAGGTATCAGCGTACAAGTATAACCAAAAATACTTTTTTTGAGGAGTTAAAGAGCACGAAGGCAAAAAATAATTTCCGGGAAGCATATTTTCGCTTTGCATACGATTCCACTGACCGACCAATCCGATTATAGTTCTAGGTGGGGTTTGGTTAAAGCTATACCAATGCGATGTCCACTGAATATCCAGTCACACTGTCCCAGGGGTTGATTAAAATGTCTGTTTTCGAAATTCGAAAATGTCTGTGAGCATAGGGTTGCTTATTTTAAGTTTGCAAATGTCATGTAAACACTAGTGTGGGTTTCATCGTTATGGTGTTTCACGAGCAGTGTTCTCTTTATGCAAGTTTTTGTTGGCAAAATAGATCGGTGTGCCAACTCAATTATAATAAATTGGAAAAATATTGTATATAAATTTAAAGCCTTTTTCTGATTATATTATGAAAATGTTTAGCTTAGTACTGCAAATTTTTTTTCTTTTTAAGAAATATGAAACGCTTCACGATTTTGCGTGTCATCCTTGCGCAGGGACCATGCTAATTGCTAATCTTCTCTGTATCGTTCCAATTTTAGTATTGCCGAAGCATGTAGCCTACTGCCGAAGCAAGTAGGTTACTGCAAAATATTGTTAATCAACAAATTCTTGCCACGCTGATAAGTGATAAGCATCGCAAGTGACAGTTGTCTATAATAAAAGAAAGAAGGTTTTATAGACTCTCACAAAAAGGATGAAAAACCAACTCATTGCTTTTTTAGAGGGAAGACTGTTCAGGAATAACGATAGAATTACGATTTGTTGGTGATTTCCACAAGCGTTTGAGCGTTTGTTCATGGTGCCTGGTTTCTTTCTCCTTGTTATTGGAGCCTATTTTTCGCTGATATGTTTGCAGGTCACTATTGTTGCCTGTATTGCAATGTGTCAAACATTTCCTTGTTTACTGAAATTGTTAATTGCTAGATATCTTTTGTGAAGCGAAGTGACAACACCACTCTTGCTTGGCGATGAATATTCTGATGAAACTGCTCGCCTCGCTATAAGTGCCCAAAACAAGTGGCCTCGCTTATTAGGCATTGTTAAAAAAGTCAAACGTGTTGTAAAAGGAGCTTTGCCTGGCAGTAAAAAAAAAGGTAAAGGTGAGTCCCATACTTGATTCAAGCCTCGGGGAACGAGAAGATAAGGTTCTCATTAGACTAAGCCTTCGGCACTAACGAGAGTAGGGTGGCCAGTTCCTTTCTCTCAGCCGCCTTTCCTTCAGCAACTACGCCCACCCAATTTATTACACCCTGGGTAGAGGTGAGCGGTGTTTTTCAACAACCAGCTTAAGCCGGGAGTCGAACCAGGATTGCATGATTGGAAAGCGAGCTCCTTATCCGCTGCGCCATCCCACCGCCATCCCATCCGCTGCGCCATCCCAACTGCCTGGCAGTAGCGTTGTTCGATTAATTTTGTTGCTGCGGTATTCTCACATAAATATGAACAACATGTAACGCTGGATACTGGGTACGAAATGCGTTCTTTTCTAGCATAAGAGTCAACCTACCTAAAATTTTATTAGTGCGGCCCGCCACAGCTCTCCTTAGTGCCAAAGTGGCCCGCATGCAAAAAAGGTTGGTGACCCCTGGATTAGAAGGATAGTGAGACTGAGATCAAACACAGACATCAATCATGTTGCAATAGCCTACAATAAAGTTTAAATGCACTCACAGCGGACATTTTTTTAAGCTAAGTCTGATTAGTTAATCAAGATCAGCTTGCACAAAGTTCATCTGTTGATCGGTAATCGGCGCTTTCAATCAGCTGATTACGATTAGTGGCAAAGAAAAACAATTAAATTAATCTGAAGATATTTGATCGGCCAATTTGGCTGTTTGGTGGCTGATCTGTTGTTGGTGCATCCGACCCTAAGTTGAATTAGACCAGAACTCTGCTCGATAATGGTGGAATGACCTATGTTGGTGTCACAGT
This sequence comes from Aplidium turbinatum, assembly GCF_918807975.1. Classification (NCBI taxonomy): domain Eukaryota; kingdom Metazoa; phylum Chordata; class Ascidiacea; order Aplousobranchia; family Polyclinidae; genus Aplidium; species Aplidium turbinatum. The sequence goes on along the minus strand of NC_137475.1, from coordinate 27,608,173 downwards.
TACATGAAAAAAGTTGAGACAATCTACTGAATGGCTGCTTTGTCTCTATCATCTAATACAGTAACTTTCTATTCCAAGATCGCTAAGGCTAGTATAGAAGCACTACTTACAGCTAACGCAGGCACACATAAACATTCCCAGCATGAAATATCCGGATGAATCCAGAATAGAACCAGCTATGATGGACACAACAGCCAGACCGAGGTTTTGAATGGATTGCATGCTGTGGAATTATTACGCAATCGATTGAGTCAGTCGATAGTTTGATTATGATGCACCGAAATGTGCATAATAGAGTGGTCAAGGACGTTATATTGACAAAGGTGAAAAACTAATGCTACAAATCAAATAAAGTTATGATCAACACGCAACAACAATTTGCATGGCACATAAAATACCAGACAACATACAAGAAGGTGTTGAATCGCGCCTCAAAGTTGACATGCAACTGGAACGGATACATTTTGAAGCAACGTAATTTGCTGTGATAAAATTATGTAAAACAAGAGTTATACAACAAGTACAGGCTAACAATCAATACTATCAGACTTGTAATTTACATTTCAACAACTTACAAGCCATAGGCTGTGGCCAGTTGATGCATGGGAACAAGAAAAGCCACCATCGGCCACAAAGCGCACGCCAGCATGGAGTAAGAAATCCCCATCAAGCACTGGAAAAGATTTGATGGTTTTGTTTAATAGTTAAATGCGTCTTTATGCGGCTGCGCTGACAGCGTCTGCCTTTTGAAAAGCTGAAAGCAACGCGTATGTGCGATGGATACGGTCCCTAGTCATTATTTTTATAAAGGAGGTCATGTATGACAGGACGCCATACACAACCACACTTTATTAATAATCAGACTTACAAAATTACAACACTAAAAAGGAAAAGTTCTAAATAGCGCACTCACTAAAACAGTGAGTGTTTACGTTTCGCTAACCATATTGGTGAGGCCTCCACACTGTGTGTTGAATGGCAATACGAGCACAGATGCCGAGAACATGGAACAACTAAACTTTTCACTTACCATAGCTATCCAGGGGTTGAGAAATGTGAACGTAAGCAGGACATGGCTTCCTAAAGTGATCAGAACAGCTGATATAACCCAAAACACATTGAAACCCAATTTGTCGACCATGAATCCAAAAAGGGGAGAACACGGCGCTGACAGTATGTACACAATACTGAAAGTAAACAACACGAATATAAATAGTTCAGTCAAATGTAAAACTCAATTCAGTGATAAAACTGAGCCAGCATGCATTTCACATAGTGAGAAGCTAGCTTTAAAAACGTACATTGTCAGTCAACTAGTTTAAATATCTACTTGGTCGTAAAGTACCGTTTTACATCGTATCAACGTCAACACACGATGAAGTTGAAGCAACAAAAAGGACATCTTTATGAATGCCAAGCTACTTAAACAATCAGAAATCTTTTTCACTGCCTTTTCATACTAACCTGTTAACAGCGCTAGCTTGAGAGGATGTGAAGTCAAACTTCTCTTCGAATAATGTTCTGAAGTTAAAAAAAAAAACACACGCATAAACTCAAATCATGGAACTAGTACAAAACTGCTACTATTAAAATAGACAGTATAGGGTACAAAACTTTTTAAGGGGATTACAAAGCTTTTCAACTTAAAACTGTAAATGGATCTGTTTCAAGCACCTTCCTAACCGTGTGACTATGGAAGAGCTGAGATTCACGTTTGGCATCTATCAGCTTGAAGATGAAGAATTGGAGAAGGCTGCTTTAGTACCAAAAAGTGCAACGCATGGACGAAGCCGAGTGGCAAAAGAAAACAGTTATTTGACTTCTATGAGAATAACCTTCCCAGGACGTCCTAAATAGCATTGACTAAGAAACGTCCGGGAGCATTTGCGGTCTGCATATCTTGTCTCCATCGATTCTTAGGACCGAGCGGGATGGAGAAATGTCACCAAACAGAAAGACATTCATTGACGCCCAACACTCACAAGTCACAATATGGGAAACGTCAAATGGTGAAGTAAGTGACTGCGTCTGCTTTGTCAACTGAACGTGTTATTATCATTCCTACCATGAAGGCAGTGTCAACAAACAAAGCTTTAATCCAAAACAAAACCTACTTTCCGAGGCCGATGAAGGGGAAGATAGCAACATAGTAACCGACGCATATGATGAAGACAAGCCAGAGTTGCAAGGAGAAGTCCTTGACATCTGTGAACTTGACCACTTCGTCCCCTGCGCTCTTCTTCCTGTCCAGTATGGTCTCGGCTCTCTTATCCAGGTAGCCAAGAATTAAACCACAACCCAGAGAGAAGATGCACGTGATAGAGGCTGGGATATAAACAAAAATAATACATTTTTCTGACAATATTCAGCCTTTTCAGACGTACGGTGGAGTTAACTAAACTCGATATTAGACTTTGTCACAATTAGCAAAAGCTTCATACACAAAATGTATCGTATCGACACTAATCCAACAGTGAATGGACGCAGTTAGAGAGAGGGCACAATTGAACAGTCGGAAAGTGAAGTGGTTTCTGTGCAGTCGTTGGACACATTATGAAATGTGATTATCGGATTACCAACACGTTTCGGCAAGCTCACATCATGCCAACGTTAATTACACAAAATGAATCGTTGAACTGAGCACACATAGAAACATTGCAATGCAACACAAAGTCTATTACTATTCAAGTGAAACAGCCACATGCTCAAGTACATCGATGATGTCGGTCTTTGCACAATGAAACACCAATCTCTGTCCATGACAATAGCTTAGTTTGATGAAATAAGTTTATGAAGTCTTGACATCTGCATATGTGGATGAAGTAATGCGACATGTGATTTGTAAACAACTGATGCAAATGCGCAGTGTGTGTGATTATTCATTTAAGTGCGAAGAAACTGCACTGGAACATTGTGAATAGGTACCGGTACGACTAAGAAATGTGGTACAACGTACTCTACTTGGGAGCAGTGAAAAGAAAAAGGTAAACTAAAAGATTAAACAAACTCATAGTAATAGCCAATTATTGTTGGTTCTCTTGCTGCATAATTCCATATTGAAACTAACAGTAAATAAACTGAAAAGGTGATCAAATTACGTTGTCGATGCTCCTGTGATACAAAACTGACTCACAACGTCGACAGTTCAACACTCACCGAAAAACAAGGAAATCCCAAGAGTCCTGTCCGAGCCGAAGCTATCCTCAATTAAGTTGTATACAGGAACCATTAAATTCATATTCACTGTGCTTCCCTGTGCATCATAATGCTTTGCATTATAAGTGGGTCTTATAACTCCAATCATCGTTTCTGGCACTAGTTGCAACGTTCATCTGATGAAAGTGAAAGCAACGACAAACAGGTTGATTTATTGCTTCACTGACGTTTTGCGCACCATGACGATGCGCATCCTCAGAGCGAATAACATACAAAATAAAATTTACAAAGTTATATACTGCAGTGCGGTTGAAGGCAAGAAAACTTGTTTAATGTTGGAAAATTTTACGTAATTTCACGTGACAAGTAACCGCTCACACATCTTTTGGTCAACCTTTAAAATAAAGTGTGTTTCACTTTTTCTTGCTTTCAACCGCACTGCAGTATATAACTTAGTAAATTTTATTTTGTATGTTATTCGCTCTGAGAATGCGCATTGTCACGGTGCGCGAAACGTCAGTGAAGCAATAAATCAACATATTTGTTGTTGCTTTCACTTTCATCAGATGAACGTTGCAACTAGTGCTAGAAACGATAATTGTTCTAATGAACACTCAAGCTTTTCAGTATGAACTCCAACCAAATAGTCGATTAAGAATTCAAACGAGTGTTTCATAAGAAATAGCGATTAGATGTATTTTCGTTATTAAATATGAGTCTGGTCAATTTATTACGAATTCACTTAGTAGAAGTTAGTACTTAGCAGAATTTACGAGACAGACTTAGTAAGCATGGATTGCTGTATTTACTAAAATTGCTAGAAAATTGAAATTTGGTCTGCAGGATGATTGAACAAACTTACAATTCTGGCCATGCTCAGTTGCAGTCCAAAAACAAGATTGAGCTCTTTCTCTTTGAACCACACGACGGCGTATGTGTTCTGCGCCACGGCAAGCGACTCCCCGCCGATGCCGAAAATGAACCGACCAACGTCCATCAGCCAGACTTTCTCTAGAGTGGCTCCTGAGGGGATCAGAAAACCAGTTCAATTATGAAATAATTTTTGATCTTACAGCAATGCTAACATAAAATAAATGGTAGTTTTGACCGAATGAAGATGTTTTTTTTTAAAGATTATGCCAGTTAACATTGAAATAAAAATGCAAACTTTCATTATATTATTAAGAAATTGGAACTACCCGCTACTGGCTGTTTGGTCTTGGCCGATGCTCTAGGGCTCGGTGTATAGAATAAATGCAGTTCAGACAAGTATTCGATGATGTTTGTGAGCACTAGTTTAAACAAATAAAATTTCTATTGTTACAACTATTTTCTCACGCGACCTTGGGCAGAAGCAATATTTTACGCTGTTATCTGCAAGTAACAAAACTACCCCACACGACAAGAATTTTATATATTTTTAATGTAATGTCATCCTATCTCTGTTAGGCTAAACAAAAATTAAAGAAATTCTTTATAGAAAACATATTGAAGAAAACCTAAGGCAAAGACGAGTTGACCAAACACCACGAATAGGCTAAAGATGATAGTTCCCAATCGTACACCGAATATCCGATCTAGTAGAAAGCCGCCAAAAAAGCACAAGATAACATTGGGCCACGAATACCTGGGAAGTACAAATAATTTTAAATCAGCTGAGAAAAAAAGTCTGAAAAGATTGTAGCTTTTTTAACCTAACAAAATTGGAATGTAAAAACAAATCACGAATATGAGAAAAAACACATGTAGGGCATGTAGTGAAGCTTACGTATTGTTTGTGACCAGTCACTCATATGATGAAATGCAAAATTGTAATGCATTAAGTGTGTTTATGGTTGTAGCAGCCAGTGCATTAATGCAGTGATTTTAAATCGGTGCTCTGCGATAGACTGCCACTTGTTCCAGAAACAGTTCTCCTTCTCACTTCAATAGTACAGGTAGAGTTATAGTATACACTTCACAGCAGCAATTATGCAAAAACATAAATTAAAGTTTCTAGCTTCTCGGCTGATGTCCAACAAGTTCTATTTTTAATACAAAAACTGTGCTAAACGTTTTCTATAAAGATTTAAAATACAATCAGTAAAACCAGTCTTTCTATATGTTGTTGAACAAATCAAGAAATTGTATCAGCACATCTTTGTTTTCAAACGACTAGGTACCAAACCAACATTTCTTATGAAATAGGGGCAGCAAGTCTCATTATTTGAAGAAGCTATCACCAAATCTAATGTGACAACACAATTTCTTAGCTTTTTCTCTGCATACCAGGAATAGAGCTGCATGAAGGTCGATTCCGAGATGTCTAAGTCATCAATGAACTGAGTATGTAAGGCGGCAGGTGTGTCATAGCAAAAGTAACTTCCTATTGAAAACATGTTGTTTACATAAGATCTTTTGGAAAGTTCTAGTAGAAATCAAAAAGGAGGAAAACTGTAGCACTATTTTTATTTTGGTATAACTTTCATATCATGGTTGGTGGGATTATGAAAACCTTAAGAACAGATTTAAGTCCTTCACATAATATAATCAAGACAGATAGGCTAAAATGATTGGAACTCCATTGTTTGAACATTTTTCTCCTACTACGGCACTTTTTTAAATATATAATTTGATGAGATGAAATTACATTTAAATATTTTGAATCTCAGGCAACAAAAAGGTTGATGAAACTGGGTCTAATTGTAGTATAACTTTGCACTAGTACAACACAGAAATAAATGTTAGAAAATAACTAATAGTGCCAAGAACTGTATGACGGTTTAAGCGGTGATAAAAATATTATGAATGGAATGGTCAAGAAAAATCAAAAATTTTTAAGAGAGTTATATGTACTTAATTAACAGCACGATTGCCGCCTCTTAGACAGTAAAGTAGAAAGAAAAGTTTAGGAGGCATAGGCAACTGTTGGAGGGTAAACGTCAGGACATTCAACATAAATTTTAATGGTATTAAACTATTGTAAAAGCAGGCTATTAAAAACATATTTTTAGGGGGGCAAGGCAATTACCTCGCAAGCCCCTTCCCCCATGGCTATGTTCCTTAACCACTCACCAAAACTGAGAAAGCACATGAGTGTCAACACAATAAGTCGATGCAGCAATCCTCTAGGATCACCAATCCTTCCACAGAAGCTGGACAATTCATCTTCTTTTATATCCGAGGATGTACTGGCCACATCAATCAAAGGACGTTCTTCTTCAGACATTGTTAGATCGCATCACATAAGAAAAATGTTTATATTTTATGCAAACCAGTTGTTCAAATATCCTTGACTAAATTGCAACCTAAATTCTGCAGAATCACAGTAGGAATTTTACCAACACTTCATTAGTCTCAAATGCTTGTTTTAATTGTGAAAATTCAAAAAATACAGTTTCTTGTGAAGTCATTGCAATTCAGTTAGGAATTTCATATGAAAACTACTTACACACACTAAAATGTAAACAAACACGTTTAACGACACAGAAGACACAACGCTTTCTAAATATCACGGTTTGCTTGATCAGATACATATAATATTTTCTGTTGTAAAATAATGATTGCACAAATGTCATGTGTATTGTAATTTGGGAAATGGTGTAAACAACTAAACGTATGTCAGTAAGCAGATACATACATAATAAAATATTTGTAATCCTTTCAATTGAATGTTCTGTGGTAAAGTTCACGTTCAAAAATGCACGGCAGCACAACACAAGGCGATGAATCTGTAACATGTACCATGAAGCAAAACCCTACACATCCATCTTAAATAACTTCTATTGTGAAATGATAACTTGGCAGTGTAGGAAATACAAACACCATTTCAAAATAGAGTCCGCCAATTATAATTGTGTAACATTTTCTTAAATCGTTCCTATTGATTTGTTTTTTAATGGTTCTAAATTGATTTTCTTTTCTAAGATATTCTCAATTTAATGAGACCAGCCTTATCACTAAGTCTTCTACAAGTCAGCAGTTGCAAACTGAGCAAATGACAATTGAGCAACCTACAACTGAGCTAGTAACATTTCAGCAAGTGGCCGAAGTTGGTAAATGATGAAACTGAAAAAGTAACTTCTCAGCAAACCAAAACTTGACATGTTAAAAGTCAGCAAGCGATGACCAAGCAACTCCGATGGTAGGTGAAAATTTCATTTGCTGACTTGAAAAGTAGCTGAAATGTAATTGGTGAGTTGAAGCACTTGCTGAGTCGTCGCATGACGAGCAGTCTGACGACCTTATCACTGGATCAATTTGGCCTGGTCCCAACCTATGTAGTACAATCAAACAACAAAAGCTGTATAGGCTACAACAACAACAGTAGATAAACTAAACATAAGCAGCCTATTGTGGGCAAAAAGAAAGCGGTTGTATCAGGGATCGTTGCTGAGCACGTAATTGTCGATAAAATCGTAGAACGTCCACATTTGAATGAACACATGAAGAATTGAAATCTAAAACTCTTAAGCCTTCAAGAGATTTAGCTCGAGATAAGGCCACATAAGCTTGTCCGCTTTCAAACACTTTTGATAATGACATTTCCACACAATCAAGAGACATTCCTTGGCTTTTATGAATCGAAATTGCCCATGCTAGTTTCAAGGGTAATTGTTTTCGAATCGCTAAAATTTCATTAGAAACTTTTACAGAAAAACTTTCCACTGCAATTGTACGTGACAGCCCAGATAAAAAGCGCACAACAGGTAAAGGTTTCTGTGAATTGGTAAAAGAAACAACAATGCCACGAGCACCATTAACTAAACCTTGTTGAACACAGATGTTTTTAGTCAGCATGACTTGCGTTCCAACTTTTAAATGCAATATGTGAGTGTCTGGTAATAATTTATCGAGAATTACTGCATAAGCCTCAGAATTGTCAACACATAAAAATAATTTTTCTTCTCCTGGAAGTTTTTCCAACTCTGTTTGATTTATTTGCTTTACATTTTGAACATGCGTGCACAGTTTAGTAGATAATATTCCATTCTGTACAGACTTGTTGTGTTGAGTTGCTTTTAAAGTGGCAGTTGTTGTTCCAACACATTTCCCCAAGCGTATTTCCTGAAGTAATTGAATAAAATCTGAATCAGTTTGTCTATAAACTTTTTGCAATTCCCAGCTATACTCAATGCATTGAGGCCACGACTTTGCCTGAAAGCAAAACTTTTTCTTTTCTTTTCCTTTTGAAACAGGTGGAAGCTGGAAAAAATCACCACAAATTATTAACTGAATCCCACCAAAGGGTTTGTCGCTGTCACAAAAAGTCCTTGCTAATGCTTCAATACAATCAAAAAAATCACCATCAATCATCGATATTTCATCAATGATAAGATGCTTGCACGCTTTCCATTGTTTCACAATTCCTTTACGCGAACGTACTAATTGTATGACTTGATCAATTGGACCAGCACTCTTTATACCTGCAAAAGAATGCAGGGTCATACCACCTATGTGACATGCTGCTACACCTGTGCTTGCTGTAACAAAGGTGTGTGCAGGAGGCAAGAGACCTACAACACGACGAAGTAAAAATGATTTTCCAGTTCCCGCACTACCAGTAAAAAATAGATTTTTTCTTTGTTTAACAATTTTTAATACATGCTGCTGTTCTTTGCTGAGGTTATCTGAAGGAAGAGTTAATACACGCTTTTTTGCTGGAGGCTCTCCTAAGTGGCAGCGATTTCCAACATCCGAAAAAGGTTTTCTTTTGTTGATTCCTGCAGCAGGATTAATTGATAAAGGTGGTTTGCTTTTATCTTGATTACGATTATTGACAGCAACTAAATCTTTTTCATTCAATGGGCTGATTTCTTCAAAAGAAGATGGCAATCCAGCAAGTAACTTTTTTCCCTGAGGCATTGAATCTATCTTTTTGAAATTTACAAGTTTTACTGACAAGATTTGGAAGAATCCTTTTAAATCTGCTGGTGGACAATTGGACAAGAGCAATCGAACATTATGATTTGTTAAAACTATTGTGCTTTTTCCTTCCTTCATAAATTTGGAGTGGATCTTCACATCACGAAGCACAAATTTCTGTAAAGAAGACTTCTCTGATTTGGATACAGCCAAAACGATTTCTCTGAATTCATTTCGCCATAAAGAAACATTTCCTTTTCTGTACTTTTCACATTTGATAGTTTCTTGCATGCTATTTAAAGTTTCCATTTGAATTGAGCAAGCTACTTGGCCAATACTAGCCATTTTTATGAATACCTATGCCACAGAATTTTAGACCCAATATTGCATAGCTTAAGCAATAAATCAATATTAAAAAACTTGCACAAATTTTAAGAACCCTTACAACATAGAATCATTAATGTATGGTAACAGCTTATTAGCTAACTAGTTTGTCTAAATCTATTGCAGTTAATGCAGCTATGCATTTTTTACCAAGTCACATTGATATTACATAGCTGTTTACTTTTGCGTGTGTATCACTGTTGATACCTCTGTTAATCTTAATACTGTTATTATCTTTACTAGTTGTTTACTGTACATGATTGAAAGATGAATAAGCACTCTGCTTTACAACATCTCATATATTATATTATTATTTTAGTTATCAACAATGTTATCACAACTTGTGTAAGTTTTATCTTTTTACGCTAACCATGTGACCTGTCTTTTGGTTTCCAAATTACGTCTTTAGAAAAACTCTGTTTTTTATGAAAACAAAAAAATGGGATCCTGACCTTCAAGCGAGATAAAAATAAGGAAGTGGCTACACTTATGGCGCCGTAAATACAGTCGTTCCATGCCTTTTTTTAATCTTTACGTCGCTTTTACTGCGCATGTGCGCTGTTGCTGCGATTGCGCACTTGCTGCGTATTTTTTCTTCTTTCACCTTCTCTTTCAAAGCAAAAGACGAAAGAACAAATGAAAAAAAGTGCATATATACCGGTAACTTCTAAATTCAACTATTGTTACCAAGTGAATCAGTGGCGCATGCAATCTTTGTCTGGCTGGTACTCGCAAGGATATGAGTTCGATGCCACCAGGAGGTGATTTTTTGTTTTAAACTAAATTCTAACACGAAGTGACTCAATCGTTGGGCTACGCATTTTTGTGGCCGTTCCGTTTAGTTTGTTTTTAGTTCTGACCATCACAACAAAAAAAAACAAAAAAACAAGAAACAACAAAAAAACTCTAAATTTATAAAATTTTGAGATGTTACGAATGTGCCATATTTTAAACTGATTGCCCTGCTTTGCTATCATACACGCAATAACCTCCGCGTTTTGTCGCTTCTACCTTTTCTTATACCTCTACAATGTTTGTCATATACTGTTTTTTTGTTGTGATGGTCAAAATTAAAAACAAACTAAACGGAACGGCCACAAAAATGCGCAGCCTAACAATTGAGTCACTTCGGGTTAGAATTTAGTTTTTAAAAAAATCACCTTTTGGTGGAATCGAACTCATATCCTTGAGAGTATGAGGCAGACAAAGATCACACGCGCGCCACTGATTCACTTGGCAAAAACAGTTGAATTTAGAAGTTATATACGCACTTTTTTCAAGCAACAGCGCGCATGCGCAGTAAAAGCGATGTAAAGATTAAAAAAAGGCATGGAACGGCTGTATTTACGGCGCCGTAAATGTAGCCACTTCTTTTATTCAAATACCAAAAAATATCATGCCTTACAAAAATACCGTAGTATGAGCAAAAAAACACTTATGCAAAAACAACAACTGTTAACTGCTAGCATAAAGGACAAAGCAAGTGCACAAAAAAGTAGGCCTAATCATAGAAAATCAAAATTAATTTTCATGTAAAATTGCATTGTTTCTGTTTGTCCTTTCATAGTAATATGTACTTTTATGACTTTTTTTCTATTGTTGTGGCCCTTTACAAAATTTAGGTCTTGAATTGGGCCCTCCCCTCCAAAAAAGGTGGAAACCTTTGCTCTAGAACAGTGGTTCTCAACCTTTTTTCTTTTGTGGCCCATTTTTGTTTGCATAAAAGTTCTGTGGCCCTTTCAGTTTTTATGTAGGCCTAACAAAAAAATTACAAAAAGGTTTATAAACAAAAAGCAGCAGAACAGTGCCTTTGGAATGTTGCTGAAATCGCCTTGTTGAATCCAGGCTCTGACGCTTCACACTGTCTTCTTTTCGTTAAAAAAGTCATATCTTCAATTCTTCATCCTTGCAATTAGGATGAACTTTTTCCAGGTGAAGTTTCAGTTTTGATGGCCTCAATGAATGATGACTAAGAACTTTACAACATAATACACATTGCCTTTTTTCTTCTCTGTCATCAAAAATTGATGTACATACTGAATGTAATTTTTATCAAACTTAAAGCTTCAAGTATTGTCAATTCCTCCCCAAAATAATCCACAAAATAAAATGCTGCACGTACTAAAAAGCGGATCTGCAGAAGTTCAACAAGGCTACCGCTTATAAAGATGGCTTAATTGTAACCACAAAATAAAGTGTTTTAAAAACTGAGTTGATGTAAAACTGCATGTTGCAATATTTAGAATGATGATATGCCACTTTGTAGCTAAAAACAGCAGCATCATTCATTGTAACTAAACAATCGCACAAGTGTAAAATTGACTATAGTGACAAAAATGAAACAAAATGTTGCAATAAATCTTTCAAATATGTCTGTGGCCCACCTCAAAATGCTTCTATGGCCCACCAGTGAGCCATGGCCCACTGGTTGAGAACCGCTGCTCTAGAACTTACCACATGCTGATTGCTGAAGACCCTGGGTAATTCAAAACTACGTAGTTTAATCTTGAAAACTAAAGAGGACAAATGCAAGGAGGAAAACTCGAGTCTCAAGATGTTGCAAATCATAAAAGCATTGTACAAATTCACAATGTCGATCGCTTATTCTCTCTGCTATGTTGGGTAGTTTGTGTTTACAATTTATCAAAGAGCTGGAAGATTGAAAACAAATCAGGTGATGGGTACTCATATGGTAACCGCTGTTATAGTAAAAATAAAATTAAAAATTTGCAAGGATTCACAAAAGAATCTTCACTAAGCCAAAATTCTTATTGTTGTTTATGCGTTCGTCATCATGCGGTGTCTGAAACAAAAAATATACTAATAACCATAGGTGGGCAAAGTTACTTTCAAAAGTAACTGAGTTACAGTTACAGTTACTTGGCCAAAATAGTAACTGAGTTACCGTTACAGTTACCGATTTTAAAAAGTAACTAGTTACCGTTACTAGTTACAGTTACTAGTTACTTTCAGTTGCTCACAAATTTGAACATAAAATTCTGCACCTGGCCAGCTCTGCATGCAAGTCCAGGTTAACCGCAATATTTGATATATAGTGTTAGAGCCAACCATGCTAACATAACAGCACAAGTACAAATCCAACAAGGTTTTATTTAAAAAAAATACTCAGTGGCTATATGTTTATTTCCTTTGAGAAATACAAGCATTTCAAAGTGCTCGTCACTCAGGCCTACCCTTTTGAGCTTTAAAATGTCCCTGCCCAATCGTCGTCGTCGTGTGAGCCTTTGGGGCCGAGAGTCCATCCTTTTACCGCCCCAGATTCACGATGTTCCCGGACTACACTGGAAGGCTACTAGAGAGCAGCCAGTCTTTGGTTTCATCATTCATGACACGCAGACCTTCCACTCCGTTAGGTGGTTTGAAGATGTTAGGCTACAGTCATTGATGATGTCCGCCCCGATAGTTCAATTGGTTAGCGCGTCACTTCTGGAACGAAAAAGCTTCAAGATCAAGCGGCACTGGTTCGACTCTCAGGGCATGCGCTTGAGCAACGCACGTTAAGAACTGCTCTCCATTTAGCGACATCTAATAGATGGAATAATTTCCCGGCAACAAGACTTCCACAATCAGAAACTTCACTCTGTCAATCTCAATGACCAAGCCTGCGTCAGTGATTTAAAGCCTTTAGTCTACAAGTATGCGAAACTGCCAGAATTAAGTTCTGCAAGAAGCTTTCCCAGTCCGAGGATAAAGATTTATTCAATCAATCAATCAATGATGTGGTCTGCGGTCTGTTCCTCGGCACCACATTCATAGGAGGAGGAAGAAGCCATTTCCCATTGGTGCATGGTTGAACGGAAAAGCCCGACGCCCGTACGGAGACGGTTGAGGCGCACCCATGCCTGTCTTGGGAGTGTCAGGTCGATGGAGCGTGTGTCGGCGTCGGGGATGAACGAATAAAGTCTGGTGATGAACAAGTGCTGCAATGAAAACAATTTTTTTACTGCAGCACTTGACGGAATGGGAGTGCTATGTTTTTAAAACAGTTTTTTCATCGGTCCAATTGTGAATCTGGATCCGCTTAACTTGTCCTCAGGGTCCGCTTCCAAATACTCCTGTAACAGATTCAACGCGCATTGCTTTCTTGTCTTGGTTTTTGCGTAAAGTGGTGCAAAAAGTCTTCCGTGGCTCTACCTACCACCATCCACTTCAGTGTCGCTGCTATACTCCCTTCTTCAGCAGAGCAGTTTGCTTCTTCAATTGCTTGAAGCATGTTCTGTTTTATTTTGGTCTTCAATTCAGCAGTGTCGCTTAATGATCAGGCATTAAACTCAAATAGGCTAAGTCTAAATTGTGGGTGGAATGCACTCGCAAGCTGAAAGTCGCTGTCCTCGAACCAATGACCAAATCTGGTTTGTATTGCTTCCACAAGAACGTCCACCAACGGCAAGCAATCAGCAATGCTGTTGCTGGTTTTAGTGTCAGACAATCTTTTTAGAGGCATTGCAAGCGTTACACTAAATGCAATAAATTTCAACTTCTTGAAGGTAACTAAGTAACTGACTATAAGCATCAACAACTTGCTTTTAATCGCTGCGTGTTTCTTGATGCTTATAGTCAGTTAGTTAGTTACCTTCAAGAAGTTGAAATTTACTGCATTTTTATAAATATTTTCAGTTTCCTGATGAGGGCTTAAGTTAAACCGAAAACGTTTGACTGTTAAACTCATTTGTAAATATGTAAAATATATTATTATAATGCTCAACCCTGTTGTATTGCTGTGTCTTGCCTGTCTTTGGTACATATTGATTAATCGCCAAGAACAATTAATTTAGCCAAATCAGTTATCAAAAATCGCCAAAAAAGAGCCAAATCATAAATATGAAGCTAAACGTCTTAAAAAATCGCCAGATTTCTGGACTTTAGCGATAAATTCGCCAATATGGCAACCCTTCTCCACCAGACTACAAAACAAAAGTAGAACCGCGCATGCGCAGTGCTGCGCCGATACATCTGCGAGAAAAATGCATTCTTGCGCAAAACGCAGCAAACACGCACTAAGCAAGACACAAACACATGTAGAGAAAAAAACGGCAATTAAAAACTGAAATTTCAATACAAAAGTAACTTGTAACTGTACCTATTGAAAAAGTGCTAAAATAGGAATTAGTTACCGCGTTTCGTTACTTTTGGAAAATAGTAACGAAGTTACCGTTACAGTTACTCAAAAAGTAACTAGTTACAGTAACTAGTTACTTTTGTAACTAGTTACTGCCCACCTCTGCTAATAACTGCAATAAGTGACATATCAGCATTTCAATTAACAAAATAAGTTAGATAAAATTTTGAAAGGTTAAAAACAGGAATACAAGTGTAGCGGACGTCGAGTGGTCTGAACATCCGCCCATACCTAGCTGTAGCTGCTACAGCAACATCCCGGGTACTAGCGTGTAGTGGGGATGATCTTGAGAACAATACCTTACTCCGTTTGCGAGTATGAGTTTATTGCAAAGAAATGAATAAACTCCCACGTCGGAACGTTGCAGCCAAGTAATGCCTTGAATTCAAATAGAACGAGTTAAAGTAATTCAGAACATAAAAAACTACACTACAACCATAATTAAACTAACACCGTGACTTCCAAGAAAGGGATCCGTGGCAAACTGACTGAGAAAATAAGGCACCACACAACTGACCGACAGAAACCATACTGAAAACTGACAAACTGACTGTGTTTCACGCTGAACTGAACACAAGCATTTCAAAACGTTTGTCTGACAATCTGCTGCGTTTGGGACCCATAATGTCCTTTCCATGTGAAAACATGTGTTCCACAGCAGCACTGGATGGTATTGGTGTGTTGTATTTCAAAAACAAGCCTTAAAAACGTTTGCTCGGAAAGGTATCACTGTTCCAAGCGTGCTGTGATGGTTTAGCACAGCGTGGTCCAACTTCTTTTCATCGCGGGCCAAAAACATTTTTTTTATCTTGGGAGCCAATGTTTTTAAATGGCGATTCATAGGCAAAATTGCTGGCAAATTATACATAGCCTATATATGGCATATATAGTTACTACTCGTTTCCAAGTTGATTTAGATTTTTGGTTTTAATATTGTTCATTGCCGAAAACGTACATTCGCAAATGTATGTACTTTCAAACATCGAGTGGCCTACAGGTTCAGAACAGCACCTTTTAAAAGGGGAAACTTCTCCTTTGACACTAACTTCCAAAAACTTGCAGGATTTTTTATTTTCTTTGACAGCAAAAACGGATCGTTCTGAAGTTCACA
This sequence comes from Aplidium turbinatum, assembly GCF_918807975.1. Lineage (NCBI taxonomy): Eukaryota > Metazoa > Chordata > Ascidiacea > Aplousobranchia > Polyclinidae > Aplidium > Aplidium turbinatum. Next base: position 27,592,538 of record NC_137475.1, on the reverse strand, counting down.
TAATTGGAGTTGAAGCTCTGGGGTCTGTGTACTAACTCTCACGCCCATGGAAAAAAAATTTGAACAAAGTGGTTGCCTATTGTTATGCATCACAAAGGATCATTCACAAGTTTTTTTTTGTCAATTACAATAGCAAAGAAACAAAAATTGAAGTGATATTGCTAGATTAAAGCAAAGCTGACCATCAGTTCGAGGGCCAAAAAAACAGAGCTCGCGGGCCAAGTTTGGCCCGCGGACCTGCAGTTGGACCACGCTGGTTTAGCATAGGCTATATAAATCTTTTAACGAAGTCCACTGCAACAAAATCGCTTTTTTCAGGGGCATAAAGCTCTTGAAATAAAGTATCTTCAACCTCCGCGATGACATTCATTGATTTTTCACTTTCTCTCTTTGATCCCTCGTTCTCGATCTCTTTGATCCCTCGTACTGCTCGCGATATGAGTGATCACCATTTGGCGAACTTCTTCCGCTTGTATTCCAGGTAGCTGTTCCAACCAACGCGAAAGCCGGTAGTTCGGTTGAGTCGCGGTGGCCAAAATACTGCACATTGTGAAACTCTCATTGTGAAACGAGATAACAAAAAAATGACGCATAGCGCTTAACGCTTAAAATCGGCAAAATAGTTGACGGCGCTATCACTTCCGTCAATTAAAAAAAAACGACGTCGCTAGCCTCAGCGTCAACGTACAACACTGGTTATAGCATGCATGTTTTTTGCTTTCAGTTTTCTCTAGTAACCTATTCTCTAGTACCGGTATTGTTTTTGTTTGGTGGTGTTAGGAGTGTGGTTGTTAGTCAATGTTTTTTAGCCAATAGTATTTTGGCTCTTCAGTCAATGTTTGTAAATTTGTACAATGTTAGTATCATAGTTTAACGAAGTCCGAAATTATCTACAAATTATCATACAAATTATCATCCGAAATTATTTACAAAAGATTAGGCTAACCTAACAATAATATCGATTGCTTGTGCTGTACTTTTATGTTTGTAGATATTAACAGCAAACGCAATACTCCATAATCAACACGACACGTCGCAAAAGGGGATGAGAGCTTCATCAACACCATCAGGACATCATCATCTACCAGCTCATCCATTCCATCACCCACCAGGACAAGAAACAATAACTTACACTGGATATCAAACCTCAATCGTCTCAGGCTACTGTGTGATGTGCAGTCTAACCATAGAAAGAGCTCAACACCTGCTCTCCTGGGCCACATTGAAACGGGCTTTTGCCTGAGGATGGGTTTCTTTTATGTCCGGTTTTCTTTCTCCATCCCATTATTATTATTATTATGACTGCTCATCCACATCAATATTGGAACTGGCAAATTCAATCCACAACACTTTTCATTGGGCTGTCATTCAATACTACATGTGTGCTTCTCTGTTTTTGTTTTATTTTTTGCTATTTGTTTTTTTGGGTTTTGTGGCCGTGCTAACTACTGATATATAGCCTACTAAATAATTTTTCATTCAGGCACGTTTTAAACCTTTCAAGGTTTTGCCATCTTTTCCCGTTCGTTAACGTGCTGGTAGGTTTATATCGATTTTTGTAGTTAGTATCTTTTTCGTCCCGGACGCGTTAATGACGAAAAATAAAATGATTGATTGATTGATTGATTGATAGTTATAGTTATAGCATGCATGTTCTTTGCTTTCAATATTCTCTAACATTGTTTTTGTTTGGTGGTGTTAGAAGTATGGTAAAGTCAATGTTTTTTGCCTAAATTGTTTGGTGCAGAATCACTCAAACTACGGTACGGTACTAATTTAAATGGAGAGGTTGTATGTGTAAGTAATGTTAGGAAGCACAGATGGGACAGTGTTGGTAAATGGAATCGGTAGCCGAGTGCTAAGCTAGGCTACTTATTGTGCCCCTGTAGTAGTTCGCAGTCAAGTATGTTTATTTGTGTATGAGTTTATGATGGAGTGGTTTAAACTTACAAGGCAAAACATAACTTAATAACCACTAGGGTAAAAGTGTTGAAATGTTCTTTTTGTTACAGCCAATTTTTGTTGCACCCCCAAAATGTTTTGTTTTGTTACGCCTATTTAAAAATGATAGGTTAGTAAACTTTCAAATAACTGTAATTTTAGGGAAAAATTGCTGTGAAATGTAGCTAAGCAAATTAAATCTCCTACTTTGTCAATTTTTGTCCGATTCAAAAGAAAATTAAGTCAATTTAATGAGCATATCAAATTTACTAGCTTCTACTGTGTCATGTAAGTTCTGGATAGAATGACTCCAATGTTCATGACCATTGTCAGTATTTTTGATTAAAAATGCTTTTGGCTGTCATTCCGAGCAAAGGACGTGTAGCTAGGCTATATGACAGCCTACCGTAATAGACCTTTGGTTGGTTCGATTTGAATCTTTATCTTCGGACTGACAAAGCCTTGATTGGTTATTCCTGGTAGTTTCGCATACTTGTAGAGGCTTTTGACAAAGGGCCGGATACCGAAATTGGCAGAATGAAGTTTTCCGATTGTTGAAGTGTTGTTGCCGGAGAATTGTTCCATTCACTAGGTGCCGCTGAATAGAGAGTAGTCCTGAAAACGCGTTGCTTAAGCGCACACCCCGAGAGTCGAACTTGCGTGGCGTGATCTTGAGCCGGGCGCGTAACCACTGAGGTAATGGGGACCTTTGTTTGTTTGCTATCACGTAGCCTAGCCTACATTTGCGCTCTTTTCCAAACTGATCAGAATGTCTATTAATGTAAACCACCTTTCCATGTCGATGCAGTAAAAATACACACTATATTATCATAGATTTTCTTACCTGTAGCCTACGGGGACCAAAATTATTTTGGCCCGGGCTACAGCAAATTTCTAAATAAGTGCCTTCTTTGCAGCAAAAAAAAGATAATTGATTTTTGTAGGCTACAGAGAGAGACTAATATTATATCATCCGTAACTAGAATTTGCCAACTTACGAGTGTAAGCTTGAATACAGACATGTCATTCAATAACATCCACTTAACTATTTTTTTTTTAATTCGCAAAATATTTTTGACAGTAACGGATCAGCAGAGAGCACTTGATCACGTGTTTTTCCCCAAAACTAAAAAAACATATTTTTTTCTGTTTTTGCAGAATTTTTTCTTTCGAATTTTCGTTTCGCTCGCCTATTGACACTTCATTAACCTGATCAGTTGTTTCTCGGCAGTCGAGTGTAGCAAAAATTGATAGCGATAAAAACGTGTGTCATCCATGAGACTGGGCTCATCAGTGTCGCACCACTAATTCATGCCACATAGTTCTCAACTGCTACTTTTGTCAGTCAATTAATTAAATCCTTACGTTTGTGGAAAGAAAACAACTAAACTAACTGTTGCCAATAATAATAATAATCGTGTTTTTATTTGCGCCCATTGCGATAACATACAGTACACTGCGATCACAGATGCGATACAACAGACTACAGGAAGCAGCGAAATGACATATGGTCTTCGAGTCAGCTGCTCCCCTTATTTTGGCTTGCCATTAAGTGTCTTTGCCGAGACATAGCAGCGTGCTCTTGAGCGGTGCCGAACCCACGTCCTTTCGAACGTCGCGCAGACGTTCTCACCACTCGGCTACGCAGCCAAGGATACGCACTGTTGAGAAGGAACGATCTTCCTGGCGTCAGCACTACCTGACCACTCACTATAGAACAGAGAGCATTGTGTTTGGCTAACTATGCAATTAAAAGTCTTGATGGCTAGTGTGGAGGCACGGCGAGCTATAATGTGTGGAGGTTACAACAACCTAACCTGCAACAAACCTAACCTACGCAGTTGTTGCAGCCATAGACATATGTTTTCAGGAGAGAATTAAAAAGGTGAAGATCGAGTTTGTTTTTCTCAAAATTTGAAAAAATAATGAAATAAGTTTCATCATTCTAAAGTAGACATTGTTCACTCAACTAGTTAACAATTGATAACCTATCTTAGTGTAAATAGAGGTATGAGGTGAAATGTGCTTCTAAAGACCTCTGCTTTTAATGGTCCATGTTCTTTTTGAGTGTTTGTGTTGATGAAACCTTGTTACATTCACACCAAACTGAAATTCCTTTTTATTGATCTCTCCTTACCTAATATACGGACTGACAATTCGGGGGTCGTCATACAAACCACATGTAAGAAAGCTTGGTGTTTTTCAAAATAAGGCAGTCAATGCTTTTGCAAAAGGCTAATGGGCTGACCATTTCACACCCTTTTATAAATAACTCAATATCCTAAAGTTAAAATATTTGTACATTGTAGGGAACAACTTTGAAATTGCTAAAATTATGTTATGTAGGCTACCAGTTTAGGTTTACTGTAATTCATTACCCGGCACTTTTCAAAACACTTTAAAAAATGCAGCGAAATTCAAAACCTTACTACTCGAAACTCGACCAACCTAGATTACTATTATTATCGATACACAACCACTAAATTACAGCGCTCTATAAAATACTCTGGCGCAAAAATTTGGAATATTATACCAATTGAAATTCGCAAATCCTCCTTCACAACCTTTAAAAGAATGTACAAAAAGAAAATCATTGACATACATTAGGCAAATGCTAAATTACTAATCAGACTTGCAATTGTAACATAGGTTACGTTGGCCTACCTAAACTTTTAATTTTTGATCATCTTGGACAGCTTCACTGTTATTTATTTATCTTTATTTATCTCAATTAGCCAATTGTAATTATCATTGATGAGTTTAGGGATGGCTGCTTGACTTGAAGACCTTGAATGGTCACTTCGCAGCCTCCCGATGTTGTGATGCTATTATCATTTTCGTTCATTTTTAATTGTTTTGTTTTCAATAGTTTTACTGTACATTGTGTTTTGATTTATCATAGATCTTTTTCGCAGCAGCCAATAAACATCTATATATCCATCTACTGGTACTGATTTGTGAGTGCAACATTTGAAGCTAACTGTCAAGTTTATTTAGGGGTAGCCTACCACAAACTGTTTCAAGGCTTGTAGTAAGTCGTAAAAGCTGTAAAAAAAACATTTTAAAAGTAGACTGTAAATAGAAATGGTATCCGCTAATTCTCCACTGCTTTACCAAAAATTTGCGAGTTTTTCTTAATTCTAGCGGTTTAGATATTTTGGATTACGTCATTCAAAACACAAAGGCTTCAATGTGCCTATATACACTTCAACAATTGGATTTACCTTTGCAAACATATTGTCATTTCATTTTCAGTTCAGATCATTGGGCTCAGATGGGCATTTTTTATTACATTATTTTTCGTTTTACGATGGTGTTGAAACGTTTGGATGAACAATCTTTTTTTCTTTAGACAAACTGTGCGTTAAATCAGACTGACGTGTTCCACCAATGCTGAGCTCGGTTTGTTTGAACAATCAGGTACATCCAAGACGGACTATATAGTCCGTCTTGGGTACATCAAATAAAATGTAGTGCTTGGTGTGGTACCATATATGGTAGTGCCGTCGCTTGCTTCTTTTACGCCATGAGTCCTTTTCGCTTTTTGTGGCAAACATATCTGACCAAAACCGAATTAAAATGTAAAGCGCGAGAAGAGCCATGCGTCGTTGGTACGAATAAAAAGATAACCGTCATTGTGGGAATTGAATACCCATTGTGTTTTTGTTCTTATGTAAACTTTTGTTGTCTGTGAAAGCCCTACTAAAAACCTTAAACAAGCACGTAAATTAACGAGCGATATATTGGTATTCTGTTGTCCTTTTGCTTGATCATTAAATGCACAATTTGAGAACAATTTTGGCGCTTGTAAATGGAGCAACAAGTTAAGTTTACCCGAAGTGTAGAAAACTTATTGTACGATCAAACTGATAGGCTATAGCAAAGGACTTTTTTGTTGCTTTCATAACATTTTCAGTCATAAGCTTTATATGGTGCATAAATTTCTAAAAATTTTCAGCTTGATTTTGTCACTGAAACATTGCATACAAACTAGGAATTTGTTGCTCAACTGGTGACAGATCATGTACGTAATATCACAAACGGAAAGTTTTCAGAAAAACGATCAACCACATTAAGGCGCTAATGAGCCTTGAGTCACATCCTTCTTCTCACAAAACTCACACATATAAATACTCGGGTAGTATTTATAGTTACAGTATCCAAGGCAATTACACTCACAGCACCACATCTTCAAGAAGGCAGCACGTTTTCCACTGTCCGAACATTCTTTTCGCATCAAGAAAATGGGTTTGACTTTGAGCGAAAAACATAAGTGATTTAAAACAACACTTGTTTTTCAAAATAATTAAAACTGATTCAAAAATCGCTTAATTTTCATTTGTTTACAAATTATGTTAAACTCTTTGAAGCAAAATAAAAAACATTCTTTTCAAGACTTTTACTGGAAATTAAACATAACCTGTAATTCTCAAATAATGGTTAAAATACATTTTTAGGAGCCTAGTCTAACTCTAACTGAAGAAAAAATATGAACCAACTTAAAGTTAAAAATTTATAGCTTGGCATCTCCGAAATGTGAAGCTGGTAGGCTATTTGTCGTGCGTTGTGCTCAAACGTGTGGAAGTGTTCTAAATCTTTAGGTTTTTCACAACTTTTATATATGCTAAAAATAGTAAAAACTCGTTTGTATAATCAAGGAAGTCCTCAATTAGGCTATTTAGCCCTCAGTTTCATTGACTTTTAAACTTCAGTTTCGCGCATGATCTTAGTATAACTGTTCTATTTATAGAAAGTAAACTTAAGTTTATAAATTCCGAGTTTGTTCGGCAATCAACATTGTTTATAAATATAGCAACCAAAGCGTTTGATTTCATCCGTGCAAGATTGCAACATTTTTTTCAGTTCTTAGTGCAATTTAGCAAACGCTTCATTTGTGGTAAAACAAAACCAACTCTTTGCGAAAGCTTTTAGATTGAAAATAAACATGCGTTTTGTAGTAATAAACTCTTATTGCACATATTTCCTTAGCGGTTTTCATCGTGATTTGTTTTGCATGAAATTTATGGAACTATTTATTGGCTTTAGATGTAATTCATTGCATGTTCCAAACTTACATTAAATGTTTTCAAAAAAGTAAAAAGTAAGAAACATCTACAAACTGAGCATTTAGTTTATCAATGACCACGATACAAATATGCATAGTAGGCCTACATGCTATCCTGCAGCTTGCTGCTAGATAAATGTTGATTGACTATAAGTTTCTGGGCAGTCGATTTGTAGCAAGAATTGAAAGCGATAGACACGTGTTTCGCCCATGAGGCTGGGCTCATCAGTATCGCACCGTATTCTAGCCACTTGGGTAATCGACCGCCGCTTTAGCAGTCAGTTTAACTCTTATCTTTGTTGTTGATTGACTGTTATAGGCTAATATTGAATTCCATTGTAGAAATGCAATGTTTTGCCTTATCAAGATTGCGAGTACAATCTACTCCAGCAACTTTCAAGTTTTGTACCACTAATCAACTACTCAAGATCATTACCCACCAGAACAATTTTTATATGTTGCAATAACAGAGGATATGACGTCGTTTTTTTAACTAGCCAACGTCACAACGAATTAAGTTTCTGCTTCTTTTTAAGGCGACGTCTTATTTACCTCTCCTGAGATGAAAGTAAGATAAAAGATGTTTGCCTTTTTCGGAATTCTTTAATTTGCAAACATGGTTTTGAATGAAGAGCTTTACTATAGTACTTTTTATTGGACTGAGTAATGAGTATGCCCATGGTATGCCCAAGAATTAATAGAAAAGCACGTTGTTGCCCATCACCATTCAAATTCGGCAGAAGCTATAACAAACAGTTTAGGTTCTTCATCAACCATGAAAACTAAGCTAAACTTAACACAGAAGAGTGGAGCAAGCATATAAAAGTTTTTATGAATACACTTTTTATGTCCGGAAGTCAACTAAGTTACTTTTTACCATTTCTTATTTGGAAACGTTTAGCTCAACTTTGAAATTTGATGCCACCTGCGTCGTGTGAAAACTATTTTTTTTGAACTATTGACACCTGTCAGAAGATAGCCTACTTCATTTTCTTGACTATTTTTAAAAAATGCACAGTGTAACGGTCTGCTGTTCATTTTCAAATATAATAACAAACTATTATTGCAGCAACGATCATATTTCGATCTGAAAAGCTGACATCGCAATGTTTGATACACCACAGCATGATACCTTTCTAAATAAAGTCTTATCAGCAAATGAGAACTAGCGAAGCTAAATGTAGCGACAATAGCAGCGGGAAAGTCTCTGGAGTATTGAAATTGTGCTTTGCCGGCAATGTTGTTTTTCAGACTCCTGTTAGTGTCAAGATATTTTGTCTGTATTCAAAAATGATATGTTTCTCGTCAGCCGATTTGTAGCAAGAATTGACAGCGATAGACACGTGTTTCGCCCATGAGGCTGGGCTCATCAGTATCGCACCGTATTCTAGCCACAAATTTTTGTATTAAGCCAAACGTTAAAACTGAGTAGGCCTGCCCAGATAGCAAAATCTGTCATTTTTACATTGATTCAACGTCTACAGACGTTTTCTAAAAATGTACTATATGTAACCTCACACAAACGCTGCAGGTTATAGGCCAATCATTTACACTCCACTGAACATGCGGACATGAGACATAAAATTAGTTTCACAGCGGGGTTCTCTGATAAGACAATGTTGTAATTTCTTTGTCGAAATGATAAAATGACTTTGCACGTGCGAAGATCATTCGTCGTCATAAAACTGACGTAGCATGTTTTTTGCAGGAAGAAGTACTGCGGTTGCGAAACGGAGGTCAACAATAGGTTGCATTTCGGTAATTGCGTCATGCAACCAGTTAGAGTTAGACTAACTAATCTGACTGTGTCATTGTGCGATTTTTACTTCAGTTTAATAAAAACTTATGCAAGCCCTGGTAGTCCATGTTTTACTCGGCGTAAAACTGTAAAATTTCATTTGAATGTGACAAACAGAAACAGATTAAAAATTTGTTTCAACAATATCAACTGTTATTTAACGTCAAAACTGATCGACCACAATATTAAATTTTAGTCTAAAAATTAGTCTTTTTTACATTAACTGAACTTCAGCAGACGTTGCATCAATTCAAAAATAATTGATTTGCTGGATAAAACGTTCAGCCAATCCAAAGATTGCTATGTTTTTAAATATATATTCTTTTAATCCACATCAAAACGATTGAACAATTTTTCAGGAAAAATTCTATTCAAAGAAGTTTGATTACGTTTAGAAAATCATTTGGTCAAGCCAAAAAGTTTGACAAAAACTTTGGAAAATCTCTGATTTGTTTGCAAACTTTTGCTAAAATCGTGTTACTACGAAACAAAAATAACTCTCGATTCAGGCAAAACCTCACCGCATCGATGGCCTGCCAATCATTGCAGCCTGATTAGGAGATAAGCATCAATACAAATCTCTTCTTATTTTTTCAACCAGAACTAATCTTCTAATGTTTTTACAGCTTTAAATTGTTCAATTTCTTTGTCGAACAAACATTGAGTGATGGTGTGACTGAGAAAACTCTTTTTTTGCTTGAAAGTTTGTTTTTGTCGTTCTTCGCAATAACCCACATGGCCTTGTTGGCAACCGCCAAGCCTGATATAGTTGTTGTGATTGTGGTTCCAAATGTTAATGGTGGATGGTGCCAAAAATAACCGGAAATCATCATTAAATGATCTAAACCATTGTCACGTCATTTCCTGTACGTTGGTGTCACACGAAAAACAAGTAAATAAATTCTTGTGACCACAAACCACGTGAAGTAAGAACAAGTCCGGTTTCATCTTTTATTTTTTAATTTGAAAGCTTTGCGTGATTCAACGTCGAAAAGACGTTCTTGGGCTTGATTAGTTGTAAACACTTTACGGGAACTTTTTCTGTTGCTGTTTTAAGGCCCGTTGAGCTTGAACCTCGCTCCTATTTTGCGTTCAACTCGAAACTGAAGCCACCGATTGCTAAATAGTGGCAATTGAAAGTATGTATGGTAATTTCTCGATCAGTCATGTCAGTCTAAAAATATCACGATCTACTTTTTCAAACTATTAAAACAAGTCAAAACCAACGATTTGATATTGAAAAAGTCGTAGGCCTATTAATGTAAGATACTTTTTTTAAATAAAATGGTTCTTAAACCTTAGATTGGAGAAGATGACAGCAGTAATAGGATCGCTTTGTTCTGGAGGTGTTTGAAAAGCCGTTCCAAGATGATTGCAACATGATGTGCGACACTTCTTATTTTTTTAAGGTAAAGATTATATTATTGACGTCAATAAGTTTTCATTGACGTCATCGAAGTCTTGACTATGGAAACTCTTATTTCGTGAAAATCCTCTAACAATCCCCATGTTTTATGCGATTCAATGTACAGAAACGTTGAATTGATGCCAATTTGGGGATCATGTAAGATTGGACGCCACTTGACGTATGTTTTCTGCGCAAAAGCAATTATTGGTCTCATCGTCTCATTAAACCTCGCTGTAGGTGCACGTCTAATAGTCTACTAATAAATTGTAGCCTATACCCCATCAGTCCGGTCATCGCAATTTTTTTTCCATAGACTTTGAAAACCAGTCTTGGTAGGCCTAATTGGAAGATGCTGAATCCGAATATGAGTTCAGAGTTAAGTTATACAACTTTAAGCAAACGGAACAGCTTTTTTTTGTTATTGTGTATCCAAACCTGATCTGATAAATAAAGTTTGAGCTCAGATTAGGATTCAGCACCAAAACGTTTCCTCAAATCAGTTCTAAAAGTTCACGCAAAAACATTTGTTTACCTATAGGCTACCATCAACTTGAACTTTGTCTTATTGTCCCTATTATTCATTTATTGGTAGTAATGTCCTTCATTGTTCAGAAAACGGTTGGAGTAGTTTATATTTTCCTAACTGTAGCTTAACTTGTTGAGCTGATATCCTTGGAGCAGACCACAATAAGTCTTATTTCATTATTTGCATTTACCTTTCATTATTTCTTGGAGTCTTGAACATGGTTTAGTGTTGACAATAGATCCTAATTTGAACTGACAAAAGTATGATTTAATCTTTAAACAGTAGCCTAATCTTATTCAAATGTTAAAAACCAAAAGGCCGATGAAGCCCAGTTAAAGGTATAGTCCTTGTGTCATACAATTGGAAACATTTCGGTCTTGGATAATCTCTTTCAGGGATTATCTAACAGTTAATCTTTTGAAAATCGGACAGACATGTCCATCACACGGTCACATGGTTGAATTCATATCATTCGTAATTCGCTATAGCGCAATCAAATTTCCGGAATGTCTTTGAAAAAATTATCGATATTGGTTTTGTAATCGACAGGTAAAACAAGAAGAGAAAATGATGCTCGACTTAAATATGTCTACAACGTTGAAGAACTTGGAGTGGTGCAAAGAAATATATTCAGCATATTCAGAATAACAATAGCAAGTTTGATAACAATAGCGCAACCATGAAATTACTGGTTTTAGCTTTGGCACGTTTGAATAATAAATGGTGCACGTGAGGAAAGAAGTTATGACAATTGAAAGTCGACAATAATAACAATTAATATTGTTGCAACTATACTTCCAGAAATTCCAAATTCAAACTTGGGCTATACCGAAAATTTAATTTTTTTAATTAATTTGCATTTCAAATTTCTTAATAAGTTTCAATTAGAACCAGTCGCGGTTGGCACGACAAAACACAAGAATGATAATTTCTCACCGCAACTTATTATCGTCAAGTGCTTGTCGTTTCCTTGCTAAACTACACGATCAAACTCAAAGTCGCCTTACTGCTGGTGAAGTTGTCCGACATGTCAACGTCATATCAACAAAGCAAAGCTGAGAGATATGCAATCGTGCTTTAATAATTTTCTCAAGAAAACGTATGTAAACAATCGTTGAAAAACACAAAGCAGCATATTGTGTCACCTTGCGGGTTGGAAAGTAATAAGTTGTCAACTCTGTGAAGAGGCCGGGCAGACCTTTCTTGCGGTTTTGTTGAAGCTGCGATTTCGTGTCATTAACCTTCTGAAAAAAAAATCATTTGAACAGATATCTCGCTAGTGATAAGTTAAAGTGCAGTTTACAGCAGATGGCAGCTTCTATCTTGTTTGGAGGGTTCCGGTGATTGAACTAGGTTCTTATCCTTTTCCCAATGTTCAAAGTAAAATGAACTCCAATTAATTCAGCAAAATGCATCAAAATGCATAAGAAAACATAAATCTTCATTTGGAACCAAGTTAAACAAGATCGTAATTTTTACAAATTTTATTGCTAAGTCATTTCAGAACATCAACCACATCATCCAAAAACGTGTACAGCACTTACATCTTGACGATTACGCCAGATAGGTCCACAAGTCACTGTGTTTAATTGTTTACTAGTCAATCTCATAACGGTATTAAATCAAAGCAAAACGAATCGCATCATGAAGCATCTTTCGAAACCCGTTGTTTGCGTTTGGGACGACAATTACGTATGCTAGGCAGTGATTGACGTGTGAAGAAGCGACGGTGTTGCAAGATAAAATAAAACCACATGCGTCAGTGGAACAACCTGAAGCATCGCCACGACAATTGTTTGATTGTTTTTAATCCTCAGAAAGGCTTGGAACAATTAAACGATGACGCACGTGATTGTCGTTGGAATGTTGCACAGAAAGCGTTACTAATGTTTCTCGTGATTTTTCAAACGTGGCAAGGCTTGCATTACTATAGAAATGCCCAAATGTTTGTATAACTAGAATGAAAAATAGAGCTTCGGTAGAGAGTTTGTCTTGTTGAACCATAGGCATACGAAGCCGAGCAACGTGATCAAGTTTAGCATCTTCAAGTTTATTACATTTACATAAACATAAAACTACGCAACAATTAAGTATCGAACGTTTTCGACATCACAAGATGTCCTCTTCAGGAATAACATACATACAAATTAACTACATCTGAAAAAAATACAATGGTTAACTAAATCTATAAACAGAAAAAGACAAAAAACTGCACAGTACTTCTGACTAGCTCAAACTAAACGATATAGGCTCCACGAGAATCAAAGGTAACTGCATCAAAAGGTGTTAAACAGGTCACATGATATGGTAAAAAGGCAAGGTGCGAAAAAACTAATTTTAAAATACAGAGAGCACAGAATTAGAAGAATTGCTCTCTGTATTTTAAAATTAGTTTTTTCGCACCTTGCCTTTTTACCATATCATGTGACCTGTTTAACACCTTTTGATGCAGTTACCTTTGATTCTCGTGGAGCCTATATCGTTTAGTTTGAGCTAGTCAGAAGTACTGTGCAGTTTTTTGTCTTTTTCTGTTTATAGATTTAGTTAACCATTGTATTTTTTTCAGATGTAGTTAATTTGTATGTATGTTATTCCTGAAGAGGACATCTTGTGATGTCGAAAACGTTCGATACTTAATTTGTTGCGTAGTTTTATGTTTATGTAAATGTAATAAACTTGAAGATGCTAAACTTGATCACGTTGCTCGGCTTCGTATGCCTAGAATGAAAAACCTCTGAAGACTGATATAATTGATATAAGTAGATTAACTGCATACTTGCAATTGCATTGTGACAACAACAAAAAAATATGTGCCATTTAACAAAGATACCGATCGATTAGAGATCTGTGAGAGTTGATTCAATGTGAAACGGCTCGGCTTTTTTCTTGCTTGGTTTAACTTTGTCTTTTGACATGTCACTCGAACAGACAACTAATAAAATGACGCAGCAAATTTTAGACTCCTTGAATCATCACCAAAAGCCGCAAACTTTATATTTTTCCTTTCGTATTGACCTGATACATGTGCTTTTCAATTAATTCTTTGAGGCCTGCTGCTGTGGCTCTGTGTAAGTCGATCTCGAGCTCTCCAAATAGCAACAATGACTAATACAATCTAGTGTTCTATTTGTGTCGCTGCTACGCGTTTTGGCCTCAGCGTATGAACTGTAGCTCAATTCCCAGGCAATAAAAGTTGCAATTTTTACAACGTTTCAATATATTTTGCAGACGTGAAAACAATGTACAAGTGGGATCATTTTCAGTCTGGATAATTAATCTGTCTCCAGGTGTGGGTTTGTTCTCTCACGTTGGGTCATCCACTGTGTCAATCTGCAATCGATTGGTCGTTATCATCCACATGACAACTGAGTGACCAAATAATCTTTTGCAAACTTTTTAAATGCGACTGCTTGCAGATGCAACGGACCACTTTGCAGCATTCACATTGCTGCATCATCGGTTTTCTTTATGAGTCACTGGGTCTTGCTCCAAGGCAAGGTGCGTCTTCTAATTCTTTGTTACGTACAATTTTTGTTTTGCAATATTGTGGCAATGTATAAACTACATGAAGAACAAGTTTCATTTCTATGACCTGCAGAAGTAAATAAGCAACGTGAGGATTGAGTTGGCTGTTGACTAAGCGCAAAGTAATTTAAAGCGCTTATGGCGAAAGATTTCCAGATTATTGTTATTTGTGTCTTAGTCTCTTACAAATGATTTTTAAAGATACCTTCAGGCGTGCTGTGCTGTGTAGTTGTTAGCTAGAAACAGCAATCGTCTCCGCTCGTCTTTCGTTTTCATGAAATAAAATTTTATTTGAAATATGTGATGAAATGAAATATTGTAGTGTGATATAAAATAGTGATTTCATTACACAGGGATGTTTGACTATGGCTTGTTTGCTTAAGTAACATATGAATGAGTCATTTTATTGCCTGCTAAAACTACTCGAAAGACCAAATAGCATGTCTCCATCATTGAAGTAAAACATAAAGATAACAATCAATTAATTTTCATAGATTGATTGACGGCTTATCATATAATTAATTTTTATGTGACTTGCCAAAACGTGTTTGTTATGCTCTAGCAGGTTTCCTCTAAGTATAATGTGTTCTACAAATCTAACCGCATGTTTATCGTTCTCAATTTTAGTTTTAATCATTGCTCAGGCTGGTAGCAAACCTTGGTCTTATCTTTCGATCGCTTTTAATAAGAATAATGTCGTTCTTGAGGTGGGTGTTTAACTTTTGATAAGATATTTTCAGCATGAAAGCTATACAGGAAAACTCATTGTAATCAATTTATTCCCCGTGGAATACTAAGGGGTTTGAAAGTCACTTTGCAACGAGCTCCTGGTTTGTGTTATACAGAGTAAACAATAACAAAACGTCGGTTAGGAATCATATCAATTGTCCTAATCAAACCAAGCAATTGCATTTTATTGTTTTAATTGCATTTGCAGCACCTATAGGCCATGATTTTAAACACAAGACTTATAATTTGAATGTTTAGCACAGTTCTCAACAACATGTAAATGATTAAATATCAAAACATTATAATTATACGATTACAGTAGTCGGCCATTCAACGAATGTAGGCTTTAAATGTCGCTTTTGCTTCATCATATTGACAATATCTAACGTAAAATTATGTGATATTACTTGTTCAAACTCTTGGTGAGTCTCGCTGTCGAGCGACAGCGCCTTATAAGGCAAACAGAAGTGAACGCAGCGTTGATCGCTGTGACAACCGTATCAACCAACTATTGGTCTAACCAAAATTACATGATAAGTTCACGCCAGGCAGGTAAAGTGTATCTCTCAAATCTTCGTTCCCAGATCCTTATATGGAAAGTTAAATCGTACGTTTTGACTAATTGTCTTTCCATATCAACCCAGCTACCTAGCAATTGCTTGATTGTGATTGGTCAATTAGAGTCACATTCTCACGCAGACAAGATGAAGAAAAGAAGTCAACCAGCCGCCATATATGGTCATGGCCTAATGCGCAGTCGCTTTCCATGAAAGTTGCTAAAATCAATGCTTATTTCTCTTTAAACTGCTTCACTGGCGATAAAAACGCGGTTTTCCCCTGGAACAACTGTAATTGCAACCAACACGAGCTTTACTTTTGAAAACGAAATCTTTGATTCGCTCGGCCATGATGAGTTTGTATGAATAGTCTTTCATTTAATACTTGTAAGTAACAACAGCCACTTGGTGATTATTTTTCTTTTAAATGGCCTTCTTGGATCATCGATAAACTATTTCCTATTAGTTTAAAACTTAAAAGTATTAATTATCTTGATAATTAACAATACTGGAAGTTACATTTATTTTGTGACAAGTGTTGTTTCAAATCTGGTGACAAAGTTTTCTCAATTTCCAAGTAAATTAAAATTTCACTTTTTGTTGCAGACTTCATAAGAAGGTGAGTGAGCGCGCTCGAAATTTGTTGGGATTGCTACAAGCTATATCGGGTGAAATTTCTATGCTTTTCCCGCCATTCAGTGAAACTTTGTCGAAGAACTCATAAACAGTATTACTCTCTTGCAACTGAGCAATTTTTGATGAAACAGTGTTTCATAATATAGCTTTGGTCGAGAGATAATTCTTGTATATCATAGAAAGATGATTGACAACAAGTTCAATCTATGGATAAGCAATTCAATCCTATGAACTTGTTATCAATATTAGTGCCATAAGTTTTTGAATTTTCTTCGGAAACTTCTTTGGTTTTTTTCTGAAAAAACACTTTGGTGAAACGAATCTCTTACATATTATTTTAATTTTTAATCTTTATTAGAGAAAAAGCCACTGTTTGAAGTGATTATCAGCTCGATTAATCAATTCAACTTGAATAAAGAATAGATTCTTTTGTTGGAGTTAGCTCAACAACTAAACAAAGCTGGATACATAGGTTCAACCCATTTACAATAGACATAAACACGATATGAATCGGAGAACTTTCGCTAGCAGGAAATTTTTACGCCCACTGGCAATTCTCATGTATTTACGTACGTAAGGTAAAACGCCTAGCCCACCAACTACTAAAGATTGTTGTAATTGTTTGATCAATGTAAAGAAAAAATCACTATCGAAAAGCAGCGCCTGGATTATAGTATTTCAACAAAATGGTGAGAGATTACTTTATTTTTACGACAACCGTTGTAGGTAAATTCTGCAATCGCCTCTTGTGGATTATTCTGAAATCGAAACCACTTCAAGCTCAGACATATCACGTGAGTCATGTTCTTGAAGGTCGCTTGAGATTTCAGCTCATTGAACATGAACGATTGATGTTTTGTAACTGAGAAACGTAAACTCACATGATGTATGGGTTGGTGGCCTGGGTGCAAGCAGATCTTTGTGAGCTTTCTGTATGACAAGATCGAGGTGTCACACAGCACAGCAAAGTCTCGAGCTGAGCGCAGAAAGCCCTTGGTTATAATTATTTTCTGTATCCAACATTTCTTATCGTGTGCAATTGTGCCTGTTCATACTTCATTGGACCACCTGCATCATAATCTAAAATAGTCACAATAAAATTTCGTGCTGGTTTGCAAAGGTTTCGTCTGCTCTGGCACGTCAATGTGCTGTTTGATGCACTGTGGATGTAGAAACATTTTTTATATTGTTCATTTACAACGCCCTCTTTCTAAATTTGTTTTAATGAAATTTAAACAAAACTATCATAATTTAAAATTATACATCAACATACCCTTTCATCACAGTTACGGCTGCAAATACTACGCCCTTGGAGCTTGATAATACAATGAAGACAGTTGGGGTACAACCAGAGAAAGGAATATTCGAGAATTGCACTTTCGAGAAAGCTGGTGCAATACAACAATTATAAGATCTATAAGACTTTTTTTCTTTCTGGTGAAGTTTGTGGGAAAGAAACAAGCCAATCTCTGCTTCATGGAATTGTATTAGGCTAATTTGGAAAGGACCATTTGTTGTCGTTGCGTTATTTCAACATTACGTGACATGTTTGTCAAGCAAGAAAACGTGTTTCAGCCAACGTGAAGCAGTCACTTCATCTTTTCAAGAGCACCACAACAATACAAAGCTAGGAAGTCCCCGGATTATTGGTCGCGTGAGGCAAATCTAGTTTGAAAGCAGGCTGATTTAAAATAAGCGATCCATATTTAAGGTAATCGAGCCAGGGATTTGCTGCGACTGTCGGACGCGGTTCTACAAGCTTTTAAGCTTTTAACGAGATCGTAGAGCCATAGCTATTGAAAATATAAAAATATATCTTAAACAATACATACTATTAATACTACAAAAAGTGCTCAATGCTAAGCAAAAAAGCCAAGCAAAGCGAATTAAAAGATGTTAAATATATAACCCTTTTAGGGTGAAACAGGCTGTAGAGGTTTAGAAAGTAATAACTTTATTTGATGTAAATATATCTTAAATATCAAAGAGCAAGCGTAAGCCTATCTCCTAAGTTTGTTTGAAACAAAAATACTTCAAACTGAAGTTTTCATTGTGAGCTTGATACGCAAATACAACACATCAAAATTTAAAGATCTAGAAAGTGTCATCAGGTTAAAAATTTGTACTTTGTGCCATGATGTTCGATCCAAATGTTTATAATTTTTAGCTTGGTTGTGTTCAAAAATAAAAAATTTCAAAACAAATGTCACCACCAATTAGTTTCCTTTTGTTTTAATTTCTTTTCGATTTGGCGCTGTTGAAATATCTTATGACGCGTTGTTTGAACAACCTCATAGTTTCTAAATGAAATCTTATTGTGGTTTTGCCTCTAAAGTTAATATTGCACCATCATACTATTCTCTCAACGTTGACTCTGATTGAAAACAGAAAACTGATGTCATAACTCACACGTAAGATTTCTATTTCAAGTAAAATTTCAATGTCAATTTTTCTCACCAACACAAACAATAATCTACTACAATAAACCTGAGAAAAAGTGGGACATTAAATGTAAAAAATAGGAATGTTTAAAATTAAAGAATGAAATGATGAGAAATTACCAAATTTAAACTTACCAAATGAAAACTGTCATGGATGTATCGATCTTTAAACTAGAAATAAAAATTTAAATGTCAGTTTTGGTTCATCTACAATATTCTACATTGTTTGTAGCAAAGATAACTCAGCTCAGTTGCCATGCCAACACTTTTCAATCTGTAACTTTTTCATCATGCAGTTGCTTCATCTAAAATTACTTAACAAATGCGAGGCACTGCGATAAAACAATCGTGAATTTGTCTTTTTAGGAGTGTGGCTGTTTTAACTGTTAGACAATCTTACTTAAGTCGTTTCATTTGTTGTTGTTTATCTTTACCTATGTACCAGGTTACAGTTTGCTAGACCAGGTGTGCTTATGTCGAATGAATACGTGCAAACATCCCGAACGGCAAATCAGGATTTCTTACATTCAAACGCGTTCAAGCATCACAAAAAGTACTGATTTGCTGGGTGGGTTGCCATCGTTACATGAACGTAGATGAGACGTACTTTGCAGTGAAGTCTTAGTCGGTTCACCCAGCAAAGGCACGGAGTTGAAATCGCTAAAATTATTATCCCTTGATTGTAAATTTTAACAACCTTAAAGTGCTTAATGGAAAATTTATTACATCTTTGCTTGTTGAGCAATTTTTGAACAATGGGAAAGCGTTTGAAGTTGTCTTTCAGCTAACAATTTGTTTTCCTTCTTGTAATGCTTCTCGATGTAGTCGAACGTTGAGACAACGTGAAACACAGAAACCTTGGTAGCTGGAGCAGCAACGTTCAAACGAGGTTTGGCAAGCGCACTGGTCAGTGGTCAGCTGGGTTTCATGCTTAGAATTATTTCTCGTAAAACACAAATGATCGGACATGACGTAGCCGCAGTAATTGACGTACAACTTGCACTGGCGAGCACAAGGTAATCACTGACCAGGCTACTTCATCTTCCTTTTCACAAATACGATACAGAAGTAACTGGAGTAATCGTTCTTTTTACGTTCATCTAACGTGTTTTGCCCGGACCATTGTTCTCGAGCACGAGAGGTAGCCTTGATGACGCATGCGTATCATCGCAAACGCTTTTACTAACCCTTCGATGTAAGACTAAAAAAAAAATTTCCAACAACATTTTGTCAAATTTGCTGCTGTTTTTACTTCAATCAAAGTTATAATGTCGTGTACTGTATATTTGCTAAATGGTATATAAGTGGTAAATCGTGTGTATTTCCTGAATGAAACCTCAAGACATTATGGAAGTTAATATAGCCAACGTCTTATTAAATCAGCAAAAAGAAAATCAAAAAAATACATCATTGCAAAAAACACATTTTACCAGGTGGGAATTGTGAAGTGCTACTTTTTATTGTCGAAAAGCGAAATTGTTCCATTCTTACATAACGAGACGTTTGTGACGTTTCGACCGCTTTCATGAAAGTTCCACTGCGTTCACCAAATTCTGACTTCACAAAATACATTTTGATAACGACCATCAATCTTGTGTATTTAAATTTATCTTCTTTGGTCTTGAGCCTGCCCTATTGCACCACTTTCGGTTGACAGGCTACTTACACTGGAACCGTTTGGCAAATACAATTAAATTTGATGACAGGCTCAGCGATGAAGTTGGATCAAGACGGACTATTGGATGGTTTGGCAAGCTCAGGCTTCACCGCTTTTCAGACAAGTGTGGCGTCATGACCTGGCTCAGGCCGTCCATTTACGTGATTGCAACGTAATCATATGTCGAAAAGCATGAAACAGCTCATAATGAGTGAAGAACAAAATAAAAGTTTGAAAATTTTACGCTGAATTATATTTCAAATATTGTACTTCAAACCGCAAACTTATCATTTAGCCTGGCAGAGCAATCGAAACCAATCAAAAGTAGCTAACGAATTTATATTGTGGTAATTTATTCTGATAGCATTGGTTTAAACTTTAAAGTCGTGATCTTGTCTGTCAACAAACACCAGACACAAAGAATACAAAACGACCTTTTGTTTAAAGCATAACACGTCTTAAAAAGCGGTGAGGATGATAAAATAAGTTTTGCCAAAAAATGATTAAAATAGGTCATACTCATTAGTTTCAACATGTTGCACAGGGTCTTGTCGTTTTTATTTAAAAGTTTTCTTAGTCGCTTACTCTTAACCTGTGACAACGGAAAGGTCACAACTCGGATTGCAACATAGAAGATTAAAATCAAGAAGTCGTCAAATTGATCGAGCTAGGAAATTATGGTAAACAAATAGCTAATACTCTTGCTTGAAAAAAACTGGTACTGGTTTATTTGTGTTGATTTAACATAAAAAGTTGTCGAATCAACGAACAATCCAACAAGTGACACAATGGTCGCAATATTGGGCCGGAGCCAAACTTTTGCAAATCGCTTCGTTTGCGCAAAGCAATTGTCCTGACTTCAAAATAGACGTCTATCAAACGTTTCACGTCACGTCGATCAAAAACTATTTTTATGGCTTTTTTTCTCCCAGTTGATCTCTTGTTTGCAGAAAACATTGCGCAAAATGAAACGCATCTCATAGTTGAGGGGCGTGGCTGGATGGGCGAGTCAACTGTGGCTTTGGCATGAACTGACTTTCTTTGTCTCACTGCGATAAATTATGGTTTTAACCTGCACACTTACGGCACGCGAGCAGAAAAAGCTTTTGGACAAGATTAAAAGTCTATAAATAGGCTGTGAACACAAATTGAGTATCTCAATTCAATGTTTAATGGACCGTGTCACCCGCTGTGCCTCCTCAAGGACCAACGCAGCTGATGACACTTTCTCGTGGTTTTGTTGCGACATCAAAAAAGTAACTTATGCATCATTTAAGACAGAGGCTGCGTTATGTTTTTTAATTAAAGGGAATTGTTTTGAAACTTAAACTCCCTTCTGGTTCGGACAATAATTCTTTTTTGAAATTGTAGAGTCTCGTCTAAAATATCGTGACAGAATTTTTGTCAATTGGAAATGACTTCAGTAGGAGCGTTGCTACTCAAAACAATATTGTGACACTTCGCTTCCAGTCCCACAAGCTCTCCTGTCAGCAGCAATATAGCGTGTTTTTCATGTCATCTGCTAATTTGCATTCATCAAATGCTGGCATTTGCACAACAATTTAACCTCTTAGCTTAATTTATTCAGCATCGATTTCGCTATAATACATCTAATGCAACTAATACATCTTCAGCTTATTCAAGTAGAATCATTGTAAACTTTTTTCTTTTGACGTTCAAGAGTCGGGATCTTCTTTTCATCATCTTTGATATAGTGGCAATAACCTAGGCCTAGGCTAGATGTCATGGCAGCTGTAGAGCAGTCATTCTGTTCTTAGGCTATCCAGGCTGTACAGACCTTGCACCCCGTTTGATGGGAGGTAGCTGGTGGTTTATGCTGTGGCCCGTGATGTGCGGTTTGTTCGCTCTTTATATAATTACAAATCACTGATGGTGTCAGTTCACTTTAATGCTTTGAAGGAAACAATCCGGCGCAAACAATTCAGTGTAGGTAGATCGAGTTGCACCAAGGCCCTCCTTTGTAACCCATCCAAGTAGGGTGAAAGTCAATGTTAATGAAGTGATTTTGAGGGGTTGCCGAACTGATGAATTGGTCTTCAGAAGTTAAGCGGGCGATACAAATCAACTTCTCGATTTCAACTGACGAGGCTTGCTCGCTTCCATCATCCTGGAGCCAAGTGTGGAGCAAGTGTTTTCATGATGTTCGTGGGTTTTTCGCTTACACCGCTTTTAAACTAATCTTTCCTTTTTCATGTTCGTGGCGTGATGCAATAACTTCACTGTAGCCATCGGTTTTAAACAATTACACTTTATATGATTTTACAATTCTCACAAATATTTTGCTAAAATAAAGGCGAAGTGTAGTACAATGTCAAACTAAGACTTAAACCAGGGGTTTCCAACCTTTTTTACACCGTGGCCCCCTTTAAAAATTTTGAAAAATCAATGGCCCCCCCTATTTTTTCAATCTTTTGAAAAAATTAAGAAGCGTCATTTTAATTAAAAATCTTGTTTATACAGTAACCGGTACTAGTATTTTTATTAAATCTTAATTTATTTCTTTTGTTATATAGTGTTGGAGTGGACTTAGAAATAATAAATTATAAAAAAAAAAATTTTTTTTAAATTTTACCATGGCCCCCTTGAAAAAGACTCATGGCCTCCAGGTTGAGAACCCCTGACTTAACAAATAAAGTAATTTGTATGGTTTCAATATCAGAATTACAGGAGCTTCGATACAAAAACTAGACAATGAATAGGCTAAACTATAAACTGGGGTCTCATCCAGTTGGAACGAGGTTTGTGTTGCACAAATTGCCACCAATCCGGAAAGCTGTTCGATGGAGTGGCTGTAATCATCATCCTTGAAAGTTTTCGGTTGGCAACGGTTTCAGACAGTGCAATGTGTATGTTGTTTTGTGTCTCCAAGAATGAACGGCACGAAAGGTTTTGTTTAGTGTCTGGTGCATTTGGTGGCATTGTCGACATGGTTGGTGGTATGCTGATGGTATCTGTAGATGAAATGCTTTGTTATGGATTGTTAATATTTCATTTATTGTTTGATTTTGCAAAAGTATATTAAGCGGAGATTTTCGTCAAATATTATCAGCTTCCGACACTTTTTTTTGCTTACCCATAGCCTTTCAATGAGCAGTTATGCTAAATTCTGTATCATACTTTTTCTGTTGCATTTTATTTTGATTTATGTTGATATGTTGCAACCCAACCTCTTGATACAAGACTCTACGCTCAATCCATTTGCGCATTTGTTTCAAAATCAATATTGACACAACTTAAATCTATTTTCAGGTGTAAGCCAACTTAGTGGCTTAGGCACCTAAATTCCGAATTAATGAAATAAATTATTGTTTTCAATGTAATTTTCCTCAAACAAATAAACTGCTCAAGGGTTATATTGAAATCATGCTTTAACTTAATAAACTGTGCACCTGGATCTAATAGAGGTTCAGTAATTGGGTCACAAATTGCCTTTCAGAGATTGTACAGATTTTGAGAGGTCGTTTTGTGATTATCCTTATTTGTCAAGGTTGAATGCGCGTTAACAGAACTGTGCGTTTATGACAACAGCTCGACAGACTGACATACCGCAGACCTACCACAAGTTTTCATCAAGTGAGTAGATTATTATCTCACTTATCAAGATCAAGATTTGAAGATTGTTGCAAAATGTTTAAATCGAGTTTATCCGCAGCTGTTTAGTTTATTTGATTAATACTCAAAGACGATAAATGCTTGAAAAGAGTCATAACAAATCTTTTGAAACAATGGCTCACCAGCCATCGACAATAACTCGATGTTTGACATTTTTGCGGAATAAAAATATATTGGAAGTTACAACGTTATTGCTTGGATAGCAAGAAAAGTTAAATCGACCAATTGGCACACTTCACCCACTGAGAATGGTAATTTTTTTTTATAAAATTTGCATCTAAACTGTCAAAGTTTCCTTTTTCGAAGTCAATAGGCTTATAAATCATGCTATTCTAGCGGTCTTCAAACTTTTTCGGAACTGGGCCAATTTTGCGATTTCATCAGCGTCGGCGGAGCGACTATTTTACGTATTAAAAATACAACCCACTTAACAATAGACACGTTTATATAATTACATTTTCTTTGCTGTGTGACATGTTTCGATGTGACTTATGAAACTGTTCTTTTGCTGCATGATAGTTGAAACATTTTGTCTCATGCTTGATGTTGCAACAAGGAGAGTGTTGTAGCTTATACAGCCGCACATGAAAGTCTGGTTCGACATGTGGACTTGTAATATTTCATGCTGAAAAAAAAATCTTTGCAACTGTATAAGCACTTGAAAGTAAAAGAGTTTACAGTCACTTAGGCTACCATACTTGTGATCACGATAGGGAACTGCCCAGACAGCAAATCGATCGATTTTTACATTGATTCGACGTTGAGTCAATGTAAAACACACCTGATTTGCTGTCTGGGTGACAAATAGAGCTTTGACCCGGCTGTGTTTGCTTTGCCGATGGTGCGCGTGAGCTGTTTTTCAAATAAAACGTTTTTAGTTCGAGTGTGAACTGTTTGAGAATATTATGAACTTGCAACTGTTTTAGAGTGTGAAGATATTTAAAAAACATGTTTTAGCGTGATGAATATTTTCCATGGAGATTTTCGTTGGGGGATTCATAGGCTACCGCTTACCTAAAGTTGCAGCGTGTATGAAAATAATTCGCCCTTTCTATTAAGCCTTAAACTTTATATCAGTTCCTGAAATGGTTGTCAAGATTTTAATACAGTTAGAGCAAAAGCAACCCACTGCACTTACAAAAAATAAAAATAGAATGAAAAACTTGGAAATTGCGAACAAATTGTCTGTGAGCAAAATCGATGACAAGTGCGTAAAAGTATCTATCGTATTGCTATTTTAAGAGCTTTCTTCTGAGCTCAGTGTTCCGTTTCCAGTTCTTTGATGATACAAATTGAATGGTTATTTAGAAAAGTCAGTCACTGAAAAAGTATTTTTGCAAGCGTTCAACAATGACAAACGCAAAAAAAATTAAAAATGCGTTTCTTTAAAATTGCGTTAATCGCAAGTTAGATTCTGATCGCTAAAATCGATAGCTGAAAAGTTGTTCTCAATTCACAAATAATGAGATATTTGTCATCCAACGCTATGGCTTTTGTAATGCCACTAAAAAGATATTTATTAAACTCAGGTAACCTAAAGTTCACTTAAGTTCACGGGTGACGTCGGTTCATTTGAGGTCAAATTTGGAAATCAACATGTTGGATCAACAATTTTTGATATTTTTCGTTGCAATTATATTTGGTTGGAAGTTGGAACACAAAAAACAAACCTATAATTGCTATGAACCTAACTGGCGTGAAACACCGACTTTTCTATTCCCAAACATTGTCTGGAAAAGGCCTTTGTATTTCGATAATTTATATGTCTTTGCAAGTTGAATCAACATCAGTGGCAATATTCTTTGTTGACGCAAAGAAGACAGTGGCTAGAACTCTGTCTGGTTTGCTTTGTTTTGATTCTGTATTGACAAGTTACTTTGCAAAGCTTTGTTTTAATTATTTTGATCTTACATTAGAAAACGTTAGATAATGCAAAAATACTGACTGTCTTTCGATGCATCAAGATTAGCGGTTTCCTCTCGCCACCAGAGTCATCTCTATTGTCACATGCGGGCTTGCTTATTGTGACGTTATTTTCTTTTCAGCTTATCGCTTAAAGACTTTTCTCCCAAACCGATTCAACAGAAATTATTGTCCCAGATTAACGATAAAATCTTTTCACATTGTTTCAACTTTTCAGGACGATAAAATAACAGAAAGTTACATGCTATTGAGAAAATTGTTAGAGTGATAGCTGCCATTTTGTAAACCGGCTCTTTATTTTTGGTAGAAAATTGAAATCTATTTCTGAACAAATTAGCTTTAAGCTATACATTTCCTTTTCACAATTGCCGTATGAAAAAGATTAATATGTAACGACATTTGATACGGCCATTAGTTCGACTACAGCAAATTGAATGAGTCAACTAGCAGCATGATTGAAATTTGCTGGCATGGGGCAATGTGAACAAAAAGAGGAGATGGGTGATAATGTTTTCATTAATATTATTACACAAGATGTCAGAGGCAAACACGTGTTTAATTAATACCGACCTGCCGATGTGCTCCAGACGTTGTCGTTTTTTTTTTGTGGGACCCCAAGGCGGCTGGTCATGATTCTCAGTGGCCTTGGATTACGCCGGGTGGTTTGCAAATTTTGTATCAAGTGGACAGGAAAGGAAGTCAATCTTCATGTCCACCTTCAGACATGCATTCAAGTGTCCACCGCCGCATCATCTTGAGCGGCGTCGAACAGGCGCCCCTTCGATCGTCGCACCGATGCCTTCACCACGGATATGCACCATGCAGCCAGACAACATACGCTGTCGTTAAGTATTGCATGAAAATAAAGTTCAACTTTGTAAAAAAATTTGTCATAACCGACTCAGGTTACCAGTCAAGTTAAATCGTGTTAATTAAAATGTTGTTCTAGAATGTTTCATAATGTTACAAAACGCGTATATTTTTTTATGACAGTAAAAGCCAACTTTACACTGGATTGGATTGATCGATAAATCTCTTTGCAAAAATTAACATGTAACAGCTTCAAGATTTCAGCAATCCATCTCTTGTAAAACAGGCAGCCATCCGTAATAATACTATAGTGTCTGTGGTTTGAATCCTCATGTTCAATCAGTTCTAAATTTAGTTTTCAACTGCAGAAAATACACTTGTTTGTAGGCGCAGCAAGCAACACAACATCGATTCAACGCTTTCCACCGATAAATCATTGTAAAAATGAACACGGATCGATATTCCAGATGTCTTCACAACTTGGAACTGAAAACTTATCAGCAAACTTTGAGTGGTGGAAAGATATTAGAGACGAACTTTTGTTATTTGACTCAACTAAACACAAGGTGAGATGAGTCATTTCTTTATCAAAGGACAAGAAGGCAGACGCCAAGTCTTTCTCAATTCACCCAGAAAGCGAATGTCAACAAAGCAGGGTGAAGATTAGTCTGTGGATGTTTCTATTTTGAGAAAACTGCCTATGTTTCAAAGACATAACAATTTAATTTGTAGGTTTCAGGAAAAGATTTTCGGTGTTTGTTTTATTTTTATCGTGTTATCTTCTCAAATATCACGTCTGCAAAACCGATGTTAAGAAACACAGCAATACAAGACCACACCACACGATCAAATGAAAATCATATTGCAACAACGCATTTTCATGAAGATAACAGGAGTCCATTTTAAATTGACAATGACTGTGCTAAATCGTAAAGAAACAAGCGTTGCAATAATTGCAAACTTTCTAACATGGTTCGACGATTCAGCAATATCTGATCCATTCTATTTTTAAATGGCGCCGAGCAGTCGGTTTTATTGTTGCACTTTCCTCCCTAGATTGTCCACACTGGAGAGCTCACCACACTTGCGATTATTCCTGAACCAATAAATCACTTCTTTTTAGCATCAATTCAACGGCTGTAGACGTTAAATCAACACAAAAAAAGATGATTTGTTGGCTGAAGCCATGGCCAGTAGTTCGGTGCTAATGGTTGGGACAGTAATTCGGCATTTGGATTTGTCCAGCTGATTGTTTACAATCGCGATAGAATCGATTATATTTTGTACAAATCAATCATCAGCGCCATTTCCTATTTGTTCTGTTAAACCCCATTCGAAAGCAGCGAGCAAGTTATTTTACCAATGAAGCTGTCATCTAATTGGATCCGGTAAATTCGAAACAATCACTTTCCAAAATCTTTTGTTGTTCACTAAAATGCATAGAAAAACTAATACATACCCTTGAATAAGGGAGAACTTCAGTTCAGATATTCTCTTTCAAGCGACTGATGCTTTTTAATTAGTTTTATTGTGGTCAATTTCGAGATTACTCATAAGCGTGTGACAACTTATGTTGTCCAGCAACGAATATACAAATCAGAGTTGTGGTGGCTTATTGAGCTGACAACAACAGAACCGTGTTTTTCCTAGAGAAAAATTAAACATCATAAAGCGACACGTTGACGTTGCAATTAAGCATTGAATATCTCTATGCTGAAAGGAATGAAATATTATGGAGGTATCGAAAGATGTTGAGCGTGCGGCAGTCACTTCACCAGCCAGTTACAGCTGGCTTGCGTAAGATAATGATAGCTTAATCCAGTCAGTTGTCAACACCTGTGTCAATAAGCTCGTTTATGTAATTGACTTTTTAGGAGTATTCCTAACGAAAGTGACAAAACAACAGCAGCAGGGTGGCTTTGTGCAAGAAAGGTTATAGCCTCTAACTAGCCTAATGTTACATTAGTTTTGATTGTTTTTACAATTTACAAAAGTTATCTCATCATAGTTTTTGAAAACGCCGCTTCAATAACTTCACCTGTTCTTGAACGCCTCAAAGCCTCTGAATTAATTAACGTCAATTAAATCATAAACTTGGTAATTTGAAACTTGTAAGAGTAATTATATTTCATCATTTTGTCACGGCACTTATTAAAAGTGAACATTGTTTACCACACTGTGTTCTACTTAGAATGACTTAAATAGGATTGTGGTTTCTACGAAGTGAGATTACTGGTATCATCTCGTTCATCAGGCTGGTGTTTGCTGCCACTAAGGATTTTCTATTGTGGCTCACAAAGAAAGTCAAAAAGGTTTTGACGTTTTATTTCAATAGAACGAGCACAAGTCATTTGCAACCACAAAATTACGATTCAGCAGTACACACAATGAAAGTACCAGCAGCAAATAATGTACGTTGTTCCACGTTAATTCAATGTACCAGCGTCATAATTTCAGTTCTCCAATACAATATGGTTTCGCTGGTAGCCCAGTCGACGGACATTTATTCGAGACTTTTTATTGATTTCGTTTGAACAGCGTTTTCTTTCCGATAGTACGCCAGCAAAAGCAATGCAATTGATGAAACTTTTCGTTGTAAACCTGATTTGAGGACAAAAACAGAACGCTAAAAATACACGATTGTCCACCTCAAGTTCAACCGATCAGTAATTACGTCAGTTTTAACATCTGTATAATATTTACAAATATATCTTGGATGTCCAACGATAAATGCTTAACACTAGCTCAACGTCAAACAGAAAAAGCTTCTGGACAAAATTTTTTCAAAACAACACACACTTTTTTCAAACCTAATGAATCTTTAACCAAAATCTTTGGCATAAACTAGGGCTACTGCACAGAGAATGCATAAGTTTTATGACTTTCAACAGATACGAAACTGTCACAGCTCCACATTTAATGTCAAAGTACAGTTAAACAAAGTTAAGTTGTAAAAATGATGGAATGACAGTGTGTGATGTATCAAGATGTACAAAATTACTCGTCATGTTTAAATTGCCCTGTCATCTTGCGGCTTCAAGACAATGCAAAAATGACAGATTGCTGTAGCTAAAGTGAGGATTGTGACAATTTAGTGAAAATGTCAAAGCAGAAAATAAATAAACAAAGATAGTGAAAAAATAAGCAAAGGTAAGAAAAACATAAGGAACAAACAACATGGCTTGAAAACGTAATCGAACAGTTTCAACAAAACTTTTGAAAGACAATTTGGTTTTCGCTTCATTTTATTAGTAGCAGGTTTATGCCGCGTAAAAAAGTTGGCTTTCCAGTAATTTTGCTTTAAACTTGGCGACTTTGAAAAGTGAAAGAAAGCTTTATGTTGTTCAGTAGAATCGCTTTTGTTAATCTGTTGGATCTATATTAGGAAAACAAAGTGATGAACAACATCTCTAAAGGAAATGTACTTCTGCTCCAGATACTGATTTTGACTGCAAATCAACAGGTCGGGGAATAGATTTGTATCTACATTTGTGAAATAGATAATGAAATCAACGCTTTATTGCAATTTTAAAAATATGATGTTTCTGAAGCTATTACTCAAACACTGATCGTACTGTTTGCATGACTTTGTCATATTGTCTTTCACTGAGTTTGAAAGCATTGGACCACGTTTTCAAAGCTACGTCCCACAGTAAATAGAAACAAATACCAGAATACCAGCAAGTATGGCAAGACACAGTCACGACTTTGCCTAGAATAACCTCTACACAATTTCAATACATAACCTCTCAGTTGTCTCATGTTGAGCAGAAGTGTTTCATGAACGTAACACAAAGCAGTCTTCTGAGGCATGAAAGCGGGAAACGCATGACTTTCTAAGCCACATTAGCAGCTTACAGCTTCTCATCTCAACACAAATAACTTATACCTTGTGCGCTGATGTTTCCTGCCTTCACGAGCCTTCGATCCACATTTTTTACATTGATGTAACGTCGTCAAAACACCATAAAATTGTGTACAATTGTTACTAGCCTCAAGCGTGTTCAACTAACTGTTTTAAGTCATTTCAAATGACATATCAACGGCACATAACACATTTTGTATGGTAAATAACGAAGCAAATGGACAGCAGCATAAAGTGGAAGCTTTTTGGCAAAAACCGAGCATCACATGCTGGAAAATAATGTTCATATTTGTGAAGCCAAAAACATGAACATTATGAAGCAGATTTTTTCATTCAACTCGGCAGAAAATAAAAAGAAAATAGGAAAAGAAAAAGGCACCAGCAAATAGGCTGACATATTGTAAACAAAATAACGCATGGTTTTATTCTTTCGGTTGACAAGGCAATGTCAAGAGAAAATCATATATTCAAGACACTGCAGTTGGAACAATGTACATAGGTCACGATAAAAATATATTGAATTAAAATTTTGGATCTCGACTTCAAACGTCAGGAAAATTTTCGTCAAGGATTGCTTACAATAAGTTGTAACATAGTACGAAGTTTAATGTGTTTTTTTTCTAGTTTATGAGTTGTAATGTACAAATGTGCGATTATTTAAATTAGTGAATTAAAATCAATTTGCAATAACTAAACATCAGTGCAATTTTTTTCATTTTTGTGCGAACGCCATTTTGAAAAATTTAATTCTACTCGATTGAGTCGGAGTATGATCGGAGTGCGTGATGGGTAAAATGTCGAAGTCATCAAAATCAATTTTTACAAACGATTGGGCCTAAAAAAATTTATCAAAAGAATTTAAAGCGAAGTCGCAAATTTGAGAAAAATAATGAACTTTCAGTTTATCGAACTTACTTTAAAAAGAATTACTTACAAATTTTACCAAAAACAATTAAACGCATTGAATTTATATTCGATTATGTTGAATCGATGTTACGACTGACTCAACTTTGATGCACATTGCACATCCTCTTGTGCCTGCGCGACATCGCGCTCCAGCTGTTTGATGTGGAGCTTCAGTGCCTTGTTTTCTTCCTCTAATTGCAATGCGCTGGCCTCCTTGTCGTTTTGCAGCTTTTTCCGCCTCTTTCGTGATTCCCGGCAAGCAAGGTTGTTGCGTTTCCGCCTGGCATCCAGTCGCTGCTCTTCCGTCATAGACGAAGTGGTCCGATCTGAACTGACCGACGATGGTGAGCTGATGTCTTTGAAGTTGCAAAGTGACACCTCCGCTTGCTGCTCTTCTTCCGAAATAAACACGTCATCGCAACTTTCACGTAGATTGACCTGACAAAGATGAGATGGCTGCTGCCAGAACGCGGGCGAACTGGTCCTGTAGGCCGGGGACATTGCATCCTCTGAAGTTTGGTATGCGACGCTCCGACGTTCCGCTGATGAAATAAACGGTTCAAAGTGAATACGGTGACACAAGATTGTTTAATTAGCTTAGTTGAGCAGAAAAGCTCAATATCATTTCTATGTCGCTTATTAGCGCTAGGCGATGTCTTTACAACAATCTCATGCAAATTATCCAATAATATCATATTATGGTCTACAAAGCGCCTTTTAACCATTTAGCGCGTGACTGGGCAAGTCTGGACTCGCTCGAGCGAGCCGAGGAAACGCGAGCAGGTTTCAAGCAAAATAATCACCACTCAATACAAGTCGATGAATAAACAAATAATAGGGACCGTGTTTGTTCGTTTGCTGGCACGAAGGACACCTGTTTTTGTGGATTAATTCAATATTCTTTCACATCGTATTGATGTCGAAACGTTCTGTTACTGTTAATTGATTTTTGCAAAAAAAAATGACATCATCTGTTTCAATGTTGCGGAAAGCTTTGTTGAACCATGGCTGAACATAATTCGAGCTGCTTCTATCACAAAGACGAGGGGCAGGTCTAAACAAGAGTATGAGTTCCACGTGCGCTTGCCTTGGCTTGATGACGAGTGTGGTAGCAAGAATATAGAGTGACGAAAAAGAACAAAGGATTCTAAAACCATGATTTAAAATGGCGGATTCCATTGGTGACGACGACCGATCGATGTAACTTTGTTCACGCGGCGAAGAAAGGTTTTCCCGATAGAAAATGGACTGATGGAAAACCGTTGGACAGCAAGAATTGGCGAGAATTAGTCTGACGACAATTTAGACTGACAAAAGCAGCAATTGAGAACTATGTGGCATGAATTAGTGGCGCGATACTGATGAGCCCAGCCACATGGGCGAAACACGTGTCTATCGCTGAATTCTTGCAACACTCGACTGCCAGGAAACACGAGAATTAGTTAGCTGATTGGAAACACGGCCATAATTTCGTGTTGTCGCTATATAATATTGTAATATAGTTTCGGGAGAAAGTTTGCTTTCTTGTACCAAAGACAGGCAAGACATGGATTGTCTTGCATGTCTTTGGCATTAATGTTGTGTTTCTTATGCAAGTGATTTTCCCCAACGGAAAAATACTTATTTCTAAATTTATTAGCGTTGTGAAAGCATGATTAAAACTACAATAATTTCATTTTAAGAAGCATTTTTTGTCATTATTTATTTGAAATAGCATCGAACAAAGCAACAAGTTTTAGGCGAATTTTGATTTCTCGTCAAAGGTTTTCAAAATCATTTCGCGTAAAATTATTCAAAAACTTTCTTTGCGTATGAGCGATAAATAAATGTTTCTTAACTTTCTTCAAAGTTTTGATGTTTTATGCTTTTATTATACTATGGTGGATTTTCTTGTTGCTGTGGAATTTTTAACTTTTGAAATATCCAAAAATGGTGAGTTCGATAATTTTTTTTTTTTCATTTTTTAACTGGAGAATCTTTTCACGAAAAATCTTTTTAAAATTTGCAAAAAAAATAAATTTTTGTGAAATCTTGTTTGTCCATGTATGCCTTGTCGATTTCTAGTGTGCAGTTTTTAAAATCACAGTAACCGATTTTTATATGCAAAAATTGCGGTAAACTATGATTTTGAAAAATTTACCAGTGCTAGTTTATGGGAATAACATGATATAATCTTTCCAGTACGCTATATAAAAATAAGACCTAAAAGAATTTACATTTTCCGGTCTTGTAAAATAATTTAAAGCCAAATTTTCTTCATGGAAAATTATGTTTTATAAACTAGGTTTACAATGGGCAGCTTGAATTTCTATGTCATTGAAAAAAACTGCAAAACTGTAATTTCCAGTCTTCTAACATCCTTTCACCTAATAACCCTCTGTCTGGTTTTAATAAAACAAAAATTTGACAAAGCATTGATTTAAAACAAATTACTGTAAACTTACTGTATTGCGTGATGCTGTCCGGTGTCCTTGCATTGGACTGAATGCTTTCCAAGGCCGACCTTGGAGAGTAAACAGTAAAGGAATTGTGTTGTTTCTGATAATTGTAGAGCGAAAATCCTCCTACAGGACTGTCAGCAATGCTGCTATCGGCAGGTGAGACTCCAAACTGATTGTACCTGCGTGTGTCCGACGCCGGGGGAACCACTACAGAATAAACTTCAGGAGGAGTTATGCCTATTGATGACATATCGGAGTTTATTCGTGCATTGCCTGGTGTTGCACTAAGCCCTGTCTGTCCCTGAATGTTTATCGGTTGGGTAGCATCGGAATGACCCACATGATAGGGCTGTGGAGTTATAGGAGTGGCTGATACCAAGGAACTAACTTCATTAGTATCAATAATTTTATGCTCGTCAATCACTTCCATCAACGTATTGAGTTCTTGACTTTCAACATTGGACATGTTCTCCCGCGTAGCTTCGCCTGTTGGTGCATCCGGATAATTGAACTGAACATCCCATTCCAAATAACTCGGGCTTGTCTTCATGTTTTCGGAACAAGAAAAAGGGGATAGCTCCATCTCTTCTTCTTGCTCTCTTTGGTGGGAATCGCCGTTGAAAAACATATCGGACATAATGATCTTCCTGAGAAACCAGATGAAGACAAGATTCAGTCGAAAACTGTCGATTTTATTCAGTCGGGAGGTTGCTCCGTAAGACCGCCGGCAGAATTAGCAAAAGCTGATACAGGACTGACCAAGTTCACCGTCTCACAGACAAATGAAACAAAAATATCATGTTTGTACATTTATTGGATAGGCTACTTAAAATATACTAAGAAGAGAACAGATCCAACTCTAAAAATTGTAAACAAAAACAAACTCGGAATTATGTTACGTGCTACAGTAGACACGGTACTAAAGCAAGAAAGTTTGTAAATAACCAAAAATCGCATGATGTCAAACTGGAAGAGTATGATTATAATCAACTGTGTGTGCCACATTGCTCTGTAACTTCGCATGCCCATAAAAACTCGATAAGAAATCATAGTTGATTTCAACTTTACTAAAATAATTCAAACAATGAGACAACTATCGGCTAAGATTTTTTTTCAATGAGTTAATTGTGATAGCGCTGTACGTCGCAACGAATTTGCTGGCATAGTAGCCTACTGTTTTTGGTAAAATTAAGAATAAATCGATATTTTGGACATAACATACTTCCAAGGTAGTTTTCTACTCATAGAAATGTTTTTTCATTAGAAAGTTAGTCTTTCAACAGTATAGCCTGTTGTCATGAGCATACGCATCAACCAATGTTTTGGTCTCGCACCCTGTCCGAGTCTGTTGGTCAGTTGATTTGTATTCGATTTACAGCGATAATTTTTTTTTTTACGGAAGTGAATTAATTGCTGAATAGGCGTGCGTGCTCTAAACAGCTGCTGAAACAACCACACCCTGCTGTAACAATGCAATTGAAAACTAGCACTGTACGCATGTGATTAAACAGTCAAATGAAGATGTGAAAAAGCATTGACTAATTTATGGTTAATGTATCTCATCGTTGTGTGACGAGTTGTAGGCCTACTACCCGTGTTGCTAATCGCAGGAACAGAGCATTCACTTTGTGGACCAAACGTGCTTAAAAATGTCTATTATGTTTAACCATAGGGTTTAACATACAAAAATGAAAAAAACTTTACCGCAAAACCGCAAGTTAAAAAATTAAATAAAACCGAGACAGTTAGCAGATTGCTCGGGATATAACGCGCCACCGCTGGAAAAGCGCTTGTGAAAACACCGAAGGCTAAAGTACGCAGCTAATCTTTTTTGCTTTCATTGCCTCAAATCTGAGAAATCTCACATGCTGAAAACTATATTGAAATAATTTTACTGACTTTTATCAGTTTCATCAACTGCAAATTTATCACTAATTCAAACGCAAGTGATCCCACCTTGTTGTTGCACGCACTACGCGACTTTGGTCAGACTGAGTTTCTGATCGTTGCGTAAGAATATTTAAACAGCCAAAAAGGAGAAAAAGAAGGGAAAAAAGGCTTGACTGCCGTTTGCGTGACGTGAAGAAGTGAATTGGAAACAGAAGTTTATTCTGTAATCTGTCGCGATTAGACAGCCAGTTACCACCTAAATTACATGTTACCAAACTGTGGAAACTGTGTCTTTCTACATTTGCAGCATGATTACACTGTTACTGCGCTATCAATGTATTTAGAATAACAACTTTTCAGTTCAATGAGAGTCTGGCACTGAATTTTTAGTAAACAACTTTCTGTTTAAAAAATACATTATCAAACTCAAACCCTTTTCATAATTAAGCTGCCTGATGGCAAACTTTTGCAACACGTTTCAAAACCCGTTAAAGGTGCTTTGATTTTGTTTTAACTACCGGTCTGCGGTAATGAAGTGTCTCATAGTGTCAAAAGATTGAAAAGAATGATACTGATCTGTGAAGATGTAGATTGTAGTTCTACCCAGTGCATGTTTTGTCAAATTCGAAATTTTTTGAGTCCTTGCTCTCGATGATAGCTTGTACCAGCTAGCAAAACTAATTCCTTGTATAATTATTTAACGTCTACAGACGTTGAGTTGTTGTGAATAGTACTGCATTCCCTAGCTGCATGTCTTTCCAAGCTAACAGTACCACGGGGAATCACCAAAGAAATCACCACGTTTGTCATCACCAGATTGGACGCTTTGCATTCAATTTTACAGATTAAATCAACTCAACAAAACGCATCGTTGAATAGACGTGCAAACAATGAATTTTGATTGAAAGTTTTTAGAGAAATTTGAAAAGTAGTAAACGTTCTTCAAACTTTGACTTTGTTTTTGTATCGGTTCAATTTCGCTCGAGGACAAATTTATCCAAAACAAAGCAAAATGGTGTCTAAGGCTAAGCCATCATACTTTCTCAGGCTTTGATTTCCTGTTGTTATTTTGAAAATTTTGTCGAAGCAACATTTGTAACAGTACTAAACCTATATTGCGTGTTTCACAATTTGCCAAGACAAAATAGCGTCGACAAGTTTCTGTGCCATTCAGGGCTAAACACATTTCGACTATTCAAGTTAAACTTGACGAAGTATTGGTAACTTGTGCTGTCTTGGGTCAGGTTCTAGTTCCTCATTTTAAATTCTTAGAAAGTTCAAGTTTCTGTTGTTGTCCTATCCGGGTCTATTCTCTGTTGTTAAACTTAGAATTTTAGAAAAGTAGACAAGAAGTTAAGAAAGAGAATTTTCATTAGACTCTTTCTGAAATTTCTGAACAAGCCTTTGAAGTCGATCATTTTTTTTTTAGTTTTATTTCTTACATTTACACAATTGGTATGTAATATTGTCCGCCCCGTTAGCTCAGTGGTTATGCGTCCGACTTTGCACATGAAGAAACCTCAAGATCACGCGGCGCTGGTTTGGCTCTCAGGGTGTGGGCTTGAGCGACGCATTTCAGGACTGTTCTCCATTCAGCGGCACCTAGTGGATGGATTATTTCATAGGCAACAACACTTCAACAACAAGCGGAAGTTTTACCCTGTCAATTACCTGTCAAAGGCTTTGTCAGTCCGAGGAAAAAAGATTTAAACCAACCAACTAGTATGATACTAGTAGTGTGATATCATGATATTACATGACGCTCTTAGGTAAGGAGGTACCTATGCAGAATAACTAGGACGTTTTTTTAGTAAAAACCTAAAAAAAGTAACCTGTAAAAATTGTAAAAGGGAACCTTGCCTCAAATTTGAAAAAATGTTTGTGGATAGCAAATAAGCCAAAGTGACCTAATATGCTGTGTATAAAAAGAGAAGTTGTTGAAACAAAAATCAATAGAGCCAGTAGTGCTTGTAGGGGGAGGAGGCACTTGGTTGCGTGCCCTCTAAATCTAATAAATCGAGAAAAGTGTGTAGCTTTTCTTCCTTTTCTCGCTCGCTCAACCTAAATTGATCCATCAAATCGGCGGCATAAAGGCAAGCAGGGTTTCATCAGTAGATTTAAGTGGTAGAAATTTTTCGGTGCCCTTAAAGCTAGGAAACTAATGCGCTATTCCGAAGTAAACATTTTTCCCCAGTCAACTAACAACCAGTTAAAGTAATCTGTTCCAGAATTAATAGAAATAATCTATGACGTGAAAAATGCGCTGTGTGCCTAATAAACATATGTGGTTAGGTGGAGACACAACGCACGGCTATTCAAAATTTCCCTGAATGAGTAATTGAGTATACAGTATAATGCTATGTGATGCCATACAAGACTAAGCAAAACTTTGTCAAAAAGAACTTCATGAAATCCTTCCGTTATGTTAAAAAAACAATGATTTGAAATTCAATTTCCATTTTAAACAAAGCCTTGTTGCTTTAACGTTTACAGAAATATAGCTTTAATTAGATGAATTTAGATAAATACAAATTGTGAATTTTAGGCGAAAAGATAAAATACTCCACCAAAACAAAGCAAAAATTGCCAAAATTTTCTGGAGGTCAAGCTTCAACATCTCTGTCAATCTTTTCAATTTTTGGATCTCAATATTTACATTGTTATTGTCTATTTTGCTTAGAATTTTTGGGTGGTTGAAGTTCTGGTGCCTTCAAAATTGTTTTCTAGATCCGCTTTTGTGACCCACGGTTTAGCCACCTTTGGCATCCTAGTCCATCCTCCTACAATTCCAAACGCGTGTTTCAGTAAAGAAAAGACAAATTTGGAATTGTGGTGCATCTTACTAAAAAAAATGACAATTAAAACTTGTACGAGAAGAAAGCAATTGTTGTTTTTCAAAGTTTAACCGTTACACTTGTATTCAGTACTATCGTTTCTGTAGTTGCTAATAAACCGTCTTCTACCCTAAATTATAAAAAACAGCTCTACATGAATGGCTGATAGAAACGATTTTTTGTTATCGAAACGAAACGAAGCATAAGGTACTCTGTGAAAAGTTTTACTAAACGAGAAGATAAAAAACTTTACAAAAAATGGCATAAACCTGATACGAAAAAACATTGAAACATAGTTTTTATGTTAAAGCTATTACATCGAGGTAAAATTCCATATAATTGTTGAAAGCAGCCAAAATCACGCCGATAAATTTTAAGTAATTAATCGTGCTACAACCGCAGTTCTCTGTGTGCAAACAAGATCAGACAACCAGTTTTACCTGATGATGTTATATGAAGAGAAGTGTCGGCTTAAGCTGTTCCAATGAATCACAACCAAGGACGTACAAAAGAGTCATTATGACGAATTGATGGTGCAGCCCACGCAATTTAGAACGATTCTTCTACGCGTTGTTTCAACATAACTTTGCATAGGATTGCTACAGATAAGATCTGAAGCACATCCTTTGATGCGATGTAGCAATGGCAGCATAGACTTGAAGATTTTGCGACTTATATTTCATTTACGGTGTTCAAATATTAGATCGACGTTCAACCATTTGTAGTCAAAAAACTGTCAAGATAAAATTTCTGACGTTTATATTGATGTCATGATATGATATTTTTTGTGTTAAGAATAGCGCGATCCAGTAGCAAATGCAGGGGGCACTTGGTCACGTGCTCCACAAAATCGGGAAAAACATTTCTTTTTCGAATTTATTGCTAGCTTCTCTTGCTGAAAATGCGTGATGGTGTGACCTTCAAAAACTGAAAAGACATTGCACTATTCCGAAATAAACACACTGCTCAGTGCTCACTTAGCTGGTTATCAATTAAATTAAGCTACCCTGGTGTTGATTGATGATGTGAAGTGTGTCTTGTATGCTGTAGGCAAAGATAGGGATAGTTCAAACAAATTTTTGAAATTTTTCTGAACGTCATGGAAACGTTATAGTCTACAATATATCATAAAACATAAATTGTTTAAATCCTTCTACTTTATGTTCCGGAAAAATGGGATTTAAAACTATACTTCAATTTTCAAACAAACATTGCAACTCCAATCTTTGCAGAAATCTAGTTTTTAATTTGATCCATGTTTGATCGAACACCAAGTGTGCTTCCTAAACAAAAAAAACAGTAGGTTACATTGTTCATTTGTTAGGTTACATTTGTCAGAATTTTCGGTGGCAAACCAGGGATTTCTGGGAAGACTTTCTTGATACTTTTGGGAAAGCTCTTCCCTATCCTTAGCAAACTATTTCATTTTTCTAACCGTAGCTTTTACGCTATCCCTTTCTTACGTTTTGCTTCATTGAAACTCTGGTGCCCTCAAGTTTTTTTAGACCCGTTTCTAGTTCCATCTGTATCCAACACATGGTTTTTGATAGACCCTGACAAGTGACAACCATGTTTGCCCTTTCCCGTGTGTGGTAGTGGTACAAACGTGAGTGTGCAGTACAGGGTGGGTTATCGTGCGTACAAACCAGGGGAATTCAAACAATATTTTTACAAAAGAAAGCAAATTTTTATTTTTTCCACCTAAGTGAAACATAATTTAGTACAGTACAACATAATTCTAAATGAAATTAAGACAAAACAAATTTCTTTCGACAACGTTGTGTTTCAAATTTTACAAAGAAACCCAAAGTAAATCTTCGATTCCATTTAAGCTAACCGTGCGAAGTGCTTTCTAAGGCTTTCACACGAATTGTTTTTCTTTCGAGCCCGCAATGGAACATATCTGCCTGAACCTTGAAACGAAACAGAACGAATCCGAATAAAGAAATTTTGGTTCGAAACGAAATACTTCAAATTGCTTGATAAGTATATTTTGTTTAAACAGCGCTGTTGCTAAAATATGGATAAAGAATCGTTCAATGCACCAAAGAAAACCCAAAACGGTGTTTTGACCAACATATAACCACAAATTAAATTACTAGTCTATAGCCTATACAGAAAATTGTTTTTTTTAGTGTAGTCCAAACAAATGCTCTTGATCTGCAACCCAGGCATTCCCGTTCTATTCCGGTGAACAGCAGAAATTATTTAAAATATTGAAAAGTTAAAGAATAAGTTGCTATATTAATTGGAAAGGCAAATGAAGGGTTTGAAAATTGCTTAAACAATGTTTGGCTGGAAGCCTAAAGCACATCACTGTAGCTAGCACAGTCACAAAACCCTACGTTTCAAATGTTTCTACGTTTCTTTTCTTATTACGCTTTCAATGATTTCAATCTACAATCTTGAAAACTACAAAAAAAAACGAACATCTACTGTGGAACTGAGTTAAAGAAATCCAGGAAAAGAAATCCAATCGTGATTTAACTAGACTTTTAAAATTTGCTGCAAAATCGAAAGTATGGCATGGGTTATTGTAATTTTTGTCAAAGCAACTTCTAGATTACAGTAGAATACGTGTCAGTGTATTCAAAAAAGTAATTAAATCAGCATGTTTGCCAACTTCACTGGAATGTCCTGTCGTCATCGACAACAGATTCAAGAGGAAATAGATGAAGATAAAAATTGCTCAAAGTTGAGTGATTTGAACTTACAGCATCAAAATGTAGAAATAAAGTTTGCACAAACGTAGAAAAAGTTTGTCTCTTTATTCAGATTGATATTTTCTTGTCTTATTGTTGCCATCTAACGGACTTCTTAAAATGCGTTGGTGAAACGCACTTCTGGAGCCTCGAACAAGCTCAGCTTGAGCTTCCGATCCATGGACCAAACCAGTGGCGGCTCGTGTAATGGTGCTGTGGCGCTGCAGCTCCACCAATTTTTTGGGCTCATTCTGCCCGTAAAACACGTCGTGATTTTTAATTAAGTTTGTTGAAGTTAGCAGACCTTTCCAACTTTTTCGCTTTCTTGACGCCTTCTCAGAGAGGGAAACTACCTTGTTGTCACATGACTTCCACTCAAGCTTGACCGCTATGACTTCGCTATGCGAGGCGCTGTGATTTTCCATGCGCCTGAGCGCGAGCGTCATAAAAGCAAACAAACCAACTCGAAGTCACGTGACAATGACGTAGTTTATCAGTCTGGCAATGCCAAGGTTCGTCGTTTTGGCGCTGTCTTGAACAGTGCGCCTAGGGTTGCCATATTAGTGATTTTATCGCTATATTCAAAAAATTTGCCCATTTTTAAAGGTGTTTGTCTACATATTTGGGGTTTGGTTATTTGGTTCTTTTTTAACTGTTTTTTAGAACCGATTAAGGTTAATTAATTGTGTTTGACGATTCCCCAACCTACATTACTTGCAGAACAATACATTGCAAAAGTATTTAGCAACGCTTTCTGTCACAATAATGACTGCAGAAATTCAATTTATTTTTCCTTGTCTAAATACAAAAGAAACGATATCGTGGAAATAAAACACAGCAACGAAACCAACAAAAGGAAAATGTTCAAACCGCAAAAGCTTTATCTTAACTTTTCATTACAATTTAGAGCTGAAGATGCGCGCAGAATGCACCAAATTAAGTGTCATTTTTCAAAATTTTCTGGAGGAGGCCCCCCACACCCCCCTGGTTGACTCGCCTTCGGCGAAGACGCGGGCGGGGTGCGCCCGTCCGCAGCACCACCACTTTCACACCTCACCAGCCGCCACTGGACCAAACTACTTACATTCACATTGTTCCCTTCATTCCCTGGCATGAAAATTGCAGTATATTTTTCAATGATGAAATTAAAAAAATTAAAAAAGTCCCACAGAAGTACACGAAAAAACTACGCCTTGCACTTGCAGAATACAAAAGCATGACAAATTCTGTTCAGTTTCTAAGTTCTAATTTCATCAGCATTACTACAAAATTGGAACAGAAATATCCGCTTCAAGAACAAACAGAAAATCCACAAAAAATTTATGCATTTTTAATATTTGTACCTTATAAGTATCAATTGGCAAAAAACTCAGACTCCAACTTTAATACGGTTCCTGTTTTTGCCAATAACTTTAGACTCCCACTCCACCGACTCCACACCGAATCCCGAGACTCGGCTCCCCCACACTCCCCTTCAAATCTCTCCAGTTCACCTTTGATGGATAGACAGAACCTAAATGTTTCGAACTCAATTTTGA
Organism: Aplidium turbinatum; assembly: GCF_918807975.1. Classification (NCBI taxonomy): domain Eukaryota; kingdom Metazoa; phylum Chordata; class Ascidiacea; order Aplousobranchia; family Polyclinidae; genus Aplidium; species Aplidium turbinatum. The sequence continues at coordinate 27,549,713 of NC_137475.1, read as the reverse complement.
AGATTAGATTGCTCTTGTGCAAGCCTTCGTGTAAGACACAATATGGAAATCGCACCTTCCCAGTTGTTCCTGCCAGTTGCTGGAAATGTTTTCCTATTTGTGTAAAAAAAGCTGAAATTTGAAATGAATTGAAACTCGCTGGAAAACGTTGCTAACTTAAATTTTAAACAAAATTTCTACTCCAATCCAGTTTTAATTTGATGAATTTGGTTACATACAAAGTGTGCATCTTGAGAAAACAAATTATTGCTCCTAAAAATGCCTGAAAAGTGAACAAAACAAGAATACATTTAACAAAAATTTCTGGGGAGCAAGCCCCCCACAACCGTTGACAGGATTTTTCGTACCTGGTACCAATTTATTTTCGGGCCCCCTTCATCGACAATGTTATGAATATAAAGGTTGTGTAAAAACTTTTATTGATGTCGTTTAAGCATGGTCGTTTAACAACTTTTAAAACTTACTATCTCTAACTAGCGGTTGCTTTTTTGAATTTTTATTTATCACATGGCGCTAGAGTATTACTTCCTGATTCCATTGATGCTTCACTGGTCATTCTAGGCTCACCAAAAGAGAATTTACAGCAAAGTTAGTGCAGACAGTCAGAAAGTTTTCAATTTGATTTGGGAAAGGTTTTTGGGCCCAGGTCAAACATTTGCTGATTGCTGCAATCTGAAAAGCGGTTTTGGTCTAATTTTTAGTGCAAAAATAGGGATAGCAATCTTCTTACCTGTGCTATTTCAGTTTTTGAGTTTAAACAAATATTAGCCTGTTTATTTTGAAATTTGTGTTTCGGGTAATATTCGTGGTTAGGGAAATCACTATACTAGACTAAATTCTTATTTTACTGTTTGGTGGCTGAAGTGGCTATTTTACCACCAGAAAGCTGAAGTGGGCCCGGTACTTTACCATCTGATGGCTAAAGTGGCTGTTTTAACCTCTGATGGCAATTCCTTTAGATCTGATTATATTAAGATCTTGATAATGTTTGAAGTCGCGGAAAATCTTTTAAATCCGGGCCCCTTAAATATTCCGGACCCGGGTCCAAAAGTACCACCTAGGCTCCCCTGTCAACGCCCCTGCCATAACCCCCTTCCGTTTCATTTATTTGGACATTAAGTTGCATTGTTCATTTGTGTTATAAATTTTACTTTATTAAAAGTCTGGTTCTTTGGACTGTAGAACAGGGGTCACCAAATGGCGGCCCGCGGGCCGCATGCGGCCCGCCACGCTGTATCGCTGCGGCTCGCGGAAGGTATCAGCGTACAGGTATAACCAAAAATACTTTTCTTGAGGAGTCAATGAGCATGAAGGTAAAAAATACTTTCCGGGAAGCATATTTTCGCTTTGCATACGATTCCACCGACCGACCAATCAAATTATAGTTCTAGGCGGGGGTCGCTCAACGTTATTCCAATGCGATGTCCAACCACACTGTCCCAGTGGTTGATTAAAACGTCTGTTTTCGAATTCCGAAATTGTCTGTGAGCATAGGGTTGCTTATTTTAAGTTTGTAAGTGTCATGTAAACACTAGTGTGCGTTTCACCGTTATTGTGTTTCACGAGCAGTGTTCCCGTTAAGCAAGTTTTTGTTAGCAAAATAGGCCGGTATGCCAACTCAATTTATAATAAATTGGCAAAATATTTTATATAAATTTAAACACGTTTTCTGGTGGTATCAAGAAAATGCAATATCTTCTGACAGGTGTTGGTTGTATTACTTCTGGTTGTATTATGGTTGTATTTTCATAAGACAACTTCTGGTTGTGTTATGAAAATATTTAGTTTGGTACTGCAAAATGTTGTTAATCAACAATTCTTGTCATGCTGATAAGCACCTCAAGTGACAGTTGTCTAATAATCAAGAAATACGGTTTTATAGACTCTCACAAAAAGAAAAACCAACTCATTGCTTTTTTAGAGGAAACACCGTTCATGAGTTATGATAGAAACGTTTTTTCGGTGATTTCTACAAGCGTTTGTTTCATGGTGCCTAGTTTCTTTCTCCCTGTTATTGAAGCCTATTTTTCGCTGATATGTTAGCAGCATAGCAGGTCACTGTTGTTGCCTGTATTGCAATGTGTCAAACATTTTTTTGGTTACTGAAACTGTTAATTGCAAGGTATTTTTTGTGAAGCGAAGTGACAACATCACTCTTGCTTGGCGATGAATATTCTAATGAAACCGTTCGCCTCGCTACAAGTGCGCAAAACAAGTGGCCTCGTTTATTAGACATTGTTAAAGAAATCAAAAGTGTTATTAAAGGAGCTTGGCCTGGCAGTAGCGTTGTTCGACTAATTTTGTTGCTGCGGTATTCTAAGATAAATAGTAACAACATGTAACGCTGAATACTGGGTACGAAATGCGTTCATTTCTAGCATAAGAGTCAACCTACCTAAAATTTTATTAGTGCGCCCGCCACAGCTCTCCTAAGTGCCAAAGTGGCCCCGCATGCAAAAAAGGTTGGTGACCCCTGCTGTAGAAAATAGATGCAAGCCCGCCTCGTACAGTAAACAATTACGTAATCTTTCAACTGTGCGTCAACATCCACTTAGGTGAACATAAACGTAATGTGTTTGGAAAACACTGGCATTGATTTAACGTTGTCCCACATTGCGAAAACCGCTTTAAGACAACACAGAATAGAAGATTTGCACAATAAAGTTGGCGTTGGTCAAACAACAAAAGGCTGGGAAGAAATATGACACAACGACATGCCCAAATATGGTACGTCGTGGGGAATCACTTCGTCATATTCATCCACGTGTCATATCTCTGAAGTGAAAAACCGAATTTCTTGTTTTCATGAACAGTTATCCAATTGATTTTAGAAACTCGTATTGACGGACACGTCGCATTCTTAACATGAGGTAATGTTTACATTTAATCTATCTTTAGATCATACGGTCTGAAGGTCTGATGAAAACACAGAGAACAAAGTCGTCACTGGAACGAATGTATTTTTTCTTCTCCAGTCATGAGTTTTGGTGAAACATTTATTTTTCAATGACGTAATGCGAATGCCAACTGCTTGAATTACGATCAGCGATGAAATTCTCTGCAATGTGGCAACTGCCAACAAGAAAGTGTCAGTTACTTCCTTGCAATGCCTCTTTCTTGCTGATAACATGATTTCCGCTTGACAAACACATAAAATTTCTTTTGAAAAAAATAATTAAGATGATTTAACTCAAATTTTTCAAAATATGAAGCTAAGCCTGCTGCGAACAGTGAACGCAAAGCTCGTTGACTTCTCATGGTCTCAAACGGCAACATGACAAACGAAATGAAGCAACCTAGATTAATTCGATACAACTTATCATACCTACCAACTTTGTCAGTCCGAGGATAAAGATTCAAAATCAAACCAAACTAAGTTTTCTGATGTAAATCAGTTGGATATGTTTGTAGAATAACAAGGCCTTTACCAAGCCTCTTTACCAACTCCTTACCAAGCCTTTATTTATCGACTTAACTTAAAGTATATCGGACGACAGGGTAGTAGGGTAGCTACAACGTCATTCATAATGGAATTAAATCTAATTTTTGTGCAAGTCTTCTTGCTTTTGGTTACAGCTTTAAAATACAAATTATTGTTGATAAGTTAGCTCATAAAACTATAGTGTACTGTAGCTATAGCCTACTCTTTGTTCACTGTCGCATGGTTCGCTTGCCAAACTTTTGCAAATTTTTGGCCTGAGAAGCAAAAAGTTTGCTCACCCTGCATTAATGGCTTGTTAGGGGCACAGAAAATGTTACTGTGTATCTTTTTTGTGGAAATTGCGTTCTCCAAGTATCGTCAAATACTATAGCAAACGCTCACGCATACGTGGGTCATACATCGTATAGACAAAATTATATTACATATACACGCAATAATATTTACTCAGTTCACTCTTTTTTATCATTAATGTAAGCTAAATCCACGTGTTGTGATGTCATAGCTCCCTAAAAAAGGGGATTGTAGCCCCAAATCCCCCTCAGGTTTTTCCGTACTGTTTGTGTGCATCTGTTTTGTTGTCACAACAATATGGGTTCAACTGGATTGGATGTTTTGCACCTTCGTGTACACCATTTGTTTTTTAATATTATTGAAATACAGTGTAGCATTTAGAAAAAAAAGTTTCGTGCTTTCGAAATAATTTGTTTTATTTTGACGCAAAAATCTTTTCTTTTGGTTCCTTTTAAATTTATTTGTGATAAATTTCGTTTCGACCAAAGAATTTCGTTCGAACAGTCTTAGGAGATAATTTTCGGGTGAATTTATTTCCGGGAAGATATTTACCTACATTCATTTGGCTCGGTACCAATTAGATTCTAATTGGTACCGAATTATTAGAAAATGTCGGTAAAAATCCATATGCAAAATATCCATATGCAAAATATCCATACGCAAAATATCCCGAATGAAAAATATCCTTATTTTTCTAGAGGGGTATTTTCCGAAGCACATTATATCACACGATGAGTCTCTAAGGAATATGCATTATTTTCTTCTAGTTTCCAGGTCTGGTGGAAAGATTCCGGGCTTTTACAATCATTCCGGGTTTGGGTCCAAAAGCAATGGCCCGGAAATTGAAAGAAAATAATGCGTATTCCTTAGATATAATGATATAATGTGATTGCATTCATTCAGAGCCAGGCAACAACGCTACTGCCTATCAGTAGCGTACCGTCAAAGGATCACAGGGAGCACGTGCCCCCCAATCTTTCTAACGTTGCAGTATTTTTTATTATTTTTTTGTAAAAAATATTTTGTAAGGTTGGTTTGAACATTATGACAGAATTATGAAATATCAGGGGTGTGGGGGAGGGGGTATGGAAGTCACCAGTTACCTAAACTACGCAACTTATGCACTTGAAACTTTCTGTTTGAAAATTCAAATGCAAGAAGTAGCAGTAACCCACAAAAAAATAAGCCATTATTACCAAGTATTTTACAAACGTATTTATGACATCATTATCGTCTTTCGGTTACATCAAGAGTTTTGATCGTTTTTCATCGTGTAGTTGTCAGCTGAAGTCAAGCAGACTTACCTAATTTTAAGGAAAAAAGCAATTCTATGCGCTTCTGCTAGGGACGGTACATTACGGGACGCGCAACTCCGTTGTTCCTTCAACATTAGAAAGGTCAATTGCCAATTTGACATTTTTTTTACGCTTTACTGCTGGCTTGCTTTCAACTAAAAACCTTAAATTACTTTAAAACCAACTTCACTTTTCTTATATAACCCATAAAAAGTAAAATATTTTGTAAATTACAAAAAAACCTAACCCTTCTAGTGTTGCGGATAAGCCAAAAGCGGATGAAGTTTCGCATCCCTATGATCTACAATCCCTAGCTTCTGCGTTGCTAAAATCTTTATCTTGTGTGGTAACTGGTCAGCCGCAACCATTGAGGAGAATATCTAAACTTGTTTATCGTATTAATATTATTACCATGGTAGTTTTCTTACATGTATTAAATCTATTTTTCTGCATCACTCATAAGCGCAAACGTGGCATAGGCCACGGCGCAAATCATTAGACCTAATTACTTTGTCTACTTCGAGATTAAGAAAAAGATAACTTTTGTTCTGAAAACAGCAATTGAATATGGGCTGGCCAAGAAATTTTCTGTGACGAAATTCAAGTAAAAAAATGTCTAGCTGGTATCAAAATTTCTAAATTTTCTGCCTACTTTAAGCTTAGTTGGGCTGCATGAAGCAAAACTTGGGCTAACATCAATCCTGGAAAGCCACCCGTTTAAATAACTGGTCTATTTTTCACTGGTGGATGATCTCATTTTTAGATGCCTTTCACGTACATTGGGACTTCTTGCTTTAATTTTAACATGACCAACTTGACTTTTCGATAAGATTTGATTTTGGTGTTAGCTATTGCTTTTGTTAAAAGTTTTCAACAAAATTTTCACAAAAGTTTGTTTCCTTTCGACGAAAAAATCTATGTCTTCCATTTCGCAATCGTGGCAATTTGGTTTCGTTATGCGCTTGGAAAAAGGATGAAATGCAGGAGAATGTTACAACGCAGAAAGAGTTATAAAGTGCAAATTGAGCGAACTTACAAAGTGCTTAGTCAAGCAAAAATATCAGTTATAATTTCGCGTTGGAGTGTTTTAAGCAAAAGAGAGTGTAAGTTATTTCAAAATTTTGCTTCATTTTTGTTACATAGGCTAGAATTAGATCCTTTACATTAATTTTTTTAGCAAGTTAAACTTCTCAAAATTCTTTGGCCAATTTGCTTCAAACACCTCTAGTTTAAAGCGATTTTAGCATGTTTCAGCAAAGCAATTAAATTTTGTTTTCAACAAACTAAACCTCGTAAAATTTTAGATCAGTGCGGTCCAAATTGATTGTGTCTTTGGTAATTTATTGATTTGTTTGCCAGGCAATGGCGAAGCTGATTCAAATTACTGAAGCTAAATTTGTAATTGTTGAAACAATTATTTTGTTGCTCACTAAATCAAAAAAGTTTATAAATATCTTAAAAAACTTTTAAAAAAAACGTAACTTCGATTAGATTAACTGAATAATCCTGCAGCTTTGATCATGATTAGCCTATAATAATTACACTAGATTTTCATAAGCCAACGTTTGCTTCTGCCGCGGAGTAAAATGTGGTTACCATAGTTCTGTTTAACGTACCTCAATACAATTTATTTTCGACCAAGCTCACCATTGAAAATTTCTGTAAAGCAAGAGCCACTGATCTAAAATTGCATTTATTTCAAGGTTTATAGCATACATAAGCCTACTAGCAAGTGAAGTGTTAAGTAACCTACTCTATCTTCGTTATGATATTGTACTGCAAGAACTGCGGCCTAATTTCAACATAATTCATCTTTTAAAACCCGTTTGACAAATTCAAGAAAGACAAAAAACCCTGGCCGAAATTTGCATATGTCTTCATTTTTGTTTGTTATGAAATGACTCGTTTTCGTATTGTGCGTATCATATTATTACTTAAAAATTGCATATAACCCAGTAGGCCTATTATTACAAATAGATTACACTAAAAAAGGAAAAATGGCCAGGGTTTAGTACAAATGCGTTTATTAAATAATAGGTAAAATTTGGATTGTTATGTAGACCAAAAATTACCTTCGACTAAATTTTCGTGTCAAGTAAAATATTTGTGCTTCTGGAGTGCCTCCCCAATCAAATAAGTCACCCTGCGCCACTGCTGCCTTTCATACAGCGCTTCGACCCCAGCGTCACAACAGCCAGATTATAAGAAATATAGATTCGTTATTTCCTTTTCTTTCACACGTTTATTGCACAATCATTGCTTACTTCAGGGATAATCATTGTTTTTGTAAATCTAGAAATTTTATCAATGCAGTATAATAAATCAGATTGCACACTTGCACAAATTGGAATGGATATCTCGCATGATACACATCATGTTATGTGAGTGACAGCACTTGGCATGGACTATGCAGTAGTAAACTTAATTGATTTTTAACGAAATATGTCTAATATGTGCTAAGTTTTTATGTTGGGGTTGCAACAGAACCACGCAATGAATTCTGAAACAAATTTTCACGTTGGGTAACGAGGCGTTTGTTTTTGAGTTGTTATCCCTAAATAGTTTGCTTTGACACCCGGGGAATTCCCTGTAGGTAGCAAGCCAGCAGACCGGTTTGAACAAGTTTTCAGAAAAGTATTTCTTGAAAATCACTAAACCGTGGCAAGCCTACATAAGCTCACACCAGCACGTGATCAGTTTAGTTCGTATGCTATAGTGACAACTGACAAGTGATACCAGAAACGCTTTGCTAAACAATTAAAGATGATTGAGCGAAGATTAGACGTGGACTTGCGTCCAGGTAAGTGCATCAGTTTCAGACTCGATTGCTTCAAATCTACGCGACGTGCTTACGTTAATTTTGTTTGTGATGTCAGTAAAGTTACATGTTTGTCTGATTTGTCACCGTTTTAGCATTGACGCCTTGTTGCAACGACCTTTCTTATTAAGTTGTTTTTGCTGTTTCATGCACTGACGAACTGCATTTTTTAAATTGATTTGTTTCACTGGTAGAGGTCGCTAAAAAGATTGCACACGAGTAAAAGACATGACAGAAAATATTTAAGCAAAAATTGCTCCAATAGCAACTTTTAATACACGTTTGAGATAACGAAAGGTCGAAAGTAGTGGACGTACCTACGCAAGCAAAAATGTTTGCTAATTACTAGAGAGTCAGTCACAGGGTCGTTGAAAGAATAATTTCGGCCCGGTATCAATAAAATCTTCGGGTCCTAAGTCAAGACACTTCTAAAAAAATGCATTAATTTCAAAGAATACGCTGTGGCTTCATCAAGTTCTCGGTCCCCATGAAAAGTATACTGCCCCAGGTCAAAAGTACCCTTTAAATTCTCTCTATCAATGCTACTGGTCAGTCATATGTCATCAACGAACATTATTGTTGGAATGCAATACCTGCTTTAATAAGCTATTGGTGCTAGCTTTCGATGACAAAAGGCTTTGATTAAACTGTTGCATTCAGCTTTATCTAGCTGTCAACTTTGCTTTGCAAACAGAAGGTTAGTAAGATCATGTCACTATGGTCGAAGTCTGATTTCTGTAGTTAATAAAATATAGGCTAGTAGGCCTATTGGTAATATGTATTCATATTTTTCAGAAATTTCTTTTCCCTTTTCACTTTATTCTGAAACTTGCGATACTTCAGCAAACAGTGTGGAGATGAAGGTTCCGACAGATTATCCGAGTACAGTTCACAACAGCATGACACCTGGTGAGAGTAGGTTGGATCGAACTTTAAATTGCATAAAAATGATCTTTGTTTTCATGTAACGTAAACTACTTTGTCGTTTGTCGTATGAGTGTCGTCTTTTGTTTGAAAAGCCTTGTGTTTGTACTGAAAAGTAAGTCTAAACACTACTTTAAAAACGTTGGTTTTTCTGCAGATAACCATGATCGTTCAAAGTTTGATGACGAACTTTCTACTACAACAAATTGTGATCTTAACATTTGGAATATGCGTTGCAATGCTGCCATAGATTCTAACACGTGTCTTTGCTCGTCTCATGAACCACAAAGCACATGTTCAAAGGCCTACTTCCATTCGAACGACGCTTTTGAATCCCTGGATATCGATTTGCTTGGAAGACCGAACATTTTATTGCCTGGCGATGACAACAACTTTGCACTCAATTCATCTGATGACGCTATTGGTTTCCACAATGCAAACCATTTCGAAGTGCCTCCAACAAACTACTATTCCAACGCACCCAACAACGAAGATAAAGAAAATGGTAAATAACTTGACTATTTAATGCATAAAGAATCAAAAAGTTTGATTAGTTTGGTACTGTTCCCATGATGATGTTATTTTTGTTTTTAATTGTTTATTTTTATGCATTGCAGAACCTCAAATGTTAAACAACAACAGCAGGGCAACTTGTCTGAACCCTTCAAGTCCAAATGTGTTTTTTCCTAATCCTCCAAATTTCAGTTCGGATTACACTTTTAACTGTTTCCCCACCACAACAGAAAATCCGTATCCTGAGATCAGTAATGAAAATGATTTTCTAACCATACTGGACGATCTGATATCAGGCACTGATCCTGTAGGAAATGGCACTGAAACCGCTTCCGGTATTGCACAGGTTGACACAACCTTTGTGCAAACGAAGTCATCTTCAGACGAAACATTGCCCGTGCCGAAACTTGTAAGGACAATTTCTTATGAAAGGAAAAGGTCACAAAATAATAAAGCTTGCGTTAAATTGCGAAGAAAGAGAAAAATAGAGCAATACCAGGCGGAAATAAAAGTGATCGAACTCAGTGAAGAAAATCAACAGATGAAAAAACAAATCAAAAACCTAGAACTTGAAGTCCAAAGAACGAGGGCTCTTGTGATAGCTCGAATCCAAGAAAACAACAAAGCATGAACTGAGTTGGTGTGATGCTGTATCCAACATGACTTCATGCAAGATCATAAATATTGATGATTTTACATATGTACAACATGTTGGTTGCTGTCAACTGCACCACACGATACCGTCATTTTTTTAAAGTTTATTGTATTCGTTCGTTTTCTATCTGACGTATTTATGTGTAGCTTTTACTACGAGAATTTTTTTATTTCGTTTGTTTTGCAAATGGTAGCCATTGAGCATAATTGTTGTGAAAGACATAGAAAATATATTTTGTAACAACCAAAAACAAGCCAAAGACTAACATTCAGTTGTGTAGGCTACACAATAATTCTTTTTATTTATTTTTGTCAGTTATTAAACTAATATAGTATAAAGATAATGATAGTCAAGTACAGGCAAATTAGCCTACAATTAAACTATAGACAATTGATTGATTGTTATAAAAATTTAGAGAATAGCTGTTTTGTGCTTTGCTACTCATAGAAAAACTGTGATTATATGCAAATAGTAAAATAAAATGCAATTAGGCCCATTTTTCAAAGCGTTTCAATTGTTTTACATTAGAAAACATTTTATAAGTACATGACATTTGAGCTGTTGAAACCCAGGAAGGTTTTCGCAACTGTCGTATCACGTTATAATGGCTGATAACAAACATCACACGATATTTGAAGTTGAACAGCCCCTTTGCTGGGTCTTCAAGGCATCGTTGTTTTTTGTTATGATGATTTATTTTGTATGAATAGCTAACTTTTCAATTTTAACAGTTTATGCTTTAAACACGTTTTGCAAGATACACAAATTTACTAAACAATTTGTTGCTCAATACAGTTCATGCAGTGGCGTATATAAGATTTTCTCAAGGGGGGAAGGCAATTCGATTTTGTTTCGAATCGAAAACGAATTAAAAAAACACCCCTTTGCCAATAATAGCCAGTAGGCTAAGTCATATTGTGTAAGATTAGCCTGCCATACTCAGCTTGCATTGACGATAATTTTTTTACTTTGCAGCAACTAGTTTACCCATTTAAATAGATCTTGTATTGAAAACAAAATAAAAGCGATATAACACTCTTGACGTCGCATATAATGTTTTACGTAGACGACGTAGTGAGCTTAGCCTACTAAGCCTAATAAACCGCGCGTATTGAGGGTAGGCTACGTTAAATGGTTACTGGGGGAGTAGAGCGTTCGATATAACTTGACTTTTTTATATCAAGAGTAGCCTAATGCTATTAAATAGTCTGACCAAGGTTTAAGGTAGCCGAGGCTATTTGTTCATGAAATATAAACTCTCGCGGTCTTCACGTATGTCACTGTACTTTTGAATTGAATTATGTGAATATGAAAAGCATGTTGGTAGGCCTAAACGGTTAAGTAAAAACTGTAATAGTTCAATTAACAGGCAATGTCCTAAGATTAAAGTATAAATCGAACCTCTCTGTGAAAGTTTAAATATCGACTGCGATTTATTACGGTACTTTAAACAAAAAATTATTGCATTCTGAACATAGGCTATATAACGAAAAAGAAGGCCTATCCTGCGGGTCCGTGTGAGCACCATCTCACCCCCTTCTTCCACCCTCCGAAATTTACAAGTGGGCCTCTATACCTTTTAATCATCATCATCAGCCATGCCTGAATAAGGCGTCGGCTACCGTGAGTCTCCACAACGATCGAATAGTTCTTACTAAGTTTACAAATACTTGGTTTGTCCATATAGAAAGATTTTTGGAGATTTCCAAACGTGGACGCTCCCGGTGCCTCTGACCAGGAAGTCGCCCCATCCTTGCCGAGTGTTCAATTCCACGTTTGCGGTAGACATGCCCGATAAATGTCATTTGCCTTTTTTGATAGTTGTGATCATGGTGAGGACTCCAGAGGTACACCCAGAGCGTCTCCATACTTCGTTAGTGATCTTATCTATCCAGTTAATTACCATCATTCTCCGTATGAACCAAGTTTCTTTTAGTAAAGGTGCCTAAAATGTTTTTCAAACCATAGGTTGTGTATTCGAATCGAAAACATCAGACTGACTCCACAATCCACAATAACAATGCAAAGGGCTATGGAGTTTAACTAAAAAATTTACAGGGCCGTTTTCAGAGGATAATTTGGAAATGAAAAGGGTCATCTCGAAAACATGTAATTGCATCACTCTTGAAATACAAAAACTAAAAACTGAAGAAAAGAGTGACGCAGTGTTTGTCTTAAAAAAATAAGACGCTGAGTTAAATGCAGAACAGCCTACTTAAACAAGGTAGTTGCAAAGGAATTTGGCGACATGGAGTTTCCTTCAGTATGCAAGCCCTCTTAAAATATTTTTAAATTTAATAAAAAATTATCTCGAATGCAAACGTATACGCTGGATAATCCCTGTCAACATTTCTGGATGCCATTATTGAACATCTTCGTGGTTTCATGAGCATTTAATTTTGGACAAGCCTTATGCTATCAACCATTGAAACACATTTTCCAACAAAGCGAGAGCGTAGTATTATTTCTTCTGTAAATTCAACAAAATAGCATAAATTTACTGGTTTCGCTGATTTAAAATAGTCATTCCAAATGATCATCAACAATACAATACCGATGGATGCAACCTAAGCTACAAAATGTCGAGTTTTCACAGCAGAATAGTAACATTGTTTATTTTATAATGCCGAAAAACGTTGCACCAACTAATTATGAATAAGGGTAGACCCCTAAACAGAGATGTGGTCTCACTTAGGGAACGTTCAAATATTATGTAACGCTTTTTTTCCGAATTTTTGACCCCCCCTCCCCCACGTAACGCCAATGTTACGTTTTTTTCAACCCCCCCTCCCCCATGTAACGCTTTTTCACTACTAATTCAGCACAAACAACTACCATTCCGTACTCGAAAGAGTTACCTAACGTTTTGCTTGCACCCCCTCCCCCCGATGTGACGCTAACGTAACACTTTGCATAAACCCCCTCCTCCCCCTCGAAGGAGCTACGTAATATTTGAACGTTCCCTTACTGGGGTTTTGGAAGCGATGAATAGGGCCTTGCGTAATTTAAGATATAATATCGAGCTTCTGTAGCAGCATATTGTTTTCATTTTAAATAGCCCACCCAAAAATTAAACAGATGGAAATGAGTTGGCTCGTAAACAACCAACCAAAGGCGATAACCACTGAGCCGCTAGGTAACTTTAATAAATGCCGGCCTGTTATAAGTTTTGCCCTTATAAATTTTAATCAACAGCCAAGCTGTTTCAAACTATTTAACACGACTGACCCGAGGACAGTTCTAGTAACGTCAGATATCGAAACAAACTGTAGAAGGGCTCCCATGCGCATTGAGAAATAAAACGCACAGGTATACGTAACAACATTTGCTCGATTGTCCTTAGTCTGGCACTTTTAATTATGTTGACGTCATACAGTATGTGTCCCAGGGAAAGCGCTATTATCCCCTTAGCTGTATTTGCAGGTGGCCTTTTCTTGCAACTGGACTATGTCAACTCAAGCGACAGATTTTTTTTGAACGTCCGTGCACCATAATGTGAAAAATAGCTTACTTTAAAGTTTCGAACTGCTTTGAAAGTAGTGTGTTTAGAAAATAATTCGTTTCGACAAGTCCCAGTGCTTGCAAATGAGGCAAAACTAATTTCGATCTATCTCACAAACTAGTGCTATCAAGGACCCCGAAATAGCAAAAAGTGACTTTCACATTCCGTGCCTTTGAAATTGTTTAGTTGGCCATGTAACGTTGAAAGGCGGTGCAAATACATTGAGTCATTTCAGATTCGTTTAAATTCATGGCTTCTTGTTTCTGAAACGAGGAGCAGAGGAAGACAATATTTGTGATGGCAACTGGTTTATTCCAGTGACAGCCAATGGGAACTCACAAGCAGTAAACGGCAAAAATAACTTTTATTCAAAAATAACTTTCATGGTCGTGTTTTTAAGTCTGAATAATTTATCCAGTTAGAAAAATCTGTCCTTTTTACGTTCATTTGACATCTAAAAAAATTGAATCAATGTAAAACAACGGGTTTTGTTGGCTGAATAGCAACTCACTCAGTTTCAAATCACAATGAAATCATATCGCTTTTTTATAACAAAGAATTTTTGCGTGTAAACGAAGTATTTTCGATCGAATAACTGCAGTGTTGGAACAAAAATGTTCAGATCAGTATGACACTAAGAAAGGGAATATAGGACTAACAAAGGTCTGAGAAGAAAAGTTAAAAAAGTAAAACCAAGATTAAACGCAATGAGACAAATGTAGCTGGTGGTTATTGATATTATCAATTTCTCAAACCCTTGGTGAAATTAACTGGTGTTGGTTAAAGAACACAGCGGCGATAACGCCTCAATATCACTGTTTCATGTTCTAACAATTGCTTCGAGTGATCAACTGTCACAACATCGTTCTGAGGGTCGCAGTGCATGCAAAAAAGGCATATCCGACTGCAGCTCGCTAAAATATCGAAACAATGAAAAAGCTATTTGTTTGACGTCACTAATTAATGACGTCTGGTTGGATAACCGGTGCTGATTGCGTTCACGCACTTGCAGGCGCCAAGTGAAAACGTGCACGGCACACCAGCAATTTTGATCGGGCATGCTGCGGCTACCTGCTGATCTTCAACGTTTATTTCGCACGCTTGACAAATTTCAGATAATTTGTTGTTCATTCTGATGCGATAGAAGAAATGAACGTGGTGACACGTAACACAAATTAATACTTGAATTGGTTAGTCCGTAGTGCGCAAAACTACTTCTAGATAATTATGTGTTTGAAGGTGTTCACTCTACATTGTATGTTGGTTGGAGTGCTTGTGCAATGAAATCAAAATACGTCCTTAGTTGAACCACTGTATGACGCCATTGATGTCACACGCCCGTAAAAATGTCAAACTCGGCGCCTGTGTGCATTGAAATACAGATCTAAATTATACCACAATAAATTCCATGACAATGTTTTGTTTTTTAAGATTTCAGATTTTTTAAGTTTTTTAGATTTTAAGCCTTTAAAAAACTGAAACAAAACGTATTTCAAATCAAAACAGCAAACTAGTTAACGCAGAGAACAAGTGTTACGAAAACATAAACAAAATAATTTATTGCCTAAGACGATCAATTGTTTACTTCTAACCAAGTTGAAACATTACTGACCTACGCAACAAAACTGAACATGACGTTACTCGCACACTCTTACATAATATCGAGCGTATCACTGCGAGCGAAGTGCAGCTGCAATGTCAATGAACTATATACAGAAAAGTCAAGGAGAAACTCCAGTCATTTGAGCTATCAGAAGAGCTCTGGCCTCTCGAACTTCCACCTCCAGCTCCTCGATCTGCTTTCTCTTCAGCTCGTTATCCTCAGTCAGTTCCATCACCTTGATTTCCGCTTCGTCTCTTTGAACTTTTCTTTTCTTTCGCGATTCCCGACATGCCTTGTTGTTCTGGGTGCGCTTTCGTCTGTACGAGGGTGTCCTCTCTAGCGCCGCAACGGAAGGTGCGTCAGAGGTGGACACACAGAGAGCTTCTTCCGTTAAATCAATCAGTGGGGGCGCGGTTGGAGGATTGATGGGGGGGAGTGAAACTACAGATACAGCCTCTGCGGGAACTTCAAAAGCGACGGTCTCTTGAGATGCGGAGTAGTCGTGCTCCGCGTTGATGGTTGCCAAGGCGACGTCCTCCTGTAGTTGCGCGGTTGAAGTCTGTGATAAAAACAAATATAATATATTGCGATGTACAGTGTACCGGAATGGCCCGTTTCGGTGTCCGATTCGGTTAGTCCGATTCGGTGAGTCCGATCCCTTAACGGGAGATTTTTTCAATTTTTTTTTTAAATTATCGGGTACCGTAGCCTAATTATCATTGCCGTTTTAGGGTTAGGGGTTAGAAGTTAAGAACTCACCGAATCAGACTCACCGAATCGGACTCACCGAATAGTAGCAGACCCACAGTGTACGGTACATTTATGACAATGATGCCACACAGCACAAAAGCAACTAGCATTGGACGATTTGACGCCAAAATGCATTTAGCAATACGAAATGCTGCAAACCGACTTCGGGCCAGTTAAAAAATTATCACATATAATACAAGATGCTTCGTAGCTTACCATTTGTATGTTTTGATTCGATGAACCAATTAGATCTTCCAACATTCCCATCACATCCAAAGTATTTTCGCGAGGCTCCATGGATGGATACAAAGGGAGGTTGCTAGCTGTACTGGATGATGCTTCAGTGGAAGTTGCTGTTTCCGTTCGAGAGGAAGAGCTCCCAGAAGCAGAGGAAGACGTGGAGTTGCTTTCAGAAGTCGTTCCTACAATGAAAGAAACGATAAATATTGTTGCACAATATAAAATTTGAAGTAAAGATGTGTCTGCCGGAACATGTTCACTTCTGAACGGGTATTAGAAATGACACAATTGTATGATTTATTGGTTGACGGACGACGGTGCATATGTAAAGTTGTTTAAAATGCCAAATTTAGTACTTTCACTATATCTATGCATGCTTATTATTTACCAGTTTCAGATTCTTCTGTGGGGACTGCTGATGAAGCGTAATTTGTGAAGGGAATATGGCCGTCTGAAGCATGGGTGGTTTGTGGATAACCAGCATCAGCAGAAAAAGCTCTCACTCTCGAATTGTCAACCTCTGTGAAGTCGGTAAAACTTGGCAGAAAATCGGAGTACGTCCGATTTCTAGATGCAGTTGACATCGGCGTCATAAACTGCACGTACGATGGAGAAGGATGTTGGAGGTATTGGTCATCTTCACTGTAGATTGAAGATGAATCAGGAGAATAGAACCCCAAATCAATGTTTGGTTGCTCGTCACTGGCAGGGCATGTTCCAAGTACTTCCATGACAACGTTCAAAGACGCCTGCCGAGCCAGCTCAGGTGACATGACCTTTGCAGTGTAATTGTTCGAAATCTGGCGCGTGGGCTGGTGAGCAGCATTGAGTTCAGAAGTGGAGAAAGGCTGGTAAACAGGGGAGCCTGTATTAGAGAGTCCATCCACCTCGCTATACGGTGAAACATTTGAGTTTCTACTTTGCAATGAATCATGAGAGTGACGCAGGAACACATTGGGATCAACAGCATTGTCTTGTACAGAGCTTGGACTGAGTGCATTGTCCCCATGTAGATATGTAAGTTCGTTATCCGTGTTTGTCACCAAGTAGCCATCTGCATGAGAAATATTGTTTTAAGTCATGACGCACCATGTTAGTTTGCACAAGAGTTGCAAAAGAAAACCTAACGCAAGTTAAAAACATGCAACAAAATAAACAAGTGAAAATCTCACCTGTGTTGTTGTTACTTTGTAAGAATTCCGATGCATTTACAAAGTCCCACATGGCACTTGTTTCCGGAAAGGAGGAGGGCATCTGCAGCCCCACGCTTAAAGTGGGAACAACGGTCATGTTGTTGTTTGTTTGCATGTTGCAAGACTGAGAGAGTACAGGATTTTGATACAACCATTCTGAAATAGAATGATGAAGTTGTTCAGTTATACAAATATTAACTAAGCAGCTTGACGATTGAAGAAAGATAGTCATTTATATACACCAAAAGATTGCCAATTATATGCAAAGAGTATGAAAAGTAAAGTTGAAAAAATTAACGTCACTAACATAACATTCGATCATGGAAATGCCATGGTACAAAAATATACCAGGTCTGAGGAAATTCGAGTGTTTCATTGATATTTTGCTTTGACGTCTTCAACGAACTGCAAACGCGTCATAACTGCTTCCCAAACAAGAAACAACAAGCCGGTCACGAAAAGCGCGCTGCTTTTATACATCTCTGCGCAGTTGCCTTTTTTCTTTCATTGTTCTGACAAGTCTAAACCTGCCTCACACAAATTGTGATGATGGGATAGAAAGCCCCAACGTTTGACAAAACTAATACAAGATGGACGAGTTAGCATGGAAAAGCTCCTTTATGACAGAATGTATTTTTGATCATAAACAAAAACGCTTTGCACTTGAATGTATAAACTATGATAGAAACAACAGCTTGCAAACACAATTAAACCTTTCGGCTTTATCTTGGACTTGTTTCACCACAAAGCTCAAATGTTGCGCAACAAGCCGGCAACGACGCGTCACGGAGGGGCGTCACAATGTGTACAAATAACAACCAATCACATTTGTGCAAACTTTCAACCAGACTCAGCTATAGCGGTAACATGTGCCAAAATGGAAATGAATAATTACATCTACCAGTTGAGCCAGTCCAAACCGTGGTTAAAATTTAACACAAGTCAATGGTGATGTCAAATAAAACTGTCTCTCATATCTCAGCGCTTGAATTCTTTACATAAGAATGAACACTGAGTATGTAACTGCCGCCACCCCAAAGTTAAGCAAGGTCGTTATAAAATTACGTTGCAAAGGCATTATGCTAAATTGAAGCTTCATTTTCATCAAACCCATGATGTATATAAATATTTTAGATTGTCATACAGTTCAATCAACCGGTTCAATGTTTTCCAACTACAATTTCATGACTTCTTTTTATTTCGTTACCGGTACTACAAAATTTGTAATCGCTACTGCACCAATAACAGATCATTGATGTAAGATTGTAAGGTGTTCTCCTTCTCAAGAAGGTTTGTTTTTTATATTGGCTTGACACCCACACAAAACTGCCACATTGTCTCTTATTACCTTACAAAACATCATATTTCAATCATTTTCAAGGTTGTTTAGAGCTTATCCATGAGTATCATTTTTCTTTAAAGGTAGGAAATACTGGACTAAATGAACAGGTGTGGGGAAAATTGAATTTGCATGTTGACTTAGTCCATTCTATTACAATTGCTGTACCTCATACAATTTAGTCTAATATTTTTACCAATGTCATTCCAAACTAGCTTTTAAGCATAGCATCAGTAGGATGTCAATCGATAAAAAAAAATAGATTTATTGGCCTGTTTATATATATAATATTATTACAATAATTGTAGATTGGTACTGTATGTACCCTAAACAACTATAGCAAAAACTGTTAGAAAACATTTATACCTGCTAAGAGCCACAGTGCTATGCAGCTGCTACTCTTTTGACACACAAGCAATCAAATTAAAAACTTAAATTATCACATGCATTGATGGGTGTAAAATCGTGGCTTGTCTGTAAAAATTGAATTTTGAGATAATGTAGCCACAACACAAGGTGCTAATTTAAAGGTTCTAATACTACAGTTTCTATTTGAATAAGAGTACTGATGAAGCCGCCTTTACGGCGGCGAAAGCTCTACCAATAAACTTTTGTAGTTACCAAACCTGGTTGATTTTTTATTGATTCTAATACTACAGTTAGTATTAGCATTTCAGAATCAAAATTTGCAGTCAAAATCGCAAAAATGACCAGGTTTATTTAAAACGATGTTCTCTTGGAGAACAATAATTACCTCAGAGCACAGAAGCACCTATAAGTTCAAATTTTTGTTCTGTTTTGACCAGCCATGATACAAATGTAAAAACAAAGCAGCACCGAGAATACTTTGGTTTCTGATATTACAGTACAATTTGGGTAGAGAGATAACTCTTTTAAACCATAAACAGACATAACTAAGCAACAACACTACATTTAACATTATAAAAACAAAAAACAACAAGCGAACGTTTTCAGCTAGTCATATAGCCCTTTTCAAGCCTATAAGAAAAATACATTTGAAAAAAATGCTAAAGAATCATATAGTATCACAGCAAAAATATGGTCAAATCTAAACATTTGAGAAACTGCCTCGCTCACACAAAATGATAACTGAAATTTACACAGCGCAACGGGTCAAGTATTTCAGAGGTAAAATTAATTGAAATACTTGACCCGTTGCGCTGTGTAAATTTCAGTTATCCTTTTGTGTGAGCGAGGCAGTTTCTCAAATGTTTGGATTTGACCATATTTTTGCTGTGATACTATATGATTCTTTAGCATTTCTTTCAATAATGTATTTTTCTTATAGGCTTGAAAAGGGCTATATGACTAGCTGAAAACGTTCGCTTGTTGTTTTTTGTTTTTATAATGTTAAATGTACTGTTGTTGCTTAGTTATGTCTGTTTATGATATTACAGTATCGACAAAAGCTGAAAAAAATATGAAACTTGGCTAAAACTGGTTTGATACATTTCAGATGACTTTGAAATGTTTCCAAACTATATAACATCCTCTGGGAATTGTTTGAGATTATGAACAACATAATGTTGAGATAGGGAACACAGAAAATATATAGCCTAGTTAAAACTCCGAAATTTCTAAATCCGATTTTCATTTAGCTACTACCGACCCGGTGGCCACCAATATGATAAGGCATTTGAATGGAAGATATTGACAATGGTTGTTCACTCACAGGCATAAAAACTGGCAGATACGTGCATAATCAGCATAATTAAATAAAAAAAAAATTACAATAGGCATGTTCACCTATTTGTCCATGTCTATACAAATTATCAGCTTATGATTTTATATCCCATAAATGTTACAATGCACGAACAAAGAGAATTTACTTCATTTTGCAGCTCTTAAAATTTGTAATTTATCTTATAAATTCAATGCTAGTGTGAAGCAGATATGCCCATCCCTGATATGCGATATATGGGCCTACAAGATTCTCATCAAAAGGCTACCAAGACTTCAGTCTAGTTTAAAGATAAATTCACATTAAACCCCTTTACAAACAACAAACTGGAACATACCTGATAAAGTTAGCCTTACGGCTTGTTGAGTTTTTCCAAAAAGACCCAAGTGGGTTTCGGAGAACTCAGGCAACGCCTAAGCGTGCTGAGGCATCATGATGGAACGGCGACAAGAAATAGAATGAAAATCACAAATGTTCTTTTGTTGATAAGAATGCCAACTCATTGAACAAAGAAAGCCCTTAAACTTGTAAAACTTCCAGTCACAGTTCAAAGTCTTTGAAATCTTTTCAAATGCAGTACCACTTTCAGTAGAAGTAAAATTAGATGCTTGGAACATTGAAGAGTACACAAGATATACAAGCAGAACTCCAAAAGTTGAAATTTGTTTTCAAACACCAATAAAAATTAGAGCAATCGCAATCCAATGCACTGTGCAGTGTGTATGATAAACCAAATGTATCAGTACTGGATCCAGAGAATTCACACAACAGTTGCAAGCTAAGTTTCACGTTCAAACAGGTATTATGTATTTCAGCTTCTGTAACCAGAAAAGATAACAAAAAATATTAGCTAGCCTATGTAAAATAATGTAGCAAACACTGCCTTTAAAATAATACACTGGGCTGCAACAGTGATTTAATGATAGCCACAACCATGTACTCGAGCTTGCAGTCATGCCAATTTTTCCACACTGAACTCTTTTGATCGTACGGTACCTAAAGGAAGCACTCTTGCAACACCTTGTACTCAAAGTAATCTAAACCCGTGCTAACTGGGCCTTCACGAAATAATAGCAAGTTTTCCTCAGCTAACTCTTAACTGGTTTACAAAGACACGTCTACCAAGCAAGCTTCGTGAGCATGTGATATATATTCCCACATGATCAATTTACTCACACAAGCATGTGATCTACATTTCTCTTCTGTCTACCGAAGAACTGACTTCACTGACTTCATAAAACAAATAAATGACCAAGCATGATGCAATCTCACGAAATAATGACCTCACAAATAAAGGAAAGAACAAGCCTGATTGGCCAATGACGACCGTTACGTAACTTAAGACGTCATCGCTGCCATGGCAGCAATTGCCATATACGCATGAATCCAGCTGAAGGTGGTTTTCAGCAGAATGACTTTGCAAAATGAAGAGAATATTTTACGTCAGACTCAAGATATAAAAAAACTTTTTTCATCGTCGTTTCTTTCACTTATATTCTTTATTTGTACGTTTATTAACAAAAGTTGATCTTTATGAAAAATTGTTGAAGAAAAATTATGAAAAACCGCACCAATAACAAAGGGCGATCTTTATGGAGAATTGTAGAAAAAAAATTATGAAAAACCACACCTAGTATAAGTTCAGTTCAGTTTATTTTTATTTCTGACCATTACAACGAAAAAACAATACATGATAAACGTCTACATAACAGAGGTATACAAAAGGTAGAAACGACAAAACGCGGACAAAACGATATCCATAGCCGCAGCCCAGTGGCGTACGCAGGGGGGGGGGCCATTGGGCCATGCCCCCCCCCTTAAAAATGTTTTAGAGCGAGTTTTGCCAATACCAAACATTCAAACATCTCAGCCAGGAATTAACAACAAAAAACATAGAGACTTAGCTTTATTTCCGAAAAATGACGAAGAAAACATGATCTTATCCTTTTTCTATGCCACCTGACAGCACCATTTTACAGAAATATTCATACCCACTTTTTTGTTGAAAATGCTCTCAGAATGCACCAAATTCAAAGTAATTTTTCAAAATTTTCTGGGGGAGGCCCCCCAGACGGGCCAGACCCCCCGCCGCTGGGTGTCGTCTTAAGCGAAAACGCCGTCGGACTTCACCCGCCGGTCGTCAAAATCCCCCTTCAAAATTCCTGGCTACGCTACTCTCAATGCCCCCCCCCTTGAGAAAATCCTGCGTACGCCACTGCATGAGGGGAGCAAGGAGGTGGTTGCCCCCCCCCCCGGTGAAAACAACGTCGCAAATTTGGGAAAAAATGTCCAGTTAATTGGGCAAATCAATCTTTCCATGTTTTGACATCTTACAAGTTTAGGAACTTTCATAATTGGCATAATTTATGAGATACATTAATATTTTCCAATGAATGTAGGCTAAAATGTAGGCCTATTTTTGATTTTAAAAATTATTGCATGTGGTATTGCAATTTGAACTGAATGATAACTTTCGATTCCACAACTGCAAAAAATTGATTGATTGATTGAATCTTTATCCTTGGACTGGGAAAGCTTCTTGCAGAGCTTAATCTTGGCATTTTTGCATACTTGTAGACGTAGTGTAGAGGCTTTGAATCACTGACGCAGGCCCGGTCACCGAGATTGACAGAGTGAAGTTTCCGGTTGTTGAATAAGGGTAAAAGAGCATAGTTGGTGAACAGAGGTAAGTTTATTAGGCCCTACTGATATTCATTAACACGTAGGCTGCATTCGCAAGAAACGATTTTTTTCGATCCTTTTTTAATTTCAATGCTTTTGTTATATTTGTCACGCTTCAGTGACCTCCAACCGCGTGAGTTTTAATCTCTGATTTTCATTTATCGAGATCGTCATGTCCTTTTGCGTTCTGACTAGAGCGGTGGAGGGTGGACGGTCATATTTTCTAAAATTTTATTTTGATGAGTGATGATGGTTGACTATTTGTTCGTGGAATGCAAGTAAGTGTGTACATGAATGAACTTTTAGTTAGTTTGTGATAATTTGAGGCCTAACTTTGGAGCCGTTCTTGTCAGGCGAAAAGCGCAGCTGTTGGATGCAAGGTCAGTTTATGATCTTGCAGAATTCGGTTGTTACAGCATTTGTTCACGGGTAAGATATAAAAGCCTGCTGGGTACTGGCAATTTCATGAGTTTTTTTTTTTTTTTTAATATTCTCCTGCTAATGCAGTTATGTTTAAAATTCATTTGAGCAAAAATGTTTTGATAGGCCTATTTGAACAAATCTATTCTTACCATGAGTTTTCAAAATTCTAACAGTTTGGTAAATTTGTATATTTGTTTGTAGGCTAATGTTGTATTTTCTTTGTATGAAATTAAAATACAATATATCCTAAAATGTAGCATCGACAATTTTGGAAAATTTACAGGTAGGCTAGTAGGCTATTGCAATTTGGGCAGAATGTTACGTTTTGATTCACTATCTGCAGAAACTAAACGTAAAATAATGTAATTGGCAAGCTGAAGTAAGCTTACAGATATTCATACATACAAAATAAAATTTACAAAGTTATAACTTATTTATACTGCAGTGCGGTTAAAGGCAAGAAAAAATGAAACACACATTATTTTGAAGATTGGCCAAAAATGTGTGAACGGTTACTTTCAACGTTAAATTACGTTATAACTACCAACATTAAACATAAATTCGATTCGTCTTGAATTTCTGTTTTTTACGTTCTCAATTTTACGTTGAAAGCCAGAGATGACATCCGACTCTGAAGACGTCTGCACTCTGCACACGTTAGCAACGCTTTCATCTAAGGGTGACTTACCACCACAAGCCAACCAACCGAGAGGAGTGAGCAAAGCATGTGGTTCACTACGATTCTCACCAACACGCTCTTCTTTAGCCCACATCAAATAAGCGTTGTCGTTGCCAATCAGTACATCTACAGTACTACAATCATTCAAATGAAACATATTCACGTCATAAAAATGACGGAAACCACTTAAATCCTGCTTATGCGGTAAAGTTTTAACATCGTCAGCCCAAGCTGGGTTAACCACTGAAGTTATATCACAAAACAGTTCATCCGTCTCTAACGACTGGATGTTGAGTTTAACAGGGTTAGCACAAGTAGGTTACTGACCAGCCAGAGTTTCCATTTTAAACGACGCTTTATCATACGGTTTAACGCCAAGTTCGCACACTAAATCACTCGAAACAAACGTCAACTGCAAACCAGGATCATGCTGACAATATACCAACTTCGATTTGCCAGTCATTGGATTCAAAACACGAGCAGCTGTAACGCGGTTAAAAGCTGCTTTAACATTTCCAATCTGAACATTACGCACAGGAACTCTGGCACCACCATTATCTTTGCATCATCGTTTTACCGACAGCATCATCGTTTTACCGACGTCTGCCTAACCGGACATGAAGGCAATTTTCCTTTGCCAAACTTTTTAAAATGCTGCGACTCACCAGAATCGCCCATTAGCATAATGCTAAAATCAGCCGACTTACGCGTTTCCTCTCGTACAACAAAATCGAACAAACTCTGAAAAGTAGGCTCATTAGTGCCACCATACTGATCACCCAAAAAGTCAAGATAACGCTGCTTAGCGTCAAACGGGAGTCGCTTAGCCAAATCCCGGGACTACAGAGAAGGGGACTTCCGACTGAAAAACGGCATGGGCCTTAAGAGGGTTACTACCGCTGAAACGAAAATCGACAAAAAATAACATCTAAACGTCTTTCTGTTTCATGTAACAACTTTTACGGGTACTCAGCACAAAATTGAGTAAGCTGTGGCTATATTTACACCATATAGTGTAATATATACCTCAATAGTGTTGCCAGATAAGGAATTCTGCACTAATTTGAGAAAAGTTTAAAGCTGTTGAAAACAAAAACTTGAATTTTGTAAATTTTTTTAGTCCTGGGCAAAGATGAAAACGCTGAGATGAAAATGGGCAAAGATGAAAATAATGAAAACTAATCTTATTCCTAACTCTAACCCTTACCTTAACCCTTCCTAACTTTAATCTTAACTCTGGCAACACCTGATTGTAACCATGGCATTAAGTGTGGAAAAATAGCCCCTTCCAGTTGAGTATATGGTGAGGAAAAATATGCAAACACTGATAAAACGTAACGTAAACATTTCACTATAACATTTAAAATCATAAGGCTACATGGAATCGCCAATACTATAAGACCGTATATATTCATTTTTTGGAAAATTAAGCAAAGATGATGAATACTGCTGCAACGCCGACTTTGTTAGGCTTATGTGTTTCCGGTGGCTCCAGGTCCCCTGCTGCCATGGGCAAGCATATTAACCCTTAAAAGGGGGGTATCGCGACTGCCACGTCGCTCATTGTTGCCTGGTTTCGGAGGATGTTTGAAGTTCCTTGATTGGGGTAGAATTTCTACACAAACAGATAGAAAATAATGTAGTGCAGTCGAGCAGTGATACATACAAAATATACTAATCTGCATCGTATTTATGACCTCAGCAGTCAACAGTACAGTAGCATTTGCTAAATTCTGGAGTTTTCAACTGCGGTAATCGTTAAAGCAAGCACGAATTTAAATAAGACAATATAAATTTATTACCTATCAGTTTAACTATTCACCTGCATTTAATTTTTGTTGCTTCCTCCACCTTGAAGTTTTCGAATTTTGCGGCTTGGAACTAAACTTGGAGGAGCATCTTTTGAAGAATTGAAACGTTTTAACTCATTTTGTGCAAAGCAATTAAATGCAGAACGAATAATCCATTCAAAATTGCAGTGTCCAGATGAACATCTTTGTTTTAAAGCCGTTCCAAAACTTCCACTTGCTTCGACTGATGTCATTAGGGCAGAAGTGAAAGCGAAACGCTGGTTTCTCAAAGTGAACAGCTTGTGTTTCACGGCTTCATCGGCTACAAGAGCTGTATAGCTTTGAACAGCCAAAGCAGTGACAGCAAAGCATAGCTCTGTAGGAGCAGACAAACCTCCACGATCAGCTAACACAAACAGCTGGGCATATTTCTCTGGTACACAGTCTTGGATTTTATGTACATTTACATCTTTCACAAGCAATTCTTTGCAAGCAGAGCACTTTCTTCGGCGAGATACACTACGTCCAATGTATCTACTCACAAAGTACGTAACATTAGCATCAGCATCAGATAAATCATCTATGCTAACTCCAACAAAGAAATCCACTAGCCATTTAAAAGAGGAGTCGTCTGAAGTTTCCGGGGGAGATTGCTGGTCAGAGGAAGCCAGGCGAGATGCTGACACCAAAGCTTGCTGTTGTAATAAACTTAAACAACGAATTTTTTTTCTGACTCGAGCAGCTGCTTTACTGACATGAAGAAGTTACCTCCATTGGTTTGACAATACCAACCAAAGCGCGATTCAATCGGATCAGATATAAATTTTCCACTCAGGACATAATCGAATCCATGCTTCTCCTTGAGGTATTCAGCAAGTTTCGGAACTGCACCCATGCTCTGAATGCAAGCGGTAAACGTTTCACTGGTAAGGCCGTTATTGCTGGACTTTTTCCACTTGATGAATATATCGATTGCTTTCTTCAGGTATAACAATCCACCTTGATCTTTAGAAGAATTTCTCATGGGAGCATACATTTCGTCTAACTTTTGAGTAGCTGAAATACATCAATTATGTCAATTACTCAATCAGTGTTCTACCTAGCTTGCAGCACTCGCCATATCAAAGCCATAACAGAGATGTGAAACTAAGATGCATCCACTGGTGATACCAATGCTTTTTGGTTTATGATAAGTTCTTTCTAAGCATGAGAATGAACAAAATAACATGGCCCGGAAGTTTTTATATGCTTCTTAGATCCATCTAAAAAAGCAGTTGCATAGCATTAGCAACAATCAAAGCAAGTACACAGTAGTGGCCAGTGGGTTTATGAAACGATTGCCATGGAAATGATTTCTTTGTGAATGTCGTATGCAATGTGTAGCTTTGTAACAACTCTATGTAGTAGGGTGTGTCATATTTTTTGATTTTTAGAATCTGTATAAATATTCTCTCGGCTACCCCAACAAATGGTGCAAATATATGCCTAGTACTGGGGAAAAAAGTTTTAGCAATATTGAAGTTTGTTTACCTACATCATTTTGCATCTGAAATTTCGAGAAAATTTGAAGTTTTTTCAATTTTTTTAAAAATTAAAAAAAATTGAAAAAACATTTAAAACACAGCAACACATCGTAAAACACGTAGATAATTGTTGCACAACTACAGAAACACAACAAGAGTTGGCAAAATGGATATTTAAATTGTTCCGAAACTGCCAAACTGGATCAACTTTGCTATGTCTTGTTTGGAATGATTTCTGGACATCAGCATACGGCTAACCTGCTGGGATTTGATGTACCCTTCCCTTCGTTCTTGTGTAAAAACAGTTGCTGCTGCTTCAGACACCATCTTTACAGACCTCTCAACACTTTGTGTGTGGCTAGACCACATGGGCAGTTGGGCACGTCCATAGGAATAGCATAAAACTTTCTCAGTTCACTGCTTGTAAGAGAACATGTAAGAGGTGGCTCATAAGCCGATGCTTCCCACTTTATCATGTCTGAAATCTTAGTTGCATCGATATTAATCTCTTCCACCCGTCTCACTCGCACTGCTTCATTTCCGACTTTGCTTTCTCCTTCTCCTCTCAGTTCAATGATCTTGTTAACAGCCCAAACCCTTTCACTTTCATCCTGGGAACAAAGCATTGCCTGCAAAATTGTCTCGCTGAAGGCGTTCCAAGCTGATCTTTGCACTGCAGGAATGACCAGCTGCTGCACTTCGGTCTTTTGCTTTCTTATCTGTTCTAGCATGAACAACAAATTGGCGGGACCTTCTGTCCATTTATGTTTCACTTTAATATTAAACCAGTTAGGAAGATAGACCCCCATGATAAATTGAACAATGCTTTGAAGATTTTGTAGCTTTTTTCCCTTTAAATTATGCTTGGAAATCCAAATTCGGCAGAATCGAAGAGCGGTAGTGAGCCAGCGAGCATGATTTACAGGGCCAATTTCCATGCGAGCGAGAGATGGTGAGAGGTTACCAGTTTTTATAGCTTCATGGATTTTGTATGGATAGCACTGATCTGTAGACAGATCTTTTATAATTTCTGGTTGAAGATTAAGAAGTGCTGGACCACCACTAATCGTGGGAAAACTTGGATTTATCTCCATCTCCGTCGCATCGTCTAACATCTTGCCTAGGGGTCCAGACCACTTACTATCAGATACGGTCTTTCCATCAAGAGCAATTATAAGATGCCTCAAAGGCAGCTCTCCAGTGTGCAAGTCGCAAACTATCCAAACCAGTTTTCTGTTCAATTTAGTTTCCAAACAGTGCATTGCTCCTCCTTTCCAACCTGTGTTTACGTTAGTTGAGTCACCGCCGACCGCCAGGATAGTTTTGTCCAATCCTCTTTCGACCAACCACTCGAATATCTTCTCAGCAATGATTTCAGCATGTTTCTTTTCTTTAGTTGCAGTATCTGGTGTAAAACGAAATAAAAATTTTCCTCCTGGCTCACTACACACCGAGTAATGTTCCTCCTTTACCATTCCTGGGTACTTTTGGCTAGATCCTTCAACATAGAAATAAGAATTAGTATTGTCTATCCTTCCATCAAAAAACACACAGGAAATTCCTTCCGTTTTGATCTGCTCTTCAAGCTTGGATTCGATGCTTTTCATCACTTCTGTTTGTGCTCTTCTGAGCTTGTTATGGTCAATCACCTTAGATAGGTCATCCTTTGATATAATCCCAGCATCCATCCAAGCTGCACTGGCTATTTCAGCTGCCTCTCGTAAGCCTGTGTTGTGTCGTAAACTAGCTAATGCAATGTTTGGTATTTTTTCTGTGTTACGCTTACGTCGCTTTATAGTAGAAGGCCCAGCAGAAGCTTCTGCAACAAATTCATTATCTTGTGGACTTTCGTTTGCTTGATAGTCATCTTGTTCTTCTTCTTGAGGTTCGAACATTTCATCCTTCTCTTCTAGTCTAAATTTTCTTTTCTCGCTGGCTTCCATCTTTCTTTTTTGATTTAAAGCACTTGCAATTTGTTTTCTTGTTTCAGGAACATCCTTATGAGACATTTGATGGGGCCCCTTGCAGCTATTTTTTTCCCTTTGTCCCTTGATGTACTCTAAATCCATAACTGGAATCTTGTGTTCACGGGTGCAGGTACAGAAAATATGAACCACTTTTTCAGAACCCGAACCACATTGGCATTCATCACATTTTTTTATAACACAGTTGCAATGAAGGATGTCAAACAATGAGTCTATGCTTCCTAGAAACTTTTGGCGTGCTTCGGTTTTTCCCTTACCACTTCCAATCTCATTTGCTCTTTTCCACAGTTTTTGTTAACCGGTTCATAATGCTTTTTTCTGCAATAATGACAGGGAATTTGAATAGGGCATTAGCTTTTTGCCACTGAGCATACACCTGGTTGTAGATATCTGTAATGAGCTCATTCTGTGCATAATTTCTGCGATTAGTCTCACTTGTTTCTCGCAAAAAGAGACCCAGCTTCAGCACATCTCTGACAGTTGGAAGTTCTGATGGCAGCATCTTGCTGCCACATCCTATCATATTACTTAAATGACAGCTGGAAGCACTTCTTGTGTTAGTAGCCATAATGACTGTTTCATTAAAACTGCAGTCAAATTTTACTAACAGTAAAAATGATCTAGAAACAACAAAAACAAAACAATGACTAAACTTTTTGCAGTAGCCTACCTGTAATTGCTTGTGCTTAGTATGTTACTTTGCATGGTAAACCTTAGCTGAATGCTTAGCTTAAGTTATAACTTATATTGTACGAGCACTGGATATCTGGTTAAAACAATGCCTGATGAATCTAATCAAAAAGCGATCTGGATAAGCTTTGAATGACATTGCAGACATAGGCTACTGCAAAATTTAACAATCTTAGGCTACTAACTGACCACTGAACCCAGTGAACACTGAACAGGTTAAACCAATCTGAACTAAAGCTGGCTTTTGTTAAATCAGCAATCTTCACATTGATTCTATACATTGGTGTTGGATATTGCTAAATTATCTTTGAAAGCCTACTATTTCCTTGGTTTTTCATTCCCAAACAAACTGGAAAACCAGCAACCTTCAAGCTACCATTATCAAGCAACCAGAGTTCATTATTGCATCACAAATGATTTGATACACTTGGAGAAGGTGTTTTAATCACTTTATCACATATTTATCTTGTAAACTTTTGTTTATCACTTTATTGTTAATGTTGTTTTAGAATGTAATCATATCCTTTGATATTCTGCAAAACCCAAGCATGTCAGGATCCTCATTGCCCTCAAATCAGAAAGTCAATAATGGAGACTATTCTTGGCTTTTTTTTTCAAAATTCACTGGTTTTTTGACATTATTTACAAGAATGTTTTTGGAGGGTAGAGCCATTTAACCACATTTAGGAGGGAGAGTGTAACTATTTTGAGCCATACTGGAGTCAAAAAAGCTGAAAAAAATAGTTGGGTATCAAATTATAAAATCAAGAAAATTTTTAAAAAATGCAAATTTTGGCCAAAAATGAAGATTTTCAAGTGAAAATCGATGTAGGTAGACCTTCTTCAAATTCTTTCAAATTATCAGGACTTGCTATTGTCATTAAAATATCACCTTTTTTAGCATAGCCGATAAAAAATAAATTTTTGCAAAAGTATGACACACCCTACTATGTAGGGAACAAACCATGGCTGTAGGGAACAAACCAAATGATCCCGAATCCAACAAAAGTACCTCCTATCAACACTATTCCATATGACCGGGCCTGCGTCAGTGCTTCAAATCAGTCTTTAAAAGTAGGCTATGTGAAACTGCCATGACTAGGCCTAAGCTTCAA
The DNA here is from genome assembly GCF_918807975.1 of Aplidium turbinatum. NCBI lineage: Eukaryota > Metazoa > Chordata > Ascidiacea > Aplousobranchia > Polyclinidae > Aplidium > Aplidium turbinatum. The sequence goes on along the minus strand of NC_137475.1, from coordinate 27,518,559 downwards.
CATAATCTATCTAGTAGCCTACGGTATTGTGAACTTTTTTAAAAGCTAAACAGAGACTTGAATCAAGTTAATTTCAATCAGTTCTGCACTGCGTTGTTGACTTAATTTCGTCAGACCGGTCTTACTCTCTTTTGTTCCGATGTGTCAAGTTGACTTGTGTTATCGCAATAAACTAGCCTATTACGAAGAATACAGACGCCGTTTTCTTTTCTTCCCCACCACTACCATGCTCGGGATGTTGCACTACTGCAGCTGTAGGCTATACGGGTGGCCCATCTTCAAATAGTGCTGCTACATGCCACACACAATGGAGTTATTTGTGCCACATTTATTATTTTTAGAAAACACAAATTGGAGCATATTTTTTTGCAAAACTTTAGCTTAGCTTAGCCTACATTTAAAATTATGATATCACGATATCAAAACAGGTTAACAAAGGTTCCTACCCTAGAGCAAAATTGTTAACTAACGGGGTTACACCTTGTAGATTAATATTTTTCCCACACAGACCGGAACTTCTTATATGACTCATCATCTGTGCGTCAGCTTCGGGAGCCGTGCACACACCGAAACACTCAGCAGGCACACCATGCTTACATGGAGGATAGCTTGCCCACCCACCAAGGAGGAGCAGGACCTAACTTACGTACTACGAATCAGATGGCCTACAAAGATAATAAATGGTAATAATAAATTGTAGATGGTAATCAGCGGATGCAAAAAAGGCTGCCTCAAACTGTTATAGACTACCTTTCAGTGGCGTAGCCAGGGGGGGTTGGGGGTTACAACCTCCCCCCCTTTGGCATGTGTATGACTTGACGATATTGAGAATGATGCTTTCAGTCTCTTTATGCTTGAGAATGATGCTTTCAGTCTAAAAAAAAATTGCCTAATTTTAAACAAAACTGCATTAAAAGAGCGAGTTTTGCCAATACCAAACATTCAAACATCTCAGCCAGGAATTAGCAACAAGAAAACATAGAGACTTAGCTTTATTTCCGAAAAATGCCGAAGAAAACATGACCTTATCCTTTTTCTATGCCACCGGACAGCACCATTTTGCAGGAATATTCATACCCACATGTTTGTTGAAAATGCTCTCAGAATGCACCAAATTCAAAGTAATTTTTCAAAATTTTCTGGGGGAGGCCCCCCGACCCCCCGCCGCTTGGTTGTCAACCCCCCTTTCAAAATTCCTGGCTACGCTACTGCTACCTTTGTCTCACCTTTCCTCATGCTGATGTTAAAGAAGACTTGGGATGTGACGGATAAAGCTCAAGAATTCTAGGATGTCTTTGCGTGAAAAAATAAAACAATTTAGATTAAAATGATTTGTAACTTAAAGTTTTGTTTGTGTGCATGGATTTCTACTTAGTGCTCATTTGAAGAAGGGCAGCGCGTGTCAAAAGGCATCTGTAGTCTGAAATCCCATTTGGCGGAGACGGCAGAGAGGAAACAACCAGAGGAAAGGTAGCAGAGCTAACCTTAAATTCTTCGTTGAATGGGATGCTGTAATCTCATCATCACATGGCAAGTTAGATGAGGAAGATGAACGGTTAATGATGCCCCGCTGCAGTCACTCTTCCGGCAGCAGGCCGTTTCAGATAAGTGAGGAGACGGACTAAAGACAGGTTGCAGTGGTGGGCACTAGTTACTTTCAAAGTAACTGAGTTACAGTTACTTCGCTCAAAAAGTAACTAGTTACAGTTACCGTTTTTTAAAAAGTAACTAGTTACAGTTACTTTTCAAAGAAAATGGTTGCATATCCATACACTATATCTATAATGCTTCTAAGAATCCATAATCTAAGCCCAAAACGTTCGCCTACCGAATATGAAACAATAAAAAATCGAAAAAATGACATGCACAGGACATTCCGTGATAAGCAGTCGGGCGTGTCAATATTTTTATACGAGTATTTAAAATGAACGAAGAGGCACAACATCAATTTCGTTTCAGAAACATCAGTATTTCAAAATGTTGATTTGCTAAGTCCAGCTTACTTTGGCTTCAAAATGTCCTTTCCAAGAACAAACGCCTCATGGCATCATTGGGGAATGCATCAGATGTAACCGCCTTTGTTGGGTTACGTTCGAGAAATTCATTTAAAAATTTTGCGGCACTTGCTTCCTTTTTTTTGTGTTTTCAAATAACGGAGCAAAAAAGTCATCTGTTCCATGCCTGTCAACATCAGTGTCACGGTTGCTTGCTGCATCGTCGATGTTGAAATTGCTGTGGTTCTGTAATAGACTAATAGGTTAACAATTGAGATGTAGAGCCGTCTTAATTTCTTCACCCTTGTAAAGCCAAGAAAGTCGGAATTGTGGGTGAAAAGCAGCAGCTAGCTGGCAGTCACTATCATCAAAAACATGGTCAAATCTGTTTTCCAAAGATTCCAACAATCGGGTAAGTAATGGCAGGCAGACAGCCACCTTGTTGCTGTTTCGAAGTTCTTATAGTCTTTTCCTCGTCATACCCATATATGCCTTCTCTTCTGATTGCAGAATGTCCAGAGATTGGTATATTGGTCGCATTACAAGTGGGGTTTGTTTCAGTCTCAGATACTTTATAGACAGAAACTTAGGCTATCCATTTCGACTACTGAGTACTGACTACCTGTGTTCAAAGCTATATAACCACAATCTACAAAAAAAGAATCGCTTTACAAAAAAGGAGAACCTGAAATTTCTAAAAACAGACAGCTTAATGGTAAGCTTTAAATTAAATGAATATATCTTAATGACTAAGCATAAAAACTTATAGGCTACTTAGCTTTTTTTTAAATCTAATTTTTGAGGTTGAAATACAACTTTTTACTTCAACATCACGTTTATTATAAATCGTCAACGTAACAAGACATGAGACCACGTGATAAAAAAACGTTAAGAGTGCGTGATTAAAATTGTGGTTACCTCACCGCATTTACGAATTAGAAGGGGTGGATCAACTAACCCTAATCATCGACTTCTGAAATGGACCTTCCTTAGAAACTTTGCCTCGGGCTCCCTAAACCTTAATCCATCGCTGGTTATCAACTGTCGTTGCATATTTTTGAGAACAATTTAGCCTTGATGCCTGAATTCGGTATATTATTGTTGTATTTCGTAACCTAAATAAATTGTGAATTTTGCAAACTTGGCTAAAAAGGGATGTCTTGGTCATACGAGAGAAGCCGTAGAAAATACGTACAGTAATAAATTTGCAACATAAAACATAGAGGCTGTAACAAATAAAAGTATTAACAAGCATTACAATGCAACAGCACCTAGACAGCAAGTTACAAAGTATTTTTTTCTCACAAGGGATGGACATTTAAAAATGATAAACTCAATATTAAAGATGCTACTGAATAATGACTATTCACGATGCTGTTGGATATCGCCAATTACGTCTTAAAACCAGCCCTGAATCGATAGCTAAACGCATTAGAAATCTGGAAACTCTGAAAATGCTTTCACAGTTGGCTTTGCTTGAAGCGTCACAGCTCAGGTCAATGACAAAGAAGATCATCTATGCCTTGTGTCCAATAAGAAGTGTAGCCTAATACAAAGTGTTTATTCAACGGTAAAATACAACGATTCTGTTACAAAAACGGTAAATAAACTAACGCCTTTGAGGAGTTTGAAAGGTTGAAGCAGAGTCCATACTGGAGGCCCTCTGCTGCATGTCTTGCAACCGGAGATCCTTTAAGTGCAGCAAATGCTCCAAGCGTCGAATCTTTACTTGAAGAATCTAATTGAAAGTGAATAAAATCATCCATTACAATATCTGCAGAGTGCGCAATGACGTTAAAAAGTTGCTTTAAAAAAAAATACAGTGTAAGAAAACGTCTACAATTCCACAGAGCAGCATCTCTGATTTAGGCGCAATCATTTTCTAACTATGTGCACGATTGACTCGAGCTCACCTGTACTGTTTCTTGGGAGGCCAGCAATGCCTGTTCCTTCTCTTCAAGAATGAGCCTGGTCTGACTGTCCAACGGCCCCAGGTCAAGCTGTGCCAGCGCTATTGGATTCTGTACCGAGTAGTCAGTTTGCAAGGAAGTTGTGCTCATGTCATGGTCCGTGCTTTGTGATTCTGTGATGATGGGCATGTTAGACTTTGGAATGATGTCAATGAAAGTTATTTCAACGAAATCATAGTCAATGATGAAACAGATGTCAAATGAAAGAAACGACCCCTAAACGTCCCTTTTCTTGGATTACTTACCTTTTTCTTCGTTTCTTGGGTTATAGTAGGGTCTGCTTTCAGGGGTTAAACCTTTCTGCAAGACAAACAAATAGATTAGTCTTGCATAACATATGATAATGATAAGATATAAATACAATAGTGAAGTAGGAAATAAATGTGCAGCCACAGATTCCGAAATTCTTTCGTGTACAGTAGTCCAAACAAGTTTGAAAACCACCGGTCTAATTTGTCAATCTACGTGTTAACGTTATCTTTGTCTAGTTTAATGTTGATCAAAACAGAGTCGTCTAAAATGACTATTGTTTCATTACGATTGTCTCATTTAGTTTCTTTGTAAAGGCAACAGGTGTTTGGTTTCGACAAACGTAACTATCTAGTAAAAATGAATTTTCCCGCGGCAACTTTGCGGCAATGAAGCATAATATCGTACTTTTTGTTACAACATCACATCACCGTGAAAGCGTTTTAAAAAACTGACCATAACAAACCTTTTAAAATTCTATATCTGATATAATAAACAACAATATCTCATAAATATTTTACTTTATGAATCCGTACGTTAAATCAGGGGTCGGCAACCTTTTAACAGTCGCGCGCCAAAAAACTGTACACAAGGATTCGGAGGGCTAGAGGCTAGTAATTTGCTACAAATAAATTTATTGTGGAAATTTTTATTTTTGGACAGAGAAAACATTTTTAGAAATCTTTATTGGGGTAGTTCTTCATACTTGCACACGTACAGATTTACTTGTAAATAGTTTCCTTTACTGTTTTCATGATTTCAAACGTTTTGGTGCTGTGCATGTCATGGTGCATTTTTACTATATTACTGTAGCATCTCTTGACTTGGCTATACATCACTTTCCTCCCACATGGGCTACTGCAAGCTGAGTTGTAAGCATGTATACATCTGGTATGGTTGTGCCCACATTAAAATCGTTAAAAGAAATAGCAGGAAAGTAAAAACTTTGAGCAGGACACTGAAGTGCAGAAACATGAACTATCGGATTTGATGAGGGACAGCGATGTTTGGAAAAACTGCGTTAATGTTGTCCAGGTAATGTTAACGGATGACAATCATAAAAAATAGCTGGCTGGATAATCAACAATCTCTGTGGTTAGATTTCTTCTTCCAGTCATCGCTTGTATTTCTCTTATTACAGCTATTACTGAAAAGAATGTATAGTTTTTTTTCTCTTGACATGCAGTAGTATCAACAACGGCCATACACTGTCTCACAAGCCAACATCATTATCTTAAATTTTTTTAATATTTTAAATAAAATACTTTCTTCCAAGCAAATGGATCCTTTTGTTATTTATTCAAAATCTGCAAACGCTGAATCGACGCAACCAAAGACTCCTATTTTGGCTGGTATGGTATATTGGCTGGGTGAAAACCAATTGAGGCAATGTACGAGTTCGTTCGAGTACGAGCTCGTTCGTATTGTGCATACAATCGCAGTAGCGTTGACATTGGGGTGGAGGCCGGAGGAGCTACGTTTAGACCCGGGATTATAATAAAGAATTTGTCATTGAGCGCAGTGCGGAAAATGATACTTTGGTAGACGGATAGATGCTTCGTTTGATTTAATGAGAATTTTTGTCCGGGCTTAGAAAGTTCTTTGCAAGCTCAGTTGTAGCAGTTTTGCATTCTTGTATAGGTTTTGAATTATTGACGCAATCCCGGTCAAACCAATCAGAAAAAACAGTTCTTTTGTCTGAAATGACATTAAATTTATTCGACATGATATATTGTTGAAAATCTGTTTTATGACGAAAAGCGTCCGAAGCAATAAACGTGGCTCTAAACACTGTGCAAGTGTTGTTGAAAAGTTTCAACAAGTAGGTTGTTGCTGGAAGACAGGTTGATGGCACACGGTGAGACCTACAGTTGTAGGCTAGTAGTAATTCATTGAGGAGCCGCGGGCCAGATGAGTTTGCTTGGCGGGCCGTAGGTTGCCGACCCCTGAGAGATAATCTAGGGTGGTGAGGATAAACCCCAGTCTCAAACGAAAAAGATTCGTTTCTGAAACATACAAAAATTAAACAACGAGACCTACAACTTTCGAAGGTAAGATAAGTGCTAAGGATCTCAATCAATCTCGTAGCAGCCTATGTATTCAATAGACTTGATGGCTGATACATAGAAAAGTTGCGGTTTGGTAACTTCGGTTAACATGCAAATTGATGCCGTGGTTTAAGTATCTCAAAAAACAACGTCAACAACCATTTGGCGTGGTGGCCCTATGTTAGGTTTATCGCTTAGTACCGTAATGAGATGTTAAATGAATAGATTCAATTGGTAATAGTAAAGTAAATCTTGCTATAAAATCGAAACTCTTGCTATGGAACGGTATGCGTTGATCTACAAACAAAAAATAGAATGCAGCACGTACTGAAGATTTCCTTGTTTTCATCAACTGTGATTCTATTTTTTGTAGTAAACCGTAAAGAAACACCTCAACCACACCAGGTGAACATTCAGCAATCTTCTTCATTGTATCGGCGGGAACGATGCAGCTTATCTTTGACAAAACTTTTCTGAAATTAAATTATTAGGTTCGTTTAGCCACTGAGTTAGTTACAAGAAATTAAATAAATCATAATAGTCTGAGTAACAAAATTCCAATCAAAAGGGATTCAACATTTAACTTGAAACTGTCATACCACAATGTCAAGCAAGACATGGCCCTGTTTTATAGAATATAGATAACATACCGTAATCAATGCATGACAGAATTACTGCAGCTAATTACAACAACAACAACAGTGACAATTGATGTAACGCATAGAATTAAACTAACAAAGGTAGATAACATCATTTTGAAGGCTTTAATAAACTAAACAAGCATTGCGTCTAGAAAACAATGCAGAACATAAGTAAATAAAAGACACCGCCTTGCACGTGAACGGCGCTGCCGCGATCAACGTAAATCTTTAAGCAACAGAACTTCAGGACAATTGACATACAGACTATTAATGTAGCCTACAGTTGATTGCAAAACTGATAGGATAAAATTTACGGAGCACGTCTTTTAGGTGCCTTCCAAATAGGTGCGCACACTGAGGTGTCAGGATATTTAGGTGCGGCGCACAGTAATTTAGGTGCTATTCCCAGTAAAGTCTATTTCATAATCTTCTTGATGGTAATACTGCAGACAGTGGAGTAAGTAGGATTTTCTCATTTTAAATAGCCAAAATAACTGAAAAAAAAACTGAAATGAGCGGGAACCTAAAAAGCTGTGCACTTCTGGCTGGGAGACTGTTAATACGACCCTTCTACCCTAGACCACCCCTAAACAATAACATGCTTGCACTTCACAATAGCATGCGTATGCCACTGATTGCAGATTATATCAGCTTGGCAGATATTTTATTCATTGCTTAATAAAATCTTCATCCTTATACCTCATGCACCTGTTCAAACAAAAAAGCTTGGTAAGTGGGTTCTTGGCTGTACTTGCATAGTCCATGGTCAGGCACTGTACAGTGTACACCAATATGTTTTAAACTGAAATTCACTTTGCAACACAGCGGGGAAAATTGTTGCATAATCAAGCATTATGAGAATGATTATATCAGTGTAATTTGACCAGGTATATCTATAACTACGGGATTGGAAACTCTGTGGAAGTAAAAAACCATTTTATATACCAGTAGGGTCACTTTTCTTTGTGCGCTGCTGTGATAAATAATCACATAAATTGACCTCAAAGGGGCAGCAAGTAGTAGGCTAAACGAACAACCAAAAGTATAACAATCAGTTCACCTGCTGTAAATTGTAAGGTCTACGCTTGCCTGGTTTGTTTATTTGTTCGTATTCCATTAGTGTTGTATTTTGTTTGCTGCTTAAAAAATTTCCAGAATGACTAATGGACTATTGGTTTTAGTTCTGATGACATCGTAAACGCATTGGTTTCGTACTGGATTGGTCTGTGAACAATGATGATACAGCAGCATATTTCACTGATTGCTGAACACTTCTCATTTACTTTTGATCCGATTTGCAGTAGCCTAGCAAAATACTAAAGAACAACAGTACCGTAGGCAGTTTTTGGACTGTTGCATTCATTCATTTTTTGGATTCATCGTTTTTTTTTCTTCTAGCAGCGTAAATGTACTTTTATACATTAATTAAGTTTTAATGTGAGTGTACATTTTGTATTATTATTGTAAAATCGAATTTTGTATATCTTTTAGTCGGTATTTTATTTTGTTAATCTTTCTGTAGTCGTAGACTCGGAGTAATGTGATGACTCTACTGATGTATAGCACTGGATAGAGTTTCCAATCCCGTAGTTATAGATATCCCTGAATTTGACACACTGAATAGCACCTAAATGACCGGGCGCCACAGTGTCTGCACCTATTTGGCAAGCACCTAAATGACGTGGAGCCAAAATTCAAATTACAATGCAAAACATGCATTTCAACTTTTTGCAAAATGTATGTAACTGCAATAACTAAAATGACAGTAGGTATTAACCACGTTAGCTTGCTTTATTGACAAAGTAGCCTACTGTTTTTGTATGATAGCTAAAACCAACAAAAAATGTTTGGCTAATTACCTGTTTAAAGTACCCCAGTTATTTAATTTCTGATTAACAGAGTTTGCTGAAACATAGTTATGTATTTCCACCAGCCTGGGAAAATAATGATGCATGATTTCTGCAACCAGTACTGAAAAATATACAATTAAACACATATGAAAACTACAGAAACTGCTGTAAGTTAACGTGGAGTTCTAAAATGTGTTAATTAGCAAGAGTTTTTTGTCAGTGAAAAAATAATCCACATGCTCAGCAAGTGATACCAATGAACCACCAAAATTTAAGTGCTTCCAATGATGAAGATGAGGACTGTTGGGATGATGAAGCCTGGGAAATGGTGCCAGTGATGACCATGTTAATAGTCAACCTCTTTTGTTGTCTTAGTTTCTTTTATTAGTTTGTTTATTTCTTTCATTTCTGTCGTCGCATATAGCCTATCATGATGAGTACATGTTCTCAAAGTTTGGCGAATTGGCAGTGTAGTCGACTGATGCAGGTTAGCTTATTGATAAAAAGATTCAAATTTAATAAACTTGAATCTGCCAACTTTGTGTGGTACTCGCTACTTTTTGTGATTATGTTTTCATACTACTCATCCTTTTGGATCCTTGGTGAAGTCAAAAAAAGATTTTAAAGAAAAACTTAGTGACAAAGTTTTATTTTTAGTAACTTAAAGATGTCTTGATTATTTCAGAACATATATTTCAGAGAAGCAAAAGTGCAAATTTTGTCCAGGATTTAAATTTTAGACAGATTGTTTGTGCAAAAAAAACAAAACAACTCATATCCTTAAGTACAAATAATGCCATTACAAGTCGTTGAAGTCAACAATTTGTTAAGCTTTGAAACCAGCCATAGAGCCAGCTTTGAATTTGGTATAATATATATAATTATATTCATGAAGCTATGTATTCTTTTGCAATCATTTTAGTAAACAATATAATTTATGGCATTATATTTATAACAGTATAATGGCATCAAAACATCAAACACTATTTAATCTACTTAACAATACGTATAACCCAAGTAAAAGTTGCAGCAGGCAAATAACTTGTGATTACTTCACACTTACATCCATCACTAAAGTCCCGAGTTATATTTTTCTTTTTTCGAGAAAGAGGAATGCTGTCGATCCATGAAAACAATGATTGAAGTGATTCATCATCCAGCTCACCTTCATAGTGCGCCATTGTTGCTGGCTGCTGCTTGATAACTTGAAAACAGACAAATCGACTACAAGACAAAGTTTATACACAAAACAAACATTATTCTTAAAGGTTTTAAAAGCAAGTAATAAATATTTTCAGTGAAGGAAAATTAAATTTTAAAATATTCTAGGTAAGGGAACGTTCAAATATTACGTAACGCTTTTTTTCCGAATTTTTGACCCCCCCCTCCCCCATGTAACGCCAACGTAACGCTTTTTTCAACCCCCCCCTCCCCCATGTAACGCTTTTTCACTACGAATTCAGCACAAAAAACTACCATTCCGTACTCCAAAGCGTTACGTAACGTTTTGCTTGAACCCCCTCCCCCCCAATGTGACGCTAACGTAACGCTTTGCATAAACCCCCCCCTCTCCCTCGAAGGCGTTACGTAATATTTGAACGTTCCCTAACGGTAACTGGACATTTTGTCAGCCAGACTGACTGACTTTATAAAGGATCCTGGAATAGGTAAAAACTACCAGGTTAGCAGCAAAACAACACTGAAAAATATTGAAATAAAGAGATTTGCAAACTACAAAGCTTAAATAAGCACAAAACTGCCAGCCGATTTGAGTGAGAATGTAGAAGATCCCTAAAAGACATGGTGAAAACGATTGGGTGAAGTACGAGATGCAGCAGGATGAGCAATGAGCATGGGTTTGAAACCTGTCAGAAGATATTTCATTTTCTTGAGGATGATCATGACATCTTTCATGTCACGTCATTGTCTAGATATGTTCTACAGCTATAATACTGAGTGGTGACTTTCTGTCCGTTAAACTACATCTAGTGGTGTTTTTTTGCACAGTCTGCTACATACTCAGGTTTTAAGTAAGTTGACAAGCTTAATAATGCTATTTAACCCATGGCTGGGTTGCAGACAGATGCTACTGCTGCATGCCAGAGCAGACCTGGAAGTAATAAAACAGGGAAAATTATATATTCCCCATAACTCCAGAGTTACCACATCAGAGCATTTGCCACAAGTTGCAGTTTTGACATCAAGGTCAAGACATAGCTTTATAGTAAAAAATATCATTGAAAATTTTTTCAAACACTACATTGATAAGGTATGCTTTAAGAAGTATATAACCTGTTTAAAAAGACACAAAAAGGGTTATAGTCAATCATCATTTTTGTTTTTTATCTCACTCACTGCTCTTTCTATTGCCAACTTTCTTTTTGTATTTATATTTTGCTATCACACATTATTGCAGGCTGCACAGTGCACACAACTTAAATAGCCTACACTTTTATTTTTAACAAAAATTTTCTTCCAGGCCTATATGACATTTTCTACATTCCTTGAACTTTTTCCTATCAAATCCCACAGTTCTTATCACAGCTGCTTCGCATTGGCTGCTTCTATTTATCTGATCACCCAAGTAATGGAAGAATGTCGGATGTCGCTAGTTTTAATGCCATGACAGAAACCTTCATTGCAATCTAACTAAATCCTTCCTTTCATCACATAATCTACAGTTCAGTTTATTTCGTGAAAAAAAAAGATCTATATGTACAAAACACAACAACAAAACACAAATAATTCACAAAACAAAAGATGGCAGCGAAAGACCAAACGATTACCAAAGTTAGCTGCCACCCAAACATTTAAACAAACAACATAAAAAAATTAGGTACAATAATTAAACACAAATAGTGACTAATAAGTAAAATAACCCACAAATAATACACTTTGTCTGTCTTGTAGACGCTTTCCTTGTATTGACACATCTTCCATGTTACCCACTTTTTTATACTATTTGCTTAATATGACCAATCACTTTTTACGACTATTTTAGAACAGGTCAAAAATTTTACCATACAAAATAAAGAGATTTAATGTTTTGAGCTTGTTTTACCCAAAGCTAACTTTTGTTTTGGTATTTGAAATTAATATAGGGTTCAATAATTAATTCAGGGGACGAAATAGGTTGCATCCATGCGAAACTACCAGGAATAACCAATCACGGCTTTGTTAGTCTGAGAATAAAGATTCAAAACCAACCATCCAGAATTAATTCTTTTAAGGGTGATTAAGTTCCAACAGAAATATTTGTTCTATATTTTTTCCACATTGCTAAACACATGGCTACTTCTAACTATAGAGTGAAACTAATGGATGCAACCTATTTTGTCCCCTAAACAATTTGTACCCTGATTTCGTCCAATGAAATCGAAGTATGAAGTGTTCTGGGAACGAAATAGGTTGAATCCTTGGCTTAAACATTTCTAACCCTGACGCCATTGCATAGCACGAACAATTGTTGAGAGAATATAATTTCCAGCGCAATCTAGCGCGCATCCAGAAAATGTTAATACTGTATCCCTTAGCTTCCATTTAAGCAGAAAAGCTTTGGATTACTCCATTCACTAAGTGCCACTGAATGGAGACTGGAGAGCAGTCCTGAAATGCGTTGCTTAAGCGCAATTCTATTTCTATTCATTAGGTGCCGCTGAATAGAAAGCAGTCCTGAAATACATTGCTCAAGCGCAATTCTATTGTAGTTATGTAGCATGTAGCCTATTAGATTACTGTCACTCGTTGCACTTGGAGCACTTTCAAAAAAAGTTTCCACAGCTTAAGAATACAACTATTTTTTTCATTCAGCGCTGTATTCACTCAGGCAACAATCCGATAATGTCTTTGATGAATTCTGACTGCTTTTACAGATCAGACCACTTCAAACGTTATCAGCAGGCTGTTTTTATCCTGATCATTAATTGACCATACTGGCTGGTTTGCTTGTTTTGTCGTTTTTGTGTGGTTAATACTATGGACAAAGTTTTGTCTGCAATAAACTTGTAATGGTAAAAATAATCGAATAAGAAAATTCCTTTGAGGTGCAATTGTTCAAATGCGATAGCTTCTCTTTTCCAAGACAACCTAATTGAAAGAGAGTTGCCAGATGCTTATAAAACTTTTAGTTTATAAGATAAAAATACAGTAATTTGAAAGCTGAAGCACAAAACGCTGTATTTAACTATAACTAATTTCTAAAACGATCTATAAAAGGAAATAAGCCTTCTTGTACTTAAATTTTTAGTACTCTGTAAAAGCACAGGATTATTGTGACAAGTTCATCATCATCATCATCGGCGTATGAGCAAATCTTTCCAGGCTAGCCTATATTGGATGGCTAGGAAATCATCAGCCACTCAACAGTCTCGTCGTCCAGGACTCTCAGACCACGCGCACCGTGTGGAGGCCGGTAGGTTAGACAGTGGTGGATAACATGGTCTTTGGTCTGTTCAGTGGCACCATACTCGCATTCTGATGAAGGAGCCATGCCTCACTTGTGTAATGTGTCTGTCCGAAGAAAAGCGGCGGACGCCAGTTTGCAGGCGGTTAAGCCTGACCCGCGCAAGCCTTCAGTTCAGTTGTACTTGCAAGGGACATCCCCGTTGGACGGGGATCGGCGTCGAGTATGAAGCCACGGAGCGTAGAGGTGTAGTTGGAGTGGCAAAACCACACCTCCACGCTCCGTGACTTCACACCCGACGCCGATCCACGTCCACCGGGGATGTCCCTTGCAAGGCTTGCGTTTTGCCAATAGCAATAGTACAGTAGTTATAGCCACCCATTGGCTTAGCCTTAGGCCTATCATTGCATTACTTATTGTGGTTAATAGGGAACTATTTTTTTTGTTTATTATCAGTAGGCGAAACGTTGATTATTACAAAAATAGTAGGCTATAATATGGTATGCTCATAATATTATGCATCAAAAGCATAACCATGTTTAAGCTTCCTCCTAGCACAGTCTCCAGTTAAGCTTTTACCTAGCCTATTAGGTTTATATTAAGACTTGAGAAGAAAACTAAAGATAGCCACGCGTTTTTTTACTACGTTTTTGAAGTTGAAAAGACAAGCGTGCAAAAGCTGCTATAGTTAGAACAAACCCGACTTGTGAGTTGTTGGCACACCATTTCTTGTTTTATTATTAGAAAAGCTATTACTTTTGAATCGTGGAACTTTTAACGCAGTGTAACTTGGAATAATTTCAACCAAGATTTGAACATGCAAGTATTTGGGACTTTGGGTTTTGAAAAAATCTGGAAATTCTTTCAATTGACATTCTTATTGCTTAGGTTTTCTGCCGATGTCAGTATTTTAATTCAGTCTTGCCAAGTACGGAAACTGTATTTGGTGAAATTTTAAAGGGAGAAAACTTTTATTTTGTCTGTTGCAATAACAGTATGGTACAATTACAATTATACACAATACGAATAAAATAGCACCATAGCAATCTAGATACCACAACAGACAGGAAGCTGCTACAGACTACATCAGTCATCGATTCAGCTACTTCCCTATTCTAAATGTGACAAATGTCAAGCATTGGAAAATTACGTTTTAGTTATTTTCCTGTTTCCTTTTTCTTAATTTGCTGTTCACTACAATGTTCGCGTCAGCAATGAAAAATTAAGTTGAAAAGAAATTAAAAAAGTAACAAGTTTGGCAGTTTTACATACTTGCTGATTGTAAGCTTTAAACGTCTGACGCAGGCTTGGTCACTGAGCAGCGATAGCCGATATCTGTTATTAACTTATTATCCATAAGTTATAGATAGGATAGATATCCCTGTCATTGAGATGGGCGGAATAAAGCTTCTGATTGCTGTTGTCTGTGAGCTATTCCATCCACTAGGTGCCGCTGAATGGAGAATAGTCCTCAAATACTTTGTTCAAGCGCACGCCCCTTGAACCGAACCAGCAACGTTTGATTTTGCGGTATCTTCGTGAAACAAGTTAACAAATGCAAGAAAAATTTGGAAATTTTGAGGAAGATTTGACTAGAAAGAGATTGTGGAGCCGGATATTTTTCTTCCAAAAACCATTCTTTTTATCATGTGAAGTTCTTTAATTAAACAATTAGCCGTACGGTAGATGAACAAGTTTGGCTTTAAAGCGCAAGTGAAGAAAGTAATTGGTAGGAGCCTGGCAACTCTAGAAAAGTTAAAACCAAAGTTGCCAGGTTGGCGTCCGGAAAACCTTACCTGGCGTTCTGGCACTACAGTATGTCTATGTGTTCTATGCAGGTAGAAATGTAGCCTAGGTATAAGTAGCGGTGCAATGAGTAGCAACCCGGCTTATACACAGCTGAAGTCATGACACGACATCCCGAGCACAGTAGTGGTGGGGATGACCAGAGAACGAGGTTTATATTTCTTGTACATCAGGTTAATTGTATTAGAAAGGAATGAATCGTCATATCAAAACGGAAAAGGAGGCTGACTGGTCTTACACCTAGGGATGCACAATACAGAATACCTGGCTATTCTAGAATATTCTAGAATACTTAATTTCGAATCCAGAATTTCGAATCTATTCTGAAATTACGTGGCAATTTTTTCCAAATAATATTGAACAAAAAGCAAAAATATTTGTACCACTTTCAGCTTCACCCTGTTGCTGTTGCCGCTGTAACGATCGCAAAGCTTCTGCTGCCTTGTGTGACTGCTTAAAATATTGCATCAGGTGCCTTGCAGCTGCAAGAGCAGATTTTATAGCATTTAAGGAACAAACATCTTTGATACACAATTGCAGAGTATGTGCCGAGCATCGAACATGCGTCCAGTTATGCCGTTCATTTAAAATATCACATGCACGACGGTCCCACGAATTACCCATAAGTACCCATAAGCACCATAAGTACCCATAAGCCCCATAAGTCGCGTCGAATTACCCATAAGTACCCATAAGTCGCGTCGAATTACCCATAAGCCCCATAAGTCGCGTCGAATTACCCATAAGCCCCATAAGTCGCGTCGAATTACCCATAAGCCCCATAAGTCGCGTCGAATTACCCATAAGTACCCATAAGTCGCGTCGAATTACCCATAAGCCCCATAAGTCGCGTCGAATTACCCATAAGCCCCATAAGTCGCGTCGAATTACCCATAAGCCCCATAAGTCGCGTCGAATTACCCATAAGCCCCATAAGTCGCGTCGAATTACCCATAAGCCCCATAAGTCGCGTCGAATTACCCATAAGCACCATAAGTAGCATTGAATTACATAGAAGTAACGTCGAATTACCCATAAGCCTGTATAGTGTAGAGTGTAGTCTATAGCCGTCTAGAAGCCTAGTAGTCGGCTGCATAGCCGAGTGGTGAGGAGCACGGGCTGGGCGTTCCAAAATATAGTTCGACACCGCTCAAGAGCAGGACACTTGAAGGCATGCCTAAAGGTGGACACGAAGATTGGCTTCGTTGCCTTCCCGTCCGCTTATGTGTAATCTGCAGTTTGCTGCAGCAGATGGAGTGTTTTGTCCGATAAAACACCTTAACATTGGACAATTTTCCCTATGAACCAGGTGACTGCAGCATAGCAATCGTTCTCGCACTCAGCCAGAGACTTAATTCTTGCTTTAAACTTGATAATTAAAGAAAAAAAAGAATAATGGCAAGGGTGGGAATCAAACCCGTGTCACCAAATTCAATAGCCCTTCGGCTATACCATTCCGCCACGCAAGCGCTCGTGAAATCTTCGCTTAATTTGGTTTATATCGGTAATGTTTCGAGAACGCTCACAATATTATCAGTTTAGCTTGTTTTTATTTCTGACCATCACAACGAAAAAACAATATACGACAAACTTGTCAGAGGTCTATAAAAGGTAGAAGCGACAAAACGCAGACGTTATAACGTGCATGATACCAAAGCAGGACAATCAGTTTAAGTGACATGATCGCAAGTCGCAACAGCGACTTGCAGATTACATATACGCTGACATGAAGGCGTAAGTAATTCCACATTGCTTATGGGTAATTCGACGCGACTTATGGGTAATTCGACGCGAGTCGAATTACCCATAAGCCCCATAAGTCGCGTCGAATTACCCATAGGCACCATAGGTAGCATTGAATTACATAAAAGTAACGTCGAATTACCCATAAGCCTGTATAGTGTAGAGTGTAGTCTATAGCCGTCTAGAAGCCTAGTAGTCGGCTGCATAGCCGAGTGGTGAGGAGCACGGGCTGGGCGTTCCAAAATATAGTTCGACACCGCTCAAGAGCAGGACACTTGAAGGCATGCCTAAAGGTGGACACGAAGATTGGCTTCGTTGCCTTCCCGTCCGCTTATGTGTAATCTGCAGTTTGCTGCAGCAGATGGAGTGTTTTGTCCCATAAAACACCTTAACATTGGACAATTTTCCCTATGAACCAGGTGACTGTAACATAGCAATCGTTCTCGCACTCAGCCAGAGACTTAATTCTTGCTTTAAACTTGATAATTAAAGAAAAAAAAAGAAAAATGGCAAGGGTGGGAATCAAACCCGTGTCACCAAATTCAATAGCCCTTCGGCTATACCATTCCGCCACGCAAGCGCTCGTCAAATCTTCGCTTAATTTGGTTTATATCGGTAATGTTTCGAGAACGCTCACAATATTATCACTATCAGTTTAGTTTGTTTTTATTTCTGATCATCACAACGAAAAAACAATATACGACAAACTTGGCAGAGGTCTATAAAAGGTAGAAGCGACAAAACGCGGACGTTATAACGTGCATGATACCAAAGCAGGACAATCAGTTTAACATGACACGGTCGCAAGTCGCAACAGCAACCTGCAGATTACATATACGCTGACATGAGGCGTAAGTAATTCCACATTGCTTATGGATAATTCGACGCGACTTATGGGGCATTTGGGTAATTCGACGCGACTTATGGGGCTTATGGGTAATTCGACTTGCGTCGAATTACCCATAAGTCGTGTCGAATTACCCATAAGCAACGTGGAATTACTTACGCCTTCATGTCAGCGTATATGTAATCTGCAAGTTGCGATTTGCGATCATGTCACTTAAACTGATTGTCCTGCTTTGGTATCATGCACGTTATAACGTCCGCGTTTTGTCGCTTCTACCTTTTATAGACCTCTGCCAAGTTTGTCGTATATTGTTTTTTCGTTGTGATGATCAGAAATAAAAACAAACTAAACTGATAATATTGTGAGCGTTCTCGAAACATTACCGATATAAACCAAATTAAGCGAAGATTTCACGAGCGCTTGCGTGGCGAATGGTATAGCCGAAGGGCTATTGAATTTGGTGACTCGGGTTTGATTCCCACCCTTGCCATTATTCTTTTTTTTCTTTAATTATCAAGTTTAAAGCAAGAATTAAGTCTCTGGCTGAGTGCGAGAACGATTGCTATGCTGCAGTCACCTGGTTCATAGGGAAAATTGTCCAATGTTAAGGTGTTTTATGGGACAAAACACTCCATCTGCTGCAGCAAACTGCAGATTACACATAAGCGGACGGGAAGGCAACGAAGCCAATCTTCGTGTCCACCTTTAGGCATGCCTTCAAGTGTCCTGCTCTTGAGCGGTGTCGAACTATATTTTGGAACGCCCAGCCCGTGCTCCTCACCACTCGGCCATGCAGCCGACTACTAGGCTTCTAGACGGCTATAGACTACACTCTACACTATATGGGTAATTCGACGTTACTTCTATGTAATTCAATGCTACTTATGGTGCCTATGGATAATTCGACGCGACTTATGGGGCTTATGGGTAATTCGACGCGCCCTGCTCCTCACCACTCGGCTATGCAGCCGACTACTAGGCTTCTAGACGGCTATAGACTACACTCTACACTATACAGGCTTATGGGTAATTCGACGTTACTTCTATGTAATTCAATGCTACTTATGGTGCCTATGGGTAATTCGACGCGACTTATGGGGCTTATGGGTAATTCGACGCGACTTACGGGGCTTATGGGTAATTCGACGCGACTTATGGGGCTTACGGGTAATTCGACGCGACTTATGGGGCTTATGGGTAATTCGACGCAACTTATGGGGCTTATGGGCAATTTGACGCGACTTATGGGGCTTATGGGTAATTCGACGCGACTTATGGGTAATTCGACGCGACTTATGGTGCTTATGGGTACTTATGGGTACTTATGGGGCTTATGGGTAATTCGTGGGACCCCATGCACGAACCATGTTACTACCGTTGTTTGATGCCACAGCAAATATTTGACTAGGGCTCAGTGAATACTCCTCAAGTGTCAACTCAATCCAATCTGCTACATTATCACAAGCGTGTGAGTCCATGACTTGCTTAGTAGCTATAACAAAAGTTTGTAACTGACTACTCTTGGTGTCCAAGCAGTGAGCTGTTACACCAATGTAGGATTTGTAGGACGTAATGAATCATTTGTGGCCGCACACACAAATTATTCACTCGTACAGGAATGCACTGCATGTGTGCAGTTCTGATAACTGTGTAAAACCTATGAAGGAAGAAAAAAGGCGCTTGGAACGAACAGTCCATGTAGAAAAAAGCCGGCGCCAAGACGGAAAATATCAACTTTACATTTGTTTAACGTCGCACACTGTTCATTTAACAGATTTATTTTCGAATCCTGACATCCGAAAAGAAACTGCAAATGCGATTCGAATACATTGAGATTCGAATCTCTAAGATTCGATATTCTGTATTGTGCATCCCTACTTACACCAAAATTAAGCCATGAACATTAAACAAAACTTCACAGTGTAGATTCTAACGATCTGTTATAGCCTGATGCTGCAAGTTCGTTGTGGCAATATCGAATTGCACTAGCTTTCAGAACACAGTTCCCTAGTCATGTGCTATGACGATTAGTGGATTCACTGCGTTTTGGTTTCAATATGTTTTTTCCCATTGAAAACATTCTTTCAACTGCAGCGCTGGAAGGTATTGGCGTGTTGTAGCGAAAAAAGTATTAAAAAGACATTAAAAACTATATATACGTTGACGCTATACCCTATGCTAAAACACCACGAAAAATTTATGGTGTAGCCTCAAGTGACAAATATCAAAACAAATATGGCCGTAAGCGTTAGCGTAAACAAAAAGTCTACGGCATAGAATTTGCTGCGTATATGTAGGCTAAATCTCTGGGTATAAGCTACTGATACTAAGCGCTGGTTGCTTCAGCTTAAGAGAAATCTGTATTGATTAAAAATGTACCGCTCAGAGCATGTAGCCATAACACATTGATTGCAATTGGGAATGTAACAAAACGTCCAATGTAAAATGGACATAAAATCATGTATATATATGTATCAATGTCCCAGTTACTAGAATGCAACTAAGCATTCTATGACACTCCGTGTAAAAAAAACAAAGAAGCTGATAGGAAACGCATAAGTGATCTATGGAGAACCTGCTGAGGCTACACAGACTCCAGAAACACAAGAAGCATGGAAATCAACATCAGGGAACGTAAAAACGATATAATTTTGAATACAATGTAAGATAGTATTTATCACTCAATACAATATTAGTTTCAAACAAACCTACCAGTCCACCCATTCAACATGGATGCATTGTGATTAATTGTTTTGTTTGAAGAATGTTCTTTAGCTTATCATTAAATGGAAATGAGTGTTAGAATTATGTATAGTATTCGAATTTTGTTAATGTCAAATTTTTTTGTGTTCACTGTTTGGTTGTTTGTTTTGCTGCTAAGAAAACCCTCAACTTCAAATGAAGTGGAATGGAAGCAGAAGTATCGTACTCTTCAAAAGATGGAAGATCGTTTGGAGAAAATAAAACGAGTATTAAAAAATCATTATCCTTCCCAAGTTGATTATATAGAAGCTCATGTAATGCGAGATATGCCAACAATATATGCTGTGACACCTACTTATGCTAGATTTACACAGAAAGCTGACTTGGTAAGGTTATCACATACCTTATTACATGTCCCAAATTTTCGCTGGATTATTGTTGAAGATTCAGATCACAAAACTAATCTTGTTACCAACTTTTTGAAGATGTCTGGCTTGCAATACACTCATTTAAATGCTAAAACAGATTTAAGTTATAAGCTAAAACCTGATGATCCAAACTGGCTTAAGCCAAGAGGAGTTGATCAGAGAAATGCTGGCTTGGCGTGGGTACGTAAAAATGTTCCTCGGAGTGCTTCTGCTGTTTTGTATTTTATGGACGATGATAATACGTATTCAATAAAATTGTTTGAAGAAATGCGAACTACAAATGTTGGGTCAGTTTGGCCTGTTGGTTTGACTGGAGGACTTAAGTTTGAAGGACCTGGATCATGTAGCAACGGAAAGGTGTCATCTTGGTATACAGCTTGGAAACCAGATAGACCTTTTCCTATTGATATGGCTGGTTTTGCAGTTAATATGAAATTGGTTTTCCAATATCCAGATGCAAGTTTTTCCAACCTGGTTCCGAGAGGTTATCTTGAATCAAACTTTTTAACTGGCTTAAAGTTATCTCGAACTGACATGGAAGCTAAGGCAGAAGACTGTTCCCAAATTCTAGTCTGGCATACAAGGACTGAGAAACCTAAAATGAAGCAAGAGGATAAATTGGTTAAAGCAGGAAACCCATCCAACCCTGATATTGAAGTTTAGCGGAAGCTTATGGAATATGTTTACTTTGTTGCATTTTAATATCTGCTTTTTTTCTCACAGTTACCGAGTCATATTCCATTTATCAATAATCATACAATTCTGATAAACTGCATAATCGATTGCTGAGTGTGTTCCTCAATCCTCATCTTTTATATGTTTGTCTAGTAGCCTAACATGTGCTTGTCCCAATGTCCCACCCCCATGGCAGTTAGTATGTACGCCAAAGCCTCAACACATTTGTGCAACTATTACTAAATCATGTGATTTCACTTTCTTGGTGTCTGCTGAATTGCCGAGTGGTGAGAGGCCTGAAATGATAGGCTACTCGAAACGTCGCCGGTTTGACACTGCTCAATAACATGTGGCTGTGTCCTTGGCAGGACACTTAAGGGTATGCCTAAAGGTGGACTTGAAGATTGGCTTCCTTGTCTTCCTCCCTATACAAACTAATTCTTAAACCACTGGGCGTAAACCTGGATACGACAAACAAAAACTTTCTTAGTGAAGTGTATGTGCCATGTCTGACAAGGCGCTGATTTTCTATTCTTTTGATAGCATTACAAAATAAGCCTCTGCCAGCTTAAAGGACAAAGTGTTTGGGGATATTTAATAGGCTAATTCTAACTGCTGAAACACCCCAGACAGCAAAATCTGTCATTTTTTTATTGATTCAACGTCTTCTGACGTTAAATCACTGTAAAAACGATGAATTTTGCTGTCTGGGGCATTATAGATGTACGGTACACTCAACCTTGTCTTATCAGGCCACATCCTTCAGTTTGTGGGTGTTTCCACGGGTCCACGTCTTTTAGGCGCAGACAGATAGGCGTTGGTCAAATAGGCGCGCACACTGTGGCATCCGGATATTAGGTGCGGAGCACTGTGGCGCCCGTTCATTTAGGTGCTATTGCCAATAAAGTCTGCAGATTGTGTCAGTTCAGCTTTGGCAAAACTTAGTCGGGGTTTTGACGGAAGACTAAGTTACTCTTCACTCAAGCCTACCACCCGCTTGAATATAGGCTACAGTATATTTTTTACTGATGTTTATTGATTAATTAGTGGTAGTTATTATTTGACTTATAAAGGGTGTTTCATTAAGACGGATTGATAATAACAGTAAATAAAACAATGTTAATGGGTAAATTTTATTGATTTCTTTATGGAATTATGTTATTTGGCACATGACAATTATGTGTGAAAAATAAAAACAGTAAATAAAACAATGTTAATGGGTAAATTTTATTGATTTCGTTATGGAATTTATGGTAATGGACTTCATCACTAAAGATGATTTTTTTGTGAAAAATCCTCATCGATTTGTCTTTGCTCGTGCGCCCAATCGGCGAACGTACAACGCTTCAAATGGTCAGCAGGCTTGAGTTCTTGTGTCAATTGAATTTTGTAAGGGTGTAGAGATAAATCTTTCGTCAAAATTCGATGCAACGTGGTTGCGGAGAGGTTCAATTCCTGCGCGCGATGGCGGATAGAGGTGCCTGGACTCTCGGCCACATTCTCATGCACTGCAGCAATGTTTTCAGCTGAACGACATAAACCAGCATGCTGTTTCGAGAGATGATGAAACCTGGGAACCACGGATAACACCATTGCGTGTTACTGCAATGGCAATGCAATTCCATTGCAGTGTTACTGCAATGGAAACGGCAATGGCACACTTTATCAGACTTCATGAAATACCACAAAGCAGTTCTTTTGCTGATTGCAGCAGAAAAATACATCACAGTAAGAACATTTTAAATGTAGGCGATACTCACAATCATTGGCAAAACAGATTTCACAACGTCTCCTTTCTTCTACAAACACAATCCAATGGCAGCCGCGATTTTACAAACGCATAGATTTGGACACTGAGAAGTTGGACTTGCGTCTTTTGTTGCTTGTGACAGTTGGTGATTGAGTCTGCAATGGCCTAACAACCTCGCTGCTTTTTCCAAGGGTTAGCAAAGTTTGTGCCACTTGCCTGCGGAAGTCCAACAAAGAACAGTTTTGTTCTTCAAGCTTTTTGTACACAACGTAGGCATTGGCGACTGTTCGATCAATCACACCAAAGAAATTCCTGTGCCGTGCCACAGAGAGCACAAAGCATAATGAGCTTTGTCAACCCCTCTCATAAATGCATTTATAGTTTTTGATGGCCACAGGTAGGGATGCACAATACAGAATACCTGGCTATTCTAGAATATTCTAGAATACTTAATTTCGAAACCAGAATTTCGAATCTATTCTGAAATTACACGGCAATTTTTTCCAAATATCGAACAAAAAGCAAAAATATTTGTACTTTAGTTTGAATTGTATTAGTATCACATGTCAAACAGAGTACAACATATGATAAATCAAGCATTATACGATGCATCATCAAGCATCATCATACGGTCACACGGAAACGCACTGCCTGTCTGCAGTTCTGAAAAGTCGCTTGGAACAAACAGTCCATGAAGAAAAAAGTTGGTGCGCAAGACGGAAAATATCAACTTTACATTTGTTTAACGTCGCACACTGTTCATTTAACAGATTTATTTTCGAATCCTGATATCCTAAAAGAAACTGCAAATGCGATTCGAATACATTGAGATTCGAACCTCTAAGATTCGATATTCTGTATTGTGCATCCCAAAGGACATTCGAATTCTTTCCTTGAGCTGTCTTTCAGTCACCTTAGTAGGGATGATGGTTGAGTCCCATGGAAGTTGGACAGCATGTGGACTGCTTTCCTGTCCATCCACTTGTAATAAACCAAACCCTCTGCCACTCTATGGTCAAACTGCCCACGGTCCAGTTGTTTATCGGAAGCAACAGTGTGTACTGGGAGCCCTTTTTTATTGGGTCGAACTGTCTTGCATGTAAGGACTTGATTTTTTTTCAGTGTTTTTTACAGCTTCACCGAGGCGAAGTAGTTGCAAAAATATACTTTCTGGTATTTGTTTTGTAAATCATCCGTCAACATTACCACAACCTTTTCATCTAATCCGAAATCTGAGTAAAGTTTGTCATTTTTGCATTCCTTGCCTTGATATACATCAAATCTTCTGATTCTATTTCTATTTAATTTTGTTTTATTCTATTTATTTAATTTCTATTTAATTATTGGATTCTATTTGAATAAGACCTTCTGATGATCCGTTAGGTGAAACAATTTGTAAAGGCTTCAGATAGTAATAACTATATTTGATTCAAATCTTCTGATATACCCATGCATATCATCTCGCACCCAGAGTTTGTATCCTCTTTTTATTGGCTTCATGGGATTGTATTGTTTGATAGAATGCCTCCCCTTGAAGAGAATCATACTTTCATCAATGCTTACATTCTCTGCAACAATACAACTCTTGAAATTTTTCATTTATCTTTGTTAGTATAGAGGCTTAACTTTGTATAGTTTACCTGGTTTGTTTCAGGAATGGAAGCAGGATGTCTTTCAGAATTGTCATTCACGTTTAAATTCGACAATATTTGAGAAAATCTATTGCGAGGCATAGTGGATGCAACCAATGTAACATTCACATCCAAATCTGCCCCCCAATAAAGATGCCATGAAGGCAATCTATGATAGCCCATCAACATATTGATTCCCAAAAAGCCTTCTTCTCTTTCGGACATTGCACGCTTTTGCTTTTGTACTCGGTATAGGTTACTTTGTTCCAGAAGCATTTGTCTGAGGTCAGCATCAACAAACCGCAGAAAATAGTCTCCAGGGGTATTTGCAGTGGCAAACATAGTTTCTTGAGGTTCTGCAAACAAAATTTAAATCATAATTAGCTTCTTTACAATGCACATAATATCCATGAGCATTATTGCATGCAAGATATAAAAACAAAATATGCTAAATTTAGAAGTAATTCAACCAAGTACCTTCAAGTACTGCCACAGTGATTTTTGATTTGCACTTGGCCTGCTGTATAGCATACCTTCGTTGCGATGAATCAAATTTGCTTGCTTCCATATTCACATTTGCTTTCTTCTATAGTTTCTTGCGAATACTGTGAGATGTACCGGCAACTTCATCAGCGCGAGCAGATGTACTGGTATCATCAACTTCTTCACCGTCACTTACATCAGAAGTATTGTTCATGACTACTAACATCCGAACACAGATAATCTGTATCACTTAGATCTATTTCATTTCCAACTTCAGCATCGCTGTCAAACTCTGATTCTTCATTGTAGTTGAAGAATCTGCAAAGTGTGCATCTGCAAAGTTTTCCAATATAACTATTGCATCATTTAGTTGATATTTTGTACTCATTTTGAAGCTGTAATTTTACCGGTACAAACTTTGCTGAAAATATAATACACCATTGTTCAGCTTCTATGCAACACCATAAACACACAAACATACATCAACTTCACAGTGACACACTACCACTGTGTGGTGACAGTAGCATGACGTCAATCTTGGCACATATACGGTGGCCCGATAACTGTTCACCTGGTGATAATCCACTTGATAAATGACTGGACAAGCCGTTCTGCGTTTGTTGCTGGGTAATAAGATGCCCCTGTTAGGTGCACTAACAACTGTCAGTTGTTAGTGCCTCTTTCTTTGCACCTTTCTTTGCCTCAGCCTCTTTCTTTGCACCACTGCTGGAATTCCTCCGATTTAAAACTTGTGGCGTTATCTGATACAATTGTGTGTTGATAGCCAAAATGTGAGAAATCTTCTTCCAGCAGCTCAGTTGTTGCTTGCGTTTCTACTGATGTAGTTGAGTGAATGCCACGTAGGGTGTTGCAAAGTTTAAAACCTATGTTTTAAATATGATTTTCTGACCGGAAATGATGTGAAACGACACCAATCTTTTTTTTAATTTTTAAGGTTTAGGTATCCCACGGTCTCCCCGAAATTTTGCGTTTTGCCGCAAATGAACATAATTATTTTCAAACGCATGCAGTATCTACATTTACATACAGATGCAAAACATTTTTTACTGAAAGTTTACAGCAGAAACGCAGAAAATCAATCACGGCTTGTAAATGCACTGAAAACCAATGAACAACAGACAGAAAATCAGTCAAGAGTTTGTGTACCGATATGAGAAGTTATGCAAAAAAATACAAAAACACGTATGCAAAACATACAAAGTGGTAGAAAATTGAAAAAAATGGGTAAAAATAGTCATTCCCTCAAGGGTGAAGTCTCTTAGTTTGATGTTTGAATAGTCACGAGATGGTTTTGTTTTGCTGTATGTGTGTCTGTCTGTCTCTTCATTTGAGTCGTTGTGTAAGTGTTGGCTCACTTGATCTGACTCAGAGCTTCCGGAAGATTCTCCCATTTCAATTTTTCACACCTCAGGTAGAGGTTCATATTCTACATCTACTACATCATCATTCCTCCCTACTGATCTCCGAGGTACAATGTTAAGTTTTTTGCATCGCTGTCTTGAAGGTCCAGTAAAATCTTTGGAACCTCTGAGGACCTCCAGATGCTCAATTATGACGCTGTCAATTGCCATGTTCAAATGGTCTGCGGAAATTGGCTTTTTGGAAGCTTTTTCAATACGGTACCTCTTCCCTGTTTAGAGGTACAATGCCACAAGCTCTGAAGACTGGAACCAAATTGTCAAGATTCAAGTGTTCCACCAAAGCTTTCAGCTTTGATGAAAAATATTCTTTTGGTAAAGTGTTGAAGTTTTTACCAGCATTTGTCTGCTTCCACGCAGAAATAATGGCTTTTCATTTATTTTTCAGTGGCCTGAAGAATGCCACATCTAAAGGTTGTGTAAGGGGGGTTGAATTGGGAGCAAGCAAATGAAGGAAATGTTGTTCTCGTTGCACTCTTGGAAAACTGTCTCACTCAGATGTGAAAACAAATCGTCCCCAATTGTGCTTCTCTCTTCCTACGAAGAAAGGGAAAGCAGATACTGAAGAACCAGTCCTCAAAAGCCAGCTCATCAAACCAACCACTTGATGATTATGTGTACCATGCACCTTTTGGTCCACCTTCTTTCCATTGTTCATACAGTTTTTTTGCTTTGTAAACTGTGTAAGGTGGCAGTAAGGTCCCATCAGCTGCACCAGAAAACATTGCGCTAACATTGACCTTGCTGTGGTTCTTGACCATCTCTGGGTAGCGGGCTTCTCTACGCACTACGCATTTCTTCTTGCCTGATTGTCTGACAGACCAGTTTTGTCAAGATTGACAATATTGTCGAGTGGCACACTTGCCAGACTTACAGTAAGTTCGTCAAAGTAAGCATTTATGCATTCCTCATCGACTGCTGCTCTTCTGCGAGTAATATTTGTCACCATTCTCTTGCTTAGTTTATTTCATACACAAAATTTATTAATCCATTTTTCCCTAGGAATATTATTCGCCCATCTGCGATTTTCAACTCCCAGTCTATCTAGGTAACCTTTCCCAAACATGCAAATATCTTGTTCCGCTACTAGAATCCCCTAATCTCCCAGAATCTCGATGTGTTTAGCGAGACGATTCTCTTCATCAACGGATAGTTTAATAGGTCATCCATAAGGGGCAGTGTGCTTTTCATTTATTTTATTCCTTAATGTCTCTCTATTAAGCCCATGTTTTTCTGAAGACGTTCTCAAACTCATTCCACCAGCAACATGTTCTTTTGCGGCTTCTATTGTTGCATCATCAAATACTGCATATTTTATTAGACATTGGTTACGATACTTACAGGTAAAAATAGGTATATATCTGAAATGTCAAGAAAGTATAAATAAAACCTTGGTATACCATCACTGAACCACATGAATATGGATTAAGTGGCGGATAAAGTTAGGGTATTTTGTCTCAAGTTGAATGTCCTAACTTTGGCCACCCATGATATTTTCTGTTGAAGTTGGAGTAAGCTTATCAAATTTTAACATGTTACTCTAGCTGCCATATTACGAATATTTCTCTGAAAGTACATGAACCAGAGTCAGTTGTCCACAGTGCATTTTTTCCGATTTTAGCAAGTTTTAAAAATTGGTGAACAGTAATCCCCGTATAGCTGGAGGTTTCACTAAACACCTTTAAGCAATCCACCATAGTCCCTACTGAAGTGTATATGCAATATGAATGTGATAAGCAAAGCCGTTCTGCTCCAGTGCCCTCCTTGAGGGACACTTTTGAGATTACTCCAGGTCCTGTTTGATTGAGCTGAGCATTGATTATTTTGTTAATATTTACGAGCGTGTTCTCTCCTTTTCTGTCAAAGATGGCGTCTTCTATTGCAGGCAACCTGCTAAGTGCGTCAGCGTTGTGCTCCTGCGTTTTTCTATACTCAGTTGAGTAGTCGTATTGCTCAACATGAATGACCAATAACCATCTTGCTAAACGGTTGGCTTCTAAAGCTGGTGTGGCTTTATTTGGCCCAAATAATGCCAGTAGTGGTTTATGTTCAGTGACTAGAATAAATTTTATTCTAAATTTATTGCTAGCGCTTCTTTCTGTATCTGGCTATGACGCCTATGCTTATTGCTTACATGTCAATGTTTTTGACACATTGGCGATTGGTCGTTCTTGAACATCTTGGAAACAATGGAAGAGTATCGCTTCAATTCCGACACTTGACGCATCGCATGATATGCCGACGAGCAGAGAAGGGTCGAAATGAGCCAATACAGAATCTGCGCAGAGCGTTTTCTTTAGAGCCTGAAAAGCTTCTTCCTGTTTTGCGTCGTCCATGTATAGTAGTATACGGCTATTCCTTTCAAGTCAGAGGTAAATTGACTCATCATTTCTTGAAAGCAGCCGGGAGCTGAGCTGATACCAAAAGGTAGTCTCATTTGGAGTAAGACTCCTAGATGGATGGTCACTGCTCAGAGCAAGCTTATTCTGGGCTCAGCGGTATTTGATTATAGGCATCAGCCAAGTCGAGTTTTATGAATCCATAACCACCTCCCAGCTTGTGCATGAGCTCTTCCAGCAGTGGAAAGGGTTGCCTAATGTGTTTCCAGCTGAGAGTTGGCGGTAACAGAATGATCTCCACAAACTCGGAGGGATGCTGTGCTTTGCCCTGGAAGTTTTGTTTTACGTCCAGGCACCACAACCACAGTAGTACCGTAACCATTGAACTGGATTGGTTTTCAAACCCATAAAGCAATGCCAGCGTCATTCGTTTGGGCTGAATCAGACTGTATGGCAAATAGAATCGACCTGGGCTTGACGTTTGGTTTAAATTTGACATCAAGCTCAAAATCTTTTAAACACCCCAATTCTAATTTAAAAAGGTCAGGGAACTCGTTACATAATTGCTTGCAAGCGTTTTGGAGAGATGTGTCTGTGGAAAGATTATCAAAAACACGTTGACATTGTTCGATTTAGATACGTTAGTATTAACTGGAGATATCAATGCGTCCACAGAAATTCGTAACTTAGAAATTGCATCTCTACCAAGTAAATTCAGATCATTAACGTTTGTCACAATAAACGATAAATTATTGCAGTTTACGTCAAAGCCTTCCGTCGTTACGGAATTTGGGTGAAAAATACCCATAACTGACAATTTGTGTTCGGAAGCGGACTTCAATTTCGAACTGCATTGCAGTGGTGGCTTGCTTAGCTGCAACCAACGACTTTTGTATATGAAATTCTCCCCAGCTCCCATATCAATTTCAAAATCATGTTATCAATAGAAACAGATTGTTGGAGCTGAGGTACATTATTACTTGTTTTTACTTTTTGTAATTTGGTTTTAAAAGTCCCCTTAACATGCGCAGTTCGGTTCATTAAACATGCCGGTTCGATGTGTTCCTTCTTGTTGCAATAGTTGCAAATAGAATCTCAGAAATGGCAATCCTTTCCACTTCTAGTGTGGCCCTTCTTCCCGCAGCTTCCACACTGTAAGTTTCTTTTTGGATCTGCTCGGTCTCTATGGTTGAAGGAATTTGCTTGTCCTCTATGCCAGTGCCCTTTTTTTTCGACCATGTTGACTTAGCCAGGTATAAACGTCTTTGAACCGTAAACTGTCTCTTTTGCTACCTTAACAGCATCCTCTGTCTCCAAGGCAGTTTGTATGGCCTTGGCAATATGGCAAAGCTTAATACTTCAACGTCTACTTGAATAAGGCTTTTGTTTCAACACCGCTTCATTGTTGACGGAGCAAATAAAGCGTGTGCACATGGCCTCGCCTTGAGCGTCCTTAATGGAAGAAAAAGCGCATGTTGAAGCGTCCTGTCAGGTTGTAGCTGCTAACGTGTTGAATGGACTCGCCTGGGTTGCGGTGCATATCGCTGCAGAACTTAAACCTTTCCCGTATCATAAACCGTTTTGGGTCAAATTGTTCATTTATGAACTTTGTTATTTGTTCTAAAACAAGTTCATTTATCTTCACAGGAGGGCTCTGTTGTGCTGCAAGATTCTACAACTTCTTGTATATGACTGCACTTTGATTTGTCGGGGAGCATCATATGTCACTACATAGCACAGTCACTAAGTGTTGGTCAAAAATTATCAAAAACAAAGAAATCACTACAAAGTAAAAAAAAGTCCAATTGCACATCAAGAATGTGATAATTTGCAAATAAGTTATCATTTCATACAATCAGTCGCACCTACATGTAATACCGTACCGTACTGCTTTTCATTGGCCTCAAATCAGCCTTTTTAGTTTACTCATTTTTAATAGGATTATGCTATCGTATTTATGTGGTTAGTACAATATGCTCCAGAGTGCTGTCGAACTGATGTTATTTCGAGCGATGTCACTGTCAGCACTCGGCCAAATTTGCCACGCAGCAGCCAAATTTGTTTCAGTCATTGTCATGAATTTCTGCAGCTATTGTTAAAACAATTAAATTCGTATATGAAGCCTCTAGTCCAGTGGTTCACAACCGGGGTTCCGTGAAAGTTTCCGAGTTTGCAGCATGATTGATAAATTACGCAATTTAAAGATTGGTTGGTTGTGTTTTATTTGTATATTACCGTGATTTTCAAACTGTATTTCCTAACGAACTGGTGCGATATCCTTTAAACTTTCAAAGGACATTGCAAAGAGGTTTGGTTTCCTAACTAAAAAAAATATCAAAGAAATGAATTAATTTTTTAATAAGTCTATGTTCACCTTAATTCTTTTGAGACAGCAGTCTATTGATCAATGCCTAACTTAGAAATGCAAACGTTCCTCAGCAGTGTCTCACCACTCACAGTTTTGCAATGACAAAGATTATAACGAATTAATATTGATTAGAAATGAAAAAAGGGAGAAATTGTTTGTAAGGTCGCAAAATTCTGTTGATTTTTGATAAAATTTATAGAAAAACATCAAATCAACATATAGATTACTGATTTTTGATGCTGATGTGCCAACATAAATCTCATAACATAATTTCGTCAATGTCAGCAATCGGCGTATGTGCGTCGCGAGTTCAGCAAATTATTCTAAGTGTGTCGTTTCGAAACTTATGAAACATTTGATTCCATTATAAGAGAAGCGACATACTAAAATTTCAGATAATTTTTTTAAGGGTCCGCGACTGCTTCAAAGGTACCAAAAGGGGTCCGCCAAAACAAAAAAGTTGAGAACCACTGCTCTAGTCTATGTGTACGACTATTATTAATTAATTTCACTTTTTGTTGTTTCTTTGTTTTTCACATTAATACACTGCAGTATCCCTTGATTTTAACTGATTTTTGAAAATGTCATCGTATTGATGTTTTCCAATCCATGTGCTGTACTGTTCTTTTTTTTACCTATCTTACGTGCGTGGCTTATTCTTCAGTTTAGTAGATTTGTTTCACTTGGGCAAGCTGCACTATGGTTTGTATTTACCAGCTTTAGATTGTGCGCTAATAATATTTATATTGTGTAGAATCAGTGTTTCCAGCAGGTTTTCACTCATACATTCATGTATGTGCATTTTCACATCAAAGCTTGAAATTCAGCGTGATGTTGAAACGATTGGTGCGCAGCGCAAAGCCTGCGTTAGCGTATTCTCATGTAATTGGACAGAAGAGTCCTGGTGTGGTATTTCTTCCTGGTTTTATGTCCAACATGAACGGGAGGAAGGCACGAGCACTTGAAGAGTGGTGTAGGTGGTATTATTATATTATATGATATTGTGAAATAGTACATATATCAGTTGTTTGTTGTAGAAGAATTCAATAATTGTGGAATATGATTATCTATTTGTTGTAAACCAACTTGTAATTTTCTCAAATAAATTTCTCTATTTTGGTACATTCGCGAAGAATTTTTT
Source organism: Aplidium turbinatum (assembly GCF_918807975.1). Taxonomy (NCBI): domain Eukaryota; kingdom Metazoa; phylum Chordata; class Ascidiacea; order Aplousobranchia; family Polyclinidae; genus Aplidium; species Aplidium turbinatum. The sequence continues at coordinate 27,486,052 of NC_137475.1, read as the reverse complement.
AACTCACATGCAATAACAAAATTGAACAATAAAACATTGGTTTTATGATGTGCATGCGAATTTGGTATTGTGCATTTGGTTGTAGGCCTACTTCAATTACGTCTGCATCAGAACTAGGCTGCATCACCTAATGTCTTCTTTTATTGTCGTACTTGATTCCAAGCATTGACTGCCTCCTGCATGAAAAGTTTCCAAGATCCTCTGTTGTTTGCTGTGTGTAGTAGATGTATGTTGGTGTTGGTTTTGTCAGGTTATACCTTACCTAATGTGCATAGTTTGTAAACTGAAGTCGCTTTAGTGTAAGATACTTTGTTGGAAAACTGTCTGCAATCGTACAAAAGACAACCGATTTGTTGGTTGAAGAATAAAATGCGCCTGAAGTGTAACATGCACTCGAAAATCCGGTCTTGCGTATATCACAGCAAGGTGTCACCTCCCATCTTTCACTTACAGCTGTTGTTGGCTAGTTCAGTTGGCTAAATGGTGTAAAACACCAACTGGGTGGCCTTTGTGGCAGTGCCTTGATGCTTAACTCCCATCTGTTTAGTTTCCGTTAGTTATGATCAGTGGCGACAGCATGTTTTTTTTTTCGTAAAGAGAGCAGCTGAAAATTTGAATCCAAACTGAAGAGCGTAGCAGAAATTTTAGTAAAATGCTGTTTTGTTCGAATTGACTTTGGGGTAGGCTACTTTTTCAATACTTAAAACACTTGGAAACAATATATAAAACTTTCTTGCTTTAAAATTGCTAACAGTTATGTTTCATTGAAAAAATATTGCTCATAAAATGACTATTTTTTTTTTATTCCCAAAAGCTCTCCAATGAATGTGTTTTTTATTGCCAGAGCGAACGACCACCCATTTGTCCGCTTCGACTACAGAGGAACCGGATCCTCTGAACAACCTTTCCGTACATTTCATGATTGGGTGGAAGATGCTGCTGATGTCATGATAAATTTAACCACAGGACAGCAAGTAAGCATGTCATACTTTTACCCCTATATGCGAACCTTTGTTGACGCTAAATTGACTTTGATTGTAAACCATGATTAAGCTACTAATACTATGTGGCTAATAGTACCAAGCAACCAAACAGCAAACGTTTTTTGCAATATATCTTTTTTCGGACACTGAGAAAATGATGCACATTGAACTAATTAAAGAAACTCCACAAAAAAGACTAGAGATAAGAATTAGGATGCCCCTCTAACAATTGCCGTTAAGTTCTGGATTTTGATAAGCAGGGTTTCGTGAATTCAGTGGTTCTCCGCGCAACTCAAGATCAAGCGACGCTGGTTCGGTTCTCGGGATGTACGCTTGAGCAACGTATTTCCGGACTGCTCTCCATTCACCGGCACTAAGTGGATGGAATAATTCTGCGGAAACTTCACTGTCAATCTCGTTGACCTGACGTGCGTCAGTGGTTCAAAGCCTCTACAGACTACAAGTATGCAAAACTGCCAGGATTAAAAGGAAATTTTCCCAGTCCAACGATAAAGACCAAATCTATTAATTTGTGTGTCAATTTGGGAAAAAAATTTAGTCTACTAACAATTTCAAACGACTTCAGTTAAGCTTTTCTGAAATCACAACTTGCTATTAATTTTCGTTTCAGATCATCGTTGGTTCGAGCATGGGTGCTTGTATTATGCTGCATCTCTCCAAGATGTTTTCTGAAAGAATAGTGGCCTTGATTGGCGTCGCTCCATCTTTTAACTTTGTGAATAATATGCATTTGCGGTTTCAAGATCTAGTACAGCTCGACAAAGAAACACCCATCTACAAGTCGCCATATGGAAATTATGAAATTCCCATCAGCTTTATGAATGACACGGAGAAGTTAGATTTGTTCGGAAAGGACGAAAAGCTTGAGTTATCGTCTCCTTTGCGGATTGTTCACGGAATGAAAGATGATTCAGTGCCCTGGCAGAATTCTTTGGACTTCGTCAATTCACAACATTGTGATTCTCTCCATAACGTTGTTTTGACTTTGAGGAAGCATGGAGATCATCGATTGTCTACTGATGAAGATATTAGGTTAATTGTGGATACTTTAAAATCAATGATTAATGAATTTCATCAAAGAAACTTAACCAAAAAATTATAGAAAACTTTATTTACAACGTGTTGGCAATGTTGGATGGATGTAGACCTACACATCATTGCGTTTAGTTAGTCCAAGTCCCCTCTTAGACTATCTTCTGGATCCACCTCTGACCGTACGTGTACAACAATAAATAGATGCATTTGTAAGAAGCCGTGAGGTGTGATGTCATTGAAGGTACTTCGTGTTGGCCCAGTTGGTGGCAATGATAGTTAAATGACACTGCTTCACAGACGCATGAGATACAAGTTAATTCCGATAAGGTTAGGTTATTGAAATGAAATAAATTTGGGAGCAGCTGACTGGTGGATGACGCAATGGTCTTTTACTGATCCTGGCTAATTAGATTGAATTATTCAACCCTGGGCGTACTTAATCGTTTAACTATGTTTGTAAATTGTATGTTATTGTGATGTAAACTTATTGTGTAATATAGAATCTGATTGGCAAATAAAGTTATTTCTCTCTAATAAGTAGGCCTTGGCATTTTGAGTTGATTCTTATTTTGTAGTAATTATACAGAAGAAAAATGAGCAATGGCAGGGGTAGGAATCAAACCCACGTCATCGACATGACTACTTTCCTACTTCTAAAACCGCTAGGCTGCGCTGCCGACGACGAAACGTACGCCCAATTTATTAGAATTCCTGATTTAAATCCGCCTCGATAGCTCAGTTGGTTAGCGCGTCCCTTCTGGAACGAAGAAGCTTCAAGATCAAGCGGCGCTGGTTCAACTGTCGGGATGTGCGCTTGAGCAACGCACGTTAAGGACTGCTCTCCATTCAGCAGCATCTAATGGATGCAGTACCGTAGCCAGAAATTTTGAAAGGGGGGGGGGGTTGACGACCCAGCGGCGGGGGGTCTGGGGGCCTCCCCCAAAAAATTTTGAAAAATTACTTTGAATTTGGTGCATTCTGAGAGCATTTTCAACAAAAATGTGGATATGAATATTCCTGTAAAATGGTGCTGTCCGGTGGTAGCCTATAGCAAAAGGATAAGATCATGTTTTCTTCGGCATTTTTCGGAAATAAAGCTAAGTCTTTATGTTGTCTTGTTGCTAATTCCTGGCTGAGATGTTTAAATGTTTGGTATTGGCAAAACTCGCTCTTTTAATGCAGTTTTGTTTGAAATTAGACAATTTTTTTTTAGACTAAAAGCATTCTTCTCAATATCGTGACGTCACACGCGTGCCAAAAGGGGGGTTGTAACCCCCAAACCCCCCCCCCTTGGCTACGCCACTGAATGGATGGAATAGTTCCCCGGCAACAAGACTTCAACAATCGGAAACTTCACTCAGTCAATCTCGGTGACCAGGCCTGCGTCAGTGATTCGAAGCCTCTACAAGTATGCGAAACTACCAGGATTAAGCTCTGCAAGAAGCTTTTCCAGTCCGAGAATAAAAATTCAATCAATCAATTTGTTTCCATATTTTTATTGTCCCGGACCGCACGCGTTAATGACGAAAAATAAAATGATTGATTTTGTTTTCATTTTTTTTATCGACAACACCATAGTTTTTATGCGAACCAGTCAAGCGTGAAAGGACAATAATGAACACTGAAGTCTTGAAGAAACAATAAACGGTGCAAGTATAGAATCCGCCACCCTAGTCAATATGACGTCACAAAACGGACGCAACTACTACATAAGGGGTGAAAAAAAGGATGCTGAAAAGCGGCGGAATGAAGGTGATAAAGCGGAATGGATATGGATTTTTTAACAATTTTACTGTGTTTTTACAATAAAAACATTAAACCAACGTCGAGTGTTGAATATAACTACCTAGAATGACAAAAAATTTACCAAATTGCATCAATTCAGCTACAAATTTACCCAATTAAACTTTAAAAATAAAAATATGAAACGTTTCCAACTAAATGTGTTGTAGCTATCTAAGTTCAGCTCGCATTTTAATTTTTACAATAAAAGTACCAATCTAACGCAACTGCAAAGAGTATGTCTTGCTTTACGGACCTGAAAAGTTTCAGGTTTATATCTTATCTACAAATCGGGCAATCGTCGTTCAAACGTAGCCGCTCGGCGACACTTTTTTCCAATGCATTGTAAAGGCGAATCGATCCTTATTCAGTATAAGCCACCCCCTGTTTGCTGTGATCGGTAAATAGTGCTTCCACTAAACTTGCTGTAGTTTTCTCGTTTCTGCTTGGATTTTAACAATTTTGCCATCGTTGGAAAGCACGATCATACGTCTACACGAATCAATTAAACAGTAGCACAAAATAGGTACTAGCTTTATCTTGTAATAACTTAAACTTCACCAACTTGTAACGATTCTCAGCAATTTAATTTTTGCAACAAAATTATTAAATCTTTGCAAACTAAAAGAATATGTCTTGTTTTATGCACATGAAAACTTTCAGGTTTATATCTTATCCACAAAACTGGCAATCGTCGTTCAAACGTAGCCGCTCGGCGACACTTTTTTCCAATGCATTGTAAAGGCGAATCGATCCTTATTCAGTAGCCTATACGCCACCCCCTGTTTACAGTGATCGATAAATAGCGCTTCCACTAAACTTGCTGTAGTTTTCTTGTTTCTGCTCGGATTTTAACAATTTTGCCATCGTTGGAAAGCACAATCATACATCTACCCGAATCAATTGGCTACAAATCCAAAACAAATACTATCTTTATCTTGTAATAACTTAAACTTCACCAATTTGTACCGATTCTCAGCAATTTAATTTTTACAATAAAATCATTAATATTCTGCAAATGGAAAGAGTATGTCTTGCTTTATTCACCTGAAAAGTTTCAGGTTCATATCTTATCTACCAAACGAGCAATCGTCGTTCAAACTTAACCGCCCAGCAAAGCTTTTTTTCAATGCATTGTAAAGGCGAATCGATCCTTATTCAGTATACGCCACCCCCTGTTTGCAGTGATCGATAAATAGTGCTTCTACTAAACTTGCTGTAGTTTTATCGTTTCTGCTCGGATTTTAACAATTTTGCCATCGTTGGAAAGTAAAATTATATATATACCCGAATCAATTAAATGCAAGCACAAATTAAGCACCAGATTTATCTTGTGATAACTTAAACTTCACCAACTTGTAACGATTCTCAGCAATTTAATTTTCACAAAAAAATCATTAATCTTATACAAATTGAAAGAGCATGTCTTGCTTTATGCACCTGAAAAGTTTCAGGTTTATATCTCATCTACCAAACGAGCAATCGTCGTTAAAACTTAACCGCCCAGCGAAGCTTTTTCCAATGCATTGTAAAGGCGAATCGATCCTTATTCAGTATACGCCACCCCCTGTTTGCAGTGATCGATAAATAGTGCTTCTACTAAACTTGCTGTAGTTTTCTTGTTTCTGCTCGGATTTTAACAATTTTGCCATCGTTGGAAAGCACAATCATACATCTACCCGAATCAATTGGCTACAAATCCAAAACAAGTACTATCTTTATCTTGTAATAACTTAAACTTCACCAATTTGTACCGATTCTCAGCAATTTAATTTTTACAATAAAACTATTAATCCTTTACAAATTGAAAGAGCGTGTCTTGCTTTATGCACCTGAAAAGTTTCAGGTTTATATCTCATCTACCAAACGAGCAATCGTTGTTAAAACTTAACCGCCCAGCAAAGCTTTTTCCAATGCATTGTAAAGGCGAATCGATCCTTATTCAGTATACGCCACCCCCTGTTTGCAGTGATCGATAAATAGTGCTTCTACTAAACTTGCTGTAGTTTTATCGTTTCTGCTCGGATTTTAACAATTTTGCCATCGTTGGAAAGTAAAATTATATATATACCCGAATCAATTAAATGCAAGCACAAATTAAGCACCAGATTTATCTTGTGATAACTTAAACTTCACCAACTTGTAACGATTCTCAGCAATTTAATTTTCACAAGACCTTTACAAATTGAAAGAGCATGTCTTGCTTTATGCACCTGAAAAGTTTCAGGTTTATATCTCATCTACCAAACGAGCATTCGTCGTTAAAACTTAACCGCCCAGCGAAGCTTTTTTCAATGCATTGTAAAGGCGAATCGATCCTTATTCAATATACGCCACCCCCTGTTTGCTGTGATCGGTAAATAGTCCTTCCACTAAACTTGCTGTAGTTTTCTCGTTTCTGCTCGGAAGTTAACAATTTTACCACCGTTGGAAAGTACAATTATATATCTACCCGAATCAAGTAAACACAAGCACAAAGTAAGTACTATCTTTATCTTGTGATAACTTAAACTTCACCAACTTGCACCAATTCTCAGCAATTTAATTTTTTCAATAAAATCATTAATATTTTGCAAATGCAAAGAGTATGTCTTGCTTTATTCACCTGAAAACTTTCAGGTTTATATCTCATCTACCAAGCGAGCAATCGTCGTTCAAACGTAACCGCCCAGCGAAGCTTTTTTTCAATGCATTGTAAAGGCGAATCGATCCTTATTCAGTATACGCCACCCCCTGTTTGCAGTGATCGGTAAATAGTGCTTCCACTAAACTTGCTGTAGTTTTCTCGTTTCTGCTCGGATTTTAACAATTTTGCCATCGTTGGAAAGCACGATTATACATCTACACGACTCAATTAGCTACAAATCCAGAACAAGTATTATCTTTATCTTGTAATAACTTAAACTTCACCAAATTGTACCAATTCTCAGCAATTTAATTTTTACAATAAAATCATTAATCCTTTGCAAATTGAAAGAGTATGTCTTGCTTTATGCACCTAAAAAGTTTCAGATTGATATCTCATCTACCAAACGAGCAATCGTCGTTCAAACTTAACCGCCCAGCGAAGCTTCTTTCCAATGCATTGTAAAGGCGAATCGATCCTTATTCAGTAGGTGCACGGTCGTTTGGTCGACAGACATTTGGTCGACAGGACGTTTGGTCGACAGGACGTTTGGTCGACACGACGTTAGGTCGACAGAACGATTCATTTTTGGGTTAGGGTTAGGGTTAGAGTCAGGGTTAGATTAGGGTTATGGTTAGTTAACCAAACGTCCTGTCGACCAAATGTCTGTCGACCAAACGTCCTGTCGACCAAATGACCGGGTACCCTAAATTGCGGGGCCCCCTAATTTTCGGGCACTGTGCGATCGCACGATTTGCACACCCCAAAGACCGGCACTGAATGTAGGCTACCGTTACAATGAAATTAGGTTGAGGAAAAAGTTTTGTCTCAAAACGATTTTAACAATATAGCCTAGCTTCAAAAACTTATGATGAGAATGTTTTTCAAGTTTTAAAATTTGAAATATTATATATAATTACAAGCTACAAGGGTATCCAGTGGTTCTAGATATCCCTGTATAATATTTAAAATACATTTCATTTTTAGTAATGAAATAATTTTTTTATTTTAAAAACAAGGCACGGCCGCCAACACATGCTTATTAAATTACGTGTTAACGGCCGCATGCGGCCGTACGGCCGCAGGTTGAACACCGTTGGTGTAGATGTATGCTCTTGCTTTCCAACGATGGCAAAATTGTTAAAATCCGAGCAGAAACGAGAAAATTACAGCACGTTCAGTGGAAGCACTATTTACCGATCACTGCAAACAGGGGGTGGCGTATATTGAATAAGGATCGATTTGCCTTTACAATCCATTAAAAAGCTTCGCTGGGCGGTTAAGTTTGAACGACGATTGCTCGTTTGGTAGATGAGATATAAACCTGAACTTTTCATGTGAATAAAGTAAGACATAATTTTTCCATTTGTAAAAGTTTAATAATTTTATTGTATAAAGTAAATTGCTGAGAATCGGTACAAGTTGGTGAAGTTCAAGTTATCACAAGAAAAAGATGGTACTTGTTTTGGATTTGTAGCCAATTGATTCGTGTAGATGTATGCTCTTGCTTTCCAACGATGGCAAAATTGTTAAAATCCGAGCAGAAACGAGAAAACTACCGCACGTTTAGTGGAAGCACTATTTACCGATCACAGCAAACAGGGGGTGGCGTATACTGAATAAGGATCGATTCGCCTTTACAATGCATTGAAAAAAGCTTCGCTGGGCGGTTAAGTTTGAACGACGATTGCTCGTTTGGTAGATGAGATATAAACCTGAAACTTTTCAGGTGCATAAAGCAAGACATGCTCTTTCAATTTGTAAAGGTCTTGTGAAAATTAAATTGCTGAGAATCGTTACAAGTTGGTGAAGTTTAAGTTATCACAAGATAAATCTGGTACTTACGTTGTGCTTGCATTTAATTGGTTTGCGTATATATATAATTTTACTTTCCAACGATGGCAAAATTGTTAAAATCCGAGCAGAAACGAGAAAACTACAGCAAGTTTAGTAGAAGCATTATTTACCGATCACTGCAAACAGGGGGTGGCGTATACTGAATGAGGATCGATTCGCCTTTACAATGCATTGGAAAAAAGTGTCGCCGAGCGGCTACGTTTTAACGACGATTGCCAGTTTTGTAGATGAGATATAAACTTGAAACTTTCTAGGTGCATAAAGCAAGACATACCCTTTCAATTTGCACAGGCTTAATAATTTTATTGTATAAAGTAAATTGCTGAGAATTGGTTCAATTTGGTAAAGTTTAAGTTATCACAAGATAAAGCTAATACTTACTTAGTGCTACTGTTTAACTTATTCGTGTAGATGTATGATCGTGCTTTCCAACGATGGCAAAGTTGTTAAAATCCGAGCAGAAGCAAGAAAACTACAGCAAGTTTAGTGGAAGCACTATTTACCGATCACAGCAAACAGGGGGTGGCGTATACTGAATAAGGATCGATTCGCCTTTACAATGCATTGAAACAAAGCTTCGCTGGGCGGTTAAGTTTGAACGACGATTGCTCGCTTGGTAGATGAGATATAAACCTGAAACTTTTCAGATGAATAAAGCAAGACATACTCTTTGAATTTGTAAAGGATTAATGATTTTATTGTAAAAATTAAATTGCTGAGAATCGGTACAAATTGGTGAAGTTTAAGTTATTACAAGATAAAGATAATACTTGTTTTGGATTTGTAGCCAATTGATTCGGGTAGATGTATGATTGTGCTTTCCAACGATGGCAAAATTGTTTAAATCCGAGCAGAAACAAGAAAACTACAGCAAGTTTAGTGGAAGCACTATTTACCGATCACTGCAAACAGGAGGTGGCGTATAGCCTACTGAATAAGGATCGATTTGCCTTTACAATGCATTGGAAAAAAGTGTCGCCGAGCGGCTACGTTTGAACGACGATTGCCAGTTTTGTGGATAAGATATAAACCTGAAAGTTTTCATGTGCATAAAGCAAGACATATTCTTTTAGTTTGCAAAGAATTAATGATTTTATTGTAAAAATTAAATTGCTGAGAATCGTTACAAGTTGGTGAAGTTTAAGTTATTAAAAGATAAAGCTAGTACCTATTTTGTGCTACTGTTTAATTGATTCGGGTAGATGTATGATCGTGCTTTCCAACGATGGCAAAATTGTTAAAATCCGAGCAGAAACGAGAAAACTACAGCAAGTTTAGTGGAAGCACTATTTACCGATCACAGCAAACAGGGGGTGGCGTATACTGAATAAGGATCGATTCGCCTTTACAATGCATTGAAACAAAGCTTCGCTGGGCGGTTAAGTTTGAACGACGATTGCTCGCTTGATAGATGAGATATAAACCTGAAACTTTTCAGATGAATAAAGCAAGACATACTCTTTCCATTTGCAGCATAATAATGATTTTATTGTAAAAATTAAATTGCTGAGAATTGGTGCAAGTTGGTGAAGTTTAAGTTATCACAAGATAAAGATAGTACTTACTTTGTGCTTGTATTTAATTGATTCGGGTAGATATATAATTGTACTTTCCAACGGTGGCAAAATTGTTAAAATCCGAGCAGAAACGAGAAAACTACAGCAAGTTTAGTGGAAGCACTATTTACCGATCACTGCAAACAGGAGGGGTGGCGTATACTGAATAAGGATCGATTCGCCTTTACAATGCATTGAAAAAAAGCTTCGCTGGGCGGTTAAGTTTGAACGACGATTGCTCGTTTGGTAGATAAGATATAAACCTGAAACTTTTCAGGTGAATAAAGCAAGACATGCTCTTTCAATTTGTATAAGATTAATGATTTTATTGTAAAAATTAAATTGCTGAGAATCGGTACAAATTGGTGAAGTTTAAATTATTGCAAGATAAAGATAGTACTTGTTTTGGATTTGTAGCCAATTGATTCGGGTAGATGTATGATTGTGCTTTCCAACGATGGCAAAATTGTTCAAATCGGAGCAGAAACAAGAAAACTACAGCAAGTTTAGTTGAAGCACTATTTACCGATCACTGCAAACAGGGGGTGGCGTATACTGAATAAGGATCGATTCGCCTTTACAATGCATTGGAAAAAGCTTCGCTGGGCGGTTAAGTTTTAACGACGATTGCTCGTTTGGTAGATGAGATATAAACCTGAAACTTTTCAGGTGCATAAAGCAAGACATACTCTTTCAATTTGTATAAGATTAATGATTTTCTTGTAAAAATTAAATTGCTGAGAATCGTTACAAGTTGGTGAAGTTTAAGTTATCACAAGATAAATCTGGTGCTTAATTTGTGCTTGCATTTAATTGATTCGGGTATATATATAATTTTACTTTCCAACGATGGCAAAATTGTTAAAATCCGAGCAGAAACGAGAAAACTGCAGCAAGTTTAGTAGAAGCACTATTTACCGATCACTGCAAACAGGGGGTGGCGTATACTGAATAAGGATCGATTCGCCTTTACAATGCATTGAAAAAAAGCTTCGCTGGGCGGTTAAGTTTGAACGACGATTGCTCGTTTGGTAGATAAGATATGAACCTGAAACTTTTTAGGTGAATAAAGCAAGACATACTCTTTCAATTTGTAAAAGATTAATAGTTTTATTGTAAAAATTCAATTGCTGAGAATCGGTACAAATTGGTGAAGTTTAAGTTATTACAAGATAAAGATAGTATTTGTTTTGGATTTGTAGCCAATTGATTCGGGTAGATGTATGATTGTGCTTTCCAACGATGGCAAAATTGTTCAAATCCGAGCAGAAACAAGAAAACTACAGCAAGTTTAGTGGAAGCACTATTTACCGATCACTGCAAACAGGGGGTGGCGTATACTGAATAAGGATCGATTCGCCTTTACAATGCATTGGAAAAAGCTTCGCTGGGCGGTTAAGTTTTAACGACGATTGCTCGTTTGGTAGATGAGATATAAACCTGAAACTTTTCAGGTGCATAAAGCAAGACATGCTCTTTCAATTTGTAAAGGATTAATGATTTTCTTGTAAAAATTAAATTGCTGAGAATCGTTACAAGTTGGTGAAGTTTAAGTTATTACAAGATAAAGCTAGTACCTATTTTGTGCTACTGTTTAATTGATTCGTGTAGATGTATGATCGTGCTTTCCAACGATGGCAAAATTGTTCAAATCCGAGCAGAAACGATAAAACTACAGCAAGTTTAGTGGAAGCACTATTTACCGATCACTGCAAACAGGGGGTGGCGTATACTGAATAAGGATCGATTCGCCTTTACAATGCATTGAAAAAAAGCTTCGCTGGGCAGTTAAGTTTGAACGACGATTGCTCGCTTGGTAGATGAGATATAAACCTGAAACTTTTCAGGTGAATAAAGCAAGACATACTCTTTCCATTTGCAGAATATTAATGATTTTATTGTAAAAATTAAATTGCTGAGAATCGGTACAAATTGGTGAAGTTTAAGTTATTACAAGATAAAGATAGTACTTGTTTTGGATTTGTAGCCAATTGATTCGGGTAGATGTATGATTGTGCTTTCCAACGATGGCAAAATTGTTAAAATCCGAGCAGAAACAAGAAAACTACAGCAAGTTTAGTGGAAGCGCTATTTATCGATCACTGTAAACAGGGGGTGGCGTATAGGCTACTGAATAAGGATCGATTCGCCTTTACAATGCATTGGAAAAAAGTGTCGCCGAGCGGCTACGTTTGAACGACGATTGCCAGTTTTGTGGATAAGATATAAACCTGAAAGTTTTCATGTGCATAAAACAAGACATATTCTTTTAGTTTGCAAAGATTTAATAATTTTGTTGCAAAAATTAAATTGCTGAGAATCGTTACAAGTTGGTGAAGTTTAAGTTATTACAAGATAAAGATAGTACGTATTTTGTGCTACTGTTTAATTGATTCGTGTAGACGTATGATCGTGCTTTCCAACGATGGCAAAATTGTTAAAATCCAAGCAGAAACGAGAAAACTACAGCAAGTTTAGTGGAAGCACTATTTACCGATCACAGCAAACAGGGGGTGGCTTATACTGAATAAGGATCGATTCGCCTTTACAATGCATTGGAAAAAAGTGTCGCCGAGCGGCTACGTTTGAACGACGATTGCCCGTTTTGTAGATAAGATATAAACCTGAAACTTTTCAGGTGCGTAAAGCAAGACATACTCTTTCAATTTGTAAAGGATTAATGATTTTATTGTAAAAATTAAATTGCTGAGAATCGGTACAAATTGGTGAAGTTTAAGTTATTACAAGATAAAGATAGTACTTGTTTTGGATTTGTAGCCAATTGATTCGGGTAGATGTATGATTGTGCTTTCCAACGATGGCAAAATTGTTCAAATCCGAGCAGAAACGAGAAAACTACAGCAAGTTTAGTGGAAGCACTATTTATCGATCACTGCAAACAGGGGGTGGCGTATACTGAATAAGGATCGATTCGCCTTTACAATGCATTGAAAAAAGCTTCGCTGGGCGGTTAAGTTTGAACGACGATTGCTCGTTCGGTAGATGAGATATAAACCTGAAACTTTTCAGGTGCATAAAGCAAGACATGCTCTTTCAATTCGTAAAGGATTAAGGATTTTCTTGTGAAAATTAAATTGCTGAGAATCGTTACAAGTTGGTGAAGTTTAAGTTATTACAAGATAAATCTGGTGCTTAATTTGTGCTTGCATTTAATTGATTCGGGTATATATATAATTTTACTTTCCAACGATGGCAAAATTGTTAAAATCCGAGCAGAAACGAGAAAACTACAGCAAGTTTAGTGGAAGCACTATTTATCGATCACTGCAAACAGGGGGTGGCGTATACTGAATAAGGATCGATTCGCCTTTACAATGCATTGAAAAAAGCTTCGCTGGGCGGTTAAGTTTTAACGACGATTGCTCGTTTGGTAGATGAGATATAAACCTGAAACTTTTCAGGTGCATAAAGCAAGACATGCTCTTTCAATTTGTAAAGGATTAATGATTTTCTTGTGAAAATTAAATTGCTGAGAATCGTTACAAGTTGGTGAAGTTTAAGTTATCACAAGATAAATCTGGTGCTTAATTTGTGCTTGCATTTAATTGATTCGGGTATACTGTATATATAATTTTACTTTCCAACGATGGCAAAATTGTTAAAATCCGAGCAGAAACGATAAAACTACAGCAAGTTTAGTAGAAGCACTATTTACCGATTACTGCAAACAGGGGGTGGCGTATACTGAATAAGGATCGATTCGCCTTTACAATGCATTGAAAAAAAGCTTTGCTGGGCGGTTAAGTTTGAACGACGATTGCTCGTTTGGTAGATAAGATATGAACCTGAAACTTTTCAGGTGAATAAAGCAAGACATACTCTTTCCATTTGCAGAATATTAATGATTTTATTGTAAAAATTAAATTGCTGAGAATCGGTACAAATTGGTGAAGTTTAAGTTATTACAAGATAAAGATAGTATTTGTTTTGGATTTGTAGCCAATTGATTCGGGTAGATGTATGATTGTGCTTTCCAACGATGGCAAAATTGTTAAAATCCGAGCAGAAACAAGAAAACTACAGCAAGTTTAGTGGAAGCGCTATTTATCGATCACTGTAAACAGGGGGTGGCGTATAGGCTACTGAATAAGGATCGATTCGCCTTTACAATGCATTGGAAAAAAGTGTCGCCGAGCGGCTACGTTTGAACGACGATTGCCAGTTTTGTGGATAAGATATAAACCTGAAAGTTTTCATGTGCATAAAACAAGACATATTCTTTTAGTTTGCAAAGATTTAATAATTTTGTTGCAAAAATTAAATTGCTGAGAATCGTTACAAGTTGGTGAAGTTTAAGTTATTACAAGATAAAGCTAGTACCTATTTTGTGCTACTGTTTAATTGATTCGTGTAGACGTATGATCGTGCTTTCCAACGATGGCAAAATTGTTAAAATCCAAGCAGAAACGAGAAAACTACAGCAAGTTTAGTGGAAGCACTATTTACCGATCACAGCAAACAGGGGGTGGCTTATACTGAATAAGGATCGATTCGCCTTTACAATGCATTGGAAAAAAGTGTCGCCGAGCGGCTACGTTTGAACGACGATTGCCCGATTTGTAGATAAGATATAAACCTGAAACTTTTCAGGTGCGTAAAGCAAGACATACTCTTTGCAGTTGCGTTAGATTGGTACTTTTATTGTAAAAATTAAAATGCGAGCTGAACTTAGATAGCTACAACACATTTAGTTGGAAACGTTTCATATTTTTATTTTTAAAGTTTAATTGGGTAAATTTGTAGCTGAATTGATGCAATTTGGTAAATTTTTTGTCATTCTAGGTAGTTATATTCAACACTCGACGTTGGTTTAATGTTTTTATTGTAAAAACACAGTAAAATTGTTAAAAAATCCATATCCATTCCGCTTTATCACCTTCATTCCGCCGCTTTTCAGCATCCTTTTTTTCACCCCTTATGTAGTAGTTGCGTCCGTTTTGTGACGTCATGTTGACTAGGGTGGCGGATTCTATACTTGCACCCAATAAACACCATCAATGCGGTACTACAAAAAGTGCTCAATGCCAAGCAAACAAACAAAGCCGAGCAAATTACATCAAATGTAGTTATTACTTTCTAAAACCTCTACAGCCTGTTTCACTCTAAAAGGGAGATCATCAGAAGTTCTTTTTTTATTTTGCATCATCAGCACATGTTATTCAAATAGAATTTTATTCAAAATTCTATTTGAATAAGGACCTTCTGATGATCCCCCTTTTCGGGTGAAACAAGCTGTAGATGTTTCAGAAAGTAATAACTATATTTAAAGAATTCTTGAAAAATGTAGCCTACCTACTGTAGTATTGGAAATTGGGATCTTGCTTTACCATCTTTGGAAGCTGTTGTTTGGGACTTCTTGCCTTGTTGGATAGCCAATAGCCATCCTTTGTAGATGCCGAAGAAATTAAATGAAATAATTAATTATGTTGGCAATAGTTCAGCATGTTATGATAAGAGAAATCGTCTGCCAGCAATTGTAGGGTACTAGGCCTATACCGTGATTCTGTGACCAAAAAGTGTGTCAAGTAGTTTGTAATCTTGTGCAAGGTGAAAACGAACTCACGTGACTGATTGCTATCAATAAACTGGAGAAGTGCTGCTTTGAAAGAAAGATTAAAACTAATGAATTCAAAAAAACTAGGCCAGTAAAATATACAATTAAGATTACCCAGTGTTCTTGTCCCAGATGTGATAAGGCATGCCACGTGCAGACTGCAGAGTTATGCTAAACCATTATAAGTTACTCTATGGTTATATAAAAAAACAAAAAAACAATAAAAACTATTAATACTACAAAAAGTGCTCAATGCTAAGCAAAAAGGCAAAGCAGAGCAAATTAAATCAAATATAGTTATTACTATCTGAAGCCTTTACAAATTGTTTCACCTAACGGATCATCAGAAGGTCTTATTCAAATAGAATCTATTTAAATAAGACCTTCAAATAGATTCTATTTGAATAAGACCTTCTGATGATCCGTTAGGTGAAACAATTTGTAAAGGCTTCAGATAGTAATACTGTAACTATATTTGATCTATGGTTATATATGTGTTAGCCTATTATGGAAAAAATGTTATTAAAATACAATTTATCAATGTAGGCTATATCATATGGTAGCCTACAATACCAGCCATGCCTGTTGATCATCTATATTTGACTAGGCGTAACCTTCAAGTTTTCAGGTATATATAATTTATAGATTTTTCTCTACTTGCAGCAGAGTTCAACTTTTTTATTTTTATTAGACTTGCATTATTAATTTTTACAAATTTAACATCTAGGGTAATGAAATTATGTTAGAATTGTGAACCAAAGCATGCCATCACCCAAAAGAGATTTTGAAAAACTTTCACTTGCTTCTAGCTCAAGTGAGCCCCCTATCAAGCAACTATGTCCTTCAATGTCCTTCTCAAATCCTTGTGATATGGAAAAAAATATGTCACCAAATATACTTCATAATTCAAACTTGATGCCAAGGCCATCTGCTGAAAGTAAAACTACTAATTCTTCCAATCAACCAAGTTCTTCAGGTATACAACTGTTATTTTTTTGTTTGCTTTACTTGTTTGCAAGGAAACCTGTTTTTTGCACATATTGATTACATAAAAAAATTGGGTCATTTTCTTGTAATCATCTTTTTTTCTGACTTCAATCCCATAATGTAGAGTGCTTGTGCAGGTTTGCTGTTGACTATTTGAATTTATTCCAGAAAAGTTATACTGAATCTTGAATATTGAATCCTGTTTGAGATACAAATTTTTGTAATGATGCAGACCACAGTAGCTACCGTACTATTATAATTTTGAAGTTTGTTTTTTATGAGAGATAATATGCAGATTTTAGTTGGTACATTTCTTGCTTTTTGCACCAATTCCAAAAACTGTACTTTACATATTATCACATAACAATTAAGCTTTTAAAGCTGATGTTAGTACTGGTATATAACATCACATATATATCACAAAGTATATACATGTGCCGGCAAAAACTTTAGAAAGTTTTGGAAAAAAACTTAAAAATCAGATTAATATGTTTTTTTTTCATATTTTTATTATTAAAACTTCAACTAACTTTATCATTATCGAACACCTTTAATACACACCAAATTGTATCATATGTACCGTACTAATATTTAGTGTGATAACCTTTGTTTTTAATGAGATTTTAAATAGGGCTGGGCATTGAGTCTGAGAGGTTTTTGAACACATTTTCGACAATATCCATGCACCAAATCTCTGTAATAATTCGTTTTAGTTTCTCCAAATTGCTTGGATTTGATCTAGAGACTTTCTGTTTTATCAAAGTCCACAAATTCTCGATTGGATTCAGGTCAGAAGAATTTTCTGGCCATTTCAGCACATTTACACCTTTGGTCTGAAACCACTTCATAGCCGCCTTAGCTATACGACATGGTGCAGAGTCTTGTTAGAAAGTTGTATATTCGTGAATGTTCATAAAAGTCAGAAGATGAGCATCTAGGACACTGATGTAGCGTATGGCGTTCATCGTTTGACCTTAAGGTAAGAAATAGAGGCCCCCTCGGCCCAGACTAGAAAAGCACCCCCAAGCCATGACAGACGGAGGGTGCTTGACAGTTGCTTGGATTTACCGAGAGTTCACTGGTGAATAGCCAAGTGGTCTTCGGACATAGGGTCTATAGGAGGCAAACTGCAAAAAGGTTGACTCATCCAAAAATCCGTGTCTCTAGGAATTAAAACGAATTGTTACATAGGTTTGGTGCATGGATATTGACGAAAATGTGTGCAAAAACGTCTCAGATTCAATGCCCCGCCCTATTCAAAATGTTATCAAAAACAAAGGTTATCACACTAAATATTTGAAGAAAGGCGTTCTTCCCGGCTATCAGCACAAGGCTGATTACTCACTAGCACAGCGAGCAGCAGTAACGCTTCGCTAACCAGAACGGTGTAGCTTCCACGCTAGCCATAAAGACCTCCAATTAAACGTTTAAGTTATTTTGGCAGCCGATTGTAGCATCGAATAGACAGCGATAGACACGTGTTTCGCCCATGAGGCTGGGCTCATCAGTATCGCACCGTATTCTTGCCACTTGAGTAATCGACCGCCGCTTTACCAGTCAGTTTAACTCTTATCTTTGTGGAAAGAAAGAGCCAACAAAACCAGCAGGTGCCTGGGGTGGGTTATGTGAAGAAAGGCGTTCTTCCCGGCTATCAGCACAAGGCTGATTACTCACTAGCACAGCGAGCAGCAGTAACGCTTCGCTAACCAGAACGTTCTGGTTAGCGAAGCGTTACTGCTGCTCGCTGTGCTAGTGAGTAATCAGCCTTGTGCTGATAGCCGGGAAGAACGCCTTTCTTCACATAACCCACCCCAGGCACCTGCTGGTTTTGTTGGCTCTTTCTTTCCACAAAGATAAGAGTTAAACTGACTGGTAAAGCGGCGGTCGATTACTCAAGTGGCAAGAATACGGTGCGATACTGATGAGCCCAGCCTCATGGGCGAAACACGTGTCTATCGCTGTCTATTCGATGCTACAATCGGCTGCCAAAATAACTTACACTAAATATTAGTACATATGATACAATTTGGTGTGTATTGAAGGTGTTTGATATATGATAAAGTTAGTTGAAGTTTTAATAATAAAAATATGAAAGAAATACATATTAATTAATCTAATTTTTAAGTTTTTTTTCTAAATTTTCTAAACTTTTTGCCGGCACTGTATAATAAGAAATTCACAACTTTATTATACTTCAAATTTTGCAAGAGGCAATATGTATGTGAGTTGCATTCCACAATTTTCAAAATTGATGATAATGAAGTTATTATTTTCTTTTTTAGAAGAAAATGATTGTTTTCATGAAGAGGAAGTCTCAAGTTCAAATCTTTTGCAAATAGATAACAAATTGGAAGAGAAATTAAAGAAGCACGGCTTAAATAGGAGAAACGTTAAAACAATTATTCATGTAAGCACTCTTTGTTTATTGGATTTACAAAACTGGACTGCTCAAAGGGGAGTGCAGTAGCCACTAGCCAGTTACATTTTTTACCTATCTAAATGTCACATAACTTTTTAAAAACTTTACAACTGTTCAGTAACATGCATTGGTAGTGTACTAGTGTTTCAACATCATTACACTGGAGTCAGAAGAATTTTGGTATGTTGCTTTGGAAGCATGCGTCAACTCTGGCTTGGCAATGTTGACACAATGTAACGGACTAAATAATCAGCCTTTTGCTTTTCAACCTTTTCTTGGGAAAAATACATTTTTATCTAATGGTTTTAATCATGCTAAATTAATCAGGTTTAAATCTGAAATCTTGTCAAAGAAACAGACATTGGCAATGACCAGTGTGCACTGTGCACTGTAGTGTGCAGTAAGCATGGAAATTGTTCAACTATAATACTGATTAAATTGCAAGTATTGTTTACTGAATTGACTATGCCATCAGGAGCTTCTAAGCGATGAACATGTGCGTGGTTTATTGAAAGCAAATTTGAATGAAGAAGAAAGTGAAACGTTAAACAATGAGCTTCCTGTAAGTATGCAATAGAATAGTTTGTAACCAGAAAGAAAGATATATACTGACTTTATCTTTTACTACAAACGTCAATTTCGTTTTTGTATTTAGAAATTTTGCTGAAGTTTAATTAAATTGCATAAGTCTTTTATCAATTTTTTGTTGTGTGTATGATAAAAAGGTCTGTTGCATTTGCATATGGCTGGAAAATGTAATTAACATTTTAAAAGAAAGGTAATGTTATGATTTGGGTCAGTGATGACTGATGATGGATGCAGCCAAGGCAAATTGATTGTACAAGTTGTGGAATTAGAATCTAAAAATTTAGATGTGTATAGTATACCATTAAAATTGCGATACAAATTTGAATGGTAAAAACATAAATTTCGGGTTTGTGTTGGATTTGATAGATGATAGTAAAGTCCATATTTTATGAGAACTGTTTTAGTAATTTTAATGTTTTTATATTTTCTTTTCTTAAAATTAGGAACCCAAAAATCTTCGTTCGAAGTATAAGAATGCATCTGATCTAGCTAAACCGGTAAGTGAAGAGTGGTCATTACTCATAACCTGTGTTTATATACAATATATTACTGTTTGTTATGGTTAGATAACTTTTATTTACTACAGTAAATGTAGGTGAAGAGTTGCATGTTTTTAGTGTTTATCCTAGTGTCAAGTGGCGGGCAGTATCTGCTATCTTTAATTGTGTGAAAAAACAAAAAATGAGCAATATTCATTGTTGTTGGAATGTGTACTTACCACAAAGCTAAACAGCCAGTTTTTCTCAATTTGACCCTGAAAAGTCAGTCCTTGATAATAATAATAATAATCGTGTTTTTCATTTGCGCCCATTGCGATAACATACAGTACACTGCGATCACAGATGCGATATAACAGACCACAGGAAGCAGCGAAGTGACATATAGTCTTCGAGTCAGCTGTTCCCTTATTTTGGCTTGCCATTAAGTGTCTTTGCCGAGACACAGCCGCGTGCTCTTGAGCGGTGTCGAACCCACGTCCATTCGAACGTCGTGCAGACGTTCTCACCACTCGGCTACGCAGCCGACTACTTGATGTGAAAGCTACAAATTGAACGTTGTTTTTTAGTATAGTCAAGCACTGAAACATAACCAAGGTTGTTTGAAGTGTCTACAGTCTTTGACGTCGCTATTCGCTAGAATGCTTTTGATCCACAACCGTTCGTCGTAAAACAACAAATAATTTCATATGCACGATACCAATTTTGGCACATCTTTAATGTGGTTATGACAAACGGCAAAATGCTTAGGTGGAGAAGTTTACTGACATCCCGCTTCCTGAAGAAGATGATGATGATGAAGAGTACAACCCGGATGTGCAGGTTAGTCAACTGATAATTCCGTTTCATGAACACCCCATTGACAAAGCTGTTGTTAAAATCTTTACTTGTGGTTAGGCCAAGCAACTTTTCTTTGCAGGAAAACAGTCAAGACACCATTTTCAATTCACAAGATCCGCACTGTTCAAGCCATGATTTAGATACTTCCGAATGCGCATCGATGAGTAAGTGTGTGACCATTTCTGTTTATGGAGTGTGAGTCCAAAACTGAACTAATATTGGGCCATTAAACAATTTCTATAGTTTTGCCTGTGACTGAAGTGATATCTCAGCAATCAGCATTGATTTTTTCTGATTTAGTGCGATACTGTGTACTTTGTTTCAAATATTTTATCACACTACGCATCCTAATTCCTAATCGGATCATGAATTAAATCATAAGAAGATTTTATCAAAAGTTTAATAACGAATTTTTTT
Source organism: Aplidium turbinatum (assembly GCF_918807975.1). Lineage (NCBI taxonomy): Eukaryota > Metazoa > Chordata > Ascidiacea > Aplousobranchia > Polyclinidae > Aplidium > Aplidium turbinatum. Next base: position 27,464,869 of record NC_137475.1, on the reverse strand, counting down.
GTTGTTGCAAAATTGTGGTTTGCTTTTATTAAATGTTTCTTTTAAAACACTGAGTGAGGTTTGGTTGTGTCTCACTTTTGTGTTGTGTTTTTTTTTCGAACTGTTTTCATTCAAGCATTTGAGACCACGCCGTCAGCATTAGTTTCTTTTACAGTTTTTGTTTTTACTTTTTATATTTTTGTTAAGGACATAGTCCCCAGAAGATGAACGAAGAGGATGAGTGTCAATTTCTAAATGACCTAAATCAGTGCGAAAACGAACTAAAAGCTCTCCATGAAAAATCTTTGCTTCACGAAGCAAGTATAGAAAAAGAAATCATTGCTTTTCGAACAAGGTACAGGATCTCGTAGGCTACTCCTATTGTTTGCATGCACAAGTTTTTGCATTTATAATTTTCCCGCATCTTGATCAGGAACTAAGGTTGTAGAGTTGTAAACTATATGATAGCTTGTAAGACACGCTCATACACGCTTTTTTAACAGAACAAATACGTCCTTAAATTAACATTTCTGCTTTGATTGTGCCTTTAGTGGCCTACATTATATCCTTTTACTATCCCTAGTTGGCGATGTTTGTCCAGATGACATTGAGAAATGTTTGGCAAGCAGGGTTTCGTGTACGGTTGTACAAGGATCTAACCCTCCATCGATTAGCCAAAATCCTTACACAACAGAATACAGATTTTTTTAAGTTTTCATAATACCATACGAGGTATATTTAAAGGAAACTCTAGCTTGTCTAATTACCAATGTTTACAAACTTTATGTAGATGATTGTCAGCATGGCTCAATGACGTAACAAGTTATTCGCAATTACCGTTTTATTTATTTTGCTTGTAGCTGTTGAAAAACTTTCTTCTCTATTAGATTGTCTATTATTACTTTAGATCAGGCTATCTAACTTGAGCTGACACTGTTTGCTTTGTAAAGCACTGAGAGCAAGTGAGCAACGCATATCTGTGATGGATACAGTGCTTGTTTAAAACAAACCAATTATTATTTATGCCTTTTAGTAATCTCGATTGAGAGATGGCATTTCGGCAGCTAGATTGTTGAAAGTTGATTTTGGTTCAGTATCGGTGACGTAAAACGTATTGCTCCAATGAAACATTTTGCAGTTCACATTTGGTTGTTGTGTTCAGGTCTAAACATTCGCTGCTGGATACGGCGCTGGTCGAAATAGAAACAGCATTCAACCCCCCTGACGTGGAGGATGGCATGTACACTCCCTCTGGAGATTATGATTGGCACAAGTGGCTGGCCGAGCTAATGTTGGATGACACAGGTAAGCCAATGATAGGCTGTCTGGCTAGCACCACTGAATAATTACAGTAATGCTGCCAGCATTACTTTTCAACACGAAATTGCAGTGTTTTATGTCTTATCAAAGTTAACTGGCAACTTCCGTCATTGTACGAACAATTGGACGACAGATCGTCAACTTCACGTCATAAACTCGTTCTTCTTCCGTCCAGTGATGTTGAGACAAAACATAAAGTACTATATTAGCTGTGTGTATAGTGTATAAGTAAAATAACCGCACATCAATGAAAAAGAGGAAACGTGGCGAAACCTCGAGCTAGGTCGCAGTTGTTTGTGTACTGAAGTTATATGTTATTTGTTTATTCTACGGCGGTCGCTCGATTTGGCGCAGGTACCACTATGTGTGTTTAATCTTGACAATTTCAAGCTATCTCTTTTACTTTTGCGACAGTGCTTTTTTTAACAAGTTGTCTTGTGTCTCATTCACTAAAATATATGAAAGTCGAATATACGAGCATTCGAGCAATCACTGTCTTCCAGCGTTGAAAGACCCGGATGTTGTAGAAGATGATCACGAGCAAGATCCAGACTACAACTTTATCCAGTCCGACGCAGAAGAGAAAAATGAGAAAGAGGAAAACAGAACAGATCACGGAGTCAGTATTGTTTTGTTCTTAGATGGTAGTGGTAGTGTACAACTTCTCGCACTTGGGGTATACACTGAAATGCTGAAGTTATGCGATTGTAAAGGTATCATTAAAAAAAACATTAAAGTAAACGTAGTGGACAGCCCGTTCAATTTTGCACTTATGTTTGTCAAATTGAAATGCAGTACCTCTCAATTGCAACAGCATTGATGCAATGACGGGCATCGCACACAACAATACCGGGTTTGCTGTATTCTGGTTGGATTTTGTGGTGATCTTTGCGTTGCCATGGTAACGATACTTTTGTAGACTCGCATCCCCAGGAAGGAGGTAGAGGAGTTGCTTCAGTCCTGTGAGGATCCATCCGTGGAATATGCCGCCACTTCATCTTTAGCTACCTCAAGACATAAAGCATCACACAAGGCTTCTATTCAAAGGTGGTTCAGGATTGGGAAATCTTTGTTTGCCTGAAGTTATGCTCTTATATTGATTAACCTGATCGACAACCCGCTATGACTTGTGCTAAGTAAACAACTTTCGCCAAATGTGGTTTCATCATATTTTTCCATGTCAGGCGAAGTAAAAGAAGGTTCTTCTGGTTCTAAATAAATTATAACGTTAATAAATTATAACATAACTCCAGTCTTCTGGAGTGGAGCTTACGAGTGTAGAAATGTTGCGCAAAACCCGCACGTTAACCCTTTGAAGTACAGTGGCACGCATGTGTGCCACAAAATAAATTATGATTTTATATTTCAAAATCGTAATATTTTGATATAATTTTTGTGCTGCAACCTCTCTATACATCAAAATTTAATTTGAAACTAGTAGTTGGAAACTCTGAACTACTTTCTTCAGACATGTCAATGGTTTAGACAATACAGACAATACAATGGTTTACTGAAAATTTATATCCAATTCCTTATGTGCGTCAAAGGGTACAACAAAACCCGATGATGATGATTAATTTTCTGTAGGGCTAATAACCAAACTAAAAATTGTCCGATGTTTTCATGCCGGTGTATCTGCCCTTCTCAAAGTCGGCTCAATGTTCACGATGGTTTTTTGATTTTGACTTCACAACAATCTAATATAATATGTCTGGTTATATTAATAATGTTACTGGTCGCACCGAAACGACATTTGGTAAATGTCGGTCGGAATATAACTGCTAGTGCTTGAATCATGATTTAAAAACTTTCTCTTCAGTAAATCTTTGCTTTTTGGTTTGCAGGAGCATTTTCATTCCCAAGCTTCCCAAGAACTCCAAGGTTCGTGATCACTTGAATGTCCTTGACGTGCAAAAGTCAGTTGGTGTTGTTCCCTCTTCATCATCTCTTTCGCAACCTCCACCGCCACCTCATATTCTTCCAACACCCAATGACTCATCCCAGGCACTTAACTTCTCTCCTCATCAGGTCTCCATGCTTAAGCTCCAGATGCGACAGTACATCCAGGTATTTAAACCTGTAAAGGTCAATTTTATTGCAAAAAACTTCACCTGTTTACAAAATGGCTGATTGAAGGTTGGACTCTTTGTTTTAAAGCATTTTCGTTATTTACTCCTCTTCATCATTAGGTATTCTTGTAAGTGATCTGCGTTTCATGAGAAGCAGTTGCAACTGACAGTTTGTTTTCCGCTTGTATCTCATTCTAAAGGTGGTCATTGACGGATACAAAAATTGTTCAGGACTTTTTATTTTTCACTTTATCACCAACAAAATTATCACAAAAATTGAAATCTAAAGTTTCTCAGAAATATCATAAACCTGAAAGTGGAAGTTTCCTAGAAATTTTCATTTTTGTGAATATTAATTTTTAAATGTTAAAAAAAGTATTTTATTTTGAAAACGAAAGTTCTCATTGTAATTTCTAACACGAATCCATCTTTGTAGCTTCTGACGCAGACCAACCTCATACACAGGAGCACGGCTGGTTTCTCAACCATCGTCCACGAGTCACATGCCTTGCTCAAGGTTAGTGACCCCTTGCTGAACGGGAGATGCTTCCTATGGCTGCCCCTCCCGTTATTTTGTGATAAAGCGTAGTGAATGTACACAGAAAAGTGACAGTTGTTGTGACAACTACTAAATTACATTTATAAAACATCCCGTTCAACGTCTGCAGACGTTGGTGACAATTCACTACTTAAATGGCTTGATCATCAGATGTTTGCAAAAAGGAAGTGTCTAAAAAAAGTCTAAATTCAGTTAGTCGACAGTATAGCGGCAATCATTTTCTATGCAAATTCACGTGAACAGAAGGAGCTTGCACCCTGTCATCACTGAATTTCAATGTAAAAGGGACTGATTTTGCTGTCTGGGTATGACAACTACCAAACCACATTTTTAAAACCACGTAATCACGACATTAGGCTTGCTTGCTGCGTCGCTTGAAGTCTGATTGACGTTTGTGTTGGTTGTTGAAATTTCAACAGGAACTGCAACAACTTAACGAACATGACAAGAAGACGATGAAAATATCGGAATCTTATTTCAACGTGCCCCACCTTTCCGAGGCGATATCAATCGTAGAGCAGCCTGTGCCGGCCAGCGAACCCATCAAGCCAATGACCAAGTAAGTTTTTTTCTATCAGGTTTAGGTGTAACTGCAACTGAGACGTTTAGCGCACTTAAAAAATTAAGTCTTTTTACAAAAATGAATAAAAAAAAACTATGCACAAACTTACTGACTATTGGACTTTACGCGGAGTTTACAAAAGCTATAACTGCGATGTATGTTCCTCCAGGAGCATACAGAAGAAGAGTTGTGGATCAATCCCTCGCAATGTTGGAAACATGATCGCCACCAGTCCAGTGTTTGCATTCAGCAACCTCCTCCCAACCACTCTCCCTGATACAGAGACCGGACGAGTCACTTTTACCACAGCTGAGGATAAGTACGTTGCTTTTCAAAGAGTTCGCCGATATGTGATTTAGATAGATAGATTATGCAGCAAATGAGTAATATTTTTCTTGTTAAGCAATTGATTGAGTTTCGCTTTTAGCAGCATGATCGTTGCTTACTTCACAGTGTAGATTCTAACGATCTGTTTTAGCCTGATGCTGCGAGTTCGTTGTGGCAATATCGAATTGCACTAGCTTTCGGAACACATTTCTCTAGTCATGTGCTATGACGAATCTGTTAAGTTTGACGCAGCAAATTCCAAAAGTGAGGTTTGTTAAAGGATCAATGAAAAGTAATCTGTTTGCGTTTTTAAACAAATGCCTTTTCGCGTATGGTTTTAGTATTTATATTTTGGAATTTTAATATCAAATCTTATTTCATGTGAGCAAACTTTTCCTAAATCTTACATGATAGAAATCTATGATAGTGTTTTACTGATTGAAATGCATTGTAAATCTTTATACAAAAATCTGGAAGTATTTTTATCATTTATTTTGATACAAGTAACAAAGCTTTAAAATTTCTCAACTGCTACCAACCTTAATAACTACTTCACAATGTTCAAGTAAGCAACAATCATGCTGCTAAAAGCGAAACTGGATCTATTGCTTAATAACTACGGTAGGTATGTGGTGAAACAATCTGCCAGTTTCGTCTTAAACAATTTTTTAGATGTATGCAATAAATCAACGACATACAAACTATAAATTATGAATATTCCAAATTCTTGACACGTTTACGATTTATGAACTGTAACAAAAAATTAAGCAAGTCGTAAAACACTAATTGTACGTTAATGTTAAGCTGAAGAAGATGCAGGAAATTCTAATACAATACAATGATTATTTTCAACTTTCAGTCTTCTTGTCCTCGGACTTGCACAAATGCAACAACACCAACTGCCATGGCAGGTCCTCGTCCACCAATACATGATGCCTTGCAAGCAGCCGGATCAGATCAGAACCCATGTAAGAAATTCCTCTCACCGCACAGAAGCCAATAATCCCATTCGGTTGTACAAGGAGAACGGCATGCTCCCTTCCACCCCACCACTGCATCCTCCCGATATTGGGTCGAGCAACCAAGTAAAAAACCTTTTACACTTATGCCATGACGATCTTCCTGGCTGGCTTCTTACTCTTCAGCACGAAGCGGGAGTGTTGACGTCATCAGGAAAATTTGACGTCAGCGAGAGAATGACAAGCACACCCAACGAAGCTGCGACCACCAGCATCGTACCGGGAGTGCACAGTGCGTGCGCATCTTCAACTTCTCAAGGTGAACTATTAGTTTCTTAGTGAGGTTTTCGATGTCTTTGTTGAAGAATTAGAATATCCTGATGGCGACCCTTCGCTTGACGCGTACCGATAGCACGACCATGTCTTTGGTAAGACACTTAATTCAACTACCACTCAAGCTTAGGAGTCATGCCATGTCAGAGGATCCAGAAAAACGGCCTTTATCAATAGCATCATGGTACTTTGTATTCAAATAATTTCATTTCAATGAGACCACACAATTTCACTGTATTTTATATGAAATGCATATCAAACAATGTTGATTAGCATCATCAACCTTCAAATGCTCAAAACCTGTGTTGTTTTTATCAAAAGCTCCTTGTCAAAAGCTTTTAACTAAAAACTAATAGGGTGATATTTGTTGTTCTTCTTGAGGTATGGACTTCAAAACTGACGTTTCGCATGAGTGCACATGAATCAGGTTCAATCTGAGTGAGCGATGTAGATCTCAACATGGTCTCTGTAGTGAAGCTTGCTTACACAATCAAGTCAACGAAGCATCCTGACCGTTTTGCTTAATCACAAATTAAACAAAACCTTGAAAAATTCAAAATGTGATAATTTTGTTAATTCTTGTCTGATTTAAAAAATGATTGCTTGAATTCAGCTTGATGAGGTCTAGAACCATTCCAAATTCCAGTACAAAGTGTCTCGGTGCGATTAAAATCTGCTGTTTTTCGAGATCACTAGATATGTACTCCTAGATGAGATATAAGCTGCGTATGTGTGAACGATTGACATTTTTTTCATTTGGAGGGCTGCAAGTTATCTAATGACGTCTTTTGTAGAAGAGCGCACGTCATGAACTCGACTTAATGTTTTTCTTTCAGTTCCAGAACAATCCGCCTTTCCAGACCCAATCGTGTGTAACACTGACCTGTCAATCATTGCAACAGGTGAGTCCAGCAAAGCAATGCATTCAAACAACTCTTATTCTGGTGCAAATTTAAGCTTTTTTTGTTTGATAGGAAACTTTGAATGCCAAAACCAATTTCGATATTTGAACTTTGGTTTGTGAAGCTGACTTTGCTACAAACGTGATGGAATTGTACGACAGCAGCATTCTTGTATAAATCGCTCAAATCGCAGTCTTGCTTTGATATCAATAATTATTTTTTTCATCAGGTGATCAACCATCGCCCGCTCTTACTGCCAAATCTTTGCCCAAGTTGAAACCAATCATGCCAAACACGTATCTATCTACAATATCCACAGGTAATGAAAATTTGATGGTGGGTGAAGAAGGGAATTTGTTTGCTCACTATGTACAAAGAGCCTGCTGCACTTGAGTCAACTGATACAAGTGAACTTAATAACTTATAGTGCAAAGAAATGTTGCACAGCTGTCAGAAGATACTTCATTTTCTTGATTAATAACTTATAGATGTCTTGTTTGATTTAGAACATCAAAAGTACAGAACTGCATTTTTTTCACTTTTTTAAGAACTGTTCACAAAAAATTTTTTTATTTCTTTTGTATATTTTCTGTGTTTTTGTTTTTTTGTATAAAAAAACACGTTTAAAAAAAAAACAAATTCAAAAAAAAAATCTCACATTACTAGACATGTTACCTGGACCGTTGTGAGGATAAATTGGGCTCGGTAGCAATGAGATCCGCTGACCCCAAGTCAAGACACTTCTAATAAAAATGCTCTATATGCAAAGAATACGCTGTGGTTTCTACACTTCTCTGACCTCTTAGAAAGGTTACAGGCCCTTAATATCCCGATTCCAAAAGTAACCCCTAGGCCTCTCTATCAACGGTACTGCGTATTTCATCAAAACCTAACTCTGGATGCAAAGCTGTAGGTTCAAAAACTTTTGAACGGTATTTCAGTGATCCAGCAACCACCTGGCACCTTCACCGTGGTGAGTCCCATCAAGCCAATGTCCATTGTCATCCCCGCCATTCTATCCCCATCCGTGGTCCAGCCTGTCTACCAGTCCTCCACTGTGTCTGCCACCGGATTGGTGCGAAGAGATATCTTCTCTTCCTCCTCGAAAAAAACTGATCGATTGCTCCGGAATGTTCGCAAGAATTTCTCACCAACCAAACCAAAGATCAAACAGGAAACGACTAGAAAGCGAAAGAAGGGAAGACCATCAAAATCTAAACTGGGCGACCAGAAACTGAACTCAGCTTCGTTTCAAACTCAGGTGATTGAATGCAGTGGTTGTAGATGCAAACACAACGAGATTGAAGCTGCATCAGACCGATGCAAACTTTGACTGCGAATATGATGATAAAAATCACCACCTTGGTCAGTTATGCTTGTGACCTTTATATAGAAAGTTATTTAAAAATCTGCTTCTGTTGTGTTTATGAAGCATTTATAATTCCCTGTTGATTTTTAGCGTACCTCAGCTGCTGATATCAGCACATCTATGCTGTGTGAGACTACTAGTCCTACGGACAACCAACTTCTCGTCAGTCATGCGCCGGATCAACAACTAACTGTGAACACCTGTTCAAAACCAGAAGCTGCTAGCACAACAGGAATGGATCTTCTCACAACTACCTTGCCTGACCAAGTCCCCCGTTCATATCAAGGCTCGTCGCTCGTGGACAGTGTCAATATTTCACATTCACATGATCAGCTATTACCTCACCAGCCACACCTTGCCAAACCAGTGGAGAAACAACTCGGTGCATCGCATAACTCTGCTGTCGTCACAGATAAATCTAAATCACGTGACGAAAGATTTTCCAATCATAGTCAAGTTGTTTCATTACAAAAACAAGCTGATGATATCATTTCCGAAAAGCCGTGTGATTCCGCCGTTAACAATGGGTTGGGATCACGCGCTCATAACTCATCGCCATCCTCAGAAAGCAATCAAGTTGATGTTTCGCTTCCTCACACTCACTCGCGTTCTGATGATGCCGCGGAAGCCATCTCGGACCCCACCAGCAACCACGAGCTACCAAACAAGGTCGCGGTGAATGGCAGCGAAAAATGTCCCATTGGAAAGTAGGAGTTTTCCTAGCCTTCAGCCTTCGACGGGCACACTTAGCTTTACCTAATTATAGGCTTCCCAAAGTGCCCACAGTAATTCACTAGATTGGTGTACGGTTTTACAAAACTCGATGATTTACAGAATTGTTCGTAATTATTTTGTAGGCTGAGTTCGTAACTTTTTGTTGACCGCATGCTTGATAACAACTTAGAATAGCTCGTAGCAACATTTGCATGTTTGCTTGTTTCTTTAACATAAACGTCAACGACAAGTTCATCGTGAAACTTATCACTACGTAGCTCTTCACCGCCACATAGCGCTCTTGAGATGATGCTTATGCCTACTGTACCCGTCTCAAGATGTCAAACGTTACTGCATACCCGATAGTTACCCGAACGTTACTGCAATGCTGGTTAACTGGTCGTTCGATACCGCGATAGTCCAACTCCAGTCGTAGTGCTTTGCTTTTTGCTGAACGCAGCGATAGAAAGGTGCAAAGTTGCGTGGTGTTGCCGACATGAGCTGTTCGTCACGAGTGTTAATTGCTTCTAGGAGGAGACTGTTCCGGATTTAGATATTGATGATGACGATGATCTTGAAGACGACGTCGTTCTAACGGAAGACGACTTTGATGAAGGCGTTGACTTAAATGATGTCGGAGATGATATATCTGAGGAGGACCTTGGCGATGATGGGAAGAGCTGGGATAGAAAAAGGAAGAAGATAGATTTGAAAGTAAAGTGGAAAAAACGAAATAAGCCAGACACAAAGAAGTTGGGAGGAAGAATGCATAGGTTTGTTTTGTAAACGAAAATACTAATGCAATTTTTTCATAGCGTGTGGTATTTCAAAATCTTCTTTATAAAGTTTTTTTTTTAAATAAGTTGGTATGAAAAAAGCAAGTGATGAATTAATCCCTAAATTCTCTCATTTGCTTGTTTATAAGTAACAAGCTTCACAGAATACATAGGTTTGTTTTGTAAACAAAAATACTCATATAATACTACTCTATTTTTTCATAGGGTGTGGTAGTTTAAAATTTTCTTTATGAAGTTTCGTTTTGTTTAAAAAAGTATGAAAACAAGCAAGTAATGAATTAATCCCCAAATTCTCTCATTTACTTGTTCATAAGTAACAAGCTTCACAGAATACCTAAACAGCGTTAAAAATAAGGATTTTTTTCTAAGGATTAAACTAGCTACCTGTTATACGCATCCCAGTCTGCTGAGCCGCTAATCTGTGCCGACTCGATTTTCATATCAACGAGTTATTTTTGGGTGGCTGCTTGCGAAAACAACGAAGGTTTGGCTTAACTTAGTGACAGAAGATATTTGCAGAAGCAAGCGACATTGCAGTGCTGTTGTAATGAACTCGACAATGATGAAGCGTGTGATTAGGTTGCATCCCGGCTTGATGGGAAAGAGGAAGCCGAAATCCGGGGATGACAATTTGAACGAGATCTTGCGTCAATCCGCAGAGAAAGTGAAGATGCTGGAAGAAGAGACAATTGTCCAACTGGATCCTGCGCGAGGGAAGAAAGAGATGATCTTCGCACAAGGATACCTCAAACGGTATGGCTGACGTCTTAGAAAACTACAACACTTTATTCCTAGTAGCGAAAATTCTTCCTATTATCCTTTATCTAACCAGCGTCTACTAGACGCTGAAAAGTAATTATGGGGAAAAGTAGACTGGAGAGATTTCGCCGGCTGAGTTGGTAAACCATGAACTTGACTTCATTTTTTTCGTACAAGGACTTGACATTTTCTACTGAGAACGACCAAAAATGTTTTGAAAGTTCAAAAATGTCATGATTTATGAATAAACCCACACTTTATATTACAAAGCATCAAGTTACGTACCGAAAAAACAACCAAACCAGTTGTTGACAAGGATGTATTGTACACTGCAGAAGAACCTGGCATAAGCGCAATTCCGTGACGATAGCTGGTTTTATTTTTGTTTTTCATAGCGGTAAGAGTTCAATTGATTGGCGAGAGCAGCGCCCGAAAGCTCTGTGGCACGAATTGGTGGTGCGGCACTGATGAGTCCAGCCTTATGGGTGAACGTGCCTATCTATCACTGTCATTGTTTGCTGCAATCGGCTGCCGGGAAACATTTGTTGATTGATATTAGTTTTATTGCGATTTCATTCACATTTTTTTCATACCATATCACGCAAAGTATTTTATGAGGAATTAGGAGGTGTCAAGACGTTTAAAGTTATTTCACCATTCACAACCTTGGGCTGGGACAGCTAGTTTTGTCTTTATTGATCATGAACTTGCGCTGCAAGCACTTCAAGAGATCAATAAAAAAGTGTCCTTTCCAGTTTACATAAGCTAAGATTAAGATAACATATGATAAGTGATCTGATTTGAAAGAGAGCTTACATCTTATTGGTAGGGTGTGTTGCAAAGCTAGATAAATTACTTTCCTTATTAGCTTGTTACGTTCTTTTCTTCCAATGTCTAGATTACAAGACACACTGACGGACCATCAGGATGTTCTTATTAAAGTCTTAGAGGTCATGTGTGAGTTTGACATGGACAACTCTCAATCTCCTCCTTCATTATTCCGAAAGCTGTCAAAGCTCCTCCACCCTTGGCCGGATCTCATCCAAGGATTTGCTCCCTTCCTCATGCCGGAACAGGCTCACCACTGCGGGCTGGTACGTGGCTAATACTTCTAGTTTTGTAAGATTAAAAGTTTGGCATTAAAAGTTTGAAAGGCATTGCTTTCTAACAACATGTCCTCCCCTGGTTTAACTTGTGTATTTTGCTCTTGTAGCTTCCGGAACAGCAAGTGTACGCGAGAGCGAGAAAATTTCTTCGCCAGCTGGAGATCCGTTACCATGACAACCCGCAACACCTGAGCAAGATATTGAGCGCTTTCACAACCGTCGCCGAGACGGGAATATACAACGAACATGAGGTGAGTGTGTGTTGCATCAGCCCGCACGTGACCAGCTGGCCAAACATTCGATGGTTGGCAGCAATAGAGTTAACTGGCGCAGTGTACCAAAGCACCCCACATTGTTGTGACGTTTACCAAGCATGTGAGTGTCATCATAAGGGATGCTCTTTGTTTCGATGCATTCGTGCGTATTGAACTGTCCAGACAACATGCCTCGATCACGTTGCCATCTTATCTCCATCAGATGAAGACGACTATATTGTCACTGCTCAAATCGGATTCCTATCTTCAAGAGGAGTTCCTAATCTTTTTTGACGATGAGCCTCCTCCTGAGAGTCGGCTGCACGGAGACTATGAAGAAGTGATATGGAATTATGATCTTGTGAAGGTGGGTGCTCCCTCATGGAGCAGCTTGCGGCCATCGTTACGTTAAAATAATTAATCAACCAACTTATGAGAGTCAGATGGATCCTCAAGCGTTGCAAACATTGTTTTATTTTATTTTAAAACGATAATACTGTCTATATGATAATCGTTAACATAGTGAACGTTATGTTTGTCAATTGCAACTTGTTTAGGATTCTCATATCAACCACTTTGAAAATGTGCACATTCCGTCGTTGGGGAACCAGGGTAACTCGACGAATACGATAGAAGGTGACTGCGGAAAAGTTTCTACACTTTTGTTTACTTTGATGGTTATGTGGCAACTGTTTACGCGATGTCGCTAATTGTCTGACGTTCAAACCAACGTGAAAATGCAAGGGTTGCGATGCAGAGGAGCTCTTTCAACCTGAGGATGGTCAGCGGAAATTCCCATAATAATCCTTTACGTTTTTGTGTTTGAAGTAAAAATCGTTTTGGTTGCGGGGAGTTTAAAAGTTATTGGCTTGGACATTTTGGGATGTGCGTTCAGAAAATTTCTATCTTCTGTTGTAACTACCGATGAGAAAGTCGTTGGCAATGTCGCTTTTATAGCACTGACGCTGCATGGTATGTCCGATTGAATGTGGTGAGATTGGAAGTCACCCTGATGGTGAAAACTATCATCACCTCAATGTTATTGCTCTTAGGTCAAACAGAACCCCTTCCCGCCTCACCAGCTAGACACCCACTCGACAAGCCGCACAATGAACTCCCAGGCATGAACCTGGATACTGAAGATGAAGATGGTGCTGGAGATGAACAAAAAAGTAAGTTGTATCAACAATAACAAAAAGGTTCTCTTTAAATTAAAGATTTAATGCATTGCTATCTGCATTTTAAATAACTAGACTGTTCTGTAGTTACCACAGTCTTATTTTCGCGACTGGATTGCACGATGCTGTGAATCATCGAAATTGTATCAAACCGAATCGGCAATGAATCGTTCGTGACCTGGTAATGGACTTCCAAGTTTGTAAGCGGTCATTTAGAATCATTATATTGCTTGGAAAATGGTCAAAATTATATCGAAACGTATAGACGCGAAATTCTTCTCTTTAAGGTTGTCTTTTAATAAAATTATAAGGTCAATATAAGTAGATTTTTATTTGTTTGGTTAATGTTCTATGTCATTTGGTATCATGCCAAATTACTTTACAATTTTATAGCCTCAGGACCTAGAAAATGTGACAGTGCCACAAACCATCAATTGAGTCCAGAGTTGCCAACCCCCAGTTTTCCGGCGAAATTGAACTAGTTTTGTTTTAGCGTCACGGAAAAAAATAACACTGGGGAACAATTTTGAAATTTTTTTTTTGTTGACTTTGATTTTGCACTTGATTTAGGCTAATTCCGGCGTGCTGATTTCAAAAATGCCACCAGTTTTCTTCTATCACGTCAAGTTTTTGCTCTACAGCAGTGTTCTTCAACGGGGGCGATATCGCCCCCCGGGGGGCGATTTTGGCCATTGCGGGGGCAATTTGTACAATTTTTGAAATTGGGGGGCGATTTTACTGTTTTGGGGGGCGATTGGTAAGGCCGAGCGCAATTATCGATCAAGATCGTTCTGGATGCTTAAGCTACTACATCGTCATCAGCAAACAACCTAGCTCACATTGTAATCTTGTATTGTTTTGTTTTTTCGCATGTGCTGATGATGCAAAATAAAAGAACTTCTTCTTCTTCTTCTTCTTTTGGTTTGTTCGACTATTTATATTGTTGGGATATTTGAAGTTTTGTATGTAAATTTTTAGCGACATGAAGGTATCGCTGCAGCGCTTCGCGTTAATTCCAGGCGAAAAGCGTTTTACAAACGCACGATATTCTTGCGTGTTTATTCTGTGAGCTGCTGCGAATGGTTTTCACGGGAGGCGGAACTCAAATCATTGCAGTGAAACTAAACTGCCCTTGTCTCCGCGGTTCGCTAAGTGCAGTAGTGCTGGGCGTTCTTCTGTCGCTGCAGTATTGCATTGTTTTGATTGTTTATTTACGTAATAAAGGTATCGCAACGAGTTAACGAGCCGAATCTCCGATGGTAATAAGAAAACGAGTTTTGCTTTCGCAATACGCATACAAAGCCCTCGATAGTTACTTGTATCCTTCTCGAGTTACCTGCGGCAGAGCAGAGCTTACTTTCGGTGGCCGTTTCTGAACCCTTCGGCGGCCACGGCCGCCGTTAATTTCGAGGCCTTGTTTGAGGGGGCGATTTGGACCCACACTTTCAACAAAGGGGCGATTTTGTAAAAAAGGTTGAAGACCACTGCTCTACAGCATACATCCAAAATATGCAACTTTTCACGAGTTTAGCCGTGTTGCTTTTCCATACGTAAAAGGAATGCACAAGCTAATCATATAGTAAGTTATATACAGGAGGTTCAACTGAATTATTAAGTAAAAAAGGCACATGCATCGATTTAGGTGGATGCTAGGCTATTTCCCCATTTTTGGTAGGAGGATGCAATCATCCAACGAAACTAGATTACCGTGGTAAAATTGAAGTTAGTTGCTTTCCACTTTCAACCATGTATGTACTACAATCTACATGTTTGTTTGTTAGAATACTATCTTGTCTGCGTCTGCTGTTTCTCGTCGTCAGTGTCTAAATAATCCGGATTCCTTTTGCTATATTTGCAGCAGTTTTACTATTTTTAGCCAAAGAAAAGACGTCATTTGTTAAACAAGCCTACTTCACATATTTTAAAAATAAAACTTGGTGATCAAAATAAGTCTTGGGCACCCCACAAGGTATGCAAGCAGTGTATCGAGAGTTTGCGGATGTAGACCAAGGGAACACGTGACAAATTGGCATTCGGTAGACCCATGGTTTGTGGCGAGAGCCTAAAGATCATTAGTCTACACAGTTACTTTTGCTTGGTGCAAACTTCAGGGTATAAAAAGAAAAACAAACGTAAAATTGAGTATTCAAGTCTTCCATCAGCTATATGTCCAGTGCCTCATTCAGTTGAAATCCTAGTTCCAGTTTTTGTTCAAACACCTACGCTCGAAGATTTGGATCATGATGAATGTTTTACTGATGAATCAATCATTCTTTATTACAAAAATATATGGAAAATCAGCAGAGCCCAATGGGCATATGCATTTCGCTCTAACTGTAGAGCATCATTACTCATTAGTGCCTTATTCAAATAGAAACTAAACTGTAACTGTAACTAATACAATAACAACAATAAATAATATAATAATAATAATATGTAATAGAAACTAAACTAAACTCTAACTGTAGAGCATCATTAGTGCTTTATTCAAATAAAATCTATTTGAATAAGGCACTAATGATGCTCTACAGTTAGAGCGAAATGCATATGCCAATAGGGCTCTGCTGATTTTCCATGTATTTTGTAATAAAGAATGATTAATTGATACTTGATGGAGAATCGCTGGCCTGCTGCTTCTTAGTCTGGAGATTCCCTAGCCTATCCTAAATGGAAATCAATATATGTATTGTTTTAGTGATGGCAGGCCTAATGATGAAGATTTTGAAATTGAAGACGATTCAGAACGTGGTGTATTACATCAACATGAGTTGAATGATTTGGCACGAGATTTAGAACTAGGAAAAAAAGCTTTGGAACTCTTAGCATCCAGATTAAGTTAAATGAGAAAAATTTACTTTGAAAAAGAGCGAAGGTATCATACTTTCGATCGAAAGAAAGTGCGTTTTTACCGTACTTTCGAAGTGACAGCAGATCTGACCTTAAACCTGGTGATCTCAATATTCTACATAAGCCACTTGTTGACAGAGAGAAAATTATTTTCCCACCTCTCCATGTAAAGCTCGGCCTAATGAAGCGATTTGTTAAAGCATTGCCAACTGAAAGTGAAAGCAACTGTTTCAATTACTTTGTTTTAGCTTTTCCTGGCCGGTCAACACAAAAAATTAAGACTGGTGTATTTGATGGTCCACAAATTCGGCAACTGATCAAAGATGAACGTTTCAGTGGTTCAATGTCAGAATTGGAAGAAAATGCGTGGTTATCATTTAAAAACTTTGCCAAGGGGTTTCTTGGGAATACACGGGCAGAGAATTATATCGAAATTATTCAGAAGCTATTGGAAAGCTACAAAGAACTCGGCTACAACATGAGCATCAAGATGCATTTTTTGCATAGCCATCTTGCTAATTTCCCGGAAAACCTTGGTGCGGTCAGCGATGGGCAAGGAGAAAGATTCCACCAAGATCTGAAGGTGATGGAGGAAAGATATCAGGGAAGATGAAACTTGCATATGCTGGCTGACTATTGCTGGAGTATTAAGCGAGACTGCCCATAGCTTGAACATGCCAGGAAAAGCTACAAGCGTAAATTTTGCCCTAAAAGTCGCTCTTTATTTGTCCTGCAGAAGCAATATCCGTTTTAAGAAATAGAATATAGCTGTACAAATGTTTATTTGAAAACCATGGAGTTACTTTCGGTTGCTTGTAGTTCTTAAAACGTTTTATACAATAAACGCAGATGTCTTAAATGTTGTACTTTTTGTGGGTTATGAGTAGGGCAACCAATTTTTTGACCTAAAAACTTGAAATTTTGACTTTATAATTTACAAATTTTGACCTAATTTTGACCAATAACTTTCTTCGTTCGCAACTCAAACGTGAAATTTAGAAATCAAACCGTTAGGTAAGAATAGCTTCTTTTCTATTGAAATATGAAAAAAATATAGAAGACTCAACGACACCACAGCAACGAACAGGTAATGAAAGTCACTCAAAAAACTGCAAAAGATAAATATGGAGTGTCTAAATATCCCAAAATTACTGAGGGGGTTCTGCACTATTATACTTCAACATCAAGTAATGTTTATTATGTTTCACATTATCGCCTTTGAAGTTTCTGTCTCTCGCAAAAATTTTTCCTAAAATAGGGAAGCTTCTCTCAACTGATACAGAAGTTGCTTGGGAGTTCTTCAGCCGGCTATAAAAATGTGGTGAAATATCATCTCGTCCCATTTTCACAATGCACTTGATGCCATTCCTTAAGATTCTTGCTTGAATATATTTTCCAATTTGGCAGCCATCAACACCAAAGTTAAGAGACCTCATTTTCTGGTAAGCTTCTTGAATGGTGTAACGGCTGTTTTCCATCTTCTGAATTATATCAAACAGTGCACTGTACTGCTCCTCTATTTCTACAAGGTGAGTAGCTAAATTGGGAGCTTTTACAGCATCTTGAGCACGCCGCAGCAAGACACCACCAATCCACCATCATGGAAGCCTTCCACAATATTTCTTACTTTTGGTAGACTTCTTGAATAATAGAAAGCAGCTTGCAACCAAAGGCCCATCTAGTTACATTTGGCTGTGGAGTGTGGAGGTTGGCCATGGAAGTTAAACTAGCTCTTCTTAACCTGTTATTAATGGTCACTGCTTTAACCCTGGCAACCAACTCATCAACAGCAGGGTAGCTGGCTAATATTCAACCTTCAATAGTGGGCAAAACAAGATTATTACCTCAGAAATTGCAACAAATCGATTATTACCTCAGAATAGCAACAGAAATTGCAACAAAAAATCAGTATCTGTGTAGATTTAATAAAATATCAATAGAGAGAAGAAAAACTACGTTAAAAGAAAATTTTGACCTAACCATGAATTTTGACTTTTTTTTTACTTAATAACTTTGAAACCTCTCTTCGTCTCAGCCTGAAATTTAGTTTGTGGACGTTTTATAAACTTTGAACAAGGCAGAAAAATTTTGACTTTATTGACTTTTGGTTGCCCTAGTTATGAGACAAAGTGGTGGGTGCCTAGCTCAAAAACGTGACGTGATAGAAAAAAACTGATGTCATTTTTGGATTCAGCGCCCAAAAGTTAGTCAAAAACAATTGTTAGATCGAAGTCAACAAAAATTGTGTTCCCTTGTGTAATCAGTTGAATAATTTTGGGCTTGATTTTGAAAAGTAATATTCGTGGGTAATAGCTAATATGATATTTACAAGTCATACGATCCACTTTAAACAGTCACTGACACATTTTCGTTGACTAGTAGTCTATCAGTGCATGTTTAGCACAGTCTACTCTAGACCAGCCCAGTGGTAGCCAAATAGTATAGCTACTAGCTAGCTAGCTCGATGCCAGGTAAAATATTTCCTTTCTTAAAAGTTTTTCGTATTGGTTTCATTTCGAAGTGTTTTTCAAATTTTGTTCAGTTTGTAAATAAAAAAATATGAGTATAACCTCTCATGTTACATGTAACTCCACACAAGGTGAAAATTACATGACTTTTGACTCTTTTTTATTTCTTTAAAGATAATGTCTAAAAAGACATTGCTAAATGTTAACTACGGACAGTGGCCAATGTTTCGATCTTCCGATCTCTTTAGCGCAGTAAAAAGAAAGTAGACAGTTGTCTTGAAGTTTTGGATGAGATGATGGTTTCTAAGAGTGATGATTAATAAGCCAATGAGAACTGATTTAATTTTTCATTGAGGACTTTAGCGAAACGTAATTTCACCGCCAATTAAAACGTGTGCTTTTTCTAAAAAGTTGTGCTGAGAAATGATTTGAATTTATAAAAAAATTAAGTTTTTTTAATAAAAAAGTCTGTTGTCGAAATCAAACAGTTTAGTTTTGTTATGCGTTTGAATGAAAATGAGTTTTAAAAAAAATTAAAGCCGTCTGGCAGCACTGATTGGCCATACAAACACTGTAACAGGTAAATCAGCAATTAGTGAAAACGCTCTCTCGGGTGAAAACCAACAGCATGAGTGCACAACGTTTCAATAGCCCGTACTTTTGTTGACACCTTTGTATTTTGTCCCTATTGACACCTTTGTATTTCATGGCCCACTTGTCAAATTTCTGTTTATAAAAGTAAGGCAATGATTCCCAACATCTGTTTGCGTGCAGTAAAAAATGTTCTTTCGTATTGTTGATAATCCTGTTTTATTATAAATTGTCCATTGCAGTTCTCTCAAACATTATCTGCTGAATTAAGCATGTTCGAAAGTTTGTTTCAAAGCAAAGTTTCCTGTCTTAGTTTTGAATTCAGTTTCTCCAGTAAAAACATTTGCTTTGTTCAATTCATCTAAACAGATCTCGAACACCTTGGCGCTGATACGTAGACTTACCCCATGGAGCTACTAGAAGTTTTTTAGCATAAAATAATAACTGGTTTGAGCGAAAGTGTATTTCTACTGCCTCCTGTCGATTACGTTTCCGCACCTACCTCGTTTTCTTGTCGTACTTGATTCCAAGCATTGACTGCCTCTTGTATGAAGTTTCCAAGATTCACGATCTTTTGCTGTGTATATTGGATGGTGCTGTTTTTGTTTGTTGGTTTAAGTAGGTAAATCTTTGCATTACGTATTTTCACATACACAAGCAAATCGCTCTGTGGCCCACCTTAAGATAGTTCATGACCCACCGGTCGAGAGATGGGATGGATAACTGTAAAAGCCGGTTTAAGCAATTTAGCATTCTTGGCTAGAATAGTCTAACAGAAGCAGGAAAACAAAAATCTTAGGACGGTTTAGGCAAAATAAAGTGCATTGTCAGCATTACAAATACAAACTCCAGATTTAGATTTGGTGCTTTTCATAAATTTTTATTTCAGGTATCATGGCTCTTTGTTTATGCATAACGTTTATTGATAATATCAACCCCTGATGGCGATCGTAAACCTTTTGTTGTCGTTAAAATTATTAGATTGCTTTGCTAAGCTTATTTGCTGTGGCCCATCGGCATCAGATCATGCTCTATCCTTGTCATAATCTCTCTCCTTGCTGTCAATTTGTGTCTGGAGATGAAAGGAGAACAAGAAACCAATGTATGCAAATATGACAGGCTCCTGCTCTCTGATTATACCTTTTGTGAGAACGACAATCTTTGTCATCTGATAAAAATCTTTTCCACCGATTGTGGTTAACTTTTAAATTGAAATAGTTGGTTGCGTTAATCCAATGATCTCTTCTTCTTCTTTTATTGTCGCACTTGATTCCAAGCATTGACTGCCTCGTGTATGAAAAGTTTCCAGGATTCTCTGTTGTTTGCTTTGTGTATTAGGTGTATGTTGGTGTTAGTTTTGTCGGTTTGTTGGTTTAAGTAAGTTAATCGTTGTCTGCCTTGGGCACGCTTCCCTTCAATTTTGCCTGTGAGAGAGAGATGTTCTAACTTTCCTTTTCGCAGCACGTGTCCTAAATGTTGAAGTTGTTTTTCTTTGATATTTTTTAGAAGATTGTTTGTTTGTTTGACTTGATTTAAAACAGTTTGGTTGCTTTTTCTGTCAGTCCAGGAAATCCTCTGCATTTTTCGGAATGCCCACATTTCAAACCCATTTATTTTCAAACCCAATGATCTCATGAACACTTAAAACATTTATCTGAGCTCCATCGGTTGCTGTGCCTGCATTGCTTCAGCTGTTGCGATGGAAGTAGCAATTCAATCAAATCTGTTTTTATTTGCTCCGCCGTCAGATCAATGATTTGCTTTCTGTTGGAATTCATCGCCAACCGTCACTTGCAAATGTCATGATTAAATTGTCACCAGTGCAATGTGTTTGCGTCGTGTTATGCGGTTCCGTCCGCCCCGCGGCCAAACTGATCTTAATAAGTGGAAGTGGTTCTGGTTTGATGCGTTAGGCTGTTTTGATAGGATGATTTTAAGCGTAAACGGTTAATGAAAATTATAGCAGAAATCTCTTGATAAGGATCTCTGTATTTGCTTCTCAATTGAACATCCGATTACGGGTTTAGAGAAACCGTCATGGACACTTTTGCAATAAGCTATTGTGGACAAACAATTGACTGTATCTCCATGGACAAACGGTGCAATAATCCTCGGCGTTTTATTGAAAGCAACCCTGCAAATTTGCTACCAGCCATTGTAACGCGATGCTGGAAATTCGAACGGAAACAAATCGCTATCAACTTTATATCGGCCAGTTGATATCACCTTCCAAATTTTGTTTTCAAGGATTTCGAAATTGTTGTTTCGATGGTGAATGGATTGTACAGGATATCTCAAAAAACAATTCTAGTCCAAGTGCAGCTAGAAAATAAGTTAATTATAAGCATGTCATTCTGGTCTATCACGGTGATTATGAAACAGGGGTACATTGGTACGTGGAGCATCTTCAGCGATGCCACATCGCGTTACCATTGGTTTTGCGTCCTTTGCATCCAATGCGTTGCGACTGCTGCGGAAACATGAAATTGAACCCGAGGATGAAATAGTTCCATAAAAAATTATCAAATAGATGTCTTCAAATAATTTTTTTTTGTGTATTTACAATAAAAAAAATTCTAGAAGTGATAGAAGCATGATGGCTTAGATTGTTTCCAGCGAAAAAAAGTTTTGTCGACAATTGGTTCAATGAATTATTGTTGTTACAGACTTTTAGTACTTGCTGCTATTTGGTGGATGATCGACATTAAAATTTACAGGCAACTTCCCAACTTCAATTTTTTTGTGGTTTTGATCCATTTGTCTGGTTTAAAGAACAGTGTGATTGATATTGAATGGACTAAAGAAGACTTGTGTTGTGCAGGTGATGCTCCTCCTACGTGGGATGACGCGCAAGGTTCCGATACTGAGGAGGAGTTGGTCAAAGGGAACACCAGGTGTGTCGCTTCGTTGGCGTATCAGTTATGCGCAATCACAATTTGTTGTGTGGTGATGACGGACGGATCACTGCCAGTTGAAGACGGTTGTTAACGGGTTTCTTCGCTAGCTTTATAATTATTCTTTGTGCAAGACCCGCCTGGCTTCAGTTCAAGAACGTCTCTTATCTACATATTATGTACCTCATTCTATCGAAAGTGTTGGTGAATTGTAAGTTAAATTAAATCAGAATGTAATTGAACATTATGACGTCAGGTCAGCGAACATTCCCGCTAGTGGGTGCCCACCCGATATTGGATTAATATCCGAAGACGCCCAGTCGTGCAGCCCCTTCAAGCGTCATGTGCCAGCCGCTGACAGGTTAGTCACAAAATAGATTTGCACAATTTCACTCTCGTTTGTATGGGGGGTCCCCGACAGGAGAGGGTGATCTTCTTGTGGCAGTTTGTCAAGTCGAGTCTGATGTGGCACTATTGGAGAGAGATTCTCTCGTGATTACAGTAAATAAGTTTGCAAATGAAGTGTCTGAGTAGTTGAATACCGTTTCTCTTACATACCTCGATTCTTAGCATATCACAGACTATGAAGGGTGACTTCACTCAATTAGTGTCCCAGCCGAATGTGTTTGTTTCTGCCTGGCCGTTACTATAGTAAGTAGCTCTCCTGCCATTGGCACCAACGATCAATGCAAACTGGTTTGGCGACCTATTCAAGCGGCCGAATAGTTTGTAAAAATACTGATCACTGCAAAAGCACTTTTTACAAAAATGTGAATTAATTTTTGACTCTGATGCTCAGTTAATGCATCACTATTGCGCAGGTTTCGTTTGACGTCAGTGAAAAATTGGAATTTGAGTTCTTGTTTCATTTTGTTTTCATTGGAATATGTTTTCGATTGTAGACCTGAAACCCCCACTACCGGATCTAATGTGAGTCAGGGAGAGTGTCTGTCGCTTCCTTCATTTCCTGGAGAAAGTGATCGTTCCTCATCCCAAGGATCGGCTTTTCCACTGACTCCAACCGGATCAAGATCAGTGGATCATTCTAACCTCCTCCCACAAGTGAAACACAACGGTAGGAAACTTTCACATCCATGAACAGCCGTTTGATGTATAACCTGGCCGCTACGAGGTTACGTCGCTGTCTCCGATTGGTGTCACAACCCCGCTGCAAGTTTATTATTTTACCCCACATTTTGATCTTAATCAAAGCGAAATTACTTATTTTTATCTACTGTATATTCAAATATTTCTCAATTATAGGTTTGTATTAACCCCATCATTTAATTCCATACACATACTTTTACATACACAGCACACACGTGCCCGATGTTGGTGACTGTAGATAGAGACGTCCATATTATTGCATGTATGTATGTTGAGAAGACAAATCGTTGTTCTGGCCGCCTTGCTAAAATGAAGCTTTCACTTCATTGATGGATTAAAAATGTGAATGTCGAAAATGTTGTTCGAGGATGTGTGTGGAGAGCTTTGGACTTTGCGCATACTTCAATTACTTCATTCATTATTACGATGACATCGTCGTGTGATCTTTCTGTCACGAAGCGTCTTATCACCACATTCTTTCATAATATAAGTAATGAACCCACAGTCCACACAATCTTCATTGAAGCGACAAGCTGACGTTGACGAAGTCTCTCGCATTCGGACATCCGAGTGAAGCATTCCTGTTTCATACTCGGTAGTAGTTCTCAACCTTTTCATCGTGGTGATCCATCACAAGGCGAATACGTCAAGTCAATGTAGATCGTTCAGCCAGCTTTAGCTTTTGAAACGTCTTGCATTTCGATTCGGCATTTGGATTTCAGCATTTCTATGGTTTCTTGGCAACTCATTCGTTCAGTTCTGTTATTGCAGGATTGTGAATTGTAGGAAGGGATTCCTTCCTTTTTGAGATGTTACTTTTTATTTTAATAAAGCCTAATCCAGGTGGTGATACAAGTGTATGGAGTTCACTTCAGCACAAAATAGTAAAAGTGAAGAAAAAAATTGTTTTGAAGAAGTCGATGTGATGACAAACCGCGTGTTGTTTTCCACCGCTTGTTTATGGTACAACGAAGCCGAGCTTGTCAAAACTTTAATGACGTGCGTGACACATTTGTTGGGCCCGCTTAATGACATACGTTCATACTTTCTATTTAGATGCTCGTCCTGTCAAGGCATGGACTCGCGATGAAGATGCTCAGTTGTTAAGTGCTTGCAAGGATCGTGGTCCAACTGCTGAAGTTTTCGCATCGGTGAGCACAACGTGTTTTCCTGCCTCCCATGTACCACTATTGTATGGTTTTGATAATAAACTAACGTATAGCTTTGATTCCAACATATGCTCTTTATTGGCATATGTTGGATTCCGAACTTATGTTTTCATGGATACACTAAACAATAATGGTGCACTTTCATATCCCAATGTGGACTTCGTATGCACTAGTCTTCCTCTACGTATGAACATTCTTCGCCACTCCAAGGGTCGAGGGGCTCTATCTTTTACCACCCTTGATCAGTGGTTGCGATTTGGTCTAGATGTTTGGGCAGGTGTCGAGCAGCCACTGAATTGATTCGTCATCTAGTTCACGCAAACCACGCACACCATTTGGTGCATGGTAGGTGGCGCAGATGGTGTGGTCTGCGGTTGGGGATGGTTATGGTGGGGAATAACTTTTTATCCCACACCATGCACTAGACATTGTTTGACCGGCGTAGCGGTCCAGGAGTTACAGTAATTTCTGCGCCGCTTTACCGGATCTTGGGTTATTGTTCTTTGATAGGTTTTTGTGCGTAGGTTTTGGTTGTCATCAAGCGCAGGGAGCAGGGAAGGATTGTTCGCCTTGATTGTGTGTTCAGAGATGTTTTTAAAAGTGATTGAATAATAAGAACATAACATTTGTTGTCGCTTAAATGACTTTCATATTGCTCAGTTTAGGGACTGTGTCCTGATTGTAGATCTCAAGCATCCGAGAATCACTTGTGACAAAAATCTTGTTTGCAAGGAAACTTAAAGTGTTTGAAAATCATAGCTATGAGTTTTTCTAGGATGTATGAGAAATGCAAAATTATGATTGAAGGTTGGCGTTGATGACTAAGAATGCAGCTAGAACGAATCGCACTTTTCAGTAGAATCTTTAGTTAAAAACTTTGATTATCTTCAGAGTTTAGAGGCGGTGCATAGTTATTAGTTAGTGTTAACCACATAAAAGAAATTTCGTTTCAATTTCAAAAAGAAAACGTTTGAAGTTATCACTGCTAATCTTGCAGAATGGTTTTTATTGGTAGTGTAGTTTTAGACACATTTGCAAAATTGCGTTGAAATTTAAATACAATAAAGTGTATTAAAAAAATATATATCGATGCTGATGTTGTTATGACGTCATAGCCTAAATGTGTTGTAAAAATTGGAATGCATCAGAATTTGTTGTAATTCTAATAATCATGTGCCGAAATAATAGAAGCACTCAAAAATTTGATAAGACTCCTTTAAGAGAGATGATTATAAAGTTTGAACTCTAAACACGATCTAGAGTTGTCTGACTGTCCAACGGCGTCTTGTTTGTTCTAAGAATAGTCCTGCACTAAGTCTTGTATACGATTCTCTGCTATCAAAACCTTTTGCCAACACTGGGTCATTCATGTCCAATATCCCCCAATCGCATCCCAGTCAGCTTACCAGCTTTTTTGTTCTGAAGATCTTGATCCAGTGTAAAAACTAGAACCGTTGATAAAGCCGAGTGACGAGGTCATCGTCAAGCAACCAGAACCGCTTTGCTGTGGTCCTGTATTAAAATGACGTACTGGTGACTTTTCGATGTCATGTGAACTTGATGACGTATCATTTCAGGTTGCCAAGTCATCTGGACGGGATGTCTCCGAAACGCAGCAAAGGTTCCAGACACTGATGGCGCTCTTATCGCATGCAGAACTAACAGACACGGACACAGCCAGCCAATATAGCGACAGTGGTTCCGACGCCGAATTATAACTTGCCTCATCGTCATTATTTCTCGTTCGACACATCTACATAGGGACTTGATGACTATTCATGTAGTGATTTTTTTCTGCGCACGGTAGTCTTTACAGTTTTACGTTGCATATTGTTGTTTTGTTGTAGAATCAACTAAATACACTGGTTCCTTTCAGAAATGGCTTGTACTTCTCACTTGAGCAACGTTTCTATTCAGTAAAAATATAGTTGTATTGTGAAGAATTGTGGAAGGCTACGATTCAGCTGAGTACAGCGCAGGTGTAGCGGTGTATCCTTTTCAGGGTTGGAAGTAACGACTAGTTGTCACTATTCGATAGCGTTATTTGTTGGTTTCTGAATATCGAATGCTTATACCCACTCCTTTTAAAAATATGCGCGTTATTTACTGCTTTTTTATGCAAGCACCGAAATCCTTATTCGTTTTTCACTAATCGATATTTATCAGAACTGCTGAATCATTTTTTGTTGTTCACTTGCTTCGTCGTCAAAACAAATTTACGAGATTTAGTTTTCGGATTACTATCCGACCTAGTCCCCTTCCAGTTTTCGAACTTTAGAGAATTAAGGAAAATTTTGCGGCAACACAGTTCAGAAAAACCATGCCAGCCAACCTTGCGGTTTTCTCGCAAGTTTGGGCTTGTTTTTTTTCGAGTTTTAGTTTGCGGGTTGCTTGTTTTTGGGCTAGTAGTGTGTGGAATGAATAATAATTTCCTCAATGTTCATATATATTTGCTGATCAAATCTTGTGTTCGCTAAGTTCGGGCGAAGAAGATTTCTAATTTGCTGTAAACTTGTTAAAACTTTTGATAGCTTTCGATTTTCGCGTCTCATGAGTAGTGCATTGCAAGCCTCTGCATTAGGCTGTGCCGAAAAATGGCGAGGTTCATGGATTTTTTCTTAACTTTCTGAAAATTTGTAGTGGACTTTTACAAACACAAACGTGAAAAAAAATATGAAAATAATGACGTCACACGGTCGCGCTAGGCGTTTCTATGGTTACCAGTACCCATTTTCATAAAAATTGTCATACAGTAGAACTCGGTTAATCTGGATCTTCGCCTAATCCGGATGAAACTGGAAGTACAAATGAGTCAGGCTTGATAGAACCGTCATCGGTTAATCCGGATCTTCGCCTAATCCGAATGGAATTGCCGGTCTAATCGAATCCGGATTAACCGCGTTCTACTTTCGAAAACCACTGGAGATAAAAAGATGAACGTTACATCAAAAGCTGCAGAAGTGGCATGTTTATATCTGCTCTAAGAACACTTTTTATTCTAGGACAACTTGAAAAATATTTATAGGCAAAAAACTCAATTTTGCTATTTTTTTGTAGTAGGGGAGATGCAGGACCTATTAGACAATTTTTTTTTTTTGCTCTCATTTCTTCAGCTTATATCAAAATAAGACAATATGTTTAGAGAATACGGCCAAGGTCAATATTTATTAACTGTGTAAATATCTTGAGAATCAAATTTATTTTTTTGAGGTTAAAGCTTATAAGGCACCTGCAGCTAATAAGGCCCGCTAATTTTCAAACCTCAATATTTTTCTAAATACTGCATAATTTTGAACGAAACTTGGAATGAGGATACTTTGGGTCTATCTAAACAACATATCTATGAAACAAGTTTCTAAGTAAAAGGGGTTGTAAAATATTAAAAAAATAAAAAAAATCTCAAGCGGGCCTTATTAGATGCACGTGTTGTGAATAAGGCCCGGTTTGAATTAGCACCAAAAGTGATGGAAAAGGTGTATTTTTACTATAACCACACCACAAAACAAATTCTAATCGACAACACAGGCACATAACTAATAATTAAATACACAGAGACAACTATATTCCCTCCCCCGCCCCATGCTCCATTTTTTAAAAGGCGACATGGTGTTTTTAGATATGGTAGGGATGATAAAGTATTTTGATTCTGAAATTATGATATTTCCATTGCAATAACAAATTGGATTAATGGTGTAACAAGAATTGTTTAGGTCACTCAAGTCTTTAACCCCCACTTTCTTAACCAGGGGTGCACAATAGGGTGGAGTGAAAAAACTTTTTATAAAATTTTTATTAGCTCGGGGTTGGAAAACTTGCAAATTACTACTAAAACTAGTTGAGCAAAATTAGAATGTAATCTGACAAGAGCTTGATCTGCCACCAGCCACTTGAAAATTTACCATTGGGCCATTAGGTGTGAATTCACACAGTCAAGAAATTCAACCTCTTTAATTTTTCTTAAATTTTACACACCTTTTCATTATCTTATATGATGAACACCTGCAAAATTTGAGTGAAATTTATTGAGAAACACGAGAGTTATAAAGCATTTAGTTTGGGGGGGTCTGCCGAGGGGGCAGAATTTTTTTTAATTTTTGGCCTTGTTTGAGGTCCTATTACTGCTTAAGTAAATTAGGTAAGAACCTAATTTTTTTTACAGGTGATAGTACTGCTGACAAGTATTGAAAACACAACACCGTTCACATTGTCACTCTAAAAGGTCAGACGTCAAAGACATCCAAATGTGGCCCTTTCCAGCTCTCGGCTAAAATTTTTTAAAATGTTAAAACCGTGCCAAGACCCTATTTTCGATTAGTTTTGGCTGACATTTAGTAGAAATGTTGTTTACAGGATTCTCCATGAACTGAGAAAATTTCAGTACAAAATATTAAAGGGGTTGGGAGGTATTTAATGTGAAACATTGGTCAAAATTACAAAAAGCAAAAAAGAGGTCCTTTTACTATCCCGATTACCCATGACCCCAGTAAAAATTTACTCTGAAATTTCATAGAGAATCTTGTAAACAACATTTCTACTAAATTTCAGCCAAAACCAATCAAAAATAGGGTCTTAGCAAGGTTTTGAAATTTTGGAAAATTTTAACCGAGAGCTGGAAACGGCCACATTTGGATGTCTATGACCTTTGACCTTTTAAAGTGGGAATGTGAACGGTGTTGTGTTTTCAATATTTGGCAGAATTATTATCACCTGTAAAAAAATTAGGTTCTTGCCTAATTTACAGCAGTAATAGGACCTCAAACATGGCCAAAAATAAAAAAATTGTGCCCCCTCGGCAGACCCCCCAAACTAAATGCTTTATAAGTCTCGTGTTTCTCAATAAATTTCACTCAAATTTTGCAGGTGTTCATCATATAAGATAGTGAAAAAGTGTGTAAAATTTAAGAAAAATTGAAGAGGTTGAATTTCTTGACTGTGTGAATTGACACGGAATGGCCCAATAGTAAATTTTCAAGTGGCTGGTGGCAGATCAAACTCTCGTCAGATTACATTTTAATTTTGCACAATTAGTTTTAGTAGTAATTTGCAAGTTTTCCAACCCCGAGCTAATAAAAATTTTATAAAAAGTTTTTTTCACTCCACCCTAGTGCACAACGTTACCCCAGGGGCCCATGGGCCTCATTACCAAAATTAGCCTAGTCTGATCATCATTATCAGTCTTGCTTTAATTAGAAAAAAAGTTCAAATTTATTGGTTTTACTGCATCAGCATGCACATATCTTTCACATAAAATGCAAAAAAACGGAAGTCAAAGCGGTTTGTTAACTGCAGAGCAGTCTAAAATATGTGAAAATTAATAAAACCACTCATTTTCAGTCCCCCCAAACTTCAACTTTCCGTAACTCAAAAAGTTCTCAACTTTAGGCTGTGAAACTTTACCAGTTAGTCTCAATTCACCATAGCAGCAATCAGAGCTTCCAATTTTGTTTAAAAGATTTGTAACAACGGAGATCCAGGAGGTGGGCCTTATTACTGGCCGGGCCTTATTAGCTGCATATGCCTTACAAACTTTTTTGAAGAGTGTATAATCGGTTCTGCCCCTGAAGGACCTATTATACACAAGCAAACATTGAAAAACAAAACATGTTTTTTCACTTTTATTGCAAAAACAAGCACATAAAAATGTGAAATAATAATACTTAGTGTCTATAAACATTTTAATTGCCAAAGTAAGATTAATTAGCGTTACATCAATAGCTCTTAACTTTGTTAGAGGCGGTTCATAAGGGGGGTGTCAAACTCTTTTCCGCCATGGCCAAAATTCACTATTTTTGTTGATATGACTTTTGGAGCGTAGGATACATGTAATATAATGTTGCTAGAAAAGTAAGCTTTATTTTTAAAACGTACAAAAGTTAATTCTTCAAGTGCCTTAACTCATTGTATAATATAGTTGGTCTTGGACGTTACTGTTTAATAGGTCCTTCAAGGATTCATTTCAAGGGTGTGAAGGTGTAAAAGAAATGCTTGGAAGTTTGGCGACATTATCAGAGCAGGTTATTAAAAAATCCATTGCCGTTGTTGATAACTAGAGTTGAGGGGACAAATACCAAAAAAGTGAAAAAACATGTTTTGTTTTTCACTGTTTGCTTGTGTATAATAGAACCGATTAGACACTCTTCAAAAAAGTTTGTATAAGCTTTAACCTCACAAAAATAAATTCGATTGTCAAGATATTTACACAGTCAATAAACATTGACCTTGGCCGTATTCTCTAAACATTTTGTGTTATTTTGATATAAGCTGAAGAAATAAGAGCAAAAAAGAAAAAAAAATTGTCTAATAGGTCCTGCATCTCCCCTACTACAAAAAAATAGCAAAATTGAGTTTTTTGCCTATAAATATTTTTCAAGTTGTCCTAGAATAAAAAGTGTTCTTAGAGCAGATATAAACATGCCACTTCTGCAGCTTTTGATGTAACGTTCATCTTTTTATCTCCAGTGGTTTTCGAAAGTAGAACGCGGTTAATCCGGATTCGATTAGACCGGCAATTCCATTCGGATTAGGCGAAGATCCGGATTAACCGATGACGGTTCTATCAAGCCTGACTCATTTGTACTTCCAGTTTCATCCGGGTTAGGCGAAGATCCAGATTAACCGAGTTCTACTGCATGACAATTTTTATGAAAATGGGTACTGGTAACCATAGAAACGCCTAGCGCGACCGTGTGACGTCATTATTTTCATATTTTTTTTCACGTTTGTGTTTGTAAAAGTCCACTACAAATTTTCAGAAAGTTAAGAAAAAATCCATGAACCTCGCCATTTTTCGGCACAGCCTACACTGCATATTACTGTTGATCGTATCGTCTGAGGTCATTCTACTCATGAGGCTTTCAGTTTTATTCGATGCCGTTGTAACATTTTTTGTGAAATATGAAAATGAGTAAGAATTAACCAATACATGATATTTTTATTATTTCTGTTCTTAATAAAGTTAAACTGCTAGTTTTGTTTCATCTGTGCTGTTAGTAATTATTTATTACTTTTATTTTAATCATTTTTAGTAATCTCTATTCATTGCTTTTTTTTAAGTATCGATAGCGGAAAGTCATTGCTTTTTTTGGGCACTATCGAATAGTGAAATACCGTAGTCATTGCTTTTTGAGTAACGACTTCCAATCCTTGTCATTAAAAAATTAAGAATTAAAGTCGTGATATATTCATTCCATGTGGGGTGGATGCGTTTGTGAGGTCAGATTAAGGAAGGAGCGTAGCTTTTTTTCATCTGAAGGCCACATTATTGTCTTGATTAGGGTAATTTTGGATCCGGGTCTGGCATGCTTGCTGTATGTAACCTTTCCAAAGAGCCCGGGAGTTTGAAGAAACTATAAACTGTATTGTTTGGATATAATGCGTTTTTCTTAAAATTGTCTTGATTTGGGGCCTGAGGATCTCATTGGTACTGAATCCAAATCATCCTCACAACGATCCTGCTGAAAACTATTCCAATCCATTTCCAAGTTGCCATTTTTCTTTTACTCAGCAGTTGCTTTTGCTTCTTTAACCGTTATAAGATTCGCCAATTTTAATTTTTATATTTGCTTTAGGGATTAAGAATGTTTGCCCGTTTGCAGACCTTCGTCCATTTTTAACTAATGGATCATACAATACCGGCAGCAGTGACCGAGTGGTTAGCGCGTTGGGCTCGCAGTCGAGAGCCTGCATGTTTGACTCCAGCCACCCGCACTTGCTGTTGTTTCTCTGGGCAAGAAACTTTACGATAATTGCCTCTACCCAGTGATCGATTTCGAGTAATGGGTAGTACCAAATTTAAGTCATAAGTAGAGTAGACAACCGGAAACAGACATTGCAGTCGGCTGCAGCGTGGGTCAGGTGTACGTCGGAAGGCGTACACCGATGCATAGCGCTCAAGCCCGCTTTCTCGCAATGCAGGATAAATAGATGAAAAACAAACAAACAATGTATGTTTTTAACATAACGTTGTTTGCATCAATGTCCTATGACACATTTAGAGAAAAGCACAGCAGTGACGTTTTATATGGAATCAAAGAATTAAACCTCAATACAACATGTTCAACCATTGGTGGAAAACTCCGCTCTTGGAGTTACCACGTCTTGTAGGCAGAAGTCGTTTGTAAGTTTTGGATTGGACTAATAATTGCAGGGATTTGTACGTAAGTAGCCTTAAAAATAACTTCATGTAGTTATTAATGGTTGAAAGCTACTCTCATATAACCCGCGTTTCATCCAAAAAACCACAACATTGCCTCAAGCTTCAAGAATTACCAGTGATCAGCGTATGCAAAGCGCTTGTATTAACGTGTCATATGGTCATTGTCCACATTATGCACACGCAATACAAGGTGCTGCATTCATTTTCAAGTACAGCACGCCAAATTCAAATATGATGACGTCAAACACGCGTTAAAGATAAAATAACCCCCAAACTCTTTCCTCAGTTAGACTACTCCAGTAGATGTATTTC
The DNA here is from genome assembly GCF_918807975.1 of Aplidium turbinatum. Lineage (NCBI taxonomy): Eukaryota > Metazoa > Chordata > Ascidiacea > Aplousobranchia > Polyclinidae > Aplidium > Aplidium turbinatum. The sequence goes on along the minus strand of NC_137475.1, from coordinate 27,432,139 downwards.
AAACCGTTCGTAGTTGCCTTGTAGTTTACAGTGCGAGACTACTTGGCGAGAAGAAAAGATGCAGTTATTAGTAGTTGTATCCAGGCGCGAATTTATGGTGGGCCCAGCCCCCACCCCCTAAATTTTATGAGGAATTGTTGAAATTGTATGTTTCAGCATCAAATGGTTTGATATGCTTCTAAACAGCTGATATTAGTCCCACGGCAGACTTAACTTATCCCGGGGGGGGGGATAATTTTTTGTTATTATTATGGTTGAAATTATCCATCGATCAGACTCCGTTATTTTCTTTCATACAACTTCAAATACATTTTAATGACCTTTTTTTTAACTACGGTACACCAAAGAAGTTTGGAATTTACGTGCAGTAGCAAATCTAGAAAACCAACTTGAGCATTTTTCTCAATTTTTGATATGCAGTGATCAAACTCCCGCCCCTTAAATTTGCTTCTGATGTTAAACACGCATACGACGTCCCTTACACCACCGTCCACCGACTAGGTTATACAATGTAATATGATAGTCTATAGCAGTGGTTTTCAACCTGGGGATCGCGACCTCTGGGTGGGTCGTTTGCCTTTTCTCTGGGGGTCACGAAGACCATCAATGAAAAAATTAAAGGTTTAAGTAGAAAAAAGCCATCTCACTGATGCTGCCTAATGCATGAATTCAATAAATGAGTATTTTTTTCAACAGAGTGGTATCTTATTTTAAATTAGTTTTAATTACTGTAGCCTATATTTTTTGTGCTATTGCGCATACACAAATGTATTACGCTTTTGGCTTATGTCGATTGAGCACTTTACTGGAGTCAACTTGCTGTGCATTGCGCAATTAAAGCTCACTGCTTGCAGTTTGAGCACTTTGGCAAGGTTGGCGGTAGTAAGTTACCATTTTTGGAGCTTAGGTTCCACAAATGGGTAATCGTCACACGGAGGTAGCTCCGTGGCCATACCCACTACCCAGTGTACCTACTGCAGTACTGCACTGAGGACGCCAGAAGGCCGAAATGGGGTGCACTGTCTGCAAATGTATTACATATGCCCGAATCAAATTTTTTAAAGGGGGTCGTTAATTACATTGGGTAGTTAAAATGGGTCGCGGTATGAAAAAGGTTGAAAACCACTGGTCTATAGCGAGCAAAACGAGTGATTGAATTTTACAAACACACAGACAATTTCTTCGTTTTTTTTCCGGTTTTTTGGGGGCACGTGATCAAATTTCCCGCCATGGAATATGTAAACTCAGTGTTACCGCAAGAAAACAATGTTTCTCAACATATAACGCCACATCACACTTACCACTCCATAAGATCAACGTTTCTTATGCAATATCGAAAAAGCTTTAAACTTTTTTGGTTTCAAGAAATTAAACACTGATGATCATGCATAAGAAAATCAAACTGACATTTTGAAATCATAAATGTTAAACTAAACTTAATTTATATCAACTCTTGCTTGACCGGATACCAAAATTGTAGTGCAGCTTGATGCAGGAAAGATTGAAAGATATATTTCACATTTATGACTCAGGAACTTGATTAACAGCTCAGCAATAAAGATATCAAAATGTCACCAAAACCGCACCATCTCCCTACAATGACCTCGGGCCTTCTAAATATTTTGCAGGTTGAAAGTAAATTTTTAAAACAGATAATGTTCATTTAAATTGCTGCATGCCATCACGTCACAACACAACCATTTACCACAAAATTAGATTTTTCAAACTTCTTATTGAGCTTGAAATGATGATACAGTAGATCTATATCGTTATAAGTCTAAATTTCAATAATGTCACAATAATCATGGTTTGGTTTTGAAACTTTATCCTCGGACTGACAAAGCCTTGGTAGGTTATCCCGGTAGTTTCGCATACTTGTAGAGGCTTTTCACGCAGGGCCGGATGTCGAGATTGGCATAGTGAAGTTTCCGATTGTTGAAGTGTTGTTGCCAGGGAATTATCACATCCCTGAGTAGCCTAAATCACTCTGGAAGTTTAGAGGAATTTACAGAAAGAACAATGAAAATTTTTTACTTTTAGTTCACGCTCTTTTGAGAATTTCAACTTTCCTCTTAAGTATTCTGCAAAATTTGCAAAAATTTATAATTGCTTTGGCAAATAAGCGTTTTTTTAAACACAGTAACTGTGTACCAGCGTTGAGTTTATTACGCTTAAATTCAATGCATTGTTTAGAGAAGTCAATGCACCATAACGGCGAGAATTTGTAATATTCTCGCTTTCTGTAGGAATTTCATGCTTTACTAGAAACGACTTGTGATTTTTGACAGCATTTTTGTCACCTAATTCCATCTCACCAAACATATAAAAGGAAACAGTCCAATCCAGGCATGTCGAAAAACCGGCGCATTGCAACCCGACCATTTCTCAATCAAGCTATAGTTCCATGTTTTATTTGGTTTTGTATCATTTATGTTTTTCTTAAACTTAGAGGCTGTGCCAACAATAAAATGGAACCTAGTGTTAAAATTAGAAACAAAAATAGGCCTCTTGATTTGTGAAATGGAACCAGCTCAGTGGCCCAGTGGTTTCGCTTTCGGTTCTGGCGCTGGTAGATTTGAAATCCATTCAAGGTAGGGTCAAACAGAAGACTTTAAAAACGGTACCGATTTTGTTCTTTCCTGCATACCGGTAACGTGATGACATCACAAATAAACAAAACCATAACATTATTATTGTAAAATAAGGTGAGCTGTTCTTATTGGTTTCAAGATAGGTTAGAATATTAGTGTAATGCAGACATGTCTTGTGCATATTCATTTGACTTTATATCCCTTTAAGTCCTTGCATATTGCACTTTTAATCATAAATATTCCATCAATCTTACGGTATGATTTTCAATAATAACTAATTTTGTAATGTTGCACGATTTGTGTTTTGGCTCAGTCTCGGCGTGTTTTTGTCAGAGTAACCTACTGGACATAAGGAATACGTCTGAGATTCTTAATTTAACTAGTCAATGAAAAAGAAAACTTTTTATTTTCGCATCAACAAAATTCTTTTTTTAAATTAACATTGTAAGTCAAATTTTTTGCATTGTAAAAACCTGATACTTAATAAATTTTGTTTTAGTTCCAATTTTTCGTCTAAATTTATTCTTCAATTTTCTTCCTTTGCATTGCAGTTAAAATAAAAACTCACTAAACACTGAACATTTGGTGAAATATGTGTTGTGTCAATGAAGCCAATTTTTTTAAAGTTTTAAGTCAATTTTTTGAATTGTTTGGTTAATAAAAACGCCCTATTAATAATATCTCATTTATACACCTGTTTAAATCCAAACGTCATCTTTATGTATTTATACCTCCATCAACATTATCGCCGGCTCCACCTTTTAAACAAAAATTTTCTTGTTTCACTGCAACCAAAAAATCCTCTTGTTTAAAAAATCCCTTTTTGCTTTTTTTGCTTTCCTGTTATGTAGCCTACGGCAGGGGTCGGCAATCACCGGTCCGCGGACCGCTGCCGGTCCGCGAGGAGTTCATAGCCGGTCCGCGAAGAGTTTATATACTTTTACAAATTAAGTGAACGTTCAGAATTATTATAGTGGTCTAAGATTAACTGATAAAAATTCAAATTAATCTTTTTAATCAATACACATGTAGAGGCGTCCTTTCTTCATTAAACTTGCTAACCTCTACCACGTGCATTTTCTTGAGCTTGTTGAGACTGGCGAGGCAGCAATGCTGTTATTACGTCATAGTAACTTTTCTCTAGGTGCCATTTTACAACAGTTACTGTGCGATTCATTTTCAAAAAGAGTGACTTAACTTTTACCTTGACCATTCATTTGTGAGTGTGAAATTAGAAGATAGAGTGCAAAAGTTGTTGGGAGTAGCAGTTTGACTATTGATTAAAAGTTCATAAAGTCAAACTATGGTAGGACTAGACTGTAATACCAGCATAGCACTTAACAAAGCAGCTGCTACAGAAATTGGGGTCCAACTAATTTAAAGAGCGTCGGAGTATCGGAATATTTAGAATAAAAGCTAATTAATCAGGAAGTTATGGGTAAGCTTAGGGTGAGGACTGAGGATTAGATTTAGGTTTATGGTGAACGTTAGGATTAGTGTTAGGTTTCCGTAGACCGTAACATTCCCATAATTCCGACACTTAACGTCGGAAAGGAAAATATCGAAAGATCCGATTTTTCGGAATTAGGGTTAGAATTAAGTAAGGGTTGGGGTTAGGGTTTGGATTTGGTTTTTGGTTGTAGTACGGTGAATTAACCCTCATTCCGACACTCAGTAAATTAGATGGACCTAAGAAATTGTTACTGAAACTTAATTGGTAAAATATTACAGATTTATCCGAGAAAAATGAGTAAGTTACAAAACAAACATCTATGTTGAGTTTTTTTGGAAATGGCCGTGGGCCAACAGTATTTGAAAAATCTGATGTCGCAAACGAGGGGTCTACATCTACAACCTCAAAAAAAAGGAAGGCTTCTTTCATTCGCCATTATAAGTCGTCCTATGTAAAGTACGGATTCATTTCAACTTGTGATTCCGAAACACCTTATCCGCTCTGTCTAATTTGTAACAGCAAGTTATCAAACGACGCTATGAAGCCCTCAAAATTAATTCGGCACTTGCACACAAAACATCCCGAACTAAAAGGTAAACCTTTGGACTTTTTTGAAAGAAGAAAAAGTGATCACGAAGCTGAAAAACGATTACTAAGGACAGGTTTATCAACAAAGCCAAATGCACTAAGAGCATCGTACTTGGTGTCTCACCGCATCGCTAAGACTAATAAACCATTTACTATCGGAGAAGAATTGATTTTACCAGCGTAGGTAGTGATATTGTGGTAATATATTTTATTTAGCGTAACTTATAAAAATGTGGTAATATTATATTTAGGTTATTTAAGTGTATAAGTTTAAGTATGAGAATGGTTTGTTAATATTAAGGCTGTCTAACTGCCTGATGAAATTTCTATCTATCTAATTTATCTAGTTTGGCTATCTGACTCCATGAAATAATTTCCACACAATTGTTATTCGAATTATAATTTTAAGTTATCAGAAGGTGTTCGTATAATGTTGTAGGTCTATAACACAATTTGAATTTAAACAGTACAGAATAATGAAATTATAGGATAGTGAAACATTATCACGAGTTATTACATTTTAATTAAACAATCAATTTATTGTTTTTCTGAGAGCTGAACTAACTGAGCTGGTTTGATGTGAGCTAGTCCGATTTGATAGAGCTCTTTGTCTAATTGAGCTGGTTTGATGTGATAGAGCTCGTCCGATTTGATAGAGCTCGTCCGATTCGATAAAGCTGGTCCAATTTGATAAAGCTGGTCCAATTTGATAGAGCTGGTCCGATTTGATAGAGCTCCCGTCAAAGGACGAACAAACCATTTTATTGTGTGCGCCCTTTTTTCTATTTTCTTTGGGAGCAGTTGCATGGAAAATTACAGAAACTTTAGTAAAAGGCAGGAAAACTTATATGTTGAAATAATGGATCGCTACAATATTTGCCGTGAAGTTTTAGGAGAATCGGCAGCTAAAAAGATAGCGCAGGTTTCGCTTTCTGCGCGCACTGTTGCGAGACGTATTGAGGACATGGCGATAGACATTGAAGCTCAACTGTTAGAGCGGTTGGTGAAGTCACCATGGTTTGCGATTCAGTGTGATGAATCTACTGATATCGAAAACAAAGCTGTGCTGCTAGTTTTTGTTCGATATCTTTATGAAGAGGATGTTCATGAGGACATGTTATGTGCTTTGTATTTGCCAAAAAAAAACACAGCCTCCGAACTGTGGAAGGCTCTGAATGAATATTTCATAGGGAAACTAAACTGGTCTTTTTGTGTCGGTCTGTGTACGGATGGGGCTGCAGCCATGATTGGTCGTCTGTCTGGTTTGACTGCTCGAATTAAGGAGGTCGCACCAGAGTGCGAGGCCACTCATTGTTTCATTCACAGAGAAATGCTGGCTAGCCGAAAAATATCATCCGAGCTTCATAGTGTATTCAATGATGTAGTAAAAATGATCAACCTTATAAAAGCGCATGCACTGAACACTCGGCTGTTTGAGCAGATATGTGAGGACATGGATGCCGAGCACAAATGCCTTCTGTTGTACACAGAAGTAAGGTGGCTCACCAGAGGAAAATCACTGAACAGAGTTTTTGAACTAAGTGAGCCACTGCAAAGGTTTCTTTTGGAGAAAAATTCAGATCTTGCTAGCAAAATAAAAATGGGTTCTCAAACTTGCCTACTTGTGTGACATATTCAATCTGCTCAATGAACTAAATCTTTCACTTCAGGGCAAAATGACAACTGTATTCAAGTTGGCAGATAAAGTGGCTGCGTTTACAGAAAAACTAAAATTGTGGGAGCAGCGCGTAAACAAAGGGGTTTTTGACATGTTTCAAACATTAGCAGAGACTTTGAAAGACAGTGAGCCTGAGCAAGACAGGGGCGTTGACAGGGGGGTCTAGGTGGTACTTTTGGACCCGGGCCCGGAATATTTAAGGGGGGGCCCGGATTTTAAAAATTCTCCGCGACTTCAAACATAATCAAGATCATAACATAATTATCATCATCAAAGATCATAACAGAACATAATTCAAACAAGATCTTAATATAATCAGATCTGAAGGAATTGCCATCAGAGGTTAAAACTGCTATTTCAGCCGTCAGATGGTAAAGTACCGGGCCCCTTTCTCGGTACTGGGCCCACCATCTCAGGGGGCCTACTAGTAATAGACTTTTGCGTGTCAGTGACAACATGTTTTTCAGCTGCTAAAGTTTACTGTGTGTACTTCCATTGAGAAGATAATTTAGGTCCGGTACCAATGAGATGCTGGGCCTGGGCCCTTATATGAAAATATCTCTAAAATCACCACAAATCACATCGTTATTTTGTGATAGAATTTCAGGGGGCCCACAGGTAATAGACTTTTGTGTTTCAGTAACAATCTGTTTTTTAGTTGTTAAAGTTTACTGCGTCTGCGTGTAGCCTACTTGTTCATTGACAAGATAATTTAGGCCCGGTACCGGTACCAATGAGATGCTAGGCCCTTATACCAAAACATCTCTAAAAACCACATTATCTTAAAAAGTTAAAATGTGACAACATTAGTAAAATTACCTGTATTTGAAATAAAACAGGTTGGTTGCAATTGAATACTTGAAATCAAGACAGGCCCAATTCCTACAAAGGTGTGTTTAAGATAAATGTGTTTTAATTATTTTGGTTGTTTATTTTTTCGTATTTTGTGGTAAAACTTTGGAATTGACAACTGTTGTACTGAAACCGCTTTATACACTGGTAGTGGTAGGGTCACCATACTTTGTGTGCTACTGTTATAGGTTAAACCACGAAGTAGACAGCTCATTTTAAAATGATTGTCATAAATAGGCAAATTATATTTATTTTTATTATTTATTTGCGTCAAACAAAGTTGTCCATATCCAAAACAAAAACAACGAAATAATACACAAACTGAAAATGCACAAAGATCACAGAGAGCCACCTTGGATGCCGTCGGTTTAAAAGCTCACTAAATGGGCTATCTACTGTTACAAATTTATATACAATGAGCGTTGGAAGAATTGAAAGTATTCAGAGCGATAAAAACAATCAGATGACATCAGGTCTGATATAAAGCGATTGGAGGAGTGAATGCAACGGTTGATAAACGAAAACATGTTTTTTCTCAATAAAGCATCAAACGTTGTTATATTATACATTACTTGATATTCACGGGCACTGACATAACGAGGCAAGTTGTGCAATATTCTAAAAGAATCATTGTAAGCAACACGTAATCGTTTTATACTAGAAGATCTAAACTTGTTCCACAACTGGGATGCGTAAAAGGACATACAATAAGAGCGAAATACAATGTTTTTTACAGAGGGTGAGCATTTAGCGAAATGAGATTTTGCATTGTTTGCAGCACAGTACTGAGAGCGTACCTGCCTTGAAATATCATTTTCATCTGAGAGAGAACTCTCAATAAATACACCCAGGTATTTTACAGAGTCTGTGAACACAATTTCAGATTTACCTAGATGTAGCAGAGGAGCACGTGAAAGATAAAAGTTTTTTGGGGAAAATAACATACCAAATGACTTTTTAGAATTGAAAGTAATTTCATGTTCAACAGCATACTTGTGGCAAACATCTAACAAATTTTGTAAGCCACACAAACTAGGCGAGATGCAGCAAATGTCATCAGCAAACATAATATGGTTTAGACAAGAGTTGCCAACATAGCAACCAACTTTTGTTTTATTGAGCTAATAAGAAAGCTGATCAATATATACTGCAAAAAGATAGGGGCTTAACACCCCACCTTGTCTGACTCCATTGGACACATTAAATGATTGGGACAGATGACCTCCCCACCTCACTTGCATGGTTTGTTTACTATACCAGTATTCCAATAAGCGAACAAAATACATAGGCACGTTGCGTGTGATAAGTGTTTTAAACAATAAATTATGATTGACTTTGTCGAAGGCTTTTGAAGCATCCAAAAAAAAACAGAATATACAGGAGTGTCATGACTGATATAAGAGGACACTGCTTGTTTTAATAAAAAAACACTCATGTCAGTACTATGGGCAGACTTAAACCCAGATTGATTGTCACTAGTATTCAAAAAAGGCAATAGATGATTCAAAATAAAACGTTCAAACAGTTTTGAGATTACTGTAGCTACAGCAATAGGTCTATAGTTACCTGAATCTTGAATGTCGCCATTCAAATTCTTTACAATTGGGACTAAGACAGTGTCCAAGCAAGAATTTGGTACAATGCCATGACTAAGACACATATTAAAAAGTACACTAATATAAAAACGAATAGAATAATCAGCATAAACAAGGTGTTCAGCTGAAATTTTATCAGCACCAGCAGCGCGATTTAATGGCAGTTTGACAAGCAAGGGACCAACTGTGTCCATGTTGCAACGAAATATTGAAAGATTATGATATTTATCCCTAGAAGAAATACACGAGTTAACAAATTCTTTTTCAGTGTTGATTTTGCTGGAATTTAGCAAGGAGCTGTAATGATGCTTCCACATCTCAGCAATTGCTTCAGGACCTTTTGCTCCACCAACATTTACAGGAAGAGAACTATTTTTGCAAGTAGATTTTTTTTACCTTCTGCCAAAATGACTTTTGTGAGCTGTCCAAGTTGAGTGCTGAGGCAAGTGCATTAGCTCTATGTTGTTCAGAGGCATTTTTGCAACGGCGAAAGGCTTTTTTAAACTCCTTTCGTTTATTCTGCATCAACTCATACAGATAACCATTTCGTTGTTTCCCATGTTTCACCCACATGATGTAAGTTTCTCTGGCAATAGCATGAGCCTGCTTAACTTCATTATTCCAACCAGGGACAGAAAATCTATTGCATTTTTTCTTATCAACAAAGATTTGATCAGAAGCTGCTTTGAGAGCAGCAGTTATACTATTATAAAAAGAGTCTATTGAGGCAATATGAGAAGCATCTGAACAATGAGAATTATTGCATTCAATACTTTCAGTTGGTAAAAAAATTTTGGATAGATATTTTTTAGATTCCAGACCAAAGACATATTTTTGCTCAGAGGAGATACAGTTCCAATTGATCGTATTATGAGGAGAGACATTTGAAACTTCTTCAAGAACAGGTAGATTTGTACAAGAAAAGTACACAGAAAGTGGTCTATGATCCGAAGAGATGTAGTCATGCAGTATAGTCATTTTGGAAATTGATTGATGAACAGAAAAAGAGGTTAGGCAGTGATCAATCCAAGAAGTTGAGCCATGGCAATCACTTACATATGTGAAAGAGTCTCTAGGGAGCAGCTCTTCATCAGATATACAATAGCTGTGTTTCATACTAAAGGTTTTCAAAAAATTTCCAAATGCATTTGATTCTCCAGCATTGAAATCACCTAATATACAAAGATTAGAGTTGGCAAGGTTATCACACATAAATTGCAGACTGCTTAGATATTGTAAATAAGCATCTGTATTGGAAGTACTACAATAAGGTAAATACACATTAATGAAAGAAATTTTACAAGTAGAATGATCAACATCTAGACCAATAATAGTGGCATTTTCATTTTGGATGACAGAGGCCTGCAAGGATTTATCCCACAAGATGGCAGTACCACCATGTGGTCTTCCAACTAGAATACCAGACTCGTAGTCAATGTTAGAGATACCAAATCCATTGTGGGAATTACTGATAGTGGATAAAGACATGAGATTTTGCTTCGCAAGCCAGGTTTCCTGTAGAAATATGATGTGATAATCTTTGCATAACATTTTAACATCATGCAGGGATGAAGATAAACCCCTACAATTATAAGACACAACTTTTAAATCATTCAAATTGAACTTTTTTCTGTAATCTGCTTAGAGCCACTTGTTCCAGCTTCAATAGGGTTTGAAACAAATCTTTTCACCAAGGTATTTTTTGGCCAGTTGTCTAAGTTCAATGAATCCTTAAAAGCAATGCCACACAAGGAAACTCTGAAAGAGGCATAACTTGGGAATTTGGTTGCAAGTATATAAGACATTTGCATAACTTAATTGCAATGCCTTGTCTAAATTTTGCAAAAGCATAGATTGAAACCTTTCTTTAGCATAAGGTGAAAGCGTTCATGTTTTGTACGTAGGTTAGCTTCTCGTTAGCATAAACTTTAAGAGTCAGGTACGATTGATTTTGAAGTCTGCCAATAAGTAAACAAGACACATGAAATACTTTTTGTAATACTGGACTAGCTTAAAGTTTGGTTGGTCTATTGATATCCCATTTAACAATAAAATATTTTTTCTACATCTACCGGTATAACTTGCAAGGTATATAAAAGTATTTTTTGAAGTGTCAGAAGCTGCATTAAGGCTGTTGCACTTTTAGCTTAACATTTTGGTTTTACAGAGTGTTTTGTTTTCTTAAGCTTTACTTCAAAGTGAATGTTACTGGTTTACAACTGGTAATCTAGTTCTAGAATGGTGTAACCTTGCTATGTACCAAGATTTCATTCAGCATTTCATAAAGAAGATGTCTTGTTTGAACTACCGACATTCTTGCTTTGAACATTTCAGATAAACAAAACTCTCAAAGAGGAATTCTTTGAAATGGCTGAACATGAAGGTTTGTCAGAACCTAGCAAACTTTGCTTTGCCATTATTGCAATTGGAATACATTTGTTTACTATGATTAGCAATGGTGCAGACGTGCTGCAAAAGTTTTGCAGATGTTCCAAACAAGGGAATGTTTTTCTCCAAGCTCTTTGCATAGTTTTTTTTTTTCAAAAGTTATGTTGAGCCAAATGTTAAACCTTGAATGTACCAGAAACCATGAAGCATTTAAAGCCATCTTTACCCATGTCTTTAATTGCTGTGGTAAGAACCAGATAAAGTGATCAGCAGGCCACAAGCTTAAGAACGACCACCAAAAGTAAGACAAACAATTCAAAAACTGACCTCAAAGTCAAAGGTCAGCAAGTAATAAGCGAACATTGAGTAATGTAATAGGTATTATATATATTATAATCAATTAACCTGCCTTTAACTGTAGGCCATAAAAATGTTTGTCTTATTTGTAGGCTATTCCATTTGTGCAGTCATATTTTGTTTATTGCTAAAAAATTGTGAACAGTAAACAAAATAGCATTTCTCATAGATTAATTAGCATTTCATTTTTAGCATTTACAATCCCGCAATTATAAATATCCCTGACTTTACAGAGGTAGCTATGTGCAAGTGTAACCAGTATAATAAGTATTTTATGACAGTTGCCAGTATTTTGTTTGTGATTTCAAATCGTTGCTGCTTATGTTTCATTTCTTTCATTCCAAGCAAAGATGAAGCTATAACTTGATAGACCTGTGTTTACTATTAGTTATATTTCTGCTGTGTTCTGTACACTGCTGGGTTGATGATTGTTTATGAAGTTATAAAAGTTTAACTAGGTAGTAGTTAGCCGGTATTGTGCAATGTGCAGTAAGCATTATAACATTTCATTAAGCACCAGTAACCTATGAAGGCTTTCTGAGTACTGCAAAGTTGTCAGTGAGTGATGAAGCTGTTAGACCTTACCTAGAAACCTATTAACTAGTGTTACACTGTAAATATTGCTCCGTTTTGTTAAAGATCATAGTAATTTTCTTATGTATGCTGTGATTCCTGTGAAGTAGTTGCAACATGTGATGAAGTTATTAAACTTCATCTACATAAGTCAGCACTCATGCACCATTTCAATAACAACTGTTTTTAGCATGACCAATGGTGTTTGCATATGAAAAATAATTACATGTAGAAAAGTTAATTCAACAGTTAGATTACAGCAACTGCTGCTCATAATAATTGTGCTTCTTAAATTCAGCAACCACAACGTTCCAAAAATAAAGCAATTAATAAAAAAAATGTTTTAGTGAAATATAGCATGATTAACAACAGGTTTCTAATAATAGTGTATCTTGTGTGAGTAGTTAATATACCATGTACGCCGGCTTGTACGCCATTCTGTGCTGTTATAAATTAACACTGTTCTGTTGTGAATTGAAAGTATATCACTAGATTGGTTACTATTGTTTTTATCGTACTTAAGTTCCTGATTATGCACATTTGAGTACACTTGAGTTTTCATGTTAGCATTTTGATTGGGTACTTGTTAGCTTTTTGAAAGTATTGTATAGGTGAGTGGTTTAATCAATCAATCAATCACTGGTTTATTTTTTTCACAAAATATCACATCAAATGCACTGGTACATTACATAAAAGTGAGATAGGAAAGAAGCGAAAGACCTTATGAGGTCACCAAGTCAGCCTCCACCTCGGCGATCCTATAAGACAAAACATAATTACCACTTGGTGAAAGTGTTAAAATGTTGTTTGTTAAAGCATTTGTGAATTCACTTTTTTTTGCACTTCTAAACTGTTTTGCTATGTTATGGCTATACATTTAAAAATAATAGGTTAGTGAAATTTCAAATGCCAATTGTAATTTTTGGAAAAAATTGCTTCCAAATGTAGGTAACCAATTTAAAATTCTCATAATTTTGTCAATTCTTGTCCGATATAAAAAATTGTATGAACTCAATGTGATAAGCATGTCAAATTTTGATACCAGCTTCTACTGTGTGATATAAGATCTGGGTTGAATGACCCATACGCTTCATGACCGTTGCCAGTATGTTTAGAAATCGTTAACACTTTTGGCTTTCATTGCAAGCAAAGGTGTAGCTATGACTTGATAGATCTGTGTTTGCTTTTATTTATATTTGTATTGTTTTCTCAACTGGTGAGAAAGTCTAGTGAAGTGAACCACCTTTCCATATCAGTGCAGTTAACATACACACTATATTATCATAAGTCTGCTTGCCAATAAGGGGCTCAAAATTATTTTGGCCCCGGGGGCCCACAAAGGGCTTAACACAGCACTGCACTTCAGCTTTCTGGTGGTCAAATAGCCACTTCAGCCACCAAACAGTAAAATAAGAATTTAGTTTAGTCTAGTATAGTGATTTCCCTAACCATGAATATTACCCGAAACACGAATTTCAAAATAAACAGGTTAATATTTGTTTAAACTAAAACTGAAATGGCAAAGGTAAGAAGATTGCTATCCCTGTTTCTGCACTAAAAATTGCATTGCACTGCACTAAAAACTGCACAAAACCGCTTTTCAGATTGCAGCAATCAGCAAATGTTTGATCGAGGCCCAAACACCTTTCCCAAATCAAATTGAAAACTTTCTGACTGTCTGCACTACCTTTGCTGTAAATTCTCTTCTGGTGAGCCTAGAATACTCTAGCGCCATGTGACAAATAAAAGTTCAAAAAAGCAACCGCTAGATAGAGATAGTAAGTTTTGCGGTTCAAGAAATTTTAAGATTGCGCAAGATTTGTTAAATGACCATGCTTAAACGACATCAATAAAAGTTTGTACACAACCTTTATTTTCATAACATAGTCGATGAAGGCCAAAGGGGGCCCGAAAATAAATTGGTACCGGGCCCGAGAAATCCTGTCAACGGCCCTGGAGCAAGAGTTCTCCGAACTTGTGAGCAGACACTTGCGTACTCTTTTAATAGAATTCAAGCGCTATTTTCCAAGCGCTAAAGACCCTCGAAATGCAAAGGATTGGATCCGTAATCCATTTATTTTCAAACCTGGTGAATCGACCTTACCTGTTCGACAACAGGACCAGCTCCTGGATATTGCTAATGACGGTAGCTTGAAAGTTATTTTTCATACAACGACTCTACCAACGTTTTGGATGAAAGTCTTGCCGGAATACCCTAACCTTGCCATAAAAGCATTAAAAACCTTGCTGCCATTTCCGACATCCTATTTATGCGAGTCTGGATTTTCTGTAATGGCAGCAACAAAGACGAAACCGCGAAACAGATTGGACGTGAGAGAAACATTGCGGGTGTCGTTGAGTTCTATATTTCCTAGGTGGGATCGTCTCGTTGAGGCAAAACAAGCCCAAGGCCCACATTAAATAATGACCTTGCAGTATATGAGCTGCAATAAATTTTCATTGTTGAACATTAGATTTTTTTAAAGACCGGTCCGCGAAAAAATTTCATTTTGAAACCGGTCCGCAGAGCAAAAAAGGTTGCCGACCCCTGGCCTACGGTATATAAAAAGAGTATTTTTGCACTCTGTAATATCATGACATTTAAAAGCGAAGAAAGAATTACATTATTGCTCATTGCTGGTGCCACGTAAGACATGATGTGATAACTCGAATGTAAATGGCATTTAAACGTATTCTAAATATTACGTTGGTGGCAAAACTTGTTTAAAATTCTTTTTTCTTCAGGCTATCCTTGAAATATACAGTGCTTGGCATTGAAACTGAGTCTCGCATTTCTGCAAAAACCTTCTTTTCGTAAACTTGAGCTTATCTTTTCAAGAGCTTCGTATATATATTCCAGGGGCTTGGAAAGTCGACATACAGTTTTAACAGTGGTTAACGAGTAGTCAATAAAAATTGTGCTAAAATACAGTAGAATATATTTATAAATTGTTCGGTTTGAAAAATGTGTAACACAATAATACATAAGGGTTTGTAGGCTTTTTACAAGTTATTGAAAAACACAATTTATTTATAACTTACATATCAAATTGGTGTGAGATTTTTTTTGCAAAGTTTTGTCAAAATCGAAGTTTTGCCTTCTTGGAATAGAAATTGTTTAAAAAAAACTTTTGGTTTCTTTGTAAAAAGTGTTAGGCTGCGGTACAATCAAATTTATGTTGAGTTAACTGCATAGTTCACAATTTATCGAAAAACACACTAATTTTTATCTGAAGCAATCTTTTTTAATAAATAGCCGAAAGTATGGATCATTTTTATTAAAGAAAAGAGAAGGAGGGGCGCGCTGGGCGACGGTTGTATAATGATTTATAAATTTTTTACAGCTTTGATGTTACGACATTATCAAAATTTGGTGGAATTTCAAAAATTATACAACCGAATTATATTTTGAGATTTTTTTAACGTTTTAGCTGCAACAAAGTTGTTTTTGCGGTGGACCGAGTAATAAAACCGTTTTTTAAATGTCAAACACAAAATTGATATTCAAATAAAAACATTAAATCAGCTTAACAATCTTGTAGCGGTTAAACTTTCTAAGTTCTCGTAATCTGTAAAGTAAAACATGTAAAGTTTTCGCGTGGCGTATCGTTATTTCGGTTCTAGACAACTATCCCTCAACTGCAACTTTTAAATCATCAACGTCATCAAATATTTTTTTAGCGAGAGCATGAAAAGCTGTTGTTGAAAAACAAGTTTGTTGTTGTGAAAGAATTTCTTAATTTATCATTGCAACTTCTGTGACTATGAAGGATGTAAGACGGGCTTGCCTTTTTGACAAACAACGTTTTGGCCACGATAGACTTTAGATTTAACTTGCTTGCGAGAGACGCGATTGATGGTGCCACTGCACCGGTTGAGCACTTGTGCCAGCGCAATACTTGTGGTGGTAAGAGTAAGGTTGTTTAGGCGGAGGGACATTGGGGATTAGGAGGAATATTTTGAACCATGGCTTCCTAAAGATATGGCCTGATTTGTCACATTTTGCAGAAATTTCCAGGTTTTGCTAACTTTTTGCGAATGTTTTATTAAATTTTTCTAAAAATTATATTTTTACGCTTTCTGTACTGTTTTCCCCAGATGACACAATAGGTTTTAACATCCTCAGATGTTGAAAAACAAAGAAAATTTGATTTTGAAGATTTTAGTCAGACTGTTAATTTTTCAATAACAGTCTGATTCAGCGTTTTTCAACTTACTTTTTTTCATTTTCTACTGCTTACCCAAGGCAACAAAAAGCTTTTATATCATTAGGAGACAGCAAAAAGTAAAAAAATCTCAGAATATGTTTCCAAGTCAAAGTATCCTCGCTTAATTCTGTGCTCGAACTTAAAGCGAAATGCACAAGATCTCAGAACACAAAAGAACTATATAAAATCTAAGATAGGAGACCTTCCGCCATATTCTTTAAACAATTGTTAACTCTCAGGGAGTGCGGTAGAGTTGAGGATGGAGTGCAGCCAGAGTTTGCGCGATTATTTTCAGAAAATGGAGTGGATTCGAAGTTTAATTTTTCACAAAAGCTTCGGAGTGAAGTGAATTCGGACTTTGGTCCAGTGACTCAATAGCGACTTTGCATTTTAATTAAATCAAATAATACCCGTAGGTCTATATAGTTCTGTTTGCAGACCACTAATTTACCAATAAAAACATTTACGTGCTACTAAAGTTGACAAAAGTTTTTGCACTCCTGCTCTATTTCGTGTTATACGCATTGGCTATAGTATCTTTTTAACTCAGAATTTGATTTTGGAGTGGAGTGAATTCGAAGTCTAAAAATATGAAATTTTTTGAAGTCGGATTGGAGTGGTTTGGTTTAATGTAGTAGGAGTGGAGTCGGAATCTCAAAAACCACATTCCTCTCAACACTGGCGTGGGGTGTTTTGTTCCAGACGCAAAAGTTTTTCCTCTTGATTTCGCATGATTTTGCTTCCAATGAAGTTTCTTCTTAAAAAAATTGTTTTTAAACGTCGTTTTGCAAAAAAAAAATTCATTTAGAACAACCCTATTGACCATTATTGCTTTTTGTGTCAAATTTCCAGAGCTACCGTACTAAAAACAATAACTTTCCGAAAATATTTCAAAGTGAAATAAAATTGTTTTTCGACTTGAGATTTCATAGCCTTTGTTGCCTAAACTAAACAATTTCATCTAGCAAATTTGGTGAAAAAACATTTGAAAGTTTCAGAATGCAAAATACGCAGAAGAACTTAAAGTATGTTGTCGTGTAATTTGTTCTTTAAAAGTTTTGCGAGTAGCAAATATGACTGAGGAATGTTGGAAATTAAACTATTCTGAACGAAGCATGTTTGTCTTGTTTTTACGCAAAATTCATGTTCCTTCTATTTTGTTTAATTTAATTTTTGAAGGTTTCGTTTGTGTCAAATGAAATCATATTCAGCGCGCCAAATAAGTCCTTTTAAAAGTTCGAAAAGTCATGCCGACTTTATTTGTGTATTGTGGCAAAATTATTGTGGTTAGGCCAGAACCCAGCGTGTTTACAGGAAACAAAAACATTTTGAAATTCTATTTTTGTGGTCGTTGTTTCATTTTCGGCTTTCAATATCAGTTTCAAACTTTTAGGGTTAAGTAGTAGGCTGGATTGTTTGTGGTTTACACTGAACAAGATTTTTTCAGTGATTTAGGTCCATAGTTCAAACAATAAATGGTACAAAGTTGTACAAGAATAAGGGCCTCGAGCTATGTTGTGCTCCTCAATCATTGCTTTTGACTTCTCTCGCAATTCTGTTCCTTTAAAACATATTGTCACCAAGTTTTTTATGATTTATTTCCTCCTGATATGCTTTGAAATAATTTTTCATGTTCATGGTATAAAGGTCAGTCAATGGCCAGCCTGAGTTAATTAAAGAGAAAATCTGTATGATAGAGTTCATATAAAGCATAAATAATTGTAAAAATACAGTTTTGGTGATAACGCTGTTTAGTACATGCTAAAAAATCTTTTGTGGTTAAACCGCATTGGTAGCAACGTCACAAAAATGTTGGATCGTTATGCTAAAGATGGAACAAAGTGATTTCATTTCATTTTAATCGTTTTTGTCATAAGCAGAAAGAAAAGTACCTTACTAAAACTAAATTATGATTTTTTGCTAATATGTTTTGTTTTTTTTTCAGGTTAAACTGCCTTTGACTTAGTAGACTCAATATTGTTTTTAAAAGGCATTTGAAGTCAAGCTTTAGCAGATTTATTGATTTACGAAGTATTATCGTGCGTGAAAGCGATACAGCCTATTTACACTACTTCTACATAATATAAACAAATCGCTGAATGTTTTAATGCTCTCTTGACCTGCAACTTTTTCCGTATCATCGTGTTTCCTTATACAAAAAAACAAATAAACATGGACTGTTCCAATTCACGCAACATCTACTTTCTGATTTTCTTGATGGCAACTCAACTTATAGTAATTTCTACAAGTAAGTAAACTTTTTCAATTTCTTAAGATCAATTGTTATGAAATTGAGTTTCATAAAGAAATAGTATGGATATATGCGTCTGAGACCAAATATGATGCTCTTTGTACAAACATGAATATGTTCGAAACATGTTTGCATGAACAAAAATATCTTCGTTGGTTACAAACAAAACATTTTTTCACGAACAAAACAAAGTATTCGTAAAAGCAAAAGTATTTTCGCACAAATCCTCGTAACGTTTGTTCATAGCGAAGACCATAGTATACCAAATAGCCGAATCACGAATATTCGTGCTTGTACAAAGAGCGTATAAGGTGTGGCCCCTGGTTAGTCTGGTCTGGTTTCAAAGGCATTTGTTCAATAAGTTAAAGTTAAGTTAGTTAGAACCAAGTCAAGGTAAATCAATCCAAACTAGATAAATCACAGCTGTGGATTCCAAAGGATTATGTGGAGACAGGCTCCTTAACAAAACAATTTAAATTATGCATTCTGGTTCGACGAGCCCACATCTCTGTTTTATATAGGCCTAGTCCTTTATATCTTGTTAGATCAAAGTCAGAAACGCTGTCAACGTGACAAGTATCAACGTCGTCCTAACATATCACGCACGTACATTTGGTGCTATGTACAGTTGTACACTCATTTTTTTTTACGTTTTTGCGTAGGTCTACTACTAAAAACGTTGCATTTACATTATGTTGTGACTTACTTTTCAGAATCTTACAGTCGGCACCACAAAGTTTACGCATTGAAGTGCGCGATAACTTACTGCAACTCGAGGTGGACATCTAAAGGACGATCTTGCAGATATGCACGAAGTAAATACCATTCTGGGATTCATCTTCATATGATTCGTTGCGCGAAAAAAAAAAAAAAAAAAACGAATTAAATTAAATTTGTTGTGGTTCTGCATAAAACTAGTAAGCCTAATTTGTTCTTTTATTCTATTGAAATGATATCATCAAGGTAAAGAGACTTGAGATATTGTAAACATATTGGATATGATCGGTCGCGTTGAAAGGGGAGTCCAGGAGGTACTTTTGGACCCGGCCCGGCATGTTTTAAGGACCCGTGACTTTTCCAAGGGGGCCGAAAGTTTAAAGAAACCGCGCATTCTTTGCATATAATGGGTTTTTCTTAGAAATATCTTGATTTGAGACCCAGAATCTCATTGGTACCTGGTCCGAATTATTCTCTCAATGGCCCTAAATATGATTAGTACGTAGAAAGGGGGCAGTGCAAACAGGTAACTCTGCCAACTACATGCTTCAATTGTCGTTTTTCCAAGTGTTTACCAAAACTACTCTGTTGTGATGCAATCAATTGTTTTTCAAATAGGTATTATTACTGATTTGTAAATGTACATCGTACGTCCTACAAAAGCATGATAGAATTTAAGAACTTACTGTGTAGTCTTAGCCGGAAAAGTCGACATCCACGTTTTATAGAAAATTTATGATTAAGCTGATGGGGATGTAACAGTTGCCAAGTCAAATAAAGTCATGGCACATTTTTATAGCTGAGAACATATACCAAACCTCCCCCAATAATTGCCAATTTTTGAAATAGGTCGTAAAAACTTTTACATAAGTATTTTAGTGTTAGGTATACACTGTTTCATATATAGAAGTGTCGCAACAATATTTGTAAATGAAGCATGACATTCAAGTCATAATTTAAAACACAAAATATTCTGATATCTATGATTGTTGTTTTGAAGGAAAATAAACCTTACTACAATAAGGGGTTCCTTGCTAATCTCATGCTTTGAATAGTTACACAACAATTTATCGAAAAACCTTTGCGCTTATCGCACTCACAAAGAGTGATTCAATTTAGATAATGCAAATAACATTTTTTCAAAAGCTTATCGAAGAAATTTAAGTGCAATGCCAGTAACATGGGTAAGTTGTAGGCATGGTCGATACCAATACTGTAGCCTTTTGTAATTTTATGTAATTTAATAGTTATTATTTTAAGTATCATTATTTTGCTTGCTCGGTTGCTTTGGCATTGTGATAGCGAATTTGGTCACAATCGAACACTCTTCTGTTTTTTTTACTAGAGCCTCGATCGTGTTGGAAGTGCCACTATAACATCTGTCAACATTTGTTGCGATACTGCGTGGATTTCTTTGGAAGATCATCATGCTAGTACCGCCAATGCCAAGCGAGGAATAGGCTGATTGATCTTTACATCAGCATTTGGTCGTTTTTGAGAAAATAAAAGTAGTCCTACCAGATATCTTTGTGTAAAAACTATTACACGTCGTTGTCATACATTTCATTTTCCTTGCTTGATAAAAATTACCCCATTTTTGACGATTATTTTCTAGTGGTTGCTTTACGTTGATGTCAGTATAGCATTACATACTAGACTTATGTTTGTGCTGCTTTTGAACAAATTGTAATATCCTGTACGAGAAAATTGATGATCAGCTAAAACATTTATACGAGAAAGCAAGTTAGACATATGAACGTAGTGTCACTAGTGTGCAATGAGGGTTATCGGTAAAAAGAATGCTAAGCAAATGAATTCCTTTTTAACTTCAAATCTGTCATAACTACAATAAATGTTTTAATTTATTAGTCCATACTGTATAAAGGCCGCCATGCATTAGTCATGTAATTAGTTTTAACTGCGAATTAAAGCAGATGCTTTGATATAACATAATTATACATAGATTGAACGTAAAGAGTTATTGTTGTGTTCCGCTTGTAGGCCTACAAGATGCTTGCTCCTCCTTTTCAGTGTTTACTGTTTTATTTTGTAAAGTTGTTTTAAACACGTAGCCTAGCTAGTAAATTAAGCTACATAACATTTGGTGGTACCAGGACAATAAGGATCGGACCAAGATTGGTTGAACGATAAACAATTCATCTAAGGGGAATTTATGGAACGACAAGGGGGCTTTGAGGTCGGTGAAGTAGAAGGATTGTTTTGTTTTTTTTAAAGCATATACGATTGTGGGATATTGTTGGATTCGGGGAAGGTGGTAGATTTGTGCATTGGGTTTCTTGAGATTGGAGAAATAAAGGATCGTTTCTCGTACAGATGGTTTAAAATTAAATTCCAGAGCAATAGCCCTACATCGCAGAACGATTTGCGCTTATGATAATTCTGCTATTATGCTTGTGTTATAGCCTACGTGCATTTTGTCGGTATCAAACTTTGGACTCAATGTCGTTTTAGGCTTATACATTATTTATTGTCGGTTTGTAGGATTCATTTGAAATTGGCGACACCGCGTTAAAAATAAAAACTGTACAATGTGATTGTTACAAGGCGTTTGGCATGTTAAGAACAAACTTCTTAGTGAAACAGACAATTTAAGCTGGAGAAGTTACTGTAGTTTTCCTGGTCCAACCTGCTGTGCAATCGGCTAAGTGAGGTGGGTATATTATTTATGAGAAAGTAAGTCCACAAGATACTACTAACGTTGGAGGAAACGCTCTTCGTACGTTCCAACTTGAGAAACCCTTAAAAACATTTTTACAAATTTAACGATTCTAAGCAGACGTTACCTTAGGCGGTGAGCGTATTTGTAATCTACAGGTCGCTGCATCAGATAAAGTTTATTGACCAATCAAAAGGAATATTTAACCCAGCTGAGATACATTTTGCTGGGAAAAATTTAAGACATCAGGTTTCTCACAACTCAAAAACATTATTTCTCAAAATCGTATTTGGGAAGAATCAGACGGCAAGTTTAAAAAAAATGCAAAAAATATTTGTAGCCTAATTAAGGTTTGCATACAAATTTTGGAACGCTAACTTTTCAGGTAAGCCCACTGTCAGATTTATATCAAAGTGCGTTGCTGGCATGCTTGCGGAAATTTCGACATCACAGGCAAATCTTGCGAGTTGTAAGAAACCTGATTTTCAGCACCAAACTTTTCTCCGCAAAATTTATTTCAGCCGCAAGTCCTGCCTTCTGATTGGTCAAAACACCCCATCTGCTGCAGTGACCTGCCGAAGCGGCTATGTATATACTCTACTGGGGTCGGATATAATTTTAGAAGAGTGTTGCGCTGTCGTAAAGGCTTTACAACCAGCATACTATAGTCTCTATTGCAATCAAAAAAAAATTACATAAAAAATATTTACATGTGAGCTACCTCGGGTCTTGCCGATTTGGATGCAGCCTAAGTAATAAGCGATGGCTGGATTAACCGTTTTTCTAAAACTTCAACTAAACAAGTCCCTGGCCTAAGGGTAAAAATGCAACCAATGTGTTGTGCTATGCGGTATTTATTCAATTATCCTCTCTTATTCTCTTAATTATGCAATGTAGACAGGAACAAGCAAGACACTTCAGCTGCAATAAGAAAACTGGCTCGACTGCAACAGCATAGCCTACTGCAGTGACTGATGTTTTCAAAGAATCTGTTTAATTAGAACCCTTAGATAATTAATAATCGAATATTGTTTTTTTACAATAGGCTAGGCTACTGCTTGATCAGATTTTTATTCATATTAGACCAGTGGTTCTTAAACTTTTTGAGACACGCCTCCCTTTTACAATTCTAACAAAGTTCGCGCCCCACCTTGTTTCAAAATCAAAAAACATTAAGCAGAACAGTAATTCATTTCTAGGTAAGTTGCATTGGGTTAATGCGAAGGATGTAACATTTTTGTGGATACCAAATGTTTAATTTGGGGATTAGTAGCAGATAATGCACATCTCAGATCGGCTTCACATCCAAGTTTTTTACGAGAGTAGAAAAACCATTTTCGCACAAGTGGATGAAAATGAAAGAAGTGTGCGTATAGCCACAGCACCCACACTCTTGTAAATGTGCACATATTTCTCCCAAAACTCTGTTAGTGGCATTGCTTCAAGGTTGTCCCTTGAAGTAGAATTTTATTTTAGCTTTAAGAATCCCTCTTCTAAATTGTCGGGAAGAATTTTCTCATTTAGACAAAAGGGATTCCTTGTCATCTACCATTCTGGAAGTTCGGTGTCATCCAAGCAGAGATGTACGTATACGCCGCATACTTGCGGCGTAGACTTTTTGTTTACGCTAACGCTTGCGGCCACATTTTTTTGGATAGTTGCGCTTGAGGCTACGCCGTAAAGTTTTCGCGGCTTTTTAGCGCATAGCGTCAACGCATTCTTTTTAATGTATTTTTTTCGCTACAACACGCCAATACCTTCCAGCGCTGCAGTTGAAAGAATGTTTTCAATGGGAAAAGACATATTGGAACCAAAACACAGCAAAATGTCAGATGAACAGTCAGATGCTTGTGTTTCTTCGTGGAAATTCAAAATAAAACTTGTTTGTTTCGAGTATTTTATACCGTGTGAATGTTTGGCACCTAGCAAACAAAATGAGTTTGCGCTAGTGTATGCGCTAACGCTGACGCCGCCAACATTTTTTACAAATTACGTTGACGCATACGGCGTATGGTTTTTCGAACGTTTGCGTTTACGCTGACGGCGTCAATATTTTTGTATGCGCGTACATCACTGCATCCAAGTATGGAAAATAGCGTTCAAATTCTTGTTTCCAAAGTTGAAGGTGTCACTCCACTTCAAACTAAAGCTCGCCCTTCAGTTCAATTTGGTTTTTCTAATTTTCTCAAGGACAGTATCAAGGTTGGAAAATGAAGCTGCGTTTCCTTTTTGAACTCGACGATGCCACAGACCCAGTTTTGCTATGAAAGCGCGGATGGAATCATAGTCTTTGATGCGATTAGTATTCTTGCCCTGCAGGAGCAGATTGCCAAATTCCGAAAGACGCTTCTACGACGCCAGTGATTCAAAGCCTCTTCAAGTATGCGGCACTGTCAGGATTAGCCTAAGCAGACAAACAATCCATCAGTCAACAAATCAATCAATCCTTGTGAGCTTCACACGCCCTCCAAGGGGGGGCGCGCCCCCCAGTTTAAAAACCACTGTATTAGACCATTAATCTACACAATGAAGAACAATTCGGCTGTAGGCTATGTGATTCGCAACTGGTTATATTTTGCGAAAACTGGATTCAATAACCGTTTTTTATAGTCTGGAATGAACAAGAAAATTCCATTCCAAGCAATTTGGATGTAATAAGCGGCTAAACTGTGATGTATAACATCACCACAGATATTGTGTCAAGCTGATACGGTAGCCACTTTAACAAGTAGAAATTCTGCCACTGAAATTGATTAGAATGAAACCGTCAACCAATCAGAACATGTTATAAGAGGCTACCGTCCAATTGTGACCTTTCTAGCACTCAGCCAGAGAGTGAATGCTTGTTTTGAACTTTATTTGGTGATTACAGAAGAAAAAAAAGCAATAGCAGTGGTGGGAATCGAACCCGCGTCAATGAAATAACTACTTTCTAGCCCTAACCCTAAGCCAACCAGCTGATAGAAAATCCATCACTTGATTTGCTTTGTATATTCTACTTTTCGCTCTTTTTTACGTCATAGAAAACGTAGCTTATGATTGGTTGGCGGTGCATTCTAGTCAATTGCAGTGGCAGAATTTTTCCTTGTTAAAGTAGCTACCAGCTGATACGTCACATAGCGCAATCTGGTGGCCGATTTAGCGTAGATATTTTTTTTTATTTTGTAATATATACAAAACAGAAAATTAATATTTGAAATGTTGAAAAAGTGCAGCGGGACGCGCTGTTGCATGGGTTATATTGTATCCTTGCATATATTAGCCAGCGAGAGAAAGACAACAGTTAAAAACGTCCACTGCCTTGTGGACTTGTTGGCCTGCTCAGAACACCCGCAGTGCGCAATGATGACAATTTACAATCCCAAATATCGTTTTCTTCAAAAAAAGGCTCTCTTCATTGATTTCAGGACTCAGCGGAATAGTTTCAAGATGCTCTGCCGTTTTTACGAGCCACAAAGAAATAATGCTAGCGACGGTGAGGTTTCTAGTTTTCAATGTCAAACGATCAGAGAGTTTTGTAAAGTTCTTAATTCTATTGAAATGGCAGTCGAGTATTTTTGCAACAAAAATGCGGCTTACATCTGACTGAAGAAGTGAAAGTTTTTGAGATTTGCAAAGCAAGGGTTGAAGCAGTGCGGAATTAGGCTACCATTAAACTATAAATGCTGAAGCTTAGGGGCTCAAGATTTAAGGGCCTCAAGTTTGAGATGTTACCACGTATATTTAGAAACGTCTATAGCATATAGATAATATAATTTGTGGAAACTTTCACCTGGTAGGCTAATAACGTGAATTTTGTGGCAACCAGTTCTAATAAAGTTAGTAGCCTATAATTCATAAGCAGATCATTGCCTAATGCAAATTAAATTTCTAATGTTTATTTATATAGCCTAACACAGCTTAACGGTTATGTTTGTAACTGTTAATTTGCAAATGGCTTGACTGTTAATGGAAATTAAACAATAAATATTATTATTGCTACAAAAAGTGCTCATTATGTGCTAATTGTTATCGAACTGTTTACTTTTAACATTCCTTTAGTCCTCCACTAGTTATTGACAAATTTGCACGTTGTAGCCTTCATGAGACGAAACTATAGACCAAAAGAGCACGTTTTGTCTCATTGGCTTAGGACCTTTATCAAATTATATGCAAGCAAAACAATTCAGATGGTCTTCCCAAACGTAGAATCAATCATCCGGCTACCAGCTGCACAGGAAAGAGATCCTTTTCAAGGCTTAAAAGGATTATGAATTGGGAGCCACTTCTTTTTCGTTTGAACCTTCGTTCTTCGCCGCTCCAAGGGCTTTGCCTATCAGTTTCACCACCGTTGAGAAGTAGCGGGCTAGATGTTTGGGAAGGTTTCGAGCAGCCATTGAATTGATTGGTCTTCAAGTTCGTGCAGACCACGCACACCATTTAGCGCATGATAGATAGGACAATTGCAGGTGGTGTGGCTTGCGATATCTTTCTCCTTCCGCACTCACAGGCAGGGCCTCCGAGAGAAGTCAGCACTGGTCGGGAAACAATACGAAAAATGGGCCCCATAATATTTTTTAGCAAATATTGCGTTGCATGTTCGTGTTAAGCTGAAATTAGCCTACTTTCCTTAGCATGAAAATAACTTCGTTCAATGTAAAAATCATTAATAATTAATCACTGGATTACACTTGCAGCAAAAATGCCATTGAGGCTAACTATTGTCTAGAAAGCTTTGTAAACACACAATAGGCCCACAGGCAACGAAAATAGTTCAACCAAGCATTTACTTCAGGAGTGTCCAAACTTTTTCCCACGCGAACCAGATTTGATAATAAGTGTTCGCGGGCCAACAACCACAATAATTTTTCTGAAAACTGCAAGTTGAATTTATATGATTTTTGTGTGTCTGCAGGCGAAAAAAATAACACATTGTACAACAACAGGCGCGGGCCATACAAAAACGTCTCGTGGGCCGGAGTTGGCCCGCGGGCCGGACTTTGGACATCCGATTTAATTCAACCCTTTCTGGACTTTTTGCAATGCAAAGTTACGGATCACAGCATCAAATAATAAAATTTTGCGACATCTGAGTTGATGCACAACATGTATAGTTAGGCTTTTCAATCGGTTTTGAGTCATATAGGCCTACTGGAGCGCAAACAATTCTTTACAAATTTCAGTAATTGCTAAAACCAAGTTCTCAAAGCGCAACCGTTGGAGGTAGCTACTGAAACACAAAAAAAATCATAACAAAACTATTTGGAAAAACCTTTCGAAAGTTGCAATCAATGATTCCTTGTGTAGAGATTATGGGGTGGTTCGTTGTGGTTTGCAGCTGAAGTTTGCTGTGTGGCTTTCTGTCAAAAGTACCAAACCAACTCATCCAAAATGTCATTGTTGTAGCCTACAAATGGTTTAAATTTGTCCCACATGCCCGCAACTGCACAACAGACAGGCCCGCAACCAGCAAATATTTTCGGGGTGGGGGGGGGCATTTAATTTTTATCAAAGAACAAACATTAAAATGATGCATTGTGACATTTTTATGTTAATGTCCACGCCCATTGATAAAGTGTGTGGCACTACCATGTTACGGTTCAGTGGTCATAACTTATGTCAATCACGTTTTTGTTTAGTACAGCATTAAAGGAAACTAGCCTTTATAACGTTTTCTCATTTAGCTATGACTACCCAAGGAAGAAAATTACGATAATACAGTAATGTGTTCAGTCGATTACAAATAAAATACAACATCTGTTGGCTACGAACTGCATTGGCACGACTGGAGTCTATTCAATAACATATTTACATCAACATAAACAAACAGATACATATGAATAAACTTAACACGGTAATTACAAATTACAATCCTGAAACACTTTGTTGACTCAACAAGTTTTTATGTTTGTAGGCCCAAGGAAGTTGACTTTGCAAATGCAAAATGACATTTTAATTTAGAGCATAATGTCTAACTTTCTACTTGATTTGGCAAGTTCGTTTAACACCAATTCCGCGCTTGGAATTTGAGTACGATGGATTTGCATGAGAGCTAGTCCAGAAAGCCTGTCCTGCCCCACAGTGCTTCTAAGGTAACTTTTCAAGCGTCGTAGACAGCTAAATGTTCTTTCTGCAGAAGCAGTTGTGACTGGAAGTGTAGCCAAAATTATCAAGAGTTTGTAAATGTTTGGATAAAACTAACGCTAACGAAACAGATAATGAGGATGCCAGCCTAATTTATCGAACAAAATCGTTAGCATGGCTTCCAACCAGCGTAGCCTACTTTCGGTTTCGATAGTCTACACTCTACAGTCAGGGGTCGGCAACCTACGACCCGCGGGCCGGATCCGGCCCGCCAAGCAAAATTATCCGGCCCGCAGCATTTTTGCAAATTGTAGTTGGCGGGCCAAAACGAACATCCCATTATTTTATGCTGCCATTTGGTTTTACATAACAGAATTAAGATTACTAAATGTTATGTAAAACTTTCGCAATTTTTACTTTTCCATATTTATCCGTAACGCTCACTTGTAATCACGTAGCCTGTGTACTTATGCCGCAACAATGCTTAGTTAGGGCATTGTCGCCATTTTGAATTTCCTTGATATTCTTTCTCTGCGAACTGCATTTTAGAGAGAGCGACGTTGCAGGCCTGACAGATAGTTTGATAGATTTGAAGTTTTAAGAATTAGTTTGTTTGAAGGTTGATAATTTAGAAATATGTGTAGCTTAGGAAGCAGGAATTGGCCTTTTTAGTGACAGCCGGTCCAGACTTTTAAATTACTTTATTTTTTAGAGTTATAATTTACTCCCAGTTCCATTTTTCCGTTTTTTTCAACAAGTGATTCTTGTCTTTGAAGAATTTGCTGCTTGTTAGAATCCACCAAGCATAGGAAATTATCACAAAGCGCCTTTGTACCCGCGACCTATCGATCACGGGTCGCTTTGTTATAGTAAACTAGGTTTGGGGCAAAATTTAGCCTAAGCTTGCAGAAGGTAGCATCAAGGTACTTGGCAGTTTCACCTTGAAGTCCGGTTATATTAGCCTATTTACTGCATGCTAGTTGCAGGCTACATGAGTTGCGTTAGTAATAGTCAATTAACCGTATATTTAACCAAATTTTTAGCAATCTTACAATGTTGGCAAAACGTAGAAAAGTTGATGCTGAGTGCCGAGGTTTTAATGAAGCATGGGAGAACAAGTACTTTTTCGCTAACCATTTTGGTAGACCCACGTGTTTGATTTGCCACGTTTCAGTTGCTGTACACAAGGAATTCAACATAAAGCGCCATTATAACTCAAAGCATGCCAATTATTCCAAGTTCACAGGTCAATTGAGGAAAGACGAACTTGAGCGACTAAAAAAGAGCTTAAAACAGCAGAGTTCTGTATTCCAAAAACAAAATATTGAATCAGAAAAGAATACTCTTGCTAGCTACAAGGTAGCAAAATTAATAGCAGAAGACAAGAGACCGTTTACTGATGGCGAATTTGTGAAAAAATGTATGATGGCTGTTGTTGAAACCGTATGTCCGGAAAAGAAAAAACTATTTTCAGATGTCAGTCTTTCAGGAAGAACCACAACCAGACGAATAGAAGAGATGTCTGAGAACGTGAGGTCTAGCCAAAAAGATTGCTTTGAAGATCTACAGTTCTTCTCAATAGCGATAGATGAGAGCACAGATACGACAGATACAGCTCAGCTGGCAGTATTTGTGCGTGGAGTAACCAAAGATTTTCACGTTGTTGAGGACTTTGTTCAACTGTTACCTATCAATGGTACTACTACAGGAGCCGATATTTTGAAGACATTACTTCAATGCCTTGAAGTCACGAATCTGAATCTCGCAAAACTGGTGTCAATAACAACGGATGGAGCCCCTTCAATGGTGGGAAAAAATAAAGGTGTTGTGGCTTTGCTTCAAAAACACATGGAAGACCAAGGAATTAATAACAACATTGTAACATTACACTGTCTCATTCATCAGGAAGCATTGTGTGCAAAGGTACTAAGCTTAAAGAACGTCATGGACGTAGTGGTGAAGGCTGTAAATTTTATTTTGTCTCGAGGGTTGAACCATCGTCAATTTCGCCAATTACTTTTAGAAGCAGAGAATCAGTATGGTGACTTGCTCTATTTCTGCGATGTCCGCTGGCTCAGTCGAGGCGATATGCTACAAAGAGTGTACGCGCTGAGAGAAGAAATAGCAACCTTTCTTGAAAATAAAAACAAGAAAGCGGCAGAATTTCGCGATCCCCAATGGGTCTCCATTTTGGCATTTCTCGTCGACTTAACATCGCATTTGAACAAGTTGAACTTGCAGCTTCAGGGAAAGCACCAATTGATACACGAGATGTGGAGTTATGTACGTGCATTCGAAACAAAACTACAACTCTGGGAAAGTCAGCTGCAAACTACAAATTATGCTCACTTTGCTACACTGCGAGAGAATAAACCTACAAGCAATAATTTATTTGCTTCTGTGATACGACATTTAAAAACTGAATTTTCGTCTCGCTTTGGTGATATTCGTTCTCTTGAGAATGATATTAAGTTGTTCAGTACTCCATTTGATGTACAGGTGGATGCAGTACAAGAGAAGTATCAAATGGAACTAGTTGAGCTGCAGTGCAATAACGAGTTAAAATCAAAATTTCACGCTGAAGGTGTATCACTGCTTGACTTTTACAATAAATATCTCGAATACAAGCGATATCCCACCTTGGTTAATCATGCCAAAAAGATGGCATCAATATTTGGTAGCACTTACACGTGCGAACAACTCTTTTCGTCAATGAAACTCGCCAAGAGCAAGTTGAGGACACAACTTACTGATGACCACTTGCAAGATGTTATGATTCTTGCCTCATCCAACCTATCACCTGACCTTCAGAAACTTTCTAGCAGGAAACAACATCAAATATCACATTAATGTTGTGCTGTCAATAAATAAAGTACTTGGTGTTTTTCGTTACCAATTGTTACTATTTTTCTTTATATTAATCTATATAAGCCTATAGTAGCTAAATATGGAGATACTCTGATAAGAACGCCAATTTTAACAATATTATGAAAAGTAAAGAAAACGGAAGTGCAAATGGAAAACTTGTACGGCCCGTTGACATCTGCGCAGTTTTGTTTTGGCCCGCGACTGAAGAAAGGTTGCCGACCCCTGCACAGTATGGCTGTACGTGTACGACGTACGTCTATTCATAGTACATTTCATACTGCATACAACGCTTAAAAATTTTTCAAAAAATTTCGGGGGGGGCAAATGCCCTCAATGCCCCCCCCCCTGGTTGCGGGCTTGACAACAGACATACAATGAAATTTTCATGGAACTTCAAACTCATCGACGATAATTATGTTGGAGTTTGTTCATACATATGTCAATACCAACAACTATCGAATGCTTTGCAATGTAAGGTAGAATACATTTCCTTCGAATGATTCAGCTAGTTAAGTGGAGTTATAAAAGCGTTCTGTCCTCAAGAAAAGAAAATCATTTTCTTTTAAATTTATAGTTGCCACTGCAACTTTAGCTTGCAAGTAGTAGCCTACTCTTCTCAGCTTTCTCTTACTTAGATTACATATTCCTTTAATTTCATTAAATTCATCAGTGAATCTTGTTTAGGACCGTAATCCACATAATGCAAAGCAGTCACAAATTTAAAACTGCTAGTTGTGGGCTACTTTAGCATTGACTCAGCTTTCTCTTACTTAGATTACATATTCCTTTAATTTCATTAAATTCATCAGTGAATCTTGTTTAGGACCGTAATCCACATAATGCAAAGCAGTCACAAATTTAAAACTGCTAGTTGTAGGCTACTTTAGCATTGACTCAGCTTCCGATCAAGCTCTTGTTGGTCTTCAATTGCAAAAGGATAATGTAAAGTGTAGCGCCCTGCGTTTCACCTTAGGTCTTTTCAACTTTCCTTAGGTTTGTTACCGTCGTGAAATTTACAATTGTGCTTCGGGATTTTCACCTTAGGTCTTTTCAACTTTTCTTAACGCCTGTTACCGCCTTGAAATTATCGTTCTGTTGCATATATGTAACGTTACCCAGTAAGTCAAGTAATTCATGTAGTTTGGCAAGTGTGCTTCGGGCTTCCTGAAGTATGATTAGGATGTAATACTAGTCTACAGTAATACTAGTTAATACTGTAATACTAGTCTACAGCGACATTTCGGGCACAACAATGTGGCAGAAATGATCCGAGAACGAGGTCTGTACTTCTTTATTACAAGTATGATTTTATTGTCACCACATAACTTAAAAGATTGCAATCGTCTTGATTACAAATAGAACATAGTCCAAATCATAAGTCCAACCCAGGAAACTGCACACTGAACGTTGACTAGCGGAGCCAGAACTAATATCACTACTGTACCAAAATCATGTTATAGTGAACTGCACCAAAATTATACAGTACTCTGACGTACTACCTACACCAAAAGTAAAATTCTCTGTCTGTCGAATGGTCGGCCAAAACGCGATATACATAGTCGCTGAGGAATGGGTTCCCAGACATTTTGCCGAAAGACATTTTGCCGAAAGACATTTTGCCGAAACCCATTTTGCCGAAACCCATTTTGCAGAAAGACATTTTGCCGAATGGACATTTTGCCGAAACTCATTTTGCCGAAAGGACTAATTGCCGAAAGGACTAAATGCCGAATGGACAAATTGCCGAAATTATACAAATGCATTTTATGTATTATCATAACCTAATAACACATAAATGTCATTCACAAACAGATTTCACTCACAAATTATGTGCGACAGCGCGTAAGTATCCGACAGAAGTGTTATATGTATACAGGGGCGTTGACAGGGGGGTCTAGGTGGTACTTTTGGACCCGGGCCCGGAATATTTAAGGGGCCCGGATTTTAAAAATTCCCCGCGACTTCAAACATAATCAAGATCATAACATAATTATCATCATCAAAGATCATAACAGAACATAATTCAAACAAGATCTTAATATAATCAGATCTGAAGGAATTGCCATCAGAGGTTAAAACTGCTATTTCAGCCGTCAGATGGTAAAGTACCGGGCCCCCTTCTGGGTACTGGGCCCACCATCTCAGGGGGCCTACTAGTAATAGACTTTTGCGTGTCAGTGACAACATGTTTTTCAGCTGCTAAAGTTTACTGTGTGTACTTCCATTGAGAAGATAATTTAGGTCCGGTACCAATGAGATGCTGGGCCTGGGCCCTTATATGAAAATATCTCTAAAATCACCACAAATCACATCGTTATTTTGTGATAGAATTTCAGGGGGCCCACAGGTAATAGACTTTTGCGTTTCAGTAACAATCTGTTTTTTAGTTGTTAAAGTTTACTGCGTCTGCGTGTAGCCTACTTGTTCATTGACAAGATAATTTAGGCCCGGTACCAATGAGATGCTGGGCCCTTATACCAAAACATCTCTAAAAACCACATTATCTTAAAAAGTTAAAATGTGACAACATTAGTAAAATTACCTGTATTTGAAATAAAACAGGTTGGTTGCAATTGAATACTTGAAATCAAGACAGGCCCAATTCCTACAAAGGTGTGTTTAAGATAAATGTGTTTTAATTATTTTGGTTGTTTATTTTTTCGTATTTTGTGGTAAAACTTTGGAATTGACAACTGTTGAACTGAAACCGCTTTATACACTGGTAGTGGTAGGGTCACCATCAGGGGCGTTGACAGGGGGGTCTAGGTGGTACTTTTGGACCCGGGCCCGGAATATTTAAGGGGGGGCCCGGATTTTAAAAATTCTCCGCGACTTCAAACATAATCAAGATCATAACATAATTATCATCATCAAAGATCATAACAGAACATAATTCAAACAAGATCTTAATATAATCAGATCTGAAGGAATTGCCATCAGAGGTTAAAACTGCTATTTCAGCCGTCAGATGGTAAAGTACCGGGCCCCTTTCTCGGTACTGGGCCCACCATCTCAGGGGGCCTACTAGTAATAGACTTTTGCGTGTCAGTGACAACATGTTTTTCAGCTGCTAAAGTTTACTGTGTGTACTTCCATTGAGAAGATAATTTAGGTCCGGTACCAATGAGATGCTGGGCCTGGGCCCTTATATGAAAATATCTCTAAAATCACCACAAATCACATCGTTATTTTGTGATAGAATTTCAGGGGGCCCACAGGTAATAGACTTTTGTGTTTCAGTAACAATCTGTTTTTTAGTTGTTAAAGTTTACTGCGTCTGCGTGTAGCCTACTTGTTCATTGACAAGATAATTTAGGCCCGGTACCGGTACCAATGAGATGCTAGGCCCTTATACCAAAACATCTCTAAAAACCACATTATCTTAAAAAGTTAAAATGTGACAACATTAGTAAAATTACCTGTATTTGAAATAAAACAGGTTGGTTGCAATTGAATACTTGAAATCAAGACAGGCCCAATTCCTACAAAGGTGTGTTTAAGATAAATGTGTTTTAATTATTTTGGTTGTTTATTTTTTCGTATTTTGTGGTAAAACTTTGGAATTGACAACTGTTGTACTGAAACCGCTTTATACACTGGTAGTGGTAGGGTCACCATACTTTGTGTGCTACTGTTATAGGTTAAACCACGAAGTAGACAGCTCATTTTAAAATGATTGTCATAAATAGGCAAATTATATTTATTTTTATTATTTATTTGCGTCAAACAAAGTTGTCCATATCCAAAACAAAAACAACGAAATAATACACAAACTGAAAATGCACAAAGATCACAGAGAGCCACCTTGGATGCCGTCGGTTTAAAAGCTCACTAAATGGGCTATCTACTGTTACAAATTTATATACAATGAGCGTTGGAAGAATTGAAAGTATTCAGAGCGATAAAAACAATCAGATGACATCAGGTCTGATATAAAGCGATTGGAGGAGTGAATGCAACGGTTGATAAACGAAAACATGTTTTTTCTCAATAAAGCATCAAACGTTGTTATATTATACATTACTTGATATTCACGGGCACTGACATAACGAGGCAAGTTGTGCAATATTCTAAAAGAATCATTGTAAGCAACACGTAATCGTTTTATACTAGAAGATCTAAACTTGTTCCACAACTGGGATGCGTAAAAGGACATACAATAAGAGCGAAATACAATGTTTTTTACAGAGGGTGAGCATTTAGCGAAATGAGATTTTGCATTGTTTGCAGCACAGTACTGAGAGCGTACCTGCCTTGAAATATCATTTTCATCTGAGAGAGAACTCTCAATAAATACACCCAGGTATTTTACAGAGTCTGTGAACACAATTTCAGATTTACCTAGATGTAGCAGAGGAGCACGTGAAAGATAAAAGTTTTTTGGGGAAAATAACATACCAAATGACTTTTTAGAATTGAAAGTAATTTCATGTTCAACAGCATACTTGTGGCAAACATCTAACAAATTTTGTAAGCCACACAAACTAGGCGAGATGCAGCAAATGTCATCAGCAAACATAATATGGTTTAGACAAGAGTTGCCAACATAGCAACCAACTTTTGTTTTATTGAGCTAATAAGAAAGCTGATCAATATATACTGCAAAAAGATAGGGGCTTAACACCCCACCTTGTCTGACTCCATTGGACACATTAAATGATTGGGACAGATGACCTCCCCACCTCACTTGCATGGTTTGTTTACTATACCAGTATTCCAATAAGCGAACAAAATACATAGGCACGTTGCGTGTGATAAGTGTTTTAAACAATAAATTATGATTGACTTTGTCGAAGGCTTTTGAAGCATCCAAAAAAAAACAGAATATACAGGAGTGTCATGACTGATATAAGAGGACACTGCTTGTTTTAATAAAAAAACACTCATGTCAGTACTATGGGCAGACTTAAACCCAGATTGATTGTCACTAGTATTCAAAAAAGGCAATAGATGATTCAAAATAAAACGTTCAAACAGTTTTGAGATTACTGTAGCTACAGCAATAGGTCTATAGTTACCTGAATCTTGAATGTCGCCATTCAAATTCTTTACAATTGGGACTAAGACAGTGTCCAAGCAAGAATTTGGTACAATGCCATGACTAAGACACATATTAAAAAGTACACTAATATAAAAACGAATAGAATAATCAGCATAAACAAGGTGTTCAGCTGAAATTTTATCAGCACCAGCAGCGCGATTTAATGGCAGTTTGACAAGCAAGGGACCAACTGTGTCCATGTTGCAACGAAATATTGAAAGATTATGATATTTATCCCTAGAAGAAATACACGAGTTAACAAATTCTTTTTCAGTGTTGATTTTGCTGGAATTTAGCAAGGAGCTGTAATGATGCTTCCACATCTCAGCAATTGCTTCAGGACCTTTTGCTCCACCAACATTTACAGGAAGAGAACTATTTTTGCAAGTAGATTTTTTTTACCTTCTGCCAAAATGACTTTTGTGAGCTGTCCAAGTTGAGTGCTGAGGCAAGTGCATTAGCTCTATGTTGTTCAGAGGCATTTTTGCAACGGCGAAAGGCTTTTTTAAACTCCTTTCGTTTATTCTGCATCAACTCATACAGATAACCATTTCGTTGTTTCCCATGTTTCACCCACATGATGTAAGTTTCTCTGGCAATAGCATGAGCCTGCTTAACTTCATTATTCCAACCAGGGACAGAAAATCTATTGCATTTTTTCTTATCAACAAAGATTTGATCAGAAGCTGCTTTGAGAGCAGCAGTTATACTATTATAAAAAGAGTCTATTGAGGCAATATGAGAAGCATCTGAACAATGAGAATTATTGCATTCAATACTTTCAGTTGGTAAAAAAATTTTGGATAGATATTTTTTAGATTCCAGACCAAAGACATATTTTTGCTCAGAGGAGATACAGTTCCAATTGATCGTATTATGAGGAGAGACATTTGAAACTTCTTCAAGAACAGGTAGATTTGTACAAGAAAAGTACACAGAAAGTGGTCTATGATCCGAAGAGATGTAGTCATGCAGTATAGTCATTTTGGAAATTGATTGATGAACAGAAAAAGAGGTTAGGCAGTGATCAATCCAAGAAGTTGAGCCATGGCAATCACTTACATATGTGAAAGAGTCTCTAGGGAGCAGCTCTTCATCAGATATACAATAGCTGTGTTTCATACTAAAGGTTTTCAAAAAATTTCCAAATGCATTTGATTCTCCAGCATTGAAATCACCTAATATACAAAGATTAGAGTTGGCAAGGTTATCACACATAAATTGCAGACTGCTTAGATATTGTAAATAAGCATCTGTATTGGAAGTACTACAATAAGGTAAATACACATTAATGAAAGAAATTTTACAAGTAGAATGATCAACATCTAGACCAATAATAGTGGCATTTTCATTTTGGATGACAGAGGCCTGCAAGGATTTATCCCACAAGATGGCAGTACCACCATGTGGTCTTCCAACTAGAATACCAGACTCGTAGTCAATGTTAGAGATACCAAATCCATTGTGGGAATTACTGATAGTGGATAAAGACATGAGATTTTGCTTCGCAAGCCAGGTTTCCTGTAGAAATATGATGTGATAATCTTTGCATAACATTTTAACATCATGCAGGGATGAAGATAAACCCCTACAATTATAAGACACAACTTTTAAATCATTCAAATTGAACTTTTTTCTGTAATCTGCTTAGAGCCACTTGTTCCAGCTTCAATAGGGTTTGAAACAAATCTTTTCACCAAGGTATTTTTTGGCCAGTTGTCTAAGTTCAATGAATCCTTAAAAGCAATGCCACACAAGGAAACTCTGAAAGAGGCATAACTTGGGAATTTGGTTGCAAGTATATAAGACATTTGCATAACTTAATTGCAATGCCTTGTCTAAATTTTGCAAAAGCATAGATTGAAACCTTTCTTTAGCATAAGGTGAAAGCGTTCATGTTTTGTACGTAGGTTAGCTTCTCGTTAGCATAAACTTTAAGAGTCAGGTACGATTGATTTTGAAGTCTGCCAATAAGTAAACAAGACACATGAAATACTTTTTGTAATACTGGACTAGCTTAAAGTTTGGTTGGTCTATTGATATCCCATTTAACAATAAAATATTTTTTCTACATCTACCGGTATAACTTGCAAGGTATATAAAAGTATTTTTTGAAGTGTCAGAAGCTGCATTAAGGCTGTTGCACTTTTAGCTTAACATTTTGGTTTTACAGAGTGTTTTGTTTTCTTAAGCTTTACTTCAAAGTGAATGTTACTGGTTTACAACTGGTAATCTAGTTCTAGAATGGTGTAACCTTGCTATGTACCAAGATTTCATTCAGCATTTCATAAAGAAGATGTCTTGTTTGAACTACCGACATTCTTGCTTTGAACATTTCAGATAAACAAAACTCTCAAAGAGGAATTCTTT
This sequence comes from Aplidium turbinatum, assembly GCF_918807975.1. Lineage (NCBI taxonomy): Eukaryota > Metazoa > Chordata > Ascidiacea > Aplousobranchia > Polyclinidae > Aplidium > Aplidium turbinatum. The sequence continues at coordinate 27,393,869 of NC_137475.1, read as the reverse complement.
GAAATGGCTGAACATGAAGGTTTGTCAGAACCTAGCAAACTTTGCTTTGCCATTATTGCAATTGGAATACATTTGTTTACTATGATTAGCAATGGTGCAGACGTGCTGCAAAAGTTTTGCAGATGTTCCAAACAAGGGAATGTTTTTCTCCAAGCTCTTTGCATAGTTTTTTTTTTTCAAAAGTTATGTTGAGCCAAATGTTAAACCTTGAATGTACCAGAAACCATGAAGCATTTAAAGCCATCTTTACCCATGTCTTTAATTGCTGTGGTAAGAACCAGATAAAGTGATCAGCAGGCCACAAGCTTAAGAACGACCACCAAAAGTAAGACAAACAATTCAAAAACTGACCTCAAAGTCAAAGGTCAGCAAGTAATAAGCGAACATTGAGTAATGTAATAGGTATTATATATATTATAATCAATTAACCTGCCTTTAACTGTAGGCCATAAAAATGTTTGTCTTATTTGTAGGCTATTCCATTTGTGCAGTCATATTTTGTTTATTGCTAAAAAATTGTGAACAGTAAACAAAATAGCATTTCTCATAGATTAATTAGCATTTCATTTTTAGCATTTACAATCCCGCAATTATAAATATCCCTGACTTTACAGAGGTAGCTATGTGCAAGTGTAACCAGTATAATAAGTATTTTATGACAGTTGCCAGTATTTTGTTTGTGATTTCAAATCGTTGCTGCTTATGTTTCATTTCTTTCATTCCAAGCAAAGATGAAGCTATAACTTGATAGACCTGTGTTTACTATTAGTTATATTTCTGCTGTGTTCTGTACACTGCTGGGTTGATGATTGTTTATGAAGTTATAAAAGTTTAACTAGGTAGTAGTTAGCCGGTATTGTGCAATGTGCAGTAAGCATTATAACATTTCATTAAGCACCAGTAACCTATGAAGGCTTTCTGAGTACTGCAAAGTTGTCAGTGAGTGATGAAGCTGTTAGACCTTACCTAGAAACCTATTAACTAGTGTTACACTGTAAATATTGCTCCGTTTTGTTAAAGATCATAGTAATTTTCTTATGTATGCTGTGATTCCTGTGAAGTAGTTGCAACATGTGATGAAGTTATTAAACTTCATCTACATAAGTCAGCACTCATGCACCATTTCAATAACAACTGTTTTTAGCATGACCAATGGTGTTTGCATATGAAAAATAATTACATGTAGAAAAGTTAATTCAACAGTTAGATTACAGCAACTGCTGCTCATAATAATTGTGCTTCTTAAATTCAGCAACCACAACGTTCCAAAAATAAAGCAATTAATAAAAAAAATGTTTTAGTGAAATATAGCATGATTAACAACAGGTTTCTAATAATAGTGTATCTTGTGTGAGTAGTTAATATACCATGTACGCCGGCTTGTACGCCATTCTGTGCTGTTATAAATTAACACTGTTCTGTTGTGAATTGAAAGTATATCACTAGATTGGTTACTATTGTTTTTATCGTACTTAAGTTCCTGATTATGCACATTTGAGTACACTTGAGTTTTCATGTTAGCATTTTGATTGGGTACTTGTTAGCTTTTTGAAAGTATTGTATAGGTGAGTGGTTTAATCAATCAATCAATCACTGGTTTATTTTTTTCACAAAATATCACATCAAATGCACTGGTACATTACATAAAAGTGAGATAGGAAAGAAGCGAAAGACCTTATGAGGTCACCAAGTCAGCCTCCACCTCGGCGATCCTATAAGACAAAACATAATTACCACTTGGTGAAAGTGTTAAAATGTTGTTTGTTAAAGCATTTGTGAATTCACTTTTTTTTGCACTTCTAAACTGTTTTGCTATGTTATGGCTATACATTTAAAAATAATAGGTTAGTGAAATTTCAAATGCCAATTGTAATTTTTGGAAAAAATTGCTTCCAAATGTAGGTAACCAATTTAAAATTCTCATAATTTTGTCAATTCTTGTCCGATATAAAAAATTGTATGAACTCAATGTGATAAGCATGTCAAATTTTGATACCAGCTTCTACTGTGTGATATAAGATCTGGGTTGAATGACCCATACGCTTCATGACCGTTGCCAGTATGTTTAGAAATCGTTAACACTTTTGGCTTTCATTGCAAGCAAAGGTGTAGCTATGACTTGATAGATCTGTGTTTGCTTTTATTTATATTTGTATTGTTTTCTCAACTGGTGAGAAAGTCTAGTGAAGTGAACCACCTTTCCATATCAGTGCAGTTAACATACACACTATATTATCATAAGTCTGCTTGCCAATAAGGGGCTCAAAATTATTTTGGCCCCGGGGGCCCACAAAGGGCTTAACACAGCACTGCACTTCAGCTTTCTGGTGGTCAAATAGCCACTTCAGCCACCAAACAGTAAAATAAGAATTTAGTTTAGTCTAGTATAGTGATTTCCCTAACCATGAATATTACCCGAAACACGAATTTCAAAATAAACAGGTTAATATTTGTTTAAACTAAAACTGAAATGGCAAAGGTAAGAAGATTGCTATCCCTGTTTCTGCACTAAAAATTGCATTGCACTGCACTAAAAACTGCACAAAACCGCTTTTCAGATTGCAGCAATCAGCAAATGTTTGATCGAGGCCCAAACACCTTTCCCAAATCAAATTGAAAACTTTCTGACTGTCTGCACTACCTTTGCTGTAAATTCTCTTCTGGTGAGCCTAGAATACTCTAGCGCCATGTGACAAATAAAAGTTCAAAAAAGCAACCGCTAGATAGAGATAGTAAGTTTTGCGGTTCAAGAAATTTTAAGATTGCGCAAGATTTGTTAAATGACCATGCTTAAACGACATCAATAAAAGTTTGTACACAACCTTTATTTTCATAACATAGTCGATGAAGGCCAAAGGGGGCCCGAAAATAAATTGGTACCGGGCCCGAGAAATCCTGTCAACGGCCCTGTATGTATAAGCGAGCGTCTAATACTGATCTCCAAAACCTGTGGAGACTGCATAGCCTATAGCCTATACTTATAGATGAGACTTGGTGTCACTTCAAACTAATACTGATTTCCAAAAACTGTGGATACTGTATATAAAGCAATTTTTAGGCAAACAACAGTAGCAAAGTCATTACTACAGTATTTCAAAGCCACTGCTTGCATGGTAACGAGACTTGGTGTCACTTCAAAATAATTATCAGTTCAAAGGCATTGCTTGCATAGCAATGAGACTTGCGACTTGGTGTCACTTCAAAATACTTACCAGTTCAAAGGCACTGCTTGCATAGTTACGAGACTTGGTGTTGCTTCAAAGTAATTTTTAGGCAAACAAAAAGTAGCAAAGTGATTCTATTTCAAAAGCACTGCTTGCATAGTAACGAGACTTTGTGTCACTTCAAAGTAATTTTTTTCCAAATTGTTTCGGCAATTTGTCCATTCGGCAATTAGTCCTTTCGGCAATTAGTCCGTTCGGCAATTAGTCCTTTAGGCAATTTGTCCATTCGGCAAAATGTCCTTCGGCATAATGTCCTTTCGGCAAAATGTCTTTCGGCAAAATGGGTTTCGGCAAAATGTCTTTCGGCAAAATGTCCGCGCACGGAGGAATGAAGCATCTGTAAGCTAAAACGCTGAAAGGACGAAAAATTACGCATATGTGATTGAAAGGTGCCGGTTGCAAGAATGCGCTTAGCTGATTGGCATACGATTTCTTAAGAGGCAAGCAAATTCCTAATCATACTTCAGGAAGCCCGAAGCACACTTGCCAAACTACATGAATTACTTGACTTACTGGGTAACGTTACATATATGCAACAGAACGATAATTTCAAGGCGGTAACAGGCGTTAAGAAAAGTTGAAAAGACCTAAGGTGAAAATCCCGAAGCACAATTGTAAATTTCACGACGGTAACAAACCTAAGGAAAGTTGAAAAGACCTAAGGTGAAACGCAGGGCGCTACATAAAGCATTGGGTTTGACTGCACCACGCCTTGATTACCCTCTCGAAGTAAATTTTCTTTGCAAGATGATAGGACAGCTTTATTTAGATTTTTCAGAATTTTTCCTCTGACTGGGCTATAACTTTAAAGATGCCACTAGCTTACAGATAATCAATTACTCCAAAAATGATAAGACATTTGAACAACGCTGTTTGTATAGGCAACATTATGAAATCCAACTAGATTTAAGCAACAACATCCATAAACAAAAAACTCAAATAAAGAAAAAAGTCACTACCTTCCAAAATCACATCATGAGAAGCATGACCAACAAAAGATTACTTGACCACACGAAAACAGAAGATCTTTTAACTACGACAAAATTACATCCAATTGCAGCAATAAGTTAATAAAATCAAAAGTTTTAAAACTGTTCGGTCACACTAAAAGATCACAATTCGGAATCAGCAAAGTTTGCACAGAAGGAAAAGTAGAAGGAAAAAGAAAACGTGGCAGCTAACCAAAACGATGGCAAGACAACATCCAATCATCGACCGGACTCAACTTGGCGACACTGGGCGAGCTGGCTCAAAATCGCCACTCTTGGAAGCAAATAACTCATGTTGATGCGCAATCTGCTGCAGGCGGTGATGATGACTGATGATGATGATCCATAAACAAAAAATATACAGGATTTGCTTTCTTTAATCGTGCTTGGACTGATACCTTTAACTTTCCCAGATAACTTATTTTGAATACAACATCCTACGCCTGGCCAACGCAAATTTTGAAGTTAAGGTTCAGTTGTCAAACAAAAGTAGTTCCCGCTTAGCTAAAACAGCACCAGTTTTCAAGTTGACACTATCAATACAATCGAAACCGTTCAGTGATACAGAAATCATTTCAGCTTCAGATTTTACGTCTTGAAGCTGTTCAACATCGCCTACCCTAACACGAAAATGATTTGTTCTTGATGAGAAGCATCAAGAGTAACATTTACAATGATTGAGAAATACTTGGAACTACTCACTTCATTTAAGAATTTGTTGATTATTTAGTTGGTACATTTTTACTTTAGTACTAAAAATGGGCCCCCTCGAAAGTGCAAAAACAAAAAAACTACTCGTTTTTCCTTTACAATGTTTTGCTAGGGGGGAAACTGGCCCAACTTCCCCCCCTCTCGGAGCCACTGCTCACAGGTCGCAGATGGTGCCATCCTCCATTTGTGCGTATTGGAGTGAAACAATTTGACGCCAGTGTGCAGGCGATTGGGCAACGCCCAAGCGTTTCTTGGCAAAAGGGTTCCGGCCAGTATCGGAGAAGAAGCTTTGACGTCTTGTGTAGACAGGTTATTTGTACTAAGTGTTTTATGTAGGCTACCTATTAAAAGTGACAAACCTAACCGAATAACTTTACAGACTATTTAAAGTTAGTTTTTATTTCGCAGAGTAGCGATGAGCCATGAATGTAGAAGTGTTACTAGCTGTAGAGGTAGGATATTCAACTGGTTATAGGAAGTGCTAGTCCGGGCATCTCAAAATCACTTGAACCTTGTATGCAACGGCTAGGCTAGTCAAGACTCAGCTCAATACTAGTAAAGTTTGTCTCCAAAGCAATACTGTTAGTTTTTGTAAATACAGCTTAGGAATACATCAACTTTTCAATAAAGTTTGAATGCATGTTTTCAAAATTTGGGGTAAAAACATACTCAGAAGTCAGAACGCACCAAATTTAATGAAATTTTTTTGGAGGAGACTCCCCAGACCCCCGAAAAATCGTTTGCAGTCCCACTGCTCACAAACAGCACCAGCCGGCACTGATAATAGTTCATTTCTTATGTAAACCTTTCAAGGTTTTGCCACCTTTTCCCGTTCATTAACGTGCTGGTAGGTCTGTATCGATTTTTGTAGTTAGTATCTTTTTCGTCTCGGACGCGTAAATGACGAAAAACAAAATGATTGATGATTGTGTTCTAAACCAGACTAGTTAATGAGAAAGTAGGCAATATGGGAAGATCTATGCATTTGTTACGGCCAATCTCTGTACAAATCAAACGTCATATAAAACCGTTCAAGTCTACTGAATATTACGTCATGGAAGTTGCTAGAAAATGTGCCAAAATTGCACCATCGTTCATAGACTTGTGTCAAACTTGTTTGGACTTGTTTGGGCCTGTTTAAACAGGAAATATTACATCAGCTTTAAACACCTGTTGGAATGACTTCATAATTGTCTTTCATTTATTGCGTCACAGTTACTTTCTACGTGAATTTGAGATATTGATATCTATTCTGGTCATTCGTAAAATGATTGTTTGAAAGTTGGCCGCACATTTAACTGTTGGCTTAGTGCTTGCTAGCTGGACAAAAGTTCCGTCTTTTATCCAAGTAATTTGTATTGTAGTGACAGTTTTTAGGTGTACGGTGTTGCACCCCCTCGTTTTTGGTAGCCGTGGGCTAATTTTTACAGAAATACACTGTTTGAAAAGAAGTTCAAGTGTGTGTTTCTTCGGTCATTATATGCAGACGAAAGGATCCGGGAACTTTAAGTTACAATTTTCCCACGAAGAAATTATGGTTTACCGCTGTGACCAGCATTATGGGAACACTATTGTTGTTAAGTAGCTTACATGCAGGTTATAGTTAGCCTATAAACATCTAGTTGCGAATAAACATTTTTCATACAGGTAATTAGTTATAACATTTGAAAGTTTGATATTTCTTTGAAGAACATAACATTAAAGTACCGTAACTTACAAATTATTTTGCTTGACTAACGTTTTCTATTTCACAAAAGGTTTACAATGTAATAACATAGCCTTCTTTGGTTATCTATGGTTAATTTCAACACTTTCGTGCATACGTCTCCATGACTACATCACTACGGTATCGGTGGTTGTTTGTTTGAAATACTCGCGTCTATAGGTGTTAGGAGGTTAGGGACCTCAAAAGGGAATAGCCGAGGGTCTTTCTCTAAATCCGGCCCTGATTTGGCTTAAATTAGTTTGTCTCTCACTGAACTCAGTCTTGATACAAATCGCATTTGAACAGTACTGACGTATCACGGATATCTTTGCTGTGCCGGATTAAGGGTACTGTAGGCCTAAGGCTGTTTACTAGAGAAGGGCCTATTTTTGCAAACCAAGCTACAAAAAGTAATAATACATACATGAAATATCCAAAATATTTTCTGCAAAATAACATGAACATAACAGAAAAATGGCTAATGATGGCACGTAGGCTAATTGGTTTTGGAAACAAACGCAATTTTTTGTGTCAAATTTGAAGCAGATGGAGTAGATTTTGGAGAGAAAGAAATGGATAGTAGGTACCTATGGTAATACTCTACCTATGACACTCTAAACCAGGAATTTTCAACATTTTCCCCACCGCGACCTCCTCAGAGCAATCAATGTAGTCTCTCGACTTCCCATAAAAGTATTCAACAAAAACATATTTAATGCAAAATTTAACCAAATTTGATTTATACCGACATCCAGTTATGTTTAGTTTTGCTGTTCCAACGTAAACTTCCGAAATGAAAAACGTTTTTACGATGTTTTTAAATCAATTTCAGTGAGATGGTTGGTGCTGCATATTTTATCTACTAAGTTTGTCAATGCGTACACCTATTGCTGAAAAAACTTTCAAACAAAATAGCCGACACTAATTTTTTTCAATGCCATTGAAAACAATACTGAGAAATCTATGTTTTGCATAAGATGCTACATGATTTTGCTTTTTTACCGTAGCGTGGTTACTGGTTAACTTTAGTCTGCACAAAGCAACGTACAAGAACTTGGTGAAAAATATCGAATGCTTTCCTATAGTTAAAGCCTTTCGCAACGTCTGAAAGCTTAAACGATATAATAACCTAAAGTAGAGGAATGGTCGATTGAGAAAAAAAACACAGTTTTGAATCTTTTCTAGCAAAAAGGAATACACCGGAATTTCAAGCGCCTCTCCGAAAATTGGCTCGCTACCCCCACAGGGGTCGCGACCTCCAGGTTGAAAACCCCTGCTCAAAACTCAATTTCGGTAAAAGTGGCGCCTACGTGGTTTAGGAAATGGGCTCTTCGTATGTATTGACTCAACTCGGTCATTCATTTTTAAGCAAAAACTGTACTGGATCTACATCACTATCACCCTTACAAAAATTGAGGGCCGAATTTTTCCAGGGCCGATAGCCTTATGGTTAATCCGGCCCTGTGTGCCAGCAACCACCACTGCAAGTGAGCATTTGTAATCGATCGAAGGCAACGTTGTCGTGGAAAATGATTCAATTTTAAACTCTTCAAGGTGCCTGGAATGCTTTTGTCAGAACAGCCATTCAAAATAAGTCATCTTATTACAGCACGAGCCCTGTGCAGTGTGCACTTACCAGCACAACCGATTGAGTAGGTTTTAAACATTTGTGCATCACATTCGATATTATTTGTTTCGACGCGATATTATTAGCCTTGATTTCGATTCAATCATTATAAACTTCGCTTCGAACAGCTCTTCTACCTAGGCTACAGTGTGTATTTTAAGTGGCATGACCTTTGAAGTACAGTATAGCTTACACTCAGTTTTTGGTAAAAAAAAGGAAAACAATGCACCTAATAGCCACACGACAAAGCATATCAAAAAGTATAGTCACTTTATTGAAGTTCGTTTGTAAAATCGAAATAAATAATAATTTCATTCATTCCCTGCAGATAGCCTACAAGTTGCAAGTCTAATTGCCTAGCACAAACGGGTAATATATCACCAATTGAGATAAAATAAATGCCTTCAACACATCTTAAAGGTTTTGTAATGACAAGCACACAGATACGAACACAAGATTTTCAATATTTGAAAAATGATCAATTGCTTTAGAACGTTTAGAAGAAGCATTATTTCACATACTAGTTTGAATGCTAAATCCAAGCAAGAGTTTAAAAAAATCGAGCTATGATTAATAACGCTCCAATATACTAGCAGTTGACAAAAAGGCTGTGATTTCGACGACTTTTTCATCGACCTTGAAAATTTCGGCCACAATTGCAGTAAAGCATTGCAGCACAAACGACGGCTGTCAACACGGGACGTCTGATACGATTTTGCAATCAAACTCAACACTACAAAGCAAACGGAAATCAAAAAGGAATAAAAACAATTAAGCTAAAGTTTTCAAACAATTCACTTTATTAGAGTAAGCTAATGTTAGGGTTAACATTCTGTTCCCGACAGATGAGGTTCCTGCGCATCAACAAATCGGTTGAAAAGCATGGCGGGAGCAGTGATCATCCTCTCCGTGAGTTCACCAAACTACAAACATTCAAAAAATTAACAAAGAGAAAGTTAAAAAAATTATACGGAACCTACTACAAACCGCCCAGTTGTAATAGCCGGTTAAGATTTTTTGTGCGTAGTTAGAAGGCGCTATGGAGCACGTAAATTGAAATGGATGCTTTCTTTTTCATCTACTTCCGATAGAAAAGTTTCGGTTAGATCTACAATATCTTCCGGCTTTTATGCCATGAAATAACGTGATTGTAGCAAAGTTTAGTAATGAAAGCCCATCACATGATACAACGATTAACATAAAACATGATGGGGGCCAACGATAAAGAAATTGAGCATTCCATTCCCTACCAACTTACCCACATATACCACTCAAATGCGCTTATCTTGGCTAAGCCGAATAAGAATCGAATGTGGCAATCGAACCGAAATAAGAAAGTTCTTTGGCTTTGATCTCTTCTTTCGATCTCAAGTTCTCGCAAAGCTCGCAAACAACATCGCGACATATCCAGAAAGCCTGACCTATGACCCCTCACTCCGTACCAGTGCTGCAAGTGAATGTATTTGATCACAAAGGGCATGCTATTCATATCTTGCTTTTAATACACACGTGACGTGCGCAAGATACCTAATGGTCAGAGCGTTAGTCATGCACCGTTAGACCAAGGTTCGACAGCAGGTCGAATCGGTATCAATAAACTTGAAATCCACAACTTTGAGAATAACATAAATTGATTCATCCTATCTATCGACATCTTGATAGAAGTGCTAATCTAACAGTGCTTGATTGCAAAAAAGTACAATGATTGCAGCGGAACCTCATACACAGAAATAAAGGAACCATGACACATCCTTTATTGAGAATATAAAACATTCCTTTTTGCATTTGAAGTGAAATAACTTAAACTTAACCTACTCCAATTTGTGAAATTTCAAAACGTTTCAAAAGCAAAAAAAATAGTTAAATCTTACAAAGCGAAATTACAAGAATCTAACACAAACAACAGCTAATCTGCAGTGCAAATGTTCACAAAGACAAAGCAACAATGACTTACATCTAGACCACGTAAATGATCATTTGTCTTCAGAACAAGTAACATTTCTCTGGGTATTTTTCCAAGCACCTGGGCTATGTGTGGTAGAAAATTACCAACGCCGTCCCGGATGTCGTTATCTTCATTCACGGAAAAGTTTACACTAAACACGTAAACATTAGCATAGAAAGTCATTTTTATACAATATATACACTTCCCTTGCGTAGAATCTCTATCACTGCAGAAAACGTTGGGGTTAGATGAGGTCTGCGACAGTTCAGAGGCACCGATTCAGAGATGCCCGTATCGGAGAGCTGGGGTGCTCTTGGAAGAGGGCCGCAAACCATTTAACATAAATGTTGTAATTTTCCATGTAATCAATTAAAACGTTTTAAAAAGTCAACTGACATTGTATGCTTAATTGGTTATCTATAGATTGCCATGAAATAATATCAATGAATCTACCCATTAATGCGTTGACAATTGACAATTGTGTGCATGTGCGCTCATGACACAAAGAACGTTAATTGACTCTTATCGGCCTGTATTTTCCATAAATTGACTTTGAGCTTGTCACCTATTCGAGTTTTCGACAATGTCAGCACCGAAACGGTCGTCTTCGATACGAGCTATCTCCGAATCGGCTACACGAAATAGGCCGCACTGAATCGGGCCAACAAAAGCGCATCAACATAATACTTGGACGCACAGTATGTAACGTACGGCCAAATAAATTCGAAATTTGCGACAAAGAAAGGACTGAGTGGGGTTTGAAACACTGAACAAGTTAGGACAAGATTCCTTGTTTTTAAGGTGAAACATATTGAGCAACTCACTTTTTCACACCTTGTTCCTCAACAACTTTCCACGCTCTTCCCGTCACTATGGTGACGAGGATGGGGTACAAATCGCCTCCACCAATAGCACGAGCATGCTTCTCCATGGCTGGAAGGTCACGGTTTATTATAGCCTGCCATAGACTCGCGTATTCATATCTAAAGTAGAAAGTAAAGAAATATTGGTAATAGCTTTAAATGAATTGTCATTATTTTCATGATTGAATTAAATGAAAATTAGAGAATGCTTCAACTCTTTGTCAATTTTTGTCTCTATAAAAAGGTAACAAACAGACTATAAATATCAGCAAAATTAATTTTTCTGTAAATACAGTTTTGTAAACAAAACCTTTCTCAGTGTAAACCTGACTCTATTAGAACTGCTAATTGCTAACTCAATCCGCTTCAGTTTTGTTACCGACTCAGGAATAATTTTGAATTAGAGTACAATAACTGAAGCTAATTAAAGCAGCTATTTACTTTTGTAAAAATAGATATGAATATTACGCACCGAAACTCCTTTGTCAGATTACGATAAAGACCATGATCCAATAAAATTATTTCCAAGTTTTGTCTTCTGGCATCGCCATATGAAAAAAATCTTTGAAAAAAGGACGAACTTGTATTTTGACATTTACGAACCAATATATTTCCAGGGTGGGGGTCACAGTGAACAAAACCATGAACAAAAATCATCTCACTGAACAACTTGCCAAGCAACCTACAAAATATCACAAGTTAGTCACCGTCTTAAATGCTGGAAAAGGCTAAAGAAAATAATTTCACCACTCTGATGGGTCAACATAACTTGAAATTAAATACGGTAAGTTTGGTTGACTGTTAAAATCACATTTTCTCTCAAAATACTTCAACCCAAACTCATGTGCAACCGAAGTCTTTCCGCCAGTAAACGTTTGACTGAGATAGAGCAGCAACAACAAACTCAGTGAGCTAGAGCTTGCAAGGTCAAGTAACACAACTAATGATTCAAGTGTTAAATTATTTTAAAGGAAAAAATCTATGTTGCAGTACTTGATATCATACATGCCTTGTACAATAAAGCAAACTAGCTACCAATACAATAGCTTTATCCTATCAGCCCTGTACGAAATTACGAGTGACTACGCACACTCGCACAGTGCAATGTTGGTAAGATGCAACAACTGCCGTCTACCTGGACACGTAGCCAAAGTCAATCGAATGCTCTTTGAAATAGGATTGGTCGTTGGCTTGACCACCTTCCATGTATTCCATTACTAAAACTCGAGGAGTGGAGTACTTCCAATAAATTTTTGGCAGCTAGAACATTGAAAAGCAACAAAGTGTTAGAAACACGATTTTTGCAACTTCGCCTTGGGGATGTCTTGTAGCCACAAATGCTCAAAACGCGCGGACTGTATTTTGGTCTTAAACTTTTGCATCCGTGGCATAAACACGAAGAAAGTAGAAAATGCTCAGTTGAAGTAGAAAGTTTGGAGCGTTTTGAATTTTTACTTTAAACGCTTTTGACTTTTATGTTTCTAGTTTCACAACCATGAGAAAAAGTCTTGGTAACGTATGCCACTAATAACGACCTTGTCTAGTGTCTACTCTACAGTATAGCAAGCTCTTGAAAAATCGTTAAAAAGGTTAAAGTAATGCCTTCTCACCTTCACCCAGTCGAAGCATTTAAGATTTTCTGCAGCCGTGGCACAATTTTTAGCTTCATAGGAAAAATCAAGTTCAATAGGTAAGTTGGTTCTTGTCTCTTCCGCAAGCCACATTAGGTCAAATTCAGGAAAAGCCCACTTCACTGACCTGATGCAAAACTGCATATTAAATGAATTGATTTAAAGGAGTTTTGACCAAGTCTTAACTTAGTTTTAAAATCCAAAAAACAGAGAAATACAAAAAAGATATGAAAAAAATTTTTAATACAAACTTTTTCGTCCTCATTCCATGTTGTCTGAACAGGGATCTCTTATACATATTCTGATTTTCCGATGTCAGTTGGCGTAAACTTTGCGGCATTAGTGTGCAGTAAACATGCTGTGTGTGAGTGACTGGGTAGGGAATAGTTAAGTTTCTGTTTTGATCTATTGAGGTGCTATTGTCGTCAAAAATACATTCGCACCCCAAAATTGAGCCTGCCTACGAAGAATATTCCTTTCTCAATCTGTAATGATCATTCCATATAAGTTATTTTACAACTGTACTCACTTTACTGCAAAGTCCATCATATTCATATCCATGTTAGCCAAGTCTCTGACATTTGCATGTTGGACTTTTACAGCCACAGTGCAACCATCTCCCTTTAAATTTGCTTTATGAACCTGTGCCAGTGACGCAGTTCCCAAGGGCTTGTCGCTGAACTCGGAAAACAATTCGTCAAGACTGGACACACTCAACTCTTCTTTCACCATCTGGTAAAACATGCTTCTAAAGTTTTACAATAACTCACACATTAATCAATGGTTTTAATTGTATTTGCAGAGGTATTTATTTATTTTTTTAAATAAACGTCAAACTGCAACAAATAAACGAAAAATATTTGAATCTTGTTACCTTTACCATGCTATAAGCCAGAGGTGACCAACTCGTCGATCACACATGATTTTATGATGAGTTAATGAGATTGATAAAAACAATTTGTGAATGTTCTTAGTCCAGTGGTGGCGAGCCGTTGGGCCGAACAGTCAATTTTTAAAAAGTAACTTCGGTAATTGAAATTACTGTCCAGTGTACAGAATGTTGTAGCATTTTTTTTCAAAGACTGGCGATATTATGAAGCAGGTTTTCATGATTGGTAAGTAGGCCGAACATATCTACAATGAGTACAAAGCTGAAACACTTGAGCAAAAGTATTCCAACTTCAGAAATGGTAACGAATATACACAGATTACACCTTGTTTGAACACATTTAGGCCAATTTACTTTTTTACTGGCAATATAAAAACGGCATTACAGTCTAAACAAGTGCCACTGAGGTAACAATTGCCTATCGCTGTCTTTGAAGGAATGTGCGCCTTTTATTTTACTCTATGCAAAAAAATCCGCTCATATATGAACATCACTCCTGGCAGCTACTCCATGATACATCTAGATCGATTCATACAAGCAGCATTGAAAAAAGTTGAATTGATTTTCATGAAATACTTTGTGAGTTAGGCGATCGATCAGAGAATTCTTTAAAGAAATTTAAGTTTATTGAAGGAAACAATGAAAAGTTGTTCACAGTGAGACAACCATAAGCAGATAAAACTCCACAACACGTCATTTGACATGATCAAAGAAACAAAAATTGGGAACGTTGTCGACAGTACATCTAGCCCAGGTTGTTAATCCTGTGATAGAAATTAATTCTACATTAAATATCATTCCATTGATGCTTTTGATCGAATAGTTTGACTTGAGTTTCACACGTTTAAGAACAAATAACCTAGCGATCAGCTTACTATGCATGTTAATTGTGGAGAATAATGCTATCCATTAATTTTTTGGAATGTGAATAAACATCCCCGCATCTAGCATGGTAAATACGGAATGGCCAGTTTCGGTGAGTCCGATCCCTTAACGGGGGATTTTTTCAATTTTTTTTTTAAATTATCGGGTACCGTAGCCTAATTATCATTGCCGTTTTAGGGTTAGGGGTTAGAAGTTAGGAACTCACCGAATAGTAGCAGACCCTGGTAAATACCCCTTGGAAATAACCTTCTTTGGTGAATATACTCCCGAAAAAACAAAATACCTCCATAAAAATTAAATTAACCAATGGGAGGAGGGTATTTAGAGTGAAAATACTAAGACAATGACTTTTACTGTATATTGTATGGTGAGTCCTAAAAAGATTTACTGAAAGCTAATTCCACAATCATGTTCTCTGACGTCAGCAACCAGATCTGTACCTTAATATCTTACTGAGGAAAAACCTGTAGGCTACATTGGCAATAGCGGTTTCCTTAAAATGATCACCTGCTCAATTTCTTCCAATGAACTTTGTGGTGCACTGCTATGCAATATCTTCAGTTCTCGGGTATATTCATGCGGCAGCAGATAGTCCATACCACCAAGATGTTGCCCAACTTTAATGAAAGCTCCTCTGTTACGCCAACATAGATGAAGCATTCGTTTTGCTGCTCGAGTGTGGGCCTGGGTACATTGCATGTTGTTAATTGTGTTTATGAAACAAGTACTCATATATTAGTAAAAGACAATTCACTGGTTGGAAAGCGCTGCCGAAGATGTTAGTGACCCATACACAACGAGCAACCTACTAACTCAAGTCGGTATTTACCATCAAGGAGTATCAACTATCAAGACAAACATAATCAATACGTGTCATGCAGATTTTAATTAAAAAAGACGTTTTGTTGTGAAAACACATAACAAAAAAAAAAAAACATTAAGAAAACAAAACTTAAGGGTCCATTTGAAAATTGTGGCCGATACCATGACTGATATGGAGCATTGTTTTCTCATTGAATCAAGTTTTTTGATAGTTTAATGATCCTTACAACTTCTCTCAAAAACAGCAATCATCGAAACAATATTTTCGAAAGCATGCGCAGTGCGCACCAACCAGTCGCTCCGAAATGGCGGCACTGAATTGGCGTATCCGAATTGTCATAGACCCTATAATAACAATTATCTTACTAGAAAATTGAACCAAAAAGCTCGGAACTTACACCAATAGTCATCATCATGCAGTGAGGTCAAATCTTACTATGCTGTCAACAAGACTGCTAAATAATGTCTAAACAAGAAAACTAGTAATTCCATTTATAATCAAACACCCCTTGTAACCACTAGTCCCAGATTTTGCTTATTTTGACATATTTTATATATATCATACTAAAAAATGATGAAAATAACAAAAAAAAAAATTGAATTATCTTCATTGGGGGCCAAGATAGAGCACTTTGATTTTTTGGCCACTAGTAGGATTTTGGGAGCTGAGCACAGCCATTTTTTCATTTTGCGCCTTCATTTTTTGGCAATAACTCTTTACCTTGAACGATTTTCATAATGAACACATGCATTTTACCAATTTAAGACCCAAGGAATTCATTTTTGCACTTTAAATTATGCTAAGATGAACATTTCAAATGGTAATTTAGGTTTAAAGTTTTTCTTATTTTATTTTTGATACGCTAACTTTGGGGGAATATTTCGGAGCGTTGGGAAAAAGGTGCAAAAAAAATTTTTTTTTCTTTGAACAAAGCAATTGAAGTATAATACTTTTACCAAATTTGGTTGATGTAAGTTTTGCATAAACCAAAATAATCAACTTAGAAAACACCAGTAATTTAACTAAAATTGTTATGAAGAAATGGCTATAAAGTTAAAACATAAGACTTAGAGTACATCAAATGCTCTTTGAACATCTTTTGCAAGTGTATTTGAGGACAGTGTATCCCTATTGCCTTAGTTCTGCTTTATTTTATTCCTTTGTCTTAAACTAGAACAGAATGACAAATTCAGTAAACTTATATGTACCGTAACATAAACATTGCAAGAGATCTCAATACAAACAACACAAACAGAAATCACTTCATCAACTTTTAAGGTTGGATGCATCAATAGCAGTTTTTTAAGTGGTTGATTAAGCCAATTTTCTGATTGGGTAATTAAGAATCAGTTTTCACAGTACACAAGTATCTACATTCTACAAACGGTTATTGAAGGTTTGTTCAATTTTCTTCAAGTCTTCTTTTTTGATTACATAGTTGCGTCCAGATATTGTTGCAGGGCTAGGAGGTGAAAACAACACATAAAATGTGCTCAGAAAGAACACAGCAGAAATCATCCCTCGGCCAATAGAAATATTGAGATGGTCCATGAGGTGCCATGAACTTGATGTTGACATCTCCTTCGTCCCTAAAAACTTCTTGCACCATGCCAAGCCATCAATATAAATCGTATGTGAATGCAACATAGTCAAAGAGAGGCAGTAGTTTCAAAGAATTTGTGTATTCCAGTAAATTCTTTATCATCACTAATCCTTTTACATGCAATACTGTGAGAAGATTTTGGTTCAAAATAATGAAAAGATTGTGTGCCATGTACAGTGGAGCTTTGAACATACCTTTCTATTGTGTCGAATTCTTTCAAGTTCATTGCTTTGAATGTCAAAAAACTGTATGTCTTTTATGTACTCTTTACAGAATTTCATTAATGCATCAAAATCGAGAATTTGGTTTGTGTAAGGTCTTTGAAAACTTGCTCTAGTGGCCAATCGTTTCACTGTGCCTCCTATTTCATCACAAGGAGACTTACCATGACAGGTGGCAAAAAAAGTCTAGGAGCAATCCATTCCAAAATCAGTTTTATGATACCGTAACAAAGGTTTAGCAGGTTTTTGTAGTTTTTGTACTGAGCTGCACATCCATCAGCAAAATATTCGATTTTCTTTATTTTTTCGTTTAGTTGAAGATGTACAAAAGTTGTAATTTGTTGAAAAACTTTGTAGACAAATCATGCTGTATCATGGCACAAATCATCTGAAATAAAACACATGGATTGTTGGATCCGGCCACCCTCGGTAATGGGGACATCACCGGATTAAAACTGGACTAATACTACTGTTGGACAAATTTATCTTCAGAATTCTTGTAATATAATGCCACTGGATGTATTGAGCATTGACTTTGATTCCAGTGGAATGATTGCACTTCATCTTGAACAACAAACTTGTAATTTTCTGCAATATCTAAAATAGCAATACAGCTTTCAAAGTTTAGTGTTTGTTTGCGTTCTGACAGATACTTAGCTTGGCACTTAGCTATGAAAGAGTGTGCTGTAAGCTTGTCCACTGCTTGTGTTAGAATGTCTGTGAAAGATGATGAAGAAACTAAGGTTTTTAGAGTTGATCGATCAGTGGACTGCCATTGTGTATAAACAATGTCATCCTCAAATTCACCTCCTAGCTTTTCTGTTAAAAATTGGTGTAAAACTTCTCTTCCAGGACAACTTTCACATCTATGCACCATGCACATCTTATTTTCTGTGTTACATACAATCATGGACATGAAATCTTTGTAATTTTAAGTCGTATTAGTAGCATTACATAGTAAGATAGTGTTCTGGTGTTGTGTACACACACAGACTGAGTGTGTACCACTACGTGAGACGTTAATACACCATTTAGGGCACAAGTGTCACAAAATTTTGATCAGACTAGCTGTGTGATATCAGCTGACTAATAAAACATTGGTAATTAGACACATGAAAAATTCATAAAGAAACGCACGATAATATGGCGGAACCCTACAAATACTGTGACAAAGCATCAGTTATGTTTCAATTATATTCATTTTTTTGATCATATGGGTTGATATTTTCTAAGTTGAATATTTTGGTTTATGCAAAACTTACATCAACCAAATTTAGTAAAAGTATTATACTTCAATTGCTTTGTTCAACAAAAAAAAAATTTTTTTGCACCTTTTTCCCAACGCTCCGAAATATTCCCCCAAAGTTAGCGTATCAAAAATAAAATAAGAAAAACTTTAAACCTAAATTACCATTTGAAATGTTCATCTTAGCATAATTTAAAGTGCAAACATGAATTCCTCGGGTCTTAAATTGGTAAAATGCATGTTTTCATTATGAAAATCGTTCAAGGTAAAGAGTTAATGCCATAAAATGAAGGCGCAAAATGAAAAAATGGCTGTGCTCAGCTCCCAAAATCCTATTAGTGGCCAAAAATTCAAAGTGCTCTATCTCGGCCCCCAATAAAGATATTTCAAAAAATTTTTTTGTTATTTTCATCATTTTTTAGTATGATATGTATAAAATATGTTAAAATAAGCAAAATCTGTGACTAGTGGTTACAAAATTTGAAAAAATCTGATGATTATAAATGGAATGCCCCTAAATTGATTCTTCTTTTTTCAGATAATAAGGCTGAAATTTTCAAGAAAAACTGCACACTGCATGCAACAAACGATAAATTATTTTATATACCGGTGCCGGTGTATATACTATCGAGTTTTAAAAACAAAAGCAATTTCAACCACAAAAATTGAAATATGAAAACCGAGGTAAATATCTCAACTATAACTCTACAAACAAGTAGGCTACTGTCTTACAAAAACCACACAGAATTTAAAAGCAGCATCAATAGCTAGCAGGATTCAGCTAAACTCACTTTCAGCACTGAAATGTTGCAGCATGACTAAGTTATTATATATACATATAACTCAACCAGATTAGCTAGTACCTCATTCACACCTGTGATTTTGCTTCTTCATAGTCTTGGGTACAAGGTTCAAGTTTGTAAAGAGACCATTTGTAGTCCGAGATGATAGAGATTGTGGTACAAGCAGTCCTGACAGCTCGCATCACTGGATAGTTCGTCAAATTGATCACATCTTTGGCATCAAGCGCAACAATACCAGCTGATCCAATGCTTGCGGTTAAAACCCATTTTGCCAAACGTAGCATTGTCCTAACAGTGCAAGACAAGATGCAACTTTTTACCAATACACGTTTTTATTGCTTAAACATGATTTTTATCAAAGAAACCTAATAGGCCTATATACTGAACTGTCAACAAAATGTTTTGTTACACAAAAACAAAACTATTCTATGCCTCTGAAGAGTTGACATCAAGTTGTTAAGGAATCTTTATTCACAAGATCGACTTCTATCATATGCTGGGGCAAGAAAATTCCTACCAAAGTGCAATTATAATACTTGATTGTAAACTTGCGATTCAAAAACCTATGACATAAATACAACGCTCAATATTGTTGTATATCATTATTTTTTATATTTTTGTAATAACAAGAACGGTTCACTCGTGCACTTAGAACAACTTGTTGGATTGGCTGCCCTTTCCTCTAAAGCAGGGGTGTGCAACGTGCGGCCCACGGGCCAAATGCGGCCCTCAGAGAAAAATTGTGCGGCCCGCCAAGATGTGCCAGTTTTGAATTGTGTGCGGCCTGCAAAACGTGTTTATAATTTAGTTTAGTCTGGTACGTGCGAACAATTCATTGTAGAGTGGATTATTTTACATTTCGCACTTTCTGTTAACCATTTTAGAAGTCTCCCACCGGCCACGGCGAATCCGATTGTATTTAATTATTCGGAACGTCAGAAGATCAGAGGCACAGAATTGCTCAGAGGATAGCTCAAACTATGAAACCGTATTCTGACGGTAATTTTGTGAAGCAGTGTCTTATCGATGTCGCAGAAGAAATGTGCCCTAAAATGAAGAGTGAGTTTGAGAAAATAAGTCTGTCACGGTGGACGATAGCGAGATGTATCGATGATCTTGCCTGTGACATTAGTGACACTCTCAGGGATAAGGTGAAGAACTTTGTTTCATGGAGTTTTGCGATCGATGAAAGTACGGACCAGAAGGACACAGCACCGTAGGCCTTATTTGCAAAAGGAGTGGACAAAGGCTTGAACGAAACGTAAGAGCTTCTGTCACTACAGTCAATGAAGGGCACAACAACTGGTGCTGACATCTTTACTAACATAGCCTATTTGATGCTTTTGACAAGTTTGAATTGGACTTGTCCAGCTTATGCGGAATCGCAACTGATGGTGCTCGATCCATGTCCGGAACTGGCATTGGATTCATAGGTCTCTTGAAGTTTGCCTTGAGGGAGAGAAAAATTGATGATGACATAGCAATTTTTCATTGTATCATTCACCAGCAAAACCTGTGCGCAAAACCCTTGAAGTTCAAACACGTCTTGAGCCCGGTTATTAAGGCAGTAATTTCATTCGAGCATGAGGGCTCAACTATCGTCAGTTTCAAAAGTGTCTGGATGATCTCAACACGACACATAAAGATCTACTATACTTTTCCGAGGTGCGTTGGTTAAGCAAAGACTGTATGTTGCAACGATTTTACGATTTGCGGAAAGAAGTCATCAATTTTTTGATTTTTACCGATAACGTCTCAACCAAGATGACTTTTCACATTTGAAAAAATTCATGGCTTCAAAAATGGCTCTTTTTAGCTCAAAGTATTTGTGCGAACAATTTTTTTCTAAAATGGGCGTCGTAAAATCTCCCTATTGATCGGTTCTGACAGACAAACACTTAGAAAATGGACTTCAAATTGCGAGCACTTCCATTAAAGTAAATTTGGAAAAAGTCGTCGGGAAAAGAAGCCAGCTTCAAATTTCCCACTGAACTCGTAGTCGGTGTGACAATACATTTGAATAGCAGCTTTCTTCAGACATTTATGCATCTTAACTTAATATTTCTGCAAGGAGATAACCTCTAATAATGCCATAAGATCAATAACAAAAATAAACTACTTTTTTGTGCCTGCAACTACTAGAAAGCATATGTTAAATAAACGTGCGGCCCGCGGTTTCACCCAGATATTTATATATGGCCCTCCTTTAATAAAGCTTGCACACCCCTGCTCTAAAGTCTCATGTGCTCACTGAATCTTTGCCAGTCAGAGAGTTTTGGTTAAGTGTTAAGTTTTGCTTACTGCTGGCATTGTCATACCAGAAATAAGCAAAACTGCTCTAAGAATGTTTTATCATTTTTCTGCAGGTAGATTATCATAACAAACTAGACCTAATATCATACTTTTAAAGGTTCTATATTCTGTTACTAAGCTGGCCCTTTAACCATATCTTTAAATGTATATTATATAGTACAGTATATATTTGCAATAAGTATTGTCAACATTACCAATAAAAAAAACTCAATCCAAAAAAACTACGTCAAAAAGAAAAAAAAAAAAAAACACCACTATCGTACCCTATTGTTCAAGAAAACATCATTACGCCTGTTTCAGATCACGTTGAGATTTTTTCCTCATTTTAGAGCAGTAGTTCTTAACCTGAAGGAAACTACTTCAGGTGAGAAAATTTAATGCTGCCCACCAGGGGTAGTGAACAGAACAAGGCAATAATTGATTTCTGCCAACTTACAATTAAAATTGATGGCTTGTTGGGTTTATCTATTCTGTTTATTTGTAAAACATCATTTAGCATGAATGGAATTAACTTTATGCTGCTGTTTGGAAGGATGTCACTGCACTGTTGAATCATTCAGAGAAATAGAAAGGACATAAAGACCATCTGTGACAACACAGGGTTGTCAGACAGCTTTTGAGAAAAAGAGCCAAACAATGTCGAAAAAAGGGCCAAACTGGGTAAAAAAGAGCCAAATTGTTCAATAATGTTAATAACGTTGCTAATAAAACATAATAACGTTAACAACTTCAATAACGTTACAACATTGCAACAACACAGTCTACATCACTGTTGCCACTCTCTTATCATGGAAAAGTACTAGATTTGACTGAAAAAAACACTAGATTCACAAAAAAACACTAGCATCATAAATACACGATCATCTACATGCATAATGCACAAAAATGACAGCCAATGGCGTTAGTGAGTGTTAAAAGTCCTTAAATTTTAAAGTAGAACTGAATTTTCTAGAAAGTGAGAGCCCTGAAGTCATAGCCGTAGCAGAGTAAAACATTTTGGGGGGCAAACAAAATTTTTCCAAATTTTCCCCAAATTTAGCCTTTGCAAATATATTGTCAAAAACGCAATATTACTCACAATAATCTTTGAGGTAGTGTAGACTAAGAACTCCATACTCATCAAATGTAAGCGACGAAATGTAAGCCTCCGGTACCATATGGTAGGATAAAGGATACGCTACCTACTTTAGTCTACTTTGAACACTTTTCACAGTCATTTGTGTGTATTTTTTAAAGTATTTATGCTAAATATCTCAAATTTGGTCATCATTGGGTGTAACTAGACAAAAATCTCGAGTCCACTTTGAAAAGCACTACAAACACATTGATGCAGCCAAACAAAAATACGTGGGGCTACTTTGAACACTGTCCAAACTTATGCACACCAACATAGCGCTAAATCGCTAAAAAAGCACTAGATAGAAAAAAAAACAAACTAGATGTAACCCAAAAACACTAGATCTAGTGGAAAAACGCTAGGAGTGGCAGTGGCACCACTGGTCTACATTCTAGTACAAAAACGATTCCAAATCTTCATCTTCTACAGTGTTTCCACTCGAATCTTTAGCATTGGCATAAATATTGTCAGCTAAACACTGTCTAAAAAATCGTAATAAGACTTTTCCGTCTCGATTTCCGAAAGACATTTATTTAAATAGCTAGTTTGATAGTATGTGCCAACTGCTTCCAAAAAGAGCCAAATATTGAAAACTAAGGGCCAAGGGGCCAAACAATTTTTTTGGGGGCCAACTACCTCTAAAAAGGGCCAAATTTTACAAATTTGGCCCCAAAAGGGCCAATCTGGCAAGCCTGTGACAACATAATATTATTTCTCTAAAAAATTTCAAATCTTGTTTGCATTCAAGCTTATGGTAATAGTAGCAAGCAACTAGAAAGAAGTAAGACAATTTATGAGTAGGATATTCCACCATTTGTGTATATTGATGTTGAGATTGTCGAATGGAACAAGTGGAAAACTATATTGGCTGCTTGTTGGTACAGTAGTCTCCACTTTGCCCAGACGCTCAAATGAAAACTACTGCCTTAACCCAGTAGCCTATATTGTTGGCTACCGGAGGATTAGTCATCCAGTATAACTATATTTTGCTTTAATTTACAAAGTTACATTTAATGATTAATGCCAATTTTGGTTTGAGGTAAGGTAGAAAAAACAGGCAGAGTTGATTGGTGGTATAAAACTTGAAAATTGTGAGTAGAAGGTTGCACATACCTTAAAGTTGCAGGTTTTGTCTCTCTTCTTCATTAGAGCCTTAAAGCTCCTTTATTAATTTGAGTTCTTTTGATTAGCCAGTTACATTTGATTATTCTACTATAAATTCTTCACCATATTTAGGCTTATTTCATTCTGCTGTTAGCTTCAGAGAGTCAGACGAAAACCTGCAGCTTTGAGCTATATGCAACCTTCTACTCACAAAAAATAGGCAAAGTATGAAAACTAAAAATCCATTGACTAAAAAGCCAAAATTCACCAATTGCTTCAAGAGCTGTAACACACCATAGTAATAAGTAAGGCTTTCTGTAAGATGTGCCTTGGTGTAATTACAGAGCACAAAACTAATGTAACAAAATATGCTTTTTCCATATAGCATTATAGCAATACCACTGCACTAAATCCAAACAAGCAAAACACTAAGAAATTTTTGTCAAGCTTCCAAATCAAAAAATGAAAACTAACCTCAGCTAGCAGCCATATCGTGGTAGCTTGTCATCTGTCTGCAAGTATTCATTCCAGTGATCATTTATAAGAAAACTGATTGCTGAAATATGTTTTTATTCAATGAAAAAGATTTGCAATTTTACAGAAGTGTTGGCTTCAGTGAGTGCTTAACTGCTTATATGTTAATATCCATATATTAATGTCTTGAGAACAACAAACACTTAACATGCAGTTCTATTTGATAATACTAGGCTAGAAATGATGAGTCAACAGACATTACCTGCAAAAACATCTTCTGCATGTGTTAAGATAGGTTAACTACAACGCACAATAAAAATTAACACCATAGTTTTGTATCAGAAAAACAACTGACAATATGTAGTGGTGTATCAGATTCTGATAAATTGTGTAGTCAGTATGGAATTAATATAAATAAAAGCTTGGTATTAGTAACAGATAGAAATTAATGAATAAAAAAGAAACTTATGAACTCTTATAAACAAACTTTTTAATTTGTTTGAATGATGTTCAGATTGACTGTACATTGTACACATGCTTTGCTTAATACTTTCCTCATAAAATTTACTACTACAGTAGCAAAAATACCATTGATAAGAGTTCACACAATGTTTCAATATTACTGCTGTTAATACTGCTTATTTTTTCCTATCGTTTAGGTGGTTTTGCTTTGTTCTTACTACTGTCAAATAACCATACAGAATTGTAAATAATGAAATTAAAAAATAACTCTTTGATAACAAATCAATTATTGGTTGAGTGGTTGATCATGTCTGGCCCTACACAAGCAGCTGTATCAAGCACTGATTGAATAAATCAAGGTATGGCTGGAAAAATATTTAAGTTATTAATTGCAACACACACATACAAATAATTACTGTGCCGTATACTTAAATACGGTACGACTATTATAGATCGGAACAGATCCAAAAAGAGTTCTTTTCTGCTAATCTATGGAAATATGAGAACTTTTTCAATGCCGCTTTTAGAAAAACAAGGAAATTCCTACCAGACAGGTAGCAATACAAATGCTGCAACAAACAATAAGGGAATTGCAACATCTCTTTCTAATTCATGAACTCTCACATTCAAAAACTAACATCACGTACGCGCTTATCACGAAGCCACAAAACGCATCTTGAATCGCATCAGCGCCTTGTCAAAAGAAATACAGCACCAAGCATTTCCTCAAAAATATAGATAGGCATGCCATCTGTTCAATTACTGTCACAAAGTCAAACAAAGAAACTACTTGACTAGCAAAAATAATACCTTCGAAGACTGGGCGAACTAAACGCCAAAATTCTGTGCACGGTACATCATATCGTTGCATTAATTTTTACTCTATGCATTTCAAATTACAGTAGTTTCTGACCTTGGATAAATTTCTTTCCTTGAGTTTGCCCTGGTCTTGCACGCGTGGCTTTACTACCGTGCATCTTGCTGCCTCTTTAATTACTGAACGACAAAAGTTTATTTCTTTGATTCTCTTCAGACGAGTTTCCTTCAACTTAAGCAAACCAGCCGTGCTGTCTCTTCCTTTGTTTCTGTTATTCTTAAATAGTCACAAGAGCTTACATTGCCAAACACTCACACAAACACATTTGGTTGCGCATTCAAGCGCACACACAATCTTTATTTGTATGCATTGACACGCACACTGTTACTACATACTTACTACTCATTTTCTGTCTCATCGTAACGCTCGATTATTTTTGGTGTTGTTTAAAGCGACCGCTCTTTCTCTTTCACGCGCACGCCACAAGGTTTTGATACCGTTCGTCGTGAGCACTAAATATTGTTGCTGTTTATTCCAGAACACAGATTATGTAAGAAATCCTTAAAATAGCCCACTTCTTACCAAAATTAGATTTCCCACGAGGTCACTAAGGTCAGAGGCAACCGGAAATGGTCCGTTGATAACTAATTTAGTTGCAGATATTGTCCCAAAAGTAAAGTTTTAGTGGTTTAGTGTCAACAGGTATAAGGGCGTTCGCGTCGACATAGCACTTTATGGCTGCCGCGTGTGATTTCTTTGTCTGTTTAACTGCGCATAAGAGAGAAACGTCTTGTTTAATGATAGTTATTGCTGCGTTCTGTTTTATCACGTTCCTTGTCGGCCATTGCTGTCATGAGATGCGCATTACCTGTTAGCCAACTTATTGTCAGTTTAAGCAGATTGGACTGGGCGTTGCGGAAAGCAGGTTACAGCAGTCTAGCACCTTGCTACATTGGCTGTCGCATTATGTACAATTACATTCAGTGGTCAAGACAATTCAAAGAGCAGTATAAACACGGAAATAGGTAGCTTTATACCAGAGCCATAGATTTACAGCAACCAGCGGCGTTTGACTGAAATTTGTTTCAGTTAATTCCATAGTGAAATAGCTTCATCTCGAATTATGTCTGTGGCTCGCAAGAGGTTTCAGAATACTGCAGTGCAAACCAGCATGATAAAATGCATTTAATTTGCAGCCATACAAGATTTCTGATTGATTCAATCGATAATAAAATGTGAATGTTCTGTAAAAAGCAATCACTAGCAGTTGATTTGGCGGTTCGGTAGGACTACCTGTTACTACAATTGATTGCACGTTGAAATGACACAATGCACTACTAAACTTAGTTGCAACTTGATGACATGTAACTTCAGGCGCTTTGTCCTCATAAGTCAAGTCAATTCATTTTGTTTCAAGAGATAAGAGTAAAATTGAATGCTGTTAACTTAACGGTGTTGTTTTTTTTAGTTGTCTTTGGGTTAATTTGACGTCTTTTTGTCACCCCGTTTTTTTATTATGCAATACTCGGATTTATGTTTACGTTCTGTTGAATTGAATGTTATCAAAAGAAAAGGCTGATATTTTGCACTTCAGTAGTACAATTTCGAGTTTCTAAAAACAACTGTCATCTTAATGTGTGTTAAAGTTGAATACATAACTTTACCAAAGTTTCGTGGCTTCTGTTGCAACATTTTGTGATGTGGTAGCTTATTGTACCAGCTGTTACCAACTCACAGTGTGCGCCTTTATCAAATCATATTGTTGTCAAACGCTACGTGGCATGTACAGTGATCTACTTGTGTAAGAAGACTTATTTATGGCTTGAGGTTCCGGAAGGACATTGTCACTAAAGCTAATGTAACTAATCGTGAAAACACAGCAGGCTGAAATACTGCGCTTCGTGATAAATCGTTTCATCTGATCTCTGCAACATATTTTCGTTGGTCTGTTCTGTAAAAGATACTTTTCGGTTCTCTGACGTCGTGTGTTTAAAATTGTCAGACGACAAAAGTCAAAAGTATTGCCCAGGGGTGCATTGAAATGCTTTTAATAAAGGCATTTTGTAGAAACGTTGTGTGGTTCTTCAACTACCGACAAACATCTGTTCGTCGCTATATTGAACGTTTCTTCAACAGGTCATGAATTAAACTGCAGCTTAGTTCATAGATATCTTGGCACTGCGCACAAGTATCACTTTCATTGATTTTAAGGATTAGATATCTTGTCCCGAAGTTCAGAGCGAAACGAAGCTTTGCTTTGTCTCGCTCACAAACCTTCCTTTATCATGTAATTGATTTTTATGCAGTTAGAATAAGCTTGCTTGTAGCTGAATGAAACGTTGCACTGAAGCATTCCGCAATGGTATGAATGCAGAATCAACCTGCAGAATACCAGTGTTGAGGTTTACTGTGTGGCTCGGAGATGTTAGACAGTAAAGATTGAAACACTCTTTGCTGTATGGGCAGTATGGCACAATATCAACTGTGATTAAAGCTTACTGAATGAATGTCAAATGTGGTTGTTGAGTGGTTTACAGTGCCCCGTTTTATGTTGCTTACGACGAAAAGTGGTTTAGTTAGTACCCTTTTTTAACGCAGCCACATTTGTGCGTCACTGCTGCTATGTGTGTACCTCTTCTGATATTTTATTCTGTTTCTAGAATCCTATTTATTATCGGATTGAATATGTATGTGGACGTTGTGTTTTTTTTTTTCAGACGTTTGTCTTTAAAGCTGTTTAACTTGTTTCGCCCTTATTTTTATTGGAATTCCACTTTTTGCAATGCATATCTTGGATGTGATTAGAAAGCATTCCTTTCGATTTTTAACTATGGCCGCCGAAGTTTGCTTGAGAGGTCAAAGAAATATACAGTGTTTGGTTTGTCCAAAGCATTTTGAGAACAACTTAAAACAGCTATAATAAAAATGGTATTAGGAATATGCATAGAAATAATTACTTGAAGTGTTGATTTGTGGTACGAAAATTTGAGATAATGAGAAGGCAGTTTGCTCAAAACTGAGCGGAGCAGCAGTTAGTTAATAAGAAAGAGGAAAGTACATGATTTTAACACTAAAGAAACCCAGTAGTCTAAGTCATATTTTTTGTAAAATTTTGATTTACCCTAGACTAGTCTAATGTTTGGACTTGTGACGCCCTTTCACACCTTTTGATCATTCGAAAATGTGTTATGCACGCAATTATTTTTCTGGTTTCACACATTTTTTACACGATTGGCAGTGTGTGGAAAGGTTTGTAGATCCGGAAATGGTCTTGTTTCAGATTTCATGAAAAACAACTTACTGGATATTTGGAGATCGCAGGAGAGAATATTTACTAAAATTCATGCAAAGCCAGAAACAGTTTATTCTATTTCACAACATTATAGACTGCTGCTTCAGCTGAATTTGAAACTGACAGATTTTTTGTGGTGACGGACTGACGGGGTAGTAGACTTTTCGAAAGTAGAGACTGTTCTGCGGCTGTTTAGCGACATCTTTTTTGTTTTGATTCGTTCACGATTAGGCTATCTATTAGATATTGTCGCTTGCAAACCAAAGTATGCCATGCCCAGGACTTGAAATCAAAAATGATTTCAAAATGATTCTATTTGAATAAGAGTACTGATGAAGCCGCCTTTACGGCGGCGAAAGCTCTACCAATAAATTTTTGTAGTTATCAAACCTGGTTGATTTTTTATACAAAAAGATACTTACTTTTGCATCCTTTTTAGTGATATGATTTTAAGTTTAAGGCAAAGGCGCATCTGAGAAGGCCACAGGCTTGGTCCTTTTTTTAAAATTAAATTTCACTTGAGTTGTGATCGAAATTGAAACGGTTACTTTCACAAAAACTGACAAGAACGTCGGAGTCGACCTTTTTTTAACGACTCCGACTCCGGACATCAGAGGCCCGCAAGGAATGAGGGCCCCTCCGCCGAAGTTTTTGGAAGACTATCGAAATACAGGACACTAACCACGTGGTCACAAATGAACGCGAAATAGCAGAGCTTATTGGTATTGAGCAGGTGTTTTCAAAAAATACGGTGCGATGTAGGAAAAGAATGTTTGGTTACGAATGTGCTGATGATTCGAGTCGTCTTTCTGCTGAAGAAAAATTCAAATCGTAATTTTTTCTTGTTCTCACTGATCAGGCCATGTCTTCTGTTTCTTCGCGCTTTGACCAACTCGTGAAGTGGTATAAGTTGTTTGAATTTCTGTACAACGCTAGCAGCCTGAAGAAGTGTCTCAGAGAAAATGGTTGGGTTGGTTGGTTTTGAATCTTTATCCTCGGACTGACAAAGCCTTGATTGGTTGTTCCTGGTAGTTTCGCATACTTGTAGAGGCTCTTAATGCAGGGCCGGTTACCGAGGTTGGCAGAGTGATGTTTTCCAATTATTGAAGTGTTGTTGCCAGGATATTATTACATTCACTAGGTGCCGCTGAATGGAAAGCAGTCCTGAAATGGGTTGCTCAAGCGCACACCCCGAGAGTCGAACTTGCGCCGCGTGGTCTTGAGTGGGCGCGTAGCCACTGAGCTAATGGGGCGGACAATGGAACTGGACAATCACTGCAAAAATTTAAAAGAAAAGGAAGACATTGATGCCAACGAACTAATAACGGAATTGAATCGTTTTATTTATGTCATCGAGAAAGAGAGAGGACTTGTCACGGCAAGCATTTTTTAACGTACAAGAACAGCCTTCAGGAGATATATCCGAATCTTTGCATTTGCATCAGAATTCTTCTGATCGACCACACCAGTTACTATCGCCAGTGTTAAAAGGACCTTCAGCAGAATGAAACTGATCAAGAATATCCTGCGCTCAACCATGACAGATGACAGGCTTTCTGCTCTTGCAATTACAATCGAAAACAAGATTGCCAGATCTCTGGACTATGACCCATTGAATTTGCGCAGAACAAGGCTCGAAAAAGCGCTTTGCGTAATTATGGAATATATGTCCACACTGTCACTGTAGACCTATGTACACACAGTGGTGGGCGCAGCTAATGTAAAAGTTAGCTTTCAACAAAGAAACCAGCGGATTTCCAATAAATTTACTTTCGCTAACGAGTCCGCTAAAATTACTAAATATTAGCGAAAATGCTAATCCGCTAACCAAAGCGTTAGCTTCGCTATTAGCGGAATTGTGCCCTCTACTGTGTATACATAATATGAACCCTGCATGTTGTGTAAAATAAATACAGTACCACATTCCAGTTTCTGCGTTGGAAGGGGCCCCGGACTTATGTTCGGAGGGGCCACGTTCTTTGTTGCTACGGCCCTGCCGGACACGTCATTATCCTTTCAATTCCACAGCCTTGGTTTTACCCTCTCACTGGTTTAGAATATGTAGGCTATGCCGCTGGTGTTGTTCACGAGACAGTGTGTTTAATGGCTAGTAGCTAGTGGTGAGTTGGATTATAATTTTATTTTATTTGCAGAGGAAACATGAAAATTGTGGTAAGAATTTCTAATGCGAGAAGCCATCTTTCGCTAAGTTAGCTGTTTTTGTACTTATTGGATACTGACTTTACCGTCTGGTTGTGATGGATGGTAACAAAAAGCAAAGTAAGACATCTGGAAGAGTAGGATCTGCAGCTGACAACAATCTGACAAACCTCCAACAACAAATGGCATTGGCGGCCCAATTAGGTATACCGGTAGCCCCGGCACTGATGGATTCTGCTGCTTTGCAAAGTAAGCTAAAGTAGCAGCCTACATACTTTTAAAAGCAGACGTACTTTGTAGAACTACGGATGCAATGGAGCTTCTAGTTTCGAGCTTTGTTAATTTGCTTTTCAATTTCTGTTTCTCAATTTTGGTGTTGTTAAACGTTTGTTGTCTGAAGTATCACGTCGAAACAGTCAGTTAATGCTGACAAAAGATGGAAGTATAGTTGTCATTTGACGTGTAGTCAGGAAAATGCTGGCGTAATTAGTTGCACCGTAGATGCACGGTTTGGTTTCGTTTTTTAGCATTAACCATTGCATATGTTCGGTTGCATTTTATCATCCGTTATTCTTTAATTCATTAACAGGCTATAAAAACGCTTTCTTGCGGAAATTATAAAGCTTTTGTAATGGGGAATCTTGTTTTTTCCTTTCGTTACATTATTTCAATGTATTCCTTATCTTTTTGTGTTGGTAGACTTCGGAGCACCGTCGGATTTGGCACTTCAGCAGATGTTGGCTATGCAGGCTGGAGGAGTTCCTCTCATGAACCCTGGAGCTGCATTGGCGTTTGGAGGACTAGGTGGAATGCCTTCATCTGGAATGCCGTCAGGAATGCTTCCTGGAAACATGGGTAAGAAAAACTATAAAGCTAGTAACTTATAAAACTTTTGCATACCTAATTACCTATGTTTGTAAAAAGGTCTCATTGATTGTTCAATTGAAAATTTGTATCGTGGCACAGTGATATGGTTTTTCATTCACAAACTTAACTCAATCTTCCATCAACAACACCACAAGTGTTTGTGTGAACGGTATATACCAGCTAATATACAGCACGCCGGCGTTGTTAATGCGTTGCTATGCTGTGTGTCGTTGTTTTCCTGTACCTTAGTAGAATAGATAACTGCATCTGCGACGCATGTTTCTACTGTTTTGTGTTTCCGTTCAACAATGGGCATACTTCTGCAAACTGTTTCTAAAGTATCATGACGTCTTTATTTGTATGCATTGTTGAAGAAAACGACTTTTTCTCAAAAATGTTGTAAAACATAGGTGGACCAGACTGGATGGCGATGGCTCAGCAAGCTCAGTTGCTGTCAATGTTTGGTGGTGGCTTGCCTCCTGCCATGCTGTCACAGTTACTCGGTGCTGGTCCTGCGCAGGGAAATCTTGGAGAGGCGAAGTCGGCGACGTCGTACAAAGAACCATCAAACAAAAAGCGACCATTGAGCCAATCTCCTGCTCATGGTATGATTTGCTTTATAGAAATGGTGTTGATGGGTTATTGGGTTCTAAACACAACCACTTGCTTCAACAATAGTTTTACAATTCACGTGATAGCTTGAATATTTGCTTAATGTAAAACTATTCACAATCAATTCCTGAATGAATAATTTTGCATTTAGTGAATATTCCAGTTGTCGTGTGAATGATAAAATTGATTAGCCACAACATCAATGCCGAGAATACAATCAATTCCTGAACATTCACGGTGATAATGGTGTGGCTAACTATTTTCTTGCGTTCCAGTCCACAAAGATTCTTCTCGGCCTGATAACAACGCGTCGACATCACGACTGACACCAAGCGGCATATCACCTGGTCCATCCAACCGATCCACTTCTAAAACTCGTCGCCAACCTTCACCAGCTCATGCTAAGGATACCAAGGGAGCAGGAAAGGTACGACGCGTTGAGTTTTTTAATCAAAAACTTAACGCTTCTTTGTTCGGTGTGACGCTATTTCTCTTGCTCTAGTTTGTCCATTAGTAGAAGATAAATTGTTTTTATTTTCAGATTTATTCGAAGGTTTTGGATTCGCTTGAGCAATCCAACCTCGTATTAGGTCCAATTTGCATCTGAAAGGAATTTTTAATTTTGTATATTGTAATTAATAATCAAATTAATCACTTATTAGACCCCAAGTACGTGTATTTTTAAGTCAGTTTACTTGTGAAAGCACATACACTCCTTAGTTTCTCTCTACACGAGTTACGAGCGTAAACGCGGACCGTGTGGTTTGACTAAGTAAACGTATTTGTGAATGCGGCAAACAGTAATCGCTTGCAAACCATATGTTACAGCTGATGCTGATGGTTAGCTTTCTTGTGACTACCTTACATTGAAGTTTATCTATTTCTTTTCGTTTGAATTAAAGAAGTTGCATGGCCAATGATGATGTTCGCAGTTCGCACATTGATGCAAGTTGATTATATAAACCAAGTAGAAGTAACTTATTTCATGAGCTGAACATGTTTAATTTTAGGAGTTCAACGCAATGCCAAAGCCGTCGACGGAAACAGATCAAATGATACAGGTAAGAATCAAAACGAGTATATATTGTTTGAAGCTCGGTTAACTGATGGTCCAAATTTAAGAGCAATATGTCTGCTGATGGCCTCGCCAATTGTGGCTAGATTAGCTTTCAAAAGTCAACAACTGAACAGTTTAGTTTTTACTAGTTACTACTTTTGTATGCTGTCTATATAAAAGAAAAAAAGGAAAGAGAACAAAAAGGACAGTCGATGACTGGTTACGTACATTCACCAACAGCACAATTAAAAAATATCAACGAACATGAATCAAACGATTTCCTATTACAGCGCATAACTTCAGTGTCGTCTCTGTGTCTTCCTAGTTTTCTTTGACATTTGTTTCGCATATAGTTTCTGTTGGTTACACGAATTCTACCATTTGACCTAAATTTTTTCCTTGAAAACGAAAAGTATTGACTTCAATTTCATACACTTTATCATAATAATTTCATACACTTTTTAATACATGGAAGATACAGAATTAACCATCCAAGCAGCGACCATGCCGATATGACTGTCCAATGTCCATAGTGTTCACATGAGGCCACTGCGTTTTTAGTTTATGTTTCTAACTGAGTTACAGCATTGGCTGGGTGGAATATCATATGAAACTACCAAAAAAATGATGTTTGTCATCAGCATCGTCTGTAATTGTTGCAACAACTTCTTACGATTTTTCGAACTGAATGATTTCACAGAGGGAAATGATGAAGCAGATGGAGCAACAATTCATGTTCCAGCAATTGCAATTGAAGCAGCAGCAAAATCAAATCCAGGCAGCCCTGTCAGTCATCAACATTCCCACTGACCGACGGCAATCCGGGGGGCTGCGTGGACAACGAGAAGACGTAATTTTTTTTATTCAAAATTGTTTCATATGGGGTATGGGTAATTATGGTTATATGGGTATTAGGCAAAGGTCATGATGCTTATGCCAAGACAGTTTAGAAGTGATTTGTTTCAACTCTGTTTTAGTCACGTGGAATTTATAAATAAGAAATAATTTCTAACCATCACGCAGCTGATGTAGATTATGTTCTACAATACAGTGTTGAGTGTCTAAAATGAACGGCTTGAGGAATTCTCAATAAAAATAAATGAAAAGGATGTGCTAGCTAAAAGAGTAGCAGTAAACACTGGTTTTTCTTGTTAGATGCAGTTTGTAAGTGGGTTGTCACCAATGTATTTCAAAATCAAAAGTTTTTGTAATGATTCCAATTTGATTTTGATTTATACGTTTTTTTCGAAGACCTCTCAATCCGATAAACTGCAACAGCAGTTGTCCCAGTCAATCTACCAGCAACTTCTCTCTGGCACCTCCGGTCTTCCAGGGGTGGCTGCTTCAATGCCACCTTACTTTGGCACTTCACAAACTATGGAGCAACTGATGAGTTTAAACCAGGTGACAATGTTTAGATTTGCATAGAAATGGAGATTGTAGATCAAAGCATTACGAATGGAAGTGAGTGCATTTTCATGTACGAATGAAACACGTCTTACGGCTTAACAACGAAAGAGAGATCATTCATAAACGAAGGCTTTTTAATACTATGATGTTGCTGCTTTTACGCCGCAACTTTTCGAATTTTATCGCATAGCAATGTTTTAAGCTTCAACTAGCATTATTTTTTGCGAATGAAGACTGACTTTGAGATGTAGTTTTCGTCTCGTTCAATATCGTTGCCTGTATTTTTCAGCATTCATCATCGTCAACCAAGCTAGCTGCATCACAGCCAACACCACGTAAAACCTCAACCAAACCACCAACTTCGTCTTCCTATAATAAGAGCCAAATAAAAAAAGATCCCAATCTTTCAGATTACAAGACTTCGTCAACGACTGACCAAAACACAAACATACCCCTTCCATTTGGTGGCGCAAATAACACGCCTTTTACAGGTGAAACGCTTTTAAGATATAGTTTTTAGTTGTTACTCTGGGCGAATAGGTGCAATATGTAAAGTAAAAAAAAGAGTGAACAAAGCGACGAGGAATAAAGAAGTGATTTTAACATGTTTTGATGCCTGTCACAATTCTTTCTAGTTTTTGTACGCAAGAAGACTTTGGAAAGATGACGTAGTTTATTGGGATACCAAACGTTAAACAGTCAATTAAATGGTCGAATAGTTCTACTTGAGAGATAATTATAATAGATGAAATGCTTGAACTGACGAATGGTTCACCACTTCCAGCACATAAAGAAATCAACTTCTGAACAGCAAACGACTTTTGTTGATTTCAAAATAAATATACACTACTACTTGCATCAGCTACTTTACAATTGGCAATTACTTCCACTTTTACAATCTATTCAATATCGGTTAGAACTCTGCAATCGTCTTCATTATACTTTTCATTACAATTTCTAATCCCTATAACACACAACTTTCAACACACCTCTAATATTAATTGTATTCAAATCACGCGGCTATTTATAACATGTTTGCTTAGACCAGAAGCTTCCAAAAACTAGGGTAATATTACGTCACAAGTACTCATTCTTCTGGTCAACAAGTCAAAGAAGTTTCCAGAAGATCACGTACACAAAAACTTTTAGAAGCAGATTGCAAAGTAAAAGATTGCCTAACTGAAGGCTACTATCGGTTAATAATCGACGAAACACTACAACAGAATCAATTACTCAATAAAATAGTTCACCTGTTATAGAACATGAATGCAGCCTGCCGCCAGAGCTACGCATATTGATTGTGAGACAATGCCACAAGAAGAGTTGAAACTGCACTGTGGCAATTTTATTGAGAGCAGTTACTAAGTTATGCGTTACGACAGGTTGCATCTATTGTTAACGTACCAACAGTGGTTCTTAAATTTGCAAATGAGAAACTATTGGATAGCTGATTGGCAACAGTTCATTTTGAGCAAAACAGTGCAAAGACCAGTCGGCAAAATCTCTAGACATTTTTTTCTAGGTTCATTGCTCGTCGTCGTTCTTATGAAGCAGAAGTTGATTGCTAATTATGTTCAAGCAAATTACATAATATTCATTTATTATATGGGCAATTGAGCAACCTACCATGGTTTGCCTGTCAGCCTGTCTTTGAATGTGTTGCCAACAATTTTTAATTGTTATGTTTGTTTTCAGGCGATCCCAATACCGATGTATTTCTTGCGGCAATCTTCGAGCAGTTTCAACAGCAAGGAATCGCTGGATCTAAAAACCATCTACCGAACTTAACGGTACCGAAAAAGGAACCAACAAACACTTACGAAAAAGCTAACGATGGGGTTTTGCCCTTGGATAAGCTAGGAAGTTCCTACAAAGATAGGTCTGTGGAGCGGGAACAAGGAAGTCATTCTAACATTCTTTCTCCTCATCCTCCTGCTGTGGCTGCTGACGCGTCCCACAGGAGAAGGAAGCAAGCGAATCCGACATCAATTAGCGGGCTTTCTAAAGCGGATGCGAGATCCACCGGAGGTAAAATGAAAAATGGACAACGCAGTGTTTCTCCTTCCTGCAGAAACTCCCATCCACCGGACGCCATTGAAAACTCTGATGTTCCAATGTCTTTGGTGAAATTAAAACCAGATTCGAAACTGCTTCATAAACCAGCAGTTGAAGGGTTAAATTTGCATCGTGAAGACTTGCCAAAGAAATCGGAAAAGCACCTGCCTTTGAATTCAGCGAACGGAAAATCCTGTTCTACTTCATCGTCGAACATCAGCACCAATCAAGCAATGTCTTCGCCAGGCACCGTGCCCGAAAAAGGACTTTCGGCTACCTTGGCTTCAGAGCAAGGTAACTTGGCTGTGCCTCATTCATTGGAAGGCGTAGACAAAGTGATACTATCAGCCTACAAAAATCTCTTGGCAGGAGGCCAACCGAAAGACTTAAACAAAATAAACGATTTACTCACAGCCACTGTGGCAGCCGAAATGGGGCGACTACAGACCCAGCAAATAAACTTAACTAGAGAATTAGAAATGCTGAGCAAGCAAGAGGCGTCTGGAAAGAATCACGAGATGAAAAAGGTAAAATCTACAATCACTAATGTTGACAAAAAATTGCACAAAAATGAAGTTTTACGCGGTAGCTAGTTATTTGAACGTTCAAGGCAGACTCTTTTCAAACTGCTCTTAGTTGTTCTTGATTTTTTGTTAAATCATGTATTTCTTGACATAACCTGTTTTTGTTTTTTGGCACAGCGAATTGCTACTTGTATTTCCCATCTTTTAAAACTTTTTCTTGGTGGACCACGAAGCTTCTTCAAAGTCACCCGCAGTCTTTGTCACGTCGCTATCGACATGTATATTGTATTTCAAGCGGTATATTCGTGCATATGTGAATCGTCTAGGAAAGTGGTCTACAAACTGCAATGGTAACCAAAATAGTTAAGTTATATCCTTCACACATGCTTTATGGTCCAATCGGCAGTTTTCCCAGCCAACCTTTTAGCGTGATGTCCTGCGAAGTAATTCATACTCATGTAATTTCTTGTCTTGCGGTATGTGATTTTGCAGCATCAGGCTCTTGGCGAAAAAGATATGGATGCTGGTTCGATCTCAAAATTGGAAGGTAAATATATTGTCATGGTTTCGAGAGATATGAGTCCTTTTTGAATTATTAATTGTAACGTTGCCATGTTTCATTCTTTGAAGTCGCAAATCACACCATGGTATGTGAGCACAAGGCAACTTGTGGCTGCATATCAACGCTAAAGCATTTATATTTGAAATCTTCCTAAAGGTGTGTTTATGTTGCTAATTTAGCATGATGATATATTGCAGGAACGTCGCTTTTTGTTCAATGCAATTATGGCGTTGTTTTCTGATTATTTTCTGTTTTCACAGGTGTTGCCTCACGTCATACTGATCCCCTCTTTCACAAAATTCAGAATCCACCAACTGAAATCTTGTCAGATAAAGACTCAGGTAAAGCAAACCAATATCTGCTCCGTAAAACCGAAATTTCTTTCGGTAAAAGTTCTGCTTTGCATCTGCTTTGGTGATTTGAGCGTAACTCACCGTAGAAGTGTGCAATGAGGGTTTCGAGGAGATGGATGCAACCATCATACAATTTTGCGAGGACTAGACCTATGACTAGATCCAATCAACATGTGTGTTATTTGAATGTTTCATCATTCATGATCAAGTAATTTCGTAAAAACTAAAATGGTTATCGTTTATGAACACTTAACCATTAACTGAGTGCACTGACAAACAATATGTGCGGTACCATTGATTGTTATCGCTAGAAAAACTTTTGAAAAAAAAGTTAGTTTACCGCTTTTTTGGGAAAAAAACGTTTTAGTGAAACATAAGTTTATTAGGACTGCTGCAAATTATAAGCGAAAAAACTGACATTGAACGGTTTTCTATAAGACAAAACAATGTTTTATTTAAAAATGGGCGAAAAAAAGTGACTAGTTCCAAAGTTTTGAAGAGGAAGGGAGTCCTGGTCGACACTAATTTCGAACAGAGATGACTTTATGTGCCCCCAAAATTTTTAACGTGTATTTGTATTCCCTAAACATTTATGTTGTTTTTTTCTACTACATTAGAGTTTTAAGATATTTTCATTTTTTGTTGTTGTTAAGTTTTAGCTTTAAAGGCTTGCACAGTGTGAATTTCAGCATAAGGGTTTGAACAAACATAAAACAAAGTTTTGCTTGGTTCATAGATATTGTTAAATACTTATTGTGGAAACATTTTAAAAACCTGATGTGCTAGAGAAAAATTGTTGCAAAATCGGATATAGAGCAAAAAATTGATTTAGAAAAGTTTCCTTGTATCTCTGAAGATAAAAAAATAGTGAAAATTCGTTGACAACATTATTTAATTTCCTAAATTTGTGCAACACTTATTCATATGTTTTCTTTGTGATAGACGAGCAAGAAAAAAAAGAAAGGAGTTTTAGTAAGGAGGAAGAAGGCGCAATGCTCCCTCTGGATCGAGGATGGAGAAGAGAGGTTTGTTCTTGTTTGTTTTCAGTTTGAACATGATTTGCATTCACTTACTTGACATTTGTAACACTTGGACTCAGATCAATGCAAACAACTCAATTTTGACTGTAATAATATCTACATAATAATATTTACATAGTAATTTTATACTATGGATGTAATATTAGACTATTAGAGAAGCAATTTTGTCAGTCTGAGCTTAAACGGTAGCTAATGTTTAATTTGCTTTGAGACCGTAGGCTAAGGCTAGCAGGCCCACTCTTCTCTTTAAGATTTTTTTTTAAACAAGTGTGACATTGATTATACTGTACTTATAACAACTCTGTTCTATTTCAGGTTCATTTCCAGCATTTTAACAATGAATTAAGCGGCAAAGTGTGCTACATCTCTCCAGAAGGCAGGAAAATGAACACTTTCGAAGATATTTTGAAGGTACCGTAAGCAAAGTTTTGCGACTATCCGAGGATTGAAAGTAGCGTAAATCTTATTGATGTTGAAGCCACAGAAGTGATGTTTCCAAACTCTATGTTTGTTAAACTGTTGTTTGGAAACATTGACTCATGATAAAATTGTTTTTTTTTTTCAATTCTGGAATGAAGTACGGACATAAAACGTAATGGATGAAGCAAAATTCTTTGTGTCGAAAAAACAACTTTCAAGTCCATTGTGTAAATGCTGCCACCAACACGCCCTTGAGCCACATGCATGGTACATATCTGGTATCTGAATGAATTTGTAGATTATGTTATGTTGCCACACGAGTCGTTTTAAGTAACAATAATCGCTTTTGTTGCATACAGTTGACAGGTCCCTATCACATGGCTCTACTACGAAGGCTGAACTCCCAGCAAATAATATCCCTTCTTTACTAGATTGCATTGGCCTATGTAGTTTAATGAAATGCCGAACTGGATCCCAGGGCATTTAAATTCATCGCTCGATGTTTTCGCAGCATCTTGAAGGCAACGACGTGGCAGATATGCAACGCGACAACTTCTCATTTGATCCTCGTCTGAAAGTGGGGACTTTCTATGAGCAGAAAGGAGATTCGAAAGAGGTGACTTTGCTAGTTTTTTTAATTTTAACTCAGTGGTTTTGCGCATTTGAGAGCTGCCTAACTTCGCACACATGAACAACAGACATTATCATCACGAATACAATGCACCGTGGTGCAGTGCAGCCCGTCATCAACACTGAATATAATATTTGTTTGTCAATATGCACCTGTGCAAATATTCGAAAATTTTCGGTTACAAGTTTGGAAAGGTATTGCAGGAGTTTAAAATAGATATTTTTATAACAAGTGCAATCGCATTACTGTAATTCCAGAGTGTTTAATGGATACATACCTTCCACTTTGCTTTGGCGCGTTTGTTTTGATTTCATTCAAGCGATATTTGCGGCGAAACAAGAAATGCTCCTGGAATTCGAACCCATGATCTCACATTTTCTACAGTTTGAATTGTTTCCGTTGTGTGATGTACCGCGCTTAGATTCCTCGTGACAACTACTGAGTGCCAACTGTTTCTATAATTTCGCACAAGAGGACGTTGCTGTGCCTTAGTGTTCAACCTCGCATTACAGGTTGCATTCATCCAGCAATTTACACTTTCGATTTATGTCAGGTTTATGTTACTTGAAATGGAGCATTACTCTTTAATCAAGAAAAGGCGGTTGGAATTCCAACACGAGTGCTTGATAAAAAAAGCCAGCAAAACCTGTAACATTACCAACAGATCAAGCGATATAAACTGGTATGAGGAAAATAACATCAGCTTAAGGAATCGTTGGTTAGTAACAATTGGGCAATTGGCACTGCACTTCTGAAGAGATAGTTACCTTCACACCACATCAAACAAGGTTTAACATTTCCGTGTTAAATTTTTTCCTCCACACCAAACTGAAAGTTTTTTCTGGTGGTACATCAGCGTTAGTTTCAACCAGTTGAGTGGTTGGTATATTTGCTACTGGCTTGGGTTACATTGCACGTCGGTCGTCGGGTAATACCAAAGACTTAAAAACGGTAT
The DNA here is from genome assembly GCF_918807975.1 of Aplidium turbinatum. NCBI lineage: Eukaryota > Metazoa > Chordata > Ascidiacea > Aplousobranchia > Polyclinidae > Aplidium > Aplidium turbinatum. The sequence goes on along the minus strand of NC_137475.1, from coordinate 27,352,479 downwards.
CGGTTGTACTTTTTTTTAGTGAAGCAGTGAGAATAGGTCAAGGTAATAATGTGTTTACATTGTAGATATGATACAAATTAAAAAAAGACAGTTGCTAAAGAATATAAACAGTTGTAGAGCTACAATTTATAACCAAACAAAACTATTACTTAGCATTATTAGTATCACTTTCTACTAGTGTCTTTCACAAAGTCGTTTTTGGTCTTGTTGGTCACTTTTGACGTTAAACAACTGTTGTTTCATTATATTTATTTTCATTTTGTCTTTGTGTTATAGTGGACTGAAATTCCCCAGGATGAACTTGAGCAGGTATGGAGCTTGCTGGAGCATGGTGGTTCGTTGCTCAATAAACTCTCGAGTGGTGCAAGCCAGTTACTGGGTGCGACTAGGTGAGATACTTTGTTGTGCTCGTTCAGTAGATTTTCTTAAGGTTGGTAATGTTACTTTTTCTAGCAGAAACGCTCAATAATGTTCCAATTTCTTGCACATAAAATAGAGATTTTTATAAATAGCAATGCAGGTTATCTTTTGAAAAAATCATGGAAAAGGATGATAAAATGATGCGTGTGGGCAAATAAATAATTGTGGGCATGTGGCAAATAAAAAATCCTGTTGACAAACTGTTTTGGCAGCAGTTTCACTAAAACGAAACAAAAATTATGATTGAGGGAACTTGTAATCAAATTTTCTTCGTTATGATATCTTCAATTTGACTCTCATTGCCGCTAATTGACTTGTGAATTCATTACGATGAACGTTGTGGCGATGGACAGTTGGACACTCGAACAGCAGGTTCACCTATCCGGTTCCATAGCCACAAAACTCTTTTTAAAATATATCTGCATTGTTACCATGTTGCTCAATCTATAATATTATGCGCGTCGTCTTGTGTCTATGACGATGCAGTCGCTCTGTGGCGATCAGCCTTGTATGTGAAGCTACCATTCGCAGGAAGGCGCACTTTGGCATCCCCGCTGTGTTGACTGTTTTTGTGTAAAGCGCTTTTGACAGGGAGTAAAAAAACCTTTGTTTATTTTGTTTGTGCCTTGCAAGCACTATATATGCACAAAGATGGTGCAGTTATATCAGGTAATATTGTACAAACGTTTGCATAATTTTTGTCGTGATATATCAATTATGTTGTGAACTTATTTGCAGCAACCGTCATTGTGAAACGATGGATCAAGATGACTCAGCAAAACTTGCGATAGAAGAGAGATTGTGGAAAGAAGCCGAAGAAAGAACTAAGCAAGCCGGTAAGTCGCCGTTTTACTCAATATTATGTCTAGCTAACAAATTTGTTTATAATTAACTCGAACAACAACAACTGTTTTGGAGAAATCAACTTCACTTCACCGAAATCTCTTTTGGAATATTCAGTAACTTTCAAGCATGAACGGAGCTTTTCCTAAGCGCTGTTTATTTTTCTCAATCTTATTCTGACACTGCAGTTAGTGAGTAGGATTATGTGTGCTGTATGTTCAGTATTTAAACAAAGGTTTATTTTTAACTTGACTGGGCGTGTAGTTGTTCTTTACTACAATATGTTAAATTGCCTATCCCATTTTTTGTTAATTGATGGTGACTGTATCTTTTGGATCACGTTGTATGGCTATGTTGAGTGACTTTGATGTGAGAATGGCTTGCTGTCCCCAGAATTCCTCTCTAACGTCTGTCGCTCCGCTTTATTAATATATGACCAAATGCCCTTCATAATTTGCTTAGACATTGTTATTACTGCTCGTAAACTAAATTTATTTGTACTTTCAAAACTGAACTGCTGTAAATTTTACTCAATACGTGAAATCGCGATCTTCAACCTGATAAATTGTTATTTGGACTTTGTCGCACACTTGCCATGACTTATTTTTAGCATGCTTGATATTTTTGTTCTACTATTTTGGATTTTTTACCACTTGCATAATAGACATAGTTGCCTTGCCCTAGCCTCAGAAACTATGCCATCACATTGCCACCTGTTGCGTTACCATCATAGTTGATTGGTTGTGAATAAATTTCAAAGACTTCTTCAACATGTGCGTCACATTAACAGTGATATTGTTCAAATAAATCTCCACAACATTGAGTTAAAATACATCATTGATCAGAGCTGAAGATGCGACAGTTAGATGAACAGAAATCCCGAACAAAACTGCTCCGTCAGCAGAAGTCGGAGCAACAAAGACTGGAACGGGAGGCCAGAGAGCGGCAACTTCTGGAGGTAGGACTTTCACTGTGATGTCACTTCTGTGGGTGTTTCATAACCCGCTTCAATGTAACCCGTTATCCGTCTATTACTTTACTTGTTTCAATCATAATTCATTATTACACAAGACAACATTTTTTTGTTTATCCATCTTATTCAGTGTTTCTGTATGTTTCTGGGGTCGCTGATACCGAATTTGGTGCTAGTTTTTGTCTAATGTCAAAAGTTTGCAAGATATTTGCAAAATACGTTTTTACTGATATTGAAAATTAATCAAAATATTGTGCATTAATTGAGATTATGATTTTAATAAAGTTTCTGTTCGATATCACACAACCTGCTTAAATCATTTATTGTTCTTTTTCATCACTCGCTAGAATGCTAGATGATGGTGAAAAGCTACAAACTTGTAACGCGGAAATTTAAAAAATGTAATTGGTCGAAATTTTGACTGTTTACAACTGGTTACATTTTTTGGGAGAGTGGGCTGGTGGCTAAGTCATTGTTGATTATTACTTAGTCAGCCGTTGAAGGCAAGAACTTTAGAGACTAGTGGAGTTTGCAACGTACATGTGATAGGGTAGCATGTGTTTGGATGGTTTAATTTGGCACGAAAGAGTAGAAAAGCAAATGAAATGCCTCAGAGACCCAAACTGGATGGTTTAAGCTACTAAATTGCACATTCTGTTTGAATGAAAAATCGCGAATCTGATAAAGTATTGATGAACTTCACACAGTACAAAAACCACAATTGGGACGTGTATGAAAATTTTTAAATATTACTTTCTTGTTGGGTTTGCAAGGTGCAGGGCCGGATTTAACTGATGGGGGGCCCGGGGCACTTTTAGATCGGGGGCCCCCGTGCAAAAACCACCTCTACTTCTACAGTAGCATTAGTCCAGTACTGCACAGCATTTTGCAGAAACTTTAAAGGCCAAAAGGAAAAAAATAACACAAAATCACATTTTTTTTCACATAGGGGGGCCCTTCAAAAGTCGGGGGCCTGGGGCAACTGCCCCCTCTGCCCCCCCTAAATCCGGGCCTGGCAAGGTGGCTATACCAAACATTCTTGCTTTTTTTTATTTGTGGATTAGCAGAGCAGATGAGCAGCACTACTTGATAAAAGAAGGACCAGTACGCGAAGAACTCACCTCAGATTTCCACAATGTCAAAAACGTACCCCTCGTTGGAAGGCGTAAAGTATTCCTTCCACCTTCACATATAAAACTTGAGCTTGCTAAACAGTTGTAAAAGCATTGGGTCCAGCAAGTTGGGCCTTTCAACAGATTATTTCATTGTTTGCAAACCTTTTCGAACCTCAAGTAAAGGGTGGAGTACTTGTTGGGCCCCGAATAAGGAAAATGTTGGCATCAAAAGAACTGGAGGATTCGATGACTGTTTTGGAAGAAAGTGCTTGACAGGATTTTTGAATGACAGTGGAATGATTTCTTGGTGACTATAGAAGAGAAAACCACGCTATGGTCGTGTCAAATGTAATTGAAAGCTACCAAAAGCTTGGATGCCGCATGCCCTTAAAGTTGTACTACAGTATTTGCATTCTCATTTGGACTTTTTCCGCGATAACTTGGGTGATGTGAACGAGGAGCATGGTATACGGTTTCATCACGGCATTTTAGTTATGGAAAAACGCTACCAAGAGAGGTAGCATGAAGTCATGATAGGAGATTACACTTGGAGTGTGGTTTGGAAGGTTGACATAACATACAAACGAAAGAGGAAAGACCATTTTTGATCTGGTGTCCATACTGTTTGTATCACTATGTTTTTTTTTGGATGTGGTACGCAACTTTTTACGCCATGTAAGAGATATTTGTAATGTTGAAATCATGATTTCATAAAATTATAATTTGTGACAGAACCTTTCACATTACAAAACTTTTAACGCATGTTTGAAATTAGCGACCCAAAGAATATGCAGAAACACTCTATAATTATGATAAACAAAATTTGTCAAAAAACTTGTTGTCCAATGTTATAAGCGTGTGTAAAGGATATTCAATATTCATGTTTAAACCGGCTCGGTGGCTTAGTGGTTAGTGCGCCCGCCTCTGAATCGGTAGGCATGGGTTCGATACCTTGTCGGGTCGGGTCATACCAAAGACTTTTTAAAAATGGTACTGAATCTAATTTCTGCTTGGCACTGAGTAATGGAGTGGATTCGGGTAATAATGTACTCAGTTGCGCCTCTATACGGCTGCATTGACACTGTCTGCTTTGTAAAGCGCTGAGGAGCAACGCATTCTGCGATGGATACAGCGCTATATAAAAACTAACATTATTATTATTATTATTATTATTTAAATTTAACTTGAAACCTAACACCTGCAGTCCTGCAGTGTAAATGTAATCTGTGATAAAAACGAGCCTGCCTGATAGATTTAACCGAAACATCCCTGACAGCAAATTGGTCGTTTTTACATTAAAAACAACCGATTTTCTGTCTGGGATGTTTGTGTTTCTTGGTTTTCTTAGAAGTTTGAAGTAACTTCCAACTTCGTTAGACGTTTAATATACATAAAAGTGCGTAACAACTACTTGTGGTAGGAACGTCAAAAACAGGAAGCCGCGCGACAATTGGCCAGGTACCAAGAAGCCATTAGAAAGAGTAAGGTGAGATTTTGTTTGATCGAGTGGTTTGCAACTATTTGGTTTACAAGATGATGTTTAACGAGGGAAATTCATTCTTGCTTGCAAAGTTGCGCAAATGTGCTCTGGAAACGGTTTTCCATTCAACGAACTTTGATGAGTAGAACATTCATGAACAACTCCATCTTGAATCCTTCATGTACAAATAGAAGTTACTTAAATTTTCGATGAGTTAGCGGTGTGTTTATACTTAACGTGACGCTTTACTGTACCGAGTTTGCTGAACTTGTTGTGACGCTTAACCACATTTCACTTGACTGTTCCAATGTCACTGTTATCAGAACTACTCAGTAATTAATCAGCGATCAACTCTACGTGCTATGCTTTGTCATCTTCGCACCTGTCGATGATTCCTTGGCTTGTGTATGTAATGTATGCTACTTACAGTCCACAAAACGGCACCGTCGCTAAATATCGAAAATATGATAAAGTGTTAGTGATGATATTTGGTTTTGTGATTGGGATTTATTGCTTAAAAACTGCCATTGTGGTAACAGTGGTAGTTTTACTGAGCACTGGAGGGTTCGGTGACATTTTGTCAATCCAGACATTTATACTTTGTAGCTATTACACATCGAGGTTTTATTCACATACCGGTACATATAAAATTTGACAAGACTGCATGAGTTTCTCTGTCACTTGACCCCTGCTTGTTTTTGTTGAAAGTTCTCTTTTATAACCCAATGTGAGTGATTAATTGTCCAATGATAAAAAAACCCCTGATTAATTGTCTAACTCTAAACCCAGTACACTTCACATGTGATATTATATTCGATAAGAGATTTCTCTTAAACTGCTGTCACGCATCATTTGTTTACCAGATTGCAACTCACTTGTTGAGTTTCGTATTCTTTGGCTAGTGGTCACTGATTGATATAATTTTAATGAGATTCATTTAACTTCAAGAAACGGCTTCTTCAGAAACAATGGATTTATCACTGATTTATTTTGCTTGCTTTTGATTATATTCTCGGTTGAAAGCAACCTGCACTGAGCACTGAAACCGCTGTTATTTGTAATACATTCTTTTTAAAGTAACCTAACGTGAAATATATCCCGGGAGGTTTTTGAATAACGTACAAATGAAGTTTTGCGTTTTCACTTCTTCAGGCCCGAGAAAACCAAAGACAAGCTGAAGTCATGGTTAGTACAGCATGGCTTTCGTCAAGCGCTTTGCTGCCCGATTATAAAGTGTTCTTTCATTTTTGTCTGCCCGCATTTTGTCAATCATATTTCCATTGCATTTGCACGTCTCAAATCAAGTGAAAAGTTTGAATATTTTAAGGCTCCTAATGTTAATGCTGACGTTCTGCCTTTGTGGCCATGACTTACATCCTATCCTGTATTTGCTATTAAATTTGGTAGCCTATATCTTGTACTATAATACTCGATACAAAAGTCAGAAAAGTGTCTTTGTTTTACCGTTACCGTGGTAAAATCATTGATTTTTTAAAAGAAGACAATTTTCTTGCTCTCAAATTGTTATTTTCCCTTTTTTTTGTGAAATTAAGTAAAATCTCACGTCATGTGCTTGCTGACGTAGAGAAATAGCGGCGGCAATCGAAGTTGTTTGATTTCTTTGAATGTATGCGTCGTTTTCACAAGGCTGAATAATAAATATACTTACACTGCTAATACGATGTCACCCAGCACTGGGATTTGAAACAAAATAGTAATAATAATCGACATTAAAGCGTTTCCAACAACCCTAACTTTTTTAACAAAGACTTTCGTTCCATAACATGCATGCTATGTTGCTTTTGTGAGTGTGTGGAATGTTGAATCTTTATGCATTAACACAATTTTGTTTATCTTTGTTTCTATCAATCAATAATATTTTAGTTCGCCAAGGTTTTGCAATGGTACGCGAATCCAACGTTACGTTTCTAAATTGGTTTTGTCGTTGTTTTCAGCTAGCACATGTCACACGCCTGCCACAAAGAATGTCAAATTGAAGAAGCAAGCAGCTCATAAAACCAGTTATTCCAAGTCTATAGAGTCGGGGCAATTTTGGCGTGTCCGGAGTCGGAGTCATTAAAATTAATAAAGGCCGACTCTGGTTTGATACTAAACGATGAACAATAAAATTTTGTTTGCAATCTTTTTCAAAATATTATTTGTTTTTTTGCATTGTGCTCTAAAACTTTACCAAAAAATAGAACTGATTGTTCTTTTTAGTTTTTGTGAAAGTTGCCGTTACAATTTCGATCAAAACTTAAGTGAGATTAAATTTAAAACAATAAAAAAACACAAAAATTTGAAAAAATCTGACAACCCTAAAAGAGGCAACACTGAAGCAGGAGTCAGATTCGGTCAGTTATAAATGGAGGAGACGGAGTTGCATATTTTTTCCCCGACTCTACAGCCCTTTATTTACAATGAAGAAAACATCACTTAACCAAAAGCCAAGTGTGTTGCAAGATGTTTAACATTATTTGAACAGTACCCAGCATTCCTCCAGTCACGTGATGGTTTGGCTCACTTCCAAGGAAACTAAAAAATTAATAATCAGAGATATGTTTTTACCTTTATTTTTCTCTAGGAGCGGGAACAAAGGCGGCAACATCTTGTGCTTCTGAAAGCGCTTGAAACGAAAAGAAGAGCAGAAGAGCGAGACAGGAGAAGGGAAGAAATAAAGAATGAGCGGATGTTTATAAAGGAAAAGAAAATGGTGAGCAGTTCAGCACATTATGACTGGTGGGATGAGATCGACCTTTCCATTGGTCTATATCTCACTTGTGTCCAACCGAAATACGTCTCTGTGCTAAAATTTATGCTTGTATTACGAGGGGCTGAAACTATAGCACATTAAAGTCTGCCTGTTTTGCATGATACCAAAGACTGGTTACTCTTTTGCAACCTTTTTGTGTAGTCTAGGAAATGTGCCAATCTTGCATGATAAAAGAATAGACTTTCGGTCCAAATGTCTGTTAAACGTATTAAAAGTTGGTGGAAACTGCCAGCCAAAAACAATTACCTGGTAAAATTGAGATATAGTGTTTCTATTTTGAAGTAAAACTAAATATATGACGTAACAACAGGGCCGCAAAACATTTCAACTGGTCCGTGTTAGGGCCGCGTGTTTGACATAACTAGTCCGTAACCTTCTTGATGCGCTATCCTGTTGTGTTCAAACTCCGGCTAAGTTTCCAATCGGTTCGAAGGGTTGAGTGCTCTACATTTCAGAACTTCACTGCATATTAGTTTGTGTGTCAATACATTAATACTATTTTGATTCATCATCGGTTACTTGGGGGCGGGGGAGGGCTGGGGTTAATTATTGAAGATATGTCAAACTTAATGGCATTTGTTGAACAGGAGCAACGGCAACTGGCAATGAAACTGGCACGTGAGTTGAAAATGCCTGTTGAAGACATGTGCCTGAACAACCATCGAACCATGCCCAAGCTGGAGCCCCTGCAAGGTTTGTGTGGTATTTTGATGCATCCTGCTGGGTGGAAGCAGTCCTTGTTTCTTGTGGATCATTTTCTGGGTTGCCCTGATTATATAAATTGTTTCTGCAGTGAGTAGGGCTAGCTAGTATCTTTACAAGAGCCGGCTCTATGCATCTGCTTGCACGCTGTCGTTCGAACCGAGCAATGCTGTACAAAACCACTGTAAAATTTGCTTCGTGTTACCGCTAAAGAAGTTAGGTTTCCAAACTATATTAACATATCTTACATTGCAGGAACAGTAGCCGAGGAAGGCGACAGCAACCGGTGGTCCCAACTTAGCGGCACAGCCACAGCTGATGTTCTCATGGTCTTAGAGTTCGTCCACACTTTCAAAGACGCGATATTCGTTGGTTAGTATGGTGATTTGTCGGTTACTGTGTCGGGGTTCGAGCCTTTCGTCTGATAATGAAAAATTCACTTTTGAGACAGGGCTGCCCAAGAGTCACAGTTTCATGAAAAATAACACTGTAGGCTTATAGCGAAAAATGTTTGTAGTGCATCGTTAAATTGAAGGTTCAACCAAGTTTTTTTTAGTATCGTAAACAAAACAGTTGCTGAATGTGACACCGTTCCAACGTATTTTCTTTATATTTCGAGCAAAACAAACAAATTTTTCGTTTTGTGGTAACAAGTGAATATTTTGGTGTTCCACAGATGAGGACGTGATTCCTACGTTCGAGGTGCTCCAGCGAGGTTTGCTCAATGATTCCAAACATATCGATACCCTCGTGCAACTGACCATGGCCTTGTTGCATCAGTGTCTATGCGACCCTGGTGTGCCTGCTCCCGGCCCATGGGTAAGTACAGTACGAATCACATCCAGTTGCTGTGCATGACCCACTGAATGACCTTCATGCCATTATTTCTGGCCATGTTGCTCTTTAAACTTGAAAGCAGCGGATTTGTTACAATACGTGTTGTTGGATTGTAAGGCATAGCTGTTGTGTTGAGATAACTTTTATATTACTTGATTGTTGTGATTTGTTGAACGAAATCAAATGTCAACTTGCACAAACAAAAGTTCTACTTAGAAGATAGTATTGTTACTCAATACGCATGCTTCAATAATGAAGGCCACTGATCTTGAGTTAATATTTCATATCAAAATAAATGCATCCAATATTCATTATGTAATGAGTTTTCACAGTTTTGGCCATCGTGACACAATGTGTCACAATCTTCACATAAATTCGACAACCAAGCTTCAGCTTTGATCTAACATTGGCGTAACAGTTGCAAGCGTTGGTAGTATGTGGCGCTTCACTGCAACAACATTTATAAATACTTTCAAGCAGTGATTGTTTACAGTTGCACTGCCTTGTCGGGGTTAAAGTGACAGACGTTGACGTGAGCAAAGGAAATTATTCTGAGATTTTGCGGCTGTTTTTATGGGCGAGAAACGGGAAAAAAACAGAGGTGAGCGAAACTACCGTTTCTTTGTGTAAAAAACTATACAGTCATTGGTAGTGTAAATGAAGATCGTTGCTTGCACGGTGGCTTTAGCTTTTCATTTCAAAATTGTTGCTTTCTTGTTTGGATGTTCACTGAACACCCAGTTTATTTGTTTGACGGATTATATTTGATTCCTACCTCGCTTCAATGTCTCACATCTTCTCTCAACTGCAGGTTGCCAGGCTTCTTGAAACAGAACCCTTTCCCTCACTTACTGCAGATCAGAAGGCGAGCACTCTGGCCTTCATGGTCAACGAGTTGGTATGCAGCGCTCCCATATGCTCCGATATAGAGAAGCATTTGGATAACTTGGTCACTTTACGCCGCGACAAATGGGTGGTTGAAGGCAAAATACGACAGTGAGTGAAATAGGAACATTTTCTCAATCCAAACGTCACCCACCCAAGAAATTCTCTTAAATCAAACGCAAGATGCAGAATGATTTCGGTCGATATTAACCATTGTCAGTTAACCAGTGCTGGGCTGGCAAGTTACTCCCTTGTTGATTGTCAAAATCACCTCGAGAAACAATGTAGTTTAGTAAGAGAACGATTATAACATTAAATCTGATTCCTCGCAGGGCACGCATAGAAGAGGCCAATGCTGGGAGTGATGCGGGCTCTCCTTCTAAAAGTGTAAGCAAGCACAAAACCGATGAAGATACGGAGAAGGAGGACTCTTCTAAAGATGATGATTCGGTAAATTGATTCCAGGTCTTAATCGTTCGACCACAGAAGCAATGTTTAATGCACAACCATTTCGTTGTCAGTTATGTGACTTCAACATGCGTCACGTGAAAAAGTAAAAATAGGACCTATAATCCTATATACTCTTTCAACAAAGTTGCACTACTTCAATACTACTTTATTTTACAGGCCACAGGAGAAAGTAAACCCACCTGCAGAAGTGACACTCTCATTCAAAGAAAAATGAAGAAATTAACCAAAGTAAGCATATGGTACTTCACTCAGCAACTGAGCACGCGCACAACCTTGGGTAGAATTCAAAACCTTGTAACATGAAAAAATTTGGGAAGTCACTGTTTGCTATCGGATAGAATTGATTAAACAAACATACAGAGTGGCAGTTCCAAAACGTTTTGCTTTTGACTTTAATTTAATTGAATGACAAACTTAATGCTTTTGAAATTCATATACTAACCATTAAGTTCCACTCATTGCAGATACTGCCTTCATTTTTTTGCTATAAAAATTGGCGAAAATACAGCAGAGCGCAATTGTCCTTTATTAAAATTTTTGAAGTTCTCAAAATGGTTAAGACGAATCACTTCGGCTGGTAGTTATCGCAGTACAATCAGCGCATGCTTTAACGGGAGTACTCTGAAGCAAGCATTTAACCTCGTAATGATCTTGCAGGAACACCAGTCTTTCAACGAGCGAATGTACCGAAGCTCGAAGCCCCTTCGTTCTTTGGAAATCGGCCAAGATCGTTACAAAAGAAGATACTGGGTACTGGCCCACATGGGAGGGGTAGGTTGTGCGTTATGTTGATGTGACATTGCGTTGTTTTGACTGAAACAAGATAAGGGTTTATATATACATAATAATTAGTTCTGTTACTAATTCACAAATTAATTCATAAGAAGTGAATTAATATCAATGTTTTTTGGGGCAGTCTTTATTGTACCCCATACAATCATGTGTTGCTTTGAGAAAGAGGCTTGGCTTTCAACCAATAAAATCTTGTTAGTCACCCTGCTAGGCTAGATGTACAAAAACGCTCGCCACTACACAGAGTATTATAAATTGAGTAGACGTACATGCTGGAAGGAAGACGGTCTGGAGACAGGGATTAGTTATCCTACTCTCATTGCTGCTCTCGACCAAGTGCAATGAGATCTTATATCTAACCTTCACTTTTCTAGTATAGAAACAATTTTTATTTTTTTACCACACACGACAATGTTGAGCAAGGATCGTACTCTTTACTTCATCAATCCGTGTTTCCTCCAAGTGTAGTCTTGTATTGAAAGGAGGACAAGGAGAGCCAGAAGCTAATTATGATGTAAGTTGTCAAGTTTGTTAACAATAAGCAACATCATGTTTTTGCTTTGCTTTCCAGGTGTACGTTGAGGGGCTTGAGAGTGGACAATGGTATGACAATGAAGAGAAGGAAGAAGAAGAGATAAAGGAAGTTGTTGCTGTGAAAGTGAAACGAGAAGCGATAGAGCCACCCACTGTAATGGCTGATGAATCAAACTTAATGTGTTTATCCGAAGCTGCTCTGTTACGAAGTAACATGGAAAAGCAAGCTGCCAAGTCTGAACTCAAAGTAAGCGACAATGTCAGCCACATGCAGCCAATCTACGATATCACACAAGACATCAAAGATCACCTTTCACAAGCCAGTCAATCCTTCAACAAATCCTTGGCTCAAAATACGTCAGCTAGTCTACATTTGAACGGCCTCGATCAGCATACAAACGCATTGTCTGTGCCTTTTGGCGTGAAAAGTGATTCACAAGCAACACCCAACGATCCTGTGCCCCATTCTATGGCTGCCACGTCTTCCTGCCAACCTTGCAATAAAGTTGAAATACCGTCAACATGTAGTACGGCCACCAACAGTGCGGTTCAAGCTGCTTCAAATGTATCTACTTCCTTTTCTTTGCCCCATACTGCTCATAATGATGCTGGAAGTGATGTAGTCAAAGCTGAAGCACTGTCATCAAATAGTAACCAATATCCACTCTGCTCATCTACCAATCAAAACGATCAAAACGATGTTGGTCAGATAGTTAGCACAAAAAACTCCTCTTCCTTCGATTCTATGTCTTCATCTAAAGATCAAGAGTTAATTTCCTCAACTGATTTAAAACATTGCCCAGCATCCAGTGATGGTGAACGCGTAGGTTCCGGTCTTGCTGAGAGTGGAAGTGCATCCGCACCCTCAGATTCTAAGCAACCAATTCTCACTCCTCACCCTACATCCGAAACCACATCCAAACCTCCCATTGAAGATAAAAGCTTAACTAAAATTATTTACGCGTGTGACCCTCATGCGGAATCTTCCTCACAGAATCAACCGTTTAATCAAGCTTCTAAGGAGGAGCAGAAAGAAAACAGAAATGACAAAGATACAGAGAAGAAGGAAGACAGTGTGGAGGCTGCTGCAAGAGCCATTGCTGCAAAAGCAGTAGCATCCACATCTCACCTTCTTTTTCCTCGTAAGTATGCATTCCATGATGTCAAATACAAACAACACATTATTAGCTTACTTCATAAAGTTGCTATTACTACCACGTCGATAATGTTGTCGTAGCATCTTATGATCTGCCCCACCTAACCAAGAGTATTCTGTACTTTACGTTTTTAAACAAAATAGAAAACTTGATGTTGGCATTTTTAAAGAAGGTTTATGCAAAACTGTCCAAAGTAGTAAATTTGTCAAATTTTTGTGTATGCCTTGTGTTAATATTTCTTATTCAAAAGTATATTTTCGTCTTTGATTTGTAGCAATATTAAGTAAGATTCTTGTTTCAGAAGCCATCAAATCGAATTGCGATGTCATAACAACTCATTTCACGTCATCTTCAGCCAATAGTAACAAGGAAAGCTTAGAGAAAGGGTCTATCTGTGAAACGGAAAAAGAAACTTTGACCCGTGAGCATTATTTTAAGAGCTGTTACAATACAATTACTTTTACCCCTTTCTTTGAAAGCGCGCTTGGCAGCAAGGGATGTCATGTCCGTTGAACGGTCTTCGTGTAATTGGTAATTTTTGCTCTGGGTAATTCTTCTTCTTGTAAGAGTTTGTAGTGACATCAAGCTTTGTTTAATTTCTTGCAATCGTAGTTTCCTATATGCTTCATGAGCCTGTGGTTGCAGGTGATCGTGATTTTTTTTAGTAATCATAAGAGTGAGGGGGGTAGCTTTTACGCATTGATTATTAGAATGATCTAACCACTGTTGTTGTTAGGCACTTAGTAAAACATACTGTGAAGCTAACAGATATTCGCCACCTATTAAGATGAACCTACAAACTCATTTGGTTATTTCAACCCTAGCGATGTAGCAAAGCCGCTAAAATCTTCATAAATTTGTGTTTAACTTCCAGTTGAATCCGTTTTCGAGAACATTCCTGGACTAAGCAACCACATGGCTAAAGCTTTACAAAGCATCGGCATTGACGCTACCAACCTATCCCAACAACAGCTGAAAGTAAGAGACTTATTTAATTAATTGCGTGGTTCGTCACTTGACATTGAAATGATGCGAGAACTTTGAATATTTTAACATTGTTATAAATTAACAGCACATCAAAATAATATTCGACCATAAATGTCTTCCATTTTACTTAATTGCATTAAATGTAGTGATTATTCACTAAAATCCTTGAAAAAGCTGCTCCACCTTTTTTGGGGGTCATCCCAAGGTCATTCAAGTAAAATCAATAATAATTTTAATTCCATTTGAATAAGAATTGTATCTAGCACGTTTTTGTAATAGCCTAGTAATAGTATTTACTGTTCAGTTTTAATTGATTGCATTGTTAACACCTTGAAAGATAGGGCCGTTCTTTTCTGTGGTGGCTTATGCCAAAGCATAGACATTGGACGGGTTTCATCGCAACTGAGCTATCTTCTCCCTGCAAGCAAACTCATTTATCTTAAGGTTGCTGCAATTTGGGAGACCTTGTGTAGATTTTCTCGAATGATGTACGTGTCCAATAACAAAGCTGGTTTCTTGAGCTTAGCAGTAATAAATAAGATCATGGAAAACTAGAATTGATTTTTTGATCAGTGTTGATCTGTGCTTAAAAATATTAAAGCGCGCAGGTTGCACAAATCATTTATTATCATTATTTATTATCGATGTCCCTTGTAGCATTGTTCACCGGGATTTGGTGTTTTAGGCTCTCATGCATATCAAGGACAATGAAGGCTTGGAAAGATTCGTGCCTCAGTAAGTATTTGTTTCCTTGTAACCAGATTGCCTGCTTGTTAAACTGCATCAGCTCCAGTGGCTTGTCAAAGCTAGAGGAGGTGCACCGTCATACGTTGTATCTAGATGCTGGGAGGCTTCCAATATACTGTCGGATGTATTGTACCATAAACCGAGAGGTCCAATGTTGTTCTCTCGCAATTGCATAAATTCAACAAACATCAAGCTTTAAAAAGTCGTAATATTGATCCCGCCAAGCAAATTCATTAAATGATTACAAAAGATGTATCAATCCACACTTGCATTATCACCATATTGCTACTTTACTGTAGACACTGTGCAGTTCCTTCCACCAAATCCCACTGAACTTCGAAATGGACACGCCAACATTTGAATTGTAGTCAGTCAAGAGTCAGTCGATCTTGCTATACTTTTGTGTACACAACCAGACGTTTATTGATTGATATATCGGATGCACAGTTGGCATTATTGTGTTGAAAGATCCGCTGCTTTTTTTCGCTGAATTCTTATCTCTTGGGTCGCTCGGACGTATTAAACGTCTCAGGAAGTCTTCGGAAATTTGCTCAGTAAATTGTCGTAAGGTTGTGCAAGCTTTTATGTCTATTTTGTTAAACACACATCGTTAGCGTAGGAAACTGCTTAATCTGGTTACTTGTAAGCTCAGCCAAATGCCATTTTCTTTTATAATTTCTGGCCAGCTGGTAGGGTTTTGACTGAGAATGTACTTGTGGTAGATTAGTCAGGTCTTACATGTTTTGTATTCCAACGGATGTTCGTACAGATCAATCAAGATCTTGAACTATCTTGAAAGCCATGATCGTTACTTGTCACTGTGAAAAGATACATTATGTCAACTGAAAAAAGCTGAGAGCTATGTTTTTGACGAATCACCAAAGCGTTGTTTCGTAAGTTATGCATACATTGCAGTGACATATGGTAGAGCACTGCTTCTGTTTTGAACTGGAGTGCAGCAGCAACGTTTGTGACTTCTATGCATTTGATAGCTTCGTAGGTTTGCAATCAGTTTTGTGGACAAATGAACAAATAATAAGATCAAGTGCAGTGTCAGGTGAACAGCTCAGGTCAAAGAACGGTCTCGACTCAGTAGCACTTAGCGGATGTAACAGTTGTAGTTGTGAGTCTTCATCAACGGAGACTTGAAATCGTCAACCTCGTTGCATGACACTGTCAGTAGTTTCAAATCCGTACAAGTATATGAAAATACCAGGATTAATTTCATCAAGATGTTATCTCAGTTCAAGTTATTTCTTCAATTCTCTCCGAGAATGGCAATTCCGTGTTCGACAATACCCCTCTTTGGTAGACCGGGCTCTTTGGAATTTTCATGAAAGTCACTAAATTCATGATACTTTTCTGAACTGCCAAGAGGAATGAACTCTTGACTAACTTGAGAAATTATTATACATGGTATAGAAGACTGGCGGATTGCATCATGAGCTGATTTGGGTTGCTTGGCAACATCTTTTAGGATTACTTTGCGCTGGCAACAAATTTATTGCACCAAACTTAACTTCTCAAAGACACATGTTTGGTTGATGTAACATTAAAAGTGTAAAAAAGGTAAAGGTTAGACATCATTTTTAACAATAGCTTTATTGTAATTTTGTAATGTTTTGTTTCAGGAAAGGTGATGAAGCAGGTGCCAACATCAGTCAAGACATAACACAAGTCTGCAAGTCTAAAGAAGAAGCGACTACAAAGGTCGATCCTTGCTGAGATATCTAACTTAATCGTCTCGTTTTCATTCAGGGGTTTGCATTAAATTGGCTTGTGGTTGTGGATAAAGTTGTATAAGGTCTGTGTCAGAGATTCGTGTGTAAGTCCTTGAATCATAGTTTAATGCAGCTGAAGGAGATCCTAATGCAGAACCACACCTCATGTCAAACGCTCATGTTTTGTACACTAATCGAGTGACATAAACTGAAAGCAATTCATGTTTGCACCTGTTTCATAGTTGTTGAAATGTTACAATCTGATGATAACCATATTGCTGCTCTTCTTTATCTACAGGTAGGCGGTAGGCCAAACCGAGTTTATTTATTTTCCAATACTGTTTCTATAGGCGACCAACGAGCAAGACCGACCAATTGACTTATCTAAGCCCACTGTTACTCCTGCCTCTTCTGAAACGTCTTCGAAGTCTAATTTCATGCCACTGCTACCAACTCTAATTGACAAAATGCCCCACATCAAACCCCAGTCTTTGGATGACCCTTTGTTCCAGGGGAATCCTTTGACTCATATGTTTGATCCCACCATGATTATGATGTCAAAACTTAACCCAATCATCAAGGCAGAATTTGACCGCATGCACTTCCCAAGCAACGATGCAATCGTCAGTAAGCCAAAAGACGTGAACCATGAACCATCTGCTGTCCCAAAAGGTAACTTATAAAATGTGACGTAGGTGTGGTTTCCAAATAGAATGGCGTTGACAGAAAAGGATATTTTGCTTTATAAATTGGAAATATGCATCGATAAGGTTTACATCGGCGACACCAAGTTAATGTCGCTGTAGCTGAGGTCATGGGTTTACGTGTGTGTATGATGCCCGCTTGCGTTTGCGCAACTAACTTTCAGAAGTTTACAGTCAACCACATTCATCATCATCATCACATATCGAATTTATTTTTCACACTTTTACATTGTTTAAATAATAAATATAAATAATAAATCGTTGTTTTATCAATTGTAATCTTTACTTTAGCGCTGACTTGGTAATAAGATACTTTTTAGGCAAGAGCCTGCATGGACTTTAGAGAGTGTAGCTGAGAAATATCTTCGTAATTGTTCTATTCATTACCGTGGAAGATTGTATCCCTGTGTAATTTTTAACTTTCTGCGGTTACTTTTGAATCAATTTTATTGAGCTCAACTTGGAGTTACATTCGTTATTGCAGAAAGTTTTATTGAAGCGATGTTGAATGATTAAAGAAAACAATTAGAAACATTTGTTAATGGCAAATGGAACCTTTTATTTTTTACACTCAGAATTGAAGCGAGGATGGTGGAGAATTCTCTCTGAAGAGAAACTAGACGCTTTATGTGAGAGCTTGCACTCACGTGGAAGACGAGAGAAGCACTTGCATCGTGGCATCATAAAGTACAGGAAGTTCTGTCTGGATTCCATGGAGGTCGCCAGTAGTTCAGGTGGTCCAGAGTTTTGTCACTGTTTTCGTTAATTAAACATTGTTTGCCTCCAAGCGACAACAAAGCAATGTTCTCGTTGCATCACTGTTTATCGCATCAGATACAACGTTTGTGATGTGTGTATAGATTAGGCTACTTTGAACTGGTGTTACGTTGATTTATTGGCAAACTAAAATCGCGTATTGTTTATTGACGTCACGTAAAGTACTTCTCATTATTGCTTGCGAAACAAATCCTTGCTAAACTGTCTGTTTGCAGGATTTCAGTTTGGTGCTGGCTCAGAGAGCAGTAAACAAACTACAGAAGAAAATGAACTATCATCAACTGACGCGAGTGATGAGGAAGATACACAACCGCCAAAACGTATGAAAAATATCATTGCTGCTCAATATATCAGCTTCAACTTTTTTGGCTTCCGGACACATAGTGGTGTGCATCGACAGATGGTAGTTTTTAGATCGTAGCCTGTTCAGTCAAACAAAAGTACTTTTCTTCCTTCTTGTGGCACTTTCCAAACTTCTTTGGTAAAATTTAAATAATACCATGAAGCACTAGGTCTTTTGGTTGTCGCAATCCGCTTACATTTTGCTCACTCTACAAACATATACGGATCACCTACTTCGCTTACTTCTCGGTCACGTTTGTGGTTCCATGGATGAGTGCGTTGGTTAATCAAACTTCTAAAAGCCACGAGAAAGTTGTAGTGACGTTCCACTGTGTTGCCGTTGTTTGACTAACTTGATATGCTTCTCTCCCCACCAAAGATGCATAACAATATGCATTATAACATAACTAACTGCATAATTCTGTTTCATTAAAGCGCTTTTGTTACTCCCTATGCAGAAACGATGAACGTGGAACCAAGGTTGGAATGTCCGACTGAAACGGCGTACCAGATTGAGATGGAAAGTTTGAGACAAGTGGAGGAGCTTGCAGACAGATGCCTGGCTGTCGGAATACTCGGCCAGGTATTGGTGTCATGACATGCTGTTCTTTTTTTGTGATGTTATAAAAATCGCATGATGCAGTCGTACCACCAACTCAATGGTCGACGAGTGAGTGCTTCTGTCACTGCTTGGTCGTGCCTCGTTTGCACCGGAGAAGTACTATGTTCTTTCCTGAATATGGAAATCCTTATCTCGTGGTTATAATGTGTGAATATGATACAAAACTTGAAAAGGTACAGTCCCTAGAAATGTTGGCTGTTGTAGAGCAAAATTCCTACTACTGTATTTAAAATCATATATTACGTATTTTGTGTTTTTGGACAGAATAAATTTGCTTTAACGCCGGTCATATTTAAAGGTGTGAAAAAGGTATTGTTTATGCACACTAAAGATAAATGTTCCAGTGGTTCGATTGCCCTCTTGATTTATAATTGTGCTGATGATGAGTTTGCGTTGTTTCTTTGTTCTTCGTGACGTAGCCTGCCTGAGGACCCAGACGTTTCACTCTTAATTGTCGCTTTTGCTACGTGCCGGAGCCGTTATGTGCGGAGAGACCATTTCCATTTCTGTGTTGAAATTTAGCATCGGTAAAGCAAGCGAGAGGGATGCCAGTACTCCTTTACGATATGTGTGTACTTCGGATTTGAGTTTAACCGTTGTGAAGAATCATAGGTATGTACAAAAAATCAGGTTTTTACCGCCACTTCAGACTCAATATATCAAAACAAATAAACGATTACAAGTTATGGTTTGACAGGAAGAAAGAGGGATTTTAAGCAAGCATTAAGCTTCTACTCTTGCAACCAATAATTTAATCTTGACTTCTTCGTTTTAGTCTTGGAAGGCAACACCAAAGCACAGCACAACTGAGCAAGATTTGGCCCACATTCCTTACCACTGCCCTGACGACTCAATGAAGCATGACTGGAGTTCACCAATCAGACACGACCCAAAAAGCGTGCTTAGCTTCATTGTCGATCTTCTCACTCTACTTGAGCTGTCCATATTAAGGATGTACTTAAAGCCCCCTCTGATAAGAAAAGGAGGCTCGTCGGAGTTCAGCAACTTACCTTCACTTTCCGAAGCAGGGTGAGTAAGATCAAATGCAATCAAAAGGTTTATTTTTCTTTAACTTTCAGCTTCCTTGCGCTTTTCATCGATTCCAAGTCAGCCGGCAGAGTCTGATATATTGTTTAATGTCTCATGATCAATATTTTGTTTTAAACTAAGTCACCTAATTCATCTCTCTCTCTCTTTCTCTCTCTCTCCATTTTCTTCAAAAAGTGCTTTATGAAATGAAATAATGGGTTTTTGCTGACAAAGACCCTAGGTCACGTTGGCTACGCCAATTTTGAATCGAACCACAGCAGCTTTCTCACATTGATACAACGTTGCTGTTGCTAAATGTTGAGTTAGCTCATTGAGATGCACTTGTGCAGGGCCGACGTTGCTGCTGGACTGAAGACGTGGCGAAATGCTGTTTCCACGGCAACAAGCGCCGCTCAGCTAGCAATGTGCATTTCCATGTTAGAATCGTGCATCGCGTGGGAAAAGACAGTAAAGGTAAGCACGACGCAACGATCACAGCCATCACATCAATCCATTTTTGCATTGATTCAACGTCTGTACCAGCATTTTTTTTGTTGTATCCAAGCTTTTGCATGGTGGTTGAAGATTTAGCTTAAGTGGACGAGAATGCAAGTCAGCCAATCTTCGTGTCCATCTTCAGGCATGCTTTTGAGTGTCTTGCTAAAGACAAAGCCGTATGCTCTTGGGTGGTGTCGAAGCGTCATACCAGGGCTTTCACCACAAACCTTTATTTTGGTGTTAAATCAAATACAGGCTAGTTATTACTATCTAAAGTAAACCCTTGAAAGCCTGTTTCACCTAGATGGATCATCATTATTTGGTATATATATTTTGGTGTTATGTGACTCAGTGACCTGTTCAGTGTTCAAGTGCTCAGTCTACAAGACCATCAACGGAAAGCTTAATAATGACGTATCGTGGAAGCGGAAATTACGGTTGTTTGAAACGAAATATTGGTAAATCAGTTCCAATTCACAACGATGCCGAATTAGTTTCTTTTCTAAACCAACATAAAAATTGCGTGAAAACAAAATATTTCGAAACGTTTTTATTTCGTCCATCCCAAGAGAGGGGTAAAGTATGTTGCATCCACTCTACAATGTTGGAGTTTTATGCATAATGCACTCGCGTTTTCGCTTCCAGTGCTCCGTTAAATCTGAATCAAGTCCAAAATTGAAAAAGAAGAGAGGAGAAAAGCGGTCGAGTTGTAAGCCCCCGGTGTCTGGTTCGATTAAAAAGAAGAAAACACAAAAAAACCTGGAATACACAAGTTTGGCTGACAGCGAAGATTCCCTTCATGACGCAGAATCTGCTTCGACTGACAGGAAGTCTCCTGAAAAGAAAAGGTTTAAATAAGATTTTTTTCCAGTTTTAAATTGTACTCTGCTTTGTCGCCATGCGAAAATATGTTGTCGTGAACCTTATAAAATGATAACTTGAATAAATTTATGTTTACTTCAAGCATTGTGAACGCGTAAGCTAACCTAAAAGGTGAGTCGATAATTTTACAACAGAAATTGTCTTTTTGCAACTGCTAGTTAGCAAGTGACGTCATGCGTTTGTGGTGTTATCTATTACCATGTATTGACGGCCAATATTTCTACTTTGGGGCAGTGAACATCACCATGTCAACTCGTTGAACGAAGATGATTACCAGAGCGATGACTCAGCATTATTGCACGGCGAAAAATTGTGCGACTCACCACTTTCGGCAGAGAAGAATCCTTTGATCGGTTGCCATGGCGACGATCTGAGCATGGACCGTGCGGATCATGCTGCCGGGCCAGGAGAGGACGAAGAAAAAGTGAAGAAGAAAAAGAAGAAAAGCAAAAGAAAAAATAAAGACAAAGATAAATCCGATAAAACGAAGAAAAAGAAATCGACTAGTGCTTCTCTCAAGTAAGCACTTTGTATATTTCCAGGTAACCTTACCTTCATTACAACACCTATGAAAGCGAGTATCTGGATGAGAATCGCTGGTATTTCCTTCCGTTCGTACTGCACACGTTTTTTAACTATTGCTTTACAAGTAGATACTAGTGATGTAGCCAAAAACTTTAATACCAAGTAAAAATTAATTATTTTGTTAAAATCGTTGCGCAGCTCACCCTTCTGACTGTTAACATTTAAGGCATTGGATTGAAGATTTCACATTTGCTTTTAGGGAACTCTTGCAAGACCTGCAGAAGCATGAGATGGCTACTTGGTTCCTCTTCCCCGTTGACTTAAAGCTGGTTCCGGATTATAAGAAGTTCATAAAGCGACCAATGGACTTTAGCTTGATTGAGTCCCGGATGAAACGGGGAAGGTGAGCCTCGGTTTGCTAACTTAACCTCAAGTCGTTCATGTTCGCATCGAATCAGACGCTGTGACGATGCTGGAAACTCGATAAATGTTATTCCAACAGTCAGTGCCGGTCTTAGGGTATTGCGGGCCCTGTGCGGAATATGTTTTGCGGGCCCCAAGGACAATGATCCAATTCAGTAACGTATTTAGAAACGGGAGGGGGGTGTTGACGGCGTGCTCGCTGAAGGCGACACCCAGCGGCGGGCGGTCTGGGGGGCCTCCCCCAGAAAATTTTGAAAAATTACTTTGAATTTGGTGCATTCTGAGAGCATGTTCAACAAAAATTTGGGTATGAATATTACTGTAAAATGGTGCTGTCCGGTGGCATAGCAAAAGGATAAGATCATGTTTTCTTGGTCATGTTTCAGAAATAAAGCTAAGTCTCTATGTTTTCTTGTTGCTAATTCCTGGCTGAGATATTTGAATGTTTGGTAACTAGCTCTTTTAATGTAGTTTCATTTAAAATTAGGCAAACTTTGTTTTAGAGACATAGGTTGATCGCTTTTTTGCCAGATTATTACAGTTTTATTATTGATTAATTTTGTCCTTGGTTGATCAAAAAACGATCTTATTCCGGTAAGCCACTAACTTTTATGCTTTAAAGTTAACCCATAGTTTAGAAAATGTAAACAGACGTCATACATCTCGATGAGTATCAGACAAAAAGCTTTAAGACGGTGAACTTACTTCATTTCTGATATATTCAAGTTTTGTATAACGAACCACTGTAATCAGCTATATATAAAAGATCAGTGCAATTTTTCACAACTGTGGATATTGCAATGTTTCCATGGACTGTACGAGTTAGCTGCAGACTACTATGGATACTAAACAGCTGTAGAGCATTATAGATCCTATACCATACTAATTTAGTGTTGATTAGAAAGCACAAAACACTGAAAGCATAATTTTCAATATCGTGACATCACACGCGTTCCAAGGGGGGAGGGTGTAACTCCCAAACTCTCACTTGGCTATGCTACTGATCCAATTTGATTTAAGAAAATCGGTTTACTTTTACTTGGTTGCATAAATATGCATACAAAGCATGATTGAAAATACATCAAAAACACAATGCTCAACTTTCATGAAATGTGTGCATATTGTTTTATGGGAATATTTAAGCATGAAATATAACAATGCAAAAGAAACAAACCCAACCAAATGTACCTGTGCAGCAACCAGCAAGGACTCCTTATTATGCTTAAATTGGTCGGAATCCATCTGAACTCAGAAGTAGGTACTTAGATTGAAGTTATTTGAAATGCTTGCAAAATGTCCAGCAGGTTCACTTCAGAAAAAGTTTTTACTAAAACTGCTGGCTGCCAAACTCAAAGTAACCCTGCAACTGAAGATGGGCAATATTCTCTGTCAGAGTCAGTTTCTATACAGTGGCAGAGCAGCATTTAATTAAATTGTTTGCCTCATTCCTGCAAATGCAAGTTAAAACATAATCAAGCAGGCTAGAAATGGATTCGTACATGAAACTAAGCCACAACAGGCAAGACAACAAGGGGAAATTTTGAATACGAGTGAAGGTGTTATTATTGAAGACATCGTGCATCAAGTACGTAAACCATGCAATCATGCATCTTAATACTTTGCGGTGAAATACCTCATGTTATACAAACAAACATATTGAAAAATAAATACAGCTACTCAATCCAAGGAAAAAAGCACATTGAGATGTATATCTCAATTTATAAGTTAAATATGAAGTATCATATATAACATAATAAAAAAATGAAAACCACTGCACTTGCTATTTGCATGCCACATCTAGTAGCTCAGAGTAAAGACATGTTGTAAAACAAGTTTAAGGTTATGGTATAGCGCACACTAAGCATGCCATGTAGTTCATTAGGGCTATATAGTGAATGATGTAAAATACATGCAAAAATGCTATGGCCAGGGCCGTTTGAGAAAATATTTATCTGGGATTTCTTATCATCAACACCAAATTTAACTGAATAGACATTTTGTACGCACACTAGCTCTTCGAGCAAAGACTTGGCGTTTAGGTCATTTGGGTAAAAATTAGCCAGCACATCACATTTAGAGGAAATCGAGCATTTCTGCTATTGATCTAACATCATTGCAAGCAGCTGGAGTTTGAATAAGGCAAAGCTGACCTCAGAATTTAGTGGAATTAATCTGTTACCACCAGTAGTGACATCATTTAAGATGTTGTCAAAGAAGTAGATTCACTGGTGTCATTACTGCATTTACTGCAACTAGTATATTTTAAAAACTTAGAAATTGAAGAATGCTTTGTATATTATAATTGCTCAACAACTCTTTTTTTAAATCCTTTTTTTCTTTGCTCCACTTTTACAATGATTAGGTATAGCTAATGGATAAATCACTAATGGTACTCTTTTATTGAGTTCAACAACCTTTGCTGGTACAAAAATGACATTGGTATATCATCAATCTTCTTCTTCTTGCTTATGAGACAGCAATTCGGGTAACATCTCCCAATTGTTGCAACCAGAGCAGTGTCTTCATATATCATCAATCAATCACAGGATATTACTATTCAGTGAAAAAAATCCAAGCAATGAATAAGTGTACAATGTAGCCTACTGCACAAACTGTATTATACATATCTAAATGCAATAACAAGTAGCCTATATTAAGATTTAAAAATTGTTTAGGTTGGGTACTACAGAGTAATCAACTTGAAACAATTTGAAAAGATCCGGGCCCCTTAAATGTTATTTTTCAACCCATGGCATAACAATGACATTTTAGTACCGTACTGTACTGGAAGTAACATGTATCTAAACACAGTTGCCACAAGATTGAAAATTCTGGTTTCTGTTGTCACTGAGCAATGTTAAACATTTGGTAGCCTACATGGCGTTTTGAAAAAACCTGGGCCCTTCAATATTAGATTTTAAAAATTACATGCATAGGATATAATAATGATAGTTTAATACTGGAAGTAACATGCATTTAAATTTTCACAAGAGTTAAGTTTCCTGAATTCATAGAATATTAAGTGATTTGATACATGGTGTTTTAAAAATCCGGGCCCTTTAAATGATTAGTTTTAAAACTACATATCATATATATGGCATAATAACAATGGTTTTGTATAGAAACTAACATGTATTCTATTTAAATGCAATTGTCACAAAACGAAATTCTGTTGTCACACTGCCATGTTAACTATTTGGCACATGGTGAAATGTCGTGGGGGGCCTAAAAGCATGCAAAGGTGGCCCGACGCGACAATTTCAGCACTTGCCTCACCCTAAAGCCGTAACTGACTTCAAGGATACCGGTACTTGCTTGGGAATCGAATTGAATTTTTTCCATTGGACATGACAAATATTACCGCATTTTCTGAGTAAATTGCGGGCCCCCTAATTTGCGGGCCCTGTGCGATCGCACGGTTCGCACACCCCAAAGACCGGCACTGCCAACAGTCATAACTTTCGTATGTATTGCAGATACAAAACTGGCGAGCAGTTTGCAGAAGAAGTTCGAATCATTTTTGACAACTGCCAACTTTTCAATGAAGATGATTCTCCCATTGGAAGAGCCGGACACACCATGAGGTCATACTTTGAGAACAAATGGGCAGAACTGGAAAAAAGTTTAGACTTGACTGAAGAATTCGCGTGACGTCTGCTTAACTTAGGAATGACGTAATGTTGCAATTATTTTTTACTTATGCAAACAAAGTTCCGGTTGTCATGCGGAAAAAACTGTCCATCTTGGAACCACTAGAAATTAACGAGTGCTCTCCACCACATGAAGAGCTTAGGCAACTACACTTCACACGTTCTTTCCCAACACCTAGTTTTAAATTTGATGTGAATGTTTTCTATTATTTATTTTCTTTTTATGACTGATAATGCTTTGTTGAGTTACATCACCTGTCCTAAACAGTAGTGGGGCCACATTTATAGCGGCATGTATGCAGTATAGTGGAATGAAGTGGTCACAAAACAACGAAAACGAAGTTTTTTGACACATTTATTCATAACCCACAAAAACAAGCTTTCGTTTAACATTCCCAATCTATTGTATTTCATTATTGAACAGTGCAGACATTACTTTTAACAAAATCAATGTTTTTGTAATCAATAAATGCTGTTTTTAGCATTTTTCTATGGATCTAGCCTATACTTTAGAACTCGATTTTCCTTGATATTCAAGCACATTTGCTTGAGCTTTGGCAACAAAGTGAACGCGTCTTTCAGCTTATTTGTTTTGTCAAAAAGCATTCACTTCCGCATACCTTAATTCTTACGGGTATTTTCATTAAGGGTAACAATACTGTATGTTCTATAACGAAAATTAATTTTCGGTAGGCCTACCGGTACATTTTCGGTTGTGGTGAGTGAGATGATGAGATTTTTTCCTACCATCATAGTTCAAAGCTCATCACTGGACTCCTCACAACAACGTCATGTTCGTTTGTTCTTTGCACTATATACTGTATGTTGTTGAATGAAATATGACTAGTACTATCACCATCCACCAACATGACTTCATGATGATCAGAAACGTGACTAAAAATGTCTTTAGCAATATCAGCAACAGATTTTTGGCAACGTTTTTGCTGGCTCAACGCTGGTGGGTGCATTAACAGATTAAGACGTGAACGAAAATTGATAAACACAATATGGTTCGCATTTCCAAGGAGCTCTAGGCTATTATAAAATAATAATGTTTTAATATAGTGCTGTATCTACTGCAGGCATGTGTTGTTGCCACCGACTGGTCAGGTCAGCTTTTGCTAAAAATTTAAGAAACACCAACCCAAATTACGTCCACTTATCAGTTTTTATCTGTGACCATCAATGAAGCTTGTTCGAAAACGAAAGTGCTAGCTACAGCACACGATGTACCAGCACGTCAATGAATGGGGAGGTGGCAAAATCTTGTCATGTTTAAACCGTACATGAAATGTTTGTTGGAAAGGTACCTGAGCATGTTGATCACACCACCCAGGCTGAGGACGTAAATCACAGAATTCATCGACTATTGTATATGCAAATTGTTGTCTTCATGTTTGAGCTGCAGCTTTCCGATAAAAAATCACTTTTGTTGTTTTGTGATTTTATTGGTAACCATTACGAATGAATTATATGTTACAGCAAGTGTGAACATTGATCATCTGATCATTTCAGTTAAAAATCAGATTGCCATATACCCGTTCGCCAGTCAAAATGAAAGGTTATAAACAAGCTCCACATATTGCTTTGGCTGTGTGTGGTAATTGTACCAGCATAACCTGCTGTGACCAGCTTGTGGTTGTTCCTCAATATGCACCTCATCATGTCAAACCTTCTCGTGCATACCCAGTAATGGCGTTGTAGCTTGCATTATCAAACATAATATCAACGCAACAAATCGTTGTTGCAGTGAATTTGCCGAAATCATACTTCTTTTGCATTGTCGTGCTTTTCTATGACGTAGTTCATTGTTGTTTTGAATTAATTTGGTCTTGCAGTGGGTGTTGTGTTGGTTTAACGTTAACTGACGCCGATTCACTGCAAGACTTGCAGATGTCGTGTGTAGTTGTACGTGCATCACTTTTCAATCATCCTACGTTGGTAAATTGCAAATTCCACCAATGCTGATCGATCTGAAGCATCCACTGCACCGTCGAGGCTGACGCGCTTGTGCACGTGCATTGGAGGCTTCAACCAGTGAAATATCCAGATCCACATCTGCAGTACGTTTTAGCAACAATTTTCTCCGTTTATGTTTTGTTCTTAGTGGTTTTACCGTAAATCAACGCATGATCGATCTAATTTTTTCTCCATTCTCTTGCTACTATGTAATTCCGATATCGTGCAGTTTGTCTTTTTCTTACGTCATACAGCATTGTGACGCTGTATTGTGAAGATTTCCAATAAAAGGATCACTTTTGTGCAAACAATTGATTCCGTTTGTTGAAATGTTGTGCAGCGATTATTATCCCGTCTTGCTGTTAAATTATAATTATCGACATGGAAGATGTCTTAAACCTAGAAGCTTGGAAATGTTGAATTAATCGACGCTTCACGAGAAATCCACTTTCCTTTCAATTGGAAGCTGCCTTTCTCAGTTCGAAAAGTTGTACCACCGTATTTATCATCTTCAGCTAACTGAAGATGATCTAGCAGATCAAAATCGATTTTCAAACTCAGTAAATATGCAAACAAAGTAGTAATTTGCATAAAAGTCTACAAGCCATAACCTGTTTTAGCACCAAGACTTCAGTTTTACCTATAATTTTATGTCGTGCTTTGCACCCAGGTTGAAGATTCGGATCCATAACATCCGACTTTGACTCTGCAATCCCTTTTCAACCCAGATCATCGTTAATTCCATAACAATTATGCAAAGCGCCATAAAGTTCAACTACCCGTACATAAACCAAATTTAAATAGTCTATTTCTGTTATGCACAGGATATGGTTAGCCTACACTTTGCCTATTAATTATCTTACTTGTTTTGCTTGCAACAACATTTTCACTTTTTTTTTCAAATGCGGTAGTCGGTTTATGTTGGACAGATTAAAAATGGGCGAGCTCCTTTTCCAGCAGGGACCGCTCTGGCTTTTTCATTCTCCATATGCGTCTGGTTCGTTGGATGTCGCCTCGTGATTGCGTCATAATGCCAGGAAAAGGGTAGCGTCAACTTTAGGTTCGGCGTTGGGGCCTGGGGGTCCTGTCGGAGTGTGGCCAAGCAATTGTCTTTTCTGGTGAGTCGCTGAGAAATGAAACGATCAAGTGAAAACAGCCAGTGCAAAACAAACATTCTATTGCAGTAACACGGCATTGTTCAATACAATGTCGACAGCATAGTTAGCCGTTCAGTTGGACAGGCAGTTTTTGAGTTTCGCATCCCGTAGTGTCAAGATATCCCTGAGTAAATGTAACAATTCTTTTTGCATTGTTTCATAATTATTTTTCATCTTTTCACAAAGAGCGATGGCAGCAATGTGCTTTGAAAATACCGATCCAAAATTAATTCCATAATAAACGTGTTTGGCAAGTGAATATTCTTCAGCGTGACAGACAAATTTGTTAAGGATTGTGCATTATCAAGTATAGTAAGTGGTAACCATAAACTAATTAGACTATAAGTATAGCCTGTATGTTCTTTTATAACTCTTTTATTATTTTATTCTTATCTTCAATTTTTCTGAACGTGTTGCGACCCTGCCAATTCAGACCTGTCACGCTCGACCGATTTCACTCTGGTTGGTTGGTTCCATTCCATTATCCTTCTCTCAGTCAGAGACAGAGTCAGAAATCAGAAATGTCAGATTCCATTTGTTGTGGTGAGTTGTGGTGTCAATTCAGATTTCAGACTGTCACTCTGTCTTGACTTCCATTTCTTCATAGAATCGTATGTTTGGGAACGTGCAAGCTGCAGAGCAAATTATAGCTGGACGGTATTTTAATGTATTTATGAATAGCCTACAGCCTAGCTCTGGAGTGGTACGGTACTGTACATCTACGGTACCGTATCATATTTGAATTGTTCTATTTAAAGTTTGTATTGTTCCATAGCAAAACGTTATAACTTCCAGTATCATCGAGGAATAAGTAGTATTCATTGAATACTGGACTAGCGTATAGCCCAAATGTTTACCGTACTGAATACTTGGAAAAATCAAGACAATAATTGCTTTTATGTTGCTTATCCAACTTCCGGACATCTTATGAGAAGATAAGGTTTTCATTACACTCGGACTTCGGCACTAACAAGGGTAGGGTAGCCAGTTTCTTTCTCTCTGCCACCTTTTTTTCAGCAACTATGCCCACAGAATTTATTGCACCCTGGCTAGAAGACTAGAGGTAAGTGATGATTATCAAAAACCAGCTTAAGCCAGGTATCAAACCAGGTTTTGCTACCGGTATCCCACTGCTGCAGTAAAGTTGGTCCCATACTTGATTCTAAATGTTGATAATAAGATCAGGCTATCATTATTTCATACAATAAGCCTTCAACATTAAGGAGAGTAAGGTGGCCCGTTTCTTTCCTTCAGCAACTATTTTATTACCCTTACCCTTTATTACACCCTATACGGTAGGTAGTAGAGGTGAGCGGTGTTTTTCAACAACCGACTTGAATTGGGAACCAAACCAGGTTTTCATTACTGGAAAGCCAATGCTTTATCCGCTGTGTCATCCTATACCGTATATATTATAATATTTTTCTGTCATTACGACAACATCCAGATTGCAGATGCAACACAACAGGCAGCAGCAATAAGACATGTGGTGATGTAGTCAGATGGTATAAATTATTTTGATGGGCCATTAAGTGTCTTGCCGAGACACAGTCAATACTCTGGAGTTGCATTAAATCAATAGGCTAGCTGAAGTTAGAATAGCATAATAATTGCAAAGTCATCTTCAGTAATACAAAGAGAGTAACAAGATTCAGTGACAGTGTAGACTGTAAAATGTCAACTGCATATCTGATTGGTAGAGTTGAGCCATACATCTCTTCCACAACAGTTTTACTGTCTCTAACATAAAGAAAAGACGATACAACAATATAATAACATAATGCAAAAATTTTAGGTAAAGCAACATTTGGTCTTAAGTTTACTCAGAAATGTACAGCATGATGTCATGCATATTGCATACTGATGTCTTTTCAATAGCCTACTTGCTTGACTTTGAGAGCACAATAGCTTACTGACTGATTATAACTTGTATTATATATTAAATGATATGAAATGTTCTACTGGTGCAAATTAAGCTAAACTATCACAAGATGTATACAGTGACAATCTGCTTTTATTCCGACGTTTCGTCAATCAGACACGACTGAAGAAGTCAGTCGTGTCTGATTGACGAAACGTCGGAATAAAAGCAGATTGTCACTGTATACATCTTGTGATAGTTTAGCTTAATTTGCACCAGTAGAACATCTCATATCATTTAATTTAATGCCTGGTGAATAGCCTCATTCAATTTTTGTAATGATTTCTGTTTAGGCTAGTTATTCAAGTGATTGTAAATGTTAAAGATTATCATAATTTTCAACATTTTATAAAAGGAATGGATCTCAGTGGATTGTTGGTGAATGAACTTGCTAAATATATTGGATTTGTAAGTACATCTATGCCAAACCATGTTTTATATCAATTCAGCATAAGAAGTAGAAAAAATGTGGAACCTTTGGGGTAGGCATAAGTTAGCACTGATTTTCCTTTCATGGGCTTTTGGCTGTTCAAGCTATTCCACCACAGTGCAAGTCACTATGAGGATAACATGTGTTTTACTCTACCAGTAGGCTATTCCTTCAGGCGCTTGTAGGTTTTAAGCCACCCGCGACCCGCTTGTGAAGGTCGGCAACGTCTCTCCTGTATTTCTTTGTATAAACTCACGGCTTAAAACCTACAATCCCCCTCCTTTATCTTAGTGCTTAGAATAAGTTTTGTGGGTATCAGATTTTTATTTTTGATATTGACTGACCTTGGGATTGAACTCAGGCTCACTTATTACAATGCGACTTCCCTTCATTATTGACTGGGTTTTAAACCATGGAATAGTTAAATCATTTTTTGACATATATAATTATATATTGAAGTTCTTTATTTTTGAATCTAAACATGCTTCTAGTTTTGCTGAATTAGTTTAGCTTTTCAATTTTCTTTTTTGTTTCCATCATTAAGATTTTTACACTTGCATATAATATAGATTAAAATTCATTGGTCTCTAACTTTCTTATTTATTTTCAATTTTTGTTTTCACAGTTGATTTGGTTAGCCATCAATGTCTTCCTTTTTGTCTACTATTATCTGTACTACAACACCAATGTGAAGTTTTATTACACAAGGGTGTTACTTGGTCCAGCTTTAGCACTAGCTCGTGCTCCTGCTGCTTGTCTTAACTTCAATTGCTTACTTGTTCTTTTACCAATTTGCCGCAACATCCTATCATTATCTCGACGGATGTCTATGGTAAGTCAATTTTTTGAAACTGTTGTGATACATAGTTTATGATATGGTGTAGTGACACAATCATCAACTTGAGTAAATTTGTTATGAATTGTTGCTGCTGATCCTTCGACAAGTTTAGAAGGTACACCAACCTGCTCAGCATAAAAGGCAACACAACATAGAAGACACTCTGCACCTATACAGATAGGCTAGAAATTTCTTGCTACAGTACATATGCTAGCTGGGTTTTTTTCGGTCATTTATTGGTCGTTGACCGATTTTTTAGCAAAATGTCCGAAAAAAAATATAGTTAATTCGGTCAAAATGTCCGAAAAAGGTGTTGCAAGGTTGAGTTTTACTGATGAACGTTGAAGAAACGTTTGTCTGTTCTAACTTTTTCTCAGATAAAACACAACAACGTTTCTCAGCGAAACTTAATGTTGCAGCTAGTCAGGAAGTGCAAATTTTGGTTTGTATCAGCTACTTGAAAGGAAATGTTTTTATCAGAAAAAATGACCAAAATAAATAAAAAATGATCGTATTTTTTCAAGTCATTTCGGACAAATGACCGAAAAGTCTCAGCGAAAAAACAAAAAACCAGTAATGCTAACCTGGTTTATCTCAAGCAGGTTAGCAGGCAACTTAATTTCCAATTAATGCCGAAATTGAGTGGGTAGGTCTGCAAGTCTTCACCCTCGTGGAAGTTGTTATTGTGTCTTCCAATGTTTCTCTGCCCTAGTCTTTTCCAGGAGACTCCTTAGCACGCCCCTTGGTACGAGAACACATTTAAACACAAGCAGTAGGGTGTGGCTGGTGCCCACCAAAAATTAAATACTTTACCAAATCACCTCTTCTTTTAGCATACTCTGTGGATGGGTGATACAAACTCACCTGCAAAATTTCAGTTGATTTCGACAACATGTAGGTATAGCACAAAGGATTTAAAGATTGCACAATCACATGGCACTGAAAATAGTCAAAAATCGCTTATTTTTTAACATTTTTCAATTTAATACAAGCATATTTTCAACTATAAAATGTATTATTGGCCTATGCCAAAGTAAGTATTGTTTGCATTATATATATATACTATCAGGGTATTATTGGGATAATTTATTTGCTTTTTCGCCCAATTTCCGTAAATTTTTGTCGTCGAAGCAACGGAAAACTTTGATTTTTGAAAATTTGCCATTTCGTGCAGACACAGTACTACACTAACACAATTAAAACCAATATTAAATATAATACACATTAGCATACCAACGTCCAACAATGTTCATGATGTATACAGAAACCAGGTTTTTGAACTATCCCCAGAGGAACGTTTACGCTGGTTAGGAAGAACCTTTCGATCGTTTTCAACAACTTGGAGAATGTTCTGATACCTTTCTTCAGTTTTGGAGTGATGTAAGAAATCAGAAGCAAGCTTCACCCCTCTTTCAGCAGCATCATTTGAAACGTTCACTGTTGATAATAGCTTTATACTTTGTTGATAAGAAGCATCAGACTCCCAACTTTCAACAGGTAGTTCAAGGAATGCTGTATCAATTTTAAACAAATCAAAAAACATCCATGAATCAGCACCGACAAATTGATCTAAAGAAGATGACGATGACACCTCCTTGAGAAACTGGGGTTTTCCATAACCTTTGTCAGCAGCGAAACCAATTCGGTTGATGAATTTTGTACCTTTATCAAAGCTCTTAAGTTTTGTTGCAATTTTTTCCTTTGAGGACAAGTTAACCTTTGAACTAAACAGGGAAAATGGTATCAAATCTTCTGTAAGGTACCAGTGATGCTTTGCAAATGACGCGATTGCGATGGTGGAAATTTCTTCATCAACATCTTTATATGAGAAGAATTTATCTATTAATTCTAGGTCATGGTAAGGTGCATCCACTGCAATTTGACAAGTAAACCACCATGGCACATACACAAACACTATGAAATTTACAAATCGTTTCAACTTTAAAAATTGTGATGATGACAAAATTACATTTTTTTTCAATTCAGTTTTAATCTTGTTTTCAAAAAGAACAATCTTAATTGCATACAAAACTCGTGCCATCCACCGTGCCTGATGGAGTGCACCAGGCTTTAGCATCGTGTAATTATCGAGTTCCACTAAGTTTGAGCCAGCATATATCAATGAAAGATGCAACATCTCTCTGTAGTCATCCCTGCACCGAAATCTCGTATTCTCAGCCATCATAGAGGTAGCTGTTTCAATTAGTTGTGCTTTACAGTTGTACAAAAACTCAGCATTATTTACATCTTTCCAATTGAAAACATTCAATTCCGCAAAATCCTGATTTGTAATACTGTCCCAGTTTGTTCTAAAGCGATTAAATAAAGCATAATTTGGTCCTCTGGATGCTTCAATTTTGAGTTTGTCATATACATGAGTTAATATGATTTCACCAACATGGTGTCTGCAAGCAAACCACAGTAAACCTTTATTCAACTTATCCTGAACATATATACAAGCTCCACTTTTGTGACCGGTGTTCGATGCAGTTGTATCAAAAACCATTCCTGCAATTGAAGTTTCACTCACATTCCATGTCCTAAGGAGTGAACAGGTAACTTCTGCAATAGAAAGCCCTGTTTGGCCTGCACCTTGGTGTGTGTGTATTGCCGGCACACCAAGAAGTTTGGAATTTCCATTACCACTAATTAAAATTGGCATCCTCTCGATTGTTTTGTCCTTGTTGTTCAGTGTATCCATTAGCTTCCCGTCCCAATGTATTAATCCAACTTCCGGTGACTCCCATGTTTCCCGGATGCATTCTGCAATTTTCTTACTTGATGTAATCCTATAACGATACGACTGAGAACAGTGTAGATTCACTTTTTTTGGATTACCAGAGCAGGCAACAATAAATGACTCAAGCAGTGCAGATAGAGCAGTTGGAGAGATATTGTTGCGAATAGCAGTTGAATTTATTACTGGTGACTTTAGAACATCATGGGGAACAAATATGTTAGTTCCAGTCTTCACTGTTCTATGGTGAGACCTTTTGAGTTCTAAACTAACCGCCATGTCATGAATATCCCAATCATTATCTTCAACTTCCGATTCAGTATGTATATACAGTGTTGATGTCGATGGTTCTTGGTTGATAGCTTCAAAGACTTTTCGTTTTGAACCAGTTTGTCTCAATTCTCGCTTTTTTTCAATTTCTGTTTGGACTTTATTTATTCCGGCTATTGTTGCTTTTCGGTTTGACATCATATCCAATAGAAATACTATGTCTTCCTGAATTTGGATATTTTCTTCAGCCTTTTTACCTACTTTAGATTTTTCCATATTAGCAATAGGGTTTCTTATCCAGAATGGCATAGTCTCATTCATCTTCTGCTTAAATTTTGTCAGCTTCAGATTCTCGTCCTCTCTTCTTTTCAAGTTGAGTTTCATTATTGACTTATAATCGTTAAATAACAATTCAATCCTTTTTATTATGTTATTTTGTGCAATATGTGGTATAGTTGTTTTCTCGTAGAATTTTAAAACTTCATCTGCAACCTTTTTGGCAGCTGGCCTGAGGGTGTCTTGCTGCTTTGAAAAATCATTGTTACGTAAAAATTCCTTCCAAGCGATTAGTGACTTTAATATTTGTTCATGAGTTGGAAGACGAGCTCCGTGAATAATTCTGTCATCATCATGAGGTAACAAATTAAAGATAAAAAAACGTTGATCCTGGTTTCT
The DNA here is from genome assembly GCF_918807975.1 of Aplidium turbinatum. Taxonomy (NCBI): domain Eukaryota; kingdom Metazoa; phylum Chordata; class Ascidiacea; order Aplousobranchia; family Polyclinidae; genus Aplidium; species Aplidium turbinatum. The sequence goes on along the minus strand of NC_137475.1, from coordinate 27,316,603 downwards.
GGTTTTTATGCTCATTTTTGATGCTTGATGAATGGTGTATTACATTTAGAGTACTATTATATTACATTGCTAAATTGACCTGTAAATAGATTGAACAATATTGAACACACTTTACACTGTATGGATACTACAGTGTAACATAACTAATATACTACACACTTGACTACACATCAGTATCAGGACAACTCGAATAAAAGCAATAAAATATGTGATATATATGTTATAATGCAAACTGTCATGACAGTACGCTATATTGCACTACTTACTAAACAGGCCTGTTAATTGAACAGGCCTATTAACACTACCTACTACTAAACAGAAACAGACTATATCAGTGATTGACTTTAATTAATCACATACAATACATTAATTATAATACCTTTACCTTACTGGATCATACTGTATTTGACTGCTGTAAAAATCACATTGACCTATGCAATGTACAACTGCACAATGCACATTGGAAGATTTAGCTCAGCAAGAATAGATAACAATTGGCTATTATGACACATACTTTAATGGAAATTTACCAAAATACACTTGTAAAATTCCATATAATTAGCTATTAGCTGGTAACAATTGGCTATTATGACATATATATATCTTATTGGAAATTTACTAAATGCTTGTAAAATCACATGTTATGAGCTATTAGCTGGGAAATTGTATTGAAAAACTTGAAAATCATGTTTTTTGATTTAACTTGAAAAATTTAACAGCTAGGCTTACATAATGTATTGACAACTGATAGGAACTTGGGTATTTTGCATCTTTAGAAGAAAAAAAATTTCAATCTAGCTCAAGTGGTTGTGGACTTGTGGGGTTATGGCCATTTTTTCAATTTTCATGGTAACGTGTTCTCAGCGTGTAAAATAGGCACTTTTTATGTTAATTCAACATCACTAAACATTGAATCCAGAAAATGTGGCCGATTGTAGCCATCTGCTACTGCATTGCAAAACTATCAAATGTGGGGTAGTATAATATAGAAACACACACAAATGTCAAATATAGTACACTGCGCTGCGATATCTTTACATGCAATTTGGTACTTCACTTGTAATTGCTCTCATTATTACAACTACCCATACCTAGGTATCAAAATACCATTCAAATATGAGAATAGAAACACCAAGACCATTGATATAGACAAATAATACGTTTTACACTAATTAATTCAAAAACATTTGAACACAGGAGTTGTTATTAGTGGATAACGGTAAAAATTTAAAGTTTTTTTTGTTGCTTTGACGACAAAAAATCTCTAAAATTGAGAAAAAAACAAATAAATTATCCCAATAACACTCAAATATTAAAGTACAAACCATACTTACTTTGACATAGGTCAATAATACATTTTATAGTTGAAAATATGCTTGCATTATTAAAATATGTTAAAAAAATAAGCGATTTTTGACAATTTTCAGTGCCGTGTGATTGCGCAATCTTTAAATCCTTTGTGCTATACCTACATGTTGTCGAAATCAACTGAAATTTTGCAGGTGAGTTTGTATCACCCATCCACACAGTATGCTAAAAGAAGAGGTGATTTGAATAACATAAGGGCACCAGCCACACCCTAACAAGCAGTGACAAAACTTCTGACTAACTGGACCATGACAAACCACTTTCTTTATTCTTACTTTCAGTCAAAAAGAGCCTCAGTTTTCCCTGGAAGCTACTCGTTGGGGAACAGAGACAAGTTCTCATTTGATTCTTTGTAAGCATATGCGTTTCTAATCCCGGCCCTGTTACATTGCACTTGAAACTTGTAGCATCTTTTTGAGCTCACTGGTAAAATGAGTGGTGGAAATCAACAAGTCTGATGTGAGGTTACCACTTTGGTTTACTACATAAGCAATGTGGTCAAGGCACACCAAGATATCTGCTTCTGCTCTGTCATAATGTCTGCGGCGAAGATCACAATACTGCATGATTGACAAACTTTTCTTCGGTAGTGGCTAGTGCAAACCGTCAATGGTGTGAAGAAATGCAACATAATGTGTTGCACTCAGTTATGTGATACTGCGACAATGCAGTTATGTGGGACTGGTTGAATGATTTACTGTGTAAATTGATCCTAGAACAAAAGCATCCTATTTACTATTACCTGAAGGTTTTTTTCAGTCATTTATCGGTCATTGACCGATTTTTTAGCAAAGTGTCCGAAAAAAATATAGTCAATTCGGTCAAAATGTCCAAAAAAAAATATATAATTCTCTATTCTCAGATAAAACACGACAACATTTCTCAGCGAAACTTAATGTTGTAGCTAGTCAGGAAGTGACAATTTTGGTTTGTATCAGCTACTTAAAAAGGAAATATTTTCATCAGAAAAAATGACGGAATTTTTTCAAGTCATTTCGGACAAATGACCGAAAAGTCTCAGCGAAAAAAAACCAGACTATTACGGTTGAAGTTGTTTCACACTTTCATGATTTTCTTTTTAGTTTGTTGGCTAATATAAGTACTTTGAAAAATTTCAGTGCTGTCCACGACGTGTCAGAGGAATTCTTGATAAAAACATAAAGTTTCATCGTCTGTGTGCATACATGATCGTACTGATGACTTGTAAGTGTTTGGCATGATCACAAATGATTTGCTATATATCTTAAATTTTTTTTCTAAAGTTTATGAAATTGGAAAGATTTTGAAGTTTTTCTTTTATGAAATATGAAGATTTTGATCTCTGGATTTTTTACGTTAATTCTGAAATGATTTTTTATGAAGACATTCATATTATTAAACCACATAAAAAACGAAAAAGCTGTTGAAGTCTGGAAAACATGCTTTTTATAAAAAAATAGTGAAGTGCTTTGCTGCTTCTTAAAACATCAAGTGATAATAATTAGATGTTTGAGAATGAAAGCATTAGGCCTACTCAAGGTTATTTTAAAGTGCATGATTTTTCTACGCTTTCTAGCATTCTTGTACAAATGTACATTGTATGTACATTCTGTTTTGATTAATTATTATATAAGCCGTCTACTGTAATCAAACAAATCGCTTTTTAAAATTTGAAGTATAATTAAATATAATATATATACAGGGCTGCGATTTTTTCTTTCTTGTCGAACGACCAAAAGTTCAACGTTTGTTTGTCGAATAGTAATATGACGTCACAAGAGTCAGATTATAAGCGTTTGGTCACGAGTTACCGCACAAGTTGTGTGGTATCAGAGTCACTTACTTTAAGTTTTTAATCGCACGCTGGTTGAGTGATTCCATCTACGACGGCAAAAACATTGCCGTCGCCAAATCAACACACCTTTGGTTGCTGCGACAATTGCCGTATGCTTTAATTTTTAATCAAATGAAATTTTATGCGCTTCTTCATCGCGTGTCACACGGCGGTAGCCCAGAGCATCACGCAAGCTATTTTATGCGCTGACAATGCTCTTGTGAACTGTAAAAAGTTTGCAACCTTATAAATACCGGCTTATTGTTACGCAAAAGTTATTCTTTCATCGAATGCTTATTGTTTACCGGTGTCGTTGCGAATATAAATCATCGTGAAAGAAGATACAGTTAAAAAGTGGAATTTACCTGCTATAGATTATATCAAACAAAAGGAAAAGTTAGTGTGGTATTTTGCAAAATTTGTAAAGAATTTTATGACGGAAACAAATCGGAATTAGAAAAGCTACGGGGTCAAGTTAAAAAAGTAGTACAAAATTAGATAAACGGTTCTTCGGCATAAAAGAAAAATAATGCTTCTGATCATATGGCATTGCGCGTTCATGAACGGGCAGTTTTGCGTCTTCAAGTATTCCAGTGACCATGCGACAGCTTCATCCTCCCATACGGCGTCTTATGATTCCGATTCTGACAGCTAGTTCTTTATCAAACAGACTCGTGTTTGCTCGCAATATCTCAATTGTGCCGAAATTATGTTAGTGTAAACGTAAATCGAGGCAATCATCTCGCAGTGAGATATTAATTTGTTACCGGTACCTGGTTGAACAATTAACGATATTTTATGATATTTCAAAGTTGCTAGATGTCGAATTAATGTAAAACAAACGTAAATTTCTTCTTGGGCATTGTTACGCAGGCAGCAAAATTCGTTATTTTTGTATTGACTTCACGTCTGTAGATGTTGAATCAATGTAAAAATGATGATTTTTGCTGTCCGGGTACGCAATGTAACCCGCCAGGAAAAAAAATTAAATAGATTTGTGCTGACTCGAACGTTGAATCAACCCAAAATTAACTTACTTTTCCCCCTGAGTTATTTAACGTGACAGCGTGCGTATCGCTACTTTTGGTATTATTACATCACTACAAATCAAACAGTGCGGTCGTGACTCGTGATAGACTATACTCTAGTATATTTTTCGCTTCTCGTTTTTTCGATTCAACGTCTGCAGACGTTGAATCAATGTAAAAACGACGGGTTTTGCCAGCTGGGTTGTGTGCTTTTGTGAATGCAAATGCAAAATCGCCCATTACGTAATCACAGAAACCCTTTTAGTGGCTGGAAGTCAAGTTGCAGCCGTGTTTATCCGTCTACTATTCTTTATTCACATTGCAAAACATTTCTGCAATCTTGGAACAACAAGGGCATAAGTCAGACATAAATACAAACTTGCAAACACGTTGACAACTAAAAGTAGCCTACTTCGGTTATTTTATCTATAAAAGAAACCCGTTGTGTCGAATAGCACAAAAAGTGTGTGGCGAAATGTTTGATGCCAGGCGTTGGAACTTCGATCAAAGCATTCTCCCGCAGTGTTGAAAATGGCGGCGCTGACGCCTTGGGACTTTCTCGTGTGAAGCGACGCTTTTAGACCTTGCTTTGAAAGTAGCCTACCTGGCGCAAGAAAGTTTACGTAAGTCAGCACTCTTATGATTGCATCACGTGATGCCCCCCCCCCCGATTGTTCCTCGACCTGACGACGTTTAGTCCTCTCTCAGTTTTTTTCCTGTTTATTTTCCTTTTTTTTTTCGTTTTTTTTTCATAAGGCACGGCGTTTGTCGAATAGTGATGGCGCGTGTCGAGTGACCTCGTCACCGAAAAAGGCAAAAATCGCAGCCCTGTATATATATATACATAAGCGCCTAACTATTATTTTGGCCGTGGGGGCGAAAGCGTGTTTCATCAGCAGCAACGTAAATTCAGCGAAATGTCACGCAGATGGATGACGTAATTACAGTATGTCGTCACACTAGGATTGCTTTTATTGCCACACTCGGAGTTATCGCTACGTTCGACCTACCGTTAATTATTATAAACAAAACTCGACTAAAACACATGCTATGCGTCTGCTAGCGGTTGATGGACTGCGACTCTTTAAGCTAAGCACAATATAAAGTTTAGCAACGAACTAGATTTATTAGCATGAAACAAGAGACGAAAAGGTTTACTAAAAGGTGTACTGTAAATGGAATGAAAATACTAACTTGATCATACGCTTGAAAATATAGGCTACCTGTTGAAAGTAAAATCATTCATGTTTACATCAATTCAACAGCACGTCACCTTGAATAAATTTAAAAGTTTCTGACATCCGTAAACAGCCCTTGAAAAATAGTTAGGAGAGACGTTTGATTAAGTTTTTTTTTTGTTTGTTTGATTAAATTTTTCGACTTGACATTGCTCCCTTTTCACTACAATATCGCAACTTATGGCTGACCAGCTTTCAAGTTTCAAGTCGCTGTAATACGCCCGTTTTCGTGTTGCAGATGAAACAAAAAATGCGCATATTTCCCCGCCTTTGATCGGGTTTCTATGGCAACGGTCGTGTGTGCGCCATGCAGTTTGCGCGAGTCCGTTGTTGTGTTGATTATGCCGCTTGTGCGCAATGCGGTTTGTACCAGCCCTTGTTGCGTTGGTTAGTGGTTACCTCGGGCCGAGACTTCAAGTTCATTTTCACAGCAAGCGATTCACTGCCGCGACAATTCTCTGCAGAGGTTTCGACTTTCGAAAGCGACATCGAGTCTGTTTGCAAGCGCATCTAATCGCACGCTGCGTCAACTAGCAAATTATGTTGTTTTGGGGTGCATTCAACATTTGATGACATTGAATCGACGCAAAGTGGTAGATTTTTGCTATGTCTCAGGCAGCAAAATCAGTCATTTTTACATTGATTCAACGTCTTGGGTGGGATTGTAGGGGGTGGGATTGTAGCATCGCTACTCGCTCTAGTGATTATTTATCGCGAAGCTGTTGCGGTTTGCATTTAAAAATGTTTTCCTGCTGCCGAATGCCGATCGCTAGTTCATCTATTGTTTTACGTATCAATGCAGCATAAAAAGTTGCCCCCACACAGAAATATGCGTGGGGGCCTGGCCCCCACGGCTTAGGTGCCTATATATATATATTTTTTTTTTTTTCAATAAGAGAAAACTAATTTTGAAACGAAATTAAAGTTGAGGCGAAGAATTTTGCCTCAATATTGTGTATTTGAAAATGTTAAAATATTTTCGTTATAAAGTTAAGCAGTGTGAATAATTTCAGTTTTGCAGTGAAATGTATATATATACAGTACGTTGCATATTACTTTCATATATTGATTTCCTCGCAACTACTTTTTATGTGCTTGTTTGTCTTTGTTATCCACCAATCGCTTCAGTCGCAGAATGCTGCCCGCGGTTGTAAGGCGTCTTCATCTGCACGCAAAGGCATTCATGTAGATTCTCATATTGTTTTGATGGCGTTACTTTTATATCAGTAGTACGAAATAAGTTTTCAATCCTACAACTTTAGTTCTGGGTATTCTAAGCTCGATTTTCGTTTCAACCGCAAAAATTCGACATGGCTAGTCTGGCTAGAGAGTAGAGATGTATATAAGTCGTTTTTTGTGTTCTTTTTAGAACCAAAACGAACACAATAATTTTTCTTTGCACAAATAATCTGATCATTTCGCTTTGAGATTTCATTTCGGTCATTTTCATTTCGCCTATCATGTAAACGTAGCCTTAAGGCTTAGACTATAGCCCTAGATTTCTCTCATGTTTACGAGCGGAATGGACCGTTTGGAGAATCCGATTCGGAAACAGTCTTTTTAAATGTCTTTTCAAGTTTCGATTAACCTACATCTGATTAAATGAAAATCTTTCATTTCGGGCGCAATGAAACGTCATGTAAACGTAGCCTAAGGGGTGCCACTAAACAGTCGACGGCACGCCTTTAAGTGTCTTGCTAAAGAGTACCCGTCCCACAGCCACAAACAACAAAGGAGGTTAACTGTTAACATAACATGGTCACCACTGGAACAGGATTTCGCAGGATTCATCATCTGAAAAGTCATCCTCATGGTAGCATGTGAAGTTGGTCGTTTATTGGTATCACTTGCTGAGCATGCGGCCACACTTCTGACTGACAGAACCAAGTCTAAACTACAGTCATGTAGCTAATTCATAATAAGTTAAATTCAGCATATCTATCATTTTACATTTTTTTTATTGCAATTCTTTATTGTGATTAATAAAAACGGTTGTGACTTGAAAAAATGTATCAAACAATTGGAAATAGTATAAAAAAAAGTAAAAAAAGCGAATCAAAAGCACAACGACTTAAACATCTCTACGTATGGCATACCAATTGCTGAATGCCGATGCATTGTTCGAGCAAGCGGTGTAAGGTCGTATTTATTGCTCTGCGTACCATGCCATGCTTGGTAAACGATTGACATTCTTTTTATGAGTGATGTTGTCAAAAGTATAAAATCTACCTGGGTCACTTTCGCTTGCAATTTTCTAATCATATTTTTGTTTGATGAAAAAGTGTAAGCCAGTCAGTAGTCCGCGACCACTGAGTAGCGAGTTACTGCTAGTTTGCCAGTAGCGTTTCATAGTATCAAAAATGCAGCCTCATGCATTGATGTATCGGCTGCAATTGCTCGATTTTGGTGTGACAGTGAGGCAAGTGTTTTATGGGTGTTATAGTTTGAAAGTAGCAACTTATATGAGTATAAGTTTATTAGGAGAAACTCGTTATTTTTAACTTTCAGTGATCCACTATTTTGCCCACTGTTTTAATGTTGACTTCTTCACATCTGCACATGCGATAAAAACAAATGACCCAACTGACCCACCTAATGTCCAGACTATCAAGCTGCTACAATCCAGGTTGACCAGTATTGGGAATAATCCTGGAGAGCAATACCTCAATCCTATCAGAAGTCAAGTGGTACGTTGTATTTTCATTGCTGTAACCGGCATCGTCTTCCAAATCGAATTATGTAGATGCAAGCCATCAAACAAAAAATAGCCTTTTTGCATTGGTTTAACGCCTGCAGACGATGAATCAATGTAAAAAGGACCGTTTTTGCTGGCTCTGAAATTGTGACTGCACCCGCTTTTGTTTTAGCTCTTAATCATATGCTCATTGTTTTACAGAGTAGTTGCAAAGGGAAGTACAGTATTCGTATTTCGTTGTACAAATTTAACCGTAGCCAAGCCATATAATGCGTGATCAGTCACATTCATCCCACTGCCGAAAATTTGTAGTATATATTTGCACTGTTATGTTTAGAATCTTTTGTTCAATACAACAGCATAATGATTCAATGAATACGAATACTGCATTACCTAGTTTATGATATGTTAGTGTAATATACTGTACTGGATTTGATTGGTTATGGGTTTCTTTTTCATCCAACTAAAAAGCTTTCTTCACAATGTAGAAGCGAATTACAGTCTAAAAGCGAAACCCAATCTATTGCATAATAAAGCTTTGTTTAGCAGTTTTACATACTTGTGGGGCATTTGGACCTGTGACGCAGTCCAGGTCACTGAGATTGGCATAGTGAAGTGTTTGCTTGCTGAAATGTTGTTATTTGTGAATTATTTCATCCACCATGTGCCACTGAATAAAGAGCAGTTTTGAAAATGCGTTGCTCAAGAGCTCAACACCAAAGTTGATTCAGCGCTGCTTGATTTTCCGTTTCTTCTCGCTCGAAGTCGGCCCTTAATTGAGCGATCTGTGCGGACTGATATTTGTTGCATGCAATTTAGTTTTGTTAAATTTATCTACCACTATGCTAATCCGCACGTAGAAAGGCCCCTGCCGTGATTGAAAGGTTGTGGTGCAACCCGCTACTATTTTTCTGAGCCAGTGGCTTGTGAATTAACAATGCAACGTGCTGTGATAAATTACAAATGCAGCTTGCTCCATTGTCTGCTGATTGGCCAATGATTAGAGTTTCCCCGAAAGGTTACGTAATGGCAGGAAGGCGGAAACGGAGAAGATCTGTAGAGCATTATCATAAGCCGCTATCATGCTTACTTCCATGCATTCATTCAACTTTTTCATGACTAGTGAGACTGTTTACCACCCACTAGCAAGTCACGTGATCCGGTTGAAAGCGAGCCATAAAGTTTTAAATGTAGTTTATTTTTAATCTGTGCACTTATAAATGTTAATGTGGTATGATACTATTCGAGTCTAAAATAAATTCCTTGTTTGGAGACACTACAGGTCACTGACAGACACTAGGTCAGACATCTGAGGTCATCAACTGGCGGCCCGCTGCGCTGATGTGCGACCCGCAGAAGGCATCATCATATCGCATTTAAATATTATTCAAATACGCCATCCAGTCTTAGGATTAATCCAACAATACCAAAAGGGCTTAAAACCGTACACTAACTAACTAACTGGTCACACAATCCCAATGAGTTGAATGAAAAATGAGGACAAACTCTCTATGTTGCGTTACAATGTTTTTTTTTTAGAAATCTTTTTCACATCCATGGTATTAGTCAAGTTCAGGTTTACATTCGGTTCAATACACAATATCAGGAAAAATATCATGTTAGTTATATTTATGTTAAAGTTACATCATGGAGCCACCGAAAAAAAAACAAACAAACAAAACAATGCGGTTATCCAAATCAAGCTCCCCCTACACGCTACAACGGCTGTTGTTCAGTTGAATAATATGTTTTCGTAGTCCCGTAGTAAGATGTCGTTTTACAAGTCATAGAGCGAAGCGTAAAATAACTGAATGCAGATCTACCCAAACTTAACTGTGAACATACGGTTGTGTTTCTCGGCAGTCGAGTGTAGCATGAATTCAGCGATAGACAAGTGCTTCGCCCATGAGGCTGGGCTCATCAGTATCGTACCACTAATTCATGTCACATAGTTCTCAACCGCTGCTTTTGTCAGTCAATTGAAGTCAGATATTGCCGACGCCAGGAAGATCGCTCCTTCTCAACTGAACATACGGTTGGTTGTTTCAGTTTGTAAATATTTTGTCACATTTGTGGGTTTGACCAATATTGTGTTTCATGGGTTACGATACAAACGTTTTTTTTCGTTGTTTCGGCAAAGTTTTAATTTACATTTTCTGGTTTCTTTTTCCTTGTTGCTGAAGCCTGTTTTTCGCTGGTAGTGGTATGTTTGTTGATCAGTTGGTCACTATTGTTGCTTGTACTGTGATGTGTAAAAAAAATTGCTTGAAACTTTTAATTCCAAAAGATCATTTGCGAAGCGACAAGACAACACCACTCTTCCTTAGTACGGTAATCAGTTCTGATGAAATCGAATGCTTGCACTAGTTAGTTAAACTTAGCTACGGCAGGCAAAAACGACTACAGGAAATCAGGCCCCAAATTCATGTTAATGTCACTTAGCTTCAAAGTATTACATAAACTTCACTTCATGGTGTGATAAGGCTTTATTTGTTGAATTGAGGCAAACTAAAAACCGATTCAATATGTTTTGGGGAAATTATACTGTCGAAGTTTGGCATTATTTTAACAAAAATAGCAAACTACTTTTTGGCATGCTTATTCCCTGGTGACCCAGTTTATAGAAATTTTCTATGTCAATTATAAGAGTTCTCTTACTGGAGAATTTATCTTGGGGCCAGTTACCCCGAAATGTCATGTTCACGTCATTCACAGTCAAGGCGGCACCAGACATGGCTTGTGTGAGGCCATTTATTTTGATTTAGTATTTTTTGAGCGTGTTGTGTAAGTGAATACTGGCTTTTCGATTTATGTGCCAAGCCAGTAGATTAAAAACAATCTTCTAGTCATGCAGCCGTGTAGTATGACTTTTTGTTATATTGACAAAGTTTGTTCATGCATAGTTGCATAATGCATATCATGTTTGCAGTGGTCTGTTGGTGCAGTTTTCCTTCTTACCGGCGGATGGACAGGAGTCGTCATAACCCTCAGCCTGTTTCTCATAGTGTCGTCGTCAGTGGAATTTATTCGCCGATCCTACTTTGAAGTGTTTTGGTACACGCATCACCTCTTTATTTTCTTTTACGGGTTCCTTGTTGTCCATGGAATTTCGTGAGTTTTTTTCCAGAATTTTACTCATTATATCTGTTGTGACTAATTGTCGTATAAAGCCAGTATATACATAAATAGACAAATAGACAATGATATTATTATAAATTTACTTAGCTCATTGGCCACGGTAAGTTTTGATTCAATTTAGGGATTTATCAGTTTACATAGGTCATCACCGAACCATTGAACTTCTTTTTTCATGGATCTATTCATTCACATTCTAAAGACCACAGTCACTCCATTGGCTATTGTTCTGCATTTATCTGATTTTCCTTTTTTACTTCTTGAACTGTAGTCAATACGATGCTGGCCGTTCTTCACTTCCAGTGCGCCTGGCTTAGCACTTTCGGCTTTGCCATCATTTTTAACTAATACCCTTTGCCTTTTGACGACGAAACCTTTAAAAACATCCATCTGTTTCCTCTCATCTGTTACTTTTGGAGTTATACTGCGGCCAATTGAGAGTCTAATCAAATGCATACAGTTTCTATTTTCTATTAAGCATTGACGTCACTCAAGTGGCTGATAAGTTTGAAATAATTTGAATTTGCTGTTCGATCACTATGTAGAGGTAGGGGAGGTGGGCGTGAGGGGTTTAGATAGAGATTTTGAACAAAGTATACTGAATGTCTTCCAATATCTTGTTGTATCCGATAATCAAGACTAAATTTAATTTTGAAAATATACGCCATCCCTACTTATAGATCGCATGGATTTTAAATTTAGGATGCAAGTTCGAGGGCAGACAGCTGCTAGTCTAAACGTTCACAACGCCACCAACTGTAGCTCAACCTCAGCTGCAATCAACGCATGGGGCACTCCACGGGGGTGTGTCATTCCGGAGTTTGAGGGCAGTGCACCTATGGTAAGTCACCGGCCAGTGTTAAGTATTTGCACATGGTTGTAGTTTTATAAAAATATTTTCTTTTAAATTGGCAAAATAGAAAATTTTTGATTCAATATAATCACACACACAGTGATATTGAAGGACGGAACTGACATTTACAAAACCTTCCACAATGATTAATTACATTCACTCAGCGAGGTTGATTTACGTTTTTTGATGATTTTAATAAAGATGGTTTGACATTGTAGTTCTAATAGGTCAGCTTGTTGCTCCCAGAGCAAAGTTTTTATGACACAAAACCATTTCTATGGATGAAATAACCATTCTATTTGTAGACTTGGAAGTGGGTGATCGCTCCTATGCTTCTATACGTCATAGAAAGAATAGTGAGGTTTGTGCGATTCACGCAAAGCGTCAAAATATTGAAGGTAATTGTCAGTATCATGTGATTAACTTCTCATTCAATAAAACAGTTACTTGCATTACTAAAAAAAAACCATAGGACTTGCAAATTATCAATTAAAAAATCATGAAACCAACTCAGTTTTTAGAGTCTATCCTGCTTTGCTCAGGAATCTTTATTGTCATGATTTGTAACAACACTGAGCACAAGGAACGCACTAGAGATTTAACACTGACATAACAGGCAGTATCGTGCAGTCTATGATTTGTATTTTTGTGATCTTACCAGTTCTTATCACAGATTACATTATAAAGTTTTATGTTTGTAGAGCCCCTTAGGCCCTTAGTGCAATGCGATCTTCCTCTGTCTTGCAGGTCATTAAGCATCCGTCTCGCGTCATTGAAATACAGATGCGGAAGAAAGGCTTTAAGGCAGAAGTGGGACAATATGTCTTTATACAATGTCCGAAGCTTTCTCAACTGGAATGGCATCCGTTCACTCTGACGTCGGTATGTGGTCCACTTGGTATTTGCTGCGATATTTTTGGCATTTGCTCCTAAAATTCTGCTATTTTTTATTTCTTTGATTATTTTTTGCTGGTGTTAGTAGTTAGTACTCTTTTTTCAAATCACCAATCAGTTTTTTAATCTCCTAGAAAAAGTGTAAACTAATCACCTAGAATCCAGAATGTGGGTTAAATACGCACTGAGCAAGTCATAATTTACGCCATTTCCTAACTAACCTTAGTAATTCAGCACCTACACATTCCCCAGGAGTAAGTCTCGTGTTTTTAATTGTGCTACCACCCGTGATGTACTGAAATCGTTTTATAGCTAGATGTGATAGAAATAGTTCTAGTGAGAATAAACTAAGTTTATTATACTGTAGTTAATAAAGTAAAAATTTAATCTGAAAATACACAATTAAGGTAGACACTTAACACTGTGGACAAATCGGTTGCAGGCTATTGGAATTGGCTTAGTGCTTGGAGTTTTAATTTTAAAACTTTTTTCATAGTCTTCGTTTCGCATTTTCATGCGAGAGATACCAAGGTGGCTGTTTCCTTCCATTTTTTTCTCAATGACCAGAGAGCCTATATTTTTGCAGGCTCCTGAGGAGAACTACTTCAGCGTTCACATCCGCATTGTTGGAGACTGGACGTCAAACATCAGTCGCGCACTTGGAGCTGACGGAGAAGGAGCAGAGGTGAGTGTACTATCAGATTTTTGTAAGCAATAGGCTGCGCATTATTTTTGCTGCATACTACCATTTCCATGCAATTTCACCATCACAAGATTAGCAGATATTTATTTGCATACTTTCAGTTGATTCCGGCGAGTTTTGAGATATTGAGCTGACCTTTTACTTACACAAGTAATTTGCATGCTAATCACGCAATCGGGTCGACCAAGGTGACTTTTACGCACAGGCCATATCAACGTGCAAGCTTTAAATTTAATTGAAAACTGATCTGCCAGACTTGGTACAGTAGCACTGAGAGTCGATACTCGATAGTATAAGTTGTTAGTGTGAGTATTAACTGATAAGTAGTAACTGTAGTTTTTGTGTATATATCTTGTGTGATTTTGGACAGATTTTGTTCTACTGCTATTACGCAAACGTTGGACCAGAGTTTTGTATTTGTGTTATAAATCCGAAAAGCATCTGGCAACATTGATAAGTAGGAAAGATTTGTATTTTTTAAACCGGTGGTTTAGCAGTAATTTGAGATGCAGTGACCATACTTTGGCAATTTGGATTTTCAATGCTATCATTTCAAAGAGTAAGTAGACTACATTTGTTGAGTTCAAAATCGAAATTGCATCAGCCTCCAATCATTAATTTATAAATTCAATTTGCGTGTGGCAAGACATGTGTTTCTAACAAACAAGTCTTTGTAAACTCTCTCCTTTTAAATGAATTGTAGTTGGAAATGTACTGCGATAATAATAGTTTGTCGTCGTCTTCAGGTGTTGCCATCATGGAAGATGCCACGTCTGGCTGTGGATGGTCCTTTTGGTACGGCCAGTGAGGACGTCTTCACTTACCCCGTCGCCATCTGTGTTGGTTCAGGCATTGGGGTAACCCCATTCGCCTCCTTGCTGAAATCAGTGTGGTGAGTTGGTGCTAAAATTTGTTATGGTCGGGTAATAGATTGAGTTTATTATTTATTTGATATGTTTACTTTCATTTTGTGTCGTTGTTCGCATCGACTGAATTTGAATTTTTTCTGAGTTTTTTTTTACCCGATTCAGAGAAAACGCATGAGCAAATATGTGGAATCTGTGTCCCAAAGGTATTTATGTGCTGGAAGTATAGTAGAGTGCACCTTTTTTCACTTTGGAAATTAAAGTTGTATCATTAAAAATAGTGGAAATTTCAGATCAGAACACCAAGCAAGATAATCACATTTTACCTGGTATTAAGTTTATTGTAGCTAACAGATTCAATTCAAACATGCAGATTGCAGAGATAACTGTTGTTATTGGAAAATCTGTGCTATCTTGATGCACAAACTTTCGCTATGACTGAGAGATAGTGGTTTCACATGCGAGCTTCTGGAAATTCGCTTTCACTAAATTTATTTTTTCAACCGTCTTTTCTACGCCATATCTTGCTTGCTGCTGTTAATGTAATTTTATTGTTGACAAAGTTAAATCATAAATAGTAAAATCCCTGTCAGTATCTAACTTGCATCCAGCAGATGTCACAACTATCACCTCTACCGCTTGGAACGGCACATGGCGAATTTGGTAAATACGCATTCACACGACTGGTGGTTTTAAGCTTGTAAAAGTTTCGTTCGAAATAGTACAATTTGACCAATTGGCTTCAAAAAATATTTTGCCTGCCTGAATTCTACTACCAGAGTAAGGTTGCCGGCTCACTCCGCAACTGCCTTTTTGCAGATGCTCTGTCCATAACACATCCTATCATGTCCAACAGGTACAAGAACTTGAATCCTGAAAAGGAGCTGTCTTTAAAAAAAGTATATTTCTTCTGGATATGTCCTGAAGTGCATGCGTTTGAGTGGTTTGGTGACATGCTCATCCACCTTGAGCAGCAACTAGCGGAAACAGGGCAACAAAATCTAATTGAATATCACATCTATTTGACCAGGGGATGGAGTTCGAAGCAGGTGAGTACTGATAGACGCTATCCAATATTTTTTGACGTCTATTCTCTGGTGTTACCCTCTCAGAAGAGGTACTTTGTTCCTCGTTGGTGAGTGGTTTAACAACGAGGTCTGACAATTGTGTAGAGACGGTCTATGCTCATCCATCCCTGTCTCGGCAAGGGTAGGCTATGCAGTATGCATTTTGTGACTACTGGGTATTAGAATAAATTATTAGCTCTTTTTTATGCTTCAACTCATGGCCTACTCAAATAACTCTATTTATCTTGTACGATCCCCATGGTTAGCTGCAAAGTTCTCACTTTCAGAAGCTAGCAGTTTACAGGTATTTGCACAAGTACATTTGATGTGACACAAGACAGTTGCCTGGGGCTATAATGGCCAGTGGCGTACGCAGGAAGGGGCATTGGGCCATGCTGTTATAAGAGCCCACTAATTTCAGTTTGTTTAATGTTTTTGGGCTAAGTTATTTGAAATGAAAAAAATGTTGCAACTATTGCTGCAAAAGCTCGAGTTTCAATAGCTTAAATTACGCAAGACCCTATTTACCGCTTCAAAACCCCGATTAGTGGGCCCACATCTTTGTTTAGGGGTCACTCATATTCACATTTAGTTGGTGTAGCGTTTTTCGGTAATTTTAAATAAAAAACAGTACTGCTAGTACTGCTACAAAAACTCGACATTTTATAGCTTAGGCTGCATCAATAAGTTTTGTATTGTTGGTTGGCATTTGGAATGACTACTTTAAATCGGCGAAACCAGTAAATTTATGCTACCTTGTTGGAATTTACAGAATAAATAATAGGCCCACTACGCTCTCGCTTTCTTGGAAAATGTGTTTCAACAGTTGATAGTATAACTCTTGTCCAAAGTTAAATGCTCATAAAACGACGAAGATGTTCAACTGGTGGTAAGAGAAACGGTGCTCACACAGTTCTGTAGGGTAGGCCTTCTTTTTCGCTATGTATGCCCACGTCCAGAGAGCGAAAATTTTTGTTTAGTACCGTAATAAGTTGCATTCGATATTGAAACTTTCAGAAAGGTTCGATTCTTGCTTTAATCTGAAACCATTGTCTGTTAATCGAACTATTACAGTTGTTAGTTATCCGTTTAGGCCTACTAGCATGTTTTTCATATTTACATATCTAATAATTCAATCCAAAAGTACAGTGACATACGCAAAGACCGTGAGTAGGCTATATATTTTACCAAGAGATAGTTTCGGCTATCTTAAACTTTGGTCAGATTATTAAGTAGCATTAGGCTACTCTAAATAAAAAAAAATGTCAAATTACATCGAACGCTTCCCTCCTCCAGTAAGAAAATCCTGCGTTCTCCACTGAACATGTACTCAATACGCGTGGTTCATTGGGTTGAGTAAGCTAACTAGGTCATTTATGTTAAACATTGTATGCGACGTCAAGAGTGTTATATCACATTTTTTTTGTTTTCAATACATTTAAATGGGTAAACTAGTTGCTGTAAATTAAAAAAAATTATCGTCAATGCAAGCTAAGTATGGTAGGCTAATCTTACATAATATAATTTACTGGTTATTATTGGGAAATGAGTGTTTTTTCAATTCGTTTTCGTTTCAATACGAAACATTTTTGAATTG
Source organism: Aplidium turbinatum (assembly GCF_918807975.1). Lineage (NCBI taxonomy): Eukaryota > Metazoa > Chordata > Ascidiacea > Aplousobranchia > Polyclinidae > Aplidium > Aplidium turbinatum. The sequence continues at coordinate 27,299,346 of NC_137475.1, read as the reverse complement.
CCTTTCCCCCCATTGAGATCATCCTGCGTACGCGACTGATAATGGCTGTGGGGATGTGCTGCTACATCTATCTCTTCCACTTTTTGCTCATGAATTTGTGAATAGGCGAAGAAAATCTTTGTCCACGAGGAAGATGACCGGGATATAATCACAGGACTGGAACAGAAGACAAACTATGGCAGGCCGAACTGGGACGACATCTTCTCCAAAGCGGCCACCGAGCATCCTAACACTCACATTGGTGTTTTTTTCTGTGGCGTCGCTGCGCTGTCTCATACGGTGCGTTGTGATTGTTGGCACAGAAGCGTAGATTACGATGCTTACAGTGTCTGTGCCTGCGTAGTTTTGACTTTTTCTTATCAATGTTAGCGGCATTTTCATTCTGACCTGTAAATAATTGTTCACAAGAGAGTTGTGAAGAATCACTTTCAAGTATGAGCTTATTATTTCTAGAGTGGCCCTCAGGCAATATTTTATCTGTTCTAAAACCTCATAAATAAAAAAAAAGAAATTTGTGGTTTCATAAGTAAGTTTTCATAAGTCAAGACAAAAAAGAGCTGAACATTGAGCAACCGACACATGTTTTGATGTACGTTTGACATCATGACAACAGCCGAAAAAATACTATTGCATTGATTTCCAATTCCACGGAGCCCTTGAGGGTCCGTGCTTGCACCAAAAACCTGACCAAAAATTGTTTAAAACTATTTAACCAAATGGTATTTAATCGCTATTATTTCATGAAAGATTCGGCATTGAAAAATTAGTTGTCCATAGAAAGTGGTTGATTAGAATTATCTTGATTTGAAGTTGTGACAACTTTTCTCTTTCAGCTTCACAAGATGTGCAACAAGCATTCAGGAAGTGGTGTCTTCTTTCATTATAACAAGGAGAACTTCTGATTCCTCACCTTTACCCGTATATGTACCTTATTATTATTATTTTTATAATGGTGTAATTAACCGAGATATTTTTTCTGTATTTTATTGCCAATGAAATGTGATGTGCAATAGCTTATCTCCTGTTGTGGGATTGTCTTTGTACTCGCTGAGTAGAGTGGATAGATGCGTGTTGTCAAGGTAAGTACCTTCCAAGCCTTAGCGAGTCTGACTTTCCTGATGATGAGATACTCTCAGAATCCACCACTTGGCTGCCTGAATATTCTTTCTTCTATGTCGACCACTGTTTGGCCAATGTTGACTTATATCTTAAAGCATCTAACAGTCTTACATCTGGTTTCACATTTTTCCAATCTTGTCAGTTGATCGTTGCTCGATGTCGCCATGACGCACTTAGTATGGTATACTTACCTAGACAACAAATCAACTGTTTTTTTACGTTGATTCACGTTGAATCAATGTAAAACAGTTCAATTGCTGTTTGGATATTACATCGCATTTTTGCGGTGTTAACCCGGTCAATAAATTACTTCTGTTTTACATTGATTCTTCATCTACAGACCTTGATAAAGAGTAATTTACTGACCGGGAAGCTATCCCCACATCATTGTTGGCTTTATGTCTTTCTGGCAGGAACGCCTAGTAAGAGCATGCGCGGCATTTTCACAATTTTTGATTTGGCGTGATGCACGTCTGCTAATTTTTCACCTTCATTGCTTACTCAACAAATCTCACGCAAACCCATGTACTACCAGCAAAGCAGAGCGCACTTTTAGTGTGCTTTGTCTGACAAAAATTACCTCCGATTTACGATGAATTACCGAGGGTTGAGTTCTTTTGTGCTAAGTGTTTATTCTGTCAAGAGATGAAATTCCAAACATCTCCTGGTTGTGCCACTGTAAGACGTCGTATCTATAATACTGCTCATTGCGCACGTCCTCAAAACTGCTATGTCCAATGACGGAACGGATTGTTTAAACGTATTTTTGGAATTTTGACGTATTAGAGCAAACCTAATAATAACTAATCATATTTTTTATGTTGTCCACTGATTTTCAATCAAAGTGACGACTTATCATTTTGCTCTCTTTGCAATTGTATCTGTTTTTTATCGCCTTATGTGTAGTAATCCTTGATGCTGTACATAGCTTCGATGGCTCAAACAATTATCTTGTTTCTATTGCTCAAACTACCAACGCCTTTGTCACGTCATTTGAAAACTGCGTTCCTGACTTGCTCTTCCCAAACGCAGCATATCTTATTGCTATTTCAATGGTGTTTTTGATTATATTGCTATTTTTTCTGCGTTTGTTACGTTTCATAGTTTTATGGCGTGTTTAACATCTTGTTTATTTTTATTTTATCCTTTCAGCCTTCGACACTTTTAAATTACTTGATCATCTATCTTAGATGCACTTCATAAAACGATTGTGGCAATATAAATGACTAATTTGTGCGATGTCATTAATTGTATTTGTGATCATTATACTCAGATTAACTTAACGATGTTCCGATTTGCGATGCAATTTTATTTTTTTACGAGTTTTCCTTTTAGCGTATGGCTTGACTGCATGAAATCGCCCTGCAATTTTATCATGCCATGCCCAACAACTTTGTACAGCTTTCAAGTGGTTCTTGAGGAAGGGAAACGGAACTTCCCGATTTGTTGAATAATTTTGCCTTTGCGATGTAACAGTTTATTGGACTTAAAAATATTTTTTGTTGAATAATCGTGTCACTTTCAATGAATAATATTGATTGTTACCAAACTTCAAATTAAAAAATGATGTTCTCCTTCAACTAGGATTATCCCCCATTCCAGTTTTCACAAGAATCATTGCCACCCCTTAGTTTTTCTAATCATCTTGTTAGTTGTTGATTATACCAGCGCGGATTTTTTGGTAGTAGACCAGTTCTGATGTGACTTGATGCGAACAACCACCAATGCTTATAGCGATTATTGACCCCATACTAAACTAACATCGCATGATGTGTCGAGCTCAGTATTAATTTGAATCCCGCAGATTTAGATTTCCTCCTTAGGCTATGAGATTATATCATGTGATTATATACATTGCACTTAATTTGTAAACTAACTAACAGTGGACTACTGTACAAAGAAAAGACATTGCAATGATTGTTAATTTGGTACGAAAACGATCTATTTCCACAAAAGGGCGTCTATAACACCTTTATAACCATTATGTGAATTCCTAGTAACGTCATGCCGCCGACCGATACAACATAATTTTTCTCATAACTTTATATTTTAACTATGCCTACATGATTAATATGCTTGTTTGTTCTTGTGTAATATTCTCTTGTTCCAGTCAATTGTTGTCCCAGCCGATGGATGTCGTCTCTGTGGATGCATCTGGTTGTTGTTTGTGTATGTCAACTTATTTTACTATTATGATGAAACGTTGGTTATCGATATGTTGTTCCTCAAACATATCAACCGCGTCAGGACAATCTTTGGCTCATTGCAAATTTGTACTTGGCTATAATTTTCATTTGTCTTCGCATTACTTTTGACGGCTCCAGCATTTCTTATAGCCAGTTTTATTTTCGATACTGCGTTTGCTCGACTAGCCTACATCAAGCAGCAAGAACGTGTGGCATCTAGTTAGAACCAGTGCAGAGTTGATCTTGTTTATAATGCCGACAACACAAAACGCTTTCAACAGCAAACTCGAACTTGTCAAATGCTTTCGGCTTATTGCGAAGGTGGACGCGGAATCTTTATACTTATGTTGCTGGCGAAGGTTAGGGTTTTGGACTTAGGTCTTTTTAAGTTTCAATGTTGTTGATTTCTGCGCCGTTATTTGAAACTTCTCATATGTTTTATATATTTAAGAACGTATATTTTCATTAAGTTGTGCATTCCAGAGTTTATTGACTGGTTTGTAATGATGCTGCGTGTGGTTGTTGCTCTGTGGATGGTGGCATGCTCCGTTGATGGCTTCCTCCACCTTAGCAAGATCAACTTCGATCGTCAAATGATGGTGATGAGGCGGACTCCTAATGATCGTGATATGTGGATCGAACAGAAATTGGATAACTTCCACTCCTCCGACCATAGAACGTGGATGCAGGTTGGATCTATGAAGGATAAAAATACCTTTCTTTATCTTGTCTTGAACTATTTTTCCTTAGCTTCGTCTTATGAAATTGTTTGAAGTTAATCAGAAAATCAAGTTTTTCAGGTATTGTGTTGTTGACACAGATTTAAATGAAATTCGAGCAATTCATTTCTATTGTCTGACTGCATCAAACTCCACCGAGTGTTGGGACCTCAGCTTCTCTGTGTACTTGTGAAACTTATAAGAATCTCCCGTTTGTATTGTTTCCGTGCTTAAGGCAATATTTATCGTCCGTGCTGACTACATGATGTCGAGCACAATGCCCCCACGTCACTATATGGATGTTACAACAGCTTTAAACAACATTAATTTGATGATTTACAGAGGTACTTCAGAGAAGATAAATTTTCTCAGCCTGGTGGTCCGGTGTTTCTACAAATTGGTGGCGAAGGTCCGGCAAATCCCATCTGGATGGACCATGGTCACTGGATAACGATGGCAAAGCAGCTGGGAGCTTATTGCTTCATGATTGAGCATCGTTACTATGGCAAAAGCCACCCGACGAGGTGAGGCCTTGCCGTTGTATTTGTATTTCATGATGTCCAAAATTGCTTAGGATGACTCCGACAGCCGCTAATATAGTGCTTTATCGCATCACAAGGTTTATATTTTGTTCAGCGATGCAAGCACAGCCAACCTGTCGTACTTGAGCAGCGAGCAAGCACTGGCGGATGTAGCCAACTTCATCGTGAACACGACATCAAAGTATGGACTCGATGGGAGGAAGTGGATCGTTTTCGGTGGATCCTATTCGGGTGCGTGACTTGGTCGTTATGGGACACCGCTAGGAATTCCTTGTACGCGACTATACAGTCATGATATGCGGGATTGGCCTATCTTCAAAAGTCCCGGTTTACATTGATACTTCTCTCATAGGTTTAGAGAGCGTAAATATCCCCATTCAATTAAAAAATAACAGCCGAATTAGATTAACTTTTGTGATGTTTAGTCGCCTTGATGCACCTTGATATTGTGTGTGGAATTGGATGGAATACAAAACTTGTCTTGGTGATTTTCGCAGCTTTAAAGAACCTTTTCTACGACTAAGTTTCAAGCAAGGCTGAGAACAATACTTCCGGTGTCGTATCGAAAACTAATTTGACGTTTTATTATGTTTGTTCTGTGACCGCATCATTGTATGCAGGTGCTCTCGCCGTGTGGGCCCGCATGAAATACCCCCATCTGGTGTCCGGCGCTGTATCATCCAGTGCCCCCCTTGATGCCATGGTGGACTTCTCAGGTATTGTAACTTAACAAGTGTTGCTGACTAAAAGATATTACTCTCAATGTTTTATGCGTATTGCTGGGGTTTTTACTTTTCAATTTGACCGTAAATTACATTGCAGCATACCTGGATGTGGCAAGCAATGCCCTGGAAAGATTTGGTAGCGCCAGTTGCGTGGAGAACCTCTCTGTGGCCTCCAAGAAAGTAGCTTCTTATCTCAAGACAACGGACGGGTTGAGGTTCTTAGAGAAATTGTTCAAACTGTGTACCCCCCTGAGCAAGCTGGAATACGACAAGGATAACCTGCAGCAGGCACTTGCAGGCAACATCATGGGAGTGGTGCAGTATAACAAAGATAACAGGTGTGACAGCTTGCTATAGAGAATTTTGTTTAGTTTTATACTGACAAAAGGCGAAGTTTTGCTAGCACAAAAAATGAAGAACCTGAGGCATGCCTTGGAATGAATCACTAATCCGTTTCTTTGCGCCGAAATAACATTTTTTACTATATGTCACGTGACCTGATCTGAGACCTTACTGGCAACCGTTGTTAAGTCATGTCATAGTCTTCTCCGATCCAAAGATCATTAATAGAAGGGAAGATAAACGGTAAAAGAAATAAAGGCAGACCAAGAATGATTTGGACAACAAACATCACAAAATGGACAAAATTAACTTATGAAAGTGCAGTACGCACAGCTCATGGTCGAGAACAATGGCGCATTGTATCCAACCCTCCATACGAGGAAAGAACAAAATAATGATTCGTCTTCTGACTCTTCTCCCCATTAGTATAAATCTAGGAGTGCCGTCAAGAGCGAGTTGTCGTATTTCTGCGGTCATGCTACTCGTTTTACTTTTGATAAATATTAAGTTACCGTGATGCAACATAAATATTCCCTACCAACTTTACACAATTTGGCATTTCAGAGCGTTTGAAGGTGGCGCGGGAAGCGACGTCACAATCGATACGATCTGTCAGACCATGGACAATGACTCCCTGGGTGACCCCGTTTACCGCTACGCAAGGTTCAACGACATCATAATGGAAGCGTACGAGCTCAAGTGCCTGGATGTCAGCTACGAAAGGTGGGAGGATGCAGTTAGTTTCAAATGTATTGTGACTTCATTGAACTAATAGTTTTTGACTCACATATCTTCCCAGAAAATTGATTTTGTAATATTTGCTGAACATGAGGTCATTTTCTATATTTTGGTTTCTTTAATTTTTGGTCAAAAATGGTTTTCACATTTTCATTTTTGATGATAACCTGCACAACTTTTGTTGTTCATGCACGTGGTTATCAGTGGCTTTCAAAATTGCGATAGTCTGACTGTACCTGTACACTATAGTATATACATTATACACAGTACACACTGTACAGCACAGCACACTACTATACTGAGACACCGAATAAGTGCGCTTTAAAGTTTATATCAATTATTTGTAATTTTTTCAAGACAAGCGGATAGACCAACAGTTATTAATTATGCCTTTCATCGAAACACCAAACATCTCTTTCCAACACTCTTCTGTGTCACCTTTCTTGTCACACTCCGTTCAGCGGGACTTGGCATTATATCGTCGTTTACTATCACTTGTTGCTTCAGCTATCTGACGCAAATGAGGGAGAGCAGCTGGGAAAAGGCCACGGGGGCCAGACAATGGGTCTATCAGACATGCACAGAATTCGGTTGGTATCAGAACAGCGACTCCAACGCCCAGCCCTTCATCGGCTTCCCCCTCAAGTTTACCATAGATCAGTGCACCTCGGTCTACGGGATCACTCCTGATCAGGTGAGTCGTCTGACTTGTACCACAAGGCCGGTCACGTGGTCCTTATACAAATTTACAATTCTAAAAGAGTTCAAATAAATTGAACCAATCTGATCTGGAAAATTGCGCCATATCTCGTGAAAAGACTTTTCCAGGGTTTTTGCACCCGCGCCATATCCTCTTCATCACTCGACACTTCATCATCTGGGTAGTGAGTAGTATCCGTACCCGGGAATGCTTCTCTGCTGTTGCATGTCGTATTTACAACTTTGAATCACAGTGTAATAAAATATGAAACAGAAGATTCGCATAAACATTGTCCTAACCAATGCACTAAAATTGTATTTGCATAAATGTCAGTGTAAATTTTTTTGTGATGGTCTGCGTAGCTACGGGAATTTTTCTTTCTGTTTGTTCGTCGTATCCAGGCGTACGCCCGGTGATTGAAGACTTAGATTAAGTGGACGGGAAGGCAAGGAAGCCAATCTACGTGTCCACCTTCAGACATGCCTTTAAGTGTCCTGCCATAGACACAGCCGCATGCTCTTGAGCGGTGTCGAACCGGCGCCCTTTCGAACGTCGTTCCAGGGCTACTATTGCAGCTTTTGTGTGATAGGTTTCTAGTTAATGTTTAAATATAAATCTATGTTTTCAGGTAGAACAAGGTGTCGCAAGGACCAACGAGCAGTACGGGGCGTTCAAAGTAGCGGACGTGGTCAGCAATGTGACCCTGTACAACGGAGGGGTAGACCCTTGGTCCAACGTCTCCTATGTTGACCACAGTGGAAGGTGAGACCTCCATCGATCGATTATGTATCGGACTTTTTTCAACTAAAACTTCCGATTGTTGCATTTGACTTAAGATTTACGTGACCGTATTTTTCTTGCAGTGTGAAGCGAAATCTTTACAGTAGGAGTGCACGACCTCAAAGCTTTGAAAAAACGTCTAAAACACCCGGAATCTTCACAACACTAGTCCCCGACACGGCTCATTGTGCCATCATGTATCCCGATTCTCCTAACGATTCCCCAGCGCTTAAAGATGCGAGGAAGGCTGTGGAGCGGGTGGTTGCTTCTTGGTTCGGTGTTCCTTCTGGTAAACTGCGTGTCCTATGATCTCATCACTTGAACTTAGCAGCCTCATCCTTTTCCAACCCATGCTGTTTATTACGTCACAAGCAATTGATTCCTTTGAAAGTTGTTGCAAAGTCACTGATCAGTCATCGGCTTTATGAGATCTGTTTGCGCCAGTCTTCCATTTGCGTTGCTGATCTTTCCACGATCATACAAACCTTACAAAAGCGTCGCACTTGTTATCAAATTATCGTGGTACTTCCAATATGTGCTTTACATATCGTAAGACCATCTGATCATGTGCGATGTCATGTCACTAGCCGTGCGTTGGAATCAGCGCAGCTTGAGTTATTTTCAACCAATACTTCCAACAGTAGCAAAGCTGCTTTATTAGTGATTTTAAATCTGGTATCAAAAACATTATATGATGGTGAATCATTGCAAGTGTTCCCAACTTCTTATCTAAAGCGCCTGATAAAGTCTACAAATTACAAATCTTGATAATTCAATTCTTCGTTTTTATCATTGACCGTTGTGCCTGTTACTCTTCATGCAGTGTTTTTTATGGTAGTGACGGTCTTTATTTTTTATGTCCAAAGACATTATATCGATGGAAATGTGACGCTTTTACCTGACTACGTGCAATCGACTTTATGAATAAATTGTGATTACTCATGAATGACGTCATCGAAGACCTGTTCATAATTACAGTGCTGTCGAACCAGGTTTTATCTCTGCGGCTCAGCTGCTGCTATTGGGAAGTTTTACATAATGTCGTGATGAGCATTCGCAAGTGTAGGAAGAAGATAAGTTTTGGGCATGCCAAAGAATTCATACCCAAAAGTGATCAAAAGCACTCACTTATGAAATATGCATCACCTACAGTAAAACGTTGCAACTATTCATACATGTGATATTTTTTACTTGCTCAATTGCGTTACCACATATGACTCTCACTCTAGGTACTTCATCGTATTAAAATGAGAAAATTTTGGTTCTTTTCTTTTGCGTCTCAAAAAATATTGAAAGAAATGTAAGTTCACGATAGTAAATGTGAACATGGTGCGACAAATCCCATGGTTACGAGCCGTATCAATAACTGTTTTGTGAGAGTAACTCCTCAAGATTCTCACTTCTATAGGGTGGCCCAGCGAAGTGTGGACAAATAAGTTTTTTTTTTCAGTTATATGAAAGCCAACAAAAACAACTCATTTATAAAATAAAAGGAAAATTTATTGTCTTTATTAACATCCAAAAATTATTCAGCATATCCACCCTTCATTTTGATAACCTGGTGGAGACAAGAGATCACACGTGGCACGCACAGTTTCAGTGACAATTTCTGCCCAAGATTTGGTCAATTTTTGCTTCTGAACCTCAACACTTTAGTGGGATATAGCGCAGGACGTCTGCTCCAAAATAGACCATGTCCTAAAAGCCATTGGATTCAAATCAGGTGAAGATAGAGGCCATAATTCCTTACGCCAAAACTACTTTAAATTTTCTTTCCACCACTCCTGAACCAATCTGGCTGTGTGAGGTTGCTCCATCCTGCTGAAGTGTAATCCCCTCATTTCCACTGACTGTCCTCACCTAAGGACAAACTTCATCCTTTAGCATCTTTAGATAAACATGTTGGTTGATTTTGACACCGGCCTCGAAGAAAATAAATAGGTTTTGAGACCCGTGGAAACCCCTTCCCAACCATTAACAAAGCTGGTTTTTGCCTCCTGAAAGAAGTTTGACGTTCAACAGGCACTGAATTTTTAGATTTAATCCAAATCCGATCACTTTTGGTTGTTGTGTATGGCTTGAACGGTGAATAATTTCTCATGTCCAGAGAACTTGTGGCTGCATGCCAATGCCACCAAGGAGCTTTATTCAGAAGAACCTTTGATCTTTCGAACCTCTTCTTTGTGGCATCAGAAAGAAGTTATCCCAATCAAAAATAAAGAGCCTAAAATGTAGGTACTAAACTCATGTTCATGATATTTAAAATTCATACTATAGTATCTACAATACATTTTTCACTCTTTTCTTCAAACTCTTTTTTATAATTTTTGTGTGTCTGCGGGCCAAAAATGATACATTGTATAACAACCGGCGCGGGCCATACAAAACGTCTGGTGGACCGGATTTGGCTCGTGGGCTTCTTTGGACACCCAGGGCCGGAATTAGCTGATGGGGGGCCCGGGGCACTTTTAGATCGGGGGCACCCCTGCAAAAATTTTTTTCAAGCCTACGGCGCGAAAAACCACCTCTGCGTCTACAGTAGCATCAATCCAGCACTGCACAGCATTTTGCAGAAACTTCAAAGGCTAAAAGGAAGAAAAAATAACACAAAATCACATTTTTTCCACGTAGGGGGGCCCTTCAAAAGTCGGGGGGCCCGGGGCACCTGCCCCCTCTGCCCCCCCTAAATCCGGGCCTGTGGACACCCCTGATTTAATTTAACCCTTTCCGGACTTTTTGCAATGCAAAGTTACAGATCACACCATCAAATGATAAAATTTTGCGACGTCTGTATTGATGTACAGTGTAGTGGCACTATTTAAAGATGGGTCACTCATATACAGCTGCAGTAGTGCAACGACATCCCGAGCGCGGTAGTGGTGGGGATGAACAGAGAACGGCGTCTATGTTCTTCGTAATAGTTTATTGCGATTGCACAAGCCAACTTGACATATTGGAACAAAATAGGGAAGACCGGTCTGACGAAACTAAGCGTTTCAAATAGGATATAAAACTGATTGAAATCAATCTTGAAACTGAAGCCCATAACGAGAGTTTTTACAGTTGGAGCACGCTGCTTTTCTTGAAAACTTGAAACTACTTTTCTACATTCGACTGCACGTTGAAACATATAACAAACTTACATGTTGAAAACCAATTCATTCCATAACTTATAGAAACTTACATACCAAGAGTTACCTTACATACCAAGACTCCTACTAGTTTTTATCCTCTCGAAATAAGACACAAGACGTTGCAGTTTAAGAACCAGCTTTGATTACAAACATGCGCCCCGACTTGTTGATTGCACACAGCACATAACAGATCAACAACGCAGATAAACACAAAATCATGTAATTGCAACGTAATGCGAGAGAGCAAGTATGCGCTCTGTGAAATTCCAGCCTTAGGATTTGTACGCTACGCAGGGAAAAACAGTAGGCTAAGCCTGTAAAGCCGCCAGGATTCCAGAATCGATTATTTATGAAAAGACGTGTGCAGTGCCCGCAGGAGCTACACACAACATGTATACTGTAGTTAGGCTTTTCAATCGGTTTTGAGTCCTAGTGGAGCGCAAACAATTCTTTACAAATTTTCTCTGTGCTGAAATCTCGTTCTCAAATCGCAACCGTTGGGGGTAGCTACCGGAAAACAAAAAACAATTCATGACAACAAAATTATTTGGAAAACGTTTCGAAAGTTGCAATCAATGATTTCCTTGGGTAGAGATTATGGAGTGGTTCGTTCTGGTTTGCAGCTGAATTTTGCTGTAGCTTTCTGTCAAAAGTACCAACTCATCTAAAATGTTTTGAGAAATGTCATTGTTGTACAAATGGTTAAAATTTGTTCCACATGCCTGCAACTGCATATCATATACCACAAAAACGAAGAAAACTACTCGTTTTTCTTTTACGATGTTTTGCTAGGGAGGGAATTTGCCCGGCTTCCCTCCTCTCTCGGAGCCCCTGCTTACAAGCACCGTCTGGATGGTTGAACTGCTAACATAAACCTCTTTAGCAAGTTTTCTGTTGCTCCTTCCAAGATTCCGTTGCAAATTTTCTATAATGTTTTTAATGAGTTTTTTGGTTCTTACAATCAGACATCTCTGGGGTGCTCCCAACCTTTGGAAAGCTACGACTCACAATACCTTTCAAAACCTTGAAAATCTTAGGCGATGACCCCTTATGACAATATGACAGTGCGTTTCAATGATCTCATTTGAACTCTTGGCCATGGGTGTAAATTTAATTTTCCAAAAAAAAAAAATAAATAAAATAGTAACCTAGGATGATTATACTATAAATCTGTAATAAATACAAGTAAGTTAGTAGTCGGGAAATGTGTTTGAATTTAATCCAATCTACGCTTCGCTGGGCCACCCTGTATTTGATGAATATATTCAGTCTCTCAGCATTTCTTAAATTGTATTTTAAATAATTTGCAAGCATCACAACATTGTAAATGATAAACTTAATAAGCCTAGACCAACTGGACACTGGGCAGATAAAAAGAATTTTTCTCACAAAAATGAAACAACTAAATCAGAATACAAATGATTATAATACACTCGTAGTAAAATTGATTTTAAAAGATTAAACGTAACAAGACACGATTCTTTGCAGTTTTCAAACTACTATCATACAAGTTTGCAGTTTTCACATTAACCAAACACGACCACATGCTTGACCAACTGACAACATCAGATTCGGTAATACTGTCGTAGGCTACATTATAGGGTACTTTGTATTTTTTTTATCACATCGGTTTGTATGCTTGTATCGGTAGTGAAAACAAACTTGGATATAAACTGCAGTAGAAACTTCAGCTTCTGTTCGTTCTATCCGTTCTATCCATTCTTGGAATCTTTTAATAACAGTGACAGTGATTATTCTGTGACAAGAAGATAGTTCAAGAAACAAAATACAAAATTAAATTATTTCGAACATTATGTATATTTTATTATTATATACATTATGAAATGTTTATCCAGAAACAAAACTAAAAAAATACGTAATCCAAACTGAATTTGACAATCATCATCATCATCATCATCCGTTCAGTCGTTTACGACTCTCGGTCACTCTATACGTCATCTTTCTCCACATCTCTCGATCCCACGCAGCCTCCTTCAATTCATGCACTCCCATACCACTGTCATTTACAATCGTGTCAAGCCATCTTGTTTTTGGGCGCCCCCTTCCTCTTCCTCCGCTCACCAAACCAAGCATGATGTCTTTTTCCATTGATTTGCTTCTCATTATGTGGCCAAAATATGAAAGTTTCTGCCGGACGATTCTAGCTTCTAGGGATATGTCCGAATTTGACAATATGCGATACGAATGAGCCCGCAGCCTCATGGGGAAAACACGTGTCTGTTGGTGCCAATTCTAGTTAGCCTACATTAGGCTGCCGAACAACATGCAAAGTCATAGATATGTTTATAAAGACATAAGTTACATACGAAAGCCACACATAGCCTACAGTACATAATGCATGTTTAATTGCACAATTGCCTACATATTGTCATGCATTGCTCATTGAACATGCATGAATACACTCGTGGCTTACATGATGTTTGTTTGACGAATACCTATTTCATCATCTTCATAGGTTTGTCTTTGCGTTGCAATTAATGAGGACTTTCATCGCTGCAATCTTTTTAACAGTAGCAGCAACTTTTCAGGATTCAGTAAGCCTATAATACTGTCTATTCTAGATACGGTACACAGAAGCATATAAAATCATCACAGTCTCATAATCTAAGCAGCAAAAAGAGAACTCGATAACACGAGAAATAAATGATATAGATTACCTTGACTCTGTCCTGAGAACAAATCTAAAAAAAGCGAAGACCAATGAACCCCCTCACAAACTTCAACAAACACGCATGATCCTAATGTCTTTTATGCGAGCTGTGCTTGCTCCGAAGACGGTGGTGATTGCAGTCTTGGCTATTCTTGCCTTGCTGAAAAGGTTGCAATCGCGTTTTAACAATCATTGTAACTTGACACAGTTTTGATACCTTCTTAACTTGAAGCTGTGCCGACTGCCGGGTTCACTTTTAAGTTTTGGCAGAGTCAAGGTAATTTATTTCTATTGGCGTTGTCTCGGTGCCATCGGTTTCACTTTTTACGTGCTTCTAAATCTAAACCATCTGATGATCCAACTTTACAGAAATGATTTCACTTGTTTTATGTGCTTTGTGCTTGACATGGACCACTCTTTTTGTAGTGGCCACAATACATTGCAGTATAAACGTATCTGAAATATACAAGATTGTGTATACTAAATGGACGACTAGGCATTTCAACACAACAACAAGCGTCCTTATTAGCAGACCGAAGGCCAGCAGGACAATAACATGACTTCATTCAAACTGACTTCAACCACTATAAAAACTCTGAAACTTCAACAAAGGGTGTTTCAATTCAAATATAACACCGTGAAATCAATATATTTGAATAAGGTAAACAGACTGTTGGTTTTGTATTGGTCTCATTGTGTCATGCATTTCCAACCTCATGCCTCAATCGTTTTCTAGGAGGCTACGTAAAAAAATATAGCTAAGCTTACCCGTAGCCTATGTGAAAACTGGAGGACCTAAGCATAATTTGAAACTTCTAAGGTCGAGAAATATTGTTTTGAAAGCTTGCGTTACATGAAAAACAATTAAAGTTGAAAAGAAATTGTCATGGAGTGTGTATAATGGCAATGACTTTTAAACAAGCCTGAATTTTTCACTGAATGACGAGATGACCAAGCAGCGTTCTTTGTCTCGTACAAATCGTTTTGTTTGTTTGGCTACGTTTCTTCTGAACAAGTACGCGGTGTAAAAACGATACAAACATATTGCACGAAGTGATAAAAATCGCATCATCATGTTAGGAAAATGTGGTGTCATCTGATGACTTCAAATCAAGTTGGCGCTGTTGTCAAGGTTCTGTTTCGGATTCGGTTCCACTGTCGTCCTGTAAAAGAAATAAACGTTGTGATAATGATTAATTGATCCATGATTGGAGGTAGAAAAGTCTGTTGAAGTATTATTGTGTATCGAAGCAGATGACTCTCATGTTCGCTTAATCAAAGATGTGCGCACTGTACACACGTCACGATGACATCATTACATGCTATTTGTTTGCTTTTGAAACCAAAAATAATCTCTAAAAAGGACCGACTTAAGGAAAAAAAGAAGCGTTTTTGTTTGATAGAAAGAACTGTAGCGTACTTTTTCTGATGCTACAAAACTTTGATTTTCATCTTTTTTATCGTCCTCGTCCTCTTCTTCCTCCTGATCTTCATCATCCTGCTCCTCTTCTTCTTCTTCATCTTCTTCATCATCCTGCTCCTCTTCTTCATCTTCTGTACTGTCTTCTTGTTGTTCTTCATCTGATCTTGATATTAATGACAATGGAGATTGTTTTGATTTTAAATGACTAAGAAAGGCGAAATAACAAAAGTTATATTGTTCCTGGGTCTGGATCAAATGTGGACGCTGCTCTCTCAAGTGTCTGACAGTTTGTATGACGTCAACTAAGTTTTCTCCTTCAAGCTTCCCGAGTAGCGTTGCCAGGCAACAAAACACTCCTGCAATAATAAATCTGAAGTAAGATTAAGTTACAGCAATCCTCAATGTTTGGAAGATGACTTTAGGAGTAAAATTTTCAACGCTACTTTTATAATTTTAGTGCTTTGTTGAAACGTTTTTAGTATTTCTATTGCTTTTATTGTACACTCGCCTGTTCGTCCTCCACCGCTACTGCAGTGTACAACGATAGGGCTTAGATGGTCCTCAGAGTTACGCAGAACAGCTGTGATGAAATTCATGAAGTTATCAGAGTTTTCGGGAGATCTTCCTCCGATGTCAGGCCAGCCTAAAAAATGGAACTGCTTCAATGGCCTCGGTCTGTCTGGAAACTGAAAACAAGAAAAGCGTTTCAATACAAAAATACATTCAGTATCCGTTTTGCAATTGTGAGATTATTTTTGACGAATTTAGCTACACCTTACAACATTGGTATTCTGCCGGGGGTGCGCGAAACGATTTCAAGGGGTCTGTAAAAATTTCCAAGTTTGTATCATGATTAATTAATTTCGAAATTTAAAATTGGTTATGCTTTATTTGTGTATTACAGTGATTTTCAAACTGTACGTTGCAACGCTCTGGTCCTTCATTTCAATTTCAAAGGACATGCACAAAGGTTTGGTTTCCTAACTAAAAAATCATATAAATGAGTTAAATCTTTTAATAAAGCAATGTTGGCTTTGTTCAACTTAATTCGTTTGAGACAACAGATTGTTGATGAATAATTAACTTAAAAATACAAACGTTAGTAAGCAGTCTATCAGCAGTGACAGTTTTGCCAAGACAGTGATTGCAACGAAATATTGATTACAAAAAAAAATAGAGACAAATTATTTGTAACAGTCACTAGAATTTTATTAATTTTTGATAATATTTATAGAAAAACATTAAATCAGCGTATTAATTACTGATTTTTGGTCCTGTGTGACAATATACAGTATAGCTCATAAGTCGTGACATAGCTTCTTCAAATTCAGCAAATTCTTTTTAGTGTGTCGCTTTGAAACTTATGAAACATTTGATTCCATAAGGAGACGCGATATATCAAAATTTCAGATAAAATTTTTTAGGCGTCCTCGAGCGCTTCGAAGGCACCAAAAGGGGTCCGCCAAGACAAAAAGTTTGAAAACCACTGCCACTTACAGACTTATTTGAAATGATAATTAAACCATTTAACTGCGTGTTATTTGCATCTGCAGCAGTTGCACACAAAAAATTAGGGCACAGACAAATTATAATATGAGCACGACATTTCCGCCTAGTTTGAGCGTCTTCGAAACAACCAACCAAATTTTCACCAACCTGGACATGAGATACGTTGAATTGACGTACAGTGTAGTTCTTTTCTGGAAAGTGTTCCTGCTCTGTCAGAACGACAGTGATGTCACCATAGGTCTTTGGTTCGTTTTCGCTCTCCGGCCAGTATTGCGAGCATGTGCTAAGTCCTGGTGCGTCAGAAAAAATATGTTTACATTTTCAATTCTACTGTAGTGAGATTATTTGGTTACAATTTGCACCCAGTAGGGTATCCAGAAGAAAATTTAATTGGTGGGTGGAGTATAGGGTACTCTAAAATTGATGGATGAATGGATGGTTGGTTTTGAATCTTTATTCTCGGAAGAACAAAGCCTTGATAGGTTCGCAGGTTACCGAGATTGGTAGAGTGAAGTTTTCCGATTGTTAGAGTGTTGCTGCCGCGGAATTATTCCATCAATTAGGTGCCACTGAATGGAGAGCAGTCCTTAAAATACGTTGCTCAAACGCACACCCCGAGAGTCGAACTAGCGACGCTTGATCCTGAAGCTTTTTCGTATACGATGTCATGCGTTAACCAACTAAGCTATCGGGGCGGACTAAACTTATTGATAAAATAAACAATTGATTGATTGATTGAAAATACCTTAGCCTACCTAACAGCAACTTTGAATAATTATGTTGATTTAATATAATTAGGCGAAATAAAACGACATAATGAAACTTGTTCATCTTCAATTTCAAGCAATTAGGAGGGTGTACATTAATTCAAACATGGATCGAATAGTGTGATTTTGTAGAAACCTGCGTACTGCATGTTCTCCTGTATTGTAAAGGAAAGATGTCAAATAGGGTGTGGATTTCGAGGTTGGGTTAGAAATTCCATTTCCACTCAAACTTCGTTTGAACAAAACATTAAATAAACATGGCGAAGTAAATTAGGAGAATTTATGCAGGTTAAAAGAAAAGATTAGGCTAAATGCTCACCACTTTCCTTACTTACACCACGGCATTCTACAAAAGAAGCCAACAAAGCCAAAAAACTAAGTTTTGTACTGATGCAATAACTTTCATGTCATTGAAAATAAGTACAATTTTCACTTTCACCAACATACATAGGCCACATTCACCAGACATAGGCACTTTTCACCAACAACATAGGCTACATTCGTATCTTTTTGATGGAAAATCGGCAAAAAGCGATATTGCTTTAAACTTTAACCTTTTTCTTTCAACTTGACTATCATGGAGATTGTTTTAACTCCATTTCCCCAAATCATTGTCCAGAAATTCAGCACAGTTTCTTCAAGCGGTCCTTGAGTTGCTATAAAAGCTGATTTTTTGTAGCATCCCTGTAAAGCGTACAGAATAAAAACAAATGACAAGAATAAAGACTGCAACAAAGATTTTCTTATTTCGAAAAAAAAAGTTTCTCACACAAGCTTGTGTGCTTACTTTCACAGTGTTTGACAAACTCTATTAGCTTATTCCTCATTTTCACAAAATTAAATCAAAAAATTGACTTTTAGTATTGGTAAGCTTAGACAAAGTTCTACTGGTTCTCAACACACAATTGACAATTTCCAGTTAGTTTTCCTGACACAGAAGTTGTGATATAGTGCAATACAAAATACATTGGTTCAATAATATTAGGTGTTCAAAAATTTCCATTGGAGGTTTTCAACAGAAGCCAAAAAAACAAAATTATTACGTCAATGTAGGATGCGTTGATATATTCCGACTTCTCCTGGCCTGGTTTCCTTGGCAAGACCACTCGGTTGAAGTCATCTGTGAGTCAAAACGCACACGATTAGTGATCAGCTAAAGTAAAAAAGTTAGCATGACTACTACAACTGGTTCTCATATTAAATTATTCAGTTTGTAAATTGTCCATAAACGAAATTTCAGGCCGATACAGAGTTTTCATAATTACAAACAAAAAAATAAAAGTTCATAAAACGTCAATCCTTGTAACGTGTAAAGTCAAAATTTTAATTTTTTTTGCGTCAAAAAATTGCTTTTCCTAATGATAAGGCTACATTTCTGCTATTAGCCGGGTGATTTTCTGACTGATCATTGATCAATGATAATTTCTTCGTGCAGGGTTGTTAAAGTTATGGATTAACAGCAATGGTGCATAAAGTGCAACCAAATACGAATAGCACTGCTTGAAGTTTGAAATAAAAAACAACGCAAATTGTTTTTCTTATAAAAAACAAAGATTTAAGGAAAGAAGATATGGACTGAATCTTTAGAGATTAGGTCAAGCCTAATCTATCATAAGTCGATTTCAATGCTAACTTCACCGTGGTAACTTGTTTTATGAACGTTTTTCGAACGCACATGGAACAATTTGCAAAAGCCTGTTCTTCTTTAAATTGGCCTTTCCATGTTGCATGTTGTCCTTCAGAAGAGGAATCTTTAAAAGCGACTGAAATTCATCTTCTAGGATCGTTTCGTCTCCTCTGTCGTGTTCCTCCCTGAATTTAAAAGCTCATTTAGATAGCATTAATTACCAGTAAAATACGCTTTTTTGTTACGTATTTTTGTCAACCAATGGACAGATAAAGTCGTATAGACTTAGCGACTGCAGTGAAACTTAGCGATTTATACGTGAAAGAAAAATGAAGCCTATTTATGCGTGAAGACAAATTGAGCACATTACAAGTAAATTACACCAGAAAACTTCTGTGCATGGAGTTCTAACTGTTACTGTGTATTTTTCTCAACTTTGTTGGCAAGGCCTATTCAGTTCACATATAATTGCTTGCTATGCTAACTATTTCCGTTTGGATTATAAAAAATCTATCATTATTGCAAAACGAAAACAATTTCTAAAAAAATTATTCTTCTGAACTCTTTGAGAAGGCCTACGCAAGTGAGAACCATCATTGAATGACAATTAACACAGTCACAAGTCGTTAATACGAATATACCGTGCTATAACAAAAAGTATTGAAATAGACTGACTTGATTTTGCTAATTTTTTCGACAAATTCATCTGGTGCCATTTCAGTGTTCCCATACTTGATGTACTCCACTACCGCTTTATGACAGAAAGCATACTGAGCCTACAATAGGATCAAAATATAGCTTAATTGTTTATTGAGAAGTAACTCCTGTTTCATCCTAAATCATTCTTGTTATCTTTCTCAAAAAGTACCGTATACAAAGCTTTATTTAGTGACATTGCGAAGTCAACATAATATTGAATAAAAAAAAATGTAGTCCAAACCGCAAATAAAAATGAGCAAACACCTGGAAAAAAAAATTAACTTGAAAGATATTCATAATTTGCATAAAAAGGAACTAAACATGTTTGGGTCTAGGTCTACCTTATGTCTTGTTAAGATCCTTGCCAAGTGACAGCAAGATTTCCTCTCAGGTTAAGACCTTGGCCAATCAGCCTACCTATTAGGCAAGTATAGACAAGCAGTGATATTTTTTCAAATCGTTAACATTGTTTATCGTCAACTTCACCACTTTCATCATCCACCTACATCAGTTTGAATAAGCTTCATCCTTTGTTCTCGGATGTTGCTAAGGAAGGTAAAGATGTCAGCTCCTCCTTCTACGTCCACCTGTCGGATGGCAGCATCGATGACTATGAAGGTTCCGGTTCTTCCTACTCCGGCACTACAGTGGATCACAATTGGACCTGAAAGAAAACTGTTTGAAACTATTTACTTTGGGATACCAAATATTGGGATTTCAGATTGAAACAGTAAAATAGCGCAATTAGACTTTTTTTGAAATGACGTCTCTTCTTAACCAAATAAGTCAATCGATTTTATCACGGCAAGCTAATTTAAAAAATATTGTAGGTTACCTGTAATAGCTTACTTTCGCAATTTAAGAGATTCAACCATTTTTCGGTAGGCCTACGGTGCTTGCAATAACATGGCATATTTAATCTTTTGTACAATGTTTGGTAAGCAATGAGAAGGTGAAACCAGACGAAAGATGAAAGCGAAAATGTCTGAAGATTTATTCAGAATTAAACAGAAACGAACTGAATTTATCACTAAGTTTTATATGAATTTATGGATTTACCAAACCACTGCATCAATCATTTTCATGGCTTTGCTATTGCTCCATTTTTCAAGACTACGACCAGGGGTGTGGAACATTGTGAATTACGTTGTAATACACTACATAATTTCGTGATTACACACCAAGTAATCCATTGTAAAAAATAACATTACGTCACTATTGCTCCAGATGTTATAAACAACGAGTCAATGTTGATGGAAGCTTTATTAATAAAAATATAACCGTATTAGTAATTTAATATACTTTGCCATAAGCCTAATTTGGCATCATTTTCAGTAAAGGATCTACAAATTTGATACTAAACTTTTATACTTGAAGAGTTGATTGTTGGTACAGAACTTGAAAATGGCGACTAAAAGGTTGCACATAGCACGAAGCTGCAGGTTACGTCTAACTCTCTTCAGGAACTGTCGTCAGAATAAAACAAACCTAAATGTGGTGAAGTATTTATTGTAAAAGGAATATCGTTCCTTCTATTATGATTTATAGAAGTATATAAAGTAGAAGGAACAATATTCCTTTTACTATAAATACTTCTCCACATTTAGGTTTGTTTTATTCTGACGACAGTTCCTGAAGAGAGTTAGACGTAACCTGCAGCTTCAAGCTATGAACGTCCTTCTATACTCGCTAATTTTAATATTTATATTTGTCCAAACAAAGTTACTCAAAAACTACGCAATCAATATCTTTGACATTTTCTAAAATATTTGAGCTTTTATTTCTGATGCTTGTTATACATTACAACTGACCATTCTTATTTTGTCTTATGCTTAATTATTTGTATTGCTTCTCCTTGCAGTACTATGACGTAGGTAATTGCTCGTTTAAACAATCAAGTACCTGCCGCGATATTTTACTTATACAGCAGATCGTTTAGTTGTGAAGACTTTTCAGTTGCATGCAATCTTTAGTTTGTAAGCTGTAGTGTACAATCTCCTTATTTAAGTTAATAGCCTACCTACTACCTTATTACGTTGACGTTAACCGCTATGTGTGTTTTGTTTATTAAACCCTAATTTGAGGATTGGTGATAAATGAGTATGGATTCATAACAAGCTTGCTGCTAGCATTGCTGCTAGCATCTTTTATCTGAATAATGTGGAACTAATAAGGTTATTCAGCATCGTGTTGCCTAGGATAATTACATAGCTGCTGAAATAGCCCATAGATCGATATTTGCATGTTATTATCAAATCAAACCTGCATCTGGTGGATTTGCTGAAATAATTCGCCTTCGAAACTGAAGCAGTTGGGAAGCATTTCCTGGAACTCCAAAATCCGGCCATGACGTGTAGTGGAACTGTTTCACAGTGCGCTCTGGTTCCGAGTCCTGCGACACAGGCCTTCATAACTTGGTCAATAGGTCTTAAAGACAACAGTAACAAAACATTTACACTTTTAACAATACCCCATTGAACTTATGAATTCTTGGCAAGATGCAATATAATACATATTGAGGAACCATTGACTTGAATAGCCTATTTACACTCTCTCCAGCTTCAGTAGCTTTCTGTAATCCTTTCTGTCCTATTTAGTCTTCATATGCTATAGTATTGGCAAATACTTACTTAATAATATAAGAAGAAACGCTTCTGCGCAACCCGAACTTTGCAGTATACAAAAATTTCTGATTTTTTTGTTCGGTACACTCAAGTCAGTTCGAATTTTCATGAGATTGAAAAAATAAAATGAAAAAAGCTTGGTGACTGATAGAGTTTAACATCTATATAAAACCACAGTATCGTAACAAAAACGTTTTCTTTATTTGTTTTTATTGCGTAGGCTATGAAACATCATTTTAACGCTCTTTCTCGAGAAGTAACCTAAGAAACAGAATCCTTGATTTTTCATCTTTCACTCGTTCTATATGTAAATAAAAAAAAATCTGTTTTAATAGCAAAAAAAAACACAAAACTATACAGTAGCCTATAGTCTAACCAACGCTTCTTACTAACAGTTCACCTTGTGTAATGTGAAGACTCTCAACACATAAAAATTTCTTTGCTTTTCTTCTAATAGAGTTACATTGTATTCTCCGTAGCTTTGAGATCCATTTTCACAGTCTTCGTGGTCGGGCCAATATTTATGGCATTTCACTCGAGATTGTTCAGTTAAATTTGTTATCTACAAAATAACGCACCACAATTAGCCATTAATGTTAAAAACTGCGTTGGTGAAGAGATTCATAAACACATTCACAATAATTTAAAGCAAATTTCTGGGCAAAGAAAATCAGTAAATTGTCTGCAATTAAAACCGTTTGTCGGTTTGTTCCCTCAAAACAGAAATCTTTAAAAAGAGTGTTGAAAGTTCATACTGTACAAATATGAGATAATACTTTTATAAATTTGATATTCCATAATTAGTTTAACTAAATATTAAATTTTTAAAACAAATTTAGGCTTGAATAACTCAGCGCTTCCAAAAGTTTAAAAAAAAACACAAACCATTATTATCGTCCTAGAACGTTGCTCCCACACCATTTTCCAGAAGTCCTCCAGAGTGTCCTCCTTGGGACCCTGCGTTGCTATCCACTGCTTATCAATTTTGTAACCCTAGATAAAAACATCGCAAAGGTTTAAATTAAAATTTTGCCTGATTGTTACACCTTGACGTAAAACTTCGTTGTTGATAAAATGTTACTTGGTCTAATTAGTAATCACTCGATTGTTTGTTTATAGCACCTAAAGCATCTTAAAAATTAAAGGATTTTAAATGGGCTACCTTTTTATGATTCTTCTTCTATCGAGTTTTCTAAAGTTCGTTGACACACCACAGATTGACACATTCCTCCGCAACGGAGTTATACACTGACAGGTCCCACCTACTGCACCGGGTGGTAAGCCGAGGGCAAACAAGAAGGTGGTCCGCGGTTTGGGGCTCGATGCCACAGATACATGCAATTGGGCCCGTGTCGTAGCCCCACTCCACCATTGCAGACTTAGTGCGTCTTTGTAGATAGTATAATCTTCTATTTAGATAGTATAAACCTTTTAATGATGCTTGCGCATGAAGCTCTGATCTTATTTGTCTGATCTTGCCAAGAGTGAAATCTTACTAATGGGAAACTTTCGGGCTCCCCTGAAAAACCACAAGACCTCACAGTGTTTACGGACACTGAATCCCCAATTTAAATCCTCTTATAAACTTTACACAAAATCAATATTAATAAAGTGGAGCGTAGTCCAGAAACATCTTGAATCTGAGGTAGTAAAAAGATAAACCCTCGGCCGCAAAGGCTCATACTACGAAGAAGAATATAGATAAAAAGATGTAACGCTAATGCTTGGTTCCCCACCCAAGAAAACAATCTTTTTCTTTAGAGCTATTCCATCAACAATCGGATCTGCAAAAGTTGCAACATCAGCAACACTTGGCGCCCACTGACGGTACGAATGAATTACAACAAACCTTTAAAATATGATTTTGAAAAAGTCCCGATTTCTACGTTACCTTAACCGTGGACACTGCGGTTCACATAACATTAAATGAGCCAAATTAGTTTGTGTCAGTGTTTACTGTGTGGCATCGTCGTTCAACTGAGTTCTGTAAATCGATATCAAAACTAACAAATAATGGGCTTCTTGTTCCTGTTAGTTGAAACCTTAGAAATTTGTCAGAAATCGCAATAGTCTGCGCAACTGAAACCAACTCACCGATACGTAATTTGCGTTGATGTAATCTCCGTAGCCGTTCTGCGTTGACGTCAGCACGACGCGAGTCGAATCGAATGCCAATATATTGTCATAGCGGTTCTTGGCTTGGTTTTCCAACTTGGTACTTTCGTGAGTATCCCCGGCATCCTGATGAACAGCCTGGAAATGAATGAGCAATGGTAACCGATAATTAGTGCCTTCTTTCATTGATAGCAAATTCAAACATTCAACTTAATGAAGTAGCCAAGCAAAAAAAAAATTATACAACAAATAGAATAGCAAAAACAAGAGAACTCTCGATCAAGAGCGCATTGTTAAGAAGAGCAAGTA
Source organism: Aplidium turbinatum (assembly GCF_918807975.1). NCBI lineage: Eukaryota > Metazoa > Chordata > Ascidiacea > Aplousobranchia > Polyclinidae > Aplidium > Aplidium turbinatum. Next base: position 27,274,617 of record NC_137475.1, on the reverse strand, counting down.
AATAAAATTACTATCGTTGATAACCTTTCTGTTGCATCCCGAAGCGGAATTTTCAAAAGGTAGGCTATCTTATAAAACCCAGTCTACAAATGATTTTGCGCTTGTTGAAGCCAGGACGCATTGAAGCAATTAACTTTTTATAGAAGTTGGAGGTAGATTGCGGTGTTGCAACAATTTGATCTAAAATGCATTTGTCAACATAAATATTGCTTGAATTAAACTGTTTCCTACTTTACTACCGTGCACCGTCTAGAATTGGTTACTTTTGCATTCAAGTGAAGGAAGGACTGCATCACTAAAATGATCAAACGTTGTACACCTAACGTTTCAGAAAATTTTTGTGATATACAGATATTACGGTAACCAGCATCATACTTTAAAAAAAAAAAATAACTAAGCTTTTGCTAGCGCCGATTTGCGCCAACATAGTCATTGGCTCGCAAAACGCATCTTCAACAGACGAAAACAATATCAAGTTAAGCGCGTTGATACTTTAAAGATACTCACGGATTTCATGTTCGTTTCAAACGCACAAAAAAGATAAAACGAAAAAAATGTGTTGAAATCTTCTTGATGTATAAGTGGAACCAACTTTAAAAGTTAAGATCTAATAGCAACTAAAGCAAGTTGGTCTGATAGATGCCAAATGAAGTGGTCTACTACGGTGCAAACTGTAACCAATTGAAAGCTACTGAATACTTGTCACCAGTGAACAATTATAGTCTGGGTAATCGCACGGGTGGCCAGCCTGGGTCGGCAGTTAACCAGTTTTACTTTAAATAGTTCTACTAGACTCAAAAACAACGAAAGCATAGGCTACAGTAGGTCAGGAGTTATACATTTTGATACCAGCTAGGTTTTTCATCTCTGCATTTCTTTTCAGCATATTTTTAGACCACCACTCCAAAAAACTGTCTTGCCTTACATCAATACAGGCATTAAACGTAAGTAGGTTGCTATGACAATGAAAAAGAAATGATAATCTATGCAAAAACATCATAATAAGTAATAATATATTTAGAAAATTAATATTTCAAGCTCAATTGGCAGAGTTTTGACCGTAACACCTCACCCTTACGTAGGCGCCTGGTTGAAAACCTTTGCAATACTTTTATAAGGCAATTCAGAGTAATAAGCAGGCCCTAGGCCTATATTTCTGGTCCAAATCAAGTTCAAGGTTCAAAATTTATTTGAAGTTTAAAACAGATCGAACACTTAAGTTTTCTGAGCCAGGTTGTTAAAACTAAGTTGTCATACGCAACACCTTTTAAATTGTGTATCAGTTGAGGTTTTTGCTTTCTTAGCGCATATTATGTAATAATGTACTTACAGTCCTACAGTGTACATTGGTGTGAACGTTCTAAAATCTAGATTTACAAAAAACTGAAATTGTGACGAAGATGTGGCATAATCATAATGTGAATTTAGGCTTCCATCGCGTCTGAACCAACAATCTTTGCTAGGTGCAAAAAAGCGTATTATTGTATTTCAATAAAAGCAAGAGATGTTATTGTGGTTAACTTTATTTTATTGCAAGTTCCTTTGTGTCAGCTCTCAAATTAGTAGGTTCTTGTACATTGATACATTAGTTCTTTGGGTTATAGGCAGCCGTATCACGTCTTGCCTTTTTGAGCTAGAAGGAATAGGTAGGCTACGTAGGTACAGGCTTCACAAGAATCGCCTTAGGCCTATAGCCTACAGTAGGCTAATACCCAATGAAGAAACAGTTCTATATCTCATCATGATAAGGTTCTCACCAAGTATTCCATTCTGAAGAGCCTGTTGTCATCAGATGATTTTTTCAAATACTCTTTTTCAAAGTGGTCTGTGCTGACCATCATTTTATCCCGCTCAAACTGAAACAAGAATCAAAGTTGATTTTACAAGGATATGACGTTCTAGAGTAGACAAAATGAAAGAGCAACATTTGAATGCTTAAAATTGATGTAAAGGTAGGCTTGCCATACGTCCCGGTTTAGCTGGGACAATCCCGATTTTAAGGCCTTGTCCGGTTATCCCGCCCGGTTAACCAGTTTGTCCCGGAATTTTCAATTTGAGATTTGCAAAAAAAAACAATTGTTGTGTTAACAATTTTATCAACTCTTTCTCTAGTGGGTCTGCGCAAAATATCAACAAAATGTTTCAGAAACAATGATCAACATCGACTACCCTTTCGATGAGCACGTTTTGGTAGGCTAAAGAAATAGCCTAAATGTCTAAAAGTGAGAGGACAGAATCGTGACAAAATGCAACGACATCTCTTGAAGAAATGTGGATCCAATTGTTCCAAACTTTTATCAACAAAAACATAACAATGGGGTTGTGCGACAGGATACCACGAAACCACTAGCGGCGGTACAACTGGGTCCTTCTAGACGAGAACTAGTCTTGCGCAGCATAAGACGATGCGTTGTACAGCGCTTGGTTATGCGTGGGCGAAAGAATAACTTAAAATATGATTCGGATATGCATTGTAGTTATCAAAACATGTTTGTTTTTAGAAGGTTGGAACGCAGAGTGATACAAAAATAAGAAAAACATCTCATAAAGTTACAAAATTCTCATAAAGTTGCAAAAGTGCTTGTAATTAAATAAGTGTACAGTAGGGAGGGCCGTCGGAAACAGATCGCTTAGCAACTCGAGTTTCTTAGGAGGTTTGTCGAGTAAATGGCGAAATCGAAAACCATTTTTTAATTGAACGCCAGGAAGACGGTGCACAACACGGACCTAATCGGTAAATCACCCCATTTCAGGGATATTGCCAGGGTTGCCATACCGTCCTTATTTCTAAGATTTGTCCTTATTTTGAAGAACTCTATCTTAGAAAATATTACTGTCCTTATTGCTAGGAAATGTCCTTCTTTTTGATTTGAGTCCTTATTTTGTCTTATTTTCAACAATTAGTGAATAAACTTAGTAGAATGACAGCCAAATCCCTACTACAGTAAAAGTAAACCTAGACCTGAGTTGTCGTGATATGCACAAAGTATTTTTTTTACGAACAATGAGTTGCTGGAACACATTGTTTCTGGCAAACAATATGGCATGTGATATATAATGGCTCGTATAAATGATGAGATTTGTTCAAAAACGTTTGTTTTATTTTGTATGAAAATTTAATTTTTCTGTTGTCCTTATTTTGGGGTCCATGTCGATGGCAACCCTGGATATTGCAGTGGCGTATATTCAGAGTGTGTGCTCCGCACACCCATCAAACATGGTTGATTCATCAATCATCATACAGTTAAACATGCAAGTAGGCTACTTGGTAGCCTATATAAATGGTTAAGGCATGCCGGTATGCAAGTAGCCTATAAGTACTTGGTAGCCTATATAAAAGGTGATGGCAGAGTATGCAAGTTTCACTATCCAACAAAAGTGCAGAGACAAATTTTTGAAATGGCAGAAAATGTTAAGGAGACTGTTGTGAAGGAAATTAAAGAATCTGGCTTGTTCAGCATTGCAGTGGATGAGTCCACTGGAGTTCGATCTTGTGCACAGATGCTAGTTTACGTCCATTAACTTAGAAAATAAAAGATGACATTAAAGAAGAGTTTTTATTTAATGTCATCAAAAGGCAAATGCTTTGAATCAAAAGGCAATACTTTGAATCGATTATTTCAGCTAAGAGGAGAAGTAAAGGCATTTATGCAGAATAAAATTGATAGTGAAATGCAAAAGAAGCAAACTGCCAAACAAATCCAAAAACAAAATGGCATGATTGAAAAAAAATTGATTGATGTGATGAATGCTGATAATTTTGAAGAAAATCTTGCTTATTTAACTGACACGTTTACGGAGTTAAATCATCTCAATTTATTATTACAAGGAAGAGACAGCACAATCATAGACTTCAAGGACATTATTAAAGGATTATAGCTACAAAAACTACTCTGTCTCCCTCTCAGCCTGTCACCACAAGTCGATACCTTGTCATGCAATGTGTTCGAAAAGCCTGTTTACTTATTTGCTTTTATAGCCACAGCAACGTTAAATCAAACCTAAAATGTATCAAGCTTTGTAATATGCACCTTCTTACCCTCACATCAACAGAACACTGCACTCCCATCCCACCCATATCAGCTCTACGCGCGTTACGCAAAGCGTGCTAAAGCTTGAAGCAATCACTGCGAGCGTGTTGCTAGGACCCAGTTGTAGCGCCACCGAGTGGATCGCACAACCCCATTCCAAACTTTCAAAAACTTGTCGAGTTTGTGCTTTGTTTGCCTAAGCTTAGAACATCAGCATCAGTTGAGCAATTTGTTTCAATTACGAACAATATGTGGACTGATGGGTGATGACAGAGGCCAAATGCTAAGACAGAATGTCAAAACTCTCCTTACTTGCAAAATTAATGTTGATTTGACATGTAGTGAATTTTATAAAAAGATAAAATCGAACACTGTAGCCTACTTTTGAAAAAGGGTGCTATAATTAGTACAGAAAAATGTTAATAGACCTGATTGATTTGCTCATAAATATTGTTTAGTTCTTTTTATTTTCGTTGGTGAAATAAGCCTACGATAAGTTCATTGCATTTTTTAATATGTGTCTCGGATTTACATTGCTAGAAATGGCAAACCTATGTAAAGGTATGGGATGTTAATTTGAAAAAGGAACTTTTTACTTTACAATTTTAAGTTTTTTGCTTTCATCAAAATGAAGATGAAGAAATACGTCATAACGTATATTAATTTTTCTTCAGCTTTTTATGCTACAACACGTATTGCAGCAATTCACACCTAGAAAATGGCTAACTAACCATGCTTTCCTCTTTAAACTAATGCCCATCAACGCCCACTTGTCCTCCATTCCACTCAGACACTTCTTTTTTTGTCACTCTCGCTTTCCAGCCAATTTTCTCCATATTTCTCCAAATCTTCATTTCGTAACTTTCTGAACGTTTGATTTCCTTCTTTGTTTTCGGTCAAGTTTACAATACGTATTGCTGCGAACTTTATTATAACGCATGACATCGATGAGCATTTCATGGCAATGCAGGTCTTGCATTCAATACTCCCATTTTCTGAATATTGTTTTTCGAAAATTGAATTTTCGCCAACACAAGGCAGAACAATTTTTTGTACAGGTTGTTGGTATCACGACAAATAATTTCAAGTTTTTGTTTTTGTTTCAAGACTAGTAATTGCAAAACACAATGAAACTTCAGCTATCTCTAAACAGAGTGATGTGTTACATTTTGAGCTCACTTTGTGTTTGCCGATTAAACTTCTTCTGTTTCCATTCTTCTCAGCTGGAGTCAGCCGAAGTGTGACGTTCTCTCGGTCCGATAGTTTCCTGCATGGATTTCCTTTCTGTTTACTGTAGACACAAAGTTTCTTCAGTTATTTTAGTGATATGTAGAAGTTATAATTCAGGGATCGGCAACCTGCGGCTCCGAAACCCCATGCGACTCTTTAACTCCTGTGAAGCGGCTCTAGATTTGACAAAACTTAGAATGTAAACTTTATTTTAACAATAATTAAAAAAATTGCATTATGATAGCTCAAGACTTATCGACAACGCACAAAAATTTTAACAGGTTCCAAGCACTGTTTCCTGGTTCTTTTTTAGATGATGCATTAGTGAGCCCTCAATGATTTATACTGTCCATAACAAAATAATAGATTTTTTTTACAATATTTACCTTAACCCATGACCTTCTAACTGAAGATGGCTTTGTCCTAACCCAATGAAAATGAACGGAAAAAAGCAGTTTAGTTTTAGTTCCTTTTGATCGACCAATAAAGTTTTAGTTATATGGGCGGATTACTACTAACAGTGCCGCTACACTACCATTCGCAAAACAGTCAAAACTCTGGTTAATGTCAAAAAAGAAAAAGTAACGCTCCAAACCAGTCCATTCTTTTTCACAGCAAAAAATTAAGGTGAAAAGTAGGGATTCAGAAAAACCGATGTTTCAATTAAACCATGTTACCTCCTAAAACAGATGCTTTAAGAAAAAGTGTTGCCAGATGTTTTAGAAATTTCAAGCAAAAATGCTATTTTAAAGTAGTAATCAAGTTCAAAGCTAGTCTGCCCACAACTAGTCCAGAAGTTAAGATTATACAAATGTATCTGTAGCATATTTCTTATATTTTGTGAGTTTTTATACTTTTTGTAGAAAAAGTGGTTGAAAAATTTCTATACAAACTACTTAACCAAGATTAGTCACTGACCAATAGAAGTAAAGCACGATGAGGAAAATGAGGAGTATCACGAAGAAGCAAGACAGGACGACAGCCAGGATCGTGTCAGATGAACTGCCTGCCGCTGTAGTGGTGGCAACTTCCGGGGTGGTAGAGGCAGGTGGTTGGGTCGTAGACCCTCGAGTGGTGCTTGATTGCGTCGAAGACTGCGCGGTAGAATCTTCCACGGTAGATTCTTCTGTTGTGCTCACCGAAAGTAGCGGCGTTGTTGAAAAAAGGAGCGATGCTAAAATATGAAATGAGATGATAATGAGATTTATAAAAAACTTTCTAAAATCTTTGATTTTGACAATTTACCAAATAAAATTGATTTTTTTCAACTGTTAAAATTCAACTGTTTTGCTAGACTACTGATACTGCGTAATTAGGGATTGTGATTTAACATCAACATAGTTTTTAGAAATATCATTTTGAGAATTCTATTGATTTATAAATGATTGCGTATTTTTCAATATAATTTGCCATAGCGATGACTTGTCATGACGCACAGCTGCTGTTGGTTATTATTTAAAACTACATTCATTAATAGTGAATAACTTATAAGGTGAGCTGCGATGGCCAGTTGTAACGGCAAAATTAATTTGATTTTGTTTAATGCCAGGATATTATTGAGTTTATGTTTTAAAGTTGTAAAAACGTCAGCCAATTCTCTTTTAACTCATCTAGTTGTTAGTTATATTTTTGTAAAGTCAAACAAGGTGCATTTTGAAGATGAAATCATCGCTTCTACTGTAGGCTATATGTGTGATAATATTAATTACTTGTCTGCTGGCAACGACTTAAACCCTTTGTTAGTTAAGAACAGTTTGGCCAAAAATATCAGAAAAGGTAAAACTCAGCTTACCAAAATTAGTGAAAAAAACTTGTTTTCTGCTTTGTTTTATCTTTGCAAAAATTGTGTATATCTGTGCAATTTGGTCTTTAAACCTAAGCCAAGATTTAGCTATACGTTAAAAGTACTGTATAGTGTATACTGTACAGTAAAGGATAAAGAAAAAGAACTGGAATTCTCCAGAAGTTTAACGACACAGATATTTCAAGCAAAACGAACAATGTAGCCTAAATAGTGAGATAAACAAAGTAAAAAAAGTTAACATGGGGTCAAAGGGGCTTGCTTTAAAGAAAATCTGGACAATTTTTATCTTGGTATGGTCGCTTTTTGCTTTGATCTTCTATTTTTTTGCTAAAGACGCACACTTTGTGTTTGACTAAATTTATAGAAATAAAAAGTTCCAGTACAAGTTACAGCTACAAAGTTAACATTAAAATTAAGGTTAAGTTAATTACTTGAAAGGAAAGTTAAGTTTCAAATCATTTTCTTTTCATGCCCATAAAAGTATTTCAATAAGTTTCAAATCGTTTTTTTTTCATGCCCATAAAAGTATTTCAATAACTTATATTTTGAAGTATAAGCTTATACGTATTACTATATAAATTTATGACATGTTTTGGGTAGTCTTTCAGAAAAACTTCAAAAATCCACCTGCGGTGTCCCCAGCATTCCGTATAGTGAGTGTACAAAGCACATCCAGAGGATGTTAATTTAATAGTTGACTATTTGGGTGAGCAATGTGTATTTCTTTGGAATATTGCATTTTTACTCGGCAGCTAAAGTGTACAAAATCTCCACCCTTTTTTCTACTGCTGAAAATACGCGTGTTCTATCTGGATGTTTTTTAGGTCAATAAAATGTGATTGAACGAGCAACTCTAGCAAAAAGTTTTTGCAAAAACGGAAAAAAAACATGCATGTTTTATCTTGATTTTGGGGACCATGTGTGCAAGTACCTCACTGGACCCGTTACTCACTGCATGTAACGCAACTCTAATGATCATGTACATATTAAAATTAGCCTAGGTAAATCTTTTGATAACAAAAGATTTCATAAAATGGAAGTATTGAAGATGTTAATTGCCTGACAACGGAAATAACCAAGCAATTGGTAAAATAATTTCATCTTATCATTTTTTCAATACAAAAATATTTGTTCTGCTATTATTATTTGTGCAAATGGTAACAGCATCATATAAGAAGCAGTTTACAGTGCAGCACATCTTCAATGACACAATACCTTTTCAATGCAATTAGGCATACCTAATTTTCATGCACAAATCAAACAGATTTGTGTGTGATATGTACGGCAGTATATCATAATTAAGCTATGTTTATGATACTTATTTCTGTATAATATTAAAATGAACAGAATTTTAAATAAAGAAAATTAAAAATTGAATTTCATAGCTTTTGCTCATATACTACTCTGCTTACTTGAAGAGATGTTCCCAAGTTCTTCAGTAATTGTTTCTGTAGTGGACATTCCAAGGCTGAAACATAATAAAGCAAATAAAGTGAGAAAACATCATTTGAAAATTAAGAATTTTAAGTGATGCTAAACTATTTCTTTAGTGCCCAAGTTCCAGGTTAAACCTAGCGCACTTCTTACCTTCAAGAGGGATTGACCACTTTTAGATGGTGACATTTAGGAAAATAGTTCTTGCAAGTTCAGACGTTACAATGGTCCTGATGTTAGCAACCACTGGCATGAAAAGCGAAGCGACCGATCAGACTTATGAATGTGTTCATTTTAAGTTAACACAGTTTATATGTTCCTGAGTACTTGAAGGGAAAGTTTTTATTTCATCAACAGCTGATCATTTCCCTGCTGCTGGCACATAGTCTCAGTAGATATTTCCATATACAATTTCAATCTTTCAATGTTCTCATCGAAGTGTTACGAAGTTCTTCTTCAAGATCATTTTCTATTTTCCTTTCGGTCATTTTATTTTCTAGAGGAGAGTGGGGCACAATTGGACAAAAAATAGTAAAATAGAAGTCCCGTCAACAGTTTAAACCAACACAAAAGTAATCAAGAAACTGACAAGGACTCTAATAAATAGATTTTACTTGTTTATTGCAGTAAAATCAGGGACGTTGCCACGGGGAGGGGGGTCTTGGAAAAGCAATTTTACCCCCTCCTAAAATTTTATCTTGTCTCCCAAAATTTTTATTTTTAATGTTATTACAACGTTTAAATGACATTGCGTTGCATGAGACCATGCAATATTAAAAGAACTACTTTTACAGTATGATCTACCATGTGTGTTGCTGTCCAATTATTGTACCCCAACATTTGTGTCCAATTGTGCCCCACACACCAACATCGATTTAAAGTTGGGCAGGGACAACCTGTTCTAAAAGTCAGGTCAAAGCAAAGGTAATGAAAAGATACTTTACTGTATATGGCTTGAACAGAAAAAGAAAAAATCTAAAAATCTTAGCTTTACATAAAAAAAATACGATTAAAACAAAATCCGCTAAAAATACTATGATGATGATGATTATGTGCCTGATCTGATACAGACGTTGGCGATCATGGTCTTCCAAACTTCTCTGTCATTTGCCATTCGTATAAAATCGTTCGTTTTAACTGTTGTGTTTGTGGCCCATTGATTCAAGCTGTTTAAATAAGTTAATCTTTGTCGACCTCTGCTTCTTTACTATACAGGTGCTAAAAGACTTCCCACCGCCAAACTCAATACACGACCAACACAAACTCTTAGAATTTTCATAGTACAACGACTAATGTGAAACTAATTTTTTGCCAAGGCAGGGACTTCCAGAGTTTCCAATTTTTTCTATAAAATGCGATGTCCAATTGTACCCCATGTCCAATTGTGCCCCACTCTCCCCTAGTACTCTTCAAATATTTTGAAGTCCACTTTGTAGTTAATTTGTCTGATCTACTGATTTTTACCGAAATTATAACGTGTAAATTGTAGAAACAGTAGGCAAGCAATAATGAACAATAAATATAAGCATCCACAAAGATTACAGTACATAGTGATTTAGAAGATCAAAACAGGTTATTTTATTTTTGAAAATTTGCTTGAACTGTAGGTAAAATGATCAAAAATGGAAAAGATCCTAAAAATGAAAGAATGACTTTAGTATTTTAGTATATAAAAAAATTAATACAGGAAAGATTTAGTAAATATAGTAGGCTACCAAAGTGTATACTTCCAAGTGGAACTCTGAATGAAGAACGACCCCTACTCAAAGTAAAAGCAGCGTACAAAAAGGAATATTTTACGTTAGGTCATCTACACGCTGCTGGAAAGATTATTATCAATACAAATAATTAGCCTATAATGTTTATTTTGAAAGGGCTTTCGCTTCATTTAACACCCATTTGATACAAGCAAATGACATGATGAACCAGTTGAAAAAAGTATCACAAAACGAGAAACATACATCAATGCCACTGCAGAAATCAGAACAGAGTTGAGCGATAGACAAAAATTCAGAAAGGGGTTCGTCAAGATGGTAACCTAATTTCTGGCTTGTTATGTATTTTGTTGTATACAGCCGTTAGGAAGAGGCACATTATTGTAGACCAAGGGTTCCCAAAATTTTTTTTGGCCTCGGGCCGCATTTTGCTATTTGTGAGTCTTGGCGGGCTGCATTACATTTTTCACTCATTTTTGTCCTTAAAAATCGGTCTAACTTCAATATTTTCAGAATTTGGCGCGGGCCAATAAAACTGTACTGCCGGCCGCAATTTGACACCCCTGTTGTAGACGATGCAACATGAAACTGGATTCGTTACCAATAGATAAGTGCTGTGGAATATCAGATTTGAGAATACCGTCATTCGTTTTAAATGTTTGGAAGACAATTTGCAACAACTAATGGAGGAACTAAACTAAGGCTAGAAACCAAAATAAACTATAAAAACAACAAGATAATGTGCAACTTGACAAAACATTAACACGGAAAAATCAACGGGTATTTGTGTTGATGGAGAAAAACTGTTCGAGATTCTTCCTCTTTCGTATGATAGAAATTTCCAAAGTCTGCGAGATGTGATAGAAATCCAGGTCAAGATGGCTCCTTCCAGTGCTGCTATACCACATATTCCGATAGCTGCTTTGTAAATTGGATCAAAGAATAGCATATCCAGGAATTTGAACCTCTGCATCGCATTGGCAGGCCACTGGGAGAGCCAAGAGCAAAAAGATGTTAGGAGCTAACCTCCTTGAAATTGGTGCATGCAAAGTTTTTAAACATTTTATTGTTGTATCGATGATTTACGCAAATCGCCTTTTACTTTTCTTTTTCATTGTGTTTCTTTACATTTTTCTTCAAACGTAATGTTTATGATTAGAACAAATTTTGTTGACATAAAAACTTGAAAAAATGACCGACAAATCTGACTGAGCAATTTAGTGCTTTTAGAGTTTTGCATTAACACAAAAACTGAATCGAACACAAAAAATAACTTAATAAAAGAAAATAGTCTAAATTATAGTGTCTTCCTCGAAACTTCTACGCTGTGCTACAAACAACTTTACTTGACAATAGTAATCTTCACGACACCTTGTTCTGACTTTCTCAACGAAGTGATTCTGAAGTACGTAATTCGTTTCGTGTCGATAGAAAATTGTTTGTCTTGGTTTTGTTTTGTTACATGCAGAAAAACAAACACGATATTATGTTTGTTAAGAAAAGTGAGTTACTGATTATTCAGGTTTATGAGTGCGACGACACTCAAGTTATTTGAAGATGCAAGTGATGCCGACATTGTCACGAAAGGTCAGCTGCAGGTTCTTTTTTGATTGAATGATTTTTAAAACTCTAATATTGTTCACAAAAACACTGCCTTAGGTGTGACGTTAGAAAATTATTTTCCAATAGTGCCACAAAGTGTGAGAAAAAAAAACAACTGGGCATTAAAGTCGAACATTTTGAATCTAACAGCTCAGTCATGCTTATACTCAAATATTATTTGACCCTGCCAATCTACCAAACAGTTTTGTTGACAACAAAGCACAACATAAGCAAACCGATGTTGGAATCAACTTACGTTTGATTGGCCGCTCCATTTCCTGACATTGATGTCTCCATCGGCTGGTCTGTACCTTGACTGGACCCTTCTTCAGTGGTCGCTTCTAAAGCTAAAGCTTGTGTTGCATTTGTTGAAATTATCGCTGAAAGCGTTGATGCTGTTGAAGCTTGTTCCGTCGTACTTAAGGTGTTTGTGTTTTGCGAATAAGTTTTCTTTGCTGGAAATAAACCAAAAATATAAACTAAAAGTTTATAAAGCAACAGCAAGCCTACTGTGGAATCTAGATCTGCATTCCATGATAGAGACCATTTCTTGGTATAAACTATTAAAAATGGAAAGGGCTTGGTAGCACTTATAAATTGCACCAGTTAATTTCTCTACTACAAAGTTAACAATTGTGTTACAACAACAAAGGATTCATCAATCTGCTAAGGTATAAGCGGGAATCTAGAGATTTTGGATGCTTTAAAACACATGAAAGCACAACTTTTAGTAAATACGATTTTGTCAAGGAGAATAAGCGAAATGTGTAAAGAAAATAAACAAAATAACACTTCAAATTCATTATAATCTCAGTTTAAACAGGGTGGTTGGGTGATATGAATTGAGTTGCTAGCTCATGAAATCTGAACCCAATATGATTGTATGAGTCTACTTTGATCTAGATCAGACATGAGCATGGGAGTAACTAGGTCTTATAGATATCTTTAAGTTTATCTTTGTGACTTAGGCACAACTGCAAACACCACTAGAACACTTTTGGTCATACCTCTGCAGTTTTAAAAAACTGAGGTAACTTGAAACATGAATTAATTTGAATAAGCAATAGCTTTCATACAGAGGACTTTCATCTCAACTTGTTATCTGGGTAACTACGCGGAAAGTTGATGAATTCAAAAGACGGGAGTAGTGCTGTGTTTTCATAGGAGTTAGATAGCCTACCAATGCGGAAGTGCTACCTACCTTGTGACTACTCTCGATTGGCAAAATATTTACTTGAAAGCGTTTCTTATCGTTATAGTGAAAAAAATTACGAACTTAAACCGCCACGGCAATAATGAAGCGTACTTCAATTTGAAATATGAACATGTACTGTACTTACTTTCCAACAGCAGTGCAAAGACTAAAATAAAACTCCACGGCTTCAGCATTTTGAGGCGAACAGTTGTGAATCCTGATATGAATAACAAAGTTATGGTAGCATCTAATGTTGGCAAAATTTTAACCAACTTAAATATAAAACAAGTTGTTTTGCTGGTACACGTGCCCAGCTAAAGACACCAAACGATGAGTCGGTAGCCATTTTCATAGTAGCCTCCGATTTGTTCAATAATAACGCAGCGGTAAACTTGAAAAAAAAATCTGTTATATTTAAGGCTGGATGCACGAACAACGGATATTATAAGCAATCAATTAAGCTAATCGTGTTTACAGTTAATCGAGGATCAGTTTGTGTAAAGTTGTTCTGTGGGTGAGTAATCAAAGATTTTAATGAGTTGATTATGGTTGGTGTATAATGAAAACAAATAACCCACGAATGACTTTGCTTAATGGGAGCATGATTTGCTGATGGTGCATCCAGCCTTTAGTATTCCTCAGCGCTCATCAGTGTCTTGGTGTAAGTTCAAAAGACTGCCTTGTCTTTTTGTCAAACTAGAACTTGAACTTTAGTAACGTTTATGAAGTTCGAGTTAATTCATTTAGAAGTTAAAAAAGAGCAAACATTGCTTTGGATTTACCGCAACATGAATACTATCAAAAATAGCCTAGGTGTGAGAACATATAGAAAGTTCAATACTAATCAATAAACTATCAGATGTTCATTGTTCACATCGTATTTTTATTTTGTGTTTCAATTTTTCCATTTTTCTTAAAAGAAATTTGGACATAAAAACACAAAAACCAAACGTTCAAAAATAGTTGTAGCCTAAGTGACGAATCCAAACTGAACTACAATATTGGCCACATTCGCAGCGCAGCTCTGGTGTAATTATTCTGATTGCTGGTGTAAAAGCACAATAACTTTCTTACCTTTTAAAATGGATAAAGTGTTTGTAGATTTGTTCCTCTGATCACATTAAGTCTCTTCAAAAAGTTGAAAAAATACTCATTTCACTGCATTTTTTATTGGTTTATCAATATTTCTTTACTTTTTAAGTCCATATATTCTGTCGTTCAACTTTAATTAAATGATCTATCTTAAGTACCACCTAGCAAAAAATTATATACTTTAGGTCAGAGTGGTCTAAACATAATATGCAGCTGGCCAAAAATTCAAGCAAAATAAAATAGGCTATCCCTAACGTTTTTGCTATGTGCGTAAGAAAAGAAACCAGCAAAACTCAGAATGACAGTCAAAAAACTTTTTCTTTGTATTAACCTTTGTTTCCAAAGGAGGTCTATCCCTTTACCATCAAAGATTGATGTTTTCCGGACCACACCGGAAGACAACCACAGAGCAGCTGGTCTTTGATTTGATCATCCAAGATAAGCTAACTTTCAGCAACTCAATTTGGTGGGGGCAAGATGACACAATCTTTGATAATACCACCTTTAGTTTTTTACTAAATAGGTTACCGCACCCGCAAGAAGATGAAGATGAAATTCCCCATTGGTGTATAAAAGAACACCATTCTAAAACAAAAACAAACAAACTGCAAGACAGTTGATGATACGTGGCGTGTTCTTCTTTTATCATGGGGTGTGATTATTTCAATGTTGTAGTCTTTTGAATGGTCAGTGATATGGTCATCATCATCATCGGCGTATGAGCAGATCTTTCCAGGCTAGATTGGAGGGCAGGAAATCATCAGCCACTCAACAGTCTCGTCGTCCAGGACCATCAGACCATGCGCACCATGTGGAGGCGGTGGGTTAGGCAGTGGTGGATGACATGATCTGTGGTCTATTCAGTGGCACCACACTCGCATTTTGATGAAGGAGCCAGGCCCCACTTGTGCATGCCCGAACGAATGCGGCCGACGCCAGTTCGCAGGCGGTGACCCACGCAAGCCTTGCGATGGACATCCCCGGTGGACGGAGATCGGCATCGGGTATGAAGTCACGGAGCGTGGGGTGTGGCTTTGCCACTCCGTGTTCCACATGTGGTTCGTCCAGTGTTCCGCATTTAAACCAAGTTCTTCTGCGTTTTTAGGTAGTTGTTGTGCGGCAGGCACAAAGAGACATCTTGATTTCAGCCTCTGCTTTATAGGTAGTGGTGGCTTGAATGTTGCATGGAGGGGATGGTCGGGGTCCAGAGCGCGGCGAGCGACAGAAATCGTGGCTTCTTTACGACGTAGCTCAGCGGGTTGGATGCTTGCTTGCTAGGATGGGTGGCTAGTCCGTCGGAGTGTGACGCATGCATCCAGTCACAGTAGGCAATGCATCGTCGATGGCACTATCAATGCGGTAGGTGTGAGAACTACGGCACCAGAATGAACAAGGGTTAGGGTACTGTACGAAGAGTTTTGGCACCAACTCCCTAGCCGGAACCGCCAATCGCCTCAAAAGTGCGACGCATGTAGTTAGTTTTTTGCGCAGTGATATGGTAGAAAATGATGACAAATTATACACTTTTTCACCCTTGACACTATCAATTCTAATAGGACATTTATAACCTCCAATTAGTGGAAGAGGGTAATTTTAACTTCAACCTTACCTAAGCTTTTAGGATACAACAAGATATTCTAAATCTTCTGGTACAACTTTTTGAAATGTTCATTCAAACCTTTCCATATACTGTAAGCCTACTGAAAAAAGTGTTTTTTTCAACTCGGAAATAGAACGATTGTGTTGGTAGAGCAGCAGCCTAAGGTTGACGAATAGGCTATGCTATAAAAAATACATATGCTATGTTTTGTAAACATGACTTTCTAACTAAACAATAAAGATTTCTTTTATTATTAACTTATCTGACTGAATTGATTAACACTGTGCCCCCAATCAAGATTTTGTATTCTACAACTTTGCCCAGCGATTCTGTCCTACCAAGCGTGCATTGGAATAAAGTAAACTATCTCTGTTGATGGTGTTAGTACAAACCTACATCATGTCAAGCAAGCATGCAACCTGAGCTACTAGACCAATAGCTATATTCGACAGCAGGGACGCCGGAAGATGGTTATTAGCAAGAAACTTAAGCTAGAAGCCAAAACAAAGCTGTGTCGTTAGCACGTTTTGGAGTTTCAGTTCGAATGTCGTGACAACAAAATACGAGATATGACGAAGGTTGTTCTAAAAGATTCTCTAACTAAACGCTTGATTTCTTATCCACAAGCATTGCTGAAAAAGTGAAAAATTTGAATTTGAAGTCATGCTGAAGTTGTATTGCCTTAAATGACAATTACTGTGCAACAGTTACGTTGCCTAACTGACAGTTACGGTGCAACCACGGCCTACTAGAACACGGCCAAATATGCTGCTATTTGGAAAAATTTCTAAGAGTCTTAATTGTTACAATCATAGCCATTGCAAACCTGTCATTTTTCCACTTACAGAAGTATGTAAAATAAGCAATATTTGCATCTCGACATATTTTTGGCTTGTTTTGCTGGAGATTAGATAATGTATACGTTAAGCACAATTTATGCAATAATAATGTAAAATATGTGAGACTTTTCAACTGCGCCCTAGAGGTAGTCTCATCATACAGTCGTTAGGTTTTTTGTATAGCAGGATCTTTCGCTAATAGCCATACTTTACTTGCAAAATTAAACTTGGCTTAAGACAAAAAGAACTAAAATTTAAATTGGCAGATCAAATGAACAGTTCACAACATAAAATCCACAAAAATCCTTGATATATTAAATGAAACATGCAATTGCACCAAACGATACTACCTCTAGGTAGTTTGTTTGGTGCAATTGCAGTTTGAAAGTCTTACCTATTACATCATTATTGTGACAACTGTGCTCAAAGCACATACCTAATCTCCGGTTAAACAAGCCAAACATATTTCTAGGTGCAAATATTGCTTACTTTACTTACTTCTGGAAATGGGAAGATGACAGGTTTGTCATAGCTGTGATTGTAACAATTCAGACTCTTAGAAATTTCTTCAAATAGCAACATATTTGGCCGTGTTCTAGTAGATCGTGGTGCAACTCAAACAAAATAACAGTTTTCTGGTGATGTAAGGAGTTGTTAAAGGCGTTTCTAAAAGCCCTGAACAAGGACCGGCTTGATTATAATGAACAACACACACAGCGACCATGCAATTTAGCAGTTAATATTTCTCTGATGTATTTATGAAAAATAGATAGACGTTTGCTTTGCCAAATCTGACACTCACCAGCCTATGGTTTGAAACTGCCTAATTGGCGTGGTACAGATGCTTGCGTGAGGCTCTGGGCTTCCAAATATCACAACCTGGTTCGACTCCCTACTAAACCATGATAAAAAAAACACACCTCATCTCTACGCAGAGTGTATTAACTTGGTTGTTGTAGTTACAGCGGCTTAAAAAATTAGAACTAATGCCCCTGCTCTCATTGGTTCCATAGTCGTAGTAGGTCTTTAATGAAACTTTTTACAGGTTGCCCGTGTAGGCCTATCCAGACTATCTAGTTGTCCCTTATCCAGTAGCAAGCTTCCTTCTTTCAAGTAGTGGAAAGCTATGAAGGAACAAACAGCGGCAACTGATAACTTCCGGCTAATTCTATACGCTTTGGTCTATATACGAAATGCTATTTGTTTTTTTATGACGTATACTTCCCACTTATATTACGTCAACCTCTTGCCTGGCGCGCGGGCGTTGATCCGTCACGTCACGTCCCTGTAGGCGTGCAAAGCTTGAATTGTTGGAATTCACAATGCCTGACTTTTTGCGAGAAAAGTTAACCAATGCTACATAACTCATCTCAATCAAATAACAGAACAATTGCAAGTATGCGAGTTCAAAGCAAATAGGCTATCACACCAATTTCAAGAGTTAAAATAGCCCAGCTTTTTTTGATATTAGTTTTATGTTGCGCATAATATGTTTTTATGACTTTCGCAAAAACAAGAATTACGCAGTCTAAGTTTTCATAATATTTTATGTTCACTGTTGCTTATATCGAATTTTTAATCTCACATTACTTGTCGGAAACGAACTTAGTCTGGAGATGCCTTTCCACCTCTCTGGATGAAAACGATCTTTTGAGGTGGTCTACTAATATGTGGATAACCAACGCCTACCAGCAGTCATTCAGAGCAACAGAGTAACACCAATAGTCTTGAGCGCTGTACTGCTTTCCGCTTTTCAACTTTTCGAACCACTTTTCCGCCACACAGCATGATAGATTTTCATCCGGTCGTAGGTTTTATAGAATGACAGTGGGGAGGGGGGGGGGGGGGGGTAATTTTAATTTCAACTATAGTCCTGATTTTAGGATACAGCAGTACATTCTAAGACCTCTAGAAATTTTTTTCCGGAATTTTTGTTCAAAAACCCTTCCCTACACTGAAAATAACTTGTTTTGTAAAAAAAAGTTGCCGTATATTGCATTGAGGTCACCTTTTGTTTAAAACTCTTATACATTTAAAACTCAAATACTATTTACTACTGTACCAAAACACGTTAATAAATGTTGCAAGACAGCCTCAAACAGTTTTTCTGGTCTTGATTCATCGTAAAACACTTAAATGATCATTTCGACTTGTGCGCATGACTACGCGCATGCGCAAAAGCATACCGAACATACAAATATTCTAGATTGAAGATATAGAGAATAGGCTACCACATTAAATTGATCCAAGGGTATTGTACAGCTTTTGCCAAGCAACTATGCCTTCGTAGCCTACACGTATCATTCTTACTAAAGTCAAACTTTAAACCTTCTTTGATACGATATAGTCAGTTATTACTCTCTACTGCTTCGATTAGTATTAATCGCAGTACGCATCTATTTGGGTGATTACTAAATTCAAAAGAAGATTGAAAAGTTCATTCACGAAGTTTTCTTTTTGAAATTTGTATTGAGCTGGCTAAACAAATAAAATAAATATAACCATCCATACCCACTTAAAATCCATTTCGAAACTTTCACAGGCTTTTTGCTCTTTCGTATAATGCATTAATATTTCTGTTGGCTTGTATTATTTTGTGCAAAGAGGCTACATGCAAAAATCTACTCCAGATTAAAGTCCCTAAAAGTAGCATAGCCTATTCATGGCAGGCCTAGCTCTAGCCTCTATGCAACCTTTTCTCCCACGATAGAAATAACCTACTTTCCGGCCGTAAATAATTTTTCGTATAACAACGTCGGATTTTCAATGAAAATATTTACCTGGATTTTTTTTTTAAAACTACAGCTGTTCAATCATGTTATATGTTGTATCATAAAATTACTTTTTAGACACTTTGAAAAGTTTAATAACAAGATCCGTTGTAGCCTAGGTTATGTTCATGAGTAGGGAGGATAATGTACAGCAGGGGTGTGCAACCTTTGTTACAGGAGGGCCAGATATAAATAATTGGGTGAAACCGCGGGCCGCACGTTTATTTAACATATGATTTCTAGTAGTTGCAGGCACAAAAGAGTAGTTTTTCTTGTTATTCATGTTATTCTTATATTAGGGGTTAAATCCTTCCAGAAATAATAAGTTAGGACGCATAAATTTCTGAAGAAAACTGCTATTCAAATTTATTGTCACACTGTCTTTAAACGAGCTCAGTGAGAAGTTTGCAGCTGGCTTCTTTTCCTAACGGCTTTTTCCAAATTTACTTTAATGGAAGTGATCGCAATTCGAAGTCCATTTTCCAAGTGTTGGTCTGTCAGAACCGATCAATAGGGAGATTTCATGACGCCCGTTTTAGAAAAAAATGCTCGCACAAATACGTTGAGCCAAAAAGTGCCATTTTTGAAGCCATGGATTTTTGAAATGTGGAAAGTCATCTTAGTTGAAATGTTTTCGGTAAAAATCGCCAAGACTCGTTTTTAAATACTTTGCTTTCAAATCCTTTTTCTCTTGAAGATCAATCAGTTCAAGTTGGATATCAGCTGGTGCTTTGTCAATGTCCGTGTTGAATGGCGAAGAGAATATATCAAACAAATGTTCATGAGATTTGAAGTCCTTGAAACGAGCCAAAAATTCATACAACAATATTTCAAATTTAGTTTTCTTCTCCGGATGCATTCCATAGTCTCTCAAAGTTGGAAAGTGGAAAAGATGTCCTGTCTGTATGTGAGCTTTCCAAAGTCGTACTTTGTTCATAATGCCTTTTATGTGACCATACTTTTTTAGAAATAATTGATTAAACTACCATTCAACGTTTTATAGGCAGAGAAAACTTTTTCTCGAACCGTAGAAAATTTCATGATCAGATCACCGCTTCAATGCGTGATGGAAAGCTACAGATAAATCTGCATCTGGCATTACAGAGTGCAAAAAACAGTGTTGCAGAACGCGTTTTCAAATATTAAATTCTCATCAGAGCAACTACGTTTATGAACGCAATAACAACGGTTAACTTTAAACTCAATACATTACATTACAAACATTATAAGGACATATTCTCAGTGTTCAATTGAATATTAATAAATCCAGAGACATCAGAATAGAAAATTAAATACAATGGATTGGCGGTGGTCGGTGGGAGACTTCTAAAATGGTTAAGAGAAGGTGCGAAATCTATAATATTCCACTCCACAATGAATTGTTCAAACGTACCAGACTAAACTAAATTACCGTATAAACATGTTTCGCGGGCCGCACACAATTCAAAGTTGGCACGTCTTTGTGGGCCACATAATTTTTCTTCGCGGGCCACATTTGGCCCGCGGGCCGCACGTTGCACACCCCTGATGTACAGTATGTAATTTAGTGACGGTTGCTTTTATTGCTAGAACAGACTGTGATGGCAATCGCCTACTTGTTATTATGAAACAAGTCTGATGTGCATCTATGGATATAGGGCCAAGGTAGTTAATATCGATGACTGGCTAAGTTATAATTATAGGGCCAAGCTGGTTGGGTAGCCACCAGTGTGCAGGTTAACCAAAAAACGGGGTGCTAAAGCTCTTCACATTTGGCTTGTGGGCCAAAAAACAATCGGGGGAACACAGTAGAAACAACAGTTCAGTCATTAATGTTGCCTTTTCTTGCCTGAAGTGCAATACCGTGCATTGTAAGGAAATTTAAGGAAAGACCTTGTGAAAGTTCACTTTAGGATTAGCGCATTGTCTGGTGGGTGTCCTTTTGATAGAGTTTTCTCGACAAACCACCTCGCGTCGACAACCATGCATTACAACAACTTGCTGTTGAGAAGCATTTTGAGCAGCAGTGGTCAGCTTGAGGTTTTGAAACAAGATTCCATGGTTCTTCCATTGTAAATAAATATTTGCATAGTTTACTTGAGCGGAACTCAAGCGGGGTCAGCAGATCCCCATAGGGTCCGCAAAACGTTTTGAGAGGGTCCGTGAAAGTTTCCAATTTACAGCATTATTGAAAAATTACAACATTTTAAAATTGGTTGTTCTTTATTTGGATATTACAGTGATTCCCAAACTGTACGTCGCGACGCTGGTGTGTTGTTTGAAATTTCAAAGGACATCCTACACAACGGTTAGAATAATTGGATTCCTAACTAAAAATAGAAAAGTGTTAAATCTTTTTATAAGGCTATGTAGCCTATGTTTAAACGTTAGTCGACATCCTACTAGCACTCACCATTTTTCCATGACTATGATTGCAACAAAATAATGATTACAAAGGAAAAAAAGGAGAAATTCTTTGTAAAGATCGCAAGTAATTTTCGAAAAAAATGTTGAAAAACATTGCTGTAATCCAGGATATAGATTACTGATTTTTGATCCTGTCTGTCCACACATAGGTAGCAGCTCACAACATAACTTCGTCAATGCCATCAATCGTCATAAGTGCGTCGCGAGTTCACCAAATCTCTCTAAGTCTGTCGTTTCGAGACTTATAAAACATCTGTGAAGAAAGGGGCGTTCTTTCCGGCTATCAGCACAGGCTGAGCACTCACTAGTACAGCGAGCAGTTGTGATTCGCTAACCATAACGGTGTAGCTTCCACTGATAGCCGGGAAGAACGCCCCTTTCTTCACAATGTCCTCTGCCCTGGCGCCTGCTGGTTTTGTTGGCTCTTTTCTTTCCACAAAAATAAGAGTTAAACTGACTGGTAAAGCGGCGGTCGAATTAGTTTGTGGCTAGAAGGCTTCATTCTGGGCTATGCAGAAAGAGCCTGTCTCCCTGGCCCGCTCCGCCATTCTAAATTTGCGGACGGGCCATATAGTGTTTCGATCCACACTCTTCCTCCACAGGTACCTCGACTCCCCAGCCTGGCCCCCGCGACCTAAGCTGGTGGACTTAACCCTCCGGGTGCATCGTCACCCCATAAATCACGCCGCTCCCCGCCGCCGCAGGGTGTGGCAGGCCTGTTTTTGAAAGTCTTCGACCTGGCTATGTTTGTTTGTACTCTCTCACCGTGTCAATCTTTTGTACCGTGAGCTACTGATGCGAATAAAACAGTTCAACACACAATACGGTGCGATACTGATAAGCCCAGCCTCATGGGCGAAACACGTGTCTATCGCTGTCAATTCTTGCTACAAATCGGCTGCCGAGAAGCTTATAAAACATCTGTTTATGTTAAGAGACGCGATACCGGTACACTAAAATTTTAGATAAAATATTTTTAGGGGTCCTCGCCGGCTTTAAAGGCACCAAAAAGGGTCTGCCAAGACAAACGTTGAGAACCACTGCTCTATTTAAAGAAAGACATGCTACTCTGACGCATTTGACAAAAATAAACAAAATTTTCGAAGCGTGGTTTCAACTAGGAAATGCTGGTTTCACACATGAAACTTTTAATCGTTGTCTACAAACGATGAGCTTACTTCCCGAGCTACCTGAGTATTAGCAAAAAATTCAAGAATGCATGAATCTGTATATGCGCTACCTTGCAATGGTTGAGACCATGGGCCTACTGATCCGGTACTAATGAGATGTAATGGCCCTCCTAACTGAATTACAAGACACGATTCTGTATATGTGCTACCTTGCAATGGTTGAGACCATGAGCCTACTGATCCGGTACTAATGAGATGTAATAGCCCTCCTAACTGAATAACAAGACACGATTAAAAACAATCTCTTCTTTTTCATGAGTAAGTGCATGTTTTCTTGAAGAGTTTACTAATGTTTTGTATTTCCCCTCGTTTGAAATGTTTTGTTTTTCTAAAACAATGATAAGTTGTTATAAGATTGTACAATAGCAAACAGTGGTCGACAAACTTTCACTGAAATAACAAAAAATGAAAAAAAATTGAAGCGGTTACCACAATAATGTAAAATATAACAACAACGTAAAATAGACGCAAACATAAAAAGTCACACCATAATGTGTTGGCGTAAAGCAGAACCATTGGACCCAAATCACAAACTAGATAAGTAATGAGAAGTATGATGAGATAATACAACAGAAAGGACAATCTGGTTTAAAATATTGTATATCAATGTGATGATTGTTTTTTACATTTTGTTTAAAACATTGAAATGTCAAACCTTTTGTGTCATATGAAATACCACTCTACGTTTGTCTCAAATCTGGGAAGAAGACCAAAGTAATAAAATCAATATACATTAATATGCAATATACATTTATATCAGTGACACAATATAATACTGTAAATATGCAACAGCGAATCTGCACTGTCAAGTATCAATAGTCTGGTACGGTTTATAGATCTACTTTGTCACGTTCTCTTTACACTTGACACTGCAATAAATTTTAACATAAAAATTCCTAAAAAAAAACATCAAAACAGAACTCAAAAAGTATCACAACAAAATGCACAGCAATAATGTAGCTGTGAGTAACTGATAAATGATCATAGCATTTAGAGATTAATGCATTGATGCATTTTGTCAGTTACTCTCAAATAATGAGAAGCACAATAGCAATACAAGTAGCCTGGATCAGTGCAGAGAAGGGAAATAAATCAAAAATCAACTGAATAAAATATCAACAATGTAGCAGGGATGTCAATTTCAGAATAACGGATCCCTTAAAACAGTTTCCTAATTTGAAGCAGATCCTAATTATGAACCGAAATATACAAGCCTCCTTGCCATATGTTTTCCACTGTTTGGCGCGTCCTGGCTCTGATCACACAATTTTTTTGTGCGAAAACTTAATGGGTGTGTGCGAAGTGAGAGGACACTCGCCGCGTATCTTTATCTTTGCTAAATCTCGCAGTGGAAGGTCGTATGAGAAAGATCTTTCTTTTTAGCACTCATTGATTCAATCACCTAAAGAAGAAAATGTTTCTTACACTCACAACAGTCATTGTAGGTCAAGCGTGAAAAGAGCATGGGTAAATATACGCTTTGCAAAAAGGACGATTGTGTATGCTATTCGGCCAAGTTTAAGAGTAGCCACCCTACAACACCAGTAGAAAAATTAAAACCAGGTATCTGTTCTATGTATACGTCATGTATATTTTTCATCTGCGGCCGAAGTCACAGGTCGCAGCAAGGCAACACACATCAAACACAATTGTAATGAAAATGTTGACTCACAAGTCGAGGAAGAGAGTGAAGAAATGTGAAACGTGGAAAAAATTGATGAGTGTGCTCTCATGATGAATGTGCTACCTTGATGAGTGTGCTCTCATGATGAATGTGCTCCCATGACTACAGCAAAATCGGCGGCGGTAATTTTTACTTATATCTAAGGCCGGTAGATGGTGTTAATCAGCAGCCGAGGTGCCATCTTGATTGTAAAATTTGGTTTCATTCCTTTTAATAATAATGCTTTTATTTGAGCCCATTGCGATAACATACAATACACTGCGATACAACAGACGACAGGAAGCAGCGAAGTGACATATAGTCTTCGAGTCAGCTGCCCCCCTTATTTTGGCTAGCCATTAAGTGTCTTTGCCGAGACACAGCTGCGTGCTCTGGAACGGTGTCGAACCCACATCCTTTCGAACGTCGCGCAGACGTGTTCACCACTCGGTTATGCAGCCGACTTTGCAGTCCAATGTCTATCATCAGATTCTACTGAGTGCAAAAGCTTTATAGCATCAGTAATGGTGCCAGACAACAAAAAAATGTCTTCTGCAAAATCCCAATTAGACAAGTGACAAAATCAGATAGCTCACTATAGGTGTTCGATGGACCTTGGATTTGCATCCTAAAAAGTGATGAAGACTTTGTCAAAAATTCAAATACCCTAGACCAGGGGTGGGCAAACTACGGCCCGCGAGACCATTTTATGCGGCCGCCGGCACTTGCAGAAACTCCTACTCATCACTTACTGTTTTAATTAAAACTGGTAACAACAGGTTTTGTCACTTTCCTGTGCTGAAAGAAGCAAAAATTTCTGGTGAACTTGCAGCAAAGTATAAAGTTCAGTTGGATACCTTGGCTATGGAATTCGGCAGAAGGTTCCAAGACTTAAAGAACCTGAAACCGCAGTTTAATATGCTCAGCTCTCCATTCACTACAGAAGTTTACTCGGTTCCTGAGGATTTACAGCTGGAACTGCTGGACTTGCAAGCAAATAATGACTTGAAAGAGAATTTTAAGTCAGATTCACTGCCTGACTTTTACAAGTCATTGTCTGACGATTTGTTTCCAAACTTTAAAAACTTTGCTGCTGAGTTTTTGACACTGTTTGGATCCACATACATATGCGAACAAGCATTTTCTTGTTTAAAAATAAACAAGTCGGAGAACAGGTTTTTGCTGACAGACACCAACTTGCATGATGTTATGAGGATATCTACCAGCAAACTTGCTCCCAATTTACAGAAGATTGTGAAAAACTGTGAACAGCTGCACAAGTCTCATTAACATTTGTGAAGATGATTGCATAGCTTTAAACGTAACTGAGTGTGAATTACAAAAATTGTGTTTAATATGAATATGCGTTTATTTACACACCTGGTAAATTTTCCTACTTTGTAATGAGAGTGTGCGGCCCCCCGGCTGCAACATTTTTTCAAATGTGGCCCTCAATACAAAAAGTTTGCCCACCCCTGCCCTAGACAGCCATCTAGCCTGGATCTGGTAAAGATATGGGCAGATCCGTGCTCAACTACTAGTTTTGTGCACTGAATTTAAAGTGTGTTTCTGCTAAAATAAAATTTCAAACAAACTTCTAATTGATTGATTGTTTTCTCAACACAGAGCCCGAAAAACGCCTTTTGGAAAAATAAGCATACATGTATTGTATATATTGCAAAATCATTTACCCTTTGGTAGGCTATGCTAAGTTTTATACAATTTTTGTGCAAGAACATTGTTACTGTCAATAGTAGTCTTAAAAGTGATACATAATTACAGAGTATTTTCCACAAAACTATATGAAGTGTGTACAGAAGGCTAAGTCGCGAGGATGCATTGCAGAAACATTTTTTAGGGTCGCGCAACAAGTATTTGCGGACCCCTGGTTTACCGTACCTTAGAATTTAGACTATTAGTCAAAAGATTTATTATGGTTTCCTACTGTAGTGACTTGGACAATTTTTTTTGGTGTTATTTTGTCAAATGGGCGTGGAAAAAAAATTGCTCTAGAGACATCCCCAGACGTCGTACTTCTTTTTCTTTGGCACAGTGGTATACTCAACCTTGTTTATCAGTCTATCCTTACAATTTGAAAAGAAGACTCCTGCTATACTGTAGACTGTGTCATTTTGTTAATAAAAAAATGATGAATTTCAAATTAATCTAGCTTTAGAACAAAAACAAAATCAGCTTATATTAAAATTTATCTATTTACGCTTGAATCATTTACCTGCCCATATAAAAAAATGCAGAAAACATGAATTTATAACTCGCTTTGGAAACATTCTGTTATGCCTAATTTGCCAAATGCGTTTAGCTTGCGGTATTGTAGTGTACAGCGTCTTGGAGCATAGCATGGTTTTTAATATAGATGTGACACTATATATAATTATTATTATTACTGTATTATTGTTTATTACTGTTTTATTGTAAAATCTTTCAATGGTGCTATTAATCGGCTTCTCTATCTTACACAATTCTGAATTTTTATTTATCGTTATAAGTAACGAGGAAAACAGTCGGACATTAATAGCTCTGTTTCTGAGTCCTGCGTTGATGTTAGCCTAATTCAAACTTGAATCTAAAGCCAACCCTAATCATCAAACAACCAGGTGCATAAAGGCCTACTTTATTTTATGACCCTATCTTCATGCGTACAAGTCATGTTTTATTAACTGTGATGTTTTTCTGGCCACTTTAAAACAAATGTGATAATTTAGACATTCAAAGTTGTGAATTTTTTTGTAGTATGAACTATTTTTTTTTTCAAGTCTTTACGGACCAGCCATTGATAAGACGGAGCTCATGAAAAGTTTATAAAGTGTATGAACAAAATATCCATGCATAGATGTAAAAGTTAAAAAAATAAAGATTATGCATGTACTGTGGATTGTAGACAGTTTCTTTACTGCTGTGTCCTCGACACAAGCCAGAAAAACAACGCGGTTATTAAATGTTAGACACGCTTTGGCAATTTTAACAAAGCCCAGGTTTAACATCTCACGTCACCACGCTCAGCCATAAGCGAGTGTGAAGTTGACGGCTTGCACGTAATTATAGCCGACTTAAATGGCTAACCTTCGATAACGATTGCGATAAACCTCATCGACATAAGGCACGAAGATAGCCACTGCTGCCTGATGTGCGCCTGTGATAACGAACTTCGATTGGGCTGCGTGATTAAGACGGTTTTTAGGGAAGAATGATAGCGACATTCTCAAAATCGCAGGACTGTAAAATCAAAAATCGTTAAAAAACAACTATTGTTTTTTCTTATTTGAAATGCTAAGTGATTGTGACGCACAACTGATATCGCCCGATAAAGCGGTGACTGAAAACTTTCATGATTCAATAATGAGGCAGCCGCACAATTAAAACCATTCTAACACTTGAAAAAAATTCTCGTTTTGCGAGCCTCTGATGGCATAGAAGCAGAAGCAGCACCATTGAAGGACGGGCCTCTTCTTTCGTACTGTTGTGACGCATTGGAAAGCACGCCTGATAGATTCATATTAAATATTTTCATGATAACACTATAGGAAACGCATACAAAGTTACGAGCACATAAACGCCTGGTATAGCACAGATGATTAAAGTTGTTGTTTGTCATCATTACAACGCCACACAATACGCTATTAAAATACAATGAAGGCGGCCAGATGAAACGGTTATAAAAAGGTTAATCATAAAATTCTTAAGCTTTGCAACAAATCGCGATAAATATTTCTCACTTTTAAAATATCTTTTGATTTTTGACATTCCGGAGACAGCATTATCTTTCAATCGACCTTTCGTAAGTCTACATGTTCAGCATGGTGATTTGGGTTAGGCCTATACAAAGTCTTTGCAAATAAAACGATTTCTTCACATCTTCATGCAAGGGTTATTTCATATCAAACCACTTCAAAGTAATAGTAAAGCTCTCTATTGCCTGAGATAATTTGGGTTGACAATCAGCACTAAAAAACGAGGCAATCATGTCGAGGCAGTCTTGTTCATCAATGAGTGTAAATGATCAGAAACGTCACGCATGCCTGTCAATGGTTCAAATATCTCGCGATTACGCGCTACAAAAGCTACTATAGACTTAGAAATCAACAACAGAATCGCTTAAGCATGTTTCACTTTCAACAGATTGAAGTCTAACCCATAAAACAGGCGAGACATCAAGCTCTCCACAAAGCTAGATATCTGCAAAGCTTTTTTTCTGACCATCCTTCGTTATGCGTGCGAAGCCTGGACTTTTATCATCATCATCATCATTACGTTCCTTCCTCGTATTGAGGGTTGGATACAATGCGCCATTGTTCTCGACCATGAGCTGTTCGTACTGCATTTTCATAACTTAATTTTGTCCATTTAGTGATGTTTGATGTCCAAATCATTCTTGGTCTACCTTTGCTTCTTTTACCGTTTATCCTCCCTCCTATTACTGATCTTTGTAACGAGTTTTGCCTTATTGTGTGTCAAAATACTTTACAAAATACTTTAATTTTTTTCTTTTGACTATTTGTAAGAGAATTTTGCTTGAATTAATTTGGATAATACTTCATCGTTGGTGATCTTTTGTTTTCATGAAATTTTTAAAATTTGCCTGTATGACCAGAGCTCGAAGGCATCGACCCGTTTTTCCATTTTTTGTGACACTGTCCAAGTTTCAGAGTTGTATAAAAGGGTTGACCAGACTTAGCATTTTAATATTCTTTGACGAATTGATAAATTTAAACTTTGATTGATTAAAAATTTTTTAATTTTTTCAAATATACTTCTTGCAATTTCTATCCGTCTTAGAATTTCATGTTCACACCTCCCATCTTCAGTTATTAAATATCCAAGATAAGAATATTATAGGAGACACAAAAGGCAAGTTAATCACTTCCCACCTTTCCTGCTTCAGCAAACTCCGCAAGATATGGTGGAAGGACAAAGTTCCAGACACGGACATTTTCAGAAGAGCAAACATATCCAGAAGACTCACTATCATATACAAGGCACAAATTAGATAGGCAGGTAATTATGGGCATTTGGATATGTAATCTTTTTCCATGAAAATAAAGAAGACACACAAAAATTCTTTATGGAATTGTATTAACATTCGCAAACAATTTTATAACAACTTGATTGGTAGCAGAATCACTTTAAAAGATGAAAATTTAAATGATACAAAATACAGTGCTGTGCCAATACTGCGAAAACCATTGACGCAATTGTATGTGGTTGGAATGGGAAAACTTTTGCTTCGAAATAAATGCCATTCTGTTTCGTCCTTGACTCGAAACATAAACAAAACATTTTAAAGTTATAAAATCCAAGAAGCTTATTCATTGTCAAATGACTTGCGGCATATTTGTGAAAAAATTGTCAATTATGGGGGCTTACTGGTGTCTAAAACAGACACTATAGATCCACGCAAAAGTTTTGTTTAAACTTTTTCGATCTATTTTTTTGGGAGAAAACTTTCGGTCTGTTTTATTTCGAATCGAATCGATGAAGTAAAATTTTGTTTTTTTTACGTTTTGCCCAAAAGCATTTTCTTTTGTAGCCAACTTTCCCACTTCCAATTGTCTAGACCAGGGGTCCGCAAATACTTGTTGGCGCGACCCAAAAAACAATCGTTCGAAATCTTTGCGACCCAAACGTTTCAGAAGCATAGCCTATAACTTTGAGGAAAACATTTGAAATTTAATATTCATTTCAATACAGTCATCCCCGTTTGTTAAGACCACATCGAGACCGGACGATTTTGGGCTTATTAAGTGGGGGACAATTTTCTACCACTCCTATACCTTCAGTAATTCCGGAATGAACCAAATTGGGCTTTTAAGTGGGTTGGACCTATTAACCGTGGGCTTCGTTGTTGTCGTCGTGTAAGCCTCTTGGCTCGAGGGTCTATCCTTTTACCACCCCAGACTCACGATGTTCCCGGACTGCACTGGAAGGCTACTAGAGAGCAGCCAGTCTTTGGTTTCATCATCTACGACGCGTAGACCTTTCCACTCCGTTGGGTGGCTTGAAAATGGTATAGTCATTGATGATGTAGTCTGCAGGCTGTTTCTTGGCACCACATTCACAGAAGGAGGAAGAGACCATTCACTATTGGTACATGCAGGGGCTCTATCCAATTTTAGAATTCGGAGGGGAGTGATTTTTGGACAGTGGGTCAAAATCGTCTTAGTCATTTCAACAACAACTTTCAACACGTCAATCATTCCAACCACTCCAAGGAGTGGGTGGGGGTGATCAGCCCCTTACCCCCCCTTTTGTAGAGCCCATGGGTGGATAGTTGAGCTGAAAAGCCCGACGCCTGTACGAAGACGGTTAAGGCGCACCAAGGCCTGTCTTTGTAATGTCAGGCCGATGTGGCATGTGTCGGCGTCGGAGATGAACGAATGAAGTTTGGTGGTAGGCCTACTTGACTTCAATTCAGAATTCCATTTATGATCCGCCCAAGTAGATGCAAAGATGTCTTGTTCATCAGCTTCGTTGATCAGAAGGCTGGAGCGGCTGGCGCGAATGGGTGTCTTGATTTCAGTCGACAGGAGTGCTCGTACCGGGGAGCAGAGATCTTGTGGTGGAGAAGATGGTTAGGCTTCAGTGTCCGTCGGCCGAGAGACAGAGTATTTGTGCTCTAGTAGCGCAGCGCGGCTTCCGGATCGTGTAGGTGGAAAGCTGCCGCCACAGTTTTGGTTTCGCTGAGTTTCAGTCGTCAGTTCTGGAGATAAGCTGAGAGAGTTTTCATCTACTGGCTGAAGGTGTCTTCTACAGGCTTTATAACCGTGGGCTTAATAAGCGGGGACTACTGTACTACAATCGAAATTATAAATTTTCTTGTACAAAATTGTACGAAACACAGCACATCAAAGAGTATATGATTGTATTTATTTTTGCCATGCAAGTTATATTCATAGTAAGTTTAAACCGTTTTGCGACCCAATGTGGATGGTCTCTATTGCACTATTTGCAGACCCCTGGTCTAGACCAGAGGTTTCTAACCTTTTTATGCTTACGGCACTCTACAGACGGAAATATATTTTGTGGCATCCTGTGGCAGACCGACGACCTTTCACCTCGAATGCAACAGTTTGTTGAAACAAAACTTAACTGTTTTATACTAAAGATTTGAAGAATGCTATTCACAACTTTTTGCTTGACTTTCATCTCTAATGCAGAGTGGAGAAAAATAAGCAAGATCGCTTGTTGTGCCTTTAAGATAGTCTATTAATAATAACAATAATACTTTCTGACTTTAGACATTAACATAGACCTGATATTAGTAAGACAGCGATTTCATTCGGAGATTGATTGCCACTCTGAAAAGACATTTTGAAAAGAAAACAAAATAAAGTTTATCTATTTTAATCTCAGAGAAAAAATTGTATTTGTTTTCTCATGTAAATCAATGGAATTATTATTTTTTTCGGAAAAATTGAAGATAAGTAAAACTGAATAGGAGAAATGGTTTGCGGTAACCCAGAGTATTATAAATAGCATCCCAGGGTGCCGCGGCACCCTGGTTAGGAAATACTGGTCTAGAATCTAGGTCAAGGGTTTCCAAACCTTTGGGGTCACAGACCACTATTTGAGAAACTGACTTTTCGCTGACCCGGATCATATTTCGCATTCATCTAGATTAGAGCAGTTTAGAAGTTGAACTGTGTTCAAATTGGTTCATTTGGCTCAACACCCAAATGAATATTATTATTAACGTTTATTTCAGACCTTGCGATTCATCTGAAGCGAAAAAAACAATTCAACAAATTCACTTGCATGCAACATGCACTATAAGATATGCATTAAGAGATAAGCTACGCAATACGAAAATAAGGTATTTTTGACCTGTTGAGAACACTTAGAAAATCCAGGTCTTAATTTATTTGCAGAGCAATGAAAGGAACAAACTTGTTTAGTGACATCTAGGGCCATTTTTATTTAGACCTAAAACAAATTTTTTTTGACTTTATTTTTATCAAAATTTGACTTTGTTTTGACCTAACGAAATGACGGTTTTGACCTGCTTATTTGTAGAGGCCACAGTTCTTCCTTGAATTGATACCTGGTACCCAAACATAATATTTTGTCGATTTCATATCCAAACGTAATATTTTGTCGGAAAGTCAAAGTGTTTTATGGATTATTAAAAGTGCGTTGTGTTTGTTGGCGTTAGATTTAGGTAGCCTGTGTTATTTTGTCCTTGTGGAAAGGGCGCTTTGCCTCGATTTTCTACGCATGGTAAATTAAATTCATCAGCAAAATCTCGACAAAAGTCTAAATCTAAAGACGACTTAGCTTGCTTAGGTATTTTTGTATTACAGAATGTCAGTAGGCTAATCCTAAAATCCAAACTGTTGATCTTCGAAAAGACCACGTTTGTGAAGAGGAAGTGTTTTATAAGAATTGTTTGAATACGTAACAATGAATAAACAATTTGAGATAAAAGTTACTGCTCATCCAAGTGGGCATTGTGACATATTTCCTGCTTTGATGGGTTAATATGATTTAATTGTGTCGCAGTTCCTGATTTTCAATGCTTCCACGAGGATTTTGACAAAAATTACTTTCAAGAAACACAAAAAGTTTGTCAAAAGCCATAATTTAACAAATTTTGACTTTATTGAAAATTTTGACTTTATTGTCAATTTTGGCTTTATTTTGACCTATAAACTTCTCAGAAACAGTCCCCTAGGTGCTGAAAACAACTTTATTCTTTGATTTGTGAACAGACGAGGTCATTAAAATTTTTTGACTTTATTGACTTTTGCAGGCCCTAGTGATATCACAATCATTATGCAAGTCAGTATAGTCACTTCTTAGATGCACACCTAAGTACTTATCTCGGTCAAGAAAATTAAGTTTGGAATTAAAAAGAGACAGTTTAGGGATTGTATTCAGTTTGAGCCCTTTGGTGGGAAACTAGGCTACATTGCTTAGGACATACCACAATTAAAGACTATGTCATGTGGTTGGGCACATTGTTCACATATTTTGAGGATATTTTTCATGCCACTAATACTTGGGTAGAGACAACGCAAGTCATCAGCAAACAGTAAATAATTGTTGATTATTTTACCAATTAAACAGCCAGCTTTAATTTTGTTAAGTGCCACCGATAAATTATCCATGTGGGCTAAACAGAAAAGAGAAATATTAACCTGGTTGGATATTGAATCGATGGCGAAACTGTAGCTTTGTTACTTGTATAATCTGTAGCTTTTCTTATAGATCCTGCAACACCAAGGAACATAAACTGAGTGAAAAATCGAACGTAGCCTAAACTGCCCCAAAACAAAGGCTAAGCCTGATAGGCTGCATCACGTTTAATAAATTGCTCCCAAGATGTAGATTTGCTAGTGAGTGTTAGATAACAATATCATTATTGAGAAAGTTATGAACAATGAATGACATAAGGCCAAATACTACATCAGCTTGGCCGGGCAATCGTTGTAATTTGAATTGAACTTTTAGTGATCAAAGAGACAGGACAAATGTGAACCAGTCGATTTGATGGCAGCATAAGTCATCGGGTTAAACGAAGATCTATTGCTACGTTAATGGAAAGTTGTTAAATAGCAAAATGGAACATTTCAATTGAATGGTAGTGCTATTATGCGACTTTATGAGCTAGTTCGTCTGTAACTGGCGCCTTTGTGTGAGTGTGAACTAGCCGAGGCGCCATTGTCTAAAACGTTGCTCTCCTACGCTTGCAAAGAAAAATGAAAGAAAACTTTAATGAATTTTATCTTTTATGGAAATAATTCCAAAGCAATTTCAAGCTTTCCTAGCCTAATAAAAGCCACTGACAAATCCCTCGCATTGCGACAAGGAATGCTGAACAATTGTGGAAAAAAAACTGAAGAAACATGTTTACACACAAAATTTGCACAGTTCTGCACGGTTCTAAAAAGGAAAAGTGTCTGGCTAATTTCCCATTTGTTGGTTTTCAACGTTTAACATAAACGAATCATCCTATTACAGTTAACCTTTTCACGATTACCCAATATTAAGCTAATAATGTACTTTATCACCTTGTACATTGTTTATGCAATATATTATACGTTGAATCATAATAAAATATGATAAAAAGTTTTATACACACTACGATTAATTTCTCTTCACCAGTCCGGTGGCCAAATTGTGGAAACCGTAATCAAATGCGATTATTATTTTTTATATAGGAACGCGACTATGGGTTCTGCTATCGCACACAATGAGTTGTCTATGCGGCAAATGAACGCATTGTAAATAGGGGCAATACATATCGGCAGGGCCTGTAAGAGAATATTTTGAGCCCGGTACCAGTGAGATCCTTGGGTCTCAAATGAAGACATTTATAAGAAAAGAAAACAAATTTATCCAAAGAATACGCTATGGTTTCTTCATGTTTCCAGGTCCTTGAATAGGTTCCATCCTCTAAAATTACCCAAATCCTGGGTCTAAAATTACCCTCTGGACCCACCCCTATCAAACGCTATTGCATATTGGCATTTTGTGCTTTTGAAAACATAAATTATTATGTTTTCCTGCAAATTTCTAACGTCTGGTAAAAATGTCACCAAGCGATTGAATATAAGCCTAAATAATGGTATCGCTACGACGGTTCGACACCGCTCCAGAGCACATGGCTGCGTCTCGACAATACACTTACTGATATCCCCAAAATAATGGGAGCATTTGACTCAATGACTATATGGCTTTTCGCTGCTTCCAGTTATCTCTTGCGTTGCATCAGTGATCGCAGTGCAGTGGAGCCTATGTTCTCGCAATGGACACAATATAAAACGTAGGCCTAATTGTTCTTATTAGGCTATGACTGCAATAGAAACCTACAAGATCCATTAAGCCACAAAAGCTGTCAGCCGGTGCACTGTTGCTAGGCCTATAGTAGGTTTATAATCGAGATAAATCATGTTTATCTCTATTCTACACACTATCTTGCACTCTATCCAACGTTGTGTTGATATGACAAGATTAGTAACTTAGTTGAAACTTCCTGGGATCTTCGACTCTAGGCCTACAAGGGAAGCCAATGGAGGTCTAAGCGTTTTCAATGTTTATGCTACTTTTTAATGTTTTGTTGCATTATGTTATTTAATGAAACTGGCAAACAAAAGCCACTTGCTTATCTTGTTTTTTCAATGCGGTTGTCCCATTGGGGCTGAGGGCATATAATTTTGCCAATCCAAGGTGTTACTATTTGCTTAAAATGCACTGAAAGCTACTCGAAATCAGCCAGGTTTGGTTTTCTTCGTCCACAATGTGCAGATCTTCTACAGCCTCCACCATGTGATACATGAATGGTGTTGAAGTTCTTGGGCAGAATAATTATCAAGAACGCAAAAAAGCTTAGGACTTCAACTGATGCGACCTAACTATTCCGGCGTCCAAGGCTGCAAGCAAAGATGTGAAGCTGGCGTTGGGCAGTGACGAAGGCAAAAGAGTGTAACATATAATATATGTATAAGAAATTGAAAAGAAAGATGGACAGTTAAAGGTAACTCGAATGGGCAATGGCCAAACAAAAGAATAAATACTCTCAAAATGCTAACCAATTAAAGATGATGAAAAATAAGAATCGACAGATTTTGATGAATGACTCTGGAAAGGTGGAGAGAATACTATCAGCAATACATGTATGTAGACAACCCACAAAAGTAGGCTACTT
Source organism: Aplidium turbinatum (assembly GCF_918807975.1). Classification (NCBI taxonomy): domain Eukaryota; kingdom Metazoa; phylum Chordata; class Ascidiacea; order Aplousobranchia; family Polyclinidae; genus Aplidium; species Aplidium turbinatum. The sequence continues at coordinate 27,238,383 of NC_137475.1, read as the reverse complement.
GACAATAGATCCAGCAGGAAATAAATATGTGACTGAAGTTAAAGAAGAGGAGATAATAAATGCTTTGCAGAAAATGAAACCGAGAAAAGCAGTTAGATCAGAAAATACTCCAATAGAAGTTTAGAGAGTGTTGGGAGAAAAGAGAAATAGCTGACTGTTATTTTCTATACAATAATGAAGACAGAGATCATGCAAGATGAATGGAGAAGTAGCACTTTAATTTTCAGTTTTCAAAATGAAAACAGACATACCAGAGTGTGGTAAATACTGTGGCATTAAATCAAACTTATTTCACATATATTGAAATTGCGTGAGAGAATAATATGTAGAAGACTCCGAGAAAAGACAATATTTGCGCTGCATCAGTTGATGGAGAAATACAGCGAGGGACAAGAAGATTTGCATTGCGTTTTTATCAACCTAAAGAAGGCATATGATCGGGTGCCAACATGAGATATTTGGAACTGTCTTCGAATGAAGGAAGTGGAGAAAAAGTATGTCCGTCTGATTCAAGACACATACCAAGGAAGTATGGAGCGAGTGAGATATGGGTAAGGAAACACAGAGGGATTTGAGGTCACAGTTAGATTAAATTCATTTTTTGTTGTTGTCATGGATTGCATGACAGGAAACATCCTGGGAGAGGCACCACGAGGCATGTTGTTTGCAGATTATGCTGTCCTGTGTGCAATGACAAAAGAAAAAGCGGAGCAGAGGCTGGAGGCTTAGAGAGCAGCAACAGTGGATAGACGTATGACAATAAGCAAGCAAAAGACAAAATATCTCAAACTTCAAATGTCAGCAGAAGATGATGATGAAGGAAATGAGAGTATGAGACAGAAATGCAATTACAAGGACAGGTGGGGAAGCAAGTCAGAGAGTTCAAGTACCTTGATTTGACAGTTTACGAGAACGGAATAAGTGACAGAGAGGTGACAAAAATACGCCAGGCAGGATGGTAAGCATGAAAGAAAATAACAGGTATGACATAAACGTGTCAGAAAAGCTAAAGAGAAAGCTTCATAAGACGATGGTAAAGCAAGCAATGTTGTATTGGATGCAAATGGTAGCCTTGACGAAGACACATACTGTAAATGGAAAACGCAAGTGGCTGCATTGAAAATACTTTGATGATCTCTGGGATTGACAAAGCAGGACCGAGAGAGAAGTGAGATTATTATAAAATGTCTGCAAGTCGGAGAGATGAAAGAGAAGCTCAAAGAGACACGTCTCAGTTGGTTGAGACACATTGTACGGGGAAAGAAAAGAAAAGGAGGAAAGCCAAAAAGAAGATCAAAGAACCGTGTGGCAGAAGATCTTGAAACAATAAGAGTGAAAGAAGAGGATGCTGCTGACAGAGTGATGTAGAGCACTGAAATCTGCACCCCATTTGAAGTGGGAATAAAGCCAAAAAATGATTGGTGTAGAAGATGGGTGTGTAATCACAACTCCAACCTTTTGATTCGTTGATTATTATTTTGGAAAATTTGCTAAAAATAGAACTATCAAGCTTAACAGTTTTAGCCGACTTTACTAAAATCAAATTTGGTGTTATTAAACAATCAAAAGTTTGCTTTAACAAAAACTGCATTAAGTAACGTACAGTGCATATGAAATTAATACGTTTTACTGAAAAATCGTGTATGGTTTAAGTAGTAGCCAATGAGTTTTGAAATATTTGAAAAATTTTTGGCCGCAATCAATTTGAGTTAAATGACATAAATCGTAAAATTTCACACCGCTAAGATATGAACTTTTATAGATAACAGCCTTTTCTGATATTGAAGCTATGCGATACTAAAACTTTTGTGGATTGTTGTTTATAATGAATTCATTCTTTCTGTTAACAACAATAGTAACAGTAATGGATGTGGTAGACTATAGAGCAACGAGCAAACCGAAGGGGGATAAAAATGTGGTAACCTAAAATAATGAGTCTTTAGAGAAATAGTTAATGAAGCAAACATTCATTGGTGTTTCAGTTTTTACTGCACAATAATTTCAAATGCTAATAAAAAACAAATTGACTTGATTTTCTTACAATATAGTGATTATAGAATTGTTTTTCGGCTATCAAAGGATGGATTTGATACTGTAAGCTCCTTTTTATGTGATAATTAAAAAAAGTTTTATTTAAAAAGAATTCAAATTCAAAACACTTTGCCAACTTTTTAGCTCAAGCGTTTATTCAACGTATGAAGAAGCACATAGAACATCTTTTGTTGGCAATTACAGCGGTTACGACATACACCCTTTATAGAAATTACTATCACCCCTTTGTGATACGCTACTGGCAATACGCTACTGGATCAGTTTACTGCCTAGCTAGGTGGCAATGTTTTTATTCAGTAGCAGGTTGTAATGTATTTAACGAGTAAAGGATCATCGATGGCATCGTGGCAAGCACACAACGCGTCAACCTTGCACCACTGCCTCGTCTTGTGCAAATAATCTTTTATGGGCTAAATGATCTATAAAAAAATCAGTTGTGGCGCCTAAAAGTCCAGACAGGACTGATGCAGGTTAGAAGTTTATAATTCATTCAACAATTCCAACGTATACTTCATCTAGTGTAGCTAATTGTTCTTTCAATCACAATAAGAATTTTATTGCGCAATTATTTATACATTACTTTGCTACGTTGAAAAAACATACAAACACATTGCTACGTTGGGAGAAATCACAATCGAATTCACCAATCTTTGGTTTCTTTATTGTGACGTTGCACAGAAGGATTCGATGTTTAGAGCACAAGCAGTAGTTTATGGCTCGGTTCGCAAAAATTTATATTCGTGAGATCTTAAATGAATTTCTCAAAAGCTATCATCATTTTACGGCCACTTGCCCGGGTCCTGTCAATATGATGAGGCAAAAAGTCGCTACTGTCCTTGTTTGCCCAGAACGCTGACCAATTTTATGTGTCGTAATGCTTTTTGTTCTGTCAGGATTGAGAATTATTAAAGATATCTCTAGCCTTGACAAGAGATGGATTACGTCACTTGTTTATCTAAAAAATCAGTTACGTTTATGGCTGTGTTACTCCCATTTTTTCCAATGTTTTTAAATAAATATAAAAGACTGCCATTTTTATCAGCAACTTATCTACAATCGAAGGATCAAGAGCAAATTTTACAAGGACTTGACAAACCGTATCAAAGCGCTGAAAACAATAATTTCATTTGAGAATCTTTATCCTGGAACCGATGGAAGATGGTCTATCTGGTGCAATGAACATAAAACGTGGAGTTCGCCAGGGATGTATACTATCTCCATGTCTATTCAACCTGTATACTGAAATGATTTTCAGACAGATTGATGGAATGGAGGGTATCAGCATAGGAGGTATGAACATATCCAACCTAAGGTATGCAGACGATACTGTTTTATTGGCGGAATCAACAGAAGCTCTCCAAACAATAATAGAAAAAGTGAACAATATTGGAAAGGAATATAACATGAAAATCAACATAAACAAGACGAAAACTATGATTATTACAAGAAAAGAAAATGTACCAAGTTTAAATATTACCATTGGCGGAATGCTGGTCGAACAAGTCAAAAGCTTTACCTATCTGGGACACACAATAACTGAAAATGGCAGATGCGATACAGAAATATTGAGACGAATAGAAATAGCAAGAAACAACTTCGTGAAAATGAAAAAGACATTAACAACACGCAAAATTAACATCAACACTCGAAAACGAATTGCGAAATGCTATATATGGACTACACTACTCTACAATGCAGAAACATGGACACTGTCATCACAAATGGTTAAACGACTTGAGGCATTTGAAATGTGGATTTATAGAAGAATGCTTAAAATTTCATGGAAGGATAAAATCACAAACAAAGATGTACTATCCAGAATACAAACCAACATGGAAGTTCTACAAACAATTAAATCAAGAAAATTGAAATATTTTGGCCACATGATTCGCAATAATTCTATTCAAACACAACTACTAGAAGGAAAAATGAACGGCAAACGAAATAGGGGCAGACCACCAAGAATTTGGACTAATGATATTGAAGACTGGTCAGGACTTAACTACAAAACTGCAAAAGAAAAAGCTCAAAACAGAGAAACTTGGCGTCTCATTGCCTCCAACCCTCGACGAGAGGAAGGAACTTAATGATGACGATGATCCTGGAACCGATAAAGCTTTTTTAGTTTTCGTAGTTTTTCATAACCTACTTGCTATTTCATCAATAATGGTTCGACTCTCGAAGTGTGCGCTAAACGCATTTTGAGGACCAGTCGCCATTCAGGGGCATCTAGTGGAAGATATAATTTACAGAAAATGACACTTCAGCCACAAGCGGAAACTTCACTCTGTCAATCTCGGCGACCGGGCTTGCGTCAGTGGTGTAAAGCCTCTACAAATATGCGAAACTGCCAAGGTTTAGCTTTATAAGAAGCTTTCTCAGTGTGAAAATAAAGATTTCCACCATCCATCAATCAATTTGTTTCGTTCACTTTTTTCAAAACATCATTGATTTAAGACGTCATGGTATGCAGTTTTATCAGGTTACCTGGTAATTTAGCTATATCATTACGCACTTACTTCACTAGTCTACATATGATTCGAATTACCTTCCTGAACTAGTCCAGCAAGACCAATCCTTGAAAAGATCTAAAAAGTTACTTCTCGTCTGGATTCTTCTAAGCTAGGAGAATCAGACGAATACACTCGGAAACTATCTTCCTCATCTGAGCAAAAGTTGCTTATATACAACACGCCCAACTAACTATCGTTATCGGGATGTCGGTAGCTTGCGGAAATGGACTGAGGAGCCAAATAGGTTATGCTGGATTTGTTTGCAATAAGCACTAGAGAAACTTTTTGTTGCATTAAGACAGGGATAAAAATGCGTATATTTAAATGAAACTTGCAGTAAAACGTTGCGTCGAATTCAAGCATTTCAAACCACGGTACTTTACTTATGTGATTTATTTACGAAAGATGTAAAATATATCCAAACCTTTTCCGTGGATAAATGGCAATCTTTAGCTAACCGTTTACATAGCATGCTGAAGCGTAACTAAACATTAGGCTACACGAAATTGCTTGGAAATGCAACAGTTTGACATATAGTATAGACTAGACCAGTGGTTCTCAACGGGGGCGTTTTGATTTTGCAGGGGGGCGGTATGATTACTTCGGCTTAAGGGGGGGGGGGCGTTTTGATTATTAGGGGGCATTCTGGTTTATCCCATCTACCAACTAGCGTAACCACTTCGTCACATCATTGTCTGGATAATCTACTCTACATGCTCGCACGATAGCCAAACAATTTCTCTTCCACCATTGTCGTATTTGATTGACCCACCGTTTTTGTTTACAAACGCTATCTATTTAAAGTTTAAATTCAGTAATTTTTCAGTATAGCCTATCACAAAATCTGGTGAGTTCCGTTATGACGTAACCACTACTACCAGTGTACGGTACTGTTTTCATGCTCGCAAATATATAATATATTTGCTTTTTGTAATTAATAGTGTTTGTCGGGGGGCGCTAAAATTTCGCCAGTTTATAAAGGGGGGCGTTGGGCCAAAAAAGGTTGAGAAACACTGGGCTAGACCAATACTTGGCCAGAACATTTCTACAATCGGTTTGTCATTATTCAATTCAATCCGTGGTTACTAACACACCACTCACACTGAAGCAAGTGTGTTTCGTGTTTTTCTTCATCACTTTTCCTTTTAGTACAGTATTTGGAAAAGTTGCAGTTAAAAGGTGCATTTTTCAATCGTTGGTGCCATTAGGACAAGTTGGCTGATATAGACAGAAAGTTGCTTGGTTGACTTGAATTAGTTTATTTTTTCAGAACCTTCTTGTGTGGAACATAATCAGAAATTGTTTAATTTCCAACACTAGCAGCTTCTTTTCCACTCTGAAAAAAAAAACTGGTTCGAAATCAATCTACCGAATAGTTTTTTTTATAGTGAAAATCGAATTACCTGTAAGTCTATTTTTGAATTCACAAGGGATTAGGCTACTTCAACAGATCACAGTTATTAAAGTATTTATATTGCTATCCTTTTAGCATTTATTCATCTGGCTCAACACTTGTTGAGACAATTAACACGATTTTCACTAAAATTGTCTTCCCAAACCTTTTTTTCAAACTACAAGAAATCTTTGGCGACAAGATTTTAATAATGCCATATACAGGGGTGGCCAACTTCTCATCGATTGCGATCGCCTAAAAAATTTCTTAATTACCAGCGATCGACCATTCGGTGATGAAGTCACTAATTAACTTTTTTGTTGTAATACTTTCACTGTAAATGGATTTACATTTATCAGCTATGATTTACCATCGTCAGCCGTCGTCGTCGGCTCAAGCTCGTCTCCGAGCATTGATTTTGTATTCAAGCTGTCGGATGTGGTTTTAAAAGGTGATGTCGGGTAAGGCTTTGGAGGACCAATCTGTGATGGAATTGAGGTGGAAAAATTCGTATTGTGGATTGAGAGTGGGAAACGTGTTTTTTTTAGCTTTATGTTTCTAATGTTTCGTTTTTCCTGAGCCTTTTGTTTCCTTTTTTTTTCTAAAAAATTCTGTGCCATTTTTGTTTTTTTTCTCCGGATTTATCTGCCACTGGCAAGTTTTTCCCAGAATTCCTGATCAATCTTAGTTTGGTTCAAGGATAGTTTTAACTATTCTTTATGTCGAAATGTTGGTCTTTGAAGATTTTTGTTCATGTCTCCAATTTCCGAAAGAGCATTATTAGAAGAAACCTCGTCAGGTCCTTCCGCACAACATGTACTGTCCAGCGGAGGCGGTGTTGCAGTATGTTGGCCTACGCTGGGCAATCGAGCACGATTGCATAGTTGGTGAGACGATCCTCCCAACGAGTGCCTAGTAGACAACTTGCTTTAAGTTTAAACCATCGTCAGCTCTAAGCAGTAGGCTGTATTCATGTTTCAGTTAATTTAGTAGAAAAATATAAAGCTAGGGTTAAGGATAGGCTGCAATAAATGCACGTAACAACCCTTGTAAAAATAACTAGCCTCTTCTTTTAACTCAAGCCGCAATCACATTGGAAAGTTATTGCTACTTTTTTGCCAAGACACCTGTTTTTAGTCTTGTTACATGATAATGTGCTTCAATGGGTGTGTATGACAGTTGTTTTTATACCTACTGAAGCCCCGAACCAAGCAAATAGTCGGAGTTGATTGACAATTTTTCTCTTAGGACTACCGGTAGCCTATTGATGGAAAAAGACGATTTTAAGAATCTTGTCAAATCAACATATAATCCGACGTGATCGACCAGTTGAGACTTGACGATCGACGTGTCGGCCACCCCTGCATAGCAACTTGCAAGAATAAGAATAGTAGTTTCAAAAACGTTTTTCGTGAAAACCAAAAACTTACAACAATTAGCGGTCGCGCTCATTGCAAAAATAGCTTGTAGTTATTCTAAAAAATTTATTTGCTTCCTATTTTTGCTTTAGTTCTAATTGAACCGAAATTACATATAAGCTTCACAGCAAAGAAGTAATAAAAAATATGGCAATATCATTACCAGAAAATTAAAGGTATATATCGAATTAAAACCATGTAGGCTACGGTCGTACGTTTTTGAAACTCTTTCTCTAAGTCTACATCATTTAAACAAAATATTTGTCTTGTTAATACTATCTATCTTCTTTGATTTGAAGTCCAAATTTGCGTAAAAGAAAACCTTTTTCACAAGTCAAGAACCAGGTATTGTAGTTGCATGAAAGGTAGGCTTTACAAGCGACCCTAAACTCTAATGGGTCGGATATTTCAATAACGCGACGGCGCCAATTGCTCGTTATTTAAGAAATCCAAACAGGATGGCGAAGAATTTAATAATGCTAAATGTAAAGCAATGAAAAAGGTCTGTTATAAGCGACGTGGGAGATACAGACGACCATTTAAGAGAATGTTGATGTTGGTTGCAGTCGGTGAATAAGGATACGATGTGTGAACTATAGCATGCAGGAAAAGGTTTTAACGAAGAAACAGTCAGTAGCCTACATAGGCTACGGTAGCCTATTGAGTAAAGCTTAGCAAATGGCTAGACCAAAGTATTTTTTTAAAGTGCTGTATTAACCTTATATATTTTAAATCTGTTTTAAAATGTAGGCTGGATGTTGCTCTGAACCACACAACATGCTATAGTGTCCTGCCAAAAAACAAAATAATTCAATGTAAGCTCATGCATGTAGGCCTACATATGAACTAGAACACAGAACACCTCAACAAATCCGTAATTGAGGTAAAACGTTGATAGGACTGTGCACCAGGGTCATTTTTTGCAGACTTTCAAGTTCTTTGTTTAAATCTTAACGAGAACAAAATTAGAAAACTCAGAAAATTAACTTGAAGTCTACGATAATATTACTGTAGTGTTCTCTAATAGTCCAACGGATAACTCTACTCTGGATCTATGTAGCGTTGTATGGAATCTTAATGTGTATACAGTACTTAACAGATTATTGCCAGAGTTTGCAATCCTTCTAACTAGGTAACTACTATTGGCCTATATCAGAAATCAATTTTTAAGATAACTAACCTATACTTGAGTCAGATAAATTTATAAACAATGATATCGATATGGTTGGTTAAACCGCGTAATCTTTTAGAAACATTTCTAGTACATAGACTTATTTATTTTCTAATTTGTTTCTTCATTTTGAAAACTTTCCCGTCAAACCGATCGTACAATCACCAGGTTTTAGAAAAATACGTTTTACAAATAACCTTCTGATTGCAGGCTACAGTGTTTGTTTTTGGTTTGAAACATGGGCTGTAAAATTTTATAATGCAACAACTATTTTCAACACATTTTTTTTGTATTTTTAGAGGTAACGTTCACTTGCAAAAGCAAAGCAAAAAGTAAAAATTATGAAAGTAACATCTTCGGAAATTTCGCCTAAAAGCGCAAGTTTTTTAAAATTTAATTCTGACGCTAGAGAGAGCAACACCGAACATGAAAACAGAAGACTACTTCAGAAAAGTCATCCTCAAATGCTGCGCAGTTGCCATGAAATGTGTGAAGATTTACAAGGGTTTCCACATCCAATTTGCAGCTCCATAGATTCAAGGCGAGCACGAGATGAAGAAGACGAGGTAACCTTAAAATTATTGTTGTGTTCAGTTATTTTTTTCGATAATACATCTTCTTTAGAAGCTTAATCCTGACAGTTTCACACGGTTGTAGACGACCTGTGCCACTGACGCAGGCCGGTTACAGAAACTGACAAAGTAAAGTTGTTTCTTGTTGAAGTGTGTTGCCTATATTTCCACTCACTAAATGGCATTAAACAAAGAGCTTTCTTGAAGTGCGTGGTGCTCTCATCACGAATTTAAACCATAGTTGTTTGGTCTTGCCGTTTTTTGTTGCAAGGCCAGTCGCTTATCTACAAAGCTACCCGAAGTGGAAATCGTAGTAGATGTGCCTCTAACACTGTAACTGTGATAGATAATTCTCGTAACAAAATCAAGCGAGGCAAAAGAAATTATTTTGTCTACCTCATCAGTAGCCCACTTGTAACTTTTCAATTGTTACCAAACGCAGTTGTTTGTAACAATAGAATAAAATTGTATTTTGTTTCAAACCTGCATTCTGTAAACAAAAAAATTCGACTTGTTCTTAATAATTGATCATTAGCGAGTAGCCTATAGTTTAACAAATTATAACGACGTAACTGCTCGCTGTACTAGTGAGTGCTCAGCCTTGCGCTGATAGCCGGGAAGAACACCCCTTTCTTCACAACGTAGCCTGATGTTGATGAAGCACAGTCGTAGGCTACAAGTTTAGTGGCAAAACTTAAGTGAATTCTTACAAAGACCATTTTTGTACTTTTTTAATTAACATTTCGTCTTTTACTGAAAACATTTGATTAGCCTTTGATAATATGTATTTTTAGTGGAAAACAAATTTATTAGGCTACAACAACCATGTAGATTTTTAACTAAGAAAAACATACTCAACATAATATACAATTATTCTTAGACCATTATGTTTTAGATTTGACATTTCTTTGATAACACATGCTGGAACATTTCAGAAAAAAATGGTCGAACATGCCATGGACAGGAGTGCTTCCTGCATGGGTCACAATACCCCCGAAAGTAACGGGGTACGTCGCTACAGAACGGCGTTCACCAAGGAGCAGATCACGACCCTTGAGAAAGAATTTCACCGAGAAAATTACGTTTCCCGACCGCGTCGATGCGAACTCGCTCACGAGCTTCAACTCCCTGAATCAACAATAAAAGTAACAATTAAAATTTTAATTTACAGTAATAGAATTAAGTTTATATTTTTATTAGTTAAAAAAAAAAATGAAATTATCAATTTGGAGATTTCATAAAATTGAAATTTATTGTAGCCTAAATAAGCAAGAGCAGATACAATATAGGCATAAGTAAGTTTAATGATTAATTTTAGAGAATGGGAGCTTACAGCCTGAGATTTGATAAATGTAGTAGAGCTTTGAGTACGCTGAAAGCAAATGATGAAGTTTTCCTTTCCTCTTCAAAACATCAATTCTGTGTCATTTACCATCCACTGTCAAAGTTGAAAATATATTTGGGTTTTAAAGATCCCACAACCTGCTCATGCATTTTGCCGGACATGTTTTTATAAGGCGGCCATTTTGTTTCCACCAAATAATGTTTGGCATCACTGTGATGCCATCAGCTTTAATACTGATACCATTGCTTTAATTTCTAATCATAGTTGAACGTCTGGAAAAACATTTAATGTAGCGTACTGCCCTACTGAAATGCTTGTCACATGAAGCAGGTTGATTAAAGTTGGTAATTTCAATAAGTGCTGCGCGTTACATAGGTTACATATAATACGCGTTACATACATAAAATATGTCCTCTTTTAGGAGGATTTGTCCTCTTTTTTCATAATAAATGAATTGTCCTCCGAGGACACTTGAAAATGCTCAAATGTCCTCTTTTTTGCATTGCTATCATTTTCAACAAGGTTTTATTTTTATGTAACCTTGGCGAAAGCTAAATAAGGCTAAGCAACGATACCAAAAAGGAAAAAGTATGTTTTCTATGAGCTGTGGCAGAAGTAGGCTATCCTTGTTTAAGAAAAGTGTTTATTGACTTTGAGGTTGACAATACATTGCTTGCTGTGGATATGGTGGATACATTTATTTCTGTGGCAAACGAAGGAAGTGTTACTCGATGATGTCAGAAGTATTTCTATTGTTCGACTCTTGTGTTGCCTATTTGGATGAATAGTCCACTAATTTCACTTTCCGAGTTGACATCCTTTGATTGGATGCTTATTGCTTATGCAGTCTTACACCAAACAATAGGATAACGCTTTTCAGCGGTGTGTGGAAGTGGAAGTATCTGTCAGAGAAAAACGTTGGCATTGATGATGTTAAACTGTTCGATCTATACCAAAGTTAGGGCAAAGGCGTCTTAAACTTGATAGCTAGCTTGCATTAGCTTTGTTTTATGAATGATGGCACATTAGAAATGGACATAATAGTTCCAATAAAGCAGAACTGAGATTTTTTTTTAATGAATTGTTAAAAATCGAGCAATTCTTCATCTGCAATAATGTTAGGCTATGTTTTTCATTTGTCATAATCATCTAAGGAGATGTAAAAATTGTTTAAACGTAAAATCCACTGGCATTTTTAGTTGCTTATTAAACATGTCCTCTTTGTTGGTGATGAAAATATGGTAGATCTCGCATTACAGAACTACTCATTTTCAGAAATGTCATACATTTCTACTTTTAAGAGTGCACGCAGGTTTTGTTGTGGAAAAGCACTCCGAAAAGAAAAGATAACCACTTTTTTAAATGACATTTGCTCACAGCGCGCATGGTTTAGGTATCATGCTCAGCTCGCATAAATCGGCTGAACATTTTTCCAATACAAAACATTTAAGTTAATAATAAAAACGACTAGTAGAGACGTTTGGTGTGCACATCTCATATGCAGGGTTTGGCGCTTCAACCATTGTTTAAATATGTCACCACATGCGTGCACTGCTCCATATCCACTACCGATTTTGGTGGCTGATGGGCAATCCTTGACGAGGTGATCTACATCTTGAATGCTGGATTTGCAATGTGGGCATACAGAACTGCTAACAGTGCCCATGGACTTCTAAATAGTAGCATCTGGACTGGAAACGCAGTGGGCAGCAGTAGGCCAAACAGTTGGTACAACAGTTGACCAACAGTGGGCCAACAGGGTTAGTTACTTGGCTGTTGGTCCACTGTTGGCCAACTGTTGTACCAACTGTTTGGCCTACTGTTGCCCACTGCGTTTCCAGTCCAGATTCTACTATTTAGAAGTACATGCAGTGCCCCATCTATGTAGTGTTTGAGCAGTGCGGGCGTGTTTTCTGATGATCTTATTAGCTGTTACCCATTCCTCTCTATTTGTTGTGCAAAACCCTGGAAAAGCCGTTGTTGGGTTGATCATTACGTCTCCACCTTTGGCAAGTCTGCGTGTCAGTATTTGTTCCCTTCATGATTCGGAACGAAATTGTTGTAGTTGGTAATTTTGGTGTAGATGGGTTTTCGTGATTTTAATCGATTGGTTTTTAGGGTTTGTTCAATTATCCCTGCGGTATCCAATTTCTCAATTTTGTAATCTTACTGGTCTCGTTTCCTGCATTGACATAAAAGTACATAGTTCAAGTCATTTGAGAGATGATTCGGATTATTTTTTGCACTTTATAAGTTTAGCTGTTTTCCAAAGGCTGTTCCTCTATACTGTGTCGTATGCAGAAGATAGATCTACAAAGACACCACCGTTTTTTCCCTTTCATATTCTCCTTCAATGTGTGTGGTAAGAGCGAGAACTTTTTGCTCAGCGCCGTGTTGTGCTCTGAAACTTGCTTGCTCTGGGGAGATAAAAGGTTCAATTATCAGGTTGATTTTGTTGAGAATGTTTCTTTCAAGCAGTTTAAAGGTGCAGCAAAGGAGAGATATTGGTCTGTAATGGCTATTTTTGTTTCTGATTAGGGGAATTGGTGATGTGAGGTCATCATTGTTTTCCGGATAGCTATTATACAGCTAGTGGTATTGTTTCCTTAACTTGTTTTCGAATTTATTGTTAGGGGTGTGAATACTTCGTTGTTTGATGTGTTTAGCAATTTTGTTTACAGTAATGGGTGGTGCTGCAGTTGATGTTGTTTTACAGGATAGATCAAGTTTCTTCAGTAAGTTGTTTTTCACGCTTCGTGGCTAGAGTGCTTGAAGTCCATTTTGTTGCATAGTTTCAACCCATCGGCCTTTTCTATCCCTGCTGAGTGAATTCAGTAATTTTATAGCAGTGTAGGTGTTGCTATTTTTTTGTAGATAAAGTTTCACTATTTTTTGTTCATCCGAGTATACGAGCATCGTACTCTTCTTGGGGTGTGTTTGCCAGCGTTTTTTGGTTAAACTTGTGAAATCTCGAGATATTTTCGCTGGTGGGTGGGATGCGATTGCAGTTTTAGTCTACTGCAGTTCTGAAACCATTCCGATTTGTCTTGCAAAAATTCAATCTGTTTTTGGAAATGGAATTGATAATTGGTATTTGTAGTCCAATGTTTATCAAGACTGGTCTATGTTGGCTGTGGGGAAAGTTGGGTAGTATTTCTTTGGATACTGAGAGGGGTTCTAAGTTGTCTTTTCTGTACTTAGGGACAACTTATTAACCACTCGTTGAGCATGTTTCCTGCCGTGTCGTTAACTTCGTAACCCCAGTCTTGATGATGGCTGTTGAAGTCCCCGTATATAGGGTTATGGGTGGTTTAGACTTGGGAGGAAGGGTGTCGGCCAGTTTATGTTTGGTGGTTTGTAAGTGTTGGAGATGGAAACGTTTATTTGGATGGTTGTCATCTCAATGTGGTTTGGAGATGTAGTATTGTCTAGCTTGGTCACTTTGTGGAATCTTTTGCATAGGTTGAGATGCCGTATTGTTTTTGGTAGACTACGGATATAAATGTGCATCCTGGTATTCTGTTCCTTGATGGAGCATCTTTCTCTGTTAGGTGAGTTTCTTGTGATAATACGATGTCGAATTTGTGTTCTTGCATTATTCAGGACAGATGTTCTCATTTTGGCAGTGAGATGTCTTCAATGTTTAGATATATAGGCCTAGTACTTTCATATGTTTGTCAATAGCTTAGGTATACAGTAGAGTCTGTAGTGGAGTCTGGCTGTTTTTTCGAACCTCTCGGGCTCCGATTTTTGACAAGAGGAACACCGGCGCTTTTATGCCGGCCTTGTCCGATCCAGTATGTGGTTAGCTGATTGGAGTTTTCATATAGAAGTGTGTCTGGGAGGGCGTTGCGGCGTCCTTGCACCGGTTTTGAAATTGATCTTTGCCTGGGATTGGTCTTGACTGGTCTTGATCTTTATTAAAAACGACTAACTTGACAAAGCCCCAGGAACAGTTTATGGCGAAACGATCAGCCATTTTGTTTAGATTATTGCAAAATTTGAAAATTAATGCAGCCTGATGTTATAATGTAGAATTACTATATTTTTGTTCACTAAAAAGAAGGATACCGTACATTTTGATAAAAAATATTAACAGCTACATATTCTGGATTTCTATATCGCCTCTACTGCACAAGAAAAATAAATCAGCCAAAATAAAGACAAACGTTAGTTGTTACCCTTTAAATTAATAATGTTTAGTGAGAATATAATTTCATAAAAAATGGTTAGGTTATCTGACTGAAACCGTACAATTTAGTCCGTAATTATTTCTCTATTTTCTTATTTTATCATTATTGTCACGATTTCTTTCTATCTCTTACCAGGAAAAAGACTTGGAAAGGTTCAATGACGTAGTTTAATGGGTCAAACCGAAAAGCAGTCAATTAAATGTCGAATAATTCTACTAGTGAAATGATAATCTGACTTCTTGAAGAACTTTAACGAACGGCTTCTCAAATAACTCTAATTTTGATCAGAAATTATATCAGCATCAATTCTCATCTACCTTTATTCGATTACTTCAACTCTTAATGAACAATAATTTCTGCATCAACTACCAATCCACAACTCATAACACAACTCTCATAACCAACTCAATAATAATCATCATAATAATACACAAACTACACCACTATTTATAGTTGGTTGTTCAGTCCAGTAACTTCGAGAAGGTTACGTAGTGTTGCATCACACGAACCCATCGTCGGTCACGTAGCATTGAGCGGCATAAACAAGCAAGTTTAAAGAAATCTAAAGAATGTCACGTAGGGCCGAAGGTTGTAGAAAACACGTTACATAATACAGATTTCGTCATCAGAGGTTACTTTAGGTCAATACCCGATAATAACACATCGCTCCAGAATTCTACAACCAAAACAACACGCTCGTTGAAGATACAAAGCAAACCATCGCGAGGCATTGCACCTTGATTGTGACATACGCCCCCCCTTAGAATATTGTTGCAAACAATATAACAACACAATCAATACAAAACACACCACAAAACAATTAATTACTCAATAATCAATTCTCATAAGTCCATCGTTGCATGATTTACCAACGATAGCTTTTCTCAAAACAATAGTCACGTTTTCTGCGAAAGTTTCCAACGTCCTCAACATTTTCAGTGCATCGGCGAGCGAGACGACCCATTTTCTTACATCGGAAACACCTCCTCTCCGGACAGTCCTTGGCGAGATGACCTTCTTTATGACAGTTATAGCAAGCCTTTTCATCAAAAGAGCAGCTCCTGGCTATGTGTCCAATCTCCCCACATCGGTAGCAGTGGTTGTCATGGCAACGTCTGTTTTCCGAATGTCCGCCGTCAGCAACGCACTCCCTGGCGAAATGTCCGCGTCTACCGCATCTATAGCAAACTCCAAATGGTCGTCGCCTGCCTCTTCTCCTCGGTTCTTCGCGCTCGTAATATCCGTCATCGTGAGATCGTTGCTGATTATCTGCAGAACAATTTCGAGCAAAGTGACCATTCTTGCCACAAGAATAACAAGTAACTTTAGAATCTTTCTCAATAACATTTCCGATTATAAGATCAACTAAAGAGTTTTGTAAACATAACGCTTTCACAGTCCCACTACAATATGGAGTTTCGATATATATCCTTGCTAACGGTCCTTGGATTGAAGTGTTATTTATTGACATCACAATTCCAGTTTTTCCCGTTAATTGACTGTCTTTAACCAAATCTCTCCTCACCATTATACCCGTAGAACCAGAATCACGTAAAACTTTTACCTTTTTGTTTCCAACTTTTCCATCCACTACTGGCAGGTAATCTTGAGGTATTATTTTTCCGCAAACATCTTCATCCGGTTTCTCCTCCCCAAGCGTGGGTTCAGGAATCATTAACGCACAACCGCATCGATAAACGTCCGTGTCTTTCTCATTCTTTCCAGACTGATCGGAAAGGGAAAACGACTTGTCCTTGCATTCCTTCGCTTCGTGTCCTTGCCTATTGCAACGATTGCACCACTTCCTTGATTCCTGATGATTTCTGTTAGTCTTCCTCCGGCAGTTAACAGACTTATGACCTAAGCCATTACAATTAAAACAACGTACATCTCTTGGAACAGCACCTCCTTTAAAATTATTTGTTTGCTCCTCGTCATCATCGCATGACAACGTCTCTTCAGTCGACAACTTCTCATCATGAGCAACTAAATACTGTTCCGCCACACTGGCTATTTCTTCTAGAGTCTTTGGACTTCTCTCCATTAAATAAACAGACAGATCTTTTGAACATGAATCTGTGAATTGTTCCTTAACTATAAGGTTTGCCAATCCGTCCAATGATTGTTCGGCCGCCGAAAGTTCAATCCATTTTCACAAAAGGTTTCTTAAACGTTCAATAAATTGACCTGGGCTTTCGTGTCGTTCAGGCTTTGCCTCACGGAATCTTTGACGGTATCCATGCTCGGTAAAATTGTATCGCTTTAACAGAGCTAACTTCAATCTGTCGTAGTTCATGGCCACTTCTTGCGAAAGTCTTGAATATACATCAAGAGCTTGTCCCGATAATAACATGCTTAGCTGGGTAGCCCACGTCGACTTCTCTAATTTGGCTATTGTAGCATATCTTTCAAATCTTAACAAATAACTATCCAACTCATCTTTTTCTTCAACAAATGATGGCAAATCTGGACGTCTAACTTGCGCCACAATAACATCTCGAGCATTATCATTAGTAGAATTAGATCGCTCACCAATGTCCAGCTTTTGTCTTTCTAATTCAAGTTTTAACTTTTCCAATTCATATTGCGCTCTTCTTTCTTCAGCTTCTGCTTCGCGTTGCGCCCGATTCTCTTCGGCTTCTGCTTCACGCTGCGCCCGCTTCTCCTCTGCTTCAGCTTCAAATTGTGCTCGCTTTTCTCCAGCTTCAAGTTGTGCTCGCTTTTTTTCAGCTTCAAGTTCTGCTTTCCTTATTTCACGAGCAGCTCTTCTATCCTCTCTTTCGTCAGCTTCTCGCTGAGCTTTCTGGTCCATTATCTTGTGATAGTCTTCCATCACAAACTGAGACTTCTCATTACCAGTCAGCCCCATTCGTTCAGCCATGCTCCCTAAGTCTTCAATCATCTCATGTTTGACAGTATCCGCCATCTTGACAGCTTGTTGTTAATTTATTATTCTCTCAATAAATCTTTCGGTATTCTTCGGTTTATTCTTTTTCGGTTTATTCCCGGACGAGCCCTCAGAATGTCACGATTTCTTTCTATCTCTTACCAGGAAAAAGACTTGGAAAGGTTCAATGACGTAGTTTAATGGGTCAAACCGAAAAGCAGTCAATTAAATGTCGAATAATTCTACTAGTGAAATGATAATCTGACTTCTTGAAGAACTTTAACGAACGGCTTCTCAAATAACTCTAATTTTGATCAGAAATTATATCAGCATCAATTCTCATCTACCTTTATTCGATTACTTCAACTCTTAATGAACAATAATTTCTGCATCAACTACCAATCCACAACTCATAACACAACTCTCATAACCAACTCAATAATAATCATCATAATAATACACAAACTACACCACTATTTATAGTTGGTTGTTCAGTCCAGTAACTTCGAGAAGGTTACGTAGTGTTGCATCACACGAACCCATCGTCGGTCACGTAGCATTGAGCGGCATAAACAAGCAAGTTTAAAGAAATCTAAAGAATGTCACGTAGGGCCGAAGGTTGTAGAAAACACGTTACATAATACAGATTTTGTCATCAGAGGTTACTTTAGGTCAATACCCGATAATAACACATCGCTCCAGAATTCTACAACCAAAACAACACGCTCGTTGAAGATACAAAGCAAACCATCGCGAGGCATTGCACCTTGATTGTGACAATTATGCACTAGACATATCAACTTTTATAATATCATGAAAGTCTGGCACACGGAACATCAAGACCGGATTTAGAGAAAAAGGGGCCCTAGGCTATTCCCTATTTGAGACCCCAACATCTACTCTAGCCATAAAGACGAGTAACCTATTTTAAACAACCACTTATACTAATTAGTGATGAAGAAATATGTACGCAAGTGTTGAAATTAACTATTCGAAGATAAGCAAACTTTACAATTTAATTGTAAACGTTTTGCGAAATATTAAGCTACTCGACAATAATAGTGACCACGGAATGCGTAGATCCTACCAGATACTTTCTCACTAAATTGTCTGATTTAAAACACATTAAAAATGAACCATTATTACTAAAATACTTAGATTGATTAAAAAAAACTTTTAAAAATTATTATTTAATTAAATTAAAAAATTAAGATTAAAAAAATTTTTCTCGTCCTTCTCGCATCAAAATCATCCAAAATCTCATCACAACTGATTTGCCTCTGTTTTTCACATTTGTGCATGGATGGTCAATCAATCCAAAAGTTGCTCGACAGTCGTGACCTGCCTAAACAGCTAGACCGAGTAACAGCTACTGCTCAAGGGTGGTAATAAAAGACAGAGCCCCTTGACCCTTTGGAGTGGCAAAGAATACAAAATGTTTAAACAAAGAAGTGGATCGTAATTAATTTTTTATTCTTGTAAATCTTGAAAAAGACCTCTTTCCTGAGCAGCTGGTAATCATTGAGCTAAAAATAGTCAAATATTTATTCTACATTTGAGAAGGCCATCTGAATTGTTTTGTTGTATATATTATAATTTGATAAAGGTCCGTAGCCTATGAGACAAAACATACTCTACTGTAGACCTGTAGTTTTGTCTCAAGTAGGCTCGCCTACAACATGCAAATTTTTCCACCACTAGTAGAGAACTAGAGATGCAGAAGATCCGTAGCCTATGAGACAAAACATACTCTACTGTAGACCTGTAGTTTTGTCTCAAGTAGGCTCGCCTACAACATGCAAATTTTTCCACCACTAGTAGAGAACTAGAGATGCAGAAGAATATCAGTTTATTAAAAATTAGCAAATAGTTTTCTCAATGACTATTTACAGTGAAGCCATTTGCAAAGTAATAGTTAAAAATATAACCTTTAATTTGTGTCATATTTCCTTTCCGGAAAAAATAAACACACCAGAACTTTAATTTGCATTACGACCTGTTTATGAACAGACTGCCTACTTTATTACAACTGGTTGCTATAAATTTCAAATTATTATTAGGTGACCGTTTTTATCAATATATAGGCGTTTTTAAATAGGGCTATACATGTTATTATATTTTAAATTTTGAGGCCCTTAAATCTTGATTTACTAGGCTTCAGCCATTTTATTCTAGTGGTAAATCCTGCCCAGCGTAACATGAATGAAATCATACGTCCGATTCAATATAGCCTACTAGCAACCGACTTTTTATATATTTTTTCTTGTAACCTTGTAGCTGCAGAAAAACATACGTTCCACAGTATCGTTAGGCTAAAACCTTTTTACGCTATAGTACGTAATTTTTAAGAGTTAGCTGAAAAATGGAACAGTAATTTAAATTGTGAAAGTAATTTCTCCATATTGCATGTGATGTCATTTTGAAATACAACATTGTGTTTGTTTCAACCTATTTTTTATCAACTTTGCGTAGGTTTAGTTGTTGGCTAAGAAACTTATGTTTATAAGAATATTACCAACATTTCTATGATGCAAAATCATTGAGTGCAAGATGTGCTCACTTGGTTGCAGCTCTAGTACAAATCAATAAACAGACTTAAGCAGCGCATACTTGTGTTCTGGTCATAGGGTTGTTTTCAGCTTTTAATACGTTTCTGGTAATATCGTTCAGTTTTTTCGACTACTGCAATCCAAAAGTATTCAAATATTTTCTTCAAAACTTTATCTTAATCAAAACTTAAAAGTTTGAAGGAAAAAGGCATGGGAAAGTTCGTCCTCTGCGTATAGAGTCTATAGACCTACACACTATAGTTATAGACCATACTTAATTACATCAGAAGTATTTTTGTCATAGAACGTTGGTGTACAGCTATTGTTTCACAGTTACATTTGCAGTTACGGAGACAACCGAACACCTCATAATCATGTTGTGTGCTATAATTGTTTTCCACAACAAGAATTATCTTAAGGGTTTCAAACAAACGACTGCATTTGTTTCATATTTCTGAAAACATGAATTGGCAAGCTGTCACAAAAAATTCTTGCAAACAGATCTTAAACAAATTAAAACGTAAACTTACGACGCAGACTACAATAGTAATATTTTGAAATTTTCCTAAAAACTATAAATGCCAACTTAATTTTAAGGTGTGGTTTCAAAACCGAAGAATGAAAGACAAACGACAGCGTCAAACGTGGCCCTTCCCTCTCGACCCATCACTCTACGCCATGTTGATATCCCAGCTTCCCAACTGTCGGCCGCAAGCTTTAAACCTCTCACAGTTTCCCGGCATTTTCCCAATTCCAAGTAGGACTTGTGCTTGTTTAATTTTTATGGCAATATAAAACGAAGATCATATATTATGCTGTTAGACTTTTTCAATTGACAGTAGTTGCTAAGGTAGGGTACCGTACTCAAACATTTTTGCTTATATAAATATCTTAAAAACAAAGACATATTACAATCATAGTTTAGGCCAGGGATGTTCAACCTTTTATCATAGTGGGCCGCATTGTCACTTGAAATAATTCAATGGGCCGCAGAACCTTTTAAATTTCAAGAAAAATGGATGCATAAAGTAACAATTAAAAACCATTAATTTCATCTTTGAAAATGGGAACAAATAACACATAGGTCTACATAGAAAAAAAATATATATATATTTTTACAATATCTTTGACGTTGTTTTCCAGAGTTAAGATGTTATCAACATTTGCAATTTACATTAAAGGATGTTGTCTTGATTCTTAGGATGTTTGCTAATAAGTGTTAGTCGGTAAGTCTGTTTCTTTCTGCAGTTTCTTATGTTTTTCATGGATGAAAATAACTGTCGCAACAATATGTGCTGCCCCACATGCACAATAATTTTCTGGACAAACTAACTAATTCATCAAGTTCATTACATGGATGTAATTCTTATAAAATAAAGGAAGAGTGTGTTCTCAGTGGAAAGTTTTCAAACTTTCTCGACTTAGCAGTTCAATCAGTTCAAGTTGGAATTCGGGTGGCGCTTTATCACACTGAAATGAAACTGGGTCACAGAATAATTTTTATTCAATTTCAATCTTTTTGAAGTCAGAAAATCTGACTGTAAATTCTTCAAGCAAATCTTCAATTCTACAAACAAACCAGTAATTCACATAATTTACCATAGTTTTCATAGTTTACAGAACAGTCTTGAGCTTTTTCAAATAAACTACGAAAATATACAATTGCGCCAGCTTTCATTTGTGCTATGAAAAGTTTTAATTTCCTGGTAAAGCTACTTATTCCCTTGAACATTGAACTACACAACTGACCTTTCCCTTGTAAATGCAAATTGAGCTCAGCTAGTCGGTGGTGTCAACTATGAAAGACAATTCATTCAACTATTCTTCATTTTCTATCAAGTTCACGTTTTGTTTCTTTTTCTCCATGAACTGTTTTATTTTGGGTAACAATAAATTGAAATCTTTTTTAGGTGGCTGCTCTTCTGAGCCATCAAACTTTAGATATAATCGGACTTATATATAATCCTGTTGCTCCCATACTATACTATTACTATGCCCCTAAAAACTGATTGGTACATTTTAAGTAGGCTAAGATTCAAAGTTCAAAATACTACTTGGAGTGAAAATGATTAGCGGGCCGCACAAAAAAGCTCAGGCGGGCCGCAGGTTGGACATACCTGGTTTAGGCTATAGTAGGCCTATACCTGGTTCTCTACATGAGTGGTTTTCAATATTTTGCACGTCTAGTTAAATTGGGTATGCTGCATCTCAAAAAAAGCAACAACATATAACTGCTCAAAAAAGGCTTAAATCCCGTATTAAAATCTAGCTTGCGAAATAGCCTAACTTAGGCTTACATCAGTACTATGAGTTGAACATTTCACAATTGATGAGATTTTTAGCCTTTATTGTTAATTCGTATAAAATTGTCAGTAATCACTGTAGCTTTTCTGAAAAAAGTATGGGTTATTTATGAAAGAGATATTACAGTACAGTAGGTTACATTATAGCTTTGGTAAAGAGATAATTCTAGAATAAGATAGACAGATTGATAGCAACTGGATAGGATTGAATTGCATAATTCAAAAACAATACATAAAATGAAAGATACGCCTAACTACATAAATTTGAACGTTTTCGCAAAACTTTCTGCCCTCGCCTAGAAAATAACTAAGAAAGAGTTAGAGTAAAAGAGTTATTTTCCTGACGAGGGCAGAAAGTTTTGCTGAAAACGTTCGAATTTATGTAGTTTTGTTTTATATATTGTTTTTGAATTATGCAATTATAGAACTTCGGTAGAGAATTTGTCTTGTTGAACCATAGGCATACGAAGCCGAGTAACGTGATCAAGTTTAACACCTTCAAGTTTATTACATAATTATAGAAACGCAAAACTACGCAATTCGATCTTATCAAGTTGCTATGAAAAAAGTACAGTACTTTAACAACAAGATGAAAGTTTGATTGATTGAATCTTTATTCTCGGACTGGGAAAGCTTCTTGCAGAGCTTCATCCTGGCAGTTTCGCATACTTGTAGAGGCTTTGAATCACTGACACGGGCCCGGTCACCGAGATTGACAAAGTGAAGTTTCCGATTGTTAAAGTCTTGTTGCCAGGGAATTATTCCATCCATTAGATGACGCTGAATGGAAAGCAGTCCTTTACGTGCGTTGCTCAAGTGCACACCCAGAGAGTCGAACCAGCGCAGCTTGATCTTGAAGTTTCTTCGTTCCAGAAGTCACGCGCTACCCAACTGAGCTATCGGGGCGGACTATATATTATTTTTCTTTGAAAATTAGGTAATTTACATTATTTGTTTGCTGAAAAATTCGGAAATACCACAACGCAGGATTAATTGTTTACGTGTGTTGTATGACAGCGTGCCAGCTGTTTTTAGTTGGTTAGACCAAACGCTATTATCAAGTTCAAAAGTAGCAATAGTTGTTTGTTTCAGATCTTCCTTTGCGAAAGACAGAAGATGTATTGCCGCAAATGATGAGTGAAGTGACGTCACCAGAGATATTTTCCCCTCTTTCATCTGTTGCTTCGGCAGACGAGTACGCAAAGGTGGAAAAAGAAAAAAATTGCAAAAGCGAAGAAATATCAAACATTTCTAGAAGCTTGGCAAAGAAAGAGCGTAAAAGCGTCACTGTCGACAATAACGAATACCCGATTTCAACTAGCGCAGCTGATTCTCCCGATACGCTCCCGAGGAACACGATGCAGCAGCAGTACAACCTGCAGGCTTACACCAGCTGCCTTTCCCGATTTCAAGCTCCATTCTTCCATCCCTACTCTCCAAGACCTCATGAATACATGGCAGCGTTTCATAGATCGATGTCTTCAGCTGCTCCTTATCCATTTATCTCACCGATTAGCAGTTTTGCGCCGCAACCTTCGGCTCAGCTTCAAACTCACATCCTTTCTCAATTAAACGCAGAACTGAAGGGGTATCAACCAGCATTTCTTCAGCCTCCTGGAGTAAACTTTCCAAGAGCTACAATAACATCCGATCTTTCTAACCCGACCACCGCTGTATGCACCAGCAAGCATAAATAAATATTTAGTTTTACTGCAATAACGAGGAAAATCACTTCTCGTCGACACCACTCCAGCTGCTTGATTAGACACATATGGAAGCTCAACAGTGCTACCAAAGGAATTTCTGAGCAGTGTATAGAGCTACTACTGACCGGACAGTGGCAACATCTTTTTATTGAGCTCCGTTACTGAGAGACTACACTCACCATACAATCTCCGAAATACTACACAAGGCATCTGATATGCCTGTGACTGGTCCGTTCAGTTTGTTTTTATTTCTGACCGTTACAACAAAACAATATAGGCTATGCTCAACATGGCAGAGGTCTAGAAAAAGGTAGAAGCGACAAAACGCGAACGTTATAACGTGCATGATACCAAACCAGGACAATCAATTTTTACATGACACGCTCGTTTCACAAAAAGAAATTGTGGCTACTTTTAAAATTTGATACGAGTCAAATTGCTAATAAACAATCGGCCTAGGGGTGTCTACATTACTGCCGTTTTTTTGTCATAGTCAATCTAGTTATGGAAAATTTGTTTAAATGGGTGGGATGAAAACAAAGAAACTTATTTCTGTATCCGCCATCAAGCATGCTGCTGCGTGTCTTGGCATAGCCTACACAGCAGTTTGCTCATAGGGCATCGGGAAGACATGTTTGGGAGAAACAGTCAGGAGATCTTACCAGCTGGGGTGATATTGTAAATATCTATTGTGTGATAGGCCAATTTTCAGAAGATAGTTTGCATAAAGAACATCGTAAGATCGCATTGCATATTGGTCTTGTGGTTAGGTCAAGCGACGTTAGATGTGTAACTTTGTGCTGACCGTGGTAATTTGTTTCATAAATGCCGCACTTTTAATAAAAAAAGGCTACTTTGTTTGTTTTTGAATTGTAAGTTTATCTACTGATTGTTGCTATATTTGTATTGCGAAAAACCTAGGAATTACCTTGCAGATTGACAACCAGTCCAATGCTGTATTGACTCAGTGCAACATTCCAATAACTTTTTAAACAATAGGTAGCCTACCACTTCACCTATCTTTTTCACATTTTTCTTACCTGTTTGACTCATTATAGTAAATAGTCGAAAAGTTTGCTTTTCGTTGCAATTTCATCACTTATTATCAGAGATGTACGTATACGCTGTAGACTTGCGGCGTAGACTTTTTGTTTGCGCTAACGCTTGCGCCACATTTTTTTTGGATAGTTTGCGCTTGAGGCTACGCCGTAAAGTTTTCGCGGTTTTTTAGCGCATAGCGTCAACGCATACTTTTTAATGTCTTAGCTGTTGTTTGCATTTTTTTTTATCGAACTTTCCAAATTTTGAATAAGTTGAAAGAATGTTTCCAATGGGCAAAGACATATTGAAACCAAAACGCAGCAAAATGTCAGATGAACACTTTCAGATGCTTGTGTTTCTTCGTGGAAATTCAAAATAAAACTTGTTTGTTTCGAATGGTTTATACCGTGTGAATGTTTGGCACCTAGCAAACAAAATGAGTTAACGCTAATGTATGCGCTGACGCTGACGCCGCCAACTTTTTTTACAAGTTGCGTTAACGCATGCGGCGTATGCTTTTTCGAACGTTTGCGTATACGCTGACGGCGTCAATATTTTTTGTATGCGCGTACATCACTGCTTATTATACTAATAAGTTATTTCAATCAAAGCAAGTTTTTGTTGATGAGCGTGTAGCATATGACGTCATTTTGATAAGAACTTCACAGTAGATAAATGTAGTAGCCTAGGTTCCAGATTGCAAATCTAAAAGATCAATAAAAAGTAATTCTTTATAATTTAAGGTAAATAAAGACAACTTTCTAAAATTTAAGTTGTTAGACTAAATGATTTCTTGCAGGCTTTTTGTAGTAAAAAAAAAATAATACTGTAGGCTAGATAGGCTTTTTGAAATCGTTTTTGTCTGTTTTGTGGTAGCCTCGCGGAAAGCAAAGTAAAACGAACATTTTGAATCAAACAGTTATTCGGGTTTTCAAGTAGGGCTAGCCTATAAGTGAAAAGTAATCGTTGTTTATTTTCAAACCGATAATAGCAAAAAAATGCATGGATCAGGGCTCTATTGGTTTGGAATCTTTATCCTCGGACTGACAAAGCCTTGATAGGTTATTCCTGGTAGTTTCGCATACTTGTAGAGGCTTTTAACGCAGGTAAGAACTTTGACATCGGACAGTTTTCCTTGCGAATCAGCTGATTTCAAGCATGCGGCTCAGCACGTGATATTCTGACCGATCTACTCGAAAGATTTTTGATACAAAGAAAATTAAGTGAATGTATCCCCACAAGCAGCGTGGCCTAATGGGTTAAGGTTAGGGCAAGGGAATAGTCATTTCGATTGCGTGGGTTCAATTCCCACCCTCTGCTAGTGTTCTTTTTTCTTCTGCAATTGAACTGAGTGCAAGAAGGATCTTAATGACTGTAATCAATTGAGTTTATAAGGAAAATTATCCTACCTTTCTTAACCAATGCGCCACGGCGCAATGATGGTAGCTGGTTCTCGCAAGGAAAACTGTCCTATGTTAAAGTGCCTACTTTTAACGCAGGGCCGGTTACTGAAATTGGCAGAGTGAAGTTTCCGATTGTTGCCGGGGGATTATTCCATTCATAAGGTGCTGCTGAATGGAGAGCAGTCCTGAAATGCGTTGCTCAAGCGCACACCCCGAGAGTCGAACCAGCGCAGTGCGATCTTGAGCCGGGCGCGTAACCACTGAGCTAACGGGGCGGACAGTTTGTAATTTAAACAGTTGTAAAGTCATGTTCATTGTTTTAGGATATGCTGTAAAATATGATTGTTGGTTTTAAGTTCAAACAAACCACAAAATTTAGCAGAGTTTGTTTGGTGCTCAAAGTGTGTTCCAACGGCTATTCAGCGGCACCTAGTGGATAGAATAATTCAGACAACACCAACAAGCTGAAACTTCTGTTAAAATCGGTGACCAGGCCAGCAGTTTCAAACCCCGAGAAGTTAAGAAACTTCCAAAATTAACTTGGTAAAACCTTCTTAGTCCGAAAACAAAGATTCTCACAATTACAAACTGTTGCCACCATTTAGCTTCGCTAGTAATCTCGCATTTGCGTGCAAGAAATGTCGGTTTTAGGTAGCTGAGCGCCATAATAGATCACACTTTCGTTTGCTTAGATCAGTGGTTCCCAACCTTTTTTATCCGGTGGACCCTTTTAGTCAATATTCAAACCTAAATTCCCCCCCTATAAATTTTGATAGTTAAAAACTCGTTTACATTAATATTTTAATCTAAGTCTTGTAAGATAAACTAAACTTTCTCTAGTAATAAGCTTTTTAGCTTGTAATATTCCTTTTCATAGTAAAATAATTTAATTAATGAAGAACGTTGCTGAAAAGTATTTTATTCCAAGAAAAAGACCATAAATGAGATACAAAAACCAGCTGAAAGTCTTCCTCAACCATGCAAACATTGATCTGGATTCATGGGAACAACTTGCTAGCGACAGATTACTCTCGATAAAAAGAACTAGGAAAGACGCGAAAGAAAAAAACAGGATACAAAATGCCCTTGAAAAACGAAACACTAGAAAAGAAAAGCTAGAACTACCACGTCCCCCACCCAGGGCCTCCGAGAGAAATCAGCACTGGTCGGGAAACAATACGAAAAATGGGCCCCATAATATTTTTTAGCAAATATTGCGTTGCATGTTCGTGTTAAGCTAAAAATAGCCTACTTTCCGCAGCATGAAAAGAACTTCGTTCAATGTAAAAATCATCAATAATCACTGGATTTCACTTGCAGCAAAAATGCCATTGAAGCAAACTATTTTGTCTAGAAAGCTTTGTAAACACACAATAGCAACGCAACGAAAATAGTTCATTCTGCAGGCCAAAAATAACACATTGTACAACAACAGGCGTGGGCCATACAAAAACGTCTCGTGGGCCAGAGTTGGCCCGCGGGCCGGACTTTGGACATCCCTGATTTAATTCAACCCTGTCTGGACTTTTTGCAATGCAAAGTTACGGATCGCAGCATCAAATGATAAAATTTTGCGACGTCTGAATTGATGCACAACATGTAGGCCTATAGTTAGGCTTTTCAATCGGTTTTGAGTCATCGGTTTTGAGTCATAGCGCAAACAATTCTTTACAAATTTCAGTAATTGCTAAAACCACGTTCTCAAAGCGCAACCGCTGGAGGTAGCTACCGGAACACAAAAAAAAGGTAGCCACTTTAACAAGTCGAAATTCTGCCACTGAAATTGACTACAATACAACCGCCAACCAATCAGAACGTGTTATAAGAGGCTACCGTCCAATTGTGACCCTTCTAGCATTCATCCAGAGAGTTAATGCTTGTTTTGAATTTTATTTGGTAATTACAGAAGAAAAAGAGCAATAGCAGTGGTGAGAATCGAACACGCGTCAATGAAATGACTACTTTCTAGCCCTAACCCTTAAGCCAACCAGCTGACAAAAAATCCATCACTTAATTTGCTTTCTATGATCTTCTTTTCGCCATTTTTTTGCGTCACTTAAACCGTAGCTTATGATTGGTTGGCGGTTTCATTCTAGTCAATTTCAGTGGCAGAATTTCGACTTGTTAAAGTGGCTACCCAAAAAAAATCAAAACAAAACTATTTGGAAAACCTTTCGAAAGTGCAATCAATGATTCCTTGTATTGATTATGGGGTGATTCGATCTGGTTTGCAGCTGAAGTTTGCTGTGTGGCTTTCTGTCAAAAGTACCACCTCATCCAAAATGTCTTAAAAAATGTCATTGTTGTGTAGCCTACAAATGGTTTAAATTTATCCCACATGCCCGCAACTGCACAACAGACATACGATGAAATTTTCATGGAACTTCAAACTCATCGACGATATGTTTGAGTTTGTTGATACATTTGTCAATTCCAACAACTATCGAATCCCCTTTGCAATGTACGGTAGATAGAATACATTTCCTTCGAATGATTCAGCTAGTTAAGTGGAGTTATAAAAGCGTTCTGTCCTCAGGAAAAGAAAATCATTTTCTTTGAAATTTATAATTGCCACTGCAACTTTAGCTTGCGAGTAGTAGCCTAGCCTACTCTTCTCAGCTTTCTCTTAGGCCTACTTAGATTACATCTTCCTTTAATTTCATTAAATTCATCAGTGAATCTTGTTTAGGACCGTAATCCACATAATGCAAAGCAGTCACAAATTTAAAACTGCTAGTTGTAGGCTACTTTAGCATTGACTCAGCTTCCGATCACGCTCTTGTTGGTTCCAACTTGATGCATTTAAGAAACGTCTTTAGAGCTTCAATTGCAAAAGGGTAGCCTATTGTAAAGCATTGGGTTTGACTGCACCACGCCTTGATTACCCCCTCGAAGTCAATTTTCTTTGCAAGATGATAGGACAGCTTTCTTTAGATTTTTCAGAATTTTTCCTCTGACTGGGCTATAACTTTAAAGATGCCACTAGCTTACAGATAATCAATTACTCCAAAAATGATAAGACATTTGAACAACTCTGTCTGTAAGCAACATTATTAATTCCAACTAGATTTAGCCTAAGCAACAACATCCATAAACAAAAAACTCACTACCTTCCAAAATCACATCATGAGAAGCATGACCACCAAAAGGCTACTTGACCACACGAAAACAGAAGATCTTTTAACTAAGTTATGACAAAATTACATCCAATTGCAGCAATAATAAAATCAAAAGTTTTAAAACTGTTCGGCCACACTAAAAGATCACAATTCGGAATCAGCAAAGTTTGCACTGAAGGAAAAGTAGAAGAAAAAAGAAAACGTGGCAGACAACTAAAACGATGCCAAGGCAACATCCAATCATGGACCGGACTCAACTTGGCGACACTGGTCGAGCTGGCTCAAAATCGCCACTCTTGGAAGCAAATCACTTATGTTGATGCACAATCTGCTGCAGGCGGAGATGATGACTGATGATGATCCATAAACAAAAAATATACAGGATTTGCTTTCTTTAATCGTGCTTGGACTGATACCTTTAACTTTCCCAGATAACTTATGTTGAATACAACTTGACAAAACAAACAAACAAACAACAACTTCCTATGCCTGGCCAACGCAGATTTTGAAGTTAAGGTTCAGTTGTAAAGCAAAAATAGTTCCCGCTTAGCTAAAACAGCACCAGTTTTCAAGTTGAAACTATCAATACAATCGAAACCGTTCAGTGATACAGAAATCATTTCAGCTTCAGATTTTACGTCTTGAAGCAGTTCAACATCGCCTACCTTAACACAAAAATAATTTGTTCTTGATGAGAAGCATCGAGAGTGACATTTACAATGATTGAGAAATACTTGGAACTACGCACTTCATTTAAGAATTTGTTGATTATTTAGTTGGTACATCTTTACTTTAGTACTAAAAATGGGCCCCCTCAATAGTGAAAAAACAAAAAACTACTCGTTTTTCCTTTACAATATTTTGCTAGGGGGGAAACTGGCCCGACTTCCCCCCCCTCTCGGAGCCACTGCCCCCACCCTCCATGCAATGTGATTTTTGCCCACATCTTTTCCATCATAAATTGGGCCTCCAAAGCAACATATGACATCACCATCCAAAGCCAAATTCGATTTGAAAACGAAGCCAATGCTCGGACACGAGCTGGAGCCAACGACATTCGAAATATGAGTCAATGCATTTAACCGTCTGTGTGAAGCTTGTGATTTTTTTGTTTCGACAACTCATGAATGGGATGAAAGAGTATTGGAAAGAGCACAACAAATATTATTCTACACGTCTAATCTGTTTCTCTGTTTTGTTCTCATCTGCAACAGTTAAACACCTTGAATAGCTTTCTATGCCACTTTGGGATAGGAATTACACATTAATGGCCTAAATCCAGTGATTGATTTTTTTTAAGACTCTTGCACAAGAATCCGTTTTGAGTTCTAAAAATTCATTCTGCAATTTGTCGAGAAGCTTTTCCATCAACGATGTGAATGACTTTGGTGTTAAATCAAGCTCATCATCACAAATTTCAGGAAAATATCGAATGAATTCCAGTTCTCATGTTGTGAGATGTTACAAAATCAATTCTTTTTCCAACTATAAAAGAAC
Organism: Aplidium turbinatum; assembly: GCF_918807975.1. NCBI lineage: Eukaryota > Metazoa > Chordata > Ascidiacea > Aplousobranchia > Polyclinidae > Aplidium > Aplidium turbinatum. Next base: position 27,207,221 of record NC_137475.1, on the reverse strand, counting down.
TTGTTCATTGACCAGCACCTAAGATAATTCTTTAAATATGGTGACATGTTTAATTGTTCATTCTAACTTTTCTCTTTCAATTATCAAGCTTGCTGGTGAAAGCTTCCAACGCATTTTTAAATGCTGAGCGGTACTGGACTCTGCTTATGGAAAGGCCACCCAAGCCAGGCTGGTCGATAGGTAGAGGCCAGACAAAACGTAGTCCCCCCGCGATCCTGACAGCAGAGCCTTCTAGTGCCTTAAAATAATCTCCTAATGACAGTGACATAAATCCATCCCTCTTTTTCAACCTGCCTTGAGCCAGCATGGAAGCAGTACAGTTTGTAAATTCACATGGTATCAAATTAATTTAAGCTTGTCTCTGAGCTCCAACACTCATTTGGTTACGTTTCCTCTTGAAAACCATTGAGTATTTTGCATGACGAAGAACTAGGCCTACCCTACGTGATAGTTTGCATCTATGTCTTGTCAGTGCACAGTTGCTTAAATAATCGGGAGTTAAGGGCTCCTCCTTAACGCTCTAAAGCTCTGGTCACGGCCAACTTACTAGGCTTCTTCTTTCGTATGAGAGGGTGTTTCTGGACTACATTAAACAACCTCTCATACGAAAGAAGACTTACTAGGCTTAAACAGCTTTACAATCCTAAAACCAAATTCCCCCTGAAAATTGCAAAATTCTCCCCTAGTGGGGAATTCCCCCCCGGTTGGAAACCACTGGCTTAGATGCTTAGCCTATCTTGCTGTGGTGATGTCCGAATGCCTATTTTGTTATAGCAACAATTCTGGTTTGGTTTTTGCTCGTCTTGCACAGCAAATCACTGCCAATTATTGATGGTTGTCTAAATTCATTTACTAACGAACCCTTTTTTTTTCTTGATCTACTGTCAACTCAAATAAACACTTCCATAATTGGGCATCCACTTTTTAAAAGTAATTCAATATCGGCATTCAGCTTAACTTGGTAGCCTACTCGTTCTAATAATTAGCTGGCAAAATTACTAGCGTTAGGTTACTCGGTGCTAAACGACATAGGCTCTCAGGGTAGAATTAGACATTATGCTTAATTTCTAGAGTTAGTCAACTACAATTACCAAGTTGTGTACGATTGCTTGTCAGCCGTGGCTATTCGTAAATTACGAACCATGCGAAGTTATGATACATAGACAACTACTTCACAACAGAGTCAAGTCACAAGAAATAGATTGTTGTGATTGAAGGTCACGCTGCGGAGAGTGAACAAAAGTTGCATGAAATCCTCATGAACAATGAGCACCTCCAATGTGAAGTGATAATAAATCTTATTTCCTCACAAGGAACTACTCAAACGATTACAACTTCACGGCGATGGCTTCCCGCTGGTTCCTTCTTCAGTTGCCTAGGTCAAGATGTTTCTTTTAAACAAATCTGTGCCATTTCCAGCGCCCCTTCGTATGTCTCATTTCCCCCGATAAAGCCACTAGCGTGTACAAAGATGCATTTTGGAATTCCGCTGATCTTGTTCAGCTCCTCTCCTCGAAGACCTCTCCATTCACTCTTCATCGACAACCTGGAGTAAAGAAAACGATGAAGAAGTCGCAGAGCATCACTTAACAACAAGGTGACTGTGTTACTGAAGCAGTTAAATAAACAATATCCCCAGAACCTTCGGTAGCACTTTATTGTTACGGTTGACGACCGAAGGATCATAGAAAGGCAACATATCAATTATAATACACAACGATAGGAAGTGTCCGAATAAAACCCGGATAATCTTTATCTTCAAGTAGAAACATGTGACCAACCTGTTTTCAAAGGTGTGTCTCCCAGCAGGAACACATTGCACTCTCCACTTGGATGACCTATCTTGGTAGAGGACATATTTGACAGCACCACACAAACCGTTCTCGTCTTCCAAATCTAACAAATGCTCCTTCCAAGGACAAAACCTTTCCAGCTTCATGAGTTGAAGGCTTTTGTCAACCTGCGGTTGAGGGGAGGTTTATTCGAGATCAAATTTCGGCTATATAAATTTGCGTTCATACCATGTGAATACTTGAAGCGTCCAGGTGAAGACAAAACCACACGCAAACTCATTAAGTCGAAGTATAACCTTAAAAGTACCTCTCCTCTGGCCTTCAAAGATCTTTCCACGATAGACCGGGCAGGAAGCCATTGATGAAGAAAATCGCTGATCCGGCTTTCAAACTCAGAACCGACGACTTCCATCGCTTTGTTGAAGTATTTCTAAGCAAACAAAACATACAATAATCAAATAAAAAAAATGATGAACTCATGAGTGGTCAAAGAGAACTATCGATTCATTGAAGAAAACTAACAAACTCTATTGGGCTCAAATCTTATACAAGTTAGTTAGTGCACGGCTTTACGACTTTTGTTCCCCGTATCGCAAGGGTTGGACGTGGGCGGTAGATGTTGCCAACAACCACTATAATCACTTACCCTTTCATCGGGGTTCTCTTCATTCCATCCTGGGTTAAGCCTTGCAACCCTGGAACTGAGGTTGGTCGACACCTTGTACCTGGCTGTGCCTTCGTATTGGTCGATTCCGTTATCGATTCCATCAATCTCTTCGATAAAGCCTTCATACACCTGTCAAACATTGTGGTTGAGTGAACAAAAGTAGAAAAGGGGGAAGTGACAAGAGGCAAAAATTTGGTTAAAATTTTCATATAGATTTCCTTTTCCTTTTGTATAAAGCAGAATTTTTAAAGTTTAGGACAGCGGACAGGTGGTGAAAATTCAGGTCAGGTTAGCTCAATTTATCACCCCAGCCAAACCACAGTAAAACCCTAAAAACATAATTGGATGACTTAACGGATGTCTATAAAAATGTTTTACAAAAGCATAACCGAACAGAAAGAATTAAAGCAAAGAATTATTAGATGGAAACACTCACAGTCCTCCACAACAGTACAACGAATGCTAAGCTATTTGCAGCCTGTACAAAGAACGTAATATGACTAACTTCCCAATGTATCAACTAATCGACTTTATTTCAGTATAGCCCACATTCAGTTCAATGTACAAAAGCAGAAAATATAACTACTACTATTACTACAGTATCATAGCAGTTGCGGCCTATGATGAACTGGATGCTCAGTTGGTAGTTTTGTCCAGCGTTCCTTATGTCGTGCATTATTCCAAAGTGTTTTTGGTTGGCTGATTGGTTTATTTTGTTGAAAATTGGATAAAAATGTCATTCGTTATCTGCCACGAGCACGTCTCCCGAGCAGGCGACCGCTTAGAGATCTTCAAACTCTTCTTTACTGATGACGTACGTGATCGAGAAATTTGAGTTGCCCTTGAATTACAATATTTAATAGTTCCTTATCTTTATGTAGCTGACAAATTTCTGCATACCTGTGATATGATCAGTATATAATAAATAATAATAATAATGTTAGTTTTTATATAGCGCTGTATCCATCGCAGAATGCGTTGCTCCTCAGCGCTTTACAAAGCAGACAATGTCAATATAACGAAATTCAGCTGCTATAATGTTACGCTTAGTTTCTGCGGTGAAGGTCTATGTCTCACAACCATACTAGAGAACACACTAACACTTTAAGTCGCACCTTCAGAGGAATTGAAAGCTTGCGATCTAATAAAATAGGTCGTAGTCTATTAAAGCATCTTTAGCTAGGCCTTTTCTTCTTCTTAGGGTAGTTGAAAGAAGACACTTGTTCAACTGTGCTGTCTCCCTGGTAAACCGCAAAGTGGGGTTCAGGACTGTGTTTGGAGATAGTCATGCATTTTTTTGTCGGTAATTTGGATTCCATATTTTACGCTGATGTCTGAAGTTTTGTTGAATAGTGTTTGTAGACTGTCCGGGGAGCGAAATTTTGTTTCCACGAACTTTCTGTCTCATTTGCATATGTCTGTAGCGCGTAACTGTTTTTACCGATTTTCGCGCTCACAGCAGCCGATTTTCGCCCTCCAGCAGGTCCAAATATAAACATTGAACTTGAATTAATACGTAGCCTGGAGACACACCTAGTCTAGTCAAGTTTAAAAAAGTTGAGAAAGAAATTCATTCTGGTCACTAGTCTAAAAGTAAGATTTTCCGAATTAATTAAGAATTACCCTAACCCATTAGCCCTAACCTTACTTTTTTTGAAAAGCTTTTGTGCACCGCAAAAACTAATGTAGGCCTAAAGGAAAAAAAACTGACTTCGACGATGGGCGTCGAACCAATGTCCTTACGATTATAAGGCTTAGACGAAATCACTGAACCAAACGCGCCAACGAAAAATGTTTGCACTCACACGGTATAAATACAAACTCTATGAGAAGTAGCAAAAATTTCGTGGGAAAAAAATTTCGAGTCCGGGGATGTCGCTATGAGCAGTTTGAGCACAGTGTCGTATGCATAGCGAATATTGTTCAGTGAGATGCCGTTCACTAAAACTTCCTCATCAATGCTGAATATGTTTCTGAGAATGATCTCACTATACAAGTTTAACAGATCTGGTGACATTACACAGCTTTGTCTGACCCCGCATTGAGTTTTGAACCTTCCTGACAAACCTTCCGAGAGGCGAACTGTAGCTTGTTGCTGTTTTGTCATTGCAAATTTGTTGAAGACTTTTTTGAAATCAACAAATGTTAAATAGAGATCTTGTTGGACTTCAATTGCTCTTTCACCAAGCATTCTCAATTTCTCATGGTAAAGCTTGCATTGGTTATCCTTCTGTCTTTCATGAAACCAAACTGATTACCTATTTCTGGAACCAATTGCCTTCTCAAACGTTGGAGGATGATCTTAAGTAGCAATTTTACAGTGTGTGACATCAGACTAATAGTGTGATGTTATGACACATTAACTTTATACATGTTGAAGCTATACCGTGGGAGCATCGAAAAAAATATACGGTTACCAAAACTACAGCACTTTCTGTTTTAATTTAAATCTTTGAATAAGAAAAAAAAACAACCACTGCCCTACACCCCAAGGTAAAACTTACCTTATCGTAGATGACGTTCAAAACATTATCACTGATCTCCTTTCCATTCATTAAAATTCTTATGATCTCTTCACCAAAATGACAATACACAAGCCCAGCACTGCTCAGTTTAGTTCTCCATTTCTTCTCAGGTCTTATTGAGCGCATCGATTTGTCAAAGGACCTAAAACATAATATAATCACTGCGATTTTGTTAACATTACAATGAAACTGGCAGAAAAACAGGTAAATATGTTATATTTAAAGACCACGTCTAGCAAAACCAGACATTTGGTAAAAATTGTTGAGACAAGAGGCCGTGTTTGGGCATGTTGCGCAGCAACTTAGGAGAAATTCATTTGAGTATGTCAACACTGGTTAAAAAAACATTAAATACAAAAATGCATTAGATTAAAACGGATCAAATTTGTGACCTACTGGTGTTGCTCTGGATCAGTTTTCAGAGTTCCTACCAGAAAAATCGTGTAGAGCAGTGTTATTTTTTGTATTTCTTGCGCCTGTATCTGTATTTGTTTTTTTTTTCTGATCTTTCTTCCTTTATTTTTGTGTCAATTTGCTATGTAAAAACACAATACTTTTTTTGTATATAATATATATAACTGTTTGAGTGAGAGAGTGCAGACTCGACGACCTCCTACCAGTGGCGTAGCCAGAAAAAAAATTTGGGGGGGGCCAAATATTTGATGAATTGAAGAGAGTAACAAAGTGTTTGATTTAAGCCATCGCCAGTTGATGTGCAGTGGCGTATCCTGGTGGGCTGAGCAAGGGAAACAATGAAAGTGGTGGGGGGTTAGAGCGTGCCGAAGGCACGCGTTTTCTAGGGGGGTCCGGGGGCATGCTGCCCCGGAAAATTTTTGAAAATTTACACTCAAATAATGGATTGTAGCGCTTTCTGGAAACACTTAAGGTAATATTTGTATGAAGTTTATTAGCAGATAAACAGCTATTAACTTATTAAAGGTAGCTCTTACACACGAACGGCAAAAACTGCGGCTAAAATTAGAGAACACCAAAAACTCAGCTACACAAAAACTCAATAACTAGCCTACAGTACATAAAAACCCAACAGAGTAAACCATTCTAAAATTGCTTCCACAAATTAGTTAAAAGAAACGTAAATCGCGTAAATTTTGCGCGATTTACAATTTGCATAATTTATTGGTGTCTATCTGTGTGTCTAAAACAAGTCCTGGGGGGTGTTAATAACCAGATGTCTTGGAAAACGTCATAAATTTCGACAAATTTTATTACATTTTCAACAAAGAGCTCAACTTCGGAATCCAAAGTTGGAAAATTTGGGGGGGCTATGGCCCCTTTCGCCCCCCCCTGGCTACGCCTATGCCTCCTACGCCTTCAGGGCTACGGTCTTTCGCACTCTCTCATTGGATGCACACTGTATTCTTTGTTTTATGTACGTTTCGCATCCAAACAAAAGTAAATGACCATCCATCCATCCTACGTATATGTATATATATATTTTCTGTGGGAAAAATTAAAATATACAAATCCACCTCCTTGGTTGAACTGTCGAACTCAAGACTTCACTGTTACAAGATTTCTTTAAATTTTGTTATTTTTTAAAGTTTAATTTCAGAGTTAATTAACATTTAATAATTAACAGAGTCTTTGATTAGAACAAAACTTTTCATTTATGGTACAGTTTTAGAGTGCAATACGGAAGCAACAATATTGCAACCATATTTTGAAAAAAAAATTACAAATAAGAATTTTGTCGATACTTTAGGTAGGCTACAAATAAACTATAAAGGTGAAAACAAAATCTCCCATACACCCTGGTAATAGTATTTTCAACACACAGATCTATAGAAACAGCAGGTGGGTGTCATTTGGAGAAAACTTGCATGATCGAAAGAAAATAAGTTAGAATACTCACAGTCACAAGACTCAGTGGTCACAACAGTGACAATATTTGCCTTGGCTTCTTATACATGAAGAGATCATTAGTAGGCCTATGTAACTAACAGATTTCATCTTATTTCGTTTACCTTGGTGATGATTCTATCATTGCAATAAAAAAAACTTTACTTTTAAAATCTAAATATGAAAACTTACACACTATATTATACTGTATATATATGTATAGCGTATTATCAATGTATTTATGTGTAATTAATATTATTTAACTACCTTTGATGATGATCAAACCGACAAGTTAATGGATCATACACTCCTCCAACATCGACTACAATGTTACACTCATCAAGCTTTGACTGATCACGTGTTCGGAGTATTGTAGCATTCTACGAAAAATACATAAAAACTTGTGAAAACGATATATATAATTATTATATAAAATCAAATATTTGTTTCACTTAATGGATCATCAGAAGGTCTTATTCAAATAGAATCATTATTGATGATTCTATTTGAATAAGACCTTCTGATGATCCGTTAGGTGAAACAATTTGTAAAGGCTTCAGATAGTAATAACTATATTTGATTTAATTCGCTCTGCTTTGCTTTTTTGCTTAGCATTGAGCAGTTTTTGTAGTACTGTATTAATAGTTTTCATTGTTTTTAATTATTATATATGTGAATTCTTGTCACCAATGTTTAATGCCAGTGCATTTATACATCAAACTGTCACAGTGTCACTAAGTCAGTAATAGCTACAAAGAGATGGCTAGTGATCTGGATTGGTTTGTTAAGTTGCCACAAAGAGACATGTTAATAACTGTGTATAATAAATTTAAAGATACGGTACCGTACGGTATCATAATTACAGTATGGTTTGTATAAATTATGTGTTTGCTCCATATTGTTTTGCTCTTCATATTTCCATGTGCAATAGCAACAGAAGTCACTAAAATGTTTCATATGTCAATATAGCCATTACAAAACAAGTTCAAATCAAATCAAATAGAAACACATTATAGCCAACATTACGGTAAGAAAGTTAATTATCGCACAGGTACCACATTTGAAATGTGACTTTCTAGAAACATGGCACATCTCCCATTTCTTTACAAAAGAAACATTAATAACTAGTTCCATTTTTTCTCAAAAAATTACTTTGAAGCTGCAGAATGACTTTTAGGCATTAAACTAAAATTCCACATGTGTAGTTCATTTAAATAAATTGCTTAAAATTTTAAGATCGCACATTTTTATTCAAATTCCACCTTCAGAATAAAAGTCTAAAAATATTTGCAAACTCATGAACTGTATTATAACAAGAGAAAATACGCTCATTTCAAAATTATTGCCAAACAAAAACATTTTTTTAAAGATACTTTTTAGGTACCGTATCTACAACATTTGCCAGAAATTGTATAATCCTTAATCGTGAAATATTGGTATAATCATAAGGATAAAACCTTGGAAAACTTTAAAACAACATGGCACAAGGACATTAGCTGAAATAATGTTCCGACAGTTTCTGCATCATGACATCCCCTGGTATTTGCTTTATTAAGTAACAATAAAATACATGAAATGCCTTGACTAGATTGTGTAAATTACGGTATTCTTTTGGAATCTAAAAAATCAAAACCTTGAGATATCTTACTCAGTAGGCTACTGAAATTCACACTCCAGTCTCCAAGCTCTACAAAAATAGCAAGCACAAAAAACAACCTTATATTTTGGCAATAGTTTCAACATATAGCAAGCAAGGACTTCATCACAATGAAATGTTCCGTCATGGGTTCCAATTAGCAAACTTTTCTCTTCTTGAATACACTGTCTTTTAGTAGAAGGCTCTTGCTCAATATTAGTTGCCATAATCAGATTATCTAATGACTACAAAGTTATCTAAAAGCATCAATAACTAATAATTCAACAATGAAAACTTTTTTAGTTGGTCAAGAAAAATATTTTTAAAGCAATAAAATGATGAAAGGTACAATGGTACATACAGTATAACAAAAACACCTTTTCCATAGAAATGAATGTTTATGTATTATACATTCTATTATCTGCTAGCCTATCCCATAATTTGCAAATGCCAATATTAAAGGTTGTATTTATGTAGGAGTATAGGATACCGTAGTTGCTGAACACTATTTAAACAACTTAAACAACTATTTAAACACTATTTAAACAACTATTTAAACGATCTGAACAAGTATGATAACTAGTGTTTATCATTTTAAAATCCACGACATCTTATAAAGTTGTGCATTGAATTGCTCAGTGTAAAAATCCTGAAAACATTACTGAAGAACAATATACTTTCTGTTGCAGTTGATCTTGTCAACACAATGATAGGAGAGCTGCAAGAAAGGTGCGGTTGGTGCCGCTATCATGTGTTGTCACACTGGTGACATTGAGGAGGACGTCCACAATCAACTGATTGATCAAATCAAGAAAAAAGGATTTGGTCTGCAATTAGATAAGGCAACTGCAGGAAAAATTAATCAGTGCAGACAAGAAACTCTACTTTGCCTTTATCGGCCTAGAGTTGAAAGCTTTAGACCGGGTCCCAAAAGAGGTTCTCTGGTGGTCCGGTGCTGGTTAAGCATCGGCCGCCTTGGTCAGTGACGTCATATGTGACGTCATGCAAAAAAACGCAACTACTTTTAGGAAGGGTGCAAAAACGCGGAATAGAAGAAAAAGCGGAATGGCTATTGATTTTTAAATATTTGTAGGGAAAAGTGCCTCCAGCTTTCTCATTTCTGCTTATAGTCCCTCCAGCTTTCTCATTTCTGCTTGGATCGTTGGAAAGCACGATGCTTCATCTACTCGAATGAATTAATTGCCAAGGCGATTCGATCATTGTTCATCATAAGCCGCCCACAGTTTGATGTGATCAGTGAATAGTGCCTCCACCAAATATGCTGTAGCTTTCTCATTTCTGCGCGAATTTTAACAATTTTCCTATCGTTGGAAAGCATGGTGCCTCATCTACTCGAATGGATTAATTGCCAGTCTAAATTATGCATTATATTTATGTAGCGCTAACTCAAACTTTACTATTTTGTACCAATTCTCAGCAATTCAATTTTTACAATAAAAACACCAAACCAACACAAATTAAAAGAGTATGTCTTGCTTTATTAACTTAACAACTTTTACGTTTATATGTTATCGACAAAACGAGCAATCGTTGTTCAAACGTGACCGCTCGACGAAGCTGTTTTTCAATGCATTTTTCAAGGCGATTCGATCGTGGTTCAGTATAAGCCGCCCACAGTTTGCTGTGAACGATGAATACTGCCTCCACCAAGTATGCTGTAGCTTTCTCATTTCTGCTCAAATTTTAACAATTTTACTATCGTTGGATGGCATTATGCTTCATCTACCCGAATGGATTAATTGCCAATCTAAAGTAGGCATTGCCAGGGGCGCCGGAAGCGGGGGGCAGGGGGGGCGAATGCCCCCCTGCCCTCAATTTTTCGGCAGATGGAGAGGCAGGGGGGCAATGGTGCCCTTTTAAAGTCATGTAAGCTACTGCACATTTTGCAATATAACAATTTCTGCTATTCGCTTTTAGCCTAATTACAATCTTTCATTTTTGCCTCAAAGTAATATTTACGGCACAAAATTTTGCAACACAGTAGGCTACAGGCCTTAAAACTCGTTTTTTTTTTTTTTTGGCAGCCATCGTGGCCTACCGGGAGATCCTTCTCGGGGGCCAAATCTGCGTGCTTTGAGGCCAAAATAAAAATAACGATAACACAAGTAAATAGAATTAAACTTGCAACAATGCTAAAATGATCACTTAGCGTTATTGAAGTCTTGGCCTGGGCGATGTCCTACAATAGAATCGTTGCACCACGCAATAACTGTTTTATCGGGATTGTAATCCAGTACTATTCAAACGAGTGTCTCCAATGTGGCTAATTTTAAAGAAGTTCGCCACTCCTCTAGAATTATTTTTAGCAAGGAAAAACAACGTTCGACATGACTGTGTTGACGATGACGGCAAGGTAATAAGTATTTCAATGATGTGAAGGACATTACTAAAAGAAGCATAATTTTTGCAAAATATGATCAAAAAATGTTTTCTCCTCGGATGTCAACTAACTTAGTCAGGAGCGCGGGAAGTAGGGGTGCTCAAGGGGCTGCAGCCCCCCCTAGAGAAAATTCAGCCCCCCCCTGGAATTTTCAATAATTTCTTCAGCCCCCCCCTACAAAATTCTTACAATTTAAGGTACATAACATATTTTCAGAAAAATTTTGAACAATAATTGCTACGATGAATCGAGTTCCTGTTACGTGTGGTCACGCTCATCATTCGCAATAATGAGTCGTCAATCACAAGGAGCTATACCTCGCAGTATCAGTACTAGCCACCCTCCCTACTAACACGGCGGTCCATCGTTTATTGGACATCATTCTGCAATATCTACATTTCATGCTTTACTTCTGAACATTACAGTAATACATGATATTGCTTTGTCATATCTGACCGACATGACAGAAGATAATGCAATAAGAGGAGACGCACGTGCAAACATATTCGGCTTGGTAAAATAAGCAATGCAGCTTTATTTTGCGATTACCTGCAGCGGCGAAGTTTTTCAGCCTGCAGAAGCCGTCGCAAGACAGCTCCAAAACAAGAAGATCTCTGCTTCTTCAGCTTTAAAATCAATCACCATTCTCCGCGAACGAGTCAAAAATTTCAGAAAAGATGAATCCGTTTCCATGCTCATGGAAGTAGCGAACGTTTTTGCGTCTGTCAATAGCCTAAAGACGCCAAAGGTTCCCCGAGTGAGCAAAACTCGATTTCGAAACACAGAGGAATCGGATGGTTTGTCATTTGCGAGAGAAGGAGCGTGGAAACGGCAATAAGGCCTACATCGAAGCCCTTGGTTTGGTTCAAATTGAGCTTGATCGAAGATCGACCAGGCGGATCTGCTTACAGTAGCCAACAGAGAGAAGGCCCTTCTGAGCTGTGCAAACGGTGAGGAAAGATCTGATACTGAGATCAGCTTACCCGATGCCATCAGAAAAGATAGCTTACAAACGGAACTTACTTTGCTCAGCGATGTTATGTGGAAAATCCGCGAACTCCGTTCAAAAGGTTGCTGAGATACTATCGCAACTACACCCTCAAACACGAGACCTTTTCAAAGAAACGAGAAAATTTGTGGAGCTCTGCCTTTGCCTCCCGTTTTGAGCTGCATCATCAAAAAGTTCTTTTTCTGCTCTAGACGCCTGAAAACGTGGTTGAGAAGCTCAATGACACAAAAAAAACTTACTCATCTTGCGTTGATGCATGTCCACCAATACACTGTCGATGTCAAAGAACTCATGACACAGTTCATACAGAAAACACTTGAGCGAAAATCAATCTTCGGAAGCTTGTGAAAGCTCATTTCCACAAACCGTTCTTTCCATATCACTTTCTAATTTATTTGTTTTCATTTTAATTTCCTGAACAGCAGCTTTGTTGTTGCCGCTTTTCATTTGTTGGCAATTCCACATAAGGGGGGTCTGGGGGGGCGAAGCCCCCCAGAAGCTGACAGCACTACGACAGCTTCAGCCCCCCCTAGAGAAAAATAGTTCCCGCGCCACTGAACTTAGTTCTCCTTTTTAACAACGGTTCAATGTCCGACAACATCGAATCGACATAAAAACAATATTGCCAGGTTAAATGCCAGCCGATGTAAATTAGCACTTCGGATTAACACTTTGTTAAAATAAACGTTGGGAATTAAAAATAAGACATACAACGCTGGCGATCGCAGATGAATATATTCCATCAATAACAAATATTCCCACACAATGCAACAGCGGCGATTAGGCTATGACGCGCTGACCTAATTTTGCGTCACTCTTTGATACTACATGTTTTCGACAGTTAATCCACAGTCATTCTATTGCGAAATTAAATAATTGGCTAGAAGAGACCGGCGGCCAAACTTGGCCGATTGAGGAGGTAGCACCGGCGGTCATTCAAGCACTACTTAGAGGCCATGGCCGCAGGCTGTTTTAAGGCTTGACAGTAGGTTACATCATTATAACATAACATGGTGCCCTTCTTTGTATACCGCATTATCATTATTGCTATATTTTATCTTAAAACTTGAAAAAAAATTGGCCTTTTAGTAAACAAAAGTGCCCTTTTTTCGTAATCTTGCCCCCCTAGTCACAAATCGTTCCGGCGCCCCTGTGTAGCGTTAACTTAAACTTTACTATTTTGTACCAATTCTCAGCAATTCATTTTTTACAATAAAAATACCAAACCAACACAAATTAAAAGAGTATGTCTTGGTTTATTCATATGTTAACTTTCACATTTATATCTAATCCACAAAACGAGCAATCGTTGTTCAAACGTAACCGCTCGACGAAGCTTTTTTCCAATGCATTTTTCAAGGCGATTCGATCGTGGTTCAATATAAGCCGCCCACAGTTTCATGTGATCGATGAATACTGCCTCCACCAAATATGCTGTAGCTTTCTCATTTCTGCTCGGATTTTAACAATATTTCTATCGTTGGAAAGCATGATGCCTCACCTACCCGAATGGATTAATTGCCAGTCTAAAGTAGGCATTATATTTATGCAGCGTTAACTTAAACTTTACTATTTTGTACCAATTCTCAGAAATTCATTTTTTACAATAAAAATACCAAACTAACATAAATTAAAAGAGTATGTCTTGCTTTAATTATATGTTAACTTTCACATATATATCTAATCCACAAAACGAGCAATCGTTGTTCAAACGTAACCGCTCGACGAAGCTTTTTACCAAAACAATGCAAACACAAAGCGATCAATTTCGAGTGTTCATTATAAGCCGCCCACAGTTTGATGTGATCAGTGAATAGTGCCTCCACCAAATATGCTGTAGCTTTCTCATTTCTGCTCGGATTTTAACAATTTTCCTATCGTTGGAAAGCATGATGCCTCATCTACCCGAATGGATTAATTGCCAGTCTAAAGTAGGCATTACATTTATGTAGCGCTAACTTAAACTTTACTATTTTGTACCAATTCTTAGCAATTCAATTTTTAAAATAAAAATACCAACCCAACACAAATTAAAAGAGTATGTCTTGCTTTATTAACTTAACAACTTTCACGTTTATATGTTATCTACAAAACGAGCAATCGTTGTTCAAACGTAACCGCTCGACGAAGCTTTTTACCTAAACAAGGCAAACACAAAGCGATCAATTTCAAGTGTTCATTATAAGCCGCCCACAGTTTGCTGTGATCGGTGAATAGTGCCTCCACCAAATATGCTGTAGCTTTCTCATTTCTGCTCGGATTTTAACAATTTTACTATCGTTGGATGGCATGATGCATGGACTTCTAAATAGTAGCATCTGGACTGGAAACTCAGTGGGCAACATGAGGCCAAACATTTGGTACAACAGTTGGCCAACAGTGGGCCAGTTAGTTAGTTGGGTTAAACAGGGTTAAACATTGGGTTAAACAGGGTTAGTTATTTGGCTGTTGGCCCACTGTTGGCCAACTGTTGTACCAACTGTTTGGCCTCATGTTGCCCACTGAGTTTCCAGTCCAGATGCTACTATTTAGAAGTCCATGCATGATGCTTCATCTACCCGAATGGATTAGTTGCCAATCTAAAGTAGGCATTATATTTATGTAGCGCTAACTTATACTTTACTATTTTGTACCAATTCTCAGCAATTCATTTTTTACAATAAAAATACCAAACCAACACAAATGTCTTCTTTTATTCTCTGTTAACTTTCACGTTTATATCTAATCCACAAAACGAGCAATCGTTATTCGAACGTAACCGCTCGATGAAGCTTTTTTGACAATTTTAGCGTCGTTGGAAAGCATGATAATGCATCTACCCCAGGGGCGTGCAACTGTTTATCGCAATGGGCCACAACGTACAATTATAATGATGCTGAGGGCCAGTCTATCGAATAACACATGAATATATATGAACAATTTATTTAATGGAAAAGTACACACAATCAAGTTACACATTAAGTTTCAGATATCTTGAAGCTCAGTTTTGTAACAAGCTCAATGTCTTTCTTGTAACCGTGAAATACCTCTTGCTGTTTGCTCAAAGATTTTTTCAACTGCTGCATTTTGTCAACCGTAATTGACCCACAATGCTATCATAATTAGCAGAGTGTTTTGCACAGTAGTGTCGCTTGATATTGTGCTCTTTCATTACTGCTATAGTGTTTTGACAAATCAGGCAAACAACATCTTGATTGTGTTGAACAACGAAGTAATTTATACACCACTCATTGTTGAACTTCCGCCTTTCATAATCAACCTTCCTTTTCTTACTTGTAGACATTTTTACTATGCTAAGCTTTTTGTAGAATAAATATTAATATATTCACCACACTGCACCCATAAAGTAAGATTTATGTTACTGAATCATTGCCAGAAGAACAAGGCGGTTTTCTACGACGCTTACTAATGACGCAACAATAATGCTAATGATGTAATAATGCTAAAAGTCAATAATGCTAATGATGACGTTGCAAATAACAACATCCTCCGATCTAACAGTGAAAAGTATTTAAAAATAATGGGCTACTTGATGAAGAATGTGCGGGCCACGTAAATGGGTACCGTGGGCCGTGCTCTGGCCCGCGGGCCGTATGTTGCACGCCTCTGATCTACCCGAATCAATTGGTTGCATGTCCAAGGTATACAGTATATTTATCTGCTAACTTAAACTTCACTATTATAACATCAATTACTCCGAAAGTGATATGACATTTGGACAACACCATGAACTCCAAACAGACTTAAGCAATGATATCCATAAGCAGACAATAGGCAAAAAATGTTTACTAATTCCATTTAATTGAATCTTGCTTGAACATTTTTAATTATTCCAGACATGTTGGATGAATGTGCTTGGTCTTATTGTCATTCGGCGTACCTTCAAACATTTCAAAAAAAAATAGCAATAACAACCAATCTTAGTTTTGCAAGTGTACATTGAGCAAATTCACTAACACTTTAATCAAAAATCAGTAAATCAAATCAAAAATAATCAAACAGTCAATCTAAAATCTCTAAAACGATTTATTATTCTCTACCTTAAATTGGAAAGTAGCTAATTGAGGACGTACAACTGAAGCCAAAGTAGCGCCTGTCCGCAACCCCTAACATTGGAAAAAAAGCAGTGCGCTACTGCTCACCTCTGGCCACGATACGGTTTGCCATTTGAATATTTATCAAATTATCAAACACATCATACCGAAAATTCTATGAATCCTTTACGTTAGGGCATTGTAAGGAGATGTTGCAGTAAAACGAAATATGTGTGACAACACTAATGAACTGTGTTAATGGTACCCAATTAGGTTAGAATTAGGGCCGTGCCAACTGTCCCCTCGTACCCTTCTTAGAAGCTCGCTTGTTTGGAACTACAAATTCTCGTCCAAGGGATTCCTGTGGTATATGGCTAGCATTTAAGCGTCTTTAAAAGAAATTGGCAATGCAAACCGCCCAGGACGAAAGCAAAGAGTAGATCAGTGGTTCTCAACCTTTTTGTCTTGGCGAACCTCGTTTGGTGCCTCGCAGTGGTCGCAGACCTCTAAAACATTTTTATCTGAAATTTTGGTATATCGTGTTTCCTAATGGAATCAAATATTTCATAATTTTCGAAGCGACACACAAGAATTTGCTGAAATCGCTACGCAATTATGACAATTGATAACATTAACATATGATCTATATTTGGCACACAGGATCAAAAATCAGTGAACTACATGCTGATACAATGTTTTTCTATGAATTTTATGAAAAATTAATAGAATTTTTGCGACCGTTACAAAAAATTTCTCTTTTTTTTCATTTCAATTAATATTTTGTTATAATCACAGTCATGGCAAAACTGTGAGTGCTGGTGGACTCAATTTATGAGTCGCTCATAAATTGCTGATAAAAAAATTTCTATTTCATTTTTTAATTTCTACGTTAAGCATTTATCAACAATCTGCTGTCTCAAAAGAATTAAGTTGAACACAGCCAACATCGTCTTATTAAAAGATGTAACTCATTTATGCGATTTTTTTAGTCAGGAAACCAAACCTTCTTACGATGTCGTTTGAAATTTCAAACGACGCACCAGAACGTCGCGAGGTTGGCTACAGTTTAAGAATCACGGTAATACACAAATAAAGCACATCGTACTTTTAAATTTCGTAATTTATCGCCTTGTGTTTGCATTGTTTTGGTAAAAAGCTTCGTCGAGCGGTTACGTTTGAACAACGATTTCTCGTTTTGTAGATAACATATAAACGTGAAAGTTGTTAGGTTAATAAAGCAAGACATACTCTTTTAATTTGTGTTGGTTTGATATTTTTATTTTAAAAATTGAATTGCTAAGAATTGGTACAAAATAGTAAAGTTTAAGTTAGCGCTACATAAATGTAATGCCTACTTTAGACTGGCAATTAATCCATTCGGGTAGATGAGGCATCATGCTTTCCAACGATAGAAAAATTGTTAGAATCCGAGCAGAAATGAGAAAGCTACAGCATATTTGGTGGAGGCACTATTCACCGATCACATGAAACTGTGGGCGGCTTATACTGAACCACGATCGAATCGCATGCATTGGAAAAAAGCTTCGTCGAGCGGTTACGTTTGAACAACGATTGCTCGTTTTGTAGATAACATATAAACATGAAAGTTGTTAGGTAAATAAAGCAAGACATACTCTTTTAATTTGTGTTGGTTTGGTATTTTTATTGTAAAAAATGAATTTCTGAGAATTGGTACAAAATAGTAAAGTTTAAGTTAGCGCTACATAAATATAATGCATACTTTAGATTGGCAATTAATGCATTCGGGTAGATGAAGCATAATGCCATCCAACGATAGTAAAATTGTTAGAATCCGAGCAGAAATGAGAAAGCTACAGCATACTTGGTGGAGGCAGTATTCATCGTTCACAGCAAACTGTGGGCGGCTTATACTGAACCACGATCAAATCGCCTTGAAAAATGCATTGGAAAAAAGCTTCGTCGAGCGGTTACGTTTGAACAACGATTGCTCGTTTTGTCGATAACATATAAACGTGAAAGTTGTTAGGTGAATAAAGCAAGACATACTCTTTTAATTTGTGTTGGTTTGGTGTTTTTATTGTAAAAATTATATTGCTAAGAATTGGTACAAAATAGTAAAGTTTAAGTTAGCGCTAGATCAATATAATGCATACTTTAAACTTGCAACTAATTAAATCGGATAGATGCAGTATCGTGCTTTCCAACGATGGTAAAATTTTTCAAATTCGCGCAGAATGAGAAAGCTTCAACACATTTGGTGGAGGCAGTATTCATCGATCACATCAAACTGTGGGCGGCTTATACTGAACCACGATCGAATCGCCTTGAAAAATGCATTGGAAAAAAGCTTCGTCGAGCGGTTACGTTTGAACAACGATTGCTCGTTTTGTGGATTAGATATAAATGTGAAAGTTAACATATTAATAAACCAAGACATACTCTTTTAATTTGTGTTAGTTTGGTATTTTTATTGTAAAAAATGAATTGCTGAAAATTGGTACAAAATAGTAAAGTTTAAGTTAGCGCTACATAAATATAATGCCTACTTTAGATTGGCAATTAATCCATTCGGTTAGATGAAGCATAATGCCATCCAACGATAGTAAAATTGTTAGAATCCGAGCAGAAATGAGAAAGCTACAGCATATTTGGTGGAGGCAGTATTCATCGATTACATGAAACTGTGGGCGGCTTATAATGAACCACGATCAAATCGCCTTGAAAAATGCATTGGAAAAAAGCTTCGTCGAGCGGTTACGTTTGAACAACGATTTCTCGTTTTGTAGATCACATATAAACGTGAAAGTTGTTAGGTTAATAAAGCAAGACATACTCTTTTAATTTGTGTTGGTTTGATATTTTTATTTTAAAAATTGAATTGCTAAGAATTGGTACAAAATAGTAAAGTTTAAGTTAGCGCTACATAAATATAATGCCTACTTTAGATTGGCAATTAATTCATTCGGGTAGATGAGTCATCATGCTTTCCAAAGATAGTAAAATTGTTAAAATCCGAGCAGAAATGAGAAAACTATAGCATATTTGGTGGAGGCACTATTCACCGATCACAGCAAACGGGTGGAGGCTTATGATGAACAATGATCGAATCGCCTTGGCAATTAATTCATTCGGGTAGATGAAGCATCGTGCTTTAAGCAGAAATGACAGCATATTTGGTGGAGGCACTATTCACTGATCACAGCAAACGGGTGGCGGCTGATGATGAACAATGATGGAATGGCCTTGGCAATAGACCTTTCCCGCAGCTCTGTGCAATGAAGCGTGACGTTGAAAACAATCACGCTGGCTGCTTCATTGGCAAGCACCAAATTGCTTGTGAATACTTGATAACTTGTTGAGTAGTTATTAGGATCTTCATAAAAACGTTGTATCAACGTTAAAAAACAAGGATCTGACTGTTAAATTTTATTCAAGTTACTTTTATATGAAAAACAAGCCAAGTGATAGGCTACAATGATAAGCCACTTATTTAATGGGCTCTAGTAACTGCTCATAAGCTATGGCGCTTAAAGGAACTGCTGGTAGTGTGTTAATGTCTAAGCAAAACGCTGTTGGTCTGCAATTCTGCTAGACTTGAAATTTCTTTCTGCTTTAACTACTTTAGCTTCCCGTTCATTAACGTGCTGGTAGGTCTATATCGATTTTTGTAGTTAGTATCTTTTTCGTCCCGGACGCGTTAATGACGAAAAATAAAATGCTTGATTGATTGATTACTATGTCTTATAATAATAAGTGAGAATTACTGTTTTATTTGCTACAATAAGTAGGCTAAGTGGGTTTTAGTTTGTAGCCTTTTTTTGCTTTACTTGTGAAAGCAACGCAGCATATGGCCTACTTGCACTGAATATGAACCAACTGAAGTAGGCTAATAAGCTGGACTGCCATTCAATCAAGGCCGTAGCCTAACTTCGTCAGTTGGGGCTCCGATACAATTATGGGGCTTCCGTTTGTTTCTGTGCATATTATAGAGCGTAGAAATGACATATGAGGCTAAAGCGCACAGGAGCTACAGACCACGAAACACCGGTGTCTATTGCTCTCAATTCTTGCTACAATTAGCTGCTGACAAATATTTATTGTTACAATGAGCTTATATCTTGTTTTGGCCGCTTTTTGGTTCAATTGCCCAACAGGTCAACCTATTGATGAAGACGCATGGGCACACACTTCGCATTTGCCTAAACTCATCCAATAAAAACTGGATTTCCGCAGAAGTTTGGTGATTATTTTTAAACATGAAATCGAAGCTACGTTTTATTCTTTTTGTCCGACCACAGAAGGATTTCAATTATTTGTTTGTTTAGCCTACCCAGCTTCATATAAGCCACCCAGTAAAGTTGACATGAAGTCCTGTAATAGGCTAGCCTAATCACGTTTTTTCGCTTCCATTGCAACAACATATAGAGTACGCAGCCTTCACTGCGATCACAAATGCACCACAATAAGAAGCAACGAAGAGATAGTTGTCGAGTCAGCTGCTATCCTTATTTTAGCATGAAATTAAGTGTCTTTGCCGAAACACAGCCGCAAACTCTGGAGGGTGTCGAACCGAACTCCTTTGCGAACGTCGCGCAAACGTTTTCACCACTCAATCATGCAGTTGCTACATTACTATAAATTGTTTGTACTTCATTAGAGTTTTATAATGTTAAAAAGTTTACCAAAATTTTAGACAACAGTTAGTAGGCTAATAATTTAATAAAATTGTAGGCATATTTGCCTAACCAAAAAGTATGGTATTGGGGATTCCACTTGCGCTGTAGTCCAATTTAAAATCAATGCGTGTGTGCTGCAAACTTGTGATGTGATTATTCCTATTTCGACAGAAAGCAATATTTGCCAAAAATACATAGGCCTATGCTGTCTCATTCTGTGTCAATATATTAATTCCATAAGAATAAAAGAAGCCGAACCAAACACAAACATTAAGTGGCTAGAAACCTGGAGTGACCAAAAGCATAGGGAAAGCTAGGACAAAAACATCAAGTAATAAACGGAAAAGCTGCAAGAAAAAAATATAAGTATAGATTCTAAATGAAATGATAACACGTTTAGGCTATCTACTTTAGTTGTTAACTCAAATATTTTTGAAATAAAATTTATCAATGCGAGGTCCTTTCGTTCAGTGGTCCCGTGCAGTAGGCTATAGCGCTGAGCCGGCAGTAGTTAGGCCCATGGGCTAAGGCCCTGCAGTAAATTCAAATTTTTTCTAAAAATAAATAACTTAATTGTAATACTCAGTCAAAAAGTAATTTCATTACAAAATGTACGACTAAAATGCGCGATTGTTCGATCAAAACGTTCAAAAACTGTGCTTCACTACTACGACTTCAGTTCTTGAAATGGTTTATTTTCAACGTCACGCTTCATTGGTTGGCTGCGGGAAAGGTCTATTAATTCATTCGGGTAGATGAAGCATCGTGCTTTAAGCAGAAATGAGAAAGCTGGAGGCACTATTCACTACAAATATTTAAAAATCAATAGCCTTTCCGCTTTTACTTCTATTCCGCGTTTTTGCACCCTTCCTAAAAGTAGTTGCGTATGACGTCACATATTTTTATGACGTCACTGACCAAGGCGGCCGATGCCCAGCACCGATTGGGTGTTCCACCATGGGTCTCGGGGAACACTGGTCTTGATCACACACCAAACTAACAAGTGGGTCCACGTCCCACCTCATGGGCAACAACCTCGACTGGTTGGCTAAAACTTGTTACAAATCCTGCTGCCTTGCAGGAAATACTTTTTTAAGTAAAGGCTAGGCCCACCGCCAATAACTGTGGTTAGCGTCAGGAAGGGCATCCGGCTGGAAAATCTATGCTCCAAAATATTATTTATCGGCCACCCCCACTAGTGGGGAACAAACCGACGATGGATTATGATGAGTAGTCGGAAATTAGCCTACTAGTTTCCAAATCGTGTTAGAGGAGACATAGACTTAAATGTAAAACTAGGCTAGCCCAACAACCTAGCAAAATCACCCCTTTGAAAAACGCACAAAATAACCTCAATGACGTGACAGTATGTGTTCACCCGCCCAGCTATTTTGAAAACCTGGCGCCTATGAACAACTGCTCATCATATTCATCGACAAAGATATCCTTCTTCTCAGTAAAGGCAGGGTCTACATCGGCCGTGTAAGGAGTGTGATGTTGTTTGCGAGCGAATGGTGGGCTGCGACAAAAAAGTTAGGCCTACTTGGTAGAATGAAACGAAATGACCACACAATGATGTGATGGATCTGCAACATCAGGCCACAAGAGATCCAGTACACCAGCTCAAGACACACTACTTGCTAGGCTGGGCTTGCCAAAGATTGAGGATGTCCTTTGCTTTAACCATCTCTGTTGGTTTAGACATGTTAAAAGGAGCAGTAGATAGATAAATCATTGCTGAGATGTGCCAGTTCCTGGCACCAACAAGCCTGGACGTTTCAAGAAGACGTGGGCAAATACGAGTCGAATGCAACCTAATTCGTACCATGAACAATTCGTACCGTCAGTTCGTACCTTGAAAAAATCGAGAGAAAAAATTAAAAAAGCCGAAGTCGCTGATTGCAGTTTCCGCAAACAAACAAAAACTCTTAGGATCATTACCAGAAATTTTAAAATATTTGCGGAAACTCCGATCAACCCTAACCCTTTTAAAATGTTTGCGGAAACTCCAATAAACCCTAACCCTTTTAAAATGTTTGCGGAAACTGCAATCAGCAACTTCGGCAACTGCAATCAGCAACTTTGCCCCGATAGCTCAGTTGGTTAGCGCGTCACTTCTGGAACGAAGAAGCTTCAAGATCAAGCGGCGCTGGTTCGACTCTCGGGGTGTGCGCTTGAGCAACGCACGTTAAGGACTGCTCTCCATTCAGCGGCATCTAATGGATGGAATAGTTCCCCGGCAACAAGACTTCAACAATCGGAAACTTCACTCTGTCAATCTCGGTGACCGGGCCTGCGTCAGTGATTCAAAGCCTCTACAAGTATGCGAAACTGCCAGGATTAAGCTCTGCAAGAAGCTTTCCCAGTCCGAGGATAAAGATTCAATCAATCAATCAATCAATCAATCAATCTTAGGATCATTACCGGAAATTTTAAAATGTTTGCGGAAACTGTGTGTCACAATCAATGTGCAAGGCCTCGCGTCGGGCTGCTTTGCGTCTTGACAGAATGTGCTGTTTTCATTATAAAATTCTTGAGCGGTATGTTATTATCGGTCAATGACCAGTAGTAACCTCTAATTGTTACTACTGGTCAGGGGACTACGGAGATACTACGGATGTTACTACTACGATGTTACTACGGATGTTACTACGGGGATCATGTTGAGAGCCTTCACGTGGCGATCCCCGTTAATCCTTTACAGGAGACTAATCTCAACACTACACTCCAGTTACTGCCAGAGAGAGCATATTTAGGGTGGTAAAAGGATAGACCTCTAATTGTGAAGTCGTTGTTCTGCAACGTAATTCTAAATCATTCTGTATCTGGAACGTTCTGTTGTTTTCACAATTGCCAATATCGTTTGTCATGATGTCACAAGGTTGTTTACGAATGGACCTCTGATTACGAAATCTGTATTGTGTAACAGTCCTCTACTCCTACGTGACATTCTTTAGACTTCTTTAAACTTGCTTGTTTATGCCGCTCAATGCTACGTGACCGACGATGAGTTCGTGTGATGCAACACTACGTAACCTTCTCGAAGTTACTAGACCGAACAAACTTTTTATAAATAGTGGTGTAATTTGCGTAATGGATTATTATGATGATTATTATTGAGTTGATTATGAGAGTTGTGTTATGCGTTGTGGATTGGTAGTTGATGCAGAAATTATTGGTGATTGAGACTTAACACTTTGCTCCTCAAAGGGAGGCCAGATTTGGCCCCCCCCTCATATTTCCTTTAATTATTTGAAGCACAGTAACGCCATGCACTTGGTTTTTCTTGACTTTTCCTAAAATTGCCAGGCGGATCTGATGATATTAAATTTGATGCTAAAAGTTGTGTAGTTTTCTTGTAAATTCAAGATTTTGGTGAATTTTTGCTATTTCTAGCTAACTTCCAGCAAAGCGTGAAATGGATTACATTGCGATGACAAGCCATAAGCTCATAATTGCTTCGTGCATCGATATGCGCGAGCAGAGAGAAGCATCCTCTTGCTTTCTTTTGTTTGGTTTGACCTCAATAATACAAAGCGCGTTATTTCTTATGCTACAAAGAAAAGCCAGTGATCGCAAAGCTGTTAATTAGAAACAATAATAGCAAGCTTTTTTGCGTTATCAGCTCTACAAAGAAGAATAGCAATCCACGATCAAAATAGTAGGCTATGGAGGCCACAAACTATTCAAAACAGTTGTTTCAAGCAGATAATATTCATTGACGAATAAAAAACGTTACAATAAGAAATCTTTTCTTGGATAAAGACACGAAAACCTGGTTTCGAAATAAACGTTCTATGGAAATGCTCTCATTGACAAAACTTGCAATTGAGGAAATGTATCACTGCAAATGCTTTTGGGAGAAGCCGGAGAAATAGCGTTTTTGCAAACAGTAATTGTGAGATACACTCAAAATTATGAGATAGGCTCCATTTGCACGTAGCAGCTAACTCGATGGCGTCCCTTCACTGCTTTATGTCGCCTACTTGTTGTTATGTCCTGTATTTTTGTTTCACAGTGCACTGTGTTTTGTTCCAAAAAGCGCAAAATAAAGATGATAATGCCTCATCTACATTACAAAATATTTTGTAATGTAGGCCTACAAACAAAATGTACAATGTACACAATGTACATTACAAAATATTTTGTACTGTAGACGAGGCATAAATTTAGGCGTCACATAAGACAAACAACAAATCAGCTTTCTTCATCATTGATTCAACATCTGAATACGTTGCGCCAATGTATAAGAGGCCGGCTATTGTGAAGACCCGCCATTTATAAACGATCCGATTATACCAAAAGTGGGACAAACTAGTGGATCAAAGAATGAATAAATAATGCTGAGAAAACTAAATCTAAGTGACGAACAATACCGATGTCTTCATTTATCTTGGAAAAATGCTGCCTAAACTTATCAACAAAAAATACAGTAAATAACGGCAAGGATCCCGAAAGCAGAATTTGCTCGACTTTGGCATGAATTTAGTCAGACATCTAATAATTCCACACATACAATAACGGGCTCTCAACTGCTGTAAGATACATAATAATCAACCTGGTTCTGGGCGATTTGTGTAACAGTTTAGGGAAAGACACTATTTGAAATGATGCACCACACAAAAGATTTTCAATGAAGACTGAGTCTAAAAACCGATGTGGATAGTGCTGCACAATAACTTCAAGTTTAGGACAGAAGAGGCACAAAATATCACGATAAAAATAAAGACCTTGTGGGAAATTTTCGAGAATCATAACACGATGCAAATACCATAAACGCTTAGTTTGCATGCTGCTCTAAGCTGGCCGGCAACCACAAAGGTAGACAATAGCCTACAGGCAGTTTATAATTCGATAACAGCGCAATAAACATTATAAATACGTAAACCGACAAATTTCTTTTACAAACGTTTTACGTCTAATAGTAAATTTTCCCCCAACAATTTTTTGTGAAGCACTTGCAAACCACGGTTTTGTAAAATAATTCATCATTATTATTTTTTACTTCTCGGATATTGTAAAACGTCATCAGCAAAATCACAAAAAAAATTTCATTACTTCAATGTAGTAGGCCTAAGAATTTTTTATAGAATTGTAGCCACGTTGTTTCAACAAAGAAGCCATTTTTTAGCAATGTAAAGTTATAGAAAATAATTTGCAATCATGCAAATGGTTGGAAAGAATCTAGGAAGTCTTCTCACAATCTGGCACAAAATGATTATGTTTATTGTATCTCAGTAAAATGTTTTACGACAAACTTTGAAGCTTCGTTATAATCATTTTTATCTTTGAAGTCAAACGTTATTTTTTTTTTGGCCAGAAACATAATCACTGCCTTGCTGACGTTGTCGCTTTTACGCGTATTTTTAGTGCTTCAAACAATAAGGACCCAGTCAGCAATCCAGTCCTTTTACATTGATTCAACATTTGTAAACGTTAAATTTATGTAGATTTGCTGACTGTGGGTTATTTCACATTTCCTTTGTTTACGCATGTTCCTCAATTCGCTGTTGCATTATTTCGACGCTGGCGGACTAAAAATGTATTTTCAAATTGATTGACACAATCTTCAATAAAAAGTGAGCTTCGAACTTAGCTTTGTTGATGTAAATGCTGTATTTTTTGTGGATGTAATTTATGAGTCATGTTTATAAACACTCGTAAGCGAAATGACTTATGATGTGGCCTGCATGATATTTGTGATGCGACTTGACACAAATCCACAATTTCAAAAGCACCTAATTTGAACTTAGAAATTTCAGATTATTTCAACAACTTGTTCAATTGTCTTCTCTCTACTAAAAATATTCATACTACAAACTCAATTGTAGACCTAAAATACACAAACGAAGATGTAAACAGCTATTCAAGCAGGCTAAGGTGTTACTTATGAGAAATTTGGTTCCATAAAACTAGAAGCTAGCCATGAGTTTCGGAATGCATTAGTTTAGGACAAAAATGTAAGACAACAAACGCAGTTTTGTTTTTTTCAAATTCGTGTAACAATATTACTCTGATTGTATCTATTTTAGAATCAGTGAGTACTGAGTAGCTTACAATAAGATTTGCTCGCAAGTCGTAAATTCTAATCAATGCAATGATTCGGCACACCGCACACACACTTCGTGCGTTCGATCGAGCTCTTTGTTATTTAGAAGTTTGCATGAAATCGGATTAGCACGGTTAATTAAAGGCGGCAAGTTAAATCAAAATTGTCGTTTTTAGGTACCTTTGCAAAAATTGAAATATCAAGTTTAACATATAAAATTTTAAAATAATGAGTTTTCAAACTTATGGACAAATGATTTGCTTTCACACCAGTGCAACTTCTGTTGAAATAGCATCAGCGGATAACTCGTAACAGCTGATTGAATTTGATCCAAAAATGGCCCCCCCTTGAGCAGTTAACTTCCAAAAAAACGTTGAAAAGCAAAGGGTTAAAGTAATTGAATACAAGTAGATGAGAATTGGTGCTGATATAAATTGTGTTCGAATTTAGAGTTATTTGAGAAGCCGTTCGTTAAAGTTCTTCAAGAAGTCAGATTATCATTTCACTAGTAGAATTATTCGACATTTAATTGACTGCTTTTCGGTTTGACCCATTAAACTATACGTCATTGAATCTTTCCAAGTCTTTTTCCTGGTAAGAGATAGAAAGAAATCGTGACATTATGGGGGCTCGTCCGGGAATAAACCGAAAAAGAATAAACCGAAAAACCGAAGATTTATTGAAAGAATAATAAATTAACAATAAGCTATCGAGATGGCGGATACTGTCAAACATGAGATGATTAAAGACTTACGGAGCATGGCTGAACGAATGGGGCTGAGTGACAATGAAAAGTCTCAGTTTGTGATGGAAGAGTATCACAAGATAATGGCCCAAAAAGCTCAGCGAGAAGCTGACGAAAGAGAAGATAGAAGAGCTGCTCGTGAAATAAGGAAAGCAGAACTTGAAGCTGAGGAAAAGCGAGCACAACTTGAAGCTGAGGAAAAGCGAGCACAACTTGAAGCTGAAGCAGAGGAGAAGCGGGCGCAGCGCAAAGCAGAGAAGCGGGCGCAGCGCGAAGCTGAAGAAAAACAAGCTCAACGAGAAGCTGAAGAAAAACAAGCACAACTTGAAGCTGAGGAGAAACGGGCGCAGCGCGAAGCAGAAGCTGAAGAAAGAAGAGCGCAATATGAATTGGAAAAGTTAAAACTTGAATTAGAAAGACAAAAGCTGGACATTGGTGAGCGATCTAATTCTACTAATGATAATGCTCGAGATGTTATAGTGGCGCAAGTTAGACGTCCAGATTTGCCATCATTTGTTGAAGAAAAACATGAGTTGGATAGTTATTTGTTAAGATTTGAAAGATATGCTACAATAGCCAAATTGGAGAAGTCGACGTGGGCTACCCAGCTAAGTATGTTATTATCGGGACAAGCTCTTGATGTATATTCAAGACTTTCGCAAGAAGAGGCCATGAATTATGACAGATTGAAGTTAGCTTTGTTATAGCGATACAATTTTACCGAGCATGGATACCGTCAAAGATTCCGTGAGGCAAAGCCTGAACGACACGAAAGCCCAGGTCAATTTATTGAACGTTTAAGAAACCTTTTGTTAAAATGGTTTGAACTTTCGGCGGCCGAACAATCATTGGACGGATTGGCAAACCTTATAGTTAAGGAACAATTCACAGATTCATGTTCAAAAGATCTGTCTGTTTATCTAATGGAAAGAAGTCCGAAGACTTTAGAAGAAATAGCCAGTGTGGCGGAACAATACTTAGTTGCTCATGATGAGAAGTTGTCGACCGAAGAGACGTTGTCATGCGATAATGACGAAGGACAATTAAATAATTTTGAAGGAGGTGCTGTTCCAAGAGATCTACGTTGTTTTAATTGTAATGGCTTAGGTCATAAGGCTGTTAACTGCCAAAGGAAGACTAACAGAAATCATCAGGAATCGAGGAAGTGGTGCAATCGTTGCAATAGGCAAGGACACGAAGCGAAGGAATGCAAGGACAAGTCGTTTTCCCTATCCAATCAGTCTGGAAAAGATAAAGACACGGACGTTTATCGATGCGGTTGTGCGTTAATGATTCATGAACCAGCGTTTGACGAGGAGAAACCGGATGAAGATGTTTGCGAAAAAATAATACCTGAAGATTACCTGCCAGTAGTAGATGGAAAAGTTGGAAACAAAAAGGTAAAAGTTTTACGTGATTCTGGTTCTACGGGTATAATGGTGAGGAAAGATTTGGTTAAAGACAGTCAGTTAACGTGAAAAACTGGAATTGTGATGTCGATAAATAACACTTCAATCCAAGGACCGTTAGCGAAGATATATATCGAAACTCCGTATTGTAGTGGGACTGTGAAAGCGTTATGTTTACAAAACTCTTTAGTTGATCTTATAATCGGAAATGTTATTGAGAGAGATTCTGAAGTTACTTGTTATTCTTGTGGCAAGAATGGTCACTTTGCTCGAGATTGTTCTGCAGATAATCAGCAACGATCTCACGATGACGGATATTACGAGCGCGAAGAACCGAGGAAAAGAGGCAAGCGACGACCATTTGGAGTTTGCTATAGATGCGGTAGACGCGGACACTTCGCCAGGGAGTGCGTTGCTGACGGCGGACATTCGGAAAACAGACGTTGCCGTGACAACCACTGCTACCGATGTGAGGAGATTGGACACATGGCCAGGAACTGCCCTTTTGATGAAAAGGCTTGCTACAACTGTCACAAAGAAGGTCATCTCGCCAAGGACTGTCCGGAGAGGAGGTGTTTCCGATGTAGGAAGATGGGTCATCTTGCTCGCCGATGCACTGAAGTTGTTGAGGACGTTGAAAACTTTCACAGAAAACGTGACTATTGTTTTGAGAAAAGCTATCGTTGGTAGATCATGCAACGATGGACTTATGAGAATTGATTATTGAGTAATTAATTGTTTTGTAATATGTTTTGTATTGATTGTGTTGTTGTATTGTTTGCAACAATATTCTAAGGGGGGGCGTATGTCACAATCAATGTGCAAGGCCTCGCGTCGGGCTGCTTTGCGTCTTGACAGAATGTGCTGTTTTCATTATAAAATTCTTGAGCGGTATGTTATTATCGGTCAATGACCAGTAGTAACCTCTAATTGTGAAGTCGTTGTTCTGCAACGTAATTCTAAATCATTCAGTATCTGGAACGTTCTGTTGTTTTCACAATTGCCAATATCGTTTGTCATGATGTTACAAGGTTGTTTACGAATGGACCTCTGATTACGAAATCTGTATTATGTAACAGTCCTCTACTCCTACGTGACATTCTTTAGACTTCTTTAAACTTGCTTGTTTATGCCGCTCAATGCTACGTGACCGACGATGAGTTCGTGTGATGCAACACTACGTAACCTTCTCGAAGTTACTAGACCGAACAAACCTTTTATAAATAGTGGTGTAATTTGCGTAATGGATTATTATGATGATTATTATTGAGTTGGTTATGAGAGTTGTGTTATGAGTTGTGGATTGGTAGTTGATGCAGAAATTATTGGTGATTAAGACTTGAAGTAATTGAATACAAGTAGATGAGAATTGGTGCTGATATAAATTGTGTTCGAATTTAGAGTTATTTGAGAAGCCGTTCGTTAAAGTTCTTCAAGAAGTCAGATTATCATTTCACTAGTAGAATTATTCGACATTTAATTGACTGCTTTTCGGTTTGACCCATTAAACTACGTCATTGAATCTTTCCAAGTCTTTTTCCTGGTAAGAGATAGAAAGAAATCGTGACACTGTGGAAAAACGGAAACTGCAATCAGCGACTTCGGCTTTGTTCTATTTTTTTTCTCTCGATCTTTTCAGTTTGTTTGTTTGCGGAAACACTCTAACCCTTTTAAAATGCTTGAGGAAACTCCGATCAACCCTAACCCTCCTTTTAAAATGTTTGCAGAAACTGCGATCAGCGACTTCGGCAAACTCTTAGGATCATTACCAGAAATTATAAAATGTTTGCGGAAACTGCGATCAGCAATGTTCTATTTTTTTCTCTCGATCTTTTCAGTTTGTTTGTTTGCG
Organism: Aplidium turbinatum; assembly: GCF_918807975.1. Lineage (NCBI taxonomy): Eukaryota > Metazoa > Chordata > Ascidiacea > Aplousobranchia > Polyclinidae > Aplidium > Aplidium turbinatum. Next base: position 27,176,583 of record NC_137475.1, on the reverse strand, counting down.
GATACCGATACAATTCAATTTATTTTTCTTTGTCGGAAAACAACAGCAATGATAAAGTTACTGCAATCAGCAACTTCGGCTTTTTTAATTTTTTCTCTCGATCTTTTCAAGGTACGAACTGACTGTACGAATTGTTTATGGTACGAATTAGGTTGCACCCGTAAATACAATAAATGATGACAGATGACCAACACTAGCCTCTTTGATTGTGATGAGTAGAAACTGAGTATGTGCCTTGCCCTACCCCGACTCCAGAAAATGAGACCTAAAACAGGAAGGACTGATGGCAGTGAAATACCACAACTGATCTGAAGTTTTCGGTTTATTGTAATTGAATTCACTCAACAAAGCTGGAGCGGCTATATTTCAAACTCATTCAACTAGAATGCAGAGAACTTGATGTTTTCAATATTTATAAATGACAATTTTACTTCAAAAACAACTTAGATTGAAAAAATACTTATATTATAGGATTATAGTTTTATTCCAAGATGTTTGAGTGGTGTTTATTATGCAAAAATCGTATTATTTTAATGTTTATCGTAAATATATCCTCCATCTTTGAAGCATTCTGCTGGAAGTTCCTTCCAAATGCGCACCTATTGGTGCACATCCCTGGAAAGGTAATTTAATACTGAATCCGATGCATGTAAATTTTAAGTGGCACGTGTTGCGGATTATAGTTTTATTCCAAGATGTTTGAGTGGTGTTTATTATGCAAAAATCGTATTACAGTAGAACTCGGTTAATCCGGATTTGGTTAATCCGGATCTTCGCCGAATCCGGATAAAACTGGAAGTACAAATGATTTGTAATCTTTTTCTTGAGAAACAGCTTTGGATTATCTGGATTATTTAATTCGGATCCTCGCCTAGTCCGGACAAAAGTTGCGCTTTCTCTATCGCTTTATCCGGATTTGCCCGATCTTTTGTAAGTTTTCCATAGAAACTCGTCTTCGGTAACTGTTTTCAAAAGTTTTGAGTGACTACAGATTATTCCGACACGCATGTCTGAAGATGTAACTTTTGCCAGTGTGTTCTTGCGTTAGACGCAGAGTCTACAAATACATTCATTTTACATGCATATTGCATTTCAAAAGAACTCTATCACTGGGTTGCTAATATGGTGATCGCGCGTTACGGAATTGGCAGATGACCACACTAATGCGTTCAATTTTGGTGATTTTTACCGATACCCTTCTATCTAGGTAACGTCAGGCTTGATAGAACCGACTGGTCACAGCGGTAAACCATAATCTCTTCGTGGAAACATTGTAACATAAGATTTCCGGATCCGTTCGTCTGTAGCCTATGTAATGACCGAAAGAAACACTCTTTTGAAACCGTCTATTCAAAATTGTATTTCTGTAAAATTAGCCACCTGGCTGTCGAAATTGGGATGCAACACCGTACACCATTAAAACTTGTCACTACAACAAACTACTTAGATAAAAGACGGAAATTTTGTCCAGCTTATTCAAGCAATAAGCAAAACAATTAAATATGCGACCAACTTCCAAGTAACAATTTTAAGAATGAGAGAATAAATTTCAATATTTCAAACGCACGTAGACAGTTTATGTGACGCAATAATGAAAGGCATTGTCAAGCAATTCAAACAGGTGTTCAAAGGTGATGATGCAAAGTTTCATCAGGTCTTACGAACGATGGTGCAATATTGGCTCATTTTTTAGGAAAAATTCCATGACGTAATACGCTAAGATTCAGTAGACCTGAACGGTTTTTATATGACGTTTGATTTGGTGAACAATTGTCTGGAACACCGTCATCGGTTAATCCGGACCTTCGCCTAATCCGGATGGAATCGCCGGTCAAATCGAATCAGGATTAACCGAGTTCTACTGTATTTTAATGTTTATCGTAAATATATCCTCCATCTTTGAAGCGTTCTGCTGGGAGTTCCTTCCAAATGCGCACCTATTGGTGCACATCCCTGGAAAGGTAATTAAATACTGAATCCGACGCATGTAAAATTTAAGTGGCACGTGTTGCGGATTATAGGTTTATTCCAAGATGTTTGAGTGGTGTTTATTATGCAAAAATCGTATTATTTTAATGTTTATCATAAATATATCCTCCATCTTTGAAGCGTTCTGCTGGGAGTTCCTTCTAAATGCTCACCTATTGGTGCACATCCCTGGAAAGGTAATTTAATACTGAATCCGATGCATGTAAAATTTAAGTGACACGTGTTGCGGATTATAGTTTTATTTAAGATTTTTCGAATGTATGTCTGGTCGCATTTTATGCCTCGCACTTATTCACGGATAACTTTTTTAGGCGGAAAGCTGAAAAATTATTCTGCCAGAATGACGGTGGTTAAAACATAAGGTTGACAAAGTTGCCAGATATTAAAGCCTAACCTTTCACATTTTTGAAAATTGGCATCTTTAGCCTATACTAAATTGGTAACCCTGCCTGAGAGAGGCCTGCTAAAAGGCTGCTCCTCATCAAAATAAATAACTACAAAGCAGGTAAAAATCCTAAACATGATGCAATTTTATGTAAAAGGTAATATTGTATTAAAAAAAAGGAGCCCAATTGAGCGCCAGCCAAACAAAGCCCGCCCAACACGAATTTTTGGGGCCCAGAGAAGTTAAATTACGACTTGGAAATATGGCAACGAAGGACTTAGCCTATAGAAAAACTTCTAAAAATCTGTGACAAATTTCATCGTATTTTCCGTCCAAACAATGATAGTTGTAGCAGATCCCGATATCAATCTGAGCAATTGTTCAAACTGGAAATTGGTGTTTTCGTGTTTAAATTTCACAACAATTTACTACCATTGCTTCTCCAACCTTTTTAAATATGTCAAAGAGGTTCACAGCCTGTCTACAAGAAACCATGATACGGTAATGATTCTCTAAACATTCCATACTTCTCAAAAACGCTTATTCAGCATTCAATAAAATTCACAAGTGCGAAAACATGGAACGAATTTCCTTCTTCAATTAAAAAGACTGATACAAAGTCACTTTTTGTTCATAAACTAAAACAACATTTAAGCAAAACGGACACGTAATAGAAAAACAACGTACAAAGGCTTTCTTGCATTCTTGTGAAGATTTTAGTGGAAATCCGAAACAATTTACAAAAGACTAGGCCTTCCTAACAATAATGTCGACTGCTTGTGCTGTACTTTTATGTTTGTAGATATTAACAGCAACCCAACACTCCATAAACAACACGACACGTCGCAAAAGGGGATGAGAGCTTGTTTGTTTTGTTTTTCTTATCTTTATCCTGCATTGCGGGAAAGCGGACTTGAGCGCTATGCATCGGTGTACGCCTTCCGGTGTAAGCTTCCAAGCTTCATCAACACCATCAGGACAACATCATCTAACCAGCTCATCCATTTCATATACCTGATTTCATCACCCACCAGGACAAGAAACAATAACACTGGATCTCAAACCTCAATCGTCGTAGGCTACTGTGTGATGTGCAGTCTGACCATAGAAAGAGCTCAACACCTGCTCTCCTGGGCCACATCGAAACGGGCTTTTGCCTGAGGATGGGTTTCTTTTATGCCGGTTTTCTTTTTCCATCTTAATATTATTATTAGGCTATTATGATTTATGACTGCTGCTATTATTATGATTCAATCACTCAAAGTTTTATTTGTCAGTAACAGGAACATATAGGTACCGTACATGTTTGAAATATGCAAGCAATATAGCCTACACCAGTGCTCTTCAACCTTTTTTGGTTTGGTGAACCCTTAAAGTTGTTGTGGCGAACTCATGCACCCTGTTTACTTAAAAGGTAAACTGAGGTAAAAGCGATATAAAAAATCATTATTTAATGTCTGTTTTGTTGTTGCACATTATTAGCTAACAACTCAAACCGAGGTATGATATCTTTTTCAATTGCTCCCCTCATCAATGGATCGATGTGTGTGATTGAATTTCTCTTTCGAGATTTGATTTCACACAAACAAGAAAAGCCGCTTTCGCATAATAGCCTAACCGCATGCGGCTCCCGAGCCGCAGGTTGCCGACCGCTGATAGTCCTTCAGTTGCTGCAAAATGACTTGAAACCTACATCTTTTTTCTAATATCCTGAAAGTCAAATATTAATGGTTCATTTTGCTCACAGAAAGTTTTTGTAAAAAGTATCTGTTTAGTGTGACAAGTTTGTGATGCACCCGTGTATACCTTTTCGTACTGGTGCACCCCATGCATATTTTGGTGCACCCTAGGGTGCACCGTGCACACCGGTTGAAGAGCACTGGCCTACACAACGCAAAAGTTACACAAGTTCCCATACCGACAGGGAGACAACGACCCTACGGAAATGACGATTTTGTCATTTAAAATAAGCTTAGGCTACAAGAGAAAAATAAAATAAAACGTTAAAACGTTTCCGCGTTTCAACATACGCACCAAAAAAAAACATAAGATAACGTAGGCCTAAACACAAAATTCCAAGAAGCAAGCAGAGATTAATCAAGTTTCCGACTGAACATGTTGTAGGCCTATTGCATAATTAGGCTATGAAACTGGCAAGTTGGTTTCCATAACATATCAGTTACGATCAGTGGGGTTCGGTGGCTTAAACCGTTGGGAAAGCAACTTGGAAATATGCTGCAGCAAGGTAGTAGGCACGAAGGGCGTAATCATCGGGCGAAGCCCGAAAGCAACACTTCCAGCGGGGGTCTGGGAGGCCTCCCCCAGAAATGTTTGAAAAACACTTCCAATTTGGTGCGCTCTGAGAGCATTTCCAAAACAAATCAAAAATAAAAATCTGTCAAATTGTGCTTCGCCTATGTCGTGATCATACATCCATTCAATGTTTAGAAGTCATGAACAATCTTAATTTTAACGTTGCAGGACCAAAATCCAGTGTTAGACATGGAATAATAGTTGTCTTAGGCCAAAACATTACAACCGCAAGCAATGTGGAGTTGCCGCAAACATTTCAAAATTTCTCTCGATCTTTTCAGGGGACGAAATAGGTCGAAATTTGATTTTGTTACTCCGCTTTCAGGGTACGAAATCGGGGTACGATTTTTTTAGGGGTTGAAATAGGTTGCATCCAAACTCAACATAGAGACATATCGCTTTATTTCCGAAAAATGCCAAAGAAAACATGATCTTTTTCTTATCCTTTTGCTATGCAACCGGACAGCACCATTTTACAGTAATATTCATACCCAAATTTTTGTTGAACATGCTCTCAGAATGCCCCAAATTCAAAGTAATTTTTCAAAATTTTATGGGGGAGGCCCCCCAGACCCCCCGCCGCTATTGTCCGCTTCGCCCGCCGACCGTCAAACCACCCCTACTCCCCTTTCAAAATACCTAGCTACGCTACTAAGTTGGATCATTGTCATAGGGGCCCGCAAAGCATATTCCGCACAGGGCCCGAAATACCCTAAGACCGGCACTGCTGTGGAACTGAAAACCATTTTATACACCAGCAGGGTCACTTTTCTTTGTGCGCTGCTGTGATAAATGATTACATAAATTGACCTCAAAGGGCAGCAAGTGGTAGGCTAAACGAACCAAAAGTGTAACAATCAATTTACTTGCTGTAAATTGTAAAGACTACGCTTGCCTGGTTTGTTTATTTGTTTGTATTCCATTAGTGCAGTCATGTTGTATTTTGTTTGTTGCTTAAAAAATTTCCAGAATGACTATTGGTTTTAGTTCTGATAACATCGTAAACGTATTGGTTTCGTACTGGATTGGTCTGTGAACAAGTTGATGATACAACAGCACATTTCACTGATTGCTGAACACTCCTCATTTACTTCTGATCCGATTTGCGGTACGCAAAATGCTAAAGAACAACAGTTCGGCTAGGCGGTTTTTTGACTCATTGCATTCATTCATTTTTTGGATTCATCGTTTTTTTTTAGCAGCGTAAATGTACTTTTATACATCAATTAAGTTTTAATGTGAGTGTACATTCCGTATTATTATTGTAAAATCGAATTTTGTAGGGGAAGACGGGGCAAAGCGGGACACTTTTCGTAAAAACGTAATTTCAGCAACAGTGATGGTTGGATTTAATTAATTTCTTTTTTAATCGAAAGCCTTAGTTGGTCAGCATATTGGATTTGAAGATCAAGCGGAATCTTTCTACTGTTATAGTACAAATCAAAAAAGAGTTTTTTTTTAAATGTCCCGCTTTGCCCCAGCCGTGGGGCAAAGCGGGACACTTCATTTTTGCATGATTTGGTACTGTTTAGCCGCTTCTCTCAAAGACAACTTCTTGCTTTTCACATCTTCTATTGCATTGTTAATATTGATAGCCTATCCGTCCATTTACCTATTTCAGTTTTTCTGTTATAGCGACGAACCATTGTCAGAATTAAATTGTGTAGGCCTACCGGTACAATATAAATGAATGCTGATAAATATTTTACAATCTTGAAGGCTAAAAGAGTTATAAACAAAAATTCAATCAACAGAAGAACCACAGATACAATCTAGACTTCTAGAGTCTCATATTTCCCTAATGCACTGTCCCACTTTGCCCTAACAAAGTTGTCCCACTTCGCCCCAAAGTATAGCCTTTAGAAAATAACATCTCTACTGAAACCTGTAAAGTTTTAGGTAAAAGTTGCTTTTGTTACCAACAAATACTGTCTCAATGTCTAAGATAAAAACAAAGCTACCAACAAATTCGCTTATGCTAACGAATGTGGTAGCTACTTTTCCATCTCTTTCTTATAACAAACCATGCCAAAACACATTTTACTTCCTCACGACACGCGTTGTGCTCTGCCAGTCGCCATTTTTTCACAGCAAATACAGTTGCCTAACTAGTGCTTCCGGTTAAAGGGAGCCAAAGAATACAAAACGTGAGAAATCGCGATGTCCCGCTTTGCCCTGCGTCCCGCTTTGCCCGGTCTTCCCCTATATCTTTTAGTCGGTATTGTATTTTGTTAAACTTTCTGTAGTCGTAGTGATGTGATGACTAGGGTGCGGCTGATGCCCCGTAAAATTTAAAACTTGATTGTAGCAACCCTAACTTTTTTTTGGAAGTGAGGCTTGGTCTACAAAGCTTAAATATGAAGTTTCAGCAAAATTGAATAAGGTCTAGGGGGTCCAGATTGCAATCAAACTTTTATAGGATTATCGATTTTCCCAAATTTCAATTTTGACATTAAATTGAGTGATTTATGTTTAAAAAAAATTTGAGTGATTTTTGTACGTTCATTGCTCATGGGATACCAGCTAATTTTTTGTAAATTATTGCAAATTATAGTTTGTATGCTGTGAACAGCAGCTTAGGTTTTACTTAGAACCAGTGTGTCAATTTAGAGGTAATTTTGCATACTTCACGCAATGGAATTTCTGAAATTTTGCAGAATTATGGCAAACGTTCTAAGTTTAGGCAAAATCTGTGAAGCATACTTTGCAAAAAAATTCAAAAATGGTGTCTTCGGATTTCAAATTCTTTGAATGAATACCCTGTTCAGAACATACCATAACTGACGCTTCAAAATCAGTGTTTTATACTTTTAATGCCATTTACCACAGCGCTGTGTAGGCTTTAACCATAATAAATTTAATATAAGCACTCCTTTGTTGCTTTTGAGTTGAACTTTAGATATTACGAAGTGGCATTCTAACATTTGTGTTTCAGTACTCTATGATACATAATTGCATATCATTTCACCACAGGATTTCACCTTAAAAAGAATTACTTCACCCACAGGGTCTGCTACTATTCGATGAGTCCGATTCGGTGAGTCTGATTCGGTAATTTCCTAACCTCTAACCCTTAGCCCTAACCCCTAACCCTAAAATGGCAATGATAATTAGGCTTCAGTACCCTATAATTTTTAAAAAAAATTGAAAAAATCTCCCGGTAAGGGATTGGACTCACCGAAACGGGCCATTCCGTCACCCACATGGTGCCTACACGCAGCCTAAAGTAAGGAGCGACCTATATCTTCTTGAAGTTGTATACAAGCACCAGTTTTAATGCCCTGTATTACAGCTTGTTGTGTCAAAAACAAGAGATGTAACAAAATCTTTGCAATGCCAATCTTCAAGCAACTGCATAGTAACTTTGGACACAAGTGCTCCAGCTGTTTCTGTTGAATGGGTTGGAATTATTGGAACACCCAACAATTTAATGCCACCGATGCCAGATATCAAAACTCGGAGCCTTTCATCTTGCTTCTACTTGCTGGTTAGTCTCCAGAAGCTTTCCATCCCAATGTACAGCACCAACAGCAGGTGGTGACCATGCGGAGAGAATTTTTTATGAGATATGCTGCGCTGTTTCAACTCTGTATCTGTGTGACTAAGATGGATGGAGATTTAGCTTCAAAGCATCTCCAGAACAGGCTTGAACCATTGAATGGAGAGTAAGAGATAAGGCAGTTGGAGTAATGCTGTTTCTGATTGCTGCAGAGACTAATCCTGGAGATTTCATTATGTCATGAGGAATGAACATGGCTGTTCCTGTTTTTGATCTTCTTTCATGAGAGCGTTTTTCCTCTATCTTACAAATCATTGAATATGTACATGGCTCGTTGTCCACGTCATCCTCAGCTTCTAAATCAATAGCATTATTTATGTCATTAACTCGGGTCTCCTCCTTTGCTACTCGTCTATCTTGTTGTTGTGGCCTGGTACTGATCTTTTTAACTTTTGCTTCTAACACTTTATCTTTTCCAGCCATACTTGCTTCCCGGTTGCCTTGTATACTGATAAGGAATAGCATGTCTTCTTCATTGCTATTTTTTTCATTACATTGCGTGGCCAGAAAGGAAACGTTTTGCTAAGCTTTTTCTGAAATTCCTGTATATTTTTAGTGGTTTGCCTTCGTCTCTCTTAATCTTCATTTGAAATTCTTGCTTGTAAAAAGAAATTATTTTTTCTGACATTTTTTGCTTTGCAACTGTACAGTAGAAATGTTAGCTCACAAGTAAAACGTAAAAACTTGCTCAACTGTACTGTAATTACCTGCCTTTCTGATAAAATTGTTTGAATTAATTTGAAAATCATTTACTTGTAGGTTGGTAACTTGCTACGTTTGATACCTTGATCTGCTTTAGTGGTAACCGTAGCGAGTAGAACATACCGAGGGTCATGTTGTGCATAAGACATAGCCTAGCAAACTTTTTTTTCGATTAAATAGCCTACCAACTGAATACAAACTACACGTATTGATTCTGGACTGCATTCTGCAATTGATAAATACGATTCTATGCATGTTTCACCACATAGCATACTAAATGTCTAAGGTAATTCACCATTCCTAAGTTGTCACAATTAAAATAGTTAGGAGCCTTGTCTTGATATAAAAGTGCTCTGTAATGACTCCTCACATTTAACCTTATTCTGAACCTTGGAACAATGCCTTAGAAATGATCTGCACTTACTAGACTGAAACTGGAGGTATTTGACTGAACTAAACAGTGGTAAGTCATTTTGAAGGTATCACATAGGCATGTTTTCACTTTTAGCGATTCTCAAGGTAAAGCTGACAATAGTGACCAGGAAGATTTCAGTCACTCACATTTAATAAAAGTTGTGTATTGTACTGGCTAATACACAGACTATGTTGTTCTACTGCTTAATACTTGCATTCTCCAGCAATTACATATCAAGTATATTTTGCTATAGGTTGTCACATTAGGGGAGATGCGGGAGAGTTGAGCCAATTTTTGCTTTTGAGCCCATATTTCCGATTGTATGGTTGCTGGCCCAAATGTTGTGTGCTTATGTTGAAGTAGCACCAATTGGCTTTCAATCACTCTGATTAAATGTTAGTCAATATCAAACGTATTGTCAGAATTTAACTTTAAAAAAGTTTTGCTAAATGGCTCAACTCTCCTGCACCTACAGGAGAGTTGATCATAGGGTTAAGGAGAGTTGAACCGGATAAGGAGAGTTGATCCACGTAATGTAAAAGTTCAAAGTTAGAGTAGCAATGTTCTGCAAAAGCCTCATAAACCTTGTGAGTCATAATTTTTGCTTTCGACAAACAATCAGTGCAGTTAAGAATGACTTTTTCTGTTAAACAGTAAGCTATCTGTAAGCCTAAAGTACTGTATATTTAAGCACCACAGAATTTTATGAGTGTATACTTTTTTAAAAGAAAACATCAAGCTTGTATGCAGTATGCCACAAAATACACCCTGATGTCTACTCGTAGTAGCTCTGAAGGAGATCTCCAGCGTGCTGCTGAAGCAAATGAACGTGGCACCTAGATTCGATCAGCTGCAAACGAATTTGGGGTCAACAACAGGTCTACTTTAGAGCGATATATTAAGAAACGCAAAGAAAAACGTCAGGACAATTTTGGATACAAGAAATGTAAAACAGCTAATATGATATTTACAATGGAAACCGAGCTAGCCGATCACGTGAAAGACTTGGCCTCTACCTATTAGGCCTATGGCTTGTCAAAAAACAAATGTCGCATGCTTGCCTACGAATTTGCTGTGAGAAGTAGGCTAACGTTGTTATTCCCGATAGCTGGAAAGAGGACAAGAAAGCAGGACAAAGCTTTTGGTTGGGATTCAAAGATCGCCAAAAGTTGTCGATATATAGGCTACTCCTGAAGCGACATGATTAGCAAGGGCAACAGCATTTAATAGATACACTGTTGGTACCCTCTTCGATAAACTTGCAACTGTAATGGATCGCTCATTTCCAGAAACAAGACATATAGACTACTGTATTTAGGAAAAACAAGTTTTACTCAATGTGTCCGCCATTTGCGTCGATAATAACAAGTCGGAGACGCTTCGAAAAGGACCTGTAAGAGTCACGAATAACTCTTTGGGGTATTTAGGTCCATTCTTTTTTCAGTTTAGCCTTCAGCGCTTCCAAACTTTGGTTGTGTTTAGTCGAAACCTTGTTCTCCAGGTAAGACCAGATACCAAAGTCTAGGGGTTTCAGGTCTGGGGATGAAGGAGGCCATTCTTCCTTGGAAATAAAAAAAACGGCACATTATAGCTGAAAGCCAGTTTTAGCTCCATGTGAAGAAACAGAATCTTGTTGAAATGATCAGTTACGTTTTTTTGAAGTGTTTCTTTGCCCAAGGCAACAATGAAACCTCAAGAATATCATTTCGGTAGTTTTCTTGGTTCAATTTCACTCTTTGGTCCACAAAAATCAATGGACTCCTTCCTGCTGATTTCTTGACTGTGGTCCACACCATCACTTATGCCGCCCCTTGTCTCCGAGTGACTACCCGGGGTTCCATGTAACCATTTCTTGACCTACCACGATCATTTTGACTGTTAAAATGATGCTGGACATCAAATTTCTTCTCATCGCTGAACACAAGGTTTGGCAGCGTGCCTCCTTCAATGCGTGAGAACAGAATTCTGGCTCTGGAGAGATGTTTCTCAATAGTAGGTTATTGACATTTAGCAACTGTTTCTTCATGTATTTAAATGGGCTCATCTTCAAATCCTTCTTGAGAACTGTGAACATGGTTCCATAGGCCACGTTCGCCTTCTTTGCCAGTTTTTGAATTGGATCTCTTGTAACGTTAATTATATTGATGACCCATGTAATAGATAAGCCGTTAGGTTAGCTATTCAATCACAGTATAACAAATAATTCAGCAAAAATAGCTCCGTCTCTTTTGTAGAACTCACCACAACGCCTGAAACATTTGCATGATTGGCTAGATTGCTTTAACAAATAGGTTGAAGCAAAAGTCCAGTTGCTTTGATATTTTTGCTTCAGTAATTAACTGTTGCAAGCAAGTAGGCCTATAGGCCTATCGTTTTAAGCATAAAACAACAATTTAAACACTAGAATTATAGATTTGAAAAAACAAAATTTTTCATTAAATAAAAGGGAGAGTTGAGCCATGTGGTTCAACTCTCCTTGACGTGATGGTTCAACTCTCCTAATCGTAGCCATTTTGAATTTAGCCCCGATTACTTCAAAACGCTTTTAAGAAGCTGCCTGGTAATTGTTGCATACAATCACCTTTTCCAAAGGTACCCTGCACTATATTTGTAATTTAAATATCTTTTATAGATCTAGAGTTATTTAAGCAAATGCTGAAATTTTTCGAATCTACTTTTTGATACATTTTTTGCATTTTCAAAGATAACTTTCCGTGGCTATATTGTGAAGCCTTCTTGACAACAGTGAAGCTGTAACAATGTTTTTTCATACCACTAGTGACAGTAGAGTGCAATTATGTTAAACAGAATTTCTGCTAGAGGTGGTGGCTCAACTCTCCCTGTGCCTCAACTCTCCTGCATCTCCCCTACTTATCAAAATAGTGTTTGGCTGTCTGCTTGCAAAACCTTACTTGTTAAAAAATAGTATGAAACATAATAATAGCCTACTGTGTGAAACATTGCAACTGTGGAGCCTAGATGACCTTAAATACAGAATTTACCATGATAAATAAAGGACTATGTAGCACTGTAAAACTACACGATATTGGCAATTAAGTACCAAATTTCTCAATTTTCAATTCAAATCTGGACTCCCTAAACATTTATAGATTGGTCTTAAACTTCATAAATATTGTTTTTGCACCAAGTGTCACCTATAAAAAAAAGTTAGGGTGTTTTGCTTCAGGTCGGGGCATCAGCCGCACCCTAGTGATGACCCTACTGATGTATAGCACTGGATAGAGTTTCCAATCCCGTAGTTATAGATATCCCTGTGGTAGGTCTATATCGATTTTTGTAGTTAGTATCTTTTTTGTCCCGGACGCGTTAACGACAAAAAATAAAATGATTGATGATGATGAAGTAGCCCAATTGGGCGTGAAAGCGCCCAATCTGGCAACTCTAGTGGTAATTACCAAATGCACCTAAAAACAAACTGCCAAATCGTTAGAAAAGTGCCAAATGTTATTCTAAAGAATTAGATCAATAAAAAAATTTGTCATTGTTATACAATCTTGTTAGATGCTTTTTTTTATGCAAAAATAACATGCAGCCTATGAAACGGCGCATGTTCACAAAACCATTTCAATTGAGGAGCTCCAGCTTTGTTGCAATGCAATTTCTGGAGTGAATGGTAAAAGGAAACAAATATGCGCCATTTTTCGTGCGATGTTTTGTATGCTAATAACAGTTTTGCATGTTCGGTGTGAATCTCGCCTAGTTAGAGAAAAACGTGTCAATTTAATATTGTCTCCAAAAAAAAACTCAGAATTATTAAAAGGGTTACCACCAGCTGACGCCACAAAAGCCTCAACCAAAACGTCAATTAAAAAAATAGCTAATCTGAATAACAACATTTATGACGTCATAGAGAAGCAAAATGTGATAAACCACAAACGCATAGGCTCTTAAACATATTGGGCTTCGCCCTTCTTGACGTCACTTGTAAAACTTGGCAACTTTGTTCGTTGAAGTTAGTGTAAACCAAAGTCAAATTACATAAATTATTATTAAATTATTATCATAGGCCTACATGTTTGGACTTTAAAGCGAAATTTATTTTTCATTTTTCCATTATGTATAATTTTATAATGTATATATAAATCAAAAGATTAAATGGATGACAATCCGCTTTTCCTCGCATTGATGAGAAGAATGTAGCTGCCTTTTCGAAGCCAGCAAGCAGTTTAATTCGTGGACTAGTTGAAGACAATGCGCATCGCATATCAGAATCAGATTCACAGTTAAGTTTGTTCGGAACATCGCTATGGTTCTTCACACTTGCAAGTACACACTACACATCAGCCATTTTTACAAAAATAACATCACAAACAACCGAATACTGAAAAGCTTGGGTGTTCATCAGGACAATTATCGGTTCTAGCCAGGGGTTCTATCCACTTTTAGAATTCGAGGGGGGTGATTTTTAGACAGTGGGCTAAAATCGTCATAGTCATTTCAACAAAAACTTTCAACTCATCTTAGTCATTCCATCCACTCCAATGAGTGAGGGGGTGATCACCCCCTCACCCCCCTTTGAATAGAGCCCATGGTTCTAGCACTATAGCTGGAAGCCTGCAACGTTCATCTGATGACCAGATTGATTGGTTGCTTCACTGACGTTTTGCGCACCATGACAATGCGCACCCTCAGAGCGAATAACATACAAAATAAAATTTACAAAGTTCTATAAAGGGCGCCGGAATAATTTTTGACTGGTGGGCAGGATTGTGAAAAAATGGCACTTTTGTGGCTGAAAGGCCTTTTTTTTTAAGTTATAAGATATAGCGATAACGTTCATCTATCAGCTTATTATCGAGTAATGATACAAGTGTCCGGTATACAATAAGAACAAAGGCACGGAAGGGCACCATGCATTGTTATAATGATGTAACCTGCTGTGATACAGAATTTTGTGTGGTGAACATTATATTGAGACGACAATAAAACATTATAATTAGGATAAAAGCGAATAGCAGAAATTATTATATTGGAAAATGTGCAGTAGCTTACATGACATCACAAGGGCACCATTGCCCCCTGCCCCCTCATCTACAGAAAAATCCCCCCCCCCCCGCTTCCGTCGCCCCTGTGGCCTACAATGAACATTTTTGGATATTGATTTAGCCTACATGGAAATTAGTGAAAAGGTATGTTTTTACTATAGTACCGGTATGTAGCTAGGCGATGAACCCTAAATTAGAAGAAGTATAAACAACCAATTATCATACGATTGTAGATCTATAATAATTTCTTCATTTGGCTTTAAACGGTTTTCTGACAAAAGTGAACGATTAAATCATTATTTTGTTTATGTAAATTTCCATGTAAGTTTCCAGTTGTTTTTACTTTCTTACTTGGTAAATCTCCGGAAGATTATACAACTCAAACCAAAGAGATTGGTCATGGTGTGATTGGAAAATAATTATGTAGTCACAGTCGTGTTCAACAGAGGATTAGCCTAACTGCAAGGTCACATTTGTTACTCACTAATTGCTGCGGTCCGAATTGATTGTAGTTTTTATTACAAGAATAATTATAAAGTGTGTACAATTGTTGAGATGGAAATTGAAAGATCGGTTGCCTTCAATTTCAGCCTAGCCTACCACGTGTGATTTGTGAATGAGGTTGCCACCAGTCCCCAATTTCAATAGACAGCTCTTTATCCTTTTCTATTCGTTATTGTCATTAAACTTTGGATTGACAGTGAAGCTGTTTTGAGTGCAATAAGTTAGGAAAAAATTGACTATGGTAGAAAGTAACGTTGACAGGGGAGTCCAGGGGGTACTTTTTACCTGGGCCTGGAATGATTTTAAGGGCTCGTAATCTTTCTCAGGAATCTGAAAATTTTAAGCAAATCTCGAGTTTTTGGATGTACAGTAGGCCTACTGCGTTTTTTTAAAGTGTCTTGATTTAGGTTCAAGGATCTCATTAGTACCGGACCCAAATAATCTTCTCACCAGCCCTAGTGGTAGATATCGATGTACATGGTGGTGATCTTTCTGTGTAGTTTACGACAGGGCTTTCCAAACTTTGTTGTGTCACAACCCCTTTCAATCTACTAAACTTTTCTCGACCCTTCACGGTTAAAATGATAAACAGTGCAAAATATAGATTTTTGATGAAAAGGCTTAATTCGAACACAAACTAAACACAAGCTGCCGGTACTCGAAGCCTAATACTTTAGGCGTAATCTAAGGGAAACAAAATCAAAAAGCAAATATATTTATCAAGTGTGATGGGTACGACTGCTTTCCGCGACAAAGCAAGTCCAGCCGCGTTTCAATGTTTGTTAACTTAATGCTGATCTCGAAGCGGTTTCAGTTTTGCTTAGGCTGGAACCATATTTTGTTTTGATTGCCTTTAACATTGAAAACGCTGACTCGCTCGTCAGGTAGGCTATGTCGATACAAAAGGCAGGAGCTCGGTTACTGCTGAATGAGATAATTATGGATAGTCTGCTCTAACGTTAAGCCAAAAAGTGTGAAAGTTTTACCTATTTAAGTCAGAAGATAAGTCATCAAGTTCTTCCTGGGATTTGAAAGAAAAGTACTCGGTAGACAATATTGTTTTTGCATTGCAAATAGGTTTTGGATCCAATTTAATTTGGTTTTGTTCAGTGTTGGAAAAAATAGATCTGAAACTGTTTCAATAAATTTGACCAATGGTCGATAACCAGAGGCTTAATAACGTTTGACTCCACATCACTGTTAACAAAAAATTCTACAGTAATCGAGAACATTTCAAATAAATCATTTTCAACTTTGATGTTTTCTCTTAATGGATAAATTTAGTTTGTTTAGTTTTTCAAGCAAATCTGATAAATAGCATAATTTTAAAAGCCAGATATTATTGCAAAAATGATGAACCAAGTTTGAATCTTTTTCGCTAGAAAAATCACAACTTCAATATTCAACATTAATAGCCTTTATAAAGTTGTGGCTTTTGAAACCTACCTTAAGCTACTTCATAATGCAGTAAAAAGTTATAAACTCCGAGTTTATTTCATCACATAAATTTGCAAAAATACGGGTAGCCTATTGAGTGCGCGACTCCTAACAAAGTTTAAAAATTTCATATCATCTTGCACAAAAGTGTTAATATGCAAGTAAGGTAGTTTATAGAGAATTGGCATACTCTCTGCGACCCCTTGCGTAGTCGCGACCCCCAGTTTGGGATGCCCTGGGCTATACGGTAACCAGGCCTGGATTAACCATTGTGCTAGGGTGTGCTAAAGCACAAGGGCCCCGCAGACAGAGGGCCCCACTTTTCCTAAAAATGAAACATGTACCAGATAATAAAGAATGACAAAGTTGAAGCTGCTTTCCCTAATGTAGAAACATTTCTTAGATTGTTTCTTTGTATGATGGTCACTAACTGTTCTGGAGAAAGATCATTCTCTAAGCTGAAAAAAATCAAAAACGTACTTCGGTCTACAATGACACAAGAGCGGTTGGCTAATCTGAGCCTTCTCAGCATAGAGTGTGATAAACTGCGACTTCTCAATTTTGATGCTATCCTTACAGACTTTGCAGCAAAGAAAGCCAGAAAAAAGTCGTTCGACTGAATTTCATGTTAGTTTTCTAAATCCTATTGGCAGTTGAAAGAGCACTGAAAGAAAGAGCACTTTAGTGAGCACTTTAGTGAATGAAAGAGCACTTTAGAATAGAAATTCAGAATAACCTTTCATTGCAATTTGCAGTGTAGTGTGCAGTACTAACGGTGGTTCCTTGCTACAATGTTTTTCCTCGCACGGTTTCGTTGATTTAATGTGTGTGATTTTGCATCCATTATAACGTAAACATTGTTGACTTAATTTGCACATGCTTATTTAATCATCGATCACGTGCTATTTCAAAGTTATCTAACTTACCCAAGCAAGGCTCGGTTTCCTCTGCAAGCGAAACCAGCTTACTTCCGTTACGCTCCACATAAGCTGGTAAGGGCCCCCATAAAATTTATTAGCACAGGGGCCCCATTTGACCTTAATCCGGGCCTGACGGTAACCGTATAGTCTACTCACGGTAGCCTACTGCATTTAGCGAGAATTTCCCAACATGGAAGTTTTAGTTTTAGACCAATCATTACATGAGATCAACTAAACCTTAAAAATGCACCTTGAACAATGCAGTCTGTTTGAAACATTATTATGACTAAAGAAGACAAAACATTAAACTGGCTTTATTTTATCAGTCATATGTCAACAACATGTATTTTTTTCAATAGTCTATAACCTGAAAATTTGTTGTTGGTTGAATTCAATTGACTGTAACTTCCAAAATTTTATATAAAAAGTTAAAGCAATTATTTCCATATGTTATTATCCCCAGACACACCACTTTCTGAGGAAACCACACGTCCCTTCCATGATAGCATTCGAAAGTAAACAACTATGTTTTTCACCAAGATTTTAATTGCTGAAGGCAAACCATGGCAATTAACAGTCGCCTTCATTCAGAAAATTTGCTGTATTTTCAAGGTTTCTATTTGACACAATAGTGATGTTGTCAATCAATATTTAGTAATCTATAGAAGGTCAATACACTAGGCTACCTCCTAGCACCTAGCCAATAGTTTAGAACCATCGGAGAAATAGACTACTGCTACAAATACCTATCGTGTTGGGAAAAATGAACAAAATTTTGTTCTGCAAGTTTGGTTGGGCGCTATAACATGCTAAAAGTGGCCGGGGTTACTTTATATATTCCTCAATCAGTACAGTTGGCCTCCTATCTTATTTTCTTTGTGGAAGAAAGATACAGCTGTCCTGCCTTCCGTGAGCTTTGTTGGTCAACATGCCCAATAGGAAGTCATACGAAGCATCCGAACATGCTCAGATATAGGCCTACGTCACAAGATAATTGAATGATGGGCATCACTACAACCAGAGGTGGGCAGTAGCGCGCTACTTTTGTAGTGCGCTACTAGCGGCGCTACTTTTTCGGTAAAAGTAGCGGTAGCGGCGCTACTTTTTAGTTGGAGTAGCGGCTGCAGTAGCGGCGCTATTTTTTTTCCAAAGTAGCGGTAGCGGGAGAGGCGCTACTTTTTTTCAGTCGCACTCGCACTCCCGCTACCCGCTGCTTTTTAATTTAAAGTGAAAATAATACTCGTTTTTTTGTTCGTAATAATAATACTCGTAGTCTTGTTTCCAACCATCATAATTTGCGCGAAGAAGTTGACCGAGATCAGTGATCTTGTGACCTGTGAGGAATTGCGAGTGAAAGTCCTTGAAGGAGTGAAGAAACGTTTCAGCAAGTGCTTCAACGACATGAAGAGCGTTATGGCATCATGTCTTCATCCCTCCTTCAAGACGTCGTGGCTACAATTTCTGCACTACGTTTCCACGGATGATGCTGACGCACTGCGAGAAAAAGTCAAGACGGATTTAATTCGACTGTTGCGGGAGACATCAAGCCAGGTTGATACCGAGAAGAGTGACACCAACACCAGTCACGAATCCGAAGATGAATTTTTTGGTGTGTTGGCGCCATCCCGTGAAACGTCGTTGCAGAAGGAAACAGCAATCGTTGACGCCTTTTTTTCGGACAGGAGCAAGTCCATGAGCTTCTCGAATACCTATTTGAAACGTCTCTTCATTAAGTACAACACCTCCATTCCTTCCAGTGCTGCGGTGGAGAGACTTTTCTCTGTTGGAAAGGATGTGCTCAAGCCAAAGCGGGCAGGACTTAGTGACACCCATTTTGAAATGCTCGTGTTTATGAAAGATGTGTTATTGCTTTGAAATGCTCCTGTTTCTGAAAGACAATAAATTTCCCTTATGTGTTTTCTATAACGACGTTAAAATGACAGTATAAACGATTGATAGCATTCGTTGTAAACGATTAATAGCATTCGTTTACACTGTCATTTTTTCGTCACTAGGGACTTGAACAGTGTTTCCTAGTGTCATTTTAGACAAAAGTAGCGGTAGAAGTAGCGGTAGCGCGCGCTACTTTGGTCCGAGTAGCGGTAGCGGGTAGCGCGCTACTTTTGTAAATTGGTAGCGGGTAGCGGTAGCGCGCGCTATTTTGGTCCAAGTAGCGGTAGCGGGTAGCGCGCTACTTTAAAAGTAGCGGGTGCCCACCTCTGACTACAACCCTCGCTTTGAATGCGAAGGAAATGACCTTGGGGTTCAATTGACTGTAAGTCAGAGGTTACGGGGAATAGGCTTATGGGAGAGGGAATTAATAGGATTTGGAAATAAAGCTTTTAAACAAAACTCAATAATGACAAGTTTGTAGTATAGACAAAACGACTTGTGCCGAAATTATCATCACGTCATAATCAACTATGACCGGAGGCGACGGAAAAAGTTGTTAACTTTGTTTCTAACCTTTAATTATGCGCTGAAAGTTGAAACATAATTATAAAGTTGGCTTGAAGAGAAAGACTTGGTGAGAGGTGGTACAAGATACAAGATGGCGAGGCCATGCGTTAACACCTATAATTGCAATTTGTCCACTCTCATCTTGTAATTGCTGCTCACTGACAGATAAAGCACTGACGTAAAAGTTACGTTATCAAACACTTATTCACGGTACATAAGAAAAAATTGGCCAATTGAATGATAACTTTTCAGCGTTTAAATCATTGCAGACTCGTAGAAACACCACACATTTCTCGTTGACCCACAACCAGTCAACAGCTTGCGGGAGCCTCATCCCATTATTCTGATTAGCATGGTTGTACTTCCTATTGTACTAACTCATAAGCAAGTGAGACTTCTTTGAAATTAGCTACTGTGACTAAGGACAAAGTTTTGGTAACTTTCCATTTATAACGCAAGTCAAACGTTTGGAAAGTACAGAGATATTGAGAATGAATTAATTTTCTTCAGCAGTTACAGATATGTACAGATAGTGTACATGGTAAAAAGTGGATAGAACGATTTAGCTCTATTTCAAACTTTTCATTCTTTTAACACAAGCATATTTGACCGAAATGTCCCACGTAATACAAGTGCAGTTTTTGGCTCTCAGAGCAGATCAAGAAAAAATCTACTACCGGTCTGCGTACCTTTGTTGACGGCGGGGATATTAGCGGATAGTTAATGCCACCGACGTCCACGCAGGGGCGCTAGACATTTACAACGATATCTACAATTTTTACGCAAGTTTCTTTACCAATTCAATGCAACCTTGGCAGGATTTCAGCTCAGCTATCTTTTCGCATTTATTGTGATCGCACTGGTCAGCAAGAGATTTTTGCAAAGTAGCCGAATGTGACAACCAAAAGAGCTCAGCAAAGTAGGAACTCAAAATGTAGCTGATGAGCCAACAGATTATTTTTTAAAGTGCTGATAAGATTTAGCATCATAATGTTAGGTTTATTTAACGCATCATAGTTAAACTTTCATACATTTTTGAAAACGTCTGTAAGCAAAAATGTTAATACGTTCATTATTACAAAGAGCAATTGTTTGTATTTTAATCATATCTTTCATTGGTTGATTGATATACCGTATTACTGTAGGCCAGTGGTTCCCAATCTTTTTTCATTCTGTGGACCCTTTCAGTCGATATCCAAACCTAAATCACCCCCCTACAGATTTAGTTTGTAAAAACTCGTTTACACTAATATTTTAATCTAAATCCAAGTAAAGAAACTAAACTTTCACTAGTAATAAGCTCTTTAGCCTCTAATATTCCTCTTCCTAAGAAAATAATTAATGATGAACTTTGCTGAAAAATATTTTACTCAAAGAACGTATTCACAATATAAGAGTCAATGCATTTAACAGTAAGTGTAGATCTTGTGATTGCTTTTGTCTCAACAACTCATTAATGTGTGGAAGAGTATGGAAAGAGCACAACGGATACCGTATCATCCTCCACGTCTAACCTGTTTCTCTGTTTTGTTTTCATTTGCAAAAGAGTTGAACAACCTGATTCGAGTGTTAAACTCGGAATAAACTAAGGAAAAAATGTTTACATAGCAAATTTGAGCACTATAATATCTTGATGGCATGAAAAACAATTCTTTTCCTACCGTATCACTGTTAGCTAAAATTCTTTGAGTGTGATTGCTCACTTTCCGAAACAGGTTCTAATTATGATATTAATACGTAATTAGCCTATCTGTGACATCAGAGATGTTTTGTTTGCTCTTTTCATTACCTATTGATACTCGCAACTCTAATTCAAAAATGATTTGAACATGCTCTAAAGCTCTATTCTAGGCCAACTTGCTAGGCTTAAAAAGCTTTACAATCTTAGAATCAAATTCCTCCCATGCAAATTGCAAAATTCCTCCCTAATAGGATTCCTCCTCGGTTGGGTACCCCTGCCTTGGCTAATAGATGTGTTTGGTTGTGGACCATCTAACCTTACAAACGAAGTTATAGCAGCACTACCATAAGACTAGCCTGCAATATAATGCACAAGTAGTGGCGTTTGAGAGGAGAAAGTGTTAGGGTCAAACTCCTGCTTGAGTTTGATTTCTCAAGTTTTAAATTGTTATACTTCATTACCGGTATATTTTTTGCATAAGTCATGGTATATTTTTCTTCACCAATACAACGTATTAATGTTTTCGTCCAAATTGACTTGGAGGAAACTTTATTTTAGCATTAATATCTCTAATAAATCACATAGCCAATAAGGGAACAAAAAATGAAAATGAAGTCATAGCCTGGCTTGCAGCCTATAAACCTCCTGGAAAATTTTATAAACGTTTCTCCCGCTGCATCCTACCCTTTTATATGAAATTGAATAGTCCTCGTAACACAAGATTCCAAACATCAACACCTGCCTTTCAGACGCCTTGTTTCCGGACATGCCGTAAACATTAAGTCTGGCCTCATGCAACTATAGAAACTGTTGGAAAAACATCCAAGATCCGATCAGCTTCAAGACGCTTTAGCTATTAGGCCTAAAGTAAAATCTCCATTTGGCTCAGACCTGCTTTGTAAAGAATGGGTGACTCTAAATCGTCTCCATGCTGGTATTGGTCACTTCAGGCATGACATGCTTAACTGTGATTTGTGTAACTCACTGAATTGCACCTGTGGTGACTGGTGAGCTTTCAACGGCACATCACGTCATCTGTCGTGCTGTTTTCCAACATTCAAGAAACGCGAAACGTATTCACAGACCCTAACTCTAAGACAATACACTGATCACAATAGCAATACTTGGAAGATGGTACCTTTTTCTTCTTCGTCGTGTGAGCCTTTTGGCTAGTGGGTTTATCCTTTTACTATTTCAGATTCACGATACTCCCGGACAGGACTACACTGGACTAGAGATGTTACCTGAATTACTGCTCATAACAACAAGAAATACATATGAACTCAAGACAATTAGATTATTAATTTTTTAACGCTCTCAACAACTTTTACTTAGTATTATTTGTTTTTGTTTTGTATTATTCTTCCACGTTAGTTTGGGGAAAGAAATGAAGCTAAATGTGATTGAGGTCCGTGAAAAAACAGGATCACTACAATGGTCGGTGACAGTGAGCCACCTTGATCTACGCTGTGTGAAAATTTGATTTATCTTGCATAGTTTTCAAGTTAGACTTGTTGAAAGTGTTGATGTTGTGCCGACACGTTCATTCTAAAGGTCAGCTTTGCGAACTCACAAGAAATAGCTACAAACCTTCTTTTGCAACTGACTGATCATGTTTGATCAATTGTGACCTCCCTTACATAAAATTTCTCTATTTCATTCTATCTTTCGTTGCTGCTATCAGTTCAGACATGTTTTTCAGACTCGTTATTTGCTTACTGTTGTTAATATATTTTATTTTTGTTGTTTGTTTTAAGTTGTTTTTTTTTTATCGTTGGTTTTATGTAGTATTTCAAACGCCTATGTTGGGGGGAGTGGAAAAACACTCATCAGGTAACAAACATAAACTTAAACTGAAATGTTCATGTGTGTACAAAAACAAAGACGAGGTAGACTAGTGCAGTATGACAAATTTATTTTGTTGTAACTCAAACCTCATGTAGGCACAAGCTGTTTTCAAAGCATTCAAATTAAGTTTCAGCAACGCTTCAATAAAAGAAGTTAAAGTTGAAAATGCAGCTTTCAGGTAGAAGTATTTCTATGTGATGTTTCACAACTAGTAAGGCAGAAACTCTAAGAAATATGATCAACTGTTTGAAACATAGTTTTAAACTTACATGCTTAAAATAAACTTAAAAAGGAAGTCTGAAAGGTGTTTTGGAAAATTAAAAGCTTCACTAGAGCAGACGCGTTGCGTACGTGAGTGTCACTCAGAAAGACCCAAAAGTTTGCCCCGGTAGCTCAGTTGAACAAGAACTCGATTTTACGAAAAAAGAAACGGCAAGATCAAGCAACGCTGGTTGAACTCTCGATCGAAGTGTGTACTTGAAAAACGCATTTCAAGGGCAGCTTTCCATTCAGTGTCACTTAGTGGATGAAATATAACTACCAGGCTGCATCATTTCCACAATCGAAAATTCCACTGTGTCAATCTGCGTCAGTGGTTCAAAGTTTCTACAAGTAGGCCTAAGCCTAGCGGTATGTGAAACTATCAAAATTATGCTTCCAAAGAAACATTCTCATTCTGAGCATGAAAGTTCTCACAATCAATCCTTGATTTAATTGCACCATGAGAAAGTTTCAAACCTGTGCAGAATTCTGTGTGACTGATTGCTTTAATTGCTTTTCTGCGAGGTAAACAATCGAAGAATTCTATAGTCGTCAAACCAAGATAAGCTCTAAACCCTTTTTGAAATAGCCCATACCTAATGCATGTGCCTATTCTCGAATATAACCACACACTCGTGAAGGGTGGAGCTATAATAATGCTGATACAATGGTTTTCAACATTTTGTGATGCGCTCGTCCCTTTGCATAAACTGATGCTTTTCATTTCTCTCCCATTGCAATAACTAGGTAGCCTAGCATATGCCTAAAAGAGTTGAACGTTGCCTTTTACGATCCATCGTTGCACCAGCAGTCATATTTAAACTCCGAATAATAATAATATTATGAGTTTATTTATTATCGCTCTACAACAGCTAAGATCTTTTAGCGACAAGACTCATTTCAATTTTATATCTGGTTTATGATAGGCCTACCATATTTTCATCACCCAAAAAGAGGACATCTTTAGTAAACAAGTAAAATGCCAGTGGCTTTTTACGTTTAAACAATTTTTACATCTTCTTAGATGATTATAGGCCTATTGCCTATATGTAGCAAACGTGACAAATAAAAACCATAACATATTTATTTGTCAGATTTAGTCAATGAACATTTTGCTGTTCATTCGATTTTCTCCAAAGAAAACATACGTTTTACATTTGCATTTCGAGCCATAGCTTATTGCAGATGAAGAATTGTTTGATTTTTAACAATTCATTAAAAAATCTATCGTTCTGCAATATTTGAACTATTTTGTCTATTTTCCAATGTGCCATCATTTAAACAAAGCTAATGCAAGGTAGCTATCAGGTTTAAGACGCCTTTGCGCTAGCTTTGATATAGATCGAATACAGTAGTTTAACATCATCAATGCCAACATTTTCCCTGACAGATACTTCCACACACCGCTGAAAAGAGTTATCCTATTCTTTTAGGCCTACCATATTTTCATTGCTTGAAAAGAGGACACGTTTCGCCAGCAAGTAGAATTTTACTCCTGAAGAATCTTTTACATGTTTTTAGATCATTACAGTAGGCTATAGGCTTACGCAGCAAAAGTTACCAAAAAAAAAATAGGAAAACAGATTGACTGAACGTTTAACTTTTTTTTTTTTCATTTCTAGTGCTTCCTAAAGATAACAAATGACTATATTTTAAGAGTCAGCAAAAAGTGAAAAAAAAGACCTAATTTTTAGACAGTTTCACTCAGACAGCCATGATCGCAAAAATCTGCAAAATGTGACAAATCAGGCACGACCTCCAGGTCAAGCCTTAACTTTTTTCAACAAGGAATGGTCAGCCTCAACAAAATTGATAAATTATTTACAAGGAATATGACTAAAACAGTAGGCTGCACAAAGTGCACTTTACCGCTAAGATGCTAAAAACGGTGTTAACTAAAAAGCTGTTCCTTCCTTGAAAAGCTGTAGCCTAAGCCTATCCATGCCACGATTTCTTTTGCTGTAGGTTAGATGTTATACACATTGCACTTTTAGACATTCGTTTCGATTTGTTTCGAGTAACAAACGAACCAAACTGAGTTGGTAATCAACAACGTCTGCAAGCGTTGTATCAACATAAACATAAAACGTATGAAGGTAAAAGAATAGTTTTTTTGTGACAGTGTGAGCATGGCCTTTAAAATGTCGTTTATTATCTTACAGTGAACCAAGCAATGAACGTTCAACAACAGATCCATAAAATGCATCAATTTCTTGTAGAATTTATAAATCAGCATGTTTCGTTGGTATACAAAATGTTTAGAAAACAAATAGCCTAAGTTACAAGCTGTTGTTGAAACGTCATCAAGCAATATAATCCCATTGAAAACATAAGCATGAAAACCCAAACTGTCAAAAAAGAGGACATTTGAGCATTTTTTAGTGTCCTCGAAAGACAATTCATTATTCTTGAAAAAAGAGGACAAATCCTCTTAAAAGAGGACATATGGTAGCCCTATATTCTTTGGTGTAAGACAGCATAAGCAATAAGCATCCAATCAAAGGATGTAAACTCGAAAAATGAAATTAGTGGTCTATTCATCCCAATAGGCAACGCAAGAGTAGAACAATAAAAATAAATCTGACAT
This sequence comes from Aplidium turbinatum, assembly GCF_918807975.1. Classification (NCBI taxonomy): domain Eukaryota; kingdom Metazoa; phylum Chordata; class Ascidiacea; order Aplousobranchia; family Polyclinidae; genus Aplidium; species Aplidium turbinatum. Next base: position 27,150,516 of record NC_137475.1, on the reverse strand, counting down.
GGTCATCGAGCCACACTGTCTTCGTTTGCCACAGAAGTAAATGTATCCACCATGTCCATATCCACAGCAAGCAATGTATTGTCAACCTCAGTCAATAAACACTTTTCTTAAACAAGGATAGCCTACTTCTGCCACAGCTCACAGAAAGCATACTTTTCCTTTTTGGTATCATTGCTCAGCCTTATTTAGCTTTCGCCAAGGTTACATAAAAATAAAACCTTGTTAAAAATGATAGTAGGCTACAGTAGGCCTAATGCAAAAAAGAGGACATTTGAGCATTTTCAAGTGTCCTCGGAGGACAATTCATTTTTTATGAAAAAAGAGGACAAATCCTTCTAAAAGAGGACATATGGTAGCCCTAGTTTATGATGTCATCACATTATTACCTGACTTCTTCTCACTGCGATATGCAAGAAAGCATACAATCGGCACCATTTATGAAGTCTTCGGTTCGACCCGATCTGGAATCGATCTCAGATCTACTAGAGCCAAAGGCGAAACCACTCGCCATTGAGCTGAATGATGGTGGTGCCACCAGGCAGTAATGATGGTGCTACTAGGCAACTGACTTGTGGTGGGCACTTTAACGTAACCCACTTTTCGAAAGAAGTAACGCAATTATGCGTAACGTATACTCGAATCAGCTGATTTCAGTCATGTGACTCAGCACATGATATTCTGATCGTATTTCTCGAAAGGTTTTGATACAAAGAAATTTAACTGAATGCATCGCCACAATCAGCGTGGGTTAATGGGTCAGGGCAAAGAAGTAGTCGTTTCGATTGCGTGGATTCGATTCCCACCCTCTGTTAATATTGGTTTTTCTTCTGCAACTGAACTGAGGGCAAGAAGGATCTTAATGACTGCAATCGATTGATTTATAAGGAAATTTGTGACTAAAACACCAGTGATGTCATATACGTTACTCATGATTGCGTTATGTCCTTCGCTATCTCCAGTTTGGGAACTCCTGGTGTAGATGACCAATGAAAAGTAATGGCTAAACAACTTGAAAACAAACGTTGTTTCTAATTGCTTTTTAAACTGCAGTATCATATTCCATAGGTTTCTCTGACAACAAGACCAAATTTGAGAAATATTATCAAGAATAGAAGCATGTAGTTACTGACAATAGTATATTATTCAATTCCACACAAAGTCATTTGTAAGCCAAACATGCATGCCATGAGTCGCTTAACTACACTCCAAAATAAAAAAAAGTCTTTCCCATTTGCACGCATCGTAGAAAAACAGCTAAAGAAGCGATTGTTTGTTGTCGTCTTCGCACACAATGTCTTTTGAACTTGCACGGCGCTTGTGTCTTCTCCCCTCCGAGCTGTTCCTGTAGCCATAAGTGGAGTAGATTACCATACCTGAAATGAGTAAAGATGGTGATCATTTATAGAAATATAGTGTGGGCTATCATCCAATGTGGAAAATTACAACTTTGTGCAAATGACAGCTTATATCGAACTTGGGTCTCAAGGTTGCTACATCATCCCCAAGGTAAAAATTAGGCTACGAAATCAAAAATTATTTTTCTTAAGTTGGATACTTGAAGTATTAAACGAGTAGCGGCGAGTTTACAATTATTATACAGTATAAGCTGGTATTGATTTTAGCATTTTGAGGTAAAACAAAAAAACTAAACTGAACTAATGAATATCTATTCTACCGTACAATATGTTATACTAATGTAGTCCAATTAATTTCTACAACGGACTCAAGCAGCCTATAAAAAGATGGCCAAAATATTTCGAGCGTGTTTGCACTGTGCAGTTTTTGCATTTCTTTTATTTAATATTATTGTAGAGTGCATTGAATGTTGTTGAATAAGTGAATTGTCATTGGATTGTTATTGGATTGCATGTTATTGGATAATTGAAATATTATAAGATGAATTGCATGAACATGATTGGTCAAAGTCTATGCAATAGGCTATGCATGTATCTTTACTCGAACCAAAAAACAAAAACATAAAATATTTCACTATGGGCTTAACTAGATCTTTTCGTCTTTTGCATGTTGCACATCAAATATAGCTAAATCGACTTTTGGCACCATATCGCTAAGCGCTAAACTACTACATCAATTTATAAAGTAGCCTACCATGAAACAGCAACATTGAGCAGCAGTTATCTTGCAACACTCACCTATAGCCATCCACACAGCGAATCGAACCCACGTTCCTACACTTAGCTCACACATGAGATAAACATTGCATACAGTGGATAGCACAGGGAGGTAGGGGAGCAGGGGAACCTGCCAAACAGATAAAGCAACATTTACATCATCTTTCGAAACTCAGCTTGAGATAGCCTACAGCATACTGGTAGCCTTTCCATCAAAAAACACTAAAAATTAGAACACATATAAAGAAGCAAAGTTTTTTTTTTGTCTGATACCAAATGAATTATGCTTCTTGCGTCACATACAAACATTTTTAAACAGCATTATACTGAATGCCGATTTGTGTTTCAAAAGTTGAAATAAATGTTGAACCAAAAATTTCGGCAAGCTTGTGATTTCCATGAGTGAACCGATATTTCAGTAATCACCATATACAAAAGGGGGTGCTAGAGAGTTGAAGATTTCTGGTTCACATTATTACAGAACAATAAAACATCATTTCCAAAAGACATTTCCTGTCACAATCAAGGTGCAATGCCTCGCGATGGCTTGCTTTGTGTCTTCAACGAGCGTGTTGTTTTGGTTGTGGAATTTTGAGCGATGTGTTATTGTCGGTTATGACCTGAAGTAACCTCTGATTATGAAATCTGTATTATGTAAAATGTGTTTTCTGGAATCATTTTCCCTACGTGACCTTCTAGAGACTTCTGTTGTTTACATTTCAATGCTACGTGACTGAACGATGAGTTCGTGTGACGCAACATTACGTAACCTTCTCGAAGTTACTGGACTGAACAACCAACTATAAATAGTGGTGTAGTTTGTGTGATGTTGATTATGATTTATTATTATGATTATTATTGTGTTGGTTATGAGAGTTGTGCTATGAGTTGTGGATTGGTAGTTGATGCAGAAATTAAAGTTATTTGAGAAGCCGTTCGTTAAAGTCCTTCAAGAAGTTAGATTATCATTCCACTAGTAGAATTATTCGACATTTGACTGCTTTTCGGTTATAACCCATTAAACTACGTCATTGAATCTTTCCAAGTCTTTTTCCTGGTAAGAGATAGAAAGAAATCGTGACATTTCCAAAACGACAAAAATCATTCTAAGCTATCAGTCTACCACGCTTCAAAGTGGAGGCAGTTCTTACAAATTAAGACATCAAGATGATCCGTAATTACAGCAGTAGCCAGTGTCAAACGCAGTATTTTCTTAAGGGGGAGAATCGAAGTTAAAACGAAAACGAGTTAAAACAACGCCTATTTGCTAATACTAATCATTCAGCTATATTGTATAAGATTAGCCTGCCATACTCAGCTTGCATTGACGATATTTTTTTAGTTTGCAGCAGCTAAGTTACATGTTAGGATAGATTTTATATTGAAAACAAACAATATGATATATCGCTCTTGATATCGCATAGGTCAGGGTTACTCAACTAATGTCATCAAAGATCCAGTTTGACAAGTTGAATATTTTTAGCGGTCCGGTGAATAGGTTATTTCACACGTAACCACGAAAGTTAAATTATCTGTATCAAACCACTTTTTTAGGTAAAATGTAACTCGACTTGGATATCAGAGAAAATGTTAGAGAGTTTGGGGGGCGAAGCCCCCCCCAGCAACTGGGATTATCACAGTGAAAATTGCTTCCTCCTAGTAAAAATCTGTTTAAAGAAGCCCTAAAACGTGGCAATGAGGTTATTCTTCCAAAACCTCAAGGTCCACCATCAACACCCAGAAGGTCCGGATTCAGACCGCGGTCCGCCATTTGAGCAGCCCTGGCATAGGCTATACTGTTTTACGTAGACGACGTATAGTTTGCTTACGTAAACCAATGAACTACGCGTATTGAGGAAACGTTCAGTGGCGTACGCAGGATTTTGTTACGGGAAAGGAGGCATTTGATATAATTTGACATCAAGAGTATAGCTTGATGCTACTTTATAGTCTGACCAAGGTTTAACTCTTTAAGGCACCAATATCTGTTGGTGAAATATACACTCTTACGGTCTTTGTGTATGTCACTATATTTGCGGATTCAAATATAAAATGTGTGAATATGAACAGCATGACAGTACTGTAAGTCTAAACGAAAAAGTAAAAACTATAATAGTGCAATTGACAAGAAATGTCATTAGCTCACTTGAAGCATAAATAGAACTTCTCTGTAAAAGTTTAAATACCGAATGCAACTTTTTATGGCACAAGTACTTTGAACAAAAATTATCGCATTCTGAACATGAATAAGAAAAAAGAAGGCCTACCCTACAGGGCCATGTAAGCACCATCTCTCCTTCCGGAAATGCCTAAAATGTTTTTCAAACTATGGGTTGTGAATTTGGATTAAACACATGAGATTGACTCCACAATTTGTTAGAACTCCAGCTTTGATTACATAGCAATAGCAAGAGCTATGAAATTTTGCTAAACAAAAAAAACTAGTGTAGAAGACCTTACTGGGCCGTTCTTAGAGGATATTTTTTGCCTGGTGCCAATAAAATAGCCGTCTCCGAAACTTGCAATCGCTTCACTCTTAAAATACAAAAAGTAAAAATAGGGGAAAAAATGACGCGGTATTTGTCTTGAAAAAATAAAAAATAAAGCCTTTGGTAAAAAAGTGGCGTTATGGAGTTTCCTTCCAAATGCAACTCAAACTCTGACAATATCGAATATCTTTGCCGTTTCACGAACACTTGATGTTGATCAAGCATTTTTCTATCAACCGTTTAAAGACCTTTTCCAAGAAAGCGAGAGGATAGTATTATTTTTTCTATAAACTCTAACAACATAGCATAGAATTACTTGTTTCTTTGATTTAAAGTAGTCATTCCAAATGATGATCAACGATAAAAACTAGATGGACAGACTATATACAGCCTAAGCTATGAAGTGTCGAGATTTTGTAGCGGTAGCCTATTGTCAGACTTTTTATTTCAAATAGCCGAAAAACGCTGTAGCCTGCCTATAAATATGAATGTAGGTGGGCCCCACAACCAACGTTTTGGAAGAAGTAAATACGGCCTTTGTAATTTAAGCTAATAAATATCGAGTTTTTTAGCTATATTTACACAATTTTTTCATTTCAAAGAGCCAAAAAAACATAAAAAAAGAAAATGAAAAACCGTGAACCCCTTCCACCGGAGGGGGGTATACAGAAGCGGTCAACACGGCCCGATACCCCAGACAACTCTCAAAAACTAACTTGTCTGCACTACACTATCACACTATCAACGCTGAAAGCAAAAACACTGTCATCAAGGAGGGCACCACCCAATGCCCATTCCTCCCCCTTTGCGTACGCCTCTGTCAGTAGCCTACTGCACAACATCTTCGAAAAGATATAGCCTACACATCTTGAGATCCAATAGCCTACCACTGTAGTGACATCAAAACTGAGACTTTCATTTATTTTACAATTGAATTGAACTGCTTGTGTCCTAAAGAATTAACTTGCACGAGATTAAAAACTGATCAATGAAGTAGCCTACCGTGAAGGAAAGCTTTGTTTGTGATTGTCTCTGCCAGGCGATAGTTAAACAAAGTATAACGATTAATCCTCCAGAAATGACGCAGAGGCAAATGGCTAACACTCGGGGTAGAGCATCAAAGTGAATCACTCCAGAACAAAGTCCAAATGATAGCAGCCCTGAAAATAATAATCTTCTGTAAAAAACAAGAATTACTTTCAAGTGTCTTGTCAACAGTGCTTCTGTCACACAAATTAAGAGCAATATTCAGACTGCAAAAGACTGTGGAAGGTTAACCTTTGCGTTTTCCCGACTTGCAAAATCTTTCAACCATTGGTTCAGTCAGTCACCGCAGTTGACCTGCGCTTTTTGCTTTAAATTCGAAGTACGGCATCCTGTGAAAGACTATCTTTTAGGCCAAGGCACGCAATAAGCTTATCGCTAAATGGAATGCAGCTCTGGGTTTCAGCTGCGCATGCCATTTGTTAAACGTTTTTTGGTGGGACCGCTTGTTCGTTGAGTTATTACTCATGACTCTGTTATTAGGAGTCGGTAAAAACATATAAAAGATGAGTTTAGCAAGTGGTTACAAGTTTTCCAAGTATTATTAAAAATAACTCCACTTTTGCAGAATCTCAGACACGTGATAAGCATGAAGGTTATCTTTCGAAGCATCACCACGTCATCGACGAAGAACAATGGAGTGAGGAACAATTATTGGCATCACGGAAGCAGAAATAACTGAATTAGTCATCTGCTCATATAATTAGATTATTTGCTATTAGCTGTCAATCTTTGTAACTCCTCAATCCGGTGATTAAGTTTGAGCTACAGTCCCTTACTTTGCATAGTTAAATCAGATCATTGTAAGTTATTGGAAATGAATTTGATGAATGAAATACTTTGAAAGAAATGCATTTTTGAATTGATTTTTTAAATAAAAAATCAAACACTCACTACTTCTTGGCTGTCACCAATGGCGTGCCTAGTGAATTGTTCCATGGCAACAAGCGTAGCTAAAAGTAGCTCCAAAAACGAATTCGGTGCCCCAACTTTTACATTTATCTTACCAGGGGGCAGCTTGCCCTCTGTCCCACGTCATCTATTCCCCTGTATATGATATAAGAGGGTTCACCTATCACCATCGCGCAGGCATAGACGATGTTTGCTGATTGTTTCGTGGCAACGCACGGCCGAGTTAAAAAGGACTGAGCAGAATCACGCTTCAATCTGGCATCGTCAATCACGTCGGATTTAGTGGGCTGGTACCTGAAAAATTGCATTGATAGAGCAATGACGGCATGATGTTTGTGCTGTTTAAAACTTTTGTTAAGGTGGTTCATAATTTGCAACGAACTCTCAAACTTAACATGAAGTATTTGTTATAGTCTCAACATTGTGACCAATTAATTATAAAATCATCAAATGGTTACTCACCTCAGTATGAGCACACACAGAGCCACTAGTGTGTACGCGAGAAGAGTTCCGATAGACATCATGTCCACCAGATCCTTCAGATCAAAGATGAGAACCATTACTCCTGAGCAATAATTTTGTTAGAAAGAATCTTTTGAAAGAAATAATAATCGGAAAAGTTGCAAGTCTACTTGTTTTGGTACAAAACTTGGTTTTGTTAAATTTTCATGGGGATGCGTTGTTAATATAAAATCGGTTTGTACCTGTGCTTTCCGAAAAAGAAGGATTATATTAAAGTAATATTATCCTTTATGCCTTTAGTAAGGACACTATTTTTAAAAGATCTGTTCAAAAATCAAGCAATAGACTGTATTTTTTTTTCTTTCAAAAAAACTGTATTCTGACTATGTTTGTTGAATGATTTTCTAACGTTCATGTACTTACAAGAAACCACTCACAAAGCGCATGTGCGTAATTGCAACAAGCCCAGTGCGCCTACCTGCCAGAAGCCCGGATATCATTGTAGCAATAATGGGAGTCTTAAATCTCTTGTTGATGTTTCCCAAGCAGCGGAAGATGAGGCCGTCCTGCGCCATCGCGTATACGATCCTTGGCATCGGAAATAAACCGCCCATCAAACTATAACGTCACAAATTAATTGTCAGCTTTTGTGCAATTGTTAGTTGTACAGTAGAACTAGTACATAACTAATACGTTTATAAAATGTATTCAATCGCCATCTCCGCTTGCAACAGATTGCGCATCAACATGGGTTATCTGTTTCCATGAGTCACGACTTTGAGCTAGCTTGCCCAGTGTCGTCAAAGTGAGCTCGGTCCATGCCTGGATGTTGTCATACCATCGTCTTGGTGGTCAACCTCTTTTTCTCTTTCCGTTAACTTTACCTTCCATGCAGATTTTGTTGACTCCGTATTTTGATCTTTCAGTATGGCTTAAAGTTTTAAGTATTTTTATTTTGTTGTTGCTGCAATTGGGGGTAGCTTCGTTATGGTAGGCTAAGTAGATTTTCTATTTTCATGTGGTCAAGTAGCCTTTTGTTGGCCATGTTTTTCATGATGTGATTTTGGAAATCTGTGCGTTTTTTTTATTGTCACGGAGATCCAATTTACACATTCTAGACTGCATAGCACGACTGGTAAACTGTAAGTGTGGACAAGTTTAGATTTTAGTTTGATTGGGAGTATATGGAAATTAAAATCTTTTTATTCTTCTCATATGCTGCCTAGCCTAGACCGATTCGGTGTTGTACTGCAGTTTCTCCATCGTTGGTCGAAGATAGTTTGTGGTATGGGAATTCTGATCCTTGTTCTATTTGCTTTTCGTATACAGTGAGATTGAGTGAGTTGTCAATTGTATCGGTTATCAGCTTATCATACATTTGGTTTTGAACACATTTATTTAAATGCCAAATTTAACAGCGGTTTTCGACAGATTATTGAGGAATTCTTGTATTTACTGTTTAGAGTTGTTGATAAAATAAGACTGCATAGCTATCGAACAAAAATTTAGTTCGGATAGTTTCTTATTCTAGTTACTTTATTGTTTTCCGTTCTTTTATACCAAATCCGTTATCGCATACGGATGATAAATTCTCCTAATTTACCAACTTCTCAATGCAACAGTGTTTAGAATTTTAATCTATTTAAAGCAATTATGCTACCATCTCAAAAATGTAAACTTACCAAATAAGCTACTGTTGTTCAACATCATCAGTTGATCTAACGTTAGCATTGCTGGATGAGTCAAGTTATCAATGTAATGTTTACTACATTTGTGATTTTTAAAGTTGTTATTTTCACAACGATAATGGTCTTGTTATCAACAACATTACTTTGATAAGTTATTTTTTTCGTACCCAGGGTACACCTGATTGATAAGTTGGCAGTAGATCATTTTTATATTATTTCTTACAGTATTTTAAGTTTTGGTCGAGGTTTGACTGGAAAGCATTGGCTGATTTTTTAGCTAAATGGTTAAAAATAGCTTTTTGTCCGGAAATGTCCAGAAATTCTGGCAACACTTTTGCTTAACGCAAGTAATCTCAGAACCAGCGATATGTTTTTGGTTTTCCTGTACAGCTTATTAAACTTTTGCATTGCAACTTTTCAATATGAAGTGGTTGTGTATTTAGCAGTCGACATTGTACAATGTCGCGTCTTGTTCAAACAAACTGCTTGTGCTCAATGAGCACACAGAGAAAACGAACGAAACGAAAATACTTTACAAAGCAATTAAGTCAATCACTTATGCTGACTGAATTAATGTAGCCTATTAAACAAAATAAAATAAAATTGGAAAAGGTAACAATTAAACCTCGAAGATAAAGCGCATGTGGCTCCAATTGCGAGAGGGTACACTGCCCACTGCCACCCGATGAGATCAAACGCTTTTGGAAGGGGAGCACCGATGTCCATCTTATAATAAGGAATCATGAGGGTAAGCACGGTTGAGATTCCGACGTAGGCGACTAAGACAATCAACAGAGAAACAACAATCGAAATTGGAATCGAACGTTGTGGATTTTTAACTTCCTCGCCTAAGACAAGTTGAAAAATGTGTAATTTAACGATAGCGTTTTTTTTCCTTATTATTAGCCTACATTTTTCAAACAGAAATTGCTAAGAAACTTGTGGTCACTTAAGACTTAAAATTTGATTTAAGTTATCAATCATAATTTGCAATGACTTATCTGGTTAAAACAACCCCATGGATTATCACGTCTTGCGTGGGTATCAGTAGCTTACAAGATTGTTATAAATATAAATAGTTATATAATATAAATATAAATAAAGTCTCGATTATAAATACAGTGACATCAAGTACAACAAAAATCTTTTTGTATGCCAGTGAAAAGTAAAATATATACCCAAGCTGTGATAAGTTTAGGAGTTGACTGGAGTAGGCTAAAACAAGGCTACCCAATTGTTTTAGATAAAATAGTAGGCCTACGCGAGGTTGATTTTGACTCATTCTTAATGCTACCCTTCTGAGGGTTAACGAAAGTAGCAGCAAAAAACTTGAAAATATGAAGTCGTAAACTTCATAAAAGTTTTTTGTTTCTACTGCAGAGTATACCTGTTGTGGCAATGATGTCGAAACCGACGAATCCAAAAAAACAAGTTGCCGCCCCTGACATCATCCCAGAGAACCCATAAGGAAAAAATCCTCCACTGCCGAACCGTGAAGAAAGAGTGCAGTTATCCTTCCCTGAATTGAAAGCAGTATACAGTTGTCTGTTCATTGACAGTCATCATGTGTTTTCATTTGTGTCCAATATAATCCGCATTTCCTTCCTTGCACTTCAGGTTTCAAATTAATTTACAGAATAATTTTGTTCGGAGGTATTTGCTATTACATTAAGAAAATTTTAATTTGATCTTGGATACCTGTTTGTCTTGAATGACGCACTGTAAGATTATTGTATGACTATTGCACTGTATATAGGCTGTAAGTTTCTACATCGGTTATGGCACACGACTAGTCGGCGTGAAGGCTACAGATGCCATTGCTAAGAAGCATAATCTTTTTTATCAAGCACTGATGCCCGCTGGTACAAACTAATTTCTTATTTATAAAGTAAGAAGGTTTGGAACTTAATAAGTTAAGTTTGAAATAGTATACTGCATTATCATTTTGAAATTTACCTGCAACTACTGACGTCATGTTGGCTTGATGACTTACGTTGCAACTGTAGTTCAAGCTGTAAAAGAGAATTTAAAACCGATCATTACGACCAATCAATTTCTTTACAAACTAAAAAGTCCGAAAAAATAGCAAAATGAAGACTGTGTTGTACACATTTGTGCTAATGGTTTTTGAACTACTACTTTTTGCACTGCTAAATGGATGGATGGTCATTTTATTTTTGTTTGGATGCGAAACGTAGCCTACATAAAACAAAAACGTAGCGTACAGTGTGCATCCAATGAGAGAGTGCGAAAGACCGTAGCCCTAAAGCAGGGATATCTAGGGAAGGGGATACGAAAGCTTTTAATGCGTCTGAGAGTAGAAGGGCTTCTGTTTATCGTAAATAATCTCTGTTTACCGTAAAATGACAATTGTCACCGACAGTAGTTTAATAAATCTTGTTATGATAACCTGCATTGCGCTATTAGCATCAGGCCTGGATACTCACTGCATTCTCATGGTTGCTTGTTAATTGAACTACTCGTATACTTGCTTTACATCTAGCCGACTACAAAGGATTTGTTAAGAGAAACAGCTTACTGGTAACTTTCAACTGTCTTTCCAAACATGTAGGCAGTGCCGGTCTTTGGGGTGTGCAAACCGTGCGATCGCACAGGGCCCGCAAATTAGGGGGCCCGCAATTTACTCAGAAAATGCAGTAATTTTGTCATTTCCAATGGAAAAATTCAACAAGTGAATTCAACAAAGGAATTAGCAACAAGAAAGACTCAATGGGTGCAACCTATTTCGTCCCCTGAAAAGATCGAGAAAAAAAAACAACATGGCCGAAGTTGCTGATCGGAGTTGCCGCAAACATTTCAAATTTCTCTCGATCTTTTCAGGGGACGAAATTTGATTTTGTTAACTCCGATTTCAGGGTACGAAATCGGGGTACGAATTTTTCAGGGAACGAAATAGGTTGCATCTAGACTCAACATAGCTTTATTTCCAAAAAACGCCCAAGAATGCATGATCTTATTCTTTTGCTATGCCACTGGACAGCACCATTTTACAGTAGGATAATATTCATACCCAAATTTTGAACATGCTCTCAAAATGCCCCAAATTCAAAGTAATATTTCAAAATTTTCTGGGGGAGGCCCCCCAGACCCCCGCTGCTGGATGTCAGACCGTCAAACCACCCCCTCCCCTTTCAAAATAGGCCTCCCCAGCTACGCTACTGAGTTGAATCATTGTCATTGGGGCCCGCAAATCATATTCCGCACAGGGCCCGAAATACCCTAAGACCGGCACTGCATGTAGGCTATTCTTTATACATCCTCCACGTAACATTTGCTAACTGTCTTCTGTGGCTTACTGTATCAGCTGAACTACAAAACTTTCTGTAATTTTGAAAAGGACCGCATGTTTCAAGCGCTACCAACTACCGCCCTGGTAGTGTCATAAGAATAAGGCAATCGCTGTGAGCCTTTGCATCCCCTTCTTTAGATATCTCTGTCCTGAAGGCGTAGGAGGTCGTCGAGTCTGCACTCTCTCATTCAAACAGTTATAGCCTACGAAAGAAAGTATTGCTGAAGAAACGCTGGCTTGTGATATAAAGCCTGAAACTACATATTTGGTAGCCTACCAAGTCGTTTCGCTACATAGACATGTGGTATAGAATACACACTACACAGAGCCATTGAGAGCATAATTTGAGTCGGGTACCAATCAGACACCTGCATAAGACTTTATACAATAAACAGTTCTTTCTTCCAATCTCCAGCCTCCCTGGAAAAATTCAGGATGCTTAAAAAGTTTTGACCAACATCTATTTTCCTAATGCTGTTCATTTATTCTATTTTGCAAAACTTTTATTTTGCATCTATTTGCGAGTTTGTTTGTTTAATTTTGAGTAGTTTTTAGTGATTGTGTCGTACAATGAGTAACATTATAGCGGTTGTTAATTTCAAATTCAATTATTTTAACCATGATTTCAATTTTAGCCCTGATTTCGGATGCAGTATGATATTCTAAAACCTCTGGTATAAATTTTATGAAATTTCTATCCAAATCCCCAAAATAAAAATTATTATTTAGAAGAACTATATTTACGTCGCGAAAAATAAATTGTTTCATATCGCGTTTCAGTAACTTTTGGAACACGCGTTTAAAGTTCAACCACTTTTTTTTACTTTTCTAAAACTCGCCAACATGATACCAAGCACACACAAATAGTTTTTATGGTCTGGATTTTGCGGTTACAATAAAGTTGTTATTACGATTAGTGTGCATGACTATGCGCATGAGTAAAAGCGTGACGTCAATGCAATTTGCAAACAGTTTGTATAAAGCTTGTTACATTTACAGAGTCGTGGGTTTTGTGGAGGTGGTGGTGAAAGTCATTTCGGGTGGGAGGGGTGGAGGTTTTGGATGGAAATTTCAAAAAAATTGTGCCAGAGTTCTGAGCATGTTCTGTATCGGAGAATGAAGGCTGCAGTTAAATTTGAAAACTTTTGCCAAATAAGCTTCCCATCCCCCTAGTAATATAGACTACAGTAGTTTGGTTATCTAAGAATGCTGTGTTGCAGATTTTCATCTTAAGTTGAATAAAGTCAAATTGCGATAACAACGTTCTATATCGGCGGGTAATGGAGAACTTATAATAATAATGATAAAAATAACATTTCTATAACGCAACATCCACAGTGTAAACTATGGTCGTGGGCGCAGTGTACACGACGATGGTGATAAAGAACTTTAAGAACTTACAAGGATTGAACGTCTTCTTGCTTCTGGCTCCAGTTGCTGAAGTCTGCTTTCAAGCTGCCAGCAACGATAACGAATAGAATAACAACAACGTTAACTACGGTGAAGATCTTACTGAAGAGTGCGGACTCTTTAACCCCGAAACATAAAACCGCTGCAGATAACAAATCAAATATTAGTGAACATCATAACACACGAGAATTGTAAGTATAGGGTAAAACATGCCCAGAAAGCACATCATCATCATAGGGAAGGCACAATTGACACTATTGCGATTGTTTGTTAAATTACAGTAGGCACCATTGCTCGTTAAATTTGTGGACAGGAGAAATGTGCGACAAGTCACAATATCTACCTTGCTTAAACAAAATTCGAAAAAAATTATTTTCGCTCGATTGAGTTCAATTAAGTTTATTTAAAGTTAATTTCGATCTATTAGAATCCATTGTAGATCAATATGGGTTTTCAAGTCTCAACCAATATTAAATTTAACCCTTGCTAGGAGTGAATTTCATCCAGCCATAGTAACCAAGAGAGTCAGTTTGATAAAAACAAAAACAAACTACCGTACATGATAAATGCACAAAATTTGATAAAAAAATTTATAAAACCTGTAAACTATTTAAACAGTCGGCAAGAAGTAAACGAGAGTAGGCTAAATAGTTTGAGACCGTCTGTACTGGATCATCTTCAGTTCAGGCTGAAGGCAAACGACACAAATATGGAGACAGTGGGGGAATTTTTTTATTAGACAAATCCAAAAAGTACTGGGAATCCTAATAAACATGCTTAAGCCCACTATTACTGCTCCCGATATTGTGTGATACGTATCCTGAAGTTAGTCACCCAACTAAAAAGTTAATCTTTTGTTAAGTCATGTAAAAACGTACAATCTAAATAGTCACCGGTTAATATAAGAATTATCGCAAAAGCAAAAAAATCCGGATATTCCGCAAAGCCAGGAACATTTATGTGAAGGTAGGTCATGCTAAAGTTCCGGTATCTTCCTCCAATCAAAGCGTCTACGTTTTCACTCCAAGCGCGCGCCACACTTGATGTGCCTAGAAAAACATTACGCTGTCACTTGTTTTTGCTTTTTAATGTAGTATTATATTGATTAATCCCAAAAATTTTTGGTTGATAAATTAAGTTGTTAAAATACTACAACAAAATGTTCGTAGTGATATTTCTTTGTTGTGAAATGCTTCTTTCAGCCGTATATACCTGAACATATAGCCTAGATAACTTCTTCCATTGGTCATAATTTATGCATCGTTAATAATAATTACAATGTCAATGGTAGTCTAGTTGAAACATAACAAAGTCAACCCCGTTACTCATTTATGTCTTCCGGGTTATTTATCATACGGTAATATGCTCTACCTATGAAGCACATCACTAAAAAAACAAAACAAGTATCATTATTTTTACAATCCAAAAAAAGTTATTTCAAAAGCAACAGCCAGTTCGTTATACTTTAAGATTTAACAGAAAAAGTAACTTATAAGCTGCAGTGAGCTTTTTAGCTAAGAAAACACTTTTGATTAGGTTAAGCTGACATTTTCATAGAAGGTGTTTGAAATTTTTTGTTTTGCAGGAAGCTACATTAACCCTTTGCTTTTCAACGTTTTTTTGGAAGTTAACTGCTCAAGGGGGGGCCGTTTTTGGATCAAATTCAATCAGCTGTTACGTGTTATCCGCTGATGCTATTTGAACAGAAGTTGCACTGGTGTGAAAGCAAATCATTTGTATATAAGTTTGAAAAGTCATTATTTTAAAATTTTATATGTTAAACTTGATATTTCAATTTTTGCAAAGGTACCCAAAAACGACAATTTTGATTTAACTTGCCGCTATTTAATTACCGTGCTAATCCGATTTCATGCAAACTTCTGAATAACAAAGAGCTCGATCGAACGCACGAAGTGTGTGTGCGGTGTGCCGAATCATTGCATTGATTAGAATTTACGACTTGCGAGCAAATCTTATTGTAAGCTACTCACTGATTCTAAAATAGTTACAATCAAAGTAACATTGTTACACGAATTTGAAAAAAAAACAAAACTGCGTTTGTTGTCTTACATTTTTATCCTAAACTAATGCATTCCCAAACTCATGGCTAGCTTCTAGTTTTATGGAACCAAATTTCTCATAAGTAACACCTTAGCCTGCTTGAATAGCTGTTTACATCTTCGTTTGTGTATTTAGGTCTACAATTGAGTTTGTAGTATGAATATTTTTAGTAGAGAGAAGACAGTTGAACAAGTTGTTGAAATTATCTGAAATTTCTAAGTTCAAATTAGGTGCTTTTGAAATTGTGGATTTGTGTCAAGTCGCATCACAAATATCATGCAGGCCACATCATAAGTCATTTCGCTTACGGGTGTTTATAAACATGACTCATAAATTACATCCACAAAAAATACAGCATTTATATCAACAAAGCTAAGTTCGAAGCTCACTTTTTATTGAAGATTGTGTCAATCAATTCGAAATAATGCAACAGCGAATTGCCGCCAGCGTCGAAATAATGCAACAGCGAATTGAGGAACGTGCGTAAACAAAGGAAATGTGAAATAACCCACAGTCAGCAAATCTACATAAATTTAACGTTTACAAATGTTGAATCAATGTAAAAGGACTGGATTGCTGACTGGGTCCTTATTGTTTGAAGCACTAAAAATACGCGTAATATCGACAACATCAGCAAGGCAGTGATTATGTTTCTGGCCAAAAAAAAAAAAATAACTTTTGACTTCAAAGATAAAAATGATTATAACGAAGCTTCAAAGTTTGTCGTAAAACATTTTACAGAGATACAATAAACATAATCATTTTGTGCCAGATTGTGAGAAGACTTCCTAGATTCTTTCCAACCATTTGCATGATTGCAAATTATTTTCTATAACTCTATATTGCTAAAAAATGGCTTCTTTGTTGAAACAACGTGGCTACAATTCTATAAGAAATTCTTAGGCCTACTACATTGAAGTAATGAAATTTTTTTTGTGATTTTGCTGATGACGTTTTACAATATCCGAGAAGTAAAAAATAATAATGATGAATTATTTTATAAAACCGTGGTTTGCAAGTGCTTCACAAAAAATTGTTGAGGGAAAATTTACTATTAGACGTAAAACGTTTGTAAAAGAAAATTGTCGGTTTACGTATTTATAATGTTTATTGCGCTGTTATCGAATTATAAACTGCCTGTATTGTCTACCTTTGTGGTTGCCGGCCAGCTTAGAGCAGCATGCAAACCATGCGTTTTTGGTATTTGCATCGTGTTATGATTCTCGAAAATCTCCCACAAGGTCTTTATTTTTATCGTGATATTTTTGTGCCTTGTCTGTCCTGAACTTGAAGTCATTGTGCAGCACAATCCACACCGGTTTTTAGACTCAGTCTTCATTGAAAATCTTTTGTGTGGTGCATCATTTCAAGTAGTGTCTTCCCCTAAACTGTTACACAAATCGCCCAGAACCAGAACCATCGTGTTATCTTACAGCAGTTGAGAGCCCGTTATTGTATGTGTGGAATTATTACTGTAGATGTCTGACTAAATTCATGCCAAAGTTGAGCAAATTCTGCTTTCGGGATCCTTGCCGTTATTTACGGTATTTTTTGTTGATAAGTTTGGGCAGCATTTTTCCAAGATAAATGAAGACATCGGTATTGTTCGTCACTTAGATTTAGTTTTCTCAGCATTGTTTATTCATTCTTTGATCCACTAGTTTGTCCCACTTTTGGTATAATCGGATCGTTTATAGCCTAAATGGCGGGTCTTCACAATAGCCGGCCTCTTATACATTGGCGCAACGTATTCAGATGTTGAATCAATGATGAAGAAAGCTGATTTGTTGTTTGTCTTATGTGACGCCTAACTTTATGCCTCGTCTACAGTACAAAATATTTTGTAATGTACATTGTGTACATTGTACATTTTGTTTGTAGGCCTACATTACAAAATATTTTGTAATGTAGATGAAGCATTATCATCTTTATTTTGCGCTCTTTGGAACAAAACACAGTGCACTGTGAAACAAAAATACAGGACATAACAACAAGTAGGCGACATAAATCAGTGAAGGGACGCCATCGAGTTAGCTGCTACGTGTAAATGAAGCCTATCTCATAATTTTGAGTATCTCACAATTACTGTTTGCAAAAACGCTATTTCTCCGGCTTCTCCCAAAAGCATTTGCAGTGATACATTTCCTCAATTGCAAGTTTTGTCAATGAGAGCATTTCCATAGAACGTTTATTTCGAAACCAAGTTTTCGTGTCTTTATCCAAGAGAAGATTTCTTATTGTAACGTTTTTTATTCGTCAATGAATATTATCTGCTTGAAACAACTGTTTTGAATAGTTTGTGGCCTCCATAGTCTACTATTTTGATCGTGGATTGCTATTCTTCTTTGTAGAGCTGATAACGCAAAAAACGTTTGCTATTATTGTTTCTAATTAACAGCTTTGCGATCACTGGCTTTTCTTTGTAGCATAAGAAATAACGCGCTTTGTATTATTGAGGTCAAACCAAACAAAAGAAAGCAAGAGAATGCTTCTCTCTGCTCGCGCATATCGATGCACGAAGCAATTATGAGCTTATGGCTTGTCATCGCAATGTAATCCATTTCACGCTTTGCTGGAAGTTAGCTAGAAATAGCAAAAATTCACCAAAATCTTGAATTTACAAGAAAACTACACAACTTTTAGCATCAAATTTAATATCATCAGATCCGCCTGGCAATTTTAGGAAAAGTCAAGAAAAACCAAGTGCATGGCGTTACTGTGCTTCAAATAATTAAAGGAAATATGAGGGGGGGGCCAAATCCGGCCTCCCTTTGAGGAGCAAAGTGTTAAGCTGTAACTATAACATATTTTTACATGCACGTCTTAAACCATTACAGTTTTGCCACCTTTTCCTTATGATGGTTTTGTTGCTGTATTTTATTTCTACAGTATCGTTTCTTTTGCGTTGCAACAAAGAAAAATAAACTGAATTGAATTGAATACTGCACGGCGGAAACTAAAGTGAGCCTACAGTCGGACAAATTGTTTCAAGGAAAGTTTTATTACCACGCATTTTAAGTATACATTCAAGCCCACTAAACCCAATCTTATTGCAACCAAGTCAACCTTGGTCAAAAGCCAGTATAGTTTCACAACAGTTGGAAACCATCGAAAGCAGGAGTCGCTACAGACAAGCAGCCGACCCTGATGATTCAAGGTGAATCCTATTAGTATATTTTGGAGCAAAATTGATAAGATGTAGTTGTTGTAGTTAAAAACAACAATCTGTTTAATTTTTCCAATCAAATTTAAAAATTTTATGTGAGATAATCACCAATGACGTATTCCAAAATTAGATTCCAACCAATCACAAACGCCCACATTTCACCAACAGTGATATAACTGTATACGTAAGCAGATCCAGCTTTTGGAACGCGCGATCCAAATTCGGCATAACAAAGCCCTGGAATAAAAACAATGCATTTACTTTGCTTGTCCGTTAGTAATTACACTTAAGTCTTATTTCTCTTTAGTTTACTTTGCACTTGCGCATTGCAAGAATACAGCTGCAGGTATGATCCAATTTAGTAGTAAACGCTGAAACAAAACCAACAAAAGGAACAAGTGCCAAGCCAGAATATTTGAAGGGTTTATTTGATGTAGTCCAAAGCTCGTTCATTGACCGTTCACGGTCACAATCCGAACATTTCAAGTCAAAACGATAAACCTGTTGGCACAATTAGTAATTTACAAACAACTACGAGTTTCTTGACAGGTGCTTGTTTTTGAAGTGACATGGGCAATGGAGATAAAAAAAATTCCACAACTACTACAAAAAGCAGAAAATCAGAATGGAAAACTCATATAAAAATACAATAAGCCAGAGGCCCTCAATCGGAGATACACTTATACTCTAAACGTAATTTTGTTCTATAAAGAGACCAAGTTACTAAATCAGGGGTCAATTTACTCAACTATAGGGATCAATTTACCAGGGGTCAATTTGATAAACACTCAAGTTCTGATCTCAAAATAGCTGGTAAAGGTAAATTTATATTTAAGAATTCAGCAAGAAGTAATGAGAATATGAAAGTTAAAAATGTTGCAGTAGACTAAACTATTTCTACTACTCAGTTTTAAGTAAATTGTCACGTTCTTGATTGGGCTTTTTGAAGGGCTCTTCTCTGTGCTTGCCACAAAGCGGCTTTAACCGCGAGTAGGCAACTGATTTTCTTATGACACTATATTTATTTTAGCCAATTCGACTTGTCCCTTTTAGTCAAGTTTAAACTAACTATTAATCATGTTTGTATGTTCGATTTAGTATTTGTGTCAATGGAAAAAGTCAAGAAATAATAGTATTTTTATTTCAGATTTTGTTAGGTCAGGAAAAACGACTTGCTTTAAATTTTTAGGTCAGTAAAGGTTTAGCTGTAATGACTACAATTGCCAATAACCTCTTTATTGAAACAAAGCAATATAAACAAGCCGCTGTTTTTTTTATATATGAGCAGATAAAAATGCAACACCTGCCATGACGCTTGCCAAGGCAGCGACTAGGAATGAGAGAATGATGGACGGTCCCGTCTTGTCTCTAGCTACGGAGCCTGTCAGCACGTAAACGCCAGCTCCTGCAAAAGTGATTCCAGACATGAGATTTCTTCAAAATGTGAAAGAAAAAGAGAAATTAGATTTCAAAGCGAAATGTTTTCAAAAATAAAATTGTAAAGTTTGTGATACCTCTTTCATGTTGGTCAATCAAAAATTACCATACAGTAGATCCAATTACCGCACAACAGTTTTTCCTTGGTGGAAACATTAGACCAGCGTTTTTCAACTAGTGTAGCCTACTATAATCGACTTTGGCGGTGCTGAAAAGCAGGGACGCAGCCACGAGAGTGCTTGGGAGAGCAATCACCACTAAAAAAAAACAATCTACCTGCCCTTCAAAAAATGTGTTTTCAACTGTACTAAAACGTTTTAATGATATTGTATTACATGTTGAATGACCATATAGACAAATAAAACCTAACAACCAGATGGCATTTAACATAATAACATAAAAACAAACCATAAGTTACAAACGTTTTCGACCATCCTCATGTTAGCCCTTGTCAAATAACCAACTGACTGATGTTCTTCATAAATTGAAATTACAGATCTGATCTACATACAAAAAAATCGAGAAAAAAAACGCATGGTTAAAAAAAATCACCTCTGCATCAAAATTGTATGTTGAATGACGTTTCATAAATGTTTGGCTGGATTCAGTGGCTATATTTTTAAACAAAATTTTTATTTCAAATATTAAAATGCTTTCCTCCCCCACAGTTGCATTAGCCCTTAAATTTTCTTTCTCGCCATCCCACTGCTGAAAACGGAAAAGTGCTAAACCAAAACCTTTGCTAAGTACATGACAGTGTAGTCAAATGCCCACCTTTAATCAAAATAAAAACGACATGCAATGTAGCAATCGAATGTAAACAATAGTTATGTGGTAGTACGTTTTGTCGAAACAGCAGAGAAAACACAGAAGTTTGTACACTCTTCACATAGAAAGAGTTTTCCGCCCAAATCAAATGCTTCCACGCTCCATTTTTGAACAGACGCATAGTTTGCGAGACACCATCGGGAAATATTTTAGGCAAGCAATCACTAGAACATAGGAGCCCACCAGTGGAATTCTGGGAGAGGTCGTTATGGTGCTTATCTGGCGTGTACGACTGTACGTATAAGTGCAAAAAGTTAAGAAGAAAAGTAAGAAAACGTTAAAAAGCGCTGTACCATCAGACAATTCTCAGCTGCAACAATTACAGTCTTTTTCTGTTTGCAACTTATTCAGTTAGGTAGGCTATCTAGAAGGGTGCAAGGGACATCTATTATGAGCGCAATATCAAAGTGTAAAAAGGTTGAAAAGTTTCCAGTAATCATCATGCCTTAAGATTCACACATACAGTAGTAAACAGTTTGTACAAAATGTGTCATTGTCACTGGGCAATAGAAACTCCAGCCAAGCTACGTCACTGAACTTACCCAATGTACTTCCGACACCGAGAGCGACAAGATCGGTTGTAGTCAAACATCGATGCAGTTCGGTGTGTTGTGATTCATCCCTGGCAGCCACTAATGTCTTCCTGCGCATCAACCGACTGCCTATTGATTGGGGCATAGGCATCACGACTCACAATGAAATGAATAAATATTAAAAACTTGATGAACCTTAAAATTAGCGTAGCATCAAAGTTGATAATGTTACCTAACATATCGGTAAGCAAAATCTTTTATCTTGCGTTGAATACCAAGCAGTGCTTTATTAAAACTGCAAAAACCAAAATAAAACGATAGCCTATGCTACGATAACAGCTAGCACACTGTGTATTTATAGATGTTAGAGAGAATGATATAGGAAATTTAGACACTTCCAAACCCTGCACATGAACTCCACTACAAATTGCTGTACTATGAACGAAAACAAAGAGTAGGATTACGACAAACTTTTAGAATTGCTGCTGTGGTAAGAGGCTTCTTACGGACTTAATGAACAAGTGCGTATCTATGCTTTGAAAAATTAATCGATTTGAAACAGTTTCATTCGGCAAACCTTCAAGTACTGTCCACTCAGTATATGACATCGAAAGACGTCAAAATTATGTAAGGTATCAACTATTTCCGTCAATCTATTTCCCTGTTGATCTGGATTTACCCTAATCTGGATGTATCGACTAATAAAAACAAAGTTTATTAGACTAAAAGCCTACGTATAATTTTCTCAAATGCTGAGTGTATAAGGCATGATTAACTGATATAATTAAGAGGATGCAAAGTTTCAACTATTTCGATGTTCTTCAGTTCAATTATAAAATCTTTTGTTGTGAAGAAACGATACAACACATCATGTGACGTGATGCAACAGCCGACTGCTTTACTCCGATTATGGTTATGTTATTTTTCAAAAAGTAAGTTTCACATCTCCATGATTTAAAATTCCTAATTTAAGGCATGGGCCTACTTCACCTCTCATCTCTATCGGCACTGGGATAATTCAATTTTTATCTTAGTTTTTGTTTGTCGTATCCAGCCTCACACCCGGTGGTTGACGATTTAGATTAAGTGGACGGGAAGGCAAGGAAGCCAATCTTCGTGTCCACCTTAAGGCATGCCTTTGAGTGTTCTGCCAAAGACACAGCCGCATGCTTTTGAACGGTGTCGAACCGGTGCCCTTTCGAACGTTGTTCCAGGGTTCTTACCACTCGGCTATGCAGCGGACGTTAACTTAGTATTGTTGCGTGAACAATGCTTTGCGGATGTAAAACAAGCGTGCCTTATTTTTGCCACCAACTTGGGCATTGTAAATCAATTTGATTGGATAAACGAGACGAGAAAAAAAATTGCAAAGACAGACAAAAACGTATGGTCTTTTCTTCGTTTTGAGGTAGCAACTGCAAGTGCTCCACTCAATCCATAACTGACTCAAGGTGTACAGTAAGTAAAATGCTACAGCATTCTCTCTCTCTCTCTATCCATCTCTATCTTATTGTTAGTGTAGCTAAGCTTATTCACTCGAACTCACGTTCATGTCAAATAGATTAAAATTTGATTTTAATATTTTTTGCAAATTGTACCAACAAAGTTTCTAATTTTTTATTTGGAGTGATTAATTTTATAGGAATGAAATTGAAACACAGCTTTACTGTGATTAAAAGCTATTGGCTATTTTGTTTCAACCACTATACGTGTATCTTTTGTCTACTGTTGTGTCAACATAGCTCAGATCGATTTTAATATTTAAGCTATAACTTATTGTTCTTTCCGCTATTATGCATGGCCTGGAATTCTATGTTTTCGGTAATTGCGTAAGCGCTAAATGACCTACTCACAGCTTAAAGTGAGCTTCCCAGTTGATAACAGTTCGCCCTTGACCTTTTATAATTACATGTTCTTTCTTCAATATAATCATCTACTTTATATTGGTCGGCAACGAGACTATCACTAATAAAACAATTTCCATAAATCAGTATAAAATCACTGCAGATAAAGAAAATTGCTTTGACTGGTTTATTGTATTTGTTTCAGAATATCGAATCTGGCGTTTCAATAAGTAAGGAAGCAGTTGCACCTGAAAGTTGTATGTTCTACAGTACCCCAACAAGCTTTCTCATCTTTTGCAACAACCTAGCCAAGGACTTCAAAATGATGACTTATTTTCAGATCTATGTTGAGTATTTTCAGACAACATTTGTAAATCCTGGAACCAATAGACACATTTGAGTAATTTTATCCCAACTCCCGTTCCTTCCAACCAACTCTAAGCTTGCATTTGCATATCAGCGCTAGTTGGTTATTACTAATTGAAAACTTCCGATCATGTCTACTCCATCGTTGAAAACATTCGATTTGACGTCTTGCTGGCACAGGTGGCGCACCAACTTTGTTTTTCTACTCTTTGCTGGCAAATCGTCAAGTGGTTTAAAAGTCCTCTACCCGGAACCACCAACCCCGTCGTCGCTACAGCATGATTGCTATCGTAACAACTACGGATGAAAAAAGAAAACAAACCTATACAAATATCAAAGAGGAAGTAACGCGCATTGGACACGCCTGCGTAAATTGCTTGAGACTCTCAAATCAACACTTAAAAAGCTGCCGTTGCTGTTCTATCGCAGAAGTGCCAACATTTTGAATGACTTGTAACCTTGCCGACTTTCCAAAAATGCATTTTTGGATCACAACTTGGACAATAATCATGTCGTTTGGCTTTCTTAATTTAGTAGTTTTACCCTTTGATGCATTAAATTCATATCCTAAGCATAAATGTACCACAGGTGGGGACTTTCCAAATCACATCGAAAGAAGGCATCCGTGTATTTTAAAGTATTGGCTATAAGGATTATTCTATGACAAGACTACTCTTTAACAAACAACAAAAGGAAATGTTGCTGAACAAATGATTTGTTTGAATCTATGATCTAAGATTGAGAAAGCCTCTGAATTTTTGAAAGGTACTCCTGGAGGGTTTGGAAACTTGTAGAGACTTTGAACCACCGACGCAGACCTGGTTATCGAAATTGGTCGAATGAAATTTTCGATTATCGAAGTGTTGTTGTCTGAATTATTCGTAGGTGCCGTTGAAAGGAGAACAGTCCTGAAAAATACGTTCCTCAAGCGCACATCTAGAGATCCGTACAGGCTGTTCGATTTTGATCTAGCCATTTCTTCGAGTTCAAAGTGGGGCGCTTATCCATGAACCGCCAGAGCGGACAACTCCTTTCAACCTACAAAGCTAATTAGAAGCCTATTCTACTTTCACGGCAATTATGGATCGATTGATTGAATCTTTATCCTCGGACTGGGAAAGCTTCTTGCAGAGCTTAATCCTGGCAGTTTCGCATACTTGTAGAGGCTTTGAATCACTGACGCAGGCCCGGTCACCGAGATTGACAGAGTAAAGTTCCCGATTGTTGATGTCTTGTTGCCAGGGAATTATTCCACCATTTAGATGCCGCTGAATGGAGAACAATCCTTAACGTGCGTTGCTCAAGCGCATCCCCAAAGTCGAACCACTTGACCTTGAAGCTTCTTCGTTCCAGAAGTCACGCGCAAACTGACTGAGCTATCGGGGGGGACGATTCTCTTCTTTCAATCTTTTAATCACTCAGTGAAATACGAATTTCAAAATTAATTTTGTACATAAATTCGTACGACATCACTAATTAATGTAAATAATGTGACACAGTGACGTTTTTAAAGTCCATCTACCAGTGAAAGCTTATGCTTGATAGCACTGATCAAAATTTGGCAAAGTGGTGGGCCTACTGCTCAGATGTTTGGAAAAATTATGCCAAGTATGGTAGCGTAAAGATTACATAAGTAAACTAACTCTAATAACCAAGTGTACAGGAACGTCAGACTGATACCGTCGGTGACTGGGTCTTTATCAAGGTTCTAAGCTTCTGGTTGTATGCCAAACTTCTAAAATTATGGGAGGTAAAGATTGACTTCTATGAAGACCAGTAACGTATCATAGTGATACCACTGTTTAACGGAAGTGTTACCATAAACGTTAATCAGATTGGAAGCTGGTTGCTATTGCTGTAAACATGTCTAACGCCACCAGGTGTTTCAGCAAAAGCGAAAGAATGCCAACATAAGAACGCTACGCATAAAATAACATTTCAATGCCTAGTTATGGAACACGTAGCCTACAGTAGTAGGTTAATATTACTATCCTTGGTTGGGAGGTCAGTAGATTAACGATACAAACCAAAGAACAGCGCTCAAGTTATCAAACGTACATCTGGTGTAACAGCATATACGATTAATAAAAATATGAACATTTATCGTCTTAGTTTGGGGCGAGCAAGTTACTTCAGCACTATACCCTTGGATTGGGCATAAGATTCTGTACAAACTGATAACAACTTCACCCATCTTGTTTGGGAAGAAAGATTAATTTCATAATGATTGGTAGACTTATTTCCATGTAACCTGAGGTGACTTTATTGGGTTTTTTTACTGAAGTAACCTCTCCGTGACAAAGTCCAACGCACATCACGCAAAGAAAAGTAATGATTTATCAATACATATTCATTGGCCTAGCATAGGCCTACCTTACAACTTCTTGATCGGAAGCCACCCATTCTTTATGAGTTGTTGGCTGTTTGTTCTGTTCTTCTTAGCCAATGCAGTTTTGTTTGAGGGAGATACGAGTGGCATCTCATTGCAAGTCGAAAGATGGCGTGTTTAGTGTTTCCTCTTTCTGACTTGTAAGGGCTGATGATGACATCGGAGGTGTGGTAATTCCACGTACAACGTTATGCAGAAAAGCAACAAATAAAAATAAACAAGAGAACTTCAACAATCAATTTTTGTGAAAGTAAAACTTGTTGTGGAAACAACGTCTCTGCCCTTTCATGATATCACGATGACGTCATTTAAAACTGCTGTACAAGGCGTTGAAGTTGAGTCATAGACAGGGGGTTGATTAATTGGCCCGGAACGGCAAGGGAGCGAATGAACAAAGGCGAATAACTGAAACAAAAAGAGCAGAGCACTATTTTAGGATTTAGAAAGTAGAGTTAATTCCTTTGTAACTACACAAACCCATAATACAATAATGGTGACTTCACAAATCCGCTGTCAACTTGTACGAAGTGTATTAACCTATTCTCAATCAAGCCATTTCTGGTTTCATGATGAAGTGCCGAGAAATACAAAAGTGGAATGTTAATAGATGAAACGACACTCATATACTTAAATAAACTAAGTAGGTATACAAAAACAATCACCTCATGTAGAAATAATAAAGGGCCTGGCTGAAGCTTACTGCTGGACATCCATCGTTTCTGCAGGCTTGAATGTAGGTGAGAGCGGAAAAGAGCATGAAAGACTGGCATTCACGACGACCGGATGCGACAAGTATGTTTCCAGGGAGACAGTAGTATTATTGTTGTTATAGTTGCGATGGGGTGATCCACCAAAATGTTTAGGAGGTATCGGAGGCGGCAACTTGAAGCCAACTTTGCTTGGAGGGGGTGGAGGAAGGGGATCATCATATGATGTAAATGTTGTCGATTCTTCAGGGTACAATGACGGCTTGGAAG
This sequence comes from Aplidium turbinatum, assembly GCF_918807975.1. NCBI lineage: Eukaryota > Metazoa > Chordata > Ascidiacea > Aplousobranchia > Polyclinidae > Aplidium > Aplidium turbinatum. Next base: position 27,123,468 of record NC_137475.1, on the reverse strand, counting down.
GTGGAATTGGTGGAGTGTAGTGGTTGGAAATTAGTGCAGGAGTGGGAAAAGTATCCTCGTCTATCGGGGGAGGAAGGGGGAAACCATCTTCAGCAGGTGGCGGAGGTAAAGAGTTTTCAACGCTAGGTGGCAAAAAGTTGTTTCCGACTGTAACAATAAATAAAAGTAATTATCATCTGCCTTTAAGATTTAATCATTATATTAATGAAAAATTAAAACACAGCTCGTGAACAACTAGCCTATAACTGATTTGGCAGATTGGAAAACAAAAATTAGCCAAAGCTATATTAATAACAACATTGTCCTCTAGTTTGGTATCAGTGTTTAATGCAATGAGACTCATTCAGCAGAAGCCACCTGATGTAATAATTAACAACAGTATTGTTTAAGTGCTACATTCATTGATGAGGATTCAAAGTAAATGACTTGCGCGTGGTTTTACCACAAGAAAAGGAGGGCTGCACAAAACTCTAACCTCATCTACTCGTCTCAAGCTTCACAATCCAAAGGTAACGCGTGTCCAAGACGATTGGGTGAAGTTAGAGATGCAGCAAGATGACTATGTTGTTTTCTATGTCACGTTATGTTCTTAGACACGCCTTGCTACTTTGATACTAGGTGGTGCCTCCCTATCCATCCAACTGCGTTCAGTGAAGAGTTTCTATTTCAGTCTACTACGCACTCAGATTTTTCATATAACAAGCTTGATAATGCTATGTGACTTATTGCTGAGGCCCAGACAGTAATTGCTAACGCTACTGGCCAGAGCAGACCTGGGAGTAACAAAAAACTAGGAATTTTTCTACGTTCCTAATAAACTTCAGAGTACCTAAACCAGAACCTTTCTATGGGGAGCAGTTTTAACATCATGTCGCCATTGCCAGAGTTTATTACTATGCATAAGAAATAAAGTAATGATTTTGAAGGTCACTATCGTCTATTATCCTTATGCAGGCTATACACATCCACAGTAAAGTGTAACAGGTTATCACAATTTCAACCTTAAAATTGTGATAAGCTTGAAGATGATTCCTGAGGGTATTTGCAACTTGTCGGCCGAAAACAAAGCTTTCCCACATAAAAACTATTGCTATGCTGAATATTGAGTGTACTACACTTATAAACTCTAGGAACGGTGGTGCTTAAAATTTGCAGTTACAAATTGAAAATAAACAACCAATAAATAAACAAATAAAAAGTTATAAAAATAACTTGAAACAACAACTTAATCTAAAGGTAGGCTACATTCAAATTGGTGCGACTGGCAGAGCACAACGCGTGTCGTGAGCAAGTAAAATGTGTTTTGGCATGGTTTGGTATAAGAAAGAGATGGAAAAGTAGCTACCACATTCGTTAGCATAAGCGAATTTGTTGGTAGCTTTGTTTTTATCTTAGACAATGGGACAGTATTTGTTGGTAACAAAAGCAAATTTTACCTAAAACTTTACAGGTTTCAGCAGAGATGTTATTTACTAAAGGCTATACTTTGGGGGAAAGTGGGACAGCTGTATTTGGGGCAAAGTGGGACAGTGCATTAGGGCAACATGAGACTATAGAAGTCTAGATTGTATCTGTGGCTCTTCTGTTGATTGAATTTTTGTTTACGACTCTTTTAGCCTTTAAGATTGTAAAATATTTATCAGCATTCATTTATATTGTAGGTACCGGTAGGCCTGCGCAATTTAATTCTGACAATGGTTCGTCGCTATAAGAGAAAAACTGATATTGGTAAATGGACGAATACCAATATTAAGAATGCAACAGAAGACGTGAAAAGCAAGAAGTTGTCGTTAGGGTTAACAGTACCAAATCCTGCAAAAATGAAATTTCCCGCTTTGCCTCACGGCTGGGGCAAAGCGGGACATTAAAAAAAAATCTTTTTTCATTTATACTATAACAGTAGAAAGATTCCGCTTGATGTTCGAAGCAAATGCTGACCAACTAAGGCTTTCAATTAAAAAAGAAATTAATTAAATCCAACCATCACTGTTGCTGAAATTACGCTTTTACGAAAAATGTCCGGCTTTGCCCGGTCTTCCCTATTCAACTAGAAGAGCTAATTAAAAGTCTATTTCGTAGGCTATTTACATCTAGAAAGTAATCCTAAACAAGCTAATGCAAAAATTCTGGGAGAAGAATCATCAAAAATTTAGAACAACATTACAGAATAACTTTCATGAACGACTACAATGTTGTTTGTAAGTTATATCAATTCAAAAAATATATCATAACCAATTTATACCAAATATAAAAAGCTGACTCTTGACATTGCTCATTTAAAACCGTCTTATAGGTTTAAAGAGGATACTACCAATCCACTGATTGTGTGCTTTTATTTCCTTGCTTTTCTTGCATGTTTTTTTTAGTAGGCTACTTCACGCTGTTGATGTTTCTGGTTTTATTTTACCCAAAGCCAACCTTGTTTGCAACGGCGTCACTTTTATGCGAGCTCGGTGAGTTGTTAATTACAAAAGGTGATTGAGTTGAAGTCGTGTGTGAGTAGGCCTAATGATCGCTACTTACTCAAATGCTTAAGTTACAGACCTAATGTTTGGTTTTTTAAGCATTAAGCAGTGTTGTACGCGTCAATGAAATAAATTGACGGCGTCAGCGTCAGCGCGAATTGCCTAAAAACTTTACGGCGTAAAGTACTGCGTCAGCTCTTAAAGAAATTGACGGCGTCAGCGCTAATTTCTAGCGTTATTTTAGCCAGGGTCTCACAAAACGGAAGTATTTCGATCAAGTGTAGGCTAACAATGGCTATGAATAAAGAGCAGGTTTTATGTTTTGAGACTGTATTGTAATTAGCTGCTTTAGCTTATTAGTGATTTCTTTGTAGAAACACAAGCATTTCAAAACGTTTGTCTGACAATCTGCTGCGTTTGGTACGCATAATGTCCTTTCCAAGCGAAAACATGCGTTCTATAGCAGCGCTGAATGGTATTGGTGTGTTGTATTTCAAAAACAAGCCTTGAAAACGTTTACTCGGAAAGGTAGCCTATCACTGTTCCAAGCGTGCTGTGATGGCTTAGCATTATTAAGGTCCACTGCACCAACATCGCTCTTTTCAGGGGCATAAAGCTCTTGAAATAAAGTTTCTTCAAACTCCGCGATGACATTTATTGATTTTTCGCATACTGCTCACGATATGAGTGATCACCATTTGGCAAACTTCTTCCGCTTGTGTTCCAGGGAGCCATTTTAACCAACGTGAAAGCGGGTATTTCGGATGAGTCGCGCTGGCCAGAAAACATTGTGAAACTCTCATTGTGAAACGAGATTTTACATGAAAACGAAAATTGACGCATAGCGCTTGACGCTTAAAATCGGTAAAATAGTTGACGGCGCTATCACTTCCGTCAACTAAAAAAAAAACTGACGGCGCTAGCCCTCAGCGTCAACAAAAAGATGACGCAGTCAAATTGACGGCTTCAACGTACAACACTGGCATTAAGTATGGTGTATAACTTACTTACGATTGATATTAAATTCATTACAAACAGTAAATTATACGTGCATCGACTTCACCTTACAACTTACTCCCGTGCGAAGATTTGGTAAACTATGTTTAATTAATTTTTTCGAATGTTATAAAATCTTTTTTGTGAAGCAATGACTAGAAATTTAGCAATAACTCACATTACAAAATCAAAATAAAACCCATGACATAGTCAAGCTATGATGTCATTTAGTGGCTAGATCACGACAATGAACAACGTAAATAGAGATTAGTCATAATTATGTGATGATAAAAAAAAACTCACGTGAGGAGGTGAGATCATCCAAGGAGCGAGAAGTAGAAGTGGAATCGCTGTCCACTGTATTCTGTAAATTAATAGTTACAGGATAAAGTTTAACTGATACATCAACTGTGGCGAAACACGACTCGGTGACTATACGCATTACGAACGCCTCGACAGAAGGCCTGGCAGATGGTGAAATAAACGCATTTTTGAAAGAACTAACCGATAAAGAAGCTGACGTTCCACTGTCACCTTCATCATTTAATTCCCACCAATTATTTGACTTTTTCGGCTGATTCGGTTTCCACACCGATTTCATCCGGTTCATCCCAGGAAGCGCCTAGCAAATAAAATGATTAAACTTCACAACAAAATATTGGCCACTAATTTGGTCAATTGCACACTTACCACATAGCAAAATACACATTTCCCATTGGTTAAAATATAATAAGAAATATCGTACCTCATTTGATGTCTGTTCAGTTTTGTCAACTTGATGGGCACGTTGCCAGGCCCCTTCGAACATATTCTTCACTCCTACTCCTCGCGGGAGGGTGTTGGGCCGAGAATTTGCTTCTCCTGGGTCGGGTGGCTTCAGTGAATTGTTGTCTAAACAGAAAAAAAATGTTTCAACCTTGAGTTATAAAAAAAACAAAAACTATTGAATGCTTCAAATCAACACAACAACCACTCCTTAGAAGTTAATTTAAAATGGAATTTATCAGTATGATGCATCAAAGGGGTAAGCAAGCTTTTCCCTAGGAATTGTAGCCTACTACACCTGTTGGCTCATGCCGGAAGGTTACGGATAGACTAGATTTCGCCTTCATCTCCTCGTTGGTCTTCTCGTAGTCGTGCAACAGCTCCACTCCATGCTACACGATAAGATGCGTTTAGCACAACTTTCATTGCGACATGATTATTTTTTCTTTTTAATACTTAAACTCTGCTCACCTTGGCAAGCCTGATCCCAACAGTCCATCGCATCAGAGATTTGAAGTCCTCACAGGCGAGGTAGCGGATATGCTTTGATTTCATCTGGATGGCTGGATGCTGCAAAAGATATTGCAACGTGCATAACTACTTATAAAAAAAAAACAGATTTGTTACAATTTGCAAACTTTTGATGTTTTTGCCAATTGTTTCTAACAGTTTGACAAAATCTTTTAAGTTACATGTTCTGGCCGTTCACAGCTTTAGAAAATGTTATAATATCACCAGGTAAGGTAAAGGTGGTCCCATACTTGATTCAAGTGTTGGGTATGAGAAGATAAGGTTCCCATTGTATTAAGCCTTCGGCAACAAAGAGAGTAGGGTGGTCTGTTCCTTTCTCTCGGCCGCCTTTCCTGCAGCAATTATGCCCACCCAATTTATTACACCCTAGGTAGAAGTGAGCGGTGTTTTCAACAATCAGCTGAAGCCGGGTGTTGAACCAGGATTGCATAATTGAAAAGCCAACGCCTTATCCGTTGCGCCATCCCACCACTCAGGTAGCAAAGGATAAAATCTTTTCTGATCTTGCAGTTCCAACAAAACTCGAACTTTTTTTGTCGTACCAGGCTTACGCCCGGTTATAAAAAAAAATTAAATCAAGTGGACGGGAAAGCAAGGAAGCCAATCTTCGAGTCCACCTTTAGGCATGCCTTTAAGTGCGTTGCCAAAGACACATCTGAATGCTCTTGAGCGGTGTCGAACCGGCGCTTTTTCGAACGTCGTTCCAGGGCTCTCACCGCTCGGCTATGCAGTCGACAACACTCTCGTTGAGCAGTTATAAGGCCATAAGTAATGTACTAACTTTGAGAGCAAATCCATACTCATAGGGCGACTTGAACTTCTTCTTCCAGCCTCTTCCTACGTAAAGTAGCGTCTGCTCAAATGTTACCAAACAATGGAGATCGGAAAGCTGAAATAAACGTTAAACAATAAAATGTGTGTGGAAGTGCTTTACTATCGTTAACTTGAGTGAAGTTAGTGTTGTACTGTAAGAAACTTTGAAACGTGACAACCATGATCACACGAAAGCAAGATATGCAACGACTGGTCTGGTTAATTTGTACGTCTACAAAAAGTTTATGCACAACCATGACAGCAGTTTATTGCGAAAGTGGCATTGAAAAGTCAAAAAGCTATTAAAGAACAGAAAACCTCTCACATAAGGATTAAGCTACCGTACTATTCGAAAGCAATTTCGTTCAATCAACCCCTACCTTCTTTCCTCGCTTGGGCTCCCCGCTTTTGCTAACATAGAGTCCAGAAGAGCGCAAGACACAATACTTTCTCGACCAAGACTTTCCGTTTTTTATATGTAAAAAACCTTCTACCTCTGGTACTCCAGAGCTTGGACCTTTTCCAGAAAAGAACTCCTAAAAAAGACAAGAAAGGTTTAAACTCCGAGTACCTTACGTACAAACAAGCATGAGCAGTGGAAGATAAAGGTGAAGTTCTTGTTGATAGTTACTTCACGAAGGCATGTGTTTGGATGAAGCATTCGAATCTTACCTCAATCAATGTTTGCTTCTGTCGCTCTTGCATTTGGTCCTGTTGATCGGATAATGTCAAAAGATAGTGCTGAAAAATAGAAATTATAAAGGTGATGCAAGTGGTATGTCACACAATAGGTTATGACAAAGAGCATGCTTTGAAAGAGCTTGTGTTAAGTCAGATTATTTTGCCAAGTAAACAACATTCTAGCCACAGAAGGCGTGTTCTTGTACAACAATATCTAGTTTCAATAAATAGATAGCGTCACCAATCACCATGGGTTCCCCATTGGGCTCAACACTGGCAAACTTCTTCTTGGCACACATCAAAACCAAAATATTGAAAATTTTTCGCAATTTTTATCCCAAACTATTTACGTTATGTCGATGATATTATTTTTGCCATTTTTAATGATGATGAGTCGTGCTCAAAACTGTTAAACCTCTTAAAGTTGCAGCATAAAAAATTCGTGTTTACACTTGAAAAATCTAATAATACTATAGCTTTTTTAGATGTTGAAGTTAAGCACAATTTTTTTGACACCTGGATTTGGCGAAAACCTACCAACACCTATTTCATTCCAAAAGTGCAATAGAAGAGCACATCGCCTCTTGTGTAAAGTGTAGACCTACTGACAATGTTTCGATCGACGAATTTAAAATCATCTCTCGAAGCAGATCTGAATTTCAGACTAAGATCATAGAAGCCTGAATCAAACGTAATAATCCGTTTCTCAACAAGTAGTTATTCGCCTGTGACTCATCGTTCCTTTTCTGTGCAAGTTCTAACTGTTTGTCACATGTCTGTAGCCTACTTTACACCTCATGCAATCTGTTTCCGTCGTATTATTTACTTGTAATCATTTTTGTATCATTTGTTTAGTTTGTGCTTTTCAGTCCGGAGTGTCGTTACAGTTATAGGGCATAGTCAGATTTATCTTATTATTTTCATTTCATGTATACTGTATTGCAGATTTAAGCAATTCCTGATGAGGACACAAGTACGTGTCGAAAACGTTTAAGTTGATTTTTAGATTATGTTATATTTCTTTGTAATAAATTAAACCGTCAAAAGTTACTTTGTCTTGTCTGTCTATGGTTAAACAACATTCCTAGCCTTAATTGGCAATTCACTTTCACTCATCTAAATCTTCCGCACATGGCAATCTGTAGCTAAACATGTAGATGCAGACATGCTCAATTGCTGATGCTGTAAACGACTGTGTTTAGATTAGGCTATTTGTAAAATGTTTAACAAGCCGGTACAACCAACCTGAGGGTTTTTAAACAAGGCATACTTGTCCTTGCGCTCGATGAACCGAAGTTGGTTTGTGCCATCTCTCGTCCAGTGACGCATAATCTCGCATGGTTTTTCATGTTCCTCAAAAACACGCTCTGCAGAAAGTGGAATTTAAAGACTCCGAGCCAGAAATACGCAACTATGTCCTTTATGTGGACTACAGGTATGCTTAAAATATTTCTGGATTTTGGTGCTTTTTGTCTCATTTGTGAAGTAATTGCCTAGATTTTGGATCACATTCAAAACTTATTTTCAGCTAAAAAGAAATAAAAGGTCTCGCAGGCAACCCTGGTGTTAAGAGATTTTTGTGGGTTAACAAACATTCTACTAGATAAACAAAGTTTCAAAAATACCCGAAAACTACTAAAAATACGTAATTCTGGAGCGGTGATAACTTTTGCAACATTGCACAAGCAAACAAACGTACAAATGAGGAATTTTTAAAGTCATGCAATAAAAAAATCACTCAATGGCCTGTACACTGTACAGCCTATAACTTACGCAGTAGAGTAAAATCATTGTAAGTATAGCTGCTAAATGCAGCATTGAATGATTTCTTCGAACAAACTTGCAGAATTTTGAAGTATCGAAATATTTTAATGTTACAATAGAATCGCTCGTGTACGGTAAAATGCAGGCAAACATTATCCCAATATAGATTCTTCATGGTGGCAAAGAAATTCTCATGGAATATCTTTTCACGATAAAAGCCTTTTGTCGTCATTAGGCGACAGCCCATTTTTCAAATTGTTCGGCGAATACAATTGTTTCTTATTTTTCTTCCTTTCACAAAAAGCAATGGCCGCAATGTGCCTTGGAAGTATTCTAAATTTAAACATAATAAACGAGTTTGGTACTCAAACATTCGTCAACGCGACTGACACAAATTTGTAGGAATTGTGCCTAATTACATATGGTAACCCTAGCATAACTTTAATATTTACTTTCATATATGATTTGCTATGCAAATGTGCATTGCCAAAAACAAAAATAGTCCAACCGTAAGCATCTCGTGCGTTTGACAAAACGCATCAGCCACAGTGACTAACCTAAATGCAGACTAGGCATTTCCTCAATGAGCGTCCAACTTGGAGAGTAATCATAGTGGTTCTTTTCAATGAGCTGCTTCATGATGATTCTCGTCGTCATCCTCTCGTCTATCATCATTGTCTTGGAGCTATCATCTTTGTTGAATACTTTCACGACGAGCTGTCAACATAAATTTGGCGTAACAAATCATATGAATCAAAAATGTATACAATCCTCAACTAAACATCGACGACTACTATGTCTACAACTCCACATACACATTTGTTGAAGATTTTTTGAAAAACGCCAACCTTTTGTATTCGTGCTTCTTTCATCTTCTCAAGAGCTACTCTCATTTTTTCCGATCTTATCTTCTCTTCTCTCTCCTCCTAAACGTACAGGTAACCGCGATCAACCCGTGAAGTTAAAAAACTTAGATAAACACGAAACAATAATTTGTGCAGTTCACCATTTGTCAAAATAAATTGCAGTGAAAAAGCAACTAAAGTAACTGTACTTCAGTTAAACAATGTCAGTTGTGATTAATTTAATTTCCACAAATTTTAGAATGTCGATGAATTTTCATTGGCTCGTATCGACCAAAATAATGCATTATTAAATCGTTCACATTCGTTAAAATGCTTTGTTCAACCGGATGGCTTGACTTATAATACAAAATGTATGGAACTAAGAACAGAGCAAAGTGAAGAAATTATTAGATCAGGAAACCTAATCAAGATCTAACCAAACATACAGTAATTTGGTTCATTGTGGAAATTATTATCCTCGGACTGAGAAAGCTTCTTTGTGAACCTAATGCTTGTATACTTCACAATGTAAATATTAACGATGTGTTTTAACCAGATACTGCAATTCGCTGTAGAAGTAGCGGTTTGCACCAGCTTTCGAAAGACAGTTGTGTAGTCACGTGCTGTGATGAATGGTTTTGAAATCAGTTGTTTTAATTAAACTGATTCGACAAAATCTTACAGTAATAACGCCGCACAACACATAAACTCAACAGACAACAATCAAACAGCAGCCTAAAGCCAAACAAAAGAACCGCATAAAACAACCATACACTGACAACACCGTGGTGTTTGACGGCGTGTAACCAGACATACTGGAGAGAGAAGTGCCAACTCTTCTTCAGTGAATTCTTTTGGAGGATTAGCTTCAAGATCGATGTCTTTTGAGAGCTCATCAAGTGAGTAACCCTCATTTTCTTCTTCTACATACCGACGGGTAGGGTACCCTAGTTTAGCTTCATCTGGTGGCGGAGCCTGAAACACATCAAAAGCTCAAGTGTTAATTATGAAAGGTACATCAATCGTTTATGGAGTAATTTAGGCCAGGAATACGGCCCGTTAACGTGTTGTCCAATTGCATTGTAATTGAAACGTGAACAGGTCTTGATTGTGATCTACAGTAGAATGGGATAACTACACCTTTGGCGATGACCAAGGTAACACGTAGGCTACTCAAGCTACAGAGTTTTCAAAAATAACACTGGTCTACACGATTTTTCCGGTACCGGTATGAACTTCGAAAAGTGATTTAGAGTAATTTTGGGGTGCCGAATCCGACTCTAACCTCAGATTTATTTTATCAAGTCAGGTTTTTGAGATATGATAACACCAAATTGTTACTTTTGTCAAAAGTGGAAGATTTGACGTTGCGTTTATATATACACTGAGCTATATCCATAAATCCAGGCCATTGGATACTTAAATAACTGAAATACAGCAACAAACTATAATTCTCATACCAATTTGTCAATAATTTGCATGAAATCACAAACATTGAAGCAGGCCTACGACAATGCTTGTCCAGTAACCTTATTCAAGCGATTTCGGCCGGTCTAACACTAATCTTTCGCTTTCTTCTAAAGCTGAGGTTAGTTTGAGAAAATAACTTTAGTGAATGTTCAGTTGTTCACCCAAACTAAAACTGAAACATGGCCGTATCCGCATATTGACTCATTAAACGCTAGTCGCCTCCTGATACTCTTTGGAGCAGGAGTTCCCAAACTGTGTGCAGTGGCCGTGGCACTGGCAATTTTATCAAGACACAATAATCTTTAGGTCCACAATAAGACGACCTTGCACATACACACTTAGTAAATGTTACTTTTCTGTGTTTTAAGGCGCCACTGCTCTCAATAAGCTACCCACCAACTACGTAGCAAAAATTTTCGTATTACTGGTGCATGCTATCAGCTTGAAATTGGCAGCATGAGAGTCTCACATTGTCATTATCTTTCACATTGCAGTAAAACTAAATGATTTTACTGGAATACGTTGAACGTTGATTAAAATAAAGATAACTTTAAGTACCGTAATTTAATCATGAATAATTTGTTTGAGGTAGCAGCTTCAATCAAGTATTAGACTAAGTGAAAGCAATATTTAGACAAAACATGAAGTAGGCCTAGTAAGTTAATGTGCCGCGGTGGATTCCGAAATATTTTGTTCTGTCGTAGTTCAAAAAAGTTTGAAAACCACTGCAGTTTAGAGCCTTCAACGTCAACCTCCTGCTTGTGCACAGGTAGCCTACTTCTGCTATCTGCCTTGTTATTGGCAAAACGAAAAGGATGTTGTTTTCAAATCATTCGGCTTTGTATAAGCTTAAGTGAGCTATTTGCTTTCGTGCTGTATTAAAGGCTATACTGTGAAGCCTAAACCCACTCATTGTAAGAAGTATAGCTCCATAGATCGGGGTCGGGTGTGCAGTCTTCAAAACTGCTTTTTCGCCTTACTTAAATCCAAACAAAATTTTACAGGCTGTCATAAACATGTTTCGTTTTTTTATGACGACAAAGAAAATATAGGTATAATCCCCCAACCTGGTGGACGTTATCGTTGTAATATTGCGGCGTGACATCATGTCTTCCGTGGCTTTCATCGACATTGTACCCATTACCTGCGTGAAACGCAAGTATTAAATATAAAATTATATATGCCACAATGATATTCACATTGACAACTACCAAACATGCTCCAGACATATCAGAATCACTAAGTTAGTAGCAATTGCATTAACTGTACCAACAAATAGTACATCAAAATTTAAAAAATATCGAGTTGGACACCTTGGCAGTTCTAGAGAATATCTGTAATCAGTTTCAAGGTTAAAGTTGGCGTCTCTCAATTTCTGTTTTGGCTTTCATGATCAAGGATAATGATAAGTTGTTCAAAGATGCTTGCTATAGGAATTGATATGCAACTGCACCATTCAAAATACAGTAGGCTACCGGTAGCCTTCATGAAATCTCCAATGTTGAGTAATTGTACAACTTATTGTAAAGTTTATTGAAATAAACGCATTACACAAATCAGCAAACAAAGCGGATTTTATTTACTGTATATATGTAAACGGTGCACCTCTTTAAACTGTTGATTGTAAACTTAACTTAAAAGTGATATCTCCTACGACTTGGCCTACGTGAACCAATGGTGTGACTGTAAAAATTTTATAGCCTACCACGCAATGCAAGATATATTGCTTAGATGTCAATTCACTTCAACAGAAAAAAGTTATTACTTGTCAGTAGTCAAAATCACCTGATGATGGTGTGCTAATATTGCCTTCAAAGGAGCACAGATCGTCGAGCATAGCTGTCAGGTTGACGTCCTCCTCATCAAAGTCTGTTTATTGCAAAGATATGGAATAAAGCGCAACGAAAGCAAAAATAAACAAAATGCTACGAACACGTTTATGTATAAATTAAATCAAAACAATTTTGTTAGTATATTTTGGCAAAAACTGTTCAGCTGGATCATTTTAAATTAGTAGGCCTACAGAGGGGTGAAACATTCAGAAGGAAGAAACTTCATATATCATCGATCACATCACAGATTATAATAGCCGCTGCCGTGAGCTTACCAGCATTTCCTGAAACAACAACCTTTGTGTGTGCGTGACAGCTAACGCAAAATGGCTTAACTATCTGCCTTCACATATGTGTTCCGTTGTTTCAAAACTGTCGCCACAGTTTATAGTACCTGACGCATTTCCCTAGTTTATTTTCTGATTGTTTTTCAATGAAATCTTTGTGTTTACTTGGGAATTTTGGTTATTGTCTTTCTGATTGACTTAACCACTTTCGCAAATAATTTTAGATGCTAAATCAATCGGAAGGAAATGTGACAACAACATGGTGAGAGCCTTCTTCTTCTACAGTCTTCCGGTGAGTTGAACCAGAACTGAAAAACTACACTAAAATGCATTGAGGGTACGAACAAAATTTTCCCAAATTTTCCCTATACAGCCATTCAAATATAATCGTCGATAGCCTAGCAAACAATTTTTAGTTTAAATTTTGGTATGCTGATGCCTAATAAGTTTCAGTAAAATTTTAAATACTGTATGTCAGAGTTGGATCAATTACAATTGTAATTGAAGTTGAATGCAACTAATTACACATTTTCATGTAATTTTAATTATAATTGTACAGGTAATTGAGACTTTTTTGTTGTGTAATTATAATTTCAAAAATTATTGGTCCAAATTACAATTACCTTTAGTAAGTTGCACGCATGATATCAGCTTACTTGTGTTGAGCCGCTGGTTGGGGTTCAAAGGGACTTTTACACTGCAACCTAATCTTTATCAAATGCAATTCTACTTGTTTTTGATAAAATCAAACTGTAAAAAAATCATCGATGAATATAAACATCGATGATGAATATAAACGTTGAAACAATTAATATTTGTAATTGGAACGTGTAGCCCAATACATTTTCAAGGAACTGTAATTTGAAAATTTCAGAACAATTTAATTGTGATTTTACTGTAGGCCTAATTAAAATTTTTAATGGTGTAATTGTAATGTAATTAATTCAAAAGCAAGTAATTGTGATTAAAGTTTCACTGCCAAGGTAAATTAGTTACTCCATGCACCGTGTATTTAAATGGAAATATACTAACTTCGAGTATTATAAGAAAACTATGTTGATTGATTAAACTTATTTATATGAAAAGAGTATTTTATTTCTTGTTGGAACGCTTTCCAAAGCATCAGTGAGAAATGAATGTGAACAATGAGGAAAAAAACGAATCAAAATATACAAATAACAAAACTCCAAAGCACTTTTTAAATAAGCTATTTCTGCATCAGCAAATACTTAAATACATTAAGTACAGTTCAATCACAACAAAGAAATAATGCTGCTTCCCAGGTTATTAACCTTACTACATTACAATGAATTAGCTGGACTGAAAGTTTCATTAGAGCAGAAAAAAATTTGGGTGGTAAATATTAATATTGGCTAAAGCAAAATACATTTAAAACATAAGCTGGGTATATATCCTACTGGTATATTTTCTAAATTTATTTAATAAAATTATAGATCCAGTAGAATGATTTATGGCTTACAAATAAACCTAAATGTAGCCTACCATTACCTACTATAGGCCTAGCTTATGACTAGAAATGAAGTCTAATGGTACAAGCCTTGGCATATAGTAGGCTTCAAGGTAATCCAATGAAATGATTTTGAATAACAGATAAGAAACAAACGCAGTGTAATTTTCACTCAATCAGCGGTTTTCAATGTAATAAGTCTGTTTCCAATTAGCTCATTTTTACATTGACATAGATTTTCTGTTCAACCACGCAGCAATGAGTTCAGTGGCATTACCCTCTTCTAGCAGGTTTGGTGCTAAAGTGTAAACTGCAAACCACATCACAAACAAATGTAACACTTTCTGTATCCAAAATGGAATAAAAGATCTTCGTCTCTTATATGATTACAGAAAATTTATCTTTTCGGTGTCACTCTAGAAGCCAACGACAATCTTCTGGGGTGGTAAAAGCATAAACCCTTGGCTTCAAGGACTAAAACAATCACGAGAAAAATAAACGCCAAATTGTAAGATTTGTGAAAAAGGGAAAATGATAGGCAAGGGCTTGAGCCAATTTGAAAATATATTTTTGAGTGAGATCACAAATATCAGTCTATTGTGAAACTTGCAGATTCTTTACGGTGAAGCGTTTTTTTTCGTCGTCAGCAATACAAATATCCTTCTATAAAGAGCAAAAAATTTGGACTGGTCGTCTTTCAAAAAGTTGTTTTAGTAAGTCTTCTGAAAGAGATGCAAGCTTCTACCATTTTTGGTAATTAAACGAGTTATTGTTAGGAAATTAAATTTCCGAAATTTATAGCATGATATATACAGCTAAGATTTCACCTCCGACTTATCAATCGAAGCGAACTCAAACGTGCGGTGGCCCACAGGCGGTGTACGAATGATAGATTCTAATGGCGTTGCAACTCAATAAATTAGCATGAAATTTCCATGAAGAACATTCAGGTAAAATTTATTGTTAAATATCAAAAAACGCTTGCTGAAACGTTTGTCCGTCTCATCTCTGACTCTTGGAAAGTTGTAGTGTGAACAGATGAGCGTAAGCACGAATTGTAAATGGAGTATGTATGGTAAATTATCAGTTTAAAAAAACGACATTTAAATGTAACTAATAATGTATTTTTATTGGTGGATATAAATTTTAGTAAAAGCGATTGCATTGACCAGGAAATTTAAACTCATGTATATGAGTCAGTTGACCGCTTCAAGTAACTTGCTTGGTAATCTTCAAAAAAAAATTGTATTTTGCTAAAGCCAGTGGGGTCCCTGGCTAGTCTATACAAGAGCTTCAAAAACTGACTTTGTTGCACTGCACACTCTTTGCAAAGTCTTATCGAATTTCATGCAATCTATGGAGTTTATAACATAAATTAAAGCAAATACGCAAAGTTCCTTGACATGTTAAGTCATGAGAACTACCGGTGGTTAGTCCAACTTGTGGTTGATACTGTGGCCAAGGTTTCCGATTACTAGACCTAGTTATCTTGTGTTTAAAGTTTCCTATTGGTGCGAATGTTTACTCGCAACTAGATCCAGATGAGAGCATCAGGTCTTGCAAATCAATATGCAAATTGTCTATTGGTAGAATGTCAAGTTCTCATAGTAGAGAGTGGAAGGGGGTTAATCGGCTTTTTTCAGGTTCAAATTTAGTCTTAATTTTAAGATACAACAGTATATTCTAAGACCGTGGTAAAAAAATTGAAATGTTTGTTTAAAACCCCCCACCAGGCCCGTAACTAGGGGGGGCGCAGGGGGGGCCCCCCCTGCAATAATGTTGGCACCCCCTGGAAAAAATTATGTTAATTAGCTCTGTTCGCTGACTTTTCAGTTTTATACTCAATTTTCTTGTGTTATTTAATTGTAAACATTGTGTGTTTAAGAGTGTGGTAGAATGTTGTCTCTAAAACAAAGTTTGCCTAATTTTAAACGAAACTGCATTAAAAGAGCGAGTTTTGCCAATACCAAACATTCAAATATCTCAGCCAGGAATTAGCAACAAGAAAACATAGAGACTTAGCTTTATTACCGAAAAATGCCGAAGAAAACATGATCTTATCCTTTTGCTATGCCACCGGACAGCACCATTTTACAGGAATATTTATATCCACATGTTTGTTGAAAATGCTTTCAGAATGCACCAAATTCAAAGTAATTTTTCAAAATTTTCTGGGGGAGGCCCCCCAGACCCCCCGCTGCTGGGTGCCGTCGGTCTTTGCCCGTCGGCCGTCAACCCCCACCCCCTTTCAAAATTCCTGGCTACGCCACTGACTGTTTCTATGATAAACTAGTCTAATGTAAACGTTGTATTAGGCCTACGATTAATGTTCTTGCGTAAATATACCCACATTGTGTACAAACGTCGTTTTCGTACATGATACGGAAGTTGGGCCCCCTCTAGAATACTTTTTGCCCCCCTTGCTGCTCCAAGCTAGTTACGGGCCTGCCCCCCACCTACCATGAAAATTACTTTTCGCTTAAAATTGCCTTTGTATTCTATGGATGTCAATTTTTGTTAATGGCATTTGAAGTGCAGATATTATTTACTACTGTACTAAAACACGTTAAAAATGTTAAAAAAGAGTCTCAAGCAGTTTTTCAGATCTTGACATCATTGTAAAACACGATGAAGTGGTTATTTCGCTTTGTGCGCATGACTATACGCATGTGCAAAAGCGTGAGTGACATAAATGTAAACAGTTTGTATGAAACTGGTTATAGTTAAGCCATCGTAAATTTACCAAAACTTATCTCCAAAAAACTATTTTTTATATTTTCCTGAAAGGTAAACTTCGGACAAAACAAATAGAAACAAAACTTGAATTTACTGAATGCGATATCAACAAAAATCAAGGTCCATGTTATTATATCACAGTTGTGTTGATCAGATGTTCAATGACCGAAATTTTGGCTGATGTTAGACCTTCTACATTTAGCTGTAGCAGCGTGATGCCTTCCCTTACGGTGTTAGAATATACCTGCCCTAACAAGGGCACATGCTCAGGGGAGGCGTCACGCTTATCAGACTTCTTTGTCTGTGACCTGCAATTTTTGCAGTTTCTGCTTCTGATTGTCGTCATTAGCCTGGGTGTCCCATCTATTCCCCAGTTGGGTGTCCCATGTCCCATCACAGTTGGGTGTCCCATCTATTCCCCTCCCAATGGAATAACAGGCCTCCGCACAATTGACGATCTGACGAAAAGTTGGCTCCAAGTCCTTCCATTCGGCTGATCACAAACTTTCTGCTTCATACGAACGACGACGAACGACAGTAACCTGGTAGCCCACATTACAGCTCTCAGTGAATCTCGGTCGACAATATTGGAGTGTCGAGGAACTTCACTTTTGATTACGGAGAAAACATACTTTCACCACGAGCGGAAATCAAAACTGTCAATGTATTAGACTTTTTTGGTGATTTTTAATTCACCCTACAAATTTGACATAAATGCTATATGCTGGCCAGGTAGGACTAAAAAACGCAACGGTAAATACTTTTAGGTTTTTACATAAACATCACGATAAGATAGTTAGGCCAACCTGAGTTGGGGCCTTCATGTTGTTCATGTGGGTAGAGATGTTGCTTGGGTGGAGGAGGTGGAAGAGATGTCTCAGGTACCGCGTCTAATTGCTGAAATGACACAAAGGCGTCAAACTTGCAAAAACGGCGATTATTAGTTACTAAGCGAAAGTTTTGTAATAATTATAAGTTACAGTACCTACTGCTGTGTTCTTAGTTGTAGGTGGGGCTACAACCGTGTGTGCTATGGGATAGGCTAATATTTTTTGCTCGCAAAAGGAAAACACTATTTTAAAAATATAAGGGTAACACGAAAGAAATTTTCCCAAGATTTAACTTTTCGTCTTTGAGTATAATTAAAAAATTATTTAGATGCTTTAATTTAAAACCATCCAAGGGATGTCAAAATTTGTTTTGTTTTTTGAATTGTTTGGATTTTAATACTGATTTACCATAAATTCCAAGTGTTAAATACTGTATCTAAATTTTGGCTCGGATTTCTTCTACCACGTCAGGTTCATCATGACAACAAAAATTTGTTATTTTTTGCAAAAGTTACATAATTGAAGTGGTATTTACCAGTATTACCACCTATGTCCTATACATGTAGTACCATAGGCAAAGGTTTGTGCCAGGGAGGCAAAAATAGCTTAAATAAGTTTTCTGGCTGCAGTTGTGATTCACTTTTGTAATTTTATGCAGAACATTGGTAAAGAGGGTGCTTAAATATAACTTTTTAACAATTGACGGCAGCGTTGTCGTCCGTGAACATATTCCAGTTATTTTTGCCCCCTTGACACAAATTAATAGCTATACTGCAGTTTGTAGGCCACAGAAATAAGCAATACGGCAAATATGGCGTTGTCGGCAAAAACGACATTTCTTGTACTCATATCTCCAAAATTTGATGTGATAGCAGAAACGTGAGCTCAATTCCGATTCAGCTCTCTAGCCTACAATTAACCCACAACAGTTGTCAAAGTTTATACCAGAAAAATCGTGTTAACCAGTGATGAGTTTCACAATACACACAGTGTCGGTTGCGCAGCGGAGTGGTGAAAACCCTGCACATAGTAGCGGATCTATAAAAAATGCTGGGAGGTACCAGAGTTTCAACAAAAGCAAAATTAATAGTTGCAAATAGGCAGTGAAAATTTTGAGGCCCAAAGAAGCAACTAGGCTACTTTGGCAAGGGTACTAGCTCTAGGGGGCTTTCATTTAAGAAAAGTTTAAGAAGTTTCACCTTGTTTTCAGCAACGTATCCTGGGGGCACTCAGTAATGTTAGCTCAGTGGTTAAGCGCCCGGCTCAAGATCACGCGGCGCTAGTTCGACTTTCGGGGTGTGCGCTTGAGCAACGCATTTCAAGACTGCTCTCCATTCAGCAGCACCTAGTAAATGGAATAATTTCCCGGCAACAACACTTCAACAATCGGAAAACTTCACTCTGCCAATCTCGGTAACCGGCCCTGTGCCAAGAGCCTCTACAAGTATGCGAAACTACCAGGAATAACCAGCCAAGGCTTTGTCAGTTCAAGGATAAAAATTCAAAACCAACCAAACCAATGTGCCTCTCCTTCCAAACCAAGAAAACAAGCATGTAATTTTTCATTAATATTGCAAATCGGTTAGCTCGCTTTGTTTGCTCTATCATGTTATCACGTTGCTCTATCAGGTTCGCTCTATTTTCCTAACCCCACCCCATAACTCCTGGGTGTCTAGAGAGGCGGAAACTCACAAGAAATATAAAAAAATGACTGCAAAACAGTCTACTTAAGGAACAAGATACAGAATTTGCGAGAAATGTTCAACAACGATAAAAATTATATTCTCAACAACACTCAATGCATTGTGAATGTACAAGAGGACATTAAACATTACCTGAGTTAGGTCATCCAGTTCCCCAAGCATCTGGGAGAACATGTCATCAATATTCCCTTGATTCATTGTGACGTCTTGTTTTCTTACAATATTGCAATACTTAATATAATTTCCAAAACTAAAAGATTAACTACGCTGTTGCATATGAAAATATGATGTTGAATGCCACAAAAATGATACAATTAAAATCCTTACACAAACAATTGCTATGCGCTGCTAAGCAATGAACAAATATAAGTAAATAAAAGTGGGTTTTTGATCGGTTTAATTGTTGGATTGTTTATTATCAAACTGAGAAAACAACTTTGACAATTTACTTATTCAGTTTGACACCGTTAAGTAATGATGCCAGTTCTGCCACCAAAATTGAGGATACGAGGTTTCCTCTCGTCAAAGTGTCATTGTTTGCAACTTATTCCATTCAATAACTCTCGCAAACAGAAAACTATCTGAGGCGTTCTCACCTGCTCAGCCGAGAGATGAGCAAACTATCCGATCTTATAGCGAACATTTCAAACCACAAGAGCTGGCAACCATGAATTACCCAATATTTCAATGAATTTTCATCAGGCATTGCAAACGAAGACATTAAATGAAGCACACAATGATCATTCTTTTGATGCAAATTTCCCGAAACAAAAAACACATGACTTGTGCTATTAGTCCGAGAATGAATGCACCTACATGAATCACCTCCACTCAACTACACAATCGTCTACTACTGTACAGTTACTTCAACAGAGGCAAAAAGATGTTATATGCGGATTATATTAATATAAATTCGACTACTAAAAGCATCACCATGCAACAAATGGCTTTGATTATTTCTGCTTTTGCTTCATCGAACATAGCCTGCAGGAATATGGGTATTGTATGCTTAAAGCTTAAATCACTATAGTGGCCTATTATTGTGTTCCTAAAAACGTCTGCCTATTTTGACTCGCAATAGAAGTATTAAACTTTTTTACCGCAAAGTTAATTTAGATTGTTTATCAACTAACCTATTTATGGTTTTAACTTGGTCTTTTTGATGTGATACTCTGCTGTGCTGTTTTTTAACAATTCTTTTTTAATGCTTTTTATTTGTGCTTTTCCAGAGTAGGCTACTGATGAAGGTGCCTTTGCGGCGACGAAAACTCGACATTTTTTTTATTTAGCTTATAATTATCACACCTGATTGTTTTTATTTACTGATAAAATTTACAGCCTAGCCTAGGCTATAAAAAATTCAGGGCGGTGGCCTTTCCCGCTTGGGTAATTGCAAAGTCGTGAATAATAATGTCAAACATTTAACTTTTTTCATGAGTAGCTTTCTTATTTGTGGTGGGCCGAATTTTAGCGGGCCTCAAGCTTCAGCTTGTTCAGATTTATGTACTACTTGCATACCATTAAAGATACTAACCAACAACCAATAGCCTACGTACTGTATTTACCTTGTGTCACGTTTGTATGTTGTTTTCTACAGACGCCTTAGTTGGTGGCATCTGCAAATACTAAATGTTTTGATTTCATTCATTGTGAAATCATGAGTGAAGAGGCCGAGTCTCTAACGAAACTGCGTCACTTTTACACAAGAACGCGGAAAAAAGTATGCTATGCTTAATTGCTTATCCAGATTCCAAAACAGCGGCGGTGTCGAAATCAGCACCACGTTGTTTCTCAGGCAAACGCTTGAAATGTTGTTGACATATGATAAGTATAATAGATTTTTTTTTCTCTAAATTGTTTGAAACTGCGGTTATTTTATTTTTTAATATTTTCTTTACAAACAACTAAGCTTAGCCTAATGCATGGCTATAGGCTAACCCAGTGTTTCTCAACCTTTTTTGGCCCAACGCCCCCTTTATAAACTGGCAAAATTTTACCGGCCCCCCCAAAATTTAACGCCCTCCCCCCCCCAGGGGGCGGTACCGCCCCCGTTGAGAACCACTGGGCTAACCGAACAATTCCAACAATTTTTATTTTTTCTTTGTCAAAGCAAATCGGCCAGGTGCTACAGTGATTGATTATTATTATTTGAGATATTTTGTTGTGCAATACAGTGACATAACAAAATTGAGGAAACAGCCTACTTTCACAAGGATAAGAATCGAATAAAGATTCACTGCATCTTCCAAGTAGCCTAAATGGCAACGTGAAGCCTGAAAGTGACTATGAATAGGCCTACCATATTTTCATCACCCAAAAAGAGGACATGTTTAGTAAGCAAGTAAAATGCCAGTGGATTTTTACGTTTAAACGATTTTACATCTTCTTAGATCAGGGGTGTGCAACCTTTATTACAGGAGGGCCAAATACAAATAATTGGGTGAAACCGCGGGCCGCACGTTTATTTAACATATGATTTCTAGTAGTTGTAGGCACAAAAGAGTAGTTTTTTGTTATTCATGTTATTCTTATATTAGGGGTTATCTCGTTCCAGAAATAATAAGTTAAGACGCATAAATTTCTGAAGAAAACTGCTATTCAAATTTATTGTCACACTGTCTTCAAACGAGCTCAGTGAGAAGTTTGCAGCTGGTTTCTTTTCCCGACGGCTTTTTCCGAATTTACTTTAATGGAAGTGATCGCAATTCGAAGTCCATTTTCCAAGTGTTCGTCTGTCAGAACCGATCAATAGGGAGATTTCATGACGCCCGTTTTAGAAAAAAAAATGTTCGCACAAATACGTTGAGCCAAAAAGTGCCATTTTTGAAGCCATGGATTTTTCAAATGTGAAAATTAAGTCATCTTAGTTGAAATGTTTTCGGTAAAAATCGCCAAGATTCATTTTTAAATACTTTGCTTTCAAATCCGTTTTCTCTTGAAGATCAATCAGTTCAAGTTATATCTTCTGGTGCTTTGTTAATGTCTGTGTTGAATGGCGAAGCGAATATACCAAACAAATGTTCATGAGATTTGAAGTCCTTGAAACGAGCCAAAAATTCATACAACAATTTTTCAAGTTGGTCAGCAAATTCAGTTTTCTTCTCAGGCTGCATTTCATAGTTTCTTAAAGTTGGAAAGTGGAAAAGATTTCCTGTCTGTACGTGAGCTTTCCAAAGTCGTACTTTGTTCATAATGCCTTTTATGTGACCATACATTTTTACGTTCCAAATAATTAAATACAATGAATTAGCGGTGGCCGATGGGAGACTTCTAAAATGGTTAACAGAAGGTGCATAATCCACAATAATCCACTCCACAATGAATTGTTCAAACGTACCAGACTAAACTAAATTATCGTATAAACATGTTTTGCGGGACGCACACAATTCAAAATTGGCACATCTTCGCGGGCCACATTTGGCCCGCGGACCGCACGTTGCACACCCCTGTCTTAGATGATTATAGGCCTATGTAGCAAAATTGACAAATAAAAAACGTAACATGTTTATTTGTCAGATTCAGTCAATAAACATTTTGCTGTTCATTTGATTTTCTCTACAGAAAACATGCGTTTTACATTTGCATTTTGAGCCATCGCTTATTGCAGATGAAGAATAGCTCGATTTTTAACAATTCATTATAACAAATCTATACTTCTGCAATATACACTGGAATTCAAGCGCCTAGGGAACCTCCGAAAAACGGCTCGCGACCCCCAGGTTGAAAAGCCCTGCTCTAAACTCAATTTCGGTAAAACTGGCGCCCCAGCTAGAAAGCTACGTATATTACACGTTGATTTTTGGTTGATTTTAGGTAGTATGGTATCTTAGGTAGAATTCAGGTGTTATTAAGGAGTTTGTGTACACCAACACAAATTCACTTGTTTAAAAAACATTTTTTTAGAGACATATTTTAGCTATCATTTAGTATGACTAGTGTGTAAATATGATTCTAGAAGTTTTATCAGGGATTCTTTTTTGAATATAACTCTTGCAAAAATAACACGTGTTTTCCACGTATATTACACGTGTTCAAATTCCTATGATTATTTGACTAATTTTTAAGGTATATAAGGTAAAATTACACCCAGAAGAGGGCATACAAAAGAGAAGAAATGTTTACCCGAGCAGAAGGATGTTTTACCGGAATTTTTTGTATGTTGATTATATGTTGTTTCCACGTGTATTGCACGTTTCCATCTGTTGAAAAGTAACACGTGTTTTCCACGTATATTAAACGTGTTGAAGTTCTTTCGTTCATTTGGGCAATTTTTAATCTGTGTTAGGTAAAACTACCTCCCAAGGACGGTATAAACAGAAAGAATTCTCCACTCAAGTGGATTGGTGTCAACCACGCTCCTCCGCATTTTTTAGGATATAAGTTAGATTATGTGTTTTTGTAGGTATTTTTACACGTTTTTATTACGTTATGTAAAAAGGAAACTTCATGACATTTTTTAGTCGCAAATTAATGTGATCTTTTAACGATAGTTCTTAGTGTAAATTTAAGTGGTCTCGCTTACTGATATTAAACAATTACTTACTAAGGTTTGGTACGGTAGCCACTTTAACAAGTCGAAATTCTGCCACTAAAAATGACCAGAATGAAACCGCCAACCAATCATAAGCTCTGGTTTAAGTGACGTAAAAATGGCGAAAAGAAGATGATACAAAGCAAATTAAGTGATGGATTTTTTGTCAGCTGGTTGGCTTAGGGGTTTTGTCAGCTGGTTGGCTTTCATTGACGCGGGTTCGATTCCCACCACTGCTATTGCTCTTTTTCTTCTCTAATTCCAAATAAAGTTCAAAACAAGCGTTAACTCTCCGAATGAGTGCTAGAAGGGTCACAATTGGACAGTAGCCTCTTATAACAATATGTGTTAAATAAATACAAATGTGTTAAAGTGTTGATTTCAGATACGGTACGCGGAAATTAGGTAGAATGTGGGTGTAAAAACACGTAAAATCCACCACCAAATATACGTGTAATACACGTGAAATAGTGTCGACACTTATACGTGTATTATACGTGAAAATTAACGTATAATACACGACCCAAGGAAGGTAGAATCTACGTGTCAGATACGAGGAAATTAGGTGTAATGCGGGTGTAAAACACGTAAAATCCACTACCAAATATACGTGTAATGCACGTGAAATAGTGTCTACACATATGCGTGTATTATACGTGAAAATTAACGTATAATACACGACCCAAGGAACGTAGAATCTACGTGTCAGATACGAGGAAATTAGGTGTAATGCGGGTGTAAAACACGTAAAATCCACCACCAAATATACGTGTAATGCACGTGAAATAGTGTCTACACATATGCGTGTATTATACGTGAAAATTAACGTATAATACACGACCCAAGGAACGTAGAATCTACGTGTCAGATACGAGGAAATTAGGTGTAATGCGGGCGTAAAACACGTAAAATCCACCACCAAATATACGTGTAATGCACGTGAAATAGTGTCTACACATATGCGTGTATTATACGTGAAAATTAACGTATAATACACGACCCAAGGTACGTAGAATCTACGTGTCAGATACGAGGAAATTAGGTGTAATGCGGGTGTAAAACACGTAAAATCCACTACCAAATATACGTGGAAAACACGTGTATTAGTGTTGTCAGATACGAGGAAATTAGGCGTAATGCGGGCGTAAAACACGTAAAATCCACCACCAGATATACGTGTAATGCACGTGAAATAGTGTCTACACATATGCGTGTATTATACGTGAAAATTAACGTATAATACACGACCCAAGGTACGTAGAATCTACGTGTAATACACGTGAAACTTCTAGCTGGGGCCTACGTGGTTTTGAAAATAAGCTCTTCATATGTATTAACTCAACTCAGTCATTCGTTTTTAAGCAAAAACTGTACTGTAGGCTACTGGTATTGGATCTATATCACTATCAGCCTTACAAAAATTGAGGGCCGAATTTTTCCAGGGCCTAAGGCTATAGCCTTATTAGCCTAATGGTTAATCCGGCCCTGAGCATAAGCATCTAATCAAAGGATGTGAACTCGGAAAATGAAATTAGTGGTCTATTCATCCAAATAAGCAACATAAGAGTCAAACAATAGAAATACATCTCACATGGTCATCGAGTAACACTGCCTTCGTTTGCCACAGAAACAAATGTATCCACCATATGCCATATCCACAGTAAGCAATATATTGTCAACCTCAAAGTCAATAAACACTTTTCTTAAACAAGGATAGCCTACTTCTGTTACAGCTCACAGAAAACATAGGCTACTTTTATTTTTTGGTATCGTTGCTTAGCCTCAATTAGCTTTCGCCAAGGTCACATAAAAATAAAACCTTGTTGAAAATGATAGCAATGCAAAAAAAGAGGACATTTGAGCATTTTCAAGTGTCCTCGGAGGACAATTTATTTTTTATGAAAAAAAGGAGGACAAATCCTCCTAAAAGAGGACATATAGTAGCCCTAACTATGAAGGTATTCAAGCCATGACCATGACGGTCTTTATTAATTACTAGTATTGGTGAACAACTTTTTGTAACAAAGTTGCAGTAAAGCTGTATTGAAACTTGATTAATTATGGGAATCTTTGTCCGCGGACTGGGAAAGCTTCATTGAGAGCTTAACCCTGCCAGTTTCGCATAGCCTAGCCTAGACTAATAGCCTATAGAGGCTTTGAACCACTGATGCAAGTATGGTGAAAGGAATGAGATGTAGGAAAAGAAATAGAATAACTGACTCAACGAACACGGGAGGAATACAGAGATAACCAAAGATCGCAGCTTGTGAAATCAGTTCAAAGCCAATCTTCGGCTCTGAGATGGCACATGATGGAAGCATAACAAATCTACGAACATAAAATAAATCTGATCAAAATTTTTAATGATGAAACTTTGCAGCTAAGCAACAAAAACCTTTGTCATTTTCATGTCATGAAGCAATTCAATTGCAAAAGTGTGGGCACCAGGGGTGTATTCCTAGCATTTTATTTGGAGGGGCTCTATTAACACCTAGCTGTGTTGTTATAGAGTAGCCTATGTAAGTTATAAGTAATCGGTGTAGGCAGTGTTGGGCGATAACTCATTTTTCAGTTAAGCGATAACGATAATCGATAAACGAAAAATGCCTAAAGCGATAACGATAAACAATAAATCAAAAAAAAAGTTAAGCGATAACGATAAACGATAAATTATCGCCGATAATGTCCGATAACGATAATTTTTTTTTCTTGATTAGCGCTGCCCCATCCCATGCAGCACGAACTGTTTTCATCAACATGACGAAAAATCGAACATAATATAGGCTACTGTAAAGGGACAAAACATTTTGTAAGATATGCATGAATAGAATCGCAACAGCGGCAGTGGGTATCGAATCTTCAACCTCTTGATCCAGAATCAAACCACTGAGGTAACCGCCGTGCTTATAATTATACCTTTGTTCCCGACAATTTTCACCAAATCAAACGTCATATAAAAACCGTTCAAGTCTACTGAATATTACGTCATGGAAATTCCTAAAGCATGTGCCAAAATTGCACCATCGTTCATAAGACCTGTTTGGACCTGTTTGGGCCTGTTTAAACAGGAAATATTACATCAGCTTAAACACCTGTTGGAATGACTTCATAATTGTCTTTCATTTATTGCGTCACAGTTACTTTCTACGTGAATTTGAGATATTGATATCTATTCTGGTCATTCGTAAAATGATTGTTTGAAAGTTGGCCGCACATTTAACTGTTGGCTTAGTGCTTGCTAGCTGGACAAAAGTTCCGTCTTTTACCCAAGTAATCTGTTGTGTAGTGACAGTTTAAGTGGTGTACGCGTTGCACCCCCTCGTTTTTGGTAGCCGTGGGCTAATTTTTACAGAAATACACTGTTTGAAAAGAAGTTCAAGTGTGTGTTTCTTCGGTCATTATATGCAGACGAAAGGATCCGGGAACTTTAAGTTACAATTTTCCCACGAAGAAATTATGGTTTACCGCTGTGACCATAAAAAATAAAAGACGATTCTCTGTCTAGTGTTTGGCACAGAAGCACTTAGAAGCAAAAAAATAAAAGACGAAGTTGGTTAGTTGGTAGGCTAAGAAGCACTTAGAAGCAAAGAAATAATAAAAGAAGATCTTATTGGTTGGTAGTCTAAAGAAGTAAAGAAAAGTAAAGACATTTCTTCTCGGTTTGGTACAGAAGAAAAATAACTTTGACATTTATTGGCAAGAAAGAAGATTAAAGGCAATCCATCTGTGCTTGAAGATTCAAGTGGAAGAATCCAAGCAAGTTTTGTGGACGTTTGGACTTCACATACTCGTACAGCTATACGGTATCGTGCATTTAAATTCTTTTTTGTATTTTTTACGGTCTTTGCAGTTAAGTTTTTTATAACTACTGTAATTTGTGTGTTTGTGTAACTTAATTTTTTAATTGTTAAATTTAGCCCTAACATTTAATATGTCTACACTCGGTGGCGACAGGGACTCGACCGCCGTCGACTCGACTGAGTTTAAGCCTGATGATGTTCTTTGCGGTCGGGCAGGCCATTCTGGGGAGGGATCCATTAACGATGAGGCTAAGTCAGTTCGAGAGGCCCGGCATCTTAGACGGGATATTTTGACTCAAATTGGGAAACTTTCTGTGGCCCTAGGTTCTTTGAGTGATAAGCAGGAACTGTTAATTTTTAGATCTAAGCTATCTACTTTAGAAGAGGAATTACGGCATTTCCATGCTCTTTTGAGTAAAATTGTTAACTCTGCAATCTTGGCAGAACTTCGTGATAGGGTAGATCCCGAATTTAACTCGTTAAAAAATAACTTCGAACAAAAAGAAAGTGAGTTGTCAGATAGGTTGGATGCTGACATACATCCTGAGGATAGCGCCTCAAATGTAAGCACTAGGATGTCTGAGAGCTCGTCACGGATAGTTGCACAAATTAACCTACAGTTAAGACGAGAGGAGCTCCAGATCCAAGCTGAGGCTGAAGCAAGAGCTGCTGAGGCCATCGCAAGAGCTGAAGCCATACGAGCTGAGGCTGCCGCACGAGCAGAGGCTGCCGCAAGAGCTGAGGCCATACGAGCTGAGGCTGCCGCGAGAGCTGAGGCCGACGCGAGAGCTGCTGAGGCCGAAGCGAGAGCTGCTGAGGCCGCCGCGAGAGCCGAAGCTAGAGCTGCTGAGTTCGCACTCAAAGACGCTCAGTTGAGGGCCGAACAACGTAAAGAGGTAGTTTTAGCTGAATATCGTTCTGAGTTGGGCTCCCGGCGTAGCTCTAGGAAGGGCTCTTCTAGGCATTCCAGAAGTGAACATCAATCACAGTTTAATTTACCTAACCTTTTCCACACGCCTGTTCAATCCGTAAGTGGACCTGTACAATCCACATGTTTTCCAGCTGTTTCAGGAGGTCTCGGGGCCGCGGCTAAGGATCTTCCGAAGGCTGTAGAGCCAAGGTCTGCAAATTACAACCGAACTCCTCCCCCAGAGCGTACAGGTCACGGGGCCGCCATTAGCAGTAATGCTTTGCCCCCTTCACAGTTTTCAGCGCCGCTAGTTTTTGATCGCCCAGCTACACGTAATTTGGGTGGTTGTGAGAGGCGTATCGTGTCTCCTGATTTTAACGTATGTGAGGATCGTGATCGGGCTGTGCATGTGACTGAGCCCACTCAGCCCATTAAGGGATATAGCTTGTCTTCTCCCGCTAAATCGAGTTCTCAACAGCAGGATTGCTTTTTTGAATACCAAAATAGTAGGACGTTCTTCGATAAGGCGGCCTTGATTGGTTACGATGGTAATAATATGCCATTTGTCTTCTTTAAAAATCGTGTTATGGCCTTGATGGCAGCTTCGCCCTTTAAGGGAACTCGTTTGACTTTGTTGCAAGCAGCTTGTGTTAGAACAGCTGCACAAACGATTGCTAATTTGGTTTCTGACACTCCTGGCTTGTCAGAGGAAGACAGGATAGAAATGTCGTTAGCTCGCTTGTCCCAACGTTTTGGAGTTCGTGGAGGTCTTTTCGCAGAACCAGAAATTAGAAAGTATCACTATGGTAGCAAATTGACTTCTATCTCTTCCAGTGATTTGAAAGAGTTTAAAGATGAATTGTCGCAGTGTTTGCTTTACGCGAAAGCTTATGGTCAGCGTGATAAATTAGAAGGACGTTTTGTTTTGGATTTGGCTAAGCGACTCCCGTTTGACGCTAAGCAGCGTTATCTTGACTTTTTAGGTGATCAGTATGGTAGCACTGAGGAACCTACCTTTCAGAGTTTGTTTGATTTTGTAGTACGGGAGGAAACGCGTAAGTCGACTGATTTTAGCATTATGCTAATGGGCGATTCTGGTGAGTCGCAGCATTTTAAAAAGTTTGGCAAAGGAAAATTGCCTTCATGTCCGGTTAGGCAGACGTCGGTAAAACCCCATGATAATGTGATTTCAGGGAGTTCGCAGTACTCGACTGCTGTTGGCGCACCGCGCGGCGGTGTGGCCAGACGTAGTGACATACCGGCATGTTTTTGTTGTTCGTCACGTGGTCAAGTTGAATATCATTTTTTGTCTAATTGTAAAGAATTTTTGCGCTTGACACCTAAAGATCGGAGAGATGTCATTGTGAAAGCTGGCAAATGCTTGAATTGTTTGCGCCAGCATATGGTTAGAGACTGTAATCATGCAAATAACTGTCGTAAGTGTGGACCTACCAACGATAGGAAACACTATTTTCTTCTGCATGATTTTTATGTGACGTCACGTGATTCTCTGGATTTGGTCGGTAAAGATGAGGCTGGTGCCAGAGTTCCTGTGCGTAATGTTAAGATTGGAAATGTGAAAGCAGCCTTTAACCGCGTTACTGCTGCTCGTGTTTTGAATCCAATGACTGGCAAATCGAAGTTGGTGTATTGTCAGCATGATCCTGGTTCGCAGTTGACCTTTGTTTCGAGTGACTTGGTGTGCGAACTTGGTCTTAAACCGTATGATAAAGCGTCGTTTAAAATGGATACTCTGGCTGGTCAGAAACCTACTTGTGCTGACCTTGTTAAACTCAACATCCAGTCGTTAGAGACTGATGAACTGTTTTGTGATATAACCTCGGTGGTTAACCCAGCTTGGGCTGACGATGTTAAAACTTTACCGCATAAACAAGATTTAAGTGGTTTCCGTCATTTTTATGACGTGAATATGTTTCATTTGAATGATTGTAGTACTGTAGATGTACTGATTGGCAACGACAACGCTTATTTGATGTGTGCAAAAGAAGAGCGTGTTGGTGACAATCGTAGTGAACCGCATGCTTTGCTCACTCCTCTCGGTTGGTTGGCTTGTGGTGGTAAGTCACCCTTAGTTGAAAGCGTTGCTAAAGTGTGCAGAGTGCAGACGTCTTCAGAGTCGGATGTCATCTCTGGCTTTCAGCGTAAAATTGAGTCTCGCGATATGGAAATAGCAGACCTGAATAAAGTCATTCAGGATTTGACTTTGCAAAATGAAACCTGTGAATTGTCTCGCAATGATATTTTGGCTAGAGAACTTGTCGCACCGAATATTGAGTTGAAAGATGGTCGATTTGAGATACCTGTTCCGTTGAAGGAAGATATTGATCTACCTAACAATTTTGTGTTGGCGTCAGATAGAGCTGCTGCTTTAAGAAAGAAGGCTTTAAAACAACCTGAACTTCGTGATTTCCTTACTGACACCATGAAAGATCTTAAATCTAATGGCTATATTGAGCGTGCTGGTGAAGCAGGAAATGTCAAGGGATTTGAATGGTATTTACCATACTTTGTGACGTCACAATTAAAAAAGCGCATTGTTTACTATGGCAAGTCTGAATTTCGAGGAACTTGTGTTAATGATTTAATGTCTTCTTGTCTTGACTTGTCTGACTTGTTAAACCCTCTGGCAGATGTCTTGGCTAGATTTCGGCTTGAAAGATTTGGTTTCGTGGCCGATATGACCAAATACTTCTTTCACATTTTGGACTCTTCAATTCGTAAGCCCAATTTTATTGAACTGCTTACGTACACCAGTAGTGCCGTTCGGATCGTGAACGAACGCCCTTTGGTACCTTTGAGTGACGACCCTAGGGATTTTACTGTCATCACCCCTGCCTCACTTTTGACCCCATACTTAGACCCATACTGTGCTGTTGGGCAACCACATGATCGTGACCAATTAAGAAGGGATTATCGGTTCAATTTGTCACTTTCTCATCAGTTTTGGAGTAAATGGATCGATTTTTACTTGCCAGGTCTTCAGGGCCGGAAAAAATGGCTAAAAATGGCCGAGAATTTGGAGCCTGGTCAACTTGTAGTGGTAGGTTCTCTCCAAGACATTGGTAAACGTGGGAAGTATCAACTTGGGAGGGTGCATGAGGTAGTTCCACAAATTAGGAAAGGGAAGCCTGTGGTTCGTAGAGCCAAAGTTGCCGTCTGCAACTATGATGAGAGTACGGGGAAAGTGAAAGTAGACTACGTGTTGAGGGATATTTCGTGCCTCGCCCCCGTAAAGAACACCTAAGTGTTAGGGTTTGAGCCTGGTTTTGTCTGCGGTGGCCGACCCTTGTCTGAGCCCGGAACAGTCGGTTATTAGCGCAACCATTGTATATAGCGTCATTTAGCGTGTACCTATGGTACCAATTTCATGTATCGTCGTGTTTATTCTTATTGCTGTTCATTCTTTGCATGCCCTTTGTATTTGCGTATTAACTTAAACGTGAGTGATTCAAACAATTTGTGTATCATGTGTTTTTATTCATTGGCTCACAATTGTCGTCATTTCTTTTTAGTTATGCCATGTCAGACTGTCATAACTAGGGGCCGCTATGTTCCCGACAATTTTCACCAAATCAAACGTCATATAAAAACCGTTCAAGTCTACTGAATATTACGTCATGGAAATTCCTAAAGCATGTGCCAAAATTGCACCATCGTTCATAAGACCTGTTTGGGCCTGTTTAAACAGGAAATATTACATCAGCTTAAACACCTGTTGGAATGACTTCATAATTGTCTTTCATTTATTGCGTCACAGTTACTTTCTACGTGAATTTGAGATATTGATATCTATTCTGGTCATTCGTAAAATGATTGTTTGAAAGTTGGCCGCACATTTAACTGTTGGCTTAGTGCTTGCTAGCTGGACAAAAGTTCCGTCTTTTACCCAAGTAATCTGTTGTGTAGTGACAGTTTAAGTGGTGTACGCGTTGCACCCCCTCGTTTTTGGTAGCCGTGGGCTAATTTTTACAGAAATACACTGTTTGAAAAGAAGTTCAAGTGTGTGTTTCTTCGGTCATTATATGCAGACGAAAGGATCCGGGAACTTTAAGTTACAATTTTCCCACGAAGAAATTATGGTTTACCGCTGTGACCAACCTTCAGATACCAGTTGGATGCTTTTATCAATTGAGTTGCACTGCCGCTTACGTGCAGTAGGCAAAATAATTAAATCAAATGAAAATACCATAAAAAATTCCAAACTTGTATTTTGTTTTCTGCTTCAAAGGCTGTTTACAGCAAAGTCAGCAATAATTGAAAAAATTCCAAAAAACGCAAAATTAAACGAAATCTATATCGGAACAACAATATCGGAATTTTCAATGTTAAAATTAGCCATTTAATGCCAAAAACTCTCTGATAAACTCCCTGAGCTTCCGATCCTCGGATTTCACTGAGTGAGTTTGCAGCGCTTCCCCAGTTCTCTGGCTGAATTTTAAATGATTTTTCATTCAAATTCACGAGGCTATTATTTGTTACGTTTTTTGTCTCTGTGGCCTCTCCTTATAAACCGATTTCTTATTTTGCTATTAACGAACAGTTTAAACAACTCCAAATACAGCAAAAGCATATTCCAAGTTGGTGCAAACAAGATTACCGTATACAAAACAAACAGCCTGTCTGCTGCCAGTGCCAGGTCTTTGGTTTTATTGGGCTAAGTTACAAGCACCACGACAGTCCTTGATTTTAGCCAGCAAACAGTTTTTGCACAGATCTGAGTTCATTTAATGTGGGCAGCTTAGAATGCTTAACATGATTATCCACAGCCGATCGATGAGTCCGCAACCACTTCTGAGTTGCAGCAGTGCCATTCTATAAATGAAAGGTTGTTAATTGATGCTGTTGAACAACAATGCTGAAACAAGTGATAGGCTTTTAAAAGTGCCAGATCTTCTAATTCCTTGGTGGTCATTTTGACGCAAAGACCTCTAAACATGGCCCGATCTGTTGCTCTAATATATTTTTCCTTTCTGCGAGGGTTGTGAAGTGTTTATTTATACAATGCTGGGAAACTATTCCACAGAGCATTAAAAGCACGATGTGAGGACACAACCCAACGCACACTGAAAATTTTACCCACTTTCTTCAACTCAACATCAAACTCTGTGCAATACTGCTCAGTTCCCAATGCAACTTCGCGGACCTCGAATAGCTACGGTAGCCTACAGTACATTTTGTCAAAAAATGCCTGCACCTGCACGTGATCAAATCCATCTAGCCTACAGGGTCTATTGCATCGAATACAGCTAATTCTAACCGGTGGTTCAAACAGTGCCACAAAATTATGTTCGGAAATACTTCTTTCATTCTGGGCTCTACTCCGCTCTTTGTACCCAGCATTAGCCTACAGACGCACCGTCAGATAAGGAAATCAAATGTTGTTGCAAATAAGCTTCAGTGAAACCATTTTCTCTCAGTACTTTCATAATTGCTTCATAAACAGAAACCGAAACCATTCTTTATTGCCCTTTTTGCAAAAAGCTTGATTTACTATACATGTAGACAATGGCGGATTTAGAACAAAATTTTAGGGGCGCCAAAGAAGTATGGAACAACCTCGCCGCAAATGGCTTGGGAAAATTTTTTGCGTTTTTATTAATAAAATTGCCTATCTAAGTCAGGTAGGCTACCAGTCATTCCCACCTCACAAATCAACACCACATGTGACAATGAGTTGTAAAGTTGAGGCAATGCCATAATGCCGCTCGTGGCAATTGAAAGCAATAACGAACGAGAAATGATAATTTAGGTATTTTCCACTAAAACTTTAGGCTAGCCTATAGGCTACAACAGTGATTGCTCCAACTGAATGAAAAGGAGTAGGCCTAACTACCAAAATCCATTTTAATAAATCACCAACCTAGAGTGCCTGAAGCCGTGGCTGTGGCTGAGTGGTTAGCGCGTTGGGCTCGCAGTCGAGAGTCTGCATGTTCGACTCCAGCCACCCGCACTTGCTGTTGTTTCTCTGGGCAAGAAACTTTACGATAATTGCCTCTACCTAGTGATCGATTTCGAGTAATGGGTAGTACCAAATTTAAGTCATAAGTAGAGTATAGACAACCGGAAACAGACATTGCAGTCGGCTGCAGCGTGGGTCAGGTGTATGTCGGAAGGCGTACACCGATGCATAGCGCTCAAGTCCGCTTTCCCGCAATGCAGGATAAAGATAAACAAACAAACAAAGCTCACTGGTGCATAGCCCAAAAAAAAGCATTATAAAAAACATTGAAACGGTGAGGCCTAGGTGTAGCCTACTTAGTACAAGTGAGTGGTACTCAATTAAGATATTGCGAATAAAAAATAAAGTCAAATATGAACAAAGCGTTAGAACAAATATGAACAACGTTAGTAAAATGGAAATTTACAAGTTAAAGTATAGCATAAAAAGAAAATTTGCATGCAGACATAAAAAAATAAATTGAAATTTTAGGGGGCGCCACGGCGCCATAGGTAAATCCGCCCCTGTATGTAGATTGCATGATAGAATTAAGCTAACTATGCGTGACCTAATCACGGAAAACGTCGATTGCTATCAATTTATGTTCGTGTTTTTTAGGGAGTTCTGTTGTGAGAAAGCTGTTAAAGTGTTACTTGTTCAGCCGAGAAGTTGTTGTTCAGCCAGAAGAGCTGAAAAAAGGAAGCTTGAACGAGCCCCCTACATCAAGCTTTTTAATATTACGGGGGCTGCGCCCCCCCCCCAGGAATGCAACCCTGGTGGGCATCCACTTTTATAAAATGGTTATAGCTCAGTTTGAAGACCTGATTTTGAAAACTAGCCTAATGATAGACTAAAGGGTTAAGCTACAATTTTGACATGCCTAATTGTAGTGCTAACCTTGTCTAATTTGATGATCAATGCATATACGGTAATTAAAAAATCTAACTACTTGCTGTAACCTAAACATATAACTAGCAACGTTAGAGTATGTTTGTAAACCTCATCCTGATTCACTAGAGTAGCTTCATTACTTCCTTGAAAGGACGTCCTACACAGCAGCTGCTACTGCTGTTTTGCCTTACAAACGCTTCCTGTCTGGCAACAGCACAGTATTGTGCCAACTTACTAAAAGAATCAAAAGGGACATGATACGATAGCCTTCTTTAGAACAACAATTATAAAAAAAGGTTGTATCTTTGACACACCTGCGCAATCCGTTTAAAAACCTTTTCTATGGGTAATAAAGCTTCTTGGATAAATTTAAACCTTAAATGTGACAACAAACTGATGAATCATGCACTGTCCTGAATTGAATACATACTTTAACACGTAGGCAAACAATACTGTCGTAAGACACATTTTTAAAACCAGGTACCGGTAATTGATTTTAACAGCTTGTCTTTGAATTACTTCAATAATCATTAGGCTTACTTTACGGAGTAAATTTAAAGCAAACAACTGACAAGAAATAAGCTAGCTATGAAGAGCAGGCTTTGAAACTGTACCACAAGAAATGAAACAAAGTAGCCTAAGCCTACATTCGAAGGTAGCAAACGTGTATCTTTGTTGTCGTTTCTATAACTGGCAGATTTAGGCAGTTGCTTTACGTAATACGACAAATACGTGCCCCTTCTTCTAAGTTGAACCAAAATAAAAACTATTCTACAAAGAAAGGTGCAGGGCGTGTGCGAGCATCATCTCAACAATACTGACTTTTTTCCTCGTTATGATGTCATTTCCTACCGTAAGCAATCATCCATAACAGTAAATTTCGTGATGTAATATGCCCTCCGCTGTCACATTTATAACTTACACGGTGCACGTTTCGTAAAAAAGTAGCCGAATTGGTGAATAACTCACGGTACTCAAAAAATGATGAATCCCCCTGTACTAATTCAAGATAAATTCCTTACGAATGCGAATTAGCCTATGCAGGGGCGCCGGAACGATTTTTGACTGGGGGGGGGGGCAAGACCACAAACAAAGGGCACTTTTGTTTACAAAAAGGCCAATTTTTTTCAAGTTTTAAGATAAGATATAGCGATAATGCTAATCTATCAGTTCACTATGTAGGCTATCGAGTAATGATAGCCTACAAGTGTCCGGTATACAAAGAAGTAGGGCATCATGCATTAACACGACTTGTCGCAAAAGGGGATGAGAGCTTCATCAACACCATCAGGACATCATCATCTACCAGCTCATCCATTCCATCACCCACCAGGACAAGAAACAATAACTTAAACTGGATATCAAATCTCAATCGTCTTAGGCTACTGTGTGATGTGCAGTCTAACCATAGAAAGAGCTCAACACCTGCTCTCCTGGGCCACATCGAAACGGGCTTTTGCTTGAGAATGGGTTTCTTTATGTCCGGTTTTCTTTCTCCATCCTATTATTATGATGACTGCTCATCCACATCAATATTGGAACTGGCAAATTTAATCCACAACACTTTTCATTAGGCTGTCATTCATTAGTACATGCAGTAGCGGCGCCACGGGGTGGACTGGGGTGGACATGTCCACCCCACTCCTATTTAGAGTCGATTTTGTAATTCGTCGAGATCCGATGAGAAAACTTGGGGGGTGTATGCGGGGGGTTAGGGAAGCCTAGTGACAGCGTCATAAATTAATTTCAACTTCTTACGTATGAATTACTATTCCTTTTGCAGCATTGACTTACACGAAGAAATGAAGAATCTTCATTGTTATCGCTCTGTTGTATTGATTGATGATTGTAGTTTAATTTTACCATTTTAAGGTGATGGCTTTTGTCACATCACAGCTGAGACACAAGCTTTTGTGGTGTTTGCTAGTTCACCACGTTTTTTTTGTTCCGTAATTGTGACGTAACAATCAAGATATAGAATTAATGGAAAGAGTCGATGGCCACCCTCAGAAGCCAAAATCTTAAATCAGTAATCATTCATGAGTTAAGTTTAAGTGAAGGTCGATTTTATTTGGCTCGAAGAGGTAGCCTAATTGGAATATTGCTGTCTTGCTATTTATCGAAATGTCTGAAAGGGATCCGGCGTCTGAAGTGATCCACAGCGATAATCGCAAATTTGTTGTTAAATCTGACCGGATTCAGCCCCTGATAGTTTTTCCGCAGTCGGAGCAGTGCAAAAAGAATTACCGATTTCAAAAGAAATGGTATTCAGAGTTTGGGTGGGTGGAGTACTCGACTTCGAAAGATGCTGCATTTTGTTTTATGTTTGCGCATCGAAATCAAATTACTAGTGAAACCACCACGTCGGCTGAGCGATGCCGCTACCTACCCAGCCAATTCCGAGATGTTCAAACATTATTGACAGGTTGCAACAGTCTTCCATGGAGTGAATCTGAATTCATTACAGCATGTTTAAGGGGCCACCCAATAAATTTTTATGAGGCCGCCTATCATTGCAGCAGCTTTATCACATGAAATAACGACATGCTTGCTAACATCAAGATCGTATAGTCGGCAATTCTATGGACTGCAGAGGAAATGTATGGGAGCGTTTGGCCCCATAAAACGCCTTAAAACACTGGTTATAACCAGCGAAAACTGAATTTTGATATGTCACCAAGATTTTGGTAATTTTTGATACCTTCGTACTTTATAAAACGGATCATTTCCGTTTTATCTATTCTATTGTTCATAATTCAGAGTGCTCTCAATGGAAAACGAGCTTTTTCCCCCTTGCAATTTCTTTTGTTTATTTTTCAATAAATTTCACAACCGAGCTGCAGTGAATCACATTGCAATCGGTAATATTAGTGAACATACTTTACGCTAGTAGGCTATATTACCTCGAAATATTTTTGTTCACCCCACTCATTTTTGGCTGGCGCCACCCCTGAGTACATGTGCGCTTCTCTCTGTTTTTGTTTTATTTTTTGCTATTTGTTTTTTGGGTTTTGTGGCCGTGCTAACTACTGATATATAGCCTACTACATAATTTTTCATTCAGGCACGTTTTAAACCTTTCAAGGTTTTGCCACCTTTTCCCGTTCGTTAACGTGCTAGTAGGTTTATATCGATTTTTGTAGTTAGTTAGTATCGTTTTCGTTCCGGACGCGTTAATGACAAAAAATAAAATAAACGATTGCTATGTTATAATAATGTAATAAACTGTTAAGCTTTAAAGCAGCCTGCTGCCACGGCCGCTAAGCAGAGCTTGAATGACCGCCGGTGCTACCTTCTCAATCGGCCAAGTTTGGCCGCCGGTCTCTTCTATCCAATTATTTAATTTCGCAATAGAATGATCGTGGATTAACTGTCCAAAATATCCAGTATCAAAGAGTGACGCAAAATTAGGTCAGCGCGTCATAATCGCCACTGTTGCGTTGTGCGGGAATATTTGTTATTGATGGAATATTTCCATCTGCGATCACCAGCGCTATAAGTCTTGTTTGTAATTCCCGAGTCCCGACGTTTATTTTAACAAAGTCTTAATCCGAAGTGCTAATTTACATCGGCTGGCAATATTGTCGTTTGTATATCGATTCGATGTTGTCGGACATTGAATCGTTGTTAAAAAGGAGAACTAGGTTAGTTGACATCCGAGGGGAAAATTTTTTTGATCATAAGTTATTTTGCAAAAATTATGCTTCTTTTAGTAATGTCCTTCACATCATTGAAATACTTATTTTATTATCTTGCCGTCATCGTCAACACATGTGGAACGTTGTTTTTCGTCGCTAAAAAGAATTCCAGGGAAGTGGCGAACTTCTAATCAGCCACATTGGAGACATTCGTGCGAGTGTCGTTAGATGGTCCCGCAGTACTGGATTACAATCCCGATAAAGCAGTTATTGCGTGGTGCAACGATTCTATTGTAGTACGTCTCCCAGACTTCAACAACGCTAAGTGATCATTTTAGCATTGTTGCAAGTTTAATTTTATTTACTTGTGCTATCGTTATTTTGGCTTCCAAGCACGCAGATTTGGCCGCCGAGAAGGAGCTCCCGGTAGGCCACGATGGCTGCCGAAAAAAAACGAGTTTTAAGGCTTGTACTGTGTTGCAGTTGAAAAATTTGGTGCCGTAAATATTATTTTGAGGCAAAAATGAAAGATTATAAATAGGCTAAAAGCGAACAGCAGAAATTGTTATATTGCAAAATGTGCAGTAGCTTACATGACTTTAAAAGGGCACCATTGCCCCCTGCCCTCCATCTGCAGAAAAATTGAGGGCAGGGGGGCATCTGCCCCCCACTTCCGGCGCCCCTGAGCCTATGCTTTTTAGAAAAAACAAAATAGCCTATGACAATTCACAAAATCACATCGTTATAATTTCAGTCACGTGAAAGCATGTCGGTATTCAATGTAGGCTACAGTTAATTGGTGCGCTATAATACAGGGCCGCGTGAACACTATCTTGTCCCCCTCTCCCGAAATCCACAGGTGGGCCCCAGTGCCGGATTAAGGGGGGGGCGGACTGGGCTGAAGCCCAGGGCCCCCACTTTTGGGGGCCCCCACCTCAAGAAAAAAATCTACTAATTTTTTTAGTTACACAGCTGGAGATTACTGCTTTAATTCGTATCTCAAACAAGCAAGGGTGGCTCACCCAAATGTGCTGCGGT
Organism: Aplidium turbinatum; assembly: GCF_918807975.1. Taxonomy (NCBI): domain Eukaryota; kingdom Metazoa; phylum Chordata; class Ascidiacea; order Aplousobranchia; family Polyclinidae; genus Aplidium; species Aplidium turbinatum. The sequence continues at coordinate 27,083,515 of NC_137475.1, read as the reverse complement.
GCTGCAGCACCCCTGCCCAACCCCAGTTATTCAATTTTTCTTCTTTTTTTTAACAAAAAACATATTTATTTGATACTTTCATATCCGAAAATGGTACGGATTACGGGTCAAAGTTATGATAATGCTGCCCATATGAGTGGCAAGTATAACGGTCTTCAAGCTCTTCTGCGCGAGAAATGTAGTGTAGCTCATTATGTCCCTTGCACAGCACATTCACTTAATTTAATCGCCAGCCTAAATGTCCTGTAGAAACATGCAGTTCTGCCGCTGAGCTTTTTGAATTGTTGCAAAGCCTTTATTCATGGCTCGTCTCGTCTACTCATCGTTGGCAAGTCCATCGAAAATTCCTAGATGGTTTGCCTGTTTTGAAGTCATTATCTGATACAAGATGGTCAGTTAGATATGATGCAGTTCTTCTTCTATCGAGTCTTCTAAAGTTCGTTGATACACCACAGATTGACACATTCTTCCGCAAAGGAGTTATACACTGACAGGTCCCACCTACTGCACCGTGTTGCAAGTCGAGGGCAAACAAGAAGGTGATCCGCTGCATAGGCGTAGCCAGGGAGGGCGAAAGGAGCCATGCCCCCCCCAAATTTTCCAAGTTTGGATTCCAAAGTTGAGCCCTTTGTTGAAAATTTAATAAAGTTTGTAAAAATTTATATCGTTTTCCAAGACATCTGGCTATTAACACCCCCAAGGACTTGTTTTAGACACACAGAAAGACACCAATAAATTTTGCAAATCGTAAATCGCGCAAAATTTACGCGATTTACGTTTCTTTGAACTAATTTATGGAAGCAATTTCAGAATGGCTTACTCTGTTGGGTTTTTGTGTAGCTGAGTTTTTAGTGTTCTCTAATTTTAGCCGCAGTGTGTAAGAGTTATCTTTAATAAGTTAATAGCTGTTTATCTGCTAACAAATTTCATATAAATATTACTCTAAAAGTGTTTTCAGAAAGCGCTATAATCCATTATTTGAGTGTAATTTTTCAAAAATTTTCCGGGGGAGCATGCCCCCTGACCCCCCTAGAATACGCGTGCCTTCGGCACGCTCTAACCCCCCTACCACTTTTATTGCTTCAACCCACCAGGATACGCCACTGCACATCAAGTGGCGATGGCTTTAAATCAAACACTTTGTTGTTCTCTTGAATTCATCAAATATTTGGCTTCCCCCAAAATTTTTTCTGGCTACGCCACTGGTCCGCTGTTTGGGGCTCGGTGCCACAGATACATGCAACTGGGCCCGTGTCGTAGCCCCACTTCACCATTCATTTTTAGCGAAAAATGTCACTTGATAAGGGCCCCCACTTTCAGCTCAGCCCAGGGCCCCATACACCCTTAATCCGGCCCTGGTGGGCCCCTATGTTTGGTGTTGGCTCCTTTCATTCATGAATTTATTTTAAGCGAGGGATATACATTTTTCTTATCGAAATGTAACTCTTACTGCATAAGAAATAATATTTAGTCACTGGATTTACGTCATTATGCAGTTACAAAATGTTGTTCATGAATAACTTCATGAAGGGATAAAAAATCTGAGATAAGTTTTAAAAATCACATAAGATATGAAAGTAGGCTATATTTAGCCTATATGATTTTACAAAGCGATGTTTTGCTTTATCAGTCATAGTAGGCTACAAGGTTATGCTTCCATGGAAACGGGTTACGTAAATACACCCCTGAGGAAAAGACAACAACTGTTCTGCTGGTCAGTAAACAAAACACAATACTCCTAACGGATGTTATCTGCTAGTGGCAGGGCTTCCCAAACTGGGGGTCGCGTAACGAACTTTGGGGGTCGCAGAAAATATACAAATTTTACACAAAACACTGCATATTAACACTTATGTGCAAGATGCTGTGAAATTGTTGCGCGAAAACAATCGGCCACTCCCACTAGTGGGGAACAAACCGACGATGGATTATGATGAAAATACGGGTAGCCTATTGAGTGCACAACTTTTAATAAAGTGAATAACTTTTTTTTTTTTCAATTCAATTCAATTGCAGATCTATTTTTGATTCTAAGTAGTGGCTTGAATTTTCTAGAAAAAAGTCACACTTTTTGGCTTAGCCCAACGTTAGAGGGGAATATTCACCATTCAGCTATATTACGTAGCAATAACCGCACTCCTGCCGTTTGTCTCTACGTAGCCTATAAGTGCGTGTCAGTGTTTTCAATGTTGATAAAAAGCGTTCCAGCGGAAGTAACATTAAACCGCCTTGAGACCAGCATTGACAAACATCGTGCGACGGTTAGACTTGCTTTGTAGCAGAGAGAAGTCGCACCCACCACACTGAATAAATGTGTTGACTTTTGGTTTTGTTTCCAACAGGCTACAAGTAGTAGGCTTCGATTACGGATAGCTTGTTTTTAGTTTTCGTTTAAATTAAGCCTTTCAATAAATATCACAAAAGTATATTTCGCATTGTTAGTCCTTTTAACCCTAAAGGGTCGCGAAAATTTTTAGGAGATTAAAAGGGGTCGCGAGCAAAAAAGTTTGGCAAGCCCTGTGCTAGTGTAGAACTACTTTTCTTTGCTGTTTGACTTAAAAATGCAGAAAGGTAGCCTACTTATAATTTTTTTTTTATTTTACAAAGAAGTTATTGTCAGCCTACTTAGTATTGAAATATTATGAAATCTGTCTACTATTAAGCAATGGTTTAATCGCATCAGAATTCAAAAATTTATTGCAAAAAGTGTTCAATGTGACCATGGTTTATGTAATTGTCAATATTTAAAAGTAGTACAATTTTGGTAAAAAGGTGGCTTTCTTCAATCATATCTATCAATCTATCATATCTATCAATCTATCTATCATATTCTATCAATCAATCGGCAGCAGTGGCCGAGTGGTTAGCGCGTTGGGCTCGCAGTCGAGAGTCTGCATGTTCGACTCCAGCCACCCGCACTTGCTGTTGTTTCTCTAGGCAAGAAACTTTACGATAATTGCCTCTACCCAGTGATCGATTTCGAGTAATGGGTAGTACCAAATTTAAGTCATAAGTAGAGTAGACAACCGGAAACAGACATTGCAGTCGGCTGCAGCGTGGGTCAGGTGTACGTCGGAAGGCGTACACCGATGCATAGCGCTCAAGTCCGCTTTCCCGCAATGCAGGATAAAGATAATAAAACAAAACAACAAACATAAACAGATAAAACCAAGCAAACACGCGGCATTTAACATAATATATGAAACTGAACATAACTATAAATTACAAACGTTTTCGGCCATACACATATGTTAGCCCTTTTTAAGTAACAAAAACATAACTGATTTTACATCTACATTGAAATAAATAACTGATCTACACAATAAATTGAAAACTAAATGCATAAGAATGAAACGGCAAAGCAGAGGAGAAAGGCACATCACATGGCGGTTAATTCCGCGAGGCAAACACGCATCATATGATGAATTAAGAAAAAACGGCAAATAAGAAGCACCTGCGGCAAACAACTGCGTATTGAGGCCAGGATTGCATGATTTTATTAGCAAAGCCTCGTGGATTTTAGTATCAAATTCGGTGAAATATTTACGCAAAACTCTAAAAGATTTCAAGGATGGTTTGTTGTTCAAACATGATTGGCAATCGAATATATGGTCTTTAAGACAATTTTTGTTGTAGGCTAGCCTATAGTGGCATTGCATTAATAAAACACAATATGCTTGAACATTTGTATGAACACTTTTTGTTACTGTTTGTTTCCATTTATTTTCTTTCCAGTCTTTTGCTTTACAAAAGTCACTGTGACTATGCAAATGAGCTGTTGGTTATTGTCACGGTTTCTTTCTATCTCTTACCAGGAAAAAGACTTGGAAAGGTTCAATGACCTAGTTTAATGGGTTATAACCGAAAAGCAGTCAATTAAATGTCGAATAGTTCTACTATTGAAATGATATATGCAAACGCTTGAAGGACTTTAACCAACGGCTTCTCAAATAACTCTAATTTCGAACACAACTTATATCAGCACCAAACTTTCATCTAATTGTATTCAATTACCTCAAGTCTCAATCACCAATAATTTCTGCACCAACTACCAATCCACAACTCATAACACAACTTTCATAATAATAATCATAATCACGCAAATTACACCACTAATCCACTATTTATAGAAGGTTGTTCGGTCTAGTAACTTCGAGAGGGTTAGGCTACGTAACGTTTCATCATAAGGACTCATTGTTCTGTCAAGTTGCATTAAACGTAAACAAGCAGAAGATTCCAGATTGTCACGTAGGGTAGAAGATTCTAGAAAATATGTTACAAAGCCTAACAAAGACCTCGCAATCATAGGTTACTTCAGGGCAGTGATCGCTAAAAACACATAACATGAGAATTCCATAACCAAAACAGCACGCTCGGTCAAGATACAAAGCAGCCCGTCGCGAGACCTTGCACCTTGATTGTGACAGCTATGTTTGTGAATCAGCTGGCATGTTTTATGGTAGTAATATGTTAGTTTACAATGTGCATTGCCTTGTACATTTGTCAAGTGATGTTAAACGTTATGGACGTCTTGATGCATTTTCTGCATTGGAAAACTATTTAGGAAAAATTAAAAAAATACTAAAAAAACCAGGGAATCCACTGCCACAAGTCATCAGAAGATTGTCGGAAAGAACAGCTTTACAATATGCAAATTCTTAATGCGACAAACATTGCGATGGTTTGCCTAAAATTTCACACCAAAGCGGACCTCTTCCATATATTTACCGCATGTATAAGCAATACAAAAAAATAAAATGTGGTAAACATTGGTTCTGTATTGAAAATGCAGATATAGTTCAGGCCCTTAGGGGAATCTTTAGGCTAAACGTGTTACACGTTGTTTTTTTGCATATTTTTGCAGTTGATCAACCCAACTTTGATTTTAGTGGGTGCCGCAATTTTTTGGGTCACGTGATCACCCCCAAATCGGGGATTTTCCCAGAAATCACGTTTCAGCTCTTTTTACGTCATTTTTGTGCAATTACATATTTGATTTTTGTATATTTTAACTTAAAAAGCGCATACAAATAAATGAGACAAAATAAACACAAAATAATTTGATTGATGACGTCATTGTGACGTCATCACATATATTTTTTTGCTTTTTTAACCTATTTTGGTCGTTTGCTGTTGGTATTAGTTGGAGTACCGGTTACTAAAACCATTTCACAATTCCTAAAAGTAGTTTCGTCATGATTGCATCTTTTATGACGTCATCATTACATTATTAAAACTAGACAACTTCAAATTCAGGAACCAAAGGTAAGTTTATTCCGAAAAAAGCGATCAAATACTCTCATTATAAGTTTTGCAAATGCTTAAAATTTTACAATTGCAAGCAATAACAATAATTCCAGTACAGTATGACGCAATAACGACGTCATCAAGGGAATAACCAGAAGAGCAGCTACCAGGGGTGAATTTCCCTTTTGGTCATGTCACTTTAAAATAATATGTAGGCCTAATTATGATCTCCAAATCAAATTAATACACGACCCCAGATGATGCAATGTCAGAGTCTTAACACTGTTAATTCAAGATGAAAAAACTAGCGGTTTTCGATGTTAAATTCCTACCATACGTAATTTGATGTTAAAAAAATTCGTGTACGACAAGTTTTTTCAAGTTACAAGATAGAGTTTAGAAAGTCAAAAGCATTTCTTGAATGATCAGTGTGGATTGGAGATGAAACGTCAATGTGGATTGAAGATGAAACGAAATCAGAGCGGATTGGATATTTTGTGGTCGAATTGCATGTTTCGTACTCGCATGAACAAAGACTTGTGCATTTTATGAATTTTTTCTTACAGGAACATCGAGAGCCACAAGTAGACTGACAAAACGGAACAAGCTAATTTGCATCATTATGTTTCCAACCCCAAGCTAAAGGAGAAAGGTAGTTGCTGAACATTTACGAAGCTTGATTTCCATATTTCAGCTTGATGTATCGCTCTGCGTGTATGTTGCATCAGAGCAGCTGACGTTGGTGGCAGCTTTTCAATAGTGCAACCATTAGTAAACATCATATAACGGCATTCGTCTACATCCGTGATAGTAGGACCATTGCCATAAAGAGCTATGACATACTTTTGTATGTCATTTATAGAACTAGGTGAGCTTGAGAAATTCAGAGAGTTAAATAAGCCACACATTGCGGTAAGATTAAGCATCCAACAATCCCAAGCCTTTTTTTCCAAAGATGAGACAGTATCACAAATTGTGATAGCATAAAACAAAGATAAAAAAGCGCAAATCATCGGAGATTGAGGTGAAGATGAAACAATATCATGGATTGGAATGAAGCGAGTTTTTTTCTCCAACTCCAAATTCAACCCATAGTTTACAGATTTCTAACTTGTCAAAACACGAAATTTCAATAATTACCACATCAGTATCTACTGTTTTGACTATGGCATCAGATTTTCCATGTTTCACATGGAGAAACATACGGGTGTCTGCCTCTTCGTGATCACATGGGGAAACCTCAGACATGTCCAATGTTTGATTGTTAAAAGCTGTTCTAACGATGTTACAACAATCGTAAACAAGTTTGGATCGACTGAAGTTATCACAGCTTGTTGAACCAGTTGATATAACGCAGTTTTGTTGCTGTCATTTCCCAAAAACTCAGACCAGTTGAGAGGAAGACGAGTATTACTTGTGACAGCCACGTAACATCCAGAACCTGTTTCTTGCAGAAGATAAGCCTCAAATAGCTACTGCCATCACAGAACATGCCAGCAGTGTGATGTCAACCGATTATAAAGTAGTGAAAGAATCTGCCTCGAAAACCGATCACTACGTCCTTGATGGAGGGTTCTTGTTGCATCGAGTGCCATGGAAACTGGAGACATTTATGGGTCTATTGCACAGTCGTATGCAGATTTTACCATTTGTCATTGTCGCTTAGCAACGGTGGTCTTTGATGGATATGGTGGTCCGTCTATCAAAGACAATACCCATCAAAGACGCGGCATGAACGCCCACCCGGTTGTTCACTTTACTGTAGACACCCAGTTCATTGGAAAGAAGGAGCAGTTCTTGCCTCGAGCTTCCAACAAGGAAGGATTAATTTCTGCTCAACTGAGGAATAGAAGCTGCAATGTGATGAACGCTCCAGGTGATGCAGCTGTTGACATCGTCAAGACGGCAGATGGACAGCCCTCATCGACATAGTACGACTTTAATTGGTGAAGACACGGACCTTTTAATATTGATACTACGCTATGCTGACACTGACCCAGACATTAAAGACCTCTACTTCCGCTCCGAAAAGGCTTACGCAACCAAGATACACGACATCAACAAACTTAAAGCAATCATCGGACCAGACATAATTATGCTTACAGCTTCTCTTCATTCACCAGTTGTGATTCAACGTCAAGGATATTTGGTATCGGGAAGAAGACGCTTTCAAGAAACTAGTGAAAAGTCAACCAATATTAATCAAAGAATGTGCAAAATGCTTTATTCTCCCAAATCAGACAGATCACATCATTAAGGATCTTGGAAACAAAGCTATGACCGTTATGTTTGGCAACGATGGCAGTAGTAACCTAGAAACACAGCGATACAATACATTGGTCAAGAAAATTAAAACAGCCAAATCCTTTGTTCACCCTGAACTTTTGCCACCTACATCATCCTTTACCAAATTCCACTGCCTCAGAGTTTACTACCAGATTATGGTCAGGATGGGTAGGCTACTGACGATGGTATGGATGCTCTAGACTGGGGATGGAAAGTAGACAATAATCAGATGGTTCCAATCATGACGGACATGAAAGCTGCCCCGGACAACCTACTGAAAATGATCACTGCAATTGCGAATCGTGTTCACCTCACTGTAGTTGCCGGAGATATATGCTACCATACCATGCTGGATGTGGACCATGCCAAACTGGTTCATGTGTCCATACAGCAATCACATAATTACAGACGATGACATCGAGAGTGACAGCGATGAGCATTAGTAATACTTGATCCATTTGCTTTCTTTGCGCTGATTATGTCAAGAGTCTACATGACCACATCGTATGAGCTCTTTATGCCTGCTCAGTTAACCCAAATATATATAGAAATTTACCGGGTTTATTAATAAACAATACATTGTTATTGTACATTTTTAATTGTTTTGGCAGCCATCTTGGATTGCCATATTGAATTTATAGGCCATCAGATAATTTAACAATTCTGAGAATGGTCTCATTGACTTCACAAGGTATAAAAACCATGGTCACCTAAAGATACGGCTTGATTTGTCACATTTTGCAGAAATTTCCAGGTTTTTCTAACTTTGGGCGAACGTTTAAATAAATTTTTCTAAAAATTACATTTTTACGCTTTCTTTATTCTTTTCCCCAGATGACACAATAGGTTTTAACATCCTCACATGTTAAAAAACAAAGAAAATTTGATTTTGTAAATTTTAGTCAGACTGTTAATTTTCAATAACAGTCTGATTTTGCGTTTTCCAACTTACTTTTTCTCATTTGCTATTGCTTCCTCAAGGCAACAAAGAATTTTTTTGTCATTATGAAACCGCAAAAAGTAAAAAAATCTCAAAAAATGTCAGTCAAGCACTAGCAGTAGCTGTAATCAAAATCTGCAAAATGTGACAAATCAGGCCGCATCTTCAGGTGGCCATGTAAAGGCCTAGATACACCAAAACTACACGTTTTGGTCATATGATAACCTAGTTATGGTCAATTTACTGTTATTTTAATGGTTTGGCGGCCATCTTGGTTTGTCATATTGAATTTATAGGCTATCAGATAATTTAACAATTCTGAGAATGGTCTCATTGACTTCACAAGGTATAAAAACCTAGATACACCAAAACTACACGTTTTGGTCATATGATAACCTAATTATGGTCAATTTACTGTTATTTTAATGGTTTGGCGGCCGTCTTGGTTTGCCATACTGAATTTATAGGCTATCAGATAATTCAACAATTCTGAGAATAGTCTCATTGACTTCACAGGGTATAAAAACCTAAATATAGACACCAAAACTACATGTTTTGGTCATATGATGACCTAGTTATGGTCAATTTAATATGTTATTTTAATGGTTTAGCGGCCATCTTGGATTGCCATATTGAATTTATAGGCTATCAGATGAATTAATAATTCTGAGAATGGATTCATTGACTTTACAGGGTATAAAAACCTAGATATAGACACCAAAACTACATGTTTTGGTCATAGGATGATCGAGTTATGGTCAATTTACTGTTATTTTAATGGTTTGGCGGCCATCTTGGATGGCCATATTGAATTTATAGGCTATCAGATAATTCAACAATTCTGAGAATAGTCTCATTGACTTCACAGAGTATAAAAACCTAGATATAGACACCAAAACTACATGTTTTGGTCATATGATGATCGAGTTATGGTCAATTTACTGTTTTGTTCAATGGTTTGGCGGCCATCTTGTAAGCTATCTTGAAAATAACCACTTTCCGGAAGTTGGATTCCTTAAGATTTTGAATATGTTAGTACTGACACTCAATACTAATCAAATCAGTTGAAAAACCATTGGTAACTTATTGTAACCAAAAAAGTAACACCAACAACAAACAAGCGACTACAATAAGAAAAAAACAAGCAAAAAATTAATACATGACGTCACAATGACGTCATTAATAACATAATTTTGTGTGATTTTTATCTCGTGTATTTTGTAGTGGAAGTCAGTCCAAATGTAAAAAAATAACGTATCTAATTGCATAAAAATGCCGTGAAAAGAGCTCAAAATTGACTTGGGGGGAATCCCCGATTTGGGGGTGATCACGTGACCCAAAAAGTTGCGGCACCCACTAAAATTGAAGTTAGATTTATCAACTACAAAAAAATGCAAAAAAACAACGTGTAACACGTTTAGCCTAAAGATGCTCATTTTTGCCCCTAAGGGCCTGAACTAATAATTGTGTTAAAGTTGGAAAAGATATTTGTCGTATACGAAACATAATTAAATGTGACCATATGCCTGTTAAATTTCTTTATGAAACCTTTTACATGTGTTTCATGCTATTTTACATATCCTTTAAATTCTACTGATTTAGGTATCTGTAAGGTGTCTAGATTGTCTGGTTCTTTTTACGTAATTTTTCGTTCGCAGACATACAGTGTAAGTATGTGAGATTACCTGTGAAAAGCTATTTTGTTGTTATTCCTGTATTGCACTCTTAGTAGATTTTGTCTGGGTTGATTTTTCTTTCAAAGATTTCAGTGCTTTCTGATTTCTTCTTGATTTATTAAGGTGCATCAATTATTGTAAAATATTTTGTGGTATTATCTTGTTTCTTATGCTTTTTTTCACTTTCAATTTTACATCAGTTTCTTATTGTTTTGCAATGACATCGTTGCACGTTTTGTTGTTATTTTTGGAACGTGATGTTGCTCTCCATTTGGATGTTTACCTTCGTTTTTTGACAAATAATTTTGTAACAGGTTGTAAAAAATTATTTTACATTGTTAGTAGGCTACCGGTAATCTGTGTGTTTGTAATTACAAAGTATGGATACACTGAAGCTTGGAACATATGTAGTGGTTGAGTAAACTGACGAACAAAGTATGGCAGCTTTCCTTTGCAGTGGATGAAAAGTCCATATGAAGCTTGTTGGCCTTCATATTTCAATTCAAAACGTAGCAATAATGCTGCCAAAAAAAAGAAGTTCCTGCTGATAATGAGAAGGTTTTTGCAGTAAAAGAATGGTTTAGAACAAGTAATTATTGTGTTACAGTATTTATATCAATAGGCTAGGATATTATACAAAATGCCGATAATAAAGGGAAAAAATCTGGTGGCACAAGTGGCTGCTATTTTACTTTGTACAATTCAGCTGAGTATGTTATGTTGTTTTACCACGTTTTGTACCAACATGTTTAATGATTTCATATCACAGGTGATTGGAGTGCTGCAAACAAAAAAATGCAACATGTGGAGGTTACTTCGAATTTTAACTCAAGTGATGATGATAATAGAAGGCGCTTTAAACGAGCTAAAAGGTAAATACAGTTTATTATGAAACCATTTTGATCATGTGTGTAAAATGACTTCATTCTGGTGTTACCTATATGTATATATTAGGGTGGTCCTTATATGTAGTCAAAAATTTAAGTTGGAGGAAATTGTATGGGCGCCCTTTACATTGATTCCACTTGATGTAAAAACACCTACTGTAAAATATTTTATATTTTAAACGAAAATTAAGGTATGCTCAATGCGAACGAAATTTCACGTGGCTGAATCCAATTAATATGATAACACAAAATGTTAGCGGTTGTCAAATGTTCTACAAAAAAACAATATGACGAATGTCTCTTTACTCTTCTACAATAGTCTGTCTTTCTGATTCTCAACAAGGGCAGCTTTAGTTATGTGGGGCAGTTTCTTTCGGTGCTCAGCCACTACTTGGAGGATAAATTGTGTTTGTTCCTCTGATTTTGTCCGCAATCCATTATATTCCTGAATGAGGGCTACACCCCTCTCTGCTGTGTCGTTCGTAACACGAAGTGTTCCAACAGTTTTCTGGGCCTCAATGAATGCTGGCAAACTGGACCATAAATTAGGATCTTCTTCTAGAAATGAAGTTGAAATACTCAAAGTCTCAAAGAAATTCTTCGTGTTTTTGTGACGAAGTCAGGGATCTCCTTCGTTCGTATGTCTTGGTCTGACAAACTGACTTGCTTGGCTGGATGTTCTGCTCCATGTTCAACCAATGCCTGAACCATCTTTCTCTTGTCTTCTAAGGAAATGGAGGCATCAAAAAATGAAAATCCAATAGTTTCTTCAGACAGGTACCAAAAGTGTCGTTTCAGTTTCTTTAGGGCAGCGAGTGATACTTGGTCACCAGATGCCAACAATTCTTTAGCTAGTTGGAGGTCATTCTTTGGAGCTGAAATTCCAAGAGGAGAAGAAAACCAGCTTTTAATATAGAACTTCACTGCAAAGATACATAGGTCTTTGAGACCCTTTAGCTCACGCTTAGTCAGGCAAAATCCACTGTTTTGGAAGATGAATATCTTCATGGTGTAAATGAGACGAGACATAAATCTTGCTCGGTGCATGGCTCCAGGCTTCATGAATCTTATCCCTTCAGGTGGAAATCCCCCTAAGAAGATAATCGTGATTTCGAGAAGTTCTCTGTAATCATCTCTGGGATGTTTGCTGTCTAGCTGCTCCTTGGCATAGGACAGCACCTTCTGCTGAGTTTCAGTATCCAATTCAGCCAGTACAACTTCATCCTGAATTCTAGGAGTGTAGTCATGATGCTTAACCTTAGGACAGAACTGCTTAAACCTCTTGAATAGCTGTATTTCTGGGGCAGATGAAGGGCCAAAGCAAGACAAAAACACCTCCTCAATTATAATCTCATGAATATGGTGGCGGCATGCCAGATACAGAGTATCATGTTCAAGCTTTGCTTCTAGAAGTGCACAAGCTCCTTTAAGTCGCCCAGTGTTGGCTGCTGTGGTGTCAAAGCTGAAGGCCTTAATGTCTTCCCTGATATTCCACTCATCAACAGTCTGGATTATGGCATCACATATGGCTTGTCCTGTTCCAAATGGAAGTTTAAGTACTGCTAGAAGCTGATCAACGCCATCAGAAGAAACTATAATGGGCAGTCTATCAACTTTCTCATCTCCTGTCAAATCAAGCATCAGCTTTCCATCCCAGTGAATCGTTAGTGGTTTTCCATAACTCTGAAACGTTGTTTTCAGGTCCCTTGACCTATCTTCACGATACTTTCTGCGATATCGTCGAAGAGAAGAGCGGTTAATAGCAAATTCTGAAAGATTTAAACCTGTTGCAGATAGCACAGATACTACAGTGTGAACTGCATGCCTATCACTGATCCTACCTCTGTCAAGAGAAGCAAGGACATCTGGTTTAAAAAATTTCTTTCTGCCACGTTTTTGAAGAGGTGAAGGTCTGAAGTCAGATGATGAAGGTCGTATGAAATCTTCGTCTCCTTGTGAATCCTCTTCACTTGAAGAACAGCTGCTCTCTAGAACAACTTTATCAAACAGTTCCTTCCTGGCTTCGTCACTAGCAAGTTTTCGTTTCTTCATTTGTTTCACTCTTGTTGCCTTTTCATTCTCTCTTTTCTTCAGCTTCTTGTCCAATCCTGCCATATACCCTCTCCTGCCAGGTTCCCGTTGAGCAACCAAAAATTTTATGTCCTCTTGAATGTCAATCATTTCGAGAGCATTGCCATGAGAAACATCAAACAAATTTGGATATTCTGCAGTGTAGATTTCTTCATTCATTTTCTGCGTGTCGGCCTTTCTATTCTTATTCTTTTTTAGGTTCTCCCATGCTGTGATAAGACCATCCAACTTCTTAATTGCTCTTCTTTCATCCCGTACTGGAATCTTTGCTCGGCTCCAGTATGCGAAAAGTTTCTGGACAATATGCTTGGCTGCCTCCCTTTTTGTTTCCTTCATGATCTTTAGCCGGTAAAAGTACACGCCGAGAGCATCATGCACAGATGGCAATTTTGAGCCAGTAAACTCATCCTTCACTGGCCCAACTAAGTATATCTCAGACTGTTTTCTTGTAGATTCTGCCATTAACGCTTACAGTACCTGAAAAAACAAGACTATTATATTTTTATTAATCAGGCTGCTACAATATTCAGTAGCCTACTCAGCAGGCAAAACACGGCGCAGAGTGCAGACATAGCATTGTGACATCACTCAGTACGATTTGGCTGCACATGTGTTCGGCGTATCTATCTCGTGATCACGGCGTGGAAAAGAAATTCCAACATTTTTTATAGTTTGAAAGATTTGAAATAAGGATCCCCTATAATAACTATCGTTATTAACTTCTCATTTGATATATGCAAGTCCCCAGTAGAATGAAAGTGCAGTAACACATGTGCACCCATGCCTCAATGCTATTACCGACTTAAGCCGTTATGCGTAGAAAGTTTAAGCTCTTTGAGCACACCTTAGACGTCGATGATTTTTTTTTTAAATTTGAGGTTTTCCATTTTAACCAAATTGGAACAGCTTGACAGGGCGCCCGCTTAAAAATTCAAAAGTTGACAAATAAGGACCACCCTAGTATATATTGTAGCCTATGCATATATCTATTTGAATAAGTGTGCAATTGGTGATTGGTTTGGCCAGAAATCAAAAGTTGTTTTAACTTTTCTATCAGATTTCATTGCAGCTATATATTCTATATAGGAAGTGTTTTATCCAGTGTACTTTGACTGGTCTGATAAGACTTTGAGGCTAAAACGGTGTCGCTGTTTGCAGTTATACTTATGTCTTAATGACCTTTAAGGTGCATTATAAAAGAATGATATCTTAATTGATTACTGTTTTGTGTGTAAATTGTTTTTCTCTGAATAGCCCATGATATTGTTTCAAGAGTGTGGATAAATGGTATTAAAGGTCTTCAACAAAGTCACAGTGACAGAAGCTCATGATCAAGTTTGTCACCGCACTCACAACCAAGTCTTTCAAAACATAAGAAGCTCTTAAAAACTAGAAAAGTTTCAAGTAAAACATCAGTTTTGGAAAGCATTGATAAAGCAAACCAACTCCCGATTCCTCTTGCTGTGCAAAGCACACATTCCAGTGAGTAAAATTATTATCAGCCTTACTGGACCTGTTAGCTTTTATTGTAGGTTTACTGCCAATATTTAAACTTTTATACATTTGTACACCGCATTGCATAAAGTTTTCTTGTTGACATACACTTTTGGGTGACAATTTTAGTTTCAATATTGTTATACTGAACTGCAAGAAACCAAAGTATCATGTAATGTAGATCATTAATGTCGTGGTATTTATGTATATTTCTAGCTCCAAATTCTTTCCAAGAGTATAATGCTGAAGTGAACTGTAGCTTGGAATATGAGCATACTCCGAAGAAACGTTCAAGTTGTGCTTCAATGCAAACTACTCCAAGTGGCAACAGGATGATTTCTTGTTCACACCTTGAGCCTATTTTTAGTACGTATATGGAAATGATTCATTGATTTGAAATTTTTATGGAGCATACAATGTATGTTGGACTATGCTTCTTACTTTTTGTTGTTGCCTTGTGTTAGCCATGATTGCACACATATAGTGAATCAGTTAAACGAGTGTGGTTATTGGTACAAATTTTAGTTGTGTGAAACCCATTGTTGTTTTAGGTGAATCCCAGTTATGGCAATGTGTTCTTTACATTATTCTTATCTTTTTCAGCTCAGATATTCGAAGTTCTTGAGCAAATTCAAGCACAACAACAAGAAAAATTCACTGGAAAAAAGTGATAGTATAGAATTCAATTTAACTGAAAGTGAGGGAAGTGAAGCAGAAATTGATCGAGAAGTTACAGAATTTGAGTGCCCTGGTCAAAACACATCTGTTAAGTCACCAAAATTTGGTACAGCCTATTCCACGCCCTATTCTTTTGATATTCGATGGACACATCAGCTACAGAATACTCCGTCTAGCCTGAAAGAAATTACGCTGCTGAGTTGCTGTACAAAATGTTTAGTGATGTTGAAAACAAGCTGTATATATTTGTTTTTTCTGCTCCTCATTTTAATGGATATAAACAGAGTCAACAAGCTTTTGCAGTCTGAAAAGTGTAGTCCTGCCCGTCTCATGGAGGACTTAGTTATCTTATATCATAGTATTTTAGGACGTGGTATGCACGCAACAACCTTCTCAAACACTGCAATATGACATTGGTGATACAGCAAACATGTTACCGATAAGTGCAGTATACTTTGGTACTAAATTCCATCTGCGGTTGAACCGAAGTCAGCTTGAAACACCTGTTGTAATTTAAAACCTAAAGAATCGGTGCGCAGCTACATCATGTTAGAAGCATTAAAAGAAATGCAAAAAGGCTGCCTTCCAACATTGAATAGCTACAGTCTATTACACAACTAAACCCATCTGTTATACTCACACCAAGAAAACCGTGGCTACATCAGTTATCCTTTCTGTCGCTTCATCGTAGAAGTGCCGATGCATCGTACTGTGACGATGCTAATGTAGAAAAATTCTGGATCACTGTTATTAACCACTTGGATGCATCTTCAGAAAAAGATTTTTCTGAATTGGAAAATTTCTCTCTTTCTGTGCTGGCTCTACCTTTCAGTAATGCTTCTGTTGAAAGATTTTTCTCAAAAATGAATCTAATTAAGACAAAGCAGAGAAACAAAATTCATCAGAACATGGTTGAATCCCTCATGCATGAGCGTGGATATATGGACCGCCACAGCATTTGTTGCAACAGTTTTAAGCCATCTCTGAAATTGTTAGATAAGTTAGACGTGAATATGTATGATCATAAACGTTTAGATAATGTGCAATTGGTCAAAATTGGACATACTGTGCCTGCTATGCTGACCTGTGTTTGGTAAAGTTACATATTTGTTATTTTGTTTGCAATGTAATTATCTCAATTTTTACACATTGATTGTTCTTTTTTTGCATGTACGGTACATTCTAAATTCAGCGTAAAATTATAAGATGTAGATACGTTATACATCAACTGGTATATAAATAACTATCATAATTATATATGATTGAATTGGGTCTGTCAAAAATATTTTGAAAGTTTGAAGCATATTGGAAATTGGGCTGGTTTCAAAAAGCGTTTGGGCTGTCAACATTTTTAAAGGTTGGCAACCCTGGTTGTTGCTTATGTGTGAGCAATTCTTCAATTTGAGGCTTCGTGTGGGTCAAAGCCACTCTCATATCGTGAAGCAACCCATGTACCTGCCAATTGTTCTGACTTGGAGCATGGTGGAGAACGCCTTTTCACACAGGTAGGTGGTCAGAAATGGAACGATCAATACCAATGCACGATAAGCTGTCAACTGATCTCACCAGAAATCAGCAAGCAGATGTTGATGAAATTTTGTCTGAAAATGCTGATTCACCTGCATATCAATCAGCTCTTAAAATTCTGTTGGAGAATACAAAACGGCAAGTACGCACCCACCAGGTAAGTTTGCTCATACTACTCAGGATCAAGTTGCGTACATGACTGGGAGATGACTACCATAACATCAAACTATGTAGGCTACTTTGAAACAGCAAACCTTGATGTGACAACTTTTGATACTGACAGAAAAACGAAACAATTCAGAAAAGTAAAATGGCAATGTTTTATACTATATAATACTGCATGTATTTAGCACCTCCTACAGTCTATTCCAGCAGCCCCATGGGGTACTAGGCAGAGTGAACAGAAAGTTCGTGGACTTCTTTTCATTTCATGATTAAACATATTGTATGTGACTGTCTTCTACCATAGAATGGGTCTTCATCTCCAAAACTTGGAAATCTCCTCTGATTTTCGTAAAACAAGGGATTAAAATCAATGCAGATTTGGTCTCAGCCCTTGAAGAGATGAAGAAACACTACAAAGATCAGCCCTTCACATTCTAACAAGATGATGCACCATCCCACACCTCAAGAAAGACTCAGGACTGGTGCACACAACAACTTCCAAGATTCTAGAACAAGAAAATGTGGCCTCCCTCATCACCAGATTTGAATCCTATGGACTTTTGTGTGTGGTCAATATTGGAGGCAAAGGTTGTTCCGTTGCTCACCCAAATGTTGACGCTCTGAAGCAATCACTCCTGCGAAAATAGGCCAAAATGCCCCAGGATGAGCTACATGCCTCGATCGAAAACTTCCGACAAAGAATTGAAAGTTATCCAAGTGAAATGCGGCCACAAAGAAATTTTTTCCTAGTATTGTAAGCTCTCATTGTGATACCTTTTTGATGAAATTTTATTTCGTCTCTATTAAGGGGGCAGTTCTACATAGAATCGCATTTTTCGTACTTGTCATAAATAACAATCTACACACAAAAGTCCACCCACAAACCATAACATATTGCTGGAAAACGGAAGCAACAAGCTATCCAAAAATATCTACTTTGTTAGGCTGGGGCAATCCATTAAAGGTTTATACTATTTTGAACTTGTACATAAAATCAACCAATTGTCTCCATTGCAGCCCTAAAAACTCGAAAATGGCTAGAGGTAGGGACTTCAAACTGCATGGTGATCTAGTAGGGTATCCTAGCCATAAATTGATAGAGGGGATTTCTTTTAACTCTTTTATTTTTTTAAATATAAAAAATTTCATAATTGCTATGCATCGAGAGCAAATTTGACTTCAGCATTTGGTAATAAAATATTTATTACTCTGAGTATTGAAACAAAACTCAATCATTATGTTCGTAAGGGCCTACTGTACAATGTACATCTGTTAAATTTTTTAGCCAATTCTGACAGATTGTAGTTTTCTGGAAGAAACATTTTTAATGCAAAAAACAAGATTTTGAGTAAATCGCATTTGAAAAATAGAATTAGGTAAATTTATGCCTTTGACTTTAAATGTGACTTTAACTGTGACTTGTCTTTGTATTCTCAATAAACTTGGTTAACCCTTTGAAAAGGTGGCGCTATTTAGCTTATTCATTATTAGATTTTGTAAAGGAAAATACAAAACATCTTGCAACTAAACTAACATTTTCACAAATTGTTTTTATTCACATTTTAAACTGAAGTGCGTTCAGAAAATCTTCCGTTTGAAGCCTAATGAGGGCAAATAGGTAAAAACTGACTGCATATTTGGAATCTACGATAAATTTCCAATATATATCAATTAAATAAAAACAATTTGAATTTTTTTTTCTAAGTAGAACTGCCCCCTTAATAAATCGTTTATAAGTTGGTCCAAGGACTTTCTGTTCATCCTGTAAGCCAGGGGTCACCAACTGGCGGCCCGCCATGCGGCTGTATCGCTGCAGCCCGTGGAAGGTATCAGCGTACAAGTATAACCAAAAATACTTTTCTTGAGGAGTTAAAGAGCACGAAAGCAAAAAATATTTTCCAGGAAGCATATTTTCGAAATTGTTAATTGCAAGCTATCTTTTGTGAAGCGAAGTGACAACACCACTCTTCCTTGGCGATGAATATTCTGATGAAACTGCTCGCCTCGCTACAAGTGCGCGAAACCAGTGGCCTTGCAGGCTCGTTTATTAGGCACAGGGTTGGAAGTCGTTAGTTAAAAAGCAATGACTATTTCGCTATTCGATAGTGCTCAAAAAAACAATGACTTTCCGCCATCGATACTTAAAAAAAGCAATGAATAGCAACTACTAAAAATTGACTGGCCAAAAAACAAGCAATCTGCAAACTAAAAAAAAAAACGAAAACTCGTAAAAAACAGAACTGTGTTGCCGCAAATTTTACTTAATCTTTTGAAGTTCGAAAACCGGAAGGGGACTCTGGTCGGATAGTAATCCAAAAACTAAATCTCTTGAATTTGTTTTGACGACGAAGTAAGTGAGCAACAAAAAATGATTCAGCAGTTCTCCTAAATATCGATTAGTGAAAAACGAATAATGATTTCGTTGCTTGCATAAAAAAGCAGTGAATAACGCGCATTCGATATTTATTTTTAAAAGGAATAGGCATAAGCATTCGGTATTGAGAAAGCAACAAATAACGCTATCGAATAGTGACAACTAGTCGTTACTTCCAACCCTGATTAGGCATTGTTAAAAAAGTCATAAGTGTTGTTAAAGGAGCTTGGCCTGGCAGTAGCGTTGTTCGATTAATTTTGTTGCTGCGGTATTCTAACATAAATATGAACATTATGTAACGCTGGATACTAGGTACGAAATGCGTTCTTTTCTAGCATAAGAGTCAACCTACCTAAAATTTTATTAGTGTGGCCCGCCACAGCTCTCCTTAATGTCAAAGTGGCCCGCATGCAAAAAAGGTTGGTGACCCCTGCTGTAGGCCTTTAACACAACTTTTTATAGAGTTACAAAATCTTGATTAACAAAATTTAACACTAACAACAAGGAAATATAAAGTACAAAGAAAAGAAAATATATAGTAAAAAGTACAATCAAGTTATGCCGATGCAATAACACTACAATTTGTTGTTTGCGCAGTTGGATATGCCTTACTGTACCTTACAAGCAATGTAAACTACTTTAAAACTGACCTAAAAGAATCTGCACTGTGCAGTATATTCAAAACGAGAAATTTGGTTTCAACATGTTTATACTTCCATTTGTTTAACTTCCGTTAGTTTTCACATTTACATTGCGGTACATTACTGTACATTACAACAAGTATGTGGCGGAAATTCTACATACGGTAAGCACACTAAATATATCCCCACAAAGGCAAGATGTGTTCAATGGAAAATAGGTTTTGCGCCAAGCACTCTAGCGGTGAGATGTACTCTGCAGCAAGTTGCCCAAATGCCCATAAATCAAGTTAGCTGCTGTCAATAGTCTTGCATCAAGTTGGTGGCACAAGAATGTCTTGATTCCAGATATAGCAGCATATTGTTCATTATTTCTTGTTGTGAACTTTTAAATGGGTTTTCAAAGTTCCCTGAAGGCGAAATGATTTTCCACATTGTATGCACTGAAATGGCTTCTCACCACTGTGAATGAGCAAATGCCGAGTCAGGTCACCATGGGACCTAAATCGTTTCTGGCAGCACTTGCATTCAAATGGGCTTTCTGCTTTT
The DNA here is from genome assembly GCF_918807975.1 of Aplidium turbinatum. Lineage (NCBI taxonomy): Eukaryota > Metazoa > Chordata > Ascidiacea > Aplousobranchia > Polyclinidae > Aplidium > Aplidium turbinatum. The sequence goes on along the minus strand of NC_137475.1, from coordinate 27,062,963 downwards.
GAATGGTCAGTCTGCATGTGTTTCAACATACTCCACCTAGTGCTATAGGATCTGTAACAGTTATCACATTGAAACGGTTTCATGCCCGTATGACACAAAATGTGATTTTGCAAAGCTGCACTTTTCGGGAAACACCTACCACAGTATTTACATGGATGCTTGCCCTCAGGATCATGTGTCAGTTGATGTTTTCTCAAGTTTTCTTGCTGACTAAACGCCTTGGAGCATGTTGGACAACTAAATGGTCGTTCACCTGTATGGCTCCTTATATGGTTACTCAATTTTCTTTTGTCAATAAATCTTTTATCACATTGAGGACATTTGTGGGGTCTTTCCCCAGTGTGAATTCGCATGTGCCGAGCTAGATACATGCAATACTTTCCACAGACACGACATAGCTGTTTCAATCGGGCATGCTTTGCCACAAGATGTGTAGTTGAATTTAATTCTTTTTTTTCAACTCTTTTCAATACTCCATGATATTTTTCTAATTTCTTTAACTTTTCTTCACTTTGTTTAGATAATAAATTTGCAGAAATAAACTTATCCTCATTTATAGATTGGCAAAATCCTTTTGTTGTGACCTGATCTTCAGATAAATTATCACTCTTTTTATTCACATCATCGTTATCACAGAAAAGTGATGCACTTATAACTGTGTTACTACTTTCAATACTAAAACTATGCGCCTCATCACAAGATTGATAAACAGGTACACAAGCAGCAACGTCATTGTCACTTGAATTACTAAAGTTTGGTGACAAGCTTTGTTGAGAAAGCACACGATTTTGACACAGATTTGATTGATCACCTACAATAACTTTGTTCCAGGATCTATTTTTGCAGTTATTTTTATTATTTGCAATGCGATCAACATTGCCAGAAGTTGGGCTGGTATGACTTTTATATAACCTTCTTTCAGGATCGACATCTGGAGATAGCTTCTTCAAAGGTTTACAGGTTTGAAAGTTATCAACAGAGCATTGTGGCAGAAAACTTGCATGAGCTGAATGAGAAGTTCTGTGTAGTTTCTTAGTGGACAAATGTTGAGTTAGTAACTCTTGGATACTTCTGAATTCTTGTTGTATTTCCATACGGATGTTGTGAAGTTCTTGTAAGATTACTTTTCCAATCACAAACATAGAATCTTGTTTGTTCAGAAATATATTGTATGAATCCATAGTCACAAAAAATATGTTGCAAAAAAGAATGTATATTATAATATATATATATTCTGTTTTCAAATCTAAAAAATGGAAGCATGTTACATAAATGTATTTTAGGGTACAAACTTTAGCACAAAAAAATAAACTTTTTAAGGCATCATCATAACGCATTTGAAGGTCATTCTACACTACCTAAAATAAATTAGTTAAACTTATCATCATCATTATATTCCTTCCTGGCATTGAGGGTTGGATACAATGCGCCATTGTTCTCAACCATGAGCTGTTTGTACTTCACTTTCATAACATAATTTTGTCCACTTAGTGATTGTTCATTAATAAATAAATATATAATAATATGATAAATAAGTTCATTGATAAATCATTGTTAGTCTGCCTTTGTTTCTTTTACCATTTATCTTATCTTCTATTAATGATCTTTGCAACGAGATTTGCCTTATTGTGTGTCCGAAATACTAATTGAAGTAAGAGAATTTTGCTTAAATTGGTTTAAAACTTATACAAAGGAGAAATATGCTTTCTAGCTGATGTAGTCACCATCGCACAATTTCCTCAAAAGTAACCAAGGTTGCCAAAATCTATAAACCAAAAACTGGTTTCAAACCAGCCAATTTTTTGTAAGCAGTCCCAAAAAGGAGTCAAAGCATATATAAGGTATTCTATGCACAATTTAAATTTCCAAAACACTAGGAAAAACACATTTTATTCCTAAAATATCACAAACTTTCCAAAAAGATATATAAACTCTTCATTAAAAATTACGCAGCATGTAAAAGTTGAGTTTTATTTAAATGAATCAATAATATATTGGCTAAAACAGAAACAATACAAATGTTCAAAGTATGCACCTACGTCCTACATTACTCGCTTACATGAGCAATCAAAGAAACTAAGTGCGCAATTTTCTTCACGCTTTGTACACATGTACAATCGTGCAATGCTTTTTTTCAATCCACATGCATATGCGACTCTGCGATACTTTGGCTGGTGGCGTAACAACATTGAGTAGATGTCCCTGTTAAAGGAGTTAGCTTTGAAATATCTTGGCATACCTGCCACACCAGCAATCAGCATCTTCCGAGCAATGCTTTTTCAGTGCGAACCAGGAATTTTGAAAGGGGGGGGGGGGGGGGTTTGAAGGCCGACAGACGAAGCCCGACGTGTTCGCCTAAGACAACGCCCAGCGACAGGTGGTCTGGGATATGTTTAGTATTGGCAAAACTCGCTCTTTTACTGCAGTTTTGTTTAAAATTAGGCTAACTTTGTTTTAGAGACATAGACTGAAAGCATCATTCTCAATATCTTGACGTCACACGCGTGCCAGGGGGTTCAACCCCCCCTGGCTATGCTATGCCACTGCATGATATAACAATACTTGGAGAATAGGCTGTACCTTAACCTTTCAAAAAAATGATTAAAATATAACTGTTTCTAATAAAATTGGTTCTATCCATTATTATTACCCTATAATCAGCAGGTCTATGAAGTTTTTAGATGGTTTACAGAATCAGTTGCTTACACCTTACTATGCTGTTGGTGCAATGTACTGACTGCTGACTAAGCTAAGAGACTCCACTAATTAGGCTACTTAGCAATAGTCCCGAAACCCGGTTCAACTTAATAGAACCACCCTGTCCGCAGCTAGTAATTGATTGATTGAATCTTTATCCTCGGACTGGGAAAGCTTCTTGCAGAGCTTAATCCTGGCAGTTTCGCATACTTGTAGAGGCTTTGAATCACTGACGCAAGCCCGGTCACCGAGATTGACAGAGTGAAGTTTCCGATTGTTGAAGTCTTGTTGCCGGGGAACTATTCCATTCATTAGATGCCGCTGAATGGAGAGCAGTCCTTAACGTGCGTTAGCGCACACCCCGAGAGTCGAACCAGCGCCGCTTGATCTTGAAGCTTCTTCGTTTCAGAAGTGACGCGCTAACCAATTGAGCTATCGGGGCTCAATTGGATATAAAACGGATGTAGTTCAGGCTTTAAGTTTAAATGATGATAAGTGATACTTTTATTTGCAATTTACTTAAAATAATACTTTCTAAACCGGTCAAAATTTGCAGCCATAAAAAGGGCCAAACTTGCATCAACTTTTTTAAGCCAACTGCAATTTAAAAAGGCCAGACTTTTGGAATTTGGCTTAAAAAAAGGCCATCTGGCAACCCTGAGTGCAACCTAGTTTGTACCCTGAACAGTTCGTACCCTCAGTTCGTACCCTGAAAAGATCGAGAGAAAAAATTTAAAAAGCGGAAGTTGCTGATCGCAGTTTCCGCAAACATTTTAAATTTTTTTTTTCCCTGAAAAAATCGAGAGAAAAATAGCACTAAGCCGAAGTCGCTGACTTCAGTTTCTGCTAACCCTCGCTGATCGCAGTTTCTGCAAACATTTTTCTGCACTTTCCGCTAACCCTAGACTAATCTATGCTTTAACCCTAACCCTCGCTGATCGCAGTTTCCGCTAACCCCAACCCTCGAGTTGTTTGCGGAAACTCCGATCAGCGACTTCGGCTTTTTTTAATTTTTTCTCTCGATCTTTTCAGGGTACGAGCTAGCTTGCACGCCAGCCCCAAAACCATGTCAACTGCAAGCCATTTGCAGTTTGCATAGCTCAGGGTTGCCAGACTGAAATTTGCAAAAAAGGCCAAACTCACCAAGAAAAAAGGCCAAATTAAGGCCAAACAGGTAGCAAAATTAAGCCAAACTCAAACAAGATAAAATAAGCATTGTAATCACGGTTGCCAGACTATAAAAAGGTCTTAATGCAAAATAATACAAAAAGAAAGGCCAAAACAAGGAAAATATTAGATAAAAAAGGCCAATTGGATATTAACCTGTTTATATTAAAAATAATGAAATACCGTATACATAATTACATATATTTAACAAATTTACTTATATTTTATTGAATTATTGAAGAATTTCTTCTAAATAGTTGGTTTCTTCATTTTCTGATGAAATATACAAATTCTCACTGTTGTGCAATTCAATCATATTTGGGGTGCACTTGAAGTCTTTGCAGCACATTTTTTGGTCCAACAGGTGAGAACGAATTCTTATGATAACTTCCAATAGTTGAATTTGTGTTCTGTTTCTGTTTTTACAGCAGTAACTAGTGAAAATATTACCATGATACTTCACCACATCACCAATGTGATCGATTGAGCGAATAGATGCATGGCACGCTATGGTTAAACTAAGATCAATTTCTGCTATTTTTTCTGAATCAGTGACTTCATGGACAAATTTAGTGAGAGAACTTTAAGAGGAGTTTGGTATTTAGGTGTTTCTTCATGTGTAGAAATGTTGCTTAGCTTTGGCAATATATTCACCTTGCACATTACACAGTACTCGGCTGTCAAGCCGGCGGTTGTGTTAGACTACCGATCGATTGAAACGTGAACACGTTACGTTTCTGCATAGGCTACCTACTTTTGAGCGTTGACATTATAATTCCAAAATAATGTCTATAATATTCATATTTATCGATATTTTATGACTGGTACCGGATTTCAATAAATTGTCGCAAAAATAATTCTGAAAGTAGCCCAAAAGGTAGCAAGTACAAAAAGACTGTAGCGAATGAGTTTTAATCCGCTACAGTGGGGACATCTGGCACCACTGGCTGCCTTAGCGGGTGAGCGCAGTCGGACTCGGCGCCGGCGTCACATTACTACAATTAAACACGCATAGAACACGGGGACAAGAGCTCACTATATCCCCGATAGAACATGTTTTGAACAATGGTGAATATGGTTTCATCTGGTAAGGTTACGATATATGAGAAATATTGATTATTATGCATTTTGAAGGGTAAATTAAAAAAAAGGCCAAATTTAGAAAAAGGCCAAACGTATAATTTCCAAGGCCAACAGACTTTAAAAAAGGCCAAATTCGAGAAATTTGGCCTTAAAAAGGCCAATCTGGCCACCCTGGCATAGCTTTCCAGCTTAGGGTTTCCGAAGGAAAAAAAACTGATCCGTGTTTCCAATTTAAATTTGAAGTTTCATAACTGATTTTCTTGAAAAGTTGAAAGTTTACGTTTACGAAAGTTTAATTTCTTGAAAGTATACGTTTACGAAAGTTTAATTTCTTTAAAGTTTACGCGGTAAGCGGCGCGGCTTCGTCATTTCAACTTTTCACGCGTACGCGGCGCGGCGCGGCTTGCATATAGCAAATGTCACTTACAGCCACTCTGACGTCACAATTGCTTATAATGATATAAATTCATTTTCTTGTGTTAACTGTTAACCAGGAATGTCTAAAGATCTGGTTTGGTTTGGTTTTGAATCTTTATTCTCGGACTGACAAAGCCTCGATTTGTTATTCCTGGTAGTTCCCAGTGCCGGATTAACCATTAGGCAAAGTAGGCACGTGCCTACAGGCCTGTCAAAGATCCAGGCCATTTTAAAATCAATACAAATTTAGTCATGTTTTCAAAATAATTATTTTCTAAAGTAATAAGTATTTATAGGACCTGTCTCCCGACTTCCCATCAGAATTTTGTCAGTTTATGTGCTGGTGTAAAGACTATAAAGAGCAAACACGCGATGACACAACAGGAGCAAGAAGTGCCCAGAAGATGTTTAAAATGCTGCACACTACTGATGCTTATAATGCATATCCGAACACTGAAGTAGCACTTAGAATGTACTTGTCTCTAATGGCTACGAATTGCTCTGGGGAACGCTCGTTTTCACAACTTAAACGAGTTAAAGACGTTAACCGATCAATAATGTGTTGGTACATTGGCACTTTTGTGTATTGAAAGCGATAAAATTGACCTCCAAAAACTAAACGCGTTTGCAATCTCAAAAACGCGCAAAGCTGTTATTTAGTTAGGCATATGACCAAGTTTTTGCACGGTACCCTGTGTTATAGTTGCAACAACGATTTTTGTCACAATGATTTGGCAAATCCGAAATCTGATAATTCTAATTTTTTAGTTGGCAACCCTGATTTTCGTGACACTTATAAAATGTGCTTACAGGCCAGCAGACCCTTAATCCGGCACTGGTAGTTCCGCATAATTGATACGTGATATTTTTTCTCAACATACTTTATTTAAGACATCAGTTCCGTTTGTTTTTATTTCTGACCATCACAACGAAAAACAATATATGTCAAACATAGCAGGGGTCAATAAAAAGGTAGATGCGACAAAACACGGACGCTATAACGTGCATGATGCTAAAACAGGACAATCAGTTATGGCATGGTCGCAACACCTTAATAAAGTTTTTACAAATGTAGAAAAATGAGAAAAAAAGGGCTAGTGAATTTTCTTTAACAATTTATATGAGTAAAAAAACAAGACAAAAAGATAGTTTCTACATTGATCGACCTTGGTGAATTATCAAAACTGTTGATGATCTTGAGGGGAACACTCTTGATGCATTAGCTTATCACGAAATGCATATAAACCATTTTTTGTGATTAGTTACCGGTAGCCTACTCGTTTGTAATTATTTTAACAAACAATTGAGTGAATGTATGGTTGCCAATCTGTCTGAAAGATGTGAAGAGCACTTATAATTTGGGACTGATGATCAAATGCTGTGGAAAAATTTTGTATACTAACCTATCTCTTTGCTTGGGCTCAAATTTAAAACCATCAAAAAGATTGGGCTACTCTTGGGCTACTTTTTGCATAAGCTTGGGCTCTTTTTTATATTAACCTCTGGCAACTCTAATTTCAATTAGGTAGGCACTTTGACAGGGTAACAACTACAACATCACACAACTTAGGCGAAAGAGCCACGCAGCTTGAGTCCTGTCTTTGTCATGAGTTACCAAGGGGGTGGGGGGGGGACTTGTATACCTGGGACTGGGACTAAGAGTTTTTGTTTGTTTGCGGAAAATTTTAAAATGTTTGTGGAAACTGCGATCAGCGACTTCGGCTTTTTTTCTCTCGATCTTTTCAAGGTACGAACTGACGGTACGAATTGTTCATGGTACGAATTGGGTTGCATCCAACCATTACGGCTTGATTTTGAGCCGGGCGCATAGCCACTGAGCTAACAGGAAACTTTTTGATCAAGAATGTGACATTGTTTGTATGAATTTTTAATTATGTCAGTTGTTTTTATTGAAATGTGTTTTAATTGCTTCATATGACTTTTAATTTTTATTAGGGTCGATATAAGGACTGGCTAATTTTCGGTATTTTTTTGTGTCTTGTGGCTAAAAACTCTTTCAGCAACCTGGCAACCCTGATTTCAGGTTTAAAGCCATAGATCGGAGGTGACGACCCTGCGGCTTGTCAAAGAATTTTGTGCGGCCCGCAAAACAATTTGACAATCTCAAATGGTTATATAAATATCTGCTTTCGGCAGCAGGTATCTATGCGAACATTTCTTTTCTAAAATGCACTTTACAAAAAGTCGTTACAGGTCGAGGCTGACAGATGAAAATCTTAGGGCGGAACTCAGAAACCAGACTTAAGTTGAGAGTCAGATATTATATTGTATCTCAACATGGTGTCATGAAAACAAAACTTCATTGCAAAAGCTGCAACGTACATGCAATAACTTTCTTCGTATTGTATTTGACATTGACCGCAGAGAAAGCATAAAAGGTGTAATGGAACTCAATAATTTAAAATCAATTAACCACATGAAAAATACAGAGATTGCAACTTTCATGTTTAAATATTCAAAAAACCTAGTTCCCACAACATTTAATGATATAATTATGTGTAGCCTAAACAATCAAATAGCCTAACAACAAGAAGTAATTCTCCTTATATTCCGATATATTGCAGAATTAACACTTGCAAACAATCAATACGGTACATGGGGCCAACAGTTTGGAACAAGCTTCCTCCTACTATAAGAAATGAATGCAAAACTGTAAAAAGCTTTAAATCAAAAATGAACAAGCTAAATCTTCCTTGAAATAATCCTATCTAAGTACCGGTATAACATACACCAAACTTACTAATATTTTTTTTTTGCCCAGAAATGATAGGCCAATGTGTGTAGATTTATTAGCAAAATAGTAAGGTTGTAAGTACTCCTACTGGCCTTCTGGTTCTTGTGTTTTTTTGTCCACAGAAGTTCTACAGAGTCTGCAGAAGTTTTTCCATCCTCTTCGACCAATCACCATCTTTCGATGAAGCGGTAGCCATGTGCTCCAACCAGTTGTTTTATATCAATATCTTGGACGGGATCGTCATGCTATTGTCTGATTGTTTATCTATTTTTCTAACATGCCGAATTGGATTTTTTTTTTTTTTCTTTTACTTTTGTTATGGTTTAACGTGTAAAACATACTGTAGCCTAACCCAAATTTATCATATTACTGTGACATGCCACTACTACATCCCAGCTGGCGATGCCTGTCGTTTTTGCATTAATTTAACGTTTGCTAACGTTGGATCAGTGTGGAGGTGACGAGTTTAGCTGACTGGAGTCTAAAATTATCGCTTTATCAACGCAAGTTTTATCAAAGCACGCTTGATATCCTTCATGCCGCCCCGATAGCTCAATTGGTTAGCGCGTCACTTCTGGAACGAAGAAGCTTCAAGATCAAGCGGCGCTGGTTCGACTCTCGGGGTGTGCGCTTGAGCAACGCACGTTAAGGACTGCTCTCTATTCAGCGACATCTAATGGATGGAATAGTTCCCCGGCAACAAGACTTCAACAATCGGAAACTTCACTCTGTCAATCTCGGTGACCGGGCCTGCGTCAGTGATTTAAAGCCTCTACAAGTATGCGAAACTGCCAGGATTAAGCTCTGCAAGAAGCTTTCCCAGTCCGAGGATAAAGATTCAATCAATTAATCAAGATATAACTTCCCTGGGTATAATTGAATTTCCGCAAGATGATGATGTTGTTTTTGCTAGTTTGTTTTATTTGTTTTTGTCATTGTTTTCCTGTCGTCAAGTTATAACCTATCTATTTTGTGAGTCGTGCAAGGCCTATGGTGCGTTGCGCTTGAAATGGCTTTGCCCGTGGTAGGATTTCTTTGTGGGGTTTTCTTTGCCTGCCTTGCTCTTCTTTGCTATGAGCTAAACGCATCAAGACGTGTTCCCCTTACAACCATCAGCACTCTTGATAACGCACCATGGCCGATCTTCATAGCAACTGTCCATACAAATCTTAAATATATCAGCTAAAGCTAATGTGGGCTAAGAAAGCTATAGCCTAAATATATGTTGTTTAATTGTTTGTTTTTTTTTTGTAACATTTTCTTTTTTTATTTTTCCTTTATATCTTAAATTTTTCTAAAGGTGTATTGCGACCGTGCCAAATTTCTTTCAAATCAATAACTTACTTCGGTCTCAAGCACGTTTTAACGTTCGCGTTTTGTCGCTTCTACCTTTTTCTCGACCTTTGCTATGTTGACGTGTATTGTTTTGATATGATGGTCAGAAATAAAAACAACTGAACTGAACTGAAGGCTGCTTAAGTCTGTCTGGACAAAAGTCTGCGTTAAGCGTCAATTTTGCGATTCAGAAAGCAGACCTACGCTTTAGCAAGGCTTATACTCGGCTTAAAAGCCGAAAGATATAAGCCACCTGCGGAGGTGGTTTAAGCCTCTGTTGAAGGAAAAAGTGTTTGGCTAATACTGGAGGTATTGAAAGTAGTAGGTTTGTTACAGCATTTTTTTTTTAAATAAACCGTCTGTTGCAAAGGCCACGAGACTTTTTTGATAGTTTTTAATGTAAAGCAGGTGTGCCCAGTGGCGTACGCAGGATTTTGTCAAGGGGGGGGGGGGGGGCATTGAGAGTAGCGTAGCCAGAAATTTTTAAAAGGGGAGTTTTGACGACCGGCGGGCGAAGCCTTCATGCTAAATCAACAAATAATGCAATGTTGTGTTATTTAAACCTACAACTAGAAAAAAGTCGTTTTTTGTGACGTTGAAATAGAAACGTTGTAGTTGCATCAGTAAGTCGTTCGTTAACGTAGATGCCAAGTAATCCATGACGCAACAGATCTGCCACAAAAATTTCTTTCACAAGCAAGTCATACTCATTAAGCACTGAAACAACGTTAAGACAACGTTATGCCAATACGCACATGATTTTCGTTTGCAATAATTCATCAATTTAAAAGAATCAGGTAACTCAGGTTATTTTTGATGCCTTGAAAGTTAAAAATAGTACAATTGTAGGAATACTGTTGCCAGTTTATGACTAAAAGGGCGGGCGCATAGACTCCCTTTATAGTCTGAAAACTGTCAAATGTAAGATAGTTAATAGACTTGTTTTTTCCTGGCATTGCAGACAAAGGAAAAAGTATGACCAATCACAATTGTATGTTTGCAAAAGTGATGTTACAAGCAGTATTACTAAACTGCGTGTCAGCGTCTGGTTATTCAACAACACAAAGTAGGCATTTCAAAATTTACACCACCAGCAATAACACTAGTAACCTACTATTGTCAGCGTCTGAAAGAAGTCTAGTTATTGAACAATCAAGCCAACTGTCAGACCGAAACTCTGCCTGCAACCAACCTAAGATAACAGGCACACCCAGTAGCGTACGCAGGGGGGGGGGCATTGGGCCATGCCCCCCCCCCCTCAAAATGTTTTAGTAGTTAACGACGTAGATTAAGGCATTTAATATGTTTTGCATTGCTTTGTCAAAGCAATTACTGTAACAATGTTGTTTTATAGACTAAGCCAATACGAAATACATGGCCCAATCCACCTACACCACAGGTATGCCAATGTAGCATAGTGTTCTGTAAGCCTATTATAGTGATTAGTGAGAGAGGATTGGATAAAGTCTAAACTAAAACTATACTGGGATATCATGAAGTAGTCTGAGATATCAGTGACGAGTGGCGTAGCCAAGGGGGGGTTGGGGGGTTACAACCTCCTTTGGCACGCGTGTGGCGTCACGATATTGAGAATGATGCTTTCAGTCTCTTTATGCTTGGGAATGATGCTTTCAGTCTAAAAAAACTTGCCTAATTTTAAACGAAACTGCATTACAAGAGCGAGTTTTGCCAATACCAAACATTTAAACATCTCCGCAGTCTGGAATTAACAAGAAAACATAGAGACTTAGCTTTATTTCCGAAATATGCCCAAGAAAACATGATCTTATCCTTTTGCTATGCCACCTGACAGCACCATTTTACGGGAATATTCATACCCACATTTTTCTTGAAAATGCTCTCAGAATGCACCAAATTCAAAGTAATTTTTCAAAATTATGTTCAATCAATATTTGTGTTTTATTCACAATTTCGACTTGTTAAAGTGGCTACCATTAAGATCCTTCTTGCACTCAGTTCAGTTGCAGAAGAAAAAATAGTATTAGCAGAGGGTGGGAATCGAACCCACGAAATCGAAATTACTATAGCCTACTCCTCTGCCCTAACCATTAGGCAACGCTGGTTGTGGTGAAGCATTCAGTTAAATTTCTTTGTATCAAAATTTTTGATCAGAATATCACGTCACGAGTCACATGACTGAAATCAGCTGAATCGCGAATGAACATGTCACGCATGATTGCGTACCTCTTCGACCAGTGGGTAATGTTAAAGTGCCTACCGTTCTTTTAAGGCAGTGGCTGTTTGACCGGCTCCGGTCTTTGAATCTGAAGCACTATTTGACCGGTTATGACGTCACTAAACATGTTTTTTTTATTTTCCTTATTTAAAGCAAAAGACGAGAAAACAAGAAAAAGGTCTCTATATAAGTTCTAAATTCGACAATCATAGTCAACTGGGTCAGTGGCGCATACGATAGTCCTCGGGCTGGTGTTCCAGTGGGAATGAGTTCGATACCACCCGGAGGATGCAACCTAGTTCGTACCCTGAACAGTTCGTACCCTCAGTTCGTACCCTGAAAAGATTGAGAGAAAAATTAAAAAAGGCGGAAGTCGCTGATTGCAGTTTCCGCAAACATTTTTCCGCAGTTTCTGCCTACTCTAACCATGGACTAATCTATGCTCTAACCCTAACCTTCGCTGACCGCAGTTTCAGCAAACATTTTTCCGCAGTTTCCGCTATATATTACCCTAACCATAGAGTAATCTATGCTCTAACCCAGTGTTTTTCAACCTTTTATGGCCAAATGCCCCCTTTATAAACTGGCGAAATTTTACCGCCCCCCAACAAAAACGATTAATTACGAAAAGCAAATATATATTTGCGATCATGAAAACAGTATACTGGTAGTAGTGGTTATGTCATAATGAAACTCACCAGATTTTGCGATATACTGAAAAATTACTGAATTTAAATTTTAAATAGATAGCGTTTGTAAACAAAACGGTTGGTCAACCAAATACGACGATGGTTTAAGAGAAATTGTTTTGCTATTGTGCGAGCATGTAGAGTAGCCTAGATTATCCAGACAATGATGTGACGAAATCGTTACGCTAGTCGGTAAAATGGGTTAAACCAGAATGCCCTCTAATAATCAAAACGCCCCCCTCAAGTTGAGATAATCATACCGCCCCCTTGCAAAATCAAAACGCCCCCCGGGGGGCTGTACCGCCCTCGTTGAGAACCACTGCTCTAACCCTAACCCTCGCTGATCGCAGTTTCGCAAACATTTTTCCGCAGTTTCCGCTAACCTTTACCCTAATCACAGAGTAATCTATGCTCTAACCCTAACCCTCGCTGATCGCAGCTTCAGCAAATATTTTTCCACAGTTTCCGCTAACCCTAACCATGCCCTAACCCTCGAGTTTGTTTGCGGAAACTCCGATCAGCGAGTTCGGCTTTGTGCTATTAAACTGCAATCAGCGACTTCCGCTTTTTTTAATTTTTCTGTCGATCTTTTCAGGGTACGAACTGAGGGTACGAACTGTTCAGGGTACGAACTGTTCAGGGTACGAACTAGGTTGCACCCCTACCAGGAAGCGTTCTTTTTTTTTGAACTAAATTTTGATCCAAAGTGACTCAATCGTTAGGCTGCTGCATTTTTGTGGTCAATTTTTAATTTCAGTAGCCTACAGCCCAATTTTTTATGTCTTTTCAAATATGCATAATGAAGTTAGAGTTTTATTAATTTGTTGGAATTTGAGAATTTCTCTGGGTAATTTTCGTTCGTCATAAGAGGATGTGACCGTGTTTGCCGAACAGAACGACGCATTACATTTTTGCTCTTAACAAGTTAAAAATTGAATAGTTTTATTCAACTGAATCAGCGGCGCGTACGGTACGATGTTTCTCGGGCTGGTATCCCCAAGGGTATGAGCTAGATACTAGCCTACCCAGAAGCATTTTACCGTAGCCTACTCTAAACTGACTGCTAAAAAACACTACCTAAAAGTAAACTTGACATTGATAAAACCATTTTTTTAAAGAAATATATAACTTTTTACAGCCACCAAACTATCTTGTTGAGAGCAAAAATGTAATGCGCCGTTTCGTTCGGCAAACACGGTCACATCCTCTTACGACGAACGAAAAATTACCCAGAGAAATTCTCAAATTCCAACAAATTAAATAAACTTTATTACTCATATTTGAAATAACATAAAAAATGGGTGCAACCTAGTTCGTACCCTGAACAGTTCGTACCCTCAGTTCGTACCTTGAAAAGATCAAGAGAAAAAATTAAAAAAAGCCGAAGTCGCTGATTGCAGTTTTCGCAAACAAACAAACTGAAAAGATCGAGAGAAAAAAATAGAACAAAGCTGAAGTCGCTGATCGGAGTTTCCGTTTTTTCGCAAACATATTAAAATTTCCAGTAATGATCCTAAGAGTTTGCCGAAGTCTTTGATTGCGGTTTTAGCAAACATTTTAAAAGGTTTAGGGTTAGGAAAAGATCGAGAAGAAAAAATTAAAAAAAGCCGAAGTCGCTTATCAGAGTTTCAGCAAACAAACAAACTGAAAAGATCAAGAAAAAAAATAGAACCGTTTTCCTCAGTTTCCGCAAACATTTTAAAATTTCCGGTAATGATCCTAAGAGTTTTTGTTTGTTTGCGGAAACTGCGATCAGCGACTTCGGCTTTTTTTAATTTTTTCTTGATCTTTTCAGGGTACGAACTGAGGGTAAGAACTGTTCAGAGTACGAACTAGGTTGCATCCTAAAAAATTGGACTGAGGCCACAGAACACCACAAAAATGCAGCAGCCTGACGATTGAGTACATTACGGGACGCGCAACTCCGTTGTTCCTTCAACATCATTTGCCAATTTGACTTTTTTTTTACGCTTTACTGCAGGCTTGCTTTCAACTAAAAACCTTAAATTACTTTAAAACCAACTTAACTCTTCTTATATAACCCATAAAAAGTAAAATACTTTGTAAATTAGAAAAAAAAGTAACCCTTCTAGTGCTGCGGATAAGCCAAAAGCGGATGAAGTTTCGTATCCCTACGATTGAGTCACTTGGGGTCAAAATTTAGTTTAAAAAAAAAAAGCTTCCGTGTAGTATCGAACTCATTCCCTCTGGAATAGGGTGGAGTGAAAAAAAGTTTTTCTGTCATATTCATGAAGAGGGCTGATAAAAAGGTGTCATAAGGTCTAATATTGACTTTAAAAATATTTTTTTGATGTGGCACCCAAAATCGAGTGTGCCACCCAGCCCCATGGGTCACGCAAAGGTCATAATCCATGAAAACAGCATAACTTTTTGTATAATGCTCCTAGAAAGCTGGGAGTAGGCTTAAAAGTTGCAGAACAGCTATGTTCCTATATGCTCTAAAAGAACATTTTGTTCTAAATGCGTCTATTGGGCAGATATTCTAAACAAACGGATTTTTTCCATTTTTTCGGGCAAATTTAGATGAAATTGCATTTATTTGATGCTTAAATACATTTTTTACTACAGTACACTTTGTTTAATAATTTTGGGTGTTATTATGGAGTCAGTCTACATATTTGGACAGATGGGAACCTTGGCTATTTTATTTGAATGGTTATGGTTGGTTACCTATAGTTTGTTGGTAGGTAGGCCTACTATACCATACCGTCAGTTTCTGGGCAGCCGATTGTAGCATCGAATAGACAGCGAGAGACACGTGTTTCGCACATGAGGCTGGGCTCATCAGTATCGCACCGTAGAGTGTTGAACTGTTTTATTTGCGTCAGTGGCTCACGGTACAAAAGATTGACACGGTGAGAGAGTACAAACAAACATAGCCAGGCCGAAGACTTTAAGAAACCGGCCTGCCACACCCCGCGGCGGCGGGGAGCAGCGTGATTTATGGGGTGACGATGCACCCGGAGGGTTAAGTCCACCAGCTTAGGTCGCGAGGGCCAGGCTGGGGAGTCGAGGTACCTGTGGAGGGAGAGTGTGGATCGAAACGCTATATAGCCCGTCCGCAAATTTAGAATGGCGGAGCGGGCCAGGGAGACAGGCTCTTTCTGCATAGCCCAGAATGAAGCCCTGCGATGGACCGGGCGACCCGTCGCGTGTGGACGCTGGAACCGGCAGTAATTGACCGCCGGGCAGTGCCCACGCGTCCTCGCGTAGGTACTTTGACTCTTATACCCGGTCTGCCAGTAGGCAGAGTGGATAAAATTGGGGTCTCCCACGAGGAAGAGAGTCGAACCATTTAAGGATAATTTGGCTCTCGTGGCAGACGAATATTCAATAAAAATGTGGAGCAGAGGCTCCATGAATCACCGCCGCTTTACCAGTCAGTTTAACTCTTATCTTTGTGGAAAGAAAAGAGCCAACAAAACTAGCAGGTGCCAGGGGTAGGACATGTGAAGAAGGGGTGTTCTTCCCGGCCATCAGCACAAGGCTGATCACTCTCTAGAACAGCGAGCAGCAGTAACGCTTCGCTAACCATAACGGTGTATCTTCTACGCTAGCCATTAAGACCTCCAATAAACGATAAGTTTCTTTTTATTTCACAAAGATAAGAGTTAAACTGACTGGTAAAGCGGCTGTCGAGTACCCAAGTGGCAAGAATACGGTGCGATACTGATGAGCCCAGCCTCATGGGCGAAACACGTGTCTATCGCTGTCTATTCAATGCTACAATCGGCTGCCCAGAAACTTATCGTTTTTATTGTAGGTCTTAATGGCTAGCGTGGAAGCTACACCGTTATGGTTAGCGAAGCGTTACTGATGCTCGCTGTTCTAGCGAGTGATCAGCCTTGTGCTGATGGCCGAGAAGAACACCCCTTCTTCACATACCGTCCTTAGCATTAGCATATTGTAGCGGACTAATGAAGCAAGCGAATACTATCTTTTAATTTGATATTGTACCTATATTCATCAATATTATAGAGAGTTACTGACTCATTGAACAGGAGATTTAGAAGTGCACATATCTAGATATTTAAATCAAAAATCGAAAATGCACATCAAACCATAGCTTAGCCACAAGGTTCAGAGATGTCAGCCACGTTTAAATTGACCATTTTAAAATATTTTTTTCCTTTAAAGTTTAGCTTTGGCACCAAGAATCGTCGCACACCAACATTATCATTGCTTGATTCGTCTTCACCATCTGATTGATCAACAACTCCACCTCCAAAATCACCCATGTTCATATTTTAAGTTGCCACTACGTCATGTTTTTATGGCTTTGGATGGAAGGACAAAACGCCCGGATAACTTTTCTAGAAAAATTGGAAAGGAGTTAAATGGAAGTGTATCTGATTGGCCAGTTATTAAGTTTAAGCTAATTTTAAACCAAAATTTTCTGTTGCTCATAAATGAAATTGTTGATAATCTCAGCACTGATCAGCATTATGCCTACAAAATATGTTGGGCGGTCATTCTAGGGCAGTGGTTCCCAACTCATGGGTCGTGACCCAAAGTTGGGTCGCCTGATAATTTTTTTGGGTCGCTTGTTTTTCAGGCATATTGTATCTTGGGCGAAAAAAATAACAATAAAAAAATTTAAAACGTGAAGAGATCGATCACAAAACTGGAAAATATAAACACAAGTCATGAAGCGTTTCATGTCGAGACATCGGAAAGCTTTGTAGCATGATCGTAGTGCAAGAAGTTTTAACAATCTCGCTTTTTATTTTTGCTGTACTAGTGAGTGCTCAGCCTTGTGCTGATAGCCGGTAAGAACGCCCCTTTCTTCACAATCTCGCTTTTATTATTGTTATTATTATTATTAAATGTAAACCCAACAAAAGTTTCAGTCTCAAACATAAATTAACTTGACAAAGTTACGGGATATATATTGTAATGTGCACTATATGTCACGAACGCTATGTCGGACAAACTATGACAAAGTTTGCCACACATTGGACCACGCATAGTCTGGTGTGGTAAAACGCATCAAAGACAAAGCCCCAAAGGCTGTATGGACTTATTGCTTTCTCCACAAAGAGGCTTTTGCTGCAAAAAAGCTGTCTCAAGAGCTGCACGAAGTATTGAATGATGTGAAGTATGTAAACTTCATCAAAACAAGTCCACTAAATCGGCATTTGTTTTCGTCTTTGTGGATTCTGATTGTTATCAAGCATTGCTGTTGCACACAGAAGTGTGATAGTTGTCACGAGGTCGTGTCCTGAAGCGAGTTTGTAATTTGCGAGAGGAGATTGCTATCTTCCTGAGGCAACAGAACTTGTTAAATTAGCCGAGAAGTTTTTGCAAGAAGATTTCAAGGCAAAAGTTGCTACCTTGCCGATATATTTAACTCTCTGAATTCTCTAAATTTATATATGCAATGCAACGGTTTTACGGTGATTGATCGCGCCGCAAATGTTTCTGCTTATTTCTGCAAAAAACTTATATTCTGGAAAACTTATGTCACCAGAGATGAGTACGATATATTTCCTCAGCTAACGCAATATATCTGTGGCAATGAAGTTGATATTAAGCAAACGATAATTAGGCACCTGGAACAGTTTACCAAAAAGTTTGTGCACCACTATGGAGAATCTCTAACACTTAATAACCAAAATGATTGGATAATTGATTCATTTGTTGGAAAAGATCTGCCTCAACTTTCCATCCATGTTGCAGAACAGTTTATGGACATAACTACAGAAGTAGCAAACCGTATTTCTTTTGCGTCCTTCAAAGACAAGTACCCCAAAGATTCTGCAAACATCCACTTTTGGACTTCCGTGTACAAAGTGTATCCCACAGTTTCACAATTAGGGATTCAAAAACAGATTCCATTTGCAACAACTTGGCTTTGTAAGATTGGATTTAGCGCCATGTGTGTATTGAAAACTGAACAGCGAAACCGGCTAGAAGTTAAAGCCGACATGCGGCTATGCCTAAGCAAAATAACGCCTCGATTTCAAAAACTCACTGACAGCAAGCCAGCACAGCTATCTCATTAGTGATTTGATAAACATGTTATTTTCGGAAAAAGTTTGTTTGAAACACAATTTTGTACGGCTTTTAAAATATTACGACAATTTGTTTGGGTCGCAAGATTTTACCAAACTGAATTTTTTTTTAAATGGGTTGCCTTAAAAACAAGTTGGGAACTACTGCTTCACATCATTCAATACTTCGTGCAGCTCTTGAGACAGCTTTTTTGCAGCAAAGGCCTCTCTGTGGAGAAAGCAATAAGTCCATACAGCCTTTGGGGCTTTGTCTTTGATGCGTTTTACCACACCAGACTATGCGTGGTCCAACGTGTGGCAAACTTTGTCATAGTTTGTCCGACATAGCGTTCGTGACATATAGTCCACGTTATTATATCCCGTAACTTTGTCAAGTTAATTTATGTTTGAGACTGAAATTTTTGTTGGGTTTACATTTAATAATAACAATAATAAAAGCGAGATTGTGAAGAAAGGGGCGTTCTTACCGGCTATCAGCACAAGGCTGAGCACTCACTAGTACAGCGAAAATAAAAGCGAGATTGTTAAAACTTCTTGCACTACGATCATGCTACAAAGCTTTCCGATGTCTCGACATGAAACGCTTCATGACTTGTGTTTATATTTTCCAGTTTTGTGATCGATCTGTTCACGTTTTAAATTTT
The DNA here is from genome assembly GCF_918807975.1 of Aplidium turbinatum. Taxonomy (NCBI): domain Eukaryota; kingdom Metazoa; phylum Chordata; class Ascidiacea; order Aplousobranchia; family Polyclinidae; genus Aplidium; species Aplidium turbinatum. The sequence goes on along the minus strand of NC_137475.1, from coordinate 27,043,944 downwards.
TTTTATTGTTATTTTTTTCGCCCAAGATACAATATGCCTGAAAAACAAGCGACCCAAAAAAATTATCAGGCGACCCAACTTTGGGTCGCGACCCATGAGTTGGGAACCACTGATGTGAAGTATGTGAGCTTCATCAAAACAAGTCCACTAAATCGGCATTTGTTTTCGTCTTTGTGGATTCTGATTATTATCAAGCGTTGCTGATGCACACAGAAGTGCGATAGTTGTCACGAGGTCGCGTCCTGAAGCGAATTTGCGAGAGGAGATTGCTATCTTCCTGAGGCAACAGAACTATGCTATGCCTAAGCAAAATAACGCCTCGATTTCAGAAACTCACTGACAGCAAGCCAGCACAGCTATCTCATTAGTGATTTGATAAACATGTTATTTTCGGAAAAAGTTTGTTTGAAACACAATTTTGTACGGCTTTTAAAATATTACGACAATTTGTTTGGGTCGCAAGATTTTACCGAACTGAATTTTTTTTAAAAATAGGTCGCCTTAAAAACGAGTTGGGAACCACTGTTCTAGGGCATGTGGACTATGATTTGGAACTTCTGGAAATTGGGCCTGGTGATTTTGAAATTTGGGTGATTTTGGAGGTGGATTTGTTGATCAATCAGATGGTGAAGACGAATCAAGCAATGATAATGTTGGTGTGCGACAATTCTTGGTGGCAAAGCTAAACTTTAAAGCACAGAAATATTTTAAAATGGTCAATTTAAACGTGGCTGACATCTCTGAACCTCAGGCAATCATACACTTGAATAATGTTTAGCTTGAAGGTCTACGTAAGATTCACCCCATCGTGTCTTCAACATCCGTGTCATAGTCAAGCTGTTGAAAGGCACATAAAACTTGTTACCGAGGCATCGTCTTTGGTTGCTGGCTATGCAAGACGTGACGGATTGATCAGGCAAAAAATTAACTCTCAGTGTTTAATGAAAAGTTTCGACTATAATATAAGAAACATTTTGCTTCTTAATGGACTAATATTATGATGATTTAAATACCTTTTTCTATTCTTGTAACACTTTTTATGATTTTACTGTACAATAGTTTTATATGCATGTATTTCCTCGAAGCTGGCTACTGTTGCTTTAAATTAAACTTCCTGCAGATTGAACAATTGTGGACTGGGGATGGTGGCAGGTCAGTCGAATTGTGGCTTAGCTATGGTTTGAGGTGTATTTTCTATTTTAATTTAAATACCTAGATATGTGCTCTTTTAAATATCCTGTTCACCTACCAACAAACCAACCATAACCATTCAATTAAAATAGCCAAGGTTCCCATCTGTCCAAGTATGTAGACTGACTCCATAATAACACCCAAAATAATTGAACAAAGTGTAGTAAAAAAATGTATTTAAGCATCAAATAAATGCAATTTCATCTAAATTTGCCCCCAAAAATGAAAAAAATCCGTTTTTGGAATATCTGCCCAATAGATGCATTTAGAACAAAATGTTCTTTTAAAGCATATAGGAACATAGCTGTTCTGCAACTTTTAAGCCTACTCCCAGCTTTCTAAGAGCATAATAAAAAAAGTTATGCTGTTTTCATGGATTTTGACCATTGCGTTATCCATGGGGCTGGGTGGCAAGCTCGATTTTGGGTGCCACGTCAAAAAATTATTTTTAAAATCAATATTAGACCTTATGACACCTTTTTATCAGCCCTCTTCATTAATATGACAGAAAAACTTTTTTTCACTCCACCCTACTTTGGAACACCAGCCCGAGAACTATCGTACGCGCCACAAACCGAGTTAAATATAATTGTCGAATTTAGAACTTATATTCGGACTTTTTTCTTCTCTCCTTGATTTTTGCTTTAAAAGAGAAAAAGAAAAAAGTGCACGTATAGTGACGTCATGACCGGTCAAATAATGTTTCAGATTCAAAGACCGGAGCAGGTCAAATAGCCACTGCCTTCTTTTAATTGGCTATCGTTTAATGTTTTTATCATTTAAAGTAAACTTTTGATAATGGTTTGAATTTGGTCAAGTTTAGGTGGCCACCAGATGGAGTTAGTACTATTTTGGGACTTGGTATTAAGTTAGTTGGTTAGATCTATGCTTGTGCTTTCTCACGATAGCAAATCTGTTGAAATTGAACAACAAATGAATAAATGGGAGACAATTTCCTTCAGGTGTTTGTGTGAAACCTTAGAGAAACGTTGGTCTGATAAAAGCCTTTCAGAGTGACTTCGCTGAAATTCTAAAAAGTCTTCTAAACCATAAATAGAGTTCAAGATAATGTAATTAAGCATGACAATCGACGTTAAAACTGGTGTGTCTGTCATGAGACAATTTGTCCGCCGAGGTAGCTGCTCTGGCCGGACACGTTTGTCCGCCGTCAACAAAATCGATTTTCGAGGCCTGCAACCTATTTCGTCTCCTGAAAAGATCGAGAGAAATTTTAAAATGTTTGCGGCAACTCCGATTAGCGACTTTGGCTCTGTTGTATTTTTTTCTCAATTTTTTCAGGGTACTAAGTGTTTAGGGGACGAAATAGGGCACCCGGCGCAGTAGTATCAATCTTCGAAATTTTAGCATATTCATTATTCATAGAGATGGGCAAATTAGAATATTAACTCAAATCCTTTTTTTGTCACATCTTGTAGTTTTTCAGATGAAGGCAAAGGTTTTGGTGTTTTGCCCCTATTTTGTTTTCCTTACATTTTTGGATAGAATTGTTGCAAATCATGTGGATAAAATAGTTCAATTTTCTTGTTTTAATTGTTTGTAGAATTTCCAAGTTGGTTTGAATTCTGATTAATCTTGATTTGTGATTTTATCCTACCGCTACCATAAAATTTTAAGCATTTTTCTATAAATCCACATTTTAAGTTCCTCAAGTCATTTTACCATTTGTTAGAGCTCGACCGATATACCGGTCAGCCGATATTTATCGGCCGATATCAGGAGTAGCCGATATATTGTATCAGCTATTTTTCGCCGATAAACATCGGCCAGAAAAACCACACTCAAAACCGGGTCTGCTACTATTCGGTGAGTCCGATTCGGTGAGTTCCTAACTTCTAACCCCTAAAACGGCAATGATAATTAGACTACAGTACCCAATAATTTAAAAAAAAAATTGAAAAAACCCCCGTTAAGGGATCGGACTCACCGAATCGGACTCACCGAATCGGACTAACCGAATCGGACTAACCGAATCGGACTCACCGAATCGGACTCACCGAAACGGGCCATTCTGCTCAAAACCAGTCATACATGCCTTTAGTTAGAAGAAACACAAGTTGCTCAAACGCACATTTAAACTCTTTCGTTTTAATTACATGCAAGTGCAAGCGGCTGCACACATTCATACAATCCATTTTTGCACGCAGCACGTGGGAATGCTTTTGAATATCTTGTTTTGTGCATGTGTGGAAGGGCGCTCTTCTAGCTGGCTATTTAATTGGTGCTACCTGGTCAGCCCTCGAAATTAGCTTCCATCTACGACGGCAAAAACATTGCCGTCGCCAAATCAACAAACCTTGGATTGCGGCGGCAATTGCCGTATGCTTTAATCAAACGAAATTTTATGCGCTTCTTCTTCATCGTGTGTCACACGGCGGTAGCCCAGAGCATCACGCATGCTAGTTTATGCGCTGACAATGCTCTTGTGAACTGTAAAAAGTTTACAACCTTATAAATACTGGCTTAATTGTTACGCAAAAGTTATTCTTTCATCGAATGCTTATTTTTGACCGGTGTTGTTGCGAATATAAAAAGTGGTACAAAATTGGATAAATGGTTCTTCGGCAATAAAGAAAAGTAATGCTTCCGATCATATGGCATCGCGCGTTCATGAACGGGCAGTTTTGCGTCTTCAAGTATTCCAGTGACGACGCGACAACCTCATCCTCCGATGATTCCGATTCTGACTAGTTCTTTATCCAACAGACTTTGTGTTGCTCGCAGTATCCTAATTGTGTCGAAATTATGTTAGTGTACTGCAGGGATGGCGAACCTTTTTAGTGCATGGGTCACAAAAGAGACCTTAATCCTTGAAAAAGCAAAAGTGGGTCATACATTTATTTACATGTTAATGCGAAACTACACGTTAATGCGAAACTTGCTGCTGCATCTTCTCTGCAAGTTTTATTATCCTTGGTTGGTAATCCGTAGTTTTTAGCTTCACACATGCAGCACTCATATCTGAGCTGAGACGATTCCGTGTGCTTGATTGTATAAAATTCTTGTGCGAAAATAAAGATTCGCACGAATATGAAGAACCAAACAACGTTAACAGAGCTACCGCAAATCTTTTCATAGTTTCAAACGAATTTGGCAGGGAGTTCCACTCTGTAAGAACTATATTTTCAGCATGGTTTTCAACAGCAGGAAAGTCACAACCATCCATATCCGTTTTCATTTCAATTTTTTGTAAGAGATGATTTAAGTCTACAAATTTTGTTTTCCAAACTGCACTTTCTTGAAAGTCTATCATTTCCATTTCCAAGTTGTAAAGAAAAAGACAAGTGGGTCACTGAAAATCTGTGATGGGTCACTTCGTGACCCGCGGGTCAGTGGTTTGCCATCCCTGGTGTACTGTATACGTAAATCGAGGCAATCTTCTCGCAGGGAGCTATTGATTTGTAATCGGTACCTGATTGAGCAATTAACGTTATTTCATGATTATTTAACGTCGCTAGACGTAGAATTAATGTAAACAAACGTCAATTTCTTATTGGGCATTGTTGTTACGCGATATAACTCGCCGGGAAAATTAAATCGATTAGTGCTGACTCGAACGTTGAATCAACCCAAAATTAACTTACTTTACCCCCCCCAATGAGTTATAACGTGAATCACTGTAACAGCGTGCGTATCGCTTCATCGCTACTTTTGGTATTATTACATCACAACAAATCAAACAGTGCGGTCGTGATAGATTATAGGATTATATTTTTCTCTTCTCGTTTTACATGTTTTGGTACAATTTTTTCATAATAAACGTTCACAGCAATTGCCGAGGCAATTGCATCTTTTGCCGTTTGGCCTCGTCAACGTTTTTGCGAAGTAAAAATATGCTAATTTCGAAGACTGTGTGAGTGTTCACAGCAAGTAAAATAGTCTGAGGTGAGGTCTTGGTGTGATGTTTCTGCTGATATAAACTCACGCTGCGAGTAAATCAAACAGGAAGAAATTTTGAACAATTTTTGTCCGAATTAAATGCTCATTTTGCGACGGCATTTTTATTGCCGTAGCAGAATGGCCATTATAACGTTTGCGGCGGCATTTACCACGGCATTTGCCGTGTGCCGCCGCTAATTTCGAGGACTGCCTGGTTGTGCTTCTGTTTATCGGACTAGTGGCCATGACACCGGTCTTTGTGCGAATCCTAGCAGAAACTCCTGTCGTGTTGGACTGATTTACGATGACAAAAGATGTTCTCTTCTTGGCATGAATGCTGAGAAACTATGTTTTTTGAACTACAATTGGAAACTGTTGAACTGTGATTATTAAATTGAACACAAAACAGTAGGCTATTGCATTGGTTTGTTTCTTTTTTCTTTGGTGTTTTTTTGTGATTAGTGCTAAGAATGATTTTTTAATTACAGCAACCAATGCATAAACCTTCTTGCACTGGTTTGTTGCTTAATAACGTTGTTGGTAACAAATTTTTCGTAGTTGATATATCGGTTGAAATATATCGGCATCGGCCTGAAAAAGTGATATCGGTCGAGCTCTACCATTTGTCATGACAATGTTTCTGAATTGTATTATAAAGTAACATAGTTCAGATATTGCATTTCATGATTGGTTTCGGGTGTTGATGTTAATTTTCATTTTTACAAAATGTATTCTTGCGCTTTCTATTCGTCTCAATATTTCGGTATTAAATCTGCCATTTTGAATTATTGTGTGTTGCAGATAAGTTTTGTTTTTGAATTGTTCAACCAATGTTCCGTCTATAGTAGTTCAACCAGTATTCTATTATTCCATCAATAGTAATATTAATATTTAAACTTGAATCGCAGTATATTTTTTTGTAGAGACGATTTTTTTAATAACATTGAGTTACATCATTCAAAATGCTACAATTTGTTGCTTTCTTCACTCATTTGAACATTTTTAAACTTGTGTTTAAATATATAGTATAAACAGTATACAGTAGGGTTGCCAGATTTTTCCCCTCAAAATAGTGAACATTTTGAAAGCGCGCGACCGCATCCTCAAAGCAGTGGCATAGCCAAGAATTGTGAAGGGAGGAGGGGGGTTAGTGGCCGACGGGCAAAGCCCGGCGACGTCTTCGCCAAAGGCGACACCCAGTGGCGGGGGGTCTGGGGGTCCTCCCCCAGAAAATTTTGAAAAATGACTTTGAATTTGGTGCATTCTGAGAGCATTTTCAACAAAAATGTGGGTATAAACATTTCTGTAAAATGGTGCTGTCTGGTGGCATAGCAAAAGGATAAGATCATGTTTTCTTAAGCATTTTTCTGTAATAGAGCTATGTCTTTATGTTTTCTTGTTGCTAAATCCTGGCTGAGATATTTGAATGTTTGGTATTGGTAAAACTCGCTCTTTTAATGCAGTTTCGTTTAAAATTAGGCAAACTTTGTTTTAAAGACATATAGATTGAAAGCATCATTCTCAATATCATGACGTCACAAGCGTGCCAAAGGGGGTTGTAACCCCCAAAACCCCTTCTTGGCTACGCCACTGTCTCAAACACATGCCAAAGCCCAAAATACGCTCAATTGCACCCTCTAACGCATGTCACACGCCTAAATGAGTGCAACCACGCCCAAATATGCAAAGAATTATTGCATAAATAATATGCAAAAATTGTTGCAATACAATATGTGATGTTGTCTGACACAACAATTTGGTACATAAGTGATACCACAGATGAAAATTAATAAAATTTTACTTTCTTGATCTTCTTTAGCAAGTAGCCTATAGTGCTCTACTTATCACAGATTGAATCCAGGTAATTGGCTAGCTAGTATCTTGCAGTGTACACAGCATATACCTATACTGATGCTAAAATGGCAAGAAAAGAGACCCACGATTAGAAGCGCTAATTAGAACACTCCTACTTGCTTATGTAACTTAGTTTACTTAACATGCTTTTCATGCGACTGCTGCCTTCAATAAAGGTTTGTTTGCAGAAATTTGTTCTTCAAATTCTAAGCAGCTGAAAGGTATGTTAAAGAATAATATACCTATACTGATGCTAAAATGGCAAGAAAAGAGACCCACGATTAGAAGCGCTAATTAGAACACTCCTACTTGCTTATGTAACTTAGTTTACTTAACATGCTTTTCATGCGACTGCTGCCTTCAATAAAGGTTTGTTTGCAGAAATTTGTTCTTCAAATTCTAAGCAGCTGAAAGGTATGTTAAAGAATACACACAATTCACTTTTAACAGAATAAACAGCTAAGAGGTTTCGCTCAGTGGCGTAGCCAGGAATTTTGAAAGAGGGGGGGGGTTGACGGCGTCGGGCAAAGGCGACACCGAGCGGCGGGGGTCTGGAGGACCTCCCCCAGAAAATTTTGAAAAATTTCTTTGAATTTGGTGCATTCTGAGAGCATTTTCAACAAAAAATATGGGTATAAATATTCCTGTAAAATGGTGCTGTCCGGTGGCATATCAAAAGGATAAGATCACGTTTTCTTGGCCATTTTTTGGTAATAAAGCTAAGTCTCTATGATTTCTTGTTGCTAATTCTCAGCTGAGCTTTTTGAATGTTTGGTATGGGCACAACTCGCTCTTTTAATGCAGTTTCGTTTAAAATTAGGCAAACTTTGTTTTGAGGCATAGAGACTGAAAGCATCATTCTCAATATCATGACGTGACAAAGGGGGGGGGGGGGGTTGTAACAACAACCCCCCCCCCTTGGATACGCCACTGGTTTCGCTCATCTGTCCATATGTTACCCATAACACTGAAAATTCTCTCAACATTGATATTAGATACAGGGATAGACATTGCATACTGGACAAATTTTAACAATTTACGTGCAGTTTTTTTCTGAAAGAAGTTAGTCCACTTTTCCAGCGATGATCTTAACTTATTAGCCACATCACACAAGATTGAGTAGCTGGCCTACACAGTCTGTCATGAAACTAAAGATGACTTTATTGATAAAGTTTTAACCAACTTAAAATGCGGCCACCCCAACTTAAAACATACTAAAAATGAAGGCAGGTAGCTCACAACAACAAGCAACACAAAATAGAGAACAGCCAGAAGGACAAAACACGCCAACGAAGTAATCAGTAGAACAAGGACCAGTACAGAAACAAAGTACGTAGAAATAACGTAAAACAATATATTATAACATTTACCCACTCTAAAAGGTAATGGGATCCCCATATCTAACGGGAGGAACCCCTTTGGTGGACCTAGACGATCTTCTTGGATTTTCATTGGAAAGGCTTGATCGGGTTAGGTCACCAGTCGTTGTTGATTGCGGATTGATTGCTGGATCGCAGTCGATCGCTTGGTCGCGAACAACTTCTTCGACTTGATCGAAATTATTTCCCGGTGAAGCGCCACTGCAAGGCAACCTATCACTCGGTGTGAATGACTTTTCCTCTGTGTCCGATGATTGAGGAGAATCCACAATATATTCCGATGATTGAGGAGAATCCACAATATCCCCGTAAGAGGTATTATTAGCAGGATGTGGGGCTAAGTCTCTTAGAGACACGTTAGACTCTCGGCCGTCGCTGTATTTGATCCGAGCGTATAATGGGTTGGCTTCGGTTAAGAACACTTTCGTGACTTGATCGTCGTGTTTGCTAGACCTGTTAAACTTTCTCAGTAAGATTGGGCCAGGAGTGCTTAACCAATCAGGAAGGGACTTCCCGTGTGACGACCGTCTAGAGAAGTTGAAGAATCGCTCATGCGGGGTAGAGTTTGTTGATGTACACAGTAGCGATCTCAATGCGTGTAAAGCGTTCGGAAGGACATTTTCCCATTTGCTTACAGGCAGGCCGAATGACTTGAGGTTACATTGTATCGCCTTCCATATTACTCCGTTGTAACGTTCAACTTGCAAATTGCCTTGCGGGTGATAGGGTGTTGAGTGGCTCACAGCTACACCCCTTTCCAACAAGAATTGTTTAACATCCCTAGACATGAAACTTTGGGCTCGATCAGTATGAATAAAACTACAGGTACCGAACATTGCAAACAGTTGAGAAAGGCACTTGATTACTGTGCCAGACGACGTATCAACACAGGGAAAACAAAACGGAAATCGTGAATACTCATCAATGACACACAATATATATATATTACGAGAACATGATGGTAAGGGGCCCTTAAAATCTAAGTTTAGCCTCTCCATGGGCTGAGTCGCTTTGATTAAATTACTCTGGACGGGTTTAAAGAAACGTGGCTTAACTTCAGCGCATACATTGCATGATTCACATATTCTTTTAACATCAGTTGTCGAGTAAGGTAAATTTTTCGAACGCACATAATGCAACAAACGAGTTAAACCCGGGCAACACAATTCTTTATGAATATCCATCAAACTTTTAATGTTTCGAGCAGGTACCGTTGCGCAAAATGCTCTCGATAAAGCGTCGGGTGCGGTATTGTCTTTGCCGGGACGGTAACGAATAGTATAAGAAAAGGATGCCAGTTCGAGGCGCCAACATTGCACTTTATTGTTTTTGACTTTGGTCCGCTTCTTGCTGTCAAACATGAAAGCTACTGATTTTTGGTCTGTAATTAATGTAAAATGCCTTCGAATCAGAAAATGGGACCATTTTCTTACGGCTTCAATAATACTCGTAGCCTCCTTTTCCATGGCAGGGTAGTGTAGCTCGCTCCCTTGTAATGACCGAGACATAAATGCTACCGGTCGCCCACTTTGATTTAGAGTAGCCGATATTGCTACATCTGATGCGTCACATTCTACGGTAAACGGTGAGTTCTCATCAATTGCTTGAAGGGATGCATTAGCAATAGCTTCTTAGAGGAATTGAAAGTCGCTTATTTGTAACGTGCTTAAAGGAAAGGCATCAACTCCCTTTAGCCTTTGTATTTTGTCAGAGAAGCCCGGAACCCACTTAGCGTAATAGGCGAACAACCCAATTGTTCTCTGTAGCGATTTTTTAGAAGTGGGTGGTGGTAAATCCCAAAGAGCTTTTAAACGCTCAGGATCGGGCTTAATTTGTCTATTTCCTACGCAGTAACCCAGGATGTTAATGTTCTCCACACCATAGACGGTTTTGTTATTATTGAGCGTCATATTACGTCGTTTCATGGATTGTAGAAATTTTGCAGCGGTCTTCTCTAGTTCTTCAGAATTACGACCGCCAATGATGACGTTGTCAAAGTACACGTACGTGTTTTCAAGTTTGTCCGAAGCAACAACGTTGTCCATTATGCGTTGGAATACTGGGCCACCATTTTTAACACCAAATGGCATGCGATTAAATTCAAATAATCTTCCACCAGCTTGAAAGGCAGTATAAGGTTTATCTTGGTCAAGCAAAGGAATCTGATGGTAGGCTGATTTAAGATCATAAGTCGCAAAACTATTGTACTGTGCAAGACTGTTCACGATGTCCTCGATGCGGGGGATGGGGTAAGCATCGAGTTCAGTAAATAGATTAATTGTTTGCGAGTAATCGACGCAAAGTCTTTTACGTCCAGACTCAGGATTTGTTACTACGACTACTTGAGCACGCCATGGCGAATTACTCGGCTGAACGATTCCTTCAGCAAGCCAATTGTTAACTTCTGAATCGATAAATTTTAAGTCATTGTGACTGTACCTCCGAGATTTAGTCGCTACGGGTTTGCAATTATCTTTCACACTTGAAAATAATGATGGACACTCTACTTGGGCGGCGGCTACGGCACATGTCCCAGACATATTATGTGAAATGATGAGGTCATTTTCAGGACCAACCAATTCGAAAACTAAACGCTTATGCTTGCTTTGAAAATCTAAACCAAGAATTATATCAGAGCATAAGTTCTTTAGAATATAAAGTTCGACGTTGTTATACGTGCGATCAAGAATGTTTAGGTTTACTACACATTTACCGAGAACTCGACTTTTGGCTGACATTTGAGCCATCGTCACTTCGAGCCTTGCCGGAAAAACTTTGAGGTTTAAGTCTTTAACTGATCGTTCGTTGATAAAGCTCTTAGAACTTCCGGTGTCAATTAGAGCGGACAGTTCATGACCAGCAATGTTTATGAAAATTGTTGACTGTTTCAAGTCATTGTTCACAGTTTTTGCTGAACAGACATTACCTTGAGAGGGCGTACCGGTACTGGTCGCTGGAAATTGAATATCAATCGATGCTGCCGCCGTGTTATTTGCTTGATGGCCAGAGCTGTTCCCGTTCTTTCGACAGACTATTGCCCAATGTCCTTTCTTGTTGCACTTAAAACAAACTGATGAACGCGCTACACAGTTCTTGCGGTTATGAGAACGCTTACTCCCACAGAAGTAACATTGATGTTGAGTATAAGTGGCTGATAGATTGTCGGATTTTTCGTTGTTGTCACTAACGTTTATGTCACTCTTAGAGGCTGACGCTAACACGTCCTTTTCAGAGAAATCAGCTTTGTGGCTGTTGTAAACTTCAAAATCTTTGGCTTCTTTTTCTGCTTCAGTTAACGATAACGCTTGGTTGAAAGCCGACTCAAAATCCAAAGTTTTATTCTCCAAAAGACGCTGCCTGATATTCCGCGAAAATATTCCATTGATAAATGCGTCTCTCAGCATAATATTCTTATGTTCTGCTGCAGACACAGCTTTAAAATTGCAGTTCTTTGCTAAATTTTCTAAATGGTGCCGAAACTTATGTAAGGTTTGATCTGAGTGCTGCTTTGCAGATGCCAGCACATGTCGCGCATATATTTCGTTTGGTTTCTTGATATAAGTTTGTTCCAAAAGCTGCATGGCTCCTTCATAAGTCTCGCACTCATCAATGTATTCAAAAACTTGGGGCGAAATCATGCTGATCAATGCTTTTAATTTAAGTCTTAAACGGTTGGCTTCGCCTGCTTCGTTTTCGGCAGGTCCCTGTTGTAAGTGCTCCTGAATATAGTTCTCAAAGACTTGTCGCCAGTGTCTAAATTCTCTGGCCGCTTGTACATTGCCAGGCTCAATGTCTAATCGCTGAGGTTTTAACAACCTCTCCATCCTTTGCGATTTTTAGTTGAAAATTTTTAAGTTGGTTAAATTGTCATGAAACTAAAGATGACTTTATTGATAAAGTTTTAACCAACTTAAAATGCGGCCACCCCAACTTAAAACATACTAAAAATGAAGGCAGGTAGCTCACAACAACAAGCAACACAAAATAGAGAACAGCCAGAAGGACAAAACACGCCAACGAAGTAATCAGTAGAACAAGGACCAGTACAGAAACAAAGTACGTAGAAATAACGTAAAACAATATATTATAACACAGTCTATAAACAAACAGTTAAATGGCCAAACTTCTAGGCTGTTAGTTGCTCAGGCTAGTGGCTTTCAGTTTGTCAGCTACCTAGGCTGTACACTACAGTGTACACTCCACTGTTGGACTTCGTGCTGGCCAAGCCTGGCTTTTGGCGAAATTACACTGGGGTAGCATATTAGGGGTTTTTCCTCAAAGCACCAGATTCATGTGCTTTTACTCTCTAAGCAGCAGAAACTGGTTAATCCATGGCTATTGGCTAAAATATATTGACAGAATTGTAGACAAAAATTAATTGTTAAATAGTGAACATGTTCACTATCACTATTAGCAAAATAGTTTACAGTGAACATTTTCTTAAAATAGTGATTTGTTCACTAAAAGAGTGAACATCTGGCAACCCTAGTATACAGACGAAATCGGTTAATCGTATCACCTATTTGCCAGACGTTTTGATACGATTATACGATTGATTCGTTTAACCAATTTGCTAAAAAAAAGGTTTATCGTGAATGGGTGTAATTGTTGAGAAGACGTCTGTGCTGACTAGGCTGCAACGCACATTGCAACTGATACTTCCTACAACTGTTTACATTTCTGGTTAAACTGTAAAAAGTTTGCTAGTTTTGTGTTCCATAAACACTATGCTGTATGTTCTAGCCAGCAAAACTGGCCTTTTTACATTGATTCAGCGTCCGGCAGACGTTGAATCAATGTAAAAAAGACCAGCTTTGCTGACTGGGGTATGTACGATTGTACGACCAAAGCATTTTTCTGCAAACTGCAGCAATCGGACTGCAAATCGGCAATCTTTTATATCACCGATCTCTGTGACGTCACAACGCGAACTTTGATGTTGAAGTTTTTGATTCAAGCGTGCTATTTTTAGCTCCGTACCTGCTGTGTAGTTTTGGGTATGGAAAGTGGCCTACGAAAATAGAGGTAGCGTAGGCTTTTATTTCAACCTTTTGCGCTGTCTGGTAAAACAATTAATTTGCGATGTTCTTCAACCGTACGAAACTGCACAAATGAAATTACGCACTACATTTCACGACAGTAGGCTACAGTACTTGTATTCAGCATTTAAAAAAATTCTCCAAAGTAATCTGGTTTAAACTTTTGGACATGCTTGCTTCCCTCTCAAGCCGAAATAATTTGTCCTTGTCCATTCCTTGGAAGGCCAGTCGCCGACGGATGACATCAAAAGCATTTAAACTTCTTTATTGAGAAGTGTGATTATTCCTTTTGTCTGCTCTTCTGTTTTGATGAAACCCAGCTGTGCGAAAATTGGTTGTTTGCAGTGCGATGTCTAGCACATAAGATTATCGTCTGGGATTACAGACACTTGCCTTTGTTTTGATCGCATGCGTCTGTCTCACCTTTGCTTCATTTTGCCTTTGAACATTGCAGACAATAATGCAAAGCAAAAAAGAGACATTCTCTTTTCGCTTACGGGTACAATTATACGATTAAATGAATGAAGTATGCAAACGAGAAGCAAATCCTGATGCTTTTATCCGACTTATTTATTCTTTTAAGCGGTATACGCTTATCCGATGTTTTTACTTTAAATTAGATTGGATTTGGTTTGGGATTTCAGGTTTTGATTCAAATAAACGATTGGTACGTTTAAGCGACATACTATTAACCGATTTCGTCTACTATATACTTTACATTTTGCTTAATCATTAATTTCAGATTATTGGCAAGTTTATGGTTAGGGCGTAGCTTTAAACATTTTATTCTAAATTACGCTTATCGAATGCTGAAGGTGTGTTTGTTCACCCTTTAGACAGGCCATGCTAGCCTTTTCATAAACACTTATTATGCTTTATTTTCTGTATAGTTGTGCTTAAATTTAAAGACTCGGCAAATTGTGTATTGCATTTTTATGTGGCTTAAGATTGAGTAGCATTTTATTTTACTACAGTACCTTAATCTTAAAATCTGATGTCCCAGAAGGGACACAAGGCCAATAAGCGTTGGACTGACCTCTGAGAAACATGAACAATGTTTGCCATGGTCCATAATGTATGTACATCTATTTTTATTTTTTCAGATAACTTGTTTAGCCTTTATCTTGAGGATTGAGAAACTTTTCTTGGCTTTAGTTGTTTTAATAGTAAAGGTCCCAATCTGTTTTCTTGCCATTAAAATGACTTTTGTGATGCGCATGCACTCTTGGTTGAGAAGTATGGTAACTCCTGCTGTCCGACAGCCAATATGGAATCAACATTTGCAAAAGCATAATTTTGGAAAATCGGCAGTTGTCTTAACAGATGTTGAGACTACTGTTGGAAAACTCAACACGTTGGAAACTGTTGAAAAAGTCAACACATTTTCCAATGAATCATCTGAGGATATCGATAATGCTGCTGACAACAAGGCTCTCGTGTCGTACGTAAATCACGTCTTTTTGGTTGGAAAACTAACGGACGATCCTATACCAGTGCGCGATAATGACGAAGAAGTAAATTGTTATAAACTGAATGTTTGTGTAAACACTGGACGACGTTCATCTGGAGGACGAGTTTTTACAACGACATCTGACTTGGAAGTGTTGTACTTTTATAAAAATGCTTTTCATGTCATCGAAAGACAGTTGTATAAAAATTGTCGTGTATTCTTGCGTGGATCACTCTCACCAATTCCAAGAAGTGTTAACCTCAAGTTTAGCCATAATAAGCTCTATGTTATTGCCAATAATTTTATAGTTTTACCTTAAAACCGTTGGTAAACACCTACTATGTTGTGGATTGTGTTAATCGCTGCTTGTCTTGCTGACTGAGTTTTATAAATTGTGCTCATGTCCAATTGACATCATGTGAGATAAAATTGAAGTAAACAATGTAACGTCATTTCAAGTTACATATTGTCACCTTTTAGCTTTTATTCCACAGACAATTACACAGAAAATGAGTATCTCAAATAAAAATATTTCTTAAAATAGGTGATGAAACGAACATCTCCACTATTTTGATATTGTGTAAGCTACAAGAAAATGGTAGCTTGCGATGGGATTGATCTTTCAGCAGCGATCGCCGACTTTAAAACCACGTGTCAATTGCATTTTTGTTAAAGAAGTAAAATGTGCATTTTGGGCCTCAATAAAACATTTTCATTTATTGTATTCTGGCTTATGTCTGGGTATGGACAATTTAGATTTGACTTGCCAGTTGACCACTAAACATCATATGGGCGATACGAGGTGTTTTATAGTGACTGCGTTGTTGTTTTAATGCGATGGGCCAATCTCTTCCGCCTGCATATATATTATCACATGTGCGTTATAAATCGCAAATGGTGCTCCAAATGGTAATCTGTATAGATCAGGGGCGGGCAACTTCTCCAGTCGGCGGGCCTGATATGGGAAAATGAAGTACTTGGCGGGCCGGATTCACAATTCGCTAAATTATTGGTGTATTTATCTACCTAGACAAACCAACAACCAGAGAATAACTAACAATCACTATTGTTCGTATACATTCCCCATTTAATTATTACTACACTAATCAGCCAAATTTCACTTTGATCTATTTTTTCGGCTTGAGGGAAGGCTTGAGACTGAAGGAGATTCTTCCAAGAGACAAAGAAAAAGGATGGAAGGGCCCGTTTATGATGAAACAAAACCTGCTTGTCACGACTAAAAATCGAAAACAAAGAACTAAAGAATAACTAACACTCACTATTATTTGATGTAATAGGCAAGTAGTGGGGGGTTGTGGCAGAGTGTGGCAGCGAGCCACATTATGATGTAAAGACCGGAAACTGTGTGCCGCTTAAACCCCCGTCGCGGGCCGTATGTTGCCCTCCCCTGGTATAGATGAACACAGAGATGTTAGTTGAAACTTTCAAACATTTTTTAAGATATACAAGTAGAACTCGGTTAATCCGGATACGATTTGACCGGCGATTCCATCCGGATTAGGCGAAGATCCGGATTAACCGATGACGGTTCTATCAAGCCTGACGTTACCTAGACAGAAGGGTAGGTACGGTATCAGTAAAAATCACCGAAATTGAACGCATTAGTGTGGTCATCTGCCAATTCCGAGACGCGCGATCTCCACATTAGCGACCCAGTGATAGAGTTCTTTTGAAATGCAATATGAATGTATTCGTAGACTCTGCGTCTAACGCAAGAACCAATGGCGTAGCCAGGGGGGGGTTTGGGGATTACAACCCCCCCTTTGGCACGCGTGTGACGTCACGATATTGAGAATGATGCTTTCAGTCTAAAAAAAATTGCCTAATTTTAAACAAAATTGCATTAAAAGAGCAAGTTTTGCCAATACCAAACATTCAAACATCTCAGCCAGGAATTAGCAACAAGAAAACACAAGAGACTTAGCTTTCTTTCCGAAAAATGCCGAAGAAAACATGATCTTATCCTTTTTCTATGCTACCGGACAGCACCATTTTATAGGAATATTCCTACCACATTTTTGTTGAAAATGCTCTCAGAATGCACCAAATTCAAAGTAATTTTTTCAAAATTTTTTGGGGGAGGCCCCCAGACCCCCCGCCGCTGGGTGGTCAAACCCCCCCCCCTTTTAAAACTCCTGGCTACGCTACTGGCAAGAACACACTGGCAAAAGTTACATCTTCAGACATGCGTGTCGGAATAATCTGCAGTCACTCAAAACTTTTGAAAACAGTTACCGAAGACGAGTTTCTATGGAAAGCCACGTTACGTTTTAGCATAAAATGGCAAAACTCTCGGGCAAATCCGGATAAAGCGATAGAGAAAGGGCAACTTTTGTCCGGAATAGGCGAAGATCCGGATTAAATAATCCGGATAATCCAAAGCTGTTTCTCAAGAAAAAGATTACAAATCATTTGTACTTCCAGTTTTATCCGGATTAACCGAGTTCTACTTTATATGAATGCATCGAAACTTCGAAAGCTTTAGTAATTTATTAATTAATAGGGGCGATCTTCAGCATTACCTCACTACTCACTATAGAACAGCGAGCATTGTGTTTCGTTAACCATACCGGTGTAGCTTGTTCTATAGTGTCTTTGTTAACACCAGACTTTTCATATCGAATGCAACCTTTGGATGTTTCTGTCTATGGCCCATTCCGGAAAATCCAATGCGGAGAAATCCCGATTCGGAGACAGCGTTTTTCGGAGATTTTTTATACGACGCCTTCTGCTTATTTACAGAATTTTGTATTTTATTCCACAATATCGCTTTTTTTGCATTCCGACAAAGAAAAATAAATTACCGTAATTGAAATTTAGCGAAAAATAAAAAGCGAATTAAATTTATTTTGAACTATTAAATTAAAATATTTGCTCACATAAAATTAACATGTATCCTGCGTCTCCGTCTGTAGCCTATGCAAACTTAGAATATATACGAATCCTCAACTATAAGAAAATTCCAATTCCTAGATTAACAAGTCAACACAAAAACGCCGGATATGATTCAATCGATGTCAAATAACAAAACAAATAAAAAATAACAGTTGATGCGTCCATTTGGAAATTATGGCTGATTATTAGGCTATCAGGTAGGGCAGGCTATAAAAACACCTTAATCTATGTTAAGCAACAGAAAGCAAGATTGGTAAAACTAACTTTTAAACTGGGAGATCATGCATTTCTCTATTGTAAGCTAATTCCTTTCAATATAGCATTCCACTGTGGTTTTACAGCTCTCCGAAAAAGGCTTTCTCCGAATCGGATTCTCCCAATAGTAGCAGACCCGGCCCATTCAAATGGTATTGATTATAATAGCCTACTGGTTGCTGTCAACACCTAAGGTCGTATTTAACAATAGCCTACAGGCTACATGACTTATTTGGCAGGGTTGAGTGAAAAAGCTTTTTTCCGAGCTTTCACTCTGGCAAACATTGTTTCAGGCTGAAAACTGGAATATTTCCATTAGATAAAAATGTTTTTCCTGACGATTTGTCTCTGCCAAATTTAGTCAGTGAGCAATCTCATGGCCCGTGAACACAAATCAGAATGTTTTAAATTCCAGAAAAAATGCCGGAGTTATGAGTGCTGCAACAAGCAATAGGCTATGTGTGTCACTCCTAAACAAGCAAAGCCTTTCCCAAAAGCTCCTCCAAGACAAACAGGGTCAGTCGCAACAGAGGTTTTCCGCCCCGTTGGCTCAGTTGTTAAGCGCTCAACTTAAGATTAGGCGGCGCTGGTTCGGCTCTCAGGGTGTGCGCTTAGGCAACACATTTCAGGACTGCTCTCCATTCAGCGGCAGCTAGTGGATGGAATATTTTCCTGGCAACAACAAGCGGAAACTTCACATCGTTTTCCTAAACCTTACTCCTTTTCTGCCTTACCGCCTATGCTTTTGTTGTTAAATTTATGACCATGTTCGATGTTTTACCATGACAGGAAAGGCGGAGGAAGGCAACCCTACCTACATTTTTGAGCCTGGAGTGATGGCTCTGTTTGCTTACTCCACAGAAGACCACTGTTAAATTGAAATCTTAGTACTGTATCTAGACGTACTCATGTTCCATTTGAATGTATTCTACGTGAGGCCAGTGGCGGATTCAGAACGTAATTTATGGGTGGGCCTAGGAAATATCTTGGTGGGCCTTCACCAATAATGCCACGGCGGTCCAGCATAAAAAAACTTAGTGTTACCGGAGCTTCTACACAAGGCAGAGTCTCCTAAGTTTCGAGTTAAAAAAGTTGATTATGTCATCATAATCCGAACTGTCAATGAGTTGTCTTTCAAAAGACAAAAGTATCAAGTTGTTAAGGCGTCAAGTCAGCATGGATGATCTGAAGTTTGGATCCTGTTTGTTGCGGAGAAAGGGCTCTCAACGCTGCAGGACGTGGAAGGCAGTGTTATGATTATCCTTAAAACACTGTTCATGTGCGGAAAATGTCAGTAGGGCAGCTGTCCAGTAGGCTACTTCCATTGGTAGGCACTTTAACATGCAGATATCCAATCTATCACGAACCAATCAGAAGCTACGCTTTTCATGACGTCATCAAGATTGCGTTTGGGAAGAATAAAGTTTCACAGCGCCCTTAAATCTTCATTGCTCTTGACAGCCGACGTTTTTCCCAGCATTGTGGTGACAACAGACTTGTGAAACTTCGAAGGCAGCTTGCGTTCACGAAAAGCAATCACGTCCACGCCCTTTGTGTAAATTGTTTACGAGCTGTCACGTGGTATCATGCTGTGAAATATCATGCCACAGACTATTCAGTGCCACTTGGTTGTTCTAGTGTTAAACATTAATATGTTTTTTTTTCATGAATCTAATTTTGGGTGGGCCCACTGTCAATCTGGGTGAGTCTGTACCAATCAGGCCCACCCGGTAGATCCACCCCTGCGTGAGGCACTGTTTCAAAAAAGAGATTCGAATCTCGCTTGATGAGTTTTGCTATCGCTAGTTTTTGCATGTGTTTATTAAAATAGGCATGGCAACTCTGGTTTCTATAACAGCTCAAAACGACAATCTACTGGTTTCAAAACAGGTATTGCTGGTAAAGAAGGCAGTGGCAGTCTATAAATGGTTGTTTGGCTGGTATTAAAAGTTTGCATTTTTAAATCTTGTTAAAAAATTCTCTTCCTCAATTCATTTAAACCTTTTTTCAGGACGTATTTACAGTTTAGAAGCACATTCATCCATTTTATTTTTCGTCATTAATGCGCCCAGGAAGAAAAATATACTACTGTACTAACTACAATAGTCGATATAGGCTTACCAGCACTTTAATGAAAGGGTAGCAAAACCTTGAAAGGTTTAAAATGTATCTGAATAGTAAATCATGTAGTTTATTAAGTTATGTCTGTAAAATTACAAGTTACCGTAGCCATAGGCGCCGACTTTTATTTTTGCACGGGGTGGCTGATAGCACAATATGGCAACCTAAAAACTTTCAAACTGCATGTTTTTGTTTGATTTTTACTAAGCGTGTTTCGTAGATGCAATTGTCTTTTTACGCCTGATATGTAGCTCGATAATTTACAAAGCAACTTTAAAACAAAGCACAGGAGGTATGTCGTGAATTTGATTGTTACGTTGCTGCTCTGACACTTAACATTTGGCAAGAGTATTTTTGCGAACAGCAGCTCTGTCAATCCAACTGTTAATCAACTGGTCAAGTTGTAACCGTGAAGCTTCAGCTTGATAAACATTTAAAATTAGGACGTGGTTCAATCGCTGTTGCGTCATGGTAGATCGCAAGTAGGTTAAAATTAAAAAAAAAAGATTTTTGAGGGAAGCAATGGAAAGATCGTATTTTGTTGATTAATAAATCACATTGTAAACCTAACAAATGTAACAATGACTTATGACAAGTAACAAATAAAACGATCGCAACAACAACAAGGAAAAAACTCGTGCCACGTGGTGCGTAATCTTCACGTAGCTTGCTTGATGTTACGCGAGTATCATGCTTGTGACAAAAACAATCATTTTCTTCGTAATACTGTATTGGTTCACCTCTTGCTTTACGTTGACTTGAAGCGAAAACCAATGATCAAAAAAAGATTTAAACGTCCGCTCAAATTACATTTATTTGCAGTAAGTAATGTATCCTAAACGGGGTGGCTGCCACCCCGTAAGTCGGCGCCAGTGACCGTAGCGCTGCCATAAAACACAAACAGCAAAAAATAAAACAAAGAGAAGCACAAATGTAGTAATAAATGACAGCTTAATGAAAAGTGTTGTGGATTGAATTTGCCAGTAAATTTCAATATTGATGTAAATTAACAGTCATCATAATAATAATAGGATGGAGAAAGAAAACCGGACATAAAATATACCCATCCTCAGGCTAAAGCTTGTTTTGATGTAGCCAAGGAGAGCAAGGTGTTGAGCTCTTTCTATGGTCAGACTGCAACTGCACAGTTGCCTACGACGATTGAGGTTCGAGATCCAGTTTAAGTTATTGTTTCTTGTCCTGGTGGGTGGTGGAATGGATGAGCTGGTAAATATATAGATCATTAGATAATGGTGTTGAAACATTCATCCCATTAGTTACAGTGTCGAGTTGGTTATGCAGTATTGCGTTTACTGTTAATATCTACAAACATAAAAGTGCAGCACAAGCAGTGGACATCATTGTTTGGTAGGTCTAATTTTTGTAAATTATTTCGGATTTCAACTGAAATCTTCACAAGAATGCAAAACAGCCTTTCTATCTGGTCTTTCTATTGCTTATCCGTTTTGCTTTGTGGACCAAAAGTGATTTTGTATAAATCTTTCTAATTGAAGAAGGAAATTCATTCCAAGTTTTTGCTCTTGTGAATTTTATTGAATGCTGAGTAAGCGTTTTTGAGAAGTATGAAATGTTACATCGAGTAATAATTTATTAATTACCTATAAGCCATTTGACAGCTTTTGCATTTCTATATTGGTCGCTTCATGGAATTTATTCACACTCTTACTTGATATCGGAAGATTTGTGTCATTCACAAAAATGATAGAATCAGTACAATTTTAACAATTTGGGAAGTCGTTTATATAAATTATAGATAATAGGAGGGCTATGATAGAACCTTGGGGCACACTACACTTTCTCTAATGAAGTTGAAACACTGCCAGAAATTTCTACTGTCTGAAAACGATTATTTAAGTGGCTTTGAAACCTTTGGAGGTGAGTTCTTCTGATAATACAGTGATAAAGTTTTGCCAAAACTATTTCATGAATTACTGTTTTAAAAGCCTAAAATTGATCGATCTAGAAAGATGCCAAGAGTCGCTTCTTTATTTTCCATTGCTCTATAGATCTTATTTGTTAGAAGTGTAGTAGCCTTGTTCTCGGAGTGGTTATGTCTAAAACCAAACTGCTGGGTGTGTAAGAAATTACGTTGTTCAAGGAAATAATATAAATAGTTGGTCACAGCGGTAAACCATAATCTCTTCGTGGGAAAATTGTAACGTAAGATTCCCAAATCCTTTCGTCTGTATATAATGACCGAAAAAGTAACACACACTTGAACTTCTTTTCAAAGAGTGTATTCCTGTAAAATTAGCCCGCGGCTATCGAAAATAGGTGCAACGCCTACACCTCTAAAAAACTGTCACTACAATACAGATTAATTGGATAAAAGACGGAAACTTTGTCCAGCTAGCAAGCACTAAGTCAACAGTTAAATGTGCGGCCAACTTTCAAACAATCATTTTACGAATGACCAGAATAGATAGCAATATCTCAAATTCACGTATGCAGTACTGTGACGCAATAATGAAAGACAATTATGAAGTCATTCCAACAGGTGTTTAAAGCTGATGTAATATTTCCTGTTTAAACAGGCCCAAACAGGCCCAAACAGGTTTGACACAATTCTTATGAACGCTGGTGCAATTTTGGCTCATGTTTCAGGAATTTCCATGACGTAATATTCAGTAGACTTGAACGGTTTTTATGACGTTTGACCAGGCGAACAACCGTCTGGAACAATAGTATATTATAATCTTGTGTGTGACTTTTTCTAAAATTTTTGAGAAGCAGGACAGAAGACTCACTGCTCTATATATAGTTACTGCAATTGCTTGGGTCTCCTTATTTATAGATTGGCACTACCTCATCGATTTTAAATGAATTTATGAATCCATTGGAGCAAAACTCTTACTCAAAAGAAGACAAAGTGCAAAATCATATTTTAATTTATATGAATCTCTCTCTCTCTTTAGGTATCATAGCTGATGCAGCCCTCGATGTACAATGATGTTCCAGTTTGATCGATCTCGTGCTTCTTGCCAAATTTTAGTAGGGTTTTTCATAAGTGGTTGAAAATTGTGCAAAAATGTGAATCTTTGTGCTCCTCTTGACCGTTTACCTATAATTTTTCCACTTAAAGATAAATCTTCAAGTTCGCCTTTCCTTATAATGTGACCTAAGAACTTCAGCTGTCGCATTTCTAAAGATCTCAGTATCTGCTGCTTTATATGAATAAGATTTTTAAAAACACGAATAATAAAAAACATGTTTGGAATGATAAGTTTTAAGAACCTTGCATTAGCTTTTTTCAAGCAGGATTGATTACTGATCTCTTCAAATTAATAAGTATAATGAATAACATTTTTTACACAAACATATCAAACATAATTGTGAATTATATCAAATATAGTTATTACTATCTGAATTTAATTCGCTCTGCTTTGCTTTTTTACTTGGCATTGAGCACTTTTTGTAGTATTAATAGTTTTCATTGTTTCAAACATATTGTGTATTTTTTACTGTGCAAAATTTATAATGTTGCTTTGAAAATTTGCTTATATCCCACATTCTTCTTCAATGGAAATCCAAAACCTTTTATAGAATGTTGTTGAATTTTGATTTTAGTGTGCTGTCAATTTGTGAATTTGGAAAAGATTTTTCAAAATAGTGCAGTTTTTTTTTCAGCTGACTTTGACATTTTAAAATTATACACAAATAGATTTAATATCCAATTAGATTATTTAACTTTTGGCACTTCAAGACAGCTCTCCACATTTCAATTTGAAAAAACAAAATGTATCAAACACTTCATAGAACTTCCGACTAACAGTTAACTTCTGAAAACACATCAATCAAGCAGCCCATTTGATGACTAGTCTGGAACACTTTGTTTAAAAAAAACATGTTTAAATTATAGCTTTCCTGTGAAACGTTTAATATCACACCACAGAACACGGGTTGTAGAGCACTGCTCTAGCATTCTGGCACCGTTGCTCAATGCTCAGTAACATTTTTTTGAAAATAGCATTCATTTGCATATTATTTACATAATGGTATCTAAAATAGAGAAATAAGAAGGTTCGCAGTGATTGTTTTTTCTCATTGTACTAGAAGGGTGGTTATTAATACTAGAAGGCGGTTGTTGATAGTGCGTTAAACATGCCACTCTTTTTTTAATTACAGAAAGTTATGTACTGCTGCTGGTACAGTCAGCTGCTGCTGCTTCAGTTAGCTCTGAAACGGTTGAACTGCAAAATGGCTGAACCATCAGCTAAAATGCAGCGTATTGCATACAAGCTTAATACCAAAGCCAGTGCTAAACAAACAAACTTAAGCATGTTGGCAATGCAGATGCTCATTTTCTAAGCTAACTTGCTAGTGGTCTTTCAGACCATCAGTATGATTATTAGCTGTGAATATGGCAAGCTTGTCTGCTAAATAAGTACCCCCAGGCCATCAATAGCTGAGCCCTGGTGTGCTGTGCTCGAACAGTTGGAGCTGCAGAAGCCTTTCTATTGTCAGACGTAACAACAGCCTTTCAAGCCTTAAAGCAGCCGGCGGCCATCGCCGCTAAGTAGTGCTTGAATGACCACCTGTGCTACCTTCTCCGTCGGCCAAGCTTGGCCGCCGGTTTCTTCTAGCCAATTATTTAATTTTGCAATAAAATGATCGCGGATTAAATGTCGAAAATATGTAGTATCAAAGAGTGACGTAGAATTAGGTCAGCGCATTATAGTTACTACTGTTGTATTGAATATATCCAGCTGCGATCACCAGCGCTGTAAGACTTGTTTGCAATTCCCGATGTTTATTTTAACGAAGTGTTAATCCGAAGTGCTAATTTACATCGGCTGGCAATATTGTCGTTTTTATATCGATTCAATATTGTCGGACATTGAATCGTTGTTAAAAAGGAGAACTAGGTTAGTTGACATCCGTGGGTAAAACACGTGTCTTCATAGTTGAGAACGCTGTGGGTTAGTGACTTCACACCCTCAATGGTGACATCATAACGGAATAAATGGTCAGGTTTTATAAAAGGCGGTATGCAGTTGAAACAATTTACTGACCTGCGAGCAGTGAAAACAATTTAGGGTTGTTAGATGGTCCCGCAATACCGGATTACAATCCCGATAAAGCATTTAATGCGTGGTACAACGATTCTATTGCAGGACGTCGCCCAGACTTCAACAACGCTAAGTGATCATTTTAACATTGTTGCAAGTTTAATGCTATTTACTTGTGCTATCGTTATTGTATTTTGGCCTCCAAGCACGCAGATTTGGCTGCCGAGAAGGAGCTCTCGGTAGGCCACGATGGCTGCCAGAAAAAAACACGAGTTTTAAGGCCTAGCCTTTGCATCCTTGTGTTTTAGATATCCCCGGATTTGATCTGTATTATGGTATATAATGTACACAGCTGCAGTCTAAATGGTATACCAATCCAGAGATTACTATGCAAAAAGTTTACATAGGACATGCAAACATTTTGCTGTGATAATCTTGTATCCGGTAGCATAAGTATTACAGTAGGTAGCCTATGTTATTGATCAAATATGCTTTTGATGTGGATTGTGGAAACATTAGTAACTTTTCCATGTGTATGTATATAGTTAGTTAGTTAGCAAGTCAGTTAGCAAGTCTTTCCATTTTAAGCAAGAAAATGCTAGCTGGGTAGCATCAATATTAAACATATATAAGTGTTTATTCTTAACACCCTACTGGTGTTATCACCCCTACTACAGTACATATTTTACATTGTTATGATTCATAAAATGTCAGCAAAGCAATAAAAACATACATATATATAATTCTTTCTGCTTTCATTTTATTATGTTGTAACTGAACATAGCAACTACTGCTAGAAAGTCAAATACCTATTCCTAACCAACATCTAAATTTCGAATATTATGGTGATTGTGCTACATTTAGTTTTTGATTGCAAGTTGAAGTTTACTTTTTGCAGATCATAGACTTTAATAGTGCGATTAATTTTCAACAATGGAACCAGAAAACCACCGAGAAGCCGATGCTCAAACGTATTTGGAGAGGAACAGAATTTTGCAACTTTTAGATAATATGACTTCAATGTTGATATATAATAGACCAGGTAAGTGACACAAGTTTGTTGTGATTTTAGTGTTTTAATTGTATAGTTTATAAGTGTGTATCAACTGTAACGATCATAGAAATAATGGTTGCATAAACAGTAACTCCATTCAATTTTTTTCATTTCAAAAATATCGTTCTTATGAATAATTTTTTAAGCTTTTTGCAAGCACTCAATGAAGTATAGCCTAATATGATGAATTACAATGCAGGGGTCTGCTACTATTTGGCAAATCCGATTCGGCGAGTTCTGTTTTCGGCGAGTTTCCTATTCGACGATTATTTGAAAATTCAACGACGCCTTCTGTAAATTCAACAGTTGAATATTATTCAATATTCAGACATTAAATCGATGTAAATACGAACTGTTAGGCTAATTGGGTTCTTTGAACAAATCAAATGGCTTTTGTAAATGTTCTTTTAGATAAAAGTTTCCTTTTGTACACGATTTCAACATCTGGCGATGTTAAAACGATGTTTGTCTTTACATTCAAAAGTTTTGTTGACATCAAAAATTCTTTGACTGCTTTGAGTTACAGCATCGTTTTGTAAAAAAGGTTGTTTTGGTGTTTGAAAAAGGTTGTTTTGATGTTTTGATGTAAAACAAAAGAGTTTAAAACTGGATGTTGTCTTCAGGCTTGACTAGGCAGGTCTATCTTACCATCGTTAAGTTGTAGGCGCTTGGCGGTGCTTGCTAATGTTTCGGTATTGTTTTGGAGCCATAAAGCATGGCACTTTTCACACAGCTGGAGTAAGGTTGACCTCTGATTGCAGCAGGAAATTGCTTGCTTGGGAGGGTAGGAAATAGTTCTCTGAACTTTTTCCAAGCTGACTTGCACAGTGTTATGGCTGTAAGCTCACACCTCCCTCCAGAAAACATGGTATCTCCAAGGTAGCAAAAGTCAGCTACCGTACCACGTCAAGTGCGCCACCGTTAACCTCAACTTCGCTTACTGGCCTATTAGTCTTGCTGTGTCCTTGTAAGCGTGGAGATAAGTATTGTTAGTCTGGTTTCAGTAGGCCTTTAATTCCACTACAATTCATGTGGACCCAGCGAGAGCAGTTGGTGCAGAAGATAGTTTAGAGTTTCTACCAGTCCCACTTAGACATATTGAGCAAGGATGCTTTCCTGATCTGAACTTAATAGCTTTTTTAATTTTAGTATCTGAGTTGGTTTTAGTTACTGATTTTGTTCCCTTGAAGTGATTATTTACGTTTTCAAAAATATCTCCAGCAATTTCATTCACATCCAGATGTTGAAAAAACAACAAGTATTGCTCAGAGATTTTGTTCTGTTCAATACCAACGTTTTCTTTTTCTATTAGCTTATCCCTTTCAACTCCAACCCTCTTGGTCGTTTGCGCATTTGTTGGGTCGAAAACACCATATAATTCAGGCCTCGAAATTCCGGCGGTCATGGCGGTCATGACCTCCGGAATGACCTCGAATGTCTGCCGAAGCCGACTCATTGGTCGGTCATAAATGACCGCCGCAAAATTCTTGACAAAAATAGAGATAATGCAGCAAAAATATATATAT
Organism: Aplidium turbinatum; assembly: GCF_918807975.1. Classification (NCBI taxonomy): domain Eukaryota; kingdom Metazoa; phylum Chordata; class Ascidiacea; order Aplousobranchia; family Polyclinidae; genus Aplidium; species Aplidium turbinatum. The sequence continues at coordinate 27,016,232 of NC_137475.1, read as the reverse complement.
TTTAAATTTGAATTGTTACAATTGTTTGTTTAACGCGAACAAATACAGAGCTGAAACAATAATCGTACAGGCAATTGCTTTAAAGATCACATTAGAGTGGTGTGGTTAACGAGCTGATGGCAAAAGTAGCCATTTTTACATCATTTCAACGCCTTGCAATGTTGCCTTGAAATACAGTTGTCTGAACTTTTCGGCAGGATATGTATTCTAATTTTAACAATGAGGATTATTGCGTTACATTGATCGTTTGTTAAAAAGAAACGTCACAGAGAAGCAAGTCTCAGCTGGGTTCCGCACGTGCTTAGGCGAATGTGGCGACCTTATTCACGCTGATACTGATAGAATTTCTGCACATAAGGGAGGGTGTTAGACTAACACTATTGTGTTAGTTAGTTAACACTAACACTATTGAGGGCTAACACTATTGCGTCACTAATGCGCAAATTGTCTGGACAGTCCTGACATGAAGATTTACGACCCCGCGCCGGCAGTAATCGCTTGGCACAACGATTCTATAACGCGAAAACCACCGAATAAATGATCGGAGTTGCGTTTGTAGTAAGGAAATTTGGATTGTTGTTTTCAATTGTGTTTATTGCGTCATTACACGACTGTCATTAACGCACTGATTTATTTGCAAGCAAAAAATATGTCCGGTTGAGATATTAAATGTCCACTGAAAGGGCCAGTCCGGTAGGACATGCTTGACCGCCGGAAAAAAGTACAAATTTCGAGGCCTGTAATTGCAGATAGTAGTCTTACTTTCTTTTTTTTGATGCCTTCCTCTATGCTGCCTGCATCGCAACACTTGCAGATTGTAGATTTGTTATATAGTAAGTGATCCTCTTTTTCTAAAACATGTCCGAACCATGGCAACCTGCTCTAGACAACATTATCATTCACCCAGGGCTGCTACTTCGAGGAAAAGTAGCTGCTCTATTAAACATCAAGCCTCATGAATACAATAACTTAACCTTGTAAAATTACATCAGTTGTGTTGTTGGATGGCCTTTTACAACCCTTTAATTTGTGAAGTACCGTACCTTTTTTATATCTTATTTATACAGTACGGTACCGTACTAAAAGAGAAACAAACGGTCGTTGTATTAAAAAAATTTCTGAAATTTTGTGTATTTTTTTTTTCCACCATGAAACTTGTGGCATTTTTGAGGCATGGTGTCACTAAACTAGGCAACTGACGAATTCCATATATATCGTGGTAAACAGTTAGTTAACAGAAACCGTTATTGTTGTTAGTCTCTTATGGTGTACCATACCAGGTTTGAACAACACTGTTGCACGCTACTAGGCTACTGTATGTAAAGTAAGTCATTAATTAAGTTAGACTAAGACCACATGCTGAATGTAATTTTGTTGATATTTGTATGTTTTTTATGAGCAGTGTAGTCTATTGTATGTTGTTGATAACATGGCACCATTGTGTGTTTAGATGAGCCAAAAGCATATCTAATACAACAGTTGGAAAAGCTAAAGCTAGCAAAACAGAGTGGAATTTACTATCCATGCTTATTTGAAGATTCGAATCTGAACTCCATATTTGGAATGCTTGATCCAACCAAGCGTGGGTTCATTTCAAGGGAGCAATTTGTTGAAGGTAGTCGGATTGCTTTATTTCTGCCGTTTCTCTCTGAATTGTATTGCGCTTGACCCAAAATTTGGTCTTGATTTAAAGTAGTTGAATCATCAAGTAATAGATGTTAAGTAAAGTAACAACTCCAATAAGTAATTATCTAAAAACACAGCTTAAAAACTCCAGAATTGTTTTCGTTTTCTTAAGCAGGCTTGCGTATATCCGTGCAGGCTTAAGATTTCATTGCACTAACGATAACTTATTGTCTGTTCCATTTGTTCTTTTGCAAGTTTAGATTAGTTATTTTGAATAGGCTGTGTACGATTATCATACGCTGAAATAAAGATGTTTGCTGCAAGCAGGAAATGTTTTTACTGCCATAAATGAGAAACGTAGAGCATACGATTGGACAAACACAAAAAGTTGTAAACGGCTTTAAACTGGTTTGGCAGTAGTTTATTACTGGATGAAGTATTAGTTTCGGAATTTGATGAAACACTGCTATATTTTGTTGCAGCTTTGAAAACCATGGGTATCAGTAACTTTGATGAATTCCCACCAGGATCAGATGTGAATAAAATAACTCACGATACCTTTCTAAGAGAAGCGTAAGTTTTATTGAATTGGCCATAATAATTCTTTGACCAGTATTTAGGCTTTGTTGCATCTAATATCTACATGTCCATTTAAGGGCGGATCCGGGAAATAGCTTTAAGCATGGAGGAGCAATTTCAACAAAACGCAATAATACATAAAATCCGACCTTGCAAAATGCAAATACACCATAAATATAGTAAATTTTCTGTGTTGTAGGTGGGCGATCGCCGCTCCTGGATCCGCCATTATCCATAACATAGTTCTGAAAATATGAAATAAATTTGTAAAACTAAACAAGTTCACATATTAGCGAAACTCATTGGATAACTGCTCAAGGCCTTTTACAACAGAAGTATATACAACTTTTATCATATTTACAACTCAAAAATTTTTATTGTAAAAAACATATTTTCAAAGTTAAGTTAAATACAAAATTGGATTTTAACCCGCGAAGCACAGAGACTAGTGCACCAGAGTTGGATCAATTAGGCTACGCATTTTCATTTAGTTGTAGCCTAATTATTTGCAATTGAGACTTTTGCTGTTGTGTAGATTACAAAAATATTTGGTTCAAATTACATTTAGGATTAACTGCAGCATCAGCAGAGATGAGCAGCAGCAAGCTACTTTTTGGTAGCGGAGAGACGCAACATTTCTTTCAGTTGCACTCCCTCTACTTTCCAATTTAAAGTGAAAAAAGATGACTCGTTTTTGGAAATTTTTTTATGGATGCAATGCGTGAAAAAAATCAAAGCAGAAATTTTTCGACTATTGCGGGAAACATCAAGCCACGTTGATACCGACAAGAGTGACAAGAACACGAGTCATAACTCCTAGGACGAATTTTTTGGTGTGTTGGTGCTATCTCATGAAACGTCGGTACGGAAAGAAAAGTCACTTGTGGAGGCCTTTTTTTAAAACAAGAAGTCCTTGCGCTTTCCCAATAGCGAGTTAAAACGTCTGTTCAGTATAACACCCCATTTCTTCCATTGTTGCAATGGGGAGACTTCTCCGTCAAAAAATCTTGCTGAAGCCAAAGCGGGCTGGACTCAGTGACAGGCATTTTAAAATGCTTGTGTTTTTGAAAGATGCATAAGCATTTCACCAAGAACGTGTTTTCTATAACGTCGTTGAAATTACAGTGCAAACGAGAGATGTCATTTTAAGGTCGTTTTGAGTTTACAAGATAATTGAATAGTGTTTCCTTGTATTGATTTAAGACAAAAGTAGCGGTAGCGCGGACTACTTGTGGTCCGAGTAGCGGCAACGCGCTACTTTTATCGACTGGTAACGGTAGTGCGCGTTACTTTTGGTCCCAGTAGCGGTAGCACTCTACTTTCAAAGTAATATATGCCCATTGCCCACCTTTGAGCATCAACCCCAGCAAAAAGACGTTTTTCAATATTAAATTGTATGTTGCAAAAATGAACTTAGCCTACTGGGTACAGGCAATTTTCGCAACTTTATCAAATGCAATTCTACTGTCTATGGTAAAATCATTGAAACGTAAATATTGACAATTCAATTTTGCAATTAAAACGTACAATTAAGCCTAATTATATTTGAAACTATGTAATTGCAATTAGAAAATTTAGAAAACTTTAGAAAACGCAAATGTAATGTCAGATTTTGATGGTGTGATTCCAATTTTTTAATGTAAACGGAAGCTTATGTCCATCTCTCTTGTGTACACACTGATCAGAGGAAACTTTCAATCAGCTGGGACGTGGAAGCTAGCGGATAGAGATGGTTGTTCGGGTGCACGCTGCATCACTGCAGGCTCCAGAGAATAGATCACGCATGCACACGTTTAAGCCGGATGGATTAAAAAATAAGTAGGGAAGGCGAAGAAGCAAATTTTGTGTCCACCATTAGGTGTCCTGCCAAAGACACAGCCGCATGCTCTTGAGTGGTGTCGAACCAAGGCTATATGCTCGGTTATGCAACCGGCCGTTTGTTAGTTTTAAATACGAAAAGGCAATGGAGTGAAAAATGGAAGAAAAGAAAAAGAAAAATGGAGATGAATTTAGTGGGACGGTCGGTCGAGATCAATGGATCTCGGTGCGGCTGGACTGGAGCGAGGGATGTTTGAACCAAATGTTGATTGTGACATGGCAGACGAGTAAAATTCACTGAAACGTGACCAGGGTGACAATAAACCAACCACAAAAAATGTGTAGACAGTTATGCCTTTCGTATATTTTAGCATTGTATTAGCTATAGCCTACTTTTTGTTTCGTCTCAATAACGAAAATAGTAAAAAAATAAATTACTATGATTTATTTTTCAGCAAACTTGGATTATCAAAAGCCTCGGCCACTTTCAAACAGCAATAGTTTGTTCGAGCAAGGGGATATTTCAGCAGCCCACACAAAGATGTTTCTACTTTTTAGATTAGCACTTTTTTCGTATATATATTCCGTTGTGCTGATGTAGGCCTACCAATGTTTCAACTTTGTTCACAGTCTTCTAATAGCCTATTGATTTCCCTCGTATTGTCTGTTGTAAGAATCGTTTCATCTTTTTCTACTTTAATTGCAAAGTAGAGGATATACCAATGAAACAAATGTCTCGCCTCTCCACCACCTTGGAGGGGGGAGTAGCGTTACCACTACAGCCGCAAACCAAACAAAAATGTGGTGCCGCTATCGCTACCAAAACATTAGCGGCTAGTAGCGGCACTACCCACCTGTACTTTGTGCGCTATGTTCGATGAACTTTCAGTTTTATACCACAATTGTTTTTTACATAGATGTATCAGTTACAAATAAAAAAATCATTTCAGCAGTGGGGTTGCCTATCATATTTTTATCACCAATAAGGACAGATTTTTGATGAACTTTATCAATAGCTGGTCTCAGTGCCGGTCTTAGGGTATTTCGGGCCCTGTGCGGAATATGCTTTTCGGGCCCCAATGACAATGATTCAATTCAGTAGTGAAAGGAGAGGGGGTGTTTTGATGGCCGGCGGCGTGTTCGCCGAAGAAGACCCCCTGCAGCGGGGTGTCTGGAGGCCACCCCCAGAAAAATTTGAAAAGTTACTTTGAATTGGGTGCATTCTGAGAGCATGTTTACCAAAAATTTGGGTATAAATATTATTGTAAAATGGTGCTGTCTGGTGGCATGTAAGCTTGTAAAGGTGGCCCGACGCGACAATTTCAGCACTTGCCTCACCCTAAAGCCGCAACTGACTTCAAGGATACCGGTACTTGCTTGTGAATCGAATTGAATTTTTTCCATTGGAAATGACAATTACTGCATTTTCTGAGTAAATTGCGGGCCCTGTGCGATCGCACGGTTTGCACACTACAAAGACCGGCACTGGCTGGTCTACTTGAAAACAATGAGAGTGACGTAAGTTAAATTGTTGCTAAACTTCATGCATTACTAAATTACTGTAACCTAGTTTTAGAAGCAAAATAATAAAAAAAAAACACGAAAATTGTTATACAGTAGTCTAAGTTACATCTGATTTAACCCATGAACACATAGCCGTTTTCTTGACTTTTTTTGACAACGTAAAATCATATTTTATCAAAAATAGGCCTACACGCTTTGCGAAAGCAGCACCAGTTTTCAAATTACAACAACATAAAACATTTAGTGATTCAGAGATCAGTAACGGTAGCCTAGGCTTAGCCTAACAGAATCAAATTTTACGTCTTGAACCAGTTTAACATAGCCTGATTCAACAAGAGAATGATTTGTCCTTGATGAGAAACATCTGAAGTAGCATCTCTACAATGATCGAAAATCACTAACTACGCATTTCATTCAAAAAGTTGTTTATTTTAGAAGTAAAAATGGGCCCCCCCTCAAAAGTGACAAAACGAAAAACTACTCGTTTTTCCTTTACAATGTTATGCTAGGGGAAAATTTTGCCCGATCCTTCCCCCTCTCGGATCCCCTGCCTGGTAGCCTAATTCCGGGCCCTCTCTGAAAAATGCGAGGCAACCATGAAAAGTTTTTTTCGGTGAAAAGTCAAATGTTTGTTTTGCAATGAAGGGCATGTGCAGCAGTGGGACATTTTTAAAATATCTCCTGTCTTTCAACAAACTTCTGGCTACCCAAAGCGATTCTTGGTCTAAAAGTAGCCTACTCACTTGACTAACAAAGCAAGCCATTGTTCATCTACAAATAGCTTCGCCCAATCTGGCTTTCTGTCACGCAAAAATACTGCTAGTTCGTTTCTGAGCTCACATACGCGTGATAAAACTTTTCCCCTCGACAGCCAACGCACACTAGAATGAAATAGGAGTTGCCTGTGATCTGCTTGCATATCGTCGCATAAAAGGGCAAATAGTCTTGAATTAACTGCACTTCCTTGGATATAATTAACAATTTTTACGACCTCGCAAAGCACATCATTTAACTTCGTTGACAATTTCTTGGTTGCAAGACTTTCCCTATGAATAAAGCAATGCGTTGAAGCACATTCTGGAGCCAACTGCTTAATTCGTGTAATTACTCCCGATTTTTCTCCTATCATTGCAGCAGCACCATGGGAACATACTCCAACGCAATTCTTCATATCTAATCCTTTGTTTTCAATGTAATCAATAATAGTCTTTGATATTTCTGCACCAGTTGTTCTACGTGGAAGAGCGGCAGAGAAAAAAAACTCTTCTTTTAATTTGCCTTCTGGTCACAGCGGTAAACCATAATCTCTTCGTGGGAAAATTGTAACGTAAGATTCCCAAATCCGTTCGTCTGCATGCAATGACCCAAAAATAAACACACTTTCGAAACGTCTATTCAAAAGTGTATTCCAGTAAAATTAGCCCGAGGCTATCGAAATGACTGGTGCAACGCCGTACACCTAAAAACTGTCACTACAATACAGATTACTTGGATAAAAGACGGAGAGTTTGTCCAGCTAGCAAGCACCAAATAAACCAGTTAAATGTGCGACCGACTTCCAACACACGACTTCAAGAATGAATCAGAAAAATTTGTGATAACTCAAAGGCACGCCAGCAGTTCGTGACGCAGCATTTCATGTCCAAACAGGTCTCAAACTGAAACAGGTTTAAACCGGTCTGACACGAGTCTTACGGACGATGGTGCAATTTTGGCTCATGTTTTAGGAATTTCCATGACGTAATATTCAGTAGACCCGAACGGTTTCTACATGACGTTTGACCAGGCGAACAACCGTCTGTAACATAGCGGCCCCTAGTTATGGCAGTCTGACATGGCATAACTAAAAAAGAATTGACGACAATTGTGAGCCAATGAATAAAAACACATGATACACAAATTGTTTGAATCACTCACGTTTAAGTTAATACGCAAATACAAAGGGCATGCAAAGAATGAACAGCAATAAGAATAAACACGACGATACATGAAATTGGTACCATAGGTAGTAGGTACACGCAAAAAAATGACGCTATATACCATGGTTGCGATAATAACCGACTGTTCTGGGCTCAGACAAGTGTCGGCCACCGCAGACAAAACCAGGCTCAAACCCTAACACTTAGGTGTTCTTTACGGGGGCGAGGCACGAAATATCCCTCAACACACAGTCTACTTTCACTTTCCCCGTACTCTCATCATAGTTGCAGACGGCAACTTTAGCTCTACGAACCACAGGCTTCCCTTTCCTAATTTGTGGAACTACCTCATGCACCCTCCCAAGTTGATACTTCCCACGTTTACCAATGTCCTGGAGAGAACCTACCACTACAAGTTGACCAGGCTCCAAATTCTCGGCCATTTTTAGCCATTTTTTCCGGCCCTGAAAACCTGGCAAGTAAAAATCGATCCATTTACTCCAAAACTGCTGAGAAAGTGACAAATTGAACCGATAATCCCTTCTTAATTGGTCACGATCATGTGGTTGCCCAACAGCACAGTATGGGTCTAAGTATGGGGTCAAAAGTGAGGCAGGGGTGATGACAGTAAAATCCCTAGGGTCGTCACTCAAAGGTACCAAAGGGCGTTCGTTCACGATCCGAACGGCACTACTGGTGTACGTAAGCAGTTCAATAAAATTGGGCTTACGACTTGAAGAGTCCAAAATGTGAAAAAATGCGATTTTAAATTGTTTAACCATTGCCTCCCAGGCGCCACCTTGCGCCGGAGCATACAGAGGTATAAATTCCCAGTTTATCTCTCTCTGTCTCAGGGCATTGTGAAATTCAGCTGATTCTATCAACTCGGGTAACTTTATTTGAAAGAAGCATTTAGTCACATCAGCCATGAGACCAAATCTACCAAGCCGAAATCTAGCCAAGACATCTACCAGAGGGTTTAACAAGTCAGGACCCGAAAACATTACATCATTAACACAAGTTCCTCGAAATTCAGACTTGCCATCGTAAACAATGCGCTTTTTTAATTGTGACGTCACAAAGTATGGTAAATACCATTCAAATCCCTTGACATTTCCTGCTTCACCAGTACGCTCAATATAGCCATTTGATTTAAGATCTTTCATGGTGTCAGTAAGGAAATCACGAAGTTCAGGTTGTTTTAAAGCTTTCTTTCTTAAAGCAGCAGCTCTATCTGACGCCAACACAAAATTGTTAGGTAGATCAATATCTTCCTTCAACGGAACAGGTATCTCAAATCGACCATCTTTCAACTCAATATTCGGTTCAACAAGTTCTCTAGCCAACTTATCATTGCGAGACAATTCACAGGTTTCATTTTGCAACGTCAAATCCTGAATGACTTTATTCAGGTCTGCTATTTCCATATCACGAGACTCAATTTTACGCTGAAAGCCAGAGATGACATCCGACTCTGAAGACGTCTGCACTCTGCACACTTTAGCAACGCTTTCATCTAAGGGTGACTTACCACCACAAGCCAACCAACCGAGAGGAGTGAGCAAAGCATGTGGTTCACTACGATTTTCACCAACACGCTCTTTTTTTGCACACATCAAATAAGCGTTGTCGTTGCCAATCAGTACATCTACAGTACTACAATCATTCAAATGAAACATATTCACGTCATGAAAATGACGGAAACCATTTAAATCTTGTTTATGCGGTAAAGTTTTAACATCATCAGCCCAAGCTGGGTTAACCACCGAGGTTATATCACAAAACAGTTCATCTGTCTCTAACGACTGGATGTTGAGTTTGACAAGGTCAGCACAAGTAGCTTTCTGACCAGCCAGGGTATCCATTTTAAACGACGCTTTATCGTACGGTTTAAGATCAAGTTCACACACCAAATCACTCGAAACAAACGTCAACTGCGAACCAGGATCATGCTGACAATACACCAACTTCGATTTGCCAGTCATTGGATTCAAAACACGAGCAGCAGTAACGCGGTTAAAGGCTGCTTTAACATTTCCAATCTTAACATTACGCACAGGAACTCTGGCACGAGCATCATCTTTCCCAACCGAATCCAGAGAATCACGTGACGTCACATAAAAATCATGCAGAAGAAAATAGTGTTTCCTATCGTTGTTAGGCACACACTTACGACAGTTATTTGCATGAACGCAATCCCTAACCATATGCTGGCGCAAACAATTCAAGCATTTGCCAGCTTTCACAATGACATCTCTCCGATCTTTAGGTGTCAAGCGCAAAAATTCTTTACAATTAGACAAAAAATGATATTCAACTTGACCACGTGACGAACAACAAATGCATGCCGGCAGGTCTTTACGTCTAGCCTCACCACCGCGCGGTGCGCCAACAACAGTCGAGTACTGCGAACTCCCTGACATCACATCATCGTGGGGTTTTACGGACGTCTGCCTAACCGGACATGAAGGCAATTTTCCTTTGCCAAACTTTTTAAATTGCTGCGACTCACAAGAATCGCCCATTAGCATAATGCTAAAATCAGTCGACTTACGCGTTTCCTCTCGTACTACAAATTCATTCCAAACTCTGAAAGGTAGGCTCATCAGTGCCACCATACTGATCACCTAAAAAGTCAAGATAACGCTGCTTAGCGTCAAACGGGAGTCGCTTAGCCAAATCCAAAACAAAACGTCCTTCCAATTTATCACGCTGACCATAAGCTTGCGCGTAAAGCAAACACTGCGATAATTCATCTTTAAACTCTTTCAGATCACTGGAAGAGGTCGAAGTCAATTTGCTACCATAGCGATACTTTCTAATTTCCGGTTCGGCGAAAAGACCTCCACGAACCCCAAAACGCTGGGACAAGCGAGCTAACGACATTTCTATCCTGTCTTCCTCTGACAAGCCAGGGGTGTCAGAAACCAAATTAGCAATCGTTTGCGCAGCTGTTCTAACACAAGCTGCTTGTAACAAAGTCAAACAAGTCCCCTTAAAGGGCGAAGCTGCCATTAAGGCCGTAACACGATTTTTAAAGAAGATAAATGGCATATTATTACCATCGTAACCAATCAAGGCCGCCTTATCGAAAAACGTCCTACTATTTTGGTATTCAAAAAAGCAATCCTGCTGTTGAGAACTCGATTTAGCGGGAGAAGACAAGCTATATCCCTTAAGGGGCTGAGTGGGCTCAGTCACATGCACAGCCCGATCACGATCCTCACACACGTTAAAATCAGGAGACGCGATACGCCTCTCACAACCACCCAAATTACGTGTAGCTGGGCGATCCACAACTAGCGGCGCAGAAAACTTTGAAGGGGGCAAAGCATTATTGCTAATGGCGGCCCCGTGACCTGTACGCTCTGGGGGAGGAGTTCGGTTGTAATTCGCAGACCTTGGCTCTACAGCATTCGGAAGACCCTTAGCCGCGGCCCCGAGACCTCCTGAAACAGCTGGAAAACGTGTGGATTGCCCTGGTCCACTCACAGGTTGAACGGGCGTTTGGAAGAGGTTATGTAAATTAAATTGCGATTGATGTTCATTTCTGGAATGCCTAGAAGAGCTCTTCCTAGAGCTACGCCGGGAGCCCGCCTCTGATCGATATTCAGCTAAAACTACCTCTTTACGTTGTTCAGCCCTCAACTGAGCGTCTTTGAGTGCGAACTCAGCAGCTCTAGCTTCGGCTCTCGCGGCGGCCTCAGCTGCTCTCGCTTCGGCCTCAGCTCTCGCGGCAGCCTCAGCTCGAATGGCCTCAGCAGCTCTCGCTTCGGCCTCAGCTCTCGCGGCAGCCTCAGCTCGTATGGCCTCAGCTCTCGCGATGGCCTCAGCAGCTCTTGCTTCGGCCTCAGCTTGGATCTGGAGCTCCTCTCGTCTTAGCTGTAGGTTAATTTGTGCAACTATCCGAGACGAACTCTTAGACATCTTAGTGCTTACATTTGAGGCGCTATCCTCAGGATGTATGTCAGCATCCAACATATCTGAGAACTCACTTTCTTTTTGTTCAAAGTTATTTTTTAACGAGTTAAATTCGAGATCTACCCTATCACGAAGTTCTGCCAAGATTGCAGAGTTAAAGATTGTAGTCAAAAGAGCATGGAAATGCCGTAATTCCTCTTCTAAAGTAGATAAGTTAGATCGAAAAATTAACAGTTCCTGCTTATTACTCAAAGAACCTAGGGCTACAGAAAGTTCCCCAATTTGAGTCAAAATATCCCTTCTAAGATGCCGGGCCTCTCGAACTGACTTAGCCTCATCGTTATTGGGTCCCTCCCCAGAATGGCCTGCCCGACCGCAAAGAACATCATCAGGCTTAAACTCAGTCGAGTCTACGGCGGTCGAGTCCTTGTCGCCACCGAGTGTAGACATATTAAATGTTGGGGCTAAATTAACAATTAAAAAAAAAATGAAGTTACACAAACACACAAAATTATTAGGCTACAGTAGTTATAAAAAACTTAACTGCCAAGACCGTAAAAATACAAAAAAGAATTTAAATGCACGATACCGTAGCTGTACGGGTATGAAGTCCTAAAGTCCACAAAACTTGCTTGGATTCTTCCACTTGAATCTACAAGCACAGATGGATTGTCTTTTAATCTTCTTTCTTGCCAATGAATGTCAAAGTTATTTTTCTTCTGTACCAAACTGAGAAGAATTGTCTTTACTTTTCTTTGCTTCTGTAAGAGTGTAGACTACCAACCAACAAATCTTCTTTTATTATTTCTTGTACTTCTAAGTAGTTCTTCTGCACTAGCTGACAACAAACACGTCGTTTATTTTTATGCCTTCAAGTGCTTCTTGGCCTACCAGCTAACAAAATCGTTTTTTATTTTTTCTTGCTTTAATTTCTTCTTGACCTACCAACTGACAAGAACTCGTCTTTTATTTTTATTTTTTGCTTTAATTTCTTCTTGACCTACCAACTGACAAGAACTCGTCTTTTATTTTTTTTTGTTTTAATTTCTTCTTGACCTACCAACTGACAAGAATCCGTCTTTTATTTTTTATGGTCACAGCGGTAAACCATAATCTCTTCGTGGGAAAATTGTAACGTAAGATTCCCAAATCCGTTCGTCTGCATGCAATGACCCAAAAATAAACACACTTTCGAAACGTCTATTCAAAAGTGTATTCCAGTAAAATTAGCCCGAGGCTATCGAAATGACTGGTGCAACGCCGTACACCTAAAAACTGTCACTACAATACAGATTACTTGGATAAAAGACGGAGAGTTTGTCCAGCTAGCAAGCACCAAATAAACCAGTTAAATGTGCGACCGACTTCCAACACACGACTTCAAGAATGAATCAGAAAAATTTGTGATAACTCAAAGGCACGCCAGCAGTTCGTGACGCAGCATTTCATGTCCAAACAGGTCTCAAACTGAAACAGGTTTAAACCGGTCTGACACGAGTCTTACGGACGATGGTGCAATTTTGGCTCATGTTTTAGGAATTTCCATGACGTAATATTCAGTAGACCCGAACGGTTTCTACATGACGTTTGACCAGGCGAACAACCGTCTGTAACACCTTCATATTCATAACGTACATACACCATCAAAATTGCCATGTTTCCAATGTCTGTGCTTTCATCTAGCTGTAAAGAATAGTAGCCTACTTGGCCAGTTTAATTTGATCAACTAGTTGAATTTCCATATTAGGCCTATCAGCCAAATCAGCAGTTCGTCGAGCAATAGTGTCGTTTGAAAGAAGAACTTTTGCAGCTGGTGCCTCACCAAGTACTTCTAAACCAACTTCTTGAATGCAGCCTTGTAGGCCTACTAATGTCTCACCAACACTGTACGGTTTTTGAGCTTTTGCAATTTTTAGCTCCACTTTATAAGATGCACGTAACGCTTTAGTATTTGCATGAGTCACGCCGTACATCTGTTTTTGTGCACTTTTTAATTCATTTCGTTTCCTTTCAAAAAACTCTTTTGGCTTAGAACTATAATCTTTACTTTATGTTTTGAATGTAAGTGTCTCTTTAAATTTGAAGGTTTCATTGAGTCATTGCTAAGTACAACTCCACAAACAACACATTGCGGTTTCTGTACACCTGCCTGCCTTGAAGCCAATTTTTAAATACGATGGATCATATTTTCGAACAAATGTTGAACGACTTCTTTTTACAGTCAACACCTCAGTGCTTCCAGCAGGCGCGGATCTATGGGGGGGGCCCGGGCCCCCCCCGAAATTTTGTGAGAAATTGTTGAATGGTTTGATATGCTTCTAAACAGCTGATATTAGTCCCACAGCGGACTTATAACCCCTCCTTTGGCACGCGTGTGACGTCACGATATTGAGAATGATGCTTTCAGTCTCTATGTCTTTAAAACAAAGTTTGCCTAATTTTAAGCGAAACTGCATTAAAAGAGCGAGTTTTGCCAATACCAAACATTCAAACATCTCAGCCAGGAATTAGCAACAAGAAAACATAGAGACTTAGCTTTATTACCGAAAAAATGCCGAAGAAAACATGATCTTATCCTTTTGATATGCCACCGGACAGCACCATTTTACAGGAATATTTATACCCATATTTTTGTTGAAAATGCTCTCAGAATGCACCAAACTCAAAGTAATTTTTCAAAATTTTTTGGGGGAGGCCCCCCAGACCCCCCGCCGCTGGGTGTCGCCTTTAGCGAACACGCAGTTACGTCACTGATTGTTCATATCTGTTTTATCTTTTTCTTACTTTTTAATTCATTTTGAAATTTTCTGGCCCCCCCCAAAAAAAAATCCTAGATCCGCACCTGGCTTCCAGCATTTTACTTTCGTATGAATCAGAATCATCACGTATAGGCCTAGTGCAGGCCGTGAGGGGCAAAAATGAGCATCTTTAGGCTAAACGTGTTACACGTTGTTTTTTGCATTATTTTGTAATTGATGAATCTAACTTCAATTTTAGTGGGTGCCGCAACTTTTTGGGTCACGTGATCACCCCCAAATCGGGGATTTCCCCCAAATCAATTTTGAGCTCTTCACGGCATTTCTATGCGATTAGATACTTTATTTTTGTTATATTTGGACTGACTGCCACAATTTTTTGCTTTTTTTATCATCTTGTAGTCGCTTGTTCGTTGTTGGTGTTACTTTTTTGGTTACAATAAGTTACCAATGCTAAAATATTTCTTCTTCAAATATGACGTCAGCATTGCATCATGAATGACGTCATAATTTTGTTTTGTGATTTTTTTTTCAGATGTTTTTCGTATAGGTTAGTATAGTAGGTAGGCAGTAACCAGTATTTTATACAGGTTGATTAGTGATAGGCCTATCATGAATGTAACTACCAAAAAAACTACTCATCATCGGTGTATGATCAGATCTTTCCAGGCTAGATTGGAAGACAGAAAATCATCAGCCACTCAACAGTCTTGTCGTCCAGGACCCTCAGACCATGCGCACCGTGTGGAGGCAGTGGTGGATGACATGGTTTGCGGTCTGTTCAGTGGCACCACACTCGCATTCTAGTGAAGGAGCCAGGCCCCACTTGTGCATGTCCGAACAAAAACGGCCGCCAGTTTGCAGGCGGTTGAGCTTGACCCACGCAAACCTTGCAAGGGACATCCCCGGTGGACGGGGATCGGCGTCGGGTATGAAGTCACGGAGCGTGGAGGTGTGGTTTTGCCACTCCGTGTTCCACAAGTGGTTCGTCCAGTGTTCCACACTTAAACCAAGTTCTTTGATGTTCTAAAGTAGTTGTGCGGCAGGCACAAAGGGGCGTCTTGATTTCAGCCGCTGCTTTGAAGGTGGTGCTTGCTTGAATGTTGCATGGAGGGGATGGTCGGGGTCGAAATCGTGGCTTCTTTACGACGTAGCTCAGCAGGTTGGATGCCTGCTAGGATGGGTAGGTAGTCCGTCGGAGTGGGACGCAAGCATCAGAGTGCTTGCAGTCAGAGTACGCAGTACGCAAAGCAGTCAGAGTACGCAGTGCATCGTTGATGGCGGTATTAATGTGGTGGGTGTGAGAACTATGGCACCAGACTGGTGCACAGTACTCAGAGATGGAATGAACAAGGACTAGGGTAGCTGTACGAAGAGTTTTGACATTAGCTCCCCAGCCGGAACTCGCCAATCGCCTCAAAAGTGCGACGCGTGTAGATGGTTTTTTGCGCAGTGACTCCAAGTGTCGGCTGAACGTGAGTGACCTGTCCAGAGTTATGCCGAGATAAGTAGGTTCGGCATAGTAGGGCATGCGCTCCCCATCAGTGTTGATGTTTATCTCACGCTGTGCTTCCCGGTTGTTAGGGTGGAAGGCCACCGACACTGTCTTTGCCTTGCTGAGCTGTAACTTCCATTTCTAGAGGTATGCTGATAATGTTTGCATGTCTTGGCTGAGGTTCCTCTCCACTGACTGCCAATTTCCCGCTGAGTGCAGAAATGCCAGGTCGTCTGCGTAAGCATATTTCCTGGAGATGGTGGGGGCAAGTCATAAGTGTATATTTTCAACAGGAGAGGAGCCAAGACTGAGCCCTGTAGAAGTGCCAAGACTGAGCCCTTTTAAGTCGGCGTTGTCTGCTTCGACGCCGTCTTCGACGACCGCTCCCGATTGTGAAGGTAAAACTGCGGTTTTGCACAAGTTCCATCATGATATGGACCATGTGTCTGTCAGGGAGCAGACGGGGTAACTTGCAGGTAAGGCCGCTATGGCATACGGTATCATAGGCAGCGGTGAGATCAACAAACACGGCGCCAGCCTTCTTCTTAGCCGAGAAGCTGTCCTCAATGTCTTGGGTCATAAGTGCGACCTGGTCTACGGTTGATCGTCCGTGTCGGAAGCCAGCTTGCTCACGGGGAAGCTGCGGATTGGTTCGACACGGGCGTAGATGAGTCTCTCGAGGATCTTGAAAGGGATGCAAAGCAGTGAGTTTGGACGGTAGCTCTTCGGATCCCCTGGGGTCTTCGGCTTAAGAACTGCAACCACAAGGGCTTTTCTCCAGATTCTGGGAATTCTCAGGTGGCGCAAACAGCAGGAAAGGAAGTCTTTTAACCAGGACTTTAAGGAGGCAGCAGCATGGAGTATCAACTCCGGGCATAGGTGGTCAAGGCCCGGGGCTTTACCTGGCTTTATGTGCTGGAGGGCGGCGGAAAATTCCTCCGGGGTAAACTCACCCGAGATGTTGTTCCCGTCTGGGGTTTACCCTCCAGAGGTCCTTCATTTCTTGTAAGACGGATCTGTCTGACTCACGGTCTCTCTATTTGTATTTCCCGTTCTCCATGAGTTGTGAGGCGATGGAATTTGTTGAAACGGTACATTGTTGACGAGAGGCACGTGATCTACCAGTTAGGTTGTTCAATGTACTCCATGCCATACGGCTGGAGTGCGTGAAGTCGATTGATTCAACAGATTCTATCCAGCAATCCTTCCTCTTTGAGTCTCGCCTTGCCAACAGGGCTGTGGCTGAGCTGTTGGTGTCGTTGCCCTGGGGAGCGTGGAGGAAGTTGGAGTAGAGGCTTTCGCACTCCTTATCCCAGCACGGCATGTCGTTCTTTTGTCGGCCGCGGGGATGGAGTGTTTTTTTGCTGATGTTATTGCATGACAAAAGTCCTGGTAGGCTTCTTCCACATTGTTGTTGTGTGGGGATGGGATATATTGTGTGCCTTCGTTGCTGAGGAGGCTATAGTACTCCCAGTTAGCCATTCTAAAGTTCCATCGCTTAACAGGCTTGCTCGGGACAGGCATTGTGAGCGTTGTAGCTGTGATGAGCGGGGGTCAATGTTGGGACTGGGGGAACTTCTCTAGCACACGTCTGTCCGGTTAGCAATTATCGGGGTCATCACTTGCGAAATTGGAAAAAACGCAAAATTGGAAAATGTAGCCTACTGCAAGTATCTGAACAGCATTTGCCCTAGGTTTTTTGCATTAAATCATCACTTTTATGCTCATTGGACATCAGTTCACATTCGTGGTATTGAAGCATTTGAGCAAACTGATTCCACTTTGAAGACACATTTTGCTGAAGGGAAGTTTGTGGTCACAAAATCCGGTAAAAGGTTTTCTGCAATGGCACTTGACCAGAATCATGAGCAGCGCAATGCCGTTGTTAAAGGTAAAGGAGGTAGGCCTACTATAGATTTGTTTCAAAAGGAAGAAGCTTTGAAACGATGAATGATTTCTCAACCAATGATTGTAGAAACGGAGACAAAATTTCATGACAAAATTGGCTTTAGTGACAAAAAACTCCAATGGCTACATCACAAAGAAAGCAAAGGTACTCACGAGAGGTTTCGTGAAGAATTGATTTGTTTGGTACAAACGTTTGAAGAGCTTGGCAACCCTTTCACCGACTCATCTGGAAAACTTTTGACAATGTGGTCAAGGCAAGCCTTCAATGATGAAGGTGTGCAATAGCTTTTAAACCTTCATAACTTTGGGAAAACAAAATTTGAATCGTTTGTATTTTCCAGTTTTCTTGAAGATGAAAAGTTTGGAGAACTAATAACCAAAGTATCGTTAGACTTGTTCGGCAAAACGCGAACACCAAAGAAGAACACACAACCCATAGTCAAATATAAATCATCCCTTCTTCATAAAGTGTTTATTTCAAGCCATGTGCCCGGCCTGAGGGCACGTGACCCAAAAAGTTGCGGCACCCACTAAAATCAAAGTTGGGTTGACCAACTGCAAAAATATGCAAAAAACAACGTGTAACACGTTTAGCCTAAAGATTTCCCTAAGGGCCTGAACTAGTAGCCTAGGTCTGAAACTGATTGTCTCTGTTTCATATATTTGTCCATAGGACCACGCTTTGCCATTTGTAAAACTTAACTGAAACTATACTTTTTATAGGCTAATATGGGCTAACAGCTAACTCACTTTCTAAAAAAGAACAAGGTTTATAGCCAGGGGTGCATTCCTAAAATTTTTTTTGGGGGGGCTCTAACACTTAGCTGTGTTGTTATAGACAAAGTATGTTTAAGTAATCGGTGTAGGTTAGCCAACAATGTTTACCTTTTTTAAAAGGAAGCACTGTTCAGTTTGTTTTTACTTCTGAACATCATGTCAAAAAACAACCCACGCTAAAACATAGCTTGAAGTACAGAAAAAAGTCGAAGCAGCAAAACGTGAAAACGTGGTTGAATCCGAAATTAAACTATAAGTTTGAAATTTGGCTTGGTTGCCCTTTGCATTTTTTTTACTGCGTAGGCCTACACTTGAAACTCGCTTTGCATGAGCTAATTCCAATCTCTTAACTCAATCGTAAACTTTTTTTATGAGCCAATCCCAAGTACACTTGCAAAAACATTGACTGCAATAGGAAAGTAAGGAAATGCAATTCTTGAAATGAGCGCCTGTGGTTGCAGATTTGCTATATAAGAACCAATAAGCTGCCAATGTGACAGTTACACTAAAATCTCATTTAGTTATTAACAAACAGTTTAAAAAACTCCAATTACAGCAAAAGCATATTCCAAGTTGGTGAAAACGAGGTTACACAAAACAAATAGCCTGTCTGCCAGGTCTTTGGTTTTATGGGCTAAGTTGTAAGCACCACGACAGTCCTTGATTTTAGCCAGCAAACAGTTTTTGCACAGATCTGAGTTCATTCAATGTGGGCAGCTTAGAATGCTTATAACTTGAATATCCACAGCCGACTGATGAGTTTGCAACCACTTCTGAGTTGCCGCAGTGCCATTCCATATATGAGGAGGTGGGCCATAGGCCTATATTGATGCTGGTGAACAACAATGCTGAAACAAGTGATTTGGTCAGCCTTGATCGTAGCGGTGTGATGACCAAGTTCATTTGTGAAAATCCACGTTCGGCTTCAGCAGAACTTATAGCAATCATGTTTAGTAGTACGTTCTTGAGCAACTTTATCGTATCTGGTAGGCTATGTGACAAGGATTGTCAACATACAATCGAAAATCGGAAATAGGAGTGATGACATGAAATCTCTCCTCGATTTTTCGTAATCTCTGCTCCCCTTCTTGCCATGGATTGCCATGGAACTTCGACTGCAGCAGGCCATAACTCTGGTACAATAATTTCCAGCTCTTCACAGAATTTTCATTGTTGGTGTCCACCATCCTGCTTCCAATGTTGTCAACCAAAGCTTGAATAAACCGATTACGATCAAAAGAAGGGTAGTCTCTACGTCGAGCTTTAAACTGGTCCAATGTAATGCCTTTAAAGGAGTAGTTTATTGTACTTCTGGGACTCAAGTTAACAACTTCATCAAACGAATACTTTCCTTCTTGAATAGCTTTTTTTATTTGAAGTAGAGAATTAACAGTCCATTTGACATGACGATTAGCTACTACGAAGTTGATATTTCCACTCTGGAGAGTTTCTGACAAAAGTGATAATTGCCGAAGACAATCTTTTAAAAGCGCCAGATCTTCTACGAATTTCTTGGTGGTCATTTTGATGCAGAGACCTCTGAACATGGCCCGATCTGTTGCTCTAATATTCTTCCTTTCTGCGAGGGTTGTGAAGTGTTTATACAATGCTGGGAAACTATTCCACAGAGCATTGATAGCACGATGTGAGGACGCAACCCAACGCACACTGAAAATTTTATCTACTTTCCTCAACTCGACATCGAACTCTGTGGCAATGCTGCTCAGTTCCCGATGCAACTTACGTAGGCCTATAGGCTACTTTCTTCACCACCGGTTATCTCATCAACTATTAGATCAATCATGTTAATTGATTGTTTGATGAATTCGGAGGGATAAAGTTAATTCTTTTGGGGTCTGCTGTTTTTTACGGTGAGTAGGTTACGCAAAAACATTCCTGGTAAAAATGCTATAGCCTAAATTTTAGGGCACATAGATGGGAAAAGCTATTCAATGCAAAAGTCACATCACACGCGGACATCTAGAATGTCAAAAGAGCTACAAAATTTGTTATGTCATTCTTTATTGCCATTTTTGCAAAAAGCTTGATTTACTGTAGGCTACATGTAGATTGCATGATAGAATAAGCTAACTATACGGGACCTAATCAGGGAAAACGGCGATTGCTATCAACTTATGTTCGTATTTTTTTGCAGTTTTGTTGTGAGAAAGCTGTTAAAGTGTTACTTGTTCAGTCGAGAAGTTGTTGTTCAGCCAGAAAAGCTGAAAAATGGAAGCTTGAATGAGCCCCCCCTGAGCCCCCCCTACATCAAGCCTTTTTGTATTTCGGGGGGCTGAGCCCCCCCGAGCCCCCCCAGGAATGCAACCCTGTTTATAGCTTCAACAAATCTATGTAAAAACATGCTCAACTCACTACAATCATCCGATACTTTGAAGTCAGAGTGTGACCGATCGATTGAGCCTTTAATTTCTCTACTTGTTACTGGACGCTGCAGGTATAGTCAAGCACGTGGACATAGCACAAACACACAAAAAGGATGATCATCTCGCATCGAACATTGCGATACTTTGTTGAAATAATGGATAACAATTACGAAATAACATTTCTTTGTGACGTAACTGGAAGTCGTCGTAGCAGCGGGCCACCAAACAGTCTATAGCTGGGAAAGCAGATTGAACATTATCGTTGCCTAAAAATGATTATATAGACGTTCTGATCAACATTACTCAATTTACAATTTTCCTAACTGACCGCGTACCAGCAGCCAAGTGCTCGCGTATCGGCGTTTGAATAGCACTGGACTACAGTGGTTCCCAACTCGTTTTTAAAGCGACCCATTTAAAAAAAATTCAGTTCGGTAAAATCTTGCGACCCAAGCAAATTGTCGTAATATTTAAAAAGCCATACAAGATTGTGTTGCAAACAAACAGCACTACAAAAGCAGTAACTTTTTTCGAAAATAATATGTTTATCAGTTATTTTGCTTAGGCATAGCCGCATGTCGGCTTTAACTTCCAGCCGGTTTCGCTGTTCAGTTTTCAATACACACATGGCGCTAAATCCAATCTTACAAAGCCAAGTTGTTGCAAATGGAATCTGTTTTTGAATCCCTAATTGTGAAACTGTTGGATACACTTTGGGAGATGTGTCACTGTCACCAACGGGTCATTTTTCACATATTTGTTATTTTCTGTCCGTACAAAGGTCATGCGTCCTCCTTTTTTGGCATAACAGTAGGTCACATACCCTGGTATATTCAGCCAAAAAAGTTTCTTAATTTTCCAACTACTAACTGCCGAAAAATAACTTTTAATTGATAATAAAAAGTGCCCCGTTGGTCAAACCCCTACACGACCAACGGGCCACTGCTATTCGACCAACGGGTCACTTCTATTTGGCAAAAAGCTGATACACTGGAGCTTATTTTGGACTATTTATTATACGAACAACATACAAACAACACAACAACATAAGCAATAAGCACTAGAAATATGCTTTTATTATGAAACTTCATTTCATATTTTCATATTCAATTCAATTTCATAACATGAAATTCAAGT
The DNA here is from genome assembly GCF_918807975.1 of Aplidium turbinatum. Lineage (NCBI taxonomy): Eukaryota > Metazoa > Chordata > Ascidiacea > Aplousobranchia > Polyclinidae > Aplidium > Aplidium turbinatum. Next base: position 26,994,388 of record NC_137475.1, on the reverse strand, counting down.
GTTTTTCGTGTTTATTTTACTCTTTTTAAATCTCATATTTTTCTAAAGTTGCAGAAAACTTTAAGATATCAGACAGGCGTTTTGTAGATGCCATGGGTGTTGGTGCAGTAGTTTTCTCACTATCCATTGATTCATTCTTTAACATAACGAGCCAACGTTGTTCGTGGTATATCATATTTTTTCGTCGACTTTCGAACAAAAATATTTTGTTTCAAGACATCTTCGACAACTTTGTTGAGATTTTCAGAACTAAACAACCTTGTTTTATTGCTAGTTGTTTTAATTTCTGACATCTTTAGTCTGAATACATAAAGGAAGACATCGTTGAACAAGTGACCCAATGGTCAAACAAGTGGGTGGTCCGTTGGTCAGATACATGATAGGTCTTGGATTTTATGGCCTAGTTTAATGATGGATAAAATTTAAACATTTAGCTCATTGCAACTTCATTAATCAATGAATAAACAATCAGCAAACAAAAAATAGTTTTGAAAAAATAAACCGATGGGTGAAAAAAATTGCAGAAGAAAATGTTCAAAATTTACTTTCTACCTTGTAAACAGTGGCGCCGCCAGACCTTCAACAATGGGGGCGCAAAATATTGACAGTGCAAGACAGTAGCATAAGCAGAAATTTTGGAAGGGGGCCTCTCTCAGAAAATTTTGAAAAATTACACTCAGTTTGGTGCATTCTGAGAGCATTTTCAACAAAATTGTGGGTATGAATATTCCTGTAAAATGGTGCTGTCCGGTGGCATAGCAAAAGGATAAGATCATGTTTTCTTGGGCATTTTTCGGAAATAAAGCTAAGTTTCTATGTTTTCTTTTTGCTAATTCCAGACTGAGATATTTGAATGTTTGATATCGGCAAAACTCGCTCTTTTAATGCAGTTTCGTTTAAAATTAGGCGACTTTTGTTTTAGAGACGTAGGTTGATTGCTTTTTTTTGCGAGATTATTACAGTTTTATTATTTTTCAATTTTCTCCTTGGTTGATCCAAAAAGTGATCTTATTCCGGTAAGTCACTAATTATTATGCTTTAAAGTCAACCCAAAGTTTAGAAAATGTAACGTCATACTCATAGACGTCATACACCTTAATGAGTGTCAAAGAAAAAGCTTTGAGACAATGAAGTTACTTTATTTCTCATATATTCAAGTTTTGTATAACGAATTGCTGTTCAGACGTTAATCTAGATCAAACAAGTGATTTCAGCAGTTATAGATGGCTTGCATCCTTGTACAGTTTGACGTGAAATTACATCATAGGCTAAAGCTTTTCTTGCAAACAATGTATTAACATCCGTAAATTCAATTTGAAAGGTTGAAACCCTCAAACCCCCTCCCTTGGCTACGCCACTGGTGCAAGACAATGATATATTATTTAATTTCTCTTGTTTTCTACTGCTATTGTCTACTACTGCAATATAGCCTACCAAAAGTCCCACATTTTTGACATGCCTGATCTGTTGAAAAAAATAAAATTCAAAATAAATCACAGTTTGATTCCGTATGGGACTTGCAACTGCCATGGCTAGCGAAATTCTGCGTAGCTTTTTTTCTAGATTGAAAAACCATTTTTTACAAATGCACATTCTGGTTATCTAACAGTCTGTTAGATGCCTCATGATTTTGACTAGTATGTTAGTTGACAGAGAAGATTTCATCAGGAAAATGCACAATATCAAATGATAAGTTTAAAACAGTTAAAGTCAACATGTTTCTACGTTTATTAGACGTAAAAACAAGCTTCACTGAAAGTAAAAATAATAATCAATTAAAACGCCAACCCCAGCCAGCTAAATCTGCTGATTTTACATCGATTCAACGTTGTAGGGCGTTGAATCGATGTAAAAAATCCACAATCTTGATCGCGGGGACGCAAGTCTTCCAATTTAAAGGCAATAAGTAACGCAATATCCTCAGAAATAAAAGAATGAGAAAATAATTTTACTACAAGTGAAACGTATTTTAACGTCTAATAAACGTAGGAACATGTTGACTTTAGTTGCATTATTTCGACATACTGCATTTTTTGCATCTTAATACGTATGTAATATAATTGTTCGCTCATTTTGTGTTTTAAACTTTATCGTCATTATATTGCGCATGAAATCTTCGTGGATAGGATAAAGAAACATTAAGAATAAAAATCATTTAACACCGGTGGAGCAAAATTGCAGTTTAATAGAATAAACTTTAACTAATATTAACAGGACTATAGCATACCAAGCTGTTGAAAACTCGACAGGGAAAGCAAAATGTGGCATCCTTAGCTTCTGAATCCTCCAGCCAGAGATAGTCATCAAACCACTGGTTACTTACTGTATTACTTTAGTAGACTTCGTTGAGTTAAATCTACATTATATCTTTGAAACACTGAATGACCCACTGCTGTCTGCACTGCCACCACTCAAGAACCAAGCAAGAGCCAATCTGCTGAACAGCCGGTAACAATTGCTACGTGACAGGCAACAGGCGAAGTACGTAAATAAAATCATAAAATCGTAATAATAAGAGCAGCAAGAAGAGCAAGTTTAAAATAAAAGATAAAGCTTTTACCCCCCCCCCCCCCCCTCTCCCTCCCTTGCAACGAGTTGACTTCAGGTTGGGATTCAAATATAAAAAAAAAATAACAATATGTAATATATATATAAAAAAATAAAAAAGATGATGCCCAAAACATTGGGGGGGGGGGGCAGCTGCCCCGCCTGCCCCCCCTCTGCCGACGCCACTGCTTGTAAACCATACTTTCCTTTATAACAATACGAAAAGAAATCACAGGTCCCCGCAAGGAAGATTTCCAAAACCAAAAAGGTTAATCTCGATACTACAATAACATTTTTCGTGCTTCCAACTTTTGTTTTAAGAAATAGAAGGGTGGTCCGTTGGTGGAACATCTCCCCTACATGGAAACCCAAAAGTGGATGTTTGCAGAATCTTTGGGGTATTTGTCTTTGAAGGACGCAAAAGAAATACGGTTTGCTACTTCTGTCGTTATGTCCATAAACTGTGCTGCAACATGGATGGAAAATTGAGGCAGATCTTTTCTAACAAATGGATCAATTATCCAATCATTTTGATTACTAAGTGTTAGAGATTCTCCATAGTAGTGCACAAACTTTTTGGCAAACTGTTCCAGGTGCCTAATTATATCGTTTGCTATCAACTTCATTGCCACAAATATATTGCGTTAGCTGAGGAAACATATCGTACTCATCTCTGGTGACATAACTTTTCCAGAATATGAGTTTTTTGTGTTAAGCAGAAACTTTGCGGCGCGATCAATCTCCGTAAAACCGTTGCCTTGCATATATAAATTTAGAGAATTCAGAGAGTCAAATATATCGGCAAGGTAAGCGACTTTTGCGTTGAAATCTTCTTGCAAAAACTTCTCGGCTAATCTCACAAGTTCTGTTGCCTCAGGAAGATAGCAATCTCCTCTCGCAAATTACAAACTCGCTTCAGGACACGACCTCGTGACAACTATCGCACTTCTGTGTGCAACAGCAATGCTTGATAACAATCAGAATCCACAAAGACGAAAACAAATGCCAATTTAGTGGACTTGTTTTGATGAAGTTTACACACTTCACATCATTCAACACTTCGTACAGCTCTTGAGACAGCTTTTTTGCAGCAAAGGCCTCTCTGTGGAGAAAGCAATAAGTCCATACAGCACTTACGGCTTTGTCTTGATGCGTTTTACCACACCAGACCATGCGTGGTCCAAGGTGTGGAAAACTTTGTCATAGTCTGTCCGACATAGCGTTCGTGACATATAGTGCACGTTACAATATATATCCCTTAACTTTGTCAAGTTAATTTATGTTTGAGACTGAAATTTTTGTTGGGTTTACATTTGATAATAATAATAACAATAATAAAAGCGAAAATTGTTAAAACTTCTTGCACTACGATCATGCTACAAAGCTTTCCGATGTCTCGACATGAAACGCTTCATGACTTGTGTTTATATTTTCCAGTTTTGTGATCGATCTCTTCACGTTTTAAATTTTTTTATTGTTATTTTTTTCGCCCAAGATACAATGTGCCTGAAAAACAAGCGACCCAAAAAATTATCAGGCGACCCAACTTTGGGTCGCGACCCATGAGTTGGGAACCACTGGTCTAGACCACCAATGTTAATGCTAGTTGCTATGACATCCATCGAGCCTGATTATGCTTCTGCGCTCAACACGGAAATATTTGCAACAGAATGTGCAATTTGAAAATGTAGAGTTGTAGCCTAGACTAAACTAGAAAAATTAAATATTTCTGCAAGCCTAAGCTGTATTAGGGTAAATTTTCTCTCAGTTCAGTTTGTTTTATTTCTGACCATCACAACAAAAAACAATATTATGTCAAACAGAGCAGAGGTCTAGAAAAAAGTAGAAACGAGACTCACTTAGGCTACTTCTCCAATTTACTTTTGAATCGTTGCTCAATGTCATTACAGTAACGTAATTTAATTAATAGCAATTTAAGTTAAAGAAAATAGAAAAATACATGACATTTATTGTTCGCTTAGGCCTATTAGCCTACAGAAAAATGTTGACCAATGAAGCACAGAAATTAAAGCTTGCCTTGGGTGCAAAATAGCCTTGTGCAGGAAATGGAAAACAGATTTTGGGATGGAAGATCTTGATGATGGGATGGAAGACAATCTTCCATCATTCCATTCCAATTCCATCATTAACTTTCTAGCGCTTTATCAAGACATGCAAAATATTACGTTGCTGGCTGAAATAATTCGAACGGCACGTTCAAACAATAATTCAAGCGGTACGTAATCCTTAGGAAAATACTGCTGTTAATTTTATAGCTTAAATTTACTCTATGGTTTTTAGGTTTATTTGTGGCATATTCAACGCGGAGATCACAAAATGTGAAGATGGAAGAGATTTCTGAGATGGAATGGAAGATTTCTAAGATAGAGTGGAGATGGAATGGAAGAAAATCTCAGGATAGAAAAACGTCTTCCATTCTATCCCATACCCTGCTAAGTGTAGGCCTACTGAAGAACATTTGGTTCTTAACCGCCGGCCCGCGGTTATTTTTACGCCGGCCTGCCAAAGCTGGCTTCGTTTGTTCAGTTTGCTCGATGAATCACATCACCTTCCCAAAATCGAGAATAAAACATGTCATTTTTTACCTTTTACAATTTTTTCTCGCTTGCTTTGCTCGCTCAAGCACATCTTGACCGGGAGAGCGATAGCGGCACCATGAAGGCACATAAACAGGGCAGTGTGAACACTATCTCGCCTCTCCCCCCAGAAATCCACTAGTAGGGGGCCTATGTTCAGTGATTGGTCTTACAAATAGGACCAGAAAGCGTTTAGGGCGGCAAACTTTTTCAATATGTAGAAAAAATTTACATTCGTTATTTTAGTAAATAAGCTACACCGATGCTATGCTATTACTTGAGGCGTCCTCACTTTTCGCAGATAATATTTTTACTTTAACCTAACTCGATTCGCATTGAAATTTATCAATTTAATTATTATTAATTAACTAGGCTATTGGAGTGAGCAGTGCCAGTGTGTTACTTTGAAATATTGCATCATTTTGTTAGTTTATTTTAGACGCAAAAAACTTTTCCCTAACTGCGCTTGCCTAATATCGCCGAGATGAACGAAATGTGGTTGAGCGAGCAAAGAGAGCGAAAACATATTACAAAAATGGAAAAAAAATGTAATTACAACCCGCAAAACGCTGCACGAACTAATTTATGAGTGGGTCCCTAGTTATAGGCCCCCAATTGGTGGTTTGGAAAGCCATAAATACAGCCTTCCATGATTTAATTAGCTATTAGTTAATTATCGAGTTTCTGTAGTATTTTTTAAATTTTTAATCTACCAAAAACATTAGACAGAATAAAATGAGTATAGGCCCCTAATCAGCTCTGGGTCCCCCTTCGGTTGGGGGTACGGGGGCGGTTAACACAGCCCTAGTCATAAGAAATCGCGTGTTTTCATCTGTAGCCTAGATATAAAAGGTGTTAACTTTTGTACGTTTCAAACACTGAAAAAAATGATACAAAATTCTGAAGCAAAACACATTGCTCAATGCTCACCCAAGTAGTCAACAATACGAGGAAAGCCTTTGTCAAAGATACGTTATTAAAACTATGTGCCCGTGAAAAAGATTAATTTGAAACTTAATTTCAAACCAACTTTGTGGCTCTAATTTCTACAGATATCTAGATTTTAATTGGATGAATTTAGTCAACTACGAAGTGTAAGTAGCCTATTAAGCAAAAAGAATATTGGAGCACAAAAAGCGACAAAAACAAAGTAAAGACTCTCAAAATTTTCTTGAGAGCAAGCACTCCATGTTAACCTTTTCATTGCCTTTGGATCTCGACATTTAGGCTTACATTGATCATTTCGGCAAATCTACGTGTCCACGAAGCACTAGTCAGGATGCGATTATGCATTCTTACAAAAACTCATCCTTACAACTCCCTAAATTCTAGTCGAGACATAGGATTTGCCTCAAACGCCCGCGGTATTTGTACAAATCAAGTGGATTCCAGCGCGAGTGACGTCAGAGAGAGTGCTCGGGTGCTACACACAGCAAACATACTGCTTTCTTGTCGACTTGTGAGAAAAAGTACTTGGGCATCCAATCTTTGTTAATTTCGTGATACTCCTTGCCAACTTTACGTTTCTTGGCAAAATCCGTGGGTAAAACATTTATTGTAAATTCTAAATCAAATTTTAATCTAAATAAAAAAATAAAATAAAAACACAAAGAAAAAGAACTAAAATGTAACTGACGATTAGGCTGCTATTATTTGTGTCCGTTCCGCCTTCAATCATTTATTAGCCTACACTAATGCCAAATTTCACTTTGATCTATTTTGTTGGCTTGCGCTTGAGACTGAATGAGATTCAAGCATGAGACAAAGAAGAAGATGGAAAGGTCCTTTATGACGGAACGTAACATGCTTGTCATTTAACTAAAACCGAAATCAAAGAAATAAAGGATAACTAACAGTCACTATTTGACGCAGTAAGCAAGTAGTGGGGGATTGCGGCAGACTGTCGCCACGAGCCACATTATCATGTAAGACCGGAAACTCTCTGAGGGCTGCTTAAAATCCCATCGCTATTGCACAATAACAAATATGCTGCTTTAAACGTGCATATTGCTTTGTTGTATGAAAATGACATTTAAATAACACAATATTGGTATGCAATGCACTTTTCTTCGCGCAAAACAAGATTAATTATTATCAGAAATTGTTGACTCTCGAAAATTTTGAAACATTTCTTCCATCGTTATTTTTTTTTGTGCTTTCTTCACGTTGTCTTACCTTTACTGTAGGATCTGATTGAAGGCAAGTCTGCTTACATCGCACTGACCAACGGGTTATCCCGTATCTCCATCTGCTCAACGATCGGTTGTTTGTCTTTGGACGTTAACTTAATGTAAACGGAAACATAGGCTACAACTTCATACCCAGTTGGATTGACAGCAGTTAATTATGACACTTTCAAGAAGCCTCCTTGAATAGACGCCAGCTGCCTGATTACAAACTTATTTATATCAACATGCTTATGTCTTTACCACTAGCAAATGTTTAGACCGCATTAGCTTAGTGTGCGACCAGCACATCACTTTAACAGGCGAGTGTGAGGATGAAGCAACATAAACTTTTTTTGTATATTTACAGTGTGTCACTGCATACGCGTATTGACGTTTCAAAAAGAAAAAAATTAATATTCACAAGCCTATACAGAAAATATTTTTTCAGCAAGCATTGACAGGGATAATTTTTTACAAACAAATTAGAGTCGAAAGAATTTGTTTAAAGTAGTCAACAAGCCACATGTCGCATTCTGATTGGGCCAAGAAATAAAACTGTAAAAATTGTCTATGAACAAAAAATTAGTTCATTTCGCTTTTAATTTTAGCTAGGAGATGGTTAATTATCCGCATTTTTATCAATGGAAACCATTAGTTGATGTTAGGTGAGCAGAACCAGGTTTTGTAAGCGGCTACGTGGAAGTGTAATTATTACTATCTAGGTTTTCTCAACGACAGCAAGGCTTATGAACGGTCATAAAATGTAGGCCTATAAAGAATAAAACTTTTTCGTTTGAGCTTTTTGAGCTAAGAGTTTATCTTTTTTCCACCCACCTCAGGTTAAACATGTTTCTCGCCTAGACTACACTAGAAGGCTATAGTATTAGAAAGTAACCAGTATTTGGCTTCATCATCCAACATACGCAAACCTTCCACTACGTTAGGTAAAAAGTTAAAATAGTACAATTGTTGATGATGTGGTCTGCGGTCTATTTCTCTGTACCACATTCACAAGAAAAAGAAGATGTTATTCCCCATTGCTGCATGGTTGAGTGGAAAACCCGTACGATAACGGTTGAGGTAGCCTACACCCATGCATGTCTCGGTAGGGACAGGCTGATGAGGTGGATACATGGGTAGCCAGTAGCCTACCAGCATGAATGGGAAGATTGTCCAACATGTGGGGCACAGGCATCTGTTCCATCCAGTCACTGTGCGCATGGCGCTGTCGATGTTGTGGCAGTAAACATTGCGGTATACCAAACTGAGGCACAGTGCTCTGCAGAAGAGTAGACGATGGCAAGGGCTGCTGCGCGCAAAAGACCAGCCCTCACTCCAGCTAGAGCCTGCCAGGTGCTTCAATAGCGCCTTGCGCAATGACAGTTTCTTGTTTAGCGACACCAAGTGGTGGTGGTACGTGAGACGACCTGTCTAATGTCACCTGCGGTACTTTCGCTTGGGCGAAAAATAGAGATTTTCTATTGTTCTTGACATTCAGCTTACGATCAGTTTCCCGATGTCAATACAATGCTGCTGTTACAGGTTTGGTTTTGCTGAGTTTTAGTCGCCATTTTTGGAAATAAGCTGAAAGAGTTAATATATCTTGGCTCAAAGTATCTTCTAGGCAAGGATATCTGGAGAAGGAGATATGAAGGCTCGCAGCGATTGCTTTATTCTCATGACACTATCAGGGCGGTCGTTTGTAGCGCGTTAAACATGTGGTTCTTTTTAAAATCGTAGAAAGTTTTGTAGTGCAGCTGGTACAATGAGCTACAGAAGACAGTTAGCAAATGTTACGTAGAGCATATTTAAAGAATACTTGTTTACAAAGACAATTGAAAAGTTACCAGTAAGCTGTTTTTTTAACAAAGCCTTTGCAGTAGGCTAGATATAAAGCGAGTATATGGGTAGTTGCATTAACAAGCAACCATGAGCATGTTGTGAATATCCAGGCCTGATGCTAATAGTGCAATGCAAGTTATCATAACAAGATTTATTAAACTACTATCGGTGCCAATCGTCATTTTACGATAAACACAGATTATTTACGATAAACAAAAGCCCTTCCATTGTCAGACGTAATAAAAGCCTTCGTATCCCTTTTTTTAGATATCCCTGCTTTAAGGTTCTGTAACAATTTTGCACAGTGGAGAATTGCCAGGTCGTCCGCGTCAGGCGCGGATTTATGGGGGAGGCCCAGGGGGCCCAGGCTCCCCCCCAAAATTTTGTGAAAAATTGTATGTTTCCGCATCAAATGGTTTGATATACTTCTAAACAGCTGATATTAGTCCCTCGGCATCACAATTGATAAAAATGGTTGTTTTAATGTCTATTTTCTAGCATATCGTATATGTCGTAGTATCATTGTTCATATCTGTTTAGCTTTTTCTTTCTTTTTAATTGATTTTCAAATTTTCTGGCCCTCCCCCCCCCCCGAAAAAAACTCTTAGATTCGCGCCTGGTCCGCGTGTGCGTATTTTGCGGAGAATGTACTTAGCAGGTTGGGAGTGTAGATGTTAAAAAGAAGTGCCAACAGGACTGATCCTTGTGGGGGCAGTTGAAGACATTAGCATAGAGGCGACAGGAGGAGAACCTTGGAATGGATGATGGTAACATTCGCAAGGGTGAGGGCTTGTAGATATTGACGGTGTTGTAGTTTGAGATACATATGCACAATTGCACACCCACTCAACATCGGCATCAGTTGGAGATTGATCAACAAAAGTCCACTTCAAGCCCTAAGGCAAACCGTGACAATGCTGTGCTTCATGTTTTAAGTACCCTTTAAGTAGGGTAGGAAATAGTTAGCTTATCTGGACAAGTACAGTGGGTCTTCTGGAGGAGGATGACAAACAGAGCCGAGTTGAGAGGATATTTTGGGTCCAGTACCAATGAGATCCTCGGACCCTAAATCAAGATACTTTTAGGAAAAGCGCACAATATCTAAAGAATACTCCTTGCTTAGGCCTACTTCATATTCCTGGGCCCCTTGGAAAGACTCCGGGCACCTAAAGTTATCCCGGATCCAAAAGTACCTCTTGGACCATTCTCTTTGTTAACACTACTGATGACAAATGCCCGCTTGGTATAGACAAGCTGCTCCACAACTTTGATCTCGCTAGTGGTGCAACTTTTGATGTTGAGCTGCACGATGGTTGGGCGTCTGAACTTTTCAAGGGCGTTGCTTCTAGTTACTATTTCCTTCTGTAGCTGTGCCGAACGGGCGGAAAGTTTTTATTGGCAAGTTTTGTTTCGCATATACAGTACTTCAAACTAGCAAATACAATACTAGAACAGCTTTTCTGGTCGTTGCAAATGTTGAAACGACATGAAGTGAGCCATGTTGTCTAATTTATGGATTTTTTTTGTAATGGGTCACACCGCGTTAGTGAAATGAGATATAAAGTGAGAGATGCGACAAAAGTGAAGTTTAACAAGTACAATAGTTGCTTGGTTGCAATTTTTTTATCCTCGGACTGACAAAGCTCCAGATAGGTCATCCCTGGCAGTTGCCCCCACGTGTAGATCCTTTGAGCCACTGGCATATGCCCGGTTAGTACCGAGGTTGACAGAGCGAAGTTTCCGCTTGTTGAAAAGTTGTTGTCTGTGAATTAATCTATCCGCTAAGTGCCGCTAAATGAAGAAAAGCCCTGAAATGCATTTCTCAAGCGCACACCATCAGAGCCGAACCAGCGGCGCTTCATCTTGTTTCTTTGTGCACAAAGTCCGGCGCTTAACCACTGAGCCAACGGGCAAATTGCAAATGTTGTAAGAACCTTCATCTATTATTTGGTTGACCCTATGTGCGAAGAAAATAAGTGATAAAGATCTCTAGCACATGGGCTGTGTAAAATATTTAACAGGAAAGACGAGTGTGTTAAATGCGTGTCATTCGAGGTCATGCAAAGTCGGAAGATTATTACAGATACGAAAGATTTTGCGATATATTATTCCTGCCTTCGAAAGCAATCGTGTTACGTTGATTTGACACTTTTAAATGTTTAGTGTATGTCCTAACAATGACAGCCTTTCCCCAGTCGATTTCTGCCGCCTGTGATCGGAAGAAATTGATTAGATAATTTACTAAAATGGCCGGGGACCAAATGAACTCCAAGGGGAATGAAAACCTAGCACCATATTATTTTGCATCTTTTGTTGCAATAATTCTCGCCACACATATAAAACGCCTATAGAATGCCACTTGTCAAAATATAAAATATCACTAATCACGAGGCTACACAGTAGGCTACTTATTGTTGTGTTTGGTTTTTAGTTGGAATGTTTAGTTCAGGTGTATTATCTGTTGTTTTAGTACACAGAGTGCTTAATTTCTAGTTGTTTACTGTAAATGTAAATAGTCTACAATCTTTTTTTTTCTCACGAAGACAACATGATGCTCACAAAAATTCAAATGTTTTTCTTTTCATCAACTGTTTTTCTTGTCTGTCCAAATAAAATGCTTTAATCCGCTTCTGTTACTTACTTTTGTAAGTCTGTGGCACCATAGCACCCACCACCCAGTGGCGTAAGCAGGATTTTTTCATTTTTTTTCAAATTGAAATGAAAACAAATTGAAAAAATGTCCATTTGCCATTTGCCAATAATAACCAGCAAATCATATTGTATAAGGTTAGCCTGCCATACTCCGGTTGCATTGAAAATAATTTTTTTAGTTTGCAGCAAGGGGGCATGGCCCAATGACCCCTCTGCGTACGCCACTGTTACCACCAATGATATACAATAACAACGTCAATAGAGCAAAACTTCCTCACATCATTTGTACAGCTTTACCTCGTATTACTATCAATTTTGAGAAAAATTTTTATAAACACGCTAATACAATTTAAAAAAAAGATGTGTTGGCCAAAGCAAGGAATTGTTATTGAAGAAGTCAAAAATAAATTAGTCAATGTGGCGATGCTAGCACTGAAGCCAAAAAGACATTGGTAGTTGCCTACTGAGGTGTCAAATCAACACAAGTATTATGACACCCACACATAAACGTTGATCAACCATCTTAAACAAAAATTAGGTTGCTTTGCCCCAGCTTGGTTCATTATTATTGTGTTGTAGAGTTAATTAGGTAAATCAAATTAATTGATTCATAAGTTAAACATTTTCAGCGTTTTTGATTAATTTTGGTTCTGTGCATACTCGTGCCCACTTCACAGCTCAATGTCTTTCAACATTCAAGATCAAGTAAGTGGCTACTTTTCATGCTTGCTCCAACCACTGCGCAAGCAACACCATTGCATGTTCAATTTAAATTGTAAACTCACTGAAATAACAACTTTGATACAAGGCTGATAGTTGTGACTACTGATACTAAACTTTTCATACCAAGCGCTTTGTTTAGCAGACTTGACCATGACTTCATTTATCGCGTATTAAAACTCTTCTAAAAAATCTACGTAAGTTGTAGGCTATTCTCTTACTCAGTAGGAATGAGGTAGTCTGCGATGTTACAACAAAGTTGAAAAGCATGGTCTCAGAAGATATAAACGTGTTTGTTTGTACTAAAACCTTTATCGGGGGTCCCTGTTAATCAAAGTAGGTTACATTACTGCCTGCATGCTATTCAGTCTACTACCATTCACTTACTGTAACTACTCATAACGACGTAGTACTTAGTAGTGATGCAAGCCGCGCCGCGCCGTGGCGCGTACGCGGCCGCTTTTGACTTTTTTGCTGCGTGCCGCGCCGCGTGGAAGGTTGAAATGACAAAGTCGCGCCGCGCCGCTTGCCGCGTAAACTTTCAAGAAATTAAACTTTCGTAATCGTAAACTTTCAACTTTTCAAGAAAATCAGTTATGAAACTTCAAATTTAAATTGGAAACACGGATCAGTTTTTTTTTCTTCGGATACCCTAAACTGGAAAGCTATGCAAATGGCTTGCAGGCATAGACTGCAGGTAAGCAGGTTGCAGTTGACAGGGTTTTGGGGCTGGCTTGTGAGGGAAGCTGTACGAATGTTTTTGGTTAATAGCCTAGCTGATAAGCTCAGCTCTCAGTTACCAGGGTATAGGCCTAGCGCAACTACCGCATTAGCAGTGACGTTCGGTGGCTTAAACCGTTGGGAAAGCAACTTGGAAACATGCTGCAGCAAGGTAGTAGGCACGAAGGGCGTAACCGTCGGGCGAAGCCCAAATGTGTGTTGCCGAAGGCAATACTTCCAGTGGGGGGTCTGGGGGGCCTCCCCCAGAAATTTTTGAAAAACACTTCCGATTTGGTGCGCTCTGAGAGCATTTCCAAAACAAATCAAAAATAAAAATCTGTCAAATTGTGCTTCGCGTATGTCGTGATCATACATCCATTTAATGTTTAGAAGTCATGAACAATCTTAATTTTAACGTTGCAGGACCAAAATCCTGTGTTAGATTGATTGATTGATTGATTGAATCTTTATCCTCGGACTGGGAAAGCTTCTTGGAGAGCTTAATCCTGACAGTTTCGCATACTTGTAGAGGCTTTGAATCACTGACGCAGGCCCGGTCACCGAGATTGACAGAGTGAAGTTTCCGATTGTTGAAGGCTTGTTGTCGGGGAATTATTCCATCCATCAGATGCCGCTGAATGGAGAGCAGCCCTTAAAGGGGTATTAAAGGAAAAACCTGACTTGGCGATTTTCCACGTTCTTTGTGTTTAACATGCTACCATAAAACGATTTTCAATAAAATTTTGCCCCATTGCGGTCTGACCACCATTGTGCCCGTGCTTTTGTCAGAGCTTTCAAAACGAGATTGGCCTGAGCAACGAAGCGTGCGACTGTAAAGAACGTCATAAAGTCTACGTCATAAAGTCTAGCAATCAACCGATCACGCAATAATTGTTACTGCGGGCGATTTGACTGTAGGCTATGTATGTATGTACATCAAAACAGCACATTTCAACATCAAAACAGCAGACAGTTTGCTCAAAACATCAGATGTGGTAACGTGGCTTTTGTTATTGCTGGACTTTATGACGTATTCTTGAGCTGTGTTTGCACGTTTTGGTCATTTTAAAAAAAAATGAAAATAAATGAAACACTGGACTTTGGGCCTTGCCAGCGCCATTGAAAACAATTTTTTTTGGGTAATTGTTTTTGAAATGTATTCTTGAATGTTCAGTTTACTCATTTTAATGCTTAATTCCGGTTTGAAATTTTCCTTTAGTATGCCTTTAACGTGCGTTGCTCAAGCGCACACCACGAGAGTCGAACCAGCGCCGCTATTGATCTTGAAGTTTCTTCGTTCCAGAAGTGACGCGCTAACCAATTGAGCTATCGGGGCGGACATGGAATAATAGTTGCATAAATGTTTAATTCGTCATGAATGTTCATTCTCAGATATTCAGTTAGGCCTACACTACAAAAACTAACACTTAGGCCTAAACATTACAACCGCAAGCAATTTGAACAAAAAGCTGGATAAGTTTGCCTCCTGCGTATAGAAGCTTAACGAACTAAATATTGCATCCGCACCTGAACGTTCATTGGCGAAGTAACGTTATATCATAGATATCTATGTAAGATATCTATGGTTATAGCAACGCTGTAAAAAGGGCAAAGGCATGACTATGGAAGATAGTAGCAGTGTTGCCACTCTCTTGTCATGGAAAAATACTAGATTTGACTGAAAAAAACACTAGATTCACAGAAAAAACACTAGTATCATAAATACACAATCATTTACATGCATAATGTTTAAAAATGACAGCCAATGGCGTTAGTGAGTGTTAAAAGTCCTTAAATTTTCAAAATATAATTGAATTTCCTTAAAAGTGAGAGCCCTGATGTCATAGCCGTAGGAGAGTAAAACATTTTTTGGGGGGGCGAACAAAATTTGCCCAAATTTGGCCTTTGCAAATATATTGTTAAAAATGCAATATTACTCACAATCTTTGAGGTAGTGTAGTCTAAGAACTCCACACTCGTCAACTTGGCAGTGTATGATATTAAGAGTACACTCTTTGATTTGATTAGGCTATACGGTAGGCTATAGCCTACTGTGATAAGCAAGTGTAAACCGGTGCCTCGTTTTCTACCACTACAATCCACAGTCTAAACGTAAGCGACTAATGTAAGCCTACCATGTAAGCCTTACATAAAGTAAGCTGACGAAATGTAAGCCTGCCATAAGGTAGGTTACGTAACCTACTTTAGTCTACTTTGAACACTTTTCACAGTTGTTTGTGTGTATTTTTTAAAGTATTTATGCTAAATATCTCAAATTTGGTCATCATTGGATGTAACCAGACAAAAAACTCGCTATCCACTTTGAAAAGCACTACAAACACATTGATGCAGCCAAACAAAAAATAGGTGTGCTACTTTAAACACTGTCCAAACTCATACACACCAACATAACGCTACATCGCTAAAAACAAACACTAAATTGCAAAAACAAAAACACTACAACACTAGATGCAACCGAAAAACACTAGATCTAGTGGAAAACCACTAGGAATGGCACTACTGGCTAGTAGGCTAAAGTACATGGCGAGAAGACATCAAAAAACAACAACAAGCTTTTTGGTATTATGATGCTGTCATGCTGTGCTGTGTACCGTGACGAGAGACCATTCTGACGAGTTAGTCTAGCCGCTCTAGCGAATGTACGCATTGACATCACTGGGCAAGCAGCTCTACCTTACCATAACCATAACACATCTGATTGGCTAAGCAGCTGGTGACGTTTTGCAAAACGATTGAGGATTGGATAAAACGAAGGCGTTTTTTGACATTTTTGAACCTGGGAAAGCAACTTTGATAGTTGCTTACCTGGAGCTTCAGTGGTTGTTTCTGACAGAAGCGTTTGCGTTAATTGACATTTATAGGCAAGACATGCGGTTTGGTGAGGACTTAGACTACTCACAAGCGTTACGAGTAATTCTAGTCACGAATACAGTAATTTTCTAGTTAAAATAGACGTGATAAAAATAATAAGAAGTTAAACCTAGAATTCAGTCATTATATTTTGCATAGTTTTCGCTCAGGTAAGCATTGCTTTCCTCGCTTTCCCTCACCGATCGTCACTGCGCATTAGTTACTATAACAGTTAGCCCAGTGAGTTCAGGCTATAAGTTTTACTCTTGTGTGTGTAGTTCATACAGCCAGAGACATTACAATTTGCATTATTGCTTACAAAAAGTGTTCAAAAGTCCTGATACTGGATCCAGAAACATTCTATTTGAAAAAGCACGATGTCTTAGAACTTAGATGCATTGCTGATAAGAGAATATGATCTGGTTAGCCTAGTCAATTAGTGCACAGCTGTACTGGTAGGTTACCAGTTATATGCCATGGGTGCTTTTTGACTTTCTAAAAAATAATGCGTTAAAATAATTTTTGAAAATTTTGTAATTTGCGGTGTGCGGTGCGGTGCAGTGTCAAAGTTCCAGACAAATTGCGGTGTGCGGATAGATGATGCAGTTGCGGTGCGGTGTGCGGATAAAATTTTGGGTTTAATTGCTGCATCTCTAGTACTTAGCCTACTTACATGCAGTAACATCAAAGCCAAGTATTTTAGTTTGAGGTTATTAACCAAATATCACATCATTAACGGTAGGTTACGAACCATATCTCATAATGCATATTGCACACTGTTTTGCACTTTCACTAGACTACTGTATGCTTTGCATTGCATGAAAGATGGAAGATACGGAGCAGAAATTCACGGGGAAGGAAAAGCATGGGAAGACGAAAAAATTTCTTGTGAAGAAAAAACGCAATCCCGATCAGACCGGAAAGCCAATTGACTGGAAAGGGAAAGCCAAGCGGAGAAAGTCTGGATCAGCAGGATCTTTGAAAACATCATCCTTTACTCATGCAGCCGGTGGTGAAGGTTCTCACCGTAAAGCTTGTGATTCTGATGAAGACTCTACTTTCTACAGCGGAAGCGATAATGAGACCGATTCAGTCATGACAGGCACAGAGGTTGTAAAGCTTTGTTGTTTGATGTTAAAGATCTAGAATAAGCTTGCAACGAACATTAAATAATAATTCATGTTATTATTTAATTCGATAACCTATAATAAATTCTTTTTAATTTAACATTTTCATGGGAATGCAATTTCTTTATGCTAGCCACTTTATCTGGTCCAGATCTGGTAAATATTGTCAGATCCATACATGATCCAATAAAGATCTGGACCAGATGAAGTGGTGGTCTGGGGTTGTTCGAAACTGGCATATTTTAAAATTATCCTGTTCTATTTTAGCCTAATCATTTTCATTTCAAGAAACACACCCATTGGTTCACAGCCTATATTATGATACTCAGCCTACAACAACGATATCAGTTAGATTTGGCATTGAAAACGAAAAACGTAACACTCAAATGAGAAGCCAATAACTTTTCTTTGAGCACTCGTGCCCCTTTTGTAGAGATATAAATAACATAGGCTCAAAAAACTGTTTTGTTTGAGATTTCGTTGCAGAACCAGTCTTGGATTTGACTTTTGGTAGAAAAGTGTAGATGAAATACAGTTGAACTCGGGAAATTTGCACAGAAACAATAGAGAAATTTATCCGGAAGTGTCTGGCAGTACTGCTAAGACCTTTGTAAAAAGTCTAAGTTACTTTAAGATGCAATAAAATTATATCGTATTATTTTATTTTTTATAATTAACGTGCCCGGAACGAAAAATATTGTGCTAACTACAATAAGGGATATGCTACATCTGCTCAAACGAAAAAAGGTGGCAAAGCCTTGAATGGTTTAATACAGGGGTCACCAAATGGCGGCCCGCGGGCCGTATGCGGCCGCCACGCTGTATCGCTGCGGCCCGCGGAAGGTATCAGCGTACAAGTATAACCAAAAATACTTTTCTTGAGGAGTCAATGAGCATGAAGGTAAAAAATACTTTCCGGGAAGCATATTTTCGCTTTGCATGCGATTCCACCGACCGACCATTCAGATTGTAGTTCTAGGCGGGGGTCGCTTAAAGTTATTCCAATGCGATGTCCAGCCACACTGTCCCAGTGGTTGATTAAAACGTCTGTTTTCGAATTCCGAAATTGTCTGTGAGCATAGGGTTGCTTATTTTAAGTTTGTAAGTGTCATGTAAACACTAGCGTGCGTTTCACCGTTATTGTGTTTCACGAACAGTGTTCCGGTTAAGCAAGTTTTTGTTAGCAAAATAGGCCGGTATGCCAACTCAATTTATAATAAATTGGCAAAATATTTTATACAAATTTAAACACATTTTCTGGTTGTATCAAGAAAATGCAATATCTTCTGACAGGTGTTGGTTGTATTACTTCTGGTTGTATTATGGTTGTATTTTCATAAGACAACTTCTGGTTGTATTATGAAAATATTTAGTTTGGTACTGCGAAATGATGTTAATCAACAATTCTTGTCATGCTGATAAGCACCTTAAGTGACAGTTGTCTAACAATCAAGAAATACGGTTTTATAGACTCTCACAAAAAGATGAAAAACCAACTCATTGCTTTTTTAGAGGGAACACCGTTCATGAGTTACGATAGAAACGTTTTTTCGGTGATTTCTACAAGCGTTTGTTTCATGGTGCCTAGTTTCTTTCTCCCTGTTATTGAAGCCTATTTTTCGCTGATATGTTAGCAGCATAGCAGGTCATTGTTGTTGCCTGTATTGCGATGTGTCAAACATTTCTTTGGTTACTGAAACTGTTAATTGCAAGGTATCTTTTGTGAAGCGAAGTGACAACATCACTCTTGCTTGGCGATAAATATTCTAATGAAACCGTTCGCCTCGCTACAAGTGCGCAAAACAAGTGGCCTCGTTTATTAGACATTGTTAAAGAAGTCAAAAGTGTTGTTAAAGGAGCTTGGTCTGGCAGTAGCGTTGTTCGACTAATTTTGTTGCTGCGGTATTCTAAGATAAATAGTAACAACATGTAACGCTGAATACTAGGTACGAAATGCGTTCATTTCTAGCATAAGAGTCAACCTACCTAAAATTTTATTAGTGCGGCCCGCCACAGCTCTCCTAAGTGCCAAAGTGGCCCGCATGCAAAAAAGGTTGGTGACCCCTGGTTTAACACGTTCCTGAATTTGTTCATGTGATACGATAGGCAGAATGTAGGTAAATATTCCCCATGTAAAATCCTCCTTCAAAAATGCAACCCTGTTAATAACCCCGGAAAAAAATCACCTGCTTTACTCAATAACGTCCATCGGAAAATGTTCACCACATTTCCACTCTGATTTCTATAAGTTATCATTAGGTGATGACTGATGATGATTTAACCGTTGCGTCCTCAAAAAAAACTTTTTGATCTTGTCATTAAAACAGAAATAAAGCTGTAAAATATTGAAGAGTGAAGAAAATTAAAAAGAATGTTGTAGACTAAATCTAGTTTGTGCATAGGCTACAAGTATGGTTTGTACATTTATTCTATTGTAAGTTTGCATCTTGAAAAACACAGGAGGTAGGCTATTGCATGAGACCAACAGCGTAATCGCATTATCGCACACAATAACGATAGCATGCATTAGCTGGAAAGCTCAGACGGGTTAACAAACATTTGTATTTTGTACAAGCTCCTATTTTTTTTCCAGCATTTTGGTAAAAAAACCTTGCTTTTTGGTAACTTTAGCGCAGACATTGCACTTTAAACATCAGCAAGGACTTCAAACTTTATATAGTTTGCTGTAGCTAAGTTTTTCGTTATTAGTTATTAAGCCAATGTTACAGCGCCTAACACAGTCCAGTGGCTGCAGTGCCTTGATGGAATGACGTCACTGCTACTATCTCACACGCAAAAAGAAGCATTTTGAATTACACTTTATTTTACCAGGAGTATTCCTACTTGGATGTAGAAAAAATTAAATCCAAGCCATACATGACGGCACAGATGTTACACGCACTCAAGATGTCTCAGACACAAAGTCAAGTAAGTTGTTCAAGCAGAGCAGTAGAGGAAATAAAAAATAATTTTTTTGTAACATTATAGTTTCAACGAATTAAAATTCCTAGACGATTGTCTACAATGCCAAAGCTGAAGTCAGAACAAACCATAAAAATACTTGAAGTTTAAATGGTAGGCT
Organism: Aplidium turbinatum; assembly: GCF_918807975.1. NCBI lineage: Eukaryota > Metazoa > Chordata > Ascidiacea > Aplousobranchia > Polyclinidae > Aplidium > Aplidium turbinatum. Next base: position 26,974,062 of record NC_137475.1, on the reverse strand, counting down.
ATTGGGGATTTTTTAAAAAAAAATGTTGGAGTATTGTAGCCTACTTTGTTTTGGAAGCTATTTTACGTATTTTGAGCCTTAGGCCTGATGCTTTTTTGGTCGCACTTGCACTTAAGAGTAGACCTGTATTTATAACATAAAAGGTTTGGTTAGGTTACATTGACATTGTTAGATCATTATGTTACATTAATTTGGTTACATCAGTTGATGATCTAACAGCGAGGCCTGGGTAGGTTAATTATAGCGTATTATGGTTGAGCGAACGAAGCAAGTGAGAAAATTTGTAGAAATTGAAAAAAAAAATGTTTTTCTGTTTTTGCTTTTTTTGGAGGGGGAGAACGCCCGTGAACAACTGACTAAGTTTGCGACACCATATAACCGAATCCACTACTGATACTAATACAAACATATAGGTACAGGCTAATTATAAAAAGTTTGGTATCATTGCTGAAATGTTCTTATAAAACTCTGAAGTTCTAATCTGGAAGAAGCTCGCAGAGCGGAGACCAAAATGTAGACAAGCGTAATAATTTGATAAATCTACGACAAAACGTATTTGGTTTGAGAGATCTGTCTTTTTAAATACAAATTTTTGCAGCTGCAAGTGTAATAAGTCTGAATGTTTCGACGTTTTAACGTTTTTTTATTCTCTTGTAAGCTTATTTTACATGGCAAAATCGTCATTTCCGTAGGTGGCAATTGACTAGTAGACCGTATGGTCGTCTCGTTGTCTCCCTGTCGGTATGGGAACTTGTGTAACTTTTGCATTGTGTATTTTGCAATATTGCATATTTCAAACATGTACCTATGTTCCTGTTACTGACAAATAAAACATTGATTGATTAATTGATTGAATGTCTGATATGCTGCTCTAACTTCTAATTGTGAAATCTGACTAAAATCTAACGGTAGATAGCCTACCTTTTTATTGTAGTAGGCTAGAGCTAGAGTAGGCTATTCAAGTGATATTATTCTCTTTTTCGCTTTTGTCATTTCCTAGTTGGACTACCATCATGATATGAAAAAATTGCAAGGGGTGTACAACCTGGATGCCTGTTTGTCCAATCTGCCTGAGATTGAAGCAGCAAAAAAGGCTTCCCACTTAGCCAGCAAAGTAAGGAATGAGGACAAGTTAACCTTACATGTTACATGCTAAGATTATTTTTTTTAGCTACAGTGCTTTTCTACACTAGGCCTATTAACAGTGATTTCCTGTAAAGCATCGTTAACAAATTTATGAATGAAACTGAATGTAACCAATTAGCGTAGAAACATGATCGTAGTACCATAATATCAATTGTACAGTAGGGTGGCTCGTTTTTGAACTTTTTTTTTTAATTCTCTCGGGGTAGTAAGGAAATGGTGCCAATGAGTGAGAAAACAATCATGACAAAATTTGAGATTCGTAACAAATTGTCTTCAGCCTCCTCATGGGGCCCAAAAATCGAAAAATGGGGTCAAAAACGCAATTTTTTTCAAAAATATTTTTAGTTTGGGTAGATACAATATTGTTTACATATATCTAAACAACCTAAAAAAAAAATTGAAGTCATTTGAACTATTCCTTCAGCTTAATCCTCACAGCTTCTGAAAATTTTTATTTTGCTGAAAATTTTGCATTTTTGTTTGTGGTTACATAACTACAAACTTCGTCAGTGACGTAACTTCAAATAAAAGACGTCACTTTTTCCTACCAAATTAACCCAATTTCATTACAAAATGACGCAACAGCTCAGGGCAGGTCTATAAAGAGAAATACAATGACGTTTTATAGCTGGCAAAATGTCTAACGCAATTATGTATCATGTAACCACCCACAAAAATGCGAAATTTTCAGCAAAATGGAAATTTTCAGAAGCTGTGAGGAAGCTGAAGGAATAGTTCAAATGACTCCAATTTTTTTCTTAGGCTAATTAGATATATCTAAACAATATTTTATCTACCCAAGCTAAAAATATTTTTGAAAAAAATTGCGTTTTTTGACCCCATTTTTCGATTTTTGGGCCCCATGAGGAGGCTGAAGACAATTTTTACGAATCTCAAATTTTGTCATGAGCATTTTCTCACTCATTGGCACCATTTCCCCACTACCCCGAGAGAATTAAATAAAAAAGTTCAAAAACGAACCACCCTATTGTACAGTAGGCCTATGCTTAAGCACAATAATAATTGTAAAAACAGAGAGAGACTGTTCACCAGGCATTTTATAATAAAAGTAATTTGCGTTCTTCTGGTGACTATTTACTAGGTTACCTCCTGATGTTAAAGATGATAACTAGCTTTTGTATTTCCGACGTTTCGTCAGTCAGCACGACTGACTTTATCAAGGTGGCTAAAACAGGTTAACGTTTTGTGACGAAACGTCGGAAATACAAAAGCTAGTTATCATCTTTAACATCAGGAGGTAACCTAGTAAATAGTCACCAGAAGAACGCAAATTACTTTTATCACAATAATAATTATTGTGCTTAATTATACAATTATTGTATCAAATCTTTTGTATCTTTGCTTGCTGTACGTAATGAATGCTTGTTTATTGCATTGTAAAGTTGCATGTGATAAATGTGACTGTGCACGACGGCTTCAAAATCGATTAAATTTTCGTTATTGTTCGACTTGTTTCTTCATTGGTACTTCTGCAATACTTTTACATTTTTAGTATTGTCAGGCTGCAGAGGGTCTGATCTTTTTTTTGCCTAGCAAGGGCACGTCCTTTAAAAAGTTAAAACTGTTTACTCTTGTTGCCTTTCTCTTTGCATTTTAGAAGTACAACACGCTACGATGCGGTAGGTAGTGGTAGTCACTCCAGTAGTTACTTTTAGTTAATGATTTTATTTTGTCAACGTAATATTATCTTTTGAGCACACAAAACGCAAGTCGCTGAAGTCAATTTGTGCATTTACAATCAACGATTTTCTGCATGTTTATTGACGACGCGAAGGCAAAATGAAAAAAGTTTTCTTTTTGATGTTTCCACCTAATGCAGCTTGTTACGACACAAACACTAATTGTCTCAACACTGTTTTGCCTCGAGACTAACTTACCAAATTAAGCTGATCAGTGACTGATCACTGTCTTGACGGCATGCTTTGTGTTTATTGCTTTATTCTTTGTAATTTTCAACCGTCCGAGTGAGCGAAGGTTGTTGTGAAATCCGTGCAACTGCTTCTCCATGTGATTTGTGTTTTATTGACTGTGATGAACTACAACATTTGGGAATGATATCATCTTTTGTCGTGGATTAACAATCACAAAAAAAACAAGTGCTGTTGCCTGGGTAAGTTTTTACTTTTTAGATTTTTTAATCAAAAAAATATTTTTGCCAGTTCTGCTACTTAAAAATTCATGAAACTATCACACAGAGAAGGCAATATACCTTTCCCCCAGCCAACCAATAAAGCATGACGTGGAAAACAAAGCACTTTAGGAACTGAAATCGTAGTCGTGAAGCACAGTTTCTGAAGTTTTGGTTGTTGTTTTGATCGAACAATCGCCCATTTTAGTCGTAGGTACATTTTGTACTAAACGTATTTTTGACTGAGTGTTACAATAAAGTTATCTAATTTCAGAAAAAATTAAATTTACTTCAGGGCCGTAGCAGGGCCGGATTTAGCTGATGGGGGGCCTGGGGCACTTTTAGATCGGGGAGCCCCCCGCGAAAAAAAAATTTTCGCGCCTACGGCGCGAAAAACCACCTCTACGTTTACAGCAGCATTAATCCAGCACTGCACAAACAAACAACATTTTGCAGAAACTTCAAAGGCTGAAAGAAAAAAATAATAATAACATAAAATCACATTTTTTCCACGTAGGGGGGCCCTTCAAAAGTCGGGGGGCCCGGGGCACATGCCCCCTCTGCCCCCCCCTAAATCCGGGCCTGGGCCGTAGCCCATGGGCCTAACTGCCGCCGGCACAGCGCTATAGTCTACTGCACGGGGCCACTGAACGAAAGGACCTCGCGTTGATAAATTTTATTTTAAAATATTTTAGTCAACAACTAAAGTAAGTAGCCTAAACTTGTTATAATTTCATTTAGAACAGGGGTTTTCAACCTGTGGGTCGCGATCCTTGTGGTCATTAGCTCCTGCGAGTTTTATGTAGCTTACGTCATTTCTACGTTCTATAATATGCATAGAAACAAATGGAGGCCCCATAATTGCGTCAGGGCCCAACTGATTAAGCTATGGCCCTGATTGAATGGCAGTCCAGCTCAATAAAACCACGCAAAAACGCTTATTCTACAGCTGTGATAGCCTACCTCAAATAAACAAAAATTACCCATCATCTATATCAGGGATCACCAAACTTTTTTCTCTGAGAGCCGGATTGCTGCGAGATTAACAGCTGCGGGCCGGATGCAAAATGCGAAAAAATTCATTGACTTGAATTGAGCACAATAAAAACAAAGTCAGCGGTGGAATAGCAAAGTTGTGATGAAAATCGAAAGGTTGCTGGAAAAGTTATCCTTTGCTGTTAAGAGCGTCCGCAGGTTTTCGGTTAGGGAGGGGTCAAGGTGGGTTCACTCTGCCCTTTCGGCCGGATGCAAACTTTTTTTGAAAATTTGACCATTACACCATCCAGTTTATCAAGGATTGCCGGCTATATAGACCACCTCATGGTATGGAAGGCCTAGTTTCTATCGATGACGACACCAGGCAGTGGCTAACCAACGGATGCCCTGACATATAGCGACAACACGAGAGAAGAAGACACCATTCAGACAATTTATCATTTTATCAGTGTTTACATTTCTACGGATTTTTATCAAAATTGGCCAGAGCAAAAATTATCAGAGTTATATAATCGTTTTATTGCATACTATTATCGTGCTCAAGTGAACCTTGCGTAAGGTGTAATATATACATTTGGGGTAATAATGCACTTTGTTTTGTCATAACTGTGTGGTTTCCGCAGCGACCGACTGCTAGTAGCTAGTAGTTCCAAGAAGAAATAGTAAAGGAAGGTAAGAACAGAGAAAAAGAAGCATTTCAATTACGCGATGGTATTTGGGAGTCTATAACCTTTAAAACCATACACAGAAAAAAGTTATGAGTTGTGATTATATCAACAGCAAATTTGAAAATTATTAGCGATTGTTCAAATAGCTTAGTTTCAATTTGCCAAGGACTGGTAGAAGTGTGGCAAGCTGTTAATGCAGTTTACCAGTAGCTTATAGTGGTGATTTGAGATTTGCAGTGAGCCTAAAAAGATTTGAGCATTCTGCACAAATCCACAAAATCAATTATTCTGATATCTACGAACCACAAAACAAAGATGAGTGTCCACAGAAGCCGAATAAACTCGGACAAAAATTCGTTCATCCAAAAAGTCATCCAAAAATTCGGAAAAGACCCACGTCGACTTCACTTTTTATTCAAGAACTGATTAACTAAACTGGTGGCTGATTGTTCTTTTCTGTATGATTCAATGTTACGAACAGCTTCATTGAATTTACGAAATACGAAATGATTTTATCTGAAACTGTGAATAATCCTTTTTCAGATTTATGTGAGTTAAAGCCAGTGCCCGCACTAGTAATGTGGTTCTGAGAGTACAGGAGCTCAAGTTGTCAAATTTTGCGATTGCGGGAAGCTCGTAGGTATCTTCATAAATTAATAGAGGAAGTGGGATACTCCCGAAGAAGGGTGATGATCACAATCGGAGAGCTTGACCAGCCAGTCATCACTCGTATCACCTTCACCCCTCCCCCCCTTTCAGAAAATTGCCTATTTTTGCATGTTCTCGCTTTTTTATTTTTCATCCAACAATTTTCCAGGGGGGGTCAGCTGACCCCATTTTCCCCTATGTGCGGACGCCCTTGCCTGCTGTGATACACTACAGGGCATCGTGCTCTTGAAAAAACATTACATCTTTCCAAATTTGGCCTAGGCCAGGCTACTCAACTAATTTTAGCAAAGGTCCATTTTGACAAGTTGAATATTTTTACGGTCGGGTGAATATTTCACATGCAACCACAAAAATTAAACAACCAGTAAGCAACGAGCACCGAAACACTTTTCAGGCAGTGTGTAACGTAACACGACTTTTGTTTAACACAAACAAAGAAACAAAAAATGAAAAAATGTATTGTGTTTCTTTGTAGTGTAGCTGTGTGGATCGCACATCAGAGAAGACGGCAAAGCGTTGGGGGTCTGGGGGCAAAGCCCCCAGCTCCTTGGATAATTACAAAAAATTGCTTTTTCCTAATGGAAATCTGTTTTAAGAGGCCCTAAAATGTGGCAATGAAGTTATTCTTCCGGAAGCCCGAGATCCACCTTCAACACCCAGAAGGTCTGGATTCGGACCGCGGTCCGCCAGTTGAGTAGCCCTGGCCTAGGCTGTCTCCATTTGTGGTGGCCTAATGATAAAAACAGAACACCAACAATGTAGGCTGCCTGATGGAAGAATGTACAAATTCAACATACAACAACGAACTATAAGAACGAACAATTTTAACAAAGAAGTTTTTATTACACAAAAAGGCAAAGCAACGGTTGCTAATGCCAAGAAAAGCGCATGTAGCCTACAGAATTGTAGCGCAGCTGTAATTTCCGCAGTACGGTACGTGGCGGGCCGGATGAAATCAGTTCGTGGGCCGGTTCCGGCCCGCGGGCCGTAGTTTGATGACCCCTGATCTATATTGTTATTCCAAGTTTGTTTATTTTGGCTAAATAAACAAGCTTGGTGAATGGCATTCTTAAAGTTATTTCCCTTTAACAATTCTTATTTGCCTACTCCAGTTGATTTATATGCAGTGTAGGCTAAGTACGCCACGAGTGATACATTGTTTTCACAAGCAAAGAAGCAAATAAGGCTACAAATGGAAACCTACTTAGCCTTCTTATTACAGTAAATAAGACAATAATTTTCACTTATTATTATAAAGATACAGACGCAGGAAGAAATTTCAAATCTATCAGAATTGTAGACCAACAGCATTTTGCTTTCACACCAACACAGTAACACATGGGGCTATTTTTACAGAAATACAATTCTTGAATAGACGTTTTCAGAAGACTGTTTCTTTCGGTCATTGCATACAGACGAACGGATCCGGGAAATTTATGTTACAATTTTCCCACGAAGAGATTATGGTTTACCGTTGTGACCAACACACTACCAGCAATTCTTTCAAGTGCCATAGCTTACGTGCTGTAACATAGCCCATTAATAAGTGGCTCATCATTATATCACTTGGCCTGTTTATATTATAAAGTAACTTGAATAAAATATAACAGTCAGTTTCTTGTTTTTTTAACGTTGATTCGACGTTTTTCCGAAAATTCTACCAACTGCTAAATTCAATTCAATTGCCAATTCTAAAAGCCTCATTCAATTTTCAACTGCTAAACAAGTTATAAATGAAGCAGCCAGAGCAGTGGTTCTTAACCCTTTTTTCTATCAAGCCCCCCTTCAATAATGGTCATGTGCCTCGCGGCTCCCTAGATTTTAAATCAGTATCATACCAAAAATTTGCATTTTTGTCTGTTTATTGTACACATCAGTGAGATACTTGGCACTGCTTCTTAGCGACTAGATTTTTAATGCGAGGTTTAACTCCAGAGAGTGAACAACGTAAGTCTCCTTCAACTCTCAGCCTGTTTCTGTACTTGGTCTTGATAGGAACGAGAGCAGAAAATGCAGCTTCACAAAGATACTGTACGTGGATCCAAACATTGTTAGAATTCGAAAAGCCCGAGTTGCGATAAGAGGGTAAACAGGAAGGTAATTGGCCCAGAACGATTCAAGTTCCAGTTCTTCGAAGTCTTCTTTAGCTGTGGAGTTGAACTTCATCTCAAGAAACTCCTCTTGTCCTTCTTCGAAAATATTAACTACTTCGCATTGAAACGGATTTCTGATGAACTTCCAGGTTTCACGCTTCTCATCCAGATCTGGAAAGTACTTGATGAACTCCGCTTTCAATCCATTAAGGTGGATTTATATTTGTTTCTTCAACTCAGACTCAAAGTTACCATCTTTGAGAGCAGAATCCAAGTTACTGAAGCTCGCTGGATTTCCTTGTTCAATTCGACTCTTCCAGAAGTCGAGTTTGGCTATAAAAGTTCGAATGATGTCATGATGCTTAATTATGTTGATGTTTTTCCCTTGAAGCTTAAGGTTGAGAGTATTCAGTGGTAGAATGAGGTTATTCAATGGTTGAGAGCATTCAATGGTAGAATGAGGTTATTCAATGGTTGAAAGTATTCAAAAAATTGAAATTGTTGTAGAGCTTGCGCCCCCCTGAGAGATGCTTCAGTTGCTTCACGTCCACTGAGCCAGAGTGATTGTTTTACACGTCACGCTTCATTGCACAGAGCTGCGGGAAAGGTGACATAGCCGCTTGCTTTTTTCCCAGCCTATAGACAGCATGTTTTTGCCGATTGGCTGGCGCAATATGGGGCAGAGTTGGACTAGAATTCTAGATAATTGTATTTGTATGTTTCGATGAATTAGAGCGAAACGTCGGTAATTCTAATCTAATTTGGTTAAACCTTGTTTACTTTAATTGTAGATCTAATCTCCAGTTTTCATAAAAATTCTAGTTTATCCAACAGTATTTTTCAGTAAATGAAAGGAAACTGTGCTCTTATCAACCTCATGCAAGGAAAACAATCAATTTAAGATTAAAGTGTCATGCTGTCATTTCATGGCTTAAAAGTGGCAAAGTCATTAACAAACTCGATTGATTCATTAATTCATTGACATTACAACGCCTATAATGACGTATGGGGTACGGCATGTGGTTTAGGTGCTGTATTTGATCCACATTTGCCATTTTGGTGTTTTTATCCAAATAGAAAAAGATATGTGACAACTACGTCAAGCTATTTCTAATCTAGTTTAAATTCTACTTTAATCTGTGAAAACTTAAGTAGCTCTAATTTTTGGCAAATTTGTAAAACTTCAATAGCTCCATTATAATTTTAAATCTAATTTCAAAAAGCTAAAAAAAAATAGTTGCCCAAGACTGCCTAGGGGACGTTTACTTTTGTGTCTTATGGTTTTAGAGTATTTTTTATCTTGTGTGTGTCCGGGGTTGCAATGAAGTAAATTTACTTCCTCTTGAAACTTATCTTGTTAGCATTTCAATAGAGTTTAGCTTACATCTTTTAGAGTTGCTTTACTCCAAACAGTTTGCCGCTTTGATTTTTCATAATCTAAAATTTAGTTTAAACATTAAACATTTCAGCTTTAATGCTATGACGATTTTGAGCGTGTTTTTGCATGATGTTTTTTTTTTGACTAGCCTATGTGATTACTGTGTTTCAACACTGCATTATTACAGGATGGCGTGCAATACTGACTTGTACTGTAGACCGTAGGCTATAGGCCTATAGCCCTATACAGGGGCGTAGTCAGGGGTATCAAAGGATGCCATTGCACCACCCCTCCGAAAAATTTTGAATAAACATTTTACCTTATGTTACAGCATTACTTGACAGAGTTTTACTATTATCTTAGGCTGAAATTACTCTCAAATTGCAAACTTTTACGGTATTCTTTTCAAAATGTTTTGGGGTATGCCCAGTGCTAATTTAGAACGTCACAGACCCCCCTTCGGATCCTTCTTTCTTGGCGACTTTTTGCCTGGCTCAATGATATGTGCGAAAATACTTATTTGATTCATCAAATTTTGTGCTGGCCCTATAGTATATGGTCGTTTCGTTGTCTCCCTGGGAAAGGCGTTAAAGTACGGTAGCCGTCTGATATTTTAGTTGTTGCTTTACACCGGAATGTGTTACTCTCGTTCTGCTAGGTTTTTGATGAATAAACTGATATTGGTCAAGGAATTTCGTTTTACTTCGATATGCCTTTCATACGCAGTTCTTTGCTAAAAAGTTTAATTCGAAACGAAATTTTGTTTCATTTTAACTTTATTTTTACCATTTAAGTGTCAGCTTGAAATGCAAGAGAATCTCAGAACACAAAATGCGCTGCAAATTTAATGTTCTCAAACACATAGCAGAGCCTACTACTGTACTTATACTATATTGATAGTTATTCGAAACTAAACACAATTTTAGTTTGGCACGTAAGTTCTTTGTTTTTCTCATTTAGAGCCACCCTTCGTAATTAAACTCTATTCTAATCAAACAAACTTTTCTTCCTGAGCCTAAGATGGTCTGCAGACCCCAGGGAAGCGACTAACAGTTTGAAATTACATCAAAAATTAGATTTTTAATTTGTGAATGATTTGGTTTTAAATATTTGTTGATTTCAGAATGAGTACCGAAAAGATTTGGGAGAAATACAAAAAAAGTTCAAAGGATTTCAGCAGATCCCAATCGAGGACCATTTAGATGTGCAACGGAGTATCAAGGCATCGCAATTATCAGATGTCAGTGTGACTAGAAAATGATTAATAAATCAAGTTAATTTTCAGTTTTTTTATGCTTATTGTGAACAACGAAGCAAACAAAGCTTATTGTTATAACGAAGCTACACCCACTTGCAGTAACAAAAAATCAAAAATTGTAAAACTGTTCGGTTGTACTAAAACATCAAAATACGGAGTTAGCAAAATCTGCATGGAAGGTAAAGTTAACGGAAATAGAAAAAGAAGCAGACAACCAAGGCGATGATATGACAACATCCAGGCATGGACCGGACTCAATTTGACGACACTGGGCAAGCTAGCTAAAAGTCGTGACTCATGGAAACAGATAACCCATGTTGATGCGCAATCTGTTTTAAGCGGAAATGATGTTTGAATATATAATGTGAAAACACACATTAGGTTCACAACTTGCGCTATTAAGTATGCAGTACACCATACTGTTGGATGCACACACAAGTCTCATGCAAGTGCTCTATTTATGAAACGGTGTCCACTTCCCTAAGACCAGTGCCATCCATGAACGATTGGTATTTTAAATATTATTCTAACCTCTAAAAGCATGCAGCACAAAATTATTTAGGTATATGTAGGCTACAGCTTCATTTTTATTTTCCACCATGAGTGATTACGCCCGTGATGAGATTGTCTGGCTGCGACCTTTTAACGGATAATAACAAGTTTTTATCAATTAATTTTTGCAGAAAAAGTACAAAGAGGATTGGGAATACGACAAAAACTACATCTGCTTCCCAGCGACGCTCACTCCTATATACGAAGCCATGACATCAGCTCAACGTAACGCTAGTGATGTACGTATACTATTTTACAGAAAACAGTTCAGGGAAAAACATTTACTGTAGGGTAAGCAATTCTTTTTGCGTTTGAGGCGCCGCCGCAGGTCACGCTATTATATTCCAGGCACAGCGACCAATGGATTGTGTGTTTATCAAGCGTTGTTTATATATGAACAAGTTTTTATACTATAAATGCCAAAATGCCTGAAAAAGTAGCTATACAAGTATAAATGGAGCAAATTGAATTGAGCTTATCACTTTCTGACTGACTCGCGTACAATGTTAGAAAAGTTACAAAGCTGAAGGGATGAAGACTCTCCAGAACGTACACTTTGACACCACGCAAACCGATTTCTACAAAAAGATTCAAGAAAATCTAAAAATACGTAGTGACGTAAGTTTATTCATCTGAGAGAAATAACGACTTTGTTAAATTTTTTTTTTCGATCTTGCTTTTTCCGTTTAGACCTCAAATGTTATTATCATCACGAGCAACAATCCAAACTACACTAGGATGATGTATTTATTTACGATTATTATCCAAAATCCTGCAGTCGTTTACCAATGTTTTGTGTTACTGTCATACCAGAATGAATACAAAGCCGCATACGAACGAAATAAAGTTTTGGGGTTCACATCTGTTGGTTTGGATGCCGACATGCAAAGATCTAAATCTTTGAGAAATGCCACAAATTATGTAAGTCACTTTAGACAATTTTGTAGAAAGATTTCTTTGTCAAATGAGCAGAAAAGTTGATCAATATTGAACATTTAAGTTTTTATTTAATTTGATTTTAATGCTTACCGGGCAGTGGTTGGCAATCGGGCCAAATTACTTTTGATTGGGTAAAATCAAAATTTTTGCTGCTAATTTGTAAATTTGTTTTGTTGAAGGTTTTCTAAGATGTCTTTATAAATCAATAATAATTTTAAAGTTTTTGTCTACGTTTGTGGTTCTGGAGCTTTCGAGCATCTACCTTTTCGCCACTCCAGGTTGACGATGTTATTAATTTCGAAATGAGTCTACTGGTAATGCATTTCTTTTTATTTCAACAGCAAGCTTACACTGCCGAAGCTCGAAAACTGTGGGAGAAATACAATCTGGTTGTGCCTGTACCCTTGATTGCTCAAGCTATCAAGGTAGCCCTTGAAGATAATACACGTATCTTTGTAGTTTTAGTCAGTTTTAATGAAGAATGTTGCTTGCTGTTGCTACCGTCACAAGATTTGGAATTAAAATAGGGTCTTTGTAGCAAATTGTAGGCCTACGTGACAGGAATGGGAAAGATCTTGCCAACATTTTGTTGCTTCTAAAAACCGGGCAAAAGCGATATTTTGCCATTATCATTTAACTACAAATATTTTGTAAAACTCTATGAGACTATTTCAGTACAGTATTTCCATCAGTTGGGTATGGTGATTATTTTTTTGGGTGTTCACAATTTTTAGAAAATTTCAGATACATACTTGATTTACACAGTAAATCTTTATGTCATACCACATCAGTTTATTTTGATGAAATATGAACAGCTGTTGTGCAAACTGCAAACCTAGTGTGTGTTTGAAGCCAGCTGAAAAAAAGTGAACACCCGAAAAATGGTCACCCTACGCTGCACTATGTTATGGTACAAACCTTAGCTGGTTGATGGCCAATTAGTTTAAAAGTGGACATAAAGTATAAGACACCAAATTTCACTAAACATTACAAAGAGGTGTGTAATTTCTTTGAAAGTAAAAACAGTTTACCAAAATAATATGTTTGTGAACTTAAAGCCTATGAGTATTTCTGTTAGGACCTACTTAGAATATTTGTGAAACTGTAAATATTTTTAACGGAAGTTTTAAGTATTCTTCGTAGGAGTATCTATCTTTGCAAAAGCTAGCCATTTGTTTAACAAGCCATTAGCCTACTTTATTTTTGTGTGTTCACCACCCGCAGACAGCCAAGATGACTTCAGACAAATGGTATAAAGCTGATTTTAAAAAAGACATCATCGGCAAATCTGGACCTGCTGACATCATCAACTACCCGGAGCTGCAACAAGCCAGAAAAGCTGTAGGATTTGCCAGCAAGGTCTGTTGTAAATCAAATGGATTTGGGTTCACTCCAAACAACTTTTTTAGTTGTTTGATCATTTGTACGACAATTGTTTGTACAAAGTGTTTGTAATTGTAACAATATGCAGCTATTAAAAACGTAAAAAGTAGTTTATAATAATCTACAAATATTGAAATTTCAGGTGGAATATAACAAAGAAGCAGACAAAGCAAAATCAAAGTATACAATTTCAACAGATGCTCCGGAATTTGTTCGTGCTAAATCTGTTGCTACATTAAGCGACGTAAGTATACAGGATTACTGAAGTGACTTAGACTTACTTTGTTTTACAGAGTTTTCATTGCGCTTGTACATCGTAGGCCTATGACATATTTCTGAGCTATTGGGGAACTTTCCAGCGTTGTAATAAAAGAGGTGTTGAACAAGCTTCTGCCTTAGTTATCCCAAGAAACGTTTTGAATGGAGTTGATGAAAAGTTATGAAGCAGAAATGATGTCATGCCAAAACCATTTTCTCTATCATCGGCCACCTATGGCTATGGTTAACGTGCTTTAATAATTTTAACGACCGTGTGTTTTTCAACTTCATGAAGTAACCGCTGATCATTAGGGTTATAGTAGAGAAACCAGTCTGACACTGATCTCGTGATACCGCTGTTGGTTTATTTAGGTTTGGGAACAAATGCAGTTGCACAAGCTATACAAATTAAAAGCCTTTTTAGGAAAGAGAAGTATTTGTTTTGCTTCTGCTGCACTGGAAACAGTTAAAATTCTTCCACGATGCAATATAGCTTAGGAGCCGTTGGTTCTTGAAAGCTGTTACAGCATTGAAATACTGTAGTACACCAGTTCACCATTTCACTAGAAATCAGTGGCGGCTCGTGGTCTTAAAACATGGGGGGGCGGGGCTGCATCAACCAGTAACCTAATATAAATAACTATAAACCTGTACCGGACACCGATTTTATTCGTAAAACTCTTATACTTTAACACTAGAACGGCCGAGGTGTCGAAATCGACACTTTTAGAAATCTAGTTCACTATTTTGGGCCTTAATTGTTATCGCAACGTTTTCAAACTTTCAGTAGCTTCCTAACTATGCTTACACTTTATAGTTCAGTATTATTTTTCTAAAAAATCTTTTTATGTTATCTACAATGTGCAGATATACCTCCAACGGCCGAGGTGTCGAAATCGACACCTCTTACAAATTTAATAAGATTTGTAAAGTATAAAAGACTTTCTGTGTGAAAAAAACTAATTCAATAGTTTTCACACTTACATATAGCGTTTCTCATGTTAACCCATTAGTGCCCGGTCATCGTTCTAGTCGGAATGTTTTTACAAAAAGTTTCATGTAAGGTCCTTATGGGTTGAATATGAATATTCAAAAAAAAATGTTCTGATATCTGTACCAGGAATGCAGAAAATGGTACGTCCCTCTATGGACGCTTGGGCATTCGTACGAAGGCTTGATGTAAAATAAACGAAATTATAATTTTCCGGTAATGGAATTTTTGAAGTCGTAAAAAGCAATACTACTGCTCTAAGATGCGTTAAAATGAATTTCTAATATAAATGCATCGCTTTTTCAATAGATTTATTGAGAAACGAACAAACGAAACTCGATCTAAACAGATAATATTACAAATTCCTTTCAGATCATAATTGTCATTTCTACACCCAGTGCCGGTCTTTGGGGTGTGCGAACCGTGCGATCGCACAGGGCCCGCAAATTAGGGGGCCCGCAATTTACTCAGAAAATGCAGTAATTTTTGTCATGTCCAATGGAAAAAATTCAATTCGATTCCCAAGCAAGTACCCGTATCCTTGAAGTCAGTTGCGGCTTTAGGTTGAGGCAAGTGCTGAGATTGTCGCGTCGGGCCACCTTTACATGCTTTTAGGCCCCTCACGACATTTCACCATGTACCAAATAGTTAACATTGCAGTGTGACAACAGAATTTTGTTTTGTGGCAATTGCATTTAAATAGAATACATGTTACTTTCTATACAAAACCATTGTTATTATGCCATAAATATGATATGTAGTTTTAAAACTAATCATTTAAAGGGCCCGGATTTTTAAAACACTATGTATCAAATCACTTAATATTCTATGAATTCAGGAAACTTCACTCTTGTGAAAATTTAAATGCATGTTACTTCCAGTATTAAACTATCTTTATTATGCCCTAGGCTATGCATGTAAGTTTTAAAATCTAATATTGAGGGGTCCAGGTTTTTTCAAAACGCCATGTACCAAATGATTAACATTGCTCAGTGACAACAGAAACCAAAATTTTCAGTCTTGTGGCAACTGTGTTTAGATGCATGTTACTTCCAGTACAGTACTAAAATGTCAGTGTTATTCCATGGGTTGAAAAATAACATTTTAAGGGGCCGGATCTTTTCAAATTGTTTCAAGTTGATTACTCTGTAGTACCCAACCTAAACAATTTTTAAATCTTAACATACTTGTTATTGTATTTAGATACAGTTTGTGCAGTAGGCTACATAGTACACTTATTCATGGTTTGGATTTTTTTCACTGAATAGTAATAATCCTGTGATTGATTGATGATATACCAATGTAATTTTTGTACCAGCAAAGGTTGTTGAACTCAACAATAGAGTACCATTAGTGATTTATCCATTAGCTATACCTGGTCATTGTAAAAGTGGAGCAAAGAAAAAAAGGATTTAAAAAAAGAGTTGTTGAGCAATTATACAAAGCATTCTTCAATTTCTAAGTTTTTAAAATATACTAGTTGCAGTAAATGCAGTAATGACACCAGTGAATCTACTTCTTTGACAACATCTTAAATGATGTCACTACTGGTGGTAACAGATTAATTCCACTAAATTCTGAGGTCAGCTTTGCCTTATTCAAACTCCAGTTGCTTGCAATGATGTTAGATCAATAGCAGAAATGCTCTTCCTCTAAATGTGATGTGCTGGCTAATTTTTACCCAAATGACCTAAACGCCAAGTCTTTGCTCGAAGAGCTAGTGTGCGTACAAAATGTCTAGTCAGTTAAATTTGGTGTTGGTGATAAGAAATCCCAGATAAATATTTTCTCAAACGGCCCTGGCCATAGCATTTTTGCATGTATTTTACATCATTCACTATATAGCCCTAATGAACTACATGACATGCTTAGTGTGCGCTATACCATAACCTTAAAATTGTTTTACAACATGTCTTTACTCTGAGCTACTAGATGTGGCATGCAAATAGCAAGTGCAGTGGTTTTTATTTTTTTTTATTATGACTTCATATTTAACTTATTGAGATATACATCTCAATGTGCTTTTTTCCTTGGATTGATTTAGCTGTATTTATTTTTCAATATGTTTGTATAACATGAGGTATTTCACCGCAAAGTATTAAGATGCATGATTGCATGGTTTACATACTTGATGCATGATGTCTTCAATAATAACACCTTCACTCGTCTTCAAAATTTCCCCTTGTTGCCTTGCCTGTTGTGGCTTAGTTTCATGTACGAATCCATTTCTAGCCTGCTTGATTATGTTTTAACTTGCATTTGCAGGAATGAGGCAAACAATTTCATTAAATGCTGCTCTGCCACTGTATAGAAACTGACTCTGACAGAGAATATTGCCCATCTTCAGTTGCAGGGTTACTTTGAGTTTGGCAGCCAGCAGTTTTAGTAAAAACTTTTTCTAAAGTGAACCTGCTGGACATTTTGCAAGCATTTCAAACAACTTCAATCTAGGTAGGCTACCTACTTCTGAGTTCAGATGGATTCCGACCAAATTAAGCATAATAAGGAGTCCTTGCTGGTTGCTGCACACTGCACAGGTACATTTGGTTGGGTTTGTTTCTTTTGTTTGTTAAGCATGAAATATTGATATATTTCATGCTTACATATTCCCATAAAACAATATGCACACATTTCTTGAAAGTTGAGCATTGTGTTTTTGATGTATTTTCATTCATGCTTTGTATGCATATTTATGCAATCAAGTAAAAGTAAACCGATTTTCTTAAATCAAATTGGATCAGTAGCATAGCCAAGTGGGGGTTTGGGAGTTACACCCCCCCCCCCCACCCTGGAACGCGTGTAATGTCACGATATTGAAAATTATGCTTTCAGTGTTTTGTGCTTTCTAATCAACACTAAATTAGTATGGTATAGGATCTATAATGCTCTACAACTGTTTAGTATCCATAGTAGTCTGCAGCTAACTCGTACAGTCCATGGAAACACTGCAATATCCACATCTCTGTGAAAAATTGTACTGACCTTTACCTTTTATATATAGCTGATTACAGTGGTTCGTTATATAAAATTTGAATATATCAGAAATGAAGTAAGTTCACTGTCTTAAAGCTTTTTGTCTGACACTCATTGAGATGTATGACGTCTATTTACATTTTCTAAACTTTGGGTTAACTTTTTTAAAGCATAAAAGTTAGTGGCTTACCGGAATAAGATCGTTTTTTGATCAACCAAAGACAAAATTAACCAATAATAAAACTGTAATAATCTGGCAAAAAAGCGATCAACCTATGTCTCTAAAACAAAGTTTGTCTAATTTTAAACGAAACTACATTAAAAGAGCTAGTTTTGCCAATACCAAACATTCAAATATCTCAGCCAGGAATTAGCAACAAGAAAACATAGAGACTTAGCTTTATTTCCGAAAAATGCCCAAGAAAACATGATCTTATCCTTTTGCTATGCCACCGGACAGCATAATATTCATACCCAAATTTTTGTTGAACATGCTCTCAGAATGCACCAAATTCAAAGTACTTTTTCAAAATTTTCTGGGGGAGGCCCCCCAGGCCCCCCGCCGCTGGGTGACGCCTTCAGCGAGCACGCCGTCAGGCGTCAACACCCCCCTCCTGTTTCTAAATACGTTACTGAATTGGATCATTGTCCTTGGGGCCCGCAAAACATATTCCGCACAGGGCCCGCAATACCCTAAGACCGGCACTGCTACACCTGATCGGATAACGTCAAGGAAGCTAATCTTTTCCATATCTCTCTCTTCTGTGATTGTACCAAATTTTCTATAAAACCTCCAAGCTTGCATCATAGTGATATTTAGAATCCAATTGTACACACCCCTGTACCAGTTGCGGTTTCTTGAGCGGATGGAATGACAGAAACTGAGATTGTCCAGCAGGTCCACATATCCCATGTTGTTATTGCAGACCTTGAGTAAGTAAGGCTGATCCACGTCCAGTTTCTTTATTGAATCACGAGAGTATCTAAAATTTGATAAATTGATTACCTACTATAACTGAAAGACAGTACCGTGTTCAAAAGTCTTTCCACACAACAATGGTTTGATCATCTCCAAGGTAAAGTTGCTTCATATCTCCCTTCATATCATCGGTCTCTTTTTTATTGTAAAGATAGATTGTTCATTCAATTTTACCTCATTGTCCCCAAAACACCTATCCCTTTCTTAGACAAAAGATCTATGAAATCCAGGTTCTTGAAAGGATTGTCGCACACAACCTTTGATCCAGGAATCAGTCGAGAACTTTCCACAAGGCCATAAACAACGTCAGGACCCTGACTCAATCCATACTTAAAGATGTTTGTTTTTGCTCTAGCATAGGGGACACATTGGATTAGCTCTCCAGAGGAGATGCACATAGACCAAATTTTAAACCCGAATCTTGTTGGTTTTCCCTTTATGAATTACTTGAGAGGGTGGGGGACCAAAATAATAGATCATTGATTCGTCTACAGCTGCGTACTCAACAAATTTGTCTGCTGTCTCATTCAAAGTCTCGAAAAGAAGGGCAACTTTCCAAAATGGGTAAATGGGTCGTCTTTAAGGTGGTTTAAGTTGGAAAAATGTCTATAGCGCACTACCTCACCAAAAAGATTATTTGACATGGCTCTTCTTGCCATTACATTGCTTGTATCATCTCTCCTCTCCCAATACATCCTGCGTGTGAAAGGGGTGATGTATCTTGCCATAAACATTATTACATGACTTGCTCTTATTAAGGAATTATCCACCTTTGACTGGAAGGCCAATTGGTTTTGTTGTGCTGCTACCTCTGGGTCTCTCTCACTACTCTGTTCACATAACCATCAATCAGAGATGAAGAGTTTCATCACATCATACGGCGTTTTCACATTATCAGGATCATGGGGTAAATTATCATGGCTTCTCACCTTCAGGAAAAGGAGGAATTTTTTCCTCAGTTGATTTTTGGCTGCAGACTGGATCCTATCTTTGTTTCAGACCCATACAGGTGATATCTTTTCTTCTGTTAACTCTTCTTTACTTGATGATGAGTTAGGAAACACAGTTTTCAAGGACGGCTTTTCCTTTTTTTAGTTACCAGTGTGACTTTCTAATTAGTTTGGGTACCGTAATTCTGTAAACTGTCTCTTGGCAGGTTTGTTGTAAAATAATTCTTTTTCCAGGTCATGTAACGCAACGGCGTTGACCCACTTTCTTGTGTACTTTCTTTACATTTCTTCTTGGGTTCCAACGCAATGGGTTGGCTTTGGATGGTCCGGGTAGCGGCTCTGTCTCATCGTTATCAAATGTGGGCCTCTCCTTATCTTTAACAAAATCCATGTCCTGAGTAGCCTATCTTCATTGTGATGAATCACTATTTCGCCTTTCTGGTTCAGGATTCCTTTTCCAACATTGTTAACGTTTTTGACACCCTCATCTTCATTTGCACTGTCCTCATCGTTCACGTTGCCGGATTCATCAGAAGGACAAATTATAATACCTGTGGGCTCCTTGGGTGGAGCCTCTTCCAAAATTTCTTGAACAGTGAAACGAATTTTCCTATAAAAAGTGCAAAAATTTAATTATACATGAATTTCTTTTAAAAATAAAGATAAATTAAAGATACATGAACATTTATAACACGACCTCAATTTACAGTACAAAAACAGTGAAAGCATCTACTCCTTGATTCTAAAGCACCACCGTCCGCATACAAAAGTGATGACCTAACCTAACCTACTACCCCAACTAAAACGCCCAGTTTTGCAAATTGAATATCAGCGCGTTACAAATAACGTTCGTTTTTGCCCAAAACTGAAAACATACGAAATCTTATAGCATTAGGCGAACCTGCCAATACGTATGTCTACAGTTGGCACAAAGCGTCCGCGCCAGTGCCCAAGCGTCCCTACAAGGACTCACCTAACTTCTAACTTATATTCAGAAAAAATAATAAGAGAAAAATAAAATATTTCGCTTTGGGCACATAGCTATACATATTAATAGATTTATCAAAACACAAAGTTGATTAAAAACAATTTTACATACCTTGATTTTGCAGGTCACAGTTCGTGTACCATGTGCTGGCTCCATATTTCACAAAAGGTCCACATTGAACGTTGCATAGTGAACACTAAAACTTATTTACGAAAATGCTCTTGCGCTGTTTTTATAGCTATAATTTTATTCTAACCGATGAAAAAAAAAGTTGAAAAAAATTAGCAATCTGAAGAAAGCAATTCGGAATCTAAAATATCCACTTTTCACGTCCTTGTAAGGACGCGCGGGCACTAATGGGTTTGCCCAACGCTCGGCTTGATTTTAGGTCATCCTACTGAGTTTACAAATACCTTTCACAAATCTATCAGCAATTTGCAACAGATAAGTTTATTCATATTCGAGAGCCACTGAAAGGATTTGTTGCTTATTGCATCAACAGTTATATTTCGGATTGGAGCCTGCCAATCGACGAACAGCTATTTCCAATGAAAAACAGATGTCCTTTTATCGTGTTCATGCCAAACAAACCAGACAAGTTTGGCATGAAATTCTGGGTGTTAGCCGAGGTTCATTCCAAATACGTATGCAATACCGTACCGTAGGCCTACTTATCGTACCTCAGAGCTATTGAAAGAAAGCAACGAAATGGAAGGCTTCTCCCCGAGGATGTAGTGATCAGGATCACTACCAATTTACACAGACAAGGCCGGTACCACGTCACAACAGTTAACTTCTTTAGTAGGGTGAATCTTGCTGGTTTGCTACAGGAAAGAAATATAACCATTGTTGGAACTGTTCGAGCTAACAGTAAAGGACGGGCAAAGGAGATGACCAAGGGTGGAGTAGAAAGATTTTCCAGTAAACTCTTCTACAATTCAGCGAACAGCTGCATGCTTGTAAACTATGAGTGCAACAAAAATGCAAATGTCCTTTCTACTATGTATGACAGCCTCAATATTGATGCAACAGAGGAAAATAAACTCTCTGTGATTCATTTTTATAGCGAGAACAATGTAGCAGTTGATATGTTTGACCAAATGGCAAAAAATGCACCACACTTGCAGCAAGACTTGCAGCAACTTGGACAAATATGCTAGATATTGCAGATTTGAACTCTTGGATTATTTTTAGAAAAAGTTCCGACAGCAGCATCAGCCGACGTGATTTTGTCCTCCATGTTGAGAGCTTGAGAACTGCTCATGTGCTGAAACCAAAGTCGACACTGCAGAGAGAAGAAGAGCAGGGACGACAATTTAGAAAACGCAGAAAATGTTCTGACATTATTGCAAAAACAATACAGTTACCATTTGCCGCCACTGTCGAAAAGTGGGAAGTGTGATAATGGTGACTGGAAAGTCACAAAGTTCAAAGGCTGCATTGCGTAAAGTGTTTTTTGGTTTGTCTGATTTTTTTTCTCCTGAATAAGAAAACTTTGTGCTATTTTTATGGTAATTGTTTTTTCGCTCTGTTGAATTTTTAGATCATCGTACAGAGTCAAGATACAGATACAGTCAAGCTTCGAACTGATCAATACCTGGTAGCCTACATCATAATTTTCGTCTAAAACCAAAAAATAAACAGCGCAAATAGGTGACAAAAGTAATAAGTGCTTCAGATGATTTTATCACTGTAAAATAAAACAAACTCTTACTGGTAATTTTGGAGAAAAACAAAGTTTTTGTGAAAAGTGTCGATTTCGACACCAGCGGCCGTTGGAGGTATACTTTTTTTTCGGCCGTTCTAGTGTTAAATATTCTTCATTAAAAATTAAGATCCTCAAACTATACATGAACTAAACTAAATCATGTGTAGCTCTAGAACTCAATACAATAATGTAAGTATGCAACTTTGTGCTAAGCCAAGTAGACTAGAACTTCACACATCTAATTATTTAAAACAAAAGTTTTTCAGTGGTGTCCTAGATTTACTATAGGCTATACTATATAACCCTTTTACCTCTACATAAGATGCCTTAAAATGGCTACAGTTAGGCCTAACATCTAAATCATGCCTACCGATAAGTCTTACTTGAAAATATCACAGCCCAATAATTCTTTTCAAGACAAGCGTGAACATGACATGCTTCTACAAGACATGCTTCTACTAGTCTGAAATGATTAAAATAATTACAGTAATTGGCTTACTTCACATCAAAACCAGTCTGTCTCAGTGACTTCTCAAAACACAGATCAAGTAAAGTAACCTACGATCCCTTTACCTAATCACCGATAGCTTCCACACGCTTACCCTAAAGATTTACGAGAACCAAAGTCGGAATCCTTGACCAGGGCCTGTTCTATTTGCAGTCCCCACAGCGCTTGTTCAGTGATGCTAGAAAACTTTTTTCTGAAAAACTACGTCATAAAAAAAGAACAAGCAAAACCGGACCTGCAAAATTTGCAGACCAAGGGTTGCCAATTAATTTTTTTGTTACAAAAAAAAAATTATTACAAAAAAAATTAATATTAAGAATTTTTTAATTCTTTAAGCAAAATAAAGTAAAAAAAAACATGACAAAACTATCTATATGTATTATTATTCACATATGCACAAAATGTTGGAGGGGCTGCAGTCCCGCAGTCCCTTATGACCAGCCGCCACTGCTAGAAATCTATTTCAATGTGATCCGGAAGCAAAAAGCTTCGAATGCGCTTTACTGCGTTGGGTGAAGTTTTGTGAACTTGTGAGCAAGTTTATAAATCCCGGCCACAACAAATGTGTACTTATCGTTTCAATATGCATTCATACTTTAGGTTACAAAGTAGCCTACTAAGATTTTCTAATCTTTGAAAGTAGTCTATGTATGTTGCTTTGATATGCAATCACTGATGACAGGGAGGGTACAACTCCAAATAATAGTTTACCAAAATATAGTAACATCCAACAACTCACATTACTTTCCTTGAAATTTTGACGGTTATGTTTCCTACAGAAAAATTACAAGGTGCAAAAAACAAAGGCAATCTCAGACTTCCAGGGTTACCAACGAATGGATCCTCAAGATCATCCAGTTGTGCAGAGAGCTAAAGCTACTTCTCGTGATGAGGTAAGTGATACAGTGATAACTTGGTAACACTTCGTTGTAATTTTGCAATATATGACAGAATAAAATAATTAAAATCACTTCAATCTTATGTTAACTTCTTCAGAAGTTGAAAGTAGATTTATAAACCTCAGTTTATAGTTTATATCGATATGGCCACTTTGAAACTGAGAAATCTCTAAGGCAATATCATTGCAAGTTAAAAGCCAGTTTGGACACATGATAGAAGATATAGTCTTATCAAAGCTCGTCAATCTCACACACAGAAGTCATTTACTTATTCAGAAGGGCATCAAAAGTGTTATTACTCATTATTAAAACCGTTTGTTATTACTCATTATTAAAACTATTATCATGGAACTTATAGTCACTTAACACAAAATTGGTTGCGAATAGCTATCTTTATTTCTTTATGATGAGCTGTTTGCAGAAAGCTTACAAAGAAGACTGGGAATACGATAAACAAAACATTTACTATCCCGTTCATATCACTCCAAGTTATGAAGCAGCCAGTGATGTCAGGAAAGCAACGTGCGATGTAAGTGATGTGTTGTACATTTTTCAAAATAAAGAAAAAATTTATTTCTGGTCACAGTTTTTCGCAGGTCAATGTGACGACATAATCACTGTTCTCGGTTAGCCTGCTAATCTAGACTCGTTTTGTCGAGTTTGTTGTTTCAAAACTAACGTCCGATGGTGAAAGATTTTGAGTAAGTTGATGATTCATACAAATCATCAACTTAATCAACACAAGTGCAAGAATATGGATTCTTTTGAAGAGCCTCTTTTGTTTTATACATTTGTTGATGATTTTATTGTTTTATGTTAATCTACTTATGGGCTTGCGTGTGCGTTGCAGTCGATGTGCCGCGACACAGTAGTGTAGGCTGCCGAGAGACAGTAGCCTACTAGGTGTTCAAAAAGTTACTTATAATGTTGGTATACTTTTTAACCTATCGGTATTGGGAGTCACAAAATAGTCATTAAAAACGACTGCTTGATGATTTTTCAGAAGTCATCACAAATTGCCAGTCAGAGATGCTGTATAAATTTGCTATTTTTTTATTCGAGATTCCACTAAGCTATCGGTGCAGACTTTTTCAGGATTGACGCTGAATAACATGACTGGGCGTAAAATTCATTTGCGACTAGTGCTGAAATGCTCAAGCAGGAAATATCTTTGTCAGCTTAGAAGCAACTTTTTCAAGAAATATGCATATTTGAAAGCTGTTATTGAAATAGGAAATGTGGAAATAAATTGCGCCATCACTGCAATAAACGATATTGTTTTATTCAGAAATGCAAAATTACAAAATTCTCAGCATATGAATTTATTACAGATTGTGTGAATGCGGCTTTTCTGCACTCGTAAATACTGTATGAAAAAAAACAACCTTGAAACAAACTTGTGCGGGCTTACTGAGTTCATCTGATATAGTCATTATGTGCTACAAAGCCTCGAATAAAACTTTAGACTTTGTTGTAGTACAAAATTTGACGATGGTAAAGAGATGGTGGTTCATCAATATCGTTTTTTTTTGTAATTTTCGTTTTATAAAAATGCTTGTTGAAGATTGCAGACCTACAATGTAGGCTATTTGTCAAATGCTTGTTAAAATGTTTGTTTAGACAAGTTACAAAGAGGAATTTGAGAAGACGAAGGTTCAGAATAAGTTCCTGCCCACCGATACCGAGCATTATCGGGAATTGCAGAAACTGGAGGACGCAAGATCGGATGTGAGCGGATGATACCTAACAATTGCGATGTGTCGTTTTTCGGTTGATTTGTGCTAGGCTATACTTTCGAATCTAAACCTTTTCTGTAATTGCAAACTGAATTTGTTGTTTAGTCAAAGAACTATAGGAGATTGATTGAGGTGAAGTGAGCAAGTGCTGCAGAATGTGCTGTCCTTTTTTCATCTCGATGGAACGATATGAATAAGATTACTTAATCGTTACTTTCACAATAGCTTGTTGGTTGCCTGCAAAATTGCCAAAATCAAGCTTTAGAAAAGACATCCACAGAGAAAGTGTAGTCAATTAGGTAATAGTTCCCTTTTTCAAACAGATGAAAAAGGTACTTCCTCAAAACGAAACAATTCATTTCAGTTTTTAAGTGGTTGTACTATTCTTGGTAAAATACTTTTCTTTATAGGCTACATTCCTTCTTTTATATTAGTATACTGTATTATCTTTTTCACGGATTGTAGGTTAAATATAAAGAAAGCTTCGAAAAAAGTAAAGGAAGAAACCATTCAAAAATATCAAAAACCCCCGAAATGGCTTTATCGAAAGAACTGAGACCTTGGCAAAGCAAAAAGTTGTACGCTGAGAAATCCAAGCAATTCTTCAAAGACGTCAACGTCGGTTCAGGTTGGCGATAACTGCAGTGAAACTTTATTGAAACGTGAAAATTAGTCACTTTAGTAAAAATTTAATAACTTGTGATACTTTATTGCTAAGATTTTATACAGGCTGAGGCGATTTAGCCTACTTGGCAACTAATCTTAAGTAACAATTTATTGACGTAAATAGAATCATAACTTGAGGGGAGGAGAGGGAGAAAAAACTCGGAGAAAGCAAATATTGAACATTTAGACAAAGTATATTTAGAATCATATGTACCTTGAGTAGCCTACTGGAACATTTTTTTTAAATTATCTGACACAGTGTATTTACAGTATAAAGCCATGTCATATACAAGTGAATTTAGATCTAAATTGTTAAGTGTGATAGCTAGGAAATTTGAACATATAAACATGAGTTAGTTGACTGCATTCCAAAATAATTGCAGTTGATGGTAAAATTAAAATAACTTTTGTGGGATAAGATTTATCTTTTTTGGGAAACATTGTTCTTCAGGTCACCGGCATCCTGCAATCCACACCACAAAATCACACCCTATTGATATAATGGAGACCAAGTATTTTTGGACATAAAGTTTCTACCTTTTTCTAGACCTCTGCTATGTTTGTCATATATTGTTTTTTTCGTTGTGATGGTCAGAAATGAAACCAAACAAACTGAAAAACTGAAAGTTGAAAACGCGATGACACTTAAAAAATAATTTCCGAAGAGTCAGCAAAATTTAAAAATAAAAAATTGAGTTGCTGAACACGACGTAAAACGTTGCAAGCTTTATTGTGAGGAATAGTGATTTTCCGTACCGTACTTGCAACGTTGCTGTAGTGGGATGGGAGTTAAACCTCCCATGTGGCAAAAAATGTGGTACCTTCTTTTTGATTTTTGTGTCACCAGCCACTTTTAAATTTTGAAATTTGGGTTTTTAAGATTTTTTTCTTTGTGATATAAAACGATATGCCCATTTGCAAAGAATCCAGTCAGTTTTTTCTAGATGATCATTTACTTCTCTAAGAAGTAACCATTTGATAAACTTTTATGTATGATAAGACGTCTTTAGAAAACTAAGTTTATCAGACCCAATCACATATAGTAGACGTTGAATGTGGTATTCTAGAAGCGGAGATCAACATTCTGCGTGTAACCTTTGGTTAAATAACACCGCAGTTTTAAAATAAAGCAACTGTTACTCTTACAGATGCACAGGAGCTTACGCATGCCATCTCTGCTCAAAGGTCCGCATCACCACATCCATACAAGAAACAATATAAAGAAGAGATTGTTGGCAAGGGACCGGTTGACCCTGCTATTAGTTATCCTGAACATAAACAACACAAGAAGGCCACTGAATTAGCAAGTTCGGTAAGCTATCACATATCTTCAAATAAAATAACATTTCTTCGACTGAGTGGCCGAGTGGTGTAAATTTCTGTGTGACACTCGGAAGGACATCGGTTCGACGCTGCTCGAGAATACTATTTAATGACACGCAAAATGGGAACAGCTTTTTCCATGACTGTGTAGTCATTCGCTGTTTCTAGGCGTCTGTGTTGCATCTGTAATTAGACAGGACTAATGCAACGTAGGCTATGTATATGAGGCTAAAACAATGTATTTGAAACTAAAAGTCTCTGAAAGATTTTGAAAACATCATATATTCTCATCGAATTCATTTTTAGTCTTGGAATTACTGTTCCAAGGCTATAGGCTATAGTAGTATTCGTGGTGCAGATTGGAAATGCTTCTGTTTCCTCTCCAATAAGGAATTAAATGAACTCAAACTCGATCGTTCTTACGATTTGAAGTTTGATTTTAATTCAAATTTGGGCTAATAACTAAAAAAAAATTTGGGTTAACAGCCTTAATTAAAGTCCGGGTTAATGGTACTACGACAATTTATCGAACGACAGTTTATCGAACGACTATTGATCGAACGACAGTTTATCGAACGACAATTGATCGAACGACTGTTTATCGAAACGACAGTTTATCGAAACGACTGTTCACCGAACGACAATTTATCGAACGACAGTTAATCGAAAACCTAACCCCTAACCTAAAATCTAACCCCTAACTCCTAGCCCCTAACCCCTCACTCCTAGCCCCTAACCCCTGAGTATTTCATTGCATATGTGCTTCGTCGTTCGATAAACTGTCGTTTCGATAAACAGTCGGTCGATGAACTGTAGTTTCGATAAACAGTCGGTTCGATGAACTATCGTTTCGATGAATTGTCGTTAGATAAATTGTCTTTCGATGAATTGTCGCGTCACGCGGGTTAATAGCCTAACAGCCTTAACAGTTCACGTTTTTATTACATGTAAAGCTTTTGACTTGTTATTTAAAAGTATGTTTGAATCTGTTGTCTGATACATGTCAATAATAGTAGCCTAACAATAACTCGTTTATTTTACGATTGTTACAGGCAGTGTACACAAAGTACGCTGAAGAAATGATGCAACATCATGATCTTCCTGGAGATGCCCCAGAGTTTATAAGAGCAAAGGAAAATGCTAAAATAGCCAGTGATGTAAGTTAAAGTCTTCAAATTCGTTGCGTGTGTAAAATCAATTTAAATATGTTAGGCATCACAGCGGTAACGCAATTTTTCTCTATTTTGTGATTTAACTATCTCGTATGGGTTTATTGAAAATTAAAGCGGTTGTACTATATACTGATCTCTATCACTGTGGGTCATAAAATACATTCACTGTGTGGAATTTTCTTTCGCATGTGGTGGCACTGCACTTTTTCAAACTATTGATCGTATGATGTTTTGAAAGCACGAAACTTCAAGAAGAGTGGTTCTCAACCTTTTTGTATTGGCGGACCCCTTTTGGCACCCTCAAAGAAACTACAGACCCCTCAAAAATGTTATCTGAAGTTTTAGTATGTCGCGCCTCTTAACGGAAACAAATATTTCAGAAGTTCTGAAGAAAAATACAATTTTGCAACCTTTACAAAGAACTTCTTTTTTTTTGTAATCAAAATTTCGTTGTAATCACGGTCATGACAAAAGTGTGAATGCTAATAAACTGCTAACGTTTGCATTTCAAACCTACTAAGAGTGATGAGATGTAGTAGATCGAAGAAACACATCAGAAAAAAAAGATTACGTAGATTAAGTTACGTTGTTGCAATTTCCATCTTGAATCTCCTTTACATTATTTTTTACTAGCCTGAAATTTTGAAGAGTGTATTTGCATTTAAAGAGTGTAGTTTTTAAAGTGCCTTAGTCACATTTTGCACAATTGGAGTTAGCCTCGAAAAAGTACTTTTGGTAGTCACCTAAACGTTGTTGCAAAATTTTAAGACGAAAAAAGTGTCGAAGTCCACTTTGGAATGTCACAGATTTCAGGACACGCAACAATCTTCGTTTTAAAAGTAATTCAGTTCTATTTCAAATTTGGAAACTTTGGAGTTTTGGACTAAGGCATTTTTAAAATTACATTTCATTTCTGAATGAAGTATTGATCAATAATCTGATTCTCAATAGAATTAATTTAAACAAAACACAGCCTTATAAAAAGATTGAACTCTGGTATATGAATTTTTTAATTGGGATTTCGTGCGACGCCCTTTGAAATTTTAAACGGCGCACCAGGCCGTCGCATCGAACAGTTTAAGAATCACTGCAATACTGTACTGTAGTGTGCACAACTGCACAAATAAAACACAACCAATTTTTAAATGTCGTGATTTATCAATCGCAATCGTCCTGCAAGTTTGAAAACTTCCACGGATCCACTAAAAACGCTTCGCAGACCCCCGGTTGAGAATCGCTGTTCAAGAATATGATTTTGTCTCAAAGAATGACGATTTTGTAGATTCAATATCAAAAGCAAAAACGCAGTGTAATTGATGCTTATCGCGGATTCCAAACAATGGATAGCAAAGACCATCCCGTGGTGCAACAAGGAATCAAAGCTGCTGAAGTAAGAGATCAGGTACGATGGCTTTGTAAGTAGGTTAAATTTGTTGTATTTTGTAACTATTCCTCTGTACTCTTAAGTAGTTGTTGCCTGATTTCTTTTGTAGCTTATGTATTCAGCTCTGTCGTAAAATAGCGAGGTTTCCGGTTTGATATACCAAGTTGAATTTTATATTTTTATGTTGAGAATTTAGGACATTAAGAAAAGTTGAACACAAATCATCGTCAATCAAAAATATTATGTACATACCGTACCTGAAGTAAAGTTTCGGATGAAAATTTTTTGATTCTTCAAGAGTTTTAGTTTCAATGCGTGCTAGAAAAAAAAAATAGAAATGGTAGGGGCTAGTGGAGACCCCATAGCTACGCCATCGATTTGTTTGTACAAATTATTATTATATAAAAACGTACTTTGTTTGGCCAAAGTGAGAAGTTTTATAATAGAAATATTTATCAAAATCCTCACTTTGGCCACACAAGGCATGTTTTTATATAAAAATAATTAAAAATAAAATTCTTGAAGGGTCAAAAGATTTTCATCCGAAACGTTACTTCAAGTATGTATATAATATTTTGATTGACGATTTTCTAGTCGTTGAAATATAAGTTAATGAGTTGTTTCGATACATGGGTTTGGCGAAAGCCAAGTAACACCGGATTATTATTGAAATTTAACGCAGTGTATCCTATTAAATGGAATTTGGCTTGGTTTTAGGCTCTCGCTTAACGGTGCACGCTCTATTTTCTCAAACACAAATCATTACATGAATGAAATCAGCAAAATTACGTGCATGCATGGCCACCTGAAGATGCGGCCTGATTTGTCACATTTTGCAGATTTTGATTACAGCTACTGCTAGTGTTTGACTGACATTTTCTGAGATTTTGTTACTTTTTGCTGTCTCCTAATGATATAAATGCTTTTTGTTGCCTTGAGGAAGCAGTAGCAAATGAGAAAAAGTAAGTTGAAAAACGATGAATCAGACTGTTATTGAAAAATTAACAGTCTGACTAAAATCTTCGAAATCAAATTTTCTTTGTTTTTCAACATGTGAGGATGTTAAAACCTATTGTGTCGTCTGAGGAAAACAGTAAAGAAAGCTTAAAATTATAAATTTCAGAAAAATTCATTTAAACATTCGCCCAAAGTTAGAAAATCCTGGAAATTTCTGCAAAATGTGACAAATCAGGCCGTATCTTTGGTGCATGTTATGTGCTAATGGATATACGGGCAATTCTTCGAAAAGGTTTTAAAACGTCTTAATTCAAAAATTGTATCAAATATTGACGTCATGGATTTCCATAGCTCTTTATCCATAGCACTTCAGATAAAACAACGCAACCCTCAACTCAACAAGTAGTTATTCGCTGAAGGGACAACTTTCGTACTGAATTTATATTAGATTACGTTTGCTTCACGTTGATTGTCTGTAATTGCCGCTTGCTATCTTATCTTGTAATTACACTCATACGTGTCAACGAAATGTTAACACCTTTGGTATCTGTTCTTCAGTTGTAAGTTGTAGGCTACTTAGCTTCAGTCACTTATCTCTATCATTATTTACAGTTGTTTGTTTGTTTGCTTGTTTTTTTTTTGTTTAAATGTATTAGGTATTTCCTTAAGAGGGCAAAGAGTTCTTGCCATAAACGTTTCAGACATTATGTTATTATTTTATTAATGTTATGCATATCTTTTGAATAATACTATTCAATCCCATTGAGTTACTGCCAGTCATCTGTTTGTGATATTGTCAAATTACTTCTCTCAAAGCTTTAATACGTTTTCGCTTATCCACTAGTAGACGGTGGCTGACAGTTTTCAGTTTTGGTGAGTGTGGCGCTGAGAAACAAACCACATACCATGCACAACTGCATCCTTCCTTTTTCATGTCGTAGATGACGATATCAAAACTTCGCTGCTTTCTAGTTTCTTGTTTCATGTTTCATTTTCGCAGGTGTCGTATAAAGAAGATTGGGAAAGCGACAAGCAAAACATCTACTATCCTGTTCATATCACTCCTGGTTATGAAGCGGCCAGTGACGTTAAAAAAGTCCAAAGCGAAGTATGAAATGATTATTTATTTATACTTTAGTTGAATATTTATTTTCAGTGTTTGCTAAAACATTGAATAGTTGTAAATACCAATATACCCGTAAATAAAACGTTGCTGGTCATTATTTTTTTTACCGTCGACATTCGGTGTCATTATCACTGAGTAACATTATAACATTATCACATAAATTATGATTGTTTGATAGTAACATTATGGTAAGATATGCAGTTAACATTACCTAGCTGAAGTATTAAAGTGTTCTATAAGATGATTTAAATGCTCTATAGGTGAGATTTCTGTGTGTTACTTGAAAGTAATTCTCAATAATCTGGTTTTACCCATTCTCACCATTCGTCCAACCAAGCCCACGCTCTTGGTTTTTTGATAAACAATTCCTTTTCGCATCCTAACAACTTGCATTCTGTGATGTGCAACTTAGTATCTTTTTGTTGTATCCAACTACAATAAAAAAAAAAACAGAGCTTCCGCGTACTTTTGGGTTGAAGTAAATTACTGATAAAATGCATAAGTTCTATATCTGTCTCATTTAAACCATTTTCAGGTAAATGAGCGTTTTTTTAACTTGTGTATTCAATAGTACTTTATTGATGGTGAATTTATTTTTAGGTTTTTTAAATATATTTCTGTCTTTGTTTCAGGCGAACTACAAGGAGAAGTACAACAGGTTGAAGAAGCAGAACAAGTTTAGAGTTACCGACACGGAAAGCTATAAAGCAATGAAAGAACAAAAAAAACTGTCCGATGTAAGTTTAATTTAAAGCGATTTAAATACTCTGTGATTATCAAAATGATCCAATCAGTTGATTTCAAAATAATAAAACCGGTCTCATGGTACTTTATTTGTCCTGCTGCGTTTTCAACATACTGTACATTATGCGCTTTTTGAAAGTGGTAAACTGGTAGTTTCATAATTTTATTTTAAGCGTTAAAGGGTTGTTGCTAGAATGTATCAATTGAAATCATCTTTTCTTCGTAGCGCAAAAAAGATTGCAACCTTACTTCCCTTTTCTCTGTCACACTTTGCCCATTTAAAAAAAATCTAATTCAGTGTTGCCAATGTTTGATATAATGTTTTCATCTTCCTTCCCTACACTCACTAGTACAGGGTAAGAATAAAAACCCCGTTCTTTCATTCACCTTGAATTATATATGATACAGTTGGCAAAGGCTACAGCACTTTTTCGGTTTTTCCATTTTTGCACTGATATAGTCATAATGTATCAAAAACGATACGGTACAAAACGTTTCTACATAACACTAATTTTGCAGCATACAAAATTTTGTAAATTTATTTTCAGTGCACTCCAGTCAGTTAAAAATTTCGTAAAATAAAAAACAAAATGAAAAAACTGGTGACTGATAGGAACAAAACATATAGTCACCACTCACCTATCCTATATGCTCCAATACGACCAGTTTATTTTTGTTGACAGGTCTGCTAGTAGACAACTGTCGCAATATGTTTCTATCTCTTACACATAAAGAGACTTTGGAAAGTTTGATGACGTAGTTTATAGTGATATCAAACGTTAAACAGTCAGATAAGTGGTTGAATAGTTGTAGGCCTACTTGTGAAATGATACATGAAATCCTTGAACTGACGAATGGTTCACCACTTCCAGCAGGTAAAGAAATCAAATGCTTGAACAGCAAACGTCTTCGTCGATTTCAAAATAACTATACGCTACATTACTACTTGCATCAGCTACTTTACAATTTGGCAATAGCTTACACTTTCACAATTTATTCAATATGGACTAGACCTCCACAATCGTTTTCAACATACTTTCGTTATAACTTCTAACCCCCATCATACACAACTCTAATCACAACCGTAATAAACATCCTCAAATCACACGGCTATTTATAACACGTTTGCTTTGACCAAAAGCTTCCAGAGACTAGGGTAATATTACATCACAATAACTCACTCTTCTGGTCAACAAGTCGGAGAAGTTTCGAGAATTGCACGTATGCAGAAACTTCTAGTAGTAGGTTTTGCAATAAAAGATTGCGTAATTAAAGGTTACTATAGGTCAGTGATCGACGGAATACCACAACAGAATTACTCTATAAAGTAGTTCACCTATTCTAGGACAAAAGTGTAGCCTGCCGCGGGACTACTCATATTGATTGCGACAATAACAATGACTGTATGAAGCAACTGTTTAGGCCAAAGTAGTGACAGGAAAGATGCAACAAATGAATTGCATCAAACAATGGATAAGCAACTCGTTCATAAAATACTTTTTTTTTATCTGCAAGCATGTGGTACATTTGCTGATATTATTACATTTTGGGTATTGAAAACAAATGGTTGCATATCTGCGTCTTATCAATGTTTCAGAATACGTACAAGGAAGAGTATGAAAAGAACAGAGGAAGAAATCACACTGAGATTCCAGAAACACCAGAGATGGTTTTATCGAAAGAGCTTCGACCTGTACAAAGCAAGAAGGTTTACACACACGAAGCAAAAGATATACAAGATAAAATAACGTTTAATGCAGGTTTGCAAAACGCTTTAGTTTCATTTCTAGATCGCAAATTAATTATCTGCACAGCACGGTAGTACTTTAAAGAAAATTGGCTTTTAGATTGGTAACACTTGCAGCTAAGAAGATCGACGTCAAAAGTTTCTTATCGGTTTCTTTTTATTCTGTTAATGGAGAATCAATCAGTTTCTGAAGCACCTTAAAACTTCCACATGGAAGAAGTGCCAAGCACAACTTTAGCAAATTGATTTTCATTAAATGTGACGAGAATTTAGGTTAAGTTTCCTACAAATTGGATATTTTTTGTTTCAAATGTGGCAAACATCTGTCGATACAGAAGTTAGTTATTCCGAAACTTCTCTACGATGTCTTTGTGTTTGAATACTGTGTCAATGTGTACCGTTATTCCTAGATCTAAAGTATATTTTTGCACGATTTTTGTGTCATTTGCTCCAAAATGTTTTGGTTAGATGTACAAGAAGTTGCCCATGCTGTAACTACGCAGAAAATGGCATCCGCCCATCTATATAAAAAGGAATATAAAGAAGAGATTGTTGGCAAGGGGCCGGTTGATCCTGCTATTGGTTATCCTGAACATGAACACCATAAAAAGGCAACCAAATTGGCTAGTAGTGTAAGTTGAAATTTAACTAAATTGGAAACAAGTGATTTAGCTACAATACGTCAAAATATCGATTCTCAACATTTTTGCTTGCAATTTATATTCGGCCCTCGGACCACGATTTGCACACGCATGTGCTAAATGCTAGCAAGTAGGCTACCCGTGCTCTGCATTGAGATCTTGTCACTTTTTCTTAAAGCGAATACTTTACGAAAAGATCATCTTTAATTGTAGACACGTCATACAACGTCATTTTTATGTACCAAAGTAACAATATCAATAGCAGTCATGTATCACCAAATCTATAGCGCAGACTATGCTCCTGTGAGCACTATATAACTCGTTTAAATTTGGCGTTGTCTTCATAGAAATGGGTAAATAATTTCAGCAGGTACCAGCAACAACTGGGAAGCTGCGATTGTTATATTGTATGTTACATGAAGGGTTGCATGAGAGCAATTGATGTTGAAAGTACAAAGACTTGGCAGACTTGTAATAGGTAAAGCCTTCTCGATCCAGACACCAGACTGTGCGAATTTTTTTTCACGATTATGTTGATTCTTCGGAACGCACACGTTTTGATATGTGAGCGAGTTGAATTGTTTCTTTTCTGTTTAACGTCATTAATATTTGCTTGTAGGCTGAATACGTTAAGGATGCTGAAAAAGAAATGCATCAGCATAAACTTCCTGTGGATGCTCCTGAATTTATCAGAGCAAATGAAAATGCTAAAGTAGCAAGTGATGTAAGTTTAGAATTGATCTTATGCATGAATCGCACACGCTATTGTGATGGATTGGTAATCTTGTGTCTCAGATTCAAATGTCAGTGATTGTTATTTCTACATTTTTTGACATCCTTCTAGAGTAAATTGAGTTTGATATTCATCCCTAGATAGAGTATCAGAAACAACGACAGGAAGTGATCAATGCTTACAGGGGATTTCAGACAATGAACGCACACGACCACCCAGTTGTTCAAAATGGAATTAAAGCTTCCGAGCTCGCTAGTAAAGTGAGAAATAAGAAATGCTTTATAAGTAATCACATTTAAAACAAATGTATTGCTTTAGTAACTTACAACACGTCGTTATTGCAATTTTACACTTTTATTTGGAAGTAAAATTCAGTGAATCAAGGACGTCACTATCTACAGTATTTTTGTGGTTCTTTGGCATGTTACAGCTGTGTGCTGTATTAAAGGGTAATTTGTTTTCTAAAAAGCTTCGAGCAGCATTATACTTATTCCCATGTAACAACGAAGACGTGTGATGATAATTTAAAAGTGAAATGAGGTATAGTGGAAATCATTGTCATATTCTTGTGATCTCATTTACTGAGACCAAATGTGCACGTGGGCAGGCCGCATACATAGAGGATTGGGAATATGAGAAACAGAATATCTGCTTTCCAATCCACATCACCCCTGAGTATGAAGCAGCCAGTGATGTCAAGCAAGCAACCCGAGACGTAAGTGTGGTCAGATTATGAAAAAAAATTTGCAAGTTTATGTTGTATAATAATGTTTTTATTTATAATTAATCTGTTTTCAGTATTTCACTTTAATGAATTTACTTCAGCTGCAAGAGTACTTGAGTTGTTGCTTGAGTACTTATTTTGTTGTAAAATACTTGCACAAAAAATGAATAATGCAACAAATTGAGAAACCTATTTCTAGTCTACATACAAGGAAGGGTACGAACAATCAAAAACTATGAACAACTTTGTGGTTACGGACACTGATGGATACCGTACGATCAAAGACGGAAAAAGCATATCTGGGGTAAGTTAAGGAGCAGTATATATTCATTTCAATAGTAGTAGTATCTGCCTTCAATGCGGTTATCTGCATTTGAAAAGATAAACTAGCTTGAAAGAGTTGTTGGAATAGGTGAAATATTACATTCCAATTTTAATGATTTATTTGTTTGCTTTGTTGGTTATCAACAGACATAAAAGTAGATTTTCATTCATAATTATCTTGATAAATTCTTCTAGATCAATTATAAAAACGAATACGAAAAGAACAGAGGAAGAAATCACACTGAGATTTCAGAAACACCAGAAATGATTTTATCGAAAGAGCTTCGACCGGTACAAAGCAAGAAATTGTACACAGAACAGTCTAAGGAATTACAAAAAGATGTCAAAGTTGGCTCAGGTAAGCATTTCAAAGGTTGCTGCTGAACATAAATGTTTCCTCTTTTGTAGCTATAACCAATACGCTTTTGTCAAGACTTACAAAACAATTACATATGCTAAAGTGGTATTTATAGCAATTGAAAAATAATGTAATTCGTAATTCGTAGTAACAATATGATTGAAATGTTTTATTGGTCCAATATTAATCAAACAGCCAATAATTTTTCCATTAATGTGTTCAGTATGTATCACGAGTATAGTTGTTCGAGCCATTTGCTTTCACTATGCGCAACTCTTCTTCTGAATTTTAGAATTTACTCTCACTTCAAGTGAGGTCGCGGTTCAAGTTCAAGTTCTACGCTCCCCATCCTGCCTGGCATCTTTTTGTTACATCTCTGTTGCTCGTTCCGTTTTCATAAACCGTTGAACCAAGGCATTTGAATTCTGAGATTTGTCTCACCGTTTCTCCTTGCAGTTGTATTTTTGTCTCATTTCCTTCGTTATAGATTGATTGATTGAATCTTTATCCTCGGACTGGGAAAGCTTCTTGCAGAGCTTAATCCTGGCAGTTTCGCATACTTGTAGAGGCTTTGAATCACTGACGCAGGCCCGGACACCGAGATTGACAGAGTGAAGTTTCCGATTGTTGAAGTTTTTATTGCCGGGAAATTATTTCATCCATTAGATGCCGCTGAATGGAGAGCAGTCCTTTAACGTGCGTTGCTCAAGCACACACCCCGAGAGTCGAACCAGCGCCGCTTGATCTTGAAACTTCTTCGTTCCAGAAGTGACGCGTTAACCAATTGAGCTATCGGGGCGGACATTGTCGGATACTGCGCAACACGACAATGGTTTTGGTATCGCAACCTTTCATGATGCATTTAATTTCAATTTGTGCGCTTTTTTTTTCTGGACGAGTGAAGAAAACGGACATTGTTTTCAATGACAGTTTTGGTCTGACAAAACGAATGCAGTAATAATGCGATCACATCAGAATACAATAGTTCACTATTGACTTCTCCGAAATAGTCGAAAAGACAAAATGATGCAAACACCAAACAGCAAATTAAAGCTTATTGAGATGCAGGTTGGAGACTCCCCAACATTCTACGAAAAAATAATGCCACAAAATCATTGGGAGTCTCCAAATTACATTCACACAGTAACGAGAGTAGCGAAATATTAATTACGCACTCAGTGGGTTAACATCCTATTTTTGCTTTGTCAGGTTCGGGAATAAAACAACAATTTGTTATAAATGATTGTGTACATTCACAGACACTCAGGAACTCTCCCATGCGCTCCGTGTGCAACGTATGGCATCTAACCATCCATACAAGAAACAATATAAAAATGAGATAGTTGGCAAGGGACCGGTTGATCCTGCTATTGGTTATCCTGAGCATGAACAACACAAGAAAGCAACTAAGTTGGCGAGTTCGGTAAGTGAATACTAATTGTGTGGCGTGCCGGCATCACAATATCCATCTAATTAACTTTTTCATGTTATTGAAATGTTTGAAGTCGAAAATCCATTTTTAAGCTCTGAACATCCAACCAGTTTAACGAGCAAATTGCATGGAAGCATTTCTTGTCAAACATATTCAGGTAACGTATGTAAGTCTTCATTGAAATGCCACCGCTAAACGACTTTGAAAAACTAAAGAAACGTTAAGATCACACGTCGCTGGTTCAACTCTAAGGAGTTTGCGCTTGAGCAACTCATTTCAAATGTAGCTCTCAATTCATAGGCACCTATAGTTCATGGAATAATTTATAGATAACAACACTTCGGCAAGCGGAAACTCACACCAACAATCTTGTTGAATGGTGACTGGGCCTGCGTCAGTCTACAAGTTTGCGAAACTGCCAAGAATAACCTTTCAAGGATGCTTTTTCAGACCGACTAATCTGGTCAAGTTCACTAGTTTTCCTGGGGTATGAAAAGCAAAGCTTGTTGTGGTGCATGAGTAATCAGCGTCTTCAAGGGAAACATAAGTTTTTCATTGCCCGTGAAATCAAGGGTTTTGGACCTTCAAAAGATTCTCGCATCCCTAATCTGGAAACTCTACCCCAAGTGATAGGTTTGCAAACTGAGATACGCGTACCTTTTGTAGTATGTGAAAGAACTTGTGGGGCATACGAGCAACGTTCTCGTATTGACACTTCAATGTTTTGTGCCACACTTTCAGTTGAACTTGAATCTCGTATTTTTGTCCATGATTGATTTAGTTGTGAAGCAAAGCCAACTCCACCTTTCACATTATATAAATAAAAAGGATAATTAAAACAGTTAATAGGCCAGATACTTTTTATGTTTTGGGCATGTAATCCCGTGTAAATTTTACACTATACTTTTTATGGGGTACACCGCACATATATAGCAAGTTCATCAAATGGGTATGCTATTGAAAAAAATGTGGACCCTTGATGCTCTCTAAGCTATATTCAGAAATATTAAAGCTCTGGGATGGCGAACGATGTAAATCCCGAATAAAGCAATGATGGTGAGACATCCATGATCAATCATCAAGATCGGCAGGAGAGACTGGCAGCCGGACCGACATTGGCCAATATGGAGCTCACACCCATGGAGAGCCTTCCTCCCGGAAAACGTGAACCGTGGAAGTATTGGCGATGCCTCAACCGCTTAAGAACTGGTATTGGCAGGTGTAAAACCTTGATGAGACACTGGGGGTATTCCATGGGGAGCACAAGTTGCAAATGCGGACAGGAGCAAACGATGCAACATCTACTCGAATGCCCTGACCTAAAAGCAAGGTGCTCTGCACAGGATTTGGCCGAGTTCAACGATAGAGCAAGAGCCTGCGTGATGCTCTGGGCTACGGCCGTGTGACACACGATGAAGAAGAAGATCAAGATCTGAATGCAGTGAGATTGCATCCAGACTTCGATCTGTGATCTTGCCATACGACTTAAAAAACCCGAAGCTGCGGAACCACAGTTTCCACCAACACTGTATGGGATCAATGTATTAATTGCGTTTGAATGAACACAAACTACCACCTTCACCCTGAGAGTACAGTCGGCACGAATTTGGCGAACGTAAAAAAAGCCCTCACCCATCCAACGGACTTCTAAAGTGTAGCAATGTTGCAATTGATTGTGACATTACAAATGTCTCCCTGCCAAACCGCATATGTACATGTATTAGTGTTGTAGTTTTTATGTCGTACCTCAACATTTATGATTTCTGTTATATTTTTAGGCTGACTATACAAAGACTGCTGAAGAAATGCTGCATCAACACAATTTACCTGAAGATGCTTCCGAGTTTGTAAGAGCAAAGGAATGTGCTAAAATGGCGAGTGATGTAAGTTACATGAAGACAATGTATCATAAAACTTATTTTTATAACCATGTTTTTATGGACTAACTTTTAAAAGTTATTGTACTACTTTGCTCAAACATATTGGGTGTATGAGCTTTAGAAACATGGCATATAACTTTATAGAATATCTGATTGAATTAGGGAAAATAGTTCAATCCTCATTCGGTGATTGCGAACGTCCAAGCAATAAGAGCTTAGAATGTGCAGTCGGTGGTTCCCAAATCATGGAATTATTTTATATTTTTGTGGTATTGCTTTTTATATTGTCTGATCAGACTTACTGATTTTCGACGATGCCATGTACTAAAAGTTTTCTAAACCATTGCGGTTGATTTTTTAAGCGATTATTGTTGTTTACTTTTGTGTTGTTGCTTTATTTTTGACCAAGATGGAGTATCAGAAGCAACGACAAGAAGTGATTGACAAGTACAGAGGATTCCAAACAATGGACAGTCATGATCATCCAGTTGTTCAACAAGGAATTAAGGCTGCAGAACTGGCTTCCAACGTAGGCTTTTTAAAACTTAAGCAATGAGCGTTTCTGTTGATTAATTAAGCGTGGCTGTTTTCACACATTTATTCTATAATCCAAGTCTTTGTGTTTGCTAAATTACTACAAAATACTTAGAACTACTGTAAAAAAATGTTGAATTTTCACTAATGATAAGTCAGACGCAGATTATTTCCTTCGGGAAATCAATGAGTTGTTCATCGTTGTGTACAAACAATATAAAATGTGACAAAGGAAAAGTATGAAGAGACATAAAGATTGATAATTAAACTTTTCCAAACCAAAAAGGTTTCTCACTGCTCAAGAAAAGCATGCAAGCGTCTGAGATAAAACATAAGAAGCTGCTGTTTGCTGCTTTCCTATTTTGTGATTGCATTACATCTTAATCCTTAGGTGAACAAATTGTAGGCCTATTTGACATCGTATTTTTCAAACACCTTACCTTAACATAGGTTCCCTGCATGTATGCCTGTATGGTAAATATTTTTTTAATGTGTTTGGCTCTTTTCAGTCTTTGTATAAAGAAGATTGGGAATATGACAAACAGATGATTTACTTTCCTGCGCACATCACTCCTGGCTATGAAGGGTCAGCTGACGTCAAGAAAGTGCAAAGTGACGTAAGAATATAAATGAAAAGATACAATTTATTAACGTTATAAGTATTATCGCAATGATGTCATCGAACTTCAATTATGTGTTAGCCGAACATGATGTTTGATGCATTGTTCACATTTTTCTCAGCTCCATATTAGCGTCATGCATTGCGTAAGTGTTGCTCATATTTTTGATGGGCTATAAGCGTGGCCTACGATAAGTAATACATCTCGCTTGTTTACTGCATTTATACAATGACGTATTTTTGACAGAAAATTTACAAAGAAAACTATGAAACCACCAAAAATAAGAACAAATACCAGCCAACTGAAACCGAAGGTTATAAAGTTATCAAAGAAGGAGAAAAGACATCAGGAGTAAGTTGCTCAGCGGTACCCCGAAAAGTTGCTGTTTGAGTTCTAATCAGTATTTCATTTGCTTAATATCAATGCCCTGAAGTAATGCAACCAAGATAACAACATTAATCAAAAGCAACAATATTATGAATTGTCACAATTGTTTCTTTTTCTTACACGTAAAAATACTTTAGAAAAATTAATATTGTAGTTTATTGGGATATCAAACGTTAAACAGTCAGATAAATGGTCGAATAGTTCTAGTTGTGAGATGATAAATGAAATCCTTGAACTGACGAATGGTTTATCACTTCCAGCATGTAAAAAATCAAATTCTTGAACAACAAACGTCTTCGTCGATTTCAAAATAGATATACGCTACTACTTGCGTCAGCTACTTTACAATTCTGGACGACACTTTACAATTGGTAATAACTTACACTTTCGCAATCTATTCAATATTATGTTGGCTAGAACTCCACAATCGTCTTCAACATACTTTTCGTTACAACTTCTAATCCCGATAATACACAACTCTCATCACAACTCTAATCACGCGGCTATTTATAACAGGTTTGCTTCTACCAAAAGCTTCCAGAAACTATGGTAATATTACATCACAAAAACTCATTCTTCTGATCAACAAGTTAAAGCAACACCACAACCGAATTACACAATAAATAGTTCACCTATTCTAAGACAAGAATGGGCTACACATATTGATTGTGACAATGTGACATAAATCAAACCTCTGAAGTTTATTTTACAATACCGAAAGCAGAAAGTGAGTGTAAATTCATCTTCAAAAAGCTTTCTGAGCCTTTGAAGATCTTATAGCATGATATTCAGCGATCAACATAAGGACATGTCATCTCGCCACGGACATGTCATCTCGCCATAAAAACACGAAAAAAAAATAATAAAAGTGCTCAAAAAGTCGAAAAAGATGCACCCACCACAAATGGCAATTTTCAATCATTACCGTTTAATAGTAACTTGCATAACCATTTTTAAATTGCCTAACGTTTTCGGCACGAAAATCGAAAAAGTAAATCTTAAAAAATCTTACATTTGCGAGTAAAGTCATACATATTTTTCTTTATCAATTCCCACTGAGTATCTTTACTTGTCTTGTGGTGACAAAAACGTGTTAGGTAGTCTTTGCATAATTATATTACTGGCCGAGTTTGGATTTAATGGTTGCGATCTTTCTTTCAACGCGGTACTTCTCCAGCTGTTTCCATTGATATCAACATCTTACGTCACCAATTATAGTGTTCATTTTGCTCTACTGGACATTTGCCCAAATAAACAATTGCTAGCAGACAGCAATCATTTTTTACGTCGATTTAATGTCTGCACTCTGCAGGCGTTGTAAACAGGAGTTAATTTGCTAACTTGGCTTCTGTAATCTATCACTGTTAAAAGTTTGCGTTGGCATATTATTTGCATAATTTAACGAAGTGTTTGCGTTTCTGGCAGAGCACTGTTGCGATCATTGAGAGGTAGTTTGCTAGAAAATTTTATATAGATCGGCTACAAGACCACTGTGCAGCGTGTAGCATACACTTTTCAAAATCTATATATAGACCGGGAGCCCGCGACGTCCACCCTAGGTGAAAAAGTTACCAATTTCTATTCATACAGCGATGTCCGGTGGTATGTGGGTACTCATAATCTGGAAGTCTGCCGGGCCGCCGGTGGTGGGTATGGGAATGGGGGGCATTTTTCATGGCCAAAAAATGCGCTAGGTCAGCTGAAATAGTTACCGCTTGAAACTTAGTTGGTTGTAAAGTAAATTGTTTCTAGATGATTGTCTGGTATGTGACAGACATTTTTTGTGGTGAGGGGGCTCTGACAGACAAGTTTTATACCCCCCAAAATTTGCGCTAGGTCAGCTGAAAAAGTTACCGGATAAAACCAACTGATTATTAATCTGTGAGTGTTAAGCTTCACAAAAATATATGTGACAGACAAATTTGGTGGTGGGTGTCCCCTGACAGACGACCTAAAGTAGGTGACCCCCCTAACTGAGCTAGGTCAGCTAAAATAGTTACCGGATAAAATCAATTGAAAATTAATGTGTGAGTGTAAAGCTTCACAAAAATATATGTGACAGACAAATTTGGTGGTGGGTGTCCCCTGACAGACGACCTAAAGTAGGTGACCCCCCTAACTTGAGCTAGGTCAGCTGAAATAGTTACCGGATAAAACCAATTGAAAATTAATGTGTGAGTGTTAAGCTTCACAAAAATATATGTGACAGACAAATTTGGTGGTGGATGTCCCCTGACAGACGACCTAAAGTAGGTGACCCCCCTAACTGAGCTAGGTCAGCACAAATAGTTACCGGATAAAATCAATTGAAAATTAATGTGTGAGTGTTAAGCTTCACAAAAATGTATGTGACAGACAAATTTGGTGGTGGGTGTCCCCTGACAGACGACCTAAAGTAGGTGACCCCTCTAACTTTAGCTAGGTCAGCTGAGATAGTTACCGGATAAAACCAATTGAAAATTAATGTGTGAGTGTTAAGCTTCACAAAAATATATGTGACAGACAAATTTGGTGGTGGGTGTCCCCTGACAGACGACCTAAAGTAGGTGACCCCCCTAACTTGAGCTAGGTCATCTGAAATAGTTACCGGATAAAACCAATTGAAAATTAATGTGTG
The DNA here is from genome assembly GCF_918807975.1 of Aplidium turbinatum. Classification (NCBI taxonomy): domain Eukaryota; kingdom Metazoa; phylum Chordata; class Ascidiacea; order Aplousobranchia; family Polyclinidae; genus Aplidium; species Aplidium turbinatum. The sequence continues at coordinate 26,929,472 of NC_137475.1, read as the reverse complement.
AGTGTTAAGCTTCACAAAAATATATGTGACAGACAAATTTGGTGGTGGGTGTCCCCTGACAGACGACCTGAAATAGGCCTAGGTAACCTCCAGGTTTGCACTAAGTCAATTGATAGGAGGGATTTGTTAGCTGTGCTTTTGAAGTACGGTATACTAAGTAACAGAACGTGATTTATCTACTATTCTACTTCATTTGTCTACACAAATAAAAATAGTTTCAGTGCAAGGAACTATATCAAGTGTTTTTGCATGTGCTTGGCTCACTACAATCTCAGCCAGTAAATCAACTGTTTTTTACATTGGTTTAACGTCTTCAGACGTTGAATCAATTTAAAAAATGGTTGATTTGCTGTCTGAGATCCGGTTGTCTTACTTTTAAACCTTGTAAGAAATCCGGCTGTCTTACTTTTAGCGAGTTTGGTGATTGGAATTTCACAGTCCTAGTGCAAGCTGGTCAGCTGAAATAGTTACCGGATAAAACCAATTGAAAATTGATGTGTGAGTGTTAAGCTTCACAAAAATGTATGTGACAGACAAATTTGGTGGTGGATGTCCCCTGACAGACGACCTGAAATAGGTCTAGGTAGCCTAACCCCTTCCCTTTTTGCACTAAATCAATGACAGGAGTTCCCGCTAAAAAAAAAACTTGAAGAAGTGTTTTGTTTTATGTGTGCACAACAGAAAAGAAGTATTAGTATTACGTATAACAGGCCATTTAACTACTAATGGAATACTGGAATAAAAATGATGCAAATTGAGCAATCAGCCAACTTGGGTTAGGGTTAGTTAGATCTATAATAACAGTCACTGTTAAGGATAGCCTATTAATACTTGAAAAGTTTTTGTCTGAATTTTTCGTCAACACTGAACAGTCTAGTCTATATAAGAAAAAATGTTTGGCAATGGTGGTGAGTCATTGACTAAAAAAATAATTCCAAGTCAGATTCATCTTCCGAGTCGGAATCTGCGCTCCACTGTTCATCACAACTCTCAATGTCATCCTCATCACTTCTTTTCTCCGATTTACTAAATAGCTTAGATGGTATAGCTGCGCCTTCAAACCAGCCTGGAATGATAACTTCATTTGTTTTTGACCAGCTATAGTAGTGACATTTTCTCGTTTTCTTTAACAATTCTGTGATTGCGTAATTGTTTCGCGGCATGCCGGCATCTTCGACTTGTTCTGAGCCTGCAAGATATCTTAACTCTGTTACAGAAGCAGGTCTCTGTGTAACTGTGACACAACATCTTTTTATGGCACTTTTTGAGTTCCGAAAGCCAAGTATTCCTTTTACCTGCGACGCAGCGTCCCTATTCGCAGTTTGCTCTAAAGACAGATGGACTGCCGTCCTAGAGTAATCCTTTTTGGTACGCCTAACTGAGAAAGCACCATTATCCAGTATAGCTCTCAGTTTCGGATCCGCGTTTTTTAGTTTGTTGTAGAACAACGATCCCCATCTTGCATAATTTAGACAATTCAGAGCGAAATATATAACCATGTAACCACTTGCGTCGTTCATCCTGACGCATCTCTGCACTTTTCGATAGAGTCGGTTTATTAAGAACACGTAGGACCAATCACGTAGAACCTATAGTGTCCAGAACTGATAGGTTTCACTAAACACTTCATTCATAGACCTATAAAAGCATTCTTTATACTTTTCCCGATGTTCGGTGACGACTGGATTGGCCAAGCATACTTCTACTTTATCAGGGTCACTTAGAATAGTGGACATGACTTGCTGGAAGTTGTCAATTTCATCTGCATCTAAAGTTGTTAAGAATCGATCGTATAGCTTTCTTTCCATGACGTTGGCTGTAATTTCGTGCACACGAGTACAGTAGCCTACACCTGTTGTAAAATTTTCTGTAATGAACCCTTGTAATGATCCCTCGGCAAGGATCTTTGACTCCGACAATATGGACTCTATCCCGCAATCATTTATGAAGATTCCTTCTGCTCCGAAAAATGCAAGATCTATGTGGAAATTCCCAAGCATAATGAGGAGATTGTCAAAAAGAGGAGGGGTTTCAATGGCTTGAATGGAGTAGGCTTTTTGTGTAACCAGGGGTGTGCATTGTGCAAGAGCTACGTCATGCGTCACCACGGCGTATTGTTGGTGAGTTTCAGTTGCAACCTTCATGGTTCTAACCAGTAACCAGTCTTTCTTTAACAACGTTATTGTTGGTTGGTAATCTTGTTATTGGGTCCATGTAACATATTCGCTGTAGCGGTAGACAATCCACTCTATTATTGCTCATGAAACCAGCATAGAGTGGAGTTGCAACATCTCTACTTTTGCTGAACCAATACATATCTAGCGGCTTCATTTTGCATGTCAAGATGGACTCTTTCTCCATTATTTCCTGAATATAATCAGATGCTTCTCCCACGGAACGTGATTTTTACTTTCTTCCTGTGCTAAAGCGAAGTATGCAAATTCCGGCTCTAAACTTTTCACATCATTGTAGTTAATTGTGTGGCCTTCCCTGTTAGGTATCTGCAAAGTTAACTTGGAACCTGTCATTGCTTCTAAACCAAGTATTGTGTGCTTCCATGGCTTTACATGACCTCGACTGACGTTATACACAGCATCTGACTACATTGATTCAGGGATTCCTAAACAAACCGGGATGCGAAACTCCGTTTGTCCGCTTAACAACAGTAGGGCTAACGCTAAACAGCGCTGCAGCTGTTTTTAAGCATATATTTGATGCAGAACTTACTGCAGTTTCTGTTTCAAACATTCTAGAAACACTAGTATTGGTATTACATAGACTGGAAGCACTATTGGTTGATTACAATTTTTTACATCAAAAAACTATTATAAAAACAATAATTCAAAAGTCAAATAAAGGTGAAAAACTACTTCTTAGAATATTAAAAACACATAATAACAAATCGAATACGAAAACGTAGAGGTTTAAGCTGCAGTTTTGTTGGAGCTGGTACTCGTAATTTTTCGAAGCTTTCTAGACATCATTACTGGTGTTTCATGTTTTGGTGCGTTGAGCCGTTTGAGTTCGTTTTTGGAAAAACAGTTAAAAACTATCTCCAAAATAAGTTCAATATTACAATGTCCTCCTACGCAGTTCTGGCGCAGCATAGCACAATAATGGACAGACTCGTGCGCAACATTTTTCACGGCTGCTATATATGCAGAGCGCTGATTAGAAACTGATATCATTTTAGATTTGGCACCTTCATCCGATATGATAGCAGTATGACATTGTACAGCTAGCGTGGTTACTGCAAAACAGAATTCAGAAGGCACTGACAACCCCCTCGGTCTGCCATTTTGAATAATTTGGAGTGGTCTTCTGACTCACAATCAGGAAATGAAGGGACATTCTCGCTTTTGATGAGATCTTTGCAGCATTCACATTTCCGTCGGTTCATTCACAGTTCCTAAAATTGCAATGAGTAGTCTTGCCAGTAGCCTACAGCCTCTTACCTGCTAGGGTATTGATTTTGTGCTGGTCAGGTACTAACTGGCTTGTTCTACCTAATCTGCTGTGGCTTTTAATTTATTCTTGTAATTTTCCAGTACAGCAGTGAATAAGAACAACGAAACGTGAACTGCTGTCTAGCATCTGCTTACTATTGACAAAACCACATGTCACCGCCACGCGCGCACTGCGCGACATGATGATAGCACTACTGTTGTTACGATCCTAAGCGGATAATCCGTAAGTTTCGCATCCCGGTATGTTTAGGAATCCCTGCATTGATTCAACTTTTCTTTCCATTGTGTCTGTGTGAGAATCACTGAATTTGGATTTCAACCCACATAATTGTGTGGTAGGCTATAGAAGAGTTGCAATCATTCAGGAAGTTTTGGGGCCATATCCTTCAAGCTCTCTACGATTGTTGGATTTGGGGTTTTGGTTTTGAGTAGCTCGTAAGCTCTTAAGTAAGTCAATATTTCACCTCGTGAGAGAAGTGCCACTGCACGAATCTGATCATCTTGATTGGCACTATAATCACCTATCAGAGCATATTTTTCTTCTTGGGCGGAGAGAAGTGAGGTGTAAATAAAATTGCCTACTTATTGTTAGTGCTTTACCAAACTTATGAGAAATTTTCCTCACAAGGTTCTGCGTGGTGTTAGACCATAGCTCAACATCATTTCCTCCATTTACCAAATACTCATCTTTGTAAAGATTAAATAATATTGAAAATAGCATTGGCCTTTGTTTTTGCATCTCTTCCTCAACAAATTTGCATATTATTAGGAAAGGAAGGTTGTGAGTTTGGCAAAATGAAATATTCCAGTTTGTGGTGGTTTGGGGATTGCTTTTAGTCTCTCTATCAAAATGAACCCGGCAAGACTTGTGATACTCTGCTTCTTTGGCAATTAAGTCCACACCACTACGAATTAGTGATTTAATCGTTTCGTTTTTAGAAAACACTGCTCTTGACTTAATGATTCGCATCCATCCATCGTTGAGACCTTAACGGTATTTTCTTCTTTATTTTTGTGTTTCTTTGCTTGGGACAGCAAAATATGCAGGATCATTTCAATAAACCTATTTTGTCCGACTAAGGGAGCGAGCTTCTGCATCTTGTTAGGGAGCGAGCTTCTGCATCTTGTTAGGGAGCGAGCTTCTGCATCTCGACTTTAGCAGAAGATAAAGCAACTGCCTTAGGTTGAAATGTTCTTTTAACTGCTGTACAGGTAAACGTTTTGTGACATGACTGATGAAAGACACCCATGGGTAATGCAGAGGAACTTGTCTGGATGATTTTACGTGTGGTGACAGAAAAGCAATCGGATGATAATAATTGTAGTCGAATGCTTGCAATGTTTTTCCATGACCGTTTTTTTTTCATTGATTCAACGTCTGCAGACGTTGAATTAATGTAAAAAATGGTTGATTTGCTGTCAATGTTTTTTCGAAAGGTTGCTTTTTACACTGTTTTTATATCATATTCTTCAACTTAGCCCACTAATATTTATCCATACTCGTTAGATCGCCAATTTGTTGCGTAGCTTAAACTGAATTGTCACTGGCTGCCTGTTTGAAAAGTCTTGTTCATAGAATAACGGTTTGGAGGAATAAAAAACGTAGAATACTTAATTATTTATTTTTGTGATGTCATATAGTAGCTTAAAGTAGGGAGTTTCGAAAAAAGTGTTCATTCATGTTAACAGTGTATCACATAGCTAAATGGTTAGGGTATAATGCTATAGTCAGATGATCAAGTGCTTTAAGGAGTGAATTGTTAGTAATGTGTCGTTGCCCACTGTAACACAAAAGCAAATAATCCTTTTCAAACTAATTTAACAGCTTGCACTAGGACTGTAAAATTCCAATCACCAAACTCGCTAAAAGTAAGACAGCCGGATTTCTTACAAGATTTAAAAGTAAGACAACCGGATCTCAGACAGCAAATCAACCATTTTTTAAATTGATTCAACGTCTGGAGACGTTAAACCAATGTAGAAAACAGTTGATTTACTGGCTGAGATTGTAGTGAGCTAAGCACATGCAAAAACACTTGATATAGTTCCTTGCACTGAAACTATTTTTATTTGTGTAGACAAATGAAGTAGAATAGTAGATAAATCACGTTCTGTTACTTAGTATACCGTACTTCAAAAGCACAGCTAACAAATCCCTCCTATCAATTGACTTAGTGCAAACCTGGAGGTTACCTAGGCCTATTTCAGGTCGTCTGTCAGGGAACACCCACCACCAAATTTGTCTGTCACATATATTTTTGTGAAGCTTAACACTCACACATTAATTTTCAATTGGTTTTATCCGGTAACTATTTCAGCTGACCTAGCTCAAGTTAGGGGGGTCACCTACTTTAGGTCGTCTGTCAGGGGACACCCACCACCAAATTTGTCTGTCACATATATTTTTGTGAAGCTTAACACTCACACATTAATTTTCAATTGATTTTATCCGGTAACTATTTTAGCTGACCTAGCTCAGTTAGGGGGGTCACCTACTTTAGGTCGTCTGTCAGGGGACACCCACCACCAAATTTGTCTGTCACATATATTTTTGTGAAGCTTAACACTCACAGATTAATAATCAGTTGGTTTTATCCGGTAACTTTTTCAGCTGACCTAGCGCAAATTTTGGGGGGTATAAAACTTGTCTGTCAGAGCCCCCCCACCACAAAAAATGTCTGTCACATACCAGACAATCATCTAGAAACAATTTACTTTACAACCAACTAAGTTTCAAGCGGTAACTATTTCAGCTGACCTAGCGCATTTTTTGGGCCATGAAAAATGCCCCCCATTCCCATACCCACCACCGGCGGCCCGGCAGACTTCCAGATTATGAGTACCCACATACCACCGGACATCGCTGTATGAATAGAAATTGGTAACTTTTTCACCTAGGGTGGACGTCGCGGGCTCCCGGTCTAATAGTGTTAAAGTTTTCAGCATATGTGCAACACCACGATGTTTTGTATTAGGTAAATTATGATCAGTGTCAGTCTTTTGGGCTTTACTTGTAGACATTGTAAAGTCACCAGTTTTTGTATTTCTTTTTTTTATTTCAATTCACACGTCGCCCGTGTACTAGATTAAATACAAAGAAGAATACGAAAAGAACAAAGGAAGAAATCACACTGAGATTCCAGAAACACCAGAGATGGTTTTATCGAAAGAGCTTCGATCGGTACAAAGCAAGAAATTGTACACAGAAAAGTCTAAGGAATTACAAAAAGATGTCAACGTTGGCCCAGGTGAAATGTTACAAAGTTGTTGTCGAAGTAATAACCACACTCGGTTTTCAAATACAATGAATCGTTGTCATCAACTCTATGAGGGTATTGTCCATAATAGGCTATCAGACATTCTTTGATAACTGCATACATCTTCTTGTCCAATGCCGATTTTATTTCCCTTCTGGATGAATAACAGACAAAAAAGTGAATGTTATTACTTATTTGTTCTTTGATACTTTTGGCGAGTGGTTGTTATCTGCACGTTATTGCGGGCATATAATTACAGTAGGCTATATAGTTGTAAAGGAGTAGGCTACTGGCTTATGCGCCAAATTGTCTACAAAGGAGGTTGTACCACGCAGTTTTTTGCTCGTGAGACGAATACTGTAGCCTACTATGTTCTTGCATTTTTTAAGTGGACGCGTTCTTGAACCGGTTTAAAATTTTCAGCTCCTTTTAATTGCTTTTTTCTCTTACTATCACTGACTTTTGGATAAAGGCGTTAGTTTTTCATAGAGTATTTGAACCAGCTTGGGCTACAGAATATGTTATCGTAGTAGCTACAGTATGTTAATTTACCCAGATATCGAATGGGCTCATGTGCGCATGCAAGATAAAAATCTCAGCTGTGAAGCTTTATTGTTTGTTTTTTTACTGTAGATATTCAAGAAATTGATCACGCCATGAAAGTACAAAAAATGTCGTCTTCTGAACCTTACACCGCTGAGTATAAGAATGTCATGTTGGGAAAGGGAAGAAGTGATCCAGAGCACTCTTATCCCGAAGTTCAACATCATCGCAACTTACATAAGATGACAAGCAAGGTACTGATGCCTTGTCACTGTGCGTTCAAATTGTGAATAATAGGAAACAACAAAAATAATAGGCCTATTTAGTTTTGCCCGTTTTTCAGCCATTTTCAAAGACTAGTGGTCTGACGTTTAAACTTGTTCGATCCAGACTTTTGATGCAAACAAGTCACGAGGTGGCTGGTTTCGCAGTTAAATACTGAAAAACATAAGTTTGTTGTAGATTTATTTGGTCAATTGTTTGTGTGGAAAATCTTTCCGAGAAATCCATTATGTGTTCTGATATTACCTTGAAATTGTATTGACTTACTGAAGCTAAATGCAGTTGTAGAGTTTAGAGTTAATTCCTCTCTGTTTTCACGGTGATTGGTTTTATACCAGTTTTATAGAACTTTTTGGTACAAGGATGTCAAAAATTGCTTATTTCTGAAAAGGTATTCATAACTTATCACAAAACTGTTAACCACCAAATGAAATGGAATAAATTTTGCATAAATTCTTAAAATATCAATTATGTTGAGTCAGTGTTCCGGTTTTAGTACAATCAATTGAATTTTTAAGTATTGACTGATCAAATCCAATCATTGTTGCGTATGGAGTTGATGAATTTGTTGCACAATAAGTTTGTAGGCCTACATGTAATAATGTTAAAGTTGCACCACTAATAAGCTTAATACAGAATGGGACTGTTCATCAGGCATTATAATTATAGATTTTTTTTTGCGTTCTTCTGGTGACTGTAGACTAGATCATTACAAGATATTGAAATAATAACTAGCTTTTATTTCCGACGTTTCGTCACTCAGCACGACAGACTTTATCAAAGGGCTAATATAGTCTTGATAAAGTCAGTCGTGCCAACTGACGAAACGTCTGAAATAAAAAGCTAGTTATCATTTCAACATTTTGTGATAGTCTAGTCATGGCTACCTAGAGATACGGCTTGATTTGTCACATTTTGCAAAAATTTCCAGATTGTGCCAACTTTGGGCAAATGTTTAAATGAATTTTTCTAAAAATTATATTTTTACACTTTTTGATTCGAAGATTTTAGTCAGACTGTAAATTTTTCAATAACAGTCTGATTAAGCGTTTTTCAACTTACTTTTTTTTATTTTCTACTGCTTCCCCAAGGCAACAAAAAGCTTTTATATCATTAACACACAGCAAAAAGTAAAAATTCTCAGAAAATATCACCAAACACTAGCAGTAGCTGTAATCAAAATCTGCAAAATGTGAAAAATCAGGCCGCATCTCCAGGTGGCCATGATCTAGTCTACAGTCACCAGAATAACGCAAGAAATTAATCTATAATAAACTTACTGTTAGACTATTTTTTATTATTTGATACCTAAGTACCTTGAAAACGCGATCAATCCGAACAGCCGGATGAAGAAAACACCAATATATGAAAACAAATACGTCCTGAAGTCACCTATCCATACAAATACAGCAGTTAATTTGCATTCATTACTTTTGTTTTGAATCTTGTGTATTAACAGAACTATTTTTAACCAAGCCAAGTTATAAACTACACTTTCTATGATTTAACAGGCGGAATATGAAAAAGACAGCGAGAAATCTAGACATACACACAATCTTCCTTTGGATTACCCTGAGTTTGTTCGAGCAAAGGAAAGCGCTAAAAATGCCAGTGACGTAAGTTTTTCCAAAGTCAGCAGTCAACGGAGATTTTAGGTTTACTTTTGTTTATATAGTTTTCAAAACTCTTTTTAAAAGCGTTGCAATACACAACACGAAATAATAGAATTCTTATAATGTGTGACATAGCCTTACGAGAGTAAAACATTTTGGAGAGGGCAAACAAAAATTTCTCAAGTTTTGTTTTTGCAAATATACATTCTAAAACGCAACATTACTCACAATGTCTGAGGTGGTGTATAGTCTGGTTCTCAAACTGTGGTACGCGTACCACTAGTGGTACGCGGGAGCTTTCCAAGTGGTACTTTGCTATGCCACACTTTTGTTGAAAATGCTCTCAGAAGGCACCAAATTCAAAGTAATTTTTCAAAATTTTCTGGGGGTGGACCCCCAGATCCCCCGCCGTTGTGTGTTGCCTTCGGTAAAGTCAAACCTCTCCTTTCAAAACTCCTGGCTATGCTACTGGGTGGTATGCAGCGCTAGTGAAAGTTGCTAAGTGGTACGCAATCAGTAAAAGTTTGAGAACCACTGGTCTAATACAAGAGTCGGAAACAAGAGGACTATAAAAACTACATTTTTGGAAATGTATTTCCGTAAGAGCCTTATAATGCTTTAAAACCCTTAATACAACTAACATGTAGTGGCAGGTGATGAGTTGTAAAAATGGGGCCATGTGTGGAAGATTAGAAAAACAGCGGGACCTCGCCCAGAAAAGTTTGAAAAAACACATTTATTTAGGTGCATTTTGAGCGTATTTTCAGCTTTAAATGGTCATCGTCGTCGTCGGCTCCAGCTCGTGTCCTAGCATTGGTTTCGTCTTCAAATTGAATTTGGCTTTTGATGGTGATGTCGTATGTGGCTCTGGAGGCCCAGTCTATGATGGAAAAGACGTGGGCAAAAGTCACATTTTATGGAGGGTGGGGACGTGGTAGTTTTAGCTTTGTTTTGGAGCCCACCCATTTTAATTTGTTTATTTTTTTTTGCCTATTTGAAATGAAAAAAGTAGTAAATGTTGCTATAGAAGCTCAATGTTATATCTTAAACTACGTAAGGCCTTTTTACCGCTTCAAAAACGCTAGTTAGTGGGACCACTTCTCTGTTTAGGTGCCCACTGCCCACCCTTATTCATATTTAGTTGGTGCAGCGTTTTTTGGCACTTTAATATATTATTATTATTTATTTGCATCGGACAAGAATGTCCATATTCAAATCACACAAAAAAGAAAAATACATAAGTAAAAGACATAGACTACAGTAGTATACACGCAGCTGCGGCGCATAAGTAATTGAAATGAAATTACAAGCACATTTGTTCAAATTACCAACCAGTAAGATTTAACGTTAACAAACGATGACTGTTGATATCTTTGTGCCTTGGCAGCCAACAAGGTTAGGTAACAGCATGCATAGTCTTATTGTAATGAAGGCAGTAATTCGATTTACGATAGCAGTCAAAACCTCATCAGGGAGACAACGATAGAGTTGGACCACGATTCGCACCTTCCAACAATGTTACTATATACTGCTTTAAAAACTCGACATTTTATAGCTTAGTTTGCATCCATCGGTATTGTATTGTTGATCATCATTTCGAATGACTATGTTAAATCAGCGAAACCAGTAAATTTATGTTATTTTGTTAAATTTACAAAAAGAAATAATAGCCCACTACGCTCTCGCTTTCTTGGAAAATCTGCTCTTAACGGTTGATAGCATAAGACTTGTCCAACATTAAATGCTTATGAAACGACGAAGATGTTCAATAATACCATCCAGAAGCGTTGACAGGGATTATCCAGCGTATAATTTGTATTCTAGAGAATTTTTATTTTTTAATGCTAAAACATTTTAGCAAGGAAGAGCTTCCATACGTAGGGAAACTCGACGTTGCCAAATTTTGTTATAACCACAATGTTTAAGTGGGCTGTTCTGCGTTTAACCCAGCGTCTTATTTTTTTTTAGAGATGGCCCTTTTCATTGCCACGTTATCCTCTGAAAACGGCCTGTAAAATCTTTTCATTATTTTATTTAAACTCCATAGTCCTTTACATTGTTATGCAGTCAGAGATGGAGTCCCAACAGATTGTGGAGTCAGTCTGATATTTTTGATCCGAATTCATAACCTATGGTTTGAAAAACATTTTAAGCATCTTTAATAAAAGTAAAGGCCCACTAGTGAATTAAGGAGGGAGGGGAAAGGGACGATATGGTGCTCCCGCACGGCCATGTACAGTAGGGTATAGGCCTTCTTTTTCGTTACATGCAGTATACTTAGAGTGCGATAATGTTTGTTCAAAGTACCGTAATAATACGCAGTCGATATTTAAACTTTCGTGTTATACTTTAATCTTAGGACATTGCTTGTTAATCTAACTATTACAGTTTTTACTTATCCGTTTAGGCCTATTATCATGCTTTTCATATTCACATATCTATTTCGTTTAAAAGTACAGTGACATAGCCTACGCAAAGATCGTGAGAGTTTATATTTCACCAACAAATAGCCTCGGTTACCTTGGTCAGAGTATAAAATATAGGATTAGGCTACTCTTGATAAAAAAAAATGCTAAGTTATATCGCACACTCTACTCCCCCAGTAACAAAATCCTGCGTAGCCTACGCCACTGAACGTAGGCTAGAGTCAATACGGGTGGTTCATTGGGTTGAGTAAGTTCACCACGTCGTCTACGCAAAACATTATATGCGACGTCAAGAGTTTTATATCACTTTTGTTTTGTTTTCAATACAAGATCTATTTGAAGGAGTAAACTAGTTGCTGCAAACTAAAAAATTATCGTCCATGCAAGCTGAGTATGGCAGGCTAATCTTACACAATATAATCTTCTGGTTATTATTGGCAAATAAGTATTTTTTCAATTCGTTTTCGTTTCGAATCGCAAAACATTTCGAATGGCTCCCTCCTTGAGAAAATCTTGCGTACGCCACTGACTACATGCAATAGTTTCCAAAAGCGATGACAATACACTTTAAAGACATTTTAAAATATCAAGACTATTTCATAAATTATATCAATTATGCAAAGCTTGTAAACTAGGGAGATGTCGAAACATCATGGTAAAATTAATTTGCCTAAATAACTGGACATTTATGTCAAATTAGCAACGTTTTATTTTCTGCGTAAAAGCGACTACCCTTCCTCCCCCTGCTCCCCATCTCCTACGGCTATGATCAGTGAAAGTTACAATGCTAAAAATATACAATTTTTATTTTCACAAAAATTACAATCTTGCACTTAGGTCGAATACCAAAAGCAACGGAAAGAGGTGATTGACAAGTACAGAGGATTCCAAACAATGGACAGTCATGATCATCCAGTTGTTCAACAAGGAATTAAGGCTGCGGAACTGGCTTCTAATGTTAGTTGAACTCTTCTGTTCAGACAAACTCGTATGCCCAGCTGTATAACTTGTTGAAATATTATAAATAAACTAGGGTAAACAAGTCCAACCACGATTAATCTCTGCCTGTTTCATAGTGGGGAACTATTTTTTTAGTAACTATTTGTTTAGTAAGCAACTATTTTTTTATTAGTAGTACTAATTCCATCATTGTCAATACGAAAAAAATAAGCTTGTTTGCTGTTTGTTGAATATTGCAATCGCTCGTGAAAATTGATACTTGAATCTGATACTTTTGTTGAAGTTATCGACTTCTCTTTTTTTTGTGTACTTCAGAGCTTTTTGCAGATTTCATGTCAGGGTTAACCAGGTTGTTTCTCAATTTGTTGTGGTAAGCATTGAGCTTGGTATTGACCACTCCTTCAAAAAGTATTAGGCTGGTTGTATTGTATTTATAAATAAGGTTTTTCTTCTTTTAACTATCAGGCCATGTACAAAGAGGATTGGGAATATGACAAACAAAATATCTACTATCCCGTGCACATGACCCCTGGCTATGAAGCAGCAAGCGATGTTAAGAAAATACAATGTGATGTAAGTAGGAAAATTCATTATTACAATGCAATGGACTGTTATAACGGAGCGATGAAATTGCAGTCTATGACATTTTATTTGTAACAGAAAACATACAAAGGAAGATTTGAGAAAGAAAAAGATAAGAATCGGTACGATATCACTGACACTGAGAGGTACAAGTCGATGAAAGAAACTGACCATGTTTTATCTGACGTAAGAAGTGATATATCTGACGAAATATTTGTGGAATGATTATACTATTTTAATGCTTAGCTTATATTGTAAACACGTTCAAGAATTATCTTAGTTTTATACACGCTAGAATAGTTGGTTAAAACATCTAACTTTGCAAGTAAAGGAAGAGTATCATGAATATGAATATTACGATATGATAACGTTGTTTCCCACCGAACAAACTGGTGACATTCGACCCATGCAGACGACTTGTTTTGCGACACATGCTGTACTTTTAAAGATCGATAACTTCAAATTACCTTTAAGGCAAATAAAGGTTAAGATAAATGTTACTGTAGAAAACGCTAATCTTTATGATTCATGAAGTTTCAAAGGAACCATGCAAGGATAGCATCGACCTTTTCTTTGCATACCACCGTCCACCGTGCATGCTTACCATTGTCACTGCCTGTCGATTGTTTGACAATTTTGTGTACTACTTTATAATAAAATTATTTTGCGCAATAAACGTTTTTGTTTTTTCAGACAAAATACAAGGAAGAGTATGAAAAGAACAGAGGAAGAAATCACACTGAGATTCCAGAAACACCAGAGATGGTTTTATCGAAAGAGCTTCGACCAGTACAGAGCAAGAAATTGTACACAAAACAGTCTAAGGAGTTGCACAAAAACGTACATATTGGAGCAGGTATGTTCTTGTACAACAGTTGAATTTCGATTACATGAGCGTGAATCCCTTTTGAATCTTTGTTGTGTAAACGACGTCTTTGATTTCAACTTAACAAGTTCACTCATTTTCATATGACAACATCTGCTGCTCGACTTTGTCAAGAAATCAATCACTTCTTAGCACTTTTTCCAAACAGCTTTTTTGCAGCTCCTAGGAGCAAGAATTTAAAGACTTCAACGTGTTGCGTATTTTACCTTGTGGGGTCGGGTTTTAATTGAGATGCGTGATCTAAAATTTAAATGAAGTTTACATATGTTTTGCTAGACTTACAGGAAATAGCACACACCCTCACTGCTCAGCAAAGGGCTTCGGATCATGTCTACAAATCCGACTATAAGACGAATGTTGTTGGAGCTGGTCCCAAAAATCCAACTACTTCCTATCCTGAGTATGAGCGTTTACGAGAAGTCAACAAGATTATCAGCGTGGTAATCCACATTTTCTATCGTGTATATTAACTTGAATGCTAAATATTTTTGTGCTGGCAGAAGTAGGATCAATTCATCGTCAAAGAAATGTTAGTATTGCAGACAAACTGTTTGCCGAAAACCTACTTTGTCGACAATGAAGTTCGAATAAAAAACTCTGTGAACCAAAGTCACGTTACGCCGCGGCATTCTTTGTTGCTAAAGGCTTTCTTTAATGTGTTTATTATTATTTTCCAACAATTTGAAGTGATCTATCGTCTGAAGATTTTAGAGAAACTTAGGCTATACATGGCCACCTGGAGATGGTCATGGGCCATGGGCTATATTAATGAATATTAGTTGCTGATGTGACAACGAATGCTGTTTTACTTTCAACAACAAAGATCATCTATATGTAGCAGTAACCACGATGACGCAAATGTAATTGAGCGCAAATGACACAACATTTGTAATAAGCTGAAGTTTTACTTTCGAAAAAAAAAAACAACTTTCGAATTGATGATGTTAAATCACTTAAGCGATGTAAAGGACGTTACCAACCAGAAGAGCAATCCAGGAATTTCTAAAAAGTGCATTTCAATTACAACAATAAAGCAATTACTTTATAACACTAGTATAAAGAAATAATTCTCTTGATAACTCAACGAAAGCAACTTTTCAGGATTTCGAGGGGAATCGTGTCAAAATATTTTTGTTACGCAATGATCTCTTGTTTTTGATCTTTAATGTCTAGCCTCTGTACCACAAAGACGCTGAAGCTATGATGCATCATCACAATCTTCCTTTGGATTATCCTGAATTTGTTCGAGCCAAAGAAGCGGCTAAGAATGCCAGTGACGTAAGTTAATTGATAATACAGTGAATTGGATTTGTGGACTGAAAAGTTCTCTGCAATCAATTTATTTTTATTTTAAACGTTCATTTAAAATATATTTCTTCGAAGCGTTTTTGTACACGAAATGATGTTCATACACAGATGGAATACCAAAAGCAACGACAAGAAGTGATTGACAAGTACAGAGGATTTCAAACAATGGACAGTCATGATCATCCAGTTGTTCAACAAGGAATTAAGGCTGCGGAACTGGCTTCTAACGTATGTTTGGAATTTTCCAACTGCTGTTGGCATGAAAATTTTGTTAGTTTTAACACGATTGTCGAAAAACTAATCTAAATCTATCAAATTGAAACTAGTCTCAAGCTGAAATGCACACTATGAAGGATTTAAAATAAAGTGGTACTGTATTGACAATATACTTACAGGCCTAAGCAAGCATATTTCGCAGTCAAATGTATCTTTGTGTATTAAAATACTATATTAGTGATTGAAACCGTGTAATCTTCAAGCTTGTATTGGAAGTTTGTTTGGGAAGAAAAATTATTCACCCCAGTAGTGCCCTATATCCAAACAAATAGAGGGTAACTGTGGTCTGATTAACAACATCAACAAGAAAATTAAGGCATTTTGGACACACAGCAATACGCAACCATTGGAAAATTTAATGTTGACTGGGATGGTGCAAGGCAAACGAGGAAAAAGGACGACAAAAAATGCAATATTTTGACCTTATGTTGAATATGTAACATCGTCTTTAGGGGCGTAGAATGAATATTTATAATAAAAAAATATATATATATTTTATACTGAGCCTTTTTCACCTTATGTTGCAACAAGTTGTATTGCTAAATGTTTTGGTTGCATAGTACTACACTTTTCTAAACTATAAATCCTAAAATTTGATTTATACTGTAGTTGGAAGCAGCAAAGTTTTAAAAACATGAAATTTTTGTTCGGTGGTCATTAGGCATTGCGGGAAAATGTTTTTGTACAACTGTGTTTATTTGTATTTATGAAATTTTCAAACTTTTACATGTAGTAGGCTAGTTATACGTTCTTATCAAACAGACTGCTTACAAAGAAGATTGGGAATATGACAAACAAATGATTTACTTTCCTGCGCACATCACTCCTGGCTATGAAGCGTCAGCTGACGTCAAGAAAGTGCAAAGTGACGTAAGTTCATTTTTAAGTGGTATTAAACAATTTCTAAAACCTCTACAGCCTGTTTCCCCCTAAAAGGGAGATCATCAGAAGGTCCTGGAGAGCGGGAATCTCGTTCAACCAAAGGCTTTCTGATGATCCCCCTTTTACTGTAGGGTGAAACAGGTTGTAGAGGTTTTAGAGATTAATAAACTGGCTTTTTGCTTGGCACTGAGCACTTTTTGTAGTATTAATGGTATTTATTGTTGAACAATTTATCAATTATTTTGTTTTTTGAAGAGTTAAGCAATGTTTCATTTTATTTGAAAGGTCACCTACAAAGAACATTTTGAAAAAAATAAGAATAAGAACAAATTTCTTGTGACCGAAACCGAGAGATACAAGATGATAAAGGAAAATGATCAAACCTCATCAGATGTAAGTTTGTTTTTTTTATGAACACTTTTGTGGTGAAATGTGCTTTTTCTAAAGTTATTGCTTTTTAACAATTGTAGTTTTCTAATTTTATTGGTTTATCCTTAATATGTTTTTGCTCAGGTAAAATATAAATCAGAATACGAAAAGAACAGAGGAAGAAATCACACTGAGATTCCAGAAACTCCAGAGATGGTTTTATCGAAAGAGCTTCGACCTGTACAAAGCAAAAAATTGTACACAGAAAAATCGAAGGCAATGCAAAAAGATGTAAAAGTTGGTGCAGGTTGGTTACAAAGCTCGCAACCGTTCTTAATTGTAGAGTGGTACTACTACTACTTCGATACCGAGCCATGGCATACTCGGTGGCATTGCACGCGGCATATTCAGTTGAACTTACTCAAACAGAATATTCTATTGAGCCTTATGACGTTGACAGTAGGCATGATTAATGTTTTAGTCGAAATTTTATCTTGTTTCTGACCAGCGGAGCGATTCTCATATGTTGTTTTTATGGTGAAAAGTGATAAATTTCAAGAAAATTTGTTGTTTTTTGGTAATATGCGCAAAAGCAAAATACTGACCAAGATACCTCTACGGTCTACCCAACGTCAAGCACTTTTCACACTAACAAAGAATTTTTTTGTTTTAAGACGTACAAGAAATAGCTCATGCGGTGAGCAGTCAAAAGTTATCTTCAAGTCAAGAATACAAAGCTGATTATGACAAAACTATGGTTGGAAAGGCGCCAATAGATGTCACTACAGCCTATCCTGAATACGATCATCTCCGTAAGGTTTCCGCGCAGTCAAGCAATGTAAGTTGCATTAAAGTTTCCTGCCTGCTAATATCTGTAAAATGTTTAAACGTAATCTTCAAAAATAAGCTGCTGCAGACAAGACGTGATTACGAAAACATAATACCGGGAAATGTGAAAAAGAGAAAACCACAAAAATGGGAGCATGATGACATGAACAAAAGTTGAGGTAACAGCTGAAGAATAAAAACGCCAATAACAAAGGAACGGAAAGACATTGCTACTAATAACTGGTGGACTTGATTTTGGATAAAGTAGAAGTTTTAAGGCGATGCGTGATCAAATACTGATAGGTGCTCGCCTTGTTCTCTTTGTGATACAAAGATTCAAATCAGCCAGAAGTTATCGAGCGACAATGTCTTGGACTTTTCGACCTCAGATGATCGGTGTGCTGCTGAAAGAATACTGTTTATTTTATTTGGAAATGCGATTTCATTATCTAACAATCACTTCCGCAATTAGCCCAAAATCCAAAATATCTCATTAGAAACATGATTATTTATTTGGGCTGATGACAAAATAGTTTAAAAAATATAATTTATCAAAAATCTGTTTGCAGAAATTTCAAACCCTTTCGGGTTTTCATGACGATTTCTTATTGTTATTGGCAGAAGATGTGTGTTGCTTCTATTGAGTCTAAAAAATGCTCTCGTGTGAAGGCCAACCTTTTTTGTTTTAAATAATTCCTTTTGGTTTGACAAAAAACGTTGGTCTTAATTTTGCACTGCTAAAACCAAAAAGAGTCAACTTTTCAAGACCACGATCGCGTGGTACAAAAATATTTTGAGATATTTTATTTCGTTTTGACTCAATTTTTTTTTATCCTAATTGTTTTATTTTGCAAAAAATGTTCGTTTTGTTGCTTCCAAAAATATCGTTTTGCTTTCAAACAATTCTACCACTCACTTAAACGACTAATCAGTAAAGGAACAAGTAGACTTATTATTCTAAGAGAGCAGTTGAAAAAATTTAGTGCCAACTAAATAAGACAACCATAGGCATACGAAGCCGAGCAGCGTCATCAAGTTTAACATATTCAAGTTTATTATATTTACAGAAACACAAAAATAAGACAAAAAACAAACTTTTTGTGATTCTTCGTTTTTATACTAATGTTCTTGTCGGGATCCACAGTATATCGTGTTTTTTTACCAATTCCATTTTGGACACTCTAAACTTCTTACGACTACGACTTTACAGCCCTGTTTGCAATGCAAGTAAATTGCTCTAAACGTGCAATGCTTGTAATTGAATACAATGCAGAAAGTAAATTTAAATACATTTTTTGACAGGCTGAATATGTGAAAGAAGCCGAAAAATTGATGCACCACCACAATTTACCTTTGGATTATCCGGAATTCGTTCGAGCCAGGGAATCAGCAAAGAATGCAAGTGATGTAAGTTCAACGGATATAAAATTGATAGAACTAAACACACACAACAACTCATACAAGAGGCAGTCAATGCTTAGAATTCAGTACAAACAAAGAAGACACAAAAGTAAGCAACACGAGCATTCTGCTTAAACACATGAAAAATAAATGGTTAGTTGCTTTTGAATCTTTATCCTCGGACGGACAAAGCCTCGGATGGTTTTTCTTGTTAATTTCACGTACTTGTAGACCTGTAGAGGCTTTTGACGCATGGTCGGTTTAATGGAAAAGCTAATCGAACTTTTTTTACACAACCTTGTGTTTTCATCAGAAAAAGTAATTTAATATATTTGTATAACAAAAAGACGACGGCTAGAGATTAATTGTTTGCTATAATATCACTGTACACCAAGAGTGCCAACATTTTACGCAGGATCGGCATTTTTTAGTAGCCAACCTTCCGAGATTTACCAGCCCACAGTTAACCACCAACTCGTACACATTGTAACAAGCAGCCATGAAAATTTGTTACACGTATGCAATTTAAACTTACATAAATATTTCTACAGTTCAGCTTTACAAAAAAACTATACTATAGTAAAATCAATACCACAGTAGTCCACTGATCATACATGTATTCAGGATTACTGAAAATTACTGATTAGATCTACCTTCAAATGCTGTAGGCCAACTATTAAGGATGGGATTTTTTTCATTCGGGATACTTACCATTCGGAATATTTTCTTTCTGGATTTTTTCTTTTTGGATTTTTACCGATTAACGTAATTTCAAGATTCGATACCTTTCCACAAGACGTTTCCCGGTCACCAAATTTCCAGGTTGCGCGGACGTTAATCTGACTTTTATCGCAATGTTATTTTTTAAAATTCATAATCACAAATACTATTAGGACTAATCATAATAGTCAAAATACCGTAGTCTATTTGAATAAATTAGATTCATTGGTCTTTGTGATCGAACTTTCCAAGTCGAAGGGCCAGATTGAAAACTCATGTAGCTTGCTACAGACTCGATGGATTCAATGTCAGTGAAACGTCATGAAGTTATATCTTTACTATTACCCTGTTGTTCCACATTCATCACACTGAGCTCGTCTGTGATATCAGCGATGAAAGATAAATCTAAAAGCTACATGTAATCCTTTAGCCTTGTATTGTGATCCACATATTTTAAAACCTTTGAAACGTTCTTCATTCCTGGCAACAATTCCGTAAGTTTGGTGACAGCCTAGACTCCGCAACAAAGTTTACTTACAAAATACACTATAAATGTACTACTTAGCTTGCTAATCTCACTATAAAAACAGCCTACCGTACTATTAATTAAAAGCTACTGCAAGAAAGAAAGAAACTTTCTGATTGTTTTCTAAACCCAGTAGCTTTCACCCCAAAAAATGCTAATATATTTTCCTTTGGTATGTCCTTCGATTTTCAGTCAAAGGTTATCAATATCTTATTGAAAAAAGGCAAAAAGCATCGATAGTAAAGAATGCGTTTCAATTTGTTGATTTGATTCTCATGCAATATATCATTCCAATTGATTTAGCCATGTGATTTTCCTGGACAGCAGTTTTCAGTTGGATTATTGTAACAAATCTTAACGAAATTATCAAATTCCTCCAGTTTTACAAAGTACTGTAGTCTAGGCCTCGGTTGTTTAGAATGCAGTTAGTTGTACATTTGCCTTCATCAAATTTCCGCATCTTATGCAGCGGTTTGTGCCAAACAAAATTGTTGAATCCTTTGTTGAAAGGAAAAATATTAAATCCTTCTTTTAAGCAGAGGTGGGCACCCGTTACTTTTAAAGTAACGCGCTACCGCTACTTGGACCAAAATAGCGCGCGCTACCGCTACCCGCTACCAATTTACAAAAGTAGCGCGCTACCCACTACCGCTACTCGAACCAAAGTAGCGCGCGTTACCGCTACTTTTGTCTAAAATGACACTAGGAAACGCTCTTCAAGTCCCTAGTGACGCAAAAATGACCTTGAAAACGAATGTTACCATTCGTTTACAGTACACTGTCATTTTAACGTCGTTATAGAAAACACATTCTAAGAGAAATTTATTGTTACGCATCTTTCAAAAACAAGAGCATTTCAAAATGAGAGTCACTAAGTCCTGCCTGCTTTGGCTTAAGCACATCTTTTCCAACAGAGAAAATTAAGTCTCTCCACCGCAGCACTGGAAGGAATGAGGGTATTGTACTTAATAAACAGATGTTTTAACTCGGTATTCGAAAAACTCAAGGACTTGCTCCTGCCCGAAAAAAAGGCGTCCACAATTGCTGTTTCTTTCTGCACCGACGTTTCACGGGATGGAACCAACACACCAAAAAATCATCTTCGGACTCGGAGTCGTGACTGCTGGTGTTGGTGTCACTCTTCTCGGTATCCAACCTGGCTTGATGTCTCCCGCAACAGTCGAATTACATTTGCCTTGACTTTATCTCGCAGTGCGTCATCATCATCCGCAGCATCATTCATGGAAACGTAATGCAGAAATTGTAGCCACGACGTCTTTAAGGAGGAATGAAGACATGATACCGTAACGCATTTCATGTCGTTGAAGCACTTGTTGATTTGTTGAATCGTTGCTTCACCCCTTCAAGGACTTTCACTCTCAACTCCTCACAGGTCACAAGATCACTGATCTCGGTCAACTTCTTCGCGCAAATTGTAATGGTTGGAAGCAAGACACCGTAATACGCCTTGGACTCGCACTTGAACATTATCGATTTCATACCTTGATCGCAGCTCCACACCAGAAAACGAGATTCCCAAAAGACGGAAACTTTGCAACCAAACCGATTATATAGCTGCTTGACCACGCCAGTGTTGTCAAAAAAACGAGTATTTTTTCACTTTAAATTAAAAAGTAGCGGGTAGCGGGAGTGCGACTGAAAATAGTAGCGCCTCACCCGCTACCGCTACTTTGGAAAAAAAATAGCGCCGCTGCTGCAGCCGCTACTCCAACTAAAAAGTAGCGCCGCTACCGCTACTTTTACCAAAAACGTAGCGCGCTACTGCCCACCTCTTCTTTTAAGTACATAATTTTTGCATGTATGTATTTTTTTCTCTTTTGTCAACACTGTATAACCAAAATTTTGTAACTATTGAGGTTTAATTTAAATAACGCAGAAATGTGTCGTTTTTCAGTCAACATTCCTTTGTTTATTTATTATTTCACAGATGGAATACCAGAAGCAGCGACAAGAAGTGATTGACAAGTACAGAGGATTCCAAACAATGGACAGTCATGATCATCCAGTTGTTCAACAAGGAATCAAGGCTGCGGAACTTGCTTCCAACGTAAGCATACAGTGTGGATAACATATACAAATGTTTTACAGTAAATTAACAATAGTTGACGCTTATCAAGCCTCTCGCCACGTTTCAATATAGTTTTTTATAACTAAGCTCGATATACGAATCAAGTTAGCTAAAGTTAAAATTCGTATTAAATACCTTGAGTAGTTATTAGTTATACAAGTGGCTTCCAGAAGTAATGGTATTTACTTGGTCGTTATTGTTGCATTAGGCGATTCTGCATACACCCTAGCGTATGCAATGGCATTTGTAGAGTCTACTTGTAAGCTTGAACTTTGAGAACACAATGAGGTTTGGATAGACTCATCTTTCCTAGCTCTCTTTAACCTTTGATGAGGCAAATATGTGAGTTATGAGGCAATAATGCGGTGAAAAGAGAAACTAGTTTGAACAGAACATCAAGCTCAATAAAAACGTCTTGATAGAGACCTGATGGTGCAATAAATAAACATAAGATAATTAATGACGTATTGTCTTATAATGAAGACATGAAACGACAATTGCTCCAGATGTTTTATTGCTGTTGAAAAAATGTTGTTCAGTTCTTACTGCATGCCTTCATGTGCTGGTTAACTATAGTGTAATCATTTCACATCCAGCAGTAATTGCTTAGGCCTACGAGTTAGATGCAATAATTGTTACAGAATGCGATTTCATCTTTACAGACGGTGCGGCATCACTTCTACTTTTGTTGGCAATAATATCACAACATTTCAAGCTCTCATTTAGTTTGATTAATTATTTATTTTGCAGGTTTTAAGTTTGAGATTTACAGTATGTTCAAATAAAGTCAACTTTGTGGTTAATACAATAGGCGTGTTAATTAAAAAACTTACTTAAGCGTATCAACTGTTTTGATGCAAGGTGGAAAACGCAAGGTTTGGTAGGAAAGAAGTACAATAGCTTAAATTAGAAAAATTACTGAGCCATTTAAAGTAAAAAAAGTAATAAAACTATTTTCTTACAAACATATGAAAGCGGTAAAGTGTACAGGAAGATCGAGTGTAGTGGAAAACGAGAATCTACATTGACGTTTCCACTTCCGTGGAATGAAAGCCACAAGAAAAAGAGTTTTTCTAATCAATGATTTAAGCACACTAAGTTTGATGATTAAATTGACATATAAAAGATTTATAGTTGAATTTACAGTAACTATCATAACCTTTGTTCCAACAGGCTGCTTACAAAGAAGATTGGGAATATGACAAACAAATGATTTACTTTCCTGCGCACATCACTCCTGGCTATGAAGCGTCAGCTGACGTCAAGAAAGTGCAAAGTGACGTAAGAATGGCACTTTTTAAGTTATTTCTTCTTACACCTACTTTATTACATCTTCACTGGATCATATAAATATACAACAAATAAGAACCTTTCTTATCTTAGAGATTTTATGTATAAAGATGGAAGGTGTGATTACGATATTCTGAGAGTGAAAGAGATTGTAGCTTAAAAATTTCAACGAAAGCGAAGATTACTAATGATAAAATATTATCCAAACTTATCTAAAAAAAAATTTTGCAACAAATAGTCAAATGAAATAAATTGGAATACGTTAGAGACACAAATAGATAACAAACACCATTAATAGAAGGAAGATAAAACAAGCAAGGCAGTCAAAAAACGATTAAAACGTTAAACATTAAAAAGTGTACAAAGTTAAATTGTAACAATGCAGTAAGACGTATTCATGACAATGAGCAATAGTGCATGCATCTAACAGCAGTCACCTTAGATAGGAACTTACAGTAATTACGTGATGGTGACATCCAGTGGCGTATATTCAGGGTGTTCAAGGTGTGCACTGAACACCCCAAGAAATCCAGAAAAAAAGAAAACTTCCATCGGTTGTCGATGTTTTTTACTTTCATGATATTCTAACATCTTGCTGCATGCTGATTGCTTTCTTTTCAATTGCAAAACTCGTCCCCTTCTAATTTTAATATTCCAACGTTTGAGGTCATTGCCTTTAATTTTTTTCGGTCATTACCTTTAAGCTGGGTGTGCACTGACAGCTTGGCGAGTGCTATTTAAAATAAACAATTAAGAAAAATGACGTCACAAGGCAGCGAAAACAGCAATGGTTTTAGGTCAGCCAGGCTGTGCACTCGCTGATCTGCACACCTTGACGCGTCATTGGGGGAATCCCAGGCAATAGCAAGTTTTAGCTTGTTGGATTAGAGTTTGAGGTGATCAGAATTGGAAACAAGATAAGATAAAATGTTTTTTATACACCAAGTGCCAGTAAATTAGGACTAGCTTGTCTGAATCTGCAACAAAGCTTATGGCAACAGCCAATATCATTGATGCACCATTCTAAAACAACACATCTAATCGTTTTGTAATTAGAGTGTTTGTATGTTACTGGTATTGTACCTTATTGCTGAAACACCTTAATTATGTAGCAGGTGCCAGCTGACTCAAAGTCGCTTTCTGTGTCTCCTGGTTTGTCTCACATTAATTATTGCCTATGTTTGTTTCGTCTTGGGTGTACCACCGGTACGGTATATAATATAGCCTATATATTAAAATGTGAAGCCAATGAACAAAATGATACCGGTACTGATAATAAAAAAATTGGCTAGTGGCTAAAGCTGCGTTTAGACTACATCCGTTTTTACTACATGTTTGTTTTTAATTCGCTTGTACATTTTTCAAGGTGTTGCGACCGTGCAAAAAGGTGTTGCACGCTTTAACTTTCGCGTTTTTTCAGACTCCTGCTGTGTTATGGCAAGTAATATTGTTCGTTTTGATGGTCGGAAATAAAAACTGAACTGAAGTATGTGACTTTAGAAATGCAACTTAATGTTTGATATTATTAAGTCTTTCATTCAATAGGCGCTGTCAAATAAATATCTATTTTGTATTCTTCTCCATTCCGACAACATTATTTTTGTCAGTTCTGTTCATGTTCACAATTTGTGCGGAAAATGCTCTCAGAACGCACCAAATTCAATGTTAATTTTAAAAATTTTCTGGGGGAGGCCCCCCAGACCCCCTCTGTAGCTTTGCCGTCATTGAACACCCTGTCAAAGTGGTCACGGTACGCCACTGGTGACATCATGCGGTTGCGTAACAAGCATGATTAGCTTGTGGAGATGCATCAGTTTGTTTTTATTTCTGAACAGGTTGACTGCAAGAATAAATTATGTCAGTTGAAGATATGTTTTTAAATGAAAACAAAATTGGTTTAACAAAAGTGAATCATGAGCAAATAACTAAAATTCTTGAATGTTTTTGGCAATATATTTTGGCTGTGTAAAAAACACAAAAACAGAGTGACATATTTTATTTATTTGATAGGATTGCCATAACAAAGGCTTTATGAAACATAGCTAAACATAATCACAAAGTAAGCACTTAAACTCTTTAAAACTCTCACAACACCGCTGAAAAGTGGACAAAGAGAAATGTGAACAATAGCTTTGCGAATATCGACAGAAACGAACACGTCAGCTGTGCACAGAGCACGCAAGATCAATTGAACACAGCCAATCAGAAAAAAGAATCAGAAGTTTCACAACACAGAGTTACAAACTGTAGCAGTGAAATAACAATTGCCAAAGAATAGATTTCGTAACGAAGCCGAGAACATTTCGCAAAGTTTTGTTTTTTGTGCCTGGATAAATGCAGTAGCCTATTGTTGTTTTCATTTCGTATGCTTAAAATAGTTCAACGAACCAATCATTCTTTAAAAATTAATTAAATCAGTTAAAGAATTAAAAAGTAAACTGCAATCTATTCTAGCGCATCTTTGTTAGAGTCAGCCAACATGACCCAATTTTTGGCTTCAGGCATGTGATTAGGCTATTATGCATACATCATTTGATTTTTCATCATCATCATCACCAAGCTCCTTCTTCTCGTCGAGGGTTAAAACTCAAAGTATGTTTGTTTTGAGATATTTTAATTGCAGTTTTGTAGTCAAATCATGCTCAGTCTTTAATGTCATTAGTCCAAATTCTTTGGGGTTTGCCCCTATTTCGTTTTTTTTTTTTTTTTTATCAATGCTGATATTGTTAGAAGTGAAGTGAAAGTTGTGAAAATATTCTGATGCAATAAAAGAATATACCGTATGTCAGGTAACTGCAATATTGATGGATGGTAGTCTATCTGATATTTTTTTCCTTTTTATGAAAATGACCGGAAAATACTGGTCGTGCTTATTTATCAACGCGCTTTATTTCTGCATTAAAATTACTAATATTATTATTTACAATCTTTGTGGTATTCAACATATTGCAGTTATAAATATGTTTAGGTGACTTACAAAGCACAGCATGAAAAAGAAAAAAATATAAATAAGTTCAACGTCACAGACACAGAAGAATACAAAGTTGTCAAGGATGGAGAGAAGTCATCTGGGGTTTGTTTCTGAAACGAATATTTTTTACTTTGAATATTTATTGACAAAAACGTATTGGTGTTGCAGCTAATTTTATGTTAATGATGTATTTCCGTTGCAAGCAATTTTTTTCAATATTGAACATTTGTATTATCATATTGGTTCATTGCCGTGTAAGACTGTGGGTACACTCTCCTTCAAAGGTAGCCGTAACATTTTTAGAGCACTTCAATCGTTGAATGGAAAATTATAAAGGACGTTTTTTCAACATTTAACAAAACACTATGACACTCTTTTTTTGTTGTACAAACACAAGTACTGGAAGAATATGTCCATTGGCCTACCAGATGTATTTGTTTTATCTTTCTTGCATGGTTGCTTCGTATTAATAACAAATACTTCATGAATTTTGTACACACGTGTTAGGTTAAATACAGAGAAGAATTTGAAAAGAACAGAGGAAGAAATCACACTGAGATTCCAGAAACACCAGAGATGGTTTTATCGAAAGAGCTTCGACCGGTACAAAGCAAGAAACTGTACACAGAAAAATCGAAGAAATTACACAAAAACGTACAAATTGGAGCAGGTATGTTTTTATACTACAGTACAATTTATAATTCAAAATGATTATTTGTCTTTGTTTTATTTGGAAGGATTAGATTATCTTACTCATGAGTGCATGGAGTTTTGTTGAAAACGTTTGCATCTATTATGAATGTTAGTTTGTTGTATTATTTTAATCATGGATATCTCTAACTACGGGATTGGAACTTCTATTCTGTGCTATACATCAGTAGAGTCATCTACTACGACCACAAATAGATTAACAAAATAAAATACTGTTTTCATTAATTAAACGTTGTAGCCTATATCTTTATTTCAATTTTACAATAATATTGCAAAGTGTGCAGATGTACACTCACATCAAAACTTGCTTGGTTTAGCCTATGCAAGTTAGTATTGAACGACGAGACCATGAGATTAAAGAATAAATGAACGCGAAGTATCCAAAAATGGTCTTCTGTTGTTCTTTAGCATTTTGCGTAGCCTACTGCAAAGTGAATAGGAAATAAATGAGAAGTGTTCACCTATCACTGAAATGTGCTGTTGTATCAGGCTAAAGTTGTTTACAAACCAACCTAGTGCGAAATTAATATGTTTAAAATGTCATAAAAACTAAAACCATTAGCCATTTTGGCAATTTTTTTTATCGGCAAACGTAATGCAACACGACTGCACAGTGCACATATTAAATACAAACGAAATAAACAAACTTGGCAAGCGTAGACCCTACAGTTTACGGCAGGTGAATTGATTGCTACACTTTTCATTGACCGTTTACTATCAGTAGGTCTACTTGCAGCCCTTTGAGGTCATTTTCTGTAAACCTTTATCACAGCTGCCCAAAAAGAACAGTGACCCTACCAGTGTGTAAAGTGGTTTCAGTTTCACAGAGTTTCCAATCCCGTAGTTATAGATATCCCTGATTTGACTACTGCTGTTCAATCCAACTAATTTGATGTCTGTGGTTTTTTTTGTGTGATTTTGTAAAATTACCTTTCTCCCAAAATTATACGACTTTATATGTATCGTAACACTGAAAGATAGACCAAAGTGTTGCAACCACAAGCTTCCAAGCTCTGTAGCCTAAAAAGAATGACGCGATTGGTTAAATGCTAATGAAATTGTGCAGATCATGTAAGATTTGTTTGTCATATCTGGTTGATATCGTTACGCCATTTATAGATGTGCAAGAAATAGCCCATGCCGTTTCAACCCAAAAACAGACTTCCGCTCGGGAATATCATGCTGAGTACGAAGGAGAAATTCTTGGAAAACCACCAACTGATTTAGCTAACTCCTATCCTGAATATGATGCATTGAGAAGAGTTTCGAAACAAAACAGTAAAGTGAGATTGAGTTAAAACTTTACATGTAGTACGAAATTAATTTGTGTAAAAAATAAAATTTAGTTTTTGTAACCATCTCCATTTGATATAATCTAGTTTTTTCTTTGCTTATTGGTTTAACTGCACGTCAAACACGCAGGTTGCATATGTGAAAGATGCCGAGAAATTGATGCACCACCATAATTTGCCTTTGGATTATCCGGAATTTGTTCGAGCCAGAGAATCAGCAAAGAATGCAAGTGATGTGAGTTAAATCATTCGGCAATCGGCATGTGGTAAAATGTTGATTTAATTTCTTACACTTTTTCATTGAATACATTTTGATTTAGATTGAATATCAAAAGCAACGACAAGAAGTCATTGACAAGTACAGAGGATTTCAAACAATGGACAGTCATGATCATCCAGTTGTTCAACAAGGAATTAAGGCTGCGGAGCTCATTTCTGATGTAAGTTTTTGAACATTACATAAACAATGATTTAATGCAAATCTAATGTCATTCTGGAATTAAACTATACCAAAGCTGGCTAAGCTAATATAAAATTGTTTTAATTCAAGCAGTGGTCAATTGGCTATCAAGGTTTGTTTTAAACCATTTACTATAAAACTGGCGTCATTAGATACCAGTCTCCCGATAAGGCGTCGTCCGTTTTCATGCATGCTTGCCATAGCATAGCGTCAACAAAAGAAATCAACAATCAAACAACAGAAATCTTTAGTTGAATGTCATGAAATTAAATAAACATGAAAATGATTTCTTTTCACGTGCGATGCTTTTATCAGATGTTCTTAGTCATGCCTATTTGTTGAATAGTTTTCTGTCTTGTGCGATATTCACATTGACAGGCGTGTGATGGTAGATTTGTACAATGTCTTAAATCACTAAAAACCCTAGCAGCTTGTCTCACCCTTATTAGGATCATCAGAAGGTTCTTATTCAAATAAAGTCTAGTACTAAAAATGATTCTAATGGAATAAGAACTTTCTGATAATCCTAATAAAGGTAGAACAAGCTGTTAAGGTTTTTAGTGAGTAGTAACTGAGTTTGATGTAATTCGATCTACTTGGCTTTTTCCTTGGCATTTTTTTTTGAACTTTTTTCCTTGAACACTTTTTGTTGTATTCATTGTTTAATAGCATTTTATTGTTCCTTGCTTTAGATCTGCACTTTTGTTATGTTTTGAGTATTTGAAAGTGTCTCCAATCACCATGCTATGCATTGCGCCTTTTATCGAGTAGGCTAGCTATTCCATAGGGTGCCTTCCAAACAACTTTGTTTTGAATTATCATTTAAAACCGTGCAGAAACGGAAAGCAACAAAGCACTGTACTGCCATCAAAATGGCTGTTCTACTTCGGCATGCTGGTGAGTGTCTTGCCAAGGCACAGTTGCATGCTCTCGAGCATTGTCAAACTGATGTTCTTTTGAACGTCGTAAAAGTGCTCTCACCACTTTGTTACGCAGCCGACACAGCAAAATTGAGATTAATTTTTTTTAAATCTCTTTCAAGCTACTTTCAGTTAAAGGAGTATCATACACTATATGTTGCATAAATTTTATATGCTACATAACCTAATAATATTCTATCCAGCAATGACAACTGGGGCCCATCTGAGTACCAAAAAATCTTCCCGATTGGGTCACAGTTATATTTGTCCGTGGGCTCAAGTTTCTACCCAATTGGGAAGCCCAGTTTGAAAATGTTTAAAAAAGAACGCTTCCGAGCGGTGTCGAACTGATGCCTTTGAAATCTGGATCCCAGGCGGATACGATGCGCCACTGAACCTCACGCTAACAAACTTCGAGTTCAGAAATAATGAAAGCAGCTTTTCTTTGAGTTGAAGGAAAGGTGAAAGAAAAAAATGCGTGAAAATATCTATGTTGCCATTATAACAAATGATGAATTAATTTAAATTACTATTATTGTGATGTAATGCGGGAAATTCAACTCAGACTTAATTTTGTAAAATGTTGTTGTGCAAATAGTCTGCCCAGACTGAACCCACATGAGATCTCACATTAATCCTTGCAATAATTATTGGCAGTATAAAAGCAACACTGACAAAGTTGTTTTTGTACAGGCAATAAAATTTTTTGTTTTCTATTTTTTTTTAATACTGAGCATCCCACTAACCACCACTGTTGGGATAATTTTACAATTGGGCTGCCCAGATTCAATCCAGATTAATGCTCACTTTTTTTAAATTGAAAGAAAGTAATAATAAGTTGCAATTAAGAGATAAGGGTCGATTTAGGGAAATTAATTAAACAAACATAAAAATTGGACTTGTGTTAACCCATTTGTGACTCGTAAGTAACCCACATGGTATGCCCACAAGCCCAAGTGCCCACTTGAGTTTTTACTGGGTCCTAGTTGGGCTTTGCTGGTTGAGGTTTTGTAGCTTAACAATATGACAATATTATTAATTTTTTAATTGTTTAATGTTGAAAAACAGAATCCTGCTTTAGCTTTCTTTTAACATTAACACTATTCTTTGTTGTAACAGAAATTATACACTGAAGACTGGGAATGCGATAAGCACATGATATACTATCCTGTCCACATAACTCCAGCTTATGAACAAGCTTTGAAAGCAAGCAAGTTTCAAAGTCAGGTCAGGCATTTCAACTCGATTCGTTTCAAACACATTTGCAGTAAGCTTAATTCAATTATTTGAGCTTTGCAGATAATATATTTAATCGTTGTGCAACGAAGTAACTTCTTCGATTCATGTAGCCAAGCGCTAACCAACTCAGCTATCGGGTTAGTCCAGGGAAATATCGACAAGCTGGAGTGTTAAAAGAATAGATATCCCGCACCCATAGGTTACAGCGAAATAGATTTTTTTTTTTCGATCAAGAGTGACACTTCTGTACTTGCATTTCAACATAGCCTTTATACCCAGACGCTGTACACGAAAGACGGTCACCTAGCGAAGCAGAAAAACCAGTTTCAAGCCACTGACACTGAGCGATACCAAGCGGCTAAAGGATTGTTGCAGCTTGTATCTGAAGTGAGTTCCATTCATATTTCTCATTAGTTCTGCCTTACGCTCCCACTTATTTGAGACACATTCGTGTTGCGCAAAGCATTTCTTTTGACTGTTGCGTGTACAAAAATACTTAGTGTAGAATACTTTGTCGCTTTGTTCGTTGTAGGCCTATTTCACGAACAATGCAATCAAAACATGGGTTTTGGTTCCATTATTTTTTAGAATAAATATCATGAAAAATACATGGAAGAGAGAGGAAAGCGGCTCCATGCTACTGAAGAAACTCCGGAAATGGCCCTGTCAAAGTTGCTAAAACCGCTGAATAAAACGGCTTACAGTCAAAATGCGAAAAGAACGATGCAAAAGTACAACCTGGATACAAGTATGTCATCTCTGACTACAAGTCTCCACTATTCTAGAAGGCTCTGATTAAACATCTATTCCTTGATACATCTCAAGTTGCATCAAGTTTAGTAGGGATCAATGATTTAATAGATTTTCTTGTAATTGACCTAATGTCGTTTTACTTATCGTTAGCTTACTTCAATTAATGATTTCAACAAACGATTTCCATACGCGCATTTTAGTGTAACTAATTGCATATCTGAAGAATATAATTGTATAGTTTTTCTGTACATATTTATAGGTACGCAAAGCATATCTCATGCGTTGGAGAGCCAAAAAATATCATCGAATCTCGATTACGTCAAAGATTTTCAAAGACATGTTCGAGGAAAAGCCCCTTCAGATTTGGCTCGTTCTTATCCAGAATATGATCTCGCCAAACGAGTTTCTACTTTGGCTAGCAAGGTAAATCATCTGCGCATGGTCAAGATTCAAACCTCACTTTATGTATTTAATTCTTTAAAGTGAAGAAAAACTGTTGCGTTGATTTGCTTCCAAAAATTCCTCTGGCCCTGACAACACAATATGGCTAGAACAATCACAGCATCCCATAGGGAAGGTTGTTACTGACAGGGGTGATTTCACCTCTTCTTTAGTGATTTCACTGACATAATCATTTTTAGAAGAAAAAAATATTAATGTATATGAGAAGAGGTGAAGTGTTTTACTTTATCCATTCGCATAAACATTAAAAAAGACTATATTGTTCAAATTTACACAATATTTGTCTTGTAAACTGCTTGTCGTCATATTTTTTTTTTTTTGGTGATTCTGACATATGCTATAGCTTCCTGTGGCACTGTGATTGCGTAATATGACTTTGATCGCTATGCAACTAGACACTATCCAAAAGAATTAAGGGAATTGGCTTAAAACGTCTGGATGGAGACTATTGATTTGGCTTTACAACCAATTAGTGTAAAAGAATTCACTATTATCAGAATCATAGTAAAACTAGGGTTGATTGGAATAGTCCATGGCCGACATTGGCTCACCAAAAGATGCAGCAGAAACTACCATTTGTTTTTCAGAGCGAGTACACAAAGCAGGCTGAGAAAGGGATGCACCAGCACAACCTTCCTCTGGATTATCCGGAGTTTGTGAGAGCGAAAGAAAATGCAAAGAACGCAAGCAACGTAGGCTTAGTTCTTTCTCAATTGCAATTTTTCTATCCATGGTTACTGTAGTTTACATTAAAAAGGTTTATGGTAAATGGTTATGGTGCATTTCCCTAATGAAGTAAGTACATTGGTAGGTTTACAAAAAAAGCACTAAAAAACAAATGTGACCGCTGTTTAATTTGTTACATTCTGTAGACTTTTACAGGTTTTGCACACTATTAGTGACAATCTGATTGCAAAATTGTATTTTCTTATCTTTAACCATCCGGAATAGTCTACAACAGTTGGCCTATAACTTATGTTGTCAGGAGGAGGCGACATGACTGTAGGCAAAACATGCAAAATGTAACAAATCTAACTGCATCTTCAGATAGTCATACAGTTTTTTTATCCGAAAAAATGCATTTGTTGTTTTTAGATCAACAGTTATCGATTTTTAAACAACCAGGTTTAGAATCCCTCTTCCAAACGACAACCGACCAGTAGGCTTACAGATCAAGTTTTCTATAACAACTTTACCTCAGACTAAGTTAAATGTTAGCCAGCTTAATTGGCCAATAATGAAATCGCCTTTGCTCATTTTCGAGTACACGTTCTCTGTTTTTTTAACGATTTTCGGATAGCACTGTTGTTTATTTTATAACCCTAAAACTGGAACCAAGTGAATTCCATAATAAAATGTTCCATTCAACAGATGGAATACCAGAAGCAACGGAAAGAAGTGATTGACAAGTACAGAGGATTCCAAACAATGGACAGTCATGACCATCCAGTTGTTCAACAAGGAATTAAGGCTGCGGAACTGGCTTCTAATGTAAGTATATAATAAATTTTTCAATGTTGGTGCAGTAGGTCAGACGACTTCTTTCAATGTATTTCATGCAGAACGTCTGTGTATTTTCGTTAAAACCACACTTTCGATATTTCGAGTTCGGAAACATGTAGCCTATCGCTTGTCACCATGGAAGTCTTCATCTTATTCTAGACTTTTCTTTTAT
The DNA here is from genome assembly GCF_918807975.1 of Aplidium turbinatum. NCBI lineage: Eukaryota > Metazoa > Chordata > Ascidiacea > Aplousobranchia > Polyclinidae > Aplidium > Aplidium turbinatum. The sequence continues at coordinate 26,895,284 of NC_137475.1, read as the reverse complement.
CGCTTTCCTGATCTTAGACAACCACTTACTCTTCAGAGTTTTTTTTTACGTTAGCAATCTCCGTGTACTATTGGGTAGTAACAGTGGCGCCCCCAGACCTTCAACATTGGGGGGCAAAATATTGACAGTGCAAGACAGTAGCATAGTCAAAATTTTTGAAAGGAGGGGTGTTGACAGCCGGCAGGCGAAGCCCGATGGCGTGTTCGCCGAAGGCGACACTTAGCGGCGGGGGGTCTGGGGGGCCTCTCCCAGAAAAATTTGAAAAATTACTTTCAGTTTGGTGCATTCTGAGAGCATTTTCAACAAAATTGTGGGGATGAATATTTCTGTAAAATGGTGCTGTCCGGTGGCATAGCAAAAGGATAAGATCATGTTTTCTTCGGCATTTTTCGGAAATAAAGCTAAGTCTCTATGTTTTCTTGTTGCTAATTCCAGACTGAGATATTTGTTTTTTGTTTTGTTTGTTTATCTTTATCCTGCATTGCGGAAAAGCGGACTTGAGCGCTATGCATCGGTGTACGTCTTCCGACGTACACCTGACCCACGCTGCAGCCGACAGCAATGTCTGTTTCCGGTTGTCTACTTTACTTATGACTTAAATTTGGTACTACCCATTACTCGAAATCGATCACTGGGTAGAGGCAATTATCGTAAAGTTTCTTGCCCAGAGAAACAACAGCAACAACAGTATTGGCAAAACTCGCTCTTTTAATGCAGTTTTGTTTAAAATTAGGCAAACTTTGTTTTAGAGACATAGGTTGATTGCTTTTTTTTGCGAGATTATTACAGTTTTATTATTTATCAATTTTCTCCTTGGTTGATTCAAAAAACGACCTTATTCCGGTAAATCACTAACTTTTATGCTCTGAAGTCAACCCAAAGTTTAGAAAATGTAACGTCATAGAGGTCGTACATCTTGATGAGTGTCAAACAAAAAGCTTTGAGACAATGAAGTTACTTTAGGCTATTTCTGATATATTCAAGTTTTGTATAACGAATAGCTGTTTAGATGTTAATCTCTAGATCGAACAAGCGATCTCAGCAGTTGCAGATGGCTTGCATCCTTGCACAGTTTGACGAGAAATTACATCATAGGCTAAAACTTTTCTTGTAAACAATGTATTAACATCCGTAAATTCAATTTGAAAGGTTGAAACCCCCGAACCCCCCTCCCTTGGCTACGCCACTGGTGCAAGACATGCAAGACAGTGGTATATTATTTAATTTCTCTTGTTTTCCACCAGGGCTGGAAAAAATGTTTAGCTTACCGGGAATCTGTTTTTTAGAGAAAAAATTTCCCGCGGCTTACAATCACGATAATGAGAACCTTGTATTTTACTGATCTCCGGAGCTGACGTAAACCTTAAAAGTCATGTCGACATATTCTTGATGCCCCCCTTATCGAAAATTGTTCTTTGTATTACCGCTTTGAAGGAGGATTACGACTATGAACAAAAGAATAAATTTTAAACTTCATTTTGAATTGAAAAGACATGACGTAATGTCTTCCAACCTTAGTTATATATTTTTTCATTACGTAACGTCTTGTAGGAATAAATTGAAAATCAGTATGGTCACTCAAAATGAAAGCAATGGGACTGCGAATCCTCACTAAACCAATCAATCAATGGTCTTGTTGCACTGAAGATGACAACCTTATTTTTTACTGATCTCCGGAGCTGACGTAAACCTTAAGGCATAGATCTGTTGACTCAATGCAAACCCTTTGAAGGTCGGGGGGGGGGGGGCTGTCAATTCAACTTTTTTGTATCAACAGTTGTATCTCTAAAACCACTGAGGCTGCGACTACGAGATTTCTTGACTTTTCCTAACTTTTATTCACCTCTATTGAGCTGAAATTTTGAGCGAATAAAGGTTATAAATTGAAAGATATAAGTCATTTCTCAGCACATCCTCTGAAATATTTCATATTCTATTGTGAAACATTTTCCCACCAGCTGGATGAAAGTAATTAATTTGGCCCATGTTTCGTTAATCCTAACTGTTTCACAGCGTGAAGGGCATTGGCTGTATGTAAAATAATGTAAAAAAAATTAATCACAACATTACTATGCACGTTCTTCATTACTCTACCAAAAAATAATGTGTAAACTCACGCTACAAATTACACTCATAAGTGACCTCAACATTTCAACGTATATGAGCAGTTCTAAAATTCACATAGTTTTAATTTTCGGATATGCTCAGCGTGAATAATTTTACAAAGTGAATCCCAAATTTTGAAACCGTGCCAAAATAACAGAGATATCACTCCTAAAGCATAAGAAGAATTGACAGCCCCCCCCCCCCCCCCAAACTGAGCAAGACTCCAGGAGCCCAACCTTCTAAGGGTTAAAAGTCATGTCGACTTATTCTTGATGCCCCCCTTATCGAAAATTGTTCTTTGCAGTACCGCTTTGAAGGTGGATTACGACTATGAACAAAAGAATAAATTTCAAACTTCATATTTGTATTGAAAATACATGACGTAATGTCTTCCAACCTTATCACATTTTTTTCATTACGTAATATTTACCACCACCAAACCACTTTTGACGATCGAATTTGTTAATTTATTATTCGGTAAAATGTTTAGATGATGTCACGTCATTACGCCGATTTGAGATATAATTTCATTCATGACGTCGTATGGATGAAAAACTTTTACAAGTTTTATACTCTGCTGAGATTAAAGAAGAAACATAAATGATAAATATTGGAGAAACTGAGTCTCCTTTACAACTTAAGAATCGAACAACTCAAAACTGCTGAAACAAAACGTTTTGTTAAGTGAAAGAATCACTGCAAGCAACCAATGCCAAAATGCGCGCGGAAAAAGTCATGGGAGTGTGAGGTATCAAAAATTTAACAGGTTGTTATTTTTCTACATCAATGTGACGTTAGTTAAAACTTTAAAAAGTCTATATCTTTGCTTCTGTAGAAAATCTTTTTATCTACTGTACAATTTAGTCATCAAGGTTTTCCATACTTTTTTTAAAGAGAGAGCTTTTACCCTTCCCCCCCCCTTGCAACTTGAGTTGACTTACTTGAGGTTGGAATCCAAATATTAAAAAAATAATATTAATATGTATTAATAAAAAAAAAAATTAAAAAGATGATGCCCAAAACATTGGGGGGCAGCTGCCCCGCCTGCCCCCCCCCCCCCTGCCGGCGCCACTGTAGTGAACACGCTGAGCTGCACGTTTGTTTGATACACTTTCGAAATTTTACCTGTAGATTTGTCTTTCTGATGAAGGTCAAGGTTTCATTTTATTTCCATCGTTGTAACCCTAACATGCCACTAATGTATAAGCCCATTATTCATACGGCGAATAAAGATTGTTCCCATGCTTGATGCATTGGGAGATGAGTCTTCAACGCTAACGAAAGTGTGGCAGCCGGCTCATTTCTGTCAGCCACCATCAGCACGTACCCGTAAAGTTTTTGTTTATTGCACAACAGAAATACTACAAGGAAGAATGGGAGTTTGATAAATCGATGATATGTTTTCCTTCACACATCACCCCCACTTATGAAGCCATGACAGAGGGTACCAAAGCCGTTAGTGACGTAAGAATGCGTTTTGTTGTGATTGGTTGGTAATGTGATGATTGTGATGATGTTAGGACTTAAGGGGGTAGATGTTATTTTTCTATGTTTTTATTTTATGTTTTGTGTCTTTGAACAGCTAGAATATGCCTGTTAAAGAGACCTTTGTAATTCCCAATACTTCATGATAGCTATGTTAAAGGTGATTGATGTACTTTAGTTGGGCTTGATGTAGGTGGTAAACACATACTTACACTATACGACAACAAGGTTTAACATTGTTGTGCATTTGAATAAACTTACATGAATTCATTTTGGTTAGGTGAATTACAAGAAAGATTTCCATGAAAAAAAGAGTAAAAACAAGTTCAATGTCGCTGATACCGAGCAATATAAATCTTCTCGTCAAGTTTCTGAAATTTGTTCGGAGGTAAGCGCGCTGCATACAATTTCAATGGAACAAAACTGTTCTTTATTCCATTAGGATTTTCGCTGTGATAATGTTTATGGTGTCGAAATATAGTTACTTTATCGAATCGCTTAATGAACATGCAGAAAAAATACCGGAAAGAATACGAATCAACAAAAGGAACAAATCGTGTCCAAGTTAAGGAGACTCCTGAAATGAAAATATCAAAGTCTCTGCGTCCTCTTCTAAGTAACAAGTTATATGGAGAAGAAGCGAAAAGAAAAATGCAAGAATACAATCTTGATGCTTGTGAGCCGTTTGTCTGTGCTGTTCTAAAAGTTTCTAAGCTTGGGAATTAACTAAACTTCTATTTCTTGTGCATTTTCCATCTTAGGTAGCGGAGTCCATTATATTGGATTGTGAATTCCATTTGGCACTCTCTTAAGCTTGGTCTGAATACCATCTCAGTGCCTTGGTTAAGAATTTCCAGATAACATTTCTTTCAGTTCCAACACAATCGCAGAATATTCCTGCGTCTGAGAGGTTTATAGAGTATATCAATGACGAAAAAAAAAGAAAATTTGTGATGACCATAGAAATATTTGAAGAGCAACATATCGGAATTGGAAAATTATCAGCGAAATCGATATTGGTGACTTGATTCTTGTTATATGATGATTTCAGCTATGCTTGGCATATCGCAAGCCCTTTTAGTGCAACGTATGACAGACATGCGTCCTTACACTGACCAGTTCCGAAAAAATATCAAAGGACAAGGTCCGTCAGATCTCGAGAATTCTTACCCAGAGTATAACCATGCAAAAGAAGTATCGAAGATAACAAGCAAGGTACGAGATTTTGCACTTGCTAAAATGTTTCTAAAAATTTCTAACACTCGGCTAGTTATTGAATAATGGAGAATTTGTAGTTACTAGGAAACTAAATAGTTAACTAAATTACACAATAATATACAGAAATTAGCCTAAACCTAATTGTTCTCAAGGTTTCATTTTGAAAAGCCTGTAGCATGTTAGTTGAGACTAAGCCGAGTCATTTGGTAGCATAACTTAGATTAGACTTTTTTTGTTAAAATCCACGCTCTTAATTGCTATCAGTGTGTTTTTAAAAAAGGGAACGTTCACTTCAGTTGTTTTTATTTCTGACCATCATATCAAAAACAATACACGTCAACATAGCAAAGGTCGAGAAAAAGGTAGTTGTTGTAAGCAATGGTTTGTATGTTTAATTGTATTTGTGCGAATGCCCTAAAGGTGACCAACAATCGATGTATCACCATTGGTTGCGTTTTGTAATTTTGATAATAAATGGGCACTATCAAATTATTAAGTAATGAACTGTTCAAAATTTATTATGGCACATTTTTCAGGCCTTGTACACAGTAGAAGCAGAGAAACTCTTACACACTGTCAACCTGCCCCTAGATTATCCGGAGTTTGTGAGAGCAAAAGTCAATGCAAAAAACGCTAGCAATGTAAGTTTTTGAATTATTCTCCTACACTTACACACACGTTACCTATATAGTGTAAACGTCCTGCTGTAAAGCCAAAATTATTATGTTAAATGCCGTGCTGTTGCTTGATTTTATCTACTGCTTGCCTCAGTAGGAAACCTGAAAAGAGTTTGCTTTTCTATAAGCTCAAAGCTTGCACTTTGCTTCAGTCGTATCGGTCAGTCCTGGTTTCCATTGTTAGAATAATTTTATTTTGTATCATTATGTTGCTTCAGGCGGAATACAAAAAACAAAGAAAAGAAACAATTGACAATTATCGTGGATTCCAAACAATGGATAGCAAAGATCATCCTGTTGTGCAACAAGGAATTAAAGCTGCTGAATTAATATCTGACGTATATGAGTACTTTTTTGCTTTTATGTTTTTAATAACATTAAAGTTCTGTTGTTTGATTTTGCGCAGAGTGCACATATCATATGTGAACATGGTCGCCCACATTATGGTTCAGTCTATCTGAAAATAAACGTCCCAATCATAATAATAGATGAATTATGTTTTCAATAGCGCAAGTACAAAGAGGATTACATGGATGATAGAGATTTGATATATTATCCTGTGCATATCACACCTGGATACGAATGTGCATTGAAGTCAAGCGATATGCAGAGTGACGTAAGTAACAATAAAATTAGAAATACCAAAGTACTGTAGGATCCTTTACAGCAAATTGCGCTGATCCTTTTGAAGTGTCCCATAAAATAGACTGTTTTTGTTTTATTTCACTTTTTGGTTTGACATATGTTGATGCTTTATGTTTCAGGTTAAATATAAGAAGAAAGACGCTCAAGGTCAAAGAAAAAATAACTACGGCTTCACTGATACCGATATATATAAGACACAAAAAGATCTTCACAATCTTCAAGATGTACGTAAAAGATGTAATTGTTTGGTGGCCATCTGGGCCTCTGGCCATACGTACGAAGCCGGTCGGCTCCACATCGTTGTATTCATCTTTTTGTTTTCTGTCTTGGTTTTGAAATAAGTGTGATTGGATGGCTGAACAAAATTTACAATCAGCGATATTTTCTGCATTACTCAGTAGCCTATCTATTGATTTGACAGGTTTGTTTTCATGCAATAGTACTATACAAATTACTAAACTTGTCATGTCACATTGAGTTGAATTTCTTACAGCCTGTCTATCGAAAGTACATCAGAGAATACAAGCCGTTGGAAATAACTCCAGAGATGGAAGTTTCTAACTTGGTCAAGTCGATTCTCAGCAACAAACAATACACGAAAGCTGCTAAGAAACGAATGGACGTTTACAATATCGACTTGCAAGATCAGAAATTATCTCAAGCTATTCGCGCTTCAAAGGTAGATATGACTTTGTTCAGTGGTGTTATGCAATAAACAACAAAAGGATTCTTTGTTACAATGATTTATGTAGTACATCTGCTTCTTCTTCGTCGTATGAGCTGTTCTTCTGGACTATATGTTTGGGCATGATGTCATCAGCCACTCGACAGTCTCGTCATCCAGGGCCTTCAGTCCAAGCGCTCCATGTGGTGGTTGATGGATTGGGCAGTCATGGACGACATGATCTACTGTCTGGTCTGTGGCGCCACACTCGCATCCCGGTGAGGGAGCCAGGCCCCATTTGCACATGTCTGAACGAAAGCGACCGACGCCGGTTCGTAGGCGGTTAAGCCGGACCCACGCAAGTCTTGCGAGGGACATTCCCGGAGGGTGGGGATCGACGTCGGGTAGGAAATCACGGAGTCGGGAGGTGTTGTTTTGCCACTCCATGTTCCATGTGTAGTTCGTCCAGTGTGCCGCACTTATTCCAAGATCTTCAACGTTGTTCAGAAGCTGTCGTGCGGCGGGCACAAATGGGCGTCTTGATTTCAGTCGCTGCTGTCCTCCAGGTAGGCGCTGGAATGTACTGTGGAGGAGGTGGTCGGGGTCCAGTGCGCGACGAGCAAGGGAAATCATGGCTCCTTTACGGCGAAGCTCAGCAGGTTGGATGCCTGCAAGGATGGGAAGGCAGTCCGTTGGAGTGGGACGCAGGCATCCAGTCACAGTGCGTAGTGCGTCATTGATGGCGGTGTCAATGTGGCGGGTGTGAGAGCTGCGGCACCACACTGGTGCGCAGTACTCAGCGGTAGAATGGACAAGGGCCAAGGTAGCTGTGCGAAGGGTTTTCGCATCAGCTCCCCAGCCGGAACCCGCCAGCCGCCTCAAAAGTGCAACGCGCGCAGATAGTTTTTTGCGCAGTGACTCCAGGTGTCGTCGGTACGTGAGTGACCTGTCCAGGGTCACGCCGAGGTAGGTGGGTTCGGCGCAGTAGGGGAGGTGTTCGTCATCGGTGGTAATGTTGATCTCACGTTTTGCTTCCTTGTTGTTTAGGTGGAAGGCCGCCGACACTGTCTTTGCCTTGCTGAGCTGTAGCTTCCATTTCTGGAGATATGTTGATATAGTTGACATGTCCTGGCTTAGGTTCCTCTCCATTGACTGCCAATCTCCGGCTGGATGCAGGAGAGCCAGATCGTCTGCATAAGCATACTTCCTGGAGATGGTGTCAGGCAGGTCATAGATGTAAGTGTTAAAGAGGAGGGGAGCCAGGACAGAGCCCTGTGGGACGCCGTTCCTGAGTCGACGTAGTCTACTTCGTCGGCCGCTACCGGTGGAAAGGGTAAAGCTGCGGTTTTGCACAAGTTCCATAATCATATGGACCATGTGCCTGTCAGGAAGGAGACGGAGTAGTTTGCAGGTAAGGCCGCTGTGCCATACAGTGTCGTAGGCAGCCGTGAGATCGACAAACACGGCGCCAGCCTTCTTTTTTGCCGAGAAGCTGTCCTCGATGTCTTGGGTCATCAGAGTGACCTGGTCTACAGTTGATCTTCCGTGGCGAAAGCCGGCTTGTTCCCGAGGGAGCTGAGGGTCTATTATCGGTTCGACACGGGCGTAGATAAGTCTTTCGAGTATCTTGAAGGGGATACAGAGCAGAGAGATGGGGCGGTAGCTCTTCGGATCCCCTGGGGGCTTCTTCGGCTTTGGGACTGCAACCACTAGGGCTCTTCTCCAGATTCTTGGGATGCGCAGGTGACGCAAGCAGCAGGAAAGGAATTCTTTTAACCAGGACCTCATAGAGGGGGCAGCTTGGAGTATTAGTTCCGGGCATAGGTGGTCAAGGCCCGGGGATTTGCCTGGCTTTAGGTGCTGGAGGGCGGAGGCAAATTCTTCTGGGGTAAACTCACCAGAGATGTTGCCCTCGACAGGTGTTGGGACCTTCCAGAGGTCCGTCATTTCCTTGAGGACGGACTTGTCTGATTCACGGTCTCTCGTTCTGTGCACTCCATTTTTCACAAGTTGTGAGGCGATGGCATTTGCTGAAATGGGGCATTGGCGACGAGAGGCACGTGATCTGCCAGTGAGGTTGTTGAGTGTACTCCAAGCTGTGCGGCTGGAGTGCGTGAAGTCGATTGAGTCTATGGCTTCTGTCCAGCGCTTCTTCCTCTTTGAATCCAATCTTGCCAGCAGGGCTGTTGCTGAGTTGGTGGTGGCGGTACCCTGGGGGGAACGGAGGAAGTCGCGGTAAAGCCTGTCGCACTCCACATCCCAGCAAGGTATGTAGTTTTTCCGTCGACCTCGCGGGATGGAGTCTTTTGCCGCAGATATGATTGCATCACAGAAGTCCTGGTAGGCTTCATCCACTTTGATGGTGTGTGGGGATGGGAGGTACTGCGTAGCTTCGTTTGTGAGGAAGCTGTAGTATTCCCAGTCGGCCTTTCTGAAGTTCCATCGCTTGACAGGCTTGCTCGGAATAGGTGTGGCAAGCAAGGGGGCCGTGATTAGCGAGGGTCGGTGTTGAGACCTTGGGAACTTCTCTAACACACGTCTGTCCGGCTGGCGATCATCGGGGTCATCACTTGCGAAAGCCAGGTCTGGGTTCGTGCCAGTGTTCCAACGACCTGAGTGGAAGCTCGGTGCGCCCTTAGGATCGTATAAGAGGGCGAGGTTGTTGTTGGTTGCCCAAGCGGCCAGACTATCTCCGTCGTTGTTGATGGAGTTGTATCCCCAGTCAGTGTGGTGGCAGTTAAAATCGCCAGCGTAGAGGCTGGGGTGGGGGAACACTGGGATGGCTGTTGATGTTATCCGCGAAGGTGGGGGCTTGTAGACATTGACGATGTTGTAGCCTGCTACATCTACACAAAGCCACTCGATCTCCGATTGAGCTTGGGATTGGTCAACCAAGGACCAGCTCAGCCGGTCATGGACAAACGTGGCGAGGCCGTGTTTCCTGCTGCAGGTTGCGCCTGCGAGTGTGAAGTTGGTTATTACCAACTTATCCACAGATGTACAGTGAGTCTCCTGGAGGAGGATGATGAGGGCTTGATGCTTGGTGGCCAGGTGCTCGATGATGTTGAGCTTGCTGGCCGTGATGCCCTCGGTGTTCAGCTGCAGTACGGTGGGTCGTCGGTACTTTTCGACAGTGCGAGCACTGCCGTGCCCTGAAAAGGGCATTTTCCTACCCACCCTGCGCTGAACAGTCTCATTAGCTCTTGTTTGACAAGCTTCGTTTCGCATACGTATTTTGTATAATTTCGTATGTTACTGACGGGGGGGACCACGTGAAGGTGCTTGTCTTCCTCCCCCAGTACATCTGCAACGTCAGTAGACTTAAACAGTAAGTCGTTAAACAACAGTCAGAAGTAATTACTAAGTTTGAACATAATCGAGGTAGTAGTCTAAATGAAGGAGATGAAATTTTAAATTAGGTTTTTGAAACTGGTTGATGCTCTGGAACAGAGAGTGTATTGTGTTTCCCCCTCAGATAGCCGATGTTTCCTAAACTACACGAAAAACTGCTTGACCAGCAGCCAATCGTTGGTCTCATCAACTAAACAACGCAGACTTTCTGCTCCATTTGTTGTGTAGAAGATGGCACAATCTCGTAGTTACTCAGCACGCACTCGTAAATCACTACAACTTTTAGCTATCATCGGTTTCCCTTTACAAAGAGGAGTTCAAAAATGAGCTGTGGGGGAAATCCCCTGCCGACCCGACTATATCTCATCCGGAATATGAACACGCAAAGCATGTGACCCAGATCCTTAGCAAAGTAAGTAAACTACTTCATACGTTGATACGGGTTGATTGCGTAGAAAGTAAACGAATTGTACAGTGTCTAAGGTAAAGGTCGTCTGCTGTGGATCATGTGTCAAACGCTATGACATCGTATCCCTGGAGCTTACTTGTTTCTATGTTAACGATACTTGGTAATTTTAGTACCTTTTATGTGCTAGAAAAAATCAATCTCGGGTATAACAAAGTTGCTAGGATGCTTTATTATCATCTTTCAAACTTTTTCGGATCTTCTTGTCTGCTGACATTAAATTTCACGCCAACTACGTAGGCTGGATATGTGAAAGATGCCGAGAAATTGATGCACCACCACAATTTGCCTTTGGATTATCCGGAATTTGTTCGAGCTAGAGAATCTGCAAAGAATGCAAGTGATGTGAGTTGAGCTGTGATATAATCCGCATATCAGATAAGTTGTAGCAAATTTCATTGGCTCTTGTTAATTCAGATGGTTCATTTAAATTGGAACGAAAGTGTGATATTACTCGGTGATTGTTGTAACAATTTCTTCAGTGAGTACTGAGTGGTCTACAACATGGCCACCTAAAGATACGGCCTGATTTGTCACATTTTGAAGAAATTTTCAGGTTTTTCTAACTTTGAGGAAACGTTTAAATAAATTTTTCTAAAAATTAGATTTTTACGCTTTCTTTACTCTTTTCCCCAGATGACACAATAAGTTTTAACATCCTCACATGTTGAAAAACAAAGAAAATTTGATTTCGAAGATTTTAGTCAGACTGTTAATTTTTCAATAACAGTCTGATTTTGCGTTTTTCAACTTCCTTTTTCTCATTTGCTACTGCTTCCCCAAGGCAACAAATGTCATTAGGAAACCGCAAAAAGTAAAAACATCTCAAAAAACGTCAGTCAAGCACTAGCAGTAGCTGTAATCAAAATCTGCAGAAAGTGACAAATCAGGCCGCATCTCCAGGTGGCCATGTCTACAAGTAGAAAAGAAATGTTTTCGGCAATGGTATGTAAGGCACGATTCACACATTTGCCAAGGACTATAATTGCTTATATCATTCACTACAAGCATTTGAGTCAATAATAAAGTGTCAAAAACGACGGATGTCACTTATTGCCGAATAAGCACAGTTAATTTTTCTAGAATTCAATTCACTATGTCTGGGCCTGACAGAAGCATCCAAATAGTAACTAATATGGCTATGAAAAATGACAATTAACCGTCACCAAACGTCCAAAATACGTAAAATCATGATTGCACAATGGAAATCATTTATCTACGAATTAGCAACTAGTAATCATACTTACATCAAATCAATCTATTTAAGATGCTTTATCCACATTTTTAAAAATAGGCTTACGAATGATAATACTGTGTACTATACAGTAGCAACGATCTAAATTGATACGTCATATGATAACTAATGAATCGAAGAAATAGAGAGCAGGCTATCACACTGAATTGATATATTCAATCTACCAACATTGGCAACGTGCTTTCGAATAAGATTTCATCAAAAGGCGCTTTTATTCATGACAGATGTTCAAACTGCAAAACTAATTTCGAAAACTTTGTATCATACACAGAGGCTTACGTTGATGTTTAGATCGAATATCAGAAGCAACGAAAAGAAGTGATTGACAAGTACAGAGGATTTCAAACAATGGACAGTCATGATCATCCAGTTGTTCAACAAGGAATTAAGGCTGCCGCGTTAATTTCAAATGTGAGAAAGTTTGATTTGAATCTTTATTTTCAAATATTTTACTTCAACCACCGTTGAACAATTGACTGAGCGATTGTTTTATATGCCTGCATTTCAGCTCTAGATTCACTGTAATCTCAATATTCCATGTTCTGAAAAACTGTATCAAAGTCTTCTGACGTTGAGCACATTTAAATAAGCATCTTGAAATGAAAGCACAGAAAGCAAGTATTTTCCGCGTTGCCAACAAATTTTGGCATAATGAAGTTTTTTTTTACTTTTTTGACAGGCTGCTTACAAAGAAGATTGGGAATATGACAAACAAATGATTTACTTTCCTGCGCACATCACTCCTGGCTATGAAGCATCAGCTGACGTCAAGAAAGCGCAGAGCGATGTAAGGTTGATGTTAAAAATATTACACTTGTACCGTATCAATTAGTTCCGGGTATCCTTTGAATTTAGCAAAAGCACGACATTGGAATGTAGTTGACCTCTAAAGTTTTCTAAACTAACTTTTAAAATTACTTCGAAAGGCAGGCTACACTGAAGTTTTATTAAATTTCCAATCCTGTATTGACAACGTTTATATCTACCCGTCACAAGTGCAGCATATGAATATATCGTAAGTCCAGTCGATCGAATCGTAGACTATGAGTTACTCTTTGCAGAAATTGATCTAAAGCCTGCTTTGGATATTGTTAAGAAGTTTTATATAAAATCAGGAAAATGGCGATCACGTTTTACAACCAAAGGTATCCAGCTAAACTGATCAGTGATCTCGATGTAATTTTATTGCAACTTGTGTTTACAAGTGGAAAAGGTGACACTCTTTGGCATGCAGCTGAAGCAGATGGGTTTTGTATTTAATGTCTTTTTTCCCTGCTTTTTATCACAGAAAAATTACAAGAAGGAGTTCGAAAAGCAAAAAGACAAAAATCGCTTCAATGTCGTGGATACTAAGCGATACAAATCCATGAAAGAAAGCGACAAAATGTTATCTGAAGTAAGAATTACTAAGTTCTATGGCCAATATAATGCGTAGTGATGCCTATAATCATTCATCACGTCATCGATATTTACGATGCCGTGATTGTTGTTGTGTTTTATGTTTTGTTATACCTAAATTTCACGGCAGTACTGCTATCGGTTCAAGTAAATATATTATACAGTATATAGACCAGCTGTAAAAAAAATCTTGTTGCCAAATATACAGTATAGTGTCCATCATCATCCAGCGTGCCCTGCTGCTAGCTAAAACACCGATTTCAAAGTTCAGTAGGTTTCAAACATTGTTTTTAAACTTGGTTTCCTTGTCTATTAGAAACACATACGGTACTTATATGCCTTTTTCATTTTGTTAATTGGTGAATTATAATAATGTATTGGTGCGGTAAACTGTGTATCTATAGTTCTATATTATTGGTTCGAAACGTGGCCACGGTTCGAAAGGATTATTTGGGTACTGAAAACAGCATTTTTTATTTGTTGCTTTTTTGATATCCACTTTCTGAAGTAGGTCATACATGTATGAAAGTGCGCAACAGCGCATTATTGTTTTTTTATACAAAATAGATGAAAAGAGTTATGTTTATTTAAATGGAACATGGTAATCTCGTGGATATTACAGCATGCAAAACAATGTATGACGGAAATAGTATAACATCTGCCAGTGATAGCTGTGATGATATCTAATAATGAAAAATGCAACGCAAGGCAAGCAATGATAACATCGTTTGTCCTTGCATAGTGTTGTAATATGATTTTGATGTCCTTGATGGTTTAAAGACCAGTTTTAGTTCAGCTGTTCAGTGCGGTTCAATGGTATATTTTTGACTAGATCTGTCTCCTCAATAAGCTGCGAGCATAGCAGGGGCGGCAGTGCCACTTTTATAAAGTTATCGTCATGAACTGACAAAGCCTATAGCTACCTAATGAAATGAAGACATTATCGTACGCAAAGAGACTACTGCTTTGTACTGTGCTTGGCCGCTTCATTTTGCTTATTTATTTTTATCCAGAAAGCATACAGAGAAGATGGGAAGAAAATGATGGAAACCGATTTCTCCTCCACGCCACAAACGCAAGAGATGATTATTGCTAGTCAATTAAAACCTTTGCAACGGTCAGAATATCAAAAAACAGCTAAAGATCTCATACATAAATACCATTTGGACGTCGAGTTACCGGTAAACATGTCATTTGTTTACGACTATGTGCTTAGCTCTTGCCAAAAGGCAAAAGCAATATTTAGTTTTGGATATTTAAACTTTAATGTAAAATAATTTTTGATCTGATAAGAGCGTTTATATAGTTTACCAATGCTGTTTCCATCACGCTATGCATTTTGTTTTTAATCGCATTGAATTTCTATGCACTGAATTACATAACACGCTGGGAGAGCTTAACATAATTAAAAATATTTTCAACGCAATAAGAGCTTTAAAAAATTAAAATTAATTGATGCATTATTGCTTTCAGGAAATCACTCACGCGGTGATGGTCAATGACTTACTTTCAAGAAGCAATTATCTTCGTGATTACAACGAGAAGTTGAAAGGAGCTGCACCAGCAGATCTTGCCAACTCTTATCCTGAACATGAACATGCAAAGAATGTTTCTATACTGTCAAGCAAGGTACAGAAAACTAGTTATATTTTCTAATGGTTCTATATTAGGAGAGATCATTTTTTGATTTTTTTTTCAAATATTGTTTAATTTATGGCTAAGATAGTTGTAGAAGCGGATGTGAATTCTAAAGAACATTAAACCAATTGTATAACAGTTATTTGCTTGGGCACGTAATTTTATTTGAATTAAGCGGTCCTTTTTGTCTGAAAACCACGCGAAATTAATGACCTAATAAAGCTGTTTCTTTGCCAATATCCGAATCTAAGACAAAATTAAGTTGATTTTTTATGTATCTCCGCGTTTCATTTATGGCTTAAGATTTTTAAGTTTGCTCTTTTCTGGTCAATGATGTTCAGTAGGTCATGAGGTAGCCTAATGCAGACTATTTTTCATTAAATAGTATCTAAAACTGATAACATAACCTGAAACAAATCAAGCAAGAATAAGGTTAGCACTATTTATAATAATAGAGTATGCATAAATTTAAACGCAGGGTAAAATATTGGTTGGTTTGATGTATGCTAATGCATTTATCGTTCAACTCATCGGGTTTTTCAAATAATTAAAACTACTGCATGCACTTAGCCAAAGCCAAATTAACTCAGTTGTCTAGCACTCTAGCAGACTCTCGTGCGCGGACATTTTGCCGAAAGACATTTTTCCGAAACCCATTATGCTGAAGGACATTTTGCCGAGTGGACAAATTGCCCAAAGACTAATTGCCACCATGTCTCGTTACTATGCAAGCAGTGCCTTTGAACTGGTAATAGGCATTTAGTCCTTTCGGCAATAGTCCTTTCTGCAAAATGAGTTTCGGCAATATGTCCATTCGGCAAAATGTCTTTTGGCAAAATTTTCGGGTACCGCAGACTCTAGCCTAGACTCGACTACAGCAGATTTGTCTAAGCTTACCTGTAAAATTCATTTTTATGCATTTCGATGATCGAGCTTGATCATTTTTTTTAACCTGTACTTTCGCTGGCCATAGTTAGGCAAATGTAAAAAAAAAAGTTGTTGGTTTAGGATACTCCAAAAGAAACACCTTTATTACGTTTTTCAGGTTGCGTGCTGTTTAGGTAAAAGAATCGGATTAGTTCAAAAAAGTCTCAAGCGCAAGCGAACAACCGTTATAAAATTGGTTTTGTTTATTTTTTTAAATTCACACACGCTTCTGCAACGATCCTAACCCTAAGGAAAGCATTTGAAATTGGCCTTCCCTATTCCGTATTCGAAAGTCTACAGCGCTCAATAATGATGTGAGATCAACATTTAGAAAAATTATCTGAGTGCTTAAATGGCTGCTATTGTTTAAGTTTATTTTTAGCTATCTACATTGTGAAACTCTGAGCAGAATGCATCTGTGCGATGGACACAGCGCTATATAGGAACACAATTTGTAGTCATTATGCTTGACAACTACGTGCATTGTGTTTAGTTCGAGTACACAAAGAAGGACCAAGCAGTTCGTCACCAGTTCAGTCTCCCTGTCAACACGCCTGAGCTAAATCGTGCGAAAGAATCTGCTAAAATCGCAAGTGATGTAAGTTTTTTGAAATCGACTACATTTGCTGCTTACCAGTGGTTCTCAAACGGTGGTACGCTTACAACAAGTGCACGCGGAAGTCTTCCAGGTAGTAGGCCTACGCGAGAAACTCACTTAAGTTGACAATAGTTACCGCAAAATAAAATAATAAGATTTGCGCGAACTTGCAGATTGTCCTACACAATGTGCATTATTGTGTCATAATTAATTTTATTCGCAACATCTAGGTTAGTGATTCTCAAACTTTTTTCGTTGCCACGCTTTAGAAAAGGTTTGTTGGACTTGCGACGCACCGATATGTGCAATATTTGCATCTAGACATCTTTTTGGCTTGTTTTGCTGGAGATTTAGATAATTATGTATGTTAAGCACAATTTATGCAATAATAATGCAAAATATGTAAGACTTTCCAACTGCATCCTGGAGGTAGTCTCATCATACAGTCGTTAGGTTTTTTGTATAGCAGGATCTTTCGCCAACTACCATATTTTACTTGCAAAATTAAACTTGGCGAAAAACAAAACGAACTAAAATTGAAATTGGCACATCAAATGAACAACTTACAACATAGAATCCACAAAAAATCCTTGATATTTTAAATGAAACATGCAATTGCACCAAACGATACTTCCTCCAGAGTGCAGTTGGAAAATCTTAGATATTACATTATTATTGTGTAAACTGTGCTCAACGTACATACTTAATCTCCGGTTAAACAAGCCAAACATAATTATGTCTAGATGCAAATATTGCTTATTTTACATACTTCTAGAAATGGGAAGATGACAGGTTTGTCATAGCTATGGTTGTAACAATTCAGACTCTTAGAAATTTCCTCAAGTAGCAACATATTTGGCCGTGTTTTAGTAGGTCATGATTGCGCTATGTGATTGTTAAACCATAATCAATTGCTACAGTTTCGTAATAATCAGTTCTAATGCATATGCCAGGGAATAATAATATCTGTAAGAGTTTTATTACCGCAATTGATTTTAGATGCAAAAGAAGGCATTGTGCGACGCTTTTGAAAAATTCAAACAACGCACCAGGGCGTCGCGACGTACAGTTTGACAGCCGCTGACCTACAGTAGGTTGTTCAACAAAAACGCTAAAACTTTTAGTCTTTTAATGTTGCTACTGATGGAAGCAGTAGTAATCCAGTTTATTAATTGGTCTTCTACTTATGCGTTGGCTTTTCAGCGGTGGGATGGCGCAGCGGATAAGGCGCTCGCTTTCCAATCATGCAATCCTGGTTCGACTCCCGGCTTAAGCTGGTTGTTGAAAAACACCGCTTACCTCTACCTAGGGTGTAATAAATTGGGTGGGCGTAGTTACTGAAAGAAAGGCGGCCGAGAGAACTGGCCACCCTACTCTCGTTAGTGCCGAAGGCTAAGTATGATGAGAACCTTGCCTTCTCATCCCCGAGCACACGGCTGTGTCTGTGGCAGGACACTTAAAGGCATGCCTGAAGGTGGACACGAAGATTGGCTTACTTGCCTTCTCGTCCACTTAATCTAAATCTTCAACCACCGGGTGTAAGCCTGGATACGACAAACAAACATCCCCGATGCTTGGATTCAAGTACAGTATAGGACTCACCCATGGACTTCTAAATAGTAGAACCTGGACTGGACACGCAGTGGACAACAGTTGGCCAACAGTGGGCCAACAGCCAAGTAACTAACCCTGTTGGCCCACTGTTATACCAACTGTTTGGCCTCATGTTGTCCACTGCGTGTTCAGTCCAGGTTCTACTATTTAGAAGTCCATGACTCACTTTTACCTTACCTATGCGATGGATGGCGCAACGGATATGATAAAAACCTGGTTCGACAATAAAAAAATTTCAACAATGAAAATCTGATTCGACTCCCGGCTTCAACTGGTTGTTGAAAACACCGCTCACCTCTACCTAGGGTGTAATAAATTGGGTAGGCATAATTGCTGCAGGAAAGGCGGCCGAAAGAAGGAACTGGTCACCCTACTTTTCTAGTGCCGAAGGCTTAGTAGATGAGAACTTTATCTTCCCATGCCCGACAGTTGAATCAAGTATGAGACCACTTTTACATTTTACTTATGCGACAGCTTAAATATATTAAGTCTAATTTTAAAAATCATTTTCTCTTGGAGCCCTGTACTGATATTTGTTAAACCTTCTGGCCTTTTATTGCATATTTTTGGATTTTCTGGATATACTGTAGGTAGTACGCGAACACTATATGAAACTGCTAAATGTTACGCGTATAGCAAAGGTTTGGGAATCACTGGCTTAGACACTATCTGATACTGTTCCAGAAGCAGGACATGCTAATCCAAGTATTTCATCGTAATTTATGAAAAAACTTGAGTTGCGAAAGGTGTCACTGAAAAGTGACAAAATCCTGTAATGCATTATGCTGACTGATTCATAGGCGTAGCCGGGGGGGGGGGGGGCGAAATGGGCCATGCCCCCGCCCCAATTTTTCAAAGTTTGGATTCCGAAGTTGAACCCTTTGTTGAAAATATAATGTAATTTGTATAAATTTATATCGTTTCCCAAGACATCTGGCTACTAACACCCCCCAGGACTTGTTTTAGACACAAAGAAAGACACCAATAAATTTTGCAAATCTTAAATCGCGCAAAGTTTACGCGATTTACGCTTCTTTTAACTAATCTGTGGAAGAAATTTCAGAATGGCTTACTCTGTTGGGTTTTTGTGTAGCTGAGTTTTTGTGTTCTCTAATTTTAGCCGCAGTTTTAGCCCGTTTGTGTGTAACAGCTACCTTTAATAAGTTAATAGCTGTTTATCTGCTAATAAATTTCATGCAAATATTGCCCTGAAAGTGTTTCCAGAAAGCGCTATAATCCATTATTTGAGTGTAATTTTGCAAAAAATTTTCGGGGGAGCATGCCCCCGGACCCCGCCAGCTTTATTTCTTCCCTTGCTTAACCCACCAGAATACGCCACAGCACACCAGGTGGCGATGTCTTAAATCAAACACTTTGTCGTTCTCTTTAATTCATCAAATGTTTGGCCCCCCCCCAAATTATTTTTCTGGCTACGCCACTGGACTGATTAACCAGTTTCATTAATTTGACGATAACACAGCTTGTTTATCGAAAACAACGGAAAGAGGTGATTGATAAGTACAGAGGATTTCAAACAATGGACAGTCATGATCATCCAGTTGTTCAACAAGGAATTAAGGCTGCGGAACTCATTTCTGAGGTAAGTTCTACAACACCTAAATAGAGATTGCTTTAGATGCATAATGTTAGCCTCCCTGTGACTTCTTTGACCTATCATCAATTTTCACTGCGGCAATGGACACTCGCAAAAGATACAGCTGAATTACATGTTTTATAATTGTACAATTGTACAAGAACAAGGTCACGAAACATTTTATGCCAGTTTAAAGCAGAATATTTTCCATTGTAGACTATGTATGCCTACAGCATAACCTACCATAGCGCGCATGTTTTAGTCATGATACAACAAAGAAACAATAAATGATAGGTATCACATCTTTGAGGTCTTGTGTGAAGGTATTTGTGTGTGTGTACTTGTCTGGAAGTGAGTCCTTGTTTACAACTGCATTTTATAAATACAACGGTTCTTCATTTTCAATTTTTTTTTTCAGCGCAAGTACAAAGAAGATTACATGGATGATAGAGATTTGATATATTATCCTGTGCATATCACACCTGGATATGAATGTGCCATTAAATCGAATATGCAACAAAGTAATGTGAGTAGCCATGAGTTCTACAAACCAACAGAAACACGTGGATGGTTTATTCAAAATAGGCTAAGCATTAGCGTAGTTTGTCTCATCCATACTTCCTACTGTACATAATTTGACAATGTTCCAGCTGTTCATCCAGGAAGGATGAAGATGCAGTTTCAACAATAATAAACGAAATATTTGCTTGATGTGCCAAAGCTGTTGTGATTGTCTTGTGTTGTCTTCAACTGTCTTGGTAGCAACTTTTTTTTTAACTTGTACCAACAAAGATGCAAGACGACGCTCCTACAAAGTTTCAAAAAATGAAATTATTCTGAATTCCCATCACGACGTTGTGCAACGCAGATTTTACAAAATATTATTGTAGTTTTAAAGGCTGTTTATGGGAGATAATACTTGTCACTGCTCAAAACTTATTTTCTCAAGCGTCATTGCTAACACACTGTACCTTTAGCTGGGGAGCAAGAAATGACTGTTGTGCACTTTTCTGTAGAGTAGCCCACTGCATACATATTAGATGTGTTATTGCTTTACTGCCAACATTGATAGCTTGGTCACAACTGGGCGCTTCTTGATTATTATCTCTGCCCCAGCCAACTTATCCAACCTTGAGACCCATCAAATACCTATTGTATCCGACAAGCCAATGTGCACACGTAAAGTATAACTGGCCTCTTGATCTAGGCACCAATGGGAAGTGGTATTTTCTTCCTCCTGTCAGTGTGGTGTTGAGGAACAGATTGCAGACCATCTAGTAAACTAGAGCACCATCTTTTGTTCTCCAAGTGGAGCTAAATATCTGCTCGTCTTGGATGACGAGAACACAGATTGGCTAAACTCTTATTGGCTTCTCTGGTGTAGTTCAGACAAGTATCAATATTGTTGGGTGATAAAAGGATAAAACTTCGACCCTCAGAGGCCCTTGAAGACATGATTCATTGAATATCGATAAATTTGTTTTTAATTAACTTAACTTTGTCGTAGAATTTTTCATGTTTCTTCATAGATATCCTATGCAGCAAAAAACAAAAAAGATATGCCAAAAAATAATTACGATGTCACCAAATCAAGTAACTATGACGAGTTCAAGCGTCTTCAACAACTGCAGGTATGTTTTGAGACTACTCTAATGCGCAATTCGCAACTTGTATAATGTATAATAACTTGCGGCTTTGGGATGGCGCAAAGAATAAGGCGTTGACTTTCCAATTATGCAAACCTGCTTCGACTCACGGCTTCAGCTGGATATTAAAAACACAGTTCACTTTTACCTAGGGTGTAATAAATTGGGTGGGCGTAGTTGCTGCAGGAAAGGCGGCCGAGAGAAATAAACTGGTTACCCTACTCTCCTTAGTGCTGAAGGCTTAGTATAATGAGAACCTTATCATCTCATACCCCACACTTGAGTCAAGTATGGAACCACCTTCACCTTTTTTTAATAACTCACAGTAGTTTTTATTTAAACTTTTTAAACGAGTGGTTAGTTTGCAAAGCAAAAACTCTACTGCGAAAATGCATCGTCGACAGACATTCACTAAACATGAATATGTATACAGTATTTAGATGTTTCACTGCCAACAATGTTGATCTTTTCTATCCAGGTGTATTGATTTCACTTACTGTTCACACAAGGAAAGTTATTTTCAACGTGGGCTGAAGTATTTTGTAATCAATGTACTTGTTGTAAGGTTTCTGTTTACACGTATACAACTTGCATGTGGTTGTAAAGTTCATGACTCCGCTGACCCAGTGGGATGTTGCACTTGAAATGCGTTTTTTCATTTACCGATACGTGCTAGATCGAGTAGTTACTGTACTGGCAACGTCTTTTTAGCCAGGTTTATGTTTCGAAAGAGACTTTTTCAAACTGATTGTAGGAAGATTTGTCCTTTCTGGTTAAATTCCTTCTGAAGTTTTATCTTGGCTGTTACGTTCACTGGTTGAAACTTTGAGCCACTGACATCGGTTTGGTCATTCAGATTAGACGAATTATTTTAACCTGTTGTTGAAGTGTTGCTGTTTGTAAGTTATTCTATTTCCAAAGTTCCACTAAATGCAAAACTGTATGTTCAAATCCCGAGAATTGAACTATTGTTGCTTGACCCAGTCGTTGCTTCGTTCACAAAATATATCCCCAAAGCTTGGACGCTTAACGTCTTGTGGTAAATGTTTGTGTTGTGCAATTTACAAGTTATCTGGTAGAGTGGATCTTTCCTGTTATGCGCTTCATCAATGCAAACTTATGCTCTTAATTGCAGAAAAGCTACAAGCAAGACTTGAAAAAATTACCGTCAAGTTTCATGTTTGTTGAAGATTCGTTTGAGAGGCAGCACGTTAAATCCATGAAAGGCTTGCTGAGCAACGTAAGTGATACAGTTTTTTACTTATGTAAGAAAATGCATAGATAGCGCCTGTGAGAAAGCGAATTATTCTCTTTTGGCCAACTCTTGTTCTTTGAAACAAAGAAATTAACTATTAACCACCTTGTTTTATTTGTTTGTTTTATTATCTTTATCCTGCATTGCGGGAAAGCTGACTTGAGCGCTATGCATCGGCGTACGCCTTCCGACGTGCACCTGACCCACGCTGCAGCCGACTGCAATGTCTGTTTCCTGTTGTCTACTCTACTTATGACTTAAATTTGGTACTACCCATTACTCGAAATCGATCACTGGGTAGAGACAATTATCGTAAAGTTTCTTGCCCAGAGAAACAACAGTAAGTGCGGGTGGCTGGAGTCGAACATGCAGGCTCTCGACTGCGAGCCCAACGCGCTAACCACTCGGCGTAATAATGTATACAGAATCTGCAAAACCAACTCATTGTATGTTTGCAGAAACTGTACACAGATGAAGCAAAGAAGTCGCTGGACAAGTACAACTTAACTACGGACGTTGTCCAAATCGCCCATGCTCTTCTTGTCACACCGTTACTATCAAACAATAAATACATGAAGGATTATCTCACCGAACAGAGAGGAAAAGGAAAGTCTGGAAATGCAGTAGAATTTTATCCAGATTACGTTAAAGCTAAGGAGCATTATAAACTTACAAGCAAGGTGAATACAGTGATCGTCGAGAATTAAAGTATTGCGTTCATTTAAACTTTCCGGTCAATTCATTGATGATTCATGCGTTGATGCGACTGTGTCATGGTGACAATTTTATTGTGGGTGTGGTTCTACATGAGCAAACTTTTATGCTTGAGAATTAAGAAGATATTGGAATAAAATAGATCACGTGCCTTGAGTACTCCTTGGGTATGTTTTTGGATTGTTGCTAATCGTACTTTATGACATTGCAGAACGAATACGCTAAGAACAATGAAAAGGTCGTCCACTGTTATAGCATGCCTGTGGATACCCCAGAACTGATCAGGGCAAAAGAATCAGCTGTCAATGCCAGTAACGTATGTCTTGCTTATTGTGTTTAACTTACAGTTGAGTGGACCAGAGGAAGTGTGTTCCATTCTTCCTGCAACATGTGAATGCGTTGTTGCCGTCGTAGTATATAGCCAATAGCATAATTGCCACGAAAAAACAACAAAGATTTTTGAAATAATTTCCCATTAAAAAGATAAAAGTTAGCTTCAAGTAAAATTGTTTTTCCGTAATTCGGTAACCAGCATAGCACAAACATATTTATTTGAATTTGCGAATATCACACATTTCGCTAAATGTCGATCTTCCACAGCTTAATTAAGTGTAAATATACTGTAGCGTATAACTATCACAGTACACTGCAGTATACCAACCTATTAAGATTTTTGTTTATAACCTTTAAGTTTACTTTGTAAAGATGTATTTAGCAAAGCGTGTCTATCTGTTGATTACTTGTGGTTAAGTACACCTGCGCTTTGAAACAGTATAAAAACTACATGCGACTAACCATGTACCTTCATCTTGTTGGAGAGAGTTCTTTAGCTCAACCTCAGAAAGTTGGATAAAATCATATAAGCAACCCAGATTTCATTACACAATTGGTGTGTTATAATTTTTCCTGATGCACAATTGCACCTACATATTCATCATTGCGCTGCAGAGAATTATTTGTGTGCCTTGTACTCCTTTTTGATCGTCAGTTAGATCCACAGCTCAAAAAAATCTTAAAATTTTTGAGACAGGTGTGAACTTGTTTAGTAGATTATTGTACTGTGTGTCAACACTTTTTGTAATTTCTTCAGATTATGTACTCAAAGCAACGCAAATCAGTGATCGACAATTATCGTGGATTCCAAACAATGGATAGCAAAGATCATCCGGTTGTGCAACAAGGAATTAAAGCTGCTGATTTGATTTCAGAAGTAAACGTTATATTCTTAATTTAGCGCCCCTTTTCTGTTAAAGCATTCATTTGTGCAGTGTGCACCTTGTTAATTTGCTCTGATTCGTGCACGGGAAGCATTTATTTTCAAATCGAAAATTCTTCTTCTGGAACTTCATTTCAGCAGTGATGCATTCTCTGACGTCAGTTATGGTTATGGTCAAGTGTTTAGTATTGAAAAAGTTTTATCAAAATTTAAATTTCATGAAGCGCCTGCAACACCCTAACCTACATAATATACTGTAATAATGAAATTTGTTTAGCGCAAATACAAAGAAGATTACATGGAAGATAGAAACCTTATATATTACCCGGTGCATCTCACTCCTGGCTACGATAGTGCCACTAAGGCCAGTCAGTACATTAATGGGGTAAGTTGTGGACTGATATGAAAAACAGTGCATAAATAATTACTAAAAAATTAAATTAGTGAATATTATTTCAAAAGCATCACAAATTACTGTATTAATAATAATGCAAATATTCAACTAAACAAAAAAGGCTTCCAATCTTGAACATTTTATTACTAAAAGTGAAAGGTGTGGTCATCAAATTTTGAGGCCACATGTAAGAAAGTACGGTACATGGACTAATTCAAAAAAATGAAAAAGGTTTTAACCAGTCAGAGTTTAAATTTATCAACACTGAAGAGAATATTGAAATATTATATTTGGTCAATTTCTTTGCCTTTGTTACTTAAGATTGTTTTCTCAAAGTTTTCAAGCATTAAACTTTTTTATTTTCCAACTTTCAAACGTTTGTCGGATATAACAAACAAAACTACATGTTTAAAAAAACAAAACTGTTCAACGCCTATACTGAACAGTCTGAACTCCCTGTTTCCCATAGTGAAGACTTTGAATAACATTTTGCAAGATTTTGGCAATTACAATTTTTCTACAGAATGAAGTATGCGTAAATAATGATTGCACACATTTTGCTATGGGTTAAGCATATAAAACCAAGAAAGCGTTACACTAAGGGACCCCGTGTCTTGCTGCAGAAGCACGCTCACACGCTGCCGCACTGGGGTCGAGCGCTAGCCTGGCAGGTATCACTATCAGCCACTAAGCCTTGCATATAAAAATTTATTTTTTACGATTATTAGTATTATGATTTTTATTTTGATAAAATTTTGTTGGCATGTTTGTTTTCTGTATTTGCAGCCAAACTACAAAAAAGGCTACTCACAAAATCGTAACAATTTCAAATTCGATCCTACAAAGACGGAGCAGTACGCCACTATGCAAGAAATAAGCAAACTTTCTGACGTAAGTTCAAACGTTTTTCAACATGTAGTATGACGATAGCTTGAACTTCTGTAAAAATGCTTTATTTTCTTTTACAAAGTCGAAAACTTGGAAAGTGTATTTGTTTCAATATCAATACGTTTTATGAGCAGTCTATCGCTGATGGCTTTGTAAATTTCTTGGATTTTTTCTATGGTTTTCTATTTCTGTTAATCTCCTGTTTTGTTTGTTTGTTGCGCAATTTGGGCTTCTTCCCAGGACTAACGTTGAAGCATTTAAATTTCTCAAATGCATGGGTTTTTTGAAGGAATCTCCTTGTCCTAACGCAATTCGTTCAGTCCGCAGCGGACCGGGCTTATCCCCCGACACCAGAGCAGAGTGCTCAACGGTTGCGAACGACATCGGGGAAGTACCCAAATCCTCTGCTGAGCGCCAAGCAGGAAGAAAGTTTAACACTATTTTTAAAAAGTCATTGGTATGACCCGATGGGGCATTAAACCCACATTTACCTACACTGAGACAAGCACTTAAACCACTAGGCCATTGTGTCGATGAGTTCTCCTGCTTTCCAATATAGAAAATAGATTTTTTTCGAAGCTCGTTGAAACTTTATCATAATTATTTTCCTCTCTAAGTTACTTCCTTACACAAGTAACCTTTATTTGCGAACAAACTCAACCAGAATTTGATTTTGAAAACTCATCTTGAAAGTTGCTTTTGTTTTGAATTTGCAGACGATCTATAAAAAAGACGCAAGCACAATACCGTACACCCAAGTTAGCGACAGCCTGGATGCAACGAGGGCAAAAGAAGTTAAGCCTTTACTCAGCTACTGGTTCTATAAAGACAAAGCGAAGAAGATGTTGGATAAATATCACATTGATATATCGGACCAGAAAGTGGTTCACGCTTTACACGCCAACCAGGTGAGATGAATATGGAACCGCTGATGTGATATGTGGCCACGTTCCTGCAAAACTTAAGTTGATAGCTAATGTAAACAATATCGAGTTAGAAAATACCATAGTCTGCAAACACCCTCTTCTTACTAGAAACTTCATTGTATCACAACAAAACCGTTAGTGGATGGACTTTTAAGAAAAGTTTTTTTTAACAGGTTTAGCAAGTAAAGATAGCAAGTAAATAAGTAAATATAGGCTATTAACCATTTTTAAAAATGAGCTTTCAAAAGTAGCAGCGTTTCCTTTAATTTAATGGATTGTAGAATAAATGTTTTCTAAAATCTTCACATTTTTCTAAGCTTTTCAGGTTTTGTCTAGCAACGTATAACTCATACACCATAGCCCGTACGGCAAGAAACATATAACTCATTGAGTAGGCTAACAATTTGTTTGGTTATGCAGTACTTGCATTTAGAAAATTCCTTAAGATTTCTGGCTGTCATCAATCAATCTTAGGTCAAAAAAGTAACATTTTTTTCAGCTCTACTCGGACCAGTTATATAAAGAAGAATATCTTAAAGAAATTAAAGGAAAAGTCCAAAGCCAAAGTATTGAAACATATCCAGAAATTCGACAAGCAATAAAAGCCGGCAAGCTTGCAAGTCAGGTGTGGTTTTGTTTACACGTTTTAGAACTATTCTTTTACATATCTAAACATAATACAGTAATTCCATCTTTTTTGACGATGAGTGTATTGTGATGGTTTCTGCTGTGATTTTGTAAAATAATTTTAATACTTCTAGAACGAATACTCGAAGAAAGGAATTCAAGACAAGAAGAGTTACACTATTCCTGTTGATATGCCATCCATTGTGCAAGCTAAGGTGGCGCACCAACAGTTCAGCGATGTGAGTTCAAGTTCACTTGTTTGTTACAAGTTCTAATTAATTATATCCGTTTTACTAATTGCTATTGGCTATAAACTGCAGTTTACATAAGCATGATGTTTAAATAGATTGCCTGCAGTACCTTCAAAAATTCGAAATTAAAATTTTCTGCTGTGTAAGTCGTAAATGTGCAATTTGAATAACATCATTAAAGGAAACAAATCCTGTCGAGTTTTAAAATATCTCTATGTTAGTATGCTATTTTTCTTTCATTTGTTCAGAATCACTATGGAAAATCAAAGCGTAAAATTATTGACAATTATCGTGGATTTCAAACGATGAATAGCAAAGACCATCCAGTTGTACAACAAGGAATTAAAGCTGCCGCGCTCATGTCTGAGGTTTCTATTTCTCATCTTGTGATATATTATGATGTATGAAGTATAAACTGTGTTGTTTAATTATAATTGATTCACAGTTTAATGTAATGTGACTTCGTGTTGAGTATTCTTGACACAATATAGAAACCTGATCGATGCTTTTTTCACCGAGTGTTTTTTTCAATCATGGCGACCTATGTGCACAAGCCACTCCAATGTGGAGGCTTTAAATGTGACTGAATGTCAATCTGCTACCCTTGATACCAGTCAAATTGCTAGTGTATAAGTTGATAGCTTCAGATAGGCTACACTTGCACAATGCACATTGCAAAAGATATATTATCGTTTTCTGGCCAGTGTACAGTACAGTAGACTATACTATAATGAGACGTTAACAAAAGCAACTAGCTTCATTATCTGGCGTTTTGAGCGTTGTTGAGGTCTTCTATTTTCAATTAAATAGCTGTGAACATTGAACAGTTTTATCATTTGTTTTGCATAGCGATGCCATTGTTGCTCTGTTTGGGTCCTGGTTATCTTCTATGCAATCTGGTTAACCTTAACTTCTTATTCTTCGATGCTTGGTATCAGCTATGGCTTAAACTCTCGCTTATTTGTTGCTTTTCTAACCAGCATAACTACAAGGAAGAATACCTGGCCGACAGAGGTATGATTTACTTCCCTGTTCATCTCACCCCAGGTTACGAAGCTGCTATCAAAGCTGTGAAGTTTTCTAGCGATGTAAGTTATATGTGTTTTTGTGATTGATATTAGGTTTTGTTTCATCATAATCCATCGTCGGTTTGTTCCCCACTAGTGGGGTGGCCGATTGTTTCCGCGCAGCAATTAGTTTTTCTAACCCTGTTTTCTATTTTATAAATAGCATTTAGTTGCTTTTAACAGAAGTTTAGCATTTAACTGCCATTATGCATTGCAATATCAAAACTGATCAAAGGCAAACGAAATCAAGGAAGACTAGCAGAAGAAAGAAAAAGCAAAGCACTCATGCAAAGGATTCGAAGCACAGCCAGGAAGAACTGCGTCAGCTGGCTGAAAATCGCCAATTATGGAGACTTTTCATTGACGCTAGTTTGCACCTGTCTGCTGTAAAACAAAATATTATTATTATGCAATAAAATAAGACAAATCTTGATCACACTGGTGTTTCTGAAGGACGAAAAGATTTTGGTCCAGCCGTTACCTTGCCACTTGCTGCAAACTTATTTCAGTATAGTGCCTTGTTGGATGTAACCCGCAGCGTAGCGTGAATAGTTTCTTGCTTGTTTGCATTAGACTGACTACAAGAAATGGTACATGAAAAACATTCGAGGGAGAGGAAATTATCAAGCGAACATCACACCTGGATACAAACATTGCCGGGATATCATACCTTTTACAAGCAATGTAAGAAATTTAGCTGAGATGCTTTTCTTTCAATTTTTTGAAGTTTCTTTATTTTGCTTTGCATTCATCATTGAAATTTGAAATAATGATAACCTGTTATCTGATTGAAAGTTTCTTGTTGATGTTACAGTCATGTCGCTGTCTACATTTTTGGTACCTCAGCCATGCTCAAGGATTGTTGATGTCGAAAGCTGAGTTTGGGTGACGTCACCAAAGATAATGATCTTATAATCAACTGTTAATGTGCTATTGCTAGTGTGACCAGTTCGGTAAAACGCTTGGGCCTATGCTTTCAGATGCAGCATAATCTAACAACCTTACTATAATCACTTTCTCGCAACAGACATTATACAAACAAAAAGCAGAAGAAATGAAGTCTGAATATTCTTTTGTTCCTGACTTGACTGAAATGAGAAGCCTGAAGGTTGTCCAGCCCTGGTTGAGCAAGGTCAGTTATGTGATGAAGCGGTTATTTTATATTCATCTCTGAGTGCTACTAAGTATAGGCTATGTCAAACATATTAACCTCCATTCTCTTGACGAGAGTTGGCCTAATACAACGAATTTGTCTTACAAACACTAACAGCAGAGTTGTGAAACTGTTGACATTTTCAATGAGGGGTTCAAACGTTTTGTGGTATGGCCACTTGAAACAGCTTTTCTTGAACTTGAACTTTGGCTAGTCTCAATTTATTTTAACTTATCATGCTGCAAGTTCTGATTAGGCCTTGAGGTTACGTAATTCTGCATGAGCCTAGGCTACGCATTTTGTAGAATGTTTATTTACACACAGCATGAAATTTAATTAAACAAATCATCAAAATAAACTTTGTGAAAGATCTTTTATCATCTATCTATTGCATACCGTACCTTACAAACATTTCACGACAACGTAAAAATTTGGTCCAATATGAACGACTGAGGCATTTTTTTGTTTTATCTAGCTTGCATCCCGACGGTTTTCACCAAGTTTATGTTGCTAATAAATATTCAAAAGTTCAATTTATTCACTTGTATTTTTAGTCGAAATACAAAAAGAAGGCACTTGACTTGATGGGAAAATATCACTTGAATGCAGAAGTACCTGAAATAGCGCATGCGCTATACGTCACTAAGCAATCTTCAACTGTAAGCCACTACGATGAAGAAGATATCTTTGCATGCAAAACATTTGTACACAAATTTGCCAGCATTACTTGATTGTAATATTCTGACGTTTTCTATCGTCAGACATAGACCTGAATTATATCTTAACTTTTTCTATTACGTATTTAACATGTAGAAGCAAAGTTGAAATATGTCATTAGTGTAAGTCTTTAATTTTCTTTTTTTTCTGGTGACTGCAGGATAACTTACTACTCCTACATGACGTTGACACCGATAGTTTTTCTTTGCAACTAAGCTGGTTATCGTACATCGTGTGGTAACCTACAGTCACTAGAAAACAAAAAATATAAAGATGAAATGCATAGAGAAAATATTATAATGTTTGTAGATTTAATATAATCTAATATGACATCTGCTTTCATCCAGAAATTGCTGCTATCTGCTTTTGTTCGATTGTCTCAAACTAGCAAATCTGATTTCTTATTAAATAATGCGACGACCAAAAGTATCTAACTGTATTAGTCTGTCTCGTTTTGCATAACAATTTTATGTAAAATTTGGATAACCAAAACAACACGAGTTTGTTTTAGCTCAAATATAGAGAAGAATACGAAAAAGAAACTAAAGGCCAAGGAGCCAAGGGTTTGGAAAAGTCCCAGTACATAGAACATGTTCTGAAGTTATGGAAACTCAATAGCAAGGTTAGATAAACTGAGACCGAACTGATTGTAATATTTAGCAAGATTATTACGGAACAATAATGGAAAATCGACAATATAAAAACGTTTGGTAGCCTACAAACTTTACAGTAATGTCTATAAATTCTATTGTATTAAACAGAAATGCTTCTGGTATAGAAAGCTTATCATTTTGGATCTTAAGCATCGTATCGCTTGATCCATAGAGTAAATGTTATTTTCAATTCTATAGGCAAACTATACGAAGAAAGCAGCAGAGGATTTGAGTAATTACACGTTGGACATCAAAAGCAATGATATACAGCAGGCCTTGACTGCAGACAAGCTTATTAGTCAAGTATGCATGCTTGTTATGATTAAACATCTTTGTGTGCATTGTTGCCTTTCAATTGCTTCGTATAATATGACTTACAATCTGCTGTTGTGACTTACCTTTATTCTATCTGGTTTGGTTTTGAATTTTTATCCTCGGACTGACAAAGCCTTGATAGATTATTCCTGGTAGTTTCGTATACTTGTAGAGGCTTTTGACGCAGGGCGGGTTACCGAGATTGGCAGGGTGAAGTTTTTCGATTGTTGAAGCGTTGTTGGCGAAAAGTGATGCTGAATGGAGAGCAGTCCCAACATGCGTTGCTCAAGCGTACACCCCGAGAGCCGAATCGCGTGATCTTGAGTCGAGCGCGTAACCACTGAGCTAACGGGACGGACGAAGAACACAAGCATTCACAGCTTCATGGAATGACTTGACTCTTTCAAAATATGTATAAGTTTTTATGCTTTTTTTGTACAATGTGCTATTATTCTACAGGCATTGAAATATATTTTGTTTCACAAAGGCATTCCGATGAAAGTTTAAATATGTTTTCTTTGAAATAACTTTCAAGGGATTTCTTCTATATGTGAAGATTAATGTGAAGAAACATTTCTTTTCGATTACCAATAACTTGAATTTTATAACTTGAACTAGAATTCTTTTGAATGATGCAGAATACTTACAAGAAAAGCTTTCAAGAATCCTTGGCAAACTTCCAAGGTTACCACAAGCTCGCAGCCAGCGATATACCTGGTTAT
Organism: Aplidium turbinatum; assembly: GCF_918807975.1. Taxonomy (NCBI): domain Eukaryota; kingdom Metazoa; phylum Chordata; class Ascidiacea; order Aplousobranchia; family Polyclinidae; genus Aplidium; species Aplidium turbinatum. The sequence goes on along the minus strand of NC_137475.1, from coordinate 26,863,104 downwards.
CAGAGATGTAAAACTGCAGCGTGCAATATAAGTGACGTAAGTCTGCAATGCAAGCTTTGTTGTATGTTGTCTTGTTTATTCACTATCTTATAAATTATATATTGTATTAATTTAACCGGTGCCAGTAGGCTCTTGTTTTTACAGTAGCCAATTTAAAGTAACGACTTTTGTAAGAGCTTGCAATGCATGAAGCAATCAGAACTTGTTTAATTGGATTTCGTCCAGTTGTAACTCTTCTAGCACTCAGCCAGAGAATTAATCAGTGCTTTAAAGTTAAACGTTGCTTGGTAATTGCAGAAGAAAAAAGAGTTATGATAGGGGTGGTAATCGAAGCCACGTCATCGGAAGGTTCACTTAATTTACTTTCTACCAGAACTGTTTGCATTTTTTTTTTTTTCTGTTCTGCCTCAGACCTTCATTTAGGTAGTGACGTCACAGACAACGCAGCTTCTGATTGGTTCATGCTTTACAGGCGCTTACAAAAGTTAAAGTGGCTACCATTTACCACTACCACATGTCAGATTTAAGCGCCGCCATTGTCTTGATGGAAGATCAAGATCCACTTTCTTTCATTGTAGTGTTGATTGATCGCTATTACACAAACGTGTTGGATGTTGAGAGGCAACTTGACAAATGGACCACACACACATCTCTCGACTTACTGTGGTGGGATTGTCAATTCAAAGGAAGTTACAAGCAAAAATTTTACACTGTCAAATTCTGTGGTAGAGGCTGTGTCAAAACCGCTACCACAAATAGGCTATACAAGTCACCAAGATCGTTTAGGCTCAGTAGAGGCTTTCTCAGTCCAAAGAGACAAAATTTTAACTACGCAGTTTTCTCTTGACTTGATCAGGAATCAACTGGGTATTCACAAGGCGTGTTGTCTATATATTTATTTAGACAAAATATCGAGAAGACTACAATGAGATGAAGAAGTTCGTATATTTCCCTTACCATATTACTCCTCAATATGAGAAACAATCCCTGGCCAACAAAAATCTCAGTTCCGTAAGTGGTGTAGTGGTCGTGTAGTAGGCACAGAATTAAATCAAACTTATCACAAGACGATGTATGCATAACCAACAACAGACGTGTTTACGTGAATTGGAGTTAAGCTGATGTCATTGCAATAATTACAGTTTCATCCTTTCTCAAAACTAATAACATTTTTTACACTTATGGAATCAAAGAGTATGACTTTTTATGCAAGATATTCGTCACATTGTTATCTAACATAGGCTAGCGCAGTATGCTGGCTCGTCTACGTTGATGCTCCTTGAATTTAGTTTTTGTTTTATCAGAAAACTTACATGAAAGATTACGAGGACAATAAATGGAAGCAAAATTTCAAGTACCATGAAGTGCCTGGTTATGTTTCAAACAAAGAATTGCAGCAACTTTTAAGTGTGGTGAGCTACAGAAATTTAAATATCTTGTGTCAGACGAGATTTTGCAGTTTGTTATTGAATAATGAAAATAATTAATAAACGATTTCAATCTTGCGTCCAAAGATACAAAGTAAATAATATTATATTTAATTGCTAGCTACAAGATATATTTTGCCTTTGTGATAGTTTGCTGTACAAACCGCTTCAAATTCACAAGGACACGAAGACTACTAGTATTACAGTGAATATGTTTGTTGAAGAACTGAAAGGATGTTTTAACTTTTTGTTTATCTACTCGGGTTATTAAATAATTATTTCAGCATCGATTGAAGAAAGATTTGGAACAATTGCACACTCATGGTTTTAAGCCATCCTCACAAGACTCCACCGTTGAGCACGTCAAGGAAGTACAGAAGCGCATCAGCAATGTAAGTTTCATACCCAACTTGCGAAGGCAAACAGGCGAACATGATCGCAATCGAGCTAACTTAAACACTACACTGATTTTTGTTTATCATTGTGAAAACAGTCCAGTATCCTGTTTTGCTTTGCGCGTTACCCTATTAGGCTAAATGCTGTCTTTTTGTCAAGTTCGACTTTCGGGTGATGAAGTTAACGTTTAATTCAAATATCTTTTTGAAACATAGGGGAGATGTGGGACCAATGAAACAAAATGAGTAAGAATATTTTTCGTTGTCGTGCGTGATTTTCACAGTACAGGGCTACTTAAGCGTTTGAGGGAAGCACATCTTCTTACTGTATTTACGCATAGCTAGGGCTTCGGATTGGATGACAGATTAAAAAATTATTGCACTTTTGAAATGTTCACTTTTTTGTATCATTGGTCCCACCTGGGTGGGACCTTTGCAACACACCAATGGGACCAATGAGACAGGTTTACTACTTACACGACAACTGCACTTTTTCTGAAGAAAGATTGCATTTTGTGTAAAAGCAAAGAACAAGCAGTTTCTAGAACAAACATGGACAGATGGAAGAACGAAATTGTTTAAAGTTAAACAGTGACAGTTAGCTGGGGGAGGTGTCGTCACAGACAAGTCTTTCCTCAGGCAATGTGATATTGTGACAAGTTCATTGTAAATTTCAAAACACCAGACAAGCGTTTCGTTTTGGCAACAGAGGTTGGATCTGGCAGAAGACACACAATATCACAAGGAGACACAGAAGCCACATTTTCATTTTCTGGGAAAACAAAACAGTCCTTCATTTTGTCTGATGTTTTCTCAATTCAATTTTAATAACTTAATTTCATAGTCATCATCTTGATCAGGACCATGTGCAAGCCGGCCGATAAAATGTTTAAATTTACCATCTGCATTTGCTTGAACTTTGGCCACTACATACGTTCCAGCAGAAAGACAATCAGGAATTATGTTTTGCAGTGCATTTTCTTCACATGAAACATCACTATAGTATCGGTGCAAACACTCTCAGACAGTGTCTCAAAGCTCCCCTATTTCAAAAACTTTGAATTAAACGATGGTTTTACAAAACTCGACTTATTATCTCTCATAAAACCTACCAATCTTGTAGAATACCTTCCTACCTACTACATGAAAAACTTAGCATTTGCTATAATAAACACCTGAACATAATATTGAAAGTTTTCCAGAAGCACTACTTTTTACTTTTGCCTGCCAAAAAGACACTTTTGTCTCTCATTTCTGCGTTTGCAACAAGCCAACTTTCAAACCTCGTGGCAAAGAAGGTTCATGTAATCACGTTCCAATAACTACAAAAAAAAAGTTAATTTTGAGTAGAGATCAAAAACGAGCTGTGTTGCATTGGTCCCCTTGTATCATTGGTCCCACATCTCCCCTACGTTAAATTGTTTCTAATTTTAGTACAAGAAATGACGTAAAGCATCAACCGGGAAATAGGGTTTCGGTAGATAGACAATACAAGGGTGCAGCAATCTCGTAGCCACAAAAAACAACAAGATTTGATAGTCCAATTGCTTGTCATCTTACCCTCGTATTTAGCCTCGCTGGATTCTTATTATCTATGAGCACATATTTGATGAACCGAAGGAAAAAATCATATAAACTTACATCATTATCGACTTCTTCGACAATCCAAGCGCCAGAACGAATTTTTGTTTTTCTGAGGGGAGCAAGCAATCTTTTCTGCTTAAAATTAGAGAGCGACCGGATGTTCTGGTTTGTGTGGACGTTTGCCCATTTCTTGCTTTTCTGCAAAATAACTCTTTAACCTATTTTGATTTGCAGAACGTTTACAAAGCCGCTGCCAAAGAAGTGATGGATAAATACAACATAACTGCCGACCTACCTGAAATAAAGCAAGCAGTGTTTGCCAACAAGCTCGTGAGCTCTGTAAGTAATTTTAAGTGCTTGGAACTACAAAATATTATCAACAGAATGAAGGTTCAATTAAAGCCAATAGCTTCGCAATCATTTATAGGATTATCCTTAATCAAATACTGTAGAAAATATAAACTATCCAAGAACGAAAAAATAAGCCATAAGATCACCATGAAAATACAGTATGCAGTGGTTTTGATTCACATGGCGATTTGAATTGTTATCAAGATGGGTGTGTAATTCCACTAACTACTCTACAGTTATGAAGGTTTTGCACAGTTATGACGCAACACTTACATTGTTGAACAGAAACAAAAGAGAAATCAAGATTAAAGCGTTGAGACAATGATAGCCATGTTACTTTAAGAAAAGTTGCGACATGAAGTCATAATTTCAATGTCATAGTGTCATATTAGGACAAATTTTATTGCAGTCTTAAATGTTTATTTAATCGTGTGTTTAACAATGGGTGTTGATTTTAATGCACGGCTACAAGAATTGAAACGATAAACTGAGGCATGCCTTCGAATTGATTTATATAATATAATTATGTTATAGTTTCGGGAGAGAGTTTGCTTTTTTATACCAAAGACAGGCAAGACACAACAATACCACAGGATTGAGCATTACAACAATATATTTTTTTACATATTTACAAATAGTTTAACATTCAAACGTTTTTGGCTTAACTTAACCCCTCATCAGGAATCTGCAAGTCATGCAGTTACCTTTTCCTAATGTAATTTTTTTCCGTCTGTCTGTATGTTTACCACACTATTGCTTTTAATCGTTGCGTGTTTCTTGATGCTTATAGTTAGTTGTTTAGTTAGTTAGTTACGGTAGTTACTTTCAAGAAGTTGAAATTTATTGTATTTTATAAATATTTGCAGATTCCTGATGAGGGCTTAAGTTAAGCCGAAAACGTTTGAATGTTAAACTATTTGTAAATATGTAAACAAAATATACTGTGGTAATGCTCAACCCTGTGGTATTGTTGTGTCTTGCCTGTCTTTGGCATAATTATTGTAGTATAGTTTTATTAGAATAGATTTTAAAACCATAATCAATTGAAAATAATTTTGATCCCAGAATCTTTACAAAGAAGACTTGGATAAAGTGAAAGGTCAAGGAATGAAATACGATCCAGAAATACCCGCATTTCAACATTTGAGAAACGTTAAACCATTTTCCAGCGAGGTACAAGATTGATTATGCAGTGGCTGATAAAAAAATACTTTGTGTAGCGTCTTCAGGAATAAACTAAATCGACAAAAAAAATCCTTTGTGACGGTTATAAAAGAAGCAAATAAGGAATTTGTTTTATTAATATAGAACTTTTAGAAACAGAGCTTTATTTTTTTTAGAAATACTACAAAGACGAAGCCATCCAAGCACTACGTCAGTATCTGGTTGTTGCTGATGCACCTGACGTCCTTCACGCTAAAACAGTTACCAGCAATGCAAGCGATGTGAGTATTGCCACGTAAGATTCTATTTAATTGAAATCAAATTTTTAAAAATTTAGGAAAGATGGTCAGGAGAAAACAATTGGCCGTCTTATTCTGATTAATGCTGTATAGGCCTGAATAGCCTTGTTTTTGACACGTACGTTATCTGCATATGAAACAGGACACCACGATACAAATATTGCAAGCTTTATACAGTCATCCTTTTTGGAAGGCTTAATCCTGTTACTAAACATCACTTGTGCTGTGGTATAGGCGACTTCGTATATTACCTTATGCTCGGTTCAAACGACGTATTTGTGATTACATTGCAGTAAATGCAGTAGGCTACAGTAATGTCTGTTAACTGTTAAATAACTGTTGTTTCATTTGACATTTTGTGCCTTAAATTCACAAAGTTTACACTACGAGCATACTGAAAATGCCCGCCCCAATGGTTCAGTTGATTAGCGAGTGACTTCGTGAACAAGAAAGCTTAAAGATCAAACGGCGGTGGTTCGAGTCTCGGAGTGTGCGCTTGAGCAACGCATTCTAAGAACTGCTTTCCATTCAGCGGCACCGAGTGAATGCAATAATTCCCAGGCAACAACACTTCAACAATCGGAAGATTTACTCTGCCAATCTCGGTAACCGGCCCTGCGTCAAAAGCCTCTACAAGTATGCAAAACTACCAGGAATAACCTACCAAGGCTTTGTTAGTCCAAGTATAAAGATTCAAAAACCAGTCAAGCCAACCAAGCAAAAATGGTGCAGCACGCAATGCCCTTGAATTTTGTTTTGCAGGTTGAATATAAAAAGAAAGGTAAAGAAAAGTTGGCCAATGTTAGGGGCTTTCAGTTTTTGAAAGCCGGCGAGCAGCGAGATATTGCCCATGCTCGAAAAGTAAACGACTTGATATCTCCAGCCAAGTACAAAGAAGATTACAATGAACTAAGAAACATCATTTATTTTCCTGTACACCTCACAGCAGGGTAAGCTGTTCGCCTGAACTTTTTGCATTCCAAAATTTTGTGATCTACTTTTGCTAACCACAGTTTATTATCTACTTTTGTTACGGTATTTTATCATTTTAATTTATGATGAAAAGAGGCTTCTTTTTGTATTTGAAAAGTTGTAGACTACGCTGCAATATCCGTCCCACTGCTGCTATATCAAAACTTATTATCAAAACAACATAAGAAAGATGGATAGGCCTACATTGTGTTTTATTAATAACCATAACAATGTAAGTATGTGTGTTAGAAGGTAACTTTCTCATAATCTTTATAGCTGTGGTACAGCGCACGCCGCACAGTCGTTGTCTCCTCTATTCACTCACATCATCCATACTATACTGACGTCCTTGCGCGTTCCGAGCAGGATCTGTATAAGCCTAATGACTAAACAACAAAGTTTTATCAGGATATTTCCCTGGTATCGCAATTGATTCACGCCACGTTTTTAAAAGATAATACAGCAAGATCAAGTCTTGATGGCATCTCTGGTGTGTGCGGTTTCGCAGTGCATTTCAAAGACATAGGGCCTATTCCTGCTCTGAAGCTTCCAGTGGAAATAATTTAAAATCATCGATGTATCACTTGAGACTATGGCTAGCGTGGAAGCTACGCCTTTATGATAAGAGAATCGCAATTGTTTGCTGCACTAATGAGTACTCAGCCTTGTGCTGATAGCTAGGAAGAACGCTCCCTTCTTCAAAATATTCAGTAAGATGTTGTTTTTATAGTTACGAGTCTGCGTTGCAAGCAACCAAATTTGCATCTCCAGCCAATTACAAGAAGAAATGGTTTGAAATGCGATTCAAAAACAACTTCAAAGTTCACGAAACTGAAGGATACCAACTTGATAAAGACGTGCAAAAGATCATAAGCAATGTATGGTTTATTAGAATCGGCAGGATGATAAAAGAACTCCTTAAACTTATTGTAATCACGGATACGCTGTACTTTTTATCAGCACATTACAAAACACCAGCGTATTCATCGCATTACGTCGCTGGCATCGTACTGCATTTGTCTTCTCACTAACAGTTGCTGTTGTGCGGTTGTCTTTTTAGAGTTTTCAAACACACTTTCAACCAAAGATGTAATTTTCTTAAGCTAATTTTTAAGTGAAATTAGTATTATAGCTAAGGTTGAGAAGCGCTTTGTTCTCTTTCAATTTCTTCGATATTCGTTGCATTTAAGTCGCCTTACTGTTACAACGGTACTTGTTAAAATACTTAATACCGTGTTAGAAATATGTTCTTGCTACAGATCGGCTACAAAGCGGCTTACAACAGAAGCTTGGGGAAGTGTCCTTACATCACTGAAACTCCTGAAAGAGCTCATCATCGACAAATGAAGGATCTCACCAGCAACGTTAGTGTTACCAGTTTTTCATTTATCAAGCACAGAAATGTTCTTCTTCTCTGCAACGCACAAAACCTTGTTACATAATATGAATAACATGATGTTGCTGACTTTGCATAAAACGTTTCAACTTTCGTTTAACACAAGATTTCGATACGATGCATTTAGTGACTCTAGTCGATTTCGAGGCAACCTGTTAATTGTACAGTGGTTGATTTTATTACTAAAAATTCTGAAATTTTTGAAAGCTTATTGCAAGTTTTCAAATGATGTGCAACAAGTAAATTTATAAGTTTTGTTGTTGCAAAGTTGACTTCGAAATAACGGATTCCTCTTAGTGTCGATTTTGACACAAATTTGCCGTTATCATGAGAATTAATTTATCGAGAAAAAAAACGTTAAGAGCTGTTGAATTGCAATCAATTGCCGGTTTTTTTGAAGCAGTCTTTGTTGTCCGATCGCAATTCGCTCAGCCTGTAGGGTAACTGTCTTATTCTTCGAAACAAAGAACAAAGTGCTCAGCTGCGAACTACGTCGGGAAGTACCTAAACCCACTCCTCTGCTGAATGTCAAGCTGAATGAAGTTTGGTTTCATTTATTAAAACGTCATTGGTATGACCCGATGTGGAATCAAACCCACATCTACCGACTCAGAGGAGAGCACTCAAACCACTAGGCCATTGTGCCGGTTGTTGTTGGTGTAACAAGTTTGGTGACGCAAAACTGGCTAAATTTGCACTTCTGTTTAGCAGATCAGAATTATCATGCTTTTATTTTTTGAATCGTAAACGATCTCGCCGGTGAATATCGCTCTTATAGCTCTTGCGCAAATGCTGCAATGCCACAATATCAATGCAAGCTATCTGAAGCTTTATCACACTTTGAGTCACCATCACGAATCATTTAAACAAAGTGATCAATATCGAATTCATTTATATAATTTCTTCACTAAATATCAATGAAAACTATAAAGTCTGCAACATTCATGTTATGTTTACCTTTAGACTGCTTACAAGTACGACGCTCTTGAAATTATGAACAAATATAATTTGATATCGGACGAGCCACGCATGGTGACTGCTTTGCAAGCTATGAAGCATATCAGTGAGGTAAGTCGGACTAGATCAGTTTCTTCGTGTTAATTATTGTGGATTCTTGAATTGCTTTTATTGTGGGCTACTGGCATTATTAATTATTATGCATAGAAGGGATGTGGTCAGTATGACAGCGTTGTCTGTTGAGTCAAATGTGAAAAACATGTCCATCAAATGTTGAATTCAGAATCACGGCTTGAGCGTAGCCATTTCTTGCTATTTAGTGTATAATTGCAGAAGGTAAATTAAGGCAATTTAAGTAAGGAAATTTAAAACTTGCGGAATTAATTACTGTACTTATGGAAACTTACTTTAAACTTTGTTCTACTGTATTACCTAGAATCTATACAAGGAGGAGTTTGAAAAAGAGAAAGGCAAATTGCTTGGAAATCTCAAAGATACCCCTCAGATGAAACATTCCCTTGCAATGAGCAAACTTTCCAGCGAAGTAAGTAACATAGCAAACATAAAGTTTTCCTAATTAAACCTGCAAAGACAGGTAACTTCTCCAATTAGGTTAGATAGACCATCAGCTGTTCATTTATTTAAACCTCATTTGTTTATAAGACAGCAAACTTGCTTCTTTCTCAAAGCTTTGCTATTAAAAATAGCTGCTTGAAGCTCACGTTTCAACTGGCTGCACAATAATATTCCACTGATCATTCTATTGATGATAAAGGAAGGCAGGTTCTTTATCACTTTTAATTGAAATATTTGTAAATTATTTCAATTACTTCTTTTAATTTTACTTTTAATTAAAGTATTGTAAATAAATGAACTACTGTATAAACTCAATTTTGTCTTCACTGGTGCGCTTTATCAAAATCAAAATTTTTATTTCTCGTTGATAGATTCCCTATAAACAACGTGCCATGGAAGGAATGCAGGATTTCTCTCTCCCGGAAGATTCTACATTTATTAGACACGCTGAAAAAGCCGGAAAACTCACCAGTGACGTGAGACAGAAATGTGATTGTTGGCCGACAGCTTATTGATCAGTAGACTAGGTTTTTCTTTGACACTTCAAATCTTTATTTCAATTCCTGATAAAACCAAGTTTTACTTTGTGACGTGGCAGATGTTGTAACAGATATGTTTGATATTGTGGGTTTAGATACTTCAACTATACGCCTACCTCAAAGAAAGTAATAACCCGGTCAACAAATGTGTAGGCTACTAAATGTTTTCACCAGAGATACAAATGAATTTTTCTGGGCGATTTGTTGCGTTGGTTCGTATTTCTCAAACACTTCACGCTTTCCAAAATTTGACATTCAATATTTTACATTCAATATTTGACGTGTTTAATAACCATTATACATCAAGCAAAACTTATTTTCTTTTCTAACTACCGTATAAATTCTCATTTTATAAATTCACAATATTCTTCGTAGACTGTGGCAAATTTTTCAAACAAAAAACTAATGCTGATATCAGCGTCGAGAAAAATGTAAATATTTTAAAACGCAAACAGTGTAGGCATTAAAAACAGAGAGAGACTGTTCACCAGGCATTTTATAATAAAAGTAATTTGCGTTCTTCTGGTGACTATTTACTAGGTTACCTCCTGATGTTAAAGATGATAACTAGCTTTTGTATTTCCGACGTTTCGTCAGTCAGCACGACTGACTTTATCAAGGTGGCTAAAACAGGTTAACACAACCTGTTCAGCAACGATGGCACAACACAAAAACGTACTGATAAAATGAATAAAGTAAGCAGCAAGAATCAGAATTAAAACACGCAACAAGACACCTAGAGGTTAAACTGAATGCAGTGAATGCCTAAAACCAGTAGGCTGCTTTCCAACAGCGTAAATTTATCTATCTATTGGGCCACCGTCAAGAAACATTGAAAAGTCATCAGACAAGACAGAAACCAAGGGAATTGGCAATAACAATGATAGAGAAGACGCACTGAGAATGGAAAAGGTGAAGTTAAAGTTAAAGTAATTTTTTGTACTACTTTTTCCATTCTCAGTGCGTCTTCTCTATCATTGTTATTGCCAATTCCCTTGGTTTCTGTCTTGTCTGATGACTTTTCAATGTTTCTTGACGGTGGCCCAATAGATAGATAAATTTACGCTGTTGGAAAGCAGCCTACTGGTTTTAGGCATTCACTGCATTCAGTTTAACCTCTAGGTGTCTTGTTGCGTGTTTTAATTCTGATTCTTGCTGCTTACTTTATTCATTTTATCAGTACGTTTTTGTGTTGTGCCATCGTTGCTGAACAGGTTGTGTTAACCTGTTTTAGCCACCTTGATAAAGTCAGTCGTGCTGACTGACGAAACGTCGGAAATACAAAAGCTAGTTATCATCTTTAACATCAGGAGGTAACCTAGTAAATAGTCACCAGAAGAACGCAAATTACTTTTAGTGTAGGCATTTTTGAAGTAAGCGTAAAAATTCCTATGGGAACACATAATAGCCAACTACTCTTGATTTGACACCGGACAGATCACTCACATGGCCTACTAGGCCTATCTGTCATCCACAACCACTGCGCGAAACGCCAACATCTCGCTTCGCTACTCTGCGGTATATAATTGGCACATATACTGCGTAGCCTACGTCACTGAATCCGTCTCTGATTAAAATCAGGCTACTGTTGACCAGCGCTATTTAAATATATACATTTGTGGCGTAAGTTGCAGTTTTCTTGCAAATTGAAATAATTTTTTACTAATAAGCTTATTACTGCAACTTGATTAATAATTTTCAAAAGCAGAAATCTGCAGATATTTAATATTGTTATGATTATTATTACTGTACTGTACAGTGTACAATGTTTGACAGTTCGTGACCAGGCCTACATTTGGCACTTTATTGCGATGAAGCTCCGAGTAGTTCTATTGCCACAGAAAAAAAGTCATTGTATAATAGGGTGGCTCGTTTTTGAACTGTTTTTTTTTTCAATTCTCTCGAAGTAGTGGGAAAATGGTGCCAATGAGTGAGAAAACACCCATAACAAAATTTGAGATTCGTAACAAATTGTCTTCAGCCTCCTCATAAGGCCCAAAAATCGAAAAATGGTGTCAAAAACGCAATTTTTCTAAAAATATTTTCAGTTTGGGTAGATACAATATTGTTTAGATATATCTAATTAACCTAAGAAAACAAATTGGATTCATTTAATTACTATTCCTTCAGCTTCCTCACAGCTTCTTAAAATTTCCATTTTGCTGAAAATTTCGCATTTTTGTGGGTAGCCACATAACCACAAACTTCGTCAGTGACGTAAATTCAAATAAAAGACGTCACTTTTTCCTACTAAATTAACCCAATTTCATTAAAAAATGACGCAACAGCTCAGGGCAGTTCTATAAAGAGAAATGCAATGACGTTTTATAGTTGGTAAAATGTCTAACGCAATTATGTATTATGTAACCACCCACAAAAATGCGAAATTTTCAGCAAAATGGAAATTTTAAGAAGCTGTGAGGAAGCTGAAGGAATAGTAATTAAACGAATCCAATTTTTTTTGCTTAGGTCAATTAAATATATCTAAACAATATTGTATCTACCCAAACTAAAAATATATTTAGAAAAATTGCATTTTTGACCCCATTTTTCGATTTTTGAGCCCCATGAGGAGGCTGAAGACAATTTGTTACAAATCTCAAATTTTGTCATGAGCGTTTTCTCACTCATTGGCACCATTTTCCCACTACCCCGAGAAAATTCAAAAAAAAATTCAAAATCGAGCCACCCTACTGTATAGCCTACGTTACGTGTCAAAGTGTACGAATTATTATCGTGATTGAATCCTATTAATTGCTTCTAATCACTTAGATATTGTACAAAAAAGATGCGAGAGAAAACCAGCTTCAAGGTTACAACAGACTTCCAACTGAAGATAATTATTTCCTCCGCCACCAAAACAAGATTAAAGACCAACAATCCGAGGTTTATCATCTTCATCTGTGTATTCGAATGATGCGTGGTGTCATCATGGAGTGCTAACGCTCGCGTGGTTCGCTGTTGGGGTGATTGCCTTTGGTTTATGTTCTTCCTCGTTACAGTTTGCTTTAATATCTATGAAGGTTGTTTGTTGCTTCACTAACTTCCATTTCAAGTTTCACAGGTAACAAAGATGGTACAATAGTTTGGCTTGCATCATTGGTCAATGTCGTGCTCCCCTACGTTCGGTAAATGTGGGTTCGATGCTTTGTCAAGTCATATCAAGGTTGTTGTATAAATGGCATTGAATTTCGTGTATTTCGTAACATTAAAGAATGGATTTAGAGTAGTAATATACTCGGAAACGCCTCAACAATCTGCCTTGTCAAGCGCCGAGAGAAAGACCTATAGTATCTTCAGTGGTAAAAGCGCTTTATAAAAATACAGTTTAGTATTCACATGATACAAAGTTTGAAAATTTCCTTGTCCGGCGTCTGCATGTTCGGCCATGCCAGGCATGGTGGTGTTTGCTGCATGTCTTCATATGCATGCTATAGTTTAAACTTGTAGGCTATGTATGAAGTCTAAAAGTCATGAATGGTACAAAGAAGTTTCAAGCTATTGCTTGTTTAGCAAGGTCTTGCTTGCACATCTATGCTTTATGTGTCAATGTTGGTTATCTTCTATGAGTTTCTGACATCAACAAGTCGCTTGAGGATTTTGGTACTTCCAGTAAGCTATTATAGTTGAGGTTTATAAGACATATAATGCTGCACATATATCTCTGCAGAGCTACTACAAGCGTGACCTATATGAACAAAGAGGCCAACTTATTCCTGTCGCTGACACGCCTGAAAACATCAGGCTGCAAAAGCAACAGAAACTACAAAGTGACGTAAGTAGACCGCTAACGAGGCATTTGTAGTTTGTGTTTAATGATCTGGGATAAATGAATAAATGAGGTTTTATAGTTTCTTCACATACAGTTTAACGGAACACACCAGGTAAGTGCAGGACTGCAGGTGAGTCAATGATCACTCACTTGACTCGGTGCTTGCTCGGTGTAAGGGCAGAACAAACATATTTATTATTATTTTTATAAAATTATACTGTAATCTACGCAGATTAACCCGTTTATTACGTAATCATTTATCCGTTTAGCTTCATTGTCGTTCTTTGTATTCTCGATTTCATTGACTAATAAACAAAGTAGACTATTTCTCATTATTTTGTTACCGTAACTCTTTTCACGTTGAAAACCTCAGTCTGTATTTTCACCATTTTGCTGTTTTACCACTGATACTGACAAGCTATAGGCTATTTACAGTAGCAGTGTCACTTGTTGAATTGTATTTTTACAGTATTGGCAGTTTATAGGCCTAGCGAAATACAGTATTCTAATCGTGATTGTGAGTTTATCTATTTGTTTTGGTACGTTTTATGCTATCCTGCAGCAGTGTTATTATGAATGCGCTGAGCAATAAAAGATTGAACCTGTTTTAATACATTCTAACAGGTATTTTCACCAACTTCTTCAGCTAATGCTCTGCTTTGCGTAAACTATTGCATTGTGTTTTGTCCTTTTATTGATATAGATATTTTGTAGAATGATTATCGACAAGATTTGAAAAAACACGTCAAGGGTCGTGGCCTGACTACAGACCAGACTCCACAAATACTTCATGCTAAAGAAATGTTAACTTTGCAGAGCGAGGTATACTGCATCTTGCGGTGTTTCCTTTCAATGTTAAAGTTTTTTTGTCTTTGTCTGTCAGCTGTGTTATGAAAATGTTTTCTGTCTTGACTTTTAAAACGAATTTACTTGTTTACGTGGTGCTTGATGTTAACATCAAGTTTTATTTTCTTTGTCATTTTTATTGTTTTGGTTGTGTGATTATTGCGTGCTTGTAGATTTGTTTTTGAAGCTTCTTGCTTCAAAACAACTTTCTTTCTTGAATGACTCTGTGTTAATTCGTGCATGGAGTGATACGAAGTGCAGCACATGATGGTGAGTCTTCAACGGAGGCCATTTTATTAACCGAAGAAACTACCAAGGTGATATAGACTAAAATTTAATCTGTTTTGCGTGTGGTCTTTCATTTCTTACAGCTCAATTAACCATCCAACATGGTGAAGATAGTATGGATATAAGTAATATTGCTGATTAGTGTTTGTATTAACATATCGACCTAACGTAGGTTAAGCACAAAATGTATCCAACGTTACGTCGTTTTTAAATAAAACGTTTCTTTTTAGACAAGTTTATAGCCTATGCGAAGCAAACTAATCATTTGTTATAAAAAATATTTCGTTTAACAAGGTTAACTCCAAGATTCTTGTAAGCCTACAAAAATACCAGGTATTGAAATAAAATATCAAAAGTGACTTTCCCATTGGGATAAATTGCATGCATATTGCATATCCTTTGTTCACGCAATAGTGAGACAGTCTGTAACTCAAGTATCGCTGTTTCTACAGTACATTAAACGCATATGTTGATGCATTTTAAGACAAACTACAGAAAAGGAATGAAAGACCAACATGGTTGGAAGAGCAGTGAAGCTATCAACACCCCGGTTGCTTTGAAAGCTAAAGAAGCGTACAACATGCAAAGCGATGTAACTACTTTTGTTATAAGTCACACTTAGCTTCGACTAGTTGTAACTAGACAAATAAACAGTAACTTTAAGTGCAGTTCGCAACCAGACCACGCGTTGAAAAGTCATGAAAGTAATACTTTGTACATGTCAGCGAAAATATTCTTATATAACACCCTAGACTTTGACATTAATCTTATCACAAATATATGGATAAAATGTGTGTGACTTCCAAAGAATTTTTATAAAGCATCAGCAATTGAGAGATCAAACACGATGCTAAGCTCTATGATGTTGGGTGGTTGTTATTTGTTTGTGCTTCAGCAAAGCAACCTCTTTTTTGCAATCTTGCATTCTGATCCACATTAAAGTGCAATGAGGGCATTGTAAGTTTGGTTCAATTCCTTTGTTGATTTGCAGCTCATCTACAAACAAGAGTACGAAGACTCAAAAGGTCAAGGTTGCAACATAATAACCCCGTTGATGACGCATGCCAAGGACACTTCTAAGGTTTACAAAATATTATCAATCAGTGTTTGCTATTTAAAGTGCATAATATATTCTAATAGTTCCAATATTATTGTTCCAATACTAGTAGCCTAAGCAGTCTTGTTTTCATTCATCCTGGTGATGATTATGTGCTTGATGGAAATTTTCTTCCGAATTTCTTCGTCGTTTAACATTTGTAAAAGTATTTGGCTTACTATAATCCAAATATGTCGTTTCGTTCTAGTAATTGGATTTTCGTTGTATTTGCTTCCTTTAAAATAAAAGGAACATAGCTGATTATTATTTTGTGAGGTCAGATTGTAGATTGCTACTTCGACCATGTTGCTTCCATTGACAACTGGCACACTGAACAAAGTGTCTTTTCTGTTACCAAATTTGTCTTCATCCGAGTTACAGCTCATGCATTGAACAAACTATTTTTATCTTTATAAAAGAGTACAACTTTAAGGAAGACATTTTCAGTCGTAGACAATTTTGTAGACGAAACTAGTACAAATAATTATTATTTTTTGTGGTTTTGCCCTTTTCATTTGCTTACAAAGTTATTTGCCTGTTTAGCTTGTAAGTGAGAACGTTTACAAGGAGAAGCACAAGGAAGATTCACAATATCCTCCCGCTTTTGCTGCTTTGGCAACGACCCCGCATATTAAGCATGTGCAAGATGTAGGCTTCAAGATCAGCCCGGTGAGTTGTATTCTTTTGTCAATTTGGTTTATCGTTTGTGAATTGCAACGTTGCAAAACTTGTCTAACTCAAAGTAATTCTATCTACTTTCCCAATTATGCATGTTTGTAATAAAAAAATTAGTGGTAAACCGATTGCATAACTTAAACATAATTCTTTTATATTCTTCTTTGTTTCACACTTTAAGTTTTCGTAAAGTTAAATCATTTAATTTAAAGTTAATTTTTTTATCATTTTGTCTGTGACAAACTATAGCTTTTGTTGTTCTATCCAGCGTAAGTACAGGGAGGAACACAACAAAGAAGACATCGGTTTGTCCACTGAGTTGAAGGATTCTGTGCAAATTAAACAAGATATGCTCACCACCGAACTACAAAGCGATGTACGTTGTCTGTGTACTCCTTGATTAGGAATTCCTTGGGTATGGGTTCAAACCCCTACCACTACACTTTCCTCAATGTTATCTCACAGAACCAACGTTTTCAAACGAAAAAACATACTAAACGCTCCGTCACAAACGAAATTGTTTGGAGTTATTTCTGTATTACGTTTGGGTTGATTTCCGTTCATACATGTAAAAAAAAAAAAACAATAACAAGAATCTATTTGACGAAAAATTATCCTATGCTAGCGATGTTTTTGTGTGAAGTAAGATTAGCTAGTTTGTAAATTTCAACTAACAATGTTACTTTGATTTGTGTGCTTTGGTCATCATGTTTGGTTATGTATAGGAAAGCTAGAATTGCTATAACAATTTCACGTGACTTAGTTTTATTTCGTTGTTATTTAGATCGCGTACAGGAAACAATGGGAACGCGATGGATCGTTGTATAAGGAATACTTCTCCTGTCTAAATGACACACCGCAATCTCTACATGCCAAGAAGGTGCTTCCACAGGGCTTTCACTTTTGCAACCATTGAATGATAAGGATAATGTTGTGGACAAAGCTAAGTATGGCTTTTTATTTATCGATGCTGATTGATCCTTTGTAGGTCAAAGATATTTTAAGCGACTACAGATACAAAGAGGCATACGAGAATGAGAAAGGAATAGTGTACTTCCCTTATTTTCTCACTCCAATGTACGAAACACAAGTTAAAGCAGGAAAACTGCAAAGTCAGGTGAGTAATAGAGCACTCAGCACTCTGTCATGGATAACATTGCTCATTTTTTAAGACAAATTTGGCGACGATTTACTTTTGCACAATCCAAAGTAGCCCATAATTTTGTACGATTGTACTCTTTTTCGAAAATGTTCGATAGCCTACTTCCTATAATATGACTATTGAATAACTTTGTAAAAATCTTGTCAAAGTCTTTGAAATGGCAATATGGAAAACTCACACGTTCAAACTTTTTGAAAGCTTTAGACATTCTCATTCCCAAATAAAATTTTAGTTGATTGAATGTTGCGGTAGCCTATTCCTGCGCATTGAAGGCTGTGGGTATGAGTTAATTGAAACCTTTTAGAATGTCACTTTCTCCATGCACAATTAATTTGAAATAAATGCATTGAAATTAATTAATAATGCAAAACTATTTGAAGAATTACTTTGTATCATTTTTCAAATTGTACTGCAGAGATTTAAATTGAAGTCAAGCACACATTTAAGATTTGTTAGTTAACGTTGTTTCATAAATACAGTAGGTATTAAATTCTGTATATGATAACCAAGATTTTTCGTTTTATTTTTATCAAGGCTAATTACTCCAAGAAAGCTGCAGAAAGTCGCCATATCTTCCATCTTTCAACTGATCAACCAAACTTCAGGCAGGCAATCATTGCAACGGAAATATTCTCGGATGTATGTTCATGTTCTGAAAAGGATTATTCGTTATGAATTTGTCAGTTACAGTTACTAGAAATAAAGTAACCTGATGCAGCGGGTTTTGAACTTTAGTTTTAAACCTTCCTACTCTATCTTTTGTTGAATCAATGAATCTAAGGGCTGACCACTGGTTTAATTTATAATTCAAACACAAAATATTTGATACTTTGTGTTTGAATTATAAATTAGCAACACATTCCACTCGTGTTGCTGGAGAACGGGGATTTCAGAATTCGGAATATTTCGAATATCCGTTTGCTGTGTCACCACCCTACCGCATAGTAGGTACGCAAGGCACATTTTACCGCATTCTATTAACAATGGAATAGGTTAAATTAGTTGTTGACTAGTTGAATGAGCATTGTGTTTTATTTTGCAATATTGCAGTAATTTGCCAGTTTTTGAGGTGCACAAAATTCCCACTTCTTATAATTATTTACTACTGAAAACACTCGATGCCGCCGAATAGGTCAATAAAATGGAATTGAGGAACCAAAGCGAGGGAAACATTATTTCAATTTTTTCTTTGTTTTTTGGTGAGTCACGGGACTAAGTCTCCCCTGGACCCGCCCTAACGGTTTTGCTATGGGCTTTCCACTCAGTTGTGCATGAAAGCAAATTGGCACTTTTCTCTTGTTGCGAATGTGGTGCTGAAGAACATGCCATAGACCATGGGTGTCCAAACGTTTTACCAGGCCGGCCAATTTTGATAATGCGGAATTGTCGGCAGGCTAACAGCCTCTGATAATCTTGTTTTGCGTAAAGAAAAACGCATATATAGCAATGCTATATTATTTATTATTATTTGCACACAACAAAGCAATATGCAGGTTTACGTATTTCCTTGAATAGGATGCATATCGCGGGATATCATAAGTTAGGCGGTATAAGTTATCTGCTTTCCATCAGAAATTAATACATCCAGAAACTTTGTAAAACACAGCTATGTTAATGTCAAGGATGAAACTGACGTCTTGATTTCTATATCCAGGTCAAGTCTGGTTCGAGGTTAATGGTAGACACCAGACAAGCATAAAATATCACGTAGGAGGGAGTCGCTCAGCCACGATCTCAAGCGGTTCTTGTTCAAGCTCACAATTGAGAACGTCTGCTTTCACAAATATATTGAACCGAATTAACCCAACATTTTTTTTTGCCAACTCTTGCATTTCTGGAAATTTGTTTTTATCCAGTTGCTGATAAAAAGGTACGACCGAAAGATGTTGCTGTCTTCGCAAAGAAGCTCTATTAGCAGCGATCGTTGAATGTGCTAGGCCAGTGCTCCGCAACCGGTGTGCCGCGGCACACCGGTGTGCCGCGAGGCGATGCTAGGTGTGCCGCGGGATAACTATCATCAGAACATACTTTTTGAAAAGAAAGGAGTTTTGTGTTTTAAAAATTCGCGCTTTACCACTGCAAGACAACTCAAACTCCAGCTAGACTTCCCACTGTGTATTTATGATGTTTTTATGACTCACAATTAAAGTTTTCGCAATGGGAAGGCTGCCTTAGTTCTGAAAAAGGCTGGTTAACGTGGTTAGTGTGTTTTTAGAAGTCAGGCTAGGTCATTTCGAATTGTCAGTCAGCAGTGTTCAATAAAAATTTTCGTATTTGTTTCCTTGTATTTACAATTAAAGTTTTCGCAATGGGAAGGCAGCCCTAGTTTTAAAAAAAGGCTAGTTAACGTGGTTAGTCTGTTTTTAGAAGTCAGGATAGGTCATTTCGAATTGTCAGTCAGCAGTGTTTAATAAAAATTTTCGTATTTGTTTCCTTGTATTTTTCTAGCTTCGCTTTATTGTGAGCTAATTCATTTGCAGTCCTTAAGAAAATCCTTGAAAACTAAAATTAACTAAAAATCTAATGGATAAGTTCTTGAAAAGATCAATAGAACCAGATAGCATGCCTAGTACAAGCCATGTTGCAAAAAGACCGAAGGTTTTAAAGAGGAAATACAAAGCAGATTACCTTCGGTTTGGATTTACTTGGTGTGGTAACGAAGAAGCTCCGAAACCACAATGTGTAATTTGTGGAGAGCAACTTGCAAATCAAGCAATGGTTCCAAGTAAACTTATCCGCCACTTACAAACAAAACATGTCAATTATGCCAACAAGGATAAGAAATTCTTTCAGCGGATTTTAAGTCAAAATAGAAAGCAAAAACACTTTATGAAATCGTCTTTCACAATTTCGGAAAAAGCATTAGAAGCTAGTTATCACGTAGCAAAACTGATTGCACAACAGAAAAAACCGCATAGTATTGGGGAAAAACTCTTAAAACCAGCATGCCTAGAAATTGTTCGATTGATGCTTGGACCAAAGGAAGTTGAAGAGGTACGGAAAGTGTCATTGTCTGCAGAAACTATTAAAAGACGAATTGATGATATGTCTGGTGATATACTTGAAACTCTAATTAATAAACTAAAAACGTCTGGGAAGTTTTCTCTTCAGATTGATGAAACAACAGATATTAACAAAAAAGCACAGCTGTTAAGTGTAGTACGTTTTGTCAATGGCGACTCCATAACAAACGAGTATTTATTTTGCAAAGAACTTCCAGAACGAACGACTGGCCAGGAAATTTTTAGAGTGACCAACGAGTTTTTCATAGCCCATGGTATCCATTGGAATAACTGCATCAATGTTTGCACAGATGGTGCATCAGCAATGGTGGGCGAAGGAAGAGGTTTTGCTGCATGGGTAAAACGTCAAAATCCAGCCATTCAACTTACGCATTGCTGCTTACACAGGGAAGCCTTGATGATCAAACATTTGCCAACGGAGCTGACAGAAACAATGAACGACTGTATCCAAATTGTTAACTTTATTAAAGCAAGAGCTTTGAATTCAAGAATTTTTTCATTGCTATGCGAAGAAATGGGATCAGAACATCAATCACTGCTATTTTACACTTCTGTGCGTTGGCTTTCCCGGGGAAAAGTTCTCGCAAGACTTTTCGAACTACGGCATGAAATAAGTCAATTCTTATTAAATCAGAACAACCATGATTTGTATAAACATCTTAAAGATGATCATTGGATTGCCAAACTTGCATACATGGCCGACATATTTGAACACTTGAATGAACTCAATATCAAAATGCAAGGCAAAGGTGAAAACATACTGACATGTTCTGACAAGATAAGAGGATTTAAAGAGAAAATAGTACTCTGGAAAAACGAGTTAAAAAGGGGATCACTGAAAATGTTTCCCAGAAGCAACCTAAATAGTATTGATAAAGAATTGGTGTTTGATTTGGCCAAAGAGCACTTATCTTTGTTGCATGAGAAATATGACCATTACTTTTTCACAATTAACACGGAACAATACGATTGGATCCGAAATCCTTTTGCGGCTAATGCTGAAATATCAACGCAAGACTTGACTTTGCCTGTTAGAGAAAACTTTCTTGAACTACGAAATGATAGAACTTTGAGATTAAAATTCAGCGATGTTCCACTTGATGAGTTTTGGATTTCAATTGAAGAAGAATATAAGCAAATTTCGCAGGCTGCTATTAAAATTCTGCTCCAGTTTTGCACCACTTATTTGTGTGAACAAAGTTTTTCTACTTTGGTATTGATCAAAAACGATAAAAGATCCTGCTTAAAAGAAATTGATGGTGAACTTCGAGTTGCTCTTTCAAATATTGAGCCAAACATACAGCGACTGTGCTCATTGAAACAAGCGCAAATATCTCATTAATAAATTAAGCTATAGTTTTTTTTTACATTTTGAGTATGTGTCGGCCAAATTGTGCCGCAGAACTTTAAAGAGTTTTTAAGTGTGCCGTGAGTAAATAAAGGTTGCGGAGCACTGTGCTAGGCTACTACACTCTCAGGCAATAGTAGTTGATTTCGCAATTATGAAGCAACAATGATTCTAACTTTTTCGCCTGGATTTGTCTGTGAGAAAATAGTGTCTTCATCAATTAAAAAAAAATGCAAGTTGAATTTGTACGATTTCTGTGTGTCTGCGGGCCAACAATAGCACATTTCTACATGGTGCAACAACAGGCGCAGGCCATACAAAAACGTTTCGTGGGCCGGATTTGGCCCGCGTGTCGGACTTTGGACATCTCTGCCATAGCCATATCATCAACGATTGTACCACTTTCCACCCAATAAATGGAGTTGAAGGGATCAGCGTGTCCTGTATGATGAAACCAAAGAGTTACTGCTCTCTCTCGTAACCTTTCGATATAATCTTGAAAACATAACCATTATGGGGTGGTAAAAGATTTAACTCTGGGTTTCAGATACTGAAGCGAATGATGAGTCGTTGTTTGTATCAGAACCGATGCAGTTTTAGATGAACCAGACGATAAGCTTACAAATCTTGCTAAGGATCCGGCTTTAGCGCAGTGTCCCAAAGTCATGTGACCAGGGCCTCTGAGAGAAGTTTTCATCAAGGGTACGAAGAGTCATTCCGGGCCCCCCTCTCACTCCGGGCCCCCTTCGTCTTGGGTAAAGCGCGTGATGTTTGCTTAGGCGTACCGCGTATTGCACACCATACAACATTTTACTGCAGAATTAGACACCAGTGGAGTAACACAGGGCAACATAAAAAAAACTGTGCAGAGAAATAAGCAGATGATATATTTCAGGAGTGATCATTGTACAAATTCTTTAATAAACATTTATATTTAAATTTAAAAGCATTATAACACTTTTCCTGTATTTCTTTTGGTATTTGATTCCATAGTTTCACTCCATTAAAACATAGCATCTTCTTACCAGAGTTTGACGTTGCAGAACATAAATGACCGGGTGCCACAATGCTCTGCACCTAAATATCCTGACACCACAGTATGCGCGCCTATTTGACCGGCGCCTAATTGTCTGCACCTAAAAGATGTGGACCACATACAGCCAGTAGGCTACTATTGTACAAAGAGGATAATTTGTACAGTTTAACAACTACATAACAGTATAATGTGCTATTACTGTAGAACTCTGATGTAATGGACCAACACTCTGGTCAGTTTTTTTTCTCCAAGGCATTTGGATGTAACAGATGTCAGATTTCTGATACAGAAAAGGACAAAAAATGCTGCCCATGAATAGTTCATTATATCCAAATTCTGCTGAAGATAAAAATTCACTATTTATATATATAGTTATTAAACAATCAGTCCGTCATTTAACTTGAACATGCACAAAATTTTGCTGAGATTGAGAATGACAATGACCGTCCAAAAGCAAAAAAGCTCAAGTACTTTCAAAAGTTCACGCTTCAACAGGCTCAAGAGCATCAAATTAGTAGCTGCAGTATGGTATGATTGCAAGTTAGCCCACAATCAAAACTAAATATATATAATGTAATACTTGTACTACAATAACTTCATGATCGGTATTTAGTTACTAGTTAGCATGACAGCTTGTCTGGACTTTTCTTTCAAAAACTTTTATAACTTGGCCAAAATAAACTTTGTCAGGGTCTTCTTTAACTCTTAGCCAATGCTTGCATGTCAACTATATACCAAAAGCAGTATTTTGTACATCGCTGAGTTCATTTATTCAGCAACAGATTTTTCTTGCCTTTTTTTCTGCAAAAACTTTAATAACTTTATCAAAGTTAACTTGTCTGGCTAACTTTGATTCTATGCTGAGCCTTGCCAGATTGACTAAACGCTCTTCATCTGTTGTTGATCTTAAATAATTTTTGATCAGCTTTAGTTTACACAAACTTACCATCTTGCTTTGCGTTTTTAATTAATGTTTTGTGTTGTGCATATCATGTGAATTGTCACACACAATTTGTGTTTGCCAGTTGTTGATGGTGCTGTTAAAAGGCGTCGCTTGTACAGCTTTAATGTAAAATTTTCAAAATTAGTTATTTATCTTAGATGTAGCCTATAATTATTCCAAATGAGGACACTATGTGGTGTCGAAAACGTTGGATTTAGTATTTTTTTTTTGTGTTTATTAAATAATGTTAAATCCGTTAACGCTACTAAGTGTCATATGTATCTCGTACAACAAGTCAAGCTCTCTACCAATGCTCAAACACAACATCAGGTCAAAACATAATCAAATTAATCATCTGACCAATAACCTTTCTTCATTAACTTTTGCATTCACCACATGCTTAGCAGAGATGAATGAAGCCACTTTCAACCTTGCTTTTGCTACGCTATGCCCCCCCCCCCCCCCCCCCCCCCCGGACAGGAGAATAACTAACTTTTATGATTTAATTTAGGGTGCTTTTAACAGAACATTTTTAACGTAAAGCATTAAATCACCGCTTTGGGCCCCTAATTTGCGCACAATGCACTTAGTTACCTTTCCGGGCCCTCTTGCTACATTATGGGCCCCCCAGGACTAAATAATAACAACTTTTATGCTTGAATTTAGTCATTTAGGATGGTTTTAATCAAACATTTTTGCGCGTAAACTATAAAATCACAATTCCGGGCCCCCCAACAGTCACAGGTCTGGGCTCTCAAGGGTACGCCATACCCTCCGTACCCCCCTCTCATAGGCCCTGCATGTGACAATAAATTATGTTTTCTCATTATTTTGTCTTGCAAGTTAAAGAAAAATGTCCAGTGTCAGCCCACGGGCACTCTCTTTAAGAAAGTGGTCTCGCAAGGCAAGGCATAAATCCTCGTATCCCTTCTGTGGTGATGTAGGCAGGAGATATCCCAACTATTGCTTTCTTTTTTTTAGCGACAAGCGTTACAAGAGTAAATGTATAGAATCAACAGCAATAACTATTGGGGAAAATATCAAAGCTGTAAACAAGTTCTAAAATTTGCTACAAATTGACTGAAATTTGTTTTGACTGCCATTTGTCTGAGAGTTCATTTCGATGATTATTGTTGTGCTTTTTGAAAATAAAGTACTATTGTTTATTCAATTTTTGAAGCTCATTTTGTGTTTCAGCTGAAGTACAAACAACCTTATCAGGGCGAAGGAGCAACCATTAAAGCGGTTGATGATGTTCCTACTATTGTTCACTCAAAGAAAATGCAAGAACTTTTAAGCGACAAACGTTACAGGAGCAATTACGAAGCCATCAAGCAGAAATATCATCTGGACACTGCAACTCCCTTTTTTGTCAATGCAAAGAAGGCATCAAGATTATTAAGCGATGTGAGGGTTTTAAAATTATTGTGAACGTTTACATGTTGAAGTAGAACCAAACTGTAGTGATAAACTAGTGTCTAAGCTTAGTGGCGTAGCTAGGGGGGGGGCGGACCGCCCCGGGCGGCACGTCTAGGGGGCGGCACTTTCAGACAGGACGTTTTTTTTTTTGCAAAAGCAAAAGTACACGGAAAATAAAAGCAAACAGACTGGCAACGTTCAAAACAGTGGCGTAGCCAAGGGGGAGGAGGGGTTTGGGGGTTACAACCCCCCCTTTGGCACGCATGTGACGTCACGATATTGAGAATAATGCTTTCAGTCTCTATGTCTCTAAAACAAAGTTTGCCTAATTTTAAACGAAACTCCATTAAAAGAGCGAGTTTTGCCAATACCAAACATTCAAATATCTCAGCCAGGAATTAGCAACAAGAAAACATAGAGACTTAGCTTTATCAAGTTACCGAAAAATTCCCAAGAAAACATGATCTTATCCTTTTGCTATGCCACCGGACAGCACCATTTTACAGGAATATTTATACTAGGGGATTTATACCCACATTTTTGTTGAAAATGCTCTCAGAATGCACCAAATCCAAAGTAATTTTTCAAAATTTTCTGGGGGAGGCCCTCCAAACCCCCGCCGCTGGGTGTCGTCTTTGGCGAGGACACCGTCGGGTTTCGCCCGCCGGCCCTTAAAACCCCCCCTTTCAAAATTACTGGCTACGCTACTGGTTCAAAACATACAATAATTCCACTTTAAGTCAATTAAAAAAATTTCATTTTCACATGCTTTTTCTTGAAGGGCCGGCAAAATCTGAATCCGCCCCGGGCGGCACAGTCCCTAGCTACGCCACTGTCTAAGCTACACATAGCCTACATGCATAAACAAAATAACGGTGAACAAAAAAGTAGCCTACAAGTTAATTAATTGTCAAACAATAGTTTACTTTGGACATACTTTCAAAGTTACCCAAGCTTCAAGTCGATAATATTCAGTATTTTCTTAATTTTAAAGGATAGCTAATAACTCAATGTTTTCTCCAAAGGATGTGAGCATATATAAATAGAACAGCAATTGTCTCAAAATCATTTCCGACAACTTACAGTAGACTAATATTCAATCAGAATCGTATTGTGAAAACCTTTAAGAGGGTGATCATGGTTAAACCTGTAGGTTTTTTTCACAATGTTATTTTTGTGTAGAAATCATACAAAAGCCAACACAATGCAGAAACGGATTGGTCGTTTAATTCGTACAAGGATTCATTACAAATGCAGTATCTGAGATCCCTCCCCGACAAAATCAGTGACGTAAGTTAAAGTTACATTAACGAAAACTTAGGATTGCTGAATGATGATAAATGTTGCTAATTCAGTGGTATTAATGCTAATACTATCTTATGTTAAGATTTACAATTTTGTTTACTCTTCTTATGCTCAAAACCAAGGATGGTTTTCCAAGGTTTTGACTAAAATTTCATCGCAGCTTTCTCAAACTTGATTCTGGTTTGTTGTTTCAGAATAAATACAAGCAAGACTTGATAATGTCAAAGGGGAAAGTGATGCAAGTTTCTGACACCCCCTGGTTGGAATCTTATCGAAGGGTTCAAGGCTTTATCAGCGACGTCAGTTAATAGAGGCTTTCTTAATATTTTTGTAATCTATAGATAAAAATTATAACAAATTAAGCCACTTATCAGCTGCATATGCAGGGCTCATTGCAGTTTTATTGTGGCTTAGGAACAAAAGAAAATCTTTACGTTTGAATGTTTCAAGTAGTCTTGCACATGTAAGACTGATTTGTAACATGCAATGCATCCTATTACTGACAACCAACGGTTGCTTCTGGTTATAAAAGTTAAATATATATGAACGCGAAAACAATCAATTCATACACTTGCAGCCCTCTGTTATAATGTATTATACAGATAAAGTATCGCCAGCGAAGCAGTCGTGGGTTAAAATCTTTATATCGACCTGATAAGATCAACAAGCACGTCAAGACCGTCACCGACAGCATCAGTGAAATAAGGTGCGCACCAACGTATTGTTTTCAGTTAGGAAATTATTTGGCAAAAAGAATTAGCATGCGGTGAAAAGTGAGAGTGCTTGTAAATTAATTAATTTTGCTATATTCTTGAGTTCAGATATCACAATGAATATGAAAATTATTACAAAGGAAACCTTATCCCGTTGCCTTTGATTCCGGAAACAGAAAAAAGCAAAGAATTTCATAGTGAGGTTTGTACTTTAGTCTATAATAATTTATTTTGATAAGCCAATTAAACGGTCGAGACTTAACATGTATTTGAAACCACAAAGCGTTCTTTTCGCAACTATAAACTGTAGCCTAAATGTATCATTCTTCTTTTTCTCGTCTTATTTCCCAGGTGTCGGGGTAGGGGCAAACCAATTCTTCAGCCTCCATTAATCACGATCTAGGGTGCTAGTGTTGGTCATCCGCCACCGCTTCCTCATCCGTTATGTTCTCAGCTCACGTCTTTTTGGGACATCCAGGCTTTTTCGTTCCAAGAGTTGGCACATCTCGGCAATAGTTTATCCGTTGCCTAGAACGTGTCAAATAATTTTTCTAAAACTGAAAATCGTAAAGTTGATAACTGTCAAGCTTGAACGTTTATTTCTAGTCGGTTTACCAGAAAAAGGCAAAAGAAGGCCTACAGAAATATCTTTTGGTTCCTGATCATCCGGAGTTTAAGAGGTTGAGAGATGCTGCCACTTATCTTAGCAGCATCGCTTACAAGGAAGACGCAACAAAACTGCAGAGACAATTCACTTCCATCACCGACTCCGCGGAGATGCTGAAGGCGAAAGAAACACAAGAATACCAAAGCAAGGTGATCTCATCATCCCAGACTAAATTAATTTCAATTCAATTCCCAACATAGGCTACTCACTACTGTACTCAGGTCGTCTAAATTTAAACTTCACCAAATCGATTTACAAATGATAAGAGATTGCAAGGAACGGCCTTGGAGTGGATAACTACTTTTTGATAAGACAGTACAATAACTATTTGTAAGATAAAATTGAGTCTGATAGAGTTTCAGCAACATGCAATTACTCATTCTACCCGTGGACTGTACGTGAAATACCCGGTAATCGATATGCTTTAGGGAAAAATTCACCGTTTTATTTGTAAACTCAAAAAATACAAATTCAGCGTTGGCAACACGAACTATTGTTGCAGTATTAAACGTACCCAGTAAAAGTAAGGATGTCTGGTAGAGAACATCAAACACTTGAAATGCCTCACCTGACTTGATTTGTTACCATTTTGATCATTTGGTGTTAATTTAGATGTAAGTTTTATGGTTGTAAATGAAAAGTTCCATTTCAGGCTTTGCACAACTCTGTATTTCATCTGTTTGCACAAGGTTTTGTATTGACTCTGTTGTTTTTAGGTTTCTACTTTATCCATCTTGAACTTATTAGCTTTACCATCATTGCACATTCATTGCACACACGTTGTTCAACAATCTAACGTAATCACTCAACTACTCAACAGAAGTCTTATGAAGATGCTGCAAAGAAGGTACTTGCCACAGAGTTCAACATTCCGGCGGAAGGAACAACCACCATGCAGCAGCAGCGATATGCTACCAAGCTAAGCAGTGACACTGGCTATAAAGAGAAGGGTAATCTAATGAAAAATATGTTGTATGTTCAAAAAAATTAGGGAAAATAATTCAGTAGATTTGTACCGATCCATGCATAATACACAAACAAAAGAGCAAAGTAGGCTGGAATGGAAATCGGTCACACTTTATATAACCTAGCTGGGAATTACTAAATTAACAAAAACCAAGTGCAACGAAAAGTTTTTAAAAGAACCCGAAGAGATCATTAAGACCGTTCCATAGCGGCCGCTCAAGCCTTATACAATTCTATGCATTGTGTTGGCACACAGTATATAACCACTTGAATGAAGCGTTTTTTAAGCATTTGCTTTTAAAATTTGTGATGTGCAATCGCAGGTAAAAGCATCCAACACGATCCAACAGCGTACAAAGGCATGAAGGAAACCCGAGATACGAAGCACGCCTTGAAAGTTGCAACTTCTCATAGCGAGGTAAAATTATTTTTAAATGGCAGACTACAAATAAAGCTGTCAACATTTAATGTTTTTGCTTTAATTTCTCTTGTCTTAAATGGTCGATTTTATTAATAATTTTGAGTGCTCGCAAACTTTTCATTTTTATACATGCAAATCTGAGGCTTGCGTTGCTTGTGTTACAAGAGCAGATTAACCTTGGTTGCGCATACCTTGTTGTTGCTCAGGTAAAGTATCAGAAAGAAGCGAAAAAGATTCTCTCACAAATTCACCCAGTCATGGAAGATCCATGGATCCAGAAAGCGAAAGAAACAAACATAAATATCAGTGATGTGGGTACTTAAAGAATGGATTGCATATACAAATAGGTCGCCTAAATGCTTAAAAATAAATTGCCTCTACCTAGTGATCGATTTCGAGTAATGGGTAGTACCAAATTGAAGTCATAAGTAAAGTAGACAACCGGAAAACAGACATTGCCGTCGGCTGCAGCGTGGGTCAGGTGTATGTCGGAAGGCGTACACCGATGCATAGCGCTCAAGTCCGCTTTCCCGCAATGCAGGATAAAGATAAACAAACAAACAAACAAAACACAAATTGATGAAACGAGACTGCTGGACTACAGACAACAATATGTGGCACATAGCAATCTTTACACCATTTGTAAATGATGTTTGTTATCTTTGGAATTGATTCATCACCGTTGTGTTCAAGTCATTCCTATTTGTACTTTCCTACTTCAGATTCCATGCTCGAATTCCTACTTTAGTTTCTATTTTTTTTTTTTTTTTGTACAGTAATATTAATATTCTGAAAATTCTTCTTAAAAACTTATTCTAACCAAACCATAAACCACTTCCATTGTTTAGGTATCTTACAAAGCGAAAGATAAAGATCTCCATCAAAATTTCAGACTTGGAAAAGACGACAATTTTATCAAACACGCGATATCGGTGAGGAATAATTTCGATTTAATTTCTATTGCTTGATATTAGGTTTATACAATCTGAATTAGTTTAATGCTGTTTCACAAATTGATCAAAAACCCAAGTGTTGTTGTCAGGTTCAATTTCTGATACAAATTCCTAGAACCCGAAAATTCCTCAATTTTAAAATTTTCCGGTCAGTAAACCAAATTATACACAGAACTATCGATAAAAAGAAATCCACCAAATTCGTTTCTGTTTCCCCAGGTCCGCAACAAGATAAGCGACGTGAAGTACAAAGAAGATTACATTGATAGTGTCGGCTTGTGTTGGTGTCTTCCAGATGAGAAGATTTTCCAACATGCCAGAAAAGTTGCTGATTTATGCAGCGACGTAAGTGAAAGAAATGAGCTAAAATTACCAGTATACATCAGTCTGTAAAAGTATTTGTTAAAATTTGAGTTATTGTTCCAACATTTTAGTTTTTGTTCTTGAGATTTCGTTCCCTTAGCGTTCGTGGTTCGTGGAAGAAGTCAGACGTTGAAATCGTGAATTCATAAACGTTCTCAATCTATAATTACGTTTTAAACGAGCTGTCAGATAACAATCTGCTTCACTTTTTACCAAACATTATTCCACCAGCTCTTTAATTTGTGTTTCGTTCCCATCTTGAAAATTAAGTACACCGTGATTATTATTATCTTTTATTTTCTGCTTCCAGAATGCATACAAGAAGGAAGCACGCAAACTCAAAGGAAAATATCACATAACAACCGATACACCTGAATATGAAAGGCTCCGTAAGGTGAAGAGCGACATCAGTGACGTGAGTACAAAATGATTCAAGTAGTTGGGTTTTAGTAGCAGTAGTTTGAGTTCGGTACTGTAAGGGTTAGATGATGGTCATGCCAGTGCAAGTTGAGTTGTCTGGAAACTGAGCCGCTTGCTTGGCAAATGCTGTGAAAAGATATTGATCGTTTTCGACGATTGGAAAATGTCAAAAATATTTATGCAAATTATGGCGCATAAAACTTTTAAAAAATAAACAAGTGGTTTAGTTAATTTAGAAAATTCAAATGTTAAACTTTAAACGATAATAGTAGATGTAACTCTTACCAAAGGAATCACAAAAGAACTGCCACTGTTCTCTTCGTTGCACACCTAAAATATATTGGCGATATTTGATTCACGTTATTAGTTTTTTTGATAAACCAGAACAAATACAAAGAAGGGATACCTGACAAACTGAAGAACTTCACTGTACTTGATTGCACACCCGAAATAAAGCACGCCACTAGTGTCTCTGCTTGGGTCAGCCAGGTAAGTTGGGTTGGTATAACTACAGTTAATTGTTTCACTCACCATAGGCGTAGCCAAGGGAGGGGGGGGCGAAAGGGGCCATGGCCCCCCCCCAATTTTCAAAGTTTGGATTCCGAAGTTGAACCCTTTGTTGAAAATATAATATAATTTGTATAAATTTATATCGTTTTCCAAGACATCTGGCTATTAACACCCCCCAGGACTTGTTTTAGACACAAAGAAAGACAACAATAAATTTTGCAAATCTAAAATCGCGCAACGTTTACGCGATTTACGCTTCTTTTAACTAATCTGTGGAAGAAATTTCAGAATGGCTTACTCTGTTGGGTTTTTGTGTAGCTGAGTTTTTTGTGTTCTCTAATTTTAGCCGCAGTTTTAGCCCGTTCATGTGTAACAGCTACCTTTAATAAGTTAATAGCTGTTTATCTGCTAATAAATTTCATACAAATATTACCCTGAAAGTGTTTCCAGAAAGCGCTATAATCCATTATTTGAGTGTAATTTTGCAAAACTTTTCCGGGGGAGCATGCTCCCGCACCCCCTACAATTCGCGTGCCTTCGGCACGATCTAACCCCCCGCCAGCTTTATTGCTTCCCTTGCTTAACCCACCAGAATACGCCACAGCACACCAGGTGGCAATGTCTTAAATCAAACACTTTGTCGTTCTCTTCAATTCATCAAATATTTGGCCCCCCCCCCAAATTATTTTTCTGGCTACGCCACTGTCACTCACTGATCTAATTATCAAGCAATTAATGCGCATAGAAGGTCGGGGCCTATGATCCCCCTTTTCTATTTAGCCCCATAACTTTTTTATTTTTTAATATTTTTACCTCATATTTCATGCTAGCATAACTTGTGATATAACCTGGTAAATAGTCAAAGAGAAAATTCGTATCTTGTCAGATTTTTAATTTGGAGCAAAAAATATGCGTAAATAAAGTTGTTGAAATTTGTTGAAGTGGCTCATAGGATCCAACGCGTAGGGTCCTATGAGCCAATTGGAGGCCTATGATTCACCAGTACAATCAAAAGAATAAACGTATTTACCCGAATACAATCTTACACAACAACACATTTAAAGATAATGGGACGTGATAAGTCGAAAATGGAGGCTTAAGTGATCATGAAACTGGAAGATTTCCACAATTTTTTACTAAAAAGATAATAGGCTATTTACACAAGATCAAAAGCAGAAAAGTCAATCAAAAATTTTCTAATTCTCATCACTCTTTTTGTTGACCCAGTAGTGATGGGTGGAGGAAGAACCATGACTACAGAGGAAACTGGAACAGCGTGAATATCTTCCACTGCTGGTTCAATGAACCCGTTAGGCACTTTTAAATGCTTCTTGAGAAGGTTCACCAACAACCTGTGGTCCTATCTCACATGCATTGAGCTCTTCTATCACTGGACTTGGACGGTCACTCACCAGACTTGGTAGAAAAGCATCATCTGGGAAAATATGCTCGTCAAGTAGAAAATACCCAGCTTTTTTAAAACCGGACGTTATGTTGGCAGGAGTGAAAGCACGATAAAAAGCTTTGCCAATCATTGCTGCAAGTTCGTATATTGTGACGTGGGATCCTGGATTTGACAACAGCCACGCATCACATGCAGCATTGTAATAAGTCTTGAACGGTCCATACACAGATACATCTAAAGGCTGCATGCGATGCGAGCAGTGTGGTGGAAAAGTCACAATGTTGACTCCATTGTCTCTTGCCAAGTTTATGACATCCACTGAAAGGTGGCTTTTGTGGTTGTCCATTACCAGAATGGACGGACTGGACGGGATGCATTCATAAATTTAAAAAACATTTAAATGTTTCAATGAACAGCTCCGTGTTCATCCTGCCAGACTGGCAACAAAGTCCCAAACTCCCAGTTGGTGCGCCATTCAGCATGTGTCCCTTGTAGTGCACACGTGGAAAAAATGTATGCTGGTGGTATAGCTGTCCAACTTTATTTACGCAGCAACACATTGTCACTAGCACACCCCGTTCTGCGGATGTTACCTGTCCAACTTGTTTCAGCCCCTTTTCAGCTAGGATTCTTCTGGGTTTTTGTACGGTTGTTATACCGGTCTCATCAAGATTCCAAATTCGTTCTGGACTCACACTGAATCGTGTCATCACCTCCTTTAGGTTGGAGAAAAACAGGCCAACATTATGCCTGTTGAAAGCCATTAAACGAGCAAGGCTAGTGGCCCCCGGCATCATCATTGCAAGACTGTCTTGACGTTTCATGAACCCGTAAAACCAGTCTTTACCCGCCTGTTTGTTCTTCTCCTACCTAGGAGGGATAGCTTTTTTATTAGCTTTGGCATATTCATATGCCAATTGTCTGCTGGATTCCCGTGTTAGACCATGAAACATTTTTGAGGACTTGATCAGGTAAGCTGCAAGTGCATCCTCTTCTTCATTTGTAAACACCTGTAAAGATTGTAATTGTTACACATAAAACAAAAATAACCACAAACCTAATCAATCAGTGCAAAAATTAGGATGATATTATGCAACTTGGCTGCTTAGTGCTTACCATGCATTTACACTACATTGCAAATGCTAAGAATCACATCTGAAAGTACTTTTGTGCTGCTCACGAAGCTAGCATCAAACATTCATAGACTATCAATCATAAAATTAAAATACCGGAATTCTAAATATATAATTAAGTCATATTTGTTTAATTCAAACAAGTAAGCCTACTATATCATATTGAAAGAACAAAAGGCCCTTACTTGAGTTGTAGAATAAGATTTTGAAAAATTAATTTCTTGAGAACTGTTTTTCTTGACTTCCTTCAAGTATCTTGACAATGTCATCCGATCAACGTTGTTATGAGTTGCTGCAGATCGTATAGATTGTTTCCTCACCATAACATCTTCAACAGCGTTCTTCATATCTACTGGGTTAAATTTACCACGATGAGTTTTTTTAGCAGTTGTTCGAGGTATTTTGGTCAGTTTTATGAACTAATTTTTGAAATGGCTTACGTACAGATATAGACTACAAATATATAACAAAATTGAAAAATACACATAAACAATTTACTATAATCTTAACTAGCTTAAATATAAAGAAAATTAACAACTTTCTAACAATAAATTGTGATAACAAATAATTGTGATCTGAATTTCCATCAAGTAGGATCCTATGAGCCGGCCTCATAGGATCAGAACACAAAGTGGCTCATAGGTTCCGATTCTCCATATTAACAAGTTCACATGTATTGACTCTAAACTATGAACTTTAATACTGCACTTCTTTCATTATACCTTCAAAAAGGACACTACTTGTCACCAAATTAAACCATTTGAATATCTGCTCAAAAACTAGGAAGTTATAGTTATAGTTTTTTATTTCCGAACCCTTCAAAATTTACTTTTTTAACATAAAAACAAAGAAACTCTCCTTTCGCTTCGAATTCTCACACGAGACTGTCCTGAGAATTGTGGGAAATTCATTCAAGCATGAAAAGCAAATCTCAACTGAAACGGAGTGTCAACACTTTTTTTTTAAATAAAGGGGTGGATCATAGGACCCGATATGCTCATAGGCCCCGATCTTCCCCTACTATACTTCAACATGCTGCATGTCTGTTACCATTATTTTTGCATTTTTCATGTGGTTCTAAACGCTGGCATTCGCAAAACAATCAGATCTCAACATTACTTCGACTAGAACTTTTGTAATAAATAAGAATGGATTTCGTTATAGTGGAAGCAACTTTAGCTAAGAACGTGTGAAAACTGCTTATTAAAATTACAGAAATTAAGTAATATTTTGTGATTTTGACAGAACAAATATAAAAAAGATTTGATTAAAACGCTGGGAAATTTCACTGTGTTGGACAAAGATCCAATCATCGAGCAAGCACAAAGCGCCAACAGGATCCTTAGCAAGGTGAGTTTTCACTTGCCTACATAGTTTTCAGCTTGTTCCTTGTTTTTATTTTATTCTGTTCTTTTATTTGCAAACACATCAAATGGTTTATGGAAATGGTTTATACATCAAATGCATACGATTTAAAAATTTCTCGCTGATGAAAAGATTCTTAACAACAATCTCTGTAAAAGTGCAACAGGAATTTTTTATGTTGTTCTACAATGTGATTAACTGATTTCATTCCATATTTGCTATTTGGTTGATTCTTCGCTCATTTTGATTCTTACTCCTTCTTTACGTGATTTTTTAACGAACATTATGCCTGAATAAATTTCTGGTAACAACTCCTTGTTTTGAAACAACACCAGTACATGAGTACAATATTAAATTAGGATGTTAAACTGATTAGTTTGAATGAGGTCGTACGAGAGCACCCGCCGAATTTTAGCATTCCCTTAGTAGCGCATTCTTTCTTACAATGTTGTTGTACGAATCAACCTACCCTTGCTAGATTAAATTAAGCCAGTTATTTACATCATCATCGTGTAAGCAAAATATATTGACAACAGTTTTGCTTATTTTGGCGTTTGACGATATTTCTTTCTGTGACATATATGATGAGGCAATCCATAATATAAAGATCTGGTGTGATTTGCAGCGTATGCCTACACTCCTTTCACTATGGCTTATTGTGCAGCATGCATATGAAAAGAAGCACAAGGAAATGCGAAAAGATGGATTCACGTTGCTTGTCGATCGCCCTGACACAGAGCAGCAGAAGAAAGCTCAGAGAAATGCAAGCAATGTATGAATAGAAAGGAACGTTGATCTGCATGGTTTGACCTGTACGTTTTGCGCTTGGTTATCTGCCCATGCAATAAGAGTTCGTTTGAGAGTGAAAACAGATTATCTGAGAGTGGTATTGTCAAATTTGAACTGAGCATAAAAATTTTTTGATGTTGAATCTCTTAATCCCAAAGTCATTCCCATAGCATACGATAGGTCTTTTACTTTCTTTGTCATTTATTCACAAGTTATTTGAATATAAACAATGCTCACAGTTGTATTTAGCCTAGTTCATGTGATCATGTCATATTTATCAAAATAGTTAAAAGGTATAGCCAATAGAATCAAAGAATTACAAGTTTTCGCATCACTCCAACTAATATATCGCAAATAGTGTATTTTGTGCACGTTTATTTTGTGTCATGTCTGGAAACACATTTTCTTTTGGTTGCAACTTTTACAGTTTCTTTATTCATCCTTTATACTTGGCAAAGAAACTTTAAATTTACTCTGATGATGAAGTGAGTAACATGTTGTTTCCTTTATTATATGTTCAGTTTATATCCCCGATGGTTTCCATGACGTCGCCATTGCATGACATTTTATTCAATGGTTGTTCCTCTGTGTCTTCGTTGCTGTGTTTAATTTTTGATTTATTACGTTTTAAATTTAGTTTGGTTACGTTGATTCTGCCATTGTCAATTTACTTCCCTTATTACTTTTTGACAGCTTGAAAAACATGCATTTGATCTTGGTTTTTGCTGTTCAATCACTAAATTAATAATTAAATTGCATTAAATAAATCCGTCATTAACAATAATTATAATTAAATAATAGTATTTGTATAGCGTCATGTTTTCTTCATCTGAATCTTTCTTTCTTAACCAATTTAAGGGTAGAGAGGCTCTGCCTTTCACCACCCCTTAAATTAGTGGCGGTGTATCGGGCGAGATGTATTGTCTAGTGTCGAGCAGCCATAGTGTTGTTTTGTCATCCCTGTTCACTATATATAAGGTGTTGCCAGTGTGTGAATTTGTCTATAAATCAAGATATCTATGAAATCTACTTTACAGTATTGTCACACTGTGAAGCATGGTAACAGCATATACGTAGTTGGATATTACTGTATAGCCTATAACAGTGAAGCAAATTTTTGTCTTGTTATTACTGTAGGCCTATTTCACGCTTAGATTGTCGATAAATCGTTATAGGTCTACATTTCAGTAACATTGGATATTCTTAATTTTTAGTTTGCTTATAAGAAAGAAGCTAAAGAAAAGATTAAGAAGGACTTCACTGTCTTGGAGAAGATGCGAGATGTAGAGCATGCTCTTAACACGACCAAGATGCAGAGTGAGGTTTGTGAAGCTGCAATAATTTGAATGACATCAAGAAACAGCACACTGCTTTGTGAATTAGGACAAGAAGCAAATTTTGTTAAGATACCGTAATAGTTTAGTCTTCGATACGAAAAAGTTACAAATATTTGTAGGAAAATTCTTTTGTTTGCATGTCATAGGCTATAATTTTTTCAACATGTTATAAAAGTAAGAAATTCCAATTTTTTCGTGAATTTTTAATAGTCAAGACAATTCGTAACTTTTAGGAAGTTTTTATGATCCGTGAAAAGTTAAATGCGAGAATTTTTTTTTAATTTTACGAAAAAGTACTCCCAGTAAGATTCATCAAAACATTAAGAATCATTTAACTTAGAGGTAGGGGAGAGTGGGGCTAGTCGGAAAGTTTTTTTTTTAAGTGAAATTTAAAACAATTGGTGCATAACCTGACAACTTGAAGCGGCTTAAATTATCATCTATGATGTCCTCTATCATACAACCAAAAATAAGTATTGAATCAATTCAACTTTTAATCAAGTCCCCCTAGATGGAACCCTTATCCGACATGACCCCTGCCCTACATATCAAGGAGTGACCTTGGATCGGCAACTCACGTATAAAAAACACTGTGACTCAGTTCGTGCCAAAGCATCAGCAAGAAACAACCTTCTCAGATGTCTAGTTGGGTCGACTTGGGGATCCAAAACCCCAACACTGCGCACTAGTGCCCTAGCGCTTGTGTACAGTGCTGCCGAATATGCTTCTCTAGTCTGGTGCCGCAGCACACACGCAGGAAAAGTAGATATCGCCCTTAACGACACCATGCGCATAATCACTGGATGCCTGCGTCCAACTCCTACAGACTTACTACCAGTGCTTTCAGGCATCGCCCCACCAAAACTACGCAGAGAGAATTCTACCATACGGCTTGCATTAAAGGCAGATGTCAATGATCGCCATCTCCTCCACAGTGTAGTCCTTGACGCACAACAGCTCACACGTCAACGCCTGCCTTCCAGGCGCCCTTTTTCTCGACACATTGTGGCGCTTCATGAAGGTCACTTCGGCCTGATGAAGTCATGGAGAGATTGCTGGGAAACCATCTCACGGCCCAACCAGTTCCAAGTCACACCAGACACTACGGTACCACCTGGCTCAGACCTGCCAAGAAAAGAATGGGTAACTCTGAATCGCCTCCGTACTGGTGTTGGTCGCTTCAAGCACAATATGTTTACCTGGGGATTGTGTGACTCACCAGCCTGTATTTGTGGTGACTGTCAAACAGCACAGCACATCATAAATCACTGTCCAGTGTTTCGACCTGAAGAACATGTGAATCTCATGGATCCTGATATGAAGACACTGCTCTGGTTGCAACAATTGGGAGATGTTACCTGAATTGCTGCCTCATAAGCAAGAAGAAGAAGCTTTTATTGAAAATTTAAAATAAACAAACATACAATTGATTTTTCAACTAACCCCATGCCTGGGGTTAGTTGAAAAACGTCAGTTTAATGCTTACTAATGAACTGGATACTCTTTTTTCAACCAACAAACATTTACATGGGGTTGTTAGCAAATATGTTTACTTGCTTTAAAATTAAAATGCAATGAATTCTACATCTAATCATCGGAAAAACATTTTTAATAAACGCATTGTTAAAACTTGTGATGCCGCATATATAGCACTTTCCAAGTTATTAAAATTAAAATTTTACAATGTAGGTCTGCTTAAAACAAGTACATTGGAACTTATACTACTTATTATCATACCACGACGATATACTCGTATCATACTACATACCATTCTGCAGCTCAACATAGAAGGCTACACAACAAGCAAGACCAAAGTTGTGGAGCAGCTTGCCCATACCAACCGGGCACTCGTCATCCTCCTCCAGGAGACCCACTGCACTTCTGCAGATAGGCTAGCCATTCCCAACTACACGCTAGCCGGGTCTACCTTAAGCAGGAAGCACGGCATTGCCACGTTTGTGCATGAGAGCCTGAAGTGGACGTTTGTCGACCAATCTCCAACTGATGCCGAGATTGAGTGGGTGTGCATATGTATCTCAGACTACAACATCGTCAACATCTACAAGCCCCCACCCTCGCGAATGTTGCCGTCATCCCTTCCAACGTTCCCCTCCCCCAGTCTCTACGCTGGCGACTTCAACTGCCAGCACATCGACTGGGGCTACAACAACACAAGCAGCGACGGAGAATTGCTGGCTGACTGGGCCTCTACAAACCATCTTGCCCTCCTATTCAATCCAAAGGAACCAGCCAGTTTTCACTCCGGCCGCTGGGGAACAGGGACAAACCCTGACTTGGCCTTCGCGAGTGTCGACAGCTCTCTTCCAGACAGACGTGTGCTTGAGAAGTTCCCGCGGTCCCAACACCGGCCGTCCCTCATCACCGCCCCAAAACTTGTGGCTCCTGTCCCGAGTTCACCGGTGAAGCGATGGAACTTCAAAAAAGCCGATTGGAATCAATACAGCCTCCTGACCAATGAGTCTGCTGCAAAGTTACCACCGACTGAAACATGCAACGCAGACGAGGCATACCAGGACTTCTGCAATGCCATAATAACTGCGGCAAAGGCCACAATACCACGTGGCCATCGAACCAGCTATAAACCATGCTGGGACTCTGAGTGTGAAACTCTCTACCGCTCATACCTAGCCGCCACAAGTGGTGCTGCTTCAAACACCGCCGCCACCAGACTACTTGAGCGGCTGGACACAAAGAAGCTTGAGCGGTGGAACGAAGCTGTCCAAACCATCGACTTCTCACACTCAAGCCGCAAAGCATGGAGCATCATCAACAACCTCACTGGGCGCTCAGCAAACTCCCTTCGTCAGTGCCCCGTTTCTGCTAATGCCATCGCTTCCCAGCTAGTGCAGAACGGGGTGTACAACACAAAGGACCGCAAGGCATCCCGCCTTGTTGCCAAGGAAGTGTCTGCCCTATGGCGAGTGGAAACACCACCAGAAGAAACAATCTCTGGAGACTTCACTCCAGAGGAATTCGCCACCGCCCTCCGCCTAGTGAAACCACACAAGTCTCCAGGGCCCGATAAGATCTGCCCTGCGCTTGTGCTCCATGCTGGCCATGCCCTAAAGTCCTGGTTACGTAGATTCCTCTCTTCCTGCCTGCACCACCTCACAATCCCAAAAATCTGGAGAAGAGCTTTAGTAGTTGCGATCCCTAAGCCTCACAAGCCACCAGAGGACCCAAGGAGTTATCGTCCGATATCCCTCCTCTGTGTTCCTTTCAAGATCCTCGAAAGACTGATCTATGCCTGCGTCAACCCAATCATCGACCCGCTCCTTCCAAAAGAGCAAGCTGGGTTTCGGCGCGGAAAATCCACTGTAGATCAGGTCACACTGTTGACCCAAGACATCGAGGACTGCTTTGAGGCAAAAAAGAAGGCCGGCGCTGTCTTTCTAGATCTCACAGCTGCCTACGATACCGTATGGCATCGCGGCCTTACTTACAAGCTGCTTCGCCTGCTTCCTGACCGACATATGGTCCATATGATTATGGAACTTGTCAGGAATCGAAGCTTCACCCTCACCACCGGCAACCCACGGCGAAGCAGACTGAGACGCCTGAAAAACGGCGTCCCACAGGGATCGGTCCTGGCTCCACTTCTTTTCAACATCTACACCCACGACCTGCCAACCACGGTCTCCGCAAAATACGCTTATGCGGACGATCTGGCAATTCTCCACTCCACAAAGTCGTGGGAAAATCTAGAAGACACCTTGAGCCAGGACATGCAAACCATCTCAGCTTATCTCCAGAACTGGCGACTGAAACTCAGCGAAACCAAAACTGTGGCGGCAGCTTTCCACCTACACAATCGGGAAGCTGATCGTGAGCTACATGTCCACAACAACGGAAAACCTCTGTCCTTCTGCCCCGAGCCAAGGTACCTTGGGGTGACACTAGACAGATCGCTCACATACCGCCACCATTTGGTGTCACTGCGCAAGAAACTGACATCCCGCGCTGCATTACTGAAGCGCCTGGCAGGCTCTAGCTGGGGGGCGAGGGCTGACACTTTGCGAATAGCAGCCTTAGCCCTTGTCTACTCTTCAGCAGAGTACTGTGCACCTGTCTGGTGCCGCAGTGCTCACTGCCACAACATCGACACTGCCATAAACAGCGCCCTGCGCACAGTGACCGGATGCCTGCGTCCCACACCATTGGACAATCTCCCCATTCTCGCTGGCATCCAACCTGCTGAGCTTCGTCGCGAAGAAGCCACTCTGTCCCTCGGTCGACGGGCACTGGAGCCTAATCATCTTCTCCACCACAAGATCTCTGCCTTCCCAAACGGGCACCCCGCCGACTGAAATCAAGACACCCATTCGTGCCAGCCGCTCGGCTTCTGATCAACGAAGCTGATGAACAAGACATCTCTGCGGCTACTTGGGCGGACCATAAATGGAATTCTGAATGGAGGTCAAGCACCACCAGACTCCATTCATTCATCCCCGACGCCGACACACGCCCAATCGGCCTGACACTACATGGGTGCGCCTCAACCGTCTCCGTACGGGCGTCGGCCTTTTCCGCTCAACCATGCACCAATGGGGAATGGCTTCTTCCTCCTCCTGTGAATGTGGTGCCGAGGAACAGACCGCAGACCACATCATCAATGACTGTACCATCTTCAAGCCACCTAACGGAGTGGAAGGTCTGCGCGTCATGGATGATGAAACTAAAGACTGGCTGCTCTCTAGCAGCCTTCCAGTGTAGTCCGGGAACATCGTGAATCTGGGGTGGTAAAAGGATAGACCCTCGGCCCCAGAAGCTCAGACGACGACGACGACGTTATGCCGTTGTTAAAACATTTTCCAACTAACCCCACCCACTATTTTCCAACTAGCCCCCTTAGCATATGACAAACTATTTTCCTAAAATATTCAAGTATGGTGCATTAAACTAAAATTTGTTTATTTTTTAGTGTTGTAGAACACCTACAGCTGACACACATCAAAAAATTTCTTCCTATCTTTAACCATATCGACGCATGAGATGTTTTTAAATACGCTAAAAAATTTACTTCGAAAGTAAGAAAACACAAAATTGTCAGCCAAACAAACATACCTTGACTCAACAAATCGAAACTAACATGGATTTGTGTGTTTTTATAAACTACTTCACATGTTTGCAGTAAATATTTAAAAAAGTTATGGAGAGTTAAAAAAATAATCATTTTTCAACTAACCCCGCCTTCCAACTAACCCCACTCTCCCCTAATTTTGAAAAATTTTCACTCAGAGGCATTCTCAAAAATTTAAGTGTCCGTAGACTTGATAATTCTTAAAGGCATACTAAATGAAATTTTCAAACGGGAATTAAGCATTAAAATGCGTAAACTGAACATTCAAAAATACATTTCTAAAAGAATTACCGAAAAAAATTTGTTTTCAATGGCACTGGCAAGGCCCAAAGTCCAATGTTTCATTTATTTTATTTTTTATTTTTTCTAAATGACCAAAAAGTGCAAACACTGCTCGAGAATACGTCACTATCGACAGCAATAACAAAAGCCACGTTACCACTTCTGATGTTTCAACATCAGATCTGATGTTTTGAGCAAACTGTCTGATGTTGAAATCTGCTGTTTTGATGTACATACATACATAGCCTACAGTTAAATCGCCCGCAGTTACAACTATTGCGAGATCAACTGATTGCTCACCTATAGTGACGTAGACGGTACAGTCGCACGCTTCGCTGCTCACGCCCATTCTCGTTTTGAAAGCTCTGACAAAAGTGGGCGCGGAATGCTGATTAGACCGCAATGGGGCAAAATTTTATTGAAAATCGTTTTATGGTAGTATGTTAAACACAAAGAACGTGTACAATCGCCAAGTCAGGTTTTTCCTTTAATATTCCTTTAAGAAAAAGTGTGCGTGGTTACCAAAAACTTCTAGAACCACTGACACAGAACAAGAAGTATTTGAGAAAATTTAGGACAGTCACACAAAGTATTGAAACAGCATTCAACGAAAAAATACAATACCGTACTTAAAATTGAAGGATTTGAAAGAAGTCATACATCTTCTACGTTTTAGATAAAGTGTTTCTTGTTTCTTTTCATGAATACACTCGCATCAGAACACTTTCAAAACTGTAGGAACTGTTTTATGCACTTCAAGTAATCTTGATCTGCGTCTTTGTCCATTTGCACACAAGGCAATTATTGCTTACTGCCATACCTAACCCTATTTTTGTTGGCTAATAGCATTTTTTGTGTCTATTCGGTGAACACAAACAAGGCTTACAAATACGAAGGTTTTTTTTTTTTAATTTTGTTTGATTTTGAAACTTTTAGTATTGTAATTTTTTTATTTTGAAATTTCTATTTGTTGTGAAAAACTATGACTAATTTAAAATCTTTGCGTTTTAAAATAGTTGCACAAACCTCTCCGAACAAAATATTTAAGTGCGACCGGCTTACGAATCACTAATATTCATGTTTTCCGAAGAGCACAACATGTAGTCCCAGAGCTTTGAATTCACCAT
The DNA here is from genome assembly GCF_918807975.1 of Aplidium turbinatum. NCBI lineage: Eukaryota > Metazoa > Chordata > Ascidiacea > Aplousobranchia > Polyclinidae > Aplidium > Aplidium turbinatum. The sequence continues at coordinate 26,818,979 of NC_137475.1, read as the reverse complement.
TTCTACTAATTAAATATTTTGAACATGAAGCTTCAAAGGAATTAATGCTTTCAACGTGAAACGAAATATTAAGGCAAGTTTTTTAAAATTAATTGATAAGGCAAAGACGTTAGGATAAATCCCCTGTCAAATCCGGTTATGCGTCAACTCAAAGCCGGAAATTCAAAGCGGTCGATTCAAAGCGGTCAATTCAAAGCCGACAATTTACTCACGATAAAGACAATAGCCCTAACACTAACTCTAACCATTACCCTAACCCATGATAACCCATGGGGACTCTAGTACCCTAACTCTAACCATAACCTTAACCTTTCGTCTTTGAATCATCGGCTTTAAATTGCCGGCTTTGAATTTTCGGCTTTGAATTGTTGGCTTTGAATTGTCGTGCTACCGTCAAATCCACTACATTTGAGCACCTGGCCTGCTTCAAGTTCAAAGAGCACAGTGAAACATGGCGTTTGTTAAACTTAGAGGACTTTTTTTCATTGGTGGACATATGCTATCAGCTCCCTACCATCTCCCAACCACCGCCACCGATGTCGATATTTCAGAGTGAGCGAGGACCACCAACATTATTAAACAAGTCGTTGGTAGAACCAATGCACTGCCTGCTTTTTTTGTTTCTGTGTTCAAAATTCACCGCAGCAGTAAGTCTGAAATTGCCTGCCCACATAAGTCTTCACAGGTAGTGCTTCTGGTAATCTGCGTTAAGTTACTAATAGGCGAGATGAAAGTATTAATTTCTAGCACGTAAGTTCGCCTTGTAAAACTAATGCGTCCCTGCTACTCATACTTCAACCACCATAACAACTTAATCTACTTTTTTTTGTGTTACCGAGAGCACATTGGTGTTGCACTTACTGAATTATCATAAAAATTTTATTTTATTTTCATAAGCCATCTAGAATCGATTTTTGGGCACTGTGGTGCATTATTTTAATACTTACTTTTTCAGGCTGTGTACAGACAAAAATTGGACGGAAAAGACATAGACACCATGGCAACCCCTTCAATGAAGCACGTTGTTGGCGCAAATAAGTTACAAAGTGATGTAGGTCTTATCTGAAACTACATCTGCTATCTTGTTTGGGATAAGCAAATTATTATATAGATTTCTTTCGTTTTTGCTGGCAGGCTAATACTATCTACAAATGTTCTTCCATTACGCAGTTGGAATATCGAAAAGATTTTGACGAAAAAATCAAAGGAAAAGGTTGGAAATTTATTAAAGATACTCCAGCCCAGAAGCATGCTGAAGAAATTGGGAATGTGCAAAGTCAAGTACGAATCATTTGCACTAGTTAGAACAGTTCAGTTTAATTTCAACAGTTAATCCAGGATTTCTCCCCTACGCCATTTAAAATTTTTAAGAGTATCGCACTCAAATTTGGCTTTGTCATTAAATTGAACAATGCTTTTAAGTTAAAAGTGTTGTAGTTTTAATTCTGTGTAGTTAGTTTTTTACTAACGTTAGAAAAACTAAACATCTTAGGTTAGATGTCAGTAAGCTAACCTACTTCAAAGCAATTCAACGGTTCAAATAATCAAACTTTCTGTTAAACTCCACATTATATCGAGAAACAAACAGTGCAGCTACAAATTGTGAAAGTCGCAGTTTGCATAACATCACAGTTGGCTCTTTTATTGCACTTTTAGATATTCCTTCATTAAACATTCATTTTGTAGTAACTTAGGATATTTACCTACTACGTCATAAAAGGGCATCATTTTTGTATTAGCAGCATAATTTCCTCAACATACCATTTAATTCAAGAACTTTAGAACTTTTATTGTATTTGGATTACAATGAATGGCGAATGCTCGAACAGGCAAGAGTAATACGGCTCTAAATATTGCCCAGCTTTTTTTGTCTTATTTGCGCAAAGTATGATTTTCTGTCGTGGCTTTAATTCAAACAAAATGTTGAAGAATGATCATCAAAGAGAATAGTGAGCGAGAGCTCGCAAATTGTAATATCATTTTTATTACAATGAAAAGGGAAGTTCATACTTCATCTATCGCTTTATTGCAGTTTTAAACAATAAGTCTTCGTTAATAAACGCACCCTCACAAATGCAACGCCAAAAAATTGTTCTGAGTACGCCGCTTTGAAGTCAGTTTGAGGACCAGTGAGGAGTCAATTTAATTGCAGTAAAGATTTGTTCTTATTTTTGACAAAGTCATGCAAAATCGCAAGAAGATAGAGAGACATTTGTCTTGCCTTGCGCTGCTTTCGTTGTAATACGTGACGACTTTTGAGTGATTTCCTCGCTTTGTGCCCAGTCGCAGGTCGAACAGTCTCATTGCTTTGCATAGGTTTGAGAATTTGTTGAATAAATTGTGAAGTGATTGCAATGTTGTCTGTGACAAAGTGAAGAACTTTCTTGCATTCTCTGACAATATCTTCTACTTTCTTTCAGTATAAATATACAAAGCAACATCGAGACAATGTCGGGAAAGGATTCACAACAATCACTGATCGACCTGACATAATGCATGCCACGTCACGCAAGGACGTTGTCAGCGATGTACGTTATCTCGATTCGCTTTAAAATAGCTTATGCTTAACTCACTTTGTGTTCAAAAATTTAGTTTATGTGCAGATGCGCACAAGCATTGCAATGTTTGCTTTATAAAATTGTAACTACCATAAGCATTAACTGTATTCACCGTATAGTGATCACTGTGTAATATTCTTCTAGTACGAATACAAACGTAGACACCGAGATATGGCTGGGAAAGGATACACGTTCACACCTGATAATCCAAGTCAAATACACGCTGAAGAAGTTACTCACACTCAGAGTGAGGTTTGTGACATCGTTTGCGATCCATTTGACTAGAACATCTCCATAAGTTGTAAAAAATGGAATTTTACTGGCCAGTAGCCTAGTTGTGCACTAAATGTCTCACACAGGTTTCGATGCATCTACCGCAATATTCAGCATCGCGCGCTTTGAACGTGAAATTGCATTTAAATTTGTTGAGTTTGGAAGGTTCTTGATTCCTGAAGCCATGCAAGGTTTGGAGTAACAGCTCGGTGAATTAGAACGTTGTCAGCGCTTTTTAATCAGAACACTAGTTCACCTCCAAGCTAGTTAGCCCCAACCAGATCAGTGGCCGAATGGTTTCCTTTTTGTCTGTAGTGCTAGTAGATCTGAGATCGATTCCGGGTCAAGTCAGATCGAAGACTTTAAAACTGTACCGATTGCGTTCTTTCTTGCATAACGCAGTGAGAATAAGTTTGGTAATAATGTGATGACATCGTAAATCTGATATAAAATCAAAAATGAGCCCTGCCCTTCTGCTAAAAGACCTTAGCAGTTGTATTGCACGACAATAAATAAAACTATAGCATTATTATTATCACAGTCGTGCCTTTCTTGAAAAACGTGAAACAATTTTGGTTAGTTTATTGTACCTATCCAAACCTACTGAACGCAGTAACCACTTTCTTTATTGATTTTAAGCTTGATGTTGATAGTTTATGGAAATAATTTTATGGCCGACCTACACGGTATTCAAATTAAGTATCAACAAACAAGAAAATAGTTTCTTTCTAACTTGTTTCATTCAAATACTTTAGCTTCAGTATCGTCGCAAGTATGGAAATAAAGGAAAGGCCTGGGTTGTAGAAGAGTCTCCGACGATAGGACATTCTATTGAAGCCCAAAAGCTGGTTGGAAGTGTAAGTTGATATAGCCTAAGCAATATGCGCACCACGACTGTCACCCTCGGCCCCAAGTGCAAGCAGAGCTAATGTCTGTTCAACATTTATGTGTTTATCAAAGTTACCTTTGCATCCTTGTTTCTAAAAATCTCGAAACGTTGTTCTAAGGTAGACCCAATAAAGATTACCAATATTAATATTCTATTTCCCTTTCTCTATTTTTTGTGTAAGGTTATTTTGTCCCATTACTCCTGAGAAAATGTGTGAGTTTTTTCGCTAGATTGATTACAAAAAAGACGCGAAAGAAATAAACTCTCGTGGTACGAGCGCCGCAATGGAACACACACCAACATCCCTGCAGCACAAAAAAGCTCAAGAGATACTCGATGACCGAAAATATAAAGCTGACTATGAAAAGAACGTTAAAGGTCACGGTATGACCTTTGACCTCCATGGTACACCCGCTATGGATCACGTGAAGCATGCCGAGGATATAAAAAGCAATGTGAGCACTCAATTCATAATACAAGTTTACATTGTTAGATGTAGGTAGCCAATTTCTTAGCTCTTTTTTGTTTTTGCAGTATAAGGTAACAACTGAGTGCGGCAAAATACTAAATAATAATAATAAAATAAAAATAGTACAACAAATGTTCCAATTTGAAGAAAAATTAGGTTTTTTGATGTATTTTTCAACAGTAGAGGATTTCTTCACATGTGTGTAAATAGAGCAAAGAGGAGGTTGATATGTTGATTTATGACAATGCTTTGTTCAGTCAATCAATTTTTTTTGCGATTATTGACAGAAATTATATAAAGAACATTACGAAATGTCAATGAAGGGAAGGCCAGCCAGCGCACTGATGACTGACCCACAGATGGCTCAAGCACAACAAGCTAATGATCTTATAAGTGATGTAAGTCTCATTTGAACTTAAGATTTCCAATGTTGAAACTTGATTTAGTGTTGATGTAACTTGTACTCATAACAACGCATTACAGGTAAAGTACAAACAAAGCTACAAGGAAAGCGTTGGACGGTCCCATGCTGTGGTCGAGACCCCTGAAATGATACGTGTAAGGAAAAACCAAAAAGCTATTTCCCAGGTAGCCCATGTGATTAACAAATTCATCTAATAGTTATTCTCAGTTTTTTTTTTTTCAATTTATGTATCTTTTCAGACCGTTGTTAGTCTACTAACACGACATACCAGTGCATGATAGATCCGAAAAATATTTTTTGTTGCTAGCTTGTAGGCTAATAACCTATTTACTATCGGCATGACCAAATTGCCCACATTGGTTGGTGTGGTTTTGCATTTTAATCCTCGGACTGTTGCCGGGGAATTATTCCATCAATTGTGAAGAGGCAGTCCTTAGAATGCGTTGCTCAAGCGCACACCCCGAGAGTCAAACCAGCACCGCTTGTTCTTGAAGCTTCTTCGTTCACGAAGCCACGCGCTAACCAACTGAGCTATCGGGGCGGAATAAATTAACATAAATATTTAACATTAAAAATGGACATAAATTAAAATTCGAAGTTCTGGTAATCCACTTTTGGTTAGCCTACTATAACATTTTGGCATTTAGCTACCGTTTTCACGCATTTGCATTTCTGAGACATGACATGAACTGTAGGATACATATGATACGCACACATAGCAAAGGACAATTCAATCAATTTTAACGTAAAAAGTATTTGAAATCATGTTTCTAATTTATGCATTTTCTTTCAAAACTTGGAGAGATCTTGATTGCTAAGTGTGTGGTTTTCAGGTTGCAAACAGTTATAAGAAATATGGCTGTGGAGTTGAGCTAAAAATATAAGACTCCGAGTCTTCGATTTATAACTTGCCGATTCCAGATTCAGTGTTGCCATATATTTTAGGGTTGCCAAGTTCTTTTTGGTTTATTCAAAGCGAGCAATCAGTAGCCTAGTTTTATGAACCGTAGTTGTAGTTGTTTAAAAAGTGTTAAAGTTATTGTTCTGTAAGTAATACAATCTCGGGCTTATTTATCGTATTGCAAGCTGTTTGAAATTGCAAAAAGAAATGTTATTGTTCATCGTTTGGTATCAACCTGGAGTCCAGTCGATCTTTTTAACAACTCCTACTTCAGATACGCCAAAATCCCTTCGACTACACAGCTCTGATAAAGTCTTTAATCAACTTCTGTAAATTCATCATAGTGGAACGCTTTTACTACATATTCTCGGAATTATGGCTCTTACTGGGCAACTTCTATGCTGCATAATTTCTAGTTGGTGCCTTGGAAGAACTAGAGATTTTTACTGACCTGTCCACAAAAACTTTGGGAACAGTTTGCAGCAATTCTTTAGAAAAATGTTTACACTAAATCAAAGCTCAGTCAAAGCGAAGCTTAAGTACCCACATTCGTCACGCATCATATTCCTGGTCAATGCTTGTTATAAGCTACGTGTTTTGAGCGTCTGAAACGGACTCATATTTTATAACTTTTTAGGTTCACAAAATAGCTTCTCATAACTTATCTACAAAGGTTCTTTTGATAGTCTTTTTACGAAACTGTCTAACTATGATGCAAATATTGCAATTCGTCACAATTCAGAATTAGATTGGTGTTACCAAATGAGTGCGGTTGTACATCGAATCCAGCGTTAGCCTAACTAACTGCAGTATCCGGACCGATTTGCCTCTGAAACAAATAACAACACCCAGCGTAGCCTATATTTCAAATTCTGTACTCAAAGAAGGTAGACAGCGCATTACAGATAAACAGCGCACTTGTTGGGGCTTTAAGCACGTGTTACTTCGCAGGTGCAATACAGAGCTGATGCTGAACAGATGAAAGGCAGACAAACTGTTTTGTTGGACACTCCGGAACTGCGACGTGCCCGACAAAATGCTCATAACTTTAGCTCGGTGATTATATGCAATGTCGTGTTGTAATCTTTATCTTCTATCACAACAATTGCCCTGAAAACTTGGGACCCATTTGTAACATTTTAATAATTTCACTTTGTTATTTTATTTTAACATTTCATAGGTAGCCTACATATTATCCCTAATACATGATATGCATTTCATAATAGAGTAGATGTTACTGTATGTTGCCAGTGTGCATACCGATTCCAGAACAGACCGAATTTTTATATCTCATGTTTGATTGTTTTGTTTAGTTGAAGTACAGAGACTCGTCAGTGAAGGGAACCGGTGTAACGCTCATAGACACTCCGGAGATGCGCATGGCCAGGCAAAACGCAAAAAATTTCAGCCAAGTATTATAATTAGCGATTATAAACTATTTATTTGTACTGTAGATGCTGTAAATTCTTTCTAATTTGCAGCTATGTTACTTACGTTTTGTAATTGGAAGTCTGTTAAACAAAACTGCAGTTGCTCATGATGCTTCATGTGACGCATAAACTCTTTTCTTTCTCCATCGCTTTCAGAAAAAAAAGTCTCATGAAACTTTCAGAAAAGGGTTTCACGTTGTATGTTTCCTCTGGATAAGCATCACTACGGTGCTCGGTACTTCGTTAAAGCATTAAAACATTTTTTTTTCTTGAAATCTCAACATCATCCGATGGGGATTGTTATGAAAGTGAAACGTTAGCATCATACAGTATTATACAAAAGCTACAATGAGATTTCAACTTTATACGTTGCGCTTGAGTTTGTGTAATAAGGTGCAAAGATCTGACTGTAATCGATCTAATTTCCTCAATGGCTTCTACACAGTCAAGTATATCTTCCGCGATAGCTACCGTAGCTGCAATTTAGTTTCTTAACAACCGATTAGTGATAGCAGAAAATTTTTTCTGATTTTTTTTTACCACAGATTAAATACCGCGAAGAAGGGTCAAGCAATCTAACGCGACCCACGCCTGTAGTGGACGATTTAAACATGAGAAGGGTTAAGCAAGCCACAAAGATATCAAGTGATTTCGCCTACAAGGGGCTGAAGGATAAGGCGAGCGAGATGGAAAAGAAAAGGTTTCAAGTGGTTAACCAGCAACCAGGTAAGGTTTCGATGTTTTAAAGGGGTATTAAAGGAAAAACCTGACTTGGCGATTTTCCACGTTCTTTGTGTTTAACATGCTACCATAAAACGATTTTCAATAAAATTTTGCCCCATTGCGGTCTGACCACCATTGTGCGCGTGCTTTTGTCAGAGCTTTCAAAACGAGATTGGCCTGAGCAACGAAGCGTGCGACTGTAAAAAACGTCATAAAGTCTACGTCATAAAGTCTAGCAATCAACCGATCACGCAATAATTGTTACTGCGGGCGATTTGACTGTAGGCTATGTATGTATTTACATCAAAACAGCACATTTTAACATCAAAACAGCAGACAGTTTGCTCAAAACATCAGATTGGTAACGTGGCTTTTGTTATTGCTGGACTTTATGACGTATTCTTGAGCTGTGTTTGCACGTTTTGGTCATTTTGAAAAAAATGAAAATAAATGAAACACTGGACTTTGGGCCTTGCCAGCGCCATTGAAAACAAATTTTTTTGGGTAATTGTTTTTGAAATGTATTCTTGAATGTTCAGTTTACTCATTTTAATGCTTAATTCCGGTTTGAAATTTTCCTTTAGTATGCCTTTAACAAATTTTGTGTAGGCTATTTATTTTTATTATTGTCGGAGAAATAAAAAAGCGACAGTATGAGATATTATCTGATGAGGGGTTGTAAGTGATGTTATAGACTAGAGTTATAGACCAATAGCTCACTGTTGGTTTTAACATTTTCTCGGTAGCCTACATCTCAGGTTTATTTTAATAATATTGAGAAAAAAAACTAAATTATTCAAAGACATAAAAATTAAGTCTTAATCGTGGCGGACTTGAAATCTTATGGACGGGGTATGTGAAAAGTCCAAGCCTTTTTTTTAGATATTGCTTATGTCGATCACTATTACAGTAATTGAAAAAGGAACAAACTATGCTATACCAACGGTTATGGCCATCTGTGATTGAGAGTAAAATATGAAAAACAACCAAAGATCTTCAGTTAGTGAAAGTAAATTTCCAACAAGACAAAGCAAGCCTAAATCGTGGAGATCATGAACCAATTGAGGGAAAACCACTTTGCTGTCTCCCTTGACTCCCCGACCTTGCTTTTGCAGAGAAACCAAATTTACCTGTGACAAAGATACAGTATTAACACCACTTTAACTTTACAATTATTTTGAAGAACTGAACATAAACAGTACGTATATAAATATTGTTTCAAAACGACAGTTATCCCGATGAATACCCAAATTTTTCAATGTTCAAGTACAGTATAGTTTGTTGGGGAAAAATAGATGGAGTTTCACAAGGTAGCCTATGTTTCTGGCCTGACTGTTGAGTAACGTTTCCCAGATGAGTTGTTTAGTCTTCTACAGTGTGAAATATTGTCAATAAACATACGGTACTCGCAAGATTAATTGTATAATACAATATTGTGATGTATTTTCCCCTTTAGATAAAACATCCACAACGAAACAAACGCTACCAGGAGGACCAGTCATGCCTCCTGTGGCAACACACGAGATCGTCCGGTCGGAGCCAATGAAGCGATGGAGAAGAAATCCCGGATCGATATTTGACTATGACCCGTCCGATTATAAGTCCGACGCCGAATATGAGTTAGGCAGGCCACATGCTGCTGGTGGTGGGTGACATGGATCTTGCATTATTTTCTTGTGAATGTCCTGATTAATTTTTGATTATTGTTAAATTTTTCTGTAGCTTTTTGTCAACCAAAACATTAGCTTTTTGTTATAAGATTTTTAAATTTTAACTATATTTTTAGCTTCTGCAATTTCCAACACTGAAACCGGAGGTTCTGTTGAGCAAGCTAAAATACGAAAAGTGTCTATTGAATTAAATTAAGCTGTCTCTAAAACTATTGCTGAAACGTTGGAGGATTATAGCTGGCTTGTGAATAAATCGCTCTTTTAAACAAAGATTAACAACGGTATTTGTCGCTCTCTAAGTTAAATAAACTTGTGCATAGATTTTAATGTTTTATTTATATTAATTGAAATGATTGTTATTTCTGCGATATCTTGTCGCGAGTGGTCAAGCTGTTTTGTTTCACTTATACTTATTACGTTTTTTTTTATATTTTTCATGGAACTATAAAGTTCTGAGTTCATCAGAAGTAAGAGCAGGGACTAACGACGAATTTAAAGACAGTTGTCACTCCGACATCGATGATTATACAGTTTTGAAAGGATACAATCCGAAAACTTCGAGAACTCAAGCTGTGTCTTGGACCGATTATGTTTCAGGTGATTATAGTATTAAGTTTTGTAAATATTGAAATGCTATACAGCATTCTAGCCTACGAAATAATTTAATGTTTTACAAGGATCCAGTTTGGTGGTGTAGAAGATAACCTACTAGACTGAAGTTAGAAACAAGGGATGCGTGCCTAGGGTTTTGTTTTATGCAGCATCAAAGCTTGAACTATTGTCTGTTATTGTAGGAGTAGGCGGAGGGCATCGTCATGTTGGAGCGCCGTCTTCCGTGCAAGATTACGACGCAAACAAGACAAAAAACTACAAAACTGGAAAAGTAAATCAAGTGAAAGAAAGCTCTTATTTCTCAAGCATGTTAAACCCAGAATTATTGTGATGTACAGAGTACCGTAACTTGCTAATTTTTACAGAACCAATATCAAGCTATGTATGATTACGTAGCAAATGATGATGATGAGATCACGTTCAACGACGGAGACCTGATCGTTAACGCGCAACCAATCGATGATGGATGGATGTTTGGAACGTGTTTACGAACTGGAAAAACTGGAATGCTACCTTCCAACTATGTGCAGTTACAAGCCTGAATAACACATGTTCAAAACAAGACTTGGTCGGGACAGTAATGTAATAATTATTGTCGATGAATTGTGGAGAACTGAATCGTCGCAAACTAATTCACTCTAAAGTATTTAACTCCACAACCGTTTATCAGTGCCAGAGGATTTCTTAACTAGTTTTATCGGTAAACGCATTGCATGTAGTTTAATGTTAGTAGGTACTAACTCAATGATGGAAAATGTCGTTTGTAGTGAAGATGAATGTGAATAAGCAAGTTAAAATGCATGGAAAATTTTACTCTTAAACATTTTCTGCATGTTATTTGTTGTGCATCCTTGTAACAAAATGAAAGAGATATAACTTTCTCAACGAATGGTCATTAGAAACAAAAATAAAGTTGTAAGCCTACTTATTTGTAATTTAATCACAGCTAAAATAGAAGAAAGTGTTTTGAGGACGTACTATCATGAATTGGCTATAGATAGTTTTGCTCTTGTGTTCTTTGATTATGGATCAAACAATTCTACTGTATCGCACTTGGGCCGATCAACGTTGTGAATTATTTATTGGCATAAGATTTAATTTACTTCGGTGTTAGAAGCCGGTCTAATATAATATAACGCGATTTTCTTACTATTTTTTTACCCCTTCCATTTACGTCAAGTATGAAATATTGTCATCAATTTGTATAATAGGCTACAACATAACGGCTCCGACAATACCTCCCAACGCCCTATGGGGGCCAATTAGTGTTTGAACAGCCCCAAAGTGTAATCTGTAGATTACTTTGTGTTCATGGGAGTGTTATGGACAAAGTGAGTAACAATGCAGTTTGATTTGCGGATTGTCAATAAATGATATATTGGATAATTTGCAAGTCCATGATTTTACGATACATCATTTTTGAAAGTGGATAGCTAGGCAAGATCGTGGGCACATTAGTCCTGATAGCATCTGCTGTAGTAGCCTAACCTTAGGTCCGCCCAGAGGTAGGAAGTAGCGCGCTACTTTTTTGGTAGCAAAAACGCGACTATATTTTTGTTGAAGTAGCGGCTGTAGCCTACTACGTTTTTTCAATGCAACGAAGATGTGCTACAATTCTTTCAGTTGCACTCCCGCTACTTTCCAACAGTGAAAATGACTCGTTTTCGGAGATTTTTCATGGAAACAATCAAAGCAGAAATCATTCGACTATGGTGGGAAACATCAAGCCACGTTGATATCGACAAGAGTGACATCAACCAGTCACAAATTTGAGGATCTATTTTTTGGTGTGTTTGTGCCATCGCTTGAAACGTCGGTAGGCTACGGAAAGAAATGTCAATTGTGGAGGCCTTTTTTCCAGACAGATTCAAGTCCTGGAGCTTTCCTAGTGCCCATAGTTTTTATAACGTCTCTTTATTAAATTCAACACCCCCATTTCTTCCAGTGCTGCGATGGAGGGATTTTTCTCCGATTGAAAAGACGTGCTGAAGCCAAAGCGAGTACAACTCAGCGACTCGTATTGTGAAATGCTTGTGTTTTTGAAAAATGCGTAACAATAAATTTCACCTAGAACGTGTTTTCTTTAACGACGTTGAAATGGCAGTGTAAACGAATGATATCATTCGTTTTCAAGGTCGTTTTGACCTCACAAAGGGCTTCCTATGCCAGTTTAAGTTAAAACAAAAGTAGCGGTAGCGCGCAACGTTTAAAGTAGCCGAAGTACACCTCTGATTCGGCCAATATGCCAGCCACTAGATTCTAAGCTATGGCTAGAGATGATAGAAGTAGGGAGTGCTCACTGAAAAAGGAGGAAAACTTGAAGGTTATAATGTTTTGATGAAATTTGATGCAACAACGCATGTTACCTGCCCACGTGTGTACAAAGTGGGTATCTCCAAAATAAATGTAAGCCTACATCAGCTTATATTAGGGATCTCTGAAGTTCTTCAGAGATCCCTGGCTTATATTATTGACATCCTGCTTATTTGATACTATTGTTAAGTCATAGTAATGCAGCTGTAGACTTCACGCTACAGTGGTAACGGGAGATAGCCTCGCACTGCAGCGGTGAGGTTCTGCCAATGCTCCCAAAATTTCAAATAAAATCTAGCAATTCATTTGATGAAATTGCCTTTATTTAAACTTACAAGAAAATGTCCGCCTCGTTAACTCAGTGGTCCGATTCATCAGCTCGTTGGATATCACGCGACGCTGATTCGGCTTTCAGGTGTGCGCTTGAGCAACGCATTTCAGAACTGTACTCAACTCATCGGTACTTAGTCGATGGCATAATTCTCCGGCAACAACATTTTAACAGTAGGAAACTTTACTCTGCCAATCTCAGTAGCCAGCCCTGCTTTAAAAGCTTCTACAAGTATGCGAAACTACTAGGAATAACTTATCAAAGGCTTTGTCAGTCCGAAGATAAAGATAAAAAACAAAACCAAAAGAAAATTTTTTACGAATGTTTGAATTTCGCAGTGACCTTCTAGCTGCCCATATCGCAAAAAATTATTCGTGGCGTTTCCAGAGCTGTTGAGAGAATATTTTGAGGCCGTACCAATGAGATCTTCTGGCCACAAATCAAGACACTTTTTAAAAAAAACACATTATATCCAAAGAATAGGCTACTCGGTGATTTCTCAAGTTTCCGGGCCCCTCGGAAAGGTTGCGAGAATTCCGGGCCTCAACTTTCTAAAAGGTACCATAAAATAATCCCCTATGCTGAAACTTTACCAACAATTTGACCAATCAGAGCGGTGCTGATCGGTGAAGCGTGATATATTGTTGGAAAATGAAATCAGTGAAGCGTGATGCCAGTTTTCACGAATGTCGGCACTTAGCTTATCGATAAACTAATCACTAGCTCCCACAGTTACCCTTGACAACACCATAGATCAGGGGTCTCACATTGCGCTGGGCAGGAGCGGCTCGCTAGTGTGCGCTGCAGTGCTCCCACAAAAGTTTTCACAAAAAGTTTCTCAAATATCTTAGCGTTTCTTCTGCCCAAACTGTATTTTATGTTCTCTGTTCACAAAATTGCTGACTGTTATAAGTGTAAATTATATTTGAAAACTCTGCGTGTTGTGAAATGTTTTGCGCAAAGTTGCAATAAAAGAAACACTCGATTGTGACGTTAAAGAGCCGCAAGTATTCTTGAAATGCCAATACAAACGACTAGTAAATGTTTGTGCTGTGTACAAACAGCACAATTGACCAGGATGCTATCCCAAATAGAATGGCAAGTGTAACGTTGTGAAATTTCACGTCGATGGTTGCTGCAAGCAGTTAGGATTTGTTAGGGAGATTTGACGTTTCAATGAAAGCTTGGAATAGCTTGATATTCTTAGACAACTTCTTGGAATAGCTGATATTCTTATTATTAAACAGTTAAAAAGTTTTAAAACTGCAGATAGTTCATATGTTTCCGTCAGGTGGGTGCTCAAGATTCTGCAAGAGCAATGGTAAGCTGGCTTTACAAGTTTTAATTTACATGGAAATGTATGTTAGTCACTTTAGAATTTGCGATTTTTTTTGTCGAATAGATAGGCTAATGACGAAAAACAAGCGTTTTCTCTTTTACCCTTTATAACGTGTTATTCACATTTGTTTGTTGATCGTCACCTTCATAATATTACACATTTGCGAAACTCTTAAATAAGCCAGCTTTATCTCAAACTTTTATCGCAATTTAAAGCTAAAATACGCTCAGAATGCACCAAATCAAATGTAATTTTTCAAAATGTTCTGGGAGAGGCCTCCCAGACCACCCGCTGTTGAATTCGTCTTTGGCGAATAGGCAGCACTCCCATTTCTAGAACTCACCAGCCTCCACTGTCTGGTACTTCTATCACAATAACAATTTGTCAATTATTTGTTCACAACAAGTGAGTTTTTTAAGAAACATAAATATAATGGAAGAATTACATTTTGAAGAAAGTTAAAAACAATGGGTGTTCATCACGGGTCCCTACAGTGTTTTAACCAATCAGAAGTTAGAAGTAGAACAGAGAAAAAACGCAAACGGTTTTGACAGAAATTAAATCTGATAGAAAGTGAACCTTCTGCCGTAACCAGCGTGGCCTAGCGGGTTAGGGTTTGGAAACGCATTTCAATCAAGTGTACCGTATTGGATTAATTATCAAACAAAGTTCAAAGCACGGATCAACTTTCTGGCTGAATGCTAGAAGAGTCACAATTGGACGGTAACCACCTTAAGCATGTTCTCATTGGTCACAACGGTAAACCATCTCCGTGGGAAAGTTGTAGAATAAAATTCCCAAATCCTTGGTCTGAATGCGATGACCAAAAGAAACACTCTTCTGAAAAAGTCTTTTCACGAATTGTATTTCAAGAGAGCACAGCAACACGGGCTGTTACAAGAAATAGAGCGCAACACGGTACGCACTAACGCACAAAAAACTTGTCACAACAAACAGGTTTCTGGATAAAAAACGGAAATTTCGTCTAGCCAGTACCGTACGCAAAGCAGAAGTTGCAGAACTGTTTAATATCTGGTCAGCTTTCTCATTGACAATCTACAGAAATGACGAAACTCATTGCTACATTTCAAACGCACACAACTTACCTCTGTGACGTAACAGTCAAATGGCTTGTTGAGTAATTTCACACGAGGTGAATCTGACTGGTGCAATATTTCATAATTCAAGATGATGTAAGAGTTCCTCGTTTACAAAAATACTCCATGACATAGACGCCAGGTAAATTTTAACGGTTTTATGTTTGATCTGGAGAACGATTGTCTGTAACATAGCGACCCCTAGTTATGACAGTCCGACATGGCACATCTACAAGAAATATTTAACGACAATCGTGAGCCAATGAATAAAACCACACGATACACAAATTGTTTGAATTATTCACGGTAAGGCTAATACAAAACACATGAAAAGAATGAACAACATGAAGTTGGTACAATAGGTATAGAAATGGTTGCGATAACAATCGACTGTTCTCGGCTCAGACAAATGTCGACCACCGCAGACAGAACCAGCCTCAAACCCTAATTTCATTAGGTAGGCTACTCTTTAGGGGGGGGGGGGGGCGAGGCACGAAATATCCCTCAACACATAATCTACTTTCATTTCCCCCGTACTCTCATTTCGAAGTCGGATTGGAATCTGGTTTTATGAAGTCGGAGTCTCAGAAATCACACTCAATTCTTTCACACACAATTCTTTATGGTTAGCTCCTACGGCTTTTTCTTTGCAGCTTTATTGTGTTACCTTGTGTCTTATATTGATGTCGTGAAAACTTGGAGGCCTTTAATCCCTGTAGTTTGCTATAACTTAAGTCAAGTGTGTCATGATTTAGGAAGTTAAAATGCTAGCTAGGTATTTGTGTGCTTCTTAGGGATTTGGAACGCTAACTAACCATTTGATAGTAGTTTGATACATATATACGTAGCTTTACGTATTTTTAGCGCTGTACATCTGCTGCATGTCACAGTGCGTTTGCGTGTCGTGATTAAATGCATCGCTCGGAGCATTCCAACCACACTTTTTTTTTCTTTTTCTTAAACCAACGCATCTAGCGTTGAATTTCATTATTATAATTTTTTTCAGCCATTGAGTCATCTTTCAGTCAGTTCACCAGTCACCACGCTTTGTGTGCAGTTATGGTAGCCTACCAGTTCAGTTGTGGTGTAAGTTTAATTTTTGTTACGAGTCATTATTTGATTCGGTTCGCCATGTTCTGTTAGTTAGGCATTTTTCGGTTGCAACCTTTTGAGTTAATGCGCCCTGATGATTTGATAATTAGTTTTTTGCGCAGACCTCTAGTGGTCTGTGGTTTTCTGCAACAAACTCATACATGTAGACACCCAGACATCCTTCTCGGATCATCCCCATCAACGATGTGCTCGGGATGCTGCTGCAATAAATTACAGCTAAGTATGAGCGGATTTTTTGGACTACTCGACGTCCGCTACAGTTGGCAAATCGATATTGCTCGGGGTTCTTGTGAGCACTCTAGTACAATTCGAATATAAATGCTGACGAAATGATTGCAATTGGGAAACTTTCAAAGCAATAGCTACACTGTTGGGAAATTTATCTGTTGCGTCTGACAAGGTTGAATCAATTTGAAGTAGGGAGAAGGTGGGGTAAGTTGAACAAGGTTTTATAAAAAGAAGTTTCTTGAAAATGTGTCAGGCTTCAGAGAATATTTTTGTCATGGATGTTAAAGGTAGCTTATGCTCATTGGTCCTGCTTCATAGCAAAAATATTTTTCTTGGCTCTTATATTTCATCTGATCTGAGTAGTTTTGTAAAAGTTGCTCAACTTACCCCACCCTTTTTATGGGGTTGAGCAACAATGAATTAAGGCGTTGATTGCTTACATTAATAAGAAATTAAGACAACTTCAATTTCTTAAGTTGCAGAGTTAGTGTTAATACATGTTTTTATTGCAACTGAGCCATTGATTTACCACTCAGAATATGTTTTTGGTTTTCGTATCTAGGGAGGGGGGTGGTAGCCCCAGTTTTCAATATATCACCATATAAACTATTTAAATGTTAGGCTATAGTGAGAAGTTTTTGGAAAAATCTCTTGCAGACCGATGACGTAATGCGAGAGAAAAAAAGGGTTGCACCTGATGATAAAGCGGCCGGAGCCGGGCCGCGAAATTTTTTTTCTAATAAGCTTTCTGTCTCATTGATTCTTACTAGTCACTCAAAAAGTACCGTAAGATTTTCCGAAAGTGTTTTGAGAAATTGGTTGATTCAGATTGCGAAATAACTATTTGCCAATGAAATTGTGCAATGATAATAAAATATAAGCTTTCCCTAACTCTACTTTTTTTGAAAAGCTCTTGTGCACCGCAAAAATTAATTTAAAGAAAAAAAGTTTGACTTCGAACGGACGTCGAACCCCCGTTCTCACAAAAACTAGGCAGAGGATGAGACCACTGAACCAACCGAGCCAACGAGAAAATGTTGCATTCACACGGTTTTAATACAAACTTTTACCAAAATCTGCAAATGAGACAGAAATCTCGTGGGGGAAAAAAATTTCGCAGCCGGGCCAGCTAGATGGTTACTATTGGTTACTTTTTACTTGCTCAGCTTCCTATGTGAATTACTTATTTCTACTTTCTGGCATTTAATTAACGCTGTTTTACGCGTTACTACATCATGGGAACGTATGCAGTCGTTACAATACTCTCTGTCCCTCGGTCGACGGGCACTGGAGCCTAATCATCTTCTCCACCACAAGATCTCTGCCTTGCCAAACGGGCACCCCCGCCGACTGAAATCAAGACACCCATTCGTGCCAGCCGCTCGGCTTCTGATCAACGAAGCTGATGAACAAGACATCTCTGCGGCTACTTGGGCGGACCATAAATGGAATTCTGAATGGAGGTCAAGCACCACCAGACTCCATTCATTCATCCCCTACGCCGACACACGCCCAATCGGCCTGACACTACAGAGACAGGCGTGGGTGCGCCTCAACCGTCTCCGTACGGGCGTCGGCCTTTTCCGCTCAACCATGCACCAATGGGGAATGGCTTCTTCCTCCTCCTGTGAATGTGGTGCCGAGGAACAGACCGCAGACCACATCATCAATGACTGTACCATCTTCAAGCCACCTAACGGAGTGGAAGGTCTGCGCGTCATGGATGATGAAACTAAAGACTGACTGCTCTCTAGCAGCCTTCCAGTGTAGTCCGGGAACATCGTGAATCTGGGGTGGTAAAAGGATAGACCCTCGGCCCCACAAGCTCAGACGACGACGACGACGACTCTCCGGCCATTAGGCTACAACTTTGTTTTAGCAGTAACATTTAATGAAAACAGAATCCATATGACAAGAACATGTCAATAACAGTCATTAGCCCCACTTCACAAATACAATGGTGTTCCAGACAATAATTTTATGTGACGTTTGATTTGGTGAACAATTATTGTTCACCAAATCAAACCTCATATAAAAACCATTCAGGTCTACTGAATCTTAGCGTATTACGTCATAGAATTTTTCCTAAAAAATGAGCCAATATTGCACCATCGTTCGTAAGACCTGATGAAACATTGCAACATCACCTTTGAACACCTGTTTGAATTGCTTGACAATGCCTTTCATTATTGCGTCACATAAACTGTCTATGTGCGTTTGAAATATTGAAATTTATTCTCTCATTCGTAAAATTGTTACTTGGAAGTTGGTCGCATATTTAACTGTGTTGCTTATTGCTTGAATAAGCTGGACAAAATTTCCGTCTTTTAACTAAGTAGTTTGTTGTAGTGACAAGTTTTAGTGGTGTACGGTGTTGCATTCCAATTTCGACAGCCCGGTGGCTAATTTTACAGAAATACAATTTTGAATAGACGGTTTCAAAAGAGTGTTTCTTTCGGTCATTACATACAGACGAACAGATTCGGAAATCTTATGTTACAATTTTCCCACGAAGAGATTATGGTTTACCGCTGTGACCATAAATAATAAAAGACGTGTTGTTGTCAGCTGGTGCAGAAGAACTGCAGAAGCATAAATAATGAAAGACGTTACTCTGTCTAGTGTTTGGTACAGAAGCAGAAAGAATAAAACACGAAGTTGTTGGTTTGGTAGTCTACAGAAGCACAAGAAAATTAAAGACTTTTCTTCTCAGTTGGTAGGCTACTGAAGAACCAAGCTAAAAATTAAAGGCGTTTCTTTGTTGGTTCTGAAGAAAAAACAACATTGACATTCATTAGCAAGAAAAAAGATTAAAGACAATCGATCTGTGCTTGAAGATTCAAGTGGACGAATCCAAGCAAGTTTTGTGGAACTTTAGGACTTCATATACCCGTACAACTACGGTATTGTGCATTTAAATTCTTTTTGTATTTTTACGGTCTTTGTAGTTAAGTTTTTTATAACTTAATTTTGTGTGTTTGTGTAACTTAATTTTTTTATTGGTAAATTTAGCCCCAACATTTAATATGTCTACACTCGGTGGCGACAGGGACTCGGCCGCCGTCGACTCGACTGAGTTTAAGCCTGATGATGTTCTTTGCGGTCGGGCAGGCCATTCTGGGGAGGGACCCAGTAACGATGAGGCTTAGTTAGTTCGAGCGGCCCAGCATCTTAGAAGGGATATTTTGACTCAAATTGGGGAACTTTCTGTAGCCCTAGGTTCTTTGAGTGATAAGCAGGAACTGTTAATTTTTCAATCTAAGTTCTCTACTTTAGAAGAGGAATTACGGCATTTCCATGCACTTTTGAGTAAAATTTTTAACTTTGCAATTTTGGCAGAACTTCGTGATAGGGTAGATCCTGAATTTAACTCGTTAAAAAACAACTTCGAAGAAAAAGTAAGTGAGTTCTCAGATATGTTGGATGCTGACATACATCCTGAGGATAGCGCCTCAAATGTAAGCACTAGGATGTCTAGGAGTTCATCTCGGATAGTGGCACAAATTAACTTACAGCTAAGACGAGAGGAGCTCCAGATCCAAGCTGAGGCCGAAGCGAGAGCTGCTGAGGCAGCCGCGAGAGCTGCTGAGGCCATACGAGCTGAGGCAAAAGCTGCTGAGGCTGCTGCGAAAGCCGAAGCGAAAGCTGCTGAGTTTGCACTCAAAGACGCACAGTTGGGGGCTGAACAACGTAAGGAGGTAGATTTAGCTGAATATCGATCAGAGGTGGGCTCCCGGCGTACCTCTAAGAAGGGATCTTCTAGGCATTCCAGAAGTGAACATCAATCGCGGTTAAATTTAAATAACCTTTTCCAGACACCTGTTCAATCCGTAAGTGGTCCAGTGCAATCCACATGTTTTCAAGATGTTTCAAGAGATCTTGGGGCCGCGGCTAAGGATCTTCCGAAGGATCTAAACCTAAGGCCTGCGAATTATAGCCGAACTCCTGCCCCAGAGCGTACAGGTCACAGGGCCGCTATCAGAAGTAATGCTTTGCCCCCATCACAGTTTTCTGCAACGCTAGTTTTTGATCGCCCAGCTACACGTAATTTGAGTGGTTGTGAGAGGCGTGTCGCGTCTACTGATTTTAACGTTTGTGACGATCGTGATCGGGCTGGGCATGTGACTGAGCCCTATCAGCCCCTTAAGGGATATAGCTTGTCTTCTCCTGCTAAATCGAGTACTCAACAACAGAATTGCTTTTTTGAATACCAAAATAGTAGGACGTTTTTCGATAAGGCAGCCTTGATTGGTTACGATGGCAATAATATGCCATTTATCTTCTTTAAAAATCGTGTTACGGCCTTAATGGCAGCTTCGCCTTTTAAAGAAACTCGTTTAACTTTGTTACAAGCAGCTTGTGTTAAAACAGCTGCTCAAACGATTGCTAATTTGGTTTCTGACACTCCTGGCTTGTCAGAGGAAGGCAGGATAGAAATGTCGTAAGATCGCTTGTCCCAACGTTTTGGAGTTCGTGGAGGTCTTTTCGCCGAACCGGAAATTAGAAAGTATCGCTATGGTAGCAAATTGACTTCGATCTCTTCCAGTGATTTGAAAGAGTTTAAAGATGAATTGTCGCAGTGTCTGCTTTACGCGCAAGCTTATGGTCAGCGTGACAAATTGGAAGGACGTTTTGTTTTGGATTTGGCTAAGCGACTCCCGTTTGACGCTAAGCAGCGTTATCTTGACTTTTTAGGTGATCAGTATGGTAGCACTAATGAGCCTACTTTTCAGAGTTTGTTTGAATTTGTAGTACGGGAGAAAACGCGCAAGTTGACTGATTTTAGCATTATGCTAATGGGCGATTCTGGTGAGTCGCAGCATTTTAAAAAGTTTAGCAAAGGAAAATTGCCTTCATGTCCGTTTAGGCAGACGTCGGTAAAACCCCATGATAATGTGATTTCAGGGAGTTCGCAGTACTCGACTGCTGTTGGCGCACCGCGCGGTGGTGTGGCCAGACGTAGTGACATACCGGCATGTATTTATTGTTTGTCACGTGGTCAAGTTGAATATCATTTTTTGTCTAATTGTAAAGATTTTTTGCGCTTGACACCTAAAGATCGGAGAGATGTCATTGTGAAAGCTGGCAAATGCTTGAATTGTTTGCGCCAGCATATGGTTAGGGATTGCGTTCATGCAAACAACTGTCATAAGTGTGGCCCTAACAACGATAGGAAACACTATTTTCTTCTGCATGATTTTTATGTGACGTCACGTGATTCTCTAGATTCGGTTGGGAAAGATGATGCTGGTGCCAGAGTTCCTGTGCGTAATGTTAAGATTGGAAATGTTAAAGCAGCTTTTAACCGCATTACTGCTGCTCGTGTTTTGAATCCAATAACTGGCAAATCGAAGTTGGTGTATTGTCAGCATGATCCTGGTTCGCAGTTGACGTTTGTTTCGAGTGATTTGGTGTGCGAACTTGGCGTTAAACCGTATGATAAAGCGTTGTTTAAAATGGATACTCTGGCTGGTCAGAAACCTACTTGTGCTAACCTTGTTAAACTCAACATCCAGTCGTTAGAGACGGATGAACTGTTTTGTGATATAACTTCGGTGGTTAACCCAGCTTGGGCTAACGATGTTAAAACTTTACCGCATAAGCAGGATTCAAGTGGTTTCCGTCATTTTCATGACGTCAATATGTTTCATTTGAATAATTGTAGTACTGTAGATGTACTGATTGGCAACGACAACGCTTATTTGATGTGGGCTAAAGAAGAGCGTGTTGGTGAGAATCGTAGTGAACCGCATGCTTTACTCACTCCTCTCGGTTGGTTGGCTTGTGGTGGTAAGTCACCCTTAGATGAAAGCGTTGCTAACGTGTGCAGAGTACAGACGTCTTTAGAGTCGGATGTCATCTCTGGCTTTCAGCGTAAAATTGAGTCTCGTGATATGGAAATAGCAGACCTGAATAAAGTCATTCAGGATTTGACCTTGCAAAATGAAACCTGTGAATTGTCTCGCAATGACATTTTGGCTAGAGAACTTGTTGAACTGAATATTGAGTTGAAAGATGGTCGATTTGAGATACCTGTACCGTTGAAGGAAGATATTGATTTACCTAACAATTTCATGTTGGCGTCAGATAGAGCTGCTGCTTTAAGAAAGAAAGCTTTAAAAGAACCTGAACTTCGTGATTTTCTTACCGACACCATGAAAGATCTTAAATCTAATGGTTATATTGAGTGTGCTGGTGAAGCAGGAAATGGAAAGGGTTCTGAGTGGTATTTACCATACTTTGTGACGTCACAATAAAAAAAGCGCATTGTTTACGATGGCAAGTCTGAATTTCGAGGAACTTGTGTTAATGATGTAATGTTTTCGAGTCCTGACTTGTTAAACCCTCTGGCAGAACTCTTGGCCAGATTTCGGCTTAGTGGATTTGGTTTCGTGGCCGATATGACTAAGTACTTTTTTCACATTTTGGACTCTTCAATACGTAAGCCCAATTTTATTGAACTGCTTACGTATACAGGCAGTGCCGTTCGGATGGTGAACGAACGCCCTTTGGTACCTTTGAGTGACGACCCTAGGGATTTTACTGTGATCACCCTTGCCTCACTTTTGACCCCATACTTAGACCTATACTGTGCTGTTGGGAAACCACATGATCGTGACCAATTAAGAAGGGATTATCGGTTCAATTTGTCACTTTCTCAGCAGTTTTGGAGTAAATGGATCGATTTTTACTTGCCAGGTCTTCAGGGCCGGAAAAAATGGCTAAAAATGGCCGAGAATTTGGAGCCTGGTCAACTTGTAGTGGTGGGTTTTCTCCAAAACATTGGTAAACGTGGGAAGTATCAACTTGGGAGGGTGCATGAGGTAGTTCCACAAATTAGGAAAGGGAAGCCTGCGGTTCGTAGAGCTAAAGTTGCCGTCTGCAACTATGATGAGAGTACGGGGAAAGTGAAAGTAGACTACGTGTTGAGGGATATTTCGTGCCTTGCCCCCGTAAATAACACCTAAGTGTTAGGGTTTGAGCCTGGTTTTGTCTGCGGTGGCCGACACTTGTCTGAGCCCAGAACAGTCGGTTATTATCGCAACCATTGTATATAGCGTCATTTTAGCGTGTACCTATGGTACCAATTTCATGTATCGTCGTGTATTATTCTTATTGTTGTTCATTCTTTGCATGCCCTTTGTATTTACGTATTAACTTAAACGTGAGTGATTCAAACAATTTGTGTATCGTGTGTTTTTATTCATTGGCTCACAATTGTTGTCAATTCTTTTTCAGTTATGCCATGTCAGACTGTCATAACTAAGGGCCGCTATGTTCCAGACAATTGTTCACCAAATCAAACATTATATAAAAACCATTCAGGTTTACTGAATCTTAGCGTATTACGTCATGGAATTTTTTTTTTTAAATGAGCCAATATTGCACCATCGTTCGTAAGACCTGATGAAACATTGCATCATCACCTTTGAACACCTGTTTGAATTGCTTGACAATGCCTTTCATTATTGCGTCACATAAACTGTCTACGTGCGTTTGAAATATTGAAATTTATTCTCTCATTCGTAAAATTGTTACTTGGAAGTTGGTCGCATATTTAACTGTGTTGCTTATTGCTTGAATAAGCTGGACAAAATTTTCGTCTTTTAACTAAGTAGTTTGTTGTAGTGACAAGTTTTAGTGGTGTACGGTGTTGCATCCCAATTTCGACAGCCAGGTGGCTAATTTTACAGAAATACAATTTTGAATAGACGGTTTCAAAAGAGTGTTTCTTTCGGTCATTACATACAGACGAACGGATTCGGGAATCTTATGTTACAATTTTCCCACGAAGAGATTATGGTTTACCGCTGTGACCAAATGGTTATTCAACATTCCAGTTGTCCAGATGAAAAAAATACTTTTTCTTTGTGACGTTCTGTGCCACTAACCGTTGACGGTGTGGGTAGTTTTTCCACAACATCTTTTGTGCACACGCAGGTTTTTTTTAAGGTTTGGTTTGGGTGACCGCTAAGTAGTTTTAAGAGACCGCAAGTGTTTCATTTAAATACCAAAAAATAGCCATACTTGCTTAAGACATAGCGAGAAACAACCTTTACTTTTCTACTGTAGTTGCAAGTCCAAAATTTGGGAAACCGCTGGAGAAATTTGGGGGACCGTTTCGGTCCCCAAAAACACCTTAAAAAAACACTGTGCATAGGCTACGGAACACTCATCCACAGCTTTGTTACTGTATGTAAAATATTCGTTATCATCCCGTGAGCTTCCGCCACATTTTCTCAGGAATTTTGCATATATGTCCCTATCATCATCAAAACCCTCACTTTTCCCCACGTAGTAGGCTAATGGATTTTGGACTTGCCCTCAAACTTTGCAATAACAAAATCTTCAAGTGCTAAAATTTAGATCAGGAGATTTATTACTTTCTTGCTCTTCATCGCTTGAGGCTATGGAACTCAAGCCTGAGAGGTTAACCAAGTCTTCAGAATCTGCTACAAAAAAGTATCTTCTTCATTAGGCTACTGCTGGATTGCATTAATGCAGTGGTTCTCAATCTTTCAGTGATTGCGTACCACTTGGCAACTTTTACTAGCGCTGCGTACCACCTAGTAGCGTAGCCAGTAATTTTGAAAGAGGGGGGGATTGACGGCCGGCGGGCGAAGCTCGACGGCGTCTTTGCCGAAGGCAACACACAACGGCGGGGGGTCTGGGGGGCCTCCCCCAGAAAATTTTGAAAAGTTACTTTGAAATTGGTGCCTTCTGAGAGCATTTTCATCAAAAATGTGGCATAGCAAAGTAGGCTACCACTTGGAAAGCTCCCGCGTACCACTAGTGGTACGCGTACCACAGATCACAGATTGAGAACCACTGCATTAATGCAATCTTCTTTTTTCTACCTTTCGGTTTTAACTATTGTGTGGCCTTCAGCTTTTTCTTTTCAAGTCTTTCTTCTTTGCGTTTGTTTTGCAAAGCAATTTTGTCACTGCACTGTTTTCAATTAGCTGTCTTAAGTTATTTACTGGGGTAAGTTGAGCAAAGCAACTACTCAACTTACCCCAAGAGCAATTGCTCAACTTACCCCATCTCCATCATTTTTAAAAAAGTTAATATTTTTAAAAACTGCTAGAAAACTATATTGCATTATTGGCTACAAGCCCAGGCAGATGTAACGTCTACCTCAATTGCAAAACGAATTTCATCTATCTCTACTAATAATTCAACAAACAGAAATTTCCGTCGCTGCCAAATATTTACTCCTAAGCACCTAAACTCAAAAAGTCCAACCATTCCTAAACAAAGCTTCCAGTTGTTTAGATCGATACAGTGGCTTAAAAGGCATTATGGGTAGAATAACTTGGTGAGTGGTGACGGAAAAATTCGTTTTAGCTTCTCCGTTTTCCCGGAACTAGCGGTTGCTCAACTTACCCCATTGCTCAACTCACCCCACCTTCCCCTAAGCTATGTCCGCTCCGTTAGCTCAGTGGTTATGCGCCCGACTCAAGATCATGAGGCGTTGTTTTGCTCTCGGGTGTGCACTTGAGCAACTCATTTCAACAGTGCTCTTCATTCAACAGTCAACAGCAACTAGTGGATAGAATAATTCGCCGGCAACAACATTTCAACAATCGGAAACTTCACTCTGTCAACCTCGGTAACCAGCACCGGCCTTGCCTCAAAAGCTTCTGCAAGTATGCGAAACTACCAAGAATAACCTATCAAGGTTTTGTCAGTCCGAGGATAAAGATTTAAAGGCAAACCAATCTGAACAGAAAATCGGGGGTGACACTGCGATCATATGATAGTCACGTGACTACAAATTTTCTGCGAATCTTTTATCTGAAATCAGTGTTGCCAGGTAAAGTTTAAATTTCAAAGCTCCTTGGTTTAAAAATCAAAAAGTTCATGTCTTGGCCAATTTTATAGGGTAGCAACCTTTTATACTTTAGAGCGTAGCTTGAGTTTTACAAAACAATTCTTGAAATTGAATTACAGTAAAAAATGCTGGTAAAATGGCTACGGTATTTCGTTTGAGATATTTGCCAGGTACCATGTTCTAGCTGTTGATTGAACCAAGTCTTGTGTAACATTAAAACATCTAATGCATTAGTACAATATTTTTTTGCAAGGTGCAAATCGTCATCAAACTCTATTGTTGCCTCCCTGATGAGGTCTGACTGCTATTGTAAATCGAACTACTGTATTACAATAAGACTATGCATGCTGTCACTTGGCCTTGATGGCTGCTATGGCACGAACATACCAACGTTCTTCGTTTAGTAATATTAAATCTTACTGGTTGGTTGTATGCACAAAATAAGCTCATAATTTCTTTTCGAATACTTTTGCGCCGCCGCTGCATGTATATTATACTACTGTAGCCTATGCCTTTTATTTTTGTCATTTTCCTTTTTTTGTGTGATTTGAGTAGGCTATGGACATTCTTGTCTGATGCAAGTAAATATTAATTTGGCGACACAGAATAAGAACATTGTAATGTAAATTCTTGTGGAGGTCAGCTTTCTTTGGTGTTCCCACACAACTTAACACAAGGATCTGCGAAAAGTGGTTTATGGAGGGTATTTCTATAAAAAAAATGAGAGCAGATACATAAATAGAAAAGGAAAAAAGGTTGAGTGCAGATTTTGATAAAAAGCAAGAGTACGGTATGATATCCACTGTACGGTACTTTTGTAGCACAAGCATGTTATAAAGAGGTCTCAACATTATTATCATAAACCTTTGCCACGGGATTCTTGTAACCAGAGTATAGGATAGAATTGAAGACTTATATATTTCCACCCTGAGATTTTCATCCAAGACAAATTCTACACTGCTTGCTCCAATTCAAATGCTACAGAAAAAGTTTGTGCGATTGTGTTTATTTTTGCCCAGATCAAGTGCTTTTTGTCTGGTGCAACCTAATTCGTACCATCAGTTCGTACCTTGAAAAGATCAAGAAAAAAAAGCCGAAGTCGCTGATCGCAGTTTCCGCAAACATTTTAAAAGGGTTAGGGTTAGGGAGTATTGGTTAGGTATCGGTATCCGCAAACAAACAAACTGAAAAGAAAAAATCAAGAGAAAAAAATAGAACATCGCTGATTGCAGTTTCCCCAAACATTTTAAAATTTTCGGTAATGATCCTAAGAGTTTACTAGAGACGCTGATCGCAGTTTCCGCAAACATTTTAGAAGGGTTAGGGTTGATCGGAGTTTCTGCAAAAATTTTAAAAGGATTAGGGTGTTTCCGCAAACAAACAAACTGATAAGATAGATCGAGAGAAAAAACAGAACAAAGCCGAAGTCGCTGATCGCAGTTTCCGTTTTTCCGCAGTTACCGCAAACATTTTAAAATTTCTGGTAATGATCCTAAGAGCTTTTGTTTGTTTGTGGAAAATTTTAAAACGTTTGCGGAGACTGTGATCAGCAACTTCAGCTTTTTTTAATTTTTTCTCCATCTTTTCAAGGTACAAACTGACGGAACTAATTGTTCATGGTACAAATTAGGTTGCATCCCTTTTTGTCACATTTCATGATTGTAACTGCTGCCCAGAAGTTTATTTATGCGTTGGTTGGCTAACATTGTTTATGTAAACTTTTTAAAATTTTTGGTTCTGTATATCTTATCGTTGAGCTTGTACATGGTTACTTTTCAGGGTAATTTATTACAGTAACTGTTGACATGGGATTATGTACAAAAAAAATCCTTGGGCCAAAATGCTCAAAGTGCTGCATGTGGACAAGTGTTTGGGGAATTATTATGTTTGTAAGTATATATTTAGAATTGTTTGTCCAACCTGAGGAACGCAGAACTGTAAATTAGATCGTAGCATAGACATCAATGTTTTTACTAAGTAAGCTAATTCCAAGGGTGAGAATTCCCTATTACCGTCCGTACCGGTAATTCAGAAAACTATAGTTAAAATTGCCTATTTTCAGCCTAAATCGTAAGCGATAATAATCACTGTTAGGTCATTTTGTAGTGATTGTTGTGCGTCATTTTGCGCACCATTTAGTATGGCTGTGGTATAACATAACCAAATATATAACCTGGAAGATTTATAGCGAAAACCTTTAAGAAAGCAAAGGGGAATCATCAGAAAGTCCTTATTCAAATAGATAGGTTAATGGCCTTCTGAGTATTGATGATCTCCTTTTTAGGGTGAAACAGGGTGGAGAGGTTTTAGATTAGAAAGTAATAACTATGTTTAAATGTAATTTGCTCTACTTAACTTTTTGCTTGGCATTGATCACTTGTTGTAGTTATTAATAGTGGTTATCGTTTAACTAAATTTTGATGTGTATAATTATTTTGGCAGTTGCTTATGGGTGGAGCTTTCTACTTGAGAAGTCCTGCATTGTATGAAGACATTCCTATCGATTTCTCGAATGAGACTATAATTTCAGAGTGAGTTATTATTATTTGTTGTTTAAATATTTGCTTTGCTCAGTGCTCACACATGTCTGATATATATACTGTATGTATAATATCATATATATGCATCATGTAGGGCTGTAGGCCTATATAAAATGCCTGACTGAGTCTATTTGGTGACTCCGATATCCCAATTCAGAGATATCCTTTCCCGGAGACGAACAATTCAGTGCTTTCTTAAAAATCCAGCAACGGCTTGTGTAATTATTTATAGAATTTGTAGAAACCTTTTAGGTAGGCGGTTTTTATGTTTCTTGTTTTATGGTCGTACTTGATTCCAAGCATTGACTGCCTTTTGCATGAAAAAGTTTCCAAGATTCTATGTTTACCCATGGCCACCTGGAGA
Organism: Aplidium turbinatum; assembly: GCF_918807975.1. Taxonomy (NCBI): domain Eukaryota; kingdom Metazoa; phylum Chordata; class Ascidiacea; order Aplousobranchia; family Polyclinidae; genus Aplidium; species Aplidium turbinatum. The sequence goes on along the minus strand of NC_137475.1, from coordinate 26,789,870 downwards.
GGCGGCCTGATTTGTCACATTTTGCAGATTTTGATTACCGCTACTTCTTGCTGGATGTGATGCCCTCAGCGTTCAGCTGTAAGATGGTGGGACGACGGTACTTGTCGACAGTGAGACTGCCGCGCTCTGAAAAGAGCGGTTCTCGTGGGGTCTTGTGCTGAGCGCTCCGGGTCGAGGTTCGGTTTTGACAGTCTTCGTTTCGCATATTTATAATGCTACTTACAGGGGGGACCGCGTGAAGGTGACTGTTCTTCCCCCCCAAATTAGGTTGCATCCCTTTTTGTCACATTTTACTTTCATGATTGTAACTGCTGCCCAGAAGTTTATTTATGCGTTGGTTGGCTAACATTGTTTATGTAACATTGTTTATGTTACCGCTACTGCTAGTGTTTGACTGACATTTTCTGAGTTTTTTTACTTTTTGCTGTCTCTTAATGATCAATATAAAAGCTTTTTGTTGTCTTGGGGAAGCAGTAGCAATTATGAGAAAAAGTAAGTTGAAAAACGCTCAATCATACTGTTATTAAAAAATTAACAGTCTGACTAAAATCTTCGAAATCAAATTGTCTTTATTTTTCAACATCTGATGATGTTAAAACCTATTGTGCCATCTGAGGAAAACAGTAAAGAAGGCATAAAAATGTAATTTTTAGAAAAATTCATTTAAACATTCGCCCAAAGTTTGCAAAATCTGGAATTTTCTGCAAAATGTAATAACTAACAAATCAGGCCGTCTCTCTAGGTAGCCATGGTTTACCATTCCGAAAACAGGACAATTTCATCACAAGACGACTTGACGCAAATTCCTTACTAATCCAATTAACACTTCCTTAACATTGCATTTGGCATACCGCACAAATGATAAAACAATGACATTTAAACAAAGATTGTCTTAATTTTGAGTGTTTTTTTTTAACAATTGAGTGTGAGAAGCTGTGAGACCACCTCTAACTTTGCAGAGTCTGCTACTATTGGGAGAATCGTTTCGGAGAATCCGATTCGGAGAAATCCCTATTTGGAGACAGCTTTTTTTGGAAAAGCCTTTTTTAGAGAATTGTAAAATCACAGCGGCATATGTGTATTGAAAGGAATTAGCTTACAATAGACAAATGAATGAAATGAATCAAGAAAATGAAATATCTTCTGACAGTGTCAAACCCACAACAATGCTTGATATGAACGACTCGGTTGTAAACATGTCTTGTGATGCAAAGAAATTTATTTTCACACGAGTCAGTTCAATAGCTAAAATTGATGTCGATCAGCTAGAAGCTAGATCATCTTCAGTTAAGCTTATTCGTTATTCTATTTGAATAAGCTTAAATGAAGATGATCTAGCTTCTAGATCAGTGTTTCTCAACTTTTTTTGGCCCAACGCCCCCTTTATAAACTGGCGAAATTTTACCGCCCCCTAACAAAAACGATTAATTACGAAAACCAAATGTATATTTGCGAGCATGAAAACAATATACTCAGAGTTCGATCTTAACGCTAGTCCGCTAGCCAATGGCTAGTGAAAATTTGCGCGGACTAGTAGAAATGTTGCAGTAGGGTGGAGTGAAAACAATTTTTTTCCTGAAATTCAAAAAAGTGTAGTTCTTAATACCCGACAAATGATCCAAAACCACCATAAAAATTGATTTTAGGGGGTTGCCACTTTCATTGTCCTGGCAACCGGCCACAAGATGGCCGAAGAGGCCCCAATTTCTGAAAATAGCCATAACTCCTGAACCAATCATTCTAGAAATACATGGTTGGTCTTAAAAGATGCAGAACTATCAAGTTTCTATATGTCCTAAAAGAAGTTTTTGGTCTAAAGTGAACAAGAAAAAAGTTATGTGAAAAAATGTACATTTCTCCCAGAACGAGCAAAAGCATAAAGCAAAGATACATTTAGGAGCAAAATGAGTGGAGCGTTTAGTTAATCAACGCTAAAACATAAGAGCCAACAGATTATCAAATAGACTCATATCTTCATGAGACATTTTGGATAAAGACTATATCCAATTATCCATCATCAGTGTTAAAATTAAGCTAAATTATTGCATTGACACAATAGAGTCATTGAGGATCAATACAAAATACACATCACAGACCTGTTTACACAAATTGCTTCTTGGTATCAAATCGTTTCATCAGCCTCCTCGATTTTATTCTTTGAAGAATCATACCATCTCTTCGATCATGTCCTATTACAGCAGAGGAAGCTTCCGAAATTAATTTGACATGCCTTTCTACGGCTTGATTGTGGCAGGGTTGTATAAATGTTAAGGGTTTCATCCTCAGTTCTTCAATAAGCAAGTCAGTGAGATTTCGGGTTGCTGGAGGTTCTTCGATGTCAACTGCATTGAGGTTAACAAGTCTGTGGTAAGACTTGGCATTGAGGTTGAGACGGGGTAATAGAAATTGCCTTATTGATCCGCATCTGGCATCAGTGTTGGCATCGTCCTTGTCATCGTCACGTTCAACATACCCTCCTTTAAAATTATTGTCACTTATTACAAAAGGTATTTTACCCCTTAATGCCTGGACTTTGTTGACTGCTAACCTGCGGATATTTTCATCCTCATCGGAAAGCATCCCAAGAAGAATATTCTCAGGGTGTGCAAAGAATGCATTTCTTTGCACAACTTTCAATGAAATATCTCGAATTTGTTGGTTGGGAAATTGAAGAATTCTCTGCACAAGATTGAAAAAATTCTTGGATCCATCAGTGATTTTGTTTTTTAATTTTATTTGAAACCAAGTAGGAAAATAGATATGAACACAGAACTCAGCCAGGAGTATTAAATTTTTGGATGGTCTCCTTGTTGAGGTATAATATCGGAGGATTCGGCAAGCAAGAGTGAGCCACCTTGCATGAGCATTGAGCAATTGGACCTATCTCCAACAATTTTAGATCCGTGTGTACCGTACCAAGAATGATTGCCATACATATTCTGTAGCCATAGTATTGATCATGGCTTAAATCATCAATAATTTAATTTGGAAGTGTTGGGAAATTTTGGTTTGGTATCCGCTTGAAGTTTTCCACTGGCCAGTCTGAAGCAACCCCACCAAACATTTTGCCAATATAGGTCCTAAAAATGTAGTTGGACTCTGAGTTGTCCCATCCAGACTAAGAAAGACATGTCTCAAGGGCAATTCGTTGCAGTGTAAAAGACATATGGCCCATTGTAGTGGCCTGTTCACTAGTTCTTCCAAAGCTCTGATGCACCCATTTTTTGCACCAGTCATAGATGCAGTGCCATCTGTCCCAGCAATAACCAACGCTTCCTCTAAATCAGTATCTTTGATTGTGTTGTATATATCTTGTGCTATAGTGCGACCTTTACCATTCTCAGGGGATATATGTGTGAGGTAAAACTCTCCAGGCTCGCCAACCATAGCATAATGCTCTTGTAACTGTTCTATACAATTTTTCATTTTCCCCCATAAGCATAACCAGAGTGGCATCCTTTCTTCCATCAAAATACAAACTATCGACCAAATCAAAGTACTTCTTCTCTTCTTCCTGCACTATACATCTATATTTATTTCGCTCCCTTCTCAACTTGCTTCTGTCAATCACGTAAGATTCATCTGCATCAGTTATTACACCAGCATCTTTTATCATGCGTCTAGATCAAAAGAACTAGCTCATTTACATACATTAAAAATGCATTTTATTTTTGGTTGCACTTGCTCTAAAATATGGATTTTTTTCAGATAACTTTTTTTCTAGTGGATTTAGACCAAAAACTTCTTTTAGGACTTATAGAAACTTGATAGTTCTGCATCTTTTGAGACCAACCACATGTTTCTAGAATGTTCGGTTCAGGAGTTATGGCTATTTTCAGAAATTGGGACCTCTCAGACCACCTAGTGGCCGGTTGCCAGGACAATAAAAGTGGCAATCCCCTAAAATCAAATTTTATGGTGGTTTTGGACCATTTGTCGGGTTTTAAGAACTACACATTTTTGATTTAGGAATTTCACTCCACCCTAATGTTGCAGTACTAGTCCGATTGGCTAGTGATTATGCTGACCCAACAAGCCAGACAGGTCTGACAGTAAAGGTTTAACCAAACGCAATCCATCCAATATTCCATTAGTCCACTTCTTTTGACAGTGAACAAATATTATGTATTGTACCACAGTACCACCCTGGCGAGTGGCGTGGCATCTCGTACTCAGGGCTGCGATTTTTTCTTTCTTGTCGAACGACCAAAAATTCTACGCTTGTTTGTCGAATAGTAATATGACGTCACAAGAGTCAGATTGTAAGCGTTTGGCCGCGAGTTACCGCACAAGTTGTGTGGTATCAGAGTCACTTTAGGTTTTTAATCGCACGCTGGTTGAGTGATTCCATCTACGACGGCAAAAACATAGCCGTCGCCAAATCAACACACCTTGGATTGCTGCGACAATTGCCGTGTGCTTTAATGTTTAATCAAACGAAATTTTATGCGCTTCTTCATCGCATGTCAAACGGCGGTAGCCCAGAGCATCACGCAAGCTATTTTATGCACTGACAATGCTCTTGTGAACTGTAAAAAGCTTGCAACCTTATAAATACCGGCTTATTGTTACGCAAAAGTTATTCTTTCATCGAATGCTTATTGTTTACCGGTGTCGTTGCGAATATAAATTATCGTGAAAGAAGATACAGTTAAAAAGTGGAATTTACCTGCTATAGATTATCAAACAGAAGGAAAAGTTAGTGTGGTATTTTGCAAAATTTGTAAAGAATTTTATGACGGAAACAAATCGGAATTAGAAAGCTACGGGGTCAAGTTAAAAAAGTGATATGAAATTAGATGAACGATTCTTCGGCAGAAAAGAAAAATAATGCTTCTGATTATATGGCATTGCGCGTTCATGAACGGGCAGTTTTGCGTCTTCAAGTATTCCAGTGACGATGCGACAGCTTCATCCTTCCATACAGCGTCTTATGATTCCGATTGTGACAACTAGTTCTTTATCAAACAGACTCGTGTTGTGTTTGCTCGCAGTATATCAATTGTGCCGAAATTATGTTAGTGTAAACGTAAATCGAGGCAATCATCTCGCAGTGAGATATTAATTTGTTACCGGTACCTGGTTGAACAATTAACGTTATTTTATGATAATTCAAAGTCGCTAGATGTCGAATTAATGTAAAACAAACATAAATTTCTTCTTGGGCATTGTTACGCCGGAATGGCCCGTTTCGGTGAGTCCGATTCGGTGAGTCCGATTCCCTATTCGGTGATTTTTTGAATTTTTTTTTTAAATTATTGGGTACCGTGGCCTATTTATCATTGCCGTTTTAGGGGTTAGGGGAACTTAGGAGTTAAAGTTAGGGGTTAGGAAGTCACCGAATCGGACTCACCGAATCGGACTCACCGAATAGTAGCAGACCCTTGTTACGCAGGCAGCAAAATTCGTTATTTTTGCATTGACTTCACGTTTGTAGACGTTGAATCAATGTAAAAATGCTGATTTTTGCTGTCTGGGTACGCAATGTAACCCGCCAGGAAAATTATATAGATTTGTGCTGACTCGAACGTTAAATCAACCCAAAATTAACTTACTTTTCCCCCTGAGTTATTTAACGTGATTTAACGTAACAGCGTGCGTATCGCTACTTTTGGTATTATTACATCACTACAAATCAAACAGTGCGGTCGTGACTCATGATAGACTACTCTAGTATATTTTTTGCTTCTCGTTTTTTCGATTCAACGTTTGCAGACGTTGAATCAATGTAAAAACGACGGGTTTTGCCAGCTGGGTTGTGTGCTTTTGTGAATGCAAATGCAAAATCGCCCATTACGTAATCACAGAAACCCTTTTAGTGGGTGAAAGTCAAGTTGCAGCCGTGTTTATCTGTCTACTATTCTTTATTCACATTGCAAAACATTTCTGCAATCTTGGAACAACAAGTGCATAAGTCAGACATAAATCCAAACTTGCAAACACGTTGACAATAAAGTAGCCTACTTCGGTTATTTTATCTATAAAAGAAACCCGTTGTGTGTCGAATAGCACAAAACGTGTGTGGCGAAATGTTTGATGCCAGGCGTTGGAACTTCGATCAAAGCATTCTCCCGCAGTGTTAAAAATGGCGGCACTGACGCCTTGGGAGTTTCTCGTGTGAAGTGTCACTTTTAGACCTTGCTTTGAAGTACCTGGCGCAAGAAAGTTTACGTAAGTCAGCACTCTTATGATTGCATCACGTGATGCCCCCCCCCCCCGATTGTTCCTCGACCTGACGACGTTTAGTCCTCTCTCAGTTTTTTTTTTTTTTTGTAAGGCACGGCGTTTGTCGAATAGGGATGGCGCGTGTCGAGTGACCTCGTCACCAAAAAAGGCAAAAATCGCAGCCCTGCTTGTACTACACATGCACACAATGTAATATTAAAATATAAATAAATACTAAGCACACTGCATGCCACATTTATTTTTTATGTGTTAAAATTGCATTGTTTGCGTCTGTAGTACAAGAAGGTGTTTTTGTGCGTGTTGTTGCTCTCTTGTGCGTACTGAAATCTGTAAGCCTTTACCGTCTAAGCCAGTGGTTCTCAACGGGGGCGGTACCGCCCCCCAGGGGGCGTTTTGACTTTGTAGGGGGGTGATATGATTACTTCGGCTTAAGGGGGGGCGTTTTGATTATTAGGTGGCATTCTGGTTGAACCCATCTACCGCGTTGGGCTAAAAAAGGTTGAGAAACACTGGTCTAAGCTTACCTGGATGTTGGATCTGTGGTACCGTACGGTATGCCATAGACTCTTGGTTTGTTCATATCCAAACTTATGGTGGTTATATATGATTTAACTGACTCGTGTGAAAATAAATGCCTTTGAATAAAATGAATGATCAGTGATCAGATCACCCAATTTAAAAGTTAGTTTTAACAATCTTGCTTTCTGTTGCTTAAGAATTAAGGTGTTTTTATAGCCTACCTGATAATAGCATACGATACGGTACCGTATATACTGTCAGTCTGTCATAAAGGAAACTGCTCGTAATTATGCAAACAAGTAACAAGTTGATTGACGGGTTCAAAGCGATCTAAAAATCAAGGGACATGGAGCACGCCGCATGATAGCCGCCTATAGTCCGCCACAAAAGTTGAAAAATATATAGAGATGCTGGCGACCGCGTCAAGAAACTTGTCGTTAGCTTCAATGGGCATAGCAATGTTCTACCTTAGTCCTTGTGGGACTTCCTATGTGGTTGTGGTATCAGCCATAATTTCCAAATAGAAGCATGATCTGTTATTTTTTGTTTGTCTTGTTATTTTACATCGATTGAATCATCTCCGGCGTTTTTGTATTGTCTTGTTAAACTAGGAATTGGAATTTTCTAATAATTGAGGATTTAAATATATTCTAAGTTTGCATACAGACGGCGACGCAGGATACATGTCGTCGATTTTATGTGAGCAAACATTTTAATTTAAAAGTTCAAAAATAAACTTAATTTGCTTTTTACTTTTTGTTAAATTTCAATTCAAATTATTTTTCTTTGTCGGAATGCAAAAGAAACAATATTGTGGAATAAAATACAACATTCTCTAAATAAACATAAGGCGTCATTGGATTTTCAAAAAATCTCCGAAATGGGCCATTCCGCCTTGTGGGTGTCATAAACGGGTCTGCTACTATTCGGCGAGTCCGATTCGGAGAGTTCCCTATTCGGAGACAGCCTTTTTCGGAGAGTTCCATATTCGGAGATTTTTAAATTTTTTTTTAAATTATTATTAATTTTAAAAATTAATTATTTAAAAATTATAGGTTTACCCTAAATTGCCACTTAGGTTTTAACTTCATCTTTTATGGCAAACGCTAATTGGCAACTGTCTTTTTTTAGTTGACACGTTTTCGATGAGACTTTATCTCATTAACCCCTATTGTTAATCATGAAAACTGTTGTTTTGATGTAAAACACATATTTTGAACGAACCCAGACAACAAAATTCGTCATTTTTACATTGATTCGAACGTCTGCAGACGTTGAATCATTGTAAAAATAATGGATTTTGCCGTCTGGGAAGGCACTTAAAGGTAAACACTGGATAAAATGCAAGAATGCAAAAGAAACGATATTGTGGAATAAAATACAAAATTCTCTAAACAAACAGAAAAATCGGACATACATCTCTCTGTTATCATTTTTAATGTAAAAATCCCTTTTTGTGGTTCCTTTGTCTGGAACAAATAAAAACTGTGTTGTTGAAATTTTCGATTGTAGTTTTGGTCTCAAGTCTCAATCTCATCATCATGATTCGGAGTAAGATGTTTGCTAGGTGATTCACAAGGTTAATTGTTCTGTGGAGTGAGCATTCTGTTTCTCCGGTTTTCTTTGGTAAAGTTATGAATATGGAACGTACCATATCACTAGGGATGTTTCCGGTGTCATAAATATGATTTAAGGTCTCAGTGGTTATGTTTAAACCCCACTCATCTAAAGCTTCGAGAATTTCAACTATAAAAGAAACGATATTGTGGAATAAAATACAAAATTCTCTACTGTAAATAAACAGAAGGCATCGTTGGATTTAGAATTTTGTAATAGTTGAGGATTCTAATATATTCTAAGTTTGCATGCAGAAGGCGAGGCAGGATACATGTCAATTGTCAATTTTATCTGAGCAAACATTAATAGTTCAAAAATAAATTTAATTTGCTTTTTAGTTTTAAGATCTCGATGGTTAGGTCTAAACCCCACTCATCTAAAGCTTCGATAATTTCAACTATAAGTAAGGGAGCGTTTAAATATTACGTAACACTGTTTTTCCGAATTTTTGACCCCCCCTCCCCCATGTGACGCCAACGTAACGTTTTTGTCAACCCCCTCCCCCACGTGACGCTTTTCCATTACAAAGCCCGTTTTGCCAGTTTATATCAAAATTATGACATGGAAACACGTGCTGATAAAATATCTTGGTTTGTATGCACCTAAAGCTTACGTCTGAGACATGAAATTTTAGCTATATTATTTTTTTGGAATTAAAACGTTATGTACCTACTGAAAACGTTTAGTAGCCCACCGTCCAAAATGTTTCGATCTAAACCTTTCATTGTTTGGTTATGTATTGAAAGAAACATCACAAAAGCGCAAAAGAAACCGCAAGGAAAGCTAAGCATCTTCAAATGGGGTCATCAATGCTTCAAAATGTTTCTATAAGTTATATTGGACCGGTACTCTCGCTTGTGTGGTTCGAACTTGATGCATAATTGTCTTCTTCAGACTCGCGGGTATGAATGTCTTCTACCTGTTGAGAGGTTTGTGTCAAAGTCGTTTGGTTCTTAATGAACATATTATGTAGGCCTAGGCTATGTAACAGTCATAGGTACACCCATAGGCGTCGATTTTTTCTTAGAAGAGAGGAATTCTGGGTGGGCGAGAGTTTTCAAACAGATTTTATTGAATGTGTATGTTTGCAAATTCGCAATGGTTCAGTCTTCGAAATGAGCATATTTTTACTTCGGCAAAAACGTTGCCGAGGCCAAACGGCAAAATTTGAAATTGCCTCGGCAATTACTGTAAATATTTATTAGAAAGATTGTACTAAAACATGTAAAACGAGAAGCGAAAAATATACTAGAGTAGTCTATTACGAACGCATTGTTTGATTTGTTGTGATGTAATACCAAAAGTAGTGATAAAGCGAGCAACGCGATACGCACGCTGTTACGGTAATTCACGTTAAAAAACTCACCGGGAGGGAAAAGTAAGTTAATTTTGGGTTGATTCAACGTTCGAGTCAGCACAAATCGATTTAATTTTTCCGGCGGGTTATACTGCGTAACAACAATGCCCAATAAGAAATTTACGTTTGTTTCACATTAATTCGACATTTAGCGACGTTGAATTATTATAAAATAACGTTAATTGCTCAACCAGGTACGGGTAACATATTAATAGCTCCCTGCGAGAAGATCGCCTCGATTTACGTAAGCTTATAAGCCAACATAATTTCGGCACAATTGGGACACTGCGAGCAACACAAAGTCTGTTTGATGAACTAGTCAGAATTGGTATCATCAGATGCTGTATCAGCTGGACGAGATAACGGAAAGCGAGACGCAACAAGAAGTGGATACTTACAATAATTTGACGTCTACTGGAGTTAAATCAATGCAAATACTAATAGGGTGATATTTTTATAAAAGATTCTCCCAGCTGGGCACGTATGTCTAAGTGCCGGCGAAGTAGGAAGTGACCCAAATAAAACATCCAGCAATAGTAAGATTGAATCAACATTCTAGTCTGGTGTAGTCTAAGAAAATTAGTTTTTTCTTGTAATCTTGTTGTCCTTACAATCACCTCGGCAATTGCCGACGCTAATTTCGAAAAGTGTGCTTAATCTTTCTCACAAAGACTGCGTTTAGCGTCGCTGCAGCAATTAAGCTTTAATAGGTTGGATGTTTTCTTTCTTGCATCTTATGAGCGCTGCTAAACTAAACAAACTTCTTTTATGTTTTCCTTTGCGACCTAAAAAGCGCGTGACTCGTGATCTGTTATCTTTAAAGTGGCGCCTTCGGATTTGCCGCATTTGTAAAAGCGATTGTTTTAGTACGTCTCTAGTTTGTATCGGTTATTTTATTGTCATGTTCATTATGATGTCATATTCACATTCCCTTACGCTGACCGGGAACTGAAGTTTGATTGTGACGTAACGAAAGTTAGACCATTCGGAGAAAAGATCAAACGTGGCTTTCTCCCACCAAGAATTGCCAGCTGTGGCAGTTGCCGTAGCAACAACAATGCAGTGAGTACCACATTTTTTTCCACGCAGCGTTGTTGTGGAATTGCTTTGTTCTGTCGGATACCTAGCGAGAGACATAGCGTAAAACAAGAAGTTGCGCTGCAGTTGGTTGGATAGTCCAGCGTTTAAGAAAACCGGAAATAATTGTAACGAACACCTCATAAGTGTCATGAAAACAGGGTGGGCGAAACATATTTTGCCCACCCTCGTTTCACGACAGGGTGGGCGTCGCCCACCCGGCCCACCCTATTTCGACGCCTATGGGTACACCTACAACTACATACCTGTTCATGTATCACCATGTGTCGCTTTTTTGCTGCTTGACTCGGAAAGTATGCATTGCATTCTTTGCAAACGCGTCTCTCTAACTCTCCAGGTTTGCAATTTACTTAAAATAATACTCTCTAAACCGGTCAAAATTTGCAGCCATAAAAAGGGCCAAATAAGGCCAGATTTTGCATCAATTTTTTTAAGCCAACTGCAATTTAGAAAGGCCAGATTTTTGGAATTTGGCCTAAAAAAAGGCCATCTGGCAACCCTGATGTTGTTCACTCGCATCAAAGCAAGCTTTGTGATGTAAGAATGCTGCCTTGCAATTTCGCAATGCGAGGTTTTAAGCACATAGAACCTGTATGGAATTACGGGAATTACAGTACCTTAGTTGATATATACTTGATAGAGATTTTGTTGGTGCTGTTGGATATGATTTCAGCTTAATTTAGTATCCAAACGACCGGAATGGCCCGATTCGGTGAGTTCCCTATTCGGTGAGAGCCTTTTTCGGTGAGAGCCCTATTCGGTGAGTTTTTTTTTTTAATTATTGCGCGCCGTAGCCTAATTATCATTGTCGTTATAGGGTTAGGGGATAGGGGATGGGGTTAGGTGTTTAGGGTTTTGGGGTTTTTTGTGGTTTGGGGTTTTTTTTGGGAGTTTTGGGGTTTTTTGGGGTTTGGGTTTTGGGGTTAGGGGTTTTAATTAGGCTACGGTACCCGATAATTTTCAAAAAAAAATTCAAAAAAATCACCGAATAGGGCTCTCACCGAAAAAGGCTCTCACCGAATCGGACTCACCGAATCGGACTCACCGAATCGGACTCACCAAATAGTAGCAGACCCCCAAACGATGATACCAGCCAGCACAAATAAACTACCGTACTCGTAAGCGTTACGTAACATTTTGCTTGAACCCCCGATGTGACGCTAACGTAACGCTTTTCATAACCCCTCCCCCTCGATAGCGTTACGTAATATTTGAACTGTCCCTAAAACGATATTGTGGAATATCCTAGTATGCGTATCCTAGTCAGCTAAAGTTCTCTTTCTACACGATTTCAACGTTTAGCGACAAAACGATGTAGAAACGGCAATTTCTGCTGGTCAGGATAACTAGGGTATGGTATTTCAACGTTTAGCGACGTTAAAACGATAGGCCACACATTTGGTTATCTGTTACTACAATGTAAGGCTAACTCGGTTCTTGGAACAGATTTTTACTGGTCGGGATGACTAGGCTACGGTACCCGATAATTTCCTTTCAATCCAAGCTGTAGGCCACACATTTGTTGATCCAAACTAATCATTTTAACTATTCGAAAGTACTAACTTATAGACATAAACATGATTTTTTTTTGTAACATCTTTTTTTTAAATTTTTACTTCATATCTTAAATTTTTCTGAAGGTGTTGCGGCCGTGCCAAATTTCTTTCAACTCAATAACTTACTTCGGTCACAGGCCTGTTTTAACGTTCGCGTTTTGTCGCTTCTACCTTTTTCTCGACCTTTGCTATGTTGACGTGTATTGGTTTTGATATGATGGTCACAAATAAAAACAACTCAACTGCCATGACGAATTTTCATTTAATTGTTCAAACATTTTATTTCTATTTTTTCTGCACGATTTCAACGTTTAGCGACGTTAAAACGATATAAAAACGGCAATGATAATTAGGCTACGGCACCCGATAATTTTCAAAAAAAATTTCAAAAAATCTCCGAATAGGAAACTCTCCGAAAAAGGCTGTCTCCGAATAGGGAACTCTCCGAATCGAACTCGCCGAAACGGGCCATTCCGGTCATGAACATCCAGCGACTGGTCGGCCACGGCAGGATGTTGTGTAGTGTACCTATGTAAACGAAACGGTTGATGTTTTCTCTTTTTTTTTTGCTGGGACTTTAATTGATTAATCTCTATCATACATTATACAGCTGATTTTTCGATTATTTGTTTGAAATCTCCGAATTGGGATATATATCTTGGAAGCGGCTTCTCTATAGCAGGCCATTCCGATAAAATGCAATGGTCTACTTCAGTGGTTCTTAACTTCTTAAACTGGGAGGCGTAGCAATTCACCGAGGCCCGAGGGGGGCACAAAAATGGTGATGTTTGGACTGTTGGCTGTTGCACTTGCATATATTATTACTGAATTGTCCTAGTTTTGACTTTAGTTCCCAATGCTTGTTGTGCGGTAACAGTGACGGTTTGTGACGTTATTTTATGTGAATCTGGCTGCTGCACTTGCAAGTGTAAAGACACAAACTTAGAACAAACTTAACTGTGAACCTGACATCTGCGATATGCATTGTATAATATTTCAACTAACCCACAAATTAAACTGCTGGCTTCAAAAAAGCAGCTACATTTTTCGCGTTAATGCGAGGGAAAGTACATTGTGATCCACTATTGTTTTAAAATCCAAGACATATAAAATTTATGCAGTTTGACTTTGATTTATAACTAAAACAAAAAAGAGGCATAAAGTTTTACAAGAGAGGTCAAGGGGGACGCAGCCAAAAAAGTTTAAGAATCCTTGTTCTACTTGTTTCCAAACATTTCTAAGCTTACCTGGATGTTGGATCTGTAGTATGTCACAGATTCTTGGTTTGTTCATATCCAAACTTATGGCATGTTCAATTGTTCATCGTTCTGTATAGGCTATTCACAAGAACAAAGCGAAAAGCTAGAAATAAGGTTTAGTTGCCTATTATGATGTAAAAAGCTCACTACTGCGACAAGTCGATGCAGACGTTCTTGAAAATTCCACGACGGCTTGTTATTATTTAGAGAAGTTGTAATGTAGGGATCATTTCGGTAGTCGGTTTCCATGTTTATATTTCCATAGCCATGGCAATGAAACAGCTACTTCATATTTACCTCACTGTGAAACAATTGTAGGTTACTTGTTTCACAGTGAGGTAAATATCGGTCCACTGTTTTTTTTTTCGCTGCTCAAGACTTCTCGGTCATTTGTCCAAAATGACTTAATAACGCAAAACAAAAATACAGTACAACGGAAAGGAATAAAAACAAGTAAGAATGACCAAATAAAAAAAAAACATGTTACGCTCTAATGGTTCGTAATTACAAAGTGATGTACGGTACCTCCTCAACAATTTCACCGCTCACGTTGAAGCGTGCTCGGTTCGCGTTAATGTGCCAGTGCACGTATGCCATGTCATATTTGAATGTTTTGTATGATGCAGCATTTAACCTCAAACGTATAACTTTATCTGCAGTTGAACAACATAAGTGATTTCTTGTTGGAGTTCGCAACCGAGAAAGCAAACTGAATCCACGTTCTACGGTTGCGTTCCCTGCATTAAAAGTCAGCATTTTGACCGAATTGACTGTACATTTTTTCGGACGTTTTGACCGAATTGACTATATTTTTTTCGGTCATTTTGCTAAAAAATCGGTCAATGACCGATAAATGACCGAAAAAAAATCCCATGTTGTACACGTGTTTTAGGCGCAGACAGTTAGGCGCCGGTCAAATAGGCGCGCACACTGTGGCGTCAAGACATTTAGGTGCGGAGCACTGTGGCACCCGTTCATTTAGGTGCTATTCCTATTGAAGTCTGCAGATTGTATCAGCTCAGCTTTGGCAAAAGCTAGTGGGGGTTTTGACGGAAAACTAAGTTACTCTTCATTCAAGCCTACCACCCGCTTGAATATAGGTAGGCTACGTTATATCTTTTACTGATGTTTATGTCATATATGAATCAAACGAAATGACAACGCAATGATACGATGGATCTGCAACATCAGACCACAAGAGAACCAGTACACCAGCTCAGAAACTCTACTCGCCAGGCTGGGCTTGCGAAAGATTGAAGATGTTCTCCGATTCAACCGTCTCCGCTGGTTTGGACATGTTGAAAGGAGCAGCGGATGGATAAATCAATGCCGAGATGTGTCAGTAGCTAGTACAAGGAAGCCTGGACGTCCCAAGAAGACATGTAGTGATACCGTTAACGAAGACAGGAAGCGGTGGCAGATGACCAACACTAGCCCCCTAGATGGTGATGAACGGAGACTGAGGATGTGCCTTGCCAGACCCCGTCCTACCCTGATTCTAGGAAATGAGACGTAAAACAGGAAGAAGAAGATGTTTAGTATAGTTATTGACTTCTATAACTAAAAGTGAACTCAGTCATGTTCGAAAACTTGAATAATTTATTGATAAAGCTTTCGCCGACCCAAACCTGAACTAACAACAAATAAATGCCGAACACGCCCATTAAAAAACAATATATTTTTCCGTTCAATATAACATTTTGTGTGAAAAGCATTGTGGTTTAAGCAGCTTTCATTCACTGAAGCCATGACTAACAACAAATAAAATGACTAACAACGATTCATTTTAGGGTTAGGGTTACCCTAACTCTAACCCTAAAATGAATCGTCCTGTCGACCAAATGTCCTGTCGACCAAATATCGTGTTGACCAAATGTCTGTCGACCAAACGTCCTATCGACCAAATGTCTGTCGACCAAATGACTGTCGACCAAATGTCTGTCGACCAAATGACTGTCGACCAAATGTCTGTCGACCAAATGTCTGTCGACCAAATGACTGTCGACCAAACGACCGGACACCGACACTTCACGCCTACTTGAAATTCTTGTTTCTATACAACTAGGCTTAACAAATGATTTGTTAGAATGTATAATTGTATATTACTTTCCTATATAATCCCTAATACTTTCTAAATAAACAGGTGCCACTATGATCTTTCGATATTATCTCCATGAAGACAGATATGTTTTAATCATGAAACTTTGTTTGACAGCTCGTCCGCACCGTACTGGTCGCCTCCGAATCGGTTGAAAACATAACGTTTCAACTTTTCCAAACTCTAATAACCCTAACAGCGCAGGATGTAGGCTACCTGAGTTGCAGTACCTCTTTCTATTATATTTGTTCAATTTTTGTGATTGTACTATCGCCATCAGTGCAGTGATATCATTAACAGGGTTTTCACTTGCTAATGTTATGCTGATGATTAAACGCCTAATTATTTTCTATGTTATTGCAGTCAAAAGGTTGTCTTCGATGCCTTTGACAAGAGTGGAATGAACTGCTTCATTACAGCTGGAATATATCTGGTGGTTTTGTTCTTTAGTTTATGGCAAATGAGAGTCAACGATCGACTACAAGCGTACACTGTCAGATAAATACATGTGCGATATTCTTCTTGTCTCGTTTGTGTTTCTTGAAGTATTTAGATTTGCAAATCGATGTATAGTATAAAGTGTATGATGTTTCGTCTTTCAGCAATATAGATATATTATAATCTTGTTTTTGTTGAAAATAGTGTTCGATACCAGTAGCGTTGTTTTGTCGTTGGTTACATCAAACTTACCATAGAAAGCGAATTTGATCTATGATGCATTATCTTGTGGCTTACTGAACTTTGGGTGAATGCTAAACAAAACTGAATACTAAACTGACCGACGCATTTGTGAATGAATTAAGTGATTAATGAGTGGCATGTTGCGAAAAAGAAATCCTCTTGATTGTATTTTCTAACCTTACAACGCACTGTTCTACTCGTGGGAACACGTGATCAAGTCCCTCCTAGATCCGCTATTACTTGTAGGCCTATGCCATTACCGAAAACAATCAATGTTATCATGGGTCATCTATTTCTCATAACCGTAAGCTTAGCGAGCACCATCGATATTCATTATTTTTGCAATGTTTTCTTTCCTCGTGCAACCGGTAGTAGTGTAGCTGGAAGTTTGTGTCGAGTGAAACATGTAATATTTGCTTTTGCAACACTTTCGATACAAAAGCGGTATTTTTCACGTAAAAAATTAACTAAAGACAGCCTACGAGTTTAAAGTTTCCAAGGGATCGTTCGATCCTTGTGCTACCCACTGTTGGTTGCGCTTCTGGTCCGCAGTCCTCACACATGTTGCAAATCATGTTTCATTCAACGAGTTCCTTAGAACAGGGGTCCGCAAATAGTGGGTCGCGACCCAAATTTGGGTCGCGAGACCATCCACAGTGGGTCGCAAAACGGTTTAAACTTACCATAAATATAACTTGTATGGCAAAAATAAATGCAATCATGTAGTCTTTGATGTGCTGAGTTTCGTACAATTTTGTAAGCTGCAAGAAAATTTATAGTTTCGATTGTAGTACAGTGGTTAAGCCCACGGTTAAAGCCTGGAAGACATCTTGAGCCAGGGCATGAAAACCATCTCAGCTTATCTCCAAAACTGTCGACTGATACTCAGCGAAACCAAAACTTTGGCGGCAGCTTTCCACCTACACAATCCGAAAGCTGATCGTGAGCGACATGTTCAGAACAATAGAAAACCTCTGTTCTTCTGCCCCGAACCAAAATATCTTGGGGTGACCCTAGACAGATCGCTCACATAGCCTACCACCACCATTTGGTGTCACTGCGCAAGAAAATGACATCCCGCGCTGCGCTACTCAAGCGCCAAGCAGGCTCCAGCTGGGGAGAGAGCTGACACTTTGCTTATAGCAGCCTTAGCCCTTGTCTACTCTTCAGCAGAGTACTGTGCACCTGTTTGGTGCTGCAGTGCTCACTGCCATAACATCGACACTGCCATAAACAGCGCTCTGCGCACAATACCGGATGCCTGCGTCCCACACCATTGGACAATCTCTCCATTCTCGCTGGCATCCAACTTGCTGAGCTTCGTTTGAGAAGAAGCCACTCTGTTTCTCGGCGGACGGCACTAGAGCCTAACCATTTTCTTCACCACAAAATCTCTGCTCCTCCAAACCAGCACCCTCGTCGATTGAAATCAAGACACCCGTTCGTGCCAGCCGCACAACTTCTGATCAACAAAGCAGATAAACTTCATCTCTGCGGCTACTTGGGCGGACCATAAATGGAATTCTGAGGAGAAGCCAACTACCACCGGACTCCATTTGTTCATCCCCTACGCCGACACATGCCCCATCGGTCTGACACTACAAAGACAAGCTTGGGTAGGCTACGCCTCAACCGTTTACGTATGGGCGTCGGGCTTTTTCGCTCAACCATGCACCATTGGGAAATTGGCCTCTTCCTCCTCCTGTGAATGTGGTGCCGAGGAACAGACCGCAGACCACATCATCAATGACTGTACCATCTTCAAGCTACCTAACGGAGTGGAAGGTCTACGCGTCATGGGTTATGAAATCAAAGACTGGCTGCTTTCTAGTAGCCTTCCAGTGTAGTCCGGGAACATCTTGAGTTAGGGGTGGTAAAAGGATAGAGTAGACCCTCGACTCCAGAGGCTTGCACGACGACAACGAAGCCCACGGTTAATAAGTCCACCCGCTTAGTAAGCCCAACTTGGTCCATTTCGGAATTACTGAAGGTATCGGAGTGGTAGGAAATTGTCCCCCGCTTAATAAACCAAAATCGTCCGGTCCCGATGTGGCCATAATAAGTGGGGACAGGGCCGGATTTACCAATAGGCTAGGCAGGCTAAAGCCTAGGGCCTCAACGTCCAGGGGCCTCGAAATTCGGTTTCGAAGTTTGCAATTTTTTTAAAAACTTGACAAATTTAAACCCTCCCTAAAGTATATATATATCAAGCTTTTCAGAGTAAAAATTCTATAGCCTACACAACTGGTTTGACAGACTTTCTAAGCGAAATCAGGGATGAGCTTGATCAGCAAGCAAAAGCAACCTTGCCGAATATTAACTACAGAGCTGTCACTAGGAGACAAAGAAATGCACCTGACGCTTTAAGTGAACTCTCTTCAAAGGAAAGGTTTGAAATAAGTTCCTTTATCCCTATATGCTCGACGCGCTTGAAGCCAATTTAAGAAGAAGAGCTAATGTGTACAGTGACATCACAGAAATGTTCCTCTTTCTTGCTAATCTGAAAGTAACTAAGGTAGAAATTGTACGAGGCGTAGAACTTTTAAAGGAAGCGTATCCGGAAGATGTTGACCCGAAACTTGCTGATGAACTTCTACATTTTCATTTGTACGTGAGACAAACACAAAACCAAGGGTTTGCCGATACAGAAGAGCAATTTATTTCCTTGTCTCATGGAGATCTTTATGAAATTATATGCAAGGAAAAAATCAACACTGCCTTTCCTAACATGGAAGCAATATTAAGACTGTTTCTAAGCTTAATGGTCACTAACCGATAGCTCAATTGGTTAGCGCGTCACTTCTGGAATGAAGAAGCTTCAAGATCAAGCGGCGCTGGTTCGACTCTCGGGGTGTGCGCTTGAGCAACGCACGTTAAGGACTGCTCTCCATTCAGCGGCACCTAGTGAATGGAATGATTCCCCGGCAACAAGACTTCAACAATCGGAAACTTCACTCTGTCAATCTCGGTGACCGGGCCTGCGTCAGTGATTCAAAGCCTCTACAAGTATGCGAAACTGCCAGGATTAAGATCTGCAAGAAGCTTTCCCAGTCCGAGGATAAAGATTCAATCAATCAAACTGCTCAGGAGAGAGATCTTTCTCAAGGCTCAAACGCATCAAAAATAAATTGAGATCGACAATGTCTCAAGAAAGGTTGTCTGCACTGAGCATTCTGTGCATTGAGAGTGACAAACTTAAACAGATAAATTTTGATGAACTTTTGCATGATTTTGCTTTGACCAAAGCTAGAAAAAAAAAAATTGATAGCCTAGTCTTACTCTATTTGATGGCTGTAACTATTTCTTATGTTCTCGTGAATAAACTTTACATAATATTATTGTAACGGTTGTTTGATCAAAGAAATTAAAAGCAAAGCTGCCTAAACTAAATTTTTATTCTATTAATTAAAAATTTGCACTCATGAATGTGGAAAATGAAAAGAACGAAGAGTTTAATGCACTCATATTTTTAACATTAAGCAATGACATGTGATGTTGTTTAGAGAGAAATTCTGAGCTTGAAAATAAGGAGGGCCTCACAAATGGAATAGCCTAGGGCCTCTCATGGTCTAAATCCGGCCCTGAGTGGGGACAACCATATTGAAATTTATTTTAATTTGCAAAGTGTTTTGCGCAAAATTATATAACTTAGGCTACTTCCGAAACATTTGGGTCGCGAAGATTTCGAACGTTTGTTTTTTGGGTCGCGCCAACAAGTATTTGCGGACCCCTGCCTTAGAACATGTCGAGCAGTGCGAGATCGTTTGCAGACATCAAATATTTCTTGCGTTGACCTGACCGCTTGAAATAAAACAGATTTAATCAATCAATTGTTTATTTATCAAAACACAAAATTGCATAAAACAAAATACACACAATGTTTTGTTTTTGATAGCGAGACGACCACACTAGTCAGTTGTCACCCAGGAATTTACTATCTTAGATTAATCACGGATTAATCCATTAGTAGGCTACATAGAGTTGCATTTGAACTCTTAGGCTACGATAGTGTAAAGGCCTGCAAGACGTTCGAAAGAGCCGATTTCGACAATCGAAAGTATGTTTGAGCCTCGACAAAAAAGTTATAGCTCTGTAATATTCTTGATGGTAGATTTTGTCTCCACTGTAGCCTAATTATATTTTCCCACCTACTTTTTTTCAATCTCAGCCACCCTTCCAAAAAATGGACAGGCTACGACAGTCGGATCCTATACGACTTCGATTCCTCGATTTATGACTGGCCGGTTTCAGTGCTCCCGGGTTAACAGATTTTTGTTTTCTTCACTTAAAAGTTATGATTAAAATGTCTACTTTCACAAACATTTCTATTTTCCGGTTAAATTTGAGAGTGCAATACAAGAAATAGTACGGTATCCTACTTTGTAAAAAACGCAAACGAAAATTTTAGTCGAAGTCGGCGATTTCAACGACTTTGAACACGACAAACATCCCACAACTCCGACTCCACAAGTCCACAGCCCTGGGTAGATTAGCCGATGCAGTAGCAGGGATGGAGGAACCATTTTAAAAGTAGGTGGGCCCAAAGCCGTAGCAGTCAAAGTTAATCAAACTTCTGGGGGGCTTCGCCCCCCAGACCCCCCATAACATTGCTGCATTCCTAATACTTCAAATCGCTTACCCATTGTGTTTTCATGATTGCCTTTTGTGCCATCCAGCGAAAAATTTCCGTTTTTGGGCCCGATTTGGTCCATCAAATTACAAAATTGTTAAATTGCTTTATAGCGCTGTACAAAATATGGCGATGTACACTCAAATAAAAAGGCAAAATATACACACAGTTATAATACCATCCTGGGAGAGATAATCTGCAGCATTATACAGTAGGCCTACGTGCATGCATTTCATAATATGTAGGCCTAATGATATCATTGTTTTAACCTTGGAGAACAATTAGATTGATTTATAGATTGCTCCACCAATCACGCGCAACCACACACACACGTGTTGCCCATCAACAGTGGGCTCAACAGAAAAGTTTGAAGATTAGATTTCATCATTGAGCTATCAAAGATAACACAGGCAAACAAAAAAAAAATTTTTTTAAAAGGCACGGCATGTGAGAGTCATTTTAGGGTATTTCGAGGCCCCTGATTCCGAAAATGCACTTGTTTTTTTCGAATTGGCTCTAGTTTTTAAGATAGCCTACAGCAAAACTTTTTTTTTTTGCAATTTTGCGCCCCTATAAATTTAACGTCGTGTCGTTTATTACATAGACAAAACTGAAAGTAATCCCAGGCAAATTTCTGATTTGTATAAACGCCAATTGAAACCAATCACGTTGATTCCTACAACCCAAACAAACGGCTATTTAACGTTTACTGGCCTAGTAACAATCAAAATACCACGTGAAGCAAGTTTGGATACAAGATGTAGAATATATAACTTGTGTTTTGCCTTAATATACTTGTTGACTTCAACAGTATCAGACTTACTAACCAAGCTACTAAGTACAAACAAAATACATAGGCTACATTGTTTTGCTTATAAGCAAAACAAAGCCATCGATGAACAAACACAATTCTTTATTATGGTAGGCTTACTATATACTGAGCAACACCCATCAAGGTACGAAGGCCATTTATATAATTACAGAATACAAAGTTGTGTTCTTCAATAAAGTAGCTGCTTAAAATTTTATCCTTGTTACGGAAGAATGTAATCTTGGTTCGAAATTTAATTCCTGGTAGTTTCAAAAATTCGAAAAAACTAAGTACATTTTTGGAATCAGGGGCCCTGAAATACTCTAAAATGACTGTCACCTTTTGTGCCAAAATTTTTGTTGGCTTGTGCAATCAAATGAGTGAAGAGCTTTTTTTTGGAACTCCTCTAATTTGCCGTTTTCACTACCTTTTCAAAGAAATTTGGCTTTCAAAAGTGGGTGGGCCAGGCCCACCCAAAAAATAAAGTAGGTGGGCCCAGGCCCACGTGGTTCCTCCATGCCTGGCCAGTAGGTTACCCTACCGTTGCCAAATGCGTGAACAGGTCAGTCACGATATTTTAGGTTGGTTGCGTCAGTGCGTGGATAAGTGGTGAAAACGCCTGCACGAACGGACGTAGGTTCGACCACTCTCCAAAAATAGGCCTACCATATTTCCATCGCCTAAAAGGAGGACACGCTTCGCCAGCAAGTCGAATTTTACGCTTGGAGAGATCATTCTAGTAGCCTATAGGCCTACGCAGCAATAGTTACCAAAAAAAATAAGAAAACATATTGACTAAACGTTTAACTTATTTTTTCTCATTTCTAGTGCTTCCTTGAAACAACAAATGATTTTATATTTTTAAGAGTCAGCAAAAAGTGAAAAAAATACCTAATTTTTAGTCAGACAGCAAAGATTTGCAAAATGTGACAAATCAGGCACGATCTCCAGCCACGTCAAACCTTAACATTTATCAACAAGGAATGGTCAGCCCCAGTGCCGGTCTTTGGGGTGTGCAAACCGTGCGATCGCACAGGGCCCGCAATTTACTCAGAAAATGCAGTAATTTTGTCTTTTTCAGTGGAAAAATTCAACAAAAAAATTATCAACAAGAAAACATAGAGACTCAACGAATTCAACCTATTTCGTCCCCTGAACATTTCGTAACCTGAAAAGATCGAAAAAAAAACGACAACAGAGCCGAAGTCGCTGATCGGAGCTGCCCCAAACATTTCAAAATTTCTCGATCTTTTCAGGGGACGGAATAGTGTCGAAATTTGATTTTGTTACACGATTTCAGGGTACGAGTTTTTCAGGGGACGAAATAGGTTGCATCCAGACTCAACAGAGACATGGCTTTATTTCCGAAAAATGCCAAAGAAAGCATGATCTTATCCTTTTGCTATGCCACCGGACAGCACCATTTTACAGTAATATTCATACCTAAATTTTTGTTGAACATGTTCTCAGAATGCCCCAAATTCAAAGTAATTTTTCAAAATTTTCTGGAGGAGGCCACCCACACTCCCCGCCGCTGGTTGTCGCCTTTGGCGATCACACCGCCACTACCGCTCCTCCCCTTTCAAAGTAGGCTACCTAGCTACGCTACTGAATTGGATCACTGTCATTGGGGCCCGCAAATTATATTGCCATTTGCATCTTAATTCATGGCTATGTGAACATGGCTTTTCTGTTTTGACTGAAATTAAAAGCTGTAAACGAGAGAGACTGCTTGGAATTGACGATGAAATTCGGGTATATATTTGTCAACAATGCAACCTCGTTTCAGTCGAAGCTTATATTGGTATAAACAAGCACATCCATCGCATTGACAGTTGACACGTGAAAATAATTTTTTTTAAAGCAATTTTTCTTCTTTTGTAAGTGTGCCGCGTGCGTTTTATATTTTTTCTAATGTGCCACAAGCTGAAAAAGTTTGAGAACCACTGTTCTATATTCTCAAGAATTAAACAAAGTAAGCGAAACATAAATTGAAGCTATCATCAACAAAATGTCAAAGATGTTGCTTTCCTCCTCGTCTTGTCCCGTTTCATATTCATTGTTCGAGCATTTTTCGGTACCAACATCGACGTTCTGCAGAAGTCAAAAAAGTCTTCATTCTTAAGTTTTTCGTTTAGTCTCTGGAGTATGTCGTTCATAGTAATTAATTATTAGCCTACTCAGATACGAAAAAGATGTGAAACTATCTTTGTATTTCAAGCATAGCCTACTTACTATACCGTACTATCACATTCAACACCTTGACTCCAGATCGGTGAGGGAAGCAAGGAAAGCAGTGCTTACCTGAGCGAAAACTATGCAAAATATAATGACTAAATTCTAGGTTTAACTTCTTATTATTTTTATCACGTCCATTTTAACTTGAAAATTACTGTATTCGTGACTAGAATTACTCGTAACGCTTGTGAGTAGTCTAAGTTCTCACCAAACCGCATGTCTTGCCTATAAATGCCAATTGACGCAAACGCTTCTGTCAGAAACAATCACTGAGGCTTCAGGGAAGCAATTATCAAACTTGCTTTCCCCAGGTTCAAAAATGTTAAAAAAAACGCCTTCGTTTTATCCAATCCTCACTCGTTTTGCAAAACGTCACCAGCTGCTTAGCCAATCAGATGTGTTATGGTTAGAGTTGCTTTCCCAGTGACGTCAATGCGTACATTCTCTAGAGCGGGTAGACTAACTCGTCAGAATGGTCTCTCGTCACGGTACACAGCACAGCATCATAATGCCGAAAAGTTTGTTGCTGTTTTTTGATGTCTCCTCGCCATGTAGTTTAGCCTACTAGCTTTCATAGTCATGCCTTTGCCCTTTTTACAGCGTTGATATAACGTTACTTCGCCAATGAACGTTCAGGTGCAGATGCAATATTTAGTTCGTTAAGCTTCTATACGCAGGAGGCAAACTTATCCAGCTTTTTGTACAAATTGCTTGCGGTTGTAATGTTTAAGCCTAAGTGTTAGTTTTTGTAGTGTAGGCCTAACTGAATATCTGAGAATGAACATTCATGACGAATTAAATATTTAGAAAACTATTATTCCATGTCTAACACAGGATTTTGGTCCTGCAACGTTAAAATTAGGATTGTTCATGACTTCTAAACATTAAATGGATGTATGATCACGACATAGGCGAAGCACAATTTGACAGATTTTTATTTTTGATTTGTTTTGGAAATGCTCTCAGAGCGCACCAAATTGGAAGTGTTTTTCAAAAATTTCTTGAGGAGGCCCCCCAGACCCCCCGCTGGAAGTGTTGCCTTTGGCAACACGCCTTCGGGCTTCGCCCGACGGTTACGCCCTTCGTGCCTACTACCTACTACCTTGCTGCAGCATATTTCCAAGTTGTTTTCCCAACGGTTTAAGCCACCGAACGTCACTGCTCCAGATATTGTTGATAATTGCAGAGTTCTCTTTTCATCTATGGTAGTACGATCAAATTATTCCTAACCAGCAAAAAGGACAGCAAAAAGCTTCACCGGAATTTGGACAGATCTTGCGATCGAGCAAACTCTTATGCGCTCAATTAAGTCGCGTGGAGGATTGACGGAAGGAAAAAGTATGACAGAAAGTGTTCGACACCTTTGGGTTTTAATTGTGAGTCACTCGGCAAGTAGCCTATTCATGAAGCAATGACGCAACTAAGCAAGGCTTAGTTTCTATGAAGTAACCAGCATGAAGAGTCGGGTGCTTCAAGAAAAAAGAGGGATTATGAAGATTGTGAAAAGTTTCTGACCTGGTTAACAACGAAAAACCCATTCTTGGTACCAGATGGAAACCTATTTTCTCTTTCAAACGGTCCAGTGTCCATCGCTGGAAAAGATGGCGTCAATTGTGAACAAGCGGAGTAAATTGGTCAAAATATTCAGAAAGGTTTAGATGGGGTAGCAATTATTAACGCATCAATCAAACGCAAAGATTGATCAAGCCATTAGAATCCTTAATGGAAGTAAACAAAACAAAAAGTGGTGCAAGTGGTAACTTATTGATTCGAAAGTCATGTTCAATAGGATGATTGCTGTTGCTGAAAGAGAGGAAAGCCTTGAGCAATTTTACGAAATCGAATTGACTTCAGAGCCAATGTCGATGTTCAAGGAAGGCATGATGAGAACGCCTGACAAATCCTCCCTTCAAACAGTTCTTCTGCCTGGTTCTTCGTTGCATGCCTTGGAGGAAATCAACAAGCAACTTCTATTATCGACGGTGGTGCATTACTGCACAAAGTTCGCTGGAAAAAAGGAATGAAGTTTTCGGAAGTTTGAAATTCGTATGTGAAATATATCCAAAACCATTTTACCAATGCTGTTATTGTTTTTGATGGCTATGATGACGAATATATTAAAAGTTACGAGCACTTGCGCCAAAATTCCGTTCCACAGAGCACGTTTGTGAAAATTGATCCGAGCAATTCACTTCCTTTTACTCAAGATCGCTACCTCAGCTGCATCGAAAACAAGGCTGGATTCATCAAGTTTGTTTCTACCCTTCGGAGACAATCCGTAGTTTAAGTTTGCAACTGCTCTGATGATGCTGACAGTTCCATTGTAGCGAAATCCCTTGATTATGCTTCTCTTCGAAAAGGTCCAATAAATGTCATTGCTGATGATACTGATGTACCGGTAGTTACTGTGTTACTGCATCATTGGAAGACTGACACTAATGATGATATTTACTTCGACCAGGAGCGCTTCAACAAAGCCTGGAGCATCAAAGAAGCCAACCCAAGTATCAAAGATATCAAAGAAGATCTTCTTTTCCTCCATACATGGTCAGGATGAGACACAACGTCATCGATATTTGGAAAAGGGAAAGGAAGTTTGGCTACGAGTTTGCGAAAATCAGAAACGTTGAAAGAAAATTCTGCAATTATCAGCAATGTCTGGAGTTCCCAAAATGAGGTCGGAGAAGCATCTAGCCTATAGGCCTGGCTGCATTTAAGATCTGGTATGGCGGCAATGAAGATTCAACGCTTACTACACTCAGGTATGTATTTTTACATAGGGATTATATAATAATGTTAACATACTGATAAAATGAATAATAATGTTTATTTATTTTATCGGTATGTTTTTGTGTTGTGCCATCGTTGCTGAACAGGTTGTGTTAACCTGTTTTAGCCACCTTGATAAAGTCAGTCGAGCTGACTGACGAAATGTCGGAAATACAAAAAGCTAGTTATCATCTTTAACATCAGGAGGTACCGTAACCTAGTAAATAGTCACCAGAAGACCGCAAGTTACTTTAATGTTATTCACGAAATTATGGCCAAGTTATCTGTCTCCGTATTGTGACATAGATTGTCGCGCAATCGTGACGTCATCATTGCGATGCACTGTCACGCTTGAGCGACAATCTCTCGTTATCCTTTCTCTATTTTACTGACTTGTGTTTTCCAAACGTGTTTCGTCTTCCTTTTACGATGTGTGAATCTAACGGACGGACGTAATAAGAGTGTGAAGTGACTATTCCACATCACAATTGAACCCGTCTCTTGTTAACAATATACAATCAATCTTCACTCAACACATGTGGAACTTGAGTCGAAAGTTAGGAAGAAGACAGGTTGGATAGCAGTTCATACATAGCTGTTATCAGAAAGAAAGAACAAATGTTAACACTGTAAAGACATTGTCCAATTCTAGATACTCTGCATGTAATATTTATTTTTGTATACTATTAGACACAGCAAATACATGCATATGGCATGCAAAGGGATAATTGCACCGAAAAAGCTGCCAACAAGCCAAAAAGCCACCAGCCTACTTCCATGGGCTACGTCTTTACTTGGTGAAGAATTTAAATTCAATGTTTGTGAATGGGGATGGAGAAACAATAGAAACAACGAACTTGACCAAATAATGACTGATATGCCTATAGGACCAGAAGCATTGACCAAAGTAATTAGATGCAGACGTAAGAAATCAACGAAAAATCCATGTGGTACGAAAACTTGCACTTGTCTCAAGTATGGAATGGCATGTATTTCTTCGCGTGGTGAATGTCATGGTGTTGAATGTAATGGTATAGTAAGGATAATTGAAATACAAAGATAGTTTCACATCTTTTTTGTATCTAAGTAATAATTAGTATGAACGACATACTCCAGAGACTATAAACGAAAAACTTAAGAATGAAGACTTTTTTTGACTTCTGTAGAACGTCGATGTTGGTACCGAAGAAGAGGAATGCTCGTACAATGAAGATGAAACGGGACAAGGCGAGGAGGAACAACATCTTTGACGTTTTTGATGATGATGATAGCTTCAATTTATGCTTCGCTTACTTTGTTTAATTCTTGATAACCGTAGGCCTATCTGTTACTGGCGTAGACCTTATGGTCTCAACCTCTGCTAATTCAGCAATTTCACATAGAAGCAGCGACGCTAGAAACCTGAGATTTCTTGACTTTTACCTTTTTTGCTTGCCCCGAACTTTAATCCAAATTATATTGGTATCGGATAATTGTGAAGTTCACAATAAACCTTTTGTCACAGCCAGTTATGAGATGCAAGAAATTTGCTTGTATTCAAAAGCTTGATTGACAGTTTACTATTAGCGTGCGGTTTCATTTTGTGTTAACGCGACGGCGCTAAAATTCCAAGCAGCAAAATCCGTCATTACATTGATTCAACGTCGATTTTGCTGTCTGGGTAGGGAGTTGGTCTCTGACGCAATATGCAGAGTCACTATATAATATGAGTCATTCTTTGCTGGCAGACAATAATTAGGAAGGTAATTCGTTATTTGCGGAAATTGCTTTGTAGTGCAAAAAGTGCATGTAATACTGTTTGCACAGAAACGGAAAAACAAAATTGATGAAATTCTGTGTTCAATGCAAGAAGACTTTCAAAATGAAATGTCAACTGAAAAGTTTGACCAAGAAATGGCAAAAATAGGTCTAAAACCGAGTCTTTATCACTTTTTCTACCTAAAATACACAATCACGAATATATTTTGCGAAATAAACTGATTGAAGTGATAGATAAGCCTTTTGACCAACGGCATACTTTTTCCCGGTGTTATTTGATATAAGCTGACGGAGTAATTAGCAATAAGATAGACGTAGACCTGATGGTCTCGGCCAGTAACTCTTGCCGCCGTGACAGATACGGTTAAAGAATATAAAAGAATAAGTCCAACAGTGACAAATAATTTCAAATTTGCCTGAAATTTCTTTTGCTTAATCGGTAATAACTCTTTTTCTGTACATTTTCAGGGTTCTGCTTAATAGGAAAAGTTGTTTCCCTTGAAAAAAGCTAAAAAATGATGTTTAATATGTCCTATTTTGAAAAACTTGAAATTTTCATATGTTGGACCCAAAGGGATTGTGACGTCATTTGGAAAAAGGGTCCAAAAGGTGGTTTCCCATCATCCGATTAATGGGGATTTTTTTCTGAGCCATCTGCATAATATGGGGAAGGTCTGAACAACGTATCAGCTTGATAAAAAAAATTTCCCACAAACACCACTTTTTACGGTCCCACGACTGCACTACTAGGCTCGACCGCAAAGGCAACCCGACTGTTGTCGAATATAGATGCAAATGGTTTATTACATTGGAGCGAAATTACAATGATACTTGACGTTTTTGTCAACAGTCTCTCAAAACCACAATTCCGAGTGGACACAACAGGAACAGTGACAAGAGAAGTCGTTTTCTGAAATAACATAAAAGCACAAATCACGCATTTGCCTAAAACTACAAGGCAATATTGATTAATGTGAGTTTTTACATTGCTACATCCTTCATAAATATGCATCGATCTTAGCGCTTTATGAAGCAGATAGTGTGCACTGTGAACAGCATTAAATCAGCAAGAAAATTCACATAATTAAAATGTCCATACCAATTTTCGCCAAGTAAGCCGGGAATTTCGGCAACAGCTACAGTCTGAAATTCTTTACACAGGATTCCAATGCGGTTACAATTCAGCTATAACAAATGAAAATAACGCGTTACGATACGTCGAAACTACGTAGATCGTGCGCAATAAAAACTGTGTCATTAAGTAAGCCCTTTTACAAGTGAACACAGCGCGTACAAAACTGATAGTGATAGATATTCAGCTTAGATACGTCAGACGATTAACACATAGCAAAGGCTAAATTTACAAATTAGCAATTCAATTTATACTCACATGAAGTCCAAATTCTACAAATCTCGACTTACCGTACTAAATAAGTCCGAACTGGCTGACAAAACAATCCAAGTTCACAGATGAACAGAACTTTTGCTTAACGTTGGCTACAAACTGTCTGATAACATTTCAGGCACAAGTGCGCTTATTTAAGATAAATTTTTACATGTTTTGAAATTCCCAAAGTACAATAAAAATCAACAAATTGAAAACAATATTTTCGATGAAATCATGGAATGTTGTTTCTGTAGGCAATCAGGCAATCCTACGGCGTAGAATTTGCGGCGTATACATACATCTCTGCAAACAACAACAAGGTTCCTTCAACTGTCACTATATAGGTTAGGGTTTCCCAAACTTTTTTGGGCCACGGACCACTATTTGTGAGATTTTTTGCGCCACGGACCACTAATTTTGCGTAAACAACTTTTTAACAGCAACGAAGGTGCAACAATGGATAGCAAAACCTTTCGAAATCATTTAAGTTGTAAAGTACTGCGGCAATTATATTGACCGGGTACGTACTGTACTGAACAATGTAGCCTAGGCTATAAATGTGACTTTTTAATTTCTTGTCATATCGTCACGAACCACCTGTGCAGTCGTCACGGACCATCACTGGTCCGCGGACCACAGTTTGGGAAACACTGCCTAATAGGTGACTGCTACTGTATTACACTTGAAATTTTTTCCTAAAAAAGTTAATAATACGATCATTGAAAGCAATAAATTCTTGGCAAATTGAGGTGAGATCAACCTGATCGTCGATCGATCAAATTTTTTAAATGTGTTCAACTGTTCATCCTATGGTTCAATTGCTCTTGGGTTAATTTGCTTTTTAAATAATTTTTCACCAGTCTGTGGCACGAAAACGACCTTTTTGCAGTAGCATTAAACATAGGGATTTTCAGGTAAAACTGTAGGCTATCAGTTTTGATGGATTTATGTAGCCTACCGTTAAATGTTTTATTTATTTTAACAGCTTGAGTTCGTTTTCGAGAGAATTAACATCAATATCCCCATCTAGCCTGGTTTAAGTGCTTCCTTTAAGAGACAAAGTTGCTACATCCTCTATCCTTGCTGCAGCTAAAATTACTTTCTCTATATCACAAAAAACTGCAGGTTATCTTGGTCAATCTTTCGCTACTTTTTCAAAAATATTTGGCTTTCAAAAGTGGGTGCGCCAGACCCACCCAGAAAATAAAGTAGGTGCGCCCAGGCCCACAAGGCCCATGTGGTTCCTCCATCTCTGCCAGCTATCCAAAATGAATTAATCGAGCTTCTTGGTAAAAAGGTAAAAGATCTCATTCTGGAGGAGATAAAGACAGCAATGTATTTCTCATTTTTTTTTTGTGGAATTTTAGGCAGATTTGACGACGGCGGCATTTCGTGCAAAAATCCAATGGCGGTATATTGTGTTGTGACGCCACATTGGGACCACCTTTACATTTTACAAGTGGATCAAGTAGCCTAATTAAGACATCAATTACTGTAAAATTGGAAAACAAAATAGAAAAACAAGAAAAGGAACAGCTCGAAAAGTCAAATTTTAAAAAGCATTATTGTTGCGTCATGAAGTATGAAAATAAGCAAAAATTATAAAATCAGGCAGACCTAGCTGGTTATATATAGCCTATTCTTAGAAATCCAAAATGGTGCAGAAGTAGGCTACAAACTGTTGGCCAACAAACGAAAATTGAACAAAATTTTGTCTTCAAAGTTCAATAATAAAAGTGGCTATCAATGAGCGATCCAACTCAGAAATCACAAATAACAAAATGGCTGCCAAATTCACTGGTAGCTACTTCTTCTTTTATTGTCGCACTTGATTCCAAGCATTGACTGCCTCGTGTATGAAAAGTTTCCAGGATTCTCTGTTGTTTGCTTTGTGTATTAGGTGTATGTTGGTGTTAGTTTTGTCGGTTTGTTGGTTTAAGTATGTTAATCTTTGTCTGCCTTGGGCACGCTTCCCTTCAATTTTGCCTGTGAGAGAGAGATGTTCTAATTTTCCTTTTCGCAGCACGTGTCCTAAAAATTGAAGTTGTTTTTCTTTGATATTTTTTAGTAGGTTGTTTGTTTGTTTGACTTGATTTAAAACAGTTTGGTTGCTTTTTCTGCAGTCCAGGAAATCCTCTGCATTTTTCGGAATGCCCACATTTCAAACTCATTTATTCTTTTATTAATTGATTTGGTAATTGTCCAGGTTTCTGAATTATATTTAAAAATTGGATAAATGTAACACTTCAATACTCTGAATCTGGTTGCGAAAGATATGTTCTTGTTGCATAATATTGTTTTCATTTGCTGGAAAGAGGCTTTTGCTTGAGCAATACGTATATTGAACTCTTTATCATCTTTGGCGTCCCAGTTTATTGTTGTTCCAAGATATCGAAAGCTTTTTACTTGTTTTATAGTTGTTCCGTTCATTTTAATTTGACAAATTGGAATTTTATTTTCTTTTTTCTTTGTGATTACCATATATCGTTTCCGTTTTCTTTTCATTCATTTCCATTCCAAATTCTTTACTTCTTTCATTTACTTTGTTCAACAAATTTTGTAGTTTTGCTTCCGAATCAGCCACCAAGACAGTGTCATCAGCATACCTCAGGTTATTAAAGTTACTTCCCCCAACATTTACGCCAGCTTCATCATCAAGACATCGGAGGATGATTTCACTGTATAATGACAAAAGGCTTGGAGAGAGCACGCATCCCTGTCTAACTCCTCTCTTGATGGATATCCAATCGCTGATATTGTGATTTATCTTTATTGCTGCAATTTGATCAAAGTAAAGGTTTTAAATAATACGTAGATCCTTGTCGTCAATTCCAATGTTATCTAGCATCTCCAGTAATTTGGTATGTTTTACTCGGTCGAAAGCTTTCTTATAATCAATGAATGCGATGTACAGATCTTTCTTCATTTCAATTGATCTTTGAGCGATATTTTTTAATACAAATACAGCATTTCTTGTGCCGCGGTCCGGCATGAATCCGTACTGTTGTTCAGCAATTTCATCGTTGATTTTGTTCTTGATTCGGTTCATGACAATGCGTAGTAAAATTTTTGTAATATGTGATGTCAAGCTGATTGTGCGGTGATTTTCACATTCCTTTGCTCCCGTTTTTTTAGGTAATGCGATAAAAATTGATTTGTTCATGTCGGTAGGCATCTCTCCTGAATCATATAGGGAGATGTGGGACCTATCGGACAAAATTGACCTAATTCCTATTATTTCTAATTTTCAAAACGGTGTTGAATGTTCTTACGTGTTTTTGTTTACTTACATTTATAACGAACTCATACTGACCCATAGACAGCGGTTCCCAATAATAACAGTAATTTTATTTACATATGAAAAAGAAGACTCAAATGTCCGAAGGGTCCCCACCGGTGGGGATCTTTCGGACACAGGGTGGGGACCTTCCGGACATAAAAAAATGAAGTAAAATATCATGAAATAATATTTTTACAGCTTTAACAATTACCGATGTTACAAATACTGTGAAGATTGGCTATATAAAAATCGTCTTCAGAACACGATTTTATTTACAACCCATACAAAGCCAGATCAGTCCCAAACCTAAAAACTTCACGTAGTCGTTTCGTAGTGGCAACTGCCCAAGTAGCAAAGATTGGCGTCTAGCCAGCTCCACGCTAGCGAAGTTATTGGCGACGCGCCAGCGATAATCGCCAGCCAGCCGCCACCGATCTGCTCATCGCATAGCCGGCGTAACGCTGGCGAAATTCGACAATAAAGTCGACTGTGCGTAAGCGCCTCGATCGCGAAAGTCGCTCAAGTTAGTTAACGGTGCGCTGTCTGTACGCCAACGAATTTCGCTAAACTTACTGGCACGTTTTTGCGGCTGCGTGCGCTGTCGCTGGACTGACGAATGTCGCCCTACTGAAGCCCTTTTTTTCGGCCACCAGCAGCAGCTGTTGTTTGCGAAATTATCAACACAAAACACTAAAACTTTTTGAAGCATTTCGTGTATTATTTGTCTTTTTGTGGTTAAAGTCAGACGCAATTCAAGAATGTAAAACAACGAAAACAATGAAGATTTTTAATATACTGTCTTACCACAGCTCCATTTTCGTAACACAATGCTAAAAAATGTTTCAGTAATAATGAATGGCGGTTTTTCTGATCATTTGTAATACAAATAACAGAACAATTTACAAATCCAAGCCATGTGAGAGCAAAGCTAAAGACTATAACATGAGATTATTTGTAAAAGCCCAGCAGCTGTTAAAGTGAATTTTGACAGTTTTCGCAAAACAATAATTTTTAAGCAAAAAATTCTATTAAAAAAAACTTTCTTGGTTTTCCAAACTATAATGAGTTTGATTAAAATGTTTGCTTGCAACATTTACCTTAGGCCTAGGGTAAGGGGTAAGTAAAATTTACTCCCGGTTAGAAACCAATTGTGTACTACATACGACAGTATCATAACTATAAGCATATATTGTAGGTATTGCAATACGTCAAAATCACAGCACTGGAAGAAAATACACAGCAACATCAAGAACACTACCATTGCTTCCACTGTACTCTGTGATGTAATAAAGATTAATACGAAGCTAGCATGGAAATTCAAATTAATGAGTTTTTTGTGCTGTCTGGCTTTGAGGGTTGCCAGCACGGCAACCACAATTATAGGGAAGGGCACCTGAACGACGACCATAACGCATATTCGTTTGCACATCTGTTGTGGCTGTCATGCTGGCAACCTTCAAAGCCAGATAGCACAAAATTCAAACCCTCATAACATACCATTGCATGAAAAAAAATGTAAATCCACGTATGATACATGCAGTATACCAACAATCATGAGTGATCATTGCGTTCCGACATCCATTAGGTAAATATAAAAAAAAATGGGAACAGGTCGTTTTGACGCCAAAGAGCTTTGGTTCGGGTTAATGTTAGGGATTAGGACTGGCGGCAAAACACCCCTCCGAAAACACGTTTGAATAACAACATTAAACATATTAATTAAATGATTCATAACATTAAACTCGACTTCACTACAAGAATTAATATTAGTAAATAGACGGCACAACAGTGTTTGGCAATAGCTTGTCGGGATAAAATTGTCCCCAAATGCAACCACTGTACGAAGGAAGCAAACTGAATTAAGAGGCACGCAAAAATAATAATTCGCAGCAAGATGTTAAAAGAGAACACTAAAAGGTCAACAAACAATCAAAAAACAGATAGCGTTCATGTAGCGTCCGAATTTTTATCTGCGCCGGAAGTTTTGTTTGCCCTGTTCTTTTTTTTTCATTTCTGTCACCAGCCGCCTTCAAATACCGCTTCACTGCGGATTTGATAACTTTGTCCGTCGCCTTGGCTTGCCTTCGAATCACATCTGTAATAATACAATATGAGCTCTATGTGAAAACAATTTCGCTCACAACAACAACTTAATTACACTACTAACTCATTATTAGGGATCGAACCGATGGCAAGTATCCTTAACCTGCATGAGGACATGAGCGGGGTTCATTACAATTAAATGTACTGTATAAGCCCCCCTATGACGTAGCAAGACGGGTAGTAATAAAAAAAATTGTAATTAGGAAACGTTCAAATATTACGTAACTCCTTCGACGGGGGGGGGGGGGGGGGGTATGTAAAGCGTTATGTTAGCGTCACATCGGTGGGGGAGGGGTTTAATATAATTCATCAGTGATAAACTCGGCATTATTGAAACATCTTTTGTGATAAGGTGCTGCTGAAACCCGTGTTTTATCCTGCAACAACAACCACGCATGTGATATTGGGAAGGCATGGCTAAATGGTAGAAACTGATATATTACAGGACGTTGTCACATTTTAACGTTTATATTACAGAAAAATATTCCATTCCTTGATAAATCTTCCAATTTCTGAATCCTCAGTTGATTTGATTTATATTTAACTTCCATTCATAAAAACAAAGAAGCCTGGCATTTTCCACCATCGTATTGTAGTATGCATGGTGTTAGCAATAACATTGCAGCACTTATTACTGACGGTAGCTCATAAAACTACATAAAACTACGTAAAACGATTTTGAAATTTAAGGATAAGATCATTTTAAAATCGTAAAACTACTTAAACTTAAAATTTAAGTCTTAAATATACAATTATATAAATACAAACTTACCAAATAACACTTTTTTATTTTCAGATCAAGAAAGGTAGTTTTTTCGTTTTTTCCACTCCAATTAAACTGAGCGGCCAGATCGTCATTCATTAAAAGTCGCATAACTCTCCACACAGTTTCGGTACAATCGTTTCCTCCAACCGTTGTTATTTTCCATCGCTGTTAAATGAACATCCACACGTTACGCAATAGTCAGTTTAGAACTGAACAAGGTAACAAGCGAAGTCTAGATCGTGAACTCAAACCAAACAACCACACGTTCTATATATTGGTTAATCGTTAGGTTATTCTTTAAAAATCATCATAAATTGGTTTAATAAACATGATTCTATTTTACAAACTAAGTTATTTCTGCACACAAAATGTATGTGGAAGCGTTTAGAGCAAAACAAACAAGTTTTAAAAATTGAAACTGAGCAGTTGAATAATTAAAAGCCCAGACAGCAAAATCTGTCATTTTTACATTGGTTCAATGTCCGCAGACGTCACATCAATGTAAAAATGACGGATTTTGCTATCTGGGAGGTTCTAATCTGTTTTGAGTATGATTTACTGTAGTTACCACCTGCAAAGCGAAAACAAACATGTAACTAATATGACAACAGTTACTTTATAGGTGCAATAACAAATATTTTGTCAACACGTCATGTTAGAATTTAACTGATCGGTTGTTGCATGACATAAGGCTGGTGTAGCCATGTCGGAATAGGATTGCATGTACCTATTCCGACATGGCCTACCGCACATGTAGCTTGTGGCATAAACGTGTAAGTTATAACAAATGAGTACAGTGACTTACAATGGCTGCCAAAACATCCGCATCTTCTTCTAACTTTTCTTCCAGATCAAAAAGAGAGCGTTTGTTAGCTTTCTTAAATCTTCATGTAATTAAGGTTAAAACACAATAGACTAGGACACAGTTCCCTCTTTCGACACTTTCTTACATGCTGTAGGCGTAACCGGGTACACCAAAATAAGTGCAAAGTAAGCTTTACTGTACAGCAGTCTACCAGGCTCTTCAAATCAGATCAACCGCGTGTTTGAAATGGCACGTGACTTCAATCAAGCGCAACTAAACGGTATAATCAAGCGCGAAGCTCGGCCTTTCGTACGAAACCAACACCATCTGACGAAACTCGACGGCGCGTTGCCAGCGGAAAGCGAGTGAAAATCGAAAGCGCGTCTCTCGCTCGAAAGTCGACGGCGCAAAGCTATCAGAAAACGCTCTTATTGGCGACATCGAAAATCGTTAGCTGTAGGACAGCGCCTGACTGGCGAATATCGTCATGACTTTACAGAAAAAAAATCATGACGATATTCGCCAGTGAGGCGCTGTCCTACAGCTAACGATTTTCGATGTCGCCAATGTGAGCGCTCGCCGCCCTGATGACGCCAGCTGCACGCCGACTATTGCTACCTGGGTGGGATGGTTTGGGAAACACTTAAACAATGTTATTCAACGTAACTGATGCTGCATCTACTTCTTCAGGAAAGTGAAAGGCGTCTTTGATCTTCTGTGATCGCTTCACAAAATTGACCTCGAAGCCACCATCTTCATCAGGCCCGGCACAGATTTTTCCGATAAAATTTTTATGTTTTCCCTCTGATGAAAAATCTTTAATGACAGCAAAATCTCCAACTTCCACCTTGTGTTCCATAGAAGTTGGACCACCTGATGTTACCTGAGATTTCACTTATTCCACCTAAGATAGAATCATCGTCACTTACAGTGTCCGATGATAAGTGTACAAATATAGCCTATCACTTTCGCTGCTGGAAGAAACAGCTCTTTTTGGGTGTTTCGTCGGCAGCTTGTTGCGACGTGAAAGAATGATTTTTTTTTCTGGAGTATCTGTAATTATTGCATTCTTGCATCTATTTTTATTGGAACGTTTGAAACAGTGGGGCCCTTTCGGACAGTGTCTTTTTATCCTGTCCGAAAGGTCCCCTGACCTCCATTTTGACCAAACTTACAAAATTTTCTGAAGTGAGAAAGGCGTTTTTATCTAAACTTTATTCCTTCTGTGACCATTAAACAAACTTAACCAAACAGCATAAATAAAGTTACAAGAATATTTAAATAATGTCTCAAAACTCTAAAAGTATCTGGTTCACTATTTTTACTTTGAAGCATGAAAATCACTTTTCTCTTTACAAATTTACACCTCTTACTTAATGTTTACAAAAACATGTGGTCTGATAAAGAATGAAATCTCGGATCCATAGAAGAAAAAGAGAGCGTGACGGTCACGTGGTATCAGAAATATGCCGCTGTCCGATTGGTCCCCGTGTCCGATAGGTCCCACATCTCCCCTATGTTATTGAAGAGTTCATGCAATGCATCCACACCTACATGTTCCAGTGTTTTTAGCATCTCAGTACTGATCTCATCTGGTCCCACAGCCTTATTCAATTTAGTTTGTTTTATGGCATGTTCAATTTCACTTTTTAGAATATTTGGTCCTGACATTGGTTCACTGAATTTGAAAGGTTTTACAGTTCGATCTGGATCGTCATATAAATCAGATAAATACTCTTGCCACCTTTTCTGTATTTCATTTTCTTCCATTAGTATTAGTATTGATGGCTATCCCTCGTCTTCGAGGATGATGGCCTTCGCAATAAAATAAAAGCTAACGGCTACTAGCTCACTTAAATCAAGATTTCATGAGTAGCCTACTTTTACTCTTCTGATAAACTCTTCAAAGCTATCACAACATATCGATGCTTTCAATTACGGCTGAAAATCCTATAGCACTATTATAAATTCAAATCATGAAATTTTCAAGTAAAGGGCACGAACAGTATGAAAAATCCTTACTGGATCATGACTGTTTTTGTTTATGTAACCGCTTGAAATACGGGTTTTTATACACAAAATTACGCTTAATTGATCTTATTCTTGAAAAGTTGAATTGCCATTCATCATCAGAATCCGAACCTGTGGTGCACGGCTTGTGTTTTAGCACAAGATCTTGTGGTTTTACTTTTGATCTTGTGCTTTCCGATAGATTTTTGGCTAAATCTTGTGTTTTTGATCAAAGTCAAATTAATGGTTGTTACCTTGGTTTGAGTTTGGTAGAGCATTAAGGACTGGAGGTAAAAAGTTTTGGTACCGTAACTAGGTTTCTGGTACTTAAGTATATTTACCAATTTTACACATTGAGTTATCAAGCTTGATAAGATTAGCTTAAAACTTGATCTAAAGAGAGCATGGTACCGGTATGTGCTCGTCGTCAGACTCAGAGGTTGTGTTGCTAGATAACAAGAGGCAAGAGCAGCAAAAAGAATATAGGTACATCAGCATCAAATAATGACAATCATTCACCAAGTTCCAAAAATAAAAAAAGTTATATATATATATATAAACAGCCTTTTAATCGTCAATGGTTAAATGATTCTAATTTTAAAAGTTGGATACAAGAAGACAAAACTGATCGATATAATAAAGGCAGTGGCTATTTGACCGGCGCCGGTCTTTGAATCTGAAACACTATTTGACCGTCATTACGTCATTGTCCAGTCACTTTTTTTCTTTTTCTCTTTCAAAGCAAAAGATGAGAAGCGCGCATATAAGTTCTGAATCCAACCATTTTATTCAACTCGTTATGTGGCGCGTGTGGTACGTCGCCGCTTCCTATTCTAGAGGGACTGAGTTCGATACTACCCAGAAGCGTTCTTTTTTTTTTTAACTAAATTTTGACCCAAAGTGCATTTTGTTGAGAGCAAAAATGTATTGCTTCGTTCTGCAAACACGGTCACATCAATCAATCATTTTATTTTTCGTCATTAACGCGTCCGGGACGAAAAAGATACTAACTACAAAAATCGATACATGTATACCTCCCAGCACGTTAATGAACGGGAAGACGTGGCAAAACCTTGAAAAGTTTAAAACGTGCCTAAATTGAAAAATTATGTAGGCTATATACCGTATCAGTAGTTAGCACGGCCACAATCGGAAAATTACCCAGAGAAATTCTCAAATTCCAGCAAATTAAAAAAACTCTAACTTTATTACTCACATTTGAAAAGACATAAAAAATAATTAAAAACTGACTAAAAAATGCACTTCGTGTCAAAATTTAGTTAAAAAAAAATAAATAAAAAAAAGAACGCTTCCGGGTAGTATCGAACTCAGTCCCTCTAGAGTCGGAGGCGGCGACGAATCGCATGCGCCACGTTACGAGTTGAGTGAGATGGTTGGATTTAGAAGTTATATGCGCTTCTCGCTTTTGCTTTGAAAGAGAAAAAGAAAAAAGTGACTGTAGTGTATAGTGACGTCATGACCGGTCAAATAGTGTTTCAGATTCAAAGACCGGCGCCGGTCAAATAGCCACTGCCTATAATAAAATAGCCTTTTGTACCGTCAACCGGCGTGACTTTGTTCACAATGTTCAGTGGGCTGACTTTGATCTGGATGGGGTGACTTTGATCAGACACTAGGGCGTGTTGATTTAAATTATTTTGGAACTTTGCTAGGGAACGTATACAAAAACATGTGTATAGATATCAATAATCGAAATCCAAAATTATTATTCGATTAAACAAGATTTAGCTTGGTAAATTTAAGTTTATTTAAAATACAACAAATAAAAAAATTTGTTCCGATTATGGTCATTTTTTCGTCATAAGTTCTTCAATTCCATATAAATATGACTTTAAATTGTTTCTAATTTGTTATAGTCTTCATTTAAAGATACTTTTTCAGCTTTCAAGATTATTTTTATATCAGATGCCAGACGCGGATTTATGGGGGGGCGCCCCCCCCCGAAACTTTGTGAGAAATTGTATGCTTCAGCATCAAATGGTTTGATATGCTTCTAAACACCTGATATTAGTCCCACGGCGGACTTAACTTATCCCGGGGGGAATAATTTCTTGTTATTATTATGGTTGAAATTATCCATCGATCAGACTCCGTTATTTTCTTTCATACAACTTTTCAACATGGACAAACTAAAATTTTGAAAACCTAATAAGAGCTATGGACAATCGATCGTTGTGGAGACTCAAGGTAGCCGACGCTTTATTCAGGCATGGCCGATGATGATGATTGATGAAAATTGCTGTTTTAATGTCTATTTTATAGCATATCGTATATGTCGCAGTATCATTGTTCATATCTGTTTAGCTTTTTCTTTCTTTTTAACTGATTTTCAAATTTTCTGCCCCCCCCCCCGAAAAAAAACTCCTAGACCCGCGCCTATCAGATGCCTATTTTTGTAAATCCATATCGTTGTTTAGTATTGCTGAATTACCACGCTATTATCACGTTGTTATCACGCTGCATTTTACTTATTTTCAAGATTAAAATATTTCGATGGCTTCTAAGAAGAGGACAAGACAAGGGACTTTGACGCTAATGAGCAATCTTATTGGAACAGTCAAGAGATGTTGCCTTCTGAGCTTCCACTCTGCGATGTCTTCTGAGATATGGGCTACTGTTGAGAGAACGAAGCTGTGAGGATGTGAGAAACTACCCTCTATCCGATCTGGCAATGGACATATACCTTGAACTATTGAAAAGATGGAGCCGAGCAAATTTTTGTTTTGTATACCTAATGCTATGACCACTGCTGTCTTTATGGATGGTGGATTGATCACACAAGAAGACAAGAGACTTGTAGTTGATCATAGTAAAGTCAAAAGAGCCCAATTAAAAGTCATGAACGCTTTGGATGCAGAGTTTGATGAGTTTTGCAAGGATGGTAACATTAAATGCATCTTCTTTGACGGCCGCCAAGACATGACAAAGGTTCTAATAAAAGCAGACAATTTAGACAGACAATTCCCGAGCATCATCAAAGAAGAGCACCATTCAGTATGCAGTGAACCAGGAGGAAGCTATCTTTATCATTTCACTCCTGTGAAAGGATCATCCAACAAAAACTAGCTGAAGTGATTGCAGATAATCTCGTGGATTTTTTCGTTTATAAAGAGATTGACAAAAGTCTGCAGGCAATTGGAACGATTCCACGAACGCTAATAGGCTACTGGCTGGGCGGGTGGTGTTATCCTTTGGGTAGAAGTGAAGTTCAGACGCAAGCTGATATGGTTGATTTGTGCCCTCCACACCAACGAGTTACCCTTAAGGCATTTAATGAAAACAATCGATGGAAAGACCTTGTCTAACAACAAGTGGACAGGTGACATTGGGAAGTTGTTAGACATTGCCACAACACTTGAAGTGGATACTTCATTTGCTCGGAATGGCCCGTTTCGGCTAGTCCGATTCGGCTAGTTCCTTATTCGGGTACAGTCTTTCTCAGCTAGTTCTCTATTTGTCAAATTTTTGAAAATCCAACCATAATCTTTCTGTAATCCAACAAAATTCTTCCGTAAATCCAACAAACCAGCCGAAAAAGACTGCAGCCGAATCGGACTAGCCGAATCGGACGAGCCGAATCGGACTAGCCGAATAGTAGCAGACCCTCATTTGTTAAACTTCCCATTGGAGAACCCCTTATTGCTTTATCTCAAAATGTTATAACGGATCTGTCTACTGATCAAGCTTACAGATATAAAATTACCGAGGCCATTAAAACAGGAAAGCTTCCTGATGATTTGACTCTCCTTGAGATTAGTCCTGTGAGCCATTCCAGGTGGCCGGCAACAGAAAATAGGGTTTGCAGAATATGGATCTAGAAAAATGGCCTTGAAGGCAATACTCTTCATAATTTAAGAATGTTGGTAGAATTTATCGTCGGGGTATATTATCCCTGTTGGTTCAATATTAAAATTAAGCACTCTTGGGTCGAAGGGCCCCGTCACATTCTGCGCCAACTCCGGATGCAAAACAAGTCAGTAGTGGATGCTGTCATGCCAACCATCAAACTTTCAGCATGGTATGCATTCAGGGAAAACATCATCCAGACTCTTTTGTGCTCAGAAGACATTGAGAAGAGAAAAGCTGGAGTACAAAAGATTATAGATCTGAGGGGAGGAGATGATGACACACTCGGAGATGTTTCAGTACAACCTAGAAAGACACCTTTCATTAACCCAGATGCTTCATCTCTAATTGAGCTAATCGGCTGGTCCGACAGAGTGTTTGGACGAGCCCCCAGTACGAACCACCTTTGACTTGCAAACTTACAATACCGCAAGTTAAGTGCTTGATTAACGAACCTATGAAAGTTCCACAGTGGCCCTGTCATGGTCAGTCCATTGAAAGGTGTGTTAAGCAAGTCACTGAGGCAGCTGGAAAAGTGTATACGCATGAAAGACGTGAGGGTTGCATCAGGGGGCAAGTAGCAAGTCGGCGCATGACGTCAAGGAATGAATCAAAACAAGACCTGATGAAACTTGTTGGCAAGAAAATACCATTATTTTGTGTTTTGTATTGTCATTTTATCGTTGGTTATTGCTGTTGGTAATCGTTAATGTTAGTTGATTTGTTTTTTGTAGGCGACTTATTTTGGTCTACATGTTTTTACAATAGTTCATGAAAAAATTACATTAACAAATTGCTACAGCATGCTTATCTTCATGCTATAACACTAACGAGTATAATGTTAAATATTGAGAAACAACTGGAAAAATTTTCAAAAATGTAAATCTGGGAAAAAAATAGCTTGTGGAACCTGAAAAATGATCTTTAAAGGGAGAAAAACTTCCTAGCAATTAATAAACACCGTATTATTATGGAATTGAAGAACACATGTCCCATTAGAAACAATAATCGGGGAAAAAAATAAAATGTTTTTATATTTGTGGTTTTTTTATCACTATTTAAAACAAACAAAGATTTACCAAGCAAAATTTTGTTCAATCAAAAAAAAAAATTTGGATTTGGTTTATTCACGGCCATACACATATTTTTAAATAAGTTCCCATCTAAAATTCAAAAAAATCATTTTTTCTCTTTAAATTGACACACCTTAATCAGACACTGTTTGGTAGCTTTCAGACCCCATCCTTGGAATTTGAGCGAAGTCCAGTTACTCAAATTGGCGATTACAAAGCTAAAACAGTGTTTGATCAAAGTCACCCCATCCAGGTCAAAATCACCCCGGTGAACAAAGTCACCCCGGTTGACGGTAAGATTTGTGATATTAAATTAAGGACCACGAATTGATAGAGAACAGGAGAGGTGGGCAGTAACTAGTTACTGTAACTTGTTACTTTTTGAGTAACTGTAACGGTAACTTTGTTACTATTTTCCA
Organism: Aplidium turbinatum; assembly: GCF_918807975.1. NCBI lineage: Eukaryota > Metazoa > Chordata > Ascidiacea > Aplousobranchia > Polyclinidae > Aplidium > Aplidium turbinatum. The sequence continues at coordinate 26,745,583 of NC_137475.1, read as the reverse complement.
AAAGTAACGAAACGTGGTAACTACGGTAGTTCCTATTTTACCATTTTTTCAACAGTTACAAGTTACTTTTGTATTGAAATTTCTGTTTCTAATTGCCGTCCATTTCTCTGCACATGTTTGTGTCATGCTTTATGCGTGTTTGCTGCGCGTTGCGCAATTATGCATTCTTCTCGCAGCTGTATCGGAGCAGCACTGCCTATGCGCAGCGCTCTTGTTTTGTGATCTTATGGAGCAGGATTGCTATATTGGCGAATTCATCGCAGTAAAATATGAAATGAACCTGGTGAATTCATCGCAATGAAATATGAAAAAAATTTGGCAATGTTTTAAGACGTTTGGCTTCATATTTATGGTTTGGCGATTTGGCTCTTTTTTAGCGCTTTTTGAGAACTGGTTTGGTTAAATTAATTGCTTTTGGTGATTGATCAATATGTGACTTTCTATGCAATGTTTAGCAAAAGTGTTTGGCAACACTTGATAGCTCAGTTCATGCTTGTCGTATACAAATTACATCATTGTTTTCTTGATTTAAAATTGGAAGTCGATGTCTAAGTAACTTTGAGTCATAGCAGGGAAAACAAATTATTTCCTTTGTTTCAAGCATTTAAAGAGAATATAGTTTCGGGAGAGAGTTTGCTTTTTTTTACCAAAGACAGGCAAAACACAACAATACCACAGGGTTGAGCATTACAACAATATATTTTACATATTTACAAGTAGTTTAACGGAGTTTAACAGTCAAACGTTTTTGGCTTAACTTAAGCCCTCATCAGGAATCTGAAAATATGTATAAATTGCAATAAATTTAAACTTTTTGAAAGTAACTATTACTAACTGACTATTAGCATCAAGAAACACGCAACGATTATAAGCAGTAGTGTGCAAAACAAATTACATTAGGAAAAGGCAACTGCGTAACTAGAAAAGAATTTGCACCATAGGGTGCGTGATACATCTAATAAATGTTGAGGAGAATGGATGCGCCTCCCGCAAATAATTGTTAGTTTAAATTTGGATTACAGCGTTTATGTTGAGATTTATGAGTAACTGAAAGTAACTAGTAACTGTAACTAGTTACATTTTTGAAATCGGTAACTGTAACGGTAACTCAGTTACTATTTTGGCCAAGTAACTGTAACTGTAACTCAGTTACTTTTGAAAGTAACTTTGCCCACCTCTGGAAAACAGTGATTAGCAAGCATGTATCTTCTCTAAACTGTTGATTTCAAAGTCATGTTCTTTAAATTGGCACAAAATGGGTCGGAAAGGTTCAATTTTGCAATGTGCTTTTTTTAAATCTTGTGTTTTCTGAATTTTCTGTGGCAGCATTGATCAGAACAGTTCAAGTGTGAGAATCAGGGTAAAACGCTTTTCCCTCTTCCATCCTGAGATTTTTTTCCATTTCCTCTGAAAGTTTGTGAATAAATTTAACAGCATATATAATATATTATATATACTATTTTTTTAAACAGGGTCATTCCACATCAAATCACCCAAAAAAAATGAAATTTTTAACACCACCACCTCCGATTTTCTTCAAATTTGGTTTGTGTGTGAGTTCTGGGTAAAAAAGCATGAATTTTAAATTTTATCGAAATCCGGCCAGTGGTTTTGGAGATATGGGCCTGTAAAATTTCGTATTTTGGGAGAAAATGGGGGTACCCGGCTTATTTCAAAATGCCATATCTCCGCAACCACTGGGTGTATTTTAATGAAATTGGTGTCATGTTGCAGGAAATTGGTCAAGGATTTCATTTCTGTGGTTAATTTTCAAAAATAAACATGTTTGGGGGTAATGACCTTTTGACCTTTGCTTTGACCTTAACTTTGACCCTGTGGATCACGTGATACAAAAAACTTGTCTACATGAAAAATATTTTTTGACACTATCTCTATAACATATGAAAAAATGGGAGAGGTAATATTTCTATTTTAGCCATATTTTTCACTCAAAGTTTGCATGTCTCATGATTTTTCAACAAATTTTCTTAAAATCACATTCAATCAGAAGAATGGGTCCAAAATGATGATGAGGGGTGTTTGTTTTTTTTGTAAAATAAGCTTATAACATTGGGAAATGATGGCAAATGGGGGAGGGGGTAAAATATCTCAAACTCTGATGATGTAATACATAAACGCTCCCAATTAATACTGCATAAAATGAGTTAAATGACACAGTTTAGCCAAGACACAAGTTACACAACAGACAAAATGTCAGGTTCTGAAAGTTTTCCATAGACAGCAATCACTGAGCTGACCAGTTTTTACACAACCTGTGAAGTTTAATTGTATCGTTTTTGGAAATAGTGTAACGACATCTGCCAGATGCAATCATGGAAGGAGTTTCAATGATACAAACAATGTTATTAATATCGATCCAGCATTTATCAGCAGAGGAAGGCCAGTAGAAGATTCTGGCTGGACCATGAGGATGCATAAAGTTTACATGGTAGTCTCCAAACTCATCAGAAATGTCTTCCACCAAACCTATCCAAGATTCATAATCATATATACATCACACATATGTCTGTGTTGCGATGTTGATAGGTTCATTCAATGCTTCAAGTGCAAGGTCTTCATCTCTCCCTCCTGTCACTGACACTATTTCAGGCAGATTTTTTTGAGCACTGAGTTTGTACGCAAATACCTTTGTTTCAGAAATCGAAACAAATCTATTGAATTTTAGTGTTCCTTTTATTGTCTTTGCCAACGAGAATCTTTTTTTTAAATTTTTCTTTGCAAGCTTTATACCGGTCAGGCTTGACATTAAGAAATTGAATTCCTTGTATGTTAGCTTTGCAAAATGTCATAATTGACTCGGTAGTAAGGATAGCGTCACTGTAAGGCCTTTGCAAACTTGCTTTGGTTAAGAGGCGCTTCACTGTCCCCCTATACCATCACATGCACTCTTTCCATGCGAAGTAGCAAAAAAGTGCCATTCTGCCCTGATGCCAAAATCTTTGACATGATTACATAAATTGATGAAATTTGACTTTTCTTGTATTGGCCAGCACAGCCGTCTGTAAAATAATAAATTTTTCCAAGTTCAGGAAATTCAGCTTTCAAATAATCAATAAATACTTGTAAAAAAGCATAAACTGTGTAGGTGTTGTGTTCCATGATATCGCTTATGATGCATACATTTCTGTGTTCAAGTGATCCATCTGCCAGTGGACGATATGCAGTAAACGGATGTAAAGTGGCCTGCCTATTATTCCAGTGGAAGCTTTGCACTTCATCTTGTACTACATATGAGACATACCTTATCAGACTGACCATGCTATAACAGTATGGCGAAATCGATTTCTGATTATTAAAAATGAAGCTGGTAGGCTACACTGTTGTTGCAAGAGCAGCAAGACTTATTCTACAATATAATGTTTAAGCTAACCGGATTTTATGAAAATTTCACAGATATCGTCCTCTTTGAATGAAAACTATGGCTAAACTAAAAATATTACCTCTCCCATTTTTTCATATGTTATAGAGATGGTATCCAGGAATATTTTTCATGGAGACAAGTTTTTTGTATCACGTAATCCACAGGGTCAAAGTCAAGGTCACAGCAAAGGTCAAAAGGTCATTACCCCCAAACATGTTTATTTTTGAAAATTAACCACAGAAATGAAATCCTTGACCAATTTCCTGCAAAATGACACCAGTTTCATTAAAATACACCCAGTGGTTGCTGAGAAATGGCATTTTGAAATAAGCCGGGTACCCCCATTTTCCCCCAAAATACGAAATTTCACAGGGCCATATCTCCAAAACCACTGGCCGGATTTTGATAAAATTTAAAATTTATGCGTTTTTGCCCAAAACCTAACCACAAACCAAATTTGATGTAAATCGGTGATGGTGGTGTTAACAGCACTGGGTGAATTGAGCTGGAATGACCCAACATTACGTACCGTTTGGTATTAGAATTGGGTGTCAAAAGAAGATCAACTAGGTATACATATATCTGTGGTTTTGTTTCAATGCACAGGTCTTCAAAACCAGCTGTGTAGGGAGCATAGTGAGGTTAAATATGTTGGAGTGTCTATTTTCTGTGTTCTGTTAATTCGTATGAAGCATCATGGGCAGGCCTCGAAACTGAAGGCGGCCATCGCGGCCATGGCCGCGATTAACCTACAAAAACCAACATTTTGTCCGCCGGGTCTCGCTCTTCCGTCGGCCGCATTTGTCCGCCATGAAGTTCCGAAAAAAAATTACGCAAACGGCCTTGTGAATAAAGTACTTAGCCACTTATAATCACAAAGGATTAGAAAGCAACCAAAGCACCCGATAAATCACAATACACAGTACACACTGTCTATGCTTGAATTGTTATTATTGATTGACCTAGCAGGACGGTGATGTCTGACATAGCAGTCTCTGATGCAAGTGACATCACAATATACTTTATGGATGCGATATATTCAGTCTTCGAAATTAGCGTCGGCAACGCGTGAATGGATCATTCAACGTTGTTAGATGTCAAATTAATGTAAAACAAACGTAAATTTCTTATTGGGCATTGTTGTTACGCAATATAACACGCCGAAAAATTAAATCGATTTGTGCTGACTCGAACGTTGAATCAACCTAAAATTAACTTACTTTTCTCCCCGAGATTTATTTAAGGTGAATTACGTGTTACGTGAGACGTGCGTATCTTGTTGCTCGCTTTATCGCTACTTTTGGTATTATTACATCACAACAAATCAAACAGTGCGGTAGTGATAGACTATTCTAGTATATTTTTCGCTTCTCGTTTTACATGTTTTAGTACTACAACTGTTTCGTAATAAACGTTTACAGCAATTGCCGAGGCAATTTCAACTTTTGTCGTTTGGCCTCGGTAACGTTTCTGCCGAAGTAAAAATGTGCTAATTTTGAAGACTGTACGTTGACGCGTGTCGAAGTTCCGATGGCCGCCATGTGCTTGTGATTGGCCGCCGAACAGCTTGCTTCAGTCGGACACGTTTGGCCGCCGGAAAAAAAAAGTTGTTTCGAGGCCTGATCATGGGTATCAACTGTTTGGTTTTTAATGCTTCCATGTGTATAGTAAGGCGATGTGAAAATCAAAAAATTTAAAAAAATCAAAAATCGAATTATCACACAGGGTGACTATTGCTATGTAGAGTATTTCTGTAAAATTTCACGCAAAAATATTCAGTAACCTTAAACATGTAGTCAATTTTATCCTTGGCATTTGTTGCCAGCACAGAGTTGCCAGGTACAAATTTTTTGAAGAAAAAAACTTTGTTTATTTTTTTTAAATTGTACAAATTTCCAACTTTAACAACTACAACAACAATTACATATGATGCGACTGCTAGTTGCCCTTTTAGGTAAAGGCTGGCGGTGTACGGTAAGATATTAAACAATCAACCCTATTTTTGCTTGGTCAGCAAAAACTGATGATATTAAAGTCTTTTTCACTTCTATGGCAAGAGTAGGAATGCACTGTGCATAAGATGACACTTTGGTTTTGTTGTAGTAATATGTATTACATAATCACACAACGCACTGCATTAATATTCGATTGTTTTCGCCAATTTGCATTTGTTTTTTGACAGATATAGTAACTGCAACTCTCCAATGGTAGCTTACACATCAACCAACCAACTTTATATGTGCTTGTAAAACGTGCACAGACGAATGAAGAATAAAGATAATGAACAAGAAACAATGGTGAATATCAAAACATTGTACTGCAGCTAGGGATGGGCAAAATAGAATACCGAATATAGAATAACCGGTTGTAGAGTCTAACCGGTTTCAAAATGCATATGAAATCGGATAATTGAAACCGCTTTAACGATCTACTTCGTACTAGTCCGTTTGATCGCAACGAATTCGCTGCAGCGAAAGTAGAATTGTTTATCTTCTTCTTCTCTCGTGTTGTCGCTATATGTCAGGGCATCCGTTGGTTAGCCACTGCCTGGTGTCGTCATCGATGGAAATTAGGCCTTCCATACCATGGGGTGGTCTGTATAGCCGGCAATCCTTGATAATGTGGGCTGCCGTCTGCATTTCGCCACACTCACAAGCAGCACTCTCTGCCAAGCCCCAGCGCAACATGTCTGCACCATAGCGTCCAACACCAGTGAGCAAACGGTTACGCCTTGATGAGGCAAGTCTAGAGAGGCCATGTCCCAGCTGGTTTTCGGACGGGGATCTGAATACTTGGCGAAGTGGGGACGTGCTGCTTGACCATTGTTCACACCACGCCGCGTGGCACCACTGTTTGCTAGGGCTTCCACCAGAGGCTGCCAGAAGGTCTTGTGCAGCGCGTACAAATGGCTTTCTTGATTTTAGCCGCTGCTTTGGTGGATATCTCAGCGTGGTTGTGTGTAGCGGATGGCCAGGGTTTAGGGCTTTACGGCTCAGGGAAAGAACAGCACGTTGGCGCCGTAGTGCAGCTGGCTCAATGCTTGCAAGGACAGGCAAACTTGTTTATCGAGGACAAAATTGTTTATCGATTCAGTGCGATGCGGCGTCGGAAAAACGCACGAGTTTCATTGTTCGCATTAAAGAGATCTTTCTTGTCAAGCGCTTTGTAGTCCTCACAGTCATGCGGAAGTGTGGCACGAAACAGCTTAATCCGCTTTCAGGATTTTTCTCTATTTTGGTACCACAAACCTAAGTTGTTTCTGGTAAAATACAAGGGTCGACTTGCCTTCGCTGAGCCACCCAACATCGTGAGCTCCCACGCTCGTATGCAGGGCAACGTCGACCACAGGATGTGCGAATTAGTGACCCTCCCCGCAGAAGTACGTACGGGGGGCTTTTTATAATTGTAGCTGCTGTTTGAGAATGTTGGGATTTTGCCAGAGGGCAAAATTTTTTTAGGGGGGGCCAGGGCCCCCGGCTGGCTACGGGCCTGTACTACCGGTATGCCAGTACAGTGACATGGACGACTTGTTGAGCTGTGGGATTGAAGATGCTGCTTGCAGTAGTGAAGATGAATCAGCAAATTTGGCTTCCCCTGCTTCAGAAATAGATACCTATCTCACGTTGTTGAAAGCATCCACTACATCTCTTTAAAACGCCCTTGTTTGATGGAAAGCAAAACAAAAACCAATTTTCTTCTTTCTATCAGTTAGTTTCAAAATATTTTTGTGTACCTGCTACATCTGCTTCTTCAGAGAGATGTTTTTCAAGTGCAGGTATAACTGCCACCAAGTTGAGATCTCGTTTGACTGGTGAAAATTTAGAAAGCCTAAATTTGTTACACTGCAATAAGCAATTTTTGTGACGTTTATTGTTTTTGTAAAGTCATAAAAATCATTAAAATGTGTTGATGGTAAAAACTGTCAATTATTCTAGAATAGATATCTGTATTCTATATTCGGTTTCAGTATTCTAGAATATTCTAGAATAGCTAATTATTCTATTTTGCCCATCCCTAACTGCAGCCAATGAAAGAAAGTCAGATTTTGTGTCTGCTTTCGGCAAGACCCTACCTGAAGCAATTCTCGCCCGAATGAAATCATACCGTCGTTGATGGCCAGCAACACTTCCACAGTCGTTAGTGATTTCCCAAATGATACGCTGCACAGCCTGAGTATGGGCAGGAAAATGAGGGCATTCAAACTTTGTGTTTATCAAACCCTTTAGTTCATCTATGGTCAAGTGTGAAGTAAGGATAGACTTAGTAAGCGTGGCATGGTCCCAATTAAAGAGAACAGTGAGTTGGCATCCAAATTTAATTTTGATTGGGTAAAAGTGCGGACAGAAACATCACAAGAGTTACTGCCTTTGCGAATATTTTCTAACATGTTCACAGATAAAGATCGCAGAGCAGGATCATCACTGGATACCGGGGCATTGTCACATTCAGATGTACCAGGTGCAGCTGGCTCGAAAGGAGAGTCAATTTCTTCATCAATTGCTGCAGAAAACTGCTGTTTTTTTCCAGTTTTCTTCCTCTATCACTTGTGACTTCTTTGCTGCAGGGTCATTCCATGCCAAATGAGCAAATGGGTTACACCACATGTCATAGATTTTTTTGAAATTTGGCATACTTGTAGATGTCAAAGAAATATGAAGAATACAAAAAAAAATTTTGAAAAAGTTAAAATATTAGCAGAGTTATGGTCATTAGTAAAATCACCATTTTTGCCTGTTCCGCTTCAGTGATGTTGTCCAATTTCCTATAGTATTTCTAATTTCTTAACCTATGATCAAACAAAATGGCTGAAAATTGCTAGACAGACATTTTAAGATCCAAGGAAACCAAAAATGTAAATTAAAAAGTTGACAGAGAACTTCTTGATATGATTATAAAGGTTTCAACTTGCTACATGCATTTTTCGGAGGCCAAACTTTGAGGGCCTATAAAAAAAATGGGTATAAAAATTAAGAACTGAAATTTACATGTATTGGACTTGGACTTATACCAATACTCGTTCATGTCAAATAAAAAAATTGAATTAATTTTGATAACTACTATGATAAAAGCTAGATTTTCTGACTTGCAAATTTTGACCTTTTTTACACTCATTGTTCAAGATTTTTGTCTATGACATCACAATTTACATTATTGCTTGTGGATGACATCACAATGTACATATTGTTTGTCATAATGCAGCTCATGAATGAATTGAATACTGGTAATACACTAAGGTTTAACGTTGTAGGCCATGCACTATAGTAGTTATCATATTATTAGTACTACATTAGTTTTACAATAACACAATTGTTATGGATTCATCACAGCATTATGACATTAGAAAAAAAATAAGGTATTGTACCATAAAAATTCACTTTGCTAGAAGCATTGGGTTTTTGGACATTGGTGGACTTGCAGAAACAGATGAACATGTTTATTATGAACCTTGACATTTCTCTGCTTCAAGCAGGTAGACAGGCTTTGAACAGTGGGAAAAGTATCTTTTCTGGTTGCAAGATCTGTGGAGCATGTTAGGAATAATACATTGCTAATAGGACAACCTAAAATTGAAATCACAGTTAAAAGAGTAATTAACTCAATAACTCTACAAGTTACCACTACTATGGTGCATGGCCTACTGCACTAAACCTTAGTGTATTACCAGTATTCAATTCATTCATGAGCTACATAACAATTGTCATGACAAACAATATGTAAATTGTGATGTCATCAACAAGCAATAATGTAAATTGTGATGTCATAGACAAAAATCTTAAACAATGAGTGTAAAAAAGGTCAAAATTTGCCAGTCAGAAAATCTAACTTTTATCATAGTAGTTATCAAAATTAATTCAATTTTTTTATTTGACATGAAAGTGTATTGGTATAAGTATAAAACATGTGAATTTCAGTTCTTAATTTTTATACCCATTTTTTTTATAGGCCCCCAAAGTTTGGCCTCCGAAAAATGCGTGTAGCAAGTTGAAACCTTTATAATCATATCAAGAAGTTCTCTGTCAACTTTTTAATTTACATTTTTGGTTTCCTTGGATCTTAAAATGTCTGTTTAGCAATTTTCAGCCATATTGTATGATCGTAGGATAAAAAATTAGAAATATGACAAGAAATTGGACAAAATCACTGAAGCGGAACAGGCAAAAATGGTGATTTTTCCAATGCCCATAACTCCACCAATGTTTAAAATTTTTCAAAAATTTTTTTTGCATTCATTATATTTCTTCGACATCTACAAGTATGCCAAATTTCAATAAAATCTATGACATGTGGTGTAATTTTTCCAAAAAATTTGCTCATTTGGCATGGAATGACCCTGCAGCAAAATCATCTCCTCGCTGTTGTTTAAGGCTCTTGAAAAACAAGTTTTTTGTGTGAATGATAAATGTAAAGAACACAAAATAATCCATGTAAATCAGTTCAGTTTGTTTCTATTTCTGACTATCACAACGAAAAACAATATATGCCAAACATAACAAATAATACTCTTTCGGACAAATGGCAGTAAAAATCAGTGATAGTCAAAAAAAATCTTCTCGCCATAACACGACTAGGTTTAGTGAAAGCACAAGCTGCCTGCCTTTACAGACATAGAAATCAGAACATCTGAATCACTTTCCCACGAGGAAATGCTTTAGGAAAGCGAAAAATCCTTAAACCACCTACTATCTAGAGTTGGTTGCACTACATCTGCAATGCTGAAGTGGGGTTGTAGAATTGGCAGTAACCCATTCTCCTTCTCATATGGCTCCATTCAACAAATGTGGTTAGAAGAGCCATGTCAATGACAACAACTGACCAACCCCAGTACACAACATGGGACATGTCTATGCATGACCCATTGACCCTGTTATCAAAGAATATACTTATAAAAGCCTTACATTTTATAGAAAATTACTAGACAAAAATGTTTGAAAAGATATCGTATGTAAGAACTTACCTTTTGTTAACTCTCTTTTGAAGCGTTTTCGTTGTCCTTTTGTCAAGAGGCCCAATTTGGTATAACGGTGCTTCTACTCCACGATAACGTTGGGAGAGGAGAAACCTCAATTGTTTTAGGAATGCGATCTTCATTTGAAAAAAGAATAGTTAGCTTTTTTTCCAGCTTCCTGAAAAATTAATTCCTTATGAGTGCTCTGTCTCTGCAAACATGCAATTAATTATTTCAACACATTAAGGTTTTGAAAAGTGTCTGCTACTGTAGTTGGTTATTGTTGCCTACGTGTATTGTTCATTCATGCAAGCTATATGTTAGTATTTTTAACAACTACCCTTCATCCATACGAAGATATACGAGTTGGTCTATGTTTTATGTCACTACCAAGCTTAATTAAAACCGATCAGAGAAAAAGTTGCAGTAATAAAGTACTTGAGTATCACCTTTAACAAAGTACAGAATGCAAGAACAGATCGTAGTGTTGGTAAATCAGCAGTGGGAAGCTCCTTGGAGGGTCCAATGACAGAAGAGCTTTCCATGCTTCTTACTCTCTTTTTAGAACTTTTAGGCATAATTTAACAGTTAACAATGCTACCCACAACAAGGTCAGCTTTATGAACTAAAGATAATATGTGAAGAGATTAATGTATTTTTTGAAAAATAAACATAGCCCACTTACAGTACACAGAACTAAGAATTTAAGTGCTGAAAACTTAGTTGTCTGAGCCTTCCGTAATACTATGAACTTTATGTTTCTCGGCAGCCGATTTGTAGCAAGAATTGACAGCGATAGACACGTGTTTCGCCCATGAGGCTGGGCTCATCAGTATCGCACCGTATTCTGCCACAAATTTATTCGACCACCACTTTACCAGTCAGTTTAACTCTTATCTTTGTGGAAACAAAGAAAGAGCCAACAAAACCAGCAGGCGCCAGGGCAGAGGACATTGTGAAGAAAGGGGCGTTCTTCCCGGCTATCAGCACAAGGCTGAGCACTCAGTGTCATTCTCAAAGCTACATATAAAAAATGCAGAACCAGTCCACAAACAGCAACTTCATCTGAATAAGCAGTTCTTATTCCAGAAGACCTGATAATTACAGACACTGCCTCTTAGGCCTACTTTACACAATTTGGAAAACCTAGCCTAAACTAACTTTGAACCGAAGCCTGAATGATTATTTAACAACCAAGCATAAAATCATAGCACACATTTCGGCTGAACACAACTTCTTATCTGAATTTTGCAGCCTTATCTTCAATAACAATCAGCAATTCAGCATCTGAAGCTATAAATCTCTCAGCAGCAGACAGCAATCGCTCGCGCGCGCGTGTGTGCGGCACACAACGCGTTTTCCCTAACTAGCCATTCAGAGCGCGCTATCTGGATCACGTGGAGTGATGCGTTGTGATAGCATTTTTTGTGGAATCACTTTGCAAGAATTAGAAAATACTAACCTTAAAACGCTTACATGTTTACGGATACTGGATTTTATTGCATAAAACTTCAAAAAAATACTCTACACAACAGTAGTCACCCTGTGTGATAATTCGATTTTGTCCATTCAAATTTCACATCGCCTTAGTGTATAGTGGTTTCCCTAACCACGAATATTTAGTGAAATAACCCGAAACAGGCAAACAACTGTGTATTGACTAATAAAATCATACAATCCTCGCCTCAATACACAGTTGTTTGCCTCAGGTGCTTCTTATTTACTCAACGTCTTTTCTTGATACGTCATATGATGCGTCTTTGCCTCGTGTAATTTAAACGCCATGTGATGTGCCTTTCTCCTATGCTATGCCGTTTCATTTTGCATTTCGTTTTTTCAATTCAGTGTTTAGATCAGTTATTCATTTTCAGTGTAGATATGATAAGCAGTTATTTTTTTGTTACTTGATAAGGGCTAACGTGTGTATGGCCGAAAACGTTTGTAGCTTATAGTTTATGTTCAATTTTAATGGATTATGTTAAATGCCGTGTGGTTGCTTGGTTGAATATGTGTGTGGTTACATGTATAAGTTCATCAGCCATCTGATGTTTTCCTCTTCCTGAACTTCAGAGCTGAACAGTGCCAGTCCAGTGGTACTGTGACGTTTGGCTTCGATCACCGCAAGCCCGCGCGAGAAACTAAATTAGTCTCGCGCTTGCCTTCAGATGAGCTCACATTTTTTGTAAGTTACACGTTTCATTTTTTGACTACGTTGAGCAAAAATTCATTAGTTTTTAGTTTGGTCGAGATAAAGTTGGTCGTTTTCTTTGTTTGTCACAAAGTTGGAAAAAAAAGGAAGAAATAAAACAAAAGTTGCACTATAGTTTCCTTTTAGTGGCATAGCGTAAAAACTTAGAAGAAAGAAAAGAAGAAGTAGCCTGTTCGCGTACAGTACCATCTCAGCCGAGAGATACCAAAATTGACGTTTGAAGCTACGTTCAGCAGCATCTGATATCAACTTATGCACTGCTCCATATCTGAGAATGTTCTTGTACATTGTCAAACAGTTCTAAGGAGCATCTACAGCAGCACTACTCCGAAACCAATATATATAATATACAGTAGATGAGTGAAATAAAATTCATGAGATCTTTCAGTTTAGCCACTTGTGAAACTGATGTGATAATTCCCTTAGGTAACTTAGCTTTTTGACTTTCCAGTAGCACCAATTGATAGGAATGAATCAATTTGGCCATTCATCTGGCCTTGTGTGTGACGGTGACCCCAGAACGGTAGAATTTCACATTTTGTAGACCAGGACTGATATAAGCAATGCACAAGTTCATAAGTTATTTATAGTCGCCTCAAATGAACTTGTATTTGCTTTGTGCAAGTTGAGCAACGTCATCTTTGAGGTTTTGAATGAGATCATGTGTTGTTATTGGAAAGCTGTTGATATCCAGTAGGGGTGTTCATTTTCGATTCGATTTCAATTAAGGTGATATTCGAAATTCGTTTTTCGTATCGGACATATTCGAAATTATAGCCGTCCTTTCGGCTGAACGCGGTTGAAAGTAACTCAAGTGGCGCAAAATCTGTCTTGTCGCATTTTGCAAGCGAAAAAAGACTTTGAGGCATGCACATCGTCGATCACGTGACTATCACACGCTCTCGCGGGTCCAACGGCCAGTCCCGCACCAGGGATGCCACGTTGGCATTTTTAATGCCAAATTTCTCTCAAGAATGAAGATAGCTAGGTTGTGCAATAGCAGAAAGTGTAGGCTGAGCTTTGTCGCAGTTTTATCCATTTTTTACCGAATCCATAGGTGCCTAAGCTGTGGGGGCAGGGCCGTAGCCAGACCGCAGAGCAAGGGGGAGGGGGCAACTTTTTTTAGGGGGGGGGGGGAATTTAAATGGGCAAAATCATTATAATTGTAGTTGTTGCTCGAGAATGTATGAGATTTTGTCAAGGGGGAGCAAGGCCCCCCCTGAATCCCGGCTGGCTATGGGCCTATTTCTGTGTGGGGACAACTTTTTATGCTGTATTGATACATAAAACAATAAATGAACTAGCGATCGGCAGCAGGAAAACACTTTTTGAAAACCGCAACAGCTTTGCAGTAAATAATCACTAGAACGAGTTGCGATGCTACAATCCAACACCAAACAACAAAATCTGTCATTTTTACATTGATTTAATGTCTGCAGACGTTGAATCAATGTAAAAATAACTGATTTTGCTGCCTGGGACATAGCAAAAATCTACCATTTTGCGTCGATTCAATGTCATCAGATGTTGAACATCTGATGAACATCTGAACATCAGAAAAGTTGAACTGTTAAACATCTGAACATCAGAAAAACAACTACGTAGACGGAGCGTGCATTTAGCTTTATGCGCTTGCAAACATACTCAATGTCGCTTTCGAGTCAAAACCTCTGCACTCTACAGTGAAATGTCGCGGCAGTGAAAATGAACTTGAAGTGTTTGGGATCCCAGCAACCTCGGCTCCAGCGGAGCGATCATTTTCAAAAGCTGGCCTAACCGTCACGAAGCTGAGATCCCGACTGATGGGTGACCATGTCGATCAGCTTTTCATAAACACCAACATGGGCCTGGAGCTGTAGACGTTATTTTGTGTTTTTTTTTTGCAAGTGTTCATGACTTTTTTTTCGCGTTTTCTAGCAAATTTTCATGTCGTTTCTTTCAATGAAATCACATTTTGCAGTGTGGTAAATAGTTGTGATATCCGAAATCGAAATTCGGAAATCGAAAATAAATTGAATTTCGATTTTCGAATATTCAAATAATCGAAATTGAACACCCCTAATATCCAGTGTACTTAGCAGTTGGCCACTGTGGAGTAGGATCCCAGTTCTTGCGAAGTCTCATGAAGATGCTCATTTCTAGTTATTTTGAAATCTCTAGCTTTAAACTTTCAAAGATATGTGACACAACGATTTCACTGATGTGATGTAAACAAGCTGACCAGAGAAGTTCCTTATCTTAAGAGCTACAGTAGAAGCAGTTTTTGCGTTTCTTTTTTTAGAGTGTTTTTGTCGTTTTTCTGCACTAAGAAACCTACTTTCTTTCCTTCTGACTCGTGCGAATGAAATAAAGTCAAATCCGGCTATTGTGGCTGTCCTGTCTGTCAGTGTCATCATTCCTTTTAAGAAAGATATGTCTGCAGGATTTTATATAAGCTCTTCAACAAAACGCTAATATACGGTATTGATTTCGCCTGAACCCGTTGTAATGCATTTTGTGTCCATTACTGTAATGCTATGGATAATTGGATGCTCAAATTAAAGCAGGCCTTAAAACTCGTGTTTTTGTCCGGCAGCCATCGTGGCCTACCAAGAGCTCCTTCTCGGCGGCCAAATTTGCGTGCTTGGAGGCCAAATACAAAATAACGATAGCACAAGTACATAGAATTAAACTTGCAACAATGCCAAAATGATCACTTAGTGTTATTGAAGTCTCGGCGTCCTGCTATAGAATCGTTGTACCACGTAATAACTGCTTTATCGGGATTGTAATCCGGTATTGCGGGACCATCTAACGACCCTAAATTGTTTCAACTGCATACCGCCTTTCATAAAACCTGACCATTTATACCGTTATGATGTCACCATTTAGGGTGTGAACTGTGAAGTCACTAACCCATAGCGGAAACATTTCTCAACTCTGAAGACACGTGTTTTCCCTTCGGATGTCAACTAACCTTCCCATACAACAAAATCCGTCATTTTTACATTGATTCTACGTTTGCAGTGGCTAAATCAGGGTAAAAATGACGAATTTTGTTGTCTGGGTAGTTCTGCTTTTTAATAACGATTCAATGTCTGACAACATTGAATCAACATAAAAAAGACAACATTGCCAGCCAATGTAAATTAGCACTTCGGATTAACACTTTGTTAAAATAAACATCGGGAATTACAAACAAGACTTATAGCCGGTGATCGCATCTGGATATTTTCCATACAATAGCAAATGTTTCCGCACAATACAACAGTGGTGATTATGACGTGCTGACCTAGTTTTGCAACACTTTTTGATACCAGATATTTTTGACAGGTAATCCACGATCTTTCTATTGCAAAATTAAATAATTAGCTAAAGAAACCGGCAGCCAAATTGCCCGACTGAGGAGGCAGCACCGGCGGTCATTCAAGCACTACTTAGCGGCCATGGCCGCCGGCTGCTTTAAGGCTTGTAATGTAAAGGCAGCATTTTTGCAATTAACTTCATACGGTAATTGTTTGCTTTTATATGTTTACGGTACTTCAGTGTATTAACAGCAATACCTTTAGAAGCATTATGAATTTGTTTTTCTTTTCCCTTTTTTAAAAAAAAACAATAAATTTCCAACTTTTTTAAGCATTTTTGCTGAATAAAGGCTCTGATGTCATTTTGCTAGCCCATAGGTGATTTTAGACTGCAGAAATGACTTCCCAAGACTTGATTTAGTTGCCAGGATAGACACCAAAACCACAAGCCTGCATCCACTAGAAAAAAAATTATAGCCAATTTAAGGAATTTTGCCTCGGCGGTCACTAGAGAGCTCTTGGATAGGGGTCAAACAGGGTCAAAAAATGTTTTTTTAATTACCAATGTAAAAGATAGCCCAAACTGCATCTTTTTGCAGATGCACTAAGCTGAACCTAAAAATTCGTTTTTTTTGATCCACCCTATGCCACATATAAAGATGACACAAACCCAACGCTTCTGCGTCTGGAATTGCAACAGCTGGAAAGTTTTCAACAGCAAAAATAGATTTTTGTTTCAACTACATCGCAACTGCTTGATCTATTTGCAAGCAATGAAACAATTTCATTAATGCTTCCAAACGTGGTCTGCATTGTTAAAATTTATCGTTGCCTTCCACCACCTGCGAGGCAGAGCGATCGTTTAGTGCACTCAGGTGCATAAAAACCTACTTGCGATCTACCATGACGCAACAGCGATTGAACGAACTAATTTTACATGTTTATCAAGCTGAAGCTTCACGGTTACAATTTCACGGTTACAACCAGTTGATTAACGGTTGGATTGATAGAGCTGCTGTTTGCAAAAATACTTTTGCCAAATGTTAAGTATCAGAGCAGCGACGTAACAATAAAATTCACGACATACCTCCTGCGCTTTTTTTTAAAGTTGCTTTGTAATTTATCGAACTACAAATCAGGTGTGAAAAGACAATTGCATCTACAAAACACGCTTAGTAAAAATCAAACAAAAACATACAGTTTGAAAGTTTTTAGGTTGCCATATTGTGCTATCCGCCACCCCGTGCAAAAATAAAAGTCGGCGCCTATGGGAATCACTATATATAAATAAGTTAATTCGCCTATGTTAATGTTAGTAGCAGGTTTAAAGAGAAATGTGCCTTATACAGTTACACTATAGGGGAGGGTGGGGGAAATGTCAGACAGATTTAATCACTTGTGGATTTTTTTTTATGTTTCTTAGCTTGCCATACGGCTTAAATTCATAGAACATTTCATTTTTACTGACAGTTTTGTTTATGAATTGTTCTGTTTGGTGGTTTTCCCAATTCCCAATTTGGTGGTTTTCCCAATAATGTTGCCAATATTAAAATAAAGAATTGCTATAAGTCATCCATAAATAAACAGCACTCATCTTGTTGTCAACGGTCAAAATGCATATCATATATACGTCTTATATGATTAAATCAAATGTAGTTATTACTATCTGAAGCCTTTACAAATTGTTTCACCTAACGGATCATCAGAAGGTCTTATTCAAATAGAATTCTTATTCTATTTGAATAAGAATTCTATTTGATATATAATATTCTTATTAATATATTCTTATTCTCAATATTCTCATTCTCAATAAAATATTCTTATTCTATTTGAATAAGACCTTCTGATGATCCGTTAGGTGAAACAATTTGTAAAGGCTTCAGATAGTAATAACTACATTTGATTTAATTCGCTCTGCTTTGCCTTTTTGCTTGGCATTGAGCACTTTTTGTAGTATTAATAGTTTTCATTGTTTTTCTTATACGATTATATATATAATAATATCAGGCCTCGATATTCGTTTTTGTTGATAACTGATTAACTTCCACCGAACAAGGTCGTGTGGCTTCTTTCTTGTGTAATTCCAAAACTTAACAAATTTTGCTGTATCTTGCTGTAATAGCCTACTTGTATAATCTAATTTTGCGACCAACCTTGCCTTATCAATATTATTCGGAGATTAAGCTTTAGCTTGTTCACAGTTTTCAACTAAATCTTACTTTTATAATTATATGTTTTTCTTTTTCTGCAGGCATTACAATTGGTTATATTTTTTAAATGCACAGTTTTATATGATACATAATATACAGTTCAACTGAAAGGCGAAATGATTGAAATGAACCTTCCAGTATCTGGTACTACTCATTACAATCAACTTAACTTTAATTTAGATGCTCCTAGTCCTGCTTCTACGCTTCCTGATCATGGTACGCCTCCTCCATTTATACTTATTCAGAAGATTCCTGAAAAACCGTTTGTTACCCAACAATTGCACCTTCCAAATAGTATTGCCGTGTCAGATGAAATGTCTCTAGCACATCAGTTGGCAAAGTTAGATGTCAGCAATTCTTTAAGAAACAAAAAGGTGCTTGCTGCTAAAGAGAAACAACCCGATGAAAGCAAACAACCGTTGAAAGTTAAAATGCAAAAGGGTACAAAAACGTTTGGAGCAAAGTCTAAAATAGACAAAAAAAATTTTCGTGATCCAGCCAAAGCTCCTTTGCCAGTTTCCCATAATCAAAATACCAATTTAAAAAAGTCTGTCAGAGTACACAGTAGTCCTGATCAGTTGAAAGCAGTGAAATTTATACCACCAAAACATAATGATATTCGGTACAAAATTCCACGAGGGATGAAAGATGCTATCACATCCACATGTGACTTGTCATTGTTGACCGATTGTGCACCGTCTATTGATAACTCTTGGACACGTGGTAGACCTCCACAGGAATTAATTAAGAAGGAAAAACTTCAAAAGCGTTTCAATCAGAAAACTTCCAGTAATAGTGGATTTTTGTCTCATTATCGTTCACCTGCCAAGCAGTTGCCTTTAAATTTTGTAAAGCAACCAACAATAATCGCCAGATGCGACAATTGTTCAGCAAGAGTTCCTGAAAAACAGCGAGCCAATTCTGGAAGGCATGAATCAAGTTTTTCAAGTTCAAAGAATGTGTTGCCTAATCCATCACTGATTCAAGATTTTATAAGAAATCAACAAACGCCGTCAGATTTTTCATCTCATCCATCTGATTATTCTGAATCGACAGGCCTCTCTAAGTTTTGTGAATTTAGTTCTTCTTTGCCAAGAAAACAATGTCACAAAAAACTTATTCGGACAAAACTTTCAAAACAGAGAAATAAAAACACACGCACAAATGCAACAGTTGAACCTAGAAAGAAAACCGTATTGACTGACTCAAATTTTGACAATGTGAAGCATAGACAAGTGTCTTCCGACGATGCCCCTTCTGACATTGTAGAGGCGATCAGGAACAATTCTCAGTGTGAAAATTTGTATCAAAGACTGGTTGACATTGAAAATACAGAAAAGGTTATTCGACATCGATGGCAGAAGATACAATATGAAGACTTGAAGAAACGATGCTACAACCGTCATAATGCTGACACAAATTCCTTGCAGAATGCTGAAGAAGGTGCAGACAAAGCTGAATATCTAAATATCCGTGGTGGAAAAAAAATTGTGCTTACACCGAAGAAAGAAGTTGTCAAGTTTATGCCGCAAAAACACGTACATGTTCATCAGTCTTTTAACAGTCCAGTTTCATTACGGTCCACATCATGTACAAAAAGGCTATCAATTCCAGAAGAAATAGTTAAATCCATTCACAAAAATAAATTGGATTTTAGAAAGTACTTAAACTCTGTGTTTCATGAACCTAAGGGAAAGTTTAATCCATGGAAGATCGTCGTTGACCTTTCGGAGGAAATCATGACCAATGTTGTGGAGAACGTTTGTGACAAAGTTAACGAAGGGTTTGATGGCTGTGTTGAAGAATTGTTTGAAGCAGAGTTTGCGCAACCCAATCAGTCAGATTTGTACTCCACTGTTGAACAGTCATTGGCATCTTCTACT
The DNA here is from genome assembly GCF_918807975.1 of Aplidium turbinatum. Classification (NCBI taxonomy): domain Eukaryota; kingdom Metazoa; phylum Chordata; class Ascidiacea; order Aplousobranchia; family Polyclinidae; genus Aplidium; species Aplidium turbinatum. The sequence goes on along the minus strand of NC_137475.1, from coordinate 26,725,669 downwards.
GCTCAACATAATTCATATATTTATGACTAAATTCATTAGCATTTCGCGTAGTCAGCACGAAAAATGCCTTAACTGTTACTGTGCGTATTAATTTGGCGACTAGTCTTTTTCATCGCATTATCACTTTCTAGATAGACTGTGTTGGGAAGTCCCCAGCTCGCAGCGCAATAAGTTTTGTCTATTCCGGAGAAGTTAATGGTGGCCTATTGTTTTCTGATGTAGGTAATCGCATTACTGCATTGTTTTCTGTCGGCACTGCAATTATCATTGTAAACAATGATGCTTGGTTTCTTCATAGCTCCATCCAGATATTGGTGAAAAGCATGAAACGAAAGTAAATGCTTCTCAAAACATTGCGATAGTAAAATCGACTTTAATTGTGTCATGTAGCCAACAGTGAGAACGACTGGCTCGAACGACAATTGTCGTGATACGCACTTGGTAAATGATTGAATTAATTAATGAACAGGTTAATGACCTAGCGTAGGTAGAGGGGTCTGCTACTATTCGGTGAGAGCCTTTTTCGGTGAGTTCCCTATTCGGTGATTTTTTAATTTTTTTTTTTTTAATTATCGGGTACCGTAGCCTAACTAATTATCATTGCTGATGTTACATCGTTTTAACGTCGCTAAACATTGAAATAAGACCCTATAGGCCTACCCCTAACCCTAAAACAGCAATGATAATTAGGCTACGGTACCCGATTAAAAAAAAATTCAAAAAATCACCAAATAGGGAACTCACCGAATAGGGGACTCACCGAAACGGGCCATTCCGTAGGTAGAGATGGGTAAAATCTCCCGTTTTGGAAATCTTGAATATCAAGATCATTATTTTCTAGACTTGAAAAAATGAAATTTTTGATCAATGATGTTTAAAAAAACCCGAATTTTACTATAAACCAGGGGTGTGCAACGTGCGGCCCGCGGGCCAAATGCGGCCTGCAAAGAAAAATTGTGCGGCCGCGACGATGTGCCAATCTTGAATTGTGTGTGGCCGCGAAACGTGTTCATAATTTAGTTTAGTCTGGTACGTGTCAATAATTCATTGTAGAGTGGAATATTGTTCATTTCGCACCTTCTGTTAACCATTTTAGAAATCTCCCACCGGCCACCGCTAATCCGATTGTATTTAACTATTTGGAACGTCAGTAGACCTGAGGCACAGAATTGCACAGAGAATAGCTGAACTATAAAACCGTATTCTGACGGTAATATTGTAAAGCAGTGTCTTATCGATGTCGCAGAAGAAATGTGCCCTAAAATCAGTGCCGGATTAAGGGGGGGGGGAGCGGACTGGGCTGAAGCCCAGGGCCCCCACTTTAATTCGTATCTCAAACAAGCAAGGGTGGCTCACCCAAATGTGCTGCGGTGCTGCAGCACCCCTGCCCAACCCCAGTTATTCAAATTTTCTTCTTTTTTTTTTTAACAAAAAACATATTTATTTGATACTTTCATATCCGAAAATGGTACGGATTACGGGTCAAAGTTATGATAATGCTGCCAATATGAGTGGCAAGTATAACGGTCTTCAAGCTCTTCTGCGCGAGAAATGTAGTGTAGCTCATTATGTCCCTTGCACAGCACATTCACTTAATTTAATCGCCAGCCTAAATGTCCTGTAGAAGCATGCCGTTCTGCCGCTGAGCTTTTTTGAATTGTTGCAAAGCCTTTATTCATGGTTCGTCTCGTCTACTCATCGTTGGCAAGTCCATCGAAAATTTCTAGATGGTTTGCCTGTTTTGAAGACATTATCTGATACAAGATGGTCAGTTAGATATGATGCAGTTTTTCTTCTATCGAGTCTTCTAAAGTTCGTTGATACACCACAGATTGACACATTCTTCCGCAACGGAGTTATACACTGACAGGTCCCACCTACTGCACCGTGTTGCAAGCCGAGGGCAAACAAGAAGGTGATCCGCTGCATAGGCGTAGCCAGGGAGGGCGAAAGGGGCCATGCCCCCCCAAATTTTCCAAGTTTGGATTCCAAAGTTGAGCCCTTTGTTGAAAATTTAATAAAGTTTGTAGAAATTTATATCGTTTTCCAAGACATCTGGCTATTAACACCCCCAAGGACTTGTTTTAGACACACAGAAAGACACCAATAAATTTTGCAAATCGTAAATCGCGCAAAATTTACGCGATTTACGTTTCTTTGAACTAATTTATGGAAGCAATTTCAGAATGGCTTACTCTGTTGGGTTTTTGTGTAGCTGAGTTTTTAGTGTTCTCTAATTTTAGCCGCAGTTTTTGCCCGTTCGTGTGTAAGAGTTATCTTTAATAAGTTAATAGCTGTTTATCTGCTAACAAATTTCATACAAATATTACTCTAAAAGTGTTTTCAGAAAGCGCTATAATCCATTATTTGAGTGTAATTTTTCAAAAAAATTTTCCGGGTGAGCATGCCCCCGGACCCCCCTAGAATACGCGTGCCTTCGGCACGCTCTTACCCCCCCTACCACTTTTATTGCTTCAACCCACCAGGATGCGCCACTGCACATCAAGTGGCGATGGCTTTAAATCAAACACTTTGTTGTTCTCTTCAATTCATCAAATATTTAGCTCCCCCCAAAATTTTTTCTTGGTACGCCACTGGTCCGCTGTTTGGGGCTCGGTGCCACAGATACATGCAACTGGGCCCTTGTCGTAGCCCCACTCCACCATTCATTTTTAGCGAAAAATGTCACTTGATAAGGGCCCCCACTTTCAGCTCAGCCCAGGGCCCCATACACCCTTAATCCGGCCCTGCCTAAAATGAAGAATGAAGCTCGAGAAAATAAGTCTGTTACGGTGGACGATAGCGAGGCGTATCGATGATCTTGCTTGTGATATTAGTGACACTCTCAGGGATAAGGTGAAGAACTTTGTTTCATGAAGTTTTGCGATTGATGAAAGTACGGACCAGAAGGACACAGCACAGCTTGGCCATAGTTGTAAAACGAGTGGACAAAGACTTAAACGAAACGGAAGAGCTTCTGTCACTACAGTCAATAAAGGGCACGACAACTGGTGCTGACATCTTCACTGAAGTAATTGATGTTTTGACAAGTTCGAACTGGACTTTTCCAGCTTATCCGGAATCGCAACTGATGGTGCTTGATCCATCTCCGGAACTGGCATTGGATTCATAGGTCTCTTGAAGTCTGCCTTGAGGGAGAGAAATATCGACAATGACATAGCAATTTTTTATTGTATCATCACCAGCAAAATCTATGCGCAAAAGTGAAGTTCAAACATTGAAGTTCAAACGCGTCTTGAGCCCGGCCATTAAGGCAGTAAATTTCATTCGAGCACGAGGGCTCAACCATCGTCAGTTTTAAGAGTTTCTGGATGGTCTCAACACGACACATAAAAGATCTACTGTAATTTTCCAAGGTGCGTTGGTTAAGTAATGGTTGCATGTTGCGACAACTTTACAAACTGCATAAAGAAGTCGTGAATTTTTTGAAACTTAAAGGGCACCGAATAGCTGAAATGGAAGACAAAAATTGAATATGCGATCTAGCTTTCTTGGTTGATATAACTAGGCACCTGAATGATCGCAATACAAGCCTGCAGAGAAAAAATCAGTATGCGAATGAAATGCATGGTCACATAAAAGGCTTTATGAACAAATTACGACTTAGGAAACTCCACATGCAGACAAGATATCTTTTCCACTTTCCAACTTTGAGAGAGTATGGAATGCATCCTGAGGAGAAAAATGAATTTGCAGAACATCTTGAAAAACTATTGTGTGGATTTTTGGCTCGTTTCAAGGACTTCAATCTCATGGACATTTCGTTTGATATATTCTCTTCGCCATTCAACACGGACAATGACAAAGCACCAGCTGATATCCAACTTGAACTGATTGATCTTCAAGAGAAAACGAAATTGAAAGCAAAGTCTTTAAAAATGAATCTTGGCGATTTTTACGGAAAACATCCCAAGCAAGATGACTTTCCACATTTGAAAAAATTCATGGCTTCAAAAATGGTTCTTTTTGGCTCAACGTATTTGTGCGAACACTTTTTTTCTAAAACAGAAGAAGTCGTCCGGAAAAGAATCCAGCTGCAAATTTCTTACTGAACTCGTTTAAAGTCAGTGTGACAATAAAATGGGCGTCATAAAATCTCCTTTTAGATCGGTTCTGAGAGAGGAACACTTGGAAAATGGACTTCGAATTGCGAGCACTTCCATTAAAGTAAATTTGGAAAAAAGTCGTCGGGAAAAGAAGCCAGCTGCAAATCTCTCACTGAACTCGTTTAAAGATGGTGTGACAATAAATTTGGATAGCAGTTTTCTTCAGAAATTTATGGGTCTTTACTTATTATTTCTGCAAGGAGATAAGGTCCCTTCATAATGCCGTAAGAATAACATGAATCACTAAAAAACTACTTTTTTTTGCCTGCAACTACTAGAAAGCATGTGTTAAATAAACGTGCGGCCCGCGGCTTCACCCAGATATTTATATCTGGCCCTCCTGTAATAAAGGTTGCACACCCCTGCAGTATAAACAACCGAGTTAGAATTACCGTAGTTGGTATTGCGAACTGTTGCTTACTCGATCATTGGCCTAAGAATTGTAATAAGTTAGTAACTGTTGCTATTGTAGACCAGTCGTTGAAGCGAAAAAAAGGGCCGAACCTTGACTTAATTGGTGTAAAGCTGAAACTTTGCACATTGTTTTTGTTGATTATGTACATTGACCAAAAAAAAATCCCCGTGAAAATCTTTTGGTGAAAAAAAGTTATCCGCCTTTTTTGAAAATCCGCCATCTTTTTTCAAATTGGCGGATAAATAAAATTTGAATATTTTTTCGAAGTATCGTCATACTACGGCTTCTTTAAAATATGATATTATCATTGCCACAATTAATAAGCAAGTAGGTACTCAATAACAACTATATTTGACATTAAACGAAGTGACATTAACAAAATATTATCCAATAGCCTAGGTACGCTATAATGTATAATAGCTCCAAAAACGATAATTTTGTTCACGTATAGTCAGGTCAATATATGGTTTGACCCCAGAAAATTCCTACAAAAGGTTTTCTAACGGTTTTTTCTAATATTTATCATCAAGAATAATATATTAAAAATCTGGGAGAATCAGAGCACCGGAAAGTTGTCATTTTCAAGATGGCCGTTAAAACAGTATAATGACAATAATTCACTTAATATTCATGCTAGAGCTCTAATTCTGGCGTCTATTCCTAGGTTTAAGGTGGTAAGGAATTTATTAAAACAATTCAAAATTAAATTAACTAATTAGTTTAATAAAAAGTCTTATTAAGTTACCGTAGGCTATATGAAACAAAACCAATAGTGAAACACTGGCAGTACAAGAATCGCAGACTACTTATTAAGTTATTTACATTCAGTTGCTTAATAAGTCCTGATCATCATCTTGTCGGCTGCATAGCCGAGTGGTGAGAACAATTGAACGGCAATCGAAAGGGTGCCGGTTCGACACCACTCAAGAGCATGCAGCTGTGGCAGGACACTTGAAGGTGGACACGAAGATTGGCTTCCTTGCCTTCCCGTCCACTTAATCTAAATCTTCAACCACCGGGTGTAAACCTGGATACGACAAACAATCTTCATCCAGTAACGACTGATTGTAGCCTACGTATTGTCACAGGCATCAAGTTGCACTGTCCACATCCTGAGGTATAGGGTAGATTATTCTGCCAACAGCTACACCTAGCAGTGCTACAGGCAGTTGCAGTGGATAATCTATAAGAGGGAATCTGGGTCCGCATTCATGTCCGACTCTGTTGTCACAAACTGACTGCCTTCCAGTTTCCAACCCCACCCGCAAGTTTCCATATCACTCTCCTGTCCTAGCCAGACCATTATTTGGTAGTAAATTCTTAGTGAAATTTTGTTGATGATTCAGTAGGTGTTCTGGTGTCACAAATGATTGAGAAGAGACGACTTTTTTTTAGTACTCTGTAGTGCAATGACGAGAGGGAATCCGTCAGCGTGCCCCCAAAAATCACAGCCATCGCTTGACAATCTTTGTTCACAATGGATGCTGCTGTCTGCTTTGGAAGAAGGAAGTAGCCTAATTGGCACAGTCTTTCAGAGTAGCATCACCCTTTACCAGCTTGTGAAAGACAGATTTTCTTACCCACACCAAAGATTCTTGATGTTGTGTCACATCCAGTGTAGGCATGTAGAAAAAGTAACTGAGAACATAATTCTTCACCAATCACCATTTTCAGTTCGTTTATCTACACTTTGTCAGCATTTTCCTTGTCGGAACGAAAATATAGATCTTTGTTTGCTTGTTGCGCATAATGAAGAAGCAGGACCAACAGATCTGTGTCTTCTCCAATCAACGTTGTCGAGTGTTACACTGCACTTATAACAGTAGCCTTCGCAATCGGAACATCAGCATCCCCTGGGGCATTGGTCACTTCGCAGCCTTTAGGTTTAGGCTACCCCGAAGTATTTTACTGATCGATTAAGTCGATCATTTTTTTGTTTGTTCATGTACATTAACGTTATCTTCGGCCACAACACCATTCACAATATTCCTCAGGGTTTGATCCTGAGAAAAAGATACATAACCAGCCAGTGATGTCCTCTGCGCTTCACTGGCAAAGCGGAGTTGCATGATTTCAATCCTAGTCTTCTCTGTGATGTTGAGTTGTGATATGTTGTGCCTTAGAATCATACGGTTTGCTTTTTGACCCGGTGTCAAGGCAGCGATCATTCCCATCCCGTGGAAAGTCTCCTTCCCATCCAGGGTGATAATATTTGAAGCAGTATAGCTACTGGAGGCTTCAGAAGCTTGAATTTCCTTGTCACAGATCGTAATTTCTTTGCAGGCATTTTCCCTGAACCCTTTTCCGTGTATCCGCAAACTTCCTCCGGCAATCACGGTGGACCAAAACTTTGCCAAATGAAGTAATTGCAGTATGAAATTTACTTTTAAATGAGCACCAACAAAATTTCATAAAAATTGAATAATTCAGTATTTGTAGCCTACATCCGCCATTTTGAAAAAAATGGCGGAATTTCGAAAATAGCGGATAACTTTTTTCACCAAAAAATTTTCACGGGATTTTTTTTTGGTCATTGTACACAATGAACAGAACCAATGTGCAAAATTTCAGCTTTACACCAGTTAAGTCAAGGTAAAACCCTTCAACGACTGGACTATTAGGTCTATCAAACGTAGTGGTAGTTTGCGTAGAATCGCAACGTCACATCCAAGGCCGAAGGATACCGTACTAAGAAGTCAAAAAAAAATTGCAATTAGTTTTATGCTTTTTATTAAAAAAACACACCTTTGTACTCATTGTATACCAAATTTTTGCCTGGTTCATGTGGGAAGCTTCCATTGATGTTGCTAAGTATTTTCAACTTCTATTGGATTATGTCAGTGTTTATTGCACCATTTACCCATTTGGCAACCTTGATACTGAATTTGTCTGCTATCATGAACGGTAGGCACTTTAACATTACCCACTCCTCGAAAAGGTACGCAATCATGCGTGACATGTTCATTCGCGATTCAGCTGATTTCAGTCATGTGACTCGACACGTGATATTCTGATCGAAAAATTTTAATACAAGAAAATTTAACTGAATGCTTCACCACAACCACCGTTGCCTAATGGTTAGGGCAGAGGAGTAATAATTTCGATTTCGTGGGTTCGATTCCCACCCTCTGCTAATACTACTTTTTCTTCTGTAACTGAACTGAGTGCAAGAAGGATCTTAATGGTAGCCACTTTAACAAGTCGAAATTGTGACTAAAACACAAAGCAATTTCACATTGAAAAGCAGGCACTCTTCGACGAGTGGGTGATGTAAAAGTGCCTACCATCATGAACATTGAGAGGTCTGAGGGCAGATAAATCGCTCCGAAAAAAATGCAAAAACTATACAAAAAGCGGCAGCACATGTTTTTACATTTAATATATTTGTTTATACTCAGACCCTAAACAGTTATTAGTCTGGTTAATTTGCTGCAATTAATCACTTTAGGCCCTACTAGTCTTTACATGACCAAAGTCGACTATATAGGCTACAGTGATTGACTACTAGTGATTATACAGTGATACTATAGCCTACAGTGATTCGACTATACATCAGATTGTAGTTCTAGCTGGGGGTCGTTTAAAGTTACTCCAATGCGATGTACAGGCACACTGTCCCAGTGGTTGATTAAAACGCGTGCAAAGTGGAATTATTATGCTTCCGGGCAGTTGAAAAACATGGACGAAACTCCTTGTAGCGTCATAATCGTTTTGATTTTTTTTGAAATCTCGGGCACAGGTAGAGCGGGTGTTGTTGAGTTGAATAGTTAGGGGCTGCGCAGACCCGCAGTAAAATGTTGCAGTCTAACAGCAGGAAGTGTAAATTAACTGAAGAAGGCAGAAGTTTTAATGAAACATGGACGAATGACTACATTTTTGTTTGTATCAAAAGTAAAGCAAGCTGTCTAACTCTAATATGCAAAGTAATCACACAGAAAGAGCGTAGCGTAAAACGCCATTACGAAAGTTGCCATAATAAATACTAGTTGTCTAATAAATTAATAATAATCAAAGAAAGGCGGTTTTATAGACTCTCACAAAAAGGATGAAAAACCAACTCATTGCTTTTTTTTTTATAGGGAACGCTGTTCATGAGTTACGATAGAAACGTTTTTTCGGTGATTTCCACAAGCGTTTGTTTCATGGAGCCTGGTTTCTTTCTCCCTGTTATTGGAGCATATTTTTAGCTGATATGTTTGCAGATCACTATTGTTGCCTGTATTGCGATATGTCAAACACTTCCTTGTTTACTGAAACTGTTAATTGCAAGATATATTTAGCGGACAGGGTCATATAGGCTACACTTATAAAAACGCATTCAGCAGATCTTCACTTTTGTTTTTTTTATTTGTTTATCTTTATCCTGCATTGCGGGAAAGCGGACTTGAGCGCTATGCATCGGTGTACGCCTTCCGACATACACCTGACCCACGCTGCAGCCGACAGCAATGTCTGTTTCCGGTTGTCTACTTTACTTATGACTTAAATTTGGTACTACCCATTACTCGAAATCGATCACTGGGTAGAGGCAATTATCGTAAAGTTTCTTGCCCAGAGAAACAACAGCAAGTGGGGGTGGCTGGAGGCGAACATGCAGGCTCTCGACTGCGAGCCCAACGCGCTAACCACTCGGCCACGGCTGCCGACTCACTTGTTTTCCTTGATGCTGTATAGAAATGGCAGTAATAGCCTATATACAGGGCCTCTGAGAGAAATTTTCACTAGGGGTCGAAGAGTCATTCCGGGCCCCCTCTGTCTTGGGCAAAACGCGTGATGTTTGCTTAGGCGTATGCACAGTTGCACACCATACAATAATAGTAGGCTATCAGGCTGCAATAAAATTATTATTTAGTGTTTTACGTTGTGCATATCATGTGAGCTGTCCCTCGCCAATTTGTGTATCCTGCATTGAATTTGTTTGTCAGTTGTTGATTGTGCTGTTGAGAGGTGTCGCTTGTACAGCTTTAATGTAAAATTTCAAGTTCATTTATTTATTTCTCTTGGACTTTTATTTTTAAATATATTATAACTTTTATGTAAAAATTGTATCATGTTTAAGATTTTTACCTAATTCGTAATTATTTCATTGAGGATGAGCAGCGTTTTTGGCAGGGTTGAGAAAAACCCGGGTTTTTTTAAAAAAGCCCAACCCGCCCGGGTTTTTTTAAAAAAACCCGGGTTTTTTTGGGTTTTTTAAAAAAGATGCAAAAAAAAGTAGATTCATGCTTATTTCACCTCAAAACTACTTTTTACGAATGAAGTACCTTTCACCATAGTTAATAAATATATACTATGCTTTCACTCACAGTACATGCTTGCATAACTCAATAAAATAATGCACTAGGGCCTGTAGTAGCTTGAATGTTGCATCATCTATTAATTTCAAGATCAAGTTGGATGTTGCATCATCCACTGATTTCTATACCAAGTTGATGCTGCCGTGGTAGAAATCACATTATTGCATCTGTTCATTTGCTTTAGATTTGAAGGCAAGGAGCGTTTATGCCATCATATTTAATATTTATTTTTATTTATTATTATTTTTATCATATTTATTTTTTATCATTTATATATATATATATTATATATAGTGATGGATGAGCAATTGAGCGATTACGTGGCCTATGGCCATTTAGGCAAATGCTCTGAAACAGCCATGCGTTAGAATCCAGAACTGTAATTGGTAAATAGCCTCCTAAATTGCATTTCACATCATATACAGACTACAGTAGAGTAGTACTTTCACCAGTTTAACTATAAGACCTTTTTGCATAAATGAGTTTTAGTGTAGTGTACACAAAGTGACATTACTTGATTTTTGTGTACTGTACAGTGTACAATATCCACTGCGTTTTCAGTTTATTCTTGGAAATTTACTTCACAATCACATCTAGGGGTATTCAATTTCGATTTGATTAAGGTGATATTCGAAATTCGTTTTCGTATCAGGCATATTCGAAATTATAGCTGTCCTTTCGGCTGAAAGTAACGCGAGTGGCGCGAAATCTGTCTTGTCGCATTTTGCAAGCGAAAAAAGACTTCGACGCATGCGCATCGTCGATCACGTGACTATCACACGCTCTCGCGGGTCCAACGGCCAGTCCTGCACATGTGCATTGAGAAAAGTCGTGCGCAACGTCGTTGTCTTCCACGCGCGTGCAGCCAACGGGAGGTGTCAGTTCTTCCGATAGCCCCGACGTTGAGCCAACACAGGCGATGAGCGAAGACGCCAGACCACTCTGACGGAACTCTTCTCCATGGGCAGGGTCCAGATGGAAGACTCCAACAACAGTGATGATGATGAAATCAGCTCAATCTCAAACGAGATTTTCTATTTTATGAAGCAGAATTAGCTTGCTTTTAGGCAAGCTGATCCGCTTTCCTGGTGGAAAGCAAACGAAGGCGAGGCCTGACCGTCACGAAGCTGAGATCCCGACTGACGGGTGACCATGTCGGTCAGCTTGTGTTCTTAAACACCAACGTGGGCCTGGAGCTGTAGACGTTATTTTGTGTTCTTTTTTCGCAAATTTTCATGGCGTTTTTTCGTGTTTTCTAGCGAATTTTCATAGCGTTTCTTTTAATAAAATCACATTTTGCAGTGTGGTGAATAGTTGTGATATTCGAAATCGAAAATAAATTGAATTTCGAATATTCAAATAATCGAAATTGAACACCCCTAAATTCACATCCTTAAGTCCTAATGTAAAGTTTGTTTTAAGTGCCTTGTAGTGTTTTTGTTCATTTTTTTAATTTTCTAATATAAACTGGACAAATATGATGCTCTGGGTTTTTTTATGGTTTTTTTTTTAAGTGGGTTTTATCAAAAAAACCCACCCGGGTTTTTTTGGGTCGGGTAAAATACCAACAACCAGTGGCGTACGCAGGATTTTCTCAAGGGGGGGGGCCATTGAGAGTAGCGTAGCCAAGAATTTTGAAAGGGGGGGTTTCGACGACTGGCGGGCGAAGCCCCACGGCATTTTCGCTTAAGATGACACCCAGCGGCGGGGGGTCTGGGGGGCCTCCCCCAGAAAATTTTGAAAAATTACTTTGAATTTGGTGCATTCTGAGGGCATTTTCAACAAAAATGTGGGTATGAATATTCCTGTAAAATGGTGCTGTCAGGTGGCATAGCAAAAGGATAAGATCATGTTTTCGGCATTTTTCGGAAATAAAGCTAAGTCTCTATGTTTTCTTGTTGTTAATTCCTGGCTGAGATGTTTGGTATTGGCAAAACTCGCTCTTTTAATGCAGTTTTGTTTAAAATTAGGCAAGTTTTTTTTAGACTGAAATCATCATTCCCAAGCATAAAGAGACTGAAAGCATCATTCTCAATATCGTGACGTCACACGCGTGCCAAAGTGGGGTTGTAACCCCCAAGGCCCACCCCCCCCCCCCCCTGGCTATGCCACTGGCCATTGATATCCCTAGTTTCTCACTACTCACTAATCACTATAATAGGCTTACAGAACACTATGCTACATTGGCATACCTGGGGTGGGGTAGGTGGATTGGGCTATGTATTTCGTATTGGCTTAGTCTAAAAAACAACATTGTTACAGTAATTGCTTTGACAGAGCAATGCAAAACATATTAAATGCCTTAATTTACGTCGTTAACTACTAAAACATTTTTAAGGGGGGGGGGCCATGGCCCCCCCTGCGTATGCCACTGCCAACAACCCTGGTTTTTGGAGGCCTCGGTCAGGCAGGGTTACCAGTCTGATATAAAGATGCCAATTTTCAAAAATAATGCATGATTAGGCTTTAATATCTGGCAACTTAAGTAATTCAGGTTTTCATGAAAATGCAGTGGAGTGGACATCAGTTCCCATAAGTTTTGATATAAATACATTTAAAGCAATGCCTTTGCGATGCCTTTGCTGAATTCAGTCCGCCCGGATAGCTCAGTTGGTTAGCGCGTGACTTCTGGAACAAAGAAGCATCAAGATAAAGCGGCGCTGGTTCGACTCTCGGAATGTGCGCTTGAGCAACGCACGTTAAGGACGGCTCTCCATTCAGCGGCATTTAATGGATGGAATAATTCCCCGGCAACAAGACTTCAACAATCGGAAACACTTCACTCTGTCAATCTCAGTGACCGGGCCGTGAAATTTTTTTTCCCACGAGATTTTTGTCTCATTGATTCTAGTCACTCTAAAAGTAAGATTTTCCGAAAGTGTTTTGAGAGATTGGTTGATTCAGATTGCGAAATAACTATTTGCCAATGAAATTGTGCAATGATAATAAAATATAAGCTTTCCCTAACCCTACTTTTTTGAAAAGCTCTTGTGCATGGCAAAAATTAATTTAAAGAAAAAAAAAGTTTGATTACGACGGGCGTCGAACCCCCGCTCTCCCGATTTGTAGGCAGAGGGTGAAACCACTGAACCAACCGTACCAACGAGAAAATGTTGCATTCACACGGTTTTAATACAAACTTTTACCAAAATATGTAAATGAGACAGAAATCTGGTGGGAAAAAAATTTTCGCGACCGGGCCTGCGTCAGTGATTCAAAGCCTCTCCAAGTATGCGAAACTGCCAGGATTAAGCTCTTCAAGAAGCTTTCCCAGTCCGAGGATAAAGATTCAATCAATCAATCATTCAACATTTGTGAGATACGGTATTGAAAGTTAATATTAACGCAATATTTGGTAGTCAGACATTCGGATACCAGTACTCCATCCCTTTTAGACCATGGTTGGATGAGTTCACTAATCACTGGTTTTCTAAAAACCGGGCTGCAGACGATAAATAAAACTTAACTTTTGCAGGTGACCGTTAGTTCCTGGGCTACGCCGTGTGACACACAAAAAAGAAGTTTCTAATGACAAGTTTTTGTGTGTGTTTACAAAGTAGGGGATATTTTGTGAACGAAACCGGTTTTTTCAAGTTTTGGTCATTTGAAGTGTGTTTAAGATACCTATATGCTTTGGCTCTTTTTTGGGCGACTTGCAAAAAAATTAGATTGTTTTAAAACGTAGTTTTTGGCTGGATAATTTTGTGGAATCTGGCAACTCTGCAAGGTTTGCTTCTTTAAATGTAGCAAACCTCGTAAACCTCACAAGGTTTGTACAATTACGTAGTGATGGTAACTACTATTTATGCCATGATTTTTAATAAGGTTTGTGCATTTTTCAATTGATAATCATAAAGTTTTCTCAGCGGGCGTCTTTAAATGTCGCGAACTTCGAATTCCTCGAAGGTTTCTGCATTTGAAAGCCTACCCCAATAGGTTTTCATAGTTTCCCTAAAGAAGATAGATTTAGACTAGCAGCAAGAAATGGTAAGGTTGTCTATAGTCTAGGGCCTCTAAGCCTATCTATTTTATGCGGGTCTGCTACTATTCGGTGAGTCCGATTCGGTGAGTCTGATTCGGTGAGTTCCTAACTTCTAACCCTAAAACGGCAATGATAATTAGGCTACGGTACCGATGAATAATTTAAAAAAAAAATTGAAAAAATCCCCCGTTAAGGGATCGGACTCACCGAAACGGGCCATTCCGATTTTATGCGAACTATGAACAGGTGAAAACCTCATCGGCCATCAATTGTAGAAACCTTTCTCAAGATTTGCTAGGTTTGCTACATAAGTAGCAAACCTTGCAGAGTTGCCAGATTCCACAAAATTATCCAGCCAAAAACCACGTTTCAAACCAATCCCAAAATCAAACTAATTTTTTGCAAGTAGCCCAAAAAGGATTCAAAGCATATAGGTATTTTAAACACACTTCAAATGACCAAAACTTTTGGAAAAACCGGTTTCGTTTACTAAATATTCCTTACATTCTAAACACACACAAAAACTTGTCATTGGGAACTTCTTCCTTGTGTGTCACTACACACAGAAACTACGGTCACCTGCAAAAGTTAAGTTTTATTTATCGTCTGCATCCCGGTTTTTAGAGAACCAGTGATTAGTGAACTCACCCAACCATGGTCTAAGGCAGTGCTCTTCAACCGGGTATACTATATACCCAAGTGTATACCAGATCAAAACTAAGGTATACAGCTGGAGAAGCAGTGGCGGCTGGTGGCTTCCTGAATTGGGGGGGCTGCAAGTTGGCATATCCAGGAATTGTTGGAGGGCGATATCAGACGAGCTTCGAGGGCGTGTCGCCGAAGGCGACACCCACGGCGGGGGGTCTGGGGGCCCTCCCCCAGAAAATTTTTTACGATTACATTTAATTTGATGCATTTTGAGAGCATTTTCAAAAGAAATTTGGGAGTGGAATAACAGTCAAAAATGCTGCTGTATAGCTTGAAAAGTACTAATATTTCAAATTTTTATATTCAAAATAAGTGCTAAATACAAAGGAAACTATGTTCTATGCACTTCGTCGTTTTCTCAATAGTTCGCTTAGTTTGTTGTCTGCAAATATTTATTGTCGATCGCCGGCATCGGGTACGAATGTCCATATACAATCCACACAAAAAAAATACACAGAAACAAAAGACAAACAGAAGTACATTCACAGCAATGACGCTGAAGTAAGCAATAAATTAATTAATCAGTCGTCCATTTCAGATCATGCGATCCATATCACACAAATTAAACGAGCGAAACAAAATCAATTCAAAATGAAACATCATACTTAATCTGTTCAAACACCCAACTATAAAAATAAATTTAAACTTTATTTATCGATGAATGTTGATATCACTTCTGTGCCATAGCAGCCATCAAGGCTAGGTAACGGCATGCAGATGATAGTGGTAGGTAGTTTTGTAGTAGTTTTTGTAATGAAGGAGGTAGTTTGAGTTGCGATAGCAGTCAGACATCATCAGGGAAGCAACAATACAGTTTGACGATGATTCATCATTCACATCTTCCAGCAAAAGAAAAGGCACATTTCCGTTGTAATGCATCAAATGTTACACAAGACTTGATGTTCACGTACGCTATAATGTTTGGACAAATTGTGAATAATTCTAAATGCATTATTGAATGCAACACGCAAGTGATTAATGTCACGTTGGTGATAATTTTCCCAAAGGTGACATGCATACATTGGGGTACAATATGAATGAAAGAGAACATTTTTAACTTCACTGGAGCTCTTGTAAAATTTTGATTTTAATTTATTAGCAAAACAGTATAATGATCGCACTTGTCGGTTTACATCCTTGTCATCACACATTGCCGTGTCAAGAAATACACGCAAATATCTGACGCTATCTACAAATTTGATTTGACTTACGTTGAGCCATAAAATTGGATTTAAATTTAACTTTAAGTGATTAGTTAGAAAACACATAGCAAACAACTTTTTGCAGTTAAAAACGATCTCATTCCAAGGTGCATGATCTTCGCACACACGCAGTATATTGCAGCATACACGCAGTATATGTAACCGTAACTACATCTTTTTTGGAGCACCCTGTATTTATATACCCACTGCTCCAGAACTAAAAATGCTTAAAAGTTAACAATTTTTATTCTTTCCTACAAAATTATCTTTTGCCAGCTGAAGCCAGCTAGCAACTCTGCATGTATCACAAAACAGAAGGACAAAATCTCAATTCTATCACAAGTATAAATGCCCACTGGATGGCAAAGTATAAGTCACTCATAACCATTAACCAATTAACCATTGATCTCGCTCAAGCCATAAGTCTCACATTTCATCTTTGCTACACATTACTGAGCATCACATGCAAAGGACAGCTGACCTTTATTTATAGATAAATTCCATTCGGCGACTTTTTGCATTGGCAAATGGTCAATTACCCTCTCATTGAAATCTTTGGTTTCAGTTATCAAGCTATTTTCTATTGACACCATGGCTAATGCAGAAAGTCTTTCAGTACACATGGTGCTGCAAGAAAAGGTTTTAATCCTTTTTAGTGACGAAAAGCAACGTTCTGGTTCTGCTGTTGACATTGGAGTGGTAAGTAAATTTTAGCTAGCTTTATTACTTTAAAAAAAGTTGATTGCATTCCTTCCAGGTTTAGCAATGAAAGCAGCTGCACAAGTCCACTCACTGAATGCATGTCATTTCTAGAATAGAGAACAGACAGCTCCGGTTTAAGCTGGTCTTTAAATAGCATAGGTTATGCTTCACATCATTTTTCTAAAGCTTTTTCTGGAAACTGTCTTGCACATTGTGAAGCATTTTTCAAATTAAATAAATTGCTTGCTTCAAGATGATTGGTGAACTTGAACCTTTCTTGACACTGCATTAAGACAACATCACATACTTCTTTAGCATCAATTATTTGGGATTCAGGCATTCTCCGTGTGGGTGAAGGTGACTCATTCTCTGCAGCAATGCCTTCCCTTACTCTTTGTATTGCTGACAGAAAATTATCTTGTGAGCACTGCACTTTAAATGACTCAAGCTCCACAGACTGCAGCTAAGCAAACAGTATGTCAACATGAGGCATGATTTTCGAAAAGAGATCTAACCAAAACACAAATTTTGGATCTATGAGCATTCGTTTTATACCAGCAGCAGCAAAGCCAGTCACTGAAGAGTTGCTTTGTTCCAAAGTTGAGCAGCATTCTATAAGTGCATCTTTTACCTCAGATACAGCATTCACTGTCCTGCTTTTAAAATTCCATCGTGTTGCTAATGGGCGAGGAATACGCCTTTGAGCAACTTAGTCCAAAGCAGCCATTCTTTGAAGAGATTTGGAGAAAAAACTTGGGATTCCCGAAAGACTGTTAAAAAAGACTCTGACACCGGTATTCTGCGAAGTGGCTTTTTGTATAACCAAGTTTAGCTGGTGTGCATAACAATGGACAAAGTGTGAATTGCTATACTGTATATACTTGCTTGATTCTTGCTTGCACACCATTTCTTGCACCATTCATAGCAGCAGCACCATCATAAGTTTGTGCTACAAGTTTGGAAACTTCAAGTTCCTGATTCCTGAAATAGGATTGAAGACAGAGCTTCTGCTGTCTGGTTAGCAGGATTAAAAAAAAAAATCTTTCAACAGGCTTCCCATGACTTTCATACCATAGTACAATTACCATCTGTGTCTTCTCTGAGATGTCAGTAGTTTCATCACACATGATTGCTACAAACTCAGACTGTGATATTTCTTCTTTGATTTTGCTTTTGCAAAGCTCAAGAATTGTTTCTAAAAGCTCATTTTGAATAGTTTTGGATGTACCTTTGAATACCTTTGCAGAATTAAAATGATTTTGGAAGGGTGAGTCAAGATTGGAAGCAAAATCAATTAACCCCATGAACACACCAGGATTTTTTGAGCCTTAACTTTCATCATGTCCCCTTAATGCCATGGCAATTCAAATTTGCCACAAAATTTTATACAATCTATAATCTTTGACAATGCTGTTCTGTTTTTCATTACTTCTTCATTATGTTTAGTAATGGAGAGTTGATACCGGTATCCAGAATCTATAAGTGTAGCAATATTAACTTTGCCAAGCACTGAAAGGCTCAAAGTGCTGTTCATGTAGATTGTAGAAAGTTGATCTACTATGCTTCTCTGTCTTTCTACTTAGATGTTTCAGGTCTTTCACACCTACTTTGGTCCAGGAATGTTCTTGATCTCCACCAAACAGTAAACAGGGAAAGCAAAAGAAATCATTTTCACTGTTGCAGCCACACAGCCAGTCATGATCATCATACACATTTCTGTTAAACTTCCTTGCATAAGGGTTACCTCTACTGGTGGATGATTGGGAAATGTCAAGGTTTGGAGTGGGTCTTCCTTGTGCTTTGATGCTAAGTTTTTCTTGTAAAGGCAACTGGAAAAACCTAATTTTTTTCAATGACATTACAAAATTATCCATTGTATATAAATTGCAAAATGTTCCAATTAAAGTGTAAATTATTATAGCATAAACCTGTTAAGACAAATGAAATCATAGTCAAATTTTTAAATGAAGGTAGATTCAGAGTCAAAATAAGAATATCCATATATATCACTCCTGACGGATCACTGAGTGGAGACAATTATCGTTAAGTTCCTTGCCCTAGGAAATGCTATACCAACTATCAATATCATACATACAGTAGGCCTACCAAAGTGGTCCTTCAGCAGCATGAAGTCACATGCTAAGATCAAAACTGGGCAAAGATCAAAACCCTAACCTTATTCCTAATCCTAACTTTAACCCTTACCTTAATTAACCCTTCCTATCTTTAATCCTAACTCTGGCAATACCTGATTGTAACTATGGCAACAAGTGTGTAAAAATAGCCACTTCGTAATAATAATAGGATGGAGAAAGAAAACCGGACATAAAGGAAACCCATCCTCATGCAAAAGCAGGTGTGGATGTGGCCCAGGAGAGCAAGGTGTTGTGCTCTTTCTATGGTCAGACTGCACATCACACAGTAGCCTACGACAATTGAGGTTCGAGATCCAGTTTAAGTTATTGTTTCTTGTCCTAGCACTTTTGTTTTCTTGCCCTAGTACATCCTATAACCTGTTGAATACCCTAACCCTACAGCTATCACTCCTACATTCATGGCTCATCGCTACTCTGCGAAACAAAACCTAACTTTAAAATGTCTGTAAAATTATTCGGTTAGGGAGGGCTGTTTTCCATGCAGCCCCAACAGATTCAAAAATTGCTGTAAAATACCAAAAGAGGTGGAGCTTCAAGGCTGTTTTTTAGCCAATCAGAGCGCTCAAAATCCAAAATCTGGGGCTGCAGAGAATGTTGTCCAAAAGCCATGTTTCCAAACGAAACTTTAAATATTTTCATTTGCGATCCGCAATTCATAAGTGAAAAAAGTGATCGGGTCAGACAAACACAGAGGAAAACATATTTTCCCTCTTTTCTCTTTTTTTCAGGGGGGGCTGCAGCCCTGCAGCCCCATGGCACGAGCCGCCACTGTGGAGAAGGGTATACGAAGGGTATACAGCTTAGATCTGTGATAGTGGAAGTCACAACAGAGACAGCAATTGGCATATTTGTAAACTTTTAACCGGACCTACTGGTGTGCGCCTGTGCGGTTATTACTCGCCAACCGGCTTTGCGCTTTTGAAACAGATACGCTCATTTTGGATGCGTGTGCCGTGTGGTTCGTATTTGACTTTGGGATTGTTGCGTCATTAATGCGCAATTACGGGCTTGTGATGAAATGACCTCCTCTTCTAAAAAACTTATTTGGCACTCAAAGGTACGGTGGCTATCGCGAGGGAAAGTTCTTTCCCGTGTGTTTGAACTTCGCGAAGGGCTTCCAAGTTTCGTGACATAATCTGGATTGCAAAATTGGCATACTTGGCGTCGATTTTTGATCGTTTGAACCAAGTGAATATCAGTCTTCAAGTGAGAGGGGGTGATATATTTCGGTCAACTAGCAAGATCAATGCGCTGAAGATGAAAATTGCACTCTGGAAAGAGAATGCTTTGTCGAGGAACTTCAATGACTTTTCTGTATTAAGTCAATACATGAAAGAGTCTAGCTGGGAGTTTGAGGACGTTTCTACTGAAGATAACTTGTCTGCCCTTATTGTTGGTCACCTGAAATTACTTGCCGACAATTTGACTACGTATTTTCCTGAAGATAACGACCAATGTCTGGAAGCAAACTCGTGGAATATCCAACCATTTAATGAAGAACCAACTGAGGATGAGGAATTATTGGAACTACGGGCTGATTTAAATCAAAAATACTCATTCCGAGAAGTGGATTACACAGAATATTGGGTATCTCTTCTTCAATTTCCCGAATACAAAAATCTCGCCCAAAAAGCCATTGATGTCTTGGTGCAGATGCCTATTAAATCAGCCCGTAGTTCCCATAATTCCTCATCCTCAGTTGGTTCTTCATTAAATGGTTGGATATTCCACGAGTTTGCTTCCAGACATTGGTCGTTATCTTCAGGAAGATACGTAGTCAAATTGTCGGCAAGTAATTTCAGGTGACCAACAATAAGGGCAGACAAGTTATCTTCAGTAGAAACGTCCTCAAACTCCCAGCTAGACTCTTTCATGTATTGACTTAATACAGAAAAGTCATTGAAGTTCCTCGACAAAGCATTCTCTTTCCAGAGTGCAATTTTCATCTTCAGCGCATTGATCTTGCTAGTTGACCGAAATATATCACCCCCTCTCACTTGAAGACTGATATTCACTTGGTTCAAACGATCAAAAATCGACGCCAAGTATGCCAATTTTGCAATCCAGATTATGTCACGAAACTTGGAAGCCCTTCGCGAAGTTCAAACACACGGGAAAGAACTTTCCCTCGCGATAGCCACCGTACCTTTGAGTGCCAAATAAGTTTTTTAGAAGAGGAGGTCATTTCATCACAAGCCCGTAATTGCGCATTAATGACGCAACAATCCCAAAGTCAAATACGAACCACACGGCACACGCATCCAAAATGAGCGTATCTGTTTCAAAAGCGCAAAGCCGGTTGGCGAGTAATAACCGCACAGGCGCACACCAGTAGGTCCGGTTAAAAGTTTACAAATATGCCAATTGCTGTCTCTGTTGTGACTTCCACTATCACAGATCTAAGCTGTATACCCTTCGTATACCCTTCTCCAGCTGTATACCTTAGTTTTGATCTGGTATACACTTGGGTATATAGTATACCCGGTTGAAGAGCACTGCCTTAGACCATGGTTGGGTGAGTTCACTAATCACTGGTTCTCTAAATACTCATTCCGAGAAGTGGATTACACAGAATATTGGGTATCTCTTCTTCAATTTCCCGAATACAAAAATCTCGCCCAAAAAGCCATTGATGTCTTGGTGCAGATGCCTACCACTTATTTGTGTGAAGAAGGGTTTTCCAGTCTTGTTGAGATCATGTAAAACAAACAAAACTCGATACTTGACATTGATTCTTTAATGCGGGGAGGAATATAGAAAGAGCTAACACCACGTTATGTCCAACTTGCCGAAACAATGGAACAACAAGCTAGCCATTAAATCTTCAATTTTGACGTTTTTTGCACTTTTGCATGCGTAGTTTCTTGTGCCCAGTTCAAGACCACTATAATCACTTTAACAAACAATTAATTAAATATTAGTTTTTTTTACTTCCTGTCAGGGATATTAGAACACCTGCTTCCTGTGCACAATTACACATTGCTATTTGTGAGGTACGGTATACGAAGTTATTAAAAATTGAAAAAAAGGTGTAGGCTACCACGGACAAAAAGGTTGAAGAGCACTGGTCTAAGGGATTGAGTACTGATATCCGAATGTCTACCAAATATTGCGTTAATATTACCTTTCAACATCTCACAAATGTTGATCGCAAAGGCATTGCTTTAAACAGATTTATATCAAAACTAACCATAATCAACAAAACAGAGATTTTGATATCTTTTTATTGATAAAAATAAAACATCAACACCAAACAAATACCATTTTCAAAAGGGTTTTAAAGAAACATGCACCTGATAAATAAAACGCCAAGAAATTAAAAAAAATACAATTAAAAAACATACCATCTGACAACCTTATGATTTGCGAGGTTTGCTATGTTTGCTAGGTTTGTTAGGTTTGCTACATTTAAAGACGGCCCTCCCTGCGAGAAGGTTGCCTCGATTTACGTATACACTAACATAATTCCGGCACAATTGGGATACTGCAAACAACACAAAGTCTCTTTGATAAAGAACTAACTGTCAGAATCGGAATCATCAGATCCTGTATCCAGTCCTCGAAATTAGCGACGGCACACAGCAATTGCCGTGGTAAATGCCGCCGCAAAAGTCATAATGGCCATTCTGCTACGGCAATAAAAATGTCGTCGCAAAATAAGCATTTAATTCGGACAAAAATTGTTCAAAATTTCTTCCTGTGTTATTTACTCGCAGCGGGAGTTTAATCAGCAGAATCATCGCACCAAAACCTCACCTCAGACTGTTTTACTTGCTGTGAACACTCACGCAGTCAGTCTTCGAAATTAGGATATTATTACTTCGCAAAAACGTTGACGAGGCCAAACGGCAAAAGTTGAAATTGCCTCGGCAATTGTTGTGAACGTTTATTTGTACCGAAAAAATTGTACCAAATCATGTAAAACAAGAAGAGAAAAATATATTCGAATAGTCTATCGCGAACGCACTGTTTGATTTGTTGTGATGTAACAATACCAAAAGTAACGATAAAGCGAGCAACGCGATACGCACGCTGTTACGGTAATTCACGTTGAATAACTCACGGGGAGGAAGAGTAAGTTAATTTTGGGTTGATTCAACGTTCAAGTCAGCACAAATCGATTTAATGTTGTCGGCGGGTTACAGGGCTGCGATTTTTGCCTTTTTCGGTGACGAGGTCACTCGACACGCGCCATCACTATTCGACAAACGCCGTGCCTTACGAAAAAAAAAAACGAAAAAAGGAAAATAAAAAGGAAAAAAAACTGAGAGAGGACTAAACGTCGTCAGGTCGAGGAACAATCGGGGGGGGGGGGGGGGCATCACATAATGCAATCATAAGAGTGCTGACTTACGTAAACTTTCTTGCCCCAGGTACTTCAAAGCAAGGTCTAAAAGCGACACTTCACACGAGAAACTCCCAAGGCGTCAGCGCCGCCATTTTAACGCTGCGGGAGAATGCTTTGATCGAAGTTCCAACGCCTGGCATCAAACAATTCGCCACACACGTTTTGTGCTATTCGACACAACGGGTTTCTTTTATAGATAAAATAACCGAAGTAGGCTACTTTAATTGTCAACATGTTTGCAAGTTTGGATTTATGTCTGGCTTATGCACTTGTTGTTCCAAGATTGCAGAAATGATAAAGCTTTGGTAGAGAGTTTGCTTTGTTGAACCATAGAGAAATAAAACATAGTAACTTTAGCAGGTTTAGCATACTTTATTTCACACAAAATGTAACATAATTAAATAAAATAAACTCAAACGTTTTCGACACGTACGTGTGTCCTCATCAGGAATTAAATCTGCAATACATAAAATGAAAAATCGTAAGATAAATTTGACTATGCACTGTAACTGTAACGACACTCTGGACTGAAAGCACAAATTGAACATTGATTGATTGATTGTTATGGTTTGTTTTATGTCGCTTTACAACATCTATGGTCTTTTAGCGACAGTCATTATTATAATAGCTATTTAGCACAGTTAGAACACAACAGGGCATAGTGAAGGGTGCAATACGACACAACACAACATAATACGATACAGTAGTTTAAACACATCATTAGTGGAAAAGAAATTCTTGTAGGAGGTTAGGCCCACGAAAGTCAGGTACTTCTTTGGAATTGCACGCTTGGTGTTACAAACTGAAACAAAATAAGGAAAGCCCAGCCAGCAAATCAATCGCCTTCCACACCGACTCAATGTCCAAAGACGCTGAATCAATGTAAAAAGCGATCGATCTCTGGCTGGGAGCAGACACGACACGGGTGCACTACAGTATAACATGGATGATTACAGTGATTAAAACAATAATTTAAATGAGCTTATTGCAGGAGTTTATAAAAGCCAGCAGATGTGTAGTAGTTGGACGATTTTCAGCAAAATTTTTCACCGATATGTTTATTCCATGCTTGCTCAGATTTTGTTCAAGACACTTCCTTTGAGTTGCATATTTACTGCAATGAAATAGAAAATGATTCACAGTCTCAGGGGTCATACATGTGTCGCAACAAACTGAACAAATGATACGAGAATGATTGCGAGTAAATTATGCGGTGGGAAACAGATCACGTGAGGTGTAGACTACAGGCATTGGACAAAACAATTAGAACACACACAAAAGGAACGATGAGCCACAGGCGAATAACTGCCGGTTGAGAGATGGATTGTTACGTTTGATTCTTAAGGCTTCCATGATCTTAGTCTGAAAATCAGATCTGCCTCGAGAGATGATTTTTAAATTGGTCGATCGAGACATTGTCAGTGCACGTTTCACAAGAGGCGATGTGCTGTTTAATTGCACTTTTAGTTGTTAGGTTTGGGTTTAAGTGCTCCCCGGCCCTTGTCAACAAATGTCTGGTTGACATACCAATGTATGTCTGGTTTGCGTCACGCAAACAACTAAATTTATACACAACATTTGAAGAAAGAGCAAAGGGGGTAGGCGACTTCAATTGAAAATATTGGTGCACTTTAAATGTTTTATACACAGGATGAATGTCACATGAAAATTTCTTTTTTATAAGTTTAGCTAGGTTTTTCGCAAAAATTGTTGAATCTTTTCCTAGGTAGGGTATATTAATGAAATAACTAAAATCTACTTCTTCAGGTGTGTCTTTTGGTTCATCAGCCATGAAGGTGTTTAAGACTTTATTGAAAAAGTGAAAAGGATATCCATTTAAATAAAACATGTTTTTTAATTTCTTGATTTCTTTCTGAAACAACTGATCATCAGAACACACCAAACGAGCACGAGATAACAGACACAAGATTAAACCAGGTTTCCATTTCCTAGGGCATAGAGCGTTATAATTTAAAAGCAAGCCAGTGTTGGTAGGTTTTCGCCAAATCCAGGTGTCAAAACAATTGCCTTTAATTTCAATTTCAACATCTAAAAAAGCGATGATATCATTGGATTTTTCAAGTGTAAATTCGATATTTTTATGTTGCGAATTTAAAAGATTGCAGAAATGTTTTGCAATGTGAATAAAGAATAGTAGACAGATAAACACGGCTGCAACTTGACTTCCATCCACTAAAAGGGTTTCTGTGATTACGTAATGGGCAATTTTGCATTCACAAAAGCACACAACCCAGCTGGCAAAACCCGTCGTTTTTACATTGATTCAACGTCTGCAAACGTTGAATCGAAAAAACAAAAAGCGAAAAATATACTAGAGTAGTCTATCACAAGTCACGACCACACTGTTTGATTTGTAGTGATGTAATAATACCAAAAGTAGCGATACGCATGCTGTTACGTTAAATCACGTTAAATAACTCAGGGAGAAAAGTAAGTTACTTTTGGGTTGATTTAACGTTCGAGTCAGCACAAATCTATATAATTTTCCTGGCGGGTTACATTGCGTACCCAGACAACAAAAATCAGCATTTTCACATTGATTCAACGTCTACAAACGTGAAGTCAATGCAAAAATAACGAATTTTGATGCCTGCGTAACAATGCCCAAGAAGAAATTTATGTTTGTTTTACATTAATTCGACATCTAGCGACTTTAAATTATCATAAAATAACGTTAATTGTTCAACCAGGTACCGGTAACAAATTAATATTTCACTGCGAGATGATTGTCTCGATTTACGTTTAGGCTACACTAACATAATTTCGGCACAATTGAGATACTGCGAGCAAACACGAGTCTGTTTGATGAAGAACTAGCTGTCATAATCGGAATCATAAGACGCTGTATGGTAGGATGAAGCTGTCGCATCGTCACTGGAATACTTGAAGATGCAAAACTGCCCAATCATGAACGCGCAATGTCATATGATCAGAAGCATTATTTTTCTTTTCTGCCGAAGAACTATTTATCCAATTTTGTACTACTTTTTTAACTTGACCCCGTAGCTTTTCTAATTCCGATTTGTTTCCGTCATAAAATTCTTTACAAATTTTGCAAAATACCACACTAACTTTTCCTTCTGTTTGATAATCTATAGCAGGTAAATTCCACTTTTTAACTCTATCTTCTTTCACGATGATTTATATTCGCAACGACACCGGTAAACAATAAGCATTCGATGAAAGAATAACTTTTGCGTAACAATAAGCCGGTATTTATAAGGTTGCAAACTTTTTACAGTTCACAAGAGCATTGTCAGCGCATAAAATAGCTTGCGTGATGCTCTGGGCTACCGCCGTGTGACACGCAATGAAGAAGCGCATAAAATTTCGTTTGATTAAACATTAAAGCATACGGCAATTGTCGCAGCAATCCAAGGTGTGTTGATTTGGCGACGGCAATGTTTTTGCCGTCGTAGATGAAAGCTAATTTCGAGGGCTGTCTATCGGAGCATGGAATGGCCGTTTCGGCTAGTCCGATTTGGCTTGTCTGATTCGGCTAGTTCCCTATTCGGCTACAGTTTTGAATCGTATTTTGTATTTTATTCTACAATATCGTTTCTTTTGCATTCCGACAAAGAAAAATAAATTGAAATGAAAATTGGTGCAAAATGTTTGAACTATTAAATTGAAATGTTTACTCACATAAAATCGACATGTATTCTAAGTAACCGTCATATATTAAAATTCTCAACTATTACAAAATTCTAAATTCAACGACGCCTTCTGTTTATTTAGAGAATTTTGTATTTTATTCCACAATATCGTTGCTTTTATAGTTGAAATTATCGAAGCTTTAGATGAGTGGGGTTTAGACCTCACCACTGAGATTTTAAATCATATTTATGACACCGGAAACATCCCTAGTGATATGGTACGTTCTATATTCATAACTTTACCAAAGAAAACCGGAGCAACAGAATGCTCACTCCACAGAACAATTAGCCTTGTGAATCATCTAACAAAGATCTTACTCTAAATCAGGGGTGTGCAACGTGCGGCCCGCGGACCAAATGCGGCTCGCTAAACGTGTTTATAATTTAGTTTAGTCTGATAGTCTACGTGCGAACAATTCATTAGAGTGGATTGTTGCAGGTTACATTTCGCACCTTCTGTTAAGCATTTTAGAAATCTCCCACCAGCAGCCACCGCTAATCCGATTGTATTTAATTATTTGGAATGTCAGTAGATCAGAGGCATAGAATTGCACAGGGAACAGCTCAAACTATAAAACCGTATTCTGACAGTAATTTTGTGAAGCAGTGTCTTATCGATGTCGCAGAAGAAATGTGTCCTCAAATGAAGAGTGAGTTCGAGAAAATAAGTCTGTCACGGTGGACGATAGCGAGGCGTATCGATGATCTTGCTTGTGCTATTAGTGACGCTCTCAGGGATAAGGTGAAGAACTTTGTTTCATGGAGTTTTGCGATCGATGAAAGTACGGACCAGAAGGACACAACACAGATGGCCATCGGAATGGCCCGTTTCGGTGAGTCCGATTCGGTGAGTCCGATCCCTTAACGAGGAATTTTTTCATTTTTTTTTTAAATTATCTGGTACCGTAGCCTAATTATCATTTCCATTTTATGGCTAGGGGTTTGGGGCTAGGGTTAGGGGTTAGAGGTTAGGAACTCACCGAATCGGGCTCACCGAATAGTAGCAGACCCGATGGCCGTATAGGTAAAAAGGAGTGGACAAAGACTTTAACGAAACGGAAGAGCTTCTGTCACTACAGTCAATGAAGGGCACGACAACTGGTGCTGACATCTGTACTGAAATAATTGATGCTTTAGAGAAGCTAGAACTGGACTTGTCCAGCTTATGCGGAATCGTAACTGATGGTGCTTGATCCATGTCCGGAACTGGCATTGGATTCATAGGTCTCTTGAAGTCTGCCTTGAAGGAGAGAAAAATCGATGATGACATAGCAATTTTTCATTGAATTATTCACCAGCAAAATTTGTGAGCAAAATCCTTGAAGTTTGAACACGTCTTGAGCATGCGGTTAGGCTATTGAGGCAGTAATTTCATTCGAGCACGAGAGCTCAACCATCGTCAGTTTTAAAAGTTTCTGGATGTCTCAGCATGACACATAAAGATGTAGGCTACTGTACTTTTTCGAGTTGCGTTGGTTAAGAAAGGGATGCATGTTGCGACGATTTGACAAACTGTGGAAAGAAGTCGTGAATTTTTTGAAACTTAAAGGGTACCCAATAGCTGAAATGGAAGACAAAAATTGAATATGCGATCTAGCTTTCTTGGTTGACATAACTACGCACCTGAATGATCTCAATACAAGACTGCAACGAAAACAAATCAGTGTATGCAAATCAAATGTATGGTCACATAAAAGGCTTTATAAACAAATTACGACGTTGGAAAGCCCATATACAGACAGGAAATCTTTTCCACTTTCCAACTTTGAGAGACTATGGAATGCATCCTGAGGAGAAAACTGAACTTGCGGACCAATTTGAAAAATTATTGTATCAATTTTTGGCTCGTTTCAAGGACTTCAAATCTTATTCTCTTCGCCATTCAACACAGACATTGACAAAGCACCAGCTGATATCCAACAAACTGATTGATCTTCAAGAGAAAACGGATTTAAAAGCAAAGTATTTAAAAAATGAATCTTGGCGATTCTTACTGAAAACTTCTCAACCAAGATGACAATCCATATTTGAAAAAATTCATGGCTTCAAAAATGGCTCTTTTTGGCTCAACGTATTTGTGCGAACAATTTTTTTCTAAAACAGAAGAAGTCGTCCGGAAAAGAATCCAGCTGCAAATTTCTTACTGAACTCGTTTAAAGTCAGTGTGACAATAAATTTGAATAGCAGTTTTCTTCAGAAGTTTATGCGTCTTAACTTATTATTTCTTCAAAAAGATAAGGTCCCCTAATAATGCCATAAGAATAACACGAATAACAGAAAAACTAATTTTTTGTGCCTGCAACTACTAGAAAGCATATGTTAAATAAACGTGCGGCCCGCGGTTTCACCCAGATATTTATATCTGGCCTTCCTGTAATAAAGGTTGCACACCCCTGCTCTAAATCATTATGACGAGATTGAGACCAAAACTACAATCGGAAATTTCAACAGCACAGTTTGAATTTGTTCCAGACAAAAGGACCACAAAAAGGAATTTTTACATTAAAAATGATAACAGAGAGATGTAGCCTATGTCCGATTCTTCTGTTTATTTAGAGAATTTTGTACTATATTCCACAATATCGTTTGATTCGTTTCTTTTGCATTCTTGCATTTTATCCAATGTTTACCTTTGAGTGCCTTCCCGGACGGCAAAATCTGTCATTTTTACATTGATTTCACGTCTGCAGACATTGAATCAATGTAAAAATGACGAATTTTGTTGTCTGGGTTCGTTCAAAATAAGTGTTTTACATCAAAACAACATTTTTCACTATAAAGGTTAATGACATAAAGTCTCAGCGAAAATGTGCCAAGGAAAAAAAGACAGTTGCCAAATAGCGCTTGACATAAAAGATGAAGTTAAAACCTAAGTGGCAGTTTAGAATAAACCTGGGTTTCGGCGTTACATGACCTGGAATTTCTTTGGTTACTTCCTTTGTTAAAAGTTATGAATATAGAACGTAGGCTACCATATCACTAGGAATGTTTCCGGTGTCATAAATATGATTTAAGATTTCAGTGGTAGTGGTTAGGTCTAAACCCCACTCATCTAAACCTTCAATAATTTCAACTAAGCTTATAAAAGCAACGATATTGTGGAATAAAATACAACATTCTCTAAATAAGCAGAAGGCGTCGTTGGATTTAGAACTTTGTAATAGTTGAGGATTCTAATCAGTGACGTTCGATGGCTTAAACCGTTGGGAAAGCAACTTGGAAATATGCTGCAGCAAGGTAGTAGGCACGAAGGGCGTAACCGTCGGGCGAAGCCCGAAGGCGTGTTGCCAAAGGCAACACTTCCAGCGGGGGCCTGGGGGGCCTCCCCCAGAAATTTTTGAAAAACACTTCCAATTTGGTGCGCTCTGAGAGCATTTCCAAAACAAATCAAAAATAAAAATTTGTCAAATTGTGCTTCGCCTATGTCGTGATCATACATCCATTTAATGTTTAGAAGTCATGAACAATCTTAATTTTAACGTTGCAGGACCAAAATCCTGTGTTAGACATGGAATAATAGTTGTCTAAATGTTTAATTCGTCATGAATGTTCATTCTCAGATATTCAGTTAAGCTTACACTACAAAAACTAACACTTAGGCCTAAACATTACAACCGCAAGCAATTTGTACAAAAAGCTGGATAAGTTTGCCTCCTGCGTATAGAAGCTTAACAAACTAAATAGGCTATTGCATCTGCACCTGAACGTTCATTGGCGAAGTAACGTTATATCAACGCTGTAAAAAGGGCAAAGGCATCACTATGAAAGCTAGTACAGTAGGCTAGAGTACATGGCGAGGAGACATCAAAAAACAGCAACAAGCTTATTGGCATTATGATGCTGTGCTGTGTACCGTGACGAGATACCATTCTGACGAGTTAGTCTAGTCGCTCTAGCGAATGTACGCATTGACGTCACTGGGAAAGCACAACTAACCTACCATAACCATAACACATCTGATTGGCTAAGCAGCTGGTGACGTTTGGCAAAACGGGTGAGGATTGGTTAAAACGAAGGCGTTTTTTGACATTTTTGAATCTGGAAAAGCAAGTTTGATAGTTGCTTACCTGGAGCCTCACTGCCTCAGTGATTGTTTCTGACAGAAGCGTTTGCGTCAATTGGGCAAGACATGCGGTTTGGTGAGGACTTAGACTACTCACAAGCGTTACGAGTAATTCTAGTCACGAATACAGTAATTTTCAAGTTAAAATAGACGTGATAAAAATAAGAAGTTAAACCTAGAATTCAGTCATTATATTTTGCATAGTTTTTGCCACAGGTTTCTAGAGTAGCGGATATGAAACTTCTTACTTATGGATCATTCTCTCATACAACCGTAGGGCGGCGTGAAAAAGAAAAAAGAGCAAACTCGTCAGCAATTTCGCATAAGTATGATTCCACCAAAAATGCCAACACAACGCATCAATCACGTGACCCAAATAACGCACTTTGAATGGGTCATTCAAAGCAAATGTGGTGTGTGCCACACGCACGCGTGCGCGATTGCTGTCTGTGATGGCCTTCTCAAAGGTTTTCCAGCGAGTTGTGATCATGAGAAAGCTGCAAAACTTAGACAGAAAGTTATGTTTAGGCTAACTGTTTGGTATGATTTTATGTTATAATTAATCATTCAGGCTAGGTTTTCAAAATTGTGTAAAGCAAAATTCGGAATGGTCATGTCTTCTGGAATAAAAACTGCTTATTCTGATAAGTTGCTGTTCGTCATTCTGACATTTCTATATTACGGTATGTTGATATGTAGCTTTGACAATGACAGTAATAAAGTTAATAGTATTGCGGTAAACGTAGACAACTAAGTTTGCAGGAATTAAAGTCTTAGTTTTCTGTATGTGTGTACTTCAGTCAGTCAGTGTACACTGTATCTTTTTTCTTCATAAAATGATATATCAATCTCTTCAGTCTTCACATATTATCTTCAGTTCATTAAGCTGATGTTGTTCTTGGCAGTGCTGTTAATTGATAAACCATGCATAAAAGTTCTAAAAAGAGAATTGGCTAAAAAGCATGGAAAGCTCTTCTGCTATTGGACCCTTCAAGGAGCTTCTCAATGTTAATTTACCAACACTACGTGAGATGTCCTTGCATTCTGAGCTTTGTTGAAGGTAACAGGCTACCGTACTGAAGTAGCCTACCTTATTACGTTTTCTCTGACAGGTTTTATTCAAGCTTGATCGTGACATGAAACATAGATTAACTGGTATTTTTTACATGGATGTAAGGAAGGTGTTAAAATATTAAATGTGAACATAATAGCCATCATGAATCAATACCATATAAAGCCAACCAGCAGACAGTTTTTAGAACTTTAAAGGTTTAAAATTAATTGCACGTTTACAGAGATAGAGTCCTCATAATGAAATATTTTTTAGGAATCTGGAAAAAAGGTTAATTATTTTCTTTTCAAAAGATGTCAGCCTACTTGTTATCATCTGCTGTTGTGTTAACTTATATCATCACATGCTAGTAGAATCAGGTATTCAGTCATCAGCGATAGTATTTTCGACAAAGTGGATTTCACAGGCAAAAGTGCAACACTTTCAATTAGGCTACAAATTGGATAAGCTTTTTAAAATGTCGTTGTGTAATATCAGCTTGTCTGTATGTGTATTTGTAGGGACTCAATGAGGAGCTCACATTTGATGTATTTGTCTTGAGGAAGACCGCATTCTCAAAAGAACTGAAGTTTGTCCTCTCCCAATAATATCATCATGGGTAGAAGCACTTCTATATCAAATTGGGCTTCTTGACAAAAAGACAATGTCAACAACTCTTCAAAAAAGAGTTTACAAAAAAGTGAGTTCTCACATATCTTTTCAGATTTTTTGCTCTAATAATGTTCAGGTTAATGCTGCACCCACTTTAAAACTTCTGCTGTCTTTTGCTGCTTGTGTAAACCATGTATTTATTTTTAATAATTTTTAAACTTATTGTTTCGTTTAATGTTAAAGTATTTTGTCAATTGCTAATATTATTTCAACTTTGTAACTGGTTATTGACATAGGAATAGACAAGGTATGTTTAAAATTTTCAGGACATCAAATATGCGACTTCCACTTCCAACAGTTGCGAAGGAAGTGTTGCAACTCGGGGTATCAGTCAAGGAGAAGCTGCTGTGTTGGGAACAGCAACACTTGTTTTCACACGTTACCTTGGATTAACTGAAGAGTTTGACAAACAAAAAGTTTGAATGCCCGCATTTTCCTGCCCATACTCAGGCTGTGGAATGCCTCATTGAGGAAGTCACTAATGCCTGTGGAGCTATTGCTAGCCATCAACGACGGGATAGTTTCGTTCGAGCGAGAGTTGCTTTGTGTAGACTGTAGAGTCTTGCCCAAAGCAGACGCGCAATCTGACTTTCTTTCCTTCTGACCTTTTTAAATCCTTGTTCTTCGTTTGTGTGTGCTGTTGCTCAATGCTCATGCCATTGGTTTGTCGGAGACTGTTGTTACGGCCAATCTCTGTACAAATCAAACGTCATATAAAAACCGTTCAAGTCTACTGAATATTACGTCATGGAAGTTGCTAGAAAATGTGCCAAAATTGCACCATTGTTCATAGACTTGTGTCAAACTTGTTAGGACTTGTTTGGGCCTGTTTAAACAGGAAATATTACATTAGCTTTAAACACCTGTTGAAATGACTTCATAATTGTCTTTCATTATTGCGTCACAGTACTGCATACGTGAATTTGAGATATTGCTATCTATTCTGGTCATTCATAAAATGATTGTTTGAAAGTTGGCCGCACATTTAACTGTTGGCTTAGTGCTTGCTAGCTGGACAAAGGTTCCGTCTTTTATCCAAGTAATCTGTTCTGTAGTGACAGTTTTCAGTGGTGTACGCGTTGCACCCCCTCGTTTTTGGTAGCCGTGGGCTAATTTTTACAGAAATACACTGTTTGAAAAGAAGTTCAAGTGTGTGTTTCTTCGGTCATTATATGCAGACGAAAGGATCCGGGAACTTTAAGTTACAATTTTCCCACGAAGAAATTATGGTTTACCGCTGTGACCATAAAAAATAAAAGACGATTCTCTGTCTAGTGTTTGGCACAGAAGCACTTGAAGGCATAAAAAATAAAAGACGATTCTCTGTCTAGTGTTTGGCACAGAAGCACTTGAAGGCATAAAAAATAAAAGACGAAGTTAGTTAGTTGGTAGGCCAAGAAGCACTTAGAAGCAAAGAAATAATAAAAGAAGATCTTATTGGTTGGTAGTCTAAAGAAGTAAAGAAAAGTAAAGACATTTCTTCTCAGTTTGGTACAGAAGAAAAATAACTTGACAATCATTGGCAAGAAAGAAGATTAAAGGCAATCCATCTGTGCTTGAAGATTCAAGTGGAAGAATCCAAGCAAGTTTTGTGGACGTTTGGACTTCACATACTCGTACAGCTACGGTATCGTGCATTTAAATTCTTTTTTGTATTTTTACGGTCTTTGCAGTTAAGTTTTTTATAACTACTGTAATTTGTGTGTTTGTGTAACTTAATTTTTTTAATTGTTAATTTAGCCCCAACATTTAATATGTCTACACTCGGTGGCGACAAGGACTCGACCGCCGTAGACTCGACTGAGTTTAAGCCTGATGATGTTCTTTGCGGTCGGGCAGGCCATTCTGGGGAGGGGCCCAATAACGATGAGGCCAAGTCAGTTCGAGAGGCCCGGCATCTTAGACGGGATATTTTGACTCAAATTGGGGAACTTTCTGTAGCCCTAGGTTCTTTGAGTGATAAGCAGGAACTGTTAATTTTTAGATCTAAGTTATCTACTTTAGAAGAGGAATTACGGCATTTCCATGCTCTCTTGAGTAAAATTTTTAACTCTGCAATCTTGGCAGAACTTCGTGATAGGGTAGATCCCGAATTTAACTCGTTAAAAAATAACTTCGAACAAAAAGAAAGTGAGTTCTCAGATAGGTTGGATGCTGACATACATCCTGAGGATAGCGCCTCAAATGTAAGCACTAGGATGTCTGAGAGCTCGTCACGGATAGTTGCACAAATTAACCTACAGCTAAGACGAGAGGAGCTCCAGATACAAGCCGAGGCCGAAGCAAGAGCTGCTGAGGCCGCCGTGAGAGCTGAGGCCGAAGCGAGAGCTGCTGAGGCCGCCGCGAGAACTGAAGCCATACGAGTTGAGGCCGCCGCGAGAGCTGAGGCCGTACGAGCTGAGGCTGCCGCGAGAGCTCAGGCCGAAGCCAGAGCTGCTGAGTTCGCACTCAAAGACGCTCAGTTGAGGGCTGAACAACGTAAAGAGGTAGTTTTAGCTGAATATCGTTCTGAGTTGGGCTCCCGGCGTAGCTCTAGGAAGGGCTCTTCTAGGCATTCCAGAAGTGAACATCAATCGCAGTTTAATTTACCTAACCTTTTCCAGACGCCTGTTCAATCTGTAAGTGGACCAGTACAATCCACATCTTTTCAAGCTGTTTCAGGAGGTCTCAGGGCCGCGGCTAAGGGTCTTCCGAAGTCTGTAGAGCCAAGGTCTGCAAATTATAACCGAACTCCTCCCCCAGAGCGTACAGGTCACGGGGCCGCCATTAGCAGTAATGCTTTGCCCCCTTCACAGTTTTCAGCTCCGCTAGTTTTTGATCGCCCAGCTACACGTAATTTGGGTGGTTGTGAGAGGCGTATCGCGTCTCCTGATTTTAACGTGTGTGAGGATCGTGATCGGGCTGTGCATGTGACTGAGCCCACTCAGCCCCTTAAGGGATATAGCTTGTCTTCTCCCGCTAAATCGAGTTCTCAACAGCAGGATTGCTTTTTTGAATACCAAAATAGTAGGACGTTCTTCGATAAGGCGGCCTTGATTGGTTACGATGGTAATAATATGCCATTTGTCTTCTTTAAAAATCGTGTTATGGCCTTGATGACAGCTTCGCCCTTTAAGGGAACTCGTTTGACTTTGTTGCAAGCAGCTTGTGTTAGAACAGCTGCACAAACGATTGCTAATTTGGTTTCTGACACTCCTGGCTTGTCAGAGGAAGACAGGATAGAAATGTCGTTAGCTCGCTTGTCCCAACGTTTTGGAGTTCGTGGAGGTCTTTTCGCAGAACCAGAAATTAGAAAGTATCGCTATGGTAGCAAATTGACTTCTATCTCTTCCAGTGATTTGAAAGAGTTTAAAGATGAATTGTCGCAGTGTTTGCTTTACGCGAAAGCTTATGGTCAGCGTGATAAATTAGAAGGACGTTTTGTTTTGGATTTGGCTAAGCGACTCACGTTTGACGCTAAGCAGCGTTATCTTGACTTTTTAGGTGATCAGTATGGTAGCACTGAGGAACCTACTTTTCAGAGTTTGTTTGATTTTGTAGTACGGGAGGAAACGCGCAAGTCGACTGATTTTAGCATTATGCTAATGGGCGATTCTGGTGAGTCGCAGCATTTTAAAAAGTTTGGCAAAGGAAAATTGCCTTCATGTCCGGTTAGGCAGACGTCGGTAAAACCCCATGATAATGTGATTTCAGGGAGTTCGCAGTACTCGACTGCTGTTGGCGCACCGCGCGGCGGTGTGGCCAGACGTAGTGACATGCCGGCATGTTTTTGTTGTTCATCACGTGGTCAAGTTGAATATCATTTTTTGTCTAATTGTAAAGAATTTTTGCGCTTGACACCTAAAGGTCGGAGAGATGTCATTGTGAAAGCTGGAAAATGCTTGAACTGTTTGCGCCAGCATATGGTTAAGGACTGTAATCATGCAAACAACTGTCGTCAGTGTGGGCCTAACAACGATAGGAAACACTATTTTCTTCTGCATGATTTTTATGTGACGTCACGTGATTCTCTGGATTCGGTCGGTAAAGATGATGCTGGTGCCAGAGTTCCTGTGCGTAATGTTAAGATTGGAAATGTTAAAGCAGCCTTTAACCGCGTTACTGCTGCTCGTGTTTTGAATCCAATGACTGGCAAATCGAAGTTGGTGTATTGTCAGCATGATCCTGGTTCGCAGTTGACCTTTGTTTCGAGTGACTTGGTGTGCGAACTTGGTCTTAAACCGTATGATAAAGCGTCGTTTAAAATGGATACTCTGGCTGGTCAGAAACCTACTTGTGCTGAACTTGTTAAACTCAACATTCAGTCGTTAGAGACGAATGAACTGTTTTGTGATATAACCTCGGTGGTTAACCCAGCTTGGGCTGACGATGTTAAAACTTTACCCCATAAACAAGATTTAAGTGGTTTCCGTCATTTCCATGACGTGAATATGTTTCATTTGAATGATTGTAGTACTGCAGATGTACTGATTGGCAATGACAACGCTTATTTGATGTGGACAAAAGAAGAACGTGTTGGTGAAAATCGCAGTGAACCGCATGCTTTACTCACTCCTCTCGGTTGGTTGGCTTGTGGTGGTAAGTCACCCTTAGTTGAAAGCGTTGCTAAAGTGTGCAGAGTGCAGACGTCTTCAGAGTCGGATGTCATCTCTGGCTTTCAGCGTAAAATTGAGTCTCGTGATATGGAAATAGCAGACCTGAATAAAGTCATTCAGGATTTGACTTTGCAAAATGAAACCTGTGAATTGTCTCGCAATGATAATTTGGCTAAAGAACTTGTCGAACCGAATATTGAGTTGAAAGATGGTCGATTTGAGATACCTGTTCCGTTGAAGGAAGATATTGATCTACCTAACAATTTTGTGTTGGCGTCAGATAGAGCTGCTGCTTTAAGGAAGAAGGCTTTAAAACAACCTGAACTTCGTGATTTCCTTACTGACACCATGAAAGATCTTAAATCTAATGGCTATATTGAGCGTGCGGGTGAAGCAGGAAATGTCAAGGGATTTGAATGGTATTTACCATACTTTGTGACGTCACAATTAAAAAAGCGCATTGTTTACGATGACAAGTCTGAATTTCGAGGAACTTGTGTTAATGATGTATTGTTTTCGTGTCCTGATTTCTTAAACCCTCTGGCAGATCTCTTGGCTAGATTTCGGCTGAGTAGACTTGGTTTCGTGGCCGATATGACCAAGTACTTTTTTCACATTTTGGACTCTTCGATTCGTAAGCCCAATTTCATTGAACTGCTTACGTACACAGGCAGTGCCGTTCGGATCGTGAACGAACGCCCTTTGGTACCTTTGAGTGACGACCCTAGGGATTTTACTGTCATCACCCCTGCCTCACTTTTGACCCCATACTTAGACCCATACTGTGCTGTTGGGCAACCACATGATCGTGACCAACTAAGAAGGGATTATCGGTTCAATTTGTCACTTTCTCAGCAGTTTTGGAGCAAATGGATCGATTTTTACTTGCCAGGTCTTCAGGGCCGGAAAAAATGGCTGAAAATGGCCGAGAATTTGGAGCCTGGTCAACTTGTAGTGGTGGG
The DNA here is from genome assembly GCF_918807975.1 of Aplidium turbinatum. NCBI lineage: Eukaryota > Metazoa > Chordata > Ascidiacea > Aplousobranchia > Polyclinidae > Aplidium > Aplidium turbinatum. The sequence continues at coordinate 26,687,712 of NC_137475.1, read as the reverse complement.
TTCTCTCCAAGACATTGGTAAACGTGGGAAGTATCAACTTGGGAGGGTGCATGAGGTAGTTCCACAAATTAGGAAAGGGAAGCCTGTGGTTCGTAGAGCCAAAGTTGCCGTCTGCAACTATGATGAGAGTACGGGGAAAGTAAAAGTAGACTACGTGTTGAGGGATATTTCGTGCCTCGCCCCCGTAAAGAACACCTAAGTGTTAGGGTTTGAGCCTAGTTTTGTCTGCGGTGGCCGACCCTTGTCTGAGCCCGGAACAGTCGGTTATTATCGCAACAATTGTATATAGCGTCATTTAGCGTGTACCTATGGTACCAATTTCATGTATCGTCGTGTTTATTCTTATTGCTGTTCATTCTTTGCATGCCCTTTGTATTTGCGTATTAACTTAAACGTGAGTGATTCAAAAAATTTGTGTATCGTGTGTTTTATTCATTGGCTCACGATTGTCCTTCAATTCTTTTTTAGTTATGCCATGTTAGACTGTCATAACTAGGGGCCGCTATGTTACGGCCAATCTCTGTACAAATCAAACGTCATATAAAAACCGTTCAAGTCTACTGAATATTACGTCATGGAAGTTGCTAGAAAATGTGCCAAAATTGCACCATTGTTCATAGACTTGTGTCAAACTTGTTAGGACTTGTTTGGGCCTGTTTAAACAGGAAATATTACATTAGCTTTAAACACCTGTTGAAATGACTTCATAATTGTCTTTCATTATTGCGTCACAGTACTGCATACGTGAATTTGAGATATTGCTATCTATTCTGGTCATTCATAAAATGATTGTTTGAAAGTTGGCCGCACATTTAACTGTTGGCTTAGTGCTTGCTAGCTGGACAAAGGTTCCGTCTTTTATCCAAGTAATCTGTTCTGTAGTGACAGTTTTCAGTGGTGTACGCGTTGCACCCCCTCGTTTTTGGTAGCCGTGGGCTAATTTTTACAGAAATACACTGTTTGAAAAGAAGTTCAAGTGTGTGTTTCTTCGGTCATTATATGCAGACGAAAGGATCCGGGAACTTTAAGTTACAATTTTCCCACGAAGAAATTATGGTTTACCGCTGTGACCAACTGTACAGAATTTGCTTAGTATGTTCGCCATCGTTCATTGTTGCGCTTGTTAATTTAATGCTGTTTACCTTTTTTTTTTAATAATTTTGGACTGATGCCGTTTGTTGATCAACTCATCAACGTATTCCATGATCAGCACTGTGCATCACCGTGTTGGCTTAGTTACGATGGCTACGATGGCTTAGTTAGCTTCTCATAGTTTCAGACAAACTTTCTGCTGCCCTGTAGAGTTCACAAGGGATTCTATAATCCTAAGTTATCTGTTAGTTTTGAGAAAACTTTGCTTGGTTTAAAATGATTGTTCAATTGCGGAATGCTTATATCCTAGAATAAAACCATCTTATTTCCTAGTAGTTTGCAATCTACAGTATCGTTCTTGTCTCATCTTCAATTTGTATGTGTACATTAATCATGCTTTAGTTATAAATAAAAACTCCGGCATACCATCTTATTTCCTAATATTCTGGTTTTGGTTTCTCATGTCAGCTTCAGCATAGTGCTTCTATTAAGGTTATGAATCTAGTTTGTTCGCATTAGAGAGTAATTTTTGATATATTATTTTTCCACCTCTAGCCCTACGATTGTATGCAGCTAAAACAAGTTTCGCATCCCGGTGTCTAGATATCTCTGGTTTTTGCTAAGGTAAGCACTGCTTTCCTTGCTTTCCCTCACCGATCGTCACTGATTCTAATATATTCTGCGTTTGCATACAGACGGTGACGTAGGATACATGTCGATTTGATGTAAGCAAACATTTCAATTTAATGGTTCAAACATTTTGCGCTAAATTTCATTTCAATTTATTTTTCTTTGTCGGAATGCAAAAGAAACAATATTGTAAAATAAAATACAATTCAAAACTGTAGCCGAATAGGGAACTAGCCGAATCAGACTAGCCGAATAGTAGCAGACCCATCGGAGCACGAGGTTATCGCGTCATCACTGGAATCAGTCACATCAAGAGGCTCATCGCATGGCTGTAAATCTACACTGTCTTCGTTGTTTGCAATGAAGCGTCCACGTTGTGCGGCTTTCGGGCTTTGATACCAATCCAAACGCCTCTTTCGTTTTCGTAGAGCTCCATCAGGATGTTGAGTAAGGAACAAATCTATGGCTGTGCCATAACGACTGGGAGGAATGATTAACCCTAACCTTACAAGCTCTCGAGTGCTTCGGCATTTCTATTGCCGACACTAATGCGCCATTCATGCATTGCCGTCGCTAATTTCGAAGACTGAATATATCGCATCAATAAAGTGTATTGTGATGTCACTTGCAACCTGCTTATGTCAGACATCAGCTGTTAGGTCAAGCAATAATGCTAACAATTCAAGCATATTCAAGCATAGAGTGTTGTTACGGACAATTTTCATATCAAACGTCATATAAAACCGTTCAGGTCTACTGAATCTTGGCGTCTGACGTAATGGACTATTGCTAAAAATGAGCAGATTGCAGAATTGTTTGCAAGACCTGTAAAAAATTTGCAGCTGCAGCCATGGGCGTCCGCAGGTTTTCGGTTAGGGGGGGTCAAGGTGGGTTCACTCTGCCCTTTCGGCTGGGTGCAAAATTTTTTGAAAATTTGACCATTACACCATCCAGACAATTTATCATTTTTATCAGTATTTACATTTCTACGAATTTTTATCAAAATTAGCCAGAGCAAAAATTATCAGAGTTATAGCCTATAATCGTTTTATTGGATACTATTATCGTGCTCAAGTGAACCTTGCGTAAAGTATAATATATACATTTGGGGTAATAATGCACTTTGTTTTGTCATAACTGTGTGGTTTCCGCAGCGACCGACCGCTAGTAGCTAGTAGTTCCAATAAGAGATAGTAAAGGAAGGTAAGAACAGAGAAAAAGAAGAATTTCAATTACGCGATGGTATTTGGGAGTCTATAATCTTTAAAAACCGGTCCATAAATTGAATGCTAGTTAGTAACTTACAGCCTTATTAAGATCATTTAGTTGAAGGTTTAGATCAGATTGCTGAGATTGGGTAGCCTTGTTAGCCTAGCGGACTTGCTAGCCTAATAGCCTACCAAGATCGTTAAATGCAATGAGTTGACCCACTCAAAGTTGAGTTGAGTTGATACACAGTGTATGATTATGTCACGCTTTGATGTATATCAAAAACATTTATTGGAAGTGTATCCAAACTTGTTGTTCGAATTTTGCTGGCAAGTCTCGGTGGCCGGTGCTGAAAGAAGTTTCAGCAAGCTTAAACTAATCAAAACATTTCACAGATCCACTATGATGCATGAAAGGCTTACATCATTAGCAATGATTTCCATTGAAAGTTCTTGTGTACGAGAGTTAGATCTTAAGAGCATTGTAGATGTGTTTGCTGCCGAGAAAGCTCTGATTTTTTATATTTTAAACGTAAACATATGTAGTGATGGACATCAGGAACTTTTTTAAGAAACGTAAACCTGACGCTAATTCTGCCCTGCAAGATGAGGCGGCACCCTCGAGCAAACAGCGCAACTGCAGCGATCGCCGCGGTGACGTCTCCACGCTCAACGCTTCAAAAGTCGCTGATGCTTCACACTCACCGATCAGCGACTCTGCGTCTGGTCGTACGCCATCGAGTTGTTATGCAACATCCGATCCTAAACCATCAACTAACAATACCACACCTGATCCGCCATCATCAACCAGCGATACCACACCTGATCCTAAACCATCAACCAGCATATCAATTTCTCACCTTGTTCAAGTTCGCCATGATTCAGATATCGGGAATCACGTCAATAACGTCCAATCCATATCCAGTGCGATGCGACACGAACTCTTAACTAATGTGTACACACCACCAAGTGACTATGATTTTCGACTAGACTCCAAGGGACGTAGAAGTTTTCGACATCCATGGTTACAGCAATATCAGTGGTTAGCGTATTCTCCTCTCCTAAGAGGACCCATGTGCAAATTGTGTGTGCTCTTTCGGCAGCCTATTCATCGTGGCACAACTGGCGCATTCATCAGTGCTCCATGTATAAAGTATAATGATTTCCATAACTCTGCTCGAAGCCATGTTAGTAGTGCTTGGCATTGTCATGCTCAGGAGGACGCTAACGAGTTCATCATAAATGTGAAATATCTGGAACGTCGCGTTGATAGTTTATTGGATAATGCTTTCAATGCCACAGTTGCCAGTAACCGTGCAAAGTTAGCCCCGATTTTGTCAAGCATCATCTTTTGTAGTACTCATGACATTGCATTAAGGGGAAAGGATTCCAAGTCCGGTAATCTGAATGATTTATTAAGTTTTAGAATTGAAGCTGGTGATGGAATTTTGAAAGATCACATGGAGCACGCAAGTGACAATGCTAAGTATACATCGGCTCGTATACAAAACCAGATGATAAGTTTGTGTGAAGAAACGGTTAGAGATGAAATTGTTACTGCAGCAAACACTTCCGTTGGCTTCTCAATCTTAGCGGATGAGACCGCTGACATTTCAGGAAAAGAGCAACTGGCTATTGGAGTGAGGTTTTTCGACGAAAAAAATCTCGTCATTCGAGAAGAGTTTCTTGGTTTTACGTCACTGAACGAAATGGACGCAGAAACGATTGCAGGGACAATAATAAATCAGTGTAATAAGTACGGTCTAAATTTAAACAAACTACGTGGTCAAGGATACGATGGATGCTCCACTATGGCAGGTAAAGAAAATGGAGTACAGGCACGTATTAGAAGCGAGTATCCGTTGGCAGTATTTGTCCACTGTTCAGCCCATCGCCTTAACCTCGTGGTCAACGATCTGAATGCAGTTTCGGATGTACGGAACACTATTGGAACAGTGAAGGCTATAATAAATTTTTTTAGAGAGAGCCCGAAACGAAGATGCCTAATACCAAACACGCCATTGTTATGTGAAACGAGGTGGAGCGCAAAATATAAAAGTATAAGACTCTTCGCGGAAAATTTCACCGAAATTCACAGGCAGTTGGAGAATTTAGAGCAGCACGAATCGAATGCAAAGGGACGGCAGACCGCACACCAGCTGCGGACCGCTTCTGGAACCTCTACTTTTGTAATAACGCTACATATCATCGCTAAGTATTCATCAATTTTGGAGCCTGTCACCCAAGCCCTTCAGGCAGTCCAATTGAACATGTTAGGTGTCAAGAAACACATTGACAAACTCGTATCCATGTTTTGTGATCATCGGCAAAATGCAGAAACACTTTTTGCAGAAAACATTTATACAGCGGCATTGAAGTCAGCCGAAGAAATTGGTGTCACCATATCTGTCCCACGGCAATGTGTCCGTCAAGTATTCAGAGCAAATACTGGTGGCACCAGTGAGGAATACTATCGCCGCTCCATTTACGTTCCTTACATGGACTCTTTAATCCAGTCTCTGAAAAGCCGCTTCTCAGAGACGAACATGCCGGCATTCATGTTATACCGACTGCATCCAGCGCAGATGGAGAAAATTGACCGTTCAGACTACAAAGCCCTGGTCAAAACTATACACCAATTCTACAACTTTGACAATTTTCAGCAGGACGCCATGTCGTGGTATGACATAACAATAAAAGAAAAATTTCCTCAGTCCGAAGACCAGGAAGAATTGGAATTTGTGGACTTGGTGAAAAATATGGAACTTTTTCCAGCTGTACGTCAAGCGATGATAACATTACTGACCCTCCCCGCCACTACTTGTACGGTAGAAAGATCATTCAGCACAATGAGGCGGGTCAAAACATGGCTCAGATCAACCATGTCTGACGACAGGCTATCTGGGCTGTGTATGATGAGTGTCCACAGAAGCCGAATAAACTCGGACAAAAATTCGTTCATCCAAAAAGTCATCGAAAATTTCGGCAAAGACCCACGTCGACTTCACTTTTTATTCAAGAACTGATTAACTAAACTGGTGGCTGATTATTCTTTTCTGTATGATTCAATGTTACGAACAGCTTCATTGAATTCATGCCTATTTTTGCATGTTCTCGCTTTTTCATTTTTTATCCAACAATTTTCCAGGGGGGGTCAGCTGACCCCATTTGCCCCTATGTGCGGACGCCCATGGCTGCAGCATAGCATTACATCATCATTAAATCTTTAAGTGCTTGAACGAGTGTAAGCCAAACTTGAGCAGGTGTGAGCTAGACTTGAACAGGTGTTAGCCAAACTTGAAACAGGTGCTTGAATAGTTTATCATTGCTTATCATTATTACGTCACATAAGATGCTTAGTTGCTTACGTGGGATTTGGAATATTGCAAATTATTTGCTCATTCGTAAAATTGTTGCTTGAAAGTTAGTCGCATATTTAACTGTTTTGCTTATTGCTTGCTAGCTGAACGAAATTTCCGTCTTTTATCCAAGTAATCTGTATTGCAGTGACAAGTTTTAGTGTCGTACCGTGTTGCGTCCCAATTTCGACAGCCGTGGGCTATTTTTTACAGAAATACAATTCTCGAATAGACGTTTCCAGAAGAGTGTTTCTTGTGGTCATTGTATAATAATAATAACAACATTTATATAGCGCCACATCCACAGTCAAACTATGCTCCTGGGCGCTGTACATGACAATGGTGATAAATAATACGGTACATTCAGTCATAATGTTCATTGAAATAGAACGTTTTCAAGCGAGCTTTGAATTCATTTGAATTTTCTGCTTCTTTCACACAAATAGGCAAACAGTTCCAGCAACTGGCAGCAACAACTGGGAAGGTACGATTTCCATATTGTGTCTTATATGAAGGGTTGTACAAGAGCAATTGATGTTGAGAACGCAAAGTTCTGGCAGGTTTATAATGAACAAGCAAAGTGTCCAGATAGTTTGGAGCAAAACCATGGAAAACTTTATAAATTAATAGACATATTTTGAAGCGAATACGATACAATACTGGAAGCCAATGCAGGGATTTTAGTATAGGAGTGATATGCTCACGTTGACGTGTTAAAGTAATTAGCCGAGCAGCAGCATTCTGAACTCTTTAAAGACGCAAAATAGTACAATGTGGAATGTTATTTAACAATGAATTTGAATAATCAAGCCTGGACGTCACAAGTGCATGAGTTAAAGTTTTACAAGCATCAACATTAATAAACTGTCTGATGGAACCAATATTTCTAAGATGAAAAAAGCAAGATTTGACAATGGAACTGACAAAGTTTTCTAAACACAAATGTTGATTTAATGTTACACCAAGCAATTTAATTGAGTTAGAAGAAGAAAGATTGATATTACTCAGGGTAAGGGTCATGTCATTAAACTTTGAAATACACCGTTTCGGAGAAAATACAATAAACTCACATTTTTTTTGATTCAGTTTCAACATATTATAAGACATCCAATTTGAGATATCAACCATACATTTTTGGAATTTTGACTTAATACAACACAATGAATCTTCATCAGTAACACGCAAATACAATTGTATATCATCAGCATATGAGTGGTATGAAAGCCCATGCCGCTTTATGATGTCAAACAGAGGTTTGATGTAGAGGCAAAACAGGACAGGGCCGAGAACAGAACCCTGAGCAACTCCAGAAGGCTGTCTTTAAATGTAGCAAACCTAGCAAACCTCGCAAACCTAGCAAACCTAGCAAACCTCGCAAACCTAGCAAACCTCGCAAACCTAGCAAACCTAGCAAACTTCGCAAACCTAGCAAACCTCGCAAACCTAGCAAACCTCGCAAACCTAGCAAACGTAGCAAACCTCGCAAACCTAGCAAACCCAGCAAAGCTTACGCAGGATTTTCTCAAGGGGGGGGGGGGGGGGGGCATTTGAAAATGCTTTTGAATCAAAAAATTAAAAAACGTCCATTTGGTAACAATAGCCGATAGCAGTGGTGTAGGCAGGAATTTTGAAAGGTGGGGAATTTTGACGGCCGGCGGGCGAAGCCCGACGGTGTCTTCGCCAAAGGCGACACCCAGCGTCGGGGGTCTGGGGGGCCTCCCCCAGAAAATATTGATAAACTACTTTGAATTTGGTGCATTCTGAGAGCATTTTCAACAAAAATGTGGGTATAAATGTCCTGCAAAATGGTAGCCTACTGTGCGGTGGCATAGCAAAAGGATAAGATCATGTTTTCTTGGGCATTTTTCGGTACCGTAATACAGCTAAGTCTCCATGTTTTTTTGTTGCTAATTCCTGGCTGAGTTTTATTTGAATGTTTGGTATTGGAAAAACTCGCTCTTTTAATGCAGTTTCGTTTTAAATTAGGCAAACTTTGTTTTAGAGACATAGAGACCGAAAGCATCATTCTTAATAGGCCTATCGTGACGTCACACGCGTGCCAAGGGGGGTTGTAACCCCCGAATTCCCCCCCTTGGCTACGCCACTGGATGATAGGTTACTGGCATAGCAGCTTGCATTGACGATAATGTTTTAATTTGCAACGGCTAGTTTACTCATTTGGATGGATGTTGTATTGAAAACAAACGATACGACATATCTTAACGTCGCATTCAATGCCTTACGTAGACGACGTAGTTGGCTTACTAAACCCAATGAACAACGCGTATTGAGGGTACGTTCAGTGGCGTACGCAAGATTTTGTTCCGTGGGGAGGGGGGCATTCGATATAATTTGACTTTTTTTTTATCAAGAGTTGCCTTATGCTACTCTATAGTCTGACCAAGGTTTAAGGTAGCTTATCTGTTGGTGAAATATAGACTCTCACGGTCTTTGCGTACGGTATGTCACTGTAGCCTACAGATACCGATTCTGAATATGAAAAGCATGATAGTAGGCCTAAACGGAGAAGTAAAAACCATAGCCTAACTTAATAGTTCGACCATGATAGGCAACGTCATTACCTTAATTAAAGCATAAATCGAACCACTCTGTGAAAGTTTAACTATCGAATGCAATTTTAACTTTAATCAAAAATTACCGCACTCTGAACTATACAACGAAAAAGAAGGCCTACCCTAAACTATTTTGTGGTGTGAAGTAATATTAATGTGAGTATTTCAGTCTCTAAGTATGAGGGAACGCGTATCACCAACCAACAGGTGAAGTGACGTAATAGACAAGACCGTCATAATTCTACATCATCACCGGTGCCATTTCTCCATGTGATCGTTGCGGCCGCGCCGGTCAGTCACGCATCGGACTTTCTAGCCATGAGAGCTTGTAAATGATGTGATTTTAACTATTTTTCATCTTCGCTTTGAAGTACTGCTATTAGGCTACTTCTCAACACAGAATCTTTAAACTTTAAAAATGGCTCGTTCATTACATTAGGCTACGTGACACAGAGTAAATTGTAAGACTTTGGGTATTGCATAGAAACAATTTTTTGTATGTGACATTATCGTTGGCCATTGACTTGATGACCTGTAGCCTACATATGTCCACTAGGGTGATATAGATCTCTGACAAATTGCCAAAAAAACAACAACAACAAGGCTGGTTTTGAGGAGTTGGACCCTATGTTGGCCGTGCTACCCACCATTTTATTGGTGAATACTCCCAAAATTCTCAAATCAGCTGTAACTTTGGAACTGCTGGTGCTAGGAACATAAGTTTAGTATCAAATGATGCAAAATCATAGTGTTTCTATCTGCTCTAACAGGACTTTTCGCATTCATCTTACTAGAAAAAAGTTATGACCACAAAACGTATATTTGACAATGTTTTGAATAAAAACGGTAGCGCAAGCACAAGGTAATGGGTAAATGCACATGCTGTACTGAATATGTAGGCTACAGATGACTTGGATACTTTTGCTTATTACATTTGCCATAAATATACAGCACAGTATGCATAATATACAGTCAGGGTTGCAAGTCGACATTGAAAAAAGTAGGGGATAAATCGATAGTCAAACAAAAAAGTAGAGAATAAAGAATAAGCTAATCGATATTAAACGCAATTCGAAAAAATACTAATCAAGCAGCATCTGATTTCATGCTGCCTACCAGTGTTCCCTCCAAGAATTTAGCTTGGGGGACAATCGCCTGGCTGGGTTTATTTCCCAATTCCTCCAAATTTGAGTTCTCTGCATGCAGTGCGGCAGTGGTTCCCTAGATATCACGGTTCAAAGTGAACCTTTTTACCCACACTATTTAAGTGGTAACATGAATTAATGAATATTTTGTATTGAACAGTGTTGCCACAAAAATATTGTGGGTAAAAGAGTTCACTTCAAGATCAAAATATTACATTTACATCTAGACTTCAAGATCAAAATGTCACTACACGATATTTAGTGCAGAGCAACAAGATTTGCAGTAAAAACAAACAATTCATGCCCTGCATGCAATTAGCACAAGTTTTTAACAAATTAAAGCTAGCATAATCAAAGTTAAATTTAGAGATTTTTCGCGTATCAACGATTTTCAATGTTAGTACCTTCCTGCTCAATCATGCATAACTTCAAACAAAATGCTTATCCTTGCAACTCCGCTTGATCGGTATGGTAACGTCTAGAACTTCACACAACTAAGGCGAAAGAGCCATGTCCATTGAGTCCTGTCTTTGTCATGAGTTACCAAGGGGGGTGGGGGGGGGGGGGACTTATATACCAGTCCCAGGTATACAAGTTCTCTCATTTTCGCAAACCATCATTTTTTCCCGATTAGTTTTTTTTTTCAATTTCTCTTTCGCCTGAGTTGTGTGATGTTCTAGGTTTTTCCGATCGATATTGCTCAATTGTTTTTCTCGCATAAGCGTCAAAATAGGCTATGATATCTTTGTCCGTCGTATGTTATTAAGTAGAATTAAAGGCTTGATAAAAGTCGCAAAACAATCGAACAAACAATATTGATTCAGTCAAAAAAAGTAAAGAAAAACCATAAACGATATTGGCAGAAAAAAAGACTTGGACGTAATCGATATTGAAAAAGTAGAGAATGGCGCTATCGAATAGCGATTTGGAACCGATACTTGTAACCCTGTATACAGTACACAATCATGACACAGAGAATATAAGGGTTAATCGAGAGCATGTTGGCAGTGATCTAACGGTACAATAGTGTGACTGGTAATACAATAAAAGGCTCATGTAAAGTACACACACAGTAGCAAGTAACAACTTTACTGCTCGACGTCGCATATACTGTAATTGGTGATGGGTAGACTGTGATCTGCCATGAAATTATTGGCAAGAAAACACCAGCACACAGATTGATATGATCCATACTGCTGCATGTGCTAGACTACCAGGACTACATTGAGACTTCAGCAAACGGCACAAAAAGGTGAACATGTCAATCTAGTGGGAATTGCTTCTTGCTGTTGAGTTCTTACATGATGTTGATGAGATCGCACCTTCTGACGAATCAGCTCATCCCTTCTTTCAAAACCTACAACAGATAAGCTTGCTTCAGTCACAAGCTTAACGTGACGCTCCACCGCAGATAATCCAGCCGCAGAGGTTCATCGATGACATTGTCAAACTGTTGATCTGTTAGCGATCTTATGATAGGTGGCTCAGGCTTATGAACTGTGCCAAGCTTTACAAGTTGGTGATATGATTTTACTTTAGTGTTAAGCTGTGGCACAAGAAATCTGCATATTGCAGGTGGCACCGCTGGTGATTTTTTTCTCAGCTTTTGATTTTCATCTTCTGCTTGTTGTGAGGAGCCAACATGATTCTTGCTTTGCTTTTTCTGTGCTTGTGAACATAAGGATCTCCGTGCAATACTTTTTTAACCTGTTTTCTTGTTACCACTTTAAATCTTCAACTGCAGTTAACAAACAGAACAATGTATATACCGGTACTTTCTATTCTAATTAGGCACCTGTAGGAAGCAGCATAAAGACAATCATGAATTAATTATCTGGTTAAAAAATGCACATACTTACTTTAGCCAACATTCTGTAAAATTGGTGCAGCTTCAAAAGTTTTTCCCCACTCCACCCTGAATTGTCCACTTTAGATTATGGAAATGGTTGTTTTTACATATTTTTGGATGTTTTTATGACTGAAACTGTTCTCTAAAAAATTAAGTGATGAACTTATTTTTATTTGCAGATTTGAACGTGTATGAAGGGCAGCTGTAAGACCAGTATTGAAACTACATCAATTGCAGGGGAGGAATGCAACACCATCTTCAGGCAATTACAATGCAATTTATGGATAAACTTTGCATTTGCCACAGCGCCAATGTAATGGAAATAAACTAACTACAATTGAATGAGGACAAGATACAAGACACAGTTTATTGTTTTCGGTTCACAAAGTGTGTTGCTAGCCTGCACTTGGTCTTCATTGGACTAATGCAACCGACATACTTTCAAGTTTATGACTTGGTTCGATGAGGGTGGCTCGTTTTCGAACTTTTTTTTTTAATTCTCTCGAGGTAGTGGGGAAATGGTGCCAATGAGTGAGAAAAAAATCATGACAAAAATTTGAGATTCGTAACAAATTGTCTTCAGCCTCCTCATGGGGCTCAAAAATCAAAAAATGGGGTCAAAAACGCAATTTTTTCCAAACCTATTTTTAGTTTGGGTAGATACAATATTGTTTAGATATATTTAATTTACCTAAGAAAAAAATTGGAGTCATTTAAACTATTCCTTCAGCTTCTGAAAATTCCCATTTTGCTGAAAATTTTGCATTTTTGTGTGTGGTTACATCATACATAATTGCGTTAGACATTTTGCCAACTTTTAAACGTCATTGCATTTCTTTTTATAGACCTGCCCTGAGCTGTTGCGTCTTTTTTTTAATGAAATTGGGTTAATTTGGTAGGAAAAAGTGACGTCTTTTATTTGAATTTACGTCACTGACGAAGTTTGTCGTTATGTAACCACAAACAAAAATGCGAAATTTTCAGCAAAATGGAAATTTTCAGAAGCTGTGAGGAAGCTGAAGGAATAGTTCAAATGACTTCAATTTTTTTTTTAGGATAATTAGATACCGGTATATCTAAACAATATTGTATCTACCCAAACTAAAAGTATTTTTGGAAAAATTGCGTTTTTGAGCCTTATGAGGAGGCTGAAGACAATTTGTTACGAATCTCAAATTTTGTCATGAGCGTTTTCTCACTCATTGGCAATCTGGTTTTTTTTTTTTCGCTGACACTTTTCGGTCATTTGTCCGAAATGACTTGAAAAAATTCGGTCATTTTTTAGTTATTTCGGTCATTTTTCTGAGGAAAATATTTCCTTTCAAGTAGCTGATACAAACCAAAATTTGCACTTCCTGACTAGCTACAACATAGGCGCCAACTTTTTATGCTGTATTGATACATAAAACAATAGATGAACTAGCGATCGGCAGCAGGAAAACACTTTTTGAATGCAAACCGCAACAGCTTCGCGATAAATAATCACTAGAACGAGTAGCGATGCTACAATTCCACACCAGACAAAATCTGTCATTTTGCAGACGTTAAATCAATGTAAAAATGACTGATTTTACTGCCTGCGACATAGCAAAACTCTACCATTTTGTGTCGATTCAATGTCATCAGATGTTGAATGCACCCAAAAACAACATAATTTGCTACGTAGACGGAGCGTGCGTTTAGCTTTATGCGCTTGCAAACAGACTCGATGTTGCTTTCGAAAGTCGAAACCTCTGCAGTGAATTGTCGCGGCAGTGAACCGCTCGCTGTGAAAATGAACTTGAAGTCTCGGCACGACGTAAAAACCAACCAACGCAACAAGGGCTGGTACAAACCGCATTGCGCACATGCGGAATAATCAACGCAACAACGGACTCGCGCTAACTGCATGGCGCACACACGACCGTTGCCATAAAAACCGGATCAATTTTTGTTTCATCTGCAACACGAAAACAGGTCAACCATAAAGTTGAAAGCAGGTCAGTCATAAGTTGCGATATTGTAGTGAAAGGGAGCTATAATCAAACGTCTCTCCGTAACTATTTTTCAAGAGCTGTTTACGGATGTCAGCAACTTCTAAATTTATTCAAGGTGACGTGCTGTTGAATTGATGTAAACGTGAATGATTTTACTTTCAACAGGTACATTTTCAAGCGTATAATCAAGTTAGTATTTGCATTCCATTTTCAAGACATTGTCATTCCATTTACAGCATACCTTTTACTTTTTAGTAAACCTTTTCGTCTCTTGTTTCATGGTAATAAATCTAATTCGTTGCTAAACTTTATGTTGTGCTTAGCTTAAAGAGTCGCAGTCCATCAACCGCTAGTTTACGCAGACGCATGGCATGTGTTTGCTTAACCGAAGTGGTCGAGTTTTGTTTATAATAATTAACGGTAGGTCGAACCTAGCGATAACTCCGAGTGTGGCAATAAAAGCAATCGTAGTGTGACGACATAATTATGTCATCCATCTGCGTGACATTTTGCTGAATTTACGTTGCTGCTGATGTAACACGCTTTCGCCCCCACGGCCAAAAAAATAGTTAGGCGCCTATGAGCTACAACATTAAGTTTCGCTGAGAAACGTTGTCGTGTTTTATCTGAGAAAACTTTCTTCAACGTTCATCAGCGAAACTCAACCTTGCAACACCCGAATTGACTATATATTTTTCGGACATTTTGACCGAACTGACTATATTTTTTTCGGACATTTTGCTAAAAAATCGGTCAATGACCGATAAATGACCGAAAAAAAAAACCCAGGTTGGCACCATTTCCCCACTACCCCGGGAAAAGTTAAAAAAAAGTTCAAAAACGAGCCACCCTAATGTATATACATCAGGGTTATACATGTATATACATCATCAAGTATCGTGGTAAAACTGGGCCTTTTAAACCATATGTATTTTAAGAAGATGTTTCAAAATGGTAACAGCCCTGACATGGTGGAAATTTCAGTTTGAAAATCAGTAATGACTTATTAAAGGTGGCAAGCTTGAGTTTATGTACAAATTTCTCAATGCAAAATAAAGTATTATATTTGTTCATCTGAACGTTTATTGTTTTGGTCCGTATTACACTCAGTACGACTGTATTAAACTGTTGTTACAAAAAGTCTGATTGTATATATCTAATGAGCAAAAAACAAAGTGATGAGTGCTAAAGAATAAGGAAAAGTCTGAGTTTGCTTGTAAGTCTGGTGAGATGGGTTCTGGTCTCAATCCCAATGTTTAATTAGAAAAACGATACAATTAATAGATATAGTCGAAGTAATTGACCGGTCAAAAATAAACTTGTCACTAAAATAATCTCTTCCTTGAATTGCGCATTCTGAGAGGAACGCCAGCCGAAATCAACACCAAAACTCTACCAAATGATGCTGTAACAGAGGGTGAAAAGTTTATGTATATATAAGTCACATAAACCAAAAGAGTTGTAAGAATAGTGTCGGCTTATAATGATTAGTTCAATCGTAGGCTTCACTTTGTCATCAAACACTTTTTGCACAAAATACAACACAGTACTTATCTGATGTTCATATTAGATGTGAGGTGCACGCTATGCGTAGAAACAAACATTCCACATTGGTTAACAATAGGCTACTGGTAAGCAAAACGTCAAACAAAATTGCTTATCACAGCCTCTGACTAGGGTAATGTTAGCAGCAAAAGTGTTACATGGCTAAATGTATTTGATCAAAGAAACTCATCTTCTTTTAATGAACTTTTCTACAGCTTTTCAATCGCTCAAGGGTAATTGCTCCCTTTGCTTACCCCACCCCCTGACTACGCCTCTGCTCTGATATGTTGTAAAGTTACTGCAGTGTATGTAGAAAGATGTCAGAAATGCAACGGTTCCTGGAGCCAACTTTACAACATGTAACAACTTAAATGCAAAAAGTACATTTTCTGCATTAAAAAATAAAACACAAGCACAGCATTGATTGGTGATGATTTCAGATGCAATTCGTGAAATACAACAGATTATTATGCACTTATTTATAAACCACAATTTGTCTGCACTGAGATTGGAAAACACTATTTATCACTCAGTAAGAGGTAAAGAAATATATATGTACTATTTATTCAACTAACAAACTCTCCCATTTGAAATTTCAACATCTGCTAGTATAAAATTACGAGTCCACGTCTTTTAGGCGCAGACAGTTAGGCGCTGGTCAAATAGGCGCGCACTTTGTGGCGTCTGGATATTTAGGTGCGGAGCACTGTGGCGCCCGTTCATTTAGGTGCTATTCCTAGTAAAGTCTGCAGATTGTATCAGCTTGGCAGGAAGGGCAATGTTTTTCTCACAAAATGTTATATTGAACTGAAACATATGTTGTTTTGTTAATGCGTGTGTGGAGATGAGGTGCGAGACAACGTTCTACTACTCTTGATACTAGCACATCTCCGTAGGACAGTGGTTCTTAACCAGGGTTCGATCGAACCCCTGGGGTTCGACGAAGCTGTTTCAGCGGTTCGGTGCGAACGTCCTCTGAAAAATTAACACATGGCCTACTGAATGGTATATCAGAGAATATTTTTGGAAAATATCCGAAACTTGATTGCGGCTTACAGGATGGTAAATAAACTCCATTTTCTCAAAACATGAATTTCCTCATGTTTGCTTTTTGCATGGAATGGCAGCAGGGCTCTCCGCTTTGAGGAAATTTCCTTTAGTTTAAGGAAATTTAGTTCTATTTTCAATTTTTTTTCAACAACAACAGGTATAAACAGTCGGACACAGTCCATACTTGAATTACATTATCGAGCTTTACTAGGAATAGCACCTAAACGAACGGGCGCCACAGTGCTCCGTACCTAAATATCCAAACGCCACAGTGTGCGCGCCTATTTGACTGGCGTCTAACTGTCTGCGCCTAAAAGACTTGCTCCCAAAATTACGCCCACTTCTTGTTTTGTAACGTCGTTTGCTTGGAATTCTTAATGTTTGTTATCTCACAATACTACACTTGTCTTGTGACTACATTCTAGTAAATGACCCGGTCTTAGCAGCTTTGGTCTCTGTTTCGTTGGTAAGTTGAGCGCAGCTTATTAGTGTTGCAAATTGGAATTATCTCTCATAGTCAGTCAATATTAGTGCAGTTATCTTCGTTCAGATGCATTAGATCGTTTCCTGATGAAAACATACAGTTTTGTACAAAACGTTTGCATTCGTTAATTTATGATTTGTCAGCATTCCACAATTACTTCTCTCCCAAAGGTACCGTATGCTAGATATGTAAGGTATGCTACGAAAGATCAAAAATGTGTGACACTCTAATTAATGTATTTTATGCGTTCCCTTTTTCTTGCCGCTGGTAGAAGGAGGTTTCTTTGTCATGAACCGTCCATCAGTAGATGATACCAAGTGGCCTAATTTTGGTGAAAAAT
Organism: Aplidium turbinatum; assembly: GCF_918807975.1. NCBI lineage: Eukaryota > Metazoa > Chordata > Ascidiacea > Aplousobranchia > Polyclinidae > Aplidium > Aplidium turbinatum. The sequence continues at coordinate 26,670,461 of NC_137475.1, read as the reverse complement.
TTAAGAAGTTGTTGAAGAGTTTCTGTCTTTGTTCCAAAAATAGTGCTGACCAAGCACTTGGTGACACAATGTAACTTTTGTACTGTGATGCAAGTGTGTATGGTCCTGTGCATACCAGTGCTCGTTTAACATCTATGTACATAGTATGAATCATGTCATAAATTAAGCTTATAAGCTGTGGGAGTTTTTGTTTCTTCCATTGTGTAATTACCTTCAACATAAAATTAGCAGATTCACAATTATTGTTTGTCCACCCTTGCCGCTGCTTTTGGTAATATGGCCAAACTTTCATCTGCAAATTTGGTACGATCCTGCTCTTGAGATAAGGCACAGCTTTTGGCAACTTTGCTTCACAATATGCCAATGCTTCATCTTTTTTTAAAGAAAATGTAACTTCATCGTTTTCTTCAATGCTTGCAAACACAAGCTTGGACAAAACAATTCTCTCTTCCTTACTCGCACCTACTTTGTCAGACAAATACATAAGTAAATTCTTTTTTAAATGGTTCAAACATAGTACATGTTTCGCTTCAACAAAGTTATCTAAAAATGCTTTGTGTATGGCAGTTTCATCATCAGTTCCTACTATGATCTTGCTACAGTCTGCAAACAGACCACGGACATGATGAAAAAACACAGAAAAATTAGCAGTGGTAGAATGCAGATGGAGAAATATAGGTCCAAAAAATATGGGATGTGTCTTTGTACGAGTGCTTATCACACTCAAGTTTTTAAACACTAAAACAGTTGCAAAAATATTGCCCAAGTTATATGTTTTATCAATCCCCAGTATTGTTTGTCCAGAGATGCAGAACCTCTTCATATCTTTAATCTGATCACATGTGTACAACACTGCTGAAAAAGGTTCTTGTTTATTGTATCTGACTTCCTGCACAAAGGGGTGAGTTTGCAACATATTTAAAACGGTTATATATTCGTCTGCAACATTGACAATAGGTTGCTTTGCACCTTCTTTCTTCGATTTCATGAAGTGCTTGATGTAGTGCACTTGCTGCTGATTTCTTGGGGGAGCAGTTAGTTCATTAGAGCTTTCTAATGTAGCTTTAACATAAGCTTTTTTAGGTGGTAAGTCGTTAAGGTATGCCTTCAGTTTGTGCATTGTTTTGTGATCTGTTTTAATATATGTTGTCTCATTGTGTAAAGCGTTTCCATGTTGTGTTTGACCAGGAAATTTTCCAATGTATTCATATATAGCAATAGGAGAGGCACTGCCTTCAATCCAAGTAATCTTTCTGGTATAAGTTTTGTCCAGCTTATGTTTACTGACATACACCCCCAGTGTTATGATGTCTGTTTTTTGTGGTTCTGGTATGATCGGTTCATATATACACTTTACACCTTCTTTTTGTCTGTAGCAAAATTTACCTTGAAACTTGACAATAAATTTGAAGTCTTCATGTTTAAGAAAATGTGTGTAACTTTTTGAACCTGAAGCCCATGCACCACAATCATCACTATAGTCACAAAATTGGCCATCCTTCCGTCTTTTAACGTTTAAGGTATTGTCCACAAGGCAGTATACCAGGGCCCGATTAACCATGAGGCACACGAGGCACAGGCCTCAGGCCCCCTGGCTTTGGGGGCCCCCAATTTTTTTACCTTAGTACCGTAGGCATCAATACTTTTATAGGTTTCAAGCAGTGCCGTGTAAAGGGGGCCCGGACCACGGGCCCACCATCTCAGGAGCCCACAAATAATAGATTTTTGCACTTCAGTAAAGTGTTTTTTGAGTTGCTAAAGTTCACTGCATGTACTTGTCCATTAAGAAGATGATTTAGGCCCTTATTATACTAAAACATCTCAAATTTGGGCCCCATTATACAAATTTGGGCCCTAACTACAATGAAACATCTCTAAAAACAAAGTTAAAATGCGATAACGTTAGTAACATGATCTGCAGAAATGCATTTAACATATAACAGGTTTGATGCAATTGAATATATGAATTCAAAAAGGGCCCAATTGCCACAAAGTGTTTTTGGCACAACTGTTTTGATTATTTTGGTCATTTACATTTGTGGTGAAACTTTGATAATGATTATATGCTTAAACATACTGGTAAGAAGCATCATACCTGAAAAGTTCACTCAGTGAGGATTCTGTGGAGAAACTATAAAGAAGTTGAAGTGCAATTGCTGTAGTTGGGCCCATTTCAAAATCAATGTAAAATTGATAGGGTATTTTTTATGTGTTTACTGATATGTTTGAAAAATTTGGCTGTTTTTTTTAAGTATCATTTAGTTTAGAAGACATTGAAAGAAATCGGAAAGCACAAATAGTGAAATAAAAAAACAAAACTGGAGGGCCCTTTTTGAATTCACATATTCAATTTCTTTTCATTGAAAGAAATTGGAAAGCACAAAAAATAAAATAAAAAAAATGGGGTTAAGCCCTTTGTGAATTCACAGATTCAATTTATTTTCACCAATAAAAGTGTTTTGTTTTAAAAAGTTGTTAGGTGTAAGCAAAATAGCATTTCAGATAGTTTAATTATCATTTCATTTTTAACATTTACATACAATACCATAATTATAAATATCCTTGACTAGTGATGTTGCGAGCAGGAAAAACCTGTCCTGTACTTTTAGCAGAAGCGTTCTTCTGTATTTAATTTTTCTGAATATATGCACATGAAATTGCTCTTATCTTCAAATACCTTATAAGCCTGGCATGTCACATGTTGTACGGTACAAACAAAAATCATTCTTAACACAAGGACCTGTTTATTCTTGCCACTATAACCTAGGCTACCATACCCTAAAAACTTTAATTAGACTTGAATACCTGCATAAAATTATGAAAGCTTTGCCTTGGAATGAAATAATATTGAATAAAAATAATTGAACACCTGATCCTCAAAACGCTTTACACTGCTTTTGTTTTTGTTTACAATTACAATGTTTTTACCTTGGTTGACAGAACAAGTAATGTTGCCAGATAAAAAATAAAAATGGGGAAAAACAATAATGTTACCAGATGACCAAATCTGAATGGAAATTAATAATTTCCACAGTTTTGGTTTTATCTACGCGGTACCGGGCGGCAAAGTTCAAACAGTCAAAATTTTGTACGATGGTATTACCGCGTCGTGACCGATATGCTTGATATATTCCATTGCCAGTATTTTTTTTATTAGAAATTGTTAACACTTTTGGCTTTCATTTCGAGCAAAGGTGTAGCTAAGAAATGATAGACCTGTGTTTGCGGTTACTTACACTTGTGTTGTTTCCTAAACTGGTGAGAAAGTCTATTGAAATGAACCACATTTCCATGTCGGTGCAGTGAAAATATACACAATATTATAGGTCTGCTTGACGATAGAGGGCCCAAAATTATTCTGGCCCCGGGGCCCACAAAGGGTTTAACACAGCACTGGTTTCAAGGATCAGTTAATAAACTCTGCTAGTTCAAATTCAAATGTAGCATATATTTTGCTAGTGTTTCCAGTATGAAATTGAAATGAGCTCAATTTCCAATCTGTTAAAGAAATTTTGCATCCAATAATTTTTGTAACAAAAGAGTGTTCATACTTTTGTTTTGTTTTATTATCTTTATCTTGCATTGCGGGAAAGCGGACTTGAGCGCTATGCATCGGTGTACGCCTTCCGACGTCCCACGCTGCAGCCGACTGCAATGTCTGTTTCCGGTTGTCTACTCTAGGCTACTTATGACTTAAATTTGGTACTACCCATTACTCGAAATCGATCACTGAGTAGAGGCAATTATCGTAAAGTTTCTTGCCCAGAGAAACAACAGCAAGTGCGGGTGGTTGGAGTCGAACATGCAGGCTCTCGACTGCGAGCCCAACGCGCTAACCACTCGGCCATTGCTGCTCAGGCATACTGTTAGAAAGTTGTAGGTAAATTGGCTAAATTAATATTTATGAAGTTATAGTTTTGCTTGAACTATTTGTTAGCCCATATTTCATCATTCGCAGAGACTACATGGTATTGCATTGAAAGCGATTGCCAACAGGGGCCCCTAAACTTAGCTGTGCCTCGGGCCCCCGTGAGCCTTAATCAGGCCCTGCAGTATACATATTCCTTTATGCCAGATGGTACTTCAGTAGCAAGGGGTTGGTTTGAAAGCTTGTCAAATAGTTGAATTTTCTCTTTTGATTTTAATGTTGCTTGATTGAGAAGCAGCTTTAACATGCTTGCTTTCGGAGGTTCAGTTTCATTTTGACAAATTGAACATGCTGCTGATTTGCTGTTGTCTGCCTTCGGGGACTCATATGGATGACTGGTTGCTGTAGGGACTGGTGACCTAACTTCCTTTAATTGTTCTGTGTCTACTAAACCGCCATTTCTATGTACACATTGCGATGCAACTTGTTCTTGCAAAGGTAGTTCCTGTTCTGTGTCTACCAAACCACCATTTCTATCTACACATTGCGATGCAACTTGTTCTTGCAAAGGTAGTTCCTGTTTGCAAACTTTACCTACAGAACTTGTTTGAAAATTCTTTGTTACACTTGAAAAATCCATGCCGTCTTCTGATACAGGAGATTCTACCTGTTTAACGCTAAAATCAGCAGCTCGGTTAACATCCACTACGTCTTCAAATAGTGGTTGTTTATCTTTACTGAACTGAGGTATTTGTGTTTCAATGTTATTACTATCACCAAATTGTGATTCAGCATTGTTGGTATGTTTAGATAAAGGGGGTATGAAGTCTTCCTGAAAGGCAGAACATGAATTTTTTTCAGAAAATGATCCTCTTTTTTCAATAGCATTTCTATCTGTCTCAAGTGAACTAATACCAGAAGTACAAGACAGTGAGCTGACACTTACAAACTGAGTAGCGTTGTCTGTTGTATACATTCTTTCTTCAGTATTCCCTGATTGCACTACATCTCTTAAAGTGGCTGTATTATCTATTTGTTTTGATTCTTTTTGTACACCTAAAAAGGCAATGTCGTCTTCTACTACACGAGATCCTACCTGTTCAATGTTAAAATCATCTACTGGTGACTCCATTATGTCTTTAAAAATCGATTGTTTGTCTTTGTTGAATTGTGGTTCAGTGTTGTCGCTGTGGCCATATTGGGATTTAACATTCTTCGCACATTTAGACAAACGAGGTAGTAAGTCTTCCTGAAAGGGAAGAATGCGTTTTTTTGCAGAAACTGATCCTCTTGTTTCAACAACTTTCCTGTGTGTCTCAAATGAACTTACATCAGGAATACAAGACATTGAGCTGACACTTTCAGATTGAAAAGGGGTGTTTGCTGCATACTTTGTAGTGTCAGCATGGCTTGGTTGCTCTGCATGTCTGAGGCTTGCAGTGGCTGTATTGTTTCCAGTAAGCAAACTGTCTAATTGAATTGTTTCTATTTTTTCTTCTTTTGGTTGCAATACGACAAAATGGTTGGGATCGAAATCTGTTACTGGTACAGTGCAATGTGCACTGGTCCACATCAATGTTCCCACTGATGTGGATTTTATTGTTCCATGGCCTGTAATTTTGCGAGTATATGCTGCACTTCTAACATCAGCGGGTCCAGTTGATGGCATGTAAATATGAAAAGAAACTTTTAAAGCTGAACTTGCTGCATACAAATGTATTAAATCAGCATACCCACCAAATTTACAGGCGTTTGCTATAATTTCTTGAAATGATGGTGTTAAGACATGCATGTCATTCACGAGATCAACAAAATTGGGGTGATGAGCATCATAATATTCTGGAAATTCTATAATTTCCAGGAGAGTCTTATACCTAACAAACAAATGATGACTCTCTGTCTTGAAAAGAAGAAAAGAGAGTGCTCTATAAAAGCAATTGCCATCACCAATTATGGATAGAGGAACATATCCATTTAGCACATGTGGATGGAAATGTGCTAGGATGTTTTCTGATACTTTGTCAGTAACAGGTTGATTAGGTTCATTGACTGAGTGTATTGTTTGATGGTTATGGCCAGCATTGTTGTTTGACACCAGACGTTTGTATGTTTTCAAAAGCAGTTGTTCTTGTTTAAAATAGTTTGTACAGATTTTTTCCAAAATTGTATTGTCGCTTTCTTGAAGTATTGCCGAGAGTCTACAAATTCCTTTCTTATAAAAATGACACCCATCAAACAAGCACATCTTGCAGTAGAAGTTTATATCATCACACAACCATGCATGCCTCAAATCTTCTTTAATAGGCACACATCGAAAGTGCACCCATTCATGGCATTCACTACACTCAATGCAGTCTGTTATGCAATTTTGTTTACATTGAATGCAAGACCACTTCATACTAGCTTATTTTGGTATGTGTAATTTTTACTTTTACAAATGGAATGCTGAAACTTGGCAAATTGTCAATGAAACACAAAAGGTAACCAAAGTGTATATAAAAGGTAACCATAGCCTGTTAATTATGGTAACCTATGAATTAAGTCACTCAAGCATGTAGTTTGGCCCATAAAATGATAAATGGAACATTTTGCTTTTGTGAAAATGTTGAAAGCAACAGTGTAATGTGAAAACATACACAATGAATGTAGACTCAAGTGATTATAGATGTATTAACCCAGTCACAAAACGTTCAAATGCGTATAGAGCAGGGTTGGAAGTCGTTAGTCAAAAAGCAATGACTATTTCACTATTCAATAGTGCCCAAAAAAGCAATGACTTTCCGCTATCGATACTTAAAAAAAGCAACAAATAGCAATTACTAAAAATTGACTGGCCAAAAAAAGCCCAAAAACAAGCAACCCGCAAACTCAAAAAAAGGTACCAAACCTCGAAAAAAAAACAATCTCAAACTTGCGGGAAAACCGCAAGGTTTGCAACACTGTTAACGGCTCTCACTGGCATGGTTTTTCTGAACTGTGTTGCCGAAAAATTTTCCTTAATCCTTTAAAGTTCGAAAACCGGAAGGGGACTAGACTAGGTCGGATAGTAATCCGAATACCAAATCTTGAGCAGTTCTCCTAAATATCGATTAGTGAAAAACGAATAATGATTTTGTTACTTGCATAAAAAAGCAGTGAATAACGCGCATTCGATATTTATTTTTAAAAGGAATGGGTATAAGCATTCGATATTCAGAAAGCAACGAATAACGCTATCGAATAGTGACAACTAGTCGTTACTTCCAACTCTGGTATAGAGTGTAAACTTCATACGGTATTGAAGAGATTACATGCTTTTTTAGCCTAAGCAGTCAAATGCAACAACAAATATAGTAGGTGTTATTATCTGACCAACTGAAAGACTGCCATGTAAAGAAGGAAAACTATCAACAAATTTATCCGGTGCTCTTCCACAAGACGCCCTGTTAGTCAACCGGACAAAATGATGACGTCATAAACCGTCACACACATTGGAATGGACTATTATGAAGGAGGAAATGCGGGGTGGAAATGCAATAAAACACACCAGAAGGAAATTGTCTCCCATTACTGATTTGTTTTTCAATTTAAACCAATTTGCGATCGTTGAAAAGCACAAGCATAGATCTAACCAACTAAGTTAATACCAAGTCCCAAAATACTACTAGCTCCATCTGGTGGCCACCTAAACTTGACCAAATTCAAACCATTATCAAAAGTTTATTTGCAATGATAAAAACATTAAACGACAGCCAATTAAAAGAACATGTTACTGTTTATTGAAGGGCTAACTTTCATTTTCATATCTTATTCAATATGCGCGCAATCGTTGTTCAAAGACAGCCCCCCAACGAAGCTTTTGCCCAATGCATTTCAATGGCGAATCGATCGTCTTCCAGTTCACGCCCTGCATGATCACGATAATTAATTATCTCCCATTTATTCATTTCTTGCTCAATTTCAACAGATTTGCTATCGTTGAAAAGCACAAGCATAGATCTAACCAACTAAGTTAATACCAAGTCCCAAAATACTACTAGCTCCATCTGGTGGCCACCTAAACTTGACCAAATTCAAACCATTATCAAAAGTATATTTGCAATGATAAAAACATTAAACGACAGCCAATTAAAAGAACATGTTACTGTTTATTGAAGGGCTAACTTTCATTTTTATACCTTATTTAATATATGAGCAATTGTTGTTCGAAGACAGCCCCCCAACGAAGCTTTTGCCCAATGCATTTCAATGGCGAATCGATCGTCTTCCAGTTCACGCCCTGCGTGATCAATGGCGAATCGATCGTCTTCCAGTTCACGCTCTGCATGTTCACGATAATTAATTGTCTCCCATTTATTCACTTCTTGCTCAATTTCAACAGATTTGCTATCGTTGAAAAGCACAAGCATAGATCTAACCAACTAAATTAATACCAAGTCCCAAAATACTACTAGCTCCATCTGGTGGCCACCTAAACTTGAATAAATTCAAACCATTATCAAAAGTATATTTGCAATGATAAAAACATTAAACGACAGCCAATTAAAAGAACATGTTGCTGTTTATTGAAGGGCTAACTTTCATTTTTATACCTTATTTAATATATGAGCAATCGTTGTTCGAAGACAGCCCCCCAACGAAGCTTTTGCCCAGTGCATTTCAATGGCGAATCGATCGTCTTCCAGTTCACGCCCTGCGTGATCAATGGCGAATCGATCGTCTTCCAGTTCAAGCCCTGCATGTTCACGATAATTAATTGTCTCCCATTTATTCATTTCTTGCTCAATTTCAACAGATTTGCTATCGTTGAAAAGCACAAGCATAGATCTAACCAACTAAATTAATACCAAGTCTCAAAATACAACTAGCTCCATCTGGTGGCCACCTAAAATTGACCAAATTCAAACCATTATCAAAAGTTTATTTGCAATGATAAAAACATTAAACGACAACCAATTAAAAGAACATGTTATTGTTTATTGAAGGGCTAACTTTCATTTTTATACCTTATTTAATATATGAGCAAGCGTTGTTCGAAGACAGCCCCCCAACGAAGCTTTTGCCCAATGCATTTCAATGGCGAATCGATCGTCTTCCAGTTCACGCCCTGCATGTTCACGATAATTAATTGTCTCCCATTTATTCATTTCTTGCTCAATTTCAACAGATTTGCTATCGTTGAAAAGCACAAGCATAGATCTAACCAACTAAGTTAATACCAAGTCCCAAAATACTACTAGCTCCATCTGGTGGCCACCTAAACTTGACCAAATTCAAACCATTATCAAAAGTTTATTTGCAATGATAAAAACATTAAACGACAACCAATTAAAAGAACATGTTATTGTTTATTGAAGGGCTAACTTTCATTTTTATATCTTATTCAATATGCGCGCAATCGTTGTTCGAAGACAGCCCCCCAACGAAGCTTTTGCCCAATGCATTTCAATGGCGAATCGATCGTCTTTCTGGATTCACATTGCGTGATCGCGATGATTAATTGTCTCCCATTTATATTGAAAAACTGCTAAAGTCATAAAAAGGATTAGGATCAGGCACACAAATAGCCTAATTGGTGGTGTAATGGCTTGTCCGAATCAAGTAATGTAACAAACACTGATCAATAGGAAAGCGATGTGTGCTCTAGAGCGGTGTAGAACTTTGATCCTTTGTGAGGTCGTGGGAGAATTTTTGTCACTCGGCCCTCAGTCGACACACGGCCTACTAAAACACGGCCAAATATGTTGCTATTTGGGAAAATTTCTAAGAGTCTGAATTATTACAATCATAGCCATGATAAACCTGTCATTTTTCCACTTACAGAAGTATGTAAAACAAGCAACATTTGCATCTAGACATATTTTTGGCTTGTTTTGCCAGAGATTAGATATGTATGTTAAGCACAATTTATGCAATAATAATGTAAATATGTAAGACTTTCCAACTGCATCCTGGATGTAGTCTCATCATACAGTCGTTAGGTTTTTTTGTAAAGCAGGAACGTTCGCCAATAGCGATATTTTTTACTTGCAAAACTAAACTTGGCGAAAAACAAACGAATTAAAATTTAAATTGACACATCAAATGAACAGTTTACAACATAGAATCCACTAAAAATCCTTGATATTTTAAATGGAACATGCAATTACACCAAACGATACTACCTCCAGGGTGCAGTTGAAAAGTCTTACATATATATTAAATTATTATTGTGTAAACTGTGCTTAACTGCTCAACGTCCATACTTAATCTCCGGTTAAAAAAGCCAAACATATGTGTTGGTGCAAATATTGCTTATTTTACTTACTTCTGGTAATGGGAAGATGACAGGTTTATCATAGCTATGATTGTAACAATTCAGACTCTTAGAAATTTTCTCAAATAGCAACATATTTGGCCGTGTTCTAGTAGGTCGTGGTCGACATCAACTGGAAAAGCTCGGTTGAGGAAGCAAGTGATGTCAGCTCCAAGTGCAGGAGCCAGAAAATTGTTCCTATTTGGATGGAGAAACCTCTGCAAATAATAAAAAGCAACAACAACCAGCGAGATGACGTCATCATTTTGTCCGGTTGACCAACAGGGCGTCTTGTGGAAGAGCACCATTTATCCTAACATAAGCCTATGAACTAGACTACAGTACCGGTACCACAAGAATGATGTTGAGGATGATCACCAGCTTGTATTTGCAATGCTTCATCACATAGATTAAATCAAGCAGACAAAAATGTGGTCTTAAATCAAGAATTCACAAGCACCAAACAGCTTTACAATTGCAACGTCTGGAGAAATCTGTTTTTTATAAACATTCCATAACTGTAGACCCTAAAGTATTTCGACCAACGCTACAATTGTTAAAACAGAAAATGACTATACAAAAAGATTGCTTTTAAGAAGTTGTTACCGTACAATCGTACATAAACCATAAAAGCTTATCCAGAATGATGATGATCAGAGATTTCTCTTTGTTTACAAAAAATTACTTAATGTCAAAGCTATTAATTGCACAAGCCAAAGCTTACAGTAGTTACGGTACCGTACCAACTGCACAAGACTGACAATGCCCAAACCTCCCTCAAAACTGTAGCTTTGCTACCATTACCAATATTGTATATACAAGCTTTGCTGGGTTTGCTACATTGGCCCTAGCAAACCTCACATATCTTGAGAAGGGTTTCTACAACTACAATGTACGTCGAAAGGCGTACACCGATGCATAGCGCTCAAGTCCGCTTTTCCGCAATGCAGGATAAAGATACGAAAAACAAACAAAACAAAAAACAATTGATGGCCGATGAGATTTTCAACTGTTCATCGTTTGCATAAAATAGATAGTGTAGGCCTAGACTACAGACAACCTCATCATTACTTGCTGTTAGTCTAAATCTATCTTCTTTAGAAAGACTATGAAAACCTTTTGGGGTAGGCTTTCAAATGCAGAAACCTTTCTCTTTGCGAGGAATTCGGAGTTAGAGACATTCAAAGACGCCCGCTGAGAAAACCTCATCACTATCAAATGTATCAATTGACAAATGCACTCTTGCAACATTTAAAGACGCCCACTGAGAAAACTTCATAACTATCAATTGACAATTGCACAAACCTTCCTCAAAGTCATAGCCCAGATAGTAGTTACCATCACTAAGTAATTGTAAAGCCTTTAGCCTTGTTTGTGAGGTTTGCTGGGTTTGCTACATTTAAAGAAGCAAGCCTTGCAGAGGTGCCAGATTCTACAAAATAACCTAGCCGAAAACACGCTTCAAACCAATCCCAACAACAAACCAATTTTTTTTTTGCAAGTAGCTCAAAAAGGAGCAAAAGCATATAGGGATTTTAAACACACTTCAAATGACCAAAACTTAGAAAAACCGGTTTCGTTCAAAAAATATCCCTTATTTCTAAACACACACAAAAACTTGTCATTAGGAATTTCTTGGTTGTGTGTCACACGGCGTAGCCCATTATTAGAGGAACTACGGTCGCCTGCAAAAGTTAAGTTTTATTTATCATCTGCAGCTCGGTTTTTAGAAAACCAGTGATTAGTGAACTCACCCAACCATGGTCTAAGGGATTGAGTACTGATTCCCGAATGTCTGACAACCAAATATTGCGTTGATATTAACTTACAATATCTCACAAATGTTGATCGCAAAGGCATTGTTTTAAACGTACCGTATTAAAAAATACAATAAAAAAAATACCATCTGGCAACTTTGTGGTTTGCGAGGTTTGCTACGTTTGCTAGGTTTGCGAGGTTTGCTAGGTTTGCGACATTTAAAGACGCCCTCATTATGGATTTTTAGTAAAGCTGTTTCTGTGGAGTGATGTTGACGATAAGCAGATTGATTGATATCAAATAAATTTTGCACGTTTAAGAAATCATTTAACTGTCTGCCAACTACTTTTTCCAATATTTTTGACACAAAAGATAGATTGGACACAGGGCGATAGTTCTTGAACTCTTCTTTGTCTAGACTAGGCTTTTTTAAGTGTGGACGAACAATGGCATGTTTAAGTTTTGGGGGAACAAGACCACTTGTCAAGGATTTGTTTACGATGGAGGTCAGAAAAGACAGAAAAGATGATGAATGCTTTTTGAGGAGCCATGAGGGTACTGGATCTAGTTCACAAGATGCAGATGATAATGCAGTTAAAATGTTAAGATTTTCAGTCTTGTCTGTTTCAAGAAAACTAGAAAATGAAAAATCAATGTGAATATGGTTACAAGGATCTGCTGACTGAGTTCCTCCAGTTATATGGTGAAGACATACCACCGTCATTCTGGCAGAATAATTCTGCGCGATCCGCCTAAAAAAATGATCCGTAAAAATTTGCGCGATAAACAATGCGATGAAAGTAGCAACACTCGGAAGCTGATAAAATCACTTCTCGTTACCACATCAAAGCAAATCTTATATTTTTTCCATAGCCAAATGAACAGTGAACACAGAAATTTAAATAAAAAACTCGACTTGTCAAAGATAAAGCAACTGCAATTGCGAAAAGTTAGACAAAAAATCGTATCTATTAAGACTGCTATATGTGATATGGCAAGAAAAGTAAGCATCACAAAAACGACTATAAAAATACTTTCCCGAAATATTTTTCGGAATTTTATTTTTGAATCGTGTTCAGAATTAAATTTCCTTTCCAGGGATGGCAAGCTCGTGGTGGGGCAGACGAAGGAAACGCGAGCAGAATGGTTTAAAAATGGGGTAAATGTCTTACGTATTTAAAAACAAATAGAGATTTCAACGTTAAAAGACGCCTTCAATTAGGCGTCTATAAAAATATTTTCCCGATATATTTTTCGGAATTTTATTTTTGAATCGTGTTCAGAATTAAATTTCCTTTCCAGGGATGGCAAGCTCGTGGTGGGGCAGACGAAGGAAACGCGAGCAGAATGGTTTAAAAATGGGGTAAATGTCTTATGTATTTAAAAATAAATAGAGTTTTTAACGTATATAGACGCCTTCAATTACGCGCCTATAAAAATATTTTCCCGATATATTTTTCGGAATTTTATTTTTGAATCGTGTTCAGAATTAAATTTCCTTTCCAGGGGTGGCAAGCTCGTGGTGGGGCAGACGAAGGAAACGCGAGCAGAATGGTTTAAAAATGGAAGAAATGTCTTACGTATTTAAAAATAAATAGAGATTTTAACGTTTATAGACGCCTTCAATTAGGCGCCTATAAAAATATTTTCCAGAAATATTTTTCGGAATTTTATTTTTGAATCGTGTTCAGAATTAAATTTCCTTTCCAGGGGTGGCAAGCTCGTGGTGGGGCAGACGAAGGAAACGCGAGCAGAATGGTTTAAAAATGGGGTAAATGTCTTACGTATTTAAAAATAAATAGAGATTTTACCGTTTATAGACGCCTTCAATCAAGCGCCTATAAAAATATTTTCCCGAAATATTTTTCGGAATTTTATTTTTGAATCGTGTTCAGAATTAAATTTGCTTTCCAGGGATGGCAAGCTCGTGGTGGGGCAGACGAAGGAAACGCGAGCAGAATGGTTTAAAAATGGGGTAAATGTCTTACGTATTTAAAAATAAATAGAGTTTTTAACGTATATGCACGCCTTCAATTAAGCGTCTATAAAAATATTTTCCCGATATACTTTTCGGAATTTTATTTTTGAATCGTGTTCAGAATTAAATTTCCTTTCCAGGGATGGCAAGCTCGTGGTGGGGCAGACGAAGGAAACGCGAGCAGAATGGTTTAAAAATGGGGGAAATGTCTTACGTATTTAAAAATAAATAGAGATTTTAACGTTTATAGACGCCTTCAATTGACCGTCTATAAAAATATTTTCCCGAAATATTTTTTGGAATTTTATTTTTGAATCGTGTTCAGAATTAAATTTCCTTTCCAGGGATGGCAAGCTCGTGGTGGGGCAGACGAAGGAAACGCGAGCAGAATGGTTTAAAAATGGGGGAAATGTCTTACGTATTTAAAAATAAATAGAGATTTTAACGTTGATAAACGCCTTCAATTAGGCGGCTATAAAAATATTTTCCCGAAATATTTTTCGGAATTTTATTTTTGAATCTTGTTCAGAATTAAATTTCCTTTCCAGGGGTGGCAAGCTCGTGGTGGGGCAGACGAAGGAAACGCGAGCAGAATGGTTTAAAAATGGGGGAAATGTCTTACGTATTTAAAAATAAATAGAGTTTTTAACGTATATGCACGCCTTCAATTAAGCGTCTATAAAAATATTTTCCCGATATATTTTTCGGAATTTTATTTTTGAATCGTGTTCAGAATTAAATTTCCTTTCCAGGGGTGGCAAGCTCGTGGTGGGGCAGACGAAGGAAACGCGAGCAGAATGGTTTAAAAATGGAAGAAATGTCTTACGTATTTAAAAACAAATAGAGATTTTAAAGTTTATAGACGCCTTCAATTGAGCGTCTATAAAAATATTTTCCCGATATATTTTTCGGAATTTTATTTTTGAATCGTGTTCAGAATTAAATTTCCTTTCCAGGGGTGGCAAGCTCGATTCAAAAATAAAATTCCGAAAAATATACCGCTATTCCGTAACCGCTCGACCAAGCTTTTTTCCAATGCATTTTTCAAGGCGATTCGATCGTGGTCCAGTATAAGCCGCCCACAGTTTGATGTGATCGGTGAATAGTGCCTCCACCGGCTACGTTTGAACAACGATTTCTCGTTTTGTGGATTAGATATAAATGTGAAAGTTAACATTTGAATAAAGCAAGACATAGGCTACTCTTTTAATTTGTGTTGGTTTGGTATTTTTATTGTAAAAATTGAATTGCTGAGAATTGGTACAAAATAGTAAAGTTTAAGTTACCGCTACATAAATATAGTGCCTACTTTAGATTGGCAATTAATCCATTCGGGTAGATGAAGCATAATGCCATCCAACGATAGGAAAATTGTTAAAATCCGAGCAGAAATGAGAAAGCTACAGCATATTTGGTGGAGGCACTATCACCGATCGCATCAAACTGTGGGCGGCTTGTAATGAACACTCGAAACAGATCGCTTTGTGTTTGCATTGTTTTGGTAAAAAGCTTCGTCGAGCGGTTACGTTTGAACAACGATTGCTCGCTTTGTGGATTAGATATAAATGTGAAAGTTGTTAGGTGAATAAAGCAAAACATACTCTTTTAATTTGTGTTGGTTTGGTATTTTTATTGTAAAAAATGAATTGCTGAGAATTGGTACAAAATGGTAAAGTTTAAGTTAGCGCTACATAAATATAATGCATACTTTAGACTGGCAATTAATCCATTCGGGTAGATGAAACATAATGTCATCCAACGATAGGAAAATTGTTAAAATCCGAGCAGAAATGAGAAAGCTACAGCATATTTGGTGGAGGCAGTATTCATCGATCACAGCAAACTGTGGGCGGCTTATACTGAACCACGATCGAATCGCCTTGAAAAATGCATTGGAAAAAAGCTTCGTCGAGCGGTTACGTTTGAACAACGATTTCTCGTTTTGTAGATAACATATAAACGTGAAAGTTGTTAGGTTAATAAAGCAAACCATACTCTTTTAATTTGTGTTGGCTTGGTATTTTTATTGTAAAAATTGAATTGCTGAGAATTGGTACAAAATAGTAAAGTTTAAGTTAGCGCTACATAAATATAGTGCCTACTTTAGATTGGCAATTAATCCATTCGGGTAGATGAAGCATAATGCCATCCAACGATAGTAAAATTGTTAAAATCCGAGCAGAAATGAGAAAGCTACAGCATATTTGGTGGAGGCACTATTCATCGATCGCGTCAAACTGTGGGCGGCTTGTTCGAAACTGATCGCTTTGTGTTTGCATTGTTTTGGTAAAAAGCTTCGTCGAGCGGTTACGTTTGAACAACGATTGCTCGTTTTGTGGATTAGATATAAATGTGAAAGTTATCATATGAATAAACCAAGACATACTCTTTTAATTTGTGTTGGTTTGGTAATTTTATTGTAAAAAATGAATTGCTGAGAATTGGTACAAAATAGTAAAGTTTAAGCTAGCGCTACATAAATTTAATGCCTACTTTAGATTGGCAATTAATCCATTCGAGTAGATGAATCATAATGCCATCCAACGATAGTAAAATTGTTAGAATCCGAGCAGAAATGAGAAAGCTACAGCATATTTGGTGGAGGCAGTATTCATCGATCACAGCAAACTGTGGGCGGCTTATACTGAACCACGATTGCTCGTTTTGTAGATAACATATAAACGTGAAAGTTGTTACGTTAATAAAGCAAGTATTTTTATTGTAAAAATTCAATTGCTGAGAATTGGTACAAAATAGTAACAGTTTAAGTTAGCGCTAGATCAATAATAATGCCTACAAATATTTAAAAATCAATAGGCTTTCCGCTTTTACTTCTATTCCGCGTTTTTGCACCCTTCCTAAAAGTAGTTGCGTTTTTTTGCATGACGTCACAGATTTTTGTGACGTCACTGACCAAGGCGGCCGATCCTAAACCAGCACCTAATTTCATTATTACATAAAGACAATTGTTCCAAATAGTTAAACCACTCATTAAAAAATACACTTGTTTTAAATCCATTCTTTATGGAGGGAGGAGGTCGATAAATTACACAAATTAACAGTCCTCGAATTTGGCGGCGGCACACGGCAATTGCCGTGGTAAATGCCGCCGCAAACGTCATAATGGCCATTCTGCTACGGCAATAAAAATGCCGTCGCAAAATGAGCATTTAATTTGGACAAAAATTGTTCAAAAATTCTTCCTGTTTGATTTACTTGCAGCGGGAGTTTAATCAGCAGAAACATCGCACCAAGACCTCACCTTGGACTATTTTACTTGCTGTGAGCACTCACGCAGTCTTCGAAATTAGCATATTTTTACTTTGCAAAAACGTTGACGAGGCCAAACGGCAAAAGTTGAAATTGCCTCGGCAATTGCTGTGAACGTTTATTACGAAAAAATTGTACCAAAACATGTAAAACGAGAGGAGAAAAAAATAATCGAATAGTCTATCACGACCGCACGGTTTGATTTGTTGTGATGTAATAATACCAAAAGTAGTGATAAAGCGATCAACGCGATACGTACGCTGTTACGGTGATTCACGTTATGCAATGAAATTCCACGTCGATATTGTTAACGCAAGTTTCTCCACGTGTTAATTTTATTCGTAGGCCTTTATCCATTGTTCGTTCAACCGTTTCGCCACTGTCCAAATTGTTTGCTCTACGTTGGCAGTGATTGAAGTTGGTTTTGCAATGCCATCGCTGTCAACGTGGAACCTTTTTCGCTATAAATACCAGTTCATTTGTAGTGTTATTCATTCGCAATTCAAAAGTTGTACTGAAGAGAGCTAAATGCTCGAAATCCGGATATACAACAAATTCATGTTGTGTATGAATTGGAATTAAAAGCGAATTGAAGTTCATCTGGTCCTTTGTCTCCATTCATAGAATTTGAGCATACGCTGACGACGCCCCCCTCTAGACGTGTGTAAAGCACACTGTCCCGTATGCTAAGTGAAGTCAAGCGAGGAACCTGTACGGTGACCCACGGCTGTCCTAAACTGCATTAGAAATTCTCGCAAACCCGCTCGCATTCCCTGTCTGCGAGGCAATTGGACAAAGGACGCCTCAAGTCGCTTTTCCTAATGGCTAAGAAGAGCAAGAAGTCGAAAAAAAGGAATCAACAATCTTCGTCGTCCTTGGCCGTACAAAGGGACAACGGTAGTAGCGCAAATTGTTGTTCTTGTAATTTCTTGTTTAAGGTAACTTTCAGTGGATACGCCTCCTAGCTCTTATCGTCTTTCTCGAGGTTTGCTATATGCATTAAATTACAGTTTATACTGGTCCGCAAAGACGTTAAACTAGCGCAATGAAATTCCACGTCGATATTGTTAACGCAAGTTTCTCCACGTGTTAATTTTATTCGTAGGCCTTTATCCATTGTTCGTTCAACCGTTTCGCCACTGTCCAAATTGTTTGCTCTACGTTGGCAGTGATTGACGTTGGTTTTGCAATGCCATCGCTGTCAACGTGGAACCTTTTTCGCTATAAATACCAGTTCATTTGTAGTGTTATTCATTCGCAATTCAAAAGTTGTACTGAAGAGAGCTAAATGCTCGAAATCCGGATATACAACAAATTCATGTTGTGTATGAATTGGAATTAAAAGCGAATTGAAGTTCATCTGGTCCTTTGTCTCCATTCATAGAATTTGAGCATACGCTGACGACGACGTTATAACTCATTGGGGGGGAAAAGTAAGTTAATTTTGGGTTGATGCAACGTTCGAGTCAGCACAAATCGATTTAATTTTCCCGTCGAGTAGAGTTATATCGCGTAACAACAATGCCCAATAAGAAATTTACGTTTGTTTTACATTAATTCGTCATCTAGCGACGTCAAATTATCATGAAATAACGTTAATTGCTCAATCAGGTACCGATAACAAATCAATAGCTCCCTGCGAGAAGATTGCCTCGATTTACGTATACAGTAGGCTACACTAACATAATTTCGGCACAAATAGGATACTGCGAGCAACACAACGTCTGTTGGATAAAGAACTAGTCTCGTCCTGTTGCTCAACACAACAAACAGTGTACCAGCCTTATTTTTGTAATCAAATATCGATTTCGCTTTTAAAGCATCTTCAGTTTGATATTGCCAAGAGCAAAATAATAATACACAATTCTTCAAAGGTTAAAAGTTTAGATATTATTATTTTGAATGTTTTATTATTATTTTGCTCTTGACAATATTAAACTGAAGATGTTTTAAAAGCGAAATCGATATTTGATTACAAAAATGAGGCTGGTACACTGTTTGTTGTGTTGAGCAACAGGACGAGACTAAAGATAAGAGACAGTCAATCGCTTCAAGTGGACAGTTTGCTGGGTGGTTCACTAAAAACAGACAAGTTTTATTAGTCAATTGGATAAAGAACTAGTCAGAATCGGAATCATCGGAGGATGAGGTTGTCGCGTCGTCACTGAAATACTTGAAGACGCAAAACTGCCCGTTCATGAACGCGCGATGCCATATGATCGGAAGCATTACTTTCCTTTACTGCCGAAGAACCATTTATCCAATTTTGTACCACTTTTTATATTCGCAACGACACCGGTCAAAAATAAGCATTCGATGAAAGAATAACTTTTGCGTAACAATTAAGCCAGTATTTATAAGGTTGCAAACTTTTTACAGTTCACAAGAGCATTGTCAGCGCATAAAATAGCGTGCGTGATGCTCTAGGCTACCGCCGTGTGACACACGATGAAGAAGAAGCGCATAAAATTTCGTTTGATTAAAGACCACCGTCATTCTGGCAGAATAGTTTTTCCGCTTTCCGCCTAAAAAAGTTATCCGTGAATAAGTGCGAGGCATAAAATGCGACCAGACATACATTCGAAACATCTTAAATAAAACTATGATCCGCAACACGTGCCACTTAAATTTTACATGCATCGGATTCAGTATTAAATTACCTTTCCAGGGATATGCACCAATAGGTGCGCATATGGAAGGAACTCCTAGCAGAACGCTTCAAAGATGGAGGATATATTTACGATAAACATTAAAATAATACGATTTTTGCATAATTGACACCTCTTCAAACATCTTGGAATAAAACTATAATCCGCAACACGTGCCACTTAAATTTTACATGCATCGGATTCAGTATTAAATTACCTTTCCAGGGATGTGCACCAATAGGTGCGCATATGGAAGGAACTCCTAGCAGAACGCTTCAAAGATGGAAGATATATTTACGATAAACATTAAAATAATACGATTTTTGCATAATTGACACCTCTTCAAACATCTTGGAATAAAACTATAATCCGCAACACGTGCCACTTAAATTTTACATGCATCGGATTCAGTATTAAATTACCTTTCCAGGGATGTGCACCAATAGGTGCGCATATGGAAGGAACTCCTAGCAGAACGCTTCAAAGATGGAGGATATATTTACGACAAACATTAAAATAATACGATTTTTGCATAATAGACACCACTCAAATATCTTGGAATAAAACTATAATCCGCAACACGTGCCACTTAAATTTTACATGCATCGGATTCAGTATTAAATTACCTTTCCAGGGATGTGCACCAATAGGTGCGCATATGGAAGGAACTCCTAGCAGAACGCTTCAAAGATGGAGGATATATTTACGATAAACATTAAAATAATACGATTTTTGCATAATAGACACCACTCAAACATCTTGGAATAAAACTATAATCCGCAACACGTGCCACTTAAATTTTACATGCATCGGATTTAGTATTAAATTACCTTTCCAGGGATGTGCACCAATAGGTGCGCATATGGAAGGAACTCCTAGCAGAACGCTTCAAAGATAGAGGATATATTTACGATAAACATTAACATAATACGATTTTTGCATAATTGACACCACTCAAACATCTTGGAATAAAACTATAATCCGCAACACGTGCCACTTAAATTTTACATGCATCGGATTCAGTATTAAATTACCTTTCCAGGGATGTGCACCAATAGGTGCGCATATAGAAGGAACTCCTAGCTGAACGCTTCAAAGATGGAGGATATATTTACGATAAACATTAAAATAATACGATTTTTGCATAATTGACACCTCTTCAAACATCTTGGAATAAAACTATAATCCGCAACACGTGCCACTTAAATTTTACATGCATCGGATTCAGTATTAAATTACCTTTCCAGGGATGTGCACCAATAGGTGCGCATATGGAAGAAACTCCTAGCAGAACGCTTCAAAGATGCAGGAGGATATATTTACGATAAACATTAAAATAATACGATTTTTGCATAATAGACACAACTCAAACATCTTGGAATAAAACTATAATCCGCAACACGTGCCACTTAAAATTTACATGCATCGGATTCAGTATTAAATTACCTTTCCAGGGATATGCACCAATAGGTGCGCATATGGAAGGAACTCCTAGCAGAACGCTTCAAAGATGGAGGATATATTTACGATAAACATTAAATTAATACGATTTTTGCATAATAGACACCACTCAAACATCTTGGAATAAAACTATAATCCGCAACACGTGCCACTTAAATTTTACATGCATCGGATTCAGTATTAAATTACCTTTCCAGGGATGTGCACCAATAGGTGCGCATATGGAAGGAACTCCTAGCTGAACGCTTCAAAGATGGAGGATATATTTACGATAAACATTAAAATAATACGATTTTTGCATAATTGACACCTCTTCAAACATCTTGGAATAAAACTATAATCCGCAACACGTGCCACTTAAATTTTACATGCATCGGATTCAGTATTAAATTACCTTTCCAGGGATGTGCACCAATAGGTGCGCATATGGAAGGAACTCCTAGCAGAACGCTTCAAAGATGCAGGAGGATATATTTACGATAAACATTAAAATAATACGATTTTTGCATAATAGACACAACTCAAACATCTTGGAATAAAACTATAATCCGCAACACGTGCCACTTAAAATTTACATGCATCGGATTCAGTATTAAATTACCTTTCCAGGGATATGCACCAATAGGTGCGCATATGGAAGGAACTCCTAGCAGAACGCTTCAAAGATGGAGGATATATTTACGATAAACATTAAATTAATACGATTTTTGCATAATAGACACCACTCAAACATCTTGGAATAAAACTATAATCCGCAACACGTGCCAC
Organism: Aplidium turbinatum; assembly: GCF_918807975.1. Taxonomy (NCBI): domain Eukaryota; kingdom Metazoa; phylum Chordata; class Ascidiacea; order Aplousobranchia; family Polyclinidae; genus Aplidium; species Aplidium turbinatum. The sequence goes on along the minus strand of NC_137475.1, from coordinate 26,648,436 downwards.
TTAAATTTTACATGCATCGGATTCAGTATTAAATTACCTTTCCAGGGATGTGCACCAATAGGTGCGCATATGGAAGGAACTCCTAGCAGAACGCTTCAAAGATGGAGGATATATTTACGATAAACATTAAAATAATACGATTTTTGCATAATTGACACCTCTTCAAACATCTTGGAATAAAACTATAATCCGCAACACGTGCCACTTAAATTTTACATGCATCGGATTCAGTATTAAATTACCTTTCCAGGGATGTGCACCAATAGGTGCGCATATGGAAGGAACTCCTAGCAGAACGCTTCAAAGATGGAGGATATATTTACAATAAACATTAAAATAATACGATTTTTGCATAATAGACACAACTGAAACATCTTGGAATAAAACTATAATCCGCAACACGTGCCACTTAAAATTTACATGCATCGGATTCAGTATTAAATTAACTTTCCAGGGATGTGCACCAATAGGTGCGCATATGGAAGGAACTCCTAGCAGAACGCTTCAAAGATGGAGGATATATTTACGATAAACATTAAATTAATACGATTTTTGCATAATAGACACCACTCAAACATCTTGGAATAAAACTATAATCCGCAACACGTGCCACTGAAATTGTATATGCATCGGATTCAGTATTAAATTACCTTTCCAGGGATGTGCACCAATAGGTGCGCATATAGAAGGAACTCCTAGCAGAACGCTTCAAAGATGGAGGATATAGTTACGATAAACATTAAAATAATACGATTTTTGCATAATAGACACCTCTTCAAACATCTTGAAATAAAACTATAATCCGCAACACGTGCCACTTAAATTTTACATGCATCGGATTCAGTATTAAATTGCCTTTCCAGGGATGTGCACCAATAGGTGCGCATATGGAAGGAACTCCTAGCAGAACGCTTCAAAGATGGAGGATATATTTACGATAAACATTAAAATAATACGATTTTTGCATAATAGACACCTCTTCAAACATCTTGAAATAAAACTATAATCCGCAACACGTGCCACTTAAATTTTACATGCATCCGATTCAGTATTAAATTGCCTTTCCAGGGATGTGCACCAATATGTGCGCATATGGAAGGAACTCCTAGCAGAACGCTTCAAAGATGGAGGATATATTTACGATAAACATTAAAATAATACGATTTTTGCATAATTGACACCTCTTCAAACATCTTGGAATAAAACTATAATCCGCAACACGTGCCACTTAAATTTTACATGCATCGGATTCAGTATTAAATTACCTTTCCAGGGATGTGCACCAATAGGTGCGCATATGGAAGGAACTCCTAGCAGAACGCTTCAAAGATGGAAGATATATTTACGATAAACATTAAAATAATACGATTTTTGCATAATTGACACCTCTTCAAACATCTTAGAATAAAACTATAATCCGCAACACGTGCCACTTAAATTTTACATGCATCGGATTCAGTATTAAATTACCTTTCCAGGGATATGCACCAATAGGTGCGCATATGGAAGGAACTCCTAGCAGAACGCTTCAAAGATGGAGGATATATTTACGATAAACATTAAAATAATACGATTTTTGCATAATAGACACCACTCAAACATCTTGAAATAAAACTATAATCCGCAACACGTGCCACTTAAATTTTACATGCATCGGATTCAGTATTAAATTACCTTTCCAGGGATGTGCACCAATAGGTGCGCATATGGAAGGAACTCCTAGCAGAACGCTTCAAAGATGGAGGATATATTTACGATAAACATTAAAATAATACGATTTTTGCATAATTGACACCTCTTCAAACATCTTGGAATAAAACTATAATCCGCAACACGTGCCACTTAAATTTTACATGCATCGGATTCAGTATTAAATTAACTTTCCAGGGATATGCACCAATAGGTGCGCATATGGAAGGAACTCCTAGCAGAACGCTTCAAAGATGGAGGATATATTTACGATAAACATTAAATTAATACGATTTTTGCATAATAGACACCACTCAAACATCTTGGAATAAAACTATAATCCGCAACACGTGCCACTGAAATTGTATATGCATCGGATTCAGTATTAAATTACCTTTCCAGGGATGTGCACCAATAGGTGCGCATATAGAAGGAACTCCTAGCAGAACGCTTCAAAGATGGAGGATATAGTTACGATAAACATTAAAATAATACGATTTTTGCATAATTGACACCTCTTCAAACATCTTAGAATAAAATTATAATCCGCAACACGTGCCACTTAAATTTTACATGCATCGGATTCAGTATTAAATTACCTTTCCAGGGATGTGCACCAATAGGTGCGCATATGGAAGGAACTCCTAGCAGAACGCTTCAAAGATGGAGGATATATTTACGATAAACATTAAAATAATACGATTTTTGCATAATAGACACCTCTTCAAACATCTTGAAATAAAACTATAATCCGCAACACGTGCCACTTAAATTTTACATGCATCGGATTCAGTATTAAATTGCCTTTCCAGGGATGTGCACCAATAGGTGCGCATATGGAAGGAACTCCTAGCAGAACGCTTCAAAGATGGAGGATATATTTACGATAAACATTAAAATAATACGATTTTTGCATAATTGACACCTCTTCAAACATCTTGGAATAAAACTATAATCCGCAACACGTGCCACTTAAATTTTACATGCATCGGATTCAGTATTAAATTACCTTTCCAGGGATGTGCACCAATAGGTGCGCATATGGAAGGAACTCCTAGCAGAACGCTTCAAAGATGGAGGATATATTTACGATAAACATTAAAATAATACGATTTTTGCATAATTGACACCTCTTCAAACATCTTGGAATAAAACTATAATCCGCAACACGTGCCACTTAAATTTTACATGCATCGGATTCAGTATTAAATTACCTTTCCAGGGATATGCACCAATAGGTGCGCATATGGAAGGAACTCCTAGCAGAACGCTTCAAAGATGGAGGATATATTTACGATAAACATTAAAATAATACGATTTTTGCATAATTGACACCACTCAAACATCTTGAAATAAAACTATAATCCGCAACACGTGCCACTTAAATTTTACATGCATCGGATTCAGTATTAAATTACCTTTCCAGGGATGTGCACCAATAGGTGCGCATATGGAAGGAACTCCTAGCAGAACGCTTCAAAGATGGAGGATATAGTTACGATAAACATTAAAATAATACGATTTTTGCATAATTGACACCACTCAAACATCTTGGAATAAAACTATAATCCGCAACACGTGCCACTTAAATTTTACATGCATCGGATTCAGTATTAAATTACCTTTCCAGGGATGTGCACCAATAGGTGCGCATATGGAAGGAACTTCTAGCAGAACGCTTCAAAGATGGAGGATATATTTACAATAAACATTAAAATAATACGATTTTTGCATAATTGACACCTCTTCAAACATCTTGGAATAAAACTATAATCCGCAACACGTGCCACTTAAATTTTACATGCATCGGATTCAGTATTAAATTACCTTTCCAGGGATGTGCACCAATAGGTGCGCATATGGAAGGAACTCCTAGCAGAACGCTTCAAAGATGGAGGATATATTTACGATAAACATTAAAATAATACGATTTTTGCATAATTGACACCACTGAAACATCTTGAAATAAAACTATAATCCGCAACACGTGCCACTTAAATTTTACATGCATCGGATTCAGTATTAAATTACCTTTCCAGGGATGTGCACCAATAGGTGCGCATATGGAAGGAACTCCTAGCAGAACGCTTCAAAGATGGAGGATATATTTACGATAAACATTAAAATAATACGATTTTTGCATAATTGACACCTCTTCAAACATCTTGGAATAAAACTATAATCCGCAACACGTGCCACTTAAATTTTACATGCATCGGATTCAGTATTAAATTAACTTTCCAGGGATATGCACCAATAGGTGCGCATATGGAAGGAACTCCTAGCAGAACGCTTCAAAGATGGAGGATATAGTTACGATAAACATTAAAATAATACGATTTTTGCATAATTGACACCACTCAAACATCTTGGAATAAAACTATAATCCGCAACACGTGCCACTTAAATTTTACATGCATCGGATTCAGTATTAAATTACCTTTCCAGGGATGTGCACCAATAGGTGCGCATATGGAAGGAACTCCTAGCAGAACGCTTCAAAGATGGAGGATATATTTACGATAAACATTAAAATAATACGATTTTTGCATAATTGACACCTCTTCAAACATCTTAGAATAAAACTATAATCCGCAACACGTGCCACTTAAATTTTACATGCATCGGATTCAGTATTAAATTACCTTTCCAGGGATGTGCACCAATAGGTGCGCATATGGAAGGAACTCCTAGCAGAACGCTTCAAAGATGGAGGATATATTTACGATAAACATTAAAATAATACAATTTTTGCATATTTTTTGCATGAGCGAAGTAGCCTATATTGTCGTTGACAAATTCAAAGCTTAATTGACTGCAAAGGTTTTGATGCTTGTGCTTTTTTAGTCACATAATGAATAATTGAGCATTAAATAGGTCTTGCACATTTACCCCAAACACAAACTTCAGAAGAAAATATGCATGCCGCTTTTAATTACACTTTTTTCAAAAGAAAAAGTTTCTTGCTTCTAAATAGCGAATATTCCAAAATGTATTCTACAGTAGAATTCGCCGGTAGTGACGACTTCGGCTATAATGATATTTCGCCTAAAATAACACTTGTTGCAAATTTCCGTTTGCGCACACTACAGTAGAGTGACCTGCAGTTCTTGCAGTTTCTGCTTCTGGTTATCGTCATTAGCCTGGAAAAAGTTTCCAGTTACCAGGATCCACCACGTGGAGGTAGACGACACGAATCCCTGGCCGCTTCAATGCTTGCTTGACACGCTGGGGCATAATGGACTCTGCTGCGTGTCAGTGCAGTGCGACGGAGCAAACAGCCAACAACATCATCTTTGAATGTCCCGTTTATTCTCCTTCCAACGGAACAACAGGCCTCCGCACACTTGACGATCCGACGAGCAGTTGGCTCCAAGTCCTTCCTTTCGACTGACCTTCATACGAACGACGACAGTGTAGAGTGGAACTCGTGTACAGCAGTGGTTTCCAAACTGGTACGCGTACCACTAGCGAGACGCGAAGGTCTTTCAGGTGGTACGCGAGAAACTCACTGAAGTTGACACGTGAACGTCCACAGTTGACAGTAGTTAAAATAAAATAATACAATTTGTGCAAACTTTCATATTTTAATCATTTTCAGATTCAAGCGTTTATGACGTCAGTGGTTTTTAAACTTTTTTCGTTACGACGTTTTTGAAAAATTTTGTTGGACTTGCGACGCATTCAGCGATAGGAATTTCAGTCATTTTTATTTATTTGTGTCTCTATAGCCTTTATTTGTTTCGCCACGAAACGAATCTAGATTTGCGCTATGTGATTGTTAAACCATAAGCAATAGCTACAGTTTCGCAATGATGAGCAGTGGTGGCCTTTGGGGAGGGCAAGCGCAAATTTATGGGGCCCGAACTCCTAGCAGAACGCTTCAAAGATGGAGGATATATTTACGATAAACATTAAAATAATATGATTTTTGCATAATTGACACCTCTTCAAACATCTTGGAATAAAACTATACCTTGAAACAGGCCTTACTGCTTCAGAACATACACTGTTGCAATCAACACTCCTCACAGCCTGAACAGCGACTCTACGTTGGTCACATAGCCGGTCGGTAACAGAACCCCATGCAAGATAAGAAAACTTTCTCTTACGCACAACGCGTTCCTTTTCTTGCTGGTGAGGCTTCGTGGCAGGTATGCTCGTTGGTCGCGTAGTTGTAGGTACAACAATCGGAGTTGGTTGGGCAACTACTTCCGCGTACGATCTTCCTTGTGAAGAAGGCCACCGTGAACCTATATTATGATTATGTGTTGCAATGATTTTTTTATGCATGTGGCATCTACTGTATATGTGGATTGTGGAATAAGATCCTCGGAGGTTAGGACGCAACCGCCCTAACATTTCTTTTGCTCCAAAAAGATTAATAAAATCTTTTTAGACTTCAAAATATAAGATACTCAAAGTACTGAAACGATTAACTCAGGGATAACTAAACAAGGGGATACAAAGGCTCACAGCGATTGCCTTATTCTAACGACACTACCAGGGCGGTAGTTTGTAGAGCGTTAAACAATACATGCTGTTCTTTTTTTAAATTGCAAAAAGTTTTGTAGTGCAGCCGGTACAGTCAGCTACAAAAGACCGTTTGCAAATGTTATGTAGAGCAAGTTACGAAGACGTAGAGCATTTAAAGAATACTTGTTGGAAAGACAGTTGAAAAGTTACCAGTAAGCTGTTTTTCTTAAAAGAAACCTTTGCAGTAGGCTAGATGTAAAGCAAGTATACGGGTAGTTGAATTAACAAGTAACCAGCATGAACATGCAGTGAATATCCAGGCCTGATACTAGTAGCGCAATACAGGTTATCATAGCAAAGTTTATTAAATTATTATTGGTGCTAATTGTCATTTCACGAAAAACATACATTATTACGATAAACAGAAGCTCTTTTGTCAGACGTGACAAAAGCCTTCGTAGCCCCTTCTTTAGATATCCTTAGATCAACTATAACTCTTATCGTATCAAAATTGATCAGGATATTAACTTTCCTCATCAGATTTATCAAACTACGCTTTGTTATCTAAAGTTTTCGAACATAAGGATAGACTGCATGCAATTACTTTAATTTAAAATATGTTTTGCATTAACCATTCAAAATACCTATATCTGCAATACTATCTTTCTCTTCAAAAATCTTTTGTACGGCTATGTCGCTGCATGATGTATAATAAGTTAAAATCCATTTCATTTTTATATATAAATAAAAAGGCACGATGTATTATAAATTAAAAGCTTGTAGGCTACTTACAGCGATTTCCAAGAGTAGGAAATTGAGAAGATTCCAATGTTGGTCCTTGAAAAATCTTTCTCACGCCTTCCTCTAAACGTCCCATGTATTGCTTGAGGCCGATATCAGACAGGTGAACGTTGTCATGCCAACAAGCATCGTCGTCATTGATTTCCATAGAAAGAAGATTGACATGCTTCTCGTGGGATACACAACGCAAGATGGAGTTAGCGATTGGAACTCGAAGAGAAGAAGTGCCCCACTGTGGCAAAATGCTGCAAACTATCACCTATAAAACAAGCCTACAGGTTTAACCTCAATGTAATAAATAATCGTGTGTTAATACAGTGAAATTCGCCTACACTGATACTTGAAAGGACCGCGAAAAAAAGTGTCACTATAACCGAAGTGTTACTGTAGACCAGTGATTCTCAAACTTTTTCTGTTCGCATACCAATCAGCAGTTTCATGCATTGTTCGTGCACCACCTACTCTACAATCAGAAAATCTCAAATATTTACAAAAAAAGGCAAGAAAGTTTAACGAGTTTCAGTACAACGCTTCAAAACAAAAATATTTTTATTAGACTAAATATAACTTTAGTAAGCTGTTGATCTGTTGGATTAGTATAAGACCAATAAATAGGGTGCACTGTTACTGCTATACTATCAGTAGCAATATTGAAAACTGAAGTTTTCAGTTCAACTGAAAAGTTTTGGCTTTTCTGTTAACAACCTAGGTCAGAGGTTTTCAAACTATGCGTCGCCACGCCCATGGTGCGTAGTTTTAATTTTTCAAGGACGTCACACAATGATTCCGCTTCGTATCTAACTCCATTGCATAATAAAGCACTCACAGATATTGCTATACCCTGACATGCTCATGAGAACTCATCATCAGTGGTGGCCTTAAGGTTTTGTGGGCCCTGGGCAAGAAGTAATATGAGGGCCCCCTACAGCCCGGTATCGACAAATTAAAGCACGCAAACTCAAATAACCATGTTTTCGGAATTCTATGTTTTCTTGTTGCTAATTCCTTACTGAGATATTTGAATGTTTGGTATTGGCAAAACTCGCTCTTTTACTGCAGTTTCTTTTAAAATTAGGCAAACTTTGTTGTAGAGACATAAAGAGACTGAAAGCATCATTCTCAATATCGTGACGTGACACGCGTGCCAGGAAGGTTGAAACCCCCCTCTCCTTTGGCTACGCCACTGCATGATACAACAATAAACAGCGATGCTCTAAAAAATAGGGATGCTACACTGTGGAGGAAAAGTTTAAGTTAGCCTACTGCTTTCTGCTAGTGCTTAATGTAAATTTTATATGTGCATATTTTGAGTAAAGCGCGGGCCCCATAAATTTGCGCTTGCCCTCCCCAAAGGCCACCACTGCTCATCATTGCGAAACTGTAGCTATTGCTTATGGTTTAACAATCACATAGCGCAAATCTAGATTCGTTTCGTGGCGAAACAAATAAAGGCTATAGAGACACAAATAAATAAAAATGACTGAAATTCCTATCGCTGAATGCGTCGCAAGTCCAACAAAATTTTTCAAAAACGTCGCAACGAAAAAAGTTTAAAAACCACTGACGTCATAAACGCTTGAATCTGAAAATGATTAAAATATGAAAGTTTGCACAAATTGTATTATTTTATTTTAACTACTGTCAACTGTGGACGTTCACGTGTCAACTTCAGTGAGTTTCTCGCGTACCACCTGAAAGACCTTCGCGTCTCGCTAGTGGTACGCGTACCAGTTTGGAAACCACTGCTGTACACGAGTTCCACTCTACACTGTCGTCGTTCGTATGAAGGTCAGTCGAAAGGAAGGACTTGGAGCCAACTGCTCGTCGGATCGTCAAGTGTGCGGAGGCCTGTTGTTCCGTTGGAAGGAGAATAGACGGGACATTCAAAGATGATGTTGTTGGCTGTTTGCTCCGTCGCACTGCACTGACACGCAGCAGAGTCCATTATGCCCCAGCGTGTCAAGCAAGCATTGAAGCGGCCAGGGATTCGTGTCGTCTACCTCCACGTGGTGGATCCTGGTAACTGGAAACTTTTTCCAGGCTAATGACGATAACCAGAAGCAGAAACTGCAAGAACTGCAGGTCACTCTACTGTAGTGTGCGCAAACGGGAATTTGCAACAAGTGTTATTTTAGGCGAAATATCATTATAGCCGAAGTCGTCACTACCGGCGAATTCTACTGTAGAATACATTTTGGAATATTCGCTATTTAGAAGCAAGAAACTTTTTCTTTTGAAAAAAGTGTAATTAAAAGCGGCATGCATATTTTCTTCTGAAGTTTGTGTTTGGGGTAAATGTGCAAGACCTATTTAATGCTCAATTATTCATTATGTGACTAAAAAAGCACAAGCATCAAAACCTTTGCAGTCAATTAAGCTTTGAATTTCTCAACGACAATATAGGCTACTTCGCTCATGCAAAAAATATGCAAAAATTGTATTATTTTAATGTTTATCGTAAATATATCCTCCATCTTTGAAGCGTTCTGCTAGGAGTTCCTTCCATATGCGCACCTATTGGTGCACATCCCTGGAAAGGTAATTTAATACTGAATCCGATGCATGTAAAATTTAAGTGGCACGTGTTGCGGATTATAGTTTTATTCCAAGATGTTTGAGTGGTGTCAATTATGCAAAAATCGTATTATTTTAATGTTTATCGTAAATATATCCTCCATCTTTGAAGCGTTCTGCTAGGAGTTCCTTCCATATGCGCACCTATTGGTGCACATCCCTGGAAAGGTAATTTAATATTGAATCCGATGCATGTAAAATTTAAGTGGCACGTGTTGCGGATTATAGTTTTATTCCAAGATGTTTGAGTGGTGTCAATTATGCAAAAATCGTATTATTTTAATGTTTATCGTAAATATATCCTCCATCTTTGAAGCGTTCTGCTAGGAGTTCCTTCCATATGCGCACCTATTGGTGCATATCCCTGGAAAGGTAATTTAATACTGAATCCGATGCATGTAAAATTTAAGTGGCACGTGTTGCGGATTATAGTTTTATTCCAAGATGTTTGAAGAGGTGTCAATTATGCAAAAATCATATTATTTTAATGTTTATCGTAAATATATCTTCCATCTTTGAAGCGTTCTGCTAGGAGTTCCTTCCATATGCGCACCTATTGGTGCACATCCCTGGAAAGGTAATTTAATACTGAATCCGATGCATGTAAAATTTAAGTGGCACGTGTTGCGGATTATAGTTTTATTCCAAGATGTTTGAAGAGGTGTCAATTATGCAAAAATCGTATTATTTTAATGTTTATCGTAAATATATCCTCCATCTTTGAAGCGTTCTGCTAGGAGTTCCTTCCATATGCGCACCTATTGGTGCACATCCCTGGAAAGGCAATTTAATACTGAATCCGATGCATGTAAAATTTAAGTGGCACGTGTTGCGGATTATAGTTTTATTCCAAGATGTTTGAGTGGTGTCAATTATGCAAAAATCGTATTATTTTAATGTTTATCGTAAATATATCCTCCATCTTTGAAGCGTTCTGCTAGGAGTTCCTTCCATATGCGCACCTATTGGTGCACATCCCTGGAAAGGTAATTTAATACTGAATCCGATGCATGTAAAATTCAAGTGGCACGTGTTGCGGATTATAGTTTTATTCGAAGATGTTTGGAGTGGTGTTTATTACGCAAAAATCGTATTATTTTAATGTTTATCGTAAATATATGCTCCATCTTTGAAGCGTTCTGCTGGGAGTTCTTTCCAAATGCCGACCTATTGGTGCACATCCCTGGAAAGGTAATTTAATACTGAATCTGATGCATGTAAAATTTAAGTGGCACGTGTTGCGGATTATAGTTTTATTCGAAGATGTTTGGAGTGGTGTTTATTACGCAAAAATCGTATTATTTTCTTGAATATCGTAAATGTATCCTCCTGCATCTTTGAAGCGTTCTGCTGGGTGTTCCTTCCAAATGCCGACCTATTGGTGCACATCCCTGGAAAGGCAATTTAATACTGAATCCGATGCATGTAAAATTTAAGTAGCACGTGTTGCGGATTATAGTTTTATTCGAAGGTGTTTGGAGTGGTGTCTATTACGCAAAAATCGTATTATTTTCTTGAATATCGTAAATGTATCCTCCTGCATCTTTGAAGCGTTCTGCTGGGAGTTCCTTCCAAATGCCGACCTATTGGTGCACATCCCTGAAAAGGCAATTTAATACTGAATCCGATGCATGTAAAATTTAAGTGGCACGTGTTGCGGATTATAGTTTTATTCGAAGGTGTTTGGAGTGGTGTCTATTACGCAAAAATCGTATTATTTTAATGTTTGTTGTAAATGTATCCTCCTGCATCTTTGAAGCGTTCTGCTGGGAGTTCCTTCCAAATGCCGACCTATTGGTGCACATCCCTGGAAAGGTAATTTAATACTGAATCCGATGCATGTAAAATTCAAGTGGCACGTGTTGCGGATTATAGTTTTATTCGAAGATGTTTGGAGTGGTGTTTATTACGCAAAAATCGTATTATTTTAATGTTTATCGTAAATATATGCTCCATCTTTGAAGCGTTCTGCTGGGAGTTCCTTCCAAATGCCGACCTATTGGTGCACATCCCTGGAAAGGTAATTTAATACTGAATCCGATGCATGTAAAATTTAAGTTGCACGTGTTGCGGATTATAGTTTTATTCGAAGGTGTTTGGAGTGGTGTTTATTATGCAAAAATCGTATTATTTTAATGTTTATTGTAAATGTATCCTCCTGCATCTTTGAAGTGTTTTGCTGGGAGTTCCTTCCAAATGCCGACCTATTGGTGCACATCCCTGGAAAGGTAATTTAATACTAAATCTGATGCATGTAAAATTTAAGTGGCACGTGTTGCGGATTATAGTTTTATTTGAAGATGTTTGGAGTGGTGTCCATTACGCAAAAATCGTATTATTTTCTTGAATATCGTAAATGTATCCTCCTGCATCTTTGAAGCGTTCTGCTGGGAGTTCCTTCCAAATGCCGACCTATTGGTGCACATCCCTGGAAAGGTAATTTAATACTGAATCCGATGCATGTAAAATTTAAGTGGCACGTGTTGCGGATTATAGTTTTATTCGAAGATGTTTGGAGTGGTGTCTATTACGCAAAAATCGTATTATTTTCTTGAATATCGTAAATGTATCCTCCTGCATCTTTGAAGCGTTCTGCTGGGAGTTCCTTCCAAATGCCGACCTATTGGTGCACATCCCTGGAAAGGCAATTTAATACTGAATCCGATGCATGTAAAATTTAAGTGGCACGTGTTGCGGATTATAGTTTTATTCGAAGGTGTTTGGAGTGGTGTCTATTACGCAAAAATCGTATTATTTTAATGTTTGTTGTAAATGTATCCTCCTGCATCTTTGAAGCGTTCTGCTGGGAGTTCCTTCCAAATGCCGACCTATTGGTGCACATCCCTGGAAAGGTAATTTAATACTGAATCCGATGCATGTAAAATTCAAGTGGCACGTGTTGCGGATTATAGTTTTATTCGAAGATGTTTGGAGTGGTGTTTATTATGCAAAAATCGTATTATTTTAATGTTTATCGTAAATATATGCTCCATCTTTGAAGCGTTCTGCTGGGAGTTCCTTCCAAATGCCGACCTATTGGTGCACATCCCTGGAAAGGTAATTTAATACTGAATCTGATGCATGTAAAATTCAAGTGGCACGTGTTGCGGATTATAGTTTTATTCGAAGATGTTTGGAGTGGTGTTTATTACGCAAAAATCGTATTATTTTCTTGAATATCGTAAATGTATCCTCCTGCATCTTTGAAGCGTTCTGCTGGGAGTTCCTTCCAAATGCCGACCTATTGGTGCACATCCCTGGAAAGGCAATTTAATACTGAATCCGATGCATGTAAAATTTAAGTGGCACGTGTTGCGGATTATAGTTTTATTCCAAGATGTTTGAGTGGTGTCAATTATGCAAAAATCGTATTATTTTAATGTTTATCGTAAATATATCCTCCATCTTTGAAGCGTTCTGCTAGGAGTTCCTTCCATATGCGCACCTATTGGTGCACATCCCTGGAAAGGTAATTTAATACTGAATCCGATGCATGTAAAATTCAAGTGGCACGTGTTGCGGATTATAGTTTTATTCGAAGATGTTTGGAGTGGTGTTTATTACGCAAAAATCGTATTATTTTAATGTTTATCGTAAATATATGCTCCATCTTTGAAGCGTTCTGCTGGGAGTTCTTTCCAAATGCCGACCTATTGGTGCACATCCCTGGAAAGGTAATTTAATACTGAATCTGATGCATGTAAAATTTAAGTGGCACGTGTTGCGGATTATAGTTTTATTCGAAGATGTTTGGAGTGGTGTTTATTACGCAAAAATCGTATTATTTTCTTGAATATCGTAAATGTATCCTCCTGCATCTTTGAAGCGTTCTGCTGGGAGTTCCTTCCAAATGCCGACCTATTGGTGCACATCCCTGGAAAGGCAATTTAATACTGAATCCGATGCATGTAAAATTTAAGTAGCACGTGTTGCGGATTATAGTTTTATTCGAAGGTGTTTGGAGTGGTGTCTATTACGCAAAAATCGTATTATTTTCTTGAATATCGTAAATGTATCCTCCTGCATCTTTGAAGCGTTCTGCTGGGAGTTCCTTCCAAATGCCGACCTATTGGTGCACATCCCTGAAAAGGCAATTTAATACTGAATCCGATGCATGTAAAATTTAAGTGGCACGTGTTGCGGATTATAGTTTTATTCGAAGGTGTTTGGAGTGGTGTCTATTACGCAAAAATCGTATTATTTTAATGTTTGTTGTAAATGTATCCTCCTGCATCTTTGAAGCGTTCTGCTGGGAGTTCCTTCCAAATGCCGACCTATTGGTGCACATCCCTGGAAAGGTAATTTAATACTGAATCCGATGCATGTAAAATTCAAGTGGCACGTGTTGCGGATTATAGTTTTATTCGAAGATGTTTGGAGTGGTGTTTATTACGCAAAAATCGTATTATTTTAATGTTTATCGTAAATATATGCTCCATCTTTGAAGCGTTCTGCTGGGAGTTCCTTCCAAATGCCGACCTATTGGTGCACATCCCTGGAAAGGTAATTTAATACTGAATCCGATGCATGTAAAATTTAAGTTGCACGTGTTGCGGATTATAGTTTTATTCGAAGGTGTTTGGAGTGGTGTTTATTATGCAAAAATCGTATTATTTTAATGTTTATTGTAAATGTATCCTCCTGCATCTTTGAAGTGTTTTGCTGGGAGTTCCTTCCAAATGCCGACCTATTGGTGCACATCCCTGGAAAGGTAATTTAATACTAAATCTGATGCATGTAAAATTTAAGTGGCACGTGTTGCGGATTATAGTTTTATTTGAAGATGTTTGGAGTGGTGTCCATTACGCAAAAATCGTATTATTTTCTTGAATATCGTAAATGTATCCTCCTGCATCTTTGAAGCGTTCTGCTGGGAGTTCCTTCCAAATGCCGACCTATTGGTGCACATCCCTGGAAAGGTAATTTAATACTGAATCCGATGCATGTAAAATTTAAGTGGCACGTGTTGCGGATTATAGTTTTATTCGAAGATGTTTGGAGTGGTGTCTATTACGCAAAAATCGTATTATTTTCTTGAATATCGTAAATGTATCCTCCTGCATCTTTGAAGCGTTCTGCTGGGAGTTCCTTCCAAATGCCGACCTATTGGTGCACATCCCTGGAAAGGCAATTTAATACTGAATCCGATGCATGTAAAATTTAAGTGGCACGTGTTGCGGATTATAGTTTTATTCGAAGGTGTTTGGAGTGGTGTCTATTACGCAAAAATCGTATTATTTTAATGTTTGTTGTAAATGTATCCTCCTGCATCTTTGAAGCGTTCTGCTGGGAGTTCCTTCCAAATGCCGACCTATTGGTGCACATCCCTGGAAAGGTAATTTAATACTGAATCCGATGCATGTAAAATTCAAGTGGCACGTGTTGCGGATTATAGTTTTATTCGAAGATGTTTGGAGTGGTGTTTATTATGCAAAAATCGTATTATTTTAATGTTTATCGTAAATATATGCTCCATCTTTGAAGCGTTCTGCTGGGAGTTCCTTCCAAATGCCGACCTATTGGTGCACATCCCTGGAAAGGTAATTTAATACTGAATCTGATGCATGTAAAATTCAAGTGGCACGTGTTGCGGATTATAGTTTTATTCGAAGATGTTTGGAGTGGTGTTTATTACGCAAAAATCGTATTATTTTCTTGAATATCGTAAATGTATCCTCCTGCATCTTTGAAGCGTTCTGCTGGGAGTTCCTTCCAAATGCCGACCTATTGGTGCACATCCCTGGAAAGGCAATTTAATACTGAATCCGATGCATGTAAAATTTAAGTGGCACGTGTTGCGGATTATAGTTTTATTCGAAGGTGTTTGGAGTGGTGTCTATTACGCAAAAATCGTATTATTTTAATGTTTGTTGTAAATGTATCCTCCTGCATCTTTGAAGCGTTCTGCTGGGAGTTCCTTCCAAATGCCGACCTATTGGTGCACATCCCTGGAAAGGTAATTTAATACTGAATCCGATGCATGTAAAATTCAAGTGGCACGTGTTGCGGATTATAGTTTTATTCGAAGATGTTTGGAGTGGTGTTTATTACGCAAAAATCGTATTATTTTAATGTTTATCGTAAATATATGCTCCATCTTTGAAGCGTTCTGCTGGGAGTTCCTTCCAAATGCCGACCTATTGGTGCACATCCCTGGAAAGGTAATTTAATACTGAATCCGATGCATGTAAAATTTAAGTGGCACGTGTTGCGGATTATAGTTTTATTCGAAGGTGTTTGGAGTGGTGTTTATTATGCAAAAATCGTATTATTTTAATGTTTATTGTAAATGTATCCTCCTGCATCTTTGAAGTGTTTTGCTGGGAGTTCCTTCCAAATGCCGACCTATTGGTGCACATCCCTGGAAAGGTAATTTAATACTAAATCTGATGCATGTAAAATTTAAGTGGCACGTGTTGCGGATTATAGTTTTATTCGAAGATGTTTGGAGTGGTGTCTATTACGCAAAAATCGTATTATTTTCTTGAATATCGTAAATGTATCCTCCTGCATCTTTGAAGCGTTCTGCTGGGAGTTCCTTCCAAATGCCGACCTATTGGTGCACATCCCTGGAAAGGCAATTTAATACTGAATCCGATGCATGTAAAATTTAAGTGGCACGTGTTGCGGATTATAGTTTTATTCGAAGATGTTTGGAGTGGTGTCTATTACGCAAAAATCGTATTATTTTAATGTTTATCGTAAATATATGCTCCATCTTTGAAGCGTTCTGCTGGGAGTTCCTTCCAAATGCCGACCTATTGGTGCACATCCCTGGAAAGGTAATTTAATACTGAATCCGATGCATGTAAAATTTAAGTGGCACGTGTTGCGGATTATAGTTTTATTCGAAGGTGTTTGGAGTGGTGTTTATTATGCAAAAATCGTATTATTTTAATGTTTATTGTAAATGTATCCTCCTGCATCTTTGAAGTGTTCTGCTGGGAGTTCCTTCCAAATGCCGACCTATTGGTGCACATCCCTGGAAAGGTAATTTAATACTAAATCTGATGCATGTAAAATTTAAGTGGCACGTGTTGCGGATTATAGTTTTATTCAAAGATGTTTGGAGTGGTGTCTATTACGCAAAAATCGTATTATTTTCTTGAATATCGTAAATGTATCCTCCTGCATCTTTGAAGCGTTCTGCTGGGAGTTCCTTCCAAATGCCGACCTATTGGTGCACATCCCTGGAAAGGTAATTTAATACTGAATCCGATGCATGTAAAATTTAAGTGGCACGTGTTGCGGATTATAGTTTTATTCGAAGATGTTTGGAGTGGTGTCTATTACGCAAAAATCGTATTATTTTAATGTTTATCGTAAATATATGCTCCATCTTTGAAGCGTTCTGCTGGGAGTTCCTTCCAAATGCCGACCTATTGGTGCACATCCCTGGAAAGGTAATTTAATACTGAATCCGATGCATGTAAAATTTAAGTGGCACGTGTTGCGGATTATAGTTTTATTCGTAGATCGTTCGAAGGTATGTCATGTCGCATTTTGTGCCTCGCACTTATTCACGGATAACTTTTTTAGGCGGAATGCGGAAAAATTATTCTGCCAGAATGACGGTGGTGATTAAAGCATACGGCAATTGCCGCCGCAATCCAAGGTTTGTTGATTTGGCGACGGCAATGTTTTTGCCGTCGTAGATGGAAGCTAATTTCGAGGGCTGAATTAATACTGGAATATTACCATGCTTTGAAATACATTCCATATGTTCAAACTGAGAAAACTGATGGCTAGCAAAAATTTTACTCTTGTCAAGTTTGGCAGAGACATTGTATAAGAAACCTACACCACCACCACGCTTTCCTTGAGATCTGGAAACATGCAAAATGTCATAACCTTTAGCAGTGATGTTACTTAACACATGACCATCAATTGAACTTCCTAACCAAGTTTCCGTCAAGGCACACACATCAATTTTGGAGTCAAAAATAAAGTCAGTTAAGGAAAGTGATTTATCATTGATTGATCTTATATTTAAACATCCAATAATTAAGGGGGAGTGAAATTTACTTAAAGTGGGAAAACGTTGGACTGGAATTAGATTAGTTAAGTTCAAGTTACTTTGTTTTCGATGAAAAGTTATAGGCCTACCAGATGACTTTGTACATACAACTGAAATTGGTCTTCTGAAACACTTTCCTGCTTTCTTTCCTCTCCTGGTTGGCTTAATCCTGTTGATTTTCAATTTTAATAACTCATTCCAAGCTCTTTTCTCTAAACTGTACTTTCCACTTGACAGATTTTTTACTTGTAACAAACTGCATCCTGAATAAGTGTACTGCTGCCATCTTGATTTTAATTTTCCAAGCTCAAGGTCTGCTGCAGCCAGGGGCGCCGGAAGCGGGGGGGCGGATGCCCCCCCTGCCCTCAAATTTTCTGCAGATGGAGGGGCAGGGGGGGCAATGGTGCCCTTTTAAAGTCATGTAAGCAACTGCACGTTTTGCAATATAACAATTTCTGCTATTCGCTTTTAGCCTAATAATAATATTTACCGGTACGGCAGAAAATTTTGCAACGCAGTAGCCTATCACACCTTAAAACTCGTTTTTTTTTTCTAGAGCTCCTTCTCGGCGGCCAAATCTGCGTGCTTGGAGGCCAAAATACAAAATAAAATAACAATAGCACAAGTAAATAGAATTAAACTTGCAACAATGCTAAAGTGATCACTTAGCGTTGTTGAAATCTGGGCCTGGGCGACGTCCTATACAATAGAATCGTTGCACCACGCAGTAACTGCTTTATCGGGATTGTAATCCAGTATGGCGGGACCATCTAACGACATTTGCACGAGTGTCTCCAATGTGGCTGATTTTAAAGAAGTTCGCCACTCCCCTAGAATTCTTTTTAGCAACGAAAAACAACGCTCGACATGATTGTGTTGACGATGACGACAAGGTAATAAAATAAGTATTTCAATGATGTGAAAGACATTACTAAAAGAAGCATAATTTTTGCAAAATATGATCAAAAAATGTTTTCCCCTTGGATGTCAACTAATCTAGTTCTCCTTTTTAACAACGATTCAATGTCCGACAACATCGAATCGACATAAAAACGACAATATTGCCAGCCGATGTAAATTAGCACTTCGGATTAAGACTTTGTTAAAATAAACGTTGAGAATTACAAACAAGACTTACAGCGTTGGTGATCGCAGATGGATATATTTCATCAATAACAAATATCCCCGCACTATGCAACAGTGGCGATTACGACGCGCTGACCTAATTTTGCGTCACTCTTTGATACTACATATTTTCGACAGTTAATCCACAATCATTCTATTGTGAAATTAAATATTTGGCTAGAAGAGACCGGTGGCCAAACTTGGCCGATTGTGGAGGTAGCACCAGTGGTCATTTAAGCACTACTTAGCGGCCATGGCCGCAGGCTGCTTTAAGGCTTGACAGTAGGTTACATCATTATAACATATAGCTTGATGCCCTTCTTTGTATACTGGACACTTGTAGGCTATTATTACTCAATACATAGTGAGCTGATAGATTACAGTAGCATTATCGCTAAATCTTATCTTAAAAATTAAAAAAAAATTTGCCTTTTAGTAAAAAAAAGTGCCCTTTTTCGTAATCTTGCCCCCCCAGTCAAAAATCGTTCCGGCGCCCCTGGCTGCAGCCATAAGATAGCGCAAAAACAGAAACCAAAAGTTAAGTCCAAGAAATCCATAGGATTTTTCAGAGCAGCTTCATAAACTTTAAAATTTTAAACCACACTACATTATACTATTTAATTCCTTAAACCTTATTCAAATAGAATTTTCTGACGTTTCCAGAAGAGTGTTTCTTGTGGTCATTGTATACAGACGAACGGATTCAGAAATCTTATGTTACAATTTTCCCACAAAGATATTATGGTTTACCGTTGTGACCAAGTGTGTATTGTGATTTATCGGGTGCTTTGATTGCATTCTAATCCTTTGTGATTATAAGTGGCAAAGTACTTTATTCACAAGGCTTTTTGCGTAAAATTTTCCCGGAACTTCATGGCGGACAAATGCGGCCGATGGAAGGGCAAGACCCGGCGGACAAAATGCCGGTTTTTGTAGGTTAATCGCGGCCATGGTCACGATGGCCGCCTTCAGTTTCGAGGCCTGAGTAACATTTAACCTTGTGAAATTTTATTTTGTATGTTATTCGCTCTGAGGATGCGCATTGTCATGGTGCGCGAAACGTCAGTGAAGCAATAAATCATCTTGTTTATTGTTACTTTTACTTTCAATCTCATCAGATGAACGTTGCAACTAGTGCTACAAACAACGCTTTCTTTTGTTGATGGTGGCTGCTTGATTAGAAGACCTTCCATGTCACTTCGCAGCCACCCATTGTAGTATCAAGTCCACACATTCTATGTAATCGTTTGTATTATTTAACTTTGCTTAAAGAATGTGAGTCTTTATACTCGCAACAAAATAAACCCCAATCAATCAACGTATATTTGTAACTTTTTAGTTTTGACATTCCATTCTTATATTAATGCCTATTTGTTGTGTGTATGTGAAAAATTGTATAGCACAAGACTACACTTCATGCTCAAGTGACAGGGTCTGCTACTATTCGGTGAGTCCGATTCGGTGAGTTCCTAACTTCTAACCCCCAACCCTAAAACGACAATGATAATTAGGCTACGGTACCGATAATTTAAAAAAAAAATGTAAAAAATCCCCCGTTAAGGGATCGGACTCACCGAATCGGACTAACCGAATCGGACTCACCGAAACGGGCCATTCCGAAAGTGATATGGGAACCACAGACTTTGCCCTTTTTGCTTGGGGTTGTGTGGCTGAATGGTCAGAATGTCACTGCACCGCTTCAAAATATGTTGGTTCAACACCGCTTCAGAACACGCTGATTGTGTTTCGGCAAGACTCTTGGTGGTATACCAAAATAATATGAGCAGCTGATTTATAACTACATGTCTATTTACTGTTTTGAATTATTCTGTTGTGTTGTATCTGTGATCGCAGTGAACGGTACTAAATGTTGTCGCAATAGGCATAAAATGAAATGTGATTATTATTATTATTGCTTAGGCTTGTGACAAGATGCACAATGCACATGTATACTAGTTCAGCTAATATGTTCTTGCAATATCATTTTTGACTTGTGATGGCTTCATTAGAGCCAGCTCAGGCGGAAAAGGCTGTAAATGCAATCAAACATTTGACCATAGTCAAAGCTAGACTTGAGAAGGATCTCCAAGAATCAAAACAATCAGAAGAAAAAACAAAAGCTGAATATCAGCAACTGAGAATAAAGTAACTAATAATCTAATAATTTATATGTAATACTAATAAGCCTACTCTAATTATCACTTTATATAATTATGCCTAATCTTGCATATGCAGTGATAGCCCTAATTTTCAAAACTTATTGCCTGGCTATGGTAACAAAGGTGGGCACCATATTGCATGGGATGGTTTACTCATTTATGTGACAATTTTTTTGATTATTTGCAAATACATACGAAAACTATGTTCCTTTCTGCAAAATCTTATACTTTTTCATGTGACAATTCAAGCTTGGCAGTGTCATATTTATGATAACAATATAGTGGTTTATTTTAAACAAATAACTTGGTTGCAATAATGAAACTTTTGAATAGGGTGGTTTGAAAAATATTTTTTTTGCAATTTCAACATGGGGGATTCTGAAAACCTGGCAAACCTTTTAAAAATAACATTTCCAAAATTTTTTTTTTGGTTGGCCCCAAAACCCAGCCACCTACCCCCCAACAAAGGTCACGAAAGGTCAAATTTAGTAAAAAATCTTTTAACTTGCTTACCACTCATAGTAGAAAGTCAGTTTTAGTGTCAAATAATGCAGAATACCTATGTTTCTATGTGTCATTAAAAGAACTTTTTCTCTAAATGCATTCGTTTTTGAGACAATCTAAAAACATGCATTTTTAGGGTATTTGGGTCATTCCATGCCAAACGTCCTAAAAATCATAAAGTTTCCAGTTTGACCCACTTCGATTTTGCTCAAACTAGGTCAATATGTTATTTGGCATGATAAAGCTATGCATTACAAATTTGAGCTCAATATCTATTATAGTTTTGGAAATATGATGCTTTAAAGTTTTAGGTACCCCCTAAACTTTATTTATTTATACCCCCTAAACTTTACCCCCTAAACTAAACTTATTTTTTACCTGTTGAAGAAGATTACCTAAAGATGAAGAATCAAGGAATAGGAGTACACTGCAAGGATGTGTCAATTATTATTCAGTTTTATTGCAGGGGGTTCTTCCAATTCAGCCAAGTTCATGTTTACCATTTTATAGTAAACTTTTGCTTTGTAGTTGAGTTTTGGTCTGTGAAAATAACGTATATTGACACATCTTTGCAGTGTACTCATATTCTCTGATTCTTCATCCTTAGGTTATGTTCTTCAACAGGTAAAAAAGATTGTTTTGTCAACACTTTTTTATGGGGGTGTTTTTATACCACAAGATGGTGTTATTTTGGCTATTTTTGCTTTAGGTGCATATTTTGATGCATTGTAACTTTCTAATAAATGTAGTGTTACTGATAAAACTTGGTAAACTTGTAATCTGGTAGGGAAAGAATATTCATGATAATATAATTACCATCCTACTTTTTATAAAAAAGTTACAGATTTCCAAATATGGCAAAAAGTTTGTTTTTGGTAAAGAAAAAAGCTACTTTGAGGCTTGATTACTCCACTATGCTGCAAATTAATTGCATTTTGACAATGCAATCATGTAATATAGTAATATATCATGTAATATATATAGTTAAAAGTGAACCATTTTACCTAGAGATGTAGCCTACCGATACCAATGTTTTGGCCGATACCAATACCGATATCACTTTTTTAGGCCGATACCGATATTTTGGCCGATACTTTAGTGTTACAAAAAGAAGCAATTTTGGTATTTGAAAGGAATTATATCAAATGTCGGAATGCAAAAGAAACGATTCTGTGGAATAAAATACAAAATTCTCTAAATAAACAAAAGGCATCGTTAGATTTACAGAAGGCGTCGTTGGATTTTCAAAAAATCGCCAAATAGGGAACTCGCCGAAAAAGGCTGCCACCAAATCGGACTCACCGAAATGGGCCATTCCGATATATTGATGCTATGATATTCGTTGGTAACAACTTCAATGCATTTTGGGGTACAGTTATCAGTTTTTAGCTTTGTCAAGTCAGAATCATTTATCACTCACTATTTAACCATATTTGGCCATTTTTTTCATAATTTGTGATGGTTCAGCAATAATGGCTGATAAAGAATTATGTGAAATCTTTTAGACTGATGAATATGTTGATTTCGACAAGGCACTTGAAACCAATGATGATTGATGAATGAGTCATCCCTGTCTGGAGTGTAATGCTGTGAATGTTTGAGTTGAGATGTGATTAAATATTACCTTTCTTTGAATATCAACATTAACAAGTACCAGTGCCGGTACTTCATTTGGCAGATTTTTTTTAAAGCGTTTTTTGATTTTCATGAAAGCTACCGTATATACTCCAGTATAGGTCGAGATTTTCGCAAGTGATTTTCAGCTCAAAAGACAGGTTCAACTTATACACGGGACAAGCTGTTGTCTCCAGCTCGGCACCCTTCAAAATTAGCACATTTTTGCAGCGGTAAAATCATTCGGAGACGTAGATGACGGATTGTGAAATGGCGTCGGCCGAAGTAAAAGTATCAAATACGTTTATTTGCAGTGATTCAAACTTAATTTTTAAATACAGTAGAACTTGGATAACTCGTCTTCGGAAAACTCGTCAGTTTGCCCAAGTCGTCAATGAATGCCAGGTCCCGGCAGAAAGCCTATCTTTTGTACACAATCAAGTTCGGTTAAGTGGTTATCGCGTAACTCGTCAATTCGATTATGTCGTCACTGTTTTTCTTCCCCCTGGGACGTAAAATTCGTTTAAGTTGTCATCAACCCAAATGCTGATGTGGCATTTGCAGACTCTTTAGAGAAGAAATTACTGCGCTAAGACGTGTGCAAGCACACACTCTATCGGGCCAGACGCACATGTGTGGAGTATGTTGGTCTGGTCGATAGCGGGTGTGCGCACACATGCTCTGTTGTCGATAAGAGAAGCGCTGTTTAGCACGTGCGTGGTTCATTTGTGACAATACTCTTGGATGGTTGGAAAGCTCCAACACTATGTGTTATGCCAAGAAGACAGTGGTGAATTCGCAAGCTCACTATCAAAAATGCATGACTACTTAGTTGACAAGACACTTGCAAGCAAAACGCAGTCAAAAATATCTATGTTCTTCATTTAAGCAGTTAAGTGGGTTGTAACTGTACGTACGATACTGTACTTTATTGTGTACCGTAATTAAATTCTTTTCTCGCTTTCCTCTTCGTCTCACTTTACAACTATCGCATTTAATTAGGTCGCGGAGCACTATGAAATAAATGCGACCCAAAACAATGGCAAAATTTAGCTGTTTGCATTGGTCGTCAGTTCGTGTAAGTCGTCACTTTTTCTGTTCCCCCTGGGGTGACGAGTTATCCAAGTTCTACGTATAATGATTTCTTGTCAACTGTAAACTTTATACATTTGTTGAGCACTATGCAAAGCTCACAAAACAAAACAGCAGAAAGAGCTGTTTTAAGCGATCAATTTTTTTATTTTTGCGTGTAGAGTATAATATATAGTTCTTCTTCCTGTTTTAAGTCTCATTTCCTAGAATCAGGGTAGGACGGGGTCTGGCAAGGCACATCCTCAGTCTCCATTCATCACGATCTAGGGGGCTAGTGTTGGTCATCTGCCACTGTCTCCGTTTGCGGTATCACTCCATGTATTCCTGGGGCATCCAGTCTTCTTTGTACTAGCAACTGGCACATCTCAGCATTGATTTATCTATCCGCTGCTCCTTTCAACATGTCCAAGCCAGCGGAGACGGTTGAATCGGAAGACATCTTCAATCGTTTGCAAGCCCCGCCTGGCGAGTAGTATGTCTGAGCTGGTGTACTGGTTCTCTAGTTCAGGGGTCCGCAAATACTTTTTGGTGCAACCCAAAAAGCAATCGTTCGAAGTCTTCGCGACCCAAACGTTTCGGAAGCATATAATTTTGCGCAAAACACTTTGCAAATTAATATTAATTCCAATACGGTCGTCCCCACTTATTAAGGCCACATCGGGACCGGACGATTTTGGCTGCGGGAGACAATTTTCTACCACTCCTATACCTTCAGTAATTCCGGAATGGACCAAATTGGGCTTAATAAGCGGGTGGACCTATTAACCGTGCGTTTCGTCGTTGTGCAAGCCTCTGGGGCTGAGGGTCTACTCTATCTTTTTACCAGCCCAGACTCAAGATGTTCCCGGACTACACTGGAAGGCTATTAGAGAGCAGCCAGTATTTAGTTTCATCACCCATGACACGCAGACCTTCCACTCCGTTAGGTGGCTTGAAGATGGTATCGTACAGTTATTGATGATGTGGTCTGCAGTCTGTTCCTCGGCACCACATTCAAAGGAGGAGGAAGAGGCTAATTCCCCAATGGTGCATGGTTGACCGGAAAAGCCCGACGCACGTACGAAGACGGTTGAGGCGCACCCATGCTTGTCTTTGTAGTGTCAGTCGGATGGGACATGTGTCGACGTCGGGGATGAACGAATGGAGTCTGGTGGTACTTGACTTCCTTTCAGAATTCCATTTATAGTCCACCCAAGTAGCCGCAGAGATGAAGTTCATCTGCTGCGTTGATCAGAAGTTGAGCGGCTGCCACGAATGGTTGTCTTGACTTCAGTCGACTGGGGTGCTGGTTTGGGGAAGCAGAGATCTTGTGGTGGAGAAGATGGTTAGGCTTTAGTGCCCGTCGGTTAAGAAACAGAGTGGCTTCTTCGTGACGAAGCTCAGAAAGTTGGATGCCAGCGAGAATGGCAAAATTATCCAATGAAGTGGGACGCATGCATCCGGTAACTGTGCGCAGGGTGCTGTTTATGGCAGTGCCGATGTTATGGCAGTGTGCACTGCAGCACCAAACAGGTGCACAGTACTCTGCTGAAGAGTAGACAAGGGCTAAGGCTGCTATACGCAAAGTGTCAGCCCTCGCCCCCCAGCTGTGGCCTGCCAGGCGCTTGAGTAGTGCAGCGTGGGATGTCATTTTCTTGCGCAGTGACACCAAATGGTGGCGGTATGTGTACGATCTGTCTAGTGTCACCCCAAGATATTCTGGTTCGGGGCAGAAGGTCAGAGATTTTCCATTGTTCTGAACATGTAGCTCACGATCAACTTCCCGAATGTAGGCTATAGGTGGAAAGCTGCCGCCAAAGTTTTGTTTTCGCTAAGTTTCAGTCGCCAGTTCTGGAGATAGCCTAAGCTGAGAGAGTTTTCTTGCCCTGGCTCAAGCTGTCTTCCAGGCTATATATATAACCGTGGGCTTAACTACTGTACTACAATCGAAAGTATAAATTTTCTTGTAGCCTACCAAATTGTACGAAACTCAGCACATCAAAGACTATATGATTGTATTCATATTTGCCATACAAGTTATATTTATGGTAATTTTAAACCGTTTTGCGACCCAATGTGAATGGTCTCGCGACCCAAATTTGGGTCGCGACCCAGTATTTGCGGACCCCTGCTCTAGTTGTCTGATGTTGAAGATCCACCGTATCATGCGTTGTCATTTTGTTTGATTCTTCCCAGTACCTCTTTTGTCACAGCCTAGCATTTACTCAAAAATAACATCACACTCCTGACACAGCTGTTATAGACCATGCCTTTACTGGAAAGGAGGATATCTTTGTTGGTGAGTATAGGCAGTAGTTGTTTGAATTTAGTCTAGGCTGTCTTCACTCTGGTAGTGGAGCTGGGGACGGTACCTCCACCTACGTAATAAGAATGAATATAATCATTCTTATTACATAACATTCCATGATTGTTGAAGTCGATGTCAAACCAATGGGGCTCGCATAAAACAATGATGTCAGGTTGGCTAGGTGATAATAGCGGTAAGAGACGTTGTTATGTAGGCAATATCTGCGACCAAAACCATTAAATACAAGAAGGCTAAGTGCTAATTTTCATGCGTTAATGAGCGGATTTTGATTCGCGTGCGTCTGGCAACAAAACAATGCGTTCTGTTGAATCATAATTGATCTCAAAGCAAGAAGACCTTGTTGAAAATAGCACGTGCGTCTAATTTAACTGGATTACCGTACTTATTATTGCCGTGAATAGAGTTACGTGACTATTCCAGCAGCGTAAGTTACTCTACGGTTCTATGCTCTACTTTGAAATTTCATCACTGTATGTCAATGCCTATAATTAGATTGATGAACCATCGAATGGTAGTGTCGGGAATAAGCTATTCGAAATGGTATTATTACAATGGTATTACATGGGAAAAGGAAATATCACCGATTTTCAGCTCAAAAGTAGGGATTCGACTTATACACGAGATCGACCGATGGTACTCGAGTATATACGGTATTAAGCTGCGCCCTTTTGGGGCAAATTTTTAATTTCAATTGGGGGGGTATCTAAATATTTGTGTATGCCTGAAAAATGAAGGCATGCAAAAGAAAAAAATTTTTCGTCAATGTTTAGACCCTGCTGTCGGCCCCGGAACATTTGCAGGTTACCGGAATTTTGAAATCTTCATAAAATCTTAATCTTTTGTGCTAGGTAGGGCATGTTGGTATTCATTTCTATTGTTTTTGGATAATTAATCCATTCATTAAGTATAATATACAGACAAATTTAGACATGTTTTAAAATTTTAATTTTTGCAACGATGACAAATTTTCTTGCATTTTATGTAATTTTTGTGGTGTCTGAAGGTTATGATAGTAGCAAGTTGGATTTACTGGTTCTGGTACATTCTGAAGCAATATAAATAGACTCATTAGTTAAACATTTTAACAGAAACAATGGCTAAGGAAGTCCAGATGAAAAAATAGTATTATAATTCTTATTTATGTAACAAATTACATCACAGGCATGTAAGTATGTATGCTGTTTCTCCACCCATTAACTTGATTCCGATTATACCTTCCAGGATACTACGAAATATACCTACCTGACTCATTTTTTTGAATGTATTGTAATAGCTGAGTGTAAGAATGTCATAACGATCTTCAATAAAGGATGGTCCTTTAGAAATAGAAAAGTATGAGTCACTAAAAACATCCGAACTTCCACTTCGTTTGAATGTACTCAGACATTTTCTCTATCTCCGTACATTTCAATTTATGAATTCCACAACATCTAGTCAACTGCACAATCAACTCTACGAAGACATCATCAATATATATTCATCTGCATCTATAGCAGCCACAAATTGCAAGAAGACCATCATTGACCAAGTAAAAGAGCTTGAAACCAAAAGAAAGACTGTGAACAAAAACAAGAATAACCAGCAGATTCTTAGGTTCAATAAGTTAGAGTTAACCAACGCAAGTGACACAGTGGGCCAATTTTTATCTTGATTAAACTTTCTGGAAGATTTCCACTATTGGCCGCCTTGCCCAGCTTATGCAGGTGCTTTGTATCATTTGAGAGATTCTGCTCAACTTGAACCGAAATTTCAGGATATTTTGGTATCTATAGCTATTTCGATATATAGGATATTTAGCTGGGCTATTTGAACCACTAAATAATATATACAGTATATATTATTTAATGGTTCAAATAGTCCAGCTTATGCAAACTTGCCCAATGCCCAGCTTATGCAGGTGCTTTGCATCATTTGAGAGATTCTGCTCAACTTGAACCGAAATTTCAGGATATTTTGGTATAACATATATATTATTTAGTGGTTCAAATAGTAGTGGCTCCATTTCTCATACATTTTTCCGATTGGGCCATTAAAACTGTTTGGCCCTGAAGTTGATCCATCAATGTGTTCAAAAAGTTTGCGAAGTAATAACTCGCAGTGGTGAAGTAAGCGAACTACATGCTGACAAGGTCTTCCTATACTTCTTTCGATATGGGCCATTGAACCATCCTTCCAGCTAGTATTAGAGCTCGTACCATCTCCTCAAATAACACATATGTTAGATATGTTAATTTTCATTGAGGGGAGATGATCCACGACACCTTCAGCAACACATTTTCCTGTAGAATACAAATTTTAAAGTTAAGACTTCCTAAAAAAAATTATTGAACCTAAAAATCTACTGGTTATTCTTGTTTTTTTCACAGTCTTTCTTTTGGTTTCAAGCTCTTTTATTTGGTCTAATATGGTCTTCTTGCACTTTGTGGCTGCTATAGAACCAGATGAATATATGTTGATGATGTCTTCGTAGAGTTAATTGTGCAGTTGACTAGATGTTGTGGAATTCATAAATTGAAATGTACGGAGATAGAGAAAATGTCTGAGTACATTCAAATGAAGCGGAAGTTCGGATGTTTGCAGTGACTCATACTTTTCTATTTCTAAAGGATCATCCTTTATTGAAGATCGTTATGCCATTCTTACTCTCAGCTATTACAATACATTCAAAAGAATGAGTCAGGTAGGTATATTTCGTAGTATCCTGGAAGGTAAAATCGAAATCAAGTTAATGGGTGGAGAAACAGCATACATACTTACATGCCTGTGATGTAATTTGTTACATAAATAAGAATTATAATACTATTTTTTCATCTGGACTTCCTTAGCCATTGTTTCTGTTAAAATGTTTAACTAATGAGTCTATTTATATTGCTTCAGAATGTACCAGAACCAGTAAATCCAACTTGCTACTATCATAACCTTCAGACACCACAAAAATTTACATAAAATGCAAGAAAATATGTCATCGTTGCAAAAATTAAAATTTTAAAACATGTCTAAATTTGTCTGTATATTATACTTAATGAATGGATTAATTATCCAAAAACAATAGAAATGAATACCAACATGCCCTACCTAGCACAAAAGATTAAGATTTTATGAAGATTTCAAAATTCCGGTAACCTGCAAATGTTCCGGGGCCGACAGCAGGGTCTAAACATTGACGAAAAAAATTTTTCTTTTGCATGCCTTCATTTTTCAGGCATACACAGATATTTAGATATCCCCCCAATTGAAATTAAAAATTTGCCCCAAAAGGGCGCAGCTTAATACGGTATTCACTTCGTCATTTTACTTTGATGTTGTTCTTCCAAGCTAAATTTAGCATCATTATTATAGTGTAAAGCATTTTAAAAACACTACGGTATCAATTTTCTTCAAAAAGTTTCATTCTTTTGTGATGTGTGACGTTTTGTCAGTATGTTTTTGTTGTGGGAAATCAGGTTTCCATCACATACGGTTTACAAGTTATATTATACCAGTTTTATAAATTTGCCCTCTTTTGATTCACACTCTCCCAGGTTGCATGGACACTGGACAGTGTTGGGGGCAAATGCTCAATGATATGTTTTTTTGGATCTAGGCCACCTATTTAGAACTACTCTTTTTTTAAATTCAAAAACGTTTATGTTTTATCGCACCTTATTATGTACTGATGATCTATCATTGCAGTTGCGGCTAACTGTTTTTGAGTATTGATGCACGTTTTTTACTTTAAAGGTATGATGATCTTATGAAACAAAAGTCCACCACTTTGACTGCACAAAATGTAAAACAAAGACAGAGCTTGGAAGCTCACTACGTGAATCTTTTGGTACGTCATTATTTTTAGGCCAACAGGTGTCAAGTCCTGCCGGTGACCTAATTGTGATTCGTGATACAGTTTTACACGGCTCATACCTGTTGCACTATGTGATATTTTTGCCCTTCTTCACTTCTGCAATATCAAATCTGGCTCTCCTGGAAAAAGATTTGGACACTCCTGGTTTACGACATAATATTACCAATGATTGTATTTCATTACACTTTACTGGTTTTTGTTTAACTACTCATACAGAAAGTTGAACTAGTTTTGCTTAATCTAGTTGTTTCTGCTTTTACTGTGCTGAATACTTATTGATTGATCTGTTCATACTCCATTAACAACTAAATAACATTAGTAAGTGTTCAGTGCATTGCACGAATGGCATGCACGATTGCACGTATGCTGCTCTAAGAGAAGATAAAAAAATTATCATTGTACGTTAGGCTATTTTTATATTGACACATTTTTCTGTTCCATTTACACTGTTTGAAGTGTAGCCTGTATATTATTATAATATCTGGAAACATCAAACAGTATCTAGAAACCATGTAGACAGTGTGGTGGCGAGGCCCTTAGGCTGAAATATCTAACACAACTCGGTTTGCAGATCCCCATTCCCCAGTTAATGAAAGCGTTTGCTTGTGTGAAACAATGTCCGTGTAGGTATTTATTTTTTTGAGAGTGCACTGCTGCATCTTCACTAGACAATGACATGCTTAAAAGTGGTTAATTGACTTCTTCGTCTTCCTTTCTAATCATATAATATATACATATATAACTTGTATTTTTTTAAATTGTCCAATCCATTCTGTAAACTTGTGTCATTTACAAAAAAAATTACAAGACAAACGAACTAACAACGCAGAAAATACTTCTAAGTTAAAAGGAAAACTACCCAAATAAATGACAGGTCAATAAATGTAGGCTACAGTAGACTACATTGCAAGTCGAGTGAATAATTGCATATTGGGCTACGTTTACTATATTTGTGAAAACTTATTTTTTCCAAGTAGGATTCCAATTGCCCAAAAACTTAGTTTGTACTAAGTGGGCTTCATATCTTTCTATGTATGTTTAATTACAATTTTTATTATATAGAGCAAGTTTTGTATATCTGTAAAGTATATTGCAATCCCATCCAGAACTAATTACTGTGCTATAAATGAAAGAAGTTTGACAAGCTGCTAGTGCTGTGAGATATTAATCATCTATGTTAAATTTTGACTATGAAAATTTTCTTAGAAACCCAGTAGCTTTACATGACCCATTGACCCTCTGTGCAGTTTTGATTAATTACGAATGCTATATGTTCATAGAAAGCAAAGGATTCAACCATAGAACATCTTCAAAATATAATCGCTGCTAAAGATGAAGAATTGAGTAAATACAACCCAAACGCTGAAGAATCTCAATCAGCAGCACAGGTATTATATATTCAAATTAGTCCATTCTGTTAATTCATTGAAAAACTTCAAAAATATGTCACATGGCATTTGTTTAATTGGGTACTGGACTGTAGGTCAATTGGATGGATTTGTCATGTTCATTCATGTTTAAACCTTTTTTTTAATAAACAAATTCAATCAACCAAATTTTATGTGTAATAATTAAGTTTTGTATATTTGTAAAAATCATCCACAAAACAAAAAGTCGAAATCTAAGCTAAAATCATAAAGATTTAAATTTGGTTGTTTCAAACTTTTTCGAAAACCATTTCCAAAGTTTGAGACCTGTCCATAGTTTGGTTCCTAGCTGATTTCTGTTGATATTCACTAAAACGGGTCTGCTGCTATTCGGTGAGTTCCTAACCTCTAACCCCTAACCCTAAAACGGCAATGATAATTAGGCTACGGTACCCAATAATTTAAAAAAAAAATTAAAAAAATCCCCTGTTAAGAGATCGGACTCATCGAATCGGACTCACCGAATCGGGTCATTCCGCACTAAAACCAAGGAAACACGAGGCGGCGCCCACCCCCCCCCCCCCCGTGAATTTAGGTCGGTGTGGCTGCCCCCCCCGCAAATTATTTAAAGTGAGTCCTGAATCAAATGTTTCTAAGTTCAGATTTGCGTTAGTTTGACCTTCATTGCGGATCGATCTCAATTAAAAGATCTATATACTTGTTGCAACAAGAGCGCTGCTCCGAAGATAACAAAACAAACAGAAGTACGATAGCTGATAAACGCCAGCATGGTGCCATTGAAGCAATGAAGCATAGTAACAATGATTGAAAAACGTTTTTTTTTTATTTCTTCTGCTTTGTTTTTTCTTGGGAGTGTCAATAACGAGGTGCGGTTTGCTGAGTTCAGTATCTACGCGTATTAAGAACTAAAGTTCAAAGTGACCAGCATATAATTTGAAGTAGCCTACAGGCCTCGAAATTCGTTTTTGTTGACGGCGGACAAACGGGGTCCACGTCTTTTAGGCGCAGACAGTTAGGCGCTGGTCAGATAGGCGCGCACACTGTGGCGTCTGGATATTTAGGTGCGAAGCACTGTGGCGCCCGTTCATTTAGGTGCTATTTTTAGTAAAGTCTGCAGATTGTATCAGCTTGGCAGGTAGGGCAATGCTTTTTACACAAAATGTTATATTGAACAGAAAAATATGTTGTTTTGTTAATGCGCGTGTGGAGATGTGGTGCGAGAGAATGCTCTACTAAGTCTCTTGATATTAGCACATCTCCACGGGACATTTGCTATACATCCTGAACACAGGTTGCAGCCAGATGAAACCTTACTTAATCTGTTATATTTCGCAATTACTTCTACTCGGGATGGATTGGTCATGTGGCGAGTTCGTATGAGACAACGCTCTATAACATGAATACATTTCTATAGGGCATGTGAACCCTGGCTACAAGTTGCAAGCATATTGGTGCGACTTTGCTGGTTAATAAACCTAGTCGGGATTTTGACGGAAAACTAAGTTACTCTTCCACTCAAGCCTACCACCCGCTTGAATATAGGCAACGGTATATTTTTTACTGATGTTTAGTGTAGTTATTATTTGACTCACTAAAAGTAAACTCAGTCATGTTTGGAAACTTAAATAATTTATTAATAAAGCTTTCGCCGACGCAAACCTGGACTAACAGCAAATAAATGCCGAACAGGCGAAGACGCGCATTAAAATGCAATATATTTCTCTGTTCAATATAACATTTTGTGTAAAAAGCATTGCCGGTTGAAGCAGCTTCACGCACGGAAGCCATGACATATTTTTCTGTTCAATATAAGATTTTGTGTGAAAAGCATTGCCCTACTTGCCAAGCTGATACAATCTGCAGACTTTACTAGGAATAGCACCTAAATGAACAGGCGCCACAGTGCTCCGCACCTATTTGACGGGCGCCTAACTATCTGCGCCTAAAAGACTTGCTCCCAGACAAACGTGTCCGGTCTGAGCAGCTATATCGGCGGACAAATTAAGTCTCACGGCGGACACACCAGTTTTAGCCGTTGATCGTCATGCTTAATCACTTTATCTTGATAATAATTCTTCGCCATTTCAGAACTATAACTATGTTTTAGAAGGCTTTTTAAAAATTCAGTTAAGTCACTCTAAAAGGCTTTCATCAGACCAATGACTTGCGCTTGAAGAGTCAAAGCGCCGTGTGGCTGGTCTATACGTCACATGACATAACTGATTAACTTCCACCGAACGAGGTCGTGTGGCTTATTGCGTCACAATGCTCTGGGCACGAGTCGGAAAATTTCTACACTAACGCTACTATTTTCTGCTGTGCAAAGTTTCACAGGCTTTTTTCTTTAACTTTATTTTTGCATGTCATGCGAGCGAAAGTGATTTTTCCTCGGGTCTTTTCTTTCTTACTGTAATACCAAAACTTAACAAATTTTGTTGCATCTTGCTGTAATAGCCTACTCGTATAACCTAATTTAGTAACCAACCTTGCCGTATCATTATTACTTGCAGATCAAAGCCAGACATTGTGACGTAAGACTTGAACTAAATTGTGCGTGATTAGTGTAGAAGTACCTGTACTCCTTTCGATTCTTAGATGCGCTGGAAATTATATTCTTGCAACAATTGTTCGTGCTATGCAGTGACGATTTGTATCGCTAGTTTCTGTGTTATTTCTCGACTGACAAATATGACCGATCTAGATGGTACTTCCCGCGGACATCACATGCTGTGACGGCGGACATGTCCGATGTCCGCCGTGAATTTCGAGGCCTGAGCCTACATTAAAAAGCTTGGCAATATACAATGGCAGATAGACGCAAACAAACATCAGCATATTGAATGTAAGCAATCAGTCGTCTAGAAAGTTTGCCTCCCCCGGCAATTTTCAAAACCTGGCGCCTATGCTTGCAATCATTCATTGTGTTGATTCATTGAGTCTGAATCGATCGATTGAGTCGGGATAAAAACCTGATTTTTGTACACACTTATGATTGCATGCGACTTGCAAATGTTTTTAAAACTTTCTGTCCTTGCATCGTTTTGAGTAGTGTAGGCCTGCTGTAAGCTAAACTCGAAAAAATAAGTGACTGAGAGCTTACGTTGAACAGCAACTAAGCTTGAAAAGCTTCTGAGGCTATTTAGCTGGACAATGGACATTTTCGTTTGGTGCCGGCCGCAGGATCTGCTTTTGAGATGTATTACGTCCAGTTGAAAAATTACCTGTCAATTCATCTCCATGTCGTACATTTTTGTATTGTACTGTGAATATTAAAGGCATTAATTTTTCCTGTGCCTTGTTTCCTCACACCATAAAAAACCTCTTTCTCCATGTGAAACTTAAGCTTGCATATTAATCAGTTTTGTCATCAACTGCTTAGGCTATAAACGATTTGTAAGTGGGGAAAGACCACAGCATGTTGCATCAACTTTTGAGTTTGTGATATAACTCTGCTGCTCTGCAGGTTAATTCACCTAAAGTGAAGAGACAGCGATTGTTCAATATTGTAGGCTACTGTGTTGAATAGTTGCATATTTACAAAGATGCAATTTTCTCAAAATTTGAATTTTTGTTTATACACTTTGTTGATGAAGGTTAATTTTAATTGTTTTTTTTTCAAGTAAAAGTTTTGTAGATGAATGAGTTTTGCAAGGTTATGCTTGTGTCGTATTTGGGTTTGTATTAACCCCCGATCTCCTTCCTTGGATGCAGTTAAATTTATTGGCAATTCATGGATTCACAATCTTGACTCATTTTCTGATTAAGTGATGATTGAAACAAATAAATGAAACACAAAGGTACACAAAAAACATGTATGATTTAAAGCATTTTTGATTACTATTAGTCAGGAAACGTAGCCATCGGTAGGCTACTGTGTAAAATAAAGACATAATAAATTCAAATTATAACACTCAAAAATGAACAATCATCAGTGGGTGTGAAACGCCTCCTTGAGTAAAAGTGTTCTCTAGTTTTTGCATGGTCTTAATCTACTTTATAATTAGTCAACGTAGCTCCGTGTACTTCACCATGACTCCATGAGCTGCAACTATAGTAACAAGATTAGCAAACGGAAACTTCTTTGGTTAGGACACAGAGTACATGGTGGGCTCAGTTTGTAAAGTGAATCAAACTCTTATTTTGTGTAAATTGATCAACAGCCAACAAAATCAAGATGATGTAGAGACAAAACATGTAAATAAAATCGAAATTGAGAACCTCTGTGGTTGGTTGACTGTTGTGCCATTGCTTATTAAGATAAAATAAAATATTGCAGTGTATATACCTTTTAATTGTATGAATTATACCGGAATGGCCCGTTTCGGCGAGTTCCCTATTCGGAGATAGCCTTTTTCGGGGAGTTCCCTATTCGGAAATTTTTGAATTTTTTTTTGAAAATTATCAGGTGCCGTAGCCTAATTATCATTGCTATTTTTACATCGTTTTGACGTCGCTAAACGTTGAAATCGTGCAGAAAAAATAGAAATAAAATGTTTGAACAATTAAATGAAAATTCATCATGTCAGTTGAGTTGTTTTTATTTGTGACCATCATATCAAAACCAATACACGTCAACATAGCAAAGGTCGAGAAAAAGGTAGAAGCGACAAAACCCGAAACGTGCTTGTGACCGAAATAAGTGATTAAGTTGAAAGAAATTTGGCACGGCTGCAACACTTTCAGAAAAATTTAAGATATGAAGGAAAAATAAAAAAAAGAAGATGTTACAGAAAAAAATCATGTTTATGTCTATAAGTTAGTACTTTTGAATAGTTAAAATGATTAGTTTGGATCAACAAATGTGTGGCCTACAGCTTGGATTGAAAGGAGATTATCGGGTACCGTAGCCTAGTTATCTCGACCAGTAAGAATTTGTTCCAAGAACCGAGTTAGCCTAACAGTTCATTTTTACATTGTAATAACAGATAACCAAAGGTGTGGCCTATCGTTTTAACGTCGCTAAACGTTGAAAACCGTAGCCTAGTTATCCCGACCAGCAGAAATTGCCGTTTCTACATCGTTTTAACGTCACTAAACGTTGAAATCGTGTAGAAAAGAGAACTTTAGCTGACTAGGATACGCATACTAGGATATTTCGCAATATCGTTTTATTTATAGTTGAAATTATCGAAGCTTTAGATGAGTGGGGTTTAGACCTCACCACTGAGATTTTAAATCATATTTATGACACCGGAAAGACCCTAGTGATATGGTCTTTTTCTTCATCGTGTGTCACACGGCCGTAGCCCAGAGCATCACGCAGGCTCTTGCTCTATCGTTGAACTCGGCCAAATCCTGTGCAGAGCACCTTGCTTTTAGGTCAGGGCATTCGAGTAGATGTTGCATCGTTTGCTCCTGTCCGCATTTGCAACTTGTGCTCCCCATGGAATACCCCCAGTGTCTCATCAAGGTTTTACACCTGCCAATACCAGTTTTTAAGCGGTTGAGGCATCGCCAATACTTCCACGGTTCACGTTTTCCGGGAGGAAGGCTTTCCATGGGTGTGAGCTCCATATTGGCCAATGTCGGTCCGGCTGCCAGTCTCTCCTGCCATAGTTGAACCCGCACATTGACGGCGACATCGTCATGACCTAATGGGACAACTGAAGCAAGGAAACTTTTTCTTGACTTCAGACGCCTGTGTGCTGGAGTTTGGCCATACAGTGGGTGTCTCAAATCTATGTCCTGACAAGATCTTTCCTTTTTGCTGGTCACGCTTCTTCTGATGTTGGGGGGAGCAATTCCAGACAGAATGTGCAGCGACGTGATGTTGGTTGGTTTGAGACAACCTGTAATCAGACGGCAGCTTTGGTTCAATATGGGGGGGTCAATTTTCTTGGCATGTGCTGAGCGTTCCCACACTGGGCAAGCATATTCTGCAAACGAATAGCATAAGGCTAAAGCAATTGACCGTATTGTGTCAGGGAGGGCACCCCAATCAGAGTTTCCGAGTTTCTGCAAAATGTTATTTCTAGAAGCCACCTTAGCTCTTACTTTTTCGATATGGGGTTTGTATGTGAGGGACCTATCTAATTTGACACCGAGGTATGTGGGATTGATACAGTGTGCCAGTTTGGTTCCATTCCAGGAAATGTTTAGTTGGCGTGATGCATCCCGGGATCTAAGGTGGAATGCGCAGACTTGGGTTTTATTGGGGTTGGCAGTTGGCACGCAGGTGGTTGTCCGTGTAGTATGTTGTCAGCCCATCCAGAGCATCGCTGAGTACTCTCTCCGCGGAAGTGAAGTGTTTGTGTTGTGTTGTTATACACAAATCGTCAGCGTATATGAAGCTTCTTGTACCAGGATGGATTGGTTGGTCGTTTGTATAAATGTTGTACAAGATGGGGGCTAAAACACTCCCTTGTGGTAGACCATTTTTCTGCTGTCTCCATCTGCTATTTTTGCCACAAAAATAAACATAGAAACGGCGATTACTAAGCAATGATTGTATCAGCTTAGGGAATCGAAAGTTCTCGGTGATATTGAGGATCTTTGATATAAGGAGACGATGGTTGACAGTGTCATACGCTGCAGATAGATCTACAAAGACAGCTCCAGTGACGGAACCCTCTTCAAACCCATTCTCTATGTGCTGTGTTAGATTGAAGAGTTGTCCTGTGCAGGATTTACCAGGTCGGAAACCTGCTTGTTCATTAATGAGTTGGTCTTCTATGAGAGGTTGCAATCGGTTTAATATCAGCCTTTCAAACAACTTGAACAAATGATACAGCAAAGATATAGGACGAAAGCTTTTAGGGTCAGTTGGGTCTTTTCCTGGTTTCAACAATGCAATAATTTTGGCTTTTCTCCATAGCTTAGGAATTTGGTAAGAGCTGAGGCAGTTGTTGTAAAACTTTAGCTGCCATCCAAGAGCGATTGAACCGAAATGTTTACTGTGTTCAGTCCAAATTCCATCTAATCCAACAGATTTACCTTGTTTCAGAAATTCAATGCCCTTCTTCAGTTCTTCAATTGAGAAGGGAGATGTTAGACGAGGGTTGCGTTCATTTTGAGGTCTTATTAGCCGGGGTTTAGACTGCTTTTTCATGTTATTTTTGCTTTTGCCATTTAGAAGGAGTTGATTGGCAGATACAGTGTAGTGGTGGTCTGGTTTAGTGTAGTCGGCCGACAGCAATTTAATTTTTTCCAGGCTTTCCGACTGAGCGATGAGACAGATCTGTGGATTCAATCATATCTTGCCACATTTTTCTCTCTTTGCTGGCGATAGCTGCCATCACGTTTTCTCCAGCTTCAACTGTAGAGTGAGAGAAAAGATCTGATTGGAACTTTTCTTTATAGTCTTCATAGAGGTCTGCTGAGTCTGAATTCAGACCAGGGATGTAACGTGTCCTACAGCCTCTAGGAATGTTTTTTCTTGACGCTCTTCGTACAGCTTCTATGAAGTCAGGGTATTTATCTGATGACGTGTGTAAATTGGCGATGTGGAAGTCCAGATCTGAAGTAAATCCCTTCCAGTTAGCTTTTCGAAAGTTGTATCGTCGTTGATATGGGACATCCTTTGGAGTAACAACTGCCTTGATTCGGAGGCGGATTGGGCGATGTTGAGTATGTGGGATTGGATCCAATATGTGCTTCACACAGCCCATAGTGATGGAGTCACTTGCAAAGATGAGGTCCGGGTTTGAGCCTCGTTTCTATCTTCCGCTGTTAAAGGAAGGGGGTAACTTGGGGTCATGTATGAGCTGCAAGTTATTATCATCAGCCCATTTTTCAACAGCTTCTCCATCCTTAGTGGTGTTTCTATAGCCCCAGCTCGAGCTGTGGCTGTTGAAATCACCAATAAACAAGCCAGGCGTACTGCCATTTTGCACCATCAGATCGTTTGGTATGAAGGGTTCATTTGGGGGCTTATAGACAGATGTTACGTCTATTCCATCGAGGTGGAGAGTCAGGCATTCGGTGTTATTGCTATCATCGGACGAAACTGAGTTAATGCGTGATCCAGATCTTACGTACATAGCACTGTCATGTTTCCCATGAGGGATTTCGTTGACGAGGTCCATTCCGGGTATTCTTGGCCTGTGGTGTGTAGCACTTCGGTGGGTTTCCTGTAGGCAGAGGACATTGCATTGTTGTTGCTTGCAGAGTTCAGCAAGGATGGCTGATTTTGCTGAAGAAAACTCTTCAATATTGGCCGAGATCACCGTTAGAGCAAGCCCTAAAAAGGGCTGGCTAGGCGTTAGAGTAGGCGTGGTTGTCGTGTGACTTTGTAACGACATTGGTTTCACTTCTAGTGCTTGTTAGCTCTGGTCGAAGTTACTTGTAGGGAAGGCCACGTATAGGCTGTCTTCATCTTCCCCAGTGATATGGTACATACCTTGATTTGTAGAAAGATTTGTAGAACTTCCCCAGTGATATGGTACGTTCAATATTCATAACTTTAGCAAAGAAAATTGGAGCAACAGAAGGCTCACTCCACAGAACAATTAGCCTTGTGAATCACCTAACAAACAGCTTACTTCGAATCATGATGATGAGATTGAGACCAAAACTACAATCGGAAATTTCAACAGCACAGTTTGGATTTGTTCCAGGCAAAGGGACCACAAAAAGGAATTTTTACATTAAAAATGATAACAGAGAGATGTATGTCCGATTCTTCTGTTTATTTAGAGAATTTTGTATTTTATTCCACAATATCGTTTCTTTTGCATTCTTGCATTTTATCCAGTGTTTACCTTTGAGTGCCTTTCCAGACGACAAAATTCATCATTTTTACATTGATTCAACGTCTGCAGACATTGAATCAATGTAAAAATGACGAATTTTGTTGTCTGGGTTTCTTCAAACTATGTGTTTTATATCAAAACAACAGTTTTCATGATTAACAATAGGGGTTAATGAGATAAAGTCTCAGCGAAAACGTGTCAACTAAAAAAAGACAGTTGCCAAATAGCGTTTGCCATAAAAAATGAAGTTAAAACCTAAGTGGCAGTTTAGAGTAAACCTATAATTTTTAAATAAATAATTTTTAAAATTAATCTTCTTCTTCTTCTTCTTCGTTTGAACCTTCTTCGCCACTCCAAGGGTCGAGGGGCTCTGCCTTTTACCACCCTTGGGCAATACATACTTATACAATACTTATACAATTAATAATAATTACTAATAATTATTTTTAAATTCAAAAAATCTCCGAATAGGGAACTCTCCGAAAAAGGCTGTCTCCGAATAGGGAACTCTCCGAATCGGACTCGCCGAATAGTAGCAGACCCGAATTATACGAACGACCTTAGTACTTCAATGTTAATTGTCTTGTAGAATTTATCAACGTTTTCTTTTAAAGGCCTC
Organism: Aplidium turbinatum; assembly: GCF_918807975.1. Taxonomy (NCBI): domain Eukaryota; kingdom Metazoa; phylum Chordata; class Ascidiacea; order Aplousobranchia; family Polyclinidae; genus Aplidium; species Aplidium turbinatum. The sequence continues at coordinate 26,607,539 of NC_137475.1, read as the reverse complement.
TGAAATGAAGATCATCTTGCAAAAAGTGTTTTCACTGAGTAAAATGTATGCGGCTGATATAAGCGCCTTGCAAGGACAAGCATATTCTGTAGATTTTTCTACAAATCAAGGTATGTTTTGTTGCTAGCATTTTTGTAAGAGTCTATGACTGGACCATGAAAAAAGTTTTGTAAATTTGCTTTCCGTATATTTTAATGTTGATTATTGTAGGCCATGCTGTGGAAAGGACAAATGTGTCATGAAACTATCATGATTTAAGAAAAGCTCATGATATTATCTGATTTGCGTTTTTTTTAATAGGCAGCAATAAATGCAAAATGATTGGATGTATTGGCTATTAGCTTTAATAATTCACAGCTTGGTTACACGACTAAGTGGGATGAGCGTCAGCTGTGACATTTCTATCGAGTCTCTTCAATTTTGTTGACACAGTAGAATTGTCTCACTCTATACTTTTTGCTAGTCTCAGCAGAACATTTTTCGTTTTGTAGCCTACAAACCCAGCCCTGCTAATTCAACGTTTTGTTTACCTTGGTAACACTTTCACTGTCCCCACAAAACAAATTTCGTGTCAAGTCAACAATTTAATGTCTGGCTGAACGTCAGTGTGCACTTCCAAGGTCCTCATAGGTTTGCAGCGATTCTTTACAGTTTGTTTCCTTATGGTAACTTGTCTACTTTTATGCTCCAAGCATAAAAAGATGGGGTTGAAAGTTTTAATTCGCTTATTTGTGAAAGCAGGTTTTCGTTTGTGTAAAAACCAAGGCATCTGCAAATAACAATTTTCTTAATAATATAGTTTAGTTAAGCGCAGTGTTCAGTTTTTTTGAAGTGGCAGGAGCTGCCTTAGATAGTAGACAGGTTATATAATAGTACACAATGACTTGTTTGAAGTTAGTTTGGATGCAAAGATTGCCTTCGAGCTTATACAAATTGATTTTTTTAACCACCACACATAAGCTAGCATATGAAAAAAGAAATTTACAGAGTTCTCAAACCACCTCGTAGCTTTTACTCACAAAACCAAGGTAATCAACTAAGTTCAATATAAAGTGGCGCAATTAATAGTAGCCTACTGTATAACCAATGCTAGCTTGCTGTAGAGAAATACTATATTTTCCATAAATCACTTTGTTACAAAGTATAAGTAAAAATGCCTCCTCTCAACTACTGAAGTTTTTTCTTGGTTGAGTGCCTTTTTCATAGACACTTTATGATATAATGTGACGCATGAATCATGGTGACATGAAGCTTTTTGCACGGTTTTGTGCAATGAAAGTCAATGTAACATTTCACCAAACGTTTTACAATCTTATTTGCATATCCTGCAGCATATACCTCAAGTGCCAAAGCATCGGCAAAACCCCTTTGTTGTCTTGAATTGGTAGTACCTAAAAAGATTTGTATCAGCACATCACTAGTTTTAACTCGCGGAAACGACATTGAAAATATCTGCTTTTATATTTTGTCATATCTTAAAATTACATTGTTACTGCAGAAACTGTACAAGCTCAAGCAGCAAGTGGCGATGAAGATTTGAATGGAAGTGCAACATTGTCACTTGTGAGTTTGTTGGCTTTTGTTTATTGGCTTGTCATAACCGGCCCTGGAGTATAACACATTGCTCCTCATATGAAAATAGAGGCTGCCAACTGCTTACCACAGTTAGATTGGCGCAAGAAAAGTTGTACTGCTGCTGAGGAAAATTTGTTAGCACTAATGAGAGTCGCAATTATCTTCAGGAAATTTCTAAACATGTGGAAGTTCGATTCCATGATGCATTTCAAGTAAAAACTCCAAATTGGATAATGTAGCGTACAATTCCTGAAAAACAACTAGTGACATTATGAACGCTATTTTGAACTCAAACCAATGGCCAGTGTCTCGTATCAATTCTTCTGACGACAGAACCAACATAATTTATACGGTGCTTTGCTACTTTCATCACGCATAGGATTGCGTCACGATTTTTGGCAGCGCTTTGACCATTCTCGTGGATTGCAAAAAAATGTTGTAACGTAGTCAGACTGCCCTCACCAAAATGGATCCCGATATCAAGAGGCTGATATGATTTTATTAACTCCAATTGTCTCATTGTAGTAACTAATGTGAGAGTTAAATAAAAAAATCTATGTTGTGTTAAGGGGCGTTTAAAAATCAGTAAATTGTCTGGCTCCATCAAAAGAAGTTTACCGAGCAGCAGTGTATAGCAATTACTCTTAATAGCAATTCTGTCTGATTACAATGATAAGGTAGGCTACAGCTATTTTGCATAAAAAAACGCTAGCCTGCAAAATAACATGTAAAAAACCGTGGGTGAGTTAATTGTCTACGCGTAAATATCCTACCCACATACAAGCAGACCTACAAAATGTTGGCTTTTTGCAAGTTTCAGAATATTTGTTAACGATTAATACAAAGTCACAATACTATATTCTTTTCCGCGACCTAATACATTTTTTCGATTAGAACTCATTTGACACTCAAGTTGAGAATCTCAAGTCAGATAACAAAGAGCTCAACAGACAATTGGAAGTTGCAGTGCAACAGCAGAAAGTGAGTAGACACTTCACTATGCAAACAAAGACATTGTTTTTCCTGTGCGTTTGGACTCACCTCAGCAATCTATTTGTTTTCGATATTTCGTTATTCCTCACTTTTGCAAGCTTTTCGAGCAGGTGTTGCGTGTGTACAACTGTACAAGGTAATACCAATACATTTGTACAACTTAAAGTTTGTTGCAGACATTGTATATAAAAATATTTTCGATTGTTGATATAAACTAACTGTTGCTTTGAAACTACCTGTCTGAAGTCCTTACCGTAAAGCCGGCTTCACTTCCATAATAGCCTAATATAACGTGACACCAACAGACGCAACAGTTGAGCACGCTTTAGTAAGTGAGTTAAGTGTAGTTACTTTAACGTGATTTGACATAATTTATGGAATTATAAACTTAACTATTTTTTCCCGTGGTGGGTCATGCGGGGTCAAACGGGACACTTTTTCAGTTTTTTGAATGCCACATAAAACCTATGATGATATTTAAAAAAAAATATTTACCACAGACAACAGAGCATTACACCTACAGCAATGAAATAAGACATTTTTCAGAAAAATTAAAAACTTGCTAAAACACAAAAAAATGTGCTAAGCTGAGGTAGGTGTGGCCCATTTGACCCCATCAGCTGTGGGGTCAAATGAGCCACAACTTCTATACGTCTAAGTGGTAAGGAAAGAACTTTATTTTTGCTATTTTATCACAGACTTGTTGGGTGGCATGTATTTTGTTCAAGTGATGCTCAACAATTTTAGCAATAAAGGCCTTCTACGCCCTTTTCAGATAAAGGTAGAACACATAATTTGCACTGCTCTTTTTCGCAACTAAAATTGAACGATATGAATAAGGAAACATTTTACAAATGTTCAATTTCAAACCGGCAGTCATAAACAGAGTAGAAAGCAGGGTTGTTGGTATTTTACCCGACCCAAAAAAACCCGGGTGGTTTTTTTTAATAAAACCCACTTAAAAAAACCCAAAAAAACCCATAAAAAAACCCAGAGCATCATATTTGTCCAGTTTTTATAAGAAAATTAAAAAAATGAACAAAAACACTACAAAGCACTTAAAACAAACTTTAAATTAGGACTTAAGAATGTGATTGTGAAGTAAATTTCCAAGAATAAACTGAAAACGCAGTGGATATTGTACAGTACACAAAAATCAAGTAATGCCACTTTGTGTATACTACACTAAAACTCATTTATGCAAGAAGGCCTTATAGTTAAACTGGTGAAAGTACTACTCTACTGTAGTCTGTATATCTGATGTGAAATGCAATTTAGGAGGCTATTTACCAATTACAGATTCTGGATTCTAACGCATGGCTCTTTCAGAGCATTTGCCTAAATGGCCATTGGCCACGCAATTGCTCATCCATTACTATATATAATGTATATATAGAAATGATAAAAAATATTTAAACATGATGGCATAAATGCTCCTTGCCTTCAAATCTAAAGCAAATGATGCAATAATGTGATTTCTACCACGGTAGCATCAACTTGGTATAGAAATCAGTGGATGATGCAACATCCAACTTGATCTTGAAATTAATGGATGATGCAACATTCAAGCAACAACAGCCCTAGTGGATTATTTTATTGAGTTATGCAAGCATGTACTGTGAGTGAAAGGCACTTCATTCGTAAAAAGTAGTTTTGAGGTGAAATAAGCATGAATCTACTCTTTTTTAAAAAAACCCACAAAAAACCATTTTTTTTTTTAAAAATCCCGGGCGGGTTGGGCTTTTTTAAAAAAAACCGGGTTTTTCTCAACCCTGGTAGAAAGGGCCAAGTCAAACAGCAGGGTCTATAGTTGACAATTAAATTAGGATACTATACAATAGGGTGATTCATAAATTGGGGAAAAGTTAAAAGTTTGAAATTCAAATCGGGCACCCTCTCGCATCGGGTCAATACCTGAAAAAATAATCCTGTCAAATTTTTGGGGCAACTGAAAACATTTTTAAGGTTGCTACCTACTTTGAAAGCTTCACGGAATACACTAATAGCAACACGGGATTACATGATAGGAAAATAATGACAAAATTACTCAAAATTAATTAGTTCAGTGTTGACAGATGTCCAGAATGTTATTAGTTATAGTTATTGCATCAGTGTAGACTTATTCCAGTAAGCCATGACTTATTCCTATCTGGATACAGCTGTCTGAAATTTTAGACTGTCATGAGGAGGAACTGTATTTGCTCTTTGTCATTGGTGTGCAGAAAATTGTATTCGCTCATCACGCTCAAATTTGTATTTGCCACACCACATTCAGATGTCATTCACAACTCTCATGCCAAGTAGAGTCGATGTTGTAGCAATGTAGGTGTCATTGGGTTCCTAAAGAGGTGGGTCTTGAGTTGACTCAAAAAGTCAAAATGCAGTTCAGTGATTTTTTAAATCGTGTGTTGTTTGCTGTGATGAAGTCCTGCAGTTCTTTCCTATTGACAGTCATCAAGTCCACAATAACACGTTTAGAAGGGTTCTCAAATCTTGGACTTTTCAAAGCCTTTACCACTTTCAGTTTTATGCTTTCTATTTTCTTTTTGCTCAAAGAGAAAAGGCATGTCTAGAGCATGCAACCAACAGCTATGTATGTCTAATAATAATAATAGGTTTGTTTATCAGTGTTTACCTAAAAAAACACCATATAAATTAAATAGAATTAAAAAACTTATGCAATTGAGCTATAACTTGTCAAAAAGTCAATGTGACCCATTTGACCCCAGTTTATTTAAACAGAAAAATTACAAAAAGTAAAAAAGTGGGACTATTAATATTTTCAACATACTAATTCAGCATTTTGGGGTGTATGCTGTTCAGTAAATTTTCATTCCAGCTTAATTAGTTTTTGTGGTATACCAAAGTTTTTTTTGTAAATTTTCAAATTTTAATATTTTCACATTTTTTGGCCACTTTTTGCATCATCTGAAGTATATTTTCCAAATGTAGATCTGTGTTTGTTTTACATGATGCAAATCTATGGGAAAACAGCTTTTAAATGAGCTATTAACTTCCGATTTTAGAAAAGAATAAGTAGGAAAAAAATGTGATAAGTAAACAGAGTAACAGAATGGCCCGTTTGCCCCTGCGTCCCATTTGACCCCGCTTGACCCTAGTCAACTTTGTATCTACTGAACGGTGCGAGGTCTCTGTTTTGTAGTAAACCTTCAGACTTTGTTTATTTGGTTACCAGTAGATATTTTAAAATATCTTTAGTTCTAGCATGATGTATTACACACACAAATATAACACAATTAAAATAAACTCAAACGTTTTCGACACGTACATGTGTCCTCATCAGGAATTACATATCTGCAATATAAATAAAATGAAAATTGTAAGGTAAATTTGACTTTGCATTATAACTGTAACTGTATACTAACGACACTCCAGACTGAAAAACACAAACTGAACGAGTGACACAGGAATGATTACAAGTAAATTATACGGTGGAAACAGATCACATGAGGTGTAAACTACAGGCATTTGACAAACAATTAGAACACACACAAGAGGAACGATGAGCCACAGGCGAATAACTGCCGGTTGAGAGACGGATTATTAAAGAGCACATCGCCTCTTGTGAAACGTGCACTGACAATGTCTCGATCGACCAATTTAAAATCATCTCTCGAGGCAGATCTGAATTTCAGACTAAGATCATGGAAGCCTTAAGAATCAAACGTAATAATCCGTCTCTCAACCGGCAGTTATTCGCCTGTGGCTCATCGTTCCTTTTGTGTGTGTTCTAATTGTTTGTCAAATGCCTGTAGTTTACACCTCATGTGATCTGTTTCCACCGTATAATTTACTTGTAATTATTCCTGTGTCACTCGTTCAGTTTGTGTTTTTCAGTCTGGAGTGTCGTTAGTATACAGTCACAGTTATAATGCAAAGTCAAATTTACCTTACAATTTTCATTTTATTTATATTGCAGATATGTAATTCCTGATGAGGACACATGTACGTGTCGAAAACGTTTGAGTTTATTTTAATTATGTTATATTTGTGTATGTAATACATCATGTTAAACCCGCTGAAGTTACTTTGTTTTATTTCTCTATGGTTCAACAAAGCAAACTCTCTACCAAAGCTTTATCTTTAGTTCTGGATTGTATTTTTATTGTTACAATAAAATAAAAAGTTTTTGTCTTTGTCTGCTTGCGGGAATCACGCAGGCGGTAGATGTGGGCTCAATATTTTGCAAATTTGCAAGAAGTGCCTTCTGGAAATGCACTGAGTGAAACATATTCCATGCGTTGCAACAAGAAAAAAACGTTTTTTCTCTCTTATTATCATCATCAACCAGTCATGCCTGTGCTGGCAGATGGCCTCCACATATGTTACACATCATTTTACCTTGCGCTGTTCTCATTCATATGATATAGACTCTTTTTCCACATGATTCCACCATTATCTTGTTCTCTCTCTGGTCCATTTTTAATCAAAGATGCATGTTTGGCGTCATTTTTTTTTAATTTGTTGAAAAGCAAACAACAAAAAGTGACATCCCAGATTCCCAGGTAGACACGGCTTGGTCAGAAAAGTTGTGTATGGCCAAAAAACGCATTTGAGATGAACCAATTAACTGCATCTGATGATCCGCGATAAATAAAAGCTGGACCACGCTGTTTTAAAGAGTCCAATCAGTCCACGTTCTGTAATGTCCAGGTTGGTTTGGTGTGAGTACTGCCCTTCAACTTGATTCTTTGATTTAATAATGAATCTTAAAATTTGTTTTCAAAATTCAAGACAATTCAGATGAAGTTGGATGAAAGCATGGCTTCTGTGTTGAAACTAGAAGACGAAAAGGAAAAGCTCATAAAGGAGAAAGATTTTTACATGGAACGTAGTAGTAAGTACTGTTTCTACTTCTTGCGTCAGTGCCCTTTCATTGGTCTATAAAACATATCACCGCTTAAGGGACTACTATTTTTCAGATGAAAATATTCTGGCTGCCCAGAAAGTGTTTCAAGATGACTTTGATTGTGAACGTAACGAAAAGATTCAAAAAAACAGAGAAAATGAAAAATTGAAAGGAGAGAACGAGAAACTTAAAGGCGATTGTGAAAAGTATGTGTGCGAGTGCATTACGGAAGATGTTTCATACTACTACAGCAAAACGACAAATATATACGATAACTTTACTTTTACTTTTAAAAAAGCACAACTTTTTATACGAAATTTTCAAAACTTAATTTTCTAACATCACGAAAGTTTGAGGAAATCATTACGCAACTGGGCACCTTAAGCATTGACGTTTCTAATGGAATAAATTTGGAACTAAAAACACTCATTAGAAAAATGAGACTCGAATATTAAAACGAGTGCTCAGTTTTCCCGAATGTTTGAGCAACTGCAGCCACTAATATCCATGTTTCTACAAATTGCTTAGACTTCAGGCAAAGTTGCGTAGTTTGCATTTGAATTCACATGACAATGAGCGAATGCATGCCAACGCGTGCCAACCTATACTCCAACCTTCCACATTAGAAGCGACCGACTTGAACGAACAACATCAAGGTTATTCTTCCAACGCTTGGCACTCAGAACGACCGCCATTGCAACATCATCAAGGTTCGCACTCTACTACATTGTATCTTATTACAAGAATGGTTTAGTCTGACATTTGTATTAAAACTACTTGAGTCTCAAGCCACTGTTCACGGAAGACTAGCGTTTGTGGATTGACGGCAGTTAAAATCTTTTATCAGCTGCGTCGTTTCGATCTGCGTTATGCTAATAAACGTTTGAACAAATACATAATGGGACTGTTCACCAGGCATTATAATTATATACTGTACTGTAGATTAATTTCTTGCGTTCTTAATTATTAATTTCTAGTTCTGTTAATATGCTTCTGTGTTGTGCCATTTGCTGCTTAACAGGTAGTTTTACCTGTTTCAGCCCCCTTCTTAATGTCAGTCGTACTGACTGACGCAACGTCAGAAATAAAAAGCTAGTTACCATTTCAACCTCTTCTAATAGTGCAGTCTACCTACAGTCACCAGAAGAACACAAGAAATCGATGTATAAACGTTTGAACGTCCTACATCTCTAATATGAGCGATTTTCAACCATTGGTGAGCATATCACTTTTTTTATAAAGAGTTTTTGTTTCAAATTTATTTTTGCTCTATCTTAATTGCAGAATTTCCACTCATGGAAAACCAAGCTTATGCGAGACAAGCATCCGTCAGTGTACACCCCCAAATCTCCCATCCTCATGAACCAACACGCAGAATCGGATTCCAGTCTGCAGTTAGTCAACGCATTGTATTGATTCATTCGATTTGAATATGAAAGGATTGAATTTTCATATAAAATAATTGTTTTTTTCATGATGTTTACTATAGAAATCACTTTCGAATCACTTCGTTTTTTTATTTTTATGTATCAAGCGTGTTCTGCATGTTCTTTTGTTAATGACTTTTAGCGCTTGTGAAATGAAGTTGTAGTCTTAATGTTAAATATGTACACTGTACAGTGTTCTAAATGCTATGCCATTTTTTAGAAAAGTTTTCAGAAAAGTCTGTCCTATTACACATCCTAACATCTTTTCATGCCAGAGATGTTTTAACGGTTTTAGAATATTTTTGGGTTGCTAAATCCGGATATGGTATTAGCTTTGCCGAATTGGTTCATCAATGTTTAATATTTTCATACTAAGCGCATACATTGTGTTCTCAACGAGTTTAATAAAATCATGACATTGTGATAGAGGTGGAATAAAATTATTTCAGGGGTATAAATCTCATAAAAATGTCATTCTACAGCCGATGATAGAGTTCTTTATAGCACAGCTACCATAGGTAGGGTGGCTAGTGAGATTTGGTAAGTTATGCTTAGCCAGATCTTCTTCGGATTCTTGGTTGTTTACGTGTAGCATCGAGGAGACTTACACTACTTAGTTTTTTTGCTTTCTTGGTTTTAGTTGTTTTGATTTCTCTTTTAAATTTAAGGTTTCCCCAGAACATACTCCAACGGGAATTTCTTACAACAACCAGTCTCATGGACCCCGTCATGCGTCGGTGAGTGGCTCGTGTTGTTTACTGCGGCTGTTCTATATTTCTGTTTCCACATTAACAGAGTAGTGGTTGATTTTTCATTATGCTCTTTTTTAGCTTAAACATCGGTCGTGTGAATTAGCAGAGTTTTCACTTTTCCCTGGAGTTTCCTAAGCAAAACACAAATCTTACCATGCCACCTTCATGTGCAAACCGGCCGAGAACTCTCAATAACGTCACTTGGCAATGTTGGTCGATTGCTGCTTAGAGCACGAGAGAATAACGCATCTTTCATATAAACTTTAGATATAATCATTCTTTATTACAAAATACATGGAAAATCAGCAGAGCCCTATTGGCATATGCATTTCGCTCTAACTTTAGAGCATCTTTAGTGCCTAAAAAGCAAACATAAGAAAGCAAAACCTAAAAACTGTCACTAAATAAATAAATAAATAAATCTGCAGTAGCCTAAGATACTGACCAAGACTAACTGCCAAAACTAACTGGTAGAATACTGCGTAAATATTAACTGGCTGCGTAAAATATTTATAGGCAAATTTAAATTATATTTAAACTAAACTACACGAACCTAACTACTATGACAAAATAATGATGACAATGCGCAAAAACAAACCAAGGTTGATGAGAGTCGAATGGCTAAAGCAATACGTACAAATTACAATTACAATTTGTTACAAAATTACAATTTGTTACAATTTGTTTACAAATTGTTTACAATTTGTTACAAATTACAATTTGTAAACAAATTGTAACAAATTGTAATTGTAATTTGTACGTATTGCTTTAGCCATTCGACTCTCATCAACCTTGGTTTGTTTTTGCGCATTGTCATCATTATTTTGTCATAGTAGTTAGGTTCGTGTAGTTTAGTTTAAATATAATTTAAATTTGCCTATAAATATTTTACGCAGCCAGTTAATATTTACGCAGTATTCTACCAGTTAGTTTTGGCAGTTAGTCTTGGTCAGTATCTTAGGCTACTGCAGATTCATTTATTTATTTATTTAGTGACAGTTTTTAGGTTTTGCTTTCTTATGTTTGCTTTTTAGGCACTAAAGATGCTCTAAAGTTAGAGCGAAATGCATATGCCAATAGGGCTCTGCTGATTTTATATGTATTTTGTAATAAAGAATGATTAATTGATACTTGATGGAGAATCGCTGGCCCGCTGCTTCTTAGTCAGGAGATCCCCTAGCATATCCTTAATGGAAATCAATATATGTAACTTTAGATATATTTAGGCTATTCTGTAATTTGTGGTCATTTTTAAAACGCGATTCTTACCACGATTTGTTGTTTTTAAATTCTTGGGAAATTTATTCTTACACCATTTTATGTGATACAGCAATCAGAGCTGTGGAATCAGGCGAAAAATATACGACTCCGACTCTTCGGTTTATAACTAGCCGCTTAGGCTTCAGTGTTGCTAGACTTTAGAAAGTTAACTTGTCTGAATTTTTGTTCGTTTTCTTTTTTAATGAAATTATATTTCACTAAATTTGCAATCAAAATTGAAACGGCGACTTTCACTAAACTGACAAGAACCAACACTTGTTTTTTCTGGTAAAGGTTTGAAGCGCAATACGGAAAAAGAGAAACAATATTTCGAAAAAATGTAATTGCAAATAAAAAGTTTATTTCACATTGTAGATTTTAGCGACATGTTTTAGCCTGATGCTGGAGTTCGCTGTGGTAATAGCGAATTACAGTGGTGTTAAAACGCCTAACGACACAGAAACTTAACCGCCGGCAATCTCAAGCCAAACAAAGGAGCCGCATTAAAGAACGACTCACTGACTTCAACACCATTCGTCATAGCACATGACCAGGGAACTGTGTTCCGAATGCTAGTGCAATTTGCTATTACCACAGCCGTTTTTTAATGACTCAGACTCCGGAGTCCGGACATGTCAAAATCCCTCCGACTGACTTCACGACTCCACAGCCCTTAGAGCAATACGTCATGCGGCCACTACCAAGTAATTTATCTGCCGATGTTAAAGCTTTGTTTAAATTCTGTCCCATGCCAATATTTTATTTTGATGTCTGTTTCTCAGAGCATGCAAGCGCAGCCCTACCTTCGGCAATTCAGAAGCGTGCAAGCGGACACCACGATTGATGGCGAGACAGAAGTCAAGTGCGTTTAGTTTATTCTTGCACGTACTTTAATCTCACAACGATATTTTATTGAAGTTTTTTGGTTTAAAATTTGAGAGTTTTATGAGTTGTTGTTTTGAGGCAGCTTCATTCGTTACTGTTACTGAGAATAGACGTTTGAAAACATTTTATAAATGCAGCTTAGGTGATACAATTTTTGTATATTGTATGCAAAGCGGCATGAGCAGGCAATAACCAAGCAGAGAAAAGTAGTATTTTTTAAGTTGAGTCATGTAATTATGTCACATTTACGCTAGCTAATGAAAGTCAAGCATTTAAATTTTAAGAGGAAATTGCAACCGTATCGTGTTCGAACTACGTCAGCACATGTCTATGTGTGTGGGTAGCAATGGTACTTCTGATCAACTCCTTTCAGAGTTAGGGAATTTTTTTCTCAAAATAAATTAACAAACAAGTTAATGTGAGAGTCAGCTATTTGGTTTTACAAACTGAAACGTTTTCGATACTACGCTTGAAACTTTAGTTTTTGTTTCAGACCGACAAAAACTGCTGATGAAGACCAGGAAAGTTGACTCGTCGCAAAGAAATGACACCATTGGTTTTTGCACGTGATACGTATCCTAGCTCCCCATCATGAATTGACGTTTAATTACGTTTTTTTTTACTTTGAAAAACCTTTATAAGACAAACTTGGATTGCTTTGGTTTTGTATTGAAACTATTATGAAGTTTTGTTGTGTTGCAAGTACGTCATTCAAATTATTAGTATTTTTGCTAATTTTGTCTGCATTTCATCAAACCAACTTCAATCAGTGTGAAAACGGCTGGTGATCGACTTCTTCTCGTGTCGTTTGCGGGTTGTTCAAGGTTGGTTTTGGACGATATTGACCTAGAAAAATATCGCTTATCTTTCTATCCTGTGTTTGTACATAGCATCATATTGCTTTCGGCCAGCAAGCGTCGGCACCAACGCCACCGGTTGTTCTTTGTGTCAAATGCATCTGCTTTCAATCCAGATTTGCGCTTTTTACCGTTACAGCAGCGCAGCAGCAGGCAAATAGCTGTTTCAGTAACATGGTCAGTGGTCCGGTAGTCTTTTTCGCTAATACGTATATTTAATTTTCGTCAGTTCAACTAACTGTTTTAGTTAGATTATCTATTCTTGACTTACAGTGAATTCTAGTGTTTTCCTCTGGATTTGTACAGTTTTTACACTGTACGTCATATTATAAGAACCGGTAGCTTAATTGTTTATATGGGAATGATCTGTTGATTGGCCTTTTATTACATTTTGTGAAGAATTTCATAAATTTCTCGATTGTATTGTTTTATCCCATACATGTTTACGTTTTTTAGGTTTTCAATTTTCTTACAGATGAACGGTCAATATCTACCGCTGCACAATAGCATGACAGACGTTAACCCGATGTCCATTTGAACGACATTCATTGCAGCTATTCTTAAACACTAAAATTAACTAGCTTCTTTTTTGTGTGACTTATGTATCCGACCATTTTTAACCCTTTAACTGCCACACTTTTTTTGATACATATTCAGAATTTAGCTTGAGCAAGGCTTTGATTTTGAACTGCTGTATTTTGAGAACGGTGACTGCCAGAAAAAAAGTAATAAATGAAAGTTGTTGCATTTTCTACAGTCTTTTGAAATATGCTTACAAATTTTGTGTATTTTTTTTTTTGAAAATGCCTTAAATGACTAAAATTTCTCACAAAATACAACAATTTTGCGTTTTTTTATTTATTTTTTTCGTTTGATGTCAGGCAAGTGTTACGCTTTTCTGACAAACGTTGTCACGGTGATGTTTATGCGTTATGCGAGGAAAGAACAGCATAAACTTCACTTTGCTCAAAAAATAAAGATTCGCTGTAAATGATTGAAAATTGCAGAAAAAATTCAAATACAAACCTAGCAATTTGTTTCAACTTTTAGAAAACATAAGTCTTCCTCTTTCTAAAAAAGTAACACCCATGCAGTTTGGCAAACAAAGACCAGAGTTGTGGTGATTGCAAACAGTGTGTATTTTTAGGGCTTGGGCTCTTTAAAGAGCCCGTGGCAGCTAAAGGGTTTTGGCTTTATCATATGCTTAACTAGAAATCATTTATTGTAATTCAACATCCGTTATTTTTTATATGTGATTTAAACTCTATATTCACATTTATTTTATGTAAGAAATTGTTTATATCAACGGTCCCCAAAGTCCTGTCCGTGAACCAAATTCGGCCTGCGAATAGTTTGGCCCACAAGCTTTTCTCGGAATGCTTGGTAATTTCGTTTAATTGGGTTAATGCAAGAAATCTAATTTGGTAACAGCGGCTGCACTGTACCGGGATTACAATGGTAGGTGGCCAAAATCTAGTTCACCTTCAGCGCTGTTAACAAGGGATTGATTAAGGCTATTCTGAAGCATTCGTTAGTTCTACAAGTGGTTTAATTATTTTGTACCCAGTGAAGCTCAAGTTAGTCCGATTTCTGCATCACGCTCATATTTCTGTATTTGCTCGAAATTTTATAACTATTATGCAACAAAAATGGTCTCATATGTCACAGTAAAAATGTGATACTGAGTAAAGAAACTTAGATTAAATAAACGTGACTGTGCGCGTTGTATTTTTAATACGAAAAATAGTCGGCCCGCTAACCCTGATAAAATCGTGAATTTGACCCATTTTTGAAAAAGTTTGGAAACTACTGGAGCATATCTTGTTCGGTAAAAGATCTGTTACAGTATTGGTGTAGCTCTTAACTTTTCTAGCAACTTTTTCCGTGATATTTGTTCACTTGCTGATGATATGTCATTAAACTCAATACAAAGAAAACGGTTTCAGCGCAAGATGTTTGTTGGCTGAGCACGGCTCTCCCATCCAGCAAAAGTTGCCCATTGGATTGTTTCAATGTCGCTAGACAATAAAGAGCTTAAAATGTCTGAAGTGTTTACGGCTTTTCACTTGCAATCCTACAAAAATTCCCTAATGTGGTTGGGAATTTTCCTCTAGATGTTTCGGTCACATGGTCCCCGATAGCTTTGGTATTTCTCGTTATTGCGCAACATATTGACTATATCAGCCGTGCTTTATGACAACGATTTCGTTTTAGTTTGCAATTTCAGTTGGGTTTGTGGTGAAAATTTTTCACACCTGCTACTTCTGAACTTTGCCTTGTGCTATTTTCTGAAAACCAGCGTAGCAGTCAATGTGTTGAAATCATAAGCTTGGTTCATGCTTGCTGGCCATTGTACGCATGGGCAATTAGTTTAACAAAGTATTTGTTACAATTTATCTATACTCTGTTCAGTAAATTTGCTTTTGAAGTGAAACTGAACTAGTCGCTCTTCAACGAAGCTGCCCTGTTTAAAAATGATGCTTCAATTTCTTAATTTGATCTTTGAAATGTAGGCCTATGAACCATGGCGACCTTTGTCAGTATGGTATGAACATAATTATCTTTGAAGCGCTTGTGGTTGTTTTTATATTTCCTGCAATTGTTGTAGGTTTCACATCACTTTATTGATCTATCGCAAGCTTCTTATAAATGAAAGTGGTATCTAATTAAATAATAATGAAAGCGCAGTATTTTGCTTTGAAAAGGGTTCGTATTAATATTAATCGGTGATTTTGTTTAGCCATCAAATCGAGCATGGGATGGTATCAACTGTCGACAACCGGCATGGAGTCATATCGTTGGCTTGTCAGTGGTCGGTAAAAACCACTAGTCTGCAGGCCCGGATTAAGGTAAAATGGGGCCCCTGTGCTAATGAATTTTATGGGGGCCCTTACCAGCTTACGTGGAGCGTAAAGGAAGTGAGCTGGTTTCGCTTGCAGAGGAAACCGAGCCTTGCTTAGGTAAGTTAGATAACTTTGAAATAGCACGTGATCGATGATTAAATAAGCATGTGCAAATTAAGTCAACAATGTTTACGTTATAATGGATGCAAAATCACACACATTAAATCAACGAAACCGTGAAAGGGAAAACATTGTAGCAAGGGACCACTGTTAGTACTGCACACTACACTGCAAATTGCAATGAAAGGTTATTCTGAATTTCTATTTTTAACTGCTCTTGGATTCACTACTAACTACCAATAGGATTTAGAAAACTAACATGAAATTTAGTCGAACGACTTTTTTCTGGCTTTCTTTGCTGCCAAGTCTTTGTTGCCAAAGAAAAAATACAAGAACCATAGTTTTATTTCACGTGACGGGGAAGATATATTGATAAATGTGTTACTTTTTTCAGACAGAGGGGCCCCACTTTTCTTGATTTTTTTTCTTGGAAATTATTTTCAGGAAAAATTTGTTTTATTTATTTCATTTTTAGGAAAAGTGGGGCCCTCTGTCTGCGGGGCCCCTGTGCTTTAGCACACCCTAGCACAATGGTTAATCCAGGCCTGCTAGTCTGACTAGAAGTTTAGTTAAGCTTGTGTGTAGCCTACTTCTGATCAACACGGCGAAACCAATACGTTGTATAGAATAGCGAATAATGGGACTTTTTACTATTTGGTCGCAAGAGTAAGAGCTTAATGCTTGCCTACAATCCCTCCTTCTTCCTGTCACTTGCATTCTTTTATTTATTTTGATTTATTGAGTCTGAAGTGGAGATAAAAAGCTAATTTTTTTGTACACACATCTCGTAAAGGCGTCCTGGCATCTTTCGCTTGTTTTTACCAATACTGAATGTAACACGAAAAGGTAAGCGGTCTCTCCACACACAGCGGCTCCCGGCACGCAGTAGAAGCGACAATTAAGAGTGAAACGCCCAAGTCCGCCGGCAAGCCACGTCACGGAGAACAAAGAAGTAATAAGGCAAACTCAGAAAGTGTCCTGTATTGTCAGATTGTCTTCAATTACAACCTGAAAATTTAAACCGATGGCCTCATTTATTGCTTTTTTATTTTGACTTGGTGGTACCTCTTCTACCACAAAAGCTTCGCCCTAGTATTGCTTTCTTTTAGTATGTGTTACCAAACAGGAGCGTTGACAGGGGGGTCTACGTGGTACTTTTGGACCCGGGCCCGGAATATTTAAGAGGCCCGGATTTAAAAGATTCCTTGCAAGTTTAAACTTTATCAATATCTTAATATAAATCTAAAGGAATTGCCATCAGAGGTTAAAATAGCCACTTCACCCGTCAAGTGGTAAAGTACCGGGCCCCCTTCCGGGTAGGCTATAGTGATTTACCTAACCACGATGAAATATTTTTCTTAACCACTTTTTAATTCTGAAAATATATATTTTTTGGTGGTAATTACTTCGAGCTACTTGCGTCTACTTTACAAAGAATGAATTTCAGCCGAAAACTGTAACAACTCTAATCATACAGACAAAGATCGTGATTGAGAGCAAGAATTTCGCGGTTTACGGAGAAATTCCTAATGCGTAATTGTGCAGTTGGGGAAGTTCGTGGATAAAACAAATCTTTGAGAATATAATGATTTCCTCTTAATTTTCTACTTTGAACGGCATGTGTCATTCTCATTTTAACAGCACATCAATAAAAGTTTGTAGGCCTACACAACCTTTATAGTGCAGTCGTGGGACCGTAAAAAGTGGTGTTTGTGGGAAAATTTTTTATCAAGCTGATACTTTGTTCAGACCTTCTCTATACTATGCAGATGGCTCAAAAAAAATTCCCCATCAATCGGATGATGGGAAACCCCTTTTTAGGCCCTTTTTCCAAATGACGTCACAATCCCTTTGGGTCCAAAATATTCCTCGCCAAAGACGACACCCAGCGGCGGGGGGTCTGGGGGCCTCCCCCAGAAAATTTTGAAAAATTGCTTTGGAGCATTTTCAACAAAAATGTGGGTATAAATCCCCTAGTATAAATATTCCTGTAAAATGGTGATGTCCGGTGGCATAACAAAAGGATAAGATCATGTTTTCTTGGGAATTTTTCGGTAACTTAATAAAGCTATGTCTATGTTTTCTTGTTGCTAATTCCTGGCTGAGATATTTGAATGTTTGGTATTGGCAAAACTCGCTCTTTTAATGGAGTTTCGTTTAAAATTAGGCAAACTTTGTTTTAGACTCTAGAGCAGTGGTTCTTAACCTATGGGTAATTACCCACATGTGGGTAATTTGAAGATAGCAGGTGGGTAATCAGCTGAACCAGAATATATAGAATTATAGATGTAACAAACAATGTCACAGCTGTAAGTGGTAAAGTTGCTTTATTACTTACACTTTTTTTGATGTTTTGAGTCCCTTCAAAACAACCAAACAAGCACAGTGATATTTTATCATTTTTAAAATTGTTTCGTCATATAGTAATTTATTTTCTCATCATTTTTGTCGCCAGTTTTATGTATTTTATTTTTGTGACATAATGATAAGATTTTTCTTGTCTAATCAGTTCATTTACAGTTGTTTTATGAGCAAGCTTGATGGCTGCGTTGCTGTTTGAAGTAGTATAGCCAAGTGTAGGCTACATTTAGAGTTAGTGTTGAGACGAGCGAGCTATAGGCCTATTCTTTTGAAGATGAAAGCTTGGGAAAATTCTGGGGAAAGCATATCCAAAAGTTGCGCAAAAATCACTAACATTATTGACTATGTAACCTATATATATTCTACTTATCTCTGTGAATCAGCAATTTCAAGTGTTGTTGCTTTGAAATCAAAATCCCGAAACAAGCTGTTAGATCTGGAGTCAGATTTGAGTTGTGCAGTATCCAAAATCGCACCCAATATTGCATCGATTGTACACAAAAAACAAGAACAAATGTCTCACTGACACTATTGATGTTGTTCTTTGCATTAAATGTTATTTTTGTTGAATAACGCTGTTCTATATCTTTAATACGGCAAAATAGATAAAATTAGATTTTGGGTAATGGGACTTTGATCTGGACAGAAATGGGTAATAAGGGAAAAAAGGTTAAGAACCCCTGCTCTAGAGACTGAAAGCATCATTCTCAATATCGTGACGTCACATGCGTGCCAAAAAGGGGGTTGTAACCCCCAAACCCCTCCTCCTTGGCTACGTCACTTTTGAACATTGCCATTCTTTTTGCTTTTATTTTCCGTGTACTTTTGCATTATCAACAAAAAAACAAAACGTTTGAAAATTTTACATTAAAGCTGTACAAGCGACACCTCTCAACCAGGGGGGTCTAGGTGGTACTTTTGGACCCGGGCCCGGAATATTTAAGGAGCCCGGATTTAAAAAATTTCCCACAACTTCAAACATTATCAAGATCTTAATACAATCAGATCTAAAGGATTTGCCATCAGAGGAACAGCCATTTCAGCAGTTAAATGGTAAAGTACCGGGCCCCTTCTGAGTACTGGGCCCACTTCAGCTTTCTGGTGGTAAAATAGCCACCAAACAGGAAAATAAGAATTTAGTCTAGTAGGCCTACAGTGATTTCCCTAACCACAAATAATACCTGAAAAACGAATTTCAAAATAAACAGGCTAATATTTGTTCAAACTTTAAAACTGAAATGGCACAGGTAAGAAAATTGCTATTTCAATTTCTGCACTATAAATTAGACCAAAACCGCTTTTCAGATTGCAGCAATCAGCAAATGTTTGACCGAGGCCCAAACACCTTTTCCAAATCAAATTAAACACTTTCTTACTGTTTGCACTACCTTTGCTGTAAATTCTCTTCTGGTGAGCCTAGAATGACCAGTGAAACATCAATGGAATTGGGAAGTAATACTCTAGCGCCATGTGACAAATAAAAGTTAAAAAAAAGAACCGCTAGATAGAGACAGTAAGTTTTGCGGTTCAAGAAATTTTAAGATTGCACAAGATTTGTTAAATGACCATATGCTTAAACGACATCAATAAAAGTTTGTACACAACCTTTATATTCATAACATTGTAGATGAAAGGGGTCCGAAAATAAATTGGTACCGGGCCCGAGAAATCCTGTCAACGGCGCTGCTCTCAACAGCACCATCAACAACTGACACACGAATTCCATGCAGGATACACAAATTGGCGGGGGACAGATCACATGATATGCCCAACACAAAACACACTAAATAATAGTTTTATTGCAGCTTGATACTATTATTGCGCACTGATGTCCAATTCTGCAGTAAAATGTTGTATAGTGTGCAATATACCTAAGCAAACATCACGCCTTTTGCCCTAGACAAAGAGGGCCCGAAGTGAGAGGGGGCCCGGAATGACTCTTCGTACCTCCAGTAAAAATTTCTCTCAGAGGCCCTGACTTTCAAGTTACCTTGCAACGTTTTTTACGAGTCCCCTCGATCTAAAAGTGCCCAGGGCCCCCCCATCTGTTAGCCTACTCCACCTATCCAGGGGTGAGTTTATCTCAGAATGAAGGTCTGAATCCAAAATGCAAAGCAAATTTTTGCAGACAGGCTAAAGACGTTTGATCAGTTATGACAACAAAACAAGGTAGGCCTAACATTGACTTTCTTTTTTGAGACGTAGGCTAATGTCTTTTTTGAAGATAGCCTAGATTTTAGCTGAAAATTTCAATTTACGTTTGATCAAATATAGGCTAAGCAGCTTCATACAAACTATTTGCATTTATATCACACTTTTACGCATCCCCGTAGTCATACACACACAGTCTACTGTAATGGCATTAGCCTATTGTGTTTTACTGCAAAATCCAAACCAAAAAAAATGTTCGCAGTTGGCGAGCTTTATCAATGTAGCATATAGTACAGAAGTAGGCTAACAGCCTATTTGATCTTTTTTTATATTTGGAGGAAAGGAGATAATTTTAACTTCAACTTTAGCACTGATTTTAGGATTGTTTTGTTGTTGTTTTAGTTGTTTTATTATCTTTATCCTGCATTGCGGGAAAGCGGACTTGAGCGCTATACATCGGTGTACGCCTTCCGACGTACACCTGACCCACGCTGCAGCCGACTGCAATGTCTGTTTCCGGTTGTCTACTCTACTTATGACTTAAATTTGGTACTACCCATTACTCGAAATCGATCACTGGGTAGAGGCAATTATCGTAAAGTTTCTTGCCCAGAGAAACAACAGCAAGTGCGGGTGGCTGGAGTCGAACATGCAGGCTCTCGACTGCGAGCCCAACGCGCTAACCACTCGGCCACTGCTGCCGATATTAGATACAAGATATTCTTGGCCTCTGGTACAAACAAGTTTTTGAAATGTTTTATCCAATAGCCTACATCATAGGCCCCTAGGCTACATATGACAGCTGCTGGAAATTTTAATAAAATGTCAAACAAAACATGTGAGACTTGAATGTTCCAGAAAAAGGTCTGTAGCACATGAAAGCATAAGAATAAATAAGACACAACAAAAACGATGATAACAGTGGTCTGTTGTGATTTATATTTAATTCTTTCTCCTTCGTTGCGCTCACCATCGAAATGTTCAGTTCAGTTGTTTTCATTTCTGACCATCACAGCAAAAAAGCTATACATGTCAACATAGCAAAGGTCGAGAAAAAGGTGGAAGCGACAAAACGTGAACGTTAAAACGTGCTTGAGCACGAATTAAGTTGAAGGATTTGGCACGATCGCAACACCTTCAGAAAAATTTAAGATAGAAAGGAAAATAAAAGAAAATGTTACAAAAAAACAACAGCCAATAATTTTATAGCTTTAGCTGATATTTTCAAGAATTCATACAGCCAATATCAAAACACTGACCCCTTTACACTATTTGAAGGAGTCCGCGAACCCCAAGTTGGGAACCTGTGCTCTAAACAAACTACTAAGTTATAGGCCTAAGTGGAATCATGCAGATAATGAAGAATCACCTGACGTTGCCAAAAACATGTTTAGACAAGGTCATAAACAATGTTTAGTACCGTAGGCTACATTTATTTTCAAACTGGCCGTGTAGGCTAGGCTACCTACCGGCAGTCAGCCTTTGTCGTAGGACTGGTATATTGGTCTGGAAGTTACCAGAAATACAAGGTGTTTTATGCATTAAATGTCATGAAAAAGAATTAGGCTAATTATTAGGTATTAAAGATGTTTATATGCGCTTTGGAAATTATAATTTACTTAAGACTGACTTTTGGTCTTTCGCTGCCATCTTTGCTGTGCGAATTGTTTTTATTTATTGTGTAGCCTATGCATTTTTGTTATTTGCCAGCAAAAAAAATAAACTGAACTACTTCACAACAGAAGATGAGAAGTGTGTAGCCTAAGGTCCGCCCCGATAGCTCAGTTGGTTAGCGCGCAACTTTGTGAACGAACAAGCTTCAAGATCAAGCGGCGTTGGTTCGACTCTCGGGGTGTGCACTTGAGCAACGCATTTTAAGGACTGTTCTCCATTAGGGGCACCTAATGGATGGAAGAATTTCCGGCAACAACCCTTCAACAATCAAAAACTTCACTCTGTCAATCTCAGTAATCGGCCCTGCGTCAAAAACCTCTACAAGTAGGCCTAGGCTAGATGCGAAACTACAAGAATAACCTACCAAAGGCTTTGTCAGTCGTCCGAAGATAAAGATTCTAAACCAAGCTTACTTCAATTCCTTCATTTCAAGTAACTTGTTGAAATGTTTTAAATATGTGAGTAAAAGGTGGAACTTTATAAAAATCATACCTTGATTCGCATTGTTAGTAAATTATTTGATTTATAAAAAAAAGCTATTTTTCTCCTACTAGTCCCTGATTTGCATAGCTTAAATTTACAACAAGTTGTTCACTTCTTATCTTTTTAAGGTAGGGGAAATCAGGAACTAGTGGGAGAAAAATAGCTTTTTTTTTATAAATCAAATAATTTACTAACAATGCGAATCAAGGTATGATTTTTATAAAGTTCCACCTTTTACTCACATCTTCAAAACATTTCAACAAGTAATTTTAACGTTTTCCTGTTGTAGTTTTAAGTTTTAAATGCTACATTAACGTCTCCCACTGGTGCCTAACCTAAGGGAGCAGTGGGACACTTTAAAAGTGAATTTAGTGAACCAAAAAACCTGTTGCAAATGAAAAACAGATTTTTACATTGCTATCATGCATGGATTTGTGAATTACAAGGCTTTGTTACGATATTTCGCATCAACAAAACGTTAAAATAAATAATTTTTAATTAATCGATTTAGCAAAACTTTCAAATTACAAAACAAACAGTAGGCTACTAAAGACAAAATTAGATACCGGTAGGCTACACATTGGAGTTGTTTGAATGTCCCATAAGAGTCTTTTGAGGCGAAAAATTTGTTGAATACCATCATACAGTTTATGTGTTGCACTATCCCACAGGTCCTTGAACAAAAAGTCCCACTAGTACCTGAGTGATGGCCGTTTTGAAATATTCTGAGTCCGAAACTTGAAAAAAATTAACTTTGCAGATTTTGCTTAATGAATGTACAATTTATAAAGATTAACTCAATCTAGCCTACAAACTATTTCCCGCAGAGCTCCTGTTAAACCAAAAACACAAAAGAAATCTCACTACTCCTGTTTACTTCAACAAGCGAAAAAGAATCTTTTGATGTCATGCTCAAACTACAAAAAATTTCGTCATCAAATTAATATAAACGACATTGACTAGTAGGCTACCTAAGTTTCACACGCAAAATTTCAGTCAGTTACGTTCACCGCGTTTCAAGAAAGTGGTAGTGTCCCACTGGTCCTTGATCTTTCCAACTTCTAATCTGATGTAGCATGACTTCTGGACCATTACACTGGTCGCATTGAAAGACAACATACTTTCAACATATGGATTTATATCAACAAAGGGAGGGTGTTAAACAAACAACCTTCTGTCGGCTCAACGTAGCCTGTTTAGTAATCATAGTTCTCCGCATTAGCCTATCAGCTAAAATGTGCCCAGAAATGACAAATAATTGCATTCTCTAGTTTACACAATATAAAACGCTAAGTCTACAGTAATAAAGTGACAAATGACGCTTAGTGCTAAAAAACATTTTTATTAGGCTTGTTGAACATTGTTGCCTCAACTTCATTATGATTTTGATAAAAATGCTGAAATGGTGCTTCCGAATTTATTTGAAGCCGCCTCAATTTCTTACGCGACGAGTGATGGTTACTGGATAGTTGCTTCATTACCTTCTCTAAGAGGTGGTCGAATGCGGGTACCTAAAATCATGATTTGTGAGATGATTAGGTTTTTAAATATGTTTTTAGCAATGTAGTAAAATGCTGCAAGTCATGTAAATCACAACAGCTACAGCCTACAACGTTAAAAAGTTCCATTCTAAAGCGCCTCACAACAAAGTGTTCTGGTTTTATCATGTAAATCTATTTTAAGATCTTTTGCTCATAGGGTACGGTAGGTGATAGCACAAAACATAATATACAGTAGGTTAGCATGCATAGATCTACCAGCAGAATGCAAACGCCTTATTCAAATATTAATTAGGTTTTGGATTAGGCCTATACAAAATATCTTTCATTCTTTGCTTTTCAATTAAAAAAATGGCAATGAGCAAATGCAATTAGCGTTGTGCATTGTGGTTGTAAAGGTGAGTCCCATATCTGAATCCAAGCATCAGAAGATGAGAAGATAAGGTTCTCATTATGCTAAGCCTTCGGTACTAACAGAGTAGGGTGGCCAGTTCCTTTCTCTAGGCCGCCTTTACTTCAGCGACTATGCTTACAATATTTATAACACCTGTGGTATAGGCGAGCGGTGATTTTCAACAACCAGCTTAAGCCAACAGTCGAACCAGGATTGCATAGTTGAAAAGCGAGAGCATTATCCACTGCGCCATCCCATCGCCCACTATTGTTTTGTAGGCCCTCCATTAAAGCTGCTTACGACAATCAAGCGCTGGTCTGTTTTGAAAACTACTGCCGAGGTGTTAAGAGTTAAGGCGGGACAAAACGGACATTTGCTTTTCTGAAAAAGCTACAAACACAAACAACAATTTTTTTCTCGATCTTCTAAAACTACTTGAACGAATATTCCACACACAAAAATTGAAACTTTCGTGCGACACTCGGTGGCAAAGATGTCGAAATGGCCTTCTCAATACTTTGTTATAAAAACTTGTCTACTAAAATGTGATGATCTTTAGGTGTTTTTTGAAAATTTCTGTTTCTCTTTTAGTTTTGAACATTGTTAAACAATGGATCACTATCATTCAAAAAAGGAGCTTTTGCATATTTTAGTTTTTCTTATACAATATAAACTTTTTTATGTAACTTGTTTGAGGAAAAGCGGACAATGAATGATTGGGGAAAAATAGACATATGGATATCACTTGCAACACAGCCTAAAAGAATTAGTAGTTTGTTTAGCTTGAAAATTGTTTAGGCTGAAGCAGAAACAGCTTAGCCTGAAACAGCAAAGATGCATTTGTCACACACTGTTTGACAAATAGTTTGTTTTATTCTGTTTGAATAAGAATACCGAAGAAGTTGGCTTTATGGCGGCGAAAGCTTTCTTTAAAAAAACTTTATTGGTCACCAAACCTGACTGTTTTTATTCTAACAAGCTTACAAAAAATCGCTTAATCTTGACAAATAATTAACAAAACAAACTTCTAGGCAAAGCAGTCATATACTATGTCCGCTTTGCCCCATGCTCGGGGCAAAAAGAACACCCAGAATAAAAATCATGTTTTGCAAATAAACTAAAAAATAAAAACACATTAGGTTTCATACTCTAGGGCCTAGGCAATTGTTGTTAAGTGACATGTTAATTCAAAAAACGCAATAAATCCATGATATCTGATTTGTTTGCTCAAATGGAGCACTTCGAAGTTGTCCGTTTTGCCTCGTCTTCCCCCCTATTTCATTCTAAGTCTGGTATGCTGCAATTGCAAACTGAACTGTCAAGCTTCAATTATCCCATACAGAAACATTGCGCTGCTGTAACAATATATCTTTTCTAACGTTCGCCCCGTTAGCTTAGTGGCCGACTTTGTATACAAAGAAACCTCATGCGTGCTGGTTTGGCTCTCGGGGTGTGCGCTCAAGCAACTGCTCTCCATTGAGCGGCACATAGCGGTGGAATAATTCACAGACAACAAGCGGAAACTTCATACTGTCAATCTCGGTAACCTGCCTGCGTTAGTGGTTCAATGCATGTACAAGTATGCGTGACTGACAAGAATAACCTATCAAAGGCTTTGTCTGTACGAGGATAAAGATTCAAATCAAATAACTTTTTATATTCCTCCATGCTGCAAAGATACTTTAGGCCTACAAGCAGATAGCCTACTGTTTATCACATCATCAGAGAAGACCAAAGACGCAGGAAAAGGGGTACTAGTCGGGGGAAACCGCACCTCTGCCATGAAAAAACGTTGCCAATTTGGGAAAAAATGATTATGAAAAATGATCGCTATAAGGACTTGACATCGTACCGGTAAACGCATTGACTTTCTAAAGGCATGATCTCCCAATCTGGGCCCAGACGCCAGCACACGTTGTAAGGAATCGGTTGATAAAAAGTGGTGAATAAAAACAAATGATACCAAGCGTAAACTACAAACGCGGAAACTTCATTTCTTTAAACACGAAATTGTTAGGTGGAAACATTTCATCCTGGCTTAAAAAAGATTAGGAAGCACTGATTTATTTGACCTTAAAACTGCTAGCTTGATTAGAAAAGTAGGCTATTAGTTAACAAAGCCTAAAACAATATTTCTACATCAACAACGGGAAAAAGGCTACTGAAGATTTACCCAAGACATAATATTAACACTAGCCTACTTGTTCGATGTATCCAAGCATTGCATTTGCATTAACGTTGTTTAATTGTAAAACAATTCACCGTTTCTGCTTTGAAACCACTTCCAAGCACCATCAACCATGCATGATTGCCATTCATCCAAAGTCAGCTTCTTGTTCTTAACAGTGTCACACTTTCTGAAAGGAAAAGTTCACACTGATATTTCTGCACTCTACGGCATTTACATGGCTATAGTTGACAGAAATGTATAAAAAAACGCAGTAGATTTGATTGCATTTAGATAAGTCTCCTTGACATAGGCAGTGGCGTAGCCAAAGGGGGGGGGGGTTACAACCCCCCCCCCCTTTGGCACGCGTGTGACGTCACGATATTGAGAATGATGCTTTCAGTCTAATAAAAAATTGCCTAGTTTTAAACAAAATTGCATTAAAAGGGCGAGTTTTGCCAATACCAAACATTCAAACATCTCAGCCAGGAATTAGCAACAAGAAAACACAGAGACTTAACTTTATTTCAAAAAAATGCCGAAGAAAACATGATCTTATCCTTTTGCTATGGTACCAGACAGCACCACTTTACAGGAATATTCGTACCCACATTTTTGTTGAAAATGCTCTCAGAATACACCAAATTCAAAGTAATTTTTCAAAATTTTCTGGGGGAGGGCCCCCAGGCCCCCCGCCGCTGGGCGGTCAAAACCCCCTCCTTTCAAAATTCCTGGCTACGCTACTGGACATAGGATAGTTTGAAAAACTTTAATCGACATAATTACTGACTGCTGAATGGACGTTTTACTAAATAGTTAATCACCTAAACAATTAATTACACAGATACATCCTTGGATACTTTTTTTTGCAATAAATTGGTATAAATAAGTATCTTGTTGCAGGGGAACGTTTACGTAAGATCTTACAAGGGACCAGCCAGTAGGCTATTATTCCTAGAATATAGGCGAAGGAGTTGTACGAAGCTTAATGGTATTTGAGCCACAAAAAGACGCCTTTCTCGGTGGGGTCAGGCCTATGAGTCGAGTGTCGGGGATGAAAGAACCGAGCCAGATAATTTTAGACTTTCATTCAGACTTCCGTTTATGGTCACCTAAGTACTGTAAGTAATAATAATAATAATGTTATGGTTTTATTTATTGTCGCTCTACAACAGCTAAGGTCTTTTAGCGACAAGGCTCGTTTTTAGATCAGGTTTACGATGTTACCACATTATTACCCGACTCATTCTAACTGCTCTATGCAGGATAGAACACAATCGGTACCGTTTTTAAAGTCTTCGGTTTGACCCGACCTGGAATCGATCTCAGATCTACCAGCACCAGAGCTGAAGGCAAAATCACTCGGCCACTGAGCTAGTCAAGTACTGTAAGTAGCCACAGAGATGTGTTGTTGGTCAATTTTAGTGGACATTGAGCCACTGGCACAAACAGGTATCTTGATTTCAATCAACGACGGTGCTTATTTGAGCACGATAAAAAGTGACTTTAAAAAGTTAAAAAGTGTTGAAATGTGGTGCTACATGAGGCTGTTACGTATCAGCTGGATGAAAAGAAAAACAAATGAGTTTGTTACTCAACAAATAGACAATGACTGGAGTCTGATTAACAATATTATTATCAAAAAATTAAGATATTTCGGACATATAACGAGAAGCAACTCGTTGGAGAATATAATGTTGACTGAGATGGTGCAAGGCAAACGAACAAAAGGACGACAAAGAATGAAACATTTTGACAACATCAAGCAAATTACGTAAATAAAAAGTATGCCAGAAGCACAAGCAAGAAAAACTACCTAGAAAAACAGAAAACAGAGCAAAATGTAGGGAGTTCAAATGGGAGGCCACAGCTGATCAAAGATGGTTAATCTGTTGAAGAAGAAGAAAACTTGGTAAATGGGATCGTTTAAGTTTAAAAATGATAACATTGGTAGTACTTCATCAACAACAAAGATAATTTGTGGACAAAACAAAATAAATTATTATCAATGTTTTGAACGAAAGAAAAAATTTTTAGTCAATCTTGTATTAAAAACTCCCAACTAATAATTTCTAGAGATCAACCATGCCCTAATAAACAATGAAGGCAGGAATGAAGCTGTAAACTTGGTCAGATGTGTAAAAACTTTTTGTGTTTTCAACAAAACTTTCTTGAAAATACCGATGAAAAGTTTTCTACAGCGCTGCAAGTAGGCTATATAAAAACAAGGACGAGCTATAGGTATTGTACATAGTTTTATTTTATTACTAAAATTACTTGAAGAATTCTTTTGCACAATGTTCCAGTGGCATCAGTGCATAACGAAATCTCTTCAGTTCTCGGTTGTTTAATTTTCCGTCGTGATTTTTGTCAAGTTCTTGAAACTTCCACTAAAAAGTATATAATAAATTACTGTAATTGAATTGCATTTTCATGATTCTGCAATTTTAAGTTACAACAGTTATGGGCATAAACAAATTGAACATGGATAATAAAAGTGATAAAGATTGAAACAGTATTTTGTAAAACCGAGAAGCATAATACTTTGAACACAGTTTGTAAATGGTTTTACTGGAGAAAGATCATATTATAAATGCAGTTAATAACCTTTTTTTTTTATATACGCTGAGATCAAGAGTCGCTTAGCAGAGGTGTTTAAAGTGCGGCCGCTTTTGTATTTTACCGTAAGTGACTTGCTTCTAAGCTTATAACCCACAACGAAGTATTCTTTGCTATGAAAATAACTTAAATCTTGTTGACCTATTTTCCATATTTATTGGTTGATTCTGTGAATCTAGTGGTCTAGCATATTTTCACGTGCTTTCAAAGGTTTCAAATCATTGACGCAGGCCCGGTTACCGAGATAAACAAAGTGAAATATTCGGTTTTCGAAACGCTAGTGCCTGTAAATTATTCCATCTACTAGGTATCACTAAATGAATGTGGTGGTCCCATGCTCAGTTGTTAAGCTTTGGAATGAAAAGATAAGGTTCATATCACACCAGACCTTCGGTACGCAATAATGAGAGTAGAATGGCCAGTTTCTCTCCCCCGGACGCTTTTCCTTCAGCAATTATGCCCACCGAATTTATTATGCCCTGGGTAGCGTAGAGTTGAGCTCTATAGCGATACGAAAATTTACTTCTAGAAAAGTTCTCATCAATATTTATTATAGCATTCTACACTCGCACCTATAATATGGAATTATCAACTGGGGATGCGCACCCACAAAATACTTGAATAGAATCCAAGTTAGACAAAATAAGATAATTAAAACCGTTACAGGAGCATTTGAAAGGAAAACTAAATTACTGCCACTCCATCAAGAAAATAAAATACTAACTGTTAATTCTACTTATAAACTAGAAATAAGCAAATTTATGTTCAAATTTTATAATAATCAACTACCGGAAAACTTCAAAACTTTCTTTACACATGTATCAGCTATTCATTCGTGTAACACCCGACGTTCAAGCTCCAATTCACTTTATACTAAACAGGCAAATACCCAATTATTTCAAAAAAGGTTTAAAATGCATGGGAATCAAGGTATGGGACAGTTTACCTGAAAATATGAAGAAAAAAAACATGAAAAAAGGCTTCAAATTTTTCAGTAAAATGTGCAAAAAACACTTCTTCAATAATCAAGAATTATAGAAACGACATCCACTACCTGACTATGTTAATTGTTATTATTTTTTGTAGTATCTGTATTTGTTTTTGTTTTTTTTTCTGTTCTTCCTTCCTTCTTCTTTTTTGTGTCAATTTGCTACAATATTTAAAAACGCAATACTTTTTTTTCGTATAACTATTTGAATGAGAGAGTGCAGACTCGACGACCTCCTACGCCTTCAGGGCTACGGTCTTTCGCACTCTCTCATTGGATGCACACTGTCAGTTTTTGTTTTATGTATGTTTCGGCGTTTCGCATCCAAACAAAAATAAAATGACCATCCTATATCAACAACCAGATAAACCCGGGTGTCGAACCAGGTTTGCATTATTGGAAAGCCAACGCCATATCCGCTCTGGGATCACAGAGGGAACAACTCGAAATACTATTGTAGCAATTGTTTCGTTGCCATTGCTTCGTTCACAAACTCGAGCGCTCAAACGGCTGGATATGCGGTAACTAAATGTAATTTATCAACCATGACAATGGCACACAAAATGGAAAAAAAATTAATGGTGATAATGATACGACCAACTTCAAAGCCATGTCCACAAATTTGCTGTATCATTGGCTCTAGTGAGTCCACGGTTATTGATATTGGTACAATAGCGCAACATCTTATTTTTTGGCGCATTGGGGTGGTAGAACGCAGAAACACCACATCAAAGCATTGGTGTTCAGCAGGATATTTAATTGTATGTTTACATTGTTTGTCTGATCTGTAGAACACACTACTTTTCTTTTACATTTTCAAGTCTAAAGGTAAAGTGGCTGCAACAATCTACCGCAATCATTGCTCCCGCCTAAAACTTGTAGTAGCCTACAACAGTGAATGATTTTTGATTTTAAAAACACAAATGCATCTCTACTTCTGCAACTTCTTTCATCTCTGCTTTGCTGATGGTGGCGATAGACCTTTTTGGATCGATGGTTCCAAATTCATCAGTGTCTTTGAGATGAATAAACCAATCCAGGAGGCGGAAAGGAAACTGTCGTAATTCATCGGAACGGCATTTGGCCTGAGAAGCTGCAAAGAATATGAAATACGTCAAGTCATGCTGCAAGTGTAGGTTACAACCCACAAAAGAGCAATATTTTTTTTATCACAATCTCACATATTTTAGGCAAACCCTTTAATAACAGTTACCATTTGGCTTTTGACAATTTTAACTGATGTGATTTATGTCTAAGCTAACGTTTCGTTTCACAGTAAACAAGTCTGAAATACACAACTTGTAAATGGAAACCACATAGGCTAGTATTGTGTCGGCAGAGGTAAGCTTTACTTCTATATTGAAGTCAAAACGTACTGTTTATTGAATAACATCATAATAAACTACGTAGCCTATTATGGGTTTTGATTAAGATGTGGTGGTGATGTTTGTAACAAAATTCACAGAGCTTTTGCAATTAAATTTATCAAGACCGGATTGTCAAAAAACAAGTCTTTGAAAAAATGATTTTTTTTCTCATTAAAACAAAAGTTTTTTTGAAAGCATTATAGAACAATACCTAAAGCAATTTGATTAAAAAATTAAGAAAATAAAACTCATCATCTTCAACAAGTTATAGTTAGGTACCGA
Organism: Aplidium turbinatum; assembly: GCF_918807975.1. Lineage (NCBI taxonomy): Eukaryota > Metazoa > Chordata > Ascidiacea > Aplousobranchia > Polyclinidae > Aplidium > Aplidium turbinatum. Next base: position 26,575,972 of record NC_137475.1, on the reverse strand, counting down.
TGCAAGGTCCTTTGTAAGCTATCTTGATATTTTTTTTCTTTCTACATCCTTCCTTATGCAGCAAGCATTCGTTATCATATTGCCTTCCAAATACACTGCAGACTGGTGAGATGTCACTAAAAAACAAGGAGAATTTATTCAAAGAGTTTGGTTATTGTCGTGTTTTGAGGTATGGCTAGTGAAGCAAAAGTACATCCAGTCGTCGTATCTTGGCTCAAGCCCGGTGGTTGAAATGGAAGCTAATCTTCATTCAGGTAATACAATAAGCTAGGCCGACACCAGGTTTAAACCTTAAAAAAGTTCTGTTCTTACTGGCACAGAAAAGGAGTGAAGATAACATCCTCTATAGAAGAAATCGCTATTAGAAATACGAAAGATATCACGCCGAAAACGTTACTTTACCTGATAAAACAAAAAATGTGAAGATGTGAGTAATTGAAATTCTCAACTATAAGTGCTGAGAAGCAGACTAAGAGGGGCGACATAATTGATTTTGGTCATGTATGGCAGTAACGGATACATGAGTTAACAATATAATAAGTTGAGGTTTCATTGAATCAAAACAAATGGCTCAGATGGTTTGTGATATAATCCTGTCAGTGGCAGGAATCTTCACTCACGATTTGCCATAATTCAGCCCTTCTTAATCAGCCCTAGAATAATAGGAGCCTCTAAACTACGAAATCGTAGTTTTAGGGACTATGAGCACTTTGTCATCCAAGAAATTCTGATATTTTTGCATATTGAGTCATGAAAAATTTGAAAATTTTCTCAATTTTGAGAGGTGGCAATTCGTCACGTTGTCAAGTACCTTTCGCTTAGGTCTGATGCTACCCTTGCTAGTTAAATTACCTCATGTTGCACGATAAAGGACAAATACACGTAGGTTGGCGCTTTCCGTTGTCGTCAATGACCACTCGACACCAGGAACCTTTGGGGCGTCTGCCACATCTTTTCCTTTGGCACATTTCTGTTCAAACAAAAGTTAATTTCATTAAAAAAACATATATTTTTCATCTCGGTGAAACAGGTTGCTATCAGAATATCACCATTCCCTCTTGCTCATAAAGAGACGTTGAAAAGATAGATGACTTTGTACATCGAAGTATTAAACGTCAAACACCAGGATTACGCCTATCAGCTTTTCCGCTTTGCCGATTATTCGGTTTGCACAAAGAAAAGATGACAGAATTTCCTCTCAGTTTATAACCAGACACAGGGATTTATAGAGGTACGGATGTCTAACTATTCAATTACCTGCCAATCAAAGAGAGGATTAAGAAAAAATGCTGTCAGAATGTTTTTCAAATGTTTTCTAAAAAATAATCTTAAAGTAATGGTCGTCCAAAGCCTGCATCACATGCATAGCCTACACGTGCAACAAATATTTGGAATTATTGTCTCATTATTGCAAGCGGCTACGTTGCTTTAACAGGGATGTATTTTCAAACGCAACAGCCGTACGCTTAGAGTTAAATTATTATCTACTTTAAAATCATGAATTACTTATGAACCGTAATTCCCACCTATAGATTCTATCTGGCCAACAAAGAAACTCACAGAAATTTCGTAGGCTACGGCTACTGAAGAGAACGATGAAAAGAAGTCCACACTTAAATAATATACAGGTTTTGAGCTTTTTGAAGGTACTGTACAGTGTACACTACATATTCTTTAGTGTTAATTTTCGCAATATGATGCCATCATGCCGTATAAAACCGATTAAGACGTATGGAAGTGAGAGTTGGATTTCTGCCAAGAAAATTCATATGACAATGAATGCTTTTCAGCTCTGATGATTGTTAAACATATATAAAAAACAAATGCCTAGGACCAAGGTCACTACCTGGTCGCTCATTACGTATAACTTTACAAAGAATACAATGGAAACAACACAATAACAAAAATCAGAATTAGAATGCCAGAACTGGGCAACTTACTTACAAATACAAAAATGAAATTTGCTCGACACTTTCTGATGGGATTGGCGGGTCAACTGCATCAACTACCATTGAAGATATCATGGAGGAAAAATGTAAGCGGGGGTGGAGAGGAACTTGGGGGTAACGACGTAAAGAGATGTGATTGACTTGTCAGTTATTTTAGAGATGCCAAGAGAAACAATTGACTGGCACCCTTCAAACCAAACATTGTACATGGTGACGGTCAATCCTTGACTGCTAGCTTAACATCGTAGTTTGGGTCATCAAAACTTACAAAGTCAATTTTTTACATCGATCATAGCGTATGAAACGTCTGCAGCCTAATTTTCAGTGGAAAACTACGAAAGGTGATGTTTAATTGCGGCAAAGAAACATTAAGGAAGTCATTTTTCTGCTTTATTCAAAGTTTATAAAGCGCCAATAAACTAAAGTTCAAGCTAATAAGATGAATGGTTTTAAAGTTATTTAGTAAAAAAAGCTACGCATTTATTGTTAGGTTAAAACTTAAAACAAAAGAAGCCAAAAGTTCAAATTTTCTGATTTATAAATTGGTTGCCTCGTTGGTTGACTCATAGTGCAAGACAACTCGATGGAGCAGATGTTTTGCTTTGGTTGCGCTCAATGTTTCACATTTATAGAATATCGAAAGAGACGACAAGTTGAAATGGCTAACATATCTGATATGGAACGCTTTCCTGAAACATCTCGTCAATTTATTATAGTGTTTATATAAACTATGAATTTTTTATCATCTTATTTGGCTCAAAGGCTTAAATCTTACAAAGGAAACAACAAATCGATTGATTTTTTCGAGGATTTCGAAAAAACGAAAACAAGTGAAACTTGGACACGTGACCTAAGCTAATCCGTTGACGATGTGCATAACTTCAAATACGCATTCGAAATGTGACTTAATCATTGTGCTTGTGTTGTTAATGTCTATTTCGTTTACTTGATGGATAGGCTAGGCTTAAAAGAAAAATAATGAAACTCACGATATAAGATTAGTTGTGCTGATGAAAATTGTACGAGGATTCAGGCCAACATATGTTAAAGTGTGTAATGAACGATGTTAGTTATAAGTTGTGTATGTTGGTTGGATGTACTGTAATCCAATGATAAACAATATTTGTTATCGCAACATCCATGGAGATCATCAACGATCAACGGTTGAAGTTATTTTCTGCCAGTTGCTAACGAACACATGTTATACATAAAACATTTGCCAAAGACGCGATGTCACATTGGTCAGCTACAAATGATTCTTTTTTAAAGTTCCACATCTAAGAAAGTAATAAACTGATCCTGAGCGTCTCATGATATTCAGTTATAACAAACTTTCCATCTGTAAAAATATCATTGTTAATGTTAGAAAACGTTTACCTTCGCTCGGTAGCTACGCAATTTTAGTCAGACCAACTTGGCATGCTAGCGACGAGATCTTATTCGTGAAATATGACGTCAGAAATAGACCAAAGGTGAGAAGTTTTTAAAAAAATTTGTTTTATTTTGGCACAAACTTATTTGAGGTTTCATTTTGAAATTATATCAAATTCGTTTCGTGATGTAGACTACTTGAAACAAAAATAAACTACTTAAGAAATAGGAACGCAAAAAGCGTTGTGAAGCGCAAAATGCGTGGCCTTGCATATAAAGTGCTCGGTCAGTACGAACTAATATCGCCAAGGTGTATTTCAAACAAAATACAATAAAACTTTATCTTTAACAAAATAAACTTTTGGTACGTCGTCTTGCTGTACCACCGGTGATTTCCGACACACTTAGTCTATTGGAAATCGTGATGTAAAATGTTCGATATTAGGTTGTCTACGGATGCACCTTCATACAGAATGGGATTGAAACATATTCACGAAACGAATAGCAGCATTGGCGGGATGCAAAGTTTAAAAATGTAAAATTTGCTGTTGATTGAGAATCGCACACAATGCCTGTAAAGCAGCACTGTCCAACCAACAACTCCGTCCATATTCAAATGTCTATAACATATCTTAGAGAATTCTACTTGAATAAGATACTGAAGAATCCGCCTTTTCGGTGGCAAAACTTTATCTATTAATTATGCGAATTTCCGAACCTGACTGATTTGATTTACTTGTTGTTTTTCGTGTGTTTGTATTTCCTGCCGTAATTGGTATCTGCGTTTCAATCAAGCTGCAGTAGTGCAGTTGACAAATGTCAAACTTAATATGAATAAGAAATTGGTTTTCAAAAACAATGTTTCCTTCCGAGAAAACCACAAATAAACTCTAATAAGGTTGGTTAATATTTCATCACATGAGCGGAAACCAAGATCACAAACACTCCCAGAGCAAACAGAATCTAACATTTTTTCATACAGCAGGCCATAAAGCGACGTCTATTCAACGTGCGGCAGTGAATTGTACTCAGCGCGACGCAGCCTTTCTTTTCAGTGTCAGTCGTTTAGGACTTCAAGGCTTTTACTGACATTCCAACTGCGAATATTTGTTTGAAAAGTTCTGTCTAGTTTACTGCATAAGCAATTGGTCACAGCACAGTCCAGCATCCGAATTAATCCATGATTGTGGGGTAATAGGCAACTGCAATTAGCAAATGCATTTGGCGATACTCCAAGTAGGCTAAATTACAAGTGAACCATTTCTTCACGTTGTGTCATAAAATAAATTGGATTCGAGGATCACACCACAAAGAATAATAAGCTTTTCTCTGAATGCACATCAGTCTATTTGCTGAACAAAAACTGACTTAATTTTCTGGTAAAATGTTCAAATCTTGGGTTGTAGTCAAGGGTGTAGCCAACACAAAATTTCGGGGTGGGGGACAAAAAGTATTATTGCGAATTTCATTAGGCCCGGGTACGAGCAACGGTACGAGTTGGCGAAAGCGAAGCTCCCAGATGGGGATCTGAGGGAACCCCTAGAAATTTTTGAAAAAAATACCTCGAAGTTGCGCGTTTTGAGAGTACTTTCAGCCTAAATCTATAGTAAAACTCTGTCAAGTGATGCTGTAACAGAAGGTAAAATGTTTATTCAAAATAGGCCTACTTCGAAGGGGGAATTGCCCTCCTGACCAAGCTTCTGATTACAGTTGTTGAGGATGGTAATGGTTGCTTTGAAATTAATGTTTTGACGTGGTAAATTACCTTTCATTGAATTACTGATTAATTAATATAATTATTATCAGGCTAAGTGTTATTTTTCAAAATAGTAGCCTACGCTTACTTTCATCTGGCAGCATGTCGAAATCCACTCTTGAGTGCGATGCTCGTCTATTCTTTCCCTATGAAACATTATCCCATGAGTAGGGCGATTTTTAAGTACCTTAACCAAATAAAAAGTAAAACAAATCCGCCAAAAAAACGTTTCAAAGGTTAAGATATTCATTGGCACTAAAATTGAATTGCAATTGTTTTTTAATTTTACTTCTTCTTTCTTGTGAGATACGATTGTGAAGAGTTTGTCCATTGACGTTTATGTTTTACTGTGCTAAAAATGATAGCTGTGATTACAACGGACGGTCGTTATGATTACGTTGTATTGAGAAATTTGTCGTTCGGCTTCATATGATGTCCTACTTGCAATTGTACTAAATACTGAGTTTTCGGACAGTTATACAATCATTGGGCGTGACCATTTGGAACATAACTAAATTTAACATTTATGATTTGAAGAGATTGTGTGACAGAAGATAATATGGAAATAGTGGGAGTGAAGGAGGAAGATGCTGTTGACAGAGTGATGTGGATTGTGAAGGACTGCAATTTGCACAGGCGACCCGACGAAGTGGGTATAAAGCCAGAAGAAAAAGAAAAAAGCAGCAAATTTACAAATGTTAAATTGAAGACATTTTCAACAGCTGCTAAAACTGGAGTTGAGTAGGTTTTTCTGCAAACGTCTCATCTTGGAAGGCAAGTTAATGCCAACTTATGACGCTAATGCAATTTCTAAGCGACGAGCCAATGCATCGCGAACTCTACAATCTCGGCCTTACGGTGTTATCCTTACGTGAAATTAATTGGTGAGAGTAAATTACTTAAAATGGTTTTGGATAAAACCAGATGGAATTTTTCACAAACATAAACAAGATTGGATATTGAAGAACGAAAATTTCTGGAAAACGCTTTTATTGTAGCTTATGCGGAGGCTAACAACAAGCACTTGATGCTGCTCAATTGTCTACTTTATACTAAAAAAGAGAAATAAATCTGCTTATCGTAAAAGTTGAATACTGAAAAATTTGGGTAATGATCAGGATTACTATCTTTTCTAGCAGTAGTTGCAACGTTCATCTGATGAATGCGAAAGTAAAAGCAAAAACGTAGCCTACGAGTTGTTTCTACTTTTACTTCAGTGAAACATTAAAACAATCTGTGTTTCAACTTTTACTTTCGCATTCATCAGATGAACGTTGTAACTACTGCTAGAAAAGATATGGTGAAACTTATTAGGCAACGGTTTGGTGACGCAGTCAGGTCTAGCCCTATAGCATGGACTTCTAAATAGTAGAAGTCCATGCCTATAGTATCGTAGTATCGTAGCATCAAAATTATAAACATAAACACTACAGTATTAGCGCTCGTTTTGTCGTCACCTTTTCCAAACCGTTATTGTGCTTTGTAAATTGAGATACTTTCTCGTGTTTCGTTTTCATAGTCTATTGCACTAAGAAACAAAATTACTTTTATTTCGAAAGAAAATTCTTCACTAACAAGCCAAACCAAAACAAGAAATTTGCATTGAAAGAAATCCAAATATCTAACCATAAATAGCCTACCAAGAATGTTCTCAATCGATTCGTTAGTGCGAAATGTTCAGTTTCTTGTAATTGTTATAACGAGACGGAGACGTTATGACAATAATTGAATTTAGCGCAATCAAGGCACAGTCTGTTTGTTACAAATGTTTCGGCCACCCACTGGACTCACGGATTGCTTAATTAATAACACAGCAATACTGTAGTCTTGTTGAATCCTTCAATAATGGGAAAACCACAGTGACTGGATAAACCTCTTTTCGTGAACAGACGTTCAGCTTTGTGTTTTTTTTTTGACGATAATGCACGTCCTACATGTTCAAGAATAATCTCGCGCCCTGCTACGTGTGTGGTCTGCTCGTCGTGTTGTGCAAGCACCAAATTGAAGGCTACATACTTCAGTGGAAGTAGATTGAATCACTATTATCAAAGTAACCGTTACAGCCTGCTTCAACCTTTGCGGGATCGTCAGAAGGTGCTTTAAGTTGTTTTTAAATCTAATCATTACTTTTTGATGCTTTTGTTTTCTTGCCACAAAAATCAAATAGGCCTACTTGCAATAGGTATTGGCATCAGATACGGTTTTGTTTCTGCTTGTGGCATGACCAGTTTAGCCAATGGCGGCAAGTATTTTGAAACTGGGTTTACAAGCACTTACCACAAACGGAAACAAGTTCAAATGTACCGGTATAAGGTAGGAAAAGCCAGGTTCAAGTGTTAAACTAAAAGCATTTACAAGCACAATGAACCATGAATTCACCTCTGGTGATCCATTGGTAAATGTGAAACCGATGAAGCTACGTAGCTTCTATTCTAGAACGTATCAAAAACCTAACAATATATAATTATGCGCGATGTAGGGTTTCCAGCGCCCGAGGACAATTGCACTTTTTGTGTTCTACGATGACAATGTATGACCCATTAAAATAATGCTTTTAAGGTTGTTAGAAAGACAAATATTTTAAAGTTTTAACATAGGCCACTGTATTTTGTTTTAAAGCAAAATTCTTTGCCGTGATTTCGTTTTGAAAGAAGTTTCTCAGAGAGCATTTTTGTTTCGAAACTTAAGCAATTTGTTTTGTTCAGCGCTCGAAGCAAAACGAAAAAGAATCTCTGAACTCAGAAAGTGCCTAAAATTCACACTTTAAAGTTCAAACTACGTCTGTACTCTGCAGTTTTTACCATCATGAGGTGGAGGTCAGCAGTGTTTTTAGGGTCGCGTGATTGCAAATACGAATGATCCGCTGCATCATCTCACCGTTCAGTTCGGTTTACATGACAAAGAAGTTGACCAACGAGTCCAACTAACACTTTTGAAATTATAAACAACATGCAGTATAAAAAGCCAAGTAACATTACCCTATTTGCACATATTTATTTTAAATACGTAACAAAAAGTTTCACCAACAAGTATTTTCATCAAACGTTTTCGACACGATGTAAATGTATTTTTGGTGTAAAATGGCAGTTATGTTTGTGTGTGCTTAAAAATGAATATGTTGACCCGGTAATGTTACCTGTGGCTTCATATGTTTTGTGGTACAACAAGGAGGATTTTCTACTGAAGCTCAGCTTTTGAAATTATATCACAAAGGGACATAATGATGTTGCTTTATTCCGCCCAAGCTCACCCAAAGCTCGATGAATAAACGACTTCATGAATTTCCTGTTTGGAGATTGCATTTATCATAACCCATTCAATAAATCCAAAGTCTAAAACCCTCATTATGCATTACATCTGGCGCTGGCCACTCGGGCAATATAATTAATGGCGGCCCCTTCCTTTAACAGACCAAAGCGACTTGGCGTGGCTAGCGAAAATGTGTTTGCAAAACTCATCATACATTTTTATTTTTACTAACTAAACTATTTTATGGTCGCTACCGATCAGTGTGCTAGACCTTAAAATAACACAGAAGCAATGACGATAGAGTCAAGAAGTTTATTATCTCTGAAAGCAAGTAATTTAAAAACAAAGTAAATACAAAGTAACAATTTGAGGCAAAACAAATTAACTGCTTTGGCTGATCACACAAATCTTCTAACAGGGCAGCATCAATCTAGGGACACTTAATCAAGTCCTTAAAATTAGTCAAGTTTCTCAAAGTAAAAAGAAGTACCGGTACAACTCTTTTTGATCAAAACAAAGCATTTTTAGTAATGTTTCCAGGAAAGAGAGCTCATCTTCAATATTTAAACCCCACTTTCAAGCGTAGCTATTCGTTTCGTTATATTGCTCGTGTAAAGTGTGTTTGGACTGAACTACAGACTTTAAAAATGTTGGCTTAGATCCTCTACTATCATAAGAGATTGGGGTGTGAACGCTAGAAGTCTCACGTATGAAAAATGTTTTGCGTAACAAAGTTCTTGATCGCAATGGAATTTTCGACATGACGTAACTGCGACAGATATTATTAAACACAATTTCTTACCTCAGTAACACAACATAAAAGACACGACACAAAACCAATGAAGAGCAGCAACTTAATGGCTTCCATCGCCCTCGATCAGCTTCTTCCCACAACAATTTATTTTGTTATATCTATGTTATTAATCCGTTCTAAGTTGTCACGATTAACAATCTAATGACCTGAAATTACATGGTGTTAAACGGAAATCTTGTCTAGTTTGTTAATTCATCGACTGTTTCTGCAGTTAAATGTTGATTTTCTTTCGTTCATTTGTCGCCTTCCTGGTGCATCTGAAGGAATAGGCCATAAACCACTGATTCCGTGGTTCGAAAAAAATACCTAAACTACATTGCTTTTGCATGAATGAATTCACAAAAAGCTGGCGGAGGCGCAAATGTCTTGTAAAACATCACACTCCTGTCAGAATCTTTACTTTTATTTACATCTCGCAACGTCACATTTGCTTAGGCTAGGCTACTGGTCTTTATCTTAAGCTCGGCCTTCATCATTGAAGCGAACAGTTATCAACTTGTTGGAATCGTTTCCTTTCCGCATTACACCGCTGCAAAGTTAGCAATAACTGTTTTGTGTTTTAGAAACTTCAATAGCCGCTTCAGCCACAACGAATTGTCATGTGACAAGCTTCAAGTCTACAGTACAATCATGTCAAACAACTTGTTTCATTGTGATCATCAATCATCATAATGATCATGCAATGTTACACTGGCAAAAGTTCAGAACCCGAAGTTTACTTTTTCTAATGGTGCTATAATTTAAACAAGTTTTTGCTTTCTGTTTTACGAACACAGGCAGGCCTATGCCACCTTACTAAGCCTGAATAAATGTCACACATACTCAATATCGCGTGCTTTCCAACAACGATTTGCTTTTCTCTCAACTGAAAACTGATCTGGTTCGCTGCGACGTTTATTGTCTTTTTGCTTAGAAACGTGAAGCCAGAAGACACTGCCAGTAAATCATTAACTGGGTTGGGTATCAGATATAGCAGCGTGTTTTTCTCTGATGTCGTTGACTGAAATTAAAGCGATATCTCATGCCCAAAAACGTAGTATCATTTCTGATAAGGCGCATAAATTCAAAAACAGCAGGTTTTACCTATAGTATGATCTGTTTTTTTTTTTCCCAGTGCATGTTATATTGTTATAATCTAATTTTAGAATCCCCTTTCACCTGTGCTCACTGCACAACAGAATAAAATCACTTTGTTTTATCATAAGCAGAAACAAGCAGAGTGACTTCAGGATAGTGCTAAGAAAAAAGATAACTAAAATGGTCCCAACGTTATGGTGACGTTAGGCTATGATACTTTATGACCAACACTTTATGATGCGAAATTTTATCATGCGTCGGAACTCGGAATCAGACTATAGTAGGGCAAGGGCTTCCCAAATCGGGGGGTTGCGACTCCGCAAGGGGTCGCAGAAAGTAGGCAATAACAATTTTGCACTATGTACACTGTACAGCACATTAGCCTACACTTGTCTGCAAGACGCTGTTCAGTTCAGTACAGTTGTTTGTTATTTCTGACCATCATATCAAAAACAATACACGTCAACATAGCAAAGGCCGAGAAAAAGGTAGAAGCGAACAAAATCGCGAGCAGCTGTGAAAGTTATTAACTTTATTGAGTCGCGCACTCAATAACTGTATTTTTGCAAGTTTATATGGTGGAATGGTATCGGATATTGAAACGCTTCCCCTGCATTGTGAAGTGAGGTGGCTTTCAAAAGTCAAAGTTTTGATAAGGCTATTAATGTTGAAAAGTTAAGTCATGATTTTTTTAACGGAATGAAATTCAGACTTGGACCACACCATTTTTGCAATGACAACTGGCTTTTGAAATTGTGCCAATGTCATATTTGCTTGAAAAACTGCACTAGCTTAATTTGTCCCTCCGAGGAGATATAAATGTTTCGCAATGAAATCTAAAATTGATGCGTTCATCAAAACAGTAAACATTTAGTTGTTGTTTTGTTTGTAGTATCCAGGCTTACACCAGATGGTTGAATATTTAAATTAAGTGGACGGGAAGGCAAGGAAGCCCATTTTCGTTTGCCTCTGTGCCACCTTCAGGCATGCCTTTAAGTGTCTCGGCAAAGACACAGCCGCATGCTTTTAAGCGGTGTCGCACCGGCGCCCTTTCGATTGCCGTTCCAGGGCTCTCACCACCCCGCTATGCAGCCAAAACATTTCGTAATAAGGTTCAAAATGATTTATTTTAAATGTTTTCATTTACCAAAGAGTTTTTGGCTACTAATGACGTGGAATCAAACGTTGATAAACCTCTGGTTAAGGACCGTTTGTCAAATGTGCTGAAACAGTTTCAGAAGTATTTTCCTCTAGAATTGGACGTTACCAAATTAGATTGGATTCAAAACCTATTTGCAATGCAAAAACAAAGCAGTGTAGGCCTACCAAGCACCTCCCTCTTAAATCGCAGGAAGAACTTGCTGATCTACCTTTTGACAGGCTGATCTATCTTTTGAATTTTCTAAAAAAAAGCTTCACACTTTTGAGGTGAACATTAGAGTGGAATATACATTAATATCTGACTCAGCAGTAACTGCACTCATGCCATTTATATCAATGTATCTGTTCGAGTCAGCGTTTTCAACGCTGACGACAATCAAAACAAAATACCATTCCATCCTAAGTAACATGGAAACGCTTTGAGACCAGCATTATTTTATAGACATTGATTTGCGGCTGGACTTGCTTTGTAGCAGAAAGCAGGCGCAGCACCCATTACACAAAATAAACGTTTTCTTTCTAGTAGGCTACTTGTAAAGTAGCAGGCTTCGAGTTCCGGTGGCTTGTTTTTAGTTTTCGTTCGAGTTAAGCTTTTCAATAAATATCACAAATGAATAGGCTGCATAGCCGAGTGGTGAGAACCTTGGAACGGCAATCGAAAGGGCCAGGTTCTACACCGCTCAAGAGCATGCGGCTGTGTCTCTGGCAGGACACCTAAAGGCATGCCTGAGGGTGGAGACGAAGATTGGCTTCTTTGCCTTACCGTCAACTTAAAGTGCCTCTGACAGGTAAATAAATTCGCTAAATTTACCTAAGATACCAAAAAGATGACACTAACAAACTTCCCTGACCAGCAAATCGTAAAAAATATCAACAGGCTACTAAGTTACACGCTTGCAAACTTTCGTTGACATCGGCGAATCTGGCACTCATTCAATTGCGAAAATAAAAAGGGCAACACCGCTGTGACGTCACAGTAAGCGGGAAGGATACATTCTTTCTCTGTGATGACTTGGTAAAGTATGCTACGGCTACTGCAAAACGTGAATGTGTGAGGCTCTGTTGGTCTAAAGCAGGGGTCACCAACCTTTTTTGCATGCGGGCCACTTTGGCACTAAGGAGAGCTGTGGCGTGCCGCACTAATAAAATTTTAGTTAGGTTGACTCTTATGCTAGAAAAGAACGCATTTCGTACCCAGTATCCAGCGTTACATGTTGTTTATATTTATCTTAGAATACCGCAGCAACTCAATTAGTCGAACAACGCTACTGTCAGGCCAAGCTCCTTTAACAACACTTTTGACTTCTTTAACAATGTTTAATAAACGAGGCCACTTGTTTTGCGCACTTATGGCGAGTGGTGTTGTCACTTCGTTTCACAAATGATATCTTGCAATTAACAATTTCAACAAACAAGAAAATGTTTGACACATCGCAATACAGGCAACAATAGTGACCTGCAAACATATCAGCAAAAAATAGGTCCCAATAACAGCGAAAAAGACACCAGGCACCATGAAACAAACGTTTGTGAAAATTACCAAAAAATCGTAATTCTATCATAATTCATGAACAGTCTTCCCTCTAAAAAAGCAATGAGTTGGTTTTTCATCCTTTTTGTGAGAGTCTATAAAACCGTCTTTCTTTTATTATAGACAACTGTCACATGCGGTGCTTATTAGCGTGGCAAGAATTTGTTGATTAACAACATTTTGCAGTACTTGCTTCGGCAGTACATATGCTTCGGCAGTACATATACTAAAATTGTAACAATACAGAGAAGATTAGCATGGTCCCTTGACCCTGCGCAAGGATGACACGCAAAATCGTGAAGCGTTCCATATTTTGCCAATTTATTATAAATTAAGCTGGCACACCGACCTATTTTGCCAACAAAAACTTGCATAAAGAGAATACTGCTCGTGAAACACAATAACGGTGAAACGCACACTAGTGTTTACATGATATTTGCAAACTTAAAATAAGCATTCCTATGCTCACAGAAATTCGAAAACAGACGTTTTAATCAACCACTGGGACAATGTGGCTGGCCATCGCATTGGAATAACTTTAAACAACCCCCACCTAGAACTACAATATGATTGGTCGGTCGGTGGAATCGTATTCAAAGCAAAAATATGCTTCCCGGAAAATATTTTTTGCCTTCGTGCTCTTTACCTCCTCAAGAAAAGTATTTTTGGTTATACTTGTACGCTGATACCTTCCGCGGGCCGCAGTGATACAGCGTGGCGGGCCGCATGCGGTTTGTAAATGAAAATGGTCAAAGTTTTCTTCAAGTGTTCGAAAGTGGGATGGGCCATACAAAACTAGTCGTATATGTTCACTTCACTGAAGATGATTTTGTTAATACCACTAAAGTAAAAATGCCTACAGGCATGTGTTGGAGTGTATACTACAAGGTGATGCTCTCGGAAGCAACAATCGGATTGTGATGCCGTCATGCATTGTTTGGCGAATCCGAAACAATTTTCCAGATCCAGATGGCCGTTACACCGGATTTCAATGGCCAACTGAAGGCACATTATGAGAGAGAGAGAGAACTTTTATTTATTTTTGAATAGTGATGATGAATTAAATATGAATGATGATTCGTACGATTTCTTCATTTTTCACTTCAAGTATATTTTAGGTTTTGTAGGAACGTATCCAGTACAGTTTTATTAAACTGCAAAAAACAATAAATCTTCGAAAAATGCAACCGCTTGTACCAACTCCGACCAAACTGTGATCCACCAATTACATCTAGGAAGCGCTTGTTTCATCCGTTGCTAACGACGTCCACTTAGGACAGGGGTTCTTAACCAGGGGTAAATTTACCCCCTGGGGGTAAATTTCACCTACCGAGGGGGTAAATTTACTGAATCATAAATTAAGGCTTTCATACAAAATTAGATTTGTGGAGTAGAAGAGTTCAAAAAGGAATTTAGACAAATTTTTCTACATTTGATGATTGGAAAGTCAGTAGGCTACAAGTCGCAACGAGATTTCTGACCTCGAAGTCGAAATATGCCAGCACCTTGACGCCTTAAAAAAGAACTTAGACGGTTACTTCGAAGGTGAAAGTTTTAACAGTACGGCTCTTTACATAACTCATCCCTTCGAAGCCAAGTTAGAAAGTACTGCTGACGATGATCTTTGCAAAGATGAATTGATTGATCTTCAATGTTCAACAACGCTTTGTTCTAAATTCTTATCGTGCCATGGTGACTTTTCGAAGTTTTGGTGTGGAATAGTCAAAGAGTTTCCTACGATGACTAAGCGTGCATTTGAAGTTATTATACCTTTTCCAACTACTTATCTGTATGAAGCAAGAGTTCTCTTCATTGTTGACTATTAAAACAAAAAATCGATCTCACTTACTTCCCAAAGACGACATGCGAGTACGGTAGCTCTTTCAACGACTGTTCCAAGACATTATTGTTCACAATCACAGGAACCCCGTCAAAAACAATCGTGTCTTCGGCAAATAAACAGCTTGTTTTTGATATTTGCCAAGGTAAATTCAGACAAAAAAGTATGTTTTGCATTTCTTCGCATGGTTGACTGGACACGATGACATCACAAGGGGCCACCAAAACTGTGGGGGTAAACTTTCCTTTTTTAATTCGGCAAGGGGTAAACGAGACAAAAAAGGTTAAGAACCCCTGACTTAGGATGACGTAATACCACCAAAGTCGTCCCAGAGCAGTGAAATATGGAGTTTCGCCTGTGGTGGCGCTGCGGAGCAGTCGTTTGATTAAATTACGCCCAAACCAGTCGAGCTACGAGGTTAGGATTAAAAAGTTCGCTAAGTGTAATTCTGCGCTAGGAAATGCTTTAAAAAGTTATTATACTTGGATCCAACCTGTCAGGGGCACTTTTATCTAAATCTTCAACCACCGGTTGTAGCCTAATAGCCTGGATACGACAAACAAAAATTGGGAGGAGGGGTTATTTGCGGAGAGAGGATTATTTCTGCTTGACTTTCTTGCTTGTTTAAGCTTGTAGACTGTTGCAGAAGTGCCCTGGCGGTAGTAGTAGGCTAGCCTTAGATGCATTCTTGCTTCCAGCCCTACCTGGCCCCTACAGAGTCGTCTCGTGACACCGTAAGGGTACGGGCTGGCATAGGCTGCTATTACAGGTGCACGGCACAGGTCCTGTCCCCCTGGAGAACCTGTCCTTGCGGCCAGTAGTAGCTGATGCAGTAATGTAGTCGTGCGCTCGGAGTAAGATCCTCTTAAAGTCTAGGGTATGCATGACCCACCGGTGTGTGGATACGCTCTGATACCCAGACAGCATCCCAGGGAACTATCCCTCATAAATAGTATGTCAGACATGATGTTTGCCTCTGTGCCAAACCGCATAGAGTTGCTTCAAAGGGCGTATGAGGTATCAACACCCACCAACCACATCAAACAACAACAGTGATCTAAATCAGCTGTGAGTGACTGAGTTAGGTGCTAGGGAGGACGCCCAACCTGTAAAAATACACTCCAAATTATATGGCAAAGCACAGAAACAGTAGGCTATACGTAAACGCGGACCAGAAACATAGGAGTTGCTGGTGTTGTGAACGGTAAGGGCGGAAGTGGGCCGTCCAGATCGTCATTCAGCGAAATCCCACAACCAAAGTTCAGGATTGCTTCATTAAATGTTGGAACAGTGAGAGGAAGAGCCAGTGAAGTTGTAGAGACAGTCTCCCGTAAAGGAATTGACATCTGCTGCCTCCAAGAAACTCGATGGAAAGGTGATTCCGCGCGCATTAAACAAGGGAAAGACACTAGGTACAAGCTCCGCTGGTCAGGAAACAACCAAGGCACAGCAGGTGTGGGCTTTCTGCTTGCAGAGAAGTGTACTGAGAAGGTCTTTGACATCCAACGTTTCTCAGAATTATTCAACTAAAGATTGTGGTTGGTAGCTCTGTTGTCAACTTCCTGTCAGTTTACGCACCTCAAGTGTGCTTCAGTGATGCCAGCAAGGATGCCTTCTATGACCAACTCAGGTTGGCTGCCATGAAGATCCCAAACAAAAATTTCTAATCCAATGCGGAGACTGGAAGAGACATGCAGAGAAAGCTGTGGCAGGCTACGAGGAAGTACATGGCGGGCGTGCTTGTGGCACACGCAACACAGAGGGTGAAAGAATACTTGAGTTTGCCACTGCTCACAGTCTGGCAGTTTGCAATTCATGGTTCAGGAAGAGGGACAGTCATCTAATAACCTATGATTCTGGTGGATCTAAAACACAGGTGGACTACATTCTTGTGAGGAGAAAGGACCTGAAGCGAGTGAAGGACGTAAGAGTGATCCCAGGGGAAGAATGTGTCTCCCAGCATCACCTTCTGATAATAATGTGACTTATCAGTCGTCATTCCGCACTCAACGAGGCACAAATTTAAGCCCAGGCTGAGAACTTGGAAGTTGAAGAACCCAAAGGCCCAACAGGAATTTCATCACGCCTTCCTAGAAGAACTTGATGACACACATCCCGTAACCATGGAGGAGAATTGGCGCAAACTGAAGAAGGGACTCATGAATGCCGCAAGCAGAGTATGTGGCCAATCCAAGAAGCGGCAATGGCACAGACAAACATGGTGGTGAAATGCCGACGTCAACATAGCAGTCGCAGAGAAAAGGCGATGTTTCAAGCAGTGGAAAAAAGAAGGCAAGAAACAAGACTACATTGAAGCTAAAAGTATAGCCAAACAAATCATACATAGAGCAAAAGAATCAACATTTAAGGAAAATTTAAACGACTTAGATCTCAAAAGTGACCAAATCTTTCGTTTGGCTAAGCAGATGAAAAACGAAAAATGGAGATGTCACGGGTGAGAAATGCATAAGGGATGGTAACCTCTCTCTTGATGACCAGAGTATAAGAAGTTAGCTTGGAAGCAACATTACGAAAAGCTGCTCAATGAAGAATTCTCTTGGAACCGCAACAACCCAACCTCGGAACCTTCTGTCCAAGGTCCACCCATATACATCACCAAAGACATGATCATTAAGGCTCTCAAAACGATGAAAACTGGAAAGGCAGCTGACCCATCTGGCATCACAACTAAAATGCTCAAAGCATCCGGCAACACTGGCATCCAACTTACCACGGATCTGGCCTATGATATCATCAGAGAGGGTGCAGTACCGGAAGATTGGGAGGAGAGCATCATCATTAACTGTTATAAAGGCAAAGGAGATGCCCTGCAAAGAGGTAACTACAGATGTTTGAAGCTATTAGACCAGGTGATGAAGGTGATTGAAAGGGTTGATGACAACATCATCAGAGACACAGTCTCCATTGACGAGATGCAGCTCGATTTCATGCCAGGACGAGGCACTACCGACGCCACCTTCATGGTCCGACAACTGCAGGAGAAATTTCTCGGTGCAAACAAGAAACTCTACTTTGCTTTTATCGATCGGGAAAAGGCTTTCGACCGTATCCCAAGAGAGGTTCTCTGGTGGTCCATGAGGAAGCTTGGAGTGAATAAGTGAATTGTCAGACTCGTTCAGAGTATGTACAAGCGAACTAAATGCAAAGTACGTGTAGGAGACAGTCACAGTGACGACTTCGAAGTCAAAGTTGGTTTGCATCAGGGGTCTGTCCTCAGCCCTGTACTATTCATTATAGTACTCGAGGCACTGTCAAGTGACTTCCGCACGGGTTGTCCTTTGGAACTCCTCTATGCTGACGACCTGATCATCATCTCTGAATGCCTAGACGAGCTCGTGGAAAGGTTGAAGATATGGAAGGACGGCCTGGCTGCCAAAAGCCTAAAGGTCAACATGGCCAAAACCAAGATCATGATCAGCGGAAAGGAGTTGCATCGACTGTAAGACTCAGGATGCTACCCTGTGCTATGTGTAGGGCTGGTGTGAGCACAAACTCCATCCAATGCAATACTTGCCTCCTCTGGGTCCACAAAAAATGCAGTGGCCTAAGAGGAAGTCTGAAACCCGACCCATCCTTCAAGTGTAAAAGATATGCAGGAGAAGCCCGGCTCATAGAGAGTAGAACTATCACTGACATCCAAATATATGATGGAAAGTTAGAAGTGGTAGACGCTTTCTGTTACTTAGGTGACATGCTCAGTGCAGGTGGAGGTACCGTCCTCAGCTCCACTACCAGAGTGAAGACAGCCTGGGCTAAATTCAAACAACTACTGCCCATACTCACCAACAAAGATATCCCCCTTTCCAGTAAAGACAGGGTCTACAACAGCTGTGTCAGGAGTGTGATGTTGTTTTTGAGTGAATGCTGGGCTGTGATAAAAGAGGTACTGGGAAGAGTCAAACGAAATGACAACGCGTTGATACGGTGGATTTGCAACATCAGACCGCAAGAAAACCAGTACACCAGCTCAGACACACTACTCGCCAGGCTGGGCTTGCGAAAGATTGAAGATGTCCTCCGATTCAACCATCTCCGCTGGTTTGGACATGTTGAAAGGAACAGCGGATGGATAAATCAATGCCGAGATATAGTACAAAGAAGCCTGGACGTCCCAGGAAGACATGGTGTAATACCGTAAAGGATGACAAAAAGCGGTGGCAGATGACCAACACTAGCCCCCTAGATCGTGATGAATGAAAACTGAGGCATCCTCAAGGCACATCCTCAGTGAGGATGTGCCTTGCCAGACCCCGTCCTACCCTGATTCTAGGAAATGAGACGTAAAACAAGAAGAAGATTGTGTCACACTGTTTATCATTTTAATCGTAAGGAGTCGCATTTTTTTTAAAGATATTAAAAGGGGTCGCGAGAAGAAAAGTTTGGGAAGCCCTGAATTATAGTAGCCTATGCTAAATTTCAACAATGGGCTGTACGAAAGTACAATATTATTGATCAGCAGTATATTTCATTACTTCGATAATTAATCATCTCTTAAATAAATATTAACTATAACTTAATTTGATAAGCCATAAAAACATGATAACTTCATCCTCAGCGTGAGAGTTTAGATGAGTTGTTGGTCATACTTTGAGCAAACGTGTATTTCCGGCAGATATGCAGTAGACGAAATGCTGCACCTGGGCTTCCATTGATTTCAACTAAAAAATGGAACCATTTTGAAAATGTAGAAGAAATTGCACAAAGTATGCGGTAAAAGCACTGGTTGATTTAGGTTAAGGTCCATGAGGCAGTAGCCTCAGGCCTCACCTCTTGGAAGATCTCCAGACATTGTACGCTGTTGTTTATTTTATATTGACACCAACCTGCTGCATAGCAGAGTGGCGAGAGCCTTGGTACGCTTGAAAGGACGCCGGTTCGAAACCGCTCAAGAACATGCGGCTGTGTCTTCAGCAGGACACTTCTTCGTCGCTTTCTCATTTACTTAATCTAACATAAACTACCGGGCACAAAGTCTGGATACGGCGATAAAGTGATAATTTTTTTTGTTGTTGTTTCACCTTGGCATTTTTGATATACACGGCTTGGTAACGTCATAAACTCGTCGCAAGTTTTTCAATGTAAGGCTTTACTTCACTTAACTCCCAAGAATGTGTTTGTTATGACAAAAAGGATATCTTTAATAGTGATTTCGATTAAATAAAGATTGGTAACGAGCTGTCAGTCACAAAACTCCAAAATGTAGCCCACTGTACTATCGGTTCTTATTAGGTTACCATTTAGTTACAATTCTAATTCCAAATTCATTCTTGTATGCAGTTTTATTTTATTTATATTTTATTAACTTGTGAAAGCAACAATCCAAAATGAATCAATTACAATTTGTGCTCTACAACATTGAACAATAAGATTACTTTCAGATATCAACACAAATACATTGTCCGTGAGAGGGTACCACGTCGGCAACGCTGAAGGAAATTTAAAATGAGTTAAAACGGCTTTGTAGCCTACCTTATGCCAGAAATATTTCATAAGTTGTGAACAGCACATAAGAATAAACCACACATGCAAATACTGTAGGCGGCAGTAAAAAGTGGCAACACTCAATGAAAGCCATGCAAATAATTCTTCACTGAAAGTACATTGCAGCTTGCCGTGGAAAATGTGGATAGTAGGATATTCGGTAATTAAGGCATCAGCAATGCGATTCGTGAATGCTGTACCGGCCACCAAGACGATACTTGTAGTCAGGGTGGTAAGTGCAAACAAGTAACCTCAGCTGTAAACCATAGAATTGAATGTACAGACTCAAATAAAAAACTCTTTGGTTTCTTGAATGAACTTTTAGAATATCTTGCGTTTTAAAAAAAAAACTCAGGGAAAACTACCACTGAGACTATTCTCCCTATCTAAGCCAACATAGATTTATTTGCTTTGGATAAAGATTCTTTGGTACAGTTTTAATTCAACACAAAGATAAACATTTCTTCACAAATAAATTTAAATCCGCAGTTATTCAGGCTTGTAACTGCACATAGTTGGAAGGTAGCATTCCAGTTTTTCCAGTTCGTAAACACGTTCCCAACATCCATCCATCATCAATTGGTTGCGCGTTAACGATCAGGTCACCGTCGTTGAACGTGATCTCATCGTCATCATTTGCTACGTAATCATACATAGCTTTGTAGCATTCCTGGAAGCAGACGACATTTAGAACGTAAAAATAATTAATTGAATTGATTGAATAAATCTGATAAAGCTTTTTCTGGGAGTTCATCGCATTGTATCACAATCATATAAATACAAACCGAGTAACAACATATGATTTGAGATCATATTAAATTAGGCTAAATTTGAAAAGTTCGCTCATTGCTATACTTTTGTGTCAATTTAATATCCTGTTTAAATGTTGTGATGATACGGTAGGCCACTTGGTTTTGTAAATGCAAACAAAGAAAAAATCTGTGTTAACACAGTAATGAACTGTACTTGGTTTACTGAAGTTTGTCGTATGATGTAGAACTGTAGATTAAGCTTGCACTAAAAAGTGAATATTTACCAGGCTTAAATAAACTAAATAAATAAAATTACATATTTCCTGAACATAGTCACCCATGTACTCAGGCTTGGTCAACATGCAAACGTATAGTATAATAATGATTGAAAGCTTATATAATTTTGATTGATTCCGAACTCTCAGCTAAACCTTCTTGAAACGTCAAGTGCGGACGTCTTAACGTAAGTTTGCGGTTTACATTTATTTCTGGAACCGCTTAGTTGGAGAAGGTTTTCATACATTATTGTAAAATGTAAATTTGAGATGGGAATTTTCTTTATAGAATTGGGTTATGGTGCTTCATAGTTTGGCTTGTGTTTTCCATTATTTTTTGTCGAGTTAGAATTTTGTTGCTCTCGCCATAATTAAAGTAATCTAAGAATTTCCATAGGCAAACTTGAAAAAAGTGTCCAGCAACTTCTACTAGCGACAGGCTATACGACCACTTTCAAGCGAGAAGATCGGCTGCCTGTCATATTTGAAGCTTGGGCATTGGCACGGCCAGTGTAAAAAGATGGCCAGTAAAATAATCATAAATGTTTGCAATGTTTTGTACATAGGCACAACTTTGACATTAAACTTTGTTTTAATAATTTTGCAAAAACTTTCAAAAAATATCATAAATGACAGTTATAGATTGAAGCCTTTCATCTCGGGGTAAGCGAAACTCGCATTTAAAAACCATACAATATCTTAATAATAAATCATTTAGAATACTTGTTGGTAAAAACATACGAATGCAATTTATAAATTTCACTACACCCAGTCATTGCTAGAGCAAATATCTCATGGTCACAAACCAAAAACTTAATTAAGTTAGATTTTCGATTAAGAGAAAGACTGCGCTAACATTGAGAAAGAGGCGAGGATCGATTAGCTTCGTAAAATCCAAGTGACAAATTGATCACTATTTATTTTAATTTTCACATTCAGAGTTGCTGACATGATGATGGTGTTTTAGTATGGTTTGATGATCATGTACAATCAAACCTCTTACAAAGAAGGAAGTGGAGTTAAACGCAAACCTACCTGTCCTGCTCTTCCTAAAATGACGTTGTGTGTATTCATTGCACCAAACTGTCGTAAAGACGACGTTGCACCAACATGCTTGTATCCTGGTCCTTTTCCTAAAAAGGAAACAGGTTTACAAAACAAATTATTTGATAATAGCACTTGCAAGCATGGTGATTGGTGAAGTGTCATATCTCATGCGAGCTTGGTTTTCAAATAATGAATGAACATAAACAAACATTAAACAAATAAACTGAATAAAAGTCGAATGTAAGATTTACTGTAACTTCACTTTATTTACATTTGCAATGTTCAGACTTCAACTTAGAGTTTGTTAGATCAACTTGTTGATTTTTCTCTAATTTTGTCAGTTAGTTTAATGAGATTCTTTCGCTACTAAGTAGCTTCTCAAGAAAACTATAGGAATTAACAAGTCAGTTGTCTTCTTCATCACTGTCACTAAACTGTATGAGCAACGCATTTCAGGACTGCTCTCCACTCAGCGGCACCTAGTAGATGGCATAATTCCCCGGCAACAACATTTCAACAACAATTGGAAAACTTGACTCTGTCAATCTCTTTAACCTGCCCTGCGTCAAACGTTTCTAACCTACAAGGATGTGAAACTACCAGGAGTAACCTATCAGAGGCTTTGTCAGTCCGAGGATAAAGATTTGAAACCAACCAACTGCTCCATATTAAATACTTAAAAATGACACAAGTTTTCATCTTATTGAGTGCCGTGATATAGCAGCTAACTTTGCGCTAATATTGACAGCTACGCAATTCCTGTAGAAGTTTTGAGTTACAGTAAATTACCCAAGCTTGTTATTAGGCCACAAACCTGTCCAAGATGAAACATGTTGCTTATTCATACAAGTTGGATTGAAGGACTTTAAAAGGCAATCATCACCTTGGCTCGAATCATAGTTGACGTTCACTCCATGTGTTGGAGTTAATGACGTCGCTGTTTTAGTAAAGGAAATGCAAAACAAAACTTAAATCAATGTTATAATCTTTGTGACTTAGAAAAGCAAGCGTAGAATTCGATCAATGAACTAATGTCTGGAAGCGTTGGTAGCCAAGTCAACACGTTATGTCACTTGCTGATTGAACTCTTTAATTTAGGTGTCAGTGTTGTCCAGTGCACCTGGGAAACTTTTGTTTAGAAAATATATTCCACTGTGACACCATAAAACTAATATATTGGCTATACTGATCAACAACCATGATTTAATGATAGGAATACTTAGTTTTTTACAAATTTTCACAAATAACAGTAATAAAGTTTTACAAATTGCAAAATGTAAGCAAACTCTCGGGAAACCCTGTGTTAACAATTTGCCACGTAACCCACCAGACCAATGCTGCTTTCCTTGTTCGTATTCGGCATCAGATTTATAATTAGACGGCTCGTATTCAAATATGGAACCTGGATCTCTGTTCCAGCGTCTAATAGTTCCAGACGGCACGACAGTTCTCCTCTCTGATTGCATTATTAGTCCATTTGGAGAGAGGTAGCTCGAAGTGAAGTTGCCTTAAGACGATTAGTTGAGACAACGAGTCGTCGAAAACGGCGATACAAAGAGACGTGAAGTAAAGATAAAATATTTTTGCTAGTTACAAAGTACAGAATATTAAGATCTGTACATCTAAAATTACGCAGCAATAAATACAATTCATAATACGAAAAAGCAAAAAATTATGCGTATCGGAGAAAGCTTATTTAAAGTTTCTTAATCTCTTTTCATATTTTCAAATACAAATGGCCAGTAAAAACGTTTACGAACTTTGCACCTTCACAAAACTCAGGGTTGGGTCATTCTATATCAAGTGATCCAGAAAATTCCCAATTTTTGATCACAACCATGGAAATTTGAGTTGCAATTTGGTAAACTTATAAAGTTCACCAGCTTGATGGAAAAAAAACGATCTGTTTTTGAAATTGGACAAAAATTGACCAAGATTTCTACTGTAATTTCCACCATTGCTTAAAATTTCACTAAATGGCTAATTTCTAAAGCTATTTACTTACTGCTATTTACAGTATTATATTAAACTTTTTTTTTTTGAGAGAATAAATTATTATGCTGCAGAAAACTTTGCAAACACTCCTCCGACTTTGACCGTTAAAGTTTTTCAAATTAAGTTTAAAATCATCTCAATGTTTTCACTAAACTCATGCGTAACGAAGCCTAATTTTCGTTGCAACGCAAAGCTGTCAAGAGACTGCAATACGGTAATGAAGAAAAAACTTTTTAGGCGAGTAAGAAGTGACATTGGACCCGGACATTTTTGATAACAACCATTTTTTAGTTGCATGAGGCTTGTCTGGTAGTCAGACCGACGATTCCAAAATTCGGCAAAAATCGGACTTGGGGAACTGCCCCAAAACCGCATTTTAAATTTTCATAGCGCGCCATCTAGCGGTTGTACATATTTGTTCTAAGTAAAATGCAACTTTGGAAGCATGTACACGTAATTAACACTCAAATAAGTGTATTAAAACTAGATAAGTGTATTAAAACTTTTTAAAAAAGGTTGTAATCATGGGTGTCGGCAGGGAAGGGGCACTTACCCCCCCTCCCCAAGGATTATGATTTTACATGTAATTTGCTCGGGAGAGTGCAATTTTCAAAAATTGGATTTGTCTTCCACGCAAACACTTTCTTATAAGTTTTCAACCAACTCTACTTCAGTTTTTTGATTTCTCTAAATAGTTTTGCGCCGTAGGCGCAACAACCATTTCCATCATACGTTAATAATAATTTTTTTCACAATTTTTGCACCTGACCACTCAAATGTTACTTTAAATTTAGAACTTTTTTTAACTTATGTTGCAGCTTACAAGATGGAATTTGGCTTCAAAAATTGTGCCCTCCCAACCCCCGCTTCTCCCCCACCCCTGCATTTTTTCTGCCGACGCCCATGTTTGTGGCGTATTTGGTCATTTATTACAGTCTAATTATTTTCACGCAATTATAGTTGCCTACGTTAAAGTGTAATTCAATGTACGCTATATGACACTTCAACAACATTAGCAACTGAAACAAATGGGGATGCAACGTTGACAGATGTAGAATCAACGTATAATAGAAAGATAAACATCAGCGATTTGAGAAATTAATGCTTATCTGGAGACCATTTAATGTCGTTTATTCAGTACTATTGCTTTGCTTCAACAGAAAAGGCAGCGTATATTTAATATATGCGTTCATTTTCATTTACAAATCATTTATTGCAAAAAATATTTTACTTGCAAAAACTACCACAGTAACAATCTGAGGTCCCGTTCTAGGGATGCAACTATTTTTATTAAAGTAAGTTTATTTCTACACTCACAGCTCTTGGGTATTTAACACTCTAAAATGATGAATTTTCACACTGAGCTTCACAAGCACAGTGAATACTGCGTTTAAAGCCTTTCTTGGAGCAACCACAAGATGTGCATAAACATTTAGCGCTCCTGCAATTGCGGCTAGTTTCTTTCAGAAAGGTTTTGGGTGCACATTGATTATCTGTCATTATTGGGACCAGACCAGAAGCTGTTTCCTTGTATCCATAGAAAGTAGGATTCAGCACAGTTTTTAAATGACGCCATGTTGACACTTGATGATGCACACAAAGGCTGTGAAAGTAGCATGCTCTACTTGTTGGAGGCATTCTTTCAACTGATATATATTTAGGGGATACAGCGTAATGGTAGCGCAATAAATTCAAAGTATATTCATGGAAAACACTTGCTTGTACAGATTTTGGACAAATTCTTCTCCAATTCTGGAAGTGTCTTTTCTTTTAAAGCTTCCTTGTCTCCGAAGGCGGCACATTTAGCTTACGTTGCACTTTGTCCAGATCTTTCAAGATTTTAAAAACTTTTACTTTTCCCGTTTCCTAAAAGCAAGATGTTGTATCGCATCCAGAGAATGCGTGGCAAAATAGCAAAGATCGGCACATATTTTCTCCGAGAAAGCTGATCTCGACGAATGGAAATTTTCACGTTAGACGTTTGATAAATGCTGTTTCCGCATGGTGCCTGATAGAGCAAAAGTATGAGTATATCAGTATCGTCAGCCATCACAGTTAGATTATACTTGACCACAGGTTTCATGTTCTTCCAGAACCTTACGGACGATAGCAACATCAGCGTCTCTTTTTCTTTCGGCCTTGTCCACAGTAATGTCACTACTAAGTTACTAAGATTTTTTTAGAGTAAGTTTATAAATTTTTGCTTGTTACGTTTATTTGATAAAAACGAGAGTTTATTTGCCGGGATGGGTGTGTCTAAGCGAATTGCAACGTCGGGACAAGATGTGGTCAGCTTTATGCGCTTTTGCTCTGCTCCATTCATTGTTTTAATATCGCAATTGTCAAAAACAACGCTGATATTGGTATTTTCCCCGCGTAGAAGATATTGAATGAAGATTTCAAACAAATTTTTCATATTCCCAACTTTTGGCCAGGGAAGTCGGTGAATGAGAGCACAGCCATCAAATACAATCGAAACACAAGATAATCGAGAATTAGTGCACAAAATATCCTTATTTTGCGAGATTATGTATCTGAACAATGCAGATGTCTGAGATTTCCGCGTACTTTCGTCATCTGAGAAAAGTGATGGTGGAACATTGGCAAGTTTACACGAAATTTTGTCCAGTTCCAGTGACCCCTGCAAACAGACTATAGACAGTAATCTGTGAAAGATTTCGGTGGATGACATGTGTATCTCTTCATCTCCATATTTTAAGGCTTTTTGCATCACGGCAAAGGTACTTGCTTGGTCAGATCTTTTTAGCGAAATGTCTTTCAGTTTCTTTCCACATATTTTGCGAATAATATCGTTACCAATTAAGGCGTTATCCACATTTACACGAGTATCAGCAATAATGCCCTGTTGAAACGTTGTAGCCTACAAACCTTCTCTATCATTTTTGGCAAAGATTTCGATGCATAGCCTACACAGTTTACCATAAATCATCTAAAGTCTAAACCACTTCTTTCCATCAGTTTGCACCCTACGGCCTACACGTGTCTATCGCTAAGTTCTTGCTACACTCGACTGCCGAAAAACAAAGGACATCAGTTGATGAAAACCACCAAGTCGTAGGTGAACATTTTTGAAACTACCAAAATTGTCCTGTTTAATCTTGAATGCTCTGAAGTAGAGGGGTTGATCCAGGGTTAGTCAAACGTTAGCGGTGCACAACGTATGCTCATTTTTCTCGCTTGGTCTTGAACGAATATCATTGCATTGTAAACAGCTTCATCTGTTGCTGGATTAAGCAGTATCATAGGATTAAATGATACTAATGAAACCTGTATAGTAACTTACCTTTAACTACAATAGCCATGAACCCTTGCCATTGTACTGGCTTAGAATTGAATATGTTTGAACTCAGCCATAGAGTGTCAAGCAATTCATGGTGCGTAAATAACACGGAAGAGGCATTCAGCTGCTTGATTCGTACGTCTTTCCAAGTACGGTACCTGTCTTTGCAGCAGTATACGATCACGACTTGACTAAATTGCCAAAATTACCTGATTCCAGTAGTTCAGTTGCACTGACGTGTTGTTTTTCAATAGCTAGTGGTCGAGTTGCCATGCTTGGTGTTTGACAATTTATAATGCCCATCACATGCCGTTGTATCATGAGTTCATGACCTGTCAGAGTATCTTCGTTAAAATCGAAGTTATCTGCTACCCACTGACAGAAAGAGCCGGGATGACTTGTAGAGTCCATTACCTCATTCGTATTATCACCATTCGCTTGGCTTACAGTAGCTGATCGTTTGAACCAGGGGTTCCCAACCTGGGTGCCATGCCCCCTAGTGGGCCATGAGCATTTTTCAAGGGGGCCATGGAAATATTTGAAAAATAATAATGTTTTTAATTTATCATCACTAAATCCACTTCAACACTACATGACAAAAGAAATAAATTAAATTTTAATAAAAATACTTGCATATTTTGCCCAAATCTTCATAGGCTACTGCATAAACAAGTTTTTTTGATTAAAATGACGTTTCTTAATTTTTTCAAAAGATTGAAAAAACAGGGAAGCCATTGATTTATCAAAGTTTTCAAAGGGGGCCACGGTGTAAAAAAGGTTGGGAACCCCTGGTTTAAACGTTATTACTTGACCATCACTTGCACAAAGACCAAGGGATGATAGTACATCCAAGAGAATACTCGATCTTGTGACCTGATGTATAAAAATGCCAATTGACAATAAAAGTCTGGCGATATTGCATCGACGTAAGAATGGCTATAGCCTACCTATGTAACGACCTGTTTCTTCTGGTAAGTATTTTTGTGCAGCTTTGGCGATGATGCAATGGATTTAATGAGTTGGCTGGTATGATGTTATAGCTGTTATCCAACTCCTTAATTATGCTTTTTCTAAAGTCTTTTCTTTGTGAAAGTTCAAGGTATAAATCATTACTAAACTTTATGTGCCCATAATTTTCATGTTCGTCTGATACTTTGTAACAGACGAAATTACATTTTCCGAAATCAATCTTAGTTAATAAGTATTTTGTAAAATTTTACAACCACTACACTGTGGGATAGCACAACGGATAAGGCGTTAGCTTTCCAATTATGCAAACCTGGTTCGACTCCCGGCTTCAGCTGGTTGTTGAAAACACCGCTCACCTCTACCTAAGGTGTAATAAATTGGGTGGGCATAATTGCTGCATGTGAGAGAGAGAAAGGAACTGGCCACTGGCCGAGAGAAAGAAACTGGCCACCGTACTCTCCTTAGTGCCGAAGGCTTAGTACAATGAGAACCTTATCTTCTTATACCCAACACTTGAATCAAGTATGGGACCACCTTTTTACATTATCATTAGAGCCTTATTTCTGTTACATGAGGCACTCAGCAAACAAAATACGTTATTTTGCGTCGATTCAACGTCGCCAGACGTTGAATCAACGTAAAATAGCAAATTTTGCTGAAGGGTTATTCTAGACACTATGTTAATCATCCCTGTCTCACTTGAAATTCGGGAATTAGCACTACAGAAAATACATATGTTTTTCTTCCGCTAGATGGCGCGCCGATCAATATTTGCCCCAGCCAAAAAGGCCTTTCCCCATGTCCGAATTTTGCCGAATTTTAGATTTGGGGTGTCAAACAGGTAACCCATCTTTTTATGAAGAAAAATGGTTGTTATCAAAAATGTCCGGGTCCGGCTATTTTTATGTCAATTCTTACTCGCCTATTTAAGTGTGTTCAAGGATTTATGACACTAATTAAAACTCTTTTGATGAGAACGTAAAACATGGCAAAATGTTGAAAGTTGTCGAATGGCGACATCAAATCGTCGTCAGGATAAATGACGGACAAAGTATTTAAACACAAAAACACTATGCAAAAATTTAGTTTTTAAAAAGATGATGAGAAATTTCTTTCTTCAAAGAGAAGTAGGCTACACATTCGCCTTCTTTCTTTAGGCCAACTGAGACTAAATGATGTTAATGCAACAAGTAACAACATAAACCTGTTTGCTGGTTCGTGACGGGAGTAGTTGAAGTTCTAACTTTGTCTTTCAAACCTTTGTAGACATAATCGCTTGCTAGAGTGGACGAATGTTTTGCCCAATTGATCTTTATATCGTCTGTCACTGGAGTCGGTTTCATCTGTCCGCTTAGTCCTTGCTGTCGATATCTGATCTAAATATATTCGAAATGGTCAAAAATAACATGCTTTTTTGACAAACGTTAGAAAGTTATCTTTTTATAAAAACTCTATTTTGTTGAAAAATATATTTTTACATAAACGTCTTGCACAAATAGCGCATTAAAAACGAATAATCGTCAAAGCTACATTATATTGCAATTACAAACAATACCTTGTGAAATTCACGTCGAAATTTTTTAAACTTGGTTAAAATAAGCGTGAGAGACATAAATGAGATTCTACCAACATGACAGAACAAATGTAATTAATGAGAGCAAGAACCAACTTGGCTAAAATTTTTTGTGTTTTCCTTTGCTTTTCTCAATTCCGGCGTATCAATCAAAGTGGCCGCTTTTCCTTTCACAAATGAATCCTTGTATTTTACCTGAAAATTGGGTAACAACCAATAACTTTCTCCGGGGATAGCTTTCTCCAATACTTCCTGTCACAATTTAAAAGCTAGTAATTACTAATTTCAGAAACTACTTTCTGGTTAGTCAGCGCGATGTGGAATCATGAAAACATGTTGGCGCGTCTGGGGTTGAGGCAAAGAAAAGTACACACTTGATTTGATAAAAATCGAGAAAAAAAATGGAAAGTTTTGGTAGAAAACATTCTCCAAAAAATAAGTTTCAGCAAATTGTTTTCGTTTACCAATGAAAATGTATAATTGCAATGTAGGTTAATTCGCAACATGTCACAATGCACAATTTCAGAGCCACTGCGCTAAAACAACATACAATTTGGGACTTGTGCCTATTCCTATCTGCTAAATCCATTCTTTATAACATCATCATCAACACAAACAAGTGATAAACTACAGTAGCCTGCTTGCAGATGGTGGTCGAACCGATAAGCATCATTGCAGTACGCAAGAAACATGAGACCTCCCATTGAGCTTGACTTGATTATTTTCCATTGTTTTATAGCTCATTATGTTATTTTCCATCAGTTAGTTTATATTCTGTTTTCATCACCTTAACCTAATTATGTTTTTTCGCCAACATTTTATATCCAAGACGTCAGTTTGTGAATTGGATTGATATCGAAAAGTTTTCAAAACAAAATTTTGTTTCATTTCCACCCAAAATCTTTGTTTTTTTTATTTCGAATTGTCGTTACTTTATTTCGTTATGCGCTCGAAACAATAATGAAGTGCTCATAGAATACCGAATACATTGCGAAGTATAATGAGCGTGGCCTTGCGTCTAAAAATTGTTGCTTGGTCAAGAGTAGATTTTCCAAGTTTTTCGCTTGTAGGCACTTCAAATAGAAATATACGACACATGGGATTTTAAAACTTTGCGTAGTATTGGTACTAACTTTACTTTAGAATTATGTTTCTTACTGAAGGAAATTCTTTGGCAAACTTTTTCAAAGACTTCTACTTTGTAGCGACTTTAAATAAACCATTGATTGATTGATTGATTGACTTGATGACGTGTCGACTAAAAGCAATCAAACTTTCTTTTCAAAACATTGCGCAAAAGTGTGAACCCGTGCGGTCTGAGCAATTAAGCACGGCCATTGAAAGATGTGTATGAGAGTCAAATACGATGTTGGCTCAATGTTGCGTCTATCACTAACCGAGCTGAAGTTATGAGAATTTTGTCGGGCACGTCGCAGTTCCGGAGTGTCTAACAAAACAGTTTGTCTGCCTTTCATCTGTTCAGCATTAGCTTTGTATTGCACCTGTAACAAAGCAAATCTATTATCAACGTTCTTCATGTTGTCAGCATTGACTAATTAACAACTTACGGAGACTACTTCCGTGCTCGGTTGTTTCAACAACTCTTCACTTCATTTAGGACAATCAAATTTTATTTTTTCAGTCGCATCTACTTCTTCGGGTCAATTTTGAACGAACTGTTTACTTCTTGGGCGTCAACATCGAAAGTGTTTGAAGTTAAGTTTCAAAGAATAGTAGGCTACCTTCAACATGAAAATTGAGATTAACACAAACAACAGCATTGTTACTTAGACTCACACCACAACAAAATAATTGACTTGAAACACTTACTTGTGAGAACGTTTTTTGATTTTCTCTTGCACGTATCATTTCAGGGGTGTCCGTAACGGCGTGTGCCTGGCCGACACTCTCACGATAACTTTGCTTGTATTTAGCCTGGAAATTGTTTCCAAAATTTGTCGTACAGAATGTAATCATCATTTTAAACGCACTCACTCCACGGTTTAAAATAATTAAATGTTTTACTGATGATCAATTTAGTTCAGCAGGCCATAGCTCTAAAAAGGGCCGTAACCATGCCTCTCCGAAACAACGTAGCCTACTGCTCATTACAAACCCAAGGATTTAATAATAGTCTATCAGAAATACACCATTTTTTTACAGGGATATCTGTTTTTTTACTACAAACAGCTGGCTTGTCGAGCTTTCAATTCAGAGAAGAATGGTTTGATTTTCGAAACGTTCACGCAATTTCATGATGCATTTTCTCGTGAAAAATAACATCGATTTAAATTATTACAGCCTTAACCGCACAGTCAAATCGCTTGGAGGATTGTAGTATGAAGTAAATTTCGTTCAGAAGGTCTTTCACATTCTAGCTTATGAATATCAGAAGGTATTAAATTAAGACTTGCACCACGCTAGTTGCTAAAGAAAATAAAAAAAGGAAGGAAGCTATTCCCCAGAACGTGATTTAAAATACTTTATATTAATGGATGATTACCAGAAAAAATTTATCAGTGGAAAAAGTACCAGGAAAAGCCTACAATGTGTTATTTCTTATAAATACGATAAACAAATATATCAGACGGCACGTTGTGATACAGCGCCAGACTTTGTCATACAACTCTATAGTTGTAAAAATAGTAGACCTCACCCAACTGCTGTTTCAATAAAAAATAATATTCGACAACTTGACCTACCTGAGACAAAAGTTTTTGGTTTTCCCGGAAGTGATTCATCTCTGGTGTGTCTAGCACTGAAAGGGACCGACCAACGCTTTCTTTGTAATTCTGTTTATACTTTGCCTGAGAAAAATTTATTTAGTAAGGAAGTGCTGTAAGCTATATAACAGCCGCCCAGTAATGAACCCTACTGATCGTACCACATCGGGACCAAGCTAGATGTGTCCGACTATGATATACGGTCTTATTAGGTAGCTGCTACATTTAAAAGGGGGATGGACTCGGGGTAAGCAGAAAGTTATAACTGAGTTAGTGGCACGACCAAATAGGCTCGGTTTCGTCATCTTCGAACTGCATTTAAAAAAATTATCACCCGAAAAGGTTTCTTACAAATCAAAGCATTGAAAATTTAATGTTTTGTTTTGTGGATTTACTGGTAAGTAGGCTACCTCAACATCAAATTGATATGATTGTTTACGAAGCGTTGCTTTCTATGTTACTTTTCAAGTCAAATAATATTCAAGCATTCACAATGGTGACCAGCTTATTTAAAATTGTGCTTTTTTAAAGAGTGATGATATATCGGCTTGAGTAAAAAACGGCAAACTTAGGCTATTACTTGAGATAAATTTTTCTGATTTTTTTTAAAATGCTTCATTTCCATGGTATCAGTCACAGGATGGGATCGACCTCTCTCCTCGAAGTACTTCTTTTTGTATTTCACCTAATATAATACATAATTAATGATGTAGCAATATAAGCTACTTACAAAGAAGCTAACATTCAATTGAAACCACAACCAAAACACATAAACCTACTAGCCTACACCAGTGGTTCCCAAGTTTTTTTTTATCCTGTGGACCCTTTTAGTCGATATTCAAATTTAAATTTCTTCCCTTAAAAATTTAATTTGTTAAAAATTTATTTACATTTATTTTAGTCTAAGTCTTAGAAGAGAAACTAAACTTTCATTAGTAATAAAATATTTAGCCTCTAACATTCCTCTTCATACTAAAACAATTTAATGATGAACTTTGTTGAAAAATATTTTATTCAAAGAATGTATTTACAATATAAGAATTAATGCATTTAACAGTCGGTGTGGATCTTGTGATTGCTTTTGTCTCGACAACTCATGGATGCGTGGAAGAGTATGAAAAGAGCACAACGGATATCATTCTCCACGTCTAATCTATTTCTCTGTTTTGTTTTCATTTACAAAAGAGTTGAAAAGCGTGATTCGAGTGATACCTTGTAAGGAAAAAGTTGTTTTACGTGGCAAATTTGTGCACTATGAAGCCTTGATGGCATGAGAAACAATCCCTCTCCTACAATATCACTGTATCAGCTACCTAAAACTCTTTGCGTGTGAGTGCACGCTTTCCTAAACAAGCTAAGTATGATTACTAGGTTGAAAAAGCTTTACAACCTTCAAACCAAATTCCTTCCCTGAAAATGGCAAAATTCCCCCTTAGTGGGAAATTCCCCCTCTCGGTTGAGAACCCCTGTATTACACCATGACAGCAGTGCACGATATTTAAAGTAGCCTATATAACTGCTTGTTTCGACCTGATAGAAAAGATTGGACAGATAGACTACGAACAATCGCGAGAAAACGAAAGTAAACACATAACGCGTGTTGAGTGATTCATAGTTAGTGGCAATTAAAAAACAAAATAACAAAGAATAATATGATTTTACTCACATCACTGACAAGATTGTTAGCGTGTCGAGCATGCACAACCTCAGGAGCATTTATCATCACAAAAGCCGGTTTTCCTTTCATTGTGCTTTCATAATTTTCTTTGTACAGTATCTGCAGAAAAGCATTTATATTTTGTCGCCTCTGATAAGATCGCAAAGTATTGCATTGTATTGTATTAAATCGCAAAGTATTGCACTTTGTATAAAAACAAATTAAATAATTTAATTTCCTTTAAAAAGCGCAAACAACATTTTTTAGTATTGCCAGTCTTTAAAAACCGTAATTGTATCACAATTTACATGTAGCCTACGTACACGTTTCTAAAATGTTCTATGTTTACGGTTTCACATTTAAAGTAAAGTAAAATCTCACATTGCTTTTTATATCCTCGGCATGCTTCACGTGATCCATAGCGGGTGTACCATGGAGGTCAAAGGTCATACCGTGACCTTTAACGTTCTTTTCATAGTCAGCTTTATATTTTCGGTCATCGAGTATCTCTTGAGCTTTTTTGTACTGCAGGGATGCTGGTGTGTGTTCCATTGCGGCGCTCGTACCACGAGAGTTTATCTCTTTCGCATCCTTTTTATAATCAATCTAGCGAAATTATAAATAAGTTAGGGTTATGGTTTTTCATCAAACTACCTTTGTTCCATCCAAGCGCAAGATAACGAATACAAATGACAGTTGAAAAAAGCAAAACAAAATATTGATAATGAAACATATCAATATTGTGTTAAACCGCACTTACACTTCCCACCAACTTTTGAGCTTCTTTAGATTGTTCTAGAGATGGCGACTCTTCGACGTTCCAAGCCTTTCCTTTGTTGCCATACTTCCGTCGGTACTGGAGCTAAAAGAAAAGTCTTATTTTACTAATCAGTTTTAAAACTTATAAAAAGTAGCCTATAGGCCAACTTGTTTTCTCATTTTTCTCTGAAGTCAAAAGTCTAACCCTTAACCACTCAAGGTTTTCGATATTTGTCCGAACTACACCGAAGAGGCTAATATGAAAGTAACCAATCTGTCTTCTTGTCATCCAAGTCGCGCAAACATGGTGCTCTCTTTCACTGGATGGTCTGCGGTCTGTTCCCCAACACTCAACTGGCAGGAGGAAGAAAATATCACTCTCTCTTAGAGTGTAGTTGAGCAAACGCTTCAAATATTTAACTTTAACCAAACTTTAGGGATTCACGTTAGTTTTGAAAAAAAAAAGTTCATCTATTTATTATTCTTTCGTCTTCCAGTAGTGCTTCAATAGACAAGAACAATAAGATCTTTGATGTAGTCTACACCTGCACTAATGTGGAGCATAATGCTTACAGACATAAAAACAAAACAAATGGTTTATATATCTTAACAAAGTCGTCACGTTTTGGTTCAGCATTGCCAGGTTGTGGTAAAATGACAAGGTCGTCTGTGTAGGCCTATGTCGCCCATGCAATGGGCATATTTACTGGATGTTGCGCATGCCCAGAGATAGACAAGATCACCACTTTTGGTGATCTTAATATAAAAGTTTGGAAAACTTTTCACGTTTTGAATTTGGTAAAGTTTAAATCGCCCTTTGTTGTAAGTGTTCATAACTTAATAAAATTGTATGCACGTTTTTTTTTTCTTTTTATAAAACAGAGGGAACTGAGACAAAAAAGAGTAGTAGGCTATGGATGTATTTTTGTTTGATATTTAATCGTATCCTTGCCTTTAATTACTTTTTTCTAAATTTGTGCAGTCACACCCAGCCGGTTTCTTGTAATCTTGCCTTGCTGAGTCTTTTATGGCACAGCTTTAAAAAAAAAGCTTTTGAAGACTATCAAAGCAAAAATTCAGGAAACTTGTCACCTTTGGGATTTCTTCTTTGTGTAATAAAGTTTAATCGCCCTTGCACTTGCAAGAGTTAATTGTAATTGTAGGACTATTTTCACAGAGGAAAGAGTTTTATTTTTTCTATCTCGTTTCCATGTTTGGTGGCTGTGCCATTTTAAGATAGTGGTAAAACTGTTTTATCGATTTATATTTTAAACCTTTGGGTTTTGCCATCTTTCCCTTTTGTTGGTGTCAAGTTCGTATGTTTACTTTGCCATTCTGTATATGTTTGCGCCAGCAGCAAAAAATAAAATTGAATTGGGTTAAGTAGGCTTTTACAGTTAAATTAAAAAAATTACGATATTTTTAGACACGATAGGCAAAAAAAAATAATTCTAACTTTGTTGCCTACATTGTATAACATTTAATACCTTTATTGTAGTTTTTTTTTCTATTCATGTGTAATATTTTCACCTGTTTTTAACAGTTTTAAGATAAGCATTTTTCTGTTACAACTTGAACCAAATTTGTTGTCAGCAGAGAAGTGACGTAACTTGTAGGTAAAAGCAATCAATGCTAGGAGGGAAGTTTGAAAATGATTAGGTTGTACATGAACGTAAAGGTATGTAG
The DNA here is from genome assembly GCF_918807975.1 of Aplidium turbinatum. Lineage (NCBI taxonomy): Eukaryota > Metazoa > Chordata > Ascidiacea > Aplousobranchia > Polyclinidae > Aplidium > Aplidium turbinatum. The sequence continues at coordinate 26,538,985 of NC_137475.1, read as the reverse complement.
AATCATTAAATGTATGTCCCAAGAAATAGTAAACAACCTCGCTCTGAGTGTGAGTAACTTCTTCAGCGTGTATTTGACTTGGATTATCAGGAGTGAACGTATATTCTTTCCCAGCCATATCTCGGTGTCTACGTTTGTATTCGTACTGAAAATATAAACAATTTGGGCAGTTATATATAAACATGCTATAGATCTCAGCCTCAATGAATAAATTTTTTTCTTGTGTAAGTAAGAAAAAAGCCTGAGCCAGAAGCGGTACTGGCTTAGCATCATGATCATCCAAGTTTGGCTTTATCCTCACTAGTGGAGGTGGAGAATCTCCACTTATTATTTAAGAAGTTAGTCCACCGGCAGCGACTTCGAAGTTGTAAACAAACATCTTACGAGTTAAAAATTGACTTTTTGTAGACTTGTCTCAAACTACTTATAGGAAAATTAATAAAAAGAATTATTGTTTACGGTGAAACATGTTAAGTTTATCAAAAGCTACTAAAAAGCGAATCGAGATAACGTACATCGCTGACAACGTCCTTGCGTGACGTGGCATGCATTATGTCAGGTCGATCAGTGATTGTCGTAAATCCTTTCCCGACGTTGTCGCGATGTTGCTTTGTATATTTATACTGGAAGAAAGTAGAAGATATTGTCAGAGAATGCAAGAAAGTTCGCTCTTCACTTTGTCAGAGACAACATTGCAGACATTTTCACAATTTATTCAACAAATTCGCAAACCTATGCAAGGCAAAGAGGTTGTTCTATCTGTAACTATGCTCAAAGTGTTGGAAAAGAATCAGTCAAAAGTGGTCACATACAATGAAAGTGGCACAATACAAAATCTTTCTGTGTCTTCTTAAACTTACAATGTTGCGTGACTTTGTTAAAAGTGGGAACAAATTTTTAAATTAATAAGATTAATAACTGCATTAAACTGAACTGTTCTAACTAGTGCAAATGATTCATACTTGACTCTGCACATTCCCAATTTCTTCAGCATGCTTTTGGGTTGGAGTATCTTTAATAAATTTCCAACCTTTTCCTTTGATGTTTTTGTCAAATTCTTTTCGATATTCCAACTGTGTAGTGGGAGAACATTTGAAGATAAATTACCAGTAGAAAATAAAAGAAAACTATTTTTAATTTGGTTATTCCAAACAAGATGAAAGATGTAGTTTGAGGTAAGACTTACATCACTTTGCAGCTTGTTTGCGCCAACAACGTGCTTCATTGAAGGGGTTGCCATGTTGTCTATGTCTTTGCCTTCTAACTTTTGTTTATATAAAACCTGAAACAAGTTTTTTGACTTTAAGCAGCATGTGTGAAAACTTACAAATATGACAAAAATAAAATATAAAAACAAACAGTACATTAAGTTTACGAACTAGAAGATTTATTTTGAAAGAAGAATTTTGAAACTTATATTATTTAATATTCTTAGTTTTGCTCAGTTTTTGGCGAAAAATATAAACCTATGTACCAGAGAACTACCGTATTGTTTTCTATACAGTAGACTAACATAACCGTACGTCTAATACCAACCTCACTCTGCATCTTGGCCGTATTGACAGCATGTTCTACATCTCGCATCTTCTCCAACACCGTAAAGCCCTTGTCCATCTTTTCTTTGGCGTCTTGTTTGTACTCATGCTGTGAATGAGGAAGAGTTCTACAGTGATAGGTTCCAAACATTATGTAACCTACGCAGTTTTGCTTGACAGTGGTGCAAGATCTGGTAGCATTGATTTCTTTGTTTTTTATTTAAATATTTTATTAAAAACAAATATGTACAAAAGCAAGTAGGCTACAAAACAAATTTTTTAAACTTAAATAAATGCCGCCTCAAGGCAATTACTTAAAATCACAAATAGATAGGGGCAAGTGAACCTAACTTCAGTAGTGTGTTTTTAATATCACTAACATGTAACATCGAATAACACCACATTAGGTTTTAACACTACACTAAATTATCACTCAAACAAATCAATCGAACGTTTTCGATTTCCAAAATGCCTTTATAACAAATTTAGTACACAATAAAAGCGATTAAAACTTTAAGAGCATCATGAACGTTTGTGGGAGCCTATACCTTTATCAAAGTGCTATCAATTCACTGCTCTATTAAAGCGGTATCAATATAGAAGATTTTTACAAATTAAATTCACACCCTGAACCAGGGTGGTCTAAGTGAAAATGCTGATGATTGGTTGAGAATATATTATCGTGGGAAAAATCTTCTTTGAGTACATAATTCTAACAAATTTGCGTAGTACTTATAGCGGCTTTGAACTGTTCCGCAGGCCCGGTCACCAACATTCATGGTATGAAATATTAATTGGTTTTCTAGAAATTAGTTCAGAGATCATATACTAAAGAGTTAACTAAAGATTTTCAGGCTTGAATTACTATCGATTGGATCCATAATAATGAATATTAGCCTATTCATACATTGCTTGCATTTCTCTGAGCTTTCTTCAGCTGCTCTGTGTCAGGGCGATCGACAAGCAACGTGAATCCATCTTTTTGCATTTCCTTGTGCTTCTTTTCATATGCATGCTGTACAAGTGTACAATAAGTTACAGTGAAACGAAAGGTGTGTATCGTATTCGAAAGCAAAGCATAGTGGATTAACGTTTTACATGTTTAGTTGATTTACAGCAACATGGTCCTGTGTTTTGCCATGCTAAACAGGTATTAGTCATAACCTTAATTAGCCTTAGTCATGACCTTTTATTGAAAAAACGTTCCTTTTGGCATGCGATAGCCTAGTCATGTATAAACTCGAAATTTCAATGATCGACGATTAATTAAAAATAAATTTGTTTCAAAGGAGGTTTGTCGAAGTAAAAACTACTGTGGTAGTGAAGAAAAACATTTGTGGAAGTTTTTTTTTTAGTATTTACATACAACGACGTTTTAATTGGCATTTTTGTTCTTTCAATGAATTGCTCTGAGCCTTCAAAAAATAAAAATCCCAAAATGTACTGTACACACATATTCAACAAACGTTTCGAAAACTATACTGTAATCGTATTCAATGCTATATGAATAAAAATTAAAAACAGAGTAAATAAACATTTATAGCACTGAAGATAAAAACAGTGTCATTTTCAAAACGTTTGCTAAACATAAGTTTAGTATCTGCATTTTGGGCTCTTTAATTTTGGATTAGATCAACTTGGTGTTCCAACTACTTTGCACCTATGCTCTTACTTTGCTTTGCAACTTGTTGACACTCATGGCATGCTCAACTTTGGGATCTTTTTCGAGAACAGTAATCCGTCCCTTTTCATGTTCATAGTCTTCTTTATATTTGTTCTATCAAATAGAAATACAAGTTGTGTTTGTTGCACAAAAACAAGCAATAAAATAGGTAAACAGTCGAAATTCCAACATCAATAGTTAGCCTAATCGACACATAAAATTCATCTCTATTCTAACAGTTTAAAATAGTTATGTTGAAAAATGTAAGCAAAAGTGTCAGAATTCAGTGAATATTGTATAAAACTTAATGAGCATAAAAAAACGAGCACATTGCTGCGAATTCCAACTTACCGGGCTGACCCAAGCAGAGACACTAGTGGCGTGCTTTATTTCGGGTGTGCAATCAAGTACAGTGAAGTCCTTCAGTTTGTCAGGTATCCCTTCTTTGTATTTGTTCTGGTTTATCAAACAATAATTGACGTGACTCAAATGTAAACAATTTATTAAGCCCTGTGCGTAAACAAAAATAAAGTAGTTATGTTTTTTACAAAGCGCTCAGTGGAAATACTTTGTAAACTCTTTCTTTCTTGCGATGTTTAGAATGTAAACTATTAAAAATAGAATACAGTAGGCCTAGGTTGTAAGAGCAACATAGGCTGCATTGCAACGGGTAGAGTTGGTTTCCATAACATTTCCATTTTTCTAACACACCCAGTTTGAGAAATTTTTTATTTGGTTTTTCATTTTCTCTTAAAAATAACTTTCAATCTTTACACACAAAGTAGAAATAAAGCTATCCATTTAAAGATGCTATATTTACAGGTCAAATTTCTACTACTCACGTCACTGATGTCGCTCTGCACCTTACGGAGCCTTTCATATTCAGGTGTATCGGTTGTTATGTGATATTTTCCTTTGAGTTTGCGTGCTTCCTTTTTGTATGCATTCTGGAAGCAGAAAACGAAACTTAAATTTTTAAGATGGCAGCGAAACATAAATTTAAACAGCTGGTGGAATAATTGTTTGATAAAAAATTAAGCAGTTTGTTATCGGACAGCTCGTCTAAAACGCAATTACCGAGTGAAGTTTTTTTCTGAATTTACAAATTAAACGACTGACTGCTCCATGAGCGCTAAAGTCAAGGTCTCATGGAGAAAAACTAAAATGTTAAACAAAATAGCTAAGCTTCAACGAAATACTTTTAGAGATCAATAATTATGCAATTCTAACTCATTTCTTTCACTTACGTCGCTGCATAAATCAGCAACTTTTCTGGCATGTTGGAAAATCTTCTCATCTGGAAGACACCAACACAAGCCGACACTATCAATGTAATCTTCTTTGTACTTCACGTCGCTTATCTTGTTGCGGACCTGGGGTAACAGAAACGATTTTGTGGATTTCTTTTTATCAATAGTTCTGTGTGTCATCTGGTTTATTAAAACAGAGTCATACAGTATAATCAGCTGATCGAGGTTATAAACAAGGAAAATTTGAAAACAAGTTATCAACTCCTTTGAAGCAACGGAGGATATTCAAAGATAGGAAATTTTTACCGCCATAGCATGACGTATAAAATTGTCTTCTTTTCCAAGTTTGAAATTCTGATGCAAATATTTGTCTTTTGCTTTGTAATTTACCTGAAAAGAAAATCCATATTTAAGATTATTTACATGTGCAAAAAATTGAATGTAGGCCTAAATCCATGCCTTTAGTATTACTCATTGATAAACGATAATGTTAGAAAAATTACCCATTTAATGAAAATTTCTGTCTAACCATATACTAAATAAAAGCAAAGAAATATTACATCACTGATGTGTTTGTTTGTTTCTTTTGCTTTTTGCATCCATGGATCTTCTGTGACGGGATGAATACGAGGAAGCGATCGTTTGGCGTGGGCTTTGTATATGACCTGCAGTAAAATCTATGTTCAGATATGTCAAACAAATTGAATGGTTTCGTACATACTCTTCTGGGAAAGTTGTTGTTTATATAAACTTGAGCATGCAATGTATACCTCGCTAACAGAAGGAGACACTTTCTTGGCATGTTTTATGTCAGGAGTTTCTTTCATGTTTTTATAAGCGATAGGATTGTGCTTGACATTTTCACCTGAATAAGACAAGTAGTTCAACATTGTATAAAAACTTTTCAAAAGTTTCATTTCATGAAATTTAATTTAGTGGATGACAACATTTACGTGAGATCAAGCTATGGTAATTCATAGGGACAGTGGAATACCGGGACGACTCATTCTACTAATTTTTCTTGCGATACGGACAGCTGGAGGGTCACTGCAAAAGTAAAAAATTGGCAGAAATGCAAAAAGTTTTCTTTACTTTTACGAAAATTCATTCTCATCAATTGAAACAAAATATTTTGCTTGAAATTTTGGGTGCTAGAACATCTGCAAAACCTTACTTCAGCAGTCTGATGCTACGTACCAATCTAGCGTAAAGTTAAGTGCTGCATTATCATGACTTGAATAGTATTAAATAAACACGACATCACGGGTTTCTATACATATATTTTGGTAATACGCAGAGAACAGGTTACACACGCTGCACCTGGGTATGCGACATATGGTTGTAAACTAATGCTTTTCAACCTTTAAAACAACGGTGTGCACTTTTTTACTACGCAAAAATTTTATCTGCACAAACCAAAAATAGCCAGTTAGTTTGCGGTTATTTCTTTTCCCTGTTTGTGAACTAACAATGTAAGGGTTTATCGTGCAACTAAGCTGATTTTTAAGTCAATAGCTTAGGTTGTAATGGATTGATTTGAATTCAACTCTGATTTACTTCACTCGCTACTTCTTTCAGTATGTAGGCCTTATAATTTAGGAAACGTGACAGAAATTTAATTTTAGTAACAACAACAACTGGCACAATGGGCTAGTGGTTTATATGCTCGCCATTGTGTCGGTTGATATGGGTTTGATTGCACATCGGGTCATAAAAAAGATCTTTAAAACAACCGCTGAGCGCTCTGCTCTCCGTGTTGAGGAATAAGCCTGTTATCCTCGAGGCTATGCGAATTGCCTTTAATCCTTTGCAGTTGATTGGAATTTATAATTAGGCTCTCAACCTTCAAGCCTGGGAAGGAGTCCAAATTACTCAGTAAACAAAAACAAAAATTATTATAATGTAGCCTATAAACACTTGGAGAATTAGCATTTTTCATTCAACCATCCAAGCAGGCCTATATTAAGGAGCACTGAATATTTCTGAAAATTTCAGACTAGTTACTAATTTCTAGTGCACTAAATTTTTTTGAGCCAAGTAGCTAGTAGAATTTTGAACAAGAACTTTAATAACTTAAATCAGTAGGTCTTTTGAAAATCTATCAAGAGTTTTAATCCAAAATCTAGCGTGTTTTTACGCGGTTAAACCATTCGCTTCGTGAACGTGTTCCAAAACAGCCAAACGCTCTTTTCTAGTGTAAACTTGAACAAATAGCACACATTTTTAAATTATAAAATCGCAACCAAAAAGCAAAACTAGCCCAAAAACCCGCGACTGCTGAATTTTTCTCGCGATTATGAATCAAAACTATCCCAATTTCGCGGGAAAACCGCAAATTGGTAACCCTATTATGAAGCACATTAAACCAGCAAAAACTGAATTTGCATGAGGGAGACACATGGCTATTGCTTTCAATATGGCTTATTTGAGTTACTGCGCATAACGAAAAGTAAAAATCATGGACGATTGTCATCCGCCTCATCCGCATTACAATATTTTTCATCCGTATGTGCGTACCATCCCACGGGTTAAAAAGTACTGTTGTAGACCTTAAGCTGTAGTTACATCAAATTTTGTCATAACATTATGACCCTCCAGTGGTCCACCTTCTTTTTGAGTGAGCAATCCATTCTACCATCTTCTTCCAATACTTCTACCATCCCTAGTGATTCAATATCACTGCAAGTAGCTAACAAACCAAAAGCATTTTGATATAGCAGTAGCCTATTTACAAAACATCCAGTTTGAAAATCAACTTTTCACGAATCTTGATGATGCTTTTCATAATATTGCATTATGGGCCAATTTTGTCAACAGCAGGATTACTACCATGTCCATAGCCTAAGATGTTGCAACCGTGCCATATTTTAATCTGAAAATGTATTAAAAAAAACGACAAGTTTCTAAAATTTGGCTTTAAAATCGCCAATATGGCACTTGATTACCGTGCAAGATGAGGCCTAGCGTTTGGCTTCCAGTCCGGATGCTATTATAGCTATGTCCAGTTGTCCACGGGGGTACTTAATTTGGCAAGTACTCAATTTGGCGGCTCCCAGTTTTTTTTCTTTTTTTTTTGTCGCGTTATTAGGCCTACTTTGTGGAGTGTTGAGGACTCCCCAGCCGTAGCACAATAAGCTTTTGGTGTAATTTTGTGTTACAGTTTTTGCTTCATTTTGCCTATCCTTGGGAAGCCATCATTGGACTTTTGTTTTCTGATGTAATCGCATTATTTCTGTCAGAAACAATGTTCCTCGGTTCTTCACACGTTGTAATAGCGCCGTCTACAGTCACTAGACAAAGGGAAAGAGCACAAAACGAAATTAAATGTGCCATGAAAGGCTGCGGCACGAAACCCACTATTGTTGTGTTGCGCACTCAACAATCAACATGTCAACTTGGGAAAGAGATAACACCTCAAAGGGCTGTAGAAACAAATGAAATTCATCTAAATTTGAAGGATAATGATTATAATCTGAAAACAGTACATGGTTTGGTCTTTGTCCAAAATCGCAGTTTTGGTTTATGTTTAGTAGTACGCTACTACTTGAAAACTTATTTAGAACTATGTACCTTTCTCTTTATAGTCTGTTTCACTGCTTAGCTTGGTAGCATATCGCTGCTGCTGCATGGTGGTTGTTCCTTCTGCCGGAATGTTGAACTCTGTGGCAAGTACCTTCTTTGCAGCATCTTCATAAGAATTCTACGCAAATGATTGCGAGGAGATTTAAAGTAGTGGTGATGATCAATTAATAGTTTTTATTAAGCAGCTTTAGATCATTCAGCAGAATTAAACAAAGTTTTTAACTGGCAACCAGATTGGTGGTAGCCTAGCTATAAAATGATTTCGTTACGAGAAACCGTGCATGGAAAAATCAAACAAGGAATTGGGTATTGTTTTTGATAGTCAACCGTTCAAATTGCAACAACTCTTGCAAATTTATCATGTAGTTCTGTAGTAATGACTACTCCATTCGTCTTGTGTGTTTTGAGCAATTCAACAGCCATACGCTTGCAAGCTGAAAGGCATGTGTAACAATTGAGGTAAGTTTCTTTTACACAATTACAGTATATATTTTTAAAATGTCGCTTTGGAGAGATATTTTTTAGACGATTCAACGAGTAGTTTGCTTTTCATACAAACAAGATAATTATTAAATTCATTTTATAACTATGAAGTTACTTTCTAATATTTCTGCAGCTTACTTTCATACATCAAAAATCATAGGTTAGAAAATGTTAAGAAATCTATTTAGTAACGCTGAAATTTAAAAATGTTTTTTTAAGATGGTCAGACTGTATTTTGCATTTATCTTCATCAATGTGATACAGTATTTCATTCTATTGATATATGGATAATTGTACTCTCAAACATCATATTTAAATTTCCATGATCACCTTGCTTTGGTATTCTTGTGTTTCTTTTGCCTTCAGCATCTCCGGGGAGTCGGTGATGGAAGTGAATTGTCCCTGCAGTTTTGTTGCATCTTCCTTGTAAGCGATGCTGCTAAGATAAGTCGCAGCATCTCTCAACCTCTTAAACTCCGGATGATCAGGAACCAAAAGATATTTCTGCAGTCTTTCTTTTGCTGGTTGCTCGTAAACTGACTGGAATGGTTGTTTAGTGTAACACACTCAGACATATAAAAACGCATCATTCTTTCCAATGAAATGTAAGCTATTGGCTAACACAGTTATATCAAACGTGTCAAAAACTTACGAATACCGGTAGCATTAATGAAGTCAATTACGTTTTAACGTGTTGGTTACTATACTGTAAAACACTTAGCCTACACCAATATTATTGCATGAAAGTTACAGATATTTTGTTGCTGCAGTTTGGATGTTTAAAGTGTTTTATACTAGGCTCATATCTATCATTCTGCTTCCCCAATCGTTTCAATTGTTTAAGACAACAACGTTTCAAAACAGTAAGTCTCCCTGATGAGAAACAATGTCTGAATTACCCAAAATTAATCATTTATAAATCTATCACAATCATAGCATTCAAATTGAGTTGCCTTGACAAAGGTTCGCCATCCCTCTTATAATGCATAAGCAGAGTGAATTTCAGCCTTTGGATTGTTAGGTTTAAACATCACCATGTACAAAGAGTTTTCTTCCTGGCTGCCAGCACTAGGCTGAGTACTGAGTAGGCTACTTACTAGAACAGCGAGTGTTACGTTTCGGTAGCCTACCTACAACTGTGCAGCTAGCATTAACAAAACACACTGATCACTGTACTAGTAGCGAAGTGCTCAGCGCAGTACTGACAACCAAGAAGATCGCCTCTTCTACTTCTACTTTACTACACTTTAAACATCACGATAAGAATAATAATAGCGTTCAATCATCAATCATATTAAATTCTAAAACAATTCACTTCTTTGTATTCTATTTAAAGATGCGTTGGGGAATGGGGAGTAAACTTACTTTACTTGAAAGTTGACTATTTTTCAAAACTTGCTCAATTTGCGGTGTTAACGGCAGCGGTATGAGATTTCCTTTGTAGTAAGTTTCATATTCGTCGTGATATCTGCAATAATTGAGTTTAATTAGATGCCTGGTGCATATGTGTTCAGTGGCAAGCTTCTCTTTAAAATTTCCACTGAATGCAATGACATTTGTACTGTACCTTATAGTCAGTATTTAGGCCTACTTCATAGCAATGGTTTTTAACCTTTTTTGTACTGCGGCACACCAACGAATTCCGAAATCTACCGCTGCACATTGATTTACTGCTCTTGTTTTAACATCACTTTTTACTAACTTTTTGATCGATGCTGCTGCTATGAACACAACTTGACAGCAATCACTTTTACACAGATTTATTTTAATTAAATCATAAATCCTACTCACTTCTTGTCACTGATAGCTCCCGTTACACTTTTGACATGCTCATTGATATTATCCGGTTGGTATACACATGTCAGCCTTTTACCGCTCTCCAAACCATAATTGATCTGAAAATAATTCTCTGTTCAACAGTCTGATTTAGTTTTATAAGGTAAAAATATTTGCTCAATTGTCGTGCGCTCCTCAAACCCACTCTCAGTTTTGCATTCATGATATTAGTTGTGTGCCAACACAGTACAACTTCATGTGCGGTTATTGGAGACGATATCAACAAACTTACATCACTGATAAGCTCTTGTGCTTGTTTGTGAGTTTTTAGCCAAGGAGTGTCGGAAACCTGAATAACTTTTCCACGTGACAAAATTAAATCTTGTTTGTAGACATTCTGAAATGGAAAATTGTTTAAAAAATTAAAAAAATTAATTATTTAATAAATTAATTAAAAAGGAAATTTTCTATTTTGTATGTTTTCTATTTTTATAAGTTGGCATATCCCACAAAGTTGACATATTTATGGTGAAAATGCTTCTTATACTATGCAATTGTGCAATTAATTCATAATGTAAAACAGAAACAAACTAACATCACTAATATAATCAGGAAGAGTTCTAAGATGGTTCATTTGAAGAGAGTCTTTGTACGAATCATATGGTTGTCCCTTCTCCGAATTGTATCTATCTTTGTATGTCACCTTCAAATCAAAAGAGCAGTTTAACAAAAGAAATGAACCTACTAACCGAAGTCATTAATTATAGCTCACTTGTAGACACAGTATCTGTATGAACACGACTTTTGAATAAAGCGTAAAAAAATATCTCCAATAAAAATTGCTGCACCAATCCATTATTCTCCATCCCGAGAGCTCTTTTTGAGGTCACATATGCCTTCCTTATATTTAATTTTAATATCGAAAAAAGTGATGATAAGTCAAGAGAACACAGTTGTAAAAGCAATAAATTTGTTGATGAAAGGATACTATCTCACATCGCTTAGTATTTGGTGAGCATTCTTGGCATTGATGTAAGCAGGGGTGGCTATATCTAAGTGATATTTGTCTTTGATTTTTTCATAGTTGCTTTTGTAGCGCTGGTTGCTCAATAGATCTTGCATGTTCTTTGTGTGTACTGCGAAAGGTAGATCTTTTATACTCTTGATCAGCGTTCCCCTTCCTTGGTACGGTTGCCTGTAGTTCAACTGTAAAAATGAATAAATCCTATTTAAACCACGAGCAGTTTTCTTTTCGAAAGACGATCACAACAGCATAATGTTTCATAATACTGCAATACTGACTTTCGATCCATCTTCTCTGCAATGCTCACTATGAATACGCAAAACAAAACCATGCAAGTGCCGGAGAATAAATTACAAAAAACGGAAAAATAGACACCACTTCATGGTTTAGTTAAATATTGCTAAATAATAAAATCATATAAATTAATAGCCTAAGGTATGTAATTTCAACCAAATAGTTTTGAAATAACACGAAATAGTATGCTTAGAAATTAAGAGGCGAGATTAATGTGAAAAACTTATGGAGAAGATGAGGAAAACTAGAGGAAGTGCCATTAAATAGAAAGTGTACGTTTCCTAAGTAAAATTGTTGAAAAAAATGAAGAGGAAAATGAAAACAAAAAATGCTGAGAGGAAGACTCAAACGGAGATGGAGTAAATGTGCAATTCAGAGGATGAACAATGAGATTTTAAAAGGAGAGAAAGTATACGTTTGAGCGTTGCAGAAAAAGAAAATCCCCACTGAGTTGCCTAATACGTGAGATTTAAACAGGATTGAAAGCTTGTTAGCTTAACAATATTAGATGTCTTTTTTATCTGTTAAATGCTTTAGCTATGCAAAAACTACTTTTTCGAATGAACTTACTTCTGATAATATGTCAGTGGCTTTAATGGTTTGCTGAAAATCTGGCTGGTCGATGGAAAGAGTGAATGAGTTTTTGTTTTCCGCGGCATCTTTTGTGTAGTTAATCTGTAAATTAGGCGATTATATTAGATTTGTAACACTACCTTACTTAGCAATGAGAAACAAAATTAGAGCTTGTCAATTTGCTCAAGCAGGAGTTAGATAGATAGATGATGTAATGCAATGGAATATCAAACGCCAGTCAGTCAATGAACATTCGAATATTTCTACTTTTAAGGTTGTAACTGAAATGTTATTTTACCACCAACAAATAATAACACTGGTCAACAAAATGAGAAAAAATTTTTTTGGCAAGACATCTAAGAGTGTTTTCTGGGGTTTTCAAGGTCGCTGATTACGAATATGACATTGGTTTTACCAGATTGACTCTAGTTTAGAAGATACCTATACCCCTAGATTAGCCCAAATTAGTGTATTTACCTGTATTAACCCCCTAAACATCTCACCAAGAAGGACTTAAATCTTATCAATTTTGTTTCATATAACACAATAATTAGGAACGAAAGCTAATTTAAAAAGTACTATAAAGTCCTACATTCCTTCCTACATTTTGCTCCTCTACCAATTGGACATTCTACCATGATGAAAGAGGAATATGATGTCATCAAACTTGTCCTTGAAAAGCTTGACTACAATACTCATAAATGGCTCATCTGTGTTGACATACAAATGGTCGATTTTCTAATTGGTCAACAAAGTGGATATACCAAGTATCCTTGCTCCCTGTGTTTGTTGGACAGCAGGGCGAGAACCCAGCACTGGCGCAAGAAAAACTGGCCAGAACGCACCAGTCTTCAAGTTGTGACAGCCAATGTAATCAATGAACCTTTAGTTCCCAGGAATAGAATTGTATTTCCTCCTCTGCACATCAAATTAGGGTTAATGAAGCAGTTCGTCAAAGCATTAAACAAGGAGGAGAATTGCTTTAAATACATTTGCAGTCAATTTCCAGGACTCTCCGATGCAAAAGCTTAAAGCTGGTGTCTTTCATGGACCTCAGATTCGGACGTTGATGAAAGATTTGGATTTCACCAGTCAAATGAACAGCAATGAACTCACTGCATGAAACTCCTTCAAGGATGTAGTACAAAACTTCTTGGGGAATCACAAAGCACCTAATTACAGAGAATTAGTTTGGAAGATGTTATCTGCATTTGGAAAACTTGGAGCTAACATGAGCATTAACGTTCACTTCCTATTCAGCCACCCTGACAAATTTCCTGACAATCTTGGTAATTACAGTGAGGAGCAGAGGGAAAGGTTCCACCAAGACATCAAGACAATGGAAGAAAGATATCAGGGCAGATGGAATGAGCACATAGGCCTAATGGCAGACTATTGCTGCAACCTGTTGAGAAACTGCCCAAAAGTTTCTCACAAGCGAAAATCTTACAAGAGACATTTTTTCGGCGCAAATTAGTTAATAGTTTTAATCTTATTGTATTTCATACCATTGTTTTCAATTAACAATGAAAAAGATAATGTGGTTCCTTTTATCTAAATTTTATGATACAAAGTTGATAGACTGATTTAATGCAACATTTTTTAGTGTTTTATGTACTTACACTACTGTATATGATTGTGTACTTTGTGTAACCTACTGTATATGACATCGGTAACATCAAATTTTGAAGTATGACAAATCTAATATTCCTAAAAATTTCGTGATGTTGCTGTATTTAAACTTAAAACTGTCTTTATTGTTCACAATTGACCATTTAATTGCATTTCTGAAATATCTAATATGGTTAAACTGTTTTTTTGATCTAGCGCATAAGGCTCAAGTATAAGATTTTGGTCAAAATGACCCTATGCGATATCTCCTAAACTAGAGCCAATTCGGGAAAACTAAGGCCATATTCGGAATCAGCGCCCTTCAAAACCCCCAAAAACACTCTAACTTTGTCTGCTAAAAAAATTGTGTTGACCAGTGTAATCAATCAGTCCCTACTGAGCAACGACTAATAACAGGTTCGCTTCTCCCCAGCAATAAATATTTCAAATCTTACTAAGATTTCGTCAACCTCTTCAGGACTTCACAACTATTCTTTATGCTGAAAAATGCGCTGTCATTTATGATCTCAGCGATTGTATCATAAATTTCCAGAATGCACTATCGCATTACGTCAAAGTTAATAATTCTTCCAGCTAAAATCCACATCATGTAACAAGTCTATGACGTCCCAGCACAAAATTTTGGACAAAATTAGTTTAACCAGTCTTGCCGTCATAGAAAGTTTTTCCCAATTTTAGGAAATTTCAAGGTCGTTGGCATAAAAATTTGGATCTTAGGAAATTTCCAGGTACTGGAAAGTTTTAGCGTGAAGCGAGGCTTGCGTTAGAAGCCTGGAAAAACTGCGTCATAGAAAGGAACACCTTTTTTAGTAATTACAAAAAAATTGATGAAAAAACAGCCTTCAAATCAAATGAACACCCGGACACCATTGACATAGTTTATCCAATTACCCCTGTCCCTCATCGAATTTGACAGTTCATGTATCTATGATCCAGTGTCGTGTTGTTAATCAAAGTTTTTTTTACCGACTCTTTCTTTCAATGCCATGTTTTGGTCACAGAGAAGAATATTAAACTACAATTTCTTATTATTTCTAAAGGCAGTAATCTATTAACTGCTATGTTTGTCTTCTGATCGTATCAGTGAGAGGTGACATGTCACCGTAGAGATTTTTAGTGGTGAAGTGCTGCTCCTAGCTAATGATGAGTGCCTTTCTTATAAGTCTGGTAGCTTATGGCAGTCAGGCGGTTACTTTTAGAACAACTTATTGTCAATGACAGTAAAACCTACACAATTGAAATACGGTAAGATGCATTTAAAGCGAAGAATTAGGCCTGCTACTTTGGCATGTATGTATAATGTATATAGATGTTCAAAATATGTTGCTAGTCTTTGTGTTTTTACTTGTTTTTTTTTAAATTAGTTGTAGTAAGCATTTCAATAGTAGGCTATTTCATTAGTTTTAGTATTCAATAAGCAGTATATAGAACTGTGAAAGAGAAAATGTAAGCAACTGTATTGCCACTAATAAGCCAGTTATACGTAATTTAGATAAGTTTTAACTTAGTTTTGTGATTAGTTATATACTGTTGTAAGGGATATAATTAATCAATATGAGTGAATGTTCTTTAAAGCTGATTTGAAAGTCTGCAGTTGTGTCACCTGCCAAAGGTTAACTTATACATGTAGGCCTACATTACTGTTTATTTCAAATTTGCACAAGTTCAAAACTCTATTTCGGTATTCAAGTTTTTTACAGATTGTTTACAAAAAAAAAAAATGAAAAAAAGGTGCTCTTCATTTCTGCTTTTTATATATTATTTTTAGTCAAACTATCAAACATTTTATTACAAACACTGACAAATAAGGACAAGATAAGTGTTTTTCATTAAATGTAAGCTCACCTTGCTTTGTAACTTTGATGCTTTTGCTTGTGTTTCATAAAGAGGTGTTACGAAATACGGAAAGTAATATATGCCTTTTTCGTTCTCATAAGCCTCTGTATATTTGTAGTCACTCAGAACATCTTTAAGCTAAAATAAGCATACAGTTAGAGTGTTGTAAGCCTAACAACTGCAACAGTAGTGAGTAATAGCAAATAAAAGTATTTCTGTTGATCCAATAACATAACCAGGGTTTACAGCACCCGGGGACAATGAGACTTTTGCGAATCTTAGCATCGTATCTGTCATTGTCTTTAAATCATTACTTGTTGTGCTTCCATCCATGTTCATGTGTAATCTACTCGGACATTTCTTCTCTGGGCAATACAATTTTATTTTTTTGGAATGCTCGATCTGTTTTGTTGTGTAACCTTTTCCGTGGACGTCGTTGCTATAATAGCATCTTGACTGGAAGCCAAACGCTAGGCCCCATCTTGCACCGCAAACACGATTGCCATATTGACTGTGTTAACGCCAAATTTTAGAAATTTGAGCGTTTTTTAATGCCTTTGGAAGGCTACTTTGAATTTGGCATTTTGATATATTATTGGCGTTTTTTTTTTTCAGCATTGTAAATAATTAAAAAAAACTGTGCTTTATCAATGCACGGTTGCTTGTATACAAAACATCAGGTTTGAAAGGCAACTTTTCACGAATTTTAATGATGCTTTTCATAATATTGCATTATGGGCTGATTTTGTCAACAGCAAGATTGCTACCATAGCCTAAGGCAGTGGTTCTCAAGCTTTTGGTTGTCACGGATCCCTTTAGACAAATTATTAATTCTGCGGACCCCTACCTAAATTTTGCCTCAACTACTGTACTGTGTCATATTGTATTGCCGCTATGACTCCTGCGGCAAATATCAGGTTAAACAGTTACTCAAATAAGAAAATAAATGAATTGTTCAAGAAATGTCAGCAGTATTTAAAAGTGCCATGCCGAAACTTTTTCAACGTAAGCAAATTTAATGAGAGGGCTGTTGTTGCCTTTACTGAACTAAACGATTGAACTGTGGTTGAGTTTTTGACAATGCAACACGCATGTCATCTTCTACGTCCAGGCGATTTCGATGTTTAGATTTTATTGTAACAAGAGCTGAGAATCCTGCTTTGCAAAGGTTAAGTGGTTATGAATGGTAACAAAACAATAATCGCTTGCTTTGCCAAGAATGGGTAGGTTTGCAGTTGTGAGCACCAAAATTCTTTCACAGTTTTTGAATGAAATTCAATGCGTAATAACTGTTTTAATCTCAAATCAATTAGGCCATCTTTACTGAGATCGTCATCGCTAATGTTGTTCAAGTCAAAAAGAAAAGGATTTCGAATCCATGTTTCAACTTCGTTCGGCAGGTGTTCTAAATTAAAATAACGTCGAAATGACATTTGCAGGGTTTCCAAGTGTGCGCAAAATTTTTCTCTCATAGAGATCAAAAGAGTACATTCTCTTTGAGTTTCATCCATCAAGATAAGATCTTCTAACATTGGAAAGTTAGCGTAATTACCTGCTTTCAATCTGCGTTTCCAAACCGGCAACTTGGCTAAAAACGCCTTTAGTTTTTCAGCTGCATCAATTATTGTCACACCTGGTCTTTGATTATGCCATGCAATGCCTTGATTAACATTTTTAATATGACCCAAAATATCGGCTAAGTAGGCCATGCCGTATAGAAAACTTTTACTCTCAAATAATTTTGAGAGTGGACTTTCTTTCGCTTTCAAAAGAGTTGATAGCCTACCTCATTTTTTAGCTCCTGTAGTCGTTTTAAAACTTTTCCTCTAGATAACAAACGTAGGCTACCTCAAAATGATACAAAAGTACTTCGTAATCTGACCCTACTTCTTGACAGAGCGCTTTAAAAGTACGGTATACTTGACACATTTGCATTTAAACAGAGAAATAAAAGTAAAAAGATCGCTTTTCTTCTTTTTTTCCAAAATTCATCAAGGTAATCACGGACCCCAAAGTGCTTTCTCACGGACCCCCAAGGGGTCTACGAACCCCAGGTTGGGAACCACTGGCCTAAGGTGTTGCGATCGTGTCATATTTTAATCTGAAAGTGTATTAAAAAAACGTCAAATTTATAAAAATTTGGCGTTATAACCGCCAATATGGCAATCTTGATTGCCATGCCAGATGAGGCCTAGCGTTTGGCTTCCAGTCCAGAATGATGCTATCATAGGGACATCCACTCCTTTTCTCTATCATTTTGTATTTGACCAACGTTAAGCAGTTTTCTCAGATATTTGGGCTGTTTTTTGTAGTACAATATCGATTTTCTCTAGTATTTCTTATTTAATGCAGAATTAGTTTCTTTCAAACGCTTGACAAGGGCAGGACAAGGGCTAGCTGTATAGCCGAAAACGTTTGCTATCTCGCTTTTTTTCATCATGTTAAATGCCGTGTTGTTGTTGAGTTGCGTCTGCTTAGGATGTGGTCAAAGACGGTTCGTTTCGAACAGCTATCGATGTTATGAGAACATTTCAATGTATTTCTTTTTATTTGAGATTAGTGTTAGGTTTAGGCTACCATGCATTTAGTACGCTGACACTGTCAGAACTATCCTTATTTCTTGTTAAGTTTTCAAACTATTTTTAATCTTTTTCTCGTTCTTTGGCTCATTGGTAGCCTATTATGTTAGTTGGTGCTTTTTCTGCCAAGATATGTTGATGACTAAACATGAAATTGCAACGTGCTATAACAATACGCTGAGCTTGTTAAACCTACCTTTTTGGCAAATTGAGACTGCGGAAGTTCTCCGAAGCAAGCAAAGTATTCTTTATGTAATGCTGCTTCACTTTTGCCTTGTTGCTTGTACTGAATCTAAAAGTACATCGCATTTAAAAACGGTACTTAACAAGTAGAAAGTTTAAACTTGGACACAGGGACTTAAGGTTTAAAAATAGTAAAACAAGAGCAAACTTTTATTATATAACTACATTACCCTTTCAACATAGATCATCGCTATACAGTACTTTGAGGGTTGACAATTAATCATAGGTGTGCAGTGCACTTGTAAATTGAAAAATAGTTTGCTTTTGTATTTAAAATGGAAAGTTGTTTGTAGCAACATATTATGAAAAACGTCAATCATACGTCGCTTTGTAGTTCGGTAGCAAGTTTATTCTGTTTGATCTGTAAAGAATCCTTCAGCTTGCATGGGAGACCGATATCATTCCTCTCGTGGTCCTTTCGATAATTAATCTGCAGTAAAGTGCAATGATATTTGTTTGCATGTCGACGTTTCCTGTGTTTATATTTTGGAGTAATAAGAGCCATCCCAAGTACAAAGGCATGGCTTTTCCTTTTATACATCGTTATCGTGATCTAGGCCTATTCGTCCAGTCCGTCCCGTTAGCGCAGTGGTTACGCGCGGCTCAAGATCATGCGGCGCAAGTTCGAATCTCGGAGTGTGCGCTTGAGCAACGCACGTTAAGAAAACAACGCATCAACACTTCAACAATCGGAAAGCTTCAGTTTGCCAATCCCGGTAACCGGCCCTGCCTGAAAAGCCTCTACAAGTATGCGAAACTACCAGGAATAACCAATCAAGGCTTTGTCAGTCCGAGGATAAAGATTCAAAACCAAACCAATGCGGTATAGGATTGTAAGCAAGTATTTTGGAGGGCGACAAACTCTGCCTGACTTTTCACTGCATTTGTGGCGCACTAACTATGGAATGGGCGAGAAATGGTTTCGCATAAAGCTCGAGATTGTTTGTGAAAAATAATCTATAGGAAGCTGTTAAGAGAAATACCTAAAGAATTGGAGTATGATAAAAACCAAAACTAATATTAGTGTGGTGCCTGAAACGATTTTCTATGACGCATTATTTGTCAAAACTCACCGGGCTGATCTTGGAGCCTACATCTTGCACATGTTTAATATGCGGGGTCGTTGCCAAAGCAGCAAAAGCGGGAGGATATTGTGAATCGTCCTTGTGCTTCTCCTTGTAAACGTTCTCACTTACAATCTAAACATGTGAATAGCATTGTAAGCGAATGAAAAGAAGGGAAAAGCCACAAAAAACAATAATTATTTGTACTAGTTTATCCTACTTTGACGACAAAGTGAATCAGTAAATGGATGTGTAAATGTTTTACACAAACATGTTAATGGTACATTAAAACCAATATTGTAACAACAGTTCCGCTATAGCAAAGTTAACGGTAGGTTTCTCTGCATCAGCAATTTGCGTCTGCTACTATTTGGTGAGTCCGATTCGGTGAGTCCGATTCGGTGAGTTCCTAACCTCTAACCCCTAACCCCTAATCCTAAAACGGCAATGATAATTAGGCTACGGTACCCGAGAATTTAAAAAAAAATTCAAAAAATCACTGAATAGGGATCGGACTCACCGAAACGGGCCATTCCGCAGCAATTTATCTACTACTGAAAATCTGTTCAACAACATAGTTTTTTTTATGAAGATAGGCTAATAAGAGTTTGTTCAATTCATCACTGCGCTACATCAAAACTCTCTTGTAAAACTTTAAAATATTGAAACCTGGGGGCAGACGCTTTGTTCACTGTGCCTACCATTGTTAATGCACGTTAAGTAGGCCTAATATGGTCAAAGTGGCAATCCGTAACCTGAAGTCAGCTTTGACACGCTACAGTAGTAAGATGTTAAGCACTAATAATAATTTCTACGATACTGTATGAATGGAAGAATAGGTTCCTCGCACACACCTTTGTTGTTTCTTGAGCCTTTGAAATAGAAGGCGTGATAACATTACAGGCTTGGCCTTTGGAATCTTCGTATGCCAGTTTGTATTTGATCTAAAATTAAAATGTTTTTTTTATCAAGTGATTGAAAGTTTTATGCTAAACTTGAAACGAGGTCTAATTACTAGGCCTAGTGTACTGTATTTACAAATCAAAACAAACAATACGTTTTGGTTTTAAAACGAGACTTTGACTCAATGTTGGAAAACGTTGTTGATCGCAACACAATAAACGAAGCAGGAAAAATGAAAATTTTGGATATTTGTCATATTTATTTATTTTTTAACAATGCTAGTTTGATGAAATAAAATACAAGAAAAACTTTTTCTTTTGTCATTGCTATTATATTTCAAATATCAATAATTAAGTATTGGGATAAATCAAATATCGCTAAGTTTGTTGATTGTCCGATTGAGGGAACGTTTATATTCGGACACAAAAATCATCTGTTGAGCTTACTTCTAGAAGCTTTAAATACATTCGAAAATATTCTATATCATTGATGAATGCCGATGAAATGTGCTGCTTAACAACATACCTCAGCAGTTGTTATTTTCTTGCATTTTACCATCACTTTATTTACCTTTACAAAGCTCAATCCTTATACATTATGGTATACGAGTAGACAGTTTCTGCGAAAAAATTCTCATACATATTGGCTATCCTCTAACGTGATGTCTTGCTTTAGTTACGTAACTTAACTATGTTCATTTATAGACAGAATGCATTGTAAGTATTTACTTCACTGGCCAGCTCGTTAGCTTCTTTAGCTTTCAGAGCAACCGGGGTGTTGGTCGCTTCATTGCTCATCCAGTCATGTTGGTCTTTCGTTCCTTCTCTGTATTTTGTCTTAAAGTGCATTGCTAGTGTTAGAATTGATCATTAAAATCATAAATGCTTTGCAAAGTTCGGTTTGAGTCTATATTAAATTTAAAGCTTTACTGACTGGTGTGAAAATTAATTTTTTGTAGGCTATTATTGAAATAAACAAACTATTCTTTGAGATGTTGGCAAAATAGGCAAACAAACTGTTTTATTTATCTAAAAGATTTTAAGTTATCCTTCCAAAGGTATTTTCCACCTCTATACAATTGACTGGGTAGAGAGTAATAAAAACAATGAAGTTGAATCATATTTAATGAACATACAATTGAAGCTTTAAAAGTTTGTTTGAAGCCATTTCATAATTCAACAGTATGAGATCTTTCATGGAAAACTTGTTGTCTTTCATATTGCAATAATTTCACTTATACGACAATGAAAATGCCATGAAAAATAAAGTCTATACCTCGCTCTGCAAAGTTAACATTTCTTTAGCATGAAGTATTTGAGGAGTCTGGTCTGTAGTCAGGCCATGACCCTTCACGTGTTTTTCCAAATCTTGCCGATAAATATTCTAAATTAAGTATTATGATTAAAGTTTAAAAATTAATTTACAAGTAATTTAACTTAGTTGCATGATTAAGATATTCAACTCACAAAAACTACAAATTTCCTCTAAAATAAAAGTAGCAAGGAAAAAAAGACAAATGCAGTGCACTTATTAATATGACTAAAGAGAAATATTAAGATGCATGTTTACGGTTTTCACAACTTGCGATCATGTTGCGTGGACAAGGTTAAGGACTTTATGTGCTAATTTTCAATAATTGAATTCAATCGTCTAAGAATCTTACTTTTCTACAACTGTATTCAAGATACCTTTGATCAGTTGTCTATTGGCTTAGGTATTGGAGAAAGAGAGCTTTTTCGAAAATTAATGCAGTCAGCTCAGCTTAATCGGGACCAAACCAAATATAGGTCCGATTAAACGAGGAGAACAATTTCTACAAATTTTGTTCCATTTTTAGTAATATACTAATTGATATTCCACTAATCTCAGCTAACTTCTAATGTGAAGTGAAGGCTGTTTTTGATTTTATTAAAAAAAATTCTTTAAGTGTTCGATCGACGGGAATTTTTGTTGCGTTTGGAGTCATTTATATTTAGGCGCTATAAGTAGTCTTTCATTTTACTGCAGAGTACTTCATTCGGCCCTGCATCAGTTATACTCTAATTCTCTTAGTTGGCAATCGATCTTTAAACGGGTTAACATTGACTCGAATCGCAAAAGATACGTATAAAAGCAATAAACGATAGGCTACACATTAGGATGTTTCATTTTTTCACGATTTTTGAAATTGAAAATGCTTGGGGTCTAATCAGATCGGATTTTGGCCACAAACAGCCGATCCAAAATATTTTTTCGATCGGACGACTTTTAGAGGGTGCGCGGCCCCCCCAAAGTTTGAAAATTTGAAGCGTGGGAAAATTTGCAGGAAATATGCGATATCTCGGTAACGGAAGGAGATAGGAAGACGGGCAAGGTGTCAACTTGTTCGGAATGGCCAACTTCCTATCTGCGCTTAATACATTTTGCTACCCTATCTGCAACGAAAAAAAAGTTAATTGCGAAAAACTGTTTTTTTCATATTTTTGATGTTTTCTTCACAGTTCTACAGAAGCAAAACCCTTCCAGTAATTGCAGTGATGACAAATGACATTTTTTACGAACAACAGGTTTTGTTAAATGTACTATGAATGACTTAACAATGCAGGTGGACGACTTGTAGAATATTATACTGTGCTTTTTAAGTTTTCAGAACTACATTCTTGTTCGAGTTTGTAGTAAGAAGATTTGTAATGTATAGGGTTGTTTTGAGAAGCTCTCGTTGCAGATTGAGTCGATGTCATTCGCCATCTGCGGTTTTAATTTACCACGGATTGTCATTGCAGGTGTTAAGATTTAAGTATTGGCTATTTGTACCCAGAAGTAGTTAGTTCAATTGCTATTATGCCAGAAACAAGACTTGACGCCAGTGAGACATTGCAGAAATTTGAAAAGCTGCCAGGGAATGTATTACCCACAAACATAAGCGTTCTTCAGTCTTCACCACTACAATTTTTTATGCAAGCAATGCAGTGAAACGAACCCCAAGTTCTTTAAGAAGCCTCCATGTTTTGCTGATGTCAAGGGACAGTTGATAAATGATATAGTTCATGTTTGGGTTAGGGCCAGCCTTCCGGTGATAAGCATCATTCGAGTTGAGACCAGGTTAAAACTGCTCATAAACAAATTTAAGGCAATCAAGAAAAGAAAACAGCCACAGACGGGAGCGACAGAAGGTGTACTCCATGAGCTGTTTGATATCTGCAAGTGTAAATGTGCCATTCCATCACAGGTGAAGTTTTACAACGGCAGACTTTCTTGTAGCTGTCAATGGATGCACCGTATCCCAGAAGAGGAGGTTGAGTTTTTGCAAGATCAAAGGTCTGCCAGAAAGATGTTTATTACTGCATCTCGCGACAGATCTTTTACTAGGGTAAAAAATATGAGTCATCAGAGTTCTTACCAGCAAAAGTTACCAAGTGAAGATGAACCATCTTGCTCTTATTCAACCAGCTCAGAAACTTCCAGCCTGGTAGCACAGGAGAGGCTAAGGCGAAGACCTGCATATATGATTACACCTGATATAACCGTTTCCAGCAGTGAGTCTTCGGAAGATGAGACACGAAGCTTAATTCTTGATCCTGATTTCGCCAACAATCTGACCAGTTCTTTAAGCTGTACCAGTTTCTTTAAGCTGTATGTTAGCTGACCGGCGAAACTCTTCTATTCGCCAACAATCTGACCAGTTGCTTGCATGTGCTGGTGACGATATTGCTGCCTCACCGACTACCGTGTATAGATGTAGGGGGGAAACAAGAAAGCTGTGTTTAGAAGAATGTGATGATGACATCTCTGCTTCCAATTTTCTGCAGCTTCATTATGATGGTCGAAATGTGAATGGTATGGATCGTTATGTGTTTTTGGCTCAAACGTATGATCAAGCAAAGAACAAAACTATGGCAAGAGTTATCGGAGTAAAGTCTTTTTTCAAGGAAATTTCTGTTAATAGTGAAGCTGTCTTTAATGCGATTATTGGTGCATGTGGTGAAAATCTTTCCAAAGTATACTCGATCATGAGTGATACAGCGAGATTGAACACGGGCAAAAAAAGTGGTGTTAATAAACGAGTGACTGATTACATCATCGAGAATATTGGACATTAAATACATTTTCCATGTAAATGAAATTTACTTGTCTCACGTAATTGCTGAGGTTGAAGGAAAAAGCAAGGGTCCAGGTGCAATGCAAGAAGGCGCACTACTCAACAAAATTAAGTGGATTACAAAATGTAACTTAGAAAATCTCATCGCCAGGAACAACATTGATGTCCAAATCACACCCATAGCTGCTTTCCACCTCAGAAGCAAAATTGAATGGTTTTCAGATCAAAAACGCTGGTGTTCACCGTTCACATGGTGTATGACTCTTGATTTGCACAGCCACGTCAATGTCAACTGTTTTGTTTAATTACTCTGTGTTGGTAGCTTATGCTGAAACGTTTACATGTGAGAGACACTTGCGATAGGAGATGACGGTATTCTAAGCCTGGGGTCACCAAACTTTTTTCTCTGAGGGCCGGATTGCTGCGAGATTAACAGCTGCGGGCCGGATGCAAATTGCAAAAAGATATAGGCTACAACTATTTTGAATCTCCATTGACTTGAATTGAGCACAATAAATAACAAAGTCAGCGGTAGAATAGCAAAGTTGTGATGAAAATCGAAAGGTTGCTGGAAAAGTTATCCTCTGCTGTGATACAGTAGGCTACAGGGCATCGTGCTCTTGAAAAAACATTTACATCTTTCCAAATTTGACCTAGGCTGTCCCCATTTGTGGTGGCCTAATGATAAAAACAATGATAAAAAAACGATAAAAAACAGTTGTAGTGCAGCTGTTATTTCCACAGCACGTAGCCGGCCGGATGAAATCAGTTCGCGGGCCGGTTCTGGCCCGCGGGCCATAGTTTGGTGACCCCTGTTCTAAGCCAATCGTGAAAGGAAGTCCATTGTTGTGTAAAATTCGATGCACACTTGTACCCTATGCCATAGCACATGTTTGTTGCTCTCTATAACTTGTAATCACTGTAGTTACTGGTTCCAAGGGTTTTGCTTCTGCAGAACAAAACATCAAAAATATGAAAAAAAACAGTTTTTTGCAATTAACTTTTTTTTCGTTGCAGATAGGGTAGCAAAATGTATTAAACGCAGATAGGAAGTTGGCCATTCTGCACAAGTTGACACCTTACACGTCTTCCTATCACTTTCCGTTACCGAGATATCGCATATTTCCTGCAAATTTTCCCACGCTCAAATTTTCAAACTTTGGGGGGGGCCGCGCACCCTCTAAAAGTCGTCCAATCGAAAAAATATTTTGGATCGGCTGTTTGTGGCCAAAATCCGATCTGATTAGACCCCAAGCATTTTTGATTTCAAAAATCGTGAAAAAATGAAACATCCTACTACACATAC
Source organism: Aplidium turbinatum (assembly GCF_918807975.1). NCBI lineage: Eukaryota > Metazoa > Chordata > Ascidiacea > Aplousobranchia > Polyclinidae > Aplidium > Aplidium turbinatum. The sequence goes on along the minus strand of NC_137475.1, from coordinate 26,513,164 downwards.
AGGCCTATTTTGGGCGGATTTTGGTCCGTTTAAACGAGGTAGTGGTGCAAGTCAGCTGGTAAATTTATAAAGATAAAGTGGATTTGGATTAGAGACTATCAAATAATGGTCCGAATAAATGTGGGCTGATTAAGCGGATGGACAATGAATACAGCTTCCACGTAGCCTACTTTTGTTTAGTTTCTAGAACAAATCCAAATTTGATGACCTCATGTTTCATAGTAGCCTACCCATCTACAACATAATGAAACATATTTTTAGTCGCACTATTTGTAGTGTAAGTGAAGGCATTGTAAACGAGAGTTAGGAACCCAGTTTTAAATATTTGGAGGTCAAATTTAATCGTCTTTGCAATATCTTCTTGTAAAAATCTTTTTCCTCATTTGATTCATATAGAAACAGATGCTTTCATCGACGTTGTATCATAGTTTTATTCAAAAGAACTGCGACAAGTTTTGTACTTTGATTATTCTCTTGTGTTTGAACATAAGCCATTCTGTCGTCTGCCGCTTATGCACCACAAACTATATCAAAAGATTTCTGAATTTCAGCGGATTGGTAAGTTGACCCAAGTTTCGAATCGGATTTAAGGTAATTTTTGTGATGCAGCACCATCATAAAATAGTTTTAATAAGATTATTGACAAACGTATTGATGTTACAATGCTTTTTGAAATCTACTTACGTCACTTTGTAGTTTCTGTTGCTTTTGCAGCCTGATGTTTTCAGGCGTGTCAGCTACAGGAATAAGTTGGCCCTTTTGTTCATATAGGTCACGCTTGTAGCAGCTCTGGAAATAAAAATCAAACCGCTTGGTTAAAAGTATTGTACAGTCAGTGGCTCCGAGAGGGGGGGAAGTCGGGCCAGTTTCCCCCCTAGCAAAACATTGTAAAGGAACAACGAGTAGGTTTTTGTTTTTGCATTTTTGAGGGGGGCCCATTTTTAGTACAAAAGTAAAAATGTACCAACTAAATAATCAACAAATTCTTCAATTAAGTGCGTAGTTCCAAGTATTTCTCAATCATTGTAAATGTCACTCTCGATGCTTCTCATCAAGAACAAATCATTTTCGTGTTAAGGTAGGCGATGTTGAACAGCTTCAAGACGTAAAATCTGAAGCTGAAATGATTGTATCACTGAACGGTTTCGATTGTATTGATAGTTTCATTTTGAAAACTGGTGCTGTTTTAGCTAAGCGGGAACTATTTTTGCTTGACAACTGAACCTTAACTTCAAAATCTGCATTGGCCAGGCATAGGATGTTGTATCCAACATAAGTTATCTGGGAAAGTTAAAGGTATCAGTCCAAGCACGATTAAAGAAAGTAAATCCTGTATATTTTTTGTTTATGGATCATCATCATCATCAGTCATCATCTCCGCCTGCAGCAGATTGCGCATCAACATGAGTTATTTGCTTCCAAGAATGGCGATTTTGAGCCAGCTCGCCCAGTCTCGTCAAGTTGAGTCCGGTTCATGATTGGATGTTGTCTTGCCATCGTTTTGGTTGTCTGCCACGTTTTCTTTTTCCTTCTACTTTTCCTTCTGTGCAAACTTTGCTGATTCCGAATTGTGATCTTTTAGTGTGGCCGAACAGTTTTAAAACTTTTGATTTTATTATTGCTGCAATTGGATGTAATTTTGTCATAGTTAAAAAACCTTCTGTTTTCGTGTGGTCAAGTAGCCTTTTGTTGGTCATGCTTCTCATGATGTGATTTTGGAAGGTAGTGAGTTTTTTCTTTATTTGAGTTTTTTGTTTATGGATGTTGTTGCTTAGGCTAAATCTAGTTGGAATTCATAATGTTGCCTACAGACAGCGTTGTTCAAATGTCGTATCATTTTGGAGTAATTGATTATCTGTAAGCTTGTGGCATCTTTAAAGTTATAGCCCAGTCAGAGGGAAAATTCTGAAAAATCTAAAGAAAGCTGTCCTATCATCTTGCAAAGAAAATTGACTTCGAGAGGGTAATCAAGGCGTGGTGCAGTCAAACCCAATGCTTTACATTACCCTTTTGAAATTGAAGCTCTAAAGACGTTTCTTAAATGCATCAAGTTGGAACCAACAAGAGCTTGATCGGAAGCTGAGTCAATGCTGAAGTAGCCTACGACTAGCAGTTTTAAATTTGTGACTGCTTTGCATTATGTGGATTACGGTCCTAAACAAGATTCACTGATGAATTTAATGAAATTAAAGGAAGATGTAATCTAAGTAAGAAGATTGAGCTGAGAAGCTGAGAAGAGTAGGCTACTACTCGCAAGCTAAAATTGCAGTGGCAATTATAAATTCAAAAGAAAATGATTTTCTTTTCCTGAGGACAAAACGCTTTTATAACTCCACTTAAAGTGCCTCTGACAGGTAAATAAATTCGCTAAATTTACCTAAGATACCAAAAAGATGACACTAACAAACTTCCCTGACCAGCAAATCGTAAAAAATATCAACAGGCTACTAAGTTACACGCTTGCAAACTTTCGTTGACATCGGCGAATCTGGTACTCATTCAATTGAGAAAATAAAAACGGCAACACCGCTGTGACGTCACAGTAAGCGGGAAGGATACATTGTTTCTCTGTGATGACTTGGTAAAGTATGGTACGACTACTGCAAAACGTGAATGTGTGGGGCTCTGTTGGATCTAAAGCATGTGCAAATTAAGAATTATCGAAATGAAAAAGTGAACTTATTATTATTATCAGGTTTCGATCAAATAGGTTGAGTTTACTTTTATCAAACAGCATCTCAATTCAATTGGAATTGCAGTTTCATAGGGCTACAATTTTCATACTTTTTTATTTGTCCTAACCTGGCTATAGCCATTTGCAGTGTAACAACAGTATTTCACAAACAGTACCTTTAATTTATGGTTGAGGCAATGCCTACAAATTGCTGTTTATGTGACATTGTCAGTGACAAAGACCGTGTGCTTTCTTTTCCCACTTTCCCACAAAACGAGGTACTGCGAAGAAAATGGTCAAAGTTTTCTTCAAGTGTTCGAAAGTGGGATGGGCCATACAAAACTAGTCGTATATGTTCACTTCACTGAAGATGATTTTGTTAATACTACTCAAGTAAAAATGCCTACAGGCATGTGTTGGAGTGTATACTACAAGGTGGTGCTCTCGGAAGCAACAATCGGATTGTGATGCCGTCATGCATTGTTTGGCGAATCCGAAACAATTTTCCAGATCTAGATGGCAGTTACACAGGATTTCAATGGCCATCTGAAGGCACATTATGAGAGAGAGAGAGAACTTTTATTTATTTTTGAATAGTGATGATGAATTAAATATGAATGATGATTTGTACGATTTCTTCATTTTTCACTTCAAGTATATTTTAAGTTTTGTAGGAACGTATCCAGTAGGAACGTATCCAATTAAACTGCAAAAAACAATAAATCTTCGAAAAAAGCGACCTCTTGTACCAACTCCGACCAAACTCTGATCCACCAATTACATCTAGGAAGCGTTTGTTTCATCCGTTGCTAACGACGTCCACTTAGGATGACGTAATACCACCAAAGTCGTCCCAGAGCAGTGAAATATGGAGTTTCGCCTGTGGTGGTGCTGCGGAGCAGTCGTTTGATTAAATTACGCCCTAACCAGTCGAGCTACGAGGTTAAGATTAAAAAGTTTGCTAAGTGTAATTCTGCGCTAGGAAATGCTTTAAAAAGTTACTATACTTGGATCCAACCTGTCAGGGGCACTTTAACTAGCTGAATCATTCGAAGGAAATGTATTCTACCGTACATTGCAAAGGATTCGATAGTTGTTGGAATTGACAAATGTATCAACAAACTCAAACATATCGTCGATGAGTTTGAAGTTCCATGAAAATTTCATCGTATGTCTGTTGTGCAGTTGCAGGCATGTGGACAAATTTAAACCATTTGTAGGCTACAACAATGATATTTTTCAAGACATTTTGGATGAGTTGATACTTTTGACAGAAAGCCACACAGCAAACGTCAGCTGCAAACCAAAACGAACCACCCCATAATCTCTACACAAGGAATCATTGATTGCAACTTTCGAAAAGTTTTTCCATAATATAGTTTTGTTATGATTTTTTTTGTGTTCCGGTAGCTACCTGCAACGGTTGCGCTTTGAGAACGTGGTTTTAGCAATTACTGAAATTTGTAAAGAATTGTTTGCGCTCCAGTAGGCCTATGACTCAAAACCGATTGAAAAGTCTAACTACACATGTTGTGCATCAATTCAGACGTCGCAAAATTTTATCATTTGATGCTGTGATCCGTAATTTTGCATTGCAAAAAGTCCAGAAAGGGTTGAATTAAATCAGGGATGTCCAAAGTCCGGCCCGCGAGCCAACTCCGGCCCACGAGACGTTTTTGTATGGCCCGCGCCTGTTGTTGTAGGCTACAATGTGTTATTTTTGGCCTGCAGAACACAAAAATCATATAAATTCAACTTGCAGTTTTCAGAAAAATTATTGTGACTGGTTGGCCCGCGAACACTTATTATTAAATCTGGCTCGCGTGGGAAAAAGTTTGAACACTCCTAAATTAAATGCTTGGTTGAACTATTTTCGTTGCCTGTAGGCCTATTGTGTGTTTGCAAAGCTTTCTAGACAAAATAGTTTGCCTCAATGGCATTTTTGCTGCAAGTGTAATCCAGTGATCATTTTTACATTGAACGAAGTTCTTTTCATGCTGAGGAAAGTAGGCTAATTTCAGCTTAACACGAACATGCAACGCAAGATACAAATTAGTTGTATATTTGCTAAAAAATATTATTGGTATTGTTTCGTATTGTTTCCCGACCAGTGCTGACTTCTCTCGGAGGCCCTGTGTACAGTAAGATATTTTTTCAATAAAACAGTTTACAGTGGGTTTAATCTGAGCCATCAAGTAATAAAACGCATGCCATTGAAAGTCAAACATTCTACAAAGTCATTATAATCATAAAAACTCAGAACATTGAATAATTCTGACTTGATGACTGATGTAGTCTGTCGCTGCTTCCTGTCTGTTGTGGATTGTGGAATCTAGTTCGCTATTGTGCTATTTTATTTGTATTGCTTATAACTGTACCGTACTATTCCCGCAACAAACGAAAGAAAATTTTTCTCTCTCTCTCATAATACAGTTTAAACACCATTTTTGTAACAAAAAATATTTTATCTAACAAACTTTTCAATACGTTAATTTTAGTGGTAATAACAATGTTTATCTTTAGCCTAAAAAACTAATTCTCGCATGCTTTGGAAAAATTCTTATTTTCAAAAATATCATGTTTCATAATAAATTGTTTGAGTGCTGTTTTTAAAAGTGACTTCCTTTCGAAAGCATATCAAGGGAAATATTTTGCAGGAGATATAAACATTTCTATTACACAACATTTACGCCAAAATAAAGAATAGTGTTAGGACTATTTTGTGGCTACTCAAAAACATCTTGGAATCGTGTTTTACAATGATTTGTCATGGTTACAGACGGTCCATTACGTAAATTTCCAAACGAAAACTCTTTTTAGTTCACTCTAACAAAAATTTTAAGTTAAAATGTTATTTACAGCATAAAACATGATCCAAAGGAATAAGACTGAGTGTTTAATCGTTTCTGTACGGGGACATGAGAATAAGTTCCGTTTTTATAAAATCTACCAACGCTTTCTTTCTTTTGACACTCTAAAATGGAAAGGAATTTTTTGGCTACGCTAGCACTTACCGAGCCATGTTTGAGCTATGTGTTGAGCCAAAAAGCAATATTTTAATCTTTTTAGTTTGGTGTGCAACCAAGATTGCGCTAATGTAATTAAAACGTACGTGTCGAAAACATTAGAAAACTATTCAATAAACAGTATAACTGTAATTTTATTTTTAACTGTTAAGCTCGCATAGATTATCTAAAAGGCAGCGCAATAAATGTGCATTACATTTATGTGCAAGAATGAACATACATTTATTACATGGTTGAAAACACATTAAATTAAAGCGTCAACAAGGGTTATGACTTTGCTACAATAAATAATATCATTAATGAAAAACACCGATAGGTTGATAATAGTGATTTAAATTTTTTAACTTCATATTTACATTACACGTAAACGTTCTTTATCTGGGCCAGGTACCACGTGAAAGCTTAGGCTGAAGTGCAATAAGAATGTGTTACATTTTTGTACACTGATGCTCATTGAGCTCGGTTATTTCGCAAAATGAACGTGAAAGTGTAAACTTTAAACTACGATAATCACCTCCGAAGGCAAATCTTTGATGTGATCAAGATGTCGAAACACGTAGTTATCTGCAATGGGGAGCTTGTTATAGCCATCTAGTTGATTCTCCTTTGCAGATTGCTTGTAGGTTATCTAAGATTTTGAGTGAGTTTAATAAGAACATCTGCATCTTATGAACGAAATATTAACAAACAAAACAATCTATAGGATAACTAATCGCACAAGCAGGAAAGCTGTCGAGTTTTACTTGGCATCATACAAAAGAGTTGCGAATTCAAAAAAATGCAATTTTATGTGAGAACTGTAGGCTTAGAAACTAAAACAACCGAAAAAATACGAACTTGGCTATTCAGTTTTCCAGCTTCTTGAGCATGTTTAAGAAAAGTAGCATCTTCGGGTAAGATGAAGTACTGCAGGTATTCCAAAGCTTGTCGTTTGTAAGGTATCTGAAGTTAGATATATCATTAGAACAGTTGATTGGTGGTACAGAAATTAAATCTGACAAGACATTGAACAAGTTGTCATTGCTCAAGGCTGCAGTACTTTTCGTCTCTTGTTGCCAGAATGAAGCCAAAGTAAATGTGGTGAGGCATTCATAGCCAAAAAGAAACACAAAGAATATAGATATATCGTCTCTAATAAGCTGAACTATCGTAACTCCAAAAATGCAGTTTTGAGAAAATTGAATTTTAAAGTTCACGCTGTGTTTGCTGTACATTCATTTACGATAGTTCATCGTTCTGTATCATCAAAACTAAAGTAGATAGAGTTACGATGCTTTAACAAAATAAACTGTAGTCTATAAAGATACCAAATCAATCAAAAACGCAATTTTGACAAATTTGGACTTACGATAGTTCAGCTCATTAGAGACGCTAAACAAAAAAACGTAATTTCAGGTAAACGAAGAAGTTTAAAGGAAAAATCGAGTTCTCTTCATTTTGTTTGACAGCAACAAAAGCAATATTCTATAAAGCTCCTGATCCAGACTTATGATGCCAAAAAAAAAAAATCAGTTATGAATTCAAACCCTTTTTATATTTTCTACCTATATATACATCACAAAAGTTGACTACTGAATGATGTTGAATTTGTAAATGATGTTCATCTTGTGTATTAAGTATTAGGTAGTCACATTAATCCATTACGACCTATAGCAGCCAAAGTAAGTAATCAAACAGACGACATTGAAAAACTTGCAATATATTCATCATTCATTTCAATCATGAAATACATCTTTACCAAATTATTCAAAGCATTCATACCAAATTATGAAAATACATCTTTACCAAACCATTTCATGTAAGCCAATTGCTGGTTCTTCCAACATACTCACCTTACTAATCATTTCTGATACTTTTCTTGCATGCTCGTGCTCAGGATGAGATATGGTGACATCATTTGGTGCTTTCCCTAGCATTTCGTCCTTATACTTCATTTTATAAAGTGGTTCAGAGGATAACTGAAAATTATTATCCCAAATTAAAAAGCCATCATAGGTCCATTGGAAAGCATGAAATACAACATTATGTAAGTTTCTTGGATATACAGAATATCGTCTGCCATGTCACATAAGTGTTAGAAACAAGCCAGTGGTAAAGCAGCTTGTAAACACACGTCAGCATGAAGACACTGCTGGAAAATCAATGTCAAGACAACAAATCCGTCATTGACGTGTTCCGTAATTTCATCTCGTTTGACAAATGAAAATATGCAAAAGATTTCCATCAATTCCAGTTAACCAAAGGCATACGTTGGATTTTACGAGGACTCGCTGTGGTGACCACTCATACATTGCATCTTGGCGAACAGATGACACCGTTTCAACTTACCACTGAAGCGCGAATAGCTTGAGACAGTTTCTGATCTTGCAAGTCGATATTATAAACGTCCATTCGTTTCTTAGCAGCTTTCGTGTATTGTTTGTTGCTGAGAATCGACTTGACCAAGTTAGAAACTTCCATCTCTGGAGTTATTTCCAACGGCTTGTATTCTCTGATGTACTCTCGATAGACAGGCTGAAACAAAACCACCCATCGTAGTTCAGTCGTTGTGTCAATCTAAAACAATCTCACAAGCAGTGCCGGTCTTAGGGTATTTCGGGCCCTGTGCAGAATATGCTTTGCGGGCCCCAATGACAATGATCCAATTCAATAGCCTAGCTAGGTATTTTGAAAGGGAGGGGGGGTGGTTTGACTGTCGACGGGCGATGCCTGATGGCGTGTTCGCCGAAGGCGACACCCAACGGCGGGTGGTTTAGGGGATCTACCCCAGGAATTTATGAACAAATACTTAGAATTTGGGGCATTCTGAGAGCATGTTCAACAAAAATTTGGGTATGAATATTACTGTAAAATGGTGCTGTCCGCTGTCAACAAAATCAAATTTCAACCTATTTCGTCCCTTAAAAAGATCGAGAAAAATTTTGCAATATATGCGGCAACTCCGATCAGCAACTTCGGCTCTGTTGTTTTTCTCTCTCGATCTTTTCAGAGAATGAAATAGGTTGCAGCCGTTGAGTCTCTATGTTTTCTTGTTGCTAATTCCTTTGTTGAATTTTTCTATTGGAAATTACAAAATTACTGCATTTTCTAAGTAAATTGCGGGCCCCCTAATTTGGGGGCTCTGTGCGATCGCACGGTTTGCACACCCCAAAGACCGGCACTGCTCACAAGAACTGCAAAACATCATTGAAATCTGTTGCGAAACTATGTCATTATTACCAGGTTAATACAATGTGTATACCGTTTTGGTGGCATGTGCGAAAACAATGAGCATTCTTCATAAAGGTTTGATCAAGCAAAGGTAAACGTTTCATTTTGCATACAAAATAGTCAATTTCGAATTGAGTTTCAAAACCAGTGAAATGCTTATGTAGAAGCCTATAACGCACGTCATGCAGTTTATCCATGTCTTTATGAGTGTCATACAAATCCGTCTCAGTGTATTTATATTTGTTCTTTCCAATATCTTCAGCATCTTTCTTTTTGTAATTCGCCTGCATAATCAAAAAACCTTTGAAATCTTGAACTTTTAAAATAGAAAATGAAATCATAAAACAACAATGGTAAACAATATTGAAACGAAGGTGTTATCATTTTCGACATTAAAGTCAATCATAATCATGCGAATCGTGCAGTGCAGTTTTGCATTCAGTCGAAACATGTTTAAAAATATACGATTTTATGTAAGGTATACAATACGGCAACCGCAGCTTTCTACTTGTTGCTGCTAGTTGCTGCAATTATTGTCTTATTTGTACATATGAAAATTCACACAAATTCAAAACTAGCTTGTTATGAGTGAATGAGTCATTTTATCACCACTATCATGTACACCGTCCGTGGCCATAGTTTGCACTGTGAAATGTGGCGTTATATAAATGCTATTGTTACTACGTACGAAATACGGACTTTTAGCGATACCACGACTATTGCAATTGGTTGTTCACTTTATGACGTCACTCACATCACTTTGCATTTCACTTGACTTCACCGCGGTTTCATAGCCAGGTGTGATGTGCACAGGATAATATAATAAGTCTCTGTCGCCCATGTATTCCTCCTTGTACTTTATCTGTTCAGAGATAAAACGAATTAATTCACTAAATGCTACTATATTATACTTTTCAAGTCAACTATAGCGCTACTTGCAACTATTATTATTCAAACATATGGATCAGAATACTCACGATTCGTCACGTCGAATGGGGTCAAAAATAAGTGACCAATTAGGCGAACTAAACCTTAATGCAAACAATCAACGCAAAAGCTGCCAACTTCCAATTATTACTCCAAGTTGGCTTTGCTTTGAGAGCTCTCTTGCCATTATATCCTGCTAAACTTTCGATATATTTTAAACAGCAACATCACTTCGCTCAACAAATTACCTTGTTAAAGATATAAAGAGGAGGTGACCAATCAGACAAACCGAAATGAACTCAAAGTTAGGAACTTTGCTGGGCCTCCAATGTGACGAATTAAGCGAATTGGTCAATTAGACGATTTTTATTGCAATTTTAAATCGAACTCACATCAGAAACTAAATCCGATGCTTTAATCCCTTGTTGTACCACCGGATGATCTTTACTATCCATTGTTTGGAATCCACGATAAGCATCAATAACATTTCTTTTTTGTTTCTGGTACTGGACCTGATAAAATAGTAACAAGACAACACAATCAAAATCATAACGCAAAACATCGTTAGTGTTTTCATTGCTACTTTTATCGCACGATATTGGTTTAGAGCTGTTAATATCAATGCAGAATGTCCACAATATAGCATAGTTGAAAATCGACTTAAAATATCGTAAGGGGTAACTTACATCACTGGCATTATTGGTAGATTGCTTTGCTTGTTTGAGTTCAGGCGTATCAGGTGTAAGTGTGTACTTGTGACGAGCAGGTTCATCTTTCTTCACATATTCGATCTATTTGAAAAATAGTAATATATCAAAAACTGAACAAACATTGTTCATTTAATCGAGATCATAGTAAGTGAATCAAAATGTTTTTCAAGCATGTATTCAACGCTCCATGTTTACACATCAAGACGGCGAGAAATCGAAACTGTAACACAAATCGAGACATCGCAAGTTACGTATACATGCAAATACTCAAGACATGTCCAATGATCGGAGAATTCGCAAATAATTAGAAAACCACAAATCTTTGACACCTCATTCGGGCAAACAAATTAAGCAGAAGGACAAGATGCACAAGTGGTGCTTCGTACCTTGCTCGACATTTTGGAAACATTCTTTGCATGATCATGTTCAGGATAAGAGTTGGCAAGATCTGCTGGTGCAGCTCCTTTCAAATTCTCGTTGTAATCACGAAGATAATTGTTTCTTGAAAGTAAATCATTGACCATCACCGCGTGAGTGATTTCCTGAAAGCAATTATATTTTTAAATCAAAATGCTTCTTAACAAAACAACATTATGTGTCACTCTTTCGCAGAAGGTCCTTTTTCTACATAACGACATGAAACCCATAATTAAACTTACTGGTAATTCGATATCGAGATGGTATTTGTGCATCAAATTCTTGGCTATTTGTTGATAAATTGAAGGTTTCAGTGGCTTCAATTGGTCAGCTATAACCATCTCTTGCGTTTGAGGTATAGAAGAGAAATCGGTTTCCAGCATTTTCTTTCCATCTTCTCTGTACGCTTTCTATAATGATATGTGAACAAGTGGTTAGCACAAATGCTAAGTAAATGAAAAGCGACACAAAGATTTTACAACTGGAGATGTTTTCTCAACTTATTCTCGGCAAAAATAGTTTCTCTAAATTTTATAGCTTACTCATAAAACGATATAAGTACAGGCCTAGTCGGTGCAACAGGTGTATGCGTACTCCATATATACCAAACTAATTTTGAATGTCTTACATCCGAAGATACTTTGTCAGTCTCTTGTGCAACTTTATAACCTCCTGTAGCTCTGATGTCAAAACGATTTTTGTCCTTTTCTTTTTCATACTTTTCTTTGTAGGAAACCTTGAAAAATATAAGTTATGACAAAAACATCAAAGTTAAACTGTGTTAAATAACTTAAATATCTAGCTACGCCTGAAAGTGCTTTAATACAACTTCTCTAGAACGTCTCATCTAATATAATTTCGAAGCAAATTTAGCACTACTGCCTTGCTTACAAAACACATACGTCGTTTGTTGCTTTCTTGACGTCAGTTGTTGCTTCATAACCGGGAGTGATATGAACCGGATAGTAGACGTTTTGCTTGTCGCTTTCCCAATCTTCTTTGTAAGGAATCTGATAAAACAAGTAGATGCTTTCATGTCAAAATCAACCCTTTACAGGCGGCGAAGACTATCTCTCGTTATTTGTTAGTGATTTTTTTGTAAATTGTAGTTTTTAGTCCAACTAAGAATATTTTATTAAAAAAATTTAAAAATTTAATTTCTTTGTTTGTTTTTTATTATGTTCCCAAAATGGGAACGTTGGCATGTAAAGGTACCAAAACATATCGTAACGTGTTTTGTATTTGAATACGACGTAAGCTTGGGTAGCCTACTTTATTCGATACAATAGCATTGAAAAAGACAATAAACAAAATTACACACGTTTAAGAGATCCACAAACAACAAATGTACTTTCTACCATGTAACTGTACTTACTACAACTATATACCCTGTCACTAACTTTATTTTTGGTGGTATACGTCACTGCATAACGTATTCATCCGTTTTTCGCATTTTGTGCATCGCGACCTTGTATTTTTCATGTACACTACACATCTTCCTTGTGATGATGATACAAGAAAATGATTCAACGAGTCGAATCGCACGGTTGCAAACGGAGGTGCAGTAGGTTCCCTAAGTCGACACCTAGGTTTCTTCACTTCCACCAATGACCGAGCAATCTCGCGCCTGAGCTGAAGGGGGTTTTCAGAACATTGTTTTCCGTGATATTAAAAACGGAAGGCAGCTACAATTTGAAAGGTTGACAATATGGGCAAAAATATTCCACCACCATTTTTTCAATCGAAGACGTGGCCGGTAAGAAGATAGCAACTTGTCACATACATCCACACTCCCCATTCCCTGATTGTACATAGCAATCATAAATGGTTGTGTCACTGATTTTTTCTTATGTTTTATTTTTCGTTGAACTGTTTGAGTTGGTGCTACACCGCAGTAATTGCTTGCAACAGCGACAGCACAATTATCGTTCCATCTGGCACAAATTACAATGCCGTCTGATCAGTAATCAAATTCTCCTCTAGGCTTTTTCTGGAAGGTTTTCTCACTGGAGAGAGGACAGGAACCGGTCCTGTTCCCTCTAATTGTACCACATGGCTTGTGAAAAAATTGTCAAAGAGAATAATATGTTGGTCTTTGCGGCAACACATGACAACATTGTCTCAACTACGTGTGTTCCCAAAGGTTTAGCTCTTTCATCTTTACCGCAGTAGATTTCGAAGTTGTAGGGATAACCATCGGAGCTACACAACATCCGTAACTTGTAACCAAACTTTACTGGCTTTCCATTTATATATTGTTTTGTACTGTGTAGTCCTCGATAAGGAACCATCGATTCGTCAATGGTTAGTGACTGGTGAAATGTACCAAATTGTTGACAATTTGTCCTTAGCATATCTAACAACGGCAGTAGCCTACCTTGGCCATTTTAGACTGAGCTAGATTGTGATTGTCAGCCAGGTGCAAGTACGTTTTTATATTGCGGAAACGGTCTCTGCTTATGGTCTTAGAAAATATTGGTGCCTCCGGCTCCATGCCATCTGCTGTGCACCAATAGTCATTTTCTGATAGAAGACTGTGGTAGTGTGGTAACCACTGACAGTAATTAGTAAGCCAATAAGTTTTCTCATATCAACCTCATCAACTTTGAAGTTTATCATATTCTTGTCTCTCCTTGTATATAAGCTTGTTTGCTCTACGAGTAAAGAGAACATGTCATCAGCAAAGAACAGAGAAAATATCTCAAACATGCTTTTCTCTCCATGAGCTTGAACCTTTTCGGATTGATGCAGTTCTTTCGGGTCGCTCAGTGATGTTTTGTCTTTTTTTTTTCGTCATCTGCAAGCTCTTTTCGTTCTTTCGATAGAAGTCATAGAAGTGTTTTCTGCTTAAGATCAAGCTGTGAAAACATCAAGCTGTGACAGCATCAAGCTGTGAAAGTGTTCTCTTGGTAAAAGTAGTGAGAACTTTTTTGAGATAAACTCCGTTATTTGTGTATCACATGTTGCCAACGTTCCCATTTTTGGAACAACGTATAAAATTAATTATGTGAAGAAAAATGTTAAAAATAACGAAACAAATGGTAGGGGAAACAAGTTATTAGTAATAATCTCACATAAAAAACGCAAATATTTTGAAAAAAAGTTTGATTTGTGTTTTCGAGAAGCACTTTTTTTCGAAAGATGAAAAATATGATTTTTGACTAAATCCATCGCTTTCACAAAGGAAAAATTTTGCAAATATTATTTTTTCAACAAATGCATCTGAAACAATAATCATTCAACAACAATATCCAAAACAAATTTTTTAAAAATGAAGTCTGTGTAATGCTGTGAGTGACTTCAACCCCATGTTCCCATTTTGGGAACGTTGGCGTGTAAAGGGTTAAAGAGAACATGGTATGACTCATAACTTAAAACTTACGTTGGATGTTAATGCCGCGGATTTAATTCCTTGTTGTACAATTGGATGATCTCTGCTATCCATTGTTTGGAATCCACGATAAGCATCAATAACGTCTCTTTTCTGCTTCTGGTAGTCGATCTAAAATGCACAATAATAAGCTCGGTCTATTCATTTATTTTGGAAAATTAAAAACAGCAAATTAATGATTTGAAAAAGAATAACATTTCATTTAGACCAAGTCAGAGATGTTCGATTGGGAGAAACAAGTCACCCATCTTTTATCGGTTTTCTATCACACAGTATATTCTAATCAACATTTCAAATAATGAAATGTGATAAAATGTTCAATTGATTTCAAAGTGAAACATACATCGCTAGCAATCTTTGTCGATTCTTTAGCCCTGATAAATTCTGGAGCATCCACTGGTAGATGATGGTGAGGTAATAACTCTTCCGCTTCTTTCACGTAATTTGGCTGTATGCGAAGAGAAGAACACAGATTTTCATTGAGAATGTGAATTAATTTGGTATGTTTTGTGCTTTTTCATCATATTGTCGCCAAAAATCAATTGAAGTGAAATTTCAAATATTTCAAATAATCTTCATCGAACTTGAAACAGTTGGAAGCATAAGCTGGTTACTTCTTTGGATGAAGTGACATTGTGAATTTGTATAGTCCATCTTGGTCCAAACAGTCATCAGACTTGTGGTATAATAAAACAAAATGAAACCTTCAAAACCATCTATCCGTACTCATTTTATTAATTATTTCCCTCATGAAAAACATCTTTACCAAATTATTCAAAGCAAGCCATTTTATGTAAGCCAATTGCTGGTTCTTCCAACATACTCACCTTACTAATCATTTCTGATACTTTTCTTGCATGCTCGTGCTCAGGATGAGATATGGTGACATCATTTGGTGCTTTCCCTAGCATTTCGTCCTTATACTTCATTTTATAAAGTGGTTCAGAAGATAACTGAAAATTGTTATCCCAAATTAAAAAGCCATCATATGCCCATTGGAAAGCATGAAATACAACATTATGTAAGTTTCTTGGATATACAGAATATCGTCTGCCATGTCACATAAGTGTTAGAAACAAGCCAGTGGTAAAGCAGCTTGTAAGCACACGTCAGCATGAAGACACTGCTGGAAAATCAATGTCAAGACAACAAATCCGTCATTGACATGTTCCGTAATTTCATCTCGCTTGACAAAGGAAAATATGCAAAAGATTTCCATAAATTGCAGTTAACCAAAGGCATACG
Source organism: Aplidium turbinatum (assembly GCF_918807975.1). Classification (NCBI taxonomy): domain Eukaryota; kingdom Metazoa; phylum Chordata; class Ascidiacea; order Aplousobranchia; family Polyclinidae; genus Aplidium; species Aplidium turbinatum. The sequence continues at coordinate 26,497,564 of NC_137475.1, read as the reverse complement.
TTGGATTTTACGAGGACTCGCTGTGGTGACCATTCATACATTGCATCTTGGCGAACAGATGACACCGTTTCAACTTACCACTGAAGCGCGAATAGCTTGAGACAGTTTCTGATCTTGCAAGTCGATATTATAAACGTCCATTCGTTTCTTAGCAGCTTTCGTGTATTGTTTGTTGCTGAGAATCGACTTGACCAAGTTAGAAACTTCCATCTCTGGAGTTATTTCCAACGGCTTGTATTCTCTGATGTACTCTCGATAGACAGGCTGAAACAAAACCACCCATCGTAGTTCAGTGGTTGTGTCAATCTAAAACAATCTCACAAGGACTGCGAAACATCATTGAAATCTGTTGCGAAACTCTGTCATTATTACCAGGTTAATACAATGTGTATACCGTTTTGGTGGCATGTGCGAAAACAATGAGCATTCTTCATAAAGGTTTGATCAAGCAAAGGTAAACGTTTCATTTTGCAAACAAAATAGTCAATTTCGAATTTAGTGTCAAAACCAGTGAAATGCTTATGTAGAAGCCTATAACGCACGTCATGCAGTTTATCCATGTCTTTATGAGTGTCATACAAGTCCGTCTCAGTGTATTTATATTTGTTCTTTCCAATATCTTCAGCATCTTTCTTTTTGTAATTCGCCTGCATAATCAAAAAACCTCTGAAATCTTGAACTTTTAAAATAGAAAATGAAATCATAAAACAACAATGGTAAACAATATTGAAACGAAGGTGTTATCATTTTCGACATTAAAGTCAATCATAATCATGCGGATCGTGCAGTGCAGTTTTGCATTCAGTCGAAACATAAAGATTTATAAAAATTTTTGTTAACTCAAGACAAGATTTGTATAATTTTCAACCGAATGTAAATTGTGGAAGTTTAAAAATATACGATTTTATGTAAGGTACAATACGGCAACCGCAGCTTTCTACTTGTTGCTGCTAGTTGCTGGAATTATTGTCTTATTTGTACATATGAAAATTCACACAAATTCAAAACTAGCTTGTTGTGAGTGAATGGATCATTTTATCACCACTATCATGTACACCGTCCGTGGCCATAGTTTGCACTGTGAAATGTGGCGTTATATAAATGCTATTGTTACTACGTACGAAATACAGACTTTTAGCGATACCACGACTATTACAATTAGTTGTTCACTTTATGACGTCACTTACATCACTTTGCATTTCACTTGACTTCACCGCGGTTTCATAGCCAGGTGTGATGTGCACAGGATAATATAATAAGTCTCTGTCGCCCATGTATTCCTCCTTGTACTTTATCTGTTCAGAGAAAAAACGAATTAATTCACTAAATGCTACTATTATACTTTTCAAGTCAACTATAGCACTACTTGCAACTATTATTATTCAAACATATGGATCAGAATACTCACGACTTGTCACGTCAAATGGGGTCAAAAATAAGTGACCAATTAGGCGAACTAAACCTTAATGCAAACAATCAACGCAAAAGCTGCCAACTTCCAATTATTACTCCAAGTTGGAATTGTTTTGAGAGCTCTCTTGCCATTATATCCTGCTAAATTTTCGATATATTTTAAACAGCAACATCACTTCGCTCAACAAATTACCTTGTTAAAGATATAAAGAGGAGGTGACCAATCAGACAAACCGAAATAAACTCAAAGTTAGGAACTTTGCTGGGTCTCCAAAATGTGACGAATTAAGCGAATTGGTCAATTAGACGATTTTTACTGCAATTTTAAATCGAACTCACGTCAGAAACTAAATCCGATGCTTTAATCCCTTGTTGTACCACCGGATGATCTTTACTATCCATTGTTTGGAATCCACGATAAGCATCAATAACATTTCTTTTTTGTTTCTGGTACTGGACCTGATAAAATAGTAACAAGACAACACAATCAAAATCATAACGCAAAACATCGTTAGTGTTTTCATTGCTACTTTTATCGCACGATATTGGTTTAGAACTGTTAATATCAATGCAGAATGTCCACAAAATAGCATAGTTGAAAATCGACTTAAAATATCGTAAGGGGTAACTTACATCACTGGCATTATTGGTAGATTGCTTTGCTTGTTTGAGTTCAGGCGTATCAGGTGTAAGTGTGTACTTGTGACGAGCAGGTTCATCTTTCTTCACATATTCAATCTATTTAAAAAAGAATAGCAATAATTGCGAAACTGAACAAGTATTGTTAACTTAATCGAGTTCATAGTAAATGAATCATAATGTTTTTCAAGCATGTATTCAACGCTCCATGTTTACACATCAAGACGGCGAGAAATCGAAACTGCAACACAAATCGAGACATCGCAAGTTACGTATACATGCAAATACTCAAGACATGTCCAATGATCGGAGAATTCGCAAATAATTAGAAAACCACAAATCTTTGACACCTCATTCGGGCAAACAAATTAAGCGGAAGGACAAGATGCACAAGTGGTGCTTTGTACCTTGCTCGACATTTTGGAAACATTCTTTGCATGATCATGTTCAGGATAAGAGTTGGCAAGATCTGCTGGTGCAGCTCCTTTCAAATTCTCGTTGTAATCACGAAGATAATTGTTTCTTGAAAGTAAGTCATTGACCATCACCGCGTGAGTGATTTCCTGAAAGCAATTATATTTTTAAAACAAAATGTTTCTTAACAAAACAACATTATGTGTCACTCTTTTGCAGAAGGTCCTTTTTCTACATAACGATATGAAACCCATAATTAAACTTACTGGTAATTCGATATCGAGATGGTATTTGTGCATCAAATTCTTGGCTATTTGTTGATAAATTGAAGGTTTCAGTGGCTTCAATTGGTCAGCTATAACCATCTCTTGCGTTTGAGGTATAGAAGAGAAATCGGTTTCCAGCATTTTCTTTCCATCTTCTCTGTACGCTTTCTATAATGATATGTGAACAAGTGCTTAACACAAATGCTAAGTAAATGAAAAGCGACACAAAGATTTCACAACTGGAGATGTTTTCTCAACTTATTCTCGGCAAAAATAGTTTCTCTAAAATTTAAAGCTTACGCATAAAACGATATAAGTACAGGCCTAGTCGGTGCAACAGGTGTATGCGTACTCCATATATACCAAACTAATTTTGAATGTCTTACATCCGAAGATACTTTGTCAGTCTCTTGTGCAACTTTATAACCTCCTGTAGCTCTGATGTCAAAACGATTTTTGTCCTTTTCTTTTTCATACTTTTCTTTGTAGGAAACCTTGAAAATATAAGTTATGACAAAAACATCAAAGTTAAAACTGTGTTGAATAGCTTAAATATCTGAAAGTGCTTTTATACAACTTCACAAAAACGTCTCATCTAATATAACTTCGAAGCAAATTTAGCACTACTGCCTTGCTTACAAAACACATACGTCGTTTGTTGCTTTCTTGACGTCAGTTGTTGCTTCATAACCGGGAGTGATATGAACCGGATAGTAGACGTTTTGCTTGTCGCTTTCCCAATCTTCTTTGTAAGGAATCTGATAAAACAAGTAGATGCTTTCATGTCAAAATCATTAAAGAGATCATGTTATGACTCATAACTTAAAACTTACGTTGGATGTTAATGCCGCGGATTTAATTCCTTGTTGTACAATTGGATGATCTCTGCTATCCATTGTTTGGAATCCACGATAAGCATCAATAACGTCTCTTTTCTGCTTCTGGTAATCGATCTAAAATGCACAATAATAAGCTCGGTCTATTCATTTATTTTGGAAAATTAAAAACAGCAAATTAATGATTTGAAAAAGAATAACATTTCATTTAGACCAAGTCAGAGATGTTCAATTGGGAGAAACAAGACACCCATCTTTTATCGGTTTGCTATCACACAGTATATTCTAATCAACATTTCAAATAATGAAATGTGATAAAATATTCAATTGACTTCAAAGTGAAACATACATCGCTAGCAATCTTTGTCGATTCTTTAGCTCTGATAAATTCTGGAGCATCCACTGGTAGATGATGGTGAGGTAATAATTCTTCCGCTTCTTTCACGTAATTTGGCTGTATACGAAAAGAAAAACACAGATTTTCATTGAGAATGTGAATTAATTTGGTATGTTTTGTGCTTTTTTATCATATTGTCGCCAAAATCAATTGAAGTGAAATTTTAAATATTTCAAATAATCTTCATCGAACTTGAAACAGTTGGAAGCATAAGCTGGTTGCTTCTTTAGATAAAGTGACATTGTGAATTTGTATAGTCCATCTTGGTCCAAACAGTCATCAGACTTGTGGTATAATAAAACAAAATGAAACCTTCAAAACCATCTATCCGTACTCATTTTATTAATTATTTCACTCATGAAAAACATCTTTACCAAATGATTCAAAGCAAGCCATTTCATGTAAGCCAATTGCTGGTTCTTCCAACATACTCACCTTACTAATCATTTCTGATACTTTTCTTGCATGCTCGTGCTCAGGATGAGATATGGTGACATCATTTGGTGCTTTCCCTAGCATTTCGTCCTTATACTTCATTTTATAAAGTGGTTCAGAAGATAACTGAAAATTGTTATCCCAAATTAAAAAGCCATCATATGTCCATTGGAAAGCATGAAATACAACATTATGTAAGTTTCTTGGATATACAGAATATCGTCTGCCATGTCACATAAGTGTTAGAAACAAGCCAGTGGTAAAGCAGCTTGTAAGCACACGTCAGCATGAAGACACTGCTGGAAAATCAATGTCAAGACAACAAATCCGTCATTGACATGTTCCGTAATTTCATCTCGCTTGACAAAGGAAAATATGCAAAAGATTTCCATAAATTGCAGTTAACCAAAGGCATACGTTGGATTTTACGAGGACTCGCTGTGGTGACCATTCATACATTGCATCTTGGCGAACAGATGACACCGTTTCAACTTACCACTGAAGCGCGAATAGCTTGAGACAGTTTCTGATCTTGCAAGTCGATATTATAAACGTCCATTCGTTTCTTAGCAGCTTTCGTGTATTGTTTGTTGCTGAGAATCGACTTGACCAAGTTAGAAACTTCCATCTCTGGAGTTATTTCCAACGGCTTGTATTCTCTGATGTACTCTCGATAGACAGGCTGAAACAAAACCACCCATCGTAGTTCAGTGGTTGTGTCAATCTAAAACAATCTCACAAGGACTGCGAAACATCATTGAAATCTGTTGCGAAACTCTGTCATTATTACCAGGTTAATACAATGTGTATACCGTTTTGGTGGCATGTGCGAAAACAATGAGCATTCTTCATAAAGGTTTGATCAAGCAAAGGTAAACGTTTCATTTTGCAAACAAAATAGTCAATTTCGAATTTAGTGTCAAAACCAGTGAAATGCTTATGTAGAAGCCTATAACGCACGTCATGCAGTTTATCCATGTCTTTATGAGTGTCATACAAGTCCGTCTCAGTGTATTTATATTTGTTCTTTCCAATATCTTCAGCATCTTTCTTTTTGTAATTCGCCTGCATAATCAAAAAACCTCTGAAATCTTGAACTTTTAAAATAGAAAATGAAATCATAAAACAACAATGGTAAACAATATTGAAACGAAGGTGTTATCATTTTCGACATTAAAGTCAATCATAATCATGCGGATCGTGCAGTGCAGTTTTGCATTCAGTCGAAACATAAAGATTTATAAAAATTTTTATTAACTCAAGACAAGATTTGTATAATTTTCAACCGAATGTAAATTGTGGAAGTTTAAAAATATACGATTTTATGTAAGGTACAATACGGCAACCGCAGCTTTCTACTTGTTGCCGCTAGTTGCTGGAATTATTGTCTTATTTGTACATATGAAAATTCAGACAAATTCAAAACTAGCTTGTTGTGAGTGAATGGGTCATTTTATCACCACTATCACGTACACCGTCCGTGGCCATAGTTTGCACTGTGAAATGTGGTGTTATGTAAATGCTATTGTTACTACGTACGAAATACAGACTTTTAGCGATACCACGACTATTGCAATTAGTTGTTCACTTTATGACGTCACTCACATCACTTTGCATTTCACTTGACTTCACCGCGGTTTCATAGCCAGGTGTGATGTGCACAGGATAATATAATAAGTCTCTGTCGCCCATGTATTCCTCCTTGTACTTTATCTGTTCAGAGAAAAAACGAATTAATTCACTAAATGCTACTATTATACTTTTCAAGTCAACTATAGCACTACTTGCAACTATTATTATTCAAACATATGGATCAAAATACTCACGACTTGTCACGTCAAATGGGGTCAAAAATAAGTGACCAATTAGGCGAACTAAACCTTAATGCAAACAATCAACGCAAAAGCTGCCAACTTCCAATTATTACTCCAAGTTGGAATTGTTTTGAGAGCTCTCTTGCCATTATATTCTGCTAAATTTTCGATATATTTTAAACAGCAACATCACTTCGCTCAACAAATTACCTTGTTAAAGATATAAAGAGGAGGTGACCAATCAGACAAACCGAAATAAACTCAAAGTTAGGAACTTTGCTGGGTCTCCAAAATGTGACGAATTAAGCGAATTGGTCAATTAGACGATTTTTACTGCAATTTTAAATCGAACTCACGTCAGAAACTAAATCCGATGCTTTAATCCCTTGTTGTACCACCGGATGATCTTTACTATCCATTGTTTGGAATCCACGATAAGCATCAATAACATTTCTTTTTTGTTTCTGGTACTGGACCTGATAAAATAGTAACAAGACAACACAATCAAAATCATAACGCAAAACATCGTTAGTGTTTTCATTGCTACTTTTATCGCACGATATTGGTTTAGAACTGTTAATATCAATGCAGAATGTCCACAAAATAGCATAGTTGAAAATCGACTTAAAATATCGTAAGGGGTAACTTACATCACTGGCATTATTGGTAGATTGCTTTGCTTGTTTGAGTTCAGGCGTATCAGGTGTAAGTGTGTACTTGTGACGAGCAGGTTCATCTTTCTTCACATATTCAATCTATTTAAAAAAGAATAGCAATAATTGCGAAACTGAACAAGTATTGTTAACTTAATCGAGTTCATAGTAAGTGAATCAAAATGTTTTTCAAGCATGTATTCAACGCTCCATGTTTACACATCAAGACGGCGAGAAATCGAAACTGCAACACAAATCGAGACATCGCAAGTTACGTATACATGCAAATACTCAAGACATGTCCAATGATCGGAGAATTCGCAAATAATTAGAAAACCACAAATCTTTGACACCTCATTCGGGCAAACAAATTAAGCGGAAGGACAAGATGCACAAGTGGTGCTTTGTACCTTGCTCGACATTTTGGAAACATTCTTTGCATGATCATGTTCAGGATAAGAGTTGGCAAGATCTGCTGGTGCAGCTCCTTTCAAATTCTCGTTGTAATCACGAAGATAATTGTTTCTTGAAAGTAAGTCATTGACCATCACCGCGTGAGTGATTTCCTGAAAGCAATTATATTTTTAAAACAAAATGTTTCTTAACAAAACAACATTATGTGTCACTCTTTTGCAGAAGGTCCTTTTTCTACATAACGATATGAAACCCATAATTAAACTTACTGGTAATTCGATATCGAGATGGTATTTGTGCATCAAATTCTTGGCTATTTGTTGATAAATTGAAGGTTTCAGTGGCTTCAATTGGTCAGCTATAACCATCTCTTGCGTTTGAGGTATAGAAGAGAAATCGGTTTCCAGCATTTTCTTTCCATCTTCTCTGTACGCTTTCTATAATGATATGTGAACAAGTGCTTAACACAAATGCTAAGTAAATGAAAAGCGACACAAAGATTTTACAACTGGAGATGTTTTCTCAACTTATTCTCGGCAAAAATAGTTTCTCTAAAATTTAAAGCTTACGCATAAAACGATATAAGTACAGGCCTAGTCGGTGCAACAGGTGTATGCGTACTCCATATATATCAAACTAATTTTGAATGTCTTACATCCGAAGATACTTTGTCAGTCTCTTGTGCAACTTTATAACCTCCTGTAGCTCTGATGTCAAAACGATTTTTGTCCTTTTCTTTTTCATACTTTTCTTTGTAGGAAACCTTGAAAATATAAGTTATGACAAAAACATCAAAGTTAAAACTGTGTTGAATAGCTTAAATATCTGAAAGTGCTTTTATACAACTTCACAAAAACGTCTCATCTAATATAACTTCGAAGCAAATTTAGCACTACTGCCTTGCTTACAAAACACATACGTCGTTTGTTGCTTTCTTGACGTCAGTTGTTGCTTCATAACCGGGAGTGATATGAACCGGATAGTAGACGTTTTGCTTGTCGCTTTCCCAATCTTCTTTGTAAGGAATCTGATAAAACAAGTAGATGCTTTCATGTCAAAATCATTAAAGAGATCATGTTATGACTCATAACTTAAAACTTACGTTGGATGTTAATGCCGCGGATTTAATTCCTTGTTGTACAATTGGATGATCTCTGCTATCCATTGTTTGGAATCCACGATAAGCATCAATAACGTCTCTTTTCTGCTTCTGGTAGTCGATCTAAAATGCACAATAATAAGCTCGGACTATTCATTTATTTTGGAAAATTAAAAACAGCAAATTAATGATTTGAAAAAGAATAACATTTCATTTAGACCAAGTCAGAGATGTTCAATTGGGAGAAACAAGACACCCATCTTTTATCGGTTTGCTATCACACAGTATATTCTAATCAACATTTCAAATAATGAAATGTGATAAAATATTCAATTGACTTCAAAGTGAAACATACATCGCTAGCAATCTTTGTCGATTCTTTAGCTCTGATAAATTCTGGAGCATCCACTGGTAGATGATGGTGAGGTAATAACTCTTCCGCTTCTTTCACGTAATTTGGCTTTATACGAAAAGAAAAACACAGAGTTTCATTGAGAATGTGAATTAATTTGGTATGTTTTGTGCTTTTTTATCATATTGTCGCCAAAATCAATTGAAGTGAAATTTTAAATATTTCAAATAATCTTCATCGAACTTGAAACAGTTGGAAGCATAAGCTGGTTGCTTCTTTAGATAAAGTGACATTGTGAATTTGTATAGTCCATCTTGGTCCAAACAGTCATCAGACTTGTGGTATAATAAAACAAAATGAAACCTTCAAAACCATCTATCCGTACTCATTTTATTAATTATTTCACTCATGAAAAACATCTTTACCAAATTATTCAAAGCAAGCCATTTCATGTAAGCCAATTGCTGGTTCTTCCAACATACTCACCTTACTAATCATTTCTGATACTTTTCTTGCATGCTCGTGCTCAGGATGAGATATGGTGACATCATTTGGTGCTTTCCCTAGCATTTCGTCCTTATACTTCATTTTATAAAGTGGTTCAGAAGATAACTGAAAATTGTTATCCCAAATTAAAAAGCCATCATAGGTCCATTGGAAAGCATGAAATACAACATCATGTAAGTTTCCTGGATATACAGAATATCGTCTGCCATGTCACATAAGTGTTAGAAACAAGCCAGTGGTAAAGCAGCTTGTAAGCACACATCAGCATGAAGACACTGCTGGAAAATCAATGTCAAGACAACAAATCCGTCATTGACATGTTCCGTATTTTCATCTGGTTTGACAAATGAAAATATGCAAAAGATTTCCATAAATTGCAGTTAACCAAAGGCATACGTTGGATTTTACGAGGACTCGCTGTGATGACCATTCATACATTGCATCTTGGCGAACAGATGACACCGTTTCAACTTACCACTGAAGCGCGAATAGCTTGAGACAGTTTCTGATCTTGCAAGTCGATATTATAAACGTCCATTCGTTTCTTAGCAGCTTTCGTGTATTGTTTGTTGCTGAGAATCGACTTGACCAAGTTAGAAACTTCCATCTCTGGAGTTATTTCCAACGGCTTGTATTCTCTGATGTACTCTCGATAGACAGGCTGAAACAAAACCACCCATCGTAGTTCAGTCGTTGTGTCAAGCTAAAAAAATCTCACAAGGAATGCGAAACATCATTGAAATCTGTTGCGAAACTCTGTCGTTGTTACCAGGTTAATACAATGTTTATACCGTTTTGGTGGCATGTGCGAAAACAATGAGCATTCTCTATAAAGGTTTGATCAAGCAAAGGTAAACGTTTCATTTTGCAAACAAAATAGTCAATTTCGAATTTAGTGTCAAAACCAGTGAAATGCTTATGTAGAAGCCTATAACGCACGTCATGCAGTTTATCCATGTCTTTATGAGTGTCATACAAATTCGTCTCAGTGTATTTATATTTGTTCTTTCCAATATCTTCAGCATCTTTCTTTTTGTAATTCGCCTGCATAATCAAAAAACCTCTGAAATCTTGAACTTTTAAAATAGAAAATGAAATCATAAAACAACAATGGTAAACAATATTGAAACGAAGGTGTTATCATTTTCGACATTAAAGTCAATAATAATCATGCGGATCGTGCAGTGCAGTTTTGCATTCAGTCGAAACATAAAGATTTATAAAAATTATTATTAACGCAAGACAAGATTTGTAAAACTTTCAACCGAATGTAAATTGTGCAAGTTTAAAAATATACGATTTTATGTAAGGTACAATACGGCAACCGCAGCTTTCTACTTGTTGCCGCTAGTTGCTGGAATTATTGTCTTATTTGTACATATGAAAATTCACACAAATTCAAAACTAGCTTGTTATGAGTGAATGGGTCATTTTATCACCACTATCATGTACACCGTCCGTGGCCATAGTTTGCACTGTGAAATGTGGCGTTATATAAATGCTATTGTTACTACGTACGAAATACAGACTTTTAGCGATACCACGACTATTACAATTAGTTGTTCACTTTATGACGTCACTTACATCACTTTGCATTTCACTTGACTTCACCGCGGTTTCATAGCCAGGTGTGATGTGCACAGGATAATATAATAAGTCTCTGTCGCCCATGTATTCCTCCTTGTACTTTATCTGTTCAGAGAAAAAACGAATTAATTCACTAAATGCTACTATTATACTTTTCAAGTCAACTATAGCACTACTTGCAACTATTATTATTCAAACATATGGATCAGAATACTCACGATTCGTCACGTCGAACAGCTCATACGACGAAGAAGAAATGGGGTCAGAAATAAGTGACCAATTAGGCGAACTAAACCTTAATGCAAACAATCAACGCAAAAGCTGCCAACTTTCAATTATTACTCCAAGTTGGAATTGTTTTGAGAGCTCTCTTGCCATTATATCCTGCTAAATTTTCGATATATTTTAAACAGCAACATCACTTCGCTCAACAAATTACCTTGTTAAAGATATAAAGAGGAGGTGACCAATCAGACAAAGCAAAGTGAACTCAAAGTTAGGAACTTTGCTGGGCCTCCAATGTGACGAATTAAGCGAATTGGTCAATTAGACGCTTTTTACTGCAATTTTAAATCGAACTCACGTCAGAAACTAAATCCGATGCTTTAATCCCTTGTTGTACCACCGGATGATCTTTACTATCCATTGTTTGGAATCCACGATAAGCATCAATAACATTTCTTTTTTGTTTCTGGTACTGGACCTGATAAAATAGAAACAAGACAACACAATCAAAATCATAACGCAAAACATCGTTAGTGTTTTCATTGCTACTTTTATCGCACGATATTGGTTTAGAACTGTTAATATCAATGCAGAATGTCCACAATATAGCATAGTTGAAAATCGACTTAAAATATCGTAAGGGGTAACTTACATCACTGGCATTATTGGTAGATTGCTTTGCTTGTTTGAGTTCAGGCGTATCAGGTGTAAGTGTGTACTTGTGACGAGCAGGTTCATCTTTCTTCACATATTCGATCTATTTAAAAACAATTGCATAAATTCATAAACTGAACAAACATTGTTCATTTAATCGAGATCATAGTAAGTGAATCAAAATGTTTTTCAAGCATGTATTCAACGCTCCATGTTTACACATCAAGACGGCGAGAAATCGAAACTGCTACACAAATCGAGACATCGCAAGTTACGTATACATGCAAATACTCAAGACATGTCCAATGGTCGGAGAATTCGCAAATAATTAGAAAACCACAAATCTTTGACACCTCATTCGGGCAAATAAATTAAGCGGAAGGACAAGATGCACAAGTGGTGCTTTGTACCTTGCTCGACATTTTGGAAACATTCTTTGCATGATCATGTTCAGGATAAGAGTTGGCAAGATCTGCTGGTGCAGCTCCTTTCAAATTCTCGTTGTAATCACGAAGATAATTGTTTCTTGAAAGTAAGTCATTGACCATCACCGCGTGAGTGATTTCCTGAAAACAATTATATTTTTAAAACAAAATGCTTCTTAACAAAACAACATTATGTGTCACTCTTTTGCAGAAGGTCCTTTTTCTACATAACGACATGAAACCCATAATTAAACTTACTGGTAATTCGATATCGAGATGGTATTTGTGCATCAAATTCTTGGCTATTTGTTGATAAATTGAAGGTTTCAGTGGCTTCAATTGGTCAGCTATAACCATCTCTTGCGTTTGAGGTATAGAAGAGAAATCGGTTTCCAGCATTTTCTTTCCATCTTCTCTGTACGCTTTCTATAATGATATGTGAACAAGTGCTTAACTAGGGATTGTAGATCATAGGGATGCGAAACTTCATCCGCTTTTGACTTATCCGCAACACTAGAAGGATTACGTTTTTTTGTAATTTACAAAATATTTTACTTTTTATGGGTTTTATAAGAAGAGTGAAGTGGGTTTTAAAGTAATTTAAGGTTTTTAGTTGAAAGCAAGCCAGCAGTAAAGCGTAATAAAAATGTCAAATTGGCAATTGACCCTTCTAATGTTGAAAGAACAACGGAGTTGCGCGTCCCGTAATGTACCGTCCCTAGCTTAACACAAATGCTAAGTAAATGAAAAGCGACACAAAGATTTTACAACTGGAGATGTTTTCTCAAATTATTCTCGGCAAAAATAGTTTCTCTAAAATTTAAAGCTTACGCATAAAACGATATAAGTACAGGCCTAGTCGGTGCAACAGGTGTATGCGTACTCCATATATACCAAACTAATTTTGAATGTCTTACATCCGAAGATACTTTGTCAGTCTCTTGTGCAACTTTATAACCTCCTGTAGCTCTGATGTCAAAACGATTTTTGTCCTTTTCTTTTTCATACTTTTCTTTGTAGGAAACCTTGAAAAATATAAGTTATGACAAAAACATCAAAGTTAAACTGTGTTAAATAGCTTAAATATCTAGCTACGCCTGAAAGTGCTTTAATACAACTTCTCAAGAACGTCTCATCTAATATAATTTCGAAGCAAATTTAGCACTACTGCATTGCTTACAAAACACATACGTCGTTTGTTGCTTTCTTGACGTCAGTTGTTGCTTCATAACCGGGAGTGATATGAACCGGATAGTAGACGTTTTGCTTGTCGCTTTCCCAATCTTCTTTGTAAGGAATCTGATAAAACAAGTAGATGCTTTCATGTCAAAATCATTAAAGAGAACATGGTATGACTCATAACTTAAAACTTACGTTGGATGTTAATGCCGCGGATTTAATTCTTTGTTGTACAATTGGATGATCTGTGCTATCCATTGTTTGGAATCCACGGTAGGCATCAATAACGTCTCTTTTCTGCTTCTGGTAATCGATCTGAAATGTACAATAATAAGCTCGGTCTATTCATTTATTTTGGAAAATTAAAAAAATTAAATTAATGATTTGAAAAAGAATAACATTTCATTTAGACCAAGTCAGAGATGTTCAATTGGGAGAAACAAGTCACTCATCTTTTATCGGTTTGCTATCACACAGTATATTCTAATCAACATTTCAAATAATGAAATGTGATAAAATATTCAATTGATTTCAAAGTGAAACATACATCGCTAGCAATCTTTGTCGATTCTTTAGCTCTGATAAATTCTGGAGCATCCACTGGTAGATGATGGTGAGGTAATAACTCTTCCGCTTCTTTCACGTAATTTGGCTGTATGCGAAAAGAAAAGCACAGAGTTTCATTGAAAATGTGAATTAATTTGGTATGTTTTGTGCTTTTATATCGTATTATCGCCAAAAATCAATTGAAGTGAAATTTAAACTATTTCAAATCATCCTCATCGAACTTGAAACAGTTGGAAGCATAAGCTGGTTACTTCTTTAGATAAAGTGACATTGTGAATTTGTATAGTCCATCTTGGTCCAAACGGTCATCAGACTTATGGTATAATAAAACAAAATGAAACCATCAAAAACATCTATCCGTACTCATTTTATTAATTATTTCACTCATGAAAAACATCTTAACCAAATTATTCAAAGCAAGCCATTTCATGTAAGCCAATTGCTGGTTCTTCCAACATACTCACCTTACTAATCATTTCTGATACTTTTCTTGCATGCTCGTGCTCAGGATGAGATATGGTGACATCATTTGGTGCTTTCCCTAGCATTTCGTTCTTATACTTCATTTTATAAAGTGGTTCAGAAGATAACTGAAAATTGTTATCCCAAATTAAAAAGCCATCATATGTCCATTGGAAAGCATGAAATACAACATTATGTAAGTTTCTTGGAATATATAATTCGTCTGCCATGTCACATAAGTGTTAGAAACAAGCCAGTGGTAAAGCAGCTTGTAAGCACACGTCAGCATGAAGACACTGCTGGAAAATCAATGTCAAGACAACAAATCCGTCATTGACATGTTCCGTATTTTCATCTCGTTTGACAAATGAAAATATGCAAAAGATTTCCATAAATTGCAGTTAACCAAAGGCATACGTTGGATTTTACGAGGACTCGCTGTGGTGACCACTCATACATTGCATCTTGGCGAACAGATGACACCGTTTCAACTTACCACTGAAGCGCGAATAGCTTGAGACAGTTTCTGATCTTGCAAGTCGATATTGTAAACGTCCATTCGTTTCTTAGCAGCTTTCGTGTATTGTTTGTTGCTGAGAATCGACTTGACCAAGTTAGAAACTTCCATCTCTGGAGTTATTTCCAACGGCTTGTATTCTCTGATGTACTCTCGATAGACAGGCTGAAACAAAACCACCCATCGTAGTTCAGTGGTTGTGTCAAGCTAAAAAAATCTCACAAGGAATGCGAAACATCATTGAAATCTGTTGCGAAACTCTGTCGTTGTTACCAGGTTAATACAATGTGTACACCGTTTTGGTGGCATGTGCGAAAACAATGAGCATTCTTCATAAAGGTTTGATCAAGCAAAGGTAAACGTTTCATTTTGCAAACAAAATAGTCAATTTCGAATTTAGTGTCAAAACCAGTGAAATGCTTATGTAGAAGCCTATAACGCACGTCATGCAGTTTATCCATGTCTTTATGAGTGTCATACAAGTCCGTCTCAGTGTATTTATATTTGTTCTTTCCAATATCTTCAGCATCTTTCCTTTTGTAATTCGCCTGCATAATCAAAAAACCTCTGAAATCTTGAACTTTTAAAATAGAAAATGAAATCATAAAACAACAATGGTAAACAATATTGAAACGAAGGTGTTATCATTTTCGACATTAAAGTCAATCATAATCATGCGGATCGTGCAGTGCAGTTTTGCATTCAGTCGAAACATAAAGATTTATAAAATTTTTTATTAACTCAAGACAAGATTTGTATAATTTTCAACCGAATGTAAATTGTGGAAGTTTAAAAATATACGATTTTATGTAAGGTACAATACGGCAACCGCAGCTTTCTACTTGTTGCCGCTAGTTGCTGGAATTATTGTCTTATTTGTACATATGAAAATTCACACAAATTCAAAACTAGCTTGTTGTGAGTGAATGGGTCATTTTATCACCACTATCATGTACACCGTCCGTGGCCATAGTTTGCACTGTGAAATGTGGCGTTATGTAAATGCTATTGTTACTACGTACGAAATACAGACTTTTAGCGATACCACGACTATTGCAATTAGTTGTTCACTTTATGACGTCACTCACATCACTTTGCATTTCACTTGACTTCACCGCGGTTTCATAGCCAGGTGTGATGTGCACAGGATAATATAATAAGTCTCTGTCGCCCATGTATTCCTCCTTGTACTTTATCTGTTCAGAGAAAAAACGAATTAATTCACTAAATGCTACTATTATACTTTTCAAGTCAACTATAGCACTACTTGCAACTATTATTATTCAAACATATGAATCAGAATACTCACGACTTGTCACGTCAAATGGGGTCAAAAATAAGTGACCAATTAGGCGAACTAAACCTTAATGCAAACAATCAACGCAAAAGCTGCCAACTTTCAATTATTACTCCAAGTTGGAATTGTTTTGAGAGCTCTCTTGCCATTATATCCTGCTAAATTTTCGATATATTTTAAACAGCAACATCACTTCGCTCAACAAATTACCTTGTTAAAGATATAAAGAGGAGGTGACCAATCAGACAAACCGAAATAAACTCAAAGTTAGGAACTTTGCTGGGTCTCCAAAATGTGACGAATTAAGCGAATTGGTCAATTAGACGATTTTTACTGCAATTTTAAATCGAACTCACGTCAGAAACTAAATCCGATGCTTTAATCCCTTGTTGTACCACCGGATGATCCTTACTATCCATTGTTTGGAATCCACGATAAGCATCAATAACATTTCTTTTTTGTTTCTGGTACTGGACCTGATAAAATAGTAACAAGACAACACAATCAAAATCATAACGCAAAACATCGTTAGTGTTTTCATTGCTACTTTTATCGCACGATATTGGTTTAGAACTGTTAATATCAATGCAGAATGTCCACAATATAGCATAGTTGAAAATCGACTTAAAATATCGTAAGGGGTAACTTACATCACTGGCATTATTGGTAGATTGCTTTGCTTGTTTGAGTTCAGGCGTATCAGGTGTAAGTGTGTACTTGTGACGAGCAGGTTCATCTTTCTTCACATATTCAATCTATTTAAAAAAGAATAGCAATAATTGCGAAACTGAACAAGTATTGTTAACTTAATCGAGTTCATAGTAAATGAATCATAATGTTTTTCAAGCATGTATTCAACGCTCCATGTTTACACATCAAGACGGCGAGAAATCGAAACTGCAACACAAATCGAGACATCGCAAGTTACGTATACATGCAAATACTCAAGACATGTCCAATGATCGGAGAATTCGCAAATAATTAGAAAACCACAAATCTTTGACACCTCATTCGGGCAAACAAATTAAGCGGAAGGACAAGATGCACAAGTGGTGCTTTGTACCTTGCTCGACATTTTGGAAACATTCTTTGCATGATCATGTTCAGGATAAGAGTTGGCAAGATCTGCTGGTGCAGCTCCTTTCAAATTCTCGTTGTAATCACGAAGATAATTGTTTCTTGAAAGTAAATCATTGACCATCACCGCGTGAGTGATTTCCTGAAAGCAATTATATTTTTAAAACAAAATGTTTCTTAACAAAACAACATTATGTGTCACTCTTTTGCAGAAGGTCCTTTTTCTACATAACGATATGAAACCCATAATTAAACTTACTGGTAATTCGATATCGAGATGGTATTTGTGCATCAAATTCTTGGCTATTTGTTGATAAA
Source organism: Aplidium turbinatum (assembly GCF_918807975.1). Classification (NCBI taxonomy): domain Eukaryota; kingdom Metazoa; phylum Chordata; class Ascidiacea; order Aplousobranchia; family Polyclinidae; genus Aplidium; species Aplidium turbinatum. The sequence goes on along the minus strand of NC_137475.1, from coordinate 26,480,017 downwards.
TTGAAGGTTTCAGTGGCTTCAATTGGTCAGCTATAACCATCTCTTGCGTTTGAGGTATAGAAGAGAAATCGGTTTCCAGCATTTTCTTTCCATCTTCTCTGTACGCTTTCTATAATGATATGTGAACAAGTGCTTAGCACAAACGCTAAGTAAATGAAAAGCGACACAAAGATTTTACAACTGGAGATGTTTTCTCAACTTATTCTCGGCAAAAATAGTTTCTCTAAAATTTAAAGCTTACTCATAAAACGATACAAGTACAGGCTTAACCGGTGCAACAGGTGTATGCGTACTCCATATATATCAAACTAATTTTGAATGTCTTACATCCGAAGATACTTTGTCAGTCTCTTGTGCAACTTTATAACCTCCTGTAGCTCTAATGTCAAAACGATTTTTGTCCTTTTCTTTTTCATACTTTTCTTTGTAGGAAACCTTGAAAAATATAAGTTATGACAAAAACATCAAAGTTAAACTGTGTTAAATAGCTTAAATATCTAGCTACGCCTGAAAGTGCTTCAATACAACTTCTCAAGAACGTCTCATCTAATATAATTTCGAAGCAAATTTAGCACCACTGCATTGCTTACAAAACACATACGTCGTTTGTTGCTTTCTTGACGTCAGTCGTTGCTTCATAACCGGGAGTGACATGAACAGGATAGTAGACGTTTTGCTTGTCGCTTTCCCAATCTTCTTTGTAAGGAATCTGATAAAACAAGTAGATGCTTTCATGTCAAAATCATTAAAGAGAACATGGTATGACTCATAACTTAAAACTTACGTTGGATGTTAATGCCGCGGATTTAATTCCTTGTTGTACAATTGGATGATCTCTGCTATCCATTGTTTGGAATCCACGATAGGCATCAATAACGTCTCTTTTCTGCTTCTGGTAATCGATCTAAAATGCACAATAATAAGCTCGGTCTATTCATTTATTTTGGAAAATTAAAAACAGCAAATTAATGATTTGAAAAAGAATAACATTTCATTTAGACCAAGTCAGAGATGTTCGATTGGGAGAAACAAGTCACCCATCTTTTATCGGTTATTCTAATTAATATTTCAAATAATGAAATGTGATAAAATATTCAATTGATTTCAAAGTGAAACATACATCGCTAGCAATCTTTGTCGATTCTTTAGCTCTGATAAATTCTGGAGCATCCACTGGTAGATGATGGTGAGGTAATAACTCTTCCGCTTCTTTCACGTAATTTGGCTGTATGCGAAGAGAAAAACACAGAGTTTCATTGAGAATGTGAATTAATTTGGTATGTTTTGTGCTTTTTTATCATATTGTCACCAAAAATCAATTGAAGTGAAATTTAAACTATTTCAAATCATCCTCATCGAACTTGAAACAGTTGGAAACAAAAGCTGGTTACGTCTTTAGATAAATTGACATTGTGAATTTGTATAGTCCATCTTGGTCCAAACAGTCATCAGACTTATGGTATAATAAAACAAAACGAAACCTTCAAAACCATCTATCCGTACTCATTTCATTAATTATTTCACTCATGAAAAACATCTTTACCAAATGATTCAAAGCAAGCCATTTCATGTAAGCCAATTGCTGGTTCTTCCAACATACTCACCTTACTAATCATTTCTGATACTTTTCTTGCATGCTCGTGCTCAGGATGAGATATGGTGACATCATTTGGTGCTTTCCCTAGCATTTCGTTCTTATACTTCATTTTATAAAGTGGTTCAGAAGATAACTGAAAATTATTATCCCAAATTAAAAAGCCATCATATGTCCATTGGAAAGCATGAAATACAACATTATGTAAGTTTCTTGGATAATATAATCGTCTGCCATGTCACATAAGTGTTAGAAACAAGCCAGTGGTAAAGCAGCTTGTAAGCACACGTCAGCATGAAGACACTGCTGGAAAATCAATGTCAAGACAGCAAATCCGTCATTGACGTGTTCCGTAATTTCATCTCGTTTGAAAAATGAAAATATGCAAAAGATTTCCATCAATTCCAGTTAACCAAAGGCATACGTTGGATTTTACGAGGACTCGCTGTGGTGACCACTCATACATTGCATCTTGGCGAACAGATGACACCGTTTCAACTTACCACTGAAGCGCGAATAGCTTGAGACAGTTTCTGATCTTGCAAGTCGATATTATAAACGTCCATTCGTTTCTTAGCAGCTTTCGTGTATTGTTTGTTGCTGAGAATTGACTTGACCAAGTTAGAAACTTCCATCTCTGGAGTTATTTCCAACGGCTTGTATTCTCTGATGTACTCTCGATAGACAGGCTGAAACAAAACCACCCATCGTAGTTCAGTCGTTGTGTCAATCTAACACAATCTCACAAGGAATGCGAAACATCATTGAAATCTGTTGCGAAACTCTGTCATTATTACCAGGTTAATACAATGTGTATACCGTTTTGGTGGCATGTGCGAAAACAATGAGCATTCTCCATAAAGGTTTGATCAAGCAAAGGTAAACGTTTCATTTTGCAAACAAAATAGTCAATTTCGAAATTAGTTTCAAAACCAGTGAAATGCTTATGTAGAAGCCTATAACGCACGTCATGCAGTTTATCCATGTCTTTATGAGTGTCATACAAATCCGTCTCAGTGTATTTATATTTGTTCTTTCCAATATCTTCAGTATCTTTCTTTTTGTAATTCGCCTGCAAAATCAAAAAACCTCAGAGATCTGGAACTTTTAAAATAGAAAATGAAATCATAAAACAACAATGGTAAACAATATTGAAACGAAGGTGTTATCATTTTCGACATTAAAGTCAATAATAATCATGCGGATCGTGCAGTGCAGTTTTGCATTCAGTCGAAACATAAAGATTTATAAAAATTATTATTAACGCAAGACAAGATTTGTATAATTTTCAACCGAATGTAAATTGTGGAAGTTTAAAAATATACGATTTTATGTAAGATACAATACGGCAACCGCAGCTTTCTACTTGTTGCCGCTAGTTGCTGGAATTATTGTCTTATTTGTACATATGAAAATTCACACAAATCCAAAACTAGCTTGTTATGAGTGAATGAGTCATTTTATCACCACTATCATGTACACTGTCCGTGGCCATAGTTTGCACTGTGAAATGTGGCGTTATATAAATGCTATTGTTACTACGTACGAAATACAGACTTTTAGCGATACCACGACTATTTCAATTAGTTGTTCACTTTATGACGTCACTCACATCACTTTGCATTTCACTTGACTTCACCGCGGTTTCATAGCCTGGTGTGATGTGCACAGGATAATATAATAAGTCTCTGTCGCCCATGTATTCCTCCTTGTACTTTATCTGTTCAGAGAAAAAACGAATTAATTCACTAAATGCTACTACTATACTTTTCAAGTCAACTATAGCACTACTTGCAACTATTATTATTCAAACATATGGATCAGAATACTCACGATTCGTCACGTCAAATGGGGTCAGAAATAAGTGACCAATTAGGCGAACTAAACCTTAATGCAAACAATCAACGCAAAAGCTAACAACTCCCAATTATTACTCCAAGTTGACTTTGATTTGAGAGCTCTCTTGGCATTATATCCTGCTAAATTTTCGATATATTTGAAACAGCAAAGTTATTTCGCTCAGCAAATTACCTTGTTAAAGATATAAAGAGGAGGTGACCAATCAGACAAACCGAAATGAACTCAAAGTTAGGACTTTTGCTGGGCCTTCAAAATGTGACGAATTAAGCGAATTGGTCAATTAGACGATTTCTACTGCAATTTTAAATCGAACTCACGTCAGAAACTAAATCCGATGCTTTAATCCCTTGTTGTACCACCGGATGATCTTTACTATCCATTGTTTGGAATCCACGATAAGCATCAATAACATTTCTTTTTTGTTTCTGGTACTGGACCTGATGAAATAGGAACAAGACAACACAATCAAAATCATAACGCAAAACATCGTTAGTGTTTTCATTGCTACTTTTATCGCACGATATTGGTTTAGAACTGTTAATATCAATGCAGAATGTCCACAATATAGCATAGTGGAAAATTGACTTAAAATATCGTAAGGGGTGACTTACATCACTGGCATTATTGGTAGATTGCTTTGCTTGTTTAAGTTCAGGCGTATCAGGTGTAAGTGTGTACTTGTGACGAGCAGGTTCATCTTTCTTCACATATTCGATCTATTTAAAAAATAGTAATAATTCAAAAACTGAACAAACATTGTTCATTTAATCGAGATCATAGTAAGTGAATCAAAATGTTTTTCAAGCATGTATTCAACGCTCCATGTTTACACATCAAGACGGCGAGAAATCGAAACTGTAACACAAATCGAGACATCGCAAGTTACGTATACATGCAAATACTCAAGACATGTCCAATGATCTGAGAGTTCGCAAATAATTAGAAAACCACAAATCTTTGACACCTCATTCGGGCAAACAAATTAAGCGGAAGGACAAGATGCACAAGTGGTGCTTTGTACCTTGCTCGACATTTTGGAAACATTCTTTGCATGATCATGTTCAGGATAAGAGTTGGCAAGATCTGCTGGTGCAGCTCCTTTCAAATTCTCGTTGTAATCACGAAGATAATTGTTTCTTGAAAGTAAGTCATTGACCATCACCGCGTGAGTGATTTCCTGAAAGCAATTACATTTTTAAAACAAAATGCTTCTTAACAAAACAACATTATGTGTCACTCTTTTGCAGAAGGTCCTTTTTCTACATAACGACATGACCCATAACTAAACTTACTGGTAATTCGATATCGAGATGGTATTTGTGCATCAAATTCTTGGCTATTTGTTGATAAGTTGAAGGTTTCAGTGGCTTCAATTGGGCAGCTATAACCATCTCTTGCGTTTGAGGTATAGAAGAGAAATCGGTTCCCAGCATTTTCTTTCCATCTTCTCTGTAAGCTTTCTATAATGATATGTGAACAAGTGCTTAACACAAATGCTAAGTAAATGAAAAGCGACACAAAGATTTTACAACTGGAGATGTTTTCTCAACTTATTCTCGGCAAAAATAGTTTCTCTAAAATTTAAAGCTTACGCATAAAACGATACACATGTATGCGTACTCCATATATACCAAACTAATTTTGAATGTCTTACATCCGAAGATACTTTGTCAGTCTCTTGTGCAACTTTATAACCTCCTGTAGCTCTGATGTCAAAACGATTTTTGTCCTTTTCTTTTTCATACTTTTCTTTGTAGGAAACCTTGAAAAATATAAGTTATGACAAAAACATCAAAGTTAAACTGTGTTAAATAGCTTAAATATCTAGCTACGCCTGAAAGTGCTTCAATACAACTTCTCAAGAACGTCTCATCTAATATAATTTTGAAGCAAATTTAGCACCACTGCCTTGCTTACAAAACACATACGTCGTTTGTTGCTTTCTTGACGTCAGTCGTTGCTTCATAACCGGGAGTGATATGAACAGGATAGTAAACGTTTTGCTTGTCGATTTCCCAATCTTCTTTGTAAGGAATCTGATAAAACAAGTAGATGCTTTCATGTCAAAATCATTAAAGAGAACATGGTATGACTCATAACTTAAAACTTACGTTGGATGTTAATGCCGCGGATTTAATTCCTTGTTGTACAATTGGATGATATCTGCTATCCATTGTTTGGAATCCACGATAGGCATCAATAACGTCTCTTTTCTGCTTCTGGTAATCGATCTGAAATGTACAATAATAAGCTAGGTCTATTCATTTATTTTGGGAAATTAAAAAAATCAAATTAATGATTTGAAAAAGAATAACATTTCATTTAGACCAAGTCAGAGATGTTCGATTGGGAGAAACAAGTCACCCATCTTTTATCGGTTTGCTATCACACAGTATATTCTAATCAATATTTCAAATAATGAAATGTGATAAAATATTCAATTGATTTCAAAGTGAAACATACATCGCTAGCAATCTTTGTCGATTCTTTAGCTCTGATAAATTCTGGAGCATCCACTGGTAGATGATGGTGAGGTAATAACTCTTCCGCTTCTTTCACGTAATTTGGCTGTATGCGAAGAGAAAAACACAGAGTTTCATTGAGAATGTGAATTAATTTGGTATGTTTTGTGCTTTTTTATCATATTGTCACCAAAAATCAATTGAAGTGAAATTTAAACTATTTCAAATCATCCTCATCGAACTTGAAACAGTTGGAAACAAAAGCTGGTTACGTCTTTAGATAAATTGACATTGTGAATTTGTATAGTCCATCTTGGTCCAAACAGTCATCAGACTTATGGTATAATAAAACAAAACGAAACCTTCAAAACCATCTATCCGTACTCATTTTATTAATTATTTCACTCATGAAAAACATCTTTACCAAATGATTCAAAGCAAGCCATTTCATGTAAGCCAATTGCTGGTTCTTCCAACATACTCATTACTCACCTTACTAATCATTTCTGATACTTTTCTTGCATGCTCGTGCTCAGGATGAGATATGGTGACATCATTTGGTGCTTTCCCTAGCATTTCGTTCTTATACTTCATTTTATAAAGTGGTTCAGAAGATAACTGAAAATTATTATCCCAAATTAAAAAGCCATCATATGTCCATTGGAAAGCATGAAATACAACATTATGTAAGTTTCTTGGATAATATGATCGTCTGCCATGTCACATAAGTGTTAGAAACAAGCCAGTGGTAAAGCAGCTTGTAAGCACACGTCAGCATGAAGACACTGCTGGAAAATCAATGTCAAGACAGCAAATCCGTCATTGACGTGTTCCGTAATTTCATCTCGTTTGAAAAATGAAAATATGCAAAAGATTTCCATCAATTCCAGTTAACCAAAGGCATACGTTGGATTTTACGAAGACTCGCTGTGGTGACCACTCATACATTGCATCTTGGCGAACAGATGACACCGTTTCAACTTACCACTGAAGCGCGAATAGCTTGAGACAGTTTCTGATCTTGCAAGTCGATATTATAAACGTCCATTCGTTTCTTAGCAGCTTTCGTGTATTGTTTGTTGCTGAGAATCGACTTGACCAAGTTAGAAACTTCCATCTCTGGAGTTATTTCCAACGGCTTGTATTCTCTGATGTACTCTCGATAGACAGGCTGAAACAAAACCACCCATCGTAGTTCAGTGGTTGTGTCAAGCTCAAAAAATCTCACAAGGAATGCGAAACATCATTGAAATCTGTTGCGAAACTCTGTCATTATTACCAGGTTAATACAATGTGTATACCGTTTTGGTGGCATGTGCGAAAACAATGAGCATTCTCCATAAAGGTTTGATCAAGCAAAGGTAAACGTTTCATTTTGCAAACAAAATAGTCAATTTCGAATTTAGTTTCAAAACCAGTGAAATGCTTATGTAGAAGCCTATAACGCACGTCATGCAGTTTATCCATGTCTTTATGAGTGTCATACAAATCCGTCTCAGTGTATTTATATTTGTTCTTTCCAATATCTTCAGCATCTTTCTTTTTGTAATTCGCCTGCAAAATCAAAAAACCTCAGAGATCTTGAACTTTTAAAATAGAAAATGAAATCATAAAACAACAATGGTAAACAATATTGAAACGAAGGTGTTATCATTTTCGACATTAAAGTCAATAATAATCATGCGGATCGTGCAGTGCAGTTTTGCATTCAGTCGAAACATAAAGATTTATAAAAATTATTATTAACGCAAGACAAGATTTGTATAATTTTCAACCGAATGTAAATTGTGGAAGTTTAAAAATATACGATTTTATGTAAGATACAATACGGCAACCGCAGCTTTCTACTTGTTGCCGCTAGTTGCTGGAATTATTGTCTTATTTGTACATATGAAAATTCACACAAATTCAAAACTAGCTTGTTATGAGTGAATGAGTCATTTTATCACCACTATCATGTACACCGTCCGTGGCCATAGTTTGCACTGTGAAATGTGGCGTTATATAAATGCTATTGTTACTACGTACGAAATACAGACTTTTAGCGATACCACGACTATTGCAGTTAGTTGTTCACTTTATGACGTCACTCACATCACTTTGCATTTCACTTGACTTCACCGCGGTTTCATAGCCAGGTGTGATGTGCACAGGATAATATAATAAGTCTCTGTCGCCCATGTATTCCTCCCTGTACTTTATCTTTTCAGAGAAAAAACGAATTAATTCACTAAATGCAACTATTATACTTTTCAAGTCAACTATAGCACTACTTGCAACTATTATTATTATTCAAACATATGGATCAGAATACTCACGATTTGTCACGTCAAATGGGGTCAGAAATAAGTGACCAATTAGGCGAACTAAACCTTAATGCAAACAATCAACGCAAAAGCTAACAACTCCCAATTATTACTCCAAGTTGGCTTTGATTTGAGAGCTCTCTTGGCATTATATCCTGCTAAATTTTCGATATATTTGAAACAGCAAAGTTATTTCGCTCAGCAAATTACCTTGTTAAAGATATAAAGAGGAGGTGACCATGAGACAAACCGAAATGAACTCAAAGTTAGGACTTTTGCTGGGCCTTCAAAATGTGACGATTTAAGTGAATTGGTCAATTAGACGATTTCTACTACAATTTTAAATCGAACTCACGTCAGAAACTAAATCCGATGCTTTAATCCCTTGTTGTACCACCGGATGATCTTTACTATCCATTGTTTGGAATCCACGATAAGCATCAATAACATTTCTTTTTTGTTTCTGGTACTGGACCTGATAAAATAGTAACAAGACAACACAATCAAAATCATAACGCAAAACATCGTTAGTGTTTTCATTGCTACTTTTATCGCACGATATTGGTTTAGAACTGTTAATATCAATGCAGAATGTCCACAATATAGCATAGTTGAAAATTGACTTAAAATATTGTAAGGGGTAACTTACATCACTGGCATTATTGGTAGATTGCTTTGCTTGTTTAAGTTCAGGCGTATCAGGTGTAAGTGTGTACTTGTGACGAGCAGGTTCATCTTTCTTCACATATTCGATCTATTTGAAAAATAGTAATAATTCAAAAACTGAACAAACATTGTTCATTTAATCGAGATCATAGTAAGTGAATCAAAATATTTTTCAAGCATGTATTCAACGCTCCATGTTTACACATCAAGACGGCGAGAAATCGAAACTGTAACACAAATCGAGACATCGCAAGTTACGTATACATGCAAATACTCAAGACATGTCCAATGATCGGAGAATTCGCAAATAATTAGAAAACCACAAATCTTCGACACCTCATTCGGGCAAACAAATTAAGCGGAAGGACAAGATGCACAAGTGGTGCTTTGTACCTTGCTCGACATTTTGGAAACATTCTTTGCATGATCATGTTCAGGATAAGAGTTGGCAAGATCTGCTGGTGCAGCTCCTTTCAAATTCTCGTTGTAATCACGAAGATAATTGTTTCTTGAAAGTAAGTCATTGACCATCACCGCGTGAGTGATTTCCTGAAAGCAATTATATTTTTAAAACAAAATGCTTCTTAACAAAACAACATTATGTGTCACTCTTTTGCAGAAGGTCCTTTTTCTACATAACGACATGACCCATAATTAAACTTACTGGTAATTCGATATCGAGATGGTATTTGTGCATCAAATTCTTGGCTATTTGTTGATAAATTGAAGGTTTCAGTGGCTTCAATTGGTCAGCTATAACCATCTCTTGCGTTTGAGGTATAGAAGAGAAATCGGTTTCCAGCATTTTCTTTCCATCTTCTCTGTAAGCTTTCTATAATGATATGTGAACAAGTGCTTAGCACAAACGCTAAGTAAATGAAAAGCGACACAAAGATTTTACAACTAGAGATGTTTTCTCAACTTATTCTCGGCAAAAATAGTTTCTTTAAAATTTAAAGCTTACGCATAAAACGATACAAGTACAGGCCTAGCCGGTGCAACAGGTGTATGCGTACTCCATATATACCAAACTAATTTTGAATGTCTTACATCCGAAGATACTTTGTCAGTCTCTTGTGCAACTTTATAACCTCCTGTAGCTCTGATGTCAAAACGATTTTTGTCCTTTTCTTTTTCATACTTTTCTTTGTAGGAAACCTTGAAAAATATAAGTTATGACAAAAACATCAAAGTTAAAACTGTGTTAAATAGCTTAAATATCTAGCTACGCCTGAAAGTGCTTCAATACAACTTCTCAAGAACGCTTCATCTAATATAATTTTGAAGCAAATTTAGCACCACTGCCTTGCTTACAAAACACATACGTCGTTTGTTGCTTTCTTGACGTCAGTCGTTGCTTCATAACCGGGAGTGATATGAACAGGATAGTAAACGTTTTGCTTGTCGCTTTCCCAATCTTCTTTGTAAGGAATCTGATAAAACAAGTAGATGCTTTCATGTCAAAATCATTAAAGAGAACATGGTATGACTCATAACTTAAAACTAACGTTGGATGTTAATGCCGCGGATTTAATTCCTTGTTGTACAATTGGATGATCTCTGCTATCCATTGTTTGGAATCCACGATAGGCATCAATAACGTCTCTTTTCTGCTTCTGGTAATCGATCTGAAATGTATAATAATAAGCTAGGTCTATTCATTTATTTTGGGAAATTAAAAACAGCAAATTAATGATTTGAAAAAGAATAACATTTCATTTAGACCAAGTCAGAGATGTTCGATTGGGAGAAACAAGTCACCCATCTTTTATCGGTTTGCTATCACACAGTATATTCTAATCAATGTTTCAAATAATGAAATGTGATAAAATATTCAATTGATTTCAAAGTGAAACATACATCGCTAGCAATCTTTGTCGATTCTTTAGCTCTGATAAATTCTGGAGCATCCACTGGTAGATGATGGTGAGGTAATAACTCTTCCGCTTCTTTCACGTAATTTGGCTGTATGCGAAGAGAAAAACACAGAGTTTCATTGAGAATGTGAATTAATTTGGTATGTTTTGTGCTTTTTTATCATATTGTCGCCAAAAATCAATTGAAGTGAAATTTAAACTATTTCAAATAATCCCCATCGAACTTGAAACAGTTGGAAGCATAAGCTGGTTACGTCTTTAGAGAAAGTGACATTGTGATTTTGTATAGTCCATGTTGGTCCAAACAGTCATCAGACTGATGGTATAATAAAACAAAACGAAACCTTCAAAAACATCTATCCGTACTCATTTCATTAATTATTTCACTCATGAAAAACATCTTTACCAAATGATTCAAAGCAAGCCATTTCATGTAAGCCAATTGCTGGTTCTTCCAACATACTCACCTTACTAATCATTTCTGATACTTTTCTTGCATGCTCGTGCTCAGGATGAGATATGGTGACATCATTTGGTGCTTTCCCTAGCATTTCGTTCTTATACTTCATTTTATAAAGTGGTTCAGAAGATAACTGAAAATTATTATCCCAAATTAAAGCCATCAAATGTCCATTGGAAAGCATGAAATACAACATTATGTAAGTTTCTTGGAATATATAATTCATCTGACATGTCACATAAGTGTTAGAAACAAGCCAGTGGTAAAGCAGCTTGTAAGCACACGTCAGCATGAAGACACTGCTGGAAAATCAATGTCAAGACAACAAATCCGTCATTGACGTGTTCCGTAATTTCATCTCGTTTGAAAAATGAAAATATGCAAAAGATTTCCATCAATTCCAGTTAACCAAAGGCATACGTTGGATTTTACGAGGACTCGTTGTGGTGACCACTCATACATTGCATCTTGGCGAACAGGTGACACCGTTTCAACTTACCACTGAAGCGCGAATAGCTTGAGACAGTTTCTGATCTTGCAAGTCGATATTATAAACGTCCATTCGTTTCTTAGCAGCTTTCGTGTATTGTTTGTTGCTGAGAATTGACTTGACCAAGTTAGAAACTTCCATCTCTGGAGTTATTTCCAACGGCTTGTATTCTCTGATGTACTCTCGATAGACAGGCTGAAACAAAACCACCCATCGTAGTTCAGTCGTTGTGTCAATCTAACACAATCTCACAAGGAATGCGAAACATCATTGAAATCTGTTGCGAAACTCTGTCATTATTACCAGGTTAATACAATGTGTATACCGTTTTGGTGGCATGTGCGAAAACAATGAGCATTCTCCATAAAGTTTTGATCAAGCAAAGGTAAACGTTTTGTTTTGCAAACAAAATAGTCAATTTCGAATTTAGTTTCAAAACCAGTGAAATGCTTATGTAGAAGCCTATAACGCACGTCATGCAGTTTATCCATGTCTTTATGAGTGTCATACAAATCCGTCTCAGTGTATTTATATTTGTTCTTTCCAATATCTTCAGCATCTTTCTTTTTGTAATTCGCCTGCAAAATCAAAAAACCTCTGAAATCTTGAACTTTTAAAATAGAAAATGAAATCATAAAACAACAATGGTAAACAATATTGAAACGAAGGTGTTATCATTTTCGACATTAAAGTCAATCATAATCATGCGGATCGTGCAGTGCAGTTTTGCATTCAGTCGAAACATAAAGATTTATAAAAATTATTATTAACTCAAGACAAGATTTGTATAATTTTCAACCGAATGTAAATTGTGCAAGTTTAAAAATATACGATTTTATGTAAGATACAATACGGCAACCGCAGCTTTCCACTTGTTGCCGCTAGTTGCTGGAATTATTGTCTTATTTGTACAAATTCAAAACTAGCTTGTTATGAGTGAATGAGTCATTTTATCACCACTATCATGTACACCGTCCGTGGCCATAGTTTGCACTGTGAAATGTGGCGTTATATAAATGCTATTGTTACTACGTACGAAATACAGACTTTTAGCGATACCACGACTATTGCAGTTAGTTGTTCACTTTATGACGTCACTCACATCACTTTGCATTTCACTTGACTTCACCGCGGTTTCATAGCCAGGTGTGATGTGCACAGGATAATATAATAAGTCTCTGTCGCCCATGTATTCCTCCCTGTACTTTATCTTTTCAGAAAAAAAACGAATTAATTCACTAAATGCAACTATTATACTTTTCAAGTCAACTATAGCACTACTTGCAACTATTATTATTATTCAAACATATGGATCAGAATACTCACGATTTGTCACGTCAAATGGGGTCAGAAATAAGTGACCAATTAGGCGAACTAAACCTTAATGCAAACAATCAACGCAAAAGCTAACAACTCCCAATTATTACTCCAAGTTGGCTTTGATTTGAGAGCTCTCTTGGCATTATATCCTGCTAAATTTTCGATATATTTGAAACAGCAAAGTTATTTCGCTCAGCAAATTACCTTGTTAAAGATATAAAGAGGAGGTGACCATGAGACAAACCGAAATGAACTCAAAGTTAGGACTTTTGCTGGGCCTTCAAAATGTGACGATTTAAGTGAATTGGTCAATTAGACGATTTCTACTACAATTTTAAATCGAACTCACGTCAGAAACTAAATCCGATGCTTTAATCCCTTGTTGTACCACCGGATGATCTTTACTATCCATTGTTTGGAATCCACGATAAGCATCAATAACATTTCTTTTTTGTTTCTGGTACTGGACCTGATAAAATAGTAACAAGACAACACAATCAAAATCATAACGCAAAACATCGTTAGTGTTTTCATTGCTACTTTTATCGCACGATATTGGTTTAGAACTGTTAATATCAATGCAGAATGTCCACAATATAGCATAGTGGAAAATTGACTTAAAATATTGTAAGGGGTAACTTACATCACTGGCATTATTGGTAGATTGCTTTGCTTGTTTAAGTTCAGGCGTATCAGGTGTAAGTGTGTACTTGTGACGAGCAGGTTCATCTTTCTTCACATATTCGATCTATTTGAAAAATAGTAATAATTCAAAAACTGAACAAACATTGTTCATTTAATCGAGATCATAGTAAGTGAATCAAAATGTTTTTCAAGCATGTATTCAACGCTCCATGTTTACACATCAAGACGGCGAGAAATCGAAACTGTAACACAAATCGAGACATCGCAAGTTACGTATACATGCAAATACTCAAGACATGTCCAATGATCGGAGAATTCGCAAATAATTAGAAAACCACAAATCTTCGACACCTCATTCGGGCAAACAAATTAAGCGGAAGGACAAGATGCACAAGTGGTGCTTTGTACCTTGCTCGACATTTTGGAAACATTCTTTGCATGATCATGTTCAGGATAAGAGTTGGCAAGATCTGCTGGTGCAGCTCCTTTCAAATTCTCGTTGTAATCACGAAGATAATTGTTTCTTGAAAGTAAGTCATTGACCATCACCGCGTGAGTGATTTCCTGAAAGCATTTATATTTTTAAATCAAAATGCTTCTTAACAAAACTACATTATGTGTCACTCTTTTGCAGAAGGTCCTTTTTCTACATAACGACATGAAACCCATAATTAAACTTACTGGTAATTCGATATCGAGATGGTATTTGTGCATCAAATTTTTGGCTATTTGTTGATAAATTGAAGGTTTCAGTGGCTTCAATTGGTCAGCTATAACCATCTCTTGCGTTTGAGGTATAGAAGAGAAATCGGTTTCCAGCATTTTCTTTCCATCTTCTCTGTAAGCTTTCTATAATGATATGTGAACAAGTGCTTAGCACAAACGCTAAGTAAATGAAAAGCGACACAAAGATTTTACAACTAGAGATGTTTTCTCAACTTATTCTCGGCAAAAATAGTTTCTTTAAAATTTAAAGCTTACGCATAAAACGATACAAGTACAGGCCTAGCCGGTGCAACAGGTGTATGCGTACTCCATATATACCAAACTAATTTTGAATGTCTTACATCCGAAGATACTTTGTCAGTCTCTTGTGCAACTTTATAACCTCCTGTAGCTCTGATGTCAAAACGATTTTTGTCCTTTTCTTTTTCATACTTTTCTTTGTAGGAAACCTTGAAAAATATAAGTTATGACAAAAACATCAAAGTTAAACTGTGTTAAATAGCTTAAATATCTAGCTACGCCTGAAAGTGCTTCAATACAACTTCTCAAGAACGCTTCATCTAATATAATTTTGAAGCAAATTTAGCACCACTGCCTTGCTTACAAAACACATACGTCGTTTGTTGCTTTCTTGACGTCAGTCGTTGCTTCATAACCGGGAGTGATATGAACAGGATAGTAAACGTTTTGCTTGTCGCTTTCCCAATCTTCTTTGTAAGGAATCTGATAAAACAAGTAGATGCTTTCATGTCAAAATCATTAAAGAGAACATGGTATGACTCATAACTTAAAACTAACGTTGGATGTTAATGCCGCGGATTTAATTCCTTGTTGTACAATTGGATGATCTCTGCTATCCATTGTTTGGAATCCACGATAGGCATCAATAACGTCTCTTTTCTGCTTCTGGTAATCGATCTGAAATGTACAATAATAAGCTAGGTCTATTCATTTATTTTGGGAAATTAAAAACAGCAAATTAATGATTTGAAAAAGAATAACATTTCATTTAGACCAAGTCAGAGATGTTCGATTGGGAGAAACAAGTCACCCATCTTTTATCGGTTTGCTATCACACAGTATATTCTAATCAATATTTCAAATAATGAAATGTGATAAAATATTCAATTGATTTCAAAGTGAAACATACATCGCTAGCAATCTTTGTCGATTCTTTAGCTCTGATAAATTCTGGAGCATCCACTGGTAGATGATGGTGAGGTAATAACTCTTCCCCTTCTTTCACGTAATTTGGCTGAATGCGAAGAGAAAAACACAGAGTTTCATTGAGAATGTGAATTAATTTGGTATGTTTTGTGCTTTTTTATCATATTGTCACTAAAAATCAATTGAAGTGAAATTCAAAATATTTCAAATAATCTTCATCGAACTTGAAACAGTTGGAAGCATAAGCTGGTTACGTCTTTAGATAAAGTGACATTGTGATTTTGTATAGTCCATCTTGGTCCAAACAGTCATCAGACTTATGGTATAATAAAACAAAACGAAACCTTCAAAACCATCTATCCGTACTCATTTCATTAATTATTTCACTCATGAAAAACATCTTTACCAAATGATTCAAAGCAAGCCATTTCATGTAAGCCAATTGCTGGTTCTTCCAACATACTCACCTTACTAATCATTTCTGATACTTTTCTTGCATGCTCGTGCTCAGGATGAGATATGGTGACATCATTTGGTGCTTTCCCTAGCATTTCGTCCTTATACTTCATTTTATAAAGTGGTTCAGAAGATAACTGAAAATTGTTATCCCAAATTAAAAAGCCATCATATGTCCATTGGAAAGCATGAAATACAACATTATGTAAGTTTCTTGGAATATATAATTCGTCGGCCATGTCACATAAGTGTTAGAAACAAGCCAGTGGTAAAGCAGCTTGTAAGCACACGTCAGCATGAAGACACTGCTGGAAAATCATTGTCAAGACAACAAATTCGTCATTGACATGTTTCGTAACTTCATCTCGTTTGAAAAATGAAAATATGCAAAAGATTTCCATCAATTCCAGTTAACCAAAGGCATACGTTGGATTTTACGAGGACTCGCTGTGGTGACCACTCATACATTGCATCTTGGCGAACAGATGACACCGTTTCAACTTACCACTGAAGCGCGAATAGCTTGAGACAGTTTCTGATCTTGCAAGTCGATATTATAAACGTCCATTCGTTTCTTAGCAGCTTTCGTGTATTGTTTGTTGCTGAGAATCGACTTGACCAAGTTAGAAACTTCCATCTCTGGAGTTATTTCCAACGGCTTGTATTCTCTGATGTACTCTCGATAGACAGGCTGAAACAAAACCACCCATCGTAGTTCAGTCGTTGTGTCAATCTAACACAATCTCACAAGGAATGCGAAACATCATTGAAATCTGTTGCAATACTCTGTCATTATTACCAGGTTAATACAATGTGTATACCGTTTTGGTGGCATGTGCGAAAACAATGAGCATTCTCCATAAAGGTTTGATCAAGCAAAGGTAAACGTTTCATTTTGCAAACAAAATAGTCAATTTCGAATTTAGTTTCAAAACCAGTGAAATGCTTATGTAGAAGCCTATAACGCACGTCATGCAGTTTATCCATGTCTTTATGAGTGTCATACAAATCCGTCTCAGTGTATTTATATTTGTTCTTTCCAATATCTTCAGCATCTTTCTTTTTGTAATTCGCCTGCAAAATCAAAAAACCTCTGAAATCTTGAACTTTTAAAATAGAAAATGAAATCATAAAACAACAATGGTAAACAATATTGAAACGAAGGTGTTATCATTTTCGACATTAAAGTCAATCATAATCATGCGGATCGTGCAGTGCAGTTTTGCATTCAGTCGAAACATAAAGATTTATAAAAATTATTATTAACTCAAGACAAGATTTGTATAATTTTCAACCGAATGTAAATTGTGCAAGTTTAAAAATATACGATTTTATGTAAGATACAATACGGCAACCGCAGCTTCCCACTTGTTGTCGCTAGCTGCTGGAATTATTGTCTTATTTGTACATATGAAAATTCAGACAAATTCAAAACTAGCTTGTTATGAGTGAATGAGTCATTTTATCACCACTATCATGTACACCGTCCGTGGCCATAGTTTGCACTGTGAAATGTGGCGTTATATAAATGCTATTGTTACTACGTACGAAATACAGACTTTTAGCGATACCACGACTATTGCAATTAGTTGTTCACTTTATGACGTCACTCACATCACTTTGCATTTCACTTGACTTCACCGCGGTTTCATAGCCAGGTGTGATGTGCACAGGATAATATAATAAGTCTCTATCACCCATATATTCCTCCTTGTACTTGCGCTGAAAATGAACAAACGTTTTAATGCCAGATGAAGAAGTGTCAGAATTTAATTGAAATGGCTATGAAAAACACAAAATATCATAACTTGTGCAAACCTGAAATCATATCTTTTTACTATTCTTTAAAGTATTTTATACTTAATTTTCAAAGCGACATTTTGAGAGATTACAAAGCTATTCAACGAAAAAGTCCAAAGTTTACTGCTAATCCAATTAATTTGTTTTGCCCTTTTCTTTGTTTCAATGCTTTTTTAACGTTTCAACAGATTCTGAATTGTTGCATCATTCAATAAACTTACAGGGAATGAAGCCCTTCGGTTTTGTTGTTGTTGGCTGCTAAATTGGAAAATATTCAGCAAACAATGTCAAGAAATAGCAGCAAGTGCGTGGTGAAAATGATATAACACTTTGCTACATTTGTGCAGCCTTGTAAGCTACGCTCAAGTAACCTCGGTGCGGGTGAAAAGAGGTCAGAGTTTGTAACATATTGGCCTAAAATCAAAATTTCAAATTTTCAGGTAAACACACCGATTGCTTCAGCCATAGCACAAAACAATTTTATGAAACAGGTATTTTGTTTTGGTGGTGCTCAACAACTATATGGGTAGCATGTTTTAAATGGATGGAGCATCAAAAGATTGTTGTGTGTTTTTTATTTCAGTTAATAAAAGCCTCCATTAGACGTTTCAAAGATTATCACAAGTTTATTCACTTGATTAATGGAAAAGTTGTTGCGACCGACTCGGAGATTTTCCCAGAAGAGCAAGAAGCAAAGAAAATATATGATCACTAGAAAAGAACTTTTGAAACGTTTCTAACTGCAGTTGAAAGAAGCGAAGAAAATCCAAACAGCATCAACAGGCTAGGGTTATTTGCAAATTCACTTTCACACAGAACCAACGCCTCTATCGCAGTTGCAGGGACCTACGACACAGCTAAGACAGCACTCGAAAATGCTTATCACAAAAAGAAAAATATTGTATTTGCTAGGCGTTTCTTGATGACCAGAATCCAAAATTCTACCGAAACGCTCGACGAGTCGGCTACATCTACGCATTACGTCAACTAGCTAGAGAATGTGAATTCGAAAACGTAAACGACGAGATCTAAAAAGATGAACTCACTCGAGATGCGCTTATCTATCAATGGCATCAATTTCAAAACAATTCAACAAAGATTGCTTGAAGATCAAAAGCTGGACTTACCAACCGCTATTAAGACAAGCGCGAATGCTCGATGGCTCGACCAAGCCGAAAAACGCTCAAACTCTTATTTTACGAATTCGCCCCAAGCGTGCTTCATCCATTTCTTTGATAGAAGAAACAACAAAGTCATCCAGCAGCAATTTCAAAACGGCAAAGACGAAACCTACAGCACCTAACCGATGTACAAAACGTGTTTTTTTTTGTCGAGATAATCTCCATCCTGGTGGCAGATCTTTCTGTCCAACGAAAGACAAGCTTTGCAATTGTTTTCCCAATATTGGCAATTTCCAGCGTGTTTGCCAAAATAACTTTCGGAAAGCAGCTGCAATATCATTTGCAGGAAACAAGCCTACAGTTGATGATGCCAGGGCAGCCCCTGATAATGCCTAAACATCTCATGTGTTTTCTGTTCTTGGTTCAGTTCCGGAATGCTTGAACAAAACCACGCTACGTAAACATATAAAAAGAGTGAACCTCGATTGCTTGCTAGACACGGGTGCATCTGACAACTTTATGAGCGCTAAAGCTTCACAACTACAACCTCAAATTTCTACCTCAAGGCAAGTCATCAAAAGTTCAATGGCTTCGGACCAACAAACCGCACAAGTGGAGGGGAATGTGTGCACTGATGTCAAACTTCAAGAAAGAAAGTATGCCAAAGTCATGTTTGGAGTAGTACCAAAACTTTATGCCGGCATCAATCATACTTGGCTAAGGTTTTCTAAACTAGCATAAAGAAGTTGTGTTCAAACTCGGTGGACCACAAAGAAAGTTAGTAATCGCAGACTCTTACTGTGGGGTATCTGCCTCAACCATCGCATCTAGTTTATTCCAAAGCTTGGAACCTAACGCTAAGGCCATCGCTACCAAGTTGCGAAATTTTAACCAAGAAGATCGTCAATTCATCCGGGAGCAGGTGAGCAAACTTTTATCAGAGAAAATCGTGGAGCCTTCTTATCCACCTTGGCGAGCATACGTGCTGGTTGCGAGAGATAGGCGGCATAAAACAAGAATGGTTGTTGACTATTCACAAACTATAAACAGATTGACATTACTTGATGCTCATCTACTCCCTAAAATCAGAGACCAAATTGCAAAACTCGCAGAAGGATCTGTGTTTAGCAGCTTAGACTTAAAATCTGCCTATTATCAAATTTCGTTTGTGCTGCTGACCGACCATTTACGGGTTTTGAAGCCGAAGGAAAACTATTCCAGTTCAATCGTTTACCATTTGGTGTTACAGAAGGTGTGTCGTTTTTTCAAGAATTGTTGACAAACTGATCGGAAAACAAAATTTGGCTGACACATATGCCTATCGTGACAATATAACTGTGGGTGGTTATGATTGTGCAGACCATGATGCGAAATTAAATGCCCTGTTTACAGCAACTAAAGCCTAGGGTATAACTTTCAATGAATCAAAATGTGTTTTTGCTCATAATGAGATTGACTTACTGGGTTATAGACTGTCGCACCGTAAAATCAAACCTGATCCCGAACGCCTTCGACCCCTGCTCGAACTTACCTTGTCAAAATCTCAGCTGAATTATGAGTTTTGGGAATGCTTTCGTACTATGCCAAATGGGTACCAAATTTTCTGAAAAGGTTAGACCTTTAGTGCAATCCAATCTATCCTCTCCTTTTCCTTTACCTTCTGACGCTTTCGAAAGCTTCGAAAATTCACTGCAGGATCTTGCATCTGCTTGCCTTACCAGTGTCAACGAAGGAACTCCGTTTGTAGTTTAGTGTGACGCTTCGTAGCATACGTTAGCTGCTACGTTAAATCAAGGAAAGCAACCTGTTGCCTTCCACTCTCGAGTCTTTTCTCGTTGCGAAGCTAACTATTCAACTGTCGAGAAAGAAGCGTCGGCTATTATGGATGCGGTTAGAAAGTGGAGCCATTTTCCACGTGGCCGCAAGTTCACACTTCTGACAGATCAAAGGGCCGTTTCTTTCATGATTGACCCAAAACTGCTTGGTGAATTTAAAAACAACAAAATATAGCTGTGGCGTGCCGAATTGAGAAATTTTGATTATGACATTTCAAAACCTTGCATTGACCTGATAATGGCAATCTCGTACCAGATGAGTTATCAAGAGCATATGTACTATTTTCAAATTCGCCCGATCTCACCAAAATTCATAAAAAACTTGGACACCGTGGCATTTCACGTTTATCTCATTTCATTCGTACCAAAAATCTCCCCTTTTCAATGGAAGATGTCAAATTTGTTTGTTTGCACTGCGAAATTTGCGCAGAATTGAAATCTCGATTTTATCGTAAATCACACGAAGTGTTGATTAATTTGATGAGACCATGGGAAAGAGTTAGCATTGACTTTAAAGGACCCTTTAATGGCAGGAAGTAGTATACGTTAATTGTTGATGATGAATAAGCTTATAGTCGCTATCCTTTCGCATTTGTATGTGAAGACATGACTGTTATTGTATGTCTTGGTCAGCTCTTTTCTTTATTTGGCCATTCCTTGTACATTCACAGTGACCAAAGTTCTTCATTCTTGTCTCAAGAGCTCGGGCAATATCTTTCTGACAGAGGAAGTGCGAGTACCCGGAGTACACCACATCACTTTACCGCCAACTCTCAATGTGATAGAATTAACCAAAATGTTTCGAGAACTGTCCAGCTGTTGGGAGGAACAGCCGAAAGCTGTTGGGAGGAAGTTCTACCCGAAACTTTGCACGCAGTACGATCTCTCTTATGCACTGCAACCAATGCCACTCCCCATGAACGATTTCTGGGATTTAGTCGTCGAAGTATGTTCTAACACCAAGAAATGGATCAAACAATGGCAACATGGTTTCTACACCTTCTGAATCTCCCTTTCAAAGTTCACGCATACAACAAAACCTTACATCAGAACCTTCATATACACAATAAAATCTTACACCAGAAACTGCAGGAGTGCAGGTACACAGCAAAATCTTACACCAGACATTGATGCAGATTTTCACGCATCGTCTAAAACAAATCACAAAATAACTGAATTTATCATTTCCACACACCTGAGACGTTCTTCCAGAGGAACTAGACGACCTGAAATATATGGTCACAATATATACGACGTTTGAGTTGCCTGTTGGTAATGCGTTGTTTATCATGTGTGAAATTTTTCGTTTACTATTGTATCGTTTTGTCAATTTATTATTGCTTTCCTTTCTGCTTATTCCGATGATCAAGGAGGGAAGAATGTTGTACTGTACAGTATTTACGTCTTGCCAACATTGTGATTGGCATGCTTAATTTAAAGAAGCGGGCAACGCCTCTGGCACTGCAAGCAACCTCTCTCTTCAATTGTTTTACTAGAGCGTGGCAGTCTTATGATTGGAAATTTGTGTTGTAGGCCTACCATGTCACCTATTGCCATTAGTTTATCGTTACTACTTTTATTTTGTGTTTTTGTATTTCAGTCAATAAAAGCCTCAATAGGGCGTTTCAAAGTTTACACACGAAGCTCAGCAGCAGGTTGGATGCCAGCAAAAATGGAAAGATTGTCCAATGGTGTAAGACGCAGGGATCCGGTCACTGTGCGCAGGGCGTTGTTTATGGCAGTGTTGATGTTGTGGCTGTGAGTGCTGCGGCACCAAACAGGTGCACACTGCACAGTACTCTGCTGAAAGATAGACAAAAGTTAAAGCTGCTATTCGCAAAGTGTCAGCTCTTACCCTCCAGCTGGAGCCTGTGCTAGGCGCTTGAGTAGAGCAGCGCTCGATGCCAGTTTATTGCGCAGTGACACCAAATGGTGGCGATATATGAGGGATCTGTTTAATGTCAACTCAAAATATGTTGATTCGTTGCAGAAGAACAGATATTCCATGGTTTTGGACATTTCACTCACGATTAGCTTCTCGATTGTGTAGATGGAAAGCTGCTGCCACAGTTTTGGTTTCGCTGAGTTTTAGTCGCCATTTCTGGAGATAAGTTAAGAGAGTTTTTATCTCCTGGCTCAAGGTGTTTTCTAGGTATTCCCACAACTTTGTGGAGTGGCGAATTGCCAAGTTGTCCCATATGCAGTAAGTTTTTGCGCAGACAGTGGTTGTCAGGTCGTGGGTGAAGATGTTGAAAAAAAGTGGATGCAGGACCGAACCCTATGGGACACCATTTTTCAGGCATTCGAAGATTTTGAAACGAAGACAGACGATAGATATCAGAGGATAAATAGCTGTACAGACAGAATAGCTCAATAGACACTAAAATAATAACAGACATTGCAAAAACATTCAGGAAAAGAGGCAAAATGTAAAAATTCCAGGCCAGAAAAGTGTATCAACTAAGAAATTAATCGATTAAACTGCAATAACTCAATTTCAAACGATCAAAACAGACATTGCAAAATTATTCAGTAAAAAGGACAAATATAAAGAATCCAAATTAAAAAATTGTATAAACAAAAAAATAAACGATTTCCTTCCACCACCAAAATATCAAACAGCTTAGTCAGGAAGAGCAAGGCAAAAAAAATATAACCATATACTCAAAACGGAATAGTCAAAATTAAAAAAAACTTACCTTGGATTTTAGAGAAAAGAGAAACGTTTTAAGAAATAGGAAATTCTTTGAGCAAATCACTAGGTAACTAGGCAACGCAAATAATAAAGTATGTACAAAAAAAAAAAACATAAACAAATAAGATCACAAGAAACATAACAGAAAAAATAGTACTTCAGAAATTAAATCCGCAGCTCTAATTCCTTGTTGCACAACGGGATGATCTTTGCTATCCATTGTTTGGAATCCACGATAGGCATCAATTACGTCTCTCTTGTCTTTCTGATATTCAATCTGTATAAAAGAATCTTTTCAGCAAAATTTCATTTTGATCTGATAAACGAAAACTTGTTGCATTGTTTGTCAATCAAGACAACTTTCAAACATCGCTCATCCACTTACATCACTTGCTATTTTAGCGCTTTCTTTCGCTCTGATCAACTCAGGAGTGTCGCCAGGAAGATTGTGATGTTGCAACATCTTTTCAGCGTCTTTCACATAATCAATCTAAAACAAAAGTAAATCAAATCTATTGTCGAGCCAATTCACAATACAACCACACAAGAAATATACTGTAACAATTTCAAATGCTCGGGCACTTGTTCAATCGCATGCTGCCAAATTGTTGTAGCAACAGCAAATGGCAATGACTTCTTTCGATTCATGTCACTTCCAAGTAAATTACTTTCCGAGATAGACAATTCATTGCTAATTGACTTCAATTTTCAACTTACACTACTAGCCAAATCGGTTGCTTTCTTGTGGTGTTCATGTTCAGGATAACCAATAGCAGGATCAACCGGTCCCTTGCCAACAATCTCTTCTTTATATTGTTTCTTGTATGGATGGGTTGAAACTTTCTGTTGCGCAGTTACAGCATGGGCAAGCTCTTGTATGTCTAAAATCATAAAACGCATTAATTAATCGTTACGGCTTCGAAGAAACAAGCACTCAACAATTAGGTAAAAGTTTGGACTTGATGATAACAACAGATGTCCGACCTGCTCCGATCTGAACGTTTTTGTGCATTTCCTTCGATTTTTCTGTGTACAATTTCTTGCTTTGCACCGGTCGAAGCTCTTTCGATAAAACCATCTCTGGTGTTTCTGGAATCTCAGTGTGATTTCTTCCTCTGTTCTTTTTATGTTCTTCTTTGTATTTTGCCTGAAAAGCATAAAAAGTTTACGATTTCATGTAGCTTTGTTTCATCATCTCTAAGTCTTTACTCATACTTACAGTAGGCCTACATTACTGAACATCATTGGTTCTTGAACTTAATTGTTTTGGTGTGACTCTTTCTAATAGTTTGCCAAAGTTAAGGTAATCAAATGTCAAGGATTAATAAGTGAAGCAAAGCAGTGAATTGTTAGTTTTGAACAAAACCTTTATGAAAAAGTTTACAGTAGTATATTCTGCACTCGGCTTCTTTGTACACAATAAAGTTTGATATTAGAAAATCAGTTACCAGCACCTATCGAATCTAAAAAAATAAAAAAAACAGACTCATCTCCCGTGAATTTAACTCACATCGCGGGTACACTGTCAATCTCAAAGGCAAAACATTTTCACTCAGCCTGGATAAATAATCCTCTTTGAATATTAGAACTTACATCCGATAGAGATTTCTCTCCTTCCTTCATGGTTTTATATTCTTCAGTATCAGTAACTTTGTATTTGTTCTTATCCTTTGTTTGTTCATAGTCTTCTTTGTAAGGAACCTGTTGCAAGATGATTTGTATCAAGTCAGCGTATAACAATGGTTTAATGTTATTTTTTACACTGTCTATCCAATCATATTACAAATGCAAGCTATGACGTGTTTCTTACATCGCCAGTTGCTTTCTTAACATCAGCAGCTATTTCATAGGCCGGAGTGATATGAACAGGATAGTAGATGTTTTGCTTGTCGCTTTCCCAGTCTTCTTTGTACGCGGCCTAAAAGAATACAATGTATATTGAGCTGTGACTTTGATGCAATGGTGCAGGCGGAAAGAACAATGTTTCAGCATGCTTTAATTGACGCAGTTTCCTTTCGAAGCTGCAAGTCCTACTCAAATCAATAATAGCTTTATCTCAGTTTAAAGCAACACGCATTCAAATAGTTTGACGTTTATGAGCCAACTACAGTAAATGTATCAACAATCAAATTAAGATTTCTGCTCAAAACATAAGCCTGCCATCAATTAGCAGACCGATTGCGTGTCACAGAACAAAAAGAAGGCTCGTTCTGTTGCAATTTCACATTTGTAAGAAATACTGAATGTAGAGTGGCATGTTATGGTGCCGAGGAACAGTCCGAAGACCATTTAATTAATGATTTCACTATCTTATAGCCACCGAATAGAGCAGAAGTTCTCAGTGTCTCCGATGGTGAATCCAAAGATCACATACTCCAGTATCCTTTCTGGTTCCAGGACAGTAAGAGAAATATCGATAGCTTGGTGTGGTAAAATGATGTACATTTGGTCCCAGAAGCTCAAACAAAGACGATAAAAACTACTGTATAGTCTATATGCGACAATTTAAGACCGAGTGAAAAGAATTGAGAGAATCAAAACGAAGGAGAGTTGGGTGGAAGAATGCTATCCAGTACGTTAAAGGAGTAATTTCAAATGCGATAGACTTTTCTTTTTTGATGATGGGATGCGTCCGAACGGTATCGTTAATCTTAATGAACTTAGAGTGATCATCAACGACAGAGTCGAGTTTTGAATGGTAATCTTCTGTATTTGGGATCGCAGTTTCAAATTTCAAATGGGTATGATACAATAGAATGATGTAGTTGCATCAGATCAGAAAAGAGGAATTTTAAACTTAGTGATGCTGAAAGAAAAGATGGTAACAATCACTTTGCCAACTCACATCATCAGTCAGGGCGGCTGCTTTAATTCCTTGTTGCACAACGGGATGATCTTTGCTATCCATTGTTTGGAATCCACGATAGGCATCAATTACGTCTCTCTTATCTTTCTGATATTCAATCTATATAAAAGAATCTTTTCAGCAAAAGTTCATTTTGATCTGATAAACAAACACTTGTTGCATTATTTGTCAATCAAGACAACTTTCAAACATCGCTCATCCACTTACATCACTTGCTATTTTAGCGCTTTCTTTCGCTCTGATCAACTCAGGAGTGTCGCCAGGAAGATTGTGATGTTGCAACATCTTTTCAGCGTCTTTCACATAATCAATCTGAAACAAAAGTAAATCAAATCTATTGTCGAGCCAATTCACAATACAACCACACAAGAAATATACTGTAACAATTTCAAATGCTCGGGCACTTGTTCAATCGCATGCTGCCAAATTGTTGTAGCAATAGAAAATGGCAGTGACTTCTTTGGATTCATGTCACTTCCAAGTAAATTACTTTCCGAGACGCACAATTCATTGCTAATTGACTTCAATTTTCAACTTACACTACTAGCCAAATCGGTTGCTTTCTTGTGGTGTTCATGTTCAGGATAACCAATAGCAGGATCAACCGGTCCCTTGCCAACAATCTCTTCTTTATATTGTTTCTTGTATGGATGGGTTGAAACTTTTTGTTGCGCAGTTACAGCATGGGCAAGCTCTTGTATGTCTAAAATCATAAAACGCATTAATTAATCGTTACGGCTTCGAAGAAACAAGCACTCAACAATTAGGTAAATGTTTCGACTTGATGATAACAACAGATGTCCGACCTGCTCCGATCTGAACGTTTTTGTGCATTTCCTTCGATTTTTCTGTGTACAATTTCTTGCTTTGCACCGGTCGAAGCTCTTTCGATAAAACCATCTCTGGTGTTTCTGGAATCTCAGTGTGATTTCTTCCTCTGTTCTTTTCATATTCTTCTTTGTATTTTGCCTGAAAAGCATAAAAAGTTTACGATTTCATGTAGCTTTGTTTCATCATCTCTAAGTCTTTACTCATACTTACAGTAGGCCTACATTACTGAACATCATTGGTTCTTGAACTTAATTGTTTTGGATTGACTCTCTCTGATAGTTTGCCAAAGTTAAGGTAATCAAATGTCAAGGTTTACTAAGTGAAGCAAAGCAGCGAATTGTTAGTTTTGAACAAAACCTTTATGAAAAAGTTTACAGTAGTATATTCTGCACTCGGCTTCTTTGTACACAATAAAGTTTGATATAAGAAAATCAGTTACCAGCACCTATCGAATCTAAAAAAAAGAAAACAGACTCATCTCCCGTGAACTTAACACACATCGCGGGTACACTGTCAATCTCAAAGCCAAAACATTTTTACTCAGCCTGGATAAATAATCCTCTTTGAATATTAGAACTTACATCCGATAGAGATTTCTCTCCTTCCTTCATGGTTTTATATTCTTCAGTATCAGTAACTTTGTATTTGTTCTTATCCTTTGTTTGTTCATAGTCTTCTTTGTAAGGAACCTGTTGCAAGATGATTTGTATCAAGTCAGCGTATAACAACGGTTTAATGCTATTATATACACTGTCTATCCAAT
This sequence comes from Aplidium turbinatum, assembly GCF_918807975.1. Classification (NCBI taxonomy): domain Eukaryota; kingdom Metazoa; phylum Chordata; class Ascidiacea; order Aplousobranchia; family Polyclinidae; genus Aplidium; species Aplidium turbinatum. The sequence goes on along the minus strand of NC_137475.1, from coordinate 26,452,077 downwards.
CATATTACAAATGCAAGCTATGACATGTTTCTTACATCGCCAGTTGCTTTCTTAACATCAGCAGCTATTTCATAGGCCGGAGTGATATGAACAGGATAGTAGATGTTTTGCTTGTCGCTTTCCCAGTCTTCTTTGTACGCGGCCTAAAAGAATACAATATATATTGAGCTGTGACTTTGATGCAATGGTGCAGGCGGAAAGAACAATGTTTCAGCTTGCTTCAATTGACGCAGTTTCCTTTCGAAGCTGCAAGTCCTACTCAAATCAATAATAGCTTTATCTCAGTTTAAAGCAACACTATCGCTGTCAATTCTTGCTACAAATCGGCTGCCGAGAAACATTAAAATAGTTTGACGTTTATGAGCCAACTACAGTAAATGTATCAACAATCAAATTAAGATTTCTGCTCAAAACATAAGCCTGCCATCAATTAGCAGACCGATTGCGTGTCACAGAACAAAAAGAAGGCTCGTTCTGTTGCAATTTCACATTTGTAAGAAATACTGAATGTGGAGTGGCATGTTATGGTGCCGAGGAACAGTCCGAAGACCATTTAATTAATGATTTCACTATCTTATAGCCACCGAATAGAGCAGAAGTTCTCAGTGTCTCAGATGGTGAATCCAAAGATCACATACTCCAGTATCCTTTCTGGTTCCAGGACAGTACGAGAAATATCGATAGCTTGGTGTGGTAAAATGATGGACATTTGGTCCCAGAAGCTCAAACAAAGACGATAAAAACTACTGTATAGTCTATATGCGACAATTTAAGATCGAGTGAAAAGAATTGAGAGAATCAAAACGAAGGAGAGTTGGGTGGAAGAATGCTATCCAGTACGTTAAAGGAGTAATTTCAAATGCGATAGACTTTTCTTTTTTGATGATGGGATGCGTCCGAACGGTATCGTTAATCTTAATGAACTTAGAGTGATCATCAACGACAGAGTCGAGTTTTGAATGGTAATCTTCTCTATTTGGAATCGCAGTTTCAAATTTCAAATGGGTATGATACAATAGAATGATGTAGTTGCATCAGATCAGAAAAGAGTAATTATAACTTAGTGATGCTGAAAGAAAAGATGGTAACAATCACTTTGCCAACTCACATCATCAGTCAGGGCGGCTGCTTTAATTCCTTGTTGCACAACGGGATGATCTTTGCTATCCATTGTTTGGAATCCACGATAGGCATCAATTACGTCTCTCTTATCTTTCTGATATTCAATCTATATAAAAGAATCTTTTCAGCAAAAGTTCATTTTGATCTGATAAACAAACACTTGTTGCATTGTTTGTCAATCAAGACAACTTTCAAACATCGCTCATCCACTTACATCACTTGCTATTTTAGCGCTTTCTTTCGCTCTGATCAACTCAGGAGTGTCGCCAGGAAGATTGTGATGTTGCAACATCTTTTCAGCGTCTTTCACATAATCAATCTGAAACAAAAGTAAATCAAATCTATTGTCGAGCCAATTCACAATACAACCACACAAGAAATATACTGTAACATTTTCAAATGCTCGGGCACTTGTTCAATCGCATGCTGCCAAATTGTTGTAGCAACAGAAAATGGCAATAACTTCTTTGGATTCATGTCACTTCCAAGTAAATTACTTTCCGAGACGCACAATTCATTGCTAATTGACTTCAATTTTCAACTTACACTACTAGCCAAATCGGTTGCTTTCTTGTGGTGTTCATGTTCAGGATAACCAATAGCAGGATCAACCGGTCCCTTGCCAACAATCTCTTCTTTATATTGTTTCTTGTATGGATGGGTTGAAACTTTCTGTTGCGCAGTTACAGCATGGGCAAGCTCTTGTATGTCTAAAATCATAAAACGCATTAATTAATCGTTACGGCTTCGAAGAAACAAGCACTCAACAATTAGGTAAAAGTTTCGACTTGATGATAACAACAGATGTCCGACCTGCTCCGATCTGAACGTTTTTGTGCATTTCCTTCGATTTTTCTGTGTACAATTTCTTGCTTTGCACCGGTCGAAGCTCTTTCGATAAAACCATCTCTGGTGTTTCTGGAATCTCAGTGTGATTTCTTCCTCTGTTCTTTTCATATTCTTCTTTGTATTTTACCTGAAAAGCATAAAAAGTTTACGATTTTATGTAGCTTTGTTTCATCATCTCTAAGTCTTTACTCATACTTACAGCAGGCCTACATTACTGAACATCATTGGTTCTTGAACTTAATTGTTTTGGTGTGACTCTTTCTGATAGTTTGCCAAAGTTAAGGTAATCAAATGTCAAGGTTTACTAAGTGAAGCAAAGCAGCGAATTGTTAGTTTTGAACAAAACCTTTATGAAAAAGTTTACAGTAGTATATTCTGCACTCGGCTTCTTTGTACAAAATAAAGTTTGATATTAGAAAATCAGTTACCAGCACCTATCGAATCTAAGAAAAAGAAAACAGACTCATCTCCCGTGAATTTAACACACATCGCGGGTACACTGTCAATCTCAAAGGCAAAACATTTTCACTCAGCCTGGATAAATAATCCTCTTTGAATATTAGAACTTACATCCGATAGAGATTTCTCTCCTTCCTTCATGGTTTTATATTCTTCAGTATCAGTAACTTTGTATTTGTTCTTATCCTTTGTTTGTTCATAGTCTTCTCTGTAAGGAACCTGTTGCAAGATGATTTGTATCAAGTCAGCGTATAACAATGGTTTAATGTTATTTTTTACACTGTCTATCCAAGCATATTACAAATGCAAGCTATGACGTGTTTCTTACATCGCCAGTTGCTTTCTTAACATCAGCAGCTATTTCATAGGCCGGAGTGATATGAACAGGATAGTAGATGTTTTGCTTGTCGCTTTCCCAGTCTTCTTTGTACGCGGCCTAAAAGAATACAATATATATTGAGCTGTGACTTTGATGCAATGGTGCAGGCGGAAAGAACAATGTTTCAGCATGCTTTAATTGACGCAGTTTCCTTTCGAAGCTGCAAGTCCTACTCAAATCAATAATAGCTTTATCTCAGTTTAAAGCAACACGCATTAAAATAGTTTGACGTTTATGAGCCAACTACAGTAAATGTATCAACAGTCAAATTAAGATTTCTGCTCAAAACATAAGCCTGCCATCAATTAGCAGACCGATTGCGTGTCACAGATCTTATAGCCACCGAATAGAGCAGAAGTTCTCAGTTTCTCCGATGGTGAATCCAAAGATCACATACTACAGTATCTTTTCTGGTTCCAGGACAGTACGAGAAATATCGATAGCTTGGTGTGGTAAAATGGTGGACATTTGGTCCCAGAAGCTCAAACAAAGACGATAAAAACTACTGTATAGTCTATATGCGACAATTTAAGACCGAGTGAAAAGAATTGAGAGAATCAAAACGAAGGAGAGTTGGGTGGAAGAATGCTATCCAGTACGTTAAAGGAGTAATTTCAAATGCGATAGACTTTTCTTTTTTGATGATGGGATGCGTCCGAACGGTATCGTTAATCTTAATGAACTTAGAGTAATCATCAACGACAGAGTCGAGTTTTGAATGGTAATCTTCTGTATTTGGAATCGCAGTTTCAAATTTCAAATGGGTATGATACAATAGAATGATGTAGTTGCACCAGATCAGAAATGAGGAATTTTAAACTTAGTGATGCTGAAAGAAAAGATGGTAACAATCACTTTACCAACTCACATCATTAGTCAGGGCGGCTGCTTTAATTCCTTGTTGCACAACGGGATGATCTTTGCTATCCATTGTTTGGAATCCACGATAGGCATCAATTACGTCTCTCTTATCTTTCTGATATTCAATCTATATAAAAGAATCTTTTCAGCAAAAGTTCATTTTGATCTGATAAACAAACACTTGTTGCATTGTTTGTCAATCAAGACAACTTTCAAACATCGCTCATCCACTTACATCACTTGCTATTTTAGCGCTTTCTTTCGCTCTGATCAACTCAGGAGTGTCGCCAGGAAGATTGTGATGTTGCAACATCTTTTCAGCGTCTTTCACATAATCAATCTGAAACAAAAGTAAATCAAATCTATTGTCGAGCCAATTCACAATACAACCACACAAGAAATATACTGTAACAATTTCAAATGCTCGAGCACTTGTTCAATCGCATGCTGCCAAATTGTTGTAGCAACAGAAAATGGCAATGACTTCTTTGGATTCATGTCACTTCCAAGTAAATTACTTTCCGAGACGCACAATTCATTGCTAATTGACTTCAATTTTCAACTTACACTACTAGCCAAATCGGTTGCTTTCTTGTGATGTTCATGTTCAGGATAACCAATAGCAGGATCAACCGGTCCCTTGCCAACAATCTCTTCTTTATATTGTTTCTTGTATGGATGGGTTGAAACTTTCTGTTGCGCAGTTACAGCATGGGCAAGCTCTTGTATGTCTAAAATCATAAAACGCATTAATTAATCGTTACGGCTTCGAAGAAACAAGCACTCAACAATTAGGTAAAAGTTTCGACTTGATGATAACAACAGATGTCCGACCTGCTCCGATCTGAACGTTTTTGTGCATTTCCTTCGATTTTTCTGTGTACAATTTCTTGCTTTGTACCGGTCGAAGCTCTTTCGATAAAACCATCTCTGGTGTTTCTGGAATCTCAGTGTGATTTCTTCCTCTGTTCTTTTCATATTCTTCTTTGTATTTTGCCTGAAAAGCATAAAAAGTTTACGATTTCATGTAGCTTTGTTTCATCATCTCTAAGTCTTTACTCATACTTACAGCAGGCCTACATTACTGAACATCATTGGTTCTTGAACTTAATTGTTTTGGTGTGACTCTTTCTGATAGTTTGCCAAAGTTAAGGTAATCAAATGTCAAGGTTTACTAAGTGAAGCAAAGCAGCGAATTGTTAGTTTTGAACAAAACCTTTATGAAAAAGTTTACAGTAGTATATTCTGCACTCGGCTTCTTTGTACACAATAAAGTTTGATATAAGAAAATCAGTTACCAGCACCTATCGAATCTAAAAAAAAGAAAACAGACTCATCTCCCGTGAACTTAACACACATCGCGGGTACACTGTCAATCTCAAAGGCAAAACATTTTCACTCAGCCTGGATAAATAATCCTCTTTGAATATTAGAACTTACATCCGATAGAGATTTCTCTCCTTCCTTCATGGTTTTATATTCTTCAGTATCAGTAACTTTGTATTTGTTCTTATCCTTTGTTTGTTCATAATCTTCTTTGTAAGGAACCTGTTGCAAGATGATTTGTATCAAGTCAGCGTATAACAATGGTTTAATGCTATTATTTACACTGTCTATCCAAGCATATTACAAATGCAAGCTATGACATGTTTCTTACATCGCCAGTTGCTTTCTTAACATCAGCAGCTATTTCATAGGCCGGAGTGATATGAACAGGATAGTAGATGTTTTGCTTGTCGCTTTCCCAGTCTTCTTTGTACGCGGCCTAAAAGAATACAATATATATTGAGCTGTGACTTTGATGCAATGGTGCAGGCGGAAAGAACAATGTTTCAGCTTGCTTCAATTGACGCAGTTTCCTTTCGAAGCTGCAAGTCCTACTCAAATCAATAATAGCTTTATCTCAGTTTAAAGCAACACTATCGCTGTCAATTCTTGCTACAAATCGGCTGCCGAGAAACATTAAAATAGTTTGACGTTTATGAGCCAACTACAGTAAATGTATCAACAGTCAAATTAAGATTTCTGCTCAAAACATAAGCCTGCCATCAATTAGCAGACCGATTGCGTGTCACAGAACAAAAAGAAGGCTCGTTCTGTTGCAATTTTACATTTGTAAGAAATACTGAATGTGGAGTGGCATGTTATGGTGCCGAGGAACAGTCCGAAGACCATTTAATTAATGATTTCACTATCTTATAGCCACCGAATAGAGCAGAAGTTCTCAGTGTCTCAGATGGTGAATCCAAAGATCACATACTCCAGTATCCTTTCTGGTTCCAGGACAGTACGAGAAATATCGATAGCTTGGTGTGGTAAAATAATGGACATTTGGTCCCAGAAGCTCAAACAAAGACGATAAAAACTACTGTATAGTCTATATGCGACAATTTAAGATCGAGTGAAAAGAATTGAGAGAATCAAAACGAAGGAGAGTTGGGTGGAAGAATGCTATCCAGTACGTTAAAGGAGTAATTTCAAATGCGATAGACTTTTCTTGTTTGATGATGGGATGCGTCCGAACGGTATCGTTAATCTTAATGAACTTAGAGTGATCATCAACGACAGAGTCGAGTTTTGAATGGTAATCTTCTGTATTTGGAATCGCAGTTTCAAATTTCAAATGGGTATGATACAATAGAATGATGTAGTTGCATCAGATCAGAAAAGAGTAATTTAAACTTAGTGATGCTGAAAGAAAAGATGGTAACAATCACTTTGCCAACTCACATCATCAGTCAGGGCGGCTGCTTTAATTCCTTGTTGCACAACGGGATGATCTTTGCTATCCATTGTTTGGAATCCACGATAGGCATCAATTACGTCTCTCTTATCTTTCTGATATTCAATCTATATAAAAGAATCTTTTCAGCAAAAGTTCATTTTGATCTGATAAACAAACACTTGTTGCATTGTTTGTCAATCAAGACAACTTTCAAACATCGCTCATCCACTTACATCACTTGCTATTTTAGCGCTTTCTTTCGCTCTGATCAACTCAGGAGTGTCGCCAGGAAGATTGTGATGTTGCAACATCTTTTCAGCGTCTTTCACATAATCAATCTGAAACAAAAGTAAATCAAATCTATTGTCGAGCCAATTCACAATACAACCACACAAGAAATATACTGTAACAATTTCAAATGCTCGAGCACTTGTTCAATCGCATGCTGCCAAATTGTTGTAGCAACAGAAAATGGCAATGACTTCTTTGGATTCATGTCACTTCCAAGTAAATTACTTTCCGAGACGCACAATTCATTGCTAATTGACTTCAATTTTCAACTTACACTACTAGCCAAATCGGTTGCTTTCTTGTGGTGTTCATGTTCAGGATAACCAATAGCAGGATCAACCGGTCCCTTGCCAACAATCTCTTCTTTATATTGTTTCTTGTATGGATGGGTTGAAACTTTCTGTTGCGCAGTTACAGCATGGGCAAGCTCTTGTATGTCTAAAATCATAAAACGCATTAATTAATCGTTACGGCTTCGAAGAAACAAGCACTCAACAATTAGGTAAATGTTTCGACTTGATGATAACAACAGATGTCCGACCTGCTCCGATCTGAACGTTTTTGTGCATTTCCTTCGATTTTTCTGTGTACAATTTCTTGCTTTGTACCGGTCGAAGCTCTTTCGATAAAACCATCTCTGGTGTTTCTGGAATCTCAGTGTGATTTCTTCCTCTGTTCTTTTCATATTCTTCTTTGTATTTTGCCTGAAAAGCATAAAAAGTTTACGATTTCATGTAGCTTTGTTTCATCATCTCTAAGTCTTTACTCATACTTACAGCAGGCCTACATTACTGAACATCATTGGTTCTTGAACTTAATTGTTTTGGTGTGACTCTTTCTGATAGTTTGCCAAAGTTAAGGTAATCAAATGTCAAGGTTTACTAAGTGAAGCAAAGCAGCGAATTGTTAGTTTTGAACAAAACCTTTATGAAAAAGTTTACAGTAGTATATTCTGCACTCGGCTTCTTTGTACACAATAAAGTTTGATATAAGAAAATCAGTTACCAGCACCTATCGAATCTAAAAAAAAGAAAACAGACTCATCTCCCGTGAACTTAACACACATCGCGGGTACACTGTCAATCTCAAAGGCAAAACATTTTCACTCAGCCTGGATAAATAATCCTCTTTGAATATTAGAACTTACATCCGATAGAGATTTCTCTCCTTCCTTCATGGTTTTATATTCTTCAGTATCAGTAACTTTGTATTTGTTCTTATCCTTTGTTTGTTCATAATCTTCTTTGTAAGGAACCTGTTGCAAGATGATTTGTATCAAGTCAGCGTATAACAATGGTTTAATGCTATTATTTACACTGTCTATCCAAGCATATTACAAATGCAAGCTATGACATGTTTCTTACATCGCCAGTTGCTTTCTTAACATCAGCAGCTATTTCATAGGCCGGAGTGATATGAACAGGATAGTAGATGTTTTGCTTGTCGCTTTCCCAGTCTTCTTTGTACGCGGCCTAAAAGAATACAATATATATTGAGCTGTGACTTTGATGCAATGGTGCAGGCGGAAAGAACAATGTTTCAGCTTGCTTCAATTGACGCAGTTTCCTTTCGAAGCTGCAAGTCCTACTCAAATCAATAATAGCTTTATCTCAGTTTAAAGCAACACTATCGCTGTCAATTCTTGCTACAAATCGGCTGCCGAGAAACATTAAAATAGTTTGACGTTTATGAGCCAACTACAGTAAATGTATCAACAGTCAAATTAAGATTTCTGCTCAAAACATAAGCCTGCCATCAATTAGCAGACCGATTGCGTGTCACAGAACAAAAAGAAGGCTCGTTCTGTTGCAATTTTACATTTGTAAGAAATACTGAATGTGGAGTGGCATGTTATGGTGCCGAGGAACAGTCCGAAGACCATTTAATTAATGATTTCACTATCTTATAGCCACCGAATAGAGCAGAAGTTCTCAGTGTCTCAGATGGTGAATCCAAAGATCACATACTCCAGTATCCTTTCTGGTTCCAGGACAGTACGAGAAATATCGATAGCTTGGTGTGGTAAAATAATGGACATTTGGTCCCAGAAGCTCAAACAAAGACGATAAAAACTACTGTATAGTCTATATGCGACAATTTAAGATCGAGTGAAAAGAATTGAGAGAATCAAAACGAAGGAGAGTTGGGTGGAAGAATGCTATCCAGTACGTTAAAGGAGTAATTTCAAATGCGATAGACTTTTCTTGTTTGATGATGGGATGCGTCCGAACGGTATCGTTAATCTTAATGAACTTAGAGTGATCATCAACGACAGAGTCGAGTTTTGAATGGTAATCTTCTGTATTTGGAATCGCAGTTTCAAATTTCAAATGGGTATGATACAATAGAATGATGTAGTTGCATCAGATCAGAAAAGAGTAATTTAAACTTAGTGATGCTGAAAGAAAAGATGGTAACAATCACTTTGCCAACTCACATCATCAGTCAGGGCGGCTGCTTTAATTCCTTGTTGCACAACGGGATGATCTTTGCTATCCATTGTTTGGAATCCACGATAGGCATCAATTACGTCTCTCTTATCTTTCTGATATTCAATCTATATAAAAGAATCTTTTCAGCAAAAGTTCATTTTGATCTGATAAACAAACACTTGTTGCATTGTTTGTCAATCAAGACAACTTTCAAACATCGCTCATCCACTTACATCACTTGCTATTTTAGCGCTTTCTTTCGCTCTGATCAACTCAGGAGTGTCGCCAGGAAGATTGTGATGTTGCAACATCTTTTCAGCGTCTTTCACATAATCAATCTGAAACAAAAGTAAATCAAATCTATTGTCGAGCCAATTCACAATACAACCACACAAGAAATATACTGTAACAATTTCAAATGCTCGAGCACTTGTTCAATCGCATGCTGCCAAATTGTTGTAGCAACAGAAAATGGCAATGACTTCTTTGGATTCATGTCACTTCCAAGTAAATTACTTTCCGAGACGCACAATTCATTGCTAATTGACTTCAATTTTCAACTTACACTACTAGCCAAATCGGTTGCTTTCTTGTGGTGTTCATGTTCAGGATAACCAATAGCAGGATCAACCGGTCCCTTGCCAACAATCTCTTCTTTATATTGTTTCTTGTATGGATGGGTTGAAACTTTCTGTTGCGCAGTTACAGCATGGGCAAGCTCTTGTATGTCTAAAATCATAAAACGCATTAATTAATCGTTACGGCTTCGAAGAAACAAGCACTCAACAATTAGGTAAATGTTTCGACTTGATGATAACAACAGATGTCCGACCTGCTCCGATCTGAACGTTTTTGTGCATTTCCTTCGATTTTTCTGTGTACAATTTCTTGCTTTGTACCGGTCGAAGCTCTTTCGATAAAACCATCTCTGGTGTTTCTGGAATCTCAGTGTGATTTCTTCCTCTGTTCTTTTCATATTCTTCTTTGTATTTTGCCTGAAAAGCATAAAAAGTTTACGATTTCATGTAGCTTTGTTTCATCATCTCTAAGTCTTTACTCATACTTACAGCAGGCCTACATTACTGAACATCATTGGTTCTTGAACTTAATTGTTTTGGTGTAACTCTTTCTGATAGTTTGCCAAAGTTAAGGTAATCAAATGTCAAGGTTTACTAAGTGAAGCAAAGCAGCGAATTGTTAGTTTTGAACAAAACCTTTATGAAAAAGTTTACAGTAGTATATTCTGCACTCGGCTTCTTTGTACACAATAAAGTTTGATATAAGAAAATCAGTTACCAGCACCTATCGAATCTAAAAAAAAGAAAACAGACTCATCTCCCGTGAACTTAACACACATCGCGGGTACCCTGTCAATCTCAAAGGCAAAACATTTTCACTCAGCCTGGATAAATAATCCTCTTTGAATATTAGAACTTACATCCGATAGAGATTTCTCTCCTTCCTTCATGGTTTTATATTCTTCAGTATCAGTAACTTTGTATTTGTTCTTATCCTTTGTTTGTTCATAGTCTTCTTTGTAAGGAACCTGTTGCAAGATGATTTGTATCAAGTCAGCGTATAACAATGGTTTAATGTTATTTTTTACACTGTCTATCCAAGCATATTACAAATGCAAGCTATGACATGTTTCTTACATCGCCAGTTGCTTTCTTAACATCAGCAGCTATTTCATAGGCCGGAGTGATATGAACAGGATAGTAGATGTTTTGCTTGTCGCTTTCCCAGTCTTCTTTGTACGCGGCCTAAAAGAATACAATATATATTGAGCTGTGACTTTGATGCAATGGTGCAGGCGGAAAGAACAATGTTTCAGCATGCTTCAATTGACGCAGTTTCCTTTCGAAGCTGCAAGTCCTACTCAAATCAATAATAGCTTTATCTCAGTTTAAAGCAACACGCATTAAAATAGTTTGACGTTTATGAGCCAACTACAGTAAATGTATTAACAGTCAAATTAAGATTTCTGCTCAAAACATAAGCCTGCCATCAATTAGCAGACCGATTGCGTGTCACAGATCTTATAGCCACCGAATAGAGCAGAAGTTCTCAGTTTCTCCGATGGTGAATCCAAAGATCACATACTACAGTATCTTTTCTGGTTCCAGGACAGTACGAGAAATATCGATAGCTTGGTGTGGTAAAATGGTGGACATTTGGTCCCAGAAGCTCAAACAAAGACGATAAAAACTACTGTATAGTCTATATGCGACAATTTAAGATCGAGTGAAAAGAATTGAGAGAATCAAAACGAAGGAGAGTTGGGTGGAAGAATGCTATCCAGTACGTTAAAGGAGTAATTTCAAATGCGATAGACTTTTCTTTTTTGATGATGGGATGCGTCCGAACGGTATCGTTAATCTTAATGAACTTAGAGTAATCATCAACGACAGAGTCGAGTTTTGAATGGTAATCTTCTGTATTAGGAATCGCAGTTTCAAATTTCAAATGGGTATGATACAATAGAATGATGTAGTTGCACCAGATCAGAAAAGAGTAATTTTAAACTTAGTGATGCTGAAAGAAAAGATGGTAACAATCACTTTGCCAACTCACATCATTAGTCAGGGCGGCTGCTTTAATTCCTTGTTGCACAACGGGATGATCTTTGCTATCCATTGTTTGGAATCCACGATAGGCATCAATTACGTCTCTCTTATCTTTCTGATATTCAATCTATATAAAAGAATCTTTTCAGCAAAAGTTCATTTTGATCTGATAAACAAACACTTGTTGCATTGTTTGTCAATCAAGACAACTTTCAAACATCGCTCATCCACTTACATCACTTGCTATTTTAGCGCTTTCTTTCGCTCTGATCAACTCAGGAGTGTCGCCAGGAAGATTGTGATGTTGCAACATCTTTTCAGCGTCTTTCACATAATCAATCTGAAACAAAAGTAAATCAAATCTATTGTCGAGCCAATTCACAATACAACCACACAAGAAATATACTGTAACAATTTCAAATGCTCGAGCACTTGTTCAATCGCATGCTGCCAAATTGTTGTAGCAACAGAAAATGGCAATGACTTCTTTGGATTCATGTCACTTCCAAGTAAATTACTTTCCGAGACGCACAATTCATTGCTAATTGACTTCAATTTTCAACTTACACTACTAGCCAAATCGGTTGCTTTCTTGTGGTGTTCATGTTCAGGATAACCAATAGCAGGATCAACCGGTCCCTTGCCAACAATCTCTTCTTTATATTGTTTCTTGTATGGATGGGTTGAAACTTTCTGTTGCGCAGTTACAGCATGGGCAAGCTCTTGTATGTCTAAAATCATAAAACGCATTAATTAATCGTTACGGCTTCGAAGAAACAAGCACTCAACAATTAGGTAAAAGTTTCGACTTGATGATAACAACAGATGTCCGACCTGCTCCGATCTGAACGTTTTTGTGCATTTCCTTCGATTTTTCTGTGTACAATTTCTTGCTTTGTACCGGTCGAAGCTCTTTCGATAAAACCATCTCTGGTGTTTCTGGAATCTCAGTGTGATTTCTTCCTCTGTTCTTTTCATATTCTTCTTTGTATTTTGCCTGAAAAGCATAAAAAGTTTACGATTTCATGTAGCTTTGTTTCATCATCTCTAAGTCTTTACTCATACTTACAGCAGGCCTACATTACTGAACATCATTGGTTCTTGAACTTAATTGTTTTGGTGTAACTCTTTCTGATAGTTTGCCAAAGTTAAGGTAATCAAATGTCAAGGTTTACTAAGTGAAGCAAAGCAGCGAATTGTTAGTTTTGAACAAAACCTTTATGAAAAAGTTTACAGTAGTATATTCTGCACTCGGCTTCTTTGTACACAATAAAGTTTGATATAAGAAAATCAGTTACCAGCACCTATCGAATCTAAAAAAAAGAAAACAGACTCATCTCCCGTGAACTTAACACACATCGCGGGTACACTGTCAATCTCAAAGGCAAAACATTTTCACTCAGCCTGGATAAATAATCCTCTTTGAATATTAGAACTTACATCCGATAGAGATTTTTCTCCTTCCTTCATGGTTTTATATTCTTCAGTATCAGTAACTTTGTATTTGTTCTTATCCTTTGTTTGTTCATAGTCTTCTTTGTAAGGAACCTGTTGCAAGATGATTTGTATCAAGTCAGCGTATAACAACGGTTTAATGCTATTATTTACACTGTCTATCCAATCATATTACAAATGCAAGCTATGACATGTTTCTTACATCGCCAGTTGCTTTCTTAACATCAGCAGCTATTTCATAGGCCGGAGTGATATGAACAGGATAGTAGATGTTTTGCTTGTCGCTTTCCCAGTCTTCTTTGTACGCGGCCTAAAAGAATACAATATATATTGAGCTGTGACTTTGATGCAATGGTGCAGGCGGAAAGAACAATGTTTCAGCTTGCTTCAATTGACGCAGTTTCCTTTCGAAGCTGCAAGTCCTACTCAAATCAATAATAGCTTTATCTCAGTTTAAAGCAACACTATCGCTGCCAATTCTTGCTACAAATCGGCTGCCGAGAAACATTAAAATAGTTTGACGTTTATGAGCCAACTACAGTAAATGTATCAACAGTCAAATTAAGATTTCTGCTCAAAACATAAGCCTGCCATCAATTAGCAGACCGATTGCGTGTCACAGAACAAAAAAAAGGCTCGTTCTGTTGCAATTTCACATTTGTAAGAAATACTGAATGTGGAGTGGCATGTTATGGTGCCGAAGAACAGTCCGAAGACCATTTAATCAATGATTTCACTATCTTATAGCCACCGAATAGAGCAGAAGTTCTCAGTGTCTCCGATGATGAATCCAAAGATCACATATTCCAGTATCCTTTCTGGTTCCAGGACAGTACCAGAAATATCGATAGCTTGGTGTGGTAAAATGATGGACATTTGGTCCCAGAAGCTCAAACAAAGACGATAAAAACTACTGTATAGTCTATATGCGACAATTTAAGACCGAGTGAAAAGAATTGAGAGAATCAAAACGAAGGAGAGTTGGGTGGAAGAATGCTATCCAGTACGTTAAAGGAGTAATTTCAAATGCGATAGACTTTTCTTTTTTGATGATGGGATGCGTCGGAACGGTATCGTTAATCTTAATGAACTTAGAGTGATCATCAACGACAGATTCGAGTTTTGAATGGTAATCTTCTGTATTTGGAATCGCAGTTTCAAATTTCAAATGGGTATGATACCAGAGAAAGATGTAGTTGCATCAGATCAGAAGAGAGGAATTTTAAACTTAGCGATGCTGAAAGAAAAGATGGTAACAATCACTTTGCCAACTCACATCATCAGTCAGGGCGGCTGCTTTAATTCCTTGTTGCACAACGGGATGATCTTTGCTATCCATTGTTTGGAATCCACGATAGGCATCAATTACGTCTCTCTTATCTTTCTGATATTCAATCTGTATAAAAGAATCTTTTCAGCAAAAGTTCATTTTGATCTGATAAACAAAAACTTGTTGCATTGTTTGTCAATCAAGACAACTTTCAAACATCGCTCATCCACTTACATCACTTGCTATTTTAGCGCTTTCTTTCGCTCTGATCAACTCAGGAGTGTCGCCAGGAAGATTGTGATGTTGCAACATCTTTTCAGCGTCTTTCACATAATCAATCTGAAACAAAAGTAAATCAAATCTATTGTCGAGCCATTTCACAATACAACCACACAAGAAATATACTGTAACAATTTCAAATGCTCGGGCACTTGTTCAATCGCATGCTGCCAAATTGTTGTAGCAATAGAAAATGGCAGTGACTTCTTTGGATTCATGTCACTTCCAAGTAAATTACTTTCCGAGATAGACAATTCATTGCTAATTGACTTCAATTTTCAACTTACACTACTAGCCAAATCGGTTGCTTTCTTGTGGTGTTCATGTTCAGGATAACCAATAGCAGGATCAACTGGTCCCTTGCCAACAATCTCTTCTTTATATTGTTTCTTGTATGGATGGGTTGAAACTTTTTGTTGCGCAGTTACAGCATGGGCAAGCTCTTGTATGTCTAAAATCATAAAACGCATTAATTAATCGTTACGGCTTCGAAGAAACAAGCACTCAACGATTAGGTAAAAGTTTCGACTTGATGATAACAACAGATGTCCGACCTGCTCCGATCTGAACGTTTTTGTGCATTTCCTTCGATTTTTCTGTGTACAATTTCTTGCTTTGCACCGGTCGAAGCTCTTTCGATAAAACCATCTCTGGTGTTTCTGGAATCTCAGTGTGATTTCTTCCTCTGTTCTTTTCATATTCTTCTTTGTATTTTGCCTGAAAAGCATAAAAAGTTTACGATTTCATGTAGCTTTGTTTCATCATCTCTAAGTCTTTACTCATACTTACAGTAGGCCTACATTACTGAACATCATTGGTTCTTGAACTTAATTGTTTTGGATTGACTCTTTCTGATAGTTTGCCAAAGTTAAGGTAATCAAATGTCAAGGTTTACTAAGTGAAGCAAAGCAGCGAATTGTTAGTTTTGAACAAAACCTTTATGAAAAAGTTTACAGTAGTATATTCTGCACTCGGCTTCTTTGTACACAATAAAGTTTGATATAAGAAAATCAGTTACCAGCACCTATCGAATCTAAAAAAAAGAAAACAGACTCATCTCCCGTGAACTTAACACACATCGCGGGTACACTGTCAATCTCAAAGGCAAAACATTTTCACTCAGCCTGGATAAATAATCCTCTTTGAATATTAGAACTTACATCCGATAGAGATTTCTCTCCTTCCTTCATGGTTTTATATTCTTCAGTATCAGTAACTTTGTATTTGTTCTTATCCTTTGTTTGTTCATAGTCTTCTTTGTAAGGAACCTGTTGCAAGATGATTTGTATCAAGTCAGCGTATAACAACGGTTTAATGCTATTATTTACACTGTCTATCCAATCATATTACAAATGCAAGCTATGACATGTTTCTTACATCGCCAGTTGCTTTCTTAACATCAGCAGCTATTTCATAGGCCGGAGTGATATGAACAGGATAGTAGATGTTTTGCTTGTCGCTTTCCCAGTCTTCTTTGTACGCGGCCTAAAAGAATACAATATATATTGAGCTGTGACTTTGATGCAATGGTGCAGGCGGAAAGAACAATGTTTCAGCATGCTTTAATTGACGCAGTTTCCTTTCGAAGCTGCAAGTCCTACTCAAATCAATAATAGCTTTATCTCAGTTTAAAGCAACACGCATTAAAATAGTTTGACGTTTATGAGCCAACTACAGTAAATGTATCAACAGTCAAATTAAGATTTCTGCTCAAAACATAAGCCTGCCATCAATTAGCAGACCGATTGCGTGTCACAGAACAAAAAAAAAGGCTCGTTCTGTTGCAATTTCACATTTGTAAGAAATACTGAATGTGGAGTGGCATGTTATGGTGCCGAGGAACAGTCCGAAGACCATTTAATCAATGATTTCACTATCTTATAGCCACCGAATAGAGCAGAAGTTCTCAGTGTCTCAGATGGTGAATCCAAAGATCACATACTCCAGTATCCTTTCTGGTTCCAGGACAATACGAGAAATATCGATAGCTTGGTGTGGTAAAATGATGGACATTTGGTCCCAGAAGCTCAAACAAAGACGATAAAAACTACTGTATAGTCTATATGCGACAATTTAAGATCGAGTGAAAAGAATTGAGAGAATCAAAACGAAGGAGAGTTGGGTGGAAGAATGCTATCCAGTACGTTAAAGGAGTAATTTCAAATGCGATAGACTTTTCTTGTTTGATGATGGGATGCGTCGGAACGGTATCATTAATCTTAATGAACTTAGAGTGATCATCAACGACAGATTCGAGTTTTGAATGGTAATCTTCTGTATTTGGAATCGCAGTTTCAAATTTCAAATGGGTATGATACCAGAGAAAGATGTAGTTGCATCAGATCAGAAAAGAGGAATTTTAAACTTAGCGATGCTGAAAGAAAAGATAGTAACAATCACTTTGCCAACTCACATCATCAGTCAGGGCGGCTGCTTTAATTCCTTGTTGCACAACGGGATGATCTTTGCTATCCATTGTTTGGAATCCACGATAGGCATCAATTACGTCTCTCTTATCTTTCTGATATTCAATCTATATAAAAGAATCTTTTCAGCAAAAGTTCATTTTGATCTGATAAACAAAAACTTGTTGCATTGTTTGTCAATCAAGACAACTTTCAAACATCGCTCATCCACTTACATCACTTGCTATTTTAGCGCTTTCTTTCGCTCTGATCAACTCAGGAGTGTCGCCAGGAAGATTGTGATGTTGCAACATCTTTTCAGCGTCTTTCACATAATCAATCTGAAACAAAAGTAAATCAAATCTATTGTCGAGCCAATTCACAATAAAACCACAACAAAATATATTGTAACATTTTCAAATGCTCGGGCACTTGTTCAATCCCATGCTGCCAAATTGTTGTAGCAACAGAAAATGGCAATGACTTCTTTCGATTCATGTCACTTCCAAGTAAATTACTTTCCGAGATAGACAATTCATTGCTAATTGACTTCAATTTTCAACTTACACTACTAGCCAAATCGGTTGCTTTCTTGTGGTGTTCATGTTCAGGATAACCAATAGCAGGATCAACCGGTCCCTTGCCAACAATCTCTTCTTTATATTGTTTCTTGTATGGATGGGTTGAAACTTTCTGTTGCGCAGTTACAGCATGGGAAAGCTCTTGTATGTCTAAAATCATAAAACGCATTAATTAATCGTTACGGCTTCGAAGAAACAAGCACTCAACGATTAGGTAAAAGTTTCGACTTGATGATAACAACAGATGTCCGACCTGCTCCGATCTGAACGTTTTTGTGCATTTCCTTCGATTTTTCTGTGTACAATTTCTTGCTTTGTACCGGTCGAAGCTCTTTCGATAAAACCATCTCTGGTGTTTCTGGAATCTCAGTGTGATTTCTTCCTCTGTTCTTTTTATATTCTTCTTTGTATTTTGCCTGAAAAGCATAAAAAGTTTACGATTTCATGTAGCTTTGTTTCATCATCTCTAAGTCTTTACTCATACTTACAGTAGGCCTACATTACTGAACATCATTGGTTCTTGAACTTAATTGTTTTGGTGTGACTCTTTCTGATAGTTTGCCAAAGTTAAGGTAATCAAATATCAAGGTTTACTAAGTGAAGCAAAGCAGCGAATTGTTAGTTTTGAACAAAACCTTTATGAAAAAGTTTACAGTAGTATATTCTGCACTCGGCTTCTTTGTACACAATAAAGTTTGATATTAGAAAATCAGTTACCAGCACCTATCGAATCTAAAAAAAAGAAAACAGACTCATCTCCCGTGAATTTAACACACATCGCGGGTACACTGTCAATCTCAAAGGCAAAACATCTTCCCTCAGCCTGGATAAATAATCCTCTTTGAATATTAGAACTTACATCCGATAGAGATTTCTCTCCTTCCTTCATGGTTTTATATTCTTCAGTATCAGTAACTTTGTATTTGTTCTTATCCTTTGTTTGTTCATAGTCTTCTTTGTAAGGAACCTGTTGCAAGATGATTTGTATCAAGTCAGCGTATAACAATGGTTTAATGTTATTTTTACAATGTCTATCCAAGCATATTACAAATGCAAGCTATGACGTGTTTCTTACATCGCCAGTTGCTTTCTTAACATCAGCAGCTATTTCATAGGCCGGAGTGATATGAACAGGATAGTAGATGTTTTGCTTGTCGCTTTCCCAGTCTTCTTTGTACGCGGCCTAAAAGAATACAAAATATATTGAGCTGTGACTTTGATGCAATGGTGCAGGCGGAAAGAACAATGTTTCAGCAAGCTTTAATTGACGCAGTTTCCTATCGAAGCTGCAAGTCCTACTCAAATCAATAATAGCTTTATCTCAGTTTAAAGCAACACGCATTAAAATAGTTTGACGTTTATGAGCCAACTACAGTAAATGTATCAACAGTCAAATTAAGATTTCTGCTCAAAACATAAGCCTGCCATCAATTAGCAGACCGATTGCGTGTCACAGAACAAAAAAAAGGCTCGTTCTGTTGCAATTTCACATTTGTAAGAAATACTGAATGTGGAGTGGCATGTTATGGTGCCGAGGAACAGTCCGAAGACCATTTAATCAATGATTTCACTATCTTATAGCCACCGAATAGAGCAGAAGTTCTCAGTGTCTCCGATGATGAATCCAAAGATCACATACTCCAGTATCCTTTCTGGTTCCAGGACAGTACGAGAAATATCGATAGCTTGGTGTGGTAAAATGATGGACATTTGGTCCCAGAAGCTCAAACAAAGACGATAAAAACTACTGTATAGTCTATATGCGACAATTTAAGATCGAGTGAAAAGAATTGAGAGAATCAAAACGAAGGAGAGTTGGGTGGAAGAATGCTATCCAGTACGTTAAAGGAGTAATTTCAAATGCGATAGACTTTTCTTGTTTGATGATGGGATGCGTCCGAACGGTATCATTAATCTTAATGAACTTAGAGTGATCATCAACGACAGATTCGAGTTTTAAATGGTAATCTTCTGTATTCGGAATCGCAGTTTCAAATTTCAAATGGGTATGATACCAGAGAAAGATGTAGTTGCATCAGATCAGAAATGAGGAATTTTAAATTTAGCGATGCTGAAAGAAAAGATAGTAACAATCACTTTGCCAACTCACATCATCAGTCAGGGCGGCTGCTTTAATTCCTTGTTGCACAACGGGATGATCTTTGCTATCCATTGTTTGGAATCCACGATAGGCATCAATTACGTCTCTCTTATCTTTCTGATATTCAATCTATATAAAAGAATCTTTTCAGCAAAAGTTCATTTTGATCTGATAAACAAAAACTTGTTGCATTGTTTGTCAATCAAGACAACTTTCAAACATCGCTCATCCACTTACATCACTTGCTATTTTAGCGCTTTCTTTCGCTCTGATCAACTCAGGAGTGTCGCCAGGAAGATTGTGATGTTGCAACATCTTTTCAGCGTCTTTCACATAATCAATCTGAAACAAAAGTAATTCAATCTATTGTCGAACCAATTCACAATAAAACTACAAAAAAATATACTGTAACATTTTCAAATGCTCGGGCACTTGTTCAATCCCATGCTGCCAAATTGTTGTAGCAACAGAAAATGGCAATGACTTCTTTGGATTCATGTCACTTCCAAGTAAATTACTTTCCGAGATAGACAATTCATTGCTAATTGACTTCAATTTTCAACTTACACTACTAGCCAAATCGGTTGCTTTTTTGTGGTGTTCATGTTCAGGATAACCAATAGCAGGATCAACCGGTCCCTTGCCAACAATCTCTTCTTTATATTGTTTCTTGTATGGATGGGTTGAAACTTTCTGTTGCGCAGTTACAGCATGGGCAAGCTCTTGTATGTCTAAAATCATAAAACGCATTAATTAATCGTTACGGCTTCGAAGAAACAAGCACTCAACGATTAGGTAAAAGTTTCGACTTGATGATAACAACAGATGTCCGACCTGCTCCGATCTGAACGTTTTTGTGCATTTCCTTCGATTTTTCTGTGTACAATTTCTTGCTTTGTACCGGTCGAAGCTCTTTCGATAAAACCATCTCTGGTGTTTCTGGAATCTCAGTGTGATTTCTTCCTCTGTTCTTTTCATATTCTTCTTTGTATTTTGCCTGAAAAGCATAAAAAGTTTACGATTTCATGTAGCTTTGTTTCATCATCTCTAAGTCTTTACTCATACTTACAGTAGGCCTACATTACTGAACATCATTGGTTCTTGAACTTAATTGTTTTGGTGTGACTCTTTCTGATAGTTTGCCAAAGTTAAGGTAATCAAATGTCAAGGTTTACTAAGTGAAGCAAAGCAGCGAATTGTTAGTTTTGAACAAAACCTTTATGAAAAAGTTTGCAGTAGTATATTCTGCACTCGGCTTCTTTGTACAAAATAAAGTTTGATATAAGAAAATCAGTTACCAGCACCTATCGAATCTAAGAAAAAGAAAACAGACTCATCTCCCGTGAATTTAACACACATCGCGGGTACACTGTCAATCTCAAAGGCAAAACATTTTCACTCAGCCTGGATAAATAATCCTCTTTGAATATTAGAACTTACATCCGATAGAGATTTCTCTCCTTCCTTCATGGTTTTATATTCTTCAGTATCAGTAACTTTGTATTTGTTCTTATCCTTTGTTTGTTCATAGTCTTCTTTGTAAGGAACCTGTTGCAAGATGATTTGTATCAAGTCAGCGTATAACAATGGTTTAATGTTATTTTTTACACTGTCTATCCAATCATATTACAAATGCAAGCTATGACGTGTTTCTTACATCGCCAGTTGCTTTCTTAACATCAGCAGCTATTTCATAGGCCGGAGTGATATGAACAGGATAGTAGATGTTTTGCTTGTCGCTTTCCCAGTCTTCTTTGTACGCGGCCTAAAAGAATACAAAATATATTGAGCTGTGACTTTGATGCAATGGTGCAGGCGGAAAGAACAATGTTTCAGCAAGCTTTAATTGACGCAGTTTCCTATCGAAGCTGCAAGTCCTACTCAAATCAATAATAGCTTTATCTCAGTTTAAAGCAACACGCATTAAAATAGTTTGACGTTTATGAGCCAACTACAGTAAATGTATCAACAGTCAAATTAAGATTTCTGCTCAAAACATAAGCCTGCCATCAATTAGCAGACCGATTGCGTGTCACAGAACAAAAAAAAGGCTCGTTCTGTTGCAATTTCACATTTGTAAGAAATACTGAATGTGGAGTGGCATGTTATGGTGCCGAGGAACAGTCCGAAGACCATTTAATCAATGATTTCACTATCTTATAGCCACCGAATAGAGCAGAAGTTCTCAGTGTCTCCGATGATGAATCCAAAGATCACATACTCCAGTATCCTTTCTGGTTCCAGGACAGTACGAGAAATATCGATAGCTTGGTGTGGTAAAATGATGGACATTTGGTCCCAGAAGCTCAAACAAAGACGATAAAAACTACTGTATAGTCTATATGCGACAATTTAAGATCGAGTGAAAAGAATTGAGAGAATCAAAACGAAGGAGAGTTGGGTGGAAGAATGCTATCCAGTACGTTAAAGGAGTAATTTCAAATGCGATAGACTTTTCTTTTTTGATGATGGGATGCGTCCGAACGGTATCATTAATCTTAATGAACTTAGAGTGATCATCAACGACAGATTCGAGTTTTGAATGGTAATCTTCTGTATTCGGAATCGCAGTTTCAAATTTCAAATGGGTATGATACCAGAGAAAGATGTAGTTGCATCAGATCAGAAAAGAGGAATTTTAAACTTAGCGATGCTGAAAGAAAAGATAGTAACAATCACTTTGCCAACTCACATCATCAGTCAGGGCGGCTGCTTTAATTCCTTGTTGCACAACGGGATGATCTTTGCTATCCATTGTTTGGAATCCACGATAGGCATCAATTACGTCTCTCTTATCTTTCTGATATTCAATCTATATAAAAGAATCTTTTCAGCAAAAGTTCATTTTGATCTGATAAACAAAAACTTGTTGCATTGTTTGTCAATCAAGACAACTTTCAAACATCGCTCATCCACTTACATCACTTGCTATTTTAGCGCTTTCTTTCGCTCTGATCAACTCAGGAGTGTCGCCAGGAAGATTGTGATGTTGCAACATCTTTTCAGCGTCTTTCACATAATCAATCTGAAACAAAAGTAATTCAATCTATTGTCGAGCCAATTCACAATAAAACTACAAAAAAATATACTGTAACATTTTCAAATGCTCGGGCACTTGTTCAATCCCATGCTGCCAAATTGTTGTAGCAACAGAAAATGGCAATGACTTCTTTGGATTCATGTCACTTCCAAGTAAATTACTTTCCGAGATAGACAATTCATTGCTAATTGACTTCAATTTTCAACTTACACTACTAGCCAAATCGGTTGCTTTTTTGTGGTGTTCATGTTCAGGATAACCAATAGCAGGATCAACCGGTCCCTTGCCAACAATCTCTTCTTTATATTGTTTCTTGTATGGATGGGTTGAAACTTTCTGTTGCGCAGTTACAGCATGGGCAAGCTCTTGTATGTCTAAAATCATAAAACGCATTAATTAATCGTTACGGCTTCGAAGAAACAAGCACTCAACGATTAGGTAAAAGTTTCGACTTGATGATAACAACAGATGTCCGACCTGCTCCGATCTGAACGTTTTTGTGCATTTCCTTCGATTTTTCTGTGTACAATTTCTTGCTTTGTACCGGTCGAAGCTCTTTCGATAAAACCATCTCTGGTGTTTCTGGAATCTCAGTGTGATTTCTTCCTCTGTTCTTTTCATATTCTTCTTTGTATTTTGCCTGAAAAGCATAAAAAGTTTACGATTTCATGTAGCTTTGTTTCATCATCTCTAAGTCTTTACTCATACTTACAGTAGGCCTACATTACTGAACATCATTGGTTCTTGAACTTAATTGTTTTGGTGTGACTCTTTCTGATAGTTTGCCAAAGTTAAGGTAATCAAATGTCAAGGTTTACTAAGTGAAGCAAAGCAGCGAATTGTTAGTTTTGAACAAAACCTTTATGAAAAAGTTTGCAGTAGTATATTCTGCACTCGGCTTCTTTGTACAAAATAAAGTTTGATTTTAGAAAATCAGTTACCAGCACCTATCGAATCTAAGAAAAGAAAACAGACTCATCTCCCGTGAATTTAACACACATCGCGGGTACACTGTCAATCTCAAAGGCAAAACATTTTCACTCAGCCTGGATAAATAATCCTCTTTGAATATTAGAACTTACATCCGATAGAGATTTCTCTCCTTCCTTCATGGTTTTATATTCTTCAGTATCAGTAACTTTGTATTTGTTCTTATCCTTTGTTTGTTCATAGTCTTCTCTGTAAGGAACCTGTTGCAAGATGATTTGTATCAAGTCAGCGTATAACAATGGTTTAATGTTATTTTTTACACTGTCTATCCAATCATATTACAAATGCAAGCTATGACGTGTTTCTTACATCGCCAGTTGCTTTCTTAACATCAGCAGCTATTTCATAGGCCGGAGTGATATGAACAGGATAGTAGATGTTTTGCTTGTCGCTTTCCCAGTCTTCTTTGTACGCGGCCTAAAAGAATACAATATATATTGAGCTGTGACTTTGATGCAATGGTGCAGGCGGAAAGAACAATGTTTCAGCATGCTTTAATTGACGCAGTTTCCTTTCGAAGCTGCAAGTCCTACTCAAATCAATAATAGCTTTATCTCAGTTTAAAGCAACACGCATTAAAATAGTTTGACGTTTATGAGCCAACTACAGTAAATGTATTAACAGTCAAATTAAGATTTCTGCTCAAAACATAAGCCTGCCATCAATTAGCAGACCGATTGCGTGTCACAGATCTTATAGCCACCGAATAGAGCAGAAGTTCTCAGTTTCTCCGATGGTGAATCCAAAGATCACATACTACAGTATCTTTTCTGGTTCCAGGACAGTACGAGAAATATCGATAGCTTGGTGTGGTAAAATGGTGGACATTTGGTCCCAGAAGCTCAAACAAAGACGATAAAAACTACTGTATAGTCTATATGCGACAATTTAAGATCGAGTGAAAAGAATTGAGAGAATCAAAACGAAGGAGAGTTGGGTGGAAGAATGCTATCCAGTACGTTAAAGGAGTAATTTCAAATGCGATAGACTTTTCTTTTTTGATGATGGGATGCGTCCGAACGGCATCGTTAATCTTAATGAACTTAGAGTAATCATCAACGACAGAGTCGAGTTTTGAATGGTAATCTTCTGTATTTGGAATCGCAGTTTCAAATTTCAAATGGGTATGATACAATAGAATGATGTAGTTGCACCAGATCAGAAATGAGGAATTTTAAACTTAGTGATGCTGAAAGAAAAGATGGTAACAATCACTTTACCAACTCACATCATTAGTCAGGGCGGCTGCTTTAATTCCTTGTTGCACAACGGGATGATCTTTGCTATCCATTGTTTGGAATCCACGATAGGCATCAATTACGTCTCTCTTATCTTTCTGATATTCAATCTATATAAAAGAATCTTTTCAGCAAAAGTTCATTTTGATCTGATAAACAAACACTTGTTGCATTGTTTGTCAATCAAGACAACTTTCAAACATCGCTCATCCACTTACATCACTTGCTATTTTAGCGCTTTCTTTCGCTCTGATCAACTCAGGAGTGTCGCCAGGAAGATTGTGATGTTGCAACATCTTTTCAGCGTCTTTCACATAATCAATCTGAAACAAAAGTAAATCAAATCTATGGTCGAGCCAATTCACAATACAACCACACAAGAAATATACTGTAACAATTTCAAATGCTCGAGCACTTGTTCAATCGCATGCTGCCAAATTGTTGTAGCAACAGAAAATGGCAATGACTTCTTTGGATTCATGTCACTTCCAAGTAAATTACTTTCCGAGACGCACAATTCATTGCTAATTGACTTCAATTTTCAACTTACACTACTAGCCAAATCGGTTGCTTTCTTGTGATGTTCATGTTCAGGATAACCAATAGCAGGATCAACCGGTCCCTTGCCAACAATCTCTTCTTTATATTGTTTCTTGTATGGATGGGTTGAAACTTTCTGTTGCGCAGTTACAGCATGGGCAAGCTCTTGTATGTCTAAAATCATAAAACGCATTAATTAATCGTTACGGCTTCGAAGAAACAAGCACTCAACAATTAGGTAAAAGTTTCGACTTGATGATAACAACAGATGTCCGACCTGCTCCGATCTGAACGTTTTTGTGCATTTCCTTCGATTTTTCTGTGTACAATTTCTTGCTTTGTACCGGTCGAAGCTCTTTCGATAAAACCATCTCTGGTGTTTCTGGAATCTCAGTGTGATTTCTTCCTCTGTTCTTTTCATATTCTTCTTTGTATTTTGCCTGAAAAGCATAAAAAGTTTACGATTTCATGTAGCTTTGTTTCATCATCTCTAAGTCTTTACTCATACTTACAGTAGGCCTACATTACTGAACATCATTGGGTTCTTGAACTTAATTGTTTTGGTGTGACTCTTTCTGATAGTTTGCCAAAGTTAAGGTAATCAAATGTCAAGGTTTACTAAGTGAAGCAAAGCAGCGAATTGTTAGTTTTGAACAAAACCTTTATGAAAAAGTTTACAGTAGTATATTCTGCACTCGGCTTCTTTGTACACAATAAAGTTTGATATAAGAAAATCAGTTACCAGCACCTATCGAAGCTAAAAAAAAGAAAACAGACTCATCTCCCGTGAACTTAACACACATCGCGGGTACACTGTCAATCTCAAAGGCAAAACATTTTCACTCAGCCTGGATAAATAATCCTCTTTGAATATTAGAACTTACATCCGATAGAGATTTCTCTCCTTCCTTCATGGTTTTATATTCTTCAGTATCAGTAACTTTGTATTTGTTCTTATCCTTTGTTTGTTCATAATCTTCTTTGTAAGGAACCTGTTGCAAGATGATTTGTATCAAGTCAGCGTATAACAATGGTTTAATGCTATTATTTACACTGTCTATCCAATCATATTACAAATGCAAGCTATGACATGTTTCTTACATCGCCAGTTGCTTTCTTAACATCAGCAGCTATTTCATAGGCCGGAGTGATATGAACAGGATAGTAGATGTTTTGCTTGTCGCTTTCCCAGTCTTCTTTGTACGCGGCCTAAAAGAATACAATATATATTGAGCTGTGACTTTGATGCAATGGTGCAGGCGGAAAGAACAATGTTTCAGCTTGCTTCAATTGACGCAGTTTCCTTTCGAAGCTGCAAGTCCTACTCAAATCAATAATAGCTTTATCTCAGTTTAAAGCAACACTATCGCTGTCAATTCTTGCTACAAATCGGCTGCCGAGAAACATTAAAATAGTTTGACGTTTATGAGCCAACTACAGTAAATGTATCAACAGTCAAATTAAGATTTCTGCTCAAAACATAAGCCTGCCATCAATTAGCAGACCGATTGCGTGTCACAGAACAAAAAGAAGGCTCGTTCTGTTGCAATTTTACATTTGTAAGAAATACTGAATGTGGAGTGGCATGTTATGGTGCCGAGGAACAGTCCGAAGACCATATAATTAATGATTTCACTATCTTATAGCCACCGAATAGAGCAGAAGTTCTCAGTGTCTCAGATGGTGAATCCAAAGATCACATACTCCAGTATCCTTTCTGGTTCCAGGACAGTACGAGAAATATCGATAGCTTGGTGTGGTAAAATAATGGACATTTGGTCCCAGAAGCTCAAACAAAGACGATAAAAACTACTGTATAGTCTATATGCGACAATTTAAGATCGAGTGAAAAGAATTGAGAGAATCAAAACGAAGGAGAGTTGGGTGGAAGAATGCTATCCAGTACGTTAAAGGAGTAATTTCAAATGCGATAGACTTTTCTTGTTTGATGATGGGATGCGTCCGAACGGTATCGTTAATCTTAATGAACTTAGAGTGATCATCAACGACAGAGTCGAGTTTTGAATGGTAATCTTCTGTATTTGGAATCGCAGTTTCAAATTTCAAATGGGTATGATACAATAGAATGATGTAGTTGCATCAGATCAGAAAAGAGTAATTTAAACTTAGTGATGCTGAAAGAAAAGATGGTAACAATCACTTTGCCAACTCACATCATCAGTCAGGGCGGCTGCTTTAATTCCTTGTTGCACAACGGGATGATCTTTGCTATCCATTGTTTGGAATCCACGATAGGCATCAATTACGTCTCTCTTATCTTTCTGATATTCAATCTATATAAAAGAATCTTTTCAGCAAAAGTTCATTTTGATCTGATAAACAAACACTTGTTGCATTGTTTGTCAATCAAGACAACTTTCAAACATCGCTCATCCACTTACATCACTTGCTATTTTAGCGCTTTCTTTCGCTCTGATCAACTCAGGAGTGTCGCCAGGAAGATTGTGATGTTGCAACATCTTTTCAGCGTCTTTCACATAATCAATCTGAAACAAAAGTAAATCAAATCTATTGTCGAGCCAATTCACAATACAACCACACAAGAAATATACTGTAACAATTTCAAATGCTCGAGCACTTGTTCAATCGCATGCTGCCAAATTGTTGTAGCAACAGAAAATGGCAATGACTTCTTTGGATTCATGTCACTTCCAAGTAAATTACTTTCCGAGACGCACAATTCATTGCTAATTGACTTCAATTTTCAACTTACACTACTAGCCAAATCGGTTGCTTTCTTGTGGTGTTCATGTTCAGGATAACCAATAGCAGGATCAACCGGTCCCTTGCCAACAATCTCTTCTTTATATTGTTTCTTGTATGGATGGGTTGAAACTTTCTGTTGCGCAGTTACAGCATGGGCAAGCTCTTGTATGTCTAAAATCATAAAACGCATTAATTAATCGTTACGGCTTCGAAGAAACAAGCACTCAACAATTAGGTAAATGTTTCGACTTGATGATAACAACAGATGTCCGACCTGCTCCGATCTGAACGTTTTTGTGCATTTCCTTCGATTTTTCTGTGTACAATTTCTTGCTTTGTACCGGTCGAAGCTCTTTCGATAAAACCATCTCTGGTGTTTCTGGAATCTCAGTGTGATTTCTTCCTCTGTTCTTTTCATATTCTTCTTTGTATTTTGCCTGAAAAGCATAAAAAGTTTACGATTTCATGTAGCTTTGTTTCATCATCTCTAAGTCTTTACTCATACTTACAGCAGGCCTACATTACTGAACATCATTGGTTCTTGAACTTAATTGTTTTGGTGTAACTCTTTCTGATAGTTTGCCAAAGTTAAGGTAATCAAATGTCAAGGTTTACTAAGTGAAGCAAAGCAGCGAATTGTTAGTTTTGAACAAAACCTTTATGAAAAAGTTTACAGTAGTATATTCTGCACTCGGCTTCTTTGTACACAATAAAGTTTGATATAAGAAAATCAGTTACCAGCACCTATCGAATCTAAAAAAAAGAAAACAGACTCATCTCCCGTGAACTTAACACACATCGCGGGTACACTGTCAATCTCAAAGGCAAAACATTTTCACTCAGCCTGGATAAATAATCCTCTTTGAATATTAGAACTTACATCCGATAGAGATTTCTCTCCTTCCTTCATGGTTTTATATTCTTCAGTATCAGTAACTTTGTATTTGTTCTTATCCTTTGTTTGTTCATAGTCTTCTTTGTAAGGAACCTGTTGCAAGATGATTTGTATCAAGTCAGCGTATAACAACGGTTTAATGCTATTATTTACACTGTCTATCCAATCATATTACAAATGCAAGCTATGACATGTTTCTTACATCGCCAGTTGCTTTCTTAACATCAGCAGCTATTTCATAGGCCGGAGTGATATGAACAGGATAGTAGATGTTTTGCTTGTCGCTTTCCCAGTCTTCTTTGTACGCGGCCTAAAAGAATACAATATATATTGAGCTGTGACTTTGATGCAATGGTGCAGGCGGAAAGAACAATGTTTCAGCTTGCTTCAATTGACGCAGTTTCCTTTCGAAGCTGCAAGTCCTACTCAAATCAATAATAGCTTTATCTCAGTTTAAAGCAACACTATCGCTGTCAATTCTTGCTACAAATCGGCTGCCGAGAAACATTAAAATAGTTTGACGTTTATGAGCCAACTACAGTAAATGTATCAACAGTCAAATTAAGATTTCTGCTCAAAACATAAGCCTGCCATCAATTAGCAGACCGATTGCGTGTCACAGAACAAAAAAAAGGCTCGTTCTGTTGCAATTTCACATTTGTAAGAAATACTGAATGTGGAGTGGCATGTTATGGTGCCGAAGAACAGTCCGAAGACCATTTAATCAATGATTTCACTATCTTATAGCCACCGAATAGAGCAGAAGTTCTCAGTGTCTCCGATGATGAATCCAAAGATCACATATTCCAGTATCCTTTCTGGTTCCAGGACAGTACCAGAAATATCGATAGCTTGGTGTGGTAAAATGATGGACATTTGGTCCCAGAAGCTCAAACAAAGACGATAAAAACTACTGTATAGTCTATATGCGACAATTTAAGATCGAGTGAAAAGAATTGAGAGAATCAAAACGAAGGAGAGTTGGGTGGAAGAATGCTATCCAGTACGTTAAAGGAGTAATTTCAAATGCGATAGACTTTTCTTTTTTGATGATGGGATGCGTCCGAACGGTATCGTTAATCTTAATGAACTTAGAGTGATCATCAACGACAGATTCGAGTTTTGAATGGTAATCTTCTGTATTCGGAATCGCAGTTTCAAATTTCAAATGGGTATGATACTAGAGAAAGATGTAGTTGCATCAGATCAGAAGAGAGGAATTTTAAACTTAGCGATGCTGAAAGAAAAGATAGTAACAATCACTTTGCCAACTCACATCATCAGTCAGGGCGGCTGCTTTAATTCCTTGTTGCACAACGGGATGATCTTTGCTATCCATTGTTTGGAATCCACGATAGGCATCAATTACGTCTCTCTTATCTTTCTGATATTCAATCTGTATAAAAGAATCTTTTCAGCAAAAGTTCATTTTGATCTGATAAACAAAAACTTGTTGCATTGTTTGTCAATCAAGACAACTTTCAAACATCGCTCATCCACTTACTTCACTTGCTATTTTAGCGCTTTCTTTCGCTCTGATCAACTCAGGAGTGTCGCCAGGAAGATTGTGATGTTGCAACATCTTTTCAGCGTCTTTCACATAATCAATCTGAAACAAAAGTAAATCAAATCTATTGTCGAGCCAATTCACAATACAACCACACAAGAAATATACTGTAACAATTTCAAATGCTCGGGCACTTGTTCAATCGCATGCTGCCAAATTGTTGTAGCAATAGAAAATGGCAGTGACTTCTTTGGATTCATGTCACTTCCAAGTAAATTACTTTCCGAGATAGACAATTCATTGCTAATTGACTTCAATTTTCAACTTACACTACTAGCCAAATCGGTTGCTTTCTTGTGGTGTTCATGTTCAGGATAACCAATAGCAGGATCAACTGGTCCCTTGCCAACAATCTCTTCTTTATATTGTTTCTTGTATGGATGGGTTGAAACTTTTTGTTGCGCAGTTACAGCATGGGCAAGCTCTTGTATGTCTAAAATCATAAAACGCATTAATTAATCGTTACGGCTTCGAAGAAACAAGCACTCAACGATTAGGTAAAAGTTTCGACTTGATGATAACAACAGATGTCCGACCTGCTCCGATCTGAACGTTTTTGTGCATTTCCTTCGATTTTTCTGTGTACAATTTCTTGCTTTGCACCGGTCGAAGCTCTTTCGATAAAACCATCTCTGGTGTTTCTGGAATCTCAGTGTGATTTCTTCCTCTGTTCTTTTCATATTCTTCTTTGTATTTTGCCTGAAAAGCATAAAAAGTTTACGATTTCATGTAGCTTTGTTTCATCATCTCTAAGTCTTTACTCATACTTACAGTAGGCCTACATTACTGAACATCATTGGTTCTTGAACTTAATTGTTTTGGATTGACTCTTTCTGATAGTTTGCCAAAGTTAAGGTAATCAAATGTCAAGGTTTACTAAGTGAAGCAAAGCAGCGAATTGTTAGTTTTGAACAAAACCTTTATGAAAAAGTTTACAGTAGTATATTCTGCACTCGGCTTCTTTGTACACAATAAAGTTTGATATAAGAAAATCAGTTACCAGCACCTATCGAATCTAAAAAAAAGAAAACAGACTCATCTCCCGTGAACTTAACACACATCGCGGGTACACTGTCAATCTCAAAGGCAAAACATTTTCACTCAGCCTGGATAAATAATCCTCTTTGAATATTAGAACTTACATCCGATAGAGATTTCTCTCCTTCCTTCATGGTTTTATATTCTTCAGTATCAGTAACTTTGTATTTGTTCTTATCCTTTGTTTGTTCATAGTCTTCTTTGTAAGGAACCTGTTGCAAGATGATTTGTATCAAGTCAGCGTATAACAACGGTTTAATGCTATTATTTACACTGTCTATCCAATCATATTACAAATGCAAGCTATGACATGTTTCTTACATCGCCAGTTGCTTTCTTAACATCAGCAGCTATTTCATAGGCCGGAGTGATATGAACAGGATAGTAGATGTTTTGCTTGTCGCTTTCCCAGTCTTCTTTGTACGCGGCCTAAAAGAATACAATATATATTGAGCTGTGACTTTGATGCAATGGTGCAGGCGGAAAGAACAATGTTTCAGCATGCTTTAATTGACGCAGTTTCCTTTCGAAGCTGCAAGTCCTACTCAAATCAATAATAGCTTTATCTCAGTTTAAAGCAACACGCATTAAAATAGTTTGACGTTTATGAGCCAACTACAGTAAATGTATCAACAGTCAAATTAAGATTTCTGCTCAAAACATAAGCCTGCCATCAATTAGCAGACCGATTGCGTGTCACAGAACAAAAAAAAAGGCTCGTTCTGTTGCAATTTCACATTTGTAAGAAATACTGAATGTGGAGTGGCATGTTATGGTGCCGAGGAACAGTCCGAAGACCATTTAATCAATGATTTCACTATCTTATAGCCACCGAATAGAGCAGAAGTTCTCAGTGTCTCAGATGGTGAATCCAAAGATCACATACTCCAGTATCCTTTCTGGTTCCAGGACAATACGAGAAATATCGATAGCTTGGTGTGGTAAAATGATGGACATTTGGTCCCAGAAGCTCAAACAAAGACGATAAAAACTACTGTATAGTCTATATGCGACAATTTAAGATCGAGTGAAAAGAATTGAGAGAATCAAAACGAAGGAGAGTTGGGTGGAAGAATGCTATCCAGTACGTTAAAGGAGTAATTTCAAATGCGATAGACTTTTCTTGTTTGATGATGGGATGCGTCGGAACGGTATCATTAATCTTAATGAACTTAGAGTGATCATCAACGACAGATTCGAGTTTTGAATGGTAATCTTCTGTATTTGGAATCGCAGTTTCAAATTTCAAATGGGTATGATACCAGAGAAAGATGTAGTTGCATCAGATCAGAAAAGAGGAATTTTAAACTTAGCGATGCTGAAAGAAAAGATAGTAACAATCACTTTGCCAACTCACATCATCAGTCAGGGCGGCTGCTTTAATTCCT
Source organism: Aplidium turbinatum (assembly GCF_918807975.1). NCBI lineage: Eukaryota > Metazoa > Chordata > Ascidiacea > Aplousobranchia > Polyclinidae > Aplidium > Aplidium turbinatum. The sequence continues at coordinate 26,418,878 of NC_137475.1, read as the reverse complement.
TGTTGCACAACGGGATGATCTTTGCTATCCATTGTTTGGAATCCACGATAGGCATCAATTACGTCTCTCTTATCTTTCTGATATTCAATCTATATAAAAGAATCTTTTCAGCAAAAGTTCATTTTGATCTGATAAACAAAAACTTGTTGCATTGTTTGTCAATCAAGACAACTTTCAAACATCGCTCATCCACTTACATCACTTGCTATTTTAGCGCTTTCTTTCGCTCTGATCAACTCAGGAGTGTCGCCAGGAAGATTGTGATGTTGCAACATCTTTTCAGCGTCTTTCACATAATCAATCTGAAACAAAAGTAAATCAAATCTATTGTCGAGCCAATTCACAATAAAACCACAAAAAAATATATTGTAACATTTTCAAATGCTCGGGCACTTGTTCAATCCCATGCTGCCAAATTGTTGTAGCAACAGAAAATGGCAATGACTTCTTTCGATTCATGTCACTTCCAAGTAAATTACTTTCCGAGATAGACAATTCATTGCTAATTGACTTCAATTTTCAACTTACACTACTAGCCAAATCGGTTGCTTTCTTGTGGTGTTCATGTTCAGGATAACCAATAGCAGGATCAACCGGTCCCTTGCCAACAATCTCTTCTTTATATTGTTTCTTGTATGGATGGGTTGAAACTTTCTGTTGCGCAGTTACAGCATGGGAAAGCTCTTGTATGTCTAAAATCATAAAACGCATTAATTAATCGTTACGGCTTCGAAGAAACAAGCACTCAACGATTAGGTAAAAGTTTCGACTTGATGATAACAACAGATGTCCGACCTGCTCCGATCTGAACGTTTTTGTGCATTTCCTTCGATTTTTCTGTGTACAATTTCTTGCTTTGTACCGGTCGAAGCTCTTTCGATAAAACCATCTCTGGTGTTTCTGGAATCTCAGTGTGATTTCTTCCTCTGTTCTTTTCATATTCTTCTTTGTATTTTGCCTGAAAAGCATAAAAAGTTTACGATTTCATGTAGCTTTGTTTCATCATCTCTAAGTCTTTACTCATACTTACAGTAGGCCTACATTACTGAACATCATTGGTTCTTGAACTTAATTGTTTTGGTGTGACTCTTTCTGATAGTTTGCCAAAGTTAAGGTAATCAAATGTCAAGGTTTACTAAGTGAAGCAAAGCAGCGAATTGTTAGTTTTGAACAAAACCTTTATGAAAAAGTTTGCAGTAGTATATTCTGCACTCGGCTTCTTTGTACAAAATAAAGTTTGATTTTAGAAAATCAGTTACCAGCACCTATCGAATCTAAGAAAAAGAAAACAGACTCATCTCCCGTGAATTTAACACACATCGCGGGTACACTGTCAATCTCAAAGGCAAAACATTTTCACTCAGCCTGGATAAATAATCCTCTTTGAATATTAGAACTTACATCCGATAGAGATTTCTCTCCTTCCTTCATGGTTTTATATTCTTCAGTATCAGTAACTTTGTATTTGTTCTTATCCTTTGTTTGTTCATAGTCTTCTTTGTAAGGAACCTGTTGCAAGATGATTTGTATCAAGTCAGCGTATAACAATGGTTTAATGTTATTTTTTACACTGTCTATCCAATCATATTACAAATGCAAGCTATGACGTGTTTCTTACATCGCCAGTTGCTTTCTTAACATCAGCAGCTATTTTATAGGCCGGAGTGATATGAACAGGATAGTAGATGTTTTGCTTGTCGCTTTCCCAGTCTTCTTTGTACGCGGCCTAAAAGAATACAAAATATATTGAGCTGTGACTTTGATGCAATGGTGCAGGCGGAAAGAACAATGTTTCAGCATGCTTTAATTGACGCAGTTTCCTATCGAAGCTGCAAGTCCTACTCAAATCAATAATAGCTTTATCTCAGTTTAAAGCAACACGCATTAAAATAGTTTGACGTTTATGAGCCAACTACAGTAAATGTATCAACAGTCAAATTAAGATTTCTGCTCAAAACATAAGCCTGCCATCAATTAGCAGACCGATTGCGTGTCACAGAACAAAAAAAAGGCTCGTTCTGTTGCAATTTCACATTTGTAAGAAATACTGAATGTGGAGTGGCATGTTATGGTGCCGAGGAACAGTCCGAAGACCATTTAATCAATGATTTCACTATCTTATAGCCACCGAATAGAGCAGAAGTTCTCAGTGTCTCCGATGATGAATCCAAAGATCACATACTCCAGTATCCTTTCTGGTTCCAGGACAGTACGAGAAATATCGATAGCTTGGTGTGGTAAAATGATGGACATTTGGTCCCAGAAGCTCAAACAAAGACGATAAAAACTACTGTATAGTCTATATGCGACAATTTAAGACCGAGTGAAAAGAATTGAGAGAATCAAAACGAAGGAGAGTTGGGTGGAAGAATGCTATCCAGTACGTTAAAGGAGTAATTTCAAATGCGATAGACTTTTCTTGTTTGATGATGGGATGCGTCCGAACGGTATCATTAATCTTAATGAACTTAGAGTGATCATCAACGACAGATTCGAGTTTTAAATGGTAATCTTCTGTATTCGGAATCGCAGTTTCAAATTTCAAATGGGTATGATACCAGAGAAAGATGTAGTTGCATCAGATCAGAAATGAGGAATTTTAAATTTAGCGATGCTGAAAGAAAAGATAGTAACAATCACTTTGCCAACTCACATCATCAGTCAGGGCGGCTGCTTTAATTCCTTGTTGCACAACGGGATGATCTTTGCTATCCATTGTTTGGAATCCACGATAGGCATCAATTACGTCTCTCTTATCTTTCTGATATTCAATCTATATAAAAGAATCTTTTCAGCAAAAGTTCATTTTGATCTGATAAACAAAAACTTGTTGCATTGTTTGTCAATCAAGACAACTTTCAAACATCGCTCATCCACTTACATCACTTGCTATTTTAGCGCTTTCTTTCGCTCTGATCAACTCAGGAGTGTCGCCAGGAAGATTGTGATGTTGCAACATCTTTTCAGCGTCTTTCACATAATCAATCTGAAACAAAAGTAATTCAATCTATTGTCGAACCAATTCACAATAAAACTACAAAAAAATATACTGTAACATTTTCAAATGCTCGGGCACTTGTTCAATCCCATGCTGCCAAATTGTTGTAGCAACAGAAAATGGCAATGACTTCTTTGGATTCATGTCACTTCCAAGTAAATTACTTTCCGAGATAGACAATTCATTGCTAATTGACTTCAATTTTCAACTTACACTACTAGCCAAATCGGTTGCTTTTTTGTGGTGTTCATGTTCAGGATAACCAATAGCAGGATCAACCGGTCCCTTGCCAACAATCTCTTCTTTATATTGTTTCTTGTATGGATGGGTTGAAACTTTCTGTTGCGCAGTTACAGCATGGGCAAGCTCTTGTATGTCTAAAATCATAAAACGCATTAATTAATCGTTACGGCTTCGAAGAAACAAGCACTCAACGATTAGGTAAAAGTTTCGACTTGATGATAACAACAGATGTCCGACCTGCTCCGATCTGAACGTTTTTGTGCATTTCCTTCGATTTTTCTGTGTACAATTTCTTGCTTTGTACCGGTCGAAGCTCTTTCGATAAAACCATCTCTGGTGTTTCTGGAATCTCAGTGTGATTTCTTCCTCTGTTCTTTTCATATTCTTCTTTGTATTTTGCCTGAAAAGCATAAAAAGTTTACGATTTCATGTAGCTTTGTTTCATCATCTCTAAGTCTTTACTCATACTTACAGTAGGCCTACATTACTGAACATCATTGGTTCTTGAACTTAATTGTTTTGGTGTGACTCTTTCTGATAGTTTGCCAAAGTTAAGGTAATCAAATGTCAAGGTTTACTAAGTGAAACAAAGCAGCGAATTGTTAGTTTTGAACAAAACCTTTATGAAAAAGTTTGCAGTAGTATATTCTGCACTCGGCTTCTTTGTACAAAATAAAGTTTGATTTTAGAAAATCAGTTACCAGCACCTATCGAATCTAAGAAAAAGAAAACAGACTCATCTCCCGTGAATTTAACACACATCGCGGGTACACTGTCAATCTCAAAGGCAAAACATTTTCACTCAGCCTGGATAAATAATCCTCTTTGAATATTAGAACTTACATCCGATAGAGATTTCTCTCCTTCCTTCATGGTTTTATATTCTTCAGTATCAGTAACTTTGTATTTGTTCTTATCCTTTGTTTGTTCATAGTCTTCTTTGTAAGGAACCTGTTGCAAGATGATTTGTATCAAGTCAGCGTATAACAATGGTTTAATGTTATTTTTTACACTGTCTATCCAATCATATTACAAATGCAAGCTATGACGTGTTTCTTACATCGCCAGTTGCTTTCTTAACATCAGCAGCTATTTTATAGGCCGGAGTGATATGAACAGGATAGTAGATGTTTTGCTTGTCGCTTTCCCAGTCTTCTTTGTACGCGGCCTAAAAGAATACAAAATATATTGAGCTGTGACTTTGATGCAATGGTGCAGGCGGAAAGAACAATGTTTCAGCATGCTTTAATTGACGCAGTTTCCTATCGAAGCTGCAAGTCCTACTCAAATCAATAATAGCTTTATCTCAGTTTAAAGCAACACGCATTAAAATAGTTTGACGTTTATGAGCCAACTACAGTAAATGTATCAACAGTCAAATTAAGATTTCTGCTCAAAACATAAGCCTGCCATCAATTAGCAGACCGATTGCGTGTCACAGAACAAAAAAAAGGCTCGTTCTGTTGCAATTTCACATTTGTAAGAAATACTGAATGTGGAGTGGCATGTTATGGTGCCGAGGAACAGTCCGAAGACCATTTAATCAATGATTTCACTATCTTATAGCCACCGAATAGAGCAGAAGTTCTCAGTGTCTCCGATGATGAATCCAAAGATCACATACTCCAGTATCCTTTCTGGTTCCAGGACAGTACGAGAAATATCGATAGCTTGGTGTGGTAAAATGATGGACATTTGGTCCCAGAAGCTCAAACAAAGACGATAAAAACTACTGTATAGTCTATATGCGACAATTTAAGATCGAGTGAAAAGAATTGAGAGAATCAAAACGAAGGAGAGTTGGGTGGAAGAATGCTATCCAGTACGTTAAAGGAGTAATTTCAAATGCGATAGACTTTTCTTGTTTGATGATGGGATGCGTCCGAACGGTATCATTAATCTTAATGAACTTAGAGTGATCATCAACGACAGATTCGAGTTTTAAATGGTAATCTTCTGTATTCGGAATCGCAGTTTCAAATTTCAAATGGGTATGATACCAGAGAAAGATGTAGTTGCATCAGATCAGAAATGAGGAATTTTAAATTTAGCGATGCTGAAAGAAAAGATAGTAACAATCACTTTGCCAACTCACATCATCAGTCAGGGCGGCTGCTTTAATTCCTTGTTGCACAACGGGATGATCTTTGCTATCCATTGTTTGGAATCCACGATAGGCATCAATTACGTCTCTCTTATCTTTCTGATATTCAATCTATATAAAAGAATCTTTTCAGCAAAAGTTCATTTTGATCTGATAAACAAACACTTGTTGCATTGTTTGTCAATCAAGACAACTTTCAAACATCGCTCATCCACTTACATCACTTGCTATTTTAGCGCTTTCTTTCGCTCTGATCAACTCAGGAGTGTCGCCAGGAAGATTGTGATGTTGCAACATCTTTTCAGCGTCTTTCACATAATCAATCTGAAACAAAAGTAATTCAATCTATTGTCGAACCAATTCACAATAAAACTACAAAAAAATATACTGTAACATTTTCAAATGCTCGGGCACTTGTTCAATCCCATGCTGCCAAATTGTTGTAGCAACAGAAAATGGCAATGACTTCTTTGGATTCATGTCACTTCCAAGTAAATTACTTTCCGAGATAGACAATTCATTGCTAATTGACTTCAATTTTCAACTTACACTACTAGCCAAATCGGTTGCTTTTTTGTGGTGTTCATGTTCAGGATAACCAATAGCAGGATCAACCGGTCCCTTGCCAACAATCTCTTCTTTATATTGTTTCTTGTATGGATGGGTTGAAACTTTCTGTTGCGCAGTTACAGCATGGGCAAGCTCTTGTATGTCTAAAATCATAAAACGCATTAATTAATCGTTACGGCTTCGAAGAAACAAGCACTCAACGATTAGGTAAAAGTTTCGACTTGATGATAACAACAGATGTCCGACCTGCTCCGATCTGAACGTTTTTGTGCATTTCCTTCGATTTTTCTGTGTACAATTTCTTGCTTTGTACCGGTCGAAGCTCTTTCGATAAAACCATCTCTGGTGTTTCTGGAATCTCAGTGTGATTTCTTCCTCTGTTCTTTTCATATTCTTCTTTGTATTTTGCCTGAAAAGCATAAAAAGTTTACGATTTCATGTAGCTTTGTTTCATCATCTCTAAGTCTTTACTCATACTTACAGTAGGCCTACATTACTGAACATCATTGGTTCTTGAACTTAATTGTTTTGGTGTGACTCTTTCTGATAGTTTGCCAAAGTTAAGGTAATCAAATGTCAAGGTTTACTAAGTGAAACAAAGCAGCGAATTGTTAGTTTTGAACAAAACCTTTATGAAAAAGTTTGCAGTAGTATATTCTGCACTCGGCTTCTTTGTACAAAATAAAGTTTGATTTTAGAAAATCAGTTACCAGCACCTATCGAATCTAAGAAAAAGAAAACAGACTCATCTCCCGTGAATTTAACACACATCGCGGGTACACTGTCAATCTCAAAGGCAAAACATTTTCACTCAGCCTGGATAAATAATCCTCTTTGAATATTAGAACTTACATCCGATAGAGAATTCTCTCCTTCCTTCATGGTTTTATATTCTTCAGTATCAGTAACTTTGTATTTGTTCTTATCCTTTGTTTGTTCATAGTCTTCTTTGTAAGGAACCTGTTGCAAGATGATTTGTATCAAGTCAGCGTATAACAATGGTTTAATGTTATTTTTTACACTGTCTATTAGGGCGGGTTGCGAAATCACTTTTTTTTGATACCCACCTGCCTCATACGGATTTTGATAGATAGACAGCTAAAATTGTTGTATACAAAATTTCAGTTCATTTGAACAATGGTTTGGGATGAGGAAATCGCATTTTATTTTTGCAGAAAATCGCAAAATTGAGTAAAAATGCGAAATTTTAGATTATGTTCAATCTATACTTTTCAAGTGAAATTTATTTGCTGTGGCCTTATACTCATTTTTTAGACAGGTATGGACTTACTGAAGTAAGTTAGAGCTGCAGAGATTGCATTCTAATATTTATTGTAGTAGTGTTAAAAATTAAATTTTTGCCGAAAATCGCAAAATTGGGTAAAAATGCGAACTTTTGGATTGCCTTCAAATTTCAATCTAGCCTATACTTTTAAAGTAAAGCATGACTTTAAATTATTATTTATGGAAGATATGGACTCACTGCAGATAGTTATAGCTGCAGGAGACTGCATTTTATTATTTATTGCGGCAGTATTAAAAATTGAATTTTTTGCCGAAAATGTCAAAAACAGTAAACTTTGGAGTGTCAAGTGTTGGCTGTCATTGTCAGTGACATAAAATCCTGCTTTGATTCAGATGATGCATGGAGTTTTCGGGAGTTCAATTGGGAAAGTATCATTCCCTCTCTTCTTCTAAATCCAGAAACGGTTTTGCTTGCTTCTGTAACAATCTTAATAGCCCTTTCAATTGACTGGGTGTGATTCGCAATTTTACCAAACAGTAATGAAACCTTTCTGATTTTTTCCAACTGAAATGATCCAAGCTCCGTTGTTAAAACTGGTTCCGTTGGATTTTCCCAATTTATCATTTCGGCATTATCCTCCGCTTTAAAATTGAGTGTTGGTACATTGAACTGTCTCACACTGTCATCTCCAAATCTATTTTGACCAGGTATCTTTCTTATAGTATCGACCGCTTTTCCTCGTATTATTGAGTCATTGTCAGCGATCATTGCCAGAAGGAGGTTCTCACTATTGGCACTGTATGCATTTCTTTGCATAATTTGTATAATGTTCTCTTCTTACGAGATGGTGTCCACCAGTTTCATGCCTTTTCTCCATTGTTAGATCTTTTGTCCCATCAAAAAATAAGCCCTGATGTAAAACATTGTGTGTCATCTTTCGTGACCACGTCCAAATCAACAAGGAACGCAGTACAGATGGCTGCTGTGGCGCGATTCGAAATGCCAAATCTCTCCGATTCGATCACGGTAATCCTTAAAATGTTTTGATGCCGGTCCGTTACAAATCTCTTTTTTTCTTCACTCTGTGATGTTGTTGGAAAATCTGCTTCATATTCTGATTCTGAATTCACAACTGATGCCAAACTTGATGAGTCAGAAAAACTATCAATAGCCTTCCACAGCTTTAGAATAATTTTTTTTTGTAGATGTGAAGTTTCAGAACGGTGAATATTCTGTATCTGATAGCTGCTAGGTGTATCAGAATTTCTTAGTCTTTGATCCATAACAAAATGAAGGTCTACTAATGGGAGTTTAGCATCTGTTGCACATTTGCATATTGTGTGAGCCTTGTATTTGCAACCATCGCAACCATAATCACTACAAAGCCAAATCGGACAATTACATTTGATGGTATCTACAATTCTATCTAATCGTTCCCTAAACAATTTCTTCTTCTTTGCGGTTAGACTTTTTCTCTTCAAACTGCTATAATATTTAATGTGACGTACCAATTTATTCCGAATGGATTTATCATCCTTGAGAGGTATGTTGGAACCAGCCTTGATAAACATATTCTTAATGGGTTGAATGATATTTTCAATTTCCTTTATCTCATTAAAATTCCCGACATATCTCTCTTTCAAAAGATTTAAGTAATTAAAAACATCTCTTAGTGTAGGCAGTTCAGCCAGTGGAAGTGGCTTAGATGGTCCGACAATATGACAAACTTTATATCTTGTACTTCATGGATTTCTCGGCATTTCCGTTTATACAGTTTTGTAGGTATTATTTCATGTGGAATTACTTAATAATTAGATATTAATAAATGTGAAAAATACAAAATTAAGATTAGTGAATAGTGATGTTCTACGATCATTAAAGCAGTAGATTTTTGACAAAAATTCAATGTTAATACTACTGCAATAAATAATAAAATGTAATCTCTGCAGCTACAACTATCTTCAGTAATTCTATAACTGTCTTATAAAATAAGTAAAGAACCACAGCAAACGCATTTCGCTTGAAAAATATAGATTGAACATAATTCAAAATTTTGCGTTTTTTACAATTTTCGGAAAAAATTCAATGTTTAATACTACTGCAATAAACGATAAAATGCAATCTTTGCAGCTCTAACTTACTTCAGCAAGTCCATAACTGTCTAAAAACTAAGTATAAGGCCACAGCAAATAAATTTCACTTGAAAAGTATAGATTGAACATAATCTAAAATTTCGCATTTTTACCCAATTTTGCGTTTTTCGGCAAAAATAAAATGCGATTTCCTCATCCCAAACCATTGTTCAAATGAGCTGAAATTTTGTATACAACAATTTTAGATGTCTATCTATCAAAATCCGTGTGAGGCAGGTGGATATAAAAAAAAAGTGATTTCGCGACCCGCCCTACTGTCTAGTGTCTATCCAATCATATTACAAATGCAAGCTATGACGTGTTTCTTACATCGCCAGTTGCTTTCTTAACATCAGCAGCTATTTCATAGGCCGGAGTGATATGAACAGGATAGTAGATGTTTTGCTTGTCGCTTTCCCAGTCTTCTTTGTACGCGGCCTAAAAGAATACAATATATATTGAGCTGTGACTTTGATGCAATGGTGCAGGCGGAAAGAACAATGTTTTAGCATGCTTTAATTGACGCAGTTTCCTTTCGAAGCTGCAAGTCCTACTCAAATCAATAATAGCTTTATCTCAGTTTAAAGCAACACGCATTAAAATAGTTTGACGTTTATGAGCCAACTACAGTAAATGTATCAACAGTCAAATTAAGATTTCTGCTCAAAACATAAGCCTGCCATCAATTAGCAGACCGATTGCGTGTCACAGAACAAAAAAAGGCTCGTTCTGTTGCAATTTCACATTTGTAAGAAATACTGAATGTGGAGTGGCATGTTATGGTGCCGAGGAACAGTCCGAAGACCATTTAATCAATGATTTCACTATCTTATAGCCACCGAATAGAGCAGAAGTTCTCAGTGTCTCCGATGATGAATCCAAAGATCACATACTCCAGTATCCTTTCTGGTTCCAGGACAGTACGAGAAATATCGATAGCTTGGTGTGGTAAAATGATGGACATTTGGTCCCAGAAGCTCAAACAAAGACGATAAAAACTACTGTATAGTCTATATGCGACAATTTAAGATCGAGTGAAAAGAATTGAGAGAATCAAAACGAAGGAGAGTTGGGTGGAAGAATGCTATCCAGTACGTTAAAGGAGTAATTTCAAATGCGATAGACTTTTCTTTTTTGATGATGGGATGCGTCCGAACGGTATCGTTAATCTTAATGAACTTAGAGTGATCATCAACGACAGAGTCGAGTTTTGAATGGTAATCTTCTCTATTTGGAATCGCAGTTTCAAATTTCAAATGGGTATGATACCAGAGAAAGATGTAGTTGCATCAGATCAGAAGAGAGGAATTTTAAACTTAGCGATGCTGAAAGAAAAGATAGTAACAATCACTTTGCCAACTCACATCATCAGTCAGGGCGGCTGCTTTAATTCCTTGTTGCACAACGGGATGATCTTTGCTATCCATTGTTTGGAATCCACGATAGGCATCAATTACGTCTCTCTTATCTTTCTGATATTCAATCTATATAAAAGAATCTTTTCAGCAAAAGTTCATTTTGATCTGATAAACAAAAACTTGTTGCATTGTTTGTCAATCAAGACAACTTTCAAACATCGCTCATCCACTTACATCACTTGCTATTTTAGCGCTTTCTTTCGCTCTGATCAACTCAGGAGTGTCGCCAGGAAGATTGTGATGTTGCAACATCTTTTCAGCGTCTTTCACATAATCAATCTGAAACAAAAGTAAATCAAATCTATTGTCGAGCCAATTCACAATAAAACTACAAAAAAATATACTGTAACATTTTCAAATGCTCGGGCACTTGTTCAATCCCATGCTGCCAAATTGTTGTAGCAACAGAAAATGGCAATGACTTCTTTGGATTCATGTCACTTCCAAGTAAATTACTTTCCGAGATAGACAATTCATTGCTAATTGACTTCAATTTTCAACTTACACTACTAGCCAAATCGGTTGCTTTTTTGTGGTGTTCATGTTCAGGATAACCAATAGCAGGATCAACCGGTCCCTTGCCAACAATCTCTTCTTTATATTGTTTCTTGTATGGATGGGTTGAAACTTTCTGTTGCGCAGTTACAGCATGGGCAAGCTCTTGTATGTCTAAAATCATAAAACGCATTAATTAATCGTTACGGCTTCGAAGAAACAAGCACTCAACGATTAGGTAAAAGTTTCGACTTGATGATAACAACAGATGTCCGACCTGCTCCGATCTGAACGTTTTTGTGCATTTCCTTCGATTTTTCTGTGTACAATTTCTTGCTTTGTACCGGTCGAAGCTCTTTCGATAAAACCATCTCTGGTGTTTCTGGAATCTCAGTGTGATTTCTTCCTCTGTTCTTTTCATATTCTTCTTTGTATTTTGCCTGAAAAGCATAAAAAGTTTACGATTTCATGTAGCTTTGTTTCATCATCTCTAAGTCTTTACTCATACTTACAGTAGGCCTACATTACTGAACATCATTGGTTCTTGAACTTAATTGTTTTGGTGTGACTCTTTCTGATAGTTTGCCAAAGTTAAGGTAATCAAATGTCAAGGTTTACTAAGTGAAGCAAAGCAGCGAATTGTTAGTTTTGAACAAAACCTTTATGAAAAAGTTTGCAGTAGTATATTCTGCACTCGGCTTCTTTGTACAAAATAAAGTTTGATTTTAGAAAATCAGTTACCAGCACCTATCGAATCTAAGAAAAAGAAAACAGACTCATCTCCCGTGAATTTAACACACATCGCGGGTACACTGTCAATCTCAAAGGCAAAACATTTTCACTCAGCCTGGATAAATAATCCTCTTTGAATATTAGAACTTACATCCGATAGAGATTTCTCTCCTTCCTTCATGGTTTTATATTCTTCAGTATCAGTAACTTTGTATTTGTTCTTATCCTTTGTTTGTTCATAGTCTTCTTTGTAAGGAACCTGTTGCAAGATGATTTGTATCAAGTCAGCGTATAACAATGGTTTAATGTTATTTTTTACACTGTCTATCCAATCATATTACAAATGCAAGCTATGACGTGTTTCTTACATCGCCAGTTGCTTTCTTAACATCAGCAGCTATTTCATAGGCCGGAGTGATATGAACAGGATAGTAGATGTTTTGCTTGTCGCTTTCCCAGTCTTCTTTGTACGCGGCCTAAAAGAATACAAAATATATTGAGCTGTGACTTTGATGCAATGGTGCAGGCGGAAAGAACAATGTTTCAGCAAGCTTTAATTGACGCAGTTTCCTATCGAAGCTGCAAGTCCTACTCAAATCAATAATAGCTTTATCTCAGTTTAAAGCAACACGCATTAAAATAGTTTGACGTTTATGAGCCAACTACAGTAAATGTATCAACAGTCAAATTAAGATTTCTGCTCAAAACATAAGCCTGCCATCAATTAGCAGACCGATTGCGTGTCACAGAACAAAAAAAAGGCTCGTTCTGTTGCAATTTCACATTTGTAAGAAATACTGAATGTGGAGTGGCATGTTATGGTGCCGAGGAACAGTCCGAAGACCATTTAATCAATGATTTCACTATCTTATAGCCACCGAATAGAGCAGAAGTTCTCAGTGTCTCAGATGGTGAATCCAAAGATCACATACTCCAGTATCCTTTCTGGTTCCAGGACAATACGAGAAATATCGATAGCTTGGTGTGGTAAAATGATGGACATTTGGTCCCAGAAGCTCAAACAAAGACGATAAAAACTACTGTATAGTCTATATGCGACAATTTAAGATCGAGTGAAAAGAATTGAGAGAATCAAAACGAAGGAGAGTTGGGTGGAAGAATGCTATCCAGTACGTTAAAGGAGTAATTTCAAATGCGATAGACTTTTCTTGTTTGATGATGGGATGCGTCGGAACGGTATCATTAATCTTAATGAACTTAGAGTGATCATCAACGACAGATTCGAGTTTTGAATGGTAATCTTCTGTATTTGGAATCGCAGTTTCAAATTTCAAATGGGTATGATACCAGAGAAAGATGTAGTTGCATCAGATCAGAAAAGAGGAATTTTAAACTTAGCGATGCTGAAAGAAAAGATAGTAACAATCACTTTGCCAACTCACATCATCAGTCAGGGCGGCTGCTTTAATTCCTTGTTGCACAACGGGATGATCTTTGCTATCCATTGTTTGGAATCCACGATAGGCATCAATTACGTCTCTCTTATCTTTCTGATATTCAATCTATATAAAAGAATCTTTTCAGCAAAAGTTCATTTTGATCTGATAAACAAAAACTTGTTGCATTGTTTGTCAATCAAGACAACTTTCAAACATCGCTCATCCACTTACATCACTTGCTATTTTAGCGCTTTCTTTCGCTCTGATCAACTCAGGAGTGTCGCCAGGAAGATTGTGATGTTGCAACATCTTTTCAGCGTCTTTCACATAATCAATCTGAAACAAAAGTAAATCAAATCTATTGTCGAGCCAATTCACAATAAAACCACAAAAAAATATATTGTAACATTTTCAAATGCTCGGGCACTTGTTCAATCCCATGCTGCCAAATTGTTGTAGCAACAGAAAATGGCAATGACTTCTTTGGATTCATGTCACTTCCAAGTAAATTACTTTCCGAGATAGACAATTCATTGCTAATTGACTTCAATTTTCAACTTACACTACTAGCCAAATCGGTTGCTTTTTTGTGGTGTTCATGTTCAGGATAACCAATAGCAGGATCAACCGGTCCCTTGCCAACAATCTCTTCTTTATATTGTTTCTTGTATGGATGGGTTGAAACTTTCTGTTGCGCAGTTACAGCATGGGCAAGCTCTTGTATGTCTAAAATCATAAAACGCATTAATTAATCGTTACGGCTTCGAAGAAACAAGCACTCAACGATTAGGTAAAAGTTTCGACTTGATGATAACAACAGATGTCCGACCTGCTCCGATCTGAACGTTTTTGTGCATTTCCTTCGATTTTTCTGTGTACAATTTCTTGCTTTGTACCGGTCGAAGCTCTTTCGATAAAACCATCTCTGGTGTTTCTGGAATCTCAGTGTGATTTCTTCCTCTGTTCTTTTCATATTCTTCTTTGTATTTTGCCTGAAAAGCATAAAAAGTTTACGATTTCATGTAGCTTTGTTTCATCATCTCTAAGTCTTTACTCATACTTACAGTAGGCCTACATTACTGAACATCATTGGTTCTTGAACTTAATTGTTTTGGTGTGACTCTTTCTGATAGTTTGCCAAAGTTAAGGTAATCAAATGTCAAGGTTTACTAAGTGAAGCAAAGCAGCGAATTGTTAGTTTTGAACAAAACCTTTATGAAAAAGTTTGCAGTAGTATATTCTGCACTCGGCTTCTTTGTACAAAATAAAGTTTGATTTTAGAAAATCAGTTACCAGCACCTATCGAATCTAAGAAAAAGAAAACAGACTCATCTCCCGTGAATTTAACACACATCGCGGGTACACTGTCAATCTCAAAGGCAAAACATTTTCACTCAGCCTGGATAAATAATCCTCTTTGAATATTAGAACTTACATCCGATAGAGATTTCTCTCCTTCCTTCATGGTTTTATATTCTTCAGTATCAGTAACTTTGTATTTGTTCTTATCCTTTGTTTGTTCATAGTCTTCTTTGTAAGGAACCTGTTGCAAGATGATTTGTATCAAGTCAGCGTATAACAATGGTTTAATGTTATTTTTTACACTGTCTATCCAATCATATTACAAATGCAAGCTATGACGTGTTTCTTACATCGCCAGTTGCTTTCTTAACATCAGCAGCTATTTTATAGGCCGGAGTGATATGAACAGGATAGTAGATGTTTTGCTTGTCGCTTTCCCAGTCTTCTTTGTACGCGGCCTAAAAGAATACAAAATATATTGAGCTGTGACTTTGATGCAATGGTGCAGGCGGAAAGAACAATGTTTCAGCATGCTTTAATTGACGCAGTTTCCTATCGAAGCTGCAAGTCCTACTCAAATCAATAATAGCTTTATCTCAGTTTAAAGCAACACGCATTAAAATAGTTTGACGTTTATGAGCCAACTACAGTAAATGTATCAACAGTCAAATTAAGATTTCTGCTCAAAACATAAGCCTGCCATCAATTAGCAGACCGATTGCGTGTCACAGAACAAAAAAAAGGCTCGTTCTGTTGCAATTTCACATTTGTAAGAAATACTGAATGTGGAGTGGCATGTTATGGTGCCGAGGAACAGTCCGAAGACCATTTAATCAATGATTTCACTATCTTATAGCCACCGAATAGAGCAGAAGTTCTCAGTGTCTCCGATGATGAATCCAAAGATCACATACTCCAGTATCCTTTCTGGTTCCAGGACAGTACGAGAAATATCGATAGCTTGGTGTGGTAAAATGATGGACATTTGGTCCCAGAAGCTCAAACAAAGACGATAAAAACTACTGTATAGTCTATATGCGACAATTTAAGATCGAGTGAAAAGAATTGAGAGAATCAAAACGAAGGAGAGTTGGGTGGAAGAATGCTATCCAGTACGTTAAAGGAGTAATTTCAAATGCGATAGACTTTTCTTGTTTGATGATGGGATGCGTCCGAACGGTATCATTAATCTTAATGAACTTAGAGTGATCATCAACGACAGATTCGAGTTTTAAATGGTAATCTTCTGTATTCGGAATCGCAGTTTCAAATTTCAAATGGGTATGATACCAGAGAAAGATGTAGTTGCATCAGATCAGAAATGAGGAATTTTAAATTTAGCGATGCTGAAAGAAAAGATAGTAACAATCACTTTGCCAACTCACATCATCAGTCAGGGCGGCTGCTTTAATTCCTTGTTGCACAACGGGATGATCTTTGCTATCCATTGTTTGGAATCCACGATAGGCATCAATTACGTCTCTCTTATCTTTCTGATATTCAATCTATATAAAAGAATCTTTTCAGCAAAAGTTCATTTTGATCTGATAAACAAAAACTTGTTGCATTGTTTGTCAATCAAGACAACTTTCAAACATCGCTCATCCACTTACATCACTTGCTATTTTAGCGCTTTCTTTCGCTCTGATCAACTCAGGAGTGTCGCCAGGAAGATTGTGATGTTGCAACATCTTTTCAGCGTCTTTCACATAATCAATCTGAAACAAAAGTAATTCAATCTATTGTCGAACCAATTCACAATAAAACTACAAAAAAATATACTGTAACATTTTCAAATGCTCGGGCACTTGTTCAATCCCATGCTGCCAAATTGTTGTAGCAACAGAAAATGGCAATGACTTCTTTGGATTCATGTCACTTCCAAGTAAATTACTTTCCGAGATAGACAATTCATTGCTAATTGACTTCAATTTTCAACTTACACTACTAGCCAAATCGGTTGCTTTTTTGTGGTGTTCATGTTCAGGATAACCAATAGCAGGATCAACCGGTCCCTTGCCAACAATCTCTTCTTTATATTGTTTCTTGTATGGATGGGTTGAAACTTTCTGTTGCGCAGTTACAGCATGGGCAAGCTCTTGTATGTCTAAAATCATAAAACGCATTAATTAATCGTTACGGCTTCGAAGAAACAAGCACTCAACGATTAGGTAAAAGTTTCGACTTGATGATAACAACAGATGTCCGACCTGCTCCGATCTGAACGTTTTTGTGCATTTCCTTCGATTTTTCTGTGTACAATTTCTTGCTTTGTACCGGTCGAAGCTCTTTCGATAAAACCATCTCTGGTGTTTCTGGAATCTCAGTGTGATTTCTTCCTCTGTTCTTTTCATATTCTTCTTTGTATTTTGCCTGAAAAGCATAAAAAGTTTACGATTTCATGTAGCTTTGTTTCATCATCTCTAAGTCTTTACTCATACTTACAGTAGGCCTACATTACTGAACATCATTGGTTCTTGAACTTAATTGTTTTGGTGTGACTCTTTCTGATAGTTTGCCAAAGTTAAGGTAATCAAATGTCAAGGTTTACTAAGTGAAACAAAGCAGCGAATTGTTAGTTTTGAACAAAACCTTTATGAAAAAGTTTGCAGTAGTATATTCTGCACTCGGCTTCTTTGTACAAAATAAAGTTTGATTTTAGAAAATCAGTTACCAGCACCTATCGAATCTAAGAAAAAGAAAACAGACTCATCTCCCGTGAATTTAACACACATCGCGGGTACACTGTCAATCTCAAAGGCAAAACATTTTCACTCAGCCTGGATAAATAATCCTCTTTGAATATTAGAACTTACATCCGATAGAGAATTCTCTCCTTCCTTCATGGTTTTATATTCTTCAGTATCAGTAACTTTGTATTTGTTCTTATCCTTTGTTTGTTCATAGTCTTCTTTGTAAGGAACCTGTTGCAAGATGATTTGTATCAAGTCAGCGTATAACAATGGTTTAATGTTATTTTTTACACTGTCTATCCAATCATATTACAAATGCAAGCTATGACGTGTTTCTTACATCGCCAGTTGCTTTCTTAACATCAGCAGCTATTTCATAGGCCGGAGTGATATGAACAGGATAGTAGATGTTTTGCTTGTCGCTTTCCCAGTCTTCTTTGTACGCGGCCTAAAAGAATACAATATATATTGAGCTGTGACTTTGATGCAATGGTGCAGGCGGAAAGAACAATGTTTTAGCATGCTTTAATTGACGCAGTTTCCTTTCGAAGCTGCAAGTCCTACTCAAATCAATAATAGCTTTATCTCAGTTTAAAGCAACACGCATTAAAATAGTTTGACGTTTATGAGCCAACTACAGTAAATGTATCAACAGTCAAATTAAGATTTCTGCTCAAAACATAAGCCTGCCATCAATTAGCAGACCGATTGCGTGTCACAGAACAAAAAAAAGGCTCGTTCTGTTGCAATTTCACATTTGTAAGAAATACTGAATGTGGAGTGGCATGTTATGGTGCCGAGGAACAGTCCGAAGACCATTTAATCAATGATTTCACTATCTTATAGCCACCGAATAGAGCAGAAGTTCTCAGTGTCTCCGATGATGAATCCAAAGATCACATACTCCAGTATCCTTTCTGGTTCCAGGACAGTACGAGAAATATCGATAGCTTGGTGTGGTAAAATGATGGACATTTGGTCCCAGAAGCTCAAACAAAGACGATAAAAACTACTGTATAGTCTATATGCGACAATTTAAGATCGAGTGAAAAGAATTGAGAGAATCAAAACGAAGGAGAGTTGGGTGGAAGAATGCTATCCAGTACGTTAAAGGAGTAATTTCAAATGCGATAGACTTTTCTTGTTTGATGATGGGATGCGTCCGAACGGTATCATTAATCTTAATGAACTTAGAGTGATCATCAACGACAGGTTCGAGTTTTGAATGGTAATCTTCTGTATTCGGAATCGCAGTTTCAAATTTCAAATGGGTATGATACCAGAGAAAGATGTAGTTGCATCAGATCAGAAGAGAGGAATTTTAAACTTAGCGATGCTGAAAGAAAAGATAGTAACAATCACTTTGCCAACTCACATCATCAGTCAGGGCGGCTGCTTTAATTCCTTGTTGCACAACGGGATGATCTTTGCTATCCATTGTTTGGAATCCACGATAGGCATCAATTACGTCTCTCTTATCTTTCTGATATTCAATCTATATAAAAGAATCTTTTCAGCAAAAGTTCATTTTGATCTGATAAACAAAAACTTGTTGCATTGTTTGTCAATCAAGACAACTTTCAAACATCGCTCATCCACTTACATCACTTGCTATTTTAGCGCTTTCTTTCGCTCTGATCAACTCAGGAGTGTCGCCAGGAAGATTGTGATGTTGCAACATCTTTTCAGCGTCTTTCACATAATCAATCTGAAACAAAAGTAAATCAAATCTATTGTCGAGCCAATTCACAATAAAACTACAAAAAAATATACTGTAACATTTTCAAATGCTCGGGCACTTGTTCAATCCCATGCTGCCAAATTGTTGTAGCAACAGAAAATGGCAATGACTTCTTTGGATTCATGTCACTTCCAAGTAAATTACTTTCCGAGATAGACAATTCATTGCTAATTGACTTCAATTTTCAACTTACACTACTAGCCAAATCGGTTGCTTTTTTGTGGTGTTCATGTTCAGGATAACCAATAGCAGGATCAACCGGTCCCTTGCCAACAATCTCTTCTTTATATTGTTTCTTGTATGGATGGGTTGAAACTTTCTGTTGCGCAGTTACAGCATGGGCAAGCTCTTGTATGTCTAAAATCATAAAACGCATTAATTAATCGTTACGGCTTCGAAGAAACAAGCACTCAACGATTAGGTAAAAGTTTCGACTTGATGATAACAACAGATGTCCGACCTGCTCCGATCTGAACGTTTTTGTGCATTTCCTTCGATTTTTCTGTGTACAATTTCTTGCTTTGTACCGGTCGAAGCTCTTTCGATAAAACCATCTCTGGTGTTTCTGGAATCTCAGTGTGATTTCTTCCTCTGTTCTTTTCATATTCTTCTTTGTATTTTGCCTGAAAAGCATAAAAAGTTTACGATTTCATGTAGCTTTGTTTCATCATCTCTAAGTCTTTACTCATACTTACAGTAGGCCTACATTACTGAACATCATTGGTTCTTGAACTTAATTGTTTTGGTGTGACTCTTTCTGATAGTTTGCCAAAGTTAAGGTAATCAAATGTCAAGGTTTACTAAGTGAAGCAAAGCAGCGAATTGTTAGTTTTGAACAAAACCTTTATGAAAAAGTTTGCAGTAGTATATTCTGCACTCGGCTTCTTTGTACAAAATAAAGTTTGATTTTAGAAAATCAGTTACCAGCACCTATCGAATCTAAGAAAAAGAAAACAGACTCATCTCCCGTGAATTTAACACACATCGCGGGTACACTGTCAATCTCAAAGGCAAAACATTTTCACTCAGCCTGGATAAATAATCCTCTTTGAATATTAGAACTTACATCCGATAGAGATTTCTCTCCTTCCTTCATGGTTTTATATTCTTCAGTATCAGTAACTTTGTATTTGTTCTTATCCTTTGTTTGTTCATAGTCTTCTTTGTAAGGAACCTGTTGCAAGATGATTTGTATCAAGTCAGCGTATAACAATGGTTTAATGTTATTTTTTACACTGTCTATCCAATCATATTACAAATGCAAGCTATGACGTGTTTCTTACATCGCCAGTTGCTTTCTTAACATCAGCAGCTATTTCATAGGCCGGAGTGATATGAACAGGATAGTAGATGTTTTGCTTGTCGCTTTCCCAGTCTTCTTTGTACGCGGCCTAAAAGAATACAAAATATATTGAGCTGTGACTTTGATGCAATGGTGCAGGCGGAAAGAACAATGTTTCAGCAAGCTTTAATTGACGCAGTTTCCTATCGAAGCTGCAAGTCCTACTCAAATCAATAATAGCTTTATCTCAGTTTAAAGCAACACGCATTAAAATAGTTTGACGTTTATGAGCCAACTACAGTAAATGTATCAACAGTCAAATTAAGATTTCTGCTCAAAACATAAGCCTGCCATCAATTAGCAGACCGATTGCGTGTCACAGAACAAAAAAAAGGCTCGTTCTGTTGCAATTTCACATTTGTAAGAAATACTGAATGTGGAGTGGCATGTTATGGTGCCGAGGAACAGTCCGAAGACCATTTAATCAATGATTTCACTATCTTATAGCCACCGAATAGAGCAGAAGTTCTCAGTGTCTCCGATGATGAATCCAAAGATCACATACTCCAGTATCCTTTCTGGTTCCAGGACAGTACGAGAAATATCGATAGCTTGGTGTGGTAAAATGATGGACATTTGGTCCCAGAAGCTCAAACAAAGACGATAAAAACTACTGTATAGTCTATATGCGACAATTTAAGATCGAGTGAAAAGAATTGAGAGAATCAAAACGAAGGAGAGTTGGGTGGAAGAATGCTATCCAGTACGTTAAAGGAGTAATTTCAAATGCGATAGACTTTTCTTTTTTGATGATGGGATGCGTCCGAACGGTATCATTAATCTTAATGAACTTAGAGTGATCATCAACGACAGATTCGAGTTTTGAATGGTAATCTTCTGTATTCGGAATCGCAGTTTCAAATTTCAAATGGGTATGATACCAGAGAAAGATGTAGTTGCATCAGATCAGAAGAGAGGAATTTTAAACTTAGCGATGCTGAAAGAAAAGATAGTAACAATCACTTTGCCAACTCACATCATCAGTCAGGGCGGCTGCTTTAATTCCTTGTTGCACAACGGGATGATCTTTGCTATCCATTGTTTGGAATCCACGATAGGCATCAATTACGTCTCTCTTATCTTTCTGATATTCAATCTATATAAAAGAATCTTTTCAGCAAAAGTTCATTTTGATCTGATAAACAAAAACTTGTTGCATTGTTTGTCAATCAAGACAACTTTCAAACATCGCTCATCCACTTACATCACTTGCTATTTTAGCGCTTTCTTTCGCTCTGATCAACTCAGGAGTGTCGCCAGGAAGATTGTGATGTTGCAACATCTTTTCAGCGTCTTTCACATAATCAATCTGAAACAAAAGTAATTCAATCTATTGTCGAGCCAATTCACAATAAAACTACAAAAAAATATACTGTAACATTTTCAAATGCTCGGGCACTTGTTCAATCCCATGCTGCCAAATTGTTGTAGCAACAGAAAATGGCAATGACTTCTTTGGATTCATGTCACTTCCAAGTAAATTACTTTCCGAGATAGACAATTCATTGCTAATTGACTTCAATTTTCAACTTACACTACTAGCCAAATCGGTTGCTTTTTTGTGGTGTTCATGTTCAGGATAACCAATAGCAGGATCAACCGGTCCCTTGCCAACAATCTCTTCTTTATATTGTTTCTTGTATGGATGGGTTGAAACTTTCTGTTGCGCAGTTACAGCATGGGCAAGCTCTTGTATGTCTAAAATCATAAAACGCATTAATTAATCGTTACGGCTTCGAAGAAACAAGCACTCAACGATTAGGTAAAAGTTTCGACTTGATGATAACAACAGATGTCCGACCTGCTCCGATCTGAACGTTTTTGTGCATTTCCTTCGATTTTTCTGTGTACAATTTCTTGCTTTGTACCGGTCGAAGCTCTTTCGATAAAACCATCTCTGGTGTTTCTGGAATCTCAGTGTGATTTCTTCCTCTGTTCTTTTCATATTCTTCTTTGTATTTTGCCTGAAAAGCATAAAAAGTTTACGATTTCATGTAGCTTTGTTTCATCATCTCTAAGTCTTTACTCATACTTACAGCAGGCCTACATTACTGAACATCATTGGTTCTTGAACTTAATTGTTTTGGTGTGACTCTTTCTGATAGTTTGCCAAAGTTAAGGTAATCAAATGTCAAGGTTTACTAAGTGAAGCAAAGCAGCGAATTGTTAGTTTTGAACAAAACCTTTATGAAAAAGTTTGCAGTAGTATATTCTGCACTCGGCTTCTTTGTACAAAATAAAGTTTGATTTTAGAAAATCAGTTACCAGCACCTATCGAATCTAAGAAAAAGAAAACAGACTCATCTCCCGTGAATTTAACACACATCGCGGGTACACTGTCAATCTCAAAGGCAAAACATTTTCACTCAGCCTGGATAAATAATCCTCTTTGAATATTAGAACTTACATCCGATAGAGATTTCTCTCCTTCCTTCATGGTTTTATATTCTTCAGTATCAGTAACTTTGTATTTGTTCTTATCCTTTGTTTGTTCATAGTCTTCTTTGTAAGGAACCTGTTGCAAGATGATTTGTATCAAGTCAGCGTATAACAATGGTTTAATGTTATTTTTTACACTGTCTATCCAATCATATTACAAATGCAAGCTATGACGTGTTTCTTACATCGCCAGTTGCTTTCTTAACATCAGCAGCTATTTCATAGGCCGGAGTGATATGAACAGGATAGTAGATGTTTTGCTTGTCGCTTTCCCAGTCTTCTTTGTACGCGGCCTAAAAGAATACAATATATATTGAGCTGTGACTTTGATGCAATGGTGCAGGCGGAAAGAACAATGTTTTAGCATGCTTTAATTGACGCAGTTTCCTTTCGAAGCTGCAAGTCCTACTCAAATCAATAATAACTTTATCTCAGTTTAAAGCAACACGCATTAAAATAGTTTGACGTTTATGAGCCAACTACAGTAAATGTATCAACAGTCAATTAAGATTTCTGCTCAAAACATAAGCCTGCCATCAATTAGCAGACCGATTGCGTGTCACAGAACAAAAAAAAGGCTCGTTCTGTTGCAATTTCACATTTGTAAGAAATACTGAATGTGGAGTGGCATGTTATGGTGCCGAGTAACAGTCCGAAGACCATTTAATCAATGATTTCACTATCTTATAGCCACCGAATAGAGCAGAAGTTCTCAGTGTCTCCGATGATGAATCCAAAGATCACATACTCCAGTATCCTTTCTGGTTCCAGGACAGTACGAGAAATATCGATAGCTTGGTGTGGTAAAATGGTGGACATTTGGTCCCAGAAGCTCAAACAAAGACGATAAAAACTACTGTATAGTCTATATGCGACAATTTAAGACCGAGTGAAAAGAATTGAGAGAATCAAAACGAAGGAGAGTTGGGTGGAAGAATGCTATCCAGTACGTTAAAGGAGTAATTTCAAATGCGATAGACTTTTCTTGTTTGATGATGGGATGCGTCGGAACGGTATCATTAATCTTAATGAACTTAGAGTGATCATCAACGACAGATTCGAGTTTTGAATGGTAATCTTCTGTATTTGGAATCGCAGTTTCAAATTTCAAATGGGTATGATACCAGAGAAAGATGTAGTTGCATCAGATCAGAAAAGAGGAATTTTAAACTTAGCGATGCTGAAAGAAAAGATAGTAACAATCACTTTGCCAACTCACATCATCAGTCAGGGCGGCTGCTTTAATTCCTTGTTGCACAACGGGATGATCTTTGCTATCCATTGTTTGGAATCCACGATAGGCATCAATTACGTCTCTCTTATCTTTCTGATATTCAATCTATATAAAAGAATCTTTTCAGCAAAAGTTCATTTTGATCTGATAAACAAAAACTTGTTGCATTGTTTGTCAATCAAGACAACTTTCAAACATCGCTCATCCACTTACATCACTTGCTATTTTAGCGCTTTCTTTCGCTCTGATCAACTCAGGAGTGTCGCCAGGAAGATTGTGATGTTGCAACATCTTTTCAGCGTCTTTCACATAATCAATCTGAAACAAAAGTAAATCAAATCTATTGTCGAGCCAATTCACAATAAAACTACAAAAAAATATATTGTAACATTTTCAAATGCTCGGGCACTTGTTCAATCCCATGCTGCCAAATTGTTGTAGCAACAGAAAATGGCAATGACTTCTTTCGATTCATGTCACTTCCAAGTAAATTACTTTCCGAGATAGACAATTCATTGCTAATTGACTTCAATTTTCAACTTACACTACTAGCCAAATCGGTTGCTTTCTTGTGGTGTTCATGTTCAGGATAACCAATAGCAGGATCAACCGGTCCCTTGCCAACAATCTCTTCTTTATATTGTTTCTTGTATGGATGGGTTGAAACTTTCTGTTGCGCAGTTACAGCATGGGCAAGCTCTTGTATGTCTAAAATCATAAAACGCATTAATTAATCGTTACGGCTTCGAAGAAACAAGCACTCAACGATTAGGTAAAAGTTTCGACTTGATGATAACAACAGATGTCCGACCTGCTCCGATCTGAACGTTTTTGTGCATTTCCTTCGATTTTTCTGTGTACAATTTCTTGCTTTGTACCGGTCGAAGCTCTTTCGATAAAACCATCTCTGGTGTTTCTGGGATCTCAGTGTGATTTCTTCCTCTGTTCTTTTCATATTCTTCTTTGTATTTTGCCTGAAAAGCATAAAAAGTTTACGATTTCATGTAGCTTTGTTTCATCATCTCTAAGTCTTTACTCATACTTACAGTAGGCCTACATTACTGAACATCATTGGTTCTTGAACTTAATTGTTTTGGTGTGACTCTTTCTGATAGTTTGCCAAAGTTAAGGTAATCAAATGTCAAGGTTTACTAAGTGAAGCAAAGCAGCGAATTGTTAGTTTTGAACAAAACCTTTATGAAAAAGTTTGCAGTAGTATATTCTGCACTCGGCTTCTTTGTACAAAATAAAGTTTGATTTTAGAAAATCAGTTACCAGCACCTATCGAATCTAAGAAAAAGAAAACGGACTCATCTCCCGTGAATTTAACACACATCGCGGGTACACTGTCAATCTCAAAGGCAAAACATTTTCACTCAGCCTGGATAAATAATCCTCTTTGAATATTAGAACTTACATCCGATAGAGATTTCTCTCCTTCCTTCATGGTTTTATATTCTTCAGTATCAGTAACTTTGTATTTGTTCTTATCCTTTGTTTGTTCATAGTCTTCTTTGTAAGGAACCTGTTGCAAGATGATTTGTATCAAGTCAGCGTATAACAATGGTTTAATGTTATTTTTTACACTGTCTATCCAATCATATTACAAATGCAAGCTATGACGTGTTTCTTACATCGCCAGTTGCTTTCTTAACATCAGCAGCTATTTCATAGGCCGGAGTGATATGAACAGGATAGTAGATGTTTTGCTTGTCGCTTTCCCAGTCTTCTTTGTACGCGGCCTAAAAGAATACAATATATATTGAGCTGTGACTTTGATGCAATGGTGCAGGCGGAAAGAACAATGTTTTAGCATGCTTTAATTGACGCAGTTTCCTTTCGAAGCTGCAAGTCCTACTCAAATCAATAATAGCTTTATCTCAGTTTAAAGCAACACGCATTAAAATAGTTTGACGTTTATGAGCCAACTACAGTAAATGTATCAACAGTCAAATTAAGATTTCTGCTCAAAACATAAGCCTGCCATCAATTAGCAGACCGATTGCGTGTCACAGAACAAAAAAAAGGCTCGTTCTGTTGCAATTTCACATTTGTAAGAAATACTGAATGTGGAGTGGCATGTTATGGTGCCGAAGAACAGTCCGAAGACCATTTAATCAATGATTTCACTATCTTATAGCCACCGAATAGAGCAGAAGTTCTCAGTGTCTCCGATGATGAATCCAAAGATCACATATTCCAGTATCCTTTCTGGTTCCAGGACAGTACGAGAAATATCGATAGCTTGGTGTGGTAAAATGATGGACATTTGGTCCCAGAAGCTCAAACAAAGACGATAAAAACTACTGTATAGTCTATATGCGACAATTTAAGATCGAGTGAAAAGAATTGAGAGAATCAAAACGAAGGAGAGTTGGGTGGAAGAATGCTATCCAGTACGTTAAAGGAGTAATTTCAAATGCGATAGACTTTTCTTTTTTGATGATGGGATGCGTCCGAACGGTATCATTAATCTTAATGAACTTAGAGTGATCATCAACGACAGATTCGAGTTTTGAATGGTAATCTTCTGTATTCGGAATCGCAGTTTCAAATTTCAAATGGGTATGATACCAGAGAAAGATGTAGTTGCATCAGATCAGAAGAGAGGAATTTTAAACTTAGCGATGCTGAAAGAAAAGATAGTAACAATCACTTTGCCAACTCACATCATCAGTCAGGGCGGCTGCTTTAATTCCTTGTTGCACAACGGGATGATCTTTGCTATCCATTGTTTGGAATCCACGATAGGCATCAATTACGTCTCTCTTATCTTTCTGATATTCAATCTATATAAAAGAATCTTTTCAGCAAAAGTTCATTTTGATCTGATAAACAAAAACTTGTTGCATTGTTTGTCAATCAAGACAACTTTCAAACATCGCTCATCCACTTACATCACTTGCTATTTTAGCGCTTTCTTTCGCTCTGATCAACTCAGGAGTGTCGCCAGGAAGATTGTGATGTTGCAACATCTTTTCAGCGTCTTTCACATAATCAATCTGAAACAAAAGTAATTCAATCTATTGTCGAACCAATTCACAATAAAACTACAAAAAAATATACTGTAACATTTTCAAATGCTCGGGCACTTGTTCAATCCCATGCTGCCAAATTGTTGTAGCAACAGAAAATGGCAATGACTTCTTTGGATTCATGTCACTTCCAAGTAAATTACTTTCCGAGATAGACAATTCATTGCTAATTGACTTCAATTTTCAACTTACACTACTAGCCAAATCGGTTGCTTTTTTGTGGTGTTCATGTTCAGGATAACCAATAGCAGGATCAACCGGTCCCTTGCCAACAATCTCTTCTTTATATTGTTTCTTGTATGGATGGGTTGAAACTTTCTGTTGCGCAGTTACAGCATGGGCAAGCTCTTGTATGTCTAAAATCATAAAACGCATTAATTAATCGTTACGGCTTCGAAGAAACAAGCACTCAACGATTAGGTAAAAGTTTCGACTTGATGATAACAACAGATGTCCGACCTGCTCCGATCTGAACGTTTTTGTGCATTTCCTTCGATTTTTCTGTGTACAATTTCTTGCTTTGTACCGGTCGAAGCTCTTTCGATAAAACCATCTCTGGTGTTTCTGGAATCTCAGTGTGATTTCTTCCTCTGTTCTTTTCATATTCTTCTTTGTATTTTGCCTGAAAAGCATAAAAAGTTTACGATTTCATGTAGCTTTGTTTCATCATCTCTAAGTCTTTACTCATACTTACAGTAGGCCTACATTACTGAACATCATTGGTTCTTGAACTTAATTGTTTTGGTGTGACTCTTTCTGATAGTTTGCCAAAGTTAAGGTAATCAAATGTCAAGGTTTACTAAGTGAAGCAAAGCAGCGAATTGTTAGTTTTGAACAAAACCTTTATGAAAAAGTTTGCAGTAGTATATTCTGCACTCGGCTTCTTTGTACAAAATAAAGTTTGATTTTAGAAAATCAGTTACCAGCACCTATCGAATCAAAGAAAAAGAAAACAGACTCATCTCCCGTGAATTTAACACACATCGCGGGTACACTGTCAATCTCAAAGGCAAAACATCTTCCCTCAGCCTGGATAAATAATCCTCTTTGAATATTAGAACTTACATCCGATAGAGATTTCTCTCCTTCCTTCATGGTTTTATATTCTTCAGTATCAGTAACTTTGTATTTGTTCTTATCCTTTGTTTGTTCATAGTCTTCTCTGTAAGGAACCTGTTGCAAGATGATTTGTATCAAGTCAGCGTATAACAATGGTTTAATGTTATTTTTACAATGTCTATCCAAGCATATTACAAATGCAAGCTATGACGTGTTTCTTACATCGCCAGTTGCTTTCTTAACATCAGCAGCTATTTCATAGGCCGGAGTGATATGAACAGGATAGTAGATGTTTTGCTTGTCGCTTTCCCAGTCTTCTTTGTACGCGGCCTAAAAGAATACAAAATATATTGAGCTGTGACTTTGATGCAATGGTGCAGGCGGAAAGAACAATGTTTCAGCAAGCTTTAATTGACGCAGTTTCCTATCGAAGCTGCAAGTCCTACTCAAATCAATAATAGCTTTATCTCAGTTTAAAGCAACACGCATTAAAATAGTTTGACGTTTATGAGCCAACTACAGTAAATGTATCAACAGTCAAATTAAGATTTCTGCTCAAAACATAAGCCTGCCATCAATTAGCAGACCGATTGCGTGTCACAGAACAAAAAAAAGGCTCGTTCTGTTGCAATTTCACATTTGTAAGAAATACTGAATGTGGAGTGGCATGTTATGGTGCCGAGGAACAGTCCGAAGACCATTTAATCAATGATTTCACTATCTTATAGCCACCGAATAGAGCAGAAGTTCTCAGTGTCTCAGATGGTGAATCCAAAGATCACATACTCCAGTATCCTTTCTGGTTCCAGGACAATACGAGAAATATCGATAGCTTGGTGTGGTAAAATGATGGACATTTGGTCCCAGAAGCTCAAACAAAGACGATAAAAACTACTGTATAGTCTATATGCGACAATTTAAGATCGAGTGAAAAGAATTGAGAGAATCAAAACGAAGGAGAGTTGGGTGGAAGAATGCTATCCAGTACGTTAAAGGAGTAATTTCAAATGCGATAGACTTTTCTTGTTTGATGATGGGATGCGTCGGAACGGTATCATTAATCTTAATGAACTTAGAGTGATCATCAACGACAGATTCGAGTTTTGAATGGTAATCTTCTGTATTTGGAATCGCAGTTTCAAATTTCAAATGGGTATGATACCAGAGAAAGATGTAGTTGCATCAGATCAGAAAAGAGGAATTTTAAACTTAGCGATGCTGAAAGAAAAGATAGTAACAATCACTTTGCCAACTCACATCATCAGTCAGGGCGGCTGCTTTAATTCCTTGTTGCACAACGGGATGATCTTTGCTATCCATTGTTTGGAATCCACGATAGGCATCAATTACGTCTCTCTTATCTTTCTGATATTCAATCTATATAAAAGAATCTTTTCAGCAAAAGTTCATTTTGATCTGATAAACAAAAACTTGTTGCATTGTTTGTCAATCAAGACAACTTTCAAACATCGCTCATCCACTTACATCACTTGCTATTTTAGCGCTTTCTTTCGCTCTGATCAACTCAGGAGTGTCGCCAGGAAGATTGTGATGTTGCAACATCTTTTCAGCGTCTTTCACATAATCAATCTGAAACAAAAGTAAATCAAATCTATTGTCGAGCCAATTCACAATAAAACTACAAAAAAATATACTGTAACATTTTCAAATGCTCGGGCACTTGTTCAATCCCATGCTGCCAAATTGTTGTAGCAACAGAAAATGGCAATGACTTCTTTGGATTCATGTCACTTCCAAGTAAATTACTTTCCGAGATAGACAATTCATTGCTAATTGACTTCAATTTTCAACTTACACTACTAGCCAAATCGGTTGCTTTTTTGTGGTGTTCATGTTCAGGATAACCAATAGCAGGATCAACCGGTCCCTTGCCAACAATCTCTTCTTTATATTGTTTCTTGTATGGATGGGTTGAAACTTTCTGTTGCGCAGTTACAGCATGGGCAAGCTCTTGTATGTCTAAAATCATAAAACGCATTAATTAATCGTTACGGCTTCGAAGAAACAAGCACTCAACGATTAGGTAAAAGTTTCGACTTGATGATAACAACAGATGTCCGACCTGCTCCGATCTGAACGTTTTTGTGCATTTCCTTCGATTTTTCTGTGTACAATTTCTTGCTTTGTACCGGTCGAAGCTCTTTCGATAAAACCATCTCTGGTGTTTCTGGAATCTCAGTGTGATTTCTTCCTCTGTTCTTTTCATATTCTTCTTTGTATTTTGCCTGAAAAGCATAAAAAGTTTACGATTTCATGTAGCTTTGTTTCATCATCTCTAAGTCTTTACTCATACTTACAGTAGGCCTACATTACTGAACATCATTGGTTCTTGAACTTAATTGTTTTGGTGTGACTCTTTCTGATAGTTTGCCAAAGTTAAGGTAATCAAATGTCAAGGTTTACTAAGTGAAGCAAAGCAGCGAATTGTTAGTTTTGAACAAAACCTTTATGAAAAAGTTTGCAGTAGTATATTCTGCACTCGGCTTCTTTGTACAAAATAAAGTTTGATTTTAGAAAATCAGTTACCAGCACCTATCGAATCTAAGAAAAAGAAAACAGACTCATCTCCCGTGAATTTAACACACATCGCGGGTACACTGTCAATCTCAAAGGCAAAACATTTTCACTCAGCCTGGATAAATAATCCTCTTTGAATATTAGAACTTACATCCGATAGAGATTTCTCTCCTTCCTTCATGGTTTTATATTCTTCAGTATCAGTAACTTTGTATTTGTTCTTATCCTTTGTTTGTTCATAGTCTTCTTTGTAAGGAACCTGTTGCAAGATGATTTGTATCAAGTCAGCGTATAACAATGGTTTAATGTTATTTTTTACACTGTCTATCCAATCATATTACAAATGCAAGCTATGACGTGTTTCTTACATCGCCAGTTGCTTTCTTAACATCAGCAGCTATTTCATAGGCCGGAGTGATATGAACAGGATAGTAGATGTTTTGCTTGTCGCTTTCCCAGTCTTCTTTGTACGCGGCCTAAAAGAATACAAAATATATTGAGCTGTGACTTTGATGCAATGGTGCAGGCGGAAAGAACAATGTTTCAGCATGCTTTAATTGACGCAGTTTCCTATCGAAGCTGCAAGTCCTACTCAAATCAATAATAGCTTTATCTCAGTTTAAAGCAACACGCATTAAAATAGTTTGACGTTTATGAGCCAACTACAGTAAATGTATCAACAGTCAAATTAAGATTTCTGCTCAAAACATAAGCCTGCCATCAATTAGCAGACCGATTGCGTGTCACAGAACAAAAAAAAGGCTCGTTCTGTTGCAATTTCACATTTGTAAGAAATACTGAATGTGGAGTGGCATGTTATGGTGCCGAGGAACAGTCCGAAGACCATTTAATCAATGATTTCACTATCTTATAGCCACCGAATAGAGCAGAAGTTCTCAGTGTCTCCGATGATGAATCCAAAGATCACATACTCCCAGTGGCGCGGGAACTATTTTTCTCTAGGGGGGGCTGAAGATGCCGTAGTGTTGTCAGCTTCTGGGGGGCTTCGCCCCCCAGACCCCCCTTATATGGGTCAGCATTTAAAAGTGGTAGTAACCTATAAGCATTCGGTCCCCTCCGGTGTAAGATACGACGCCAAAACACATACATTGTAAATTATGACAAATGAAAAACGGCAACAACAAAGCAACTGTTCAGAAAATTCAAATGAAAACGTACAAATTAGAAAGTGATTTGAAAACGATAGTTTGTGGAAGTGAGTTCTCACACGCTTCTGAAGATTGCTTTTCGCTCAGGTGTTTTCTCTATGAACTGTGTCATGAGTTCTTTGACATCGACAGTGTCCAAAATGTTTTGGTGGACATGCATCAACGCAAGATGAGTAGCCTAAGTCTTTTTTGTGTGATTGAGCTTCTCAACCACGTTTTCAAGCGTCTTAGAGCAGAAAAAGAACGTTCTGATGATGCAGGGAGGCAAAGGCAGAGCTCCACAAATTTTCGCAATTCTTTGAAAAGATCTAGTGTTTGAGGATTTAGTCAGGCCCGGATTTGGGGGGGGCAGAGGATGAAGGGGGCCCCCCGACGTGGAAAAAATGTAATTTTGTGTTATTTTTTTCTTTTAGCCTTTGATGTTTCTACAGAATTCTGTGCAGTGCAGGATTAATGCTACTGTAGACGTAGTAGTTTTTCGCCGGGGGCCCCCCGATGTAAAAGTGCTCCGGGCCCCACATCATCTAAATCCGGTCCTGGATTTAGTTGTGAGAGTATCTCAGCAACCTTTCGAACGGAGTTTGCGGTTTTTCCACTTACAACTTCGCTGAACAAGGAAAGTTCCGTTTTTAGGCGATCTTTTCTGATGGCATCGGATAAGCTGTTCTCAGTAGCCTATCGAAGAATATCAGAAGCCTATCAGTAGCCTATCAGAAGAAGAAGTAGCCTATCAGATCTTTCCTCACCATTTGCACAGCTCAGAAGGGCCTTCTATCTGTTGGCTGCTGTAAGCAGATCCGCCTGGTCGAATCTTCGATCAAGCTCAGCTTGAACCAAATCAAGGGCTTCAATGTAGCCTATTACTGTTTCCACGCTCTTTCTCCCGCAGACGACAAACCATCGGATTCTTCTGTGTTTCGAAACCTTGCTGGAGTTTTGCCCACTCGGGGATCCTTTGGCGTTTTTAGGTTATCGGCAAACGTAAAGACGTTCGCTGCATCCATAAGCTTGGAAATGGATTCATCTTTTCTGAGATTTTTGATCCGTTCGCGGAGAATGGTGATGGATTTCAAAACTGAAGAAGCAGAAATCTTCTTGTTTTGGAGCTGTCTTGCGACGGCTTCTGCAGGCTGATAAACTTCACCACTGCAGGTAATCGCAATATAAAGCCGCATCGTGCGTACTTGTTTTACAAAGCCGAATATTTTTGCACGTACGTCTCCTCGCATTGCACTATATCTTCTGTCATGTCGGTCAGTCATTGCGACAGGGTAGGGTATCACTTAACAACACGAGCGAGGCAAAAGCACCAACGAGTAGGACGCAAACCCAGCAAATTGCAGGCAACTTCATCGGAACCAAAAAGCGACATGAATGAAGATTTACGCATAGACGATTCACGAATTACAACTGCAACACTTTGAACGAAGTTAGGGATGGTAGAAGTAGGGGATTGCTCACTCAAAAGTAAGGTGGACAACTGGAGGGTCACAATGTTATGACAAAAATTGATGCAACTACAGCTTGTGGTCTACTGCCATATGTCGCATACTCACGTGCAGTTTATATGACCTGCCCACGTGTGTACAAAGTGTGTATCGCCAAAATAAATGTAGGAAATATGTGATATCATGTTCATTTAATAGTATTCAAGTCATGATAATGCAGGAGTAGACTTCACGCAACACCGGCAACGGTAAGTAGCCTCACACTGCTGTAGTGAGGTTTTGCAGATTTTTTAGCACCCAAAATTTTAACCAAATATAGCAATTCATTTGATGAGAATAAATTTACCTAATAGTAAAGAAAACGTTGTGCAGTTCTGTTAATTTTTAAACTTCTTAGTGACCCTCCAGCTGTCCATTTCGTAGGAAAAATCATGAAAGTGAGTCGTCCCGGTATTCTACTGTCCCTAAACGAAGTTTAAGGCATCGGCAATAAGCCTCGCTTCCTTTACAACGTCTTGCAAAATCAAATTGAGAGCATGATTACTGCAGTGAATGTATACCGATCCAGGGCATAATGCTTTAAGTTTGGCCCGCACTCACTTCTAGCAACCAGACATACTGTATTTGCTGCACCGTCAAGACAGTAGCCTTGAAGGCGTTCAATCGGCAAATTCAGCAGGGAAAACAAATCGGTAGGCTAATACACGAAAACAACGTTTCCGATTTCGAATCGGGAGCATTATAAAACCCAAGAAAAACGTTTTGCAACACGATTACTGAAAATATGTTATGTAACTGAAATTGTCAGAATTTTCTAGGGGGGGCTGAAGCAATTATCGAAATTTCCAGGGGGGGCTGAAATAGCTCTAGGGGGGGCTGCAGCCCCTTGAGCACCCCTACTTCCCGCGCCCTTGCATACTCCAGTATCCTTTCTGGTTCCAGGACAGTACGAGAAATATCGATAGCTTGGTGTGGTAAAATGATGGACATTTGGTCCCAGAAGCTCAAACAAAGACGATAAAAACTACTGTATAGTCTATATGCGACAATTTAAGATCGAGTGAAAAGAATTGAGAGAATCAAAACGAAGGAGAGTTGGGTGGAAGAATGCTATCCAGTACGTTAAAGGAGTAATTTCAAATGCGATAGACTTTTCTTGTTTGATGATGGGATGCGTCCGAACGGTATCATTAATCTTAATGAACTTAGAGTGATCATCAACGACAGATTCGAGTTTTGAATGGTAATCTTCTGTATTCGGAATCGCAGTTTCAAATTTCAAATGGGTATGATACCAGAGAAAGATGTAGTTGCATCAGATCAGAAATGAGGAATTTTAAACTTAGCGATGCTGAAAGAAAAGATAGTAACAATCACTTTGCCAACTCACATCATCAGTCAGGGCGGCTGCTTTAATTCCTTGTTGCACAACGGGATGATCTTTGCTATCCATTGTTTGGAATCCACGATAGGCATCAATTACGTCTCTCTTATCTTTCTGATATTCAATCTATATAAAAGAATCTTTTCAGCAAAAGTTCATTTTGATCTGATAAACAAACACTTGTTGCATTGTTTGTCAATCAAGACAACTTTCAAACATCGCTCATCCACTTACATCACTTGCTATTTTAGCGCTTTCTTTCGCTCTGATCAACTCAGGAGTGTCGCCAGGAAGATTGTGATGTTGCAACATCTTTTCAGCGTCTTTCACATAATCAATCTGAAACAAAAGTAATTCAATCTATTGTCGAACCAATTCACAATAAAACTACAAAAAAATATACTGTAACATTTTCAAATGCTCGGGCACTTGTTCAATCCCATGCTGCCAAATTGTTGTAGCAACAGAAAATGGCAATGACTTCTTTGGATTCATGTCACTTCCAAGTAAATTACTTTCCGAGATAGACAATTCATTGCTAATTGACTTCAATTTTCAACTTACACTACTAGCCAAATCGGTTGCTTTTTTGTGGTGTTCATGTTCAGGATAACCAATAGCAGGATCAACCGGTCCCTTGCCAACAATCTCTTCTTTATATTGTTTCTTGTATGGATGGGTTGAAACTTTCTGTTGCGCAGTTACAGCATGGGCAAGCTCTTGTATGTCTAAAATCATAAAACGCATTAATTAATCGTTACGGCTTCGAAGAAACAAGCACTCAACGATTAGGTAAAAGTTTCGACTTGATGATAACAACAGATGTCCGACCTGCTCCGATCTGAACGTTTTTGTGCATTTCCTTCGATTTTTCTGTGTACAATTTCTTGCTTTGTACCGGTCGAAGCTCTTTCGATAAAACCATCTCTGGTGTTTCTGGAATCTCAGTGTGATTTCTTCCTCTGTTCTTTTCATATTCTTCTTTGTATTTTGCCTGAAAAGCATAAAAAGTTTACGATTTCATGTAGCTTTGTTTCATCATCTCTAAGTCTTTACTCATACTTACAGTAGGCCTACATTACTGAACATCATTGGTTCTTGAACTTAATTGTTTTGGTGTGACTCTTTCTGATAGTTTGCCAAAGTTAAGGTAATCAAATGTCAAGGTTTACTAAGTGAAGCAAAGCAGCGAATTGTTAGTTTTGAACAAAACCTTTATGAAAAAGTTTGCAGTAGTATATTCTGCACTCGGCTTCTTTGTACAAAATAAAGTTTGATTTTAGAAAATCAGTTACCAGCACCTATCGAATCTAAGAAAAAGAAAACAGACTCATCTCCCGTGAATTTAACACACATCGCGGGTACACTGTCAATCTCAAAGGCAAAACATTTTCACTCAGCCTGGATAAATAATCCTCTTTGAATATTAGAACTTACATCCGATAGAGAATTCTCTCCTTCCTTCATGGTTTTATATTCTTCAGTATCAGTAACTTTGTATTTGTTCTTATCCTTTGTTTGTTCATAGTCTTCTTTGTAAGGAACCTGTTGCAAGATGATTTGTATCAAGTCAGCGTATAACAATGGTTTAATGTTATTTTTTACACTGTCTATCCAATCATATTACAAATGCAAGCTATGACGTGTTTCTTACATCGCCAGTTGCTTTCTTAACATCAGCAGCTATTTCATAGGCCGGAGTGATATGAACAGGATAGTAGATGTTTTGCTTGTCGCTTTCCCAGTCTTCTTTGTACGCGGCCTAAAAGAATACAATATATATTGAGCTGTGACTTTGATGCAATGGTGCAGGCGGAAAGAACAATGTTTTAGCATGCTTTAATTGACGCAGTTTCCTTTCGAAGCTGCAAGTCCTACTCAAATCAATAATAGCTTTATCTCAGTTTAAAGCAACACGCATTAAAATAGTTTGACGTTTATGAGCCAACTACAGTAAATGTATCAACAGTCAAATTAAGATTTCTGCTCAAAACATAAGCCTGCCATCAATTAGCAGACCGATTGCGTGTCACAGAACAAAAAAAAGGCTCGTTCTGTTGCAATTTCACATTTGTAAGAAATACTGAATGTGGAGTGGCATGTTATGGTGCCGAGGAACAGTCCGAAGACCATTTAATCAATGATTTCACTATCTTATAGCCACCGAATAGAGCAGAAGTTCTCAGTGTCTCCGATGGTGAATCCAAAGATCACATACTCCAGTATCCTTTCTGGTTCCAGGACAGTACGAGAAATATCGATAGCTTGGTGTGGTAAAATGATGGACATTTGGTCCCAGAAGCTCAAACAAAGACGATAAAAACTACTGTATAGTCTATATGCGACAATTTAAGACCGAGTGAAAAGAATTGAGAGAATCAAAACGAAGGAGAGTTGGGTGGAAGAATGCTATCCAGTACGTTAAAGGAGTAATTTCAAATGCGATAGACTTTTCTTTTTTGATGATGGGATGCGTCCGAACGGTATCGTTAATCTTAATGAACTTAGAGTGATCATCAACGACAGGTTCGAGTTTTGAATGGTAATCTTCTGTATTCGGAATCGCAGTTTCAAATTTCAAATGGGTATGATACCAGAGAAAGATGTAGTTGCATCAGATCAGAAGAGAGGAATTTTAAACTTAGCGATGCTGAAAGAAAAGATAGTAACAATCACTTTGCCAACTCACATCATCAGTCAGGGCGGCTGCTTTAATTCCTTGTTGCACAACGGGATGATCTTTGCTATCCATTGTTTGGAATCCACGATAGGCATCAATTACGTCTCTCTTATCTTTCTGATATTCAATCTATATAAAAGAATCTTTTCAGCAAAAGTTCATTTTGATCTGATAAACAAAAACTTGTTGCATTGTTTGTCAATCAAGACAACTTTCAAACATCGCTCATCCACTTACATCACTTGCTATTTTAGCGCTTTCTTTCGCTCTGATCAACTCAGGAGTGTCGCCAGGAAGATTGTGATGTTGCAACATCTTTTCAGCGTCTTTCACATAATCAATCTGAAACAAAAGTAAATCAAATCTATTGTCGAGCCAATTCACAATAAAACTACAAAAAAATATACTGTAACATTTTCAAATGCTCGGGCACTTGTTCAATCCCATGCTGCCAAATTGTTGTAGCAGCAGAAAATGGCAATGACTTCTTTGGATTCATGTCACTTCCAAGTAAATTACTTTCCGAGATAGACAATTCATTGCTAATTGACTTCAATTTTCAACTTACACTACTAGCCAAATCGGTTGCTTTCTTGTGGTGTTCATGTTCAGGATAACCAATAGCAGGATCAACCGGTCCCTTGCCAACAATCTCTTCTTTATATTGTTTCTTGTATGGATGGGTTGAAACTTTCTGTTGCGCAGTTACAGCATGGGCAAGCTCTTGTATGTCTAAAATCATAAAACGCATTAATTAATCGTTACGGCTTCGAAGAAACAAGCACTCAACGATTAGGTAAAAGTTTCGACTTGATGATAACAACAGATGTCCGACCTGCTCCGATCTGAACGTTTTTGTGCATTTCCTTCGATTTTTCTGTGTACAATTTCTTGCTTTGTACCGGTCGAAGCTCTTTCGATAAAACCATCTCTGGTGTTTCTGGAATCTCAGTGTGATTTCTTCCTCTGTTCTTTTCATATTCTTCTTTGTATTTTGCCTGAAAAGCATAAAAAGTTTACGATTTCATGTAGCTTTGTTTCATCATCTCTAAGTCTTTACTCATACTTACAGTAGGCCTACATTACTGAACATCATTGGTTCTTGAACTTAATTGTTTTGGTGTGACTCTTTCTGATAGTTTGCCAAAGTTAAGGTAATCAAATGTCAAGGTTTACTAAGTGAAGCAAAGCAGCGAATTGTTAGTTTTGAACAAAACCTTTATGAAAAAGTTTGCAGTAGTATATTCTGCACTCGGCTTCTTTGTACAAAATAAAGTTTGATTTTAGAAAATCAGTTACCAGCACCTATCGAATCTAAGAAAAAGAAAACAGACTCATCTCCCGTGAATTTAACACACATCGCGGGTACACTGTCAATCTCAAAGGCAAAACATTTTCACTCAGCCTGGATAAATAATCCTCTTTGAATATTAGAACTTACATCCGATAGAGATTTCTCTCCTTCCTTCATGGTTTTATATTCTTCAGTATCAGTAACTTTGTATTTGTTCTTATCCTTTGTTTGTTCATAGTCTTCTCTGTAAGGAACCTGTTGCAAGATGATTTGTATCAAGTCAGCGTATAACAATGGTTTAATGTTATTTTTTACACTGTCTATCCAATCATATTACAAATGCAAGCTATGACGTGTTTCTTACATCGCCAGTTGCTTTCTTAACATCAGCAGCTATTTCATAGGCCGGAGTGATATGAACAGGATAGTAGATGTTTTGCTTGTCGCTTTCCCAGTCTTCTTTGTACGCGGCCTAAAAGAATACAATATATATTGAGCTGTGACTTTGATGCAATGGTGCAGGCGGAAAGAACAATGTTTTAGCATGCTTTAATTGACGCAGTTTCCTTTCGAAGCTGCAAGTCCTACTCAAATCAATAATAACTTTATCTCAGTTTAAAGCAACACGCATTAAAATAGTTTGACGTTTATGAGCCAACTACAGTAAATGTATCAACAGTCAAATTAAGATTTCTGCTCAAAACATAAGCCTGCCATCAATTAGCAGACCGATTGCGTGTCACAGAACAAAAAAAAGGCTCGTTCTGTTGCAATTTCACATTTGTAAGAAATACTGAATGTGGAGTGGCATGTTATGGTGCCGAGGAACAGTCCGAAGACCATTTAATCAATGATTTCACTATCTTATAGCCACCGAATAGAGCAGAAGTTCTCAGTGTCTCCGATGATGAATCCAAAGATCACATATTCCAGTATCCTTTCTGGTTCCAGGACAGTACGAGAAATATCGATAGCTTGGTGTGGTAAAATGATGGACATTTGGTCCCAGAAGCTCAAACAAAGACGATAAAAACTACTGTATAGTCTATATGCGACAATTTAAGATCGAGTGAAAAGAATTGAGAGAATCAAAACGAAGGAGAGTTGGGTGGAAGAATGCTATCCAGTACGTTAAAGGAGTAATTTCAAATGCGATAGACTTTTCTTTTTTGATGATGGGATGCGTCCGAACGGTATCATTAATCTTAATGAACTTAGAGTGATCATCAACGACAGATTCGAGTTTTGAATGGTAATCTTCTGTATTCGGAATCGCAGTTTCAAATTTCAAATGGGTATGATACCAGAGAAAGATGTAGTTGCATCAGATCAGAAGAGAGGAATTTTAAACTTAGCGATGCTGAAAGAAAAGATAGTAACAATCACTTTGCCAACTCACATCATCAGTCAGGGCGGCTGCTTTAATTCCTTGTTGCACAACGGGATGATCTTTGCTATCCATTGTTTGGAATCCACGATAGGCATCAATTACGTCTCTCTTATCTTTCTGATATTC
The DNA here is from genome assembly GCF_918807975.1 of Aplidium turbinatum. Lineage (NCBI taxonomy): Eukaryota > Metazoa > Chordata > Ascidiacea > Aplousobranchia > Polyclinidae > Aplidium > Aplidium turbinatum. The sequence continues at coordinate 26,378,666 of NC_137475.1, read as the reverse complement.
AATCTATATAAAAGAATCTTTTCAGCAAAAGTTCATTTTGATCTGATAAACAAAAACTTGTTGCATTGTTTGTCAATCAAGACAACTTTCAAACATCGCTCATCCACTTACATCACTTGCTATTTTAGCGCTTTCTTTCGCTCTGATCAACTCAGGAGTGTCGCCAGGAAGATTGTGATGTTGCAACATCTTTTCAGCGTCTTTCACATAATCAATCTGAAACAAAAGTAAATCAAATCTATTGTCGAGCCAATTCACAATAAAACCACAAAAAAATATACTGTAACATTTTCAAATGCTCGGGCACTTGTTCAATCTCATGCTGCCAAATTGTTGTAGCAACAGAAAATGGCAATGAATTCTTTCGATTCATGTCACTTCCAAGTAAATTACTTTCCGAGATAGACAATTCATTGCTAATTGACTTCAATTTTCAACTTACACTACTAGCCAAATCGGTTGCTTTCTTGTGGTGTTCATGTTCAGGATAACCAATAGCAGGATCAACCGGTCCCTTGCCAACAATCTCTTCTTTATATTGTTTCTTGTATGGATGGGTTGAAACTTTCTGTTGCGCAGTTACAGCATGGGCAAGCTCTTGTATGTCTAAAATCATAAAACGCATTAATTAATCGTTACGGCTTCGAAGAAACAAGCACTCAACGATTAGGTAAAAGTTTCGACTTGATGATAACAACAGATGTCCGACCTGCTCCGATCTGAACGTTTTTGTGCATTTCCTTCGATTTTTCTGTGTACAATTTCTTGCTTTGTACCGGTCGAAGCTCTTTCGATAAAACCATCTCTGGTGTTTCTGGAATCTCAGTGTGATTTCTTCCTCTGTTCTTTTCATATTCTTCTTTGTATTTTGCCTGAAAAGCATAAAAAGTTTACGATTTCATGTAGCTTTGTTTCATCATCTCTAAGTCTTTACTCATACTTACAGTAGGCCTACATTACTGAACATCATTGGTTCTTGAACTTAATTGTTTTGGTGTGACTCTTTCTGATAGTTTGCCAAAGTTAAGGTAATCAAATGTCAAGGTTTACTAAGTGAAGCAAAGCAGCGAATTGTTAGTTTTGAACAAAACCTTTATGAAAAAGTTTGCAGTAGTATATTCTGCACTCGGCTTCTTTGTACAAAATAAAGTTTGATTTTAGAAAATCAGTTACCAGCACCTATCGAATCTAAGAAAAAGAAAACAGACTCATCTCCCGTGAATTTAACACACATCGCGGGTACACTGTCAATCTCAAAGGCAAAACATTTTCACTCAGCCTGGATAAATAATCCTCTTTGAATATTAGAACTTACATCCGATAGAGATTTCTCTCCTTCCTTCATGGTTTTATATTCTTCAGTATCAGTAACTTTGTATTTGTTCTTATCCTTTGTTTGTTCATAGTCTTCTTTGTAAGGAACCTGTTGCAAGATGATTTGTATCAAGTCAGCGTATAACAATGGTTTAATGTTATTTTTTACACTGTCTATCCAATCATATTACAAATGCAAGCTATGACGTGTTTCTTACATCGCCAGTTGCTTTCTTAACATCAGCAGCTATTTCATAGGCCGGAGTGATATGAACAGGATAGTAGATGTTTTGCTTGTCGCTTTCCCAGTCTTCTTTGTACGCGGCCTAAAAGAATACAATATATATTGAGCTGTGACTTTGATGCAATGGTGCAGGCGGAAAGAACAATGTTTTAGCATGCTTTAATTGACGCAGTTTCCTTTCGAAGCTGCAAGTCCTACTCAAATCAATAATAACTTTATCTCAGTTTAAAGCAACACGCATTAAAATAGTTTGACGTTTATGAGCCAACTACAGTAAATGTATCAACAGTCAAATTAAGATTTCTGCTCAAAACATAAGCCTGCCATCAATTAGCAGACCGATTGCGTGTCACAGAACAAAAAAAAGGCTCGTTCTGTTGCAATTTCACATTTGTAAGAAATACTGAATGTGGAGTGGCATGTTATGGTGCCGAGGAACAGTCCGAAGACCATTTAATCAATGATTTCACTATCTTATAGCCACCGAATAGAGCAGAAGTTCTCAGTGTCTCCGATGATGAATCCAAAGATTACATATTCCAGTATCCTTTCTGGTTCCAGGACAGTACGAGAAATATCGATAGCTTGGTGTGGTAAAATGATGGACATTTGGTCCCAGAAGCTCAAACAAAGACGATAAAAACTACTGTATAGTCTATATGCGACAATTTAAGACCGAGTGAAAAGAATTGAGAGAATCAAAACGAAGGAGAGTTGGGTGGAAGAATGCTATCCAGTACGTTAAAGGAGTAATTTCAAATGCGATAGACTTTTCTTTTTTGATGATGGGATGCGTCCGAACGGTATCATTAATCTTAATGAACTTAGAGTGATCATCAACGACAGATTCGAGTTTTGAATGGTAATCTTCTGTATTCGGAATCGCAGTTTCAAATTTCAAATGGGTATGATACCAGAGAAAGATGTAGTTGCATCAGATCAGAAGAGAGGAATTTTAAACTTAGCGATGCTGAAAGAAAAGATAGTAACAATCACTTTGCCAACTCACATCATCAGTCAGGGCGGCTGCTTTAATTCCTTGTTGCACAACGGGATGATCTTTGCTATCCATTGTTTGGAATCCACGATAGGCATCAATTACGTCTCTCTTATCTTTCTGATATTCAATCTATATAAAAGAATCTTTTCAGCAAAAGTTCATTTTGATCTGATAAACAAAAACTTGTTGCATTGTTTGTCAATCAAGACAACTTTCAAACATCGCTCATCCACTTACATCACTTGCTATTTTAGCGCTTTCTTTCGCTCTGATCAACTCAGGAGTGTCGCCAGGAAGATTGTGATGTTGCAACATCTTTTCAGCGTCTTTCACATAATCAATCTGAAACAAAAGTAAATCAAATCTATTGTCGAGCCAATTCACAATAAAACCACAAAAAAATATACTGTAACATTTTCAAATGCTCGGGCACTTGTTCAATCTCATGCTGCCAAATTGTTGTAGCAACAGAAAATGGCAATGACTTCTTTCGATTCATGTCACTTCCAAGTAAATTACTTTCCGAGATAGACAATTCATTGCTAATTGACTTCAATTTTCAACTTACACTACTAGCCAAATCGGTTGCTTTCTTGTGGTGTTCATGTTCAGGATAACCAATAGCAGGATCAACCGGTCCCTTGCCAACAATCTCTTCTTTATATTGTTTCTTGTATGGATGGGTTGAAACTTTCTGTTGCGCAGTTACAGCATGGGCAAGCTCTTGTATGTCTAAAATCATAAAACGCATTAATTAATCGTTACGGCTTCGAAGAAACAAGCACTCAACGATTAGGTAAAAGTTTCGACTTGATGATAACAACAGATGTCCGACCTGCTCCGATCTGAACGTTTTTGTGCATTTCCTTCGATTTTTCTGTGTACAATTTCTTGCTTTGTACCGGTCGAAGCTCTTTCGATAAAACCATCTCTGGTGTTTCTGGAATCTCAGTGTGATTTCTTCCTCTGTTCTTTTCATATTCTTCTTTGTATTTTGCCTGAAAAGCATAAAAAGTTTACGATTTCATGTAGCTTTGTTTCATCATCTCTAAGTCTTTACTCATACTTACAGTAGGCCTACATTACTGAACATCATTGGTTCTTGAACTTAATTGTTTTGGTGTGACTCTTTCTGATAGTTTGCCAAAGTTAAGGTAATCAAATGTCAAGGTTTACTAAGTGAAGCAAAGCAGCGAATTGTTAGTTTTGAACAAAACCTTTATGAAAAAGTTTGCAGTAGTATATTCTGCACTCGGCTTCTTTGTACAAAATAAAGTTTGATTTTAGAAAATCAGTTACCAGCACCTATCGAATCTAAGAAAAAGAAAACAGACTCATCTCCCGTGAATTTAACACACATCGCGGGTACACTGTCAATCTCAAAGGCAAAACATTTTCACTCAGCCTGGATAAATAATCCTCTTTGAATATTAGAACTTACATCCGATAGAGATTTCTCTCCTTCCTTCATGGTTTTATATTCTTCAGTATCAGTAACTTTGTATTTGTTCTTATCCTTTGTTTGTTCATAGTCTTCTCTGTAAGGAACCTGTTGCAAGATGATTTGTATCAAGTCAGCGTATAACAATGGTTTAATGTTATTTTTTACACTGTCTATCCAATCATATTACAAATGCAAGCTATGACGTGTTTCTTACATCGCCAGTTGCTTTCTTAACATCAGCAGCTATTTCATAGGCCGGAGTGATATGAACAGGATAGTAGATGTTTTGCTTGTCGCTTTCCCAGTCTTCTTTGTACGCGGCCTAAAAGAATACAATATATATTGAGCTGTGACTTTGATGCAATGGTGCAGGCGGAAAGAACAATGTTTTAGCATGCTTTAATTGACGCAGTTTCCTTTCGAAGCTGCAAGTCCTACTCAAATCAATAATAACTTTATCTCAGTTTAAAGCAACACGCATTAAAATAGTTTGACGTTTATGAGCCAACTACAGTAAATGTATCAACAGTCAAATTAAGATTTCTGCTCAAAACATAAGCCTGCCATCAATTAGCAGACCGATTGCGTGTCACAGAACAAAAAAAAGGCTCGTTCTGTTGCAATTTCACATTTGTAAGAAATACTGAATGTGGAGTGGCATGTTATGGTGCCGAGGAACAGTCCGAAGACCATTTAATCAATGATTTCACTATCTTATAGCCACCGAATAGAGCAGAAGTTCTCAGTGTCTCCGATGATGAATCCAAAGATCACATATTCCAGTATCCTTTCTGGTTCCAGGACAGTACGAGAAATATCGATAGCTTGGTGTGGTAAAATGATGGACATTTGGTCCCAGAAGCTCAAACAAAGACGATAAAAACTACTGTATAGTCTATATGCGACAATTTAAGACCGAGTGAAAAGAATTGAGAGAATCAAAACGAAGGAGAGTTGGGTGGAAGAATGCTATCCAGTACGTTAAAGGAGTAATTTCAAATGCGATAGACTTTTCTTTTTTGATGATGGGATGCGTCCGAACGGTATCATTAATCTTAATGAACTTAGAGTGATCATCAACGACAGATTCGAGTTTTGAATGGTAATCTTCTGTATTCGGAATCGCAGTTTCAAATTTCAAATGGGTATGATACCAGAGAAAGATGTAGTTGCATCAGATCAGAAGAGAGGAATTTTAAACTTAGCGATGCTGAAAGAAAAGATAGTAACAATCACTTTGCCAACTCACATCATCAGTCAGGGCGGCTGCTTCAATTCCTTGTTGCACAACGGGATGATCTTTGCTATCCATTGTTTGGAATCCACGATAGGCATCAATTACGTCTCTCTTATCTTTCTGATATTCAATCTATATAAAAGAATCTTTTCAGCAAAAGTTCATTTTGATCTGATAAACAAAAACTTGTTGCATTGTTTGTCAATCAAGACAACTTTCAAACATCGCTCATCCACTTACATCACTTGCTATTTTAGCGCTTTCTTTCGCTCTGATCAACTCAGGAGTGTCGCCAGGAAGATTGTGATGTTGCAACATCTTTTCAGCGTCTTTCACATAATCAACCTGAAACAAAAGTAAATCAAATCTATTGTCGAGCCAATTCACAATAAAACCACAAAAAAATATACTGTAACATTTTCAAATGCTCGGGCACTTGTTCAATCCCATGCTGCCAAATTGTTGTAGCAACAGAAAATGGCAATGACTTCTTTCGATTCATGTCACTTCCAAGTAAATTACTTTCCGAGATAGACAATTCATTGCTAATTGACTTCAATTTTCAACTTACACTACTAGCCAAATCGGTTGCTTTCTTGTGGTGTTCATGTTCAGGATAACCAATAGCAGGATCAACAGGTCCCTTGCCAACAATCTCTTCTTTATATTGTTTCTTGTATGGATGGGTTGAAACTTTCTGTTGCGCAGTTACAGCATGGGCAAGCTCTTGTATGTCTAAAATCATAAAACGCATTAATTAATCGTTACGGCTTCGAAGAAACAAGCACTTAACGATTAGGTAAAAGTTTCGACTTGATGATAACAACAGATGTCCGACCTGCTCCGATCTGAACGTTTTTGTGCATTTCCTTCGATTTTTCTGTGTACAATTTCTTGCTTTGTACCGGTCGAAGCTCTTTCGATAAAACCATCTCTGGTGTTTCTGGAATCTCAGTGTGATTTCTTCCTCTGTTCTTTTCATATTCTTCTTTGTATTTTGCCTGAAAAGCATAAAAAGTTTACGATTTCATGTAGCTTTGTTTCATCATCTCTAAGTCTTTACTCATACTTACAGTAGGCCTACATTACTGAACATCATTGGTTCTTGAACTTAATTGTTTTGGTGTGACTCTTTCTGATAAACCATAAACAGACATAACTCAGCAACAACACTACATTTAACATTATAAAAACAAAAAACAAAAAGCGAACGTTTTCGGCTAGTCATATAGCCCTTTTCAAGCCTATAAGAAAATACATTATTAAAAGAAATGCTAAAGAATCATATAGTATCACAGCAAAAATATGGTCAAAGCTAAACATTTGAGAAACTGCCTCGCTCACACAAAATGATAACTAAAAATTACACAGCACAACGGGTCAAGTATTTCAGAGGTAAAATTAATTGATTGTTCAGACAAGGACTCAGGCAGATTACGCAAGAAAGACAGAAGCACAAGAGATAGTGGCACAAAACAAAGTAAATGCGAGAAACACAAGACGTGATAATTCAATCAAAAAACTGCTAAAAGGTAAGAAGCTCCGCAAGCAAATAATTGCCTGTTGAGCCCTGGGTTTAAAGATTTGATGATCATGATGATCTCTTTCTGATAGTTTGCCAAAGTTAAGGTAATCAAATGTCAAGGTTTACTAAGTGAAGCAAAGCAGCGAATTGTTAGTTTTGAACAAAACCTTTATGAAAAAGTTTACAGTAGTATATTCTGCACTCGGCTTCTTTGTACACAATAAAGTTTGATATTAGAAAATCAGTTACCAGCACCTATCGAATCTAAAAAAAAGAAAACAGACTCATCTCCCGTGAATTTAACACACATCGCGGGTACACTGTCAATCTCAAAGGCAAAACATCTTCCCTCAGCCTGGATAAATAATCCTCTTTGAATATTAGAACTTACATCCGATAGAGATTTCTCTCCTTCCTTCATGGTTTTATATTCTTCAGTATCAGTAACTTGGTATTTGTTCTTATCCTTTGTTTGTTCATAGTTTTCTTTGTAAGGAACCTGTTGCAAGATGATTTGTATCAAGTCAGCGTATAACAATGGTTTAATGTTATTTTTACAATGTCTATCCAAGCATATTACAAATGCAAGCTATGACGTGTTTCTTACATCGCCAGTTGCTTTCTTAACATCAGCAGCTATTTCATAGGCCGGAGTGATATGAACAGGATAGTAGATGTTTTGCTTGTCGCTTTCCCAGTCTTCTTTGTACGCGGCCTAAAAGAATACAAAATATATTGAGCTGTGACTTTGATGCAATGGTGCAGGCGGAAAGAACAATGTTTCAGCAAGCTTTAATTGACGCAGTTTCCTATCGAAGCTGCAAGTCCTACTCAAATCAATAATAGCTTTATCTCAGTTTAAAGCAACACGCATTAAAATAGTTTGACGTTTATGAGCCAACTACAGTAAATGTATCAACAGTCAAATTAAGATTTCTGCTCAAAACATAAGCCTGCCATCAATTAGCAGACCGATTGCGTGTCACAGAACAAAAAAAAGGCTCGTTCTGTTGCAATTTCACATTTGTAAGAAATACTGAATGTGGAGTGGCATGTTATGGTGCCGAGGAACAGTCCGAAGACCATTTAATCAATGATTTCACTATCTTATAGCCACCGAATAGAGCAGAAGTTCTCAGTGTCTCCGATGATGAATCCAAAGATCACATATTCCAGTATCCTTTCTGGTTCCAGGACAGTACGAGAAATATCGATAGCTTGGTGTGGTAAAATGATGGACATTTGGTCCCAGAAGCTCAAACAAAGACGATAAAAACTACTGTATAGTCTATATGCGACAATTTAAGATCGAGTGAAAAGAATTGAGAGAATCAAAACGAAGGAGAGTTGGGTGGAAGAATGCTATCCAGTACGTTAAAGGAGTAATTTCAAATGCGATAGACTTTTCTTTTTTGATGATGGGATGCGTCCGAACGGTATCATTAATCTTAATGAACTTAGAGTGATCATCAACGACAGATTCGAGTTTTGAATGGTAATCTTCTGTATTCGGAATCGCAGTTTCAAATTTCAAATGGGTATGATACCAGAGAAAGATGTAGTTGCATCAGATCAGAAGAGAGGAATTTTAAACTTAGCGATGCTGAAAGAAAAGATAGTAACAATCACTTTGCCAACTCACATCATCAGTCAGGGCGGCTGCTTTAATTCCTTGTTGCACAACGGGATGATCTTTGCTATCCATTGTTTGAAATCCACGATAGGCATCAATTACGTCTCTCTTATCTTTCTGATATTCAATCTATATAAAAGAATCTTTTCAGCAAAAGTTCATTTTGATCTGATAAACAAAAACTTGTTGCATTGTTTGTCAATCAAGACAACTTTCAAACATCGCTCATCCACTTACATCACTTGCTATTTTAGCGCTTTCTTTCGCTCTGATCAACTCAGGAGTGTCGCCAGGAAGATTGTGATGTTGCAACATCTTTTCAGCGTCTTTCACATAATCAATCTGAAACAAAAGTAATTCAATCTATTGTCGAGCCAATTCACAATAAAACTACAAAAAAATATACTGTAACATTTTCAAATGCTCGGGCACTTGTTCAATCCCATGCTGCCAAATTGTTGTAGCAACAGAAAATGGCAATGACTTCTTTGGATTCATGTCACTTCCAAGTAAATTACTTTCCGTGATAGACAATTCATTGCTAATTGACTTCAATTTTCAACTTACACTACTAGCCAAATCGGTTGCTTTTTTGTGGTGTTCATGTTCAGGATAACCAATAGCAGGATCAACCGGTCCCTTGCCAACAATCTCTTCTTTATATTGTTTCTTGTATGGATGGGTTGAAACTTTCTGTTGCGCAGTTACAGCATGGGCAAGCTCTTGTATGTCTAAAATCATAAAACGCATTAATTAATCGTTACGGCTTCGAAGAAACAAGCACTCAACGATTAGGTAAAAGTTTCGACTTGATGATAACAACAGATGTCCGACCTGCTCCGATCTGAACGTTTTTGTGCATTTCCTTCGATTTTTCTGTGTACAATTTCTTGCTTTGTACCGGTCGAAGCTCTTTCGATAAAACCATCTCTGGTGTTTCTGGAATCTCAGTGTGATTTCTTCCTCTGTTCTTTTCATATTCTTCTTTGTATTTTGCCTGAAAAGCATAAAAAGTTTACGATTTCATGTAGCTTTGTTTCATCATCTCTAAGTCTTTACTCATACTTACAGTAGGCCTACATTACTGAACATCATTGGTTCTTGAACTTAATTGTTTTGGTGTGACTCTTTCTGATAGTTTGCCAAAGTTAAGGTAATCAAATGTCAAGGTTTACTAAGTGAAGCAAAGCAGCGAATTGTTAGTTTTGAACAAAACCTTTATGAAAAAGTTTGCAGTAGTATATTCTGCACTCGGCTTCTTTGTACAAAATAAAGTTTGATTTTAGAAAATCAGTTACCAGCACCTATCGAATCTAAGAAAAAGAAAACAGACTCATCTCCCGTGAATTTAACACACATCGCGGGTACACTGTCAATCTCAAAGGCAAAACATTTTCACTCAGCCTGGATAAATAATCCTCTTTGAATATTAGAACTTACATCCGATAGAGATTTCTCTCCTTCCTTCATGGTTTTATATTCTTCAGTATCAGTAACTTTGTATTTGTTCTTATCCTTTGTTTGTTCATAGTCTTCTTTGTAAGGAACCTGTTGCAAGATGATTTGTATCAAGTCAGCGTATAACAATGGTTTAATGTTATTTTTTACACTGTCTATCCAATCATATTACAAATGCAAGCTATGACGTGTTTCTTACATCGCCAGTTGCTTTCTTAACATCAGCAGCTATTTCATAGGCCGGAGTGATATGAACAGGATAGTAGATGTTTTGCTTGTCGCTTTCCCAGTCTTCTTTGTACGCGGCCTAAAAGAATACAATATATATTGAGCTGTGACTTTGATGCAATGGTGCAGGCGGAAAGAACAATGTTTTAGCATGCTTTAATTGACGCAGTTTCCTTTCGAAGCTGCAAGTCCTACTCAAATCAATAATAACTTTATCTCAGTTTAAAGCAACACGCATTAAAATAGTTTGACGTTTATGAGCCAACTACAGTAAATGTATCAACAGTCAAATTAAGATTTCTGCTCAAAACATAAGCCTGCCATCAATTAGCAGACCGATTGCGTGTCACAGAACAAAAAAAAGGCTCGTTCTGTTGCAATTTCACATTTGTAAGAAATACTGAATGTGGAGTGGCATGTTATGGTGCCGAGGAACAGTCCGAAGACCATTTAATCAATGATTTCACTATCTTATAGCCACCGAATAGAGCAGAAGTTCTCAGTGTCTCCGATGATGAATCCAAAGATCACATATTCCAGTATCCTTTCTGGTTCCAGGACAGTAAGAGAAATATCGATAGCTTGGTGTGGTAAAATGATGGACATTTGGTCCCAGAAGCTCAAACAAAGACGATAAAAACTACTGTATAGTCTATATGCGACAATTTAAGATCGAGTGAAAAGAATTGAGAGAATCAAAACGAAGGAGAGTTGGGTGGAAGAATGCTATCCAGTACGTTAAAGGAGTAATTTCAAATGCGATAGACTTTTCTTTTTTGATGATGGGATGCGTCCGAACGGTATCATTAATCTTAATGAACTTAGAGTGATCATCAACGACAGATTCGAGTTTTGAATGGTAATCTTCTGTATTCGGAATCGCAGTTTCAAATTTCAAATGGGTATGATACCAGAGAAAGATGTAGTTGCATCAGATCAGAAGAGAGGAATTTTAAACTTAGCGATGCTGAAAGAAAAGATAGTAACAATCACTTTGCCAACTCACATCATCAGTCAGGGCGGCTGCTTTAATTCCTTGTTGCACAACGGGATGATCTTTGCTATCCATTGTTTGGAATCCACGATAGGCATCAATTACGTCTCTCTTATCTTTCTGATATTCAATCTATATAAAAGAATCTTTTCAGCAAAAGTTCATTTTGATCTGATAAACAAAAAATTGTTGCATTGTTTGTCAATCAAGACAACTTTCAAACATCGCTCATCCACTTACATCACTTGCTATTTTAGCGCTTTCTTTCGCTCTGATCAACTCAGGAGTGTCGCCAGGAAGATTGTGATGTTGCAACATCTTTTCAGCGTCTTTCACATAATCAATCTGAAACAAAAGTAAATCAAATCTATTGTCGAACCAATTCACAATACAACCACACAAGAAATATACTGTAACATTTTCAAATGCTCGGGCACTTGTTCAATCCCATGCTGCCAAATTGTTGTAACAATAGAAAATGGCAATGACTTCTTTGGATTCATGTCACTTCCAAGTAAATTACTTTCCGAGATAGACAATTCATTGCTAATTGACTTCAATTTTCAACTTACACTACTAGCCAAATCGGTTGCTTTCTTGTGGTGTTCATGTTCAGGATAACCAATAGCAGGATCAACAGGTCCCTTGCCAACAATCTCTTCTTTATATTGTTTCTTGTATGGATGGGTTGAAACTTTCTGTTGCGCAGTTACAGCATGGGCAAGCTCTTGTATGTCTAAAATCATAAAACGCATTAATTAATCGTTACGGCTTCGAAGAAACGCGCACTCCATGATTAGGTAAAAGTTTCGACTTGTTTTTCAATAGTTTTCAGTTTGTTCTATCAATAATAAAGTCATCACACAAATAATTATTTAAGATATACACTGCAAATTGGTCAGTGGGTAAGTGACCATCTCCAAGAAAATTCTCGGTGGCATCCCTACTCACGCTTGGGATGTGAAATTGTCAACTACAAATTGATATTTGCAATTCAGATATAAAACGACAATTTTAGTCGTTTAACATATCCTCTCAGTTTTACCAAAAGTTGATTGTGATTAAAGCGATAACAACAGATGTCCGACCTGCTCCGATCTGAACGTTTTTGTGCATTTCCTTCGATTTTTCTGTGTACAATTTCTTGCTTTGTATCGGTCGAAGCTCTTTTGATAAAACCATTTCTGGTGTTTCTGGAATCTCAGTGTGATTTCTTCCTCTGTTCTTTTCATATTCTTCTTTGTATTTTGCCTGAAAAGCATAAAAAGCTTACGATTTTATGTAGCTTTGTTTCATCATCTCTAAATCTTTACTCATACTTACAGTAGGCCTACATTACTGAACATCATTGGTTCTTGAACTTAATTGTTTTGGTGTGACTCTTTCTGAACGTTTGCCAAAGTTAAGGTAATCAAATGTCAAGGTTTATTAAGAGAGGCAATGCAGCGAATTGTTTGGTTGCATTTCAGTTTGAAACCAACCCTTTAATGAAAAGTTTACAGTAGTATTTTCTGTACTCCATTTTTTTGCACACAATAAAGTTTGATATTCGAAGATCAGTTACCACATATTAAATCAAGAAAAGAAACCAAAGTAATCTCCTATACACTCACAGGCGTAGTCGAAAGTTTGTTGTCGTTGTTGCCAATTTTTTTTTAACCAAATGTAATTAAATGTACCCTACTATTTTTGAGGCAAAGCATAAACCACCTGATTAAAAATTCTACACTTCTCGCAATGGTCTGGCAAGGTTTTGTACTGTAGATGTGATTTGTCATCTACCCGTATTGCCCAAACAATGCGACCATAGCAATTCAGATAACTCAACGCAGAAAATACATTTCACATCAATAAGATAATAATATACCTATATCTTTTTTATATAATAAATTGTCATAATAATCTAAAATTTTAGCAAATTAAAAATTATTTTTAAAAGTTGATAAACTAAACTTGTAGACTACATTTTCAGCTGAGCGGTTTGATATTGTAAGCTATGTTTTTAAAGCATCACTTTCAATATTGCAGAACATTAGACTAAGGTATTTTTTCTAAAAGTTTTGTAAATATTTGGATATTTTCTCCTCCAGTTTTTCGCACTCAACTAATAACATATTTATTTCTTAACTCTCACAGCTTATTGTGAAGAAGGGGACGTTCTTCCCGGCTATCAGCACAAGGCTGAGCACTCACTAGTACAGCGAGCAGCTGCGATTCGCCAACCATAACGGTGTAGCTTCCACGCTAGCCATTCAGACCATCCAATCAACAATATGTTTCTCGGCAGCCGATTTGTAGCAAGAATTGACAGCGATAGACACCGTGTTTCGCCCATGAGGCTGGGCTCGTCAGTATCGCACCACTAATTCTGCCACAAAGGTATTCGACCACCGCTTTTTTGTGGCAGAATTAGTGGTGCGATACTGACGAGCCCAGCCTCATGGGCGAAACACGGTGTCTATCACAGCTTAAATCTTACTCTATTTTAGTAGATTTTTTAAATTTTGGATCCATTAAATTCAACACAAAAATATACTTTTGATTATTTGAGCATAAAATCAAAAATAACTTCAACCTTAATGAAATTTCAGAAATATGCTGAAAGTTTTTCTGATGTTTTTATCAACTTTTAGGGTTTAGGGGTGCAATTGCATTTTATTTGACATTTGCATAACCACTATTTAAGCAAAAAACCTAAAATAGGTTGAATCTTAATGAAATTTTTGAAACATCCTGAAAGTGAAAAAAATATTTGAATCAATTTTAAGATATTAACGTCTACCCTTTAAAGTACGTGTTAATTTGAAGAGAAGGAGACATTATTTATGGTCTCTGTTAAAGAAGGACCTTTAGTGCAAACTAGCGCACGTTAAAATTATTTGGATTTGAACAGTCAATTCATAGAACTCACGACGTGATACATCTTCTTGTCCACCATACTATACTTCCAAGTTTGATCAACTAATGAATTGATAGATTTACAAGTCTTTCTAGTATTATTTACTTGTTTCTGTTTCTTGCTTTAGCCATCATAAAGTAACACACTGTTCATTTCAAACTCTGTTATTTATAATGAATACAAAGGACACAACTTGATTAAACGAGGGCGAAGCATAAAAGTAAAAAAATTAATTGAATCGTCACAAACGAAATAATGAAGAATCATGTTGGTCACGTAATGGAATTTTACAGAGTAGCCTAGGTATAATCCACTGCGCGACCAACATGATTTGCAAAACAGATTGCAGAACGCGTTTTCGGCTCTTGAAGCCTCATCAGTACAATTGTGGATTGCGAAAAGTAGTTTAAAAAGTATGAAATACATTAAAACTATTCAAAGGTGTGTTTAAATTCTAACAACAAGAAAGAGTGTCAGTCAAGCTGAAAGTTCTTGCTCAAGTTTTTATCGAAATGTGAAAAATATTCGAGCAATTGAATAGTTTAAGGATGCGGTTGCACTATATTTGACATTTGCATAACCATTATATTTGAGCAAAAAATCAAAAAAAAATTCAATCTTAATGATATTTTTGAAACATGCTCAACGTTCTTGTCATTTTTATCAAATTTTGCCAAATTTTCGACTAATTAAAAATTTTGGCTTGCGGTTGCACCTCCTGCATCCCTGGCTCCTACGCCTATGTATAAAGTTAACACACATCGCTGATAAAATATCAATCACAAAAGCAAAACATTTTCACTCAGCTTTGACAAATATTTCTCTTGAAACTTTGAACTTACATCCGATAGCGCTGCTCCTTCCTTCATGGTTTTATATTCTTCAGTATCAGTAACTTTGTATTTGTTCTTATCCTTTGTCTGTTCATAGTCTTCTTTGTAAGGAACCTAGTTATATAAACACAACCGATAATTACAAGAAAAGTTAGGAAACATACAGTTAGGAAACAACCTGAAGTTGTGGTTTAGTGCATTCTAAATTTTACAAATCACTGAAAGATTGCTAGAATATGTGGCAGATACGCCACAACTCGCCCCCCGGGCCCACCATGTCAGGAGGCCCACAGATAACACTGGTCTACAAAAAAATTTTTTTTTTCTGTGGTTTGGACTTTGACAACTGATTTCAGGTAATTTTGGGGTGCTGAATCCGAATCTGAACTCAGATTTTTATCAAATTTTTGAGATGTGATAACAACAATACTTTAGTTTTGCCAAAAGTGAAAGATTTGGCGTTGCGTTTACTACCAACATATGCAGTGCTATAGCGAAAGGTTAGTGTTAGACAGGCCAAAACAGCTTAAATAAGGTTACTGAACAAGCATTGCCATAGGCCTGCTTTATTCTTTGTGGATTCATGCAAAACATTGACGGGGGAGGAGGTCGGTTATACATTTAACCTCCCTTTTAGCTGGTTATTACTGCATGGTTAACAATGTTGCTTAGAAAAAAAATTGGTATCAAAATTGTAATTTGTGGGTGTATTTCAGCTACTTATGCACCACATGGCCTGGATTTCTGGATATAGCACAATGTGTATGTTTGATAAACGCAGCGTCAAATTTTCAACTTTTGATAAAAGTAACAATTTGTTGTTATCATATCTCACAAACCTGACGTGATAGGCAAAATCTGAGGTTAGATTCGGATTCAGCACCCCAAAATTATTCTAAATCAGTTTTCAAAGTTCATGCCACAAAAATTGTGTAGACCAGTGTAATATGCGTTTATGCTTCAGCAACAACATGTTTATCGTACAACTGTTTTAAACTTTCGTTCTGACAGAAATGTGGTTCGGTCAATTTTTTTTATGTGAATTGTTTGGTGCAGAGTCACTGGTAGTAGGCCTAAGGTAAACTACTGATTTGAATAGAGCAGTCATGTGTTAGGAATGTTAGCAAGCACAGATGGTACAGTTTTAGTGGTTAGTTGGTTGGTTTTGAATCTTTATCCTCGGACTGACAAAGCCTTGATAGGTTATTCCTGGTAGTTTCGCATACTTGTAGAGGCTCTTGACGCAGGGCCGTTTACCGAGATTGGCAGAGTGAAGTTTTCCGATTGTTGAAGTGTTGCTGCCGGGGATTTATTTCATTCACAAGGTGCCGCTGAATGGAGAGCGGTCCTGAAATGCGTTGCTCAAGCGCACACCCCGAGAGTCGAACCAGCGCCGCTTGATTGTGAGCCGGGCGCATAACGACTGAGCTAACGGGGCGGACAATTTTAGCATGCTTGTTCTTTTCGTTCAGTATTCTTTTCGATAGGTGGTGTTAAGGGTCTGGTAATCAGTCAATGGTCTTTCAGTCAATAGTCTTTTAGCTCTTCAGGCAATGTTTGTGATTCGGTGCAATGTTAGTAGTTAATTTTAGAAAGCATGTTCTTCGCTTTCAATATTCTTTTCGATTGGTAGTGTTAGGGGTGTGGTTGTCAGTCAATGATCTTTCGGCTCTTCAGTCAATGTTTGTTTTGTCGTTTCGATCGGTGGTGTTAAGGATCGTTGGTGTTGGGTTGTGGTTGTTAGTCAATGTTTTTCAGTCAATGGTCTTTCAGCTCTTCATTCGATGTTTGTGGTTCGGTACAATGTTAGTAGTTAGTTTTAGAATGTATGTTCTTTGCTCTGAATATTCTTTATTGTTATTTTCATTTGGTGTCGTTAGAAGTATGGTACAGTCAGTGTTAAAATATTTCTGGGTTCGGTCAATGTTTTTTTTTCGTACATTGTTTGGTGCAGGTACTTGTAGTAAATTACTGATTTAAATGGAGAGGTTGTATGTGTTAGTAATGTTAGCAAGCACAGATGAGACAGTGTTGGTAAGTGAAATCGGTAACCTAGTGCTAATTTCTGTGCCCTTGCACCATCTAGCAGTCACGCAGGTTTATTTGTGCATAAGCTTATAATGGAGTGGTTTAAACCTATCAGACAAAATATAATAACCACTTGGTGAAAGTGTCGAAATGTTCTTCTTGTTCAAGCTAATTTTTGTTGTACATCCAAAAAATTTTCCTCTGTTACGCCTACGTACTGATATTTAAAATGATAAGTTACAGTAGAAAAATTTCGAATAACTGTAAATTTAGGGAAAAATCAAAATTCTCCTAATTTGTCAATTGTTATCCGATTTTTAAGTAAAAACAAAAACCAAGACCAAGAAAACTGTTTGCGCTGTTTTGCAACGTTTTTTTTACGTGTTTTAGTACAGTAGAAAATACTTGAACTTTTAATGCCATAAACAAAAAATGACGACATGCAATAAAGCCAGTTTTACAGGAAAAGTTGGTGACTTTTTTTCGCCAAAAACTGGACCCAACTACCGTATCATGGCTGCACGATGAGGCATTGCCAATCTAAGCTACTACAAGTCAAACGAGAGAAGAAGAAGAAGAAGACGGGAAAAGTAATTTTCAGGGTAGGGGTTGTGAGACAAAGTTTCAAAAATTTATATCAGAGGTCATAAATTATACTGTTGTATCCTAAAATCAGGGATAAAGTTGGAATTAAAATTATCCCACGCCCCTTAGTTACAATTAATTTGTAATTTGCACAGCAGCTGTTTGGAAATACATGTAGCAGAGTCTCAAAACTCTGTTTATAGGTAAATCGTCGAAGAAGAGGTACATTACACCCTGTAATACATTTTTTGTTTGGCTATTTCTTTTATTGCCTCTTTATGTATTTTTGGGTGCTGAGTTCAAAAATCCAGTTAGATTTTTCGTACCATCGTTACTTTTTGAGATATTCAATTTTTTTTATTTTATCTGATGTAGCTGTAAGTCGCAAATTGTGTTTACTCTTGCAGTTGATATCAACTCGACATCAAGGTCCCGTTTGGTTTATTGAACACAAAATCCAGTTTAAGTTCATAATGAAGGCTTGAAGATAAACGTAACATAGTTTTACAAACACTAAGTGTCATTTAAAAATTTACTTTTGAGTTATCTTTTCTTTTATGGCGCCACTGTCTGGCTTTACCAAAGATCAAATGTGGTCTTCCAGCATTGCATTGTCCCAGTGGCCTTTATATCGTTTTTACATTAGCTCAATATCTTGGTGAAATTTCTCACTATATGCTCCTCATTGAAGTCACCAAGATTTTCTTAAAAAACATCCAGATGAGAACATAAAAAAATAACTTTTTAGACATGAGACAATCCATGTTTTGATAGCATTTGATTAGTTTTTCCACCAACTCTTTGTAATTTAGGTCCTTTTCATTTATCAAAACTCCATAAACCACGCTTCAAGATACTCGGCACTCTTCCATTTCTGTTTCGTTCATTCTTTCTTCCAAGCTTTATCATTGTGCTTATTTGGGAAGTCACGAATATTCCTCCTTTTGTTTTGCCAACTGATAGTCAGGGAAACATTGAGCCGATTTCTTGAAACACTTGTCTTTGAAAATCCAAAACTTTTACAAACTGTTTTACCAGACCTCAGTTGATATGAAGTGGTAGCAGTATATGTTCTTCCCTGCTTAGAAGAGTCTCCCTAGTAACTTACATTTCTGGAATTAGTTTTTCCAGTGGTGGCCAATGAATTTTCTTATAGTGCTCACCGCCAGCTTTACTACTCCACAAGCACAAAAAAAGCAAGAGCCACCAAAGTTACCGCAAATATATCACTTAAACTGAGCGTAACTGATGTTAATGAGCAGTTGCTTGATATTTTCAAAATCTTCTTTCATCTGTATTGCATAAGCAAATGAAACTGACGGATATATGTTGCCATTGTGAAGTAACACTGCTTTGTGACTTTTGGTAGAAGTGTAGGCTAATGCCACTGAGTAAGATCATGATCTATTCCAAGTGCCTATCACTGTAAGCATTACTCTGAAGTGATCATCAAGCAGATTCCACTCATTTAGCCTGAATGTTAATAACTCTGCTTCAGATTATTAAAATCCAATCACGTATTAATTGACACAATTTTTTTGAGCTGGAAAATGAGATTCTGATGTTGTTGATGCATATTCCGCATCAGTGTCTGTATTTTTGCTTGTTGCTGAGTCTTTACTAAAGTATATTAATTTTTTATCTAAAATAGTGAAGAATAAGTATACAGCATACAAGAAATTGAATCCAGTCTCGTCCTGAATCCAGTAATCCTTATTACTAATGTCTATCCCAAAATATAGTCTAGAATATAGAGGACAGCTCTTGATTGCATGGCCTGCCGTCTGCATCTCACAACATTCACAGTCAACACTTTATCCAAAGCTCCAACGCAACATATTAGCAGCAAAGCCTCAAAACCAGTGAGCAGGTGGTTGAACCTTGATGAGGCAAGTTTGGAAATGCCATGATTAAACTGGCTCTCTAATAGAGATCCCATCTCTTGACATAGAGAAGATGTGCAACCTGACCAATGACCATGCTTCACATCAAACCGCATGACACCTCTGTTCACTCGTACAAATGCTTTTTTGTACCAATTGCACCACAGTTTGAAAATCTGTGTGTCAACAGCAGAAGCTTTTTCGCCAAAAACCTCTCATTTTCTATTTGAAATTCTAGCAATCGTTGCAAGACTTTTCATTGTGACATTCATTTAACGTGTGAGTAGTAGAGTACAACAAATGAATATGTCCATAGTCGAAACCAGAAGCTTAGAATTTAGAAATATTAAAACTATGATTGTTTTTATTGAATTAGAATTAACAATGCTTGCTTATTTTGTCAAGTACTTAAGCAACTCAAATATGGGGCCATGATTCACAGGTTCAGAACCGCTTCTTATGTGATCAAAACCCCCTCGTAGGTTGATGTGCAAACATTTAGTAGGTAACCATACCCATTGGTGTAGTCCAGAAAGAAGCTTAAAGAGAATCATCGCAACCAATAAGATAAAGATTGAAAGTCGACCCACTTGTCCTTACACTTTGCGTCAGAAACGCGGAATTTTAGGCTTACGTTCCTTACGTTTGCTCTACTCAACAAGAACTTTGTGACGATTCTGATTGTACCACGTCACCAACATGTGGAACAAAGACTAAATTTCATTTATCCACTTCTACCAAGGTTTTTCATAACAACATGGTTGATTTCCACGTCGCTGATTTTGAAGGTGAAAATATTTCCACCAAAACAGTTTTGTTGCCAACTACTTTGATTGCACAAATAGAGAGTTTTATAATTTAATGTGCAATACACGAATGTTATAACAATAGCTAAATGTTGAAGTCATAATTACTTCAAGATAATTTGTTAATAAAGCTTCGAAAACAACACTTACATCCCCCGTTGCTTTTCTAACGTCACTGGCTGCTTCGTAACTAGGAGTGAGATGCACGGGATAGCAAATGTTTTGTTTATCGTATTCCCAGTCTTCCTTGTAAGCAACCTAATTTGATCAATAATGAGTTTTATGAACTGCCAAATTCACACCAATCTCAATAAAGATACAAAATGAAACTGCAACCAACATTGGCATGCTTAGAACCGAAAATTTATTTGTGCTAAAGTAAGGTTTGCATATTCATTACAAGCTTGTTGGATTTGATTTCGTTACAGATACTTTGATCACTAGTGGTACTGTATTGTAAAATAGACGCGGACATTTCGTAAATGCCTTAGTTGCCTCAGCCTAATAATCTCATTTAATATCATGTGGTATCTCATATACAAAACAATTATTCACTAGATTAAAAACAGCAAATCGTAGAAAAACTATACTATCATTAATAATATAAAACACATATTTTAAACCTTGAAAAATGTCTTAAATTGAAAAACAAAAGACGACAGTTACATAAGGTAATGTATATTAATTTTGGTGTTAACTTTAGCGCCATAACTTTCAAATAATATGTCAACCAACTTAATCGCCGTCAAGGCAATTAATTTGGGTAAAATTAATTCATCGCTTTACCAACTCACATCATCAGTCAGGGCGGCTGCTTTAATTCCTTGTTGCACAACGGGATGATCTTTGCTATCCATTGTTTGGAATCCACGATAGGCATCAATTACGTCTCTCTTATCTTTCTGATATTCAATCTATATAACAGACGCTTGGTAAGCAAAAGATCATTTTAGCTTGATAAATAAAAGCTTGTTGCATTGTTTGTCCATCAAGACAACTTTCAAACATTGCTCAAATAATTATCAACATAATTGCATGAACCACTTACATCACTTGCTATTTTAGCACTTTCTTTTGCTCTGATCAACTCAGGAGTGTTGCCAGGAAGATTGTGATGTTGCAACATCTTTTCAGCGTCTTTCACATAATCAATCTGAAACAAAAGTAAATCAAACCTATTGTCGAGCCAATTCACAATACAAACACACAAGAAATATAATGTAAGCAGTAGCGTATCCTGGTTTGTTGAGCAAGGGAAGCATTGAAACTCGTGGGAGTTAGAGCGTGTTGAAAGCAAGCGTACTCTAAGGGGTCCGGGGGTATCCCTACACCGGAAAATTTTTGCAAAATTACACTCAAATAATGGATTATAATGCTGTCTGGAAACACTATTAGAGTAATATTTGTATGAAATGTATTAACAGATAAATAACCATTAACTTATTAAATGTAACTTGTACACACGAACAGGCAAAATCTGCCGCCAAAATTAGAGAACATCAAAAACTCAGCTCCGCAAAAATTAGCTAAAGTGTTCAGCTATTGCTACCTACTGCTGTAGTAGCAAGCTAGTCCCGTATTCATTTCAGTCAAGTCTAGCCTAGACCTCACATATCCTGTCTTATGCCAAAGTGTACCCAGCCAGGATCAGTGTAAAGCTAACATTAGGCTCAAACTTTTCCTCACGAGATCGATATAACCCTAACAGCCCTTAGATTTTCTCTTTGCGTATCGGTACAATACCCAACAGAGTAAGCGATTCAGATATTGGTTTCACAGATTAGTTAAAAGAAACGTGAATCGCGTAAACTTTGCGCTGTTTCTTTTCTTTGTTTCTCACTTGTTTCTTCGTATAGCAAAAACGAGAGCAATGGATGCGATATGAATCTCTGCTTCCATAAACTTCCAACTTTTTTTAAATTAAAACTGAGCTGAAATCATATGGGGACATGAGTTAGAAGCTGTTTTAATTCGTATTCAGGTAAAGAAGTTACGAAATCGTTTTACTGAAAAATATGATCTTCTCTTTTTTAATTTTGGCAGGTTTCTTTGAATTGAAATCATTTTTAATTAATTGCTTTCTCACCCAGACAGCCAATCAAACGTCTTTCACGTTGATCCAACTTCTGCAAACGTTGAATCAATGTATAGAACGGTTGATTTGCTGTCAGTGGAGATAGACAATTCATTGCTAATTGACTTCAATTTTCAACTTACACTACTAGCCAAATCGGTTGCTTTCTTGTGGTGTTCATGTTCAGGATAACCAATAGCAGGATCAACCGGTCCCTTGCCAACAATCTCTTCTTTATATTGTTTCTTGTATGGATGGGTTGAAACTTTCTGTTGCGCAGTTACAGCATGGGCAAGCTCTTGTATGTCTAAAATCATAAAACGCATGAATTAATCGTTAAGGCTCTGAAGATACACGCACTCCATGATTAGGTAAAAGTGTCGACTTGTTTTCAGTAGTCTCCAGCTTGTTCTATCAATAATAAAGTCATCACACAAATAATTATTTAAGATATACACTGCAAATTGGTCAGTGGGTAAGTGACCAACTCCAAGAGTAAAGTCTCGTTTGCATCCCTACTCACGCTTGGGATATGAAATTGTCAACTACAAATTGATATTTGCAATTCAGATATAAAACGACAATTTTAGCCATTTAACATATCCTCTCAATGTTACCAAAAGTTGATTGTGATTAAAGCGATGACAACAGATGTCCGACCTGCTCCGATCTGAACGTTTTTGTGTATTTCCTTCGATTTTTCTGTGTACAATTTCTTGCTTTGTACCGGTCGAAGCTCTTTTGATAAAACCATCTCTGGTGTTTCTGGAATCTCAGTGTGATTTCTTCCTTTGTTCTTTTCATATTCTTCTTTGTATTTTGCCTGAAAAGCATACAAAATTCACGATTTCAAATTTGTATTGAAGCCTTGTTTCAACCTCTCTATTTTTTACTTAAAATTAATTTATTGGACATCATTGGTTGTTGAGTTTGTTTTCGTGTGACCATGGCCACCTGGAGATGCGGCCTGATTTGTCACATTTTGCAGATTTTGATTACAGTTACTGCTAGTGTTTGACTGATATTTTCTGAGATGCTTTTACTTTTTGCGGTTTCCTAATGGCATAAAACTTTTTTGTTGCCTTGGGGAAGCAATAGCAAATGAGAAAAAGTAAGTTGAAAAACGCAAAATCAGACTGTTATTGAAAATTAACAGTCTGACTAAAATCTTCTAAATCAAATTTTCTTTGTTTTTCAACATGTGAGGATGTTTAAACCTATTGTGTCATCTGGGAAAAAGAATAAAGAAATCGTAAAAATCTAATTGTTAGAAAAATTTATTTATACATTCGCCCAAAATTAGAAAAACCTGAAAATTTCTGCAAAATGTGACAAATCAGGCCGTATCTTTAGGTGGCCATGGTGTGACTCTTTCTGAGAGTTTGTCAAAGTTCAGTTCAGTTTATTTTTTGTTTTGTTGGCGAAAAAGAAAAAAACAGAAAGCAAAAATATACAAGAACACAAATAATTCGCACAACAAGGATGGCAGCGAAAGACCAAAAGGTCACCAAAGTCAGCTGCCACCCAAACATTTTAACAAAAGACCCAAAATTAAGAACATTAACACATATAGCACAATACCAGCACTTTACATAATACACTAATAGTGGAATAACACAGGGCAACATCAAAAAAAAAACTGCAGAGAAATAAGCAGATGATATGTTTCAGGAGTGATCATTGCACAAATTCTTTAATAAACATTTGTATTTAAATTTAAAAGCATTATAAGACTTTTCTTGTATTTCTTTTGGTATTTGATTCCATAATTTCACTCCATTAAAACATAGCATCTTCTTACCAAAGTTTGACGTTGCAGAAGGCAAATATAAATCATTCTTTTGGTTTTGACGGGTTTTATGATGGTGAATTTCGTTTACAAAAATAAATCAGCCAGCAAAGGCCCGGGGCAGCATTTTGTGCACATATTTGTACATAAATTTTGCAGTCTCTAATTTAATAATGTCGTCAATTCTGAGCACATTAAATTGGTGACAAAGAACAGTTGTATTTGTTGACCTCGGCAAAAATAAGCAGGATCGGATGAACTTGTTTTGTAACACTTGTAGTGGAGCAAGCAATGTAGAGTTTGCTCTTCCCCAATTTATAATCGAGTACTGGATCTTGGATTGAAACAAAGCATAATATAAAGTTTGTAATATTGTTAATGGGGCAATGCATCTCAGCTTAAATGCTATGCCGCAGACCTTTGCAAGCTGCTTTCTAAGATTAATAATATGACTATCCCATGTCAATCGCTCATCCAAAGTTACACCTAAATAGTTTATACTTTTCTTCCTTTCGATGGATCGGCCACTGATGGACAGACAAAATTTTTCTGCTGCACGTTTTTTGTTGCAGAGGATCATATAAGTAGTTTTGCTATAATTTAATGAAAGTTTATTGGATTTCATCCACACATCATTTTTTCCTATTTCTCTGTTGACATTTTTTTTTGGAGAGATGACAGGCATTTATCTGACATATGAAAGTTTGAATCATCAGCAAAAAGTGTAGTTGAAAAAGAAGACGCATTTGGAAGATCATTCACATAAAGAAGAAAAAGCAAGGGACCAAAGATTGACCCCTGTGGGACACCACATTTAACAACATTGGAATTAGAATTCTTACCGTTAATTTTTGTACTTTGCCTTCTATTTGTTAGATAAGATGTTAAAACGTGAACTTGCCACGAAAGCCATAATGGTGAAGTTTTTTTGAAAGTATATCATGATCTACTGTATCGAAAGCTTTACTTAAATCAACAAAAACCGAGCTTGTGCATTTGTGATCATTCAAGTTAGAAAGTAAATCATCATAAATTTTTGTCAATGCTAAGCTTGTTGAATCATTTTCACGAAAACCATGTTGAGCTGGGGTTATAATATTATATTTGTCAATAAAATTCATCTTCCGTTTACATAAAAAAAAAAAAAAATTTTGGCAAAAGTTGGCAATAAAGATGCACAATATACGCAAATACACATTGGTCGCAAATCTGTAAAGTGTAAAGGTGAACTAACTTTTGGTACAGGTATTATCAGACTCTTTTTGAGTACATCAGGAAAGATTTCTTGCAAAACACATTTATTCAGTAATTTTATTAAAAAAGGGCATATAATTACAGTGCCGGCAAAAAAGATCTCTACATTCAGTCGGCAAAAAAAAAACTTTACATGTAAAATCTGCACAAGTTCTTAGCTTACTGTTCCCGCCAAAAGCATTGCATCACAAAAACACTTATAGTTGCATCATTAGCTACTCTCTGGCAACACTTCACTGTAAAGCCATTGCTCTGCGTGCCTAGTGTTGCTTTCCAGCTTCGTGAATAGTAAGGGGGGTGAAATCGCACAATATTTTTCATGTTCTCAAAGTTTCGAGGTCTTGCAAATTTTTTTTCAAAAACTAAAATGGGTCGAAAGAAGAAGAAAATGGAAACAAAACCTTGTGCCTTGACTTTGTTAGAGAAGGGAAATTCTTTGATTGCTGTAGCCAGAGATATTGGGGTCTCAAGAGAGGCAATTTATCAATTAAAAAGGTGACATATTCACTCATTGTAAAGATTTTAGTTGATACATTGCCTCTCTGGAGACCCCAATATCTCTGGCTACAGCAATCACATATAAGTGTTAGTGCAATTACTTTGAAATGTAAAATCGCCGAAAAATGCCTTATATTTATGAGCAAAAGTATTTTTTTGTTTTGTTTAGCATTATTTTGTGATATAATTCAAAATTTTCAATTTTGAAGCTATTTTCGAAAAATTAAAATATAAACCGACTTTTTGACGTTTTTTCATCTTAAACACTTTATTTCTCTATATTTGTTGGGTAAAAATTTAATTTCTATACGCACAATACACATGGCTATTGTCTTGTAAAATATTTTGGCTCTGTGATGTTCATAGCTCCCGTTATTAGCTATTAATTAGCACGGGTTAAGACAGCCCGTGACGTGCTTTCCGCGTACGAAAACAGCTCGTAGTAAGATAGGGTTAAGTATGAAGAAAAGAAAACGTACTCATCAAATTTAACACACATCGCGGGTACACTGTCAATCTCATAAGCAAAACATTTTCACTCAGCCTTGATAAATAATCCTCTTTGAATATTAGAA
This sequence comes from Aplidium turbinatum, assembly GCF_918807975.1. Classification (NCBI taxonomy): domain Eukaryota; kingdom Metazoa; phylum Chordata; class Ascidiacea; order Aplousobranchia; family Polyclinidae; genus Aplidium; species Aplidium turbinatum. The sequence continues at coordinate 26,352,365 of NC_137475.1, read as the reverse complement.
CTTACATCCGATAGAGATTTCTCTCCTTCCTTCATGGTTTTATATTCTTCAGTATCAGTAACTTTGTATTTGTTCTTATCCTTTGTTTGTTCATAGTCTTCTTTGTAAGGAGCCTAATTATATAAACACAAGCTATAATTAAAAGAAAATTTAGGAAACATACAAAAAGAACAATTTTCAAGATGGATCAAAATTTGTTTGGTCCTTTGAAATTTTCGTTTGGTACATACTAAATTTGGTACATCATTGAAAACTTGCCAGAATATGTGGAAAATAGGGTACAACCATACCAAACACAAGTTTAATCAATTAATTTCAACCATTGCAATTAGGCAAGAACTTGTTCTCACAAGTAACGTAGTCTACTCCTTAAAAAGTCAAAATGTACTTCTCAGAGTAGACCTATACAATAGTATACATATACCTCAGCTTTGGAATCCCTGGGCTAGCCTGGCAACTGAATCTTTTTTTATTACTTAATTGGGCTTGTCAGTTTCGGATGAAGCTTTGATCATTTATCTAATCTATATTTTTTTTCATTCTTACTTATTGTTGCGCAAAGTCAGTATTTGCTTTCCATAACTTTGCTATTTTTTGTTGCTTGCGTAATTGCGTTTAATATCTTCTTTTTTGAACAATGTTGCATGTCACTTGAAAGTAAATACACTTTGCAGTGTGTTACAAATGTGCATTTATGAATTTTTATCACTATCAGCATACCTCCAAAAGTGGAAGCTACAGCTCAGCAAGGCAAAAACAGTGTCGGCGGCCTTCCACCTTAACAACCGGGAGGCACAGCGTGAGATAAGCATCAACATTGATGGGGAATGCCTGCCCTACTGTGCGAAACCTACTTATCTCGGCATAACCTTGGACAGTGGACAGGTCACTCACGTGCCGCCGACACCTGGAGTCACTGCGCAAAAAACTATCTATACGCGTCACACTTTTGAGGCGATTAGCGGTTCCGGCTGGGGAGCTGGTGCCAAAACTTTTTGTACAGTTACCCTAGCCCTTGTTCATGCCACCGCTGAGTATTGCGCGCCGGTCTGGTGTCGTAGTTCTCACACCCACCATCTTGATACCGCCATCAACGATGTGCTGCGCACTGTGACTGGATGCCTGTCTCACACCGACGGACTGCCTGCCCATACTGGCATGCATCCAACATGCTGAGCTGCAACGTAAAGGATCCACGATTTCTCTCGCTCGCTGGGCCCTGGACCCCAACCATCCCCTCCATGCAACATTCAAGCGACCACCACCTATAAAGCTGAAATCAATACGCCCCTTTATGCCTGCCGCACAACAACTACTTGTGGCAGAAGGCAGAAGAACTTAGGTTAAGTGCAGAACACTGGACGAATCACATGTGGAACACGGAGTGACAAAATCACACCTCCACGCTCCGTGACTTCATACCCGACGCTCATCCCCGTCCACTGGGGATGACCCTCGCAAGGCTTGCGTGGGTCAGGCTTAGCCGCCTGCAAACTGGCGTCGGCCACTTTCGCTTGGAAATGCACAAGTGGGGTCTGGCTCCTCCATCCGAAAGCAAGTGTGGCGCCACAGAACAGACCGCAGACCATGTCATTCATCACTGTCTAATCCACCGGCCTCCATACGGTGCGCATGGACTGAGGGTCCTGAACAACGAGACTGCTGAGTGGCTGATGACTTCCTGCCCTCCAACCTAGCCTGGAAAGACTTGCTCATACGCCGCGATCTATGAATTGTTGATATGGATGTCAAAGTAAAAATTCAAGTATAACATTCCGTTCATTTCCTTATAATCATGAAAAAATTCTGAAAGTTTTGATCAAGATAATTGCAAGAAAAAGCTTTGGAACAACAAAATATTCCAGTTATTGCTCTCTACTTTAAAATCAAATAATTTCACCGATAAAACAAGTAATCAAAAGCTAAAGATAAAATACAAAAATTCTAAATTATTGAATGGGGTTATGAGAGTGGACGCTGCACCACCTGTTTTTAATGACATGCCAAAATATTTTACATAGGCAATGACAATAGATCGCCATGATGTCGTCTTTCCCTGACTTCTTCAAAACGTGACGATGAAAACGCATTTTTGGAAGAACGTTGTGAAGATTTTTTGCACCATTACAAATTAACAACGTTTTATGGACTAAAATACAAAAATTCCAATAAAAACTTATAAGGATTTGCATGGTGAAAGTAAGGATAATCTCCAAATTTGGTTCCAAGCATCGAATATAAGACAAGGTTATTATACTGAGCCTTCAGTACTTTGAGTTTGCTCCATCAGGAGCAGAACTAACTCGGAAAGAATGAGTGAAGCTCAATCGTTTGCGAACTGGGTGGACCATTTCAATAGCAACATGTTCCAGTGGGGCCTCGTCGAGTCACCATCTTGTGCACGTGGCTCATATTTTCAGACTGAATAGCACATTATCTACCAATGTCCTGTACGTCGACCCAGAGGATAGACAAGTCGAAATCAGAAGTTAAGATTTTAAGAATTATAAAAACAATGATTGTTTTTATTGAATTACTGTAGAAGTAACAAAACTTGCTTATTCTAACAAGTGGTTGAGCAACCCAACCCAACACAACTAACCGCTAGTTTAAAGTGCAACTGCACGATCGAATTAACATTGGCTAGAATCCATTGCCAAGACATCCGGTACGTGTTGAAAAACTCACTTCCTTACAATTGAGGCCCACAGCCGAGAAACCGACCCTTTTCCCACGCTCTCTAGCGCTTCTCTCTCACGCTACCTGGAAGTGACAAACTCGTCAACGCCACCTAGTGACATGACGTCAGTTGGAGTCGAGCTTAGTGGAGACCAAACTAGCCGAGATAGACTTGGTTGCTAGTGAATGCGCAAATTTATAAGGCATGCATAATGAAGACGCATCTTTCAGCCAGCATTATAGGCTACAAATTTAGTTGTTCATGCCTGTGTGCCAGGAGTGGTTTGCGAAGCCCATCGCCGAAGGCTAGTTTCGTAGATTACAACAGCCAAACTTGGTTATATCGAAAACATTTTGTATTGTATTGTAGGACATAGTACAGTCGACTATCAAGCGATAACGCTTTAGCATTCATTGGGACTGTCTTCGGCAGTGTTGACGTCTAGGTTTTTTAAAAATAATGTAGATGAAGCTAAAAAAAAAGACCAGAATAAACCAAATTGAAGCAGAAATAAACTAAAAAATAAACCAACATACAATACTGATGACAAATCGCATTACGACACACAAATCGAAAACAAACCAAACCAAAAAAACACTCCAAATCGAAAAAAAATAGACCAAACGGTCGCAAATAAACCAGATTTGGTTTCAAAAAGACTAAAATGGTAACACTGGTCTTTGGAACCCAACATAATCTCCATCGTCGCTGGGGTACTTTCTGCGGATGAAAGAGACAATGCAGGATGGCAGCACGACTCTGTTCGACTTGCCCAGAACTTCTCCATCCAACAGCCACTCCAGCACGTGCCTATAAGCGACCAGCCTGAATTGCCTGAGAGATATAACAGCTTCGTTTAATAATGAATGGAACAATTACGCAACCAGCTCTTGAAAGGCTGTTGAACAGTAAACAAGCTCAAGTAAACTCACTCATTTGACAACTTTCCATCGCGTCCTCTGGGCTTGCCATCTTTTTCCCAATTCTTCCTATCAACCCTGAAGAAGGTTTGTAGGACTGCTGGATTGACCATTGCATGGAAGTCGTCCAACACAGTGATGCAAGAGGTGCTCTCCGCCATGCCGTTAAGCACCTTACAGCTTACACACTGCTCGATTTCGTGGTTCGAATGTCACATAACATTGGTTAAGTCGTACCGTACCTTACCTCGCATGGGCCTATGACAGCTTTGGTCTGTCCCTTAACCAATAATTTCAATGGATAAATCAACAGACCTGGCTTATTTTTTTCAAACTCGAGATTGCAAAGAGCCTATACTACCTGCCTTCACATAAAAAGCACGTGCAACAAGATCGAAGCAGCGAAAAGAAAACCTCCTTCCTCTAGGACAGTAGTCCTCTAGGACAGTAGTCGGCAACCTGCGGCTCCGGAGCCGCATGCGGCTCTTTAGCTCCTCTGAAGCGGCTCCCTCGAGATTTGACATGATTTGGTATAGCCTATGCGTTCGACTGTGATAATGAAACAAAAAAAACGGCATTAAAACGTTGTTTACTAGTTGTGCAAGATGATGCAGCAATGAGCCAACTCTGATCGAGTGATACTCTGTCAGAAAATAATAGACTTTTTTTTACAATTTTTGTTATTCAAGTTTTGACTTTATCAGGTCAGTTTACAGCTTTTGGCGTGAACAGCATACCCTTTTTTATCAGTAGCCATGCACAAATAAAAAATAGAAAAGTTTTAGGCGAAAACAGAGATGTTACTCAGCATGAACAATTGGACATAAGCATGAACTTTGCATTCAATGCAAATGATGTTGGCATTTCTGCATGCTTAACAGCCTGTGGGGAAAAATCCCAAAATAAATGACTTCAAAAGGCACTGTCAGAACAGCCATAAAGCATTAATTTTGCTGCACATTATCCCCTTTTGGAGATTAGATAAATTAGGCAGTATTGGAACTTATGCAAAGATCGGAGCAGAGCAAGGAAGCTTTCAATAAATGGAAAACAGCCCCATGCAGCACCAATGCTGCTAGTTCTGTGGCAGCTCAATAGATTGTAAGCAAGGAAAGCCGTGCACAGATAGAGATGACGGCATAAAAAAGAATTGTTTGGTAGCAAAGAAACTGTGGTCTAATCTACTCGAAACACATATATTACGTTTTGTGGCTTTCAGCCGGTCATTTCTGCCAAAATATGTAACAGAATCGCTCTTTTGTTAAAAAATGTTGCCGACCACTGCTCTAGAACAAACACAACTAAAGGACTTGCAAAAGCGATTGTCGCTTCTGTCTGACTCCAACTGACGTCATAATCCGCGTGTTGCGCAATGCAATCCGCCATTGTAGGAACGTGGCCAAAAATACAAGCGCGTGGAAAACCATGGTTTTGATAATTTTTATTGAGATAAATATAGCCTTAAAAAGTAAGGGCGAGGTTGGTATTTATAGATTGAAACATGCTCTTTCAGATAAAGTGCGGTCAAAGTCATCGTGCAGTTGCACTTTAACTGATTAATTTTGTTTAGTCCACAAAACACCTCGACCTTCTTCCTCTCCACAATCAACAAGCCAAAGATTGAAATCGACCCAATTTTCCTTACACTTTGCGTCAAAAACGCGGAATTTTAGACTTACGTTTCCCGCGTCTACATAGCAAGAACTTTGTGACGATTCTGATTGTACCACGTCCCCTACATGCGGAACAAAGCCTAAAAATTCATTTATCCACTTCTACCAAGGTTTTACATAACAACATGGTTGATTTCCACGTCCCTGATTTTGCAGGAGAAAATATTTCCACTAAAACAATTTTGTTGCCAACTATTTTGATTGCACAAATAGAGAGTTTTGTAATTTAATGGACAGCACACGGATATTATAACAGTAGCTAAATACTGAAGTCAAATTTACTTCAAAGGTGGCTGCCTGGCTGGAAGTCACTTCGCACCCACCCGTTGCAGTATCCACACATTCTATTTGATCGTTTGTATTGTTTGACTTTGCTCTGAACGTGTGAATTTATACTTGCAACAAAAATAAACGCCAATCAATCAAGATAATTTGTTAATAAAGCTTCGAAAACAACACTTACGTCCCCCGTTGCTTTCCTAACGTCACTGGCTGCTTCGTAACTAGGAGTGAGATGCACAGGATAGCAAATGTTTTGTTTATCGTATTCCCAGTCTTCTTTGTATGCAACCTAATTTGATCAACAATAAGTTTTATGAACTGCCAAATTCACACTAATCTCAATAAAGATACAAAATGAAACTGCAACCAACATTGGCATGCTTAGAACCGAAAATTTACTTGTGCTAAAGTAAAGTTTGCATCTTCATTACAAGCTTGTTGGATTTCATTTCGTTACAGATACTTTGATCACTAGTGGTACTGTATTGTAAAATAGACGCGGACATTTCGTAAATGCCTTAGTTGCCTCAGCCTAATAAACTCATGTAATATCATGTGGTATCTCATATACAAAACAATTATTCACTAGATTAAACACAGCAAATCGTAGAAAAATTATATTGTCCTTAATAAAACACATAAATGAAACCTTGAAAAAAATGTCTTAAATTGAAAAACAAAAAACAACAATTACATAAGGTAATGTATAAACAATGAAAACTATTAATACTACAAAAAGTGCTCAATGCCAAGCAAAAAGCAAAGCAGAGCGAATTAAATCAAATGTAGTTATTACTATCTAAACCTTTGACAGCCTGTTTCTCCTAAAGGAGGATCATTAGAAGGTCCTTATTCAAATAGAATCTATTTGAATAGAATTAAATAGAATCTATGTAACACAAATAGATTCTATTTGAATAAGGACCTTCTAATGATCCTCCTTTAGGTGAAACAGGCTGTCAAGGGTTTAGATAGTAATAACTATATTTAATTTAAGGTAATGTATACTAAGTTTGTGGTTAACTTTAGCACCATAACTTTCAAATACTGTGTCAACCAACTTCATCGGCATCAAGGCAATTAATTTGGGTAAAATTAATTCATCGCTTTACCAACTCACATCATCAGTCAGGGCGGCTGCTTTAATTCCTTGTTGCACAACCGGATGATCTTTGCTATCCATTGTTTGGAATCCACGATAGGCACCAATTACGTCTCTCTTATCTTTTTGATATTCAATCTGTATACAAAAGAATACCACTATAGCATTTTGTGATCATGCGCAAAACTTGTAGTTGTATCGTATCGTTGATGTAGCTTATCGTCATGAACGCTGTGCACTGTTTATGTCAATTCTAATTACATTGACCTCGTTTGTATGCTCCTGAAATACGTCCAGTTTCGCCTGAGAATAATATTTACAATCTTGTCGATGTCTACAACAGGAGCAGTAAAAAACACTCTGGTGTGTTGCGTTTTTTTTGTTTTTTTTATTCACTTGTAGAACTCCAGCTTGACCCTATGTCCAAGATGAACATTTTAACTTGTTCTATAATTACAAGTAGACGATTATCATCACTAATGTGTAAACAGTAGGCCTACTCCTGGAGATGACTTACAACAAAGCTTGGCATTAAACTGTTCACAACTACAAGTACACCCCAAATTACAAGTAAAATTTCGTTTCCGGTAAAGTGGTCAAAATGACCATTGTTGGCTGTTGAGCAATTACTGCAGTTTAAAATAAGAAACCAAGATACGTTTCAAACATCGCTCAATTAATTATCAACACAGTTGCGACATGATCCACTTACATCACTTGCTATTTTAGCGCTTTCTTTCGCTCTGATCAACTCAGGAGTGTCGCCAGGAAGATTGTGATGTTGCAACATCTTTTCAGCGTCTTTCACATAATCAATCTGAAACAAAAGTAAATCAAATCTATTGTCGAGCCAATTAACAATACAACCACACTATGCAATACACTATATATGCAATACAATACACTATGCAACTATATAGCCTACTGTATAACTGTCGCAATCAATGTGCGTAGCTCTGGCGGCAGGCTGCATTCATGTTGTTGAATTGGTGAACTATTTTATTGTGTAATTCTGTTGTGGTGTTTCAACGATTACTGACCGATAGTAACCTTTAGTTACGCAGTCTTTTATTATGAAGTCTGCTTCTAGAAAAGTTTGTGTACGTGACACTCCGGAAACTTCTTTGGCTTGTGACCAGAAGAGTGAGTTTTTATGACGTAATGTTATCCTAGTCTCTGGAAGCTTCTACTAGTCCAAGCAAACCTGTTCTAAATTGTCGCGTAAGTTGATTATTATTATTAGAGTTATGTTTAGAGTTGTGTATTATGAGGATTAAAAGTTGAATGAAAAGTATATTGAAGACGATTGTAGAGCTTTATCCAATACTGAATAGATTGTAAAAGTGGAAGTTATTGCTAAATTGTAAAGAAGCTGATGCAAGTAGTAGTGTATCTTTATTTTGAAGTCGACGAAGACGTTTGCTGTTCAAGAATTTGATTTCTTTACGTGTTGGAAGTGCTGAACCATTCGTCAGTTCAAGCATTTCATCGATCATCTCACAAGTAAAACTATTCGACCATTTACCTGACTTTTAACGTTTGATATTTGACAAATATGACTATTCTATTGTTTTAAAGTTTACGGTGGTGATATCAATGTCACTTTTCATTAGTTACTATGTTACTGTATTGTAAATGAAACATCTCATTTTTAACATGTTTTATCAGTAGTTTTCAAAGTTCTTGTAAGATTGACTGTATACCACAAGTTTAGCTCAATGTGCACCAATAAATTTTTGCTATGATCTTGAAACACCTCTTATATCAACTTTTCACCAAATAAACAAAAAAAAAATTGTATTAGTTGCAGTGAAACAGCGGCAAATGATTATGATGTTAAAATGCATTAGAATTAACAACAACTTGAAATTTTCAACTAACATTACTAGCCAAATAGGTTGCTTTCTTGTGTTGTTCATGTTCCGGATAACCAATAGCAGGATCAATCGGTCCCTTGCCAACAATCTCTTCTTTATATTGTTTCTTGTATGGATGCTGAGATACATCCCGCTGTGCAGTAACAGCATGTTCAATTTCTTGTGAGTCTGCAAAAATGGAGTACAAAATTGTCTGCTAATGTGCGTGCATGATCAAGCAAGCCAAGACCAATCTAAAAGTTATCAGGAAATAGATCATTGCAATGGCAAAGTAATCGATTACGACGACTTACATTCTACGATTGCAATTAGGATCACTTAAAATTTCGAAATAATCACAATTCCTTGTCATTGTAAGTGCTACTCAAGCTACCACTATGCTACTCAAAATATTAAACTTTAACCAGGCTGCAAGTTTTGCAGTTAAATACTTTTAGCAGTATTGGTATCTTACAAAAAGGAAATCAAATGTGGACTAAGAAAATTTCCGTTCAATTTCATTGAAAATATAATCACAATACAATGAATTGCAATTAGGCTGCAAATGGAACATAACAAACAACTGGGGGAACAAAAAGACTACTGCATATGGTCATGAAGTAAGCTGCTCCCATTCTCGCATGCCGGTCATGAAGCATTTTTAATGACGCTGACCAAATGGATTAAGTCTGAATGATGCGATCCGAATGCCACCATACCCGAATGCCGCGGTGCCTTCATGAGTTTTACCCGAATGACGCAGTGGCGTGACTTAAACCCAAATGACGCCATAGTTGAGTCTGTCGTTGAAATTGCGTTATTCAAAAAACGCTTACAGTTACATAAACTAGTGCTAACGAGAATTTGTTTTTATATTCCACCTCCATGGACCCAAGTCTGAAGTGAAATATTAATGTTAATTATATCAGCCTGAAAGACTACTGGCATACTTAAAGGGTCAAATTAGGTTAATCAATTACGACCTTGCGCATTCCGGAATGGTGGCATACAGATCGTGTCATTCGGTTCACATCATAATGTCATGTGCTGTGCCGCCAAGTACCTTGACAACGCATTGCAACATCATAAGAATCAATGTAATTAATTACAGCAGCATCTGAGATATATACGTTCAACAAAAATAAGTTTTATTTTTGAATTAATCAATAATCATGTCATGGAGTTTAACCTTGCATTAAATTTAATTCGATGTAAAAAGGCGGGCAAACATCAATACTAGATGTGATATTGGGCACAATAACTGATATTTTTAGCTTTTTTATACAGGTAAAGTGAATAATAGAGCTTCGGTAGAGAGTTTGTCTTGTTGAACCATAGGCATACGAAGCCGTGTAGATTTAGTTAACCATTGTATTTTTCAGATGTAGTTAAGTTGTATGTATATTATTCCTGAAGAGGACATCTTGTGATGTCGAAAACGTTCGATACTTAATTTGTTGCGTAGTTTTATGTTTATGTAAATGTAATAAACTTGAAGATGTTAAACTTGATCACGTTGCTCGGCTTCGTATGCCTAAAGTGAATAAAATTATGAGTCAACAAATAGAACTAAAAAGAGGTGAAATAGAAAGGAAAAATGATATGAAGGAAAACATTGGTAGCCTATCACCTGAATCAAAACAGTGAAAAATTAATTGACGTTAAATCATATGTGGGGGTTATCTGCAAGAAGAGGCATGACCTATTGATGATAATGATGATAAAAAGAGGAGTAAAAATTTAATGTATACGTAACTTGTGTTTAAATAATTAATTTGAATCTCCACTCATTTGAAGCTGATTATAGAATTCGTACTAAAATGACTTGTGCGTTTTCAAATACGGATACAATAATATCACCTTGTGCAAAAGTCATGATTATAACACTAATTTATCAAATAACGTGTCTTCGGTATTCATGCAAACATTGCTAATATGTTAACCTGGACCAACTGTGACACTCCCGAGCATTTCTTTTGACTTTTGGGAATACAACTTCTTGCTGTGGATAGGTCGAAGTTCCTTCGACTGCATCATTTCCCGTGTTTCAGGAAGTTCAGTATGATTTTTTCCTTTGTTCTTAACATACTCTTTTTTGTATTTTGCCTGAAGAGAACTTGTACATTTACCATGGTAGAAATGTTAGTGCGAAGCTAAATTAATTAATTAATTATAGTTATTTCTCATATGTAGTAAATTTCTGTGTTTAGTATACATGGCTATATCCAACATCGTTCAACACGCGAACATATCAAACACTCCAAACTTACATCCGATAGCGCTTCTCCTTGTTGAATGGTTTTATATTCTTCAGTATCAGTAACTTTGTATTTGTTCTTATCCTTTGTTTGTTCATAGACTTCTTTGTAAGGAACCTAATTACATTTTCAATTACAAATTTAGGCTGAGTGATTCACATTCAAGATGGCATAAATACAGTAAGTAGTAAACCAATACTGAAAATGCTATATTGTTAAATAAAGGTAATAGTAAATAATTATAATAGATAAATTGTTGCTGATATAATCTGGTAATCTGCCTAAATCACTTTTGTTCTAAATCAGGCGTGTCCAAAGTTCGGCCGGGAATCAAATATGGCAGACGATATGTTTTTATAAGGCCACACCTGTTGTTGCACAATGTGTTAGCCGCAGACACAGAACAAATAAAGACAGCATTTTCTCACAAACAAGATAAAACCCGACAAGAAAAATTGAAATCATAATTACGAAATCAACCATTATTGTCCTGAAGAGTATCACCATGAATGATACGGTGATACTGTCGAGAAGACGAGAACCTAATTTTGTTGAATAAGTAAAACTATTATGTCTACAGTACAGCAAGTAGGCTAAGCAGACAGTCTTTTATTTCATCATCCAAGACACGCAGACCTTCCACTCCATTAGGTGGCATTAATACGGTGCAATCGTTGATAATGTGGTCTGTGGTCTGTTCCTGAGAACCACATTTATAAGTAGAGTGAAAGACCCAGATCACCTCCATCTGGAGCTAATTGAGCTTCACTGCGGCGCCCAGTGCCATAGCCGACAGCAACATTTTTTCCTCTTGCTTTTTCATCAGCAGCCAGATTAAAACAAATTTCCAGAAATGTGAACGTTTGCAAAAGAAATTGTGGAGGTTGTTCGGATTAACATATCAGTGTGAGCAGACGTTCTCGGTTATAAACTCAAACAAGAACCGCTTGAGATCAAAACTGAGCGACTCCTACAAACGTGAGATTTTACGTTTGTCTGACACTAACTTCGAATCTGACTTGATCTGTACACTGAAATCAAGAGGTCAGTTTCATCTTTCGCATTAACACAGTTGTGTTTTTCAAAATTTCTGAATGTTTCCATTTATGATGGAAAAGAAGATATAATCATATAGTCTAATAGTCTAATATAGGCTAATAGTAATGTAGTCTAAATTTTATCCCTTTATGTGTATATAACAAAATAGCATTGATATCGCATGTAGAAAAGTAATAGCCCCCTGAAGAAGTCAGTCATGTCTGATTGACAAATCGTCGAAGTGAAAGCAGTTTATCCCTTGTATATCTTCTGATAGTTCAGCTGAGTTTGTACCAGTAGAATCTATCATGTCAATTAACGAAATAGCTGGTAAACAGCCTCAATCACTTTTTTGAACGGTAAATAAAGTTAATTTATTACATTTTAAGTACGTGACCACCGGATTCACCACTGATATGTCAACCGTGGTTGTGGTGGTAAAGATAAGTCCCATACTTGAATCCTAGCATCGGGGTATAAGATAAGGATTTCATTATACCATTATACCAAGCCTTCGGTACTCAGCAACTACGTCCCTTGTCCACCCGATCCTGGGAAGAAGTGTGCCGTGTTTTTCAAAAATTTGCTTAAGCCTGGAGTTGAACCACGATTTCATGATTGGAAAGCAAGCGCCATATCTGCTGCGCCATCACATATACCTTGTAAGCCAGCAGTTGAAAATAGCTAGGTATCTATAGAAGTCCAGCGGGTTTTTTAAAGGAGGATGACGAAATATCATACAGCCTACTTCACTATGGTACAGAGCGTAACGTCTTACACACACATTACACAGGTCTTGCAAACATGCGAACTTACAATCATGACTGGAGGCCATGTATTGTTGATTTTGAGCTATAGACTAAATGTACTTTGTACTCCCTTTGAAATAATAGTTTTAAGAATCCAATTTTCCAAAGTGTGCTCACTAAATCTAAAATCACGGCAACATCTAGTTTCAGGTAAAAAAAAAGTGCAAATATTTTCCTGTTACCGGTGTTGTTAGAAGCTCTTCGGATTTTCAGCACAAGTGTGAAAATTTAGTTCATTATTTGAATGGTAACCATAGCACAAAAGTAGCCTGAAATCACACAAAATATACACAAGGTCTATATTGATCAGCTGCTACTCAGGCTATCAACTTATAGGCCTATTAGCAATTCTGACCGCTATCAAGAGTACACGATCGGCCTACAATCGAATTTGAAGCTCGCACGTTGGCATGGCCTGTGCACCGCATATAGGACATAGGTGCATCCACATTACAAATATATCGTTTGTGGAATTGTTGGTATGAATAAAATAAGTTTAGATTGAAAAGCATTTCAAAATTGCTGAGTTATGCTACTTTTCGTTAGTATTAATTACTGACTTTAACTTGATCAGCGTAGAAACATTTATACAAATAATAAAGTTTCTGCAACTCATGTGCCGGTGATTGAGGTCATAAGTCATTTTCGAGGCTCTCGATCAATATCGAGTATTCATTCAGTTTAACGGAATATAATGACAGGTAGAGGATTCAATTTTGCAAAGAAAAAACTAAGTCAAGGGAAAAGCCAAATAACAGCTATACAGTAAAAGAAGACGGAAAAATCACGAACAATCAAGATCAAATAGTTGAAAGATTAAAAAAATTCTATAAAAAACTTTACAGTAGTAACAACAATCAGCAGAATCTCTCCAAAACACCAAAGCCAAAAAAGCAACAAACCACGAACCACCAATAACTGTTTCTGAAGTGAAACAAGCTATTGATGCTCTAAAAACACAAAAAGCTCCAGGACCAAACAACACCACTAATGATCTTCTAAAAGATACTGGAGAGATCATATTGAAAAGGCAAGCTAACCTCTTCACTGAATGCCTTAAGCAGGGAAAGACTCCGGAAGCCTGGAATACTGCTATCATGATCTTGCTTCACAAAAAAAGATATCACAAAGATCTGAACAATTACCGACCATCAGTCTACTTAGTAGTGTCTACAAACTTTTCACCAAAATCCTTTCCTATGGGCTAGCTAATCAATTTGATATTAGATGAATGCCAACCAAGAGAACAAGCTGGATTTAGAAGTGGCTACTCCACCATAGATCATCTACAAACAATCAACCAAATAATCGAAAAAAGAAATAAATACAACTTGCCTCTGCCTTGCCTTTGTTGACTACAGTAAAGCGTTTGATTCAATACAGATCCCTGCAGTGCTACAAGCCATCAGAAACCAAGCAATTGACCAGACATATATCAATATCCTTCAACACATTTTTCAAAATTGCTTTTCCTTCATCAGACTACACAAAGACTCAGCCAAATTTCAACTTAAACGAGGTGTTAGGCTAGGAGACACCATTTCTCTTAAGCTTTTCACAGCATGCTAAGAAGACATTTTCAAAAATTTAAATTGGGAAGAAAAAGGTATCAAAGTAGATGGCGAATACCTATCCAATCTCAGGTGTGCTGATGACATCATTTTGATATCTTCAATACCCAATGAACTTCAAACAATGTTGACTGAACTCAACGAGACAAGCAAAGAGGTCGGTCTCAAAATGAATTTGACTAAAACACAAGTTATGTTCCATCACCATGTCAAAGGAAACCAAAACATTACATTAGATGGAGCCAATCACCAAAACGTAAACAAATACACATACCTTGGCCAAATAGTAACCACATCGTTTGATAAAGAAGAAGAAATTAAAAAAAGAATTACATTTTGTCGGCAGGCATTTGGAAGAGCGAGCTCAATATTTAAAAGTAAATTAGCGATCTCAATGAAAAAAAAAGTATATAATCAATGCATTCTCCCAACAATGACATACGAAGCAGTAACATGGAACTTAACTAAAGCACTAACACTCAAACTACGCACTGCCAGGGCCGTTGACAGGATTTCTCGGGCCCGGTACCAATTTATTTTTGGGCCCCCTTCATCGACAATGTTATGAATATAAAGGTGGTGCACAAACTTTTATTGATGTCGTTTAAGCATGGTTATATAACAAATCTTGCGCAATTTTAAAATTTCTTGAACCGCAACACTTACTATCTCTATCTAGCGGTTGCTTTTTTAAACTTTTATTTGCAACATGGCGCTAGAGTATTACTTCCCGATTCCATTGATATTTCACTGGTCATTCTAAGCTCACTAGAAGAGAATTTACAGCACTGCAGACAGTCAGAAAGTTTTCAATTTGGTTTGGGAAAGGTGTTTGGGCCTTGTCAAACATTTGCTGATTGCTGCAATCTGAAAAGCAATTTGGTCTAATTTTTACTGCAGAAATAGGGATAGCAATCTTCTTACCTGTGCCATTTCAGTTTTTGAGTTTGAAAAAATGTTAGCCTGTTTATTTTGAAATTCGTGTTTCGGGTAAGATTCGTGGTTAGGAAAATCACTATACTAGACTAAATTCTTATTTTACTGTTTGGTGGCTGAAGTGGCTATTTTACCACCAGAAACCTGAAGTTGGCCCGGTACCCAGAAGGAGGCCCGGTACTTTACCATCTGATGGCTAAAATGGCTGTTTTAACCTCTGATGGCAATTCCTTTAGATCTGATTATATTAAGATCTTGATAACGTTTGAAGTCGCCGGGAATTTTTTAAATCCGAGCCCTTTAAATATTTCAGGCCCGGGTCCAAAAGCACCACCTAGACCCCCCTATCAACGCCCCTGCGCACTGCGCAAAGATCACGTGAAAAAGTACTCTTAGGCATTACATGGAAAGACAGGAAATCAGCCAAATGAATACGACAACAAACACAAATCAAAGATATCATTCAAACAATAAAAAGTTTAAAGTGGAATTGGGCAGGACATATCATGCGAACAACTGACAACAGATGGACAAGAAGAGCACTGACTGAATACCGCTTGACAATAAACGCAAAAGAGGGAAACAAAAAACAAGCGTCACTTCTGGAACGAAGAAGCTTCAAGATCAAGCGGCGCTGGCTTGACTCTCGGGGTGTGCGCTTGAGCAACGCACGTTAAGGACTGCTCTCCATTCAGCGGCATCTAATGGATGGAATAGTTCCCCGGCAACAAGACTTTTACAATCGGAAACTTCACTCTGTCAATCTCGGTGACCGGGCCTGCGTCAGTGATTCAAAGCCTCTACAAGTATGCGAAACTGCCAGGATTAAGCTCTGCAAGAAGCTTTCCCAGTCCGAGGATAAAGATTCAACCAATCAAGATGGCGAGAAGAACTGTACCAATTCGACAAACATTGGACACAAACGTGCAAAGACAGACAAAATTATAAAGATATGGGGAAGGCCTTCATCTTACAACAATGGCTGACAATGATGATGAATGACACTTGAGGAATTTATATTTGGGACTTTAGCAGAAGTCTGAAATGCTGAGTGTGACGTTTTTTCTGTGAAAGCTATGTCAAAATCACAATACAGATAGCCTACTTCATTAATGAAAAGTTAGGTGGACTGGGAAAAAGTTTTACTGAAACTATTTGCTTGATCGTAATGCTATTTAATTTGTCAAAGCAACTTGTAAAAAAGCTTCAAAAACAACACTTACGTCCCCCGTTGCTTTCTTAACGTCACTGGCTGCTTCGTAACTAGGAGTGAGATGCACAGGATAGTAAATATTTTGTTTATCGTATTCCCAGTCTTCTTTGTAAGCAACCTAACAATAAGTTTGAAAAAACATCAAAGTTCTCATCTTAACCTCAATGAAGATTGAACGTGATCACCAATACATTTAAAATAACGCTGACCTTGCTCTAAAGTCTAAATTAAAATGAATTTACTTGACGGTTGCACACAGTTCGATCAGAAGCTTGTCTAAAATAAAATCAACATCATCAACAACAACATCCGACTATTGCAAAGTTAGCGCAGTATTTAAGTAGGTTTTTGATTAAATCATTATCTGGCATCTCGTGACATCGCAGATGCAATTCTACACAATTGTTTACAAGAATGAAACAGCAAATAAAGAAAGAAGAAAATTTAAACGTACAGTATTGAGAAACAGAATTAAACCTTAATTTATCAAAAACCAAAATATTATTATTGTCAATCATTTTGATCGGCATCAGGGCATTAGGTAAGATTAATTCATCCTATTAATAACTCACATCATCAGTCAGTGCGGCTGCTTTAATTCCTTGTTGCACAACGGGATGATCTTTGCTATCCATTGTTTGGAATCCACGATAGGCATCAATTACGTCTCTCTTATCTTTTTGATATTCATTCTGTGCATAAAAAAATATAGTAGGCCAATAAAACTTAGGCTACGTTTACACGAGAGCCGAAATGAAAATGACCGAAATGAAATTTCAAAGCGGCGTGAAAAACTTTTTGTTCTCATGGAATCCCGCTGCGGTTGCTTTTCGCTTCGGGCGAAAGCAATGCAACCTCTCTACACGAGTGGTTTTTGCGCTTGTTTTCCAATTTTGCAACACAAAAGAGAGATTATTACTAATTAAAATACTGTTTGTGTCACTTTACTTGGAGTAAAGAAAAGTTGCTTACTATTTCTTCGCTATTGGTGGGTTTAGGAGTTGCTTTAATGTTAACACAACTGCAATGAATACCGATTTTACCACGCAGCTTTATGCGCGTGTCTTGTATCTCTCTCGAATGATTGCAGATGACTTTGGTGACAAATATCTTATAATATACTGTATGATACAATACATAACAACAATAGAAAATATCCAATTAGCAAATGTGGCATATCTTTCAGTAATTGGGAGCATTGGTTAAAAATTGCTGGTAAATAACTGATAAAATTACTCGCTAAAACACAACCAATATTCTAGTCCAGTGGGAAAATTTTATACTTTACAAACAAAACTATTTTATTTATGCGATGTTCAAGTTCTGTTTACATGCTACAAATATAGTACATCGTCTACTCTACCAGTTAACCTTTATTTTGCCGCGCATAATTTCACTCATGAGATTTTAGTAAATTTTAGATACTTTGATTTTGTTGTAATAAAAAAATATTTTGTGAAGTTTTATGGCCGCAACATGCCTCTAACGGAAGTTGCATCATGTTCCCTTTGTGGAACATTGGCAGTTTCCTGTATAAGATTTTCAACTTTTTACTCCAGTGACTTAGACCGACGTCTATTTGGTAAGAGTTACAAATTAGTGGAAAAACATTGATTTATATGTGATTACGCACTGAAGACTGTGATAATCTTTTAAACAAGTTTTGCTACGCTCCTCATAGAAAGATGTTGCACTTTGTGCACATACTTCTTGTATTCTTTCTGTACCTGCTGCACTTATATTGGGTGTACGTTTCTTGCCCTAAATAGTGGAGTAGAGTAGACGATAAAATCGTATATCTAAAATCATGATGCGTTTTTTCCGCTCTTTAACCTTGCAGTGAATCCTCCATGCATGTCGTGGACTTCCGCTATTGTTGCTACTCGCAGGGCCGTTGATAGGATAAATTCAGCCCACCACTAACCGTGGATCTCCAGCTCAAAACACTTATAAAACAAAAAACGCACCATATCCAAAGAACACGCGGTGGTTTCTTGAAACATCCTGGCCTTCGAAGACGTTTTTGCGGTGTTGTTTTGTTTGTTTTTGGTTTATTATCTTTATCCTGCATTGCAGGAAAGCGGACTTGAGCGCTATGCATCGGTGTACGCCTTCCGACGTACACCTGACCCACGCTGCAGCCGACGGCAATGTCTGTTTCCTGTTGTCTACTCTACTTATGACTTAAGTTTGGTACTACCCATTACTCGAAATCGATCACTGGGTAGAGACAATTATCGTAAAGTTTCTTGCCCAGAGAAATTACAGCAAGTGCGGGTGGCTGGAGTCGAACATGCAAAGTAATAATAAACTTCTTAGGCTATACTTGAAATAAATTTGTCTTGCCGCTACCTGGTTGTCTAAGAAACTGCTCAAATGCATTTAAGTAGTTCAAAAACTGCGACAATAGGATAATATACTGTGGTCTCACCCCTGCGTAGTACAGACGAACAGTGTGTTCATAACTAGTTTCTTTACAAAATAATTCAACAGTAGATGACTCACAGCTCCTCCTTTAATAAACGTACAACAGTAAAGCTGAGATAGTAAATTTTTCTGGGAATGAAATCGAAATTTGTATGGTTAAGTTTGGCAGTGTGTTATGTTTCAAGTTTCCAAAGCATAGATTACTTCAAAGAAAACGCTTTCAGAACTAAGTTTTATCCAACAACGCTTGCAATTTTTTTTTGGATGTTTATAATAAGGCTGTGAGAGCATGTAAGATTCTGCAAGCCACTAAACACTTGTTGGTTCTTTCCAATACCAAAATTTAAAAGCAAGACCGGGTTGGTTTAGCATACCAAATAGAAAATATCACTATGCGCCATTTACCCAACAGTTTGTCGAACAACAATTTATCAGACGACAATTTAATGAACCGCAGGTACAATTTATCACTTCTGGCAAAATACATCTGATGAATATTTACAGGGGCACAGCTGCAATTTTTCGATAAATTGTCATTATTGAAACTTTCTGTTTGATCCACTTTTGTAGCATATTATCAAGCATGTGCAGTCTGTGAACCGCTGAATACAATCTGATATGTCATTAAAGTCATGTCTTGAGAGATTTTAAAGTGATTAAGTGTTACCATAGACGAAACGGATTGTTAACTGTAGTCATACTTACGTCGCTAGCTATTTTAGCGCTTTCTTTTGCTCTGATCAACTCAGGAGTGTCGCCAGGAAGATTGTGATGTTGCAACATCTTTTCAGCGTCTTTCACGTAATCGATCTAGAATTTCAACATCAACCAATCAGCATCTTAGTTCAATTCTGCGTAGTGCAACTTTACTGCTACAAGCTATAGCCTACACTGCGTTACTATAAAAACCAGTTGAAATGATGCTCAATTGTCTATAGCAGAAAGCCACCAAGAAACCCAGCCATCAGCAGAATACAAACCTTTTACCCGTCACCTCAAGAGTCTGTCCAGCGATTGCAATCAACAGATTCGTTCGTGGTTACTCAGCTTAAACCAATATATTCACCCAGAGGTCAGGGCCAGATTAAGGCGGGGGCTGATGGGGCTGCAGCCCTAGGCCCACCAAAACAATAGGCCCACCGATAACAACTTACTATAAGAGCAACTGACATGCTTATTATCAGGGACGAAAATCATAGAACGAATGCTAACAGTGTAAACCAGTGGTTCTTAACTCATTTGCCAACAATTAAGCCTTCGTCTGACACACGTTGGGAGGCACACGATATGACGTTATACATGCGCTAAGAAAAAGTTATCAAGCAGTTCTTCAAGTCTTGAAAGCAATGTCTGATGACAATGACGAACAATCACAGACTAAAGAAACAGCCAAGGGGTTTATCTTGTCAATGGAAAAGCTTGAAACCGTTATTTTAATTGAGTTATGGTCTTGCATAATGGAACGGTTTCATAAAACTAGTCGGGCGCTGCAGGATAGCAAAATTGCTTTGAATAAGGCAACAAATCTGCTTCAGGGTCTACATAACTTTGTTCAAACATTTAGATCCCGATTTCAAGAATTCGAAGAAACGGCAAGAGTATTAAGTGGCTGTCATCATTATATTGAAGAAATTTCAAGAAAGAAGAGAAGAAAAGTATGCTTGGATAGCGAAGGTGTTTCTGAAGACACATCACTTGATCCATCGAGCAGATTCAAAATAGACTCATATTTGCCAATCATTGACCAAATTATTTTGTGTATGAAATCCCGAATTGCAGCATAAGATCGCCTTCAAATAAGATTTTTGTTTCGAGCGGAATTAAACAGCATGTCTAACTGTCTAACTGTAAAATTGAAGAGAGTGCTAAAACATTGCTTCACTATTATCCAGATGATCTAGATTTTAGCAGAATCACTGCCTGAAGAGATGATTCATTTTTCTGCACTGGTAAAACAACACCATTTTAACAGCAAATGCAGCAAAAAAACTCAAATGTTTAAATTCATCAATGAAAATGAATTTATGTATGCATTTCCTAACGTATCTGTTGTACTAAGAATGTATCTTTGTCTGATGATTTCTAACTGTTCAGGCGAGCGCTCATTTTCAGTGCTTAAAAGAGTAAAGAATCAACTGCGTTCATCCATGGGCCAGAAAAGATTGCATTCCTTAGCTTTATACTCTGCATTGAAAACAAAATTTTGGAAAAAATAGACACCGATGAAAATGATGTTATTAACAGCTTTGCTTTGTCTAAATCCAGAAAACATGTCATTCGAATGTGTTTAAATAAGTAAATACTGTACTTCGGGTATAATTTTTGTTATTTCATTTTAATTCTGATTGGTACAATAAGGGGAATGAAATATAATATAGGCCTCAGATTACCAATAGCCCCAGGTCCATCAAAACCTTAATCCGGCCCTGCCAGAGGTCACTATGTTTGGGCAGCTAACTGGAAGTATGCTTGTGCCACTGATAGGCTACCACTTTGTGGATTCAAGCATCACCTCGAAATACAGACTACAAGTTCTTCGACTAAACACACAAATGAGATTTGGCTTATCATCGCCTACGAATGCGGCGCAGAGAGAGAAATTACTTAGCATTATAACAAAGAGTAATTAAGTGTCCTTTTTATAGGGAACCAAACGAAATGCAAGATATAACAGCACTGCACAAACTTGCCTGGCCTGGCTTACCATTTTAAAATTCAAAGAAATCGATCTTATTTTGCACAAGAATGCATAACTTCAGTTTTAATACAATATATCCAATGTATTGTTTAGCCCCTCTATTTGTCACATTTACTGCATCAACTGTTTCAATTCCTTTAATATGACTGTGTAAAGACTTTTTTGACTAACTATTGCTGTATTGTATCAAAAGTATTACACATTATTATTCTTGATTAACTTACATTACTAGCCAAATCGGTTGCTTTCTTGTGTTGTTCATGTTCAGGATAACCAATAGCAGGATCAACCGGTCCCTTGCCAACAATCTCTTCTTTATATTGTTTCTTGTATGGATGCTGAGATACATCCCGCTGTGCAGTAACAGCATGTTCAATTTCTTGTGAGTCTGCAAAAATGGAGTATTAGATTTTCTGTTAATTCAAGTTTTAAATTAAACCAAGCAAGCCAAGACCAATGGTAAAGTTAATAGGAAATAGATTATCAGTCACAGTGGCTAAGTGATCGAATACGATTACTTTCCTATTCAACGATTACTTTGATATAAGACTTTAAACTAACCTAGCCAATCACGATTGCTTGCCATTTATGATTAAGATAACAAACATATATTTAAAATTCAGTCTCAATTTCTTGGCTATCATTTCATATTTTAAAGAAACAAGCCAATTTCAATTTAAGCATAGCATGATACGAACTTATCAAATGCACAATACTAGATTTCAAGTAAAGTATCTTTTGAATTCATGTAAATATTCCCGATGTATGAACCTGGACCAACTGTGACACTCCCGAGCATTTCTTTTGACTTTTGGGAATACAACTTCTTGCTGTGGATAGGTCGAAGTTCCTTCGACTGCATCATCTCCCGTGTTTCAGGAAGTTCAGTATGATTTCTTCCTTTGTTTTTTGCATACTCTTTTTTGTATTTTGCCTGAATAAGATATAGTTGAATTTCCAATGTATAATTGTTATAGTAAAAAGCAAATCAGGTAAATACCTAGTAATGTGTACAAAACAGATGTTTAGTTAAATCACCTTAAAATACGACATTTGCCACATTCAGCTATGCACAGTTCAACATGCGGTAATAAACAAAACATGCTGTTCAGTCTTACATCCGATAGAATCTTCTGTCCTTCCTTGATCGCTTTATATTCTTGAGTATCAGTAACTTTGTATTTGTTTTTATCCTTTGTTTGTTCATAGTCTTCTTTGTAAGGAACCTAAAATCATAACACATTCGTAATTACAAATTTAGACTTGGTGCTTTACATCCAGGCGAATATAAGGTGAAGGTTAAGACCCGTCTGCACACAAAAACATAAAGAAAAACTGCTTGAAGTGACCCCCTTGGCATCGGATGTTCTATTCATAAGTAATGATTCATTTGTCACAATAACTGAAGCAGTTGTAACCACAAGAACCGATGAAGATTGACACAAACTTAAAGCCAAAGTTTTGCGTCGATCTCTCAATTTACGTAACAATGCTCAAATTTACGTATGAACCATTTGCAGTCCAAATTTTTACAAAAAATTTCAAGCATCTATCGTTCACCCTTCTACTTTCATTTACCGCTACAAAAATTTTGTTTTATTGAACAGTTCACCAGTTTAAGAAGCAGTGGTGTTATGTAGTCTACTGTAGAATATACTTTTCGAATGATCCTGTCAATTCTATTGCAGCACTTGTTTTAGTAGCCTATGAGCTAAAGCATTCTCTTTGCTCAACGAAAATAAAGACTTATTTTTTAAACTGACAAATCTACTTTTCTAATTTTTAAAGAACAATCTCGTTTTAAAAGCCATTGGTGAATAACACTGTAAAATGGAGTACGGTACGAGTGATCTTGCTGGGTTATTCCAAATAAAAAGACATTAAAACTATTTCCAAATAAAGCAAAGTTCGCTTTTTTTCAAATCTTGGCCCAAAGTTTTTGAACTCGTCTTCTTTTTAGTTCGTTTCGAAAAAAATTTAAGTAGAAATTCATTCTGTCTCCATCCAGCACTTTGGTTTCGTTGTGACCAATAAACTTAATAAAAACACACAAGAATCTTGGAATGCAAAAAACTAAAATGTCTGGCTTTTGCTTTAGGTTAATTTTGTTGCAAATATTCTCAATTTGTTTCATTCGAACCACTGTCATAGAATACAGTTTTGGTTCCATTTTCTTTTTCAAAAAAACATTCGTTTCGAGCAGGCTTGCAATGCTGTCGCGTCAAAGAAAGAAAAACTATGAGCCAGAAACTCTTGTGTTTCTCGGCAGTCGAGTGTAGCAAGAACTCAGCGATAGACACTTTTGTCGCCCATGAGGCTGCTGGGCTCATTAGTACCGCACCAGTAGTTCAGAACCTTGCATAATTGCGTCAAAAACAAAACTAACCTGACATTACAGCAAAGCCGTTAGTGATGAAACAAAAGCTAAAGCGATAACTTGTGCCCTTTGAAAGAAAGCTTAGATATTTTATTATTTTACATAGAACTATATTCTAATTTGGAGTGTTTTCTTTGGAACAATAAAGTAAGTTAAAACTTGGGATTCGATTCTATTTACTTCACCGTTTCTAGCACTAGTTGCAGCGTTCATCTGATGAAAGTAAAAGTAAGAACAATGACAAACAGTTTGATTTACTGTTTTCCTAACGTTTCGCGCACCACCACATTGCGCATCCTCAGAAATTTACAAAGTTGAAAACTGAAGTGCGATTGATGGGAAGAAAAAATAAAACATACATTATTGTAGACCTTTAAAATAATGTGTGCTTCATTTTTTCTTACCTTCAACCGTACTGCAGCATACAACTTTGTAAACTTTATTTTGTATGTTATTCGCTCTGAGGATGCGCATTTGCGCACTGTCATGCTGCGCGAAACGTACGTTTCACTGACGTCAGTGAAGCAATAAATCAACCTGTTTGTGTTTTACTTTTACTTCCATTAGATAAACGTTGCAACTAGTGCTAGATACGATAATTATCTTAATGAATACCCAAACTCTTCAGTATTCTACTTACTTCATTTGTTGATTTCTTTAAATCGATAGCTGCCTCATAGCTTGGAGTGATATGAACAGGGTAGTATATATTTTGTTTGTCATATTCCCAATCTTCGTTGTACAATTTCTATATTTAAAAAAATTCTGTCGTTACCACAAAAGTTCTATTACAGGTCAATATTCTTACAAAATTTCTTCACAATTTTGTGGAAGCTGCTATGTTGTTGCAATTTCGCAATGGTGTGGAACAAACAATAAGTTATAGGCTATATGTTCTGGCTGTTATTTTTGCCTGATTTTTAATCTTGACACTATTTAGGCTATTTGTTCCAGCTATTTGTTACGTCGCATTGCTTAAGCTCCTAACCTTTGACAAAGATGCAGCCTTGTTACTATAACAATCTTTTCTTTGAATATTTTACGCATAAATAGCATATTATCTAGGAGCCATGACCGGTCACAACCGAATGAGTGCAGTTTGCAAACCAAAAAGTTGTTTTATAATAATTAATTAATCGATAAATAGTATATAGTGACGAAGATTTATTGCGCTGAATCAGATTAAATCTCTAAATTTGTATGATTGACATTTCAATTCGGATATACAACATTATAATAAACTAAATGAAAATGAAGTCAAAAAAAGTGCCAACTTATTGTAATTTTTCTTGTATTGTGCTGAATTTAGTTTAATGACATGGCCCGTTACCCTGAATAAATTTAACTTGTACCATACCGGGTCAATAAAATTGCGAAGCGTAACATTTATTGTAATTCAATGTAATAACATGTAATTACATGAACAATTATTGTTTATGGAAAATTTTGTCAGACATACTTTCAAATCTTGCTTTTTTAGCTTAGAAGTGTCGTTTCTATCACTGTCATAGACATTTTACAAATATTTAGTAACGTCCCAGTTCGACTGTTTAAATAGCATCCCTCAAGATACTATTTAGCGCCGTTAAAGAGTTTAAGTCCTCCAGCTTGGTTAATTTCTTTCACTCGTAAACCTGACGTAGTAAATTCCAAAATGCTTTATTTGAACGGAACAAGACAAACAATGATCCCAGTGATTGACTACATAGAATAGATCAGATTGGTTGTTTGAATAATTGAATCTTTATTCGCGGACAGAGAAAGCTTCTTTGAGAGCTTTATCCTGGCAGTTTTGCATACTTTAGAGACTTTGAACCACTGACGCAGCGCCGGTTACCGAGAATGACAGAGTGAAGTTTCCGGTAGTTGTAAAAATGTTGTTGTCTCTGAATTATTCCATCCACTAGGTATCGCTAACTGAATAATTGTTGATGAATTGCGTTGTTCAAGCGCACACACCAAGAGTAGAATTAGCGCCGCCTTGTTCTTGCAGCCACATTTTTTGTACTGATGGGCTGCAGTAGCTTGTAAATACTCAACCTGGTCAAAACTGGCTGCTTTAGCTCTTTGAATTAAAGGATGTTCCTGTGCGTCCATCTTCTGATATCCTTGAAACTCCGCAATTGTCTTTGCTTTCTGATCTTTGTATTTGATCTAATTAGGTAAAAGAGTTTATAAACAACTTGTTCAGAATTTTAGAAAATAAAAAGCTAAATCTTTTGAGGACATTTAACAAAACGATTTTATACACTATATGCAATCAATTGATTTTGTTACTGAATTTCTGCGCAGTTCGGAAACATCGTGAATTGGGGTTGGTAAAGAGATAGACCCTCGCCTCAGAAGCTCATACGACGACAAATCAATTGCTCAGTAAGTATTTCAAGAAAGCAAGAATTTATATCAAATCTACTTCATAAACTTTAAACACGCTTAAATTAATATTCTATTTTCGTTCATCTTAAGATAATATCACCGCCCATTCACAATGAGGTTTAAATCTACTAATGCAATGGAGGCAATACTTTGGACGGAAGCGTAAGCAGATACTGCAACAATAATCTTTTGTTTTCACAAGAGTTACATAGCTTACCTTGCCTTTACCACTTAGCCTACATATTACAAGCTTTGTGCTGGTGGGGCGGGTAACATTTTTTCTTGTTCAAACTCGGAAATAGAGGTTGAAAAGATAAATAACGCAGCTTAATGGAATATCAAACTTCAAGCAATCCGATAATTGAATAGAATAGCAGTACTTTTGAGACCATTGACTGAAATCTTTTTTTAAAACTTTTCAAAATAAACGAGCAATCACTGAGTAGCAAAATTTTGAGAAACAACTAACAGCAAGTTGCGTCTTACCACCAATTAAAGTTGCCTACCTTATAAAAGAAAATACTCGGCAATTTATAACTTGTAGGGTCCCTACAGTGATGAATATTAATTGTTTTCAACCTTCTGCAAAATGTTTTCCCTTATAATATTTGCGTTTCTTAAAAAACTCGCTTGTTGTAAACAAAAATAATTGGTAAATCGTTTTCCACTCAATAAACTACCACAGCTTTTACCAGAATTCTGTTCAATAGCGATTGATGGCTCAACTTTCTCCATTTTAGCAAAACTTTACATTATGGCGTCAAATCAGTGATTTCATCAACAATAACTTTTGAGAAATACCGTCAGTTTCAAGTTGCTATGAAGTAACAACTATTCAATACCTCCGCGATTCATCTCTATGACGAAATCTTAACATGAGTTCACCCTTGTTGTTTTACAATCGTGAACATATTGTTGGAATTTGCCAATTTTAGACTAAGTAATTACTTGCCTTTTCTTTTAATCTGAAAGTGCTTTATATACCTCCACACAAACAAATTTTTTCATAATAATAGATATTACATTATTTTTATTTCTAAATTCAAAATCCATTCATTCGAAAAATTGATTGGTGTTCTAAATTCTGCAATTCGAACTCTACTAAGAAAACGAAAAATACTACAGATTTATCAATGCATTTTTTTACCTACTGGGTGTGTTATTTGTAACATGGACAAAACAGCGTACGCTGATGCTTGTATGTAGTTGTACGTAGATACTTGATATTTGTACGTAAATGCTTGTACGCTATCTACTTGGCGTTACTGAATAAAGCTTTGCTTCAACTTTTGTAATTTCATGAAAAACAGTTACCAAAAAATCCACTGATCAGCTGTTGACTCTACTCCCTTTTCGCTTACAGTACCAATTTAGTTTTATTAATAATTTGAGTCAAAAATAAATTGGCATAGGAGTTGCTGTCGGTAGACATAATTATCTTATATTTTTTTGTCATCTTATCGCAGAAATTTCTTGATATACAACAGATGTTTTTGTAATATACACAAAGTAAATTATGTAAATTTTGGCAAAAAAAGAAGTGCTTTGTTATAACCATAACCTGCCTCAAAATCCGAAATAACAGAAGAAATTTAAGCTTAGATTTGGATTTACCACATCAAAATTATCCCAAAGCAGCTGCCGAAGTTTAAGTCGCAAAAATCGAATTTACCAGTAAATACAATTCAATT
This sequence comes from Aplidium turbinatum, assembly GCF_918807975.1. Taxonomy (NCBI): domain Eukaryota; kingdom Metazoa; phylum Chordata; class Ascidiacea; order Aplousobranchia; family Polyclinidae; genus Aplidium; species Aplidium turbinatum. Next base: position 26,324,458 of record NC_137475.1, on the reverse strand, counting down.
TACGTTGCACAAACACAACTTACTGCTAACTGAATTGTTGGTAGAGCACCTTTAACCAAGTAGGCTACGTAGCCTACTCTGAAAGAAGATACTTTATGTCAACGTTCATTGTCCTTTGAAAGGGTCTATTAAGTGATCTTTTAAATTAGATTTCAAGTTTGGCAATGTTTGACCGTTTATTACCACCGGTCAAAAAGAGCTTAATTGCTGGAATTGATCAAAATGACATGATGATTGTGTCGTGAGTCATGACACCAGGTTAGGTTTAATTGTTTGGTGTTGCCAGCTTTAAATAAGTTTAAACAAGCCAGTGTGATTTTTAAAGTAAAAACCTCCGGCACTAGAGCAGGAACCAATATCACAAATGACTCGAAGTTGAAAAACAAATCACAGGAATCTGGACTACAAATCATGCTCTAGCTCCAGTGCACCACAAGATGTTGTATTGATCCACAGAATTTCTTCTCGTTCATACTTTAACGTTGTTTTTTCTGAATCTCAGGATGATATGTATATAAAAATTAAAACTCACGTCGCTCAAGTCAGCAATTGATCTAGCTCGAACAAATTCTGGAGCATCTTTTGATATCGTGTAGTTTGATTTTGCTTTGTCTGCTTCCTTGGTGTATTCCACCTGAAACGTCAACAAATGTTGCGGTTGCATTGACCGACATTTTAAGCGTTTTTTGCAAGTTTAAGCATGTTGATTTTAAAATTGAGTTCTATTCCATTTTTATGAGCTAATAAGGAAATATAATTTCGATTGTTACAAGAAATCGAAGTTGGTATTCATACCCTCAAAACTATTCTAATTTGTATGATTAATTTTTCATAAAATACACCAGTAGGTTTCATCAGAACGTAGATCTATTTCGTCACAACTCGTATGACATATCTTTTTCACCAATACATAAGAGATACGTTTGCTTACTTTTACAGTTCTTAAGTTACAGTAGTGTGGCTGTCACCGTTTGATGTCATCAATAATAGAAACGATTGAGAATTAGTGAAAAGTGTTTATTCAGATATTGAACGTTGAAACAGTCAGTGAAATGAACAACAACTTTACTTCCTCGAAAAATCATAGTTGAAAACAATATTAGCCTTTTGAGAGTCGAGTATTTGTGTACTTGCTCTCTTTGGGCTTTGTAACTAATTGTCAAATGCAGAGTGGGCAACAAACTGCTTGTTCACTTACCTAAAGATCTCACAAATAATGACCTTAAACTGCTCGTGCGTGGGCTACCTATGCAGTGGTCTTAAACTGTTGCCGTATACGTATTTGTTTGTATATAACTTTCGAATAACCAACAAAGTTGGCCTCCTACTATCACATTATTTAGAAAGTCGAAATGCATTAATGCTTCAATTTGTGCACTCGTTTTATTTCTCCTCAAATTTGTTGTGCATGGAGAAGAATGAAACGTTTCATTTTAAAATGACAAAGAAGGGAATGTACCTCAAAAGGTTGAGAACTACGTAGTCAATTTGAGTGGAAAAATGCAAAACAACTGCAATCTTTTAAAGGGGTACTAAAGGAAAAACCTGACTTGGCGATTTTCCACGTTCTTTGTGTTTAACATGCTATCATAAAACGATTTTCAATAAAATTTTGCCCCATTGCGGTCTGACCACCATTGTGGGCGTGCTTTTGTCAGAGCTTTCAAAATGAGATTGAGCCTGAGCAACGAAGCGTGCGACTGTGCAGTCTACGTCATAAAGGCTAGCAATCAACCGATCACGCAATAATTGTTACTGCGGGCGATTTGACTGTAGGCTATGTATGTATTTACATCAAAACAGCACATTTTAACATCAAAACAGCAGACAGTTTGCTCAAAACATCAGATTGGTAACGTGGCTTTTGTTATTGCTGGCCTTTATGACGTATTCTCGAGCAGTGTTTGCACGTTTTGGTCATTTTGAAAAAAATGAAAATAAATGAAACTCTGGACTTTGGGCCTTGCCAGCGCCATTGAAAACAAATTTTTTTCGGTAATTGTTTTTGAAATGTATTCTTGAATGTTCAGTTTACTCATTTTAATGCTTAATTCCGGTTTGAAATTTTCCTTTAGTATGCCTTTAAAATTTGATGGCTTTTTTTTGGTTTAAAATTGACCATTATGTTCTATTATTGGCTATATGCGCATCACAAAAAATCAAAGATATTGCATTCAAAAATAGCTCCTTATCGCAATTTTTTTCAGAATTTAGTGCAAACTATTCTACAGTACGAATGACTCGTTAATATAGTAATAGAGTGTATATTTAAAAACTTCTTTTATTGAATTTACTCCTCTCCTGAACTAATGGGCTCATCAGCTTTTTTATCTTTCTAAAGACTTCAGGTCAATATCAACCCGTGACGAAATAGGTTTTAATGATGTACACACTTTACTGGCAAATCCTGTAGCTTTTCTGGCTTGTTGCAGCTCAGGGTAGTTGATGATGTCAGCAGGTCCAGATTTACCAATGATGTCTTTTTTAAAATCGGCTTTATACCATTTGTCTGAAGTCATCTTGGCTGTCTAAATAATATTGAACCAATTATTCAGAACATATGCAATGCATCAATCTTGATAGCAATCATACAACCAAAAGTTTGAAATTAATTATGAAACATGATTCAATTATTAACTATCGCTATTGTACCTCCACAGCTTGGGCAATGACAGGTATTGGCACAACAAGGTGATACTTTTCCCAAAGTTTTCGAGCATAGGACGTGTACGCACTCTGTAAAAACAAAAATTGGGATGCTTCCAAACTATTTTGATTTAAGGGATTTAATATTTCATACATGATGGCCCTATACTATATCTTTTCTATGTAGCCTAAACAGCTGCTCATTGAGGGCCACAAGGTAACACCGTAATTATAAAATAGCTTACATTCAGTGTTACGTAAATCATAAAGGTTTGCACAGTAGTCGTTTTACAAGTAGACTTCTGTGATTATGTAATCACAAGTGTCTTTATGACACTATTTATGTGTAGCCTATAACTTACAGGAACGTCTCAGTATGAATTGCACAATTTAAGTAAACATTAACCCACTACTCCCTCACAACTGATACCTTATATTCCACAAAATGGTCAACTCAACTTTATCAAAACCTTCTAAAAATATTAATACAAACTTTTACTGCAACTTCAACATTGTTGTTGTCACGCGCTCCTTTACCCCTTACGCTATGCCACTGACAACATCGAAAAATATCTTTTGGAAGACACCTTGACAAAGGGTATTGCAGTGTATAAAACATTACAACTATGAAGCTTATTTACCCAGTTGGTGACGCTTTTGAGTGACTTATATCGTTGCATATCGTCAGTCCATCCGACCGGTGTGAAACCTGAAGCTTTGTTTTTTTCGTAAGCAGCTTTATACTGTTTCTGAAATTAAAAAAAAAGTTTATGTTACAGAAAATTTTTTGAAATTGCATTTATCGTAACAAAGTATAAAAAATGATACTAATCAAACCCACTGATGCTAAAGATTTGGCAACTTTAAAAGTGATAGGCCGAAAGCATAGCCAACAGGTGTGTTACTAGGCCTACAACGATTCATTTTTTTAGTTGAAGGCTACTTCTCAAACAATGAAGTCTAAAGTACATTTGAATTCACATCAAATAGGTTATGCCTTCAAATTCAGTATGCCGTTGAAACAGAAATATTGCATGAGACTATTGAAAACATTTGTTGGAATCAAAAAGTGAACCATTATCAAAGTGCACAGTATTTATCGTACGTAGATTACTACTCGTGAATTGTAGATTGATTGATTAGAATTTACCACATTGCTTATTTGCAAGCTAAATATGGTTTCACAAGGAACTATACAAATACATTATTTTTGCGTCTTTTCTCTCTCTCTCTCTCACTCATACATCTTATTAGCCGTTAAGTAAATTAAGAAACAGCGGATTTATGACAGCAAATGATGTTAAAATAGATTGGGGTAGTATATGGTTGATTTTCGTTCAGTGAAAGTTCAGTTCATTTTAATTTTGTGCGCCTGTTTCTCCAAAATGTAACATCAGCCTTTTATCGTACAAGGCTTGACAACAGTTTTTCGGGCTGTGTGAAGGTTGGCTAGAAATATCATTTCAAAAGAAACTAATGCTTACAGTGTATGATTCTAATTCATTTTTACTAATAGCCAACTTTTTGTTTCAACTATTAATAGTTCAAAGTGATGAAAGAGACGCTGATGTCTCTCAACCGTTGTACAGTTTGTTTTTTTTAATCTTGTAGCAAACGCGAACTATCAGCTCAGCGAAAGCTTATGATGGCAACTCCGACAAAGACTAGGTTTGTTACAATCTATAGATATGTGATGAGTGTTGCTAGATTGTGGGCCCTTTATCTGAGGCCCATTCCAATCACAGAGAAAAGAATCCCAAAGTTAGTTATTGAAATTGACATTGAAAATGTCGGTAGAAGGAAAATCGTGCAGAAATTCAGCTCAGTTCAGCAGGCCGTAACCCTAAGAAGAGCCGTAAGCATTTCTGTCTAGAGCAGCGTACTGTTCATACAAGAGAGAAAACAAGGACTATAGTCGAAAGGATATAATCGAAGGACTATAAGTCGAAGGGGCGCCACTTTGCAATTGACGGCTTACCTTTAAGCAGTGGCGGCTCGTCCATAGAAACTGCAAAACTGCAGCACCCCCTGCACATTTCAGTATTTTATTTTTTTTTATTAATTTCACGTTTTTTCTCGTGTTCTCTATAGATCCTACCGACTAGAAGTTTCATAATTTCTGGGTTTTAAAAAATATGATGATTTTTTAAGTTTTGTATTTGGCAGCTCTGAACTGCAAGCCCTGCAGTTGCGATCTTATAAAAGAAGAACAAAGAGAAATTGTGACGTCATATTTTGGCTCAGGTTGCTTCAAATCCTACAATTTCGAACTGCAAATTTTGCAGTTGCTGGTCACGTGGTCAGGCTAGCTACTGTTGCAAATACTGTTGTTTTCAAACACGATATTAGGTGGCTGCGACTGATGCTGTTACATGGTTAGACTAATGTGCTTTGCTTTCTCCACAAAAAGATAAAGCTTAGACTAGGTTTTCATTAGTGTTGTTAAATTAAATTTAAGAAAAGCTCTACCAATAAATTTTTGTGGTTACCAAACCTGGTTGATTTTTTTATAAATTAAATGTAACCTAGGTTCATTGTTAACTTACGATAATAAGTTAAAGCCAAAGGTCACATGCTAAAACAGCCTATTTAAACTTGATGAACATCAGGAAATTAATTGCTCAAATAGCCTCAGAATTCATGAAATACCACTAAAATAAGGTAAAATTTATGGGGGTCATGTCCCTAGACCCCTTGGCATCGCGCCTTTGGCGCTCGCTCTTTCACGTATAGGCTACCTCCGGTTGCAGCACCCCCTGCTATAAATACCACGAGCCGCCACTGCCTTTAAGTGTCTTACCAAAGACACAGTTACATGCTCTTAAGCAGTGTCGAACAGGTGGCAGAAAGTTCACGCTACTTGTTGGATGGAAGACATGGTTCTATTGCTTATATATGGAAGATTTCATTCCACTTACTCACTGCAACCTTACAAAAAATACTCATCCTGGAAAAACTTCCTTTCATGCAAACTTGCTTCTGAAATTAAGAGTGTGTAAAGTGGAGCCCGAAGAAAGAATTTCTGTGCCACCATCTTTGCGTTATAGCCTCGCGCTGGTATTTAAGAAAACCGCAGCAGTTGTCGACAGATTTTTCTTATTGGACCATTTATTTGACTGCTTTTCGTTGATATCCCATTAAATAAACTACGTCATTAATCTTTTCCAAGTCTCTTTCCTTGTAAGAGATAGAAAGAATCTTGATAATAGGCCACTGTTTGAGATAAAATTATAGCAATATCGTAGCCTACATTAAACCAACTTTTGTTTGGAAAACAAAGTTTGTTAAAGTTTTAGTGAATTATTCCAGTAAAGGCATAGTGTTTCTTCTGTTACATGGCAGTCTATCCGTGTCATAGGCTATTTCCTTCAGAATTGTGACCACCTTGTTTTTAGGATAACATGATGCACCCGATGCTCCTTTACCTTTTACTAATTCCTAGCTAGGTTACTAATATACGTGCAAAATTCCTATTAGCAAAAGCAATTGAAACTTACATCACTTATTGTTTTCAAATTTTCTTGAATAAGCTTGTAAAATTCCGTTTTTGTTGGATCAAAGGACACACAGGGCAATTCTTTTGACATTTTTCGTTTGTAAAGATTCTGAAAATATACCAAAGCCTTCATCAATTGCATCAATATCATCGTGAAAAAAATCTTAGACGCATTGCTTTTAGCATGTAGCTTACAATCAAAGTTATTGTTACACGCTTTAGAGAAGAGTTGATGTTTAGCAACGCTATCTAATGACTTACATCACTGGTGTTGCGTTGCGCAGATGTCATAGTTTCGTAACTAGGGGTCAAGGTGGCTGGATAAAAGATTAGTTTTTTCTCTTCTTCCCAATCTTGCACGTATCTTTTCTATTAATACGATTAATTGCATTAAAATATAATAGGCATAGTATGTTTCTGAATACGTTCGTTCACAGTCATGTGTCTCAAGAATCAATCTTTGTCATAGTTGTAGCCTAATTAACACAATATTTCCTATCAAAGTATTTCGAAAACTTGATGAAAAACCTAACTTTTCGGATACAAACGTCAAAATCGATTATAATTTTACATGAGTGCTTTACTGAGCAGTAGTTTAAACCTGTGGTCCTTAGATCTTTTAAGGTTCCGGAAAGAATATTTCTTGGTTTTCGCAAATGATATGCCGAATTTCATAAATGATATGCCGAATTTAATTTCACGAAACCAAACTAAACGTTTACCAAACCAAAAACCAAAAACGAAACCAAAGTAAACGCTAAAATTCAAACCAAACATCGACCAAGAAAAACAATTAAAACAGAGAAGTTTCCTATGAGAATGAATCAAATTTAAGACCAATGCATGGATAAAATTAATCTTAGAGGTGTGAAAAATGTTCACAGTATGTCGCCTACAGGGTCTTTGAGAGGATTATTTGGGTCCGATACCAATGAGATTTCTGAGCCTTTACGACATGAAACCAGGAAAACAAGATTATCTACTAAAATCATGTAGCATAAAGTTTTTCTTAAAAGCTGGAGTGGCTGTCTTTTTGTCTCATAAAGACTGAATTGGATGCAAACGCACTACAACAAACCGACAGCCTGTGTTTCTTTTTAATTCCTGAACCATCTGCAAAGGTTTCAAATTCTAAAAATCGGTCAGGATTTGAAAGTGCACCGTGGAACCTCTGTCAACGTTGCTGGTCCATTACCTATACCTATGCTTTGGCTAAAAGGAGCTCAATGCACATATGGTTCACTTGGTTAAACAACCAAGGAACTAATGGAAACTACCTCTATATCAAACAATACCTCACTCACGAATCCTTTTGAAACTAATGTCAAGGCAACCATTTGTGCCAGCTCAGTCTCAATTCTAAACTCATCCACAAGGCTTAATTCTGATATTAAACTTTGGATGGAAAGTCGGCCACGTGAAATGCACATCGGTGTAGCAATAACAAGTTAACAACACACTGCACTGCTTTACACCGCACCTAAAATAGGCTAGATCCTGCAGACCTGAGCCTTTACTTCAATCCAGCTTCGTTAAGCTCTACTGAATGCTAGTAGAAGTTTGTTTTTTCAACTTTACCATTTACAAATAAGGATTGGCACCTCCTTCAGCAGTCTGCGTGTAAGGCGCGAAACCATTTAACCATTGTACGGCCGTGAAGTTGTTATGTTTAGTTATCCTGTTCACTTTCATGTTGTTCGTATGTAGGCTTAAATTTTTTCCAAAGTAAGTAGCTGTTTCATATTGAAAAAATGTTATCATCAGTGTAACCTGAGTATTCTAATCATATGTAAGCCATGAGCAGATTTGTGTCTTCCTTCAAGAAAGTTTGCCAGCTTTATGGAATGGTCCCTATTAAGAAAATCCTGTGCAGGCCACTCCACTGGGCAATAGTGAGTTTAGGAGGAAGCAAACGAAGCAGTTTCCTCGGCCCTTCTCTTGGAGGCCTTCCCCTGGACAGTTTGTACCGACTGCAGTTTCATATTTGCACACTTTTAAGTTATTATTCACTGCAGTCCAGTGCTCTCATATATTCAACTGTTTACTTTCAACTTATCTTCATTGCGTCTGGCAGCACTGGCGCAATCATAGACATTCTGACGTCACATCGCATATAAATTGATTCGCGTAGCATGCACCTTTCTTTTTCGATCTACATACTTCTGACGAAAGGGCTTAACGTTTCTATCTGCTCTAATCTCGTCAACACGTGGCGCAATACACGAATGTACTTTCTGACATCAACGGCTGTTTAATCTCAGCTCCCAACCAGAAATGCAGCTATCATCAAATCAACCCAGAACGTCACAAGTTTGTACGCCTAGCACATAAAATGCCATGAGGCTATTTGGATAACTTTGCATAACAGTTTATTTTTGGTACCATAAATAGAAGATTTTTTCAAATGTGCTAAAAATTTCTGAATTTTTTAAAATTATTCAATATAATGTACATTTGGCAACTTCGTTTCTTATATTATCAGGAAATAGTCTGTGCCACATTTAAATTAGATGCAAATGAAGCAATCAACTTGATCTTACATTCAGAGGTTCCAGGCATGTTGCACGCTTACCCTGCTGTTTTATGACGTCAATGAGTTTAGATCTATGCTCTTTTTTAGCGAAGTGCTAACAAGCAACATTCTCACATTTTCATTAACGAATGTATAAACTGATTGAAAACATAAATATAAAAGAGTGCAAACTGATAAGTAGCCTAGGCCTAGGAAAGGTCTAACAGACAGCTTTTCAAAATTTTCTTTTGCATGCAGAAAAACATACCCACTGGTGATACATAAAAAGAGCATGTTCCTCAACACTTGACTGAATAAAAATACCGGGATTGCTACGTACCGGTACCTGGAGAACGACCGGACCCTAGACAGCCACTTTATCTGGCTCAGATCTAGTAAGGATCAAGACCAAATAAAGTGGCTCTCAGGGACGTTTATCAGGAGGTGTATCGGAAGAAGAAGAAAATCGGGAGCTGACGCAGCCGAGTTAAAAATCTCGTTCTTCCATATCCCTGTTTTGTGGTACCGGTACAGAAATTTCAAGTTATGGCAATATGTAGGTTAAAAGGCGTTTGCCAAAGTAGCCTTTTCCATACATTTTTGTCTCGCGGCCCTCCAATCCTAATTCTATCGCTGCCACTAGGTATACTTGCAATGAAATATTGATAACATAATGTGCTGTAGGTTTGCGCTCACCACAATAAAAGCGGTAGCCCTACTGTATTCGCAATTAATTGCTTCACCAAATTACGTACACCGTACACGTACAGTACACAAGTGGAGACTTCTCACCTGACTTTGGGCTTGAGACATTTTCAACGCGTGTTTCATTTGAGGAGTCATTTGAGCCATTGCTTGCTCCTTTTCCTTCGCCAATTGGTTGAACACCTTGATACAAATACTGAGTTAGTATAAGCTAATTACTTTACTAATTTAAGCACGTAGGCTACCTAGAGAGAGGGCCTCTGAGAGAAATTTTCACTAGGGACAGGAAGAGTCATTCCGGGCCCCCTTTGTCTTGGGCAAAAAGCGTGATGTTTGCTTAGGCATATTGCACACCACACAATATTTTACTGCATAATTGGACATCTGTGCATAATAGTATCAGGCTGCAATAAAACTATTATTTAGTGTTTTGTGTTGTGCATATCATGTGATCTGTCTCTCGCCAATTTGTGTATCCTGCATTGAATTCGTGTGTCAGTTGTTGATGCATGGTGCTGTTGAGAGGTGTCGCTTGTGGGCTACAGCTTCAACGAAAAATTTTCAAATTCATTTATTTATTTCTCTTAGAAGTAGCCTATAACTATTCCTGATGAGGAAACTATAGCCTATGGTGTCAAAAACGTTGGATTTAATAGTTTTTTTTTTTTGTGTGTTTAATAAAACATGTTAAATCCGTTAACGTTACTAAGTGTTACATGTATCTGGTACAAATCAAGCTCTCTAGCAAGGCTCAAACATAACATCTTGCTAAAACATAATCAAATTAAGCATCTGACCAATACCTTTTCTTCATTAACTTTTGCATTTACCACATGCCTAGCAAAGGTGAACGAAGTCACTTTTTTACTCCTGCTCCGAAAGCGTTCTCCGGTTCCTGCTACAAATCCGAAATTCATTTTGAAGTGAAATAAGCGTGAATCTACCTTTTTCAAGTAATTTTTAAAAAATACAAAAAAAACACCCAGGCTTTTTGCCCCCGTTGTTCTCAAACCTGCTTTTGCTACACTATGCCCGATGACAAGAGAATAAACAACTTTTATGATTTAATTTAGGGTGCTTTTAACCGAACATTTTTGCTTGTAAAGCATTAAATCACCATTTTAGGCACCTAGTTTGCTCGCAATGCACTCAATTACCTTTTCGGGCCCTTTTGCTACATTACGCCCCCCTCCCCCCCAGGACTAAATATAACAACTTTTATGCTTGAATTTAGTCGTTTATGATGGTTTTAACCAAACATTCTTGCGCGTAAACTATAAAATCACAATTTTGGGCCCCCCAACAAACACAGGCTTGGGCCCTCAAGGGTACGCCGTACTCTCCGTACCCCCTCTCATAGGCCTTGCCTAGAGAGCACTTTCGTTTCTTCAAGACCAAACAACGTCTCTGTAAGAATTTCATAGCATGATTATAGAACTTTTTGTGCAACTTTAATGCCATTAGACAATCTTTTTTGCCAAAGGTCATTAACTGACGGGCCACTCACAGCTGCGGAACAGTAGCAAATCTAGAAAAAACATGGGTGGGATGCCAAAGTTTTACAAAGACGAATTGAAGGAGAAGTTAAACAATGCAATAGTTGAGCTCCAAAAATGCAAATATTAAAGGGATACTAAGGGAACGTTCAAATATTACGTAACGCTTTTTTTCCGAATTTTTGACCCCCCCCCTCCTCCATGTAACGCCAACGTAACGCTTTTTTCAATCCCCCCCCCCCCCCTCCCCCATGTAACGCTTTTTCACTACAAATTCAGCACAAAAAACTACCATTCCGTACTCGAAAGCGTTACGTAACGTTTTGCTTGAACCCCCTCCCCCCCCGATGTGACGCTAACGTAACGCTTTGCATAACCCCCCCCCCCCTCCCCTTCGAAGGCGTTACGTAATATTTGAACGTTCCCTAAAGGAAAACCTGACTTGGCGATTTTCCACGTTCTTTGTGTTTAACTTGCTACCATAAAACGATTTTCAATAAAATTTTGCCCCATTGCGGTCTGACCATCATTGCGCGCGTGCTTTTGTCAGAGCTTTCAAAACCAGAATGGGCCTAAGCAGCGAAGCGTGCGACTGTACAGTCTACGTAACAAAAGACGAGCAATCAGCTGATCACGCAACAGTTGTTACTGCCGGCGATTTAACTGTAGGCTATGTATGTACATCAAAACATCAGATTTCAACGTCAAAACATCAGACAGTTTGCTCAAAACCTCACATCTGATGTTAATAATAATGTTATGGTTTTTATTTATTGTCGCTCTACAACAGCTAAGGTCTTTTAGCGACAGGGCTCATTTTTTATTTATATCAGGTTTACGGTGTTATCACATTATTACCCGACTCATTCTCACTGCGCTATGCAGGATAGAACACAATCGGTACCGTTTTTAAAGTCTTCGGTTTGACCCGACCTGGAATCGATCTCAGATCTACCAGCACCAGAGCCGAAAGCGAAACCACTCGGCCACTGAGCTGGTCACATCTGATGTTAAAACATCAGATGTTGTAACGTGGCTTTTGGTATTGCTGTCTTTTGTGACGTATTCTCGAGCTGTGTTTGCACTTTTTGGTCATTTTGAATAAAAATGAAAATAAATGAAACATTGGACTTTGGGCCTTGCCAGCGCCATTAAAAACAAATTTTTTTCGGTAATTTTTTTTGAAATGTATTCTTGAATGTTCAGTTTACGCATTTTAATGCTTAATTCCCGTTTGAAAATTTCATTTAGTATGCCTTTAAGAGAAACATTTGATGATAGAAAAATTCTTGTTATGACTAGCGTGGAGACTACATCGGTATGGTAAGCGAAAAGCACTGTCGCTGTTCTATAGTGAGTACTTAGTTTCGTCCTAACGCCAGGTAGATATATTTTTCTACACATAGTGCATGATTGGGTAGGGGGTAACATGTACAAAATAGAAATATGCTTCCGTGCCAGTGATGTCAGACGCTGCTCAACGAATTTCCCAAAAGCAGAAAAAATTGACAATATTTTTTCGTTGTTTTTAAGAATCTTATTTCAATTATTAATAAAATATTGTATAGGCCTATACAAAAGTAGGCTAATTATGGTATTTCCTCTAGGTCAGGTTTAAGCTATTGTACGCTATGAAATAATGGTTTTGTGTGGAGTTGTGGTTTTCTGATGGTTCAAAAGTTATTTTGGCTATCAAAAATTTGTAGTTTAGTCTAATGTTTGGGTATGCAATGGGTTGACCTTAACAACTGTCGATGAAATATTTGGGAACTCTATAAACTCAATACGTTCATAATAATTTATGACAAAAGATTTGGAATTGGCCAGGGCAAATTTTTTTTTTCAGTCCGGCAACAATATTATACACAACCTACATAGTTCGCAATACAAATCAATGTAGTTAAACAAATCGACAAAGTTAAAAAAATGTGTAAATCGAAAGAAACCAAAAATGTGTCATAAGTATTTATATTGAAAATTGTGTCGCAGTCAGTGAAGAATTTTATTTTGTCATGAGTCATGCTTTTCCTTCTACCCGGTATTCTTATTTTATAGCTTAAGTTTCTTATTAGCGAATATTTTTTTCTGTTCTGTTCCAAATTTTCAGATAAATATGTTTTCATATAGTGCATTTATTTAATCTAAATTTTTATTAATAAACCTAGCCTGTTGAAGAAGTATGCAAAATGCATGCATACACCAGGGATGGGGATACGAAGGCTCGCAGCGATGCAGGCCTAATTTTCATGACACTATACCAGGGCGGCAGTTTGTAGCGCGTGAAACATGTGGTTCTTTTTTAAATTTCAGAAAGTTTTGTAGTGCAGCTGGTACAGTCAGCTACAGAAGACAGTTAGCAAATGTTACGCCTAGTATAATGAAAGCGTACTTCTTTGGAAAGACAGTTGAAATGTTACCAGTAAGGTGTTTTTCTTAACAAAACCTTTGCAGGTAGCTAGATGTAAAGCAAGTATACGGGTAGTTGAATTAACAAGTAACCATGAGCATGCAGTGAGCATTCAGGCCTGACGCTAATAGCGCAATGCACGTTATCATAACAAAATTTATTAAACTGCTATCGGTGCCAATTGTCATTTTACGAAAAACAGAGATTATTTACGATTAACAGAAGCCTTTCTATTGCCAGACCTAATAAAAGCCTTCGTGTCCCCTTCTTTAGATATCCCTGACATACACTTAACTCTACACATGCTACACGAAACATCTGAACAATGCATAAATTAAATTCTTACAGTCTATAATTTTTTTACGATATAGTTTAGCTTATACATATCAAGAACGCAACATTCTGCAAACTAGACGATCAGTGAACTTCAGTATTCAATTACTTCTGTAGTTGCTTCTGTATCTTCCCATTCCAGCAAAACGGCAGAATCTTCATCGTCAACATCGTAGCTTGTTATATAAGAAACAGTTTCACTAGCATCGGGTTGACCTACTATGACGTTCGACTTTTCCTGTTCTTGATTACGTCCAGAACTAGTTGATCTTTTTCTTTTTGCTATTTGCTTCCACTCTATTGGTTTTTCAGCACCTTCAAGGTTTTTACTTTTTTTCACCAGAAATTTTTTTGTTTTGCCATGCTTGTCTTTTCCCGGTGCTCTTTGTACTTTATCCCCCTATGACAAATGCAAAACAAAGCTGTGATTTTTGAGATGTGTAATGCGTTGGAATAAACAGTGATTGATTGCTTGTGAAAATCTTATTCCCCGGACTCAGGAAGCTTTCTTACTTAATCTTGGTAGTTTTGCATACTTGAATAGGCTTTGAATTACTGACGCCAGCCCTATCATTGAGATTGACAGAATAAACGTCAAAGTGTAGTTGTCTGAAAATTATTCTATCCACTAATTGCGCCGCTAAATGGAGAGAATTCAAATGCGTTACTCAAACGCACACCCCGAGAGCCGAACCAGAGCTGCTTGATGTTCTCGTTTCTTTATGCACAAACTCGGCACTTAACAAACCGAACTATTGGAAGGTACAATGTGTAACTTATATTGTATCAGTGTATACAAATGTTGAACTTGGTAACATTATTAGAAATTGTGATCCTTTCCGCAAACTCTGACAACTTTAATTTCTTTTAAAATTGAAATACTAATACCAATATTGAAATCCGCTTCATTGACTCCCGCGTTGTATTGCATACTTTTCAAAATATATTTGCGCACGACATTTCGCATAGTCTGGCGTCCTTTGTGCTTTCATTATTCATTACAATCTTACTAAAACTTTGCGTTCCCAATAAACTTGGAAAGTTAGATCTTTTTCAGCTTTTGAAAACCAGACCAGAATCCATATTAGTGATATTCAGCTATATCGAATTTATATTACAATTACCGTACCAAATTTGTGGGAACTGGAAGTAGAATCATAATGCGAACTAAAATTCTCAAATGGAAGCTCATCACGCGTCACGCGAAATACCTTCAGCTTGGATGGGGAAGGACGGCGGCATGGCAGTGTAATAATTTTGTCTCGCCGAAAAACACCAGTAGACAAACTACAGTAGCAATTTTAACAATATCAGAAACTAGATTAGGATTAAAGCAAAATTACTCTTTCACAACTAGATCAGAGTTATGGTCATTTTGCTGTTACTTGTCGAATCAGACAATTAGAGAGATCTCCTTGACCAAGTCTAATTTTCTACATCAACTGTAGGTTGCCAATGCAACCCTTGAAACAAAATGCACAGTTTCCTAGCTGTTCTTTATATTTTGTTGAAATCGTTTGTCTTTTCATGCAAAGGAAACGGAAAATTCAAATACATTTACGACTTGCCTGAAAACGTCATGACTCTGTTATTACAGCGATATTGTAGCCTACAATAGATGATGGGCCTAGATATCTCTAAATGCGAAAAAACGGAATCGAAAAAGTGACAAACAATTAAGTGATGTATTGTTGCAGGCACACCAGGCTTAAAGTGTATTATGCTATATTCGAGGCAAAGTTAGCCTATTCTTGAAATCATTTTAACCCATCGTTCGTATGAAGTGATAGATTAAGAGTACAGTAGCACGTCTCCTGACCCTTTTATTGTTATCCAGTGAACAAAAACCGTTTTTTCGTTGAGATTTGTTAGAAATCTCATTTCACTGGTAAAGTTTAGATTTTAGGCCCTACATAAAAAAATAAGAACGCCCCATATAGTTGCACAAGATTTTTCTTTCTAAACAAATACAGTTTAGTGATATATGCAGCTATATTACAGTATTAGTTAGGCTATTATGAATAAAATATATTAGGCTTTTATATTTTAGGCTTACCTGTTCTATTTCTTGGGAAGACATTGAGCTCGGTAAACGACAGGGAACGCACAAAGCTAAAAATATATTATTATACATCTATTTGCGTATGCAAACCTTTTGTGTGAAGATTAGTTGTTTGTGTCACTAAGCCGCAAGCAGGTCTTGATACTCAAATCAACTTCAGTTTGATTCCATAGAGAGCACACTGCTACGTTTCGGCAAGATACTAAATTGCATTCTTAAAAGTGAATACGAAGAATGACTTTCTTCCCTTCTCGTTCGTTTAATCGGATTTAATCTAAGTCTTCAAATACCAAATGCAAGCATGGGTACGACATAAACAAGTAAAATGGGGTACGGTATTAAACCATCAAAGCGTTTTCCATCTTTTAAAATCTAGTCCAAGTTAATCTAGGTAGGCTAAGGCATGGACATCTAAATAGTAGAATCTGGACTGGAAACGCAGTGACCAACAGTAGGCCAAACAGTTGGTACAACAGTTGGCCAACAGTGGGCCAACAGGGTTAGCTATTTGGCTGTTGGCCCACTGTTGGTCAACTGTTGTACCAACTGTTTGGCCTACTGTTGGTCACTGCGTTTCCAGTCCAGATTCTACTATTTAAAAGTCCATGGCTAAGGCTTATTGTTGTTCTGTATAGAGAGCAGCGAGCCTGGGCTGCAAAGTGATCCAAACCTATCCGTGAACTCAGAGCTGAAAAACACTGACCTACTACCTACATGAAAGCTCAAAGACTAAGCCTAACGAAATAAAATACTCACGAGGACTATACTTCTTCCAAGTGGCTTAGTCGGAGTGCAAATATAACAAAAAAATATGAACAGAATAATTGCTTATTCTGAAACAAACTTTCAAACAAAAGTGTTGTTAATGGGGTTGTGCGATCCACTCGGTGGCGCTACAACTGGGTCCTAGCAACACGCTCACAGTGATTGCTTCAAGCTTTAGCACGCTTTGCGTAACGCGCGTACAGCTGATATGGGTGGGATGGGAGTGCAGTGTTCTGTTGATGTGAGGGTAAGAAGGTGCATATTACAAAGCTTTATACATTTTAGGCTTGATTTAACGTTGCTGTGGCTATAAAAGCAAATAAGTAAACAGGCTTTTCGAACACATTGCATGACAAGGTATCGACTTGTGGTGTCAGGCAGAGAGGGAGACAGAGCAGTTTTTGTAGCTATAATCCTTTAATAATGTCCAGGAATTCAGAATAATGTCCTTGAAGTCTATGATTGTGCTGTCTCTTCCTTGTAATAATAAATTGAGATGATTTAACTTCGTAAACATGTCAGTTAAATAAGCAAGATTTTCTTCAAAATTATCAGCATTCATCACATCAATCAATTTTTTTTCAATCATGCCATTTTGTTTTTGGATTTGTTTGGCAGTTTGCTTCTTTTGCATTTCACTATCAATTTTATTCTGCATTAATGCCTTTACTTCTCTTCTTAGCTGAAATAATCGATTCAAAGCATTGCCTTTTGATTCAAAGCATTTGCCTTTTGATGACACTAAATAAAAACTCTTTTTTAATGTCATCTTTTATTTTGTAATGGACGTAAACTAGCATCTGTGCACAAGATCGAACTCCAGTGGACTCATCCACTGCAATGCTGAACAAGCCAGATTCTTTAATTTCCTTCACAACAGTCTCCTTAACATTTTCTGCCAGTTTAAAAATGTGTCTCTGCACTTTTGTTGGATAGTGAAACTTGCATACCCTGCCATCACCTTTTATATAGGCTACCAAGTACTTATAAGCTACTTGCATACCATGCCTTAACCATTTATATAGGCTACCAAGTAGCCTACTTGCATGTTTAACTGTATGATGATTGATGAATCAACCATGTTTGATGGGTGTGCGGAGCACACACTCTGAATATACGCCACTGCAATATCCAGGGTTGCTATCGACATGGACCCCAAAATAAGGACAACAGAAAAATTAAATTTTTATACAAAATAAAACAAACGTTTTTGAACAAATCTCAGCATTTATACGAGCCATTATATATCACATGCCATATTGTTTCCCAGAAACAATGTGTTCCAGCAACTCATTGTTCGTAAAAAAATACTTTGTGCATCTCACGACAACTCAGGTCTAGGTTTACTTTTACTGTAGTAGGGATTTGGCTGTCATTCTACTAAGTTTATTCACTAATTGTTGAAAATAAGACAAAATAAGGACTCAAATCAAAAAGAAGGACATTTCCTAGCAATAAGGACAGTAATGTTTTCTAAGATAAAGTTCTTCAAAATAAGGACAAATCTTAGAAATAAGGACGGTATGGCAACTCTGGCAATATCCCTGGAATGGGGTGATTTAACGATTAGGTCCGTGTTGTGCACCGTCTTCCTGGCGTTCAATTAAAAAATGGTTTTCGATTTAGCCATTTACTCGACAAACCTCCTAAGAAACTCGAGTTGCTAAGCGATCTGTTTCCGACGGCCCTCCCTACTGTACACTTAGTTAATTACAAGCACTTTTGCAACTTTATGAGAATTCTGTAACTTTATGAGATGTTTTTCTTATTTTTGTATCACTCTGCGTTCCAACCTTCTAAAACAAACATGTTTTGATAACTACAATGCGATATCCGAATCATATTTTAAGTTATTCTTTTGCCCACGCGTAACCAAGCGCTGTACAACGCATCGTCTATTCAGTGGTTCCCAACCTGGGGGTCGCGACCCCCAAGGGGGTCGCAGAGCATTTTATAGGGGGTCGCGAAGCTGTTGCTCATGCAACAACAAAAGTGAATGTAAGTAGGACGAGGTACCGGTCCGCTAGTAGTATGTGCCAGGCTACGTTTACATGGCGTTTCATTGCGCCAGAAATGATAATTTTCCGTTTCGGTTCGGTTAGTCTGCCAGACTCGTAGTCTGTTTGCATGTGATGATCGAAATGAGATTCGTGCCAGTCTGGATTTCATGTCGGTAGTTTGAGCAGAAATGAAACCGAAATGAAGCGGTTGCGGGTGATGTAAACACACCGCAATGAGATCCTAGCAACGAGATTAGCCCTAGTGCTAGTAGTTTGTGGTCTGTTTAGGTATTTATTTGTAGTGTAGGAGAAAGAGAGAAGTTGAACATTACATCAGTGTAATAGCTTTGTGTTTTTGAAATCATAATGATAAGCTTAGATATTTTCAATTGGGACTGAAATGCTGGTTGTTTAATTTAAGTGAGCAATTAGCAATTGCGAACCAGCAATACAAAGTCACTCTCTCAATTTTGGTGTGAAATGTATGATTCATACCCACAGATTTCTAAGCTGGCTTTTCAAGTAGGCCTATTACTGCCCTTCGCTACGACGTATCTAAGTGAGAGTGGTTTTTCAGCTCTTCTGCATATGAAAACGGAAAGAAATAGAATAGATGTGGAAGACGACATGAGACTGGCTCTATCTAGCACGCAACCTCGAATTTCACGGTTAGCTGCAGACCTACAAGGTCAACCATCGCATTGATTTGTCAATAAATGCAAGAAAAACATTTTTAGTGCTGCCTTTTGTTGTATTATTTGTTAATAGTATACTTGCATTTAGGAAAAAATATAAGTGGGGGTCGCGGTACCTACGAATTTTTTTTTAAAGGGGGTCGCCAAGACAAAAAGGTTGGGAACCACTGGTCTATATGCTGCGCAAGGCTAGTTTTCGTCTAAAAAGACCCAGTTGTACCGCCGCTAGTGGTTTCGTGGTATCCTGTCGCACAACCCCAGTTGATTCGACCCTTTTAGATATGCTATCAAAAAACACTGAGTGGAATGTTAGTGGTATGATTGAGTAGAATGAAAGTTAGGGTTGTTTGTTTACTTTAGGCTACAAATGCAAACCATTTCCTACCTAAACTTTCACACTTTTCACACAAATTGCATGTTTGTAATGTGAAATCAAATGGATTATTTAATTATCATATATGTTTATAGGCTGGCTAAGTATTACACGATCTTTCGATTAAGCTTCAGGCACAGCAGGAAAGGTGTAATTTGATGTCATATCAGAAAGTAACGAAAAAATTTTCATGTAACGATAGGCTATAGTAAAATAGTAGGCCATATCTTATCAACACTCAGAACTAACCGAATGTTTCCATTTTTAAGAAAGCACTTTTATTTGTGATGTTAATTTAGACAACTTACTGTAATACGCTTCAGAAGAAAAAAAGCACACACGCAAATTGTTAGAAAGCTGCGCGGATAAAATTGACAGTGATGGTAGTTATCAATGAATCAGCAAACTTTGTTAAAAAATATTAACCTATCCTTCTACTTCCAAATGCAACAATATGTTTACAATTTGGTCTTCTATTTAAGGTGGCTGTAGGCCTACTACAATGAGGAATTAGCAACAAAATGATGTGGTATCATTTCTGCAGTCCATGTGCGTCAGATTAGTTCATATCACAAAAGTTCATACTTTCTTGGAATTTTGTGATTAACAAAAACCTGCTTTAATTCCCAAGATAACAACTCTTGAATTAACAATTTTTTGAGAAAGGTTAGCCTTCTAGTTTATGTCAACCATGCAATGACTACTGACTACCATGGTTTGAGGAAAAGGCAGTTTAAAAACCACGTAGACCAGGGGCG
The DNA here is from genome assembly GCF_918807975.1 of Aplidium turbinatum. NCBI lineage: Eukaryota > Metazoa > Chordata > Ascidiacea > Aplousobranchia > Polyclinidae > Aplidium > Aplidium turbinatum. Next base: position 26,304,210 of record NC_137475.1, on the reverse strand, counting down.
TCCAACCCGTGGCCCGCGAGAAGGTTCTGAGTGGCCCGCGTGATATTTTTCGAAATGACAGATATTATATAATCAACTCAATCGCCAACGTAATTTATGGCGAACTTACATTCCGATAAATTGGCATTTATTGTTTGTAGTCCGGCAGAAGTATGACTGAACCTGGAAATTTTATGCAAAGTTTTTTTTTTTATTGATTTTGGTAGCCTAGAGTCTACTCTTTCAGAATCTGCCGGGTGCACTCCGCGCATCCTTGAGCGTTTTGAGAAATTCAAGATGGCGTCCAAAATGGCTGCCGTTTCAGATAACTCCCTATAACTCAGTTAGTATTTGACCTAGGATGATAATTTTGGTGTCTAACCATATGTTTTGGGGGGCAAGGAATACATTGAAACTATTTATTTGACTGGTTGGGGATTGCATCATGTAGAAATGCAATATTGCCGCCAATAGGGCTGCCATATTAAAAAATTCAAGCAAAAACAAACAAATTCACTTGTATTTGGTCTAGAATGACAATTTTGGTGTCTATCCATATGTTTCGTTGACAAGGAATCCATTTAAGGGATTAAGACAGTTACATATGAATTACATCGCAGGAAAATCCAAAATGGCTGCTGATATATTTGCTGAATACTTATAGAAAATCATTATTTTTGCGACTTTTGCTTGTGAAATACCATCTAACATATAACATCACTCACAAATGTAACCATTAGCTATCATAAATGTTACCATTAGTAATGTACAAGCCTCTCTCACAGTCACAAGACAGTCAGTTGTGGTTATCATCTCGTCATTAAGTCACCTAGTCCATAAATCTGTGATGTTGTCCAATTGAATTAAAATGCTAAGTAAGAGTCTGGCTGAAACCTGCAACATAACACGCACAGAATATTGCACATTTCAAACCATCCCTTGTGCAGCTGCAAGAAAGCGTTTTGCAGGGGTTGTCACTCTTGCATCCACATCTGATCATGACAGTTTCTGGGGTGAGTTCAACATTTGCGGGAAGGAGGACCGGTTGTAGCGTTTTAAGTGTCGAGTCTTTCACCCATCCGTACATTTCTGCATCAAGTTCGGGCGGATTGCTGTCTTCCAGTGAACGCCACACAATGACTTGGTGATGGGCCCTTCTTACATTCTCTTTAAAGGCCTCACTTGTAGGAGGAAGAGAACAAAGTTTTGGTGGTACCGCGGAGGCCCGACCCGTTTTGAATGCCCATATCCTCCAGCGTGCTTCGGACATTGATTTACTCGTAGTATATTGACCGTAACAGGCTGACATGAATGTGGTTGCCTGCGCAATCACTGATTCTACGGGAGAATCAATGACCCCTAAAAGTGACAGTGAGTGACCATCTTTCAGAACCTTCAATGCAGTACCTTTGCCAACCCCACAGCAGCATGCTACAGTATCACATCCAGTAAGAGCATGGGCTGGCAGGAGTTCATTCACAAAAGACACATGCTTCTCTACGGTTTTTCCAATGTCAATGACTGTTCGTTCCTTAATTGGTGATTCCATGGTGATACAATTTTTCATGCTTCCAACGTGATAATAATGAAGCAAGAGAATGAAAACGTCAGTGTCATCGGATATCACAGTTATACCACTCTCTTCATTATTTCGAGCAGACAGCATCACCTGTTGGACAATGATATTGTCCGCTTCCTCATGACTACTTGAAAGGTCCGTCCTTCTGATCACTACACCACCATGGCTGATCTCAAATGGGGCAATGTCCTCAACAATCACTATCAACTTGTGAGTTTGGGTGTATTCATGGAATGACTCGTCTTCAATCAGAAGTTTGACAATCAGGTTTATCAACTGCTTCTTGTTTTCGATCACCGTCAATACAGTCTTTTGAGGTGGTAACTTGGTGTTCAACTGCAGCTCGTGGACTCTGCTAACTCCAGTGGCCTTAGCACTTCTGGTGACTCTCTTAGTACTGTAATCGTAGTACCGATCGAACACTAGGTGAACGTCCCCAACTTTTAGTCTCTTGGCAATGGCGTGTTTCAAGTTGTTTACGTAGTCTGTAGTGGTGCCCTCTGCAGGCCAATAAATCACCCAGAGTAGGGGCTGAACCATCAATCACAACTACTGAAGTGTCACTTGCTGTTGTCCGAGCAGATACCTCAACCTGAAACTGTCGCTTTAAGGAAGACTTTGATGTTGCAGCTCTCATTTCTTCTGTGGGGTCAAACATAGACGTTGGTACTGGGGCCACTTCGTAGGATAGGACATCTTTTATGTCAACATCACGCCCACTAGCCTGTTGGCCTATGACCCTGGAGTAGGTGACATTCATGTCGTACACTTTACTACCTTCCACATTCACATGTTTCTTTGTAGCCATCATGGTAGTCATGGTCTTGTGAATTGTTTCATGTAAGCCATCAGGTAAATTCTCTCCAAATTCGCACATCTGTTTGAATCCTTTCTGCACAGCCTCCTGCACATTCACTGCCGGGGTTCCATGTTGACCAGTTGCAATGTTCACTAGATCCTCTGGATGTTTCTCGGGATCAAGTGGATCCATACATTTTTAAAGCTTCGTCCTTATGGCTTCTCGGTCCTTGTTGTCATTCTTTATCCGTGCCTTCTTTTCTTCCTTATGCCCACTTCCCTGGTCTCCAGAATCTCCAAGCATTTCGCCCAGAACAGCCTCCACAGTACTACATGTATGAAGACTCAATGCCCAGATCTTGAGCGTGTCCGGCTTCAAGGTTATTCCTATGATGCCATTTGGGGCATGGCCATATCTCATGAAAGTAGTTTCTATAAACATATCACTCCATAGGCCATTCTATAGTCCGCGTAGGTGCCTCATCACATGCTCCCCTTTCATGAACCGGACTAGTACCTCTTCTGGGAGGGATTTCATTGCCCTTAGGTTGCACATCCTATACCTTGCATAGGCTAATGCACATGACCAGTGGCAAAGAAATAGGGAAGCATTTGTTTGCATGCCTCAAGATCCAACAGCCGATCAGAGACCCGATGCAGTCTATGAAACTCATCAAAAAGTGCATACCACCCAAGCGCGGGATGACATCTGAAAACCTTTCTGGGTAAGCCCACTTCACATGTAATGCAACTTTATATAGTTGTAAGTCACAGGTAAATAACACAAACTTTTGGTCAGCATTATGTGTCACCTTTTGAGCTTCCACCATTGTTGTCATTATTGTATCTGGGTGGGATGGCACAGGATCAACCAAAGGCAGGTATGCCGTCTTAGTCTTAGGTGTTCTGTTTGGCCTTGATTGCGTGTAAGAGCTGTGTTGTAGCCATTGTATTCGGGACAATTCTGTTTCTGAACATCCTGAAAGAAGGCGAAGTCAGTTTCGTCCGCTCTTTGTTTTAGAGTAGCCTGTTGCGTAAGTAACTTGAGTGAGAGAACTGTTCTAACAGCAACACTCTCGGGCATTTTTGGTTTCTTGGAACCATTGTATCTCTGTATAGTGACATCACATTCTATTGCCTCCGACATCTCCTCCTTTGAAATTCGTGGGATTGTCTCTCTATGGTATCGATCATCATCAGATGGTGATTCAGGATGTGTAACCAGACCAGCTAACGAGTGGGTGGAAAGTTTTCCATTTTGCGACGAGATTTCAGCATCAAAAGTATCGACAACTACTTGTACCAAACAGTCTGATGCATCAGATATGCCAAGACAGGATCGTTCCATTGTTGCAGCTTGCAGCTTTCACAGCTGAACGCTTAAAGCGTAATACCTCGTTATAAGAACACTTTCTTACTTCTCTACTTACTTTTCTTATACTTATTTCTTTATACTTATTTCTTTATACTTATTATACGATATTTCTTACAGGCCTGCTGAGACGCAAGTTCGCACTTATCAGTCAAAAAGCAAAGTGATTACGTAGCATAGTGGGAGTTCGAGATTAAGAAATTTACAGTAAGTATATATCAGGCAAATATATCAGCAGCCATTTTGGATTTTGCTGGGATATAATTTATATGCAAATGTTTTAATCCCTTAAATGGATTCCTTGTCAACGAAACATATGGATAGACACCAAAATTATCATTCTAGACCAAATACAAGTGAATTTGTTTGTTTTTGTTTGAATTTTGTAATATGGCAGCCCTATTGGCGGCATTATTGCATTTCTACCTGATGCAATCCCCAACCAGTCAAATAAATAGTTTCAATGTATTCCTTTCCCATCAAAACATATGGTTAGACACCAAAATTATCATCCTAGGTCAAATACTAACTGAGTTATAGGGAGTTATCTGAAGCGGCAGCCATTTTGGACGCCATCTTGAATTTCTCAAAACGCTCAAGGATGCGCGGAGTGCACCCGGCAGATTCTGAAAGAGTAGACTCTAGGCTACCAAAATCAATAAAAAAAAAAACTTTGCATAAAATTTCCAGGTTCAGCCAAAAAATTGGATTTGGCAACCGGACTATTGCTTTCTTTCTCTATTACTCTATAATCCCTGGTGCATGGGGTGCTCAACTGTTCAAGTTAATTTTATTGTATCACAATGCATATTGTTACGCATCACATTTTCCACATTGTTACGTCCACCCTTTTCCACACAATAGTACTGGTGCTTCAAGAGTCAGTCAATCAGCAATATTTCTTGCTTTTAGCGAGAGAAGTTCAAAACTTTCTATTGCTAGAATTTTACAAAAAAAAATTGTTTCTTAAGAAAAAGATCAGAGGATTCATAGATTGGCAGTTTTCGTGACATCATTATTCGGCAGCACTTACTTCTGCGAGCAAGTTTTTCGTGGATGAACCTAGGGACAGGCGGACAATACATTACGGGACGCGCAACTCCGCTGTTCCGGCAACATCAGAAGGGTCAATTGCCAATTTGACATTTTTTACGCTTTGCTGCTGGCTTGCTTTCAACTAAAAACCTTAAACCACTTTAAAACCAACTTCACTCTTCTTATATAACCCATAAAATGTACAAACACATTTCTAAGATTAGAATTTGGGTGTGAGGGTTTTAATTAGAAATTATCAGACAGTCATTTTTAGATTACAAATTAGCAGTAAATACTCAAGTGGCCCGTGCAACCATTCGTAAACTACATGTGGCCCTTTGGCCAAAAAGGTTGGACCCCCCTGACGTAGACCAATTGCCTTAATACAGCCTTACTTGATTAAGCCAACTTAAAACAAACAATCTAAAATCAAAAAGAAATTTGTTTAGGCTATATAGGCTACGACAGTAGGATTATTGCTTAAGAGCAACGTAAGCCTATCTGACAAAGTTGATTGGTTCCTGAAGAAATAAACCACTGCTGGTGCTACTGCATTCCGTAATTAAACTTCTCGTCGTGCATCTACATTTTACATACTGTCGATGAGTTGGAATAGTGACAATAACTTGTGGGCGTTGAATAAAAGTGAGTTTATATCAGTCCAGAAATGACGAAACCAAAAATCCGAACTATATTGATTAACAACGGACCCAACGAGTAGCCTTAGAGGTGTGCAATTTCAACAAAACACAATGATGTGGATGTGTTTGCATTAATCTGACCTTGCAAATACACCGTGAATGAAGTTACTTTTTATGTATTAGAGAGGGCGGTCGCCCCAATCGCCTCCTTCCTCAGGATTCGCCACTAGTATTGACTCAAATCTGTGGCTAATCAATGTTCACGAAGCACATTCAATGAAATGCTGTAAATTCAAGCAACATCTCTTTGGGTAAAAATTAAAATTTCTGCAAACAGCAGAAATTGAAACTGCAAATCTCATTGATTGCCCTTGTAAGTTTAATTCATTGCAAGAAAAGCAAAGTAAACTACTCGTATCAACTTTCAAAAAAGACTTTTCTATGATAATCCGACAAAACTAGTGAACCAATGCAAACTTCATATAACGTAATAATTAGTGTTGGGTGAAACTGCAACTCCTAACATAGGGAATTATGTAGCATTGACGCATCAGGATTTTCGCACATTGTAGATTGCATATGAAGCTGCTGCACACACAAATTTGTGTAATCACGACACGGAACTTCATTGAAATAAATAAGTTCAAAAATAGAAGTATATTCTTTGCAATTTATTGAATATTTTGTTTCATACTTTTTCTTTGAAATATCTCTGAAAAGATTTTCTCTCTGCATCTATTTATTTCTAGAAAAATAATAAAGTTATAAACTTCGCTTTCCAATCTGAACTTATTACGACAAGCGAAGCGAACTAATGAAACGATCAAAGCGACGACACAGGCTTGCGCACAATCAAACCGAAGTCCAAAGCTCGCTTGGGAATAAGAGGATTGCTGGCATTATATTTCATCAACTAACATGCCTCAGTCAATAGAGCATTTATAGCGACATGAATAAGAATCGGTTCAAAAAGCACTTATTTGACTATCACGTATTAGAAGAATATAGTTAAATGATTTTTCTGAAATACATTTCCGTGCTTCCATTTTTTAATTTAAAAGTTGAAAACGGTTTCAACCTCCATAAAATCATTCGTTGTTAACGACAACTGATTGGAAAATATATGAGCTCGTAAGTAATACGCGTAATGTCATTTATAAATAACAAATGATCCCATCTCTCTATAGGCCAGGAACAGCTGGCTGCCGGTTCCAACTTTGTCTGGTTTTCTTTCGAGACTCTGCAAGTAAACCAGGTACATGATATCTCAAACAGAAATGTTAAATGGTTTTTACATATTAACAACGTATCTAGACAACTTAGCAACATAAGAATAATAATCAAAGTATTGAGAGATGCTGCTTAGAAGTTGTTAAATGCCACATAATGTTGACTTGAATTTCTTGTTTTGTTTCGAAAAGTCTGAGCTCTACGTCGCTTTAAAACGTAATTACACCGTCCCATCCATAGTTATTGAAATAAAAAAACAAGGCTAGTAGCGGGCAATAAAATATTTTTGTGAAGAACTAATTTATAGGAAAATGGTGACTGATGACTTTTTACAGGATTAATGTTTTTGAAGTTAGATACCTTTCCTGTCAAATCCTGTCGCAATACTTTTTGCCTTCACAAAGTTAGACTACCCCAAGACTTCTCAAAGTAGCCTATAGTTCGTAAATTTTTTTCCGGTGGATAATCAACCTATCCCGAGAAATGAGTAATAGATCGAAAGAGAGTTTTTTTGGTTTTGATGGCAATGGTTACAATAAACTTTCCTGTTGTAATCATGTTCTTAGTTTGCTTTTGGGATTATAGAACAGAAAATGAACAAAATCGCGTGTCAGTTGTCACTTCTATACGCGCTCCTTTTGTATTTTTTGGAAATTCGTAAAAAATCGCTTTTTCTATGAAAACGGTTGCTGGATATTGCTTTACGGTTAATATCGAAAGAGTATCCTAGAGGCTAAATCAGAGTCGGCCCATGGCAATTCAGGAGATGTTTTTATTTTGCTTGACAACCTTGCTTGAAACTAACTATTTTTTGCTAGTTTAAAAACAAATAATAAAACAAAAAGAAAGGAGTAACAGACAATAGTTTTGTGAATATAGCTTACTATAACGGCGTTATATCAATACACTATATCGGTTTTCATTTTTTGGTTAATTTCAAAACCATTAATCGATAAGATATTGCTAATAAAAAGAAACTATTTGCCTCCAAATGACATATCAGTGTTGTAGTGAGACATGATTTGTCGAGACCGAGATTCATATTTCTCTGATGTCGAAAGTTGTTCCGTTCTTTTCCAACCTCTGTGTTATTATACTCGCCACAAAATCAACCAACTAATCAATCCGTAGTCCGCTTTATCGCAACTTCTTTATTATTTCTGAACCCAAATTTCTTCTAAATCTTAATTGTTTCCCACTACAAATACTGCATAGTATCTCTATTTCACTGCTACGTCAGATAAATATATGCAATAGGGTCACAATTAATTGTGACCCTATTACGCAACAGAAAATCTTTCTTCTTGATGCTTGACCTCACGCACTAATCCGTTCACCGCAATCTGATTGGGTCATTTCAATAAAGGATTAAGAATTCCGCAACAAAAGTATCTGCCGTATGTATTCATTATAGTTTCGTCTTTTGTATTTCCAGATATCTCGACGTAAAAATCGAAACACTGAAGGGCCGAGACCAGACTGAGTCGCAAGAGCGGCGACACTACAGTACATCAGTGTATCGTATCAAGGCTGCTCATACGGTAATTTAGTTAGGTTATTATCTCTACAGTTTGTGTTATTTTGCATTATCAAAAAATATATATATTGTGATGCTTATGCTGATACTTACTACAACAATGCATATTGCTTAAAAAAAAGAAATATGTGATGATAGGTATCAAACTCACAAAATGCTCGGTATCAACGCTCGGTTACATGTTCTATAATGAAAATCGTATCAACACACAATTTTTTTTATTTATTCATTTAATTGCTTCAGATATGCATACATGTTACTCATCCATATGTGGTTAAATGGAAACAAAATAAGTAAATGCACGTAAGCTACAGAGTAACAACTACAGACATAAGCATAGGGAGAGCAAGAGAACATCGCTGGACTGTGAACCTTTACTACTATACTATGAATCAGGCCCGGATTTAGCTGATGGGGGGCCCGGGGCATTTTTAGAACGAGAGTAACCGTGGAAAAAAAATTTTCCACCTCTACGTCTACAGTAGCATTAATGCAGCACTGCACAGCATTTTGCAAAAACTTCAAAGGCTGAAAGAAAAAAACAATAATAACACAAAATCACATTTTTCCACATCGGAGGCCCTTCAAAAGGGGGGCCAGGGCACCTGCATTCTCTGCTCCCCCCTAAATCTGGGCCTGCTATGAATACATTTCAATCTTATTTGTACAACAATTTACAAGCAACATCATAAAATTTCAATTTCATATAAACATCAGCTATTAGCAGAAAATTAATCAGGCCACGGTATTTTCAGAATTTGAGCTACGTAACACAATTTATATAGTTTTTTTCTCAACAGAACTAGGTGAGTGCTTACACTTTCCTATCAACGTAAACCAAATACACGTCCTATATGCCTTGTTTTAGGCAACTTTAAACTGTTTTTTTTTCATGTATTGGGGACATCGGTCCTTTTTTGTAAGTTATAAGGAGGCATCAGGGCCCACAAGAAGGGTGACAACCAGTGTAATGCACCGGGGCCCGGTGAGTTCAAGGGGGCCGGACAAAATGTCTAAATTCACGCAATAAAAATATTGATTTCAACGATTTTGCATAAAATATTGATTTTATATTAGTTCCGTATGTCAAACAGGGCCCCCTTATGGGTAGCCTAAGCTATGCCCTTTTTTAAAATTACAGAATTTTCAATTTTTTGAGTTTAGGGGGGGCCCGACAAAATGTTTAAATTTGCGTGCTCAGGTCGATTTTGCATGAAATATTGTTTTTTATATGAATATTAGTTTTGTATTTTGAATGGGCCCCCTCATGGGTATGCCCTTTTTTATAACAACAAAATTTTAATATTTTTGCGTTTAGGGGGCCAATAAAATGTTTAAATTTGCGTGTTAAGGTCAATTTTGCATAAAATGTTTTTTATATTTTGAAGTTGGTATTTCTTATATGAAGTTGGTATTTCTTATGTGAAGTTGGTATTTCTTAATGTCATGAACAATAGCAATGCATTCATCCTAAGTTTGCTGCCCTAGTCTCTGCAGATTTCAAGGTCAGAAATGGTATTGTATGTTAATGTAAAGCTGTAAGCACACATATGCAATGCTATGTCAACCATGTCGGATAGTATTGCAATTTTTATCTTCGAAATGGCTGATTTTACCCACTTGTTGCCATGGTTACAATCAGGTGTTGCCAGAGTTAGGAAGGGTTAGAGTTAGGAAAGGTTAGGGTTTTGATCTTTGCCTAGGACTAAAAAAAACATCCAATATAGCCTACAAGTTTTTGTTTTCAACAGCTATAAACTTTTCCTCAAATTAGGGCAGAATTCCATATCTGACAACGCTTTTGAGGCTATATTTACACTATGTAGTGTTTTAGCATTTTACAGCATTTTATCTTTGTGTATAACTAGTGTGTATTTGTGAATTTAAAGTTATATTTACAATAGTGCATTGTTTGTGAAATAATGGAGTATTAATACTTTAACCTAATTTATCCTTTGTAAGAAAGCGCACCGCAAATTTTGCTTGTGATTGGTGAGATATCACGCGACATGTCGCGCTGGGGGGCCCGGCAGCAACATCTGCACCGGGCCCGGCAGGGTTCTTGGAGGCCCTGGGAGGCATGCAGGGAGTTCGAAATACAGCTCGTTTTACGTCCACACTACAATGTTTATCAAACAAATTCACGTATTAACTGTATAGTACAAAGCTCTGTTTGTCTATTTACATCACTATCGTCACACAACATGTTAACAATAATATATATAAGCACACCAAGATATTTGGTTGACTGCGCAGATTCAACGTGTTTACCTTGAAGCGCCACAACAGAATCATACTGCACGTTTGTGCGGTATTGCTAAAGCAAATGCAGGATGTCTTTGATACATTAAACATCATGGCATGACACTTGGTATATTCGGAGCAAACTGTCAAAATATTTTGGAGACCTTTCAAACTTCGGGAAAAACAACATTTATCGTCAGCTTCATGAGATTGTTTAATACGCACGACCGAAGTAACAGCCTATTGATAATGAATTTGGTCACTTTATCAATTCATCTACACTTAGCCTACAGTAAGAATAAACAGCAAAAAAATTAGGGCTTAGGATTCCAATCTGTTTAATTCCATAAGTAACTGTAAATTAATTAGAGTAGACCCCTATTGTATTTGTATTTGCTGATTGCGGAACCAGTAACTTTAATAATCGCCCAATACACACGATGGAACGTTAAGTGAAAGTAACTTGCAAATAGCGTATAGGCTATTGATTGACTCTGTCAAATGCCTTTGGCGAGCCTAAAAATGTGGAAAATACTGGGGTATTTCGTTTATTGTGATGAGAGATAGATTGCTTCAACAATAGTATACACATATCTGTACTATGTTTTGTTTTGAATCCACACTGGTTGTCACAAGTGGAAACATATTTCTCAACTAACATCAAAATAATTCACTCAATAATTTTATATACTACACTCGCTAAAGCCGTAGGCCTGTAATTATTCCTGTCTTGGATATTATCATTTTTCTTCTCAACCAATGTCACTATTACAGCGGAGCTGGGCACCGGCTACTCTAAAAGTAGCGCGTTAACGCTCCCGGTACAATGTGTTGAAATAGCGGGGTCCGCTACTCGCTACCTGTCGATGAAAAGTAACGCGCTACCGCTCCCGCTATTTGCATCAAACGTAGAGCGGGCTCTAGCTACTTCTACGTGCTATTTTTATCTTGGGCTGATACTAAAAAGCTCTATTCAAGTAGCTGGTGGAGTTGAAATGACCTTCTTGAAAGCGAATGATATCACGTTTGAGTACCACATTCGTTTGCACTGTCATTTCAACGTGTTTATGGAAAACACGTTCTAGGTGAAATTTTATTTTTATGCTCCAGTTTTTTCATCAAAAATCTTTAAAGACGAATAATTTTCCCCACTTGCAACTGGGAAGTAGCGGAAGTACAACTAAAGCCAATAGAGCGCCTATCCGCTACATTAGGAAAAAATAGTGTCGTTAGTCGCTACTGCAGCTGCTATTCTAACAAAAATGTGGCGCCGCTATCAAAATTGGGCACTACTGCTCACCTCTGCTATTACCGTATTTAAGGCATTTTGAAGGTAAGAAGCTATGCATCAGACACATACTGTATTGTAAAGATTGCATAAAACATTATAAATCACCGGAAGTTCGTACATAATGTGTTCAGCCAGTATAACATGTGTACCGTCAATCCAAACAGCTCGATTGAATGATTAGTAACCCCAGATTATCTGTACCATCACTGGTGTGCAGAATCACGCTCAAATGTGGTGTGCAGAAGTCACCAATGTGGTGTGCAGAGGTGGGCAATAGCGCGCTACTTTTTTGGTAAAAGTAGCGGTAGCGGCGCTACTTTTTAGTTGGAGTAGCGGCTGCATTGGCGGCGCTATTTTTTTCCAAAGTAGCGGTAGCGGGAGAGGCGCTACTTTTTTTTAGTCGCACTCCCGCTACCCGCTACTTTTTAATTTAAAGTGAAAAAAATACTCGTTTTTTTGGTAACGCTGGCGTGGTCAAGCAGCTATGTTATATAGCTTATAGCCTATATAATCAGTTTGATTGCAAAGTTTCGGTCTTTTGGGAATCTTGTTTTCTGGTGTGGAGCTACGGTCCTGCGATCAAGATATGAAATCGATAATTGGCGACATCCCGTGAAACGTTGGTGCAGAAGGAAACAGCAATTGTGGACGCCTTTTTTTCGGACGGAGCAAGTCCTTGAGCTTTTCGAATATTGAGTTAAAACATCTGTTCATTAAATACAACACCCCCATTCCTTCCAGTGCTGCGTTAGAGAGACTTTTCTCTGTTGGAAAAGATGTGCTTTACTGCTTAAGCCAAAATGGGCAGGACCTAGTGACTCTCATTTTGAGATGCTCTTGTTTTTGAAAGATGCGTAACAATAAATTTCCCTTAGAATGTGTTTTCTATAACGACGTTAAAATGACAGTGTAAACGAATGATAACATTCGTTTTCAAGGTCATTTTCGCGTCACTAAGAACTTGAAGAGTGTTTCCTAGTGTCATTTTAGACAAAAGTAGCGGAAGAAGTAGCGGTAGCGCGCTCTACTTTGGTCCGATTAGCGGTAGCGGGTAGCGCGCTACTTTTGTAAATTGGTAGCGGGTAGCGATAGCGCGCTCTATTTTGGTCCAAGTAGCGGTAGCGGATAGCGCGCTACTTTAAAAGTAGCGGGTGCCCACCTCTGGTGGTGTGTTGGACTGCTTTCCACGTCTCTTCTGTCTAAAGTGAAGTAGCTCTTATGTGTGCGGCCTAGTTCTGCATCGAAACGCGCGTGATTACTGAAGGCAAGGAGTAGGCTATACGCTGTATAAAGGCAAGTAGGCTAGTATGGAATGCCAGGGCTGCCACAAGAGATTCAAAATTACTTTTCCAATACTCAGCTATATCTGATGCACCTGTTATACTATCAAAGTCGGTAGAGAGAAGGGGTTGCCATTGCAATTATTCATGCCATACCAAAAGTTTGTTTTTGATTTATTTAAGTAGTGATTCAGCCATAGCATCGGCTCAATGTTCGGTTTCATTCCTTTTGTATTTAGACAGTTCGCACAATCAGTAAGCTATTTGTAATTACAATACTGGTTCAGTCTCGTGATTTTGTTGAAAATTTGTTTCGTTAGGAGATCATTCTGGACAAATCTAGTCCTCTCCTGAAAGTAAAACACAAAGCTATAAAAACCTAAACTGACCTTTGAAGTAATCAAGCTAATGTGAAATGAGCCAAACAAATATATCCAATTAAATTCAAAGCACAAGATAACAAATACATTAGCCGTTCCTAATTTCATTATAAATATGGTTCAACAACAATTGGACAGTGTTAGATTGTAACAAATTCTTGCTTCGTATAAGCCTACTAACGAGCGGACCGTACCTATATCGGTTGTGGGGTGTGCTCCATTCTCTTCAGCGTGATTGCTTTATAAGTTATTTTATTTATTTCAAAACCTTTTGAAGTTTTGTCATGCATCTGTGTATTCTCCTCGTGTGTCTTCTCTAATTCGCCATCGATATTTTTATCATCACCACTCTCTTGAAAATTGCTGTTTGGTGTAGCTTCGATTTCTTCGCCGGATTGTGTATCCTCTCTACCTTGTCTTAAACTTAGTTTTGGTACATCAACATTGTCGTCCAGATATGGAACACTTGCAGCATTTTGTACACTTGTATCATCACTATAGATGTTTTGTTTAACATTGTTCGACGTAGCATTTTCGTTCTAAACAGTAAATATATTCCCTTTAGTAATTAAGTAGTTCGGTAATATTGCGTTAAGTCAAATGGATGAATTGTGGGAGTTAAAAGTATTAAAATAAAGGCTTTAAATCAATAACTCTGAACTTATTTATACTTAAAATTAACTTATTGTTTCGCTGGAAATTAGAGGCTTTCTTAGCGCCGTTTTCAAATGTTTTAGTTAGAAACGACTGGTCACTCTTAATCAGCCATGCTGCTTTTCAGAGCTTTGTTTGACCCAAAGGCAAAGCACAGAACGCATTGTGAAATGTTGGTCATGCTTTCATCAAGAATTAATGTGAAGTTATAACTGCAGGAAATCTGGAATATTTTTCTTCCCGGTCAAAAACACCTTTAACACATACAGAAAATCCTTGAATACTGTACATATAACATAAAATTGGTTCCAAAAGTGTGTACTCAAATACAGTGAAACCAATTTGCGAGCACTAAAGTAAACAAACAATGTAATTTGCTTTGCAGACTTTCCCAGAGAAAAGTTGAGAGAGTTAGTTTGTTGTTCATTTCATATTTAACGTTGAGATACTTTTATTCAACATCATGTTTAATTAACTCTGACCTGTATTGTGAAGTCTGTTTCTTTTTTCTTGATTCCCGTTCTGCTCTGCTGGATCCAAATGGATTCCTTAGATCTTCTTGTTTTCTCGATATCTTTTGGCTTCGTCTCAATTATGGCTTTTGAGTAACTAAAAAGTTGACATCATTCCAAGTAAACCAAGCGATACGGCAAGTTCGGGAGGAGGTATTAAAATTTATTCAACGCAAAAATTTTTAAGTGAAATGGACAATATAAAGTAAATAGTATTTAAATTCAATCGTGGCGATTCAATCATAAATATAAATCAATATTATTAAAATCCAAAAAGCTAAAAATGTTGCCAATAAGTTATGGGGGCCTTCTTCCAGACAATTTTGGCAATATTTATCTTACTATGGAGGCTTTGGGCCTATTTTGTAGTCCAATATTCTCTCGTTTTGCTTGGGACTAATAGGCTACTTTGTATTTGACTGAATTCACCGAATTAACAATTGCATTTTTGTCGAAGTTGCGACAAAGGTTGACGAATATTAACTTTTAAATCTTTATTTCATGGCCAAATCAAGGATTTCTTGCAGAACGGGATGTGAAACTGCTATCTTCATAAAGTAGGGTACATAAAACAATAGAGTTGCCAAGAGTTTTTTTAGCGCTAATGCTATTCTTGATTTACTCAAAAATAAATTAAAGTTTGTTTGTTAAAAAAAATCCAAAATTTGCAAACAACAAAATACCAAAAAAGCTTGCAGCTTTAATTGATCAACTCATCATTGCAATAGTGTTTAGAATTTTAAGTTGTTCAAAGCAATTAGGCTACAACCTGAAAAAATATAAACTATATAAATCTACCAAATAAGCTGCTGTTAGGCTACGCCGCATCATTCATCAGTTCATCTAAGGATGGCACATAGCGATCTATATGCATTACACAGACCTTGACAACTTGCGCACTGAAGGCGTGACTGAAGGGCGATGTAATTTTGATTTTGAAATCTCAGCTAAGTTTACATTATATCGTATTAAAATGATAGTTTTGAGAATCCAAATTGTCAAAGTGTGATCACTGAATTTCAGATCACTGCAAAATTCCTAATTTTACGTTGCAAAAGTGATTTTTTTTTTCTTAATTACCAGTGTTGCCAGACGCTTATTGGATTTCCAGCACAAGTGCCAAAATCTAGTTCGTTATTTGAATAGCAACAATAGACACAAAAACTATATTTATTAACTACTACTTAAGCTATCAACTTATACTAGCGATTTTGGCTACTAACAGATTGGCCTTCAGTCAAATTTTAAGCTGCACTTTGTCATGGCCTGTGTATAAAGGTTGCCATGACTGAGGTAGCATTACTGTACTGGATGACTAAAGTTATGGGTGTAATGCTTATTACAATTGTGATTTCTTTGCTACTTCCAAAAGGAAATTGGTTTAAAGTGATCAACACCATTGCTTTGATGAGTTTTCTTATTTTCGCATCCAAGCTTACACCGGATTGATCAGTTGACAAAAAAAATTTTTAGATTAGAGTTTTCCAAAGTGTGTGCCGAGTTTCTCAATTTGCGGCACACTGGTGTGCCGCAAGAGAGTCCCAGCTGTGCCGCTAAAGTCTGGTGATTGAACGTTGCAGCCGTAAAGCTGCAAAGTGTCGAATTACAGTAGTTTAGACTTCGAGCATTTTCTTTCGTGATAGACTATAGTAGATCGACAATTAACTGCGTAAATCAAATCACGTGATCATCAAACCACTCCCAACTAATATCAAGACCAGAATCAATAATATCTGTGCAAAAAGCAGGCACACTTTTTGCATTGCAGTAAGAGTAAACTATTTACCGGAATACATTGACAAAAAAAGTTAACTTCAAGTAAATTCTATTCTGTAGCATATAGCCTACATTGTACTTATTTAACGTAGCACTTTCCATCAACAAATTAGTGAAACGCAATTTTATTTTAAACATTGGCGTATAACTGTCAAAGTACCGTGACAGAGTCCAAAATTCTTGGTGTTCCGTTTTCCAAAAAAGTTTGAAAACTACTGGTCTATAAGATGTGTAGGCTATGTTTTTGGCTTCTAAGATTGAAACGTTTCTAAACTTTCTAAACCAAGAGTTTGCATAGTGTATTCACGCTATGATGAAGAGTAACTTCAAATTTCCGACGTCCAAAATTATTGCCCAATTTACGAAACCATGGTAATAAAACTTGCTCTGTTGCTCATTGCTCAAAAGTGTGTGTTTGTCATATTTTTTTATTAACTCACAGATCAGGAGAAACTTCTGTTTCATTATCGAGCAACTTCTTTGTAGCTTTACAACTATTTCTTTGTTCATTATTCAAGTCAGATGACTGGTTGTATGGTGGACCCTGCTTTGATAGTGGTCGTGTAATTCCTGCAATTTTTTTTCTCCTTTAGAAAAGAAATCACGACAAGTGAAAATAATAAAAATGCAGAAAATAAGACCAATGATCATGCGTTTTATACTTATGGTTGTTTTTAATTTTTTTATTGAAAAGTGAGATATTAGCAAACAATGCAGCTAAGGATTTGAAATCGCATGGGTTCGTAGGAATCGTAGCTTTCGAGAAAAGTGTTAAAAAGTTAAATCGCTTTCAATTGAAGCTGATAAAAGGCATACAGAGCATTTTTTCTTTACCAATGTTTTTTCAACCTTTGGCAGATAATGATTCGTATTTGAAACATCGTATTTAATTCTATGATTAAAAGAGTGATTGAGCCCAAAAAAAATTTAGTAGCGGCTACCAAAACAACCATTTCCACTGTATGTGCAGAAAATGCAGGCAGTTTTAAAATATTGTCTTAATGATTACTATGCCACTTTACCTTCCGTGTTCTCACAGAAGCTTCCACGCACAACTTCCGTATTTTCTATTCCCACTACAAAAATAAGTAATATCTTTGAAAGTCAACAAATAACAAATACATATCTAAATAATCTTGCTAAAGGTACGAATTCTTCACCGACCAATAAGTTTTTCTTATTTGATCTGTCAGTTTTCCGTTTTTACCGGTAAATAAAAGTGAAGATAATAATATTGTACTAGCTTATTAAATATACTAACCCGTTATATTTCCTTTTTGATGATGGATCAATGCAGCATCACACTAGTCGTGGATTAGAAGTTATATTTAGTTTTGTAATACAATTTTGGTAGAGAGGTGATTTTATTAACCATAGATAAACTCTTATCTGCTAAATGTCTTCACGTAATTTTTGGGTCATTGATTTGTGTTTTTCCCAGGCAATTAAGCGTCATATGATTTTACTTATCCTCTGCCTTGCCGTTTCAATTTCTTTCTTATGCGTTTCTTTTATCAATTGATTTTTGTGTATGTAGATCAAATTCTGTAATTTCAATTCATGAAGAACATCCGTCAGTTGGTTACTTGAAAAAGGCTAACATAAGTATGGCTGAAAACGTTTGTACTTTTTAGTTTATTTTTATGTTATTATGTTGAATGTCGTCTGGTTGTCGTCTGGTTGGTTAGGTTTGTCTATGTTTAGTTTTGGCAGTTTGATAACATTAAATTGACGGATAAATAGAATCACTTTTAGGCCTAATATTAATTGGGCGAAATCACCTTTGAGTTGTATTTTAACTTAGCAGAGTACAAGATAGCTTTAACATTAAGCAGTAAAGCTAACCAATGTTGCCCACTAACATAGTTGAGATTTAAGCAAGCATTACACAAAATACGAATAAAATACACCTTGACTCTTACTTTTGTTTTCCCAATCTCTGTCTCCAAACTGAGTCCTCGATAGTTCCGTTGACGCATGTGACATTGCAGTTTCAGGTGCTTCAAATACGCTTTTGATGCAGCTGAGTTTCACTGAAGGGACACAATCCACTGTTTCTTTGGTACCAGCAGGAGGAGGCTTTACAACATCGGACATTTCACTAGGAGCAGGCAAAATAGGATCTGATTGTACATCTGTGTTGTAGGTGGGAGACTTGCATGAACTGTAGTGGCTGGGGGATTGGTTGGTACGATAGAAGCTTGGTGACGAAGAAGAATTCGATCTGGAAGTTGATGTGTTAGGTTTTGCCATAGCAACACTTATGTTCGAGTACAATATTTCGTACAAAGCTTTGGCTTCGTTTAGGTCGAAACTGGGAATGTAATTCGGTTGTTCTCTAGTGCCAGCTGGAGGTGATCTGATAACATCTGTTGACATTCCATTTTCATTCACACTGATTGTAGAATCCTGGTTTGAAAACAGATCACTTTGCTGCAACACACGAATTCTTGTTTACCACATTGGTGATTACAAAATGATTATAAAACTTACTGCTTTGGTACTGGTTGTGCATGTTATTGTGGTGTAACTTTTAAACCAGAATTTAATCTGGTTATTTCCAAGCATTTCGCTGGAATTGGGAAGCCTTTAGTCGAAAGCTATTGTAGCTAACGATTTTGAACTCCTTTGGGCAACAATATAGTTGTAGATAACGTGTTTTTGGAGGATGCTTTTTGATTGAGAAACAAAACGCAACGATAGATCAATTGCAGTAGTTAAGTGCTGAGTCTACAAGAAAAAAACGCAAGATCAAGCGGCGCTTATTCGGCTCTCAGGGTGTGCACTTGAGCAACGGATTTTAAGGACTGCTCTCCCTTCAGCGGCACTTAATGAATAGACAACATAAATTTGTTGGTAAGGCCTTCAACGGCTGCAAGAGTGTTATTCCTACAGGAGGATGAGTTTCTCTCGTTGGACACCGGGGCCTAGGGTTCATCCTTTTACCACCCCGGGTGTCCTGGGAGTTGCGGTCTCTGGTTGTTGCCATTCGCTTCATAAATTTGAATTAACAGGACTCACCACCACACCACAAATACAACAAAATAACTTGGTTGCGTAAAAATTAGAACTTGTGGATTGTAAATGAAATTTAAAAGATTCTACAGAAACGTAACCGCAATAAAGCAGAAGTTGTGAAAATCTTACTCTGCTGTATGGACACACAAGTAAAGATTCTTACACAATTTTAGTTTCAAGTTGTTTGTGATGTTATGAAAGCAATCTATAATAATTTAGCAGTAGTAGTTTCGTCTGGTGTTTTTGCACTTGAAGCTTATTGTCTTTTAGTTAGTTTTTAAATACAGTATATATTCGCATTGGTAAACTGTGTTGAAACCATTGGGTAGTGCAGTCCATCGACAGTCTAACTGCTTTTTTCGCAATTTGGAAAGATTGATGTGTTTGATAAGTGGATGGATGAAGAGTGATAGCAGTTCTGGGCCCGGGCATGACGGGATGAAATTTTATTATAATTGATCCATTCCTTTCTATTGCATGTCGAGAAACCTAGGAGGGATAGCGTTAGATCGTTGATAATGTCTCTACTGTTTGGTCGAAATTTTTGTCCAATATTCTTTCTATTCGTGATTTAGATCATAGTTCTTGGTTGTTTGGTTGTAAAAGGAATGACGTGATTTTAGTCGATGGGTGTTTGCTTTTTGTTGAATTATGTCTTGTAATTATGAGTGACTCCAAGTTTTGCCAGTTTCTTGAAGTCTTTGGTTTAGTTTAGTCGGAATTTTTCCTCTTCTCAAATGTGGTGGGGGATTTCCGCTCATCATGGGTAGCCATTGTATGTAATGGGGCCGATTTGAGCGCTCCAGTGATTGTGCATATTGACTCCCGTGATCGAACGTCAACTTTTTCAGTGTGTGCACATGGTTCCTATACAGGACCACAGTATTCCACCACTGAATCACAGTGCTAGAATGAAAATGCGCAAGACGGTTTGAGAGCTTGACGTTTTGGACGTTCTTGGAGCTTGTTCCAGCTAGCTTTTTGACCAAAGAGTTTCTTGTTTTGAGTTTAGCTGTTATGTTTTGAAGATAGTTTTTGAAGTTAAGCTCCTGTCAAGTGTATAAAAAGATTTAGTTTTAGCTTAATAAAGATTTAGTTTCTCATCCAACCTTCTTTCACCTAAGCCCTATTTGATCTGTGCTTGATGTTGAAAACAAAAAATTACCAAAGTCAAGAATTCAGCTCACTGGTTTACCTGGTTGCTCTGTTCATCAGTGCAAATCATACACTAACTTCATCACTCACTCCGAAACAGAGTTGCTGAACAAATAGCCTAATTCGAAAACATGTCTCCGAGTAGCTGGAGATAACTGAGCCTGGTTGACAAAGAAAGATAGACAAATGCTTTTACCGTTTCAGGCATTGAGCTGATTTAGGAAAATTGTGTGGATTATTTACAATCTTTATATCTCAGTGGCCTAACTCACTTATTTAATTTGCAACGAAAATCAATAACGCTTTTTTCATTCTTAAACCAACATACTGTAGCCAGTGCCGGTCTTAGGGTATTTCGGGCCCTGTGCGGAATATGCTTTGCAGGCCCCAATGACAATGACCCAATTCAATAGCGTAGCTAGGTATTTTGAAAGGGGAGGGGGTGGTTTGACTGTCGGCGGCCGTTGCCTGATGGTGTGTTTGCCGAAGGCGACACCCAGCGGTAGGGGGTCTGGGGGACCTCTCCCAGAAAATTTTGAACAATTACTTTGAATTTGGGGTATTCTGAGAGCATGTTCAAAAAAAATTTGGATATGAATATTACTGTAAAATGGTGCTGTCCACTGTCAACAAAATCGAATTTCAACCTATTTCGTCCCCTGAAAAGATCGAGGAAATTTTGAAATGTTTGCGGCAACTCCGATCAGCGACTTCGGCTCTGTTGTTTTTTTCTCTCGGTCTTTTCAGGGTACGAAATATTCAGGGGACGAAATAGGTTGTGTCTCTATGTTTTCTTGTTGCTAATTCTTTTGTTGAATTTTTTCATTGAAAATTACAAAAATGACTGCATTTTCTGAGTAAATTGCGGGCCCCCTAATTTGCGGGCCCTGTGCGATCGCACGGTTTGCACACCTCAAAGACCGGCACTGCTGTAGCCTACCTTTGATATAACAGTTTTTGCCGAAGAAATTGCTCTGTTGTCCTCGTTGCTTTCTACGATCGATTTGTATCTGAACAAAATACAAGTTGTTTTTTGATAACCAAATGAAAGAAAGTGATAGCTATATTTTGATCTACTGTATGGCTTGCTGAATAAGTAATTTACAATAAAAAATAAACTAATGACATTTGTTTGAGATTTGCTACAGTGTTTTTTTTTACATTTGCTACTCGTGAACGAATCATTGTGGACTAATCAATATTGTTAAAGGCATGCTTACACTATGGTTTTGCCTAGCAAACGAAAACCTTGTTAGTTTTATTATGATGCACATCGTTTTCTAACAGTTTTTTTCTGTTGCTGGGCTATTAATGCTTTTTTGGCGGTTTAGTTTGCTCTCTATATGATCACGTCTTGGAATTTTAGCTGGAAAATTAAATTGCTAAGTCTCAAATCCCCACTGTGTTAGACCAGTAGCCTAACTGGAGAAGGAAATACAGTAATTAAACGTGATTTAAGCTAGCTTAGGAAATTAAAACTGCTGCAGACATCACAGTTGCTGAGTCTTAGCTAAGATGGGTTAGTCATAAGCTTCCTTAATTTTTCACTCTAAAGCCTGCAGTATTTGTGGAAACATAATCCTTTGCCGAGCTTTTCTCAAAATGTTGTAATACATTGCAACAATATCTGTCTTTCTACTGCACTAAAAATTATCAGCCAAGCACCAGCAACGCGCTGAAGAAATTTTTCACAACAACTGTAAATAGGATTAGTACATAAACAAAACTAATGCTCTTATGAAGGCTTTGCTTTAGTTTCTCGTA
Source organism: Aplidium turbinatum (assembly GCF_918807975.1). NCBI lineage: Eukaryota > Metazoa > Chordata > Ascidiacea > Aplousobranchia > Polyclinidae > Aplidium > Aplidium turbinatum. The sequence continues at coordinate 26,281,965 of NC_137475.1, read as the reverse complement.
GTGGAAACACCTTTTATACTCTTACCAAAAGTTTGCTGAACAATGCTTCTACAAAGTTTTCTTAGTGTTAACAGGACCTGTATTGTAAACAAACATTTTAAAAACAGAAAAAAAAATGAGTGGTCGAGAAACTGAACAATGCGATTTTAAAAGAGCCCAAGTCACGCTTTGATTGATCAGAAATTTTCAGTGGAATTGTAGGCCCATACCATGCGGTGGTCTATACGTTGTAACAACAAATGCAATAAATTTATGATTGGGTTATATGGTCTCAGTCTTGTTCTTTTCTGGTATTTATTCTGGTGTTGATTTGGTTGGGTTGAGTTTACTTTACTTTGGAACCAAGCTCCTTTTTATTTCAATAAACTACGAAATGCTTCTTTTCATGTTTTGTACACTCACTTTTGGAGTCGATCTTTGACTGATTCACCTCCTACCATTTCATCGTATACAGGTTCGCTTGATTTAAATAGTTCTGCATAAGAGGATGCTGTATTGCATAATACACAAAAGTGTTAAGATCCGTAAACTTTTGATCGCTAATAATGTTTTAACAACATTGAACCATATAAGAAATTGAGTGATACAGTGATATGCAATCAAATTTCAACAAATGGTAAACTACCGCATGGGTTAGGTTTACTGCAAGAACGTTAATCAAACAGTTTTTAATGTTTGTCACTGGCTGTAAAATGCTCAAATTAAGTAAAATCGTCTCAGATACAAATTCCGTACAAAAATTATTATCGGAATATTTGAAAGAATAAATTTCATATTATTGCAATTTCAACAAAAGCCTAGTTCTCAGAAAGAATGCTTTATACATGTCTCACATAGTAATGAATAGGCCAGATAGCCTAAGTAGGCTACAAACTTCATTACGAGAATGCCAAGCAAAGATGAAGCTAAGTTTCATAAGAAGATCCTGCCAAATATTGAAGTAGACCTATTCTAAGACGTATGTTTTAATTTTTGTTTTGTTTTTTTATGTGGTAACGGTAATTGATAACATTTTAAACTACATAAAAATAGACATTTAGGTATAAAAACAATAAAAACTATTAATACTACAAAAAGTGCTCAATACTAAGCAAAAAAGCAAAGCAGAGCTAATTAAATCAAATACAGTTATTACTATTTGAATCCTATACAGCTTGTTTCACCTTTAACGGATCATCAGAAGGGTAGAAATCTATTTGAATAAGACCCTTCTGATGATCCGTTAAAGGTGAAACAGGCTGTATAGGATTCAGATAGTAATACTGTAACTATATGTGACATTTAGGTATAAATATTTTTCTATTAATAATTGCCGTATAATTATCTATAGATTCCTATGATCAAACTTTACTCACAGTTGCTGTCATCATAAAGTTTGGTTTGAGCATCTTTCTGGCACGAAGATTTCTAAAATGCAGATAAATCAGGTCATATGAAGACGCATCAGAAAAAATGCAATATTGGGAGCATTGTTCAATTTGTTGGATATAATTTTCTTGCATTGATTAGTAAATAGCCAAAGATATCGGCAATCGGCATAGCTAAAGGCAGCAGAAATGACTTTTTCTTGCAATTTGGAGAGTTGTTGTGCACAGCAAAACAACAAAAACGATCCCCTGCATGTCAACCTACCCTACAACTCCCACAGCAGTTTGTAACTGCTAACGGAGCTGCAGTATTGTCTGAGAAAAGAAACCATTTGGAAACTGTGTCAAAAAAACAAAACTCGAAAGCAATGCTGCAACTATACAACATATGTGTGGGGGTCATATGCAAAATTTGAAAAATTATATTGCTATATGTTGGTGTTGGCAAAATATTTTCGTGCAAGGATTGAAACTTTCAATACATCTGCAAAAACGCCTTGTTGTTTTACCTTTTTATGTCCACAAATAAAATGTGTAACTACCTAAAATGACTGTTCTAATTTTGCACAATGGTTTCTTTCTCTTCTTTTTCTACTGACTGGACCTTATGTATGTGTAGCCGTAGCCCTATATCTACTTCTTTTTCTTTCTGCGTTGTTACTATAATTTGCAAGAGAAAAATTCAGCTATTTCACCATTTATCGGTCAATTGACTTGTATGGTAGTTCTAGGTATATTTATCACTTTTACAAAAAGTGCTTGGTGTACAGTAATGCGATTATCTTCATAGAGTAGGCTGTTCATACATAACAAGAGGATTAGACGGAATATCAGCTAATTATGTCGTCACTTGCAGAAAATATTGCAAAAACAAAATGCCCAAGACCGCCATCGTAATTCTAGGGTGAAGCGTAGAAGCGATTGTTGTGTCATTGTTTGTAACATAAGTCGCATGACAATAGGCTACTACGACAACACAGACTCGTTGTGTCAAACCTGGATGGCTGGTTATGGTATTTTTATAGTTTATGGTAATTTTCGGAATCAGTGTTTTTTTGCGTCCCAACTCTAGTTGTGATCGTACCAAATCCTGTGTAGGCGTAGCCTACTTGTAGCTTGTATCGCTTCAGTCTCTGTTCTGTGCACGTAGATACGCAGATAGTAAAAACAAAACGTGTCTAAAGCTACAACAAAAATAAATCTTACTCGCTATATTATATCTGCAGTAATTGTTAGTATGAAGACCGACTCTAAATATTTTTAAAAATCCAAGCAAGAAACTGATAGGCCTACACAAAGATAATATTGAAAAAATCAAGCTTGTATGTTTTTGAAAGTACATGATGACTAACCGAAATTTATTAAATAACTTCACAACATTTAATATTCCAAGCTTTGAAACAAGCACTGTGGGCTGCGTGGTCTAGCCTGCACGGTATTTGAAAGGACGTTTAAACTAAAAACATGCAACTTAGTTTCAACAAAACAAGCTTTCCCCTCCAGTTAATCTGACAAGCAGTAACGGATCAAGAAAAATTGTGGGGGAGGTCACCACAATTTAAACGACACAAAAATTCCAAGTGAAATAAACAATGCAAATGCTGGAATCCAAAAAAGTAAAAGGCTAATGAGAAATTTGGAAATTTTATCTTGTTTTGGTCGCTTTTTGTTTGAGGAACAAGATTTGATTTAAAATTGAAACTTTCAAATGTTATGTTTTGCATCACCACAGAAGATTTAAAACTTATTTTTATTGAAATTTGCCTGGTTTTGCATGCTGTAGGCTAGTAGCCTCTCACCATGTCACATAGCCACTCAGGGAAATTTCGAATATCCTTTCGCAGTGTCACCATCTTACCACATAGTTTAGTAGTTACACAAGGCACATTGTTCCTTATACGACACGTCTTATACGAAGTCGAAATAAGATAATTTATTTTTTGACTAGGTGAGTGAACAATATGTTTGATATTAGAATATTGCATTATTTTCTCAGTTTTGAGGAGCACAAACATTCACACTCCTTATATCTAATACTAAAAACGCTCCAATCTTTATTGTCGCTAGTAGGTCACGAAATGTGATTAAGTAAGCGAGAAAATTTGACAAAAGCCAACAAAATTTTCATAGTTTTGTCTTGGTTTTAGGGGGTAGGCCTACGTGACCGAGTGCCCTCCTGGATCCGTAACTGACAAGCAACAACGAGTTTATCAAGCTTATCAGACAATTAAGTTGCTCTCAAAATTACAAACATATGCAACGAAATAATGGAGTTACTTGCGTTGACCATTTTAAACCAGATTTTTCATGTAGGCTCTGTGCAATCATTTCCGGGGTGATAAGACTAACTTCCGTTCTGCTTTTATAGCGAGATTGTTTTTGCTCTTTCTCTCCAGTAGTTGTTGGTTTGTCTTCAAACCTAGAAAATAAAAAAGTTTCCTTCTGTTTTCAAGAATAAGCAATTTCCATGAAAAACAATAACCGCATAGCTTTGTTCGAAACACGGGACTAAACACTGCTAAGATAAAACGTTGAATGTCGAACGTCGTCAAACCCACAGCCAACCAGTGAAAGTAAAAATATCAGCATCCTCTCAAGCACATGTATCTCCACACACAGTGAAAATGGCATGACTTCACAACACCTTTATATTTAAAAAAAAAGAAAGTCTCAACGCTTCAGTGTATCGTTCAAAACTAATAAAAACAACAGACAATAATTTGTTTTTTGTAACTAAATTGAACAGAACAGTAAATTGTTCTGAGTGTGTCTCACCGAAGAAAGTTTGAGATCCACTGGGTTAAGTCAAGAGTTACTGGTAACTTTCCATGCCATTGTAAGTGATGCTATAGCTGTTTTATCCATAGCAGCGGCATGTAGTGGATGGAATAGTGCGCAGACAACAATACTTTGAAAATCGGAAACTTTCTGTTCAATCTGTCCAGGTGATTGGGCCAGTGGGGCCTGCGTCAATGGTTCAAAGTCTTTTGTACGAGTATGTGAACTGCCAACAATTACCTTTCAGAGACTTTTTCAGTCAGAAGATAAGGTTGGTTGGTTTTGAATCTTTATCTTCGGACTGGCAAAACCTTGATAGGTTATTCCTGGTAGTTTCGCATACTTACAAAGGCTCTTGATGCAGGGCCGGTTACCGAGATTGACAGAGTGAAGTTTTCGATTATTGAAGTGTTGTTGCCGGGGTATTATTCCATTCACTAGGTGCCGCTGAATGGAGAACATTCCTTAGAATGCTTTGCTCAAGCGCACACCCCCAGAGTCGAACCAGCGCCGCTTGATCTTGAAGTTTGTTCGTTCACGAAGTCACGCGCTAACCAACTGAGCTATCGGGGCGGACCTAGAGTTGTAAATGCAAAAAAAACGAACCGTTTTTTTCAAAAAAGAACGTGTTTTTTTTTAAACTTGGGCCAAAAAAACACGAGTTTTTTTGTTTTTATTGCTTTTTTGTTTTTTTTCATATTTTTCTGGAAAAGTTGCAAATTTTTTACAATTTGCAGCTTAGTTTCATTATAGTGCTCTTGAAAAACATTAAACTAGTAAAAATGGTTTTATTGGTGTGCTGAAATTCCTAACTGTTTGTGCTTGGCAGCAGCATATGTTTTTTTGCATAGCTCTATACGTTGTTTCACTTTCTTCTTCATTCTCAGGCATGTGTTGTGGCAGTAGACCTGACAAACATTGAATTAATGCAATTTGATACATGACATAATGTAGATCAGTTAATTTCTTTTTCCTTTTATGGAAGTGCCCTTTATGGAAGGTAGCCTACGATGTTAGTATACCGTACTGGTTCTTGTAGCCTACATATTCTTGTACACACTCAATGGGTTGACAAAAATTTGGCAAAAACAAGATGGCACTGCAGTGGCGTAGCCAGGAATTTTGAAAGAGAGGGGTTTTGACGGCCGGCGGGCAAAGACCGTCGGCGTGTTCGCCTAAGACTACACCCAGCAGTGGGGGGTCTGGGAGACCTTCCCCAAAAAAATTTGAAAAACTACTTTGAATTTGGTGCATTCTGAAAGCATTTTCAACAAAAATGAGGGCATGAATATTCCTGTAAAATAGTGCTGTCCGGTGGCATAGCAAAAGGATAAGATCATGTTTTCTTCGGCATTTTTCGGAAATAAAGCTAAGTCTTTATAATTTTTTGTGATATTTGAATGTTTGGTGTTGGCAAAACTCGCTCTTTTAATGCAGTTTCGTTTAAAATTAGCCAAACTTTGTTTTAGAGACTAAAAGCATTATTCTCAAGATCGTGACGTCACACGCGTGCCAAGGGGGGGGGGGTGAAACCCCCCAAACCCCCTCTTGGCTACGCCACTGGATGGTAGTATTCAGAACACACATTACCTTGTTTGTGGTAATTTACTAATGCAAGCTATTGCCAATAGCTTGTTTAAACATGTTTTTTAACTGATAGCTTAGCAACGATGTATATGCTTTATAAATGTTGAAACAGAAGTATTCCTTTCGTGTGTTGTAACTTATAAGGTCTTATTGACACCTTGTCATTGATGCTTCTTGCAGATCATTTGTGACATAATGCAAGAGATCTTATCACTGATATTTTTAGCTGTCAGAAGTAAGCGCATTTGTCAGAAAAGGTTTAGGTTAATGTTCCTTTCAAATACCCACCACCCATGTTGACTATATTGCTAGTAACTACCAACCCTGAATGAAGAAACTTTTCCTTTAAAGTGGGGTTTTTCAACACTGCTCAGTGTTCAGAGAGTGAATAAATGCTTCATAATACTTTTCCTGACAAGTATAAAGTTTTACCCATATTCCTGCAATGCAGGAGAAAGATACAAAACAAACATTAAAGATGAAAACTTATTTTATTTGGGAACAAGAACAAATTTAATGAAACTAACAAAAATCTGATGTAGTAAGAGTCTATTTGTCTGCTACGAAGTAGTTATTCAAAATCAGAGTCTTCAGATGAATAATCTGTTGTGTTATTGCAATGAGTTTACCTTAATTGCTACATATTGTGACATTTAATGTCAAAATAGGTGAAAAAACAAAAAAAACAATTAAAACAAAAAAAACGATAAAAAGCATAAAAACGAGCTCGTTTTTTTTAAAACAAAAAAAAACGTTTTTTTACATCTTTAGGCGGACCAGATTTAAACTCACCAAACCAAGAAAACTATGTTAGTCTTAAAACCACAGGTAACACAGCAACCTAGGTTAACGAAACAAACTATACCCACAAGAAATTGCAATAACCTAAGCGCCTAAAATGCAACACCCCAAATCAGACCATAGACTATCTTACATTGGAATACCCTGTAACCCAAAAGCTTCAAGAGGAATAACACCAGAGATGCAGTGCTGCTCAGCATGCCGGAGCTCCGTTCAGTCACTTTTACGGTGGAAATCTCAAATAACCTGGCTGCATTGGTTTCACTAGTAGAGATTTATGTTATTTTATAAAACTTTAAACCAAAGTACCCAGCAGAGCTCCGGTATCCATAAAGCTGAAAGTACATTTATGAACAGCAAACAGCCCAAAATGCAAAGTAAATCAAAGATTGATAAAATTTACATCTTTCAATTAAAATTAATGTTATGGATAGACCTATATTCTATAGGTGATGTGGTAGTTGCATGGTCATCCCTCAGTGATTTATCCGTTGTTTCAGAGTAAATGTACAGAGCTTCAAGCTTGTTTTTTCTTTTGGATTTGTAATTAAACATGTATTTAGCATCGTAAGAAACAAAACTCACAATCTTTGATTTGGTTAATTTAGTTGCTTTAGTTAATAATAACATTCCAACCTGAAATTTAGAAAGAATCAAAAAACATTTCTATGTAACGTATCCTACTCTCAGCCGATGGTTTAACATCAAATGCTTCTAAAAATACATTTATGTAATATTTAACCTGTCAATTAGTATGCTTACAAATGTAAGCACAAATATATAGAGCATACAAATCTAAACATAGCAACAATAGTTAAAAATGTATCGTTTTAAAGTACAGGGTGACCCAAAAAGATGCGTACCCATGTTTTATTCGATTTTTTCACATTTGGAACACATCTTGGGAAAGCCATAAATTGACTAAAACTTGATAGAAAAAGCTAAAACTCTGGTCAATGGTCTTCCATAAACTAAATAATGTGTGGTTGAAATTTGAAATAAATAGGTTTTCAATCAAAGTCACAATTGAAATTTTCATGGGTACGAATCTTTTTGGATCACCCTGATATATCAAGATTCGAAGAAGTAAGCATGCACTGGTAGGCTACCTGTATGCTTGTTCTTGTCTGTCAACTTGTGTCGTTTCTGTTTTGGGAGATTGAGGATAAGATATGCTTGCATCCTATGCAAAGAGGGGTTTTAAAAATAGCCAAACTGTTCAAGTTTAATTGTGCATCGAATTTCTTGAAATGAAATGCAACTGCTAAAAGGACGCATAAAAAGACGATTTTCATTTAATACTCTACTAAGTTTCAAAACATGCTAGAAGAATATGGATGAAATGGCACAATTCTGTCAAAAACCTGAAGACAAGGTATGCAGATAAAATTTTGCATGCAGTGTTGACAAGTTATTTTCACTTAATAAAATTCCTCGAAGGAGTTGTTATCAACCATACTATAATGAAAAAGTTCTATCATAATTTATTTTTATAATTTCACAATAAATCTAATATCACATAAAATATTTAATTAATTTACTTTTGTTGCTACCGTTCGGTAAAAATAAAATTGTTTATAATTGTGAAGGAAAATTTTTATCTATTTTTTAGAAAATTCGATTAACAGTGCATGCCTTGCATTCACCGAGAGTACTCCACTCTACAGCAATGATAACGTTTATCCATAGGCCTGTTCTTGTATAGCCTATATATAATCACTTTCTCTATATTCTGTACCTGACCAACTGATCCAAGTCGTGGTTTTAATCCCATCTGCTTGTCCTGACAAACCGTATTCATGATATCTTCTCGCTTCACTGGTTCTAACAAAATTTTGCAATTTTCTATCAATGTAAAAAATTTTATGCATCACGACTTAATTTATTAACGAATCATTATTTTGTTGGAACATGGTAATAGACACCACATTTGTTTTTGCATTTTTCCATCTACGTTTTGAATTTAACGATAACATTGGTCAACAGAAAATTTTAAACTGAGGTGGCCTTAGCCTATGTGTCCCTTTAAATTGGTACGTAATTTGTGGCGCTGGTTGCAAAACTGTCTTTTTTTTTTCGAACACATCAGGTTTTTGAAATATTTACATGTTTTATTTTTGAAGCTTGATCTACAGTAAAAAAAGCTTGGGTTAGGGTTAAACTAATTCTCCTCTTGGACTCTTCTAAAAGAAAACAAAGCTGTTCTTCTGCACAATGCTAACATAAAACCATCTGTTTCTGTCCCACACTCTGTGCATTTAAAGGAATCTTACAAAAATATTGAAATCCTCTTCAGAGCGATTCACTACAATGAAAATAAATGGAACGTTCGTGGAGATCTTGAGGACATCGCATTTAATGGGAATACAAAGAAGGTTCACCAAACACTGCTGCTTTCTCTATCTATGGGATGGTCGTGCTTCTGCAGAACATCATGTCAGAAGAGACTGGCCAGCAAAGAGATTCATGCATACGGTACCACAAAACACAAATATCAAAAGTGTCCTTTTAGTTGAGCCCAACGATGTATTATTGCCACCACTTTATATAACATTGGGCTTAGTAAAGAATCTTGTTAAACAGCTGGAGAAGACTAATTCCAATGCTTTCACATTTCTTTCGAACGAGTTTCCAAAAATAAGTGAAGCAAAAACGAAAGAAAGCATCTTGTTGGCCCATACATTCGAGAAGTTTTGATTTTGAGAAAGCGCGAACTGCACTCGAACTGCGTGCTTGGAAAGCATTTGACTGGCTATATGTGCAGACTTTTTGGTCAATAGAATGTCACTTTTGTTTGAGGAGAGAGTTGAAAACTTGCTTGAAGCTTACAAAGACATGGGCTGTCAGATGTCTTTAAAGATGCATTATTTTTTACTGATATCTACATTTTTCCATGCTAACCTTGGTGCAGTCAGTGATAAACAAGGTGAACGATTTCATCAGGAAATACGGTCCTGCTTCAAAAGCCTCTACAAATAGGCCTATACGAAACTATCAAGAATAAACTATCAAAGACTTTGTCCGTCTGAAGATAAAGATTCAAAATCAAACCAATATACAATTAGCAATCAGAGAATCCATTAATTAGTGTTTCGTTACTTTTAGCTATTTGGATGCTAGAATAAAAGTAGCCTATTCAAGATGCAGGTCATCTCAATCACTGAAATTTAAAAAATTAAAATATAGTTACAGTACCGTAAACTTAATGTCTGCTTTAAAATATAAACTTTGCGTAAGAGAACTCAAAGACTTACGTGATGGTTTGAAGATCAACTCTGTCCTCATTGACTGTTTTTGTGACGCCTTAGCAGAGGATTCATTAGCTGGTCTTGGCAGAGATGTTTGTGATTGAAATTTGGTTGGCTTGATGATATCCATAATTTGAATCTTTATTAAACAAAGCAGCAATATAAAAAAGGTAGTTTTTGATGACAACTAATTGCCAGACACCAAAAGCAAAAATGAGTTATGAAAATACTTTAGTTTTTGAAGCGATTTGCTGAATATGGGTTTAGTGTTTTCATTTGGGTTCTTTGTTTTGTGCGTCAAGTTCACTTTTTCAAATGCATATTAACTTAGATTTTTTATGCGAAATATTTCAGTCCTACTGTATATGAAAAATGTTTCACATCAAAGTATGTGCAGAAAACCGTTTGATAAGGATAAAGCTGGTCCAACACTTAGTTGGTGGGCTTCGAGGAATGAAAAGATAAGGTTCTAGTAATACTAAGCCTTCGGCACTAATGAGGGCAAAGTAACCAGTTCCTTTCTCTCGGCAGCCTTTCCTTCAGCAAGTCCACTCAATTTTTTACACCTTGGGTAGAGGTGAGCGATGTTCATCAATAACCAGCTTACGCGGGGCGTCGAATCAGGTTTGCATTATTAGAAAGCCAAAGTCTTATCAGCTGCGCTATCATATCGATTTTGATATTGATAATTTCAATTAAATCTTTTAGTCTTTTTGTAGTTACAATTTCTATTTGACGCACGACAGTTATAACAACAATAGCCCATTGATAAAAACAAGATTCTAGATGCACTTGCCTGCTTGTAGCCTGTCTGAAGTAAACAACCTTGTGAACACGCCGAGATGCCAAGATTAGCTTCGGTGAATGCTGAAATAATAAAAAAAAAAGTCAACAGATGCTTTCAGAACATTGTACAAGACGCTTTAAGTCAAAAGAAAATCTTCAGAGAAACGCGTTTTTCAAGGATTACACGTTTGTATAAGCACCATATAAATTTGGGATTAACATACAAAGGTGGGATCAAGCGATCCAGCGGTTGGCTGTGTCACAGACACACTTGCGAGTAAACGCAGGTGCTCAAAAAAGATTCGTGATTCATGATTTGATAATCCCAAAAGAAGATTAATATGCGCAAGTGCAGGTGAACTACAAGAATTAGTCTCAAGATGGAAACAAACATCTTATTTTTTTGATTAATGAAATTGTAAGCTTAAATCTTTTACGTAAACAACAAATAAATTGATTAAAACATAAAATCGTGCTTTTTGTGATCTTATACGTTGTTTCACATTGCGTTGATGTAAGACACGAGCCTTTAATCATTTGTGAAAACACAAGTGACTGTTCTTCACTTTGGTCTCAAAAATTGTTTGCTGCTCTCAGTCTTTCAAATCTGTTTTTACAATAACAACTGGATTCTTTTCTCCTTCATTGTCAAAGCTGAGTAGCTTTGGCTTTCGTATGCAGACACAGACTTGATATCAGGAAGTAGTTGAGTATTCATAGTGTTGCCATAAACTATTTAGCATACGTAAAAAGTAAACATTTTAAGCTATCGCTTCAATAAGTTTTACTTCATTTCCAGAAAAATAAGAAACTTTGCTTTAATAGCCTAAACTGCAGGAACAAAGGAAGTAGGTTTGTGGAGATGTTCAAAACATTTTTTTGGTTTGTCGTGTGTTTCTGAGCACGGCGCTGTGTTCCTCGAGCATTCTACTCAGTTAATTATTGCCTTGCTTTCTACACGCTTTGGTTCTATGCTTTCTTCAACAATTCATTCGCTCAGTTCTGTTGTTACAGGTTTGTGTACTGTAAGAAAGAGTTATTTATGTATTCTTTTCATTTACAGATGTTGTTGCCTTTTATTTAAATAAAGCCTAATCCAGGTTGTTATGCAAGTGTAGTTCACTTCAAAATCAAATCCTTGCATAAGAAACAAAATCCTTGAATAAGAAAATCTTTTCGAAACAAAATGAAATCAATAAGCTAAAACATTCTGCGAACAAAACAAAAGTATTTTGAAATTGTTTTGCTTTGAAATGACATGGCAAATAATATAAAAATATCTCTGAAAGCAAGATTAACAATTTCTCTTTTTCAATCCAAATGTAAAAGTTTTGTTTGTCAAACAAAGCAGTTTGCCTCCATTTAAAAAAAAACTCACAAAACGCCGGGGTATATGACGTTGCTTTCGCAATTCTACCGGTCTACATACATAAGGTTGCCCGAACTTTCTCAAGCACAATTTGACGTCTACAATTGTGAAATATTTACTTCTTAAACGCTTTGAATAACTTTGGAATATATTTGGGGTAACTTACTTTTTCTTTTGGAGAAGTTGAAACAGCAAGTTTTGACTTATTTTGAAAATAACGCAATGTGTCTTAATCTTACTCTTCATGAGTCTTCATCTAAAATGGATTAATTGAAGGATTTTTATCATCTGATCGAGTAAGTCTCCTTGAAAGCATACTGCTGACAGTTTTGCATATTTGTGAGCAAGCTTAATCTTAGAATTATTTACACTCTGAACAGGCCTGCCTGGGAAGATCGACGAAAGAAATTTTCCGTTTGATGAAGTGTTGTTGTCTGTGAAGCGCCTACCCAATAGATTACATCCTGGGTAGAGGTCAGCCGTGTAACGGTGTTTATCAACAACCAGCTCAAACCGGGTGTCAATACTTGTTTTAATTCTTGGAATCCAACGATTTATCGGCTGAGCCATCCCACCGCTGAGCCATAGCAAGCAAATAAGGTAGCCTACATGGGCTATAAGTTACCAGAAATAAATTAGTTCACTTAACACTAAGTTACATCAAATTTAACAGAAGTACTTCATTCATTTCCCACTCGTGCAATAAAAATCTCAATAAAACCTTTGAACTTGTTTTACAAGTTTATTAACATCAAGAATTGTAGCACTGTGCACTTGATATCGTTACACATGTGGTCACAGCGGAAAACCACAACATCTTCGTGGGAAGTTGTAACATAAAATTCCCGGATCCTTTCGTCTGTATGCGATGACACCGAAAAAATACTCTTCTGAAAACGTCTTTTAACGAATTCTATTTCAAGAAAAAATAGTCACAAGCTGTCGAAAAGGAAGGCGCAACGCGGTATGCCACTAAAACTTGTCTCCACAATACAAATTACTAGGATAAAACACGAAAATTTCGTCTAGTTCAGGGGTGGGGAACCTTTTAGTATTGCGGGCCACATAAATGAGAAATAACACAGCCGGGCCACTAAAAATTTCGAAATTTTATTTACAGATAAAAAATGCCAATCTTAAATTCCAATCTTTCTGGAACATTCTCCCTTCATCACCAGTCTTTCTTTTCTTTTCGGAAGCCATTACACAACGTAAAATTTTGCTAATTTGAGAAGTAGGCTACTTTGCAAAACACTTTTCCCGAATGGCATAACTGACCGATTAACAATAACTGGTCACATTGTAACGTACACATTGTTGGTATAAATGGCCTTCTATGGTGGATTAACTTGTCATAGAAGGCCATTCGCAATATACCGAGAATGCAGAAGCTGCTCTTTTTTGAGCTGTTGTTTCAATATATTTTGGGCAAAAAAATTTTGACGCGGGCCATATGGAACAGTCATGCGGGCATCATTCGGCCCGCAGGTTCCCCACCCCTGATTTAAAGCAACATTTTCGAAAACGTCGGAATACGTGTAATTGACGAAACGTCAACATTGTCGAAAGCTTATGATTGAGAAAACGTCGGAGAAAAAGAAGATTATTACCTTATAACTTACATCTTGTGATGGTTCAGCCATGTAGGCTACTACTAGACTACCAGGTAATCTAGAAGTACATGGTTCAGCTTAGTTCGCACCAGTAGAACGTATCATATAATTTTTCTTCAATTGCCTTGCCTGAACAAGGCATCGACGGTCTCAGATAAATTTAGACCCAATATTCCTATTATATTTTGCATGGATGATTGTTTCTGTCTTGTAGTTAAATTAAATACGCACCGCCACCGTATCATATTAATCTACTTATATGCTACATAGTTAGACTTTTTCATTCAATTGCTTTTGTAAATCACTTTTTAGCTCCGTCAGCTCAGTTGTAACACGCCTGGCTCAAGATCAAGCGGCGCTGGTTCAGCTTCACCGGGTGTGCACTTGGGCAACGCATTTCAGGACTGCTCTCCAATCAGCGGAACACAGTGGATGAAACAATTTCCCGGCAACAACATTTCAACAATCGGAAACTTCACTCTTCCAATCTCGGTAATCGGGCCTGGGTCAAATGCCTCCACAAGTACACTAAGCAAAACTGCCAGGAATAACCTATCAGAGGTTTTGTCAGTGCAAGGATAAAGATTCAAAAACCAACCAACCCCGCTTCACAAAAGCATGTACAGTATAGCCAAAAAGGCAAACCGGATTTTGTTTCCTAATTTATAAATAAAGACACCTTTTTCTAGCACTAGTTGTAACATTCATTTGATGGTCTTGATTCCTTTGATCAAACATTTGATTAAACTTGAATCAAGAAAAAGAGTTTTAAACATGTGTTTCTGTGTTTGTTCACTTTGCAACTCAACCAACAGTTTTGTAATGCCAACCGTCTTTAATTGAATCTGTAGCACAGACACCTCAAAAGAATTTCGCACCCATTTAAACGCTTGCCTGCATTTGTGCGAAAGAATATAGGCTATCTATCCACAGTAGCGTAGATCTAGACTCTAGACTAGAGGGATGCTTTTGAACCTGGGATGATTTTAGGGACCCGAAATCTTTCTAAGGAGCCCAGGAAGCACTTTTACAAAAGGTTTTCTATTTTGTATCCTACTGTAGCGATCTATTACATAAAATATGTTTTTCTTTCATTTCCTTGAGATTCTGTAAACTTTCATGTAGCCTATAATCACTGCTTCCGAGATAAATATGAAAAAAAGAACAGAATAAAACGATTTGCATTTGCCTTTTAGAAACAGAGACAACAAACACGAAGGAGGAATAAAAAATAAAACGTTTAGGCCTACCGGTAGGCTACCTTGTACGTAACAATTTAGATGACTGTTAAAATGTAATAATTTGTACTGTAACCTAATATTGTTTCATTATTCTGTAATGTTTAAATTCATTTTCATTTCGCCTACAAAATTATACGAACACCTTCTGAAAACTTCAAAATCATAATTCGAACAACATTTATGTGAAAAGAATTTAATTCAATTCAATTTATTTTTTCATTGCTGGCGCGAACATGTAAAGAACGGCAAAGTAAACACACGAACTTAGCACCAACAAAAGGAGAAGATGGCAAAACCAAAAGGTTTAAAATATGCAAAAACAGTGTTTGGATGTCACTGTTTTTAATTTGCACAGCCACCAAACCTAGAAAAGTGATAAAAAAATATTGGAGTCAGATTAGACTAGAGTCAATTGGAGTCAGATTGTTCAAACCTAGTTAGAATATTAATCAAGCATGTAGCCTAGATAAGTTAACTAAGTCAACATAGCCTACAGTATAAAACCTCTAATATAAACATTATCTCATTTTTTTCGTATAATTTTGTAAGTAAAATAAAAATGGATTTAAACATGGCAGAATAGTGTAACAATATTAGGATACAAATTATTACATTTTAGCAGTCATCCAAAGTGTTCTCAGCGTGTCTGTTGCTCTGTTTCTAAAAGGCAAATGCAAATCATTTTATTCTCCGCTCCCTTTTTCATATTTTGTCTCGGGAGCAGAGGTACATGAAAATTTACAGAATCTTAAAAAAGTGAAACGAAAGCTTATTTTATGCAATAATAGATCACTAGCCTACACTATCTCGAAAATTGACCAATCAGAAGCCGTATCGCTTTGTTGTGTTATTTCAAAATTGCTTTGTGTTGAAAAATGAATTTGTAGGTTTTCTTGCAGTCTAACAGAGGTGTAGCCTGCGGGTCCAAGATTTTTAGGATCCTTATCAGACCCGGGTAGGATTGCATTTTAAGGCAATTTCAAACTATCTCAAATCCGAACTAAGCTTAATTTTATGTTTGAAAATTTATCATGAAAGTATTTCACCACATATAACAGGTTCGTACTTTTTTTTTTTCTAGAAGCAGTTTGCAAAATGGATTCATGAAATTCAGTGGCCTAATGTGCTTAATGGGTGTAGGCTATGGTACTGACAGGGTTGAAAGTAACGACTAGTTGTCACTATTCGATAGCGTTATGCGTTGCTTTCTGAATATCAAATGCTTAATCCAATTCCTTTTAAAAATAAATATCGAATGCGCGTTATTCACTGCTTTTTTATACAAGCAACGAAATCATTATTCGTTTTTCACTAATCGATATTTAGGAGAACTGCTGAATCATTTTTTGTTGCTCACTTACTTCGTCGTCAAAACGAATTTACGAGATTTAGTTTTTGGATTACTATCCGATCTAGTCCCCTTCCGGTTTTCGAACTTCAAAGGATTAAGGAAAATTTTGCGGCAACACAGTTTAGAAAAACCATGCCAGTGAGAGTCTTTAACAGTGTTGCCAACCTTGCGGTTTTCCCGCATAGACTAGCCTGCTGCAGTAAACAAACAAGCAGCAAGTAAAATCAATGGTTAGAATTTAGAAAAAAAAACTATGATCTTCGGCATCAACTTTAATTAACCTGACTACAATCTCAGTGCTGCAACAAACCAACAAACGCAATAGTTCAAAACATTTTTTGGGTTTAGAAATGTTGCTAGGAGCATAATTATTTA
The DNA here is from genome assembly GCF_918807975.1 of Aplidium turbinatum. Lineage (NCBI taxonomy): Eukaryota > Metazoa > Chordata > Ascidiacea > Aplousobranchia > Polyclinidae > Aplidium > Aplidium turbinatum. The sequence goes on along the minus strand of NC_137475.1, from coordinate 26,265,449 downwards.
AAATTTTCAAGTCATGCAAATTCAGGATCTGGATTCAACTTCCACAAAAAAGCAGAATCTAGATCCGATCCGGGTCTTTTGAAAAACATTAAGATCAGAGTCCAGATCTTGTAGGCCTATTCCTCTATATGAGTCTACTGTTTAGCAGGCAGGTAGCCTATGTTGAAGTTGGCAAATTAGTCAGTTCAACTTTGTTTGTTTATTGAAAACCTAACAACACCTAAGGTAGGCCTACTCAAAAACGACCAAGATAAAGTAAAATAATGTCATAATTTTATAGGAGGAACCTTCAGATGGGCTCCTCCCATAAAATTGCACTTCTAAGTTATTTTTAGAATTTGAACAGAATTTTTTAAACTCATTGTCCGTTCTTACCAACTTTGTTTCAACAGAGCTTCTATTTTTTTTTGTTACATTTGTGCGTAGCCTAAGGGAAGATATTTGATAAACCCCACTTCACAAAAATGTACAAAAATATTAGTCAAAAATACTGTCAAGTGGAAAATCTGTGAAAATATTGTTTACAAAATGACGCCATGCAGCTAACCCTTGCTTTTGTAGCATAAAATGGGAAAAGTGTGTTTTTGGAGTATTTTTGTAAAGTTTTTAGCTCATGATTATTTTCATCTGGAAAATTGAAGAAAAGAAAATTTCCAGTAAGATGAAACCAAACTTATTTAACAGTTTCTTGATAAGGCTTCAAGGGAATGATACGTTGTACGGTATTTGCAATGTGCATCCAAGCATACAAAAATCAGAAATTTATAAAAAAAAATTGAAAAATGTAGATTGATACAATATATGAAATTCCCTTCTGTGACTGTAATTAATGTTGTCATTGATCTAATTGATTTAAATAAGTTGTTCTTTTTTTTATCTAGACCTGCTACTTTGAGAAACAGCTATTATACAGGCTTTCGTAGGCCTATAGCAGTGGTTCTCAACCCTTTTGTTTTGGCGGACCCTTTATGGGTTCCTTCGGAGCGGTTGCGGACCATTAAAAAGTTTTTATTTGAAATTTTGGTAGCCTATATCGCTTCTCCTATAATGGAATCAAATGTTTCATAAGTTTCGAAGCGACAAACTTAGAAAAATTTGCTGAACTCGCAACGCACTTATGACGATTGATGACATTGACGAAGGTATGAGCTTTATGTAGGCACACTGCACCAAAAACCAGTAATCTATAGCCTACAGTATATTGATTTGATGTTTTTCTTTAAATTTTATCAAAAATCAATAGAATTTTGCGACCGTATTAGGTACGAAGAATTTCTCTCTTTTTTCATTTCTAATCTATATTAATTCGTTATAATCTTTGTCATTGCAAAACTGCTGTCTCAACAGAATTAAGTTGGACATAGCCTTATTGAAAAAATAATTCATTTATATGATATTTTTTTAGTTAGGAGACCAAACCTTTGTGCAATGTCCTTTGAAAGTTCAAAGGGCATTGCACCAGTTCGTTGGGAATTACAGTTTGAAAATCACCGTAGGCTAATACACAAATAAAGCACCATGCTGCAAACTCAGAAACCTTCACGGACCCCCTGAAATCCCCCGGTTGAGAACTACTGCCATAGTTATAGTCTACGCTATACGAGAACAGCGTAGGAATAAGAACTCCAGTCAATCATTCTTCCCATGTCCATCCTACAGCAGAAGCTTCACCGCACGCATGGGTCTCAACAGCCATCTTTGCACGCCAAACTAGTAGTGCAGTCGTGGAAGGTTTTTTGTGGGAAAATTTTTTTATCAAGCTGATACTTTTCTCAGACCTTCCCCATACTATGCAAATGGCTCAGAAAAAAATCCCCATCAATCGGATGATGGGAAACCCCCTTTTGGGCCCTTTTTCCAAATGACGTCACAATCCCTTTATGAAAATTTTAAGTTTTTCAAAATAGGACATATTATACATCATTTTTTAGGTTTTTTCAAGGGGAATAACTTTTTCTATTAACAAGAACCCTGAAAATGTACAGAAAAAGAGTTATTACCGATTAAGCAAAAGGATAAATTTATGAATTCCAGGCAAATTTGAAATTATTCGTCCCTGTTGGACTTATTCTTCTACATTCGTTAACAAGAATTAAACAAAGTAAGCGAAACATAAATTGAAGCTATCATCATCATCAAAAACGTCAAAGATGTTGCTTTCCTCCTCGTCTTGTCCCGTTTCATCTTCATTGTAAGAGCACTCCTCTTCGGTACCAACATCTACGTTATGCAAAATTGAAAAAAAAAACTTCATTCTTAAGTTTTTCGTCTAGTCTCTGGAGTATGTCGTTCATACTTATTATACATAGATACGAAAAAGATGTGAAACTATCTTTGTATTTGAAGCATAGCCTACTTAGGCTACTATACTATTACATTCGACACCATGACTCCAGATATTGCTGATAATTGCAGAATTCTCTTTTCATCTATGGTTGTAGGCCTACGATCAACTTCTAACCGAGCAGCACACAGTAAAGAGGACAGCAAAAAGCTTTACCGGAATTTGGAAAGATCTTGCGATCGAGTAAGCTCTTATGCGCTCAATTAAGTCGCGTGGAGGATTGACGGAAGGAAAAGTATGCAGAAAGTGTTCGACATCTTTGGGTTTTTGGTGTGAGTCACTCGGCAAGTATTCATGAAGCAATGACGCAACTAAACAAGGCTCAGTTTCTATGAAGTAGGCTAACCAGCATGAAGAGTTGGATGCTTCAAGAAAAAAGAGGGATAACGAAGATTGTAAAAGTTTCTGGCCTGGTTAACAACGAAAAACCCATTCTTAGTACCAGATGTAAACCTATCTTCTCCTTCAAACGGTCTAGTGTCCATCGCCGGAAAAGATGACGTCAATTGTGAACAAGCGGAGCAAATTCGTCAAAATATCCAAAAAGGTTTAGATGGGGTAGCAATTACTATCGCATCAATCAATTGTTCAAACCATTAGAATCCTTAATGGAAGTAAACAAAACAAAAAGTAGTGCAAGTGGTATTGGTTCAAAAGTCATGTTCAATAGGATGTTTGCTGTTGCTGAAAGCGAGGAAAGCCTTGAGCAATTTTTCGAATTCGAGTTGACTTCAGAGCCAATGTCGATGTTCAAGGAAGGCATGATGAGAAAGCCTGACAAACCTTCTCTTCGAAAAATTCTTTTGCCTGCTTCTTCGTCGCATGCCTTAGAGGAAATCAACAAGCAACTTCTATTATATCGACGGTGGTGCATTAGGCCTACTACATAAAGTTCGCTGGAAAAAAGGAATGAAGTTTTCGGAAGTTTGAAATTCGTAGGCTATGTGAAATATATCCAAAAACATTATACCCATGCTGTAGTTGTATTTGATGTCTATCATGACGAAAGTACTAAAAGTCACGAGCACTTGCGCCGAAATTCCGTTCCACAGAGCACGTTTGTGAAAATTGATCCGAGCAATTCACTTCCTTTTACTCAAGATCGCTACCTCAGCTGCATCGAAACCAAGGCTGAATTCATCAAGTTTGTTTCTACCCTTCTGAGACAATCCGAAGTTGAAGTTCACAACTGCTCTGATGATTTTACAATAACATCTACATTGAAAATAACTGATCTACACAATGAATATTGAAAAAGGAAATGCACAAGAATAAAACTGCAAAGCAGAGGAAAAAGGCACATCGCATGGCGGTTAATTACGCGAGGCAAAATGCTCTGATGATGCTGACGGTTCCATTGTAGCGAAATCCCTTGATTATGCTCTTCTTCGAAAAGGTCCAGTAAATGTCATTGCTGATGATACTGATGTAGTTACTATGTTACTGCACCATTGGAAGACTGACACTCATGATGATATTTACTTCGACCAAGGAGCGCTTCAACAAAGCCTGGAGTATCAAAGAAGCCAACCCAAGTATTAAAGAAGATCTTCTTTTCCTCCATGCATGGTCAGGATGCGACACAACGTCATCGATATTTGAAAAAGGGAAAAAAGTTTGCGAAAATCAGAAACGCTGAAAGAGAATTCTGCAATTATCAGCAATATCTGGAGTTCCCAAAACGAGGTCGGAGAAGCCTTATAACTGCATTCAAGATCTGGTATTGTGGCAATGAAGATTCAACGCTTACTAAACTCAGGTATGTATTTTTACATAGGGATTATATAATAATGTTTACACTTTAAAGATATTGTCCAATTCTAGATACCCTGTATGTAATATTTATCTTTGTTTACTTTTAGACATGACAATTACATGTATATGGCATGCGAAGGGGTAATTGCACCGAAAAGCTACCACCGAGCCAAAGAGCAGCCTGCTTCCATGGGTTACGTCTTTAGAATTTAAATTCAATGTTTGTGAATGGGAATGGAGAAACAATAGCAACAACGAACTTGTCCCAATAATGACTGATATGCCTATAGCACCAGAAGCATTTATCAAAGTAATTAGATGCAGATGTAAGAAATCAACGAAAAATCCATGTGAAACGAAAACTTGCACCTGTCGCAATTATGGAATGGCATGTGTTTCTTCGTGTGGTGAATGTCATGGTGTGAAATGTAATAGTATAGCAGCCTAAGTATGCTTGAAATACAAAGATAGTTTCACATCTTTTTCGTATCTCAGTAATAATTTGTATGAACGACATATTCCAGAGACTAGACGAAAAACTTAAGAATGAAGACTTTTTTTCACTTTTGCGTAACGTCGATGTTGGTACCGAAGAAAAAGAATTCTCGTACAATGAAGATATGAAACGGGACAAGACGAGGAGGAAAGCAACATCTTTGTCGTTTTTGATGATAGCTTCAATTTACATTTCGCTTACTTTGTTTAATTCTTGTTAAAGAATATAGAAGAATAAGTCCAACAGTGACGAATAATTTCAAATTTGCCTGAAATTGACAGATTTATCCTTTTGCTTAATCGGTAATAACTCTTTTTCTGTACATTTTCAGGGTTCTTGTTAATAGAAAAAGTTGTTCCCCTTGAAAAAAGCTAAAAAATGATGTATAATATGTCCTATTTTGAAAAACTTAAAATTTTCATAAAGGGATTGTGACGTCATTTGGAAAATGGGTCCAAAAGGGGGAGTGGGGATTTTTTTCTGAGCCATTTGCATAATATGGGGAAGGTCTGAGAAAAGTATCAGCTTGATAAAAAATTTTTCCCACAAACACCACTTTTTAAGCTCCCACGACTGCACTATAGGCTACATATCAAATTTTCGTTTATTGCTTTGATGTAAAAGGAGATTTCTGTATTATTTTTACTATTAAATTACTTTCCAAGAAAGGTAAATTGATACATGTGAATAACGTTTTTACCAGAAAATGTTTTTAAAAAGTATGTGAGAGATCAGACTTTCATTTCAGCCTAAAGTTAATAGTTGTGTCACGTAATTTTAAGTTAAGAGGCATAAATTTCCTCAAAAGTTGAATTTTAGTCATTGCATTCCATCAGTTGAAATAATTGAGCTATCAAATTATTGCTGAAAATCTGTTACGGTCACTGCTGCTTACAAACTCGATCAACCTAGAATACACACATGAGCAAGCCTTCAAAATAAAAGTGTCAACAACAGATAGTATTTATTCATCAGTTTGCAATAATGTCGCTTATCAATATCAAAAATTGAACAGCCCCAATTACAAAAACCCAGCACCAGTTTCAAAAGGTTAGCCTATTATGCCAGGCTTGAAATGCTATAATTTTTCGTTGATGCACTTTTTACGATGCGATAAAATAGTATATTCTTTATGCAATTTGGGAAGCTTCAAAAGGAAAACAGCAACGTTAAATATACCCCGTTTTTATTAGACATCTTAATGATGTTATAAGACCAACACAAAAAGCTACTTCAATCAGTGGATAAATTTTGGGCATCTTCAACCTACACAATTTGCTTTACCGCAGTCGATCCACAGAAGCCTCGTATTCAAATAAAGTTTATGTAGATATAATAGAACACTGAGGAAAGAGATGGACAAGATCACCAGTTTTATGAGTTTCAAGAATATGTGATCTTAAAGATCAAAATCACTTTTTCTGGTCTTGAAAAAATAAGATTTTGATTAATTATGTTGCAAAAAAAAGTTAGTATGAGCAACCTGGTTAAAGGTAGTTGGTATTGCCAACTGTTGCTCTTAACGGCTCATTGTAATAAGTTAGTGACTGTTGTTATTAGGTCTCTTAATCGTTTTCGTAGTTTGCGTAGAATCGCAACGTCACACCAGGCCGAGGGTAATTACAGTATTGAAAAAAAATCACTAAATTTGCAAATAATTTTATGCTTATTTAAAAACAAACTTTGAACTACCAAATCCTTCATCAAGTTTTTGTCTGGTTCATATGGAAAGCTTTTATTCGCATTATTAAGTAGTTTCAACTTTTACTGGATTATATCAATTGCACCATTTACCCATCTGGCAACGTTGATACTGTTGTCTGCGGTTTAGAAAACGTTTACTTTTACGTTTTGATAACGTTTACTGTTATCCAAAACGTTTAGAGATGTGCGGTGAGACAAAGCGCTCCAAACAAAATACAAACGCTACATAAAAAAGAGGCAGGATATGTTTTTGCATTTAATATATTTGTTTTTACTCAGACCCTAAACAATTCTTGATCTGACTGATTTGCTGCTATAAATCACTTTACATGACCAAAGTGGACAATGGAGTCGTGTTTTTAGCATCACCATTCTAAACTTTTGAAGTATCTAAAATTGGGCCAAGGAAAAAAACGTTGTTTTTTTAGAATTCACAAAACAGAATTATGAACAAAGTTGAATCATTTTATAACATGTGAACTTCAATTCTAAAGTGATCTTGAACATCAAGATAACGCCCATCTCTGTGGAGCATGGAGTCTCCAGCCGAAGGTCAATAAATACCCAAGAATGGGATAAGTTCATTAGTCCATCCACACAGGAAAGACTGTGCAAACACAAAGTGCACAAGTTCTGATCCGAAAATTGCACGTGCACGTGGCAACTTAGTAGGTAGAGGTGATGAACTAAAGCGAAATGTGATTTGATTTACGCTCTGCATCTAGTTTTCTACTGGAACCTGCTTGCATAGATATTTTCATTTGTATGGATCAGGGTCTCTTCCTTCGCCTCTTTCCGTAAACTTCAAATTAAATTTATCCCTTACATGTTTCTGTGTCCAAAGTTCGATATTTATGCACTTTCTGTCCTCTGCTATAGTAAATTCACTTCCTCGATAAATAAACTGGTTAAGAATCCTTGGTGCATATTCAACAATCATGAGCTAGCAGCAATATAAACATAGATTTTAAACTTCCAATTAATATCCTATTGACAAAAGATACCATAAAAGAAAATTTTTCCACCATCTACCAATTTGTCCAATAAAGTTTTCGGTTTCATACCAGAAACTTTACTAAAATAGTGCATTAATATTAAATATTAAAACAACATTAAATTGTCAGGTAAGATAAATCCCTTACATCTAATCACTGAAAAATTATACATAACTAGGTAAAACTAAAACTGTTTTTATTTTCAGAATAAGTTAGAAGAGCTCAATTCAATTATTTTATTAAGTTCCTATTTGTTTCAGATCAGTTTAAATTTAAAAATTATCTGCAGACAACATCGCAAACGTAAATCGATTATTAGCCCACAGTCGACATTGTCCTATAATTCTACAATGCTAACGGATATTGCTTGAATGTCAGGTGAAAACGACAAAGCGAATCATTTCTTTAGTCAATTTATAAAATATTATTTTACAAAGAATCCATTCAAGTGATAATGAGACGTTCCGTGGATCGACACAAATAACTGAAAACATTCGATCCATTTCGATCAACAACGTTCTGCATACCTATTGAAACACTGCCGACAAACACAAATAAAATCTCTACTTAACGGGAAGAGTTGTTCATATACGGTCGAATTAATGTACAATCTTTTACCATTGTCATCAAATTAAATAAGACATTTCCGTTAATGTGCCATAGCATGTCGTAACAGGTGTCGCTTTGACAGGGTTGATCAACAGTGGGCTCCTTTTTGAGAGAAATATTATTTTTTGCATTAAATTACAACTTAATAAATAATAATGGTAACATACAACGATAAGCAATAAGATCTATGTGTATGAAATTTTAACATAAATGATAAAGTAACAAGTATTTCTTCCTTGTTGAACTGTAATTCGGTGAAGAAATAATTGTTTGCATACAATCACCGTCCTAGTATTAAACTGCTTGGCAATCTGTACAATGTACAATTGTACATACCTTACTGATTTTTACCACATACGTTTGTCATAAATCAAATAATGATATGTCAATGAGAAAAGGTTTTGTAAAGAATTACAAAGAGTCCACTGTTTTAGTCAAGCCTGCATATTTCCCAATTCAAGATCCATTCAACTGTATTCCAAAATTGACTAAACTGAATAGTATCTTACGCCAATCACCAAAGAAAAACAACAAAAATCCGTTTTTGTCAGGGTCAAAAGTATGCATCGGTCACCTCCGTTGCCTTCTGAAAGCAACAACAAAACCTAGCAGTAAGGCCAGGATAGTCATCAAGTACAAGTCCCAATTGTCAGATAGAAAAGGAGAAATCTTCGACAAACCATTGTAGAACCACCGCTGCAACAGAAAAGTTTTTAACATGAATTATAAGTTTGCAGTACGTTCTTAACAAGAAAAAAAAAAAAAGAGCAAAACTTAAAAAGCTACTTCGCAGTTGACCACATTTTGTCATATCAAATTTGAAGCAACGCAGCTTCCAGAGTGCGTTGGTATGAGGATGTCAAAGACTACGACAATTTATGGGTTCGTCTTGTACAATAATGGAAGCTATGTGCACGGATAATTATCGTTTTCAAGATACTATTTATGCATTATGCAATGATTATGTGTAATAATAACGAAATCTGTTTCCCAAGGTTCATATTCATTTTAAAATCCTTTGTAAGAGCGGTTGAGATGCATTGCCCCAACACTGCAGAGGGTTTCGCGTTACTACAAATTTGAAGCGCAGAGCCTCGTGTTTCACGTGCACTGGTAAACTAAAATTATCTCAACAAAATAGAAGTAATGGATGTGTGCATGGCTGCTTTGAGACTAATTTACGATTAGGATAAAGGTAAATCTAACCTCCCTGATATTACATACATAACTCATTGTAAACTATTGCAGTGCAGTCAATGGCAGATACGTTCTTCTGAGTTTACGATGTAAAGATCAAAGAAAAGTAGATAATCTAATTTCATTAGCTAACTTTTCGTGGCAAAAAAAGTATTTTTCAAAATGATCTTAATGTGGTGCAATGATGACCTGATTGTAGATCAATTACTGCAGTGTTTTTCAATTTTTTTCGAGCCACAGAACACTTTATGCATTAAAATAATCTTGCGGAACACCAAACGAGATTTTATAATGATGCAATAAAACAAATAACACAACAATTTATTAACTTCCATTTTTTCTCAGTGCGGTATTTGGGCCTGTTTCGATGACCACAAAGTTATTATCCAGGCAGGAATAAGAGAAAAACAAACGCGAAACTCTTGTGATTTTGATTTTCAACAGATATTCCATGGAAAACCTGACCAATTGGCCATCTTTCACGGAACGCCAGTGTTCCACTAAAAACCGGTAAATTGAGAAACGGTATAAAATCGATGAAACTTCTTGTACCAGGCAGATAAAGTCATTTACTCTAAACAAATAGAATATGGTTGCTTAAGAGGTTCTGTACCAATTTTAGCTTTGGCGTCTGGTTTGTTCTTATTGTAAAATCAAGTAACTGACACAAATCATAGCTTGCTCCCTTCTCTAAAGCTCAATATGTTTTCGCAAAAGCTAATTGAGGCAAGCATGTGGTTTAAAAAACTGTTTTCTTACCTGATTTTGTAAAAAATCTATTGCAAATAAAAAACCAATCTTGATAAGGGCAAGACTGACAGGTGCAAATGCGTCAGCGCTTGCGTCAGCAGCCATGTCATAATGACGCTTGGCAAGATGGATGTCCTTCTTCATCCCCAATCCCTGCTCGTGCATGTAGCCGAGGTTGAACATCGCCTGCGCGTTATTGTTCTGTTCGGTGGCCAACCTAATACGATAAGAAGTTAAAAATACAAACAATATATATTTTCAAAGCTGATGTAACATAATCGTCGTTATAACAACGCAGATTAACGAATCTCTACCATAGCAGCTATCTACACTGCTTGAGATTTCCGGCCACAAAAAAAAATTGAAAGAGTGTGAAGAAGGGGCGTTCTTCCGGCCATCACCACAAGGCTCGATTACCCTTGTGGCAAGAATACGGTGCGATACTGATGAGCCCAGCCTCATGGGTGAAACACGTGTCTATCGCTGTCAAATCTTGCTACAAATCGGCTGCCGAGAAACTAATTGAAAGAATATTGAAGCAAAAAAAAAACAAAAACGGAAAAGCCATGTTCAGCTCGAAACCAAAATCGGGGACAAAATTATAGCTTGGCAAGTGTTGTTTAAACAGTGTAACGAACACCGCTGTTTAGCGATGACACGCCCAGCATTCACAGAGCAGAGATTACCCCACACACAGTTATTAAGTTTTAAATTTCTGATATCTCCGTAACTTTCAATAGCAACAATATCAAATATACTAAAAATAAAATGAGAATTGAGGAGCCCTGTTCACCAGGCATTTAGTTAAATAACATGATATGCTGAACTTAGTTTACACCAGAAGAACGAATATCATGCTATTTAATATCGAGTATATGTGATTTCGTTGAAAAAAAAATTGAGTAACATCTGTCTATAAATCTCCCGGAGTTATAAAGTATCGTTTGTTCTTGATACTAATATCAAAGTAATATTGTATTGTAATCAAGTTTTATTTTGAGCTTATCGCAAAATACTGTATAAAAATTTAATTATTAACAAAGGAGAAGAAAGCTAAAATCAATACTTGAGCATTTTAATGTTTTCTACAAAATCACAAAAGTTGTTGGGCAGTAACTTCATCAACCAGTTTGGTCTCCACTATATTTCACTTTTTTATGGAGTCTTCTCTGCACGTACATTTCATGTAATCAAACTCAAAATTTTCAATGCTGAACACCGACTTTAACTTTTGTACATTAAATTATTATTAATTGTTTAATATAAAATTCACGTTCCTAGATATTGTCGGCTGCGTGGCCGAGTAGTGAGAGCGCTGACACGAGGCTAGAAAGAAGCTTGGTTCAACTTGAAAAGCATCGGCTTTAAAATGATTCATGAAAACACTTATGTTCCGTACATTGTATTAATGATGATGATGCATTGATTAACTCCATTCAATGATAAATTAACTTTAAAAGACTATGCTCAAACACACGATAAAAAAGAGATGCTTACTTGTAATGGCTGGCAGCTATTTCGTAATCAACGTCTGTTCCTTTGCCATAGTAATGATAATCGCCGAGTTTTATCCGAGCTATCGAGTAACCTTGTTCTGCTGCTCTGTCCCAGTGGATTAAAGCACGAGCAAAAGTTTGATTCGGCACAAGATTGGATTGTTCTGGAATGTAAGTTACAAAAATCGATATATTACTTGGGTAAAGCATGAATTAAATATTGAACAATCAGTATATTCTATGCGCTCAGGTGAAGCAACCTTTTGCACCACAATGCATTTAAAACCATTGCCATACATCGGGTTTGTTTGTATGAAACTTTAGTAATGGCCTAATACAAGAGAAATGAAAAAATAAACTTAACTCAAATAATTTGCGGTATTTAGAAAGCTGGGGCGTGCGTATGGAATCGCAGAAAATTCTTAATACAAAATAATAGATTTGATAAAACGAACTGGTCGGTGGTCACCCTACTTTCGTTGGTGCCGAAAGCTTAGTATAATGAGATTGAGAACCTTATCTCCTCCCCCAATGCTTGGATTCAAGTATGGGACTCACCTTTACCTTTATACGAAATCGAAGGATCACGAATAAAAATCCATGCAAGATTGCAAGAACAGCAAAAGATTATAAAAATAGTCTTCATCACGCTAAAACAAAGGGCGCAAAAATGTAGAAAAGTTTCACCACGCCTTACTTAGATTCACATCAATAAACATGTCTCATCAGATTAGGAGGCACTCTACTCACGTTTGACTGGCGGTAAGCTGGCTTTGGTATTTTTTTTGTTCTAATGTTTGTGTGCATGTCAGTTTTGTTGCAGTGCAGTTTTTTTTAGTTATGTAAACCTCAGCTTGTTTTACAGCCTTTTTCTAGTTGTTTTTGCCATAATGATTGGTTGAAGACGGCATGGCTATGCCACTGCGTCCTTGTGTTGTGAGTCACACTACACCAAGATAATAATTTATTATTAAAGTTTGCAAAACAAAAACACGAAAACGCTTTTTCTCGCGTTTTGTGCTCAAGTACCTAAAATTCGAGTTTTCATCTCTTGCTAAATTGGAAACAATAGCAAGTCCTACAGGCCTACATGTCTGGCTTCATACAAACTAGAAAGCTTTATCTTTCTACAGTACATCGACTTAAAATCTAATGGTTAAAGTAAAATTTTCAGTTCTCATCTACAGTATTTACCCTGATCGAGAATATACGCCACGTTGCTCTGAGCTACTTCATATCCAAGTTCAGCCAAAAACAAGTAAATAGAAAGCGCGGAGTCGATCCGACCAGCTTTGTACTGACGATGAGCAAGATCGAATTGAGAAGACCACCGTCCACGCTCGCATACATTTTTGTGTAACTGAACATAGAAACATCAAATATGCGAAAGTTTATATTGAATATCTGAAACGTTAGCATAAAAGACATCGTAAATGATCTAAGTTTACCCCTTCATGAAAATAAAAATTGATCATTCTTAAGATTACAAGCTAACAAGTTTCTAATAACAGTACAAGTACATTGTGTCCTAGGCCACAGTCTGAAAGTTTAAAAGACGGGCATTTGCTTTCGGTTTAACTGGCAGACTGGACCGCTACATACCGCCCCTTCATTAACCAGTCGAAGGCAAAGTTACCATCACTTGACACGAGAGATGAGGCATACCAAGACTTCTGCAGCACCAATCTACGACAAAGGCCACAATATCATGCGGTCATTGAACCAGCAACATCGTGATGGGATTCTAATAACGGAGGAGTCTCCATAGTTCCCACCTGAATACCATACCTGGAACTGGTTCTAACAACGCCACCACCAGATTATTTGAGCGGCAATATGCAAAGAAGCTTGAGCGATGGGCCTAAGCTGTCCAAACCATCGACTTTTCTCACAACCCACAAAGCATGGAGCACCATCAACAACCTCACTGATGTCCAGCACACACTCCTAGTCAATAACCCAATTCTGAAAATACCATCGCTTCCCAGCTAGGGTAGAACAGGGTTAAAAAGATGCAGATAAATAGGAGTTTAACCCTCACTGATCACAAGCCATCTCGACTTGCAGCTAAAAAAAGTATCTGTTCTTTGGCGAGTGGAAATACCATCAGACAAAAAAAATCCTGGAAACTTCATTCCAGAGGAGTTTGCCACCACCTTACGCCTAGTAAAACCACACAGGTTTCTAAGGCCAGATGAGATCTGGCCTGCACTTGTACTCTGACTGACTCTGCCCTTCAGTAAATTCCTTTCTTCCTGCTTACACCACCTCAAGAAAACTTAGAAAATGGCTTTAGTGGTTGCAATACCTAATCCTTACAAGCCACCGCAGGACCTCAAGAGATATCGTCCGATATTCCTTCACTTTGTACCTTTCAAAATCCTCGAGCTACTGATCTACAAGGATGTCAACCAGACCATCGACCACCTCCACGAAAAAGAAAGTTAAGTTTCAGCACAGAAAATACACTGTAGATCAGGTCATACTCTTGACCCAAGACCAAGGTGTGAAGGATTTTTTTGAGGCTAAAAAAAGCTGGATTATGGGAAAACCTAGAACATACTCTCAACCATATAAATCCTCTCATCGTATCTACAAAAATGGCGACTGAAACCCACATAGTGGCAGCACCTTTCCAGCTACATTACCAGGATGTTGATCGCAAGCTAAAAATATTCTGTTTTTCTGCACTGAGCCGAATACCTTGAGGTAATATTAGAAATATCGTTCATTTATCCACCACTTGGTTTTACTGCGCAAGAAATTGTCATCGCACATCACATCAACAACAATGGCACCATCTTCAACCAACCTAAAGGAGCAGAAAATGTGCGTTTCTTGGATAATGAAACAAAAGACTAGCTGTTTTCCAGTACCTTTTCAGTGTAGTCCGGAAAATCCTGTCAACCTGCCTCAACTCAGTGGTAAAAGGATAGACTTTCGGGCCCAAATGCTCAAACGAAGATGGAGTAATGTATGGTTTTGCTGCTATCATAGATGCATCACAAAATATCGTCGACCATTTCTTCGTATCTAAACTTTATGCTGGGTAATTACAGATTTAGATCAAGTGAACAAAAAGGCAAAGAAACCTATCTTCCAGTCCACATTCAGGCATGTCATGAAGTGCTCAAGGCACAGCCGAATGTTCTTGAGTGGTATCGAACCGGCGCCCTTTCGAATGTCCCAGAATAGCTCTCACTACTCGGCTGCATATAAGTTGATAGAAGTGAAATAAGTTAGTAACCACACACTGGCGTACCTCAACAGCGGTCTGGCAACTTCTTACTACACCGGTGCCAGTAGCATGCATTTTCGCAAGGTAATACAACGCTAACAAGTGGCCATTCTGTGCAGCTAGATTGAAGCAGCGGAGAGCTTGCTTATAATCCCTGCAACACATAAAGGAATACGAAAGTGGCATAAATCAACCAAGGTTTTACAATTACATACGTTTTACGTAGCAAATCAACATATCACACATGATACCAATGTCACAATGTGTTGGTATAAAGTTAATCACGACAAACTCCTTCGTGTCACTATTCTACGAGCCGGTCTGTATACTCCAAGATTCAAATTACCGCACAAAAAAAACCTCTTTATCATCTTTCATTCTTGGTGATTCTTGGTGCGATAAAGTAGCATGACAAAAAATAAGTTTAATGATACATTTTAAATCAAAGGCGTGCATTCGTGCAACCGAGGTCTATGTGCCAAACTATGACTCCCGATTTTCGTTTGCGTCATGTAAAAACACTAGGCTACGACATAACTTAAACTAAAAAACTAATCTTTTCAACTTTCAGATGTTTGGGAAAGTATACAACATACTACCCACGTATCGACGATGCATAGTTGTAAAATAATGCCTACAACCAATGCACACAAAAGACACTGAGGACCACTGGGCCAGTGGTTCTCAAAGTTTTTTCGTCGCGACGACTTTGGAAAAGTTTGCTGGGCTTACGACGGATCTAGCGATAGAAATTTGTTATTTTTATTTATTGTGGTCTCCAGTCTTCATTTGTCTGGCGGCGAAGTAAATTAGTGAAAAATTGGACTATGTGATAGTTAAATCATAATCACTTGCTACAGTTTCGTAACCTATTAAGTTTTAATGCACATATCAGGAAATAATAATATCTGCATTCTGCAAGTATATTACAACCGCAATGGAGTTTACATACGAAACAGAATTATTGTGCGACGCCCTTGGATAATTGAAACGATTCACCACAACCTCGCGACGCATAGCTCGAGTACATCTGCCGTAAGCCAACAGATATTTGAAATACACAGATGCGTATGAAAAAGCGGCTCACCTGGACGTGCCATGACCATTGAAGTACATGTTTCCCAAATGCAATTGTCCTTCAGGCCATCCTTGGTCTGCAGAAGCTTGGAAGTTTTTGAAAGCTTTGTCAAAATCAACTTTCACTCCTTTACCATGCAAATACATGAGACCTAGTCCAGCTTGCCCAATTGCGTTACCCTGAGCAATGATTGCATGTGAAAATGAAAATTAGAAACACTGTAGTGTTAAGTTTTCACCACATCACTTGGATTTCTGCTTGAAAAAACTAAAAATTTAACGATGGAATATAATCAAGCAGACCAGTGCTTTTCAACTCGTGGGATGGTTCCCACTTGTGCAGATGACAAACGTAATGCGGATGCAAATTGCGCATTTATACTTTAACACATTGTTAACATTGACACACATGTTAAACATAAGTTTAACATGTGTGTCTATTTTGGGTTCTTTATTTTTTGGTTGGTGTAGTACTTTCAATAGATAAACAAGCAGTAACTAATTAAAACGTCAAATTCAGATCAACAACTCCACTTCTCGACTTCTATTTAATAAATTATACCTGTGCTGCAGCAAGCTTGAAGTATTTTAAAGCAGTGTCATTATTTGGTTTAACCATATCAGTGCCTTCAGCAAACATTTTCCCAAGATAACCTTGAGCATTGGCATTTCCACTTTCAGCAGCTCTGTTGAAGTAATCAAAGGCTTTCTCAAGATTTTGCTCAAACCCTTGACTTCCTTGATAATTCAACTGTCCCAGAGTCACCTGAAGTAGAATTCAATAAAATTTAGTTCTTAATGAAACAAGATAAAAAGCATAAACATGAGTAAAGTCGTGCTATGCAACTACCAGGTTGGCTCCAATTTCGGAGCAATTAAGGGTTAGAAAAAGTGGCTAGCAACGTTCGTCAAAAGAAAGAACGAGCTTTTATATCCATCATTTCTTTGGTTTATCTGTTTAGAATGCATGTTGTCACATAAAACCTCAAAAATTAAAATAAAACATTGTCATGAAAAGACATCAAAGAATAAAATGCATTTAAAGTGGGAGAATGAAGTGAAGATGAAGAAATGCTGTAGAAAATGTGGCATTGGTTTAGAAAGAATAAACGTGGAGAAAATAGATTTAGAGTGAAACCGGTTAATCCTCGCGCTAGCTGGATACCAAGTCAAAAGCATTAATATTTTTGAAGAATGAAAATTAACTAGAAACAGCGCTGTAGCTGAAAAAGATAAAATTGTTATACTTATAGCTTCATCCTAAACATACAAATAATCGTTTTTATCATCATTTGTTCTTCAATTTTAAAATTGGCTTTAAACTTGACCAAAAAAACTAATTCATGTTTAACCAACAAAATCAAAATTTCCTATCTCAGTGTAACTCAAGACTAACTTGAGCCGGAGCATCTCCTTTATCGGCAAGAAACTGGTAGTACTGAACCAAGTCATCATCAATCACCCCATAGTTACTTCCTGGGCGATCGGCTTCATCCAGAAGGCGTACACGCATCAAGAGAGAACTTCCTGTCAGTTTCATGCTGGCTGCGACTGAAAAAGGTGCCATCAAATATCATGCTATCTTTCTTGAAGTTAGAGAAAACACAGAAAAAAACGCATTCCACTCGTTTATTCCAGCTAGGCACACACCAAAAAATAAAGTTGGTCCGATCACACCCACCTCGTTGGTTTTGTAAAAAAAAAATACTACAGCTCTAGTTTCAGATCAAATTGGCCAAATTAACCTCTAGCAGGACAATATGATTATTTTTTCATTATACAAATGCCCTTGCGTCTAATAATTCTAAAAAAATGTGAGTGAAATAGCCATATTTACATGTGTTTTGGATTCCAGATTGGTCTACCAGAAAATATAACTAATGAGAGTCACAAGCATGCAAAATATTCCGAAGGTAATTTACCAGTTCCTTTTTACTCTAACTTTTAGCTCTTGAAACCCAGATGTTAGAAGTTTCAGATGCTGAAATTGCCTTGACGTGGTGACGTATGATCACATAAACAAGAAATATTGAAGAATCAACACAGTACAGCATCTGAATCTAATTTTTCGTTGTCTCTGATTGGACAATGGATGGCATCATTTTCAACAATCTAGCAATAAGTTTACAAACTTTCTTTTCTTTACAAAGTCGAAAAGTTATAATTTGACACCTCATACACTACCGATAGACTAGCAACCGCCAACTAGGCTATCTCTTTTGCAGCTTAGAGCATTACATGGTCAATGCTTAACAAAACAGTCTAAAATTTAACTTATACTTTTGTTGTGAAATTTTATGTTGGTTCAGGTTGATGACGCGCACTGCTTCAAGCTGATTTGTCGGCGCAGCGTTTAATCCTTGCTTTCTTCTTTTTGTTATTGTTGTTGCTTTCTTGATGAACGTGCAGCTAGATGTTTGTGGACTGTTTTACTTAGTTATTCAGTTATCTTATGTTAGAAGCTTGTGATAGGCGGACTTTAATTTGTGCCTGTTTATATTTTGCATGTTGTGTTTAGTTGATTAAAGCCTTTACTTTAAGATGAAACAATATGTTCATTTTTATTTGATGTTCATTACAACTTTTAAAACTGAAATGGCCCTACTACCCAAACTAGTACTAAAGTAGCCAAAACCTCATTCAATTTCTCTAAAAAAAAAAGTTCAGAGATGTTACACACAATCACCGCAGGAAAAAGGTGAACTGCTTTCGCGCACGTGGGAGCGCCTGCAACACCCTACGTATATTTACTTGAATCATTAACACAAAATGTAGAATAAAATGGAAGATTCTTTTTACAATTTACCTTTTTCTGCCACACGTCTGTAATAATTTAAAGCAGTTTCACAGCTTTTAGACACCGCAACGCCGGCCCAATAGCGATATCCCAGCATCATACTTCCCATGACGTCGTTGCCTAATGCTGAGAAAGTTAAATACACCAGCGACTTTGCTTGGCTGGAGTTTGTGCCAAGTCCTGTACCGTACATGAATCCAAGACCCTAAAATACAGCACAATCATTTGCAACAATACAACACCAAGACATTTTCTACAACTAAAATTAAACTAAAAATAGGGTGTACACTAGCAGCGGTTCTTAACCTAACTCGAGCCGCTTCAACAAGTCGTCAAGGATTTGTTGGCTCAAACAATCACTTTAACATCTACTCTAAAAAGTTTTGAAGCACTATTTCTTATCACATTGATAAAAGCAAATATACGCCTTCAGCATGTGCAGTTGTGCACTCGAATAGATCCTCACAGCACTCGTCTCAAGAAGTCGAAATACTTTCTTGACTGTGCCGACAGTGAAAACTTGTCGATTCAACATTGTGACTTTTCCAAACCTTCACTCCCGAAGGTTGTGAGGGAATAACGCGTGTCTTCAAAGAGCTGCGTATCAGTCGCAGATATGCGTTTCAATTCTTTACAGGATAGACAGTTTTAGCACATTCCCATATATGGTGTTTCTTAAATTATCTGGCCTACAATCCTACATCTTCCATTCTATAGGATCCGAATGACACTGTAAATGTGTCGAGAGTGGCGAAGAGGAAGTGAAGGATGATCCCAGATCAAGATAACCTTCTGTAAGGGAAAGAGATGAATGCATTGCTGGTGGTAAGCAATTGGTGCGGAGTGATCGCAGGCTGAGTGCGCAAATGAACTCAACCTCAGCAGGGAATCAGTGACATAATACACGTCTACAAATTTTAGCAAATCAAAACAATTACACTTTTCGACCACCCTCAGTATATTTCTAATCTAGCGCTACGTCACTTTTGCTTTTTCCAAGCTTAAGATTGTTTTAAAAAGAACTGATTTCTCATCTTCAGAAGAAATCAAGGCTTCAGTGACGAAGGAGCTGAAGCACTTGAAAAAGACGTTTGTCAAGAGCTTCCGCGGATAGCAGAAAAGAATTAAAAAGTACAATATATAACTCGAAAAGAAACTATTCTGAAAGATGATAATTTGTAATTTATAAAGATTTTTTTATTAAAGTTTTCGTAACAACAAACTGTTTTGTCACACCTCGTTGAGGCACAGCAGGGTACAAATTAAAACTAAGAAACTTTTTGCTGTGCCATGTAAACCGTCTTGATTAAAAATACATTTTTAGGAAGTTTTCTGAATGTAGGCCATCACCTTAGTAAACCAACCATACAAACTTGTGACGCTTGAAACATTCAAGCAAAATAAGGTTTCAAGAGTTTTGATGATTATCAATTTTGGGCACTGTTATAAAAGGTTAAGTACCACTAGTCTACGGTCTGCCGCATCACCGGTCACATCTAATCTGACTGCAAGTATAGCAAGTTTAATCGAACCACATCATACTTTATGGCATCCTGAAAAGCCAGATCGGTCTGATTAAGTGGGGTAACTTAGAACCTTTATTGTACACAACTATAGACCATAAAAAGCAAACTTTTCAAATAACCGCTTGAGCACGAGGATTTCCCATTTCAGCATGTTTGACAAATATTTCTTTCGCTGTACCAATCTGTAAAGGAAGGTGTACTCCTTTGAGATGTGCAAATCCAATTTCTACGTCCGCATCAGCGTGACCTAATGTTGCAGCATCCCGAAGCAACTGGTAACCTCTGAAAGTATACGAGACAACAAAATTATTTACAATTTGTTGATATTTTACAATAAAAAAATTCAGTTACAGCAATGAGATCAAAAAATTACATTTCCTTTGTTGCGACCGTTTGCAAAGATTTAGATTTTAAAATTGGATCCATGCTGAAAAAGGTTGAGTACCACTGCTCTACAAGAACAAACTCAAGCGTGTAATACTGGTTGCAGATTGTAATCAAGAAGTACAACTAAAATACAAACACATTGAAGCAAATACTAAACAATTAGAATACACTAATGTAGAAAAACCACTGTTACAGATAGAACATTTGCACACATGCATTTATTATGCAGTATGCGCAATGCACATGTATTCGATTTTATCATTGCATCTAACATAACATGCATCCCGCGTCATTAGCACCGCAAAAGACGGTTGCTCATGACGGTTGCTCAATTGACGGTTGCTCAATTGCCGGTTGCTCAATTGCCAAAAGACGGTTGCTCAATTGCCAACACAAAATAAATAGAATATACTGCATAATATATAGTAGTTTACCTTGCAATGGAAGGTTTGACGTTTGAAGAATTGATGAGTTTCATTCCCTCTTGATACAAGTCTTCTAACTTTTTATTCTTCAAAGTGTTTCCCTCGACTTCAGTTAGTTCAACATGGGGTGGCGGGCTTGGAGCAGAAGTAACCACGTCTTTCTCATTATCAATAGAACTCTGCAAATGCAATACAATCGCATACAATTTTAATTATTTTAGTTGGCCAGTAAGTTGAAACACTCAGAGAGGTTGTTAATTATGTATACTACTTGCAATGTAAATCAATAGCTTCATGCAGAAAAAGAAAAGGATGAACCATTGAAATATTTGCTCTAAAACTCACATTTATTTGGCCTGCAGAAATAATATCTGTTCAAAGAAACAGAGTATAGTTGGTGTACAAACGCTTTAGCTGCAAACCTTTAAAATACTTTATATTGCTTGCATTGTTAAAACGTTTAGTACAATAAAGTGCGAACGGACAAGCCTTCGATGTGAAACTTTTGTAGGTTATAAGACAAACCGATGAGAAGATAACACAAAAACTTGACGTAATACAGAAAAAAAAACCTAAGTTTGGATTCAGCGCCCAAAACCTACACTAAAACAAATAACAGATCAAAGTCAACAAAAATTGTGCTTAGCTGAGTTATGAAATCACAAATATCGACATAAATTTATTTACCATGCTTGTTTCTTTATTTTCAGACGTAACTGGTACCTTTTCAATCAAAGGCGTCTGCAGCTCTTCTGGCCGATCACCTTGTAGTAGAAGCAGATCATTTTCATTTATAAAATAAGTCCAGTTAAAAATTGACAATAACTAGTAATAAATTATTTGCCATGCTTCGATTATAGTGGTGGTAAGCAACTAAGCAGACCAAACAAGCATTTTTTGGACCACAAAGTTAGCTGTGTGGCAACTCAATGTGAAAACAACACATTTTTTTTCAGCATGGTACTTTATTGTTTGCAAAATTGTAAACCAAGGACGAAAAATAGTCTTAAATTGTAATTCAGGTCGTTCCGCTTATTTGAAAAATTGTACTTGAAACAATGTTCCGGCTCTCTCTATAATCTTCAGCTGTGCAAGTTGGCAGCTCATTTTAGACATGCTGGACAAATGTGCAGATACAACAGCTTACACACAGTACACAGAAACTTCTCCTGTGGCAACCAGTTTGTACATGGACAAATCTTGAACCTTAAACACCATGACCATGTAAACACCAATAGTTTCTTACTGAAACAACTGATACTTGTAGTTCAAGTAACACTTTACACTTTCAAAACATATTTGTCCAAATTTACAAGACAAAGTTTTGAATCTTACCACTTTCTTCTTTTACGTCTTTCATAACTCTTGATTCATGAGAGGAAGTATCTTCCCATTCCCCACGTATACTTGCATACTTCATAGTTTCTGGATTATCGGTAGTTGATGGAGATTTTAAAGACCTTTGTTGTTGCTGATTGTTGTTGTCACTGATGTCATCATCTGCAGCTTTGAATTTTTCATGAAACGAGGTTGCCTGAATGTGCTCTAAAAATGGTTTCGATCAGAAAATAGAAACTTATACAAACTTGTAAGATGGGGCAAAAAGTCAAAAAGCACAAACTTTGTTCATAAATCTATGCTGCGTATGTTGGAATAAAACTATTGCGCAATGGCTGAGAAGATCAGTGGATGGTGCGTGTTTACAAAAGGTTTGGTTGACATCTGTACATAAAAATCAGCCAAAAATGTGTTGTTTTTGCCCTGAAAATAGGGGCAAAAAGTGAAAACAGGATCCGCATGATATCGATCAAACAGCAATATTAGAGATTGTATAGACCAGTCATTGGCAACGTTTTTTCGAAGCAACTCAAATTTTCTAAAAAATGAAGTTTAGAAAATTTTGTGATCCAAGCATAACTCCGACTCCTGCCCAGAGCATTGTGACGCAATAAGCCACACGACCTCGTTCGGGGGAAGTTAATCAGTTATGTGACGTATTGACCAGCTACACGGCGCTTTGACTCTTCAAGCGCAAGTCGTTGGTCTGATGAAAGCCTTTCAGAGTGACTTAACTGAATTTTTAAAAAGCCTTCTAAATCCGTAGTTATAGTTCTGAAATGGCGAAGAATTATTATCAAGATAAAGTGATTAAGATCGATCGACGGCTAAAACTGGTGTGTCTGCCGTGAGACTTGATTTGTCCGCCGAGATAGCTGCTCAGACCGGACACGTTTGTCCGCCGTCAACAAAAACGAATTTCGAGGCCTGTAGGCTACTTCGAATTATATGCTAGTCACTTTGAAGTTTAGCTCTTAATACGCGTAGATACTAAACTGAGCAAACTGCACCTCGTTATTGACACTCCCAAGAAAAAACAAAGCGGAAGAAATCATGAAAAACGTTTTTCAATCATTGTTTGCTTCAACGGCACCATGCAGGCGTTTATCAGCTACCGTACTTCTGTTTCTTTTGTTATCTTAGAAGCAGCGCTCTTGTTGCAACAAGTAGATCTTTTAATTGAGATCGATCCGCAATGAAGGTCAAACTAACGCAAGTTTGAACTTACAAACATTTGCTTTAGGATTTTTTAAAAATAATTTGCGGGGGGGCAGCCACCCCAAGCTATATTCACGGGGGCGCCGCCCCTCCGCCCCCCCGGAGTCGGCGCCTATGGCATCTACTCCTTGTTGCGCCTCGCTTTCCGTTATTTCGTCCAGCTGATACAGCATCTGATGATACCGATTCTGACTAGTTCATCACACAGACTTTGTGTTGCTCGCAGTGTCCCAATTGTGCCGAAATTATGTTGGCTTATAAGCTTACGTAAATCGAGGAAATCTTCTCGCAATGAGCTCTTGATATGTTACCTGTATCTGGTTGAGCAATTAACATTATTTTATGATAATTCAACGTCGCTAGATGTCGAATTAATGTAAAACAAACGTAAATTTCTTATTGAGCATTTGTGCTGACTCGAACGTTGAATCAACCCAAAATTAACTTACTTTCCCCCCCCGTGAGTTTTTTAACGTGAATTACCGTAACAGCGTGCGTATCGCGTTGCTCGCTTTATCACTACTTTTGGTATTATTACATCACAACAAATCAAACAATGCGTTCGTGATAGACTACTCTAGTATATTTTTCGCTTCTCGTTTTACATGTTTTAGTACAATCTCTTTCTACTAAGTGTTCACAGCAATTGCCGAGGCAATTTCAACTTTTGCCGTTTGGCCTCGGCAACGTTTTTGCCGAAGTAAAAATATGCTAATTTCGAAGACTGAACCATTGCGAATTTGCAAACATATACAAAACACATTCAATGAAATCTGTTTGAAAACTCTCGCCCACCCAGAATTCCTCTTTTCTAAGAAAAAATCGACGCCTATGGTGACATGTTCAATTGTTCATTGGTAGATGCACATATAGATTGTAGATGCAAAAAAATTATGACTAGTTATTTTCATCAAACTGGCTATGTGGAAAATAACGTTTCGATTTGTTGCATTGTCAAATTGATCGTCATTTCACAAACTCAAATCCGTGTAATTGCATAAAAGTAGTACCCAGTCACTATAGTGCAATGGATTTATGTTGATATTATTATTTATTTGCGTCAGACAAATCCAAAACAACAAAATAATACACCAACTGCAAATGCACAAAGGTCACAGAGAGCCACTTTGCATGTGGTCAGTTTAGCTAACGAAATATCCACTGTTACAAATTTACATACAATGAGAGTTGAAAGAGTTTAAAGTCGGAATGGCCCGTTTCAGAGAAATCCCGATTCGGAGGCAGCCTTTTTTGGAGAAAGCCCTTTTCGAATATTTTTTAAAAATCCAACGATGCCTTCTGTAAATCCAACGACGCCTTCTGTTAATTTAGAGAATTTTTTGTTTTATTTCACAATGTCATTTCTTTTGCATTCCGACAACAAAAAATAATTTGAATTGAAATTTTGCGAAAAATAAAAAGCGAATTAAATTTATTTTTGAGCTGTTAAATTAAAATGTTTGCTCACATAAAATTGACATACGTATCCTGCGGAGCCGCCTGTATGCAAACTTAGAATATATTTGAATCCTCAACTATTTAAAAAATTTTAATCCCTAGTTTAACAAGTCAATACAAAATCGTCGGATATGATTCCATCGACATCAAATAACAAAAGAAACAAAAAATAACAGTTCATGCGTCCATTTGGAAATTATGGCTGATACCACATAGGAAGTCCCACATGGAGTGAGGTGGAACATTGCTATGCCCGTCGAAGCAAACGACAAGTTTCTTGATGGGACGTCAGCATCTCTATATTTTTTCAACTTTTGTGGCAGACTATGATGGCCGGCTATCACCGTATCGTATGCTATTATCGGGTAGGCTATAAAAACACCTTAATCTTAATGTTAAGCAACAGAAAGCAAGATTGTTAAAACTAACTTTTAAATTGGGTAATCATTCATTATCATTCATTTCTCTATTGTAAGCTAATTCGTTTCAATATATATATGCCGCTGTGATTTTAGAATTCTCTGAAAAAGGCTTTCTCCGAAAAAGATTGTCTCCGAATTAGGGATTTCTCTGAATCGGATTTTCCCATAGTAGCAGACCCGTTGAAAATATTCAGAACGATAAAAACAATCAGATGACATCAGGTCTGATATAAAGCGATTTGAGGGGTGTATGCAATGATTTGAGGAGTGTATTCAACGGTTGATAAACAAAAACATGTTTCCTCAATAAAGCATCAAACGTTGTTATATTATTCATTACTTGGGCACTGACATAACGAGGCAAATTGTGCAATATTCTGAAAGAATCTTTGTAAGCAACATGTAATCGTTTTGTACTGGAAGATCTTAACTTGTTTCACAAATCCACAACTGTGATGCATAAAATGACATACGGTACCATACAATAAGAGTAAAATACAATGTTTTTTACAGCAGATGAGCATTTAGCAAAATGAGATTTTGCATTGTTTGCAGCACATTACTGAGACCATCGGTACCGTACCTGCCTTGAAATATCATTTTCATCTGAGAGAGAACTCTCAATAAATACACCCCGATATTTTAAAGAGTCTGTGAACACAATTTCAGATTTATCTAGATCAGAGGTGACAAACCTGCAGCTCGCGGGCTGCATGCGACCCGTCAAAGAATTTTGTGCGGCCCGCAAAACAATTTGACAATCGCTAATGCATTAAAGACAAAAGACATCTCAAAGCTGTTTTATGCCTTCACTGGTACACCTTTCCTTTGCTACAAGTCGTTACAGGTCGAGGCTGACAAATGAAAATCTTAGTGTGCAGTGAGAGTTGCCACATGGTCTGTTCGACCTAATATTGAACGCACTTAGTCAAGCAAAAAACTTTCCAAAAATCCCACTAAGCAAAAAAATTCAATGCTTTAATGTTATTTTTTAATATTTTATGCTTCAATCCTGCATTATAGCTTCAACTATATGATTCGCAGCGGCTTTTGTTTGTTGTTTGAAAAATAAATTTCATTAACTGATTTACTGTTTCGAAGCATAACGGTCGAAACATTTCGTCAAATTGAGCAAAAAGGATAGCCAAAAAAAGAAGAAATTATACTCATATGAAAGCAAACGCTTAAACTGGAAAATTAAACTGTCTTCAGTGCAAGTACTGTTGCTCTATCCTATTTGCTCGTTGATTTGTTTTTATTTTTACTGTTGTATGTTTCGATTCTGCGTAAGATAATTTCAACGAGGGGGTTTATTACTTTCATTTGCCGTTTGTTACTTTTCATGAATAATATCTTG
The DNA here is from genome assembly GCF_918807975.1 of Aplidium turbinatum. Classification (NCBI taxonomy): domain Eukaryota; kingdom Metazoa; phylum Chordata; class Ascidiacea; order Aplousobranchia; family Polyclinidae; genus Aplidium; species Aplidium turbinatum. Next base: position 26,238,860 of record NC_137475.1, on the reverse strand, counting down.
AGTCGCTTCTAAAACATTTCATAGCAGGTGAGGTAGGTGTGAGGTACAAGTAGCACCTTTGAACCCTGGGCAGTCGCCATGGATTGTTACACCATGGGTCTCAGGGAACACTGGTCTTGATCACACACCAAACTAACAAGTGGGTCCACGTCCCACCTCATGGGCAACAACCTCGACTGGTTGGCTAAAACTTGTTAGAAATCCTGCTGCCTTGCAGGAAATACTTTTTTAAGTAAAGGCTAGGCCCACCGCCAATAACTGTGGTTAGCGTCAGGACCTCCCATGTGACCTTATAAGTGACCTCCCATGCACTACATCGCAACAGTATGGCTATGCGGATGATCTAGCTCTTCTATATGCTCACAGGAACTGGCATGAGGTGGAAAGAAAACTTGAAACTGACCTGAAACTGGTGGCTAACTATCTGGACAAGTGGAGGCTCAAACTGAATACGTCGAAAACAACAATCTCTGCTTTCCATCTAAATAATCGGGAATCTCAGCGTCAACTGTCTGTCTCGCTAAAAGGAAATCCTTTACCATACACTGCAAACCCAACTTACCTTGGAGTAAAACTTGACCGGCAGTTGACCTACAGACCCCACATCGAGTCACTCCGTGCCAAGGTTACCTCGCGAAATAACCTCTTGAGAAGCCTAGCAGGAACAGGATGGGGAGGCCGAGCATCAACCTTGCGTACAAGTGCACTAGCCTTGGTCTACAGCTCAGCCGAATATGCCTCAGCTGTATGGAACCGCAGCAGACACACAAAAAAGATGGATGTGTGCATTAACGACACCTTGCGCATCATCACTGGCTGTCTCCGCCCCACACCTACTGCTTATCTGCCAACTTTGGCTGGCATTGCTCCTGCTCATGTCCGTAGGGAAGAAGCCTCTCACAAACTGGCTCTACATGTGAGACTCGATCCTCAACACCTTCTCTACAGTCACTCCCAAACAAATGGACCAGTCAGACCTCAACGCCTATCATCAAGGCGCCCATTCCATCGATATGCTACACAACTTGTGGATAAGAACTTCAGCTGCATGGAAACATGGATCCAAGAATGGAACGAGCTGCCACATATCCCTCCCCAGTTTTCAGTTATGCCAGCACTCTCCATCCCTCCTGGAGCAGACCTCTCAAGAAAGGCATGGGTCACATTGAACAGGATCAGATGTGACGTTGGCTGTACTGGAGCTAATTTGTTTAGGTGGGGGTTGCATAATTCGCCGATATGTGTCTGCGGAGCGGTAGAACAAACAATGCAACACATACTCCACGAATGTCCCATCTTACGACCCCCAAGTGGAATCACTGGTATTCGACAACTGGACCCAACTACCGTATCTTGGCTGCACGAGGAGGCATTGCCAATCTAAGCTACTGCAAGTCAAACGAGAGAAGAAGAAGAGAAGAAGCGTCAGGAAGGGCATCCGGCTGGAAAACCTTTGCTCCAAAATATTATTTAAATGCAGCAAAAGCTAAAAATGGCCCCTAGTCCCCAGCAGCCCTTAGATGGGCAAGGGGTGCGAAGAATCTCTGGGTTCCGAGAAAACAAAAAAACATTGAAAAAAGATTATGGTGTTAGAATCGGATCCTGGAATGTGGGAAGTTTGTGTGGTAAAGGAACTGAAATATGTGAAGAACTAAGAAAAAGAAGGGTAAATATATGTTGCCTAGAGGAAGTAAGATGGAGGGGACAGTCAGCGCGGTTTTTAGGTGTCAATGGGAGGAGATATAAGTTATGGTGGTCAGGAAATAACACAGGAATCGGTGGTGTTGGTTTCTTGGTAAAAGAGGAATTGTGTGAGAAAGTAATAGAAGTTAGAAGAAGGAGTGACAGAGTGATGACAATGGTACTTGCCTTTGAAGAGGAGGTAGTGAGGCTAATCTGTGCATATGCACCTCAAAGTGGTAGGGATTACTTAGAAAAGGAAAGTTTTTATGATGTTTTGGCAGAGGAATGGGATTTACGGAGTTCAAAAGAGTTGGTGTTTGGATTAGGAGATTTTAATGGACATGTTGGAAAACAAGCAAATGGGTTCGAGGGCATTCATAGAGGGTATGGTTTTGGGGAGAGAAACATGGAAGGAAGAATGCTACTTGAATTTTGTGATGAAAGGAAACTTTGTATTGCCAACACATGGTTTAAAAAGAAAGAGAAAAGGAAGGTGACTTACAGCTCAGGAGGACATGAGTCGGAAATTGATTTTATTGTGGTTGGGCAGGAACAGAGAAAGTACTTGAAGAATGTGAAAGTAATTCCGTGGGAGTTGCAGCATAGACTAGTAGTAGGAGACTTAAATATGAAAAAAGTGAAGAAAATTGTGAAGAAAGAACGAGTTTTTGTGAGAAATGTGTGGAAACTGGAGGAAAAAGAAACGAGAATTAAGTTTGTGAAATTTAAAAGAGCAAAAGAGCTGGTAAACATGAGTGCGCAGGACTTGTGGGCTTCATTTCAGAAAGGTGTCCTGGCAGCATGTGATGAAGTATGTGGGAAAAAGAAAGTGAGGAGGGATCGTGGAGACACATGGTGGTTAGGGTGAAGTGAAAAAAATTTTTTCTTTCAAATCAAAAAGTCTAGTTTACCAAAATTCGGAGTTGACCCCAAAAACACCTTCAAACACAATTTTGGGTCGGTTCCCCCCAGGGGGTGCAGGCACACCCCCCCTAAAGTTCGAAAAACCCCAATTTTATAAAAAAATTAATATCTCATTAACCACAGACGATAGAAAGTCGGTTGATGGCTTAAAATCATCAGAAGGTACAAGTTTATATTACCTTTAAGAGAAGTATTTTTACTAAAAGCACTACAAAGTGGTCATTTTTGGAAATAATGTAATTTTAGTCGTATATTTACGTCAAATTTGGTCGATTTTTGTATATTCAGTTGATATTTTATGCTTAGTACGGTGTAAATGCGTACAGTGGCGCTTGGCTACAAAACCGCATTGTTAATGACTCCCTTAGTCCTAATCTGTTATGATTAGGCAGTAGGCACGGATGTAGCTTCAATAATTGTAAGTTTATTTCAATGTATGTTCACTTGTTCAGATTAATTACGTGCTCGAGGTTCTTCAGCTTTGTCAATATTGCCAACCAAATCTACGACCCAACACCGATCATCTCTAAAAGAAGTAGCAATAACTTGTGAAAGATTTGGAATTTCGGATAGAGCAGGTGCTGCTATTGCTACTGCCACTCTCAAAGCATTTGGTATAGTAACTGACATTGATAAATCACAAGTTATTGACCGAAGTAAATTAAGGAGAGAACGACAAAAGTACAGAGAAGAAATTCAGAAGGAAGAAGAATTGCAGTTCGATATTGTGGAAGGACTTTATGTTGATGGACGAAAGGATGCCACCATTACCAGTGTGAAACAAAGGAGCAACTATCATCGAACCAGAATCATTGAAGAGCACTATGTAGTTGTCGGTGAACCCTTTGAATTTTACATCACTCATATCACACCAAAAAATGGAACTGGTCAACAAATTGCTCAAGCCATGTATGGTGCAATTGAAGGCACAGCAATGGAAAGCAAGCTAAACATCATTGGGACATGCATACAAGCAGTGGCGCAAAAATGGGTCAGAAGAGAATAAAAAGAAGTATAAGAGTATGAAAAAGAAGGCAAAGAGGGTTGTTGCAAGAGCTATGAAGAATGGTGCTGAGGAGGAACTTAATAAAATGGGGGAAAGCCAAAACAAAGTATTCAGACTCATAAAGCAAATGAAAAAGGATGGGAATGATATTGTAGGGGGAAGATGTATAAGGAGTGGAGATGGGAAGTTGCATTTCAGCCCGGAAAGCAGAGGAGAAGTGTGGAAGGAACATATGGAATATGTTATGAATAAGGAGAATGTATGGGATCATATGACAGAGGTTGATCTGGTGGAGGGTCCAGTGGGAAAGGTTACTCGTGATGAAGTGGTGGAGGCAATGGGGCAAATGAAACTGCATAAAGCAGCCGGTCCATCAGAAGTGAGCGTAGAGATGATAAAAGCAAGTGGAGAGTTGGGAATTGAAGTAATGCTACAACTTAGCCAAAGGGTATTAGATGGAGAGGGAATGCCGGAGGAGTGGAAGCATAGTACTCTTGTTCCATTGTTCAAGAGAAAAGGGGATGTGAGAAGTTGCAGTGCATATAGAGGTGTAAAACTACTAGAGCATGGAATGAAAATTGTGGAGCGAATACTAGAAAAGAGGTTGAGAACATTGGTGAAATTAAATGATATGCAGTTTGGATTTATGCCAGGAAAAGGTACAGTGGATGCTCTGTTTATATTGAGAAGAATGCAGGAGGAATACCGAGAGAAGCAGAGAAAACTATATATGTGTTTCGTCGACTTAGAAAAAGCATTTGACAGAGTACCAAGGAAAGTGATGGAGTGGGCAATGAGGAAAAGAGGTATACCGGAGGTATTAGTGAGAGCTGTGATGTCTATGTATGAGGATGCAAGAACAAAAGTGAGAGTTGGATCAAATTATTCAAATGAGTTTTTTGTGAAGGTTGGTGTACACCAAGGATCAGTTTTGTCACCTCTGATATTTGCTATTGTGGTTGACGTTGTAACTGAAGGAGTGAGGGAGGGCTTATTGAGTGAAATTTTGTATGCAGACGACCTGGTCTTGACAAGTAATAGTATGGAGGGACTGGAGAGAAAGTTTGAGAAATGGAAAGAAGCATTTGAAACCAAGGGTATGAAGGTGAATCTTGAAAAAACAAAAGTGATGGTGAGTGGAGCAGAAGGAGCAGTTGTTGAGAGCAAAGTGGATCCCTGTGGAATATGTGGCAAGAGAGTGATGAGAAATTCAATGCAATGCAAGGAATGTGGAAAGTGGGTACATGCAAGATGTGCTAATGTCAAGAGAGCCGCAACAAGATTGGCGAAGTGTTTTGTTTGTGGGAAATGCAGTAAAGGAAGGAATGAAGTGGAAGGCCATGATGATGAGTTCTGCCATGGCATAGAAACAGTGACAGACTTCTGTTATCTGGGTGATCGGATAAATGGAAGTGGTGGATGTGAAGCAGCGGTGACAACAAGGGCAAGATTGGGCTGGGCAAAGTTCAGGGAATGTGGGGAAATGTTGTATGGCAGAAAATTCTCACTAAGGATGAAAGGGAAAGTATATCGGAGCTGTGTGCGGCCTGCAATGCTATATGGTAGCGAGACATGGATATTGAGAGAGTGAACTGGCAATCCTGAGAAGAACGGAAAGGTCAATGGTGAGAGCAATGTGTGGGGTGAAAACGAGAAGGGAAAAAAGGACTGAAGAATTGTTGGATATGCTAGAGATGAAAGAGACCATAGACCAACTGGCAAGGGCAAATGGAGTAAGATGGTATGGACATGTGATAAGGAGGGAGGAAGGAAGTTTTCTTAGAAAGGCACTAGATCTAAAGGTGGATGGGAAGAGGAAACGCGGTCGTCCAAGAAGAACGTGGAAACAACAAGTGAAGGATGAATTTAAAAAAGTCGGACTGAAGGAGGAAGATGCAAGGGACAGGGTGAAATGGAGAAAAGGGATTAAAACAATTGCTGCACGGAAACAATCGGCCACCCCCACTAGTGGGGAACAAACCGACGATGGATTATGATGATGATGATGTTACAATTAAAAAGTTGTGTGGCCGGAAAACTCATGTGTAACTGACAAAGTGGCCCGCGACCGCAAAAAGATTCATCACCCCTGACCTAGATGTAGCACAGGAGCACGTGAAAGATAAAAGTTTTTGGGGAAGAATAACATACCAAATGACTTTTTAGACTTGAAGGTCTATACTCGTGTTTCTCAGCAGTCGAGTGTAGCATGAACTCAGCGATAGACACGTGTTTCGCCCATGAGGCTGGGCTCATCAGTAAGTTCTTGCTACACTCGACTGCCGAGAAACACATGTTTTTGGAAAAAGTCTTGATGGCTAGAGTGGAGGCTACACCGGTATGGTTAGCGAAACACAATGCTCGTTGTTCTATAGTGAGTAGTCACTAGTCAGGTAGTGCTGACGCCAGGAAGATCGCTCCTTCTAAACTGTGCATATCCTTGGCGACAGTTAGTTTAGTTGTTTTCTTTCCACAAAGGTAAGAATTCAATTGTCTGGCAAAAGCAGCGGTTGAGAACTATGTGGCAAGAACTAGTGGTACGGTACTGATGAGCCCAGCTTCATGGGCGAACATGTGTCTGTTCCTGAGTTCTTGCTGCACTCGACTGCCAAGAAACACAGGTTTTTGGGAAAAGTCTTGATGGCTAGTGTGGAAGCTACACCGGTATGGTTAGAGAAACACAATGCTCGCTGTTCGAAAGTGAGTGGTCAGGTAGTGCTGACGCCAGGTAGATCGCTTTTTCTCAACATATCTATACTCTATAGTTACCTGAATCTTGAATGTCGCCATTCAAACTCTCTACAATTGGGACTAAGACAGTGTCTAACCAAGAATTTGGTACAGTGCCATGACTAAAACATGTATTATATTAAAGTGGGAGCACATCTTTTAGGTGCAGACAGTTAGGCGCCGGTCAAATGGGTGCGCACACTGGAGTGTGGCATCAGGATATTTAGGTGCGGAGCACTGTGGCAGCTGGTCATTTAGGTGCAACTTGAACGGCGCCTAATTGTCTGCACCGAAAAGAAGTGGTCCCTAAAAAGTGCACGCAATTTAATGGCAGTTTGCCAAGCAAGGGACCAATTGTGTCCACGCTTCAACGAAATATTGAAAGATTATAATATTTATCAGTAAATGAAATATATGAGTTAACAAATTCTTTTTCATTGTTGGTTTTGCTGGAATTTAGCAAAGAGCTGTAATGATGCTTCCACATCTCAGCAATTGCTTCAGGACCTTTTGCTCCACCAACATTTACAGGAAGAAAACTATTTTATCACTATTGTGTTATGAATATCAGTATTTATATACGGTACCTCTGTTTTTTGTTGGACAACACAGTTTTTAAAACCTAGCGTAAAGTTTAGATTAGCTGAAGCTATCATAATACAATCTATTAAAGTTGGATAGGAAACCATACATTCTGCATCTTTTCATACTTTAATGGAACTTCCACCATTTGTAGTTCTTGAGATATGGATGATGGTCGCCATTTAGCCCAGCAAAAAAATAAAGGGACTTCAGCTTCCTCTTAAACATTATTATCTTTTTTAAATATTTTGCATGCGATACTTTTTCAACAAATGGGACACTTTAAACGTGTGGCACCAACAAAATTCCAAAAAAGTATTTTTAAGAACCACCCTAAAATATATCCCAGTGATAAAATTTAATGCAAGAAGAAAAAATTAATGTAATAATAACAGAAACTTGATCTTTAGAAATACCTGTAGCTGTAGTCCAATCTCCACGCTCATGCCCTTCATTGAAAACTTTTTGTATTTTATGTGCAACTTCGTGTTTATGGCCTGGGGATTCCGATTTTGATGATTTAGAGAAATATACTACAGGGCTTTCCTTTGAATTTGATTTGGTCTTAATATTGCTATTTTCTGACACGGTTTCGTCATGATCTGCTGGTGGAGCATTATGCTCATCTGAAACACATATAATTTTTTGATACTGGCACCACAGCCTTACTTCAAGTTGCTTTACTTACATCCAGGCACATAATTACAAAGCTTGCCAGCAACACAATCTTCACCCTCACCAGTTGCCACCGGTGACTAATGGAGAAAGAGATCAAGACGTTTAAAAATGGAGTATTCGTTCCACTTCTCTTGAAGATCTCACACCTATCTATGACTTCTCAATCACAGTCTACACAAAATGTGTTTAGCCAAATGATCTGATTCTTTTACTAAACACTTTGTGGGAAAATTATATATACTATATCATAATATAAATATATACTATATCATATATAAATACACTTCAAAATAGGAGACAAACACACTCTCAATCTGTCCAGAAACAGTGACTAAACATCATTGAAACCAAACCAGTAACAATAACTTCCCACTAACACAACTTAAAATCCAAGCATTGGCTTAATGACAGAATCAATGAAAAATTGCTTGTCATTCTGCTCTAGAACAATAAAGGGAAGAAAACAAAGCACTTATGTCCTGCAGCATGTGGTGTCATTGAAAGAAAAAATTTCGTCTTGCACGTCTTTCTGAACTATTTGACAGATTCTAGCTGAGAATTTGATGATGAATAGATTCTTAAGTACTGGGATGTGTTGGGCTATGTTGTAAAGGTGTAAACCGTTATAAAAAGAAAAAAAAACTTCCTGGCCTGATGTTCGCCCTTTGTTTCCTAAGATAGTCAATGAGACTGAGATCAAGCTTTTTTTAGTGTGGGCTTTGGTCAGTGTAGGCTACATGAGTGCGGAGATGGCTGATGAGGCCTATCTGTGGGGTGAAGCTTCTACTGCAGGATGGACATTAAAAGGATGGTTGGCTAGGGCCAGGGTTGTTTGAGGCTAGGGCCTTGCGATGTTCTTGTTTTTTGACAGCAGATAACATACAGTGTTTCTCAGCTGATTCTGTGTCTTTATAAATAAGACTGCACCATGTTGGTTATTCTAGTTAGTTCTCCGTAGAGCAGTTTAGGAATGCGATGGTTCGGCATCCGGTGGATGTGGCGAGCCCATCTTATTTGTGCCTTTTTTATGAGGGTAAGAGTGCTGGGCATGTTTGCTTTACTGAGAACTTCAGTGTCTGGGCTTTGTCCTGCCATCGAATCTTGAGAAGCTTTCAGAGGCGGGAAAGGTGGAAGTGGTTCACCTGCCTTTCGTGTCTCCTATAAAGAGTCGAGGCCTCACACACATACAGAAGGGTCATCAGAATAACAGCTTCGTGAACTTTTAGATTTGTGGGCAGTTTGATTCCCCGCCTCTTCCACATGTTAGACCTCAATTTACCAAAGACGATATAATAGATGCTTTCTTCCTGGCCTATCTTTCAGGTGGTAGTTTTGTTTCTCAAAAGAACAAAAGTTAAAGTAATAGGCTGTCCAATGTCCATGAAAGTGTAACACAGCTTTAGCACAACATATGACGTATGTTCAAAACTATTCAACGTTTTCTCTTCCTGCCAAATGTAGTATCACTTGTGTAAAGTATTTTTAGGGTATTATATTGTTGTGTCGCTATTATTCCACACGTGTAAATTGTTTCAAATCGATCGGCCTTGTTGTAGCAATATGTAAGTGATGAAGCTCATGCACTAATTGTGCCCATGTGATCAAATGTTCTCTGGCGAAAAACCATTTGCCACTTGTTAACCAGGCTCCTTATTCTCCAGACGTGATACCAATGTGGTTTCTAGCTTTGCCCTGGAAGTTCAAAACCACTATAAAAGAGATATGATTTCAGTCGCATGAAGACAACATAGAAAAAAAATGATGGAGGAACTATTCAAGAGATGTTTCCAGAAGCAGAAAAAGAATTGGAAAAAATGTGTGAACCTCTAAGGGGAATATTTTGAAAGAACCATAGGCATACAAAGCCAAGTAACTTAATTAGACTTAACATATTTAATTGTGTTGCGTATTTTATGCTAAACAGTCACATTCACATATATAATTTTTGAACAGACTTCCCACATGTGTTTACACATAGCTCAAGCTCAATTTTAGCCTTACAAATAATTGCAAGAATTTAGCCTATCTGAACTAAGGTAAACAAAATGACAAAACTATGTAACAACCCTTATTTATAAAACAAAATTTACCTGATAAACAACATATACTTGTTGTTAACAGTGGTATGGCCAATAATAAATAACAAAAGAAAATGGAAAGACTATGATTATTCCATATGAATAACATATCAAAGAGTTTTTACTGATGATTCCACAACCTGCATAAAAATTTATTAACATGCCAGTCTTCGAAATTAGCCTCGGCAATCGGCAATTGCCGAGGCAGATGCATGAATGGCACATTAGCCTCGGCAATAAAAATGCCGAGGCCACACGAGCGCTTGTAAGGAGTGGACCACAACATTACAAAAATAACCCTAATTTTCTGAGACCACACCAGACTAGGAGGTTGATTCAATCTTACTATTGCTAGCCAGCTGGCAGAATTGAATCTTTTATAGAAATATCACCCTATTTGCATTGATTCAACGCCAGTAGACGTCAAATTTTTGTAAGCATTTACTCCTTATCGCGCTTCGCCTTCCGTTATCTCGTCCAGCTGTATCAGAAACGATCGCGCCGCTTTCACAACGAACCACGCAACATTAACGGACGTCGAATACATGTAAGTAATAGGTTAACGCGCTTTAGAGTGAGCTTTGTTAATTGCGGTTTGTGATAGATGTCTGGTTGTGTAACAACTACAGGTGCAATTTTATGCGCTGACAATGCTCATGTGAACTATAAAAAAAGTTTGCAACCTTATAAATACTGGCTTAATTGTTACGCAAAAGTTATTCTTTCATCGAATGCTTGTTCTTTACCAGTGTCATTGCCAATATATATCATGGTAAAGGAAGATACAGTTAAAAAGTGGAATTTACCTGCTATCAGGGTTGGTTGGGTCAAACCTCTGGAAGGTTTTTCCCAGTTTCCCCCGGGTAAAACTGGGGGAAACCGGGTAAAACTGGGGGAAACTGGGTAAAACTGGGGGAAACTGGGTAAAACTGGGGAAAACCCTTAAAACTTCTAAATGTGTTGTTTGCGGAGTTTCTTATGCAATATAATGACTAGCCAGCTGTTTAGCTGTTATCTCATGACATTTTCCAATTGAATTGCATCAATACTTAGATAAAATAAATAAAGCTTCGGATCATCACAGAGTGATATTTCAGGTTTTTCTTTTGACACTTTCTCAATGCGTACTGACCCACTGTCTGCTGGCAGTACCAAACTACCAATAGTAATTTCTTATTGAATTCCGATGGTCTACCTCCAGCTCAAAGACCACGCCAGTCAGTGTTGTGCTGTTGTGACTAATTGCTTCAGTTTAAATTGCAGCTTGCGAACCAACTGATATCTTCCAGCACTTTGCCAGAAAGCAGTAGAGGTCGTCCACATAGCCTTCCCAGTCCGAGTCCCTCAGTGGTAAGCACTTTCCTAAAACGCTTTTTCGCACAGAAAAAAACGAAAGGCCTCAAAAACGATGTCTAGTGTGCTACTCTCAGGGAAGGAGAAAAGTGAGAAGAAAAATGAAGGAGACAATGTTGATCAGTTTCAAAAATATATGACTTTATCTGCAGATGAGCAAGAAACTGCACGCAACTTTGTTTTTGAAAAAGATGACAATTTATTCTCCTACTGGCAGGATATGAAACTAAGGACTAAGGATACATCTATTTTTCCAAACATCTCTTATCAAATCAATGAAAAAATTGTCACCAAGTGCTTAAATATTGGCAATACATAAGAAAAGTTGCAAACAATGAGTCAGTAAAGAAGTTTTGTTCATTGATGATTGCAATATCATCATGCCCACCATCCAGTGCTGGAATAGAACGCTTGTTCAGTGGCATGGCTTTAATCTACACAAAGCAAAAAAATAGACTGGGCAATGAGAGGGTTGCCAAATTAGTGCATGTTTATAGACACTTCGGATGGAAAGAATCTGAAACCCCAGATGAAGAGCTGTTCAATGTCGACAATGAAGACTGCCGACATGTTATCAATGACTGAGATTATACCGGCTCTTAATCTTTCTTTCTTTGGCTTTTGTTGTTCAATGTTTACAATTTTGTTCGCTGACTGCATGTTAGGCACAGGTGAGCATCTAACTTGATAACATACTGGTATCATACGTATGTTCATCTATGTAAACTAATGATTGGACCTATCTATTATTAGATATTAGTAAATCACAGTATTTTTCTTTTTTTGTAAGATGAGCACAGGAAATCTTATAGGTTGATTCAAAATATGATGGATTGATGGTAATAAACATTAACTATGAGGAGTAATCATTATTAGTCATTCACATTTGCAAATTTCAACAACTCAAGTTTTACCCAGTTTCCCCCAGTTTTTCCCAGTTTCCCCCAAAAGGTTTTTCCCAGTTTCCCCCAGGGTTTTACCCGGGTAAAACTAAAGTGGGAGAAACCTCCTTGGCCAACCCTGCCTGCTATAGGTTACGAAACAGAGGGGACAGAAGGAAAAGTTAGTGTAGTATTTTGTAAAATTTGCAAAGAATTTTATGAAGGAAACAAATCGGAATTAGAAAAGCTACGGGGCCCAGTTAAAAAAGTAGCACAAAATTGGATAAATGATACTTCGGCAGTAAAGAAAAGTAATGCTTCCGACCATATGACATCGCGCGTTCATGAACGGGCAGTTTTGCGTCTTCAAGAAACTAGCACCAGCAGCGAAAGTTTGACTCCAGGGGAGACTGCAGCGTGTGCTGTTTCAAGTACCCAAAGTAGCATTCTTCACCATACTCAGGCGCTAAATTCGCAGCAACAGGACCAACTCATGAAAAAGTTCCAAATGGCCCATTTCTTGGCTTTGAACAATAAATCTTTCAAATTTTACGAAGAACTATATAAATTTGAAAAAGACGTTTTTAATGCTGACTTGGGAATTGGATACTCTACTGATAAGGCTTGTAGAGAAATGATTCATTTTTTATCCAACGCATTAATACAAGACGAGATTACTGTGCCTTTAAACAGTAAAAGCAAGCAATATTTCAGTATTTTGTACGATGGGTCGTCAAGTGCCAAAACTATGGACGAAAAAGAAGTTTTCGTCATTAAGACGTGTTCTTTGGGAAAACCTAACTTTCACGTGCTATCTGTCGAGGAACCAGAGGACTGTAATGCGAAAGGTTTGAAGGATGCAGTCGACGAAGCGTATTCGAAGGGAAACTTCGAATTTCCGAAAAACAGCCGACTGATAGGCATTGGGTCCGATGGAGCCAGCGTGAACAAGGCCGCGTTCAACTTGCAAAAGGCAGAAGTAGGCGATCATTTGCTTTTAATGTTATGCTCGTCACATAAGATTGAGTTAGCCGTTAAAGATAGCTTTAAGCATTCCGAAATTAATAAAAAAGCTGAAACATTGCTGGAAACTGTATATTATCTGTTCAAACGGGCTAACCTGAAATGGCGATTGTTTAGGCGACACGCCACTGCAGCAAACAAAACAGTATATCGATACAAACGTTCCCTCGGCACGCGGTGGTTAGAGCACCAACACAACGCTATTGACGTCTACTTAAAAAATTTGGAAACGTTGATCGGTTTTTTAAACCATCAAATTGCCCAACCTTTTAATACCACCATGAAGAAGGATGCAAGCAAATTAGAAGGAATTTGGCGGGAAATTTGTAATCTTCAAACTATCATCTTCCAATGCGTCAAGTTTGACGTAGCCTAGTTGCTTGCATAAAACCACTTTCTTTAATTTTGCAAAAAAACGAGTTATTGCTTCCTGAAGCTATCACAGCTATCGATACCTGTTTGGAAGTATTCAAACCATGCTATCGCAGATTGAAAGTGGGGTCGACGCGATGTATTCGAAAGAGTTGTTTCCTACTCTTAACACTGTGCTTATTCCCTGTATCGCCACTAGTTTGAATCCCGCCCCAGCCGAACAAGCTGCGCGCTCACGCCAATCTACCACTCAGAGCCAGGGTTCTGTAACTTTCTGTTCATACGCGATGCGCAATGGTAATCTTGAGGAAGGGGTAGCTCGGGTTCGCATTGAAATGATGGACGTGCTGGATGCATTGCAAGTTTCGTTGCAAGAACGGATGAAGCAAATCATGGAAGACTCGTTTTTTACTGCAGCGGCTACCCTCCTGGACACCAAGACTTACGTCAGTCAAGAGATTGAAAATATCCGAAATGCTGCAAACCGAATCATGGAACAATTTTCATCTGTGCTTGAGCAAAACAACTTTAACCCAAGCCGCATAGGTGAGTGCTATTTTCATCTGTATTGGTTTACTAGAGATAAAAAGATGAACAACATTCGGTTGACGTTTTATTTGTTCTTTTAACAAATTGGTAATTTTTTTTTAAGTAGCTGGTTACTTTTATGACATTTTTACGTTGATTCAACGTAGTGAGACGTTGAATCAACGTAAAAATAACCGATTTTTGCCTGTGTGTGGATTTTGCCTGTAGGTCGTCTCTGGCAAGATTGTAGCGAAATAAAATTGTTGTTCCTGATCGAAATACCATACTTTTGTAGATTCCACGTCTGACGATGTTGAATCGACAAAAAATATTGGCAGATAAGTTCACTACAAAAGGCATTTATCAAGTTGCATTTTCTTTAGGAATTGAAGTCAATCTGGCTGTCTCGCACGTGCGACGTTTCTTCCCTTCTTCCGAGCCAATGAAAGTATGGAAGCAACTGTTTATGCCAAGAGACAAGCTGCGACTCCACAACGTTCTGCAATTAATTGAGATATGCGTCGTTTTGCCTCTTTCCAATGCGGAAGTTGAGCGTGTGTTTTCTTCATTTGCAAGAATGCTCAGCAAAGACAGGTATATGGATAATGAAATTACGTATGATAAATTGATAATCTATATGTATAAAGATTTACCAATGAAATGTAATTTATTGCGCACTTTTTGGTTTACACTGTACTAAATCAAGGATAAATGTATAAAAAATAGTTAGGCTGTGTTGTTGAAACCGTGTTATTCTTTTCTCTAGAATGCATCTCAACAATGATAGCCAAAGAGCACTAATGCGAGTGCGATGTGCAGGAAGAGACATTCCTCCCAGTCGATATGCTACAGCCATAGATTTGTTCCTTAGTCAACACCCCAATGGAGTTTTGTGAAAGAGAAAGAGGCGTGTTGATGGGTATCAAAGCACGAAAGCCGCAAAACGTGGACGCTTCATTGCGAACGACGAAGACAGTGTAGATTTACAGCCAAGCGTTGAGCCTCTTGATGTGTCTGATTCCAGTGATGACGAGACAACCTCATCCTCCGATGCAGCATTTGATGATTCCGATTCTGACTAGTTCTTTATCAAACAGTATTTGTGTTGCTCGCAGTATTCCAATTGTGCCGAAATTATGTTAGTGTAAACGTAAATCGAGGCAATCTTCTCGCAGGGACCTATTAATTTGTTACCAGTACCTGGTTGAGCAATTAATGCTATTTTATGATAATTCAACGTCGCTAGATGTTGAATTAATGTAAAACAAATGTAAATTTCTTATTGGGCATTGTTGTTACGCAATACAACCGGTCGGAAAAATTAAATCGATTTGTGCTGACTCGAACGTTGAATCAACCCAAAATTAACATACTTCCCCCTCCCCATGAGTTATTTAACATGAATTATCGTAACAGCGCGCGTATCGCGTTGCTCGCTTTATCGCTACTTTTGGTATTATTACATCACAACAAATCAAACAATGCGGTCTTGATAGACTACTCTATTATATTTTTAGCTTCTCGTTTTACATGTTGTGGTAGCCTGCAATTTTTTCGTAATAAACGTTCACAGCAATTGCCGAGGCAATTTCAACTTTTGCCGTTTGGCCTCGGCAACGTTTTTGCCGAAGTAAAAATATGCTAATTTCGAAGACTGCATGCTATATATACTTTAAAATAAAGCCTTACACCAAGGGTGTGTAACCTGCGGGCCAAATGCGGCCAGCAAAGAAAAATTGTGCGGCCTACAGAGAATGCAATTGTATGAACGGCGTGCCTACGAAACTTTGAATGAGCTACAAAACAAGTTTTCAATTTAGTTTAGACTAGTAGGCTCTATGCAAGCAATTTTTATTTGTCTCTTTTGTGTTGCAAAACCTATGCCTGCATCCAATCTATGCCTATGACTATATGACGTATAACAATGTTCTAACAGGGAGCTTACAGTGCAAAGTGAACAGTGTTGTCAACCTTCGCTTTTCCTGCAAATTTAGACTTGTTTTTTGTTGAGTTTGCATATATTTTTGGAGGGTCTGCTACTATTCGGCTAGTCCGATTGGGCTGATCCGATTCGGCTAGTCCGATTCGGCTATTACCCTTTTCGGCTACAGCCCGATTCGGCTAGTCCGATTTGGCCGATCCGATTCGGCTAGTTCCCTATTGGGCTACAGTCTTTAGCGGTTAGTTCCCTATTCGGCAATTTTTTGAAAATCCAACGATAATCCTTCTGTAATCCAACATCGTTTCTTTTGCATTCCGACAAAGAAAAACAAATTGAAATGAAATTTAGCGAAAAATGTTTGAACTATTAAATTTAACTGTTTGCTCACATAAAATGGACAATGACGTCTTCTGTTTATTTAGAGAATGTTGTAATATCGCTTCTTTTATAGTTGAAATCATCGAAGCTTTAGATGAGTGGGGTTTAGACCTAACCATTGAGATCTTAAAACTAAAAAACGAATTAAATTTATTTTTGAACTATCAATGTTTGCTCAGATAAAATTGACGTGTATCATGCATCGCCGTCTGCATGCAAACTTAGAATATATTAGAATCCTCAACTATTACAAAATTCTAAATCCAACGACGCCTTCTGTTTATTTGCAATAGAGAATTTTGTGTTTTATTCCACAATAGTTGATCTCGAAGCTTTAGATGAGTGGAGTCAAGACCTAACCACTGAGATCATAAATCATATTTATGACACCGGTTACATCCCTAGTGATATGGTACGTTCCATATTCATAACTTTACCAAAAAAAACCGGAGCAACAGAATGGTCACTCCACAGAACAATTAGCCTTGTGAATTATGTAACAAACAGCTTACTCCGAATCATGTTGATGAGATTGAGACCAAAACTACAATCGGAAATTTCAACAGCACAGTTTTTATTTGTTTCAGACAAAGGGACCACAAAAGGAATTTTTACATTAAAATTGATAACAGAGAAATGTATGTCCGGTTCTTCTGTTTATTTAGAGGATTTTGTATTTTAATTCGACAATATGGTATCTTTTGCATTTTATCCAGTGTTTACCTTTGAGTGCTTTCCCAGACGGCAAAATCCGTCATTTTTACATTCATTCAACGTCTGCAGACGTTGAATCAATGTAAAAATGACGAGTTTTGATGTCTGGGTTCGTTCAAAATATGTGTTTTACATGAAAATAACAGTTTTCATGATTACCAATAGGGGTTAATGAGATGAAGTCTCAGCCAAAACGTGTCAACGAAAAAAAGACAGTTGCCAAATAGCGTTTGCCATAAAAGATGAAGTTAAAACCTAAGTGGCAGTTTAGAGTAAACCTGGGTTTCGGCGTTACATGACCTGAAATTCCTTTGGTTAGTTCCTTCGTTAGACTCTCAGTTGATGTTACTTAATCATGGCAGAGGAATCGATTAGTACGCAGCGCAAAGGTGAGGTTTTTCTACATGATGGCTACATGTTTCAACTAGCTCAATATAGTCCAGACGGGCTTAAGAAATACTGGCGTTGTTCCCGACGTGATGAGAAATGCAAGGCTCGCATCCACACTTGTGTGGCAACAAATCAGGTAATAATGTGTGTTATGATGACTATAGTTTGATCATTTGAGAAAATGTGCCAAGAAATGTCAAGTACTTGAATTGTAATAATCGCAACCATTGTTCATCTGCATTGACGTTGGACCTGGGAATGCACCACGGACTGGCCTACCCTAATAATTATAACTGCTTTGATAGTGACGTTGTGCTATTACTTATTACTAGGGCCATTTTTTTTACCTAAAAAATTGAAAAATATGACTTTATTTTTTGAAATATATGATAATATATGACTTTGTTAAAGCATTAAATTTATGCTAATCTCTAATTAATAACTCGTATGTAAGTTTTTACATGTATTTTGAACAATAACACACTCGAACAACTAACAAAACACTTCTGTTTCGCTTGAAAATCATTACAAAAATGCAAATGTCTAATGCATCCACTGGCGCCGACTTACGGGGTGGCCAGCCACGCCACCCCATAACCTCTATGGCATGATGGCAGCCACCCCGTTTAGGTTACATTACTGCAAATAAATGTAATTTGAACGGACGTTTAAATCTTTTTTGATCATTGGTTTTCGCTTCAAGTTAACGTAAAGCAGGGGTCGGCAACCTTTCTTCAGTCGCGGGCCAAAACAAAACTGCGCAGATGTCAACGGGCCGTACAAGTTTTCCATTTGCACTTCCGTTTTCTTTACTTTTCATAATATTGTTAAAATTGGCGTTCTTATCAGAGTATCTCCATATTTAGCTACTATAGGCTTATATAGATTAATATAAAGAAAAATAGTAACAATTGGTAACGAAAAACACCAAGTACTTTATTTATTGACAGCACAACATTAATGTGATATTTGATGTTGTTTCCTGCTAGAAAGTTTCTGAAGGTCAGGTGATAGGTTGGATGAGGCAAGAATCATAACATCTTGCAAGTGGTCATCAGTAAGTTGTGTCCTCAACTTGCTCTTGGCGAGTTTCATTGACGAAAAGAGTTGTTCGCACGTGTAAGTGCTACCAAATATTGATGCCATCTTTTTGGCATGATTAACCAAGGTGGGATATCGCTTGTATTCGAGATATTTATTGTAAAAGTCAAGCAGTGATACACCTTCAGCGTGAAATTTTGATTTTAACTCGTTATTGCACTGCAGCTCAACTAGTTCCATTTGATACTTCTCTTGTACTGCATCCACCTGTACATCAAATGGAGTACTGAACAACTTAATATCATTCTCGAGAGAACGAATATCACCAAAGCGAGACGAAAATTCAGTTTTTAAATGTCGTATCACAGAAGCAAATAAATTATTGCTTGTAGGTTTATTCTCTCGCAGTGTAGCAAAGTGAGCATAATTTGTAGTTTGCAGCTGACTTTCCCAGAGTTGTAGTTTTGTTTCGAATGCACGTATACATAACTCCACATCTCGTGTATCAATTGGTGCTTTCCCTGAAGCTGCAAGTTCAACTTGTTCAAATGCGATGTTAAGTCGACGAGAAATGCCAAAATGGAGACCCATTGGGGATCGCGAAATTCTGCCGCTTTCTTGTTTTTATTTTCAAGAAAGGTTGCTATTTCTTCTCTCAGCGCGTACACTCTTTGTAGCATATCGCCTCGACTGAGCCTCGACCGCCTCGACTCAGCTATCGCCTCGACCAAGTAAATTATAACTCTAAAAAATAAAGTAATTTAAAAGTCTGGACCGGCTGTCACTAAAAAGGCCAATTCCTGCTTCCTAAGCTACACATATTTCTAAATTATCAACCTTCAAACAAACTAATTCTTAAAACTTCAAATCTATCAAACTATCTGTCAGGCCTGCAACGTCGCTCTCTCTAAAATGCAGTTCGCAGAGAAAGAATATCAAGGAAATTCAAAATGGCGACAATGCCCTAACTAAGCATTGTTGCGGCATAAGTACACAGGCTACGTGATTACAAGTGAGCGTTACGGATAAATATGGAAAAGTAAAAATTGCGAAAGTTTTACATAACATTTAGTAATCTTAATTCTGTTATGTAAAACCAAATGGCAGCATAAAATAATGGGATGTTCGTTTTGGCCCGCCAACTACAATTTGCAAAAATGCTGCGGGCCGGATAATTTTGCTTGGCGGGCCGGATCCGGCCCGCGGGCCGTAGGTTGCCGACCCCTGACGTAAAGCAAGAGGTGAACCAATACAGTATTGCGAAGAAAATAATTGTTTTTGTCACAAGCATGATACTAGCGAAACATCAAGCAAGCTACGTGAAGATTACGCAACACGTGGCTGCAAGTTTTTTCCTTGTTGTTGTTGCGATCGTTTTATTTGTTACTTGTCATAAGTCATTGTTACAATTGTTAGGTTTACAATGGGATTTATTAATCAATAAAATACGATCTTTCCATTGCCTCCCTCAAAAATCTTTTTTGAAAAATTTTAAACTGCTCATAATATCGCTATAAATCATGACAGCTATAAAATACTTGGAAATAAACTTATCTGGATGATTGATAGCTCCACTCCCTAAATGAATATCTATTTTCAAATTTCATTAAAAAAATGCAATTTTCGAAACTTTTTTAGTTTTATTTAAATAGTGCACTTAGTAAAGTAGTAGTTTTAACGTTCTGCAAATTTACACGTTTATATGATTCTATTCGAGGAAAGCTACACCCCCTGCCAATTCCCAATAATGAAAGCAACCTTTTTCAATTAGTCAAGATTTTGCATTTTGAATTATTTTCCGATTTCAATTGGAGTGTACTGTCATCTACTTCTTGCTTTAATTTCTACTTTGTTATCTACTTCATGCAGTAATAATGTAATATTGCGTGTCAATGCGTGACAAACTGTGAGGCGGGAATTTATTGGTCTTACATAGGAGTTGCTTGTTACATCATAGAAAAAATTACGAAAAGTTGTCCTGTAAAAGTTTGAGGAGGAAATTTATTGGTCTGACATAAGTTAGGAGTTGCTTGTTACATCATAGAAAAAATTACAAAAAGTCGTCCAGTAAAAGTTTTCCCCGACATTCCAGTTTTATTCAGCTTAAAGATGCCACCGAAAAAGCGTTCAACTGTCGCAACTGTTTGATCTATTTGCAAGCAATGAAACAAGATCATTAATGCTTCCAAACGTGGTCTGCATTGTGAAAATATACTTATCGTTGCCTTCCACCACCTGCGAGGTGGAGCGATCGTTTAGTAGTGCACTCAGGCGCATAAAAACCTACTTGTGATCTACCATGACGCAACAGCGATAGAACCACATCCTAATTTTAAATGTTTATCAAGCTGAAGCTTAACGGTTACCGTACACCTTGACCAGTTGATTAACAGTTGGATTGACAGAGCTGCCGTTCGCAAAAATACTTTTGCCAAATGTTAAATGTCGGAGCGACAACGTAACAATAAAATTCACGACATACTTCCTGTGGTTTGTTGTAAAGTTGTTTTGTAAATAATCGAGCTACAAATCAGGTGTGAAAAGACAATTGCATCTACGAAACACGCTTAGTAAAAAACAAAAACATGCAGTTTGAAAGTTTTTAGGTTGCCATATTGTGCTATCCGCCACCCCGTGCAAAATTAAAAGTCGGCGCCTATGCCGGTGTCATAAATATGATTTATGATCTCAGTGGTTAGGTCTAAACCCCACTCATCTAAAGCTTCGAGATCAAAATACAAAATTCTCTACTGTAAATAAACAGAAGGCGTCGTTGGATTTAGAATTTTGTAGTAGTTGAGGATTCTAATATATTCTAAGTTTGCATGCAGACGGCGACGCATGATACATGTCAATTTCATCTGAGCAAACATTAATAGTTCAAAAATAAATTTAATTCGCTTTTTAGTTTTAAGATCTCAAGGGTTAGGTCAAAACCCCACTCATCTAAAGCTTCGATAATTTCAACTATAAAAGAAATTTAATAGTTCAAACATTTTTCGCTAAATTTGTCGGAATGCAAAAGAAACGATGTTGGATTTTGTTGGATTACAGAAGGATTATCGTTGGATTTTCAAAAAAATGCCGAATAGGGAACTAACCGCTAAAGGCTGTAGCCCAATAGGGAACTAGCCGAATCGGATCAGCCAAATCGGACTAGCCGAATCGGGCTGTAGCCGAAAAGGGTAATAGCCGAATCGGACTAGCCGAATCGGATCAGCCCAATCGGACTAGCCGAAACGGGCCATTCCGATTTTTGGAAGTGGCTACATTTACGGCGCCGTAAATACAGCCGTTTCATGCCTTTTTTTAATCTTTACGTCGCTTTTACTGCACATGCGCGCTGGTGCATATTTTTTCTTCTTCCTGAAAAAACAAATGAAAAAAAGTGCATATATATAACTTCTAAATTCAATCGCTTTTGCCAAGTGAATCTGTGGCATGGGCGATCTCTGTCTGGCTCGTACTCCCAAGGATATGAGATCGATACCACCAAGAGGTGCTCCTTTTTTTAAACTAAATTCGAACCCGAAGTGGCTGATTCGTTAGGCTACGCATTTTTGTGGCCGTTCAGTTTAGTTTGTTATTAGTTCTGACCATCACAACGAAAAAACAGTATATGACAAACATAGCAGAGGTCTAGAAAAAAAAAAAAGTAGAAACGACAAAACGAGGACGTTATAGCGTGCATGATAACAAAGCTGGACAATAAGTTTAAAATGTGGCACGGTCGTAACACCTAAAACTTTTATGAACTTAGAATATTTTTTTTACTCATATTAACTGTTAAAGAAAAAAACTCACTAGCATTATTTTTCTCTTTGTTCTCAATTTATAAAAGTTTTGTTAAAGGTGTTACGGACCGTGCCATATTTTGAACCAGGCGCGGATCTATGGGGGGGCCCAAGGGGCCCTCCCCCCCCCGAAATTTTGCGAGAAATTGTTGAATGGTTTGATATGCTTCTAAACAGCTGATATTAGTCCCACAGCGGACTTACAACCCCCTCTTTGACACGCGTGTGACGTCACGATATTGAGAATAATGCTTTTAGTCCCTATGTCTCTAAAACGAAGTTTGCACAATTTTAAGCAAAACTGCATTAAAAGAGCGAGTTTTGCCAATACCAAACATTCAAACATCTCAGCCAAGAATTAGCAACAAGAAAACATAGAGACTTAGCTTTATTACCGAAAAAATGCCGAAGAAAACATGATCTTATCCTTTTGCTATGTGTAGCGGACGCTGCTTTCAGCATATCCACCCATACACAGCCATCAGTGGGATGGCAACATTCCTGGGCAAAGTCGGCAAGGAATGATAGGACACGAGGTCGATTACGCTGCTATTGTTTACTAACTCAACTCAGAAGATCAATGCTTGCTCACAACATAATTGTTTATAGTTTTTAATCTTCGATCCAGCAACACAGAAAGTAAAGGAAAACACCGGAATATTAAAGCTCCACCACCACCAACTGGATACGAAATGTCGTCGCTGCTACATTAACAATAAACTGATCCAAACGTCATCCTGGCAGTGCCAAAAATAGAAAACGGTAGCAACAACGAAACTGATATATTGCTTTAGAATTACCAAGACTGATTTCTTGATACCGGTTTTAAGTTCTGACTTTTGATATTGCATTCAACTGATTTCCATATTGAAAGAACCGACTTTTCATATTGAACAAAAACTCAACAAACTATTGATTTTCACATAGCAAAAACTTAACACACTCTGATTTTTACATATTGTAGAACTCTACAAAAGACTAAATTTCACATAGCAAACGACTGATTGATTTTAAAATCATGAGCTTAACTTCTTTAAGAAGGTACTAGTGTGAGATTGCGAGTTTTACATATGATCACACAACGCAACACGACTGCAATTCTACATAACGATGAACCAAGGTAGGAATTCGGCATAGTGACGTTGATCACAGAAGTTGAATTCCCGATTGCTGAATTGAATTCCCGAGACGTGCAGTTATGCGCTCAAGGCGGAGTCTTCTGGAAAATTCTAGTGACGTGTACGTGTGACGTCAGAGACGACAGAGCTCTCTGGCGCTACACTATGCCACCGGACAGCACCATTTTACAGGAATATTCATACCCATATTTTTGGTGAAAACGCTCTCTGAATTCACCAAATTCAAAGTAATTTTTCTGGGGGAGGCCCCCCAGACCCCAACCGCTGGGTGTCGCCTTTGGCGAACATGCTGTCAGGCTTCGCCCGCCGGCTGTCAAACCCCCCAAATTCCTGGCTACGCCACTGTTCATATCTATTTTATCTTTTTCTTACTTTTTAATTCATTTTTTAATTTTCTGGCCCCCCTCAAAAAAAAATCCTAGATCCGCGCCTGCCTATAACGTCAGCGTTTTGTCGCTTCTACCTTATTCTGCTATGTTTGTCATATATTGTTTTTTCGTTGTGATGGTCAGAACTAATAACAAACTAAACTGAACGGCCACAAAAATGCGTAGCCTAACGATTGAGTCACTTCGGGTTCGAATTTGGTTAAAAAAAATAAACACCTCTTGGTGGTATCGAACTCATATCCTTGGGAGTACGAGCCAGACAAAGATCGCATGCTCCATAGATTCACTTGGCAAAAGCGGTTGAATTTAGAAGTTATATATGCACTTTTTTCATTTGTTAGTTCGAGAAAGAAAAAATACGCACCAGCGCGCATGCACATTGCGCAGTAAAAGTGACGTAAAGATTAAAAAAAAGGCATGGAACGGCTGTATTTACGGCGCCGTAAATGTAGCCACTTCATATATTTTTAGTTTGTGGGTTGCATGTTTTTTTGCTAGTCTTACATTGATTAACTTGTTTGGTGAATTAAAATGTTTTATACACAAATTATGACTTTGGAAAGCTCACACAGAAACAGGAAATCTTTTCCACTTTCCTACTTTGAGACTGTGGAATGCATCCTGAGAAGAAAACTGAATTAGCCAACCAACTTGAAAAAATATTGTATGAATTTTTGGCTCGTTTCAAGGATTTCAAATCTCAATCTCATGATCATTTGTTTCATATATATACAGTCTCTTTGCCATTCAACACAGACATTGATAAAGCACCAGCTGATATCCAACTTGAACTGATTGATCTCCAAAAGACTGATTTGAAATCAAAGTATTTGAAAATGAATCTTGGCGATTTTTATTGAAAACATCCCAACTCAGATAAATTTATGGCTTCAAAAATAGCACTTTTTGGCTCGGCGTCATATAATACCCCTATCCTATCTGACAAACACTTGAAAAATATACTCTAAATTGCGAGCACTTCCATTAAAGAAAATTTGGAAAAAACTGTTGGAATAAAAGTCAGCTTTAAAGTCAGCTTTTTAGTTAAAAAAATTTTTTTTAATAAGGAAATAAAAATTTCAAATTAGAGGGAACGTCGAGTTTTGCTTTATTTGATTGGCCTGGGTGCAACCTAATTCGTACCATCAACAATTTGTACCGTCAGTTCGTACCTTGAAAAGATCGAGAGAAAAAATTAAGAAAACCCATATATATCAGCAGTTGCAACATCTGCCACAAAACAATGCTTTTTGATTGTAACCATGGCAACAAGTGGATCAAAATAGCCACTTGTTTGTTATATCTGGCCCTCCTGTAATAGAGATTGCACACCACTGCCTTGTAAATGTAATAGACCTAATTTTAAATGTCAAGATGCCCATCTGCTGATATAAACGGGCTTTCTTAAATTTTGACAAGACAAACTGCAACAAAGCCACCTGATTAGTCGCCACAACGCATTGATGCAAGCTGTTTTTGGTTAATATGACCGGAATGTTGGGCCAATCAAATGAAGCAAAACTCCACGTTCCCTCTAATTTGACATTTTTATTTCCTTATTAATAGGAGTGGGCTATACATGGGTCAAAAATACTTTTTTTATTATTTTTCACTGGGGACAGTTTTTTTCTATTCTATTTAACCTATCTCAACATAAAATGACAAAATTTTTGATCTTGTAATTGTATCCAAGAAAAAAGTGTGCAGAGCAAAAATCTAAAATGGCCGCTATTTCCCATAAAAAAACACATTTTTAGCCATAACTTCACTATTTTGGGGTTGTTTTCACTGATTCTGACAATTGGAGGTTGACTTAATACTAATTTCTCGTTTTTTTCACCTTTATTGGGTTATTTCTTTAAACACAGTTTCAATTTCAGGGGCATTGTTTAAAATGTAACATGGTTTTCTCTTGAGAAATGACTGAAGCTCCTGAAACTGTCACAGGAACAATCTGTTGCTCCATGGTATCCTGAATGTCATCAGTACCAGGTGGTCGCTGCCAAGTTTCATCTCTTGTGCCCTCACACGTCAGATATTCCATCCCCATTATCGTCGAGGTAAAACCCAACGTTCCATATTTCGTTTTCTCACACATCCTATATGACGGCAAGTGATTGGTTTGGCTGAAACACCAGACCTTCCTTATCCCGACCCTCTGCCTCTTTAGCTTCTGTAAGTGTTTGCACTATTTTCTTTTCGCATAGGAAGACCACTGCTTCCTCAACTTGGAAATCATCTCCAAGGAGTACAGTGAGGTTCTCAATCATCTTCTCTTGGAATACCTTGTTGACCTGGTAAAGATCTCTGCGGACATCTGCATCATGTTGGTAGGAGACTCTCTGATATTGGATTTCTTGCCTTAATAATGTCTTTAGCTCAGGTGACATTTGTAGAAACAAGAGTGTTAACTTCATGGACAGATGTAAAAGGCCCCCCATGCTTTTTACATTTCACAAGGAGTTGTTTTTTCACATATTTTTTTACAGTTGGTCAATAAAATCTCTGGCTGTCACTTTCTTTTGTAAATTTTCTTTTAACCTTTACTTTTTCTTCTGTTTCTGCTTGTTGCTTCAGGTCACCCCCATTAAATCTAGTTGTTTGAGAATAGTAGTGGTTGACCAATGACCAGTGACCACTCAACTTCAGTGATTTGTCTTTCTGAAAGCATAAGGTCATCTTTGATCCTCTTTACCTTCAACATTCTGTTTAAGTGCTTGGCCAATTGTGAAACAAGATCACCAAACTTGGCCAAGTACCTCTCTGCAATCTGCATTCAAATTGTTTGTCGGCAGGTTTTTTCGTTAGTCTGATAC
The DNA here is from genome assembly GCF_918807975.1 of Aplidium turbinatum. Classification (NCBI taxonomy): domain Eukaryota; kingdom Metazoa; phylum Chordata; class Ascidiacea; order Aplousobranchia; family Polyclinidae; genus Aplidium; species Aplidium turbinatum. The sequence continues at coordinate 26,212,419 of NC_137475.1, read as the reverse complement.
AAGTGTATGGAGAGGAGTTGCTCGAGCAGCATTAAGATCAACACCCCAATACTCAAGCTTGCACTGCAGTTCTACTCCTTTTCCAGCCTGGATGCACATCTCTCCAAGAAGAAGATGATCAAGATCGCTTTGTGGAGCATTGTCTTCCATTTTCACATGGTAGTCCCAAAGGGTGTGTGTCTTTTTTCCGCAAAGTTGCTGCAGAGCTGAGGAAGGATGTCAATTACCAAATCCTGGTTTGCTCGTTCTACACAGTTAAGGAAGGGCATTGTCACTCGGCAAGTAAAATTTGCAAGTGCTTTAAATCCTGCTATGATGAAATCATTCTCAAGGTAAATTTTACAAGCTCCAACAAGATTATTTAGCGGTGTCTTGGCTAGTAACTGCTTTATGTATGGAATGCAATCATAGACTACACCTACCTGATATTTAAGTCGGGTAAAACGTCACTCTTTGTAGAGACTAAACAACTTATATACTCCAGCTTCCTCTAAAATCAAATCAAACTGTTCTGCTAAAGATGCTGTCTTGCCATCTCTCTCATGGGCTAGGACAGGGGTGGGCAAACTTTTTACCTCGAGGGCTGCATTCAGAATCTGAATCTGTTCGAGGGCCGCAGTATAGTATAGTTAAGATTATAAGCCAAAACATAAACTCTAAAATAGTCAAAACACAAGCCTTTATTCATTTTTAAAGTGACGAAAGAAACATAGGTTTTATGCCTACAGTAGGCCTACATGTGTTACATAAAAGATAACCTATAAAAAATGTTTGTCTCAATTATTTATTTGAATACAACCCACATCAAGATAACACTTTGCCAGACGCACTTATAGCGAATTAAACAGAATACATCTGTGAGAGAATTAACATAATCAAAAAAATGTCGCCATCGCCCCTTTTCTCTCTACCAACACCAAGAGTCTTGGCCTTGATAGCCTTAATTGATCCAAGACTAAGACGAAAAAGAAAGTCTCATGATGCGACAGGCTGAAGTCAGAAATTTCGATTGTGATGTAATCGGCTGTTTAGCAATGGCTGCTTTGACACTAATAACAGCCATACATTCATGCAAGATCACAATGTGGCTGGGGAAACAAACTACGGTACAACAATGCGACAAAAAGACTACATATATTATGATAATTTATCTTTATCAAGATGAAATATATGAAGAAAAAGTTTAATTAAGTCATTATAGTAATTAAAATTTTCAAGCAATGTTAGGATTATTTTTTATATAATTGCTTCAGGCTTTTGCGGGCCGCACAGAAAGTTGTTTCGAGCCGCATGCAGCCCGCGGGCCGTACTTTGCCCACCTCTGGGCTAGGACAAGGGTTGGCAACCTACGGCCCGTGGGCCGGATCCGGCCCGCCATGTGAAATCGTCCGGCCAGAGACATACTAATTAGTTATCACAAGAATACGGCCCGCCGTTTCATATTGAGTTTCAAACTGCAGTGTTAGCACTGTTTGAAAAAATTGTGGTATTGTTACGCCATAAAACAAAGAATCAATATGGTGATGTCCTGTATTTCTGCGATATTCACTGGCTAAGTCGAGGAGCTATGCTTGCACGAGTGTATGAGCTGAGAAATGAAATAGCAACTTTCCTTGAAAATAAAAACATTAACGCCACAGACTTTTGTAATCCAGAATGGGTATCTAATCTTGCTTTCCTAGTAGATGTAACGTCACATCTGAACAAATTGAATTTGCAACTTCAGGGGAAAAAACAACTGATACATGAGATGTGGACTGTGGAGGCACATAGCCTACTCGCATTTGAAACAAAACTACGACTCTGGGAATGTCAACTGGACAAGGAAAATTCTATTCACTTTCCTATACTGGAGGAAAGCAAACCTAGTAGCAACACTGCATTTGTCACTGTGATACGAAATTTAATTACTGAATTTTCCTCACGCTTTTCCGACATTCGTTCTCTACAAAATAAATTCAGGCTATTCAGTAGCCTACTCCGTTTGATGTGGACGCCAATACTTTTCCCAAAAAATTTCAAATGGACCTTATTGAAATGCAATGCAGTGACGAATTGAAGGCAAAATTTCATACAAAGGGCATATCGCTGCTTGAATTTTACAAAAAATACCTTCTTGAAAGTGGTCTTTATCCCAGCTTGACCAACAATGCAAAAGAAATGGCATCGGTGTTTGGTAGCACGTACACAATCGTGTGAACAAATGTTTTCAGTAATGAAATTCACGAAAAGCACGTTAAGATCACGCATTTCCAACGCCCATTTAGAAAATGTTTTGGTTCTTGCTTCATCTGACTTGTCACCAAATGTTGAAAAACTTTCACAAAGCAAGCAGCAGATTAATGCTGTGTTGTTGAAGTGTGAATACATATATTTTGCTTCTTTTGTGATTGGTATGATTGAGATTGCAGCAATGCAGCGTAATATACTGAAGTGAGTGTAAATTATAGTATTAATGAAAATTCCGGCCCGCCAAAGAGTTGTACACTCGACATTTGGCCCGTGACTAGCAAAAGGTTGCCGACCCCTGGGCTAGGAGCTTTAAAAGAGCTGCCAGAGCAGTTTCAACCACAGATTTGTTTTGCCAGATGTAGGTTGGCCTGCAATGCTGGCTCTCTCTTTACAACAAGTTTACGAAGACCAATTTTGTTTTCGAGAGCAGCCATGGCTGAAAGATTGTAAGGATCAAACCGTTCATATGTATGGGACTCACAAAGCAAAGGATATGGCACATGCTTTGATGCAAGTTGTTCTGCAACACCTACCTCAATCTTGAGATTTTTGATTGTGGCATCTGCCATGAGGGCATCAATCTGTTCCCATAGACGTTCTGCAGTCCAGCGAGGGTCATTGGCAGCTACCTGTAGTCTCTTCATCGTCTCAATATAAAAGGGCAACTATTTGGTGTCTATCTTCAAACGCAAAGAAACGAGGACGTTGAGAGATCATCTTACGGTCAGTGAAATCATCATCACGAAAATTTAAGATGAGACAGGGCCAATCACTGTCTATCCTACTTCTCTGTGTAGTGTCAAAGCGTAGAGTTACTTTTGTTGTGGGCTTCTTATTTACAAAGGCATTTGCACATGCTACTTGCTGACAGAGTGCCTTTTTGTGTTTGAATTTGTTTTATACCACAGATTTAGCAGAAGGCAGGACAATTTCATACAGTTTGTAGTCTGTTGATGATCGAAATAAAAACCACAAAATAAGTTTAAAAAAGTGGGTAATTTTGTCAAACTATATCATAACTCTACACTTAAAAATTATAGCATACTTATTATTGCTTAAACAGATTGCCTGACCCCACAAACATAGGGTAAGACACCACAACAAGGTAAAAATACCTCAAAATGACCAAGTTATGGCTAAAAACGTGATATCGGCCATTTTGAATTTTTGCCCTGTACACTTTTTTTTTGGAACTCAGACCAAAATATTTGTCATTTTATGTTGAGATAGACTAAATGGAACACAAAAAAACTGTCCCTAAAACAAAACAAAAAATTGCCCATTTATAGCCCACTGCTATTATTAAAAAAACTTTTTTAAGTAAAACATTTAACAGAACTTTCCAAGAAAAGTACGATATCCGTACAAGGAATAGAGTGGAGAAACAAGCAACAAGAAACAAACTTGCATTCATATTATGTCAAAATTACAAAGTTCTAATGTTAGGTGGAAACTCCAATCAGCGATTTCGGCGCTTCTCTATTTTTTCTCTTCATCTTTTAAAGCAGTGTTTCTCAACCTTTTTTGGCCCAACGCCCCCTTCATGAACTGGCAAAATGTTACCGCCCCCCAACAAAAACAATTAACTACGAAATGCGAATATAAAATAATCCGGTATAAAAAGTGCTCAATGCCAAGCAAAAAGCCGAGCAGAGCGAATTACATTAAATATAGGCTAGTTACCAGTTTCTAAAACCCTTACAGCCTGATTTACTCAACGGGGGCGGTGTCGCCCCCGTTGAGAACCACTGTTTTAAAGGGAAAAATTTTGAAATGTTTGCGGCAACTCCAACCAGCGACTTCGGCTCTGTTGTGCCTTTTTTCTCAATTTTTTCAGGGGAAAATATCGTGGGATGACATGTGCAGGGGACCAAATAGGTTGCACTCTTTCAAAATGAATGTCTTGTTTTGGTATCAAGCACATAATATTTGTGTTCAGTGGCTTCAACCTTTTTTCTGGACCTCTAGTTCAGGCCCTTAGGGGAATCTTTAGGCTAAACGTGTTACACGTTGTTTTTTTGCATATTTTTGCAGTTGATCAACCCAACTTTGATTTTAGTGGGTGCCGCAACTTTTTGGGTCACGTGATCACCCCCAAATCGGGGATTTCCCTAGAAATCACGTATCAGCTCTTTTTACGGCATTTTTGTGCAATTACATGTTTGATTTTTGTATATTTTAACTTAAAAAGCACACACAAATAAGTAAGACAAAATAAACACAAAATAATTTGATTGATGACGTCAGTGTGACGTCATCACATATATTTTTTTGCTTTTTTAACCTATTTTGGTCGTTTGCTGTTGGTTTTAGTTGGAGTACCGGTTACTAAAACCATTTCACAATTCTTAAAAGTAGTTTCGTCATGATTGCATCTTTTATGACATCATCATTACATTATTAAAACTAGACAACTTCAAATTCAGGAACCAAAGGTAAGTTTATTCCGAAAAAAGCGATCAAATACTCTCATTATAAGTTTTGCAAATGCTTAAAATTTTACAATTGCAAGCAATAACAATAATTCCAGTACAGTATGACGCAATAACGACGTCATCAAGGGAATAACCAGAAGAGCAGCTACCAGGGGTGAATTTCCCTTTTGCTCATGCCACTTTAAAATTTAAAATAATATGTAGGCCTAATTATGATCTACAAATCAAATTAATACACGACCCCAGATGATGCAATGTCAGAGTCTTAACACTGTTAATTCAAGATGAAAAAACTGGCGGTTTTCGATGTTAAATTCCTACCATACGTAATTTGATGTTAAAAAAATTCGTGTACGACAAGTTTTTTCAAGTTACAAGATATATAGAGTTTAGAAAGTCAAAAGCATTTCTTGAACAATCAGTGTGGATTGGAGATGAAACGTCAATGTGGATTGAAGATGAAACATCAGAGAGGATTGGATATTTTGTGGTCGAATTGCATGTTTCGTATCATACTCGCATGAACAAAGATTTGTGCATTTTATGGATTTTTTCTTACAGGAACATCGAGAGCCACAAGTAGACTGACAAAACAGAACAAGCTGATTTGCATCATTATGTTTCCAACCCCAAGCTAAAGGAGAAGGTAGTTGCTGAACATTTACGAGGCTTGATTTCCGTATTTTAGCTTGATGTATCGCTCTGCGTGTATGTTGCATCAGAGCAGCTGACGTTGGTGGCAGCTTTTCAATAGTGCAATCATTGGTAAACATCATATAACGGCATTCGTCTACATCCGTGATAGTAGGACCATTGCCATAAAGAGCTATGACACACTTTTGTATGTCATTTATAGAACTCGGTGAGCTTGAAAAATTCAGAGAGTTAAATAAGCCACACATTGCGGTAAGATTAAGCATCCAACAATCCCAAGCCTTTTTTTCCAAAGACGAAACAGTATCACAGATTGTGATAGCATAAAACAAAGGTAAAGAAGCGCAAATCATTGGAGATTGAGGTGAAGATGAAACAATATCATGGATTGGAATGAAGCGAGTTTTTTCTCCAACTCCAAATTCAACCCATAGTTTACAGATTTCTAACTTGTCAAAACACGAAATTGCAATAATTACCACATCAGTATCTACTATTTTGACTATGGCATCGGATTTTCCATGTTTCACATGGAGAAACATACGGGTGTCTGCCTCTTCGTGATCACATGGGGAAACCTCAGACATGTCCAATGTTTGATTGTTAAGAGCTGTATCTAACGATGTTACAACAATCGCAAACAAGTTTGGATCGACTGAAGTTATCACAGCTTGTTGATATAACGCAGTTTTGTTGCTGTCATTTCCCAAACACTCAGACCAGTTGAGAGGAAGACGAGTATTACTTGTGACAGCCACGTAACATCCAGACCCTGTTTCTTGCAGAAGATAAGCCTCAAATAGCTACTGCCATCACAGAACATGCCAGCAGTGTGATGTTAGCCGATTATGAAGTAGTGAAAGAATCTGCCTCGAAAACCGATCACTACGTCCTTGATGGAGGGTTCTTGTTGCATCGAGTGTCATGGAAACTGGAGACAGTTATGGGTCTATTGCACAGTCGTATGCAGATTTTACCAATCGTCATTATCGCTTAGCAACGGTGGTCTTTGATGGATATGGTGGTCCGTCTATCAAAGACAATACCCATCAAAGACGCGGCATGAACGTCCACCCGGTTGTTCACTTTACTGTAGACACCCAGTTCATTGGAAAGAAGGAGCAGTTCTTGCCTCGAGCTTCCAACAAGGAAGGATTAATTTCTACTCAACTGAGGAATAGAAGCTGCAATGTGATGAACGCTCCAGGTGATGCAGATGTTGACATCGTCAAGACGGCAGATGGATAGCCCTCATCGACATAGTACGACTTTAATTGGTGAAGACACGGACCTTTTAATATTGATACTACGCTATGCTGACACTGACCCAGACATTAAAGACCTCTACTTCCGCTCCGAAAAAGCTTACGCAACCAAGATACACGACATCAACAAACTTAAAGCAATCATCGGACCAGACATAATTATGCTTACAGCTCCTCTTCATTCACCGGTTGTGATTCAACGTCAAGGATATTTGGTATCGGGAAGAAGACGCTTTCAAGAAACTAGTGAAAAGTCAACCAATAATCAAAGAATGTGCAAATTGCTTTATTCTCCCAAATCAGACAGACCACATCATTAAGGATCTTGAAAACAAAGCTATGACCGTTATGTTTGGCAACGATGGCAGTAGTAACCTAGAAACACAGCGATACAATACATTGGTCAAGAAAATTAAAACAGCCAAGTCCTTTGTTCACCCTGATATGTGCTACCATACCATGCTGGATGTGGACCATGCCAAACTGGTTCATGTGTCCATACAGCAAACACATAATTACAGACGATGACATCGAGAGTGACAGCGATGAGCATTAGTAACTTAATACTTGATCCATTTGCTAGGGAGGGGTCAAAAATTCGGAAAAAAAAAACGTTACGTAATATTTGAACGTTCCCTAATTCAACAATTCTGAGAATAGTCTCATTGACTTCACAGGGTATAAAAACCTAGATAATAGACAACAAAACTACATGTTTTGGTCATATGATGACCGAGTTATGGTCAATTTACTGAACTTGTGGCTGAGTGGTCGGCAGCAGTGGCCGAGTGGTTAGCGCGTTGGGCTCGCAGTTGAGAGCCTGCATGTTCGACTCCAGCCACCCGCACTTGCTGTTGTTTCTCTGGGCAAGAAACTTTACGATAATTGCCTCTACCCAGTGATCGATTTCGAGTAATGGGTAGTACCAAATTTAAGTCATAAGTAGAGTAGACAACCGGAAACAGACATTGCGTCGGCTGCAGCATGGGTCAGGTGTACGTCGGAAGGCGTACACCGATGCATAGCGCTCAAGTCCGCTTTGCCGCAATGCAGGATAAAGATATGAAAAACACAAAACACAATTTGTTCAATGGTTTGGCGGCCATCTTGGAAGCTATCTTGAAAATAACCACTTTCCGGAAGTTGGATTCCTTAAGATTTTAAATATGTTAGTACTGACACTCAATACTAATCAAATCAGTTGAAAAACCATTGGTAACTTATTGTAACCAAAAAAGTAACACCAACAACAAGCGACTACAATAAGAAAAAACAAGCATAAAATTAATAGGCCTACATGACGTCACAATGACGTCATTAATAACATAATTTTGTATGATTTTTATCTCGTGTATTTTGTAGTGGCAGTCAGTCCAAATGTAAAAAAATAACGTATCTAATTGCATAAAAATGCCGTGAAGAGCTCAAAATTAACTTAGGGGGAATCCCCGATTTGGGGGTGATCACGTGACCCAAAAAGTTGTGGCACCCACTAAAATTGAAGTTAGATTCATCAACTACAAAAAATGCAAAAAAACAACGTGTAACACGTTTAGCCTAAAGATGCTCATTTTTGCCCCTAAGGGCCTGAACTACTCTGTTAATTTTGGTCTATATCAGAAATAAAACAAACTGAACTTTACATAATAACTAAACTTTTAATAAACTGAAAAAAGTTTCTGAATGAACTAAAACAAAAACAAATTGACTTGTCTTAATGGCACTTGCCAGCAGTGCTTCCACTTTCAAATTTTCAATTTCCCTAAATTTAGTGTACATACAGTTTGCTTAAATCTCCCTAAATCAAACCTTGAAATTCCCTAAAATAAAAGAACAAATATGTGTTGAAAAAAGCATAAAAAAACCAGGTTTCTATATGTAGCGACAGATAAAAAAAAACAACGAATGATAGATACACATGAGAATTTGATAAGCACACAAAAAATGGCAAAAAATGAAACAACAAAAGAATCTCGCTCAATCAACAGAAATTTTTAAAATTATCCAATTGTTTCGGGATCTGCTACTGCCACAATTATGCATATACACAATTACAAACCAGCCAAATTTTGTTCTGAGTTCTCTTGCTTCTTCATACTGTGTGAGCCATTTAATATCAATTCATTGATATTACGGGTGCAACCTAGTTCGTACCCTGGACACTTCGGACCCTCAGTTCGTACCCTGAAAAGATCGAGAGAAAAAATTAAAAAAAGCCGAAGTCGCTGATCGCAGTTTAATAGCACAAAGCCGAAGTCGCTGATCGGAGTTTCCACAAACAAACTCGAGGGTTAGGGTTAACGGAAAACGCGGTTAGCGGAAACTGCGGAAAAAATATTTGCAGAAACTGCGATCAGCGAGAGTTAGAGAGCATAGATTACTCGATGGTTAGAATTAGGGTTAGGGTAAGCCGAAACTGCAGTTAGCAAAAACTGCGAAAAAATGTTTGCGGAAACTGCGATCAGCGAGGGTTAGGGTTAGAGCATAGATTGCTCTATAGTTAGGGTTAGGGTAAAGGTTAGCGGAAACTGCGGAAAAATGTTTGGCGGAAACTTCGATCAGCGAGGGTTATAGTTAGAGCATAGATTACTTTATGGTTAGAGTTAGGGTAAAGGTTAGCACAAACTGCGGTTAGCGGAAACTACGGATAAATGTTTGCGGAAACTGCGATCAGCGTGGGTTAGGGTTAGAGCATAGATTAGTCTATGGTTAGAGTTAGGGTTAGCGGAAACTGCGATCAGCGACTTCCGCTTTTTTTAATTTTTTTTTTCGATCTTTTCAGGGTACGAACTGAGGGTCCGAACTGTTCAGGGTACGAACTAGGTTGCATCCGATATTACAGAGAGAAAACTTTAATTTGTCTGTTGCGAGAGTAGTACGGTACAATTATATACAATATGAATAAGATAGCACCATAGCAATCTAGATACCACAACAGACAGGAAGCAACAAAAGAAATCAGTCATCGAGTCAGCTTCCCTGTTTTTAATGTGACAAATGTCAAGCATCGGCAAATTACGTTTTGTTATTTTGCTAGTTTCTCTTTTGTTACTTTGCTGTTCACTACATGTTTGTGCCAGCAATGAAAAATAAAATTGAAAAGAAATTAAAAATATAACAAGTTTTCTAAACTTCTTATTTTAAGGGCATTTTTAAAAATGAATTTTGTTGTCAGAGAAGACTCCACCAAATAAAAAGTTACAACAAAATACAAGTGATACTTAAACAAACACGTTTTCAAAAATGGGCTGCCTAAAACACAATTTGAGCTTTTGAAGGCACTTCGCAGCAGCCAGCTTCGATAAATTCTATATATAGGCTACCGTAGCGAATCAGTGCAAGGCCATTTAAATTTTCAACTTTGTTGAAAGGCCTGAAAATTTCCTGCGAAATTCCAGTGTTTCAAAATAAAATAGAAAAACCTAAATTTAAAGCTTTTTTTTTTAAATTACCAGCCAAATTCTAATTTATAAAAAAAATTGATTTCGTTTTGTAAAATTTAAATTTCCCTAAATATTTCCCTAAAACAAGCAATTCCCTAAAAATTTCCCTACAGCCAAAAATTTACTCCAAATTCCCTAATTTAGGAAAATTTCCCTAAAAGTGGAAACACTGCTTGCCAGGCTGAAAGTCAGTGCGCTGTCAGCTTTACACTTTCTATTCTAGGTTTCTACTTTCGTAGTTTCGTTTAGGGTTGCCAGAGGTTAATATAAAAAAGAGCCCAAGCTTATGCAAAAAGTAGCCCAATTTTTTTGGGGGTTCTAAAATGGAGCCCAAGCAAAGAGATAGGCTATTATACAAGATTCTTCCAGAGCGCTTGATCATCAGTCCCAAAATATAAGAGTTTTTCCAGTTCTTCACATCTTTCAGACAGATTGGTAACCATGCATTCACTCAACTGTTAGTTAAAATAACTACAAACAAGTATACCGGTACCTAAACACAAAAAATGATTAAAAGGCTTTTCGTGATGAACTAACGCATCGAGAGTGTTCCCCTCAAGACCATCAACAGTTTTGATAACCTACCAAGGTCGATCAACGTAGAAACTATCTTTATGTCTTGTTTTTTTTTTACTCATATAAATTGTTGGAGCTGGTATACAAGTCCCCCCCCCCCCCCCCCTTGGTAACTCATGACAAAGACAGGACTCAACCAAACATATAGGGTGAAACTACTTTACAGTACCTTTGCTTATAGGGTGAAACTACTTTACCTTTGCTTTACTGTTCACACACTTCCTCTTTGTCATGAGTTGCCAAGGGGGGGGGGGGGGACTTGTATACCAGCTCCAAATTGTTCAAAAAAAAATTCACTACCGTAGCCTTTTTTTTCTCATCTTTCTACATTTGTAAAAACTTTAGTAAGGTGTTGCGACCATGCCATAACTGATTGTCCTGCTTTGGCATCATGCACGTTATAGCGTCCGTGTTTTGTCGTTTCTACCTTTTTCTATACCCCCGCTATGTTTGACATATTGTTTTTCGTTGTGATGGTCAGAAATAAAAACAAACTGAACTGATAGTCTGGGAGCCTACGACAGAAGATTTCACCCCATAAGGTACAAAAGGTTTGACCCCTTGAAGTTACTGGGGTCAACCATGTCACTCACAAAAAGTATGGAAGATTGACCGCGCCGGGTGGATCTGGTCCCTAGAGCCCCCTAAAAAGCCAAAAAAGGGGGTTAATTTCACCCCATAAGGTACATGGACCAAACTTGGTGAAAACGAAGTTCTATGTCAGGACATCACAAAAATATCAAATCTAACAATATTTTCGAGTGGAAAGGTGATGTAAGACCCCCCCGAAAGTGACCCCCCGGAGGGTTAATTTCACCCCATAAGGTACATGGACCAAACTTGGTCAAAACGAAGTCTTATGTCAGGACATCACAAAAATATCAAATCTAACAATATTTTCGGGTGGAAAGGTGATGTAAGATGCCTTCAAAGTGACTTCCCTTAATGTGACCCCCTCGGAAGGTTTATTTCACCCCATAAAGTACATGGACCAAACTTGGTCAAAATGAAGTCTTTTGTCAGGACATCACAAAAATATCAAATTTAACAATATTTTCGGGTGGAAAGGTGATGTAAGATGACTTCAAAGTGACTTCCCTTAATGTGACCCTCTCGGAAGGTGTATTTCACCCCATAAAGTACATGGACCAAACTTGGTCAAAACGAAGTCTTATGTCAGGACATCACAAAAATATCAAATCTAACAATAGTTTTGGGAGGAAAGGTGATGTAAGACTCCCTTAAAGTGACCCCCCAGGGGATTAATTGCACCCCATTAGGTAGGCTACATGGACTAAAGTAGGTTAAATCGAAGTCTTACTTCACGGCATAACAAAAATATCAAATCTAACAATATTTTCGGGTGGAAAGGTGATGTAAGATGTCATCAAAGTAACCCTAAGAGGGTTTATTTCACCATAGAGTACATGGACCAAACGTGGTCAAAACGAAGTCTTATAGGACATCGCAAAATATCAAATCTAACAATACTCTCAGTTGGGAAGATGATAAAAGACCTACCCAAAAGTGAATCTCCTCCTATAATTCAATTTACTTCATTCCTTACTCGAACCAACCTTGGTGTAACGGAAGTGCTATGCCAGGACAGTACCAATGGATTAAATCTAAAAATATTTTTATTTAGGTTTTGGTGAAATACATTTACAAGCTGTCCCATGATGCATGAAATGGAACTATAGCCTATTTTACAAAAAGTTTTTGTATAAATCATGTTCAGTCAATCGAAAAAAAGCAACAGGACATGACAATACATGGCTTTGTAACACCAAAAACAGAAAGTACATGAGAAGCATATAGGCTACAGTAGCCAGAAAATTGATCGAAGATCTTGATACGATCACTAAATGTTGAATTAATCGAACAACTGACTATCCAAATCAAAACGTTTCGAAGTGAATCATTTGGAACGTTAATTCAGGCAGTAATGAACATTTTCCAGCTGCTACAATAAATAACCCAATAAACCCAATGTAGTAATTTTTTGTTTAATGCCATTTGCTTCATGTCTCTAATCAGTTATTGTAACTGTGGTCACAGCGGTAAACCATAATTTCTTCGTGGGAAAATTGTAACTTAAAGTTCCCGGATCCGTTCGTCTGCATATAATGACCGAAGAAACACACACTTGAACTTCTTTTCAAAAAGTGTATTTCTGTAAAAATTAGCCCACGGCTACCGAAAACGAGGGGGTGCAACGCGTACACCACTGAAAACTGTCACTACAGAACAGATTACTTGGATAAAAGACGGAACCTTTGTCCAGCTAGCAAGCACTAAGCCAACAGTTAAAAGTGCGGCCAACTTTCAAACAATCATTTTACGAATGACCAGAATAGATAGCAATATCTCAAATTCACGTATGCAGTACTGTGACGCAATAATGAAAGACAATTATGAAGTCATTCCAACAGGTGTTTAAAGCTGATGTAATATTTCCTGTTTAAACAGGCCCAAACAGGTTTGACACAATTCTTATGAACGCTGGTGCAATTTTGGCACATGCTTTAGGAATTTCCATGACGTAATATTCAGTAGACTTGAACGGTTTTTATATGACGTTTGATTTGGTGAAAATTGTCGGGAACAAACTGTTCATTCATAAACAGAGATTGTTTGTGTAAACGTAAACGGTCGTTTCTTTATTCTTCATTGTCACTGCTGTCGCTTTCACTTTCTTCGTCTTATTCTTCGTCTTATTTGGATAGTCAGTTGTTCAATTAAGTCAACATTTAGTGGTCGTATCAAGACCTTGGATCAATTTTCTGGCTACTGTAGCCACGGGCGCCGATCCCTATAGGACAGTGGGGACATGTTCCCACCATCTTTTTACATGTCCCCATCATCTTTTTACATTATTTTTGTAACGTAAAAGGGAAAATATTACCCGAATGTCACAATTTTACCAGTCAAACGTTTAAAATATATTGAAAGGGGGGGACAATATTTTTGTTTTATGCGAGGAAGCCCCAACCGTAGTAGAAATGTTTTATTAGGCAGAGAAACCCTGGTGTAACTCGCAAATTGTATTTAATTTGGTTACGCCAGGGCCACACAGTGCAGAGTTTTAGAATTACTTTGAAAGAGTCGTACAAGCATGTAGTGCAGTAAGTGTAGCTTGTGTTACTTTTGTATAAGAAAAAAGCTATTTTTTCAGTTATTATTACATTGAGGTGAAGAGCTGTTGAAATGTCTTTACCGGTTTGGCAAAAAATTGTATATAGGAAAATCAGCAGTTGGAAGGCTGGCAGGCAGCTTTTTTTCAATTGAAAAAACTCTTACCCTACCCAATTTTTAAAAGACTTGTCACGTTCCAAATCGTCTTCAGTATGGACATTGGACATGGCCATGGTCAACCTCCTAAACTTCAAGATCGATCGGTCAGAGTATTTTGCAGTCATTGACAGCTCGCAGCAAAATCTTACTGACTATTTCAAGTCGACCGATCTTGAGCACTACAAAATTCTACAAGAATCACTCTTTAGTGGAAAGCTACAATCACATTTGGTAGACGATTATCTTCAGTTCTTTGACACAGAGTCCCTTGCACAAGATTTTCGAATGATATTCAAGAAGATACCATCCGCTGTTTGGCAAATGTTTCTACAAGTGGAACTTTTGCTCATATCACCAGCCCGCTCGAGTTCAGCTGAACGCTCATTTTCAACTTTGCGACGTATCAAAACTTTGTTACGATCTACCATGACACAGAAACGGCCAAATCATGCAATGGTCTGCTATGTGCACAATAAAGTTTTGAATTCGATCAACCTTCATTACAAGCCAAGGATCAACCAAGGACTTCGTTTTTAATTCGCCGGAGACTCGTTGGCGAGTTGCAGTGTTTGGACTTCTGCTGTCCAATGCTGACACTGACAATTAAAATACATCGCATTAGACTTGTAGCCTATCTACTGTAGGCCTATTTGTTTGTTTGTTGAACAGACCCCAATCTTTCAGCTCGCTTCGCTCGTCTGCCCTTTCTTTCCTAGTAAATGTCCCCACCAATCTTAGAGAGCGATCGGCGCCCATGACTGTAGCCTATATGCTTCTTATGTACTTTCTGTTTTTGGTGTTACAAAGCCATGTATTGTCATGTCCTGTTGCTTTTTTTCGATTGACTGAGTATGATTTATACAAAAACTTTTTGTAAAGTAGGCTATAGTTCCATTTCATGCATATGCATCATGGGACAGCTTGTGAATGTATTTCACCAAAACCTATATAAAAATATTTTTAGATTTCATCCATTGGTACTGTCCTGGCATAGCACTTCCGTTACACCAAGGTTGGTTCGAGTAAGGAATGAAGTAAATTAAACTGTAGGAGGAGATTCACTTTTGGGTAGGTCTTTTATCATCTTCCCAACTGAGAGTATTGTTAGATTTGATATTTTGTGGTGTCCTATAAGACTTCGTTTTGACCACGTTTGGTCCATGTACTCTATGGTGAAATAAACCCTCTTAGGGTTACTTTGATGACATCTTACATCACCTTTCCACCCGAAAATATTGTTAGATTTGATATTTTTGTTATGCCGTGAAGTAAGACTTCGATTTAACCTACTTTAGTCCATGTAGCTTACCTTATGGTGTGCAATTAACCCCCTGGGGGGTCACTTTAGGGGGGTCTTACATCACCTTTCCTCCCAAAACTATTGTTAGATTTGATATTTTTGTGATGTCCTGACATAAGACTTCGTTTTAACCAAGTTTGGTCCATGTACTCTATGGGGTGAAATACACCTTCCGAGAGGGTCACATTATGGGAAGTCACTTTGAAGTCATCTTACATCACCTTTCCACCCGAAAATATTGTTAGATTTGATATTTTTGTGATGTCCAGACATAAGACTTCATTTTGACCAAGTTTGGTCCATGTACTTTATGGGGTGAAATAAACCTTCCGAGGGGGTCACATTAAGGGAAGTCACTTTGAAGTCATCTTACATCACCTTTCCACCCGAAAATATTGTTAGATTTGATATTTTTGTGATGTCCAGACATAAGACTTCATTTTGACCAAGTTTGGTTCATGTACTTTATGGGGTGAAATAAACCTTCCGAGGGGGTCACATTAAGGGAAGTCACTTTGAAGGCATCTTACATCACCTTTCCACCCGAAAATATTGTTAGATTTGATATTTTTGTGATGTCCTGACATAAGACTTCGTTTTGACCAAGTTTGGTCCATGTACCTTATGGGGTGAAATTAACCCCCCGGGGGGTCACTTTCGGGGGGGTCTTACATCACCTTTCCACTCGAAAATATTGTTAGATTTGATATTTTTGTGATGTCCTGACATAAAACTTCGTATTCACCAAGTTTGGTCCATGTACCTTATGGGGTGAAATTAACCCCCTTTTTGGGCTTTTTAGGGGGCCCTAGGGTCCAGATCCACCCGGTGCGGTCAATCTTCCATACTTTTTGTGAGTGACATGGTTGACCCCAGTAACTTCAAGGGGTCAAACCTTTTGTACCTTATGGGGTGAAATCTTCTGTCGTAGGCTCTCGGTCTATGATGTCGACTGCATTTTCATGAAAATCTGGATCACTTAAGTTGCCAGGATTGCCAGATATTAAAGCCTAAACATGTACATTTTTGAAAATTGGCATCTATTCTTTATACCAAATTGGTAACCCTGCCTGACCGAGGCCTCCAAAAACGCTGCTCCTTAATGAAATAATTACGAATTAGGTAAAAATCTTAAACATGATACAATTTTTACATAAAAAGTTATATTATATTTAAAAAAAAAAGTAGCCCAATTGGGCGCCAGCCAAAAAAGCGCGCCCAACGCGAATTTTTGGCGCCTGGAGAAATGAAAAGTAGCCCAATTGGGCGTAAAAGCGCCCAATCTGGCAACCCTAGTTTCGTTTCGTCTTTCACAAAAACGTCATATGCGTCACAAAATGGAATTGACTATTATAATAAAGAGAATATGGGGTTGAATACTGAAAAGTTTGGATATTCATCAGGACAATTATCGTTTCTAGCACTAGTTGCAACGTTCATCTGATGAAATAGAAAGTAACAGAAACAATAAACAGGATAGTTTATGGCTGTAGCTATATTCACAATATAGTGTAACAATAGCCTGAATAGTGTTGCCAGATAAGGAATTCTGCTCTAATTTGAGAAAAGTTTAAAGCTGTTGAAAACAAAAACTTGTATTTTGGAATTTTTTTTTAGCCCTGAGAAGATCAAAACCCTAATCTTATTCCTAACTCTAACCCTTACCTTAACCCTTCCTAACTTTAATCCTAACTCCGGCAACACCTGATTTAGAAAAATAGCCACTTCACTTCCGGTTGAAATGGCTTTGCCCGTGGTAGGATTTCTTTGTGGGGTTTTCTTTGCCTGCCTTGCTCTTCTTTGCTATGAGCTAAACGCATCAAGACGTGTTCCCCTCACGACTATCAGCACTCTTGATAACGCACCATGGCCGATCTTCATAGCAACTGTCCATACAAATCTTAAATATATCAGCTAAAGCTATTTGGGCTAATAAAGCTATAGCCTAAATGTATGTTGTTTATCTTATTTTTTTGTAACAGTTTCTCTTTTTTTTTCCTTTATATCTTAAATTTTTCTGAAGGTGTTGCGACCGTGCCAAATTTCTTTCAACTCAATAACTTATTTCGGTCACAAGCACGTTTTAACGTTCGCGTTGTGTCGCTTCTACCTTTTTCTCGACCTTTGCTATGTTGACGTGTATTGTTTTTTTGATATGATGGTTAGAAATAAAAAACAACTGAACTGAGCTGAAATTTTCCATAGTTTATTGCTTTACTGACATTTCGCGCACCATGCCAATTCGCATCCTCAGAGTGAATAACATAGCCTACAAAATAAAATTTCACAAGGTTATATACTGCAGTGCTATTGAAGGCAAAAAATTAAAACACACAATATTTTAAAGGTTGGTCAATGATGTGTGAGCGATTACTTTCCACGATAAATTACGTAAAAACTTCCAACAATAAACACAAATTCGAAGCAGTGAAGACCAACAGAAAAAATGCGATTGAAAGCAAAGAAAGAGAACATGTAGAGCAGTGGTTCCCAACCTGGGGGGAAATTACCCCGGCGGGTAATTTGCCTGTTTTTGTGGGGTAACGAGACCCGATTTAGAAACAGCGAAGCAAGTGAAGGTTGTAAACTTTATATAAAGCGAAGGAATTGAACAGCCGTCTTTTCAAGAAACTGTGCAAGAAGATGGAAGAAAGATACGAAGCATTGCTGTAGGAAGTACGATGACTGTCTCGTGGCAAAGTGATAACCCGCCTGGTCGAACTTCGTGAGGCTGTCCATGGTTTTCTGATAGAAAAGAAGTCCGACTTGGCTGAAAACTTCTCTAACCAACAGTGGATTTGCCAGGTGTGCTATCTGGCTGATATCTTTGGTGAATTGAACAAAGGCAATCTTTTAATTCAAGGCAAGAATGTAATTGTGATCGACACCGAACTAGCCCTAGCAGCAGTTATCGCAAAGGTTAAATTGTGGAACAAGCGAGTTGGAAGAGGCACCGTGGCGCAGTTTTAGACGCTCAACAGTCGAATGAACTTAAGTTGACAGCGGCGTTGAAGGAGGACATAGCTGACCACTTAGGCCAGCTAGCCAAGAACATGGACAACTACTTTCCGAATTTGGCTACGGCTAGTCTCTAATGGTGCACTGAGCCCTTCACATGTGATGACAGCCAGGTGGATGATGACGACTTTCCGACCAAAGAAGAATTTATTACTCTCCGAATGAACGAAGCGTTGAAACTTGATTTCAAGGGGAAATGTTTGGAACCCTTCTGGTTTAGCAGACTCCAGGACGCACCAACGTTAGCGACACTGGTATTGAATATCCTGACATCTTTTTCAACAACGTATCGCTGTGAACAAGGATTTTCAACTGTCTTGGGAATGAAGGCAAAGAAGCGCAATCGCCTTGTTCCCGACAATTTTCACCAAATTAAACGTCATATAAAAACCGTTCAAGTCTACTGAATATTACGTCATGGAAATTCCTAAAGCATGTGCCAAAATTGCACCAGCGTTCATAAGAATTGTGTCAAACCTGTTTGGGCCTGTTTGGGCCTGTTTAAACAGGAAATATTACATCAGCTTTAAACACCTGTTGGAATGACTTCATAATTGTCTTTCATTATTGCGTCACAGTACTGCATACGTGAATTTGAGATATTGCTATCTATTCTGGTCATTCGTAAAATGATTGTTTGAAAGTTGGCCGCACATTTAACTGTTGGCTTAGTGCTTGCTAGCTGGACAAAGGTTCGTCTTTTATCCAAGTAATCTGTTCTGTAGTGACAGTTTTCAGTGGTGTACGCGTTGCACCCCCTCGTTTTCGGTAGCCGTGGGCTAATTTTTACAGAAATACACTTTTTGAAAAGAAGTTCAAGTGTGTGTTTCTTCGGTCATTATATGCAGACGAAAGGATCCGGGAACTTTAAGTTACAATTTTCCCACGAAGAAATTATGGTTTACCGCTGTGACCATAAAAAATAAAAGACGTTTTTGTTAGCTGGTAGGCCAAGAAGCATTTGAAGCACATAAAAAATAAAAGACGTTTTTGTTAGCTGGTAGGCCAAGAAGCATTTG
This sequence comes from Aplidium turbinatum, assembly GCF_918807975.1. Lineage (NCBI taxonomy): Eukaryota > Metazoa > Chordata > Ascidiacea > Aplousobranchia > Polyclinidae > Aplidium > Aplidium turbinatum. The sequence continues at coordinate 26,193,183 of NC_137475.1, read as the reverse complement.
AAGCACATAAAAAAATAAAAGACGAAGTTAGTTAGTTGGTAGGCCAAGAAGCACTTAGAAGCAAAGAAATAATAAAAGAAGATCTTATTGGTTGGTAGTCTAAAGAAGTAAAGAAAAGTAAAGACATTTCTTCTCAGTTTGGTACAGAAGAAAAATAACTTTGACATTTATTGGCAAGAAAGAAGATTAAAGGCAATCCATCTGTGCTTGAAGATTCAAGTGGAAGAATCCAAGCAAGTTTTGTGGACGTTTGGACTTCACATACTCGTACAGCTACGGTATCGTGCATTTAAATTCTTTTTTGTATTTTTACGGTCTTTGCAGTTAAGTTTTTTATAACTACTGTAATTTGTGTGTTTGTGTAACTTAATTTTTTAATTGTTAAATTTAGCCCTAACATTTAATATGTCTACACTCGGTGGTGACAGGGACTCGACCGCCGTCGACTCGACTGAGTTTAAGCCTGATGATGTTCTTTGCGGTCGGGCAGGCCATTCTGGGGAGGGACCCATTAACGATGAGGCTAAGTCAGTTCGAGAGGCCCGGCATCTTAGACGGGATATTTTGACTCAAATTGGGAAACTTTCTGTGGCCCTAGGTTCTTTGAGTGATAAGCAGGAACTGTTAATTTTTCGATCTAACTTATCTACTTTAGAAGAGGAATTACGGCATTTCCATGCTCTCTTGAGTAAAATTTTTAACTCTGCAATCTTAGCAGAACTTCGTGATAGGGTAGATCCCGAATTTAACTCGTTAAAAAATAACTTCGAACAAAAAGAAAGTGAGTTCTCAGATAGGTTGGATGCTGACATACATCCTGAGGATAGCGCCTCAAATGTAAGCACTAGGATGTCTGAGAGCTCGTCACGGATAGTTGCACAAATTAACCTACAGCTAAGACGAGAGGAGCTCCAGATACAAGCCGAGGCCGAAGCAAGAGCTGCTGAGGCCGCCGTGAGAGCTGAGGCCGAAGCGAGAGCTGTTGAGGCCGCCGCGAGAGCTGAGGCCGTACGAGCTGAGGCTGCCGCGAGAGCTCAGGCCGAAGCCAGAGCTGCTGAGTTCGCACTCAAAGACGCTCAGTTGAGGGCTGAACAACGTAAAGAGGTAGTTTTAGCTGAATATCGTTCTGAGTTGGGCTACCGGCGTAGCTCTAAGAAGGGCTCTTCTAGGCATTCCAGAAGTGAACATCAATCGCCGTTTAATTTACCTAACCTTTTCCAGACGCCTGTTCAATCTGTAAGTGGACCAGTACAATCCACATCTTTTCAAGATGTTTCAGGAGGTCTCGGGGCCGCGGCTAAGGGTCTTCCGAAGGCTGTAGAGCCAAGGTCTGTGAATTATAACCGATCTCCTCCCCCAGAGCGTACAGGTCACGGGGCCGCCATTAGCAGTAATGCTTTGCCCCCTTCAAAGTTTTCAGCGCCGCTAGTTTTTGATCGCCCAGCTACACGTAATTTGGGTGGTTGTGAGAGGCGTATCGCGTCTCCTGATTTTAACGTGTGTGAGGATCGTGATCGGGCTGTGCATGTGACTGAACCCACTCAGCCCCTTAAGGGATATAGCTTGTCTTCTCCCGCTAAATCGAGTTCTCAACAGCAGGATTGCTTTTTGAATACCAAAATAGTAGGACGTTCTTCGATAAGGCGTCCTTGATTGGTTACGATGGTAATAATATGCCATTTGTCTTCTTTAAAAATCGTGTTATGGCCTTGATGGCAGCTTCGCCCTTTAAGGGAACTCGTTTGACTTTGTTGCAAGCAGCTTGTGTTAGAACAGCTGCACAAACGATTGCTAATTTGGTTTCCGACACTCCTGGCTTGTCAGAGGAAGACAGGATAGAAATGTCATTAGCTCGCTTGTCTCAACGTTTTGGAGTTCGTGGAAGTCTTTTCGCAGAACCGGAAATTAGAAAGTATCGCTATGGTAGCAAATTGACTTCGACTTCTTCCAGTGATCTGAAAGAGTTTAAAGATGAATTGTCGCAGTGTCTGCTTTACGCGCAAGCTTGTGGTCAGCGTGATAAATTAGAAGGACGTTTTGTTCTGGATTTGGCTAAGCGACTCCCGTTTGACGCTAAGCAGCGTTATCTTGACTTTTTAGGTGATCAGTATGGTGGCACTGATGAGCCTACCTTTCAGAGTTTGTTTGAATTTGTAGTACGGGAGGAAACGCGTAAGTCGACTGATTTTAGCATTATGCTAATGGGCGATTCTGGTGAGTCGCAGCAATTTAAAAAGTTTGGCAAAGGAAAATTGCCTTCATGTCCGGTTAGGCAGACGTCCGTAAAACCCCATGATGATGTGATGTCAGGGAGTTCGCAGTACTCGACTGTTGTTGGCGCACCGCGCGGTGGTGAAGCCAGACGTAAAAACCTACCGGCATGCATTTGTTGTTCGTCACGTGGTCAAGTTGAATATCATTTTTTGTCTAATTGTAAAGAATTTTTGCGCTTGACACCTAAAGGTCGGAGAGATGTCATTGTGAAAGCTGGAAAATGCTTGAACTGTTTGCGCCAGCATATGGTTAAGGACTGTAATCATGCAAACAACTGTCGTCAGTGTGGGCCTAACAACGATAGGAAACACTATTTTCTTCTGCATGATTTTTATGTGACGTCACGTGATTCTCTGGATTCGGTCGGTAAAGATGATGCTGGTGCCAGAGTTCCTGTGCGTAATGTTAAGATTGGAAATGTTAAAGCAGCCTTTAACCGCGTTACTGCTGCTCGTGTTTTGAATCCAATGACTGGCAAATCGAAGTTGGTGTATTGTCAGCATGATCCTGGTTCGCAGTTGACCTTTGTTTCGAGTGATTTGGTGTGCGAACTTGGTCTTAAACCGTATGATAAAGCGTCGTTTAAAATGGATACTCTGGCTGGTCAGAAACCTACTTGTGCTGACCTTGTTAAACTCAACATCCAGTCGTTAGAGACTGATGAACTGTTTTGTGATACAACCTCGGTGGTTAACCCAGCTTGGGCTGACGATGTTAAAACTTTACCACATAAGCAGGATTTAAGTAGTTTCCGTCATTTTCATGACGTGAATATGTTTCATTTGAATGATTGTAGTACTGTAGATGTACTGATTGGAAACGACAACGCTTATTTGATGTGGGCAAAAGAAGAGCGTGTTGGTGACAATCGCAGTGAACCGCATGCTTTGCTCACTCCTCTCGGTTGGTTGGCTTGTGGTGGTAAGTCACCCTTAGTTGAAAGCGTTGCTAAAGTGTGCAGAGTGCAGACGTCTTCAGAGTCGGATGTCATCTCTGGCTTTCAGCGTAAAATTGAGTCTCGTGATATGGAAATAGCAGACCTGAATAAAGTCATTCAGGATTTGACTTTGCAAAATGAAACCTGTGAATTGTCTCGCAATGATATTTTGGCTAGAGAACTTGTCGCACCGAATATTGAGTTGAAAGATGGTCGATTTGAGATACCTGTTCCGTTGAAGGAAGATATTGATCTACCTAACAATTTTGTGTTGGCGTCAGATAGAGCTGCTGCTTTAAGGAAGAAGGCTTTAAAACAACCTGAACTTCGTGATTTCCTTACTGACACCATGAAAGATCTTAAATCTAATGGCTATATTGAGCGTGCTGGTGAAGCTGGAAATGTCAAGGGATTTGAATGGTATTTACCATACTTTGTGACGTCACAATTAAAAAAGCGCATTGTTTACGATGGCAAGTCTGAATTTCGAGGAACTTGTGTTAATGATGTAATGTTTTCGGGTCCTGACTTGTTAAACTCTCTGGTAGATGTCTTGGCTAGATTGCGGCTTGGCAGATTTAGTTTCGTGGCCGATATGACCAAATACTTCTTTCACATTTTGGACTCTTCAATACGTAAGCCCAGTTTTATTGAACTGCTTACGTACACCAGTAGTGCCGTTCGGATCGTGAACGAACGCCCTTTGGTACCTTTGAGTGACGATCCTAGGGATTTTACTGTCATTACCCCTGCCTCACTTTTGACCCCATACTTAGACCCATACTGTGCTGTTGGGCAACCACATGATCGTGACCACAGACATCTTATTATAACTAGACTGCGCTTCTCGTATTTCGATTGAAGAAATTGAAAAAAGGCGGCGGCCATTGTTAGTGTCTCAAACTCGCGTGAAAGCTGCGCTGTTAACGATAACATTTCTGAGCTGGTTGCGCTTCTGCAGAAAACTAACTTGTTAACTATAATTTAGAACTTTGGTGTAATAGAGGTTTTAGTCATCTATGAAATGAATAAAAGCATGTATTAAATTGCACAGTAGCTTGCATTGATTTTAAAGTTGTATAAGCATAACGTTTATTAAAACCAAGTCTCATTTTTCAAAAAAAGTTTTGAAGTTACATCGTTTTAATTTTATAAGCATAAAATTTACAAGCATACCAATCGTAATTTTTTATGAAAATATTATCATGTCTAAGCATCCCAGTTTTCAAATCACATTATTTCAAGTGAACAAGGATTCCGTGACCGGTTTCGCTCTTCTTAGAGCACATCAGACAGACTCAGGTTTCGAACCTAGACCTCCTGGTGTCTACAGCCAGACAAGTCTGATATTTTAACTACTCGGCCCACCAATGTTCCATGTTTCAATGGTGGCAGATTAGGATTATGTCTGCTTGAACCCCTCTACTCGACAGAGCTTATGCGATCTCATAGTAGCCTATAGTATATACCCAATTAAAATTCACAATATGTCACTCTACAAATAATTTTATTTATTTGGAGTTATGTTTATGCGTCTTGCATAGCCTACAAGTCGCAATGCACATAGGCCTAAGCGTCTGTCTTCATTAAGCAGATACAAAATAGGCTACAAGGTAGGCTATAGGCTGTTTGAAAACTGGAACTAAATTCAAAAATAGCCTATCATTGGCCAACAGTGCGCATAATCATAATAATAATAGGCTAGTCGTGTTTTTATTTAAGCCCATGCGGCAGTTAACTTTTCGTATGTTTTTCAAATGATTACCTTGTTCAAATGCTTTGGAAATGCCTTAAAACGAGTGGGGACAGCGTTGTCTCGTAAAGTCACTCGCTCACCACAGCGATACATGAACTCTTCCTTGAAATGATCAGAACAAATAAATGTGTGTTTAGAAGGTGTCCAATTGGCACGCTTGACGTTCGCAATCCATAATTTTCTTCGTTCTTCATTGGTTGGAAATCTAAGCAACGTAAAATAGCATGATACGTTATAGGCTAATGTAGTAGCTAGGCTATATATTGAAAGCCCGATTTCACATTTGTTTTGTTTTTTTATAAGAAAAGCGCCACAATTTTTGTCCAAAATATAACAAAAAAAATTACAAAAATATCCGCCTAGAAGGAAAAGAAATTAGTCAGTGTCAGTCCGAGGATAAAAATTCAAAACCAACCAACCAGTGTTATCGTCACAATAGTAGTATTTTCTATTTTCTCATAGCTCGCTAAAAGTATCACAATATTTCCATACCTGTGAAATGAACGCGGAAATGTTCTCTTCGCAATTGTCATACTATACTATAGGCCTAGCCTACTATATTATATGTAAAACTTGTTTGTGCGGAGGTATATAAAGCACTTTCAAAATAAAAGAAAAAGCAAGCAATTACGTACGGTAATTTAAAATTAACAAATTCCAACAATATGTTTGCGATTGTAGAACAGCAAAGGTGAAATCATATAAAGATTTCGTCATACTAGGTGAATTGCGGAGATATTTATTAGTTGTTATCTCACAGCAACTTGAAACTGAAGCTATTTCTTTAAAAGTTATTGTTGATGAAATCACACGAATTTACGTCATAATGCAACGTTTTGCTACAACGGAGAAAATCGAAAGCCATCAATCTCTATTGAACAGAATCCTGGTAAAAAGCTGCGGTTGTGTTGTTGCATAGAAAACTATTTGTTTTGTCAATTATTTGTTCACAACAACTGAGTTTTTTAAGAAACGCAAATATTATAGGAGAATTACATTTTGTAGAAAGTTAAGTTGTGTTCAGTCGTGTTCTCATTGCTTTAAGAATTGGCGCTCCAGTTGTTTCAGGAACGAGGAGGCGACTGATTCTTAACTAATTAATTCATCTACTTCTACTTGTTTTAAAGTATCAGGTTTGGTGGCCGTGCTTAACTACTGTATATTTATCGATTCATATACCGCAATATTAAATCCGTTCATGCACGTCTTAAACCATAATAGTTTTGCCACCTTTTCCTTTTGTTGGTTTTGTTCCTGTATTTCTTTTTCACAATATCATTTGTTTTGCATTCTGACAAGGAAAAATAAATTGAATTGAATTCAAAACAATGAAAATTCATTACGGGTCCCTACAAAAGCATTGGCAAACGCGCGGAATAGGTACACTAATAATGGCTGACGTCTGAACCTGCTTTCTTCAAAAATCGTAAACGAGAGAAGTGACGATGCGCGGTCTAGTTATAATAAGATGTCTATGATCGTGACCAATTAAGAAGGGATTATCGGTTCAATTTGTCACTTTCTCAGCAGTTTTGGAGTAAATGGATCGATTTTTACTTGCCAGGTCTTCAGGGCCGGAAAAAATGGCTAAAAATGGCCGAGAATTTGGAGCCTGGTCAACTTGTAGTGGTAGGTTCTCTCCAAGACATTGGTAAACGTGGGAAGTATCAACTTGGGAGGGTGCATGAGGTAGTTCCACAAATTAGGAAAGGGAAGCCTGTGGTTCGTAGAGCCAAAGTTGCCGTCTGCAACTATGATGAGAGTGCGGGGAAAGTAAAAGTAGACTACGTGTTGAGGGATATTTCGTGCCTCGCCCCCGTAAAGAACACCTAAGTGTTAGGGTTTGAGCCTGGTTTTGTCTGCGGTGGCCGACCCTTGTCTGAGCCCGGAACAGTCGGTTATTATCGCAACTATTGTATATAGCGTCATTTTAGCGTGTACCTATGGTACCAATTTCATGTATCGTCGTGTATTATTCCGTATTGTTGTTCATTCTTTGCATGCCCTTTGTATTTACGTATTAACTTAAACGTGAGTGATTCAAACAATTTGTGTATCGTGTGTTTTTATTCATTGGCTCACAATTGTCGTCATTTCTTTTTAGTTATGCCATGTCAGACTGTCATAACTAGGGGCCGCTATGTTCCCGACAATTTTCACCAAATTAAACGTCATATAAAAACCGTTCAAGTCTACTGAATATTACGTCATGGAAATTCCTAAAGCATGTGCCAAAATTGCACCAGCGTTCATAAGAATTGTGTCAAACCTGTTTGGGCCTGTTTGGGCCTGTTTAAACAGGAAATATTACATCAGCTTTAAACACCTGTTGGAATGACTTCATAATTGTCTTTCATTATTGCGTCACAGTACTGCATACGTGAATTTGAGATATTGCTATCTATTCTGGTCATTCGTAAAATGATTGTTTGAAAGTTGGCCGCACATTTAACTGTTGGCTTAGTGCTTGCTAGCTGGACAAAGGTTCCGTCTTTTATCCAAGTAATCTGTTCTGTAGTGACAGTTTTCAGTGGTGTACGCGTTGCACCCCCTCGTTTTCGGTAGCCGTGGGCTAATTTTTACAGAAATACACTTTTTGAAAAGAAGTTCAAGTGTGTGTTTCTTCGGTCATTATATGCAGACGAAAGGATCCGGGAACTTTAAGTTACAATTTTCCCACGAAGAAATTATGGTTTACCGCTGTGACCACGCCTAGATGTCGAAAGCGATGTCATAAAGCTGGCGGCTGAAGTCCAGGCCCAACCTTCGCATTGAATGTTTACCACGCATTTTCATCTTGTATTCAGTATTGTAACTTATTGCACTTTGATTGTCAGAGTTGGCCCTTTGAAATACGTAGCAATAAACACTTTTTTTTTGAAAATTGATTGTGGGGGTAATTGGCTCACTTCAGGCTGGAGATTAGGGTAACAGCCAAAAAAAGGTTGGGAGCCACTGATGTAGAGCGTAGAGAACTGGCGCGAACATGATTGTCGAAAACGGCAAAGTAAACACACGAATTAAAGTGAAAGATGGCAAAACCAAAAGGTTTAAAATATGCAAAAGCAGTGTTTGGATGTCACTGTTTTTAATTTGCACAGCCACCAAACCTAGAAAAGAGATGAAAAAGATTTTAAAAAAAATATGTGAAAATACTACAAAAATAGGCTGCAATTACAATCAACACTTGCCAGTGCAACAAAGGCGATTTTAATCACCGGCTGAAGTACAACAAGCCATAGGCGTAGCCAAGGGGGGGCGAAAGGGGCCATGGCCCCTCCCAAATTTTCGAAGTTTGGATTCCGAAGTTGAGCCCTTTGTTGAAAATATAATCAAATTTGTAGAAATTTATAACGTTTTCCAAGACATCTGGCTATTAACACCCCAAGGACTTGTTTTAGACACACAGAAAGACACCAATAAATTTTGCAAATCGTAAATCGCGCAAAATTTACTGGATTTACGTTTCTTTTAACTAATTTGTGGAAGCAATTTCAGAATGGCTTACTCTGTTAGGTTTTTCTGTAGCTGAGTTTTTGGTGTTCTCTAATTTTAGCCGCAGATGTTGCCCGTTCGTGTGTAAGAGCTACCTTTAATAAGTTAATAGCTGTTTATCTGCTAATAAATTTCATACAAATGTTACCCTAAAAGTGTTTCCAGAAAGCGCTATAATCCAATATTCAAGTGTAATTTTGCAAAAATTTTCCGGGGGGCGTGCCCCCGGACCCCCCTAGAAAACGCGTGCCTTCGGCACGCTTTAACCCCCACCAGTTTCATTGCTTCCCCTTGCTCAAGCCACCAGGATACGCCACTGCACATCAGGTGCACATACGTGCATATGCCACTGCACATAAATCAAACACTTTGTCGTTTTCTTCAATTCATCAAATATTTGGCCCCCCCCAAACTTTTTTCCTGGCTACGCCACTGCAACAAGCCCGAACCCTCTCTTCAACAAAAGAAAAAATAGGCCGAAAATTACTGTACAATAAACACTTGCAACAAGGGCGACTTAAACTTTACAGAACTACGCACAAGTTTCCTAAACTTTTCAACTTGAAAGTTTAACGAAATTATGATGTCACAAAATTAAGACTCAGCGGTTACTTTCCACGTTGGTAACTTCCAACACTCACACATCATTAGCCAACCACGAATTCACAATGGCGAGTGGTTAGCGGCAGCAGTCGGCAGTCGGCAGCAATGGCGAGTGGTTAGCGCGTTGGGCTCACAGTCGAAAGCCTGCATGTTCGACTCCAGCCACCCGCACTTGCTGTTGTTTCTCTGGGCAAGAAACTTTACGATAATTGCCTCTACCCAGTGATCGATTTCGAGTAATGGCCTAATGGGTAGTACCAAATTTAAGTCATAAGTAAAGTAGACAACCGGAAACAGACATTGCCGTCGGCTGCAGCGTGGGTCAGGTGTATGTCGGAAGGCGTACACCGATGCATAGCGCTCAAGTCCGCTTTCCCGCAATGCAGGATAAAGATAAACAAACAAACAAACAAACACAACCTCAAACTGAATACAGTAGGCTACGTTGGAGTATTGAGTTAAAAAACACACATTGAGCTAATTACCAAGCAGTTGCAGCTTAGTCTAGTTGCTTGTTTAGCCTACGTTATTCTAATGTTGCTAGACGTTGAAACAATGAAAATTGTATTACTGCATATAGACGTTAAGGAATAGGACAGATCACACTGTCATTAGTTATGTGATATTTATTTACACCCAGGTTGATCTTGTTGTTAACAAAAGAGTGTGAGAGGGAGAACACATATTACGTGTCAACTGTAGGCTACCTACTAGGTGCAACTAATAATAATAATAATAAAAACAGAGAGAGACTGTTCATCAGGCATTTGGTAATAAAATTAATTTGCGTTCTTCTGGTGACTATTTACTAGGTTACCTCGTGATGTTCAAGATGATAACTAGCTTTTGTATTTCTGACGAAACGTCGGAAATACAAAAGCTAGTTATCATCTTGAACATCACGAGGTAACCTAGTAAATAGTCACCAGAAGAACGCAAATTAATTTTATTAATAATAATAATGTTATGGTTTTATTTATTGTCGCTCTACAACAGCTAAGGTCTTTTAGCGACAGGGCTCATTTTTAATTTATATCAGGTTTACGATGTTATCACATTATTACCCGACTCATTCTCACTGCGATTTGCAGGATAGAACACAATCGGTACCGTTTTTAAAGTCTTCGGTTTGACCCGACCTGGAATCGATCTCAGATCTACCAGCGCCAGAGCCGAAGGCGAAACCACTCGGCCACTTAGCTGGTGATAGGTGCAACTAAAGAATGATTACACTGAACACAGAACTGAGAACACGACGTCTACCAATTATGACGTCACACAATTTACGTTGGTGCTTGAGGTTCCATCAAAATCCTTCTTTCTTTAAAATAGAGAATTACGTTTCCAAAATTATGAGGAGTACAAGCAATGCAATAAACATACAAAATAACATTAATGATACACATAATCAGCGAATCTTGCGGGAGGTTTTCGACTTCTCCGAGGACGCTCTCGGACAGACTCCATCTGCTGTTCATGTTGTTGTGGCTTGCAAGGCTCACCTTGTTGACTGGCTTCTGGTAGTGGGTAGTAATAATACGAAGATTCATCACACGTCTTTTTACAATGATTAGAGCGCACATGAATTCTGTTTCTCTTGTAAGTGGCACCATCACTCGTGATGATCAAATATGTAGGCTACGATCAAATAATAATTGTTTTATTTCAGTTCCTTTAAACCAGCCAGGCTAATCCGAATGTTGGAAATAAACAGATTGATTTGGATAGAGGACACTTAAATCCTTTGCATTTTTGTCGTAGGATTGTTTCACCTGCTTTTGACGGTTCATCCTTTTCGAAGGATCAAAAGTACATTGGGTAGAGTTAACAGAAGGAACGATAGAGCGAGTTGCTCGACCAAACACAAATTCAGCGGGACTACAATTAGTACTTTGTTGTGGAGTATTTCTAAATTCAAGAAATGCCAAATACGGGTCTGAATTATTACGAATACACTTTTTAATCAAGTTTTTTACAATTTTCACAGACGATTCAGCTTTCCCATTGCTTTGTTGATGTCCTGGAAATGAGGTGTTGTGTGTGATACCCCATTCTTTTGTAAATTTAAGAAATTCATAAGAAGTAAATTGAGTACCAGAGTCGCTTATTATACATTTAGGTATCCATAACGAGCAAACGATTTCTTCATACATGCAATCACTTGACTACTAGTTAAGTTTGGTAAAACATCAACTTCAAAAAAATTACTAAAATAATCAACAGTGATTAAGTAGTTTTTGTTTTGATAGTGACAAATGTCTACACCCACTTTTTCAAACGGCATTTTACCTTCGGCATGTTGAATTAAAGTTTCTTTTTGATTTTTTGGCTTAAATTCTTGACAAACATCGCATGAATTAGCAATTTCAGAAATTTCTTTACACATGACTTTCCAAAAAATGGTGTTTCGAGCACGGTGCATCATACTGTCACATCCTAAGTGTGCTTTATGAAGGCGCTGTTTCATTTCATGTCTGAGTGTTTTTGGTATTAAAAGTCTCTGTCCTTTTAGGACAATGCCATCGTGGCAACTTAGAGTGTCTCTTAAAGAAAAGTATGGTCGTATAGATACCTCGAGTTCATGTTGGTGATCTGGCCGTCCGCTTTGAATAACTTCTAATAGTTTCTGGATGTCGGGATCTTCATTAGAAGCTTTTCTTACTTCTTCTACCAGAAGATCGGGTATATTTCCAAATCCGTCGACTGATATCGAGTTGACATTGACGAGAGGAATATCTAAGTAAGCTCGACTTAACGTGTCAGCTAAAATAAGTTGTTTTCCTGGGACATACTGAAAAGTAAAATTATATCTGTGCAGTCGTAGCATCAATGCTTGTAATCTTCTTTGGGCTTGACTTAGAGGCTTGTTTAGGATGATTTTCAGAGGCTTGTGATCATTTTCCACCAGAACCGTATTGCCATAAGTGTATTCAAATCGTTTCAAACCAAATACTACAGCAAGAGTTTCTTTTTCTATTTGAGCCCAATTACGTTCTGCGGATGTTAAGCATCTTGAGGCATACTCAATAGGTTTACCTTCTTGCATAAGTACGGCTCCTAAACCATCTTTGCTAATGTCTACTTGAAGACAAAGCTCTTTTTCGGGATCGAAGTAAGCTAACATTGATGTTTCAGACACTTTCTTTTTGATTGTTTGAAAAGCTTCTTCGGCCTCACTTGACCAATTCCACTCTGCATCTTTTCTTACGAGGGCTCTGATTGGTTCCAGGTCATTTGCCAAGTTAGGCATAAATCTTGCCAAGTACTGAATCATACCGGTAAATCTTTTCACACCGTGTATATCCGTTGGGGCAGGCATTTTCATGATTGCTTCAACTTTTGCTTTATCGGCTAAATGCCTTCTTTAGTTATTCGGTGACCCATAAAAGTGATTTCTTCTTGCTTGATTACTGCTTTTTCATTGTTGAGAATGATGTTTTGTTCTTGACAACGTTTTTGCAGTTTTTTGATGTTGGTTTCGTGATCAACTTCAGCTTGTTCACTCGTTTTACTACAACCTACTACAACAATGTCATCGGCTACCGTTATCAGGTGCACATACGTGCATATGCCACTGCACATAAATCAAACACTTTGTCGTTTTCTTCAATTCATCAAATATTTGGCCCCCCCCAAACTTTTTTCCTGGCTACGCCACTGCAACAAGCCCGAACCCTCTCTTCAACAAAAGAAAAAATAGGCCGAAAATTACTGTACAATAAACACTTGCAACAAGGGCGACTTAAACTTTACAGAACTACGCACAAGTTTCCTAAACTTTTCAAATTGAAAGTTTAACGAAATTATGATGTCACAAAATTAAGACTCAGCGGTTACTTTCCACGTTGGTAACTTCCAACACTCACACATCATTAGCCAACCACGAATTCACAACGGCGAGCAATGGCGAGTGGTTAGCGGCAGCAGTCGGCAGTCGGCAGCAATGGCGAGTGGTTAGCGCGTTGGGCTCACAGTCGAAAGCCTGCATCTTCGACTCCAGCCACCCGCACTTGCTGTTGTTTCTCTGGGCAAGAAACTTTACGATAATTGCCTCTACCCAGTGATCGATTTCGAGTAATGGCCTAATGGGTAGTACCAAATTTAAGTCATAAGTAAAGTAGACAACCGGAAACAGACATTGCCGTCAAGTGATTTCTTCTTGCTTGATTACTGCTTTTTCATTGTTGAGAATGATGTTTTGTTCTTGACAACGTTTTTGCAGTTTTTTGATGTTGGTTTCGTGATCAACTTCAGCTTGTTCACTCGTTTTACTACAACCTACTACAACAATGTCATCGGCTACCGTTATCACACCGGGGAGATCAACAAGGGCATGATTGAGACGTTTTTCAAAGATTTCGCTACTCACTTTTAGTCCGAAAGGTAATCTATTCCATTGATGTCGTCCAAATGGAGTGATCATGGTTGTGAGATTTCTTGACTCTTCATCCAGCTTGATGTGCCAATAAGCTTCTTTTACATCTAGTTTGCTGAATATTTTAGCTTTATTCATCTTTGGGAGCACGTCATTAATGGTAGGTAGGCTAGTGTGTAATGCTCACTTGCTCACGCTGTAGAGCGGCGTTCAATGGTTGCGGATCTATGCAAATTCGTAATTTTCCGTTGGGTTTCTTTACTACGGCCATTTGGCTTACCCATTGTGTAGGTTTGTCAATCGGTGATAGAATGTTCCGCTTCACGAGACGTTCGATTTCTTCTTTGACCTGATCTTGAATGGCAAAGGGAAGTTTTCGGCATGGTATTCGAGGTTTCACGTTTGGATCAACAATTAAATTTGTTGTGCCTAAATTTCCTAATTGATCATGTTGTTTGACTTGAGATATAAAGTTATCGAAGTTTACTTTAAAAAGATCCATATCTCGAATAGACTTTAGTCCTAGCAAACAGTCAAACTTGATTTCTACAACAGTGAATGGTAATTTGTAAACTTCCTTATTTTTAAGATTCACTACATGCAAAACTGTTTCACCAATCGATTTTACTTGTGTAGAGTTCCACATGGTTAGAGCATTGGGTTTAAAAGTTATTTGATGTTTGTGAACATTTTCTTCACGAATAACGTTGACATCAGCGCCAGTATCTAAGTGGAATTTGACGTCTTGTCCATTAATGTTGAGTTTTACCATTAAGCGAGTCTCGTTATATTTCAACGCATAACATAAAAAATCGTCATCAGTTTCACAGTTACCTTTTTGCTCTTCCTTGTGGTTGTTCGTCTTTTTCATAGAGTGAATAGGCTACGAGTGCGACAGACTGTACTGAAGTGATTCATCTTGTTGCATTTCAAGCACTTTTTCCATAAGCAGGGCAGTTCCTTCGGTGATGAGATTTTCAGCATCGTGGACAGTTCTTGATAAAGTTGTCTTGTGGTTTCGATGGTGTTGGATTCTGCACTTTCTGGATTATTGATTCAGATTTTTGAAGAGACATTTCATTAGCTTGTTTTTGTGACGTTTCATCCAACCTGCATATTTAAATAGTTTTTTCTAAATTTAAATCCGGATCTCTTAACAAAACTTGTTGTAATTTGTCTGGAATAGAAAAAACAATTTTGTCCCTAATCATTCTGTCTGCTTCTTTGAAGTTACATCCTTCAGCTCGTTGTCTGAGTTCAGTTAGGAATGTGTCGAAAGGCTGTTGATATTGCACTTTCCAAAATCTATAGCTTTCCATGACTGAGTTCTGTTTAGGAAGGCAATAATTTTCAATCTTTTTCAAAACTATGTCTGGTTTGTTCTTGTCGTCCTCTTCATCGAAGTTCATCTGAAAGAATGCTTCTATAAATTGTGGTACTGCACATTGAAGTATGATGGCTGCTTTTATTTTGTCTGCTTTTTCGTATGCTCCACTTGCATTTAAATAAACTTCCAGATGCTGCCTCCATCTCTTGTATGCTTCTGATAAATTAGGATCACGTAAGTCTAACGGACAGGGCGCTCTAAAGTTATTATTTGCCATCTTTTTTTAAGCAATATACTTTCAACAGTTAACTTCTTTCATTTGTTCAACTTAATAACCATTTGTTAAATCTGTTGAAACAGTTTCAAAAGTATTTTCTACCAAATTACATTGGATCCAAAACCTAATCTATTTACAACGCAAAAATAAAGTACGGAGCACCTTTCTCAGGAAGATATTACTGATCTAACTTATCTTCTGATTTAAAGTTTAAATTTTCTGGAAATTTATGAATTTTGTGCAAAAAAGCTTCACACTTTTTGGCTTTGCGTTAAAGCGGAATACCTACCATTCTCTGATTCAGCAGTAGGGCTAAACGCACTCCTGCCATTTGTATCGACGTAATTGTGTTGAAAATTTTCAGCCGCGAAAACTGAAGCAAATGCTAAGCACTAGTTGGGAGGATCGTCTCACCAACGATTTAATTACAATGATTAGCTAAAGGCTTCTTTAACGTTTTCGCTGCCACCATGTTAACAAAAGAGTGTGAGAGGGAGAACAAATATTACGTGTCAACTGTACCTACTAGGTGCAACTAAAGAATGATTACACTGAACAGTGAACACAGAACTGAGAACACGACGCCTACCAATTATGACGTCACACAATTTACGTTGGTGCTTGAGGTTCCATCAACACTTGTCTACTCCAACAACAACTGAACTTGTTAAACATGCTCAAATGTCCTCTTTTTTGGCATTTTGAGTTTTCTTGCAGGTATTTTCAACAGGATTGTATTGTTTGTTGACTTTTCGGCGACGCTTGTAGACTACGACTAGGCTACATGATTTCCAAATATTTTCTGTACCAATGTATCATGCCGATTCATCTACACTCCACAAGAAATTAGCGCATCTTGTGGAACTGTTGTTGAACGTTCATGGCCTATAGTCAGGATTGGAAGTAACGACTAGCCATGGACTTCTAAATAGTAGCATCTGGACTGGAAACTCAGTTGGCAACATGAGGCCAAACAGTTGGTACAACAGTTGACCAACAGTGGACCAACAGGGTTAGTTACTTGGCTGTTGGCCCACTGTTGGCCAACTGTTGTACCAACTGTTTGGCCTCATGTTGCCCACTGAGTTTCCAGTCCAGGACTAGCTGTCACTATTCTATAGCGTTATTCGTTGCTTTCTGAATATCGAATGCTTAGCCTATACCAATTCCTTTTAAAAGTAAATATTGAATGCGCTTTATTCACTGGTTTTTTATGCAATCATCGAAATCCTTATTCGTTTTTCACTAATCGATATTTAGGAAAACTGCTTAACCTAACGGAGTGGAAGGTCTCCGTGTCATGGATGATGAAACCAAAGACTGGCTGCTCTCTAGTAGCCTTCCAGTGTAGTCTAGGAACATTGTGAATCTGGAGTGGTAAAAGGATAGACCCTCAGCTCCAGACGCTCACACGACGACGACGAAGAGAACTGCTGAATCATTTTTTTTTGTTCACTTAGCCTACTTCGTCGTCAAAACGAATTTAGGCTACGAGATTTAGTTTTCAGATTACTATCCGACCTAGCCCCTTCCGGTTTTCGAACTTTAAAGGATTAAGGAAAATTTTGTGGCAACGCAGTTCAGAAAAACCATGCCAGTGAGAGTCGTTAGCAGAGTATTTTTTTATTAAAACAAGCAGTGTCCTCTTATATCAGTCATGACACATTGACACTCCTGTATATTCTGTCTTTTTGAATGCTTCAAAAGCCTTCGACAAAGTGAATCATCATTTATTGTTTAAAACGCTTATCACATGTAACTTTGCCTATGTATCTTGTTCGTTGGTTGGAATAGCCTACTGGTATAGTCAGTGACGTAGCTAGGGAATGCTAGGGAATGTGCCGCCCGGGGCGGATTCCATTTTGCCGCCCCTTCAAAAAAAAGCATGTGAAAATGAAATTGGTTTTTTATCAGATTATAATCAAAATCAAAAATCGTAGTCTGAAAGTGCCGCCCCCAGACGTTCCGCCCGGGGCGGTCCGCCCCCCTCCTAGCTACGCCACTGGGTATAGTAAACAAACTATGCAAGTGAGTTGGGGAGGTCACCTGTCCCAATCATTTACTGTGTCCAATGGAGTCAGTCAAAGTGGAGTGTTAAGCCCCTATCCTTTTGCCGTAGCCTATATATTGATCAGCTTTCTTATGACCTCAATAAAACAAAGTTTGTTGCTATGTCGGCAACTCTGGTTTAAATCATATTATGTTTGCTGATGACATTTGCTGTATCTCGCCTAGTTTGTGTGGGTTACAAAATTAGCTAGATGTTTGCCACAAGTATGCTGTTGAACAAGAAATTATTTTCAGTTCTAAAAAGTCATTTGGTATGTTATTCTCCCCAAAAAAATTGTATCTTTCACGTGCTCCTCTGCTACATCTAGGTAAATCTAAAATTGTACTTCACAGACTCTGTAAAATACCTGGGTATATTTATAGAGACTTCCCTCTCAGATGAAAATGATATTTCAAGGCAGGTACTGCAGGTACCCTACCCTACGGCAGGTACCCTGGCAGGTACCTACGGCAGGTACCCTACGGCAGGTACCCTACGGCAGGTACCTTACGCTCTCAATAATGTGCTGTAAATAAAGCAAGATCTCATTTTGCTAAATGCTCACCCGCTGTAAAAAAAAACAATGTATTTCGCTCTTATAGTATGTCGTTTTACGCACCCCAGTTGTGGAACAAGTTTAGATCATCTTCCAGTATAAATCGATTAGGCTACGTGTTGCTTACAATGATTCTTTCAGAATGTTGCACAATTTGCCTCATCATGTCAGTGCCCGTGAATATCAAGTAATGAATAATATAACAACGTTTGATGCTTTATTGAGGAAAAACATATTTTCGTTTATCAACCGTTGCATACCTACACTCCTCAAATCGCTTTATATCAGACCTGATGTCATCTGATTGTTTTTATCGTCCTGAATACTTCCAACTCTCATTGTGTGTGAATTTGTAACAGTAGATAACTATAGTCTCCATGTTTGTTGAGTCTGAATGCAACCAATTTCGTCCCCTGAAAAATTCGTACCCCGTTGTTTCAAAACGTTTGTCTGACAATCTGTTGCGTTTGGGACGCATATTCAGGGGCGCCGGAACGGTTTTTGACTGGATGGGCAGGAGTATGAAAAAAGGGCACTTTTGTTGCTGAAAGGCCAATTTGTTTTGTAAGTTTTTAGATAAGATATAGCGATAATGCTCATCTATCAGCTCATTATCGAGTAATGATACAAGTGTCCGCTATACAAAGAACAATGGCACGGAAGGGCATCATGCTATTTTATAATGATGTAATATAACTTACTGTGATGGAGAATTTTGTGTCGTGAATATTATTTTGAGGCAAAAATAGAACATTATAATTAGGCTAAAAGCGAATAGCATAAATTGTTATATTGCAAAGTGTGCAGTACCTTACATGACCTTAAAAGGGCACCATTGCCCCCTCTTCCCTCCCCATCCACAGAAATTTGAGGGCAGGGGGCATCCGTTCCCCCTGCTCCCCCCGATTCCGGCGCCCCTGCGCATATTGTCCTTTCCAAGTGAAAACATGCGTTCCACAGCAGCGCTGGTTGGTATTGGTGTGTTGTAGGCTATTTCAAAAACAAGTTGAAAACGTTTAGTCGGAAAGGTATCCCTGTTCCAAGCGTGCTGTGATAGTTTAGCATGTATAAATCTTTTAACGAGGTCCACTGCACCAACATCGCTCTTTTCAGGGGCATAGAGCTCTTGAAATAAAGTATATTCAACGTCCGCGATGCCATTCATGGATTTTTCGCTTTCTGTCTCTGATCCCTCGTTCTCAATACATGGGTGATCACCATTTGGCGAACTTCTTCCGCATGTATTCCAGGGAGCCATTCCACCCAACGCAAAAGCCGGTAATTCGGATGAGTCGCGCTGGCCAGAATACATTGTGAAACTCTTATTGTGAAACGAGATTTTCCATGAAAAAAAAAATGACGCTTAGCGCTTGACGCTTAAAATCGGCAAAATAGTTGACGGCGCTATCACTTCCGTTAACTGAAAAATAAATTGACGGCGCTAGCCTCAGCGTCAACAAAAAGTTGACGCCGTCAAATGACGCCGTCAAATTGACGGCGTCAACGTACAACACTGACTATAGATACAGCCAGGTTCTCAGCAATCAAGATTTGATAAAAATTTTAATAAACAAATTACAGAGTAGAAGTTACTCTGCATGTTTGTTTTTGACAGAGAATTTTACCAAGAGCCTAAAAGTATCTTTGCGCAGGGCTAGGTCAAAGCAAGAGATTAAAACTTTAGTTTTTTTTTATGTTACTGATCAGTGATCAGGAATAGGTTAATAGGCTATAAGGAACCTAAAAGGTAAGCCTATGGTTGAATAAAATCATATACTGTAATTAACTACTCGCATGTTATATTTAGGTAACTTAATAACAATTAATTCATAATGGGGCGTAAATGTGTGATGAATTGCAATTATTACTTGCTTCTTGCCAAAGATATGATAAATGTGTAGTCTTGTAAACTTTTACAGTTGGTTACTTGATATGAATGTCTATTGTTCATTGCAAGAATGTATCAGTTTTTTTATAGAATGAACGGAATGACTTGTGAAACTTGACTAAATTTGTTAAATCAATTTAGTAATAGTTATTCAGTTATTAAGAAGGCTGTGGTTATATTTACACAATAATATAATAATAGCCTCAATAGTGTTGCCAGATAAGGAATTCTGCCCAAATTTGAGAAAAGATTAAACCTGTTGAAAACAAAAACTTGTAGTTTGGAAATTTTTTTTAGTCCTGGGCAAAGATTAAAACCCTATTCTTATTCCTAACTCTAAACCCTACCTTAAACCTTCCTAACTTCAATTCTAACTCTGGCAACACCTGATTGTAACAATGGCATTAAGTGTAGAAAAATAGCCACTTCCTATTAAGAAATACAGAAAGCTAGCTAAATCATCAACAACAAAATGGCAAGGCTATTTGTTTTAATTCTGGTCGTTAATGAGACTGTGACTACTGCTGTATATGATAGTGATCAATGCTTTCAGAGTGCTCAATGTATTATGTGTTACCATCATGACTTTTAGGAATTTAATAGGCAAATAACTTACTGTAGAACATACTGTACAATACACAACATTATTGCTACAATTTATGTGTCAAAGTTATGAAGCTGGAGAAGTGCTTTATTGGAAAATCAAAGGAGTCTGATGAATGTCATAAAACGTGGTATACCAAACGACAAGAATTGTTACCAATTGCACAGTTGCAACGAAATGAACTAGAACTTGCATAATGGAGAGCGGGAGTCAAAGTGGAAGATTGCATTTACGACTAAGTGCAAAGATATGCCTTTATCCTTATTAAGTATACATATTGCGCGATGTGAAAAGAGACAAACGAGATGCTGCAATCTCTTACAACTCCATTATGGAGTTAAGCTTCCCAAAGGAGTAAGATGGTATGGACATGTGATAAGGAGGGAGGAAGAAAGTTTTCTTAGAAAGGCACTAGATCTAAAGGTGGATGGGAAGAGGAAACGCGGTCGTCCAAGAAGAACGTGGAAACAACAAGTGAAGGATGAATTTAAAAAAGTCGGACTGAAGGAGGAAGATGCAAGGGACAGGGTGAAATGGAGAAAAGGGATTAAAACAATTGCTGCGCGGAAACAATCGGTCACCCCCACTAGTGGGGAACAAACCGACGATGGATTATGATGACGATGAAAGCACGCCAATCAATTACATTAAATACCCATGGCAAGAAGTTTGATAAAAACCCACAATGCAATTACACCCAGATTGAAATTATGCATCACTTGCCAAAGACAAGCAAAACAGAGCTTGATATTCTAGCCAAGGGCAACCCTTCTGACACGGATGAGTGTGATGATGCATGCTAATCATCAAGTACATCTGAAACTGACAGATCAGAATTTGCAATTAGAAATAACGAAGGTGCACTTGATGCACTTAATGAAAGTCTTTTAAATCAAAATCTGTCACCAATCTAATTGAACATTTACTATGACATCATGATGCATATGCTGTGTGATCATGTATTTTTTATTAAAAAATCAATAATCAGCAGTGCCCTATTTATGGCATATGCATTTCGCTCTACTACTGTAGAGCATCATTAGTGCCTTAATTGTATGACACTTCGAGTCTATTGATTGAAAGCGTTATGAATATAGCAATGAAAAATTCATGTCAATTGCAGAAGCTTGCAACAAAATGTATTTATCATACTTTTCTACATGAAGCAGGTAGCTTTTCTTGACAGTTTAACATGCATTAGTTGGGGGAAAAAAATCTTTTTGCAGATTTGAGATATGGGGCATTGAAATGGAGTACCCCAAAACTTTTGTACAATAAAATAAAGTGTTTTCTGTTGCTTTTTTCACAAATGTAATAACATATTTGAATTCCTTGCCCCAAAAACTATAAGAATACATATTTTTATTATTTATGCATCATACAAATTAAGAATTCTAAGCTATTTTTGTTTTTGTGATATGAAAATAGCGCCTCTAGTGGCAAAAATATAATTGTCGATATCTTGAAAACCGCTTGATAGATTTTGACAGTGCAAATGCCAATCTTCATCTTTTCCCAATAGCTCTAATATATTAAAAAATGAAGAAATTCTGAGAGGATGGGTTACAAAATTTCAAAATTTTGACTGTATTATAATAGAATGACTCATACATATTGTCTTTCATTGTGCTTTTCTGTTGTGCTTATATTTGCGTTCCTGACGTTAAATCAACGTTAATAATAGCAGATTATGCCTGACAAGAAATATTGTTTTCTTGTGTGCATTTGCACTGTTTCATTTAACAACACTTTTATTCCACTATGTGCTTTATTTAAATGTGTCGTTCATTGTAAATCAAACATAGAATGCATATAACTTATCAATTAAATTTAAAAAAAAAAGATTATTATTTACTGATATGGTATCAATCGAGCAGGATTTAACAAAATGGGCAAACAAGCCTTGAAAAGTGTGTTTAGCAAGTCATAGACATGCGTTTTTGTTTGCCTCCAGCTTGGACTCCAGCCTGTACGATGGCAAGGCCTGTATTAAGTAGCCTAAGCCATGAGTGAAACTTAAAATTACTTAGTAACACGAAAAAAACTCCCACATGAATCAGACAAAAATTTGGTAAAAAATGATGCAGTTCAAAGTTTATTTTTATTTATTATAAATAAAAAGTATAAAACTAATTGCAAATTTTGCGAATTTTTCAGTACCGTACTATTGTAATTAACCTCGGCCTTGGGTGTAACGTTGCGGTTCTACGCAAACTACGTCAACGATTGATAGGCCTAATAGCAACAGTCACTAACTTATTACAATTCTTAGGCCAGTGATCGAGTAGTTAAAAGTAAAAGTCAGCAACACCAACTATATACCTTTACCCAGGTTGCTTATAGTAATTATTTTTTGCAACATCATTGATAAAAAACTTAATTTTTTTTTCAAGTACACGAAAAGTGATCTTGATCTTAAAAGATCACGATCTTGATCTTCAAGATCACCTATTCTTGGTGATCTTGATCTTGATCTTCAAGATCACCAATACTGGTGATGTTGCCCATCTCTGGCTACTGTGCAGTTTTTGATTTTTCCTGTTTATAGTTATAATAACCATTGTATCTTATTCAGATGTAATAAAAATTGTATAGCCTATATGTTATTCCTGAAGAGGACATCGTGTGATGTCGAAAACGTTCTATATTTAATTGGTGCGTAGTTTTGTGTTTTTTGTAAATATAATAATCTTTAATATGTTAAACTTGATAACGTTGCTCGATCGGCTTCGTATGCCTATGGTTCAACAAGACAAACTCTCTACCGAAGCTGTATCAAACTTGAACAAGTAAAACACATTTAAATTATGAAACCGCACCAAAAAAGCAAAACTAGCCCAAAACCTAACACTGCTGAAGTGCTGAATTTTTGTCACCATTTTGAATCAAAACTAACCTAGCGGAAAGACAGCGGGACTGGCAACCCTATAATAAAGTTGCTTATACCGCACATTAAAAGAGTAAAAACTGAAATGACATAAAGGAATCAGACACATGGCTATTGCTTTCAATGTGGCATATTTTAATTATTGCACAAAGCGAAAAGTAAAAATCATGGACCATTTTCATCCCTCTCATCCGCACCACGTTCGTCATCCGCATTACAATATTTTTCATCCGTACAGATGCGTAACCACTGGTTGAAAAGCATTGAATGTAGGTAGGCTATACCCACGCTTGTTTTCTTTCAATACAGCTCAAGTCGAAAATTTAAGGTCTTCGGCGCAACGTAGCCTATTGTTTTCTCTTCAGGAACAGAAATATGAGTAGGCTTACCGTAGGCTATAGCCTACGATTACACAAGACAAATTCGGATATTTTTTTTATCCTTTGTTGGTTTTATTTTTGTTGAAGTAGGTTAATGTTATTTAGGCTACCCAATCTTTATTTAATCACTTTGTTGTAGTTGTAGGCCTATATAGCCTATGAGAGTCTAAAGCAAGGGTGGGCAACCTTTTTAACACAAGGGCCAGTTAGGAAAATGTAATGCTTACAGAAGGGCCGCACATCAAATAAACACTCATTCATATTTTCAGCAATGGCCGAGTTTATCTTATTGAAATTTTGTACAAGAATGTCATCCTCCTGCAGTGAATTCAATTCAAGCTGGATTTCTACAAGCGCAAAACTTATTTCTTAAACTTATTTCAAGACGGTCATATCACTTCTTAAGCTTCGAAATTGTGTAAATCGAGATGAAAATAATCTTAATTTAAATAGCCTTATTTGGGGAAAAAGCTGGAAGAAGATGAAGGGCCGCACAAAAATGGAAAATGGCCGCACGTTGCCCACCCCTGGTCTAAAGTATAGTCTATTATACGGTAAGCTAGTCTAAATGAGCACTGAGCAGATAGGCTGCTGCTAGCCGAATATTTGTAGAATGTTTTGCAGAAAAGCCGGTCGTACGCAATTTTTGTTTAATGCGTTTCTAAGGCTCTATAAGTTACTCCTAGCAGTTACAAAATTGCATTTGCCCTCTGGCCATTTCTTCATTAAATCAGAAACAAAAACTTGATCGGTTAGTACAGGATATCATCGCAAGAAAACTATGGATTCTGTGAAAGAAGAACTTGTCTCTCTGTTGGAAACAAACCCTAGCACAGCACCCGAAAACGAAACGAAGTTAAATTTACCTGCACAACGCGAGAATATTGATGTGTCGTGTATTTCTTCATTAAAGGAAAAATGCAAAGATATTATACAAAGAAACAAAATAAAGTTACTAGCTAGTACGTCTTTTTCTCAAAGTGTTCTGGTGTACGCAAAAGAAGAAAAAATTGGAAAACTGTTATTTTATGCCACTGGAATATTTTTTTGTTACCTTATTTATTCCATCTTTCAGGAAGAAATAGTGTAAGTTTGACTTTATTTCTTTTATTGAAAATAAGCTACAACAGGTCAGAGGATCTACGAAGCCTAACCTACTGATTTGTAACCTATTTATCTTATCTCTTTCAAATGCGCGTATGAATGTAGAACAATGGACCTATAATATCATAGCCTAAACTTAAGTCTATTTGTTTATTTAGCCTATGGAGCAGCATTGATGTGGCCAAGCAAATCAAAATAGCTATCCTTTGAGCTATGTTTTAAAGTTAACAACATGCAATATAGGCCTACCTGTTGAAAAGCAAATATACAAACTCCCTCTCTTTTTGGACTCGTAGAGTCAATAGACTTTCCTGCAGCTTTGTGCAATGAGGCGTGACGTGGAAAACAATTACGCTGGCTGCTTCATTAGCATACCTGAGCACTAAACTGTTTGTGAATATTTAATAGCCTAACTTGTTTAGCAGTTGGTAGAATTTTCGTAAAAACTTGGAATCACCGTTAAAACAACAAGGAACTGACTGTTATATTTTGTTCAAGTTACGTTTATCAGAAAAACAGGCCAAATGATAGCCTACAATGTTAAGCCATATTGATGGGCTCTCGCAACTGGCATAAGCCATGGCGCTTGAAGGAACTGCTGGTAGTGTGTTACTGTGTTGGTGTGAAAGCAAAATGCTGTTGGTCTAGAATTCTGATAGACTTAAAATTCACTCCTGTGTTATTGTGTCTTTATAATAATAAATGAGAGTTATTGTCTGATTTGCTACAATAAGTAGGCTACGTTGATTTCGTATGCAGTCTTTTTGCTTCTTTACTTGGGAAAATAATGTAGCCTACTGAGAACTAGTTTGGTAATTACTTTAGGTTTAAAATCGAAGCTACGCTTTTAATAGCCTATTTTTTTTTCAACCACAGAGAGATTTTGTTTTGTTTGTTTGTTTATCTTTATCCTGCATTGCAGGAAAGCGGACTTGAGCGCTATGCATCGGTGTACGCCTTCCGACATAGCCTACACCTGACCCACGCTGCAGCCGACGGCAATGTCTGTTTCCGGTTGTCTACCCAGCAAACCTTGTAACTCGGCCCAACGTAGTGTGACAGTTGGTAAAATAGTGCTCCTCTGTTGACCAAACGTATCTTGCACCATTCATCGCAGTTGGGCCAACTTATTTTAAAAACATTGGCAAGAACGACTTCCTAATTCTAATTTTTTTTTTGCATTTTCATTGTCCCATTACAATTGTAAAAGGAATACCATGAAGCAAACTTAAGCAATTTTTCGAAGGTATCTTCAATTAAAACATTTCAAAAGTTGGCAAAGTTGGTAAAACCATTAACTACACTACCCTCAGCCAGCCTGAACAACCGTCAGCCAACGAAAACTGTTTAGCCTACTGGGTACTCTACTTATGACTTAAATTTGATAGGCTACTACCCATTAGGCCTACTCGAAATTGATTACTAGGTATAGGCAATTATCGTAAAGTTTCTTGCCCAGAGAAACAACAGCAGTGGCTGGCTCGAGTCGAACATGCTGGGTTGCAGGCTCTCGACTGCGAGCCCAACGCGCTAACCACTCGGCCACGGCTGCCGATAATTTGTTTGTTTACCCAGTTTTTTTTTGTTTTGTTTTATTATCTTTATCCTGCATTGCGGGAAAGCGGACTTGAGCGCTATGCATCGGTGTACGCCTTCCGACGTACACCTGACCCACGCTGCAGCCGACGGCAATGTCTGTTTCCGGTTGTCTACTCTACTTATGACTTAAATTTGGTACTACCCATTAGGCCATTACTCGAAATCGATCACTGGGTAGAGACAATTATCGTAAAGTTTCTTGCCCAGAGAAACAACAGCAAGTGCGGGTGGCTGGAGTCGAACATGCAGGCTCTCGACTGCGAGCTACAACTTAGGCTACCCAGTAACTTTGACATGGGAATAACGTTTTGTTGCTCCCATTGCGACAACATATAGAGTGCGCAGCCTTCACTGTGATCACAAGTGTAACACAACAAGAAGTTGCGAAGACATATAGGCTAGCCTACTGTATGATTAACCTAGTCTTCGAGTCAGCTTCTACTCCTATTTTAGCAGGACATTAAATGTTTTTGCAGAAACACAGCCACAAACTCTGGAGCTGTGTCGAACCTACGTCCTTTGCAATCTTGCTAGATCTGTTTCTAGAGGGTGCGGAGATGCTGATTTTTTGGGTTAGCCATAGGCTATGATATGACGTAAGCAGCAATGGTTTTTACAAAGCTTTTGCAAACATTTTAAACTGTTGGTTCTAAATGTATTACTATTACGTTACAACATTTACATTTCAACAAATCTAAGAGGAGGGTAAAAAACTGGGTGGTGATCAAGGTGGTGCCCATGAGGCAAAAGGTTAAGAACAACTGATCTAGAATGACTCACCGTGCCGCAAACAGTTGACTAAGATATACTTTAGCCTACGCCAACGATTTTGTTCGTTAACGGTTTTAAAGCAACAGTAAAAAGTAACAAATAATATTCTTAAGATCACGATTAACATTAGTTTTTTTTTAAAAAGCACTCAGCCTGAGCACATCTCTGCAGTTTTGATGCGCGCTGAGTCTCCACAGCGCCATCTTCATGCATGAATAAACACAATGACAAAATTTGTTCACCTGGGATTAGTGAACCATGACCATTATTTACCCTGCGGAAATTGTGATTGAGCCCAAAGGCTACGTGTCTCTGTCTCATGCCAAAGTTGTTTAGTGGACACCAGACAGTTCGACAGATTTGACTAACTAGAGATACGTAGGCCCTAGTTAGCTTGGGCCATGGAAGGCAAAAGCCTTTGAACATACTTACCGTAAATCTGTACGCAATGGTAGACAGCCAGACTAGTTCATATGAAATCATGATGTTTATTGGGTCCAGCCCTACACATTGATCATTGAATGCAATCACTTTGTTGTTTGATTTACAAATGTATAGGCTATGGATTTTATGCAAAATTTTTTTTTTTTTTTTTGGAAAAATATTTTGCTGTTCCTTTTTCATTCACTAGGAATTGTTGTTTATTAATTTCTCCATGGGTAGGAATTTCGCTGTAGCTCACTTGCTGGATAGAAAAAACAAGCTTGATTGATTTTGTATAATTTGTAATATGTTGCTGGCATCAAAGGAATTTCTAAAAAATTAGCTTTAAAAATATAGAATCTTATTTATATTATTACGGAAGGAAGCTGCACAAAAAGTTAGCATCCATTCAAATCAATGTTGTGAAATATGAGTTAAACAATAGCCTAATTTAATTTGCAAAAATACTTGGTTTACCTACAACCAAGCCATGTTTCATTACTGACTAGGATGAGGCCGACACCTACCGGTAGTTATTCACATGTTTCTGGTGCTGCATTTGAGCTGATTATTGTAGTTGCCTAATGCCTACAGACAAACCAATTCTAGTTTGATGTAAAGCATTATCAGTTGTATTTTATTTATTTTTTAAATATTCTAATTTTATGTGGTTTGCAGTTGAAAAATTAAGAGAGTTTGCAATCAAAATAGTTGCATAATTAGTATTTTGCTACTTTTTTATTCAAGATGCGTACAAAGAATTCTACATTGCAGCTTGTCATATGCTTTTGTGGTGTTTTTTTTTGTTATCTGTTATTTGGGTTTGCACAAGAAAAAGTGTAAGTGTAGTTTTACAGTATTGGTCATGTTATGCATAGTCTGCTATTATTCAGAGAAGCCGATTCAGAGAAGTCCCAGTTCAAAGAAAGCTTTTTTTTAAAAAAAAATTAAAATTCCACTGCGGCATCTGTTCAAAGGAATTGGCTTTCATAAGTTAGCATTTGTTCTTTCCGTTGGTATTCAAAATGTTTTTCTCTACGCCCTACGGTATGTCATTTGCAATATTTTTTCACCAACAAGGCAAAGTATGAGTATCGCTGTCAACCTATAAACACTCGAAGACTAGCTCTATATCTACGTGGGAAGCAGTAAATTTGAATACAGCTGCAAACAAATATATTTCAGGTCTTTGCATTGTTCTTTGAGTGAACGCAAAAACCTGATATCAATTAACACATTTTTATAAACACAATTTTTCAATGGATTTTTTATTTTGGCTGTTGCTTAATGCTCATCCATACTCGTTACGCACGAATCATTACCACGATCGACTTATCAGTGGCAAGTCTGGCAATCACTTCCTTAAAGCCTAATAAATTAACTTTATTAGCCCAGGCAAGCTTGTGTCTGGTGGACTCTCCGCAGATGACACAAAAATATATTTTGATGTTTAATCAACTTGGTCTTGAGCTATATGTATACTTCGTCTAGCACTCATGTGTTGGAGTCGCTCTTGCCAGCTATGGTAATAACAAAAATACAGCAACTTGAAAGGTACCTTGTATATACAGTTTAATTAAGCTTCCAAAAATAATAATAATTTTGATCTAGCATAGCACTGGCTGCGTAGTGCATATTAGTATTGAATTACTTACTTGGGCACCAGAATTACTTGCAAATGATTGTTAGTTTGTCTTGTAAAAATTCCTCGTTGACAAGTGTTATAGGTTAAGTTAATTGCCCAACATTTTGCATGGGTATATGGAAAGGTAAACACAACATTTGTCTACCAAAATAATCGCTACAAATTCTCTGCATTGTTTTTTTTTTCTGAAATAAAGCTATTTCTGAAATGAGAATTCTCTAATCGGATTCATCGAAACGGGCCATTTTGTGTTTCTGTTTCTATTTACACTGTTTTATTTTTTTTTGAAAATGGAAGGAAGCCTAAATGTAAAAATAGCATAAGGCATAAAAAATGGCAGAAGCTATATTTACCATAATATTGTGAATATATGATATAGCCTTTGAAGTTAAACATTAGATACAGTAGCCTACTATTAATACTACAAAAAGTGCTCAATGCCAAGCAGAGCAAATTATATCAAATTTCGTTTTTATTCTCTAAAACAGTGGTTCTCAACCGGGGGTCCGTGAACCGATTTCAGGGGGTCCGCAAAGTTTACGTGTTTTCAGCATTATTGATAAATTACAAAATTTAAAAGTTGTTTGTGCTTTGTTTGTGTATTAACCTACAATGATTCTCAAACTGTAAGTCGCAACGCACTGGTGCATCGTTTAAAATTTCAAAGGACATGGCACAAAGGTTAGGTTAGGGGTGTTCAATTTCGATTAAGGTGATATATATTCGAAATTCGCTTTTCGTATCGGACATATTCGAAATTATAGCCGCCCTTTCGGCTGAACGCGGTTGAAAGTAACGCAAGTGGCGCGAAATCTGTCTTGTCGCATTTTGCAAGCGAAAAAAGACTTTGACGCATGCGCATCGTCGATCACGTGACTATCACACGCTCTCGCGGGTCCAACGGCCAGTCCTGCACCAGGGATGCCAGGTTGGCATTTTTAATGCCAAATTTCTCTCAAGAATGAAGATAGCTAGGTTGTGCAATAGCAGAAAGTGTAGGCTGAGCTTTGTCGCAGTTTTATCCATTTTTTACCGAATTCATAGGCGCCTAAGCCGTGGGAGCAGGGCCGTAGCCAGACTGCAGAGCAAGGGGTAGCCAGACCGCAGAGCAAGGGGGGGCAACTTTTATTAGGGGGGGCCGAAAAAATTTAAATGGGCAAAATCATTATCATTGTAGCTGTTGCCCGAGAATGTTGAGATTTTGCTAAGGGGGGGCAAAATTTTTTTTAGGGGGGGAAACCCCTCTTTACCCTGGCTGGCTATGGGCCTGCGCATATTTCTGTGTGGGGGCAAATTTTTATGCTGTATTGATACATAAAACAATAGATGAACTAGCGATCGGCAGCAGGAAAACACTTTTGGAATGCAAACCGCAACAGCTTTGCGATAAATAATCACTAGAACGAGTTGCGATGCTACAATCCAACACCAGACAACAAAATCTATCATTTTTACATTGATTTAATGTCTGCAGACGTTGAATCAATGTAAAAATGACTGATTTTGCTTCCTGGGACATAGCAAAAATCTACCATTTTGTGTCGATTCAATGTCATCAGATATTGAACTTGAATGCACCCAAAAACAACATAATTTGCTTACGTAGACGGAGCGTGCGTTTAGCTTTATGCGCTTGCAAACATACTCGATGTCGCTATCGAGTCGAAACCTCTGCACTCTGCAGTGAAATGTCGCGGCAGTGAATCGCTCGCTATGAAAATGAACTTGAAGTGTTTGGGATCCCAGCGACCTCGGCTCCAGCGGAGCGATCGTTTTCAAAAGCTGGCCTGACCGTCACAAAGCTGAGATCCCGACTGACGGGTGACCATGTCGATCAGCTTGTGTTCATAAACACCAACTTGGGCCTGGAGCTGTAGACGTTATTTTGTGTTCTTTTTTAACAAATTTTCATGGCTTTTTTTTGCGTTTTCTAGTGAATTTTCATGTCGTTTCTTTCAATAAAATCACATTTTGCAGTTTGGTGAATAGTTGTGATATTCGAAATTCGGAAATCGAAAATAAATTGAATTTCGAATATTGCAATAATCGAAATTGAACACCCCTAGGTTTGGTTTTTTAACTAAAAATATAAGGCTATGTTCAACTTGATTCTTTTGATACAGCAGGTTGTTGATCAATGATAAACTTAGAAATGCAAACGTTAGTCAGCAGTCTATCACGGATGCAACCTAATTTGTACCATGAACAATTTGTACCGTCAGTTCATACAAAAAGATCGAGAGAAAAAATTAAAAAAGGCCGAAGTCGCTAATTACAGTTTTCGCAAACGTTTTAAAATTTTCCGCAAACAAACAAAAACTCTTAGGATCATTACCATTTACCAGAAATTGTAAAATGTTTGCGGAAACTCCGATCAACCCTAACTCTTTTAAAATGTTTGCGAAAACTCCGATCAACCCTAAACCCTAACCCTTTTAAAATGTTTTGCGGAAACTGCAATCAGCGACTTCGGCAAACTCTTAGGATCATTACCAAAAATTAAAAAATGTTTGCGGAAAAGCGGAAACTGCGATCACCGACTTCGGCTTTGTTCTATTTTTTTTCTCTCAATCTTTTCAGTTTGTTTATTTGCGGAAACACCCTAACCCTTTTAAAATGTTTGCGGAAACTGCGATCAGCGCCTTCGGCAAACTCTTAGGATCATTACCGGAAATTTTAAAATGTTTGCGGAAACTGCAGAAAAACAGAAACTGCGATCAGTAATGTTCTATTTTTTTCTCTTGATCTTTTCAGTTTGTTTGTTTGCGGATACCTATACTCCGATACCCTAACCCTTTTAAAAGGTTTGTTTTAAAAGGCGAAATTTATACAAAATGACTGCTTCGCAGCGCCACCACTGGCGAAACTCCATATTTCACTGCTCTGGGACGACTTTGGTGGTATGACGTCATCATGGGTGGGCGTTGTTAGCGACGGATAAAACAAATGCTTTCTAGATGTAATTGGTAGATCACAGTTTGGTCGGAGTTGGTACAAGCGTTTGCTTTTTTCAAAGATTTATGGGTATTTACAGTTCAATAAAGCTGTACTGGATATGTTCCTACAAAGCCTAAAATATACTTGAAGTGAAAAATGAAGAAATCGTACGATTCAGCATTCATATTTAATTCATCATCATTCATCACTATTCATAAATAAATAGAAGTTTTCTCTCATAATGTGCCTTCAGTTGGCCATTGAAATCCGGTGTAATGGCCATCTGGACTTCATCATCATCATAATCCATCGTCGGTTTGTTCCCCACTAGTGGGGGTGGCCGATTGTTTCCTCGCAGCAATTGTTTTAATCCCTTTTCTCCATTTCACTCTGTCCCTTGCATCTTCCTCCTTCAGTCCGACTTTTTAAAATTCATCCTTCACTTGTTGTTTCCACGTTCTTCTTGGACGACCGCGTTTCCTCTTCCCATCCACCTTTAGATCTAGTGCCTTTCTAAGAAAATTTCCTTCCTCCTTCCTTATCACATGTCCATACCATCTTACTCCATTTGCCCTTGCCAGTTGGTCTATGGTCTCTCTCATCTCTAGCATATCCAACAATTCTTCAGTCCTTTTTTCCCTTCTCGTTTTCACCCCACACATTGCTCTCACCATTGACCTTTCCGTTCTTCTCAGGATTGCCAGTTCACTCTCTCTCAATATCCATGTCTCGCTACCATATAGCATTGCAGGCCGCACATAGCTCCGATATACTTTCCCTTTCATCTTTAGTGAAAATTTTTTGCCATACAACATTTCCCCACATTCCCTGAACTTTGCCCAGCCCAATCTTGCCCTTGTTGTCACCGCTGCTTCACATCCACCACTTCCATTTATCCGATCACCCAGATAACAGAAGTCTGTCACTGTTTCGATGCCATGGCAGAACTCATCATCATGGCTTTCCACTTCATTCCTTCCTTTACTGCATTTCCCACAAACAAAACACTTCGCCAATCTTGTTGCGGCTCTCTTGACATTAGCACCTTGGAAAATTATTTCGGATTTGCCAAACATGCATGACGGCAGCACAATCCAATTGTTGCTTTCGAGAGCATCACCTTGTAGCCTACTATCCACTCCAATACAATCAATACATGCCTGTAAGCGACTGATTCTGTCTGCAAGGAAATAAAATCACTTCTTTTAGTGTGCATTCTTTAGCGTTTGGGGTATTTTTAACCTAATGTAACATCCTTACTCTTTTGCTACGTCTCCGTTTTTTCCTTTCTGTTTATTGTTTTTTTTCCAGTTCTTCCTGCTCCTCATTAAAAAAGTACCCAGAAGTGCAGGATGTAAGTGTGCCTCAAAATCGGTCAAATTGGTAACACAGCTAGATGCGTCTTTCTTGTCTTTCTTCAAAAGTTCTTTCGTCTGTGGCACTTCATGGCAACATACACATTCATTGGGCTGAGGCATAGACTCGCACTTGTGGCAAACTCACCACCTAGAGTTTCCAGCATGCCACTCATTGCTGGGAAGATCCAAATTGGGTTGGTGGTGTTAACAAAATCATCTCCAGTGAAGTGAAGATAACATAGACGACTAGTTTTGTATGGCCCATCCCATTTTCGAACACTTGAAGAAAACTTTGACTATTTTCTTTTCAGCACCTTGTTTTGTTTGAAAGCGCGAAAAGATAGCACACGTCTTTGTCACGACACTGTCATATAAACAGCAATTTGCAGGCATTACCTCAACCATAAATTAAGGGTAAATGTTTGTGAGATACTGCTGTTACACTGCAAATGGCTATAGCCAGATTAGGACAAATAAAAAATTATCAAGATTGTAGCCCTACAAGAGGTTAAAAAAACTGCAATTTCAATTGAATTGAGATGTTGTTTGATAAAAATAAACTCAACCTATTTGATCTAAACCTGATAGTAATAATAAGTTGACTTTTTCATTTCGATAATTCTCATTTTGTACATTCTTTAGACCTACAGAGCCCCACACATTGACGTTTTGCAGTAGTCGCACCATACTTACCAACTCACCACAAAGAAAGAAAGTATCTTTCCCACCCATGGTGACATCACAGCGGTGTTGCCGTTTTTATTTTTGCAATTGAATGAGTGCCAGATTAGCCGAAAGTGAAGGAAAGTTTACAAGCTTGTAACTTATTAGCCTGTTGATATTTTTTACGATTTGCTGGTCAGGGAAGTTTGTTAGTGTCATCTCTTTGGTATCTTAGGTAAATTTAGCAAATTTATTTTCCTGTCAGAGGCACTTTAAAGCAGTAGGCGGCCATCGCGGCCATGGCCGCTAAGTAGTGCTTGAATGACCGCCTGTGCTACCTCCTTTGTCGGCCAAGTTTGGCCGCCGGTTTCTTCTAGCCAATTATTTAATTTCGCATTAGAATGAGCGTGGATTAAATGTCGAAAATATGTAGTATCAAAGGTTGCCGCAGAATTAGGTCAGCCATGGCCACCTGGAGATGCGGCCTGATTTGTCACATTTTGCAGATTTTGATTACAGCTACTGCTAGTGCTTGACTGACATTTATTGAGATGTTTTTACTTTTTGCGGTTTCCTAATGACATAAAACTTTTTTGTTGCCTTGAGGAAGCAGTAGCAAATGAGAAAAAGTAAGTTGAAAAACGCAAAATCAGACTGTTATTGAAGATTAACTGTTATTGAAAATTAACAGTCTGACTAAAATCTTTGAAATCAAATTTTCTTTGTTTTTCAACATGTGAGAATGTTAAAACCTATCGTGTCGTCTGGAGAAAAGAATAAAGAAAGCGTAAAAGTCTAATTTTTAGAAAAATTTATTTAAACGTTTGTCCAAAGTTAGAAAAACCTGGAAATTTCTGCAAAATGTGACAAATCAGGCCATATCTTTAGGTGGCTATGGGTCAGCGCATCATAGTCACTACAGGCCTTAAAACTCGTATTTTTTTCCGGCAGCCATTGTGGCCTACTGGGAGCTCCTTCTCGGCGGCCAAATTTGCGCGCTTGGAGGCCAAAATACAAATAAATAACGATGGCATAAGTAAATAGAATTAAACTTGCTACAATGCTAAAATGATCTCTTAAGTCTGGGCGACGTCCTGCAATAGAATCGTTGTAGGCTACCATGCAATAACTGCTTTATCGGGATTGTAATCCAGTATTGCGGGACCATGTACTAACGACACTAAATTGTTTCAACTGCTTGCTGCTCAGCAAATTGTTTCAACTGCATTGCCGAATGCCGCCTTTCATAAAACCTGACCGTTTATACCGTTATGATGTCACCATTGAAAGTGTGAAGTCACTAACCCACAGCGGGAACATTTCTCAACTATGAAGTCATGTGTTTCCCTCGGATGTGAACTAACCTATATAGTTCTCCTGTTTAACAACGATTCAATGTCCGACAACATTGCATCGACATAAAAACGACATAAAAACGACAATATTGCCAGCCGATGTAAATTAGCACTTCGGATTAAGACTTTGTTAAAATAAAGGTCGGGAATTACAAACAAGACTTACAGCGCTGGTGATCGCAGATAGCAAATGTTCCGCACAATACAACAGTTGGTGATTATGACGCGCTGACCTAATTCTGCGTCACTCTTTGATGCTACATATTTTCAACAGTTAATCCACGATCATTCTATTGCGAAATTAAATAATTGACCAGAAGAAACCGGCGGCCAAACTTGGCCGATTGAGAAGGTAGCACCGGCGGTCATTCAAGCACTGCTTAGCGGCCATGGCCGCGATGGCCGCCGGCTGCTTTAAGGCTTGTCACTACGGGTACTGTTGTATTGAAAACCGAATGTATCCAGCTGCGATCACCAGCGCTGTAAGTCTTGTTTGCAATTCCCAATGTTTATTTTAACGAAGTGCTAATTTACATCAGCTGGCAGTATTGTCGTTTTTATATCGATTCAATGTTGTCGGACATTGAATCGTTGTTAAAAAAGGAGAACTAGGTTAGTTGACATCCGTGGGTAAAACACGTGTCTTCGTAGTTGAGAATGCTGTGGGTTAGTGTCTTCACACTCTCAATGGTGTTATCATAACGGAATAAATGGTCAGGTTTTATGAAAGGCGGTATGCAGTTGAAACAATTTACTGAGCTGCGAGCAGTTAAAACAATTTAGGGTTGTTAAATGGTCCCGCAATACCGGATTACAATCCCGATAAAGCATTTAATGCGTGGTACAACGATTCTATTGCAGGACGTCGCCCAGACTTCAACAACGCTAAGTGATCATTTTAACAGTTCTGCTGCTGGAAACGAGTTAGCTCGTGCAATTGTGATGCAATTTAACGTCACATGACGTCACAATGCCCCAAAAATCCTAATGTGTTGCCAGTCTGGGGGCCTGACAGGTTGCTTTAATTTTAAACCAAAAAAAAACTATTTTTAACCTATTTCCCCGCCAAATTCTTAAAGTTAAATAAAAGTCAAAACACCAATCTGTGTGAACAAAGCTCGAAATACAGCAATGACTTCGAGGTCTAGAAATTCTTAGACTGGGATCATGGTGCCAGGCTACTAGTATATTGATCAATGCACATAGGTCATGTAAAAGAGCTTACTTTTTATGCAGCAAGGTAATTGAAATATTCTATTATTTTTTAAGGTTTAGACTAATTTACCTATTCATTTAGAGTCACTAGACTAGACTGCTTACTGGTACTAGCTAGAAGTCCTGTAGGCTATCTAACCCTAGTCGCTAAAAAAATCCAAGCAAGCATTTTCTTATGAATATATGCTATGACTATGGTATGATGTCAACAAAACTTTTGAATGTAATGTAAAGGCAAACCAAACGTGGTAGCCTATAGGTTTCATCGAAAGGAAATATGTTTGCAATCGCCTAGTTGGTTAAGTTAAACTTCGGTACGGTACAGTAGCCTAGCTACCGGCCAGCAAAAATTGTCATTTTTACATCGTTTCATTGTCGCCAGACGTTGAAATCGTGTAAAAAAGGAACTTTTGCTGACCAGGTATAAGTTGCAACTGAGAAATATTTACAAAAGCCATTCGATTTGTTCAAAGAACCGAATTAGCCTAACAGTTCGTATTTACATTGATTCAATGTTTGAATACGTTGAATCACTCGGCCTATCGTTTTTCTTTACATTGATTTCACATCTGAACAGGTTGATTCAATGCAAAAAAAAAACTGTTTTGCTGACTGGCGCGCTTGTAAATGCCATGGTCATTTCGACGATCAATTGCAACACCGATTTGCTCCAAAATTTCAAAGTGCGTATCAATAGTTTGGCAACCCATTTTTTCATTACCATGGCAACCAGAGAAAGAGGAGAACTATTCTCACTTTTTCAAAACGCTGGCAGCTAAAGTGTTAACATTGTTGCAAGTTTAATGCTATTTACTTGTGCTATCGTTATTGTATTTTAGCCTCCAAGCACGCAGATTTGGCCGTCGAGAAGGAGCTCTCGGTACGGTAGGCCACGATGGCTGCCGGAAAAAAACACGAGTTTTAAGGCCTGCGAATGATCCATTGGCTTGGTGCTTTGACTTAACCACCGAACAGCAGTAAACATGAGCATGTGTTCATAGTCACCATCAATATCTGCCAGAAATTGCTTAAACTTGTAATGGTTAAGTGCATTTGCATGAATCCAGTTTCTATCACATTACACATTTTTAGTGACTTTCTTGGTGTAAAATGCTGTTTTGTCACATCACAGGGATAACATTATGCTTTTCATGCCATCTGTTTATGAGTCTATAAAGACCTTGATCTTCCCTAACATGGAAGGACACCCATCTGTTGCAACTGAACACAGTTTTGACAGGTCCAAATGTTGCTTCTAGAACAGGGTTTCCCAAACTGTGGTCCGCGGACCATTGGTGGTCCGTGACGAGTGCACAGGTGGTCCATGGCGGTATAACAAGAAATTAAAAAGTCACACATATACGATTATACGTTGTAGGCTACAGTACGTACCCTGTCAAAGATAATTGCCGCAGTTCTTTACAACTTAAATGATTTCGAAAGCTTTTGCTATCCAGTATCGTAAATCTTACTTGTTGCACCTTTGTTGCAGTTAAAAAGTTGTTTACGAAAAATTATCGTATTCCTCAAAACAACATAACAGCATTCATAAAGAAACTCAAGGACATTACCAACAAACCCTTAATTACTACAGAGTTGATTTTCTCTGATGTTAGACAACATTTGGAATTGCTTTCAGCACACTTTAAGAAGTACTTTTTAAAAGAGACATATGAGAATTTTGACTGGATTTTAAACCATTTTGTTGTTACAAAGATTGATTTATCAGGACGCAAAGAAGAAGAATTAGCCAAATTATTTTCTGATCGAACTTTAATGCTTAGTTTTAATCAAACAGCTATTGCATCTTTCTGGTTGAGTGTTGTAGAGGAATACCCATTAGCGGCCATTAATGAAAGTTCAGGCGGCCATGGCCGCCAGCTATTTCGAGGCCTGCATATCAAAATGGTCACAACTTACAACTGCTTTTATATTATACATATTTCCTAAATAGCCCATAGCCCAGGTAGCCGACCATTCACTACATAATATATAAAAATATTTTTCTGGGTTTTGACCGGTTTAAACCTAGTTTTAACCGGTTAAAACCAGGTTTAAACCACTTAGTGGTCAAAACCAGTTTTGACCAGGTTTTGACCACTTAGAAATCAACCCTGCGAGTTTGCCTTTCACAAATAACTCTGAGAATTGATGACTAATGCGATCCCATCCGTCCCATTGATGTTGTCAGTTTTTTAAATAAACAAAAATTGGTTTTATTCATTTTTACCCTTGTAGGCCTATTGATGGTCCGCGAATAAACAGATTCACAAATAGTGGTTCGTGACCCAAAAAAGTTAAAAAAACCCTGTTCTAGAAGACTTGAACGACTTTTACAAAACATAAATAAACTACTTGTTTTTTTGTGAAATGAAATGCAAAGTGAGAAATTGCCTTCAAATGTCTAGCACTGGGGTTTTTTTCCGGTCATTTATCAGTCATTGACTGATTTTTTAGCAAAATGTCTGAAAAAAATATAGTCAGTTCGGTCAAAATGTTCGAAAAAATATATAGTCAATTCGGTCAAAATGTTCGGAAAAAATATAGTCAATCTTGGTTTGTATTAGCTACTTGAAAGGAAATATTTTCATCAGAAAAAATGACCGAAATAAATAAAAAATGACCGAATTTTTTCCAGTCATTTTGGACAAATGACCGAAAAGTCTCAGCAAAAAAACCCAGGTTCAGCATAACTCCTCTGATAGACACAGCTAATTGCTCTGTTTCTGTAGTGTGGAGAACTGTGATTATAAGGCGGTTTCTTTGCTAGCATAAAACAGGCCTCGAAATTCGTTTTTGTTGACGGCGGACAAACGTGTCCGGTTTGAGCAGCTATCTCGGCGGACAAATTAAGTCTCACGGCGGACACACCAGTTTTAGCGTCGATCGTCATGCTTAATCACTTTTTCTTGATAATTCTTCGCCATTTGAGAACTATAGCTACGGTTTAGAAGGCTTTATAAAACTTTAGCGAAGTCACTGACTCTGAAAAGCTTTTATCAAAACAACGACGTGCACTTGAAGAGCCAAAGCGCCGTGTAGCTGCTTAATACGCCGCATAACTGATTAACTTCCACCGAACGAAGTCGTGTGGCTTCTTACGTCACAATGCTCTGAGCACGAGCCGGAAAACTTCTACACTAAAGCTACTATTAAACTTAACTTACCGTAATAAATTTTGCTGGATCTTGCTGTAATAGCCTACTCGTATAATGTAATTTTGTAACCAACCTTGCCTTTTCAATATTACTCGGAGATCAAAGCCAGACATTGTGACGTAAGACTTGAACTAAGTTGCGCGTGATTAGTGTAAAAGTACCGGTAACTCCCATCGGTTCTTAGCGAAGAATTCACCTTTGTTACGCTGATTCAATGTCATTAATCGTTGAAGCAACGTAAAAATCGAAAGTTTTCCTGCTTGAATGGAAGCTAAGGATACAGGACGGTATTCACATTTTCTAGATGCGTGCTAGAATGCGCGGGAAATTGTATTCTCGCAACAATTGTTCGTGTTATGCAATGACGATTTGCATCACTAGTTCTTGTGTTATTTCTCGGCGGACAAATATGACCGATCTAGATGGTACTTCCCGCGGACATCACATGCTGTGACGGCGGACATGACCGCCGTGAATTTCGAGGCCTGATGTAAGTTATGTAACGATCGTGTGTTCTCGCCATTTTAGGCACAAATAAGAATTTTATTGAAGGATAGTTGAAGGCTGCGGTTCAGAATCACTGATGTAGATCTTTCTCCTAAATAATCCCTATAATTTTCTGAACAAACAGATGCCGCCCACTGTAGGCTTTTAATACTGTCTTCACACAAACAAATATATTTTAACCATAAAAATAATGATGGGCAATTTAGAATTCCAAACCCTAAACTATTTGAATTTTGAATAGGATTCCATGGAGCTATATGACCTGGAATTACTTTGTTTAGTCCATGTATTCAATTTTGTGTTATATTGTTTAGTTCATGTGATTTAAATTGAGTCGGCACATTTGAAAGGATACATGACTTTATGCTGCGGTCCGAATGACGCCATCTCTAGGTCGCAAAGTACGAATGACGCAAAACCTGAATGACATAATGCATGAATATTGAATAACGTAAAGCTCGAACGCTGCAATGCATGAATGATACAAAACCTGAATGCCATATTACATGAATAACACAAGATGTGATTATGATTATTCGCACTAAAATTGAGTGTTTTTTTTTAATATGGGAGTAATTTTATTTGTCACGGTAGCAATTTCAATTTTCATTTTTTATACAAACAAAAATATAATTTTGGTAGAGAGTTGACTTTCTTGAACCATAGACAGATAAAACCAAGCAACCACACGGCATTTAACATCATACAATTAGAGTGAACATAAAACTATAAACTACAAACAAAAAATCAGTTATCTCCGTTACTTGAGAAGGGCTAACTTGAGTATGGCCGAAAACGTTTGTAGTTTATAGTTTCATGTTCACTCTAATTGTATGATGTTAAATGTCGTGTGGCTACTTGGTTTTATCTGTCTATAAAACAGAAATTGTTTTTGCACTTAACAAAATAAAATTTGAGACTTGGTTATTTCTAGGGATGGGCAATTCAGAATACCGAATCCAGAAGGATTCGGATCCTAAACTATCCGAATCCAAAATGGCAATAAAACCGGGTAATAAGATTCGGTTTTAAAGATATGCATAAGTCTTGCAATTATGCAAGCTGTCAGCTTGAGACAGTGAACTGAAAAAAAGTGTGGTTTATTCATTTTTTCTTTGCACTGACACCATCCGCACTTTCAAAAACATTTTGCAAGCATTGTGTGCGCACGACGCATGCAACCCTACGTCACTCGCTCGCATGAGCTAAGAAACAAAGAGCGCAATTTTCTTCACGTTTTGTACACATGCACAATCGTAGAATGTTTTTTTTCAATCCACGTGCGTATGCGACAATTCGACTGGTGGCGTAATAACATTGAGCAGATGCTCTTGCTTACAGTCTTTAAAATTAGCATATTTTTACTTCGGCAAAAACGTTGCCTAGGCTAAACGGCAAAAGTTGAAGTTGGCTCGGCAATTGCTGTGAACGTTTATTATGAAAAAATTGTATGAAAACATGTAAGCAAGAAGCGAAAAATATACCGTACTAGAGTAGTTATCACGACCGCACTGTTTGATTTGTTGTGATGTCATAACACCACACGCACGCTGTTAAAAGTTAATTTTGCGTTGATTCAACGTTCGAGTCAGCACAAATCGATTTAATTTTCTCGGCGGGTTATAGGCTAAACGGCAAAAGTTTAAGTTGGCTCGGCAATTGCTGTGAACATTTATTGCGAAAAAATTGTACCAAAACATGTAAACGAGAAGAGAAAAATATACTAGAGTAGTCTATCACAACCGCACTGTTTGATTTGTTGACATTGTTGTGATGTCATAATACCAGAAGTAGCGTTAAAGCGAGCAACGCGATACGCACGCTGTTACGGTAATTCACGTGAAATAACTCATGGAGGAAAAGTAAGTTAATCTTGGGTTGATTCAACGTTCGAGTCAGCACAAATCGATTTAATTTTCCCATTGCGTAACAACAATGCCCAATAAGAAATTTACATTTGTTTTACACTAATTCGACATCTAGTGACGTTGAATACCGTATCATAAAATAACGTTAATTGATCAAGCAGGTACCGGTAACAAATTATTAGCTCCCTGCGAGAAGATTGCCTTGATTTACGTATAAGCTAACATAATTTCAGCACAATTGGGATACTGCGAGCAACACAAAGTCTGTTTGATAAAGAACTAGTTGTCAGAATCATCAGATGCTGTATCAGAGGATGAGGTTGTCGCGTCATCACTGGAATCAGAAACATCAAGAGGCTCATCTCTTGGCTGTAAATCTACACTGTCTTCGCCTTTCGCAATGAAGCGTCCACGTTTCGTGCTTTGATACCCATCCACATTCCACAACGCCTCTTTCGCAGAGCTCCATCAGGGTGTTGACTACGGAACAAATCTATGGCTGTGGCATAACGACTGGGAGGAATGTCTAGCCCTAACCTTACAAGCACTCGTGTGGCCTCTGCATTTTTATAGCCGACACTAATGCGCCATTCATGCATCTGCGTCGGCAACCGCCGACGCTAATTTCGAAGACTGTTGCTAAAGGAGTTGGCTCTGAAATATGTTGGCATACCTGTCACAACAGCATCTTTTGAGTGATGCTTTTCCAGTGCGGGCTTGACGGCAACTAAGCTGTGCTCCCGTTTGACTGGCAGTCATTTGGAATGCCTTAATGTGTTGCACTGCAACAAACATTTACTTTGATTGTGTTGCTTTTGTGTCTAAAATTAACATTGCATGAAATTTTTTATTTTTTTTGCGTTGCTGGAACCTGGAAGGTAATAGGATTCGGTATTCTGGATTCGATTTAATATTCTGGAATAATTCTGGAATAGTGAATTATTCTGAATTGCCCATCCCTAGTTATTTCTCACTAAAACCAATTGTTATATTTTATAGGGTAGTAATTTAATTTGCATAGTAGAATTAGTAAATGGTAGTACAGACGAAATCGGTTAATAGTATACTGCTTAAACGTATCAATCGTTTATTTGAATCAAAACCTGAAATCCCAAACCAAATCCAATCTAATGTTAAGTAAAAATATCGGTTAAGCGTATACCGCTTAAAAGAATAGGTCGGATAAAAGCATCAGGATTTGCTTCACATTTGCATACTTCATTCATTTAATCGTATAATTGTACCCGTAAGCAAAAAGAGAATGTCTCTTTTTGTCTGCAATTGTCAAAGGCGAAATGAAGCAAAGGTGTGACAGACGCATGCGATCAAAACAAAGACAAGTGTCTGTAATCCCAGGCCATAATCTTATGTGCTAGACATCGCACTGCAAACAACCAATTTTCGCACAGCTGGGTTTCATTAAAACAGAAGAGCAGACAAAAG
Organism: Aplidium turbinatum; assembly: GCF_918807975.1. NCBI lineage: Eukaryota > Metazoa > Chordata > Ascidiacea > Aplousobranchia > Polyclinidae > Aplidium > Aplidium turbinatum. Next base: position 26,149,728 of record NC_137475.1, on the reverse strand, counting down.
GAATAATCACACTTCCTAATAAAGAAGTTTAAATGCTTTTGATGTCATCCGTCGGCGACTGGCCTTCCAAGGAATGGACGCCGACGAATTATTTCGGCTTGAGAGGGAAACATGTCTAAAAGTTTAAACCAGAAAACTTTGGAGAATTTTTTTAAAATTGCTGAATAAAAGTAGCCTACTGTTGTGAAATGCAGTGCGTAATTTCATTTGTGCAGTTTCGTTCAGTTGAAGAACACTGCAAATTAATTATTTTACCAGACAGCGCAAAAAACTTGAAAAAAAAATCTTTGTGATTTCAAAACAAACAATAAGTGTGAGCTGTGTTTTTCTACAATACCCCTATTTTTGTAGGCCACATTCCGTTCTCAAAACTACACAGCTGGTAGGCTAAAAATAGCACGCTTGAATCAAAAACTTCAACGGCCAAAGTTCGCGTTGTGACGTCACAGAGATCGGTGAGATGAAAACAAGTCCGATTGTCGCAGTTTGCAGAAAAATGCTTTGATCGCACAAGCTCTTCCCAGTCAGCAAAGCTGGTCTTTTTTACATTGATTCAACGTCTGCAGACAATAAATCAATGTAAAAGAACCAGTTTTGCTGGCTGGAACATATCGCATAGTGTTATGTAACAGATAACTAGTAAACTCTTTAAAGTTTAACCAGAATTGTAAACAGTTGTAGCAAGTATCAGTTTGTAATGTGCGTTGCAGCCTAGTCAGCATAGACGTCTTCTCAACAATTACGCCATTCACCACAAACCTTTTTTTTTAGCAAATTGGTTAAACGAATCAATCGTATAATCGTATCAAAACGTCTGGCAAATAGGTGATACGATTAACCGATTTCGTCTGTAGTGGTAAAACTGTGGCTTTTTCACATTGACTCCTCTATTTTTCTGAATCAGTGCCACCATTAGTTAGACAGTGCTGCATTAAAGATGTTTTGGCTGTTTTAGAATCAATTTTTTGCATTGAATTAAAAAATAAAATCAATCTTTCAATTAGGTTAAGTTCTTCATCACATTTTTAACTATGCTACCTTTTATTATCATTAGACATAAACACAATGTTGTCGTTGTGATGTCATGAAAACTTAATTCAACTGCTGAAACGTTTACGGCGTCACAATTCTCATCGCAAAGCAATGAAACTGTTAAAAACTGCAGACTCAACTTGTCAAAAGTATAGATGGACTTGATGAAAGAAAACAGATAAAATTTTTGGATTTAGCTTTGAAAACTACACCAGAAACCATCAACAGTTTAGCAACCGTAACATTAACCGGAATGGCTCGTTTCGGTGAGTCCGATTCGATAAGTTCCCTATTCGGTGAGAGCCCTATTCAGCGATTTTTTTTTAATTATTGGGTACCGTAGCCTAATTATCATTGCTGTTATAGGGGTAGGGGTTACAGGTTAGGGGTTAGAGTCTTATTTCAACGTTTAGCGACGTTAAAACGATGTAAAAGCGGCAATGATAATTAGGCTACGGTACCCAATAATTTTCAAAAAAAAATTACAAAAAAATCACCGAATAGGGCTCTCACCGAAAAAGGCTCTCACCGAATCGGACTCACCGAATAATAGCAGACCCAACATTAACGCAGCACAGTATTATTTTTTGTTCACATTGAGGTCAAGAAAGACATATAAATTTGTTCTGATATCAGAAATTATAACCAAAAAGTTTTCTTCGACGGAATATAAAAGTAAAAAAATGTATGACGACAAAGAACTTTCTAAACTTTTTATTATACCTCCTTTAAGATATGTTTTTGTTGGTTATTAGCCAAGCAAGGCTGTGTGATAATAACAAAACTAGGCTACTGTCGATGCAGGATTGCAGGCGAGCCACCTACTGGTGTAGTCAACTAGGCATGCATAGGCCTCCTGGCAGTAGCATAGCATCTATGGGCATAGGCGTCGATTTTTTTCTTAGAAGAGAGGAATTCTGGGTGGGCAAGAGTTTTCATACAGATTTCATTGAATGAGTGTGTTCGCAAATTCGCATGGTTAGTCTTTCTCACAAAGACTGCGTTTAGCGTCGCTGCAGCAATTAAGCTTTAATAGGTTTGATGTTTGCTTTCTTGCGCCTTTGACTTTGCTTCGTATTTAACTTTTCAATAATGAAATGACAACATTGCGCGGTGCCCCAATTTATACCCAGCAACAAGTTTGTAAGGAAAGATTTGTAAAAAGCGATTGTTTCAGTACGTCTTTAGTCTGTATTGGTTATTTTATTGTCATGTTCATTATGATGTCATATTTATATTCCCTTACGCTAACCTGGAACTGAAGTTTGATTGAGACGTAACAAAAGTGAGACCATTCGGAGAAAAGATCAAACGTGGCTTTCTCTCACCAAGAATTGCCAGCGTGTGGCAGTTGCCATAAAACAAGAAGCGTAAAAGCGTAAAACAGCGTTTTAGCGTAAAACAAGAAGTTGTGCTACAGTTGGTTGGATAATTCAGCGTTTAACAAAAATGGAAATAATTGTAACGAACACTTCATAAGTATCATGAAAACAGGGTGGGCAAAACATATTTTTCCCACCCTCGTTTCACGGCAGGGTGGGCGTCGCCATAGGCGCCGGGTTTTGAAAATTGCCGGGGGGGCAAACTTTCTAGCCGACTGATTGCTTACATTCAAAATGCTGATGTTTGTATGTCAGCATTGATGTTTGTTTGAGTCCATCTGCCATTGTATATTAGGGTGAGCCGTTTTTGACTTTTTTTCGAAATTCAAAAACGGTTAGTCATAAAAAGTGGCACATGCATGAAAAAATTACGTGTGCAAATTTCATCAGTTTGGGGGTGCATCTTCTGCCCCCGCAGGGGAGTCAAAATTTCAATTTTTTGAAAAAAAATGGGAAATTTCACTTTCCGTTTTAACATACTTTTTTTTATAATTTTTTTTTCTGCTAGTTATAAATTGTAAGTGGGATGTACCCCATTGTACCCAGAACCTTCCTGTGTAAAGGCATGTTCGAAGCTTAAGGTTTACTGCCCCCGCATCGACGACCAAAATGCTGAATTTTCACCAATTTGAGATGCTATTTTGTCATTACTCAATAAACAAACTTGTCGCAAAAGGGCGAGATGGTGTTAACGCTGTACGCTCATTTATGTTCTGTCCATTAACTTTGCAGGATGATACGAATGAAGTCCGAACATCAGTACATATTTATGATAAAGAGTTACAAAAAAATAATGAATAACCTTTTGAAGTCAAATTCTAGAGGTGGGCCTAAATTTCAGCAAAATTTGGACCAAATGAAAATATCTGCAAAGCAAAAATATTTGAAATCGGTTGTTGTAGCCTGAGTGTTCCAATTTTCTGCAATGTACTTTCCCGCAGGAAAATCGTGTCCCTGTTACAGAATAACAGTTCCTTCTTGATCAAAGAACAACTCACATAATGGTGATTGATAAACATGATAAATCGGCCACAAAATCTAATTTTAAACGTTTTCCGAGGAGAGTCACAAGATCAGAACAATTGTGATGTTTACGTGAAGACCCAGGAGCAGGCACAAGTAACGCTTTGGTTAAAACACCTTTAACTTCTTATTCAAGCTCAGAAGCTTTGTGATCCAATGAAGAACGCTGCGAAGATTTTGATTATCAACCCAGTTTTGCCTCGGAAAACCCCAGAAAAAGCAAGGTTACTTCCAGTTTAGTAGTAGGCTATTTGCTGAATCATGCGATCGTACTGGTATTTCAGATAGGTCTGCAGCACTTATTGCTTCATCACTTCTACAAGATGCGGGAGTTGTAACGGATAGCGAATCTCAATTAGTCATAGATAAAAGCAAAGTGAGAAGGGCGAGAAAAAAATTGAGGTTTACAACTCAAATGGAACGTAGGCCTATCATGTGCCTAAATTTGCAAAGCATATATTTTGATGGCCGAAAAGATTAAACCATCAAACAAAATAATATTGCTGGGCAACTTCGAAAACATTTCGCAGTTGAGGAGCACAACACTTCACTTGAGGAGCCAAGTTCTCATTTCGTTAGTCATTTTACTGTAGCCAACTGATCTAATGTGTCAATAGCTACCGGGATTCTTGAATATCTTGGATCCAATAAAATTAGCTACGATAATGTAATGGCAATTGGATGCGATGGAACCGCAATAAACACAGGTCAAAAAGGCGTCGTGATAAAGCTCCTGGAAGATCATTTCCAAAAGCCACTTTAATGGTTAATATGCCTAATGGTTAATATGGTTAATATAGTAATGAATTGCCTCTTAAGTCTTAGGCATCTTATGAAAGATATGGCAATGCTAGCAGACCTGATAGCTTCACTGGGCCCATTATAAAGCAGCTAGCCACTGTCACACAATTAGATGTTGTAAAATATAGAGCAGTTCCGGCACCAGAGATTGAAATTGATGAAAATGACCTCAGCCCCGACCAAAAATATCTTCTACACATGCACTGAAATGTGAATAGTGAAATAGTGAATAGTAAATGTGAATAGTAAATGTGAATAGTGAATAGTGAAATGATTCTCAGAGAAATAGAAGGTATTGATGAGGGGTTTTAGTGAACGGCATCTCATTAAACAATATTCGCTATGCTGATGACACTGTGCTCATAGCGACATCCCCGGATGGTTTACAAACACTAATTAACAAAACTTCAGACATCAGTGCAAAATATGGAATTGAAATTAATGACAAAAAAACAAAATGCATGACTATCTCCAAACAAAGTCCTGAACCCCACTTTGTACTTCACCAGAGAGGCAACACAATTGAACAGGTGTCTTCTTTCAACTATCTTGGTTCTCTCTTAACAGCGGACGCACGATGTAAGAAAGAGATACGAAGAAGAATAGGCCTAGCTAAAGACGCTTTTAATAGACTACGACCTATTCTATTGGATCGCAAGCTTTCTATTCTTCTGAAGGTGCGACTTCTCAAAGTGTTAGTGTGGTCTGTTCTCCAGTGCGGTTGTGAAACATGGACCTTCAACACAGAAACTAGGCGTAACATTGAAGCAGCTGAAATGTGGTTTTACAGAAGAATGCTCAGGATTTCATATACTGATCACATCACAAATGCAGAAGTTTTAAACCAGGTACATCAAGATAAGGAACTATTGAACAACATAACTCAAAGGCAACTCAAATTTCTCGGTCACATTATCAGAAAAGAAGATTTCGAAAATCTCTGTCTAAGCGGCCGCCTTCTCGGGAAACGTGCTCGTGGCAGACAAAGAACAACATTTATATCTAATTTCAATACATCAATCAGCCAACCAAGAACACTTTGGGACACTGCGCGACAAAGGGAACACTGGAAAAATTTACGAACTGAGCATCTAGTTCATCAAAGGCCGCATCGGCTATGATACTGTTGATGATGATGACACATGCACAGAGCAGTGAAAAGTGGAGATATATCAATTCACTTCGCATATAGGAGTCTAGGTATGATGATTGATGAACCACTCAAGATGGTTGAACACAGCCAGTAGAATTCTACGTTTATATGTTGCATCTAACGCGTCAGCTGTATTGGTGGAACGTGTGGACTATATTATGAATGTTTATATTCCAGTATGGTTTGCCATTATAAAGGAAAGCAATTTCACTAATGGCCAAAAACATTTCTTTAAAATTCTACACTCTGCTCAGAAGCTATAGAATAAAGCTCGCAATATCCTCAACAAAGTAATATAGAGGAATGTGTTTTATGCCCATCCTGAAAACATTTTGATTGCAATCATATGTTATACCAAAGACTATGTAAGGGCATTAGGATGAAGAACAATTTTCAATGCAAAAATATTATCACCTCACAGCACTCGTCAGCAAAAATTCACCCTGTCAATATTGCAGTTCAGTTCCGAACGTTACTTTGAGATGATAGACTGGCAAAATATTCCAGTTACGGAACCCCCAAGCGATGCGTGGTGTTGACAGCAATGTGATAAAAAAGCACAATACTATAATTTTCTGAAGTAAATTATAGTATTGCGTTTTATAGCTGCAACTGATCTAACGTAGCCTACTATTGCTTTTAATTTAAGCAAGATTACGTCTTATAGTTTGTCAGTTCGTATCATCCTGCAAAGGTAGTGGACAGAACATAAATGAGCGTACAGCGTTAACACTATCTCGCCCTTTTGCGACAAGTTTGTTTATTGAGCAATGACAAAATTCCATCTCAAATTGGTGAAAATTCAGCATTTCGGTCGTCGATGCGGGGGCATTAAACCTTAAGCTTCAAAGATGCCTTTACATAGGAAAGTTCTGGGTACATCCCACTTACAATTTATAACTAGCCAGAAGAAAAATTATAAAAAAATATATGTTAAAACGGAAAGTGAAATTTCCCATTTTTTTTCAAAAAATTGAAAGTTTGACCCCCCTGCGGGGGCAGAAGATGTACCCCCAAACTGATGAAATTTTGCACACGTAATTTTTTCATGCATGTGCCACTTTTTATGACTAGCCGTTTTTAAATTTCGAAAAAAAGTCAAAAACGGCCCACCCTATTGTATATCACCAAGCTTTATAATGTAGGCTCAGGCCTTGAAATTCACGGCCGACATGTCCGCCGTCACAGCATGTGATGTCCGCGGGAAGTGCCATCCAGATCGGTCATATTTGTCCGCCGAGAAATAACATAGGAACTAGCGATGCAAATCGTCATTGCATAACACGAACAATTGTTGCGATAATATATTTTCCAGCGCATTCTAGCGCGCATCTAAAAATGTGCATACTGTATCCCTTACCGTAGCTTCCATTCAAAGAGGAAAACTTTCGATTTTTACATTGCTTCAACGATTGATGACATTGAATCAGCGTAACAGAGGTGAATTCTTCGCTAAGAATCGATAGAAGTACAGGTACTTCCACACTAATCACGCGCAATTTAGTTCAAGTTTTACGTCACAATGTCTGGCTTTGATCTCCGAGTAATAATGATACGGCAAGGTCGGTTACTAAATTAGATTATACGAGTAGGCTATTGCGGCAAGATGCAACAAAATTTGTTAAGTTTTGGTATTATATACACTTATACAGTATGAAAGAAAAGACCCAAGGAAAATTCACTTTCGCTCACATGACACACAAAAATAAACTTAAAGAAAAAAGCCTGTTAAACTTTGCGCAGCAGAAAATAATAGCGTTGGTGTAGAAATTTTCCGACTCCTGCCAAGAGCATTGTGACGCAATAAGCCACACGACCTTGTTCGGTGGAAGTTAATCAGTTATGTGACGTATTGACCAGCTACACGGCGCTTTGACTCTTCAAGCGCAAGTCGTTGGTCTGATGAAAGCCTTTCAGAGTGACTTTACTGAATTTTTAAAAAGCCTTCTAAATCCGTAGTTATAGTTCTGAAATGGCGAAGAATTATTATCAAGATAAAGTGATTAAGCATGACGATCGACGGCTAAAACTGGTGTGTCCGCCGTGCGACTTAATTTGTCTGCCGAGATAGCTGCTAAGACCGGACATGTTTGTCCGCCGTCAACAAAAACTAATTTCGAGGCCTGTAGGTAGGGCTACCATATGTCCTCTTTTAAGAGGATTTGTCCTCTTTTTTGAAGAAAAATAAATTGTCCTCCGAGGACACCCAAAAATGCTCAAATGTCCTCTTTTTTACATTTTCAGTTTTCTTGCTCATATTTTCAACAGGATTTCATTGTTATGTGACTTTTTCGCAATTTCCAACCATTTCTGTACCAATGCAACATGTTGAATTATAGATTTTTAAAAAAACATTGACGTACTATTTGATCTGCTGTTCTAAACAATCTTAGACGTTTATTAAAACATACTAGGCCTACATTGCTTTGCGATTGTCTTAAGTAGCCAAATAGTGGTCAGCGATGAGTGCGAGTGGAACTGCAAATCCACTTGGGAAAAAATTCCTCATTTGAGGAAATCTGATCAACAAATTTATGAAAATGAAAAATTGTGACAAAATAATAAAAAAAAAAGAAATGCAGTAAATCACAAAAAATAAAGCATTAAAAAACGCAAAAACTTGCAAAGGAGTTTGACATATTTACATTTTAAGCTTCTCACACTTTTAAAATAAATTATTGTTTTTTCCAAATCTATTTTGTATTGATTCAGCGCTTGTAAACATTGCTGATTACCAACTTAATAGTTTGGCTAATTTGTCAAGTGAAGCAAATCGAAAAAAATATCCAATGTGCATTGTGCATAACATAAGTATTTCAAAAATAACAATTTTAAAATAAATTGTGGCGTGGATGCTTACAACTTATAAATGTGGATGCAAATGTAGAATGAATTTAATCTATGATGCAGTCACAATAGTACAAGGAAGGTAACAGCCTTTTAGTTGAGTCTGTCTTGATCATCTCATTAACGGCTCTACACAACTTCAGTTATACCAGTGTTTCTCAATCTTTTGTGGTTCATGACCTCTTTGCGACCCCCATGAAGTGACCTTCGCGACCCCCAGGTTGAGAAACACTGAGTTATACAGTATTTCTGTTTTGTCGCAACAAATCGGCTTGCAAAAAACAAATTTGTCTGGGTTTTTTGTGTCTGTTTTTTTTGCCGTAACTTTTGCTGCATAAGTCTATAACTGTCCAAAAGGATGTCGAAAATTCTTCATACGTAACAATCTACTTGTATTTTACCCGCTGGCGAAACGTGTCCTCTTTTTAGGCGATGAAAATATGGTAGGCCTACTGTAGGCTACTTTGAATTATATGCTGGTCACTTTGAACTTCAGCTCTTAATACGCGTAGGCCGTAGATACTAAACTGAGCAAATCGCACCTCGTTATTGACACTCCCAAGAAAAAACAAAGCGGAAGAAATGAAGAAAAACGTTTTTCAATCATTGTTACTATGCTTCAACGGCACCATGCTGGCGTTTATCAGCTACTGTACTTCTGTTTCTTTTGTTATCTTAGGAGCAGCGCTCTTGTTGCAACAAGTAGATCTTTTAATTGAGATCGATCCGCAATGAAGGTCAAACTAACGCAAATCTAAACTTAGAAACATTTGATTTAGGATTTTTTCTAAATAATTTGCGGGGGGGCAGCCACCCCGAGCTAAATTCACGGGGGGGCGCCGCCCCCCCGCCCCCCTGGAGTCGGCGCCTATGTCTATGGGGCATGGGGGGCACATGTTCCCCCAATCATTTTAACGCTCAGTAAAACTTTTTTATTGTTTGTTGAAAACAAAATTTTTCATATGGTTGGTTTAAAACTTTTTTGAATTAAGAAGTTCTAAGGGTATGGGGAGAGGGGAGGTGTGCAGGTCACCAGTCACTTAAATTGTGCAATTTATGCTCTTGAAAGTTTTCTGTTTTGAAACTCGAATGCAAGACAAGAAATAGGCTAGTAGTGGCATTCCAAGAATACATCATTAATGAAGTTGTTGTTTTTTAATCTTTTGGTCACATCTGAGTTTTGGTCGTTTTTCATCTTTTAGTTGGCAACTGAAGTTAGTAAGATCAAAACTAGTCAAGTAAGGGTTTGTTGTTTTGCTATTTGGAGACATAATCAATTTTAAGGAAAAGCATTTCTATGCGTGGCTTGCGTGCGTTTCTGCATTGCTAAAATCTTTATTAGATATTTGGTCCTAACGGGTCTACCCCTTCCATTGAGGGAGATATCTGAACTTTTTTATCATTATATTGCCATGCACTTTATTACATAATGCAGGCTATCATGTATTTATGATCTAATTTTATTTATCACTAATCAATGCAAATTACCTAATCATTTTGTCTACCGGTACATCAAAGTTTAAGAAAAATGAAGATAAAGTTTTATTTTATCTAGGCCAACAGCAATTACCTGTTGCCTAGTCAAGCAATTTTCTGTCGTGAAATTTAAGTAAAAAAAATGTTCCTGTGGTATCGAAGTTTTTAAATTTTGTGCCTACTTTGAGCTTAGTTGGGCTGCATGAAACAAAACTAAGCTAACATCAAACCACCGATTTGAATAACCGGTCTATTTTTCACTAGCCGCCATAGGCGTCGAAATAGGGTGGGCCGGGTGGGCGACGCCCACCCTGCCGTGAAACGAGGGTGGGCAAAATATGTTTCGCCCACCCTGTTTTCATGACACTTATGAAGTGTTCGTTACAATTAAGCTATTTCCGTTTTTGTTAAACGCTGGACTATCCAACCAACTGCAGCGCAACTTCTTGTTTAACGCTATGTCTCTCGCTAGGTATCCGACAGAACAAAGCAATTCCGTAAAAACGCTGCGTTGAAAAAAATGTAGTACTCCAGGCCTCGAAATTCGTTTTTGTTGACGGCGGACAAACGTGTCCGGTCTGAGCAGCTATATCGGCGGACAAATTAAGTCGCACGGCGGACACACCAGTTTTATTGGCAATCGTCATCTGAGACTTTTCGGTCATTTGTCCGAAATGACTTGAAAAAATTCGGACAATTTTTATTTATTTCGGTCATTTTTTCTGATGAAATTATTTCCTTTCAAGTAGCTGACACCAACCAAAATTTGCACTTCCTGACTAGCTACAACGTTAAGTTTTGCTCAGAAACGTTGTCGTGTTTTATCTGAAAAAGGTTTGAACAGACAAACGTTTCTTCAACGTTCATCAGCGAAACTCAACCTTGCAACACCCGGCCGCAGACATCTTTTATTGTACACTAACATACGTTCAAAAATAACGCAAAACAAAAATACAGTACAACGGAAAGGAATAAAAACAAGTAAGAATGACCAAATAAAAAAACACGTTAGGCTACGCTCTAATGGTTCGCAATTACAAAGTGATTTAATTTAACAATTTCACCTCTCATGTTGTGGCGTGCTCGCTTCGCGTTACTGTGCCAGTGCGCATATGCCGTGTCATAATTGAATGTTTTGTATGATGCAGCATTTTACCTCAAACGCATAAGTTCATCTGCAGTTGAACAACGCAAGCGATTTTATGTTGGAGTTCGCAACCGAGAAATTTTGACCGAATTGACTATATATTTTTTCGGACATTTTGACCGAATTGGCTATATTTTTTTCGGATATTTTGCTAAAAAATCGATCAATAACCGATAAATGACCGAAAAAAAAAAACCCAGATTGTCATGCTCAATTACTTCATCTTGATAATTCTTCGCCATTTGAGAACTATAGCTACGACGGCTTTTTAAAATTTCAGCGAAGTCATTCTGAAAGGCTTTCATCAGACCAACGACGTGCGCTTGAAGAGTCAAAGCGCCATGTGGCTGCTAAATACGCCGCATAACTGATTAACTTCCACTAAACGAGGTCGTGTGGCTTTTTGCGTCACAATGCTCTTTGTTACGGTGATTCAATGTCATCAATCGTTGAAACAACGTAAAAATCAAAAGTTTTTCTGCTCGAATAGAAGTTGAAGGATACAGTGTTCACATATTCTAGATGCGCTAGAATGCGAGAAAATTATATTCTCGCAACAATTGTTCGTGCTATGCAGTGACGATTTGTATCGCTAGTTCCTCTGTCATTTCTTGGCGGACAAATATGACCGATCTAAATGGTACTTCCCGCGGACATCACATGCTGTGACGGCAGACATGTCCGCCGTGAATTTCGAGGCCTGTACTCACTGCATTGTTGTTGCTACGGTAACTGCCACACGCTGGCAATTCCTAGTGAGAGAAAGCTACGTTTGATCTTTTCTCCAAATGGTCTCACTTTCGTTACGTCACGGTTAAACTTCAGTTCCGGGTCAGCGTATGGGAATATGAATATGACATCATAATGAACATGACAATAAAATAACCGATACAAACTAAAGACGTACTGAAACAATCGCTTTTTACAAATCTTTGCTTTTTACTAGTGTTGTATGTTGACGGCGTCAAATTTTTGTTGACGCTGAAGCTAGCGCTGTCAGTTTATTTTTTAGTTGACGGAAGTGATAGCGCCGTCAAATATTTTGCCGATTTTAAGCGTCACGCGCTATGCGTCATTTTTTGTTTTCATGGAAAATCTCGTTTCACAATGTGTTCTGGCCAGCGCGACTTATCCGAATTACCCGCTTTCGCGTTGGTTGAAATGGTTACCTAGAATACAAGCGGAAGAAGTTCGCCAAATGTTGATCACTTATATCGTGAGCAGTAGGCTATCGAGAACGAGGGATCAGTGAGAGAAAGCGAAAAATCAATGAATGTCATCGCGGAGGTTGAAGATACTTTATTTGTTCTATGCCCCTGAAAAGAGCAATGCTGGTGCAGTGGACCTCGTTAAAAAATGTATATATGCTAAGCCATCACAGCACGCTTGGAACAGTGATAAGCTACCTTTCCGAGTAAACGTTTTTAAGACTTGTTTTTGAAATACACCATCCAGCGCTGCTGTGGAATGCATGTTATCACTTGGAATAATAGCGCTAGAAATTAGCGCTGACGCCGTCAATTTCTTTGAGAGCTGACGCAGCACTTTAGCCGTAAAATTTTTAGGCAATTCGGGCTGACGCCGTCAATTTATTTCATTGACGCGTCCAACACTGCTTTTTACAAATCAAAATGCGGCAAATCCGAAGTCGCCACTTTAAAGATAACAGGTCACGAGATGCGCTTTTTAAATCGCAAAGGAAAACATAAAAGAAGTTTGTTTAGTTTAGCAGCGCTAATAAGATCGAAAGGAGCAGGAAAGCAAACATCAAACCTATTATAGCTTAATTGCTGCAGCAATGCGCAGTCTTTGTGAGAAAGACTAACCACTGCGAATTTGCGAACATACACATTCAATGAAATCTGTTTGAAAACTCTCGCCCACCCAGAATTCCCCTCTTCTAAGAAAAAATCGACGCCTATGCTAGCCGCTAATCTAATTTTTTAGTAGGCTTTGGTTTTGAATTTTGATGTAGCTTTATTGGAACTACTTGATTTAATCTTAACATGAAAAATTTGACTTTTTGTTAAGATCTGATTTTGGTGAGTTACATATATTGCTTTTATGTTCAAAAGTTTTTCACAAAGTTTTCTTTCAATTTGACAGAAAATTTTTTATTTTCTATTTAAAAATCGTAGCAATTTGGTTTTGTTATGAGTTTGAAAACATATGAAAATGCAGGAGAATATTATAACACAGAAAAAGCAAATTGAGCAAATTTGCATAAGTGCTTGATCAAGGTATGTGAACTATAGTTTTTATCATAAAACACTGTTTGACAGCAAGTCCAAACCTAATCCGTCTTCGAAAACAAAATAGTGTAACTCACCTTCTGTGTTCTTGAAGCGGCAAGGAATGAGATTAGCTGCCGGAAGCAGACTTAGCCTACATTTTGAGTTTGCCAAAGGCTTCTTGTAAGAGTTCCCTGCAGAGGTGTTTATTAAGATTAAAAAGCTACAAATGAATAAGTGGCAGTTTATCTGTATTTAGTTAAGCGGAAAAATATTAAATTGGTCCTGTGGCAAATGAAATTACTAGCCGTATTTAAACAACAATTAAGTACTTTTAGTGAGAAATAGCCAAGTTTCATCTTTATTTTGTTAAGTGCATAAAACAATTTTAATACTTTTGTTTGTATAAAAAGTAAAAATTGAAATTGCTACCATGACAAATGAAATTACTAGGCTACCGTATTCAATTAATTTTAGTTCGAAATAATCAAACCTCACGTCATTCATGCATTGCGTCACTCGTGCCTTGCAGCCTAGGGATTATGTAATTTGCGATCGTGTCATTCGGACCACAGTATTAAGTCGTACACCGTGTTTGCAACACCTTCAGAAAAGCCGAAGATGAAAAGGAAATAAAAAAAGTTCACACTAACTTTTTATTTACTTAACTACATTAATTTAATTTATTTATTGGCCAAACCTGCGATTTAAATTTTCCAATAAAATCGGGCTGTGTCCACATATTGTGAGCTAGCCTATATCAAACTATTGCAACAACTGATGCATAAAATATAGGAAAAGTGATGATACAGACCTGGCAATTGTTCACGTAGTCGTAAGGTCAACCATAGAAAATATGAAATTGTTTGCAACTTTGCATTGTGTGTTCTCTTTATGGCTGCATTCAAATCTTTTTTCAAACTTGCATTATTATGTGTGGGTGTCATTTATGAAAAGGCATGCACAGTTGCACACTGCACAGTTGCACACTGCACAGTTTGCCTCAATTGGATGGAAAAATCTCAAGGTTGCTTTACTTGATGATATTTTCAATTTCATTTCAAACTGACAATTCAACATTAATTAAATAAAGCCAAACTTAACGGTACACAAAATGTTGCACGACAACCGTCAACCGTTGCACACTGATATGTGGATCTGCAAATAGTGGATTACAATCGTTTAGGCTGAAAATTTGCAACTTTAAGAAATCTTTCAGAATTCTTGCCCCTCTGAAGTTAGCTTACTTCAGTAAAAATCGATGTGAAATGCACAGCGATATAATGGAATTAGGTTATAACTTAGTTGATGATTTCCCTGAAAAATCTGTACGGTATTATAATATAATTCCGATAAATTAACAGATGTCGCCATGGGATGTTATAAAACCAATTGTATTTTAATCATGACATGCTGTTTGGCAGCATGTCTACACCCAAGCATTTTTTTACAGCGCTTTAGCACCTAATCGGTATTTGGTAATCTTCAAAAAAGCCTGTCTTTTCTGAACCGAGATATCTCTGAGTCAGGCCATTTTGCAAAGTATTGTTATTTGTAGTTTCTCCATTTTGATTTGTTTCTGTGTCTGCACATTGAAGCCATATTAGCATCAGATGTGATTATAGCCTACCTCTCTGAAAGGTCTATAGTATAAACATAAAGAGCCTTTATAGATTTGTAAAAGAGCTCCGTAAAAAGCTCTTTTTAAGAGCCTTTTAGAGCTCATTGTTTTTCAATTACATTGACCAGGTGTTTCTGCTATTTTGTTCCTAGGTCTGAATTGTTTCTACGAATTCTTCTATATGTATCAAACAGCTAAGTGCAAGCACAGAAATCAATTTCAAATGAAAAGCTACAAATGACATCAATTTCTGAAAACAATAAGCCTTTTTAGTCCGTTTTTTTTTTTCATAAAACACTTTATTTTGTTTATTTGTATTTTAAAATCAACAATTTTGCTATTTTTCTGTTTCCTGTTTGTTTTTCAGTTAATGGTTGTTGTAAGAAACCTTATGTAGCCTACTTGTACTGGTTGCACATAACTTTCTGTCGTTTTTGTACTTTTCTTATTGACTTATTTGTGATGCTTTGACCACTTTTATTTGCAACTACCAACTACCTTCTTATTTATGGAACAACATATGAATATAGCATCACTTACTGTGCCCACTTAAATATCTATTGTTTTCACTAGTCTTCGTGGAGATTATGATGGAGAAAGATTTACCTATGCTCAATCACTTGTATTTTTTCAATGCATTGTTAATGCAGTCTTTGCACACATAAGTAAGTATTAAACATTTATTTTTTTGTATTATTTTATTAACATTTTTTTATTTCCATCAATTAGTTGCATTTCAACTTTTTCCTGCTTAATGTTTATTTTTTTTTTCAATGTTGCGCCTGATAATTGCTAGGTCACCTAGCATGAAACCTTAGATAGCGGATGGCGGAATGGCCCTTTTCGACGAGTCCGATTCGGCTAATCCGATTCGGCTAGTCCGATTTGTCGAGTTCCCTATTCGATGAGAGCCTTTTTCGGCGAGTGCCCTATTCGGCGAGTTTTTGAAATTTTATTTTTGAAAGGGAATTATTGGGTACCGTAGCCTAACTGTTTTCACATCGTTTTAACGTCGCTGAACGTGCAGAAAAGAATAAAAATAAAATGTTTGAACTCTTAAATTAAAATTGGTTATGTCACCGTTCAGTTGTTTTTATATCTGACCATCATATCAAAAACAATACACGTCAACATAGAAAAGGTAGAAGCGACAAAACGCGAACGCTAAAACGTGCTTGAATTCGTCATGTCCGTTCAGTTGTTTTTAAAGTAGAAGTGACAAAACACGAAGGTTAAAACGTTGCAACACCTTAAGAAAAATTTAAGAAGGGAAAATAAAAAAAATAAAATGTTACAAAAAAAAATCATGTTTATATCTATAAGTTAGTACTTTTGAATAGTTAAAATGATTAGTTTGGATCAACAAATGTGTGGCCTACAGCTTGGATTGAAAGGTAATTATCGGGTACCGTAGCCTAGTTATCCCAACCAGCAAAAATTTGTTCCAAGAACCCAGTTAGCCTAACAGTTCATTTTTTACATTGTAGTAACAGAATGAAAAAGCTAACCAAATGTGTGGTCTATCGCTTTAACGTCACTAAATGTTGAAATCGTGTAAAAAAGAGAACATTGATGACTAGGACACGTTTTGAAACTGAGAAACATTCACAGAAGCCCTTCGATACGTTGCATTTTTAAGATTATGCATTTTTAAGATAATGTATTCAGATGTTGAATCAATGTACAAATAAACTGTTAGACTAAATGGGTTCTTGGAACAAATCGAAGGGCTTCTGTGAATGTTTCCCAGTTTCAACGTATCTTAGTCAGCAAAGTCCTTTTTTCTACACGATTTCAACGTTTAACGACGTTAAAACGACAGAAAGTTATGTAAAAACGGCAATTTCTACTGGTCGGGATAACTAGGCTACGGTACCCAATAATTTCCTTTCAATCCAAACTGTTGGCCACACATTTGTTGATCCAAACTAATCATTTTAAGTATACAAAAGTACTAACTTATAGACATTAAACATGATTTTTTTTTGTAACATTTTATTTTTTCTTATTTTTCCTTCATTTCTTAAATTTTTCTGAAGGTGTTGCGACCGTGCCAAATTTCTTTCAACGCAATAACTTACTTCGGTCACAAGCACGTTTTAACATTTGCGTTTTGTCGCTTCTACCTTTTTCTACACCTTTGCTATGTTGACATGAATTGTTTTTGATATCATGATCAAAAATAAAAACAACTGAATTGACATGACGAATTCAAGCACGTTTTAACGTTCGCGTTTTGTCGCTTCTACCTTTGCTATGTTGACGTGTATTGTTTTTCATATGATGGTCAGAAATAAAAACAACTGAACTGGCATATAACGAATTTTAATTTAATAGTTCAAACATTTTATTTTTATTCTTTTCTGCACGATTTCAACGTTTAACGATGTAAAAACGGCAATTATAATTAGGCTACGGTACCCGATAATTCTCTTTCAAAAATAGAATTTCAAAAACTCGCCGAATAGGGCACTCGCCGAAAAAGGCTCTCGCCGAATAGGGAACTCGCCGAATCGGATTAGCCGAATCGGACTTGTCGAATCGGACTCGCCGAATAGTAGCAGACCCAGCGGATGGCTTTGCAAGTTTAGGTTTTTTGTAATGCGTAAACTCAATGTAAAAAAATCTAGCATGGCTAGTCTGTTGTACAGTGCAGATTAAATCTGTAATTTGGCGTAGAGTTTTGTTTGAATTAGATCAGTAATTCCCAACCGCGGCTCTTAGAGCTGCATGCGGCTCCAAGCTAGCCTTCTTGCGGCTCTCATTGACCCCTGAAAATCCCACAAAAAATATAAAAAATCTATTTATAATAACACAGGTTAACAAAATTTGAAAAAAAATTTTAATCGAGAATGGGAGTAACTTTTCTTAGACCACAATTTGCTGCTGATTTCAAATCTGGCGCTAGTTTCGCTCTAGCACATCAGGTTTTAAAGTTATTGGTCTGAAAATTTTTGACCAGAAACGTCAATATTGCGTTCAAATACCGATTTTGTCGCTACAATTTTCAAATTTAGATTAGCTTCAGAGAGCAGAGTGTTTCAGATTTGTGCATTGCTTTCACAGATTCAACACTATTTAGTTGCATACGTATGCATACTAGACACTAGAGTGCAAAAAATGCCTCTTAAACCTTGTCTGAGGTACTAAATACTTGAGCTAGCACAATACTGAAGTGTCAGGTTTTTAAGCTCCCTGTATTATATTACAAAAACACAAGAAAAACGTTCAGCATGTTACCAAAGATAGTGTTTAAAATGTTGCAATGACACTTAGACATTGCTGCATTAAAATCGCTGGGCATAGGTGTACATGTTGGATCATCGCGATGCAGCATCCAGCAGTAATCACCCATCATCCTTTCGTTCCAGAACCCTTGATAGCGTGCTTTTATGCTTTGGATATCTTGGTGAAACCTTTCACCTTGTTCATCACTTACTGCACCAAGGTTCTCAGGGAAAAAGTCCAGGTGGGAATGAAGAAAATGAATCTTGAGGGACATGCGGCAGCCCATGTCATTGTAAGTTGAGAGCAACCTTTCAAGACCTTTTCTGAAGGAAGCAGCCTTGAAATTTCCCAAAAAGTCAAAGCATAACCATTTAAAGGATTGCCATGCTCGACATTCTGATGAAGTGAGTGATTTTTCAAAGTCAGTATCTTTTAAAACTTCTCGAATCTGTGGACCAACAAATATTCCTTCTTTAAGCTATGCATGACTTAGTTTTGGAAATTTCTTACAGAGGTACAGAAAACCGTTTGAATTTGATTTGCCCATTGCTTTCACAAAATTCTTCATCAAGCCGAGTTTGATATGTAATGGCGGCAAAAGAAGTTTGTCAGGATTAACTAGCGGGACATTTTGGACACTTTCTCATCCAGGATTGTAGGAGCTTCTTGTTGGCCAATCCTTTTTCTGGTAGTGCTCAGTAGTAGCGCGACTATCCCACAGACACAAGAAACAACAGTACTTTGTATATCCCCCTTGCATCCCCATTAAGATTCCAATCATTTTCAGGTCTCCACAAATACTCCACTCATAATCCCTGTAATTAATAGCATTGAGAAGAATTTCGATGTTTTCATAAGATTCCTTTAGGTGCACCGAGTGTGCTATGGGAATGGATGGCTTTTCATTTCCGTTATGTAAAAGAACAGCTTTCACGCTTCTTTTCGAGAAATCAATGAAAACTCGCCACTCATGAGGATTGTGAACTTCTCCCAATTTGTGAAAAAGTTCTTCAATATCATGACAAAAGCACAGGGGCCATCAACTTTAAACAAAGCAGCGAGGTCTTTGTTTCGTTTTCCGTAATGGCTCACTGCAACACCTTCCTCAACCAGATTTTGCTCTTTTAATCTTGACGCAAGGATTTCTGACTTTTGCTTTGAAAGGCCAAGGTCTCTAATCAAATCATTGAGGTGCTCCTGGGAAAATAACTGTGGCCTGCCTTCTTCTTGATACTCAGAACTTGTTGATGAGAGTTCGCTTAATGAAGCGACGTCATCACCATCATTTTCAATGGAATCTAGGCCTCCATGTGGAGGTAAAGGTGGCGACATGGTTTCATCATGAGGAACCGGCCGGCGAGCAGATTCCAAGTTTGGATAAGTTATTTTGTCCCTTTGCTTGATTATGACGTATCATTTTTTTTATTGTTTATATCATTGTTTTATTATGACGTCACACTTAATTTGCGAATAAAAAAACTGCTTTACTTGCGTGTAAATGTGGCATGTTTTCAAAATTTTAAAATTGGAATATCTAGAAAACATGATGTGCTAGGAAAAAAGTAAAAACATTTTTGAAATCAGCGCACAAAATGCTTCTAGAACCAATCAATCACGAGCTCGATTAAAATTTGCTGTTGACCAGTGTAATTAGGGCGATTATTTTTTGACTTGTCAAAATTGTTTACAAACTGCATTGTCGTTGTGTCGTAGAGGTTGCACTGTCAGTAAACTTTTCATTTTACATCTTACACCTTGTAGCCTACTTTATAGGCCTACTGTTGTGAATGGCCCATTATCTACTTATTGTGATTCATAAACCGTTAACAGGCCTCGAAATTCGTTTTTGTTGACGCCGGACAAACATGTCCGGTCTGAGCAGCTATCTTGGCGGACAAATTAAGTCTCACGGCGGACACACCAGTTTTAGCGCCGATCGTCATGCTTAAATCACTTTATCTTGGGTGATATTTCAAAAATAAAATTTGGTAACGGACAGACATTGATGCGAAATTCTTTAAATTTGAAGACCACAAGAGCCCCGGCTCCACAATATTCATCGTGTTAAAACTACTAAGTATGATGGTTTGTGCAGGAAAAAATTTTGGGTCTGGTATCAGTATTACCAATTTTACGGACTATTGAAATAAAGTAACGGACAGACAGATAGAATTGGGAAAAACCACTAGTCAGCCTTCACATGCACTTTCTATCTAAATTCAGCTCCCAAACCCAATAGATCAATGTTTTTTTTAATTGGAGATCTACCCCCCATCTTAAAAGTAATATTTTTTGCTAATCCCTGATGCAGTGTTTGCGCAACAATTAGTTCAAAACCTTGATATAAAGTAACGGACAGACATTCTAAAAAGTAACGGATAGACACTATCTCATTTCTGAAATTTTTTGCTGCACTGAACCAAGGTGATGGAAAAAATGTTTATTTCCCAATAGGAAAAATTATGGTTTGCAACTTTGGAAAATTTTCGTTGAAAAAAAGTTCGTTTTTTTTACAAAAAAATTGTTTTAATATTCATAGGCTACCATTACACTTATACAGTATACATAAATTACATACATTTTCGAATTTGTTGTCATGTATTTCCAAATAGTGGTGCTACCCTGCTTTTTCCAGCCCTGCTGAAGTGTTTTTCTACCCTTGTTCTTTCATTTCTTACTATATTTTTATATTCTTATCAATATTTGCATCATCATAGCGGTCACTTTTCACTAGTGGAAGATAAAAGCAGTTTATTGTATATAAATTCTTGAAATTATCTTTAATTCAAGGAAATTTTTGACGTTTTCAAGTTAGTTCGTAACACAATTTGAGTCATAGTATCCCCAATTATGTGATGAAGTTCTGGTATGTAAAAGGAAACATTTCTCTCTCCTCCAGGAATAAGGCGTGGTGTGACTATAGCCTGCACAACATCACTTATTATAGGGTAATCATGGAAGATTGGAAGTCCTCATCCTTTGGCCATCTCCATGTTGATCCTGATATGTTGGCTTTGGAATAACATTTGACAGTTACTCTCTCTTCACTTGCAATCAAAACTTGTGAATCACATTTGCAGCGAGTAACCAATAATTGTTAGAACAAACATCTTTGATATTTCCCTGACTCAAAACATGATCTTCATTAACGAATCACAATTATAATGGGAATTTTTTTTATTAAAAAACATTTACATATAATTTTTTTTTACTTCAAAATTTTTTTTCAATCTATAAAGGGGGGTGTCTAGTGCGCTAGGGCTAGTTCCCACCTTCCCTTTATGACTACATACCCAGTCATCTTTGACAGTCTTGGTGTTTAAAGCCCTATTTACAATCTACACAAATTCATCAAAAATATGGTAACGGACAGACACAATATCAAACTTCCATAAATGTAGTGATTTAAATTGGAGGAAAGATAATTGTATAGGGTTGCTATGTGCTGCCAAATGTGAGATAGTCAATATATATATCGCTCACCTAGAACCGAACTATGTTATGTCCAATTTTTGCAAAAATCACTTTTTCAACTTTTCTTGGGTTTTGGACATAGCTCTATCTGATGGCATGCTCAGATTTCTTTTATGTCAATTATTTTAGCTTTTAGCCTATGTTAAGTCCTGCAGAAATTTCAAAATTTTCAAACAGAACTGTGCTATGTCCTTCCCTGGACTTAACATAATGTCAACCTATTAACTGTGTCTGGACATAACATAGTATGTTGGACTTAAACTAGTTGCTACTTTTGACTGATTGAAAATGCTGGACATAATACATGTTGTGAAAAGGTGATCTTCTGGTTGATGTATTGATGGTAAATTCTCAGCACATTTTTGACATTGTGTCACTCAGGGATGACACAGGCTGTGTAAGGCTGGTTGCTGTGGGTCATTTAAAACCAATCCTACCATAGTGACAATCACTGATTTTAGCCAAGTTGTTGACTTCAAAAAATTTGTGAATGATTCACCACAATACTCACATATCATTCGAGGCTCAACTTTTGATTCTGGGGTGCACGTCTTTTAGGCGCAGACAGTTAAGCGCCGGTCAAATAGGTGCGCACACTGTGGCATCAGGATATTTAGGTGCACAGCACTGTGGCGTCCACTCATTTAGGTGCTATTCCTAGTAAAGTCTGCAGATTGTATCAGCTCAGGTTTGGCAAAACCTAGTCGAAGTTTTGACGAAAAACTAAGTTATTCTTCACTCAAGCCTACCACCCGCTTGAATATAGCCTACGGTATATTTTTTACTAAAGCATTGCCAGATACAGCAGCTTCACTCACGAAGCCATGACTAACCACAAATAAATGCACGCGCATTAACAAAACAACATATTTTTCTTTTCAATATAACATTTTGTGTGAAAAGCATTGCCCTACCTGCCAAGCTGATACAATCTGCAGACTTTACTAAGAATAGCATGTAAATGACCGGGTGCCACAGTGCTCCGCACCTAAATATCCTGACGCCAGTGTTGCCGCCTATTTGACCAACGGTTCAACGCCTAACTGTCTGCGCCTAAAAGACTTGCTCACAGATTCTGACGGTGAAAAAATACTGTGGACTAAGATTATGCAATTAAAGTTTTGCTAGGTAAATCCAGTCAAGCTATAATTCAAGTACAAATATTCAGAGCCGTTTTTCAGTGAGATAGACTTCATAAAATCAAGTCAACAGAGCAGCAGACGACTTGCAACTGAATTTTCATTGCCGTTAGTTATGGAACTACCCAAATGTTACAAATCACAGCTGGCAGTAAAAAAGGACAAAAAAGCCGATTTGATGAAATTATGCAAAAAAAACTCATTCTTCCACACCACCACCACTTTTATGCAGACATTCCAGAAGTAGCTGAACAGTGAACACTGAACACCAATGCTAGTTTTGCTTTTGTTTCAGCCGGACTCATCTTGACTACAGTACTCAAAAGAACTGTTGAAAATTCTGAGATACTAAGTATCAATTTTGCTGATATTTAGGTTGCAGAGTTATTATCTTTCCTTGTAATTTCATTATGTTGTTTGTTCGTTCTGTAGATACTGTTAGAAATTAGCATAGAGATTTTATTTAACCATTCCTTGAATTCTAGTTTCATGAATGCATCACTGGTTTGTGACAATGATTAAGGTTGTCAGATCAACTAATTTAGTAAACACAGTATTGTTTAATAACTTACAGTGTTATGATTGGGATGTTTTTTAATGTCCAGATGTTAATTTAGTTGAGCTGTTGGAGATTATTTCAAAGTCTGATGAAAGTTGGTGATTAGGCAGCTAAATTTGATATTCAGAAATCTCAGTTATGGTTCTATCTAACAAACGTGATTGCAGCATTGAGCAATAAACCTTTCAGCTATTTACTAGCTAGGTTTTTTGAGGAGGCCATGTACCAAAAGTCCAAATAAGACCTGGCACATTTTATAGCACTATTGCAGAAAATGTGTAAGAGTATGGCAAAGAAACAATTGAACATAATATCACACAAGTGAAAAGATTGTGTAGTACCAAAACAGGAAATCATGGTTCTGCACTGTAAAAAAGTTTACAACTGCTACCTGGATGCTTCCATCTCAATTTTTAGCTCCATCTAAAATTGTTTCAATGTAAAAACAGTGGTTACAATACTTCAATCGATTTTATAAATATGCTATGTCCGTTATTTTATGAAATTACCAGTTAGAATTTTCAAAACCAAACAATGTTAAGTCCGTCCAATACTTAAAAAAAAACACTATATTGCTCACCCTAGTGGTTAAAAAGTATCATAAATGATGCCCAACAACCAGCAAGATATCACTAGTCACACTGGTATAAAATATTGCATATATATCGGGAGATAATTTACAAAAACCCAATTCAAAATCTATTTTCCTGTTTTTCTCAAAACTTGAAAAATGGACATAACATAGTTCGGTTCTAGGTGAGCGATATGTTAGAAGTTAAAAAAACATATAGTTGTTCATAAAAAAAACTTTTTTGAGATTTTTTGGTAACGGACAGACATGTGTGGCTTACCAAACTTGCATACCTATTTTATAAACTATGTATCAAACCATGTACTTCTAGACTACCTGTACTGGACACAGGTTTTTATTGAATACGCTAGTGGCCCCATGCGACGAAAACCGTAATTACCGAACAAACAACACCGCAGTACTGTTTTAGGTGTGAGTTATGTGGAATATAGCAAAGAGTTAGCTGCAAATGTTTGTTTATTAATTTTAGTACGTTAAGCAGCACAGAAAGTTGTAATGCAGCGTGAATTTAAGGAGAGGTGTGACATTGATGCAACACAAACAACAAGGTAGGCTACGTGGAACAATGTCCAAGAAAGTTATCACTGAATTATTTTCATCGCATTCTTGGCTGAAACTTTGTGCTGGTATAGCTTTAATTAATTTCTCAATGTTTGAGGTACGATTCCACTGACGACGACGCCAAAACATCGGTTAAGTCCATTAATTATTATTATTTATTTGCGTCAGACAAAGCTATATCCAAAATAACGAGATAATACACACACTGCAAAGGTCACAGAGAGCCACTTTGGATGTCGTCAGTTTAAGAGTTGAAAGTATTCAGAACGATAAAAACAATCAGATGACATCAGGTCTGATATAAAGCGATTTGAGGAGTGTATGCAACGGTTGATAAACGAAAACATGTTTTTCCTCAATAAAGCATCAAACGTTGTTATATTATTCATTACTTGATGTTCACGGGCACTGACATAACGAGGCAAATTGTGCAATATTCTGAAAGAATCATTGTAAGCAACACGTAATCGTTTTATACTGGAAGACCTAAACTTGTTCCACAACTGGGATGCGTAAAACGACATACAATAAGAGCGAAATAAATTGTTTTTTTAGGTGGGTGAGCATTTAGCAAAATGAAATTTTGCATTGTTTGCAACACAGTGCTGAGAGCGTACTTGCCTTGAAATATCAGTTTCATCTGAGAGAGAACTCTTAATAAATACACCCAGGTATTTTACAGAGTCTGTGAACACAATTTCAGATATAGCAGAGGAGCACGTGAAAGATAATAGACATAGACTACCAATATTGAACCAATTCAATAGCACATTTGTAAGCAGTTAAGCGAAAATATAAAGTCACATCTCCGGTTGTTAGTATCCACCACGCAACTTCGTAATTTTACGGCTTGACGTTGATCTACCGCTTTGTGATAGATCACGAACATAATTGAACATAAAACAATTGAAAAACTTGCAGATCATATTGTTGATGATATCATGGCCCATGGTGCACTTTGAAATATCTTTATAATTTTGCCAAAGATCAGTCAATGAAACTGTGACAAGTCCCACAAAAAAATGTTTTTTTTCTTCAATTGCTAAGAATTTTTGCTCCAGGAAAGGTTCAGAGCGAATTGAATTGAAGATACAGTAGCAATGTTGACACAAAGAAAACGATATATCATTAGGTGGAATAAATCCACCTCGATTAATTTCATTCGTATCATCAAGAATATCATCAAAGCTAGTTGTGTGACAAGACGGTAATTGACATTTTAGGTCAGCAAGCAGGTTTGTAACTTCACTGAAACGACTTATTGTGCCATTTGCAATATTAACAATTGTTCTTTCTTTTTTTACTACTCAAAAAGGACTCGTATGACAAATCAACAAAAATCTGCAACCCCATGCTTAAAGATGGAATTTCAGCAGTCATGTCAATAATGCAAAGAAATAAAATGTCATCTTTCAACAACGCAGTAATTTCAGATGGCATGGCTTGTTCTGTCTGTATTCGCTCATATATGTCTTCAATTGATCTCACCTGGTCTTTTTCTAAAAATAATTTGCTCATTTTCTCTACATTTTCAGTATCTTGTTTGTGTCTGGCAGAAGTAGTTTTGGATCGTTTGGGTGGTGGCTCACTGGACATGTAAGTTGGGCAGTTGGAAAATAGTGTTGGCAATGCATCACTCATTAGTTTTCTGTAAAAATGACAATACAAAAGCTATGCATCTCTTTTAAGATTAGAGTTTCATGATAAACAACACATACCGGTACTCTATGAGTCAAAACATTCAATGGAAGGTCTCAATTTCATAATCAATAAGCCTAGGGCTGCATATAATTGGTAGGCCCAACATGATTAACACTACTTTTAACAGCCTACTAGGCCTATATGGAGAAAATAAGATATGAGGTAGCACAGCAACATAAATCTTAAAAGACAATTAACTAGAATTTATTTATTTGTTCGAATTTAATTGTGGTTTGAATAATTATGTTTTGTTTTTTTTCCTCTCTCTCATCAACAAAACCAATAAACAGAACTGAACTAAGCTTTGGTCTTGTGTACTTTAAGCCGTCCATGTTCAATACGGACATCTCAAAGTACAAAAAGACCATTAGCTTTTTTCTGTATACATACAATCTGAGGCTCACTTTCTTCTGAGATCTGAAGTTCCTTCTTCTTAATTCGACTTGCATTAGAATCTTCCGATAAACTCACAAAGCAATCATCAGTAAAATGCAAAGAACACACCTTAGAACTTTTGCTTGGAACAAAATCTTTTCGAGAAAGTTTGCAGATCCATTTTTCTAACAGTTCATCATTTTGAAACGGAAAACTGTGCATTGACACACCTTTTGGTGTTTTATGCCTGACTATCATAGCCACTTTTACAGCCATAAGCAGAGCAACGTCCCATAATTCGAAATTTTTACCAAGCTACACAACCTGCAACAATTCATCAGGTGTCTTTATTTGTAAATTGAATGACTAAATTAGTCTAACATGTAACTGCTGTGATAAGAGAGATGAATTGGAAACATCACTTTCTAACTGATTTCAACTCTGTATGCTTTAGTTTTACGAAAATTACAAAATACCATAGCTAACTGCTTACAGTAGCCTACTACTATTATGTAGCCTAGGCTATTTCCAAAACTTGACTTCTTGCATACCTTAGTGCTGTGCTGTTAGGCTATCAATGTCACTCAATGCAAGCCTTCTTATATTCACTGTCAACAATCAAAAACGTGGTATTTCTTGATAATTTTTTATGCTTTGTAAAGTTGTACTTAGGCTACTTTTGTACTGAGCAGTAGCCAACCATAGGTTCCATTCTCACTGTGAGCTTTCCCATATCTACTGCTGTGCTAACATCACATTCAGGCACACCAAACATTAAAAAAAGGTAGCCTACCTTTCTGCAAAGCACACAATTTCCTTCAAAGTTTAAAACTGAACTAGATATTTTTTTCATAAGAAATCTTAAACGAACTGAATTCTCGGTCTTCGTTCTGTCTGGTTTTTGAAAAACTGATTTGAAAAAGCGCAATTCCTTTGGGTCCACTGTGGTATGGTCACGTGATGAATACGTCACCTGTGTCCAGTACAGGTAGTATAGAAGTACATGATCAAACACACAGCTAATTTTTTTTATAATGTTTCATATATATATGACCTCTCCAGATACATTGAAATTAGAAGAATAGAATAAAACAAAACTCATTTACACCCTGCACCATTCTAAGCGAAATTTTAATGAAAATTTGCTTGTAAGCAGGTGGAGATTTCAAAAATAAAAAAAAAGTTTGTCTGTAATGATAAAAACAAAGTAAGGTTAAATATTTGCTGTAGAGACATTACCCTAACATTTGAACCTACTCAGACTTAACTGCGTTACAATTTTATTTTTTCTTACACTGTCACACAATTTTGAAATATGCCCCTTGATAATTCTGCGCCATTCGAGAACTATAGCTACGGCTTAGAAGGCTTTTTAAAATTTCAGCAAAGTCACTCTGAAAGGCTTTCATCAGACCAACGACGTGCGCTTTAAGAGTCAAAGTGCCGTGTAGCTGCTTAATATGCCGCATAAGCATAACTGATTAACTTCCACCGAACGAGGTCATGTGGCTTCTTGTGTCACAATGCTCTGGGCACGAGTCGGAAAAACTTCTACACTAACGCTACTATGTTCTGCTGTGCAAAGTTTCACTAGGCTTTTTTCTTTAAGTTTATTTTTGCGTGTCATGTGAGCGAAAGTGAATTTTCCCTGGGCCTTTTCTTTCTTACAGTGATACCAAAACTTAACAAATTTTGCTGCATCTTGCTGTAATAGCCTACTGAACTCGTATAATCTAATTTTGTAACCAACCTTGCCTTATCAATATTACTCGGAGATCAAAGCCAGACATTGTGACGTAAAACTTGAACAAAGTTGCGCTTATTAGTGTGGAAGTACCCGTACTCCCATCGATTCTTAGCGAAAAATTCACCTTTGTTACGCTGATTCAATGTCATCAATCGTTGAAGCAACGTAAAAATCGAATGTTTTCCTGCCTGAATGGAAGCTACCCAGACAACAAAATTTATCATTTTTGCATTGATTCAACATCTGCGTCTACATTGAATTAATATAAGAATGATAGATTTTGTTGTCTGGGTGAGAGATACAGTATTCACATTTTCTAGATGCGCGCTAGAGTACGGGGGAAATTATATTCTGGCAACAATTGTTAGTACTATGCAATGACGATTTGTATCGCTAGTTCTTGTGTTATTTCTCGGCGGACAAATATGACCGATCTAGATGGTACTTCCCGCGGACATCACATGCTGTGACGGCGGACATGATCGCCGTGTCCGCCGTGAATTTTGAGGCCTGCGTTAAGTGAAATAATTAGGTTGCAATGGTGTGATGCTCAACACACCTCAAAACGTGTAAAATTTCTGGTAGGTCCTATAAAACAAACTGAGAAAAGCAGTAGTTATTGCTGCTGTTAGTGTTGCTATTTGTTGGTAGCCTAGCCTACATGCTTTCATGCTTTAAAATTTTCGTTATAATTACTTGAGTGCTTTCATGCGGCTCCATACATACTCTGAAGTTTGAAATTCGGCCCCGACACCAAAAAAGGTTGGGAACCACTGAATTAGATAGTGCTCATTTCAAGGTTAAGTTGTGCTGGGCGATATGTTTCATGAGGTGATTGGGTAGGTAGCTCGGGTCTGCTACTATTCGGCTAGTCCGATTGGGCTAGTCCGATTCGGCTAGACCAGGGGTTCTTAACCTTTTTTCCCTTATTACCCATTTCTGTCCAGATCAAAGTCCCATTACCCAAAATCTAATTTTATCTATTTTGCCGTATTAAAGATATAGAACAGCGTTATTCAACAAAAATAACATTTAATGCAAAGAACAACATCAATAGTGTCAGTGAGACATTTGTTCTTGTTTTTTGTGTACAATCGATGCAATATTGGGTGCGATTTTGGATACTGCACAACTCAAATCTGACTCCAGATCTAACAGCTTGTTTCGGGATTTTGATTTCAAAGCAACAACACTTGAAATTGCTGATTCACAGAGATAAGTAGAATATATATAGGTTACATAGTCAATAATGTTAGTGATTTTTGCGCAACTTTTGGATATGCTTTCCCCAGAATTTTCCCAAGCTTTCATCTTCAAAAGAATAGGCCTATAGCTCGCTCGTCTCAACACTAACTCTAAATGTAGCCTACACTTGGCTATACTACTTCAAACAGCAACGCAGCCATCAAGCTTGCTCATAAAACAACTGTAAATGAACTGATTAGACAAGAAAAATCTTATCATTATGTCACAAAAATAAAATACATAAAACTGGCGACAAAAATGATGAGAAAATAAATTCCTATGACGAAACAATTTTAAAAATGATAAAATATCACTGTGCTTGTTTGGTTGTTTTGAAGGGACTCAAAACATCAAAAAAAGTGTAAGTAATAAAGCAACTTTACCACTTACAGCTGTGACATTGTTTGTTACATCTATAATTCTATATATTCTGGTTCAGCTGATTACCCACCTGCTATCTTCAAATTACCCACATGTGGGTAATTACCCATAGGTTAAGAACCACTGGGCTAGACCGATTCGGCTATTACCCTATTTGGCTAACAGCCCGATTTGGCTATTACCCTATTCGGCTAACAGCCCGATTCGGCTAGTCCGATTGGGCTAGTTCCCTATTTGGCTACAGTCTTTATCAGTTAGTTCCCTATTAGGCAATTTTTTGAAAATCCAACGATAATCCTTCTGTAAATCCAATGACGCCTTCTGTTTATTTAGAGAATTTTGTATTTTATTCCACAATAGGCTATCGTTTCTTTTGCATTCTTGCATTTTATCCACTGTTTACCTTTGAGTGCCTTCCCAGATGGCAAAATCCGTCATTTTTACATTGATTCAACGTCTGCAGACATTTAATTATTGTAAAAATGGCGGATTTTACTGTCTGGGTGAGCCATGTGATAAATTAAAGCCTTCGGTTGCGTCATAATGAATTGCGTGTAATTACCACCCCTTGACGGAGGAGCAAGACTACGCGCGCCGGTATTTAAAAGAGAATAGCTGAGAAAAAAGTGGGAAACGAGGTAAAGTTGTTTACCATAGAAATGCTTGTCACAAAGCAATAACGAAATTCTGGAAAACCTTTTCGAATGCGCTGATTAATGATTTTAATTGGGAAAGAAAGTCAGAAGTAGACATTTTTTTCTTCAGGTTAAAGTGAAACCACTTTACGTTGGACTAAAGTTCAAAGTAACTATCAAGTTGCCTTGCAAAGTGGAAGATCAAACTTCGCAAAACCGGTCGTAAAGTTGATTTTGCCCAAAAATTAGGTTGTTGAAATCAATGCCTAATTACTCGTAACTTTCACGTGATATAGGCCCAATTTTTTTTTGTAGTCAGAGTGTAAAGATGGAGGTTTGATATTATCGAATTGAATCGCCGGTTAATACTTACCGCCGGTTAATTCTTTAAATTGATGGACCGTGCATTATCGTAAAAACTGTCCGTCCGCGCATTTGCCACTTTGACTATATATGATAATATATGACTTTGTTTTAGAGCATCAAATTTATGCTATCTCCGCAATTAATAACTCGTATGTAAGTTTTACATGTATTTTGAACATAGGCGCCTAAGCCGTGGGGGCCTGGCCCCCAAGCATATTTCTGCGTGGAGGCAACTTTTTATGCTGTATTGATACATAAAACAACAGATGAACTAGCGATCGGCAGCAGGAAAACATTTTTTGAATGCAAACCGCAACAGCTTTGCAATAAATAATCACTAGAACGAGTAGCGATGCTACAATCCCACACCAGACAACAAAATCTGTCATTTTTACATTGATTTAACGTCTGCAGACGTTGAATCAATGTAAATATGATTGATTTTACTACCTGGGACATAGCAAAAATCTACCATTTTGTGTCGATTCAATGTCATCAGATGTTGAATGCACCCAAAAGAAAAACATAATTTGCTACGTAGACGGAGCGTGCGTTTAGCTTTATGAGC
The DNA here is from genome assembly GCF_918807975.1 of Aplidium turbinatum. Taxonomy (NCBI): domain Eukaryota; kingdom Metazoa; phylum Chordata; class Ascidiacea; order Aplousobranchia; family Polyclinidae; genus Aplidium; species Aplidium turbinatum. Next base: position 26,118,444 of record NC_137475.1, on the reverse strand, counting down.
TTGCAAACAGACTTGATGTCGCTTTCGAAAGTCGAAACCTCTGCACTGCAGTGAATTGCGCGGTGCCTAGTGAATCGCTCGCTATGAAAATGAACTTGAAGTCTTGGCCCGAGGTAACCACTAACCAACGCAATAAGGGCTGGTACAAACCGCATTGCGCACACGCCGCATAATCAACGCAGTAACGGACTCACGCAAACTGAATGGCGCACACACGACCGTTGCCATAGAAACCCGATCAAAGGCGGAATATGCGCATCTTTTGTTTCATTTGCAACGCGAAACGGGCGTTTTACAGCGGTCAGTCATAAGTTGCGATATTGTAGTGAAAAGGGAGCAATGTCAAGTCGAAAACTTAATCAAACGTTTCTTCGTAACTATTTTTCAAGGGCTGCTTACGGATGTCAGCAACTTTTAAATTGATTCAAGGTGACGTGCTGCTGAATTGATGTTAACATGAATGATTTTACTTTTCACGTATGATCAAGTTAGTATTCGCATTCCATTTTCAAAACATTGTCATTCCATTTACAGTGTACCTTTTAGTAAACATTTTCGTCTCTTGTTTCATGCTAATAAATCTAGTTCGTTGCTAAACTTTATGTTGTGCTTAGCTTAAAGAGTCGCAGTCTATAAACCGCTAGCTAACGCAGACGCATGTCATGTGTTTGCTTAACCAAAGTGGTCGAGTTTTGTTTATAATAATTAACGGTAGGTCGAACCTAGCGATAACTTCGAGTGTGGCAATAAAAGCAATCCTAGTGTGACGACATAATTACGTCATCCATCTGCTTGACATTTGCTGAATTTACGTTGCTGCTGATGAAACACGCTTTCGGTTTCGCCCCCACGGAAAAAAAATAGTTAGGCGCCTATGATTTTGAACAATAACACACTCGAACAACTTACTAAACACTTCTGTTTATCTCATTAACCTGTATTGTTAATCATGAAAAATGTTGTTTTGATGTAAAACACATATTTTGAACGAACCCAGACAACAAAAATGACGGATTTTGCCGTCTGGGAAGGCACTCAAAAGTAAACACTGGATATAATGCAAGAATGCAAAAGAAACGATAGCCTATTGTGGAATAAAATACAAAATTCTCTAAATAAACAGAAGGTGTCGTTGGATTTACAGAAGGATTTTGTCGGATTACAGAAGGATTATCGTTGGATTTTCAAAAAATTGCCGAATAGGAAACTAACTGATAAAGACTGTAGCCAAATAGGGAACTAGCCCAATCGGACTAGCCAAATCGGACTAGCCGAATCGGGCTGTAGCCGAATAGGGTAACAGCCGAATCGGACTAGCCGAAACGGGCCATTCCGAGGTAGCTCATTGCGTGAAGTACAGGGTGTTGCAAAAAATTTGACAGCATTGTAATGTATACTGTATAGTCTTATAATTTTGCCAATTATCGTTTATACGGGACTCTCAAATTTTAACAGTATGTACAGATGCAACATAAAATTTTTCTTTTTTTAGTTTTCAGGCGTTTTTATTTTTTGATCGAGAAATGCCATACAATAGCGTAAAAAAGCATTTTGTGTACCGGAGTATGCTAGAACACAGTCGAATAAGACTGTGCAGCGTGCATTTGCGCAACGATTTGGAAAAAAGGGGCCAGATGGAAAGCAGATTTGGACATGGCATACAAAGTTCGAACAAGAAGGTTGTTTGTGCGGAATAAAAGGATCTGGCATACTCCCGTACCGTACACAAAATGCTTTTTCTGCTATTGTATGGCATTTCTACATCTAAAAAGAAAAACGCCTGAAAATTTAAACAAAATTGTGTTGTTTCTGTACAAGTGTATCTGTACATATTGTTAAAATTTGAGATCATATAAACGATAATTGGCAAAGTTACAACACTGTACAATGATGTCATATTTGTTGAAACACAATGTACAATGGTACGGTACTTTTTGCAGTTATTCAATTTGTCACAAAACCTGAACCTGATGTCACACCGAAGCTGCTGTATGCATCTTGTGCTTTCTGCTACATGGGAGCCATGGTGGCCAGCAACCATGCCTTATTGTATATAACATATCCAACACAGGTAAAAAAATTCAATTACTGGTATTCATATACAGTTGAAGTTTTTGCTTTTTGCTCATTCTGCTTATTTAAAAACAGTAAGGCAAAAATTGAAAAGCTAAACTGGGATATGCTTAATAGATGAAATAGAATTCATGGTAAGTAGTCTCTCACCCTGCGGAGAGATGCCCCTGTGACTGGTCAGCTGCATTATGCTGTGTTGTAACAGGTCGGCTGTACCGGAATGTCTTGTTCTCTGAACAAATACCCTCTACAGGAAAGAATGTTATACAGTACTGCAAACTAATCAGTGATCTATTTGTATAATGTTTTGGATATCCTTTTGTATAACTTGTGTCAATTTTTGTGTATTTGTATAACCTTTTTTGTTTTATTCAATTTAGGTGCAATAAAGCTTTGGTGGAGAATTCGCTTCATGTTGAACCATAAACAGACAGAGCAAAGCAACTTTAACGGATTTAACATAATGTATTAAACACAAAAATATTACATAATTAAAATAAACTCTAACATTTTCGACACGTTCTTGTGACCTCATCAAGAATTACAAATCTGCAATTTACATAAACTGAAAGTTATAAATTTATGTAATTTTAATTTTTTTTAAATGTTAATTATAGTTTTTATTTTATGTATCCTGATGAGGATTGAGGACACACGTACAACGTACGTGTCGAAAACGTTAGAGTTTATTTTGATTATGTAATATTTTTTGTGTATTACATTATGTTAAATCCGTTAAAGTTATTCTGTTTTGTCTGTTCAAGTGAAATAGTTACTATAATATTTCATATTTGGGTTTTTAGGTTCTTGGAAAAGCTTGTAAACCAATTCCAGTGATGATTATGGGAGTTGTGTTTGCACACAAACGGTATCCAGTTGCCAAATATTTTTGTATTTTAATGATTGTTTTCGGTGTTGCTGGCTTTATGTATAAAGATGGTAAAACAAGTGCAGATGGAAAACTTTTCAATTTTGGTTGGGGAGAAGTCTTTTTGGTAAGAATATATTACATTGGTGTTATAATCTTGCAAACAGCATAGACCTATTTACTGCTGTGGCCCATCACAAGAACATGAGGCTCAACCGTGCATCAAGGATAGTGGCAGCTTCCTCCTCCTCCAACTTTGGTGCAAAGGAGTAGACCACAGACCGACAATTATTATCAACAATTTTATTATCCATCCATAGGCTAGGATTAGGCTTGCATCAATTTGAAAATACGTTTCTAGTTATGATCAAAGTCATCTGTCGATGGTGAAATTAATCATTTGTTGATGATACATTGAGTTCTTGTTTCCTTCATACGATTGATTTACAAAGTCTTTTATTTCGATATACATTTGAGCAGACGTCGAATTGTCTGGAGCATCCACCCATACCTAGCTTTAACTGTTACAGCAACATCTCGAGTACCAGCAGGGTAGTGGGGATGATACCTTGGCTTTCTGCGAGTACGAGTTTATTGCAAAGAAAATAACAAACTTCCAGATCGAAAACGTTGCAGCCAAATAATGCCTAAACTCATGGCAGTGGACTGTAATCTAAATTGCGATTTTCTTTGTATTGGTCTGGTTGAACGATTGTAATTTACTTGATGGATGATAATGTTCATTGTTCATGTGTTCTTGAATTTTGTACCAGTATAATGTTGAAAATCGTGGCAGAACACCAGTTTAAGATTTAGGCTTGCAGGTTTAGATTTTAATTTTATGTAACCATCTATTTAGAATAGAATTTTATGCATGTTGATAATATCGGAGTTTGCTTTATTTGTTCGTTTTACGTATTTTCAAATTTTCTTTTTTACATGTTGTGCTAGCTGAAGATGCTATTACTATAGTGAAATCGATTCTTAATAAATAACACTAAGAGGTTAGATTGTTGTGCAAATGCCAGCATTTGATGAATGCAAAATAGCAGTACCAACTTGATTGCAAACAGAATAATATGAACTGAATCAAAATCCTGATTCAGAACATATAATTAAACTACAACCACAACTGAATTGACACCAAGACTTTCAAGAAAAGAATCCGTGGTGAACTGACTGAAAATAACGCACAACCCAATGACTGAGAAAAACCATACTGATACTGATTTTTGTTTCACACTAAACGGCTGATTTAAGTGAAGCTCAATGCTCCAAGCAATGTAGCATATGCACAACGTTAAAACTACGTATGTGTGTATCAAACCCTTATAAACGGTACAAATTCTTAAGGAAACGCCCAAATTTTAGCCAGCGTTTCACATTCCTAACAAACACAGGTTTCACAACGCCATAAGACGCAAGGAAAAATTAGAAAAGCCTCTGGCGCTACACATGCGTTCTACTGGTTTTATTACTTGAAAAATAAATCTGCTACATAACACAACTCTGCCAAGATTTTACCACTGACACAAGGTCACCATTTCTTTTCTGGCCAGTGTGGTACAGTGCCTGAGGACACTGATCCGGTTTTCTCTGCTTATGCAGCCAATATGGAAAGTGTTGTTGCTGTGTGTAGTGTAGTGGACACTTTGATGTCTTCCCGCTACCCCATAGTAGTGCAGGCCCCATCAACTCTCATAGACTTTTGCTGGGAGCAAGTCTTTTAGGCGCTGACAGTTAGGCGCTGGTCTAATAGGCGCGCACACTGTGGCGTTTGGATATTTAGGTGCGGAGCACTGTGGCGCCCGGTCATTTAGGTGCTATTCCTAGTAAAGCCTGTAGATTGTATCAGCTTGCCAGAAAATTATATCCTGACTTCCGTGAGTGAAGCTGCTTAAACCGGCAATGCTTTTCACACAAAATGTTATATTGAACAGAAAAATATATTGTTGTTTTATTGATTTATTACTGTTTTATTTGTTGTTAGTCCAGGTTTGCGTTGGTGAAAGCTTTATCAATAAATCATTCAAGCTTCCGAACATTATTGAGTTCATTTTTAGTTAACTCTTTCGCGACTACGGACGTATACACACGTCTTGGGATTTTTGCCATGATGACCAAGGAAGTATCCCCAAGTATCCCTACACGTGTCCAAGGTTGAAAGGTAGCCTATTTCAAGTAAAAAAAATGTAAATGATGGCAGATAAAATTTTTCTCATGTGCAGAATTGTTTTGGCATTCGATTAAACTACATATATTTTCATATTATTGTATCATGCTTGGGTAGTAAGGATTATAATGAATTAGGCTACACTTTTATGCCAATTTTTAATTTTTTTAAAAATTACAAAAAATACCGTGTGGAAAGTTGCTAGTTGTACATTGAATGTTTTAAATTTTATTGCAAAGCTTTGCATCTTCGGATAGCTGAAGATGTATGCTTTCATTTGATGTCAAGATTGTGCGTCTATGTCGATCACATGAGATGTTTTTACGGCGTAAATACAACAGATTTGTGTGAAAAATGTTTGGTAATATTTAGATTAAACGTCTTGACCTCGGTGGTTGCGAAAGAGTCAAATAATAACTACACTAAACATCAGTAAAATAAATATCATACCGTGGCCTATATTGAAGCGGGTGGTTAAAATTTTATTACATGTAAACTAAAACATTACATGTAAACTAATAGGAAAATCTATCTAATAGTTTTTAATGTAGGCTACAGTTTTTCAGGCTATAGCTTAACCGCTTTGGACATCTCAAGTTTGTACACACTATAGCATTAATTAATCAAAGTTGTGCGCTTTTAAACATTTTGAAAGTCATTTAACAAACAAGCACTGGTTTACTATTGACCTAGTCAAGAAAAGCATTTATGTTGAAAAATAGGCTACCTGAATACACTATTACTCAGCGCTGCCACTCAGCATTACTCAGCAACTTCACTCACTGAAGCCATGACCAACAACGCACACGCATTAACAAAACAATTTTTTTTCCTGTTCAATATAATATTTTGTGTGAAAAGCATTGCCCTACGCCCCTACCTGCCAAGCTGATACAATCTACAGACTTTACTAGGAATAGCACCTAAATGACCGGGCGCCACAGTGCTCCGCACCTAAATATCCAGACGCCACAGTGTGCGCGCCTATTAGACCAGCGCCTAACTGTCAGCGCCTAAAAGACGTGGACCCCTTTTGCTGTCATTTTTATAGAAATTTTTCTTCCATGTACCATTTATGCATACCCTATAGCAGGCTTCAGGGTATGGGATGGAATGGAAGACGTTTTTTCCATCTTCCATCCTGAGATTTTCTTTCATTTCATCTTAGAAATCTTCCATTCCATCTCAGAAATCTCTTCCATCTTCCATTCCATCTTCACATTTTGTAATCTTTGTGTTATATGCCACAAATAAACCTAAAAACCATAGCTTTCTAATTGGTCAAATCTGCCTAACGACAGTAGGTTTGATAAATACACGTCAGGCAACAGTCCCGTTGGTTTAATACGAACCAAAAATCGAATTATTTCAGCAAGCAACGTAATATTTTGCATGTCTTGATAAAGCGTTAGAAAGTTAATGATGGAATTGGGATGGAATGATGGAAGATTGTCTTCCATCCCATCATCAAGATCTTCCTTTCCATTCTTGACAATTTCCATCTTCCATCCCAAAATCTGTCTTCCATTCCATCCCATTCCCTGGGCCAGGGTTTCCCGAACTGGGGGTTGTATTGTCGTGATTTTTCTAGAATCAAATTCAGACTTGTTCCACATCATTTTCACAATGACATCTGGTTTTTAAAATTATGCCAAGTGTCAGATTTGCTTAAAAAACTGAACGAATTTAATTTGTTTCTTCTAGGAAAAATCAGTATTGTTTTGTATTGAAATCTAACCTTGATGAGTCCATCCAAAATTAAACATCTGGAAACAAACGTTGAAAATGATTTATTTAAAATACTCATTTACTGAAGAGTTTTTAGCTAGCAATGATGTGGAGTAGGAGTAGTCCAGTTTTAATCCTGTGATGTTCCTGTTAACGAGGGTAGCCGGATTCACCTCCAAGTGCCGCAATCACCTTCACACCCTGCCTACACATCGATCTGTCTAATGCGTCCTCTCTTGTCAAGCCCACCTTGCTGCTTTCCTTTTCAACTTGCCTTTTCCACGTTTTCTTGGGTTTTCCTTGTTTTCTACCACCCTTCACTTAAATGTCAACAACAAATAAATGCCTGCGCATTAACAAAACAACATATTTTTCTGTTCAATATAACATTTTGTGTAAGAAGCATTGCCCTACCTGCCAAGCTGATACAATTGCAGACTTTACCAGGAATAGCACCTAAATGAACGGGCGCCACACCGCCACAATGCTCCGCACCTAAACATTCTGACGCCACAGTGTGCGCGCCTATTTGACCGGCACCTAACTGTCTGCGCCTAAAAGACATGGACCCAAAATTAAACCCATACTTATTTAATCTTACATCTCTTTGTTTGCAAACCGAGCTTTCATCTATTTACAGTATTATAGGGATTCAGTTGATATAGTGTATAGTACTCATAAGATTTATTTTTCCAATTAATTGTATGCTTCATCAGGTATATATCTGATACCCTAGAGATTCTATACCTTTGTGGAATCATAAACATACATAATGTGATTTTGTAGTTGGTTTCATTGACATTGGATGGATTAACAGGAGTAACTCAAGAACGGATGCGCGCTTATCATCACACTAACGAGCATCACATGATGAGGAGTGTCAATATGTGGTCTTGTCTTATATTAGGAATAGGTCAGTTTCATTTCAATCATACTTCAAGATTAAATGCAGCTACTATTTTTAATCTACTGTATCCATTTCGTTTGTATTTTTAATACTAAATCTATAATAATGCCACCATCTATAAAGCAGCGGCTGAAATCAAGACGTCCCTTTGTGCCTGCCGCACAACAACTACAAGAATGCAGAAGAACTTGGTTTAAGTGCGAAACACTGGACAAACCACATGTGGAACACGGAGTGGCAAAGCCACACCTCCACGCTCCGTGACTTCATACCCTACGCCGATCCCCGTCTACCGGGGATGTCCCTCGCAAGGCTTGCGTGGGTCAGGCTTAACCGCCTGCGAACTGGCGTCGGCCGCTTTTGTTTGGACATGCACAATTGGGGCCTGGCTCCTTCATCAGAATGCAAGTGTGGTGCCACTGAACAGACCGCAGACCATGTCATCTACCACTGCCTAACCCACCGGCCTCCACACGGTGCGCATGGTCTGAGGGGTCCTGAACAACGAGAGTGTTGAGTGGCTGATGATTTCCTGTCCTCTAATCTAGCCTGGAAAGATCTGCTCATACGCCAATGATGATGATACCAAATCTTAGATTGAAAAGTGTAATTGCAGCTAATCATTTCCAATTCATATGTTTATTTGAATCAGCTGATGCAACTTTTTGCTTTTTATTTGAACATACTGTGCAATTCTTACGCAGTTTAAATAATATGTTTGTTATCTGTTGGTGCTTTTTTTCTATTTAGGAAACCGATAAGATTGCCAAATGGAGCCACGCTCACTGTAATACACTGTAAAGTGCGTGCGTTTTTACTGGGCAAATGTCACCAATTTTTCGTTGCATATCCCCTAACAATGCAAAATATTCAGTTTAATTGTTTACCTTTTTAAATTAAGAGTTTTATCACACGATTGAAACCTTTTTTTTATCAAATACTTTACGTTTATTTTTACAGGTCTTGTTGTGAATGGACAAGGGATTTCATTCGTTCAATTTGTAATGAGGCATCCACATGTGATTTGGCATTTAGCTATGTTTAGTTTGACTTCAGCCCTTGGCCAACATTTCATTTTCTTGACGGTAAGTTTGAGATGAGCCACTGTTCAATTTCTCTGATCTTCTGTATTTAGTTTCTCCAAAATTAAACTATACCACGTTTGTTTTTATTAATTTATACAGATACTGCAATTAGATAATCTGAGAAAAGTGTGAAATCAAGAGCTACAAGTCAAGATGTTTCTTGAACCCGAAACGAACAAGCATTCTAAGACGAAAATCTCCATACCATGTTTGAACATGCTTCCCACACAACACAGACAATAATTGCAGATTTTTCAGATTTTTTGTACATGATGCAACTTGCTAAGAATTTAGCTAGTGAAGACTAAACGCGTTGTATGTGAACTTTAACCTTGATTTGAACTGACACTTTTGTCGTTTTATCTTAATGATTTGCATTTATTCAGAATTTTTATACCAGGGTAATAACTGTTGCTGCAAATGCATACTATTTTTCTGCATTGATATATTTTTTCATCTCAGCATTTCGAAAAGGGCCACGTTGCAAAGAAGCACCTGGAAATGAGTTGGAAGTTGAGGCCTATGTATCTGATGTTATAGTCTAGCTATTCAACTGTTTAATGCCATGCGTTTAAAGAGAAAAATATGAATCAAATGTTAAGGATTTTTGTTGTAATACCTTTTCATACAAATCATGTTCTGATACTCTTGGTGAAATACCTTAAAAGAAGGTCGTAATCAGACTAACTGAAATAAAAATAGGTTGTTTTCAAAATGTATTTGGTGGAATTGAATCCCTGTCACCCCTATACGTTGTATTTCACTATGGGGCTCAATTAACAATCCAAATTCATTTTAAACTAGATGTACTATAAATCTTTTCTTAGAAAATTAATTATAGGCGTAAGAGAATTTTAAAAATTAAAATGACCTTATTGCCCTGTCAAAGGGAAACCTCATCCAATTTGTCAAGAAAAAAATCTAAAGTGTTTTTACACAAAATTGCCGCAGAAAAAAAAGCTGGCTTGTTTACGCACACCTTTGGCCGCCTGTAACACTCGAAGTACATGCAGAACGCAGAAGTATGCTTGTTTGATGTATTTCTCTTCCCTGGTCTTATATATTACACCTTCAATCTTCATGTCTTACCACGTTTTAATTTCAGGTTGTCACATTTGGTCCTTTGACGTGTTCCGTCATAACTACTACTAGAAAGTTCTTTACAATATTGTTTTCCGTCATTCTCTTCCGTAATCCTATTAGCTCTCGACAATGGATTTCGACATTTTTAGTTTTCACTGGTAAGTTGAATGACTGCACTGTTTTTATATCACGGATTGTTTTCTTATCACAGTCCATTGATTTGTGCGAATATAAATTTGTTAAAGAAATAACCACCTGCATGTGAGAAATTAAGATTATACAACTTCGAAAATTGTTGATGTTGATGAAACAAAATTGATGGAAACTTTTAATGACTTGCTCTAAAAAAAGAAATTGCTGAAGTCAACAACAACAATAAGTAACAGCTACTTCAAAAATTGGTCTTTAGTGAAGGTTTATAGACAACTTCACATTAATCTCTCAGCAGTGATCGCAGAGTTGGCACAAGAAAATAGTTGAGTTCATATTTAGAGCTCGACCGATATCACTTTTTCAGGCCGATACCAATACCGATATTTATAAAATTTTTAGGCCGATACCGATACATATCGGCCGATACATATCAGCTACGAAAAATTAGTTACCAACAAAGTTATTAAGCAACAAATCAGTCCAAGAAAGTTTATGCATTAGTTGCTGTAATGGAAGAATCATTCTTAACACTAATCACAAAAAAACACCAAACAAAAAAGAAAAAACCCAGGCCTCGAAATTCGTTTTTGCTGACGGCGGACAAACTTGTCCGGTCTGAATTCTTCGCCATTTAAGAGCTATGGCTACGGTTTGGAAGACTTTTTAAAATTTCAATGAAGGCTTTCATCAGATCAACGAGGTGCGCTTGGAGAGTCAAAGCGCCGTGTAGCTGCAATACGCCGTATAACTGATTAACTTCCACCGAACGAGGTCGTGTGGCTTCTTGCGTCACAATGCTCTGGGCACGGGTCGGAAAACTTCTACAATGACGCTTCTATTTTCTTCTGTGCAAAGTTTCACTAGGCTTTTTTCTCTGGGTTTATTTTTGCATGTCATGTGAGCGAAAGTTAATTTTCCCTGGGCTTTTCTTACTGAAATACCAAAACATGACAAATTTTGCGCACTAGAATGGGCGGGAAATTATATTCTCCCAACGATTGTTCGTGCTATGAAAGCACGTTTGAGCAACTTGTGTTTCTTCTAAATGCATGTATGGCTGGTTTTGAGTGTGCTTTTGCTGGCCGATGTTAATCGGCGAAAAATAGCCGATACAATATATCGGCCACACCTGATATCGGCCGATACATATCGGCTGACCGATATATCGGTCGAGCTCTATTCATATTTCAAGAGTTTATTTTCAAGCTGAAAGTATGTTCGGCCACCTCTTGAAAAGAATGATTATTGCTAAAAGAACTGACACTTTTTCAAGCAATAATGTTTGTTCTAAATCGCCCCAACAGTATTTCTTTATGATGCACGTCACAACAACAACAAATTCTCTTCGTAATTTTTATATCAGCTTCCCAAACCTCGTGAACCCTTTATACCTCAGTTTTCTTAGAATACAAGTTGACCCCCAAACTTATATGTCAATTGTCGAAGTAATTACTAGTTTGATAATAACAATATCCTTTCCAGGTATAGGATTAGACTCTATTTATGGAAGATCGATTAAGCCTCAAAAAAAGGACGAGGAATGACAATGAATCAACAGATCCCTGAATTTTCACGGCATATATTCGTTTGAGCATAGTGTGCAAGGGACATAGACAAGATTATTGATCAAAGTCTGTGCTTTGGTGATAAAGTATTTGATAAAAAATGTGTTTTACTTTAAAAATGTTACTGCATTAAAAGGCAGAGCGTGGAAGTTTGCCGTTTATTCAGAGGTCGACAATGCATGTGGTGACTCTGAGTTCATTTTATCTCAACAGCTCGTCCTGTTGTTTTTCATCTTATTGTGTTGATGGTGTTTTAACTTTAAAAATATAAATTGCCGATTTTGTTTGGAAACAATGTTCAAGGAAATTGTAAAGTGGTTATCCAATCCATCCAACTTTACAGGTTCACAATAAGACCCGAGTTTTCGTGGCTTGTAGTTCGTTTATTTACTGGAAGGCTTGTGTATTGTGTAGTGGCATATAACCTTTCCTGTACTCATATCACAAATCGTTTCACAATATAAAAGCGAATTTCGCATATATGAACAAATGGCAGCGGCTGCAGGCGATTGTGATAACAGCTTACTTACCGATTTGTTCGGCACATTTTACCAAAAGGAGATAAAATGCTCCATAGAATTAAACTCTTATGCGATGTAATTGGTATTGTATTGCAAACGCTGATACATCACTGAAATATGTGGTGAGTTATAACTAAGGCTTGCAAGTACTGATTTAGTAAACCAACTCTTCATCAGCCTAATTTGTGGCAATGGCCGCGATATTTCAATTGAAGTCTGTTTAGTCGAACATTGCTTTTTGTGTAGTTAATATTGAATTTTTGATAACTGGTATACTTGGTTGGATACATCACTGTCTTTTTAACGATGAAACAGTCAAAAGTCATTCTATTTGTCATTCGTATTTTATTTCATCTTTCCACTTGGCTGATTGCTGCAATGATCTTGTGGTGAGCTGGAATCGCACCTTTGTGCTCCAAGATCATTTTCATTCCTGTAGCTACTGCTACATTAAAGATGCAAATGATGTGGTAGGTAACTAGGTGTGTACATCAGGGTGTTTCATTTTTTCACCATTTTTGAAATTCAAAATGCTTGGGGTCCCATCTGTTCTACTCTCCCACGTCATGTAGGCCACTTCCCAAAAATCTTGTTCAATCTTTTTACAATATAACCTCGGCCGCCACAAATAAACGATTTTTCAGGTAGCCCAGTAGATATGAAGTGGCAGAAGGTATGACCGATGTTGTTACCGCTGTTCACAAATTCTATTTTGGGCAGATTCATTAAAAGTTCACAAATAATTTCATGTCTGATTACAACAATTATTATTCTGTTAAGTAGGCCTAGTAGTGTACAAAAAATGAACACATGCAAGGCCGGATTTAGAGAAAGGAAGATCCTAGGGTTAGGCTATTTCCCTTTTGAGGCCCCCAACCTCTACCCTAACTGCCATTGAGACGTGTATTTCAAACAACCACCGATACCATAATGAATTCGTCATTGGGAAGTAAGCACACAAGTGTTGAAATTAACCATTTGAAGTTAACCAAAGTTTGTTATTATATTGTAAACCTTTTGTGAAATATTGCTATAAAATGGGAAACGTTAGTCAATCAAAATAATTGTAGGCTAAGTTACTTTGTTGTTAATATTATACTCTGTTAAGCTTACAAAATGTATATTGCTTGTATGAAAAATGCTCATTCGTAACAAGATAGACGAATTATAACCTGGATGTAAGTTCTATGTACCGTATCAACATTAGTGTTCACACTTCACATACCGTAATGCACTAGTTTGGTTTAAAACACATAAATGAATTATCGTGATCAAAAATACTTCAATTGACTAAAAAGTTTTTTTAGCCTTTCTCTTAGCAAAATCATCCAAACTCTCATCACAATTTATTTGCCTCAGTTTGTCACTACTCCATGGTTACTTAACTAAGATCCAGTTTAACAAGTTGAATATTTTTAACGGTCCGGTGAATAAGTTATTTCACACGCAACCACGAAAGTTAAACTATCTGTGCCAATCCACTTTTTATGGTAAAATGTAACTCGGATTGGATTTCTGAGAAAGTCTGGGAGTCAAAGCCCCCCAGCAACTATGATAATCACATTAAAAATTGCTTCCTCCCAGTAGAAATCTGTTTAAAGAAGCCCTGAAACGTGGCAATGAGGTTATTCTTCCAAAAGCTCAAGGTCCACCATCAACCAGAGATGTAGGTTACGTATAGGCTACGCCGCAAATTCTACGCCCTAGACTTTTTGTTCACGCTTACGGCCACATTTTTTGGATAATTGTCGCTTGAGGCTACGCCGTAAAGTTTTCGCGGTTGTTTAGCGTAGGCTATAGCGTCAACGTATACTTTTTCATGTCTTAGCTGTTGTTTGCATTTTTTTTATCAAACTGAAATTCGAAAAATAGCCACTTGCCACCTATCAAAGTTGTTAAAAAAGATGAACACTTTCAGATGCTTGTGTTTCTTCGTGGAAATTCAAAATAAAACTTGTTTGTTTTGAGTGGTTTATACCGTGTGAATGTTTGGCACCTAGCAAACAAAATGAGTTTATGCTAGTGTATGCGCTGGCGCCGCCAACTTTTTTTTACAAGTTTTGTTGACGCATACGGCGTATGGTTTTTCGAACGCTTGCGTTTACGCTGACGGCGTCAATATTTTTTGTATGCGCGTGCATCACTGCCATCAGCACCCAGAAGGTCCGGATTCGGACCGCGATCCGCCAGTTGAGTAGCCCTGGGCTACTCAGTGCAGATAACCTGTTTTCACAAGACTTCAAAGGTTCATTCCGATACTAGCCCCAACTGGAATGCTTTTCCAGGAAAAGCCTGGGTGCGGCCCAATCGCCTGCACACATTCTCGACCTGTGAGTGCGGCAACGAGAAAGATATCGCAAACCACACCACCTGCAACTGTCCTGTCAATTATGCGACAAATGGTGCGAATTCGATGACCAATCAATTCAATGGCTGCTCGAAACCATCCCAAACATCTAGCCTGCTACTTCTCAACGGTGATGAAACTGATAGGCAAAGCCCTTCGACCTTTGGAGCGGCGAAGAACGAAGGTTTAAGCGAAAAAGTGCTTCTCAATTTATTTTTAAGTTTTAAAAAGGATGTCTTTCTTGAGCAGCTATTTTTTCACAAACATGCTTGAAACATTGCATTTCTATAATGTGATGCTGACTGTTAACATCATTTTTGTTATTTGAGTTTGTTATTAGCCTACTGTAATAAAACCAAAAGACAAGTTTCAACAGCAAAATTTGTGTGCATTCTTTGTACGGCCCATTTCACCCCAAGGTGTCCCAGTTCTCCTGCACGTGTCCCATATGTAGGCTACTCATTTAACTCACTGCTTTCAAATTCAAACCATTCATTTTTCTTTAAACCTATGATTTCATGCAATCCAAGATTGATGAAGGGCATCAAACTCCACAAAATACAAGCGCTGGTAATAAAAGCTCGTGAAGCAAAAAACCGTAATTTGCGTTTTTCTGAAACCTTAAAAGTTTGTCCCACTTATCCCCAGTCTCCCCTAGCCTACGCATTTACACCGTCGGTTACTAAGCATAAAATATCAACTGAATATACAAAAATCGACTAAATTTGACGTAAATTTACGACTAAAATTACATTATTGCATAAATGATCACTTTGTAGTAGGGGAGACCGGGGCTAGTTGTAACATTTTTTGAATTATTTATTATATGTCTGTAAAAACAAGTCTGAGCGAATTTTTTGGAGATTAGTTGTATAGGTAGACTATTTACGCATATTATTCCACCTAAAGCCCTGTGATATATATGAAGGATTTTGAGAAAATTGGCCTAGAAAAACTTTAATCGGGCGTTACAACTTGCCCCGGATCTGGGGCAAGTTGTAATACAGGCAGAGGCAAGTTGTAACAGAATATTTTTCCTGCGAATAAATAGCAAACACTTTACTAAACATTCACTTTTCTTCAAGAAAGGTTTATTCACTCCTCAAGGTCAGAAAATTTTCACCAGAAGGTACACACTGAAGCAAAACTGCACACAATATAACAGGCATTTCAAAAATTCACATTTTTCCTTTACTCCTCACAAAGGTGACAATAATACTTTGGCAATCCCTCGGTACATTGAGAATGCGACCAACCATGGCACTTTTCACACCTGACCCAATTTTCTCCCGGTCTACTGTTCGAATACGCTCGAAAGACATAGGCCTACAGGTGTTCAATGTTTTTTCTTACAATCAGTAAGCTATCTTAGGTAGGCTAGTTAAGTTTACCTTTAACTTTCTTAACCAGTCTGTACAAAGTCACATGGCATATGTTGTAATCTTTGGCAATTTTTCGAATAGACTCATTTCCAGTGATGGCTTCCTCAGCAGCACGTTTTAATACAGCAGGTGGAATCTTCCCACGTTCACTTTTTCTTTTATAATTACGCATAATTGTAACAGTTACCAAGTAATCTAGCTCATTTACTGCCAAAGAACATAACACAGCTCTTGTTACATCTTGCCCCAATAGCAGTTAGCCATGAACTGTTCGATATTTCACCAATAAAATGCCACATATTTTTGGTCACCTTTAATTTTTTAAATACCTAAGTAAATGGTTATATCAAAAAAAAAAGACCAGCCCTTTAGCTTACTTTTTCTTGTCGTAGTAACTACAAATTTATTTTTCTAAAATTTTACTTTCAGTAGGCAAAAAATGCTTTTCGTTATAACTCAACTGTACGGAGAGATATTGAAACGAGGGTTTATCTGTAACTTAGCTACAATACACTTGATAGAGGGCGCAATAGAAAAATACATTTTTCTGTTTAGTTGGGGAGAAAATGATAGTGTTACAACTTACCCCTGTTACTTTTAGCCCCGGTCTCCCCTACTTTTAGTAAAAACACTTCTCTTTTTAAAGGTACCGTAATATAAACTTGTACCTTCTGATGATTTTGAGCCATCAACCTACTTTCTATTGTCTGTGGTTAATGAGATATTAATTTTTTATAAAATTTGGGGTTTTCGAACTTTAGGGGGTGTGCCTGCACCCCCTGTGGGGCATCGACCCAAAATGGTGTTTTTGGAATCAACTACGAATTTTGGTATACTAGACTTTTTGATTTGAAAGAAAAAAAAAATTTCACTCCACCCTAAACTGGCCATAGCCTACCTACTGCACTGAGGAGGCCGAATCGGTGTGCACTGTCTGCAAGGCCTATGAGAGGAGGGTACGGCGTACCCGTGAAGGCCCTGGCCTGTGTTTGTTGGGGGGCCCGAAATTGTGATTTTATAGTTTACGCGCAAAAATGTTTGGTCAAAACCATTCTAAACGACTAAATTCAAGCATAAAAGTTGTTCTTCTTTAGTCCTTGGCGGGCCCGTAATGTAGCAAAAGGGCCCGGAAAGGTAACTGAGTGCATTTTGCGAGCAAATTAGGAACCCAAAGTGGTGATTTAAATGCTTTACGTGCAAAATGTTCTGTTAAAAGCAACCTAAACTAAATCATAAAAGTTGGTTATTCTCCTGTCTGGAGGGGGAGGGGGTAACGTGTAGCAAAAGCAGTTTTGAGAAAAGCCCGGGTGTTTTGTGTTTTTTAAAAACTATTTGAAAAAGGTAGTTTCACGCTTATTTCACTTTAAATAAACTTCTAAGTTGAAGCCGGAGGCAATATTTTTGGAGCAGAAGCAGAACCGGAGTGAAAAAAACTGACTTCGTTCTCTGCTGGGCATGTGGTGAATGCAAAAGTTAATGAAGAAAGGTTATTCGTCAGATAATCAATTTGATTATAATTTAACAGGATGCTATGTTTAAGCCTTGGTAGATAGCTTGACTTGTACCAGATAGGCCTGCATGTGACAATCAGTAACGCGGATTTAGTATTTTTCATTAAACACACCAAAAAACAAGAAGAAAAAAAAAACTACTAAATCCAACGTTTTCGACATCACATAGTGTCCTCATCAGAAATAATTATAGGCTACATCTAAGAGAAATAAATAAATTTGAAAACTTTATATTAAAGCTGTACAAGCGACACCTCTCAACAGCACCATCAACAACTGACACACGAGTTCAATGCAGGATACACAAATTGTCGAGGGACAGATCACATGATATGCAAAACACTGAATAATACTTTTTTTGCAGCCTGATAGGCTAATATAATTGCGCACAAATATCCAATTCTACAGTAAAATGTTGTATTATGTGCAATACGCCTAAGCAAATATCAAGCGTTTTGCCCAAGACAAAGGGGGCTCGGAGTGAGAGGGGAGCCCGGAGTGACTCTTCGTACCCTTGATGAAAATTTCTCTCAGAGGCCCTGACTGTCTGCAGTTATGTTTATTTAAACGTTTTTATATAGCCTACGTGGTAGGCCTAACATCTCAAACTTTGAGGCCCTAGGCTTCAGCCTTTATAGTCTAATGGTAAATCCGGCACTGCATTGGTTAGCCTACTACTGTAGATAGACTATATCAGATTATGCTCATTCTGTAGCCACTAAAACAGCATAGAACCTGTGTTGCAGGTTGTAGCCTACCATATGTTCGATAAAACGAACAGCCACATCCAATTTTATTAGTTTTGGGGCCACTGTATCAGGTTGATGTGGACGTTTTCATCAAAAGAATTACTCAGATGCAAGAAAATTACATATTGTACGGCTGCCCAAATCAACACAATAGGCTACAGTTGTAGCCTAAATACACGTAATTAGCCTAATAAGATTTTGTCGCTATACAAAAAACTAAGATATGGATATGGGTGTAGGCTATAGGACTACCAAATAAAAATCCATCATAAATAGCCCACAGTAAATTTTCAACTGATGTTAATTTTGTTCACCAGCTTTTTACCCAAATAAACGTCCGGCCGCTTAACTCAGTGGTTACGCGCCCGAATCAAGGTCAAGCAGCGCTGGTTCGGTTTTCGGGGTATGCGATTAAAGCAGCGCATTTTTAAGGACTGCTCTCAAGTGGATGGAATAATTATCCAGCAACATCACTTCAACAATGGATGATGAAACTAAAGACTGGCTGCTTTCTAGCAGCCTTCCAGTATAGTCCGGGAACATCGTGAATCTGGGGTGGTAAAAGGATAGACCCTCGGCCCCAGAAGCTCAGACGACGACGACTTCAACAATCGGAAAACTTCACTCTGCCCATCTTGGTAATGGGCCCTGCGTCAAAAGCCTTTACAAGTAGGCTATGCGAAACCATCAGGAATAACAACCTATCAAGGCTTTGCCAGTCTGTAGTCTATATTTTTGTCCATATATTAACGTTTTTGATAACAGGGAGAGTGGAAAATGCCCTCCTGGTTCGTAGCCTATGTCAGTATGGTCTACACATAAACACCTTCTGATGATCTCGCAAAAGGTGACACAGGCAATAAAGGTTAATTTGATAATAGTGGTTCAATCTACTTGAGTTGTCAACATTCAATAGGCTTACTAGTCACAATTTATTTGTTTCAATGGCGCTATGTATGTATAACAAATAAGCAGAATGAATTAAATTTTCAAAACAATGTGTAATATAACTGTATATAATATAGCCTAGGTTAGAATATGACGCAATCAGTATAAGGTAGCAAATGACCATAAGCGGTCACCTGGTCAGCCACTATTCCATAGCAGACACCATATATAAAGTCTCAATGCACAAACTGCACGAGTAAACTTACACAAATCAAAAAAATTTGCCGATTTAAGAGATAAAAAGCATAGAGTAAACTTATCGCACTAAATGTGATTGTGGAATAACCATTAACCATCACACTTCACCAAATAAAAACTGCAGTTAATTTTGCAAGCGTTCAAAAATTGCAAGTTACAACTAAAAGTTTAATCGCAGACTTTGGTAATCTGTATTTTCTCGGCCGCTTCCGACCAAGGTTGCCAGTGCCGCGGTTCTTCAACGGAATTGGGTTTGTTTGGGAGGTGCGGGAAAATTCAAAAAACGCTTTTTTTCGTTTGGGTTCGTTCCATTTTCACCAATTTTTTTCTAACTTCGATTATATTTTACGCGAATTTGTCATATTTTTGGCTTGTTTTATTACTTGTGACGATTCGGTTACTTTTCAATAGCAATTGGGCTGGAAATTTTAAAACCATCTTGCAAACTTGTTTCCGACAGCGGATTCAGTTCTCTGCAATCCAAAACAAACCCAAAAGCGGCCTATTTCCACAACAAAAAAAGGAATTTGTATTTACAACCAAACCTTTCGTCGGTTTATTTCAAACACTTAAGAGCTTTTTCAGATCGTTTTGGAATAAAACAGTTGCTCCGACTTCATACAAAACAAAACTGTCCACAATCTGGCAGGATTTTAAACAACCTATACATCGCTCAGTGAACACTAGGGCGTTGCAGGTGCCCCATGGAATTCAAAATTTTATCTAAACTTGATAAAGCTTTGGTTTGGTAGAGACAGTGCCGTGTCGGCAACATCTCGCCTCCCCTCCAGCGGAAGGAAACACCATGAAACCGACTTGAATAAAATTTACTTTGTATTAAAGTTAATTTGTTGAATTAAATGACAGTGTTAGAATTCAAAAAACGCATCTTCCGTTTCGGTATTGTTGAAGTGTCATGTGTTGTTGTTTTTATTATTAGCGTCAGCAAGTTTTTGAACGATCATTCGCTGTTTGTTTCCTCGCAGCTTGCGAATGTCTTCACTGTATTGTTGCTCCCGCTTGAGTTCACCTCGCTGTTGCTCTAGCTCTTTTCTGCGGTGACAAGTAAACAACAAAAATCAAAATCTAATGATGAAAATAAGTAAACCTAAGGCTACTTCTTCTTTAATGTCAAGGTAAAAGGCGGGTATCGCACAGTGAAGTAGACCAGCCGGCTGACCAGTGTTTAATAAGATTTTTCGATGGGGAATCGATGTCTGGTACAACATTAATGAACGAATCATTTATCATATAACTCTCCGATCATCAAGAATTAATTATTATTATTTTATTCGACACATGAGAGAGTTTAGAGTTGTAAGTCATCCGATGACGAGTCTTTCGTAATAAGGTAGGAGACCAAGTTCAAATAGAGCCACCTCTCGACAATGTCAAAAAAAATCCAACAAAACCTAAATTATTGGCAATAAAAAATATTTCGCACTTGTGTACATAATATGTTGGCTTATATAACTGCGGTGCCACCCATTGAACTTTGTAATCTTACCACTGTATTTGACCTACCACTAAACTAATTCACAGACCGCGGTATGAAGGTTCAGTATTGATAGATCGTGTAGCCTACTTGAATAAGAATGTTCTGCAACGTTTGGACACGATTGTGGTCAGTTAAATGCTACAGTCACGTGGCTCAAATTTTTACATTATCTACCAATGTCCTGAATACCGACCCCAGCCCCAGGATAGATATGTGGACCTAACAACGCTGGATGAACACGCAATCCATTGGCTGCTGCGCCTGGATATAATAACGTGCCCTGCGGCTGCCTACAAAGAGAAGACAAAGCAAACTGAACCTTACCAACCATACCTGCAACGCTGTGGAAGAAAAATGTTCGTGTTCTGTTTTTTCAACTAAACGTTTTATCAAACACAAAAATATTTACGCCAATAGAAAGAATAAACTGACTCACTTGTGACGTGTCAGGATCCTGCTTTGCTTGATCATTTCAAGCAGTTCATTTCTCAAAGCGCGATTTTCCTGCTTGATCTTGTCCGCGTGCTCGGCAAGACATTTCACGGCTTTCTGCAAGACAAATACAATACTGTATCGGGCGTAGGGGTGCAGAGGCACAAATACAAACGATACAAGCTGGTCAGTGAGGTACTGGTAAGAACAATACAGCAAAATAAGCTCCCTTTGCATTAGCAACTTTTAGTCGTATGGATAGCAGGCTTGACAATTGTTAAAATGAATGAAGCCGAGTCGAATCTTGAACAGAAAATAAATTCTGCCCAATAGACACACAAACGTTTATACTGGTTTGCATCTGGTCTACAGAGATTCAAATCGCGATGCGTCTTATATTTTCATTATTCATGCTGACAGCTGTGGTTATGAAACCGGAGTGTCCTAGCCTCAAGTGTCGAGATGAATCAGCAAGTGAATAAGGTGAAAACGGACTGTGATTATAAGAAGTTAATACTGAAAGATCTTCTACAAGCTGATCCAGCTCTTTCCACTACAGGCTACAGTGCACTTAGGAAGATGTACACTTTGCTGACGGACCAGTAATACGTGGTCAGCCTCCGCACGCAGTCGGTAAAAGGCCGAAACAGCCGTCCACCACAACCACAGTCGCCTGCCAATTCACAGTAACTAACTTTGTTAGCTTCTTTTGCTAACTCTTTTATTTTTTCCTCGGACTCCTGGGTGTATTCAGCCTTTTCTTGAAGAAACGAGGCTTTGAGTTGTTGAATCGTGTCAGAGTGACTGCCACGCATGCGCAGCACTTCCCTTTCCAGTTGCTTGATCCGTTTCAACTGCTCGTCTCTGAGGTCCTGGAATATAAAAAACTCTTAAATACAATTGCGGCAAGCATGTAAACTTCGTTAACCAAAAAATACTGTTTCCTTGTACGTAGGTCCAAGCTAATCGCTGCGTAGCCGAGTGGTGAGAACGTCTGCGCGACGTTCGAAAGGACGTGGGTTCGATACTGCTCAAGAGCACGCGGCTGTGTCTCGGCAGACACTTAATGGTAAGCCAAAATAAGGGGAGCAGCTGACTCGAAGACTATATGTCACTTCGCTGCTCCCTGTCGTCTGTTGTATCGCATCTGTGATCGCAGTGTACTGTATGTTATCGCAATGGGCGCAAGTAAAAACACGATGATTATTATTAGGAGTCAAATAGTTTTATTCATTAATAATGTAGCAATTTTTTTTACATTCAATAGATTTCTTCGACATCAGCTTCAGTCGAACATACTATACAATCCATAGCAGTTTGAACGCAGATGAGATAGTTTCAAAAGCTTGCAATGAATCTACATAAAGACACGACCTAGCAATGACATGACCAACCTGATACTCGCTTAGGTCTGCGAACTCCTTCGAAGCTTTCGCGAGCAAGTTCTCTTTTTCCAACAGACTCGCTTTTATATCTATAAAAACACAACTTAAGTCCAATGTCTATAACGAAGGAAAACTGTTTTTATGAAAAATTAGCCAACTGCAAAAAACTTCAATAGTTTTTCAACTCAATGTTCAAAGTGAAAGTTTTAATTGCAAATCGTCTTCTAGCGAATCTTTAATTTTTTACCTCATTGCAACTGCAGAACTTCGCTTGTAGAGTGGATGCATTGGTTGGTTTGAATCTTCATCCTCGGACTAACAAAGCCTCTGATATGTTATTCTTAGGGTCGAATGCAGAAAGGTAGCTCAAAATAAGCCTAGCTTAACGCCAAGCTCTTCTAAGGCAAGCGGAGTTTTAGTCAAGCTCGGTTTAAAACTTGAGCGCGATGCAGAAACTAATTTGCAAGGTCGCTTGGCCAAGCCACTCTTTGAGCTGCGCTTCATAATAAAACTGGTTTTAAGCCACGTTTTTGACGCAAGGTGTGACGTCACTCGACTTGCCATGGTGATTTTTGACAAAGCATGTTGACAGCAACTAGCAAGCATGTAGTGGTAGACAACAATTTGTAGGCTACAAGTAGCAGTTGTTTTTTAACAACATTGTAACTGAAAAATAGCAGTGAACCAAAACTATCTGGAGGTTTGTCAAGGGGCTAAATAGGGAGGGGTAGGCTATTAATAAAAATTAAAAGTATTATTAAAGTCTACAAAATGGCGAGAGAGAGATGATTCTTTATAAGAGCCAAAAAATCAACTAGCAAGTATGAACAAACAGCAACTTGTACAAGTACTGTAGAGTTTTTTCTTTTATATCTACAGAACTTCGTTGATAAAAAATGGTTGTAGAAAGGCAGAGCCTCATCTTACTGAATGTATAGCCATAAAATAGCTTACCTGCATGCTGTACTACAGCCTCTGCAGGTATACTTCGGAAATAGTTTTTACAACAAAAACATAAAATTGCCGAAGTGATAAGCATTGGTGAATCATGCATCCAATATTTTGTTTGCTAGCAAGAGGAGGATAACAAACGTTTGTTTATTTTTTACCAGAAAACGGTTTACTTTTTAGCAATAACATACGGTACTTTATGGATACATTAGACTTGCTTGAAAGATTCATTGAAGATGAAGAACCAACGGTTAACTTATCACGCAGGATGATTAGGGATGCACAAAATCCATTTGATTATTACGATGATGACCAGCTTCATGCACGCTACAGATTTAGCAAAGCTGTTGTAGTAGAACTGTGCCAGCAACTATCCGATAGTTTCACAGAGCGAAGTCAATCCCTCTCACCAATGCTACAGTTGCTTGTTACCTTAAGATTCTATGCAACTGGACATTTTAAACTGAGTGATGGTGACTTGATTCAATGTCACCAAACGACTGTATGCCGTACAGTCAGGCCCGTAGCCAGCCGGGG
Source organism: Aplidium turbinatum (assembly GCF_918807975.1). NCBI lineage: Eukaryota > Metazoa > Chordata > Ascidiacea > Aplousobranchia > Polyclinidae > Aplidium > Aplidium turbinatum. Next base: position 26,094,350 of record NC_137475.1, on the reverse strand, counting down.
GCCAGGGGGGCTTTGCCCCCCTGGCAAAATCCAAACATTCTCGAGCAACAGCTACAGATATAATGACTTTGCCCATTTAAATTTTTTCGCCCCCTCCTAAAAAAATTTGGGCCCCCCTTGCTCTGCAGTCTGGCTACGGCCCTGCGTACAGTAAAAAAAGTTTCAGCGTATATTGTTGCAAGGAAAAACACATACATAAAGTTTCCATCATCGCCAGCAGAAATTCTAAATACCAAACAGAAGTTTTATGGTATTGCCTATTTTCCTTGTGTGATAGATGCAATTGGTGAAAACGCTGAAATTTTCTGGAACAGGAAAGGCTATTTCTCAATAAATACCCAGTGCATTGTTGATGCAAAATTACGCATTACAAATATTTTCGCATCATGGCCAGGAACTTCCACCGAACACACAACTTCACCGGAATCCTTTGAAATCCAGTTTGCAAAAATGCTTAAGTCAAGATCTGCCGCTGTTAAGTCGCCATTTTTGGCGACTTAAATTGGTGGCTCAAAACCTGAAATGAAACGAGTTTTAAGCTAAGCTTAAAGTAAGAATAGTTTCTGCAGCGCAAAACTCGGCTCAAGCCACTATTTAAGCCCGGCTTGCTTAAAACTAGTTTTGAGCTACCTTTCTGCATTCGACCCTTAGTAGTTTCGCGTACTTGTAGAGACTTTTTACGCAGGGTCAGTTTCCGAGAATTAAGTTTGTGAAAAGTGAAATTTTCGATAGTTGCTGAAGTGCTGTTGCCGGGAAATTAGTTCATCCATTAGGTGCCGCTAAATGGAGAACAGTCCTGAACTGCGTTGCTCAAACGCAAACCCTGGAAACCAAACCAGCGCGGCTTGATCTTGAGTCGGGTGCTTAACCAGTAACTACTAGCAATAACGGCTAAAGTGTTTTTTATCGAAATCTATCTCACGTGTATTGGTTGTCACAGTTTTATAATTGCACTAATTATACCCAATTCAATCGTCTCATTCAAGCTGTCTTTAGAAAAGTGCAAACCAAGGTAGATCCGAACAGCCCAGAACTCCACAAAAAGACTAAATTTTTACAGTGCAGTGATCCAATAAACTTAATTAAACCAAAACGCATTACAAGTGAAGCAATTAGAGAAAGAATTAGAGTGCAAGACAGATGGAAAAACCATTTAACAAAATAAAACTTGAAATTCGCGGGACATATTTAAGAGGATAGGCAGGCCGGCTATGTCAGTTGGTTATAGAAGGTAGGCCTATGGTGGAAGGAAAAAAGTGCAGATGAAGGAGACAAACTTAGGGAGATGACGTACAACAGTGGGCTGACTTACCAAGCACAGGGAAAAGAATAATGAAGGAACGTGACGTGTCGAGCAAATGACAGCCAACTTTCGGCTCGGAGACAGCACAATGATGAAACCAAGACATACCGTTTTTCTTTGCTTCATATTCAGCAAGCATCGCCTTCTTTTGTCTCGTAATGGTTTGCAATTCTTTCTGATTTTGGTCGCTGAGTGTGATTATAGTAGTCTGTCGCTTGTGGGTTTTTTTCGCCATATAGGACATATATTCATGCTGGATATATAATCACATTAGACGACAATGCATAAGTTAAAAGAGTAGGTTCTTTAGTGAAGCAAAAGCAGAGTAATTGCAATACATTGTTGTAAGTGATAGTCGTGTTTATAAATCTCACACGTAAGTCTGACGTTGAAGCAAATTTCTAACAACTTTAATAAGAGCTTTAGCATCTGCAGCTACCAAGTACCACAAATCTCACAACGAAGCCACACACGTGTGTGGTGAAAGCTCTCTTTACCAAAATTGAATTTACCGATTTAGTGTCATAGTGTCTAATTGTTTTTAAAATCATTCATCACACCACGCCTCCTTTTGGATAATAGGTAAAATCATAAGAAAATTTAATCTGAACTACAGTTCATATTATATGACAGAAGCATTTTGTGGATGGTAATGTATTAAAACTTACACTTTCCACTCTTGTCTGTTGGGCTTCAGTTTGCAAAAAATCATTTTCACGTCGTCTGTAATTTCGGGAATGGTCAAGGAACAATACAAATATTGGTCGGTTGTGTAATATTTTGCATAATTTTTTCAACTACTTTATCACAACTACTTAATTACTCTATTCACACTATCTGCGACGCAACTGAGCAAATTTAAAGCCATTAGCAAGTACCACAAAAAAATATGAGACTCATGTTGTCATCCTTCTCTCAGTGAGTCCCGGAAGCGTGCACACTGCACATAGTATAGGTGAATGACAACAAATAGAGACAGCAGCGTAAAACAGATCCAGGAGAGTTAAAGGAAAACTCTCAGCTCTAGGGCATCTAATCACTAGGGGATTCTGGATTTCGCACTGTGACCCCGAGTGTGTGTTCTCTTTTTAAAGAAAACAGCCCTCCCATCACGGACTGTAAAAAAACTTTTGCATGTAGCCTAAATGTGGAAGAGCTTACCAATGCTAAATGAGCTATTTTGGAACGACTAACACGGGAGCATGAAGTGATTGCAATCGTTCCACAGAATACACATTCCTTCGTCAAACTGAGGATCTGTAGTAGATATATTAGGCTATGGCTTGCTATTTACTAACATGGGCTTTTGCCAGTGAAGACCATTTTCCCAAGTCACAGCAAACATAACATCGCTCATTGCCCTGGTCCACCCAATCAAGGACAAGGTGATAGCAAATAAACCTGTTAAGACGTAGAATTTCCGAAAAACTGAGTACAACAGGTTTATAAATCTCATCGACACCAAGATCACTCAGCTAACAAACTTAGCTTCAGATAAGTTGAGAATGTCTTACAAATATACCGGAATGTTTTTCTTAATGCAGTATAGGAAGCCAAAATCAAGGTTTCAACTGTCATATAAACCTTCGACAAAGCCATTGAACTGACAGAATGCTTTGACATCAAATACAAACCACGCTACAAGCAATACACAGGAACACAAGAAATAGGCTCTACTCACTCAAGAAAAGCAGCTCACGGAATTTAACTGCCTTACACCTAAAGGATACAAATTTTTGTCCTCTTTTTTCTATCCTGATATAGTTTATTTGTCAAAGTTTTTATGTATTATATCTCAATAAGATGAACTAGTAGGCTATAAACCTAAAATTTCAAATAAAATTTGTTGATCAGGAAAAAATGAGAATAAAAGAAAAGCTTTGAGCAGCCTATTTATGACCATGGCCCATGATTAACACGTTTTGACATGTGGGTAAAAAAGAGTTAAATTTCATAAACATGTTGGAAGTTAGAGATGTTGCAAAAGGCTTCACTGCCTACTTTATGTAATGTTACATAAAATAAGTGTTCACTAAATCGGTTGAAGTTAAATAATAAATCATTTTTGAATACAATATCTCAAAAAAAATCCGAAAAGATACAATTTATCAACTTCTTTCTTCAAATGGCTGAGTTCTTCAGATAAGCCGTCAAATCTGCATAAAATAGATTAGTGTTATTGTAGGCTACAGTTCAGTTCACAAACAGCTTCAAACATACTAATCCTTAACCATGAAAAAAATTTATCCTCTTGTGTAAAAGAAACTTTCTTCTTCAAGCTAATCAAGTTCAATTCTAACATTCATTTGCAATAAAATGCTTAGCAAAATAAAATAGATTGTCACATATTTAATTGAACTAGCCTTCATAGAGGACCAGGCTTGATTTATTATACATTTGTAGTAATTTTGAACTTTTAAATAATCCACTTGATCACTCAGCAGTTAATATTCAAGAGCTTGCGTGATGCTCTGGGCTACGGCTGGATGACACACGATGAAGAAGAAGAATAATCAAGACAACACAAATGAGATAATAGTTATTGTAAATTTGTAGCCTTTTAGACTTCTATTCAATCAAATCGATTTGGGAAATTAATATTCAAGACAATGCCAATGAAGAGATTATTGAAAAATAAGTTGACATACAATTATAATTAATGCGTACATACAACATATGATACAATTTGAACAAAAAAAGAACAACTGAAGGTAAATAAAACAAAAAAAATTGTGCTACTTGAGAAATTTTATGATGAGCAAACTTTTGTCTTAGCATAAATAATTAAATATTGTATAGCAGAGTTATTACATATGATATGGGGCATGTGGTAGCAGTGGTTTGCTGCAGCAAATATCAATTCTGTGAATAACTTTAAGTATAAAATTTAACAAAATTCCAATACAATGCCTATTTAAATGACCGTTCTTAGTCTCTATGCTTTTCAATATTTATCCAGGTTTGTTGTTGAATATTGGTGGGTAGCTATTAATTATGTCTATTATCATGTCCTTTTACTAATGTTGTAGTCAAAATAAACGTGATCAACATTTGGATTTTAAACTGCATTATGACCTCAGCTTGCATCCGTTTTTTGTCATGATTCTGTTCATGAGGATCAAATATTTTCCATAATCAACATTGGACGATTGAAAGAAAGGCATGATATAGCAGGCAAATGAAAATAATATAAGAAGTAGCAAGGAAATAACGGCACAATAAAGGATGACACCAGTATAAAAAAGGAAGAAATGGCACAGTGAAATTTATCAATACCGTAAGTAATAATATAATTAACTGCAGACAGTGCACACCGTTTCGGCCTTCCGGCCTCCTCAGTACAGTAGGTACACTGGCAGGGTTGCAATTTTTTTTCTTGTCGAACGACCAAAAAATCTGCGTTTGTTTGTCGAATAGTAATACAATATGACGTCACAAGAGTCAGATAAGCGTTTGGTTGTGTGGATGTACGTCAGAGTCACTTACTTAAGTTTTTAATCGCACGCTGGTTTGAGTGATTGCAAAGGAGTATCAAGCGCTAAGTTGTGTACCTACTGGACGTGTACATTATTTGTTTTGCTCTAGAAAGAGAACTGTTGTAAAGGCGAAACTGAGGATCGCGAAACTGCAAACCGCAAAAGAAAAAATCCGTTAAGCTATACCGCTAGCATAACCTACTGCGAGATTATTTCATTTGCAAAAATCGCAGCCCTGTACAGTGTACACTGGTATGACCATGTAGATATATACCTCCAATCCTCCATGTGACATTTTCCCATTTGTGAAACCTAAGCTCCAAAAATGGTACTACTGCCAACCTTGCCATGAAGTGCTCAAACTGCAAGCAGTGAGCTTTATGCAATGCATAGCAAGGTGCCTCCAGTAAAGTGCTCAATCCTCGTAAGCCAACAACGTCCATATAATTATATGATATACTAATGAATACTAATATGAAACAGTCAACAGCTTGAAGTGGACATTTTTCTGGATTGGTTCGCAGAAACAGAAAGAATCTAATTAGACAATTTGAAATGTTTCAATGTATAGCCTATGGTCACAGCGGTAAACTATAATCTCTTTGTGGGAAAATTGTAACATAAGATTCTCGGATCCGTTCATCTGTATGCAATGACCGAAAGAAACACTCTTCTGAAAACGTCTATTCGAGAATTATATCTCTGTAAAAATAACCTCATCGAAATTGGAACGCAACACCGTACGCCACTAAAACTTGTCACTACTATACAAATTACTGAGATAAAGACGGAAATTTTGTCTAGCTGGCAAGCACTAAGCAAAACAGTTAAATATGCGACCAACTTTTCAAGCAACAATTTTAAAATGACGAGAATATATTGCAATATTTCAAACGCACGTAAGCAGCTTCTGTGACGTAATAATGATAAGCATTATGAAGCTATTCAAACACCTGTTTAATTTGGCTTACACCATATCTCGCAATTCAAGATTTAACGATTATGAAATGTTTCACAGGTGTGACAAAGGTGATGCAATCTTTGCTTATTTCTAGCAACAGTCCATGACGTAAGACGTCAGGTTCAGTAAACAACGGTTCTATGTGACGTTTGATTTAAAAATTGTCCGTAACAGCAAACTTGTTCAAAAGACTATATCGTCTCTAATAAGCTGAACTATCGTAAGTCCAAATTTTTCAAAATTGCGTTTTTGATTGATTTGGTATCTTTATAGACTACAGTTTATTTTGTTACAGCATCGTAACTCTATTTACTTTAGTTTTGATGATACAGAACGATGAACTATCGTAAATGAATGTACAGCAAACACAGCGTGAACTTTAAAATTCAATTTTCTCAAAACTGCATTTTTGGAGTTACGATAGTTCAGCTTATTAGAGACGATATATACGTCAAACCGTATACGATATCATGCTGACATCAGTGATATATTACTAGAGTGTCAAACAAATGATGCAGGAAATAATGCCACAGTGTATAATGTACAACTATATCCAATCAATATCACTTTCACACAACATTTCTTAAGTTGTTTGTCCTGCTATGTACCTCTCCCACAAGTTTTTTAAGCATGAATTAAGCTGAAGGTTGTGTACATTGTAAAAAAACAACGCTTGATAAACTTCTATGTGGTACAATTTTCGTCTGATATTGATCACAAAATCCGTTTTAGAGAGGCCGAGTGTCAAGTGCAAAATTTATGCTAACGATTTATTAGATTGTATATTTTGTATTGTAGCCTATTGTATTACAAATATCACATTGTGTTTTTTTCCTTTGCAATTGTTTTGTGCCATAATTTTCTGAGCAAGTATTTGCCAAAAATTATCACTACTTTGGTAAACAAATAGTTTTATCATGAATACAATAAAAACTATGTAATGTTGGCAAAGCATTGGTAAAGTCTTATCTTGATATGAATTTTTTGTATCGGCAAAAGTTATCCAATATCCACACTCCAAAATTGGCCGATATTTCCGAAGCTATATCAGGTGGACATGAAACTTAGCTTTCTTGCTTTCTCTTCATTTAATTTAACTTTCCAATTACTGAACAAAAGTCTGAGTATGACTAAAAAGAAATCTCAAATAACCAGCACAATAATATGCAGCAGCACTAAAATTCATCTAAGTAGCTTCTTGACATAGCATTTATGAAATAAAGTAAAGTATAAGAAAAAGAGGGGGTTGCACCTACAAAGTACAAATATCTGTCAGCTTGGCCCATGGCCATGAAGCAAGAGGAGGATCCACAAAGGATACAAACTGATTCATATAGGTTCAACAAGTGAAAACAAAAAGATCAGAAACCTCTCAAGCAACCAGCTGCATCAGCAACCACTTGGTTTGGTTGTTTTTGTACAAATAGTTAACACTAATGATTAAATAACCTTAGTAGAATACAAACCAACAAGTCAAAGCCAAAGTTTTAACCACTATAAGGAAAAATGGAAACAGTAGATGCTTAGGTTCTTGCATCATTATGATGTTACAACTGATGACAAGAAAAGGGCATGTTTGTTATCCTTGGTTAGCAAGTAATGTAGGCTTTAGTTTGGTGGAGAATCTTTTTGGTGACAAAAACGTATATATATACATGATAAGTCGTTAAACAAATTACAGATAAGTTGGCATTGCATTGCAAAGAAACCATTCAAGTTGCAGCAGCACACACCATAGTGTTTACAACTGTAAATTACCTGTGGGACAGTTTATAAAGAGAGCTTAACAGCTCAATAATGGATTTTTGATTAAGACATACACTTTTTAATTGACCAAATTCATTAAAATAGGCTTACCTAGAAATTCGAGCTACAAATTTTGCTTTTAAATTAAGCTACGTTTTAAACATGCTTTCTTTCATGACCACAGAATTTCAAAGATTTATTTGTTAAAGGTTTGTACAGTGTTACGGTACGTAATCTTTTGGTAAAATGTTAAAAAAATTCCAAGATCAACCACCTTCCTCGGTCACCCCACCTTGGATGCAACCTATTTCGTTCCCTGAACAATTCTTACCCCGATTTCGTCCCCGGAAATCGGAGTAGGCTATGAAGTGTTCTGGGGACGATATAGGTTGAATCTTTGGCTTAAAACATTTCTAACCCTGACGCCATTGCATAACACAAACAATTGTTGTGAAAATACAATTTCCAGCGCACTCTAGACAATGTTAATACTGTATCCCTTAGTTTCCATTTGAGCAGAAAATCTTTGGATTTTTACGTTGCTTCAACGATGGATGACATTGAATCAGCGTAACAAAGGTGAGTTCTTCGTTAAGAATGGATGGGTGTACCTACTTCTACACTAATCAGCGCACTTTAGTTCAAGTCTTACATCACAATGTCTGGCTTTGATCTCCGAGTAATATTGATAAGGCAAGGTTGGTTACAAAATTAGATTATACGAGTAGGCTAAGTTTTGGTATTACAGTAAGAAAGAAAACGCCCAGGAAAAATTCTATAAGTGAGAATGAATACGATGAACCTACTTGCTCTTCATCATTTTCGCTCACATGACACGCAAAAATAAACCTAAGGAAAAAAGCCTAGTGAAACGTTTGAAAAAGCCTAGTGAAACCCACGTGTTCCAGTAAAAAAAATAGATCGGCTTTGTTGTGTAAAGGTACAAATGTAAGTATAATACATCTACCATAAAACGCCGTCTTAGCGATGAATTTGGCCTCAAGGCACTTGAGTGAGCGCGCTACCACCCTTCTCATCACATGGTCATCTGTTGGACTGGTAATGCTGGGTCTACCACCCTTTTTTAAGTCCACTAAACTTCCATTTTGTTAAATTTAACAATTGCCTGATGGACTGCTGTGTTGCTGAACTTTAGTCTTTTGGATATTTTTCTTTCTGAGTACCCTTCTTCCTTTAATATAACAATTTTTGACCTCTCCACAGCTGATAATTCCTTTTTTTGCCCATTTTTTTCAGCAACAAATCTTGAAAAAGAGTTAACTTTTTATTTCTGAAAGAAATACAGACGAAATCGGTTAATAGTATACTGCTTAAACGTATCAATCGTTTATTTGAATCAAAACCAGAAATCCCAAACCAAATTCAATCTGATGTTAAGTAAAAACATCGGTTAAGCGCATACCGCTTAAAAGAATAAGTCGGATAAAAGCATCAGGATTTGCTTCTAGTTTACATACTTCATTCATTTAATCGTATAATTATACCGGTTAGGGAAAAGAGAATGTCTCTTTTTTGCTTCGCATAATTGTCTGCAATGTTCAAAGGCGAAATGAAGCAAAGGTGAGACAGACGCATGCGCTCAAAACAAAGACAAGTGTCTGTAATCCCAGGCCATAATCTTATCTAGACATCGCACTACAAAGAACCAATTTTCGCACAGCTGGGCTTCATTAAAACAGAAGAGCACACAAAAAGAATAATCACACTAAAGAAGTTTAAATGCTTTTGATGTCACCCGTCGGCGACTGGCCTTCCAAGAAATGGACATGGACAAATTATTTCGGCTTGAGAGTGAAGTGTTGGAAAGCATGTCCAAAAGTTTTTACCAGAAAACTTTGGAGAGTTTTTTTTAAAGTGCTGAAAAAAAGTAGCCTACTGTTGTGAAATGCAGTGCACAATTTCATTTGTACAGTCTCGTTCAGTTGAAGAACATTGCAAATTAATTATTTTACCAGACAGCGCAAAAGACTTGAAAAAAACTGTGCGATTTCAAAACAATGTGTGTGAGCCGTGTTTTTCTACCATATCACTATTTTCGTAGGCCACGTTCCATACTCAAAACTACACAGCTGGTACGAGCTAAAAATAGCACGCTTGAATCAAAAACTTCAACGGTCAAAGTTCGCGTTATGACGTCACAGAGATCGGTGAGATGAAAACAAGTCCGATTGCCGCAGTTTGCAGAAAAATGCTTTGATCATACCTGCTCAGCCAAGTCAGCAAAGCTGGTCTTTTTTGCATTGTTTCAACGTCTGCAGATAATAAATCAATGTAAAAAGGACCAGTTTTGCTGGATGGAACATACGGCATAGCGTTATGTAACATAAAACTAGTAAACTCTTTAAAGTTTAACCAGAATTGTAAACAGTTGTAGGAATCATCAGTTGTAATGTGCGTTGCAGACTAGTCAGCACAGGCATCTTCCCAACAATTACGCCCATTCACAATAAAGCTTTTTTTTAGTAAATTGGTTAAACGAATCAATCGTATATTCGTATCAAAACTTCTGGCAAATAGGTGATTCGATTAACCGATTTCGTCTGTAGCTCATTAATAATGGCTTAAACAGAAGGCTCTGTTACATAACACTGCAGAAATGGCATAAAACCCAATATAACATAACATTTAAAATGATTTCCATAGATTATTGTAAGAATCCAAAATTTTGACAGGCGGTCTTAAACTTTTGAGCGCAACTACATTTCGTCTCCTGAAAAGATCAAGAGACATTTTGAAATATTTCTGGCAACTACGATCAACGACTTCAGCTCTGTTGTATTTTTTTCTTGATCTTTTCAGGGTACGAAATGGGGGTGCGAAGTGTTCAGGGGACAAAAAAGGTTGCACTCACCTTCCTCTAGCCCAGGAGCATCTAACTCAAACACGCTGAGGTGCCAATGTCTATCTTATAACTTTATTAACCTATTCCTGTGTCAACGTTGATTTCTACCTTGACTTTTCATTTTCAAAGGCTCATTTCTCTTGCTCATTGCTTCTCTACACTAAGCTATAAAATGATAAAAATGCAAACTTCCAATGTACAGTATAATAATACGGAGATAAAACATTAATAATCCTACAATAGTAAACCAACTTAAGTAATTATTATTGTTTTATCTGCAATCTGCATAGCGACAGACAAAACAGAAAAGGGCTAGTTAAGAACATGTTTAACAAAGTCAAAGCCACCCACTGATCTGTATGCATGTTTAAACATGCTTATATTGCAACACATGTCACAGGGATATCAATGATATCCCTGGCATGTAGGGATGGGCAAAATAGAAGAATAAGCTATTCTAGAAATATTCTAGAATAATTTTTCGAATTTAGAATTTCGAATACCTATTCTAGAATAATTTTTTTAATGTCAGAAAATATCAAAAAGCTTTGTTTTTATTCTGGTTTTATTGAAGACACATAATGGAAAAGTGGCAACGACACGAAAAACAACAGTAACTGCCTAGGAGAGCAAGTCTTTGAGGCAGTGAAGAATGTTTAAAGCTTCTAAATACTCTCCAGTGAGCCGGAATCGCAGTTTTTATGCTGTTAATCCAGCACTCGAGAAGGATCTTTCTGAGGATGCAGAAGTGGCTAAATACTTCCTCGCATGATCAAACAACCGCGGGAACTTTTCTTGATTTTTGTTCCACCATTCAATTGCATCGCTGTATGGCACTTTTGCCTTAAGGTAGGATCGGTTTTCTTCGGCGACTCAAAGCTGTTCGTTGTCGTCGTTAGTTGATGCTGAAGTATTCGTCGCTTCAACACCGGAGCTCAATAGATCATCCATTTTATTGGATTGCTGCATTGTTGTGGAACTTACGACACTAGGTGTAGCAGTAGCCTCACCCAGAGTTGAATTGTGTTCCATTCGTACGATGAAAATAGATGCAAATCCACAGCACAACGGTCTTCCGACGTTTACAAACCGCACTGGTAAAGAGCTGGCTAGCCGTTTTCGCTAGAGCGACTAGCTATTGCTGAGCCGAATGTAATTGATCGGCGAAAAATCCATAAAAAAATTTGGTAGTCTGAAAAGTGGATATTTTAATTTCGGTTTGGGAAATTCGATTCGAAATGTCATTTCAATTCGAATAATTAGATATTCGGATTGCAACTATTCGAAATTCTATATTGCCCATCCCTACTGGCAGGTCATAAGAAAATGCTAGTTGTTGCCATTGCTTCTTTTATTGCATAGTGAATAAACAATGGAACAAAATTGACTGTGTAATAAATCTTAGTTTTTGACATATGAATTTTAGCAAGAGCATGAGTGCCATTTTCAAATACGCTACATGCCACATTTGACACACGTGCTACATGTCAAACCAGGGACAAAGCCACAAGGAGAGTTTGGGGGGAAATTGCCATCCCTAAATTTTATCTTGCCTGTCCAAAAATATATTTTTACACTACTGCCACATTTTAATACCATTGTAATTCATGTTGAATGATATGTGCCATCTAACAGTTACTTTTTTTACTCAAAATGTCCTTTCTAACTAAGTCAATGATCTCACCTATGATGTACCGTACAAGGTGCATTTTATCTCACACCTCATACACTGAAATAGAGGTCAATTAATTGTAAGCTAGTTGAGTAAGCAACGAGTTTACTTAGTACAATCGCATTATTTTCTTAACTTTTAAGATGCACATAAAAATTCCAACATCTCAAATCTACCCCTGAAACCCCACATACTCATTTTCCGCAAACTTGATTTTAAAAGAGACAGTGACAATAGGCCAATATACCCATCCCTTTGATTATTTAAAGGCACTCACGGCCCACAACTCACCCGTTGCCACAGTGATGTACGCGTATACAAAAAATATTGACGCCGTCAGCGTAAACGCAAACGTTCGAAAAACCATACGCTGTATGCGTCAACGTAACGTGTAAAAAAAGTTGGCAGCGTCAGCATTTGCGCATACACTAGCGTAAACTCATTTTCTTTGCTAGGTGCCAAATATTCACACGGTGTAAACTACTCGAAACAAATAAGTTTTACTTTGAATTTCCACGAAGAAACACAAGCATCTGAAAGTGTTCATCTGACATTTTGCTGTGTTTTGGTTTCAATATGTCTTTGCCCATTGAAAACATTCTTTCAACTGCAGCGCTGGAAGGTATTGGCGTGTTGTAACGAAAAAAATACATTAAGAAGTATGCCTTGACTCTATGCGCTAAAAAAACGCAAAAACTTTGTAGCCTCAAGCGCAAACTATCCAAAAAAATGTGGCCGCAAGCGTAAGCGCAAATAAAAAGTCTATGCCGCAAGTCTACGAAGTAGAATTTGTTGCGTATACGTACATCTCTGCGTTGCCGATGCATCAGGATTTGTTCTCTCAATAGACTACAAGTTGGCCTACTGAACCCCATGCTACTAGCACCTTCAGCATCCTCATTCCTACGTCTACTCTCGCAACCTTCTATAGATCTCGACTTTTTCCTCATGTATGACAAAATAGAATTAGCTTTCTGTTTGCCAACACAAATAAGTGCGAAAACAACAACTAGCACGAAAATAGTTTGAAACAAAACACTAATTTTGTAAACAGTAAATTTGATGTGGACGTTTTTCCTATTTACAAAGTCCCAGACGCCTTCGTCTCTCTGCTCAAATTTTGTATACAGTTTCACATGTCCGTTTGATTCGGCATTGACGTACGGTACATCCGTATGTTCACCAGATATTTGACCATGAGAACTTCTGAACTTTAAAAGTGCCATCAAAGACAATATCATGGAGTGTTCTTTTTGTAGGCTACAGATAGAAAATTCTTGGCTGACTCATTTAAATTTTTACGCAAAGGCAAATCTCAATTTGACACCAAAATTCAGGAAGCAGTGTTAATCAAACGCTACAACCCAAATTTAAACAAACAATTAACTTATTTGCTGGAGGCGAGTCTATTCTCCTCAACATTTACTTGATGTAGGTATCACGCTCCCTGTGGTGCAAATTTTTTGTAGTTATTCATGTAGTTGCCTTTTCCTAAAGTAATTTTTCCTTCAAGAAGTTGAAGTTTATTGCATTTTTATAAATGTTTTCAGGTTCCTAATGAGGGCTTAAGTTAAACCGAAAACGTTTGACTGTTAAAACTATTTGTAAATATAGGCCTATGTAAAATATATTATTATAATGTTCAGCCCTGTTGTATTGTTGTGTCTTATTCATATCTAACCTGTAAGCAAAAGTTATTAATGGGGAACATACAAAAACTTCTTTGGTGGCAGGTTTGGGGGGGCTTGAGCCCCCTTAGCCCCATGCTGGGTGTGCTACAGTCTCAAACGATTTTCCTATGGCAGCCATTTGAATTTTGGGTGCTACCCTCGTTTTTGACTTGGGGTTGTAGCGAATAGCAATTTCAGCCATTTTCAGAGCCCCATAACTTTTATTGCAATGGTGGTAGAAGACTAAAAATTGCTGTGCTAGTTCATTATAAACTATACTACACAATTCAATAGTAAAAAACAACATCTCTTGATGCATAAGTGTTAGGTGGGTCATCAAAATCCTGCTTTTTTGCCATATAAGTTTTTTTTTTCAATTTTCAAATGCTTCTAGACCAGTGCTACTCAAACTTTTTTATGCCGTGTACCGGCTGAGCACCTTCCATCACTTGGCGTCCCGGTCAATTTGCGAAAAAAGGCAAGAGCAAAGTCATTATTACTTTTGTAACAAATACACAAAAAAAAACAAGTAAAAAACACTTTTATTAATGGTCTTTCGAAGTTTGATGCGAAGTGTGCGCTTGCTTATTTGCAACCAGCTTATCCAATTGCGGTTCAATGGAAGACAATACTACTCGAAGAAGAGTTTCTGTGTTTTCCCTTTAAACAGCTCATAATAGAAAAGCCGTTTTCACATAGATATGTAGAAGGGAATGGAAGCAGTGTTTTAATAGCCATGGTACACAGTCTCGGATATTCTGCTTTTATTTTGACCCAGAAGCTTGCAAGGGAGTTTGATTCAAAAGATTTTCGCAAACCTTCATCAGCAGATAGATCCAATAATAATTTATCTTTTAAATCGACACTTATATTTAACTCTTCTACGTTTACAGTTGGTGCAAATGCAAAGCTGAAACTGTACTTTTTATAGGCTAATATGAGCTAACAGCTAACTCACTTTCTAAAAAAGAACAAGGTTTATAGCTTCAACAAATCTATGTAAAAAACATGCTCACTCACTACAATCATCTGATATTTTGAAGTCAGAGTGTGGCCGATCGATTGAGCCTCTCACTTCTCTACTCGTTATTGGACGCTGCAGGTATAGTTAAGCACGTGGACACAGCACAAACACACAAAAAGGATGATCATCTTGCATCGAACATTGCGATACATTGTTGAAATAATGGATAACAATTACGAAATAACATTTCTTTCTGGAAGTCGTCGTAGGAGCGGGCTACCAAACAGTCTATAGCTTTGAAAGCAGATTGAACATTATCGTTGCCTAAAAATTATTATATAGACGTTCTGATCAACATAAAACAAATTACTCAATTTACAATTTCTCCTAACTGACCGCGTACCAGCAGCCAAGTGCTCGCGTACCGGCACCGGTACGCGTACCGGCGTTTGAGTAGCACTGTTCTAGACCACCCAAACCAATCAAAATATTTCTCTAAAACTTAATTTTTTGTAATACTTGGAAACTTTTCTTCTGCCAACTAGAATTTAGGAGTTGTGGTGCCATTAACAGAGATCTTATGGGGATCTGAAAACCCTATCAGGCAGAAATGGCCTTTTTTATCCCTATGTTTTGAGCCCCAAATGACCGCGTGGGCATTTTATGGCCGTGCTGAAATTTATACCAGACAAACACATACATTTATTCTTTCATTTCATGAAATAAAACCTTTGATTATCAAACTCCTTCACTATAAATTTTATGTTTTTAAAATGTAACATTTTGGTCATTTTTGGCAAATAATCTCAAGTCCGCAATGTAGGTCAGAGAAAATTCAACAATAATTTATCATCAAAACAGTGAAAATAAGTAGGTTCTATGCTTAGTGATCATAAACATTGGAATGCTGACATTGTTGACCATTAATTTATGTTCAAAATGATGCTTTCACCTCTTCTCACCCATGAAAAAGCACCCATCTGCAATCAATAAGCTTTTATGTAGTGATAAAACTGTAGGAAAATGATCTATCCGTTTTCAAAAAATAAATTGTTTTCAGTTTGAACTATAATTCTGCATTATGTAAATTGTAAAATGCATAGCTCAATAATTAGGTTTAAGAGAAATGTTTTGATTGGTTTGGGTGGTAGAACCATTTGAAAATTGAAAAAACACTTACACGGGGCAAAAAAGCAGCATTTTGATGACCCACCTAACACTTACCCATCAAGAGATGTTGTTTTTACTATTGAATGGTGTAGTATAGTTTATAATGAACTAGCACAGCAATTTTTAGTCTTCTAACACAATTACAACAAAAGTTACGAAGCTCTAAAAATAGCTAAAATTGCTATTTGCTACCCCCCCCCAAGTCAAAAACGAGGGTAGCACTCGAAATTCAAATGGCCACCATAGGAAATACGTTTGAGATATTAATCTAAAACTTAGGATTCTTTCGTTTGGTAGCCTAACTAAGGCATAGTATGACAACTTTTTAGCAAAATCAAGAGGTGCCATATATATACAAGATATCTTCATATTGCCTGGTTTGATATGGAATGAATCTTAATAAATTGAAATTGAGCCAGCAAAGTGAGAAAAAAATAAATACGGAAAAAAAATCACAATTTTTTATTTTGAGAGGGACACATGACGAAGTGCCTCCCTGGATTTGCTATGTTGCCAGATAGGGAATTCTGCCCAAATTTGAGAAAAGTTTAAATTTGTTGGACAAAAACTTGTGATTTGGGAAATTTGGAAGTCCTGGCAGCAAATAAAACCCTAACTTTAACCCTAACACAGGCAACACCTGCCACAAAACAATGCTTTTTGATTGCAACCATTGTCGTAAATACATTACAGCCACTTTGTTAGTTAAATTCATCCTTGCCCAGGTAAGTGCACTTTAAACTATGAACACTTTCAAATTTTATTTTCACTAAAAAGCAAATGATAATTACCGGTATCAATTAAAATCAAAATACCGATAGCCTACCATACGGTACTGTACCTATTATGCTACGCAATTAATACATACTCTTTTTGCAATAGCGTCTCTCGTTCCGATGGCTGTAAGAGCTTATCACTTTGAGAAGCAGATTGTGGTTGTTCTTTATTCGCCTTTTTTCCTTTAGCTTTCCCTTTCTTTTTAGGAGGCATGATTTAAAAGATCTGAAAATGATACCGTAATCTCAACATTCACCTACGCAAACGTGATAACAATAAATTCTAAAACCAAATTTTCTTCAACAATTTTTTCAAGACTTCCTTGTTTGTGTGTAGGCCTATCTATGCTGTATGCACTGCGGTACATTGGTTTACATTGCTATTTTTGGGAACCAAATATAAACTCCCTGCTTGAATGACTTCTAGAATAGAAATTCTATCAGAGGAATCTGTTGCTTCAGATCAGCAAAAATCGGTTTCTATGGCTACTCGAAACTGCACTCTAGCGGCAAATTTGAAAAAAGGGAAGATTTTTTAGTATTTTTCAGTATTTCCTTTGAGATTGTTAACAGTTGTTCTTTTTCAGTATATAAGCACTAAAACTTTTGTAAAATTTCATTGAAACTTTCACAATCTAAAGCTACTGCTATGAAAAAGGAGAAAGTTAAAATATGGAATAGCAAATGTTTATGACCAAATTTAAGTCAACCATGTATTTATTAAAATTACACTGCTAAGAGAAGATCCGTGTTTGGCTGCGGCTGGATTTCCAACGTATGTTTTGGTGGTTGCTCATGATGTTGATGGTGGTTTAAAAGCTGCTAGTAGATATCATTTTCAGAGGAAACATGAAAATGAAAGTTTTCGAAACTGCAACTGGTGATATTTGGAATGTTGGAACATTTCTTGTGAGGCAAGTAGCCTAGCAGATAATGGTAATGTACAAATTCGCAAAATTTATGATCTTGCTGAAATTGGCGTTAAATCATTCAATGTTGGACAATTAACCATTGTTGAAGCTGATGATTTCACCTCTACTTTCACTAAATGTTTATTATAATTTATTAATAGTTGTAGGCTACTGATGAGTTCTTTATGAACGAAAACCGGTTCTGCAACAAATAAATTGAAGGAATGAAATAGTAATGCTGTGTGGGAGATAGCTCGTCGTCGATGGTATAACCTAAAGATTGACTTCGAGCAAAAACTTTAAAGTTTTATGTCATTTAATGATTCGTTGAAGTTTTAGATTTGTGATCGCCCATAGAGGAAGTGCCTTATATAGTGCTTGTTCCTTCCTATGACTTTAGCATCTTTTCAATAAAAAGATTTTTCAGTTTTATTCTTTTGTGATGTGAGATTTGAATTCAGCTCAGTTTGTTTTTGTTCTTGATCTTATTCTTCAATTGCATTACCTGAACCATGCATCGACGCCTCGGATGAATAATTAAACCAAGTAATCCTATGATAGCCTATGTTGTGTGAATGAACGATTGTTTTTGCCCTTTCCCCTGTCGTTAAATTGTTTCAGATGAGTTTGTCATTAGACAAGCAAAACAAAGTACCGTAACCTTAGCGAGTTTAACATAATGTACTACTAGGCCTACTACATAAGCCTACCAAACAAAATATATTACATAATGGCTCAAACGTTTTAGACACGTAGCCTACGTGTGTCCTCATCAGGAATTAAATCTGAAATACTATAGCCTACATAAAATGAAAAATCGTAAGATAAATTTGACTTTGCACCATAGCTAACTGTAATGGCACTCTGGACTGAAAAGCACAAACTGAACGAGTTTGTTTTTGCTTACCAGGTTCCCGCTTTCCAAAAATTCTATCAGTTATATTATTATTATTATTTATTTGTAGGCTATAAGACAAGACAAGCAGTAGCGTATTTAGGGGGGAAGATAAAGGGCGATGCCCCCCTCCTAATGCTCAGGTAAAACAATACAAATTTTGCAAAAAAAAAAAGTTGTAGCGCAAGACATAATTGCTTGGATGATTCATCCTAGCGCGGGGGGGGGGGGGTTATAGCCTATTCTTTTTGCAATGTAATTTGTCAATAGTATTCTGAGTTTCCAAATCAACTTCTAGTTTAATCTTGCCAGGGATGGAGGAACCACGTGGGCCTGGGCTCACCTACTTTATTTTCTGGGTGGGCCTGGCCCACCCACTTTTGAAAGACAAATTTCTTTAAAAAGGTAGCGAAAACGGCAAATCAGAGAGGGAGTTGCAAAAAAGGTCTTCACTCATTTGATAGCTCAATGATGAAATCCAATCTTCAAACTTTTCTGCTGAGTCCATTATTGATGTGCAGCACGTGTGGGTGTGGTTGCGTGCAGGGCCGGATTAAGGGTAGGCTACTGTAGGCCTAAGGCTATTTACTAAAGAAGGGCCTATTTTTGCAAATCAAGCTATAAAAAGTAATAAAAGTAGGCTACATAGGCTACATGAAAAATTGAAATTATTTATTGCAAAGTAACATAGCCTAAACATAATAAAAAAATGGCTAATGATGGTGCATAGCCTAATTGGTTTCGGAAAGAAACACAATTTTTATTGTCAAATTTGAATTAAGCAGATGGAAAAGATTTTGGAAAGAAAGAAATGAATAGTAGGTAGCCTACCTATGGCAATACTTAACCTAATGACACTCTAAACCAGGGGTTTTCAACCTTTTTCCACCGCTACCCCCTCAGAGCAATCAACGTAGTCTCGCGCCTCCCATAAAAATATTCAACAAGAGCATATTCAATGCAAAAATTTAACCAAATTTGATTCATGCCGACATCCAGTTGTGTTTAGTTTTGCTGTTCCAACGTAAACTTCTCAAACAAAAAAAGTTTTTTGCAATGTTATCACGGCTTTTATTTCATTTCCTCCGATTGTTATTTCCATTTTCTATCAAGCTTAGCTAAATAATAGGAGAAAAAATAATGAGAATAATCTACATTGTCGCACTTTCACCGGTTGAATTTATAGCAATCTTTTAAGGATTCATTTAAATCAATTGCAGTGAGATGGTTATTTTGGTGCTGCATATTTTTTAACTATACGGTATTAAGTTTGTCAATGCGTGCACTTGTTGCTGAAAGAACTTTCAAACGAAATAGCCGACACTAATTTTTTTCAGTGCAATTGAAAACGATACTGAGAAATCTATATTTTGCATAGGATTCTACATAATTTTGCTTTTTTCCCATAGCGTTGTTACTGGTTAACTTTAATCTGCACAAAACAACGTACAAGAACTTGGTGAAAAATATCGAATGCTTTCCTATAGTTAAAGCCTTTGCAACGTCTGAAAGCTTAAACGATATAATCATATAATAACCTCAAGTAGAGGAATGGGCGATTGCGAAAAAACACAGTTTTTAATCTTTCCTGGCAAAAAAGAATTGAAAACATTGGAAGCGCCTCGCGAACCTCCGAAAAACGGCTCGCGACCCCCAGGTTGAAAAGTCCTGCTCTAAACTCAATTTCGGTAAAAGTAGCGCCTATGTGGTTTTGGAGATGGGCTCTTTATATGTATTGACTCAACTCGGTCACTCGTTTTTAAGCAAAAACTGTAGCCTACTGGATCTGTATCACTATCAGCCTTACTAAAATTGAGGGCCAAGTTTTTCCAGGGCCTAAGGCTATAGCCTTATTAGCCTAATGGTTAACCCGGCCCTGATTGCGTGTGACTGGTGGAGCAATCTATCAATTAATATAATTATTCACTATGGTTAGAACAGTGATGTCATTACATATGCACGTATAGCTACTGTAGGCTATAATGCTGCATATTATTACTCCCAGGTGGTATTATAACTGTGTGTGTATTGTTGCCTTTTTATTTGTGTGTACACTGCACATCGCCACATTTTGACTGCGCTATAAAGCAAGTCAACAATTTTGTAAATTTTTTTGACCAAAACCGGCCCAAAAATGGAAAATTTTGCTTGTTGGCACGAAAGGCTATTATGAAAACGCACTGTGTAAACCAAGGGTAGGCAATCTTTTTCTAACAGCGGGCCAAAGCCAAACTTGACATGGTCTAGGCGGGCCGCAGCCTATTAATACCAGTTTTGATAGATTCAGAGGCATTATTTCAAGGCGTTGACGTAGCCTAATGCCTTCAGAATATCGGCTAGTAATATCCTTGACGGGAATCTGCTGAACAAATTCTTAAACATCAAAATCTTTATCTACTGCACGCACAAATACTGCCAGCTCAGCAGTAGGCTTATCTGTCGTGACTGTGCTCTCATCCATTGCGAAGAACTGTAAATATATAGCCTACAATAATTTTTTGCTAGATGTTACGTTCTCCGATATATCTTCTTTTCGTCGAGTTACGGTTCTTGTTGAAAGACTTAGGCCTATAGCCTATCAGAAAAGTAGTTTGTTTTTTTTTCTCTGGACATATGTTTTCAATAACATTCATCTTACACTTTTTCCCAAATTCTCCATCACTATACGATTTCTTGTCTTTTGCTATTGTCCTATTGATTGTGCTACCTTGCAGCTAGCAAAAGATTCTTCTGATTCATTGGGTTTCCTTTCCTTTGCAGCAGAAAAATTTGTTGTTTTAAAGCTATTTTTGAGTAGATTCACTTTGCCGTTCCTTGTTTGACCCATTAACTTGGAAAAGTTAGCCTAATATGTTTTGTATCATAATGGTGCTTTATGTTGAGTTCTTTGTTTATACAAACAGAAACGCTGCAAATCAAAGACGTGGGCCTACTAAACTGATTAATGAAAGGTAGCCTACTTGTTCTTTCATTCGATTATAGGCCTACCGTAGCCTACGGTAATAAACCACTGGCCTGGCCACATATTATCATAGTTTGAAAGCGGCGGGCCGGATGATCTCTCATGGCGGCCATAGGTTTGCCGACTCCTGGTGTGAACGATTTCAAATATTAGGAATGCAACAATGTTATGGGGGGTCTGGCAGTGCCGGATTAACCATTAGGCAAAGTAGGCACGTGCCTACAAGGCCAGTCAAAAATCCAGGCCACTTTAAAAAAATGTATTCATGTTTTCAAAATAATTATTTTTTTAAATTAATAAGTAGGCCTATTCATTTTAATAGCTCTGTTTTTCCAGATGAATGAAAGGTTGCAAAAACCGTAATTTCGCAAAAATGGCAAAAATTTTCCATAGACTAGTTTTATAGTGCAATTGAAGCTGTGACTTGTGAACTGTTTCTTATCGGACGTTTTATGCTTCTAAGAAGGAAAAAATTAAGTTGTTAGTTGATTATTGATATGAACTTTCTAGCCTAATGTTGTGATTTAGCGCAGGGTGGTCTAACCCAAACACAATGCAAAAATCGTAATTTCGCAAAAATCGCAAAATTTTTCCATAGACTAGTTTTATAGTGCAATTGAAGCTGTGACTTGTGAACCGTTTCTTATCGGGCGTTTTATGCTTCTAAGAAGAAAAAATGTAAGTTGTTAGTTGATTATTGATATGAACTTTCTAGCCTAATGTTGTGATTTAGAGCAGGGTGGTCTAACCCAAACGCGGGTCACATGCGGCCCGCGGACATATTTTGTGCTGCCCACAGAGCACTTTTGATGCACAAGAAACCATTGGGTACCACAAGTTTCAAAGTGCTCTCCAAGAAATCTCTGGGGATGCTACTCAGAATGGCAGCACACGAAATGAAGCAGGTGCATTGGCCAAACACATGAACACCCTTGAAGTTGCCCTATTGTGCATACTTTGGAACAATATTTATATTTTGCAGCGCTTCAATACTAGTAGCAAGTTGCTTCAAAGTTCCACTATAGAACTGACACTAGCCATTGGTCTGCTGAAGCTTGGATAAATTCTTGGAGTAGTGCAGAGAGAATTTTGACTGTTATGAGCAGCAGGCACGTGATCGCTGTGGCAGCAGCATATATAAATCTGAAAGTCGGCAAGCACCAAAGCGGCAGAAGCATGTCAGTGATGGAGCTGCTACAGGTGATGTGGAAGAAATGTCGGGCCAGCAAAAATTTACAATCAACACGTTTTATGTGATCATGGACCAACTGAAGAGTGCACCACAGAAACGTATCGATGCATATTCCATAGTGCTGCAGAGGTTTGGAGTTTTGACTGAGTACGACTCCATGTCTGTTGAAGACATCGATGTTGCTGTTGCAGGTCTGGTTGGTGTGTATTCAAAGGACCTGTCTTCCGACTTCCCATCAGAATTTCGTCAGTTTACAGTATGTGCTGGTATAAAGAGCAAAGACGCGATGAAACAACAGCAACAGGAAGTGCCCAGAAGATGTTTAAAATGCTGCACACTACTGGTGGTTATAATGCATTTCCGAACACTGAAATAGCACTTAGAATGTACTTGTCTCTAATGGCTACGAATTGCTCGGGGGAACGCTCGTTTTCACAACTGAAACGAATTAAAAACGTTAAACGATCAACAACGTCTTAATACACTGACACTTTTGTGTATTGAAAGCGATCTACCTACTCCGTAAGATTGACCTCCAAAAACTAGTTAACAAGTTTTCAATCGCAAAAACGCGCAAAGGTGCTATTTAATTAGGCATATGACCAAGTTTTTGCACGGTACGGTACCCTGTGTTATAGTTGCAACAACGATCTTTGTGACAATGATTTGGCAACACTGATAATTCTAATTTTTTAGTTGGCAACCCTGATTTTCGGGCCACTTATAAAATGTGCCTACAGGCCAGCAGACTCTTAATCCGGCACCTCTGGGCCCACCTACTTTTAAAATGGTTCCTCCATCCCTGTCTTGAACAGGCCTACAATTAACCTAAGTTAAAAATATTTAATTAAGCAAGCAATCACTAGTATAGCCTACACTACATACATGCCTTTAACCACAGACATAATTATACAACCAAGCAACCACACGGCATTTAACATAATCCATTAAAATTGAACATAAACTATTCATTTTCATTGTACAGTAGATATGATAAGCAGTTATTTTTTTTTTGTTACCTGGTAAGGACTAACGTGTATGGCCGTAAACGTTTGTAGCTTATAGTTTATGTTCAATTTTAACGGATTATGTTAAATGCCGTGTGGTTGCTTGGTTGTATATGTCTGTGGTTGAAGAAAGTGACCTCTTTACCAAAATTGTATTGCATGCCTTTATTTCTGCAATGATGAATGTTAGAAGCTGGGCAACTGTGTTAGAAGACCTAAGGGGCGATAATAGGCTTTTTCCCCAATGTTTTGGGAGTTCCAGCTGAAACTGCGGAGATCTGACTACCCTATGAGACCACTGCGCGGTTGACTGACACAATGTCTTGCCCCCCCCCCCCCCCCTAACAAACTTTTTGTTTTTTGTTTGTTTTGTTTTATTATCTTTATCCTGCATTGCGGGAAAGCGGACTTGAGCGCTATGCATCGGTGTACGCCTTCCGACGTACACCTGACCCACGCTGCAGCCGACTGCAATGTCTGTTTCCGGTTGTCTGCTCTACTTATGACTTAAATTTGGTACTACCCATTACTCGAAATCGATCACCGGGTAGAGGCAATTAACGTAAAGTTTCTTGCCCAGAGAAACAACAGCAAGTGCGGGCTCTCGACTGCGAGTCCAACGCGCTAACCACTCGGCCAATGCGCTAACTTTCTAAATACGGCACTGAAGACAGAAATGGCCATATTTAAATCACACAAAAAAATACAAATACAAAAATAATTGAAATGAAATTACAAGCTCATTTTGTTCAAATAACAAACCAGTGGGCTAAGATTTAACTTTACTAAAAGAGATGCTTCGGTTTTTGCTTTCTTATTATATGGCCGAGAAATTTATATTGTCTAGCTTTAATATTTTCAATAGAGATCTGGTTTGGTTCACTTGTTGTAAAATTTTTTTTGTTTGTATTCTTTGCGAGCCATGAAATAGCCTAGTTGCATTCTACGGAAACACCACATCTCAAAATCATTAAATTTTTCAGCCATTTTTGTTGAAAGATACCAGGTTTCAGAGTTGTATTAAATGACAGGATAGCCTAGGCCTAAATGCATTGCAAACGCTGTACACAACCATACAATGTAGGCTAATATAAACGGCAAATCTACGAGTCCATGAAGCACTAGTCAGAATGCGATTAGGCATTCTTCCAAAAATTCGTTGCTTAGCCTACAATTTCCTAAACTTCTAAGCGAAACGCAGCGCGCGTGACGTCAGACGTCAGAAGCATGTGACGTCGGAGGCAGTTCCGGCGCTACATTTGTTGGAAGCTTGTATTTGCTTGAGCTGTTTTTATGTTAAGATCTGTTTCATTTCTCGCATCCCAATTCACTACAGTACCGAGGTATTTAAATTTTTGGAACGGTTTAAAAATCGTTCCATTAACTGATAAATTACAAATAGGAGTTTCGGCTTCTTTTTGTTATTATTATTTATTTGCGTTAGACAAAGCTGTCCATATCCAAACCAAAACAACGAAATAATACACAAACTGCAAATGCACAAAGCTCACAGTGAGCCACTTTGGAATTTGGATGTCGTCAGTTTAAGAGCTCACTAAAAATCTAACTTACTGTTACAAATTAACATAGAGTAGCCTATAGCCTATGGCCCTTCCCCAATAAGACCCACCATTTTGATTTTGTCGCAAATTGATCATGAAATGAAAAAAGCGGCTACCAATGTGTATTTTATTGTGTTTTAGCATCTTTAAAGTACTTATTTAGAATAATTTTAATAACATTGATGACCACAGTTTTAAAATTATAGTTAATTTGCTAATTACTGCTGTGTGGGCCTTAAAACGGCACCATTGCCTTAATAAGGCCAGCCTTCTCAACTCAATTTTTTTGCCATTGTCACGATTTCTTTCTATCTCTTACCAGGAAAGAGACTTGGAAAGGATCAATGACGTAGTTTAATGAGATATCACCGAAAAGCAGTCAATTAAATGATCGGATAGTTCTACTAGTGAAATGATAATGAAAATTCTTGAAGGACTTTAACGAATGGTTCAGCACTTCCAGCAACTATTCAAAGTAATAGTAGCCTAACAGTGAACAGCAATAAATTCCAACGCTTACAACTATTAATCGAGTTTAACGTAATCCATTCACAGCTTCTCATACGATTCTAATTTCAATCAGAAATTACATTAGCATCAACTTTGGTTTACTCGTATTCAATAACTTCAACTCTCGATCAACAATAATCTTTGCGTCTATTACCAACTACCACTACTACAATAATAATCTCTCAAAATGATCATAATAATACACCACTATTATAGCAGGTTGTTTGGTCTAGTAACTTCGAGAAGGTTATGTAATGTTACATCATAAGAACTCATTGTTCTGTCAAGTTTTAGTACTAGTAAACATCTTTGTGACGTCATAAAACCTTACATCTGGTAAAATGTGAGAAGCAAGCTAAAGAAGCTTCCAGATATTCACGTAGCAGTAGAATGTTCTGGAAATACGTCACATAATAAAGACTTCGCAATCAGAGGTTACTACAGGACAGTACCTAACCGATAATAACATGTAGCATAAGAGTTTCACAATCAAAACACCAAGTTCGGTCAAGATACAAAGCGGCCTTGCACATTGATTGTGACAGCCATAAATTGCCGAAAAAAACATTACACAACATCAAAACATTGAAAAATCCCGAGAACAATTTATTTACATAGTTTATTGCAAAAAGAAATGTTAGAATTCACGGAGTGAGTTCAAGAAAAATCTTTTCAAATCAATCGTAAGTTTGTGCAAACAAGGTTTTTTGTCAATCACAAAGTTAAATAACTATCTTCAAAGAAATTTTCAACAATAAAACATTTACATATCACAATCAAGGCATACAAATTCATCATCATCTTTTGTTAAACCAGCACAGTCTTCATGGTTGCCTACCATATTTTACAACTTTCACATTGCCTCATTTCGGAGACAGTATTTTCTGAATATGCTGGGCAATACCAATCTCTTACACTTGGACGTCTTTGCATATTTACTGTTTTTCACTTTCGTTTTGCCTTTTTTCTCTCTTTTAAATTAGAGTCAAACAGAGACTTCGATACAGTTGTTGCTCGATAATTAATGCTCCTTTTTCTTTACTCCCGCTTCTTGTTTAGGGTATTTGCTGACGGTGTAGCCATAATGCTATGAAATGGTCAGAGGTGGGCACCCGCTACTTTTAAAGTAGCGCGCTACCCGCTACCGCTACTTGGGCCAAAGTAGCGCGCGCTACCGCTACTCGCTACCAATTTACAAAAGTAGCGCGCTACCTGCTACCGCTACTCGGGCCAAAGTAGCGCGCGCTACCGCTACTTCTTCCGCTACTTTTGTCTAAAATGACACTAGGAAACACTCAAGTCCCTAGTGACGCAAAAATGACCTTGAAAACGAATGCTATCATTCGTTTACGCTGTCATTTTAACGTCGTTATAGAAAACACATTCTAAGGGAAATTTATTGTTACGCATCTTTCAAAAACACGAGCATTTCAAAATGAGAGCCACTAAGTCCTGCCCGCTTTCGCTTAAGCACATCTTTTCCAACAGAGAAAAGTCTCTCCACCGCAGCACTGGAAGGAATGGGGGTGTATTGTATTTAATGAACTGATATGTTTAACTCTGTATTCGAAAAGCTCAAGGACTTGCTCTTGTCCGAAAAAAAGGCGTCCACAATTGCTGCTTCCTTCTGCACCGACGTTTCACGGGATGACGCAAACACTCCAAAAAATACATCCTTGGAGTCATGACTGGTGTTGGTGTCACTCTTCTCGGTATCAACCTGGCTTGATGTCTTCCGCAACAGTCGAATTACATCTGTCTTGACTTTTTCTCACAGTGCGTCAGCATCATCCATGGAAACGTAGAGCAGAAATTGTAACCACGACGTCTTAAAGGAGGGATGAAGACATGATGCCATAACGCATTTCACGTTGTTGAAGCACTTGTTGAATCGTTTCTTCACCCCTTCAAGGACTTTCACTTTCAACTCCTCACAGGTCACAAGATCACTGATCTCGGTCAACTTCTTCTCGCAAATTGTAATGGTTGGAAGCAAGACTCCGTAATATGCCTTGGACTCGCCCTGAAGAATGTCTAAAGCCTGGCAGATAGGCTTCATCACACGGAGATATTCGCCGAAGAAGTTGACGTCAGCTAGAAAATACCGAAACTTTGCAACCAAGCCGATTATATAGCTGCTTGACCACGCCAGTATTGCAAAAAAAAACAAGCATTTTTTCAATTTAAATTAAAAAGTAGCGGGTAGCGGGAGTGCGACTGAAAAAAAGTAGCGCCTGTCCCGCTACCGCTACTTTGGAAAAAAATAGCGCCGCTACTCCAGGTAAAAAGTAGCGCCGCTACCGCTACTTTTACCAAAAAAGTAGCGCCGCTACAAAAGTAGCGCGCTACTGCCCACCTCTGGAAATGGTATTGATATGGGGGGGATGTGTTGAGATCTCATGACTTGTTGGTATTTGTGAAGATATCTCATGACTTGTTGACGGTTGTAAAAACATGTCATGACTCGGTGACGGCAGCTGAAATTGATCACCGACTGTGTGGTCAATGTTGGTGACATCACTTGTAGAAAAGGTATGGTCAGGAATAGCCTTGTCATCAAATGGAAAAATTCCACATTTTCGAAAGCCACTCTGAATATTATATATTGTCATGGTATTGGTTTTACACCTAACATGTGAAAATATTTTACCAAATAAATTCTTAGTGAGTGACCTATCTAGTCGCAGTCTCCAAAAATTGAGAACTTCGTCATCCCAGTAGTGGTCAAAGACACATCCAGGGGTTGAAGCTCGTGAGTTGAGTTAGATGGAAGACAAAACAATTCTACTTCGCAGTGTATGTCTCATCTCATCCTCAGTAAGGGAGTATCACCTACACTGTCCTCTTAACAGCCCTTATAAGCTCACAATTGCATTCCAAGGTTACCTGCCCTAATAAGGCTCATGGCTGATTTTGATGGGCCTTGTTAGGGCAACTCTTCACAATCAGTTCAACGTAAACTACCTAAATACACTATCCAAGAAAGGACAATATGTCAATACTTGTTGAAACTTTAAACCCTTTAACATATCCTGAAACTTTCACAAAGGTAGAAAACAAACACCACTTACGGAAACACGCAGATAGATTAAGTAGACTACTGAACAAAATTTTATTTCTGCAAGATAGCTTTCAGACATTTACAACTACGCTCTATTGGCATGTGGTTTTTTCTAGGCACCAAATTACTTTTTTGTTCATTCACATGAATATCGCAGCCAATCAGATTACAACAGCTGTTCCTTGCTTGCTTTAGTTTTCCAAATATGAAAGGGTTGGCCTTATTTAGGCACGGGTCTTATTTGGGAAGAGTACATTACAATGGGCGTTGGAAGAGTTGAAAGTATTCAGAACGACCATTGTTATGACCATTGTTTCAGTTTTTTTTTTAGTTTCATGCCAAATACTTTGCTTTTCGTACACACAATACCCAATATGTTCTGCAGTTTTACTTGTGAATCAGCTATCAAAACGGTGTCATGAACATATCGTATGTGGTTGTAGCGAACGTGTTGCGTTGCATATTGAGACGCCCGTTCATACGCAGCCGTCGTTACGACGACAACACCTCTGGGAACGCTGTTGGCGAAGGGTGACCAGGACAGAGCGGTCTTCAGTGCTGCACGTACTAAATTATTTTAAATCCAAGAGTGGAGGTGAAGATACTATATAGCAAGCATGATGTCAAGTAGAACGGAATCCAGAAGCCAGAGCATTGAATGGAAAACACCAGAAGCAAAGGCTGATAGCCCCGAAATCAGAAATTAACAATCCCAACTAAGCTACATTGTTAGTAGACTAGTACTAGCCTACATTACTGAAGTGAGAGCCACATATCATGGTTGCAGCTACTGAAGAAGGAACCCCAGTTTTGATTGGAAATGTAGTCTACTGCTGGGAGCGTTGCAATCACTATAGGCTACACAAATTCACAATGTAATGAAACCGTAAAACTACGCATGTGTGAGTTGATTGCCAGGATGCGACTACGTATGCTTAAAAATCGAATGCTTTGAATTATATTGCACGACGCAAGAGTGCGCTGTAAGCCTACGGCTTGCACAGATTACATGGATTGCAGAATTCTGAAGTAAAGCAAGAGTTTGTGACGTCAGAGAAATCTCGCAGGAGCTACGCTACATGGTTAATATGTTGTTTCCTTTATACTAATAAGGTCAAGTGATAGTGCGGGGGAGGGTGATTATCCTCACACCCGATGGTCGACGTTGCCTTACGTGCGAGAGTGGGAGCTCCCGGTGTTGCGGTGCTCAGCGAAGGCAAGTCGACCCTTGTGTTGTAGGCTACCAGAAACAACTTAGGTTTGTGGTAGGCTATCGAAATAGAGCAAAATCCCGAAAGCGGATCAAGCTGTTTCGTGTCACTGTGCTTTTGTAGCCTACCCACTAACAACAAATCGACTTTATTTTTTATGGTCACAACGGTAAACCATAAACTCTTCGTGGGAAATTTGTAACATAAATTTCCCGGATCCGTTCGCCTGTATGCAATGACCGAAAGAAACACTCTTCTGAAAACGTCTATTCAAGAATTGTATTGCTGTAAAAAAGTCTCAAGGCTGTCGAAGGATGGGGGCAACACCGTACCCACTAAAACTTGTCACTACAATAGAAATTACTGAGATGAAGACGGAAATTTCGTCCAGCTGGCAAGCACAAACAAACCGTTTTAATATGCGACCAACTTTTCAAGCAACAATTTTAAGAATGACGAGAATAGATTGCAATATTCCAAATGCACGTAACCATCTTATGTGAGGTAATAATGATAAGCATTATGAAGCTATTCAAGCACCTGTTAAGTTTGGCTTACACCATATCTCGTGATTCAAGATTTAACGATGATGTAATGTTTCAACAGGTGTGACAAAGGTGATGCAATCTTTGCTTATTTCTAGCAATAGTCCATATGACGTAAGACGTCAGGTTTAGTAGACAACGGTTTTATGTGACGTTTGATTTGTAGCCTACAGATATTGTCCGTAACAGTCACATAACACCCCACCAGTGTGTGAGGGCTGGGTTTGCCCGAGACACGCAAAGGTAGAGTGACCTGCGTTGGTCTGAACTTCGGGGGTTACCATTGCGGGGGAGGGTGGCTAGTCCTCACACCTTGTGGTCGACGTTGCTTTACATGCGAGACATTTACCACTGGTATAAGCCTTGTTACTCAACTCAACAAACAGTTTACCAGCCTCATTTTTCAATCATTGTTACGTACAGTTTTCAAATCAAACGTCATATAAAACCGTTCAGGTCTACTGAATCTTAGCGAATTACGTCATGGAATTTTTCCTAAAAAATGAGCCAATATTGCACCATCGTTCGTAATACCTGATGAAACATTGCATCATCACCTTTGAACACCTGTTTGAATTGCTTCACAATTCCTTTCATTACTGCGTCACATTAACTGCTTAAGTGCGTTTGAGATATTGCCATGTATTCTGATCATTCTTAAAATTGTTACTTGGAAGTTGATCGCATATTTAACTGTTTTGCTTATTGCTTGCTAGCTGGACAAAATTTCCGTCTTTTATCTAAATAGTTTGGATAGTAGTGACAAGTTTTTAGTGGTGTATCGCGTTGCACCTCATTTTCGATAGCCGCGGGCTAATTTTACAGAAATACACTTTTTGAATAGACGTTTCAAAAGAGTGTTTCTATTTCGGTCCAGTGCCGGTGTAGCAGTCCAAGAGTTACTGCATGCCAAAAGTTACAAGAGTTGCCAAATATTTCATTTAAATTTTATTTAATTTTGTTTTGAAAAATAATTAAACTTTTAACCTCTCAAAAGATCAGATTAATAATTATAAGTATTTTGTAATGTTAACTGAAAAGCTTGCATTAGTTTGAGAGCAATGAATTCATTACACTCAGTTAAAACAATTTTCGCTTTTCTATCGATTGTGAAAACGCCGGGCAACGCTGGTAACTTTTGGACTGACATTAACTTCCAGACTGCAACGCCGCAGAAGCAGTTCAAAAGTTACTGCTATTGTAAGTGGGTGTGCTTTTTCGAAGTTCTTTTGGAAAAACTTGTAAATGGACTGAAACTTCACTTGGTCAGTAGATTAAACCCTCTGCAAGTAGGCCTATGCGAAAGATGAATCCCAAGGATAAATATTCTCACCACGAAACCATAATTCTAGACTTTAAGTGTCGTGCCACGTGCTTTCGATGGGAGTCCAACGGAAATTCATTGGAATCTCAAAGTGTTCAACACTTTCGTAAAAGCTAAAGCCTTCCCCGCGTGTGAGACTGTGATAGCCTACTCACTGAATGTTAATGGCGTTTTGACTACCGGTTGGCCTACATGTGGCCTAAATTACTTTATATATCTTCAAAACGGGTAGTTATGAAAAACCAGACCAAAAATAGGCTCAGTGCTTCATTCACTAAAAAAACTTTGGTTTTAACTTTCATGAAATAGGCCTACCGGTACATAAAATATAGTCAAAGACTATGTTCGTCAACTAGGCTACAACTCAAGACCAGCGGCTAACAAGTCAGCCTTCAAATGCAAACTTTGCACGATATATTAAGGACTGTTGTATAGCTTATTAAATGCCACCGATTCACGTATAGCCACGATTTAACTTTGAAATGTTTGGAGCGATGATCAATTAAATTATTTGTTTCAACAGAGCCATATAGCCTACAACGAGTCAATAAAACACTCATAACATTAGGTCTACATTGTGAATCGTAGGTTGCATTATAGCACAATCAGGATGACAGCAAAATACTATAGGCTAAGTGGTCATCTAATTCTAGTGAATCACCACCCCATGCAAATTTATTTGCCAACGCACGTAAGGCACGGACACAACTTCAAATGGTATAATACAAACAAATCAGGTTAAAATGATAGCCTACGTAATTGTTAGGTTACAAATTCAAATTTCATTCCAAAACAGCAACAATTTCTGGTACAAAACTCATCTTTTAACTTTCATCTTATTTTCGCTTCATTGCCAATTACGTTTCTGCTGTAAATCATGTTGTTAAGATGCAATGGTGGATAAGTCTTCAAGTTCAACATGTTTCCAATGTTGAAATCTTTTATAGAAATCTGCTGCAAGCGTCAAATCTGAAAACCCTGTTTTAGTAACTTCTGAACTGGCAGTAACTTTCAGACCGCGTATACGCGGTCCAGAAGTTCCGGTAACTTTCAGACCGCAGTAACTCCTGGACCGTTACACCGGATTAACCATTAGGCAAAGTAGGCACGTGCCTACAGGCCAGTGAAAAATCCAGGCCACTTTAAAATCAATAGAAATTTAGTCATGTTTTCAAAATAATTATTTTCTAAACTAATAAGTATTTATCTTAATAGCTCTGTTTTTCCAGATGAATTAAAGGTTGCAAAAACCGTTAAAAAAAGACGAATGGAAACATGTTATTTCTCGGCAGTCGAGTGTGGTAGGCACTTTAACATCACCCACTCGTCGAAGAGTGCCTGCTTTTCAATGTGAAATTGCTTTGTGTTTTAGTCACAATTTTCCTTATAAACTCCATTGATTGCAGTCATCCTTCTTGCACTCAGTTCAGTTGCAAAAAAAAAAGATTTAGCAGAGGGTGGGAATCGAACCCACGAAATCGAGATTACTACTCCTCTGCCCTAACCATTAGGCAACGCTGGTTATAGCGAAGCATTCAGTTAAATTTCTTTGTATTAAAATTTTTCGATCAGAATATCACGTGTCGAGTCACATGACTGAAATCAGCTGAATCGCGAGTACGCTTTTCGACGAGCGGGTAATGTTAAAGTGCCTACCGTCGAGTGTAGCAAGAACTCAGCGACAAACACGTGTTTCGCCCAAGAGGCTGGCTCATCAGTACCGCACCACTAATTCGCGTTTTCAATCGCAAAAACGCGCAAAGTTGTTATTTAGTTAGGCATATGACCAAGTTTTTGCACGGTACCCTGTGTAGGGAATGGGATGGAATGGAAGACAGATTTTGGGATGGAAGATGGAAAATGTCAAGGATGGAAAGGAATGGAAGATCTTGATAAGATGGAAGACAATCTTCCATCATTCCATCCCAATTCCATCATTAACTTTCTAACGCTGTATCAAGACATGCAAAATGTTACGTTGCTTGCTGAAATAATTTGATTTTCGGTTTGTATTAAACCAACGGGACTGTTACCTGGTGCGTATTTGTCGAGCCTACTTTCGTTTGACAGAATTGACCAATCAGAAAGCAATAAACGATTCACACTTCTCCCAAGAGGAGAAAACTTCTTGACGTTTGACAGCATTCCACTTGACAGCACTTCGACACATAGGCTACGACACTTGTGTTCTATGTTTGGAGATTCTCGTGGGTTTTGTTTCAAGAAGGCAGTTAAACAAAATAGATTTTTATACATTTCGAAACGAAAAACTACAATGGCAAAGTTGATAGAAAACAGAAGGAAACAAAACAAAAATGTCTCAAAAGTAAACGTTTGAAAGTATTTGCAACCACCTGAACAAAAGTAATGTTGCTTCTCAAGTATTTTCGTTACTTTTTATCTGCTCCAGCGTAGACTAATCACTACAGTTTCTTTAACTTTGCTACGTGTTGTTTCTTTTTGTATTTATAGAATCAATCTAAGCTTCTAGTTCTAACACCAAACGGTAGCATACGTAATCCTGAGGAAAATACTGCAGTTAATTTTTAGCTTAAATTTAGCCAATGGTTTTTAGGTTTATTTGTGGCATATTCAACGCGGAGATCACAAAATGTGAAGATGGAAGAGATTTCTGAGATGGAATGGAAGAAAATCTCAGGATGGAAGATGGAAAAAACGTCTTCTATTCTATCCCATACCATGTGTTATAGTTGCAACAACGATCTTTGTGACAATGATTTGGCAACACTGATAATTCTAATTTTTAGTTGGCGATTAAGCCTACGGCAAACCTTCGGAACTTGAGTTTGTTTGTTTGTTTGTTTATATTTATCCTGCATTGCGGGAAAGCGGACTTGAGCGCTATGCATCGGTATACGCCTTCCGACATACACCTGACCTACGCTGCAGCCGACAGCAATGTCTGTTTCCGGTTGTCTACTTTACTTATGACTTAAATTTGGTACTACCCATTACTCGAAAATCGATCACTAGGTAGAGGCAATTATCGTAAAGGTTCTTGCCCAGAGAAACAACAGCAAGTGCGGGTGGCTGGAGTCGAACATGCAGGCTCTCGACTGCGAGCCCAACGCGCTAACCACTCGGCCACGTGCTGCGACTCCGAGGACTGTCCACAATAGTCGAAACGCTTCTATGTAACGTACGAACACGCACACAGAGTGACGGTAATTGTATTCAACTGTCGACGAGACGACAGCGACGACGACGAACAAGCAGAAGGTGAAACGAAGAAGGTTTCTGTGACAACACAACAACAACAACGATTAACACACAAAACTTACGAATTTGGCCTAAATGCGGAATTACAGATGACAAATTATAATGGATTCTTACCGACTATTTTGTGGCGCACGGAACAGCACAGGGAGAAACCCAACAATTGAAATTCTACCGTTGTAGATCGAAACTGAACATATAAACAGTATATAAATAGTAGGCTATTAAATTCACATAGGTGAGCTCATACTTGATCCAAGGTTGTCATTACATCATCGGCACTACAATTATTACGTCATCAGCACTAAAATCACATAGCCTATCAGTAAAGGTTGCAGTAGGATATTAAGCTTACCGTGAACTGTGATGATTAGGCCACATAGGCCAACGACAGATGAATTTGATGCACAGGCTTCAACAATACAATATATTACCGCAGTAACACTTATTTTGATTCAACTAAAAAACAGCAGCACCGTTAATAGCTCGAATAACTGTCAGTCGCTAACTAGTTGCTGTAAACGTTAAGC
Source organism: Aplidium turbinatum (assembly GCF_918807975.1). Lineage (NCBI taxonomy): Eukaryota > Metazoa > Chordata > Ascidiacea > Aplousobranchia > Polyclinidae > Aplidium > Aplidium turbinatum. Next base: position 26,058,802 of record NC_137475.1, on the reverse strand, counting down.
TGATCGTTACATGCACTGCCACTTGACAAAACTCAAAGAACAAAGAAACGTAATAACGAACGCAAAGTCGCAAATGCAATTATGACGTAACGATCACACCTCGAGGTGAGACAGCAGGGGTTGCCAGGTGCTACTTAGGGAATCAGAGTTTAGTTGTTACACACAGAAAAGGAGGCGGACAAATACGACGTAACAGGCTACAGAAGCAAAGAAATAAAAAAAGAAGATCTTGTTGGTTGGTAGTCTACAGAAGCACTGGAAAATTAAATCCTTTTCTTCTCAATGAAGAACTTCAAGGTACTGAAGAACTTCAAGCTAAAAGTTAAAGGCGTTTCTTTGTTGATTCTGAAGGAAAACAAATTTGACATTCATTGGCAAGAAAAAAGATTAAAGACAATCCATCTGTGCTTGAAGATTCAAGTGGACGAATCCAAGCAAGTTTTGTGGAACTTTAGGACTTCATATACCCGTACAACTACGGTATTGTGCATTTAAATTCTTTTTGTATTTTTACGGTCTTTGCAGTTAAGTTTTTTATAACTTAATTTTGTGTGTTTGTGTAACTTAATTTTTTTAATTGTTAAATTTAGCCCCAACATTTAATATGTCTACACTCGGTGGCGACAGGGACTCGACCGCAGTCGGCTCGACCGAGTTTAAGCCTGATGATGTTCTTTGCGGTCGGGCAAGCCATTCTGGGGAGGGACCCAGTAACGATGAGACTAAGTCAGTTCGAGAGGCCCGGCATCTTAGAAGGGATATTTTGACTCAAATTGGAGAACTTTCTGTAGCCCTAGGTTCTTTGAGTGATAAGCAGGAACTGTTAATTTTTCGATCTAACTTATCTACTTTAGAAGAGGAATTACGGCATTTTCATGCTCTTTTGAGTAAAATTTTTAACTCTGCAATTTAGGCAGAACTTCGTGATAGGGTAGATCCCAAATTTTACTCCTTAAAAAATAACCTCAAACAAAAAGAAAGTGAGTACTCCGAAATGTTGAATGCTGACATACATCCTCAGGATAGCGCCTCAAATGTAAGCACTAGGATGTCTAGGAGTTCGTCTCGGATAGTGGCACAAATTAACCTACAGCTAAGACGAGAGGAGCTCCAGATCCCAGCCGAGGCCGAAGCGAGAGCGGCGGAGCCCGCCGCGAGAGCTGAGGCCATACGAGCTGAGGCCAAAGCAAAAGCTGCTGAGGCCGCCACGAAAGCTGAGGCCGAAGTGAAAGCTGCTGAGGCCGCCGCGAGAGCTGAAGCGAGAGCTGCTGAGTTTGCACTCAAAGACGCTCAGTTGAGGGCTGAACAACGTAAAGAGGTAGCTTTGGCTGAATATCGATCAGATGTGGGCTCCCGGCGTAGCTCTAAGAAGGGCTCTTCTAGGCATTCCAGAAGTGAACATCAATCGCAGTTTAATTTACATAACCTTTTCCAGGCGCCTGTTCAGTCCGTGAGTGGACCAGGGCAATCCACACGTTTTCCAGCTGTTTCAGGAGGTCTCGGGGCCGCGGCTAAGGGTCTTACGAAGGCTGTAGAGCCAAAGCCTGCGAATTATAACCGATCTCCTCCCCCAGAGCGTACAGGTCACGGGGCCACCGTTAGCAGTAATGCTTTGCTCCCTTCACAGTTTTCTGCGCCGCTAGTTTTTGATCGCCCAGCTACACGTAATTTGGGTGGTTGTGACAGGCGTATCGCGTCTCCTGATTTTAACGTGTGTGAGGATCGCGATTGGGCTGTGCTTGTGACTGAGCCCCCTCAGCCCCTTAAGGGATATAGCTTGTCTTCTCCCGCTAAATCGAGTTCTCAACAACAGGATTGCTTTTTTGAATACCAAAATAGTAAGACGTTTTTTGATAAGGCGGCCTTGATTGGTTACGATGGTAATAATATGCCATTTATCTTCTTTAAAAATCGTGATACGGCCGTAATGGCAGCTTTTCCCTTTAAAGGAACTCGTTTGACTTTGTTACAAGCAGCTTGTGTTAGGAAAGCTGCGCAAACGATTGCTAATTTGGTTTCTGACACTCCTGGCTTGTCAGAGGAAGACAGGATAGAAATGTCGTTAGCTCGCTTGTCCCAGCGTTTTGGAGTTCGTGGACGTCTTTTCGCCGAACCAGCAATTAGAAAGTACCGCTATGGTAGCAAATTAACTTCGATGTCTTCTAGTGATTTGAAAGAGTTTAAAGATGAATTGTCGCAGTGTCTGCTTTACGCGCAAGCTTATGGTCAGCGTGATAAATTAGAAGGACGTTTTGTTTTGGATTTGGCTAAGCGACTCCCGTTTGACGCTAAGCAGCGTTATCTTGACTTTTTAGGTGATCAGTATGGTAGCACTGATGAGCCTACTTTTCAGAGTTTGTTTTAATTTGTAGTACGGGAGGAAACGCGCAAGTCGACTGATTTTGCTATTATGCTAATGGGCGATTCTGGTGAGTCGCAGCATTTTAAAAAGTCTGGCTCTGTATGAGGATGCAAGAACAAAAGTGAGAGTTGGATCAAATTATTCAAACGAGTTTTCTGTGAAGGTTGGTGTACACCAGGGATCAGTTTTGTCACCTCTGATATTTGCTATTGTGGTTGACGTTGTAACTGAAGGAGTAAGGGAGGGCTTATTGAGTGAAATTTTGTATGCAGACGACCTGGTCTTGACAAGTAATAGCATGGAGGGAATGGAGAGAAAGTTTGAGAAATGGAAAGAAGCATTTGAAACCAAGGGTATGAAGGTGAATCTTGAAAAAACAAAAGTGATGGTGAGTGGAGCAGAAGGAGCAGTTGTTGAGAGTAAAGTAGACCCCTGTGGAATATGTGGCAAGAGAGTGATGAGAAATTCAATGCAATGCAAGGAATGTGGAAAGTGGGTACATGCAAGATGTGCTAATGTCAAGAGAGCCGCAACAAGATTGGCGAAGTGTTTTGTTTGTGGGAAATGCAGTAAAGGAAGGAATGAAGTGGAAAGCCATGATGATGAGTTCTGCCATGGCATCGAAACAGTGACAGACTTCTGTTATCTGGGTGATCGGATAAATGGAAGTGGTGGATGTGAAGCAGCGGTGACAACAAGGGCAAGATTGGGCTGGGCAAAGTTCAGGGAATGTGGGGAAATGTTGTATGGCAAAAAATTTTCACTAAGGATGAAAGGAAAAGTATATCGGAGCTGTGTGCGGCCTGCAATGCTATATGGTAGCGAGACATGGGTATTGAGAGAGAGTGAACTGGCAATCCTGAGAAGAACGGAAAGGTCAATGGTGAGAGCAATGTGTGGGGTGAAAACGAGAAGGGAAAAAAGGACTGAAGAATTGTTGGATATGCTAGAGATGAGAGAGACCATGGACCAACTGGCAAGGGCAAATGGAGTAAGATGGTATGGACATGTGATAAGGAGGGAGGAAGGAAGTTTTCTTAGAAAGGCACTAGATCTAAAGGTGGATGGGAAGAGGAAACGCGGTCGTCCAAGAAGAACGTGAAAACAACAAGTGAAGGATGAGTTTAAAAAAGTCGGACTGAAGGAGGAAGATGCAAGGGACAGGGTGAAATGGAGAAAAGGGATTAAGACAATTGCTGCGCGGAAACAATCGGCCACCCCCACTAGTGGGGAACAAACCGACGATGGATTATGATGATGGTGATGGCAAAGGAAAATTGCCTTCATGTCCGGTTAGGTAGACGTCGGTAAAACCCCATGATAATGTGATTTCAGGTAGTTCGCAGTACTCTACTGTTGTTGGCGCACCGTGCGGTGGTGTGACCAGACGTAGTGACATACCGGCATGTTTTTATTGTTCGTCACGTGGTCAAGTTGAATATCATTTTTTGTCTAATTGTAAAGATTTTTTGCGCTTGACACCTAAAGATCGGAGATATGTTATTGTGAAAGCTGGCAAATGCTTGAATTGTTTGCGCCAGCATATGGTTAGGGACTGTAATCATGCAAATAACTGTCGTAAGTGTGGGCCTAACAACGATAGGAAACACTATTTTCTTCTGCATGATTTTTATGTGACGTCACGTGATTCTCTGGATTCGGTCGGCAAAGAGGATGCTGGTGCCAGAGTTCCTGTGCGTAATGTTAAGATTGGAAATGTTAAAGCAGCCTTTAACCGCATTACTGCTGCTCGTGTTTTGAATCCAATGACTGGCAAATCGAAGTTGGTGTATTGTCAGCATGATCCTGGTTCGCAGTTGACTTTTGTTTCGAGTGATTTGGTCTGCGAACTTGGCGTTAAACCGTAAGACAAAGCGTCGTTTAAAATGGATACTCTGGCTGGTCAGAAACCTACTTGTGCTAACCTTGATAAACTCAACATCCAGTCGTTAGAGACGGATGAACTGTTTTGTGGTATAACTTCGGTGGTTAACCCAGCTTGGGCTGACGATGTTAAAACTTTACCGCATAAACAAGATTTAAGTGGTTTCCGTCATTTTCATGACGTGAATAATGAATATGTTTTATTTGAATGATTGTAGTACTGTAGATGTACTGATTGGCAACGACAACGCTTATTTGATGTGTGCTAAAGAAGAGCGTGTTGGTGAAAATCGTAGTGAACCGCATGCTTTACTCACTCCTCTCGGTTGGTTGGCTTGTGGTGGTAAGTCACTCTTAGATGAAAGCGTTGCAAATGCGTGCAGAGTGCAGACGTCTTCAGAGTCGGATGTTATCTCTGGCTTTCAGCGTAAAATTGAGTTTCGTGATATGGAAATAGCAGACCTGAACAAAGTCATTCAGGATTTGACCTTGCAAAATGAAACCTGTGAATTGTCTCGCAATGACATTTTGGCTAGAGAACTTGTTGAACCGAAGATTAAGTTGAAAGATGGTCGATTTGAGATACCTGTACCGTTGAAGGAAGATATTGATTTACCTAACAATTTTGTGTTGGCGTCAGATAGAGCTGCTGCATGACCTACTGGAACACGGCCAAATATGTTGCTATTTGAGGAAATTTCTAAGAGTCTGAATTGTTACAATCATAGCTATGACAAACCTGTCATCTTCCCATTTCTAGAAGTATGTAAAATAAGCAATATTTGCATCTAGACATATGTTTGGCTTGTTTAACCGGAGATTAGGTATGTACGTTGAGCACAGTTTACACAATAATAATGTAATATCTAAGACTTTCCAACTGAGGTATTCCATTATAATTCAACAAATCCAAATAACCACTAAGTCTTCAATTTTGATGACTAAAGCAGATATATGTTATATATACAGTAGTATGTGAAAAATGCATCTCGGCAAAAAAAAAAATTTAAAATTTGGACAAGCGGTTTTCGAGATATCGCGTTCTGAAGTTTTGTGGCCGTCACTAGGTGGCGCTGTTGATGTGCCCAATGTTTTTTTATTGTAGGGTCATATTTGAGGTATAAAGTCGGTTGAAGTGTCTATTCCACCATTTTTCATGATACAGAATTCAAAAATGATGTCAATTTTAGTCTACAAGAATTAGATAAGGAGTTGTGTGGCATTTAAAAAAAATTGGTGGACCAAATGCCAACCCCCAAATTTCCATGTGGGCAACCAGTAATCCCAAAAAAATTTTTTGTTCTTTAAAGTTTCTTGTGTATACTTCATGATAATATACTGTTTATTTATGAGACTTTTGTCCTTTTTTCACAATGCAACCTTTTATCAAAGACTTACATGAGAAGTTATATGATCTATTAATGCAATATTTGAATGATGCGTGCTTATGATGTCACAATAACAAATTACAGATTTCCCCAAAAAACTTTTTTCGTTGTGAAGATTGCCAGGGAAACAAGCTCTTGTTTCAAAATTGCGGTCAAATTTTGTTCTCCTGGGCAATTTTCACAATGAAAAAAAGTTTTTTGGGGAAATCTGTAATTTGTTATTGTGACATCATAAGCAAGCATCATTCAAATATTGCATTATTCGATCTTTGATATAAGGTTGCATTGTGCAAAAAGGACAAAAGTCTCATAAAAAAATGTTTTACTATCATGAAGTATATGCAAGAAACTTTGAAGAACATAAATTTTTTTTGCGATATCTGCCCACATGACAATTTGAGGGTTGGCATTTGGTCCCCCAAATTTGTTGAAATGCCCCATAACTCCTTAGCTAATGCTTTTAGACTAAAATTGAGACCATTTTTGGAGTCTGCATCATGAAAAATGGTGGAATAGACACTTCAACCAACTTTCCACCCCAAATATAATTGTAAAATCAAAAAACATTGGGAACATCAACAGCGCCACCTAGTGACAACAACAAAATTTCAAAACGCAATATCTCAAAAACCGCTTGTCCAATTTTCAAAATCTTTTTTTTGCCCAAGTTCAAATTTTTAAAACAACAAAATATATCAAAACCAACACCTTTTGAAACCTAGTGGTTACATTTCTTTCTAAAATTTGTTGAATTATAATGGAATGCCTCAACTGCACTCTGGAGGTAGTATCGTTTGGTGCAATTGCATGTTTCATTTAAAATATCAGGGATTTTTTTGTGGATTCTATGTTGTAAGTTGTTCATTTGGTGTGCCAATTTCAATTTTAGTTCGTTTTGTTTTTCGCCAAGTTTAATTTTGCAAGTAAAATATGGTTTTTGGCGAAAGATCCTGCTATACAAAAAACCTAACGACTCTATGATGAGACTACCTCCAGGATGCAGTTGGAAAGTATTACATATGTTATATTTTACATTATTATTGCATAAATTGTGCTTAACATACATATCTAAATCTCCGGCAAAACAAGCCACAAAGATATCTAGATACAAACATTGCTTATTTTACATACTTCTGGCAATGGGAAGATGATATGATTGCAACAATTCAGACTCTTAGAAATTTCCTCAAATAGCAACATATATGGCCGTGTTCTAGTAGGCCGTGGCTGCTGCTTTAAGGAAGAAGGCTTTAAAACAACCTGAACTTCGTGATTTCTTTACTGACACCATGAAGGATCTTAAATCTAATGGCTATATTGAGCGTGCTGGTGGAGCAGAAAATGTAAAGGGATTTGAGTGGTATTTACCATACTTTGTGACGTCACAATTAAAAAAGCGTATTGTTTACGATGGCAAGTCTGAATTTCGAGGAACTTGTGTTAATGATGTAATGTTTTCGGGTCCTGACTTGTTAATCTCTCTGGTAGATGTCTTAGCTAGATTTCGGCTTGGTAGATTTGGTCTCATAGCTGATGTGACTAAATGCTTCTTTCAAATAAAGTTACCTGAGTCGCAGAGGGATTTGTTTCGTATATTGTGGTTTGAAGATGATGACCTTGAAAATGGCAGAATGGTACCCTTTCGTTTTTGTGTACACCCTTGGGGAATAAAGAGTAGCCCATATATCGCTTGCTTGGCTATAAAGAAAATGATCGAGCAGAATCCCAGCGGTGCTGGTGAATTAACTCTCTGCAATATTGCAAATAATATGTACATGGATGATTTTATATTTTTGGCTGATAGCTTAGAGGAAGCTCAGCAAATCACTCATGAATCAATTGCTTTGTTTGATAGCCGTGGGTTTAAACTTGTGGGTTTAAACTCCTTGAGTGGAGCGCGCCTGATACTTCAGCAATTGGCGATAGATAAGTTTGATTGGGACACCGAGGTCCCTGATAGCTTTGTTAAAGAGTGGGAGTCGTGGCTTCGCTCTTTGGACCTGCTTAAAGATTTTTCGTTACCGAGATGGTATTTTGCAAACTCTGGTGTGTGTAGTCCGGTGGTCACAGCGGTAAACCATAATCTCTTCGTGGGAAAATTGTAACATAAAGTTCCCGGATCCGTTTGTCTGCATGTAGTGACCAAAAAGAAACACTCCTTGAAACGTCTATTCAATAAATGTATTCCTGTTAAATTAGCTTGCGGCTATGGAAATCGAGATGCAACGCCTTGCACCTCTAAAAACTGTCACTACGATACAGATTACTTGGATAAAAGACGGAGAATTTGTCCAGCTAGCAAGCACCAAATAAACCAGTTAAATGTGCGACCGACTTCCAACAAACAACTTCGAGAATGAATCAGAAAAATTTGTGATAACTCAAAGGCACGCCAGCAGTTAGCGCGACGCTACATTTCATGTTTAAACAGGTTTCAACTGAAACAGGTTTAAACAGGTTTGACACAGTCTTACGAACGATGGTGCAATTTTGGCACATGTTTTAGGAATTTCCATGACGTAATATTCAGTAGACTTGAACGGTTTTTATAGGACGTTTGATTAGGTGAACAATTGTCTGGAACATCCGGATGATGTTGTTTCATATCAATTGTATGGGTTTAGTGATGCTTCGAATCAAGCTTTCTTTTCTGTTGTTTACTTACGTAGACTGGTTAATGGAGTTCCTAGTGTGTCTTTCGTTTTGGGTAAATCTACCATTATTGTAAAAAATCAGTTTTCTTGGCCGATAGCTAGAAAAGAGCTTGTTGCCGCTTTGAATACAGCAAGACTCGTGAAGCAGGCCTACGAGGCATTGAAGATGCCCGACTGCCTTAAGTATTTTTGGTGTGATTCTCGTACTGTGTTGCAGTGGGTTAAAAACCCTGATTTACGTTTGAATAAGTTTATTACGCGTCGAGTTGAGCATATTTTATTGTTGTCTGGAGCCCAGGATTGGCGTTTTTGCCCTACCGATATGAACCCAGCTGATGTTGGCACACGGCCAAATCTTATTGCAAAGAAAGAATTTCGATAGTTGTGGTTGAATGGTTCTAGTCTTCTCTACCAGTGTGAAGAAATTCCATCTGTAGAAAACGCCACTCCAGTACCTGTCCATAGCCTATATCTTCGTGACGAAGAGGAGTCGCTTGACGTTGGACAGTTGACTGTGAAGTTTGTTCAGAAGAGCGTGTATGGCGATGTGGTACATTTAATGACCAAACGATCGCCGGATGCACTTGAGGAAGTGATAAAGCGAGGTAGTGTTGGCGCTTCGCAACGTGAAAAGGAAAGCTTGAAAGAATTGCGTTCACTTAGAAAGTACAGACCTTGTGTAGATGACGCTGGTGTAATCCGCATTGAAGGGCGCTTAAGTAATTCTCCCCAGATCTCTCTAGAAGCAAAGCATCCGATTGTTTTGCCTTCGAAACACCCCTTCACTAGGCTTGTTGTACTGTCGCATCATAATCGAAATGCGCACTGTGGAGTACAGCACACTTTGTTGTCTACGCAACAGAAGTTTTGGATCGCGAATGGTAATGCCTCCGTGAAGAGGTATCTTAATGACTGTGGTGTATGCGCGATTGAGAAAGCGAGGCCTATAAGGCAGCTCATGTCTGATTTACCTTTGTCTCGCACAACTGCGCATAGGAAACCCTTTTTTGATTGCGGCTTAGACTATCTTGGACCTTTAACCTTTGTTGAAAGTAGGAGCCACAAAAAAGCTTGGGGACTCTTGTTCACATGCATGGCATCTCGAGCTATTCATGTTGAGCTGGTTACGTCATTGTCGCTGAGTGATTTTTTACTTGCCTTTACTAGGTTTACAGATTTACGTGGGCAGGTTAATGCTATCTATTCCGATAATGGAAGCACCTTTCAGGCAGCGTCTAAGAAGTTACCCGAGTTGATAGAATCAGCTGAATTTCACAACGCCCTGAGACAAAGGCAGATAAACTGGGAATTTGTACCTCCGTATGCTCCGGCGCAAGGTGGCGCTTGGGAGGCAATGGTAAAACAATTTAAAATTGCATTTTTTCACATTTTGGACACTTCAATACGCAAGCCCAATTTTATTGAACTGCTTACGTACACGAGCAGTGCCGTTCGGATCGTGAACGAACGCCTTTTGGTACCTTTGAGTGACGACCCTAGGGATTTTACTGTCATCACCCCTGCCTCACTTTTGACCCCATACTAAGACCCATACTGTGCTGTTGGGAAACCACATGATCGTGACCAATTAAGAAGGGATTATCGGTTCAATTTGTCACTTTCTCAGCAGTTTTGGAGTAAATGGATCGATTTTTACTTGCCAGGGCTTCAGGGCCGGAAAAAATGGTTAAAAATGGCCGAAAATTTGGAGCCTGGTCAACTTGTAGTGGTGGGTTCTCTCCAAGCCATTGGTAAACGTGGGAAGTATCAACTTGGTAGGGTGCATGAGGTGGTTCCACAAATTAGGAAAGAGAAGTCTGTGGTTCGTAGAGCTAAAGTTGCCGTTTGCAACTATGATGAGAGTACGGGGAAAGTGAAAGTAGACTACGTGTTGAGAGATATTTTGTGCCTCGCCCCCGTAAAGAACACTTAAGTGTTAGGGTTTGAGCCTGGCTCTGTCGGCGGTGATCGACCTTTGTCTGAGCCCAGAACAGTTGGTTATTATCGCAACCATTGAATACAGCGTCATTTTAGCGTGTACCTATGGTACCAATTTCCTGTATCGTCGTGTAGGCTATTATTCGTATTGTTGTTCATTCTTTGCATGCCCTTTGTATTTGCGTATTAACTTAAACGTGAGTGATTCAAACAATTTGTGTATCGTGTGTTTTTATTCATTGGCTCAAAATTGTCTTTAAATTCTTTTTTAGTTATGCCATGTTAGACTGTCATAACTAAGGACTGCTATGTTACGGACAATTTTCAAATCAAACGTCATATAAAACCGTTCAGGTCTACTGAATCTTAGCGTATTACGTCATGGAATTTTTCCTAAAAAATGAGCCAATATTGCACCATCGTTCGTAATACCTGATGAAACATTGCATCATCACCTTTGAACACCTGTTTGAATTGCTTCACAATTCCTTTCATTATTGCGTCACATTAACTGCTTACGTGCGTTTGAGATATTGCCATGTATTCTGATCATTCTTAAAATTGTTACTTGGAAGTTGGTCGCATATTTAACTGTTTTGCTTATTGCTTGCTAGCTGGACAAATTTCCGTCTTTTATCTAAGTAGTTTGGATTGTAGTGACAAGTTTTTAGTGGTGTATCGCGTTGCACCTCATTTTCGATAGCCGCGGACTAATTTTACAGAAATACACTTTTTGAATAGACGTTTCAAAAGAGTGTTTCTATTTCGGTCATTACATACAGACGAACGGATCCGAGAATCTTATGTTACAATTTTCCCACGAAGAGATTATGGTTTACCGCTGTGACCAATCATAAATCGATTTTGCTATCACAGCATCCTCAGTATGATCATGTCAAGGCTCTGACAGTGTCGTGCATTGAATATTAACCAACCCATACAGTTTCTATCTAAACTTAGACTTTTCATGTGGGTTGCAAGGACTCTTTTAGATTCTTTGGTGATGAAATTTCCTGTTGCCGAGTTATTCACCTGAAAGAACCTCTGCGTCACGTAACAACGAAAACAACAAAGTGATTTTTCAACCAAAAATGCCATTATGAAAAAAGATTCTATTCAAATACAGTAAGTTCCTTCTGGTGATCCTTTTACGGTGAAGCAAGCTGTTAAGGTTTTAGTGAACTAGTAACTAATATGGATTATGAAAAAGGATATGAAATTTGTTCCAATTATGAAGCAAAACTGTTTTAAGGCTTTTGGTGAAACTGTCAATAAAAAGTTGCCACTGAATTGGGTCATGTTCTGTTTCAACAGCATTTATCAAACCATTCACATCTTTGCAATAGAAAGAGTCCTGAACTGCATCAAAGTGAACAGAGTGGTCCATGTCCCTATTCTTGTATTGTTATTGTGCAAATGACAAAGCTCTTTCAGAACCCTTCAACAACCTTTAACATTACTTTAGATCTACACTACAGCTGCCATCAAGTAAGCAACATGAGGAGCGCAGTAGGCCTTGTCCTGGTCCCCAATAGGCATTCCAACATACAGTTTAGGCTATATGCCAGGCCCGTAGTTGCCGGGGGGGCTTGGGAGGACAATGCCCCCCCAAGCTCAAAGAGTTATTTTCTTGTAGAAACATAAGCATTTTAAAACGTTTGTCTGACAATCTGCTGCGTTTGGGACGCATAATGTCCTTTCCAAGCGAAAACATGCGTTCCACAGCCGCGCTGGATGGTATTGGTGTGTTGTATTTCAAAAACATGCCTTGAAAACGTTTACTCTGAAAGGTATCACTATTCTAAGCGTGCTATGATGGTTTAGCATATATAGCCTAAATCTTTTAGTGAGGTCCACTGCACCAACATCGCTCTTTTCAGGGGCACAGAGCTCTTGAAATAAAGTATCTTCAACCTCCGTGATGACATTCATTAATTTTTCGCTTTCTCTCTCTGATCCCTCGTGCTCTTTGTTTCAAAGTTCTAAAAATCCACATTTTCAACTGCTTAAAATTTTTATTTTTTGTCCTGAAAACACCAGGAATGGCATTTTAGAGCATATAAAAGTGCAAAATTTTCTGGGGGGGCATGCCCCCAGACCCCCCTAGGAGGCTCGCGCCTTAGGCGTTTGTCCTGTCACTTTATGACGTCATATTTAACATCACTATTTACAGCACCCCCATGGCCAAAAGTCACGAGCCGCCACTGGTGCATAGCCTTTTACGTCGCAACAGCTTTTGAGCCCCCCCAAGCTAAAATGTATAACTACGTGCCTGCTATATGCTGTCTAGTAGACTTTCACTGGCCTTTTTTCAATTGTTTTTGTGAAATGTGCTTTCTACAAACATCGTATTTACAAACATAACAAAAAAAATCAGGTGAATTTTTGCATTGCCCTTTAACCATCGCAATTTCTATATGAGAAAAACTACATTGACAAGTTATTAAAAAGGCCGTGGCACTGCTATAGTAGCCTGTAGCCAGGGCCGGATTTAGACCATGAGAGGCCCTAGGCTATTCCATTTGTGAGGCCTCTCCCTATTTTTGAGCTCAGAATTTCTCTCTAAACAAATCACATGTCATTGCTTAATGTTAAAAATATAAGTGCATTAAACTCTTCGTTCTTTTCATTTTCCACATTTATGGGTGCAAATTTTTAATTAATAGAATAAAAATTTAGTTAAGGCAGTTTTGCTTTTAATTTTAATTTCTTTGATCAAACAACCGTTACAATAATTGTAAACTTTATATACGAGGACATAAGAAATAGTTACAGCCATCAAATAGAGTAAGACTAGGGTACCTAATTTTTTTTCTAGCTTTTGTCAAAGCAAAATCATGCAAAAGTTTATCAAAATTTATCTGTTTAAGTTTGTCACTCTCAATGCAGAGAATGCTCAGTGCGGACAACCCGGGACAACCTTTCTTGAGACATGGTCAATCTCAGTTTATTTTTGATGTTTTTGAGCCTTGAGAAAGATCTCTCTCCTGAGCAGTTAGTGACCATTCAGCTAAGAAACAGTTTTAATATTGCTTTAACATTAGGAAAGACAGTGTTGATTTTTTCCTTGCACATAATTTCATAAAGATCTCCATGTTTGTTTTTTTTTTGTCGTATTCAGGCTTATACCTGGTGGTTGAAGGTTTAGATTAAGTGAACGGGAAGACAAAGAAGCCAATCTTCGTGTCAAACTTCAGGCATGCTTGTGTCTTACCGAAGACACATGAGACAAGGAAATAGATTGCTCTTCTGTACCGGCAAGCCCTTGGTTTTGTGTTTGTCTCACGTACAAATGAAAATATAGAAGTTCATCAGTAAGTTTCGGGTCAACATCTTCCGGAAACGCTCCCTAATTAAAGCGTCAGGTGCATTTCTTTGTCTAATAGTAACAGCTCTGTAGTTGATATTCGGCAAGGTTGCTTTTGCTTGCTGATCAAACTCGTCAAACTCATCTCTAATTTCGCATAGAAAGTCTACAAGTGAACTGTAGCCTACAATTCGGCAGAAGTACTTAATAACAATTCAGATTTCTGAAGGGTTTTGCTAACCCTGAAAAAACGACCTAGCACTATGGACCAAAAATGCAACATAAACACAAATTCCAATTTTTTCATTTTTTGCAAATGACAGTTTGCAGATGCAAACGACGTAACAATGGCTGTTTACATCGTGGTTGAAACCAGTTGTGTACAGAATTTTCTACTCTGAAAAGCTTGATATATTGTCAAGTTTTTAAAAGAATTACAAACTTTGAAACGGAATTTCGAGGCCCCTGGACGTTGAGGCCCTAGGCTTCAGCCTGCCTAGCCTATTGGTAAATCCGGCCCTGCCTGTAGCCTACCAGGGGTTCTAAAAGTTTTGTTTCCGACCCCTTTTAATTTATGAAATTTGTTTGAGACTTTTTCTTCAAACCATGTTAAGGAGCCCATAAAAAATCAACCATGTTTGGTAACTACTGTACAAAAATTTATTGGTAGAGCTTTCTCCGCCGTAAAGGCGGCTTCATCAGTACTCTTATTCAAATAGAATGTTTTTACATGGATCCTACAATTATTTATGATTAGCAATTCCCAATACACCGAGAAGCCAGAACTGAGGTTAAGAGTCTGCAGAAACCTTTTATTACCATGTTAAGAAAACCTCGATTTACACAACAATAATGTTGAGAGAGTATTCAATGTCATTGTGCTTTTATTGTCAAGTACCGTAGCCTACCTTTTTGAACGAGTTGGCTCAGCGAAAAACCCATTTATACAAATCGTCTTTCTGATAGTTAACGATCGATGACAGAAAAAATCTAGCAGCATTTTCGGAATCAGTTCCTCAAAATCATCCAGAAACAATAAAAATATAAAGATAAACAAATTTTTTTGAGAATTTATTACATAGTAATAATGTATTAAGACAAACAACTGAAACCATTTCTAAAAATTGTCACCGTTGCACACTTTTAAATTTAAATTCTTTCTTTTCGTTGCTTTTTTCTTTTCGTTGCTGCTAGACGTTTTACTTGATCTACAGTAGAAGTTAGGCACAGAGTTTTTAAATCATTGAATTTTAAATAATGGAAATTTTTTTATGTTTTAAAACACTTATGTTAAAGAACACAATCACAACCTTTTGAAACGTGGTTTTTGTCGTATCCAGGCTTACGCCAGCAATAGTAGTTGAAGATTTAGATTAAGTGGACGGGAACGCAAGAAAGCCAATCTTCGTGTCCACCTTCAAGCATGCTTTTAAGTATCTTGCCAAAAGCAATCTTGAGCGGTGTCGCACCGGTGACTTCACGAACGCCGAGTCATGGCTCTCACCAGTCACCACTCGACTACGCAGCGACAACATGTGACGACGAGTTGTTACTGTGTTCTACCACCTAGTGCCGGAAAATATGAAGCTGCTTGTCATAATCCAGTGGTCTGCAGGACGCTCAGAAGTGCGTTGGTTCGAGTACCATGGATAAGATTTGTCTATGTTTTGGTAGAATACTCAATACATTTTTAAAGGCAGATACACAGACTGTGTTTTCTCTTCCAATCTAAGATTTTAACCACTAGGCGGAAGCATAGATGCGACTAAAACTTTTGTATATGGTATTGCAATTTTGGCTGAATGTTAAACTTCGATTCAGTAAAAATATCTGTCACATATCAGACAATCATCTAGAAGCAATTTACTTTACAATTAACTATGTTTCAAGCGGTAACTATTTCGGTTGACCTAGCACATTTTTGGGCCATGAAAAATTTCCCCCATTCCCACACCCACCACCGGCTGCCCGGAAGACTTCCAGATTATGAGTACCCACGTACCACCTAACATCGCTGTATGAATAGAAATTGGTAACTTTTTCACCTAGGAAGAACGTCGTGGGCTCCAGGTCTATAGGCTAGTTCTCAGGTGTTTGCTTCATAAAGTTGGCAATTTTTTTTACGCGCTTCACCCAGCCACATGCCGACGTAGCCTACGTCACAGTACTTCCCTAACTTTTTTTAGTAACCTGAGGTGAATCAGCTATATGTAAAAGCTGTTTACCTTGAAAAATTTTATGAAGCCGCTGAGGGTTATAAGTGTTATTTATAAGTGCGCCTGCAATAAGTCGTAGATTACAATAAGCGATGAAATTTGTTTAGGCCAGTGTGTTAATATATTACAAGTTACAACACAATTCTTTAGACCATTTTCCTGAGTAGGAAGTAGTTATTGTTGCGAACTACCCATGAGTCATTTGTGAAATAAAAGGTCTTTATAAATAGCTATGTCGGGTGAAATATACAACTAACACAAAAAAGGTCAAATGAGGCAAATTCGTAATGGGATTAATTAGTCATCAGTCATCACACTACGTGGCATTCTGGCGTCGATGGTGAAAAGCTGGACAGAAATTTACGCTATCACAGGAATATGTGGGCATTCAAAGCTCAGCTATAATAGGAAAAATAGCTCATGCTTTCTATACATAAAAAATGTTTTCAGATAGTAGAAACGCTTGACCAACCAGAGAGATAGTGTGACTGTGAGTGAAAGTTTTAAATAAGCAGATAGGCAAGTGTTGTCAGTTTAATTAATCTTGTACTGTAAAGTAAACCTTTTCGGAATTGTGTTGTTGGTAGAAGATAAAAAGAGGAAACGAAGCTAACCGCGTTCTTCGTACCGTAGGCTAACCAAGAAAGAGAAAGGTTCTGAGGGTCACACCCTCTCCCTCTCTTTTCTTCTTTCTTCTTCTTCTTCGCTTTCATACGAAAACCTGCGTTTTACAATACAACAATCATTCGCTAAATTAAGACCGTTCGCTATAAGATTCTTTTGAGTAAGCTAGGTTTAGTTCAGAATAGCATAATTTTATATAAAAAAAAATGCTTGTGAAAGACAAAGGCTCCTCAAAAACCAACAAATGTTTGACTAATCTTAAAAAATATTTTTTCCCTTCAGATTCTAATTAAGACTAGGCATATTTCATCAACTAATTTCATGCTTACTCAGACAGCTAAGTCATTGCAAACTTCCTGGTAGGCTAATTATCATAGCACGACTTCCCAAGGTGCCAAACAATTGCAACTTGGCAAGCCAAAAAAAATCTGCTTCTGTTTTTCTTTTGTTGCTAAAATTAAAGTAGCCTACACAACTTTACAAATTTACTGGCAGACTAAAAAAATAACAAAAAAGGGTTTTAAAGTTTTTATGGAGTTCTGTACGTAGGCTAGTTCATTTTTGAGATCATTTTATGGGTTGTTGCTTCAGTCTTGGATGCAAAGCAGTTAGTTTGTGGAAATGTCAACCATGCAATGAATCACTCTTTGCCTTTTGGTATGGCGACCACGGAAGTGTAGACTGTCAGCACAATGAGAAGTTTAACTGAAAAAACATCAATTAATCATCAATGACGTAATGTTACTTGATAATATTCGCAGCTTAACTATTCTTATCAAGGTTTTTATTAAATTAATAAAAATAAACTTTTAACATTTCTAGAACTTCTGTCCATTGCTAGTTTATAAAACACACCAAGGTGTGGCAAAGTTTAATAACTTTACTTTTTCATAGGACTTAACTCCATGAGTTTTTCACCAAGCATTAAAGCCTAATTTTAAAAAAAAAATTTACGTTTTGTCAGTTCGCACCAAGGCAACTTATTAATAGTTTTTGTGTAAATCGAGTTTAGAAAACAAGTGTTTTTGTGGTGACATAACAATATAGCCAAGAAAATATTATTTGTGACCGAAAAAAAAAGTAAAAAATTAAATAGCTTGTATATCGAAATTGTTAAATTTTCCGCTTGCTAAAGATATGCTTTTATAATGCATAAGAATCGGAGACTACAATACACAAACGTCATAAAGTAAAAATAGAACGACTTGCATAAAAAGTGTTTATTTTAGTCAGAGGTCTCCAAATCTTTATGAGAAAGGATGAGGTGGCTGTTGGAAAGGATAGTATACTCTCGTGCCGGATAACAAGTTCTCAATTTATTTTTTACTGGCTGAATGCAAAAAGAAACGAAATTATGGAAATAAAATACAGCAACAGAATCCAAAAGAAAAGGCAAAACCGTAATAGTTTAAGATGTACATACGAAGATCTATTTCTAAGGCATATATAG
The DNA here is from genome assembly GCF_918807975.1 of Aplidium turbinatum. Lineage (NCBI taxonomy): Eukaryota > Metazoa > Chordata > Ascidiacea > Aplousobranchia > Polyclinidae > Aplidium > Aplidium turbinatum. Next base: position 26,040,979 of record NC_137475.1, on the reverse strand, counting down.
CCTGTGCATCGATGAATATAACAGGGCATGGTCACCAAACAACGTTTGTTCATTTTGTTCAACATAGTCTGCAACCCGTGGTGGTGATTCAGCAGAGTGGGTGTTATTTACGTATTCAGCTGGATGCAGCAACTGACGTCTTCTGCTGTTGCAATCGAGTGAGTTGTGGATCAAAAGCTCTTTATTTTATTACAAACTCCTAGTCACACCAGTTTAATCCGTCATGTTTTTACGCTATTCTTTTTTGCTTCTCTGATCTTTGACAAGTCAGCTGTTTTGCATCATCTCCCGAAGTTTGTCTCCTTCTTCTCGTACACTTCTTTCCTCACTGAGGATAAAGATTCAAAACCATACATTTATAAACCATAGGTTTACGCATCTTTAGTTGGTGCCCCGTTTTTTGACTTGTAATTAGACATGTATATATTTAATAAAACAATAAATGCTATTAATGCTACAAAAAGTGCCAAGCAAAAAAGCCAACCAGAGCAAATTACATCAATTTCGGTTACGAGGCCTACTCTCTAAGAAACCTCTACAGCCTGTTTGTTAATTCAGATAAATTGAGGCACTTGGTTACAATCATGCGCCCTAAAAGTCGACAAAAAAACATGCTATTTTTGTCGTTTTGCAAAAATGTTTTTCTCGCTATATCAGGCTACTTTATTAATCTAGCCAGAGCTGGTTTGGTTTGGTTTTGAATCTTTATTCTCGAACTGACAAAGCCTTGATTGGGTAGTCTTGGTAGTTTCGCATACTCGCATACTCTTGACGCAGGGCCGGTTACCGAGATTGGCAGAGTGAAGTTTTCCGATTGTTAAAGTGTTGATACCGGGAATTATTCCATTCACTAGGTGCCGCTGAATGAAGAGCAGTCCTTAACGTGCATTGCTCAATCACCCCGAGAGTCGAATTACACCGCGTGATCTTGAGCCGGGCGCTTAACTGAGCTAACATGGCGGAGCATTAGGTACGCGGAGTTTCAGTAGTAGATTTGAGGGGTAGAAATGTTTTCATACCCAAAAACAAAAAAATGATGCAATATTTCAAAATAAACCTAATAAATAGCTCATTCAATTAGCTTCAAAACATTTTTTTATAAACACAAAAGGATTTTGATAATTTCTTTTTGATCAAGTTTTGTATGGACTTGATTGGTGTTGCTTAGCAAGAAAATTTCGAACATCCGTCCGAAGTGTAACGAAGTGTCCAAAAGTTATAGATAGGAGATTCGAATTTGAACTTTCAACGTTATAAACGAATCGTTTTCAGTTGATACAATCTAGCAAGTAGAATTATTCCACAGGTTTTCTGGTTTCTTTAAGAGAGATGTAAAATGTTCAACTAACTTAGATAGTAGCAAATTTATAATTATAACTTTAAAAATAACAAAATTAAGTTACTACGTACTTCTTATTTATTTTATTCAAGATATTTGAAATGAAATAACTTTGAGATAAACATGTTGAACGTTTCTCGATACTTTAATGGAAGTCAAGTTGATACGTTGATGCCGAGGAACCAACAACCAGTTTGGATAACCAGCATTTTCCTTAATGTACTCCTCATCATCACGTCATTATGGTTAGTTATTACAATAGCGGCTTATGGTTTTAAGTCTGGAAGATTCCATAGACAGAAAAAGTCGGATTATAATGGAGGTCTGATCTTGAACATGGCCTTTGCCACAGCTGGGCTAATCCTGCCTCGTTTGATTGCAACACACATCATCATATGGATTGGTTTTGAAGTCAGCAGCTATGGAAATACAGAGTGTGAGTTATCACTTGACATCTCCATCGGTGCTTATTATGTTGCTTTATTACCAGCTTATCTCTTTCTTTGGCTTCGGCAAAAATCACTGTATGAACAACCATCGATCAAAAGGCTATATATTCTTCCAGTCAAAATCATCAGTTTTGGATGTCTTACTTTTTTATTAACATCTGGAGTGGCAATCATTATTATATTTGTTCTTCCCTTAGCCTATCAATCTTCTAATCGAGGTTGCATCCTCAGGGAAGAAGAAGAGGAAAATGTCTTAGGGTTTTACTTAGCAACGGTTGTTTTGATAACCGGTCAGCTAACTTTGTTAGGTTTGTTTATCTACCCGTTACATCGTCACCGGAATGTGCTTGTTCCCATACAACCTCCTCCAGTGACGAAACAAGAATCTCAAGTAATCCCTTCGATTGATATATCCTGCAACTCACTGCCGGATCTAACAGATACAACAAACCGGACAATGGATGATACTCTCTCCAAATCATCACCAAAAATATATCAGAAGTCATCGAGACTCACTCCGTCTCCGATGAGACAATCCCTGAGTACGCTTCGTAGAAAGATCAGCATAGAAGGTATCAACAAAATAAATGGATCGTCGCCTTCCACTTCTCGACGAAGAAGCTGTGGAAGCGTTAAAACTGGAAAACGGATTTTCCGCGTCATGCAAAGATCTGTCGTTTGCTCACTGGTGTGCATATTATCAGATGTTCTAGCGCTGATAACTGTAAATTTTATCATTGCAAAGGAAGCCCCAAAAAGTATAACAAACACAGTCTTTGATATCAGTCTTGTAATAAATGTTTTTGCGTTGGTATTCTCCTTTGAGAATTATAAAAAAATCCTTAAGTCTCCATTTGCAATCGGAAAGACTGTACAAAAATCACAATTCGTGACATCGGTGTCAAATTCTGGGAATGAAGAGCCAGATCCAAAAAAAAGTTCACTTTCATAAAGAACTGACAACCTTTAATGATTATAAATTTTACTAGCGATTTAGGTGCAGCTAGAAAACCATTTGACAGAAAGGTGCTGCGAAACATAATGAGATTATGGCTTGTAACTGGCGTGGGGCTATGTCGTGTGGTAACTTATTTTTCACACCTGAAAGCTGTCAACAGGAGAAGTGAATGAAGGTTGCCTTCTTGGCCTCTTCTTTAACTTCATTCCAATCCTTCGTTTCAGTGTTGGTAGGAAAAACGAACAATAGAGTAATTTCAATTATCTTCTGAAAAGTAAAAATCAATTTTTAATTGAAAGAACAAAAATTAGGCTGTTTCGATTTTTGGGCATGCAAGGACTAGCAAAACCTATACTCTTGTAAGCAAAGTTGAACTTTCTTATTTTACTTGACTTTTATTGGCTTCTTTGTTTAAATTCGATGTATTTTAGTTAGAAAATTCCAGTTCAAACTGCCACAAGCAAGCAGATGTAACGATGTAACGGCAAGATTACCAGTTTTGGTGATCTTGAAGATTAAGATCACCAAGAATATGTGATCTTGGAGATCAGATCACCAAAACAACGTGATCTCGAAGATCTCTTTCAAGATCAATCTTTTTAACCTTGAGAAAATGAAGTTTTTGATCAATAATGTTGCAAAAAAAACGAATTTCACTGTAAGCAACCTGGTTAAAGTTGTTGCTTCTAACTACTCTTTGCTTTTAACTACTCGATTGCTGGCCTAAGAATTGCAGTAAGTTGGTGACTGTTGCTATTATGCTTATCGATCTTTATTGTGGTTTGCTTAGAATCGCAATACCAAGGCTGAGGGTAATTATAGTAGCGTACTGAAAAAGTCACACGATTTGTAACTAGTTTTATGATTTTTACTCAAAACAATGAAAACACCTTTGAACTGCATCATTTTTCAACAATTTTTTGTTTATTTCATATGGGAAGCTTTTATTCGCTTTACTAAGTAGGCCTATTTTCAACTTTCACGTGATTCTGTCCATGTTTACTGCGCCATTTACCCATCTGTCAACCTTGATACTGTTGTCTGTTATCAAAAACGTTCAGAGGTTTGCGGTCAGATAAACCGCTTCGAACAAAAACTGTACAAAAAGAGATGTTTGCACATTTAATATATTTGTTAATACTCAGACCTTGGTAATGTTGGTAATTGGTGTTGGTAATGAAATGCCGCATCTGCTGTTGCGACCTATAAACATGATTACATGAAGTAGCCTACGTCACAAGCAGTCCGCCTTTGCAGTATTGTTTGGGCAATCTTTTGTAAATTATTATTCAGATAATTAAATAAAATCTTCACAAGTATGAAAGCAGCCTGTGTATTAACTTTACTTAGGTGGCGTTTTAAGTTATTGACAAAAGGTCACGTTTTATTAATCTTTCTTATTGAAGAAAAAAATCCGTTCCATATTTTCGCTCAGTAAATTCAATCGAATGCTGAGTGAGCATTTTTGAAAAGCATAGAATGTTTAGTGAGTCATCATTATGATTTCTTGTAGACAGGCTGTGAACCTCCTTGACGTATTTGAAAAGGTCAAAAAAGCAATCTGGTAGTAAATTGTTGTGGGCTTTGAACATAAAAAAAAAATTAGTTTGACCATTTTCTCAATTGATACTGGGAACTTGCTATCGCTACATTGTTGAAGCAGAAACTATGACGAAATTTGTCACTAAGTTTTTGAAGTTAAAGGACAAGTCCTCCATTGCCATATTTCCAAGTCGTAATGCAACACTCAGAAAATTTATGTCATTCGCAAAAATGATAAAATCAGTAGAATTTAAACAATTTGGGAAGTCGTTTATGTAAATTGCAAACAAGAGGCCAATAGGGGGCTTGTGATAGAACCTTGGGGGACACCACACTTTGTTTTAATGAAGTTGAAAATCTACAATAATTTTTTACTGTCTGATAACGAGTAAGTGGCTTCGAAACCATTGAAGGCGCGCTCCCCTGATACCACAAGTGATAAAGTTTTTGCCAAATTTATCTCATGATTTACGGTGTCAAAAGCCTTCGATAAATCTAGAAAGATGCCAAAGGTTTGCTTGTACCACCGTAACGGCGGCTTTTTCAGTATCAGAAAACTACAAGTAAAATCAAGACATAAACGTTAACCGGTGAAAGGATATTCAACGATATTTGTTCTTATGAACACCCAACCTTTTCAGTATTCATCTTAATTAGAAATGAACTTAAACTGTGAAAACCATTTAATACCAGATATCATTTCATGGATGTGAAACTCGTTGTTGGCCAGGAATCGATTCACTTTTGTGAAAACATTTGTTATTTTGAGTGTCCATATCAACTGCTCTTTATCAGATGACATGACATTATACATTATGAACAATACTTACAAAGCGTAACCATGTCTTGTTTGGCTCTCATAGCTCATCTTTTTTGCATGTCAACTATGGTACAATTGTCATCTCTCTTTGTTCAACGGATTTATAATATTGCTTGTAACAACGACTCGTTTCGAATTTTACACAATATGACTCACTATGCTAATGTACGTAAATGTCAAGCTGCAGTAAATGTTACAACTTTTGAAGTTCTTATGCCTTTGTGCAACGTTGTTATGAATCATTCAATTTTCTACTTAAAGCTTTAATGTCGACTGACACTTTTTATAAATCGAAATATTTGAAACACTACAATGACATCTAGGTGTGTGACTTTACAGTATTTCTTTGTGATCCATTCCTTGCTTTCCTTTATTAATTACATGAGTTTGTTTGTCTCATAAGAAGAGTTTTTTTTAAGACGTTTTGCAAAGCTGATCACAGTGTATTGTTGCTGCTTTTCATTGTGCCAAATTGTCTTCTGGCTGTTTTTGAGCCGTTGCTGTTTGAGTGTTTGTGTACTACTGTATGCTTTTTGTTATACGAATATGGACATTCTTGCGTAATACAAATAAAGTAATAAACAATATAATAAAATAGGAACTTTCGACATTTGCTCAACTACATAAGATTGATTGCAAAAGATATCACAAAACGCCTTAGAAATGCACTTCGTTTGTTTAGTTTCCAACCTGGCGTCCCCATATGCATCGAAAGAAAGATTTCATTTCCAGATTTTTCTCACTTAGCTTGAAAATCTGTTCGTCGGTTGCATGATCTCACTAAAGTACAAGCACAAAGGAAATGGCACGCGATAACAAGAGGCAACGAACTGTTGAGTCACATAACGAATGCCATATAGTCCCAGCTAACAAAGTCTTCCTTTTTTACATTGATTCAACGTTTGCAGACGATCTTGCGAAGTCAAAAAACAGATTTTGTGTCTGGGCTCCGATTGCTGTGCGGTATCTGTGGACAACTACAAATCCACTATAGATCGTTGTTACGTACGCAAAAACAACGTTACCATTTTAAACCAGTTCAAATAGCTGTTAGGGTTTGTAAATGTAATCTTTTTTATTATTAGCTATAAAAAGTTTCAAATTCTACTTTCCTCATTTAAACAGATTTAATTTTTAAACGTGGTTGTATCATTAACGAACTGATTTATTCTATCTCATTTTATTTCTATGATAATAGCAGAACGCTTTAACTGTATCATGACGATATAATTTTATAACGAAATGCACCTTACAAGCTTGGTGAGTAGTAAGAAAATGTTCAAAAGGAGTTGTAAGTTAAGCACCTTTATAGTAAGCACTCCAAGTGTACTGACGCAGTTAAGCACCGTCGTCTAGCAACCCCAACTCGCAGTCGATTTTTTTCTGTTCGCCCAAATTTGTGTGGCTTGCATTGCGATAATTTCCGTTATGCCTGTGAATGACGTATGGACACACTAACAGGCATGAATGTGAATTTGTGATCCGTTCAACTGCAAGACAATATTTCCGTTTATGCCTGAATATGACGTCATCAACGACGATTGCAGACGGGTCTTCTCTGCAGCGTTCAGAAATCGATCCTCATATCTCACATTATTATTACTGAGGTTCATTGTAATGTAGACTACAAAGAAAAATACTCGATAAGGCTCCAATCTCCTTCGAGGTGACTGGCCATCACTTACTTTATAAAGAGTAGGCTACGCCCTGGCGAGTCCCACCGCTTTGCTGTCACGCTCTTCCGATTAGTGGGTCCGTTTGCCTCGCCAGCCAATCCAGTTTTTATGCACTTCATTGGTCATGGGATTGACTTACAATAAAATATGGCAAAAGCAAACCATTTAGACATGCATGTCACTTAGTTTAGTCTGGCAGTTGTCATTACAGTTTGTGTGGGTGTGGCAGTTTGTGTGGATTACCATTATTACCAACTACGTGGAGCCAGAACTAACCTACGTGGGATTCCACTGGAAGACCAATATTTTCTACCAACATCATAGATGTGCAATTGGCAGGAACATAGGTTCTACTTCTCATGAAATCCAACAACTATTGGAATCTACCCTGATCGGTTTCAACCCAAGACGGATTTCTTTACATTGTCAGGGAAATAACAATAATTTCTTACGACATTATTTCAATTAAAATCACATTTACATCAAGAAGCCTGAATAGATAGCTTTGTTGACCCGAGCCTTCTACTGTAAGGGTATGCAGATTGCAGATGATGATCATCCCACTAATCATAACTCTCTTTAGCGCCTCCTGACAGTTGAAATAATGCACAGAAAACAACACTTTCACCAGAAAAAATGGCATAAAACACCATACAATCAAACGTCGACTGTTTACAGAATTCGTTCAAAATTACACTCAACCAAAAAACATCGTTCGTTTAATGCAAATTTACGATATTAACGACAATGTCATTTTCAATTGCACAGAAAAAACTTATCTGACGGTTAAACATACCCAATGAAGGCCTATGAATAATAATAAAACTTCTTAAAAAATGAATTTTTTCTTTGAGTATTTGAATCTAGCGTACAACTGTGCAAGTTCTAACAAAATGTTGTTATAATAAAAACAAAAAACAAGTCAATTGGATCACATCAGCTCTGCATCAGCTGAGCAAGGGATGGACGATAAGTGGCTCCCCATGCCCCACACTGTGAGATTGTGAGAACCATCTGCATCCAAGCTGATAAGAAACGAAACTTGTCTACAAAGAGCCTCCACCCGGACGGTACAACTGCAGGGGGCAATTCATAAGTTCAGACACCCCACCATTATGTAGCTCAACATAGAAGGTTACACATTACACAACAAGCAAGATTAAGGTTGTGAAGCACCTTGTCCATACCAACCGAGCACTCGTCATCCTTTTCCAAGAGACCCACTGCACCTCTGTAGATTGGCTAGCTATTTCTAATTAGCCTACATGCTAGCCGGGTCTAAAGCAGGAAGCAAGGCATTGCCATGTTTGTGCACGATAGCCTGAACTGAACCTTTATCGATCAATTTCCAGCTGATACCGAGATTAAGTGGGTGAGCATATGTAATATGTATCTCAGACTCTCTCGCCCTCACCGTCTCGAATACACAGTGTAACAAAAAAAGAAAAAATTTTTGTCCTTGGGAAATAATTGCTATTTTCTGTCTGCTTTTGCCAAAAAAATATAAAAAATCTTTATTGTGCCACAATAATTTCAGGTTTGTGTTCCTCAGATTAGTTTGAATTTTTCTCATCTCTCATGAAAATAGGCATATACATAGCCTAATCAAAAGTGAGAAAAACTAACTGGTAAAGGTGATCAGGTACTATGACACTTCCTCAAATGGGCGATCAACCTAACACAGAAAGCAATCATTAAGAAAATAAATCAATAGTTTTTTTTTCAAGTCTAAACCTTAAACCATTTGACCAGGTTAACACTCACAATAGTATTCCAAAAATTTTCTTAGTATAATTTATGTTGTGGAACCGGTTTTCTTCCTATAGGATTCATCAGCACAACTGGATCGAAACGAAAAAATTACAGAAGATTACTATCAGCACAACTAGCCCAAAAAAAACGCAAATTTACATGTTAAATAAATAAAAAAATAAAAGATTTTGAGGAAAGTGTCATATTCTGTGTCAGGAAAGTGTCATATTAGTGTCATATTTTGAGGAAAGTGTTCCATTTGAGGAAGTGTCATAGTACCTGATCACCAGTGACGATCGGTGAGGGAAAGCAAGGAAAGCAGTGCTTACCTGAGCGAAAACTATGCAAAGTAGGCTATAATGACTGAATTCTAGGTTTAACTTCTTATTATTTTTATCATGTTTATTTTAAATTGAAAATTAGTGTATTCGTGACTAGAATTACTCGTAAGTAACGCTTGTGAGTAGTCTAAATCCTCACCAAACCGCATGTCTTGCCCATAAATGCCAATTAACGCAAACGCTTCTGTCAGAAACAATCACTGAGGCTCTAGGTAAGCAACTATCAAAGTTGCTTACCCAGATTCAAACATGTAAAAAAACGCCTTCGTTTTATCCAATCATCACTCGTTTTGCAAAACGTCACCAGCTGCTTAGCCAATCAGATGTGTTATTGTGAGACCAGGTGAGTCTTGCTTTCCCAGTGACGTCAATGCATACATTCGCTAGAGCGGCTAGACTAACTCGTCAGAATGGTGCTCGTCACGGTACACAGCACAAGCATCATAATGCCGAAATAATTGTTGCTGTTTTTTGATGTCTCCTCGCCATGTACTGTACTTTAGCCTACTAGCTTTCATAGTCATGCCTTTGCCCTTTTTACAGCGTTGATGTAACGTTACTTCGCCAATGAACGTTCAGGTGCGGCTGCAATATTTAGTTTGTTAAGCTTCTATACGCAGGAGGCAAACTTATCCAGCTTTTTGTACAAATTGCTTGCGGTTGTAATGTTTAGACCTAAGTGTTAGTTTTTGTAGTGTAGGCCTAACTGAATATCTCAGAATGAACATTCATGACGAATTAAATATTTAGACAACTATTATTCCATGTCTAACACTGGATTTTGGTCCTGCAACGTTAAAATTAAGATTGTTCATGACTTCTAAACATTAAATGGATGTATGATCACGACATAGGCGAAGCACAATTTGACAGATTTTTATGTTTGATTTGTTTTGAAAATGCTCTCAGAGCGCACCAAATTGGAAGTGTTTTTCAAAAATTGCTGGGGGAGGCCCCCCAGACCCCCCGCTGAAGTTGTTGCCTTTGGCAACACGCCTTCGGGCTTCGCCCGACGGTTACGCCCTTCGTGCCTAGGCCTACTACCTTGCTGCAGCATATTTACAAGTTGCTTTCCCAACGGTTTAAGCCACCGAACGTCACTGCTGATCACCTTTACCAGTTAGTTTTTCTCACTTTTGATCATAGATTGGTTTTTCTAGTTTTTCCATCCCTTGTCACCTATTTCGGCCGCATTGATTGCTAACCTTTTGTATCTTGCAAGTTTAGCATGATGATGTAATAGAAGCGTTTGTTCCATATTGCACCGTCATAAGCATTTCTTAATCATACTTGTAAAATTCATCTCAATTATTCTACTTTTTACTGCTGCTTGTACGGACAGTTTAAGTAAGTTAACGTATCAAATTGTTGCAATATTTTCTGTATTTGGTATATTTAGCAATACTATGAAGAAAAAAAAGAAATGAAAAAGAATAAAGCAAGGATATGAAGGTTTTGGACATTTAGTGACTTTTATTTTTTTATTTATTTAACATGTAAATTTGCGTTTTTTTTGGGCTAGTTGTGCTGATAGTAATCTTCTGTAATTTTTTCGTTTCGATCCAGTTGTGCTGATGAATCCTATAGGAAGAAAACCGGTTCCACAACATAAATTATACTCAGGGGCGCCGGAACGATTTTTGACTGGGGGGGCAAGATCACGAAAAAAGGGCACTTTTGTTTACTAAAAGGCCAATTTTTTTTCAAGTTTTAAGATAAAATATAGCGATAATGATAATCCGGTATACAAAGAAGGGCACCATGCTATGTTATAATGATGTAACCTACTGTCAAGCCTTAAAGTAGTGCTTGAATGAACCGCCGGTGCTACCTCCTCAATCGGCCAAGTTTGGCCGCCGGTCTCTTCTAGCCAATTATTTAATTTCTCAATAGAATGATCGTGGATTAACTGTCGAAAATATGTAGTATCAAAGAGTGACGCAAAATTAGGTCAGCGCGTAATAATCGCCACTGTTACATTGTGCGGGGAATATTTGTTATTGATGGAATATATCCATCTGCTGCGATCGCCAGCGCTGTAAGTCTTGTTTGTAATTCCCGACGTATATTTTAACAAAGTCTTGCGAAGTGCTAATTTACATCGGCTGGCAATTTTGTTGTTTTTATGTCGATTCGATGTTGTCGGACATTGAACCTTTGTTAAAAAGGAGAACTAAGTTAGTTGACATCAATGGGGAAAACATTTTTTTATCATATTTTGCAAAAATTATGCTTCTTTTAGTAATGTCTTTTAGTAATGTACATCATTGAAATAGCTAAAACCTCAATTGCTGAGGCAACAGGGATCAGATGTCAGTAGATGTAACAGAAAAAATATTTCGCACTTGCTAGTGCATCGTCAGTTTTGATAAAGGGCAGTTAAAGCCTACAAGTAATGTTTTAATTATTAAAATACTTATTGTATTACCTTGCCGTTATCGTCAACACATGTCGAACATTGTTTTTCGTTGTTAAAAAGAATTCTAGGAGAGTGGCGAACTTCTATAAAATCAGCCACATTGGATACACTCGTGCGAGTGTCGTTTGAAATTCAAATTTTGAATATTGAATATTCAAACTTTGAATAGTAGGCTACTGGATTACAATCCCGATAAAGCAGTTATTGCGTGGTGCAACGATTCTATTGTAGGACGTCGCCCAGGCCCAGACTTCACAACGCTAAGTGATCATTTTAGCATTGTTGCAAGTTTAACTCTATTTACTTGTGCTATCGTTATTTTTATTTTGTATTTTGGCCTCCAAGCACGCAGATTTGGCCGCCGAGAAGGAGCTCCCGGTAGGCTACGATGGCTGCCGAAAAAAAAACGAGTTTTAAGGCCTGTATACTGTGTTGCAAAATTTTGTGCCGTAAATATTATTTTGAGGCAAAAATGAAAGATTATAATTAGGCTAAAAGCGAATAGCAGAAATTGTTATATTGCAAAATGTGCAGTAGCTTACATGACTTTAAAAGGGCACCATCGCCCCCCCTGCCCCTCCATCTGCAGAAAATTTGAGGGCAGGGGGGGCATTCGCCCCCCTGCCCCCTCGCTTCCGGCGCCCCTGATTATACTAAGAAAATTTTTGAAATACTATTGTGAGTGTTAACCTGGTCAAATGGTTTAAGGTTTAGACTTGAAAAAAAACTATTGATTTATTTTTTTATACATAGCCTAACGTTGAAAATTACTGTCAGCTGCTTCCAGCAATAGTTACCTAATAATGGGTATAATTACCGTAAGTAACAATTGGATTCTGTTTGCACACAAAGCCTTGCAAGGTTTTGCTTTTGTGATGAAACAAAAAGGGCTGAGCAGTTTTGCATTCTCATATCTTATTTGAGCAAAATGGTTGGAACGCCTGGTTAATCTAATCAAAAAATAAAGAGCCCAAAATGTAGATACTAAACTCATGTTCAGCAAACAAACGTTTCGAAAACTATACTGTCTTCATCTTCAGTGTTATAAATGTAAGCAATCCCTGATGCCGCATAGATTTAGACGATTTAGATTTAGACGATTAATAGATTTAGACTATTAACTAGACGTTCTTAACCGTGGATTAAATTTCTGTTTCTTTCCGTCCAAAATCAATTTTCGTAATGTGCAGGTTGAATTTGAAAGCCTTTACCAACTAATACGCAGTTTTCTGTCATTCCAACAACGTCTTAAATTCAAAACAACCCTAATAAACCTTTACAACAAGTATGTTTCTTCCTTTTTCTTTGAACGCAAAAGAAACATTTTTGCTCCAACACCAGCTCAACAGGAAGCCATTGATGAACTCAGTAAAGACGATTCCATTGTAATTACCAAATTTGATAAAGGAAACGGTGTTGCTATATTAGACAAATCAGATTATATTTCCAAGATGAACAGTATTTTGAAAGAGGAATCTAAATTTCAACCAACAGATACGGATGACAATATTATAAAACTTCACAGGTTTCAAAATCACTTACGTTATTTAAAAGCAGCTAAAGCACTTTCACCAGAAGATTATTCCAGAATTCGTCCTTCTTCTGCTACCACTCCCACTCTTTACGGACTTCAAAAAATTCATAAACCCAACATCCCACTAAGGCCTATCTTATCTTCAGTAGGTAGCTTTAATCATCAATGTGCTAGAATAGCGGTTCTTAAACTGGGGGGCGCGCCCCCCTTGGGAGGCGCGAAAGGTTCACAAGGGGGGCGCGAGCGATGTCAAACTATGTGACTAAACGTCGCGTAATGAAATTTTGGGGTCGTAATCGTAATGAAATAGTTTAATTTAGTCTAGTGCCGGTAGGTTGTAGTCTTGCCATGATTTCAATTGACCGCAACCGTCGGTATGAAATGTCGAACGATAAAATATAACCAATCGTAACAATTGATGCATTGTTACGCTATCATTGCTGTAACGTGCTGACCAAAAGTAACCTTATCGCTCGCAGTATGACTGACTGATTGAATCTTTATCCGCGGACTGGGAAAGCTTCTTGCAGAGCTTAATCCTGGCAGTTTCGCATACTTGTAGAGGCTTTGAATCACTGACGCAGGCCCGGTCACCGAGATTGACAGAGTGAAGTTTCCGATTGTTGAAGTCTTGTTGCCGGGGAATTATTCCATACATTAAATGCCGCTGAATGGAGAGCAGTCCTTAACGTGCGTTGCTCAAGCGCACACCCCAAGAGTCGAACCAGCGCCGCTTGATCTTGAAGCTTCTTCGTTCCAGAATTCACGCGCTAACCAATTGAGCTATCGGGGCGGACAATGATATGATTTCAAAGTAGCCTAGCAACTAGTTTCTGAAGGAACCTAGATTAAGTTTAAAGTACGGTAGTTACTGTACAAGATTAATTGAGTATGGATCAGTGGTTAGGTTCCGTAGATTCATCTGGTAACTATGTTTAATAACAATGTTTAACAATGTGGTAAACAATGTTTAACAATGTTAATTAATTTCAAAAGTGGGAAAAACTAACCGGAAAATGCGATCTTGTACTATGACACTTCCTCAAAATTTGATTTGATTTGTTTTCTTGTTAATTAATTTGTAATAATAATATTTATTTGCATCAGACAAAGCTGTCCATATCCAAAACAACGAAATACTACACAAACTGCAAATGCACAAAGAACGAACAACAACAACAACAACGAAATAATACACAAACTGCAAATGCACAAAATCTCACTACATAGGCTATCTACTGTTAACTTACAAAGTTACAAGTTTGCTTTCTAATGTTACAAGTTTACAGACAATGGTACGGTAGTGTTACAAGTTAGAAGAACTGAAAGTATTCAGAACGATAAAAACAATCAGATGACATGGCAGCCATCAAAACTAGATAACAGCATACATAGAATTATTATAATGAATACGGTAATTTGAAATACGATGACAATCAGACCTCATCAGGGAGGCAACGGGCAGGCAACTATAGAGTTAGACGATACTTCGCATCTTCCAACAAAAGAAAAAACATATTTACGAAGTAATGCATCAAATGTTATGATGTTGCACAAGACTTGATGTTCACGTACGCTATAGTGTTTAGGCAAATTGTGTATAATTCTAAATGCATTGTTGAAGGCAACACGCAGGCGATAATAAAAGTTTATCTACGGAAAACCTGAAAGCCTCCAAATTAAAAAGGGATATTAACGTGGATGTCCCCATAATGGGGTCGCATAGAAATATATTTTTCAAAATATGGTCGCAGAACAAAAAAGTTTGAAAAGCCCTGGTATAAGGTAACGGTATCATCGAAGTAGCCTATAATTAACTTTTCGATTTTGTTAATTTTAGCATTGATTTAAATATTAAATTTTAGTAATTAAGTAGCCTACTCAAAATATATTGACATAAAAATGAGTGGAAAAAAGAGAAAATATGATGAACAGTATCTGAAGTATGGCTTTATAGATGCCACAGCGAATGGTGAAGTCGTACCACAATGTGTGATGTGTTTTAAAAATCTGAGCAAGCTACAAAGCCTCGAATTAAACTTTTGGTTTCCGAAAAACAATTACATCCCTCACATTGATGAAAGCTAAATATAAATTCCTGTAGTCATTACACTTTAATGTTTGCTAATTTTGTAGTTTGGTGGGGCGTAAGTTTGGATGGCACGTCAAAGGGGGGCGCGGCTCAAAAAGTTTAAGAACCCCTGTTCTAGATGGCTTAACGAAATTCTTTCACCTATTCGATCTCACACTACAAACTTAAAGGATACCTTTTCTTTTGTTTCTCTTATCGACCATGGCTCTTTTCCTAATAAAATTCTAACTTCTTTTGATGTAAAAAGTCTGTTCACCCAGCTAGAAATTTCACGTGTATTACACGTAGATTCTACGTACCTTGGGTCGTGTATTATACGTTAATTTTCACGTATAATACACGCATATGTGTCGACACTATTTCACGTGTATTACACGTATATTTGGTGGTGGATTTTACGTGTTTTACACCCGCATTACACCTAATTCCCTCGTATCTGACACGTAGATTCTACGATCCTTGGGTCGTGTATTATACGTTAATTTTCACGTATAATACACGCATATGTGTCGACACTATTTCACGTGTATTACACGTATATTTGGTGGTGGATTTTACGTGTTTTACACCCGCATTACACCTAATTTCCTCGTATCTGACACGTAGATTCTACGTTCTTTGGGTTGTGTATTATACGTTAATTTTCACGTATAATACACGTATAAGTGTCGACACTATTTCACGTGAATTACACGTGTATTTGGTGGTGGATTTTACGTGTTTTACACCCACATTACACCTAATTTCCTCGTATCTGACACGTAGATTCTACGTTCCTTGGGTTGTGTATTATAGGTTTATTTTCACGTATAATACACGTATAAGTGTCGACACTATTTCACGTGTATTACACGTATATTTGGTGGTGGATTTTACGTGTTTTTACACCCACATTCTACCTAATTTCCGCGTACCGTATCTGAAATCAACAATTTAACACATTTGTGTTTATTTAACACATTTGTATAACACATATTGTTATAAGAGGCTACTGTCCAATTGTGACCCTTCTAGCACTCATTCGGAGAGTTAATGCTTGTTTTCAACTTTATTTGGAATTAGAGAAGAAAAAGAGAAATAGCAGTGGTGGGAATCGAACCCGCGTCAATGAAATGACTACTTTCTAGCCCTAACCTTAACCCCTAAGCCAACCAGCTGACAAAAAATCCATCACTTAAGTTGCTTTCTATCATCTTCTTTTCGCCATTTTTACGTCACTTAAACTGGAGCTTATGATTGGTTAGCGGTTTCATTCTAGTCATTTTTAGTGGCAGAATTTCGACTTGTTAAAGTGGCTACCGTATACCAAACCTTAGTAAGTAATTGTTTAATATCAGTAAGCGAGACCACTTAAATTTACACTAAGAACTATCGTTAAAAGATCACATTAATTTGCGACCAAAAAATGTCATGAAGTTTCCTTTTTACATAACGTAATAAAAACGTATAAAGACACCTACAAAAACACATAATCTAACTTATATCCTAAAAAATGCGGAGGAGCGTGGTTGACACCAATCCACTTGAGTGGAGAATTCTTTCTGTTTATACCGTCCTTGGGAGGTAGTTTTACCTAACACAGATTAAAAATTGCCCAAATGAACGAAAGAACTTCAACACGTTTAATATACGTGGAAAACACGTGTTATTTTTCAACAGATGGAAACGTGCAATACACGTGGAAACAACATATAATCAACATACAAAAAATTCCGGTAAAACATCCTTCTGCTGGGGTAAACATTTTTTCTCTTTTGTATGCCCTCTTCTGGGTGTGATTTTACCTTACATTCCTGTAAATTTTACCATTGGCTTAATCTTACAACTAATTTTTACGAAAGACGTAAAAGAATTTCATGGTCTCAACAAGCGCCGACTTAAATCGTTATTGAAATGGGTAACCAAAAATACAACTTTTCAGTTCAATGGAAAATACTATAAACAAATAGATGGTGTAGCAATGGGAAGTCCCATTGCCCACTCATGGCCGATGTTTTAATGAACTACGTGATAGACCAAGCTTTACTTCGTACTACCGGAATGGAAAAACCAACCTTAATTTGCCGCTATGTGGATGATATCTTCTTAATTTTTCCAACATCCTCTTCTTCGACAAATTTTTTTAAATTAATTAACTCCGTAAGAAAAGAAATATCTTTTACAAATCAAGCAGAAGTTGACAAGTGTCTACCTTTCTTAGACGTTCTAGTTAGTAGAACGGATGAAGGTAACATCAACACCAATGTGTATCGAAAACCTACACACACTGGACATTATTCCCTTTGGTCAAGCTTTGTTCCTTTTCACTACAAACGTAATCTCGTTAATTCTTTTCTTTCCCGAGCTTACCGCATCTGCAATTCATATTCTTCCATACATCAAGAATTTGAAATCATTAAAAAGATGCTTGGGCATAATGGCTACCCCAGAAAATTCGTAAATAAATGTATTGCAACTCTTTTGAACAGAGTACACAGCACTTCACCCAGCCAAAAATCATCTAAAGATCAAACTCGATTTTTAATCTTTAAGCTGCCGTTTCTCGGTGACATGTCATACCAAATACGCAAAGAACTTCAACATTTAGCATTTCAACTAACCCAAGGAAAATTATCTATTCGTTTCGTCCACAAAACCACAGATCTTTCAAAGCGTTTTAATTTTAAAGACCGTCAATCCAAATTATCAAGCTCCAATGTAGTGTACCAACTGTCTTGTTTGTGTGGAGCAAATTATATTGGAGAAACAAAAAGGAATCTATACACAAGAATTTTAGAACACAAACCGGATCATCAAAACTCAAAAGAATCTGAGGTTGCAAACCATTTGCGCACCAATGCAGACCACAAAATTAATTTTGAAGAAGTTGAAATACTAGGGAGAGGGGAGGACTCAAGGAAATTGAAAATTCTGGAAACGTTATTCATCAAAGAAAAATCTCCGCAATTGAACTTGGACTTGGCATCTGCACCATTATATTTATTTAATTGTTGAACTGATATACCGTATAGCACTTATTCTGACTTGTCAAACCCATCTCGTTGATCCAGTAAATTGTAATTTGTTTTTTCGTAAAGTCTTATCGTAAAATACTGACTTCTGTTACGCATCATTTCATGAAATAACCTGACTTCTATTACGTTTTTTACTTTCATAATAGCTTGTTGATGAGTCTTTGTGACGTCAGCCGCAATTCAATTTAAATCTATGCGGCATCAGGGATTGCTTACATTTATAACACTGAAGATGAAGACAGTATAGTTTTCGAAACGTTTGTTTGCTGAACATGAGTTTAGTATCTACATTTTGGGCTCTTTATTTTTTGATTATTTGAGCAATTTATTTAAATTTACTGCTTTGCGAGATGCAACCCTACACAGTGTGTTTGTCTTGTCTTCAACTCCGAGTTACTGGTGAAAAGCGCCCTTACTAACGCCATTAAAAAGATATAAACGATAGTGTAGGAAAATTGTCATTGACAAAGTCTAATGCTGAGCTACTCATTTCTACAATAGAGAGCTAAAACCTCAATTGCTAAGTAACAGGGATCAGTTGTCAGTAGATGTTACAGAAAATATATTTCGCACTTATTCAGTGCATCTTCAGTTAGAGCAATGGAACTTAATGGATGACAGTGTTCAACTTATTTCACAAAGAAGCTTTTCAGTGTTCTACACTTAAAGACGGTTCATACTACTGCCATGATATAAAAGAACTCTTTCAGGCTAAATAGGCATTTCGTGCAATCCTTGAGTGGAAGCTCTTCATCGACAGATCATCTAGAAGTCTCACAGCTGTATTGTTGAGTAACGCAGACAAGTGTCCCTCCATTCTTCCGGCTTACTCAGTTTATACGAAGGAAGAATATTAAAACATCAAAATTGTTATGAGTGCATTGAAGTAGGACATCTACAATTGGGAGGTTGTTGGTGTTTTCAAGATGGTGGCCTTCATAATGGCGCTTCAGGGTGGTTCTATCAAGTTTCAATGTTGTCTTTGTCTCTAGGATAGCAAAAACACAGCTTTTCACTGCAAGAAGAGGAATTGGCCTCCAAGAACCAGCTATGAGATTGGACCTTATAATGTAAAACAACAACTTCCTGTGGATCCAACAAAAATACTGATCTTTTCTCTGCACATAAAACTAGGTCTTAAACAACTCTACATAGGGTGGAGCCAGTGCCGGTCTTAGGGTATTTCGGGCCCTGTGCGAAATATGCTTTGCGGGCCCCAATGACAATTAATCCAATTCAGTAGCGTAGCTAGGTACTTTGAAAGGGGAGGGGCGGTGGTGGCGGTGTGATCGCCGAAGGCTACAATCAGCGGCGGGGGGTCTGGGGGGCCTCCCCCAGAAAATTTTGAAAAATTACCTTGTATTTGGGGCATTCTGAGAGCATGTTCAACAAAACTTTAGGTGTGAATATTACTGTAAAATGGTTCTGTCCGGTGGCATAGCAAAAGGATAAGATTATGCTTTCTTTGGTATTTTTCGGAAGTAAAGCTATGTCTCTATGTTGAGTCTGGATGCAACCTATTTCGTCCCCTGAAAAATTCGTACCCTGAAATCGTGTGACAAAATTAAATTTCGACCTATTTCATCCCCTGAAAAGATCGAGAAATTTTGAAATGTTTGCGACAACTCCGATCAGCGACTTCGGCTATGTCGTGTTTTTTTTCTCGATCTTTTCAGGGTACGAAATGTTCAGGTGACGAAATAGGTAGAATTCGTTGAGTCTCTATGGTTTCTTGCTGCTAATTCCTTTGTTGAATTTACTTGTTGAATTTTTCCATTGAAAATGACAAAATTACTGCATTTTCTGAGTAAATTGCGGGCCCCCTAATTTGCGGGCCCTGTGCGATCGCACGGTTTGCACATCCCAAAGACCGGCACTGGTGGAGCATTCAAGCAATTAAAGAGCTGTTTTAAAAATTGTAAGGTGCTAAAACTAAAGCTGGAGTATTTACGTGATCTGAAGTGAAGCGACTGATAAACTCCATTTATTTTTCTGATCGAGAGGCTGTCTGAAGTTTAACAGACAGCTTGGACCTGTTTCATGTCCGTAGTTAACAGATTTCTGGGCAATCACAAGACAGAACTACAGGGTGCTTTGTGATCAACTAAGGGATGCGTATTAGAATATGGGATGCAGGATGTCACAGAAACTACACCCACTACATGCTCACGTTGATCAATTCAAAGATAAAAAGGGCGACTCCTCAGAGAAACAAGGTGAAAGGTTTGATCGAGATATCAGGATTTTGAGGAACACTATATAAAGACTAGATGGCCTACAATGAAAGTATGATGAAGATTATGGACATATATGACCGTTCATATATGGACCGTTTACGTGAAAGAAAACTGATTTATCATCGCCAATCTAAAAAAAAAAAAACATTTTTATGTTATCAGATTTAAGCGCTTTTTAAGTGACGACGTATAAGTTTGCTCTGTAATAATTTTGACCAAAGGCCTGTAGCATGGTATTCAGGCCTTTAGGTTTTCTATCGTGTTTGTAGCCCAAATTGAAATCGCGTTCTATACATTTTTTTGTTTTGTTTATGTATTTAAAGAATCTCTGAAACAACGTTTATCGTCATTATTTTAGAATGACAGCACAGACAACAATAAGTAATCTTTGTTTTAACCCAAAGACAAATTTTGTGTTACATAGTGATATTACCACTATCCCTTCCAACGTTCCCCTCCCCCAGTCTCTACGCTGGCGATTTCAACTGCCAGCACACCGACTGAGGCTACAACACCATAAACAGGAACAGAGAATTACTGGCTGACTGGGCATTCTACAATCTACAAACCATCTTGCCCTATTCAACCTAAAGGAACCAGCCAGTTTCCACTCCGGTCGCTGGGAATCAGAGACGAACCTGACTTGGCTTTCACGAGTGTCGACAGCTCTCTTCCATACAGACGTGTGCTTTAGAAGTTCCGCAATCCCAACACCGGCCGTCCCTCATCATCAGCCCAAAACTTATGGCTCCTGTCCCGAGTTCACCGGTGAAGCGATGGAACTTCAACAAACCCGATTGAAACCAATACAGCCTCTTGACCAATGAGTCTAGGCTACTGCAAAGCTGACATCACCTGAAACGTAGACGAGGGATACCGCAACTTCTGCAATGCCATAACAACTGCGCCAAAGGTCACAATAGGCTACCACGTGGTCGTCGAGCCAGCCATACACCATGCTGGGACTCTGTGAGGCTCTCTATTGTTCCTACCTAAACGCCACACCTAGTACTGCTTCTAGCACCGCCGCCACCAGATTAATTGAGCGGCTGGACGCAAAGAAGGTTGACCGATGGAACGAAGCAGTCCAAACCATCGACTTTTCACACTCAAGCCTTAAAGCATAGCCATAGACCATCATCAATTCAATTCAATTCAATTTATTTTTCTTTGTCAGAACGCAAAAAGAAATGATATTGTAAAAAAGAAATAGCCTACAGTAACAAAACCAACAAAAGGAAAAGGTGGCAAAACCTTAATGGTTTAAGACGTGCATAAAAAGATCTAATATTGCGGTATTTGCATCGATAAGTAGGCTATAGTTAAGCACGGCCACCAAACCTGATACTGTAAAACAAGTAGCCTAGATGAATTAGTTAAGAATCAGTCGCCTCCTCGTTGCTGAAACAATTGAAGCGCCAATTCTTAAAGCAATGAGAACACGACTGAACCTAACAACATCACAAAAACAAACTAACACACACATATTGTAATTAGGTAATGGACTATCAAAACAGGGATTATTTACAGATTTTATACAGAAATAAAGTGTTCGCAGCAACGATATTAAGTAGCCTATAGATTGCAGAACAAATACACAATATGGCAGCTCATTATCAAGATAAAATAGTTAAAAAAGCTTTTGATCAATCAACAACCTTACTAGGCGCTCTGCAAACTCTCCTCGCCTGTGCCTGTTTCTGCAAATGTCATTGCTTCACAGCTAGTACAGAAAGGAGTCTATAAGACAAAGAACCAACTAGCCTCAGCAATTAGCCTACCGCCTTGTCTCCAAGGAAGTATATGCCCTGTGGCGAGCGGAAACAAACAATCTTCGGAGATTTCACTCCAAAAGAGTTTACCACTGCCTTCCACCTATTAAAACCACACAAGTCTCCAGGGCAGGATAACATCTGCTCTGAGCTTGTGCTCCATGCTAACCCTCCCCTCAAGTCCCTGCTACCTAATGTTAGAAACGAATCCCCGATTCCCCGCACATTTCATATTATTGCTGTATCTCTGCTCCATTCTATTTTTTCATGCTTGAGTGACCCCCAGCCATGCAAAAACATTTTTTGCTTGTTTTCTTAACTTAAACTTAGATAGTTTGACTCAATATATCGTTCAAATCGCCGTTTGAAGTTAAAAAAACTTCAACACATTGCCGTCATATTTCTCAAGCATTAGGCTAATCCAGGACCTTGAACATTTTGAAACCCTGCACTGAACTGGGGTTGAGGCATGACAATGGGCAACTCACTACGGTACTCTTGTTTATTGCTTCGGTGAGAAAGGGAGCTGCGCAAGGATTGAGAATATTATTAGCCCTACTGTCGCCCTGAAGGATCTCATTTTCTGGTTTTGCAGGTGTTACCTTTATACCAATCAACGATAATTGTCCTGATGAACACCCAAAGTTTTCAGAGGTAACTTTGTTGCGACAGAACGCAAACTTCGGCAAGGAATCAAGAACCTAGCCTACATCAAAAGAAAGGCAGCGATGCCTTACCTCGGCACAAAACGAACTGACACTTCAAACCTCCGCGTGCTTCACACCAAGGTGGCTTTTACGAAACATTTTTTCGTTTATTAAGGAAATTTATGCGGTCGTTTGGTAGGAAACGCTACGTAGGATGAGTTCGACCTTTTGACGCTGGTTGCAGAGATTCAAAGAATCTTAAACGGTCGTCCCATCACTTCGCTCCCATCGTCACCAGATGATCTGCAAGCTCTTACTCAGTTACTCCAAGTATGATACTCACCTGGTCAGCTTGTGACACTTCACCGCTAGATGTTTTCATGAAGGCCAACGGTTATCGACGCTCTTGGAGAAGACCCAATACCTCACAGACAAGTTTTGGGAACAATGGCTGCTGCAATATCTCTCTCTGCTGCAAACCCAAAAGTGGTTTGGCACATATCCAAGCTTGAAACCAGGCGATTTGGTACTGGTAGCGGACGAGGCAACTAAGCGTGGGCACTGGCCCAAGGCTATTGTAAAGGAAGTCATGCCGGACACAAATAAACTTGTCAGACGTGTGCAAGTAAAGGTTGCTGACGGTACAGAGTTTGTTCGCGACATCAGGAAGATCTGCCTGCTAGAGGGCAGTATGGACTCTTAAAATGACTATTTTGTTTTCTGGGCTGGCTGGTTGGTTGGCACGATTGCACAGTTGACATTGCTCATGCTACTTAGGTTTCATAGTTGCTAGATATTTGAACTGTATTGCGTATTTGTGCTTTTTTAGTGCTCCTCACTACCGCAGCTAACGCGGTGTCGTCGATGCATTTGCATCCTGATTTGCATCCAGCAGTTTTGCCATAACTGTGTTACTGACTCCCATTAGTGATGTTATTTCTGTTTGCATCCTGCAGTTATCGCACACTGTAGTGGTCAGCGCTGTTTTTGTTCTGACTATTTCATGCACCAGTCTCATTATTAAAGCTTCTGCTATGGGTGATATAATTTGTTTTGTTAATTCAGTTTTTGTTTTGTTAATTCAGTTTGCATATTATGACACATTTGTAGCCTAACTCGCATTGTATTACGAAAATCTGGATGATGCTTTCCAAATACCTTTTGGGGAAAGCTGTGTTACACACCCAGAGATGAGCTTGATATTGAAGATCATAAATGATCTTGAAAATCAAAACCGTGATCTGCACTTGATCTTCAAGAAACACTGAAATGAAAAATGTTGCCCAATGGGCAATGGCTATCAACTAATGGATTGTCGTTAAATGTTTCTAAAACAAAACATATATTATTTTCAACCCCAAGAACCAAACCTCCTTCCTTAAATTTAATCTTAAACTTTGAAAGCAATGCCATAGGAAAAGTAACCTCCATTAAATTTTTAGAAATCATCATAAATGAGCACTTATCGTGGAAACCTCACATGGAATTCTTGCTAAGAATGATTAGATCATGCCTTTGTGTAACAAAAAGATTAGGCCTAAGCCCATATCTAGACAAACATGCGCTTCTAGCAATTTACCATTCTTTGATTAAAAGTCAAATAGGACTGTAGCCTGCTGCATCTCTAGCCTAGGCTACTTGTTGCCATCTGCCATGGGAATAAAGGCAGTTTACAAAAGCTTCAAATAACGTGCAATAATTTTCTTCGAATTGTATATAATGTTGATCGTAAAACAAGCATAAAAGCACGCTGGAACAAAAGAAACTTTTAACAATCTCTCAACACTACACCACAGAAATATATGCTTTCATGTTCAAGTATGTCAAAAAGTTGCTTCCATCAACTTTTTACAACGTCTTCATGTGTAAAAATTTAAACAGCCAAACAACGAGAAGCAACTCGTGGTTAATCCCAATCTACTGTAGACATAACGTTTCCCAACAATCGATAAGGTATATTGAATCAATCATGTGGAACAAAATCCCACCCTCCATCAGAAACAAAAGCATGTCTCTAAAAAGCTTTAAAGAGATACTAAAGGAAAAACCTGACTTGGCAATTATACACATTCTTTGTGTTTAACATGCTACCATAAAACGATTTTCAATAAAATTTTGCCTCATTGCGGTCTGATCAGCATTCCGCGCGTGCTTTTGTCAGAGCTTTCAAAACGGGAATGGGCGTTAGCAGCGAAGCGTGCGACTGTACAGTTTACACCACTATCGACTAGCAATCAGCTGATCGGCCAATAGTTTTTACTGGGGGCGATTCAACTGCAGGCTATGTATGGATGTACATCAATACATCCGATTTCAACATCAAAACATCAGACAGTTTGCTCAAAACATCAGATCTGATGTTAAAACATCAGATGTGGTAACGTGGCTTTTGTGATTGCTGTCGATAGTGACGTATTCACTATTCAGTGCTTCCACTTTTTGGTCATTTTGAAAAAATTAAAAATAAATGAAACATTGGACTTTGGACCTTGCCAGTGCCATTAAAGACAATTTTTTTTCGGCAATTTTTTTTTAATGTATTCTTGAATGTTCAGGTTACGCATTTTAATGCTTAATTCCAGTTTGAAGATTTCATTTAGTATGCCTTTAGGGAAAATATTGAAAATCTTACTCTATCTCTGGTATATGCTATCTATTTCTGGTATAACTATAATCTATGGTATATGCAATAATTTCAATACACACACCTAGAAAATTTAATTCTAAAAGTAGCCTACTCTTGGTCACAAGTCACCTATTAGTCCAGTGTTGTACGCGTCAATGAAATAAATTGACGGCGTCAGCGCGAATTGCCTAAATACTTTACGGCATAAACTAGGCTACTGCGTCACCTCTTAAAGAAATTGACGGCGTCAGCGCTAATTTCTAGCGCTAATTGAGCCAGGGTCTCACAAAACGGAAGTATATCGCCTTACCTTATTTTTAACTAATTGTTACGAATCCATCTATTGTTTTGCTTAATCGTTACGAAAGGAGTATTACCTTATTGAAAGTTACAAAAACAATTGCAGCAATATTGATAATTAAGATGCTAATTAAGAAGTACCAACTTAGATTATATTCGGAGAGCCATCAAAAGAGCCATATATGGCTCGCGAGCCATAGGTTCCCGACCTAGGTTTCCCGATAGGGACAGACCATCAACTGCTGGCATAGACAAAGGTTCTTTATCTTTAGTGCGCCATTCTTGTGTATTCGATTTCTAACGAGATTGGTTTTTGAGACTATTTCGAGCTGCGAAAGACAATTTCGTCTTTTCTCGACTGAGATTAACACAGGATACGATAAACAAACTTAAAACTGCATAATTGGATAGACCAGTGGTTCTCAAACTGAGGTCCGCGGTCCTTTTGGGGTCCGCAAGACAATTTTCTGGGACCACAAAGCACCTTCCAAAAACATTAACACAATCCTGAAGAAAAAAATTTTGTGAAAAGTAAAAATTTTCAGGCAACTTATTTTCCAAACCAAACTTAAAAGATATATTATAGTAAGCTGGCTTGGCATCGCTCCACACAGTTTTTTAAGCCTGACCTTTCGTTTGATTGTGATAGCCTTTGTTTAGTTTCTATCGCATTTGTGACATCAAGGAGTGCATAGTGGTGACGTACTCCTACAACACTCGCGTTTGCCAAATCAAAAACAGAATTACGAAATATACTTGACTAAAAAGGAAGTAGGCGAAGTTGATTAAAGCTGGTTATTTTTACTGATTTAAGTTTTGAATTGAATGCTTTTCCGAAATTTTAGCTTTTTTAGTCTTAGTCAAATTAGCCTAAAGCTAAGAACTTTTTAACTTTACTAATTGAATTTTTAACTTAAATTTGAGTACAAAAAGTGAAAATGGCTCAGCCTTGAAAAAAAATTAAGATTCAATGATTCCGATGTTCAATTTGGTTTCACTGTAATACATTCTGGAGGAGAAGAAAAGCCGCAGTGCGTGCTATGCTGTAAAGTTTTAACAAGTTCTGCTCTAAAACCTGGCAAGCTGACAAGACATTTGGTAACACATCAAGATTATATTGAAACAAACGAAACCTAGCATAGAACTGATAACACCCAAGCAGCTGGGTATGGCATGGAATGGAATGGAAGACGTTTTTTCCATCTTCCATTCTAAGATTTTCTTCCATTTCATCTTAGAAATCTTCCATTCCATCTTCACATTTTGTGATCTCCGCGTTGAACTTGAATATGCCACAAATAAACCTAAAAACCATAGGCTAAATTTAAGCTAAAAATTTAACAGCAGTATTTTACTAAGGATTACGTAGGCTACCGTTTGGTGTTAGAACTAGAAGCGTGGATTGATTCTATGAATACAGAAAGAAACAACACGTAGCAAAGTTAGAGAAACTGTAGTAGTTACGAAATATAGCGCGGGAACGTTTGAACGTTTTATTTTATTTTTAAAGCTTATTTTAAATGGCAAAATCGTCATTTCCGTAAGGTGGCAATTGACTAGTAGACCGTATGGTTTTCTCCCTGTCGGTATGGGAACTTGTGTAACTTTTGCATTGTGTATATTACTGTACTGTACTTGCATTTTATAAACATGTAGGCTACCTATGTTCCTGTCACTGACAAATAAAACATTGATTGATTGATAGTCTACGTTGATGAAGACAAAAAAATAACGAAAATAGCCTACTTGAGGAGCAACATTACTTTTGTTCAGGCTGCAAATACTTTCAAACGTTTACTTACTTTTGAGACATTTTTGTTTTGTTTCCTTCTGTTTTCTATCAACTTTGCCATTGTAGTTTTTCGTTTCGAAATGTACAAAAATCTATTTCGTTTAACTGCCTTCTTGAAACAAAACCCACGAGAATCTCCAAACATAGAACACAAGTGTCGTAGCCTATGATGGAATGTTGTCAAACATCAAGAAGTTTCCTCCTCTTGGGAGAAGTGTGAATCGTTAATTGCTTTCTGATTGGTCAATTCTGCCTAACGACAGTTAGGCTAGGTTTGACAAATACGCGACAGGCAACAGTCCTATAGGTTTAATATGAACCAAAAGTCGAATTTTTCAGCAAGCAACGTAACGTATTATTTTGCATATCTTGATAAAGCGTTAAAAAGTTAATGATGGAATTGGGATGGAAGATTGTCTTGCATCCCATCATCAAGATCTTCCATCCTAAAATCTGTCTTCCATTCCATCCCGTTCCCTGCCCAGCAGGTGCACCCATTGTATTGACGTGTGCACTTTTAATTGCATGTAACAAATAAACTATTATTTACCGTTTTTGCGCTAATTTGCTTTAAGTTTTGGAGGACCGTGAGTCGTTGAAAAATTCGCAAGGGGACCGTTCAACAAATTTTTTGAAAAAGTTTGAGAACCACTGGGATAGACGAACAGCTGCCACAGAAAAAGATTGTACATTGCTATCAGTCTGAAAGTCAAACGTCAAACAAAATTTAACTCTCATTGTAAAACGACATTTTCCATGTAAACGAAAAATGACGCATAGCGCGTGACGCTTAAAATCGGCAAAATATTTGACGGCGCTATCACTTTTGTCAACTTAAAAATAAACTGACGGCGCTAGCCTCAGCGTCAACGTACAACACTGGGTAGTGGTCACAGCGGTAAACCATAATCTCTTCGTGGGAAAATTGTAACATAAGATTCCCGAATCCGTTCGTCTGTATGTATCGACCGAGAAAGAAACACTTCTTGAAACGTCTATTCTTAAAGTGTATTCCTGTAAAATTAGCCCGCGGCTATCGAAATCGAGATGCAACGCCTTGCACCTCTAAAAACTGTCACTACGATACAGATTACTTGGATAAAAGACGGAGAGTTTGTCCAGCTAGCAAGCACCAAATAAACCAGTTAAATGTGCGACCGACTTCCAACAAACAACTTCAAGAATGAATCAGAAAAATTTGTGATAACTCAAAGGCACGCCAGCAGTTCGTGACGCAATATTTCATGTTTAAACAGGTTTCAACTGAAACAGGTTTAAACCGGTCTTACGAACGATGGCGCAATTTTGGCTCATGTTTTAGGAATTTCCATGACGTAATATTCAGTAGACTTGAACGGTTTTTATATGACGTTTGACCAGGCGAACAACCGTCTGGAACAGGTAGAGACATTGTTTTTAAACTCAGACTGTACAAAGTAATTAGTGGTAACTACTAACATAAAGCCACTGTTAATACGATATGCTACATATGAAGAGCTTGTTTTCAAAACCGCTTACATCCACTTTCGGTGATTTCGAGAAAACCACGAAAAACGTTTATGACAGTTTCGCTTGGTAACTGTAATGCGCTTTTGATTTCTAACGATGTATAACTACCTACTGAATTGAGCCATGACGTTTGTCCAGATCTACGGAATATTACAGGGCTTAGAATCGCGTTTTTATAAAATTAGAAATGTGGATATAAGCGGTTTTGGAAATGAACTGGAGAAAAAAATGCCAGAATCAACGAAACCAATTTGTTTATTCACCAAACCAACGATATTAACCACAAAACAAACGAAATAAAAAAACAAAGAGTTTTTCGTCATAAAACTGTCACATTTGTGGTCTTCTACCAGCTATCTTCATTTGAAATTCGAATGGCATCATCACAGTCACTCTCATTTGCTTCACTTCGAGTTGTTTCACATACAGCCTGGTAAAAATCCATTACTGGAGTATTCCCATTCTGCCCCATTGCCTGCAAAAGCTGAAGAACATCTCGCTTTTTTAGCGCTTTGACGTTGTTTGTTGGAGGAAGTTGTTCAGCTTGCAGCGAACTCAGGCGGATGCCTCTTTTCAGGATAGAATGTTGGCATCCCATGGCAGAATAAAAATTCTTCACGGTCATCTTTGATGGTGGCGGTGCCACTTCCAGTATCTTCGCATCTGTGATTCTAAATCCAGGCTGCCTTTTGACAACCCTGTCCGAGACCTTTTTAAAATCATAAACTTTCCAGTCCTTGCCGTACTGGAGAACCCGGCCAACTTCATTGAAAATAGTGAAATACTGAGAAGGCAACAAAATTGTTTCATGACGTCTTAATTTTTTTTCCACTCTTCCAAATGCCCTATCAGGAGGCATGTAGGAATGGCCTCTAACTGGAAAATAATGAATGAATTTCAGTTTGTGCTTAGCTGCTAGTATGTGCAGAGCAAGTAAAACTGAATAATTTTTGTTTTGCCCTACGCAAGAGTCACTAAACAAGCGAATCGTTGTAATGCCATTGCTAGGAGTTGTTGCAAGTCGCTCCTCGATAAAGTGGGTGATTGCGCTAGCCACAGAGTTGGCTCCTCTACCTTGTTCATGCTCACCCCATGTATAAAATGATACATCGTCTCTGTCTTGTTCACCAGGTCGATGAACAAGTACACCAAGGAAAAACTGCCACAACTGCCGAGAATAATAAGCTTCGCCTATTGAGGACTTTGGCAGAGGCTGATTTTGCATAAGGTCAAAGCAAACTGTTAGCACCGAGTCATCTTGTTCCTCCTTGAGCAAGGTACAAAATTTTTTTGCGCGCATTTTGTGGACCAGTAGCTCAGTGACCAACTCCCTTTTTTGGTTAGCATTCGCAGTTGCACTGAATGTAGACTTTATCTTCACGCAGGTTGAGCAAACATCTGTCTTGGGGTTTCCAAACCCAAGATTAAAGCAAGTCACAAATATCTTGTAATAAAGGGAATACTTAACATCTAGTGTTCCCAAATATCCTTCCAGAAACGACTTGTACATCTTCCTGACATTCAGAGCACTAGGCAAATACTTTTTAATAGGCGTTTTGTCCCTACCGTAGTGAGACGAAACACAACGATAGCGGCTGATGTGTAATTTTATTTCCTCCTTAAGGTCTCCGTAGCCAAGCTTAAACCTCTTTCCCCCTCGTCTTTCAAGTCTGGGATTTATGGTTTGCCATTTGTGAGAAGCAAGGGATTTAACACAACTTGCACTTATACAAAATATGGACAAAAATGTTTTGCTGCAGACTTCATGGTGATTGCCATCTTGATCTTTTACCTGTTGCAAAATAATAAAAAGTGTCACCAAATTTGAAAGACTTTCTCTGCTCAAAATCAACGTAGGCTATTTGAAAAATGAAAGAATTTGATATTCACTATAGCCTACTTACATAGTAGTGTATTTTGTACTGAACCATTCTTTTGCGTTGATTATTGGAAACTCTTCTCCGCTTAATGGGCATTAGAACAATTGAATTTAGGACAAATTGATCTTGACGTTGTTTGTCTGAGTCAACGTAAAAATCGTTGAATAGTTCCATAACGTCTTCAGCTAGCAGTTTTTCCTGTTTGCAGTAACTAATATGACTCTTATGTTGACAATTTTTAGAAGCACTCTTTCCTGCAAACAAACAAAAAATACATATTTTAGCCTATTTGTAATATTACTTGTAGCCTACTTTCATTCAAACAGTTGGATTTTCCTACTGAGATTCTTTACGTTTAACTATGAAGCAAACATTATCTTGCGAAAACTTATTTAATCAACTGTGACAAAGTATTATTAAGCAAAACTAAGCAAATTTTTGTCGCAATGAGTAAAATCCCACAGCAACTTATTGGGGTTATAGAGCGAAAAGCCTATAGTCTTACCTTCTCGAGAATGAGGAATTCGCTTGGCCTTATTCTTTCTCCACTCAGCCTTATTTTTTTTCCTTTTTTTGGGGTTTTCCAGGTTGACCACCACAAATTCATCCCCAGAATCCATTTAAAACACAGCTTAAAGCTCAAGTACTAAATAAAGTAGCCTACTAAACAAATAAAGTAATAAAATGAAGTACAAGTACTGCAACAGTACGCTACAAGCCTACCAACATTGCTAATCATCGTTGCCAGATAGTGGATAGTTTAAACTTTAAACTGCCAAACACATTTCAAATTTTGCCAACTTAAATGCCAACTCACCGAAAAAATTTGCCAAGATTCTGCCAACTCAAAATTTTACTGCCAAATAACGTAAAATTCTGCCAAAGTTCTCGCATTTGGCAGTGAAATTTGCCAAATGGTAACACTGCTGCTTACACGAAATAATGAGAAAAACGGTTCAACGATCAGCGATATGTCACGTGACACAATAGCTTAATGTGATTAGTTAATACGGATACAAGTGGTTTTGGAAAAAGTGTGATGGCGCGTAAGCGGTTTTGGAAGAAAACGCAACTTTTAGTGTCGAATTTGAAGCAGAAAGAGAAGGTTTTGGAAAAAAAGGAATGGATAGTAGGTACCTATGCTAATACTCTACCTAATGACACTCTAAACTCAATTTTGGTAAAAGTGGCTCCTAAGCGGTTTTGGAACTGGGCTCTTCATATCGTTATGCATCCAATAAAAGTCGGTTTGAAGCTGTTTGAAATCTCAATCTGGTTTGGTCAATGTTGCCATTTCAAAATAGAAAAAGTTTTCTGTGTTAGTCATGAATAGGCCAACTTCCGTATATTGTAGTTGATGTTGACAAATAATAAAAAAGATTTAACTTTGTTTGGATTTATGTTTTGTTTGCATTCTTTGACCCAATTTTGTTTGTTTTAAAAGTTTAGAATGGTGCTAAAAAACTGGACTCCATGGTCGACTTTGGTCATGTAAAGTAGTTTATTGCAGCAAATCAACAGACCAAGAATTGTTCAGGGTCTAAGTAAAAACAAATATATTGAATGTGTAAATACATGCTACCTCTTTTTTGTATAACTTTTGTATTTCATTTTAATAATAACTTAATTGCAATGCCTTGTCTAAATTTTGCAAAAGCATAGATTGAAACCTTTCTTTAGCATGCGGTGAAAGCGTTCATGTTTTGTAGATTGTAGGTTAGGCCTAGCTTCTCTTTAGCATAAACTTTAAGAGTCAGGTACGATTATTTTGGAGTCTGCCAATAACTAAACAAGACACATGAAATACTTTTTGTAATATTATACTGGACTAGCTGAAAGTTTGGTTGATGTATTGACATCCCTTTTAACAATAAAATGTTTTTTCTACATCTACCGGTATAACTTGCAAGGTAAAAGTCTTTTTTGAAGTGTCATAAGCTGCTCTAAGGCTGTTGCACTTTTAGCTTAACATTTTGGTATTACAGGGTGTTTTGTTTTCTTAAGCTTAACTTCAAAGTGAATGTTACTGGTTTACAACTGGTAATCTAGTTCTAGAACGGTGTAACCTTGCTATGTACCAAGATTTCACTCAGCATTTCATAAAGAATATGTCTTGTTTGAACTAGCGACATTCTTGCTTTGAACATTTCAGATAAACAAAACTCTCAAAGAGGAATTTTTTGAAATGGCTTGTCATGGAGGTTTGTCAGACAGAACCAAGCAAACTTTGCTTTGCCATTATTGCAATTGAAGTACATTCGTTTACTATGATTACCAATGGTGCAGATGTGCTGCAAAAGTTTTGCAGATGTTCCAAACAAGGGAATGTTTTTCTCAAAGCTCTTTGCATAGTTTTTTTTTCAAAAGTTATGTTGAGCCAAATGTTAAACCTTGAATGTACCAGAAAACATGAAGCATTTAATGCTATCTTTACCCATGTCTTTAATTGCTGTGGTAAGAACCAGATAAAGTGATTAGCAGGCCACAAGCTGAAGAGCGACCACCAAAAGTAAGGCAAACAATTCAAAAACTGGCCTCAAAGGTCAGGAAGTAAGAAGTGGACATTAAGTAGTGTAATTTAATCAATTCACCTGCCTTTAGCTGTATAAGGTAGCTATCAGCAAGTGTAACCAGCATGCATTTAGATACCATTATAATATAATAAGTATTTTATGACAGTTGCCAGTGTTTTGTTTGTGATTTCAAATCGTTGCTGCTTTGTTTCATTTCTTTCATTCCAAGCAAAGATGAAGCTATAACTTGATAGACCTGTGTTTACTATTAGTTATATTTCTGCTGTGTTCTGTACACTGCTGGGTTGATGGTTGTTTATGAAGTTATAAAAGTTTAATTAGGTAGTAGTTAGCCGGTATTGTGCAGTAAGCATTACGACATTTCATTAAGCACCAGTAACCTATGAAGGCTTTCTGAGTACTGCAAAGTTGTCAGTGAGTAATGAAGGGAGCAAGTCTTTTAGGCGCTGACAATTAGGCGCTGGTCTAATAGGCGCGCACACTGTGGCGTCTGGATATTTAGGTGCGGAGCACTGTGGCGCCCGGTCATTTAGGTGCTATTCCTAGTAAAGTCTGTAGATTGTAATAGCTTGGCAGCTTGCCAGAAAATTATATCATGGCTTCCGTGAGTGAAGCTGCTTAAACCGGCAATGCTTTTCACATAAAATGTTATATTGAACAGAAAAATATATTGTTGTTTTATTGATTTATTATTGTTTTATTTGTTGTTAGTCCAGGTTTGCGTTGGTGAAAGCTTTATCAATAAATTATTCAAGCTTCCGAACATTATCGGAAGTAATCCTACGGAAGTATTCCTACGTCGTAAATCATGGCAGATCCATAGTCTTTGCCTGTCCTTTTTTGGCTACGGTAATAATATATATAATATTTTGTGTGAAAATCATTGCCGGTTCAAGCAGCTTCACCCATATATTTTTCTGTTTAATATAATATTTTGTGTGAAAAAGCATTGCCGGTTTAAGCAGCTTCACTCACTGAAGCCATGACCAACAACGCACACGCATTAACAAAACAACATATTTTTGTGTTCAATATAATATTTTGTGTGAAAAGCATTGCCCTACCCCCCTACCTGCCAAGCTGATACAATCTGCAGACTTTACTAGGAATAGCACCTAAATGAACGGGCGCCACAGTGCTCCGCACCTAAATATCCAGACGCCACAGTGTGCGCGCCTATTAGACCAGCGCCTAACTGTCAGCGCCTAGTAGACGTGGACCCGTAATGAAGCTGTTAGACCTTACCTAGAAACCTATTAACTAGTGTTACACTGTAAATATTGGTCCGTTTTGTTAAAGATCATATTAATTTTCTTATGTATGCTGTGATTCCTGTGAAGTAGTTGCAACATGTGATGAAGTTATTAAACTTCATCTACATAAGTCAGCACTCATGCACCATTTCAATAACAACTGTTTTTAGCATGACCATTGACCAATGGTGTTTGCATATGAAAAAAATTATTACATGTAGAAAAGTTAAAAAATTATTACATGTAGAAAAGTTAATTCAACAGTTAGATTACAGCAACTGCTGTTCATAATAATTGTGCACTTCTTAAATTCAGCAACCATAATATTTCATGATTAGGCTACTGTTCGTTGGAAAATCTCGTATACTTTTCTAGGAAGCTGACAATTAATTGTAAGCTACTAATCGAAGTTTTAGTCTTGTTTGTGTTTTCTTTTTTGATTGTAACCGATTTGTTTAAATTGTTGATTAGTTTCATAACTCAAAGTCTCAAATTATTCTTTATGCCAACCTTCCATCATACGTAAAAAAGTCAATACTTCCATAGATTTCAAGGAACCATGAATAAACTCTGCTAGTTCAAATCCAAGTGTATATTTTGCTAGTGTTTCGAGTATGAAATGGGCCCAATTTCCAATCTGTTAGAGAGATTTTTCATCCAATAATTTTTGTAACAAGTATAAGAGTGTTAATACTGTTAGAAAGTTGTAGGTAAATTGGCTAAATTAATATTTATGAAGTTATAGTTTTGCTTGAACTATTTGTTAGCCCATATTTCATCATTCGCAGAGACTACATGGCATTGCGTCGAAAGCGATTGTCAATAGGGGCCCCTAAACCTAGCTGTGCCTCGGGGCAGTCAGGCCCCCATGAGCTTTAATCAGGCCCTGGTTTTGCCCATCTCTGGTTATGCTATTGCATTTCTTTGAAGTTGTTTTCTTTTACAAACTGGCATAGGTTCAGTCCTTACTCCCTGGTAGTGTACATATATATTAGACC
Source organism: Aplidium turbinatum (assembly GCF_918807975.1). NCBI lineage: Eukaryota > Metazoa > Chordata > Ascidiacea > Aplousobranchia > Polyclinidae > Aplidium > Aplidium turbinatum. The sequence goes on along the minus strand of NC_137475.1, from coordinate 26,005,495 downwards.
TACCATATTTTCATCACCCAAAAAGAGGACATGTTTAGTAAGCAAGCAAAATGCCAGTGGATTTTTACGTTTAAACAATTTTTACATCTTCTTAGAAGGGGTTCTTAACCTGGGGTCCATGAACCCCTAAGGGGTCCGCGAAAGTTTCCGAATTTGCAGCATGATGGATAAATTACGACATTGAAAAATTAGTTCTGCTTTAGCCTATTTGTGTAGGCTATTTACATTGATTTTCAAACTGTACCACCAACGCTATGGTGCGTCGTTTGAAATTTCAAAGGTTCGGCTTCCTAACTGAAAAAATTTCATACAAAAGACTAAAATCTTTTCATAAGCCTGTGTATGTTCAACTTAATTCTTTTGAGACAGCAGGTTGTTGATCAATGCTTAACCTTATCTTAATACGAGCTGTTTTCGTACGCGGAAAGCACGTCATGAGCTATCATAGCCCCGTGTTAATTAATCGCTAATAACGGGAGCTATGAAAATCATGGAGCCTAAATATTTTACAAGATAATAGCCATGTGTATTGCGCGTATAGAAATTAAATTTTTACCCAACAAATTTATTGAAATAAATTGTTTGAGATGAAAAAAGTCAGAAACATAAGTTTTTATTCTAATATCCCGAAAATAGCTTCAAAATTGAAATTTTTGAATTATAACATAAAATAATGCTAAACTAAACAAAAAATTACTTTTTCTCATAAATATAAGCCATTTGTAGGCGTTTTTACATTTCAAAGTAATTGCACTAACATTTACGTGGTCCACAAAAATGTGACATATTTTGTTTATCTGTCATTTCCATAAAAATTAATTTTACCTCTTGATTTTCAGGTTAGTTATAGAGTACAGCTATAACCTATAAGTTTTATGTGTAGCAGTATGGAGCCGGGATATCAATTTTCAGTGGCTGAGCGGACAAAAATCATTGAACATTACTTTTCGACAAAATCTGTAATCTTGACCCAGAGACATTTTCGTCATGACTTTCCTGGAAGGAAAACACCGTCTCGGAATACTATCAAACGCTTGTTGGAGAAGTTCAGAGACACTGGCAGTGTGACTAACAACAATAAGAACCATAGTGGTCCACCTTCCACCGCAAGAACCCCCGAAAAAGTTCACGATGTTCGAACTCGTGTGGAGAAGTCTCCACGGAAATCCACCAGAAGACTTTCTCCGGAAGTGGGGATTTCAAGATCTTCTGTCAATAGAATTATTCATGCTGACTTGCAACTTTTCCCATACAAAATTCAGCTTCTTCAGACTCAAAGTCAAGCCAACAAGGATGAACGATTTGAATTTGGTCAGCAAATCAGTGAACGGATTGAGAACAATCCCGGTCTCTTGGATGTGCTTCTCTTTAGCGACGAGGCCCACTTCCATTTGAGTGGCCATGTGAACAAACAAAATATGAGATTTTGGGCAGAAGCACAGCCTCATGCACATGTGCATTGTGCAAGCACCCTTGAGTGTAACAAAAGTCACAGTTTGGTGTGCAATAGGACGTAATGGCATTTTTGGTCCCTACTTTTTTGAGGACGACGAGGGATGCCAGGTGACTGTTAACACTGAACATTACATCAAATTGCTCAGACGACAATTCATTCCAGCAGGAAGGAGGAGAAGGGGGACCGACTTGAATACAGCTGTATTCCAGCAAGATGGTACCCCACCGCATTGCTCCAATCGTACCCTTGAGTATCTGCATCAGTACTTTCCTGGGGATCGATTGATTTCAAGGAGGACCAACAACCCCTGGCCGCCATATTCACCTGATCTTAACTTTCCTGACTACTTCCTCTGGAGATATCTGAAGCATAGAGTCTACCAGGACAATCCTGATACCATTGACAGACTGAAGGAAAACATTAGAAGAGAAATTAGAAGAATTCTAAGGGACATGTTAGGGAGAGTAATGGACAAGTTCAATGTGAGAGTGGCAGCGATGATTCAGCAGCGAGGAGCATGGATCGAACATATTATCAAATATTGAAATAACTCAGAAACCGGTTCGTTTTTTCAAAAATGCTTTTGAGGGCAAAAACTTATAGCTATGACCCATCTCCGGCTGAAAAGATTTTGAAAAATCTTCAGATTTGTAGAAATTATGAACAAACGAAATGTGTCACATTTTTGTGGACCACCCTGTATATTGCACTAACATTAGACAGTGACGTTCGGTGGCTAAACCGTTGGAAAAGCAACTTGGAAATATGTTGCAGCAAGGTAGTAGGCATGAAGGGCGTAACCGTCAGGCGAAGCCGGAAGACGTATTGCCGAAGGCAACACTTCCAGCGGGGGGTCTGGGGGGCCTCCTCCAGAAATTTTTGAAAAACACTTCCAATTTGGTGCGCTCTGAGAGCATTTCCAAATCAAAAATAAAAATCTGTCAAATTGTGCTTCGCCTATGTCGTAATCATACATCCATTTAATGTTTAGAAGTCATGAACAATCTTAATTTTAACGTTGCAGGACCAAAATCCAGTGTTAGACATGGAATAATAGTTGTCTAAATATTTAATTCGTCATGAATGTTCATTCTCAGATATTCAGTTAGGCCTACACTACAAAAACTAACACTTAGGCCTAAACATTGCAACCGCAAGCAATTTGTACAAAAAGCTGGATAAGTTTGCCTCCTGCGTATAGAAGCTTAACGAACTAAATACTGCATCCGCACCTGAACGTTCATTGGCGAAGTAACGTTATATGAACGCTGTAAAAAGGGCAAAGGCATGACTATGAAAGCTAGTAGGCTAAAGTACATGGCGAGGAGACATAAAAAAATAGCAACAATTTTTTCGCCATTATGATGCTGTGCTGTGTATCGTGACGAGAGACCATTCTGTGCGTATGACCAGTTAGTCTAGCCGCATTGACGTCACTAGGAAAGCAACTCTAACCATAACACATCTGATTGGCTAAGCAGCTGGTGACGTTTTGCAAAACGAGTGAAGATTGGATAAAACGAAGGCGTTTTTGGACGTAGGGAAAGCAACTTTGCAAGTTGATTTTCCTGAAGCCTCAGTGGTTGTTTCTGACAGGAGCGTTTGCGTTAATTGGCATTTATAGGCAAGACATGCGGTTTGGTGAGGACTTAGACTACTCACAAGCGTTACGAGTAATTCTAGTCACGAACACAGTAATTTTCAAGTTAAAATAGACGTGATAAAAATAATAAGAAGTTAAACCTAGAATTCAGTCATTAGGCTATATTTTGCATAGTTTTCGCTCAGGTAAGCACTGCTTTCCTTGCTTTCCCTCACCGATCGTCACTGACATTAGCATATATAATAGCTATAGCATTGCACAAAAATATCTAGCCACCTGAGAAATATTTTTTGTAAATGGCAGGAAGGTAGAAACATGACCAGTTTAGGTTTAGAAAATTCGCAACGAATAAAAACTAAAAGTCAAGAAATTGCACATTTCTAGCATATTTCATTCTGTGAAATATTTCAATACTAGAGTGGGGCGTCTTCATAAAGCCCCGTGTGGCTACAGGTAGGGTTAATTTGGAAATGGAAACGTTAGTCTGTAGCTTATGAGCACTCACGGTTTTTTCATGGCTGTGATTACAACGAAATGTTAGTTACAAATGAAAAAAGAGAGAAATTCTTTGTAAAGGTCGCAAAAACTCTATGCATTTGCGATAAAATTTGCAGAAAAGCATTAAATCAGCATATAGAATACAGATTTTTGACCCTGTGTGCCAAGATATAGCTCATAATATAACTTCGTCAATGTCATCAATCGTCATAAGTGCGTCGCGAGTTCAGCAGATTCTTCTAAGTCTGTCGTTTTAAAACTTATGAAAAAAGAGACGAGATATGCCATAAATTTTTTAAGGGTCCGCGAGACCGCGACCGCTTTGAAGGCACCAAAAGGGGTCCGCCAAACCAAAAAGGTTAAAAACCACTGTCTTAGATGATTATAGGGCTATGTAGCAAAAAGTGACAAATAAACACATAGGCTAACATATTTATTTGTCAGATTCAGTGAATGAACATTTTGCTGTTCATTTGATTTTCTCAACAGAAAACATGCGTTTTACATTTGCATTTTGAGCCATAGCTTATTGCAGATGAAAAATTGCTCGATTTCAATTCATTAAAAAAATCTATAGTTCTGCAATATTTGAACTATTCTGTCCATTTTCTAATGTGCCATCATTTAAACAAAGCTAATGCAAGCTAGCTATCAGGTTTAAGCTTCACGTTCTCCCCAAGTCGCTCAAAATAACTCTTATCTCGATTCATCTTATATCTGCATGATTGGACAAGATGCTGCTTAAGCAAACTTGGTTTCAGCTGCACTTGAAAGGGTTTTCATACAGATCACGCACTGAGGTAAGCTATCTCCACGATGTTGAATAGCAATGAAGTGACACCATACTTAATATAATCTGCGCTATACTTTCGCTTCGACATTTTCAAATATTTAGACAAAAATGTAATGCTGTTCAGGATTCAGCCACTACACGTCGGAAAACCAACATCAGAATAAACGCAATTCTGCAATTGCACAGACCACATTGCACACGTAATAGTTTCGTCACAGACACCATTGACATTGCACACATAGGCCTAATAGTTTCGTCACAGACACCATTAAGTTCGCACAGCAGCATTGTATTAATAACAATGACAGCAGGGAGCAAGATCAATAAAAGTAGCTTACTGAGTGCAGAGAATTTAGTACGGAAAGAAATAAAAGTGTTATTCGTATATTTTAGAAACTCAAAATTAAGTAATTGTTGCAATAGGCCTACTTTATTTGACAATACTACTACATATCGCATGCAATGGAGAGCTGCTCGCGTACCACCTGAAAAGCTCCCGCGTAGGGGAAAGGAAGGTGATTTGATACGGAAGGTGATATGATACAGTCCTTCTGGGGTATTCACCGAAACCAACACAAGATAAATACCGCCACCAACTGACAGACAAATCAAAATAACTACATCCGAGTTACCTTTGGAACCTCGTGTCTTTCCCAAAACTTTGTAAATGGCGGAAGCTCAGTTTTTAGAGATTTTTGTAAATTTCCTAGAGTTTTTTTGTCGTCGTCCAGACAAACCATGGGAAGTTTAAGAAACATGGAAATGTGGTCTGTTGTTAGTGTTTAGTTCGTGCTGCAAAGTCATATAGGTTAACGTTTTGCAAATGTGTGTCTTAGCTCAGAAACATCGATTTTCTATAAAAATTTCAGAGAAAGTGATTTGATACACCTTGGAGAAGGTGATTTGATACACTGTATCAAATCACCTTCCTTAGCAAGAAGATGAATCATTAAGTGTGTGCCGTGTGGTGGTTAGATAACTTTCGAATATGTAAATGTTGATATTTATAGCAAGCTACATTGTCAATAAACATTGGAACTCCTCATGTTTTTTGTTTAATGCGATCTTACGGACAGCATATGATATCTGCTTCATTTTGTTGTTGTAGGGTCTAAATAATACATTGTTAAAAATTACCATGCCTTCTACTTATGTCAGAAAAACAAAGCGTTGTGTTTCTTCAAGACTAGATGCTCTTGAAAAGGCTGCGAAGCAAGTCCGTGAGAATAACCTGTCTTATCGAAAGACTGCCGATATGTTTGGTGTGGATAAAATGACTTTGCTTCGCTACATGAAGAAAAACCAAACTGATCCAAACAGTGCTTTTGGATATGATTCAACAATTGACATGTTGAATGACGTTTCATTGTTGTTTGGCTGCATTGAGCCTATATCGATATATGTTTACACAATCTTTTTATTTCCAATATTAAGTAAAATATCCCCCCACCCCCTTAACAGTTGATTCCCCCCTAAATTGTCTATCTAGCTACGTAAGTGTATTGTAAGCGTGTGTGACCTTTCAAAATCCTTAGTGCGCATTAATCAGGTGCCTAAGCATAACGTAACAGCAAAAATTAAACTTTGATTGCAACTGTATCAAATCACCTTTTGAGTGTATCATATCACCTTCTTAAGAAGGTGATTTGATACATGTATGTGAGATATTTTAATTATCAATATGAGAAAAAGTAATTGAGGTAGAACGTTGAAGTTTATTTATAAAGTTGCCAAAAAGACTACTTTCAAGAAGCCTTAAAGTAGATTTCTCGGCCAGGCGGTTTGCAACTTAAAGTTCATAAGGTCAAAAGTATCAAATCACCTTCCTTTCCACTAGTGGTACGCGTACCACCGGTTGGGAACCCCTGCTTTAGGACAAAAACATCTGTGACTTTGTTGTAGAAATCCCTTCTTCAGTCCAAACATTATCACTAGATATTGAAAACAAGAGACAGGGAAAGCAGAATAGGCGATTTTTTAAAGCACAGCCACTCCTTTTTTTAATAGCCTACCAATCTCTTTGAAAGTTGCGAGTTATTTTTTTATCCAGTCGTCTGATGCAAACCTTTTAAATCTGGAACAAGTCTTCCTTTATTTATGACTTCAACTTTAGATGGAAAGTTTAGTTTTGAAAAATCTCTCAGCTTAGATACTAAATCTTCCATTTTAGTTAAATTTTATAAGAAACAGTCCTTTACACTGCAAGAATAACATACACGAGTTTGCGGGCGTTTCAGCTTGACGAAAAAGGTTTCATAGCTGTGACGTCACATTTGAGGCATGCCTCAAATCATAGCTAAATCGTTCATGTTGATTTCTGGGAGACATTGCGAAAGAAAAAGGCACGCATAATGCAGTGTATGGAAGTTTTCTGATCTGAAGTGAGGCACAGCTTGGCTCTGCCTCTCCTCGCGTATTTCAATGCTTTTGACCACATGAACGCTTGATATGAATATCGCCACAGAAACAGAAAAAAATAAAGCACAGTTCGGTTATAGAAACGTGAAATTTGGGCAAAGGAAGCACGACTACAGCAATTCACACACATTAAAGCACCTAAAAACGTGCAATTTTTACAACTTTTAGTAAATAATATTTATTCTGTGATAACTATCTCATTGATACAACTTTTGCTTTGCCAGATGTAGGCAGGTGAGGCAGTGCCTCACCTGCCTCCCCTGACTGCACGTCCCTGCCAATGACCAGGTTGGGATCAATGAACAATGCCTTTTTCTTTTTTGTGTGTGAGGGATACGCTTGGTCACTGTCACGTGGTTTTGCGGTCTGGTCCACGTGTAGATATCAATCAATCAATCAATCATTTTATTTTTCGTCATTAACGCGTCCGGGACGAAAAAGATACTAACTACAAAAATCGATATAAACCTACCAGCACGTTAACGAACGGGAAAAGATGGCAAAACCTTGAAAGGTTTAAAACGTGCCTGAATGAAAAGTTATGTAGTAGGCAGCGCTTCCACTTTTGTGGTAATTACCACAATTGTGGAATTTTCATCATGCTTGTGGTAAAAATGTGGTAATGAAAAATTTGTGGTAAAAATGTGGTAATATGGAAATTTTGTGTGGAAATGTTGCCAAAATGTGGAAATTATAAATTTTGAAAATTTGACATAAAATACTATCAATAAATAAGAGCATTTAAACTGTTGTCTTCCAAAATCGAACAGATATGCAAAAAAAATACTTATAACAGCATGTGACTAGCATGTTCCGCTGTTTTCGGTTTGATTTTGGAATGCGTCCTGACTTTTGACTTTAAAGGTAGGGTGACCATGTGATCATATTCATAGTTAAGATGTCTTTCAGATTCTAGCTGCGGTGTCAAGTACAGAACTTTGCAGTGGCGCAACCAGGGGGTTGGGGGTTACAACCCCCCCTTTGGCACGCGTGTGACGTCACGATATTGAGAATGATGCTTTCAGTCTCTATATCTCTAAAACAAAGTTTGCCTAATTTTAAACGAAACTGCATTAAAAGAGCGAGTTTTGCGAATACCAAACATTTAAATATCTCAGCCAGGAATTAGCAACAAGAAAACATAGAGACTTAGCTTTATTACCAAAAAATGCCTAAAAAAACATGATCTTATTCTTTTGCTATGCCACCAGACAGCACCATTTTACAGGAATATTTATACCCACATTTTTGTTGAAAATGCTATCAAAATGCATCAAATTTAAAGTAATTTTTCAAAATTTTCTGGGGAGGCCCCTCAGACCTCCCGCCGCTGGGTGTCGCCTTTGGCAAAGAGGCCGGCGGGCAAAACCCCCCCTTTCAAAATTCCTGATTAGCTACTGGTACTTTGCTTTCTTATTTCGGACGTTTTATTAATTAACTGAGTAGTTGTTTTAGGCCTTATTTTTACACTATCATAGTGTAAATATAACCAAATAATAGCGTTGCCGGATAAGGAATTCTGTCGTAATTTGAGAAAAGTTTGAAGCTGTTGAATAGTTCTGGGTAAAAATCAAAACCCTAACCTTATTCCTAAGTCTTACCTTAACCCTTACTAACTTTAATCCTAACTCTGACAACACCTGATAGTAACTATGGCAACAAGTGGGTAAAAATAGCCACTGTGTTAATGTAAAAGTAAGTCGAAATACGGTTAAGATCGGGTAAAAAATCACAGTAAAAAATGTGGTAATCTGAGGACAAATGTGGTAATACAAGTGGTAATCTAGCTTTGTAAAAGTGGAAGCACTGGTAGTAGGCTATATATCAGTAGTTAGCACGGCCACAAAACCCAAAAAAACAAATAGCAAAAAATAAAACAATGAGTTACTTTGCAAGTTGGTCGACAATTAGTAGGAGAAAAAAATCCACTAACTCTAGTTTTGTGTTGCAAAAGTAGAATTTAGAGGTGCCAGGAAAAGTTTTTTTACTCTCTGACTGTAAGTTAAAAAACCTTCTTAGTGTGTTGGGTAGATAACATTAGAATGATAGTTTCTTACAGAAATTGAAAAGGAATAAACTTTATCAGGTACAGCTACAGACGTCATTTTATGTAACATGGCTGACAAGGGGACCAATGAACAGGCTTCGGGGTGGGACCATTGACGATAACGATTTTGAAGTAAGCTTATTTTTCTACAAGAAAGTAAAAAATGGATTCAAGTTGCCCGAAACAGAAGACCTGGCATCCGTTTCGAATGAAGACGTTCTTACTGTGTTGCCTAATCCCTCTTCGTGTTCCAACACCAAGAGACTGGCCAACGCTATGAGGTTCCCCGTGGACCTGCTAAAATTCAATACGAAATGAACAGTTTGTTTGTCCAAATAAGAACAGTTGCTTGTACCTTATTATGTTTTAATTTGTTAATAGTAAAATCTCAATGTTTGATGTTAACTTGCGTAGGTTTGACGTTGGCTTGTATTTGTTCATAGGTCCCCACCTCCTTGTTCATTGATCCCACCAGGGTGGGGACCAATGAACATTTGTTTGTTTTTTCAAATATATTATTTTAATGACTAAAAAATGGAAAATAAAAATTTCTTTCTTGATTAAAAATAAATTCATCATATAACGCTTCGTTTGTGAAATAAGCAAAGTGCTCTTGGCGTTTTTTCAGTTTTAACAAGGATCAGAAAAATGGGTGTTCATTGGTACCACATCTCCCCTACTTGCTACTGTAGCTGCTGTTTGTGGGCCTCGGAAGACAATCGGTTATCTGCCGCAAACCAACGGAACAGTCAGCAGTTACCTGTCCAAAAATTTTGCGGCAAATCCGAAGGCGCCACTTTAAAGATAACAGGTCACGAGTCACGCGCTTTTTAGGTCGCAAAGGAAAACATAAAAGAAGTTTGTTTAGTTTAGCAGCGCTCATAAAATCGCAAGACGCAAGAAAGCAAACATCAAACCTATTAAAGCTTAATTGCTGCAGCGATGCTAAATGCAGTCTTCGTGAGAAGGACTAACCATTGCAAATTTGCGAACATAATCTTTTGAAAACTCTCGCCCACCCAGAATTCCTCTCTTCTAAAAAAAATCGACGCCTATGCTCTAGTATAGGTTTGTACATGAATAGCTCGTATGACCAGCTACAAGTTTTTAGGCTTTTTGATTGTTAGGACTTAACCGTATCTGTTACTGCTTCCTTTTGGCGGCAAGAGATACTGGCCGAGACGATCAAGTCTACGTCTCTCTTATTGCTAATTACTCCGTCGGCTTATATCAAATAACACCGGCGGAATGGCCCGTTTCGGCGAGTCCGATTCGACTAGTCCGATTCGGCGAGTTCCCTATTCGGCGAGAGCCTTTTTCGGCGAGTGCCCTATTCGGCGAGTTTTTGAAATTTTTAAAAGGAAATTGTCGGGTACCGTAGCCTAATTAACAATTGCCGTTTTTACATCGTTTTAACGTCGCTAAACGTTGAAATCGTGCAGAAAGGAATAAAAATAAAATGTTTGAACTATTAAATTAAAATTCGTCATGTCAGTTCAGTTATTTTTATTTTTGACCATCATATCAAAAACAATACACGTCAACATAGCAAGGGTAGAAGCGACAAAACGCGAACGTTAAAACGTGCTTGAATTCGTCATGTCAGTTCAGTTATTTTTATTTTTGACCATCATATCAAAAACAATACACGTCAATATAGCAAAGGTAGAAGCGACAAAACGCGAACGTTAAAACGTGCTTGAATTCGTCATGTCAGTTCAGTTGTTTTTATTTCTGATCATGATATCAAAAACAATTCACGTCAACATAGCAAAGGTGTAGAAAAAGGTAGAAGCGACAAAACGCGAACGTTAAAACGTGCTTGTGACCGAAGTAAGTTATTGAGTTGAATAAAATTTGGCAAGGTTGCATCACCTTCAGAAAAATTTAAGATATGAAGGAAAAATAAAACAAAGAAAATGTTAGAAAAAAAATAATGTTTATGTCTATAAGTTAGTACTTTTGAATAGGTAAAATCATAGGCGCCTAACTATTTTTTTGGCCGTGGGGGCGAAAGCGTGTTTCATCAGCAGCAACGTAAATTCAGCGAAATGTCACGCAGATGGATGACGTAATTATGTTGTCACACTAGGATTGCTTTTATTGCCACACTCGGAGTTATCGCTACGTTCGACCTGCCGTTAATTAATTATTATAAACAAAGCTTGACCAAAACACATGCTATGCGTCTGCGTTGGCTAGCGGTTGATGAACTGCGACTCTTTAAGCTAAGCACAACATAAAGTTTAGCAACGAACTAGATTTATTAGCAGAAACAAGAGACGAAAAGGTTTACTAAAAGGTATACTGTAAATGGAATGAAAATACAGTACTAACTTGATCATATGCTTGAAAATATACCTGTTGAAAGCAAAATCATTCATGTTTACATCAATTCAACAGCACGTCACCTTTAATAAATTTAAAAGTTACTGACATCCGTAAACAGCCCTTGAAAAAAAGTTACACAGAGAGACGTTTGATTAAGTTTTCGACTTGACATTGCTCCCTTTTCACTACAATATCGCAACTTATGGCTGACCAGCTCTCAAGTTTCAATTCGCTGTAATACGCCCGTTTTCGTGTTGCAGATGAAACAAAAGATGCGCATATTCCCCGCCTTTGATCGGGTTTCCATGGCAACGGACGTGTGTGCTATGTCACAGGCAGCAAAATCAGTCATTTTTACATTGATTCAACGTCTGCAGACGTTAAATCAACGTAAAAATGACAGATTTTTTTGTCTGGGGTGGGATTGTAGCATCGCTACTCGTTCTAGTGATTATTTACTGCAAAGCTGTTGCGGTTTGCATTTAAAAATGTTTTCCTGCTGCCGATCACTAGTTCATCTATTGTTTTATGTATCAATGCCGCATAAAAAGTTGCTCCCACGCGGAAATATGCGTGGGGGCCTGGTCCCCACGGCTTAGGCGCCTATGGTTAAAATGATTAGTTTGGATCAACAAATGTGTGACCTACACTCCTACAGCTTAGATTGAAAGGAAATTATCGGCTGGCTACCGTAGCCTAGTTATCCCGACCAGCAAAAATTTGTTCCAAAAACCCAGTTAGCCTAACAGTTAATTTTTACATTGTAGTAACAGAATGAAAAGGCTAACCAAATGTGTGGCCTATCGTTTTAACGTCGCTAAACGTTGAAATCGTGTAGAAAAGGGTGCTTTTGCTGACTAGGATACGTTGAAACTGAGAAACATTCACAGAAGCCCTACGATACGTTGCATTTTTAAGATAATGTATTCAGACGTTGAATCAATGTACAAATGAAATGTTATGCTAAATGGGTTCTTGGAACAAAGCGTAGGGCTTCTGTGAATGTTTCTCAGTTTCAAAGTATCCTAGTCAGCAAAAGCTCCCTTTTTTACACGATTTCAACGTTTAGCGACGTTAACACGATAGGCCACACATTTGTTTAGCCTTTTCATTCTGTTAACTACAATGTAAAAATGAACTGTGTTCTTGGAACAAATTTTTGCTGGTCGGGATAACTAGGCTACGGTACCCGATAACTTCCTTTCAATCCAAGCTGTAGGCCACACATTTGTTGGTCCAAACTAATCATTTTAACTATCGTATTCAAAAGTACTAACTTATAGACATAAACATGATCTTTTTTTTTTTTTTTGTAACATTTTCTAACTCAATAACTTACTTCGGTCACAAGCACGTTTTAACGTTCGCGTTTTGTCGCTTCTACCTTTTTCTACACCTTTGCTATGTTGACGTGTATTGTTTTTGATATCATGATCAGAAATAAAAACAACTGAACTGACATGAAGAATTTTAATTTAATAGTTCAAACATTTTCTTTTTATTCCTTTCTGCACGATTTCAACGTTTGAGCGACGTTAAAATGATGTAAAAACGGCAATTATAATTAGGCTACGGTACCCGATAATTTCCTTTCAAAAATTTCAAAAACTCGCCGAATAGGGCACTCGCCGAAAAGGGCTCTCGCCGAATAGGGAACTCGCCGAATCGGACTAGTCGAATCGGACTCGCCGAATCGGACTCGCCGAATAGTAGCAGACCCCATTCCGAGTCAAAACAGGGGAAAAGACACACAAGAGTGTTTTGCATGTGGATTATTTAGTCATTTCAAACTTGACAGGCAGTGCCCTGCAAGAGGGAAGAAGTGCCACAAATGTGGAAATCTGGGACATTTTCAAAGAAATGCAGATCAAAAGTAAGGAATACAACACAGTTTTATCAACAAAGAAATGCAAAATCTAAGACCTTTTTAAAATCTAATACCAATCAAATAGATAATTCAGGATTGGGTGAAAATGAATTTGGTGCATCAAGTAATGTCTTTTCAATGAAAAGTTCAACACATGGGCTGTGCAGTGTAAGTTTAAACATTGGTGGTGTGTCTGTGGGAGACATGTTAGTTGATTCCGGTGCATCATGCAACATTGTGAACAAGCAAACTTGGGAATGGCTGAAGACATGTAATATTAATGCAACTACAAGGATATCTGCTAAAACATTGTACGCGTATGGAAGTAAGAAACCAATTCCAACATTAGGAACATTTACGGCAAAGGTTGAATCAAAAGTTACACAAAAAGTATGTGTTGCTGACTTTGTGGTAGCCGATACTGATGGACACAGACTATTGGGCAAAGACACTGCAGAGACTTTAGGTTTGTTGCATGTTGGTCCAATACATATAAATGGTGTTAAATCTGGTGCTAATAATGTTGAGCCTCAAGTTGATAATGACATTGTGTCTAAGTATGATGGTTTATTTACTGGTGTTGGCTTGTTAAAAGATTATCAGTTAAAATTGCATATTGATGATTCTCTTAAGCCAGTAGCTCAACCTGTTCGAAGAGTACCATTTTCTCTAAGAGAAAAGGTAGATGTAAAGTTAAATGAATTGCTTGATGCTGATATTATAGAAGTCCCAGAAGGACCATCAAGTTGGATCTCTCCATTGGTAGTCATACCTAAGAGTGATGGTGACATTCGCATTTGTGTTGATATGCGACAAGCCAATCAGGCTATAAGGCACCTGCAGCTAATAAGGCCCGGCTAGTAATAAGGCCCACCCCCGGGATCTCCGTTGTTACAAATCTTTTAAACAAAAGTGGAAGCTCTGATTGCCGCTTTTTTTAATTAGGACTGACTAGTAAAGTTTCACAGATTAAAGTTCAGAACTTTTTGAGTTACAGGAAGTTGAAGTTTGGGAGGCCTGAAATTGAGTGGTTTTATTAATTTTCACATATTTTAGACTGCTCTGCAGTTACCAAACCGCTTTGACTTCCGTTTTTTTGCATTTTATGTGAAAGATGTGTGCATGGTGATGCAGTTAAACCAATAATCTTGAACTTTTTTTCTAGTTAAAGCAAGACTGACAATGATGATCAGACTAGGCTAATGTTGGTAATAAGGCCCATGGGGTAGGAAAATGAGCAGTGTGTCTGAAGACATTATTATAGCTGTAAAGATATTCTTGTTTCTAATTGATATTTATTTTTTAAGCTATCAGCCTAAAATTGTATCAAATTAAACCTAGGCATAAGTCAAAAAATGATTGCTTAGTAAGAATAGCTCAGCTTTTTCAGCAACATTGTGGTCCTCGGTATGTGGTCCAGTTAAGTTTTAGCTAGGATGTGTATATTTATTAGCAATATGGTACTGAGAGATTACTTTGTTACTCTAACTAAGCTAGGCTAGCCCTTAAGGTATAAATCCTGGTTTATTCATTTTAGAGAGAGATAGATATGTCGGTTTCATTTGATATGTCATGCATTCTGTTTACGAGAATGCTCTTCTATTGATTATATAAGTTGGGAAGAATTTTGATGTAGCATATCTGGATTTTGTTCTAAAAAATACTTACCAGTGTAGTGTAAAGTGTTTTTCATCAATTATTCTAGCTAGGTAAAGATTAAAATTATCATATTGTATACCCAATGGAACTGAACTAGTAAATGGCATGGGCATCGTTAGAGGGGGGGACATGGAGGTGATTACCCCCCAGCAATTGGAATGGGAGGTAACTAATGCAAAATTACCCCCCACTAATGTAGAGATAAAAATTTCATTTTTATTATTTTTTTACTTTTGTGTTTTGTTTTCATTTTTTAACTTTATTTCACAACTTTTGAGGTTTTTGCTTGGAAACTCCGACTCGCAAAATAACGCCAAACTATGTAACTTATCAAAAATATACGCATCACAATGCGCTATGTGTGTGACGTCATACTTTTGTGGCGTTGAAGATTCATTAAAATATTTTTTTGATTTTAAATCGTGCTGAAAAGCAAAAACTTTGCACCCTCGGCGCGAAACATGTTGCTTAAGACGCTGTACGTATAAGAAACTGAAGCTTTCAGTAATGCAAAGGGGGTCTGGGGGCGACCTCCCAGAAGCATATCATCATCATAATCCATCGTCGGTTTGTTCCCCACTAGTGGGGGTGGCCGATTGTTTCCGCGCAACAATTGTTTTAATCCCTTTTCTCCATTTCACCCTGTCCCTTGCATCTTCCTCCTTCAGTCCGACTTTTTTAAATTCATCCTTCACTTGTTGTTTCCACGTTCTTCTTGGACGACCGCGTTTCCTCTTCCCATCCACCTTTAGATCTAGTGCCTTTCTAAGAAAACTTCCTTCCTCCCTCCTTATCACATGTCCATACCATTTTACTTTATTTGCCCTTGCCAGTTGGTCTATGGTCTCTCTCATCATATGTGATGAGATAATCCAATAAGCCCCTGTCGATGTCAAAACATTATTCCTGCTCCTGCCTAAATTACCCCCCACTCTCAGGAAGTGTCCGGAGTCCCTGGTAAATGGGTTAAATTTAGGATGATGCTACTTCTCTCATTTGAGGATTCAATTTGTGTTGGTACACTGGTCATAAGCATTAAATGTAAACATTTATTTTATCTTGTTTTACAATATTTTTCAGAGATATCCAAACTTCTATCAAATAAAGATATATAAATTTGATTTTCAAGTTATATTGTGATAGAGCAATGCCTAGTAATCAAAATTCCAACAATTCCAGAGCCAGTTGGTCTGAAAACACTCTTCATCAAGCCCTTGCAGCTGTTGCGTCTGGCAGTTCTGTTCGCAGTGTTGCCAAGCAATTCCATTTACCTGGAAGGACATTGCGAAATCACGTAAAGTCAGGAAGTGCAACACGAAAATTGGGAAGATATCCCACTTTATCTCCAGAAGATGAGACTGAACTGACTAAGCGCATCATCCGCTTCTCTGAAGTGGGGCTGCCATTAACCTTGCCAATCATACAAAGCTATGTTTTTCAATTTTGTTCAAAAAATAACATAAAAAATTCCTTCAATGCAGCCAAAGCAGCAGCTGGGCGATATTGGGCCAAGAACTATCTGAAACGTCATCCGGAAATTTCACAAAGAAAGGCACAAGCAATGAATCCAGGCAGCGCAATGAAACTTAACAAGTTTATTGTGAATGATTATTTCAGAAAACTGAAAGCTGCTTTGGAAGAAAATGATTTTTGTAACCAACCAAGGCGCATTTTCAATATGGATGAAAAAGGCTGCAGGCTGACACTTCACCATCAACAGCAGGTGTTAGCCAGAAAAGGTAGCAAAAGAGTGCATTTAATTGCTCCAGAGCATGCCGAAAATGTCACTCTTGTTGCATGTGCCAATGCAGCAGGAAGTGCCATTCCACCTATGGTGATCTATAAAGGAAAGAGGTGCAAGCCTGAATTTTCTGACAACCTTCCTCCTGACACTCTTGTCTGTATGTCAGAAAAAGGCAGCATGACAAACAAACTGTTTGTCACTTGGATTCGGCATTTTGCAAAATTCAAGCCAGCTGGTAAAGTGTTGCTAATTTTCAACGGGGCTTCCTGTCATTTCCACCCAGATGTGGTTGATGTTGCAGATGAAAATGAGATCAGATTGTTTTGCTTACCAAGCAACACCACTCATGAGTTGCAGCCAATGGACAAATCTGTCTTTAAGTCCTTTGAACACTTCTGGGATTTAGAAGTTTTAAAATTTTGGAGAACTCACCCAGAAAGGGCTATAACAAAGGCTAGATTTGGAATTATATGCTCACCTGCATACAACAAAGCTCTTTCCATCACAAACATTATGAATGGCTTTCGGGCAACTGGTATATATCCCTTTAACCCGGAAGCTATACCAGAGTGTGCGTTTGCTCCTAGTATGCTAAGTTTTTGTGCAGATCCTGCTGAACCAAGCACCTCAGTGGAATTCAACAATGTAGAAATGGCTGCAGCATGTGACATAGCTACAGATCACAGTAATAATAATGTGGACTTGGATAGTATGGAAGAGGAAGTTGATAGATATTTACAATCTAATGGGTTGTAATGGGTTGTGGAATGATGTCAATGTACAGCCACAAAATTCTTCCACACCAGAAGGAGTTAATCAAGCACAACAATCAAGCAGTAATGTTGTAGGACAAGACGACGAAGATGCTGATGAAGAAGCTCCTGTTAACTCTTCTTTTTCACAAATCATGTCTACACCAAAAATACAGAGAAAGCAGTCAACTCGAAAAAAAAGCTTGAATTATAAGGCACAAGTCGTCACGAAAAAGCTTTTCGAAACCCATACAAGTGCACCAAGTACAAGCACTAAACCAAAACACATCCCTCGTAAAAAAATCCAAAGCTCCACGCAATCCCAAGAAGGTATCTTGGTTTTGCCCGGTGTGCAAATTAGATTCAACCTTAAGCATGCGTCAATGCTCTTCATGCAAAGTTTGGTTTCATGATGAATGTGTGGGCTTCGAATCTGACGATGAAGATGAGTTTGTTTGCATGGACTGTGAATAAGTTAGACTGTTTTGCAAATTAAACATTACCATTGTGGAATCACCATATGGTTTGGTTACGACCAGCATACTGACTGGACTTGTGTTACCTGTAGTAACAAAATCATTTCTTTGTAAAACTGAAAGACTGACTAAGATAAACAAAACTTCACTTGTTATGTTTATGTCAGACAAATATCCCCTAGACACTGATTTCTTAGATAGTTGTTCAGAGTTGCAGCCAGCTTTGCTGGAGGTGCAAGCTGTTTTTGTGGTGTTGTTATTTTGAAAATACACCTTTTCTATCACTTTTGGTGCAAATTTAAACTGGGCCTAAAGCCTGGTCTACACTACAAGCCCGAAAAGCGCAAACGCCTGCCTTGTCAAGCCTCGACTGACTAAAAACTGTCTACACTGGCAAATTTGATCTTGCGACCGTGTGCATTCAAGCGCTAACAACGTCACTTTCTGCTTGGTTAAGTCATTTGGCTGGAAATTCGCCTTCAATTGATTTATACTTATCAATCAAACGCATCCATCGCTGCCTGTACTGACACAGTGTAATAGGTCAACTGAAAATAATCTAGAATAGTATTGTAGACCTAGAGCTATCCTTCAACTTGTACAGTTGAACACTGCAATCAATGCAAGGCTAGCAGGTAGGCCAACCCAAGTTTGACCAAAAGCCTGGTGAAGTGCTACCTAAACTTGACCAACAGCTAAAGATAATTTGAATCCGTCTAAGAGGTAGGACCACCATACTAGCTGGAAGGCCAACTTTAATCATACCAAAAGCCTAGTGAAGTGCCACCTTAACCAAACTAACAGCTAAGTAGATCTATGTAAGACTTTTTTAAAGCTAACCTTTTAATTTTTATCTACACACACCAACTAACCTATTAACTGAAACAGAGTACCATTTTTACAGAAAACTGAAACTGCCTTTCCACAAAATGCCAAGACCTGAGCTCAAACTAAATTCTGAGCCCGAACCTTGGTCAAGCGAATCTCTCCAGAGCGTAAAAAAAGCTCGCGATGACCAGACGTTTTCAGGCCGACGACGGCGCTGTTGCCGAGAGAAGCTTTGTGTTAAATAAACAAAGAATGCGCCACGCTCAGCTCAAAATATTTTGTAGTGTAGACCAGGCTTTATTCACAACGCATGCATCTAATAAGGTCCGCTTGAGATTTTTTTAATATTTCACAACTACTATTACTTAGAAACTTGTTTCACAGATATGTTGTTTAGATAGACCCAAAGTATCCTCATTCCAAGTTTCGTTCAAAATTATGCAGTATTTAGAAAAATATTAAGGTTTGAAAATTAGCGGGCCTTATTAGCTGCAGGTGCCTTAGTTAGAGAGAGACATCCAATTCCCACTGTTGAAGAACTGTTGTATCAACTCAATGGTAGTACTGTTTTCAGTAAGTTGGATTTAAAATGGGGCTTTCATCAGATAATGTTGGATGAAACGAGCCGCCATATTACAACATTTGTTACACATCGAGGTCTATGCAGATATAAAAGGCTAATGTTTGGACTGAGTTCTGCTCCTGAAAAATATCAGAAAATTATTTGGGATTTATTGAAGAACTGCGATGGTGTTGCTAACATTGCAGATGACATTGTCATTTATGGAAAAGACAGGACAGAACATGACAGTCGATTACATGTGGTACTGGAAAAGTTGTTAAAATCTGGATTGACTTTGAATAAAACAAAATGTCAGTTTAGAATGTCAAAGCTTACATTTTTTGGACATGACTTGCACCAACAAGGGGTAAGTCCCAGTGCAGAGAAAATTGCAGCTATTCAAAAAGCACAACCTCCAACTTCAGCTAGTGAAGTCAGATCATTCATGGGTCTTGTTCAGTTTTCAGCTAAGTTTATCCCAAATTTAGCAACCATTGCAAGGCCTATACTAGACTTGACCAAAAAGACTGCAAAGTTTGAATGGCATAAAGCACACCAAGATGCATTTTTGAACTTAAAAGCAGCGATCGCAAAGGCTGATACATTGGCATATTATCGGAATGACTGTAAGACAAGAATTGTGACAGATGCATCTCCAGTTGGTCTAGGTGCTGTGTTGACACAGTTACAAGATGGAATGTGGAGAGTCATTTCTTATGCATCTCGAAGTTTGTCAGATGTGGAAAAGAAGTATAGCCAAACGGAAAAAGAAGCTCTAGGGTTGGTTTGGTCTTGTGAAAGATTCAATTTGTATGTATTTGGAAGACATTTTGAACTTGAAACAGATCATAAGCCCCTGCAATACATTTACACGAAGAAATTAAGACCATCAGCAAGAATAGAACGCTGGGTATTGCGTTTACAATCGTTTGATTTTAGTGTTATCTATCGTCCAGGGAAAACTAACATTGCTGATGCATTGTCAAGGCTAAATAAAGAGCCCTATGAAGAAAGCAAAGATTTGAAAGAACCTTATGATTATGTGAGATCTATTGTTCTGCAAAGTATGCCAGTCGCTTTATCTACAAAAGAACTTGAACAAGAATCAGCTGCTGATCCACAGTTGTCAGAAATTAGGGACTATATTCATTCAGGAAATTGGTCCAAGTGTACAGACACAAGCTTTTTGCATGTAAAAAATGAACTGTGTACGTATGGAAACTTGTTGCTCAGAGGGACAAGACTCGTTATACCTGCTACATTGCGTGAAAAGGTGCTCAATTTGGCACACGAGGGTCACCAAGGCATTGTCAAGACAAAGAATCGATTACGCACAAAGGTGTGGTGGCCAAAGATCGATGCTGATGCAGAAAAGATGTGTAAACTTTGTCACGGATGTCAAGTCACCAGTGACTTTTGCAGACCAGAACCAATCGCTCGGGTATTGCCACCAAGTGGGCCTTGGCAAGATTGTGCGGCAGATATTCTTGGTCCATTACCAAGTGGTGAGAACATTTTGGTAGTGGGAGATTACTTTAGTCGTTTTTACAAAATTGCAATCTTGAAATCAATCACAAGCGAAAAATTGATTCAAGCGATTCTGCCCATGTTTTCAAGGTTTGGAGTACCTTACTCATTGCGAACTGATAATGGTCCACAATTTGTATCGAATGATTTTGAGAATTTTCTAGAAGAATATGGAGTAATACACCGCAAAACAACACCATTATGGCCTCAAGCAAACGGTGAGGTGGAACGACAAAATCGAACATTGTTAAAGGCAATCAAAGTTGCTCAAGTTGAAAAGAAAAATTGGCGGTATGAGATCAACAAATTTCTAATGGCATATCGTTCAACTCCGCAAGTTTCTACAGGTTCTACTCCTTATTATATGATGTTTCGCAGAGAAATGAAGTCTAAATTACCTGAACTGTGCCGAGAACCTCAGATCTTTGATGAAAGGATTCGAGACAGAGACTGGAAGGGTAAAATAGACGGTAAACTATATACTGACTTTAAGCGACGTGCTGTCGACTCAGATATTCGGGTTGGAGATGAAGTTTTGGTTAAAAGTCAAAAATCAAATAAACTTTCTGCAAATTTTGATAGCGCTACCCAACAGGTAGTTAGGAAGGAAAGGGGGAAGTGACAGTACAAAACAATGAAGGGGTTCAATTGACACGAAATTCGTAGTTTTTTAAGAAATTGAACACCAGTGATGAAAATGTAAACTCATCTCCTGCGGACATGACCTTGAACGCTGATTCGAATGAGTCCTCAATACCTGTAGGCCTACGTACTCGTCCGACACGTAATGTCAGTAAACCTGCTCGCTTTAACGATTATGTAACTTGAAGTGACTAGAATGCAGACTTGTATGCCTATGATTCCTTTTGTTCTTTCGTTATAAAGACTAGCTCTGGAACGCATGTCTATTTGTTTAAACGTCATGTCAATTGAGTGGTAATCTATTTAATTGTTCGCCACTACAATTTCAAGATCAAAGTGTGAAAAGTAGAAGCAAACGTATTAGACTAATCATGATCTTTGGAGTATGGCTATATTGCTTTTGACAGTAAATGTTGGTACTTAAAGTTAATCTGTGTAGATACCATAAATTGCATGAATGATGCTTACGTAAACGAAACCTAATGATGATGCGTCGTTTGGTTCAAGTGCTCATGGTTATCATCACCTGTTATAATCATTTAATGTAAAATTGTTTTTATCAAAAGAAGTAATGCCTTTGAAAACTACGTTTTAAACCGAGAAGGAAGGGATGTAGTGTATTGAAATGTGATTATTATGTTATGCTTATGACCGGTTACCAGATTATCTTTTGGCAATTCTGGCAAGTAACCCGGAGGTACATTCTGTTGTCAGTAATTAATCAAAGTAGAAGTGCATGTTATTTCTGTATATAATACACCAGTAAACAGACAGAATATGACATAAGGTATGATTTCCTACAACTTAAACAAGTCCAGCATATTGAAGTTAAATGCATTACAATAGTCAAGGTTACAAGCTCCTACTCTGGAAATTAAAAAATACTCATCAGTCATCATGGTCTGCTCCATGGATCAATTTAATACCACCGTCATTCTTGCAGAATAATTTTTCCGCTTTCCGCTTAAAAAAGTCATCCGTGAATAAGTGCGAGGTATATAATGCGACCTGAGCTACTTTCGACAAATCTCAAATAAAACTATAATCCGCAGCACATGCCACTTAAATTTTACATGCATCGGATTCAGTATTGAATTACCTTTCCAGGGATGTGCACCAATAGGTGGGCATATGATAGGAACTCCCAGCAGAACGGTTCAAAGATGGAGGATATATTTACGATAGACATTAAAATAATAAGATTTTTGCATAATTGACACCTCTCCAATAAACCTCAAATAAAACTATAATCCGCAACACGTGCCACTTTAATTTTGCATGCATCGGATTCAGTATTGAATTAACTTTCCAGAGGTCTGCACCCAGTGCCGGTCTTAGGATATTTCGGGCCCTGTGCAGAAAATGCTTTGCGGGCCCCAATGACAATGATCCAATTTAGTAGCGTAGCTAGGTATATAGAAAGGAGAAAGGGCGGTGGTTTGACGGTCGGTGGGCGAAGCCTGGCGGTGTGTTTGCCGAAGGCGACACCTAGCGGCGGAGGGTCTGGGGGGCCTCCCCCAGAAAATTTTGAAAAATTACTTTGAATTTGAGGCATTCTGAGAGCATGTTTAACAAAAATTTGGGTATGAAATTACTGTTAAATGGTGCTGTCCGGTGGCATAGCAAAAGGATTAGATCATGTTTTTTTTGGCATTTTTCGGAAATAAAGCTATGTTGTGTCTGTATGCAACCTATTTCGTCCCCTAACCCTGGTACGAAATAGGTTGAATCCTTAAACATTTCTAACCCTGACGTGATTGCATAGCACGAACAATTGTTGAGAGAATATAATTTCCAGCACATTCTAGGGCGCATCTAGAAAATATTAATATTGTATCCCTTAGCTTCAATTTAAGCAGAATAGCTTTGGATTTTTAGGTTTCTTCAACGTTTGATGACATTGAATCAGCATAATAACTGTGAATTCTTCGCTAAGAATGGATGGGAGTAGGCTACCTACTTCTACAATCTACACTAATCAGCGCAATTTGGTTCAAGTGTTACATCACAATGTCTGGCTTTGATCTCCGAGTAATATTGATAAGGCAAAGTTGGTTACAAAATTAAATCATATGAGTAGGCTAAGTTTTGGTATTAGGCCTATAGTAAGAAAGAAAAGGCCCAGGAAAAATTTTATAAGTGAGAATAAATACGATGAACCTACAGTAGGCCTACTTGCTCTCCATCACTTTCGCTCACATGACATGCAAAAATAAACCTAAGGATAAAAACCTAGTGAAACTTTGCACAGCAGAAAATAGTAACTTTAGTGCAGAAGTTTTCCAACTCCTGCCCAGAGCATTGTGACGCAAGAAGCCACACGACCTCGTTCGGTGTAAATTAATCAGTTATGTTGTGCATTGGGAAGTTACAGGGCGCTTTGACTCTTCAATGGTCTGGTCTGATGAAGGCCTTTCAGAGTGAAGAATTATCAACATAAAGTGATTAAGCATGACGATCGAAGTTAAATTTCGTGTGCCCGCCGTAAGACTCAATTTGTCCGCCGAGATAGCTGCTCAGACTGGACACGTTTGTCTGCTGTCAACAAAATCGAATTTCGACCTATTTCGTCCCCTGAAAAGATCGAGAGAAATTTTGAAATGTTTGCGACAATTCCGATCAGCAACTTCGGCTAAAAGTTGTTTTTTTTCTCGATCTTTTCAGGGTACGAAATGTTCAGGTGACGAAATAGGTTGTTTTTCTATGTTTTCTTGTTTGCTAATTCCTTTGTTGAATTTTTTCATTAGAAATGACAAAAATTACTGCATTTTCTGAGTAAATTGCGAGCCCCCTAAATTGCGGGCCCTGTGCGATCGCACGGTTCGCACACCCCAAAGACCGGCACTGTCTGCACCAATAGGTGGGCATTTGGTAGGAACTCCCAGCAGAACGGTTCAAAGATGGAGGATATATTGACGATAATCAAGAGAATAATGCAATTTTTGCATAATTGACACCTCTCCAAACATCTTCGAATAAAGCTATAATCCGCAACACGTGCCACTTAAATTTTACATGCATCGGATTCAGTATTGAATTACCTTTCAAGGGGTGTGCACCAATAGGTGGGCATTTGGTAGAAACTCCCAGCAGAACAGTTCAAAGATGGAGGATATATTTACGATATACAATAAAATAAAACGATTTTTGCATAATTGACACCTCTCCAAACATTTTCGAATAAAACTATAATCCGCAACACGTGCCACTTAAATTTTGCATGCATCGGATTCAGTATTGAATTAACTTTCCAGGGGTGTGCACCAATAGGTGGGCATTTGGTAGGAACTCTCAGCAGAACGGTTCAAAGATGGAGGATATATTAACGATAATCAAGTGAATAATGCAATTTTTGCATAATTGACACATCTCCAATAAACCTCAAACCGTGCGTGTAAAATTCAAGTGGCACGTGTTGCGGATTATAGTTTTATTTGAGGTTTATTGGAGAGGTGTTAATTATGCAAAATTGCATTATTTTCTTGATCATTGTAAATATATCCTCCATCTTAGAACCGTTCTGCTGAAAGTTCCTACTAAATGCCCACTTATTGGTGCACACCCCTGGTAATTTAATTCAATACTGAATTTGATGCATGTAAAGTGGCACGTGTTGCGGATTAGTGTCACGTTAAGTGGCACGTGCCAATATGTAAAGTAGCACGTTAAGTGGCACGTGTTGCGGATTATAGTTTTTTTTTAAAGTTTATTGGAGAGGGGTCATTTATGCAAAAATTGCATTATTTTTTTGAATATCGTCAATATATCCTCCATCTTTGGACCGTTTTGCTGGAGTTCTTACCAAATGCCCACCTATTGGTGCACACCCCTGGAAAATTAATTCAATGCATGTAAAATTTAAGTGGCACGTGTTGCAAATTATAGTTTTATTTGAAGTTTATTGGAGAAGTGTCAATTATGCAAAAATCGTATTATTTTAATGTCTATCGTAAATATATCCTCCATCTTTGAACCATTCTGCTGGGAGTTCTTACCAAATACCGACCTATTGGTGCACACTCCTGGAAAGATAATTCAATACTGAATCTGATGCATGTAAAATTTAAGTGGCACGTGTTGCGGATTATAGCTTTATTTGAAGATGTTTGGAGATGTGTCAATTATGCAAAATTGCATTATTCTCTTGATTATCTTCAATATATCTTCCATCTTTGAACTGTTCTGCTGGGAGTTCCTACCAAATGCCCACCTATTGGTGCACACCCCTGGAAAGGTAATTCAATACTAAATCCGATGCATGCAAAATTTAAGTGGCACGTGTTGCGGATTATAGTTTTATTTGAGG
Organism: Aplidium turbinatum; assembly: GCF_918807975.1. NCBI lineage: Eukaryota > Metazoa > Chordata > Ascidiacea > Aplousobranchia > Polyclinidae > Aplidium > Aplidium turbinatum. The sequence continues at coordinate 25,979,986 of NC_137475.1, read as the reverse complement.
TTTTTTGGAGAAGTGTCAATTATGCAAAAATTGCATTATTCTCTTGATTATCGTCAATATATCCTCCATCTTTGAACCGTTCTGCTGGGAGTTCCTACCAAATGCCCACCTATTAGTGCACACCCCTGGAAAGGTAATTCAATACTGAATCCGGTGCATGTAAAATTTAAGTGGCATGTGCTGCGGATTATAGTTTTATTTGAGATTTGTCGAAAGTAGCTCAGGTCGCATTATATACCTCGCACTTATTCACGGATGACTTTTTAGGCGGAAAGCGGAAAAATTATTCTGCCAGAATGACGGTGGTCAAGTCAAGTTAGTTCACTGTGATGGGTGTCAGAAAAGCCACATTCTTCTCCCATTGTGAGATCTGATTTACCTTTTGTTCGAGACGAGAGTCATTCCTCTTCTGTTCTGAACGTCTGTTTTGAAAGTCTCTTTTTTTAAATGGAAATCCTTTCGGTTTATATACAGGATGAGTTATTTTTAATTCCCCGCCTTCTTTCATAATGTAGTGCTTTTTTAACGGTAATCAGTTAACATCATGATGGGATTTATGAAAGCAGAAACATTACACAATCAAGTCGCTTCCAAAATATGGAAGCGTGACCTAAATTTCGTGAGATCAGAATTTAGGTTTTGAATTTGTACAGTTGTGAAGCATATTACAAATTTGCAAATTGCAATTCTCATAGGTTTTGGCCAAATGTTCTAATAATTTGAATTTGTTAGTTAAAAACATGGTATATACATGTTACAAGTTCAATATCAATTCTGTGATTTGATGTTAAACAGCAGTAGGCTACAGTAAATGTCCCCTCACTGACTACCGTATTAACTTGCCTCCTTTCTGTTAACATAATTTTGTTAGAAATACCGTACATTAGCAGAAAAATACTTGTCAACTCATTCATTTATATAAGTCAGGAAACTGTTTAAAATTAAAAAAAAAATATACGGTAACTGAGCATTTTTGAATGTCCTCAAGGACAAAATATTTTTCAGTAAAAAGGAGAACATGTCCTTCAAAAAGACGACATATGGTACCGTAACCCTACCGTACCCTCGTGTATAATTTTTTCAAAAGGTTGTAATAACTGTAACAACAAGAAGCAAGAGTCACATCGATGAAGAGTGAAAAGGAAACTTCATCATGTGCAAAGATTGATGTCACTGAACAAAGACCACCATTAGTATGCACAACTTCTGGCGCTGCTACTCTACACAACAGTGACAACTCTGAACAAAGGTCAATCTCTTGTCAGGGGTCAATGGGTCTTCATCAAAACAATTTTAAAGACCCATTAAACACTAACATTGCCACTGGTACACATGAAAACACAATTGTTGAAGTATTTAAGAAGTTTTGTGATCGCTGCATAGTAAAATTTCGAGATGGAATCCATATTGGTGCAAGTGGAAAGAACAAACCAAAAGTGAATCATGAAGGTGAGATTTTCAATGATTTAGAGGAGCTGATATACAAGACTCCGCCCTGGCCAAAATTGCCATGACTTCATAGATTGAAATTGACCAAAAAATACAGGGTGAAGCAGTGAAGGCATAAAATAGCTTTTTATGGTGGAATGATAATACTATTCACACCTCACGTCTACATTTCTTGGTCGATTCCAATTTATAATGTCATAGCATTTTGACCAGGCCAAAGACTTGTACACCAGCTCCGATTTGGCTAAGGTGGTTTATTTTAACAGAAATATACTTTAGATAAACTCAGTGACTTACATGCAGAAAGTAGAATTTGCCTTTATTGACACCTTAAGGGGAAGTTGAAAAAGTGTCGATATAGATAGATGAATCGATATAATTTATTCTTAAATCCCGTTTTTATTCAATGATGTAAGGCTCTGTTAAGAGTTAAATTATTATTTACTTGCTTTAGATATGCTTGCATGGTACATTGCTACACATCGATATGAAAAATGATAAGTAAAATGCACAGACAGGAGAAAGACTACAATCTACAAATATGGGCATCGCCATATGTAGTGCAAGAGTGCACTGCATACCTTGAGCGATGACACTTTACTACTACTATACGACTACGTACATCTCAATCTTCCACAACAATTTACAAGTAACATCATATATGTGTACTCTAATCAGCACTGCCACTAAATTTTATTTTATGTTTTTTGCATACACTTTGGCAAAGAACAAGGCAAACAAGACTATCGGTATGACAAAGAATGTTAGTTGTAATTACTCTTAAAATGCACACAGATGGCACTGATACTGAGCAATACAGCATTACTACACTGTAGGTTACAATGCGCAGAATTTACTTTCTTGCAAAAAATGTGTTAGTTTTTTCTGTTTTGTTTTTGTGACAGCTTTGTTCAACATGTGTTGCTGAATTTTTGTTAGCAAATGTAAGACTTCTTGGTTGTCATCGCTGCTTCTCAGGTTAACCATTTATATTGCATCAGTTTTATTGTTTCTAGTGCAAAGTGGTGTATTTCTGCAAAATCTTTCCCTCAGCTTTAAACAACAGTCTTAAAAGTGTGCTAACATCATTAAATGGTAAGTGGGAAGACTTCCCAAAGTAAAAAGAAAAGCTACAATTGCCACTATACTCAAGGAAAGGCAAACTGTTTATATAGGCGAATTGTACTGTATAGAATATAAAACAATATATCAAATTGGAACAAACAGTAGGCTACAGTCAGACCTCATCATTTTGTCATAAAATGTCGCTATAGCGGGTGTCCGGATCATTGGAAAGTGAAAAATCAATCAGTCCTGTGAATGCAGCACTATGTTTAAAATGTAGTATGGTATACAAGTTGTTTCAATTCAAAGTGCACACTTAGTTGGTGGCTCTGATCTCTCGTGCTGTCACTGTATATCAGGGCACTCCTTGGTTAGGCACTGCATGGTGTCATCGTCAATGGAGACTAGGCCTTCGTGGTCTGAAAAAAGTAAACTTTGGAGAGATGTTTCAATACTATTTTTTTGGCCAACACTAATATCACTTTTAGGTTGATGCCGTACTGATATTTTTGCTGATACTTTCATCATCATCATTTGAAAACAGGACAACTTCCAGATGAATGGAAACAAGCTAACGTAACAGCCATCTTCAAGGAGGGTGACAAGCATTGTCCATTAAATTACAGACCGATTAGTCTCATTTCAGTAGTTGGTAAAATTCTGGAATCACTTGTGACAAATCAAATTACACTACACAAAAGGGTGTTGCAGGCGCCCCATGAAATTTAAATCTTGGTTTCACCATGCTTACCTTTTTTGTGGTACTGTGTTTAGCTCAGTAGATCACAAATATGAAGTTTCATAAATTTTCATCGACGTTTACCTCCACCGCCGAGGCCATTTTGAGGCCCACTTTTTGAAATTTTTCATGTATTTTGCCACTAGAGGGCAGTGTATAAGTTTTGCAATATTGGGGTATATTTAAAGGATGCCCTATGATGTTCTGAATTGTTTAAAAAAAAAATTGGAGAAATGGGATAAGTATATCCTAAAATATTCAAGTTTTGTCACTCATTTTTTGCACAATACTGCCCCTAGTGGTGAAAAGAAAAATTAAAATATCTTGAAAACTACTCATCATATTGTTATGGAACTTGCATGCACCCCCCCATTTTCATGGGTAAGGAATTTGATTTCAGCAATATTTTTGCAAAATATTACCACTAGAGGGCGGTAGTTCTAATTTTGAACTATTTTCCTGTGAAAAGGCGATATTGTTGCATTTCTTGAGCTGTGCTTCTGAAGAATACAATTTCATGGCTTATGCACAACAAAATTTATTCAATTGTAAAGAAACTGCATGCATGCATGATTGCATGTACTATATCAATAAATCCAAACAGGCAATGTGAGTCTTAGTTAACACAATTTCCGCAAAGGCAGTTTTGTGTTGATAAACAACGTTTTCTAAGATTTGGTATCTTTCTTCAATCCTCCTCCACCGCTTGAATATAGTTTTGCGGATTTTTTTCTTGTTTTGCTACATGAAGAAGGTCGGATACCAGTTTTACCCTTCTCTCTGCTGAATCATTACAGACTCTGAGTGCACTTATGATACCATTAGCAGAAGCATTGCCATCATCTATTTCCCACTCTTTCGGGTGTTTGACATGAAAAGTTGTTGAAATGTGCAAAAGTTCAAAAAACATTTTGCTGTTGGCATTTGCATAGAAGCACAATGACAATGAGTTATCATTAACAATGTCTGGCAGCTCTGGCTTACCGTATCCATTACCAAACCTGTTCGTAACCTGGCCATGGAAACTTGCATTTAAATGCAGCAGAGTTCTAGCCAAAGCTTCCTTTCATCAATAGTGACTTGTTCGAATGTTCGTCCCATAGAGCTAATGGGATCAGCTCCCTAGTTACATACCATGTGTGCCTACCTAAAGCTTTTAAAGCAGCAATACTGATAATTTTGTCTACTGCATCATAGCTTTTGATATTACTTACCAGTTGCAAATCTTCTCGGGGTGCTGATGCAGCAATTGGACAGTTGAACCACCATCCATTAAATTAATACAAAAGTACAAAGGTCAACAAATCACTCTAATTTTTGTATTTGTGACTTGAAAATGATTCCTTGCGGTAGAAAGTCTTACAGCATAACTATCTTATAGCAATAGAGCTGCTTTCCCATCCACCTTGCTCGATGGACTGTACCACATTTCATGAAGTTGTACTGTCCACTGTTGATTCCAATCTACATCGTCATCAGGTCTAAAAGTTCTTTGTAATCACCCCTCTGATAATTTTGCATATCTCTCTCAAACTTTATGTGCTTACACTTTTCTGCTTTGAGTTGTTACAAATTCTCCCAACTCTTTTGAGGATTTTTGGTGTGCAGTACAGCTGCAGCATGTAGGGTTGCATTGAATCTTTTGTTCCGGAATCTTTCGAATAGTTCAATGCCTGGAGATCTTGACGTTTCGACTTACAGGGCTTCCCACACATGAGAAAGTATAACTTCTCCAATATGTTTTTTGCATGCTAGGCAGAGAAGTGGTTTGTCTAGCTTTATTTGAAAAAAAATGCATGCAGCAGAGAGATGGCTTGAAAAAAGTTTTTGGGTGTTGTTGTTTTAAATTTTTCTTTTTTTAAGGCCATTTCTCTGCTGCATGCATTTCTCTCTGCTGTCCATCGAGCAAGGTGGATGGGAAAGCAGCTCTATTGCTATGAGATAGTAATGCTGCAAGACTTTCTACCGCAAGGAATCATTTCCAAGTCACAAATACAAAACATAGAGTGATTTGTTGACCTTTGCAGTTTTGTATTTAATTTATGGTGGTTCAACTGTCCAATTGCTGCATCAGCACCCCGAGAAGATTTGCAACTGGTAAGTGACATCAAAAGCTATGATGCAATAGACAAAATTATCAGTTTTGCTGCTTTAAAAGCTTTAGGTAGGCACACATGGTATGTAACTGGGGAGCTGATCCCATTAGTTCTATGGGACAAACAAGTCATTATTGATAAAAAGGAAGCTTTGGCTGGAACTCTGCTGCGTTTAAATGCAAGTTTCCATGGCCAGGTTACAAACAGGTTTGGTAATGGATACGGTAAGTCCAGAGCTGCCAGACATTGTTAATGATAACTCACTGTCATTGTGCTCCTATGCAAATGCCAACAGCAAAATGTTATTTGAACTTTTGCACATTTCAACAACTTTTCTTGTCAAACACCCAAATAAGTGGGAAATAGATGATGGCAATGCTTCTGCTAATGGTATCATAAGTGCACTCAAAGTCTGTAATGATTCAGCAGAGAGAAGGGTAAAAGTGGTATCCGACTTTCTTCATCTAGCAAAACAAGAAAAAAATCTGCAAAACTATATTCAAGCGGTGGAGGAGAATCGAAGAAAGATACCAAATCTTAGAAAACGTCATTTATCAACACAATGAAGATGCACAACTGCCTTTGCGGAAATTGTGTTAACTAAGACTCACATTGCCTGTTTGGATTTATTGATATAGTACATGCAATCATGCATGCATGCAGTTTCTTTACAATTGAAAAAATTTTGTTGTGCATAAACCATGAAATTGTATTCTTCAGAAGCACAGCTCAAGAAATGCAACAATATCGCCTTTTCACAGGAAAATAGTTCAAAATTAGAACTACCGCCCTCTAGTGGTAATATTTTGCAAAAATATTGCTGAAATCAAATTCCTTACCCATGAAAATGGGGGGGTGCATGCAAGTTCCATAACAATATGATGAGTAGTTTTCAAGATATTTTAATTTTTCTATTTACCACTAGGGGCAGTATTGTGCAAAAAATGAGTGACAAAACTTGAATATTTTAGGATATACTTATCCCATTTCTCCAATTTTTTTTTTAAAGAATTCAGAACATCATCGAGCATCTTTTAAATGTACCCCCAATATTGCAAAACTTATACACTGTCCTCTAGTGGCAAAATACATGAAAAATTTCAAAAAGTGGGCCTCAAAATGGCCTCGGCGGTGGAGGTAAACGTCGATGAAAATTTATGAAACTTCATATTTGTGATCTACTGAGCTAAACACAGTACCACAAAAAAGGTAAGCAAAATCCGAGAGGGTTGGGGCGCCTGCAACCCCTACTACACATGAAAAAAATGGCTTTTTCTCTCAACACCAACATGGTTTCATACTTGGTAGGTCATGTATGACTCAACAAGTTGAAACACTAGACAACTGGACTGAAATTTTGGGCCAAGGTGGTAATGTAGATGTTGCTTTCATGGACATAAAGAAAGCTTTTGACACTGTGCCTCATGAAAGGTTGCTGACAAAGCTTGAGGCATATGGCATGGAAAGGTTTGTACTGAAGACTGAAGTGGATAAAATCTTTCCTCACATCAAGAAAGCAAAGAGTTGTTGTGAATAGACAGTTAGACACTATTCCGATTGGGGAAGTGTTAGAAGTGGTGTGCCGCAGGGAAGTGTATTGGGACCAACTTTATTTGCATGTTATATTAATGACATGACCGAAAGTGTAAAATGTAATATTAAGTTATTTGCTGACGACACAAAAATATATAAAAAATAATGGACAGAAGTGACTGTTTAAAACTGCAGAATGATCTTGATGCATTGAATGAGTGGTCCAGAAAATGGAAATTGAAATTCCACCCAGAAAAGTCCTGTATTTTAAGAATGAGAAAAGACCCACCAACATTCAAGTATACCATGATTCAAGACTATACTGACAACTCAAGAAAGGAATTGACAATTTGTAAGTGACTATAAGGACCTTGGTGTAGTTATTGATCAGGACTTATCATTCAGAAAACACATAGAAAAAATGGTTTCTAGAGCTAACAGTATGGTAGGACTGATTCGACGTTCTATGTCTCATTTTGATACTACAGTATTTTTCACTCTTTTTAATGCATTAATTCGTCCAATTTTGGAATACAATAATTTAATCTGGTTTCCAACATATAAGTAGTAAGTACTCTGTAACTGTAGTAGAAAATGTTCAAAGGCGTGCAACCAAATTGGTTCTTGGATTAAGGCATTTGTCATATTCTGAAAGATTAGAAAAATTAAACTTGCCTACTCTAGCATTCCAACGTCTTCGCCATGATATTATTCAAGTGTATAAATATTTAAATGGTTTTTATGATGTAAATTATATATACTGTATTGTTTCAAATGAATCCAAATACCTATGATACAAGAGGCCATAACTTAAAATTGTTTAAGCCACAAACTATGTCAAGGCTGAGAAGCAATTTTTTCACAGTACGTGTAGTAAATGCCTGGAATAATTTACCACCAACAGTCATAAATGCACTTAGCTTGAATGCATTCAAGGCAAGGCTTGACAAGCACTGGAGCAGTGATCCATTGAAATTTACCTTGAAATCATCTTATGATGTTATGTATTAAGTGACAGTACTATTGTGTATGTATTTTTCATGTACATATGATCGTATTTTTTTCATTTTCTGCTCCCACTAATATGTCTTCTAAAAGTTTATGTTATCAGATGTTATTGATGGTTAGAGTTATTAGTTATGATACTAGCCGTCAACCTAATTAACAGCAAATGCGTTATGTATATCAGAATGATGAAAAAGCACCTCGGTGCTTACAACATCAAATATTTATTATTTTATTATTATATCATCATTTTCAGCCTGTGAGAGCCCACTGAGAGCGTAAGCCTTCCCCTTTTCATGCCAATTTACATGATTATGTGCTAGTTGGTACCAATTGGTTGTATTGCATTGTTTGTCAATGTCGTCCCTCCATCTCACTTTTGGTTTTCCTTTCTTTCTTTTGGTTTCTCGCGGTGTCCATGTTGTTAATTTTTTTTTTTTTTAATTATTTAGTCCATCTATTGTCCTTTAGTGTTGCAAAAAGAAACAGTTTTGGTATGTGAAAGGAGTTAGATCAGGGGTCACCAACCTTTTTTGCATGCGGGCCACTTTGGCACTTATGAAAGCTGTGGCGGGCCGCACTAATAAAATATTAGGTAAGTTGACTCTTATGCTAAAAAATAATCGAGTATTGTTTTCGTCAACTAACTGCTGTACCAGTGTACAGTATAGAAGGAGCAATCTGTACTGTATCACGGACGTCCGACAAGCGTGAAATAGTTTTGCTTCAATCGGATATTCAATGCTATTGGTTTATCACATTTGTTTCAAAACTTTTGTGTCGGAAGCGGACAGTGGGGTTTTCAAATTAACACGTAAGATGCATTAGAGATAAATCTGTTGCCAGCAGTTTTAAAAGTAATTTCATTGAGGGTCTCGATGTTTCTGTCATGGCACGGAAAAAGTTTTTTCGACAGTAAAGTTCATCTTGCGCATAAAGTGGTAGAAGTCACGCCATTCTATTCAGGCGCTGCACCCATTATGTTGCTGTCAAGCTTCGTAAGATTGGCATTTCCGTCAGGAAATCTGTAGATAGGGAAGTGATGAATGATGTGGGGAATTTGATGTTTTCGTGTTGAAAATTTAGAACCAGACTGATCGCTTGCTAAAATGTCAATGACATAACGTAGTTACATTGATTACAGTTTAGGATAAAAATCACTCTATAATTTTACTATTTCGATGTGGGCCAAAAACAAATTGGCTAATGTTGGTGTTGCCATTGATTTGTTTCAACCATCCATTGTGGTGGATATAGATAATACCTTCTGTGGCTAAATTTGATAATTTTATGAGGTACGCAACCGTAGCCTACTTCCCTCAATGAGCGGTAAATTTGCTTGATTGTCAATACAAATATAAATTCTTACTGCCTTCTCGCAAGGACACGTGCACAAAAGAGATGTTGCATTGAAACTCACCATAACACTATTGAGGTAACTTTTAAACTTATTTAGCTTTTCCATGAATTGTAGTTTTCCGTATAAATCGGTTTCATAATATTGTCCAAAAATTTAGCCAGTTGGTAGGCCTATGCCGAAATGCCAATCATGGAAACGGCTGGTTTTACGCGATTGCCTGTCTTCACCTCTTTGACCGAGCCATGTTGTTTTACAAGGCGGTTTTGGGTTGAGATTTTAGCGTGTTTTATCAATTATGTTTTTGTGAATATTTTTAAACATTGAATAGATCTTTAAATAATTGGATGCACTTTATCATTGTCGTCAGTTTTAATACATTTGGTTTTATTATAAAAAAAAATTCCTATCTTGCAAAATAGTTCTCAGTGTCCAAAATGGTTATGCTTTTATCAAATTTATACTTATTGATGTGATTTTTTGACAGGGTTTTGTCGGCCTACAGTGCGATAGATCGTTTTGTTTTATAATGCTATGATTAAGCTTAGCTTTATCATTTCCGTCATTTGGCCAAATGATACCCAAGTTATGTCATCTTGACTCATCTATAATTGTTGTAGTTCTGCTTGTTTTGAATTATTGTTTGTTGATGTAATTGCGTGGCCGTAGTGTAAGGCGATGTTGGGTTCCACAATAATTTTTCCACGTGCCTAACATTTTTGCTTGTAGAGGGTGACACTATTTTCCATCATAACATTGTCAAGAATATATCCTTGGGTTTGTTTGTCGGATTGCCATTGCATAAGTGCGTCTACGTAGTGCTTGCTATCTGTACAGTATCCATTTATTTCACTTTGACAAAAAGCTGTGATAATTGAATAGAATAGTAAATGTTCAATTAACGCAGTATTTCCGCATGTTGTAATATTTGCGAGAGCTAAGGAAGATAGGCTGCGCTGTTTATTGGATCCGTCACTGATAAAAGTAAAGGAGGTAGATGCAACAAGCGGCGATTGCAATAGCACTTGAAACAAGGAAAGCAACAACAATAAAAATTGTGTAAATCAATAAAATATCAGAATACTTGACAAAACATTTACCAGGTGTGGACTTGCCGGGTAGATTCATCTATCATCAGTCCAGTCCTCGAAATTAGCGGCGGCACACGGCAATTGCCGTGGTAAATACCGTCGCAAACGTCATAATGGCCATTCTGCTACGGCAATACAAATGCCGTCGCAAAATGAGCATTTAATTCGGACAAAAATTGTTCAAAATTTCTTCCTGTTTGATTTACTCGCAGCGTGAGTTTAATCAGCAGAAACATCGCACCAAGACCTCACCTCGGACTATTTTACTTGCTGTGAACACTCACACAGTCTTCAAAATTAGCATATTTCTACTTCGCAAAAACGTTGACGAGGCCAAACGGCAAAAGTTGAAATTGCCTCGGCAATTGCTGTGAACGTTTATTACGAAAAAATTGTACCAAAACATGTAAAACGAGAAGAGAAAAAAATAATCGAATAGTCTATCACGACCGCACTGTTGGATTTGTTGTGATGTAATAATACCAAAAGTAGCGATCAACGCGATACGCACGCTGTTACGGTGATTCACGTTATAACTCATTGGGGGGGGAAAAGTAAGTTAATTTTGGGTTGATTCAACGTTCGAGTCAGCACAAATCGATTTAATTTTCCCAGCGAGTTATATCGCGCAACAACAATGCCCAATAAGAAATTTACGTTTGTTTTACATTAATTCGACATCTAGCGACGTTAAATTATCATGAAATAACGTTAATTGCTCAATCAGGTACCGATAACAAATCAGTAGCTCCCTGCGAGAAGATTGCCTCGATTTACGTATACAGTACATTAACATAATTTCGGCACAATTAGGATACTGCGAACAACACAAAGTCTGTTTGATAAACTAGTCAGAATCGGAATCATCGGAGGATGAGGTTGTCGCGTCGTCACTGGAATACTTGAAGACGTAAAACTGCCCGTTCATGAACGCGCGATGCCACATGATCGGAAGCATTACTTTTCTTTACTGCCTAAGAACCATTTATCCAATTTTGTACCACTTTTTATATTCGCAACGACACCGGTCAAAAATAAGCATTCCTTTCGATGAAAGAATAACTTTTGCGTAACAATTAAGCCAGTATTTATAAGGAACTTGCAAACTTTTTACAGTTCACAAAAGCATTGTCAGCGCATAAAATAGCTTGCGTGATGCTCTTGGCTACCGCCGTGTGACAGACGATGAAGAAGTAGCGCATAGAATTTCGTTTCATTAAAGCATACGGCAATTGCCGCCGCAATCCAAGGTTTGTTGATTTGGCGACGGCAATGTTTTTGCCGTCGTAGATGGAAGCTAATTTCGAGGGCAGCATCACTACTTTAATTTACTTATTTAAATTACTTTTTTTAAATTACAAACTGTTTTGCAGAACCCACCAGTTCTAGTCCGTTGGAACGTCAGTATGAAAAGGAAGAATTAGTCGGAATAGATAATTTGCCTTTTTATTGCAAGCTCATTATTCTGTCCAAACTAGATACAACAGATATATGCAACTTGTCAATGACCAGTCGGCACTGGAAGGAAGTGTGCAGTGACCAATTTTTGTGGAGAGAACTTTTATATCGTGATATGCTTCGATGGCACTATGTTGGTAACAAGAGTTATCCTTTAACACCTCTCAGTGAATTTTGTGAAGTAGTGTCAATGGAAATACCAAGCAACAAAGAAGAAAGTCATGACGCTGAAGCTGAAACGCAGAATATTGATGACAAGTTTTTACCAAAAACAGCATTTGATTTACGTGCTCGCTTATGTTTCAAAAAAGAGATAAATTTCAAAGCCCTCTATTTCCATTCTGCTTATCAACGCCACCTCGAGGCCCAGTTAATTGGAGTTGCTTACAGTCCAGATGAAAATAAGAAGTGTGACAATGGCGCTGTAGAGCAAGAATCCATACCAAATAGTGAGCAGCAGCTTGCTTCCAATCAATCTTTTCCTAGGTTTCTTCGTAGTCTATGGATACGTATGCGCTCTGGGAATGGTGATGTTATAATGTTGGGACCTGGTATGGAATCGCCAAACACGAGCAAAATATTTCGACGTTTGTTATGGGCTCGACCAGATCTTCTGATGACTCAACGGTTACTTCCAGGAAGTCAAGATGGAGTTGGTTCTGGAGTAGAATTGGATTTTAAAGGTGAAAAACGCTTTAATTTGATAGCTTTGTATTCCGGAAACCATCGGGAACGTCGAAATCGTTTTGGTCTCCAAAGGTTGCGACGTAGTAACATTGTGGAACAAGTAGAAAGCGATATTTTTCTAACCATTGGCTGTGAATATTCTGATACTCGGGAAACCAGCGAGGCTTCTTCGTGCACTACTACAAAAGTTAAATCACCTTTAAGGTTTAAGCTACGAGAACTTGTACTAAACTTTCTGAAACAACGAGTGGAGACGTACAGATTAATTTATGTGGTAGATGCAACTCAAGGTGTTCCATTAGGGCAGTTGGCAAGCAACAGACATGAAATACAAGCGCTTTTGGAAGGAATACGTTCGTGTGAAAATAACTTACAAGGATCAGAAGAGCAGACTCATGCAGCACAACGGCATCACAGTGGAGACGGTTCAGCCTTGTCTTCCATAATTAATTTTACTGGCATTTCTTCCACTTCACCTGCATTTGGACCTCGTCGGCCTCTTCTCGTTTTGTGCTGTGTGCAGTTTTCTTACGTTCCTAGGATATCTTGCGTAGAGATTGCATCGTTGCTTGATCTTGCCAGCATAACAGACAGACCTTGGCATGTGCAGGATATTACAGTAAATGATTTAAACGGGATAGAAAATGGCTTGGTTTGGTTGTTTAAACAAAACTAGATTTAATTGTCATATTTTCTCATATTCTGCCAGTATAACAGATAGAACTTGGCATGTGCAACATTTTCTGTTAATAACACCTATATAATGACATGGAATAATTTACAATTACTAGTTTGTGTTCCAATAAGACACTTAGAGAACAGAGTGCTTTAAAACTGTAAGCATAAAGGGCCGCATTACAGTTCGGTGCAAAGTTTTCATAACGCAAAAGTGTGTATCAAACCGTTCAATTATTTTATGTTCTAATTGAAATAATATTTATTGCATATGTTTCCGAGCGACCCACACAAGCACTTTATAAGTAAAGACGCATATCATCAACAGAATGGCAAAACAAAGTATTGTTTCTTGGTCTTGGTTATTTTCTTCAATTTCGCTGAGTAGGCCTACCAGAAATAAGCAAGTAGCCTACCCTTGTTTTTCGCAACCTTTGTTCCATGGCTTTTTGCAGTCTCTTTGCAATTGAAGACGCAGCCTAGTTTTACAAACGTAGCCGATGTACTTCCAAACATAAAGAGATTTGAGTCTGGTATTTTCTGGGTGTCCCTTCTGTTGCACTTCGGTGAAAAGTTAATATTTGTGCAGGCGTGCAATTTTACAATAGGCTATTTAAATCTTTATCGTTGGCTCTGCCTAACTGAGGCGTTGACTACCTTGATTCTTCACAACGACCGATCGTCCATTGTTATCAGGTTTGCAAAGTCTTTATAAGTGCATTTTACTAGGTTTTTAAGAATTTCCAGACGTGGACAGTGGACACTTCGGCATCTGGCGAGGAAGTCGTCCCATCACTATTGAATGTTGGCCTACATAAATTTCGTTTTACTTTTGAGCTCCTGCATATTTTCGCATTGTGTTTTTGCTCAGAAGTTCTCACTAAAATGGTCGGCTATAACAGAAAAGTATAAGCTACCCAATGTAGGCTATAGCTATACAATTTATACACGACATACATATATTTGTGTTTTCTTGACCGATTCCTGCACCGTTTAGTTCTGAAAAACCACCGCCGAGAGTTTTTTTTTTTTTTTTAATATGCGCATACTGTACTAAAATAAATATTTGAATATGTTATTGTTTATCAGGGCAAAGATTGGTTGTACAAGTTCTTGAGCTATGGCAGTTCAGCGGCATGCGATGCGCTTTTATACTTTCCGCATCTATTGTTGCACAAGGTGCTATTTTTAGCCCGCAGACAAAGCATAAATGATAACGTCTTCCTCGTGAGCTCAGTAGTGAAGCACCCAATTTTGTGCACCAAAAAATTAAGCTGCTCCGGGGTAGGCTATGCGCTTGAGCAACGCATTTCCGGACTACTATCCATTCAGCGGCACCTGGTGGATGGAATAGCTCACAGACAATAACATTTCCACAATTGGAAACTTCATTCTGCCAATCCAGGTAAGGAGCTGGCCATAAAAGACGTCCGCAGTCAAGGGAGAGCGGTTCCTGTGATGCGGATACTTTTTTTTTTTTAGTGCAGACAACAAAAATCATTTTACCAATCATCTGACCCCGCGTTTTCATACTGATACCGCTGTTTTAAAGTGCCCCTGACAGGTGGGATCCAAGTATAGTAACTTTTTAAAGCATTTCCTAGCGCAGAATTACACTTAGCAAACTTTTTAATCTTAACCTCGTAGCTCGACTGGTTAGGGCGTAATTTAATCAAACGACTGCTCCGCAGCGCCACCACAGGCGAAACTCCATATTTCACTGCTCTGGGACGACTTTGGTGGTATTACGTCATCCTAAGTGGACGTCGTTAGCAACGGATGAAACAAACTCTTCTTAGATGTAATAGGTGGATCACAGTTTGGTCGGAGTTGGTACAAGCGGTTGCTTTTTTCGAAGATTTATTGTTTTTTGCAGTTTAATAAAACTGTACTGGATACGTTCCTACAAAACCTAAAATATACTTTAAGTGAAAAATGAATAAATCGTACGAATCATCATTCATATTTAATTCATCATCACTATTCAAAAATAAATAAAAGTTCTCTCTCTCTCTCATAATGTGCCTTCAGTTGGCCATTGAAATCCTGTGTAATGGCCATCTGGATCTGGAAAATTGTTTCGGATTCGCCAAACAATGCATGACGGCATCACAATCCGATTGTTGCTTCCGAGAGCATCACCTTGTAGTAGGCTAGACACTCCTACACATGCCTGTAGGCATTTTTACTTTAGTGGTAGGCTATTAACAAAATCATCTTCAGTGAAGTGAACATATACGACTAGTTTTGTATGGCCCATCCCACTTTCGAACACTTGAAGAAAGCTTTGATCATTTTCTTCTCAGTAGCCTACCTTGTTTTGTGGGAAAAGAAAGCACACGGTCTTTGTCACTGACAATGTCACATGAACAGCAATTTGTAGGCATTGCCTCAACCATAAATTAAAGGTACTGCTTGTGAGATACTGCTGTTACACTGCAAATGGCTATAGCCAGATTAGGACAAATAAAAAAGTATGAAAATTGTAGCCCTATGAAACTGCAATTTCAATTGAATTGAGATGCTGTTTGATAAACGTAAACTCAACCTATTTGATCGAAACCTGATAGTAATAATAAGTTCACTTTTTCATTTCAGTAATTCTTAATTTGCACATGCTTTAGACCAACAGAGCCCCACACATTCACATTTTGCAGTAGCCGTACCATACTTTACCAAGTCATCACAGAGAAAGAATGTATCCTTCCCACTTACTGTGACGTCACAGCGTTGTTGCCGTTTTTATTTTCTCAATTGAATGATTGCCAGATTCGCCGATGTCAACCAAAGTTTGCAAGCGTGTAACTTAGTAGCCTGTTGATATTTTTTACGATTTGCTGGTCAGGGAAGTTTGTTAGTGTCATCTTTTTGGTATCTTAGGTAAATTTAGCGAATTTATTTACCTGTCAGAGGCACTTTAAGCATCACTTTTTTATTTTTGTTTGTAGGATATAGGCTAATCGTTCTATTTAGGCTACATTACATGATCGTTGAAGATTGAAGTCGATGTTAAACCTTAGCGGCCGCATAAATCAATGTCAGGTTGGCTGGGTGATAATAGCGGTAGAATACTTCGTTAATGCAGGCAATATCTGCGACCGAGATGAAGGCCATAGTGCTACTTTGATTGTCGTGCGTCTGATAAAATAAAAAACAATGAATCATATTAATTTTGATCTCACAGTGGGAAGACCTTATTGAGAATAGCACGTCTAATTTAGCTGGTTTACTTAGTGTTACGTGAATATTCCAGCAGCGTAAGTTACTCTACGGCGTCTACGCTCTACTTTGAAATTTTCTCACCGTATGTCAATACTTAAATCAGGGGTTCTTAACCGGGAGTGCTCGCACCTCTTAGGGGGGTGAGAGCTGTTTCTAGGGGGTGCGGGAATGATTAGGGTTGGTTGGGAATCATGATATTCCTGCCTGCTTCCTATAAAAAAAAAACAGACATTGATTCGATCCTTGACATGCAAGTATTAGTCAACACAACACGATTTAATGCCAACAACAGCAAAATCGTCGCTGAGCTTGTTGCTTAATCACCACTACGGAGAAACTATTTTGCATTTTTCACATAACTAACCAAATAACGGTAGTTTCGGAGCCAACTGCTGACAATTTATAAGGCAGAATTCGACGTCGTTTCTGTCTTTTGCTATCCTAGTGATATGATTGGGCAGTCGGGAGGCTGTAGTTTAAGTATGCCATGGCAGTGAGGGTGCAATTGGGTTGGAAAAGTTTCCGTGAGCACATTCCTATTGTCATGGACACGCATATTTCCTTCGGTAGTCGAGGTCACATGCATAATATGTGTGTAGGCCAATGAATGTTCTACTGCATGCACGTGAGACCTGATCCACCCCTCTTGAAAAGCGAAATCGGCCATGTTGCAATAATTGTCCCGGTCGACCCTTGGGGCTTGTGGAATGGAGAATGCCATCACAGAATAGATTGTTGGCCACCAACCCTCGCAATACGGGAACAGGAGACGTTAAATCGTAGACATGAATAGAGACACAAAGTATAAAAAACGCAATTTTCAGATCCCCTGTAGGCCTATGGGGTGCATCATATTGTGATATTTTATTGTCAATTAAATAAATAAGGATTAAACAAACACAATGGTTTTGTTATTTCCTCATGAGAACAACATTTCTTTTAAGTAATTCTAGAAGGGGGTGCGAGAACTTGTCGGTGATTTCAAAGTGGTGCCAACAAGGAAAAGGTTAAGAACCACTGACTTAGATGAACAATCGAATCAGTGGCGTATCCTGGTAGGTTGAGCAAGAGAAGCAATCAAAGTGGTGGGGGTTAGAGCGTGCCGAAGGCACGCGTATTGTAGGGGGTCCGGGAGCGTGCTCCCACGGAAATTTTTTGCAAAATTACACTCCAATATTGGATTATAGCGCTTTCTGGAAACACTTTTAGGGTAACGGGCAAAAACTGCGGCTAAAATTAGAGAACACCAAAAACTCAACTACTCAAAAACTACACAAAAACCCAACAGAGTAAGAGCATCTGAAATTGCTTCCACAGATTAGTTAAAAGAAGCGTAAATCGAAACTTTGCGCGATTTACGATTTGCAAAATTTATTGGTGTCTTTCTGTGTGTCTAAAACAAGTCCTGGGAGGTGTAATAGCCAGATGTCTTGGAAAACGATATAGGCTAAATTTCTACAAATTTTATTATATTTTCAACAAAGGGTTCAACTTCGGAATCCAAACTTTGAAAATTTGGGGGAGGGCATGGCACCTTTCGCCAATGAGTTCGAGGATAAAGATTCAAAACCAACCAAACAATTGCTTATTGTTTATTATTATTATTTATTTGCAATCAGACTCAAAGTCCATAGAATTCGAATTTTTAATAGTCAGCAGTCATCACATAAAATATCAGACTAACACAACACCAAGCAGGTACATCAAACAACGTACAAAATACTGTTGTAGTGAATATAAAATGTAGAATTAAAATAGTAATCAGAAGACATAATATTGCACAAAAGTGGATTAATTGATCTTTTGCAACGTTCTACAAATGCATAGCAATTGTTTCTTAATAGAGCGTCAAATGTGAAGAAAGGCGTTCTTCCCGGCTATCAGCACAAGGCTGATTACTCACTAGCACAGCGAGCAGCAGTAACGCTTCGCTAACCAGAACGGTGTAGCTTCCACGCTAGCCATTGAGACCTCCAATAAACGTTTAAGTTTTTGGCAGCCGATTGTAGCATCGAATAGACAGCGATAGACACGTGTTTCGCCCATGAGGCTGGGCTCATCAGTATCGCACCGTATTCTTGCCACTTGAGTAATCGACCGCCCCTTTACCAGTCAGTTTAACTCTTATCTTTGTGGAAAGAAAGAGCCAACAAAACCAGCACGTGCCAGGGGTAGGTCAATGTGAAGAAAGGCGTTCTTCCCGGCTATCAGCACAAGGCTGATTACTCACTAGCACAGCGAGCAGCAGTAACGCTTCGCTAACCAGAACGGTGTAGCTTCCACGCTAGCCATTGAGACCTCCAATAAACGTTTAAGTTTTTGGCAGCCGATTGTGGCATCGAATAGACAGCGATAGACACGTGTTTCGCCCATGAGGCTGGGCTCATCAGTATCGCACCGTATTCTTGCCACTTGAGTAATCGACCGCCGCTTTACCAGTCAGTTTAACTCTTATCTTTGTGGAATGCCCCAGCCTCATGAGCGAAACACGTGTCTATCGCTGTCTATTCGATGCTACAATCGGCTGCCAAAAACTTAAACGTTTATTGGAGGTCTCAATGGCTAGCGTGGAAGCTACACCGTTCTGGTTAGCGAAGCGTTACTGCTGCTCGCTGTGCTAGTGAGTAATCAGCCTTGTGCTGATAGCCGGGAAGAACGCCTTTCTTCACATTGACCTACCCCTGGCACGTGCTGGTTTTGTTGGCTCTTTCTTTCCACAAAGATAAGAGTTAAACTGACTGGTAAAGGAACGTTAAATCAACGTAAATTGCTTTTTATCAGCCAAATCTTTAGTAAATCGTTGGTTTTTAAATTCAATTTCATCACAATCTGCTACCAGTTCTTATATCGTCACTTTTAAATCTCTAAATTTAGAAACGTCGCCGTAAACTTTAAATCTTTGTAATAACCAGCTTTTTATAATTATTTCATTTGAATTATGTCTCGCTTTTCAAGTAGTGCAGGTTTGAAGACTTTTAGAGATAACCTGGCCGGTGTTGGTTTCTCCCTTCCATCTTCTCAGTCCACTAGCTTAGGCTCGCCGACGAGGAAGCAGGTTCCTGTGAGTGGTCACTCATTCAACCCAGATGGTGAAGCCTCCCCGGTAGACTCACTGCTTTTTGCGAACTCGTCACTTCGTCACGGTGACGGGTGTCCGATCCGCAATTCCGCACCACATCGTGGCTACCCCACCCATTTCGAGTCACCCTTCCCGAGGTCGAATAGACTGCAGTCCGTCTGCCCTATTCGCCTCACCCTCCCCAATCTATTCCCCCTTCTCTGTCCTTTCTCCACTTGCAGGAGGGCATCTCAACCTTACCGAGATGTGCAGGCGTATCAGGACCATATTCGAGCATTTCATGGTTCGCGCGCCGAGTTCCTGATCACCTGCAGCAGGTGCTGCCGTGTTCTCCCTCGAGCTTACAAGCTGGATGGGGCCCAAGAGCATTGGCGATCCTGCCCCGAGGGCCTTCAATTGCCAACCTGCCTTCCCTGGCTGAGCAATGACCCGACACCCTCGGAGAGCCAAACCAGACCCCCTATGATGACCAAGCCTGGGCTTTCCTACACCTCTGTTGTCAGGCGTGGAAGGCGCCGGCCCTCGACTGCAGGCGCATCGGTCGAGGGGTCATCCCCTCTTCCCCCTTCTTCTGTCATCCGTTCTCAAGTCTTCTGGCGCCAAGGCCTAGACAGCACTCCCACTTTGCCCCCCCCACCTGACTTTATGCCTGAACTTTTCCGTACTGTTCTATCTCATCCAGGCAAGACTTCGCTCAGCCCTGCTGACACTGACAGCTTGCCTGACCTAGATGTGTTGTTTCTTCCTCATCTGTCTTCGGCCGGACCTGGGTCGGAAAGTGGGGACTCTTCCGACTCGTCTGACTCGTCGAACAGTGAATCTTTTTCCTCTTCCTCCAATTCTTTGCCCGATAGCCCGACCACGGACTGTTACGGCCCTACTGTTAGCGCGAACCAGTTTCTACATGTACCTCTGCGCAAGCCGACCTCCACCGGAGCCGTGGCAGTGGACTCGCTCGGTTTATCCAAGCCGGCTTCGCGCCCTTCTTCTTCTCTGCCTCTGACGGCTACCACCGGAGCTGAAGCTGGGGACCCCATCAGCTCCTCCAAGCCGCCCATGCAAACCTTTTCTCCTAATTCTCTTCAGCGCTATTCATCTCACTCCTCCTTACCCTTTAATCCTGCTCCCATCTGTCCTATACAACCTTGTACCTCGACGCTGTCTGCTGAAGCCCAACCTTTTATCCCACCTACCCAAACCACCCACTCTAAATTCCTGCCAACTATCTCTTCCCAAACCTTGACTCAACCCCGAAGTGACACCATGACATGCAACCAAGCCACGATTGACTCCGGACTCCCACAGACTACCCCAGGGATGTCCATCTCACCCAACATTCAACGATCCATCCAAGACCCTGTTGAACCAGTCAGGGAAAGTAAGACGAAAAGCTCCAGGCGGGCTCTTTGCAGTTTAGTGAACCTTACTTTAGCGGGTGGCATAAATTTCGACCGGTTCTGCATTGAATTGGAAGAGTGGACCGCTGGCACTTCGCCGCCCAAGAGGACACGTCCTCGCAAACCACGCTTCAATCGTGGCGCCCGGGCTCGCGCGGCTCGCCGTCGTTCGAACGGGGGTTCTCCTCGGTCGGACGGCGGGGGTTCGCGCGGGAACGGAGCCCGATATTGTAGGGGCGTGGGGTTGCGAGCCGCCTTCTCACGGGACGCGAAGGGAACAGTCCGCCGGATCGTTGAAGGAAAAAACAGTGACCGTCGTTGCGAAATCCCACCTCAAGAAATTGAGGAGAGATTTCGACGCGACATGACCGCTCCTGAAGCTGGGAGTTGCTCGCAGATGCCCGAGTGGATGAACTCCCACCGTTACGAGCATGATAGTGTGAACCTCTTCCCCGTCGATGACGGTGAAGGTCCCATTACGGCGCGGGAGGTGGAGGCGGTCCTCCAGTCGCTTGATGTCGGTTCCGCCCCTGGTTCTGACGGATTGTCCTACGGTTTCTGGAAGACCCTGGATCCAAGAGGGGGACTCTTGGCCAGCCTTTTCGAGACCTGCCGGATCAACCGTCGTGTACCGGACCAGTGGAGAACCAGCAGGATCACACTCATATGTAAAGACCCTGAGGGTGACCTGCACGACGTCAGCAACTGGCGGCCCATCTCCATCTGCCGAAACATTTATAAAATCTACGCCGCCGTATTGGCCCGGCGCCTGCAGCGATGGGCGGTGGAGGGGAATGTTATCAGCCGAGAGCAAAAGGGATTCATGCCCACAGAGGGCGTCTATGAGCATGTGTTCATGCTCGACACCATCCTCTCGGATGCACAGTCACGCAAAAGGCCTGTGTCGGTTGCGTTTCTGGACATTCGAAACGCCTTTGGCAGTGTCCGGCACGAATGCATAGCCGAGGTCCTGCGTCATTTCGACGCCCCCACAGACCTTATTGAGTGCATCTCCGACATATACGTCGACAACACCTGCACCGTCCGCTGCGGCAATGGTGAAACCGACCGTATCCCTGTGGGGCGGGGAGTCCGTCAGGGCTGCCCGTTGTCTGGGCTGCTATTCAATTTGGTCATCGAGGTGCTCCTCAGGGGCGTCCGTGACAAAACGGATTGCGGCTACAACCTTCCTGCCAAAGAAGACGACATCAAAGTGCGTTGTATGGCTTATGCGGACGACATCTGTCTCGTTTCTTCCGATCGCGAGCAGATGATCTCTCTTCTACCTGCTACTGAACCCTTCTCTTCCTGGTCCGGGCTACGGTTCAACCCACGCAAGTGTGGCACCCTTTCCTATGGGAAAGTGTCGGCGTCCCGTCTGCGGGTCGACCCGAAACCTTTCTCCCTTGCCGGGGAGAAAATTCGAGTCATCCCCAAAGGCGAGACGTATAAATACCTCGGCGCTCGAACCGGTTACGCCTCGGACGCATCCCTAACCCAACCCTTCATCTCCACTCTGGAGAAGCACATTTCCTTATTAATGAAATCCTTTCTTACCCCAAGCCAGAAACTTCTGGCACTCACTTCCATCATTCTCCCGTCCGCGTCATACCATCTGCGAGTGCGGCGCTTTAGACAGTATGAGCTTCTGAAGCTTGACCGACTGGTTTTGCGGTGTTTGAAGGTGGCGTGGCGTCTTCCCAAGTGGGCCTGCAGCGCGTTCTTTTACTGTAAGCCTGCATTGGGAGGTTTGGGCATCACGAACTTGTGTCGCGAAAGTGACACGCTTTCGCTAGCTCATGCTTTCAAGATGCTGACGTCACCTGACAGCATTGTCTCTGCCGTCGCTCTCGGGCAGCTTAGGCGTCATGCCTGTCTGAGGTTCGGCACTCCAGATCCCACGACTGACCACCTGGCCAGTTATCTGAATAGTGACCCCCCTCCTGACGGCGCCCGTCCTAAACCGTGCCCTACAGGCGAGAGCCTGTGGGGCCGTGTCCCGGCGGCCACCCGTCGCCTGAACGTACGTTGGTCCGCCCGCCCGGATGGCGGCCTTGAGTTGGCCGCGGGGAGCTCCACAATCACCCCTCCTATAAGGAAAAAAGTGGTGCCGACCCTCCATCAACACAATGACTTGTGGTGGAGGAGACAGTGGGAATCCAAACCTGACCAAGGCAAGACGGTCAGTGCCCACTGCCTGTCCGGATTTTCAAATTCCTGGACCCGGCACCCGGAGCTCCTGGATCACGCGGACCGAGTATTTGCGTACAAAGCTAGATTGAATCTAATGCCACTTGAATCAAAACCAAGCCATGGCCGCCGTTACCTACCTTCCATGTGTCGTGCGTGTGGGAAAGCGGAAGAGACTCTCCCCCACATATTGAATCACTGCCCTACCGTGATGACTGTCATCACGGAACGACACAATTCGGTATTAAGGGAGATCGTGGGGCATGTGCCTGCCGAATGGCAACCCGGGCTTTCCATAGATAGTACGGTTCCACAGCACGTGGAAGCGGGCGGTGCCGATCTGCGTCCTGACATCGTCCTGCAACGCCCTGACGGTGTCACGGTCGTATGTGACGTCACATGTCCGTTCGACAACGGCGCGGATTCTCTTCGAAAAGCCGCCGACAGGAAACACGACAAGTACGGCGAGTTATGTGTCAACATAAAGGAAGACAGGAAGCGCCCTTGCAGGGACGTCCTGTCACTTCCGTTCGTCGTAGGCTCCCTCGGGAGCTATGCCCCGATGAGCTCTCGAGCTCTGACGGCCTTGGGCGTTCCTACTCGTGGGGTAGCAGAGGTGGCTAGAAAAGTGGCTTCCCTCTCAATCAAAGGATCCTTCCGCGTCTGGAAAGCTTGGAACGCCGGGCTCACTTGTGGAGGGGCTACGTCATAGAAAAGACGACATCAGCGATCAGAAACTTATTCCCCAATAACGTTGCAGTAAGTATCCGGGCGCGCAAGACAGCAAACCGTTTAGACGTTATAACCTTATAACAATATTGGCTTAAAATTGATCACCTTATGTCATCACCTTATTTCTATAAACCTGCGCCATTTCTTTTATATGATACTCCAGTCTCTTCAAAAACAACCATTCTAAAGTAAAAAGGAAGGAAATAAAATACCTCATGTACATTGTGACTTGAGACTGGTTTAATAGCAATTAAGCAATTTCAATCCTCACTAGATTCTCTATGTACTAATCAATCAATTGTTTCGAACTGTCATACGCTGCTTTCGCCTTGTAACGCTGTTCTTGCCCGCTCGGATCAACATCGCTCCGCTTTCAATGCATTGATCAACACGATCCCCTGATCAACTCGATGCAGCCTCAAAACTTCTACCCCAATTTTCTATTTTTACCGGTAATGCAGCCTATCAGTGCCTCTGGTTTCGATCGCTAGCCTCCCCGACCCAGCTGGGCGAACCTGCCTCAACGTCTGGCCAGTGCACATCCGTGCTCGCCGAATGAAAGCTTACTCTTCTCCAGTGAGTATTAATTACACTCCCACCTATATATATATATTTTTTTTTTTGATTACAGTATATTGATTCATCGAGCCTCTGCTCCACATTTTTATTGAATATTCGTCTGCCACGAGAGCTAAATTATCCTTAAATGGTTCGACTCTCTTCCTCGTGGAAGACCCCAATTTTATCCGCTCTGCCTACTGGCAGACCGGGTATAAGAGTCAAAGTACCTGCGCGAGGACGCGTGAAGGAGACGTGGGCGCTGCCCGGCGGTCAATTACTGCCGGTTCCAGCGTCCACACACGACGGGTCGCCCGGTTCGTCGCAGGGCTTCTTTCTGGGCTATGCAGAAAGAGCCTGTCTCCCTGGCCCGCTCCGCCATTCTAAATTTGCGGACGGGCCATATAGTTTTTCGATCCACACTCTCCCTCCACAGGTACCTCGACTCCCCAGCCTGGCCCTCGCGACCTAAGCTGGTGGACTTAACCCTCCGGGTGCATCGTCACCCCATAAATCACGCCGCTCCCCGCCGCCGCGGGGTGTGGCAGGCCGGTTTCTTAAAGTCTTCGACCTGGCTATGTTTGTTTGTGCTCTCTCGTCGTGTCAATTATTTGTACCCGTGCGCTGTTGATGCAAATAAAACAGTTTAACACAAATACGGTGCGATACTGATGATCGCATATGCATCTTCAGTACCCAGCGTAACCTTGAACTTCTCTCTCAGAGTCAAAGCTATTTCTCTGATGGAACGTTTAGCACTGCTCCATGCCATCTCTTTCAACAGCTATATACCATCCATGCTATTGAATTAGGCACAATTGTACCTCTTGTCTATGCTCTTCTTCCGAACAAAGCTGCTCAAACCTATTGTCGACTTTTGCAGGCTATAAAAAACCTTCGACCTCAAATAAATCCAATGTCCTGGATGACAGACTTTGAGAAGGCTGCAATCAATGCCATTCAAGACAATTTTCCCGCAACTTCACTGACGGGCTGCTTTTTCCATTTACAGCAATGTGTTTGGCGTAAAATACAGCAATTTGGATTGGTAGCAGCTTATAAAGAAGATGATGGAAAGTTTGCAATGAGTGCGCGGAGCCTGGCAGCACTAGCTTTTGTACCAGAACAAGACGTTGAGAACGCATTACAAGCCCTAGTGATAGATGAAGAATTTGATCACCGAATTCAACCTGTAGCTGATTACTTTGAGGACACTTGGATTGGTCGACCAACTCGCCACGGGCATCGAAGACCTGCTGTGTTCCCAAATGAACTTTGGAATGTTTATCAGCGCACTTTGCGTGGAGAGCATCGTACCAACAATAGCATTGAAGGGTGGCATAGACGTTTTCAATTAACTGTCGGTTGATTTCGTCCAGGCCCGCAACCAGCAAATATTTTCGGGGAGGGCATTTAATTTTTATCAAAGAACAAACATTAAAATGATGCATTGTGACATTGTTATGTTAATGTCCACGCCCATTGATAGAGTGTGTGGCACTACCATGTTACGGTTCAGTGGTCATAACTTATGTCAATCACGTTTTTGTTTAGTACAGCATTAAAGGAAACTAGCCTTTGTAACCCTTTCTCATTTAGCTATGATTACCCAAGGAAGAAAATTACGATAATACAGTAGGCCTAATGTGTTCCGTCGATTACAAATAAAATACAACATCTGTAGGCTACGAACTGCATTGGCACGACTGGAGTCATAAATTAATCAATAACATATATTTACATCAACATAAACAAACAGATAGCCTACATATGAATAAATTCAACACGGTAATTACAAATTACAATCCTGAAACATTTTGTTGGCTCAACAAGTTTTTATGTTTGTAGGCCCAAAGAAGTTGACTTTGCAAATGCAAAATGACATTTTAATTTAGAGCATAATGTCTAACTTTCTACTTGATTTGGTAAGTTCGTTTAACACCAATTCCGCGCTTGGAATTTAAGTAGGCTACGATGGATTTGCATGAGAGCTAGTCCAGAAAGCCTGTCCTGCCCCATAGTGCTTCTAAGGTAACTTTTCAAGCGTCGTAGACAGCTAAATGTTCTTTCTGCAGAAGCAGTTGTGACTGGAAGTGTAGCCAAAATTATCAAGAGTTTGTAAATGTTTGGATAAAACTCTTTTTGGGATTCTATTGCTGACACCGCATCAATCGCACTTGCTGGCCTTTCACTTTCAAGAATTCGTTCCCACTTAATTTTCCACCTGGCAAGTTCATCTATCATGGCTTCGCAGTCAATGTCTCCTTTGTAAAATTGTACTGTAGGCTATTGTCAATGTCACTATAGGCTACCTCGCAGGGGCGGATCCAGGTATTAACGTTAAGGGGGGCGACGTCGTTGACATTCAGGTAAGTGATCAGCCCGGCACAAACAACGACGGAGGTCTCCCCTAGAAAATTTAGGTTGAATTTGGTGCGTTCTGAGAGCATTTCGAACACAAATTATGAGAAATTCTATAATTTAAAAAACCCTCAACAATGTTGTTGTTTAACAAAGGGAGAGATGAAGAGCTGATGTGCCCTTGCCAAGTCAAGTTGAACTTCAACCCTGAACAATTTAGCCGCATTTATTGTTGAGACTGAAGGTTTCACCTTGATTGTTTCATAGCAATTTAAAAATTGACCACGGAAAGATAATAACAGGTAATTCTGTCTTCCCAATGTCACAGCATAATATAGGCCTACTCAGTGTTGTACGCGTCAATAAAATAAATTGACGGCGTCAGCACGAATCGCCTAAAAAATTGACGGCGTCAGCGCTATTTTAGCCAGGGTCTCACAAAACGGAAGTATTTCAACCAAGTTTAGGCTAACAATAGCTATATAAATAAAGAGTAGGTTTTATGTTTTGAGACTGTATTGTAACTACCTGCTTTAGCTTATTAGTTATTTCCTTGTAGAAACACAAGCATTTCAAAACGTTTGTCTGACAATCCGCTGCGTTTGGGACGCATAATGACCTTTCCAAGTGAAAACATGCGTTCCACAACAGCGCTGAATGGTAGCCTATAAGTGTGTTGTATTTCAAAAATAAGTCTTGAAAACGTTTACTCGGAAAGGTATCACTGTTCCAAGCGTGCTGTGATGGCTTAGCATATATAAATCTTTTAACGAGGTCCACTGCACCAACATCGCTCTTTTCAGGGGCATAGAGCTCTTGAAATAACGTATCATCAACCACCGCGATGACATTCATTGATTTTTCTTTTTCTTTCTCTGATCCCTCGTTCTCGATACTGATCACGATATGAGTGATCACCATTTGGTGAACTTCTTCCGCTTGCATTCCAGGTAGCTATTCCAACCAACATGAAATCGGGTAATTCGAATGAATCGCGCTGGCAAGAATACACTGTGAAACTCTTAAGCCTTGTTCACACTGACAGGCTTGTGCTGTGCCTTGTATTGAGCGGAGCTTTGAGCATTGTGAAAGTAGGTTTACATTGTATGTACCAGACAAGGCTCCAGGTCCCGACAAGTGGGTGTTGCTAGTGGCACTGTAAGCACTGCACTTGCAAGGAAGGTTAAATAAAATGACATATTTTGCCTCCAATCTCAAGTCAAAACCTTTTATGGAAGTAATTTTCATTTAAAGCAGTCTTTGTGATGTCACAGCACCCACGAAGGTCCTGCTTGCCTTTCAACCTCTGTTCACAAATCTTGCCTTCTCGCTTGTGACTGAGCGAAAACGTTTCAAAGAACATCACGAGACATGGCACAACAGTGTGAACAGCGCTTTATTGTGAAACGAGATTTTTCATGAAAACAAAAAATGACGCATAGCGCTTGACGCTTAAAATCGGCAATATGTTTGACAGCGCTATCACTTCCGTCAACTAAAAAATAAACTGACGGCGCTATAGCCTCAGCGTCAACAAAAAGTTGACGCCGTCAACGTGTAACGCTGATAATATTGATACAGACATTGAGGCAGGCGCGAATCTAAGAGTTTTTTTCGGGGGGGGGGCAGAAAATTTGAAAATCAATTAAAAAGAAAGAAAAAGCTAAACAGATATGAACAATGATACTACGACATATACGATATGCTAGAAAATAGACATTAAAACAACCATTTTCATCAATTGTGATGCCGAGGGACTAATATCAGCTGTTTAGAAGCATATCAAACCATTTGATGCGAAAACATACAATTTTTCACAAAATTTCGGGGGGGGCCGGGCTCCCTGGCCCCCCCCATAAATCCGCGCCTGCATTGAGGTTGTTATAGACTTACTGCATAACTTCGAGGTTTTATTCCTCTGAAAAGTTTTGAATTGTTATAAAGAGCAATGAGGCAAGGTTATGCATGCATTCAACATAGCCTAATGACCAACAAAAGTGGGGACCAGGTCAAAACACTGAGTCGATCCTCCACCCCCCGTAGAATAGGCTAGCTTTATAGCCATTATAGACTAGCTTTCGATTGCAAATTTTTATTTTGGACCAGCGAAACACTACAATTTGTATATTAAAACTATAGAATGGCAGTTAAACATAGTTAAATGAAGATCAAAGGATATAGTCCTCCTTAAAAATGTGTCATGCACGGTCGCTGCACCAGACAAAGAAAGAAACTAACAATAACAGAAACAACTATTTCTGTGGACTTCACAAATAAAACGAAAATAAAAAAGCCACTTTGCCGGTACGGGTTATACTAATAGGTGTCGTACCTTTGACTACAACACAAAGTCAAGTTTGCGGTTTCTGCTGTTGGCAAATCGATTTATCACGGAGTCTGCGTGTCAATTAAAATGTCCCGATGCTGGTATAGTAAGGCCAATCCATTGAGTCTTTCCTCGCCGATGTTGTTCCTCAGCCACGTTTTTAACGACCGAAGAGATGAAAAGCTTTTTTCGGCTGATGCTACGCTGACTGGCAAGGTTAATAGTATTTTTGGAAGAGAGTGTACGATTGTGTACACATCTTCATCACACTGTTGTAAAGCTTCTTCCGCAGTCATCGATAAGACTGCAGCAGTCGCTGGAACAGTTATATTTGCCCACTTCTCCTTCCATAGTTGGATCTCTGAACATAGAGCTGATTCCACACTATAGGCTATATGGCGTAACAAGCCGTTGTAGGCATTGCAAATGACTTTTGTCAATGCTATTGGGTCGATACTTGTGCAATTTCGTGGTACCGGTAGCAATGACGTTAGGTGACAAGATGCTAAAGTCTCATTGAAAAAAATTGAACTTTGCTGTTTCTAGATGCAATTTCAAGGTAGAATTCGAATGGTTTTAGTTCCACATCTGACCGCCAAAGTTGCCAATAACCTGCTCTGTCAACCAACTTATCTAGGACTATGTTATTATTATTATAGCCTGACCTAATCTTTGAACATGGCGAAAGACTTATTCAGCATTGCTTTCGATATGTTGTTTTCCAAATCGTATACATATAAATGAAGAATAAAGCTACTTTCTTAGGTTGTAGGGGGGGCGATCGCCCCAATCGCCCCCCTCTGGATCCGCCCCTGCTACCTCGTTGAAGCGACATTTCTAGTCACAATGAGTTGAATTTGGGCAGTTGTTTTAAAATGCTCATGAAATCTTCCTTGCAATTCTTGTAGAAGGCCATCTACATACGGTATGTATACAGATTGACGATAGAAATCTTCGGATCATTTGTCTCGTAGTTTTCTCTCATTGATTGGCGACCAGCTTTCCTAGGTATTGTTATTGCATCTAGAAGCAGCTCTTGGGCCTTAGAATACATTGTTTTGAAATCAGCAACTGCATTTTCTCTGCAATCAAATACAACTGCTTGAACTCCGCTAATTTCCTTTGCACACTGTGTGAGGTCCATATTTGGAGATTGAAGAATTTTAGAAATCGGCAAAAGTAATCTTGAAAATCTGGCGCACACACAAAGAGATACAACAAATTTTGGAGAAAGCATAGCACATAAATATTGCGGTGCCTTGGGAGCAGCAGTTGTATCTGACCACTCTGTCATTCCTTCAAGTGTGCACGACAGGAAACATTTCCACAAATTTTGTGACATTCTTGTGACGATCCACCCACCTGGTTTGGTTTCACACAGGCGTGTGAGTGACTTACTCCTACATGCACCCGAAATGGATTCACTGCTCTGTTGCAATGCTTTCATGCGCTTTGCTGAACCTCTAACAAATGTGGTGATGTCCTTAATTGTGCTCACGCAATTAGATATGGCAGCTACACTGGAAGCCTTACAAACAACCAGATTCAATACATGTGAAGCACAGTGCATATATAGTACACAGCAGTAGGGTACTGTCTTTTTACATGTGCCTGCACACCATTAACGTACCCTTTCATCGATGCAGATAATGAGGATGCCAGCTTAATTTATCGAACAAAGTCGTTAGCATGGCTTCCAACCAGCGTAGCCTACTTTCGGTTTCGATAGTCTACACTCTACACTACAGTATGGCTGTAAGTGTACGACGTACGTCTTTCTATTCATAGTACATTTCATACTGCATAGAACGCTTAAAATTTTTTAAAAAAATTTCGGGGGAGGCAAATGCCCCCAATGCCCCCCCCCCCCTGGTTGCGGGCTTGAATTTTCGTCCGTCCATCTTTCGCTGCATCAACGCTCTTAAGAAAGAGCAAAAACATAACGAAGTCCTAATGGAACGTCTTGTGGCAGGCCACAATCCTCCATCTCGAAAAAGGAAATATGAACAACTAAATGAACGGATCCTTCGCATTGTGCAACAGTATGATGCTCGAACAACGGCTCAGTATCTGCGTGGAATTGCTCACAACTTTGGCATGTAGTTTTCTTGCGAACTATTTTCTGTTAGAATTGTCGGCTTTTGGTATGTAATTAAATTGAAACTGTTTTCTTATGAACTATTTTAGGTTTGAATTGTCGGCTTTTCTCTGTTTTGTTTTTTGTCGTTAATCTCAGCTTTGAATTATCGGCTTTTAATTGACGGCTTTGAATTTTCGTCTTTGAATCGTCGTCTTTGAATCATCAGCTTTGAATAAACGGCTTTGAATTTTCGGCTTTGAATTGTCTGCTTTAAATTGTCGTGCTACCATTTTTTCTACACCTGGGTTTTTTTGAACACACAATCTAAGTTTATTGGAAATTTGTCATGGCATCCCTGGAGTAGATGAGTCTCTCCCCGAGGCTTTGCTTGCTAACAGGCTTGCCAGGTTGGCATTTTTAATGCCATATTACACAAATTTGGCATTTTTTCATGCTGTTTGGCATGAAAAAATCCTGTTTGGCATTTTTTTCAAAATTTGGCAGTTTTTTGGTCTTTTTTGTTGTTCATTTGCCGAAAATTTTTGTTTTGAGTTTCATAATTTGGCCTTATAAACGTTGTTGATTGGCAATTTCAATAATGATGTGATAACCATGGTTTTAATGAAATTGCTAATCACTAATTGTGATTGGCAATTTCAATAAAACCATGGATATTTTTATTTCCCTCCGTTGTCTTCACAAAGTTTTGCGTTAGTGACGTCATACAACCTCGCCAAGCAATGAATGAAGATAGCTATAGGTTGTGCAATAGCAGTAAGTGTGAATAGGTTGTGAAAATGCAGTAATAGCAGTGAGTGAAATAGGTGGAAACTAGGTTGTGAAATAGCAGTAAGCAGGCCCGTAGCCAGACATTTTCAAGGGGGGGTTCCCAAATCCAAAAATATGGACCTTTTGATAACACTGTCTTCTTTGCGTGTCCCCAAGCAAGCAATCAAAACATTGGAAAAGGCAGTAAATAATATATAGGCCAACAAACAAAAGAAACTTCAAATTGTCAACATTACAAAAACGAAATAAATAAATAGGTTACAAACAATTTTCACATTAACAATAGCATATCTACAGGGGCGCCAGAAGCGGGGGGCAGAGGGTGCGGATGCCCTTTTTAGGTCATGTAAGCTACTGCACATTTTGCAATGTAACAATTTCTTCTATTCGCTTTTAGCCTAAATTGTCTACGATATGCGAGGTTCTAAACCAGGGATCCGCAAATTGTGGGTTGCGACCCAAATTTGGATCGCGAGACCATCCACAGTGGGTCGCAAAAGGGTTTAAACTGACTATAAATATAAGTTGTATATCAAAAATAAATACAACCATATACTCTTTGACGCACTGAGTTTCGTCTTTCCACCTAAAACATCGGGAAGCTGATCGTGAGCTACATGTTCAGAACAATGGAAAACCTCTGTCCAAAATTGTTTGTTGGAAGTCAGTCGCAAGTTTAACTGTTTGCTTGGTGCTTGCTAGCTGGACAAATTTTCCGTCTTTTATCCAAGTAATCTGTTCTGTAGTGACAGTTTTAGAGGCGTACGGTGTTGCGTCCCATTTTCGATAGCCGCTGGCTAATTTTACAGGAATACACTTTTGAATAGACGTTTCAAACGAGTGTTTATTTTTCGGTCATTACATGCAGACGAACGGATTCGGGAACTTTATCTTACAATTTTCCCACGAAGAGATTATGGTTTACCGCTGTGACCAATCAGCGCTGCCGGCTGGTTTAGCAACGAGGTGAAGTGCACTGCTATAGTTTGATTCACTTACCTCCAGTACTCCATCTGTAATCCATTTGTTGATTTCTGACTTCACCCAATTGTACTTTTCCGGCGGTAGCGGTCGACACTTCGCAAAGCATGGATATCCCGACGTCACAATTTTATGCTTCACCGGAACGCGTGCGGCATATTCAGCGGTTCGTGGTGCTGTCAGCTCGGGGAACTTGTCCAATATTGCTGAAAACTCGTTGTAGCCTACTTTGTCAGTGATATAGGTGCGATACTAGCTTGTTTGCGTAAATGTTGCAGTGCGTGACGTTGTTTCGTGGTTTCATCAATAATGCATTTATTATTCAGGTTAATTGACAAATTGAAATGCTGTAAAAAATCTGGACCAATAATATTTTGTTTTACATCGGCGATTATAAATGTCCAAGTCTTTATTTGATCGTACCCAATTTTGATGTCCATGGTACGTCTGCCGTAAGTCGGTATTTTAGTATTATTGGCTGCAAACAAGATGTCGTTGGAAAATGAAATAGCATTTTTTTCTAATCGAGTAGGTTGCACGCAGCTCACAGCAGCACCGGTGTCGCAAAGAAATAGCTGTTGGGAATTTAGATCTTCAAGAAATAGCATGTTGTTATTGAAACCTGGCCCTAAGTGTGATATACCTACCTTAGGGCTGACACCTCGTTTTTTGGTTTCTGTCTGTTATTTTGCATTGAATTGGGATTGTTAGGCCGTGCTGTGTTCCATGAGCATGGCCATTGACACTTAAAGGCGGCGTGGCCAAACCTTTGATGATAAAAGCAAGTAGGTTGTTGTCTTTGGGGAACGTTTGATCTGGGCGTCTGAAATGATGTGCGATATCGGTTTGGGAAGGAATTGACAGGTTGACGGCTTCGGTCAGACTGAAGATTAGACACACTTGCCGACAGGTGTTCCATTTGATGTTGTAAGCGATCAATCTGTTGCATTAGTTGGGCATTGGGATTTTGTTCTGTGGTATGCTGCACTGCGTTTACTGTGGCATGGGAAATGTTTGTTAGTTTTGACATTTGATCGGCAGCTTTTGCTAATTCGTTTAATGACATTTCGAGATTTCCGGCCAAAACAAGTTTGATTTGATTCGGGAGTTTATTTACAAACAATTCCCGAATTAATTCCGTCGATGTGACATTTTGAGGAAGTTTTGCTCGCATCTCGGCCAGCACTTCGGAGGGCAGTCGATCGCCGATTTCAGACAGTGACATGACGTCAGCGATACGTTCGTTCAACGTCGGTTCGAAACGCTGAAGTAAGCGTTCCTTTAATTTATCATAGTCTGCCCCGGCGCTACTTAAATCTTGTACGTTTACGATTATATCATAAGGCAGACACGATACAAGTTTGTCTGTTTTCAGACGTTGGCAATCAATCTGATATGTGGTGAATCTATTTTCCAAAATGGTAAACCACAACCTAGGGGTATCTCTCCAAAAAGTGTCGCAAAACTTTTCGCCAGGAGAGATTTTAATTTTTTGAGTAGAGGGTTCGCGATATTCACTTTCGGGTCGAGATTTTCTTGGGGCCATAATATAGATTATATAAGGCTAAAACTACAATTAAATTGTGAGATCTACAACAAGAGATATTGCTGCGATCGTAATACAAAAATAAGGAATACAAGTACTTACCAATATTCTGACTGTGGTAACAATTATTATTATTACATTTAAGTGTAAGGATAGTTTATATTTAAGTATAAGAATGTTTGTTTATAAGTTGAGTTGAATTTACGGCTGTCTGACTACCTGATGAAAGTTCTATCTATCTAATTTAGCTATCTGACTCCATGAACTAATTTCCACACAATTGTTATTCGAATTATAATTTTAAGTTATCAGAAGGTGTTCATATAATATTGTAGGTCTCTAACCGTGGCCTACGAAAATAGATGGCCTGGACACCGTGCACAAGCCTTCAAAACTGAAGGCTGAAGTCTGTTAAATAATGAAAAGCGTACTTTGGTTGGATATTCGTCAAGAATGTTCATTCAAGCACAATAGTGTTTTTTCTGATGACATGCAGCTTTAATATGAGAAAAAAAAATATCGTAGCATTTATCAAGCAACATACAAACACAATTCAATAACTTAAACATTGAATGGAATGCTTAAGATGTACTGGTATTTCCGAAGTTTTACTGATATAATTATCACATTATCATATGCTTACATACAGATTGCAAAAAAAATCGACTGTGTAAAAGCGCATTCTCCAAAACGGACTTGCAGATTAAATGTGTTAAGTAAGGGCGTCTTCAAATAATACGCGTAAACAATAACATTAGATGTCAAACGAAAAGAAAACTAAAAAATACATGAAATGGATAATTAGAGCAAACTTTTTGAATGTTTTAATTGTGTATAATTACAGTCTGTTAACTCCGATGTACAACTGTTGTCTACACATAAAAGTATATTTTCAAAATGGAAAGTGAGGTTGATCATACTTTTCAAACCTAACCTAAGATATTCCTATCCCAGCGACCCAGCTTGATCACTTTCAGTTCAGTTTCTTTTGAACTCCTCGGGGTATTCATTAAGGCATAGTTTTTAATGAATATATTAGACAATATCCGAGAATGTTTCGTTGTTATACCACTGAACTTGTACTGTTTTGCAATTAGCATGAAATTGTTTATACAGAATGACCTACAGAACGGCCCTGTTAATCTTTGAAAAAAAAATCATACAAAACACAGACCATTGGACAAGGGTGTCAACAGGGACAGTCAGTGCACCTCTATCAATGGTGGTAAAATAGTCTTTATATTTCTCAAAATAATAATAAGTGTTATCATCATTTAATATTGGAATCTTTCGAGCACAAACTGCACTATGTTTAGTTACAACCCACTTGGCTCTTGGAATGCTATCTTTCCACTTTTGTTTCTCTACATCATCTTTTGGAAATTTATACACAGATACTTTGATCTCGGAAGAATCATAATTTGAATTGCAGTGAGGCACACAGCGTTTAAGAGGCTTTATTTATTTATTGGGTAATCTGTAAAAATACTTGTCTATTAGCAAAAAGGGCTACACTGATGCAGGCCTATCATATAAAGTTTACTTGATGCCATCCTTAAACAGACACTGTGAATTGCCTTAATTTAACTACCAGTCTTCTTTGTTAGCCTACTTTACTACCTCACTTAAGTTTTTACTGATGATGATGGCGTATGAGCAAATGATGATGATGGCAAAAGTTTTTACTGTGTTCAGCTAAAAACTTTTCAAGAATAATCAGGACACTTAACACACTTTCGGTAGGCTACAAATAGTGATTGTACAATATAGCCTAAAAATATCTGGCCAACTAGGGCTTTCCAAATAATTTCATTGCCACAATGCCACTACCTGAGTGTATATTATGATAACCCTTCCTACTCTGAAACAACTAGCCTACTAGCTCCTTGTAAACCTTCTCAGGACTACAAAATAACCTCTAAATCATAAATCCTGCTTACAGATACCAACACATTACAGGTATTCTTTAGCATTTCAACTCTACTTCTGAAGGCTACATGCATCTTTGAGCTTCTGTTAATACTAGTGAATTCAGTAAAATGCTGCACTTGACTGCACACAGCAGGCCCTAGCTAACAAAGCTTTCTATTTTATATCGTTTCAATGTCTACCGATGTTGAAACGACGTAAAAGAAAAACAAATTTTATCAATTCTAGAATGTGACTCAACGATCGCAAGAAAAACCTCCCTTGGGAGACGTTTTTTCTTTATCACAAACTTGGGAGTCAGCCGTCAGTTCTGAAGGCTTGTGCACGTTGTCCAGGCCATCTATTTTCGTAGGCCACGTCTCTAACACAATTTGAATTTATACATTACAGAATAGTGAAATTACAGACCAGGAAAACATTATTGAAATTACGGAACAGGGAAACATTATTACAAATCATTACATTTTTAACTAAACAATCAATTTAATGTTTTCTGAGAGCTGAACTGGTCTAACTGGGCCCTCGCCAAATGCGAGCAAATCATTTTATTTTCTGTTCCTTTTTTCTTATTTCAACAGTTTAAATGGAAAAGTACAATTCTTTAGGAAATTACGCATGGGTTAAAATGGTTCAATTTAGTTAAAGAAAGGGAATTTATATGATGAAATAATGGATCGCTACAGAGGCCCCCCCAAATTTGAGCTAAATTGGAACCAAGGGTACCAAGTTTAGTTCAAATTTAAGGAGTTGAAAACGTTAAAGAATAAAATGGTAACAGACATATAGTATAAAGTAGATATGTTTAGTCTTTGTGATAATAATGTGATGTTGTGTTTGTGATGTCGTGTCGCGAAGTGATTCTGTGTGGTTCCACCGCCTTCCGCAAAGGAATGTCTGAGTTTGTGCCGTGTATTTGAGTCCGCTGCATGAAAAGTTTCATTGCTTTATGGGCGCCGTCGCAAGTCCTACGAGGCATTCATTGTTTGTCTGACTCTTTTCGTTAAAGAACAGACAGTGCCTTGTGATTGGCTTGATCATGATGTAGCTTTGTCTTGCTTTTTTGCTGCAAGGATTTGTCAACGAACGACGTGGTTTGGCGTCATCACAGCAAGACAGCTTTTGTTATTCGTTGTATGGCGCTAAAGAGACGGTGCAGCATTGGCTCTGAGGGCACTCTGATCTCTTTTCCGGCGGTGAAAAAGGCAGAAGGTACACTTGCGTTTCTGATGTGGGTTGTTACTTGTTCATGATGATTTTCTGAGAAAAGGCAAAGTAAATTCAATTACACGTCCGACTATGGAAATTTTTGTCGACTTGGCTTGTTAGCCGACCTGCACGAAATGTGAAGGTACTATTTATAATGCGGAAAAAAAACTAATAGTGAGCCTTGTGAGCCTTGTTGCAGTTTTTTTACATTTTTTATTAAATCCATTACTCCTTAATGAAAAAACCTTCGATTTTGCAGCGGTTTGCCTATTTGGCATTTTTTTAAGTCATTTGGCATTTTTTGATTAGTAGTTTGGCATTTTTTCCATAAGTGGACCTGGCAACTCTGCTTGCTAAGCCACTCAAGCATCAAGCTTGTAAAAATGTCTTTTTCCTTTGGTGCTTGACTTGAGTTGCTTGTTCATCAACAATGAACAAAAGTAGAGTTGATATGATTGTACTGTACGTAATTTGTCCTCTTTTATAGTGCAGCGGTACATAGCCTTCATCTCTGTATAAATCAATGTTGTGTTTCAGTTATCTTTATTAGTGTGTGATTTGTGTTTGTACAGTATATTGTGTTTTGTATAATGGTGATTATGAACAATACACAGGATTTGAAATCTACTCCGGACATGTCAGACAGTCAAGGAATAGTACTGGAACCATTTTTGCACCAAGTAAGTAGCCTCCTTTTATGACAGGAATACTGTATAATATAACTTGAAAATCTTTACGAACAGTTTATGAAATGATCATTGATCGATGGTTCTTTTAAACATAATTAATTGATGTGATTATCATCAATTGCATAGAAAATAGACTGAACTTTGCCCAGTGTGATTTTGATGAAACACTGGTTGCATCATACGCTACGTGATACATAACATGTAGGTTAAACCTCATGACCAAACTTAGTATACCGTAGGCACCTCATGAAATAGGCTATAAACTTAAATATAAACTTTCTTGACTTTTTTGGTTCTGTGTTTTCCTTCGTCGTTTCAACTGCCAGGGCCAAGGGTAAGGATGGGCAATTCAGAATACCAAATCCAGAAGGATTCGGATCCTAAACTATCCAAATCCAAAATGGCAATAAAACCGGGTAATAAGATTTGGTTTTAAAGATGTGCATAAGTCTTGTGCAAGCTGTCAGCTTGAGACAGTGAACTGAAAAAAAATGTGGTTTACTCATTTTTTTCTTTGCAATGACACCATACGCACTTCCAAAAACCTTTTGCACGCTTTGTGCAAGCACGGCGCATACCTATCCCTATGGCCTACGTCGTTCGCATGAGCATTGAGCAATCAAAGAAACTAAGCACGCAATTTTCTTCACGCTTTATACACATGCACAATCGTGGAATGCTTTTTTTAATCAAAGTGCATACCGTATGCGACTCTGCGATAGTTTGACTAGTGGCGTAACAACATTGAGCAGATGCCCTTGGTAAAGGAGTTGGCTCTGAAATATCTCGCCATACCTGCCACATCAGCATCTTCCAAGCGATGCTTTTCCAGTGTGGGCTTGACGGCAACTAAGCTGCACTCCTGTTTGACCGGCAGTCATTTTCTATGGTACTTTGATTGTGTTGCTTTTGTGTCTAGAATTGCAAATAAACATTGCATGAAATTTTTTACTTTTCTCGTTGCTGGAGCTTGGAAATTAATAGGATTCGATTCTGGATTCGATTTAGTGGAGAATTTTGGAATAGTGAATTATTCCAAATTTCCCATCCCTAGCCAAGGGTCTATCCCAGTGGCTCCTAACCAGGGTGGAATTGTTGGGTGCCACGGTTTTTATGTCTTCAAATCGTTATCGTGGATGTTGGATCATTGTTACTGACAAAATTTGCATACATGAGTGGTTTCTGTTACATTCATGAGGGCATTTTTTGCTATACCATGTATGATGTTTTATGGCCACAAATTTTTATTGTTCTATTGTTCTATTATTGTTCATTCTATTGTTGTGATATTGTAATGTCCCAGTCAATCTCTACAAATTGTGCTGATTGTTGATCAAGTTTTTTGCCCATTTTGTCTGCTCAGGGAAGAGCCTTGGACCTATATTAGTCTAAGTTTCACACTGACTTTGTTAATGCGTGTGCATTTATTTGTTGTTAGTCATGGCTTCAGTGAGTGAAGCTGCTTTATCTGGCAATGCTTTTCACACAAAATGTTGTATTGATCAGAAAAATATGTCATGGCTTCGGTGAGTGAAGCTGCTTAAACCGGCAATGCTTTTCACACAAAATGTTGTATTGAACAGAAAAATATGTCATGGCTTCGGTGAGTGAAGCTGCTTAAACCGCCAATGCTTTTCACACAAAATCTTATATTGAACAGAAAAATATATTGGTTTTTAATGGGCGTGTTCGGCATTTATTTGTTGTTAGTCCAGGTTTGCATTGGCAAAAGCTTTATCAATAAATTATTCAAGTTTCCAAACATGACTGAGTTCACTAAGTCAAATAATAACTGCACTATACATCAGTAAAAAATATGCCGTAGCCTATATTCAAGCGGGTGGTGAGCTTGAGTGAAGAGTAACTTAGTTTTCCATCAAAACCCCGACTAGGTTTTGCCAAAGCTGAGCTGATACAATCTGCAGACTTTACTAGGAATAGCACCTAAATGAACGGGCGCCACAGTGCTCCGCACCTAAATATCCAGACGCCACAGTGTGCGTGCCTATTTGACCAGCGCCTAATAGACGTGGACCCCATTTAACCACCAAGTAAAATTGAAATGTTAATATTATTATCAGAGATGTACGTATACGCCGCAAATTCTGGGCCGCATACTTGCGGCGTAGACTTTTTGTTTACGCTAAGTCGCTAACGTTTGCGCCGTGGCCACATTTTTTTGGATAGTTTGCGTTTGAAGCTACGCGTAAAGTTTTCGCGGTTTTTTAGCGCATAGCGTCAACGTCAACGCATACTTTTTAATGTATTTTTTTCGCTACAACACCCAATACCTTTCAGCGCTGCAGTTGAAAGAATGTTTTCAATGGGCAAAGACATATTGGAACCAAAATGTCAGATGAACACTTTCAGATGCTTGTGTTTCTTCGTGGAAATTCAAAATATAACTTGTTTGTTTTGAGTGGTTTATACCGTGTGAATGTTTGGCATCTAGCAAACAAAATTAGTTTACGCTAGTGTATGCGCTGACGCCGCCAACTTTTTTTACAAGTTACGTTGACGCATACGGCGTATGGTTTTTCAAACGTTTGCGTTTACGCTGACGGCGTCAATATTTTTGTATGCGCGTACATTAGAGTGGTTCAAAAAAATACAATTTTTTCAGAATCTTCCTCCACAAGGCTTAAAATGTGCCATTTCCCCATAGAAGTGCCCTTGCAAAAAATTAGACTGATTGGAAGTCGTTTAAAGGTCAATCAGATTTTCACTTTTTTACCACATTCTGCCTATGTCAAACCCTATCGCACACAGGCCGATATTGTGTACAAGAATTACAGAGGGGGAAATGCCCGCTATCATCTTGAAAACCACAGCAGAGAATGAGCTAGACTTCTAAATGATGCAGAATTAAACTTAGTGTGTATGTAAACAGATTTATTAACTTAACACCCAACAAAGCAAAAATCTTATTTCCATACTAAACTATCGGCTATTCGGCATCTACCATTATTATTGAAAAACACTCGAAACCGGCATTAGTCTCATCAGTCATCACTTCAATCATTTTCATGAGACTCAGAAACAGTACCAGTACCTACTGCAGTTAGTAAGCATCTACAGGAAAAGGTTTCCGGTGCCAACCAAAGCAACCCTTAATCTCAACAAAGCCTGAAATGAGACTGTGACGAAAACAGTGGCCGAATGTCATATCTGATTTAACACCACAGTCCTTGATGCTAACATTGTATTTTAATTCATTTATCGTGATATGGATGTCTCTTTGTGATAAAAGGAAAATTGTATTATGTTTAAACTTATTTAACCTATCAAAATAATTGAAGTGATGACTGATGAGACTACTGCTGGTTTCGAGTGTTTTTCAATAAAAATGGTAGATGCCGAATTGCCGATAGTTTAGTATGAAAATAAGATTTTTGCTTTGTTGGGTGTTAAGTTAATAAATCTGTTTACATACACACGAAGGGGTCATTTCATTATAATTCATCCAGAAAATTGAAATTTTGGAACCATAAAATTTAGAATTGTCCCATTTTTTCACAGTTTAAAATGCTTGAAATTCTGAGTTATTTGCCACAAATTTTGTCGAAATTGGTTAAGCGGTTTTCGTTTTATCGCTATTTTAATGTTTGACCACCAGGTGGCGATTTTTTTAGTGAGCCGCATAAAAATGCTCATATCTTGGGACCTAGTTGCCCAATCTTCATAAAATTGGTATCTATCCCCCCATTTTTAGGGATGGGCTTTCCAAAAATGAAGGTTAAAATGAGCTAGGAGTTATACTTTTTGTGATATAAACATTTGTAGTGCTTCGATTGCATGGCCGATTTCACCATGCGGCCACTGATTTTTTTCAAAAATTTTTTGATCATTGTTATTAGCATAGATGTTATATTCCAAAAATATCTTTGAAATCACTTACAATTCACAACCTCATAATAAAAATTGTGCACAAAAATGCAGAATTTTTAAAATGGTCAAATTGCTGATATTGGTGCTGAAATTCTTCACTACTTCTATTAGTATAAGGATGGTACTGCTATTTTGCATTTATCAAATGCTGGCATTTGCACAACAATCTAACCTCTTAGTGTAATTTATAAAGTTAAGAATCGATTTCGCTATAGTAATGCATC
Source organism: Aplidium turbinatum (assembly GCF_918807975.1). Classification (NCBI taxonomy): domain Eukaryota; kingdom Metazoa; phylum Chordata; class Ascidiacea; order Aplousobranchia; family Polyclinidae; genus Aplidium; species Aplidium turbinatum. The sequence goes on along the minus strand of NC_137475.1, from coordinate 25,937,634 downwards.
TTCAGCTAACACTTGTAAAAGAAGAAAAATTTGAAAAATACGTAAAACGAACAAATAAAGCAAACTCCGATATTATCAACATACATAAAAATTCTATTTTAAATAGATGGTTACATAATATTAAAATCAAAAGCTGCAAGCCTAAATCTGAAACTGGTGTTCTGCTACGGTTTTCAACTATGTAGCCTACTGGTTACAAAATTCAAGAAATACATGAACATATCATCCATCTAGTAAATTACAACAGTTCAACAAGACCAATACAAAAAAAAAAACGCAATTTAGTTTCAGTCCATTTCCATAAGTTTACATTGATACAACGTCAAAAAAGAATAAGTGTGAATGGGCATAGTTCAAGCATCTACACCACAGGGGTCGGAGGTTGCTGATAACATGGGATTTAAGTGGTCAGTGGCTTTGATTTTATGTAGCCATTTATCTTCAACAATGTCTAAATGTTGTTTGCTGAGTTGTTCGGCGAAAGTGATGACAAAGCAGTCAGCCAGAGCTGGTTTCTTTTTTAGTATAAGGAAGATTTTATATTTGACTACTTGTACAAAAGCTATTTTGTAAGCAGAACTATCAATTAGGCATTAGGTAAGAACTTACAAATTGATACCTGTTCTGTTATTGCTTTATGTTTGTTGTGCCATAATGTGTTTTATGTACACTTGGACAAGCTAGCACCCAGTTTAACATATCAGGCTAGTAGATTGATACAAAATGCATGTTTAAGTTGAGTCTGATGGTTTAATTAAATTTAAGTGAGTTGTTGAATCCTGAACAGTGATTGTTTTACATGCAAAGGAAATTGTGAATGAATTTATTGAGATGTTGCATAATGCATATACTGCCTGCTAATCAATCTTCAATTTGGCATTTTACAGATATTCAGATACAACAGATACCTAGCTCCCATTATAATCTTGTATCGTTTTGTTTTTGCTTCACATGTGCTGATGATGCAAAATAAAAAAACTTCTTCTTCTTCAACCTTTGTATAATATATCGCTACCTCTTGCAGAAAAATGTCTTTAGAATTTTGCTATATTGGTGTTAAAACAAATGACACGCCACATTGTCACAAGACCTCATACTGCAGAACGATTGGTTTGAAGCCAATCAAGGAATTGATTAGCCAAGAACAGGAATGTTTACTTTGGAGATCTAATGTAACTTATGATAGTGAAGCTGAAGAGCTACCCTTTACTGTATGTCACCATCATGAAGCTGTCTTCTTAAGAAGGTTTGAGAGCAAGCAAAAATTATGTTGCAACTTGTTTGGACTTCATCCAACTCATACCAAAGCTAAAGGAGTAACACGCATAACTTTGGAAAGAGCTAAGGATCTTGTTCGTTGCCATTCTAAAGTGATTCCAGGCTTCAAGCTGTGTCCAAGGTGTACTAAACATTCCCTGCGTGTTGTGGAGAGTTCCAGTAGTGAGGAAAATATGGAGTCTGCAACTGAGGAATCATGTGAAACCAATCCAGCAGTAGAGAAACGTTTGAGTGTAAACAGCGTTTTTGAAGTTGTTGGATGTTCTCCTATAAAATTGCATGGACTAGATAGCCGAAAAAAACTGAAAATGTGTGGACGCAAGATACAAAGTCTTAAAAGGAAACTGGTCAATGATATGAGTACTACAGCGGCAGGTCTAGACCAAAGTATGCTGGAGGATGACCAAAGGCAAAGTGTTGAGGATGCGAACAAGTACAAAAGAGATAGTGACGATTTTAATTGCTTTCTTGATGTGTTAAAATCTAAATTTACTAATGATTCAACAAGCTACAATGAAAAAATTCAACTGCTTACTCTTATGCCTGAATCCTGGAGTAGAAGCCAGATAGTAAGCTTTTTTGGAAAGGAGAATTGCTCTGAATATGCTGCGAGAAAGGCTCTGAACATCAGACAGAGTGTTGGTATTTTAGGAAAACCAGTACGTAAATCCCGACCTGGTTTATCTGATGAAGTGAAGCAACTTGTTCTAAAAACTTACGAAGATGATGAAACATCTAGAATGATGCCTGGAACTAAAGATAAAGTAAGTTTAGGAAACAAAACTTATGCTCAAAAGCGCCTTTTGCTATGCTCTGTGAAAGAACTGTATAATGTATTCGTGGCCAAGCATCCAGATGTCCAAATCAAACTAACTTCCTTTTACAGTTTGAAACCTAAATGGTGTATTCAGCCAGGCAAATCTGGTACTCACACAGTTTGTGTGTGTGCCATACACCAAAATGTGGTATTATTGTGTAATGCCATTGGCGAAAAATACAAGTACCTCATGTCATTTCTTGTTTGTGATACACAAAGCAAAATGTGCATGGTCCACAGATGCCCTAACTGCCCCGGAATTAAAGGCTTAGAAGATAAATTGGCAGAGATATTTCTGGACAAGGATGATGATGAACCAATCATGTTTCAACAGTGGCAGTCAACTGACCGCACACAAATCATATCTCGCTCTCTCCCTTTGTCAGAATTTCTTCAGCTCTTGGCTGAAAAATTGGACCTCCTCACTTCTCATTCTTTTATTTCCAAATCACAAGCTGTCTACCTCAAGTGCCGTAAAGAGAGTTTGGAACAAGATGAATGCCTTATATTGTTAGATTTTGCTGAAAATTATCAATTTATCATCCAGGATGAAATTCAAAGTTATCATTGGGCTAAAGAATCATGCACTTTACATCCAGCTGTTATATACATGAAGAACAACAATTCCTTAAACGTGCTTTCATTTTGCTTCATTTCTGATGACTTGGATCATGACACACACTTTGTTCATCAACTACAATCTGTTCTCAGCGACTACCTTAGAACTTCTTACCCACAACTGAAAAAAGTTGAGTATTTCTCTGACGGTTGTGCTGCACAATACAAAAATTTTAAAAATCTTCTTAATCTTTCATACCACCAATCTGATTTTGGCTTGTCTGCAAGTTGGTCATTTTTCGCCACCAGTCATGGTAAATCTCCATGTGACGGGATTGGTGGAGTAGTAAAAAGGAAGCTGGGTAACGAAAGTCTAGGCAGACCAACTGCTAACCAAATTTTGACTGCTGCAGCTGCCTTTCAATACTGCTCTGAAGCTATAACAGGTGTGACTTTCTTTTATATAAAAGCTGAAGAACTGGTGCCAGTAAGAAATACTCTTCAACAAAGATTCCAGCGTGGAAGCACTGTGCCTGGTACTCGTGGATACCACTACTTTAGTTCAAGTTGTATTGGTTCTGTTAGTTTTAAGCGCGTATCAGATGATTCACAATTTGCTGGCACACATTGTTTCTTCGATGCAGCTCCAATGATAAACATCCAAGATGTAAGTGCCATGTCCTATGTAGCATGTGTTTATGACGAAAAGTGGTGGGTTGGGCTTGTTGAAATCGTGGACAAAGAAAAGAATGATGTTCTTGTCAATTTTATGCATCCTTGTGGCCCCTCTCCATCTTTCAATTGGCCTGGCCGTGAAGATAAGTGTTACATGCACATTTCTTCTATCTTGATGATTTTGGACAGTCCTTCCACTACAACTGGCAGAATATACACATTTTCGGCTCCAAACATGGAAAATGTGAATCGTCGCTTCATTTGCATTCATGATGAGCATTGATTGGCTTCTATTATGTTGGGTTTGATTGCCTGAAATTGCTGTATAGGTCTTGACTAATGTTACAATAATTGCATGCTGCTCTATGTGTCCAAGTGTGCAACAACCTTTGTTCATTTATGTTGTATTTATATTTTTGCTTACTCTCACAGTGCTTAGTTACTGTACATGCTAGAAACCGTGGTTTACAGTTTATTTGCATGCATGACAGCCCGCGCTGTCATGCATGCGAATAAACAACGGCGGCCCTTATTCAATTGCGTTTTTATTCATTCCGATTGTTGCCCCTCACATGTTGCAATGGCTCTGCAGTGAGGATATTTTTCCAGTGTCACATAATGTTAAATGCAAAATGGGATGCACTAGTTACGCATGCAAAACTATAGGTTTATTGAATCCTTTTTAATTGTATTTTATTGCTGAAAGTCACTAAAAACTATGTTTAATGTTTCGTACACTTCTTGGCACTAATAATCTTACAATGATGTATGTATGTAATTTTACAATGATCAGTGCAGACAAAGCCTATACATTCCAATTCAGAAATGATAGCAGAAGTGTATGGACTTGTAGTTATATCTCCAGAATAGTGTGACTTTATTTTGCAATGTTATGTACCAGTGGGGTGTTGTACCTACTTGCTCAGATTGTTGCACATAGCTCACTTTACTATTAAGACTGTCTCTGTTCTTTAATATAACTTCTGACAAATTAGAGTAATACAATTGTACTGTGCAACTGCACACTGTCCTACCAGTAGCAGCGAGACATGTTTGGAATTAATGATATAATTATTTCCCACATCGGACAAGCTCATTGCATCCTTTCGATGTATTAAACTCTTTCATCCTTATGTCTTGACTGCTTTACTTTGTGTAATAGTGTATTATACTACTGTTCTTTGCTTGACATACAGTGGTGTAGTAAGGGGGGGAAGGGGCGGACTGCCCCGTATGGGCTGATGAATTGTTAGTGACTAAAGTGGAATTATTGGAATAGGAGTGAGTTATCTATGTCAATATTAGTATTGAGAAAAAGGCTTGAGTACAGTTCTGCTCATAAAATAGTTATAATACAAGTAGTGGTAATGAAATCTAAAGTCTTATCTCAAAATTCCAAAAAAATGAAAATTCAATGTTTTTGACTATTTTAAAAATTCTGCATTTTTGTGCACAAATTTTATTATGAGGTTATGAATTGTAAGTGAACTAAAAAATATTTTTGGAATATAACATCTATGCTAATAATAATGATCAAAAAAATTTTGAAAAAAATGCGTGGCCGCATGGCGAAATCGGCCATCCAATCGAAGCACTACAAATGTTTATATCACAAAAAGTATAACTCCTAGCTCATTTTAACCTTTATTTTTGGAAAGCCCACCCCTGAAAATGGGGGGATACATACCAATTTCATGAAGATTGGGCAACTAGGTCCCAAGATATGAGCATTTTTATGCGGCTCACTAAAAAAATCGCCACCTGGTGGTCAAACATTAAAATAGCGATAAAACGAAAACCGCTCAACCAATTTCGACAAAATTTGTGGCAAATAACTCAGAATTTCAAGCATTTTAAACTGTGAAAAAATGGGACAATTCTAAATTTTATGGTTCCATGGCCTGGATGAATTATAATGAAATGACCCGAAGTTTAATTATGCATCATATAGAAGTCTAGCTCATTCTCTGCTGTGGTTTTCAAAACAATAGGGGGCATTCCCTCTCTGTAAGTCTTGCACACAATATCGGCCTGTGTGCGATAGGGTTTGGCATAGGCAGAATGTGGTAAAAAAGTGAAAATCTGATTGACCTCTAAACGACTTCCAATCAGTCTAATTTTTTGCAAGGGCACTTCTATGGGAAAATGGCACATTTTAAGCCTTGTGGAGGAAGATTCCGAGAAAATTGTGTTTTTTTGAACCACTCTAGCGTACATCACTGATTATTATGTTATTGTAAATTTTGAAGGTGTTATTGCTAATTACCTTTCGCAAGGGCATGCATAACAAACAAACTAGCTAAAATTAATATTTTGTTTTTCTTTAGTTTCTGCTATACTTCACCAAAGTTAGATTTATTTTATTCTGATGATAGCTCCTGAAGAGTCAGACAAAATACTGCAGATTTAAGCTATGAGCAACCTTTTATTCGCTATTTTCAAGATCTGTACCACCAATGAACTTTTCCTTATTATATATGTCTATGAACAATTGAACATATCTCAGAAACATAATTTCAATAAAAGTTAACACAGCTTGTTAGGCTACTGGTATACTCTGAAAGCAAGACTAAGTGTAAGTTATTTAGGGATTGAACTATTTTTCTACAGTAGTACTGTAAGCGATACCTCTTACACAAGAAATAACCAAGTCTCAAGTCATTCAGAGTCTTAAAATCATACATATGCCACCATGTCATTAGGTTTGAACCGTGTATCGGACACATCTTGCGGCCCCATCAGTATCAAACTTAAGATAGCAAGGTTTGATGCTTAGGAATGTACTTTTTTACAGGTATCAGGGAGAGCCACCATGATGTGTTTGAATGAAACTACTGTATGCAAGCCTTTAAATTGTCGCGAACATTTTTTCTACAAGTCCCTCCCTCCTGATATTTTACAGTTCACTCCACGATTTAAAGGTCAGTTTGACGCAAAAAATTGACCATGACATATCTTGGTTAAAATCTGTCCAAATGTTATTTTTCTTTTAGAATGCTAGTATATGCTGATAAAATGCAATATTTTGCTTTTATTCCATAAAAAAAAATTACCTATGAAAGTCGCAGATAAAAAATCCTCTTTCATAAACATTTATACAACATAACGGTTATCATACAACCATTTATTCAGTGAAAACTATGCTCCCAAAGCGCCTGTACATGATGATGAAAAATCAATTCATTGAGTCATGAAGTTATATGAGATTTGAATTCCTTTAAATCTTCGACTTTTACACAAATAAACAAACGATTTTAGCCGTATCATATTGTGTCTTGTTCTTGTATAAAGGGTTGTGTAATGTGTAACACTAATAGAAATTGATATTAAGAGTGTATAATAACGTTCTGGAATGGAAGGTTTAAACCAACGGTGGGCAAACTGCGGCTCGCGAGTCGCATGCGGCTCTTCAACATAAATTTTGTGGCTCTTGCATTGAATCGTAATATTACAAAAAAATTAAGATTATAATTTATAAATGTATCTCGGATTGTCAACCAAGCAGTGGCGTACCTAGGGTATAGCAGGTATGGCTCGAGCCATGGGCGCCACATTGATAGGGGCGCAAAAATCGGTTGGTATCTATAAATTAAAATTTGTGACTTAGCCTACACTGTCTGCAAAATCTAATTTGTGGCCAATACAACACAAAGATCAAACAAGAGTCTCTCTTTTACTGTAGCCATTGTTAAACAATGGAATTGTGACTTTGCAAAAGTAACATTGTGCTTCTTCTGGCTCATTTTGCGTTCATTCAGCAACAATCGGAAGTTTAGTAAAGTCGCTAAGCAGCGATTATTTGAAGCTTAAAAGTAGCACCAGAACTTACTTATTAATTTTTACAAGAATTTATAACTTTGTTAAATCATAACATCCTGCAACCTTGACAAATGGAAGAATTAATTCGCACAGCATTAACAACTTATCGTCCAAATTTTCAGAGATTAGTGAGTCAAGTACATAACTCATATTGATAAACAATCATTGTGTTTTTATTGCTGTTATGTTATGTCAACTGATTTTGCGGCTCGCTGGTGTTTATGGTTTATCCGCGAGCGGCTCTTTCTTTGAACAACTTTGCCCACCCCTGGTTTAAACTGTAAAGCACACAAGTTACAACGCATCAGATCACGTTTGTACATAAAATATTCAGTTTGTAAGGTGTGTGACTGTGTGATACATTATTAATAATGATCATTTTTTGAAGAAGGTGATCTGCAAATCAGTGAAAAAAATTATCAGCACATGTTTAATTTAAGTAAGTGTGGTTGCTAGTTGCTTGATGCAACACACTGACATTGTGCAATATCTTTACAGGAATAGTCAATGTAAACATCGAAGAAGCCCCTGATGGTACAGTTGCATTAACAGCATTCCCTTATCAATCACATGAAAACATTGATGAGCTTTCACACTCTATAGACAGCAAAGAAGATAATGTAAATGTTGACTTAAAGCATTCCATTGACAAATGCACTTTGTAATCACTAATTCCAGTAGATTGTGCTAATTTATAAATTTGCTATAAAGATTTAAAAATTAAAAGGTTAAAAGGATATGAAATTTCTTTGTAAAACATTTTTGGAACTTTAAATTTATCAACTTGCGAGTAGATTTGAAAGGCATACACAGTCATTTTTTATTCATTTTATGACTTAATTTCTGGAATGTAGTTTGCTATCTACCTTGAGCGTTTTTGAAAATATTTTTTTGTGTTTTTTTTTTATTTTAGGCCCCAAAAATAAAAAGTTTTGAAGTTAAAATTGTGTTAAAAATAGTTTAAAATAAAAAAAATTGGTTTGATATTATATATGTTCTGATTTATTAATAAGGTTGGCAACCTTTGCAGAGTTGCAAGCCAAAAGAACATTTTACGAATCTTGGTAGGCTACTAATTTCCTACAAAAACCATAAATGGATTGTAGAAAGTTTTATCTTTGGCCTTTAGAAACTCTTTTTTAAAAAGTTTGTTCTGATACTTTTACATACGTATAAGTTATAGACAGTAGTGTTGCAAGGGGGATCCAAGGGCTGCTCTTAGACTCAGTCCCTGAAGGATTTTGCAAAATATCACACCATACACAAATATTGCAAGCTGAGTTGCTGGCCTATGTGTTGTGTCTTGTCCCATCTAACGCTATTGAGAAGAACAGGTAGATCTTAGCAAACACTTCAGCTGCGTATCAATTTCTCAGACGATTATCATTCTGCTAAAATACTTGACACTGGAGTTTTTAAATTCAGACATATGTTTCAACAACCGATTTTACCAAATCAACAGTTCAGTATCCTAATTCGTAAGGGTCGTAATTTCGTAAAAAACTAGACATTTGAATTAAAAGCTCGATTACTGGTTCTATTTTAGCAATGTTTAACCATCAGCACAAACCTTTACTTTCTCCATTGGGATATAACAGAAGTGTTGTCGTGCTATTTCACTCAATGCGAACGACGATACTGTTGCAATGCTTCAAAAACTAAATATTGTGGCAGCTAAGCTGTGCTCGATATTGGGAGAAAACAGATTTACTAACACACAGTGAACCATCCTGTCAGGAGATACTTCTTCCTTTTGTTGTGGAACCAGGAAAATAATATTTTTTCCTTCAATAAAACTAATATGTATATTGTATACTAAAACCAAGTTTACACCAAATTTACGTGATATAAGTTTCCTCAGAAACAAATCTTATAACGAAGAAATTTATAACAGCTTCAATGAATATAAACAAGTGCCGGCATCTGCGTATATATGATACTGTAGGTTAGATCGATTTTCAAACGAAGCTTAGGTTGAGATAACAATAGTCGAAAAAATGACAGTCTTGACAGGTTTTCAACGACAGGCACAGGCTTTATTCTCATAAAGTGGGTCTGCCGGTGCGAATTTTTTTTATTTTTGCAGTGGTCTACTGTATTGTGCGCATATTTTTTTCAATTTTCCAACTTCCATATGTTCTCCAATGCAATCTTTCCGCTTCTTTTAGGTCTTTCTCCTCCCCGCTATTAATCGTGATACGGTTTTAGCTCTCTAATAATTTTTTTTCTTAGAACGTAGCCTTTCCATTGCAACCATCTACTTCTAAGTTACCGTCGTATGCTTGCCAGATTCATCTTTTTTCACTACTTTACCAGGTCGTTTCTGATCTTAGCCTCCCTTACTATGCCGAAAGAAGAATATAGCGTACGGTATTCACTTCAGCCACTTCCAACGTTTGCTGTATAACTTTTTGGTCAGCGTGACAGTAGGTTAAAAAAATGAAAATCGTCTGACACTTTTTCTGGCATCTGGTTGCCCAGCCGAATGGTCGGCAACCTTCGCAAGATGTTTCAATCAATTAATACGTCCCACCGAGTCCTTGTATAGCTTGCCGTGACTGTAACAAGGTTGCCGACCAGCCATACCCTCATTTGCATTTCAACAAAAATATATTTCGTACAGACTGTATTTGAAGAGAACAGTGCGAGCAACAGCTTGACCATAGGCAATCGCGCCCATCATCACTCCCCTTCCAAGAGGTACGTCCAGTTTTGTAAAGGAGGAAAAATGTACATTTGAAAAACTGATTGCATTTTCGGTATCAGCGCCCCAGATATACTCCAAAATAGGTAGAACTACTATAACATTCTAGGCTCCATATTTTGTGTTGACCAATGTTATCAAAGAAAATTTCGCTCTGCGTAGCTCATATTCGGACATATCTCATCCAACTTATGCATTTTTAAGTATAGTTTTCCCACCCATTCTATAATTTTATTATTTGAGCGTACCGGCTTGCCTTCAATGGTCACTTACTCAAAAATGTTGTCTTTTTTCAAACCCGTCTGTAAGAAACAACAACATAATTAAAATAAACATTTAAACGTTTTAAACACGTCCTTGTGTCCTCATTAGGAATTATAATACAGTAAATATATATCCGCAATACAAGTAATTCCTGATGAGGACACAAGGACGTGTCGAAAACGTTTGAAAGTTTATTTGAATTATGTTGTATTTTCTTGGTGTGGTAAAACTAAAATATATTAAACCCATTGAAGTTACTTTGTTTTGTATGCCTGTCTTATATGAACGCTAACCCCAGTTATATCTCAGGATTCGGCTGAAAAGGACAGGAAGCTTATGCATGCCTGATAAGTCAGATGATGAGCAGTGTTCCGATGAAGAGTGTTCTCTCTCCAGCATTTCTGTGAATCCATGGATCTTCAAAGTCCACAAAGAAGGATTGAAGCGTCAGTTGAAATGTCGTAATAAAGTTGTTCAAAGTAAGATTGTTTTTTTGTCGTCCACTTCCCTAGCATCTGGTTGACATTTTCGACGTAGGCATGTTGTTTGTATGTTACTGCAGTAACTAGCAATAGCCACACACCAAACACGCGCGTCATCACTCACGGCAGGTTGATTGGAGGAAAACTGCGACATATTGCGTTAAGTAGAAACGTGATACTTTCTCAAAGAATCTGAAACGCAGCTGCTATAGCGAAATCACTTGACAGATTAATTTGGTTTTGCAAAAAAAGTTATTTATGCCGAGTAAGTGCTTATAAATCTATTGCTGCAAGGCATGTGATCGTGCTGGATGTCATACCTTGACAATGCAGCTTCACATCTCACCATTGCAAGTTTCAGTTCTAGGCTTGAAACTTTGCAGCCCTGTCTACTGGCTTCAGTTTAGCTGATGTAGAGTGACGTGAACTGTTCCTGCTGCAGTGCGTGATGAATATCACGTAATTTCTGTCAGACTACCAGCTATATGTTAAGTCATTGCTTAATTCACTGAGAATACTTTATGATTGGTACCTTAACAAATGTTTTCCTGATATTTTTTATTTTTGGATACACTCCGCAGTCCGCACCCCTTGATAAATGCAGTTTCTATGTTTTTGCGATTAATCTGAGATTTTTAAATTTTTGATAAACTAATTTTTTAACATCAGACCATTATCTTGCAGTCCTCAGTATCACAAACATACCTAAGCCTATCTTTAGCATCACAAAAATACTGCTTGAAGACTCAACAAGAGATAAACCAATTTTTCAGGCAGTCAAAGCTCTAGTATTTTTTTGCTTGTGGATTGATTGGGCTGTCGATTTATCGACTTTTACGCAGTTTGAGGCTACTGACAATGGGTCACAAAAGTCCTTTAGTGAAATTCAAAGGGCCTAAATTGTCACCCTACTTGGTGAATGATTGTCACCACGGCAGATATTTATAACAATCAAGGTCAGCAAAGCAGCAGTTCATCAAGTAGTTAAGAAATTTCAACTGCACGGCTCGCATAACGGCCCGAACAGGAGTGGAAAACACAAAAAATTAAAATTGATCTTGAAATTAATCGCCCGTCACCGGCTTGCTTGTAAGTCGAGTAAATTTTCATGCTTCAGAATGGGAGAGTAATAGAGTCGTTTGCTTTGCACAAATGCACATCTCATAATATGCACTATCTTTGGCGCTTCAACCATTGTTTAAAAACGTCACCACATGCGTCATATCCGCCGCTGATTTTGGTGGCTGGGTATTCCTTGAAAGTACATCATGAATGCTGGATTTGCAGTGGAAAAGTACAATTTAGGGCACGAAAGGAAGTTCTCATGAAGAAGAGCCAACTCATGTCTGCCTCTTAACCCATGATTGAATTGCAGAATAGTTCCACGCTGCGATGAATGATGATGCTCGATAAGTGATCGGTCTCTCCCATATTGTTACCATGTTAAAACATATTTAGGCGTATCCATTACTACGAAATAGTACGAATGAACAGACGAAATCCATCGTCGTAGCAGAAAAGTGGTCTTCAGTTTCATTATAGCGGAAATACCACTGCTTGAAGCTAATGCGTTAACGTGTCGTATAATGTTTTTAGAATGCATTCTTCTTGAAAATGTGGCGTCTCAGTTTCATCGGCCTTGTGTGCTCGACCTCAAGATGGGTACGCGTATCCATGGTGACTACGACGATGACGACAAGAAGTTGCGTCACGAACAGAAATGCGCTTCAACCACGACTCAAAAGTTAGGGATTCGCTTGTCAGGGATGCAGGTAAAGTGGCTGCTCTAAGATTTTCCTTTTTTTTTTTCAAGTGTTGTTTGCAAGATCAGCTGCTTTAGTGCTGCGCTACATGCTTGTGGTCAACCAGCAGCGGTGGTGCATGGACTATCCATGCATGAAAAACGTTTTGTGAGCGCGATGATCATTAATCACTTCTGATATTTCATGAATATTTGTGAATACTGGATTTAATAAAATGAACTGATTTCTCCCAATTTCAAAGTTTTTCTCTACCACTGTAGCCTTTGCAGTGACTGCTCCATTATGAGCCACTATGAGCATTTCTTTGTGGTGGGGACATCAAGTTAAGTTAAGCCTCGGTGATGTGCAAGGTGTCTTCTGTATGTTTTTACCTAAGAATCTCAATGACTTGTAATGAATGACCTATGAACACAGTACCTTGCAGTAAAAAGTCGATTTTCAGATTTGTAACACTGAAAATTTCTAAATCCAGAACACCATTCACGTTTCAAAACATGTCTCAATGGTAACACGTTTGTATGGCGACTTATACACATTGGTCAATCTGTTAAGCTTGATTGCATTGAGAATCGTTCGTACACGTGCATCAACCTTCACTGTTTTTACGTCTCCACGGCTTGGATAATTATGTGTGAGTTGGTACAACTGACAGCTTCGCATAACCTTGATCGGAGCAATCAATGAAGCATATGTTGCTGTGCCTTTAGAATTGTGCCGACCATTTAATGGTGAAAACAAAATCGATTCAACGTCTGCTTAAATTTAAAAAAAAGATTGGTTTGCACTGATGAGATGAACAGGAACACTCTAAACAAGCTGTTGACATGAATACTTACACTGACTGTTGGTTGACTCGCCATGGTCAACGTGCATCAAATAAATAAACTGCTTGAAATTTTTCAGCAGCTCCGATCAATCCTCATAAAACTTAAAAATCCACAACGATTATCATGTGCAATTTCCGATTCGAAGGTTAGCTATTGATTGTTTCTCCAAATCTCGATCTTTTCTAAGATCTTAGCTTCTGTAACACTCTACGAGTCAACCCATTGTTTTGCAACATCTTTTTAAACTTTTCTGTCTTCACATCCTTTTCCTTGTACTATACTTTCAATGACCAATTGATGTAGCTGGCGTTCCACTCAGCCTCGGGATCTATCTGGTGAATTTTATCTTTTGTTCTACCTACCATTTTTCCATATGTTTTGTACTTCAATTCTGTTTCTAATTTGTTTGTTTGTTTGTTTATCTTTATCCTGCATTGCGGGAAAGCGGACTTGAGCGCTATGCATCGGTGTACGCCTTCCGACATACACCTGACCCACGCTGCAGCCGACGGCATTGTCTGTTTCCGGTTGTATACTCTACTTATGATTTAAATTTGGTACTACCCATTACTCGAAATCGATCACTGGGTAGAGGCAATTATCGTAAAGTTTCTTGCCTAGAGAAACAACAGCAAGTGCGGGTGGCTGGAGTCGAACATGCAGGCTCTCGACTGCGAGCCCAACGCGCTAACCACTCGGCCACTGCTGCCGAATTCTTTGTTCTTGCCAATGTAGGAATGCTACAAAAAACAAAGGGAAGCCATCGTTAATACTAACAGTTAATGTTTTTTTTATCTCTTGTTTTGTAGTGAATAATGAATACTGGTGAGAGCGTTCAACAGCAACGTTGTTTGCATGTGTTTCGTAAAACCCACTTGAGTGTATTATGATTTTTGATAAAGTGTTTGCAGCATTGATCCCCAACCTTCTCACAGACTGGCTGTGAAATAAAGCAACCTTGCAGGGGGCATCATGGTGCAAACACACTTTACACGGGTCCACGTCTATTAGGCGCAGACAGTTAGGCGCCGGTCAAATAGGCGTGCACACTGTGGCGTCAGGATATTTAGGTGCGGAGCACTGTGGCGCCCGTTCATTTAGGTGCTATTTCCTAGTAAAGTCTGCAGATTGTATCAGCTCAGCTTTGGCAAAACCTAGTCGGGGTTTTAATGGAAAACTAAGTTACTCTTCACTCAAGCCTACCACCCGCTTGAATATAGGCTACGGTATATTTTTTTAGTGATGTTTAATGTAGTTATTATTTGACTTATATAACTAAAAGTAAACTCAGTCAGGTTCGGAAACTTGAATAATTTATTGATAAAGTTTTTGCCAACGCAAACCTGGACTAACAACAAATAAATGCCGACCACGCTCATTAAAAAACAATATATTTTTCTGTTCAATAAAACATTTTGTGTGAAAAGCACTGCCGGTTTAAGGAGCTTCACTCACTGAAGTCATGACTAACAACAAATAAATGCACGCGCATTAACAAAACATATTTTTCTGTTCAATATAACATTTTGTGAAAAGCATTGCCCTACCTGCCAAGCTTGTTTGTATAATACAATCTGCAGACTTTACAAGGAATAGCACCTAAATGAACGGGCACCACAGCGCTCCGCACCTAAATATCCAGACGCCACAGTGTGCGCGCCTATTTGACCGGCGCCTAACTGTCTGCGCCTAAAAGACTTGCTCCCCTTTACACCGCTAGTTGCCTACTGTTGTGCTTGCTGCTGCTGTTGTTTCAGCAGCAGCAAGCACAGTAGTAGGCAACTAGTTAAGCAACTAGCAACAGAAAACTGTTCGATCGAATGATGGGACGACGGTGCTTGTCGACAATGAGATTTCGCGTTTTGAAAAGAGCAATTTTTGTCAAGTTGCTAAACCTTCCGAGTTAAGATTTCTTCCTTTTGCGTTTTCGTTGTACTTACAGGAGGAACTGGTGAGATGGCGCAACGGTAAGGCGTTGGCTTTCCAATTATACAAACCTGGTTCGACTCCCAGCCTTAACTGGTTATTGAAAACATCACTCATATCTACGTGGGGTATAATAAATTGGGTGGGCGTAGTTGCTGCAAGAAAGGCGACCGACAGAAAGGAACTGGCCACCCTACTCTCCTTAGTGCCGAAGGCTTAGTGCGATGAGAAGCTTATCTTCTCATACCCGACACTTGAATCAAGTAGCATGGGGAACTACGTGACTGTATCCCAGTGTTTGCTGCTGCGCGGCGCAGATGATCTTAATTTTGTTGACTTCGGTGCATTGTCAACTAAAGTGACGCGTTGGTGGGAAAATGCTCTCATTGTTAAATGCTTTCACTTGATTGTGGTTGGTGACCTCATGCTAGGATGATTCAAAGTGATGACACCAGTTGGTCTTGTGATCCGAGGTCTTACCAACCGAGGTAAGACCTTCTCCAGAGGTCTTACCAACTATGCAACGATCTTATCCCTCATCGTTTTCAGATGCACAAACAACAAGGAAGCCTTTTTTCCCTACAGCACCGCAGTGAAAACATTCAGTGATTAATTTTTGGTCCCTGAAATGGCTTCGGGTCCACGCTTTGGATACATTTATAAATACTATCCCCCATAAGCTCACAAGTATCGCTGCAATGGTCACAGCACCATCTACCGACAATGCCTAACGCTGTTTTTTGCAATTCATCATGTACTTCGTTGTGACGAAATTGATGGAACATATTTGCTGCGTAATTACGTTCACCAGTGATTGCGCTGATGATTATATCTACGATGTTTAGTGCGATGACTCTCGATGCTGGTTAGTGTTTGTAACTTCATTGTTGTTAGATGTTGGGAAACGTCGGCGCTGCATTGATCAGAGTTAGAATTGTGAACAACGTCGCCTTTCCCTATCAACACGGGTCCATGTCTATTAGGCGCCGGTCAAATAGGCGCGCACACTGTGGCGTCTGGATATTTAGGTGCGGAGCACTGTGGCGCCCGTTCGTTTAGGCGCTATTCTTAGTATGATAAAGTCTGCAGATTGTATCAGCTCAGCTTTGGCAAAACCTAGTCGGGGTTTTGATGGAAAATTAAGTTACTCTTCAGTCTTCACTCTGAAAGCCTACCACCCGCTTGGATATAGGCTACGCTACGGTATATTTTTCACTGATGTTTAGTGCAGTTATTATTTGACTTACATAACTAAAAGTGAACTCAGTCATGTTCGGAAATTTGAATAATTTATTGATAAAGCTTTCGCCAACGCAAACCTGGACTAACAACAAATAAATGCCGAACACGCCCATTAAAAAAACAATATGTTTTTCTGTTCATTATAAGATTTTGTGTGAAAAGCATTGCCGGTTTAAGCAGCTTCACTCACCGAAGCCATGACATATTTTTCTGTTCAATACAAGATTTTGTCTGAAAAGCATTGCCGGTTTAAGCAGCTTCACTCACCGAAGCCATGACATATTTTTCTGTCCAATACAACATTTTGTGTGAAAAGCATTGCCAGATAAAGCAGCTTCACTCACTGAAGCCATGACTAATGACTAACAACAAATAAATGCACGCGCATTAACAAAACAACATATTTTTCTGTTCAATATAACATTTTGTGTGAAAAGCATTGCCCTACCTGCCAAGCTGATACAATCTGCAGACTTTACTACGAATAGCACCTAAATGAACAGGCGCCACAGTGCTCCGCACCTAAATATCCAGACGCCACAGTGTGCGCGCCTATTAGACCAGCGCCTAACTGTCAGCGCCTAAAAGACGTGGACCCAGGATTACGTGAATCCTGTTTGACGTCGCAAGTTTCAGAATGAGCCTTATCCTTGTTCTGTCTGCCTTTTAAATTCCAGGTACACTGAGAATAGCAGTTAAATGTTATTCGTTTCAGGTCTTCAACGCAAGCTCTGGTCAGTTCGTCTGTCGGGACAAGTACTACGGCAGGGGGCTGGACCCTGCTGGGCTGCGATCGACTCTAAATCAGTTCTTCCATAACGGACACAAGACGAGACACGAGCTCCTGCTGCCTGTACTCAAGCGACTACGTTCTATCCGAGACAGTCTAAAGCGCTTAAGAAGCTACCGCTTCTACTCCAGTTCCCTCCTCATCATGTACGACGGTGATTCTCAGAACTTAGTGAATCTCGGAATGAAGCCTCTTTCTCCAGACCCATCCTTGATATTTGCTTGTGAGAGATCAGAATCACCAACCGTAACCCAATCGATGCCATCTGGCACCTCTAATGACATAGATAGTTTCTCACATGAAGATGAAGCTCCCTATCCGTCTGATTTGACTACCGAAGTAACAGCTGAAACCACCGACCCCATTTTCGGACACCTTGCCTCGCCTCAAAATGACAGCTACGCAGCGAATAGTTTGAGCAATAACCTCGTTCAGGATCGAGCTCTTTGCCCGTCTGCATGCCCCTCGCGCCCGAGCATTGAGCCTGACCTTACCGATGTTTCAACTGCTGTCTCAAACAGTAAACAGGTGACGATGAAAACCGCTCCCGTGTTTCTAGAATCGGACAGCAGCGCGCTTCGAGTCGATATCCGAATGATCGACTTCGCTAAATCGACCCACAAGCACATGGATAGTTCTGTGGTACACGATGGGCCCGATCATGGCTACATATTCGGATTAACAAATTTAATAAAAATTTTAAAAGAGATTTCCAAAGAAAGTACCAACCCTTGCTGTACCCCGTGAAGTGGAAGCTTCTTTTGATATCTGTGTTGTTGAAAAATCATTATCAATCGTCGATAAAATGTGAAGCTTCGAATGAATGGAAGGATGATTTCATTTTTTGAAACGTGAAGGTGGCGTTTATGGGCTCTACATTTGTTGGATGTTGCTCAAGTTAAGTCCTTTGCTAATGCATTTCTTTGCTTGTTACTTTATTCAGTTTTTTGTTGCGTTTCACGTTCACTAAATGTAAAACAAGGTCGTCAAATATAATACGTCTTGCGTTTGCCTTCTACGTTTTGTGAGCTTGGTTTAAAGCTAATTTATATTTATGCCTGTACACGTGTACAGCACACTTTGTATATTGCAACGTTACGCGATGTTATTATATTACTTGTCAAACCGTAGTTTCGACAGGAAGATATCTTCCTTGGCTTTATTCCGTTGTGTCTGCTTGGCATTCCCACTACGCAGTAGTCTTGCCGAAATTTATGTTTTAACTTACTACTAAAAGTGTTGCTGCAGTTAATCAAGAAACATTTCACAAAGATTTCTCTTGCGCGCTTTTTGTTATTTATAGTCGTTTGATTTTATTTATTCTACTTTCTGCTATGGGACTTTGTTTATTGTATACAAGCTTTTCACATTCTCAAAATGCTTACCTCTTTGACAGCAGCATGACGTTGTAACAGTGTGATGCCTTCGCGCCCACCGTCCGTCGTATCTAAACGCTTTATAATGCTGAATATAAGGATATCTCTAACGCCCGAATCAACAACTTGCCTCAATCACGCTGTTGATTGGCTGGACTGTCCCTACGTTTAATCAGGTGACAAACGCCGACAAACATCTGTTTTACAGGAAAATACTGGTCAAGATGCAGCATGGTGTTTCGTGGTAGAATGTGCGTAAATGTAACGTCACTTTTAATTGAAAATTTATTGTTTTACTTTTATGATTTAATGTTTTGGTGTCCTTTTCGCGTTCACGTGCAAGTGATGAAAATAGTCCAGGTAGCAAGGTTGTGCTTTTACTTCGTTTCAATGATGTTTTACCTGAACCGACGTAAAAACCGGAATGTTTAGCAACTGGGCCATTTACGTTTATTTTTGCATTGGTTGATTCAATAGAGAAATTTGTTCTGATATTTTCAAATTACAACTTGGCTGTCATTCAATCAGTTCCTATAATTGGTTGGCACATAGAGACGTCGCAAACTATAAACTTCACGCAAGTTATAATTACTTAAAGGGCTAGGGACATGATTTTTTTGATTGAGGTTTTTTGGATTATTCTTGTAGGGAATAGTATCATGAACAACCCCTATCAACAAAATTGGTTAAAACAAGCTGAAAGTGTGTGTTTTTATTTTTTGAAATCACGAATCCAACACATAAGGTTTTTGTAGCCCCTTTCCGAAAATGTCTTCGGGAAATTCCCTTTCTACGTCACACCGGTGAATTGATGAACGATTGTAGTTTTTCACTGTTCAGTTCAGTTCAGCTGTTTTTATTTCTAACCTTCACAGCAAAGACAATTACACGACAACATAAAGACATAAACTGCATTAAGACAGCTGAAAGCGACGTTTCATTTGCTTAGTTGAGGTTTAGGCTACAAAGTAAACTGTTAATTCATTTGTAAAAGTTATTTGTTGGAGCAAAAATGCCTGGAAGATGTGTTGTTTGGGGATGCAGCAATAATCCGAAGCCTGGGATAAGTGTTCATCAGTTTCCCAAAGATCCAAACCTGTTTAAAAAATGGCAGAAATTTGTTCAACAAAACCGAAAGTATTGGAAGGCTAAAGCAAGCTCACAAATTTGTTCCGTACACTTTGACAGTAACCAATTTGAAGAATCGAGTCTACAAGTACAATTGGGGTTTTCAGGCAGGTAAGTTTCTACAGCCTAGCCTGGGTTAGACTGCATTTCCAATAGTGCTCATTGCTGCATTGCTATACTAAACTACCATAGTGTTATTAAGCTAGACTACCACTGTCACACATTAATTGGGTTAGTCTAATGTCGTTATTTCAAAGTTGATCTTTGATAAGGTTTACAGCAGGACAAGAAAGTTTTTTTTTTTAAATAATCTTGAGAGTTAACTAAGATAATTAAACTTTCAGTAAAAGGATTCTCAAGAAACGTGCAGTTCCATCAATTCTTAGCCTGCGGCAAAACGTAGCTTGTACGTCTACGGCTGAACCACATGCAAAGACAGAGAGGAGTGCTGTCAGAAAGCGCCGAGTTCAACAAGTAAATTAGCTACCATAGCTAGCCTATAAATTGCAAACCTACTAGTTATATTCTCTCATACTATTCAGGTTTTGTGTTTATACTACGTGAAGGTTAGTAAATTATCTCGTAGCCTACATATAAAGGTGTTAATGATCAATTTTCTTTTCTACTCATAAGACTGCCTTTAAGTACCGTACTTTTTCTTTAATTAACACATATGTTAAGTTCTATACTGGCATGTCAAGTGCACTGCTGTATTAGTCTACTTAGAGAGTATTTTATGTGGTACTGATGCCAAAAAATATTTCAGCTTTTGCAACATGAAGTAACTACAGTGCATTCGAAAGAAACCCAAAATATTGGTAGCAGCCTTGTAGATCAACAAGTGGTGTCTGTGGAAACAGAGTTAATTGCTGGTCAAAACTCTACTAGTATAACAAAAGAAGCAATTGATGAACAGGAACAGCCTTTGATGATTTATGAAGCCATGTTTATAAATCCACAATGCAAAGTTGCAATGACCCAAACCGTTAATGTTTCCAATACCAGAAGTATAGGTAATAAACTTGTTAAATAGGTTACTAGATGCTAGCCTATCGATGTTAGTCGATTTCATAATCATGCTACACTGCCCAAGGTTTAAAATAAATTATTTTTTCCTTCTTCATCAAGTTGTAAATAACTTATTGTACTGCAGTGAAATATATTGTATGTAGGCTACTGGTAAATTGTTACACAATCCACATGTGCTAAAAGTTTTCAATGATCCACTAAAGTTATTGTAGTGTCATCCAATAGTTAACATTGCATTAAAAGTATCAAAGATTAATGTTAGTGTTACAATGAAAAAAAGCAAATCCTTCATTGAGACAATACCACAGTCATAATACTACTGTAAACATTAGTTAACATAACATACATACTAGTTAACATAATTTATGACTAGCTGTATCAGCCACATTTAATTTCTGCAATGTTTTAGGCATCCAATGCAATGTACCGATAAGATGTAGTGATGCCGCAACTCAATGTGTAATACCGGTAATGGATTTTATTCAATCTTCTACTCCCATCCATAGTGAAAATGAAGAAGACATGCATGAATGTTTGGATGAAGATTACAATGAATCTTATGATTCCATTTCTTTCGAATGTAATGAGTAAGTGATGCATAATATTCTGGCTTGTGTTGACACTTGGAATGTCTAACTGGAGTTCATAGCTGCCTATTGAGCTGGAGTAGGTCAGGTCTTTATTGGCAGAATGCCTCAATTTGTCCAGCTACATCCACTTTGAAACATGTATTGATATTTTCTTTGTATTTTCCAGATCAGAAGCTAATCAAAAATCAATACCGGAAAATAAATATGTGATTTTCCATAGCATGCTCATGAGTTTGTTTTTAATCTGTCAATTATGTGGTAAGGCAGGAGCAACAACTTCCAGTACATGCAAGGGAACACTGTTGGCAGTTAAACAAATCTGCCATCACTGCCGTCAGTCTTACAAATGGTTTAGTCAGCCATTTGTGGGTGGAATACCAGAAGGAAATATTTCGTTAAGTTCCTCTATTTTGTTCAGTGGAGCACTACCTACAAAAACTTTACGTTTTTTGCGCTTTTGGGGTGTTCAGTGTTACGAAAAGCGTACCTTTTTTCGACATCAAAAAAAGTTTTTAATACCTGCTGTCAACCATGTCTGGAGTATGAAGCAACAGAATGTACTGCAAGAAGCAAAGAAGGATGTTAATCTTATTTGTGGTGGTGATGCAAGATGTGACTCTATGGGCCACTCTGCTAAATACGGAAGCTATACTCTGATGGATGTGAAGCAAAACCGTATTTTAAGCATGGAAATTGTCCAGGTAAGTTTACATGTTCTTACGATGCTACTTGCTACAAAATCGTGTCCTGAATTATGTTATGTTGTATTTTCATCTTTCAAAGGAATATATATAATATTGAATGGAGTTACCCACAATTCTGATGTCGTAATTTTGCTATTTCCGCAAATCACAAATGTAATGGAAAGCTCCCCAAAAGTTACATGAGTATTGTATACAACGAATACATGTTTTCCCTCAGTAGTTACTACTGTTCTACCTAATGTAAGACGTGTGTTTAGAGTAATGAGGTCAAGGGAAGTTACCACATGGAATTAGAGGGATTGAAAAGGTGTCTCCATACCCTTTCTAGTGCTGGAGTCAACATATGCACATTGATTACGGACAGACACCTGCAGATACAGAAGTGGATTAGGGAGGATCATGAAGAAATGACGCATTACTTTGATATATGGCATGTTGCAAAAGGTAAGCGCTAAACATTGAAGCAAAGAAAACCATAAAACGATTAACGATCTAAACAACAAGTTTAACTCTATTAGTCTACTCATTTTTCATGTAGTTTAGTTTGTGCCAAAAAAGATCTTGCTAAATGCATTAGTTATTGCAATGTGAATGGAGCATTTAGTGATCTAGTCATTCGTAAACCATTTTATACTGCAGGCAACTCGCTAATTCTGTAAATTTCCTTTGGTTAAGGTCTTTCGAAAAAACTTGTTGCTGTAGAAAAGAAGAAGGGATTTGAGCTTGTTTCGAAATGGCGACAAAGCATTATAAACCATCTGTATTGGTGTGGTTTGACAAGTGATGGAAATGGTGATTTAGCTTTAGCTAAATGGGACTCTCTGCCAAATCACATATGTGACATCCACACTGGACACAGTGAGTTATTTCCTTCGTGCTTACATCTGCCACTTGCGAAAAGGAAGTACTTCACAGCAGGTTTGTTCTGTACTTATTGTCTTTATTAACCTCAAGTGTGATTGCAGTAACATAAAAGAAGGCTGTTTCAAAAGCATGCTAACTGCTTATATTCGCTCAGTGTTGGATAAAGTACCTTGTGCAATTTTCGACTTGGCTTTTAAGTGTTTTAAGTTGACATGTGAAGTTTAGTAGCAAGACTCTTTATTTTCAGGATCTGAATGTTATGAAGCTTTGACAGGATTGTTGGGAAGCAAGAATCTACGAAAAGATGTCACGAAATTGTCCCCGGAAGGGCAGACGTTTTCCATAGAGGCCTACCACAGTCTTGTCAATCAATTTGCACCCAAAATGTTTCACTTTGGTTATGCTGCCATGAAATGCAGGTAAGCCATTCAGCAAATATTCTGCCTAACCATTGTTAAAGAGGCTTTTAAGAATGTAATAAGCCTACAGAGTTATAATGCAATGAGATTGCTAAAAAACAGCTTGTCATCGTCAGTAATCAACGCTTATGTTTAACTTTAGATTGTTACTTGCGGCCCTTCATTACAATGAAAATAGCAGAAAGGAGCAAGCTAAAACAAAAGACGGAAATTTGCAGTTTTCTCTTTCCTTTCCAAAAGGCAAAGGAGGTTCTCACACGCTAAAAAAGATAATGCAAGAATGTACCTTCAGTAAGAATACATGTCTTCTAAAATTGAAATATGTGCTAAAGTCTACTTAAACAACCTAATAGTGCGTTTATTCGTTTCTAAAACTCATAAGCATTTGCTAGTCCCTAAACACTCAGCCAGCTATTCTTCGACAGTTGCAGCTGCTTGCTTCGGTTAAATTACGCGATGAACATTGACTAGAAATATATTTTATAACCCTTGCTTTGCAGGTTACGTTGCTGAACTTATAGCTGAAGTGACTTCAAGAGTTGAAGATGCTAGTAATGACATTCCAGAGGAGTTGTCATGGGAAACCCCTCCTCCTTTATGTCACAATCTCAAGCGTCCAGATAAACAGAGTGTCGTCAACAATCATATATCGCGTTTTCTTACAAGCGCACCAGTTAATAACAGTGAAAGTTCATAACCTTATAGATGTACTTCTGTGTTTTTTGAATGTACGCCGTACAGCATATTATTTCATATTTCGCTTTCGTTTGGGATTGGTGGTCGTATTAGTTTATCTTTCATTGATTTCATTTTTCACCATTGCCATTTCTTTGACTTATTGCTTAATACCATCGCGGACATACTTAACCGCTATAAAGTAACTTACAATGCAACATAAGTTAGTAGCCTATTGCACCATATTTGTATCAAACTAGATAACACACATTGGTGAGTCTTGTAAAAGTACTTTATTAAGGGGGCGAAACATTACGTATTAAACAATAATATCGATATAACCTAAGACTTGATATGGCTTCTTCAGAAGAAGCCATATCAAGTCTTAGGTTGTTCTTCAGGTATTTACAGTTGAAATCCAACGAAATCGTCCTCATTGTTTTGGAGCGAGAATTGGGTTCTTATACAAGTCACGGCGCATGCTGGAAGAACCACTCTAAGGTTTCGACCAAGGTACCCCCAACACCAACGGGCTAATTGCCTATATGCAATGTGCCTATGGCGCTTATGTTCAGGAGCCCCATGAACTCCATACTGCTGCTTGTACTGCAGCCAGGCAATTTCTAACACATCCACATTGAGACAGGCTGCCTGAAACCCAGGGTGCTCTGTTATGCACTTTATTTCGCAGCCATACGTCTCCCGTCCTTCTCTTACTTTTTGGGCAATGCACTCTATTTCGGTGCAACACCTGCATTCCGCTACTGTTGGAAGGATATCGCAGTTGTCGCACTTGCACCTGTAATTTTATAAAAAAAAATCAAATTGCAATAGCCATACGGCATGCATATCACTTGTGTACTGTGGTGTTAAAATAAACACTGTTTTGATATCAGTGTAAGGAAGTTTTCTTAGAAAGGCACTAGATCTAAAGGTGGATGGGAAGAGGAAACGCGGTCGTCCAAGAAGTGAAACCTGGTGGGTAACGCAGTCTACTACCGGTAGGCCTACTTATAGAAATGCTTGGGATGATTACCGTAATGGTCGCATCGATGAAAAGAAATGTTTATAGAAGGCCACATGTTGTTATATAATAACTTCAAAGTAAATTGAGTAGCCTAATATTGCGCAATGCTACACAGCAAAAAAGTTATTGCCTTTCCCACAGTTTAAGCCATTTATAGGCCGCAGACAAATGTTTGTTTACAATTGGTATCTATATTGTGTAATGCTAATTAAATTTAGTGTGTAAAAATACAAACGCTGACAACATACCAGTTTAAGCTGTTCGTTCGAAGCTCAATATCCGAATCCATTGCTTCACATACTTCAATCTCCTCTTCTGAGCTGCTTGCCAAAGGCTCGAACATGTACGGTTGAACATGGTCGTGATCAGATTGCATCGGAAGATGTTCATTTCCAAAGTCACAAAATACTTCAGCCTCTTCATCAGAACCGCTGCTAAAATCTTGTAATGTCTCCATACCACGTTATTGAAACAAAATAACTTCACTTGCTGCTTGTCCGAATTACTTATTTCTGCAGTGCGATCTGACATCGATGCGAGAGAATTCCCGGTGAAACGTCATCGCTCAACAGTCGCCTTTACGCAGTGACGCGTGTCGGATCGTCAACTATCAGAAAGTGAAAATAAAAGGCCCTCAAAGCACCCCAAATACAGCTCAAAAAAACTTTTTTTTTTCAGGCATTCTTATTGACCACGTATAAAATCAGAAAATCACTTTTGTAGAAAAAATTTTTTTTCATGTCCCTAGCCCTTTAAGTTTATAAAAAATAAAACAGTTGTTATCTTTCCTATGAAAGAATAACTTGCGTTATTCGGTAATCGCAAGTTACACCAGAAGAACGCAAGTTATTCTATAATCAAATGCCTGGTGAACAGTTTCATTCTTTATTTGCCCATTGTTCATTAAAATAAACACAGTGACCCAAAGGGCTATGTTATTTGTACTCGCTTTCTTAACCGGCTCTACTTTTAATCACAGATACTTTTGTTACATGCAAAGTATCACTCGGTCCACATGAAATAACGTGACGAGTCTTGGTTGAACATGTCTGTTCTAAACCTCTCTATTCAGGAAGTAAAATAACAATATCTTGTTGCTATCATTCCACATTGTCAACTTCAGTAATTGGTTTGGAATCTTTATCCTCAGACTGACAAAGCCTTGATAAGTTATTCCTGGTAGTTTCGCATACTTCTAGAGGCTCTTGACTCAGGGTCGCTTACCGAGATTGGCAATTGGGTTTTGTCTTACGATTAAACTACTTTTTGCATGCAAATAGGCCGACAGGAAAGCTCCAGGTTTAGTTTTTAAGGTGTTTCGTGACGAAAAGGAATGTTGACACAGCGCTTTGCTCAGTCCGCTTTTGCCTACACCACTGACTGAGGTCGAATACGTGTTGGTCATGCTATTTCTTGTAGTCTATCGGTTATAATTTGCTCATCATTGCTTATGCTTGTGGTGCCAGTCTAGGGCCGTATTAACCGCTCTCGGCCGGGGGAAGCCCATGGCTGTTTAAGAACCCTTATTCAGTTGGCCCAACGTTTTTCGGCTATTTGAAATAAAAAACATGTGACAATACTGCTGCAAAAGCTCGACATGTCATAGATTTTTTGTATTATCGGTCATCATTTGGAGTCTATCTATTTGCAGTAGGCTGTCCGATTTAACGTATCTTGTTCCCCGCATTGCGAGGTTTAACGCCTACGAAGATCTACTTTGCTGGTGGCAATTCTCCATGCCACCCGGTTATGAGGATCGACCGAAACAAAATCTTCTAGTCGCAGATCTTTCTGAATGTTGTCTGGCCAACCCTTAGGAATTTCTCGAGGGTTATATCCATGGACTGGATATTCTTCGGTCACGCGACTTCTTCCATGCATTGCACGTGTGCATTCCAACGCAGTCTTCTTTATCTCGATATTTTCAAGCTGATAGATGCCAAACTTGAATCTCAGCTCTTCCATCGCCACTTGGTCAGAAAAGCGCTTGGAACAGATCCATCTCACCATGGCATTGTCGTTACAATCAACGAAACCAGTAAATCTATGTTTATTTGGGTAAGATTTATAGAAGGAATGATAGCCTACTATCTTCTCGCTTTCTTGAAAAATGTCTTCAACGGTACAACTTCAAAAACTGTTTAGGGGGTCTTGCATTCGGAAGGAAACTCCACTACCACAACGCCAGATTTTTTTGGAGCTACCTTGTTCTTCGTTTGAACCTTCTTCGCCACTCCGGGGGTCGAGGGGCTCTGCCTTTACCACCCTTGGGCAGTGGCGGCGACGCTGTCTAGATGTTTGGGCAGGTGTCGAGCAGCCATTGAATTGATTCGTCATCCAGTTCATGCACACCATTTGGCGCAGTTACAGATGGTGTGGTCTGCGGTTATGTTGAAGTATATTTTGCGTTCACCCCAGAGTTTTATTACTTCATCAATCTTTGCCCTGTTGTTAGTTTTTGTAATTCAAATGTGATGCAATAGAAAGTTTTGGAGGTGGCCTTTTTCATTGGTAGGAGAGATTGGGTTAAGTGTGCAGTGGGATAAGGTGAGTGACCTCTGTTTTGTGCCTGACGGGCAGGCATCTTGGGCCTCTTAATGCAGCTGATTCTTGTGATATGGGAAACAAAAACACTCCTAAGCAACTATAGATATGCGTAGCCTATATAGTTACAGTGTTCAAGACAGAAGATAGAAAAGATTGCAACAACTATCGTGGTATCTCGCTCCTCAGCAAGATCTTTGGTCACATTCTTCTCCTCCAAGAAAAGTGTCAAGAACAACAACCACCTCTTTTATTTATCTTTTGGAACCTGAAAAAGGCATTTGATAAAGTTCCTCGACCCGCTATGTGGACTATTCTTGTTCGACTTGAATGCGATGACGGCTTTATTGCCCTGATCTGTGCTCTCCATGATGGCACGCTTGGTAGAGTCTGTTACCAAGACACCCCCTCCGATCCATCTTTGTTACAGGTGGTTTCAAGCAAGGATGCGTTCTTGCACCTACTTGATTTTCATTGTATGTGGCTGCAATGCTAAATGAGGTCTCACAAACCACTCCTGGTAACATGGGATGTCGCATGGACGGAGGGCTCTTCAATCTTGCTCGCTTCCGTACAAAGTCGAAAACCTCTGCTCATATAATCCATGAGTTGCAGTTTGCCAATGACAATGCCACACCTGCTCGCCTCGGACTCTTGATGATCTCCAAACGATAGCCACCACTTACAACTCTTATGAACATTTTAGAATGGAAGCTAACGCCGATAAAACTAGGATACTCAACCAAACGTCACCCGATCACATCTCCCCGGAGATTAATATCAACAAAAGACCTCTAGGTGAAGTTGAGTACTGCTCCTATCTTGGTAGCATACTATCAACAGCCCTAATTGCTCGCTTCCGTACAAAGTCGAAAACCTCTGCTCATATAATCCATGAGTTGCAGTTTGCCAATGACAATGCCACACCTGCTCGCCTCGGACTCTTGATGATCTCCAAACGATAGCCACCACTTACAACTCTTATGAACATTTTAGAATGGAAGCTAACGCCGATAAAACTAGGATACTCAACCAAACGTCACCCGATCACATCTCCCCGGAGATTAATATCAACAAAAGACCTCTAGGTGAAGTTGAGTACTGCTCCTATCTTGGTAGCATACTATCAACAGCCCTAACGTTTGCAAAGGATATTGAACACCGCATAAAAGCAGCACATTGAGCCTATAAAAGACTTAACCATCTCGTCTTCAACAACCATATTATATCTAGACTAGAGCTTCGGTAGAGAGTTTGTTAAGCTGCTTTTGACGTTACCACGACGCCAGACACTCATCGACTTTTCACACTGCCTTTTTTCTCAACCCTCGCCTTTCTGCTCGTGTGCTGTTTTAGAACAGCACGTCGTTTTGCTATTCGTTTGTATTGGCAATTGAAGAAAACTCGCGGCTCTACGACGTCACAATCGAGTGTCTCTTTAGTTGTAACCAACCTTGCGCAAAATATTTCACAGCACGCAGAGTTTCTAAATATAATTTACACTTATAACACCAACAGTCAGCAATTCTGTGAACAGAGAACATAAAATACATTTTGGGCAGAAGAAACGCTAAGATATTTGAGAAACTTTTTGTGAAAAGTTTCATGGGAGTGCTTCAGCACCGCAGCACACACAAGCGATCCGCCCTTGGCTGGTAAACATAATTAATTAATTTGCGCTGAAGAAAAAATAGATAAGAACTCATGTAATAATTCATTTAACTTCTTCATGTAAGAAAGGCTAAAACTAGTCCATAACGCACAATATATAATGGTGTGGTTGACCCCCAAACCAACAGAGATAAAGATTTTAGTAGCCTAATGCAAAAATACCTTTAGCTTAATTAGGAAAGTCTGCACGTGGCAAAATACAAACCTCTACCCATATTTTGACTTTTACTTACAATAAAAAAAAGAGGAAAAATAAACAAAGCTTAAATTGACCGGAAAAACATAGGCTACGTTTGTAAATACTTGATTGGTAGCAATGTTTTTTAAAACACGAACTCAGTGACGTATTCCTGGAATTCAACTGCCATATTTTTCACACTTGCATTCGAGTTTTCAAAACAGTAACGTTTCAAATGCATGAACTGGGCAACTTCAGAGACCGGTGACCTACCTTCCTCACAGTCACACCTAATTGCCTACTTTAAAACCAATATTTTTTCAAACCAAGCGAATAAAAACATTTTTTTAAATAATAACAACAACTTTTACTGCAACTTTAATATGCTTGTGGAGCACGTGCCCCTGTGTCCTTAAACACTACGCTATTGTTCATAAGTTATTTTTTTGTCGCATTCAGACATGGGCGTAGTCAGCACAAAATTTCGATGGGGCAAATGAGTATCATTGCACATGTTAATGTACCATTGGCTAGACGTAGCCAAGGGGAGTTGAGAGGGCCTTAACCCAGAAAATTTTGAAAAAATCCTTATAATTGCGCATTCTTATTATTCTGAGAGTACTTTCAGCCTAAATCAATAACTTCCTTGAATGTTTTTCCGACTTTTCCGAATTCGGAATGCGATGTCACAATTGCAAAACTTTATATGGTAAATCACCTATAAAGCTTGGCAGTGTGACGTCAAAACCAACAAACGGTTTATTGAAAAAGCCGTTAGTAGCGAAGGTGTTGTCTAAATTCTAAATACTGCATAAATTTGATCAAAGAAATACATCTTCTTTCAATAAACTTTCCTACAACTTTACAAGTATGTTATTCGCTTACATATGCAAACATATTTTCGGGAGGGGGGGTAAATTTCCGCCTTTGCATCCTTCCGAACGTCGAACCAGGACTCTTATCAATCGGCTATGCAGTTACTGCTTAAAGTTTTCGCACAAATTCTAAATGACATCTGATAAGCAGTGACAATGGAACCTACACACCAGCAAACACTTAAGCCTACCACAATCCCCACATGTTAGTCAGAAACTGGGATTTCCAACTGGGCTACGTTAAAGTGCCTCTGACAGGAAAATAAATTCGCTAAATTTACCTAAGATACCAAAAAGATGACACTAACAAACTTTTCTGACCAGCAAATCGTAAAAAATATCAACAGGCTACTAAGTTACACGCTTGCAAACTTTCGTTGACATCGGCGAATCTAGCACTCATTCAATTGCGAAAATAAAAACGGCAACACCGCTGTGACGTCACAGTAAGCGGGAAGGATACATTCTTTCTCTGTGATGACTTGGTAAAGTATGGTACGGCTACTGCAAAGCGTGAATGTGTGGGGCTCTGTTGATCTAAAGCATGCGCAAATTAAGAATTACCGAAATGAAAAAGTGAACTTATTACTACTATCAGGTTTCGATCAAATAGGTTGAGTTTACTTTTATCAAACAGCATCTCAATTCAATTGAAATTGCAGTTTCATAGGGCTACAACTTTCATACTTTTTTATTTGTCCTAATCTGGCTATAGCCATTTGCAGTGTAACAACGGTATTTCACAAACAGCATCTTTGATTTATGGTTAAGGCAATGCCTACAAATTGCTGTTTATGTGACATTGTCAGTGACAAAGACCGTGTGCTTTCTTTTCCCACTTTCCCACAAAACAAGGTACTGAGAAGAAAATGATCAAAGTTTTCTTCAAGTGTTCGAAAATGGGATGGGCCATACAAAACTAGTCGTATATGTTCACTTCCCCGAAGATGATTTTGTTAATACCACTCAAGTAAAAATGCCTACAGGCATGAGTTGGAGTGTATACTACAAGGTGATGCTCTCAGAAGCAACAATCGGATTGTGATGCCGTCATGCATTGTTTGGCGAATCCGAAACAATTTTCCAGATCCAGATGGCCGTTACACAGGATTTCAATGGCCAACTGAAGGCACATTATGAGAGAGAGAAAGAACTTTTATTTATTTTTGAATAGTGATGATGAATTAAATATGAATGATGATTCGTACGATTTCTTCATTTTTCACTTAAAGTATACTTTAGGTTTTGTAGGAACGTATCCAGTACAGTTTTATTAAACTGCAAAAAACAATAAATCTTCGAAAAAAGCAACCGCTTGTACCAACTCCGACCAAACTGTGATCCACCAATTACATCTAGGAAGCGTTGGTTTCATCCGTTGCTAACAACGTCCACTTAGGATGACGTAATACCACCAAAGTCGTCCCAGAGCAGTGAAATATGGAGTTTCGCCTGTGGTGGCGCTGCGGAGCAGTCGTTTGATTAAATTACGCCCTACCCAGTCGAGCTACGAGGTTAAGATTAAAAAGTTCGCTAAGTGTAATTCTGCGCTAGGAAATGCTTTAAAAAGTTACTATACTTGGATCCCACCTGTCAGGGGCACTTTAACTGCCTAAACCCAAAACAACGTTGCGTTAAGAAAAAGTCATGCCAAATGTGTTTCCATTTCCAAGCAGAGATGCTACTTTGGTTGATAGTTGCCCAAACTTGCCCATTTAAAAAATCGCCCAAAATTTGAGGTTAGACAAAATTAGTCCAAAACAATTTGTAATCAACCCATCCTAATTGTTGGAAACTTACTTAATCTAAAAAAATACAGGTTTGAAAGTGCTTTGACTAAGCTTTTGATACCAAAAAAAAAATCGCTAATAAAAACTAGGCTACGTCTGAGGGATATAGTCCCACGTATCGAGTGACAAATCTTGTGATTTCTTTTCAGTTGTAAGTTGTGCATGTAAGCTACATTTTTAAACAATACTATGCTTTGATGAATTTGATTGAGATGACAAACATTAGTTTAAATTAATTTTGGAAGAACTTTCACTGTGCAAGGCTTGGGCTACCACCCACCATTGTAAAACAACATTTCCCGAAAAGTGTGTAAACAACATCTGGCGACACTAACACAAAAATTTAACACATCCTGTTCTTGGCAGGTAGGGGAAAACCTCCTACAGTGCCCATATTCAAATTTTACCCACAATGCATCATCAATTGCGCGCCCGAATTCATTTTGAGGTGTCCACGTGCCCAATGATTTCTCGCATGTAACGTGAAGATGCAATGTGAAGTACTTGGCAAGTGATAACAAAAATCCTTTTTTTAGGAAAATAGAAACCTTTTTTTGGAAGAAAGGAAAGTGTGCATGTGACTTCATTGCTCATGTTACAGTATTGTCAGTTACACTGTGGATAGTTAGTTAATGTAGGCAAGCTTTGATACTGCTTACTGCTTGTAATAATGTAGTTTATAAATATTGCAGCACATTTTGTCCAAAATGGCGACGGCCCCAACAGTGCCCATCAGTGACAGAGCCTACAGTGCCCAGGGGTGGGCACTGTTGGATCTATATATTTTTTATTGATAATAAGCAACAATCTTCAGATAGGTTTACTTTTATTGGTTTTGTCCAGACAATAAGTTAATAATCTTCTATACCATATTTTCAAAATGTCCAGCAGCCTACAAAGAAGCTTGTTAGACATCCAGAAAATGTCATAAAGAAAGCATGCATGGAGGTGATTGTAAAAGGAAGATCAAAAAAATTTGTATCTGAGGAGTGCAGCATTTCTCGTAGAACAATTCGGCGTTATTTAGCTAAGTGTAAACGAGATCTAGAGAATATTACCATGAATAATTTCAATCATAACTACTCCGTAAACAGAATTTTCAATGACCAAGAAGAACAGAAACTTTGTGACTATCTAATAGAGTTTGCAAAGCACCATTTTAGTTTTTCAATAAGAACGTTAGAAAATTGGCATACGAACTTGCTACGTATACAAAAAAGGACAAAAAAATACCGGAAGCGTGGAAGGCAAATAACATGGCTGGAAAAAAATGGTTAGAAAGTTTTTTTATTTCTTCAGCTGCTTCTTTTGTTGTTGATTAGTGTTGTTCATTTTAAGTTATATGGCTTGAATTCAACATTTTTGTGTGGTGATTGCTGCAGCCAGCATATTGCAACACAAGATAAGTAGGATATGACCTTTTAAGCATTACAATAATGTGATGCTTTGTAAAGTGGGCACTGTAGGTACTCCCCATGGGCATTGTATGGGACCAATACCCTACAGTGCCCACTTTTAAAAGCAAGTTTTTAAAGGGCTATCGAACAAAAATTAGTAATCCCAGAACTTAGACAAATAGGCCAAGAAATGTAGAAAACCTCAAACTATAGAATAAAAATCAAAATTTCAATGTTTTTCTGCAACTTTTTTCAAAATTTATGAAAATGTAAAAAAACTGGGCGCTGTAGGAAGTTCTCACCTAGTTGGATATCCCGGAATTCAAGAAATCCCTGGTAAGGAAAAGAACAGTGTTTTGTGTTGTTACTGACTTGAGGTATGATTTTGTGGCATCAGATTGACAACCGCGAAAGCAATTTCATCAATAAGAAGCTGCATTGGAAATGAAACCTAACCAAGATAGAAGCTTTCTACTATTCTAAAGCTACACGAGATCGTTGCAAGTTAATTTACTAAATGTCAATGAATTATTGGGACAGAAGTCGTAGAAGAAATCTGTCGATGCGGTGTGAAGTTGATCCTCAGTCATAATTGGAGCGTAATCAAACGTCCAAAGCGCTTGCCGGCAGGATTCTTGAATAGCAGACACCGTGCGGATATTTAACTCCAACGTCCATTTGCGCCAATTGGCGCTGGAGTTGCGCGTAGTCGTGTATGGGTCATTTTGAATAATAGTTTTCCAATTTTTCTCATTTCCTATTTTGTTTTTTGAAGCAGAGATTGGTTTCAATATAGTTCGCATAAAACGTCTTTTCTTTGTGGATTTCTTCCTTTGATATCTTTTCTTTTGTTTCATAACTTTTCCGAAAATAGCGTATGCTCTGGCGTCGCCAAGTCTCATAAGACTTCCCTAAAAGACAGAAAAAATGTAGCCGATGTAAAATAAAAAACAATGCATTCTCAAGTAAATAAAATCCGGAGGCGTATATTCCACTTCCAGGTGTTCAAGATGTTCACTGAACACCTGTCACTACCAATGCAACATTTTTTATTTTAAATTTGCAGACTTTTATGATCGTTTAAACTACTTTTATTTAAATCAGTTTGCTTGCCCTTTTAAAACCCTTATGAATTTATTCTTTACGGCTGACTACCTTCATGTGCTCGCTTCAAACATTTTGAGTGGAATTTCTATCTTTCTTTTAACTCCTAATATCGTATTTGCAATACAGTAGATTGAGTTTCGCTTTTAGCAGCATAATCGTTGCTTACTTCACAGTGTAGATATTAACGACCTGTTTTAGCCTGATGCTGCGAGTTTGCTGTGGTAATAGCGAATTGCACTTGCTTTTGGAACACAGTTTCCTATAGTTATCTGCTGCGACGAATGGTGTTGAAGTCGGTAGGCACTTTAACGTATTCCACTTTCCAAAAACAATGACGCAATCATGCGTGACATAGTCTACGATTCCTTGCGAATCAGCTGATTGCAGTCATTCAAGAAATGAACCCCTTTTTGAAGGGTTCCCCGACGTGGAAAAATGTGATTTTGTGTTATTATTATTTCTCAGCCTTTGAAGTTTCTGCAAAATGACTCCTTTTTCTTTCAAGGTTAATTTTTAATCACAATGTGGCGACTGAGCTTGGCGTAAAGGCTTTAGCAACAGCGTGAATGATTTTCAAGTTACCTTGTAAATTTTTTCGGGCCCACGGCGCGAAAAAACTTTTTGCACAGAGGCCCCCCGATCTAAAAGTGCCCCGGGCCCCCATCAGTTAAACTTGCCCCTGGGAGTATAGTCTTCTTGGTACTTGTGGGTAGCGTCGAGTCGAAGTGTAGCAGTAGTTTTGTATTTGCTTTTTCTTGGTAGAACTCGTGGTGGATTGTGTCGTCTTTGTCGATCTTTATGGTGAAGTCCAGTGGTGAGATGGCGTTGTCTGCCGCAGCCTAATTTCAAAGTTAATGGCCGAGTGCGCTTGATTGAGGGCATTTTGGATGGCTAAGGCTTCTCTATTGTTGACTGTCAGCAAGAATGTGTCGACAACGTCTGGTCTGTAGAGGATGAGGTTTGTTTGGCTCCGCAGTGTCTGCTTTTCAAGGATGTTCATGAAGAGGATGACAAGGATTCCAGATACGACGTTTCCCATTGGTAGACCGTCAACTTGGCTATAAAACTCCTTCTTGAATATGACATTGTTCTGAAAGATAATCTGGAGAAAGGAACCGATATCTTCAGGGTGGAACGGGCTGCAGAGTTGTGTTCTTCCTATCGATAGTTTTTGGATCACGTTATTGGTCGCTTCCTTAGGGGGGACGGAGGTGTACGTACATTGCTGTCACGTCCAGGCTGAAGGAAAAGTTGAATTTTCTCTGGGTGTCTCGTGTCATGTCTGACGAATCTTGATGCCAGGTGCTTTGTGAGTCTTGATCAGGTGGTAAAATCGTGGCCACCTTGAGTTGGTGATGTAACATCTGGTCACGTGATGTGGTAGTTGAGCTCTGGTGGCTATAGTCCTCCACGTTCTGTTAAGCTTTCGTTCTATGGTTTGCACTTTTGTGATCCTTGAAGTTTTGTATACTTTTGGGTCGCTCAGGAGTTGTTGGGCCGCTGCATCGCAGCGTTCTGTTTCGAGGTTGCAAAATTTACCGCCCTTGTTGCTGGGGAGATAGGTCATGTCGTTTGCTTTTAAGCTTTTGATGGTCGAGAAATCCTTCTTTGAGAAGCTACTACGGAAAGATGTTTTCAGAATGTCTTGGAGCTTGATTGGCGCAATTCGCAGCTTGTGTTCTAGGTCTTCACTCGCTTGCGATGGTTTGTGAAGGTCGTCGTTGCGAGGAAACCGCAGTATTCTTGTCGATGAATTGTCGTCATCATTGGTAGATCGGTGCTTATTTGCGATGTATTCGCTCCACCGGGCTTGGTATGCCAGTTTGCAAACGAACGATGTTATGTTCAGTATAGTTTGTTCGTCTGGCTGCTTCTTGATGGCAAATTTCGGTCCTTTATTGAGCAGGGCTCGTTCTTGGTCGTTGAGGGAATTTGATAGCTCAGTGATAGAAGGTGTCCCTTGATTGTTTGTCGTGGTCATGTTATGTGGCTAGTTCCTTGGTAGTATCTGATTTGATCTGTTTTTGTTACGGCTTTTCCTGTTATGGAACGTTAGCCTGGCAATATGTTAGACTTGGTGCTGTTGGCATGTTGAAGTAAGTTTTAACCTGTGATTAACGAAAGTTTGATAGGCTACCAGGGATGAAGGAACCTCGTGGGCCTGGGCCCACCTACTTTATTTTCTGGGTGGGCCTGGCCCACCCACTTTTGAAAGCCAAATTTCTTTGAAAAGGTAGTGAAAACGGAAAATTAGAGAAGGAGTTCCAAAAAAAAGCTCTTCACTCATTTGATACACACTAGTTTGATTACACAGGCCAACAAAACAATTTTGACACAAAAGGTGAGAGTCATTTTAGAGTATTTCAGGGCCCCTGATTCCAAAAATGCACTTCGTTTTTTCGAATTTTCGAAACTACCAGGAATTGAATTTCGAACTATTACATTCTTCCGTAACAAGGATAAAATTTTAAGCAGCTACTTTATTTATATAAATGGCCTTCGTACCTTGATGGGTGTTGCTCAGTAGGCCTATAGTAAGCCTACCATAATAAAGAATTACGTTTGTTCATCGATGGCTTTGTTTTGCTTATTCGTCTAGTTTGTTAAGCAAAACAATGTACCGTATGTATTTTATTTGTACTTAGTAGCTTAGTTAGTAAGTCTGATATTGTTGAAGTCAACAAATATATTAAGGTGATTGGTTTCAAATGGCGTTTATAAAACTCAGAAATGTGCCTAGGATTACTTTCAGTTTTGTCTATGTAATAAACGACACGATGTTAAATCTATAGGGGCTCAAAATTGCAAAAAAATGTTTTTGCTGTAGGCTATCTTAAAAACTAGAGCCAATTAAAAAAAAAGTGCATTTTCGGAATCAAGGGCCTCGAAATACCCTACAATGACTTTCACATGCGTGTCTTTAAAAAAAAAAAAAATTTTGTTTGCTGTGTTATCTTTGATAGCTCAATGATAAAATCTAATTTTCAAACTTTTCTGTTGAGCCCACTGTTGATGGAAAGCACGTGTGGGTGTGGCGTGTGGTTGCGTGTGATTGGTGGAGTAATCTATAAATCAATCTAATTGTTCTCCGAGGTTAAAACAATGATATCATTACATACTATGCAGTGCATGCACGTAGGCCTACTGTATAATGCTGCAGATTATTTCTCCCAGTTGGTATTATAACTGTGTGTGTATATTGCCTTTTTATTTGTGTGTAGCCTATATCGCCATATTTTGTACAGCGCTATAGAGCAATTTTGTAATTTGTTTGGCCAAATCGGACCCAAAAACCGAAATTTTTTGCTGGTTGGCACAAAAGGCAATCATGAAAACACAATGTATGAACGATTTAAAGGATTAGGAATGCAACAATGTTATGGGGGGTCTGGGGGGCGAAGCCCCCCAGAAGTTTGATTAACTTTGACTGCTACGCCTTTGGGCCCACCTACTTTTAAAATGGTTCCTCCATCCCTGTAGGCTACCATGTGGCGTATAAAGTAATGCAAATGCTGTAATGCTGTTCTGGACTGAGATTTAATTAATTATTATCAAAATACAACTTTAAATTGTACAAATTAGTTATTTTTGTCATAAAATTATGAGTTGAGTAGTACCGGTAGCTTAACTGTATTTTTAAAAACAGTTGTGCCAGACCATTTTTACATTATTTATACTAAAATTCGTATCATCAAAACTACTTCACTTCCATAGAGTTATTTTTTGTACAAATTGTTACAATGATAATCTATCTCCTTAATTTGCTTTTTTAATATATACAATTTTTTCGCATTTTCATCACTTTGGTGAAATAATAATTGCATTTAAATCGCCAAAAATTTATTCCACTTGTAACTTTTGAAAAACCTGTGGAAGTTGAAACTGGAATTGATTGATCAAAGTTTATTTGAACAGAAGTAGTATATGTTCGTATTTTATTGAATTTCTTTTGTTTGTTGTAAAATTTAGATTTAAAATTTTTCATACATTTTAGCCTATACGCCCTCTTGATTTTTAAAATATAGCCCCAGTTCTTTTGCCATCTGTTACAATTACAGACAAATAAATAGTTTGTGACGAAACAGTTACTTTGAGAAATATGTCAACTATGTGGTGTAGGTGTTGCCAAATGTGATCGAAGATTGGGCTTTCAGGCAGAATTGCATCGGACCAAATAAACTTACTAATTTGGTGGGCTTTATAAGTGGGAACTAATGCAAAGTAATTGTGTAGCCTAGGTTTGAATCTCATTGAAAAAATATGAACTCCCAGCCAAAGCGGTCACGCTACGCCACTGATGAAATCTAGGAATTACTATTATATCCACCAGTGGCACGCGCCAGTAACAGTGTCCAAGAGTTCTCAAGATAAAAAGTGACAACACAAAATGCAGGAAAAAAATTACTAAGAACTAACGGTTCACCTCGCTGTTGGTTTCGATCCATCGCTTCATCGCCGGTGTAGAACTCAGGCCGACAAACCGGTAGATTTGATCTGCCATTTCGAGTGGGTTCAAACAAACATCTTCATATCTGGAAAATATTTCTTCATTGACTGTTGCAAAATTGAGGAAGCAAAAGGACTTTATTTTTTGTAGCACGAAAGTCCAATTAATGGTATAATCAACCTACCAAGCATTTCTATGCGTTTTCTATAGTGTGGACTGTGGATGTTTAGCTTTCACAAAAAAAGTCAAGAAAATTAAACAAGCCGAGAAAAACTTTCTTCATTTATTACACCAGTAATTTTTAAATTTTGACTCATTTTTTTCAGGGCATTGCACCTTAACCAAAGTTACACTAAGAGGATGGAAAATTTAACTTGGCATTGAAATCGTAGCAAAAAATGTGACAAGACTGTTTTTTTTCCCTGAGCCCGTCCACGGGGGACCAGATTTTTTTTTCATTTTTTACTTGCTTCATCGTGATTCAAATGAAAAGTCACTTTCAATCAGCACAAAATAATTAAACTACACAACCACTGCCGTCTGAGCACCATCTTGCTCCTCCCAAGAAATTTGCTAGTGGGCACCTATATGTTTGAATTATACGACGTTTAATTGAACTTTTTACTTGTTCATTTATGTTATGTATGAATATTTTTTGCGTGAAAAAAAGGTAAACCCATTGACGATTAACTACTGTACTCAGTTTTATAAGTCTGTATTACTCTCATCTTTTTTCAACAAACAGTCATGTTTTCTTCAGCAACGTGTTTCAGGTTCCAGTGCGGTGTGCCAACACGGTGATTTCAGAAGAAAACTTAGGCTTAATGAAAAAAATGAGTTTTAAAGCCTGCATTCGCAACATCCCTGAACCGCAGAAGCAAAAACAAGAGAAAGGGAGTGAAACAAAGGATTGCTTTAAAAAAAACAAGAAACAGATAGAGCTTTAAATGAACATATTAACTCTAAAAACGCAGAATTGTGCCGCTTTCTTCCGGTTTCGGGGTATGTAGAAAGATTCTGCGGCCTGAAATCATCCAGAGTCAAAAAATACCATGAACCTTTCTTTGCAACGCTACTGGCGGTCAATATGTCCATTGTCCAACATCTTCAGCAATATCAGTCGTTCATTTCACGAACGTCTAATATTGCAGACTTCACTTCTCTTGTATAAGCTATAAGAGCAGGGTTCGATCCTAGCACTGGTCCTCTGGCCAATGTCTAGTGCGAGTTCCCCGCGGACCAGTACGAATCGTTTCGCACTGGTCCGACTGTCCAGTGCGACAATATCATCATATTATGTCGTTTGATCGTTTAGAGTGCGTGGTTCTCTTTTGCGCTTCTCTTCAAACAACAAAACACGTGATCCGTGCGTGTTAAACCGTAAGAAAAAGGCAATCGCAAGATCACATGTTAAATCGTAAGAAAAAAGCAATCCCATGAGTCAAGGCTCCGGGCTGACCACGTAACTG
Organism: Aplidium turbinatum; assembly: GCF_918807975.1. Taxonomy (NCBI): domain Eukaryota; kingdom Metazoa; phylum Chordata; class Ascidiacea; order Aplousobranchia; family Polyclinidae; genus Aplidium; species Aplidium turbinatum. The sequence continues at coordinate 25,897,199 of NC_137475.1, read as the reverse complement.
ATCTTCTGACCATCCAGCTACAGTCAGCAGAAATAAAAGATTTCGACCCCAAACCTGCCATACATCCATGGCTGGCAAACGATTTATCTGTGAGGTCAAGAAGGCCCGACACTGGCTATGTGTTTACAAGGTCAGACAAACACACATCGGATTCCGATTATGACCCCGTGATCGTCCCGTCATCAGATTCCGATTATGACCCATCATCGGATTCAGAAATTGAAGAAGAGCCCCAAGTAAATTGAAGACTCAACACAGATTGAATGTCTTGCCTCCATAAACTGTTGTTACTGATATTGCCACCATTCATTATTGTCGTTTTAAGGTGGTTTTCTCTGGGTTGGCCTCGTGCTTCCCACGACAATCTTGTTTTTATCAGTAAATGGGACGGACCAGTGCGATCTCGTGCGAACCAGTGCAAATAGTGAGCCACTGGTCCGGTTGGTCAGTGCGAAAACAAATTAAGGTCAAACCCTGTAAGAGGTATACAATTTGTAATTCAGAAAAAAGTTGCCCTTCTAATATGGCGGATATGCCAAAAATGAATCCAGTTTAGTAATTCCCGACCTAAAATCTCTATATGGCAGAGGAAGATCGAGTGTATCTTTTTAAAATCCGGTCGAGAGGCATGTGTAGTGTTAGGTTGGAGAGAAAAGAGGAGGATTATGATCGTTAGAGAAAATTAATTTAAAGCGCAAAGTCTCTTCGTCTTACCTATCTCTTTGTCCGACCCTATATTGAAGCTAAATTCTTAAAGCATTGACTTGTGCTAGTTTTCACTGATATTGTACTTTTGTCCTTGTTTACCACCTTCTCTACGTTCGTGCTGTAAAGTGTAAAATACCACATTTAAGCTGCGCACTTCTACAACTCCAATTTCAAATTTCTTTTTTTTCCAAACCTCAACGCTGCATCTTCTGTGCAATTACCGCAAAAGCACTAACGCGGCCGTACAAAGCTAAATTTGATTGAACATTTACTAATGTAGATGACGACGACCATGCCAAGCTATGGAAAATGCAAGAAGTATTTCAAAATGGAATACAGAAAGTAACTAAATGTTTCATATGAGGAAACAACCGAAGGAACCGAATGGAAATAATTATTATTAGACCATTGTGAGCTGCTCCTCTACAAGGCTGCACTGATTGCTTTAAAAGCGCTAACGAGCAACGCATATCTGCGATGAATACAGCGCTAGCCTATGTAAAAACACTTACATTATTATTACTTTTTTACTTATTACAAAAAATACTACAAAAAGTGCTCAAAGCCCAGCAGAGCAAATTATATCAAATTTAGATATTACTTTCTAAAACCTCTACAGCCTGCTTCACCCTAAAAGAGGGATCATCACATCAGGTCTTTATTCGAATATGTAGAATCTTATAAATTTTATCATTATTATAGGAGGAAAAGCTACTACGACATCATTTTTCCTCCAATAAGGAGTATTGCAACTTAAGTCAATTATGTTTCAATATTTAAAAGTTTTGAAAGCAAAGGAAATGTAACAAAAAGGAATGGAAAAGTTCTGAGTATCCAATGGGAGACATATATAGTCAGCATTATATGGGAAAAATCCTATTTTGATGTTACAAATATTATTTAAAAGCCCACCATACCTGACTACCTTGTATCTATCTTTCAACCAGTTATCTTTCTCGTTCACTGCCACTTTCCAGCTATTTACAGTTTCATTGCACGTCAACGCAACACTTTTCAAAAGGTTTCCGATACCAAGATTTTCCCTTGAATTGTAAATTCCTCGTGGGTCCCTAATAAGATGGATAATCTAAAAATCGAAAAAAAGCAACATCAATTTGAAAGGACGAGGGCTTCTTCATTTTCACCTCGTGGATAGCCTCCGTTATTTTTGAACAGACCAAGAATGCAAATGAATGTGACCAGCACAGGCTCGTACAAAATTCTTGTGGATACCGGTATAATCAAAAGTGGGAAAACCTAACTAGAAAAGGCGATCAGGTACTAAAACACTTTCTCTAATGGGCGATCTACCTAATACAGCTAAGCAATCACAAAGAAAATAAATCAATATTTTTTTTCCTAAAATTTAAACCTTTAATCGTTTGGCTAGGCTAACATTCACAACAGTATTTCAATTAAATTTTATAATTTATGTTGCGGGACCAGCACAACTGACTCGAAACGAAAAAATTGCAATATAAATTGATAGCCGTACAACTGGCCCGAAACAAACGAAAAATTAGATTTTAAATTAAAAGTCAATAGATGTTGAAAACCTCTATTTTTCACAGGTTTTGGTAAATCAGTGGATAGGCCAAATACCTACAGAAAAATGCCACTATTAAATACTAAAAATGGCCTAGTCCGTGCATGTAATGGTGAACAGTTGAATAATTTGGTAAGGATTGAAATGCTGTGTCAGTGAAATTTAGGACAAATGCTTTTATTACTAGACAACCACATCTACTGTAATATCAAAAGCGGGAAAAGCTAACTGGAAAAGGAGATCTGGTACTAAGACACTTCCTCGAATGGGCGTGGGCGATCTACCTAATACAGAAGTAATCATTAAGAAAACAAATGGATAATTTTTTCCTCCACTTTAGACTTTGAAAAAAAACTATAGCCTAACTATAGATATGGTTTTCCAGTTATACCAATCTTTGTCACCAGTTTCTGATTTTCTGTCGCATTGATTGCTAAACTTTTGCATAATGCGGATTTAGCATGATGATGTAGAAGTAGATTGTAGCCAGTGATGGGCATTATCGGCGATAATTTATTGGCGATAATTATCGGCGATAAATTTTTATCGCTTATCGTTATCGCTCAATTATTTTTTCAATTATCGTTATCGCCAAAGGCAATATTTGATTATCGCCGATAATTAATCGCCGATAAATTTTATTTCGGATCAACGCACAAGTGGAAAGACCATAAAAAGTAATGTTTTTACTAGCCACCTAGTTAATGAAACTAAAATTAAAACCAGTTCTTCTTCAGTGCCTGAAGTGTATGTGCACAGGTCGTTGTCAAGGGAGGGGGCACGTCCCCTGCAGCGACGGCCCTGACAACACAATAATTTTTAGAGTTGCAAATTGCAATGCAATGAAATGCATGCAACAAGTCTCTTGTTGACCAAGAACATATCACAATTATTTTTTTCCTAATTGTGTTTGTACTTTTTGAGAAAAAGAACATATCACAATTATTTTTTTCCTAATTGTGTTTGTACTTTTTGAGAAAAAAAACGTCCTATATATAAGACGATAGGCAAATCCGTTATTAAATTTCACAAGTTTCTTGTGCGTAATGCTTAAGCGTTATTACATTTTACTTATCGCTCAAAGTGATAAATGGGAAATGTCTTGTTCATGTCTTGTCATGTCATTATTGTCATCGAGCATTTTATTGAAATGAAAGTTCAAAAAATATGAAGATGAAAATTAGCAAAGTAACACAATATCACTGAAACAAGTCATTGCGGAATATGATATTGCTTGAAGCATTTGACATGCAGAGTTGCAGACCGACATCACATTTTTTGCATCTTGTACAGTAGTAGTTTTTGCATGACCATAGGCGCATCGAGTTGCGTGGTAAAATTATGCTAAATACAGTATAACCTTTCTCATTTACCTATGCGACCTAGCTTACCTCAATCAAATATTTTTATTCCCACTAATACAGTGCCTATATTGTAATTCTTATCTCAACAACTCAGCGTTCTGCCATTGCTTTAATGAAGGTGTTCACAAAGAAAACAAAAAAAATTATCTGAAATTATCAGTAAATTACGATAATTATGTTATTGTTTTTAAACAAACACGACTAATTTGACAAGCTTGATGGATTTCACAGTAACGTTTAAGATTACTGATAAATTTTCAAGCATTTTGCGTTTTTTGGAATTTTTTTTAATTATTGCTGACTTTGCTGTAAACAGCCCTTTAAGCAGAAAGCAAAATACAAAGTTTGGAATTTTTTATGGTATTTTCATTTGATTTAATTATTTTTCCTACTGCACGTAAGCGGCAGTGTAACTCAATTGATAAAAGCATCCAACTGGTATCTGAAGGTATAATTATAGGCACGGCGATTACCTCAGTGGTTTGATTCTGGATCAAGAGGTTGAAGATTCGATACCTACTGCCGCTGTTGCGATTCTATTCATGCAAAACTTATATACAAAAAGTTTTGTCCCTTTACAGTAGGCTATATTATGTTCGATTTTTCGTCATGTTGATGAAAACAGTTCGTGCTGCATGGGATGGGGCAGCGCTAATCAAGAAAAAAATTTATCGATATCGGACATTATCGGCGATAATTTATCGCTTATCGTTTAACTTTTTTTTGATTTTTTGTTTATCGTTATCGCTTGAGGCATTTTTCGTTTATCGATTATTATCGTTATCGCTTAACTGAAAAATGAGTTATCGCGCCCAACACTGATTGTAGCAGAAGTGCTTGTTCTAGATTTTACCGACATAGCATTTCAATCATCATTGTGCATGAACATGGCCATTTTTAGTATTTAATAGATGCATTTTTCTGTATTTGGTCTATCCACTGATTTTACCAAAACTATGATGTTACCGACGACGGCCAAAACTATAAAGAAAAGAAAAGGAAGTTTTGAACATTACTCAGCAAGTCCTAAAGAACAAAAATCGGTTTTGCAACATCAATTATAAAATTTTATTGAAATCCTGTTGTGAACGTTAGCCTAGGAAAAATAAGAAAACAAAGTATTGATTTGTTTCCTTGTTGGATATACGGTGACTTTCTTATCGCCGCTGCTATGCCAGGCCAAGGTTGTCACAATCAATATTCGAAGCCTCACGACAGGCTACATTATGTCTTGACCGAGAGTATTGTTTTAATTGTAAAATTCTTATACGACATGTTATTATCGGTTACTGTCCTATAGTGACCTTTGATTGCGAAATCCTTATATGTAACGTTGCCTATTTCTAGAAGTTTCAGCGTACGTGCAAGTCTGGAAGCTTGCCAACTTGCTTCTCAGGATTTGCCAGGTATTGGTTGTTATGACGTCACAAAGACGTTTATGCGTCACAGTGAAACTTGACCAAAACAATGAGTTCTTATGATGTAACATTATCATACCTTCTCGAAGTTACTAGTAGACCAAACAAACCTGCTATAAATAGTGGCGTAATTTGCTTAAGATATTGTAGTTGTAGTTAGAATTATAGAAGTAGAGAGTATAGTGATATGATTGCTGATTGAGAGATCATTTTTTTAAATGGCAAAAAAAATTGAAAGTTGAAGTTATTGAATACGAGTAGATGAGATTTGGTGCTATTATAAATTGTGATCAAGATTAGAGTTATATGAGAAGCTTTTTTTACAAGCGTTGGAATCTATTGCTGTTCACTGTTACTTTGATTATTTGTTGGAAGTGTTGAGCCATTCGTTAAAGTCATGGCTTACTATATTACAGGCCTTCCAGACGCGCAGTGCCACCTAAAAACTGGAGGCGAGTGTTTTAAAACCACATTTAACGTGTAATTGGTACAGACCAATCATTTTACCGTTTTGCAACCATTTTTACATTTCTGACTGTCGAACCTACTACTTCTACACAGAATATATGTTGCTAGATATTGAAACAACATAAAACAACTGATTTTGCTATAGGTTGTGTAATGCTTAGAAAGCATGCAAAATTGCGATTTAACCAAATGTCAACAAAAGAAACTTAAAGTTTATCAACATGAAAATGTATGCATTACACTCAATTCAACAATATTCATAAACAAATATGCAGTTATATGCTGTGAGCTTTGAGTTTTCAATTGAGTTTTACATTACCAATTAATAAATTGTCACTTCTGGCAATATACGAAAGTCACATGCTAGCACAGTGATTCTCAACCTTTTTTCTTTTTTGGCCCATTTTTACCAAGCAGAAGTTTCTGTGACCCACTATCCTGTTCACACTGTTGTAGTAGCTTAAAATCAAGGTTCGTATATGGTGCAATACAAGGCATTGATTGCAACACGCCACCGAATCTATAATTAGAACAAAAATTGCCACTCTGTAGTAAAGAAACAACAGCATCAGTCATTGTTACCACTATCAAAACTACTAAACTAACGCACAAGTGTAAAATTAACTGCAGTGAAACAAATGAAACTAAAATTTTCAATGAATCTAGAATTTTTTAAATAGTTCTGCGGCCCATCTCAAAATGTTTCCATGGCTGAGAACCGCTGTGCTAGCACAATGAAACAATAAAACATATGAGGCCCTACGTTGTGGAAGTCAGACAAATTAGCATCAGTTCTGTAGTTTCAAAACTTTTAGCTTTGCCTCCTTGTTGCTACGAGGTGTGTACAAGCGCGAATGATTGTTAAACAAAATATTGCACAGGGTTGCAGCATGCTGTTTACTTGCACACAGGCATAAAAATCTGAGATTTTCAGCAAAAGTTTTCTACCTATGCACTTCAGAAAAAGTTTGGCAAACTGCGCCAGGGCTCAGGTGGTGCATATTTTGTTACTGCACAGCAAGTGCTTGAAAAAGTTGATATTTACAAAACCAAACTTCTTCTTGGCATAGACAAAAACCTGTTAAAAAGTGCTAATGCTGGTTGTCACTCTTGCTTGAAATGTGATTTTTCTATGTCAGAAAACGTTTGCACAGTCTTTGAACATTTGGACAAATTAGAGGGCTCACTGCCTACAGATGTAAGATGACATTGTTGTATATTGCTGGTTATGTTGTGTGAAACAGTAATTTTGATGTTGATGACACCGGTTTTTATTACAAAAAGTACGGTGAATACATGAAAAAAATAAATCGTGGGGGATTGACAATTCCTGGCGATAACGTCTGCCAGTGGGTGTTTTACAGCTACATACTTTTTCGAGAAGTGGCAAATGTAACTTGCCGTAAATCTCTATGTGTTCTTTTGCTTTGTGCAAGTAAACAGCATGCTACAAACTGTGCAATATTTTGTTTAACAATCATTCGCGCTTGTACACACCTCGTAGCAACAAGGAGGCAAAGCTAAAAGTTTTGAAACTACAGAACTGATGCTAATTTGTCTGACTTCCACAACGTAGGGCCTCATATGTTTTATTGTTTTGATTGTGCTAGCACAGCGGTTCTCAGCCATGGAAACATTTTGAGATGGGCCGCAGAACTATTTAAAAAATTCTAGATTCATTGAAAATTTTAGTTTCATTTGTTTCACTGCAGTTAATTTTACACTTGTGCGTTAGTTTAGTAGTTTTGATAGTGGTAACAATGACTGATGCTGTTGTTTCTTTACTACAGAGTGGCAATTTTTGTTCTAATTATAGATTCGGTGGCGTGTTGCAATCAATGCCTTGTATTGCACCATATACGAACCTTGATTTTAAACTACTACAACAGTGTGAACAGGATAGCGGGTCACAGAAACTTCTGCTTGGTAAAAATGGGCCACAAAAGAAAAAAGGTTGAGAATCACTGTGCTAGCATGTGGCTTTCGTATATTGCCAGAAGTGACAATTTATTAATTGGTAATGTAAAACTCAATTGAAAACTCAACGCTCACAGCATATAACTGCATATTTGTTTATTTTGTTTATGAATATTGTTGAATTGAGTGTAATGCATACATTTTCATGTTGATAAACTTTAAGTTTCTTTTGTTGACATTTGGTTAAATCGCAATTTTGCATGCTTTCTAAGCATTACACAACCTATAGCAAAATCAGTTGTTTTATGTTGTTTCAATATCTAGCAACATTTATTCTGTGTAGAAGTAGTAGGTTCGACAGTCAGAAATGTAAAAATGGTTGCAAAACGGTAAAATGATTGGTCTGTACCAATTACACGTTAAATGTGGTTTTAAAACACTCGCCTCCAGTTTTTAGGTGGCACTGCGCGTCTGGGAGGCCTGTAATATAGTAAGCCATGGTTAAAGTCCTTCAAGAATTTTTATTTATCATCTCACTTGTAGAGCTATTCGACCATTTAATTGACTGCTTTTTGTTGATATCCCATTAAACTAAGTTATTCATCCTTTCCTTTCTCGGTAAGAGATAAAAAAAATCGTGACAAAGGTTAAAATCATCACATGGCAATTCTTGTGGAAATGATTATATATCTTACCATGGCCACCTAAAGATACGGCCTGATTTGTCACATTTTGCAGAAATTTCCAGATTTTTCTAACTTTGGGCGAACGTTTAAATAAATATTTCTAAAAATTAGATTTTTACGCTTTCTTTATTCTTTTCCCCAGATGACACAATAGGTTTCAACATCCTCATATGTTGAAAAACAAAGAAAATTTGATTTCGACGATTTTAGTCAGACTGTTAATTTTCAATAACACTTACTTTTTCTCATTTGCTACTGCTTCCCCAAAGCAACAAAAAAGTTTTATGTCATTAGGAAACCGCAAAAAGTAAAAGCATCTCAAAAAAGGTCAGTCAAACACTAGCAGTAGCTGTAATTAAAATCTGCAAAATGTGACAAATCAGGCCGCATCTCCAGGTGGCCATGATCTTACTGACCTAAACACAGTCATATCATTAGCATTAAATTAATGTTTGAATGCAAAGAGCTGAGGCTTAACAATCGGACTTTCAGATTACACGATTCAGATAAACTAGGTAGCATGAAGTATACTTGCATGACAAAGACTTCTCATTATCCGGCTGAAGATTTAGCAACAGCAGCAGCCTAATGTTGTGTGGAAAAATTTGTAAATAGCCAAAATCCGTGTACCACATATGTAATGCAAAAAACGTGGTTTCTAATTCCCATACTTTGCCCATCTCCATGCCACTAATGTGAAAGAAAGGCTTTCTCGCATTTGAAGAAAATTATATTCACACCAAACTACAGCATACTGTCAACTGTAGTAGTATTGCATCAAATTTGACGTTTGTCGTCATAGCAAATATACGTCTTGTCTAACATATGACTTGCTTGCATGATCAGTATATGACTTGCTTTTGAGTTGCGATCCAGGATTTAAGACATGTCACAGGTAAACAAATTGCTTTCGTAAAAGACGCAATAGTGTCACACAGGCGTTACCTTGACGTCCAACTTGAGGTTTTCCAGCAACGGCCTCAGATGTTCAATAGAGCACATCCGGATCACTTTGATAACAACGATATTGGCTGCTTTGCACTTACGAGAAGCTAACCGGGTGTTCACGGGTTCGCATCCCCGACAGGACATTAGATTTCCTTGATGGCAAAAGTGTTTGGTACACAATCCTTTCATTTTGTGTCTGCACCAAAATAAAGCCGGAATTAAAAAATACAAAATCTTCATAGTCAATTCTTTCCAGTCGTTGAGGGCTGTAAAATAAGTCTGAGGAAATTAATGGAACGCAAAGACTGAGGGAGGCAATGGTTAAATTGCTGAAGAATCAATGCATTTCATCCCCAAAAAGGACGGACTTCCATAAGGAATTTGACCTGGACCCATGTCGTTGACCATCTAGAGTAGCAACAATCCTTACATTTGACAAGTTCCTCACAGTAGGTTCTGGTAACACAAACGATTTGGCTACTTCAACACGCGATGGACAAACTTATGTACAACACAAGTATGGGTGGCCGTTTTGTAATGTGATGTACACATAGCAAGCAGTGAACGTTTTATACAATTTTCAAAACGAACCAATTTGGTAACTAAAAATACTTTTGGGATTGACTGATAAAAGCAGCGGTCCAGAGCTCTGTGGCTTAGATTAATAGTACGATACTGATCAGGCCAGCCTCATGAAGAAAACATATATCTATGGCCAGTGGCGTACGCAGGGGGGGGGGCCATTGGGCCATGCCCCCCCCCCCCCCCCCCTTAAAAATGTTTTAGTAGTTAATGACGTAGATTAAGGCATTTAATATGTTTTGCATTGCTCTGTCAAAGCAATTACTGTAACAATGTTGTTTTATAGACTAAGCCAATACGAAATACATGGCCCAATCCACCTACCCCACCCCAGGTATGCCAATGTAGCATAGTGTTCTGTAAGCCTATTATAGTGATTAGTGAGAGAAAAATGGATATAGTCTAAACTAAAACCATACTGGGATATCATGAAGACGTCTGGAATATCAATGGCCAGTGGCGTAGCCAAGGGGGGGGGGGGTTCAACCCCACTTGGCACGCGTGTGATGTCACGATATTGAGAATGATGCTTTCAGTCTCTTTATGCTTGGGAATGATGCTTTCAGTCTGAAAAAACTAGCCTAATGTTAAACAAAACTGCATTAAAAGAGCGAGTTTTGCCAATACCAAACATTCAAACATCTCAGCCAGGAATTAACAACAAGAAAACATAGAGACTTAGCTTTATTTCCGAAAAATGCCGAAGAAAACATGATCTTATCCTTTTGCTATGCCACCTGACAGCACCATTTTACAGGAATATTCATACCCACATTTTTGTTGAAAATGCTCTCAGAATGCACCAAATTCAAAGTAATTTTTCAAATTTTCTGGGGGAGGCCCCCCAGACCCCCCGCCGCTGGGTGTCGTCTTAAGCGAAAACGCCGTGGGGCTTCGCCCGCCGGTCGTCAAAATACCCCCTTTCAAAATTCCTGGCTATGCTACTCTCAATGGCCCCCTCCCCCTTGAGCAAATCCTGCGTACGCCACTGTCTATGGCTGTCAATTCTTGCTACACTCGACTTCCGAGAAGCGAAACAACATTTTTGCTTTTTCTATTATTATTTTTGAAGATGTGGAGAATTTATAAATTTATCAAGGCCCGGATCGAACGGAAATGGAAGATGCCATGCTCGATCAAGTTTCACCATGGTTTTATCGTAGCGGTGGCGCATATCCAATTATTCATGTTGTCGTAAGTGGAAAACGAACTTCCAACTTGAGGGGAATTTTGGACTTCCTTGACTTGAGTGAGAATCGAACTTCTGTCGAAATTGTACTTCGGTGCCCAGTATGCCGTTCTTAACCACTTGGCCGCGTCTCAAGACAATGAAGCTGCTGTTAACTTTTATTGCGTTTAATGCAGTGGTTCCCAACCTGGGGGTAATTTGCCTGTTTTTGTGGGGTAACGAGACCCGATTTAGAAACAGCGAAGCAAGTGAAGGTTGTAAACTTTATAAAAAGCGAAGGAATTGAACAGCCGTCTTTTCAAGAAACTGTGCAAGAAGAAGGAAGAAAGATACGAAGCATTACTGTACCACACAGAAGTACGATGACTGTCTCATGGCAAAGTGATAACTTAACCCCTAACCTTAACCCCTAACCCTAAAACGGCAATGATAATTAGGCTACGGTACCCAATAATTTAAAAAAAAAATTTTTAAATCCCCCGTTAAGGGATCGGACTCACCGAATCGGACTAACCGAATCGGACTCACCGAATCGGACTCACCGAAACGGGCCATTCCGGAAGAATTTAGTACTCTCCGAATGAACGAAGCGTTGAAACTTGATTTCAAGGGGAAAGGCTTGGAACCCTTCTGGTTTAGCAGACTCCAGGACGCACCAACGTTAGCGACACTGGTATTAAATATCCTGACATCTTTTTCAACAACGTATCGCTGTGAACAAGGATTTTCAATAGTCTTCGAAATGAAGGCAAAGAAGCGCAATCGCCTAGACGTCGAAAGCGATGTCATAAACCTGGCGGCTGAAGTCCAGGCCCAACCTTCGCATTGAATGTTTACCACGCATTTTCATCTTGTATTCAGTATTGTAACTTATTGCACTTTGATTGTCAAAGTTGGCCCTTTGAAATACGTAGCAATAAACACTTTTTTTTTTGAAAATTGATTGTGGGTTTAATTGGCTCACTTCAGGCTGGAGATTAGGGTAACAGCCAAAAAAAGGTTGGGAACCACTGGTTTAATGCATGAAAGGGTACTTGGGATGCCAATTACGCATAGGCTAGCAGCATGAATCAACATACTTATAACTCCACGCGAGGACCTCACAACCAAAAATTTGCCTTACTTGCCGGTCGTAAGCAATAAGCATCGTACTTACTAATATTCATTGAAGGCGAATATTCGTTCAATGAATATTAGTAAGTGCGATACTTACGACTGGCAAAGTAAAATTCTGATTGTAAGGAATTTTGTCTTGATGAATTGGCGCACTTTATGAATTTGGTTTAATACAAAGTGTGCGTCATGCAAAAGCATTATTGGGTATTAATTTAAGCAAAACGCAACTACAAAAAATTAGATTTATCAAAATTTTCGGAAGGCAACCCCCTATCAAACCTCTATGTTTCTTCAGATCTCAACTAGTACAATGCTGATGTTTTCTTAGAAGTTTTCTTTAGTTTAAACTCCAGTGCCTGCAACGTTTTTTCTAGGTCCGCTATTGATGCGTAATAACCCATATATCATAACAAAATACATCTTCCATATTCACGATTTAGACAGAAAACATTAATAAGTTGCACAGATGAAAAAAAACAATAATCTCTGTAAAAAAACACTAATTATTAATAAATAGAAGATTTAAAAATAAATACATATCACGCTCAATGGGGGTTTGACCCCTAACCCTTGCGTACGCCACTTGGCTGGGAGTAGAAATCCAACACTGAACAAATGCCATAATTGTTCAAATTCACTGTGTTCGTGGGCTGACTTGTAGATCATTATTCGTGATTTAGTGATCAAACTTTTGCAGAATTTTGATGAACTTACTGTATTAGTTACCTGAAGCAGAAGTTGCTCAACCAGCAAGTCTTAGTCAAGTTTTTTCTCGTGGCGTCCGACATGTTAACTCTTTTGAATAAATCTATTTGGTTCTCGATCTTGCAGTTGATAAAGTTGCGTAAGTGTTCCAGCTTGCTCATGTGGGTTGCCTCGTCTTGGCAGCGATTTCCAAACAACACCAGTGGTTCGTAGACGTAGAAGGTATCCGAACGTTGGTTGAAAAACTGACCCAAAAAACTGGAACCAGCACGATGATTCGTGAAAATAATTAATGCTGAAAAGACGCGTGTGATCAGCAAGGGCAGACATTACGAGTCATTTGACAAAAATACGGCAAAGTAAATATTAAGTTTGTCTAACAATGTGTTTCGTTAACACAGTTTAGCTTCCGCGTATTAGAATCACTGTCTTATTTAGCTCACTTTGGTCCAGCCCAGACATTGAATCTGTAAATTGTAGGTGGATAGACACAACAGGCAAGAATTTGACCACAATAATCTCTCAAGAGCAAATATTGCTCCAAGAAACTTCTTTTCATGTATAGTTTTCAGTGCCCAAATTATTTGATATCTCTCCTGCCTCCTCACTCCCACATTTGGTTCTGACCTTCAGAGACGAGAGTGGGTTACGCTGAACCGATCGAGAACGGGAGTTGGGCGTTTTAATGCTTACTTGGCCTGTTGGGGCATGAGGACCTCTGCAGTGTATCAGTGCGGCGCGACGGAGCAAACAATCAATTACATCACTTTTGGTTGTCCCAAAGTCCCATGTATTTCCCTCCCAACGGAATAACAAGCCTCCACAAATCTGACGAAAAATTGGCTCCAAGTCCTCCAATTCGGCTGATCACAAACTTTCAGCTTCATATATGAACGAGTGCCCAAACTAAATCAGTTTCGTTCAGAAAAGGGTCAATATTAGAGTTGCCAGTTCAGTTAAAGTGGTTTAATTGTTGTATTTGATTTATTACGTTTTAATAAGGGGTTTGTCAAATTCGCCAATGCTATTTTGACCGTGGTGGTGACTGTGTTGTTAAGACTGCGCCTTGTGTTGTTTTTTTGTAACCAAAGTTCAATAACTGAGTATGGGATTGAGACCTTTACTTTATCTACATTGCAAAACGCTAATTTATGAAGGTGCGAATTGCGAACTTCACACATACTTGAAACTATTAAGCACTTTTATAAACTATGTTTGTTACAACCAAGCAAAAAATAAGATGTGTTCCATGCTTACGTTTAGCTATTTTCGGTAAAAACGGAGGGAAATTAAAAGCTGGAAAAATGCAATATATATTTTTAAAAAATTGTTCTGCAGACGCAAAATTTAATTTGACATAAAAAAATTGGTTGAATCTTTATCTTCGGAGTGAGAAAACTTGTTTGATACATTAATTCTGGCAGCTTCACATAACCTACTTATAGAAAGCTTTGAACCACTAACACAGCCCCGGTCACTAAGATTAATAGAATGAAGTTTCCGCTTCTTGTTTGTCAATTATTCCTCTCACTATGTGCCGCTGACCGGAGAGCAGTCCTTGGAATGCCTTGCTCAAGCACAAATTAAAAATATGATCCTTAGGTATGACCCAACACATGATCCTCAGGCGTCATTCCAAGAAGACCAAAACGTGAAACCTCAATATTGTTTCATGTTTCAGTTGGTCCGTAAGACCCAAACAGAAAAAATAACTTTAACGTGAAACAAACAAACGCGACGTCTTTTAGGCTATTTTTACTACTGTACCAGTAGCTACTTACTGTAGGCTCAGTTATTCGAGGGCGTAGCCTATTGTGACGGTTTTGCAGTTGAGTAAGAAAATTATTGTAAAAAATTCGTAGGTTGCTTACTATTGAACTTCGAGCTGGAGTTTTCTTATACTCCAAAATTATTCCCTTCAGACATGAAATTAAGCATCGGTAAAGAAACAAAATAATATTAAAGTATAGTTGCAAATTATACTAACAGCAGAACATTGAACAAGTAACTTACCTTTCTTTTGTTTGGGTGGTACAATAAACCCTTTTTTGGAATCGTGTTTGTTTTCGAGAAACAATGTCGCTGAACCCGACAAGTGTTGAGGATTCCAACGTTGAAACAAAAACAATCCACAAAATAAAAACACGGCCAATGCAATTTGTACAGCAAAGAATTTGAACTTGTTCATCTTGTAGTTTGATAAGCAGGGTAAGAGTGTCATCTCAACCAAGCAAAGATTAGGAAAGTTTATGGTATTTTCTTAAGAAAAAGTAACTAAGTCATTATTAGCCTGAATGTGTTACTACATTTTTTTTTAAATTTGTTCCAATCATGAAAGTCAAAACAGGAAGCAAATTCTGACCTAAAAATATGAATATGTCTATTAGCGTAGGCTATTTTAGAGCTATAGAAATGCAACAAGAAGGGTGATTTGGTATCCCCCTGCAAAAACAATGCATGAGCAATGAGCATAAGCACAAGGGTTCAGAGCCTGGGTTGTTTTCAATGCTTCCTATTAAATCTGAATTGAGTGCTTACGAACAAAACCTAGAGATAAAACAATCTCTGGCAGTGACACAACTTTTCACTTCATTTCGATCAATGGAGTGCAGTGATTCTGCATCGCTTTCGCTTCAAAAATTGTGTGATTTTCGTGTAGTATTTTCACTCAAAATTAAAACGTACTACCATGATGTGAACAAAATATATTCTTTCTGTTCAGGCAACAACACTTTAACAAGCGAAAACTTCACTCCAAATGCTGAATAGTTTGGATGCTCATCAGGGTTATTATCTTTTCTATAATTAATCAAAGCGTTTATCTGGCGAAAGTAAAGCAAAGTTTCTCTGTTATACTGTAGTCAGAAATAAAAACAACTGAACTAAAAGTTGTGGTGATTTACTTTTACTGAACGCCAGAACAAAATAGGTTAATGGTGACAAAAACTTTTTCAAATACGTTACAGTTCCAGACCCTTGTTGATAAAGCGCTTCGACCATACATTTCATATTTAAACAACATTATAAAATGATTTTTTGTACAATTATGGTTTAGCATCAGTAACTTGAGCTAGCATCGTCACCAAATGTAGACACCCAAACCAACGAAGATAAAGATTTTAGTAACGCAGAAACTCATAAAAAATTTCTTTATCCATAAAATTAGGAAAGTTTGCTCGTCGTAACACAGCAAACATCTACGCCTCTGATTTTGAACTTATACTGACTTTCGCTGACTAGAAGATGAGAAAAAAAAAATTTTGATATGACCGAAAGGCGATAATGATGTCACAAATGAGTTTGTAAATACTTGATTGACAATAATGGTTTTAAAAACTTTACTACGTACGTAAGATGTAGGCTAGACGAGGAGATTAAAATTGTCATATTTGAAATAAACAGCCTATTCAGACTTTCTTACAGCAAAACCCCCAATAAACCATGAAAAATATTCCAAGCACCAATTCTAGGCTACACAAGTCAGTAGCCCACAGCATACAAGTATTAATTAATAATAATTGTGAACTGTGATTGGCCCATTCCGCATTACATGATGAATTTTAGGCTTTAGAAATGTAATCTTACTTACATACGGTATATATGTTTTTATAACTCGGCTTGCCGGGTTCATCTCAGAAGAAAATGTCACTACCAGCAAACTGGCAAGTGGCAACCCAAGACACAGCCGCATTCACAATTCCATTTCCGGAAAGTAATTGCAAACACACAGTAAGTGGAATGTACGAATAATTTGTATAATTTTAGAAGCAGAACATTTGGCTCACTGGCACTGCAGTAACGAGCTAAATATATACACAAAATATTGTAATCACGAAGCAGACACTTTCTGATAACAAAAAACGGCTACTCATGACAACCTAGAATACGACTTGATTTGTTAGATTCTGCAGACTTTTTCAGATTTTGTCAACTGTCCGAATAATTTTTTTTTAAATAATATTTTCACGTCTTTTTTGCTGTCTTTCCCTTGTGACAAAATAGATTTAAAGATTACCAGACTTTGAGAAACGAAGACAATTTGATTTAAAAAGTTTCTTTCAGAGTTCAGATGATTAGCCGCTTGTTAACAGTATGATTGAACTTTTTTTAAACTTGCTTTGTCTCATTTTTACTGCTTCTCCAAGGCGACAAAACACTTTAAAAGAGCCAGCAAATAGTAAAAAGATATTAGAAAATTTCAGTCAGACAGTAGCGGTAGTCAAAATATGCAAAACGCAACAAACCCGCTGCACCTCCAGGTAGTCATGGGCCAATCAACATCTTATTATATTTTACTTCTATAGCATAGCATTAATATCATGCGCTCATTAAAATATCAACTTCAAACGAATGAAGAAGCATAAATAAGTATAACACCTCACATTAGCCTTGGACAAAGTACAGTTCAGATGCCTGGAAAATCAGCTCAACATTATGAAACTTTATTGTATAGAACGTTTGATCAAAAATGTAACAGACATGTCTAAAAACATATTCTATTCAATCTGTTGAGGTTGTCAAGTCACGAACAGTGACGTAGATATGAAACAAGGATCTCTAAGCTTTCCTGGGTGCCAAACCAAGAAATGGTTTGGTTTTTACGTCATAAAATTGTCTGATCTCACTATCAGACTCAGCAGCGTACACAGCAGGCAATTTTCATAGAATTTTAAGATGTCATCTGACTCATCTTACTACTGTTCCACAAACCTCAGTTTCTGTTGAGCGTATGTTTTCCTCAATGAAACGCATTCAAAAGAAAAGGAGCCACGATTTCTCTCGCTTGCCGCGCTCTGGACCCCGACCATCTCCTCCATGCAACATTCAAGCGACCACCACCTATTAAGCAGCGGCTGAAATCAAGACGCCCCTTTGTGCCTGCCGCACAACAACTACTTAAGAACGCAGAAGAACTTGGTTTAAGTGCGGCACACTGGACGAACCACATGTGGAACACGGAGTGGCAGAATCACACCTCTACGCTCCGTGACTTCATACCCGACGCCGATCCCCATCCACCAGGGATGTCCCTCGCAAGGCTTGCGTGGGTCAGGCTTAACCGCCTGCGAACTGGCGTCGGCCGCTTTCGTTCGGACATGCACATTGCACAAGTGGGGCCTGGCTCCTTCATCAGAATGCGAGTGTGGTGCTACGGAACAGACCGCAGACCATGTCATCCACCACTGCCTAACCCACCGGCCTCCACACGGTGCGCATGGTCTGAGGGTCCTGGACGACGAGACTGCTGAGTGGCTGATGATTTCCTGCCCTCCAATCTAGCCTGGAAAGATCGCTCATACGCCATCATCATCAATGAAACGCATCAAAAGTCGGCTACGAGCTCGAATAAGCAACATGTGAAGAACAAACGAGTGAACGACAACATTGTTTGTAAATCACAATCGAGCATTAAAATATTTGCCCCTCCAACAGATGCTTTTACTCCCCTAAAATTTTATTTCTGGCTACGTCATTGGCACTAAACTAAATCTGAATATGGGTGGGCCCCTAAATAGAGATGTGGGCCCACTACCCGGGATTTTGGAAGCGATAAATAGGGTCTTGCGCGATTTAAGCTTTTAATATCAAGCTTTTGCAGCAATATTTACATGTTTTCATTTTAAATAGCAAAAAAAATTAAACAAACTGAAAGGAGTAGAGCCCCTAAACATCCGTGCCCCCTCCCGGGAGGCAAAATATTTTTTCCCACAAACTTTCCGTCTCATTTGCATATTTCTGTAAGTGTGTGTAGCCATTCCTACTGGTTACCGCGCGGCGCGTAACTGTTTTTATCGATTCATTTTTTTCGCGCGGTTTTCAAAGTCTGCAGCCAATTTTCGCCCTCCAGGTGCTAATATAAACATTGAACTTGAAAAAAAAAACGTAGCCTGTAGACACACCTAGTCTAGTCAAGTTTAAAAAAGTTGACAAAAGAAATTGATTCTGGTCACTCTAAAACAGTGGTTCTTAACCAGGGTTCGACGAAGCTGTTTCAGGGGTTCGGCGCGAACGCCGAAATTTTTGGAAACGTTTTTAAACCACACTAAAGTACGATGGCTATCGAAGGGAAAGTGATGAATCGCGTTTTTGATTTACGCACAGAATTATTGGAATTCTTGAAAAGTCTCAACCATCGGCATTCAAAACACTTTGAGGACAAGTTTTATGCTTACTTTGGCTTATTTGGCTGGCATCTTTGGTGCTCTCAATCAGCTGAATTACAAAATGCAAGGAGGTGGTAAAAATGTAATAGAAGCTGAAGAGCACATGAGTGCTTTTCAGAGGAAATTGCATAATTATGTGGTGGCAGCGATTGGAAAATAACAACTTCGCTAACTTTCCACGTCTGGATGAGGTAGTAAGAAGTTCCGATACAGCAATTAATGGCGAAGTTGCAGAAGTTCAGAAGCTTAAACCAGTATTTACTGAGCATTTAGCCTACACAAGTTGCAAAATTCATTTCAAAACTACTTTCCTGAACAAACGCAATATCCAGAATGGATACGCCACCCATTTGCTTATGATACTACAACAGCAGATATAAACAGTTCATGCTTGAATAACATTATCGAGCTTCAAGAAAGCGAGATGCAAAAAAAAGAAACTTCAACACAACAAATCTTCAAACGTTTTGGTGCCAACAAACGGAACGTTATCCTCTTATTACAAAAAATTGCCCTTGAAGTTCTCACGCCATTCGTAACCACTTATTTATGCCAGCATGCCTTTTCTATTCTGGTGGACGTTAAAGCAAAAAAACCAAACCGGCTTGCATGCGAAAATGACATGAGAATTGCTGTTTCCGAGACAAAGACTCGAAGCTCACTATTGGTCTCGGAAAAACAACAATAGAAGTCTCATTGATACAGTAATGTATTAATGTTAAATGTGGTAGATTTTTGTTTTTGTGACTCAGCGAAAATTTGGGGTTCAACGAAAGCTTGCAAATTAGCGCAAGGGTTCGACAGGGGAGTAAAGGTTAAGAACCACTGCTCTAATAGGAAGATTTTCCGAATTGATTAAGAACTAACCCTAACCCTACTTTTTTTGAAAAGCTTTTGTGCACCGCAAAAATTAATTTAGAGAAAAAAAATTGACTTCTTGGGCGTCGAACCGTTGTCCTCACGAACATAAGGCAAAAAATGAAACCACTGAACCAAACACACCAACGAAAAAGTTTGCATTCACACGGTATTAATACAAACTCTATGCGAAGTAATAGAAAGTTCGTGGAAAAAAATTTCGGTCCCGGGAGTACGAGGGGCGGTTAATGCGGCCCTGCTACCAAAGACAACTCTTGAACTATAACATGTTTGCACTACACAATCATAACAACGCTAATAAATAAACATTTTTTTAAGGGGAAGGGGAGGCATGGCTTAATCCCCCCCCCCCCCCCTTGCGTACGTCACTGGCCGTCCGTTATAAACAAGATACTACAGAACATAGCCAAAGTTGAATGTAAGTTAGAACAACGTAAATCTCCGAACTTACAAATCTACGAGTAGCCTAATAAAGTGTTTCTGGCGTCTCTTAAACCTCCGTTCTGGCTTCTCGTTGTTGGGAGAACTGAAAATTTAAATTTCATTAGGATTCATGTTTAAGGATGCAGCCAAACAAATAAAATACCGTATTCATTTATTTACCGATTTTACAAATCTAACACGGAAAATTTACCACCTGATTTGGTACTAGGCCTATTGGTAAGTTGCTTGATACCGTATGTATTTCCTTTTGAGTGACCATTCGCTAACCTTCTCAAGTGATTGTAATTGTTTGTACAGTCTCGCCAACTGCACATTGCTTCCTTTGCAGATAGCCAAGTGAGAATAGAAGGGTAACCTACTAACCTTATCCTCGTAAAGCCTGTCATGACTTTCCAACTCTGTCTAAACTCTAAAACTGCTTCCTGTATGTTGTGGAATCTAGTTAATTATGATGCTATTTTATTCGTATTATCTGTGTAGGCCCAATTGCATCGTACTATTCTCGTAACAGATGAATGAAAGTTTTATCTCTTTGCAGGCCATAGCAAAGCTCACTTTCATTTCCGAAATTGCTGTAAGACCCTAGCATGACATAGTTCTGATTGTTTGTGCGCTTCCAAAAGGCGAGCGGGCACACACACTGACACACTTAACCTTGATTGTCATTTCCTTCTTTGCAGCAATGTGCCATTGCGTACCTAACTCTCCTGTTAATGAAAAATAAACAAAAACATATCAAAGCCATACCAACAAAGCGTAGGATATGACTCTAAGCAGAAAATTACTGTCCACAGCTTGACACCATGCTCAGGTTACTACCTGAAGACAAACAAACTTGCAGAAATGCAGTTAACTCTTCGACGAAATCTTTAATTCAAGAAAAAGTTAAGTAAATCATCATGGTTGAGTAAGCAGAAAGGTTTGACTCACGATTACAGAGTTGCCAAATGAACAATGAATGACTCGATCTCATAACCATGGAAGAAATCATGAGAGTTGTTTACACAATTTTTTTTAAAACATTTGGAACAAACATAACGCAAACAAATTATTGTAATTGGGTGAATAACAATATTTATCAGAGCTATTGTTGGCAAAACTAATGCTAGCGTTAGGACTCTGTGGGAGCCGGGAGTCGTTTTTCTGGGAGTCGAAAGATGCCCAAAAATTCTGTGCATCTTTTTGAATTACTTTGTAAGAAAAAAATATTAACTGTACTTATGCTCAATCGACCATTCCTTGACATGAGGTTACTCTATCTTTTAAGCCAAAGAACAAAGGCTTTCGCAAGAGAAAAGTTTGGGACACATAGCCTAATGCGTTTGGGACGCATAATGTCCTTTTCAAGTGAAAACATGCGTTCCACAGCAGCGCTGGATGGTATTGGTGTGTTGTATTTCAAAGCCAAGCCTTGAAAACGTTTATTCGGAAAGGTTTTTTAACAAGGTCCACTGCACCAGCATTGCTCTTTTCAGGGGCATAGAGCTCTTGAAATAAAGTATCTTCAACCTCCGCGATGGCATTCATTGATTTTTCGCTTTCTCTCACTGATCCCTCGTTTTCGATACTGCTCACGATATGAGTGATCACCATTTAACGAACTTCTTCCGCTTGTATTCCAGGTAACCATTCCAACCAACGCGAAAGCCTGTAATTCGGATGAATCGCGCTGGCCAGAATACATTGTCAAACGAGATTTTCCATGAAAACAAAAAATGACGCATAGCGCGTGACACTTTAAAATCGGCAAAATAGTTGACGGCGCTATCACTTCCGTCAACTAAAAAATCAACTGACAACGCTAGCCTCAGCGTCAACAAAAAGTTGACGCCGTCAAATGACGCCGTCAAATTTTTGTTGTACAACACTGAGCATGACCAACAAAAGGCTACTTGACCACATCAAAATGGACCTCTTAATGACAAGCTAGACTACATCCAATTGCAGCAACAATAAAATCAAAAGTTTTGATGTGTTCGCCCACATCAAAATTCGGAATCAGCAATGTTCACAGAAGGTAAAATGGAAGGAAAAAGAAAACGCGGCAGATAACCAAATCGATGGCAAGACAACATCCAAGCATGGCCCGGTCTTAATTAAAGCGACACTGGGAGAGTTAGCTCGAAATCGCCACTCAATTTAAAAAAATCTAACGCAGACCGCAGGGGTGGGCAAACTTTTTATCTCGAGAGCCGCATTCAGAATCTGAATTTGTTCGAGGGCCGCACAATGGTATAATTAAGATTAAAAGCCAAAACATAAAATTTAAAATGGTGAAAACAAAAGCTTTTATTTAATTTTAAACAAGTGACCAAAAAATGGAGATTTTGTATATTACCGGTAGCGGTAGGCTACATGAAAGATATACAAAACGTTTGTCTCAATTATTTGTTTAAATACAACCCACATCAAGATCACACGTTGCCAGACTTTGAGCAAATTAACATAATCAGAAAAACTGTCGCAATCGTCGCTACGCTCTCTACTATGAGTCTTGCTAATGCTAAAACGAAAAAAAAGTCTCGAGCAAGGTTGCCAGACTGAAATTTGAAAAAAAGGCCAAACTCAACAAGAAAAAAGGCCAAATTGAGGCCAAATAGGTAGAAAAAAGGCCATAAATAAGCCAAACTTAAACAAGATAAAATAAGCATTGTAACCAGGGTTGTCAGACTGTGAAAAGGTCTAAATGCCAAAATAATACAAGAAAAATCCGGTGGAAAATTTTCTTAGGATGTGTAGGCCTAGCGCCTGCGGTCTT
The DNA here is from genome assembly GCF_918807975.1 of Aplidium turbinatum. Lineage (NCBI taxonomy): Eukaryota > Metazoa > Chordata > Ascidiacea > Aplousobranchia > Polyclinidae > Aplidium > Aplidium turbinatum. Next base: position 25,874,307 of record NC_137475.1, on the reverse strand, counting down.
TTTTCATGTTTGCTTTAGAGTTTAGACAGTGTAACTGCCGTTGTGAAATTTGTGCTTGGTAGGAATTTGAAAACGCTGGCTGAAAATTAGGGTGTTTCATCGGAATTTTCACCACTTATCAGGGTTTGATTTTACATACCGTACGTAGTTTTACGTTGTTGTAGGTGTTGGTTGCGCATTTGACACATGCTGCCAGGCCCGTAGCCAGCCGGGGCCAGGGGGGCCTAGCCCCCCTAAAAAAAATTTCGCCCCCCTGGCAAAATCCCAACATTCTCGAGCAACAGCCACAATTATAATGATTTTGCCCATTTAAATTTTTTCGGCCCTCCCTAAAAATAGTTGGACCCCCTTGCTCTGCAGTGTGGCTACGGCCCTGCATGCTGCATTGCTTGAAGCAATAAGCCCCTTAAATCAATCGTTCAGCGTTAAACACAGTCAGTTTGTGAGTTTCCAGTATGGTTTCTGTCGGCCAGTGGTGTGGTGCCTTATTTTCTCAGTCAGTTTGTCACGGCATGCCTTTCTCGGAAGTCACGGTATTAGTTTAATTATGGTTGTAGTGTAGTTTTTTATGTTCTGAATTAGTTTAGCTCGTTCTATTTGAATTCAAGGCATTATTTGGCTACAACGTTCCGACGTGGAAGTTCATTTATTTCTTTGTAATAAACTCCTACTCGCAAAAGAAGCAAGGTATTGTTCTCAAGATCATCCCCACTACACGCTAGTACCCGGGATGTTGCTGTAGCAGCTACAGCTAGGTATGGGCGGATCACGGATGTTCAGACCACTCGACGTCCGCTACAAAGGCAATACCTTAGCAAGGTCTGAAAGGAATGGTCCAACGGGAAAGAGTCTTACTGTAATGTCGAACAGAGCTGAACACTTTTCATAAGAAAGTCAAATATGAAGGCAATCAATATTAAAATGTCGTCAGTAAATAAAGCTAAATTCATATCGTCATAATTGAATAATTTATGTTCATGTCGTCAAATTCATGTCGTTTAAAATCCTCAATCGTAGTAGGCTACTGCGTGATGTGCAGTCTGACCATGGGAAGAGCTCAACACTTTGCTCTCCTGGGCCTCATCGAAACGGGCTTTTGCCTAAGGATGGGTTTCTTTTATGTCCGGTTTTCTTTCTCCATCCTACTGTATTTTTATTATGATGACTGCTCATCCACATCCAGTGTTGGGCGCGATAACTCATTTTTCAGTTAAGCGATAACGATAATCGATAAACGAAAAATGCCTAAAGCGATAACGATAAACGATAAATCAAAAAAAAGTTAAGCGATAACGATAAACGATAAATTATCGCCGATAATGTCCGATAACGACAATTTTTTTTTTCTTGATTAGCGCTGCCCCATCCCATGCAGCACGAACTGTTTTCATCAACATGACGAAAAATCGAACATAATATACTGTAAAGGGACAAAACTTTTTGTAAGTTATGCATAAATAGAATCGCAATGGCGGCAGTGGGTATCGAATCTTCAACCTCTTGATCCAGAATCAAACCACTGAAGTAACCGCCCTGCTTATAATTTTACCTTCAGATACCAATTGGATGCTTTTATCAATTGAGTTACACTGCCGCTTACGTGCAGTAGGAAAAATAATTAAATCAAATGAAAATACCATAAAAAATTCCAAACTTTGTATTTTGCTTTCTGCTGTTTAGTGTTTACAGCAAAGTCAGCAATAATTGAAAAAATTCGCAAAAACGCAAAATGCTTGAAAATTTATCAGTAACCTTAAGCGTTATTGGTAGTAAAAATGTGCATACTGTGAAATCCATCAAGCTTGTGAAATTAGTCATGTTTGTTTAAGAACAATAACATAATTTTATCGTAATTTACTGATAATTTCAGATAATTTTTTTGTTTTCTTTGTGAACACCATCATTAAAACAATGGCAGAACGCTGAGTTGTTGAGATAAGAATTACAATGTAGGCACTGTGTTAGTGGGAATAAAATTATTTGATTGAGGTACTACTGGTAGGCTATGTCGCAAAGGTAGGCTACAGTAAATGAGAAAGGTTATACTGTATTTAGCATAATTTTACCACGCAACTCGATCCGCCTATTGTCATGCAAAAACTACTACAAAATGCAAAAAATGTGATGTCGGTCTGCATGTCAAATGCTTCAAGCAATATCATATTCCGCAATGACTTGTTTCAGTGATGTTGTGTTACTTTGCTAATTTTCATCTTCATATTTTTTGAACTTTCATTTCAATAAAATGCTCGATGACAATAATGACAATCATGAACAAGACATTTCTCATTATCACTTTGAGCGATAAGTAAAATGTAATAACGCGCATTACGCATAAGAAACTTGCGAAATTTGATAACGGATTTGCCTATCGTCTTATATATAGGACGGCTTTTTTCAAAAAGTACAAACACAATTAGGAAAAAAATAATTGTGATATGTTTTTTAGGTCATAATTATGCAATATTTAAATTTTCCGAAATTTTTTTTAAGTACTTTCACTTTCGGCACAAATGGGTTAACTTTTGAAGTTAAATGGCACTTATGCATTCGGTTATTATTTTTGGATTAAAGTTATATCGCCAAGCTAGAAAAAAATCGATCTTACAATCTATAACCGATCTTGTGTTGTTATTGTGTGTGAGTTTTGTCTTTTAAACTGAGTTTGTGACGTAACCGCACGTCTCAAGGCAAGTTCTTGCAATTTTAGTTAATCTACTCATCTAAAGATTTAGGCTACGTTTACATGACGTTTCATTGCGCCCGAAATGAAAGATTTCCATTTCGGTTCGTTTGGCGGACGCGTAATCTGTTTACACGCGGCGACCGAAGTGAGATTCATGGCGGTCTGGATTTCACATCGGTAGTTTTGACAGAAATGAAACCGATGTCAACTGGTTTCGGCTATGTAAACACGCCGCAATGAGATCCTAGCAATGAGATTAGCCCTAGTAGTTTGATTACAGTCAGTTAACTGATAGTGTAGTAATTTGTAGTGTAGCACGTTAAAAGAACTTGAACATAAAATAAATAATATAGTTTTGTTTTTGAAGTGATAATGGTTGTGCTTTAGAACCAGCCAGATATGCTGCAAAGTGTATTAGGAAAGGAGAACTTGAGCATTACATCAGTGCAATAGGCATAGCTTTATATTTGTAAAGTCATGATGATATAGCCTACGTTTTCAATTGGGACTAGTCTAGAATGTTGGCTGTTTTTTTAGACTGAGCACAAAAACTTATTGTCAATGTCATCTGTAATCATTTAAGACATGAATTGGACTAGTGCACTAGTAAAGAGCAAATAATTAAAATTAAGCTAGACCATTCTTGAAGAACACAAGTAAAGTTGCTCTGAACTTGTGATGTCAGTCTATTGACCCAAAAGAATTTTGAAAACACTTGTGCTGTTTCAGTACTGGTTAATGTACCCTTTGGAATTGCATGTTTTATTGTAGAATCTATGTTTTTTTGGGTAGGAGAACCAACTTTATTTTCAGCGTACTCAGTAGCCTAGTTACAGGCGTGAAAATCACTCATGCGTAGAGGCTGTATTCCTTTCGCCCGAAACCAAAAGCAGCCGCAATGATATGGCATGTAAACAAAACCTTTTTCACGCCGCTTTGAGATTTCATTTCGGTCATTTTCATTTCGCCTATCATGTAAACGTAGCCTTAATGCGCTTAAAACAGTAAGTTTCATGTTTTGACAAAAGAGATTTTACTTTTTTACGACAATTACTAAAAACTAACACTTCCAACGAAAAAAGAAAACACAAGAATAAAATAGTTGATCGTGAGGTGGCGCGAAAGACCATGTTTCCGATGTAAAAGCAGCCTCGTATTGCGACACTTTCACAAACCACTTGCCAATTTCTTTCGCTTTGCTTCAAAGGAAGTTGTACCACCTGTGCGCTTACATTTTAATTGTAAAGTTCACTCGCGATTGCCCATTGCAGCAAAACAACAAGAGACTTGTTGCATGCATTTCATTGCATTGCAATTTGCAACTCTAAAAATTATTGTGTTGTCAGGGCCGCCGCTGCAGGGGGGCATGCCCCCTCCCCTGACAACGACCTGTGCACACACACTTCAGGCACTGAAGAAGAACTGGTTTTAATTTTAGTTTCATTAACTAAGTGGCTAGTAAAAATATTACTTTTTATGATCTTTCCACTTGTGTGTTGATACGAAATAAAATTTATCGGCGATTAATTATCGGCGATAATCAAATATTGCCTTTGGCGATAACGATAAACGATAACTGAAAAAATAATTGAGCGATAACGATAAGCGATAAAAATTTATCGCCGATAATTATCGCCGATAATGCCCATCACTGTCCACATCAATATTGGAACTGGCAAATGCGAACCACAACACTTTTCATTAGGCTATCATTTATTGCTACATGTGTGCTTCTGTTTGTTTTTTGGGTTTTGTGGCCGTGCTAACTACAGACATACAGGCTACTACATGATTTACTATTCAGGCACGTTTTAAACCTTTCAAGGTTTTGCCACCATTTCCCGTTCATTAACGTCCTGGTAGGCCTATATCGACTATTGTAGTTACTATACTTAGTCAGTATCTTTTTCGTCCCGGACGCGTTAATGACTAAAAATAACTGAATGAATGATGTAGCCCAGGGGTGTGCAACGTGCGGCCCGCGGGCCAAATGAGGCCCGCGAAGAAAAATTGTGCGGCCCGCAAAGATGTGCCAATTTTGAATTGTGTGCAGCCCGCGAAACGTGTTTATAATTTAGTTTAGTCTGGTACGTGTGAACAATTCATTGTGGAGTAGCCTAGATTATTATAGATTTCGCATCTTCTGTTAACCAGTTTGGAAATCTCCCACCGGCCACCGCTATTCCATTGTGTTTAATTATTTGGAACGTAAAAATGTATGGTCACATAAAAGGCTTGATGAACAAATTACGACTTTGGAAAGGTCACATACAGATAGGGAACTTTTTTCACTTTTCAACTTTGAGAGACTATGGAATGCATCCTGAGAAGAAAACTAAATTAAAAAAATTGTTGTATGAACTTTTGGCTCCTTTCAAGGACTTCAAATCTCATGAATATTTGTTTGGTATATTCTATTCGCCATTCGACACAGACATTGACAAAGCACCAGCTGATATCCAACTCGAACTTATTGATCTTCAAGAATGTGACAATAAATTTGAATAGCAGTTTTCTTCAGAAATTTATGCATCTTAACTTATTATTTCTGCAAGGAAACCCTAATAATACCATAAGAATAACATGAATAACAAAAAAACTACTTTTTTGTTCCTGCAACTAGGCTACTAGAAATCATAATTATGTTAAATAAACGTGCGGTCCGCAGTTTCATCCAGTTATTAAAATCTGGCCCTCCTGTAATAAAGGTTGCACACTCCTGATGTAGCCTATGTAGGCTATATCATTTAAGTGAACATTATTACAGTAATTATTAAAAAGAGCTTCTTTTGTAACAAGTCTATGATCAATAATTTATTTCTCATCACAAATTTATTTATAACATCACAAAGCAAGCCCGCAACCAGGGGGGGGCATTGGGGGCATTTGCCCCCCCCGAAATTTTTTGAAAAATTTTTAAGTGTTCTATGCAGTATGAAATGTATTATGAATAGACGTGCGTCGTACACGTACAGTCGTACAGCCATACTGTAGAGCAGGGTTTCCCAAACTGTGTTCCGCGGACCATTGGTGGTCCGCGACGACTGCACAAGTGGTCCGTGGCGATATGACAAGAAATTAAAAAGTCACACATATGCGTTGTACAGTACGTAGCCGACCCAGTCAAAGATAATTGCCGCAGTTCTTAATTAATACAGAGTTGATTTTCTCTGACGTTACACAACATTTGGAATTGCTTTCTGCACATTTCAAGAAGTAATTTTTAAAAGAGACATATGAGAATTTCGACTGGATTTTAAACCCTTTTGTTGTTACAAAGACTGATCTGTCAGGACGCGAAGAAGAAGAATTAGCCGAATTATCATCTGATCGAACTTTAATGCTTAGTTTCAATCAAACAGAAACAGCTATTGCATCTTTCTGGTTGAGTGTTGTGGAGGAATATCCATTGCTATCGCAAAAGGAAACTAAAATTGTATTGCCTTTTGCCACGACCTACATGTGTGAGACAGCATTTTCAGCTCTTACCAACATGAAGACAATATACAGGTTCAGACTTTCAGTGGACCCTGACTTAAGAGTTTGCCTTTCACAAATAACTCCCAGAATTGATGACTTATGCAATAAGAAGCAATCCCATCCATCCCATTGATGTTGTCAGTTTTTTAAATAAACAAAATTCGGTTTTATTCATTTTTACCATTGTATTGGAATTGGGGGTCCGCGAATAAACAGATTCACAAATAGTGGTCCGTGGCCCAAAAAAGTTTGGGAAACCCTTCTGTAGAGTGTAGACTATCGAAACCGAAAGTAGGCTACGCTGGTTGGAAGCCATGCTAACAATTTTGTTCGATAAATTAGGCTGGCATCCTCATAATCTGTTTCGTTAGCGTAGGCTATACATAATGTCAGCATCCATCATCACCATAAAAAGCGTTTGAAAACAACTAAATAATTCGAGATCAAAAGCAGCTACGACAGCGTGGTGAATAAGCTACTCAGTTGGGCTTAGGCATTTGTAAATATTTGTATTATCGTAATTTTCTTCCTTGGGTAGTCATAGCTAAATGAGAAAAGGTTACAAAGGCTAGTTTCCTTTAATGCTGTACTAAACAAAAACGTGATTGACATAAGTTATGACCACTGAACCGTAACATGGTAGTGCCACACTCTCTTGTCCCTTATCAATGGGCGTGGACATTAACATAAAAATGTCACAATGCATCATTTTAATGCTGGTTCTTTGATAAAAATTAAATGCCTCCCCCGAAAATAGTTGCTGGTTGCGGGCCTGTCACAAAGCATCACAATAATGGTAATTTGAAACGCACTCAATTGCACAACCACGAATCACTTGTATTGCTCAACAACTGAATTTCTGAAAGCATGTTCTGCTGGCAAGCCAACGGTTGTGTTGGACTACCGATCGATCGAAAATGCAGCTGACTTTAGTGACCTTTTGGTCTTTCGCTGCCATCCTTGTTGTGCGAATTATTTGTGTTTATTGTGTTTTTGTATATTTTTGTTTTTTTTCTTTCTTTTTCGCCAACAAAACAAAAATAAATTGAACTGAAAAGTGAACACGTTAGTCGTTACATTTCTGTATACGCTACCTACTTTTGAGCGTTAACATTATAATTCCAAAATAATGTCTATAGCATTCATATTTATCGATATCTTATGACTTGTAGCGGATTTTAATAAATTATAGCAAAAATAATTCTGAAAGTAGCAAGTATATATATACAGTATAATAAAAGGACTGTAGCAGATGAGTTTTAATCCGCTACAGTGGTGACATCTGGCACCACTGGCTGGCTTAGAGGGGAGCGCAGTCTGACTCGGCATCACATTACAAGTATTTAACAAGTATAGAACATGTATTAAACAATGGTGAATACGGTTTTCATCTGGTAAAGTTACGATATACGAGAAATATTGATTATTATGCATGTTAATCATCTCATGTTTGCTGATGATATTTGTTGTATTTCTCCAAGTGTTCATGGTCTGCAGAGTATCTTGAATGTGTGTGAAGATTATGCGCTTTCTAACGATGTCATTTTTAACTGCAAAAAGTCATTTGCTATGTACTTCCAAACAAAACACTTAAAGTTAAATATGAATCCAATTGTACGGCTCAATGGAAGTGAGATCAAATTCGTAGACAGTGTCAAATATTTGGGTGTTTTTCTTGACACGGCAATGTGTGACGACAAGGATATAAATCGACAAGTGCGATCAATCTACTGTTCTGCCAACAAATTAAAATCAAAATTTTATAAGTGCTCCAGTGATATTAAAAATGTTCTATTCCGTTCTTATTGTACTCCAATGTATGCATGTCATCTGTGGGAAAATTATCATCAACGTGACATTAATCGTCTGCGTGTTGCCTTCAATAATGCGTTTAGAATTATACATAATTTGCCTAAACACTATAGCGTACGTGAACATCAAGTCTTGTGTAACATCATAACATTTGATGCATTACTTCGTAAATATGTTTTTTCTTTTGTTGGAAGATGCGAAGTATCGTCTAACTCTATTGTTGCCTCCCTGATGAGGTCTGATTGCCATCGTATATCAAACTACCGTCTTCATTATAATAATTCTATGTATGCTATTAACTAGTTTTGATGGCTGCCATGTCATCTGATTGTTTTTATCGTTCTCAATACTTTCAGTTCTTCTAACTTGTAACGCTACCGTACCATTGTCTGTAAACTTGTAACAGTAGATAGCCTATTTATTGAGATTTTGTGCATTTGCAGTTTGTGTATTATTTTGTTATTTTTTGATGTTATTTCGTTGTTGTTTTTCGTTATTTGTGCATTTGCAGTTTGTGTATTATTTTGTTGTTTTGTTTTGGATATGGACAGCTTTGTCTGATGCAAATAAATTATTATTATGCATTTTAAAGATTAAATTTAAAAAAGGCCAAATTTAAGGCCAAATCTAGAAAAAGGCCAAACGTATAATTTCTAAGGCCAAACGGCTTTAAAAAAAGCCAAATTCGAGAAATTTGGCCTTAAAAAGGCCAATCTGGTAACCCTGGTCTCGAGACTCTCGCGATGCGACAGGCCGAAGTCAGAAATTTCCATTGTGACGTAATCGGCTGTTTTGACACTAAAGCCATGCAAGATGGCTGAGTACACAAATGACACGATATATATTGCTAAAGCTGCACACCACTAAAGGGGAACAAACCACTACAATACAATAAAAAGACTATAATTTATCTTTATCAACATGAAATATATGGATAAAAAGTTTAATAAAGTCATTGTAATAATTAAAATTTTCAAGCAACTTTATTTTTATTTTTTTATATAACTGCTTCAGGCTTTCGCCGGCCGCATGCAGCCCGCGGACCGTAGTTTGCCCACCTTTGATATAACGCATGTTGATACGCAATCTGCTGCGAGCAGAGATGGCGATTGATGGTGATGATGATTTAGGCTACAACCTATAAGCATCACCGGACACCGGATTCACGGCTGGGTCGAAAATCGTGGGACAGTTTTTTTTCTCTACAAACAAAACTATAGCCTACTGCGGGACATTTGATTTAACTAAAATGCAAAGTTCTTGAACCAAACGCCGAATCCTCTTTACCCCGAAACTTTTGTGAAAAATGAAACTCCGAATCCACTCCATTTTCTGAAAATCGGGCAAATTCCGGCTCCACTCCATGCTCAACTCTACTTTGTAGGCAACAGACTGCAGATAACCAGCAACCACGCTATGGCAAAAACACAAGGTTGTTTTAAATCCTATGTCAAATATGGATCTTTCAGTATCATTTCTAATGGCATTGAAAAACTTCAGCGTATATCTTGCTATCAAGTCAAAGATTAACACTTCAAATAACAATTTGTCACTGAGACTACGTAGCCTACATAAAAATTACAGCCTATAAAAATTTGAAGACGGTGACCTTACTCGCTTTTGCAGTTGGAAAAATCGTGAACAATAAACATAGACAGACTTTGATTAAGTCCGTTGCCGCCTCAAACTATTTATTGGCTGCACCTGACAAGTAAACTTGTTTAGTTTGTGAACTGCAACTTTTGCTGCATGGGCCTATATATGTATAATCAGTTGATATAATTTTATCCAAAAAGACGTAAAAAATTCTTCAACATAAAACTCTACTTGCATTTTAGCCTACTTGCTGACGAAACTTGTCCTCTTTCTGGGCTATGACAATATGGTATGCCTAACCAAAAGAAGAATCTTTGCTTTTGATTTAAAGCTGGAGTAGAAAAAACCCAAGAAGTTTTGCAGAAAAAAGCCTTAACAAAAAACAAAAATTTGCACCTTAGAACCAAACCAGGAGTCGGCTCGGCAACGTTTGTCAATAAAAGAGCAATTTGGCACCATTCCAAAGTTATTTAAAAAAAAGCTGTTCAGAGATGGTATGTAATTTAGGCCTACAACATAAAAACAAAGGTGCACGTTGTTACTATTTGGTAATTCGAATTCAATTCCGAGTTTTTAAGTTCCCAAAATATTGATTCTTGATTTAACCAAAACACAATGACATAAAAAAAAATTTTGATTATTTTTTAAAATTTAATTCGAAGATACGCTATTAGAGATCAGGACGGTATGTTTGGTTTAAATCAAGCCAATCGGTCAAAAATTTATTGCGATTTTTTAAAATGATAAATAAATATATTACTGCTCTTCCTTCTCTATATTAGGTTGCAAATCTCTGTTTGAATTTGCATGCTTGAAATGCTATTTGGTTGTCTTGGCAGTAGACATTATTATTTATAGGCTACAGCTTGTCTAATGTGGCCATTGGAAAAAGAAGGGGAGATAGTTTGGTTTTGGCTACTATCAAAGAAGTGGTTTGTGGCAAAGGTAGACCTGGAAGAAGAACAAAGTGGATTGATAATGATCTCAATAGAGTGAAAAAAGCTGCTCCGGAGAGAAGCCTGCATGAAACAATGTAAAAAGATAGAATAAATACCTGAAGTGTCTGTGCTGTCACAGGCAATAACGAGATAATGTTAGTAGCTATGAGAATAACTGCACATGACCAGAGTAAAGTAGCTCAATTGACAATCATGATCGAAAGGGTACTGTATGATTTGAAATTAACAGTATTGAATTGTATGGTAAATGTCGCATCAAACTACCTATAAGTTCACCAAATCATCTATAAGTCCGGCCGAATTATCTATATATAAGTTCGGTTGAATTACCCATAAGTCATGTCGAATCGGCATGACTTATGGTATTTTGGGTAATTTGTGACACCGTGTTCAAAGAGGTATGTACATTATATACCGGTAAACATTATTTTTAAGAGCTAAAGTAGAATTATTTACATGTGTTTCTACATTTTGAGGGAGTTAGACTAAACCTTTTGGTCTAAATCCCCCCTAATCAAGTATTGACAGAATTTGACATTTTGATAGGGCAGCTTATTGATTGCTTAAATTGCAATAATAATCAAATAAACGATTTGGCTCTTGAAAAGAACGAACACCTGATGGCTTCTAATTCAGTGATTGACAAAGAAAAACAAAAACAAATATCAGTTCGTGGGATTGCTTCTTTGGAAGGAGTAGCAGACATTAAAAAGGTGCTTTGTTACTTGGTTATGCCTTCCTTACTTTTGCGTGACTTAGTTGAAGTATTATATAGCCCGGTGCATATGTTAATTTTTTGCTAAATAAAGATTTTCTTGATTTAATCATTCTATTTCTATAAAAAAAATTTAACTTTTACAGTCATTTAAACGACACCTCCACTTCACACTGCTCAAAGACAGAAACGTAGCAACAACTCGAGATTACTATTTTGCCTTGGCCAACACTGTTCGAGATCAAATGGTAGGTAGATGGATTCGTACACAACAGTACTACTATGAAAAGGACCCCAAGGTAAGAAAAATTTCAGCAATCACAATGTTACAGCCTTGTTTAAACGTATGACATATTTATTGATGTATTGTATAAGTCGCACTTGTGTATACATATGTTACAATTGTTACACCCCCAAATCAGGCTTGTTAAAATGATAACTAAAATTTTACTCGCAAATGGCATGCTACACATGTCGCTGTTGCCTTTGTAGTGATTGCGGATCACCTCGTAGCACACTCTGCAAGCAAGTGAACATGTGTAGAGTAAATAAGATTGTTTGTTGCGCTGTGCATTCCATTACTGTTGCTTTTGTTGCATAATGTGGCTACTTTAAAGAGATGCAACTTAGTTACTTACAGACACAACTTTGAAATTACTAGTATAAAATTTGCACCTCGACTTGTGAGTAAAGATTTGGTATAAAATTCTGTGTCTTATACTCAAAATAAATATGATAAATCTGTTTCCAATTGGAACTGCACACAGTAAATATCAAATCTTCAATGTAAAACAAATTAATAAATATTGTCCGTACAACATACGTGCTATTTACAAATTTAAAATGTACCGTAGTGGTTACCGTAGTAGATACCATGACAGCTTTTCTATACTATTTTACACCCAACTGGTATAAAATGAATTCATGTTATTATTATGGTTATGATACCATATATGATAGTCATGGTGACATATCACCCTCTGGTGACATATCCTGGTGACACCCTCTGGTGATAATCTGGTGACATATCAGTTATCACCCTCTTCCAATCTGCCTTGAGCCAGCATGGAAGCAGTACGGCTCATAAAATCACATGGAACCCTGTCAAGTAACCCATTGTTGATGCGCAATCTGCTGCAAGCGGAGATAGCGAATGATTATTATGATAGTCATGAGTTGTGAGGGCATGGCTATATTCCCCAGTCATTTGAGCATGGCTTTACTTTTTTCTTTTGTCGGCTTTTGAACAACATAGAAAAGCTGGCTTTAATAGGCTTGTAACTTATCGCTTTTTGTGTTATCTTACTTGGCTAGTCCATGATATCTATATTCGAGATATGGTAGAACCTCAGCTCACCTTGAAAGTGCTGGTTTCACTCTCAAGGTGTGCGGTTAAGCAAACATTTCAAATACTGTTTTCCATTCAACATCACCCAGTGGATAGAATAGTTCACAGACAACATAACAAAACTTCAAGCAGAAACTTTACCCTGTTAATCTTGGTAACTGAGCCTGAATCAGTGGTTTAAAGCCACCACAAGCATGTGAAGCTATTTCAGTTTTTCTTTTTTGCTTTGGTTTACGTGCATTAATACAGAACCAAAAAAGTCTAGTGTGTTTGGATTGAAAGTTGAATTTCATTGGGTGCCTGCAGCACCCCAATTTTTAATTTGAAGCTATTCTCATTTATTATTCTAATTTGCACAAACATGTGCAAGATGAATTTATAGAAAAGATTAGAATATTCTGCTTTCTGTGAAAATCCAAAACGAATTTGATTGAATACTGAATGAAGTATTTTATTATCAAAAATGATGGAGAATCAGCAGACCCCTATGTAGTATGTATGGCATGTGCATTTTGCTCTACAACTGTAGAGCATCATTAGTGCCTTATAAAGTAGTGATACCAGTATTTGAAGTTTGTTGTTTACTTGCATATTCAGAGAGTTTACTACTTATCCTTGGAGTTTTATATGGGGCGCTCGCTACAAAACTCCATGCTAAATCTTGGGATACAGACATCCTGTGATGAGGCAATGTACCAACTTGGACTTGACATTGAAGAGCTCGAAGAGCTTGAAGAAGACGCTGGTAGGATATGAGAGTGTTGCTTTAGATAAATTGTTGAAACTCTCAGGATATGTTTAATATGAGTTTATGGCATTGTAAAATCTTTATGTTATATTTGTAGTTAAGTTTTTAAACAACTGTTATTGCTTAGGTCTTAGGAGCTACATTCCCATGAACAGTTTGTGCATTTCGATATACTTTTATCTCTGAACTTTTTTCTGCACTGATTTGTGAAAAGATCAAGGGAAGGCAGGGTACATGTATTTATTCAAAAATTGAATGTTAAACAGTCTGTGAAATAAATAGCAAGTCCAAACCTATTCTATTTGAATAAGTTGAAGATGCTATTACTATAGCGAAATCGATTCTTAATAAATTACACTAAGAGGTTAGATCGTTGTGCAAATGCCAGCATTTGATGAATGCGAAATAGCAGTACCAAGTCCAAACCTGATTGTTGAAATTAGAGATGTACCGATACCAATATTTTGGCCGATACCGATACCGATATCACTTTTTTAGGCCGATACCGATATTTTGGCCGATACTTTAGTTTAGTGTTACAAATAGAAGCAATTTTGGTATTTGCAAGGAATTGTATCAAATGCTAAGTTTGACCTTTTTTTTAAAGGTCCCATACTCAGATACTGAGCTTTGGGGAATGAGAAGATATAAGGTTCTCATTATACTAAGCCTTCGACACTAAGGAGAGTAGGGTGGCCAGTTCCTCTCTCTCGGCCGCCTTTACTTCAGCAACTATGCCCATCCAATTTATTACACCCTGGGTATAGGTGAGCGGTGTTTATCAACAACCAGCTGAAGCCGGGAGTCGAACCAGGTTTGCATAATTGGAAAGCCAACGCCTTATCCGTTGCACCATCCCACCGCCAAGTTTGACCTTATTTGCATATAGAACTATTAAAAAAAGCTTTGAATTGGCATAGTTTATTAAAGATTCAAAAATTCAATCTCAACCGCATTGTTGTGTCATAATAGTAGGTTTTGGTAATGAAAGGCCACCGTAATTGAGGACTGGGGTATAAGGGAAGAAACATTACATCATAATTGGGGTTTCTGAAAAATTAATATTTTAGGGTTTGCGTAAACTCTCCAAATAGGCTATCATAATTCATAATAAGATGTAAACCAAGTCATTTGTGTAGTCGAACAAAAACTATTAGACAAGTAATGTGCAATGTTGTTTGGTTGAGAAGCTTTTGCCGGGCCAAGACTACCCAGATAGCAAAAACGTATAATTTTGCAACTTTTTTATGTTACTAAACGTTTAAAAAACCCATGTAACTTGGTTGTTTTTATAGTAAGCTGTTTCAGCAAAATGGAAATTTTCCGAAGCTGTGAGGGAGCTGAAGGAATAGTTTAAAACTTTAAATGACTCCAATTTTTTTTCTTAGGTTAATTAGCTATATCTAAAGTCTAAACAATATTGTGTCTACCCAAACTAAAAACATTTTTGGAAAAATTGCGTTTTTGACCTCATTTTTTGATTTTTGAGCCCCAGGAGGAGGCTGAAGACAATTTGTTACGAATCTCAAATTTTGTCATGAGTTTTTTCTCACTCATTGGCACCATTTCCCCACTACACCGAGAGATTTAAAAGAAAAGTTCAAAAACGAGCCACCCTACTAGCCAACCTGACATCATTGTTTTATGCGGCCGCTAATCGACTTTAACGATCATGGAATGTTACGTAATAAGAACGATTATATCCTACACGCAAAAATAAAAAATATCGATTGCTTAAATCAGCTCTTTTTGCTGTTTTGTCTCGTGAGCTTTGCGTATTGTTCAACAAGTGTATAAAGTTTAGAATTGACAAAAACTCATTACATTTGAAAATGAAGTTTGAATCACGGCAAATAAACGTATTCAAAACTTTTACTTCGGCCGACGCTGTTTCACACTCAGTTTTCTAGGTCAGCAACAGTTTTGTCACAGCAAAAATGCGTTAATTTTGAAGGCTGCCGAGCTGGAAACAGCTTGTCCAATGTATAAGTCGAACCTGGCTTTTTGCGGTGAAAATCACTTGTGAAAATCTCGAACTATACTCGAGTAGGCTATAATAAATAGCGTAATAAGTAAAATTTTGAATGTTAGGCTACAGAACAAAAATCGCCCGAGGCTAAATTTTCATGTCAAGTTAAATATTTTTGCTTCTGGAGTGCCCCATAATTAAATAAGTCACGCCATAGTTACGCTACACCACTGTCTGTACAGTATAACTCCTGTTGCAAGCAGGCTAACCACAGTTGATCTAAACTGCTTAGTGGATGAACAACGGAGAATGACTGGTATTTAAAGCGCAGATGAACAAGAAAAAAAAACAGTTCCCGAACTTTATTGAAATGCTGCATGTTGCGCCATAACATTGTTCTTTGTAATACCGCTTTGAAAGAGGATTACGACTATGAATAAACTTCATTTTGAATTGAAAAGACATGACGTAATGTCTTCCATTTTTAGTTATCACATATTTTTTCATTACGTAATGTCTTGTAGGAAGAAATTGAAAATCAGTATAATCATTCAAAATGAAAGCAATGGGACTACGAATCCTCACTAAACCAATCAATCAATAGTCTTGTTGCATCTAAGAGGACAACCTTATATGTTACTGATCTCCGGAGCTGACGTAAGCCTTAAAAGTCATGTCGACTTATTCTTGATGCCCCCCTTAACGAAAATTGTTCTTTGTAATACCGCTTTGAAGGTGGATTGCGACTATGAACAAAAGAATAATTTTTAAACTTCATTTTGATTTGAAAAGACATGACGTAATGTCTTCCATTCTTAGTTATCACATATTTTTTCATTACGTAATGTCTTGTAGGAATAAATTGAAAATCAGTATAATCATTCAAAATGAAAGCAATGGAACTACGAATCCTCACTAAACCAATCAATCAATGGTCTTGTTGCATCAAAGAGAACAACCTTAGGCCTATTTTATGTTACTGATCTCCGGAGCTGACGTAAACTTTAAAAGTCATGTCGACATATTCTTGATGCCCCCCATAACGAAAATTGTTCTTTGTAATACCGCTTTGAAGGTGGACGACTATGAACAAAAGAATAAATGTTAAACTTCAATTTGTATTGAAAAGACATGACGTAATGTCTTCCAACCTTATCACATATTTTTTCATTACGTAATGTCTTATAAGAATGAATTGAAAACGAGTCTATTCACTAAAAAGGAGAGCAATGGGACCACGAATCCTCACTGAACCAATCAGTAAAAGGTCTTGTTGTGCCTACTGATCTCTGGAGCTGACGTAAACCTTAAAAATATGGACTTATTCTTGATATGGAATTTGACTACCGTACATAGCCTATATTACATATCGATTACCGGTAATGGATATTTTGTTTCAATGCACTTCAAAGTTAAAACGTATTTGTTTACCACAACCAAACCACTTGTGACAATCGAATTTGTTAATTTATTATTCGATAAAATATTTAGATGATGTCACGTCATTACGCCGATTTGAGATATAATTTCATTCATGACGTCGTGTGGATGAAAAACTTTTACAAGTTTTACACTCTGCTGAGAGTAAAAAAGAAACACATATTGGAGAAATTGAGTCTCTTTCACAACTTAAGAATCGAACAACGCAAAACTGCTGAAACAAAACGTTTTGTTTGAGTGAAAAAATCACTGCAAGCAACCAATGCCAAAAGGCACGCGCAAGAAGTCATGGGAGTGTGAGATATCAGCAATTTGAACAGGTTGTTATTTTTCTATATCAATGTGACGTTAGTTACAACTATAAAAAATCTGTATCTTTACTCTGTGGAAAATCCGCAGCAAGCGCCTTTTTTACATGTTTAGTATCGGCCACAGTATCGGCCAAATTTTGCCGATACCGATACCGATACTCAAAAAGTGGCCGATATCACCGATACCGATACCGATATATCGGTACATCTCTAGTTGAAATAACTTAAATCTAAATCCGGTTGCTGACTTCAATTCCAGCAGGAGTTGAATCCAAATCCATGTTCATTTATGGAGGCTTCATCAATCATTTATCTCTGATGGCTGTTGTTATCTCTGTTGAGAACGTCATGGAAGCGTTAGAGTTAGTAATGAGAGTTGATCCATCAATGTTAAAAGGGCGGTGTAGTTTGGAGGCCTTCTCTTGGGTTTGATGTGAAGCGATAGGTTGGTAATCAGTCCTACAATCAACACCACGCATTGGTTTATTTACACGTACAATCGTACATCATGCCTGTGTTTGGCTCTGCTTATAATCAATGAGGTGCCAGTGTAGAGTGGGGCTGTCTAGGAAGTTTTGTTTCCGATAGGAAGATGAAGCATAGTGATAGTTAGGCCAATGGTAGGGGGCTGTTAAATTTAATTTCAACTTTAACACCTGATTTTAGGTTACAACAAGATATTTAAGACTTCTAGCTCACTTTTTTTGAACGTTTTATATATAAAACCTTTTTCACCCCAAAAATTACTTTTTGAAGGACTACAGTATATTTACGTCGAGTAAAAATTGTCTCGGGTATTTTTGTCACTTTGTTTACGGCTTTTGAAGTTCAAGTATTCTTTGCTATACAATAGATCATGGGCGTCGATTTTTTCTTAGAAGAGGGAAATTCTGGGTGGGTGAGAGTTTTCAAACAGATTTCATTGAATGTGTATGTTCTCAAATTCGCAATGGTTAATGTTTCTCACAAAGACTGCATTTAGCGTCGCTGCAGCAATTAAGCTATAATAATAGGTTTGATGTTTGCTTTCATGCTCCTTGCGATCTTATTAGCGCTGCTAAACTAAACAAACTTCTTTTATGTTTTCCTTTGCGACCTAAAAAGCGCGTCTCGTGACCTGTTATCTTTAAAGTGGCGCCTTCGGATTTGCTGCATTTTGATTTGTAAAAAGCAGTGTTGTACGCGTCAATGAAATAAATTGACGGCGTCAGCGTCAGCCCGAATTGCCTAAAAGCTTTACGGCGTAAAGTGCTGCGTCAGCTCTCAAAGAAATTGACGGCGTCAGCGCTAATTTCTAGCGCTATTTTAGCCAGGGTCTCACAAAACGGAAGCATTTCAACCAAGTTTAGGCTAACAATAGCTATAAATAAAGAGCAGGTATTATGTTTTGATACTGTATTGTAATTAGTTGCTTGGCTTATTAGTTATTTCCTTGTAGAAACACAAGCATTTAAAAAAGTTTGTCTGACAATCTGCTGCGTTTGGGACGCATATTGTCCTTTCCAAGTGAAAACATGCGTTCCACAGCAGCGCTGGATGGTATTGTATTTCAAAAACAAGTCTTGAAAACGTTTACTTGGAAAGGTAGCCTATCACTGTTCCAAGCTTGCTGTGATGGCTTAGCATATATACATTTTTTAACGAGGTCCACTGCACCAGCATCGCTCTTTTCAGGGGCATAGAACAAATAAAGTATCTTCAACCTCCGCGATGACATTCATTGATTTTTCGCTTTCTCTCCCTGATCCCTCGTTCTCGATAGCCTACTGCTCACGATATGAGTGATCAACATTTGGCGAACTTATCCGCTTGTATTCCGGGTAACCATTCCAACCAACGCGAAAGCGGGTAATTCGGATGAGTCGCGCTGGCCGGAATACATTGTGAAACACTCATTGTAAAACGAGATTTTCCATGAAAACAAAAAATGATGCATAGCGCGTGACGCTTAAAATCGGCAAAATATTTGACGGCGCTATCACTTCCGGCAACTAAAAAATAAACTGACAACGTTAACCTCAGCGTCAACAAAAAGTTGCCGTCGTCAACGTACAACACTGGTAAAAAGCAAAGATTTGTAAAAAGCGATTGTTTCAGTACGTCTTTAGTTTGTATCGGTTATTTTATTGTCATGTTCATTATGATGATCATATTCATATTCTCTTACGCTGACCCGCATTTGAAGTTTGACTGTGACGTAACGAAAGTGAGACCATTCGGAGAAAAGATCAAACGTAGCTTTCTCTCACCAGGAATTGCCAGCGTGTGGCAGTTGCCGTAGCAACAACAATGCAGTGAGTACCGCCTTTTTTCAACGCAGCGTTGTTGCGGAATTGCTTTGTTCTCTCGGATACCTAGCGAGAGACATACCGTAAAACAAGAAGTTGCGCTGCAGTTGGTTGGATAGTTCAGCATTTAACAAAAACGGAAATAGCCTAATTGTAACGAACACTTCATAAGTGTCGTGAAAACAGGGTGGGCGAAACATATTTTGCCCACCCTCGTTTCACGGCCGGGTGGGCGTCGTCCACCCGACCCACCCTATTTCGACGCCTATGCAATAGTTTGAGTTTCCGTTTTAGCAACATGATCGTTGCTTACTTCACAATGTAGATATTAACGACCTGTTTTAGCCTGATGCTGAGAGTTCGCTGTGGTAATAGCGAAGTGCACTAGCTTTTGGAACACAGTTCCCTAGTTAGACGAATAGCACATGACTAGAGAACTGTGTTCCGTGCGTACGGAATTCTAAAGAACGCACCAGGGCGCCACGACGCACAGTTTTAGAATCATTGAGTTACCGGTAGTTGAGTCACATTCACTTTTTAAACGATCTTTGATGGTGCCAGTTCTGGGAACCATTCATTGCATGGAGTGTTGTGATTGATTTGTTTGTCGTTTACGACTGTACGTGCTTATACTGGTATTATTTCAGGCCTGGGTAATGGTGGGCTGGGCAGACTTGCAGCTTGTTTTTTGGACTCCATGGCGACGCTAGGGTTGGCGGCTTACGGATATGGAATTCGTTATGAATACGGGATATTTAGCCAAAAGATCAGGGAAGGGTGGCAGGTAATGTGCATGTTAATGTTGAGGGATTGATTCAAAGTGACTTTACAATTTTTGCAGTCAACCCTGCGTAATTGGACCACAAGTCCAATTGCTTTTGCTCTAACGATTTTCTTTAAGCATAACTTATAGCAGTTTCATCTCGCCACCATTCCATTCGTACTGGGGGTTTCTGAGTCGACAAGGGGAGCACTGAACCGTGCCGGAGTTAAAGTCGCAATGAAGTCGTTTCGAACCATCGCTGATAATTTGTTACTACCCAAAATTCCAACCCTATTTTACAATAAATGTGGTGTTAACAAAATTTTGTGCAGCGATGGTGATGGATTACGTATTGGCCAGACTAAACGTAGCGTAAATTCTCGGTTAGGAAACACCGCCGAATGGTCAAAAATATGAAAAATGAAAAGTCAGCTCTCTGTTTGCACATGGTCATTGGTCAAAGAAGATCACAGAATAAACGGGCCAAAAACAAAAATGAATCAAATTACTCAGAACGCACCACAGCAGAAAGTTGCTACATTAACATTGAGTGAAAACAAGCAATGTTCTCATTACTCAACCGGAACGATTTAAATGTCCTACGGAAATCACACAATGAAATATAAATCATTATTAAACAATGAAAGCTATTAATACTACAGAAAGTGCTCAATGCCAAGCAAAAAGCAAAGCAGAGCGAATTAAATCAAATATAGTTACCACTATCTAAAAAACCCTTGACAGCCTGTTTCACCTGAAAGGAGGATCATCAGAAGGGGGTCTGCTACTATTCGGTGAGTCCGATTCGGTGAGTTCCTAACCTCTAACCCCTAACCCTAAAACGGCAATGATAATTAGGCTACGGTACCCGATAATTTAAAAAAAAATGAAAAAATCCCCCGTTAAGGGATCGGACTCACCGAAACGGGCCATTCCGATCAGAAGGTCCTTATTCAAATAGAATTCAGTCAAATAATTCAAATTCAAATAGAATTATTAAAAATATATTCTATTTGAATAAGGACCTTCTGTTGATCCTCCTTTTAGGTGAAACAGGCTGTCAAGGGTTTAAATAGTGGTAACTATATTTGATTTAAATCATTATTATGTGCATGGACAAGGTTCATGCATATTTTGGAACAGTTGGAAGCATCCTCGTAATTCAATTTCGTCCCGAACATTTGGTTTGCTTCAACCTTTTCAACTTTGTGCTTGACTGTGTGAAAGTTTTATGTTATACAACGTAGAAACTAGAAAGTGACTGGTCACATCTCATGGTCACTAGTGTTTGAAATAATGTTTCACTTTTTTCTGTTGCCTTTAATCGCACTGTAGTACTGTATATCATTTCGAAAATTTTTTGTATGTTATTCGCTCTAAGCATGCTCATTGTCATGATACGCGAAACGTCAGTGAAGCAATAAAACAACTCGTATGTTTCTGCTTTTACTTTCGCACTCATCAGATAAACGTTGCAACTATTGCTAGAAAAGATAACAACCTTGATTAACATCTAAACCTTTGAGTAGGCCTATATGTAGGTTTTCAGTATTGATGAAATCATGAAAAACTGGACTATTCTGTGTTTCACACATAGAAAAATAATAGCCTTTATTTTTCCTGGAAGATTCACTACTTATCAAAATTATTGGAGAAGCTACGTTATTTTCAGTATCTGTGAGCTACATGTCTTGAAGTTGCTTTTTTTCGTTAACGTGTGTACGTCAGCTTGTATCCCTTGCGGAGCCTTCTTTTGTATCATGGGTCAAAGTAATAGATTTTTATTGGCATATCTCATTTCTTTCTTACCATTTCTCTCTGTGTTTCCTTCCTGATGTCATACAATTTTGGTAAAGAGGTGACTTTCTGCAACCATAGACAGATAAAACCAAGCAACCACACGGCATTTAACATAATACATTAAAGTGAACATAAATAAATGCCGTGTGGTTGCTTGGTTTTATCTTTATTGTCAGTGTACCAACAGGTTGAAGAAGCAGACGACTGGCTCCGATACGGTAACGCCTGGGAGAAGGCCCGGCCTGAGTATACTGTTCCTGTGCACTTCTATGGGAATGTGAAGCATGATGCCAAACATAATGGCGACTCATCAAAGCCTTGCGCATGGGTCAATACCCAGGTAATTGCCTACAATCTAAATTGTGTGTATTTTTCATATGGACTTGCATTGTTTAGACATTAATTTAACATACAATTCTGCGACAATAGGCTATTTGTGGCATGTCAGCTATGGGGAGGAGAAAGGGTTTGTTGTAGGTCACACTCTTTGTTGTCATTTGTCTTATGCAACATAGGTTATATACGCCATGCCATATGACACACCTACACCTGGATACGGCAACAACACAGTGAACACCCTCAGATTATACTCAGCAAAGTCACCCAATTCGTTCAATCTTGGTGTATGTGAGTATGGAACTGATCCTCTAAGTTATAATCACCAAGTTACGTTAATAATGATTTAACATCATCAGAAAGTCACAGATGGTTAGTAAAGTAGTGTATATATTGATGCAGCTATCTATTTGGTTAATATCATCAAAGTTTAGAAAATATTCTCAATGAAGCCGTAGTTAATGGGTAATTATTAGTTGGTAGCTTTAAAGGTAATACTGTTGCTGCTCCTTAACTTTGGTTGCATTTTACAAATAAAATCCAATGTGTAGTCAACTAGTCATTATTAAACGTTTGTGCAAAGCTATACATGTTATAATGACAACTGCTAGATTTGTTTCCTGCCACTTGAATGTTGATTAATTTTGCTTTGCAGGTATTAAGTGATTGGCATTTTCGAATACAGTAGTTCAGGATTCAAATCTATTCTAGAATAATTATATCTAATCCAGAGTATCGAATCTGATTCGATATATTTTAGCCAAAGGAAAATGAAGCAAAGGCAAAATAAACTTCAGGGGTTTTGTTTATGGCAACAAACTAAGCCCATGAAAGCGTAAAATTATTGCAGCGCAATGATTAAGGCTTTCCAGATGTTTGCCTACTAAGTACTAAACGTCATCACAAGTTGATGGCGTTTTGGCTCTTTGACATTGGAAACTGATATTGTGTAGGAGAGAACCATAACCTAACTATTACCAGCTAGCCATGTGTAGACTTATGCAATACAGTGGCTGTTCCAATACCGCGATGATCAATAGCGAGACATCCACTGGCGAGATTTATTTTGTTCCCGTTTTTATTTCCAAGTTCAACAAAACTTTAAACAAAGCAACAGGATAGTACGAAAATAGGCATGGAGAGACTGTTGAGCGTTGATCAATCATGGTGCCACGCAAGAGAAAAGCGGATTACTTTTCATATTGATGTATTAGTGAACCAATTGATTGTCACGTCAATGGCTGTCGCGCAGTTGGGTGCCGTGCTATTGCCCAGACAGACCAATGCATTTCATGACTACGAACTTTAAGAATTTAGAGGAAAGTGTTAATAATTTTATCATAGGTTAACACATGTGTGGGCTAATGTTACTTCTTTTCTTACGGTCCCCTTAAATATTTTCAGAAGCGAAAGCAGTTTTTATGTGAAGCCTGTTCAAACCAAATAGGCTATTAACAAAACTTGACTTAAAATGTCGTCATAGATTCGAAATCCAAACAACTTACTTTTGTTAAATTACTTTTTTGGTTACAAATTACTAAGCATTTTGTTTTGACAAGATAAAGTTTGTTGTTACCACTTCAAAGAAGCTTTTCTGTAATTGCTCTTGAGTCTTAACACAGTGCATTTTTTTTTTCGAATAAATTTGGCTTGAAAGCTTGAAATTGATTTATTTTGATTATGTCTCACGCATCTTGAAAAGCCTGAGCAAAGTGTGTGACGCAGAACAAATATCACTTTTATTTGAGCGAACTTTGAAATTCAATGGATTAAAAATAAATTCCAATTTGCTAGTTTTTGCTGAATTTCTTTAATTTGATAGAATCACGTTGCTAAAAATGTGCAAGTGTAGTTCTTCACATCTTTGAGAATGTCGAGCATGATTTTCAGCTGCTCTTTAAATTTGAATATTAAGAAAGCTAAAAAAATACAAAGTTACAGGAAATAAACGCTACAAACTGCTCATTGAACTACCTTCAGCTAACAGAGACGAAACCTACCAATACTTGCACGCTACGCCTACTTATTTTAGCAACTTCTAAACCGCAATTCTACCAGAAAATTGTACAAATATATACTGAAATTGGCAAATCTTGCGGCTTCTTTCCGCACAAAGTCGGGCGCCTAACCATTTGTAACCAACTCACAAGATCATTCTGTGGCATTGTACCAGCCGAGCGCATGATTAACTAAACTAACTGTCATTTTGTAATTCAGTCAACACCGGTGATTACATTCAAGCTGTGTGCGACAGAAACTTAGCCGAGAACATATCCCGAGTGCTCTACCCGAATGATAACGTGAGTAATACTAATGAGTATCAGTCATTGTATTGCTTCGTCCCAACAATCACATAATATTGCATCGCATTTATTGACCAGTTTAGGTACGGTGTGAGGGGTCTGCTGCTATTCGGTGAGAGCTTTTTCGGAGAGTTCCCAATTCGGTGAATTTTTGAATTTTTTTTGAAAATTATCGGGTACCCTAGCCTAATTATCATTGCCGCTTTTACATCATTTTAACGTCGCTAAACGCTGAAATAAGACCCTGACTCGTAACCCTTAACCCCTAACCCTAAAACGGCAATGATAATTAGGCTACGGTACTAAAAAAAAATCATCACCGAGTAGGGCTCTCACCGAAAAAGGCTCTCACCGAATAGGGAACTCACCGAATAGGGAACTCACCGAATAGGACTCACCGAATCGGACTCACCAAAACGGGCCATTCCGCGGTGTGAGATGTATTGTCAGCTCTATACAGGAAACTTTACAATTGTGCATATTGTATGTTTGGTTTACTCATGTTTTTATATTCACTCATTGTGTTGTTGATGTTTGGTCGTATAGACTCCGCGTTTGTGGCACTAGCTGTCTCCCGTATGTCATGTGTGTTCAATTCGTTGCGCACTATCTGTGCTTGACACAAGGAAGATGGATGTTTGTTTTGTTAACCTCCTAAGCTGATAACCAACAGCCGACTGTTTCGGGTGGACACGCATTTCCCCTTTCTTTCCATGAATTACCGTTTGAGGTTTCTCGTATACGGTTGAATGTCAGCTGATATTGATTTAGTTTTATGACATTTTTCCATGTCACCCAGTTCTTAGGTCGATAAAGATAAGATGTACCGACCGCAAATCTTCCCGGATACTGTCTAGGCAACGTCTGTCAAGCCAATGCGTTCTTGAGTGCTGTCTCCGATCTCCATGAATGTTAAATGGCTGTATTCTTCAAGCCAATAGATATGCCAAGTTCGAATTTCAGATCTTCCAGCCGCACCGCGTCAGGAAGGTGCTTGCAATATATCCAGTTTACTTATTGCATTCATGTGTGGTAAATTGATGCTGCACAGTGCATTCTCGTTATGTTCTATTTAGGAACTTGTTATTAAATTGAATATTTATTCTGAGAAAGACTGAGAAAGGTTTTTTAGAAGTTAAACTTGGCGGTTTCGCAGACTTGTCGCAGGCTTTGAACGCACCGGTTTCGCAGGGTCGGTCACCGAGATTGACAGTAAGGAAGTTTCCGATTGTTGAAGTCAGTGGCGTAGTGTGTGGCACGCGTGTGACGTCACGATATTGAAAATGATGCTTTCAGTCTTTATGTCTCTGAAACAAAGTTTGCGTAATTTTAAACGAAACTGCATTAAAAGAGCGAGTTTTGCCAATACCAAACATTCAAATATCTCTGCCAGGAATTAGCAATAACAAAACATAGCGACTTAGCTCTATTACCAAAAAATGCCTAAGAAAACATCATCTTATCCTTTTGCTATGCCATCGGACATTTTTGTTGAAAATGCTCTCAGAATGCACCAAATTCAAAGTAATTTTTTAAAATTTTCTTGGGGAGGCCCCCAGACCCCCCGCCGCTGGCTGTCGCCTTGTCAAACACGCCGTCGGGCTTCGCCTGTCGATCATCAAAACAAAACTTTCAAAATTCCTGGCTACGCTACTGGTTGAAGTGTTATTGCCGGGGGATTATTCCTTGCACTAGTTGCTGCTGAATGAATGGCAGTCATCAAATACGTTGCTCAAGAGCACACCCCGAGAGTCGATCCAGGGCTGCTTGACCTTGCTGTTTTTTGTTTTTTTTTCGGAGCAAAGTCAGGCACTTCACCAACTGAGCTATTGGGGCGGATAAGTGTCCGATAAGATAAAGTGTCCCATTGTAAAACGACTTTTACATCTCCATTGGAACGCGTTTAATTGCTGTACATCAAAAACAAACAAATGGTACCGTATTGTTTAGTCATTCCAAAAACAAAAAGCCATGTTTCGTTGCGTAGTACCTTTTTTAGCAGATTCGTGAGCAAGTGATCAGGTCGAATTTTGTGATGGTTGTGAGCAGTGTTTTTTTTAAGGTGTTTTGGGGGACCGAAACGGTCCCCTAAATTTCTCCAGCGGTTTCCCAAAATTTGGACTTGCAACTACAGTAGAAAAGTAATGGTTGTTTCTCGCTATGTCTTGTCGATAATACGAATATATCCTGCGATCAATAGTTCACGTCCGGAAAAAAGAATATGCCTAAGTGGAGGTACAGCTAAATCAAAGAGTTATTCACAAAAGAAGTGCACCTTCGATACTCGTCAATGTTTATTTCTGATTTATGGCGCATAATGATCAGTTTTTACGTGTGGAAACATAACAAGCAGAAGCCAACAAGCACACTTTGTTTGATTGTGCAGAAAACTTGTTTGGCGGCCGTGTTGGGCAGGCTGTTTGGTCGCTGTCACAATCATTTATGCTGTGCCTTGTCGAATAATTCATTTATGTTGCGTTGATTGTATGTAGTTATGGCTATTTTTTGGTATTTAAATGAAACACTTGCGGTCTCTTAAAACTACTTAGCGGTCACCCAAACCAAACCTTAAAAAAAAACCTGGTTGTGAGTATTATTTGCGTTGGCTCAGATCTTGTGAAATTGATATTTTGATCATGATTTCTTTCATTTCAGTTTTGAGTGATTTTGCAAAGTTGATGTTTTTTCCTGGAACGATTTTTACGTCTAAAATCGATTTTGACATGCCTATTGCCTATACTTAGTTTACCTGTTGTGGCATCGCAGTGTCAACAGTCAGCCCTAAACTCTTTCAAGACACACAGTGTTAATTTACGCATTTTTATGCTGGCTCCATACTTTATATCAAAGGGCAGTGTTTCTCAACCAATTTGCTATGGTCCGCTGGCGTGCTACAATGCGCTATTGGCTGATGGAGCTAGGTAAAAAGTATGTTAGAATCTCAACTATTTTCCGCTTTGCAAATTACTGCTACTAAACTCCTGTTTTTTCTTGGATACAGGTATAATGTTGCGTGTATTCATCCAGTGACATGATAGTTTCTTATAACTTAGTTGACAATCATTTTTTTTTTCAAAGTTTACTTCGTTATGTCCCTTGTCAGTTCGTCATATTGCACAGTTTTGTTAAGAGTAAGAAAATTTTTGGTTTTGGTTGTGGATGACAAATCGCGCTAGTCCGTTTGGATCGTCGGCATTGCGCGCAGTGCCCGCTGCCTTGGATATTAATAGCCTATATGATTAATTGATTGTTATTATTTATGTGCATCAAACCAATAGGTCCATATTTGTATACTACCAAACATGCAAAAACAAACAATACCAGTAAAAATCACAATATCCCAGTTAACAGAGGATTAATCATGTTGCGGAGAATTGTCAACGAGTCAACTGCGAATGGCACCATTGAAATACGACGATTTTACAAGAGCGTCAGAATTGCAGAAAACGTTCATGTAACAATTTTTAAAGATTAGCATCTACATAAAAAATTGTTAAGAGATTTGTGAAGTACTACATCAGAGCTCAAAATATTTTGTTCAATTTAAATAGTGCAAGCACTAGCATAGCGGGGTAAGCCATGCAACACACGAAAGGCATCGTTGTATGTAACACGTAAGTGGTTGATGGGTGCAGTGCACAAGAGAAATTACACTAAAGTTGACAAGCATAAAAAGAAACGCAACGTGCCTGGAATAAAAAAAATTGTTGCAACATTTGTCAGCGTACTAAGTTCTAGTGATGAAACCAGAATTCACATATTCACACAATATATTTTTGCTGCTTAACATTGAAAAGCCGTTTTACCTTCTTGCTACGTTTTTTCTATAGTACTTCATATTCAATACACGGATGCAATCACGTCGTGATTTATGGTAGCTATTGACCTTGGTTGGGTCGCTTATCAGTGAGAGGGTCGTAGCTTGTTCTGATAACCGTATGCTGTTGCGATAAGTGGCTAGTTGACCTAGCTAACCTTGGTGTGGTATTTTTACTGATTTACATCGATTGGTTGCTTTTTACGTTGAATTACAATTATTTTTGGTAGTGTTTGTTGCCACTTTATGAAATGAGAGGTTTGAAACGTACGTTTGGTACGTATCGCTCTGTTTTTTTGGTCCTGTGATTTGAAAGGGTTTTTCTATTTAGCTCCTGTCACGTAGTAACCCTTGACTATCGCAGACAACAAAAACAGAAAATCGACTGACTACATCAGGGCTTCCCAAGCTTATTTGCTCGCGACCCCTTTTAATCTAAAATTTTTTGCTACCTCTCACGATTAAAATGATAAACAGTGTGAAATATAGGCTACATTTGTGATACTTGCAGAAAAGCTAACTTCGAACAAAAACTAAAAACAATTAGCGGTACTCGAAGTCTACTACTCGAAGCCTACTACTTTTCACGTAGCCTACTGGAAACAAAACTGTGATGGGTCATGGGTGCGACTTCTTTCTGCCACAAAGCAAGTCCAGCCGTAGCTCAATGTTTATTAATGCTAATCTCAAGGCGTTTTCAATGTTGCTTAAGCTGGAACGATAGGCCTATTTTCTTATGATTGACGTCAACCACGCGTAAACGTTAAAAACAATGACTCACACAGATACATTGATACAAACGGCAAGAGTGCAGTTACTACTGAGTGAAGTAATAATGAATATTCCACTCTAATGTTCACCCCAAAACTGTGAAGCTTTTTGTTAGAAAATTCAAGCCCCAACTTAGAGTCAAAAGACAGATCAGCAAATTCCTTCAGAGATTTAAGAGAGAGGTGCTTGTTAAGCCTACCTTACTTTGTTTTTGCATTGCAAATAGGTTTTGAATCCAATCTAATTTGGTGACGTCGAATTCTCGAGGTAAATACTTCTGAAACTGATTCAACAGATTTTACAAAAGGTCGATGACCAGAGGGTTAATTACGCTTGATTTCTCATCATTGTTAGCCAAAAACTCTTCAGTAAATGAATGCTTTTTTAATAAATCATTTAGAACCTTTTGTTTACAGATGTTTAATTGTTTGATAAACGCATCAATTTTAGATTTCAATGTAAAACATTAACGCTTTCTCGTAGGAGGGACATATTAAATTTGTTCAGTTTTTCAAGCAAATTTGACATAATTTCAAAAGCCGGATGTCATTGCAAAAATGGTGGACCAAGTCTGAAAATATTTCCCTTAGAAAAGAAAAACTTAGAAAAAAAAACATAAACTTGCAAAAAAACGTAACATTTGTGAATTGTGTGATTCTAGTCAAATGAAACTGTTATAAGTAGCCGCGTATTTTTCACTTAATCTCTATGAGTTGTTGTTAGTTGTCGAAGTAGTCCGAGTTATAGAAATCGTGAAAAAAGTTGTAAAATTGTGAAGTTGAGTTGCAGGAAGTCGTGAATTGTATTTTTTGTGAAGTCGAAGAAATTGGCTGTTGTTCAGAATTTGATGTGATTAATTGTTTATTTGCTTGAAATGCTACACCACTCTTCAGTTCTTCAAAGATTTCTGCAAACAGTCTCCAAAGTAGAATTATTCAATAAATGATTTGATTGATTGGCATTTGGTATTTCTGTAACGGCGTCATCTATCTTTCCAAAGTCAACCATGTGTTAGAGCAGGTGTTCTCAACTGAGAATGTAAGGACCCCTAAGAGCCAATGAACCCCCTAAGGGTCCATGGTGATCCATCGAAGAGGTAATGGTTCACAATTTATTCCCATAACTAAATAAGTTGCTGGCGGTTGGCTGACCAGTGACCAGCAATAAAGTATTTTTTAAAGAACTGATAATACTGTGTAGATTCTGTAGAATTACAATTCTATTACTCACCAAGAAAAGAGTATTGAGATATATAGAAGTTTCGGATATCCCCTAATTCGTGGGTAGACTCAGTAGAGCTTACACAATCTTAGCTTATAGATGTAGCGATCGCTGCAATCTGGATTATATGACGTCATAAAAGAATGATTTACTAAAGAGCAATGTTTCAAGGGAAGTTGCAACTTATGTTTCTTTGTTGAACCACAGGCATACGAAGCCAAGTAACTTAATCAGAATTAACATATTTTAGTTTATTACAACATTTACAGAAAACAAAAAAACTACATTGAACAAATTTCGAACGTTTTCGACATCACTCCGATTAATTTGCTTGGCTTCATATGCCTGTGGTTCAATAAGACAAACTCTCCACAAAAGCTCTATTATGTTTATTTGAAAATGGCTGCCGATCGGACGTGACGTCATCCACGGTTTGTGGCTCACGCTAGGATAGCAGCAATTGCGGATGAAATGTCATCAATTTTGCAGTTCTTCGACGGAAAGGAACTGCGTCTGAAGCAGGAGTACTTCGTTGTGTGTGCCACTCTTCAAGACATAATTAGGAGGTTCAAATCTTCCACGTTTGGATGCCGCGATCCCATTCGGACCTCATTTGATTCTTTTCCCGAAAAGGTCAGTGTTTTTGCGTGAAGTTGCTTCTGAAATTAATGACTTACTTCTGCAAAGTATAAAGTCATGCAGCAGTGTTTGAGAGATTATTTCCACTGTTTAGTATGTTGCCAATGGTCATAATTTTAGGACTTTGAAAATTGTTGTGTGTAATCCACAACGATCTTCGTTGTGATCAATATGTAACTGTTTGAATGGCAGGTGGCTATCCAGTTGAATGACACTCATCCTGCCCTAGCGATCCCCGAACTGATGCGACTGCTTGTAGACGTGGAAGAGATGTCATGGGATTGCGCTTGGAAGATTGTCACAAACACATGCGCTTACACCAACCACACCGTGCTCCCAGAGGCACTGGAGAGATGGCCAGTTCAGCTACTCGCGACAATGCTGCCACGTCATCTTGAAATCATATACATCATCAATCATAAGCACCTGCAGGTATGACGTTTGGATTCAATGATGCCTTCAGTTGTGTGGGGCACGTACCGCAGTTGCTTCGTAAGTAGTTTAACTTAGTCCTTAAAAGTTATGCGATTGGGTGTTTTTAGTGCCACTCCAAAGGCATGCAATGAACACTGCGCTGAGGGTTTACCGTAAGTGATTGTGTGCGTCTTCAGGAGATTATCCTTGGTGATGGAGCCATCTAATATGTATACGCCTCAGCTATAGTAGGGTCATTCTGCTGACCAACCCGGAAAAAATTGCAAGAAAACGTTTTATGGTGTTTTCCAATACTTTTCGGTTCTGAGAACAACATATTAAAAGTTTACCAAAGTTCGAGCGTCGCAAAGGGTCTAATTATTGCATACTTCAAGATGGCCGCCATTTTACCGAAATACTCGTATATACTGTATACAAGGGCAGTGCTTCCCAACCTTTTTCAGTTTGCGACCCACTTTTAATGTAAGTTTTATTGTGCGACCCACAATGAGATATGACATCTTTATTATGGCATCTTTACTACTGGCGTACGTACTGAAATAGTTAATGCGACACAACACATCTAATTGCTACATTTTTGTTACATTGTTGCATAATTGTTACGTAATAATAATGCAATAATTTCCCGATCTAATAGAAAACAGGGTGCACAATTCATGAAAATGGAAAGTCAACAAACGAAGTGAAGATAAGAGTAGCGATGGCCGAGGCACAGTACTGTTCAAGACCAAACTACGGCTTGTGAGATCCATAGTAATGTCGGCATTTTTTACAAAATTTTAACACTCAGTAACATTTAGAAATGCTTCGCGACCCACCTGAAATAGCTTCGCGACCCACCAATGGGTCGCGACCCACCGTTTTGGAAGCACTGTACTAGGGTGTTCCATTTTTTCCACACTTTCGAAATTAAAAACATTCGGGTTTGCGTATGATGGGATTTTGGACACTGATTTGAAAAATGTAATTTTTATTCCATTATGACGTCATTTAGATGTGGCACCGCGTGGTCGAAGCTCGTGTGGGGCTAAAAATAGGGGGTTTCCGGTAATTCGGTAACGGAACATTGTAGAGAGACGAAATTGGTGTCAAAATGTGCAGAAGGGTCGCTTTCCTAAACCTTCCGAAGAGACTTCATTGCTGTATCTTCCCCGCAAAACGAATTATATCGAAAAAACGTTTTTTACAACTAATGATGCACTGTAGCCTACTTGTTTTGCTCCTAAATAAGTACTTTTTCGTAATATTTCTTTCAGTTTAATTTGTATTAATTTCCGACCATCACAACGAAAAAAAAATATATGCCAAACATAGCAGAGGTCTAGAAAAAGGTAGAAGCGACAAAACGCGGATGTTATAACCTGCATGATACCAAAGCAGAACAACAAGTTTAAAATATGGCACGGTCGCAAAACCTTCTTTAATGGTCTCAAGGTAACTGTTCAGTTGCAAACTTAGCAATTGTATACGTAATGCAAAGCTGAGAAATTGCAAAAATAAATTAATATTGTTACGAAATCAATACTGTTAAACTTGCTAATGATGTCTACAGTTAATCTTGCAATATATCTGAACGAGGTTTTGCAAAACCGGCTTACATTTCTCGACGTTCCCATTTTTCTCATGCTGATTGCTTATATTAACTGATCGTTCTAATAACAAAATAACTCTTTAACAGCAAACAAAGCTACTATAATAAGCACTATCATTCCATGTTGCACACAAAGTCGCAAATCCGCAAGGCGGTTGCTTTCATCACTAATTCGCTCTCTTATAACATTTTTGAGCTCCGATTCGTCGCTCAGTGGAACGATTATTATTATCAATCGACCTCCAGAAAGATGGAAGTACATGGGCGCACATGACGCATGTTGCAAATTGACTTTGAACCGTGAAAAAATTCTTCAATCTCGCTGCTCGGCTCTTCAACAGATTTCGAATATCAACAGTTGCTGTAAGCGAAGTAGGGATTTACACAATTTCCAGGGGAAGCGGTGGAGATTCCGAAAAACGACTCAAAATTACGTTTTCTGGATACAGCTACTGAGAACCATGTTCCACGAAATATCTGTAAACTACATCAACCACCTCTTCTTCAATGTCCCGGTGTGCTAGACGCAAATCTCGCTGAAACAAAGTAATGAATGGTCCATCACCTGCCTTTGGTTTTAAATGAATCATTATAAATGAAGGAACGTAAACAGACACGATGTAGGACGATAACTTGATCAGTTTTGACTTGTCTTCTGTAGAAAGCTTGTCAAATTGAAAAAGAAACAAGCGAAAATAGCCATTGGCAGTCGTTATCCATCTGGAGTTGCATATGGTTTCTTGTTTATAAATCAAAAGATGCTTCAAATTGTGTGGTACATCCATAAATGTCATAAATGTGGAACAAACCAACACCAGCATGCACATCTGATTGCTCCTAAAATTGTCGTTTTGTTCTGTGGTAACTTCCTTTTGTTCAGCAAACCATTCGATTGTACCTTTGAGATGCACTGCAACGATATTCGTGATAGGAACCGTTCTCAGCATATGATGTGAAAGGATATCGCTGAGTGTTGGTTTTTTAATACTTCTGATTTTGTTGAGCAAGGCACCGTCCTGCATCATTGCCGGAGCTTTCGTCCTTCCTTCAATCAATGATATCACATGGGTGAGGTAAATTTCATTTACATGAAACAAGCATTCTAAAGTGTGGACGGAGTGTTCCTTGTTTTCATCAAAGAAATCTTTTAACCGTTTGTTAACGCCCGAGTTTTTACCAGTATTGACCGCCGTAGTGTCTGCCATCACTGAATAAATATTAGGCAAAATACTTTCGCAAGCATCTTGTGTGATGGTATTGTACAAAATTTCACTTGTGACAGATGTACCGGAGGAAAAAGGTTTAACTGTGATCAATGCTTCCGCCTTGCTACGCTTCTCATCGACAAGCTGGCCAAGGAAACATATCGATCCGAGCGGTTAACCACACGACCATCGTAGCAAAGTTGCAAAAATTTGCATACACATATAGCTGCACTTCAACTTTCTGCAATGCCATCATGCGAACCTTTTCACGTTGACGGAATATCGTCGATGGTGAAGCAGCGATTTCAGCACCTCTACAGCACAAGAGTTGATCGGATTGCTGACGGATGCTTATCATTCGGCGGTCTGCCAGTATGCAACCTTTCACTACTCACTTTCAGGGTCTTGAGTTTTGCGGACTGGCTCCCACCTGTGATCGGTTTTAGCAAAAAAGTTGAATCAGTTTCGTCTTCGTCGGAACTTTCCAAGTTAGCCAAATGGGTCTCATTCTCAACTTCCATTATTTTTCGCTCTCTTAGCTTTGTAGCAGTAATGCATGGTAAATTTGCAGCGACAGCTCTACTGGCGGAAGCAGAGGTAGAGGGTGAATCAGTATCCACTTTTTTCCTCATTTTTTTAGCTTTTTCCGTCGCTCGTTTTGAAAATTTATTATCCAGACTTCATCCTATCATCTTCTTTCTATCACTTCTCTGATCTAACAAAAAATCAACCTCTGTCGCTGGAATACGATCTTCAAATGCATATGCGCACAGAACTTTGCCTTTTAAAAAATTTCAACTCCTGCTCATGACTGCATTTACATTTGCAAATATCGAATAACTTGCTTAGCCATTCTTCCTCATGACTGCTAGTTTTCTATTTTCCCCTCTTTAAAGATAATTTCCATTTTCCTAGCAGATCTTTTAATTTGGTTTGTATTCGGTTCTTACTCAAAATTGGCAGACCAGACTTAATCAACACGCCTACGATGTCTTCTAGTAAGTAGTAACTGCTCTTTTATGTCTTTAAATCCTGGGAGTTTCTTTTCAAATTTCATATTAATTACAGTCAATTTGGCTCTCAGATATTCAAAATGCCAAATAACTTCCTTATTCAAGGGCAAAACATTTCTCATTCCTTCTTCACAGCCTCCAGCAGCCATTTTACGCTACCTTCCTTCTGAATACTACTTAAGCAGTAAACTTGCAACTTTGAGCTGCTAGTACTCCAGAATACTACCATTCTGTTGTCATAAGTACAAAGTAACAAGACAATATCTTTTAGTAGACTAGAGTCTTTAACTTCATTAAAAATTTCAGAAGCCTTCCAAAACAATGGCTTATCAAAAGTTATAACAGGTGGAATGTTATGCCTTGTTGCGAGCTAGCAGATGAAGTCACGTGTGGATAGAATACATTTGTCGACGGTTAGGCTACATATCGATCATTGGTAGGAAGAGAACATACGTTTGATCTGGATGTTCATCATTCCTTGCCAGTTCGGAACCCTTACTTTAAATTTGAGTGACAACTCCCAAAGCAAATCACTTCTGCGGTCAGCATCATGCAGATTTGGTAACGTTCTGAACTTGATGTTACTGCGTGCGTACTTGGGTAGGCTACTTGGCGAAATGGTAGTCTTTAATTGGGACTTTTATCTCATATATGACTTTGAGATCACACAATTTTTGTCTACCAATCGTGTAGCAGACCTGCCTGCCAGGGGTAACAGCAGCAATCATTTCCCTACCATGGAACTTTCCCTTCCCCTCTAAAGTCACTATGTTGTGGTCAACATTGTCAGCACCAAACAGAAGCATTGTATCTCCTATGGTCGCCTGTCCACCAAGGACAGCCGGAGCAACTGCGGATGCTGCATTTTTCTCAAAGCGTTGGACTTCAGAATAAGATAAGAGCAATAACCTATGGCAGATAGGCTGTCAATGAGGAACCTGGAGTGATAATGCTGGTGCATCTGTACAGAAAGTCCCAGCTGTAAACTAAAGGAGCTACGACTGTTCTTGGGCGAACTTTTTGAATTATTGAGTGGCCAATACTTGTCTGCTTCTAGCGCATGTTTTTTTCCCAATAGAAGTTTCTGGAGTATATATTGCAAGCCTTGGGAAACCTATTCGAGAGTTGACTTGATTTGTAAGTCTGTGATCTTCGGATACTCGTACAAGATGGGTGTGACTAGAGTCTTAATATCACTTTTGATTAATTGGGCAGCCGTCGCGATTATTGCTGTTTTTTGGGAAACTTCGTCATCCTTGTTTGGCATTTTGAAATTGGCACGTAGAATTTTGCTAGTTTTTTCCCGAAAAGTTACAATGTTTTGTAACCATTCACTCTCAGCCACAAATACAGAATCTCCATAATGCGAAAGCAATTTGGACTTCAGATACGGCAACCAGTCACAGCGGAGAAGATATTGTGCAACGCTCTATGTCGTAACAATCGCCAAGTGAAGCTGTTTGCTCAGAGGCGGTTATATCTTACAGGCATGATGACATAATAATGACGTCATAATATCAATTGCAGCACAAGCAAAGTCTATTTATATAATGGAAAAATAACAACACTAGACACTTATTTTATGAATTCGTTATCGACAAATTATGGCTAAAACAGCTATGTTAGTTCACAAATTTGGCAGTCTAGAAAGATTTTTTACCGAAAATAAACCACTTTTTGTGACGTCAGATTTCAAACTTTGTGATGCTCAAATCTTGGTAAACTTTTAATATGTTGTTCTGTTGAGGTTAAGCCAAAGGAAAAACCAATAAAATGTTTTCTTGCAATTGTTTCCAGGTTAGCCCATTTATCTCCTATTTTGACCCTACAACTACTGCTTCTGCATTTCGCTGTTTTCTTGATCAAGAGAAGCATGTAGTCATGTCGGGTACTCCATTTTGAATTTCCAGAATGTGGAGAAGCACTTTCCTGGGGATGTTGACCGACTTCGGAGAATGTCTCTGGTAGAAGAGGATGGGGAGAAAAAGATCAACATGGCTCATCTTTGCATTGTGGGGTCGCATGCGGTCAATGGAGTGGCTGTTATTCACTCTCAGATCATCAAAGATTCGATGTGAGTCCCTTTGCATTGCTGCAGTTTCCAACATCCAATTTTTACTGCAGGACAAAATTTCCAGATGATGATTTATATTCGTCCAATCTTCCTGAATTCCTGTTCTCCAAGATTTTTTCTCTGTTATTTTTTCCTACTCTTGTCGATTTTGGTGATTTAATTTGTTGATAATTTATGTGAAGTTGCTGAAAAAAGTACCCTAGATATCTACGGAATGGCCCAATTCGGAAACTCCAGTTCGGAGATTTTGGACAAATGATCGGAAAGCTTAGGCGAAAAAAACAGCTGCCACACAGCATTAATATTATTAATAAAATAACATTATTAATAAATAACAGCGTTACAATTGTCTGCACGGAGATGGAAGTTTTCTAAAATCCCACAGCGGTATCTGTTTATTCAAAGAAATTTGATAATAATAGGAATTAATCAACTGAAGTTTCAGGGAAAAAAACAGTTATAAACAGCGTTTCATGATTATAATCCACTAAGTTAAAATCTAGTGGCAGTTTAGAATAAACCTGGGTTTTGGCGTCACATGAGCTGGAACTCCTACGATTACTTTCTCCGTTAGACTGTCAGTTGATGTTACTTTATCATGGCAGAGGAATCGATTAGTACGCAACGTAAAGGTGAGGTTTTTCTACATGATGGCTAAATGTTTCAGCTAGAGAAATATAGTGCAGACAGTCTGAGGAAATACTAGCGTTGTTCTAGGCATGATGCGAAATGCAAGGCTCGCCCTCACACTTGTGTGGCAACAAATACAACATAAACCGTTTCGTATGCATGGGTATGGGAAGGTAAACATAAAACCGCCTACCTAACTGGTCCCTCCAAATTCTCTAAATAACAGAAGCCGTCGCTGGCTTTTCAAGAAATCACCGAATCGGTTGTCTCCGAATTAGGATATCTCCGAATAGTCCCAGACCGAGATATCTGTCGCTGTCCATTTTTCTTGTTTAAACGTTAAGAAAATCTTTTACCAATTAAGAAAAATCCATTGAAGATCATTGTGTAAGATGCCATGAATAAATGAGTTTGTATAATTTTAGCCGCTTTCATTTTTATCCACCAAAAGCATGTTTATGAAAATTCTCTTTGTCTACCTAATAGTTGGTTGCTTGCTTATGATCCGACTTACGTTGTGTCAATGGAATCAACTATCATCTAGTGCAGGAAACCTAAGTCAAACCCCGCCACCTCCAAGCTCGGTTTTCATCAATTTTTGATGTACTCATGCGTTTGTTTCTCACTATTTTTGCATTTAGCTTTCTGGATTTTGTGGAATTATCCGAGAAGATGGGAGAGAAGAACAAGTTTCAGAACAAGACAAACGGGATTACTCCTCGGAGGTGGCTCCTCCTGTGCAATCCTGGACTGGCCGGTCTCATCGCCAATGTGAGTGGTGTTTGCCTAGCAATTGCGACTTTGAATCGACACGGCCTTCCGAGGACCGCTGCGTTGGTCAGCAGGACAATAAGTAAATAGTCCTTGAGTACAAGAATGCATACAATGCTAGAAAATCATGACAATCTTCGTACATTTGGCCATTTTTGGCTAGCTTGGGTATCTAATCTTTCCCTTGTTTCGACAAACAGGTCGGCTGGAACAAAGTTGTATGGATTGCAGATGTTTAAACCACGGGATTTTCTATCTGGAAAGAAATTCATTAACTCAGCTTTGAGCAGTGGGGCATAATGGACTACTTTCAGGAAAAAATTATAGCTGTTAAGGATAGTCAGGAGTTTTTAAAATTCTGTAGCGCGC
The DNA here is from genome assembly GCF_918807975.1 of Aplidium turbinatum. Lineage (NCBI taxonomy): Eukaryota > Metazoa > Chordata > Ascidiacea > Aplousobranchia > Polyclinidae > Aplidium > Aplidium turbinatum. The sequence goes on along the minus strand of NC_137475.1, from coordinate 25,835,217 downwards.
TTGCTCCCCATGGCCTTCAACAGAGATTCAACATCCAGAGATATGTTTACAGATTTTCTCTCCAATGTAGCACAGTTTTGTCTTTGAAATACCTGATGTAAGCGAATTCGGTTGACAAAATTTTCTGGCAGGAAAGTCAATCTGGCAACGAAATTCTCGCCCTCCAAATGTTAAGAATTGCAGTTTTTCTCTCTGAAAATACAAGCCTCTGTCTTTCAATTAGCAGTGATGCTAAGTCTTGTTCTACATAAAGGGATTCAGCGCACCTGTGAAATTAAAGCCAATACGCTCACAAAAGAGCTTAAACAACTGAAGAGGCCGATTTTAAGCTAGCGTTTTGATGAAGTTTATAACTTTGTTGAAAACAGTTGTTGTGGTAAAAAACGGAAGGTATTCGACCTATGACCTGGAAGGCGTTCGCGTTCCACTAGTCAATAATTAGTGGTACGCATAGGCTGCCAGAGGTTAAGAACTACTGTTGCATATTTGCATAATAATCCTTAAGAACGCAAGCTGCTTTGGATAAGTCAGTAAGGTTTTTTTTAAATTTTAACCATTAGCCTAATTTCCTAAAAGTAAAATCCATCTGGGTCTAAAAAAATGGTGATGTTAAAATCTGTAAATTATTGCTAGATGGTTATGGCAGACTTTACCAAATGAAAAAGATCTAAAAAATCGCACATGCGCGTCTATTTTTTATTCATCTGTTTTTCCAACTGACATGCCAAGCTTCTACCTTATTGCGTTACCACGCGACTGCTTTTTATTCATCGTATTTGTTATTTTTAGCACATAGGCGAGTCGTGGCCCAAAGAACTGGAGCAATTGCGCCGACTCGAAGCTTTGATGGACGACCCGACTTTTATCAGAAACGTGCAACAAGTCAAGCAGGTTTTTCACCGTGACTTACTTTATTTCTTTTGTCGTGAAATTCGATGGTTTGCGCAACCAATAGGCAATAGCCAGTAGGAGATGCGTTGAAGAGAAGCTTTGTGACTGTTTGCTAAATTGTTGAGAACGTATCGTTAACGCCGATCACATTTGAACAGGACAACAAGTTGAAGTTGACCGAATTTATAAAGAAGGAATGGGGAGTTAATGTGTTGCCATCATCTATGTTTGATGTACAGGTTAGTAACTTGACCGTCTTCGTGCGGAGCGGCCGCTGTCAGAATCTAATGACTTTGCAAGCAAGATTTTCCAGAGGTTTAACTCGGGTTAAGAAGGTGGTAGTAAAGATTTTTGAAAACGTTTTTGCTGCCACATTAAACTATGATGTCATTGATATCAACATAAAATGCATTGTAACTGCATAATTACGTCATTGCTCAAAGTATTTGCGTGCAAGCAATGAACGTCTTCTTTTGGATGTCTGAGTATCATTTGAAACCGGCAAATTGAAAGGTAATGAGGCAAGGGCAGAGTTAAATGATGAAGTTTTTAATAGGCGCAGTATTTATCAACGTACAGGTTAATGTGATCTTGACAGATGCAGTGCGGATTATGCTTTAATGTAATCTTAAATATTTAAAAAATACATGGAGTTGCTAACAGTTCAGCGTTCATACTTCTTATCAGGTCAAACTACTGTGCTTGCTGTTTTTGCATATATCCCAGAAAACTGACCTCAGAAGTGTTAAAATTATTATTACATTAGCAAGGCCTGCGCAAGAGTTTGCACCCTCGGCAAGCTTCAATCGTTTCTCCCCGTTGCACCACACATTTCACTTTAATAAGCGAAAAATAAAAGTTTTAATTCACATTGTTTCTTACTAAATTATGCACAGTGATGTGTACATTTAAAAATTAAATGCTAATTCAAATTTACTAAAAAGTGCGCTACTTATACATTGATACAATTTCGTCTAAATCACATTTTTCTTGTTTTTTTATTCGCAAATTTTGATACCAATTCCGCCATTTTGAGCTCGAAAGTATAATCATGCCAAATAGATAATGTAGCTAAGCTATTAAGTGTCCCCAAGGATTGTGGAGCTGCAAACGTTGTGATAAGTTTAAAGTAGAAAAGATTCGCTCTGTGCTTGCCACAGATATTGGAAGCGTCTGTAGAATTGTCAAAGCAACTGAAGCCTTCGTCCCATTGTCTAAAATCTTTTCTGCACTAGAAACGACTGCATATCTTAAAGTATAATACTTTGGAGTATTTTAGCTGTTGCTATTTGCAGCTTGTCATTGCCGTCTATGTCTCTGCTTTCTCCAAGATTATTCTTATGTTTTGCAACAAAATCTCTAATGGCAACTTTTCTTTTAAATTGCAAATGTCATGCAAGAAATAGAAGAGTGGAGTGTACTGCTTGAAGTTGCACATATCTTGCGCCAATGATTTTTTAGCCATGACTAAAACAGCATACGGTAGCAGATTCCTATCCTAAATTGTTGCGTTGAGTTTAGTGTAGGGTTGGACTATCGGAACAATGGTCAGCCGTTCCACCCATATTTTTGCTATCTGATATTCACTTCAGATATGATTTTTGTCGGCAGAAAAGTCTTGTTACTAATGCGTTTTTGCACCTTTTGGCAAGTTTGGATATCCTTTTCTTCCAGATATGGGTCACGATCATGGCGACCTATATAGCCTACGCATGCCACGCCACTGTGCAAGCTCCATAACTGACTTAAGGCGCGTTCCACTACAGTTATTTTCGCCGCAGCAAAGCGAATTTTTTGTTTGTTTTATTGTCGCCTGGTGTCACTCACTTGCGGTTGCTTTACTTCAGTTTCACAAAATGAGCGTGTGACAAAGATCGATCCTGAGCGTTTTTTCTGCTCAGCTGCGCTTGGTTTGTACGTGACGTCATGCGTGTTTTTGGCTCGAAAGTTGATTTTCTGAGTCTCGGGTGTCTGCTTCGCTTAGGCTGGAGTCTGGACAATTCTCTGTTTGAAGCTGGTAGTTATACAGGGATATTGGGTAGCCTGGGAAAGTTTAACCTGTAGCAGATTAGGCAATTGCTGAGTCTTAGTAAGTTATTTTGGCTTTACCTAGAACAGTAGTTAAGCAAAATTATTATAAATTGAGCATGGTTAGGCTACCTAGGACAGCAAGCTTGTACCCAAAGTGCTCAGTTTCATGACCATTGAATCAGGAATATATCCAAATTATTTTAGTTAGAAACTGTAGTTAGAACAGTAACTTAGAAAGGGCATCATCTAGATCAGGGGTGGGGAACCTGCGGCCCGCGGGCCGAATGTGGCCCGCGTGACTGTTCCATTTGGCCCGCGTCAAACTTACTTTATCCAAAATATATTAAAACAACAGCTCAAAAAAGAGTAGGCTCTGCATTCTCGGTATATTGCGAATGGCCTTCTAATTCTATGATTAGTTAATCCATCGTAGAAGGCCATTTGTAACAACAATGTGTACGTTACAATGTGACCAGTTATTGTTAATCGGTCAGTTATGCCATTCGTGAAGAGTGTTTTGCAGAGTAGCCTACTTCTTAAATTAGAAAAATTTTACGTTGTATAATGGCTTCTGGAAAGAAAAGAGGATTTGGTGATGAAGGCAGAATGTTCCAAAAAGATTGGACAAAATTTCGAAATTTTTAGTGGCCCGCCTGTGTTATTTCTCATTTTATGTGGCCCGCAATACTAAAAAGGTTCCCCACCCCTGATCTAGATCATAAAATCATTGTAGCTAGGCCTACTAGTTGTTACGGTACTCTCAGCAAAAAATTAGCACATTCTTCAACAATGACCAGAAACTGGAAACTTTAATTTTGGCCGTACAGGACTTTTCATGTCTTTGAGATTTGAAGACACAGTCCTACCGCAACAGTCGTGAGAATGCTTGGGTGCAAGTTGCGGCTCAATGTAATTGCCCTGATGGTGAGTCTTGTAGTATAGTACGGTATATAATATTAGAGTGGTCCTTATTTGCCAAATTTTGAATTATAACTACATATAAGGACCACCCGAAGATAATATAGGCCTAGTGTAAAAGTATTTGTGGATTATATTTAGAGTTTTATAATTGCTTTTCGTAGTTTATTGCATTTGAAGCTTGCGTAATAACAATGTGGGATCTAAACCAACATAACCCAGACCTCTATAAACTACCACAAAATAATTTTTTTTTAATTAGGCCTATGTTGTTGAAACCTTGCAGATAAACAAAAATGATTAAGAAATTGTAGCCTATCGGTATATGTTTCCCTTGGTACATGTATGTCACATTGCAGTGTCCAGTCCAATGCTAAGCACTGCTTGGGGATTATGTTAGATAGCCTACTGTGGGATAAAATATTAATGTCACCATTATCTGAGATGCAGTCTTTTTGTATACAAGGTTCTTTGGAATCCTATGTCAAATATGGATTTGTCAGTATTGTTCTCAAAGATATTGAAAAACCTCAGTGTGTACTTTGTATGAAAATAAAATACTTTTAGCAACAGTTTCATACATTGACAAGCTTGTAAAAAAATGAAGCACCAACCATCTCACTGAAACTGATTTCCATAAATGCATGAAAGATTGCTATACATTCAACTGGTGAAAATGTAGAGTTTATTCAGTATTTTTTTCTCTAGCCTAGCTTGATAAGAAATGGAAATATTTGGTGGAATGTAATAAAAGTAGTCATTACATTGCAAAAAGATTGCATCTACCTCGTATCATATACAAAAAGACTGCATCTCAGATAATGGTGACATTAATATTTTATCCCACAGTATTGATTTCAAAAATTTGCATTAACGCAGAAAAACGAGACACCATAGATTGGATGTCGGTATGAATCAAATTTAGTTCAATTTTGTATAAAATATGCTTTTATTGAATATTTTTATTTTAAGGGGGCACAATGCAAAAAAGGTTGAAAACCACTGATTTAGAACTTTCACCAGAAACTTTTGCTTAAAACTTTCGCTAAAATGTAGAACTTGCACTAGATTTAGAACTTTCACTTTTGATTCCATCAAGACAGCTTCATCAGTAGGCCACCAGTAGTCTTATTCAAATATATAATATCATATACAACATATTCTCTTTGAATGACCCTGACATTTTTAGGTTGCAAAAGCTCTACAAAAAATAAATTTTAGTTACTTACCAAACTTGACTGTTTTTATTTACTAGTTACATTCGTTTGGTTGCATCCTGCAATACATGGATCCAAGTAAAATGTATCATCTGCATTTCTCCTAACATTGAGTAACCACAGTTACTTTAGTTAAGAGACATAAGATTCACCTTATTACTCAATGTTTTGCTTGATGGGATACTTGTTTTTTTAGCCATGTAACTGTTCATGATAGCCTATTACAGGACCGAACATGCAGAACAAGTCAGTGTATGTATAAGTCATTAATATGTACCATGTTAGATGAAAATATGCTTGTTTAGTTTCAGACTGTTCTAAAGTGTGGAAATCACTTCGGGATAAATACAGACAAATAAGGAAAAAAAATCCCTCGATCCGGCGATGCAGCTGCCACTGGCAAGCCGTGGAGTTTGCTCAACATTATGAGTTTTCTTGACCCAGTCATGGCATATAGAAAGTAAGTATTTTCAGGCATTACTTAGCCTATATGGTGCAAAATAACTCAATCTATACCTGTATGTAGCCTACATTTATCTCAATCAATATGTATTTCATACAAACGTATGTTGCCATAACTGAAAATTAATTGCTCAAGGATGAGCCTGCTATGTCACTGAAATGTTTTGTTGCGTACCCAATACTAGGGCTGTTCGAAACAAACTTTTTTAAGTCGAAACGAAATTCTTTTTAAAGATTTTTGCTCCGAAACGAAACCAAGAAAAGGAATTTTGCTTCGAAACGAAATACTTTTGTTTCGAACAGCCTTAATGCTAATTCACTTTGATGTATGAGTTTTTGGCACTTTTTATATTCCCAAATTCTTGTATTTTTCGTTTCGAACACAGAACGAAACGAAATGGCTTGGATTTCGAAATGAAACGAATTTCTTTACTCAGAAATTATTTCGAAACGAAATCAAGAAAAGGAATTTCGCTTCGAAACGAGATATTTTTGTTTCGAATAGCCTTACCCAATACCCATGGCACTGAAAGTATACAAATGTTTTCACAGAACTACTTCAAATCTGACGTTTGGAATCTCAGACGAGCTTCAAGAAAAATCACCTCTTACAGAAAATGAAGCTGAGATACATATATAACCACATTGCTGGAGATATACAAGCTGACGCTCAGTCAGTTTTAATTTATTGCTAGATAAAATGAAAATGTCACTCTTTCTCTTGAGGACAGCGAGCTTGCTTCAGTAGAATCATCGCCAATTTCATTGAACCAGCGTTTGAGTTCAGGTAAATAAGCTGAAGAAGGCTACGCCTGTTCCTGTAAATGCTGAATTCATCGCAAATCGTTTGTGGGTTATGTTGTGTGTGTTTATGGACCTGTTAACATATGTCAGTGGCTAAGCACCCCACTCAAGATCAAGCGGCGCCGGTCGGTTTTTGAGGTGTGCGTTTGAGCGACGCATTTCAGGACTGCTTACCATTCAGCGGCACCTAGTGGATGGAATATTTCTCCGCCAACAACTATCGGAAACTTCACTCTGTCAATCTCGGTAACCAGTCCTGTTTCAAAAGCCTCTACAAGTATGCGAAACGGGCATATTGAGGCTTTGTCAGTCTGAGGATAAAGATTCAAAAACCAATCAAACACGTCATAGCTTAGGCTTCATATTGCTTTACGTCTTTCACAGATACTTGTACAAAGCAAAAGAAAAAAACTGGCGGTCGCAAACGCAAATTAAGCGATTGTACGACATCCATTGCTAGCTTTTGCATGAAAGAGTTAAAAGACATACAGAAGGAAACAGGTAACCAAACTTTGTGCTGTTTTGAAACTCGCCTACAATAGCCTACCTTTCTTTGCCATAATAAACTTCAAAATGTTCTGTAGTTAATTTCTATCTGTTTTCATTTTTGCAGAACAAGAACATGACTCCACCGGCTCTTTCCTTGACTTTGTAGCAAAAGAGGCCAGACAAATGCCAAAACTAATCAGGATGAATTTCCAAAACGAAGTGATGGAGCTGAATAAAAAGTACACACAACAAGTGGAATCATTACATTATAACTGGTATCCTGTTATATTAGTGTGCCATTTCTGATGTTTCTACATTTTTCATTGAAATACATTGTGATGAAACAAACTTGAAAATGGTTATTTCATGCTACAATTCATCTTAAGCTACGTGGTGCTCAGAGCCTTTTCATTTTGCCATGAAACTGCTCCAACGTCACTGAAATAATCTTTGAAAGATTCGCGTACATTCATGGCTTCAGATGAGCTTCATCTTCCGATGCGACGCGGTTGACGCATTTGAGAAATGCCCTCCGTTCTCCATTCACCTAGGTGCACGGTCCCACTCCTATATTCATGGTCAGTAGAATTCGGACTTTGATATTGTGTACCACACTCACGTCGGAGAAAATTGTGAAGAACAACGACTGCCTTAACAATTGCAGAAGTAGGAGCAACTAGAAGAGGACGACGAAAACATCTAAATTTTGAAGCTAATATGCCAAAAGCATTAATTATCTACTATTCGTTGCGCACGCGACAGACAGCCTGTAGTTGAATATTTTTTTATCATGAGATAATAGGCCTGAACCAGGGTAGGGTCACATCAAGTTTTGACTAAGGGGAAAGCTTCATCTACAAATACAAACGGAGTTGATGGTTGGTTTGTATCGTGTGGCGGTTTATCTGCTGGAAGTCCAAGCTGGCCACTGATTAATAGGTTTCCAAATTCAGACTGAGCGAATATAGTAGAATCGCTATGTCGCTATAATTTAATCTGCACAAATAACCTGTTTGGATAAGGTGTTTTACTTTCAAAGCCCGAGTGGAAAGGTTACAGCCGGGGGTTACAGGAGCAAAATAAAATGGCCCCTCGTCTTTTACCATTATAATCCACACCCGAAATGTAAGCGACTAAGCGTACCATAAGGTGGGGCTACTTTGGACACTTTTCATAATTATTTGCGTCACTTGCGTGCATTTTTTAAAGTATTTATGATAAATATCTCAAATTTGGTCATCATTGGGTGCAACATAGTCCACTTTGAAAAGTACTACACACACATTGATACAGCCAAACAAACAAAACAATAGGTAGGGCTACTTTGAACACTGTCCAAAGTTATGCACATCAACATATCGCTAAAAAACACTGGATGCAATCCAAAAAACAATTCTAGTGGAAAAACACTAGTAGTGGCACCATTGACACTGATCAAACAATTTTTACAGCAGCTGAAAAAAGCATTGTTGCGTCATAAAGGCATGGGTATTCGCTTTGCTTTGTCTGCGTTGAAATAACTGTAGTGTAGACACTTTTTTTTCTCGTCAAACGTTTGCTTCGCGTTGCTGCCACGATGTTTTCGTATAGTGTGAACGCGCCCTTACTGTGGAGCTTGCTTAATTTTCTGCTTGGTGCATGTTTCTTTGATCATAATCTATCAAACCGTATTCAAATTAAACTTATGTTTGATGCATATTTTGCCAGCGACATTTGACACCTTTGATTGATGTGTGAAAAGTAGATGACCATGATTTAATAGTATTCTCAGGGTTTAAAGTAAAAAGATGAAAGAATATTTAAGTTTTTTAAAAGCGATCTCACTACAGTATTACTTTTCACTGTAATTATTATTAAAAGCAAAATGGAGGCAGGTCACAGCTGATCAAGCACCATCAACAATCGGTCGAAAAAGAATATTACTTTTTACCAAGCGTATTGTCGATACAACTACCGACATTTTTGCGACGACAAACTTACAGAGAGTCAGCTCCCTAGTGAGATTGTACAAAGTAAAAGTGTTTCAAAAAATATTCGGAAGACAATTTTGTTTCAAAATTTTTTCATCCAAAAGGACCGCGTCTAGCTTCCGTTACCACACTTAACTGTTGATGAATGATTTGCAGGTGAAAAGAATTCACGAGTACAAGCGCCAGCTGATGAACGCTCTGCACATAGTCGTTATGTACAACAGGATCAAGGCCAACCCCAACATGGAGTTTGTGCCGAGGACTGTCATGATTGGAGGAAAGGTTAGCCGGAATTTACCTTTAAGATCGTCCGCCCCGTTAGCTCAGTGGTTACGCGCCTAGCTCAACATGACGCGGCGCTGGTTCGACTCTCGGGTTGTGCGCTTGAGCAACGCATTTTAGGACTGCTCTCCATTCAGCGGCGCCTAGTGAATGGAATAATTTCCCGGCAACAACACTTTAACAATCGGAAAACTTCACTCCGCCAATCTCGGTAACCGGCCATGCGTCAAGAGCCTCTACAAGTATGCGAAACTACCAGGAATAACCTATCAAGGCTTTGTTAGTCCGAGGATAAAGATTCAGAAACCCAACCAAACCAATCATATTCGACATCCCAAATATTGCCCTGAGTCTTTAACCTACAGCCCAGTCTAGCATTAACTAAATCTTGTGGCATGACTTTGTTTTTACAGCTTCGGTAGAGAGTTTGTCTTGTTGTACCATAGGCATACGAAGCCGAGCAACGTTATCAAGTTTAACATATTAAAGATTATTATATTTACAAAAAACACAAAACTACGCAACAATTAAATATCGAACGTTTTCGACATCACACGATGTTCTCTTCAGGAATAACATATATACAATTTTTACGACATCTGAATAAAATACAATGGTTATTATAACTATACAGTAAACAGGAAAAAACAAAAAACTGCACAGTACTTCTGACTAGCTCAAACTCAACGATATAGGCTCTGCGAGAATCAAAGGTAACTGCATCAAAAGGTGTTGAACAGATCACATGATGTGGTAGAAAGGCAAGGTGCGAAAAAACTTATTTTAAAATACAGAGAGCAAGAAAGATGAGCCGCAAGCATACAATTGTCTGTTCAAAGGCGGATTGTTACATTTTATGTACAAGGCTTCTAAGATTTTAGTTTGATACTCAGACCTTCCTCTGGACATGATCTCAAATTGTTTTATTCAAACGTTGTTTTTGCATACTGTACACGAGAAAATGTGATCTTTAATGGCACTTTTCTGTGTGGAACTCAAATTCAAGTGTTCCCCAGGTCTAGTCGATAAATGTCTTGTTGACATACCGATGTATGTCAGGCTTGCATCACGCAAACAACTGAATTTATACACAACATTAGAACATAGAGCAAAGGGCGTAGGTGACTTAAGTTGGAAATATCTGCCTACTTTGAACGTTCTATATACAGGGTAAATGTCACAATCGTATTTCTTTTTAACAATTTTAGCTAGATTTTTTGAAAATCTTACCGAATCTTTTCCCAAGAATGGTATATCAAAAAAGTTGCTAAAATCGTCTTCTTCGGGTATATCTTTCTGTTTTTTATCCAAAAAAGTTTTCAATACTTTATCGAAAAAATACGACGGATATCCATTTAAATGCAGCATATTTTTCAACTTATTAGTTTCATTGTGGAACAATAAATCTGTCCAACAAACCAAACGGGCACGAGAGATTTTGTTTTTGTGACCTAATCGTTATGATGCACGCCACTAGTTTTGCGGAAAGATCGCTTTAAACATCGTCTTTTATATAATATCTCCGTGACGTCAATGAAGAGCCCAGTTCCAAAACCGCTTAGGCGCCACTTTTACCAAAATTGAGTTTAGAGTGTCATATCCATTCCTTTTTTTCCAAAACCTTCTCTTTCTGCTTCAAATTCGACACTAAAAATTGCGTTTTCTTCCAAAACCGCTTACGCGCCATCACACTTTGTTTCCAAAACCACTTGTATCCACAATTAACCAATCATATTAAGCCATTGTATGACGTGACATATCGCTGATTGTTAAACCGTTTTCGTCATCGTTTCGTAATAAGCAGCAGTGTTACCATTTGGCAAATTTCACTACCAAATTCGAGATTTGGCAGAATTTTACGTTGTTTGGCAGTAAATTTTGAGTTGGCAGAACTTTGGCAAACATTTTTGGTGAGTTGACAGTCAGTCTCTGGTCAGTTTGGCAAAATTTGAAATGTGTTTGGTAGTTTGAAGCATCTACTATCTGGCAACACTGATAAGCACTGTTATAGGCTTGCAGCCTATTGTTGCAGCTACCAACGGTGCTCAGACTGCTTAGTAGCCTACTTGAGCTTTATAACTGTGTTTTTTTGCTTTGTTTAAAGTGAATTTGGATTGTGGTGATGAATTAGTGGTGGTCAGCTGGGAAAAATGGTTTCAAAAATTGGTTTCTGTCATTCTGGCAATTTTTATTCTCCAGTTTATTTCCAAAACCGCTTATATCCACATTTGTAATTTTATAAAAAGGCGATTCTAAGCCTTCTAATATTCCTTAGATCTGGACAAACGTCATGGCTCAATTCAGTAGGTAGTTATACATCGTTAGAAATCAAAAGCGCATTACATTTACCAAGCGAAACTGTCATAAACGTTTTTCGTGGTTTTCTCGAAATCACCGAAAGTGGATGTAAGCGGTTTTGGAAACAAGCTCTTCAAATGTAGACTATACTTTCTTGTGACAGGCTGCGCCTGGGTACCACACTGCCAAGCTGATCATCAAGCTCATCAACAGCATCGCATCCGTCGTCAATAACGATCCCATCGTTGGTGACAAACTCAAGGTCGTCTATCTCGAGAACTATCGGTAGGCCAGCATTGTTATGATCACTTTATAGTCTTTAGTTCTCTAGACTTTACATGATTGACATCTCTAAAACCAAGTCACACTGGTGTGCTTATGCCGGCGATCTCGCACCACTCCAACACGCGATGGCATAGTGTGGAAAAACTACTTACAGCCATAATTTCGGAGCACCTGAGACTGTGGAAACTCAGATAGAACCTAGACAAAACTATGTCAACACCTTTCCACTTGAACAACAGAAAATTTAGACGGTAAGAGCTTATCCATCGACGACCTCCTACGCCTTCAGGGCTACGGTCTTTGGCACTCTCTCATTGGATGCACACTGTACGTTTTTGTTTTATGAACGTTTCGCATCCAAACAAAAATAAAATGACCACCCATCCATCCAACAACGACACCCATATCCACACAAAACAACACCCACATACATAGAAGGGAAACTGGATCGATCACTCATATACCAAAAACATGTTGAAGCTCTCCATCTCAAACTATCAATCCAAAATAATCTGCTGAGATGTTTGGCTATGGGGTAATGGGGTGCTTGCACTGCCACACTTCGTACAGATATAACATTATATTCTGATATAGCATTAACATTATGTTTGAAACCAAAACCAGAAAAATGTTTACGGCGGTTTTACAACATAGTTAATGTGTTTTAGTACAGTAGCGAATAATATTTGAATTTTAAATGCCATAAACAAAAAGTGATTTTCAGGGTAGGTGGGGGGAATTTTGGACGAAAATGGCAAAAATAAATTTTCAGAGGTCTTAGAATGTCCTGTTGTATTCTAAAACCAGGGCGAAAGTTGGATTTGAAAAAAAATACTAAAATTGGAGGCGTCCAGACCTGTGTATGTGTATGTTCATGGGTCATCAATGAAACTGCATTTCATTGCTGTTTTGCAGTGTTTCCTTAGCAGAAAAAATTATCCCTGCTGCTGATCTGTCCGAACAAATATCAACTGCCGGCACTGAAGCTTCCGGTACTGGGAATATGAAGTTCATGGTAGGTATATAGCGAAGATATGAGGTATAAAAGGTATAATACCACATCAAAGACAGTATAGTTATTACTTTCCAAAACCTTCACAGCCTGTTTCACCCTAAAATGGGGATCATCATAAGGTCCTTATTCAAATACTGTAATTGTAATTTAATAGAATCTGTAATCATTCTTTATTACAAAAATACATGGAAAATCAGCAGAGCCCTATTGGCATATGCATTTCGCTCTAACTGTAGAGCATCATTAGTGCCTAAAAAACAAACATAAGAAAGCATTACCTAAAAGCTGTCACTAAATAAATAAATGAATCTGCAGTAGCCTAAGATACTGGCCAAGACTAACTGGTAGAATACTGCGTAAATATTTACAGGCTGCGTAAAATATTTATAGGCAAATTTAAACTAAACTACACGAACCTAACTACTATGATAAAATAATGATGACAATGCGCAAGAGCAAACCAAGGTTGATGAGAGTCGAATGGCTAAAGCAAAACGTACAAAATGAAACTGTGTGAAGATAGCATGTCAAAATAAAACTGAGTGACACTGACAGAACATGGCAAAACAATGGGTCCATGACCTAAGTGTTAAGTGCAAATCAATAACTTTCTTAAAAATCAAACTTTCTTGTGTTTGTTTTTTAGGCACTAATGATGCTCTACAGTTAGAGCGAAATGCATATGCCAATAGGGCTCTGCTGATTTTCCATGTATTTTTGTAATAAAGAATGATTAATTGATACTTGATAGAGAATCGCTGGCCTGCTGCTTCTTAGTCAGGAGATCCCCTAGCCTATCCTTAATGGAAATCCATATATGTAGAATCTGTAATTTAATGATGATGATGATGTAATTTGCTCAGCTTGTTTTTTCTGCTTGGCATTGAACACTTTTTGTAGTATTAATAGTATTATTTAACATATATACTATATATAGCATAGTCAGCAAAGCTGCCATTGTAGGAAACTCCGGTTATAGCAAATTATGTCAGCGTATTGCAGGTATTATTATTTTGCGTATTTTATGGTGTGTTATCAAATAATGTTGAGCCACTGTTGTGTGGGATGCTTGTCTTAAGATGTCCCTGTGTTCAGCTGAATGGGGCGCTCACCATCGGGACGCTGGATGGTGCCAACGTGGAGATGGCTGAGGAACTGGGAAACGAAAACATCTTCATCTTCGGAATGAACGTTCGTCAAGTAGAAGAACTGGACAGGTAAGCAACCTCTGTATTGTCTGCCATTAATGTGACTGTAATTATATTTTGCTTTGTTTTTGCGTTGTTCTCACGTTTTGCGATGTTAATTTATTAAATAATTATATTTTTTCCATTGCCTACGTCCCTGATTTTTATTAGTTATTCCGCCGACATGTTTTACCCTCCAGTTGTTCTTTGATTTGTGCTCTCGTGAACCACCTGCCTTTATTGTAGAATGGTTTCTTGTTGACTTAGCATAGCTGGGTTGTTCAGTTGTCTAAACCTTTACATTTTAAGTAGTCTTCTGTTTTATGACAGAGATAGGGTGTAATGGTTATACTCTTGAAAGTCATTGTCTAGCACTAGATACGAAGAACATCGAACGAATTGGTCACGAAACGTAAGTCTAACGTAAATTGATAAAAGCTGATCTTCCACTCACCGAAAGTTACGATCTCTTTACAGGAAAGGTTACAACGCGCGCGACTTCTATCATCGTGTGCCAGAACTCCGCACCGCTCTCGACCAAATAGCATCCGGCTACTTTTGCTCGAACGATGCGGACCAGTTTAGCGGTTTTGTGGACCATCTGCTCGACCATGATCGGTTCAAACTCTGCGCTGACTTTGAGGATTACGTCAAATGTCAGGACAGAGTCAGTGAAATCTACAAAGTAAGTTAGCGATGACTGTGGCGTAATGACGCAGTCTCTGAGATTGACATTTATTGACTGTATTAGGGTGTCATTTTTTCACAATTTTTGAAATCAGAAATGCTGGAGGTACAATCAGATCGGATGTCGGTTACATACAGCCGATCCAAAATATTTTTTCGATCGGACGACTTTTAAAGGATGCGCACTGCGCAGCCCCTTCAAAGTTGTAAAAATTGAAGTGTGGAAAATTTTGCAGAAAGTATGTGATATTTCGGTAGCGAAAGGAGATACAAAGACGTGTAAGGTTTCAACTTGTGCGGAAATCCTATCTGCGCATAATACTTTTTACTACCCTATCTGCAACGGAAAAAAGTTAATTGCAAAAATTTGTTTTTTTTTTCATATTTTTGATGTTTTGTTCCCAGTTTTGCAGAAGCGAAACGCTTTCCAGTAACTACAAGGATAACAAGTTATGGAGAGCAACAAACCTTATGTGCTAACGAGGGTACAACGTACAAGTGTGGCCATAGGCGCCGACTTTTCAAAAAAACCTTGGGGGCGAGAAAGGTGATGACGTCATAGCCATAACGCTATTTTACTCAATCGAAATAGTCTTTGATTAAGCTTACTGTCTTGTTTACATTGACACCTAGGTCGCAAACCGAACTTATTAGAACCGCTGTTTGAAACGATTAGTTTTACACATGCAGTCCGCCTAGTCGTATTCATTTCCTTTTCGTGCGAGTGAATAACAACGATCAAGACAGTGAAGTTATCGAAATAAAACGCAAAAAATCATGATCTCAAGCAGAGTGGAAACCCGCTATCAGTTTCATTAACCTCGTTTCGCTCGTTTTGCTAATTACTTACCTTCAAAGCGTTACCAACGGCGAAGTGTTTTCTCTTCTGTTTTTTATCGAAAGTCTTTATAGTCTTTTATCGAATACCGTATATACTCGAGTATAGGTCGAGATTTTCGCAAGTAATTTTCACCTCAAAAAGACAGGTTCAACCTACACACGGGACAAGCTGTTGTCCCCAGCTCAGCAGTTTTCAAAATTAACGCATTTTTGCTGCGGCAAAATCATTGCCGACGTAGATTACGGAGTGTGAAATAGCGTCGGTCGAATTAAAAGTTTTGAATACGTTTATTTGCAGTGATTCAAACTTAATTTTCAAATTTAATGATTTCTTGTCAATTCTAAACTTTATGCACTTGTTGAGCAATATGCAAAGCTCACTAGACAAAGCAGCAGAAAGAGCTGTTTTAAGAGATCAATTTTTTTATTTTTGCGTGTAAGATATAATCGTTTTTATTACCGGTACGTAACATTCCATGATCGTTGAAGTCGATGTCAAACCTTAGCGGTCGCATAAAACAATGATGTCAGGTTGGCTAGGTGATAATAGCGGTAAGAGACGTCGTTAATGCAAGCAATATCTGCGACCAAGACCATTAAACACCTTTTCTTTAATCGGTTTTCGATTTAATTCTCACACATTGCGAACAAAACAAGGCGTTCTGTTGAATCATGATCTCACAGCGGGAAGACCTTGTTGAAAATAGCGCGTCTAATTTAGCTGGTTACGTAATATTGCAGTGAATAGTTACGTGACTATTCTAGCAGCGTAACTTACTCTATCATCTACTTTTAAATTTCCATACGGTATGATTTCCAGGCTGTATTCACGTAATTGTTCGGTGTGTCGTAGTTTCAACTCGATAAAGTTTGCTAAAATCGATTTCATGTTTGAAGTCACAAAAAATCTAACGGACGTTTGGATAACTCGTGAAATTAGAATAATTATTCAACCTCGCATTCGCTTTTTCGCTACCACGCGTTTTGACTTTGAAGTTGCGTCTCACGCGCGGGAAGGTAAGCAGTGTGTGACTGTGAGCGTGCGTGCCGTGCGCATCTCAGTAGTACTTCACGTTCCAGAGAAAGCCATGCGATCAGCTGCTGTTTGCGGGCAACAGCAACGCAGGCTGTTTTTCGTTTTCGGCATTCTTTAAGTCCGTTTAAAATAAATGATCTAAATCTCTCGCGAAGTATTTTATCTTTAAAACACCACTTGTAATAGCCATTTTTGTTGCCCCTCAACCATAAATTTACGGGGGGCGCCGCCCCCCGGGCCCCCGTATGAGTGTGACATAGGATACAACGTACAAGTGTGCATTAAATTCTCCACAACAATGGACTTCCTTTCAGGATGGGCTTGGCTTAGAATACCGTCTCACATGTAAACTTTTCAGCATAAGCTACTAACACAGAGCAATTAAACAGAACAGTTAACATTGTGTCTGTGCCAATCAAGAGTCATACACCGTGTGAGCGCGAAGAAAAACATGCTGTACATTCAACAAGAAATTAAATTCAATACATTAAATTGAGCAATAGCCTACAATGCTTGCATGCCAGAGGTATACAGTACAAACGCAGCTACAAAAACAGGGATTCAGCCATAACTGGTGAAAACAAAACAACTAAGCAGCATCATATAGAAAGGGAATCGGGCATGTTACCCAAGAAAAGAAAAAAATTAAGTACCGGCATGTAACACTAACTATTATTTTTCATCATTGCTCAAATACGACCTCAGTCTATATCAACTTTGATTCGTTGGTCAGAGTTGTCAACAATCTTCTTTGGTTGTAGAAATTGTTTGAGCTTCCCTATTTTCCTATCATTTGATATATTATTGTGGTTGTTGAATTGTTGACGCTCTTCCAGAACTGCCTGTTTCCAAACAAAACACATGGCGCTTGTTTGCTTTGAACAGTGAAGAAATGCTTCAGGTTTGGTCTTTGTTGCAGCACATTTTCGATGCTTACCTACCTCACTGAAGAAGAAGTTCTTTCATTTTGCATCACCAGCATATGCGAAAAAAAAAACAAACGAAAAAACAATACAAGATTACAAAGTGAGCTAAGTTGTTTGCTGATGATAATAGGAGTGGCAGAAGGACCAAACTGGTCATCAAGTCTGGGTAGTGAGGAAGTGAGGTAAAGTTTGTCAGCACATTTTTAGAGAAAGGTGGATTGTCTGAATATGTGCTTATGGCAACATTTTGTGGAAAGAGCCAGCTTTTTGCGTGATCCAGTTAGTAGCGCCGTGCTACAGTCACGAGTGTGGAATCAATTGCTTCAAAAGTTTGCAGGAGATCTTTCTGAAACTTCTCTGGAATTGTCCAAGCCATATTTTGTCGTATACGCTTAATTATGTTGAATAGTGCGCCTTCTTGCATTGCACCCGGGCCCTTGCTTTTTCCTTCAGCCTCAGCAATTACGTGAGACAAGTAAATTTCATTTTCATCACACATACATTCAAAAGAATATATCTCGTTATATCTCTTGTCCAATATTTTCGATGATGTAATCAGTCACTCGTTTATTAACACCACTATTTTTACTCGTGTTTAATCTCGCTGTATCACTCATGATTGAGTATGCTTTGGATAGATTTTCACCACATGCACCAATAATCGCATTAAAGACAGCTTCACTATTAACAGAAATTTCCTTGAGAAAATTACTCCGATAACTCTCTCCATAGTTTTGTTCTTTGCTCGATCATGCGTCTAAACTAAAAACACATAACGATTCATACCATTCACATTTCGGCCATCGTAGTGAAGCTGCAGAAAATCGGAAACAGAGATGTCATCACATTTTTCTAAAGACAGCTTTCTTGTTTTTCCCCTACCTCTATACGCGGTAATCGGTAAGGCAACAAGCCAGCAATATCGTCAGCAGCACATACAAGCAACTGGTCAGATTGTTGATGAAGTGTTTCGTCTGTCAGCTAAAATGCAGCTTGAAGAACTTACAGCGAGTTTCCGTTTTTGTTTTGTTTGTTAGCATACATCTTGCCACCTGTTACTGCTTTCTTGACAAAATCAGAATCAAGAATTAAACCTCGTGTCTCATCTTTCGAAGACTCACTGCTGGAAACGGCTATATCAAATGTACTAACATCTGAAGCCCTTGGCCTTAGCCTCTCCTGTACTCCGGGCTGGAAGTTTCTGAGTTGGCTGAATAAGAGCAAGATGGTTCATCTTCACTTGGTAACTTTTGCTGGTAAGAACTCTGATGACTCAATCTATGTTTTACCCTTAAAGTAAAAGATCTGTCCTGAGATGCAGTAATAAACATCTTTCTGGCAGACCTTTGATCTTGCTAAAACTCAACTTCTTCTTGGAAACGGTGTATCCATTCACATTCATTCAAGAAAGTCTACAGTTGTAAAACTTCACCTTTGGTGGAATGGCACATTTGCACTTGCAGATATCAAACGACTGATGGAATATATCTTCTGTCGCTCCCGTCTGCTGCTGTTTTCTTGATTGCCTTAACTTTGTTTATGAGTAGTTTTAACCTGGTATTAACTCGAATGATGCTTATCACCAGAAGACTGGCACTAACCCAAACATAAACTATCATTAATCAACTGTTTGTTCCTTGCAACATGGAGGCTTCTTAAAGAATTTGGGATTCGTTTCACTGCATTGCTTGCATAAAAAATTATAGTGCTGAAGAATGCTTATGTTTGTGGGCAGTGGCGTACGCAGGGGGGGGGCCATTGGGCCATGCCCCCCCCCCTCTTAAAAATGTTTTAGTAGTTAACGACGTAGATTAAGGCATTTAATATGTTTTGCATTGCTCTGTCAAAGCAATTACTGTAACAATGTTGTTTTATAGACTAAGCCAATACGAAATACATAGCCCAATCCACCTACCCCACCCCAGGTATGCCAATGTAGCATATAGTGTTCTGTAAGCCTATTATAGTGATTAGTGAGAGAGAAATGGATAAAGTCTAAACTAGGGATATCAATGGCCAGTGGCATAGCCAAGGGGGGGGTTGGGCCTTGGGGGTTACAACCCCACTTTGGCACGCGTGTGACGTCACGATATTGAGAATGATGCTTTCAGTCTCTTTATGCTTGGGAATGATGGTTTCAGTCTAAAAAAAACGTGCCTAATTTTAAACAAAACTGCATTAAAAGAGCGAGTTTTGCCAATACCAAACATCTCAGCCAGGAATTAACAACAAGAAAACATAGAGACTTAGCTTTATTTCCGAAAAATGCCGAAGAAAACATGATCTTATCCTTTTGACATGCCACCTGACAGCACCATTTTACAGGAATATTCATACCCACATTTTTGTTGAAAATGCTCTCAGAATGCACCAACTTCAAAGTAATTTTTCAAAATTTTCTGGTGGAGGCCCCCCAGACCCCCCGCCGCTGGGTGTCGTCTTAAGAGAAAATGCCGTCGAAACCCCCCCTTTCAAAATTCTTGGCTACGCTACTCTCAATGGCCCCCCCCTTGAGAAAATCCTGCGTACGCCACTGTTTGTGGGTAAAATATTCCCTTGCAGCTTTTCATATTTCTGCAATGTCTTACTGGCATCAAGTCTTGTTTCTGGCATTACAGCAATTGAACTCATGGGTACAAATAGCCAATACTTAAATCTTAACACCTGCAATAACAATCCGTAGTATATAATTTAAAACAGCAGATGGCGAGTGACGTCGAATCAATTCTGCAACGAGAGCTTCTCAAAACAACCCTACAGAACTGACAAATCTTGTTACTACAAACTCGAACAAGAATGTAGTTCTGAAAACTTAAAAAGCACAGTATAATAATCTACAAGTCATCCATATGCAATCCTGCATTGTTAGGTCATAGTATAATTAACAAAAAAAAATTGGCCATTGCGCACTAGTTGACACCTTGCACGTCTTCGTATCTCATTCCTTTACCGAGATATCGCATACTTCTGCAAATTTTCCTCGCTTCAATTTTTCAAACTTTAGAGGGGCTGCGCACCCTCCAAAAGTCATCCGATCGAAGAAATGTTTTAGATCGGATGTACGTGACCGAAATCCGATCTCATTGGACCCCAAGCATTTCTGATTTCAAAAATCTTGTGAAAATGAAACATCCTACTGTTGGTAGATTGGTTGGTATGCCAGTTGCTTAGTTCTTTTAATTTCGAAAAGCTTTAGTTCAACGCTGAAAGTGGTGATAAAAATGTATATATAGGATTAGAGAATGATTTTGACTTTTATTTAATACATAAACTTAGTGCAGCTTTCTTCATAAAAGCTACCCCGATTTTTGTTAAATAACAAACCATTAAATGTGCAGTTGCGTCGTCACAAAGGCGATGATAGATACTGAAAAGTTTTTATGTTTATCAAGGTTATATTTACGTCTCAAAGTAAAAGCAGAATTATGAATTGTTTTATCACATCAGTAGCGTTTCGTGACTTAAGACAATGAGGGAACAATGCAAAATTTCGAAAATATGTATGCCACTGCAATACTGGTGGTAGTAAGGGAAAAACCAGTTCGTTTGAAACGCATTTAGATATTAAAAACAAACGTATTACGTTGGATTAAATACAATTGGTATTCTATAGCATACAAAATAAAATAAGTTTAGGCGGCTGTCTGGCTCGGCTAACTGATGGTCGCGCATCCTACTTTCACTTTGCTCCAGCAAAAGGAAAATCAATTCATCAGTTTTCGTGTGTTTTGCCTCAATGAATTGCTGAACCTCCTGTTATAGGATGCCACCAAATGGACCAGGATGTGCATCGCAAACATTGCCTCATCCGGAAAGTTCTCTAGCGATCGTACGATTACGCAATATGCGCGGGAAATCTGGGGAGTTGAACCCAAACCTCACCAGAAAATTCCCGCCCCGCATGAACCATTAGATCGAACCGAACCCACAAAACCCCGCAACGACTTCTAGACGGTCATCCTTTGCACGAAAGATATTCAAACGTATTATGTTGCATGCCTGATTGTTTTCTGCTTTCTAGTGCAATCACTAATCACCATACAGTGGCGTACGCAAGATTTACTTGAGGGGTGGCCACTTCATATCCTTTTTTAAAGAAAACGCCTGTTTGGTAATAACGTAAGCCTATCTATAAATAGCGTAGGCTACTCAGTGTCTATTAGAAATGCCAGTGTTCGAATTTGAAACAATCAGGCTGCTTCGGATGTGCTATATGTTGCATTGAAAACGAATAACATGGCAGCAAAAAGAACAGAGGTGACTTCTGGGATCAACAACTTTGTCCGAATTCGCATCGTACTTGCAGATTGCTGAATGTGATGCAAAGAAAGTACATCACTAAAATCAAGTCACTTCTAGCACAACTACCAACACAGGCGCAACGTCATAACTGCCAAGTAGAGCAAAGATGCGTGCTTAACCGACGTCCAGGGCTTCGACCGGTTTGCAGTTCGACATCATAAACCAAAATACATCACAGACCGAGTTACGTCAAACTCTAACAACAAATAATGATCCTCACCTGTGGATTTGGAGCAACCTATTTCATGTTCATTTAAAAAGGAAGGGTCTTGCGTACGTCACGTCATCATATATCATATCTGTTTCCGGCCTGTCGAAGCGTATATTTAGCATGTGCTTTATAAATTTATATTTGTAGCTTTTAGGCTACTGGAGAATGCAGTAAACTGGCTGCTCATGGTGTACCATTTAATGGTCACGCCGTTTTGTTCTAGCAGTGATTGCGTTGTTACAGTTATGTCGCCAGTAGAATGTCCTCCCACTGCTGCTTTTGCGTGCTATCTTTTTTCAATATCATTTGTTTCACAATGAATCCGCTTCAGTGGTCTCGCCTGTAGTGATAGTGACAGCTTCGTTTCTTAGATAGCCTATGCAATAGACAGATAAAACCAAGCAACCAGACGGCATTTAACATAATAAATTATAGTGAACATAAACTATAAACTACGAACGTTTTCGGCCATACTCAGCTGCTCATAAAATCTTGCAATCCTCGCCTCAATACGCAGTTGTTTGCCTCAGGTGCTTCCTATCTCCTAAACGTTTTTTCGTAATTTGTTGTATCATGCGCTTTTTTGCCTCGCGTAATTAACCGCCATGTGATGTGCCTTTCTCCTCTGCTTTGCAGTTTCTTTCTTGTGCTTTTCGTTTTTCAATATTCATTGTGTATATCAGTTATTTTCAATGTAAGTTAGATATTGTAAAATCAGTTATTTTCTTCTCTCGTGTTGTCGCTATATGTCAGGGCATCCGTTGGTTAGCCATTGCCTAGTTATTTTCGTCAATTGAGAAGAGCTAACTTGAGTATGGCCGAAAACGTTCATAGTTTTATGTTCACTCTAGCCTAATGTATGATGTTTAATGCCGTGTGGTTGTATCTATCTATGGTTAAAGAAAATCACCTCTCTACCAAAATCGTAGCCTAGCTATGCAATGTTCGCTATATGGTTGGTTGGTTTTGAATCTTTATCTTCGGACTGACAAAGCCTTGATTGGTTATACCTGGTAGTTTCGCATACTTGAGGCTCTTGACGCAGGGCCGGTTACCGAGATTGACAGAGTGAAGTTTTCCAATTGTTGAAGTGTTGTTGCCGGGGAATTATTCCATTCACTAGGTGTCGCTGAATGGAGAACAGTCCTGAAAATGCGTTGCTCAAGCGCACACCCCGAGAGTCGAACTTGCGCCGCGTGATCTTGAGCCGGGCGCTTAACCACTGAGCTAACGGGGCGGACAACCACTGAGCTAATGGGGCGGACATATATCATAGTATACTTATAGCGTGTATTTTTAATTCCTTGATTTAGCCTTTCTGCGGTGGAATGTTAAACAAAGTTGGCGCGTAGGCGGCAATCGGAAGTACTCGATGAAAGTTTGTGCTCGTCCACTGCTCTCACCATAGTCATCTTTCCGGATGCAGACACATAAATTTTTCTGAAATTTTCAGTAGAAATCGCTAGGTTTGCCTCAGTAGGGCTATGAAGCAGAAGTAGTCACCCAGCGAAGGACTATAATTTGGGGGCGAAGCAAATTTGTGTATTAGCAATGACGACTCGTCCATAAGAACTCCAGGGAGCTACAGCCTCTCAATTGTGTTTGTAACTTATAGCCTAAGAAAGTAGCCTATTGTTCTATCTAAACCACTAAAGTAATTGGCTTGGGCTACTCTAACAATGGTTTTTACCACGGCGATAAAGGTTGTCATGTTTTCCACTTCATAGGCCTACTATGCAAAATGCCTTGTTTCTATGAAAAACATGGGCTGTATCCTTTCTAAATGACGTTTGGTTACTGTGACGTAACTTGAACGAAGCAAGACCTTAGGTAGGGATTGTAGATCATAGGGATGCGAAACTTCATCCGCTTTTGGCTTATCCGCAACACTAGAAGGGTTACGTTTTTTTCTAATTTACAAAATATTTTACTTTTTTTGGGTTATATAAGAAGAGTTAAGTTGGTTTTAAAGTAATTTAAGGTTTTTAGTTGAAAGCAAGTCTGCATTAAAGCGTAAAAAAAATGTCAAATTGGCAATTGACCCTTCTAATGTTGAAGGAACAACGGAGTTGCGCGTCCCGTAATGTACCGTCCCTACCTTAGGCTACCTAGCATTCAGCAATGCATTGAAATTTTATTGTTGGTGGGATGCTAGTCGAACTAGCCTCGAGCTTAGGGACCGTTCAAATATTACGTAACGCTATCGAGGGGAAGGGAGGGTTATGAAAAGCGTTACGTTAGCGTCACATCGGGGGGGAGAGGGTTCAAGCAAAACGGTACGTAACGCTTACGGTACGGTAGTTTATTTGTGCATACTTTCCGAGTCAAGCAGAAAAAAAGCGACACATGGTGATACATGAACAGGTATGTAGGTGTACCTATGACTGTTACATAGCCTAGGCCTACACATGTTCATTAAGAACCAAACGACTTTGACACAAACCTCCCAACAGGTAGAAGACATTCATACGTGCAAGTCTGAAGAAGACAATTATGCATCAAGTTCGAATCACACAAGCGAGAGTACTGCTCCAATATATAATTTGAAGCATTGATGACCTCATTCAGTGGTGTTTTTTTGGGGGGTTACAACCCCCCCCCCCCCCTTTGGCACGCGTGTGACGTCACGATATTGAGAATGATGCTTTCAGTCTCTTTATGCTTCAGAATGATGCTTTTAGTAAAAGAAAATTGACTAATTTTAAACAAAATTGCATTAAAAGAGCGAGTTTTGCCAATACCAAACATCTCAGCCAGGAATTAGCAACAAGAAGACAGAGACTTAGCTTTATTTCTGAAAAAATGCCGAAGAAAACATAATTTTATCCTTTTGCTTTGCCACCGGACAGCACCATTTTACAGGAATATTCATACCCACATTTTTGTTGAAAATGCTCTCAGAATGCACCAAATTCAAAGTAATTTTTCAAAATTTTCTGGTGGAGGCCCCCCAGACCCCCGCCGCTGAGTCCTCAACCACCCCCTTTCAAAATTCCTGGCTATGCTACTGACCCTATTCGAAGATGTTTAGCTTTCCTTGCGGTTTCTTTTGTGCTTTTGTGATGTTTCTTTCAATACATAACCAAACAATGAAAGGTTTGGATCGAAACATTTTGGACGGTGGGCTACTAAACGTTTTCAGTAGGTAGGCTACATAACGTTTTAATCTAAAAAAATAATATAGCTAAAATTTCATGTCTCAAACGTAAGCTTTAGGTGCATACAAACCAAGATATTTTATCAGCACGTGTTTCCACGTCATAATTTTGACATAAACCGGCAAAACGGGCTTCGTAATGGAAAAGCGTCACGTGGGAGAGGGGTGGGTTGACAAAAACGTTACGTTGGCGTCACATGGGGGAGAGGGGGTCAAAAATTCGGAAAAACATCGTTACGTAATATTTGAACGCTCCCTTAAATATAATTAGGCTACTTTGAAAGGTTTTATTTTGAATAATGAACATGATTTGACAGTTGGCTGGGTCATTGGCTAGATAAAATATGGGAGACGACTGTCTCAGCTTCTCCGTGGTTACGTAATTGGGTGGTAGAGCAAGGTTGTTCGTGTAGCTTACTGGGCTTTCAACTCGAGTCAACAGATGTGTTTAGATTGCAGTTAGGTTTGATGTAGCCTATATTTGGCAATTTCAGTTGCGCTATCCGAATCCTGCGGCTATGCAACGTTGGAAATCTATCGATAGCTGGAACGTTGAAGATGCAGAGAATTGTATCTTGATGTTCCGTAAATGATTCACCAACATCCCGGAGCTCCAGAAGGATCGTTCATCACATTGTTTCAACCAGATGGGTATTCTGTGATATTGATCTTGGAATCGTTGAAGTGATTTTAAGTTATATTATCTTAAGCGTGTCTCCAATCGCTTTCTTTGGATAATGTGGCTTTGAATGTTCACTGATCTTTGACTCGAATCACTGCAAAACGCCGTTTCCTTTTCAAAGAATGACAAAGCTTTTATCTATCGACTTGTTGCTATATATCAGGGCCGTTGACAGGATTTCTCGGCCCCGGCACCAATTTATTTTTGAGCCCTCTTCATCGACAATGTTATGAATATAAAGGTTGTGTAAAAACTTTTATTGGTGTGCTGTTAAAATGAGGATGACACATGCCGTTCAAAGTAGAAAATTAAGAGGATTCACGTGCGTGTAGCGGAATGGCCCGTTTCGGTGAGTCCGATTCGGTGAGTCCAATTCGGTGAGTCCGATTCCCTATTCGGTGAATTTTTGAATTTTTTTTTTAATTATTGGGTACCGTAGCCTAATTACCATTGGCGTTTTAGGGTTAGGGGTTAGGAGTTAAGGTTAAGGGTTAGGGGTAAGGAACTCACCGAATCGGACTAACCGAATCGGACTCACCGAATAGTAGCAGACCCTGCGTGTAGGCTACTGCTCCATATCCGCCACTTATGTTGGTGGATGGGCAATCTTTCATCAAGTGATTTACGCCCTGAATGCTGGATTCGTAATGTGAGCATCCATGGCTTCTGAAAGAGCCTCATCTATGTGGTACCCGGTCAATTGGTTGACAGTCATTTGGTCGACAGGACGTTTGGTCGACAGACATTTGGTCGACAAGACATTTGGTCGACAGGACATTTGGTCGACAGACATTTGGTCGACAGGACGTTTGGTCGACAGACATTTGGTCGACAAGACATTTGGTCGACAAGACATTTGGTCGACAGGACATTTGGTCGACAGAACGATTCATTTCAGGGTTAACTAACCCTAACTCTAACCCAAATGTCCTGTCGACCAAATGTCCTGTCGACCAAATGTCCTGTCGACCAAATGTCTGTCAACCAATCAAGTGTACACCATCTATGTAGCCTAGTGTTTGGGCAGTGCAGGTGTGTTTGCTGATAATCCTGTGAGCTGTTACCTATTCTTGTCTGTTGATTGTGTGGAGCTCTGGAAGAGCCGCTGCTTGGTCTGTGATAACGGGTCCTCCTTTTGACAAGTCTGCGTGCCAGGCAAGTATTGGTTCTACTCATGGTGCAAACAGAAATTGTTGTAGCTGGTAATTTTAGTATAACTTAGATGGAGAAATAAATTGTGAGCACACAATAGGCTACAGGCAATGAAAATAGCTCAACAAAACATTCAATCCAGTCCAAACCTTCAGCAACACAAAGTTACGGATCACAGCATCAAATGCAACGTCTTATTTGATGCACAACAAGTAGGGGAAGGCGGGACAAGTTGTGCAAGTCCCCGTTTGAAAGGAAATAAATAGCGTAATGAATCTTTAACGCCATTATTATATTTTACCTATAATGCCTTTGAAGCACGTGAATCGCAGTTATCAGATTTTTGGGCAGGTTAGGCTTGATCAACGATATAAGGTGTTTAGGTCTTAGGATCTCGGATGCAAACGAAATTTTGATTTTTTGGATGCACAGTAAAACCATAGATTACTTGGTAGTGTAGCGATTCATTATTTCATCATATAAATTCCCTTTCTTTAACTAAATTGAACCATTTTAACCCATGCGTAATTTCCTAAAGAATTGTACTTTTCCATTTAAACTGTTGAAATAAGAAAAAGGGAACAGAAAATAAAATGATTTGTTTGCATTTGGCGAGAGCTCAGTTAGACCAGTTCAGCTCTCAGAAAAGCATTAAATTGATTGTTTAATTAAAAATGTAATAATTCGTAATAATGTTTCCCTGTTCTGCAATTTCACTATTCTGGATTCTGTAATGTTTAAATTCAATTTGTGTTATAGACCTACAATATTATATGAACATCTTCTGGTAACTTAAAATTATAATTCGAATAACAATTGTGTGGAAATTAGTTCATGGAGTCAGATAGATAAATTAGATAGATAGAACTTTCATCAGGCAGTTAGACAGCCTTAATATAAATTCAAATATAAACAAACATTCTTATACTTAATATAAAATAAATGTTACCACATTTATATTAAGGCTGTCTAACTGCCTGATGAAAGTTCTATCTATCTAATTTATCTATCTGACTCCATGAACTAATTTCCACACAATTGTTATTCGAATTATAAATTGGTTTTGGTTTGTTTTTGAATCTTTATCCTCGGACTGACAAAGCCACTGACCTAACGTAACCACTGAACTGCCAAGGTGAAGATTGACGATAACTGCAATAAACAAACGAAGCTAATTCAGGTGCGTAACGGATGCACAACCTACATACTTAAACTTAAAGAAGATGTGCCGGATATGAGCCCAACAGTATGGCATTTGATTAGACCAAGTTTAGGCTAGTATTAAATTTGCAGCGTCACACTTGCACAGCACAGATTGAGCACAACACACTAGATAGGCTACCAGAACAAGAAACATAGAAATGCAGATATTATACCGTACAACAGATAAATGTGAAATCTACCAACTTAACACAGACTTTCTTGTGGCAGTTTCAGTAAAACGATCGACTTAATAAGGACAACATATATATTTTGACTGATGACGACTTAAACTTTGTAGGCTACCAAGCTTTCTTTCTAAGCGTTTTTAAACTGGCCACATTTTTAAAAAGATAAGAAAAACCCCAGTCAGCAAGGGTTCGTGGGGCCCACGTGAGATTTCCATGGGCATTGGTAGGCTAAGTGGGCTTGTGGGTTTAAGGTGGGTTTATCTGATGTTTCCGGTTAGGCCCCAAGTGCGCGGCCCACTTCATATTTTTTTCTTTACAACCGATTCCCGACATCTTTTATTGAATTTATCTTGATAATATTATCATATCATGAAAATGTATCTGGGAATTTATTTTCATTTCTTGAAATAAACTTTCTGGGCTTTCTGTGGGCATGAAGTGGGCTACCCACCATGATGAAAAATTATAAAATATACGTTTGCACCGGTCCATTATGCTATATTAAAGTGCAATAATCATAAAAATTGAATATATACAACGATACAATGCGACGGCGGTTTACATTTTAATAATGGTTTCATGGTGGGCTGCCCACTGATTTATGATATCACCCCTTTCCTCGTTGGCCCCTGGTGGGCTTTGTTTGGGCTTGCCCATGTCCCTACTTTTTGATCGCTTATCAATAATTTTATGCTTGAACTGCGCAGCTACACCGGTATTGCTAATGATTGTAACCATCATAAATATTTTGACCTACGATTTTAAACTTTGTGGGCTTGGCGTGGGCAGCACACCGTGATTACAATAAGATAAAATTCCGGGCATCGTTTGATAGCGGCGATTGGTTTCTACACTGCAATGTTTACAATAATCAAGAAGTTGAAAGTCTGCAAGTTTTGCTGGCGATTTCCTACCCCCTAACCTATTTTTGTTTGTAGTTTTTCTTTGTTTCCTTCCAGGAAATAATTGTTTACGGTTGATTGATTTTCCCTCGTCCCTGTGACGTTTTGAGCGAAGCAAAGTTCGAAGTCCAGCTCACGGACAAGTTGTACCAACTGCGGAGGTAGGTATTATGACGGCCACACCGAAAGCATCTTTTTAGTCGGAAAAAATGATATCATTCTGTGTCGATTTATGATCATTGAAGTATGATAAAGCGTATTTTTGCGCAGGAAGACTTGTTTGTTTGTTTGTTTATCTTTATCCTGCATTGCGGGAAAGCGGACTTGAGCGCTATGCATCGGTGTACGCCTTCCGACGTACACCTGACCCACGCTGCAGCCGACGGCAATGTCTGTTTCCGGTTGTCTACTTTACTTATGACTTAAATTTGGTACTACCCATTACTCGAAATCGATCACTGGGTAGAGGCAATTATCGTAAAGTTTCTTGCCCAGAGAAACAACAGCAAGTGCGGGTGGCTGGAGTAGAACATGCAGGCTCTCGACTGCGAGCCCAACGCGCTAACCACTCGGCCACGGCTGCCGACATTAAACCCACTTGTATTTCAACGTAGTGGCTTAGAGCAGCGGTATTCAACCTGTGGTCCGCGAGAAAAGTCTGAAATCGTTGTTTTTTTAACCCTTTGCTTCCTAGTGTTGCTGTACGTACGGCATCAAGTTTATTCTTTGCTTGCACGTCCTGCTGGCCGAGGAGAAATTCTTGCGTGTTTTAACGTTTCGGCGTTCTGCTACTATCCCTTGCTTGCCATTATCATTATTTTCTGTTGTGCATTCTGTGATTATCAAGAGCTAAATAGACCGATCCATCGCCTAGCAACGCTCAGCCAATCAGAGCAAAGGAGAGCAAGCTATCTTTGCTAGCCCACTATCTAGCATTGCTTTTATGCAGTTTCTGTCACATTTATGCTGTGATTTTTTAGAAGTACAATTTTCTTCTGCGGTGCTTGCAGGTTTGACAGCAAATACCCATTTGAGATGTCTTAAAGAACTTAAAATCGGAAACCTGCTGGAAATAGTGCTTTCTAACACACAATTAACTGGGTTGTTATAACCATGCAATGTCATCAATGCATTGAATAGTTGATCACATTTTTATAGAAGAAATTATATAGCCTGGATGGTGTGCTGTGCTGCAACTGCTACGTTGTTTGTTTGAGATTACAATTCACTGGAGTGAAAAATTAATCTATAGGTCAAATCTTTTAAAAGAAATCCATTTCTTAGCCTGCAAAGAGTCAAAAGTGGCTGATTTTCCAAAGACAATTTCAAACATTTTTCTTTGCATTCTTTGTATTTAATGGCACTTGTGGCATTTTGCGTCAAAAAATCAAACAGGGTTTTAAATTGCACGTGACTTAAACCAGTAGGCTATAATAATGCAAACAATTCACAAACAGGAGAATTTAAAATGGATCTTGCACTAAAAAATGACCCTTGCAATTGTAGCAAAAGAAGAGATTGCGATTCATGTTGCATTTTTAGAGCACAAATTTCTTCTTTCAAAGCTTGATTTTCTGTTATTCAGCTTGCATTATGCATTGCATAATGATGCAATGAACAGTGAATAAGATAACCATGTACAAAAGAAGCAAAAAAAGTATTTCAGAAGCACAAAACAATAGCCTAGTAGGTTATAGTTATCCATGACATCTCATTTAGTCATTTTGCAATGAGTTTGGCTATGGTTAATTCTTGAATTGTTCAATTCAATTCACTTTATTTTTCTTTGTCGGAAAACAACAGCAATGATAAAGTTACAAATAGTGAACGGGAACAAAACCAACAAAAGGAAAAGGTGGCAAAAGGTGAAATTGTATGAATTAATTACCTACTGGTAGCTTACGGTAGGCTACAAGGCTATTGGTATTATATGTTTCAGTTCATTTTTTTAATCTTATGCAACCATTGAATTTAAACAACCATAGTTTACAGGCTATGCTATTCATTGCAGAATCATGCAAGCTGATAACTGAAAATCAAGCTTTGAAAGAACTTTGTGCTCTGAAAATGCAACATGAATCGCAATCTCTTCTTTTGCTACAATTGCAAGAAGGGTCATTTTTTAGTGTAAGATCCATTTTAAATTTTCCTGTTGAATTGTGAATTGTTTGCATATTATACTGGTTTAAGTCACGTGCAATTTAAAACCCTGTTTGCTTTTTTGACGCAAAATGCCACAAGTGCCATTAAATATAAAGAATGTAAAAAAAAATGTTTGAAATTGTCTTTGGAAAATCAGCCACTTTTGACTCTTTGCAGGCTAAGAAATGGGTTTCATCTAAAAGATTTGGTCTAAGATTAATTTTTCACTCCAGTGAATTGTAATAACTCAAACAAACAACGTAGCAGTTGCAGCACAGCACACCATCCAGGCTATATAACTTCTTTTATAAAAATATGATCAACTATTCAATGCATTGATAACACTGCATGGTTATAACAACCCAGTTAAACTGTGTGTTAGAAAGCACTATTTCCAGCAGGTTTCCGATTTTAAGTTCTTTAAGACATCTCAAATAGGTATTTGCTGTCAAACCTGCAAGTACCGCAGAAGAAAATTGTACTTCTAAAAAATCACAGCATATATGTGACAGAAACTGCATAAAAGCAATGCTAGATAGTGGGCTAGCAAAGATAGCTTGCTCTCCTTTGCTCTGATTGGCTGAGCGTTGCTAGGCGATGGATCGGTCTATAAACTCATTCATTCAACACAATATTTTACGCTTCATTTCTTCCTTATTTGTAGCTGTTTGGCAACAATGGTAAGATGAGGTCACAAAATCAGTTCTCATCACCAATGTTTTGCGCCATTTCTTTCGGTTGAGTGATTTTCATTTCGCATTATCGCTTCGTTTTCGTTAAACGGCAACGCATGAGGTTAGATAGACATTGAGTAGTTTCTGTTGAAAGCAGGGATGGAGGAACCACGTGGGCCTCGTGGGCCTGGGCCCACCTACTTTATTTTCTGGGTGGGCCTGGCCCACCTACTTTTGAAAGCCAAATTTCTTTGAAAAGGTAGCAAAAACGGCAAATTAGAGAGGGAGTTCCAAACAAAGGTCTTCACTCATTTGATACACAGTAGTTTGATTATCTTTGATAGCTCAATGATGAAATCCAATCTTCAAACTTTTCTGTTGAGTCCATTATCGATGTGCAGCACGTGTGGGTGTGGTTGCGTGCGACTGGTGGAGCAACCAGGGCTTTGGAGCGGGCGTAAATGTTAAGTTGCTCCCAACTCCAGCTCCGGAATTCTCTTTTATCATAAATTAGCTCCAGCTCCTGCTCCGGAGCTTATTGATAGGCTACCACTGTTCCGACTTCAGCTCCAGGCTCCGAAAAGTGCTTTCATCAAAATAATGACGATATAGCCTATCATATTAATTTCTAAAGCTTAAAATTGCCTGCAGTCAACTGTTACTAAAAAATAGCACAACTTTATGAAATTTAAGGTACTTTCATCAAAATGTCATGCGGAACTGCATTTTAAAAGATATTCGTTAATTCGACGTCTGATTACACCAATAATTTCTTAATTTTGTGAAGGGTTGCTGTTAAATTATGTGAATTCAGCCAATAATAGCCTAGTAAGCTAGCATTTTATAAGATACATCAGAGCCGGAGCTATTTTTCAAACAACTGGCTCCAGCTCCACTTAAATTTCACATAGAGCTCCGGCTCCAGCTCCGTTGAAAATGCACGGCTCCGGGGCTCCAGCTCCAAAGCCCTGGGAGCAACCTATCAATCAATATAATTATTTTCTATACACTCTATATGGTTAAAACAGTGATATCATTTTTGCACGTAGCCTACTGTATAATGCTGCATATCGTCAGACTAATAAAATAATGGCGTAACTCACTTTTTGACGAAATTGAGATATTAGTGATTTGTAGGTCCTTAAAATGTAGCGTATCTGCCACATAATTTTCTAAGGCCTACGTTAACGGGAAAGTGGTATTTTTGTAAAAATGTCAAATGGCCTAACTCAAACGCATGACTTAGGCCATTTTACAAATCTTTTTAATCGTTTGCTGGAAGTAAAGCCTTCCTCCAACAGAGCAGATGGTCAGAAGACGACGATCTAAATTGTACAGAAATAGAGCTTCCACTTTATCACAAGTCAATACGATTAATTTAGCACAAAATGTTTATGTTTTTTCTATTCTATGTATCGTAATCTTGGCCATTTTCAAGTAACCACCCTACTTAAATCTATCTGTTTTCTCTCTGTTCCTTTGAGAAGCTTCATTTTCCTTGCACTCTGGTAGTGCGACTTATCACCTCACACTGTGATACAGGTCAGATCTTCTCAATGCGCCGTTTCTCGGAGTCTTCTCGCACCCATGGCAGGTTTTTGTAGCAAGTCATTGTTGGATACGGTACCTAATTAATTCTCATCTTAATATCACACTTAGCGACTTCATAAGCTCGTTGCTGAGTTCTTCGCCATCATTCTTGAGTTTCACAGATGGGAGAAGGAGAACATAGGAAAACATAGATTTTAAAACGTTTGAATTGACTTTTATGTGTAGGTAGCTTAAATGTGCCAAAGTGGGAAAAGAGGAAAATCACTTTTTGGCGAAATTTCTCAATGACTTGCCTACTGTAGATTCCCATTACTGTAGAAAGGTCACAATGTACAGAAAGAAGAAATTCTTGTACCCTGGAACTATACCATAACCCAACTTCATCGGCAATACAAAGAGCTTGCTTCTTCTTCTCTCGTTTGACTTGTAGTAGCTTAGATTGGCAATGCCTCATCGTGCAGCCATGATACGGTAGTTGCGTCCAGTTGTCGAATACCAATGATTTCACTTGGGGGCCGTAAGATGGGACATTCGTGGAGTATGTGTTGCATTGTTTCAGGGTTGTCGGTATTTTACCCGACCCAAAAAAACCCGGGTGGGTTTTTTCAAAAAAACCCACTTAAAAACCCAAAAAAACCCATAAAAAAACCCAGAGTATCATATTTGTCCGGTTTTTACTAGAAAATTGAAAAACTGAACAAAAACACTACAAGGCACTTAAAACAAACTTTAAATTAGGACTTAAGGATGTGATTGTGAAGTAACTTTCCAAGAATAAACTGAAAACGCAGTGGATATTGTACAGTACACAAAAATCAAGTAATACCCCTTTGTGTATACTACACTAAAACTCATTTATGCAAGAAGGCCTTATAGTTAAACTGGTGAAAGTACTACTCTACAGTAGTCTGTATATATGATGTGAAATGCAATTTAGGAGGCCATTTACCAATTACAGATTCTGCAAAGCAGGACATTAAGGCGCAAACAAAACGGCGCGAGACAAAACGGCGCAGAGACAAAATGGCGCAGAGGCAAAACGGCGCAGACATAACGGCGCCAAAGTCAACACAACAAGTTCAATTTATAGAACGATAATACTCTGCAACCATAACGAAAGTTTATGTGTGAATAAGGATTTTTGGAGCTGGTATACAAGTCCCCCCCCACCACCCTTGGCAACTCATGACAAAGAGGAATTGACCAAAACATGTTAACAAAATGAGGAAAAGGTTCTAAGCTTGTTACGTTGACTTTGGCGCCGTTTTGTCTGCGCCGTTTTGTTCGCGCCTTAATGTCGTGGACCGCAGATTCTGGATTCTAACGCTTGGCTGTTTCAGAGCATTTGCCTAAATGGCCATTGGCCACGCAATCGCTCAATTGCTCATCCATTACTATATATAATATATTTATAAATGATAAAAAATATTTAAACATGATGGCATAAATGCTCCTTGCCTTCAAATCTAAAGCAAATGATGCAATAATGTCATTTCTACTACGGTAGCATCAACTTGGTATAGAAATCAGTGGATATGCAACATCCAACTTGATCTTGAAATTAATGGATGATGCAACATTCAAGCAACAACAGCCTTAGTGCATTATTTTATTGAGTTATGCAAGCATTGTAGGCTACTGTGAGTGAAAGGCACTTCATTCGTAAAAAGTAGTTTTGAGGTGAAATAAGCATGAATCTACCTTTTTTTGCATCTTTTTTAAAAAAACCCAATAAAACCCAAAAAAACCCGGGTTTTTTTAAAAAAACCCGGGCGGGTTGGGCTTTTTTAAAAAAACCCGGGTTTTTCTCAACCCTGCATTGTTTGTTCTGCCGCTCCGCAGACACATATCGGCGTATTATGCAGCCTCCACCTAAGCAGATTAGCTCCAGTGCATCCAACGTCACATCTGATCCTGTTCAATGTGACCCATGCCTTTCTTGAGAGGTCTGCTTCAGGAGGGATGGAGAGTGCTGGTATAACTGAAAACTGGGGAAGGATATGTGGCAGCTCGTTCCATTCCTGGGCCCATATCTCCATGCAGCTGAATTTCTTATCCACAAGCTAAAGAGCTTGCTGAATCATCAGGAATACTACCATTGAGCACAGCCTTTTTTAGGGAAGTATTTCATAATGAGAACTTCTCCGTTTTCATCGTCGGCTCCAGCTCGTGTCCGAGCATTGGTTGAGCTTCAAATTGAGTTTGGATGGTGATGTCGTATGTGGCTTTAGAGGCCCAGTCTGTGATGGAAAAGACTTGGGCAAAAGGCACTGAGAGACGATCATTATATATCCGCCGCCAATATGTGAAACCAGCCTGGAGGCTTCCAACTCTACCAAGCCTGTCCCCGTTATTGATATCATCGCCATTGGGTTTTGTTTGGTCCAGGTCCAAATTAAAACAATTTAGGCCATTTGCTTGTATGTTTATTTACGATGGTCGTAACTACGCGAGGGCCACGCACACACTCTTGGCCAGCTCCATGTCCACTGCGGCCCAATAACATCGAAACGTGCAGCTTCAGGGGAACTGGTTGCAACGGGCTGCCGGGTGCTCTGTTCATACCACGTAAGGGTCAGTGCGACGTGTGTGTTTCATTCAAATACAGTATTATTACCAAGGAACAATACGATGACCATATCAAGTTGAAGATTGAAGCTTGAGATGAGAAGA
This sequence comes from Aplidium turbinatum, assembly GCF_918807975.1. Classification (NCBI taxonomy): domain Eukaryota; kingdom Metazoa; phylum Chordata; class Ascidiacea; order Aplousobranchia; family Polyclinidae; genus Aplidium; species Aplidium turbinatum. The sequence continues at coordinate 25,799,042 of NC_137475.1, read as the reverse complement.
CGAAGACAAAGAGTCCGCTAGCACAGTAAAATACGTATGGACAATGGATTTACAGGCTGTACTTATGTGTCCTAAAACTAAGGCAAGCAGTAGCCTATTTATGTAGCCTACTGTAAAACCAAGCTGCAAGTACACAATTATACACTATTCAATCTTGAGTCAAAAGATGCTTATTGCTCTATTTGGAATGAAACAGAAAGTGATTTTCGCTGTGAAGTATTCGCTTTCTTGCAGTTTAATCATTTCGGATGGGTAATTTGTGAAAGCCCCGGTCTGGAGGAGATAGTTATTTGGAGTGATGGGTGTGGATATCAAAATAAAAACTCTAATGTCTCTAGTGCCTACTGTGCCCTTGCATGGAAGCATGACATCACTATTACTCAGAAGGACCTCGTGGCTGGTCTCACTCAAATGGAGTGCGATAGCATGCACAGTATTATCGAGCGAAAATTGGTAAACAACATTTTTACGACGAGAGATTACGAAATTATCATCCAGAATGCCAGGATCAGACCGCATCCCAACAATGTACAGAGGATGCAACACAGTGATTTTATGAAAATCGATGGATGATGCTTGCTGAGTATTAGGCCTGGAAAGAAAGCTGGAGATCCCACTGTTCATGATCTTAGAGGCCGAAATCATGAAAGCAGTGAAAAGGCATTGTACAAGTTCCCATTATGTGAGGCTGCACAATGGGAGGATCTGCCACAGCGGTCACAAACAAACTTAGACGACACTACATGGATTCCTATTTTTTCAAGCCATCTTCCAATCAAATTGAGGAAATACAATGACCTCTAATCTATGAAACATGTTATGCCAACATTGTGCCACTCCTTTTTTGATAATTTGCCTCATTACTGATAATTTATTCAGCTTGTCTTGCCAACTGTGAACTGTTTTTGGGCGAAATATGCAGTCTAGCATGAAATATAACTCCTATCGTTAGATTGGAGTTGCTATTAGGGATTTTCCTGTTAATTCTAGTCATAGTATCACTGTTATTATGTCACCGTTAAAAAACTCATATTGATAAAGTCAAAATATCAAATGGCCTAAGTCATGTCAGTGCATTCAGAAAATGGCCTAAGTCATGCCAGCACATTATGGGATGCAAAATGAAGCAAATCAAAGTATACATGCTCATTGTACTTGCATCGACATGCTATTTTCCTTTAACTGTACAATAAATATGATAAAAACAACCGTGTAGACAGTTTTTTTCGATTATCTCAAAACAAGAAAAAATGAGTTACGCCATTATTTTATTAGTCTGACGATATTAAGAATTTGCTTTTTTAAAGCTATTTTTGAGTTGATTAACTTTGCCGTTCCTTGTTTGACCCATTAACATTTAACATGGAAAAAATAATATGTTTTGTATCATAATGGCGCTTTATGTTGAGTTTTTTGTTTATACAAACAGAAACGCTGCAAATCAAAGACGTGGGCCTACTAAAATAATTAATGAAAAGTACTTGTTCGTCCATTCGAATATACTGTAAAAAACCACTGGCCTGGCCACATGTTATTATAATTTGTAAAGGAGCGGCGGGCTGGATGATTTTTCTTGGCGGGCCGTAGGTTGCCGACTCCTAGTGTAAACAATTTCAAATATCAAGAATGCAACAATGTTATGGGGGGATCTGGGGGGGCGAAGCCTCCCAGAAGTGTGATTGACTTTGACTGCTGCGCCTCTGGGCCCACCTACTTTTAAAATGGTTCCTCCATCCCTGGTTGAAAGTGCTATGTTGTGCTTTTAAAGTGCTAGTGTTGTTATGACACAGCTAGTAACTTTAAGAGTAGGCTTCCATTTACGTTAAGCGCACGAGGTTAAACAGTGAGTAGTTTCTTTTGAAAGTGCTATGTTGTGCTGTTAGTGTGAAAGTGCTAGTGTTGTCATGACACAGCTAGTAATTTCAAGAGTACGGTAGGCTTCACACTTTATAACCATTTCAAAAAGGTTTGATCACACAAGTATTTTTTGCTAACAGCGATGCTTTCAAAACTGGGTATTCCTATATTTTCAAATGTCTACCAGCCTACTACCTGCTATTGTTCAGGATATGCAAACCATAGGCTTCATCAGTTAATTACCAGTAATCTGAATTGACTATTAGCTTGGCAAAAGTGTCTATGCTTCAATGAAACCATACCTACGCTGGGCATTAGTTTTGAGATGACGTTGCTGGTGTAAGTGTACTAGCATTATGTTAATTGGCAAAAGACACAATGATTTGCAGTCATGTAAAATAGTTTTCAGGCTTCGTCTTTAATAGACATTCACAAAGTTTCACAACTGTCAACGAAAATGTATATTAAGCCACTGAGCAAAGTTGGTAAAAAACTTGTTTTATTGCCTTTTGCAGCTGTGCACTTTGTTGCATTGCCACTTTTCCATCATGAAAACTAAGGCTCCATTTTTATTTCTAAATTGGCAATGTAATTGATTCCTTGTTACAGGGTGGGAAAAAGTGGATTGCTTTAGACAGTATTATACAGAAAAAAGGTTGAAAAAAATCTCTCTTATTTTCATGTCTGAAAATTTGTTTTACAAATTCAGACATAAAGAGACCAAATTTTATGGTATTCGGAGCAAAATAATTTTTTCCACCTTGCCCTGCGTTGTAACCAAAGTTATTAAAGGGTTTGGAATTCTGTGGTGTGGAAAGAAATTGTTAGAGTAGGTTTTACTGAAAATGTGCACGACTCCAAACTAGTGTTGTAAAAAAACGCTTTTTTTGGGCTCTATTTTTGTCCAAAAAAAATTCTTTTTTGTTTTTTTCACCATTTACATGCTTTTCGGAGCAGATAAAGTGTGTTTTCTTCTGAGGTTTCTTGTTTAACCTAATTCTAAAAATTGTGATTTACTTTCCAGTAAATTCAAAAATTTTTCTAATTGTAAATTTTTCCAAAGAAAATTGAGAAAGTATTTTGTAAGTATGCTTCTTTACGCTGTGGTGGAGTTTGTCAAACAAAGTGAGCATGGTTTTAAGGAAGTTTCCATTGTACCAGTGTCGTGGCTAACCGCAGAAAAAGATGAGTGTTTTTGGCCAAAGGGCCAAAAAAGTGGAATCTCGCGGCTGGTAAGCTGTTGCACAAACCCAAGCAGAGATTGGACACGATTTGCAGATTTGGAAAGGGCTGTTTCGAAGTGGTGTGTGGGAAGCCGTGATAGAGGTGGCAATCGCGCCAAACGAGCCGAAAGAGAAGGTTTAAAGAGAAACGCTCAAGATGACCACGAGTGACACTTTTCGGTGTGACACCATATACTTTTCAGTGGTCTCTTCAGATTCCACTAGTATTGTGCGAATTGTAGTGCACTTTTTGCGCCTCCTAACTTGTCTTGTTAATATAGTGTTGTACGTATACTTCAAGGTGGTCAATGCAGTCCAAAAAGCAGAAGCAGCTTCACAGCACATCCTTCAGGCGTTAAACGTCCTAGCCCTTGCTGCAGATGGCGGATGGTATCATCCAACCAAATATATTTTGAACCTTTAGATGCTTTGTTCTGTATCCAGCTCCAACAGTTTCGAAATCTCACAAATAGTTATGAAGTTGGGCACAGGACAAGTGTCGAAAAGATCAAAATACATGAAGGCGGTGAATATAGCCCTTTGCGAGTAGATGGGTTAGCCTACGCAAGTAGGCAGTGGTAGCCGCGTGGGTTAGCCCAAGTATCAGGGCCGGATTTGGCTGATGGGGTGCCCGGGGCACTTTTAGATCGGGGGGCCCCCTGCAAAATTTTTTTTCAAGCCTACGGCGCGAAAAACCACCTCTGCGTCTATAGTACCATCAATCCAGCACTGCAACAGCATTTTGCAGAAACTTCAAAGGCTGAAAGGAAGAAAAAACAACACAAAATCACATTTTTTCCACGTAGGGGGGCCCTTCAAAAGTCGGGGGACCCGGGGCACCTGCCCCCTCTGCCCCCCCTAAATCTGGGCCTGCCAAGTATAACGCATTAGACGTAGGTGGGCTGCCCACTTGGGACATTTTTGCAAACCGTGGACACATAGGTACTGGGGCCCACTTGGGTTAGCCCAAGTATAACCCATTAGACGGAGGTGGGCTGCCCACTTGGGACATTTCTGCAAACCGTGGACACATAGGTACTGGAGCCCACGCAATACAATGTGGGTAACCCACATGCAGCCCAAGTGGGCCCCACGAACCTTTGCTGACTGGGACAGGGTTGCCGGATAAAGCACAAACATTAAAAAATACAAAAAAATACGTAACACCCACCACTTGCTCACAACTCCAAAGTTCCCACAAATATTTAGGAATACTGATTGACGATACCATCAGTAATGACGCTGACATTAAAAGGCAAGTGCGATCTCTTTATGTTGCTGCCAATCAGCTTAGGTCCAAGTTTGGAAATTGCTCTACCGAAGTTAAAAATGTACGGTTATGTACCAATCATTTGTTGTATGCCAATGTAGCCTATGATTCTAAGCTATGGTGTATAAAACTTGTAGGACTACTTTAAATCGCATACGAGTTGCTTACAACGACACGTACAGAATTAATCACAATTTATCAAGATACGATAGTGCTGCATGTTCCCGACAATGGTTCACCAAATCAAATGTCATATAAAACCGTTCAGGTCTACTGAATCTTAGCGTATTACGTCATGGAATTTTTCCTAAAAAATGAGCCAAGATTGCACCATCGTTCGTAAGACTTGTATCAGTATCACACCTGTTGAGAATTACTTCACAATGTTTCACTATGACGTCACAGTAACTGCGTACGTGAGTTTGAAATATTGCAATGTATTCTAGTCATTTGTAAAATTGTTGCTTGAAAGTTAGTCGCATATTTAACTGTTTGCTTAGTGCTTGCCAGCTGGACGAAAATTCTGTCTTTATCTAAGCAGTTTGTATTGTAGTGACAAGTTGCACTCCAATTTCGACAGCCAGGTGGCTAATTTTACAGAAATAAAATTTTGAATAGACGTTTTCAAAGGAGTGTTTCTTTTCGGTCATTACATACAGACGAACGGATTCGGGAATCTTATGTTACAATTTTCCCACGAACAGATTATGGTTTACCGCTGTGACCACTAGAGTAGAGTGTATCAGGTAGGCCTACAAAACGACATTCCAATTTTTGATGCACCAATTAGAAAAAAATGCTATGCATTTGTAGAACGCTGCAAAAGATCTATTAATCCACTTTTGGGCAATGTTATGTCGTCTGGATACTAATTCAATTCTACATTTTATATTCACTACAACAGTATTTTGTATATTGTTTGATGTAGCCAGCATGGTGTTGTGTTAATCTGATATTTTGTGTGATGATTGTTAAAAATTTGAATTCTATGGACTTTGTGTCTGATGCAAATAAATAAATTTTCCACCGGTTGCAGTTTTTAACGAGATAGCTGGTCACAGCGGTAAACCATAATCTCTTCGTGGGAAAATTGTAACATAAAGTTCCCGGATCCGTTTGTCTGCATGTAGTGACCGAAAAAGAAACACTCCTTGAAACGTCTATTCAATAAGTGTATTCCTGTAAAATTAGCCCGCGGCTATCGAAATCGAGATGCAACGCCTTACACCTCTAAAACTGTCACTACGATACAAATTACTTGGATAAAAGACGGAGAATTTGTCCAGCTAGCAAGCACCAAATAAACCAGTTAAATGTGCGACCGACCTCCAACAAACAACTTCGAGAATGAATCAGAAAAATTTGTGATAACTCAAAGGCACGCCAGCAGTTAGCGCGACGCAACATTTCATGTTTAAACAGGTTTCAACTGAAACAGGTTTAAACAGGTTTGACACAGGTCTTACGAACGATGGTGCAATTTTGGCACATGTTTTAGGAATTTCCATGACGTAATATTCAGTAGACTTGAACGGTTTTTATATGACGTTTGATTAGGTGAACAATTGTCTGGAACATAGCGACCCCTAGTTATGACAGTCTGACATGGCATAACTAAAAAAGAATTGACGACAATTGTGAGCCAATGAATAAAAACACATGATACACAAATTGTTTGAATCACTCACGTTTAAGTTAATACGCAAATACAAAGGGCATGCAAAGAATGAACAGCAATAAGAATAAACACGACGATACATGAAATTGGTACCATAGGTATTAGGTACACGCAAAAAATGACGCTATATACAATGGTTGCGATAATAACCGACTGTTCTGGGCTCAGACAAGTGTCGGCCACCGCAGACAAAACCAGGCTCAAACCCTAACACTTAGGTGTTCTTTACGGGGGCGAGGCACGAAATTATCAACACATAGTCTACTTTCACTTTCCCCGTACTCTCATCATAGTTGCAGACGGCAACTTTAGCTCTACGAACCACAGGCTTCCCTTTCCTAATTTGTGGAACTACCTCATGCACCCTCCCAAGTTGATACTTCCCACGTTTACCAATGTCTTGGAGAGAACCAACCACTACAAGTTGACCAGGCTCCAAATTCTCGGCCATTTTTAGCCATTTTTTCCGGCCCTGAAGACCTGGCAAGTAAAAATCGATCCATTTACTCCAAAACTGCTGAGAAAGTGACAAATTGAACCGATAATCCCTTCTTAGTTGGTCACGATCATGTGGTTGCCCAACAGCACAGTATGGGTCTAAGTATGGGGTCAAAAGTGAGGCAGGGGTGATGACAGTAAAATCCCTAGGGTCGTCACTCAAAGGTACCAAAGGGCGTTCGTTCACGATCCGAACGGCACTACTGGTGTGCGTAAGCAGTTCAATAAAACTGGGCTTACGTATTGAAGAGTCCAAAATGTGAAAAAATGCATTTTTAAATTGTTTAACCATTGCCTCCCAGGCGCCACCTTGCGCCGGAGCATACGGAGGTATAAATTCCCAGTTTATCTCTCTCTGTCTCAGGGCGTTGTGAAATTCAGCTGATCCTATCAACTCGGGTAACTTCTTAGATGCTGCCTGAAAGGTACTTCCATTGTCGGAATAGATAGCATTAACCTGCCCACGTAAATCTGTAAACCTTGTAAAGGCAAGTAAAAAATCACTCAGCGACAATGACGTAACCAGCTCAACATGAATAGCGCGAGATGCCATACATGTGAACAAGAGTCCCCAAGCTTTTTTGTGACTTCTACCTTCAACAAAAGTTAAAGGTCCAAGATAGTCTAAGCCGCAATCAAAAAAGGGTTTCCTATGCGCAGTTGTGCGAGACAAAAGTAAATCAGACATGAGCTGCCTTATAGGTCGAGCTTTCTCAATCGCGCATACACCACAGTCATTAAGATACCTCTTCACGGAGGCATTACCATTAGCGATCCAAAACTTCTGTCGCGTAGACAACAAAGTGTGCTGTACTCCACAGTGCGCATTTCCATTATGATGCGACAGTACAACAAGCCTAGTGAAGGGGTGCTTCGAAGGCAAAACAATCGGATGCTTTGCTTCAAGAGAGATCTCGGGAGAATTACTTAAGCGCCCTTCAATGCGGATTACACCAGCGTCATCTACACAAGGTCTGTACTTTTTAAGTGAACGTAATTCTTTCAAGCGTTCCTTCTCACGTTGCGAAGCGCCAACACTACCTCGCTTTATCACTTCCTCAAGGGCATTCGGCGATCGTTTGGTCATTAAATGTACCACATCGCCATACACGCTCTTCTGAACAAACTTCACAGCCAACTCTGAAGCACTGTTAAGATAAGATGCATCCAGTTTTGGCTTCACAAAGCTACGCTTTTTCGTTTTACAGCACAAAAATTCAACAAAAGCAACCAAATAAGCGATTCTCTTTTTCATAACATACAAAGAAGGTGCGGCCTCGATAAATCTGTGAAGACCACCCTGTCCAACGTCAAGCGACTCCTCTTCGTCACGAAGATATAGGCTATGGACAGGTACTGGAGTGGCATTTTCTACAGATGGAATTTCCTCACACTGGTAGAGAAGACTAGAACCATTTAACCACAACTCTCAAAATTCTTTCTTTGTAATAAGATTTGGCCTTGTGCCAACATCAGCTGGGTTCATATCGGTAGGGCAAAAACGCCAATCCTAGGCTCCAGACAACAATAAAATATGCTCAACTCGACGCGTGATAAACTTATTCAAACGTAAATCAGGGTTTTTAACCCACTGCAACACAGTACGAGAATCACACCAAAAATACTTAAGGCAGTCGGGCATCTTCAATGCCTCGTAGGCCTGCTTCACGAGTCTTGGTGTATTCAAAGCGGCAACAAGCTCTTTCCTAGCTATCGGCCAAAAAAACTGATTTTTTACAACAATGGTAGATTTACCCAGAACGAAAGACACACTCGGAACTCCGTTAACCAGTCTACGTAAGTAAACAACAGAAGAGAAAGCTTGATTCGAAGCATCACTAAACCCATGCAATTGATATGAAACAATAGCATCCGGACTGCACACACCAGAGTTTGCAAAATACCATCTCGGTAACGAAAAATCCTTAAGCAGGTCCAAAGAGCGAAGCCACGACTCCCACTCTTTAACAAAGCTATCAGGGACCTCGGTGTCCCAATCAAACTTGTCTATCGCCAACTGCTGAAGTATAAGGCGTGCTTTTAGAAAAAATGGCGCTCCAAAGCCTAGCGGATCAAAATTTTGTCCAAGCTGACTGAGCATACTTCGGCGCGTGTGTTTAGCTAAGGGCTTTAAGGAACATGCGATACGCATCTCGTCAGACTCGGCTTGCCACACACAACCCAATGTCTTCGCTGATGGCAAAGTCATATTTTCAGTCTGAAAGTCAATGTCACGAATCAAAGGTGAAAGCATCTCATTATCCAAATTTGACAAGACAATCATAGCCTCCTTGTTAGCACTCCACTTACCAAGTTTAAACCCACGGCTATCAAACAAAGCAATTGATTCATGAGTGATTTGCTGAGCTTCCTCTAAATTATCAGCCGAAAATATAAAATCATCCATGTACATATTATTTGCAATATTGCAGAGAGTCAATTCACCAGCATTGCTGGGATTCTGCTCGATCATTTTCTTTATAGCCAAGCAAGCGATATACGGGCTACTCTTTATTCCCCAAGGGTGTACACAAAAACGAAATGGTACCATCCTACCATTTTCAAGGCCATCATCTTCAAACCACAATATACGAAACAAATCCCTTTGCGACTCAGGTAACTTTATTTGAAAGAAGCATTTAGTCACATCAGCCATGAGACCAAATCTACCAAGCCGAAATCTAGCCAAGACATCTACCAGAGGGTTTAACAAGTCAGGACCCGAAAACATTACATCATTAACACAAGTTCCTCGAAATTCAGACTTGCCATCGTAAACAATGCGCTTTTTTAATTGTGACGTAACAAAGTATGGTAAATACCATTCAAATCCCTTGACATTTCCTGCTTCACCAGTACGCTCAATATAGCTATTTGATTTAAGATCTTTCATGGTGTCAGTAAGGAAATCACGAAGTTCAGGTTGTTTTAAAGCCTTCTTCCTTAAAGCAGCAACTCTATCTGACGCCAACACAAAATTGTTAGGTAGATCAATATCTTCCTTCAACGGAACAGGTATCTCAAATCGACCATCTTTCAACTCAATATTCGGTTCAACAAGTTCTCTAGCCAAAATGTCATTGCGAGACAATTCACAGGTTTCATTTTGCAAGGTCAAATCCTGAATGACTTTATTCAGGTCTGCTATTTCCATATCGCGAGACTCAATTTTACGCTGAAAGCCAGAGATGACATCCGACTCTGAAGACGTCTGCACTCTGCACACTTTAGCAACGCTTTCATCTAAGGGTGACTTACCACCACAAGCCAACCAACCGAGAGGAGTGAGCAAAGCATGTGGTTCACTACGATTTTCACCAACACGCTCTTTTTTTGCACACATCAAATAAGCGTTGTCGTTGCCAATCAGTACATCTACAGTACTACAATCATTCAAATGAAACATATTCACGTCATGAAAATGACGGAAACCATTTAAATCTTGTTTATGCGGTAAAGTTTTAACATCGTCAGCCCAAACTGGGTTAACCACCGAAGTTATATCACAAAACAGTTCATCTGTCTCTAACGACTGGATGTTGAGTTTGACAAGGTCAGCACAAGTAGCTTTCTGACCAGCCAGGGTATCCATTTTAAACGACGCTTTATCGTACGGTTTAAGATCAAGTTCACACACCAAATCACTCGAAACAAACGTCAACTGCAAACCAGGATCATGCTGACAATACACCATAACTTCGATTTGCCAGTCATTGGATTCAAAACACGAGCAGCAGTCACGCGGTTAAAGGCTGCTTTAACATTTCCAATCTTAACATTACGCACAGGAACTCTGGCACGAGCCTCATCTTTCCCAACCGAATCCAGAGAATCACGTGACGTCACATAAAAATCATGCAGAAGAAAATAGTGTTTCCTATCGTTGTTAGGCCCACACTTACGACAGTTATTTGCATGAACGCAATCCCTAACCAAATGCTGGCGCAAACAATTCAAGCATTTGCCAGCTTTCACAATGACATCTCTCCGATCTTTAGGTGTCAAGCGCAAAAATTCTTTACAATTAGACAAAAAATGATATTCAACTTGACCACGTGACGAACAACAAATGCATGCCGGTAGGTTTTTACGTCTGGCTTCACCACCGCGCGGTGCGCCAACAACAGTCGAGTACTGCGAACTCCCTGACATCACATCATCATGGGGTTTTACGGACGTCTGCCTAACCGGACATGAAGGCAATTTTCCTTTGCCAAACTTTTTAAATTGCTGCGACTCACCAGAATCGCCCATTAGCATAATGCTAAAATCAGTCGACTTACGCGTTTCTTCCCGTACTACAAATTCAAACAAACTCTGAAAAGTAGGCTCATCAGTGCCACCATACTGATCACCTAAAAAGTCAAGATAACGCTGCTTAACGTCAAACGGGAGTCGCTTAGCCAAATCCAAAACAAAACGTCCTTCCAATTTGTCACGCTGACCATAAGCTTGCGCGTAAAGCAAACACTGCGATAATTCATCTTTTAAACTCTTTCAGATCACTGGAAGAGGTCGAAGTCAATTTGCTACCATAGCGATACTTTCTAATTTCCGGTTCTGCAAAAAGACCTCCACGAACCCCAAAACGCTGGGACAAGCGAGCTAACGACATTTCTATCCTGTCTTCCTCTGACAAGCCAGGGGTGTCAGAAACCAAATTAGCAATCGTTTGCGCAGCTGTCCTAACACAAGCTGCTTGTAACAAAGTCAAACGAGTCCCCTTAAAGGGCGAAGCTGCCATTAAGGCCGTAACACGATTTTTAAAGAAGATAAATGGCATATTATTACCATCGTAACCAATCAAGGCCGCCTTATCGAAAAACGTCCTACTATTTTGGTATTCAAAAAAGCAATCCTGCTGTTGAGAACTCGATTTAGCGGGAGAAGACAAGCTATATCCCTTAAGGGGCTGAGTGGGCTCAGTCACGTGCACAGCCCGATCACGATCCTCACACACGTTAAAATCAGGAGACGCGATACGCCTCTCACAACCACCCAAATTACGTGTAGCTGGGAGATCAAAACCTAGCGGCGCAGAAAACTGTGAAGGGGGCAAAGCATTACTACTAATGGCGGCCCCGTGACCTGTATGCTCTGGGGGAGGAGTTCGGTTGTAATTCGCAGACCTTGGCTCTACAGCATTCGGAAGACCCTTAGCCGCGGCCCCGAGACCTCCTGAAACAGCTGGAAAACGTGTGGATTGCCCTGGTCCACTCACAGGTTGAACGGGCGTTTGGAAAAGGTTATGTAAATTAAACTGCGATTGATGTTCATTTCTGGAATGCCTAGAAGAGCCATTCTTAGAGCTACGCCGAGAGCCCACCTCTGATCGATATTCAGCTAAAACTACCTCTTTACGTTGTTCAGCCCTCAACTGAGCGTCTTTGAGTGCGAACTCAGCAGCTCTCGCGGCTGCCTCAGCTGCTCTCGCTTCGGCCTCAGCTCTCGCGGCAGCCTCAGCTCGAATGGCCTCAGCTCTCGCGGCAGCCTCAGCAGCTCTCGCTTCGGCCTCAGCTCTCGCGGCAGCCTCAGCTCGAATGGCCTCAGCTCTCGCGGCGGCCTCAGCAGCTCTCGCTTCGGCCTCAGCTTGTATCTGGAGCTCCTCTCGTCTTAGCTGCAGGTTAATTTGTGCCACTATCCGAGACGAAGTCCTAGACATCCTAGTGCTTACATTTGAGGCGCTATCCTCTGGATGTATGTCAGCATCCAACATATCTGAGAACTCACTTTCTTTTTGTTCAAAGTTATTTTTTAACGAGTTAAATTCGGGATCTACCCTATCACGAAGTTCTGCCAAGATTGCAGAGTTAAAGATTTTAGTCAAAAGAGCATGGAAATGCCGTAATTCCTCTTCTAAAGTAGATAACTTAGATCTAAAAATTAACAGTTCCTGCTTATCACTCAAAGAACCTAGGGCTACAGAAAGTTCCCCAATTTGAGTCAAAATATCCCGTCTAAGATGCCGGGCCTCTCGAACTGACTTAGCCTCATCGTTACTGGGTCCCTCCCCAGAATGGCCTGCCCGACCGCAAAGAACATCTTCAGGCTTAAACTCAGTCGAGTCTACGGCGGTCGAGTCCCTGTCGCCACCGAGTGTAGACATATTAAACGTTGGGGCTAAATTTAACAATTAAAAAAATTAAGTTACACAAACACACAAAATTATTAGGCTACAGTAGTTATAAAAAACTTAACTGCCAAGACCGTAAAAAATACAAAAAAGAATTTAAATGCACGATACCGTAGCTGTACGGGTATGAAGTCCTAAAGTCCACAAAACTTGCTTGGATTCTTCCACTTGAATCTACAAGCACAGATGGATTGTCTTTTAATCTTCTTTCTTGCCAATGAATGTCAAAGTTATTTTTCTTCAGTACCAAACTGAGAAGAAATGTCTTTACTTTTCTTTGCTTCTGTAAGAGTGTAGACTACCAACCAACAAATCTTCTTTTATTATTTCTTGTACTTCTAAGTAGTTCTTCTGCACTAGCTGACAACAAACACGTCGTTTATTTTTATGCCTTCAAGTGCTTCTTGGCCTACCAGCTAACAAAAATCTTCTTTTATTTTTTTTATGCTTCTAGTGCTTCTTGGCCTACCAGCTAACAAGAACTCGTCTTTTATTTTTTATGGTCACAGCGGTAAACCACATAGGTGTACGGGAAGCATATTTTTTGGGGGTGCAAAAGAATTCTTGCCCAAATATAATCAACTGGCCTAAACAAAAGTACTACACATGTAAGAAAAAGCAATAATATAGCCTTAAAAAAACAGCATAAGGCATCAACTGACAAGGCTTCCACAAAGCCACTGGTATGATAAGTACGCTACGGTAGTGGCGTAGCCAGAATTTTTTTTTGGGGGGGGCAAATGTTTGATGAAATGATGAGAACGACAAAGTGTTTGATTAAGCCATCGCCACCTGATGTGCAGTGACGTATCCTGGTGGGTTGAGCAAGGGAAGCAATAAAAGTGGTGGAGGGTTAGAGCGTGCCGAAGGCACGCGTATTCTAGAGGAGTCCGGGGCATGCTCCCCCGGAACATTTTTGCAAATTTAAACTCAAATAATGGATTATAGCGCTTTCTGGAAACACTTTTAGGGTAATATTTCTATGAAATTTATTAGCAGAAAAACAGCTATTAACTTATTAAAGGTAGCTCTTACACACGAACGGGCAAAAACTGCGCTAAAATTAGAGAACACCAAAAACTCAGCTACACAAAAACTCAATAACTACACAAAAACCCAACAGAGTAAGCCATTCTGAAATTGATCGACAAATTAGTTAAAAGAAACGTAAATTGCGTAAATTGCGTAAATTTTGCGCGATTTACGATTTGCAAAATTTATTGGTGTCTTTCTGTGTGTCTAAAACAAATCCTTGGGTGTTAATAGCCAGATGTCTAGAAAAACTTTATAAATTTCTACAAATTTTATTATATTTTCAACAAAGAGCTCAACTTCGGAATGCAATCTTTGAAAATTTGGGGGGGCCATGACCCCTTTCGCCCCCCCTGGCTACGCCTATGCGGTACGGTATACCATTAGGCTATGCATATTTGCAAAACAACAAATTCATCAAAAGACAATTGAAGGGAGTAATTGACACTACACTAACGAACCAGTAGAATGCAGTACTACCGGTAGGCTACATGGCTCTAAAACTGCAAAACTGAACTAGAAAGTATTGATTTGTGGTAGACGGGTGGTATAGGCTACACAAATTTAAAAAAAAGTATTTGTTTCGCCAACTTCGTTGTCGAAATATATCTACAATGCGATTGACATCCATTTTATTTGTTGTTGTTCTTTCGAAGTGCAACAAAGCTAAGTTTGACAGTCGTGTTTGGCCCATTATTGATCTCAGATATGTCTTCAATCGTCGTAATCCGGAAAAAAAACTTTCAGCTGAACATGAAGTTGCAGGAACTGTTGCTAGAATTTTTGCAGCTTTGGCAAAGTGGGGCATAGTTTTATCTAATCCATTTGAAATTAGGAATTTTGTACATTGTACAGCAGTTTTGATTTCTCTGTTGCGAGTGAGTTGGTGAAAAAGTTGATATTCCGATTCCAGGAAATCCTGTTCCACGGTGTAGAATTTAGATATCAACTTCAAGCTTTGTTGGTTGGCATTATCTTCCGAAAATTCTCCTTTTGAAGACTATAAGGAGGATAGATAGGTGTGAAATCTTGCCCAAATATGAAAAATTGCCCAAATTCTCGACAGATTGGGGGTGCAATTGCACCCCCTGCACCCCCGGCTCGTACACCTATGGTAAACCATAATCTCTTCGTGGGAAAATTGTAACATAAAGTTCCCGGATCCGTTTGTCTGCATGTAGTGACCGAAAAAGAAACACTCCTTGAAACGTCTATTCAATAAGTGTATTCCTGTAAAATTAGCCTGCGGCTATCGAAATCGAGATGCAACGCCTTACACCTCTAAAACTGTCACTACGATACAAATTACTTGGATAAAAGACGGAGAATTTGTCCAGCTAGCAAGCACCAAATAAACCAGTTAAATGTGCGACCGACTTCCAACAAACAACTTCGAGAATGAATCAGAAAAATTTGTGATAACTCAAAGGCACGCCAGCAGTTAGCGCGACGCAACATTTCATGTTTAAACAGGTTTCAACTGAAACAGGTTTAAACAGGTTTGACACAGGTCTTACGAACGATGGTGCAATTTTGGCACATGTTTTAGGAATTTCCATGACGTAATATTCAGTAGACTTGAACGGTTTTTATATGACGTTTGATTAGGTGAACAATTGTCTGGAACAATAGCCTACATTAAACAAACTTGGTTTTACTGCAGCGACTGACAAATACAATAATTTGAAGAAACTTCAAGATTAAGCGGTGCTGGTTCGACTCTCGGGGTGTGCGCTTGAGTAACGCATTTCAAAGGCTACTTTCCATTCAGCGGCATCCAATGGATGGAATATTTCCTTGGCTACAACACTTCAACAATCGGAAAACTTCTTTGGAAACCGTGCCTGCGCTATGGTTAGCCTTTGCAAGTATGTGAAACTGGCAGGATTAAGCTAAAAGAAAGCTTTCCGAGTCCGAGGATAAAGGTTCAATCAATCAACAGTACACTTTATTAACTTTCCTTTGATTGCGTTGTGAATTGTCGCTTCTACCTTTTTCTCGGCCTTTGCTATGTTGTCGTGTATTGTTTTTGATATGATGGTCAGAAATAAAAACAACTGAACTGAATATCGACATCACGCTTCATTGAGTTTATTTGCGAACAAAATATCATGCTAGACTGATCAGCGATCTGATTGGTCAAATTATTGGTTTCAGCATACAGTCTTCACACAGCACAAAGTTTCGGCATAGGGGAATTTTTTATGGCATCGTTTTGAAAGTAATCCTATGGGTCTGGCGCCGCTCACCAGTGTAACTCCGAAGAGCAGTGGCGTAGCCAAGGGGGGGGGGGTTTGGGGGTTACAACCCCCCCTTTGGCACGCGTGTGACGTCACAATATTGAGAATGATGCTTTCAGTCTAAAAAAAAATTGCCTAATTTTAAACAAAATTGCATTAAAAGAGCGAGTTTTGCCAATACCAAACATTCAAACATCTCAGCCAGGAATTAGCAACAAAAAAACACAGTGACTTAGCTTTTTTTCCAAAAAATGCCGAAGAAAACATGATCTTATCCTTTTTTACAGGATAATTTGTACCCACATTTTTGTTGAAAATGCTCTCAGAATGCACCAAATTCAAAGTAATTTTTCAAAATTTTCTGGGGGAGGCCCCCCAGACCCCCCGCCGTTGGGTGGTCAAAACCCCCCCTTTCAAAATTCCTGGCTACGCTACTGCCGAAGAGGTCTCACTTTTAAGAAAACTTTGTGTTTTTTGATTGATGACAGCCATAAAAACGCAATGAGTAACACTGGAAGTAAATCTCGATTAGAATGTAGGCCTAATTCTAAAAGTTTAAATGAAAAAGGTCCTTCTCATTTCTCAAGCATTCAGAAACTCTTGGTTGACGCACAACCCACTGTTGATATCTACAGTGACAGTTGACAGAAGAGAGATTTAAATCATGGTTGAAAACCATAGTGTAACATATTTCTTAAAAATATGTGATCTCTGATATTCTTTTTCAATGTGAATAAAGTGCTAAACAAAGTGCCTTTAGTTTACAGTGGCAAAAGCTTTATCAATAAATTATATATACAAGTTTCCAAACCTGACTGATATTGTTTACTTATTATGTCTAATCATTCAGTTGTATTTTAAATTAAGGATCCTTGTATAGCTTTCTATCCTCAATCACATCGAGGAAACAGAACAGGGGTTGAATGACATTAATTACTAATTAGCGTCTATTTCATGACTTAATCTTATAGTTGCTTGTATTCTTGCTCATATTATATCACATGCTATAAATCTATATTTCTAAGAATGTCATGTTAACCTACTATTCTACAGTAAAGCGATAAAATGGCATCCACAGTATTGCATTTGTTTTGCATTTACAGTGTAATATTAAGTTTTAAATGCACAATTAGGGATGGGCAAAATCATCATAATCCATCGTTGGTTTGTTCCCCACTAGTGGGGGTGGCCGATTGTTTCCGCGCAGCAATTGTTTTAATCCCTTTTCTCCATTTCACCCTGTCCCTTGCATCTTCCTCCTTCAGTCCGACTTTTTTAAATTCATCTTTCACTTGTTGTTTCCACGTTCTTCTTGGACGACCGCGTTTCCTCTTCCCATCCACCTTTAGATCTAGTGCCTTTCTAAGAAAACTTCCTTCCTCCCTCCTTATCACATGTCCATACCATCTTACTCCATTTGCCCTTGCCAGTTGGTCTAAAATAGAATACCGAATATAGAATAACCGGTTGTGAAGCCTAACCGGTTTCAAAATCCATATGAAATCGGATAATTGAAACCGCTTTAACGATCGACTCCATACCGCTCCGTCTGGTCGCAACAAATTCGCTGCAGCAAAAGTAGAATTGTTTATCGATTTAGTGCAATCCGGCATAGGAAAAACGTATGAGTTTTGTTGTTCCCATTAAAGAAATCTTTCTTGTCAAGCGCAATATTTTTGTGTGACTGCCACATCTGCTTCTTCAGAGAGATGAGTTTCAAGTGCAGGTTTAACTGCCACTAGTGTTAGACGACATTGAAAAAACGACACGATATTTGAAAAATACTCGATATTTCGATATTTTTGTTTTAATTAAGAAAAGAGTTTTTCAGTCTTTGAAATTAGCGTCGGCAATAAAAATGCCGAGGCCACACAAGCGCTTGTAAGGTTAGGGTTAGACATTCTCGCCAGTCGTTATGGCACAGCCATAGATAATTTGTTCCTTAGTCAACACCCTGATGGAGCTCTGCGAAAGAGGCGTGTGGATGGATATCAAAGCACGAAAGTCGCAAAACATGGACGCTTCATTGCGAACGGCGAAGACAGTGTAGATTTACAGCCAAGCGATGAGCCTCTTGATGTGTCTGATTCCAGTGATGACGCGACAACCTCATCCTCCGATACAGCATCTGATCATTCTGACAGCTAGTTCTTTATCAAATAGACTCTGTGTTGCTCACAGTATCCCAATTGTGCCAAAATTATGTTAGTGCATACATAAATCAAGGCAATCTTCTCGCAGGGAGCTATTAATTTGTTACCGGTACCTGGTTGAGCAATTAACGTTATTTTATGATAATGTAACGTTGCTAGATGTCGAATTAATGTAAAACAAACGTAAATTTCTTTTTGGGCATTGTTGTTACGCAATACAGACGAAATCGGTTAATCGAATCACCTATTTGCCAGACGTTTTGATACGATTATCCGATTGATTCGTTTAACCAATTTACTAAAAAAAAAGGTTTATTGTGAATGGGCGTAATTGTTGAGATGTCTGTGCTGACTAAGCTGCAACGCACATTACAACTGATACTTCCTACAACTGTTTACAATTCTGGTTAAACTTTAAAGAGTTTACTAGTTCTGTGTTACGTAACACTATGCTGTATTTTCCAGCCAGCAAAACTGGTCCTTTTTGCATTGATTTATCATCTGCAGACGTTGAAACAATGTAAAAAAGACCAGCTTTGCTGACTGGGAGAGCATTTATTATCAAAGCATTTTTCTGCAAACTGTGGCAATCGGACTTCTTTTAATCTCACCGATATCTGTGATGTCACAACGCGAACTTTGACGTTGATGTTTTTGATTCAAGCGTGCTATTTTTAGCTCCATACCAGCTGTGTAGTTTTGAGTATGGAACATGGCCTACGAAAATTTTAAAGAGTTTACTAGTTTTGTGTTACATAACACTGTGCTGTATGTTCCAGCCAGCAAAACTGGTCCTTTTTACATTGAATATTCATCTGCAGACGTTGAAACAATGTAAAAAAGACCAGCTTTGCTGACTGGGAGAGCATTTACGATCAAAGCATTTTTCTGCAAACTGTGGCAATCGGACTTCTTTTAATCTCACCAATATGTGTGACGTCACAACGCGAACTTTGACGTTGATGTTTTTGATTCAAGCGTGCTATTTTTAGCTCCATACCAGCTGTGTAGTTTTGAGTATGGAACGTGGCCTACGAAAATAGTGGTATGGTAGAAAAACACGGCCCACACTCATTGTTTGTTTTGAAATCGCAAAGGTTTTTTTTTCAAGTCTTTTGCGCTGTCTGGAACAATAATTAATTTGCAATGTTCTTCAACTGAACGAAACTGCACAAATCAAATTACGCACTGCATTTCACAACAGTAGGCTGCTTTTTTCAGCAATTTAAAAAAAAATTCTCCAAAGTTTTCTGGTTTAAACTTTTGGACATGCTTTCCAACACTTCCCTCTCGAACCGAAATAATTTACCTTGTCCATTCCTTGGAAAGCCAGTCGCCGACGGATGACATCAAAAGCATTTAAACTTCTTTATTGGGAAGTGTGATTATTCCTTTTGTCTGCTCTTCTGTTTTAATGAAGCCTAGCTGTGCGAAAATTGTTTTTTTTGTAGTGCGATGTCTATTAGATTATGGCCTGGGATTACAGACACTTGTCTTTTGTTTTGATCGCATGCGTATGTCTCACCTCTGCTTCATTTCGCCTTTGAACATTGCAGACAATTATGCGAAGCAAAAAAGAGACATTCTCTTTTCGCTAACAGGTACAATTATACGATTAAATGAATGAAGTATGCAAACTAGAAGCAAATCCTGATGCTTTTATCCGACTTATTCTTTTAAGCGGTATTCGTTTAGCAGATGTTTTTACTTAACATTAGATTGGATTTGGTTTGGGATTTCAGGTTTTGATTCAAATAAACGATTGATACGTTTAAGCAGTATACTATTAACCGATTTCGTCTGTATAACCCGCCGGGAAGATTAAATCGATTTGTGCTGACTCGAACGTTGAATCAACCCAAAATTAACTTACTTTTCCTCCCCGTGAGTTATTTAACGTGAATTACCGTAACATCGTGCGTATCGCGTTGCTCGCTTTTTTTCGTAATAAACGTTCAAAGCAATTGCCGAGGCAATTTCAACTTTTGCCGTTTGGCCTCGGCAACGTTTTTGTAAGGGTTTGCACTTTGAAGTTACGAGTTATCGCCAACACTAACTGCCACCAAGATGAGATCCCGTTTGACTGGTGAACAATGAACATTTAAAAAGCCTAAATTTGTTACACTGCAATAAGCAATTTGTGATGTTCATTGCTTTTATAAAATCATTAAAATGCGTTGATGGTAAAAACGATCAATTATTCTAGAATAGATATCTGTATTCTATATTCGGTTTCAGTATTCTAGAATATTCTAGAATAGCTAATTATTCTATTTTGCCCATCCCTATGCACAATGCAGTTTTGTTTAAGATTGTAATAACAAACTAACTTTAGTAGGATGAATATTATTCAAAACATCCTGCAAAACTGATAATGCTTGACAATACATATTTAGAAGCTTCCAATAACAGGTGTTAAAGAGTAATGCATGAAAAAAAAACACAATAGACAATTGCTATATTGGTTAGCCATAGTACAGTACCAAAAGTGATGATAATCAACTTGAAAATGAAAGATACAATCTTGGTATATATATTTGATTTTGCTCATCATATACTGGTCACTTGGAGAGTTAGTCGGCAATTTTATGACCGAACAATAATTTTTGTTGTAATAGTGATTATAATTGTGATACTAAAAATGTTTTGCTTATGTTGTTTATGGAAGTTCTTAATTAACAATTGGCTGCACTAAAGCTTAAACGCCCTTCCTACAAGAGCTCATTGATTTCAAATTTTTTCTGTTGTTAGTTAAATCTTAGTAGCTGGTTTCAATCTTTATCCTCGGCTTTTTCAGTCTAAGGATGATCTAAACCAACAGTAGGGGAGAGTAGGGTTAGTTGGAAGGCGGGGTTAGTTGAAAATAGAGATGTACCGATACCAATATTTTGGCCGATACTGATATCACTTTTTTAGGCCGATACCGATATTTTGGCCGATGCTTTAGTTTAGTGTTACAAATAGAAGCAATTTTGGAATTTGCAAGGAATTGTATCAAATGCTAAGTTTGACCTTTTTTTAAAGGTCCCATACTCAGATACTGAGCTTTGGGGAATGAGAAGATATCAGGTTCTCATTATACTAAGCCTTCGGCACTAAGGAGAGTAGGGTGGCCAGTTCCTTTCTCTCGGCCGCCTTTACTTTAGCAACTATGCCCACCCAATTTATTGTACCCTGGGTATAGGTGAGCGGTGTTTATCAACAACCAGCTAAAGCCGGGAGTCGAACCAGGGTTGCATAATTAGAAAGCCAACGCCTTATCCGTTGCACCATCCCACCGCCAAGTTTGACCTTATTTGCATATAGAACTATTAAAAAAAGCTTTGAATTGGCATAGTTTATTAAAGATTCAAGAATTCATTCTCAACCGCATTGTTGTGTCATAATAGTAGGTTTTAGTAATGAAAGGCTACCATAATTGAGGACTGGGGTTTAAGAGAAGAAACATTACATCATAATTGGGGTTTCTGAAAAATTAATATTTTAGGGTTTGCGTAAACTCTCCAAATAGGCTATCATAATTCATAATAAGATGTAAACCAAGTCATTTGTGTAGTCAAACAAAAACTATTAGACAAGTAATGTGCAATGTAGTTTGGTTGAGAAGCTTTTGCCGGGCCAAGACTACCCAGGTAGCAAAAACGTATAATTTTGCATCTTTTTTATGTTACTAAACGTTTAAAAAACCCATGTAACTTGGTTGTTTTTCTAGTAAGCTGGTTCTATCAGCTTGTGATTTAATATTGTTATTATTATTATTAAGCTTAAACAATGTCATGGCAGAGTAAGTACGCTGCGCAACGAACTCCCATAGTTATCCCCACTTGCTGCTGACAAGTCAAAGAACATCTATGTCTTGTGACGTTGCCGATTTGCGTCACATTCTCAAATCTCAAATTTTGTCATGAGTTTTTTCTCACTTATTGGCACCATTTCCCCACTACCCCGAGAGATTTAAATGAAAAAGTTCAAAAACGAGCCACCCTACTAGCCAACCTGACATCATTGTTTTATGCGGCCGCTAATCGACTTTAACGATCATGGAATGTTACGTAATAGGAACGATTATGATTGCTTAAATCAGCTCTTTTTGCTGTTTTGTCTCGTGAGCTTTGCGTATTGTTCAACAAGTGTATAAAGTTTAGAATTGACAAAAACTCATTAAATTTGAAAATGAAGTTTGAATCACGGCAAATAAACAGATTCAAAACTTTTACTTCGGCCGACGCTGTTTCACACTCAGTTTTCTAGGTCAGCAACAATTTTGTCACAGCAAAAATGCGTTAATTTTGAAGGCTGCCAAGCTGGAAACAGCTTGTCTAATGTATAAGTCAAACCTGGCTTTTTGCGGTGAAAATCTCGAACTATACTCGAGTAGGCTATAATAAATAGGGTAATAAGTAAAATTTTGAATGTTAGGCTACAGAACAAAAATCGCCCGAGGCTAAATTTTCATGTCAAGTTAAATATTTCTGCTTCTGGAGTGCCCCATAATTAAATAAGTCACGCCATAGTTACGCTACACCACTGTCTGTACAGTATAACTCCTGTTGCAAGCAGGCTAACCACAGTTGATCTAAACTGCTTAGTGGATGAACAATGGAAAATGACTGGTATTTAAAGCGCAGGTAAACAAGAAAAAAAAACAGTTCCCGAACTTCATTGAAATGCTGCATGTTGCGCCATAACATTGTTCTTTGTAATACCGCTTTGAAAGAGGATTACGACTATGAATAAACTTCATTTTGAATTGAAAAGACATGACGTAATGTCTTCCATTCTTAGTTATCACATATTTTTTCATTATGTAATGTCTTGTAGGAATAAATTGAAAATCAGTATAATCATTCAAAATGAAAGCAATGGGACTACGAATCCTCACTAAACCAATCAATCAATAGTCTTGTTGCATCTAAGAGGACAACCTTATATGTTACTGATCTCCGGAGCCGACGTAAGCCTTAAAAGGCATGTCGACTTATTCTTGATGCCCCCCCTTAACGAAAATTGTTCTTTGTAATACCGCTTTGAAGGTGGATTGCGACTGTGAACAAAAGAATAATTTTTAAACTTCATTTTGAATTGAAAAGACATGACGTAATGTCTTACACTCTCAGTTATCGCATATTTTTTCATTACGTAATGTCTTATAAGAATGAATTGAAAACGAGTCTATTCACTAAAAAGGAGAGCAATGGGACCACGAATCCTCACTGAACCAATCAGTAAAAGGTCTTGTTGTGCCTACTGATCTCTGGAGCTGACGTAAACCTTAAAAATATGGACTTATTCTTGATATGGAATTTAACTACATAGCCTATATTACATACCGATTACAGGTAATGGATATTTTGTTTCAATGCACTTCAAAGTTAAAACGTATTTGTTTACCACAACCAAACCACTTGTGACGATCGAATTTGTTAGTTTATTATTCGATAAAATGTTTAGATGATGTCACGTCATTACGCCGATTTGAGATATAATTTCATTTATGACGTTGTATGGATGAAAAACTTTTACAAGTTTTACACTCTGCTTATACTGATTATACTGATACTGAGAGTAAAAAAGAAACACATATTGGAGAAATTGAGTCTCTTTCACAACTTAAGAATCGAACAACGCAAAACTGCTGAAACAAAACGTTTTGTTTGAGTGAAAGAATCACTGCAAGCAACCAATGCCAAAAGGCACGCGCAAGAAGTCATGGGAGTGTGAGATATCAGCAATTTGAACAGGTTGTTATTTTTCTATATCAATGTGACGTTAGTTACAACTTTAAAAAATCTGTATCTTTGCTTCTGTGGAAAATCCGCAGCAAGCGCCTTTTTTACATGTTTAGTATCGGCCACAGTATCGGCCAAATTTTGCCGATACCGATACTCAAAAAGTGGCCGATATCACCGATACCGATATATCGGTACATCTCTAGTTGAAAAATTATCATTTTTTAAACTTTTGATAAGTTTTTTAAATATTTACTGCCACCGTGTGCTGTAGTTCATAAAAACACATAATCCATGTTAGTTTCGATTTGTTAAGTCAAGATATGCCTATTTGGCTGACAATTTTGTATTTTCTTACTTTCGAAGTAAAATTTTTGGTGTTTTAAGAAACATCTTATGCGTTGATATTGTTAAGACAGGTAGAAGTTTTTTGGTGTGTGTCAGCAGTAGGTGTTTTACAACACTAAGAAATAAACAAATTTTAGTCAAATGCACCATGATAGAATATTTTAGGAAAATAATTTGTCATATATGCTAATGGGGCTAGTTGGAAAATAGTGGGTGGGGTTAGTTGGAAAATGTTTTGGTAACGGTATAACTATATAGTATGATACGAGTATATCGTCGTGGTATGATAGTAAGTAGTATAAGCTCCAATGTACTTGTTAACTCAATGTTAAGCACTTAAGCAGACATAGTGGTAAACTTTTAATTTGAATAACTTGGAAACTGATATGTATACGGTATCACAAGTTTTAACAATGCGTTTATTAAAAAATGTTTTTACGGTGATTAGGTGTAGAATTCATTGCATTTTGATTTCAAAGCAAGTAAACATATTTGCTTACAACCCCATGTAAATGTTTGGTGGTTAAATAAAGAGTATCCAGTTAATTAGTGAGCAGTAAACTGACGTTTTTCAACTAACCCCAGGCATGGAGTTAGTTGAAAAATCAATTGTATGTTTGTTTATTTTAAATTTTCATTAAAAGCTAAATTGACTCAACACTTGTTTTTGGTTGTATAATAGAGGACACCACCGTAGGTGATAATTTAAGGCGCTTCAAGTTGTCAGGCTTTGCACCGATTGTTTTAAATTCCACTTAAAAAAAACAACTTTCTGACTAGTCTCCCCTAGTTGTTTCTTGATGTCAGTGGCTAAACCCTTTTATTCATTAAAGTGGTGTGCTTGTCTTTGCACACCTGTGTGTATGAATGTTAGGTTTTGGTTTGGTTTGAATCTTTATCCTCGGACTGACAAAGCCTTGATCGGTTATTCCTGTTAGTTTCTCATACTTGTAGAGGCTTTTGATGCAGGGCCGGTTACTGAGATGGACAGAGTGAAGTTTCCTATTGTTGAAGTCTTGTTGCCGTGAAATTATTCCATTCATTAGGTGCTGCTGAATGGAGAGCAGTCCTTAGAATGCGTTGCTCAAGCGCACACCCCAAGAGTCGAACAAGCGGTGCTTGATCATGAAGCTTCTTTGTTCACAAAGTCACTCTCTAACCAACTGAGCTATATGAATGCTTAGAGTCTTTCACTACCATCCTGATTGTGCCATAATCTAACCAACAGCTGTAACATACAATGCATTCTTTTTACTTCTTATTTACTCTTCATATTTGTTTGTATATATGTGGCATTATTAAACCAAAATAAAAATTGATTTGGCTCATCAAGAAGAGCAAGGTAGATAAAGCGGTGGCCGGTCGATTGGTCGACAAACATTTGGTCGACAGGATGTTTGATCGACAGACATTCGGTCGACAGACATTTGGTCGACAGGACGTTTGGTCGACAAGACGTTTGGTCGACAAGACGTTTGGTCGACAAGACGTTTGGTCGACAAGACGTTTGGTCGACAAGACGTTTGGTCTACAAGACGTTTGGTCGACAAGACGTTTGGTCGACAAGACGTTTGGTCGACAAGACGTTTGGTCGACAAGACGTTTGGTCGACAGGACATTTGGGTTAGAGTTAGGGGGTAAAGGTTAGGTTAGGGTTAGTTAATCCTAACCCTAAAATGAATCGTTCTGTCGACCAAATGTCCTGTCGACCAAATGTCTTGTCGACCAAATGTCTTGTCGACCAAATGTCCTGTCGACCAAATGTCTGTCGACCAAACGTCCTGTCGACCAAATGTCTGTCGACCAAATGTCCTGTCGACCAAATGTCTTGTCGACCAAACATCCTGTCGACCAATTGACCGGGTACCGATAAAGCAAACTTCTCAAACAAACTTCCTACCATAGGCAAAGCCACTGACATTAAGCCTAGCAGCATTGGGCGAAGAAATTTCTCCTCGTTATGTGTAGGGTGCATTATTGATATATATATGGTTCACAACTAACAATGTTATAATTTTCACAGAAACAAACAAGCCTACAAGTCCTGTAACAATCAGCACAGTATAACTATATATTAAGTAAAACACGCTTTAGGACTATTATATTGCAAATGGAGAAGTCAACAAATATCATATATATTTTATAAAATAATATGTAGTTCACAATTGCTTTAAAAATTTAAAAAACAATGTACCTACACCAAGTAGGTCTTGTGTCGAAATAAACTTTGTGACTTGTAGGTCAACACCAAGACTGGGACATTATAATTGGCATACCAGTAGTTGTTAGAGTGCCTGCATTTGGGTAAGTAAAAATCATTGTGATGATAGCCTACTTTTTGGAATTATATCAAAAAACCTTATAAAAATGTGCATTGTGCATGAATACCTTTCTTATTTTTCAACTAGCATTAAGTGTGCTGGACGTTGTAAAGCACAGATAGCAATGCATATCTATGATGAATATATCAAATATACAAGATGTATCAAATCTTGCAGACAACTATCATCTGTGATGATGTAACTAAACAATCATATTATAATAGACTAGGCCTATCTATAGGATTAATAGTTGTTTATTTTCTGCTTTTATATGATATTAACGATTAGAAAAAAATACCAAATACACTTCAATTTTATTTGTGACCAGCCATTGAAAATATGGAAAAGGCAACACAATTTAAATAGGAAATTTGCAGTTTACCAGTGTACTGTATGATTGCATAATGCATATAGGCTACTATGAGCACAGATAATGGAAATGGTAGATGCTGCAAATTTAGCAGAAGCACAACAATTTAGTAATAACCTAATAAAAAAGTTGCACAGTCACAACGATTAAGAATACAGTATATATATAAAAAATCTTTTGTAATAGCAATGTCAGTAATAAACCCAACCATTATATATAGTTGACAACTTGCATGGCTGTTAGTCACCAAATCTATATGATAGCAGTTACTCACAACAGCAAATCATTTCAGCAAAAAATTCTCTTCCATTAATTTTTTTTATAATGCTATTTGAAATATTCACTACAAATAAATTCTCTCACACCAATGTCACGTGTCACAGAAATGAAGTAATGTAGACTAAATTACCTAGATGAATGAAAACTAAGTTAAGTTTATTAAAAACTTTATTGGAAACTTTAAAAATCATCACCTCTTGCTTAAGAATGCAATAAAACTTAGTGAAAATATCTGACTTTAGCTAAAAATCTTCCCAATAACTTATTTTTGCTATGGAAAGTTAGTTTTCTGTCATCACCTAACAAGAAACTACCTACTTTATTGTTTGTTTGCAAAAATACTTTAGACTGATCTTAGTCTGACGTAACCTAGGATGCTTTAAGGCAATTCCCATTCAGACCGGTTGTTTTCAAATATTGACTTCTGACTGCATATTATACACACGCAGTGTGAACAGTACAGTACACTCATGTGCAATGGATTGAGCGGTGCGATTTGTTGTATCACTTACGCAAGAAAAACATGTGAAGTCTAAACCAGTGGTGTTATAAAATTTTATTAATGCAATGCAAAAGGTGCAAGAACTAGCAGATAAACAAAATAAGTTTTGTGATCCTTCTAACTATTCGAGAATGCGCTATTTCCCCTCTGGGTTTTTTTCTTTTATATAGCATCTTAGGCCCATCTATGCCCCAATAGGGCGACTTTCAGAATCACTAGTCTAAATGCTGCTTTGCTCAGGTAAATCTTGTAAAAATGTTTTTTTAAAAAAAAACTGAAAAAAAGTTTTATTAATTGATATTTATGAATTATGTGTAGGCTATTTATATTTAATAATGGATATCGTTAGTAGTTATTGTTTATTCTGTTTTTTTATTTAGTTTCTGTTCTAAGCCTATCAAGATTGTAAATAAATTCACTACTCAAGTATCTAATGAATAGCTGAAGTATGGATAGCAATGTTAATTGTGCATATAAGTTTTTATCATTAGTTTTCGCAAGTGGCAGATGCAGTGGCTGAAGGCAGACCTCATTGAAGTACACACATTATCGTGTTAAACACAGGTTGTGCCTATTAACGTGCAGCCAACAAAAATGAATAACATTTTCTTACGATCAATATGCAGTTCCCAGACGGCAGGCTAAATTGCTGTTGATAATTGTATAATATAATATTTTAATTGTGTAAATTTTACTGTATTGTCAAGGCTGGTCACATGTCCTGAGGTCTAGAAGTTTTGTTTAAGCTATCTTGTTAAAACAAATTGACATTATTTTGTTTAAGAAATGTCCAATGTACTTTTTTCTCCCTACATTTATGGGTTTGGCTATGGCCATTTTCTTGCAGACTTTTATATAATTATAATACAGCAATTCTTTTCATGGTTGGTTTCATTTTGGAAGCCTTAGTTTTCTTGGGATATTTTGAGAGCAGGAATTTTCATGATTATTTTTTAATACCTGCACCCAATTTCTCAGATGTTGTTGTGCTTGAGACACTCTTTTGTTTTCACTGAGTTGCTTTTGAAATAATGTTCTAAGTTCAAACTTAGCACTGCAGCTTTTGTTGTCCAGTGAAATGGTAGCATTGGATTTACAAGGAGCAAAAATTCAACCATTCCATTGTCACAAGTTTCAAAATTGTTCAAATTCTAATTCAATCTAGTTACTACGACTTCATATACAGAATACCTCACAAGAACAAAAAGTAGTTTAAAGATATGGATACTGTAACAGATAAAACGGTTTGTTTTAGCCGTCGTCGTGTGAGCGTCTGGGGCCGAGGGTCTATCCTTTTACCACCCCAGATTTACAATGTTCCCGGACTACACTGGAAGGCTACTAGAGAGCAGCCAGTCTTTGGTTTCATCATCCATGATGATCATCATCCATGACTAGGTGGCTTGAAGATGGAGCAGTCATTGATGATGTGGTCTGCGGTTTATTCCTCGGCACCTCATTCACAAGAGGAGGAAGAGGCCATTCCCCATTGGTGCATGGTTGAGCGGAAAAGCCCGACGCCCGTACGGAGACGGTTGAGGCGCACCCATGCCTGTCTTGGTGTGTTAAACCGATGGGGCGTGTGTCGGCGTCGGGGATGAACGAATAGAGTCTGGTGGCGGTTGACTTCCATTCAGAACTCCATTTATGGTCCGCCCAAGCAGCCGCACAGCCGCAGAGATGTCTTGTACGTACATCAGTTTAGTTGATAAGAAGTTGAGCGGCTGGCATGAATGGGTGTCTTGATTTCAGTCGACGGGGGTGGTCGTTTGGGAGAGCAGAGATCTTGTGGTGGAAAAGGTGGTTAGGCTCCAGTGCCCGTCGACCGAGGGACAGAGTGGTTTCTTCGCGACGAAGCTCAGCGGGTTGGATGCCAGCGAGAATGGGGAGATTGACTTGGTGTGGGACGCAGGCATCTGGTCACTGCGCAGGGCGCTGTTTATGGCAGTGTCGATGTTATGGCAGTGAGCACTGCAGCACCAAACAGGTGCACAGTAGCCTACTCTGCTGAAGAGTAGACAAGGGCTAAGGCTGCTATGAGTGCCATATGCAAAGCGTCAGCCCTGTCAGGCGTTTGAGTAGTGCAGCGCGGGATGTGAGTTTCTTGCGCAGTGACACCAAATGGTGGCGGTATGTGAGCGATCTGTCCAGTGTCACCCGAAGATATCTTGGTTCGGGGCAGAAGGACAGAGATTTTCCGTTGTTCTGGACGTGTAGCTCACGATCAGCTTCCCGATTATGGAGGTTGAAAGCTGCTGCCACAGTTTTGGTTTCGCTGAGTTTCAGTCGCCAGTTCTGGAGATAGGCTGAGAGAGTTTTCATGTCCTGGCTCAAGGTGTCTTCTAGATTTTCCCACGACTTTGTGGAGTGGAGAATTGCCAGGTCGTCCGCATAAGCGTAAGGATCTTGATAAGAACACAGAGGAGGGATATCGGACGATAACTCCTTGGGTCCTCTGGTGGCTTGTGAGGCTTAGGGATCGCAACTACTAAAGCTCTTCTCCAGATTTTTGGGATTGTGAGGTGGTGCAGGCAGGAAGAGAGGAATCTACGTAACCAGGACTTTAAGGCATGGCCATTGGCCAGCATGGACCACAAGCTCAGGGCAGATCTTATCCGGCCCTGGAGACTTGTGTGGTTTCACTAGGCGGAGGGCGGTGGCGAATTCCTCTGGGGTAAAGTCCCCAGAGATTGCTTCCTCTTGTGGTGTTTCCACTCGCCACAGGGCAGATACTTCCCTGGCAACAAGGCGGGATGCCTTGCGGTCCGGTCTTGTTTTAGCCGTGTGTTTATCTTAATTAACTTGTTTGTCAATCACCAGTTACAGGGGCAGTAAAACCACGTCCATCTCAAAGTCATAATATGGTATGTATTTCATATTTGGAAAACAGATTGTTTCAGTTTGTATTATTTTTTGCTTTGAATCTTTCAAAATGTGATCATGTTAATTTTTCAGAAAATTAAGGTTTGTCTATAGAAACAGTTCAATCTGAAGATTTGCTCATTTCTCGTTGGCTATACTGACTCTTGACACTGATCGACCATGACCAACATTTTTCTTGTTCTTGTATTAATGCAATATTACTGTAAGTTTGTTTGGAATTTAAGAAAACAATCAATTTAATAAAATTCATTATGAAATCTTAATGATGATTAATAAACACAATAGTATAGCCATTAACAATTGACAATGATTGTTTTGTTCTAATTGCTAGGCTAATTTATTGTTAACATTTTTGCTTTGGTAACTTTTTTGTGATACGAAACTAACATGAAGTGTAGTTTGAATGCGTTTTGTAAAATTGAATCAAATTATCTTCAGTAGATGAGACCTGGCGTTTGTTAGTTTGTTAATCAAAATACAATGAAAGGTGTGTAATTTCTAATTAAGCTCATGTTAAGTTTTATTTTTTACTTCTAATTGTCAAAGCGAAAAATACTACTTGCCATAACATAACAGAAGTCTAAAAAGAGTAAGATGAAAAAACGCAAACATTTTAAAGCCTGTTCTAAACCAAAGTGATTTACAAAATACAAGGATTGGGCGTGGTTCCAACACCTTGAGAAATTTAAAATAAAACAAAAAATTTAGACAAATTTCAATATCAAGTAGGCTATTCAAGAGAAAAATACTTTAAAAAAAGAAGAAAAAAAGATAAACAATTACTATGTTTATTCCGATTTCTCAAAACTTTTTCTGAAGTGTAGAAGACTTTTGAAAAGATTGTACAACATTCATGATGGTAAATACTTATAGATTTCAACAATGTTCTAGTTGTCTGAGATAGATATGCTGCACATATGGTACACTCAAGTACACACACCAACATTGGGGAAAGCAAGTTTCTTCAGTAGACTGGTTGTTCCAATTAGATCAACTATATTTTTTGATGTAATGATATGTATGTTGTTTAACCAAACTGTTTTCTATTGGAAGCATATTTGAGTAGGAATCTTGACACTCATAAAATAACAATTGGGCAGCAGCTGCAGAAAAGTAGCTGTATTGACAGGGAAAACACTTTTCACATCATAGCAGTGGCTGGCGTTTCAGTATGTTTATGTTACAGATACACTGATCCAGTGCGATTGCCCTGACATCCCTCAGATAATGTTTGGAGATGTATCGTGTAGCAACCTCAACAAAGCCAATTCCGTTTGTTCATATGTATGTGAAGAACATTATACTTTAATTGGGAATGCTTTCACAACTTGCAGCTACAATGCCTGGGATAACCTTCCACCAACCTGCAAATGTAATTTTAGCTTTTAGTAGTTTTCTGTATTCATAAAATAAAGGTTTCATTTTATTGCCATGTAATTTTCATTTCAGTTTGTTTTTATTTCTGACCATCACAACGAAAAACAATATATATATGCCAAACATAGCAGAGGTCTAGATAAAGGTAGAAGATTTCTATTTTAATTTGTACATAATAGATTAAAATCTGATGAAATCGTTTGACTTTCAGCTGCATGATTGTAACTTATGCCACAAGTGTAGATAAAACGATTTGTTTCAGCCCAATTCTGTTTAAATATCACTATATAATGCACATTTTTGCATAGTGGTACAGACAAATAGTTTAGGGTGGCCTACGATAATCTCTTTTTTACTCTATCGGTGGCCTTTTGTCACAATCAATATGCGTAGTCCCGTTGCAGGCTACATTTTTGTTCTAAATTAGGTGAACTATTTTATTTTGTAATTCTGCTGTGGTGCTTCGACGATTACTGACTGATAGTAATCTTTAGTTTTGCAATCTTTTATTGTGAAATCTGTTTCTACAAAAATTTGTGTTCATGACATTCTGGAAACTTCTTTGGCTTATTGACCAGAAGAATGAGTTTTTGTGATATAGTATTACCCTAGTCTCTGGAAGCTTTTGGTCTAAGCAAACCTGTTATAAATAGCTGCATGATTTGATTGCAATTATTATTCCAGTTTTGTTGAGATTGTGTATTACGGGGATTAGAAGTTGTAACAAAAAGTATATTGAACACGATTGTAGTGTTCTAGCCAATATTGAATAGATTGTAAAAGTGAAAGTTATTGCCAATTGTACTGTAAAGTAGCTGTTGCAAGTAATAGTGTATATTTATTTTGAAATTGACAAATACGTTTGCTGCTCGGAATTTGATTTCTTTACTTGTTGGAACTAGAACGGTCTTGAATGCGTAAATTGGACATCATCAACAATGAAAAAACTCACTACCTTCCAAAATCACATCATGAGAAGCATGACCAACAAAAGGTTACTTGATCACACGAAAATAGAAGATCTTCTAACTATGACAAAACTACATCCAATTGCAGCAACAATAAAATCAAAAGTTTCAAAACTGTTCGACCACACTAAAAGATCACAATTCGGAATCAGCAAAGTTTGCACAGAAGGCAAAGTAGAAGGAAAAAGAAAACGTGGCAGACAACCAAAACGATGGCAAGACAACATCCAATTATGAACCGGACTCAACTTGACGAGACTGGGCGAGTTGGCTCAAAATCGCCACTCTTGGAAGCAAATAAGCCATGTTGATGCGCAATCTGCCGTAGGCGGAGATAACGACTGATGATGACTTGTTGGAAGTGGGGAACCATTCGTCAGTTCAAGGATTTCATCTATTTGTCCGCCCCGATAGCTCAGTTGGTTTCTGGTTAGTGCGTGACTTCTGGAACGAAGAAGCTTCTAGATCAAGCGCGCTGGTTCGACTCTCGGGGTGTGCACTTGAGCAACGCACGTTAAGGTCTGCTCTTCATTCAGCGGCATCTAATGGATGGAATAATTCCCCGCAACAAGACTTCAGCAATCAGAAACCTTACTCTGTCAATCTACCAGGCCTGCGTCAGTGATCTAAAGCCTCTACAAGTATGCGAAACTGCCAGGATTAAGCTCTGCAAGAAGCTTTCCCAGTCCGAAGATAAAGATTCAATCTAGCAAGTTGAACTATCCCACCATTTATCTGACAAACTTGTGGCAAACTTGGCTGAACAGTATTTAGTTGCTTATGATGAGAAGCTGACGATCGAAGGGCTGTTATGCGATAAAGACTAATAACAAACAAATGGTTTTCAAGAGGCTCGGTCCGAAGAGAATTGCGTTGTTTTAATTGTAATGGCTTAGGCCTTCTTCAACAGATTGATCATGTTTGATCAGTTGTGATTGTAGTGTCTGTTTATTTACATAATCTGTATTGGAAACCCGTAACGTGCAAGTATATAAATGACTCGTGTCTCGCTGTTTGTTTTCTTTGTTCCCCCACGCAAATGCAAGTGCTATGACAAGTAAGTTAAATCTGAACTATCAAGTTGTGTAAAGCAGGCTAGGCAGACACAACAATTCTGGCGACGAGGATAGTAGGATAATATTAAGAAAAGAATGGAGATACCTATACGTTTGATTTGCAACCATTTGACTGTCAAAGTCCTGGAGCAAGTACGCGATGGACCAGATGGAAACGAGCTTTTGAGTTGTATGCTGAAGGAAAGAATGTCACGAATGTTTCTAGAAAGCGAGCTCTGCTGCTGCATTGTGCTGGAATGAAGGGGAATTGACCAGCTATGAAGCTGCTGTTCAAGCACTAACTAATTATTTTACGCCGTTAAACAATGTCCTGTATGAACGCCATGTATTTAGATCTCTATTTCAAAAAGAGGAAGAAAGTGTAGAACACTTGTTGTTCAAACGAAAATTGCGTACGAAGTTACCATGCATTGATTGTTCTTATGACCATGATTTTCAATCTGTTCGTGACAGAGATTCAGAAATGAAGGGAAAGTTATATGCTGATCTTAGACGTGGTGCGGTTCAAGCTGATATTAAACAAGGTGATACTGTACTATTGAAGCAACATGGCCGTGACAAACTCTCCACTACCTTTCGTAATGATCGGTTTATTGTCACAGAGAAGTATGGAAATTGTGTGATTGTTGAAACTGATGACGCAAAGTATAAAAGAAGCGTAACCCATGTTAAGAAATTTCATGATTCAAACAATGACCTAACCACTGATGTGTCTTCGAGACTGTAGTATACCTAAAGTGATTGTACGGCATGCAACGTGATCTTGCCTGTAGCTGCTAGCCGTTTGTTGCATTGTTACAACAAACTGTACTGTACGTTACAACAAGCAGTAGCCTTGTAGTCAACCTACCGTCAGGTTGTCTGTTTTCTTAGTTTATGTATCTTTGTTAAATGGAGGTTTAATTCATGTTTTGTTTTCTAGACTTTCGTTATAAGTTAGTTTAAGCTTTAATAAAGCAAATACAATGTAAAGAATAGTTTCATTTCAATTAAACTAACTTATAACTTACTATGGCAACTAGCACGCTGAAAGACATATTGAAGCCGGCAAGGTTTGATGCAGAGCCTAACGCGCAAAATGCAACAAAGGTCTGGAAGCATTGGTTGAACATCTTCAACCTATTCTTACAAAAATGCCAGATTGCAGAAGAAGACAAGCTCAGCGTGTTGTTCGCCAATATTAACCCAGATGTCTATGAAATGGTAGAAGACTCTCCTAGCTACGAAGCAGCAATCTCGAAACTAAATGGAGTGTACATAAAGACCCCAAATTCGATATTTGCAAGACATCTGTTAGCTACAAGGAGACAACAGCCAGCGGAGTCTCTCCATGATTTTAAGAGAGCATTACATTCGCTTAGTAAAGACTGCAAACTAAGGGATGTCACTGCCGAGAGGTACCGTGAGGAACTCATTCGAGATGCTTTTATAAATGGGTTGGCTGCAAACCATATCCGCCAGCGATTATTGGAAAGCACGGAACTGACTCTTGAGGCTGCCTTTAATATCGCAAACTCTTTAAGCACGGCACAGGCAAACTCTGCAGCCTATACGCCAAGAGTGGATGACCTCGCTGTACTAACTCTCGTCCATGATGAACCTAACCAAGACAGCGCTTTGGGAAATTGGAAAATGTCTGCAGCCATATCAAAATCTAAGTCTTGCTACTTCTGTGGTCAAAAATATCACGATCGACGGCGATGTCCAGCTAAGCACGCTCAGTGCTTCACATGTGGGAAACTAGGCCATTTCGCTAAGGTGTGCCGTTCTAAAGTGTCTTCCTCCAAGAGTTATACGCAAGAGAGTCAAATTAGTAGCTCAACATCCCTGGCTACGACGTCGTTGCAGTCCTCAGTTTCCGCGTCATGTCCTGGAAGCTTACAGAGTGCATGTTTGCCTATCACACTAAATGGAAAATGCCTCACCGCTCTAATGGACACCGGCAGCTCCGAAAGTTACATCGACTCAACAGTGTGCAAGAACTTACAGTTAAGCGTTTATCCTTCATCCCAGCAAGTTCAAATGGCTGCTTCCAATGTAAAAATGAAGTCTACCGGATTTTGCTTGGCTAACTTGAAAATAAATCAAACCAAGTATGACATGACTAGACTAAATATCCTTGAAAATCTCTGTAGTGACGTCATTCTTGGATTAGACTTCCAAAGCCAACACAAACAGTTAATTTTCGAGTTCCAAGGAGTATCGCCGGACCTTGTTGTTTCAAACAAGTTAAGTTGTGCCGTAACTGCAGCGGAGACCAGCAAAGCATCCTTATTTTCAAACTTGTCGCCAAACGTCAAGCCCATTGCTACAAAATCCCGACGCTTCAGTCAAGAAGACAAAGCCTTCATAAACGAAAACGTCGAACAACTTCTTAAAGACGGAATCATTCAACCGAGCCAATCCCCTTGGCGAGCTCAGGTAGTTGTAGTTAAAGACGATACTAACCGTCATAAAAAACGACTGTGCATAGACTATTCCCAAACGATTAACATTTTCACGGAACTTGACGCATATCCATTACCGCGCATAGATGATATGGTAAATGAACTTGCAAGATACAAGGTGTTCTCGACGTTTGATTTACGCAGCGCTTATCATCAAATAAAAATAATCGAGTCCGAAAGTAAATATACTGCGTTTGAAGCCTGTGGCAAACTTTATGAATTTACCCGCATTCCCTTTGGAGTAAAAAATGGCGTTGCTGCATTTCAACGAAAAATATCAGAATTTATCAAAGAAGAGCAGTTAAAGGACGTATTTCCATATTTGGATAATGTTACCGTGGCGGGACGTGATCAAGAACAGCATGATAAAAATGTGCAAGCTTTTCTAGAGGCGATCCGAAAATGAAAGTTTACTCTAAATGAGACCAAAACTATTTCCTCGGTATCGAGTATTCAGATTCTTGGATACGTGGTAGGAAACGATGTCATAAAACCAGACCCTGAGCGCATGCGTCCCTTACAAGATTTTCCGCCGCCAAATAGCGCTGCTTCACTAAAACGCGTGCTTGGGATGTTTGCGTATTATGCGAAGTGGATACACTGTTTTGCGGACAAAATTCGGCCTCTTGCCCACACAAAGCAATTTCCCCTTTCAAATGAAGCTATGAAAGCGTTTTTGCAGCTGAAACTGGAACTGGAAAATACAGGTCTGAAATCAATAGACGAACGTCTACCTTTTGTCGTTGAGTGTGACGCTTCTAATATTGCTTTGTCTGCTACACTTAATCAAGGTGGCCGCCCTGTTGCATTCATGTCGCGGACCTTACAAGGGAGTGAGCTAAACTATCCCGCGTACGAGAAAGAAGCTACAGCCGTAATTGAGGCCGTCAGGAAATGGTCGCATTTGTTGGCCAGAAAAACGTTCACACTGATTACTGACCAAAGGTCTGTTGCCTTTATGCTGGACAGCCGTCGCCGTTCCAAAATAAAAGCTAATAAAATTCAGCAATGGCGGGTGGAAATGGGTTCTTTTTCTTACGAAATGAAATATCGCCCCGGCCAGAGAAATGTTGGCCCGGACACTTTCACCAGAGCATTTTGCTCATCATTGTCTTGTTCAAGCACACTTCATGACATACACGACAGCCTTTGCCACCCAGGAGTGACTAGGATGCTACACTTCGTTCGATCCAAAAATTTGCCCTTCTCGACAAACGACGTAAAGAAAATGGTCTCAGCATGTAAAATATGTGCAGAAGTTAAACCGCATTTTTTTCGCCAAAATCGTGGAACATTAATCAAGGCAACCCAGCCAATGGAACGACTAAGTATAGACTTCAAAGGCCCGGTACTGTCAGCAACGAATAATAAGTACCTGTTGGTAGTGATCGACGAATATTCACGCTTCCCTTTTGCCTTTCCCTGTAAGGACATGACAACAACTTCTGTGATACGAGCGCTTGATAGTTTATTTTCATTGTGTGGAACACCAGGATTCATTCACTCCGACAATGGATCGGCATTTACCTCGACGCAGTTCAAACAGTATCTGACACAACGCCGAATTGCATCGAGTAAATCAAGCATCTACCATCCGTCTGGAAATGGGCAAGTTGAACGAACTGTAGGCACATTGTGGAAAACCGTCCAATTAGCTCTAAAAACTGGTCAAGTTCCGTTATCGCGCTGGGAAACTGTATTAGACAACGCCCTGCATTCTATTCGATCGCTTATTTGCACATCCACAAATGCTATTCCACATGAACGCTTTTTTAAGTTTCAGCGACGGTCATGCACTGGAGAATCGCTTCCCTCGTGGATGACTGTTCCTGGAAAAGTATATCTCAAACGTTTTGTTCGCACTGATAAGAGCGCTCCATTGGTGGACGAAGTCGAATTGCTTGGTGTTAATCCAACGTATGCGAATGTACGTTATTCCAATGGTCGGGAAGCGACTGTCTCACTTCGCGATATCGCTCCATGCCCAAGCACTCCTGATCCTCCAACTGACCATCATTCAAATAACGAAATTGAAATCTCGGAAGTAGATGCACCAACTGTAAACCCAATTGAAATAAATGATCCGCCCCTTGTATCGCCCGGCCGTCATGATGACGAAGACGATGTTGAAAAATGTTATCCGAGACGGTCATCTCGTTGCAACAAAGGGGTGCCTCCTCTACGATACGGAGATGTTTAACAATCATTGTCAATACATTGTTCTTGTATTTTGCCGATATTTTGTATTTTAAGCGAACCTTATTGTTTGGAATATTGATCACTTTAACCGTAAAATTGTAAACTACCTGTTACTCTTCGGTAGGCTATATGTGTTTGTGTTTTCTATGTGTTTGTGTTTTCTTTTAGGAGGGGTGAATGTAGTATACCTAAAGTGATTGTACGGCATGCAACGTGATCTTGCCTGTAGCTGCTAGCCGTTTGTTGCATTGTTACAACAAACTGTACTGTACGTTACAACAAGCAGTAGCCTTGTAGTCAACCTACCGTCAGGTTGTCTGTTTTCTTAGTTTATGTATCTTTGTTAAATGGAGGTTTAATTCATGTTTTGTTTTCTAGACTTTCGTTATAAGTTAGTTTAAGCTTTAATAAAGCAAATACAATGTAAAGAATAGTTTAATGTCTCGACTGAGGCTTTCTCTGATTCAACTGATGTAATACCTGAACAAAATGTTTCGCCTGATAACCTTACTGACGCTGTTATTCTAACCAGGCCGCATCGCAACATCAAACCACCGCAACGGTTTAAAGACTTTGTTATGTAATTTACTATGTTGTGTTTAACCAGAACTGTTATGTTTAATTCTTGATCTGTTGACTACATTTCGAAATATTGTTTGCTTCTGAAAAGGAAAGAGATGTAGTGTCTGTGCATTTACATAATCTGTATTGGAAACCGTAACGTGCTAGTATATAAATGACTTATTAAGTTATGTAAAGCAGGTTAGGCAGACACAACAGTGATCTCCCATATGAACTGTCTCCATTTTGTTCTGTCTTTTGTTTTATTAGTGCTTCCGGCATGCTTTTTATTTGCTTGATATTGTCAAAATATTTCATTTTTTGTCGTCGTTTTGTTCGTTTGCCTTACACCATCCCAGTCAGCATTCAATTTTCCAACGAGTTGCTTCTTGCTATGTGTCCGAAATTTGTCGATTTTCTGAGGTTGATGTTGGTAATCAGACTCCTTTTATCGTCTATTTGTTGGAAAACAAATTCATTTGTTTTTCTTTCCATCCAACTGATGCGTAATAGTCTTCTGTGACACCACATTTCAAAACTTTTTAACTTTTTAATGTCGCGTTTTTTGCATGTCAAAAAAACTGAATAATGTAAGTTATGGTAGTCTGATGAATGATGATGTATATTAAAATTGATATGATGGAAATGTGTTGCCGGTAGACAAAAATATCTGCACAAGATGGGGCGTGCTCAATGGAAAATAGTCTTGCAGGAGATGTGAAAAAGAAGAAAATAGTGCATCGTATAATAAAAAGCATTTAATACACTGAATGCCTTCAATTTATTTCTAGGAAGTCTGTTCATTGTAATGAGTCTTTGTATTATGCAATTGATTGAGTTTAGCTTTTAGCAGCATGATCTTTAGTTAGTGAAGTAATCGTTAGAATTCTACGTTAGAATCTACACTGTGAAGTAAGTCTTTGTATTGGTTGGTTTTTATGAAGTTTAGAAACTGTAGGCTACGATTTTTTCTAATTTTAATGATATTTTTGTGAAGATACATCCTGTCACACCATCAAGGGAATTGACCATGGTAATGTAACCTGCACACAAGGATCACGTCTCAACTCAAAATGCATGTTTCAGTGTGACCCAGGATACCATGCACAAGGCAGTCAACTTGTAGAATGTGTTGCTAACCGCCAGTGGAATAAACCGCCACCAGTTTGTGTTGTTGGAGGTAATTTATAACTTTATACACTTTGCTTATATTGAAACCACTTAGCGAAAAAAGGGTGTCAATATTGATGAACCTATACAGTTTGTTTCTGTATTTCAATGTTAATACAAAGCCAATGTTTGGATATGTGAAAAGTAGCGAGTATCACACTAATTTAACAAACTTAAGTTTAGGCTTATTTCAGAGCTTTCGCCACACAAGTATGACTTCATCAGGACATTCGCAACAACTAAATCAAATAATAAAATATTAAGATTTAAAATAGAATTAAACTGAAGTTATTTATGAGAACAATAGTTTTATTGCACAGTTGATATATTTACAAAAGTAAACGACTTTGACGTATTTAAATAAAATCATTGGTAAAAATATATTGCATGCAACATTATGGCTGCAAGTTGTAAATAAATAAGATTATAAGGTATCCAACAATATAGTTTCGGGAGAGAGTTCGCTTTTTTGTACCACAGACAGGCAAGGCACTACAAGGTAGAGCATTATCTTGTACATGCACGTCTTCAACCAAGGGTGTGCACTATGCAACACCGACGCCGAGTCCCGGGCGGGCGCGCCACGCCCGCCGGACATTTCAGGAATTAAAAAAAAAATTTAATGCCATTATAAGTCCCAAAATTTCTGTAACCATCTGCCACCTTCTGATACTAGCCTACTTACCTTATTCGCAGGGTTTTGTCGCCATATGATAGGCCCTACTAGACCTACTAATTAAGCGATTAGTTTTCGTCAATTATTGCCATTGTTACATTCATGCAACGTTAAACAACGTTGATTCGCCGTTAAGCGAGCAAAAGTGTCCAGCCGCGCCGTCTGTCTCCACTCTGCCACTCGTAGCCCAGTGCTATAAATCAAGCAAATTGCGCAAATCTGCGAGGAACTTCATTCGTGGCAAAAGTCTGACCGCAATTTCCACTGCTTTTACATCGTTTTAACATCGCCAGATGTTAAATCGGTGTAAAAACTGTAGCATTGTTCTTCAAAGGAGTAATTTTCTCTCAAACGATGTTATCAATTAACTCTGCTGCCAAAATGCTCTATTTTGTCGTCTCAATCATCACAGTTGCGTTTGCTACGTCACTTAAATTTTAACTGTGCACACCTGTTGGTTTACCCGGATGAAACCGTTGGTTGTCATTAGTTGCAATTCAGCTCCTTCGTTATATAACTGCTCTAATTGTAGATTCAATGTAAGATCGGTTTAATAGCGCAGTTTATCGCTAGATGGCTTCTCGGGAGCTCAATTGCCGTAAAATCGCTTCTGCGTTGCATTACTGCATCTTGTATCTTATCTGTGTGCCCGCTAGGAGCGACTTATCGTTATGAACCCACCGATGTATTGTGTGTGTGTTGTCGTGTTGTATCAACAATAGTAATGTAATTATGGAACTAGTACAGTATTGCAGTTTTCGTCCCGCAACCCGCACATACCAATCACAAAAAATATGCGGAACTGAATCACCAGGACCAGACGTTGTTGCGTACCAATTATATTTATTACTTGTTTCCAAATCGTGTTAGAGGAGACATAAACTTAAATGTAAAACTAGGCTAGCCCAACAACCTAGCAAAATCGCCCTTTTGAAAAACGCACAAAATAACCTTTATGACGTGACAATATGTGTTCGTCCGCCCAGCTATTTTGAAAACTCGGCGCCTATGCTATGCAACCTTTATTACAGGAGTGCCAGATATAAATAACTGGGTGAAACCGCGAGCCGCGCGTTTATTTTGGAGGACAAAAAATAGTTTGTTTTTGTTATTGATCTTATGGCATTATTAGGGGATCTTCTTGCAAAAGTAATAAAGTAAAACGCATAATTTCTGAAGAAAACTACTATTTAAATTTATTGTCACACCGACTTTAAACGAATTCAGTGAGAAATTTGTGGCTGGCTTTTTTTCAAATTTGCTTTAATGGAATTGCTCACAATTCGAAGTTCATTTTTCAAGTGTTCGTCTGTTAGAATCGATCGATAGGGGATTTCATGACGCCCATTTAAAAAAATGTTTACACAAATACGTTGAGCCAAAAAAAGCCTTTTTAAAGCCATAAATTTTTTCAAATATGAAAAGTAATCTGGGTTGAGATGTTTTCGGTAAAAATCGCCACGATTCAGATTCAAGGTTGGCAACACTGTTCACTTTGCACAAGCTAGCTGTCAGAGCATTGTTACGTCATAGGTATATATAGATAATAAATTGGACTCAGGTAGCCTAATGTTTATATATATAGATAATAAACTGGACTCAGGTAGATAATAAATAGGACTCAGGTAGACTCTGGGCTTTGCAACGCAAAGAAGATAAATTAACAATTGCTCTCATGTACCAGAATAAATTAAAAACTCGTTTTGTGGGCCGCACACCATTCAAATTTGGTACTTCTCAGCAGGCCGCATCATTTTACTTTGATGGCCGCATTTGCCCCACAGCTTGCACACTCATGTCTTAAACCATTACGGTTTTGTTACCTTTTCCTTTTGTTGGTTTTGTTTCTGTGTTTTATTTCCACGGCATCATTTCTTTTGCGTTCCAACAAAGAATAATAAATTGAATTGAATTATAACTTCAGCGCATTCCGTATATGCAACAAAGGAAATTTTGATGGAAACTGCTGCCTCATCCACCTTGTAGCCCAGACTTTTTCCCATCACAATTTTTTCGTACTTGTAGTTGTAGCTGAATGAACAGTTGAAAGTTGTTCATTCTAATTGTACACTGTACAGATAAAGCAACACAGGCAACAGAAGTTTGCAGATGGCCTAAAATGATGAATATAAAAAAGTAACAAAATTTCATGAAAGTTTTGAATGCCTCGTATTTGAAAGTTAAATGTATGTATTGGTTTTACAATTGAAATATGCTTGCTTTGAGAGAATGTTCTTTGTAGCCTACCTACTGTTCAAAGTGCATGTTTTGCAATTATAGGACCGATGGTGAGGTGCCTTCCCCCTCTTTCTTTTGTTTTTCAAAGTAATGTCACTTGTACTGATGGTGAGAGGCTGGGATCGATTTGTGAGCTCGCCTGCGAAGATTTTAATTTGAAAGGAAAATTGGCATTCCGTTGTTTAAACCCAGATAGTCAAGGGCGTGGAATCTGGACAAGAACCAAGTTTACGTGCAGAGGTTTAAAACATCTTGTTTTGGTTTTGTAATAAGTTACTTGTGGAAGTTGTAACCTTGATGCATGTTCTTAATCTTCTTCTTTAACAGATTGATCAGCTGTGATCCTCCATATGAACTGCCTCCATTTTGTTCTGTCTTTTGGTCTTGTTAGTGCCTCCGGCATGCTTTTTATTCCCGTAATTTGCTTGATGTTGTCAAAATATTCCAATTTTGTCGTCCTTTTGTTCGTTTGCCTTGCACCATCCCAGTCAACATTGAATTTTCCAGTTGAAGTTCTTAATACTGATGATAATTCAATAATTGAGGTTTCCTAACAAGCTTTTGAATAAGTGACTTGATGACTATGGTTTTTAGGCGAAGGTGGAGAGATGATGGACGACCTGATTGACGACGAGCTAGGCAACTTGGGTTGGTTAAATTTAATATACTTTGTATTTAATTTCAACACAAATATTGGTATTGAGGACCTATCATACGGTTGTGATTATTTGAAATTATGCACTCAGGCCTCTAGTCATTTAGTGACGCATTATGTTGATGGATGCAGTTTTGCAACTTACAGTTTTGCTCATTTTCTGTATTTTGACAGTTTGCGGACGTGTTTTTTGTTGTTGTTTGGCATAGATGCTTGGCATTCTAGATCTAGAATGTTTGTGCTGCTGTAATTTCACAAAAAATATGTAGGTTGAAAAAATTACTAAGCCATTGCCTAAAATATATGCCTTTGCGGCAGCTTAGTTTGCTTTTTTTCAAACTTTACAATTTTCAAAAGAACAGGCCTACCTAAAATAAACTTAAGATATTTTTAGCTAAAGACAACCTTGATGGTTGGAAATACTTATTAACACCATGTTTTCCTGCTGAAAACACTTGATACTTTTTTTCAATTTTTTAATTTGTAGGCTGTGAAAGATCATTCAATGACATATTGTTTGTT
The DNA here is from genome assembly GCF_918807975.1 of Aplidium turbinatum. NCBI lineage: Eukaryota > Metazoa > Chordata > Ascidiacea > Aplousobranchia > Polyclinidae > Aplidium > Aplidium turbinatum. Next base: position 25,754,637 of record NC_137475.1, on the reverse strand, counting down.
CTCGACCGTTCTGTCGCACCAAGTGATTTCACTGCAATGCAGTCGACTGTAACAACAATAACTGAAAAACTCCGCGGCATTGTCTATCCTGGGCAGACCTGGCTTGGAGTTGGTCAATTTGGCACAGCATGTGGAGTGAAAGACATTCCAAACTTCGAGGTAGGATACTTCTGTCAAGTTGCTTCATCATACACAAAACGTCATCTTACTTTTTTACGTTGTTCTTCCAATGTGGTAATTCATTTTTTTTTCAATAGCCTACTACGACAACTTTCCTATAAATTACAGTGGTCGACAATTTGTTATTAAATTTTTTAATTAGGAGTAAAGGTGCACTTTTCTAGATAAATTTTTGCGCTGATTCATTCAATCACTGTTACTTTTCCGAATATGAACGAGAGATTCTCAACATAGCCTATGCCCTATATGATAATGATTTGTATTGTAAAAAAATTTCTACATATATTATGAAAAATGTCTCAGGTTGTCTTTCGTGTCTGGCCATCAAATATATTGGATTTACCCGTACAACATAGCAAACTGTAAGCCTAATCGCTTTCACACAATTAATTTAAAAATCTTGCACATATCACACTTTGAAATCACTAATCAGAATAGATTTTTGTTTGTAAACTCGATAGTAATTTTAAATTCAAAATTCTGATATACAGTTACAACAGCAACATTCCAAAATACTTCTTTTTTTTTCAACTAGCCTAGTACTGTGCCAAATGAAATTACTTAAGGAAAAACCTGACTTGGCGATTTTCCAGGTTCTTTGTGTTTAACATGTTATCATAAAACGATTTTGAAAAAAAATTGACCCCATTGCGGTCTGACCACCATTGCGCGCTTGCTTTTGTCAGAGCTTTCGAAACGGAAATGGGCGTGAGCAGCGAAGCGTGCGATTATGCAGTCTACGTCACCAGCGACTAGCAATCAGCTGACTGGGCAAGACTTTTTACTGCGTGAGTTTCCAATAGCAGATCTTGTTCTTCAAACAGTTAATCAGCCTCTTTTACATAGATTCAACGTATTTAGGCCTTCAATTAATGTAAAAAGAAAATGTAAAAAAACAATTTTTTGAAGGCAAACTCCACAAAGGCATGTGATACAATTTCAGCTAGGCAATTCAGCAGGCGTGGAGTAATCGCCATTTTTTACATGGATTCAACGTGTCTAGGCCTTGAATCAATGTGAAATTCTTGGAACGCAACGGGTCTGAACTTTCCAACCCAGCGCGCGAAAACACTTGATATTGCTGTGCTGCTGCTAGTCGCCGGTGACGTATTCTCGAGCAGGGTTTCCACTTTTTGGTCATTTTGCAAAAAATAGAAAATAGATGAAACATTGGACTTTGCGCTTTGCCAGCGCCATTGAAAACAATTTTTTTTCAGTAATTTTTTATGAAATGTATTCTTGAGTGTTCAGTTTACGCATTTTAATGCTTAATTCCCGTTTGAAAATTTCATTTAGTGTGCCTTTAATGGATTGTATAAACACTCACGTGAACGCCTAACTCCGTGATAAGGCGCACACTTAAATACCATGATGCATTCTACTGAAGCATGATTTTATTTAACTAAATGCCTGGTGAATAGCTTCATTCGATTTTCAAGGTGCACACTTCTTGCTGTTTCAACTTTCATCTATTTTAAAGCTTCTTCATTTATTATTTTGCGATGTTTACCGAACCTATTAAAATTAAAAACAAAGATGAAAATATTTCGAGTTGAGAAAAGTATATTTCACTTTGAACTCCAAAAGAGAATACCCGAAGTTAGTCAATCGTAAAGAACAAGTTTGTGAAGACGTCGCAAGATCAAGCTAAATCAGCTTGAAAAGGGGATTTAAACGATCATAAAATCAACGTTGGATAAGCAAAATACAAATGCTTATTGCATTGATTTTTGCTGGTTTTCAGTGAACACCTTGAATATACGCCACTGCTGTTTGGAGTTTTTAAGTTATTCAGATGGAACCATTGTAGTCTGGTCATTTGTCATATTTGTAGCCCCAGCACACGGAATGATTTCAACGTTTTGTCAAAGTTATGTCTGTTGCAGATTCATATTGAACTAAACTCACAAAACGTATCTAAGTTCAACGATGAGGTCGCTGGGTGGTCTGTGGACGGAAGCAGCTGCTCCAAGCTTGACGAAGCATTGTTTAAAAGCCGTGTATACATTAGCACCCGTGGCAGAAGGCTTGCCATGCAGACGCTTGTTGTGTTTGTAACCTCGCCGTTCAATGATAAAGCACTGGTCCAGGTCAAAAATACTCTTGATCAAGGTATTTGGATTTGGATTTCACAAATTCACAATTAATGTTGAACAAGATCTTTTGCTCAGCTTGGTGAAAATTCGTCTTGATTTTATTTTTGTTGCCGCGAAGTGCGGCTGGATTTTCCCATATTTATTGTGGAACGATCAACCACAATAGTTTTAGAAGATGGAAAACAAAGGGGATTGTTTTTGAAAGTTTGCGTAACATATCGAATGCTCGTTTTGCCCCGCAAGGCAAGTAAAAAGTTAACGTACCGGTACAGTGATATGTGCTGCAGTAACAAACATGAATCTACTGTTTATAAATTCCGTAGCTTTTGTTGGCAACTGTTCATACGAAAGGTTCATTAAGTTAATTGTTTAATTTTAGTCCTAACACATTTGTTTTAACAAATCAACAAATTTTGTGAAACTGCTTCAGGAATCAAGATTGTTGCTTTGGGCGTAAACAGTGATCAAATTGCGAAGATTTCTGGGAATGAGCATCTCGCGTTCGGGGCATCTAGTTTTGCTGGGTTGAAATCTCAAGCTTCCAAGATAGCAAGCACCCTTAAAAATATTGGCTGTCCAGGTGGGGATGCTTGTACTAGTGTCATGCAAGAGAACTCAATTGCTAGTTTCAGTTTATAACATTTGTCATTGACTAGTTGAGACTGTCTTTTGTGTTATTTTATTTCAACTCACATTATGCTTTTTCTGTAGCCTGTTATATCCAGGGTTGCCACGTTGTCCTTATTATGGAGAACTTTATCTTAGAAAATATTAGTTTTCTTGTTTGTAAGAAATGTCCTTGTTTTAGATTTGAGTTCTTATTTTGTTTTATTTTCAACAATTAGTGAACAGGATTAGTGAAATGACAGTGGGATCCTTGCTGCAAGTAAAGGTAAACCTAGATATGAGTTGTGAGATGCACGAAGTATTTTTTATGAACAAGAAGTGGTTGGAACACATGTTTCTGGCAAAAAAATATGGCATGTGATATGTCATATCTCGTATAGATGCCAAGATATGTTCAAAAACGTTTGTTTCGTATGAAAATTTAATTTTTCGGTTGTCCTTATTTTGGGCTCCATGTTGATGGCAACCCTGGTTATATCTGTCTGTAACTGCTGTGACCTCAAAAACAAAAACTGACAATAATTGCTTGGGGAAACTTGATAACAGTGGCACTTTTCACAGCGATCGGCTGCTCAGACGTGAGTAATTTTCGACGCGGAACTTCGGCATGCCGGTACATGAAAGGTAGCGGCACAGTTTGTGAATTTTCGTGCAAGGAGGGCTTCAGCTTAGTTGGGAGCCGCATAATAAGATGCCTGGAGGTCGATGGTCGGTCAGCCACAGAGTGGACGCTTCCCGTTCCTTCGTGCCAAAGTCTGTATTTTTTATTGGTGTAATTTTCATACAGATGGCAAACTTAGCCACCCTGATAGCTGCATGCATTGCCCACCTCAAGCTTGTAAACAGAGAAATAAAAGATCAAGCAACGATGATTCAATTTCCGATTCAGTTGATAAATTGACCTTCTCTTCTATAAGTGATGATGGGGTGTTTCATATTTTCATCATTTTTAATTTTTAAAAAGCCTGAAGTCTCATATAAAGGGGTTTTAGTAAAAACTGACCACACAAACGTGAGGCCATTATGCCGTCATAAAAATATGGGCATGAACTTTGAAGTTATTTGAATTTTAGTAACTACATATTATAGAATGATAAAACTGGTGTCAAAATGCGCAAAAGAGATTATTTCCTATAACCACTTCTAAGAGTCGAAAGACGTATCTGCACTCTGCATTAGATAAAAAAGTTGTAAAATAAAATTGTTTTTTTATTAAATTTTTAAAAGATAAATTTATACGTCCATAGGCAGATCAGCTACTTCACCGTCTGTTGTAAATCTGCACCAAGCTGCAGTTGTGCTATGACAGAAGAGTAATTGACAAAGTGAATCATTGTGTAGCCTATTTTTAGGTCAGTTTTTAAATAACAAGTTTGAGCAGTGTGATAATGTCATACTTCTCAAAATCATTTTGAGAACAATATCGATTACTGCAGAATTAATTTATATTACCATCACTGAGGAAATTAGCTTAACGAGTAGCCTATTGTATCTCAAGAATGTGTGTACTCAATCATGGCTGATGCTACACTTACTACAGCATTCAATTCTGGTAGTTTCGCATACTTGTAGACTGTAGAGTGTAGACTGTAGAGGTTTTGAACCACCAACACAGGTCGGTCACTGAGATTGACAGAGTGAAGTTTTGGAGTGCTGTCTACCTTGAAGTTACGGTCTTTCGAGCTCTCTTTCGGGATGCGCACTGTGTATTTTCGTTTTCTTTATGTGCGTTTTGTTTTGCCTCCGAACAAAAATGCAATAAATGACTGCCAGTTAATGAAAATATCTCTTACCCACGTTATCTCAATTGTTTGAAAAAAAATAGAGAAGGGTCCTGGCCCAATGGAAAGTGGACCTTTTCTGAGCAACATATTTGTTGATTGGGTTGAGTATATTACAGTAGTTACTTCTATACATGTATACTATTGCTTCTAACAAACTTGAAAGTGATCTTTAGGTTTTATTTATAACTTTACCTTGTATTTGTCTTCTTATTCTGCAAGTACAATCGTACTTGAGTGATTTTGATTTTGCAGAGCAGCTAGCATTGGTGGTCAATGCAGCCCAGTTTCCCCACTAGAAGATGGAACTATCTCCTGTTCCGACGGAAATTTCATCGGTTCGACGTGTGTGTTCCGGTGCAACAAGGGAATGTTTCTTCACGGACCGGACACAACAGAGTGCGAAGATTTTGGAATTGGAAAGGGAGAATGGAGTAAAACTTTTCCCGTTTGTAGTAAAGGTAAATTATTATTGTCCTTGCTTTTTTTTACACTTGTATTTTCGAAAATTATTTGCAATGAATCAATTGCATGATTTGAATTTTAAGTTAAAAGTTAATCGATGCATGTTAATGATGAGAACGACATGATAAATCTTCGTGTTTGATCCACACCGGCACTATATGATCGTTTGAAGATATGGAGGTAAACTTGGGTTTTGGCAATAGTTTAATTTGGTAATCCCGATCCCTTGTCGGCGCATAGAGTCCTAATACGTCCTCGGTAAGCGAAATGAATTTATTTTAAAAATTGATTACTAGTTGGGATAGCAAGCACATTGCACAGACATAGAGTGATACGCTTCACTGAGACCAAAGTGAATCACAATGTGATATTGTCGCACTTTGTTCCCAATGAAATTTCACAATGGCACCGAGCAAGTGATTCAGCTGACATTTTTAATTGTTTTAAAAACACGTTTTTGTTTAATATCAATACTTTTCATAAAATAAAAAATACAAGCGGCCACTTATTGGGGCTGTTTCGAAATACCGATTTTATTTATTCCGTCTAATATGTTTTGTATGCGTAAACCTACCAACATAAACTTCAATGATATTGATTGTAAGTCGTGGAAACTCTCAGTGTAGATTTTAAAACGGACAAAATACTATTCACTTGAAAATTAAAAACTGTCAAAAATGACCACTCAGTGCTTGTAGTGATAAGCTGGTTTTCCTTTGCTGACATAATAGACAGCCAAGTGGTGTACACTGAAGATTATATCATTACCCAGTGGGTCAGATCGGTGACAAACCTGGTGAAAGTTTGTGTTAGATTAAGTGGTCTGAGATGGTGTTTTAGAAAAATATTTAGATCTGCCCTGAAATGGTCGTGATACCGAAGAGTCGCAAATTGATGTTTCACATAGGACCAGGTCATGTGTTGTAGTAATCCAATATGGCAGACAAGTTTTGCCATTATTTTACACCTGTGATCAATAGCATTAAATGACGGGATCATGCATGGCCACTCCGGTTCTTCAAGCAACCAAATTGAACAAAACTATCAAACGTAAATTGTAAAAAGACTAAACTTTTGGTTTTGTAGAGACTGTACGTTTCAGATCTTCTCTGTTTTCCACCGTTGGTTGCTCCAAAGCATGGAACACTTAGCTGTCCTCATGGAAACCACTTCAACACCCAGTGCACAGTCACGTGCAACAGAGGATACCTAGCTTTGAGCAGTGTGAAGATTAAGTGCAACACTCCTTTGCCTGATGGGGGAGCGACTTGGAATTCGATTGCCCCGCATTGTGTAGGTAAGAAGTGTTTCTAGCTGTTGTGAAGTTTTTGTAATAATTAGGGTTATGGTAGGGTTAGAATCGGTGGCGTAGCGTGATTGGGGAAGGAGGAAGATTGGGGAAGGAGACACTCGAGAAGCACAAATATTTAACCTGAAAATTTAGCCAAAAACAATTTTTAGCTTACAAAATTCGAAATTTTAACCATTATCCAACAAATGCAATTGTGATAAAATCTGCCAGTTTCACTTTTTTGAATTGGTCTATTTGCAAGCTCGTGCGTACAACACGAAAACGACTCATAACGGAAAAAAATGAAGACAAATGCGCAGTTCAACCAGGGATTCTTGATTTTTCTAAATTCGGCAAACGGGTTGTGAAAGACTATCTATTAAAATTTGCCTACAGTTTTTGCTGTATAATCACGAAGACGCAGTAGGCTACTGTGAAGTATGGATCCATGCGCAATATTTTCCAGAAGAGTAATGATTAATTCTATTCATTGTATTAAATGCAAGTGTTGGGTGCACAAGATATGTTCAAGGTTTCATGGAAGATTGATGAGTGGGATGCGATATGAGTATGGAAGATGTAAAGGTATTGTAGTTGATAAAACGTACGAGAAATATGTGAAATTGGAATTTGATGAGATAGAAGTTGTTACAGAGTTTTGCTACCTTGGATATACTAGTAGAAAACAATTGCACCAGCAGAGCAGTTAAGGCAAGGATATGTGTAGGTTGGAAAGAATTGTCAGAGACACTTTGTGGCAGAATGCTTTTTCGCAGATTAAAAGGAATGTTATACAAGGCGTGTGTAAAAAGAGTTGTGTTTTGGAGGTGAATGCTGGGCGATGAAGAAGATGTATATCAAGCGAATGCAAACGACAGAAAGAAGAATCGTTCGAATGATGTGTGGCAAAACACTTCTCAACAAAATTATAAATGATATCTTGAAAGAGTGAGGATTGCGTGGACATCATTCTAGATGGGTTGGATATCTTAAACAAATAGATAAGAATAATTTAACAATGCGAGTTTGAAATAAGGTAGTGGTGGCGGAAAAAGAAGACTGAAGATAACATAGGAAGATACAGTGAAGAATAACACTGGTCTACAAAAAAATATTTTTGTTCTGCTGTTTGGACTTTGACAACTGATTTCAGGTAATTTTGGGGTGCTGAATCCGAATCGGAACTCAGATTTTCACTATCACATCAAATTTTTGAGATATGATAACAAAAATACTTCATTTTTGCCAAAAGTGAAAGATTTGGCTTTGCGTTTACTACCAACATATGCAGTGCTATAACGAAAAGTTAGTGTAAGACAAGCCAAAACAGCTCAATAAAATTACTGGACAACCATCGCCACAGGCCTGTTTAAATCTTTGTGGTTTCATGCAAAACATTGATGGGGGGAGAGAGTCAGTTGTACTTTTAGCGTGTTATTACTGCCTTGTTAATAGTGTTGCTTAGAAAACAAATTGGTATCAAAATTGTAGTTTGTGGGTGTATTTCAGATAATTATGCACCTTATGGCCTGGATTTCTGGACATAGCACAATGTGTACGTATGATAAACGCAACGTCAAATTTTTCAATTTTGACAAAAGTGTCAATTTGTTGTTGTCATATCTCACAAACCTGACGTGATAGCCAAATCTGAGGTCAGATTCGGATTCAGCACCCCAAAACTACTCTAAATCAGTTTTCAAAGTTTATTCAGCAAAAATCGTGTAGACCAGTGTAATCTGACAAAAAAACTGAGAACACCAACTCTGAAGAGAAATGGAGGAGTCACACAGACAACTGGTCGACCTCTGATGTTTCAGGATGAAGACCTTCTTTGAAGCAAAATGGAGAGAGACGGTATATAGATGGCTTAAGTTCAGCCTCCTTGTGGTGAGAGCCGGTAACTAAGAAAAAATTAGACTATTGGCATCAAAGACACATCAAGATATCTCTCCGTCTAGTAGGAGTAAAAATACAGATAATTGTAGAAAAAAACACGAAATCACGAAAAAAACGAGTGTGTTCATTGAAAGCAAACAGCACAAATTGGCTGTTGGTCATTTCTATCAATTCTTTAAGGTAGCAAGAGTGGAACGTTTTTCACTTTTTCGCATTTTTATTATTTCATTATTTGTGCTGTTTGCTTTAAGCTTAACTGAAGATGATTCTGATCAAAATAGATTTTTAGCTGTTTATGATTGAACTGACTCATGTGAAAATAAATTTGTTTGAATTACAAGACATGTAACTAAGTCGTTTATATCAAGCATTGTAGGCTAGTGGGTTTGACACCTGTCAGAAGATATTTCGTCTACTGCCAAGCAGTAACTCTACAGGATTTTTGTCATGATAGTGACCTGCTTTAAAGGTATAACCTAGATTAGCATTATTATTTGCGCCCTTCATCAAAACTTTCAATTCCTTAATACGAAAATTCAAAGAATGTTACATAAGGACGAACTTGACAATGCTTGAAATGCCCAACTAAAGACTATTCAAACCCATCTTTTTCTACTTGATTCAATGAAAGTTAGGCTATTGTTAAAGTTAATCAAATGCATGGGTTGAAAGAACGTAGCGATCATAACTCGTTACAAGTTCTAAACTGATACTGGCTTGCAGCTTGTAACGCGACACCATGTGAGGCGGATGTCTTGATAGCCATCGATGGATCTGGCCGCTTGACGTCAGATCAATTCCGAAAAGCGTTGAGGTGGTCCTTGTCGCTGATCAAGTTTCATCGGGGTGGTATTGAACAGAGAAACACCAACGTAGGTCTCATCCAGTACGGGGGAAGGGCGACTGTCACTTGTTACAGTGGACAAATAAAGAAAGAAATAAAGGTTTCGTTTTTAACTCATGTATGTGAAATAAACATGAATGATAAAGCTTTGGTAGAGAGTTTACTTTGTTGAACCATAGACAAACAACACAAAGTAACTTTAGTGGGTTTAACATGTTTTCTTACAAAGAAATATAACATAATTAAAAAAATCAACCCAAACGTTTTCGACACATACGTGTGTCCTCATCAGGAATTACTTAAATCTGCAATACAGTAGAATTCGCCTATAACGGCTTCGTTTATAACGTCAATTCGCCTATAACGTCACATTTCGCTCGGTCCCGGCAGAATTCCTATCTTTTACGTACATTGTAGTTCGGCTACAACAGCATCGCCTATAACGTCAATTCGCATGTAACAGCACCCTTTATTGGTCCCCAGACGTCTTTTGTTCGTTTATAACGTCACTTTAAGCCATCACCTTCACCACGAACGGTCAGTCTTTTAATCCAGTTATCGCTGCTGCTTACAAAATGTCTTCCCTTTATTTTGCTGCGTCGTTCGCAGCAGGGACTTTAATTAACTGAATTAACTTTTTCCCGCGTGAAAAACTATCACATGCAAAAAGCAGCTCCACAGCTGACCTTTAACCCTCTGTCTACCGTGGGGTCCAATGGACCCCAAAACAAATTTTGTTCTGCGATTTCTCAAGACATATAGCAGATGCGATATTGATATACCTTGACTTTTCACAGCTTTGCTTGATCTTTAGGACAATATAATAATTATTGATCTGAAGCAAAAATTGGTAGCCTAGAAAAAAATACTAGCACCTTGTACCGTGGGGTCCAATGGACCCCAAGCCTGCTGCATTCGAAGTAATCTTGCATTACAACAGCACTAAAAGTGTACTCGACACTATTGACAGAATGGTTAGGAAATACGCTTCCAAAATAATGACGAGAAGATAGCCGATAGCTTTATTTTACAATATAATCGATGTCACTGCTGTCAATGCTTTGTGATATGGCATCAATTGAAAGGCCAAAATAGCAGCACAACACTGAAGCAAGCATGCATGCATGAAAGAGAAGAAACTTTTAGATCCAACTAGGAAAAGAGCTTGCTGGATTACCAGCTTCGACTTCAATATCAACAAGACATCTAAATCCGCAAAAAAATAAAAGAAACAGCTGTTGAAGATCAGGCGCTAAAATCAAAGAAGGCAAGATGCTATCTTTGCGAAAGATAGGCCTACAAACATCAAAAGTGCAGACAATTCTGTGCTACTTGCAAACTCAACGTTTGCCAAGAACACTCGCAATTCATTTGTAATAAATGCGATAATATATAAATTCACAATATTTCTTGTGAACTAATATGTAGGCCTAATATGCGTTTTTTAGCCAAATCACTCAGTAGTGTGGCCATTGCTCAAGAATAGACCAATTCCGTATCAGTTTGCTTTGTGCAAGGGCTACTGTATGATTTGTTTGTTAAATTTCGAGTATTTTTGATTTTTCTACAGTGTTTATAAGTTATGATTTTTGTCGTCTGTTACGTCCTTTCCTATTGAGCTTTAATTTCACCATCAGAGCTGATTTTTTTTCTTCAAAACAAGTACGGTACTTTTAACTTTGGGGTCCAATGGACCCCAACGGTAAAACTTGCATATTTTTTTTTTCGGTAGACAGAGGGTTAAACAACTCAAAGCAACAGTTGTACGTGCAGTACTGTATAATGTAAACTAGCAGCCGCAGTGTTACACAGTACAGTTGTCGAAAGAGATCTTGTTATATACTACTGTATATAACGAGCCGTATTGCGCAAATTACTTGTACCTTTCACTGTAGGTTTTTTTTTTAAACAATTTCTTTGTTTACTGTATTTTCTGCGTGACTTTTGTCAGTTTGGTGGTACACAGTAAACCTGACTGGATTATACACCTCTTTCTTTAATCAAAAGACAGTTTTGGAATAGTTTGCGGTAGTTCGTCTATAACGTCAATTCGGCTATAACATCCGTTTTTGCAATCCCCTACAGGTGCCGTTATAGGCGAATTCTACTGTATACAGTGCTGTGTTAAGGGGAGGGCCAAGGGGGGCCCGGCCCCCGGGCCCACCATCTCAGGGGGCCCACAAATAACAGACATTTGCGTTTAAGTGAACTGTTTTTGATTTTCTAAAGTTTACTGCATGTACTTGTCCATTATAAAGATGATTTAGGTCTTATTATACTAAAACATCTCAAATTTGGGCCCTTACTACACTGAAACTTCTCTAAAAGCACCATTACTATCTTTAAAAAAAGTTAAAATGCGACAATGTTAGTTCCGGTAACATGATCTGCAGAAATATATTTAACATATATATAACAGGTGGGATGCAATTGAATATTGAATTCAAGAAGGGCCCAATTGCCACAAAGTGTTTTTGCACAACCGTTTTAATTATTTTGGTCATTTACTTTTGTGGTGAAACTTCGATAATGATTTTATGCTTACTGGTAAGAAGCATCATACCTAATAAGTTCACTCGGTGAAGATTCTGTTGAGAAACTATTTAGAAGTTGAAGTGTAATTGATGTAGTTGGGCCCATTTCAAAATCAATGGAAATATTGATAGGGTATTTTTTATGTGTTTACCGATATGTTTGAAAAATTTGGCTGTTTTTTTAGTATAATTTACAAGACATTAAAAGAAATTGGAAAGCACAAATAGTAAAATGAAAAAAAATACTAGAGGGCCCTTTGTGAATTCACATACCAGTATTCAATTTCTTTTGATTAAAAGAAATAGGAAAGCACAAAAAGTGAAATGAAAAAAAATGGAGTTGGGCCCTTTGTGAATTCACATACCTATATATTCAATTTATTTTATGATTTATCATTTCATTTTTAACATTTACACTACCGTAATTATAAATATCCTTGACTAGTGATGTCACGAGCAGAAAAAACCTGTCCGCTGCCGCACTGCACATGTCTTCCCGTACACTACAACGCAAAACATCTCGAAATGTCATACTGCCTCTGCAGTCTGCACCATGAAGAATAAGAGTGCACTTGTGCAAGTGCACATCAAATGCAAGGGAATCTATTAAACAAAAGCAAATTTTGGAAAAAATTTAGGGCCTATTTAGGCAATTGAGGAACTTGCACCACTTGTTATCCATCTTTTATAGCTCATCTGTTGCTTTTTATTGAATGCTGGATACTTTTAGCAGAAACGTTCTTCTGTATTTACTTTTTTCTGAATACAGTATATGCATGTAACTTAAAATTTCTCTTATCTTCAAATACCTTATAGGCCTGGTATATCACATGTTGTATGGTAGCCCAGTAAGCCCACTGAAATTGCTTTGATCCAAAATAAAAATCATTCTTTCACAAGTGACCTGTTTGAGTGTTTATTCTTGACACTAACCAAGGCTACCATACCCTAAAAACTTTAATTAACGTGAATGCCTGCATAAAATAATGAAAGCTTTGCCTTGGAATGAAATAATGTTAAATAAAAATAATTAAACACCTGATTCTCAAAACTCTTGACACTGGCTTTTGTTTAAAAATTAAAATTTACAATCACAATGTTTTTACCTTGGTTGACTGAACAAGTAGTGTTGCCAGATAAACCATAAAAATGGTGAAAAACAATAATGTTACCAGACCAGATGACCAAATCTGAATGAAAATTAACAATTTCTTCAGTTTTGGTTTTATTCCCAAATTTTATCGCGGTACCGCGACGCAAAGTTCAAACAGTCAAAATTCTGCGCGGTACAGTGGTATTACCGCGTCGTCACTAATCACTATACTCCATTGCCAGTATTTTTTTTATTAGAAATTGTTAGCACTTTTGGCTTTCATTCCGAGCAAAGGTGTAGTTAAGAAATGATAGACCTGTGTTTGCGGTTACTTACACTTGTGTTGTTTTCTAAACTGGTGAGAAAGTCTATTGAAGTGAACCACATTTCCATATCAGTACAGTGAAGTATACACAATACTATAGGTCTGCTTGACGACAGAGGGCTCAAAATTATTTTGGCCCCGGGGCCCACAAAGGGTTTAACACAGCACTGACTGTATATATATAAAATAAAAATTGTAAGGTAAATCTCACTATGCCCTATAACTGTAACAACATTCTAGAGTCTAGACTGACAAGCACAAACTAAACAAGTGATACAAGAATGATTGCGAGTAAATTATACGAGGGGGGGGGAACAGATCACATGAGGTGTAAACCATAGGCATGTGGAAGCAACAAACAAATTAGAACACACACAAAAAGAGCATGAATGACAATAAAATATTTGTGTCAAATAGTTTTGATGTAACTCGGTGATCGAGTCCGCGTCAGTGGTTTAAAGCTTCCACAAGCAGCTATGCAAAATTGCCAAGATTAAACTTTCTCAGACCGAGGATAAAGATTTCCGTAAACGATCAAAACTCAACTTTATGAGTACATTACCGGTACAGGCTATGCTTAGTTAAAAATTACAGGGATTTAACTGTGCACTAGTGTGCAGACATGCTGTAGAAACTTGTTTATTCTTCTGGGCAATAGCGAATAGGTGCTGGGGGGAAGAAAAACAAATAAATCAGGTATCGAACGAATATATGATAATAAGCCTACGCCCTACATTACCCCACACATATTCTAATTAACAACATCAACCTCAGAAAATAACGGTACTTCAGACATTTGCAAGAAGCAAGTCATTAGAAACTGGATTGGCACAAGGCAAACGAACTGAGGACGACAAAAATGAAATATTTTGACAACGCCTAGCAAATTACATGGCTGAAAATAATGGCGGAATTATTAAAAAAAAAACGTAGCTTGGAACAAAATCGAGAAAGTTCATCATGAAAAGTCGCTGCTGATAAAGCCTATGTAAAGCTGTTAAAGCAGATGAGGTGGGCTGGGTTGATTGGTTTTGAATCTTTATTTTCGGATTGACAGAGTTTTTCTTGGCAGTTTCGCATAGGCTACTTGTAGAGACTTTAAACATTGGCGCAGGGCGGTTACCGATATTGGCAGAGTGAAGTTTTCAATTGTTGGAGAATTATTTCATCCACTAGATCCCGCTGAATGGAGAGCAGCCCGTGAAATGCGTTGCTTAAGCGCACACCCGAGATACGAACCACCACCGCTTTATCTTGGTTATTTGCAGTGATAGCCCACTTGATCAATAAAGCGGAAGCAAATCTTTTACCTCATACCTATTCTTTTAGATTATTATGGGAATGGGTGTTCGTGATATCGATGTTATTGAATCACGAATTAACTCATATAAGCAAATGAGTGGATGCCCTACCCCTGCACATGGGTTAAAGCGAGGGGCCCAATACATGCTTGCTGTAGGAAGAAAATTTGCTCGGCGTATTCTCGTGCTAGTGACTCACAATACTTTGCTTAATGACGTGGTGGTGGAGGCAAAGTGCGTGCGGGATAACAGTGAGTCACCACTGAGTTGAACAAAAGAAATATTCCTTTGTGTTTTACAACGTAGCCTAATAGGCTATAGATTTTACGCATCTTTGATATTCATTCTTCAGACATCGTCGTCATTCCGGTTGGGGTAGGAGGAAGTAATGATGTGAAATTGAGGGACATCTCAGGCCCGACTGGCAAGTACGTGGTCGTCAACTCCTACGACGATCTTCACGAAGCCAACCCTGTGATCTCTGCCGCTATCCGTGGTGGGGCATCAGGTTGGTTTTTATTATTTTCAGTAGGCTGAAAATTTGATTCGATATAAGTTGCTGTAATTCGTCAGCTGTCATCTCAGTGGTTTTGTTGTTTTGCCTTGTTAGTTGTTGTTTGTTCGGTCATTCACATCTGACATGAAAACAAACTGAACCATGGACTGAATTGACATGTAGACATTTACTGCTCAGGATTTTTTGTAATTTTCAACCAATCTGTTTTTAATTTAAAAAAAATCTGTTTAGGCGCTCGGCCTACATGGTAGCCTAGTAGGCTAACTTCTTTTATCATTGTGGTAAGCTGTACGGTTTGGATATTTAGGTACAAAAAGATACACAGATACAAAAGTAGCAAGACAGATCGCAAATATGCTGGTGTGTAGCGCTTTTAAGTAACGTCACATATAGCTTGCAAGTGACACCAACTTTGTCAATTAATACCAGCGTTTATTCTAGTCTGAATGTTTCAACAGGCTTTCATTGCGTCTCTTGGATCCGTGTCGTTCTTATAACTTTGCTCGGACCCATCATGACACTTTGAAGAACTCTTCAACAAAGAACCGATGTCGATATGGCATAAGGCGGATTGACTGTGAAGGTGTCCAATTAGTCGTACTTTAAAATTATTAAGTTCCCTTTAACACTGTGTAGGCTAACTATCATTTTCAGTAGGCCAGCTTTGATTTTATGACTTAAATTTACAAAAAATAAATGTTGTTATTCACGGGTTTCCATAATGATTCGCAATAAACTAACAAAAAATTGTCTAAGTAAGATATCCATTCAATCAACGACGTTCCAATCGGTGTGATTGTTCCACGTACCATACTTGGGCTACAGAAGAGGGCACCGCTGTCAATGCCCCCAGGTTGATGTTTTTCAACACGGACGGTTAATGATTGGCCATGTTCGATTACCAGAGGTGGGTATTCGCTATTATAGCGCGCTTCCGCTACGCCAGATCAAAAATAGCGTGTGCTCCCATTGCTTCGACGTGCTACTGTTGTGAGCTGACACTGGAAAACTGCATTCAGGCAGGGGATACGGGGCATGGAAGTAACTGCTAAATAGAAAACCGTTAATTGTCTTAATTATGTCTTTAAATAAAAAAAAAAATAAAAACTTGCATCAAGTATGTATCCTACCGTAAAATTTTCGTTTGCGCACTGATATTGACATGTTATTGGAATAGTGATCGACGAAGTATTTTTGTTTATTTGTGTAACTGGAACAGGTTGATTTGGGCAGCTATATGCCATAAAATATTGATTTACATGTATTTCAATCTGATTAATCCTTCTATGAAACTGACCATATCAACATTGTTCAGTTTTTTCAAAATTAATTTGCTTTATTCATGCAACTGCTAGCTTACATGTTAATTTTGCATTCACAAAATATGAAAATATTGGAATTAGGATGGTAAAAGTAGGGGATTGGTCACTTCAAAAGAAGGTGGACCACTGGAGAGTCTGTAACTGCAGCTTGAAGTCTTCCACCACATATTGCATACTCAGGTGCAGCGTATATGCCCTGTGAACAAAGTGTATATTGCCAAAATAAATCTATGGAAATACGTGATATCATGAATTTAAGGAAAAGCAAAGAAAAATTTTTGCATTTCTGCCAAATTTTAAATTTTGCAGTTACCCTCCAGCTGTCCATATCGCAAGAAAAATCAATGAAGTGGGTTCTTCCGGTATTCCACTGTCCTTAATTTGAATAATGAAACTGCCCCAATTGACATAATCCAATCGCCCCAAAACTAACATTTTTTATTAATTCGTTGCTCATGCAACTGGGACATGTTTCGAGCAGCTGCAACATTTGCAAATGTTTCAATCTGATTAATCCTTTTATGAAACTTTCCAAATCAACATTATTCATCAGTTGCCCAAAAAACAAATTTGTTTATTCATACAACTGCAACTGGTTGATTTGGACAATCACAAATTATGAAATTATTCGAATCAACTTAGTCCTTAAATGAAACTTCCCGAATTGACACAATTCAGTTTCCCACATGCTAACAAAATTTTATCAATGTTGTAAGGCACAAAATATGAAATTGTTTAAATCTGAATAATTCTTACATCAAACTGCTCAAATCTACTCTACAAGCCTGGCCAAATTAATAAGATTTAGGTGAATACCTTCTTTAGCAACTTAAAAGAAGCTGTTCTTTGAGAAAGCTTATATCACCGCAAAACATCTGGAACTTTGACGAGACTGGTATATTTACCGTCGTAAAATCCTTGCAGAAAAGAGAATGAAATAAGATAGGGCGCATTTCGTCAGCTGAACGAGGAGTGATGGTGGCAATGTGCTGTTGCATTAACGTGTAGACCAGTGGTTCTTAAACTTTTTGAGACACGCCTCCCTTTTACAATTCTAATAAAATTCGCGCCCCACCAAGTTTCAAAATCAAAAACATTAAGCAGAACAGCATTTCATTTCCAGGTAAGTAAATTCAATCCACAACACTATTCATTAGGCTGTCATTCATTACTACATGTGTGCTTCTCTCTGTTTTTGTTTTGGGTTTTGTGGCTGTGCTAACTACTGATATATAGCCTACTACATAATTTTTAATTCAGGCACGTTTTAAACCTTTCAAGGTTTTACCACCTTTTCCCATTCATTAACGTGCTGGTAGGTCTATATCGATTTTTGTAGTTAGTATCTTTTTCGTCCCTGACGCGTTAATGACAAAATATAAAATGATTAATGATTGATTGGATGTAACTCTTTTGGATATCAAATATTTAATTTGGGGATTAGTAGCAGATAATGCACATCTCAGATCAGCTTCACATTCAAGTTTGTTTCTAGATTTTGTCTTAATGTTAACGAGAGTACAAAAAACATTTTCGCACAACCAGGGCCTCCAAGAGCCCTGCCGGGCCCCGGTGCAGATGTTGCTGCCGGGCCCCCCAGCGCGACATGTCGCATGATATCTCACTAATCACAAGCAAAATTTGCGGTGCGCGTTAATCCACAAGGCCAATGCATACATGGTGTTCCGCACAGTGTTTTTATTTTAAAACCAGACCTGTTTAAAAAATAATACAAAGAATACATTAGGTTAAAGTATAAACACTCCACCATTTCACAAAGAATGCAGTATTGTACTGGTGTTTATGACTTTATATTCACAGATACACACTAGTTATACACAAAGATAAAAGGCTGTGGCTATAGTTACACTATGTAGTGTAAATATAGCCTCAATAGTGTTGCCAGATAAGGAATTCTGCCCAAATTTGAGGAAAAGTTTATAGCTGTTGAAAACAAAAACTTGTACGGTATCATATTTTGGAAATTTTTTTTAGTCCTGGGCAAAGATCAAAACCCTAACCTTATTCCTAACTCAAACCCTTACCTTAACCCTTCCTAACTTTAATCCTAACTCTGGCAACACCTGATTGTAACCATGGCAAAAAGTGGGTAAAAATATCCACTTTGAAGATAAAAATGGCAACACTATCCGGCATGGCTGACATACATATTAGAGATGCAGCGAACCCAAAATTTTTATCTGCACACCGCACCGCAACTGACTCATCTATCCGCGCACCGCACACCGCAATTTATCTGGAACTTTGACACTGCACCGCACCGCACACCGCAAATTACAAAATTTAAAAAAAATATTTTAACGAGTTATTGTTTAGAAAGTCAATTGTAGGAAAAAGCATCCATGGCATATAACTGGTAACCTAGTACCAATACAGTTGTGCACTAATTGGCCAGGCTAACCAGATCATATTCTCTTATCAGCAATGCATCTAAGTTCTAAGACATAATACAAACTAAGACAAATAGAATGTTCCTGGATCCAGTATCAGGACTTTTGAACACTTTTTGTAAGCAATAATGCAATTATAATGCCAGTGGCTATATGAACTACACACACAAGAGTAAAACTTATAGCCTGAACTCACTGGGCTAACTGATATAGTAAATAATGCGGTAGTTGCGCTAGGCCTATAGCCTGGTAACTGAGCTTATCAGCTAGGCTACTAACCAAAAACATTCGTACAGCTTCCCTGACAAGCAAGCCCTAAAACCCTGTCAACTGCAAGCCATTTGCAATTTGCATTTGCATAGCTTTCCATCTTAGGGTTTCCGAAGGGAAAAATAACTGATCCGTGTTTCCAATTTAAATTTGAAGTTTCATAGCTGATTCTTGAAAAGTTGAAAGTTTACGTTTACGAAAGTTTAATTTCTTGAAAGTTTACGTTTACGAAAAATTAATTTCTTGAAAGTTTACGCGGCAAGCGGCGCGGCTTTGTCATTTCAACCTTCCACGCGGCGCGGCACGCGGCGAAAAAGTCAAAAGCGGCCGCGTACGCGGCGCGGCGCGGCTTGCATCACTAATACATATGTAGCATTGCATATGTGTGCATACAGCTTTACATTAACATACCGTACAATATTATATCTGACCTTAAAATCAGCAGAGACTAGGAGACCAAACTTGGATGAATGCATTGCTATTGTTCATGACATTAAGAAATATATATATGATATATACCAACTTCATTTCAGGATCAATAGGCTGCTTCTTATTTTTACTCCTTTTCAATACCAGTATTTTTTACTATTTTCTGAACTCTTAAAATATCACACTAAACAAGATTATCTACAACTAAAATTGTACCAGTTCAACATGATTACACATAACTGTCACTGCTTGCTTGTGTCATAAATTGACAAGATGTCAGATAAATGCATGGAATACCTTCTGTGTAATGACTGTAACCTAACCTGATCAATCAATTGCTTATTAAAACATACCGTACACACCCAAATATTCACATTAAAACAGCACTGAACTTAAAACACTAACACTGAGATTAAAACATTGAAATAAACTGAAATATTCATTCACACTGCAATATTATATGGGTTTTCTGGAGTTTTTTAAAAAAGAATGCCCATGATGGGCCCAATCGAAATACGACACTAACATAAAAAATAATATTTCATGCAAAATCGACCTTGGCACGCAAATTTAAACATTTTTTCAGGCCCCCCTGAAAGTAAAAAATTGAAAATTCTGTGGTCGTAAAAAAGAGCATACCCATGAGGGGGCCCAATCAAAATACGAAACTAATATAATATGAAGTAAAAAACAATATTTAATGCAAAATCGACCTGAGCACGCAAATTTAAACATTTTGTCGGGCCCCTTGAACTCAACAAATTGAAAATTTTGTAGTTTTGAAAAAGGGCATACTCATGAGGGGGCCCAATCAAAATATGAAACTACCGGTAATATAAAAAACAATATTTTATGGAAAATCGACCTGAGCATGCAAATTTAAACATTTTGTCGGACCCTTTCAACTAAAAAAATTGAAAATTCTGTAGTTTTGAAAAAGGGCATACCTATGAGGGGGGCCCAATTGAAATATGACACTACCGCTAATATAAAAAACAATATTTTATGCAAAATCGACCTGAGCACGCAAATTTAAACATTTTGTCGGGCCCTTTGAATTCAAAAAATTGAAAATTCTGTAGTTTTGAAAAAGGGCATACCCATGAGGGGGCCCAATCGAAACACGAAACTAATATAAAAAACAATATTTTAT
The DNA here is from genome assembly GCF_918807975.1 of Aplidium turbinatum. Taxonomy (NCBI): domain Eukaryota; kingdom Metazoa; phylum Chordata; class Ascidiacea; order Aplousobranchia; family Polyclinidae; genus Aplidium; species Aplidium turbinatum. The sequence goes on along the minus strand of NC_137475.1, from coordinate 25,734,099 downwards.
GCAAAATCGACCTGAGCACGCAAATTTAAACATTTTGTGGGCCCCATGAACTCGAAAAATTGAAAATTTTGTAGTTTTGAAAAAGGGCATCTATAGGCTACCCATGAGGGGGCCCAATCGAAATACAAAACTAACATAAAAAACAATATTTTATGCAAAATCGACCTGAGCACGCAAATTTAAACATTTTGTCGGGCCCCTTGAACCCAAAAAATTAAAAAACACATGAGGGGGCCCAATCGACATACGAAACTAATATAAAAAACAATATTTTATGCAAAATTGTTGAAATCTATTTTAACGCGTGAATTTAGACATTTTGTCGGGCCCCCTTGAACTCACCGGGCCCCGGTGCAATGCACCGGTTGTCCCCCCCTCTTGTGGGCCCTGCGCACAACTAAGTGGATGAAAATGGAAGAAGTGTGCGTATAGCCACAGCACCCACACTCTTGTAAATGTGCACATATTTCTCCCAGAACTCTGTTAGTGGCATTGCTTCAAGGTTGTCCCTTGCAGTAGAATTTCATTTTAGCTTTAAGAATTCCTTTTGTAAATTGTTGGGAAGAATTTTCTTATTTAGACGAAAGGGATTCCTTGTCATGTGCCATTCTGGAAGTTCGGTGTCACCAAATTCTGGAAAATAGCGTTGAAATTCTTCTTTCCAAAACTGAACGTGGCACTCTACTTCGAACTAAAGCTCGCCCTTCAGTTCAATTTGGTTTTTCTCAAGGACAGTATCAAGATTGGAAAATGAAGCTGCGTTTCCCTTTTTGAACTCGACGATGCCACAGCCCCAGTTCTGCTATGAAAGCATGGATGGCATGTTTGATGCGATTAGTATGCTTGCCCTGCAGGAGCAGATTAAAATTATTAACGGCTTCGAAAATGTCCACGAGATAGACCAACTCGACGATGCCAAATTCCGAAAGACGCTTCTACAATTTCCGCCGACAGCGATTGGTGAAAGCACTCGCTACTTGCAATCTTCATTTTTTTTTAAAGCGTCTTTCTTGCATTGGAAAAAAAGTTAAAGGTTTACGTTGGTGGTCAAGATGACGCTGCAAACAAGTTGGTCTCAAACCGTTATTGCTCAGATTTTAAAAACATATGACGCATTGTGGTAGGCTACAACTTGGTCATTTACCGTGGCATCTATAAAGCCAAACTCCAGATAATTTTTGTCACACTTTCTATTTTTCCCCACTCATTTTATGTCAATAGAACTGATAAATTAAAAATAAACCTAAATCAATGCTTAAATTAAAAAAAATAGTTTACTCATGGTACTATTGTAGAGTTGGGGATACTGTTGTACTTCTAGCCTCTGTCACTTGTTGGTCAGTCGTTGTCATTATTATTACAACTAAAGCTCGAGGCTGCTGTGTCAGAAAATCGTTGTGTTGCGAGAGTTAAGGTGTCGCGCAAAAATTTAGCAACGTCTAAAACATCACAAAGAATGCGAGATGTGACAACAACACGCTCTACTAACACTGATGATGATGATGGCGTATGAGCGATCTTTCCAGGCTAGATTGGAGGGCAGGAAATCTTCAGCCACTCAGCAGTCTCGTCGTCCAGGACACTCAGACCATGCGCACCGTGTGGAGGCCGGTGGGTTAGGCAGTGGTGGATGACATGGTCTGCGGTCTGTTCCGTGGCACCACACTTGCATTCTGATGAAGGAGCCAGGCCCCACTTGTGCATGTCCGAACAAAAGCGGCCGACGCCAGTTCGAAGGCGGTTAAGTCTGACCCAGGCAAGCCTTGTGAGGGACATCCCTGGTGGGCGGGGATCGGCGTCGGGTATGAAGTCACGGAGCGTGGAGGTGTGATTTTGCCACTCCGTGTTCCACATGTGGTTCGTCCAGTGTGCCGCACTTAAACCAAGTTCTTCTGCGTTCTTAAGTAGTTGTTGTGCGGCAGGCACAAAGGGGCGTCTTGATTTCAGCCGCTGCTTTATATGTGGTGGTCGCCCGAATGTTGCATGGAGGAGATGGCCGGGGTCCAAAGCGCGGCGAGCGAGAGAAATCGTGGCTCCTTTACGGCGTAGCTCAGCGGGTTGGATGCCTGCTAAGATGGGTAGGCAGTCCGTTGGAGTGGGACGCAGGCATCCAGTCACAGTACGCAGTGCGTCGTTGATGGCGGTATCAATCTGGTGGGTACTAACACTGTGCCACTAACACAAAGTTCATTTTCAACAATCGACTGTCCAGCGTAGTTGTGAAGACATGTTTACTTTGTTTAGTCATAATTCATGCAGAGTTTTTCAATTTTTGCGCCCCCCTTTTGAGCCTCACGCGCCCCCCAGTTTAAGAACTACTGAACTAGAAGCTTCTTCCAGAAGCAACGCGCTAACCAACTGAGCTATCGGGGCAGATGAAGGGTGCTCCTTCAGGAAGCTTTGGTTTAGCCTATCCATCTGGATGACCAGTGAACTTTTTCTCAAAGCGTTGGGTCATTTTATTGAATTCATGAAGGTAAGCAAAACCAACCCTGGTGTGCCAGGCTACTAATGGATAACCACATCAGTCACCTTTTGTGGATGCAATTGACATGGCCAAAGAGAACGAGTTATGCGTGCTTACATTTCCGCCATAAGCTACAACCGCTTGATATTGATGTGTATGGGCCGTTCAAACACTACTAGTCTACACTATGCGATTCATGGATGACATCCAATCCAGGAAAACCATGCTCCATTTATGACGTTGCAAAATTGTCAGGCCAGGTTTTTCAAAAAGCATTTACTATCGAAAATATAACTTCTCCAGTCCAGCGACATTTACCCTTACAATCTTGACATCTTCACTGACAATGTGCTTCTACCTGCTGCTGTTATGGATATTTCTTTTCATGGGAATGCAGATGAAGATTCGTTCTCTGTTCCATCGACAGGTGGTCTGTCTGCATCTATAACACCTACAAGCCCAGCCATCTGAAACGAATTATGTGATGAAGTAATTCTCACCGCAATCACACCGTTTCCTAAAGCTAACGTTGCTCGAAAACGTTCCCATAAATAAGATGCAAGAGGGCAATACGGTAATTAGGCTACAAATATTCCAGAAAAAGAAACTAGTCTTTCCCGTCGCAAAAAGCTGCGGGTGAAACACCCAGAGCTGTATCTTCCAGCAGCTGAAAGTGATATATCTGTACACGTATCACCAGACACTGTAAGTGACGATGATGTGGAATCAGTGAAATCTCAGGAAACCCAATAGTTCAGGCCCTTAGGGGAATCTTTAGGCTAAACGTGTTACACGTTGTTTTTTTGCAGTTGATCAACCCAACTTTGATTTTAGTGGGTGCCGCAACTTTTTGGGTCACGTGATCACCCCCAAATCGGGGATTTCCCCAGAAATCACGTTTCAGCTCTTTTTACGTCATTTTTGTGCAATTACATATTTGATTTTTGTATATTTTAACTTAAAAAGCACATACAAATAAGTGAGACAAAATAAACACAAAATAATTTGATTGAACTGCAATGACGGTTTATTATTTGAGCACGATTGGCAGTTTCTAACATGGTCTTTAATTGCACTGTTTTTACTAAAATTAGCTAAATTCAAATGCTCTCCCACTCTCGTCACCAAATGTCGCGTGGTCATATCAATGTATGACGATCTCGCATCATGCGAGCAAGTGAACTTATACACGACGTTCGAACATAAGCGGAAAGGAGTTTCGGACTTTAACTGAAATAATAGCTCAAAGCTCAAATAATAAACCGTCATTGCAGTCTTTAAAAATTGTACGTAAGTGTTTGTCCAAATTCGAAACCAAAATTCATGAGGCATTGATCATCAAATCTTTAAACCCAGGGCTCAACAGACAATTATTTGCTTGCGGAGCTTCTTACCTTTTAACAGTTTTTTGATTGAATTATCACGTCATGTACTTTTCGCATTACTTTGTTTTGTGCCACTATCTCTTGTACTTCTGTCTTTCTTGCGTAATCTGCCTGAGTCCTTGTCTGAACAATCAATTAATTTTACCTCTGAAATACTTGACCCGTTGTGCTGTGTAATTTTCAGTTATCATTTTGTTTGAGCGAGGCAGTTTCTCAAATGTTTAGATTTGACCATGTTTTTGCTGTGATACTATATGATTCTTTAGCATTTCTTTTAATAATGTATTTTTTCTTATAGGCTTGAAAAGGGCTATATGACTAGCCGAAAACGTTCGCTTGTTGTTTTTTGTTTTTATAATGTTAAATGTAGTGTTGTTACTTCAAATTCAGGAACCAAAGGTAAGTTTATTCCGAAAAAAGCGATCAAATACTCTCATTATAAGTTTTGCAAATGCTTAAAATTTTACAATTGCAAGCAATAACAATAATTCCAGTACAGTATGACGCAATAACGACGTCATCAAGGGAATAACCAGAAGAGCAGCTACCAAGGGTGAATTTCCCTTTTGGTCATGCCACTTTAAAATTTAAAATAATATGTAGGCCTAATTATGATCTACAAATCAAATTAATACACGACCCCAGATGATGCAATGTCAGAGTCTTAACACTATTAATTCAAGATGAAAAAACTAGCGGTTTTCGATGTTAAATTCCTACCATACGTAATTTGATGTTAAAAAAATTCGTGTACGACAAGTTTTTTCAAGTTACAAGATAGAGTTTAGAAAGTTAAAAGCATTTCTTGAATGATCAGTGGTCACAGCGGTAAACCATAATCTCTTCGTGGGAAAATTGTAACATAAAGTTCCCGGATCCGTTCGTCTGTATGTAATGACCGAAAAGAAACACTCTTCAGGAAACGTCTATTCGAGAATTGTATTTCTGTAAAAAATAGCCCACGGCTGTCGAAATTGGGACGCAACACGGTACGCCACTAAAACTTGTCACTGCAATACAGATTACTTGGATAAAAGACGGAATTTTCGTCCAGCTGTCAAGCACTAAGCAAACAGTTAAATATGCGACCAACTTTCAAGCAACAACCTTACGAATGACTAGAATAATTTTACGACATCTCAAACTCACGTAAACAGTAACTGTGACGCAATAATGAAAGACATTGTCACGCAATTCAAACAGGTGTTCAAAGGTGGTGATGTAACGTTTCATCAGGTCTTACGAACGATGGTGCAATATTTGGACATTTTCTAGCAATTTCCATGACGTAAAATGCCAGCTAGGTTAAGTAGACCATAACAGTTTTTATATGACGTTTGATTTGGTGAATAATTGTCTGGAACAATCAGTGTGGATTGGAGATGAAACGTCAATGTGGATTGAAGATGAAACATCAGAAAGGATTGGATATTTTGTGGTCGAATTGCATGTTTCGTACTCGCATAAACAAAGACTTGTGCATTTTATGGATTTTTTCTTACAGGAACATCGAGAGCCACAAGTAGACTGACAAAACGGAACAAGCTGATTTGCATCATTATGTTTCCAACCCCAAGCTAAAGGAGAAGGTAGTTGCTGAACATTTATGAGACTTGATTTTGTATTTCAACTTGATGTATCGCTCGACGTTGGTGGCAGCTTTTCAATAGTGCAACCATTGGTAAACATCATATAACGGCATCCGTCTACATCCGTGGTAGTAGGACTATTGCCATAAAGAGCTATGACATACTTTTGTATGTCATTTATAGACAGTGGCGGCTCGTGACTTTTGGCCATGGGGGTGCTGTAAATGGTGATGTTGAATGTGACGTCATAAAGTGACAGGAACGGACGAGCGCCGAAGGCGCGAGCCTCCTAGGGGGGTCTGGGGGCATGCCTCCCCAGAAAATTTTGCACTTTTATATGCTCTAAAATGCCATTTCTGGTGTTTTCAGGACAAAAAATAAAAATTTTAAGCAGTTGAAAATGTGGATTTTTAGAACTTTGAAACAAAAAAATTGTTTTTTCTTAAAACGAAAAACCTGACTTGGCGATTATACAGTAATACTTGCACATAATCTTGCCTGAAAGCAGATAATCAAAACCATGATTGATTTGAAGGTAGGTGGAAAGTTCAACTACTGCTCCCATGGACAGAATGCAAGCTGTGAATGTCTCGTTCGAAAGCCCAGCCATTCCACAAACACGCCATTCTTCAAAATTTTTGTTTCCTCCTTCATAAAAAAGCAACCCGACATGATTTTTCATGGCTGATGCTCATCATCGGTGTATGAGCAGATCTTTCCAGGCTAGATTGGAGGGCAGGAAATCACCAGCCACTCAACAGTCTCGTCGTCCAGGACATGGCTGATGCTTAATAGCATGAACACTGTGATCTCTTTCTTTCTCTCCTGAAAAAATTACCAAAATTTAATATATCTGCACTATACTGCATATCTGCACTATACTGCTTGTGTCTTTGACCTCCACAGACTGTACATACCTTTAAAGCAAGTTTTAAAAGACATTACTTTCCAAACGTTGGTGATAAAATTGATGTATGGAGCAGTTTCTGAAAATGCTGAACAAGCTGTGCTGTGATGTTCCAAGCCAATTCATTGAAAACACCTGCATCTGCATGCCAAAAAATAACTGGTCAGTGGTCACATAAAAATACTAGTAAAGCATTGACAGCAACAGGCAAAAATTTGTCTTCTGTAACTGCAATATCAGGTCAAGAAAAACAATAATAAAACAGCAAAAATCGTAATTCAGTCTCTATTAATCGACAAATTTTAAACATGTAAAATAGCCTACCTGTAATGCATTTTTCAAACTTCAGGTTTGATGTTTCCACTACGTTTAATGCATTTCATTAAAAGGTATTTTCCCCATGAAAAGATGTATAAAAAATTATGCATGGGCTATATAGTGCTGTTTGTGTTTTCAAGATAATGGTAAAAGTAGCAACAATAAATATGGACTTATCAAACAAAATAGGAGAGTTTTGGAGCGGAAAACCCAGAAAGGCATAACGCAGCCGCATCAATGAGGTCTGGTCGTGAAAATTCAAAGCATCAGCGTTTGGGTACAGATATACTCTCCCACTCAGCTCGGTATGATGTCAAACTTTTATGATCGCGTAAGTGCCAATGCCAACTCCATTAAATCTTTGACGTAACCTTTGGAAAAAATAACCGTTATAACAATCTCATAGTGCAAAGACGTACGTTGAATGAAACAAAATATTATCGGTAATAATATTAAAATGCAGGTAGGGCACCGGGAAAGCTCAGAGCCAAGTTTTTCATTTGGGAACTCAGAAACATTTTGAAGGCTTATTTGCTGTATACCAATCCATACTTTAAGCTACTATTTCAAAGTAAATGAAATTCGATTTCATGCAACAATCTCTTATTGAAGGTCCGGATACTTGAATTCAACATAAACTTACCTCGAAAACTTCTCCTCACTTTGTTGATCACATATGCTGGCACAGGTACACGAATTGAACGGCCAAGGTGACCCTGACCCCACACTCACCGCACAAACTGCCGATAAGCTGCGTGCCTATAACGCCTGCATACATGAACGTTGTTACTATTTGAATTACATCAACAATCGTGAAGATTTTACAGTGAGCAACCGTAACATGGTATAGCAACTCAGCATGCCGATTTTTGACCATGGCGTTAACAAAAGTAATCAAACTCAGTTACATACCTTTGTTGCTGTCCATGCTCTGCTACCGTTCTGTTGTAATGCTGCATATATGCCAAGTAAATAATCACCTCTTCTGTAATAAAAATACTATAAATATAGTTGTGGTTATCCACGACGTGCAAATTGCACATATATATATAGAATTTTTCGTTTTCGCCTAATTTCGGCAAGGGAAGGTTTTGGTGTTCCCTCTAAGCCTAAGGTTTTAACTCTTCAGATGTAGTCTGCAGAGCTTAAAATTCCAATAAGCACGTGTCTCAACATATTTACATATGAATGTTGTAGATTTTGTACTACCGTTTGGCAGAAATACGCTGTTTCACAATAATTCTATTTCACAAACCAACGAATGTGCACTTTATAAACTTTTTGTACAGAAAATTAGTGTTAAACATTCCTTACTTTTTGAAGCTTTTTTTGGGCTCAATTATAGCTTGGCATCCTTTTGACAGTGAAACACTAAAATCCGATGTGTCATATTGTGTTGCTACATCACAAGTCACTTTGGCTGCACAAGTCACTTTGGTTTGATCTGGCATTATGGATTTGATGTTTCATACGGTATGCAGTTTAAAGATTCATAGCCTATTCACTGTTGGCATATACCGGTAGTTCAGTTTATTTTTCATCATTAACGTGTCTGGAATGAAAATGGTTGTGAAAGCTACAATATAGACCTAACATCAATACGGTATACCAACATGCCAATAAACAGGAAAAGGTAACCAGTTAATGCTATGCATAGGTCTATCTATAGCCTACTGAGAAATGTTAAAGAAAATAAATGTAGCCTATGCTGTAAGCATCTGTTCTTAGTCCAACATCATAATTGTCTAAAACACTGACGTCTAGGTCTAACTCTACAAAAATACTTAATTTACATTAGTCTAACTCTAAACAGCTCAAAAAGCAACTGCAAGTTAGTGAGGGAGAACCAGTGCTTCCACTTTCAAATTTTTAATTTCCCTAAATTTAGTGTACAGTTTGCTTAAATTTCCCTAAATCAAACCTTGAAATTCCCTAAAAATTTCCCTAAAATAAAAGAACAAATATGTGTTGAAAAAAGCATAAAAAAACCAGGTTTCTATATGTAGCGACAGATAAAAAAACAACGAATGATAGATGCACATGAGAATTTGATAAGCACACAAAAAATGGCAAAAAATGAAACAACAAAAGAATCTCGCTCAATCAACAGAAATTTTTAAAATTATCCAATTGTTTCAGGATCTGCTACTGCCACAATTATGCATTTACAATATACACAATTACAAACCAGCCAAAATTTTGTTCTGAGTTCTCTTGCTTCTTCATACTGTGTGAGCCATTTAATATCAATTCATTGATATTACAGAGAGAAAACTTTAATTTGTCTGTTGCGAGAGTAGTACGGTACAATCATATACAATATGAATAAGATAGCACCATAGCAATCTAGATACCACAACAGACAGGAAGCAACAAAAGAAATCAGTCATCAAGTCAGCTTCCCTGTTTTTAATGTGACAAATGTCAAGCATCGGCAAATTACGTTTTGTTATTTTGTTAGTTTCCCTTTTGTTACTTTGCTGTTCACTACATGTTTGTGCCAGCAATGAAAAATAAAATTGAAAAGAAATTAAAAATATAACAAGTTTTCTAAACTTCTTATTTTAAGGGCATTTTTAAAAATGAATTTTGATGTCAGAGAAGACTCCACCAAATAAAAAGTTACAACAAAATACAAGTGATACTTAAACAAACACGTTTTCAAAAATGGGCTGCCTAAAACACAATTTGAACTTTTGAAGGCACTTCGCAGCAGCCAGCTTCGATAAATTCTATACCGTAGCGAATCAGTGCAAGGCCATTTAACCCTTAAACGCCTATGTGGGTCTCTAGTGACCCGAGCTGTCTTTACTTCCCCCATATCTCTTGGGACGTCTAGCCATATTCTGTGTGACTTCCAGTATTCTCAAAGCATTTATTCTTTTCCCATTTTACATTTATAATTTTAAAAATATTCCACCGGTAAAATAGTTACTGCTGTTTTAGAAGAAAAAACTTATAGGGTCTCTAGAGACCCATGTTAGGTAAAAGTGCAACTTTTTTTGAATAACAGTTTATTTTGCCAGCAGTAACTCTTTAAAGTAGGCTACCACAAACATTAAACTTAATTCGTATAATAAATAAACCATAAAGCAACTTTCTATCTTTTCAATTATTGGTGAAAGTTTTGTATAGTTGAAAATAGGCGAGAAATTCCCGTTGAATTTGCAACAAGAAAGACGAAAAGGGTTGGATCAAGCTTGTTTGGTTTTAGTGACAGGCAAACGTTAGTATCGTATGTGCCAAGGAAAAACAAAGTTGCAGTTTTACTATCAACTATGCATAATGATAGCCAGAGCCGGATTTAGCTGATGAGGGGCCCGGGGCACTTTTAGATCGGGGGGTCCCACGCAAAACAAAACACCTCTACGTCTACAGTAGCATTAATCCAGCACTGCACTGCACAGCATTTCGAAGAAACTTCAAAGGCTGAAAGAAAAAAAAAAATAATAACATAAAATCGCATTTTTTCCACGTAGGGGGGGCCTTCAAAAGTCGGGGGTCCCGGGGCACCTGCACCCTCTGCCCCCCCTAAATCCGGGCTTGATGATAGCAAAGTTGATGCAGATAAAGGTTTACCTGACATGATACAAGACTATAATGCTACTAAAGCAGCTGTTGACAAAGTTGACCAACTTTGTCACAACTACAGTGTGCAGAAAAGGACAAATCGCTGACCACTTGCCTACTTCTACAACTGCCTCAATATTGCGGGTATCAATAGCATGGTGGTCTTCCGAGCTAAATTTCCAGGAAGGGAAAAAGAAGCAAGTCATCGACGCCGAATATTTCTGGCAAACTTAGGTATGAGTTTGCTTCATCCATGGCTACAAAGTCGAGTGCAAGTAAAACAGCTTCCAAGAGCTGCTAAACTATCGCTGCAAAAATGTGGATACAAAATTGACATCGACTCTTCTCAATCATCAGCTACACATGGGGGTGGAAAGCGTAAAAGACGGCGGTGCCACATCTGTCCATCTTCTCTGGATCGTAAAAGACTTCATGTGTGCGAGGAATGTAATAAGCCGTGTTGTATCGATCACCTACAAGTCACGGTTTTATGCACCTATTGTGCAGCATGATTCTTGTGCTTAGCGTCATCATGGCTATACTACCACATTAGAGCACCTAGTAGCTTAGTAGAAAATTGCAATTAATTGCTTTTCTTTCACTAACTTTAGCATTTGTTGAGTTTTGAAGTTATAAGTTATAATATTTAAAGTTACATTATTTCAATTCTTTTCTGTTGTTAACAGTTTGCAGTGTTTGTTTGTTTTTTTTGTTTTGTTTGTTTATCTTTATCCTGCATTGCGGGAAAGCGGACTTGAGCGCTATGCATCGGTGTACGCCTTCCGACATACACCTGACCCACGCTGCAGCCGACAGCAATGTCTGATTTTCCGGTTGTCTACTCTACTTATGACTTAAATTTGGTACTACCCATTACTCGAAATCGATCACTGGGTAGAGGCAATTATCGTAAAGTTTCTTGCCCAGAGAAACAACAGCAAGTGCGGGTGGCTGGAGTCGAACATGCAGGCTCTCGACTGCGAGCCCAACGCGCTAACCACTTTAAATTCGGTTACTTTTACACAAAAAAAAATGTTGCATTTGCAATTATTGCAAATTTTGAAAATTGAATGAGGCTGTTCACCAGGCATTAAATTAAATAATAGGAGATGTTCTACTGGTGCAAATTGAGCTAAACTATCACAAGATGTAGCCTATACAGTGACAATTTGCTTTTATAGTTGAATTTTCATTTTGCGTGTTTAGTTGGTTTCAACAACATGGTCCTGTGTTTTGCCATGCTAGACAGGTAGTCACTACCTGGTCTAGCCCCTGAAGAAGTCAGTCGTGTCTGATTGACGAAACGTCGGAATAAAAGCAAATTGTCACTGTATACATCTTGTGATAGTTTAGCTCAATTTGCACCAGTAGAACATCTCCTATTATTGCAAATTTTGTTAGTTTTTTTCGAAGTAGTATGCTTTGGAGTGTATAATAGTGAAATTGCAACACAGTGATTTGTTTCATAACCATATTTAAGAAAGATGTACAAATTGAAAGATAAAGCAATACCCTTTAACAGGCCGGGTCATTTGAGACCCAGATAGGTAATAATGGTTGGTGAAACACATAGGCGTTTAAGGGTTAAAGTTTCAACTTTGTTGACTCCTAGCCTGAAAATTTCCTGCGAAATTCCAGTGTTTCAAAATAAAATTGAAAAACCTAAATTTAAAGCTTCTTTTTTTAAATTACCAGCCAAATTCTAATTTATAAAAAAAAATTGATTTCGTTTTGTAAAATTTAAATTTCCCTAAATATTTCCCTAAAACAAGCAATTCCCTAAAAATTTCCCTACAGCCAAAAATTTACTCCAAATTTCCCTAATTTAGGAAAATTTCCCTAAAAGTGGAAACGCTGGGGAGAACACACATTTAGCTGCCTGACTAGCTTCGACTGACAGGGTTGCCAATAGTAATACCACTGGCTTACAGTCCAGTAGTTTCTGTCGTAAGAGAAATTTCAAGACTACAACATGGCAACTCTGGTACTGCAAAAAACGCAGTCCCTCTCCCAGCCAAAATCGTCACTTATGAGAAATTCGCGCATGCGCAATACCGCACAAACTAGCCGAAACTGGGACTGCAGTACCAGAGTTGCCGTACCAGAATTTGTTTAATGCGGTGATTTGTGCTATTGTTTTCTAGATATGACAATAGGTTTGAGAAGATTTTCAAGAAATACACATATATTAGGTTCTTCAATAAAGGTTAGGTTATACATTAAGTTATATTTGTAACAAGTGGAATTACGCTAGGGGGTGCTGCAGTACCGCAGCACCTTCTGACGAGCCGCCACTGTTTATAGAACTAGGTGAGCTTGAGAAATTCAGAGAGTTAAATAAGCCACACATTGCGGTAAGATTAAGCATCCAACAATCCCAAGCCTTTTTTTCCAAAGACGAAATAGTATCACAGATTGTGATAACATAAAACAAAGGTTAAGAAGCGCAAATCATCGGAGATTGAGGTGAAGATGAAACAATATCATGGATTGGAATGAAGCGAGTTTTTTCTCCAACTCCAAATTCAACCCATAGTTTACAGATTTCTAACTTGTCAAAACACGAAATTGCAATAATTACCACATCAGTATCTACTGTTTTGACTATGGCATCGGATTTTCCATGTTTCACATGGAGAAACATACGGGTGTCTGCCTCTTCGTGATCACATGGGGAAACCTCAGACATGTCCAATGTTTGATTGTTAAGAGCTGTATCTAACGATGTTACAACAATCGTAAACAAGTTTGGATCGACTGAAGTTATCACAGCTTGTTGAACCAGTTGATATAACGCAGTTTTGTTGCTGTCATTTCCCAAAAACTCAGACCAGTTGAGAGGAAGACGAGTAGGCTATTACTTGTGACAGCCACGTAACATTCAGACCCTGTTTCTTGCAGAAGATAAGCCTCAAATAGCTACTGCCATCACAGAACATGCCAGCAGTGTGATGTCAGACGATTATGAAGTAGTGAAAGAATCTGCCTCGAAAACCGGTCACTACGTCCTTGATGGAGGGTTCTTGTTGCATCGAGTGCCATGGAAACTGGAGACAGTTATGGGTCTATTGCACAGTCGTATGCAGATTTTACCATTCGTCATTATCGCTTAGCAACGGTGGTCTTTGATGGATATGGTGTTCCGTCTATCAAAGACAATAGGGTACCCATCAAAGACGCGGCATGAACGTCCACCCGGTTGTTCACTTTACTGTAGACACCAAGTTCATTGGAAAGAAGGAGCAGTTCTTGCCTCGAGCTTCCAACAAGGAAGGATTAATTTCTGCTCAACTGAGGAATAGAAGCTGCAATGTGATGACCGCTCCAGGTGATGCAGATGTTGACATCGTCAAGACGGCAGATGGACAGCCCTCATCGACATAGTACGACTTTAATTGGTGAAGACACGGACCTTTTAATATTGATACTACGCTATGCTGACACTGACCCAGACATTAAAGACCTCTACTTCCGCTCCGAAAAGGCTTACGCAACCAAGATACACGACATCAACAAACTTAAAGCAATCATCGGACCAGACATAATTATGCTTACAGCTCCTCTTCATTCACCGGTTGTGATTCAACGTCAAGGATATTTGGTATCGGGAAGTAGACGCTTTCAAGAAACTAGTGAAAAGTCAACCATTAATCAAAGAATGTGCAAATTGCTTTATTCTCCCAAATCAGACAGACCACATCATTAAGGATCTTGGAAACAAAGCTATGACCGTTATGTTTGGCAACGATGGCAGTAGTAACCTAGAAACACAGCGATACAATACATTGGTCAAGAAAATTAAAACAGCCAAATCCTTTGTTCACCCTGAACATTTTCCACCTACATCATCCTTTACCAAATTCCACTGCCTCAGAGTTTACTACCAGATTATGGTCAGGATGGGTAGGCTACTGACGATGGTATGGATGCTCTAGACTGGGGATGGAAAGTAGACAATAATCAGATGGTTCCAATCATGACGGACATGAAAGCTGCCCCGGACAACCTACTGAAAATGATCACTGCAATTGCGAATCGTGTTCACCTCACTGTAGTTGCCGGAGATATGTGCTACCATACCATGCTGGATGTGGACCATGCCGAACTGGTTCATGTGTCTATATAGCAATCACGTAATTACAGACGATGACATCGAGAGTGACAGCGATGAGCATTAGTAATACTTGATCCATTTGCTTTCTTTACGCTGATTATGTCAAGAGTCTACATGACCACATCGTATGAGCTCTTTATGCCTGCTCAGTTAACCCAAATATATATAGAAATTTACTGGGTTTATTAATAAACAATACATTGTTATTGTACATTTTTAATTGTTTTGGCAGCCATATTGAATTTATAGGCTATCAGATGAATTAACAATTCTGAGAATGGTTTCATTGACTTTACAGGGTATAAAAACCTAGATATAGACACCAAAACTACATGTTTTAGTCATAGGATGACCGAGTTATGGTCAATTTACTGTTATTTTAATGGTTTGGCGGCCATCTTGGATGGCCATATTGAATTTATAGGCTATCAGATAATTCAACAATTCTGAGAATAGTCTCATTGACTTCACAGGGTATAAAAACCTAGATATAGACACCAAAACTACATGTTTTGGTCATTATGATGACCAAGTTATGGTCAATTTACTGTTTTGTTCAATGGTTTGGCGGCCATCTTGGAAGCTATCTTGAAAATAACCACTTTCCGGAAGTTGGATTCCTTAAGATTTTGAATATTTTAGTACTGACACTCAATACTAATCAAATCAGTTGAAAAACCATTGGTAACTTATTGTAACCAAAAAAGTAACATCAACAACAAACAAGCGACTACAATAAGAAAAAAACAAGCAAAAAATTAATACATGACGTCACAATGACGTCATTAATAACATAATTTTGTGTGATTTTTATCTCGTGTATTTTGTAGTGGCAGTCAGTCCAAATGTAAAAAAATAACGTATCTAATTGCATAAAAATGCCGTGAAAAGAGCTCAAAATTGACTTGGGGGGAATCCCCGATTTGGGGGTGATTACGTGACCCAAAAAGTTGCGGCACTCACTAAAATTGAAGTTAGATTCATCAAATACAAAAAAACAACGTGTAACACGTTTAGCCTAAAGATGCTCATTTTTGCCCCTAAGGGCCTGAACTACAACTCTTATAAAGCACAAGATGGAAGTTGGAGATTTTGCTGTCATTAAATTTTTTTCACCAGAGGGAGAACATAGAAATTTTATCTGAAAAATCTGTGTCGTGCCTGATGAAGATGGTGACTTCCAGGTAAATTTTGTGAAGCGATCACAGATCAAAGTGCAAGAAGAGAGCCTAAAAATGACGTGACTCAGAACTGCAATCTTCGTTTCGAAGTAGCCACTGCTAGATATTGTGATCGTGAAGATCACACATTTTTGTCCATCTCTGAGTATAGGGGCAACCTATATTAAAAATTCAGAGATTGAAGTAAACTGCACCCGCTGAGGCTGGGTTTGCCGAAGCCCAATCCTAAGTTTTTCGACGAGCGTCTGAATCGGGGCCCTTCTAGCTTTAAGTCCTATCTACTCTTTGTAGCACAGACGACCGTCTCGACTGGCAGTGATGGGCATTATCGGCGATAAATTTTTATCGCCTATCGTTCAATTATTTTTTCAGTTATCGCCAAAGGCAATATTTGATTATCGCCGATAAAAGCATCCAACTGGTATCTGAAGGTATAATTATAAGCAGGGCGGTTAACTCAGTAGTTTGATTCTGGATCAAGAGGTTGAAGATTCGATACCCACTGCCGCTGTTGCGATTCTATTCATGCATAACTTACAAAAAGTTTTGTCCCTTTACAGTATATTATGTTCGATTTTTCGTCATGTTGATGAAAACAGTTCGTGCTGCATGGGATGGGGCAGCGCTAATCAAGAAAAAAAAGTTATCGTTATCGGACATTATCGGCGATAATTTTATCGTTTATCGTTATCGCTTAACTGAAAAATGAGTTATCGCGCCCAACACTGGTCATCAGACATTGCACAAACACGCAAGTTACAGATTCCTTGCTAGTAAGAGTAGTCTAGCTAGTTGACCATGGTTAAATACTGATAGGCTATAACAAAGTTTACGGCCTTTACTGCAGCGTCCGCAACACCCTTTAGGCTAAGACTAAAAGGCTGCCCACCTTTGCGGACAGTATCTACAATATGCTATAGTAATAACCCATCACGTAGTGCTGTAAAGCTCGGATATAATAAGCAATATAAATCACAACTAATTTAACGCTTGACGTTCTTGTTCACTTGTTGATGAGAACAATTTCACAAAGCTAGTTTGGAATAATGTAGTGACAAGAACATGGAGACCAAAGAAAACATTGGATAAACTGACAAAAAAAAAATGAGAGAGAAGAGGAGGAGTTGCTGCAGACAACTGGTCGACTATGATGTTTCGGGATGAAAATCAGTTTTTTTTTGAAGCAATATGGAGAGAGAGACGTTCTTGTTCTCCATTATGAGATATTTATCGACAACTTCGGATGAAAAGTCCACGTACAACGACATGTCAGTCGAGTTACTTAAAATGCGAACGATAGTATTTTGACTCTCAAAGCTAATGTAGAAATGCAATCCTATTCAACCAGCCAGCAGAGGCTACCCTTGCAGCAATAATTGAACTAGCTTTTGCTTGCTCGGTTGCGCCCAGTGTCAAATTCCAATGTCTTAAAACATGTCATTTAATTTGTTCGATTGTCGACGTTTCCATCAGCAACAGCAATCCTCAACGCGTTATCCTTCATTTCTTTAATTATTTTTGGTTTCATTTTTGTGATATCATAATGACGACATATGTCGTATTGTAGATCGCTTCTTTGACGGTTTACCCTGAAAAACATGAAAATTCCAATGAAACAGTAAATGATAAAAACGCTGCAAGTATTCCAGGTGATTGTTACTTTGAGTCTGTCTGAACGCTTGTTGGTATTGTAAAGGTTTGCAAAGTTTAAATAAAAATCTGTCACATCAATATCTGAACGTCAAACTGTTTTTCGCTTTGAAGGGCCATATTATTCAGTTAGGCTAGTATACAGTACACACTAGGGCAGCGGTTTCTAAGGTCACTCTTTGCTGAAGTCGTTTCTGGTTCAGTGTTGCAACTTTGTTTTGTGTCATAATTGTGCAACTTATTGAGATTCATCAACAGGCATAACTTAGCAACAACACTACATTTAACATTAAAAAAACAATAAGCTAACGTTTTCGGCTAGTCATACAGCCCTTTTCAAGCCTATAAGAAAGTATTTTTAAAAGAAATACTACAGAATCATACACTATCACAGTAAAAATGTGGTCAAATCTAAACATTTTAGAAACTTGCTTAGTTAACTAGCTCAAACAAAATGATAACTGAAAAATTATGCAGCACAACGGGTCAAGTATTAGAGAGGTAAAATTAATTAATTGTTCAGAAAAGGACTCAAGCAGATTAAGCAAGATGAACAGAAGCACAACACGAGATAATGGCACAAACAAACACAAAGACATGTTGTGCTTTTGGCCATGTCTAGAACATAACAGGTTGGAATTTGATTGCTATGTTTTGTTTTATTTTATTTCCAAATACTATAGTCAAATTGGTAAATGCGCGGTCGGACAGTTTTTACGATAATGCGCGGTCCATTAATTTAGAGTATCAAAACAAGTATTTACCGGCGATTCAATTCGATAATATCAAACCTCCATCTTTACACTCTGACTACAAAAAATAATTATGTCTACATCACGTGAAAGTTAAGAGTAATCAAGCATTGATTTTAACGACTAATTTTCGCGCAAAATCAACTTTACGACCGGTTTTGCGAACTTTGATCTTCCGCTTTGCAAGGCAACTTGATAGAGTTACTTTGCGCTTTAGTCCAAAGTAGAGTGGTTTCACTTTAACCTGAATGAGAAAATTTTTACTTTCTGGCTTTCTTTCCCAATTAAAATCATTATTCAGCGCATTCGAAAAGGTTTTCCAGAATTTCGTTATTGCGCGGTGACGCGCATTTTTGTGGTGTACAACTTTACCTCGGTTCCTACTTTTTCTGCGCTATTCTCTTAAATACCGGCGCGCGTATTCTTGCTCCTCGGTCGATGAGTTGGAATTACGCAATTCATTATGACGCAACCCAAGGCTTTGATTTATCACATGGCTCAGTTAAATAGGCGAAAACAGAAAACACTAAAAAAGAAGAGGTTGTGATTTTCTTTTTAAAAGGTCAGAACGAGCTTAAGAAAATATAGTTTAACAATAACCATTAATTACGCTATATGTTATATTCTTATATAAATAACGTATTTGTTGAAAAGTTTTAAAGGTTATCGCTCATTTGTACCGCACTTTTTGGTAAATTAACTGCTATCGCAAATAAAGATTTTTAATAGAAATAAGGATGTCTGGTTGACTCCAAGACTCATAGTCTCTTCGCAGATCCCCGTTGCTTGGAATTCTTACTATTATTGCAGTATTTTTGTTTACTTTCAAAACAAAACTTCGTTCCTAAACTTTTCATTAAATTTTCCTATAAGGGAACGTTCAAATATTACGTAACGCCTTCGAGGGGGAGGGGGGGGGGTTTATGCAAAGCGTTACGTTAGCGTCACATCGGGGGGGAGGGGGTTCAAGCAAAACGTTACGTAATGCTTTGGAGTACGGAATGGTAGTTTTTTGTGCTGAATTTGTAGTGAAAAAGCGTTATATGGGGGAGGAGGGGATTGAAAAAAGCGTTACGCTGGCGTTACATGGGGGAGGGGGGGTCAAAAATTCGGAAAAAAAGCGTTACGTAATATTTGAACGTTCCCTAATTCAACTGATGATCCACTGGGATGCACGGTGTGACAAAACATTTTAAATAAAGTAAACAATATCACACCAAATCAGAAGAATCGGTTTATTTAAATACAGAGCTTTCGCCACACAAGTGTGGCTTCATCAGTATAAACTGCAACAATAATAAAGAATGATATACTATTAAGATGATTATAAAATTTAATGAAAGTGTTAAAAAAGTAGATAATATAGTAAAAGAATAGAAAAGATCAAATATTATACATAACTATAAGACTTTAGGTCAATACACTAGATAATAATCAACATGTAAAAATTCAAATCTATTAAAATTGTAATTGAAGAGAACTTTTAACTATAAAACTAGTTTCTACGTATTATAGCTTCTATCATTTGTCTGACTTGCCTGACTTCTAACGATGACATAGCCTACACTATTTATTATCGTGATAGCAAGGAATAAAAACAAATTGAACCGCTAATTCAAACAGAACTAAATTCAAAGAATGTCGAGATGCAAACAAACTGAACCGCTAATTTAAACAGAACTAAATTCTAAGAATGTTGAGATGCAATGACATTGGCATAGCAACGATAGGTTAAAAGTAAAAATGCATTTCAATAATGATGTCATAATGAAAATTTTATATTAGAAATGAATTAAAAATGAACAAGGGAGTAGTAAAGAAAAAAACGTATTGAAATGTTTAAATCAATTAGTGAAAGAAAAGAACATCTAAAACGAGGGAATTAGGAAAATAGACAAAACAAGAAGGTCTAAAAAGTAGTTAGTAAAAAAGATCGTCAGTAACAGAGTGATAAGATTGTTTATTCTCTAATGTTTATCCCAGTAGGTTCTTGTGAGTGAAGTGTTTTAATCCAAAATTGTTCTTTAGTTTTTCTATATTCACACGTTTTGTTAAGTTTGTCAATGGCAAAGGCGTGAAAATCAACAGTGGTATGATTTTGTTTGTTGAAATGTAAAGCTACAGCTGTGTTTTTATTGTTCTTGATGTCTCGTAAGCGTTCACTAATTCTGATTTTAAATTTGCGTCCAGTTTCTCCAACGTATTGTTGGAAACATTTTTGGCAAGTAATTAAATAAATGATGTTAGAAGAATCACAATTAACTGACTGAAAAATAGTAAACTGTTTATTTGTAACACTACTGGAAAAGTTTTCGCAAGGGTTAGAATGAGCACAAGTGGAACAACTTTTTCTGTTACAATGGGTGAAACCAGGTGGGGTCAAGGTGGAATGTAAGGGTTTAAGGTTAGTTTTGACTAGAAGATCACGAAGAGTAGGGCATCTTTTGTAAGCAGGAAGTGGAGGATTCGGAAATAAAGTTTTCAAATTTTCATCAATTTTTAAAATGTAATCAAATTTATTAAATACTTTTTTGATGTTAGGAAGTGAGGGATGATATGTGGTGACGAATGGTATACGTTTAGAGTTAGTGGTTTTTATTAGACTTTGTTGCTCAAGAAGACTTTCACGATTCATTGCTTTAGCTTTATTAATGGCATCAGTTATGATTTTAGTTTTGTAATTTCGTGTTTTGAGATGAATGCTTAAAATTTGGGTGTGTTTATCAAAAAATTGAGTTGTCAAGCATATTCTGCGAAGGCGTAGTGCTAAACTGTATGGAATTTTTGTTTACTGTTTGTACTTACAACGAAATAATCCAATCAACAATGAAGTAACGGTGATAAAACGTTTGTGTTAAAGAAACGTATTTTTTTTTGCAAAACTAGACGTAAGTCACTGGTTTTATCATGGCCCGAGCATTTGCAAATGCGTGAGCGCATTAGGTCAACGCGTGACGCGCATTCATCTATAGTGCGCGAATGCGCGAGTAATAGCGTTAATTACCGTGACGCGAAACCACAAGTCGCAGGTTTGCGAGTTTTTGCATGATTTAGAGCAGTAGGCTACTAGACGAATATAACTGAACAAAAACAAGACGAATTTTCCGCTTATTAAAGGCATACTAAATGAAATGTTCAAACGGGAATTAAGCATTAAAATGCGTAAACTGAACAATGAACATTCAAGAATACATTTCAAAAAAATTACCGAAAAAAATTTGTTTTCAATGGCACTGGCAAGGCCCAAAGTCCAATGTTTCATTTATTTTTCAAAATGACCAAAAAGTGGAAACACTGCTCGAGAATACGTCACTATCGACAGCAATAACAAAAGCCACGTTACCACATCTGATGTTTTGAGCAAACTGTCTGATGTTTCGATGTTGGAATCTGATGTTTTGATGTACATACATACATAGCCTACAGTTAAATCGTAACATCTATTGCTCGATCAGCTGATTGCTAGTCTATAGTGACGTAGACTGTACAGTCGCACGCTTCACTGCTCACGCCCATTCCCGTTTTAAATGTTCCGACAAAAGCACGCGCGGACTACTGATCAGACCGCAATGGGGCAAAATTTAATGAAAATCGTTTTATGGTAGCATGTTAAACACAAAGAACGTGCACAATCGCCAAGTCAGGTTTTTCCTTTAGTATCCCTTTAAGTGATCTACCGGTATTCTAGAATAAAGTTTATAAAAACCTCCGCGCATTTGCCTGTTTGACTTATATAATGTTTGTACAAAAAATAAGCTTTAGTTTAGAAAGGTGTTATATTGTGCACAATTTGCTGACATTCAGTCACAAATAAACTGAGGATATTGTGTATTTTCACTCACCTTTCAAAAGCTACCAGTTCTTCCTCTAAGAAATATTCTTCAAAGAATGCATTATAAGGACGCGGCCAAGTCTTATGGTAGTTATATGACCATCTCGGCTCCTCCCTCAGTTTTATTTTATCCTGTTTGGAGAATGCAGCAAGTTAGCAACTAAAGAGTCACACATGAAAAAGCAAACAGTCATAAGGTCACCTTTCCCATGAGCAATGTTATTCCAAGTGAACGATGAACTACTTGAATACAACACAAATTAATCAGCTGTCGTGTAACTAGTTGATAACATGTTGATAACTTATTTTCACAAACCACACTAACACCACTTATTGCCTCGGGATGTGATAGCTACATACGTCTAACATGTTCAGTTGTTCACTGTGGCAAAGATATATGTGATATAGGTATTAACATTTCACGAATAATTTTGTTTTGTTTAGATGAATTAAGATATTTTCCTGAAGAGGGCAGAAAGTTTTGCCGAAAACGTTTGAAATTATGTATCTATTTCATTTCTGTATTAATTTTGAATTATGCAATTCAATGTTATTAAGTTGTTATCGATTGTCTGTCTATGGTTTTTAAAAAGTACCTCTCTACCAAAGCTATACTATGGTTATATATGTGTCAAATATATTTTCTATTTCTTGTTCAAGGAAAAATAACGTTTGAATATATCTTTCAGCTTGTGAAATCTTAGAAATGAGATTTGGATTATTTCGGCTGGTTCATGCGTGCAAGTGAAACAAACGCAATGCAAAAATGAGACAATGTGTACTGTGTAGCGTAACAATGTGGATGTCACAAAGAAGTATGTAGATTGTAGAGTGAATAGCTGATTTTTAACAGCATAGATTTACAATAGATCACATGGATGATCTTGATGTCAGATAGAGTTGTAGAAAAAATTGACGACTTATAGTTTGAATATCTTTGCAGTTTAAAGCTGTGGGGATGTTCGAGTAAGCACGGAACCCAATTGCTAAATAGTAATCTGGACTAGGTTAGTGATATCTAGCCAGTTGCCTGTTTTTGTTTGTTTATTATCGGCGGGATGGTGCAGCGGATAAGGTGTTGGCTTTCTTATACCAATAATGTTAATACTAAGAATAATAATACAGCGTTGGCTTTCTAATACAGGCCTCGAAATTCACGGCGGACACGTCCGCCGTCACAGCATGTGATGTCCGCGGGAAGTACCACCTAGATCGGTCATATTTGTCCGCCGAGAAATAACACAGGAACTAGCGATACAAATCGTCATAGCACAAACAATTTTTGCGAGAATGTAATTTCCCACGCATTCTAGCACGCATCTAGAAAATGTTAATATTGTATCGCATCCCTTAGTTTCAATTCAAACAGGAAAAGTTTCGATTTTTACGTTGCTTCGATTGATGACATTGAATCAGCGTAACATAGGTGGATTCTTCGCCAAGAATCGATGGGAGTACGGGTACTTCTACACTATTCACGCACAACTTAGTTTAAGTCTTACGTCACAATGTCTGGCTATGATCTCCGAGTAATATTGATAAGGCAAGGTTGGTTACAAAATTTGTTAAGCTTTGATATTACTGTAAGAAAGAAAAGGCCGAGGGAAAATTCTCTTTCGTTAACATGACGCGCAAAAATAAACCTAAAGAATAAAGCCTAGTGAAACTTTGCACAGCAGAAAATAGTAGCGTTCGTGTAGATGTTTTCCGACTCGTGCCCAAAGCATTGTGACGCAAGAAGCCACAGGACCTCGTTTCGTGGAAGTTAATCAGTTATGCGGGTATCAAGCAGCTACAGGGCGCTTTGACTCTTCCAGCGCACGTCGTTGGTCTGATGAAAGCCTTTCAGAGTGACTTCACTGCAATTTTAACAAGCTTTCTAAACCGTAGCTATAGTTCTCAAATGGTGAAGAATTATCAAGATAAAGTGATTAAGCATGACGATCGACTCTAAAACTGGTGTGTCCGCCGTGAGACTTAATTTGTCCGCCGAGATAGCTGCTCAAACCGGACACGTTTGTCCGCCGTCAACAAAAACGAATTTCGAGGCCTGTAATACATGGTTCGACACCCGGCTTAAGCTGGTTGTTAATAAACACCGCTCACCTCTACCCAGGGTAGAGTAAATTGGGTGAACGAAAGAAAGGAGCTGGCCACCCAACTCTTGTTATTAGTGCTGAAGGCAAAGAGGGTTGAGAACCTTATCTCTTTATTTTCCGAACTTCAATAACTGAGTGTGGGACCACCTTTACTTTATATTTGCGCGCACGCAAATTAAGGGAGTGATTAATGCGATGCAAACTATGCTTGAATAATTTCATTAAAAGTTTGGCCTTTCCTTATGCTTTTAGGGCCAGACTCACTGGCGGTCGTAAGTAGAAAAAAAGCAACTGATGCGGCTGCCGAAGCAGGGGCGTAGAAAGTAGGGTGCTCAAGGGGCTGCCGCCCCCCTAGACCTAATTCAGCCCCCTTGGAATTTTTAAGAATTGTTTCAAGGAGCGTGGAAACGGCAATACATCGAAGCCCTTGATTGATTTGGTTCAAGCTGAGCTTGATCGAAGATTCAACCAGGCGGATCCCGCTTATACCAGCAAACAGAGAGAAGGCCCTTCTGAAATGTGCAAACGGTGAGGAAAGATCTGATACTGAGATCAGCTTACCCGATGCCATCAGAAAAGATCTCGTAAAAACGGAACTTACCTTGCTCAGCAATGTTGTAAGTGGAAAAACCGCAAACTCCATTCAAAAAGTTGCTGAGATACTATCGCAACTAAACCCTCCAACACAACATATTTTCAAATCAAAGAAACGCGACAATTCGTGGAGCTCTGCATTTGCCTCTCAGTTTCAGCTGCATCATCCGAACGTACTTTTTCTGCTCTAAGACGCCTGAAAACGTAGTTGAGAAACTCAATGACACAAAAAAGACTTACTCATCTTGCGTTGATGCATGTCCACCAAAACATTTTGGACACTGTCGATGACACAGTTCATAGAGAAAACACTTGAGCGAAAATCAATCTTCAGAAGAGTGTGAGAACTCATTTCCACAAACTGTCGTTTTCATATCACTTTCTGATTTGTTCGTTTTAACTTCCTGAACAGCTGCTTTGTTGTTGTCGTTCTTCATTTTTTTCAATGTTAGTTTTTGGCGTCGTTTTTTTTTACACAGAAGGGGACCGAATGAAGGGGGATCTGGGGGGCAAAGCCCCCCAGAATCTGACAATACTTCAGCCCCCTAGAGAAAAATAGTTCTTGCGCCACTGTGCCGAAGTGAAAAGATTGTGCTAAATTGCACCCCTGAACTAGATGATCACCTCCATCAATAATTGCAAATGCTTTTTACTATAATCAGACGTATTTTTACGTTGAACTTTAATTGTTTCTTACCACAGTATCGTGTAATGTGTTTTTTTTATATAGCGCTGTGTCCATCGCAGATATGCGTTGCTCCTCAGAGCTTTACCAAGCAATTATTGCACCTGCAGAGAGGCGATACCGAGTACATTATTATCCAATCATGATCATTCTTTAAGTGAGAAATCAAACAGATATTTGAGTTTATAAAACAATTAATACCATTTGAAGTTTTGCCAAATGTTTCGCAAATTTTTCCAAGTTTTTGATAAATACAAAACATTGGAGATGTAATTGCACCTTTTGCTCCCGCTCTCATATTTTAGCGCTATATTAAAGCACAGTCGTTTGCTTTCGGTACAGGCTGAAACAAAGTTTTACGTAAATTGAGGGATGCATTGAATTACGAAGTATGTGGAATGAAGATGAGCAAAAATATACAAAGGAGTATTGGATCGTCCATCAAGGTTGCTTAAAGGGCGGGGAAATCCAAATTCACTTTTTGCGAGTTTTTTGTTTCAGCGTGATGTCATTGTGTACAACATGCGTTTTAGCAAAAAAAAAATCCAAATTTTGTTTCCTTCGTCTCGCTAAGGCCGCTTTTGTTTGATACCCGTTTGCGAGGTCTCGCGCGCATCAAGCTGTGATTCTGTTCGCTGTGACGTCACAAGATACATATAGTTGTGGCCAAAACTTTAAGACCAGACTTGATTTATGACGATTTTTGCATTACTTCAAAATACTGCATCATATATTGTTTCAGTTGCATCATCTTTATGCATCATCTTATATCTGATGCAGTATTTTGAAGTAATGCAAAAATCGTCATAAATCAAGTCTGGTCTTAAACTTTTGGCCACAACTATATGTACTGTACCTTGTGACGTCACAACGAACAGAATCACAGCTTGATGCGCAACGAGACCTCGCAAACGGGTATCAAACAAAAGCGGCCCTAGCGAGACGAGGGCAACAAAATTTGGATATTTTTATTGCTAAAACGCATGTTGTACACAATGACATCACGCTGAAACAAAAAACTCGCAAAGTTAATTTGGGTTTCCCCGCCCTTTAAGGAGACTTTCAAATTTAGGAAGCTCGTATTGTAAGTCTCCCTACCCTTTTCTAAAACTTCCTTTAACGCACAACTTTTTGAAGCTTATTTGTTTTTCTTTTTAAAGGATTAAAAATAGTTCTTCACAAACACCAAACAATATCAACACCAAAAGATCTCAGCCATCAGGACGGCATTAACAAAAAACTGGAGTGATTGAAAGTAAACAGTGAAACAATACTGTCTCTACCTTTGAGAAGGCGCCTTCCCGCAGGTAAAGCGCTAATGAATTAAGTTACGCGTGCGCAGAAACAATTAAGCAAATGAGCCTCGAGAACAAGTATTTAATAACTTAAGTTTTTGTTACGTATTCCATACTGTTTCACAGAAAAAGCAGTGCTGTACAAATACACACACAGACAGTGCCAGCACAACTAACCTTGAAGATGGGCAGCTCTTCAGTGGTTGGTAGTGGGGCCTCTGGCGACATCTTTGGATCAATGGTGCAGATAGATTGGTCTGCAGCGTCTCGCAGATACCGTAAATCCGTGTCTATCCATTTTTCTAGTCGTAAAACCTGTGGAGAAATGTACAAAAAAAATATATATATATAGGGTATAATCATTATATAAAACAACTCAACGTCCCACCTCAGGAACCTTCCTGGCGACCAAAGTCAAGACACCCCTTTGTACCAGCTGTCGCTGAATTATTACAACCCGACACTAAACTCTATGGTTTTATACTTCACCTAGTGGCATGCCACCCTGGTATGGACCTGCCCTGACTGACTTGGGTTAAGCTTGACAGAGTTCAAACAGGAATTAGCCACTTCCATTCGAATACGAACAAGTGGGGTTTGGCTCCCTCATCGGCCTGTAAATGTGGCGCAAAGGAACAAGCTGCTGACCATGTCATTCTTGAATGTCCTATTTACAAGGCACCAAATGGAATGCATGGTACAGCAGCACTAGACGAAGCTACACTCACCTGGCTTTTCATCACCTGCCCTGAAATTTGAACAATCCTGTCTCATACGAAAGAAGATTTATTTTACAAAAAATTGGTAAAAATACTAAAGTTGCTAAAAACATGACCCCTGTTAAAATGACATCGGTAAACGTTCTTTTAATTTCATGCATTCAACAGATGCTACCATAACCCATGACATGCTTGAAGATGAACAAAAAAATTACCTAGTCAAACTAACATAAATTTCTCAGGCTAGTGGTAAGGCTAAGAAGTTTAAAAATATGTAATTGTTAAGCATTAGAACTTTAGAAAGAAACATTGCAGATACCTCATACTTCTTAATCAACGGAGAAAACAAATGATATATGACTTCCATTCCCTCTCCATTAATTACATTTCGAAGGAGAAACTTGCATCCCAACCCAAAGCCATCTCGATATAAACACCTCCCGGCAAATCTGTTTAAGAAGCGTAGAAGATATGGTGATAACTGAAAAGGTGATTTAATTCTTTCAACACCTAAAAAAGCGAAAGTAGATCTTTCTGCGAGCCAGTTAAGCAGTTTGACACCTCACCAGTCACATACATACTGCACTGGGAACATATTAATAAAACAAAACAATAAAGATGCAAAAGCGTTAAAATGGGGAAAGGCATTTTTTAATTTAAATTAAAAGGCCTGTAGATGTACCTCATTGATTTTCCAGGTGCATACTGATCAGCAACAGTCACTGCTAATATACTTCCAGGATAGAATTCTGGTATGTTAGTGGCCTTGCGACGTCTGAGACAGTCCATCCTTTCCAGTCGATAAGAAAGCTTATTGCGATGCCATTCCGGTCTAATCGGAGGAGGGATGTATTCAGAACTAAACAAGAATGGATCTTCTCGTCCCTAAATTAAAAGCACAGTTTGTAGCTATGCCTAATAGGGACAAGGTAAACAGAAAAAAGAAAAGTCACATACAATAAGTTAACCAGTGAGTTAACACAGTATTTTGGAACACCAGTCATTGTAATTAAAGCAGCTGAGACTGTAAATTAGCTAAGTCATCTTTCGCATGCAGTTGAAGTGTTCTATTGCATAATGAAAAAATAGCTGACAAGCTTGTAGTTTTAAGAATTTGGTAATTATATTGATTCACAATATCACATTTAATATAGGCCTGTCCTAAGGTGGATATATTAAGGACTCATTACCATCCACCCTAAGAATGCCTTTATATGGTTTGGTAATATAATTAAGAAAAAAAGAATCGTGGTCCTTGGTGGTAATTTGAATGAACATGTTAAAAAAGAGGTGATGTTATGACAGAGTGCATAGTGTAAAGTAACTTTAATATTTATTATAAACATATAAAATTGAATAACGTCAATGGGTTTAACACATATACCAGTATTTTTTACTCATGCAAAAACTTTCAACTGTTTGTAACACATCATTGTGTCATCAGGAATAACCTAACAATTACATCTATAATACATAGAAACAACATTTAAGTGACAATTACCATAGACGATCAATTTGACTACTGTATGCAAATTTTTTTGTCCTAACTGAATGCTTTTTACTGAAGTTCAATCACACAGAAATATGACACCACTGCTTCTTCTACCACTACAAACTATAAAGAATTGATGAAGTCAATTAGATATCAATGGGAAACTGGTTGCTGAACAGAATCAACCAATTCTTATGTCCTATGCATTATATTACTGGGAATCAACATATTACGGTTCGGTGGTTTGGGCGTCTGCCTCTAAATTTGTAGGCATTGTTTGGATACCCGGTCGCCGGTCGGGTCCTACCATTACCAAAAACTTAAAAAAAATGGTAGGCTACTAAATCTTATTCCTGCTTGGCACTCAGCAATGGATTTGGGTAATAATGTATTCAGTTGCGCATCTATATGGCTGCATTGACACTGCCTGCATTTTAAAGCGCTGAGAAGCAAGGCATTCTGCGACGGACGCAGTACTAAAAAAACAAGCATGATTATTATTATATGTTTCAACGAAAATGACTAGGGTTGGTGATAAACATAAAACACAATTAGTGATGTTCCTGAAACGATACCTGGATAAGATAATTTAAATGTAGACATTCCTTGCAAAGATTTGTGACTGACTCAAGTCCAGCTAAGTTAATAAAGAAACATTGATTTAAATAAAACTCAAGGATTTCAAACAAGTCTTTAAGGTAGCCTGCTACAGTACAGAAAGCAGTATACCTCAACTATTGTAGATTTAGTATCAGTGCTATCAATGGATGGTCGTTCAGGAGCAATAAAGGTACCACTTCTTCTACAGCAAACATAAGATTGTAGTAGCCCTGAAACAAATTACAAACATGGTAAATAACCCTTTAATTTCAATCAATTTATTTTCATGAAACACATGCGGTTGGTGGGCCAAGTTAACTTGGACAGCGATAATACTGAAAGACTGTTGAGAGTGAAGTTTATTGAAATTGAACCCTTGTAACCATGAAAAGTGGAGATCAGATGTCCAATTTATTGTGCGTGCAGCTAGGCAGCCATCTGGAATGGGCATATGAGTGAAGAACTGCCCTGCAAAACTTGCATGTTAAAATGACCCACTTGGCTCCGCTCAAATGCACACCCCGGCACTTGAACCATGGTTGCGTAATTTAGCTATTTTTTTTGTTCACAATCGGTCTTAAATAAATGAGCTTATCAAAGCTTAACAGAATGAGCTATCAAAGCTCACTTTTCTAACATTTTTTAAACACTTTTTGATTTTGTAATTGCACATGCTGTGTGTTACTGTGAAGCATGAAAAAGTATGTGGCCACAGTTACTAACTCATCCGTTAGACTACATGGTATTAATTTAACATTGAGTCGCGATCTTGTCTGGAATATCTGTTATGACTTTTGGAAATACAGTAGAATTCGCCTATAACGGCACCTCTAGGAGATTGCAAAAACTGACGTTATTGACGAACTACCGCAAACTATTCTAAAACTGTCTTTTGATTAAAGAAAGAGGTGTATAATCCAGTCAGGTTTACTAGTGTGTACCACCAAACTGACAAAAGTCACGCAGAAAACACAGTAAACAAAGAAATTGTTTTTAAAAAAAAGCCTACAGCGAAAGGTACAGGAAATTTGTGCAATACAGCTCGTTACATACAGTAGTAGAGAAGTTCATTGTTTATTAGCAAAAAAGACATTGATCTTCAGCTGTTTCGGTTTTGACACGGATTTCTCTACCACATAGCATTCAGCTTTTGTTAAATAATGTAGGATTTGCTCGCTATCGTCGTGACTGTTGCTTTGAGTTGTTTAAAGGTCAGCTGTAGGGCTTCTTTTTACACGTGATAGTTTTTCACGCCGGAAAAAAGTTAATTCAGTTAATTAAAGTCCCTGCTGCAAACGACGTACTAGTAAAATAAAGGGAAGACATTTTCCAAGCAGCAGCGCTAACTGAATTAAAAGACTGACCGTTTGTGGTGAAGGTGATGGCTTAAAGTGACGTTGTAAACGAACAAAAGACGTCTGGGGACCAATAAAGGGTGCTGTTACATGCAAATTGACGTTATGATATAAGCGATGCTCAAGTTGTCAACCTCCTAGTGATGAGCCCTGGTAATTGATTCTTGCAATCAAGCGAATGATAACAAATCGAGACAGCAATTGTAGCTCCCAGAGCTCCATGCCTGGGAGTGACCTTGGATCGGCAACTCACGTATAAAAAACACTGTGACTCAGTTCGTACCAAAGCATCAGCAAGAAACAACCTTCTCAGATGTCTAGTTGGGTCGACTTGGGGATCCAAAACCCCAACACTGCGCACTAGTGCCCTAGCGCTTGTGTACAGTGCTGCCGAATATGCTTCTCCAGTCTGGTGCTGCAGCACACGCCACACATGCAGGAAAAGTAGATATCGCCCTTAATGACACCGTGCGCATAATAACTAGATGCCTGTGTCCAACTCCTACAGACTTACTACCAGTGCTTTCAGGCATCGCCTCGCCAAAACTACGCAGAGAGAATTCTACCATACGGCTCGCATTAAAGGCAGAGGTCAATGATTGCTATCTCCTCCACAATGTAGTCCTTGATGCACAACAGCTCACACGTCAACGCCTGCCTTCCAGGTGCCCTTTTTCTCGACACATTGTGGCGCTTTATGAAGGTCACTTCGACCAGATGAAGTCATGGAGAGACCGCTGGGAAACCATCTCACGGCCCAACCAGTTCCAAGTCACACCAGACACTACGGTACCACCTGGCTCAGGCCTGCCAAGAAAAGAATGGGTCACTCTGAATCGCCTCCGTACTGGTGTTGGTCGCTTCAAGCACAATATGTTTACCTGAGGATTGTGTGACTCACCAGCCTGTATTTGTGGTGACTGTCAAACAGCACAGCACATCATAAATCACTGTCCAGTGTTTCGACCTGAAGAACATGTGAATCTCATAGACCCTGATATGAAGACACTGCTCTGATTGCAACAATTGGGAGATGTTACCTGAATTGCTGCCTCATAAGCAAGAAGAAGCGATGCTGTTGTAGCCAAACTACATTGTACGTAAAAGATAGGAATTCTGCCGGGACCGAGCCAAATGTGATGTAATAGGCGAATTGACGTTATAAACGAAGCCGTTATAGACGAATTCTACTGTATGTAGTCTAACGAATGAGATGTAACTGCGGCCACACACTTTTTCATGCTTCACAGTAACACACAGCATAACTTTTTGTATAGTTTAAAAAGACAAAGTGAAAAACATACCTGCATAATTGGAATACACTGGCCGACAAGCAGATATCAGCTTTAGAGGTTTCATAATCAGGTAGCTTATACCTACTCACTTTAAAACATTAAGCAAACCGCAGAAATCTTGATAATACTTTTTCTTAATTGTATCTCTTCGTTTGTACAACACAAAAATAAAACACAATGAAAAGGCCATATCAATGGTCGCAAAACATTTTTGAATACAGGTAATTTCCGAAAAATTAAATTTTAAAAGCACTTGTGACAGGGGTGTTTTGAGACAGAGGAGGCCCCATCAACACCTAGCTGTGTTGTTATAGGCTAGAAATGATAAACCACTGCTCTGAAAGTCATAAACAAGGTTACCATATTGGCGTTTTTAATATTAAACTTGAGAAATTTGGCGTTTATAGATGAGTTTGGCTATTTTTGGCTTAGTACCCTTAAATACCCATTACCAGGCAATGCCGAGTTTTTCAGGTATTGTTGAACATCTTCATTCAGGGGTTATCAGGCATTCTCAAGCATTTTCAGCAGCAGGCATTGTTGAACATTTTGAGCAAAATTATCAGACATTGTTGAGAATCAAATAAATTGAAGCAGTGTACCAGCAATTTTCTGGTACAACCCTTCATTTTCTTTGAATATTAATATTTACATGTGTCAATATTTTGGATCTATTTCAGATGATTGTTATGTCCTTGCTTAGTGACAAATTCCTGTCTTTTTCTCAAGCTTTTATTTTTAACAAATTTCATTCATTGCTTAGCAGTCACAACTTTTCTCAAAAAAACACACTTCTAATTGGCGGTAAAATTTTGTTTCACTGGAGACCGAAATTAAAAATTAAATCAATTCTCATTGGCTTATTAAAATCACTCTTAGAAACCATCATCTCAAAACTTCAAAACAACTTTCTACTTTCATTTTACTATGCTGAAGAGATCGGAAGAAGCATTTTAATAATGTATTTTTAAACATTATTTAAAAAAAAAATAAAGAGTCAAAAGTCATTGAAATTTTACTTTGTGTAGAGCTACATGTTCTTGTGAGGTTACTGTTATTTTTATATTCAATTGTTGAGAATGCCTGATGTTGAGATGTTCAATCTGAAAAACTTAATATATAATGCCTGACAACCCCTGAAAAGGCTCGACAATGCCTAAAAATGTTTGAGAATGCCTGACAACCCCGGAAATAGTGTTGGGCGATATATCGAATTTTCGATACGATATCTTTTCAATATCGATATTTATTTCAATATCGTTCGATAACTCGTAACTGCAAACCCCTACAAAAACGTTGCCGAAGCCAAACGGCAAAAGTTGAAGTTGCCTCGGCAATTGCTGTGAACGTTTATTACGAAAAAAATTGTACCAAACATGGAAAACGAGAAGCGAAAAATATGCTAGAGCAGTCTATCACGACCGCACTGTTTGATTTGTTGTGATGTAATAATACCAAAAGTAGCGATAAAGCGAGCAACGCGATACGCACGCTGTTACGGTAATTCACGTTGAATAACTCACGGGAAGGAAAAGTAAGTTAATTTTGGGTTGATTCAACGTTCGAGTCAGCATAAATCGATTTAATTTTCCCGGCTGGTTATAGTGGTTATATTGCGTAACAACAATGCCCAATAAGAAATTTACGTTTGTTTTACATTAATTCGACATCTAGCGACGTTGAATTATCATAAAATAACGTTAATGCTCAACCAAGTACCAGTAACAAATTAATCGCTCCCTGCGAGAAGATTGCCTCGATTTAGGTATGCACTAACATAATTTCGGCACAGTTGGGATACTGCGAGCAACACAAAGTCTGTTTGATGAAGAACTAGATGTCAGAATCGGAATCATCAGATGCTGTATCGGAGGATAAGGTTGTCGTGTCATCACTGGAATCGGACACATCAAGAGGCTCATCGCTTGGCTGTAAATCTACACTGTCCTTGCCGTTCGCAATGAAGCGTCCACGTTTGGCCGCTTTTGTGCTTTGATACCCATCCACACGCCTCTTTCGCAGAGCTCCATCAGGGTGTTGACTAAGAAGCAAATCTATGGCTGTGGCATAACGACTGAGAGGAATGTCTAACCCTAACCTTACAAGCGCTTTTGTAGCCTCGGCATTTTTATTGCCGACCATTCATGCATCTGCGTCGGCAATTGCCTACACTAATTTCGAAGACTAAGAAACTCTTTTCTTAATTAGTACAAAAATATCGAAAAGTATCGAAATATCGAGTATTTTTTCAAATATCGTATCGTTTTTTTTTTCAATATCGCCCAACACTACCCGGAAAGTGTTCAACAACGCCGAAA
Organism: Aplidium turbinatum; assembly: GCF_918807975.1. Lineage (NCBI taxonomy): Eukaryota > Metazoa > Chordata > Ascidiacea > Aplousobranchia > Polyclinidae > Aplidium > Aplidium turbinatum. Next base: position 25,699,882 of record NC_137475.1, on the reverse strand, counting down.
AACTATTGAAAATGTTTGCCAATTATGCGTGACAACCCCTAAAGATGTTCGACAACGCCTGACTACCTTAGACAATGCCTGACAACTTCTGAAATGCTTACGAATGCGAGAAAATGCTTGCGAATTCCTGATAACCCTTGAAGATGTTCAACAACGCCTAAAAACGGGTACCACTAAATACTGTACCCATTGTCAGGCATTGTCGGGCATTGTCAGGCATTGTCAGGCATTGTCGGGCATTGTCGGGCATTGTCAGGCATTGTCAGGCATTGTCGGCTTTTCGGGGGGTTGTGGAGCATTTCTAGGGGTTGTCGAGCATATTCAGGGGTTGTCAGGCATTGTAGAGTAGCTATACTTTCAGACATTGTCTATAATTTAAAGACATTGTCTAGGATTTCCAGGCATTGTCGATCATTATCAGTGGTTGACACACTTTTTAGTCATTATAGAACATTTTCAGGCATTGTCGAACATTTTCAGGGGTTGTCAGGCATTGTAGAATAGCTACTTTCAGGCATTGTTGATAATTTCCAGGCATTGTCTAGGATTTCCAGGCATTGTCGGTGGTTGACAGGTTGGGTAGTCATTATGGAACATTTTCAGGCATTGTCGAACATTTATTTTCAGGGGTTGTCGAGCATTATCAGGGGTTGTCAGCCATTGTAGAGTAGCTACTTTCAGGCATTATCGGTAATTTCAAGGCATTGTCTAGGATTTCCAGGCATTGTCGATCATTATCAATGGTTGACAGGCTTATTATGCATTGTCGGAAATTTTCAAGCATTGTCGAACATATTCAGGGGTTGTCGAGCATTTTCAAGTGTCAGGGGTTCTCAGGGGGTACGTCTAAATTCCCATTGTCATGCATTGTCAGGCATTGTCAGGCATTGTCGGGCATTGTCAGCTATTGTCGACTTTTTGGGGGGTTGTGGAGCATTTTCAGGGGTTGTCAAGCATTTCTAGGGGTTGTCAGGCATTGCAGAGTAGCTACTTTCAGGCATTGTCTATAATTTAATGGCATTGTCTAGGATTTCCAGGCATTGTCGATCATTATCAGTGGTTGACAGATTTTTTAGTCATTATCGAACATTTTCAGGCATTGTCGAACATTTTCAGAGGATGTCAAGCATTTTCAGGACCTGAAAGTAGCTACTCTACAATGCCTGACAACCCCTGCAAATGCTCGACAACCCCTGAAAATGTTCGACAATGCCCGAAAATGTCCTATAATGACTAAAAAATCTATCAACCACTGATATAATGATCGACAATGCCTGAAAGTAGCTACTCTACAATGGCTGACAACCCCTGAAAATGCTCGACAACCCCTGAATATGTTCGAAAATCCCTGAAAATGTTCGACAATGCCTAACAAGCCTGTCAATCACTGATAATGATGGACAAGGCCTGGAAATCCTAGACAATGCCTGAAAATTGTCGACAAAGCCTGAAAGTAGCTACTCTACAATGCCTGACAACCCCTGAAAATGCTCGACAACCCCTGAAAATGTTCGACAACGCCTGAAAATGTTATACAATGACTAACAAACTTGTCAATTACCGGTACTGATAATGATCGACAATGCCTGGAAATCCTAGACAATGCCTTTAAATTCTAGACAATGCCTGGAAATTATCAACAATGCCTGAAAATAGCTACTCTACAATGGCTGACAACCCTTGAAAATGTTCGACAACCCCTGAAAATGTTCGACAATGCCTGAAAATGTTCTATAATGACTAAAAAATCTATCAACCACTGATAATGATCGACAATGCCTTTAAATTATAGACAATGCCTGAAAGTAGCTACTCTACAATGCCTGACAACCCCTGAAAATGTTCGACAACCCCTGAATATGTTCGACAATGTCTGAAAATGTTATACAATAACTAACAAACCTGTCAACCACTGATAATGATCGACAATGCCTGGAAATCTTAGACAATGCCTGGAAAGTATCAACAATGCCTCAAAGTAGCTACTCTACAATGCCTGACAACCCCTGAAAATGTTCGACAACCCCTGAAAATGTTCGACAATCCCTGAAAACGTTCGAAAATGCCTGAAAATGTTATACAATGACTAACAAACTTGTCAACCACTGATAATGATCGACAATGCCTGGAAGTCCTAGACAAGGCCTGGAAATCCTAGACAATGCCTTTAAATTATAGACAATGCCTGAAAGTAGCTACTCTACAATGCCTGACAACCCCTGAAAATGCTCGACAACCCCTGAAAATGTTCGACAATGCCTGAAAATGTTCTATAATGCCCAACAAACCTGTCAACCACTGATAATGATCGACAATGCCTGGTAATTCTAGACAATGCCTGGAAATTTCCAACAATGCCTGAAGGTAGCTACTCTACAATGCCTGACAGCCCCTGAAAATGCATGACAACCCCTAGAAATGATCCACAACTCCCCAAAATGCTCCACAACCCTCGAAAAAGCCGACAATGCCCGACAATGCCTGACAATGCCTGACAATGCCCGACAATGCCCGACAATGGGTATTTAGAGGTACCGCTTGAATATAGGCTACGATATATTTTTTACTGATGTTTAGTGTAGTTATTATTTGACTTACATAACTGAAAGTGAACTCAGTCATGTTCGGAAACTTGAATAATAATTTATTGAAAAAGCATTCGTCGACGCAATCCTGGACTAACAACAAATAAATGCCGAACACGCCCAATAAAAAAACCATATATTTTTCTGTTCAATATAACATTTTGTGTGAAAAGCATTGCAGGTTTAAGCAGCTTCACTCACTGAAGCCATGACATATTTTTCTGTTCAATATATACAACATTTTGTGTGAAAAGCATTGCCGGATAAAACAGCTTCACTCACTGAAGGCATGACTAACAACAAATAAATGTTCGCGCATTAACAAAACAACATATTTTTCTGTTCAATATAACATTTTGTGTGAAAAGCATTGCCCTACCTGCCAAGCTGATACAATTTGCAGACTTTACTAGGAATAGCACCTAAATGAACGGGCGTCACAGTGCTCCGCACTTAAATATCCAGACGCCACAGTGAGCGTTAGTGTTCGACAACCCCTGAAAATGTTCGACAATGCCTGAAAATTTTCGATAATGACTAAAAAATCTGTCAACCACTGATAATGATCGACAATGCCTGGAAATCCTAGACAATGCCATTAAATTATAGACAATGCCTGAAAGTAGCTACTCTACAATGCCTGACAACCCCTAGAAATGCTTGACAACCCCTGAAAATGCTCCACAACCCCCCAAAAAGTCGACAATAGCTGACAATGCCTGACAATGCCTGACAATGCATGACAATGGGAATTTAGACGTAACCCCTGAGAACCCCTGACACTTGAAAATGCTCGACAACCCCTGAATATGTTCGACAATGCTTGAAAATTTCCGACAATGCATAATAAGCCTGTCAACCATTGATAATGATCGACAATGCCTGGAAATCCTAGACAATGCCTTGAAATTACCGATAATGCCTGAAAGTAGCTACTCTACAATGGCTGACAACCCCTGATAATGCTCGACAACCCCTGAAAATAAATGTTCGACAATGCCTGAAAATGTTCCATAATGACTACCCAACCTGTCAACCACCGACAATGCCTGGAAATCCTAGACAATGCCTGGAAATTATCAACAATGCCTGAAAGTAGCTATTCTACAATGCCTGACAACCCCTGAAAATGTTCGACAATGCCTGAAAATGTTCTATAATGACTACAAAGTGTGTCAACCACTGATAATGATCGACAATGCCTGGAAATCCTAGACAATGCCTTTAAATTATAGACAATGTCTGAAAGTATAGCTACTCTGCAATGCCTGACAACCCCTGAATATGCTCGACAACCCCTAGAAATGCTCCACAACCCCCCGAAAAGCCGACAATGCCTGACAATGCCTGACAATGTCCGACAATGCCCGACAATGCCTGACAATGCCTGACAATGCCCGACAATGCCTGACAATGGGTAGGGGAGACCGGGGCTAAAAGTAACAGGGGTAAGTTGTAACACTACCATTTTCTCCCCAACTAAACAGAAAAATATATTTCTTATTTGCGCCCTCTATCAAGTGTATTGTAGCTAAGTTACAGAAAAACCCTCGTTTCAATATCTCTCCGTACAGTTGAGTTATAACGAAAAGCATTTTTTGCCTACTGAAAGTAAAATTTTAGAAAAATAAACTTGTAGTTACTACGACAAGAAAAAGTAAGCTAGAGGGCTGGTCTTTTTTTTTTGATATAATCATTTACTTAGGTATTTAAAAAATTAAAGATGACCAAAAATATGTGGCATTTTATTGGTGAAATATCGAACAGTTTATGGCTAACTGCTATTGGGGCAAGATGTAACAAAAGCTGTGTTATGTTCTTTGGCATTAAATGAGCTAGATTACTTGGTAACTGTTACAATTATGCGTAATTATAAAAAAAAAGTGAACGTGGGAAGATTCCACCTGCTGTATTAAAACGTGCTGCTGAGGAAGCCATCACTGGAAATGAGTCTATTCGAAAAATTGCCAAAGATTAGCCTACAACATATGCCATGTGACTTTGTACAGACTGGTAAAGAAAGTTAAAGGTAAATTTAACTTGCCTACCTAAGATAGCTTACTGATTGTAAGAAAAAACATTGAACACCTGTAGGCCTATGTCTACTCCAAGTGAGGATGTTTCTGCTGATCAACCTTCAGTTGCAACACCTTCTACTTCTCTTCGTTCAAGTGAAACACCGAGTCCTTCTGTTTGTTTGAGTGCTGGTTCAGCAGTGTTTTCTCCTATCCAAGTAATGGGAGGATTGCCTAAGGCTGCACCTACAAAAGTTGGGTCAAAGAAACGCACAACTAAGCAGTCTGCAATCTTGACAGACACACTGGAAAAAGAGAAGCTTGAAGAAGAGCAACATGCTTCCAAATCTAAGCACACAAAGAAGCGAAAGCTTACTTTTGAAAAGAAACAAGGCTGCTCGAAGAAAACCGAATGGTAGGCTATTGTTTGGTGTGCTCCGAAGCGTATTCGAACAGTAGACCGGGAAAAAACTGGGTCAGGTGTGACAAGTGCCATGGTTGGTCGCATTCTTAATGTAGCCTACCGAGGGATTGCCAAAGTATTATTGTCACTTTTGTTAGGAGTAAAGAAAAAATTTGAATTTTTGTAATGCCTATTACATTGTGTGCAGTTTTGCTTCAGTGTGTACCTTCTGGTGAACATTTTCTGGCCTTGAGGAGTGAATAAACCTTTCTTGAGCAAAAGTGAATGTTCAGTAAAGTTTTTGCTATTTATTAGCACCAAAAATATTCTGTTACAACTTGCCCCTGTCCGTATTACAACTTGCCCCAGATCCGGGGAAAGTTGTAACGCCCGATTGAAGTTTTTCTAGGCCAATTTTCTCAAAATCCTTAATACATATCACAGGGCCTTAGATGGAATAATATGCGTAAATAGTCTACCTATACAACTAGTCTTCAAAAAATTCGTTCAGACTTGTTTTTACAGACATAAATAAATAATTCAAAAAATGTTACAACTAGCCCCGGTCTCCCCTATTTAGTGGTACCCGTTTTTAGGCGTTGTTGAACATCTTCAAGGGTTATCAGGAATTCGCAAGCATTTTCTCGCATTCGTAAGCATTTCAGAAGTTGTCAGGCATTGTCTAAGGTAGTCAGGCGTTGTCGAACATCTTTAGGGGTTGTCACGCATAATTGGCAAACATTTTCAATAGTTTTTCGGCGTTGTTGAACACTTTCCGGGTAGTATTGGGCGATATTAAAAAAAAAAAAAACTGTTCGAGAATCGAAAAAAAAAAACTGGTGAGAATCGAACACGCGTCAATGAAATGACTACTTTCTAGCCCTTACCCTAACCCCTAAGCCAACCAGCTGACAAAAAATCCATCACTTAATTTGTTTTCTATGATTTTCTTTTCGCCATTTTTTACGTCACTTAAACCGTAGCTTATGATTGGTTGGCGGTTTCATTCTAGTCAATTTCAGTGGCAGAATTTCGACTTGTTAAAGTGGCTACCTTTGAAATGTTTGCGGAAACTGCGGAAAAACGGAAATTGCGATCAGCGACTTAGGCTTTGTTCTATTTTTTTCTCTCGATCTTTTCAGTTTATTTGTTTGCGGAAACTCCGATCAGCGACTTCGGCTTTTTCGATTTTTTTTGTCTCGATTTTTTCCTAACCCTGAACCCTAACCCTTTTAAAATGTTTGCGGAAACTGCGATCAGCGACTTCGCAAACTCTTAGATCATTAGGCCTACCGGAAATTTTAAAATGTTTGCGGAAACTGCGGAAAACGGAAACTGCGATCAGCGACTTAGGCTTTGTTCTATTTTTTTCTATCGATATTTTCAGTTTGTTTGTTTGCGGAAACTTCGAACAGCGACTTCTGCTTTTTTTAATTTTTTCTTTCGATCTTTTCAGGGTACGAACTGAGGGTACGAACTGTTCAGGGTACGAACTAGGTTGCACCCCCGCCCCGATAGCTCAGTTGGTTAGCGCATAACTTCTGGAACAAAGAAACTTCAAGATCAATCGCGGCTGGTTCGATTCTCGAGTGTGCGCTTAAGCAACGCACGTTAAGGACTGCTCTCCATTCAGCAGCATCTATTGCATAGAATCATTCCCTGGCAACAAGATTTCAACAATCAGAAACTTTACTCTGTCAATCTCGGACATTCTCGGTGACCGGGCCTGCGTCAGTGATTCGAAGCCTCTACATTGTCTACAAGTATGCGAAACTGCCAGGATTAAGCTCTGCAAGAAGCTTTCCCAGTCCGAGGAGAAAAATTCAATCAAATTATGTTTTAGGCTAGTTATATTTCAAGTTTCTCTTTTGTTACTTTGCCGTTCACTACATGTTTGCGCCAGCAATGAAAAATAAATTTGACAAGAAATTTAAAAAAAATAACAAGTTTCTTGAACTTTTTACTTTGAGAGTCTTCTACAAGGTTGCCACTCTCTTATTATGGAAAAGTACTAAATTTGAATGAAAAAATAAACAAAAAACACTAGATTCACAAATAAAAACTAAAAAAATTACCTTAAGTCAAATATAATTCTATTTGAATTAATTTATGTAGAATAATTATTAATTTATTCAATTAATACAATAATTAACTAATTTAATTATTCTATTTGAATAAGTTTAACTGAAGATGATCTAGCTCAGGGTTGTCCAAACTTTATGGGACGCGGGACGCATTCGGCAAGGAAATTAGATCGCGGGCCGCAGTTGACATTTTTCCTCTTATACACTGTCTCACCGTACCAGATGTAAAGTAAAACACGTACATGTGTAAATGAATCTTTATATTTATCATAAAAACATATTGGAGAATAGATTAAAGAAGCTAAGATGTGAATACTACGAATAAGAGAGTTTTGGAAATTTTAAGCAACGTCAGTAGACCAGGAAACCTTATAAATAACTGACAAGTATGAATAAGAATAAACCATAAATTTATTCGTAAAAAATATTTAAGGAAGTACGTAAAACGGTACAGTTTACTTAAAATTCAGTGAGATGGGTGTGCCTGCATTTTGGAAGCCAGCTCCTTTGTGTCAATGTCAACTGAGGTTAAGGCTAAACGAAGGCAGGCTTCGAGAGATGTTTGTTTAAGTAGATTCCTCTCTTTGGATTTAATCGACTTCATTGCGGAAAATGCTGCTTCACAAAGGTAGGTACTGCCAAACATTGACAGCAAGTGCAATCCAAAACGGCGTAAATTAGGATAATGCTCTTCAGAAAGAAGAGGCCAAAATTGAGTGATTGGCAGTGTAGCTTTGCTTAATAAAAACTGGTCACTTTGCAAGTCACACAATTCAAGCTGCAAATCGTCATCGGCTTCTGATATAGTTATAGTCAGCGGAGCATTGAATACATTGAAGTTTTTTGGATTTAGCCATCAAAAGTGATACATCATAAGAAGCAATGGTTGTAGAAGACGAAGGCTTCATTAATTGAAACATGTTTTCTTGACGCTTACGCAGGTTTGATTTGAGATCATTGAGTAGGGCTCGCCGCGCCTCACCAGTGTATTGATCATAGCCAGTGACATGAAGAGTGCTGTAGTGTCGTTGTACATTGTACTCTTTCATAACAGATATCATTTCATTACAAATTAAACATAAAACTTATATGCGGATTTTTATAAATTTACCATTTTAAGGTTGTTTTTCTAAGGTCGGCTTATATGCGAGGATATACGGTAATTTTTAAAAGTTTTCTAGAAGAGGCGGCGGGCCGCATTGAAGGAGGTCGCGGGCCGCATGCGGCCCGCGGGCCAGGCTTTGGACAACCCTGATCTAGCTGATCGAAATCGATTTTTAGCTATTTATGATTGAACAGGCTCGTGGAAAAACAAATTTCTTTGCATAACCTGGTCTAAGCTTTATCTTTTTGAGCAGAAAGCAAAGCACATTGGCGGCTGGTGCTGTTTGTGAGCAGTGGGGCTGCAATAAATAGTCCGGGGGGGAGCGAAGCGCGTCGCCGTGTTCGCCGAAGACGAATGACTTTGCTGGGGGGTCCCCCCTGGAAAATTTAAAAAAATTACATTGAATTTGGTGCGTTCTGAGCATGTTTTTCCCAAAATTTTGAAAAAATGCATTCAAACTTTGTTAAAAAGTTGATGTATTCCTAAGCTATAATTTGAAAAAATAACAGTAAGCAATTGCTTTGGTAACAACCTTTACTAGTGTTGAGCTTAGTCTTGACTAGCCTAGCCGTTGCATACAAGGTTCAAGTGATTTTTAGATGCCCTAGCACTTCCTATAATCTGTTGAATACTCTACAGCTAACACTTCTATATTCATGGCTCATCGCTACTCTGCAAAATAAAAACTAACTTTAAAAAGTCTGTAAAGTTATTCGGTTAGGTGCGGGGCTGTTTTCTATGCAGCCCCAACAGATTCAAATATTGCTGTAAAATACCAAAATAGGTGGAGCTTCAAGGATAATTTTTAGCCAATGGATGTAGCCTACCATTTAATTATTATGAAAAGTTGACAGCTATGTAAATTCTAATCAAGCAGAAATTATCAATACCGGTATTACAAACAAATTGTAGACTACGGAAATTAGCCTACGTTACACCAGAGATACATCCTCATCCATTTCAAAATCCAGCGATATTTTTACCTTAAAAAAAAGATACAGCAACCACCGATTTCACACCTACACAGGGTTGGTTGGGTTAAACCTCTGGGAGGTTTTTCCCAGTTTCCCCCGGGTAAAACAGGGGAAACCCTTAAAACTTTTAAATGTAAAAACAGAGAGAGACTGTTCACCAGGCATTTGGTAATAAAATTAGTTTGCGTTCTTCTGGTGACTATATGCTAGGTTACCTCGTAATAGATAGATAAATTTACGCTGTTGGAAAGTAGCCTACTGGTTTTAGGCATTCACTGCATTTAGTTTAACCTCTAGGTATCGTTGCGTGTTTTAATTCTGATTCTTGCTGCTTTACTTTACTCATTTTATCAGTATGTTTTTGTGTTGTGCCATCGTTGCTGAACAGGTTGTGTTAACCTGTTTTAGCCATCTTGATAAAGTCAGTCGTGCTGACTGACGAAACGTCGGAAATACAAAAGCTAGTTATCATCTTTAACATCACGAGGTAACTTAGCATATAGTCACCAGAAGAACGCAAACTAATTTTATTACTTTTAAATGTGTTGTTTATGGAGTTTTTTATGCTATATAATGACTAGCCAGCTGTTTAGCTGTTATCTCATGACATTTTCCATCTGAATTTCATCAATAGGCTACTTAGATAAAATAGATAAAGCTTCGGATCATCACAGAATGATATTTCAGGTTTTTCTTGACACTTTCTCAAAGCATACTGACTCACTATCTGCTAGCAGGACCAAACTACCAATAGTAATTTCTTATTGAATTTAGATGATCTACTTCCAGCTCAAAGACCACGTCGGTCAGTGTTGTGCTGTTGTGACTAATTGCTTCAGTTTAAATTGCAGCTTGCAAACCAACTGATATCTTCCAGCACTTTGCCGGAAAGCACTAGAGGTCGTCCACATAGCCTTCCCAGGCCGAGTCCCTCAGTGGTAAGCACTTTCCTAGAACGCTTCCTCCCACAGAAAAAAAAGAAAAGCCTCAAAAACGATGACTAATTTTAATCAATCAATTAATGTTTTATTTGTCAGTAACAGGAACATAGGTACATGTTTGAAATATGCAAATAATATACACAATGCAAAAGTTATACAAGTTCTCTCATGGAAGGAAAAAAGTGAGAAGATAAATGAAGGAGACAATGTTGATCAGTTTCAAAATTATATGACTTTGTCTGCAGATGAGCAAGAAACTGCACGCAAATTTGTTTTTGAAAAAGATGACAATTTCATTCTCGTACTGGCAGGATATGAAACTAAGGATACATCTATTTTTCCAAACATCTCTTTTATCAAATCAATAAAAAAATTGTCACCACTTCAATATTGGCAATACATAAGAAAAGTTGCAAACAATGAGCCAGTAAAGAAGTTTTGTTTATTGATGATGGCAATATCATCAATAATGATCAATGATCAACATTGATGATGGCAATATCATCAATGTCCGCCCCGATAGCTCAATTGGTTAGCGCGTCACTTCTGAAACGAAGAAGCTTCAAGATCAAGCGGCGCTGGTTCGACTCTCGGGGTGTGCGCTTGAGCAACGCACGTTAAGGACTGCTCTCCATTCAGCGGCATCTAATGGATGGAATAGTTCCCCGGCAACAAGACTTCAACAATCGGAAACTTCACTCTGTCAATCTCGGTGAACGGGCCTGCGTCAGTGATTCAAAGCCTCTACAAGTATGCGAAACTGCCAGGATTAAGCTCTGCAAGAAGCTTTCCCAGTCCGAGGATAAAGATTCAGTCAATCAGTCAATCATGCCCACCATCCAGTGCTGGAATAGAACGCTTGTTCAGTAGCATGGCTTTAAACCACACAAAGAAAAGAAATAGGTAACGCCTAGAACATCACACAACTAAGGCGAAAGAGTCATGTCCAATTGTCCATTGAGTCCTGTCTTTGTCATGAGTTACCAAGGGGGGTGGGGGAGGGGACTTGTATACCTGGGACTGGTATATAAGTCCCCCTCTTGGTAACTCATGACAAAGACAGGACTCAGTTCAATTTTCTCTTTCGCCTTAGTTGTGTGATGTTCTAGATTTTTCCAAAGAAATAGACTGGGCAATGAGAGGGTTGCCAAGTCAGTGCATGTTTGTAGACACTTTGGATGGATAGAATCTGAAACCCCAGATGAAGAACTGCTCAATGTGGACAATGAAGACTGTTAACATGTTATCAATGACTGAGATTATACCGGCTCTTAATCTTTTCTTTCTTTGGCGTTTGTTGTTCAATGTTTACAATTTTGTTCGCTGACTGCATGTTAGGCACAGGGGAGCATCTGACTTGATAACATACGGTACGGTACAGTAAACCGGGGTGACTCAGGCATTCTGGTGTGACAAAGGCAGCATCCCAGGAAATTGTTTTGAGGTACTTTAACGTGTGCTAATGCCTTTTTTCTTTCGAAGTTGTAGATTTTTCAAGTTATTATAGGAAACTGACGTTGTAGTGGAGTATAATTTAGTAAAAAAAAATGTGGATATTTTCCTTCGGTGAGCGAAGTTTATTTGAAAAGTGACATCAATTTTGGAGTTTGACGGATTCTGACTGATATCGCCAAACTTTGATAAGTGCACTCTGTTCTATTACATTCTCAAAGTTGGGTAAAGGTTAAATATCTTCATTTAATCATCATATGAGACACAAAAACTTTTTTTTGGAAAATCGTATTTTAAAATTTAGATTGGGGGGGGGGGTGCCTTAGTCACCTAAGTTCTCATGGTTAAGAATGGGGTGGCTAAGGCATTGGTATATAGCTTAGATTGGTATATCGCCTACCTTACCGTACACACATATATACTCCGGTACACATTTTAGACCTTTTCGATATACAGTATAATGTACCGAGTACCGTATGGTACACATTTTGGACCTCTTCGGATATGTACCGACATATCGGTCTATTGGACCTTTCCGGATACATACCGTACACATTTTGGACAATTATATACACATTTCGGACCCTTACATATCTTTTTAAACATCTCTCGTTTTGCATCTGTCGTCAAGTTATAGCCTATCTATTTTGTGAGTCGTGCAAGGCCTATGGTGCGTTGCGCTTGAAATGGCTTTGCCCGTGGTAGGATTTCTTTGCCTGCCTTGCTCTTCTTTGCTATGAGCTAAACGCATCAAGACGTGTTCCCCTTACGACCATCAGCACTCTTGATAACGCACCATGGCCGATCTTCATAGCAACTGTCCATACAAACCTTAAATATATCAGCTAAAGCTATGTGGGCTAATAAAGCTATAGCATAAATATATGTTGTTTATTTGTAACATTTTCTTTTTTTATTTTCCCTTTATATCTTAAATTTTTCTGAAGGTGTTGCGACCGTGCCAAATTTCTTTCAAATCAATAACTTACTTCGGTCTCAAGCACGTTTTAACGTTCGCGTTTTGTCGCTTCTACCCTTTTCTTGACCTTTGCTATGTTGACGTGTATTGTTTAGATATGATGGTCAGAAATAAAAAACAACTGAACTATGCCTTAGACACCTCAACGTGAGGTGTACTTGCGCTACTTACGTAAAAGAAGTGATAAAAACGAAATTGCCTTATTCACCCCATGCCGACTAAGGCATCCCTAAAAAAAAGGGGATAACTTCCCCAAAAGTAGTCATATGATTACAAAACTTTAGGTACGGGTAGTATTCACCTTTGCCCCCATTTTGAACCTAAAACCTTTGATTTAAACTTACAATTTTTCCAGGGGCGATTAAAAGAAGTTCAAAAGTATGCCTTGGTCACCCCAGTTTACGGTACTATGTAAACTAATGATTGGACTTGGACCTATCTATTATTATTAGATATTTGTAAATCACAGTATTTTTATTTTTGTGTAGAATGAGCACAGAAAATCTTATAGGTTCATTCAAAATATAATGGTATTAAACATTACCTATGAGGAATAATCATTATTTCATTCACATTTGCAAATTTTAACAACTCAAGTTTTTTTTCCAGTTTTCCCCAGGTAAAACTAAAGTGGGGGAAACCTCCTTGGCCAACCCTGCACCTACACAATAACTGTCCGCCCCAATAGCTCAGTTGGTTAGCGTGTGACTTCGTGAACGAAGAAGCTTGAAGATAAGCGGCGCTGGTTCGACTCTCCGGGTGTGCGCTTGAGCAATGCATTCTAAGGATTGCTCTCCATTCAACGGCACCTAATAGGCATACCGGTATATGGAATACTGTAATTCACCCGCAACAAGACTTCAACAATCGGAAACTTCACTCTGCCAATCTCGTCATCTCGGTAACCGGCCCTGCATCAAAGTCTATAGGCTGCAAGTAGCCTATGCGAAACTACCAAGAATGACCTATTCAGGCTGTCATTCCGAGGATAAAGATTCAAAACCAAACCAAACTTTGGAGGTCTTTGGGTTTTGCCATCTTTCCCTTTTGTTGGTGTCAAATTCGTATGTTTACTTTGTCGTTCTGTACATATTTGCGCCAGCAGCAAAAATAAAATTGATTGAGGTCTGCCTTGAAATAATTGCATCAAAACTTGATGTTACACATTTACACAAGACTTCAACGAAGCAATTGGCACTTCTTAATTATATCAGAAAAGTGGTCTGTTTAGGTAGCACAAACAGAAAAATTGCATTGTCCAAAATTTTCGACCCCTATGTTCACATTGGTAAACGTTATTTTTCAGCACTAAAAGTAAGAATTTTGGTGTTGTTTAATCCACATTTTAAGAGGGTTATAGCAAAACTACGATGAACTGTTATATTTTGATCAACAGCGCACGAGTACAAAATAATTGACACGGCGAGAAGAACACAATAAATATGGCCAGGTCAGCGACTTCAAGGAACCGGCCTGCCACACCTTTTGGTCTAAGTCTAACATGGACACACTGTTTCGGCCTTCTCGCTTCGTCAGTGCAGCAGGTATCTCGGTATGGCCACGAAGGGTTGAAATGTTCCTGTGACAGGTCGGCCACGGTCAGTTGTCTCGTGACACATCAGCCGTGTAAGTTCTAATTCCTTCTTATTATCCACAAGGCGATATAATGAGCTTGCGAATCGTTCCAGTATATATCATTGTCCTATAGCCTACTTTATATACATTGCATATCCAGTAAATACTCTATAAGCTTGTAACTTTGGTTGGTCACCCACATACTCCCGGTAAGCATTTGGAACCAAAAACTCAACAGTTAACATAGAAAACTTACTCACGATATTTGTAATAGGGGCGGCATCCGGTGATGCCAGAAATACACAGGCTACTGTACATACACAACGTCATTACAATTAGGTAAACTATAGCAATCCAGCGATGGTCAATCAAAAGGATACAACGCTTTCAGAGCAGGCCTTGCGTGATACTGAGCACCGTCATAAAAGTCGAAGTAGTCATTAAGTTGACCATGTTTTATTTTAGTATTGGATATTATTTCAATGTTGTCTTGCGCCACGTACGTTGTCTCATCACCCGGTCGATCTTTGTTGTGCACCAAGACAGAATAGTTTGGTTGGTTGCGGTGGTGCTGCAGGCAAATCAATAATATACTGTCAGTCGAATCTATTATGTAAACATTTGCAAGACACTTTTCTAATTACTAAATCTAACCATAGCTACAAAGAGATAAGGTCTGATTTGTAACATTTTGCGAACTTTTTTAAGATTTTGCCAACTTTTGGTAACTGTTTGAATGAAATTTTCGATATTTTAATGTCTTTTTTACTATTTTTCCCAGGTAACAAATTGCGTTTTAACATCAATTTACCATGCTTTGAAAAACAAAGACATGACGTTACAGGGTTAAACAGGGCATACAAAATTTCTCCTTTTACCAAATATGTCTGCTGTGAGTGTAAGAAAATATTTTCCTCAGAATGTGACCTTCGCACTGCAAAGTTTAGCAACGATTAAGATGCGCGGCAATAGTGTCCTCTCTCTTCACACACACGTATCGAATTTTCGCACAAAAGGTTGTGCAATAATCAGAACCATAACGCAGCGCAGTGGTGGTAAACATTTGGTGAGTATCTTATCCCAGTTCCGCAATTTGGATCTGGTGCCAGTTTTAAGGGATCCGTTGTTCTGAAATGGACATACCTACTAGAGATGCAGCGAACCCAAATTTTTATCCGCACACCGCACCGTAACTGAATCCCTTACCCGCACACTGCAATTTATCTGGAACTTTGACCCTGCACACCGCAAATTACAAAATTAAAAAAAAATATTTTAACGCGTTATTTTTTAGAAAGTCAATTGTGGCAAAAACATCCATGGCATATAACTGGTAACCTACTGGTACAGTTGTGCACTAATTGACTAGTCTAACCAGATCATATTCTCTTATCAGCAATGCATCTAAGTTCTAAAACATCATGCCTTTTCAAATAGAATGTTCCTGGATCCAGTATCAGGACTTTTGAACACTTTTTGTAAGCAATAATGCAATTTTAATGTCAGTGGTTGTATGAACTACAAAGACAGACAAGACGTCAAGAGTGAAACTTATAGCCTAAACTCACTGGGCTAACTGTTATAGTAACTAATGCGGTAGTTGCGCTAAGCCTATAGCCTGGTAACTGAGCTTTCAGCTAGGCTATTATTCCCTATTAACCAAAAACACTCGTACAGCTGCTTCCCTCACAAGCCAGCCCCAAAAACCCTGTCAACTGTAAGCCATTTGCATAGCCATAGCTTTCCAGCGAAAAAAAGTGATTCGTGTTTCCAATTTAAGTTTGAAGTTTCATAACTGATTTTCTTGAAAAGTTGAAAGTTTAATTTCTTGAAAGTTTACGCGGCAAGCGGCGCGGCTTTGTCATTTCAACCTTCCACGCGGCGCGGCTTGCATCACTAACACCTACTACACTTTTGATTTTTGTGCTTGTCGGAACTGCTCCAGGTTTCGATACTAAACACAAAACCAGGTTGTGAAATCGGTATGGGAACGGTCAGATTATTAGGAAAACGGTTTTGTTTGTTGTACCATAAAAAAGGATGTCCGCATCCCTGGAACTCACCCTTTGTCCGCAATTTTTGCAATCTCCCCTCTTCCTTGACTGCAGACCCTTTCATGAACAGCGCCATAATGCGAAATGCTATGTAACAAAGCAGACAGCTGGAAGTAGCAAACGAACACTTCGTTATCGAGTCAGCTGCTTCCATTATTTTAGCATGTCATTAAGTGTCTTCCCGCGACACAGCCACAACTCCGCCACATTGCCGACAAGTGCGATCTTTAAAAATATTACGATTTCCTTATGAGAGCTCCATGGAAGTTGAAAACGTTCGAGTTATTATTTTGGACCTGCCGTAATTTTTTGTGTGTGAATTAAAACAATGCTAGAAAACATGGGTAACTAAACTGGTGCAACTAACCGGGTGACTGCGATGATTTTGCTCTATCCAGTAATTTGGCGCCTTGCACGTGCTGTCCCATCCGACGATCACTCCTCTGTACCCGTACACCCTGTGCTTGAAAACCTGACCAATCCTGTACCTCACCGCTGCCGGTCTGGGATTTCTAGGTTTCGGTGATTCTGAAAAAAGATTATACAACGAAGTTAAAATGATGACAGCTAGTGGCTCTCTTTTGCTGTTTTTACACTCCGTTCAGCATTGTCCATAGTCCAAACTATCTCCTTGTTATATTTTGCTTCTATTTAACGTAGGGGTGTCCAAACCAGATTTGATCATGAGGAAGTGCCCGAGAGTCAACAATCATCTTTAAACAACATAGCAACATGCAGGTTTAAGAATTTTGTAATATAAGCTACATATCACTGGATCAAATGATAAGTTAGGCAATATAAGAAGGGGGGTAATTCCAATAGCAAAAAAAAATTTTGAAATATCTTCATTGGGGGCCGAGATAGAGCACTTTGAATTTTCGGCCACTAGTAGGACTTTGGGAGCTGAGCACAGCCTTTTTTTCATTTTGCGCCTTCATTTTTTGGCAATAACTCTTTACCTTGAACGATTTTCATAATGAAAACATGCATTTTACCAATTTAAGACCCAAGGAATTCATTTTTGCACTTTAAATTATGCTAAGATGAACATTTCAAATGGTAATTTAGGTTTAAAGTTTTTCTTATTTTATTTTTAATACGCTAACTTTGGGGGGATATTTCGGAGCGTTGGGAAAAAGGTGCAAAAAATTTTTTTTTCTTTGAACAAAGCAATTGAAGTATAACACTTTTACCAAATTTGGTTGATGTAAGTTTTGCATAAACCAAAATAATCAACTTAGAAAACACCAGTAATTTAACTAAAATTGTTATGAAGAAATGGCTATAAAGTTAAAACATAGGACTTAGAGCACTGCTCTTTGAACATCTTTTGCAAGTGTATTTGAGGACAGTGTATCCCTGTTGCCTTAGTTCTGCTCTACTTTATTCCTTTGTCTTAAACTACAGCAGAATGACAAACTCAGTAAACTTATGTATACCATAAACAATAAACATTGTAAGAGATCTCAATACAAACAACACAAACAGAAATCACTTTGTTCATCAACTTTTAAGGTTGGATGCATCAATAGCAGTTTTTTAAGTGGTTGATTAAGCCAATTTTCTGATTGGGTAATTAAGAATCAGTTTTCACAGTACACAAGTATCTACATTCTACAAAAGGTCATTGAAGGTTTGTTCAATTTTCTTCAAGTCTTCTTTTTTGATTACATAGTTGCGTCCAGATATTGTTACAGGGCTAGGAGATGAAACAACACATAAAATATGCTCAGAAGGAACACAGCAGAAATCATCCCTCGGCCAATAGAAATATTGAGATGGTCCATGAGGTGCCATGAACTTGATGTTGACATAATCTCCTTCGTCCCTAAAAACTTCTTGCACCATGCCAAGCCACCAATATAAATCGTATGTGAATGCAACATAGCCAAAGAGAGGCAGTAGTTTCAAAGAATTTGTGTATTCCGGTAAATTCTTTATCATCACTAATCCTTTTATATGTAATACTGTGAGAAGATTTTGGTTCAAAATAATGAAAAGATTGTGTGCCATCATGCCATGTACAGTGGAGCCGTGAACATACCTTTCTATTGTGTCGAATTCTTTCAAGTTCATTGCTTTGAATGTCAAAAAACTGTATGCCTTATATGTACTCTTTACAGAATTTCATTAATGCATCAAAATCGAGAATTTGGTTTGTGTAAGGTCTTCGAAAATTTGCTCTAGTGGCCAATCATTTCACTGTGCCTTCTATTCCATCACAAGGAGACTTACGATGACTGGAGGCAAAAAAAGTCCAGGAGCAATCCATTCCAAAATCAGTTTTATGATACCGTAACAGAGGTTAAGCAGGTTTTTGTAGTTTTTGTACTGAGCTGCAGAATGCACATCCATCAGCAAAATATTCGATTTTCTTTATTTTTTTGTTTAGTTGAAGGCGTACAAAAGTTGTAATTTGTTGAAAAATTTTGTAGACAAATCATGCTGTATCATGGCACAAATCATCTGAAATAAAACACATGGATTGTTGGATCCGGCCACCCTCGGTAATGGGGACATCATCGGATTAAAACTGGACTACTACTACTACTACTACTGTTGGACAAATTCATCTTTAGAATTCTTGTAATAAAATGCCACTGGATGTATTGAGCATTGACTTTCCAGTGGAATGATTGCACTTCATCTTGAACAACAAACTTGTATTTTTTTGCAATATCTAAAATTGATTGATTGTTATGGTTTGTTTTATGTCGCTTTACAACATCTAAGGTCTTTTAGCGAAAGTCATTTTTATAATAGCCATTTAGCAGTTAGAACACAACAGGGCATAGTGAAGAGTGCAATACGACACAACACAACATAATACGATAATACAGTAGTTTAAACACATCATTAGTGGAAACGAAAGTCTTGTGCGAGGTTAGGCCTACGAAAGTCAGATAGGTACTTCTTTGGAATTGCACGTTTGGTGTAACAAAAGGAAACACAATAAGGAAAGCCCAGCCAGCAAATCAATCACCTT
This sequence comes from Aplidium turbinatum, assembly GCF_918807975.1. Classification (NCBI taxonomy): domain Eukaryota; kingdom Metazoa; phylum Chordata; class Ascidiacea; order Aplousobranchia; family Polyclinidae; genus Aplidium; species Aplidium turbinatum. Next base: position 25,680,729 of record NC_137475.1, on the reverse strand, counting down.
CCACACCGAATCAATGTTTGTAGACGTTGAATCAATGCAAAAGGCAATCGATCTCTGGCTGGGAGCAGACAAGACACAGGTGCACTACAGTATAACATGGTTGATTACAGTGATTAGAATAATAATTTAAATGAGCTTATTGCAGGAGTTTATAAAAGTCAGCAGATGTTTAATAGTTAGACGATTTACAGCAAAATTTTTCAACGATATATTTATTCCATACATGCTAAGATTTTGTTCAAGACACTTATAGAATAGCAACACAGCTTTCAAAGTTTAGTGTTTGTTTGCGTTCTGACAGATACTTAGCCTAGCTATGAAAGAGTGTGCTGTAAGCTTGTCCACTGCTTGTGTTAGAATGTCTGTGAAAGATGATGAAGAAACTAAGGTTTTTAGAGTTGATCGATCAGTGGACTGCCATTGTGCATAAACAATGTCATCTTCAAATTAACCTGCTAGCTTTTCTGTTAAAAATTGGTGTAAACCTTCTCTTCCAGGACAACTTTCACATCTATGCACCATGCACATTGCACATCTTATTTTCTGTGTTACATACAATCATGGACATAAAATCTTTGTAATTTTGAGTCATATTAGTAGCATTACATAGTAAGATAGTGTTCTGGTGTTGTGTACACACACAGACTGAGTGTGTACCACTATGTGAGCCGTTAATACACCATTTAGGGCACAAGTGTCACAAAATTTTGATCAGACTAGCTGTGTGATATCAGTTGAATAATAAAACATTGGTAATTTGACACATCAAAAATTCACAAAGAAACGCACGATAATATGGCGGAACCCTACAAACATTGTGACAAAGCATCAGTTATGTTTCAATAATATTTATTTTTTTGATCATATGGCTTGATATTTTCTAAGTTGAATATTTTGGTTTATGCAAAACTTACATCAACCAAATTTAGTAAAAGTATTATACTTCAATTGCTTCGTTTAAAGAAAAAAAAAATTTTTTTTACCTTTTTCCCAACGCTTCGAAATATTCCCCCAAAGTTAGCGTATCAAAAATAAAATAAGAAAAACTTTAAACCTAAATTACCATTTGAAATGTACATCTTAGCATAATTTAAAGTGCAAAAATGAATTCCTTGGGTCTTAAATTGGTAAAATGCATGTTTTCATTATGAAAATTGGTCAAGGTAAAGAGTTATTGCCAAAAAATGAAGTTGCAAAATGAAAAAAAGGCTGTGCTCAGCTCCCAAAGTCCTACTAGTGGCCGAAAATTCAAAGTGCTCTATCTCGGCCCCCAATAAAGATATTTCAAAAATTTTTTATGCTATTTTTATCATTTTTTAGTATGTATAAAATATGTCAAAATAAGCAAAATCTGTGACTAGTGGTTACAAAATTTGAAAAAATCTGATGATTATAAATGGAATGCCCCAGGGGGGGAATAATTTTAATTTCAACTTCAGCCTTGATTTTAGGATACAACAGTATATTCTAAGACTTCTGGTATAATTTTTTGAAATTTTTGTCTACCCCAGGTCAAAGTGCCTAATGGTAATATGTTATTGTTTATAATCAGGGTTGGTAGTAACGACTATTCGATAGCGTTATTCGGTGCTTTCTGAATATCGAATGCTTATACCTATTCCTTTTCAAAATAAATATCGAATGCGCGTTATTCACTGCTTTTTTATGCAAGCAACGAAATCATTATTCGCTTTTCACTAATCAATATTTAGGAGAACTGCTGAATCATTTTTTGTTGTTCACTTACTTCGTCGTCAAAACGAATTTACGAGATTTAGTTTTCGGATTACTATCCGACCTAGTCCCCTTCCGGTTTTCGAACTTTAAAGGATTAAGGAAAATTTTGCGGCAACACAGTTCAGAAAAACCATGCCAGTGAGAGTCGTTAACATTGTTGCCAACCTTGCGGTTTTTCCGCAAGTTTGGGCTTGTTTTTTTGAGTTTGCGGGTTGCTTCTTATTTTTTTAAAATTATTTTTAGTAATTGCTATTCATTGTTTTTATTAAGTATCGATAGCGGAAAGTCATTGCTTTTTTGGGCACAATCGAATAGTGAAATAGTCATTGCTTTTTGGCTAGCGACTTCCAACCCTGTTTATTATAGGCCTAGCCTATGCAGCCTATTCTCCCACGATAAAAATAGCCTACTTTCGGATGGAAAATAGAACAAATGTCGGATTTTTCATACAAGTATTTACCTGGAAGGTTTTTTAAAAACTACAGCCATTTGATCAATGATCATGCTCTATGTTTTAAGATAAAACTACTTTATAAACACTGTAAAACGTTTAATGACAAAGTTCGATGTAGATCATGTCCAAAAGTAGGCCCAATGTGCACAAATTAGTGATGATTCAACTATTGCTAGAAAGCGGAATGGCCCGTTTCGGCGAGTCCGATTCGACTAGTCCGATTCGGCGAGTTCCCTATTCGGCGAGAGCCCTTTTCGGCGAGTGCCCTATTCGGCGAGTTTTTGAAATTTTTAAAAGGAAATTATCGGGTACCGTAGCCTAATTGCAATTGCCGTTTTTACATCGTTTTAACGTCGCTAAACGTTGAAATCGTGCAGAAAGGAATAAAAATAAAATGTTTGAACTATTAATTAAATTAAAATTTGTCATGTCAGTTCGGTTGTTTTTATTTCTGACCATCATATGAAAAACAATACACGTCAACATAGCAAAGGTAGAAGCGACAATTCACGTCAACATAGCAAAGGTGTAGAAAAAGGTAGAAGCGACAAAACGCGAACGTTAAAACGTGCTTGTGACCAAAGTAAGTTATTGAGTTGAAAGAAATTTGGCAAGGTTGCAACACCTTCAAAAAAATTTAAGATATGAAGGAAAAATAAAACAAAGAAAATGTTACAAAAAAAATAATGTTTATGTCTATAAGTTAGTACTTTTGAATAGTTAAAATCATAGGCGCCTAACTATTTTTTTGGCCGTGGGGGCGAAAGCGTGTTTCATCAGCAGCAACGTAAATTCAGCGAAATGTCACGCAGATGGATGACGTAATTATGTCGTCACACTAAGATTGCTTTTATTGCCACACTCGGAGTTATCGCTACGTTCGACCTACCGTTAATTATTATAAACAAAGCTCGACCAAAACACATGCTATGCGTCTGCGTTGGCTAGCGGTTGATGGACTGCGACTCTTTAAGCTAAGCGCAACATAAAGTTTAGCAACGAACTAGATTTATTAGCATGAAACAAGAGACGAAAAGGTTTACTAAAAGGTATACTGTAAATGGAATGAAAATACTAACTTGATCATATGTTTGAAAATATACCTGTTGAAAGCAAAATCATTCATGTTTACATCAATTCAACAGCACGTCACCTTTAATAAATTTAAAAGTCGCTGACATCCGTAAACAGCCCTTGAAAAATAGTTACAGAGAGACGTTTGATTAAGTTTTCGACTTGACATTGCTCCCTTTTCACTACAATATCGCAACTTATGGCTGACCAGCTTTCAAGTTTCAATTCGCTGTAATACGCCCGTTTTCGTGTTGCAGATGAAACAAAAGATGCGCATATTCCCCACCTTTGATCGGGTTTCTATGGCAACGAACGTGTGTGCGCCATGCAGTTTGCGCGGCTGTGGGCAGTGCGGTTTGTACCAGCCCTTGTTACGTTGGTTAGTGGTAACCTCGGGCCGAGACTAAAAGTTTATTTTCACAGCAACCGATTCACTGCCGGGACAATTCTCTGCAGAGGTTTCGACTTTCGAAAGCGACAGGAGGCTGTTTGCAAGCGCATTAAGTTAAACGCACGCTGCGTCAACGTAGCAAATTATGTTGTTTTTGGGTGCATTCAACATCTGATGACATTGAATCGACGCAAAATGGTAGATTTTTGCTATGTCACAGGCAGCAAAATCAGTCATTTTTACATTGATTCAACGTCTGCAGACGTTAAATCAACGTAAAAATGACAGATTTTTTTGTCTGGGGTAGGATTGTAGCATCGCTACTCGTTCTAGTGATTATTTACTGCGAAGCTGTTGCGGTTTGTATTTAAAAATGTTTTCCTGCTGCCGATCGCTAGTTCATCTATTGTTTTATGTATCAATGCCGCATAAAAAGTTGCTCCCACGCGGAAATATGCGTGGGGGCTTGGCCCTCACGGCTTAGGCGTCTATGGTTAAAATGATTAGTTTGGATCAACAAATGTGTGACCTAAACTCCTACAGCTTAGATTGAAAGGAAATTATCGGGTAGGCTACCGTAGCCTAGTTATACCGACCAGCAAAAATTTGTTCCAAGAACCCAGTTAGCCTAACAGTTCATTTTTACATTGTAGTAACAGAATGAAAAGGCTAATCAAATGTGTGGCCTATCGTTTTAACGTCGCTAAACGTTGAAATCGTGTAGAAAAGGGTGCTTTTGCTGACTAGGATACGTTGAAACTGAAAAACATTCACAGAAGCCCTACGATACGTTGCATTTTTAAGATAATGTATTCAGACGTTGAATCAATGTACAAATGAAATGTTATGCTAAATGGGTTCTTGGAACAAATCGTAGGGCTTCTGTGAATGTTTCTCAGTTTCAAAGTATCCTAGTCAGCAAAAGCTCCCTTTTCTACACGATTTCAACGTTTAGCGACGTTAACACGATAGGCCACACATTTGTTTAGCCTTTTCATTCTGTTACTACAATGTAAAAATGAACTGTGTTCTTGGAACAATTTTTTGCTGGTCGGGATAACTAGGCTACGGTACCCGATAATTTCCTTTCAATCCAAGCTGTAGGCCACACATTTGTTGGTCCAAACTAATCATTTTAACTATTCAAAAGTACTAACTTATAGACATAAACATGATCTATTTTATTATTTTTTTGTAACATTTTCTTTGTTTTATTTTTCCTTCATATCTTAAATTTTTCTGAAAGTGTTGCGACCGTGCCAAATTTCTTTCAACTCAATAACTTACTTCGGTCACAAGCACGTTTTAACGTTCGCGTTTTGTCGCTTCTACCTTTTTCTACACCTTTGCTATGTTGACGTATTGTTTTTGATATCATGATCAGAAAGAAAAACAACTGAACTGACATGACGAATTCAAGCACGTTTTAACGTTCGCGTTTTGTCGCTTCTACCTTTGCTATGTTGACGTGTATTGTTTTTCATATGATGGTCAGAAATAAAAACAACCGAACTGACATGACGAATTTTAATTTAATAGTTCAAACATTTTATTTTTATTCCTTTCTGCACGATTTCAACGTTTAGCGACGTTAAAACGATGTAAAAACGGCAATTATAATTAGGCTACGGTACCCGATAATTTCCTTTCAAAAATTTCATAACCTCGCCGAATAGGGCACTCGCCGAAAAGGGCTCTCGCCGAATAGGGAACTCGCCGAATCGGACTAGTCGAATCGGACTCGCCGAATCGGACTCGCCGAATCGGACTCGCCGAATAGTAGCAGACCCGCTAGAAAGTTAGTGATGGCAATCGCCTACTTGCTAGTATAAAACAAACCAAATGTGCATCTATTGATATAGGGTCAATAATCAGTATTCAATAGCTGGTCAATATCCATAGCTAGCTGAGCTACAGTATTCCCTGTTCTTCCCCACCGCTGCCGCGCTCGGGATGTCGTTGCACTACTGCAGCTGTATAGTGTATATGTGTGGTCCATCTTTAAATAGTGCCACTATACTTTCTAACCTATTTCAACCTCAACTGGAAGAAATGTAACCTCAACCTTGCATTTATGACAATACTACACAAGAATTTAGTGATATTCTATTAGTAAAAACGTGTATAGTAGGCTACCTCATATCTACCTTAAGTATTGCATTTAGTATGGAGATGAGAAATTGATGCTTTGTGATAGCTGAGATAGTTTCGCAATAATGGGGTAATAACTCTTGTTGATGTTTTGTATTGTTAGTCTTTGTCTCTTCTAATCTTTAGTGGATGTCATGTCATTGGATGCCACTCTCATTGTCCTATCGGAAAGACCTGTTTCGAAGAAATCTCATTTCAGAGACAGCCTTTTTCAGGGATTTGCTGATTTCTTGAAAATCCAGCGGGCTTCTGTTTATGTAGAGAATTTGTAGGCCGTAGGAATGATTTAGGTTTTTTGTGTTCACCTTCCCATTATGATAACCAAACGCTGTTTGTCACCAAAACCAAACGCTGTCAATATGATCTTGTGCCATTAGCACGGGTCTGCTACTATTCGGTGAGTTCCTAACCTCTAACTCCTAACCCTAAAACGGCAACGATAATTAGGCTACGGTACCCGATAATTTAAAAAAAAAATTGAAAAATCACCGAATAGGGATCGGACTCATCGAATCGAACTCACCGAAACGGGCCATTCCGCATTAGCACAGCACCCTATGCTACAAAGTTGTCTACTGGATCAGAAGCCAAAAGTCTACAATATGTATACATGGTGAATGGTGATAAGGACATACATAAGTGATTTTTTTCTACATGAGCTGGACGACCAAAAAAATACGATACTCAAGACTGCCAAAGACAATGACTGAAATAGGTTCAATGAAACTGCAATTACTACTGTTGCCAAATGCTTTTCATACCTTTCAATATAGCAAGCCCTTTGAATAGACACAAACGATTTATACAACTTGATTTTACATGATAATTTAAGAACAGCTATATCCACAAGTTCTTTAAAATTTTCAATATGCCGACCTCCAAAGTAACCAAAAGGTTGACGATGTTGAAATACTTCGGTTGCAATGCATTCCTGCCCATCAGGGACGTGATGTGAGTCATCAGTAAGTGGCTTTCCAACCTGTCGGTGTAAATAATATCATGTCATTAAATGGAACTCATGTTTGGTACAGAACAAAGCACTGTGTTTGTAAAACACTTTATATATATATAATTAATATAATTAATACAATATATATATTATATATATAAAGATATATATATAATTATTATATTAAAACAATGAAAACTATTGATACTACAAAAAGTGCTCAATGCTAAGCAAAAAGGCAAAGCAGAGCGAATTAAATCAAATATAGTTATTACTATCTGAATCCTTAACAGCTTGTTTCACCTAACGAATCATCACAAAGTCTTATTCAAATAGAATCTCTGCGTTCTGCTTTGCTTTTTTGCTTAGCATTGAGCACTTTTTGTAGTATTAATAGTTTTTATTGTTTTTATATTAATATATATATACAGCATATTCAATCTTATGTTATTGGTCGACGTTATGATATGGTTCAAAGTTCGAACGATATAAACCAGAATGACACAATTCGTACGTCATCATACCCCAATGCCACAAGTCTTGGATATTTCAGATTGTTCTGTTCAGAAGCAATTTTGTTGGTGCAACAAAATTGAATCTCTAAATTACATGGATCAGCGTATGAGAGTCTGTGTCACAATAATGTCAAAGTTTGCGTTGTCTCTTTCTGCGTTTTTCTCCACCACTGCTATGCTGATCTTGCTAAGAACATCTTCAAGAAAGATACGACAATGCTAATTTATACCTTTTTATCATATTGAAACTTTACAGAAAAAAGCAAGGTAACCAATTTTGTATACAGACATTCTATTCATTAGGCATTCTGCCAAAGACACTGCCACATACTCTTGAGCAGTGTGAAACTGGTGGCCTTTCAAACATCATACCAGCCTACATTTAATTAAAAAAGAAACAATAGTATGTATCCCCTTATACATATTCTCACCGACTTTTTGTTAAATTTTCTAGAAAAAACTACATTTCTGTTTTGACGTGTCGCAAAACTGTTGTTCATGACATAGCGGGGCATTCTGTTGAAACATTTTTCGGTATAAGCGACAGGCAGCAAAATCAAGGAATGGCCCGTTTCGGATAATCTGATTCGGAGAAATCCCGATTCAGAGACAGCCTTTTTTGGAGAAAGCCCTTTTCAGAGTTTTTTGAAAAACCAACAACGCCTTCTGTTTCTAAACAAGTCGCATTCTAAACTGCCACTTATGTTTTAACTTAGTTGATTATGTCAAATGCTATTTGGCAACCTTTTTTTTGTTGATACTTTTTCGCTGAGACTTTATCTCATTAATCTCTATTGTTAATCATGAAACGCTGTTGGAGCAAATCGGTGTTGCAATTGATCGGCAAAATGACCAATGTTGCATTTACAAGCGAGGCGCGCCAGTCAGCAAAATAGTTTTTTTACAATGAATCAACCTGTTCAGACATGAAATCAATGTAGAGAAAAACGATAGGCCAACTGAGTGATTCAACGTATTCACCCATTCTTCTTCTTTTGTATGAGAGGTTGTTTTTTTGGACTACATTTCATTGGGGTCAAATGTCCGGGCATTCTTCGAGCAGCCACTTAATTGTAGAGTCCTCCAGCATTGACAGGCCAACTGCCTTTGGAGGAGTTAACGTCAGGCAGTGGTAGAGGATGTATTCTGCAGTCTATTCCTCTGCACCACAGTTGCATGCCGCAGATGTTGATAGGCCTCATTTGTGCATCAAGGAAGCGAAGCGCAGGCAGGTCGTCTGAACTCCTTTCCTGGTGGCATGGGTCCAGCGTCAGGGACAAAGGTGTGGAGTCTGGAGGTGTTGTCTGTCCACTCCTCTTGCCAGGTATTAGCGATCCAGGATGAGGCACTGGTGTTGTGCTCCAGCAAGGATTGTGCTTGAGCGACAAAGGGGCTTCTCGATTCGAGGCGCTTCTTTATTACCGATCTGGTGATGTAGCTGTGGAGCGCGTGGTGTGGCTCCAGTGACTGGCGAGCCAGGGAGAGTGTGGCAGCTTTGCGGCAAAGCTCAGCAGGGGCGATGCCTGAAAGAACTGGTAAAAACTCAGTAGGTGTAGGTTTCAGGCATCCCGATACAATACGCAAGACGTCATTGATGGGTTTGTCGAGCAAGTGAGTATGAGCACTATGACACCATACAGGGGCGCAGTACTCCGCAGTGGAATGGACAAGAGTCAGGGTAGTGGACTAGTGGTGCGCAGAGTTGTTGCTGTCGAACCCCAGCTCGCACCTGCCAGTCGACGAATAAGGGCAACGCGTGATGTTACTTCCTTGCGAAGTGATTCCAAGTGGTGTCGGTACGTGAGAGTCCTGTCCAAACTAACACCAAGATAGACTGGTGTGGGGTTAAAGAGCAGAATGTTTGAATCGATGTTTATGGTCACTGGTCAGCTCATGCTTTGCTTCCTTATTGTTTAGATGGAAAGCGGTCGACACCGTTTTAGATTTACTGAGCTTGAGTCTCCACTTGTGGAGGTAGTCGGACATCTTAGCCATATCTTGAGTTAGGGTCCTTTTCAGTGGAGACCATTCCGAAGCGTTATGCAGTATGCACCATAGCCAGGTCGTCGGCATAGGCATACAGCTTAGATGTTGTTGGTGGAAGGTCATGGATGTAAACATTAAAAAGGAGTAGAGCCAGAACAGATTCCTGAGGAACACCGTTCTTGAGGCGTCTTCACTGGCGCCGACTTAGGGGGTTACGAGGTGGCCACGCCACTGCTATGGCGGGGTGGCCATACGCGCCGACTTCCGGGGGGCCGGGGGCGGCGCCCCCTGTAAATTTATGGTTGAGGGGCAATAAAAAGGTTATTACAAGTGGTGTTTCAAAGATAAAACACTTCGCGAAAGAGATTTAGATAATTTAAACGGACTTAAAGAATGCCGAAAGCAAAAAAACAGCTTACGTTGCTCTTGCCCGCAAAGCAGCAGCTGATCGCATGGCTTTCTCATACGGTATGGAAATTTCAAAGTAGATGGTAGAGTAACATACGCTGCTGGAATAGTCACGTAACTATTCACTGCAGTATTAAGTAAACCAGCTAAATTAGACGTGGTATTTTCAACGAGGTCTTCCGCTGTGATATCAATTATGATTCAACAGAACACATTGTTTTCTTCGCAATGTGGTAGAACTAAATCGAAAACCGATGTAAGAAAAAGTGTTTAATGGTCTTGGTCGCAGATATTGCCTGCGTTAACGACGTCTCTTACCGCTATTATCACCTAGCTAACCTGACATATTGTTTTATGCGGCCGCTAAGGTTTGACATCGACTACAACGATCATGGAATGTTACATAATAAGAACGTTTATATCCTACACGCAAAAATAAAAAAATTGATCTCTGAAAACAGCTGTTTCTGCTGTTTTGTCTAGTGAGCTTTGCATATTGCTCAACAAATGCATAAGTTTAGAATTAACAAGAAATCATTAAATTTGAAAATTAAGTTTGAACCAGGGATGGATCCAAGGGGGGGGTGTGGGGGGGTGCGCACCCCCCAAAAGTTTCAAACTGCTATTATTTTAATAAACTAATGGTATTAAGATCTACTAGTATTACTTTATATTTTGATAGATTATATCATTTTATATCAGCATGTAACGAATTGATGCTGTGTAGATTATGGAATGTGTACCAATAGAAATTATCATGTGTTTTGTACTGCTCATGTTTTTAAACTTTAAAATACTTCCCAAAATTTCATCAGGTTCTTGAATTTTGTTGTAAGTGTTTTTCATTCATGCATGTTTTTAAGACTTGATTTTTCATGCACACTTTCTCCGTTTTCAGATCTTTATTAATATTAAACAAAAAGGATGCTACCTAGTTCGTACCCTGAACGGTTCGTACCCTGAAAAGATTGAAAGAAAAAATTAAAAAAAATCTGAAGTCGCTGATCGCATTTTCAGCAAACATTTTAAAATTTCCCTCTGAAAAGATCGAGAGAAAAAATAGCACAAAGCCGAAGTCGCTGGTCGCAGTTTTCATAAACAAACAAAAACTCAGGATCACTACCGAAAATTTTAAAATGTTTGCGGAAACTCCGATCTCAACCCTAAACCCTAACCCTTTTAAAATGTTTTCGGAAACTGCGATCAGTGACTTCGGTTCGGAAAACTCTTAGGATCATTACCAAAAATTTTAAAATGTTTGCGGAAACTGCTGAAAAACGGAAACTGTGATCAGCGACTTAGGTTTTGTTCTATTTTTCTCTCGATCTTTTCAGTTTGTTTGTTTGCGGAAACTCCGATCAGCGACTTCGGTTTTTTTAATCTTTTCTCTTGATCTTTTCTTAACCCTAACCCTTTTAAAATGTTTGCGGAAACTGCGATCAGCGACTTCGACAAACTCTTAGGATTATTCCCGGAAATTTTAAAATGTTTGCGGAAACTGCGATCAGCGACTTTGGCTTTTTTTAATTTTTTCTCGATCTTTTCAGGGTACGAACTGAGGGTATGAACTGTTCAGGGTACGAACTAGGTTGCACCCAACAAAAACATCTGTATTAACAACATGAATGCTTATCAGTATGCCAAATACAGCAGAGACACATTTTGACAGTGCCACACTGATCGACCTCCTTGAATGAAAATAGATTTCAGCAGCACCCCCCCAAAAATTAGAGGCTGGATCCATCCCTGGTTTGAATCACTGCAAATAAACGTATTCAAAACTTTCACTTAGGCCGACGCGATTTCACAATTCGTAATCTACGTCGACAATGATTTTGCGCAGCTTAAGTGCGTTAATTTTGAAAACTGCCCAGCTGGAGACGACAACTTGTCCGGTGTTAGTTGAACTTGTCTTGTTTTCACTGTCTTGATCGTTGTTATTCACTCGCACAAAAAGGAAATGAATCGGCTTGCTTTCCAACTGTTCCAATTATGAACTAACAATATCAAAATTTTTACGACTAGGCGTACTGCATGCGTAAAACTAATCGTTTCAAGCAGCGGTTCTAATAAATTCGGTTTGCGACCTAGGTGTCAATATAAACAAGACTCTAAGCTTAATCAAAGACTATATATTTTAATTGAGTAAAGTAGCGTTACGTTTATGACGTCATCACCTTTCTCGCCCCCTAAGGTTTTTTGAAAAGTCGGCGCCTACGGGGGTGGCAGCCACCCCGTTTAGGTTACATTACTTACTGCAAATAAATGTAATTTGAACGGACGTTTAAATCTTTTTTTGATCATTGGTTTTCGCTTCAAGTCAACGTAACGCAAGAGGTGAACCAATACAGTATTGCGAAGAAAATGATTGTTTTTGTCACAAGCATGATACTCGCGTAACAAGCAAGCTACGTGAAGATTACGCAACACGTGGCTATGAGTTTTTTCCTTGTTGTTGCGATCGTTATATTTGTTACTTGTCATAAGTCATTGTTACATTTGTTAGGTTTACAATGGGATTTATTAATCAATAAAATACGATTTTTCCATTGCCTCCCTCAAAAAATTTTTTTTTTAATTTTTAATCTACTTGCGATCTACCATGACGCAACAGCAATTGAACCACGTCCTAATTTTAAATGTTTATCATTATCAAGCTGAAGCTTCACGGTTACAACTTGACCAGTTGGATTGAGAAAGCTGCTGTTCGCAAAAATACTTTTGCCAAATGTTAAGTGTCAGAGCAGCAACGTAACAATCAAATTCACGACATACCTCCTGTGCTTTGTTTTAAAGTTGCTTTGTCAATTATCGAGCTACAAATCAGGTGTGAAAAAAGAATTGCATCTATGAAACACGCTTAGTAAAAATCAAACAAAAACATGCAGTTTAAAAGTTTTTAGGTTGCCATGTTGTGCTATTCGCCACCCGTGCAAAAATAAAAGTCGGCACCTATGGGCGTCTTGGCCTGCTTCTTTGTCCGCATCCGGTAATGAGGGTGAAACTGCGGTTGTAGACAAGCTCCATAATCATTCTGACCATATGTCGTTCGAGAAGAAGGTGAAGAAGTTTGCAGGCGAGGCCGCGGTGCCACACTGTGTCATATGCTGCAGTGAGATCAATGAATACGGCACCAGCCTTTTTCTTTTCCTCAAAACAATTCTCTATGTCTTGGCTCATGCGAGTGACCTGTTCTACAGTTGATCGGCAATGACGAAAACCTGCTTGCTCTGGTGGTAAGAGTGGGTCGATGATTGGATCGACTCGGGTGTGGATGAGCCGCTCGAGAATATTATAGGGGATGCATAGGAGTGAGATAGGATGGTAGCTCCTAGCGTCATCCAGCGGCTATGTTGGGCTTTGGTATGACTATGACGTCAGCTCGTCTCCAAGTTTTGGGTATTTTTAGGTGGTGCAGACAGGAAGAGAGGAAATCGTGTAGCCAAGATTTTAGTGCTTTGCCGGCGTGGATGATAAACTATGGGCATATATGATCTGGGCCCGGTGCTTTACCTGGCTTTAGAGCATGCTGGAATTCTTCGTGGGTGAAGTCTAGGGATATATTTTGCTCAGGTAGTGTTAGAATCTTCCACAGTTCAGACACTTCCTTAACCACTTGGCGAGCCGTGCTTTTATCCCCTAAGGGGTATACCCCATTATTCACAAAGCTCCCAAAGTCGTACAAAAACTATATAACAAGTAATGTGCAACCTAAGGGCGGTAGGCACTTTAACATACTGATATCCCATTGAACCACAAACCATCAACCAATCAGAAGCTTTGCTGTTCATGACGTCATCAAGGTTGCGTTTCTCGGAACAAAGGAAAAATGCAACTTCCCACCACTGCTATTGCTCTTGTTTGTTGTGTAATTACCAAAAAAAGTTTAAAGTAATAATCAACTCTCTGGCTGAATGCTGAAATGACCACAATTGGACGGACAACCTAACATCTGATGGTTCGGGTTCGTTCAATTGGATATCAGTATGTCAAAGGTCCTACCCCTAAGGCCGCTTGTCAATTGGTTGAGAAGCTTTTGCCAGGCCAAGACTACCCAGGTACCAAAAATGTATAATTTTGCATCGTTTTTACGTTGCTAAACGTTTAAAAAACCCATGTAACTTGGTTGTTTTCAGTAAGCTGGTTCTATCAGTTTGTGATTTAATTTCCACCTTTCGTTGTAATAAACTCATCAAGCTTAAACAATGTCAGAGTAAGTAGGCTGCGCAACAAACTCCCACAGCCACAGTTATCACCACTTGCTGCTGACAAGTCAAAGAACATCTATGTCTTTTGATGTTGCCTATTTGCGTTGCATTTTTTTTTTTTTTTTTATAGTGATATTTGCTCTTCGCTATTTCAGTTACGTTTAGATGATGTCACATTATTATGCCGATTTGAGATATAATAATTTAATTCATGACGTTGTATGGATGAAAAACTTTTACAAGTTTTATACTCTGCTGAGAGTAAAAAAGAAACACAAATGATAAATATTGGAGAAATTGAGTCTCCTTACACAACTTAAGAATCGAACAACGCAAAACTGCTGAAACAAAATGTTTTGTTTAAGTGAAAGAATCACTCTAAGCAACCAATGTTAAAACGTGCGCGCAAGAAGTCATGGGAGTGTGACGTATCAAATATTTGAACAAGTTGTTATTTTTCTACATCAATGTGACGTTAGTTACTACCGGTACTTTAAAAAAATTATATCTTTGCTTCTGTAGAAAATCCGCAGCAAACGCCTTTTTTTACGTGTTTAGTATTGACCACAGTATCGGCCAAATTTTGCCGATACCGATACTCAAAAAATGGCCGATATCACCGATACCGATATATCGGTACATCTCTAGTTGTTAGCATAGCAAGAGCGACTGCAACAAGTATATATGAGTACTACACCAAGTAGCTCAAGACGATGTTGACTGAACAATGAACATTGAAAAAAATTTTTGTTTCATATGTGGAGAATAGGTACACGTTTACTTTCTATAAAGCTGTCCACCAGCCGCAAGCTTGCCTTAGGACCTGGTACATATTTGCAGTTGTATTTAAATTGCACTGCTTTCCATGTAGGAGAAAGCCAGTCGTCGAGTTTTTGCAGATCGACAGCAACGCTCACACTTTGCCTTGTTATTAATATTGAAAAAACATTGCAAATGCGAGTGAAAAGAAAAGCACTTCGAATACCAGCGGAATGGAAAAATTTTAAATTGTGGAAGCCGGCCTAACACATCCTACCGGCACGGTAGTTTCGAAGGCCATTTTATCATTTGATAACTGTTTACCTTTTTCTTGCTGAGACTCTAGTTGAGAATTTTTTGCAGACAGTTAGACACTTTACTTACTTACTGTTTGACCAACACTGCTTTTTATGGTTAAGAATTAATTTAATTAACCTCTATTGTTAATCATGAAATGCCGTTTGATACCTTTTTTTTCTTTAGTTGAGACTTTTTTGCTGACACTTTACTTGGTTAACTTCTATTGTACATAAATAATAAGCTAATTCCTTTGAATAGGCTAAACAAACGCTGCTGTGGAATTTTAAAATTCTCCAAAAAAGGCTTTCTTCAAACTGGAATTTCTCCGAATAGTAGCAGACCGTTCATCAACAATGTCAGTTACAACTCTTGTATTTTGAAAGAAGACCGATTAGGTTCAGACGTGCTGTCAAAAAGCCTGTAGCAAACAAGTAGCCTGTTTCTAGAATTTGTAAGGTGATGTCTAAAAACTTTTCCATGTGATTGAGTCGTACTTGGTTGGTGCAAACCTCATTCACCCAGCAAAAACAAAGTCTAGATCTACTACTTCTACTATGCTGATCTACTTCTTCAGGACTGCACAAAACCAAGCTGTGCACATAGCTTACTCGGCTTGTATTGATAGTCTCAAAACAGTCATAACAGAACTATCCAAAAAGTAACAATTTGTTTTGGAAAAAATACATGATTTTGCGGCATTTGGGGCTTGCGGTCTGGGGATGGTGTCATTCGGGGCTCGGGCCATGGTAGACAGGAGTCGTAGACCGAAATAATCATAACGTAATCCACACGAAAAAGAATGCAGTTTCATTACAAATGCAAAAAATATGTTGTCCAAAATTATATGGAGAGAATATATATATATACAATATTTTCTTCAACTAAACATACTTGGAAGCGTTTTAGAATAAGATTTTTCATCCATTGCCTCCATGAATTGATGGAAAAGTATGAATTGAACACTTTGTGAAACGACTTCAACAAGCTGGAAACAAAAAATAACATAACAGGCTGAGAGGTACAAGACTTAGCACCTTTGCACTTTGGGGGCAGTAGTGATGGATTTTTAAAACATGGGTCTCAGGGAACTCTGGTGTTAATTATGTTCCAAGCAAACAGATTTAGTTGCGTGATCTTGAAATTCAATATGATGAAGACCACTTGGAAATTTAAGTTGACTTAGTAAAAAAGGCGTTTTTTAGAACTTATCCTGTGCAAAGTAATAACTGATCACTAATAACATTAAACTGTCATTAATATGATGCAGTCTTCGAAATTAGCATATTTTTACTTCGGCAAAAACGTTGCCGAGGCCAAACGGCAAAAGTTGAAATTGCCTCGGCAATTGCTGTGAACGTTTATTACGAAAAAATTGTAGGCTACCACAACATGTAAAATGAGAAGCGAAAAATATAATAGAGTAGTCCAGTAGTTCTCAAACTGTGCGTCGCGACGCCCTGGTGCGTCGTTTCACTTTTCCAAAGGCGTCGCAGAATAGTTCCGTTACGTGGCTGAACTCAGTTTATCTTATTAAAATGAGGTTAACCCTTTGAGCACCACTGGGACACATGTGTTCCATGCACTTAGCCGATTACACCGCAATTAACTAAAAAAATTGCCACTGCTGATACCCTAACGTAGTATTGGATGGATAGTCTATCCTTCAAACTAAATAAAAAAAATGGAAACTCTGAATCATTTTTCTTGGTGTTATTTCTGTTTGAAAACAGTGAAGAGTTGAGGTTGCAAGTGTACTTTTTTCCTTCAAATTTGCGAAGCACATTTGGCCAACATATTTGTCCAAGCTCGAGTCGAAATTTGCAAAATACTTCCCGAAAAATTTATCAAACTACGAATGGAGATGTGATCCTTTTGTAGTAGGAAATCCGAAAATTTTTGGATTCAATGAATGACGATTAGGTGAAACAAAGCACTGCGAATTATTATCCCAGTCGCCACGTCGTATTTATGTCAAGCAGGATTTTCTGCCTTGGCGGTGATAAAACCAAATATCGATCACGAATAAACGGCGAAACAGAAATGCGAATGGCAATTTCAAAAATTCTCCCAAGATTCAATGAACTTTGCGAAAACAAACAAGTCCACACGTCACATTAAATAATATACATTGCTTTTTGTTGTTGTATCAATAAACAAAACTTTAATCATAAATTTCTTTATTTACGTACGTTTATTTGCTGGTGCGTCGCAAGTCCAGAAAACTTTTCCAGAGGCGTCGCAACAAAAAAAGTTTGAGAACCACTGGAGTAGTCTATCAAGACCGCATTGTTTGATTTGTTGTGATGTAATAATACCAAAAGTAGCGATAAAGCGAGCAACGCGATACCCACGCTGTTACGATAATTCATGTTAAATAACTCACGGGGAGGGAAGTATGTTAATTTTGGGTTGATTCAACGTTCGAGTCAGCACAAATCGATTTAATTTTCCCGACCGGTTGTATTGCGTAACAACAACGCCCAATAAGAAATGACGACATCATTTTTTAAGACGCAAAACTGCCCGTTCATGAACGCGCGATGTCATATGATCGGAAGCATTACTTTTCTTTACTGCCGAAGTACTATTTATCCAATTTTGTACTACTTTTTTAACTGCGCCTCGTAGCTTTTCTAATTCCGATTTGTTTCCGTCATAAAATTCTTTACAAATTTTGCAAAATACTACACTAACTTTTCCTTCTGTCCCCTCTGTTTCATAACCTATAGCAGGTAAAGAAAGAATAACTTATTGCGTAACAATTAAGCCAGTAGTTATAAGGTTGCAAACTTTTTTTATAGTTCACATGAGCATTGTCAGCGCATAAAATTGCACCAGTTGTTGTTACGCAACCAGACATCTATCACAAACCGCAATTAACAAAGCTCACTCTAACGTTTAACGCGTTAACCTATTACTTACATGTATTCGACGTCTGTTGATGTTGTGAAAGCGACGAGATCGTTTCTGATACAGCTGGACGAGATAACGGAAGGCGAAGCGCGATAAGGAGTAAATGCTTACAATAATTTGACGTCTACTGGCGTTGAATCAATGCAAATAGGGTGATATTTCTATAAGCGCAGGCGAAGTAGAAAGTAACCCAAATAAAAACATTAAGCAATAGTAAGATTGAATCAACCTCCTAGTCTGGTGTGGTCTGAGAAAATTAGGGTTATTTTTGTAATCTTGTGGTCCTTACAAGCGCTCGTGCGGCCTCGGCATTTTTATTGCCGAGGCTAATGTGCCATTCATGCATCTGCCTCGGCAATCGCCGATTGCCGAGGCTAATTTCGAAAACTGATGATGTGTGTTTAACAAAAGTCGATTTAAATCTGATCAAATTTAGTTTGATAAGAGCAGGGCTGCAATTTTTGCCTTTGGTGGCAATGCCGCTCGACATGTGCCATCCGGTACACGACAAGTGGGCAAGACAAGGTGGGCGATACCCACTTGGGCGAGACCAGGTGGGCGATGAATCAAGTGGGCGACGAGTCAAGTGGGCGACGAGCCAGGTGGGCGACAGACCAAGTGGGCGACGGCCAAAGTGGGCGACAGTAGCGCAAGTTTAGCCATTGGGAACGGTGATGACATGTTTAATTTATCTAGTTACTTTGCGGCGTCACGGTTTATCGTGAAGCTAAAGAGAAACCCCTCAGAAAAGAAACAAACGAATGGCCAAAGAGTGGTTGAAGTCATCGAAGCTTGTCGGTCGTTATAAAGTTATATTTTCTGTTTTAGATCATAAAATATGACTTTCAATTTTTACTTTAAAATACAATGATTGAGGCAATGAGAGTTCTTACGCTGAGTTTCACGAAGCATTGGAAGCAAAATTTTCATTATTTTTGTAGTCTCGTAATAGCGCTTGTTGTTTGATCTTAATTTGCATTGTGACATCATCTTGACACATTATTTTGAAATTTGCGGCGTCACGGTTTATCGTGAAACTTAAGCGAAACTCCTCAGAAAAGAAACAAACGAATGGCCAAAGAGTGGTTGAAGTCATCGAAGCTTGTCGGTCGTTATAAAGTTATATTTTCTGTTTTAGATCATAAAATATGACTTTCAATTTTTACTTTAAAATACGATGATTGAGGCAATGAAAGTTCTCACGCTGAGTTTCGCGAAACATTAGAAGCAACATTTTCATTATTTTTTGTAGTCTAGTAATAGCGTTTGTTTGATCTTAATTTGCATTGTGACATCATCTTGCTTTGATGATGATACGCTACGCTAGTCGAAAACATACGTATATCCGCCATCTAAAACTTGTTCGCGTTTTCTCTGACTCAATAGTGGCTCGGAACTTTCTGCCATACTTCGTACCGAAGTATTTTTCTGACTTGTTTGTTAAAGTACCGGTAGCTGAGTATCGTTTGAAAGACGCTTTCGATTGTGGTGACAACTACGACTTGCCTTGCATGTTTTATACCAAGTATTCAGGTCATTTCAATTTGTGAGCACGCTTCTTCAGAATGTCGTGGCCTACATATATATATAGGTCACCAATCGAATGATTGTCCTAATTGTCCAGACGCATGCGATCAAAACAAAGACAAATGTCTGTAACCCCAGACCATAATCTTATGTGCTAAACGTTGCACTGCAAACAAAGACGTTGAATCTATGTAAAATATTGCAATGATGAATCTAAAACTCTTGAAAAATCATTTGGTGATCTGCTTTGTTAAGTCAACATGTCAAGCAAATCTGTAAAACGAAAAGATCTGGCTTTAGCTGAAAGAGTACTTGTAATCAAAAAGTTAAAGAGGAAAACGTCGCAGAGAGTTGATGCAGCAAAATTTGAGGTGGCACAGGCGCAAATTTCACGGATATGGAAAGCACGGGAAAAGCTCTTGAGCAACCATCGTAACAACATCGACAAAACTCACCATAAGTAAGTAAAAGTTGTGTTTTATTTCCAGCAAACACACAACTTCTTCTGTCCATCCTTCAGACCAAGGTATCATCAAGAATTTCAAACATCATTAATTCATTATCGATGGAGTATGTTGCAAAAACTTCCGGCCACCATCGATGCTGATGAAAACGCTACAGCCACCAACATAGCACGCGCAATCTGTTTTTTTTTTTCGCTGAGACTTTTCAGTCATTTGTCCGAAATGACTTGTAAAAATTCGGTCATTTTTTATTTATTTCGGTCATTTTTTCTGATGAAATTATTTCTTTTCAAGTAGCTGATACAAAAAAAAATTGCACTTCCTGACCAGCTACAACATTAAGTTTTGCTGAGAAACATTGTCGTGTTTTACCTGAGAAAAGTTAGAAAAGACAAACGTTTCTTCAACGTTCATATCGGTCAATGACCGATAAATGACCGAAAAAAACAACAACAAAAAAGCAGCGCACAATTAGTGTTGTAGAGTAGACGCTATAAATCGTATGTGCGCGGAAAATCCAATGTCTCATAGAGACTTGCTATTAACTTACATTTACAATGTTGTATGTGAAAGTACCAATAAAACTTTAATGGACAGGATCCACCACAGACTATGTGGGACTTCTCAAGAAGCATAAGTCATAATTTTAACTTGGGAACTTAAAGTCAACTGATATTTTTTAATCCGAATGCTCTAGTCTAGACGCTTCGTAGCTGCATCAGCAGTTTACAGAAAACATTTGGACTGACAGTCATTACTAGGGCCATTTTGTTTATGACCTAAAAATTGAAAAATGTGACTTTATTTTTAGAGCATCAAATTTATACTAATCTCCGTAGTTAATGATTCGTATGTAAGTTTTTACATGTATTTTGAACAATAACACACTCGAACAACTAACAAAAAACTTCTGTTTTGCTTGAAAATCACTCAAAAATTCAAATGTTTATTCAATTGCATGTACCTACCAAACCAGCTACTTAGTTGTTAAGATCTCAGCACTGGCTGACCTAGTGACCTACCGCAAGTGTTTAAAATATTCAAAGACTGGATTGTGTGTTGCAAAATAATGTGTCAAGATGATGTCACAATGCAAAATAAGATCAAACAACAAGCGCTATTACTAGACTACAAAAAATATGAAAATGTTGCTTCCAATGCTTCGTGAAACTCAACGTAAGAACTTTCATTGCCTCAATCATTGTATTTTAAAGTAAAAATTGAAAGTCATATTTTATGATCTAAAACAGAAAATATAACTTTATAACGACCGACAAGACAAGCTTCGATGACTTCAACCACTCTTTGGCCATTCGTTTGTTTCTTTTCTGAGGAGTTTCGCTTAAGTTTCACGATAAACCGTGACGCCGCAAATTGCAAAATAATGTGTCAAGATGATGTCACAATGCAAATTAAGATCAAACAACAAGCGCTATTACTAGGACTACAAAAAATAATGAAAATTTTGGGGAGCAAGTCTTTTAGGCGCTGACAATTAGGCGCTGGTCTAATAGGCGCGCACACTGTGGCGTCTGGATATTTAGGTGCGGAGCACTGTGGCGCCCGGTCGTTTAGGTGCTATTCCTAGTAAAGTCTGTAGATAGTAACAGCTTGGCAGCTTGCCAGAAAATTATATCATGGCTTCCGTGAGTGAAGCTGCTTAAACCGGCAATGCTTTTCACATAAAATGTTATATTGAACAGAAAAATATATTGTTGTTTTATTGATTTATTATTGTTTTATGTGTTGTTAGTCCAGGTTTGCGTTGGTGAAAGCTTTATCAATAAATTATTCAAGCTTCCGAACATTATTGGAAGTAATCCTACGGAAGTATTCCAACGTCGTAAATCATGGCAGATCCATAGTCTTTGCCTGTCCTATTTTGGCTACGGCAATAATACAATATTTTGTGTGAAAATCATTGCCGGTTCAAGCAGCTTCACCCATATATTTTTCTGTTTAATATAATATTTTGTGTGAAAACGCATTGCCGGTTTAAGCAGCTTCACTCACGGAAGCCATGACATATTTTTCTGTTCAATTTAACATTTTGTGTGAAAAAGCATTGCCGGTTTAAGCAACTTCACTCACTGAAACCATGACCAACAACGCACACGCATTAACAAAACAACATATTTTTCTGTTCCATATAATATTTTGTGTGAAAACCATTGCCCTACGCCCCTACCTGCCAAGCTGATACAATCTGCAGACTTTACTAGGAATAGCACCTAAATGACCGGGCGCCACAGTGCTCCGCACCTAAATATCCAGACGCCACAGTGTGCGCGCCTATTAGACCAGCGCCTAACTGTCAACGCTTAATAGACGTGGACCCAAATTTTGCTTCCAATGCTTCGTGAAACTCAGCGTAAGAACTTTCATTGCCTCAATCATCGTATTTTAAAGTAAAAATTGAAAGTCATATTTTATGATCTAAAACAGAAAATATAACTTTATAACGACCGACAAGCTTCGATGACTTCAACTACTCTTTAGCCATTCGTTTGTTTCTTCTCTGAGGGGTTTCGCTTAAGTTTCACGATAAACCGTGACGCCGCAAATTACAAAATAATGTGTCAAGATGATGTCACAATGCAAATTAAGATCAAACAACAAGCCCTATTACCAGACTACAAAAATTAATGAAAATGTTGCTTCCAATGCTTCGTGAAACTCAGCGTAAGAACTCTCATTGCCTCAATCATTGTATTTTAAAGTAAAAAGTAAAAGTCATATTTTATGATCTAAAACAGAAAATATGATTTTATAATCACTTCAACCACTCTTTGGCCATTTGTTTGTTTCTTTTCTGAGGGGTTTCTCTTAAGCTTCACGATAAACCGTGACGCCGCAAAGCAACTAGATAAATTAAACATGTCATCACCGTTCCCAATGGGTAAGCTTGCGCTACTGTCGCCCACTTTGGCCGTCGCCCACTTGGTCTGTCGCCCACTTGGTCTGTCGCCCACTTGGTCTGTCGCCCACTTGGTCTGTCGCCCACTTGGTCTGTCGCCCACTTGGTCTGTCGCCCACCTGGCTCGTCGCCCACCTGGCTCGTCGCCCACCTGGCTCGTCGCCCACCTGGCTCGTCGCCCACCTGGCTCGTCGCCCACCTGGCTCGTCGCCCACCTGGCTCGTCGCCCACCTGGCTCGTCGCCCACTTGACTCGTCGCCCACTTGACTCGTCGCCCACTTGACTCGTCGCCCACCTGGTCTCGCCCAAGTGGGTATCGCCCACCTTGTCTCGCCCACTTGTCGTGTACCGTGTGCCATCACTATTCGACAAACACCGTAGAGATGCAGCGAACCCAAATTTTTTATCCGCACATTGCACCGCAACTAAATCACCTATCCGCACACCGCAATTTGTCTGGAACTTTGACACTGCACACCGCAAATTACAAAATTTTCAAAAAATATTTTAACGCGTTATTTTTTAGAAAGTCAATTGTGGCAAAAAAACACCCATGGCAGGCCTCGAAACTGAAGGCGGCCATCGCGGCCTTGGCCGCGATTAACCTACAAAAACCGACATTTTGTCTGCCGGTGTCGCCCTTCCGTCGGCCGCATTTGTCCGCCATGAAGTTCCGAGAAAATTTTACGCAAGCGGCCTTGTGAATAAAGTACTTTGCCACTTATAATCACAAAGGATTAGAAAGCAGTCAAAGTATCCGATAAATCACAATACACCCTGTCTATGCTTGAATTGTTAACATTATTGATTGACCAAGTAGCTAATGTCTGACATAAGCAGGATGCAAGTGACATCACAATACACTTTGTTGATGCGATATATTCAGTCTTCGAAATTAGCGTCGGCAATAAAAATGCCGAGGCCACACGAGCGCTTGTAAGGTTAGGGTTAGACATTCCTCCCAGTCGTTATGGCACAGCCATAGATTTGTTCCTTAGTCAACACCCTGATGGAGCTCTATGAAAAAGAAAGAGGCGTGTGGATTGGTATCAAAGCCCGAAAGCCGCAAAACGTGGACACTTCGTTGCGAAAGGCGAAGACGTCTGATTCCAGTGATGACGCGACAACCTCATGCTCTGATACAGCATCTGATGATTCCGATTCCGACAACTAGTTCTTTATCAAACAGACTTTGTGTTGTTCGCAGTGTCGCAATTGTGCCGAAATTATGTCAGTGTATACGTAAATCGAGGCAATCTTCTCGCAGGGAGCTATTAATTTGTTACCGGTACCTGGTTGAGCAATTAACGTTATTTTATGATAATTCAACGTTACTAGATGTCGATTTAATGTAAAACAAACGTAAATTTCTTATTGGGCATTGTTGTTACGCAGTATAACCCGCCGGAAAATTAAATCGATCTGTGCTGACTCGAACGTCGAATCAACCCAAAATTAACTTACTTTTCCGCCTGTGATTTATTTAACGTGAATTACTGTAACAGCGTGCGACGTGCGTATCTTGTTGCTCGCTTTATCGCTACTTTTGGTATTATTACATCACAACAAATCAAACAGTGCGGTCGTGATAGACTACTCTAGTATATTTTTCGCTTCTCGTTTTGGTACAATTGTTTCGTAATAAACGTTCACAGCAATTGCCGAGGCAATTTCAACTTTTTTCGTTTGGCCTCGGCAACGTTTTTGCCGACGTAAAACTGTGCTAATTTTGAAGACTGTATGTTGATGCGTGTCGACGTTCCGATGGCCGCCATGTGCTTGTGATTGGCCGCCGAACAGCTTGCTTCAGTCGGACACGTTTGGCCGCCGGAAAAAAAAAGTTGTTTCGAGGCCTGCATGGCAATGGCATATAACTGGTAACCTACCGGTTCAGTTGTGCACTAATTGACTAGGCTAACCATAACCAGATCATATTGTCTTATCAGCAATGCATCTAAGTTCTAAGACATCATGCTTTTCCAAATAGAATGTTCCTGGATCCAGTATCAGGACTTTAGAACACTTTTTGTAAGCAATAATGCAATTTTAATGCCAGTGGTTGTATGAACTACACAGACAGACAAGACGTCAAGAGTAAAACTTATAGCCTGAACTCACTGGGCTAAATGTTATGGTACGGTAACTAATGTGGTAGTTGCGCTAGGCCTATAGCCTGGTAACTGGGTGCTGAGCTTATCAGCTAGGCCAGGGGTCACCAAATGGCGGCCCGCGGGCTGCATGCGCAGGCCTCGAAATTCACGGCGGACATGTCCGCCGTCACAGCATGTGATGTCCGCGGGAAGTACCCTCTAGATTGGTCATATTTGTCCGCCGAGAAATATCAGAAACTGGCGATACAAATTGTCATTGCACAGCACGAACAACTGTTGCAAGAATATAATTTGCGCTGGGAATGCGAAATTATCGCATTCCAAGCGCGCAACTAGAAAAAGTTAATACTGTATCTCTTAGCTTCCATTCAAGCAGAAAAACTTTCGAATTTTACGTTGCTTCAACGATTGATGACATTGAATCAGCGTAACAGAGGTAAATTCTTAGCTAAGAATTGATGGGAGTACCGATACTTCAACACTAATCACGCGCAACTTAGTTCAAGTCTTACGTCACAATGTCTAGCTTTGATCTCCGAATAATATTGATAAGGCAAGGTTGGTTACAAAATTAGATTTTATAAGAGTAAGCTTCTACAGCAAGATGCCGAAAAAATTAAGTTTTGGTATTACAGTAAGAAAGAAAAGGCCCAGGGAAATTTCTGAAAGTGAGAATGAGGGCGATGAACCTACTACTAGGAAATTTACTGGTAATAGACGCATATAATAAAGGAGCAACGAATGTAAGGATTAGCTCTGTCAAAAATCACAACACATCGTTTACCCCAAGCCGTCCATTTCCGATCATCAAGGCCATCGACAATATAAGTGACAACGAAAAGCATATGTTATCGCTAAAGAAGAGCTCGCATTTACGCTTTTCCCTCAACTAGCCGGTCTGGAGAAAAGACACGGAATAGATCTCGGTAACACGTATCTTAACGACAAGCAGTGATCTCGTGGAGATTGGCGCACATCTTTAAAGATCGATATTATTGAAGCTCTCATCATGCGCATATGTTTGAATGGCCTTGACTGCGCTGATTATAACTCCGAGCCTGCCATGGTCTCGTGGAATACTGATACTATTTTGGAGAGGCAACCGCATCACGGAAAGGGGAAAAATAATTGTGCTTTTTTCTAATGTTTTGTTTATTCTTTTCGTCACTTTTGCTCACATGACACGCAAAAATAAACCTAAAGAAAAAAGCCTAGTGAAACTTTGCACATCAGAAAATAGTAGCGTTACGCGTTAGTGTAGAAGTTTTCCGACTCGTGCCCAGAGCATTGTGACGCAAGAAGCCACACGACCTCGTTCGGTGGAAGTTAATCAGTTATGCGGTGGATTATTTTTTTATTATTTATTTGCATCAGACACAAAAAGTCCATAGAATTTAAATTTTGAACAATCATCATATTATCATCATCATCATATTTAGCAGCTACACGGCGTCAAGCGCACGTCGTTGGTCTGATGAAAGCCTTTCAGAGTGACTTCGCTGAAATTTTGAAAAGCCTAAACCGTAGCTATGGTTCTCAAATGGCGAAGGCTTATCAAGATAAAGGGATTAAGTATGACGATCGACGTTAAAACTGGTGTGTCCGCCGTGAGACTTAATTTGTCCGCCGAGATAGCTGCTCAGACCGGACACGTTTGTCCGCCGTCAACAAAAACAAATTTCGAGGCCTGATGCGGCCCGCCACGCTTTTATGTGCGGCCCGCGGAAGGTATCAGTGCACAAGTATAACCAAAAATACTTTTCTTGAGGAGTTAAACAGCATGAAGGCAAAAAATACTTTCCGAAAAGCATATTTTCGCTTTGCATACGATTCCACCGACCGACCAATCAGATTGTAGTTTTAGGTAGGGGTCGTTTAAAGTTATTCCAATGCGATGTCCAGCCACACTGTCCCGGTGGTTGATTAAAACGTCTGTTTTCGAATTTCGAAAATGTCTGTGAGCTATAGGTGTGCTTATTTTAAGTTTGTAAATGTCCTGTAAACACTAATGTGCGTTTCACCGTTATGGGATTTCACGAGCAGTGTTCCTTTATGCAAGTTTTTGTTGGCAAAATAGGTCGGTGTGCCAACTCAATTTATAATAAATTGGAAAAATATTATATATATATATTTAAAGACTTTTTCTGGTATGAAAATATTTAGCTCAGTAGCCTACTGCAAAATTTTTTTAATCAACAATTCTTGCCATGCTGATAAGCACCGCAAGTGACATTTGTCTAATAATCAAGAAAGAAGGTTTTATAGACTCTCACAAAATGGTGAAAAACCAACTCATTGCTTTTTTAGAGGGAGCACTGTTCATGAGTTACGATAGAAACGTTTTTTCGGTAATTTCCACAAGCGTTTGTTTCATGGTGCCTGGTTTTTTTCTCCCTGTTATTGGAGCCTATTTTTTGCTGATATGTTTGCAGGTCACTATTGTTGCCTGTATTGCGATGTGTCAAACATTTCCATGTTTACTGAAATTGTTAATGGCAAGATATCTTTTGTGAAGCGAAGTGACAACATCACTCTTGCTTGGCGATGAATATTCTGATGAAACCGCTCGCCTCGCTATAAGTGCGCAAAACAAGTGGCCTCGTTTATTAGGCATTGTTAAAGAAGCTTGGCCTGGCAGTAGCGTTGTTTAACTAATTTTTTTGCTGCGGTATTCTAAGATAAATATTAACAACATGTAACGCTGGATACTGGGTACAAAATGCGTTTTTTTTCTAGCATAAGAGTCAACCTACCTAAAATTTTATTAGTGCGGCCCGCCACAGCTCTCCTAAGTGCCAAAGTGGCCCGCATGCAAAAAAGGTTGGTGACCCCTGAGCTAGGCTATTAACCAAAAACACTCGTACAGCTTCCCTCACAAGTCAGCCCCAAAAACCCTGTCAACTGCAAGCCATTTGCATAGCTTTCCAGCTTAGGGTTTCCGTTAAAAAAAGTGATCCGTGTTTCCAATTTAAATTTGAAGTTTCATAACTGATATTTTTTTAAAGTTTACGTGGCAAGCGGCGCGGCTTTGTCATTTTAACCTTCCACACGGCGTGCTGCAAAAAAGTAAAAAGCGGCTGCGCACGCGACGCGGCTTGCATCACTAAAACACCGTTCCTTGCAAAAAAAACTGATAGAGGACGTCAAGTCAGGTGGAGGAAGAATGGTGGGGGGGCATCACTTGGTGCAATCATAAGAGTGCCGACTTACAAAAATTGGGAGCTGGTATACAAGTCTCCCCCCCCCCCTTGGCAACTCATGACAAAGAGGAATTGACCAAAACATGTGGAATGTGGATTGAAGTGTGTGAACAGGAAAGCAAAGGTAAAGTAGTTTCACCCTATACGTTTGGTTGAGTCCTGTCTTTGTCATGAGTCACCAAGGGGGGGGGGGGGACTTGTATACCAGCTACAAAAACTGTTTTACGCTAGGGTCATTCTATTATAATACAGTCACACTGTGTAACACACCCTCTCAAAATTTCTTCATTTATTAATATGTTAGAGCAGTGGTTCTCAAACTTTTTCAAAAAATTTGTTGAACGGTCTCCTTACGATTTTTTCAACCATTCACGGTCCTTCAAAACTTAAGGAAAATTAGCGCAAAAACGGTAAATAATAGTTTATTTGTTACATGCAATTAAAAATGCACACGTCAATAAAACGGGTGCACCTGCTTGGGTGTTATCAGTTCTATGCTAGGTTTCGTTTGGTTCAATATGATTCTCGGCTATGTCTTTGGCAGGACACTTAAAGGCATGCCTGAAGGTGCACACAAAGATTGGTTTCCTTGCCTTCCCGTCCACTTAATCTAAATCTTCAACCACCAGGTGTAAGCCTGGATACGACAAACAACAAATATGATCTTGATGTGTTACCAAATGTCTTTTCAGCTTGCTAGGTTCTAGAGCAGAACTTGCTGCAACTTTACAGCACAGCACGCACTGCAGCTTTTTTTTCTCCTCCAAAATGTATCACAGTGAAACCAAATTGAACATAGGAATCATTGAATCTTAATATTTTCAAGGCTGAGCCATTTTTACTTTTTGTACTCAAATTTAAGTTAAAAATTCAATTAGTCAAGTTAAAAAGTTCTTAATTTTAAGCTAATTTGACTGAGGCTAAAAAAGCTAAAAGTTCGGAAAAGCATTCAATTCAAAACTTAAATCAGTAAAAATAACCAGCCTTAATCAACTTCGCCTACCTCCTTTTTAGTCAAGTATATTTCATAATTCTGTTCTTTCATAATTCTGTTCTGTTCCAATCTTCATCTTTTCGAAACAGTTCCAACATATTAAAAAATGAAGAAATTCTGAGAGGATGAGTTACAAAATTTCGACTGTATTATAATAGAATGACCGCTAGGTACTTCAAGGCAAGGCCTAGAAGCGTTGCTTCAAGCGAGAAATTCCCTAGGCGTCTGCACCGCCATTTTGAACACCAAACATTTCGCTACTGATTTGCTACAAATTTGTTTACGCTCTTGTGTTGTGAGTTCTAAAAAAATGTTTTGTTTTTTTGACCCAATCTTAGATGTTTGAAAAGTTTAGAGTGGAAATAATAAAAAAAATGACTCAAGTGGACTTTGTTCATGTACATTGTACACTGTTGTAGCCTACGATGACATATTGCAGCAAATCAAGCAGATTAAGAATTGTTTAAGATCTGAGTATAAACAGATAAGTTAAATATAAAAGTACTTCCACATTATTCAGACTATCAAATGGTCATCAGCAAGAATTCGTTTAACTTTATGACCAAACAACATTTGAAAAAGAAAACTAAACTGGGCTTCCCTAAATGACTTGAAAATCAAAGAAAAAATTAGCGTCGAAGTATGAAACCGCTTCATATTTGCAGTCTTAACGCCAAATTTTAGAAACTTGACATATTATTTAAACGTTTTCAAAATAAAATATGGCATGGTTGCAACACCTGACGCTGTAGACAATATCAGCCCAAAATGCAATATCAAGATTCATGAAAAGCATCACCATTCATAAAAATTGCCTTATCGAACTTGATGTTTAGTAGCCTAAATAGGCTAATGCGCATTGATAAAACAGAGTTTTTTTTAAACTAGTTACCATGCTAATAAAAATTAAAAAAACAAATTTCAAAAATTTGGATGAAAACTGCCAATATGGCAATCCTGTTTGCTGTATGAGGCCTAGAGTTTGGCTTTCAGTCTAGATGCTATTATAGCAACATCCACACTCCACAGCTGAGTAAAGGATTAATCGTGGAGTTTTGCTCAGTAAAAATCGGATGCAACCTAGTTTGTCCCCTGAACACTTTGTCGCCTGATTTCATTCCGTGAAAAGATCAAGAAAAAAATACAATGCAGGCCTCGAATTCGTTTTTTGTCGACGGCGGACAAACGTGTCCGGTCTGAGCAGCTATCTCGGCGGACAAATTAAGTCTCGCGGCGGACACTCCAATTTTAGCGTCGATCGTCATGCTTAATCACTTTATCTTAATATTTCTTCGCCATTTGAGAACTATGGTTTAGAAAGCTTATTAAAATTTCAACGAAGTCACTTTGAAAGGCTTTCATCAGACCAACGACGTGCGCTTGAAGAGTCAAAGCGCCGTGTAGCGGTACCTCTAAATACCCATTGTCAGGCATTGTCGGCTTTTTGGGGGGTTGTGGAGCATTTCTAGGGGATGTCGAGCATTTCTAGGGGTTGTCGAGCATTTTCAGGGGTTGTCAGGCATTGTAGAGTACGGCACCGTAGCTACTTTCAGGCATTGTTGGGAATTTCCAGGCATTGTCTAGGATTTCCAGGCATTGTCGATCATTATCAGAGGTTGACGGGTTTGTTAGGCATTATAGAACATTTTCAGGCATTGTCAAACATTTTCAGGGGTTGTCGAGCATTTTCAGGGGTTGTCAGGCATTGTTGGGAATTACCAGGCATTGTCTAGGATTTCCAGGCATTGTTGATCATTATCAGTGGTTGACAGGTTTGTTAGTCATTATAGAACTTTTTCAGGCATTGTCAGCATTTTCAGGGGTTGTCGAGCATTTTCAGAGGTTGTCAGGCATTGTAGAGTAGCTATACTTTCAGGCATTGTCTATAATCTAAAGGCATTGTCGATCATTATCAGTGGCTGACAGATTTTTTAGTCATTATAGAACATTTTCAGACAGTGTCGAACATTTTCAGGGGTTGTCAGGCATTGTAGAGGAGCTACTTTCAGGCATTGTTGGGAATTTCCAGGCATTGTTGGGAATGTCCAGGCATTGTCTAGGATTTCCAGGCCTTGTCGATCATTATCAGTGGTTAACGGGTTTGTTAGGCATTATTGAACATTTTCAGGCATTGTCGAACATTTTCAGGGGTTGTCGAACATTTTCAGGGGTTGTCAGGCATTGTAGAGCAGCTACTTTCAGGCATTGTTGGGAATTTCCAGGCATTGTCTAGGATTTCCAGGCATTGTCGATCATTATCAGTGGTTGACAGGTTTGTTAGTCATTATAGAACATTTTCAGGCATTGTCGAATATTTTCAGGGGTTGTCGAGCATTTTCAGATGTTGTCAGGCATTGTAGAGTAGCTATACTTTCAGGCATTGTCTATAATCTAAAGGTATTGTCTAGGATTTCCAGGCATTGTCGATCATTATCAGTGGTTGACAGATTTTTTAGTCATTACAGAACATTTTCAGGCAGTGTCGAACATTTTCAGGGCTTGTCGAGCATTTTCAAAGGTTGTCAGGCATTGTTAGGAATTTCCAGGCATTGTCTAGGATTTCCAGGCATTGTCGATCATTATCAGTGGTTGACAGGTTTGTTAGTCATTATAGAACATTTTCAGGCATTGTCGAACATTTTCAGGAGTTGTCAGGCATTGTAGAGTAGCTACTATCAGGCATTGTCTAGGATTTCCAGGCATTGTCGATCATTATCAGTGGTTGACAGATTTTTTAGTTGTTATAGAACATTTTCAGGCATTGTCGAACATTTTCAGGGGTTGTCGAGCATTTTCAGAGGTTGTCAGGCATTGTAGAGCAGCTACTTTCAGGCATTGTTGGGAGTTTCCAGGCATTGTCTAGGATTTCCAGGCATTCTCGATCATAATCAGTGGTTGACTGGTTTGTTAGTCATTATAGAACATTTTCAGGCATTGTCGAACATTTTCAGGGGTTGTCAAGCATTTTCAGGGGTTGTCAGGCATTGTAGAGTAGCTACTTTCAGGCATTGTCTATATTTTAAAGGCATTGTCGATCATTATCAGTGGTTGACAGATTTTTTAGTCATTATACAACATTTTCAGGCATTGTTTTTGCGTTCTATCTGTGAAATGAGGTCACAAACTCGTTCCAAACTTGTTCCGACGGGTTAGACTTCTGGAAACAAACTCATTTACGATTTCGATGAGATCAAGGGCTTCCACATGATCTCAATAAGTAATAAGTACTTATGATAGCCAGGTCATTTAAACGCTGCTGTGTTTGTGTATACTGTAAATACGTTTACAACCTACGCAAAATAGAAAGGGATCATTCTGCTGCGCATGCAGAGCTGGGAATAAAAATGCATGAAAATGTTCGACAATGCCTGACAAACATGTCAAAAACCAATAATGATCGACAATGCCTGACAAACGTGTCAAAAATCAACAATGCCTGGAAATCCTAGACAATACAAGGAAATACCCAACAATGCCTGAAAGTAGCTTAATCTAGAATCCCTGACTACCCCTGAAAATGCTCGACAAGCCCTGAAAATGTTCGACAATGCCTGACAAACCTATCAACCACTAATAATGATCAACAATGCCTGGAAATCCTAGACAATGCATGGAAATATCCAACAATACCTGAAAGTAGCTACTCTACAATGCCTGACAACCCCTAAAAGTGCTCGACAACCCCTGAAAATGTTCGACAATGCCTGAAAATGTTCTATAATGCCTCACAAGCCTGTCAACCACTGATAATAATCGACAATGCCTCGAAATCCTAGACAATGCCTCGAAATCCTAGACAATGCCTGGAAATTATCGACAATGCCTGAAAGTAGCTACTCTACAATGCCTGACAACCTCTGAAAATGCTCGACAATCCCTGGAAATGTTCGACAACGCCTGAAAATGTTCCATAATGACTACCAAACCTGTCAACCACTGATATTGATCGACAATGCCTGACAATGCCTGACAACCCCTGAAAATGCTCGACAACCCCTGAATATATTCGATAATGCCTGAAAATGTTCTATAATGACTAACAAACCTGTCAACCACTGATAATGACCGACAATGCCTGAAAATCCTTGGCAATGCCTGGAAATTCCCAACAATGCCTGAAAGTAGCTGCTCTACAATGCCTGACAACCCCTGAAAATGCTCGACAATCCCTGAAAATGTTCGACAATGCCTGAAAATGTTCTATAATGACTAACAAACCCGTTAATCACTGATAATGATTCCCAATGCCTGGAAATCCTAGACAATGCCTGGAAATTCCCAACAATGCCTGAAAGTAGTTACTCTACAATGCCTGACAACCCCTGAAAATGCTCCACAACCCCTAGAAATGCTCCAAAACCCCCCAAACAGCCAACAATGCCCGACAATGCCTGACAATGGGTATTTAGAGGTACACCCGTGTAGCTGCTTAATACGCGGCATAACTGATTAACTTCCATCGAATGAGGACATGTGGCTTCTTGAGTCACAATGCTCTGGGCACGAGTCGGAAAACTTCTACTTCTACACTAACACTACTATTTTCTGCTGTGCAAAATATCACTAGGCTTTTTTAGGTTTATTTTTGCATGTCATGTGAGCGAAAGTGAATTTTCCCTGGGCTTTTTCTTACTGTAATACCAAAACTTAACAAATTTTGTTGCATCTTGCTTTAGCCTACTCGTATTTCTAGTTTTGTAACCAACCTTTCCTTATCAATATTACTTGGAGATCAAAGCCAGACATTGTGACATAAGACTTGAACTAAGTTGCGCGTGATTAGTGTAGAAGTAAGCCTACCGGTACTCCCATCGATTCTTAGCGAAGAATTCACCTTTGTTACGATGATTCAATGTCATCAATCGTTGAAGCAACGTAAAAATCAAAAGTTTTCCTGCTTGAATGAAAGCTAAGGGATACAGTATTAACATTTTTTAGATGCGCGCTAGAATGCGCGGAAATTATATTATCGCAACAATGGTTCATGCTATGCAATGACGATTTGTATCGCTAGTTCTTGTGTTATTTCTGGCGGACAAATATGACCGATCTAGAGGGTACTTCCCGCGAACATCACATGCTGTGACGGCGGACATGTCTGCCGTGAATTTCGAGGCCTGCAACGGAGCCGAAGTCGCTGATCAGAGTTGTCGCAAACGTTTCAAAAATTTTCCATTGAAACAATCAAGAGAAAAAATACAGAAGCGCCGAAGTTGCTGATCAAAGTTGCCGTAAATATTTCAAAATTTTTCCATAGAACAAATCGAGAGAAAAAATGCAGAAGCGCCTAAGTCGCTGATTGGAATTGCCGAAACTGTTGACAACGCTAAGTATCTTGAAAAATAGTTGATAAACCGAATTTTGGGTCAAGCGCTAACCAACTGAGCTACCGGGCAGTGTTGTCATATTTCTGTACAATGTATTATTTATTCAGTTAATTAACAGTTTGATCTAGTACATGCCAGAAACGGTATCCGATCTGCTGGGTGTAGGAAAGCGCTCTTAGCCGTAATGACAGTTTTTTTTTAAGTTTAGCGGCCGTGCACAAGAATTTTGCAGTCGAAAAGAAACCATGGTTAGCCATGCTTGGTCCCCAGCAAAATGAAGGAATTCAGAGACATGAGAATGTTGCACAGTAGGGTGATTCATAAATTGAAATTTTTTTTAATTCAATGGGGCACCCTCTTGTATCGTGTCAATACCTGAAAAAATAATCCTGTCAAATTTGTAGGGCAATCGAAAGCATTTTTAAGGCTGCTACCGACTTTGAAAGCTGCATATAATACACAAATGGGTCATTCCATATCAACTCAACGTCAACGGGGTGTGCAAACTCGACCCTCTTAGATTTTCTTGAAATTCACACTAAAGTTTCATGTTGATGTATAATAAACACAAAAAAAATTTCAGCTCATTATCTCAAGACGTTTAGACCTTAAAGCCCTTCAAAGTCACCAAGGTCCCTCAAAATGGGTTCGCATGTACATTTTCCTCCATGTTTGGGTCTTCATAACTTTTAATCTAAAGCATTTACAAAGCTGAAATTTGGTATTCTGATTAAGAAGCAGCCCTAGTTTTCATATCTACCACCAAAATTGCTAATTTCAAATTAGTTTTAGATATAGAACCTTTCAAAAATTGAAATTTTTTACATTTGAAATTTTTTTATCAATTTTTGATGTCCGCTATCTCCCAAACCATCTTTACACCCTCCAAACTTCAATAATTTCACATTTGTTTAGTGTCAGTCTCATGGGAGTTAATTACCAACTAGTATAGATTAATGATACGCGAAATGGAGTTTTGTGACTATTGGTTTGGGAGATAGCGGACATCAAAAATTAATAAATTTTTTTCAAATGCAAAAAACTTCAATTTTTGAAAGGTTCTATATCTAAAACTAATTTAAGATTAGCAATTTTGGTGGTAGATATGAAAACTAGGGCTGCTTCTTACTCAGAATACCAAATTTCAGCTTTGTAAATGCTTTAGATTAAAAGTTATGAAGACCCAAACATGGAGGAAAATGTACATGCGAACCCATTTTGAGGGACCTTGGTGACTATGAAGGGCTTTAAGGTCTAAACGTCTTGAGATAATGAGCTGAAATTTTTTTTGTGTTCATTGTACATCAATATAAAACTTTAGTGTGAATTTCAAGAAAATCTAAGACGGTCGAGTTTGCACACCCTGTTGACGTTGAGTTGATATGGAATGACCCATTTGTGTATTATGTGCAGCTTTCAAAGTCGGTAGCAACCTTAAAAATGCTTTCGATTGCTCTAAAAATTTGACAGGATTATTTTTTCAGGTATTGACACGATACAAGAGGGTGCCCCATTAAATTAAAAAAAATTTCAATTTATGAATCACCCTATTGCACAGGCACTCTTACCACTTGGCCAAAGCTTTGACTACGATTAAGCGAAAAGTACCGTAACCTACAGTAGGCTAAATTTTTAGAAAGTGGCTATTTTTCCACACTTAATGCCATGGTTACAATCAGGTGTTGCCAGAGTTAGGAGTAAAGTTAGAAAGGGTTGAGGTGAGGGTTAGAGTTAGGAATAAGATTAGGGTTTTGATTCTTGCCCAGGACTAAAAAAATCCCAAACTACAAGTTTTTGTTTTCAACAGCTTTAAACTTTTTTCAAATTAGGACAGAATTCCTTATCTGGCAACACTATTGAAGCTATTATTACACTCTATAGTGTAAATATAGCCACAGCCTAAATTTTATCTAGCCAACTAAGCTGCTACCGGTACATGTCCTTTTAACAAATAATTAGATGAAAAAATGTATGGTACCTTTCTATATTTTCACTGCGCGCTAATTCACTTTTATTTCCAGTCCATTGAACAAGATAATATTGTAGCGGCAAAGCAACTATGATCAGGAAAAAATGAAAGGCTTGCCACCCAGTCAGCTGAACTTCTGGCATGGCACTTTAATTAGTGAACTTGGCATGAAACAACTTCAACCCACTAACTTTGGTGCAATTCAATGACAGGCCTTTTTAGCAGTGATGCCAGATTATTTTTTTAAAAACATGCAAATAAATTTACAAAACAAACTCAAAACAGGCAAATCAACACAAAAACAAGCCAAATAATTTGTATTTTGCAACCAATGCCCATCAATATAAAGTAAGTTCAATATGCTCAACAGCAACATGTTACAATGGGGCCTCGCCGACTCACCATCTTGTGCATGTGGCTCAGATTCTCAGATTGTACACCACATTATCTTCCATTGTCCTGTATATCGACCCCAGGACAGATATGTGGTCGTGGACCTCACAACGCTCGATGAACACATGTAGGCCTAAAACATGTACCATGTTTTTAACTTCTTTTCTTCTTTTATAGTCACACTTGATTGCAAGCATTGACTGCCTCTTGCATGAAAAGTTTCCAAGATTTTCTGTTGTTTGGTTTGTGAATTAGGTGTATGTTGGTGTTAGTTTTGTCGGTTTGTTGGTTTAAGTAGGATAATCTTTGTCTGCCTTGGGCACGCTTCCCTTCAATTTTTCCTGTGAGAGAGAGATGTTCTAACTTTCCTTTTTACAGCACGTGTCCTAAAAATCGAAATTGATTTTCTTTGATATTTTTAGTAGACAGGGCTGGATGTCGTTAGTCAAAAAGCAATGACTATTTCACTATTCGGTGGTGCCTAAAAAAGCAATGACTTTCCGTTATCGATACTTAAAAAAAGCAATGAACAGCAATTACTAAACATGATTAAAATAAAAGCAATAAATAATTACTAACAGCACAGATGAAACAAAACTAGCAGTTTAACTTTATTAAGAACAGAAATAATAAAAATATTACTTATTGGTTAATTCTTAGCCTACTCATTTCCATATTTTACAAAAAGGTTACAACGGTATGGAATAAAACCGAAAGCCTCATGAGTAAAATGACCTATCAGACGATAAGATCAACAGTACGGTATTATGCAGTGGCTTGCAGTGCACTAATCATGAGACCAGTGCTTCCACTTCTGACAATTGATAAATCCTCTTCAATTTCCTTTTTTGTCCTGAAAAATCCCTTTTTTCTCAGTCGGAAATCTTTCAAAATTTCCTTCATAGGCGAGGTTATTTTTGACGTTATTTAGGTTAAAAAAGGTGCTAACACAACTTTAAAGTTATTATAATCTCAGTTAAAGCTATTTTAATCTCGATTTTATTCAGTAGCACCGGTATGTCGAAGCCGGTATGTCGAAGCCGGTATGTCGCAGCCGTGGCCGAGTGGTTAGCGCGTTGGGCTCGCAGTCGAGAGCCTGCATGTTCGACTCCAGCCACCCGCACTTGCTGTTATTTCTCTGGGCAAGAAACTTTACGATAATTGCCTCTACCTAGTGATCGATTTCGAGTAATGGGTAGTACCAAATTTAAGTCATAAGTAGAGTAGACAACCGGAAACAGACATTGCAGTCGGCTGCAGCGTGGGTCAGGTGTACGTCGGAAGGCGTACACCGATGCATAGCGCTCAAGTCCGCTTTCCCGCAATGCAGGATAAAGATAAACAAATAAATAAACAAAAAAAACAAAACGTTGTTTTGTGAAGAAAGGGGCGTTCTTCCCGGCTATCAGCACAAGGCTGAGCACTCACTAGTACAGCGAGCAACTGCGATTCGCCAACCATAACGGTGTAGCTTCCACGCTAGCCATTCAGACTTTCCAATCAACAATATGTTTCTCGGCAGCCGATTTGTAGCAAAAATTGACAGCGATAGACACGTGTTTCGCCCATGAGGCTGGGCTCATCAGTATCGCACCGTATTCTGCCACAAATTTATTCGACCACCGCTTTACCAGTCAGTTTAACTCTTATCTTTGTGGAAACAAAGAAAGAGCCAACAAAACCAGCAGGCGCCAGGGCAGAGGACATTGTGAAGAAAGGGGCGTTCTTCCCGGCTATCAGCACAAGGCTGAGCACTCACTAGTACAGCGAGCCCCTTTCTTCACAATGTCCTCTGCCCTGGCGCCTGCTGGTTTTGTTGGCTCTTTCTTTGTTTCCACAAAGATAAGAGTTAAACTGACTGGTAAAGCGGTGGTCGAATAAATTTGTGGCAGAATACGGTGCGATACTGATGAGCCCAGCCTCATGGGCGAAACACGTGTCTATCGCTGTCAATTCTTGCTACAAATCGGCTGCCGAGAAACAAAACGTTGTTTTATTAGAACAGTAGGCTGCACAAAAGCAGCCCATATTTTACAATAACATGGTTTAGGCTACTTCTTTTTTTCACTGTCCAGCGAAAAAACTGCTTGTCAGTTAGTCGGTTCTGGGACATTTACCACCTGGAGTCCTGGACATCATTTATCGTACCAATTATCACTCTCATCTTTCCCACCCGGACTCCTAACCTATCTCTAACAGCGAAAATGTACAGGTGGTAAATGTCCAGTTTCAACGAATTATCCATCCATTAACAATTAATTTATTTTTGTGTTTAGTTTAGTTTTCTTTGATGCGCTAAGCCGCTAACTTAACACTATTGGCTAGGCTATCTCTCTTTTCTCCTTGTCAGTAACGTCAATCAATCAATCAATGTTTTATTTGTCAGTAACAGGAACATAGGTACATGTTTGAAATATGCAATTAATATACACAATGCAAAGTTGCACAAGTTCCCATACCGACAGGGAGACAACGAAACGACCATACGGTCTACTAGTCAATTGCAACCCTACGGAAATGACGATTTTGCCATAATAAGCTTACAAGAGAAAAATAAAACGTTAAAACGTTCCCGCGCTTCAACATACGTGTTCCCGACAATGGTTCACCTAATCAAACGTCATATAAAAACCGTTCAAGTCTACTGAATCTTACGTCATGAAATTTTTCTTAAAAATGAGCCAAAATTGCACCATCGTTCGTAAGACTTGTGTCAAACCTGTTTAAACATGAAATATTGCATCACCACCTTTGAACACCTGTTTGAATTGCGTGACAATGTCTTTCACTATTACGTCACAGTACTGCGTGCGTGAGTTTGAGATATTGATATCTATTCTGGTCCTTCGTGAAATGGTTGCTTGAGAGTTAGTCGCACATTTAACTGTTTGCTTAGTGCTTGCCAGCTGGACGAAAATTCCGTCTTTATCTAAGTAGTTTATTCTGTAGTGACAGGTTTTAGTGGCGTACCGTGTTGCGTCCCATTTTCGATAGCCGCGGCCTAATTTTACAGAAATACAATTTTGAATAGACGTTTCAGAAGAGTGTTTTTCTATCGGTCATTACATACAGACGAACGGATTCGGGAATCTTATGTTACAATTTTCCCACGAAGTAATTATGGTTTACCACTGTGACCAATACGCACCAAAAAAAAAAACATATTTAAGATACCGGTAACGTAGATAACGTCTTCACAATCATCTGAGACTGACAAAAAACTCCAGGATACTAGGCCTATTCATGATGCTGACTCAGTCTGACTGTGTACACTATACATGTTGTATACATACTACATAGCCTCTTTTATTATGACACCACAATCAGTTAGCATAGGCAAAAACTAACTTTTCTAAACCGGAAGGATATCACTAGCCTAAGCTTATCATACCTAACTGTACGTCGAAACTTTGTCATTGCTACTCAACTTCAACAGTAAAACAACGGATTACCTAATTTTAACTCAAAGAATTGAGAACTTGCTCTCTCACTTATGCAGACTGCAATCACGTCCAATTCCCAAAATGGCGAGAAAAGAAATCAAGCGACAGAAAGGCGAAGATGGGAAAGAGAGTAAGAGGGGTTCTGGATGTCCAGTGACGACGGAAACCAGCTGATCATCGTTATTCCAATCGTTGTTAGAATTTTTGAAGGGGAATATTAATAAAAAAAATTTAAAATTGCCAAAAACAACAATTCCTTTTTTAAGACAAAATTTCCTTGTAAAATTGTTAAAAATCCTTAAAAAAATCCTTCCTATCTTCATTACCTTTTTTTATCCTTCGAAGCGTTGAAAAATCCCGATTTCGGGATAAAATCCTTCAAAGTGGAAGCACTGCATGAGACGCGAAAATCGAAAGCTATCAAAAGTTTTAATAAGTTTAGAGCAAATTAGAAATGTTCTTCGCCCGAAATTAGTGAACACAAGATTTGAATAGCAAATATATATGAACATTGTGGAAATTATTATTCATTCAAAGAGTACAAAAACACAATGATGTAATCTAATGAAATCGGCCAAGACCGACAAATTTTAACACGAGATAAACAAAAAAGTTTTTTTTTAGCTTTGTTGCAAAATTTTCCTTAATCCTTTAAAGTTCGAAAGCCGGAAGGGGACTAGGTCGCATAGTAATCCGAAAACTAAATCTCGTAAATTCGTTTTGACGACGAAGTAGGCTAAGTAAACAACAAAAAATGATTCAGCCGTTTTCTTAAATATCGATTATTAAAAAACAAATAATGATTTCGTTGCTTGCATAAAAAAGCAGTGAATAACGCGCATTCGATATTTATTTTGAAAAGGAATGGGTATAAGCATTCGATATTCAAAAAGCAACAAATAACGCTATCGAATAGTGACAACTCGTCGTTACTTCCAACCCTGTTAGTAGATTCTTTGTTTGTTTGACTTGATTTAAACAGTTTGGTTGCTTCTTATTGGATAAATGTAACACTTCAATAGCCCACTCTGTACCTGGTTGCGAAAGATATGTAGGCTACTTGTTGCTTAATATCGATTTCAATACGTTGCCATATGTAGCCTATCGCATGTAGGCTATCGCAAAGCTTTGTTATGAACTTCAGTGGCAAGTTTGATTTCAATCAGTTCTCCACTCTGTTGTTGGTTTAATTTCGTCACACCGGTCTTCTCTCTTTGTTCTGATAGTTTCTAGTTGATTTGTAGGCCTAATAAACTACTCGCAAGAGTAGAGACATTGTTCTCAGATCATCCTCACCACCATCGAACTCGGGATATTGCTGCACTAACCGCAGCTATGTATTGGTGGATTGCTATCAACAGTACCACTACATTGATTGATTGATTGATTGATTGATTGATTGATTAATTGGTTTATTTTGTTGTGCAATGTTATAACAGTAAAATCATTAAATGATGCAGCACGCTTAACGAACACAATTGAAACAAAGAAAAATAACAAATGTACACTGCATCTGACCATCACAACGAAAAAAACAACGAAAAAAACAACAACGAAAAAACTATATGACAAACATAGGGAGGGAGGGGTTTTAAATTCTTACCGTACCTGTTTTCTTTGTATATAGATGACTTATCGACAGAATTGAATTTCCTAGATGTCGGATGTAATAGCTAGGCTACTGGTTCATCTCATTTGAATCACCTAATGTTTGCAGATGACCTGTGTGCAGTGATGTACACGCATACGAAAAATATTGACGCCGTCAGCGTAAACGCAAACGTTGAAAAAAATATACGTCGTATGCGTCAACGTAACTTGTAAAAAAAGTTGGCGGCGTCAGCGTCAGCGCATACACTAGCGTAAACTCATTTTGTTTGCTAGGTGCCAAACATTCACACTGTATAAACCACTCGAAACAAACAAGTTTTATTTTGAATTTCCACGAAGAAGCACAAGCATCTGAAAGTGTTCATCTGACATTTTGTTGCGTTTTGGTTTCAATATGTCTTTGCCCATTGAAAACATTCTTTCAACTTATTCAAAATTTGGAAGTTTGATAAAAAAAAAATGCAAACAACAGCTAAGACATTAAAAAGTATGCGTTGGCGTTATGAGCTAAAAACTGCGAAAACTTTACGGCGTAGCCTCAAGCGACAACAATTCAAAAAAATGTGGCCGTAAGCGTTAACGTGAACAAAAAGTCTACGCCGTAGACTGCGGCGTATACGTACATCTCTGCCAGTGTGTATTTAGTCCAAGTGCTAAAGGTACCCAAAAACTCATTGATGTCTGTGAATCCTATGCTTCTAGACATGACATTATTTTCAATTGTAACAAAACTGTTGGATTGGTCCATCAATGTCGCAAATTTAAAGTTTTGACTTCTCCATGCATGCGGCTGTACAATAGGCCTACGCAAATTGAGTTTGTTAGACGAGTGAAATATTTAGGTACCGGTATAGTCTACTGATTGATGATACCATCAGTGATGACGCGGATATTAAAAGACAAGTGCGATCTCTTCATGTCGCTGCCATGTAGCTTAGGTCCAATCAATCAATCAATGTTTTATTTGTCAGTAACAGGAACATAGGTACATGTTTGAAATATGCAAGCAATCTACACAATGCAAAAGTTACACAACTTCCCATACCGACAGGGAGACAACGAGACGACCATACGGTCTACAGTACTAGTCAATTGCCACCAGTGATGTATGCGCATACAAAAAATATTGACGCCGTCAGCGTAAACGTAAACGTTCGAAAAACCATACACCGTATGCGTTAACGTAACTTGCAAAAAAAGTTGGCGGCGTCAGCGTCAGCGCATACACTAGCGTAAACTAATTTTGTTGGCTAGGTGCCAAACATTCACACGGTATAAACCACTCGAAACAAACAAGTTTTATTTTGAATTTCCACGAACATACACAAGCATCTGAAAGTGTTCATCTGACATTTTGCTGTGTTTTGGTTCCAATATATCTTTGCCCATTGAAAACATTCTTTCAACTGCAGCGCTGGATGGTACTGGCATGTTGTAGTATAAAAAATAAGAAAAAAATACATTAAAAAGTATGCGTTGACGCTGTGCGCTAAAAGACTGCAAAAACTTTACGG
Source organism: Aplidium turbinatum (assembly GCF_918807975.1). Lineage (NCBI taxonomy): Eukaryota > Metazoa > Chordata > Ascidiacea > Aplousobranchia > Polyclinidae > Aplidium > Aplidium turbinatum. Next base: position 25,637,414 of record NC_137475.1, on the reverse strand, counting down.
CGTAGCCTCAAGCGCAAACTATCCAAAAAATGTGGCCGCAAGCGTTAGCGTAAACAAAAAGTCTACGCCGCAAGTATGGGGCGTAGAATTTGCGGCGTATACGTTGTTACGGACAATCTCTGTACAAATCAAACGTCACATAAAACCGTTGTCTACTGAACCTGACGTCTTACGTCATGGACTTGCTAGAAATAAGCAAAGATTGCATCACCTTTGTCACACTTGTTGAAACATTACATCATCGTTAAATCTTGAATTACGAGATATGGTGTAAGCCAAATTGAACAGGTGCTTGAATAGCTTCATAATGCTTACCATTATTACGTCACAGAAGATGGTTACGTGCGTTTGGAATATTGCAATTTATTCTCTCATTCTTAAAATTGTTGCTTGAAAAGTTGGTCGCATATTAAAACGGTTTTGTTTGGGTTTTACCAACTAGACAAAATTTCCGTCTTTATCTCAGTAATTTGTATTGTAGTGACAAGTTTTCGTGGGTACGGTGTTTTCCTCATTCTTCGACAGCCTTGAGGCTATTTTTACAGAAATACAATTCTTGAATAGACGTTTTCAGAAGAGTGTTTTCTTTCGGTCATTGCATGCAGACGAACGGATCCGGAAATTTATGTTACAAATAAATAATAAAGACGGATTGTTGTTGGTTGGTAGGCTACAGAAGCACATAAATAATACAGACGGTTTGTTGTTGGTTGGTAGGCTACAGAAGCACAAAAAAAAATAAAGACGATCTTGTTGGTTGGTAGGCTACAGAAGAACTTAAAGCACAATGAAATAATAAAGACGGTTTGTTGTTGGTTGGTAGCCTACAGAAGCACAACAAATAATAAAGACGTTCTTGTTGGTTGGTAGGCTACAGAAAAACTTAAAGCACAAGAAAAAATAAAGACGTGTTGTTGTCAGTTCCAGAAGCACAAAAGAAATTTAAAGACATCTCTTCTCAGTTGGTACTGACCCCATAAACATTGGCTCGTAAAACACGAGAAATACACGTGTATTACACGAGTTTCCTCAGAATTTCACGTGTTTTTCACGACCAATGTTTATGGGGGAAGAACTTCAAGCTAAAAATTAAAGACGTTTCTTTGTTGGTTTTGAAGAAAAACAACATTGACATGCATTGGCAAGAATAAAGATTAAAGCACAATCGATCTGTGCTTGAAGATTCAAGTGGACGAAACCAAGCAAGTTTTGTGGAACTTTCAATAGCCTAGATTGGAAGTCTCCAGAAGTGGTAAGACTTCATATACCCCGTACAACTACGGTATTGTGCATTTAAATTCTTTTTGTATTTTTACGGTCTTTGCAGTTAAGTTTTTTATAACTACTGTAAAATTTTGTGTGTTTGTGTAACTTAATTTTTTAATTGTTAAACTTAGCCCCAACATTTAATATGTCTACAACTCTACACTCGGTGGCGACAGAAACTCGACCGCCGTCGACTCGACTGAGTTTAAACCTAATGATGTTCTTTGCGGTCGGGCAGGCCATTCTGGGGAGGGACCCAGTAATGATAAAGCTAAGTTAGTTAGGGAGGCCCGGCATCTTAGAAGGGATATTTTGACTCAAATTGGGGAACTTTCTGTAGCCCTAGGTTCTTTGAGTGATAAGCCGGAATTGTTAATTTTTAGATCTAAGTTCTCTACTTTGGAAGAGGATTTACGGCATTTCCATGCACTTTTGAGTAAAATTTTCAACTCTGCGATTTTGGCAGAACTTCGTGATAGGGTAGATCCCGAATTTAACTTGTTGAAAAATAACTTCGAACAAAAAGAAAGTGAGTACTCAGATAGGTTGGATGCTGATATACATCCTGAGGATAGCGCCTCTAATGTAAGCACTAGGATGTCTTGAAGCTCGTCACGGATAGTTGCACAAATTAACCTCCAGCTAAAACGAGAGGAGCTCCAGATACAAGCCGAAGCTAAAGCAAGAGCTGCTGAGGCCACCGCGAGAGCTGAGTGAGGCCATACGAGCTGAGGCCGCCGCGAGAGCTGAGGCCGTACAAGCAGCTGAGGCTGCCGTAAAAGCCAAGGCGAGAGCTGCTGAGTTCGCACTCAAAGGCGCTCAGTTGAGGGCTGAACAACGTAAAGAGGTAGCTTTAGCTGAATATCGATCAGAGCTGGGCTCCCGGCGTAGTTCTAAGAAGGGCTCTTCCAGCCAGTCCAGAAATGAACATCAATCGCAGTTTAATTTACATAACCTTTTTCAGACGCCTGTTCAATCCGTGGGTGGACCAGTGCAATCCACACGTTTTCAAGCTGTTTCAGGAAGTCTCGGGGCCGCGGCTAAGGGTCTTCCGAAGGATCTAGAGCCAAGGTCTGCGAATTATAACAGAACTCCTCCCCCAGAGCGTACAGGTCACGGGGCTGCCATTAGCAGTAATGCTTTGCCCCTTTCACAGTTTTCTGCGCCGCTAGTTTTTGATCGCCCAGCCACACGTAATTTGGGTGGTTGTGGGAGGCATGTCGCGTCCCCTGAATTTAACGTGCGTGAGGAACGTGATCGGGCTGTGCATGTGACTGAGCTCACTCAGCCCCTTAAGGGATATAGCTTGTCTTCTCCCGCTAAATCGAGTTCTCAACAGCAGGATTGCTTTTTTGAATACCAAAATAGTAGGACGTTTTTCGATAAGGCGGCCTTGATTGGTTACGATGGTAATATTATGCCATTTGTCTTTTTTTTAAATCGTATTACGGCTTTGATGGCAGCTTCGCCTTTTAAAGGGACTCGTTTGACTTTGTTACAAGCAGCTTGTGTTAAAACAGCTGCTCAAACGATTGCTAATTTGATTTCCGACCCTCCTGGCTTGTCGAAGGAAGACAGGATAAAAATGTCGTTAGATCGCTTGTCCCAACGTTTTGGAATTCGTGGAGGTCTTTTCGCCAAACCGGAAATTAGAAAGTATCGCTATGGTAGCAAATTGACTTCGACCTCTTCTAGTGATTTGAAAGAGTTTAAAGATAAATTGTCGCAATGTCTGCTTTACGCGCAAGCTTAATATGATCAGCGCGATAAATTAGAAGGACGTTTTGTTTTGGATTTGGCTAAGCCAGGGGTGTGCAACGTGCGGCCCGCGGGCCAAATGTGGCGCGCGAAGAAAAATTATGTGGCCCGCAAAGATGTGCCAATTTTGAATTGTGTGCGGCCCGCGAAACATGTTTATAGTTTAGTCTGGTACGTTTGAACAATTCATTGTGGAGTGGAATATTGTAGATTTCGCACCATCTGTTAACCATTTTAGAAGTCTCCCACCGGCCACCGCCAATCCACTGTATTTAATTTTCTATTCTGATGTCTCTGGATTTATTAATATTCAATTGAACACTGAGAATATGTCCTTATAATGTTTGTAATGTATTGTATTGAGTTTAAAGTTAACCGTTGTTATTGCGTTCATAAGCGTAGTTGCACTGATGAGAATTTAATATTCGAAAACGCGTTCTGCAACACTGTTTTTTGCACTCTGTAATGCCAGATGCAGATTTATCTGTAGCTTTCCATCACGCATTGAAGCGGTGATCTGATCATGAAATTTTCTAAGGTTCGAGAAAAAGTTTTCTCTGCCTATAAAACGTTGAATGGTAGTTTAATCAATTATTTCTAAAAATGTATGGTCACATAAAAGGCATTATGAACAAAGTACGACTTTGGAAAGCTCACATACAGACAGGACATCTTTTCCACTTTCCAACTTTGAGAGACTATGGAATGCATCCGGAGAAGAAAACTAAATTTAAAAAATTGTTGTAGCCTATGAATTTTTGGCTCATTTCAAGGACTTCAAATCTCATGAACATTTGTTTGATATATTCTTTTCGCCATTCAACACGGACATTGACAAAGCACCAGCTGATATCCAACTTGAACTGATTGATCTTCAAGAGAAAAAGGATTTGAAAGCAAAGTATTTAAAAATGAATCTTGGCGATTTTTACCGAAAACATTTCAACTAAGATAACTTTCCACATTTCAAAAATCCATGGCTTCAAAAATGGCACTTTTTGGCTCAACGTATTTGTGCGAACATTTTTTTCTAAAACGGGCGTCATGAAATCTCCCTATTGATCGGTTCTGACAGACCAACACTTGGAAAATGGACTTCGAATTGCGATCACTTCCATTAAAGTAAATTTGGAAAAAGCCGTCAGGAAAAGAAGCCAGCTGCAAACTTCTCACTGAACTCGTTTAAAGACAGTGTGACAATAAATTTGAATAGCAGTTTTCTTTAGAAATTTATGCGTCCTAACTTATTATTTCTGGAAGGAGATAACCCCTAATATAAGAATAACATGAATAACAAGAAAAACTACTCTTTTGTGCCTGCAACTACTAGAAATCATATGTTAAATAAACGTGCGGCCCGCGGTTTTATCCAATTATTTATATCTGGCCCTCCTGTAACAAAAGTTGCACACCCCTGGGCTAAGCGACTCCCGTTTGACGCTAAACAACGCTATCTTGACTTTTTAAGTGATCAGTAGGCCTATGGTAGCACTGATGAGCCTACTTTTCAGAGTTTGTTCGAATTTGTAGTACGGGAGGAAACGCGCAAGTCGACTGATTTTAGCATTATGCTAATGGGCGATTCTGGTGAGTCGCAGCATTTTAAAAAGTTTGGCAAAGGAAAATTGCCTTCATGTCCGGTTAGGCAGACGTCCGTAAAACCCCATGATGATGTGATGTCAGGGAGTTCGCAGTACTCGACTGCTGTTGGCGCCAGGGGCGGCGCCAGCCAAAAATGAGTGGGGTGGAAAAAAATATTTCGAGGTAATATACTACCGTAAAGTATGGTCACTAATATTACCGATTGCGATGTGATTCACTGCAGTTCGGTTGTGAAATTTATTGAAAAATAAACAAAGGAAATCGAAAGGGGTAAAAGCTCGTTTTCGATTGAGCGCACTCTAAATTATGAACAAAAGAATAGAATGGGGCCAAACGCTCCCATACATTTCCTCTGCGGTCCATAGAATTGCCGACTACGATCTAGAATGGATGTTAGCAAGCTTGTTGTTATTTCATGTCATGGAGCTGCTGCAATGATAAGCGGCCTCATAAAAATTTATTGGGTGGCCCCTTAAACACAATTTTAAAAAACCTGGCTATCACCCAATAGCCTAATACCCATAGCCATAGGTCAAGAATCGCTGCACTAAAGTTTCATTTTGCGCTCGCAGGTCAGTTTAAAAGCTTTCACCAATTTTTGAGGACCAGTGTTATCGGCAATGTCTCGCTCACTGCTGACCTGCACCAGATGTTCAAGTGTTTGTGATGACATGGCAGGTCGCAGATAATTGTTTATTATCTTAACTTTGCTGTGAACACGTTTGGAAGATGCCACAGTCATGGGCAAAGTAGCAACAGTAGCAATAATTTGAAACAAATCGCTGTCCAAACGATTTAAGATCGTTTTGTCCACACAATTTCAAAAGTGAAGGCAAACACAACCACACGGTCCACTTTGGTGCTTTTCAATTTCTAGTTTCCACTTGTGACAATTAGCTGACCTCAAAAAAAGAAAATCCTATTGCTGCCTAACCTGATTTTCATGGAAATTATAAAATTTGACTAAATATTCAACTTTAGGCAAATTTGATGGAGACATGTGCGTGAAATCAAATGCAGGTGCATTTAACATTAATTCACATGCTTGATCTGAGTAGGCTAACGCTTTTTAAGTTCATTTAGTATGCTGTCAAAGGATAAAGAAAAATCTTTTCTTAACTTTTCTGTACTGGATTCAGATTCACTCCACGGAAGACTGTTGCAGCCTATCAATAATATCTGACCATCTCGGAAATGGCTTGGTGGGTAGCGGCATCGCTTAGCCGGCGTGGTGGTTTCACTGGTAATTTGATTTCTATCCTCAAACAACGATGAGTTGAAAACCAATTTGTTAAAATGTTCTTCTGAACGCAGTGAGTCAAATGCTCTTGTCAAGTCGTTGATAGCAGCAACCCCAGTGGTGAGATCCATTTCTTCACTTTTTAAATAATCTGAAGCCTGTTTACTTAACGAAAAGCATTTAGCCTATGAGGAATAAGACTAGCAGTAACAAATTCAGTTTGCTTGATGCGGAACAAAAAACCAGTAGACACATCATTACCTTCGTTTGACATTTGTTGGAACATTGACAGCAGTGCTGGATACAGGTTACATTAATAACAACATCCAGATCATCTGAACGTGCAGACCATCTTAGTAGCCTATCAGATAACGAGTGTAATGCAATTTTTCCAGACGTGATTCCCTCCTTTTTCAAATGCTCTTTATACAAAAATTGTTTTCACTGTCGCTCCGTTTTTAACACTGTGCCCAAGCGCAAGATTTAATCGGTGTGCAAAACAATGAAAATATACCGACAGTTTGGCACCCGCTGCAACTAGGTGTTGCTGTGCACCTTCATCCTTGCCTGACATGTTGGTGGCCCCATCAAAACTTTTGCCTATTAGGCCTTACAATGCTTGTGTCTCAGCTGTGATAAAAGCCATCCCCTCAAAATGGTAAAATTAGACTACAATCAATCAATACAACAGAGCGATAACAATGAAGATTCTTTATTTCTTCAGTCAATGCTGCAAAAGTAATTCATATGTAAGAAGTTGAAATTAATTTATGACGCAGTCACTAGGCCCTCCTAACCCCCTGCATACACCCCCAAGTTTTCTCATCGGATCTTGACGAATTACAAAATTGACCCTAAAAAGGAGTGGGGTGGACATGTCCACCCCAGTCCACCCCGTGGCGCCGCTACTGGTTGGCGCACCGCGCGGTGGTGTGGCCAGACGTAGAGACATACCGGCATGTCTTTATTGTTCGTCACGGGGTCAAGTTGAACATCATTTTTTGTCTAATTGTAAAGAATTTTTGCGCTTGACACCTAAAGATCGGAGAGATGTTATTGTGAAAGCTGGCAAATGCTTGAATTGTTTGCGCCAGCATATGGTTAGGGACTGTAATCATGCAAACAACTGTCGCCAATGTGGGCCTAACAACGATAGGAAACACTTTTTTCTCTTGCATCATTTTTATGTGACGTCACGTGATTCTCTGGATTCGGTCGGCAAAGATGAGGTAGGCACTTTAACAAGCAGATTTCTAATAAACCACAAACCAATCAGAAGCTACGCTGTTCATGACGTCTTCAAGGTTGCGTCTAGAAAGAATAAAGGAAAAACGCAAATTCTAGCTAAATTAAATCAATGTTTTGCCATCGGTTGACTTGGCGGATTGGGTTAGGGCGGTGGTAGTCATTACATAAACGTGGGTTTGATTCACACCTCTGCTAAAGCTCTTTTTTCTTCTGTAATTACCAAACAAAGTTCAAAGTAATAATTACATGTAATTCTCTGGCTGAATGCTGGAATGGTCACAATTGGACAGATAACGTAGCATCTCATTGGTTTGTGGTTGGATTGGACAGAAGTCCATGGATTGGATATCTGCATGTTAACGTGCCTTCCCAAAGATGATGCTTGTGCCAGAGTTCCTGTGCGTAATGTTAAGATTGGAAATGTTAAAGCAGCCTTTAACAGCATTACTGTTGCTCGTGTTTTGAATCCAATGACGGAAATTATTATTCATTCAAAGAGTACAAAAACACAATGATGTAATCTAATGAAATCGGCCAAGACCGACAAATTTTAACACGAGATAAACAAAAAAGTTTTTTTTTAGCTTTGTTGCAAAATTTTCCTTAATCCTTTAAAGTTCGAAAGCCGGAAGGGGACTAGGTCGCATAGTAATCCGAAAACTAAATCTCGTAAATTCGTTTTGACGACGAAGTAGGCTAAGTAAACAACAAAAAATGATTCAGCCGTTTTCTTAAATATCGATTATTAAAAAACAAATAATGATTTCGTTGCTTGCATAAAAAAGCAGTGAATAACGCGCATTCGATATTTATTTTGAAAAGGAATGGGTATAAGCATTCGATATTCAAAAAGCAACAAATAACGCTATCGAATAGTGACAACTCGTCGTTACTTCCAACCCTGTTAGTAGATTCTTTGTTTGTTTGACTTGATTTAAACAGTTTGGTTGCTTCTTATTGGATAAATGTAACACTTCAATAGCCCACTCTGTACCTGGTTGCGAAAGATATGTAGGCTACTTGTTGCTTAATATCGATTTCAATACGTTGCCATATGTAGCCTATCGCATGTAGGCTATCGCAAAGCTTTGTTATGAACTTCAGTGGCAAGTTTGATTTCAATCAGTTCTCCACTCTGTTGTTGGTTTAATTTCGTCACACCGGTCTTCTCTCTTTGTTCTGATAGTTTCTAGTTGATTTGTAGGCCTAATAAACTACTCGCAAGAGTAGAGACATTGTTCTCAGATCATCCTCACCACCATCGAACTCGGGATATTGCTGCACTAACCGCAGCTATGTATTGGTGGATTGCTATCAACAGTACCACTACATTGATTGATTGATTGATTGATTGATTGATTGATTAATTGGTTTATTTTGTTGTGCAATGTTATAACAGTAAAATCATTAAATGATGCAGCACGCTTAACGAACACAATTGAAACAAAGAAAAATAACAAATGTACACTGCATCTGACCATCACAACGAAAAAAACAACGAAAAAAACAACAACGAAAAAACTATATGACAAACATAGGGAGGGAGGGGTTTTAAATTCTTACCGTACCTGTTTTCTTTGTATATAGATGACTTATCGACAGAATTGAATTTCCTAGATGTCGGATGTAATAGCTAGGCTACTGGTTCATCTCATTTGAATCACCTAATGTTTGCAGATGACCTGTGTGCAGTGATGTACACGCATACGAAAAATATTGACGCCGTCAGCGTAAACGCAAACGTTGAAAAAAATATACGTCGTATGCGTCAACGTAACTTGTAAAAAAAGTTGGCGGCGTCAGCGTCAGCGCATACACTAGCGTAAACTCATTTTGTTTGCTAGGTGCCAAACATTCACACTGTATAAACCACTCGAAACAAACAAGTTTTATTTTGAATTTCCACGAAGAAGCACAAGCATCTGAAAGTGTTCATCTGACATTTTGTTGCGTTTTGGTTTCAATATGTCTTTGCCCATTGAAAACATTCTTTCAACTTATTCAAAATTTGGAAGTTTGATAAAAAAAAAATGCAAACAACAGCTAAGACATTAAAAAGTATGCGTTGGCGTTATGAGCTAAAAACTGCGAAAACTTTACGGCGTAGCCTCAAGCGACAACAATTCAAAAAAATGTGGCCGTAAGCGTTAACGTGAACAAAAAGTCTACGCCGTAGACTGCGGCGTATACGTACATCTCTGCCAGTGTGTATTTAGTCCAAGTGCTAAAGGTACCCAAAAACTCATTGATGTCTGTGAATCCTATGCTTCTAGACATGACATTATTTTCAATTGTAACAAAACTGTTGGATTGGTCCATCAATGTCGCAAATTTAAAGTTTTGACTTCTCCATGCATGCGGCTGTACAATAGGCCTACGCAAATTGAGTTTGTTAGACGAGTGAAATATTTAGGTACCGGTATAGTCTACTGATTGATGATACCATCAGTGATGACGCGGATATTAAAAGACAAGTGCGATCTCTTCATGTCGCTGCCATGTAGCTTAGGTCCAATCAATCAATCAATGTTTTATTTGTCAGTAACAGGAACATAGGTACATGTTTGAAATATGCAAGCAATCTACACAATGCAAAAGTTACACAACTTCCCATACCGACAGGGAGACAACGAGACGACCATACGGTCTACAGTACTAGTCAATTGCCACCAGTGATGTATGCGCATACAAAAAATATTGACGCCGTCAGCGTAAACGTAAACGTTCGAAAAACCATACACCGTATGCGTTAACGTAACTTGCAAAAAAAGTTGGCGGCGTCAGCGTCAGCGCATACACTAGCGTAAACTAATTTTGTTGGCTAGGTGCCAAACATTCACACGGTATAAACCACTCGAAACAAACAAGTTTTATTTTGAATTTCCACGAACATACACAAGCATCTGAAAGTGTTCATCTGACATTTTGCTGTGTTTTGGTTCCAATATATCTTTGCCCATTGAAAACATTCTTTCAACTGCAGCGCTGGATGGTACTGGCATGTTGTAGTATAAAAAATAAGAAAAAAATACATTAAAAAGTATGCGTTGACGCTGTGCGCTAAAAGACTGCAAAAACTTTACGGCGTAGCCTCAAGCGCAAACTATCCAAAAAATGTGGCCGCAAGCGTTAGCGTAAACAAAAAGTCTACGCCGCAAGTATGGGGCGTAGAATTTGCGGCGTATACGTTGTTACGGACAATCTCTGTACAAATCAAACGTCACATAAAACCGTTGTCTACTGAACCTGACGTCTTACGTCATGGACTTGCTAGAAATAAGCAAAGATTGCATCACCTTTGTCACACTTGTTGAAACATTACATCATCGTTAAATCTTGAATTACGAGATATGGTGTAAGCCAAATTGAACAGGTGCTTGAATAGCTTCATAATGCTTACCATTATTACGTCACAGAAGATGGTTACGTGCGTTTGGAATATTGCAATTTATTCTCTCATTCTTAAAATTGTTGCTTGAAAAGTTGGTCGCATATTAAAACGGTTTTGTTTGGGTTTTACCAACTAGACAAAATTTCCGTCTTTATCTCAGTAATTTGTATTGTAGTGACAAGTTTTCGTGGGTACGGTGTTTTCCTCATTCTTCGACAGCCTTGAGGCTATTTTTACAGAAATACAATTCTTGAATAGACGTTTTCAGAAGAGTGTTTTCTTTCGGTCATTGCATGCAGACGAACGGATCCGGAAATTTATGTTACAAATAAATAATAAAGACGGATTGTTGTTGGTTGGTAGGCTACAGAAGCACATAAATAATACAGACGGTTTGTTGTTGGTTGGTAGGCTACAGAAGCACAAAAAAAAATAAAGACGATCTTGTTGGTTGGTAGGCTACAGAAGAACTTAAAGCACAATGAAATAATAAAGACGGTTTGTTGTTGGTTGGTAGCCTACAGAAGCACAACAAATAATAAAGACGTTCTTGTTGGTTGGTAGGCTACAGAAAAACTTAAAGCACAAGAAAAAATAAAGACGTGTTGTTGTCAGTTCCAGAAGCACAAAAGAAATTTAAAGACATCTCTTCTCAGTTGGTACTGACCCCATAAACATTGGCTCGTAAAACACGAGAAATACACGTGTATTACACGAGTTTCCTCAGAATTTCACGTGTTTTTCACGACCAATGTTTATGGGGGAAGAACTTCAAGCTAAAAATTAAAGACGTTTCTTTGTTGGTTTTGAAGAAAAACAACATTGACATGCATTGGCAAGAATAAAGATTAAAGCACAATCGATCTGTGCTTGAAGATTCAAGTGGACGAAACCAAGCAAGTTTTGTGGAACTTTCAATAGCCTAGATTGGAAGTCTCCAGAAGTGGTAAGACTTCATATACCCCGTACAACTACGGTATTGTGCATTTAAATTCTTTTTGTATTTTTACGGTCTTTGCAGTTAAGTTTTTTATAACTACTGTAAAATTTTGTGTGTTTGTGTAACTTAATTTTTTAATTGTTAAACTTAGCCCCAACATTTAATATGTCTACAACTCTACACTCGGTGGCGACAGAAACTCGACCGCCGTCGACTCGACTGAGTTTAAACCTAATGATGTTCTTTGCGGTCGGGCAGGCCATTCTGGGGAGGGACCCAGTAATGATAAAGCTAAGTTAGTTAGGGAGGCCCGGCATCTTAGAAGGGATATTTTGACTCAAATTGGGGAACTTTCTGTAGCCCTAGGTTCTTTGAGTGATAAGCCGGAATTGTTAATTTTTAGATCTAAGTTCTCTACTTTGGAAGAGGATTTACGGCATTTCCATGCACTTTTGAGTAAAATTTTCAACTCTGCGATTTTGGCAGAACTTCGTGATAGGGTAGATCCCGAATTTAACTTGTTGAAAAATAACTTCGAACAAAAAGAAAGTGAGTACTCAGATAGGTTGGATGCTGATATACATCCTGAGGATAGCGCCTCTAATGTAAGCACTAGGATGTCTTGAAGCTCGTCACGGATAGTTGCACAAATTAACCTCCAGCTAAAACGAGAGGAGCTCCAGATACAAGCCGAAGCTAAAGCAAGAGCTGCTGAGGCCACCGCGAGAGCTGAGTGAGGCCATACGAGCTGAGGCCGCCGCGAGAGCTGAGGCCGTACAAGCAGCTGAGGCTGCCGTAAAAGCCAAGGCGAGAGCTGCTGAGTTCGCACTCAAAGGCGCTCAGTTGAGGGCTGAACAACGTAAAGAGGTAGCTTTAGCTGAATATCGATCAGAGCTGGGCTCCCGGCGTAGTTCTAAGAAGGGCTCTTCCAGCCAGTCCAGAAATGAACATCAATCGCAGTTTAATTTACATAACCTTTTTCAGACGCCTGTTCAATCCGTGGGTGGACCAGTGCAATCCACACGTTTTCAAGCTGTTTCAGGAAGTCTCGGGGCCGCGGCTAAGGGTCTTCCGAAGGATCTAGAGCCAAGGTCTGCGAATTATAACAGAACTCCTCCCCCAGAGCGTACAGGTCACGGGGCCGCCATTAGCAGTAATGCTTTGCCCCTTTCACAGTTTTCTGCGCCGCTAGTTTTTGATCGCCCAGCCACACGTAATTTGGGTGGTTGTGGGAGGCATGTCGCGTCCCCTGAATTTAACGTGCGTGAGGAACGTGATCGGGCTGTGCATGTGACTGAGCTCACTCAGCCCCTTAAGGGATATAGCTTGTCTTCTCCCGCTAAATCGAGTTCTCAACAGCAGGATTGCTTTTTTGAATACCAAAATAGTAGGACGTTTTTCGATAAGGCGGCCTTGATTGGTTACGATGGTAATATTATGCCATTTGTCTTTTTTTTAAATCGTATTACGGCTTTGATGGCAGCTTCGCCTTTTAAAGGGACTCGTTTGACTTTGTTACAAGCAGCTTGTGTTAAAACAGCTGCTCAAACGATTGCTAATTTGATTTCCGACCCTCCTGGCTTGTCGAAGGAAGACAGGATAAAAATGTCGTTAGATCGCTTGTCCCAACGTTTTGGAATTCGTGGAGGTCTTTTCGCCAAACCGGAAATTAGAAAGTATCGCTATGGTAGCAAATTGACTTCGACCTCTTCTAGTGATTTGAAAGAGTTTAAAGATAAATTGTCGCAATGTCTGCTTTACGCGCAAGCTTAATATGATCAGCGCGATAAATTAGAAGGACGTTTTGTTTTGGATTTGGCTAAGCCAGGGGTGTGCAACGTGCGGCCCGCGGGCCAAATGTGGCGCGCGAAGAAAAATTATGTGGCCCGCAAAGATGTGCCAATTTTGAATTGTGTGCGGCCCGCGAAACATGTTTATAGTTTAGTCTGGTACGTTTGAACAATTCATTGTGGAGTGGAATATTGTAGATTTCGCACCATCTGTTAACCATTTTAGAAGTCTCCCACCGGCCACCGCCAATCCACTGTATTTAATTTTCTATTCTGATGTCTCTGGATTTATTAATATTCAATTGAACACTGAGAATATGTCCTTATAATGTTTGTAATGTATTGTATTGAGTTTAAAGTTAACCGTTGTTATTGCGTTCATAAGCGTAGTTGCACTGATGAGAATTTAATATTCGAAAACGCGTTCTGCAACACTGTTTTTTGCACTCTGTAATGCCAGATGCAGATTTATCTGTAGCTTTCCATCACGCATTGAAGCGGTGATCTGATCATGAAATTTTCTAAGGTTCGAGAAAAAGTTTTCTCTGCCTATAAAACGTTGAATGGTAGTTTAATCAATTATTTCTAAAAATGTATGGTCACATAAAAGGCATTATGAACAAAGTACGACTTTGGAAAGCTCACATACAGACAGGACATCTTTTCCACTTTCCAACTTTGAGAGACTATGGAATGCATCCGGAGAAGAAAACTAAATTTAAAAAATTGTTGTAGCCTATGAATTTTTGGCTCATTTCAAGGACTTCAAATCTCATGAACATTTGTTTGATATATTCTTTTCGCCATTCAACACGGACATTGACAAAGCACCAGCTGATATCCAACTTGAACTGATTGATCTTCAAGAGAAAAAGGATTTGAAAGCAAAGTATTTAAAAATGAATCTTGGCGATTTTTACCGAAAACATTTCAACTAAGATAACTTTCCACATTTCAAAAATCCATGGCTTCAAAAATGGCACTTTTTGGCTCAACGTATTTGTGCGAACATTTTTTTCTAAAACGGGCGTCATGAAATCTCCCTATTGATCGGTTCTGACAGACCAACACTTGGAAAATGGACTTCGAATTGCGATCACTTCCATTAAAGTAAATTTGGAAAAAGCCGTCAGGAAAAGAAGCCAGCTGCAAACTTCTCACTGAACTCGTTTAAAGACAGTGTGACAATAAATTTGAATAGCAGTTTTCTTTAGAAATTTATGCGTCCTAACTTATTATTTCTGGAAGGAGATAACCCCTAATATAAGAATAACATGAATAACAAGAAAAACTACTCTTTTGTGCCTGCAACTACTAGAAATCATATGTTAAATAAACGTGCGGCCCGCGGTTTTATCCAATTATTTATATCTGGCCCTCCTGTAACAAAAGTTGCACACCCCTGGGCTAAGCGACTCCCGTTTGACGCTAAACAACGCTATCTTGACTTTTTAAGTGATCAGTAGGCCTATGGTAGCACTGATGAGCCTACTTTTCAGAGTTTGTTCGAATTTGTAGTACGGGAGGAAACGCGCAAGTCGACTGATTTTAGCATTATGCTAATGGGCGATTCTGGTGAGTCGCAGCATTTTAAAAAGTTTGGCAAAGGAAAATTGCCTTCATGTCCGGTTAGGCAGACGTCCGTAAAACCCCATGATGATGTGATGTCAGGGAGTTCGCAGTACTCGACTGCTGTTGGCGCCAGGGGCGGCGCCAGCCAAAAATGAGTGGGGTGGAAAAAAATATTTCGAGGTAATATACTACCGTAAAGTATGGTCACTAATATTACCGATTGCGATGTGATTCACTGCAGTTCGGTTGTGAAATTTATTGAAAAATAAACAAAGGAAATCGAAAGGGGTAAAAGCTCGTTTTCGATTGAGCGCACTCTAAATTATGAACAAAAGAATAGAATGGGGCCAAACGCTCCCATACATTTCCTCTGCGGTCCATAGAATTGCCGACTACGATCTAGAATGGATGTTAGCAAGCTTGTTGTTATTTCATGTCATGGAGCTGCTGCAATGATAAGCGGCCTCATAAAAATTTATTGGGTGGCCCCTTAAACACAATTTTAAAAAACCTGGCTATCACCCAATAGCCTAATACCCATAGCCATAGGTCAAGAATCGCTGCACTAAAGTTTCATTTTGCGCTCGCAGGTCAGTTTAAAAGCTTTCACCAATTTTTGAGGACCAGTGTTATCGGCAATGTCTCGCTCACTGCTGACCTGCACCAGATGTTCAAGTGTTTGTGATGACATGGCAGGTCGCAGATAATTGTTTATTATCTTAACTTTGCTGTGAACACGTTTGGAAGATGCCACAGTCATGGGCAAAGTAGCAACAGTAGCAATAATTTGAAACAAATCGCTGTCCAAACGATTTAAGATCGTTTTGTCCACACAATTTCAAAAGTGAAGGCAAACACAACCACACGGTCCACTTTGGTGCTTTTCAATTTCTAGTTTCCACTTGTGACAATTAGCTGACCTCAAAAAAAGAAAATCCTATTGCTGCCTAACCTGATTTTCATGGAAATTATAAAATTTGACTAAATATTCAACTTTAGGCAAATTTGATGGAGACATGTGCGTGAAATCAAATGCAGGTGCATTTAACATTAATTCACATGCTTGATCTGAGTAGGCTAACGCTTTTTAAGTTCATTTAGTATGCTGTCAAAGGATAAAGAAAAATCTTTTCTTAACTTTTCTGTACTGGATTCAGATTCACTCCACGGAAGACTGTTGCAGCCTATCAATAATATCTGACCATCTCGGAAATGGCTTGGTGGGTAGCGGCATCGCTTAGCCGGCGTGGTGGTTTCACTGGTAATTTGATTTCTATCCTCAAACAACGATGAGTTGAAAACCAATTTGTTAAAATGTTCTTCTGAACGCAGTGAGTCAAATGCTCTTGTCAAGTCGTTGATAGCAGCAACCCCAGTGGTGAGATCCATTTCTTCACTTTTTAAATAATCTGAAGCCTGTTTACTTAACGAAAAGCATTTAGCCTATGAGGAATAAGACTAGCAGTAACAAATTCAGTTTGCTTGATGCGGAACAAAAAACCAGTAGACACATCATTACCTTCGTTTGACATTTGTTGGAACATTGACAGCAGTGCTGGATACAGGTTACATTAATAACAACATCCAGATCATCTGAACGTGCAGACCATCTTAGTAGCCTATCAGATAACGAGTGTAATGCAATTTTTCCAGACGTGATTCCCTCCTTTTTCAAATGCTCTTTATACAAAAATTGTTTTCACTGTCGCTCCGTTTTTAACACTGTGCCCAAGCGCAAGATTTAATCGGTGTGCAAAACAATGAAAATATACCGACAGTTTGGCACCCGCTGCAACTAGGTGTTGCTGTGCACCTTCATCCTTGCCTGACATGTTGGTGGCCCCATCAAAACTTTTGCCTATTAGGCCTTACAATGCTTGTGTCTCAGCTGTGATAAAAGCCATCCCCTCAAAATGGTAAAATTAGACTACAATCAATCAATACAACAGAGCGATAACAATGAAGATTCTTTATTTCTTCAGTCAATGCTGCAAAAGTAATTCATATGTAAGAAGTTGAAATTAATTTATGACGCAGTCACTAGGCCCTCCTAACCCCCTGCATACACCCCCAAGTTTTCTCATCGGATCTTGACGAATTACAAAATTGACCCTAAAAAGGAGTGGGGTGGACATGTCCACCCCAGTCCACCCCGTGGCGCCGCTACTGGTTGGCGCACCGCGCGGTGGTGTGGCCAGACGTAGAGACATACCGGCATGTCTTTATTGTTCGTCACGGGGTCAAGTTGAACATCATTTTTTGTCTAATTGTAAAGAATTTTTGCGCTTGACACCTAAAGATCGGAGAGATGTTATTGTGAAAGCTGGCAAATGCTTGAATTGTTTGCGCCAGCATATGGTTAGGGACTGTAATCATGCAAACAACTGTCGCCAATGTGGGCCTAACAACGATAGGAAACACTTTTTTCTCTTGCATCATTTTTATGTGACGTCACGTGATTCTCTGGATTCGGTCGGCAAAGATGAGGTAGGCACTTTAACAAGCAGATTTCTAATAAACCACAAACCAATCAGAAGCTACGCTGTTCATGACGTCTTCAAGGTTGCGTCTAGAAAGAATAAAGGAAAAACGCAAATTCTAGCTAAATTAAATCAATGTTTTGCCATCGGTTGACTTGGCGGATTGGGTTAGGGCGGTGGTAGTCATTACATAAACGTGGGTTTGATTCACACCTCTGCTAAAGCTCTTTTTTCTTCTGTAATTACCAAACAAAGTTCAAAGTAATAATTACATGTAATTCTCTGGCTGAATGCTGGAATGGTCACAATTGGACAGATAACGTAGCATCTCATTGGTTTGTGGTTGGATTGGACAGAAGTCCATGGATTGGATATCTGCATGTTAACGTGCCTTCCCAAAGATGATGCTTGTGCCAGAGTTCCTGTGCGTAATGTTAAGATTGGAAATGTTAAAGCAGCCTTTAACAGCATTACTGTTGCTCGTGTTTTGAATCCAATGACGGGCAAATCGAAGTTGGTGTATTGTCAGCATGATCCTGGTTCGCAGTTGACGTTTGTTTCGAGTGATTTGGTGTGCGAACTTGGCCTTAAACCGTACGATAAAGCGTCGTTTAAAATGGATACCCTGGCTGGTCAGAAAGCTACTTGTGCTGACCTTGTTAAACTCAACATCCAGTCGTTAGAGACGTATAAACTGTTTTGTGATATAACTTCGGTGGTTAACCCAGCTTGGGCTGACGATGTCAAAAATTTACCGCATAAGCAGGATTTAAGTGGTTTCCGTCATTTTCATGACGTGAATATGTTTCATTTGAATGATTGTAGTACGGTACTGTAGATGTACTGATTGGTAACGACAACGCTTATTTGATGTGTGCTAAAGAAGAGCGTGTTGGTGAAAATTGCAGTGAACCACATGCTTTACTCACTCCTCTCGGTTGGTTGGCTTGTGGTGGTAAGTCACCCTTAGATGAAAACGTTGCTAAGGTGTGCAGAGTGCAGACGTCTTCAGAGTCGGATGTCATTTCTAGCTTTCAGCATAAAATTGAGTCTCGTGATATGGAAATAGCAGACCTGAACAAAGTCATTCAGGATTTGACATTGCAAAATGAAACCTGTGAATTGTCTCGCAATGACATTTTGGCTAGAGAACTTGTTGAACCGAATATTGAGTTGAAAGATGGTCGATTTGAGATACCTGTACCGTTGAAGGAAGATATTGATCTACCTAACAATTTTGTGTTGGCGTCAGATAGAGCTACTGCTTTAAGAAAAAAGGCTTTAAAACAACCTAAACTTCGTGATTTCCTTACTGACACCATGAAAGATCTTAAATCTAATGGCTATATTGAGCGTACTGGTGAAGCAGGAAATGTAAAGGGATTTTAGTGGTATTTGGGGGGTATTTGAGTGTTATTTGATTTGGGGTATTTGATT
Source organism: Aplidium turbinatum (assembly GCF_918807975.1). NCBI lineage: Eukaryota > Metazoa > Chordata > Ascidiacea > Aplousobranchia > Polyclinidae > Aplidium > Aplidium turbinatum. The sequence continues at coordinate 25,618,690 of NC_137475.1, read as the reverse complement.
TGAGTGGTATTTGAGTGTTATTTGGGGAGAAGAACGGTCACCTTCACGCGGCCCCCCCTGTAAATAGCATTATAAAAATGCAAAACGAAGACTGTCAAAACCGAACCTCGACCCGGAGCGCTCAGTACAAGACCCCACGAGAACCGCTTTTTTCAGAGCGCGGCAGTCCCACTGTCGACAAGTACCGTCGTCCCACCATCTTACAGCTGAACGCTGAGGGCATCACATCCAGCAAGATTGATGTGATCGAGCAGCTCGCTCATAAGAACCGAGCTCTTGTCATCCTCTTCCAGGAGACCCACTGCACTTCTGCAGACAAGTCAGTAATTCCACACTATTCACTAGCTGGGTCAACCCAAAGCAGGAAACATGGCCTCGCCACGTTTGTCCATGAGAGCTTGAACTGGACGCTTGCAAACTCCTCCGTCAATGAAGAAATAGAATGGGTTTGTGTGAGCATTGAAAATTACAATATCATCAATGTATACAAGCCACCATCCTCACGCCTGAACCCATCATCTATACCCGCATTCCCCTCACCCAGTATCTATGCTGGTGACTTTAACTGCCAGCACACCGACTGGGGTTACAAGTACATCAACAGCGACGGAGAATGCCTGGCTTCTTGGGCTGCGAACAACAACCTCGCCCTCCTTTGCAACCCAAAAGATCCAGCCAGCTTCTGGTCCGGACGTTGAGGAACGGGTACCAACCCTGACCTGGCCTTTGCAAGCATGGACACAGACAGCTCTCTTCCTGACAGACGTGTGCTAGAGAAGTTTCCACGTTTCCAACACCGACCTTCGTTCATCACTGCCCCTAAGCTTGTCTCTCCCATCCCAAGTGCCCCAGTGAAGCGATGGAACTTTAGAAAGGTCAATTGGAATCGCTACAGCCTCATAACCAATCAAAATGTGGCGGAACTACCATCACCTTCTACCGCCAACGTGGATGAGGCCTACCAAGACTTCTGCCGTGCTATCAAATCCGCAGCTAAACAAGCTATTCCTCGCGGCCGCCGAAAGAACTACACGCCATGCTGGGATTCAGAGTGCGAAAATTTATACCGCTCTTATGTTCGTGCCTCACCAGGTGCTGCCTCTACCTCAGCCGCAACAAAACTGCTCGATCGGCTAGACTCACGGAGGCTAGAGCGATGGAAAAACACCGTCAACACTATCGACTTTACACACTCTAGCCGGATAGCATGGAGTATTGTCAACAACCTCACGGGTCGTTCAGCACGCTTTTCCCGCCAATGTTTGTTTGTTTATCTTTATCCTGCATTGCGGGAAAGCGGACTTGAGCGCTATGCATCGGTGTACGCCTTCCGACGTACACCTGACCCACGCTGCAGCCGACGGCAATGTCTGTTTCCGGTTGTCTTCTCTACTTATGACTTAAATTTGGTACTACCCATTACTCGAATTCGATCACTGGGTAGAGGCAATTGTCGTAAAGTTTCTTGCCCCGTTACTGCCAATAACATCGCATCAGAACTGGTAAAAAATGGGACCTACAAAATAGGCGATCGCAAGTTCTCCAAACTTGTAAAGAGGGAAACGTTTGATCTCTGGAAAATCCCAACACCAGACGAGGAAAGCATCTTTGATGAGGTTACGTCGGATGAGTTCACCGCTGCCCTACAATCTACTAAGACCCGTAATGCCCCTGGTCCCGATAACATCTGCCCCGAACTTGTACTCCATGCTGGCACCGCCATGAAGTCGTGGTTGCAAAAATTCCTGTCTTCCTGCTTATGCCAACTCAAGATCCCCAAAATTTGGAGACGAGCCAAAGTGGTCGCGATCCCTAAGCCTCATAAGCCACAAGAGGATCCGAAGAGCTATCGACCTATATCTCTTCTCTGCATCCCTTTTAAAATCTTCGAACGTCTTATCTACACTCGAGTCGAACCAATTATAGACCCACTCTTACCCCGGGAGCAAGCTGGTTTTCGACGTGGAAGATCTACTGTGAACCAAGTCACTCTCTTGACTCAAGACATCGAAGACTGCTTTGAGGCAAAGAAGAAGGCTCGTGCTGTGTTTCTTGACCTCACAGCTGCATACGACACCGTATGGCACCAAGGCCTCACTTGCAAACTGCTCCGCCTGCTCCCGGACAGGCACATGGTCCGTATGATCATGGAGCTCGTTTACAACAGAAGCTTTACTCTCACCACCGGAAGTGGTAAACCAAGCAGGTTACGACGCCTTAAGAATGGCGTCCCTCAGGGATCTGTCTTGGCCCCCCTTCTGTTTAACATCTACACCCACAACTTGCCAATCACGGTATCCGCAAAGTACGCCTATGCCGATGATTTGGCCATTCTACACTTGTCGAATCAATGGCAAACATTAGAAGAGACTCTAAACCAGGACATGTCGACACTTTCGGCATACCTCCAGAGATGGAGACTGAAGCTCAGCGAAACCAAAACAGTGACGACAACTTTCCACTTAAACAACCGGGAAGCAAAGCGTGAGCTCAAGATCAGCACCAATGGAAAAACCCTGCCCTTCTGCCCAAACCCTAAATATCTAGGGATAGTCCTGGACAGGTCGCTCACTTACCGTCAACATTTGGAGTCACTACGCAAAACGATCTCAACACGCACAGCTTTGCTAAGGCGTCTGGCCGGCTCTGGCTGGGGAGCCAGAGTTGATACCCTGCGCATTGCCACCATCGCGCTAGTTCACGCTCCAGCAGAATACTGTGCACCTGTCTGGAGCCGCAGTGCCCACTGCCATCAAATCGACACTGCTATAAACGACGCCTTGCGTATCGTGACAGGATGCCTGCGACCTACACCATCGGAAAATCTCCCTGTCCTTGCAGGCATCCAACCAGCTGAGCTTCGTCGCGAAAAAGCCATCCTGTCTCTCTCTCGTCGCGCTACGAACCCCAACCACTTGCTCTACTCAAGTCTCTACGATTCTGTGAACGAGAAACCTCGGCGACTGAAATCGAGACACCCATTTGTACGTGCCGCACAACTCCTGATGAAAAGTGCTGAAGACCAATCCATCAGTGCGGCTACCTGGGCGGACCACCAATGGAGCTCGGAGTGGAAGAAGAACTCCTCGACAAAGTTTCATCTCCGACACCAGCCACCACCCAACCGGAATGCATTTGCCAAGGAAGGCCTGGGTGCGGCTCAACCGCCTGCGTACCGGCGTCGGACTACTTCGCTTCAACATGCACAAATGGGGGATGGCTCCATCCGCGAGCTGTGAGTGTGGCATGGAGGAACAAACCGTAGACCACACCATCTGTAACTGCGCCATCTACCATGCGCCAAATGGTGCGCGTGGTCTGCGTGAATTGGATGACGAATCAAATTCAATGGCTGCTCGACACCTGCCCAAACATCTAGACCGCGTCGCCGCCACTGCGCAAGGGTGGTAAAAGGCAAAGCTCCTCGACCCTTGAAGTGGCGAAGAACAAGGTTCAAACGAAGAAGAAGAAGTGGTATTTACCATACTTTGTGACGTCACAATTAAAAAAACGCATTGTTTACTATGGCAAGTATGAATTCGAGGAACTTGTGTTAATGATATAATATTTTCTGGTCCTGATTTGTTAAACTTTCTGGCAGATGTCTTGGCTAGATTTCGGCTTAGTAGATTTGGTTTCGTGACCGATATGACTAAGTAGCCTACTTTTTTTACATTTTGGACACTTCAATACGCTAGCCCAATTTTATTGAACTGCTTACGTACACAGGCAGTGCCGTGCGGATCGTAAACGAACGCACTTTGGTACCTTTGAGTGACGACCCTAAGGATTTTATTGTCATCACCCCTGCCTCACTGTTGACCCCATATTTAGCCCCATAGCCTACTGTGCTGTTGGGCAACCACATGATAGTGACTAACTAAGAAGGGATTATTGGCTCAATTTGTCACTTTCTCAGCAGTTTTGGAGTAAATAGATTGATTTTTACTTGCCAGGGCTTCAGGGCCAGAAAAAATGGCAAAAAATGGCCGAGAATTTGGAGCCTGGTCAACTTGTAGTAGTGAGTTCTCTCCAAGACATTGGCAAGCGTGGGAAGTATCAACTTGAGAGGGTGCATGAAGTGGTCCCACAAATTAGGAAAAGGAAGCCTGTGGTTCGGAGAGCTCAAGTTGCCGTTTGCAACTATGATGAGACTAACGAGAAAGTGAAAGTAGCCTACGTGTTGAGGGATATCTCATGCCTCGCCCCGGTAAAGAACACCAAAGAGTTAGGGTTTGAGCCTAGTTCTGTCTGCAGTGGCCGACACTTGGCTGAGCCCAGAACAGTCGGTTATTATCGCAACCAAATTGTATCTAGCGTCATTTTTGCGTGTAGGCTACGTATGGTACCAATTTCATGTACTGTATCGTCGCGTATTATTCTTATTGTTGTTCATTCTTTGCATGCTCTTTGTATTTGCGTATTAACTTAAACGTGAGTGATTCAAACAATTTGTGTATCGTGTGTTTTTTATTCATTGGCTCACGATTGTCCTTAAATTCTTTTTTAGTTATGCCATGTTAGACTGTCATAACTAGAGGCCGCTACGTTACGGACAATCTCTGTACAAATCAAACGTCACATAAAACCGTTATCTACTTGTTCCAGACGGTTGTTCGCCTGGTCAAACGTCATGTAGAAACCGTTCGGGTCTACTGAATATTACGTCATGGAAATTCCTAAAACATGTGCCAAAATTGCACCATCGATCGTAAGACCTGTGTCAAACCTGTTGAAACCGGTTTAAACATGAAATATTGCGTCACACGAACTGCTCTCGTGCCTTTGAGTTATCACAAATTTTTCTGATTCATTCTCGAAGTTGTTTGTTGGAAGTCGGTCGCACATTTAACTGGTTTATTTGATGCTTGCTAGCTGGACAAATTCTCCGTCTTTTATCCAAGTAATCTGTATCGTAGTGACAGTTTTAGAGGTGTAGGCATTGCATCTCCATTTCGATAGCCGCGGGCTAATTTTACAGGAATACACTTATTGAATAGACGTTTCAAGAAGTGTTTCTTTTTCGGTCACTATATGCAGACAAACGGATCCGGGAACTTTATGTTACAATTTTCCCACGAAGAGATTATGGTTTACCGCTGTGACCATAAAAAATAAAAGACGAGTTCTTGTTAGCTGGTGGGCCAAGAAGCACTTGAAAGCATAAAAAAATAAAAGACGAGTTCTTGTCAGTTGGTAGGTCAAGAAGAAATTAAAGCAAGAAAAATAAACGACGATTTTTGTTAGCTGGTAGGCCAAGAAGCACTTGAAGGCATAAAAATAAACGACGTGTTTGTTGTCAGCTAGTGCAGAAAAACTACTTAGAAGTACAAGAAATAGTAAAAGAAGATTTGTTGGTTGGTAGTCTACACTCTTACAGAAGCAATAAAAAGTAAAGACATTTCTTCTCAGTTTGGTACAGAAGAAAAATAACTTTGACATTCATTGGCAAGAAAGAAGATTAAAAGACAATCCATCTGTGCTTGTAGATTCAAGTGGAAGAATCCAAGCAAGTTTTGTGGACTTTAGGACTTCATACCCGTACAGCTACGGTATCGTGCATTTAAATTCTTTTTGTATTTTTACGGTCTTTGCAGTTAAGTTTTTTATAACTACTGTAGCCTAATAATTTTGTGTGTTTGTGTAACTTAATTTTTTTAATTGTTAAATTTAGCCCCAACATTTAATATGTCTACACTCGGTGGCGACAGAGACTCGACCGCCGTAGACTCGACTGAGTTTAAGCCTGATGATGTTCTTTGCGGTCGGGCAGGCCATTCTGGGGAGGGACCCATTAACGATGAGGCTAAGTCAGTTCGAGAGGCCCGGCATCTTAGACGGGATATTTTGACTCAAATTGGGAAACTTTCTGTAGCCCTAGGTTCTTTGAGTGATAAGCAGGAACTGTTAATTTTTAGATCTAAGTTATCTACTTTAGAAAAGGAATTACGGCATTTCCATGCTCTTTTGACTAAAATCTTTAACTCTGCAATCTTGGCAGAACTTCGTGATAGGGTAGATCCCGAATTTAACTCGTTAAAAAATAACTTTGAACAAAAAGAAAGTGAGTTCTCAGATATGTTGGATGCTGACATACATCCTGAGGATAGCACCTCAAATGTAAGCACTGGGATGTCTAGGACTTCGTCTCGGATAGTGGCACAAATTAACCTGCAGCTAAGACGAGAGGAGCTCCAGATACAAGCTGAGGCCATTCGAGCTGAGGCTGCCGCGAGAGCTGAGGCCGAAGCGAGAGCTGCTGAGGCTGCCGCGAGAGCTGAGGCCATACGAGCTGAGGCTGCCGCGAGAGCTGAGGCCATTCGAGCTGAGGCAGCCGCGAGAGCTGCTGAGTTCGCACTCAAAAACGCTCAGTTGAGGGCTGAACAACGTAAAGAGGTAATTTTAGCTGAATATCGATCAGAGGTGGGCTCTCGGCGTAGCTCTAAGAAGGGCTCTTCTAGGCATTCCAGAAATGAACATCAATCGCAGTTTAATTTACATAACCTTTTCCAAACGCCCGTTCAACCTGTGAGTGGACCAGTGCAATCCACACGTTTTCCAGCTGTTTCAGGAGGTCTCGGGGCCGCGGCTAAGGGTCTTCCGAATGCTGTAGAGCCAAGGTCTGCGAATTACAACCGAACTCCTCCCCCAGAGCGTACAGGTCACGGGGCTGCCATTAGTAGTAATGCTTTGCCCCCTTCACAGTTTTCTGCGCCGCTAGGTTTTGATCGCCCAGCTACACGTAATTTGGGTGGTTGTGAGAGGCGTATCGCGTCTCCTGATTTTAACGTGTGTGAGGATCGTGATCGGGCTGTGCACGTGACTGAGCCCACTCAGCCCCTTAAGGGATATAGCTTGTCTTCTCCCGCTAAATCGAGTTCTCAACAGCAGGATTGCTTTTTTGAATACCAAAATAGTAGGACGTTTTTCGATAAGGCGGCCTTGATTGGTTACGATGGTAATAATATGCCATTTATCTTCTTTAAAAATCGTGTTACGGCCTTAATGGCAGCTTCGCCCTTTAAGGGGACTCGTTTGACTTTGTTACAAGCAGCTTGTGTTAGGACAGCTGCGCAAACGATTGCTAATTTGGTTTCTGACACCCCTGGCTTGTCAGAGGAAGACAGGATAGAAATGTCGTTAGCTCGCTTGTCCCAGCGTTTTGGGGTTCGTGGAGGTCTTTTTGCAGAACCGGAAATTAGAAAGTATCGCTATGGTAGCAAATTGACTTCGACCTCTTCCAGTGCTCTGAAAGAGTTTAAAGATGAATTATCGCAGTGTTTGCTTTACGCGCAAGCTTATGGTCAGCATGATAAATTAGAAGGACGTTTTGTTTTGGATTTGGCTAAGCGACTCCCGTTTGACGCTAAGCAGCGTTATCTTGACTTTTTAGGTGATCAGTATGGTGGCACTGATGAGCCTACTTTTCAGAGTTTGTTTGAATTTGTAGTACGGGAGGAAACGCGTAAGTCGACTGATTTTAGCATTATGCTAATGGGCGATTCTGGTGAGTCGCAGCATTTTAAAAAGTTTGGCAAAGGAAAATTGCCTTCATGTCCGGTTAGGCAGACGTCCGTAAAACCCCATGATGATGTGATGTCAGGGAGTTCGCAGTACTCGACTGTTGTTGGCGCACCGCGCGGTGGTGAAGCCAGACGTAAAAACCTACCGGCATGTATTTGTTGTTCGTCACGTGGTCAAGTTGAATATCATTTTTTGTCTAATTGTAAAGAATTGTTGCGCTTGACACCTAAAGATCGGAGAGATGTCATTGTGAAAGCTGGCAAATGCTTGAATTGTTTGCGCCAGCATATGGTTAGGGATTGCGTTCATGCAAATAACTGTCGTAAGTGTGGGCCTAACAACGATAGGAAACACTATTTTCTTCTGCATGATTTTTATGTGACGTCACGTGATTCTCTGGATTCGGTTGGGAAAGATGATGCTCGTGCCAGAGTTCCTGTGCGTAATATTAAGATTGGAAATGTTAAAGCAGCCTTTAATCGCGTTACTGCTGCTCGTGTTTTGAATCCAATGACTGGCAAATCGAAGTTGGTGTATTGTCAGCATGATCCTGGTTCGCAGTTGACGTTTGTTTCGAGTGATTTGGTGTGTGAACTTGATCTTAAACCGTACGATAAAGCGTCGTTTAAAATGGATACCCTGGCTGGTCAGAAAGCTACTTGTGCTGACCTTGTCAAACTCAACATCCAGTCGTTAGAGACAGTTGAACTGTTTTGTGATATAACTTCGGTGGTTAACCCAGCTTGGGCTGACGATGTTAAAACTTTACCGCATAAACAAGATTTAAATGGTTTCCGTCATTTTCATGACGTGAATATGTTTCATTTGAATGATTGTAGTACTGTAGATGTACTGATTGGTAACGACAACGCTTATTTGATGTGTGCAAAAAAAGAGCGTCTTGGTGAAAATCGTAGTGAACCACATGCTTTGCTCACTCCTCTCGGTTGGTTGGCTTGTGGTGGTAAGTCACCCTTAGATGAAAGCGTTGCTAAAGTGTGCAGAGTGCAGACGTCTTCAGAGTCGGATGTCATCTCTGGCTTTCAGCGTAAAATTGAGTCTCGTGATATGGAAATAGCAGACCTGAATAAAGTCATTCAGGATTTGACGTTGCAAAATGAAACCTGTGAAATGTCTCGCAATGATAAGTTGGCTAGAGAACTTGTTGAACCGAATATTGAGTTGAAAGATGGTCGATTTGAGATACCTGTTCCGTTGAAGGAAGATATTGATCTACCTAACAATTTTGTGTTGGCGTCAGATAGAGTTGCTGCTTTAAGGAAGAAGGCTTTAAAACAACCTGAACTTCGTGATTTCCTTACTGACACCATGAAAGATCTTAAATCAAATGGCTATATTGAGCGTACTGGTGAAGCAGGAAATGTCAAGGGATTTGAATGGTATTTACCATACTTTGTTACGTCTCAATTAAAAAAGCGCATTGTTTACGATGGCAAGTCTGAATTTCGAGGAACTTGTGTTAATGATGTAATGTTTTCGGGTCCTGACTTGTTAAACCCTCTGGTAGATGTCTTGGCTAGATTTCGGCTTGGTAGATTTGGTCTCATGGCTGATGTGACTAAATGCTTCTTTCAAATAAAGTTATCTGAGTCGCAAAGGGATTTGTTTCGTATATTGTGGTTTGAAGATGATGACCTTGAAAATGGTAGGATGGTACCATTTCGTTTTTGTGTACACCCTTGGGGAATAAAGAGTAGCCCGTATATCGCTTGCTTGGCTATAAAGAAAATGATCGAGCAGAATCCCAGCAGTGCTGGTGAATTGACTCTCTGCAATATTGCAAATAATTTGTACATGGATGATTTTATATTTTCGGCTGATAGCTTAGAGCAGCGTTTCTTAACCGGGGGTGCTAGCACCCCTTGGGGGTGCTGGAATAGACTGTAGGGGGTGCTAAATGCATGCAGTATAATATCAAAAAATGCCATTTTACTTTTCTGCATTTTTTCTGCCAGTATCAGCAGTTGTCATATCAATGATTGCTGTTTCGAAGTAGCCTACATGATTTGCTGTTATTGTAGTCATCTCCCAGTCAAGTACGCAAATTGATCCTGAGTAGATTGTGTGAACTTACCTGATGGGTGCTTTGTTGTAATACTGTTGCTCACCTCTCGCTTCTAGAAACCACCATGGCAAAATACGTTCCCACAAATTACTCATATCCACATTATCCAGAGTGGATACAGTAGCCCTTCTTAGCTGACATGAGTGATGATAATGGACTAAAGGAGGAGCTGATTGACATGCAGGTGAATCAGAGTTGTCGGATAAAATTCCGTCCTTCGCTTGCTGATTTCTGGTGTGATCAGTTGACAGCATTTCCTGCATTGGCACGAGCAGCATTGGAATTGATCGTTCCATTTCCGACTACCTACCTGTTTGAAAAGGCGTTCTCCACCATGCTCCAAATCAAGACAATTGGCCGGAACCGCCTTCAACATGGGTTGCTCCACGATATGAGAGTGGCTTTGACCAACACGAAGCCTCGAATAGACAAATTGGTCACACATAAGCAACAACAGAAATCACATTGATACATGTGTAACTAGTTACCCACCCGCGTAACTTAAGTTTGTCCATGTACTTTTACTATTCTCAGGTTTTCGTGTTTCTTTTATCACCAATGACGACAGTAGTTTTGAAGAATAAACAAAATGATAAATTTGTACGTCGCTTTCCTTTCAATAGTGCAGGCCAAAGTTTAATGGCGGCGCCGAAATTTTGACTTGCTTTTTGATCGCTGACGGTAAATTTTGTATTTTTTTGTCGCCTAACAAACTGTGCAGTGCTGTTGTTTACATATTCACTTACATATGGATATAATTGAATTTCTGTTGGTGAATGAAAGTCAAATACCAAATCTTGAATCAAGTTTGTTAAAACAACTGCACAGTTTGTTAAACAACAAGAGACTAACTTCATGACAAAATATATCGCCAACGATCTGAAAGCATGTCAAAATTTCGGCCTCTACTAAATTTTTTGTTGGCACTGTAGTAGTCGTATGTCAATGATAGTTAAGGGGGTGCTAGACTGTTCAGGCCTGTTTACGGGGGTGCTAGAGTCAGAAAAGGTTAAGAAACGCTGGCTTAGAGGAAGCTCAGCAAATCACTCATGAATCAATTGCTTTGTTTGATAGCCGTGGGTTTAAACTTGGTAAGTGGAGTGCTAACAAGGAGGCTATGATTGTCTTGTCAAATTTGGATAATGAGATGCTTTCACCTTTGATTCGTGACATTGACTTTCAGACTGAAAATATGACTTTGCCATCAGCGAAGACATTGGGTTGTGTGTGGCAAACCGAGTCTGACGAGATGCGTATCGCATGTTCCTTAAAGCCCTTAGCTAAACACACGCGCCGAAGTATGCTCAGTCAGCTTGGACAAAATTTTGATCCGCTAGGCTTTGGAGCGCCATTTTTTCTAAAAGCACGCCTTATACTTCAGCAATTGGCGATAGACAAGTTTGATTGGGACACCGAGGTCCCTGATAGCTTTGTTAAAGAGTGGGAGTCGTGGCTTCGCTCTTTGGACCTGCTTAAGGATTTTTCGTTACCGAGATGGTATTTTGCAAACTCTGGTGTGTGCAGTCCGGATGATATTGTTTCATATCCATTGCATGGGTCTAGTGATGCTTCGAATCAAGCTTTCTCTTCTGTTGTTTACTTACGTAGACTGGTTAACGGAGTTCCGAGTGTGTCTTTCGTTCTGGGTAAATCTACCATTGTTGTAAAAAATCAGTTTTCTTGGCCGATAGCTAGGAAAGAGCTTGTTGCCGCTTTGAATACAGCAAGACTCGTGAAGCAGGCCTACGAGGCATTGAAGATGCCCGACTGCCTTAAGTATTTTTGGTGTGATTCTCGTACTGTGTTGCAGTGGGTTAAAAACCCTGATTTACGTTTGAATAAGTTTATTACGCGTCGAGTTGAGCATATTTTATTGTTGTCTGGAGCCCAGGATTGGCGTTTTTGCCCTACCGATATGAACCCAGCTGATGTTGGCACAAGGCCAAATCTTATTACAAAGAAAGAATTTCGAGAGTTGTGGTTAAATGGTTCTAGTCTTCTCTACCAGTGTGAGGAAATTCCATCTGTAGAAAATGCCAGTTCAGTACCTGTCCATAACCTATATCTTCGTGACGAAGAGGAGTCGCTTGACGTTGGACAGGGTGGTCTTCACAGATTGATCGAGGCCGCACCTTCTTTGTATGTTATGAAAAAGAGAATCGCTTATTTGGTTGCTTTTGTTGAATTTTTGTGCTGTAAAACGAGAAAGCGTAGCTTTGTGAAGCCAAAACTGGATGCATCTTATCTTAACAGTGCTTCAGAGTTGGCTGTGAAGTTTGTTCAGAAGAGCGTGTATGGCGATGTGGTACATTTAATGACCAAACGATCGCCGGATGCCCTTGAGGAAGTGATAAAGCGAGGTAGTGTTGGCGCTTCGCAACGTGAGAAGGAAAGCTTGAAAGAATTACGTTCACTTAAAAAGTACAGACCTTGTGTAGATGACGCTGGTGTAATCCGCATTGAAGGGCGCTTAAGTAATTCTCCCAAGATCTCTCTTGAAGCAAAGCATCCAATTGTTTTGCCTTCGAAGCACCCCTTCACTAGGCTTGTTGTACTGTCGCATCATAATGGAAATGCGCACTGTGGAGTACAGCACACTTTGTTGTCTACGCGACAGAAGTTTTGGATCGCTAATGGTAATGCCTCCGTGAAGAGGTATCTTAATGACTGTGGTGTATGCGCGATTGAGAAAGCTCGACCTATAAAGCAGCTCATGTCTGATTTACCTTTGTCTCGCACAACTGCGCATAGGAAACCCTTTTTTGATTGCGGCTTAGACTATCTTGGACCTTTAACCTTTGTTGAAGGTAGAAGTCACAAAAAAGCTTGGGGACTCTTGTTCACATGTATGGCATCTCGCGCTATTCATGTTGAGCTGGTTACGTCATTGTCGCTGAGTGATTTCTTACTTGCCTTTACAAGGTTTACAGATTTACGTGGGCAGGTTAATGCTATCTATTCCGACAATGGAAGTACCTTTCAGGCAGCATCTAAGAAGTTACCCGAGTTGATAGAATCAGCTGAATTTCACAACGCCCTGAGACAGAGAGAGATAAACTGGGAATTTATACCTCCGTATGCTCCGGCGCAAGGTGGCGCCTGGGAGGCAATGGTTAAACAATTTAAAATTGCATTTTTTCACATTTTGGACTCTTCAATTCGTAAGCCCAATTTTATTGAACTGCTTACGTACACCAGTAGTGCCGTTCGGATCGTGAACGAACGCTCTTTGGTACCTTTGAGTGACGACCCTAGGGATTTTACTGTCATCACCCCTGCCTCACTTTTGACCCCATACTTAGACCCATACTGTGCTGTTGGGCAACCACATGATCGTGACCAATTAAGAAGGGATTATCGGTTCAATTTGTCACTTTCTCATCAGTTTTGGAGTAAATGGATCGATTTTTACTTGCCAGGTCTTCAGGGCCGGAAAAAATGGCTAAAAATGGCCGAGAATTTGGAGCCTGGTCAACTTGTAGTGGTGAGTTCTCTCCAGGACATTGGTAAACGTGGGAAGTATCAACTTGGGAGGGTGCATGAGGTGGTTCCACAAATTAGGAAAGGGAAGCCTGTGGTTCGTAGAGCTAAAGTTGCCGTCTGCAACTATGATGAGAGTACGGGGAAAGTGAAAGTAGACTATGTGTTGAGGGATATTTCGTGCCTCGCCCCTGTAAAGAACACCTAAGTGTTAGGGTTTGAGCCTGGTTTTGTCTGCGGTGGCCGACACTTGTCTGAGCCCAGAACAGTCGGTTATTATCGCAACCATTGTACATAGCGTCATTTTTTGCGTGTACCTACTACCTATGGTACCAATTTCATGTATCGTCGTGTTTATTCTTATTGCTGTTCATTCTTTGCATGCCCTTTGTATTTGCGTATTAACTTAAACGTGAGTGATTCAAACAATTTGTGTATCATGTGTTTTTATTCATTGGCTCACAATTGTCGTCAATTCTTTTTTAGTTATGCCATGTCAGACTGTCATAACTAGGGGCCGCTATGTTCCAGACGGTTGTTCGCCTGGTCAAACGTCATGTAGAAACCGTTCGGGTCTACTGAATATTACGTCATGGAAATTCCTAAAACATGAGCCAAAATTGCACCATCGATTGTAAGACCTGTGTCAAACCTGTTGAAACCGGTTTAAACATGAAATATTGCGTCACACGAACTGCTCTCGTGCCTTTGAGTTATCACAAATTTTTCTGATTCATTCTCGAAGTTGTTTGTTGGAAGTCGGTCGCACATTTAACTGGTTTATTTGGTGCTTGCTAGCTGGACAAATTCTCCGTCTTTTATCCAAGTAATCTGTATCGTAGTGACAGTTTTAGAGGTGTAGGCATTGCATCTCCATTTCGATAGCCGCGGGCTAATTTTACAGGAATACACTTATTGAATAGACGTTTCAAGAAGTGTTTCTTTTTCGGTCACTATATGCAGACAAACGGATCCGGGAACTTTATGTTACAATTTTCCCACGAAGAGATTATGGTTTACCGCTGTGACCACTACTGAACCTGACGTCTTACGTCATGGACTTGCTAGAAATAAGCAAAGATTGCATCACCTTTGTCACACTTGTTGAAACATTACATCATCGTTAAATCTTGAATTACAAGATATGGTGTAGGCCTAAGCCAAATTGAACAGGTGCTTGAATAGATTCACAATGCTTATCAATATTACGTCACAGAAGATGGTTACGTGCGTTTGGAAGATTGCAATCTATTCTCTTATTCTTAAAATTGTTGCTTGAAAAGTTGGTCGCATATTAAAACGGTTTTGCTTGTGCTTTTCCGACTAGACGAAATTTCCGTCTTTATCTCAGTAATTTGTATTGTAGTGACAAGTTTTCGTGGGTACGGTGTTTCTTCATTCTTTGACAGCCTTGAGGCTATTTTTACAGAAATACAATTCTTGAATAGACGTTTTCAGAAGAGTGTTTTCTTTCGGTCATTGCATGCAGACGAACGGATCCGGAAAATTTATGTTACAAACTTCCCACAAAAAGATTATGGTTTACCGTTGTGACCATACGTAGCCTACATCTCTGATTGCCACCCTACGGAAATGACGATTTTGCCATTTAAAATAAGCTTACAAGAGTCTTCCAAGTTTGGAAATTGCTCTACCGCGTGGCCTAGCCTAGGTGGCTAGGGCTAGGAAAGACGTTTCGATGACGTGGGTTCGTTTCTCACTCCTGTCATAGGCCTATCTGTTGCAAGGTAAAGCCAGGATTAACTTTCTGGCTGAGTGCTAGAAGGGTCACAATTAGATTGTAGCCACTAAAACATGTAGACTACTGATTGGTTGACTGTATCATCGGGTCTTACTGAGAATTGACATGTTTGTTTGTTTGTTTATCTTTATCCTGCATTGCGGGAAAGCGAACTTGAGCGTTATGCATCGGTGTACGCCTTCCGACGTACACCTGACCCACGCTGCAGCCGACGGCAATGTCTGTTTCCGGTTGTCTACTCTGCTTATGACTTAAATTTGGTACTACCCATTACTCGAAATTGATCACTGAGTAGAGGCAATTATCGTAAAGTTTCTTGCCCAGAGAAACAACAGCAAGTGCGGGTAGCTGGAGTCGAACATGCAGGCTCTCGACTGCGAGCCCAACGCGCTAACCACTCGGCCACTGCTGTTAATGTTAATGTGGCTACAATCTTGGTCCGGGATGGCTGTAGCTATAGTATGGTCTCGCACTATTAATTTGACTTGGTTTGGTGAGAATGTTAGACTACAGTATCAAACTTTTGGAATCAGTTATTGTTCCGGCGGGTCGATTGCCCTCTTGATTAGAATTGAAATTGTGATGAATTTTGTAACTTGGTTGGTTGAATTAAGCAACGTTGAATTTGCGTTCTTTCACTGTTATACGTTACGTGGCCCGCCTTCTGACCAAGACGTTTAATTTCTGATTGTCGCATTTGCCGCGTGCCGGGAGCCGTGGTTTCTGGAGAGTATTTGCCTGCCTTTGTGTTGAGTTTCATTTCATTATCGAAAAAAGCAAGCTAGAGAAATGAATGTGTACCACGGATTTAAGTTGTCGTGTTAAAGCCATTGTAAGTTTATACAAAATCAGGTTTTTATCCCAACTCGCTCTCAATAAATCAAAAAACAACATGAAACAATTGCAAGTATGATTGAGGCAGACCGAGGAAGGATTGTAGGTAGGCAGTGAGCACCTACTCTTGTAACCAAAAATAAAAACCTGATAATTGGACAACTGAAGTAAAGAACTATAAAGTATCTAAATAACGAAATAAAAGAATTAAAAGAACTAACAAAATTGACAGAATTGAAAGAACAAGAACTAAAGGACTAACTTAAAGACTAACAAATTTAAATTTCAACCAAGGAAGACTTCTGAAGGGGTGGTCAGCACATCCCTGCAACGAAAGGACTTTAATATAACCGTACTTTAATTGTGTTGTAAACTGGAACTCCATTGTACCGGAGCCTAATTGTGTATAATAACTTGTGTAAAATACTGTATTGTTTGTCAAAAGGCTTGCTCCACCGTAACTCAGAGAGCGGTAAGTTACTAATTAATGTTGGTTACGCTGTCCATTACGTTACGTGTGTCGATATTACTGTGTGTAGGCTGTAGTATACAGTAGTGTAATTTCTTAAATTGATAAATGGAAGGTGACGGTGGCCATCCGGTGTCTCGTACGCTTCCCGTTGGCAGTGGGACAGGGGGCGCTGCGTCTGGGGGCGGTGCGGCGGAACACCCGGGCGTTGGGCAGGTGTATCCTCAGGGGGTTCATGGCAGCCTTACCCATGCTGATTCCAGTGCAGAAGCTGTGCTCAGGGACGTCAGACACAAAAAAAGAGAGGTGCTGCAGGGGGTTGGAGAATTAAGGAGAGGTCTCCCCATGGTACATGATGAAGCGTTGCTAGAGCGGGCCTTGGTTGATATGGCGGAGTTAGAGGGCAACTTTGGAGAACTGTTAGAACTTGCGAATAAACTAAAGGATAGCACTATGATATCTGAAGCTACAGAACAGGTCAGGTTAGAGATTGAGGAATTGAGACGTACTATAAAACAGAAGCAAACCTCCAAGGTAGATACAAAATTAGGTACAATAAAAGGAAAATCAACCACCAGTGCCTCGAGTAGTCGCTCGCGCCGTTCAAAAGAAGAAGAGATTGAAATCCGGCTCGAAATGGAGAAGTTGCGGTGGGAAAAACAGATGCGGGTGAACAAAGCCAAAGCAGAGGAAGCCAGAGCCAAAGCCAAAGCAGAGGAAGCCAAAGCCAAAGCCGAAGCAGAGGAAGCCGAAGCCAGAGCCGAAATTGAAATGCAGATCAAGGCAGCCGAACTGAGAGCAAGGCAAAGTAAGCTTGACTTGTTTTCACAATGTGGATCGGATCAAGCGTCGGAGCGCGGGCAACGACGGCCTACGGCCAGTAGTCTCGGAGTCACCGACTACATCCCTACAGCGATAGAAAAGGTCCAGAGGTGGGACGCGGACATTATCAATCCGCCTGGGAGATCCCATGACATTCATGGGGCCGCTAGCATAGATGCCCAACCTAAACAGAGCCAGGCTAAGCAGGAGAATTTAATGGAACCGCCACATAGAGAAACTCCCCTAAGAAAGCTCTTTCCAGGAAACGCCCTCACAAACAAGTATAGAACGTGGACTAAAGATAATTTTTTGGCAAAACCGCCCGGGGGGACCCATGGGGCCGCTGAAAGAGAACCTCATTATGATTATCAACGTGATTTTTATAGAGAGAAGGTTGTGAAACCGTCACAAACATGCCCCTTAACTGTAAGGAAAGATCTTAAAGGTGAGAGATGTAATTCACCACTAGTTAAAGATGATGGCCGTGAAACTAGACATGTTATGACATCCCCGCCAGGGCTTAATGCAAACAGAGGTGCTGAGGATCAACAAAACTGGTTCTATAAATATCATAATTGTCGCACTTTCTATGACAGGGCCGCATTGATCAACTATGACGGCAACAACATGCCATTTATATTTTTTAAAAACCGTATCGAATCACTAATGGAGAGTTGCCCATTTGAGGGAAATCGGCTGACTTTGCTACAGGCAGCCTGCGTACGTAGCGCCGCGCAAACCATCTCAAACTTAGCATCGGATACTTCTGGTTGGAGCGAAAAGGAAAGGATCGATATGTCGCTGGATCGCTTATCCCAGCGCTTTGGTGTTAGAGGCGGATTTCTCGCGGAGCCGGAGATTCGGCGGATACGGCATGGCAATAAATTATCTGGGATGTCATCATCCTCAATAAAGGAATTCAAAGACGAGCTGGCTCAGTGTACCCTCTTCGCTAGAGCGTATAACCAGCGTCATCAGCTAGAAGGACGTTTTGTACTAGACTTAGCAGGTCGATTACCTGGATATGCGAAGAAAGACTTTTTGTACTATCTGAAAGAGCAATATGGTAGCACCGAGGAACCAAGCTTCCAAAGCCTAATGGATTTCGTAAATTGCGAAGAGACGTGTCGCTCTACGGACTTCGCCATACGCTTAATGGAGGAAGTCGTTGCTAGAAAAGATACAAAACGGTCGGCAAGTGATAATCACATTATGCGTATTCGTCAAACCTCAGCACAGCCTGTCAGAAATGTCACCCAAGGTAGCAGTCGCGGGTCTGGCTTTAGTTCTGGGAGCCGAGAAGAAACGTTTGGTAGCCGCTCTTTTGAGGGTACGAGGAAGGACATACTTTGTATCTATTGTGAGAGTAGGAATAAGCAAGAGCGTCACAGACTACCCAATTGTCCTGAGTTCCTAAACTTGACGCCGTCGCGACGCCGAGATGTCATCGCCACGACTGGTCGTTGTCTAAACTGCCTACGTCTAGGACACGAAGCAAAAAACTGCACCCAATCATGTAATTGTAGGCGCTGCGGCGAACATTTCCGATTTAAGCACTATTATCTACTGCACGACGCCTATGTGAATCCTCAAGGAACATCGGGCAATGGCAATGATCTTAGAACGGCACCTGCCGTCACTAATCGTAGCGTAAGCATCGCTCATAAGAGGGCAGTGTTTAATCGTGTCACGGCTGCGCGGGTCATAAACCCATCTAATGGAGAGACCACTCTGGTTTACTGTCAACACGACCCAGGCTCTCAGCTCACATTTGTTTCAAGCCGATTGGCTAAAGAATTGTATCTAAAAGCCACGGATAATGTATCCTTCCGCATGGACACTCTAGCAGGCAAACAAGAAATACACTCTGATCTGGTTAAATTTAATATCCAATCCTTAGTTACTGACGAACTGTATGGTGATGTGGAAGCAGTGGTAAATGCACCTTGGAGTGACCATATCGAAACATTGCCGCAGCATCAAGACTTAAATAGGTTTTCACATTTCGATAATGTTGAATTGATTTCGTTACCTAACAAAATGTCGGTCGATATTCTAATCGGGAATGACCATGCTTACTTGATGCGAGTAATAGAAGAACGTGTTGGCATGACTCGGGAAGAGCCCCATGCTATTTTAACCCCACTGGGCTGGCTGGCTAGTGGAGGTCGAGGTTCTATGATCTTTGGTGATTCTAAAGTACGTCGTGTTGCCATTAATGGTAACGTCGCTGAGGAGTCACTTAGTCTTGACAGTTTTGATGCGCAGGAGATTGAAATCAGTCGTTTAAAACATGTAATAAAGGATTTAACCCTAACAGATGAAACGATAGAACTGTCCCGCAATGATGTCATAGCACAAAAATTTGTTGAGACGCAAATGAAAGTTGAAGATGGGAGATTTGAAATGCCCGTACCTTTAAAAACCGACTTTGAATTACCGGATAACCACTCTTTGGCTTTTGACCGTGTTCTGAGCTTACGACGAAAGGCTTTAAAGCAATCTGATGTTCGAATATTCTTAGTAGAAACGATGACTGAAATGCAGTCCAGTGAGTACATTGAGCCGGTAAAAGACGATGACTCATCAGCATGTGTGTGGTACTTACCATACTTTGTGACATCCCAAGCAAAAAAGCGAGTGGTATATGACGGCAAATCTGAGTTTAAGGGTAGGTGTGTTAATGATGTGATTTTGTCGGGCCCAGACATATTAAACCCTTTAACACAAGTTCTGGCTCGCTTTAGATTGGGAAAGTTTGGCCTAATGGCAGACCTAACCAAGTGCTTTTTCCAGATTCAATTACCAATGGAACAACGCGACTTGTTCCGTTTGCTATGGTTTGAGAATAATGATATCGAAAAGGGCAAAGTAATTCCGTTTAGATTTTGTGTACACCCTTGGGGAATTAAAAGCAGTCCATACATCGCCTGCTTATCTATTCAAAAGATGATTGAACAAAACCCCACTGGAGCCAGTGACCTGACCCTGCGTGCCATTCGAAAAAATATGTATATGGACGATCTGATATTCTCTGGAAATAGCCTTGATGAGGTCAGTGAGATTGCTAAACAAGCCATTGACTTGTTCGATAGCCGAGGCTTTAGTTTGGTGAAATGGAGTGCCAACAAAGGGGCGTTGGATGTTTTGTCGGACTTTAAAAAAGAGATGCTGGCTTCCTCCTTTCGCGATGTCGACCTCGAAAAAGACGACACAGACTTACCAGTAGCAAAAACTCTAGGTTGTGTGTGGCAAACCGAGTCAGATTCATTCTTCATTAAGTGCTCTCTCCAACCTTTAGAGAAGTACACACGTCGCTCAATGTTAAGCCAACTTGGCCAAAATTTCGATCCACTAGGGTTCGGCGCTCCATTCTTCCTTAAAGCTAAGTTAATTCTGCAGCGTTTGGCTATTGAAGGCCTCGATTGGGACACCGAAGTGCCACAAAGCTACATGAAAGAGTGGAAGTCGTGGATTCATTCATTAGATTTACTAAAAGAATTTTCCATACCTAGATGGTATTTTGTAAACACCGAGCCGTGTTGCGCAGATGATATCGTATATCAGTTACATGGATTCAGTGATGCTTCCAATCACTCCTTTGCTTCCGTGGTGTATATACGTAGGCTGTGTAAGGGAGTCCCTTGTGTATCCTTCGTTTTTGGCAAAAGTAGGGTTGTCCTCAAGCATCAAAGTGCATGGCCGATTGCCAGAAAGGAGCTTGTAGCCGCGCTTAATACTACGGAGCTGTTAAACCAGGCAGCTAACGCACTACACCTGCCTGATCTTAGAAAACATTTCTGGTGTGACTCGAATACTGTCCTTCAGTGGATCAGAAACCCTGATTTACGATTATGCAAGTTTGTTACTCGTAGGTTAAATCGTATTTTACTCTTGTCAGAGGTGAGCGAATGGCATTACTGTCCGACACATCTCAACTCTGCAGACGTTGGAACCAGACCGAACGCCATCACCAAAACAGGTTCCAGAGAGATGTGGTTGAGCGGTCCATCTTTTCTCATGCAGGAAGGCGAGGTCCCAACGGTGAATGGAGCAGATGCTGCTATTCGTAAAATGGAACTGTCACCGGAGATGACGGTAAGAGAAAATGCAACTGGCTCCATTAGCAAGATGATCGAAACCGCACCTACGTTGTACGTGTTGAAAAAGAGAGCCGCCCATCTTGTAGCTTTCACGGAGTTCATTGTATCCAAATGCAAGAAACATGGATATGTAAAACCAAAGTTAAATGCATCTTATCTAGAGGACGCTTTAAATAGGGTTGTTTCCTACGTACAGAAAGTAGTGTATAGAGATTTGTTAAGTTGTGACGGTCTGCCAGAGTCGATCGATGTGGTAACAAAACGTCTTGCTTCGAGCGAAGCTGGCGCTGATAAACAGTGTCTGAAGGAGTTGCGCTCGCTAAAAAAGTATCGTCCTTGTGTGGACACACGAGGGAGACTTCGTATTGAAGGTCGTTTGAGTAAGTCTCCCGAAATAACGGTCGATGCAAAGCATCCTCTTATTTTGCCTTCGAGGCACGCATTGACACGGCTAGTTGTCCTTGACGCTCATTGTGATAGCTATCACTGTGGTGTGCAACAGACACTGTTATCTACTCGCCAACGTTTTTGGATTGCAAATGGTAATTCCTCGGTGAAACATTATTTGCATGACTGCGCTCCATGTGCCTTAGAGAAAGCAAAGCCTATCAGGCAGCTTATGTCGGATCTACCATTACCACGAACCACGGCCTATAACAAACCCTTCTTGAACAGTGGCGTAGATTATTTTGGTCCAATGACGTTTGTGGAGGGAAGAAGCCAAAAGAAAGCATGGGGATTGTTATTTACCTGCCTTGCGAGTAGAGCAATCCATGTGGAACTTGTGACGTCACTATCTTACAGTGAATTTGTTTTAGCATTTACCAGATTTGTAGACTTGCGTGGATCTATACGTAACATGTACTCAGATAACGGGACCACATTTCAAGCGGCATCTAAAAGACTACCAGAAATTCTGGAGTCTTCTGAAATTCAAACTTCTTTGCGAAAAAAGGGAATTAACTGGGAGTTCATTCCTCCGTATGCCCCGGCCCAGGGAGGGGCCTGGGAAGCAATGGTCAAGCAATTCAAAATTGCCTTTTCCCACGTTATTGGGAACTCATCACGGAAACCCAACTTTGTTGAACTTCTTACATTTACGGGTAGTGCCACAAGAATAGTCAACGAAAGACCTTTAGTCCCTGTCTGTGATGACCCTAAGGATTCTACTGTTATCACCCCAGCCGCACTCCTTAACCCCTTCTTGAGCCCTTTTTCATCAGTAGGAAATCCTCATGACCGAGATGAGTTACGGAGAGACTATAGGTATAACCTGGCTCTATCTCACAGTTTCTGGGAGAAATGGATCTCTTTCTATTTACCTTCCCTGCAGGGTAGAAAAAAGTGGGCCAGTTTGGTGGAAAACCTACAGCCTGGCCAATTAGTGGTGGTTGGTTCTCCAGAAGATATAACTAAGAGAGGGAGGTACCGTCTGGGGAGAGTCCATGAGATCATTCCCCAAATTAGGAAAGGAAAACCGATTGTCAGGCGCGTCAGGGTGGCAGTCTCAGTGGTGGATGAGGCATCGGGTGAGGTTAAAGTGGATCTGGTCCTAAGGGATATATCGTGCGTTGCTCCTGTGGGGGGTGCTTGACTGCGTTCTGGACCCGGCCCCGCCCTGGTCTGTTGTTAGCGGGTGTCGTGGAGGCATCTGTACCACCCTTGCCTTTCATTTAAATTTGTAGTGGATTGTAGATATGTACCGCGCAAATCTGTTTTTAACCTGCGTATCTCTATGTGTCATCCGCAGGGCCCCAATATGCGTAACTCAACAACATGTCCTAGTAACGTATGCTCTACAGCGCTCTCAGTGATCGGCCTCGTGATAAGTAGCTAGTTAGTTAGGCCTACTGTGTAATGCATTTGATTTGTTTGCTATTGTGTGTTTCATGCAAATGATGTAAATACTAATCGTGTAAGTATTCGCAAGCGATCTCAGTAATTTGCGTCATTATAAGTAGCTAGTTAGTTACTGTGTACTGTGTAGTGCGTTTGACTTGTTTGCTACTATGTGTGTCTCATGAAACTAACGTAGATATTAATCGTTAATCGTGTAAGTATTCGCCAGGCCATTGTGGCCAGGGTGTCCAAGTGCCTTGCACTGCTATAAAAGGATAGTCACCATTTCTGTGTAGCTTTGATGTACATACTTTCTGTGTATTGCATTTCGGGAATCGACCCTTCTACTTCAACTTTTGTTTTAATTATGTGCCATAATTAGGGGCCGCAATGTTCCGGCGGGTCGATTGCCCTCTTGATTAGAATTGAAATTGTGATGAATTTTGTAACTTGGTTGGTTGAATTAAGCAACGTTGAATTTGCGTTCTTTCACTGTTATACGTTACGTGGCCCGCCTTCTGACCAAGACGTTTAATTTCTGATTGTCGCATTTGCCGCGTGCCGGGAGCCGTGGTTTCTGGAGAGTATTTGCCTGCCTTTGTGTTGAGTTTCATTTCATTATCGAAAAAAGCAAGCTAGAGAAATGAATGTGTACCACGGATTTAAGTTGTCGTGTTAAAGCCATTGTAAGTTTATACAAAATCAGGTTTTTATCCCAACTCGCTCTCAATAAATCAAAAAACAACATGAAACAATTGCAAGTATGATTGAGGCAGACCGAGGAAGGATTGTAGGTAGGCAGTGAGCACCTACTCTTGTAACCAGTTATGTTTCTGCTAGAAGACGGTTCTATGTTTTTCATTTCTACTTAATGTTTTTGGGCATCACTAGAATAAACGTTACCTGCTAATGAAGACTTCGTGCTCAGATTATCAATTGCCACCACAGTGTTTTGGCCCAGGCGTGTCACCATCGTATTGATAGCTAGTGCATGAGTGGATAGCACGGACTCCACTGAGCCAGCTACACCTCCACCAAGATAGCAGAGATGAACATGACATTTATTAACATTGACTTGGATCTAAATCTTGCAGGATTTGATATCAGCGGCCGGATTTGGATTTGAGACATTTTGAAAACTGGATTTGGACCTGAATTTGTTTGGAACTCTTGAAATAACATTTGTTGTTTTTTATTCTAATCTGATCGTTTTTAAGTTCATTTGAAATTCCTATTTGGCAACTCTCGTTGTAGATTCATTATTCATTATTATTTTACACCACCGTCATTCTGGCAGAATAATTCTGCGCGATCCGCCTAAAAAAATGATCCGTAAAAATTTGCACGATAAACAATTCGATGAAAGTAGCAACACTCGGAAGCTGATAAAATCACTTCTCGTTACCACATCAAAGCAAATCTTATATTTTTTCCATAGGCAAATGAACAGTGAACACAGAAATTTCAATAAAAAAATCGGCTTGTCAAAAATAAAGCAAGTGCAACTGCGAAAAGTAAAACATAAAATCGTATATTAAGACTGCTTTATGTAATTTGGCAAGAAAAGTAAGCATCACAAAAACGTCTACAAAAGTACCTTCTCGAAATATTTTTCGGAATTTTCTTTTTGAATCGTGTTCAGAATTAAATTTCCTTTCCAGGGGTGGGTATCTCGTGGTGCGGCAGACAAAAAAAACGCGAGCAAAATGGTTTGAAAATGGGGTAAATATCTTACGTATTTAAAAATAAATAGAGATTTTGACGTTTATGGACGCCTTCAATTAAGCGTCTATAAAAACATTTTCCCAAAATATTTTTCGGAATTTTATTTTTGAATCGTGTTCAGAATTAAATTTACTTTCGAGGGGTGGGTATCTCGTGGTGCGGCAGACGAAGGAAACGCGAGCAGAATGGTTTGAAAATGGGGTAAATATCTTATGTATTTAAAAATAAATAAAGATTTTGACGTTTATAGACGCCTTCAATTAAGCGTCTATAAAAATATTTCCTAAAATATTTTTTGGAATTTCATTTTTGAATCGTGTTCAGAATTAAATTAATTTTCCAGAGGTGGCTATCTCGTGTTGCGGCAGACGAAGGAAACGCGAGCAGAATGGTTTGAAAATGGGGTAAATATCTTAGGTATTTAAAAATAAATAGAGATTTTGACGTTTATAGACGCCTTCAATTAAGCGTGTAGCCTATAAAAATATTTTCCCGAAATATTTTTCGAAATTTTATTTTTGAATCGTGTTCAGAATTAAATTTACTTTCCAGAGGTGGCTATCTCGTGGTGTGGCAGACGAAGGAAACGCGAGCAGAATGGTTTGAAAATGGGGTAAATATCTTATGTATTTAAAAATAAATAGAGATTTTGACGTTTATAGACGCCTTCAATTAAGCGTCTATAAAAATATTTTCCCGAAATATTTTTCGGAATTTTATTTTTGAATCGTGTTCAGAATTAAATTTAATTTCCAGGGGTGGCTATCCCGTGGTGCGGACCAGTACTGGACTTGCAACATGACCCTGCCGAGTTTTTTAGCGAATCGTCATTGCCATTGTTATTAGAGCGCTCTGATATTGACACTGCAATACGTCACGTATCACCAGTGTATTGAATGCGGTTCACAAAGTGAGCTTCATAGAAATAACGAAAAAGCATTATTTCTACAAATGTACCACTGGATTTCAGAAAATAATCTTTTATCCTTATATCTAAAGAACTTGCTCGTTGACGACGCAATGTCACCATGTTGTAAATGTAAAAGTGTGAACTGTACCACGAGTAAAAAAATAATTAGTTTCGCGAAAGTTTTGGTTCTGTCTTTAGGTAGAAATGCTGGTGTAATCAAATCCAAAAGATGTGTCACAGCAGATGAAACTTTTACTCTTAAGAATGCAAATGAAGCGTTTAGAACGAAAAGTGACTAAGGGCGGAATTCAGAAACCAGACTTAAGGCGGCTTAAGTCTGTCTGGACAAAAGTCTGCGTTAAGCGTCGATTTTGCGATTCAGAAAGCAGACTTACGCTTTAGCAAGGCTTATACTCGGCTTAAAAGCCGAAAGATATAAGCCAACTGCGGAGGTAGTTTAAGCCTCTGTTGAAGGAAAAAGTGTTTGGCTAATACTGTAGGTATTGAAAGTAGGAGGTTTGTTACAGCATTTTTTTAAAAAATAGACCATCTGGTGCAAAGGCCACGAGACTTTTTTGATAGTTTTTAATGTGAAACAGGTGTGCCTGTTATCTTAGCTTGGTTGCAGGCAGAGTTTCGGTCTGACAGTTTGCTTGATTGTTGAATAACTACACTTCTTTCAGACGCTGACAATAGTAGGTTACTAGTGTTATTGCTGGTGGTGTAAATTTTGAAATGCCTATTTTGTGTTGTTGAATAACCAGACGCTGACTCGCAGTTTAGTAATACTGCTTGTAACATCACTTTTGCAAACATACAATTGTGATTGGTCATACTTTTTCCTTTGTCTGCAATGCCAGGAAAAGCAAGTCTATTAACTATCTTACATTTGACAGTTTTCAGACCAAAGGGAGTCTATGCGCCCGCCCTTTTAGTCATAAACTGGCAACAGTATTCCTACAATTGTACTATCTTTAACTTTCAAGGCATCAAAAATAACCTGAGTTATCTGATTCTTTCAAATTGATGAATTATTGCAAACGAAAACCATATGCGTATTGGCATAACGTTGTCTTAACGTTGTTTCAGTGCTTAATGAGTATTACTTGCTTGTAAAGGAAATTTTTGTGCCAGATCTGTTGCGTCATGGATTACTTGACATCTACGTAAACGAACGACTTACTGATGCAACTACAACGTTACTATTTCAACGTCACAAAAAACGACTTTTTTTCTAGTTGTAGGTTTAAATAGCACAACATTGCATTATTTGCAACATTGCATTATTTATCATGAATATAGCTCAGCTATACGCAAACACTTCTTCGCATCAGTTAGCTATCGCTAAGATATGAACTACTGATTTAAATTCAGTGAGCAACTTGATGAGCGAGTTTGCTGCGCTTTTAGATAAAGATAGTTTATACAAATTCCCGTAACCCTTTAATGTAAATTGCATTATCATTTCTTATTTCAATAAAAATACCAAGAGGATTTAATTACAACGATTCTGATCGCCAACTGCTTATTGACCTCATCAAAGACTTTCCAGTGGTGAAAAATAAATAAAAAAATGATAAAAAAGCCTTTCCAAAATAATCAAGAGAGGAATGATTTAACTAAAGTTTTTAACGCGAACAGCTCTACTGAAAGGACCACCCAGAGAGCAAAACCCGTTATATTTACATTGATTCAACGTCTGCAGGCGTTGAATCAATGTAAAAATGACGAATCTTGCTGTCTGGGCACAGATCAGCTGAAAAAGTTAGGGTTAGTTAGTCCATCTGAAACATGCCGCTATTGACACAGATTTTGGTTTGATACTTAGGTCACAGTATATTATTGCATATAATTGTATTTTCGTTTTCTCACAAATTTTCAAACCATTGCTTTAAGGCAACTCTTCGATGAAGAGTAT
The DNA here is from genome assembly GCF_918807975.1 of Aplidium turbinatum. NCBI lineage: Eukaryota > Metazoa > Chordata > Ascidiacea > Aplousobranchia > Polyclinidae > Aplidium > Aplidium turbinatum. The sequence continues at coordinate 25,591,218 of NC_137475.1, read as the reverse complement.
GCAAATATTTGCATTGAAAGGCCTGTTCGCGATCATGCAGATCCTTTTAATCAACTTAACGACAAGCAGTTTTGCCAACGTTTTCGTCTTAGCAAAACTGCAACTATGGAACTCTTTGAATTGTTTAAAAATGACGAAACGTTGACAGCCCGATCGCATGCAATACGCCCATACTGCAGCTATTGGTAAGCCTTCGATTTTTTGCAAGTGGCCATTTCCAGAGAAGCGATGGCGACTTGGCCGGGGTTAGTCAAAGTTCTGTTTGCAGAATTGTAGCGCGTATTTCTCGGTGCATACCCATTGTCACCCAATAGGATTCCATCAATTTCTCCATTCTCAAATTTATCTCGAATGATGCTGTTGTCAAAAATCCGCGCATCATGTGTCAATCATGGCCATGATTGTGCAAGCAAAGTCAAAACTTTCCTATTTAGGCATCAAAAATAACTTGAGTAACCTGATTCTTTCAAATTTATGAATTATTGACTAAACGATAGCCATGTGCATATTGCCATAACGTTGTTTCATTGTTAAATGAGTATTAGGGTGGCCAAAAAAAATGGAAATTTTTTATTTTTGTTTGCACACCCTCTCATTTGAGGAGGATTCTTAAAAAAATGACACTGTGAAAATTTGAAGTGAATCCGACAAGAAGAAGTGCTCTCCCACCGACCTCAAAGTTTGCTTTCTTTGGCATAATTCGTCAAAATTCCTTGAATATGTGACGTAATTCTTTTTTGACTTATCTACATTGCAGTTGCAGCATTTTTGTGTAAACCATTGTTTTACTCTGAATTTATGATATAATAAGTGTTTCCACATGCAGAAAAACAGAAATAATACACAAAATAGATCACATTAACAAGCGTTTGGTATGAAATAAAATGCACTAAACTTTAGCTAAAACCGCATAAAAGTACGTTCACCAGTCACGATCGCAACGCTTCAGGTGACAACACATTGCCCAGAAATTGCAAAAGAAATGTTTGTAAAGAGTCAAGCCATTGGTTGACTTTATTGCACTTGTTGGAAGCAGCTTTCTGTGGTGCTTGACCACTTGCTAGAGGAGCTGGCGCTGTTGTTCATTTTTTGTATGGACTTCATTGAAGTCAGTAGCTAATTTGACTGCCCGCTCTGCACAATCATTGACGGCTTTGAGATGACGCCAAACTTTGCATGCTTCTTTATAATCATCACGATCACGCCATGTGTCAACAGAAGCAGTGACTCGAAAAGGTTAAGTGAACGCTGTGTTACAAACTGTGCCAAAGAGAGACGTTAAAACTTGACAATTTTGTTTGGGGCAACACGACGAACATCTTCGGGAAATGGGTCTTTCTTAAGAGCATTAACGATTGCCTTCTTTTCATCATCTGTGTTATTATCACTGAATAAAGGCAGTGCAGCAAGATCCTCACTGATGTACCACAAGCGCAACCTCAACTTTTTTCTGCCACTTGAGAAATTGCATTGTCAACCTCTTTATAATCCTCTGTGAGCTGTAACATTGCTAGGTCATTTGTAGGGGCAGATATTGATGGTGCTGCAAACCAAAAAGTGGCATAGATGGTAGTAGTTAATATTACTTCATCTACAACTGTGCTGCATGCAAGTGGCAGTGTAATCTTATTGACCTTCATCTCGTAGTAGACGGCGAAGAACCACACCCCATACAGGCAGCTGGCATGGCCCTCAAGAGAGTCAACAAATGGACACCCACTCTCTAGTGTTGACTCCCTTGAGGGGCTATGTCAGCTGCCTGTATGGGGTGTGGTTCTACGAGATGAAGATCAATAAGGTTACACTGCCACTTGCTTGCAGTACAGTTCTTGTGAGTGAAAGCTAATATCGCTACCACTGCAAAGACTCACGTTGTTACCAAACTAAAACGCATCCATCAAGAGCATATAGGAGAATCAAAGCACAATGGGAGGCGAAATTCAGCTTCCCAGCTGACCTCAGAAGCTGACTTCACCCAGAGCTTAAGTGCATTATTTGATATTGCACATGCTAACTGGGAATGCCGCATAACAATACCAAAAGACTGCCAGTTTCTGATAGACCAAGGTGGTGCATGACAGATACTGATGACAACAGAGGACCCAATGCATCGCAAAGCAGCTGCAAAGTATAGAAAGCGCAAAGATGATGAACAGAGACGCAACAGAAATCGCATTGATCCAGTACCATCAAGTGCTGCTGCTTTCTCATCTGAAAATGATTAGCAGATGATGAAGATTCTTCCAGTGACCCACTGTTTGCACCGTAAATCCAAATAACACCAAAACAAAAGAAAACCCAGTAGGAGCAGCCATTACCAAAACGCTGCATTATCGATAATCCACTGTTTAATGCAGCACTGAACAGAACTATAACATCAAGTCGTCAAGCAATGATGATCGTCACTCCTGCTCTTGCTGCAGCTGGAATTGATATATATAAATGAATTGACAATGTCACATTCCTCTGTCATGAATGCTCGAAACACCTCATGTGAAAGCCTGGCAGCTGCAGTGCTGCAAAAATTTAAACTAACAGCTACAGTTCCACTTGTTCATTTTCATGGTAAACATTTGACTAATGCCAATGGCACAAAGTCCGAATCTTTGGCCATTGTAGTTTCTGGTATGCATGTTGAGATACCGCTTGGCATTCCGAAGCTGCCTATTGGAACGGGATCACCAATGGTCCAAAAAGTAGTGGAATTCATACACGAGTTGTAGCAGAGCACTTAGCTGCACTTTGTTTTGACACGACATCAAGCAATACGGGAATCCACACTGGAGCTATCACCGTCATGCAGCAGGCATTTAATCGAAGGCTGCTATTTCTTGCATGCCATGATCTCAAAGTCGTCAATGATTGTGCAGAGCGGGCACTGGGCAGTCAAATTAGCTACTGACTTCAATGAAGTCCTTACGGAAAATGAACAACAGCGCCAGCTCCTCTATCAGGTGATCGAGCACCACAGAAAGCTGCTTCCAACAAGTGCAAGCAAAAGCCAACATGCCAACAGCTCCATTAAATAAAATCAATGGCTTGACTCTTTACAAACATTTCTTTTGCTTTTTCTGGGCAATGTGTTGTCACCTGAAGCGTTGCGATCGTGACTGGTGAACGTACTTTTATACGGTTTTCGCTAAAGTTCAGTGCATTTAATTTCATACCAAACGCTTGTTAATGTGATCTATTTTGTGCATTATTTATGTTTTTCTGCATGTGGAAACACTTATTATATCATAAATTCAGAGTAAAACAATGGTTAACACAAAAATGCTGCAACTGCAATGTAGATAAGTCAAAAAAGAATTACGTCACATATTCAAGGAATTTTGATGAATTATGCCCAAGAAAGCAAATTTAGAGGTCGGTGGGAGAGCACTTCCTCTTGTGGGATTCACTTCAAATTTTCACAGTGTCATTTTTTCATGAATCCTCCTCAAATGAGAGGGTGTGCAAACAAAAATAAAAAATTTCCATTTTTTTTGGCCACCCTAATGAGTATTCCTTGTTTGTGAATGAACTTTTTGTGCTAGATCTGTTGCGTCATGGATTACTTGGCATCTACGTTAGTTAACGAACGACTTACTGATGCAACTATAACATATTTGGGTCAGATGCATCAATTTTGTACCCTGTAGTCTCCAGAACGCATTTTTGCAGTTTTAGTATTTCTTAAGGTTTCAGTCTACTTTTTTAGGCTTTAAGTTACAGTTTAGATATGTGCTCCCCCTATGTAATGCTAATTTTCAATGGAAATTGTTAACTTCTTAGCAAAAATTTTGGATTTATCACAAAATTGCCCACTTTTTTTGGATTTTTCACGTTTTTACTTCTGTAATTCCCTTGTAATTTTTCACAGGCAAATACTGCAGTGCTAAACTGACTTTTATTTAACACTGTGCAGCTTTAGCTACATTTTAATGTTGAAATGACACTGGCTTTACAATTTTGGCCTTGTATTTTTCTCAATTTTACGAATCTGCAATTTTGGCTCCACTATGTTGTAGTCTCCAGAACGACCCATGGTACTACTCTACCAATGCCTACTCTGTGCTCTTGTTTGGGTGTAAAATGATGCAAATTTATATATAAACAAACCTACAAAACAAGAAAACAGATTTACTAAAAAGTGTGATAATAGTTCACTCTTCTATGGAAGCTATTTAGCCTGGCTCCAAAATTGTGTAGTCTCCAGAACAAACTTTAACAAAAAATGTATGCTTCCCTGTTTAAAATGGCAAACATTCTTCCAGTATGTGATAGACTAGTATGCTCACTTAGCAGGATTTCATAGAGAGGACTCGGAATAAATAAAAGATTAGGAATTTCTTTCTTATTGAATTTGTCTGTAGTCTCCAGAACACTGTAGTCTCCAGAACTTTTTTTTTTTTTTTTTTTTGTAAAACCAGTAAGCACTCCTTTGTACAGTTATTTTTACATGTAATGTTACTATAAAAGTTGCTCATAAGAAATGATACCTGTTGAAGCATTCTGTAACCTATTTTTGATCTTAGAGAACATAGATACAGTTAAAGTTGTTAAATTTTAATTTAGCTGTGATTGTGAGGTGCTTTTTACGCATATTTGATTGGCAATGGCTCCATATGAAAAAAGTATTGCTATTACTATTGCTAGCATATGATTTATTACTACCTTGAGGTCAAACAATACATGACTTTGGCTGAAGTATCAGAATATTTAGGTACATTATCGCACAACTGCAGTAAACCTGCTAGAAACTGATAAAATGGGTATACTCACACTGATATTTAATTTTCAGTATAAAAACATGATATTTTTTGGGGGCAGTCTTTTGATTTAGTTGGTAGAGAAGTATCTCAAGACTTTTAAATCAAAATTTTATGGCACCAAGCATTCTGAATTTTTTCTCCGTTCTGGAGACTACAGGTACAAAATTGATGCATCTGACCCATTTCAACATCATAAAAAAGTGCTTTTTTCTAGTTGTGAGTTTAAAGCACAACATTGCCTTATTTGGTGGTTCAGCAGGAATGTCGCTCAGCTTTACAGCCTTCAGTTTCACGCTTCATTACCTCAACCAAAGAGTTGCTATAGCAATTTCTCTTTCGCGCGAAAACAAAGAGGCTTAATACGGTCTTATATAAGTCGTGCGTAAGTCGAGTTTCTGCATCGCAAATAAGCTTCTCGTATAAGCCTGGCCTATATAAGTCTGACTTACGCATAACACTGACTTATTTTGAGACGCAAATCTGAATTCCGCCCTAAGTCACATTTTCACTCGAATTGAGTTAAGTACAAAAACGTATTGCTTTCATTGTCCATTGTCACCAGACACAAAAATATTTTGGTATAAAGGTTGCTAAGCCATCATTTTCGAATACAGGTTTTGAGCGGAAAGGTAATTTTTTCTTCTGAAAGTAGCTAAGTCCGTTCTGACCAATAGCGTCGAGTCATTTAACCACGTGACATGATTTTTATGTTGCTTTTTGATCGGGTTCTATTTTAGAGGATATAAAGTCATTAGCTGGTTACCGGTTATTTAGACTGAGACACTGCCTCTGGTTTAGGTAGGGTAGGTGAAGGATTAGGATCATTGGTAGTGTTAAAAACGGTAGTGTTTTTATCAGCTTTTAATTGTAGATATTTTGTAAATAAGAACCAAATACCAGTAGGCTAGTATTTATAGGCCTACTGCTTTCGAATCAAATTCAGCAGTCCACATGTCCAGTTTGCAAGAAGTTTAGCATTGCAGACTTCAATATTCATTGGACATGATTAGGCTATTCGATGGAGTGTTGGTGCCAGCAGATAACAAAATGAAGTAGCCTACACTTAACCTAAGATTAAGTAGCCTATTAGATTGGACTATTATTTTTATAACTTATTCTGCAGGGTCTGCTACTATTCGGCGAGTCCGATTCGGCGAGTCCGATTCGACTAGTCCGATTCGGCGAGTTCCCTATTCGGCGAGAGCCTTTTTCGGCGAGTACCCTATTCGGCGAGTTTTTGAAATTTGTGAAAGAAAATTATCGGATACCGTAGCCTAATTACAATTGCCGTTTTTACATCGTTTTAACGTCGCTAAACGTTGAAATCGTGCAGAAAGGAATCAAAATAAAATGTTTAAACTATTAAATTACAATTCGTCATGTCAGTTCAGTTGTTTTTATTTCTGACCATCATATGAAAAACAATACACGTCAACATAGCAAAGGTGTAGAAAAAGGTAGAAGCGACAAAACACGAACGTTGAAACGTGCTTGTGACCGAAGTAAGTTATTGAGTTGAAAGAAACATACACGCCGACTTCCGGGGGCGGCGCCCCCCGTAAATTGATGGTTGAAGGGCAACAAAAATGGTGATGACAAGTGGTGTTTCAAAGATAAAACACTTCGTGAAAGAGATTTAGATAATTTAAACGGACTTAAAGAATGCTGAAAGCAAGAAAAGCCTACGTTGCTCTTGCCCGCAAAACAGCAGCTGATCGCATGGCTTTCTCATACGGTATGGAAGTTTCAAAGTAGATGGTAGAGTAACTTGCACTGCTGGAATAGTCACGTAACTATTCACTGCAATATTAAGTAAACCAGCTAAATTAGACGCGCTATTTTCAACGAGGTCTTCCCGCTGTGAGACAATTATGATTCAACAGAACGCATTGTTTTCTTCGCAATGTGTGAGAATTAAATCGAAAACCGATAAAAGAAAAGGTGTTTAATGGTCTTGGTCGCAGATATTGCCTGCATTAACGACGTCTCTTACCGCTATTATCACCTAGCTAACCTGACATTCATTGTTTTATGCGACCGCTAAGGTTTGACATCGACTTCAACGATCATGGAATGTTACGTTATAAAAGAACGATTATATCCTACACGCAAAAATAAAAAAATGATCTCTTTCTGTTTTGTCTCGTGAGCTTTGCATATTGCTCAACAAGTGCATAAAGTTTAGAATTGACAAGAAATCATTGAATTTGAAAATTAAGTTTGAATCACTGCAAATAAACGTATTCAAAAGTTTTACTTAGGCCGACGCGATTTCACACTCCGTAATCTACGTCGACAATGATTTTTAGTGCGTTCATTTTGAAAATTGCCGAGCTGGAGACAACAGCTTGTCCCGTGTTAGTTGAACTTGTCTTTTTGAGGTGAAAATCACTTGCGAACATCTCGACCTTTACTCGAGTATAGCCCAGTGACGATCGGTGAGGGAAAGCAAGGAAAGCAGTGCTTACCTGAGCGAAAACTATGCAAAATATAATGACTGAATTCTAGGTTTAACTTCTTATTATTTTTATCAAGTCTATTTTAACTTGAAAATTACTGTGTTCGTGACTAGAATTACTCGTAACTCTTGTGAGTATCTAAGTCCTCACCAAACCGCATTTCTTGCCTATAAATGCCAATTAACGCAAACGCTTTTGTCAGAAACCATCACTGAAGCTCCAGGGAAATCAACTTTCAAAAGTGCTTACCTTACATTGAAAAACGCCTTCGTTTTATCCAATCCTCAATCGTTTTGCAAAACGACACCAGCTGCTTAGCCAATCAGATGTGTTATCTGGTGTTCTGGTTAAACTTGCTTTCCCAGTGACGTCAATGCGTATCTCATAGCGGCTGTTTTTGGTTTCAGGCGAAAGGAATACAGCCTCTACGCATGAGTGATTTTCGGGCTTGTAACTATAGGCTACTGAGTACGCTGAAAATAAAGCTGGTTCTCTTACCAAAAAAAACATAGATTCTACAATAAGACATGCAATTCCAAAGGGTACATTAACCAACCAGTACTGAAACAGCACAAGTGTTTTTTAAATTCTTTGGGTCAATAGACTGACATCACAAGTTCAGAGCAAACATACTTGTGTTCTTCAAGAATGGACTAGCTTAATTTATAGGCTAATTATTTGCTCTTTACTAGTGCACCAGTCCAATGCATGTTGTAAATGCTTACAGATGACATTGACAATAAGTTTTTGTGCTCAGTCTAAAAAAGCAGCCAACATTCTAGACTAGTCCCAGTTTGATTGATTGATTGAATCTTTATCCTCGGGCTGGGAAAGTCCGAAGATTTTGTTTTGGAAATGCTCTCAGAGCGCACCAAATTGGAAGTGTTTTTCAAAATTTTCTGGGGGAGGCCCCCCAGACCCCCCGCTGGAAGTGTTGCCTTCGGCAACACGCCTTCGGGCTTCGCCCGACGGTTACGCCCCTCGTGCCTACTACCTTGCTGCAACATATTTCCAAGTTGCTTTCCCAATGGTTTAAGCCACCGAACGTCACTGGTATAGCCTACTGTATTCAATAAAAGACTATAAAGACTTTCGATAAAAAACAGAAGAGAAAACACTTCGCCGTTGTTGACGCTTTGAAAGTAATTAGCGAAACGAGGTTAATAAAACTGATAGCGGGTTTTCACTCTGCTTGAGATCATGATTTTTTGCGTTTTATTTCGATAACTTCACTGTCTTGATCGTTGTTATTCACTCGCACGAAAAGGAAATGAATCGGCTTGTTTTCCAACAGTTCCAATTATGAGCTAACAATATCAAAATTTTTACGACTAGGCGTACTGCATGCGTAAAACTAATCCTTTCAAGCAGCGCTTCTAATAAATTCGGTTTGCGACCTATTTGTTAATATAAACAAGACACTAAGCTTAATCAAAGACTATTTTAATTGAGTAAAATAGCGTTATGGTTATGACGTCATCACCTTTCTCGCCCCCCAAGGTTTTTTGAAAAGTCGGCGCCTATGGAAAGAAATTTGGCACGGTCGCAACACCTTCAGAAAAATTTAAGATATGAAGGGAAAATAAAATAAAGAAAATGTTACAACAAAAAAATAAAATAAATTTTGATTATGTCTATAAGTTAGTACTTTTGAATAGTTAAAATTGATTAGTTTGGATCAACAAATGTGTGGCCTACAGCTTGGATTGAAAGGAAATTATCGGGTACCGTAGCCTAGTTATCCCGACCAGCAAAAATTTGTTCCAAGAACACAGTTCATTTTTACATTGTAGTAACAGAATGAAAAGGCTAACCAAATGTGTGGCCTATCGTGTTAACGTCGCTAAACGTTGAAATCGTGTAGAAAAGGGAGCTTTTGCTGACTAGGATACTTTGAAACTGAGAAACATTCACAGAAGCCTTTCGATTTGTTCCAAGAACCCAGTTAGCCTAACAGTTCATTTTTACATTGTAGTAACAGAATAAAAAGGCTAACCAAATGTGTGGCCTACTGTAGGCCGCCTACAGCTTGGATTGAAAGGAAATTATCGGGTGCCGTAGCCCAGTTATCCCGACCAGCAAAAATTGCCGTTTTTACATCGTTTTAACGTCGCTAAATGTTGAAATCGTGTAGAAAAGAGAACTTTGCTGACTAGGATACGTTGAAGCTGAGAAACATTCACAGAAGCCTTTCGAATTGTTCCAAGAACCCATTTAGCATAACATTTCATTTGTACATTGATTCAACGTCTGAATACATTATCTTAAAAATGCAACGTATCGTAGGGCTTCTGTGAATGTTTTTCAGTTTCAACGTATCCTAGTCAGCAAAGTTCTCTTTTCTACACGATTTCAACGTTTAGCGACGTTATAACGATAGGCCACACATTTGGTTAGCCTTTTTATTCTGTTACTACAATGTAAAAATGAACTGTTAGGCTAACTGGGTTCTTGGAACAAATTTTTGCTGGTCGGGATAGCCAGGCTACGGTACCCGATAATTTCCTTTCAATCTAAGCTGTAGGTCACACATTTGTTGATCCAAACTAATCATTTTAACTATTCAAAAGTACTAACTTATAGACATAAACATGATTTTTTTTGTAACATTGTCTTTGTTTTATTTTCGCTTCATATCTTAAATTTTTCTGAAGGTGTTGCGACCGTGCCAAATTTCTTTCAACTCAATAACTTACTTCGGTCACAAGCACGTTTTAACTTCGCGTTTTGTCGCTTCTACCTTTTTCTCGACCTTTGCTATGTTGACGTGTATTGTTTTTGATATGATGGTCAAAAATAAAAATAACTGAACTGACATGACGAATTTTAATTTAATAGTTCAAACATTTTATTTTGATTCCTTTCTGCACGATTTCAACGTTTAGCGACGTTAAAACGATGTAAAAACGGCAATTGTAATTAGGCTACGGTACCCGATAATTTCATTTTAAAAATTTCAAAAACTCGCCGAATAGGGCACTCGCCGAAAAAGGCTCTCGCCGAATAGGGAACTCGCCGAATCGGACTAGTCGAATCGGACTCGCCGAATCGGACTCGCCGAAACGGGCCATTCCGTATTCTGCAAAGGTCCTAGCCTATCTACCAGTTTTCTTTACTTCTATACTACACTACTAATGAAGGGAAGAAGGTTTTGAGAGTGTACCCAATTATTATTATGTAGTCTAGTAGGCCTAACCCAATTATTATTCTATTGTACATTGCCAATGAAGGTGGGGAAGTCTCTGTACTTTACCTGTTTTTTACCCCATTAATTACCAGTAACAGTTATTATGTGCTACCAGCCTAATTTTTTCAAGATATTTCTAACCCAAAATAACTCTTTGCAAATTATTCCAATGTCATATTAGTACGAGGTTTGAAGAAATATATTTAAATAGCTTACTTTACAGTAGTATCTGGAATAAGAGATGGCAAATTCTGTTAGGCCTATAGAACACTTAAAAGTGCTTAAGTCCATCATTTGTGTCTAAAAGTGCCTAAGTCCAGCAATTTTGAAGAAAAGTGCATAAGTCCAAAAAAGAATATTATCAATATTTTTTGACAAGTTCAACTAAAAAATCAAATAATAGTGCAATCAGAACTAGGTTGGGGTTGTAGACACTGACATATGGTAAAAACAAAAAAACTTTTAAATCTTGATTTTACAATGCAATTGAAAACTGTACATGTCAATATCTCCTTACTAGTATTTTGTGACTTAGTCACTTTTCGTTCTAAACGCTTCAAATGGCGTTAAATGTAATTACAAATTCGTAAGTGCCATTGCACATTTTGGTGAAGGGAAGGAAAACGGCCATTACATTTGTTATTGTCTCGAAGAATCCAATGTAGTTTGGGAATTTAATGACAAAAAAGTTCGATGTATTTCGTTCTGCGAAATGACAAATGTAATACAGGATCGCGGATAGCCTACTTGTTTTTCTACATAAAAGCTAAAGCCTAAATAGAGAAAGAATCCACAACATCCTACTCGATTTGCTGAACAAATGTTTAGAAGTTTATGTTGTGCTCAGAGAATAAAAATTATTCTTCATTAGCTGTTACAGGCCTCGAAACAACTTTTTTTTTCTGGCGGCCAAACGTGTCCGACTGAAGCAAGCTGTTCGGCGGCCAATCACAAGCACATGGCGGCCATCGGAACTTCGCCACGCATCAACATACAGTCTTCGAAATTAGCACATTTTTACTTCGGCAGAAGCGAAAAATATACTAGAGTCGTCTATCACGACCGCACTGTTTGATTTGTTGTGATGTAATAATGCCAAAAGTAGCGATAAACCGAGCAACAAGATACGCACGTTGCATGCTGTTATAGTAATTCACGTTAAATAACTCACGGGGGGAAAGTTAGTTAATTTTGGATTGATTCAACGTTCGAGTCAGCACAAATCGATTTAATTTTCCCGGCGGGTTATATTAACAATGTAACAACAATGCCCAATAAGAAAGTTATGTTTGTTTTGCATTAATTCGACATCTAGCAACGTTGAATTATCATAAAATAATGTCAATTGCTCAACCAGGTACCGGTAACAAATTAATAGCTCCCTGCGAGAAGTTTGCATCGACTTACGTATACACTAACATAATTTCGGCACAATTGGGATACTGCGAACAACACAAAGTCTGTTTGATAAAGAACTAGCTGTCAGAATCGGAATCATCAGATGCTGTATCGGAGCACGAGGTTGTCACGTCATCACGCCTTTGCCGTTCGCAATGAAGCGTCCACGTTTTGCGGCTTTCAGGCTTTGATACCAATCCACACGCCTCTTTCTTTTTCATAGAGATCCATCAGGGTGTTGACTAAGGAACAAATCTATGGCTGTGCCATAACGACTGGGAGGAATGTCTAACCCTAACCTTACAAGCGCTCCGTGTAGCCTCGGCATTTTTATTGCCGACGCTAATGCGCCATTTGCCGACGCTAATTTCGAAGACTGAATATATTGCATCAATAAAATGTATTGTGATGTCACTTGCATCCTGCGGAGGTCAGACATCAGCTGCTTGGTCACTCAATAATGTTAACAATTCAAGCATAGACAGGGTGTATTGTGATTTATCGGATACTTTGACTGCTTTTTAATCCTTTGTGATTATAAGTGGCAAAGTACTTTATTCACAAGGCCGCTTGCGTAAATTTTCTCGGAACTTCATGGCGGACAAATGCGGCCGACGGAAGGGCGAGACCCGGCGGACAAAATGTCGGTTTTTGTAGGTTAATCGCGGCCATGGCCGCGATGGCCGCCTTCAGTTTCGAGGCCTGTGTTACCTTCTGATTTCTAAATCAAATCATTGTAGATGTAGCCTAAGTAATCTATAAAAACTTGAAAAATACCCATTCGAAACGTATATAATCGTTTTCTAGAGAAATTTAAGTTTTCAAATTAAGATCTGTTCAGTTTACGCATCAATTTGTCAAATTCTGAAAAGTTCAGCATTGATAAGGCATTAACTGTTCTGTACAACTTTTTTGCACTAGGCCTACTCAAGATGTGCTGTATAGGCAGGTGTAATATGGCTACTGGCGACAGGTCCTGCATTAACAGCATTAACAAAAGACCTAACGACCGCATAAGGTTGTTTGTTTGTTTATCTTTATCCTGCATTGCGGGAAAGCGGACTTGAGCGCTATGCATCGGTGTACGCCTTCCGACGTACACCTGACCCACGCTGCAGCCGACTGCAATGTCTGTTTCCGGTTGTCTACTCTACTTATGACTTAAATTTGGTACTACCCATTACTTGAAATCGATCACTGGGTAGAGGCAATTATCGTAAGTTGGTCACAGCGGTAAACCATAATCTCTTCGTGGGAAAATTGTAACATAAGATTCCCAGATCCGTTCGTCTGTATGTAATGACCGAAAAGAAACACTCTTCAGGAAACGTCTATTCGAGAATTGTATTTCTGTAAAAATAGCCTCAAAGTTGTCGAAAATGGAGTGCAACGCGATACACCACTAAAAACTTGTCACTACAGAACAGATTACTTGGATAAAAGACGGAAATTTTCGTCCAGCTGACAAGCACTAAGCAAAACAGTTAAACATACGACCAACCTCTTCAAGCAACAATTTTAAAATGAATGACCAGAATAGATATCAATATCTCAAACTCACGTACGCAGTACTGTGACGTAATAGTGAAAGACATTGTCACGCAATTCAAACAGGTGTTCAAAGGTGGTGATGCCATGTTTCATATTTAAACAGGTTTGATACAAGTCTTACGAACGATGGAGCAATTTTGGCTCATTTTTAGGAAAAATTCCATGACGTAATACGCTAAGATTCAGTAGACCTGAACGGTTTTTACATGACGTTTGATTAGGTGAACAATTGTCTGGAACATAGCGCCCCCTAGTTATGACAGTCTGACATGGCATAACTAAAAAAGAGTTGACGACAATTGTGAGCCAATGAATAAAAACACATGATACACAAATTGTTTGAGTCACTCACGTTTAAGTTAACACGCAAATACAAAGAGCATGCAAAGAATGAACAGCAATACGAATAATACACGACGATACATGAAATTGGTACCATAGGTACACGCTAAAATGACGCTATGTACAATGGTTGCGATAACAACCGACTGTTCTGGGCTCACACAAGTATCGGCCACCGAAGACAAAACCAGGCTCAAACCATAACACTTAGGTGTTCTTTACGGGGGCGAGGCACGAAATATCCCTCAACACGTAGTCTACTTTCACTTTCCCCGTACTCTCATCATAGTTGTAGACGGCAACTTCAGCTCTCCGAAAAACAGGCTTCCCTTTCCTAATTTGTGGGACCACCTCATGCACCCTCCCAAGTTGATACTTCCCACGTTTACCAATGTCTTGGAGAGAACCCACTACTACAAGTTGACCAGGCTCCAAACTCTCGGCCATTTTTAACCATTTTTTCCGGCCCTGAAGCCCTGGCAAGTAAAAATCGATCCATTTACTCCAAAACTGCTGAGAAAGTGACAAATTGAACCAATAATCCCTTCTTAATTGGTCACGATCATGTGGTTGCCCAACAGCACAGTATGGGTCTAAGTATGGGATCAAAAGTGAGGCAGGGGTGATGACAGTAAAATCCCTAGGGTCGTCACTCAAAGGTACCAAAGGGCGTTCGTTCACGATCCGCACGGCACTGCCTGTGTACGTAAGCAGTTCAATAAAATTGGGCTTACGAATTGAAGAGTCCAAAATGTGAAAAAGTACTTGGTCATATCGGCCACGAAACCAAATCTGCCAAGCCGCAATCTAGCCAAGAGATCTGCCAGAGAGTTTAACAAATCAGGACCCGAAAACATTACATCATTAACACAAGTTCCTCGAAATTCAGACTTGCCATCGTAAACAATACGCTTTTTTAATTGTGACGTCACAAAGTATGGTAAATACCATTCAAATCCCTTTACATTTTCTGCTTCACCAGCACGCTCAATATAGCCATTAGATTTAAGATCTTTCATGGTGTCAGTAAGGAAATCACAAAGTTCAGGTTGTTATTAAGCCTTCTTCCTTAAAGCAGCAGCTCTGTCTGACGCCAACACAAAATTGTTAGGTAAATCAATATCTTCCTTCAACGGTACAGGTATCTCAAATCGACCATCTTTCAACTCAATATTCGGTTCGACAAGTTCTCTAGCCAAAATATCATTGCGAGACAATTCACAGGTTTCATTTTGCAATGTCAAATCCTGAATGACTTTGTTCAGGTCTGCTATTTCCATATCACGAGACTCAATTTTACGCTGAAAGCCAGAGATGACATCCGACTCTGAAGACGTCTGCACTCTGCACACTTTAGCAACGCTTTCAACTAAGGGTGACTTACCACCACAAGCCAACCAACCGAGAGGAGTGAGTAAAACATGCGGTTCACTACGATTTTCACCAACACGTTCTTCTTTTGCCCACATCAAATAAGCGTTGTCGTTGCCAATCAGTACATCTACAGTACCGTACTACAATCATTCAAATGAAACATATTCACGTCATGAAAATGACGGAAACCACTTAAATCCTGTTTATGCGGTAAAGTTTTAACATCGTCAGCCCAAGCTGGGTTAACCACCGAAGTTATATCACAAAACAGTTCATCTGTCTCTAACGACTGGATGTTGAGGTTAAACAAGGTTAGCACAAGTAGGTTTCTGACCAGCCAGAGTATCCATTTTAAACGACGCTTTATCATACGGTTTAAGGCCAAGTTCACACGCCAAATCACTCGAAACAAAAGTCAACTGCGAACCAGGATCATGCTGACAATACACCAACTTCGATTTGCCAGTCATTGGATTCAAAACACGAGCAGCAGTAACGCGATTAAAGGCTGCTTTAACATTTCCAATCTTAATATTACGCACAGGAACTCTGGCACCAGCATCACCTTTGCCGATCGAATCCAGAGAATCACGTGACGTCACATAAAAATCATGCAGAAGAAAATAGTGTTTCCTATCGTTGTTAGGCCCACACTCACGACAGTTATTAGCATGAACGCAATCCCTAACCATATGCTGGCGCAAACAATTCAAGCATTTGCCAGCTTTCACAATGACATCTCTCCGATCTTTAGGTGTCAAGCTCAACAATTCTTTACAATTAGACAAAAAATAATATTCAACTTGACCACGTGACGAACAATAAAAACATGCCGGTATGTCACTACGTCTGGCCACACCACCACGCGGTGCGCCAACAGCAGTCGAGTACTGCAAACTCCCTGAAATCACATTATGATGGGGTTTTACCGACATCTGCCTAACCGGACAAGAAGGCAATTTTCCTTTGCCAAACTTTTTAAAATGCTGCGACTCACCAGAATCGCCTATTAGCATAATGCTAAACTCAGTCGACTTGCGCGTTTCCTCCCGTACTACAAATTCAAACAAACTCTGAAAAGTAGGCTCATCAGTACCACCATACTGATCACCTAAAAAGTCAAGTTAACGCTGCTTAGCGTCAAACGGAGCTGCTTAGCCAAATCCAAAACAAAACGTCCTTCCAATTTATCACGCTGACCATAAGCTTGCGCGTAAAGCAGACACTGCGACAATTCATCTTTAAACTCTTTCAAATCACTGGAAGAGATCGAAGTCAATTTGCTACCATAGCGATACTTTCTAATTTCCGGTTCGGCGAAAAGACCTCCACAAACTCCAAAACGTTGAGACAAGCGAGCTAATGACATTTCTATCCTGTCTTCCTCTGACAAGCCAGGAGTGTCGGAAACCAAATTAGCAATCGTTTGCACAGCTGTTCTAACACAAGCTGCTTGTAACAAAGTCAAACGAGTTCTTTTAAAAGGCGAAGCTGCCATTAAGGCCGTAACACGATTTTTAAAGAAGATAAATGGCATATTATTACCATCGTAACCAATCAAGGCCGCCTTATCGAAAAACGTCCTACTATTTTGGTATTCAAAAAAGCAATCCTGCTGTTGAGAACTCGATTTAGCAGGAGAAGACAAGCTATATCCCTTAAGGGGCTGAGGGGGCTTAGTCACGTGCACAGCACGATCAAGATCCTCACAAACGTTAAAATCAGTAGACACGACACGCCTCTCACAACCACCCAAATTACGTGTAGCTGGGCGATTAAAACCTAGCGGCGCAGAAAACTGTGAAGAGGGCAAAGCATTACTGCTAATGGCGGCCCCGTGACCTGTACGCTCTGGGGGAGGAGTTCTGTTGTAATTCGCAGGTCTTGGCTTTAGATCCTTCGGAAGACCCTTAGCCGCGGCCCCGAGACCTCCTGAAACAGCTGGAAACCGTGTGGATTGGACTGGACCACTTACGGATTGAACAGGTGTCTGGAAAAGGTTATCTAAATTTAACCGAGATTGATGTTCACTTCTGGAATGCCTAGAAGATCCCTTCTTAGAGCTACGCCGGGAGCCCGCCTCTGATCGATATTCAGCTAAAACTACCTCTTTACGTTGTTCATCCCTCAACTGAGCGTTTTTGAGTGCGAACTCAGCAGCTCTAGCGGCGGATTCAGCAGCTCTCGCGGGAGCCTCAGCTCGTATGGCCTCAGCTCTCGTTTCGGCCTCGGCTTGTATCTGGAGCTCTTCTCTTCTGAGCTGTAGGTTAATTTGTGCAACTATCCGTGACGAGCTCTCAGACATCCTAGTGCTTACATTTGAGGCGCTATCCTCAGGATGTATGTCAGCATCCAACATATCTGTGAACTCACTTACTTTTTGTTCGAAGTTATTTTTCAACGAGTTAAATTCGGGATCTAGGCTACCCTATCACGAAGTTCTGCCAAGATTGCAGAGTTAAAAATTTTACTCAAAAGAGCTTGAAAATGCCGTAAATCCTCTTCCAAAGTAGATAAGTGAGATCGAAAAATTAACAGTTCCTGCTTATCACTCAAAGAACCTAGGGCTACAAAAAGTTCCCCAATTTGAGTCAAAATATCCCTTCTAAGATGCCGGGCCTCTCGAACTGACTTAGCCTCATCGTTACCGGGTCCCTCCCCAGAATGGCCTGCCTGACCGCAAAGAACATCATCAGGCTTAAACTCAGTCGAGACTACGGCGGTCGAGTCCCTGTCGCCACCGAATGTGGACATATTAATTGTTAGGGCTAAATTTAACATTTAAAAAATTAAGTTACACAAACACACAAAATTAAGTTATAAAAAACTTAACTCCAAAGACCGTAAAAATACAAAAAGAATTGAAATGCACAATACCGTAGTTGTACGGGTATATGAAGTCCTAAAGTTCCACAAAACTTGCTTGGATTCTTCGACTTGAATCTTCAAGCACAGATGGATTGTCTTTACTCTTCTTTCTTGCCAATGAATGTCAAAGTTATTTTCCTTCAGAACCAACAAAGAAACGCCTTTAATTTTTAGCTTGAAGTTCTTCAGTACCAACTGAGAAGAAAGGTCTTTAATTTTCTTTTGCTTCTGCACCAAACACTAGACAGAGTAACGTCTTTTATTCTTTATGTGCTTCTAAGTGCTTCTTGGCCTACCAACTAACCAGCCACGTCTTTATTATTTATGTGCTTCTAGTGCTTCTTGGCCTACCAGCTAACAAGTTACGTCTTTTATTTTTTATGGTCACAGCGGTAAACCATAATCTCTTCGTGGGAAAATGGTAACATAAGATTCCCAGATCCGTTCGTCTGTATGTAATGACCGAAAAGAAACACTCTTCAGGAAACGTCTATTCGAGAATTGTATTTCTGTAAAAATAGCCTCAAAGCTGTCGAAAATGGGGTGCAACGCGATACACCACTAAAAACTTGTCACTACAGAACAGATTACTTGGATAAAAGACGGAAGTTTTCGTCCAGCTGACAAGCACTAAGCAAAACAGTTAAACATGCGACCAACCTCTTCAAGCAACAATTTTAAAATGAATGACCAGAATAGATATCAATATCTCAAACTCACGTACGCAGTACTGTGACGTAATAGTGAAAGACATTGTCACGCAATTCAAACAGGTGTTCAAAGGTGGTGATGCCATGTTTCATATTTAAACAGGTTTGATACAAGTCTTACGAACGATGGTGCAATTTTGGCTCATTTTTAGGAAAAATTCCATGACGTAATACGCTAAGATTCAGTAGACCTGAACGGTTTTTATATGACGTTTGATTAGGTGAACAATTGTCTGGAACATAAGTTTCTTGCCCAGAGAAACAACAGCAAGTGCGGGTGGCTGGAGTCGAAAATGCAGGCTCTCGACTGCGAGCCCAACGCGCTAACCACTCGGCCACGGTTGCCTCAAAGGTGCGGTGGGAAAACCTTACAAAACGTCAAAATCTCAATTCCTAAATACATAAGATATTTACCCCATTTTAAATCATTCTGCTCGCGTTTCCTTCGTCTGCCGCACCACGAAATTGACATCCGTGGAAATTAAATTTAATTCTGAATACGATTTAAAAATAAAATTCCGAAAAATATTTCGGGAAAATATTTTTATACACGCTTAATTGAAGGCGTCTATAAACGTCAAAATCTCTATTTAATTTTAAATACATAAGATATTTACCCCATTTTCAAACCATTCTGCTCGCGTTTCCTTCGTCTGCTGTAGGGACGGTAGATTACGGGACGCGCAACTCCGTTGTTCCGCCAACATTAGAAGGGTCAATTGCCAATTTGACATTTTTTTACGCTTTGTTGCTCGCTTGTTTTCAACTAAAAACCTTAAATTACTTTAAAACCAACTTCATTCTTCTTATATAACCTATAAAATGTATATTATTTTGTAAATCAGAAAAAATCGTAACCCTTCTAGTGTTGCGGATAAGCCAAAAGCGGATGTAGTTGCGCATCCCGATATTCTACTGTCCCTAGTCTGCTGCACCGCGAGATAGCCACCCCTGGAAAATAAATTTAATTCTGAACACGATTCAAAAATAAAATTCCGAAAAATATTTTGGGAAAATGTTTTTATAGACGCTTAATTGAAGGCGTCCATCAACGTCAAAATCTCTATTAATTTTAAATACATAAGATATTTACCCCATTTTCAAACCATTCTGCTCGCGTTTCCTTCGTCTGCCGCACCACGAGATAGCCACCCCTGGAAAGTAAATTTAATTCTAAACACAATTCAAAAATAAAATTCCGAAAATTATTTCGGGAAAGTACTTTTATAGACGTTTTTGTGATGCTTACTTTTCTTGCCAAATTTCATTTAGCAGTCTTAATATACGATTTTATGTTCAATCAATCAATCAATCAATCAATGTTTTATTTGTCAGTAACAGGAACATAGGTAGATGTTTGAAATATGCAATTAATGTACACAATGCAAAGTTACACAAGTTCCCATACCGACAGGGAGACAACGCAGGGCCCGATTAACCATGAGGCACACGAGGCACAGGCCTCAGGCCCCCTGGTTTTGGGGACCCCCAATTTTTTTTACATTAGTACCGTAGGCGTCAATACTTTTATAGGTTTCAAGCAGTGCCGTGTCAAGGGGGGCCCAGATCCCAGGCCCACCATCTCAAGGGGCCCACAAATAATACATTTTTGCATTTCAGAAAAGTGTTTTTTGAGTTGCTAAAGTTCACTGCATGTACTTGTCCATTAAGAATATGATTTAGGCCCTTATTATACTAAAACTTCTCAAATTTGGGGCCTATTATACAAATTTGGGCCCTAACTACACTGAAACATCTCTAAAAACACCATTACTACCTAAAAACAAAGTTAAAATACGATAACGTTAGTAACATGATCTGCAGAAATGTATTTAACATATATTATAACAGGTTGGATGCAATTGAATATATGAATTCAAAAAGGGCCCAATTGCCACAAAGTGTTTTTGGCACAACTGTTTTAATTATTTTGGTCATTTACTTTTGTGGTGAAACTTCGATAATGATTCTATGCTTAAACATACTGGTAAGAAGCATCATACCTACAAAGTTCATTCAGTGAGGATTCTGTGGAGAAACTATAGAGAAGTTGAAGTGCAATTGCTGTAGTTGGGCCCATTTCAAAATCAATGGAAAAATTGATAGGGTATTTTTTATGTGTTTACCGATATGTTTGGAAAATCTGGCTGTTTTTTTTTAAGTATCATTTAGAAGACATAGAAAGAAATTGGAAAGCACAAATAGTGAAATAAAAAAAAGACAACTGGAGGGCCCTTTTTGAATTCACATATTCAATTTCTTTTCATTGAAAGAAATCGGAAAGCACAAAAAGTAAAATAAAAAAATGGGGTTGGGCCCTTTGTGAATTCACATATTTAATTTATTTTCATCAATAAAAGTGTTTTGTGTTAAAAAATTGTTAGCTGTAAGCAAAATAGCATTTCGGATTTTATAGTTTAATTATCATTTCAATTTTAACATTTACAATATAGCCTATAGCCTACCATAATTATAAATATCCTTGACTAGTGATATTGCGAGCAGGAAAAACCTGTCCTGTACTTTTAGCAGAAACGTTCTTCTGTATTTACTTTTTCTGAATAGGCTATATGCACATGAAATTGCTCTTATCTTCAAATACCTTATAAGCCTGGCATATCACATGTTGTACGGTACAAAACAAAAATCATTCTTAACACAAGGGACCTGTTTATTCTTGCCACTAACCTAGGCTACCATACCCTAAACACTTTAATTAACTTGAATACCTACATAAAATTATGAAAGCTTTGCCTTGGAATGAAATAATGTTGAATAAAAATAATTGAACACCTGATCCTCAAAACGCTTTTCACTGCTTTTGTTTCCAAATTAACGTACAATCACAATGTTTTCACTTTGGTTGACAGAACAAGTAATGTTGCCAGATAAAACATAAAAATAGTGAAAAACAATAATGTTACCAGATGACCAAATCTGAATGGAAATTAATAATTTCTACAGTTTTGGTTTTATCCTCAGATTTTATCTGCGCGGTACCGGGCGGCAAAGCAGGGCAAAGTTAAAACAGTCAAAATTTTGTGTGGTACGATGGTATGACCGCGTCGTGACCGATAATGTTCCATTGCCAGTATTGGAGCTGGTATACAAGTCCCCCCTACCCCCCTTGGCAACTCATGACAAAGACAGGACTCAACCAAACATATAGGGTGAAACTACTTTACCTTTGCTCAGGGATATCTAAAGAAGGAGATACGAAGGCTTTTATTACGTCTGACAATAGAAGGGCTTTTGTTTATTGTAAATAATCTGTGTTTATCGCAAGATGACAATTGGCACCGATAATAGTTTAATAAATCTTGTTATGATAACTCATTGCGCTATTAGCATCAGGCCTGGATATTCACTGCATGCTCATGGTTGCTTGTTAATTCAACTACCCATATACTTGCTTTACATTTAGCCTACTGCAAAGGCTTTGTTAAGAAAAACAGCTTAGGCCTACTGGTAACTTTTCAACTGTCTTTCCAAACAAGTATTCTTTAAATATGCTCTACGTAACATTTGCTAACTGTCTTCTGTAGCTTATTGTACCAGCTGCACTACAAAACTTTCTACGATTTTAAAAAGAACCACATGTTTCACGCGCTACAAACTACCGCCCTGGTAGTGTCATGAGAATAAGGCAATCGCTGCGAGCCGTCATATCCCCTTCGCTAGATATCCCTGCCTTTGCTTTACTGTTCACACACTTCAAGTTCAATTCACATGTTTTGGTCAATTCCTCTTTATCATGAGTTGCCAAGGGTGGGGGGGGGACTTGTATACCAGCTCCCCAGTATTTTTTTTTATTAGAAATTGTTAATACTTTTGGCTTTCATTCCGAGCAAAGATGTAGCTAAGAAATGATAGACCTGTGTTTGCGGTTTCTTACACTTGTGTTGTTTTATAATTTCCAAACTGGTGAGAAAGTCTATTGAAATGAACCACATTTCCATGTCGATGCAGTGAAAATATACACAATATTATAGGTCTGCTTGACGATGGAGGGCCCAAAATTATTCTGGCCCCGGGGCCCACAAAGGGTTTAACACAGCACTGGTTTCAAGGACCATTAATAAACTCTGCTAGTTCAAATTCAAATGTAGCCTATATTTTGCTAGTGCTTCCTGTATGAAATTGAAATGAGCTCAATTGCCAATCTGTTAGAGAGATTTTTCATCCAATAATTTTTGTAATCAGTATGAAAGTGTTCATACTGTTAGAAAGTTGTAGGTGAATTGGCTAAATTAATATTTATGAAGTTATAGTTTTGCTTGAACTATTTTTTAGCCCATACTTCATCATTCGCTGATTGATTGATTGAATCTTTATCCTCGGACTGGGAAAGCTTCTTGCAGAGCTTAATCCTGGCAGTTTCGCATACTTGTAGAGGCTTTTGGATCACTGACGCAGGCCCGGTCACCGAGATTGACAGAGTGAAGTTTCCGATTGTTGAAGTCTTGTTGCCGGGGAGCTATTCCATCCATTAAATGCCGCTGAATGGAGAGCAGTCCTTAATGTGCGTTGCTCAAGCGCACACCCCGAGAGTCGAACCAGCGCCGCTTGATCTTGAAGCTTCTTTGTTCCAGAAGTGACGCGCTAACCAATTGAGCTTCGCTGAGACTACATGGCATTGCTTTGAAAGCGATTGCCAACAGGGGCCCCTAAACTTAGCTGTGCCTCGGGCCCCCGTGAGCCTTAATCAGGCCCTGAGACAACGAAACGACCATACGGTCTACAAGTCAATTGCCACCCTACGGAAATGACGATTTTGCCATTTAAACTAAGCTTAGCCTACAAGAGAGAGAGAGAAACCTTTTCTTTTGTCTGTTGCGACAATACGAATAAAATAGCTATCTAAATAGCACAACAGACAGGAAGCAGCGAAAGACTGTATCAGTCATCGAGTCAGCTGCTTCCCAGTTCTTAATGTGACAAATGTCAAGCATCGGCAAATTACGTTGAAACAAGATAGGCTGATGTTGAGTAATATTAATGAAAGAAAAAAAAAATCATGTGCTGCTGCGATCCTCAAGTGAAGTCCTGTGGTTTTTTATTCAAATATAAACTTTATTCCGGGTGATTAAAAATAGGAAAAACTTTTAAAATCAATAAACTCTTGTAGCAAGGGCGTTTAAACTTCAGTGCAACAGAGAAAAGTTCAAGCCAATAAATAGTACAAGACTATACGAGTAAAAACATTTTTAGTAACAGTATTACAATACAAAAATAATCAAAATTTAAAAAAAAGGTATAGGCCTATTGTTCTGTCATAAAAGAAATGGCTGAGTGACTCTCAGAGTGACCTGTTAGGCTGCATGAAACTAGCGAACAATCCTGAAACTAGTAAATGAGAAATATTTGAGTGTAACCGAACAACACAATAGGTCAATAATGTTTTCTTCAGACGAAATTTAACACATCAAATCCAGGCGACGTATCATTACAAAGTTTGAGCCCAAAATAACAATTTATGACAATTTTTGTCACTTTTCCACTGACATAAAGCAACAAAATTTAAAATCAATTAAAAAAAAATCAAACACTTTGCATTCAAATAAAAACAAGAAAAAAAAGCACTTTTGTCGATTTAGGCTATGTGCGATGGATCCAAACTTGTCTGGCAGCCCTGCTTAAAAACTGACTAGGCTTGATTGCTGGCCAACGTTCGATTTTTATGTCAAAAACTAAGTAATTTATCATTAAAAACTCTTGCGCTGGTTTAATTAAATTGATTTATACTGATACAACACACACTAATACAGAAAAGTTTTTTTTTTTTTTTTAAGTTTTTGTTTTACTTTTCGCAGTTGCACTTGCTTTATCTTTGACAAGCCGACTGTTTTATTGAAATTTCTGTGTTCACTGTTCATTTTCTGATGGAAAAAATATAAGATTTGCTTTGATGTGGTAACGAGAAGTGATTTTATCAGCTTCCGAGTGTTGCTACTTTCATCGCATTGTTTATCGCGCAAATTTTTACGGATCATTTTTTTAGGCGGATCGCGCAGAATTATTCTGCCAGAATGACGGTAGTTTATTTTACAATTGGACACTGGACAGATTGTCTGCAACTTTGTAAGCTTTGGATAACCTGTTTGCTGTTGTTAGATTTTGTTTTATTAATTTTTATGTTTCGTTAATGGATTTTTAATATTTTTACGTACGCATATACATATTGCTTGAATAAGATTGCTAGCATGAGAAGGAATATGCTGCATTTGGAAGATTGCTTGGATGACAGCCCACAGGTGTGTAAAATGCAATATGCAGGCCAGTATTGCAAATGTCTGAATGTAACATTTTTTCAGTGACATACAGTCTTCGAAATTAGCGTCGGCAATCGGCAATTACCGAGGTGATCGCCGACGCAGATGCATGAATGGCACATCAGCGTTGTCAATAAAAATGCCAACGCCACACGAGCGCTTGTAAGGACCACAAGATTACAAAAAAATAATAATTTTTTTAGACTACACCAGACGAGGATGTTGATTCAATTTTACTATTGCTAGACTGGTTTTTTTTTTTGGTCATTTATTGGTCATTGACCAATTTTTTAGCAAAATGTCCGAAAAAAAATATAGTCAATTCGGTCAAAACGTCCGAAAAAATTAATAGTCAATTGACTATATCTGTGCTAATTATGTGCATTAGTCAATTGACTATAGGCCTATATGATCAAATCATTATTGCGTCACAATGCTCTGGGCAGGAGTCGGAAAATTTCTACACCAATGCTACTATTTTCTGCTGTGCAAAGTTTCACAGGTCTTTTTCTTTAAGTTTATTTTTGCGTGTCATGTGAGCGAAAGTGAATTTTCCTTGGGTCTTTTCTTTCTTACTGTAATACCAAAACTTAACAAATTTTGTTGCATCTTGCTGTAATAGCCTACTCGTATAATCTAATTTAGTAACCAACCTTGCCGTATCATTATTACTCGCAGATCAAAGCCAGACATTGTGACGTAAGAGTTGAACTAAATTGCGCGTGATTTGTGTAGAAGTGCCTGTACTCCTATCGTTTATAGCGAAAAATTCACCTTTGTTCAACGTCATCAATCGTTGAAGCAATGTAAAAATTGAAAGTTTTCCTCCTTGAATGGAAGCTAAAGGATACAGTTACAGTATTCACATTTTCTAGATGCGCGCTAGAATGCGCTGGAAATTATATTCTCGCAACAATTGTTCGTCTATGCAATGACAATTTGTATCGCTAGTTCCTGTGTTATTTCTCGACGGACAAATATGACCGATCTAGATAGTACTTCCCGCGGACATCACATGCTGTGACGGCGGACATGTCCGCTGACCGCCGTGAATTTCGAGGCCTGAGCCTACATTATAAAGCTTGGCGATATACAATGGCAGATAGACGCAAACAAACATTAGCATTTTGAATGTAAGCAATCAGTCGGCTAGAAAGTTAGCCCCACCGGCAATTTTCAAAACTAGGTGCCTATGTAATTAAGGATCGGTCAAACGTTGCGATAACTCCAAGTGTGGCAATAAAAGCAATGCTAGTGTGACGACATAATTACGTCATCCATCTGCGTGACGTGTTGCTGAATTTACGTGACATTTTACGTTGCTGCTGATGAAACACGCTTTCCCCCCACTGCCAAAAAAATAGTTAGGCGCCTATGATTACAGTTATAGTGCAGAGTCAAAGAGTTTTCATTTTATGTATATTGCAGATTTTAGTAATTCCTGGTGAGGACACACGTACGTGTCGAAAACATTCGAGTTAATTTTTTTAAACTATGTTTTTTTCTTTGTAATATCAGTAAATCAGCTAAAGTTCCTTTTTTTTGTTTGTCTATGGTTCAATAATGTAGTAATTTACCAAATTTACTAGATAAAATTTTTAACTTGATTTGATGTGCACTTTCATGTTTCATAGCAGCAGAGCATCATGAGCTTTTGCATTGAATCACATTTTAACAAATTTTATATTGAAGTCCCCATGTTTGAACTTTGTGGTGTGATTATTATAGACTAGAGCTTTGCTTGGAGTTTACGAACGTGATTCTGATCGATTACTGTCATTTTCTCAAGACATCAATGCTGCATGCCGGAGAGTGGCACAAGCTCAGGTAATGGCTAATTTAGTTGCTAACTTTGAGTGGGGTATAACATATATGTAATACTTATTCGCTCTGCTTGGCATTGAGCATTTTTTTGTAGTATTAATACTGTATAATAAAAGGGCACTAGGAAAATTGCCCGTGTGGGAAGATTGCCACCTGGAAAATTGCCTATCTTTGAGTAAGAAATAGCTGCGAAAAAAAGTCCAGCTGTGAGTCTGTATTGAACCATTGTTCCTCTAATAGTTTAAAGTTAGCACCCTTGCAACCAGATTGGTGCGACGAGGTTTAATTATCACGTTTTTCGCTATTGTCTCCAATTTTGTCACCCCAAAATGGTGATCGTCATAAAAAGTGAGCGCGGAAAAGACATTCTTTTAGATGAATTGCAATTTATGTATCATCGGAATAAGACGAATAAAAGTGGTACTACGATTTATTGGGAGTGCAGTGAAAGAAAATCTACAAACTTTGTTGCAAAGCAAGATTTCACACAAATTCGCATATTGACAATATTCAAATTTTAAAGAAAGTAAATGAACATACACATTCATCAGATAAAGATATTGTGGAAGCAAAACAAGCTTTGAAAGATGAGGTAGTTTCTTCTCACCAATCATGTCGTGCCTTAGTTTCTGAGTGTGTTTCATCTCTATGTCATAAAATGTCATATTTAAGAAATGTGGCCTGTAATATGCATATATTTTAAATTTTTAAAGTAGCCCCCATTAGGCTTCACCGACAATCCGACATGCCTTTGTAAATCCCTGTAATTGATGTTGTTATTGTTAACTCATCATCATCGGCCATGCCCGAATAAGGCATCGACTACCCTGAGTCTTCACAACGATCGATCCATAGTTCTAGTTAGGCTTTCAAAATTTTGGTTTGTCCATGTTGAAAGATTTTTGAAGATTTCCAAACGTGGACGCCCCCGGTGCCTCTGACCAGGAAGTCGCCCCATCATTGCCGAGTGTACAATTTCGCGTTTGCAGTACATTAGTAAACACTTGCTGATCTGACATGCACAACACACATGACACGAACTGTTATGTTGCCACCCTTTTTAATTGTTTTTCACTTTGTATATTATCATGGAATCGTCCGGGTGTTTTGATGGATGTATTCTCATTATTTGCCTTAGTTTGTATGATTGCTTTGGTTAACACATGAGCAACAATAGCAATCATGTTAATTTCTGATATCAATTAAACCTTCCCCATACTTGTCATTTCCACATGAAAGTTGTTGCTACTTTCAATGTCTAAATGATTTATTTATGATGTGATGTGCCTTTATTACTGCGAATTACCTAATGTACATTTCCAAGTTTGCATTACAAGATCAGTGTCAAAACGTGATAATTAAATCTCGTCGCACCAATCTGGTTGCTAAGTTTAGACTATTTCAGGAACAATGGTTCAATACAGACTCACAGCTGGATTTTTTTCGCAGCATTTTCTTACTCCAAGATGGGCAATTTTCCGGGTGACAATTTTCTCGACAGCAATCTTCCCACACGGGCAAGTTTGCGGCGGGCAATTATCCGACGGGCAATCTTCCTGTCACGAATATAAAGTTACCAAAAGTCAGTTTTTCTGTTTTTAGGTTACTTTTCATTTGTTAGGTCACTTTATTGTGCATACTTTTTGCCTAATTCCCCTATGTATTCATCTTTCATTGCTACCGGAGAGATGAATTTACATTCTACTTAATGCCAAGGTTTTTAATATATACCATGACATCCAACACCAGTGAATAAACGATTACGCCTTGATGAGGTACGTTTGGAGAGGCCGTGACCCAACTGGTTTCCAGATATAGAACCGAATACTTGACAAAGTTGAGAATGAGATGAGCTGCTTGACCATTTTTCACACCATGCTTCATGACACCACTGTTTACTAGGGTGACCATCAGAGGCTGCCAGCTGGTTTACAAAGACGCAAGATCGACTAGATTGGCAAGAAAAAGGAAAGGCTTCTGTTTTGCTGATGAAGCAATATTAATAACTTGAATGTGGATTAGGGTGTTGCAGGCGCTCCATGAAATTTAAATCTTGGTTTCATCATGCTTACCTTTTTTGTGGTACTGTGTTTAGATCAGTAGACCACAAATATGAAGTTTCATAAATTTCATCGACGTTTACCTCCACCGCCAAGGCCATTTTGAGGCCCACTTTTTGAATTTTTGCATGTTTTTTGCCACTAGAGGGCAGTATATAAGTTTTGAAATATTGGGGGCATATTTAAAAGATGCTCTATGATGTTCTGAATTGTTAAAAAAAAAAATTGGAGAAATGGGATAAGTATATCCAAAAATATTCAAGTTTTGTCACTAATTTTTTGCACAATACTGCCCCCAGTGGTGAAAAGAAAAATTAAAACATCTTAAAAACTACTCATCATATTGTTATGGAACTTGCATGTACCCCCCCATTTTCAAGAATTTTCAAGAATGTGGGTAAGGAATTTGATTTTAGCAATATTTTTGCATAATATTACCACTAGAGGGCGGTAATTGTAATTTTGAACTATTTTTCTGTAAAAAGACGATATTGTTGCATTTCTTGAACTGTGCTATTTAAAGAATACAATTTCATTGCTTATGCACAACAAAATTGATTCAATCGTAAAGAAACTGCACGCATGCATGTATTATATTAATAAATCCAAACAGGCAATGTGAGTCTTAGTTAACACAATTCTGCAAAGGCAGTTGTGCATCTTCATTGTGTTGATAAACGACGCTTTCAAAGATTTGGTATCTTTCTTTGATCCTTTTCCATCGCTCGAGTATAGTTTTGCAGATTTTTTTCTTGTTTTGCTAGATGAAGAAAGTCGGATACCAGTTTTACCCTTCTCTCTGCTGAATCATTGCAGAGCCATCATCTATTTCCCACTCTTTCGGATGTTAGACAAGAAAAGTTGTTGAAATGTGCAAAAGTTCAAAAATCATTTTGCTGCTGGCATTTGCATACAGTAGGAATACAATAACAATGAGTTATCATTAACAATGTCTTGCAGCTCTGGCTTACCAAACCTGTTTGTAACCTGGCCATGGAAACTTGCATTTAAACGCAGCAGAGTTCCAGCCAAAGCTTCCTTTTCATCCATAGTGACTTGTTTGTCCCATAGAACTAAGGGGATCAGCTCCTCAGTTACATACCATGTGTGCCAACCTAAAGCTTTTAAAGCAGCAACACTGATAGTTTTGTCTACTGCATTATAGCTTTTGATATTACTTACCAGTTACAAATCTTCTCAGGGTGCTGAACTGCTGATGCAGCAATTAGACAGTTGAACCATCATCCATTAAATACAAAAGTGCAAAAGTCAACAAATCGCTCTAATTTTTGTATTTGTGACTTGGAAATGATTCCTTGTGGTAGAAAGTCTTGCAGCATTACCATCTAATAGCAATGGAGCTGCTTTCCCATCCACCTTGCTCGATGGACTGCACCACATTTCATGAAGTTGTACTGTTCACTGTTGATTCCAATGTACACCACCATCAGGTCTAAAAGTTCTTTGTAATCACCCCTCTGATAATTTTGAATATCTCTCTCAAAATTTATAAGTGCTTTAACTTTTCTGCTTTGAGTTGTTACAAATTCTCCCAACTCTTGAGAATCTTTGGTGTGCAGGACAGCTGCAGCATGGGGGGTTGCATCGAATCCTTTGTTCCAGAATCTTTCGATTAGTTCAATGCCTGGAGATCTTGACGTTTTGACTTTCAGGGCTTCCCACACATGAGAAAGTATAACTTCTCCAATATGTTTATTGCATGCTAGGCAGAAAAGTGGTTTGTCTAGCTTTATTTGAAGAAATATACATGCAGCAGAGAGATGGCTTGAAAAAAGTTTTGGGTGTTGTTGTTTTAAATTTTTCTTTTTTTTTCAGGCCATCTCTCTGCTGCATGCATTTCTTTTCAATTAAAGCTAGACAAACCACTTCTCTGCGTAGCATGCAGAGAACATATTGGAGAATGTGGTGCATCGAGCAAGGTGGATAGGAAAGCAGCTATTTTGCTACAAGATAGTAATGCTGCGAGACTTTCTACCACAAGGAATCATTTCCAAGTCACAAATACAAAAAAATAGAGCGATTTGTTGACTTTTGCACTTTTGTATTAATTTAATGGATGGTGGTTCAACTGTCCAATTGCTGT
Organism: Aplidium turbinatum; assembly: GCF_918807975.1. Taxonomy (NCBI): domain Eukaryota; kingdom Metazoa; phylum Chordata; class Ascidiacea; order Aplousobranchia; family Polyclinidae; genus Aplidium; species Aplidium turbinatum. The sequence continues at coordinate 25,560,315 of NC_137475.1, read as the reverse complement.
ATCAGCACCCTGAGAAGATTTGCAACTGGTAAGTGACATCAAAAGCTATGCTGCAGTAGACAAAACTATCAGTGTTGCTGCTTTAAAAGCTTTAGGAAGGCACACATGGTACGTAACTGAGGAGCTGATCCCCTTAGTTCTATGGGACAAACAAGTCACTATAGATGAAAAGGAAGCTTTGGCTGGAACACTGCTGCGTTTAAATGCAAGTTTCCATGGCCAGGTTACAAACAGGTTTGGCAATGGGTACAGTAAGCCAGAGCTGCCAGACATTGTTAATGATAACTCATTGTTATTGTGCTCCTATGCAAATGCCAGCAGCAAAATGTTTTTTGAACTTTTGCACATTTCAACAACTTTTCTTATCTAACATCCGAAAGAGTGGGAAATAGATGATGGCTATGCTTCTGCTAATGGTATATATCATAAGTGCACTCAGAGTCTGTAATGATTCAGCAGAGATAAGGATAAAACTGGTATCCGACTTTCTTCATCTAGCAAAACAAGAAAAAAATCTGCAAAACTATATTCAAGTGGTGGCGGAGGATCAAAGAAAGATACCAAATCTTAGAAAACGTTGTTTATCAACACAATGAAGATGCACAACTGCCTTTGCGGAAATTGTGTTAACTTAAACTCACATTGCCTGTTTGGATTTATTGATATACAGACGAAATCGGTTAATCGAATCACCTATTTGCCAGACGTTTTGATACGATTATACGATTGATTCGTTTAACCAATTTACTAAAAAAAAAGGTTTATTGTGAATGGGCGTAATTGTTGGGAAGATGTCTGTGCTGACTGGGTCTGCTAATATTCGGCTAGTCCGATTCGGCTGGTCCGATTCGGCTGGTCCGATTCGGCTAGTCCGATTCGGCTGCAGTCTTTTTCGGCTGGTTTGTTAGATTACGGAAGGATTTTGTTGGATTACAGAAGGATTATGGTTGGATTTTCAAAAATTTGGCAAATAGGGAACTAGCCGAGAAAGACTGTACCCGAATAGGGAACTAGCCTAATCGGAGTCGCCGAATCGGACCAGCCGAATCGGACTAGCCGAATCGGACCAGCCGAATCAGACCAGCCGAATCGGACTAGCCGAAACGGGCCATTCCGGTGCTGACTAGGCTGCAACGCACATTACAACTGATGCTCCCTACAACTGTTTACAATTCTGGTTAAACTTTAAAGAGTTTACTAGTTCTGTGTTACATAACACTATGCTGTATGTTCCAGCCAGCAAAACTGGTCCTTTTTACATTGATTTATCATCTGCAGACGTTGAAACAATGTAAAAAAGAACAGCTTTGCTGACTTGGCTGAGCAGGTATGATCAAAGCATTTTTCTGCAAACTGTGGCAATCGGACTTCTTTTAATCTCACCGATCTCTGTGACGTTGACGTTTTTGATTCAAGCGTGCTATTTTTAGCTCTGTACCAGCTGTGTAGTTTTGAGTATGGAACGTGGCCTACGAAAATAGTGGTACCGTATGGTAGAAAAACACGGCTCACACACATTGTTTTGAAATTGCAAAGTTTTTTTTTCAAGTCTTTTGCGCTGTCTGGTAAAATAATTAATTTGCAATGTTCTTCAACTGAACGAAACTGCACAAATGAAATTGTGCACTGCATTTCACAACAGTAGGCTACTTTTTTTCAGCTATTTAAAAAAAATTCTCCAAAGTTTTCTGGTAAAAACTTTTGGACATGCTTTCCAACACTTCCCTCTTAAGCCGAAATAATTTGTCCATGTCCATTCCTTGGAAGGCCAGTCGCCGACGGATGACATCAAAGCATTTAAACTTCTTTAGTGTGATTATTCCTTTTGTGTGCTCTTCTGTTTTAATGAAGCCCAGCTGTGCGAAAGTTGGTTCTTTGTAGTGCGATGTCTAGATAAGATTATGGCCTGGGATTACAGACACTTGTCTTTGTTTTGAGCGCATGCGTCTGTCTCACCTTTGCTTCATTTCGCCTTTGAACATTGCAGACAATAATGCGAAGCAAAAAAGAGACATTCTCTTTTCGCTAACGGGTATAATTATACGATTAAATGAATGAAGTATGCAAACTAGAAGCAAATCCTGATGCTGTTATCCGACTTATTCTTTTAAGCGGTATGCGCTTAACCGATGTTTTTACTTAACATCAGATTGGATTTGGTTTGGGATTTCAGGTTTTGATTCAAATAAACGATTGATACGTTTAAGCAGTATACTATTAACCGATTTTGTCTGTATTATAGTACATGCATGCATGTAGTTTCTTTACAATAGAATAAATTTTGTTGTGCATAAGCCATGAAATTGTATTCTTCAGATAGCACAGCTCAAGAAATGCAACAATATCGTCTTTTTACAGAAAAATAGTTCAAAATTAGCATTACCGCCCTCTAGTGGTAATATTATGCAAAAATATTGCTAAAATCAAATTCCTTACCCACAAAAATGGGGGGGGGTGCATGCAAGTTCCATAACAATATGATAAGTAGTTTTTAAGATATTTTAATTTTTCTTTTCACCACTAGGGGCAGTATTGTGCAAAAAATTAGTGACAAAACTTGAATATTTTTGAATATACTTATCCCATTTCTACAATTTTTTTTTTAACAATTCAGAACATCATAGAGCATCTTTTAAATATACTCCCAATATTTCAAAATTTATACATTGCCCTCTAGTGGCAAAAAACATGCAAAAATTCAAAAAGTGGGCCTCAAAATGGCCTTGGCGGTGGAGGTAAACGTCGATGAAAATTTATGAAACTTCATATTTGTGGTCTACTGATCTAAACACAGTACCACAAAAAAGGTAAGCAAAGTCCGGAGGGTCGGGGCGCCTGCAACACCCTAATGTGGATGTGTGACATACGACAAACCGGCGCGTGTTGTCACAGCATGATTTCCACGTGATAACGTAAACGTATAACCACTAGTTTTCAGTGGAAGGCATATTTTTCAGTTCTCTTTCGTACAAACAGTGAAGGTTAATAAATGTGTCACCATAGCAGAAATTATGAGGTGTCACAGGCCTACCATTGAATTTTAGGCGAAATCAGGTTTTCTAACTAAACTAAAATATGATCTGGCAAACTACAAGGTAAGGTCATAACTGATCAGGAAAGATGCTATTTGTTATCTTAAGCCTGCTCTTTTCATCCCACCAAACAGATCATACATGCAAGTACAGATGTATACATGGTTGTTGAAACTACGTGGTTTTACACCAGAGGCGTGCAACATACGGCCCGCGGGCCAGAGCACGGCCCGCGGTGCCCATTTACATGGCCCGCACATTCTTCATCAAGTAGCCCATTATTTTGAAATACTTTACACTGTTAGATCGGAGGATGTTATTTGTTAACATATTTCCTCATTTCAAGCAAAAGTACAACTCTTTCGATCTCAGTTGAGCAAAGCATCCCTGACTCACTTTCCTTGTCTGGAAAGTAGAAGCGTTCAAATTCAAGACTGTGAAAAATATGTTGGAATGGTTGAAAAGTTAACTTCGGCATTTGAAACTCACTTTGAAGATTTTCGAAAACACAATGCCGACTTTCAACTTTTTGCTCATCTATTTGACCTGGTTGTGGGGAATATTCCATCCAGCATTCAAATAGAATTACTAGATTTGCAAGCAAACGTCGATCTCAAATGAGCCTACAATGAAAATGATTTGCTTACTTTTTACTGAAGCTACGTGTATAGAAATTACACAAATCTAGAAAATCACGCGAGAAAAATGATCTGTCTTTTCGGAAGCACATACTGCTGTGAACAGTTCTTTTCAAAAATGAAGCTGTTCAAGACAAAATGCAGGAATCAGCTTACAGATGAGCACTTGTCCAGTCAACTTCGAGTTGTCACTTCTTCCGTCAAAGCTCGGAATGGCCCGTTTCGGTGAGTCCGATTCGGTGAGTCCGATTCGGTGAGTCCGATTCGGTGAGTCCGATCCCTTAACGGGGGATTTTTTCAATTTTTTTTTTTAATTATTGGGTGCTGTAGCCTAATTATCATTGCCGTTTTAGGGTTAGGGGTTTGGGGTTAGGGTTAGGGGTTAGAGGTTAGGAACTCACCGAATCAGACTCACCGAATCGGACTCACCGAATCGGACTCACCGAATAGTAGCAGACCCGTCAAAGCTGTTAGCTGACATTGACAAGATCTCTGGACAAAGAAGATATCAGACATCTCATTGATCACTCACTCAATGTGTAACTTGATTGTGTGTACTTTTCCATTAAATAAATTGTTCATATAAATTCATGTGTTATTCGGTGGACTGGCCCTCAGCATCATTATAATTGTACGTTGTGGCCCATTGCGATAAACAGTTGCACGCCCCTGTTTTACACCATGTAATACCTCATACCACAGCTGTGACAATACGCCCCGTGGTATACTTCTTCTTCTTCTTCAATTGCCTTGCCTGAACCAGGCATCGACGGCCTCAGATGAATAATTAGACCAAATGTTCCTATTATATGTTGCATGGATAATTGTTTCTGTTTTGTCGTTAAATTGTTCCAGATGTGTTTGTCTTTGTCTGCCAGGTGCCCGCTTTCCAAAAATTTTACCAGTTAAAGAGAGATGCTCCAGTTTTTGCTTTCTTATTACATGGCCGAGAAATTTATATTGTCTGGTTTTCATACTTTTTAACAGAGTTCTGGTTTGGTTCACTTGGTGTAGAATTTCTTTATTTGTTTTCTTTGCCAGCCATGAAATACGTTGCATTCTACGGAAACACCACATTTCAAAAGCATTAATCTTTTCTGCCATTTTTGTTGAAATATTCCAGGTTTCAGAGTTGTAATGAAAAACAGGATAAATATAGCATTTTAAAACTCTAGATCTTGTTTTGAAAGAGATATTTTTATTGCAAAGAATTGGTTTCATTTGTTGAAAGCTTGCTTTTGCCTGGGCTGTTCTTATGTTGAGCTCTGTTTCGTCTCTTGCATCCCAATTCACCATAGTACCGAGGTATTTGAATTTTTGGACCTGTTTAAGAATTGTTCCATTAACTGATAAATTACAAATAGGAGTTTCGGTTGCTTTTTTCTTTGTTATGACCATTGTTTCTGTTTTCTTTTTATTTAATTCCATGCCAAATATCTTGCTTTTCGTACACACAATATCTAATATGTTCTGCAGTTTTACGTCCGAGTCGGCTATCAAAACGGTGTCGTCAGCTGGGTTTTTTTTTTCGCTGAGACTTTTCGGTCATTTGTCCGAAATGACTTGAAAAAATTCGGTCATTTTTTATTTATTTCGGTCATTTTTTCTGATAAAAATATTTCCTTTGAAGTAGCTAATACAAACGAAAATTTGCACTTCCTGACTAGTTACAACATTGAGTTTCGCTGAGAAACGTTGTCGTGTTTTATTTGAGAAAAGTTAGAACAGACAAACGTTACTTTCAGTCTTCGAAATTAACATATTTTTATTTTTGCAAAAACATTGTCAAGGCCAAACGGCAAAAGTTGAAATTGCCTCGGCAATTGCATGTGAACGTTTATTACGAAAAAATTGTACCAAAACATGTAAAGCAAAAAGAAAAATATATACTAGAGTAGTCTATCACGACCGCACTGTTTGATTTGTTGTGATGTAATAATACCAAAAACTAGCGATAAAGCGAGCAACGCGATACGCACGCTGTTAAGTAATAAACGTTATATAACTGACGGGGGGGGGGGGGGGGGGGGAAAGTAAGTTAATTTTTTGTTGATTCAATGTTCGAGGCAACACAAATCGATTTAATTTTCCCGGCGGGTTATATTGCGTAACAACAGTACCCAATAAGAAATTTACGCTTGTTTTACATTAATTCGACATCTAGTGGCGTTGAATTATCATAAAATAACGTTAATTGCTCAACCAGGTACCAGTAACAAATTAATAGCTCCCTGCGAAAAGATTGCCTCGATTTACGTTTACACTAACATAATTTCGGCACAATTGAGATACTGCGAGCAACACAAAGTCGCGAGGCGAGATAAGGAGTAGATGCTTAGACTAATTTGACGTCTACCATCGTTGAATCAATGCAAATAGGATGATATTTTTATGAAAGATTCAATTCTCTCAGCTGGGCAAGTGTCTAAGCGCCGGCGAAGTAGGAAGTAACCCAAATAAAACGTCCAGCAATAATAAGAGTCTGGTGTAGTCCAAGAAAATTATTTTTTTTTTGTAATCTTTTGGTCCTTACAAGCGCTCCTGTGGCCTCAGCATTTTTATTGCCAACGCTAATGCGCCATTCACGCATCTGCGTCGGCAATCACCTCGGCAAGTGCCGATTGCCCACGCTAATTTCGAAGACTGACTTCTGTATTTGCGTTATCACTAGGGCAACCAATTTTTTTACCTAAAAACTTGAAATTTTGACTTTATAAGTTACAAATTTTGACCTAATTTTGACCAATAGCTTTCTGCGTTTGCAACCCAAGTGCGAAATACAAAGCATATTAGAAATCAAACCGTTAGGTAAGGATATCTTCTTTTCTAATGAAATATGAGAAAAATGTGGAAGACTCAAGGACACCACATCTAACGAACAGCGAACAGGTATAATGAAAGTCACTCGAAAAACTGCAAAAGATAAATATGGAGAGTTTTTAAATGTCCCGAAATTACTGAGAGGGTTCTGCACTGTTATACTTCAACATCAAGTAATGTTTCACATTATCGCCTTTGAAATTCCTGTCTCTCGCCAAATTTTTTCCTAAAATAGAGAAAAACAGAACTTGCTTGGAAGTTCCTCAGCAGGCTATAAAAATGTGGTGAAATATCATCTCGTCCCATTTTCACAATGCACTTGATGTCATTCCTTGAGATTCTTGCTTGAATATATTTTCCAATTCGGCAGCCATCAACACCAAAGTTAAGGGACCTCATTTTCTGGTAAGCTTATTGAATGGTGTATCGGCTGTCTTCCATCTTCTGAATTGAATCGAACAGTGCGCTGTACTGCTCCTCTATTTTTACAAGGTGAGTAGCTAAATTGGGAGCTTTTACAGCATCTTGAGCACGCCGCAGCAAGACACCACCATCATGGAAGCCTTCCACAATATTTCTTACTTCCGGTAGACTTCTTGAATAATAGAAAGCAGCTTTCAACCAAGGGCCCATCTAGTTACATTTGGCTGTGGAGGTTGGCCAAAGGAAGTAAAACTAGCTCTTCTTGACCTGTTTTTAATGGTCACTGCTTTAACCCTGTCAACCAACTCATCAACAGCAGGGTAGTTGGCTAATATTCAATCGTCAGTAGTGGGCAAAACAAGATTATTACCTCAGAAATTGCAACAAATCGATTATTAGGCTACGTCAGAATAGCAACAGAAACTGCAACAAAAAATCAGTATCTGTGTAGCTTTAATAAAATATCAATAGAGAGAAGAAAAACTACATTAAAAGAAAATTTTGACCTAACCATGAATTTTGACTTTTTTTTTACTTAATAACTTTGAAACCTCTCTTCGTTTCAGCCTGAAATTTAGTTTGTGGACGTTTTATAAACTTTGAACAAGGCAGAAAAATTTTGACTTTATTGACTTTTGGTTGCCCTAGTTATCACATATATTCATATAATAAGACATTGGATCAACGTTTAAACACTAAGTCTACGTCTTGTATTTCCGATTGACAAGAAATCGTACAGTGGCGCAAGAAGCTTCTTTGCAATCACTGAAATCGATTTGAGCGCGTACGTATTTTTTCGGACATTTTGACCGAATTGACTATATTTTTTTCGGACATTTTTCTAAAAAATCGGTCAATGACCGATAAATGACCGAAAAAAAAAACCCAGGTCGTCAGCATATCGTATGTGGTTAATGTTGTTTCCTCCAATACTAATACCTCTTTCATCTTCAATATGTCTTAAAATTATTTCGCTGTATAATGAGAAAAGGTCAGGTGATAGCACACAACCTTGTCTTACTCCTTTCTGAATGGGCGTGTAGTCACTGCAGTCATCATTTATCCTGATAGCAGCTGATTGTTCGTAATATAAATTTTGAATGATTCTTAGATCTTTGTCGTCTATTCCAATTCTGTCGAGCATGCATAACATTTCATTATGTTGAACTCTATCAAAAGCTTTTTTATAGTCGATGAAGCACAAGTACAGGTCTTTTTGCATTTCGATTGATCTTTGAGCGAGGTTTTTCAGAATGAAGACCGCATTCCTTGTTCCTTTATCAGGCATAAACCCATATTGGCATTCATTTATTTCTGGGTGTAATTTGTTTCTAACTCTGTTCATGATGACTCTCAGCAGTAGTTTAATAATATGGGACATCAGACTAATTGTGCGATGTTCTTCGCATTCTCTTGTGCCTGGTTTCTTCGGGATTGTAATGAAAATAGATTTTGTCATATCAGTTGGAATTTCACTGGTGTCATATATTTTGTTGAAGAGTGCGTGGAGTACGTCAATGCCAATGTCATCTAGTACTTTTATCATTTCTGTGCTTATTTCATCTGGGCCTAATGCTTTGTTTGTTTTTGTTTTACTTAAAGCAAATGTTATTTCACTTTTTAAGATGGTTGGTCCTGAAAGTGGCTCAGAGAATTTAAACGGTTTTGTTGTTCTTTCTGGGTCCCCATATAACTCTTCAATGTATTCTTTCCATCTGTTAAGGATCTTGTCTTCTTCCAAAAGTATTTCACCTGATTTAGACTTTAAACACCCAGATTTGTGTATTGATTGGAATTTTCTTGTTATTGCTTTAATCTTTTGGTGTGCTTCACCTGGTGTGAAATTGTAGATTTTTTCAATAGTAGCACATTCGTTATTGAGAAAGTCTTCTTTTGATTCGTTGCAAGCCTTCTTTATTTTGTTGTTTAAGCGTTTATATTCCAAGTCATTCTTGTTTTTATATTTTCTTCTCTCTTTGATCATATCTAAAATTTCGGGTTTCATCCAGTTCTTATGCTTTGAAGCTTCAACCGTAGGAAAAACTTCAGCTGCTTTGATTAGAGAATGTTTAATCACGTTGAAGTCTTCCTCTGTTGATGTTGCGTTTTTGTTGTTGATTTTTGAGCTGATCATTTCATTTTGGAATTTTTGTTGATATTCATTTCTTAGGCTAATATCCTTGCAGAAGTTCCAATCAATTTTTTGTTTCTTTTTAAGTTTTTTAACTTTTTGTAGTCTGAGTCTAAACTTGGCAACCAATAGGTTGTGATCGCTGTCGCAGTCGGCTGTAGGAATTGTGGAAGCATCTGTGATAGTATTTCGAAATTTTTGAAATGTCAGAATATAGTCAATTTGATTTCTCGTGTGATTATCAGGACTCTTCCAAGTCCAAAGTTTTTCAGGGTTTTTCATAAACCAGGTGTTGGCAATGTACAAGTTTTGTTCGTGACACCATTCAATCAATGTTGTGCCTCTTTCATTCATGGATCTTAAACCGTTGTTTCCAGTTGTTTTTCCATGAGCAATATTTCCGACCTTAGCATTGAAGTCACCCATTATAATTGGTATTTCGTTGTGTTTACAGTTTTGTAGAGCTCTTTCAATGTCGCCGTAAAATGTGGTAATTTCTTCATCACAAGCAGTACTTGTTGGCGCATATACTTGTATTAGACTAATGTCTTGTTGTAAGTTCTTTAGTTTTACGAGAAGAACGCGGTCTGAAATTGCCCAGAACCCAGACAAATTAGCACAAACTTTGGGATGTAGTATTATTCCAACTCCATTAGAGTGTTTTTGATTTCCTGAGTAAATTACATTGTAACCATTCTTCTTTATTTGCCCACTATCGTTCCAACGCATTTCAGCCAAACCAAGAATGCTGATCTTCAATCTCTCAATTTCTTCAATGATATTATCAAGTTTTCCTTTTTGGTAAAGTGTTCTAACGTTCCATGTTCCAATTTTCAATGTTTTGTTTTTCCATTTTTTTCTGAGTTTCTTTTTCATTTGTTGCTGTGTTGTTTGTGGGGCAGTAGCATTGTGACAATCTGGTCCAGCCTGCCCACAAACTGGAGTCCTACCGAGCGAGGAACCTCCCAAAGGGATTGTTCCCTTTACGCTGTTCTTGTTATACTTTATCTTTGTAATATTCATGAGGTATGTTGAGCCATGATTTGACTAGCACAGGCCATTGCTAGTGCCAGAGCTCCGTTGGCCTACTAGGACTTTGCCCCAGCGTTTCCCGATCCTTACTGCGAGGAAGTGGAGTTGGTCTTCAAGGATATACATTTTTACTATTTAGAAACATAATTTTTTTTTTATGCTGATACAACAAGGTGATATGTGTATTTGTTAATATACAGCGCTTTTTTAAGAAATAAAAATTCGTATTAAATAGCGATAGGCACATACATATTATATTCGATAGCGACACATAGCCTACTTCTCAAGATGACATTTTTGTTGCGTTTGACAATGAGCATAAACTCTTTACCAATATGTTCTAAATTAATTTTTTTGCGTTTTGCATATTCTTTTCTGTTAAGCTTGTATTAAACCATTTTTTGTTGGTTTCTGTCATATTTTAATCATTAATCAGGTACAGAAGTGTGGGGCGTATTGTCACAGCCCATCATCCACCTGCATTAAACATGCATTTATGAAAAAACGAAATAACCTGGAAAAACTTTATCTGTTGCTAAAAGAGGTCGAGTGATACCTCTTTCAATTGTACCATTTAACATCTCGATACTATTGGTGCAGAACGAGATATTTATGCTGATTTGTAAAAATTGTGACAACACGCCCTGTTTCGCCCTACAAAAACGGTGAAGTTGCACCATATAATTTTATACTTTTAGTTTCCCAGTTTTGCAACAACAAAATTTGCAGAAAATTTTTTGAGAGGATTGACGTGCCAGCCACACTAATTGGTTGGTGAAGGCATGTTGAATGGAAAGCGATTCCAGGGAAGGAGAAGAACTTTTGGAGCTGATGGACAACAGTGGGCTGACTTGTCGAGTATCAAAGAGACAGTTGACAGCCAAACTTTGGTTCGGAGATGGCACATTGTGACGATATCTTTGGTTTAAACGTGCACCTTTAGGTGCTTGTTAAGCTTGTGCCTGTTGCCAAGGTACCGGTACATTAGTGTCAATTAACCAAAATGTTAGCATTGAGCAAGAGGATGACATGCCCATGTACATGATCCAGCTTAGGATGGTCAAAAACTACGAGCATAGAGAGCCACATTAAGCTTTAAGGAAAACCTTACACACAGAAGCACGCACAAAAGTCATTTTCAGCTTGTCTGCGATTCAAAGAAGTGATTTTCAGCTAGTAAAGAAATACAAAACACATCAACATAATAGCGATCCAAAACAATTTATCGTTTCTTGCATTTAGTTATTGTGTCAATTTCTTCTTTAAATTCGGTGATCGACTAAGGTAAGCAGGTATCCAGGGTTTCAGTCATTTGTTCAATATGTCACTCCGCAATCGCTTCATAATTGAGAAAGTGCTTCCACAAATTGTGCTACTGAACATGGGGCGCATCTTCACTCTTCAGTGTAAAGTTTTTTAAATTGTGGTTTAGCATTGCTAGTTGCAAAAAAAGACCTTTCCCCCAAATAGAATTGAACTCACTGTTTCCTTTGACTGCTAATGTAATGCTACATTTATGTAAAACATGGGTAGGTGTCACGATTTCTTTCTATCTCTTACCAGGAAAAAGACTTGGAAAGATTCAATGACGTAGTTTAATGGGTCAAACCGAAAAGCAGTCAATTAAATTCACGGATAGTTCTACTGGTGAAATGATATATAAAAACGCTTGAAGGACTCCAACGAATGGTTCACCACTTCCAACAATTAATCAAAGTAATAGTAAACAGCAATAGATTCCAATGCTTGCGACTATTGATCGAGTTTAACGTGATCCACTCACAGCTTCTCATACGATTCTAATTTCAATCAGAAATTATATTAGCATCAACTTTGCTTTACAGTACTCGTATTCAATACTTCCACTCTCGATCAACAATAATCTTTGCGTCTATTAACAACTGCTACTACTACAATAATGAACTCTCATCACCAACTCTTCATAATACAACTCCCATAATCAACTCATAATAATCTTAGAATCTCCGAATAAACATTACACAAACTACACCACTATTTATAGTTGGCTGTTCAGTCCAATAACTTCGAGAAGGTTACATCATAAAGAACCATCGTTCGGTCACGTAGCATTTAAATGTAAACAACCGAAGTCTATAGAAGGTCACGTAGGGAAAATGATTCCAGAAAACACGTTACATAATACAGATTTCGTCATCAGAGGTTACTTCAGGTCATAACCGACAATAACACAACGCACCAGAATTCCATAATGAAAACAACACGCTTGTTGAAGATACAAAGCAAGCCATCGCGAGGCATTTGCACCTTGATTGTGACATACGCCCCCCCTTAGAATATTGTTGCAAACAATATAACAACACAATCAATACAAAACACACCATAAAACAATTAATTACTCAATAATCAGTTCTCATAAGTCTATCGTTGCATGATCTACCAACGATAGCTTTTCTTAAAACAATAGTCACGTTTTCTGCGAAAGTCTCCAACGTCCTCAACATCTTCAGTGCATCGGCGAGCGAGATGACCCATCTTCCTACATCGGAAACATCTCCTCTCCGGACAGTCCTTGGCGAGATGACCTTCTTTATGACAATTATAGCAAGCCTTTTCATCAAAAGGGCAGCTCCTGGCTATGTGTCCAATCTCCCCACATCGGTAGCAGTGGTTGTCACGGCAACGTCTATTTTCCGAATGTCCGCCGTCAGCAACGCACTCCCTGGCGAAGTGTCCGCGTCTACCGCATCTATAGCAAACTCCAAATGGTCGTCGCCTGCCTCTTCTCCTCGGTTCTTCGCGCTCGTAATATCCATCATCGTGAGATCGTTGCTGATTATCTGCAGAACAATCTTGAGCAAAGTGACCATTCTTGCCACAAGAATAACAAGTAACTTCAGAATCTCTCTCAAAAACATTTCCGATTATCAGATCAACTAAAGAGTTTTGTAAACATAACGCTTTCACAGTCCCACTACAATACGGAGTTTCGATAGATATCATCGCTAACGGTCCTTGGATTGAAGTGGTATCTATTTTTGTCACATGGCCAGTTTTTCCCGTTAATTGACTGTCTTTAACCAAATCTCTCCTCACTATTATACCAGTAGAACCAGAATCACGTAAAACTTTTACCTTTTTGTCTCCAACTTTCCCATCCACTACTGGCAGGTGATCTTCAGGTATTATTTTTCCGCAAACATCTTCATCCGGATTCTCCTCGTCAAGCGTGGGTTCAGGAATCATTAACGCACAACCGCATCGATAAACGTCCGTGTCTTTATCTTTTCCAGACTGATTAGGTAAGGAAAACGACTTGTCCTTGCATTCCTTCGCTTCGTGTCCTTGCCTATTGCAACGATTGCACCACTTCCTCGATTCCTGGTGATTTCTGTTAGTCTTCCTCCGGCAGTTAACAGATTTATGACCTAAGCCATTACAATTAAAACAACGTACTTCTCTTGAAACCGCACCTCCTTTAAAATTATTTGTTTGCTCTTCGTCATTATCGCATGACAACGTTTCTTCAGTCGACAACTTCTCATCATGAGCAACTAAATACTGTTCTGCCACACTGGCTATTTCTTCTAGATTCTTTGGACTTCTCTCCATTAGATAAACAGACAAATCTTTTGAACATGAATCTGTGAATTGTTCCTTAACTATAAGGTTTGCCAATCCGTCCAATGATTGTTCGGCCCCCGAAAGTTCAAACCATTTTAACAAAAGGTTTCTTAAACGTTCAATAAATTGACCTGGGCTTTCGTGTTTTTCAGGCTTTGCCTCACGGAATCTTTGACGGTATCCATGCTCGGTAAAATTGTATCGTTTTAACAGAGCTAACTTCAATCTGTCGTAGTTCATGGCTTCTTCTTGCGAAAGTCTTGAATATACATCAAGAGCTTGTCCCGATAATAACATGCTTAGCTGGGTAGCCCACGTCGACTTCTCCAATTTGGCTATTGTAGCATATCTTTCAAATCTTAACAAATAACTATCCAACTCATCTTTTTCTTCAACAAATGATGGCAAATCTGGACGTCTAACTTGCGCCACAATAACATCTCGAGCATTATCATTAGTAGAATTAGATCGCTCACCAATGTCCAGCTTTTGTCTTTCTAATTCAAGTTTTAACTTTTCCAATTCATATTGCGCTCTTCTTTCTTCAGCTTCTGTTTCGTACTGCCATTGAGCACGTTTTTCTTCAGCTTCGCGCTGCGCTTGTTTCTCTTCAGCTTCTCGTTGAGCTTGTTTTTCTTCAGCTTCGCGCTGCGCTTGTTTCTCTTCAGCTTCTCGTTGAGCTTGTTTTTCTTCAGCTTCGCGCTGCGCCCGCTTCTCCTCTGCTTCAGCTTCAAGTTCTGCTTTCCTTATTTCACGAGCAGCTCTTCTATCTTCTCTTTCGTCAGCTTCTCGCTGAGCTTTTTGGTCCATTATCTTGTGATACTCTTCCATCACAAACTGAGACTTTTCATTACCAGTCAGCCCCATTCGTTCAGCCATGCTCCCTAAGTCTTCAATCATCTCATGTTTGACAGTATCCGCCATCTTGACATTAATTTATTATTCTTTCAATAAATCTTTGGTATTCTTCGGCTTTTCGGTTAAATCTTTTCGGTTATTCCCGGACGAGCCCCCAGAATGTCACGATTTCCTTCTATCTCTTACCAGGAAAAAGACTTGGAAAGATTCAATGACGTAGTTTAATGGGTCAAACCGAAAAGCAGTCAATTAAATTCACGGATAGTTCTACTGGTGAAATGATATATAAAAACGCTTGAAGGACTCCAACGAATGGTTCACCACTTCCAACAATTAATCAAAGTAATAGTAAACAGCAATAGATTCCAATGCTTGCGACTATTGATCGAGTTTAACGTGATCCACTCACAGCTTCTCATACGATTCTAATTTCAATCAGAAATTATATTAGCATCAACTTTGCTTTACAGTACTCGTATTCAATACTTCCACTCTCGATCAACAATAATCTTTGCGTCTATTAACAACTGCTACTACTACAATAATGAACTCTCATCACCAACTCTTCATAATACAACTCCCATAATCAACTCATAATAATCTTAGAATCTCCGAATAAACATTACACAAACTACACCACTATTTATAGTTGGCTGTTCAGTCCAATAACTTCGAGAAGGTTACATCATAAAGAACCATCGTTCGGTCACGTAGCATTTAAATGTAAACAACCGAAGTCTATAGAAGGTCACGTAGGGAAAATGATTCCAGAAAACACGTTACATAATACAGATTTCGTCATCAGAGGTTACTTCAGGTCATAACCGACAATAACACAACGCACCAGAATTCCATAATGAAAACAACACGCTTGTTGAAGATACAAAGCAAGCCATCGCGAGGCATTTGCACCTTGATTGTGACAGTAGGTGTATCAGGGATATCTAAAGAAGGGGATGCGAAGGCTCCCAGCGATTGCCTTATTCTTATGACACTACCAGGGCGGTAGTTTGTAGTGCGTAAAACATGCAGTTCTTTTCACAATTGCAGAAAGTTTTGTTGTGCAACTGGTACAGTCAGCTACAGATGACAGTTAGTAAATGTTACATAGAGCATATTTAAAGAATACTTGTTTGGAAAGACAGTTGAAAAGTTACAAGTTAGCTGCTTTTTTTAACAAAGTCTTTGCAGTAGGCCAGATTTAAAGCAAATAAACGGGTAGTTGAATTAACAAGTAACCATGAGCGTGCAGTGAGTATCCAGGCTTGATACTGATAGCGCAATGCAGGTTATCATAACAAGAGTTATTAAACTACTAACAGTGCCGATTGTCAGTTTACGGTAAACAGAGATTATTTACGATAAACAGAAGCTCTTCTATTGTCAGACGTATTAAAAGCCTTCATATCCCCTTCTCTAGATATCCCTGAGGTGTATTATAACATTTGTGGATTTTGCACTTGAAAATCCGGCGTGCCATGTGCCAGGGTTTGAACCGCCTTGATCCAGCTAATGACATTTGAATTAAAAGCTACATTATATCTTTGCAGAATGAGCTGGCATTAGCAACTCAAGCATTCACACAAAAGTTAAGGGATTTTCATGAGACTGTAAGTTTGGTTATCAATGTTTTAGGTCTATGTCGTTAATGAAAATTTTGTTTAAGTTTGTTAAGTACCATAGTCAAACATTATTAGGGGGCACTGCATATATACTTGTTT
Organism: Aplidium turbinatum; assembly: GCF_918807975.1. Taxonomy (NCBI): domain Eukaryota; kingdom Metazoa; phylum Chordata; class Ascidiacea; order Aplousobranchia; family Polyclinidae; genus Aplidium; species Aplidium turbinatum. The sequence goes on along the minus strand of NC_137475.1, from coordinate 25,544,057 downwards.
TTTCTGTCACACTTAATTTCACTTTGATTCACATTTATACTATGTGATATAGAAGGAAGTTTTGGTTTCAGCACATTCCATGTTTTGTCTGTTGGAAGTAGGGGTGGGGCATGGACTTCTAAATAGTAGAAATAATTCTACTATTAAGAAGTCCATGGGGTGGGGGCTCATTACCAATCTGACCATACATTGTTTTATACCATATTTGAATTTTTATCCACATTTTAGTTGATATAGTTTATTAGTTTTAGTTGCCAGTTGCAAATAGCAGAAAAATTCTTTGTTGTTGAATCAGCTTCTATTGTGTATAATTTGTTCAACGTGGTAGATTTGATCAAAAAGTTAGAGAAAATCAATATTTAAAAAAACACTGACACATTAATTGAATAAGACGTGGTAAATATTTGTTATATTATTGTTGACTCTTACTTTTACTTCAGTGATTGGGTGACATATATTTTGCCACTTGCGGATAGTATGCGAAAATTAGCAATAAAGTGAACGGCGGAAAACTGAACATTGTATTGTAACTAATGATTAGTAATTTAGTTCGGAATGGCCCGTTTCGGTGAGTCCGATTCGGAGAGTCCGATTCGGAGAGTTCCCTTTTCGGAGACAGCCTTTTTCGGAGAGTTCCCTATTCGGAGATTTTTGGAAATTTTTTTTGAAAATTATCGGGTACCGTAGCCTAATTATCATTGCCACTTTTACATCGTTTTAATGTCGCTAAACGTTCAAATCGTGCAGAAAAAAATAGAAATAAAATGGTTGAACAATTAAATGAAAATTCGTCATGTCAGTTCAATTGAATTGTTTTTATTTGTGACCATCATATCAAAAACGGCATCCAGGCCGGATAGCGACTGTCAAAACAGCGACTGTCATAATGGCGACTTCATAATAGCGACTTCATAATAGCGACTTCATAATTTTTGGATTTATATCATGCCAGTCAGCAGGTTTTGACTTGGAGGCCAAATTTCGAGGTCGCTGTTTTTAATTAATCGAGTTCTTGATGAATCGCTGTCGTGTAGTCGCTCTATTGACAGTCGCTGTTTTTAATTAATTGCTGTCGTGTGGTCGCTCTATTGACAGTCGCTGTTCTGACAGTCGCTATTTGGAACCCGAGCCATCAAAAACAATACACGTCAACATAGCAAAAGTATAGAAGCGACAAAACGCAAACGTTAAAACGTGCTTGTGACCGAAGTAAGTGATTGAGTTGAAAGAAATTTGGCACGGCCCCAACACCTTCAGAAAAATTTAAGATACAAAGGGAAAATAAAAAAAGAAGATGTTACAAAAAAAATCATGTTTATGTCTATAAGTTAGTACTTTTGAATAGTTAAAATGATTACCGGTAGTTTGGATCAACAAATGTGTGGCCTACAGCTTGGATTGAAAGGAAATTATCGGGTACCGTAGCCTAGTTATCCCGACCAGTAAAAATTTGTCCCAAGAACCCAGTTAGCCTAACAGTTTATTTTTACATTGTAGTAACAGATAACCAAATGTGTGGCCTATCGTTTTAACGTCGCTAAACGTTCAAATATCGTAGCGTAGTTATCCTGACCAGTAGGGTGCCACAGGCGCCCTCATGTGGCCGAAATCACCTGAACTGTTTTTCTGATGTGACATTTCACATATTAAGGCACTTTGCAAAATTTGATTGAGATTGGACAAAAATTGGATGTGCAGATTGAAAACGAAAGTCTAAACTGAAATACAGTAAAATTAGGGGATTTCCCTAGTTTGAACATCAGTTTTTTTGCTATTTCTCATTTTTTTCTCAACATTGAAACAAGGTAAATTCAAGAATTAGGTTAAGAGACCAGTGCCAGTATGTCAAGATCTCAATTGAGGTCAAGCATGACAGCTCCGCGCCTGTTACATTGATTCACCATCTTGCAACATTGAATCAACATAGCTGGCTTGACCTCACTCAGGGTCTTGGAATAATGGCTTTAGTATTTCTTCTTTTGTTGAATCAGTATTGCAGTGCCCAGGAAAGCTTAGTATTAAACCCATGCAAGTTGTGACTTAATCTGGGAGAATATAGCAGACAGCAAAGATAAGGCAGGTAGCCTACTGTAAGAAAGGGTTATGTTACCTTCGCTTCTTGCAGGAAAGGCTAATAATGTTGCAAAACCTATGGTTGTATTGTTTTTTAGGTTATTCTACTAATGATAATTGATACGGTAGTGCTTTTACAAATCGGTCTGGTTAGTATTACAATAATGAACAGCCAGTCTCAGAATGCTGAGAAACAGTATCTTTTTCTTTCTACTATTCTAACGAAAGATGATCAGAAAATCAAGGGAAGTAAACTGCCAACTTATCATCAAGTGATTTTAAGCTTTCTTGCCTGCAGGAGCTTGAATCTCAAAATCCCACAAAAAGGAAAATCCAAATATCAGTAGATGCAGCAAACGAGACAGTGAAGGACATCGTTTTACTACAAAGCTAATATTCCAACAATTCATCCAAAAAAAATGGCTCAAAAAAATTCAATCTTTTTGAGATGAAATGAGTCTTATCTTCAAAATTCAGATCGAATGCTTCCATAGGAGTGATGGAAAGCAATCGGAAAGGATTAAGGAATTTAAAAAGAAATTCAATTGACCTTTCCTTTCTGGCCTCGCGATGTAATGAAGAAGATGTCAATTGAGGAAGATAAAGAATTTTTGTGGAGCATGCAAACTACCAGAGAGGCGTCAATGGCAGGGAGAGACAATGCTTTGCGTAAGATGTTGAAACGAAAACATTCTGGAAAAGAAGCAGAAGCCGAGCCTTCTACATCCACAGGAAGTAAAAGAAGTCACCGTCGAGTTGTAAAACCGGTACCGCAATATTTGTACCACACGGCATTTTACGATTACCTGGTTTAGTGGCCACAAGTTTACTAAACAGAATAACACCAACTGCATTATCTGCAACACTACACTCGTTAATCAAGAGTTGTTCTGGTGAAACTATTCGCGTAAACTTAAACCACATGACGGCTCAAAGGTAGAGTTGAAACGATTTTCAATATTTCTGAAGCGGTTAAAAAAGGTTGGATACCTCCTGAAGTTGGAACCATTCATTGAGATGGTAAAATGATGGAGTCACTAACAAACCCTAATAAGCAAGATGATAAGCTTCCGATATTACTATCAGGTATTGGAGGCTCAAAACTGCTTGGTGTTCCTTATTTGCCTGCACAAACATCCGATCCAAAAGGAAAGCAAATAGCCAATGCAAGCATGGAATTGTTAAACAATTAGAACTGTACTGCATGTCTTGCTGCAATGGTGTTTGACACCACAAGTAGCAATACGGGCCACAAAACTGCGGCCTGTATCCAAACACAAGATCATCTTGGAAAAGACCTACTTTGGGCAGCATGCAGGCATCATATTGGGGAGATAATACTGACGCATGTTTGGGAAGAACTCAAAATAGAAAGCAGCAGTGGACCCAACATTTCCATATTTCAACGCTTTAAAAGCAATTTTCAAACTCTTTCTGATAGCGCATCGGGTTGTTTTCATACATCAAAATCGCACGAGGAAATTGATCTGCTTGCCAGCAAACGGGAAGAATTGTCTAATGCATGAAACCTCATATTTTTAGGCATTTTTCATAAATTGTTGAACATATACAATTGACACATGGTCTGTACGATTGTAAATTAGTGAGTAAGTTCACCAGAAAGTATTAGAAGTTCAAATACTCCGTAACTGAGAAGAAATGTCTGAGTTTTGATGATTTAGAGAGGATTTTAGTATTGAAATTGTGAAAATTTACCTTTAAAAACTTTAAACTTAATCTGCACGTCCAAATTTTATCAAAACTTATTGAAATTTTTCACATATGCTTTTTTTACCAAGTGTCACATATAAAAAAAAGTTCAGGTGTATTGGATGCAATTTTAATTTTTGAGGGGCGCCTGTGGCACCAGCAGAAATTGTTGTTTCTACATCGTTTTAACGTCGCTAAACGTTAAAATAGTGTAGAAAAGAAAACTTTAGCTGCCTAGGATATTCCACAATATCGTTTCTTTTATGGTTGAAATTATCGAAGCTTTAGATGAGTGAGGTTTAGACCTAACCATTGAGATCTTAAGACCAAAAAGCGAATGAAATTTATTTTTGAACTATTAATGTTTGCTCAGATAAAATTGACATGTATCCTGCGTCGCCTTCTGCATGCAAACTTATTGGTGTACTGTTATTGACAGCACAATTTAATAAGTCCTGTAGATCGTTTGCAGATTCTGCTATCAAGACTGTATCATCATTTATCAGCGTATCTCAAGTTTGTTACATTTTGTCCCCCAACCTTTACTCCATTCATATGTTCGATGTCTCTCAAAACCATCCCACTGTAAGCATTGAAAAGATCTGGAGATCGGACACATCTCTCTGTTATCATTTTTAATGGAAAAATTGCTTTTGTGGTCCCATTGTCTGGAACAAATAAAAACTGTGCTGTTGAAATTTCCGATTGTAGTTTTGGTCTCAATCCGTGGCGGGTCTCAATCTCATCATCATGATTCGGAGTAAGATGTTTGTTAGGTGATTCACAAGGCTAATTGTTCTGTGGAGTGAGCATTCTGCTGCTCCAGTTTTCTTTGGTAAAGTTATGAATATAGAACATACCATATCACAAGGATGTTTCCGGTGTCATAAATATGATTTAAGATCTCAGTGGTTAGGTCTAAACCCCACTCATCTAAAGCTTCGATAAGCGATAATTTCAACTATATTATAAAAGAAACGATATTGTGGAATATCCTAGTCAGCAAAAGTTCTCTTTTCTACACGATTTCAACGTTTAGCGACGTTAAAACGATGTAGAAACGGCAATTTCTGCTGGTTGGGATAACTAGGCTACGGTATTTCAACGTTTAGCGACGTTAAAACGATAGGCCACACATTTGGTTGTTACTACAATGTAAAAATGAACTGTTAGGCTAACTGGGTTCTTGGAACAAATCGAAGGGCTTCTGTGAATGTTTTCCAGTTTCAACGTATCCTAGTCAGCAAAAGTTTTCTTTTATACACGACTTTAACTTTTAGCGACGTTAAAACGATAGGCCACGCATTTGGTTATCTGTTACTACAACGTAAAAATGAACTGTTAGGCTAACTGGGTTTTTGGAACAAATCGAAGGGCTTCTGTGAATGTTTCCCAGTTTCAACGTATCCTAGTCAGCAAAAGTTTTCTTTTATACACGATTTCAACGTTTAGCGACGTTAAAACGATAGGCCACGCATTTGGATATCTGTTACTACAATGTAAAAATGAACTGTTAGACTAACTGGGTTCTTGGAACAAAGTTTGCTGGTCGGGATAACTAGGCTACGATACCCGATAATTTCCTTTCAATCCAAGCTGTAGGCCACACATTTGTTGATCCAAACTACCGGTAATCATTTTAACTATTCAAAAGTACTAACTTATAGACATAAGCATGATTTTTTTTTGTAACATCTTCTTTTTTTTATTTTCCTTTCATATCTTAATTTTTTCTGAAGGTGTTGCGGCCGTGCCAAATTTCTTTCAACTCAATAACTTACTTCGGTCACAAGCACGTTTTAACGTTTGCGTTTTGTCGTTTCTACCTTTGCTATGTTGAGTTGTTGACGTGTATTGTTTTTGATATGATGGTCACAAATAAAAACAATTCAACCGAACTGACATGACAAATTTTCATTTAATTGTTCAAACATTTTATTTCTATTTTTTCTGCACGATTTCAACGTTTAGCGACGTTAAAGCGATGTAAAAGCGGCAATGATAATTAGGCTACGGTACCCAAAAATTTTCAAAAAAAATTTCCAAAAATCTCCGAATAGGGAACTCTCCAAAAAAGGCTGTCTCCGAAAAGGGAACTCTTCGAATCGGACTCACCGAATAGTAGCAGACCCAATTTAGTTGATACCATGTTTATTCACAAACTCACAATTGCTAATTGGGTCATTCCATGCCAAATGAGCAAATGGGTTACACCACATGTCATAGATTTTATTGAAATTTGGCATACTTGTAGATGTCAAAGAAATATGAAGAACGCAAATACACATTTTTGGAAAATTTTAAATATTAGTAGAGTTATGGTCAATAGAAAAATCTCCATTTTTGCCTGTTCCGCTTCGGTGATTTTGTCCAATTTCTTATTATATTTCTAATTTCTTAACCTATAATCAAACAAAATACAGACATTTTAAGACCCAAGGAATCCAAAAATGCAAATTAAAAAGTTGACAGAGAACTTCTTGATATGATTATAAAGGTTTCAATTTGTTACATGTATTTTTCGGAGGCCAAACTTTGGGGTAAACTTCTATTGACTTTACGTTAATCAGGGTTTAAAGTGTCGAAATTCTCTCTTTTTTTCGTTTATTTTAGAAGTATCTCGCATCCTTTCATATGGATCATTCTACAGGAGGCCGGCTTGACTGGTCCCAGGCTTAGGTGTATGTCAGCTTGACTGACCCCTTTGTTTGTTGTTAGAATTTAAATACTTCGCTTGAATGTTTAATATTTCCGTGCTTTTTATTGTTGCAACTGTTGGTTGTATTACCTAATAATCTTCATAATTTGCATAGAAATTGTCATTATTACTGCTCGCAGACTAATCTCGCAGACTAATTTGTTCCTTAGCAACCACATAACATTTTTAATAATTTTCTAAAGTGAACTGCTGTAAATTTTACTGATACTATGAGCTAATAAGTTGTACTGAAGAGGGTTTAATACCCGAAATTGCGATCTGCAACAGATGAATATCAATTGGACTTTGTCATGAACATGGAATTTCCACCCAACATTTTCTATTTCTGTTTGAACTACATGTACTTTAAAAGGTCGTCAATATTACTGCATTCAAATTTTTTTCACAAACTTTGGGGGCCTATAAAAAAATAAGTATATATATATATCAAAATTAAGAACTGAAATTCACATGTTTTATATTTATACCAATACTCTTTCATGTCAAATAAGAAATATGAATTAATTTTGATAACTACTATGATAAAAGCTAGATTTTTTGACTTGCAAATTTTGTACTTTTTTACACTCATTGTTCAAGATTTTTGTCTATGACATCACAATTTACATTATTGCTTGGTCATGACATCAGTCACATCACAATTGACATATTGTTTGTCATGACAATTGTTATGTAGCTCATGAATGAATTGAATACTGGTTATTGGTCTGTCTGCACTGTCTAAGTATATGTCACTGTCTGCACTGTCTTATTAGTACTACATTAGTTTTACAATAACACAATTGTTATGGATTCATCACAGCAATGCAACATTGGAAAAAAATGGAGGAATTGTGCCATAAAATTCACTTTGCTAGAGGCATTAGGTTTGTGGACATTAGTGGACTTGCAGAAACAGATGAACAACATGTTTATTATGAACATTGACATCTCTCTGCTTCAAGAACACTTGAACAGTGGGAAAAGTATTCTTCGTTGTTGCAAGATCTGTCGAGCTCGAGCATGTTAGGAATAATACATTACTAATAGGACAACCTAAAATTGAAATCACAGTTAAAAGAGTAACGAACTCTACAAGTTATCACTACCAGTATTCAATGCATTCATGAGCTACATAACAATTGTCATGACAAACAATATGTAAATTGTGATATCATCACCAAGCAATAATGTAAATTGTGATGTCACAGACAAAAATCTTGAACAGTCAGTGTAAAAAAGTGCAAAATTTGCAAGTTAGAAAATTTAGTTTTTATCATAGTAGTTATCAAAATTAATTCATATTTTTTATTTGACATGAAAAAGTATTGGTATAAGTATAAAACATGTGAATTTCAATTCTTAATTTTTATACCCATTTTTTTATAGGCCCCTAAAGTTTGGCCTCCGAAAAATGCATGTATGAAATTGAAACCTCTATAATCATATCAAGCATTTCTCTGGTGACTTTTTAATTTATATTTTTTGATTCCTTGGGTCTAAAAATGTCTGTCTAGCAATTTTAAGCCATGTATGATCGTAGGTTAAGAAATTAGAAATATGACAAGAAATTGGCCAAAATCACTGCAGCGGAACAGGCAAAAAGGGTGATTTTTCTAATGCCCATAACTCCACCAATGTTTAAAGTTTTTCAAATTTTTTTTTGCATTTTTCATATTTCTTTGACATCTTCAAGAATGCCAAATTTCAATAAAATCTATGACATGTGGTGTAATTTTTCCAAAAAATTTGTTCATTTGGCATGGAATTACCCAATTATGATTTGTAATACAGGATGAAAGCGAAAGTTCTGATGAGAGATTACCTGGTTCAGCCGTCCAACAATTAGCTACGGGTCTTGATGAGGTAAACGTTTTTTCCACTTAACATTTATCTTTCATGTACCGGTATGTAATGTTTAAAATAGACTACCTTGATTGTGCACTCATTACACTGGTCAACAATTTTTTTAAGACATGGGATGTGAGAGTCGTTTAGTATATTTCGAGGCCCCTGATTTCGAAATTGCACTTGTTGTTTTCGAATTGTTTTTAGTTTTTAAGATATCATACAATAGAATTATTTTGTTTGCAATTGCGAGTGCCCAATGCCCATAGACTAAACGTCATATTGTTAATGACATGAACATAACTGGAGGCTATCCCAGGCATAGCTATTTGTTACTTATCAACTTGATTACAACCTAACAAGCAGTGTACTGGCCTAGTAACACTCCAAAGATGGTATGAAATTAATCTGAGGATGCAGGATGAAGAATAGTGAACGTGCGTTTATTTGCTCGTTGATTTCAACAGTACCAGACTAATTAAGTACGGTAGCCTACTAGTTACCTACTGAATGCATAAATTATTTTGCTGAAGCTCATAGACATTAAACGAATACAGTAGAATTCGCCTATAACGGCTTCGTTTATAACGTCAATTCGCCTATTACGTCACATTTCGCTTGGTCCCGGCAGAATTTCCTATCTTTTACGTACATTGTAGTTCGGCTACAACAGCATCGCCTATAACGTCAATTCGCATGTAACAGCACCCTTTATTGGTCCCCAGACGTATTTTGTTCGTTTATAACGTCACTTTAAGCCATCACCTTCACCACGAACGATCAGTCTTTTAATCCAGTTAGCGCTGCTGCTTGCAAAATGTCTTCCCTTTACTTTGCTACGTCGTTCTCAGCAGGGACTTTAACTGAATTAACTTTTTTCTCGCGTGATAAACTATCACGTATAAAAAGCAGCTCTACAGCTGTGTCAAATCCGTGTCAAAACCGAAACAGCTCAAAATCAATGCCTTTTTTGCTAATAGACTTCTCTACTAGGCCTACTGTATGTCAGGGGTCCGCAAATACTTTTTGGTGCGACCCAAAAAGCAATTGTTCGAAGTCTTCGCGACCCAAACGTTTCGGAAGCATATAATTTTGCGCAAAACACTTTGCAAATTAATATCAATTCCAATACGGTCGTCCCCACTTATTAAGGCCACATCGGGACCGGACAATTTTGGCTGCGGGAGACAATTTTCTACCACTCCTATACCTTCAGTAATTCCGGAATGGACCAAATTGGGCTTAATAAGCGGGTGGACCTATTAACCGTGCACTTCGTCGTCGTGCAAGCCTCTGCGGCCGAGGGTCTACTTTATCCTTTTACCAGCCCAGACTCAAGATGTTCCCGGACTACACTGGAAGGCTACTAGAGAGCAGCCAGTATTTAGTTTCATCATCCATGACACGCAGACCTTCCACTCGTTAGGTGGCTTGAAGATGGTACAGTTATTGATGATGTGGTCTGCAGTTCCTCGGCACCACATTCACAGGAGGAGGAAGAGGCCAATTCTCCAATGGCGCATGGTTGACCGGAAAAGCCCGACGCCCGTACGAGGACGGTTGAGGCGCACCCATGCTTGTCTTTGTAGTGTCAGGCCGATGGGGCATGTGTCGGCGTTGGGGATGAACGAATGAAGTCCGGTGGTACTTGACTTCCTTTCAGAATTCCATTTATAGTCTGCCTAAGTAGCTGCAGAGATGAAGTTCATCTGCTGCGTTGATCAGAAGTTGAGTGGCTGGCACGAATGGTTGTCTTGACTTCACTCGACTGGAGTGCTGGTTTGGGGAAGCAGAGATCTTGTGGTGGAGAAGATGGTTAAGCTTTAGTGCCCGTCGGCCAAGAAACAGAGTGGCTTCTTCGCGACGAAGCTCAGAAGGTTGGATGCCAGCGAGAATGGCAAAATTATCCAATGGTGTGGGACGCAGGCATCCGGTAACTGTGCGCAGGGCGCTGTTTATGGCAGTGCCGATGTTACGTGTGCATTGCAGCACCAAACAGGTGCACAGTACTCTGCTGAAGAGTAAACAAGGACTAAGGCTGCTATACGCAAAGTGTCAGCCCTCGCCCCCCAGCTGTGGCCTGCCAGGCGCTTGAGTAGTGCAGCGTGGGATGTTATTTTCTTGCGCAGTGACACCAAATGGTGGCGGTATGTGTACGATCTGTCTAGTGCAGTGAAGAGCAACGTGGTCCAGGTGGACCACAAGTGGTCCACAGAGAATTTTCGGTGGTCCACAGATAAAATAATTCAAGACACACACACTTTGGGTAAAGTTATTTCCATATTGTTATGGTATTGTACCAATGCTAAGTTATTAGCAATTTAACTCCGTATTCACTGTGCTTCTGACATATCATTGGCCCCCGAACAATATTATAAATATGTGTTTACGATTTCTTGGGTAATCCCTATGTTTCGCCTTTGTTCACGATCAGCTGTTTTGCTATTTTTTTTCCGCGCTACTGAGATGAGCTGAAAGTGCTGAATAGTTACCAGTTAGCGGATAACATAACGATATTGGTAAAACTAACTGACTGAGTAATAGAGCAGCCGTTGAAGTATATTCAGTGTGCATTGCCTGAGTAAGGTTGCTAACCAGTGTGCTACCTGGCTTTTTTTAGGTTTTAAGTTGTTCTTAAAATGGCTCCTCCTGTTCATAAAAAAGCAAAAATAGTTATAAACAATTATAAATGTGATATACAAAAAAGGCTATGGTCCACAGAGATTTCAAAAAAAAATTTATGGTCCACAGTCACAAAAAGGTTGCTCATCACTGGTCTAGTGTCACCCCAAGATATTCTGGTTCGGGGCAGAAGGTGAGAGGTTTTCCATTGTTCTGAACATGTAGCTCACGATCAGCTTCCCGATTGTATAGGTGGAAAGCTGCCGCCAAAGTTTTGTTTTCGCTAAGTTTCAGTCGCCAGTTCTGGAGATAAGCTGAGAGAGTTTTCATGCCCTGGCTCAAGCTGTCTTCCAGGCTATATATATAACCGTGAGCTTAACTACTGTACTACAATCGAAAGTATAAATTTTCTTGTAGCCTACCAAATTGTACGAAACTCGGCACATCAAAGACTATATGATTGTATTTATTTTTGCCATACAAGTTATATTTATAGTAATTTTAAACCGTTTTGCGACCCACTGTGAATGGTCTCGCGACCCAAACTTGGGTCGCGACCCAGTATTTGCGGACCCCTGCTGTATGTAACGAGCTGTATTGCGCAAATTTCCTGTACCTTTCGCTGTAGGTTATTTTTTTTTAAACAATTTCTTTGTTCACTGTATTTTCTGCGTGTATTTTGTCAGTTTGGTGGTACACAGTCAGGGTTGAGAAAAACCCGTTTTTTTTTAAAAAAAGCCCAACCCGCCCGTTTTTTTTTAAAAAAAACCCGGGTTTTTTTGGGTTTTTTAAAAAAACCATGCAAAAAAGGTAGATTCATGCTTATTTCACCTCAAAACTGCTTTTTATCAATGAAGTGCTCAGACTGCTCACTCACAGTACATGCTGGCATAACTCAATAAAATAATACACTAGGGCTGTTCAGCTATGAGGCCTTCTTGCATAATGAGTTTTAGTGTACTGTAAAGTGGCATTACTTGATTTTTGTGTACTGTACAGAAATATCCACTGCGTTTTCACTTTATCCTTGGAAATTTACTTCAAAATCACATCTTTAAGTCCCAATTTGAAGTTTGTTTTAAGTGCCTTGTTGTGTTTTCGCTCATTTTTTCGATTTTCTAATAAAAATTGGACAAATATGATGCTTTGGGTTTTTTTTAGGTTTTTTTAAGTGGGTTTTTTAAAAAAAAACCACCCGGGTTTTTTTGGGTCGGGTAAAATACCGACAACCCTGTACACAGTAAACCTGACTGGATTACACACCTCTTTCTTTAATCAAAAGACAGTTGTGGAATAGTTTGCGGTAGTTTGTTTATAACGTCAATTCGGCTATAACGTCAGTTTTTGCAAATCCCCTAGAGGTGCCGTTATAGGCGAATTCTGCTGTACAAACAAAACAAAGCTAGGTATTGGTGAATAAACGCAACTCATTAGGATGATACTGGGCGACACACATTGTACGAAGGTCATTTAAAAGCTGGCATTATGTCATTGCCTGTCACTACAGGAGTACAGGTCACCATAGGCGCCGGGTTTTGAAAATTGCCGGTGAGGCAAACTTTCTAGTGGACTGATTGCTTACATTCAAAATGCTGATGTTTGTTTGTCAGCATTGATGTTTGTTTGCGTCTATCTGCCATTGTATATCACCAAGCTTTATAATGTAGGCTCAGGCCTCGAAATTCGCGGCGGACATCGCCGTCACAGCATGTGATGTCCGCGGGAAGTACCATCTAAATCGGTCATATTTGTCCGCTGAGAAATAACACAGGAACTAGCGATACAAATCGTCATTGCATAGCATGAACAATTGTTGCTATAATATATTTTCCAGCGCATTCTAGCGCTCATCTAGAAAATGTGAATACTGTATCCTTTAGCCATGGACTTCTAAATAGTAGAATCTAGACAGGACACAACTAATGAGTTGTGTACACTATGAGGCCTATAATGTCGAAACCGCAAAATGACAAAATTGCGCTAGGATCTTGACACGATTAAATTAAAATGAATTTCGGACTAGTTTTGTATTTAATGCAGAAATCTAGAGTTCGAATCTCATCCTAGTTACGTACCGTAACTTGAGCCGTGCCAAACTAACCTACTGTACTATACTAAGCTGAAATATTCTCCTTTTTAGTTAGAATATCATCATGATATTATAAACAACACTTTTCAATTATTTATTCTACCATGGCCATGAAGATACATACCTACATCAGCAAAAAATAATAATAATAATTAAAAAGCACACGCAAGCAAATGGCGAGTAACCATGCGAGTAACGCAATAAACAAAAATTCCAAGTGAAGAAATAACAAGAAGAGAAATGACTGATTTGGTAACGGATCTGTACAGAGAATAGAAATTAAACCAAAACACGTAAATCGCTACTGCGTTTTCGCTAGTAACAAAGCCAAATTAAAACAGAATTATTCAAAATTTAACAACTAGTAAGCTTGCGAATTTTTCTAGAAGATTTGTGGGCATCATCTTCACGTAAGTCACGCATAAAATTTTTGACCATACAATTGAAAAACCGGCTAGCCATGCCTTCCAAAATGTTATGGCCCTTGGCACACATGGTAGTAATTGACCAAGCTTCATTAGCCCAATTTTCATAAAATACAATGTTTATAATTTCTTTGAAAACATTGCGCTGGTTAGACCAAGTTAAAAACTGCTTTCGCAGCTCGTCATGCTGTGAAACCTCAGCAAATACACGCCAGCAGAGTGTTCCAATCTTAAAGGTTTCTAAGTTTGGCTTCCAAAGCCCACCACGATTTATGTCCTGAAAGAAATCGAGAGCGTTTGCAGGAATTCCTGCGTGTGGATGATTTTCACTTTTAACATCAGCAACTGTTGTCTCTTTACAAGATTCACACTTGTTCACTTTCGCAAGTGAACGGCAGCAATAGCCCGATACATAAAATATAACAGAAGCATTGTTTACATCGGGGCAAATAGTTAACTGCAGATCAGCTGCAATCGAATCTGCTTTTGCAATCACTTCTTGTGCAGCTCGATCTGACGTTACTGCCTTAGCAGCATTGTCAATGTCTTTAAGTGATACTTTCGAGTATTTAACAAGTGACAGTGCACGCAGTTTTCTGTCACTTTCGTACAACTGTCTCATAGATATGAAATAGTTCGCTCCACTGAGTTGCCGGAAATGGCCAAATCTTCCTTCAATGGTGTCGGATTGTATTTTACCGAGCAAGACGTAGTTGAATTGGCAATTGTTAAGCAAGTATTTGCTTAGTCCTACCATTGCTCGGTAAGATTGGCAGAGAGCCAAAAATGTATCTTTCGTCAAGCCAGGTAACTGCAACAATAACAAAAAAAAATTGGTATTTATGACTGACAATGTCAAGAAATCATTTCTTATCATGGCTATATAACAACGAATCAGTTACGGTAATGAAAAAAAAATTAGCAACTTTTATTGGAAATACACTTTTGACAGTAAATTTACAAACCCATACATACATTAAAAACCCATATACATTACCAACCCATATTGACTTTACCATATATACATCAAAGCTTTGATATAATTCAAGTGAGATCTTAACAAGATCAATAAACAAATACTAATAAAGCTTAATATTTCAGACACAGTTAAACATAGTTCTCTTTTAGGTTTAACACTTTTTCAATCTTTATTATTTTCAATGTACAGTTTATGTGTTACCACAGCAAAAAACATGCAGTGTACCATAGCTCCAAAGATTGGCTATGGACATGAAGCTTCCATTTTGAAACGGTAGTCGAAACATAGGCTAAGCACAAATTATTCACTCATTGTATATCAACACTTACCATCGAGTTTTTCCAAAAACCGGCATATTTTTCAAAATTCAGGAGAAATTGCAACTTCCAATCATCGGTAGATCTGATTGGGTGTCTTGTTATGTCCCGTTTATGTTTGCCAATGTTTGGTGTTCCAACATTTAAAATTGACCACAATTTAGCAAACAACTGTAGTGCCTTGGCAGTTTCAGTAAACCCATATGCTCTCAAAGCATTGATTGTTGATTCATGCAGCAAAGCCACATGGCAAGCTTGACATTTACTTTCTCAATAGAATTAGGCTTAAGCACAGTGTCTATTAGTTTGGGAGCCAGTTTTAAAGGTTTGTGGCACTCATTGGAGTACACAGCTTCCACATCAGAAAAGCGGGCAATAATGGTGTCAGGAACAAGTGGGAGCATGCTTGGCATTTTAAATATTTTCCGTGACAAAAAATTGTTATAGACATTCTTAATCACATGGGTAGGGTCAAAAAGTAGGAAAAGTTTTCCACCAGTGAACCTATTGTCAATGCACTCTTGCAAATCTCCACCACAAAGAAAGTCTTCGTAAAATTTCCGATTGGCAGCTGCATTGTCTACTGAAATGGCAATGACGTTAAAGCCAACTTCATGGAGCATACCCATGATTTTATCAAAGCATTGTTTCTGTACATTTGCTTTGAGATTTTTTACAGGAAATATTCCAAGCATGTCCTCAGTCCTCATGTTCTCAGTCGTTTTTTGCAAAGTACTGCATCTGCTCTCTTTCGTTTATGCTTTGTGTTTTGGTCAGCCGAATACAAGATGAAGTCTTCTTCTTTAAAGTGAAGCGAACATAATCTGGAGTAGTTTGTTGGACGAAAATCTTTTTTAGCAATGCGTTTTAACCAAACTTGAAGAAGCTGTTTGTTATCAAGAGGAAACGAGTGGAAAGTAACATTCGGATCCTTGTTTTCTCCTTTGTAACCTGCCCTGCAGTTAATTGCACTGCACTTGTTGACCATTGGGGTTATAAGCATCAAACAACAAAACAGAAAAGAACAAAAATAGCAATGTTGATATATACCTCAAAAATAGAAGACTGCAAAAATAATAAAGGTGATCATTGATGCAAATAGCCAAGTTTCTTCAACCACAAACATAGCTTGTGATTATGAGTGAATCAATAGGCTAATTCTAATAGATAAACTTATCGGGTCTAGTGCAGAGACGTCCGTAAGCAATAATTTCTATTCCCTGATCCTTTTCCTGCCCAATGCAATAGCCTAAAATGTAGGGGAAAGTTTTCTCCAAGAGGCAGTTCACTTTTTCCTTGCATTTTAGGCTGTTGAGTTGGGAAAGAAAGGGATTAGAAATTATTTCTTACGGACGTCTTTGCACTACTAGACCAAACTTATCAATGCAACCATGCGAAAAGTTGATTAAACAAGCTAGGCTACTTTACTGCTGGCAGAGATGGGCGTGATCTTGATCTTCAAGATCATCTTTTTTTTGGTGATCTTGATCTAAGATCACTTTTTTTTGTGTGATCTTGATCTTAAAAAACAATAAGATCAAGATCACTTTAAAATTGAAGTTTAGGCTACTTACTAGATAGAGGCATTTTTTTTAGAACTCATACTGTAGCCTACAAAGTAGTTAGTGGCAACTGCTAACATTAAGCCACTGTTAATACAATATGTGTCCAACAAAAGACGATTTAAAGATTTAAAGCAAATCAACAAGACCAAGACTTATTTAAGATCTGAGTATGGAGTGGTTTGTCTGACCGCAAACCTCTGAACGTTTTTAAAAGCAGACAACAGTATCAAGGTTGCCAGATGGGTAAATAGTGCAATAAACATTGACATAATGCAGTGAAACTTAAAACTACTTAGTAACACGAATAAAAACTCCCACATGAAGCAGACAAAAATTTGGTAAAAAATGATGCAGTTTAAAGTTTATTTATTATAAATAAAAAGTATAAAACTAATTGCAAATTTTACGACTTTTTCAGTACCGTACTACTGTAATTAACGTCGGCCTTGGGTGTGACGTTGCGGTTCTACGCAAACTACATCAGCAATTGATAGGCCTAATAGCAACAGTCACTAACTTATTACAATTCTTAGGCCAGTGATCGAGTAGTTAAAAGTAAAAGACTAGTTAGCAATAACAACTATATACCTTTACCCAGGTTGCTTATAGTAATTATTTTTTGCAACATCATTGATCAAAAACTTCATTTTTTTTCAAGTAAACAAAAAGTGATCTTGATCTTCAAGATCACCAATACTGGTGATCTTGCCCATCTCTGACTGCTGGCAATATTTCCATTGCTTCAACTGCTCAGTGTTGACTGTTGTTACTTCAAAGTTAACCTACTTACAGCTGCATTCCGGTCTATGCTTGTTGCATTAAATTTCAATAATATCAAGCGCTGAAAAGCAGGCTTTTTCACGGTTAACTGTCTTCAAACCGAACAACTGAGTCTTACAGTTACTTGTTCTGTCATTGTAACTAATCTAGCTGTTTTAATTCTAACTGTACAACAGGGTTGCCAACCTGACTTCACCAAAAAAAGCCAGACCTAGCCACAAAAAAAGCCAGAAGAAAATACCGTACCTGAAAAAGCCAAGAAAAAGCCAATTAGTATTCATTAAACATACACATATACAAAGTGCACAACCAAATAGTGTCCCACCAAACTTTGACTTCAGCGACAACGGAGAAACATAGTTAATGAAAAGACAAACAACTAGAAAATTTTCTAGTTTCGGCTTCAAAACGACATTCGGTCGGACACTACAACCAAATATAAGGTAGAAATTACTGCTCCGATTGACGCTGACTGAATTTAAATCGGGAAAGAAAAAATTAAGCCAAAAAACGCCAAAATTATGTTGGCTTTTTATTAATTTGACAAAAAAATTGATGAAACATGAAAAATAGCCCAACTTTTCTGGCTTTTTTTTATTTAAAAAAATATAAGCCTAGGGAGTTGAAAAACAGCCAGATTCTCAAAATCTGGCTTTAAAAAAGCGTTGCAAACACGCGCACTTAATTGTTTATTTTTGCAACGCGTTATTGCCGTATTTGATTGCACACACATCTGCACGAGGTTTTTCGCCGACTCGCTTTTTTCTCTTTTGTTTATAGAAGGTGACGAAAACGCCATTTAGCAATGCAGGCCTCATCTTGTACAGCGTTGCTCAAAATTACAGCTTCGTGTCCTGTCCAGATTCTACTATATAGAAGTCCATGCCTTAGCTTCCATTCAAGGAGGAAAACTTTCGATTTTTACGTTGCTTTAACGATTGATGACATTGAATCAGCGTAACAAAGGTGAATTCTTTGCTAAGAATCGATTGGAGTAGGCTACAGGTACTTCTACAGTACACTAATCACGCGCAATTTCGTTCACGTTTTACGTCACAATGTCTGGCTTTGATCTCCGAGTAATAATGATAAGGCAAGGTTGGTTACTAAATAAGATTATACGAGTAGGCTATTACAGCAAGATGCAACAAAATTTGTTAAGTTTTGGTATTACAGTAAGAAAGAAAAGACCAAGGAAAATTCACTTTTGCTTACATGACACGCAAAAATAAACTTAAAGAAAAAAGCCTGTGAAACTTTGCACAGCAGAAAATAGTAGCGTTGGTGTAGAAATTTTCCGACTCCTGCCCAGAGCATTGTGACGCAACAAGCCACACGACCTCGTTCGGTGGAAGTTAATCAGTTATGTGACGTATTGACCAGCTACACGGCGCTTTGACTCTTCAAGCGCAAGTCGTTGGTCTGATGAAAGCCTTTCAGAGTGACTACTGATTTTTTAAAAAGCCTTCTAAAACCGTAGTTATACAGTAGTTCTGAAATGGCGAAGAATAATCAAGATAAAGTGATTAAGCATGACGATCGACGGCTAAAGCTGGTGTGTCCGCCGTGAGACTTAATTTGTCCGCCAAGATAGCTGCTCAGACCGGACACGTTTGTCCGCCGTCAACAAAAACGAATTTCGAGGCCTGTAGGCTACTTCGAATTATATGCTGGTCACTTTGAACTTTAGCGCTTAATACGCGTAGATACTAAACTGAGCAAACAGCAAACCGCACCTCGTTATTGACACTCCCAAGAAAAAACAAAGCGGAAGAAATCAAGAAAAACGTTTTTCAATCATTGTTACTATGCTTCAACGGCACCATGCTGGCGT
This sequence comes from Aplidium turbinatum, assembly GCF_918807975.1. Lineage (NCBI taxonomy): Eukaryota > Metazoa > Chordata > Ascidiacea > Aplousobranchia > Polyclinidae > Aplidium > Aplidium turbinatum. Next base: position 25,525,117 of record NC_137475.1, on the reverse strand, counting down.
TTATCAGCTACCGTACTTCTGTTTCTTTTGTTATTTTAGGAGCAGCGCTCTTGTTGCAACAAGTAGAACTTTTAATTGAGATCGATTCGCAATGAAGGTCAAACTAACGCAAATCTGAACTTACAAACATTTGATTTAGGATTTTTTTTTAAAATAATTTGCGGGGGGCAGCCACCCCGAGCTAAATTCACGAGGGGGCGCCTCCCCTCCGCCCCCCCCCCCCCCAGGAGTCGGCACCTATGCAGGTCACCTTGGTTGAGAACCACTCATGTAGCTCATTAAATGCATTTGTTGAGGTGAATAAGATTGTTCTAACTTATGTGAAAGTATGTGTTTGTCTTAGTTTAGCGACTGCCTTTTTGAAATATCAAAAAAAAACTTTTTATGAACTTTCAGATTTCTAGCTTCAATGCAGTCCTCTACTCAGAGCTGTCCGAAAACATGGAGTATCATTCTTCACAGTAAGAACTTATAACTCACCACAGTAACAGTGCTGCAACATAAAATTTTGCTTCGACTTTATCCGAAAACAGACATTTTGTGCTGTTTACGCGAATGTGCAAGCTACCCTTGTTTAAAGTCCAAACAGTCGGCTTCGACAAGGTCTTGTAGCAAACATGGTGAGTTGGATAAATTTTTGGCAATTTTAGCTCTTCTATTTAACGTTGAGTCACGAGATTGTCTGCTACAACTTTTGGCAATATGTCGTCTGATAGTCTAGCAAACTTGAGTTGCGACTATGGCCACATACTTGTTTATGCTTCACAATAATACACAACAAATACAATTACAAGCGTAAAAAATGTTTGGAAAAATGAAGTCCACCAGGAAGTGAAAAAGTGCGCCTAGATAGGTAGCTCATTCGGTTAAGCAACTGACTGAGTGACTGTGAATCAAAGAAATAGCAAGATTGAGCAACCAATGTTCAACTCTTGGAGTGTATGCTCTCCATTTAGTGAAAAAATGAAAAGAAATCGAGTTTTGGCAGACATGGCATCATAGTTTGTTTCTGCAATGAAAACTCGTTTTTAAATAAAATATTGTTATCTTTATCTCTAGCATTGATTGTGAATTCGAAGTTGGTGCGGCACTGTTGCCTTCGTATCCACAATCATTGCCAGAGAGAACGACGTCGTACAGTTACGCTTCAAAGTGGTCGTTCTCATAACTAAACAAGGACCAAAAATCAACATTCAACAACCGTGCCGGGAGGGAGGAATTACGACACCTAATCTATCAATCAACTGCTTCGACAAGTTACAGTAATCTCTCCTGAAAACATACCGCTATCACGACAGCAGCCTCAAGCCAAAGAAAAGATCCTTATGAAACAATAGACTTTGACTCCAGCACCACTCGTCATTGCACACGACTAGCTCAGTGGTCGAGAGGTTTCTCCTTCGGGGCTCTAGTGCTGATAGATCTGAGATCGATTCTAGTTCAGATCAAATAGAAGACTTTAAAAGCGGTACCGATTGTGTTCTTTCTTGCATAACGCAGTGAGAATAAGTCGGGTAATAATATGATAACGTCATATGTAAACCTGATATGAAATTAACAATGAGCCCGTCACTAAAAGACCTTTCCTGTTGTAGAGCGACAATAAATAAAACCAAAACATTATTATTACTTGTCACTGCAAATGTCTAGCTAGCGACAAACCGCTACCACCACAGCGAACCCGCAGCGTCAGGCTAAAGCAAGTTCTTTGTACCTACACTTGTGCAATTTGAAATTTACATTTTTTGCGTTCTGTAAAAACACATAGAGGTTGAAATTGAGAAATCAATCATGAATGATTGTTTGTGAGTTTTGTAAAGGATTTTTCCAATTGAATAACCGACCTGACATAGACTCCCGTTCAAATTGTTTCTTTTTCCAAGGTTTTTGAACAAAGAGATGACTGAATACCTGCGTCTGAAGGCAAGCTTCCAGGACAGCGACAAGGCACATGAGGAGGCTGCATTGAAGCTAGCTCGCATTTCTAAGAAAAATAAAAGTGAACGAGTAGGTTTCTGGATCCTGGTTTGTTTACAGTCAATAGAACGTCGAAGATCAATCCAGGCGGTTACTCCTTGAAGTTGTAATATTATTGTTTTATTCATATAAAAATCGAAGGCATACAAAGTACTGTATGTTTATCGTTCAACAAGCGTTGCATTGCACAATAATATTATAGCCAAATGGCCGAATTAAAGGGAACACTTGTTTACGAAATTACGAGTGCGAACCAGAAATTATCACTAGGCAAAGCACTTTTGTTTTACAACAAAATATTTGATAATGTTTTTTATTTAAAGTTCCAACAGGTTCATCTTTCCTTATACTGTCGTGACCAAGCCAGGGCTGTGCAATGTGCATCGAATCTCTTTTCAGTCTTACTCTGGCACTGATGGCATATGTTGCACCCATGGCCGGTTACACTTTATTTGTAGTTTATTAAAGAGAAATGCAGAACTATTCAGAAATGTTATTTTGCCAATCGCCATGTATATATATTTTTCTGCAAACCTATTTGTTGTTTTTCCAGGGCTGGCAAGAAGCCACTGATCAACTGTACGCCACAAGAAAGGCCTTTCATAATGTGCGTCACGCATGTGCTTTGTTAGTTTACCTTATTTTGTACCAACACTTGATGCGATTTTTAACTTTTTTGATTGAAATTCATAAGAAAAATATGCATTTATTGTCTTGTTGTATAGCAATTATGCCTGTGCTTTCATTTACCGTACACCGAAATGGAGCAACCTTTTGAAAAGTTTGCTCAAAGAAAAGGTTGTTTATAAGACTCTGTTTATTTCTCTGTCTGATTTAACGTCTAGTAAGATTATTACATTTAAGTTGAGATATTCATTTTTTGTTAAAACTATTGCTACACATTTTAGAATAACTGACATGTTTCAGACCTCCATGTTGTACTGCTGCTGCTTGAACGACTTGCAAGCAAAGAAGAAAGTTGGGATACTGAAGCCGATCATTAGTTTTCTTCAATCCCAGGTTATTGTTTCACAATAAGTTTTAAACAATATGCTGTTTTGTAAGTCCACCCGAATGATTTACGCTGACGGGTTGGTCGATGATACACTTGCAGCACGACGACTGTCGTGATGGATTAGTTTGGTCTTCTTAAAATGAGTTAAAATAATGGAGTGTAGCTAATTTATCATTTTGCATAATTGACCCGTTCACGTCCAGCTGCTCATTTTGTTTAACATTTCTTATAATGCTGCCGATTCAATTGTTTAACATTTCAGATTCATGTAGCAATTACTCCATTGTGACTCATCGCAGTGATTCATAGTATCATATACTGTCATATGTTACTCTTTAGATTGGATTTTTTAAAATGGGCACAGAGCTTGGAAAAGGTGGTCTTGAAGAGAAACTCATAAAACTTTCCGAAGATTTTACGAAGTATGTTCAGGCTGAGTAACTTGAAATCACCCCCTGCTATTTTATACTTATTTCTTCCCCTTACAACAGGGGTGGGCAACCTTTTTGCATGCGCAGACCAAATGAAGTAGTGATGATGCGGAGGCAGGCCACAATGATACTCATTTAATAACACAACGGTAGACAAACTTTACTTCAAGTCTTTTAACTCATATTTTTTCAATATGAAACGTCTTCTCGTACGTATTGTGTTTTTAGCATCTTTGAGAGTCCTTTCAGCGTCCTTTGTTCCCTCACATTCACAGAGATATTTTGTAATCGTCTTGTAACTGCCCTTGGAAATTCTGATGGTTGAAAATATCTGATTTTTGGACAAACAATCTCTGCAACTGCCATCCAAGCATACCTTCATAAATTCTCCCTTCACAATCCACATATGTATTCTACTGTCACCATTGACATTGTGTAACTCGCTTGAATATTTCTTTCACCTTCAGTGCCAATCGTTGCAAAGAATAAAGGCTGTTGCTGCGAAGTTTTTGAGAGTCTACAAACGTTATCTTTTCTGATCTTTTGCCCACTCAGCACAACTCTATGACACACTTCTAATGCACACACATACACGCACAATAATTTTACAATATGGATTTATAATATACATAACACGTTTGTAGAACTAACCGCTACGTCCGTAGATCTATCTGTATGAGTGGTTGGCTTAAAAAGTGTTTTCGTAGCCTAGAAAACATGTTGGTACATATAAGAAATATAAACCATAAATTTCATCTGGCCGACCAGGAAAAAATACCAATTTTCAATGCAGTCATGGACCGGATACATGGAACGGCCGCACAAAAACTGCACGCTGGCCGGATTCGGCTCACGGGCCGCAGGTTGCCCACACCTGTCTTACAAGGTTCAGTTTGTTTGGTGTAAAGCTGTGTCGCCAATGTTCCGACTAAAGACTTTGAACTATTATTGGCTCATCTTCATTAACTTAAATTGTAAAGCCGTAATAATATTTAAATTATTATTATCGTGTCAGAAAGTTGTGAGTCTATTGGCTGTGTAACTATTTAATTATTCATACACAATACATAGAAGTGTGGGTAGGCGATGCATGGATTATTTCAAGTCGTGTTTTTAGGCTTTGTTTACATGAGAGGCAAAACAAAAAGGACCGCAATAAAATTTTAAAACGCCTTAAAAAATATTTTTTTCACATGGAATCTCATTGCTGCTGCTTTTCGTTTCGGACAAAAGGAATGATACCTCTGCGCATGAGTAATTTTTGCCCTTGTTTTCAATTATCCTTAAACCAGAGATTATTTAAAAAATTTAAATCATCTACTGTTTATGTTACTTTATTTAGAGACTGGAGTTGAGAGGTGGCAGCAGTTAGAAAAAGTTGTTTGCTTATTGCTATTTTGCCGCTATTGGTAGGTTCATTAGGTACGTTAATGCAACTACAACTGCGATGGTTACCGATTTTACCACAGTTCACAGCTTGATGTGCATGCCTTTTGCATCTCTCAAAAGAGTGCAGATGACTTTGGTGACAAGACTTTTGAATTTTTCATGCTCACTCGCAAGTGGCATTGCTTCACTTTAATGCAAGATGACAACCGCAGCTTTCCAGGTGCCATTCCGTGTCAATTCACACAGTCAAGAAAATCAACCTCTTCGATTTTTCTTAAAGTTTACACACCCTTTCACTATCCTATATGATGAACACCTGGGAAATTTGAGTGAAATTTATTGAGAAACACGAGAGTTATGAAGCATTTAGTTTGGGGGAGTCTGCCGAGGGGGCACTTTTTTTACTTTTGGCCATGTTTGAGGCCCTATTTCTGCTAAACTAAATTAGGTAAGAACCCAGATTTTTTACATGTGATAGTACTTCTGCCAAATATTGAAAAAAATAACATCGTTCACATTTTCACTCTAAAAGGTCAAAGGTTATAGACATCCAAAGTTGACCGTTTCCAGCTCTCGGCTAAAATTTACCAAAACTTTAAAACCTTGCCAAGACCCTATTTTTGATTGTTTTTGGCTGAAATTTAGTAGAAATGTTGTTTACAGGATTCTCTATGAACAGAAAAAATTTTAGTATAAAATATTAAAGGGTTTAAGAGGTATTTAATGTGAAACATGGGTCGAAATGAAAAAAAGAAAAAGTGGGGTCCTTTTAATACCCCGGTTACCCATGACCCCAGTGAAAATTTGCACTGAAATTTTTTTCACATATTTACTAAGATATGACAAGTCGACCATGCAAAATTGATCCATGGTTCTCAATGTTTTCTTATAGAAAGTATTCGTCAAAGTTTGGACAAAAACGCTAAAAATTAGAAATGAAAAATTCAAGGGGAGTAGGAGTGATCATTATTTCATCTTGTTATTGGCTATATAAGATGTTCTTGATGACAGTAGCAATATTATGTGCTTGACAAATGACAATTGTAGACCTATGATTAATTTTTGCAAGACGTTTTATGCATAAAGTTTAAGATATAAGTATCTTTATATATGTGTTTTGGTTACACTGTCCGATATCGTTTTGTTCGATCTTTTGGTATTAAATTTTATTGCATGAAGAAGAAGTATATTATATCAGAATGCCAAGTTAATGCAAGCTGTAGTACCTGATAAGCTGACATACACAGCAACCAAAGCTTTGTTCACAAATTCACTGAGATGTGACAAGTCTACCATGCAAAATTGATCCATGGTTCTCAGTGTTTTCTTACAGAAAGTATGCGTCAAAGTTTGGAGAAAAACGTTAAAAGTTACAAATGAAAAAAAAAAAAAAATGTAACAATATTGAACTATATATGATATACTAGAAAACATTTGAAGTGTATTTTTGATTGTGTTTAGATAAAAATTGTTCACAAAGCAATTGTTATACATTTGACAACTGTAATGTACCATGTGGACGTGGTCCTCATTGTCAGTGGACAAAATGGCAAATTTTGTCATAATCTTCATTGCTCAGTTTGTACTGTTGTCCAGAAGAACCATGGATACTCGGCACAGCAATTGAACAAATAATGTCATGAAATGGAATCCAGCATGTTTGTTGATGTCTGAGCCAGTTTAAACATTTGTTGCTTTTGTTAAGCATCATAAACTGAACATTGAAGTCTTGCTTTTCATAGATTTTTTCACTAATAATGCCAATGTACCAATCAGAATCATATCTGCAAGCTACACATTGGCCTATACTTGCATCATCTTCTTGGAGTTGTGATTGACCTCGTGCCACATCCACAAGGGTATGTGAAATATCATTTGACAGTCGACGCATTTCAAAGACTGAAATGATTGTGGAGTAAAACTATGATGTGATCTCGTGCCTGTTATTGTTTTACACAATGCATATCGCTTTTCCAATTCAAATTTTGTGTTGAGGTCTTGAATTTCAATTTAAGAAAGCCAAATATATTCAAACCCAGAAATGTGATCTTGCTCCCATTGGAAAAGATCTTGTGGTGTGAGAATTTGGTTGTTGGTTGCTGCGTGAAGACTTGCACGACTGCACGTGCAGCTAATCTTTTGGTGGTTTTACCAACTCCATCACATGGACTTTTGCCATGAGATGTAGCAAAGAAATGCCACTCAGCATCAATTCCAAAATCAATTCCAATTCCATCAATTCCAAAATCATCAATTCCACCATCGCTGAAATAAAGTATTTTTTTCACATTACCAAGTGATTTGATAATTGGAATTATTTGGTTAATGAATGCATGCTCTGTGCTTGTTGAATGTTCCAAGTGATCTGATATTGCAACCAAACTTTTTAATGTTAAAGCTCCATCTTTTTTGTAGTATATTACAAAAGGGTGAAGGGTTGCCGGAGTGTTGTCCCAATGGAACCCTTGCACGGCATCTTGGACAATAAATGAGTAGTTCTCAGCAAAATCAAGTAGTACTACGACTTCATCATCAGCTAAATTTTGTTTCAAGTAACTTGATTGTGATTTACTAATGAAGTGATGGGTCTTCAAAGCTGTAGGTACATTACAACTCAGCTCTTCGGAGTTGTAATGTTTAATTGTCGTTCTATCAGTATGAGCCCATTGCTTGTCCCTTATAGTATCATCAAGATCGTATTCGTTGCTGAATGTATCAAATAGCTCTTCAAACATTCTCTGCAAGAGCAATTATTGCACAAACTCATCATGCATTCTTTGTTAGAATTATAGAACACACCAATTTTCCGAATAGTCTGTGTATGTCAGCTTATCAGGTACTACAGCTTGCATTAACGTGGCATTCTGATGTTATATACTTCTTCTTCTTCTTCATGCAATTAAAGAAAATTTAATACCAAAAGATCGAACAAAACGATATCGGACAGTGTAACCAAAACTCATATATAAAGATAATAATGTCTTAAACTTTATGCATAAAACGTCTTGCAAAAATTATTCATAGGTCTACATTGTCATTTGTCAAGCACATAATATTGCTACTGTCATCAAGAACACTTTATATAGCCAATAGCAAGATGAAATAATGATCACCCCTACTCCCCTTGAATTTTTCATTTCTAATTTTTAGCGTTTTTGTCCAAACTTTGACGAATAGTTTCTATAAGAAAACATTGAGAACCATGGATCAATTTTGCATGGTAGACTTGTCATATCTTGTAGTGAATATGTGAAAAAAATTTTAGTGCAAATTCTCACTGGGGTCATGGGTAACCGGGGTATTAAAAGGACCCCACTTTTTCTTTTTTTCATTTCGACCCATGTTTCACATTAAATACCTCCCAACCCCTTTAATATTTTATACTAAAATTTTATCTGTTTATAGAGAATCCTATAAACAACATTTCTACTAAATTTCAGCCAAAACCAATCAAAAATAGGGTCTTGGCAAGGTTTTAAAGTTTTGGTAAATTTTAGCCGAGAGCTGGAAACGGTCAACTTTGGATGTCTATAACCTTTGACCTTTTAGAGTGACAATGTGAGCGATGTTGTTTTTTCAATATTTGGCAGAAGTATTATCACATGTAAAAAATTTGGGTTCTTACCTAATTTAGTTTAGCAGTAATACGGCCTCAAACATGGCCAAAAATAAAAAAATGTGCCCCCTCGGCAGACCCCCCCAAACTAAATGCTTCATAACTCTCGTGTTTCTCAATAAATTTCACTCAAATTTTTGCAGTTGTTCATTATATAGGATAGCGAAAGGGTGTGTAAACTTTAAGGAAAATCGAAGAGGTTGATTTTCTTGACTGTGTGAATTGACACGGAATGGCCCAGCTGTGACTGTTGAAATGGACTATCATAGAACCTCTATTTAATAGAACTCAAAATGTTGTGTTCAAAACTCGCCTGAAATCTTTACTGAACATTGTCATTAAACAAATTGCTTTCTCATCGCTGCCATGTACGCTGTACACTGTACAGTGCCTAGGACAGTGTTTCTCAAACTGTGTGTCGTGACTTTTTATAACTTCAGCAAAAAGTATATTCATATTACAAATTACTATACAAACATGCAAGTACGCGAGACGAGTGCGCATTGTCCATTTGATTACTGATATTATTATTGTATTTAGCTTGGCAAATGTAGGGGAGGGTGTTTGTCATGTCATAATTGTTTCCACAAGCTATCAGAAAATTAGAGCAGCATTTAAATTACGATTAATAGACGAAAAGTCAACGTTTTGAAACACTAAAGCCTCAAAAGAAATCTTTGATTCAATTCTCGCTGTTATTCAATCGGCATCAGTGCTCTTCAACAGGGGCTCCATGGAATATGCGCTGGGGTTCCTTGAGGGTTATTTTTTTTCAGGGGAATTGATTTCTTATTTTAGTATATTAATTATTGATGTGTGATTAATTTTTAGATTACCATGCCCATGCGGCATTCACACTCTTAAGTACACCAGTTAGCAAAGTTAAACAAGCCGTTGAATGCAGTTAACAGCTGAAAAAGAAACATTGACAATGGTCACTTGTATAACAAAAGATTTGATTTTCGTACAATTTGTGATTATTAAATTTTTGTTTGTGGAGGTGTCGTGAAAAACGCGAAAGTAATCAGGGGTTCCGTTAAAGAGCGCTGATCATGCACACTTTGTTAGGGCTGCAGCTGGCTTTTTAAAACAACTTCTTATAGTTTGCTGTTAGTCTATTTAAAAGGGTAATTAATCTATTCGGAAAAAGGTCAAAATAGAGCAGCACATTGATGAACAAAAAGACTCGTTTTTTCAAGTCTTATTTATGTTTTTGTTTTCATATTTACCTTATAGAAGTCAATTGAAAAGGTGGCCAATGAAGTCTGCTGCACTGAATAACCTTTTTATCTCTTAACCTTGATAAGTATAACCTGTCAAATTTCAGCATCCTGAATGGGCTTCTCTGATTAACTTTTTGGTTTTAAAGAATTGAAAAGGAAGTGACTGAGAATCGCGATCTTTCTGTGGAACGCATGGACAGGTTGGATGCTGAGAGCACAAGAGCATACATTCCTGATCCACCAGCTTCTATGGATTTTCCTGATCTTCCTGTAGATATTGGAAAAACGCAAATTAGCGGCTACCTGTTCTCAAGGAAGTATGCATTCTATTAAGTATTTTTAGTAGTACATTGTTTTCATGTTGACAACTGCTGGAAAAAAATGTGATGCCGACCAAATGTACCATTGTTAAACAACATCAGAGATCACACGCGCCGACTTCCGGGGGGCGGCGCCCCCCGTAAATTTATGGTTGAGGGGCAACAAAAATGGTGATTACAAGTGGTGTTTTAAAGATAAAACACTTTGCGAAAGAGATTTAGATAATTTAAACGGACTTAAAGAATGCCGAAAGCAAGAAAAGCCTACGTTGCTCTTGCCCGCGAAACAGCAGCTGATCGCATGGCTTTCTCATACGGTATGGAAATTTCAAAGTAGATGGTAGAGTAACTTACGCTGCTGGAATAGTCACGTAACTATTCACGGCAATATTCAGTAAATCAGCTAAATTAGACGCGCTATTTTCAACGAGGTCTTCCAGTTGTGAGACAATTATGATTCAACAGAACGCATTGTTTTCTTCGTTATGTGTTTAGAATTAAATCGAAAACCGATAAAAGAAAAGGTGTTTAATGGTCTTGGTCGCAGATATTGCCTGCATTAACGGCGTCTCTTACCGCTATTATCACCTAGCTAATCTGACATCATTGTTTTATGCGGCCGCTAAGGTTTGACATCGACTTTAACGATCATGGAATGTTACGTAATAATAAGAACGATTATATCCTACACGCAAAAATAAAAAAATGATCTCTTAAAACAGCTCTTTCTGTTTTGTCTTGTGAGCTTTGCATATTGCTCAACAAGTGCATAAAGTTTAGAATTGACAAGAAATCATTGAATTTGAAAATTAAGTTTGAAATACTGCAAATAAACGTATTCAAAACTTTTACTTAGGCCGACGCGATTTCACACTCCGTAATCTACGTCGACAATCATTTTTAGTGCGTTCATTTTAAAAACTGCCGAGCTGGAGACAACAACACGTAGTTGAACTTGCCTTTTTGAGGTGAAAATCACTTGCGAACATCTCGACCTTTACTCGAGTATATAGCCTACTGTATTCAATAAAAGATTACAAAGACTTTCGATAAAAAAACAGAAGAGAAAACACTTCGCCGTTGACAACGCTTTGAAAGTAAGTAATTAGCGAAACGAGGTTAATAAATCTGATACGGTAGCGGGTTTTCACTCTGCTTGAAATCATGATTTTTTACGTTTTATTTCGATAACTTCACTGTCTTGATCGTTGTTATTCAAAAGGGAACGAAAAAGGAAACGAATCGAAAAGGAAACGAATCGTCTTGTTTTCCAACTGTTCCAATTATGAGCTAACAATATCAAAATTTTTACGACCAGGCGTACTGCATGCGTAAAACTAATCGTTTCAAGCAGCGGTTCTAATAAATTCGGTTTGCGACCTATTTGTCAATATAAACAAGACACTAAACTTAATCAAAGACTATTTTAATTGAGTAAAATAGCGTTACGGTTATGACGTCATCACCTTTCTCGCCCCCCAAGGTTTTTGAAAAGTCGGCGCCTATGCGTACTGCATGCGTAAAACTAATCGTTTCAAGCAGCGGTTCTAATAAATTCGGTTTGCAACCTCGGTGCCAATATAGCCTAAACAAGACAGCAAGCTTGATCAAAGACTATTTTAATTGAGTAAAATAGCGTTTATGGTTATGACGTCATCACCTTTCTCGCCCCCCAAGGTTTTTTGAAAAGTCGGCGCCTATGTCAGAGATTGTATGAATATCAAAGTGGATTTGGGAGAGTCATAGGTAGTGCTTTTAACTTGTACCATTGAGAAACGGTGACCATTCCAGGTCTGTTGCAACCAAAAAAATATGGGGGTCACAGGACCCCTCCTATCGGCACCTTCTCACCACCAAATTTGGTTTAGTTAAATTGCTTCGACTTAAAAAGTAAACAAAATAACCACATAGTGTTTGATGCTAAATTTATTTCACTGCTATAATTACTTCAAATATGCAAAGAAAATAATGTTTCAAATTATTATTTACATATTTTATAGACAAACGATGTAAAAAAGCTATAGAAAACAAGGATAAATAACGAAATTGTAACCTTGCCATACCAAAATAATAAACTAAGATGACTGCAAAGTGCATTAACAACTGAGTACGTGAATTTTTTTTTAACTTGCACAATTGAGCATGTTACATTTTTTTTATTTCATCTATTGAAGTGTATTTTACACGTTTTTCTGTGTACAACTTGATGATGATAGTCTGTAGCCAACTTTTTTCCTCGCTAAGAACAGTCGTTACTAACAAGATTTTAGTTATGTATGTTTGTTTTGTGGATTTAGAAAATCTTTTTTCCGGGTTTTAAGAAAAGTGATAGAGTGGGCAGTAAAGAAAAGAGATCGCCCATACCAGAAGTGCTTGTAAGAGCTAGTGGTGATGTCGATGGATTAGGGTGCACGAATGAAAGTGAGAGTAGGATCAGATTCTTCAGACTTTTGTGAAATCCAAGCCGGAGTGTACCAAGGATAAGAACTGTGATCTTTCATATTTTCTATAGTTAGTGATGTTTTGACTGAAGGAGTATAGGATAGCATACTGAGTGAAATTTTATATGCAGATGATCTTGCCTTGACAAGTGTAGAATGAAGGGACTGGAAACAAGTGTAGGAAATAGAAGGAAGCATACGGGATCGAGGATATGGAAGTAATTCTTGAAAAACCACCCAAAAGCGATAGAAAGGGGAGCACAAGAAACAGACGGCGACGCAGGATAGCTACATGTCAATTTTATCTGAGCAAACATTAATAGTTTAAAAATAAATTTAATTCGCTTTTTAGTTTTAAGATCTCAGTGGTTAGGTCTAAACCCCACTCATCTAAAGCTTCGATAATTTCAACTATAAAAGCAACGATATTGTGGAATAAAATACAACATTCTCTAAATAAACAGAAGGCGTCGTTGGATTTAGAATTTTGTAATAGTTGAGGATTCTAATATATTCTAAGTTTGCATACAGACGGTGACGTAGGATACATGTCGATTTTATGTGAGCAAACATTTCAATTTAATAGTTCAAACATTTTGCGCTAAATTTCATTTAAATTTATTTTTCTTTGTCGGAATGCAAAAGAAACGATATTGTGGAATAAAATACAAAATACAATTCAAAACTGTAGCCGAATAGGAAACTAGCCGAAACGGGCCATTCCGCAAGAAACACTTGTTCAGAAAACATGTGATAAAACAGTGATGTGGAGTGCAAAAAGTGGACACATGGAAGATGTAAGAAGAGTTACAACAAGATTGACAAGTATTTTGTTAGTGGGAATGTAATATAGAACTTGATTTAGTAGAGATTCACGATTAAGGTTTCTGCCATTTTCTCAGAAATGCTTGATATTTGTAGGCGGATGGGAAGAGGAAACTGGACATCCAAAAACAACATGAAAAACAGGTGAAAAATGAGGCAGTCAAGATAGGCCAAAGGTAGTATGCGACGTAAAAGGATTGAAAATAATCCCTGCAAGGAAAGGACCAGCACCACCAAGGAATGTAAACATTTAGTAAAAACAAAAAAGAAATATAGAATTAAATTAACAATATATAGATAAAACAAGAAAAACTAAAATTTTTATTATTGTTTGTATCTGTTTTGAGCGAAGAATAAATTTGACTATTAACTATCAGTCTATCAATATACACAGAAAGACTTGAAAAATACTTTTCAGGTAATTAAAAAAAGCAAATGTGACATGTCTCATTGCTCAAGTTAAAAAAATTCACGTACTTTGTTGTTAATGCACTTTGCAGTTATCTTCGCTTATTATTTTAGTATGGCTAAGTTTCAATTTTGTTATTTGCCCCTGCTTTCTATAGCTTTCCTCATACCGTTTATCTATAAAGTATGTAAAAAAAATGAAACATTATTATCTTTGTATATTTAAACTAAATCTAGTAGTTGCAATAAATTCAGTACCAAACGTTATGTGGTTATTATAATATCCATGAAGAATCTATCTAAGTACAAAAAAAATCAGGCGATTTTGAGCAATGATCAAAGTTACCCCGGGTATCAAAGTAGCCCTGGTTGACGGTGCTAAACATTATGTGGTTATGATGTTTAGCTGTTACGTTTTAGCGATTTTACTTAAACAAATTTAGGGGGTGAGAAGGTAGTGGTAAGAGAAGCCTAGTGATTTCTATATATGTTTTTGGTTGAATCTGACCTGAAATGGTCAACATTTCTCAATCGCACAAGTTGAAATTCCAAAATAAGAGGAAAATGATGCACCGTAAGCTAGGGCTGTTTTAAACAAACCCTTTTTTGCCAAAACAAATTTTTCACAAAGAAAATTTGTCAAGACAATTAATGTTTGTCTTTTGTTTCATTTCAAATGGAAAATGAAACAAAATGGCTTGCAATTCGAGGTATGTTTTGTAACAAAACTAATCAAGAAGGCTTAAATACTGCAACATAACCTAAGAAAATAACATGGCCTTTTCATGTCTTGCAGTCGAAGCGGACTTCTCACTCAATGGCACCGGACCTATTTCTTTACACAGGGTGGCAATCTGATGCAGCAGTCCAAGAAGGAAGTGGCTGGCCGACTGTTCATGGACCTTGACGGATGCTCTGCCGGCAATGTTGATGTGGATGATCGTCGTAATGTGTTCCAGGTTCGCTTAGTCACTTAGTCAGTTTATATTATTTGCTGGGTTTATTATTTTTTGTACCGTATTAGATATGTTATATGAGAAGTGTATGGTTCTTTATCAATCACATCACCTATTGCACTGCATGATAAATTGGTGATGTACGATTTTCAGAAATGTAAAACAATTAATTTTTTAAATCATGAAAGGTATATACTGCGCCGTACCATGCATGGTAAGCTGTTAACTTTTCTTATCTAAGGATTTTGGTTACCTATTTATGTTGTATGGCTTCCAGACATCCAAAACTATTTTTCAATTTTTATGATTGGTGGGTCCCCCACCAACTTTAATTTTTGGGGGATAGATGCACCCCATAAACAGTTGAAATTTATTGTTTTGGCTGCCGGGAAGAAGCATATGTTAAACTATGCTTGGTCGCCTGAAAAATAAAGGAGTTTAGAGGCCTGAAATCCTTACATCAGCGGTTCTTAAACTGGGGGGCGCGAAAGGTTCACAAGGGGGGCGCGAGTGATGTCAAACTATGTGACTAAACGCATGTGACTAAACGTCGCGTAATGAAATTTTGGAGTCGTAATGAAATAGTTTAATTTAGTCTAGTGCCGGTAGGTTGTAGTCTTGCCATGATGTCAATTGACCGCAACCGTCGGTATGAAATGTCGAACGATAAAATATAACCAATCGTAACAATTGATGCATTGTTACGCTATCATTGCTGTAACGTGCTGACCCAAAGTAACCTTACCGCTCGTAGTATGATTTCAAAGTAGCTTAGCAACTAGTTTCTGAAGGAACCTAGACTAAGTTTGCTGCTCTTGCAGGGCAGAAATACTAACCGGATTAATAACTATGATTCCATTCGAGCATTTGTGGCAAAGCTGGGGTTGTGGCACCGCCGAATACAAATAGGAGATGCAGCTTCATTTCCCAACCTAGATACTGCACTTGACAAAAAGCAACTTGAACTGGAAGGTGAGCTTAAGGCTGAAGTGGAGGCTCACCTTCAGCTTTTGAAACAAGAATTCGAATGCTATTTCCCAGATTTGGGTGACACCGACCTTCCAGAATGGAAGATGACAAGAAATCCTCTTCGTGTTAACGAGGACATTCTTCCCGACGGTTTGCAAGAGGAATTCTTGGAAATAAAGTGTAACTAAGACGATTATGAAGCAATGCCACTAACTGATTTTTGGGTTAAATATTTTGCACGTATACAAGGGAGTGGGTAGCGTGGCGATACGCACACTTCTTCCGTTTTCGTCCACTTATCTGCGAAAGTGGCTTTTCTACACTTTTGAACATAAAAACAAAACATCGAAACAAACTTATTGATTGTGAAGCCGATCTGAGGTGTGCATTATCAGCTACAAAGCCTCGAATTAAACTTTTGGTTTCCGAAAACCAATTACATCCCTCACATTGATGAAAGCTAAATATAAATTCCTGTAGTCATTACACTTTAATGTTTGCTAATTTGTAGTTTGGTGGGGCGCAAGTTTGGATGGCACGTCAAAGGGGGGCGCGGCTCAAAAAGTTTAAGAACCCCTGCTTTACATGGTCTAAAATTCCAAAAAAATGCAACTTTTTATACTGCTTTTGTCAAACTTTGGGGCATGGTATGGCTCACTGGTAGACCATAGCGAGTTTGTACTTAAGCCGCACACAATCCAGACATGGATAAAAAATGTTCTAAAAGACAGCGACATTTAGCACTAGTTAGTTAATTTTGATCGTACCCAGGCTTACGCCTGGTCATGTACCGTACGTTTAAAATATCTGTATTGTTAGTGGACCGATGCAACTAAAACAGCAATTACCTGAACAAACAACATCACAGTGTAGTTTTTAGGTGTGCATTATGTTGAACATAGCACAGAGTTACCTGCAAATGTTTTTTATTAATTTACGTACGTCAAGCAACACAGCAAAATGGCAATGCAATATGACTATAACTAAGTAGATATAGCATTAATGCAACACAAATAACAAGGTGTACCGGCGAGACAATGGCAAAAATGAACGCATTCTTGGCTAAAAAATTGTGCTTGTACGGCTTCAATTAATCTTTCAATGTTCGATTGCACAGTAAGCCAGTGCTGATGTGCCAAAGATATTGGTTATATTTTAATAGACATACCAGTGTGAGACCAATTCAATAGTATTTCATTATTCCCTATAATTTAATGCAGATTAGCACTGAATGTAACAACAGTTTAGTTTTAGAAACGTTTGCTGAACATGAGCTCCATTTCGACATTTTGACTTCTTTATTTAATGATTAGATGAACCCACATCGACAGTCGCACTGCCGATTAATTAGGAAATTTGGAATGTTCAAGTAACAGTGAAAAATGGTAGACGGACAAAGTATTTACTAAACTGGAAATAAAATCAGCTAACGGCGAACCGCTGAACGACTAAAATTGCATGAAGCTGTTCACCAGGCATTTAGTTAAATAACATGATGCGTTCTACTGGTGCAAATTAAGCTAAACTATCACACGATGTATAAAGTGACAATCTGCTTTTATTCCGACGTTTCGTCAGTCAGACACGACTGACTTCTTCAGGATTTGCCTGTAGGATTTGTGGGCTCAAACCACCAAGTTGAAAGTAGTATTTTGTAAGTTATGAAAGAGAGAAGCTTTACTTCGTTCCTTGTGTTAATGGTACTACTACAATCAACATGAAAAACATAGCACCATAATTATTTAAATTTGACAACTAACTTGAAGTAGTGAATTTCCATAACAGTCTGCAAGTCTTCTGCTTTTTGAACGCACTACTGTACACTTATTCTATGGAACATAAGATTCTCCAACATTTATTAACACAGTTATTTGCATAAACCTGATTTTGGAAGTAAGCTATTTTGTTTGAGTTTGGGAAACTTATGTGAAGGCTGACCTCAATCTGCTTCCTTCAGGTAATATCTGCCGATGGAAAGCACGCATCGATGCTGCAGGGAGAGAGCAAGCAACAGTGCCAAGAGTGGATATCGACTATCAGGAATATATCAGCGGGCCTCTATTTGGAGGACGATCCTCGAGAGGCCATCCAACAGGCCAGGAAATCTTCGCAGGTGGAAAACACTGCATCCGACCCACCACCGGAGATCAGTATGTTTTATTAGTTGATTTTGCGTTTGGTAATGTTTACTGTGGTCACTGTTTATGTTTTACAATTGATACTTTGTTTTCATTTCAGCTTGAAAGTTTATCCCTTAGCTGTAACAATGGCGAACTCAACGTAGATTTTCTGTATCTCGTTTTTTGATGTATAGGAAAAACCATGTCAAGTTACGTCATGCTTCCTATTCATCAGTTTTAAATAGTTTTAAGGCTGGATATACCAACAGCAGATCGTTTTAGTAATCTATTAGGTTTATCGTGTAAATAGTTCATCTGAGTTAGCGTGAAGTTTCCCATGCGCCAACTGACGAGTTACAGTTTCATTTAGTAAAAACAGATTAGAGAGCATTCCAATTACAAACAAAAAGAATGGTTTTAGCGTGAAGCAAGTTGCCATCTGAAATTTAAAAAAAATGTTTTTGTGATACATGATGCATTTAGTGAACGAAATAACTGCTTGTCATATTATTTTTACAACAGCAGAATGCTGGAGTGATACAAAAAAAACTAACATTCAAAAATCAATCGAGATATTATCTCAAATAATTGTTTTGATATAAAAACATCATACAAAACTTTTTGAGTAAAAAATAGTATTTAAAGGTGGCGTGGAGTAACAATGTGGTGACAATTTTCCTGGACCTACCATTGATGCTTGCTTTATTCCATTCCAAATCGGCTAACTATCATATTATATGTTCTTCCTCTATTACAGACATATTTATGAAAAATACAAGGGCTGTTGCGTTGGGCGAAAAATATCCGACTCCTCGGTTTATAACTGGTCAACTCCGACTTCAGTGTTGCCAGATTTTTTAAATTTTTGTCCTTTTTATGTTTTTTTAATTTAATTTCACTGAAATTGTGATCGAAATTGAAACAGCAACTATCACAAAAACTAACAAGCACAAACATTTCTCATTTCTGGTAAAGTTTTAGAGCGGAGAACAAAAAACAGTATTTTGAAATAAGATTGCAAAAACAAAACTATTGTTCATCGTTTTGTATCAAGCCGGAGTCAGAGTCAGCCTTTTTTGATGACTCTGACTCTGGATACACCGAAATCTTTCTGATTACACCCCTGAAAAATGTTTTCCGACTGAGAAGTCCTTGATTGTTCATTGGGATGGAAAACTTCTAAAAGATATAGCCTTGTATGAGAATAACACATGAATCGATTACACCCCTGAAAAATGTTTTCTGATTTCTGATTAATGAATGATTTCTGATGAATGAATGATTTCTGATTACACCCCTGAAAAATGTTTTCCGACTGAGAAGTCCTTGATTGTTCATTGGGATGGAAAACTTCTAAAAGATATAGCCTTGTATGAGAATAACACATGAATCGATTACCCAACTTTCCAAGATTACCCAACAAACCCAAGATGTACGTATACGCCGCAAATTCTACGCCGTAGACTTGCGGCATAGACTTTTTGTTTACGCTAACGCTTACGGCCACATTTTTTTTGGAAAGTTGTTGCTTGAGGCTGCGCCGTAAAGTTTTTGCATTTTTTAGCGTATAGCGTCAACGTATACTTTTTAATGTCTTAGCTGTTGTTTGCATTTTTTTTATCAAACTGCGAAATGTTTTTTTGCTACAACACGCCGATACCTTCCAGCGCTGCAGTTGAAAGAATGTTTTCAATGGGCAAAGACATAGTGAAACCAAAACGCAGCAAAATGTCAGATGAACACTTTCAGATGCTTGTGTTTCTTCGTGGAAATTCAAAATAAAACTTGTTTGTTTCGAGTGGTTTATACCGTGTGAATGTTTGGCACCTAGCAAACAAAATGAGTTTACGTTAGTGTATGCGCTGACGCTGACAACTTTTTTTTACAAGTTACGTTGACGCATACGGCGTATGGTTTTTCAAACGTTTACGCTGACGGCGTCAATATTTTTTGTATGCGCGTACATCACTGCCAACTTTATATCAGACAGTGGAGTAGAGTCAGTAGATATAAATTGGCTACTTGGAGGCAATGGGAGGAGGCAATGGGACTAATGAAACTGCATGAAGCAGCTGGTCCATCAGAAGTGAGCGTAGAGATGATAAAAGCAAGTGGAGAGTTGGGAATTGAAGTAATGCTACAACTTAGCCAAAGGGTATTAGATGGAGAGGGAATGCCGGAGGAGTGGAAGCATAGTATTGTTGTTCCACTGTTCAAGAGAAAAGGGGATGTGAGAAGTTGCAGTGCATATAGAGGTGTAAAACTACTAGAGCATGGAATGAAAATTGTGGAGCGAATACTAGAAAAGAGGTTAAGAACATTGGTGAAATTAAATGATATGCAGTTTGGATTTATGCCAGGAAAAGGTACAGTGGATGCTCTGTTTATATTGAGAAGAATGCAGGAGGAATACCGAGAGAAGCAGAGAAAACTATATATGTGTTTCGTCGACTTAGAGAAGGCATTTGACAGAGTACCAAGGAAAGTGATGGAATGGGCAATGAGGAAAAGAGGTATACCGGAGGTATTAGTGAGAGCTGTGATGTCTATGTATGAGGATGCAAGAACAAAAGTGAGAGTTGGATCAAATTATTCAAACAAGTTTTCTGTGAAGGTTGGTGTACACCAGGGATCAGTTTTGTCACCTCTGATATTTGCTATTGTGGTTGACGTTGTAACTGAAGGAGTGAGGGAGGGCTTATTGAGTGAAATTTTGTATGCAGACGACCTGGTCTTGACAAGTAATAGTATGGAGGGAATGGAGAGAAAGTTTGAGAAATGGAAAGAAGCATTTGAAACCAAGGGTATGAAGGTGAATCTTGAAAAAACAAAAGTGATGGTGAGTGGAGCAGAAGGAACAGTTGTTGAGAGCAAAGTAGATTCCTGTGGAATATGTGGCAAGAGAGTGATGAGAAATTCAATGCAATGCAAGGAATGTGGAAAGTGGGTACATGCAAGATGTGCTAATGTCAAGAGAGCCGCAACAAGATTGGCGAAGTGTTTTGTTTGTGGGAAATGCAGTAAAGGAAGGAATGAAGTGGAAGGCCATGATGATGAGTTCTTCCATGGCATCGAAACAGTGACAGACTTCTGTTATCTGGGTGATCGGATAAATGAAAGTGGTGGATGTGAAGCAGCGGTGACAACAAGGGCAAGATTGGGCTGGGCAAAGTTCAGGGAATGTGGGGAAATGTTGCATGGCAGAAAATTTTCACTAAGGATGAAAGGAAAAGTATATCGGAGCTGTGTGCGGCCTGCAATGCTATATGGTAGCGAGACATGGGTATTGAGAGAGAGTGAACTGGCAATCCTGAGAAGAACGGAAAGGTCAATGGTGAGAGCAATGTGTGGGGTGAAAACGAGAAGGGAAAAAAGGACTGAAGAATTGTTGGATATGCTAGAGATGAGAGAGACCATAGACCAGTGTTTCCCAACCTGGGGGTAAATTACCCCCCGGGGGTAATTTGCCTATTTTTGGGGGGTAACGACACCCGATTTGGAAATAACTAAAGGTTGTAAACTTTATAAAAGTGAATGAATTGAACAGCCGTCTTTTCAAGGAACTGTGCAAGGAGATGAGAGAAAGATACGAAGCATTACTGTACCACACAGTACGATGGCTGTCTGGTGGAAAAGTGATAATCCGTCTGGTCGAACTTCGTGAGGCTGTCCATGGTCTTCTGATAGAAAAGAAGTCCGACTTGGTTGAATACTCTCCAACCAACAGTGGATTAAGAAAGGCAATCTTTTAATTCAAGGCACGAATGTAACTGTGATCGACACCAAAGTAGCCATAGCAGCATTTATCGCGAAGGTTAAATTGTAGAACAAGAGAGTTGGAAGAGGCACAGTGGCACTGTTTCAGACGCTTGGCATGTACCTCGAAGGCAATGGACTTGAGTTGACAGCAGCGTTGAAGGAGGACATAGCTGACCACTTAGGCCAGCCATTCAAGAAGATAGACAACTACTTTCCGAATTTGGACACGGCTAATCTCCAATGGTGCGCTGAGCCCTTCACATGTGATGAGAGCCAGTTGCATGATGACGACTTTCCGGCCAAAGAAGAATTTATCACTCTCCGAATGAACGAAGCGTTGAAAATTGATTTCAAGGGGAAAAGCTTGGAACCGTTCGGGATTGGCAGACTCCAGGACGAACCAACATCAGCGACACGGGCATTAAATATCCTGACATCTTTTCAACAACGTATCGCTCTGAACAAAGGTTTTCAACTGTCGTGGGAATGAAGACAAAGAAGCGCAATCGCCTGGATGTCGAAAGCGATGCAAGAATCGCCCTCAGTAAAACAAAGCCCAGGATAACAAAGCTGGCGGCTGACATCCAGGCTCAACCTTCACATTGAATGTTTACCATGCATTGTTATCTTGTATTCAGTATTGTATTGCATTTTGATTGTCATAGCTAGCCCTTTGTAATACATAGCAATAAACACCTTTGTTTTTGAAAATTGATTGTGGGGGTAATTGACTCACTTCAGGGTGGAGATTAGGGTAACAGCCAAAAAAAGGTTGGGAACCACTGCCATAGACCAACTGGCAAGGGCAAATGGAGTAAGATGGTATGGACATGTGATAAGGAGGGAGGAAGGAAGTTTTCTTAGAAAGGCACTAGATCTAAAGGTAGATGGGAAGAGGAAACGCGGTCGTCCAAGAAGAACGTGGAAACAACAAGTGAAGGATGAGTTTAAAAAAAACGTTGGACTGAAGGAGGAAGATGCAAGGGACAGGGTGAAATGGAGAAAAGGGATTAAGACAATTGCTGCGCGGAAACAATCGGCCACCCCCACTAGTGGGGAACAAACCGACGATGGATTATGATGATGATGATGAGGGCTAAAATTTTCTCAAGGCACTCGCAAACATAGGTTATGATTGAGCAGTTCAACAACTAAAAAGACAAAATTTCTTTTCAGCAACATGGTTCTGTTTTCTGCCATGCTAGACACAAGTAGTGATTACCTGACCAAGCCCCTAAAGAAGCCAGTGTTGTCTGATTGACGAAATGTTGGAATAAATGAGGATTATCATCTGAAACATATGATGGCAAGATCTAGAGAGACAGTGCCTGCCTTCTGTTTGCCTTGATGTTTTGGGTCAAGAGTCTGACCTGATCTACAGTGGACATTCCGCGTCGAAACCCAGCTTGCTCCTTTGGAAGAAGCGGGTCAATGATTGGGTTGATGCGAGCATAGATCATTTTTTCGAGGATTTTGAAAGGAACACAGAAGAGGGATATTGGGCGATAACTCCTTGGGTCCTCTGGTGGCTTGTGAGTTGTGAGACTTAGGGATCGCAACCACTAAAGCTCTTCTCCAGATTTTTGGAATTGTGAGGTGGTACAAGCAGAAAGAAAGGAATCCACAATATCCAGAACTTGAGGGCAGGGCCCGCGTGAAGTACAAGTTTAGGGCAGATCTTATCCCGCCCTGGAGACGTATGTGGTAACACTGGTATGGGAAAAATATGTCAATGTTTTAATGTAAAATTGAAAGTGTTGCAGTGATTTGAGATTCAGTGATCACACTTAGGCAATTTGGAATCTCAAAACTATTATTTCAAAAGGATATAAAGTAAATTTAGCTTAAAGTTGAAAAGCGAAGTTACATTAACCTCCAGTTTGCACGTTAGCAAGGCCTGTGAATGTAGATTGCTATGGTTTGGCAAACTCACAAAGCAATAACTGTAAATTTTATTGTTCAGAAAAGCCCTCACCTAGTGAGGCACCCCATCGGGTCCTTGAGAAGTCTCGCTCTTCCTCACTTGAACCTAAGTCTGAGACACACAAACCCTCTTCTATGTTCAGTCGCCTCAAGCAAGCTGCTACCAATTTCATAACTCCCGAAGAAAAACATACTAAGGAAGAAACATCCCAACACCCAGAGCCCAAAAAATTACAGCCAACAAAAGCTCCATCTCAAAATCCTCCTTCAGGTACAACGTCATCGCCTGCTCAGCCACTGATTAAAACATCATCTCAAGCTGCTGGAGAACTACTCCTTAACCCTGGCAACCAAGCAGATAATGGCAGTGGCGATACCAATCTGAACATGGTCCTAGATTCTACTGAGCCAATACTTTTTGATTTACCTTCTCCTGTTCCAGAGCAACATTCTACTCCACAGGTGGGAATGCTTGTTAGACATATTTCAACCAGCTCTAACTTTTTAAGATTTTTATCTTGCTTTTTCAATGGGTTTTACTTACAAGAATATAAGCATTGTCTCTGATATTATTCTATATTACGATACAAAGCAACCGCACAGTATTTTGACTGTTATCAATACGGATATTGGATATAGATGGTTTATTGAATCGGAGTAAAATTACAATATTACTTGACGTTTGCTGTCAACAATCTGTAAAGCACGAAAGAAATGCGAAGTGACCAGGTGAGGGTTTTCTGAAACTACATTGATCACCCATTTGCCTAGCATGAACTACAAGACATGATAACATTTAAATCAACAATTTTCACTAAAATTCATACGTTCATACAAATTTTTTGCCAAGTAAGCTTGTTGAATTCTGACATCAGCGTAGTAAAGTCTATGTTACTAATTGTTTTAGGTGCATTTTTGCATTGCGTCACTATAAAGTTTTTTCTTGTCACTTTCACCAGAACAAAGATGACTTGACTGCAAGTGAAAATGTCACGAGCCTGCAGGAGAGGCAGAACCCATTCTCGTCACCAGGTAGTGATGAGCTCGGATTTAAAGCGATGTTCATAGTTCGCTTCCTAGGCTGCAAGAAGGTTGGTAGTAGACCGATCAGTGCTTGTCATTTGATTCGCATTTGGAATTGGACATTGCATTTCGGTTAGCATCGTGATAAACGATAAAATTAACCACAGACGTCAACATATAACTGTTGGTGAGCTTCGGTAGAGAGCTTACGTTGTTGTCCTAAAAATATACAAAACTAAGCAGCACAAACAATAGGGTTTCACATTTCACTATCTTAAACTCTGTAGTGTTATCGGTAGTTTGTTTCATATGTTTTAAGCCTTGTTTGCTTAAGAAAAGTTCACATACGTTTTGTTTGCTACCGTTTTGTTTGTTGACGTAGTGTTATAATTTATAGGTTTTTCTACATACGATGTGGTGTTTTCGATTTTATTTGGATTCTCCAACCTGTTTTGTTTTAGTAATTTTGAAAAGTTGGACCTCGTTTCGTCTAAGAAAATTACTACACATAAGATACAAGTTCTCCTGCCATTATTGAGGTCCTGTTACTCTTGATTTATGCTCCTCTTTGATCTTAGATTCATCCAGGATCTGATCTGGATGCTTCGATTGCGGATACCATCTGGCAGGTGATGACTGCTCGTGCCTTCCATAAAATGTTCAAGATGAACGAGCTGCATCTGATAATATCCGACCATGACATACGACTAGTGGATCCCACTACTCAGGCGAGTAGCACATCAACAACACCGTCAACACTTCATAATGACGTCGTGTCATTTTAATATCAAACATTAATCGTGTTCCGCTCACCCTGTTGGAATCGTGATTCTTCCATGTCACTGAGAATATTTTCCTCTGTGCAATTATTTTTGTTGAAAGCATGAGTATTAACGTAAAAATCTTCAGAAAATTTTGTAAAAACGGAGAAAAATTACATGTTTTTTTCTCAATTTTAGTTGCGTCATTTGATCAGGTGCCCTCCCTTGATCCTTTACCGTTTGTAGCCTACGATCAATTTGAACAGCACCACTGGAAGAAATAAGATTGAAATAAACCCAGCCTCACAGGAGAACATTAGGAATAGCATAAATTTATGTGTATATAAGAAAAATGCCAAAACAACGAAACGAAAAGTAATTCATCTAGAAAACTGACCTATTGCTGCCAAGTTTTCGGCAAACCAGCCCGAAAGTTGCCTCAGACCGGTGTTGGACCGCGAACGGGCGGTAAAGAACCACTGCTCTAAATCATCGTTATCCCAATTCGGTTTTGTCCCTCCTAGTGGGGTTGGCCGATTCTTTCCTTGCAGTAATTGTCTTTCCCACTTTTCACCATCTCATTTTGTCCATCACATCTTCCTTCTTCTGACAAACCTTG
Organism: Aplidium turbinatum; assembly: GCF_918807975.1. NCBI lineage: Eukaryota > Metazoa > Chordata > Ascidiacea > Aplousobranchia > Polyclinidae > Aplidium > Aplidium turbinatum. Next base: position 25,499,342 of record NC_137475.1, on the reverse strand, counting down.
TATGTCTAATTTTTTTTTCTTTTCGGAGGTCCCTCGTGTCCTCTTACCATGATCTTCAAAGTCAATGCTTTTTGAAGAAAACTTATTTCCTCTTTAGTATATGACTATACCATCTTATACATTGCTCTGTCCGTTCTCAGAATTGTTAGTGTACTTTCCATGGATCATACATGTATTTTCCATGTAAATTTTCCTGTACCATACAGTATTCCTGGCCGCACACAACTCTGATAGACTTTTTGATTTAATTTTACAAAAATTTTCTTCCCTATAACATTTTCCATGTGCCATAATCTTTGCCCTATTTTTTTTCCCTTCACCATTGCTTACCTTCCACCGCTTCCATTTATCGGATCATCCAGATAACAGAAGTCAGTCGCTGTTTCAATGTCATGACCAAAAACCTTCATTGTGATCCTCAACTAAATCCTTCTCTTTATCACATTTACCACAAACAAAACACTTCGCCAATCTTGCTGCCACTCCCCTTGTATTGACACCCAATTTATTAAGTCATTGTATTGAATTTTTAATCACTCATTCATAAGGCTAGAGCTAGACGATAAGTAACGAAATGAGGAAAAGATTAGAGGCTGCTGAGATGTGGTTTCTCAGAAGAATGTTGAAGATCTTTTGGACTGAAAAGAAGAGCATTGACAAAGTCCTGGAATTGGCAAAAACAGGAAGGAGATTAATAACAACAGTTAGAAGGCGCCAGATGGAATTTATAGGGCATATTTACAGACATGGAGATTGGAGATTTGGAAAAGTTATTGATGTTGTTGACAATCTTGAGTTATTGATGTTGTTTGCAAAAACATCATGATTAAACTAATTGATTCGGCTAAGTATCTTGAAATTATTGTTGGCAACAAATATTTTGAAATCGTATTAACACGATTTTGTCTAAACTTTCACCATCTGTTGGTATACTTTCAAAGTTGAAACACTTTCTCACCCCAAAAGCATTACTAGAGTTTTATAACTTTATTAATTCATCCCCAACTCTTATACTGTCACTTGTCAATCCCTAATTGATAGAATAGGTGTCCTGTAAAACAAAGCAATAAAAGTAGTTGTGGGAATGGTCATTACACTTTTACGCTATCTAAATCCTTATACATTTGACATTGGACTTATGCCTTCTGTAGTAAAAGAAGCGAGGCAATGTAGGATATGTTGTGATCATTGCTTAGTAGCAATCTAACCAATAAGAATAATTTTTAATATGATTTTCATTTTTAAATTTGTTTACCTTAAAGGGATACTAAAGGAAAAACCTGGCTTGACGATTTTCCACGTTCTTTCTGTTTAACATGCTACCATAAAACGATTTTCAATAAAATTTTGCCCCATTGCGGTCTGACCACCATTGCGCGCGTGCTTTTGTCAGAGCTTTCAAAACGAGATTGGACTTCAGCAGCAAAGCGTGCGACTGTACAGTCTGCGTCACTGGAGACTAGCAATCAGCTGATCTCGCAATAATTGTTACTGCGAGCGATTTGACTGTAGGCTATGTATGTATGTACATCAAAACATCAGATGTGGTAACGTGGCTTTTGTTATTGCTGTCTTTTGTGACGTATTCTCGAGCAGTGTTTGCACTTTTGGTTATTTTAAAAAAAATGAAAATAAATGAAACATTGGACTTCGGGCCTTGCCAGTGTCATTGAAAACAATGTTTTTTCGGTAATTTTGCTTGAAATGTATTCTTGCATGGCCACCTAAAGACACGGCCTGATTTGTCACATTTTGCAGAAATTCCCAGATTTTTCTAACTTTGGGCGAACGTTTAAATAAATTTTTCTAAAAATTAGATTTTTACGCTTTCTTTATTCTTTTCCCCAGATGACACAATAGGTTTTAACATCCTCACATGTTGAAAAACAAAGAAAATTTTATTTTGTAGATTTTAGTCAGACTGTTAATTTTCAATAACAGTCTGATTTTGCGTTTTTCAACTTACTTTTTCTCATTTGCTACTGCTTCCCCAAAGCAACAAAAAAGTTTTTTGTCATTAGGAAATCGCAAAAAGTAAAATCATCTCAAAAAATGTCAGTCAACCACTAGCAGTAGCTGAAATCAAAATCTGCAAAATGTGACAAATCAGGCCGCATTTCCAGGTGGCCATGATTCTTGAATGTTCAGTTTACGCATTTTAATGCTTAATTCCCGTTTGAAATTTTCATTTAGTAGGCCTTTAAAGCAAGGATGTTCAAACTTTTTCCCAGGTGAGTCAGATTTGATAATGCGGAAGTAACCAAGGGTACCAATCTAAAGTAGCCAATCTTTGATAATCCTGTTTTGCACACGGCCACACAAAAACGTATCGCGAGCCGGACTTCGGACACCCCTGCCTTAATGAATCAGTGCTTCCAGGCAACTTGATCATTGTAGCCTGTGGAATGTAACGTCTTTTACCATGCTCATTGCAGTTGAACCGTGAGTCGTTTTCCGTGGCAGCAGTTCTACGAATCAAAACTCACATAGACAACCCGAGACTGCTTGGCTTTGTCGCACACCATAAGAACAGCAGCCAGCTTCTATGTTATACCTTCGAAAGCAACGCTGATGGCGATGACGTATGCTGTTCTATTAATACCGCCAGAGTCATGGAACAGAGCAAGGTAGGATTCACTTTTTGTGAGTATTTACAATGCTGTAGTTGCCCACTTAAGCAACTAAACCGCGCTCACGCATTAATAAAAATTCAGTGGTATTGACAACATCCCTTAAACTACCATCAGGCGATTTTAAATTGCAAATTCTTCAAGGTGGAACATGAAGAAGATAGGAAACAACGTGAGATGGAGATGAACCTTGAAGAGCAGAGCAAGATGATAATTGCATCCTCCTCCGTTCTTCTCCAGGAAGAAGATGCTGGAGCTCCACCAGCTACCTTGGATACTCTTATGACGGACAATCCTCCAGCCACTATGGATGGGGAAGTGGATAACGCAAATGTGACAGAGTAGTCACTGGTGTGGACACTGAAGATTAGTTTTCATGAAATAAACGAAACATTTCCTGTTAATTTGACAAGCACAGTGTTACATTGACTTCAACCATTGAAATGTTGTATCTTTTCCAAATGCAAACTTTCTTGTGTGGGTTTCTCGTACTCTTTAATAGCCTGCGCTTATGTAATGTACTATATATTCCATTAGTCACCACTACAGCCAACCTAGGCTATCAGTCACCTACATGCTAACGATGTAAGACCTCACCTATAATTTTATTTCCGTGTAGGCCTAAGAAACATGGTTATTGGTTATACTGTGCAATGTGCATAGTATATTGCATCTGTTCATATTTAATATGCATTGAAATACAACTCAACTTAGATCTATGGAAAAGGTTTGCTGTGCATTTGATCGGCTATGAATTACACAGTAGGCTATAGTATATATCTTCAGTATGTATTGTAAAACGTCTTAGATGTCTATTAATTTGTGTTAGAGGTGTAGTCCAGTCGTTGAAGCGAAAAAATGGGCCGAACCTTGACTTAATTGGTGTAAAGCTGAAATTTTGCACATTGGTTCTGTTCAGTGTGCATATTGACCAAAAAAAAATCTCCGTGAAAATCTTTTGGGGAAAAAATGTTATCCGCCTTTTTTGAAAATCCGCCATTTTTTTCTCAAATTGGCGGATAAACAAAATTTGAATATTTTTACGAAGTATCGACGGCTTCTTTAAAATGTGATATTATTATTGTCATAATTAATAAGCAAGTAGGTACTCAATAACAACTATATTTGGCTTTAAACGAAGTGACATTAACAAACTATTATATAATAGCCTACGCTAATGTATAATAGTTCCAAAAACGATAATTTTGTTCACTTACAGGCAGGTCAATATTTGACCCCAAAAAATTCCTACAAAAGGTTTTCCAACGGTTTTTTTTAGTAGTTATCATCAAGAATAATATATTAAAAATCTAGGAGAGTCAGAGTACCGGAAAGTTGTCATTTTCAAGATGGTCGCCAAAACAGTATAATGACAATAATTCACTTAATATTCATGCTAGAGCTGTAATTATGGGGTCCTATCCCTGGGTTTAAGGTGGTAAGGAATTCATTAAAACAAATCAAAATGAAATTAACTCATTAGTTTAATGGAAAGACTTATATGAAACAAAACCAATAGTGAAAGACTGGCAGTACAAGCATCGCAGACCACTTATTAAGTCATTTACATTCAGTTGCTTAGGCTAAGTCCTGGTCATCATCTTCGTCCAGTAATGACTGATTGTACGTATTGTCACAGGCAACAAGTTGCACTGTCCACATGCTGAGGTACAGAGTAGATTATTCTGCCTACAGCTACACCTGGCAGTGCTACAGGCAGTTGTGCAGTTGCAGTAGATAATCTATAAAAGGGAATCTGGGGCCGCATTCATGTCCGACTCTGTTACAAACTGACTGCCTTCCAGTTTCCAACCCCACCCGCAAGTTTCCATATCACACTCCTGTCCTAGCCTGACCATTATTTTATAGTAAACCCTTAGACCAGTGGTTTTCAACCTTTTTGGTGGAACGGAACCTAATGAAGGAAACCCTGAAGAAACCCAAAAGCTCAAGGAACCCCTGTTCAATAATTTAATTGCCTTATGTAAAAAACATCGTTTAATTAATAAAATTAAATTAAAATACTCGTGTACTCATATCCATACTTGTAAGGCTGTAAGCAGAATTTTATAAATATAAACAAAACAAACCTAATCAAGGGCGCGGGAAGTAGGGGTGCTCAAGGGGCTTCAGCCTCCCCTGGAATTTTGGATAATTGCTTCAGCCCCCCTAGAAAATTCTGATAATTTAAGGTACATAACATATTTTCAGAAAATTATTCGAGCAATAATTGCTACGATGAATCGAGTTCCTATTACGTGTGATCGCGCTCATCATTCGTAATAAAGAGTCGTTAATCACAGGGATACCTCGCAGTAGCGGTAGCCTACTAACAACCCTCCCTACTAATACGGCGTTCCATCGTTTATTGGACATCATTCTACAATATTCACTTACCTTACAGCATAGAACAGCAAGAGATCTGGTTGTTATAACGGAGTGCGGGCCAAACTTAAAGCATTATGCCCTGGATCATTATATATACATTCACTGCAGTAATCATGCTCTCGATTTGATTTTGCAAGACGTTGTAAAGGAGGTGAAGCTTATTGCCGATGCCTTAAACTTCGTTCAAGGTGCTGCAGTTGTAATTCGTGAATCGTCTAAACTTAAATCTTTATTCATTTCGTTTTTTGGTTCCGATGAAGTTGCATGCAATTTTCTGGGTTTGTGTCCTACTCGTTGGTGCGTTCATGCTTCTGCCCTCGCTCGTGTTGTCAAGTGCTACCCTACCCTGTTGCAATGTCTGACCGACATGACAGAAGATAGTGCAATGGAAGGAAACGCACGTGCAAAGATAGCCTATTCAGCTTGGTAAAATAAGCACACACGATGCGGCTTTATTTTACGATTAGCCTACCTGCTGAGGGGAAGTTTTTCAGCCTGCAGAAGCCGTCGCTAGACAACTCCAAAACAAGAAGATCTCCGCTTCAGCTTTGGATCCATCACCATTTTCCGCGAACGGATAAAAAATCTCAGAAAAGATGAATCCGTTTCCAAGCTTGTGGAAGCAGCGAACGTCCCAGCGTCTGCCAATAACCTAAAGACGCCAAAGGATCTCCGAGTGAGCAAAACTCCAGCAAAATTTTGAAACACAGAGGAATCGGATGCTTTGTCGTCTGCGGGAGAAGGAGCGTGGAAACGGCAATAAGGCCCACGTCGAAGCCTTTGATTTGGTTCAAGCTGAGCTTGATCGAAGATTCGACCAGGTGGATCTGCTTACATCAGCCAACAGAGAAAAGGCCCTTCTGGGCTGTGCAAACGGTGAGGAAGGATCTGATACTGAGATCAGCTTACCGGATGCCATCGGAAAAGTCGACACTGTCGATGTCAAAAAGCTCATGATACAGTTCACATAGAGAAAAACTTGAGCGAAAAGCAATCTTCGGAAGAGTGTGAAAACTCATTTCCACAAACTGTCGTTTTCACATCACTTTTTAATTTGTTCGTTTTCTTTTTAATTTCCTGAGCAGCTGCTTTGTTGTTGCCGTTCTTCGTTTCTTACAACTTACAATGTGTGTGTTTTGGCGTCGTTTTACACACAGGAGGGACCTATAAAAGTTGCTACCAGTTTTAAACATTCTCCTACATAAGGGGGGTCTGGGGGGCGAAGCCTTTGAATAAAAACTTAAACGTGTTTTAACCAAAGCGCTACTTGTGCCTGCTCCTGGGTCTTCACGTAAAGAACGGAATTGTTATGATTTTGCGATTCTCCTCTGAAAACGTTTAAAATTAAGATTTTGTGGCCGATTTATCAAGTTTATCAATCACCATTATGCGGGTTATTCTTTGATCAAGAAGGAACTGTTGTTCTGTAACAGGGACACGATTTTCCTGCGGGCAAGTACATTGCTGAAAATTGGAACACTTACAACAACCGATACCAAATAATTTTTGCTTTGCAAATTCTTTTATTTGCTCCAAATTTTTGCTGAAATTTAGGCCCACCTCTAGACTTTGACTTCAAAAGGATATTCATTTTATAATTGTAACTCTTTATCATAAAACATATGGGCAGTGAATAGGGACTCTATCCACTTTTAGGCCCACAATTCACAGGGGTGATTTTTGGACAGTGGGCTAAAATCGTCATAGTCATTTAAACTTCTGGAGGGCTACGCCCCCCAGACCCCCCATTGTGGTATTAGCTTCATTTTGATCACTCATTCAGCACAAAATTTTGTGCAGTGAAGACATGAGCTATTTACACGCAATGAATATAGTCATGGAATGCATGAGCAGTGGTTAACAGATACAGTAGGCTACACTTGCACAGTAGGCCTATAGCCTACCCTAACGAAAGAACACTAACAATTGCACAAGAAATAATGCACAACACAATAACACACCGTGTAAAAAAGCATCATACACAGTATTGTAGACAGGCCCCGATTTAGAGGGGGCAGGTGCCCCGGGCCCCCCTACGTGGAAAATGTGTGATTTTGTGTTATTTCTTCTTCCTTTCAGCCTTTGAAGTTTCTGCAAAATGCTGTGTATTGCTGGATTGATGCTACTGTAGACGCAGAGGTGGTTTTTTTGCAGGGGGCCCCCCATCAGCTAAATCCGGCCCTGATTGTAGATGTCGTGGTATAACAAGAAATAGCCTACAATAAGTGAAGATTGCCACAAGTTCACAACAGTCAAAAACGCCCGAAGATTTTATATCTTTGAGAACTATTAAAAGCAAATTCTTGACCAGATTCGATCCTCATTTAGTTCATCCAAAACGTCTTGGTGACTATGACATATAGGCTAGCAATAAAATTTAGTCGTGTAGCAGTCATTGTGTTTCGTATCCATGTCTTCAACCGCCGTAATTTGCTGAAGCTTCTTTCTGATTCCACAGAAGAGGGGCCATTAACCAGGCCTCGAAATATCCGGCGGACATGACCTCCGGAATAACCTCGAATGTCTGCCGAAGCCGGCTAATTGGTCGGTCATAAATGACCGCCGCAAAATTCTTGACAAAAATAGAGCTTATGCAGCAAAAGTATGTTTTAAATTTGAATTGTAACAATTGTTTGTTTAACGCGAACAAATACGGAGCTGAAGCAATAATAGTAGGGATGTGCCGATTACAGAATTTTTGCCGATGCCGATTCTTAAATATTTGCCGATACCGATTCTTTGGTTAAATGATTAAAGCTGCTTTTAGTTGGCGCTCTACAAGTGGTTGCGATTTTGTTACAAGTTGCTGCCTTTGAAATGTCTAAAAGCGTTCACTTTGTCGCCTGCTCTAGACAGCGTGATTTTTTACGGTAGTTCTTCGCTTCTTGCGCGCTACAAAGTGGTGATAGCCACGCGTTTTATTTGTTGCGGAAATCAGTGAAAAGAGAAAAATCGCCATTGCTCACAAAGTGCAAAATAAACGTAGCTTAATGCAGTACGCAAAATATTATCTTGTGCGGTTTGCAGTATTTTTCTCGCAGAATTCAAGAAGGTGCCTGAAACAAGAAGATAAAAAGACTAGAGTGTAAAAGAAAATGAACGCAGCGGTATTGAATATACAAAAACCTTTAAAAAAGTAACACACCAGCCTTGCATTCAAAGTGCATCAATAGGCGAAAAAAGAAAAACATCTTGTGAAGAAATTAGTATTGTTTTCGAACGCAGAGTTGCAGCCAATCTTGTTGCTTAGCAAACACGTGAAGATTACCGGGTAGCTGGTTTGATTACGTTTGCGCAATCACACGATTGTTTGTTGAACGCATTAAGCGTAACTAATAGGCCAATACTTGGAAGTTACTTCTCTCTGCTTAGTAAATTAACATTAAGCAACTTTCAGTGACTACGAATTTTACAACGATTAAACAATAATTACAAAGAACATTTCCGCTTTTTAATATTCAAAATTAAAGGCACGTAAATTAAAATGCAATATCATCAACTTTTCTCCACTGCTGGAGTAAGTCTGTTCCGTTGAGGCGTAAAAATATTGCCACCTGTGCTAAAAATTCGTTTGCTTTCGATCGACGATGGTGGTGACGAAAGCAATTTATTTGCAATTTTGCTCAGCTCAGGAAACATAGTATTGTTTGGTTTCCACCAAATCATTTCTCTTCTTGCTGCGCTAAAAATGTCTGCATAAACCTATTTCCTGTGACGTATTTTGGCCAGTTGACTTGCGGACGGGGGGGTCGGTTCGACACTAGCACTTTGAGCTTGTGTAACTCAAAAACTACCCAAGATAGAACAATCAAATTTTCACATGATGCAGATAATTCATCTGACAACACATCATCGAAAATTTTTTGCAATTTATTCAACAGCACAACTTGAAAAATCAAATAATTTGATCGCTGGTCATATTTTTTTATTTGATTTGAGAAACCGCTTCTTAATTACTTTATAATTGAGTGTGACGGGCGGATTCTTTTGTTTTGGACTTTAATCTTTTACGCGTAGACGTCGTCCACGCTTCAATGAAATCGTAATTGACGTCCGACTTGCGTTTGCTTGTTGTTTTGCCGGAGGCATTGTAAAAATCTTTCTCTTTGTCTCAACATTTGCAGAGAGACAAAATCACCGCAAAAAAAACTGTTTCAAGTTCTTTTTGAGCCACATGTTATGGTCTACATATTTTCAAACGTACTGTCATCACTTGATATTAGAACTAAATCAAGCAATGAACTTTAGTAAACATTTTATTTGGCGTCAATTGTGTTTAGTTCAGTTTTCTTTTCACACTCACACTGTCTAGTTTGATTATACATGATCAAGAAACACTTTGTATTTTGCAGCACATCCCAGGGAGCTATTCATTCGTTTTTAACATTGTTTCAACATCTAGAGACGTTGAATCGATGTAAAAAATGACTGATTTGCTGTCTGGGGAGCGGTTGAATACAGAAAAGTAAGGTAGCCTGATGGTGTCACATGGTATTTGAACAACAACCTATCCAAAGGTAGCCACTTGCTTCGATAGGAGCTCGTTCCAACTTAGGCTCGTTCCAACTTCATGCACTCCAAAACAAAAAGCGATAAACTATGTCACGATACATTGCAAAAGTGATATGTTTCCATACTTACCAACAATGATCACTTTGAATGAAAAAATTTTGCAAACAATTTTGATAAAGTGTAGTGATAATAATCGCTTAGTCAAATCGTATTGGTAGGTTATAGAAGAGGTCGTTTGACGTTTGTACATTGCCAAATGGAACTCCAGTTGTGTGTGACAAACTCAAAATCGTGGGATAACGATACGAAAAATAAATACATTTAGCAAGATATCAAAACTTGCAAAAAAATCTTTTTTAGGCTGAGTGCTATAGTCGTACAAAAAAAACAATCACTAAAGTTTTGACTTTTTCCTTCGGTAAAATTGAAGGTTATTGATATTTTAAAAATACACGTTTGTGTCTAAACGATTGGCATGGCTTTTTTCATGTTGTCAGCTAGATTTGCAGGATAACGTTTTCTACATTTTTTTCTAATTTGTTGGACATGCATTTTGTGGCAAGTTATTTCTTACGCATTAGAAGATTTCTTTCTCTTCAAATTTTGAAATAGCACTTTAGATGCAGTTTGCGGTTGACGGCCTTACTGCAAAAGCCATCTTTTGTGATTGATACACACTCAAAAACAAAAGGCGCGTAAACTACTGCTGGCCGATAGACCACGTCACAATACATCATAATGTTTTTCCGAACCAAAGACCCAGAAAACCAATTTTGTTGTATATTAGTTCAGACGTCTGCAGACGTTGAACCAATGACAAAAAGTGACTTGCTGATGTGAAACAAAGTGATTGCTGTTCCCAATGTGCAAACATTTTGATAAAAAGTAATCAAGTTTTTGCCACAGCTTTCTGGTCCACCTAGGCTACTCTGGTCAATCGACTCATGTTAAAAATTACTTATCGACATTACTGGGTAGTCTCACACTGAAGTTGTTTTGTGTAAAGTCTTGCTTGTGAAAAAGTCGAAGTAAAAACACAAAAATGAAGTAAGTTATATTTACAAAGTATTATATTCTTGAATGAACCATAGTTTTAAAAAAAATAGTTTGAACAAGTTTCATCTGATAGAAACTATAATTGATATCATCGCGTAGGATCAAATAGCTGTGAAAATCACTTGGAGCAGCAATCCTTTGTAGTGATTTTCATTTCTCCTGCAAACCAAGGTGAACCTCAATATACAAATTTTTATGCCAAACGATAAAATTCGTTTTTCCTTTTTTCTAATTAGTTTTATGAGACAAGGAAAACGATCCGTATAAAAAATGATTCAATTCAACATATTTCCCTTATTTTGTCAGATATGCATTTTGTGTAACAATGCTTTAGAAAAATTGCTGAGTATGGTATAGCGTTTGAGATGCAGTCAAAGTATGCAACTTCGCGGTTGATGGCGTTATTACAAAACCCAATCTTTTGGCACGGAAATGTATTCGAAAACAAAAGGGCACAAAAGCGGCTGACTGATAGATTACGTTGCAATACGTTACAAAAACGAGGCATTGATTTCAGATTCTTTCAACCCAACCAACAACTTTACTCCAAATGACATAAATGTCCAAATTTATTGAGAAAAAGATATAGGCCTACACCGTTTTGTGAAAATAAGCTTTTGAAGACCAACATTTGAATAAAAAGTTTGAATTTATTGAGTTGGTCCTAATAGTGTTTCTGCTGAGATGTATCAAACTTTTGAATCCTCGTAGAGAAAAAATAATTTTGTAATCTCTCAAGCAACTGCAAAATTACCATTTAGGTAAAGATTCAGTGCTTATACAATATGTGCAATGTTTGTCAAAGCACAATAATTTAGTTGCGCGTGTTTTTCCACAAAAGCAGAGCAATTTAGATAGCCGATGTCAAGTTCTTTTCAGTATCCTTCAATCTCTCGGTTTTATAATACATTTTAGCAACATCCATGTGAATATAAGTGTACCGGTACTGCAGAAGTTTATTGGGGGGTCAAGAACTCACTACTTGTTGTTTTCCGAGCAAGAAATCAACAAGAAACTTACCACATCAGTCGGTTTGTTTTATGAGATAAACTGAGTTTTGTCAAGAGTTTTCGTATTGCTTCTTGTTATAAGTTAGAAACAAAATGTATTCGCCATAGAAAACTATGTAAAATGACATCTTTTTCAACATGGTTTATCGTATGCTCTCTGATAATTTCAAAGATACTCAGATGTAATTAAAAGATTAATCAAAGCAACTCAAAAGTCGAGTTTGCAAACAAAAGGCGGAATCATTACGGTTGAATGCGTTCCAACAAAACCAAGTCATGAGATAGCTGCGTCGCAGTTCCACGCACGGCGGCACTCAGTAATCCTATTAATCCGTATAATTTGAAAACAAAAGGGCTAGCTAGTAGCAGGCTAAAATACCAGAGTATGTTATGAAAATCATGTCATATCTCTAAACCTATAGACAATAGCAACGTCATTTAAATCGAAATAAATTCTTGAATAATTTTTAGGAAAAGTCAAAAAATTTCAAAGGTGTGGATTGCGAAGTTCTTTAGTAATATTGCTTTGAAAAGTACCAAATCCCACCCGACCCCCCCGTCACAGGACAAACGGTTAAGGTATATTCTACAGATCAAAGAAAACTCCCTAATTTTGCCGAATGCCGACTAGAGCTGGGACCAGTAGCGTAGCCAGGAATTTTGAAAGGGGGGATTTTGACCACTCAGCGGCGGGAGGTCTGGGGGGCCTCCCCCAGAAAATTTTGAAAAATTACTTTGAATTTGGTGCATTCTGAGAGCATTTTCGACAAAAATGTGGGTACGAATATTCCTGTAAAATGGTGCTGTCCGGTAGCATAGCAAAAAGATAAGATTATGTTTTCTTCGGCATTTTTCGGAAATAAAGCTAAGTCTCTGTGTTTTCTTGTTGCTAATTCCTGGCTGAGATGTTTGGTATTGGCAAAACTCGTTCTTTTAATGCAATTTTGTTTAAAATTAGGCAATTTTTTTTAGCCTGAAAGCATCATTCTCAATATCGTGACGTCACACGCGTGCCAAAGGGGGGGTTGTAACCCCCAAAACCCCCCCCCCCCCCCCCCTTGGCTACGCCACTGGCTGGGACAGCATTTGACTGGTAACATAGTCCGTTTCATGGGTTGAACAAACAATCAAGTGATTATTGCGCAAACGAGGTAATGTTTTTTCACGTGTTTACTAAGTGACAAGATTAATTCACTGCAATTCAGCGTCTGAAAAGATATAACTTGCAACTTCACACGTTGTTTTCCATTGACGTCTTTTGTTTTTTTTCTAAAATCGTTTTGAAACTTTCCGACAGTTGTTCTCATTTTCTTTGCAGTTTATACCCCCTCGCTTTTTCTCTTAACTTGCTTTTAGCGCCTCGCATACTGCAAGCTAATAACTATTACGTAATAATCCATTTCTCCTTTAACTTCTAACCGTTGTGTAATCATTCAACTTTTATATTTTATCTAGTCTGACTTTCTCTTTGAACGTTTTTCGTCATTTCAAAGAAAGAAAGTATTTTGATCTCGTGCCTACTAAACAAGAGTTTACAAAATGGCGGACAATCGTTATAATTTAGAGTTTTAAACTACCGCTCTCCGAATGCTAGTTGACGCTGATGCGGTTGTTCAAAGAAGCCGTTCTTTGATCGGTATTTCCATGCGCTCGCGCTACTTTTGATTAGGACACTTTGATAAAGGATCGGAAAGAATCGGCAACTTTTTCCGATGCCGATTCCGATTCTCCAAAAATTGCCGATACCTGCCGATTCCGATGCCGATTAATCGGCTCATCCTTAAATAATAGTACAGGCAATTGCTTTAAAGATCACATTAAAGTGGCCTAGTTAACGAGCTGATGTCAAAAGTAGCCATTTTTACATCATTTCAATGCCTTGCAATGTTGCCTTGAAATAAAGTTGTCTGAACTTTTCGGCAGGATATATTGTATTCTAATTTTAACAATGCGGATTATTGCGTTACATTGATCGTTTGTTAAAAAAAAACGTCACAGAGAAGCAAGTCTCAGCTGGGTTCCGCACGTGCTTAGGCGAATGTGGCGACCTTATTTACGCTGATTTCAATTGTGTTTATTGCGTCATTACACGACTGTCATTAACGCACTGATTTATTTGCAAGCAAACTGCTCCAGTATACTTCAGGGTGGGTTAATTAAGCCATCAACCATTGCAGAGTTATTCTGTTGTAGAAAATCTTCTTCTACAAACACGACTACTGTAGTGTGATTTTGTGCAAAATCTACATGCAAAAAATATGTCCGGTTGAGATATTAAATGTCCGCTGAAAGGGCCAGTCTGGTAGGACATGCTTGACCGCCGGAAAAAAGTACAAATTTCGAGGCCTGCATTAACTAATAGCAGCCTTATAAGATTTTCCACACTAATGCACAAGTCATTTACAGCGGGGTTTCAGCCCTATTGATTTATTTCTTGCATCACATACGTGTGTGATAGGGCCAAATTTTTGATGAAAGTGACTTAAATCTGGATCCAAAATACCGCTATCATCAAAAAAGTGATATCAGCGGAAATATTTTTTTTCAAAATTTGATCAATAAAATATCGCAAAAGCCAAATGAGTGGGGGGGGGTGATTGTGCATTGCTCACTCTCCACTTCAAGAACTGGGAGGGTGATCATCCTCCTCACCCCCCCTTGGATAAAGCCCATGGCAGTAAAAGAGTTTGAACAGAAGATATATGAGCGTACTGCGTTAACGCCAACTCGCCCTTTTGCGACAAGTTTGTCTATTGAGCAATGACAAAATTGCATCTCAAATTGGTGAAAATTCAGCATTTTGGTCGTGGATGCGGGGGCAGTAAACCTTATAAGCTTCGAACATGCCTTTACATAGGAAAGTTCTGGGTACATCCCACTTACAATTTATAACTAGCCAGAAGAAAAATTATAAAAAAAAATTATCTTAAAACGGAAAGTGAAATTTCCACTTTTTTTCAGAAAAATTGAAAGTTTGACCCCCCTGCGGGGGCAGAAGATGCACCCCCAAACTGATGAAATTTTGCACACGTAATTTTTTTATGCATGTGCCACTTTTTATGACTAGCCCTTTTTGAATTTCAAAAAAAAGTCAAAAACGACCCACCCTGATGTCCATTGTCCAGCCACAATGTCCCAGTGGTTGATTAAAACGCGTACAAAGTGGAATTATTATGCTTCCGGACAGTTAAAAAATATTTAGCTTAGTAAGCCTACTGCAAAAGTATTGTTAATCAACAATTCTTGCCATGCTGATAAGCACCGCAAGTGACAGTTGTCTGATCATAATCAAAGAAAGACGGTTTTATAGACTCTCACAAAAGGAATGAAAAACCAATTTATTGCTTTTTTAGAGGGAACGCTGTTCATACGTTACGATAGAAATTTAGCAAACACAGTAGCCTACAGGCCTTAAAACTGTTTTTTTTTTCGGCAGCCATCGTAGCCTACCGGGAGCTCCTTCTCGGCGGCCAAATCTGCGTGCTTGGAGGCCAAAAATAACGATACCTCAAGTAGCCTAAATGGAATTAAACGTCTTGCAACAATGCTAAAATGATCACTTAGAGTTGTTGAAGCCTGGGCGACGTCCTACAATAGAATCGTTGCACCGCGCAATAACTGCTTTATCGGGATTGTAATCCAGTAGGCTACTGCGAGACCATCTAACCGAAGAGACCGGCGGCCAAACTTGGCCGATTGAGGAGGTAGCACCCGGCGGTCATTCAAGCACTACTTAGCGACCTAAGCCGCAGGCTGCTTTAAGGCTTGACAGAAGGTGTCACAACGGTAAACCATAATCTCTTCGTGGGAAAATTGTAACATAAAGTTCCCGGATCCGTTCGTCTGTATGTAATGACCGAAAGAAACACTCTTCTGAAAACGTGTATTCAAAAATTGTATTTCTGTAAAAAATCGACAGCCTTGAGGCTGTCGAAATTGGGACGCAACACCGTACGCCAGTAAAACTTGTCACTACAATACTAATTACCAGTGACGTTCGGTGGCTTAAGCCGTTGGGAAAGCAACTTGGAAATATGCTGCAGCAAGGTAGTAGGCACGAAGGGCGTAACCGTCGGGCGAAGGCGTGTTGCCGAAGGCAACACTTCCAACGGGAGGTCTGGGGGGGCCTCCCCCAGAAATTTTTGAAAAACACTTCCAATTTGGTGCGCTCTGAGAGCATTTCCAAAACAAATCAAAAATAAAAATGTTTCAAATTGTGCTTCGCCTATGTCGTGATCATACATCCATTTAATGTTTAGAAGTCATGAACAATCTTAATTTTAACGTTGCAGGACCAAAATCCAGTGTTAGACATGGAATAATAGTTGTCTAAATATTTAATTCGTCATGAATGTTCATTCTCAGATATTCAGTTAGGCCTACACTACAAAAACTAACACTTAGGCCTAAACATTACAACCGCAAGCAATTTGTACAAAAAGCCACCTGCGTATAGAAGCTTAACGAACTAAATATTGCACCCGCACCTGAACGTTCATTGGCGAAGTAACGTTATATCAACGCTGTAAAAAGGGCAAAGGCATAACTATGAAAGCTAGTAGGCTAAAGTACATGGCGAGGGGACATCAAAAAACAGCAACACTCTTTTCGGCATTATGATGCTGTTCTGTGTACCGTGACAAAAGACCATTCTGACGAGTTAGTATAGTCGCTCTAGAGAATGTACGCATTGACGTCACTGGGAAAGCAAGTCTAACTATAACACTTTGTCAAATAATTTGTCAAATATTGTCCATAAACTTTGTCCATAATTAGGCCTACCACACAAAAGCGACAAAACAATCAAACCAGACAATAGGTGAGCAGCACCGCAATAACAAAACATGGGCCTTTATGATAGCATGACAAGGTGTCAGTCTTAAAGTGTCGATTAGCTGGTTGAATAAAATCTCGTGCATAGTCTCGGCCCGTTTGGGTCCCGTATCGATCGTAATTTTAATAAACTTTATGTCTCGTGTCTCGGCTTTTCCCCGAAGAAAAAAAGTGGATTTCGGCCTTGCCTAGGTCTCGACAAGTCATGCCTTAGGCTACTATAACACTGAATTAAAGACATAATGATAAGTTAGATTATGTTCTTTCAATAAGCATTGGTTTAATTTGTTCGCCATTTAAATATATTCCGTGATAAGCGTTTGAAATCCCGCAAGATTAGGCAGTCACTGGAGGAAGCTAGTGAAACTTTGTGATTTATTGGCCGTTACTTAATTGGTATAACCGGGGTTGAACCCATGCTTTGCTTTCCAACGATAGCAAATCTGTTGAAATTATTCAAGAAATGAACAATTGGGAGACAATTTAGTACAGGACAATTTATCGAGACCACGTAGGCTACTCGTAGGGCGACTACCGGAAAATGATCGATTCGCTTAACGTGACTAGAGGTACGCGTACCACAGTTTGAAAACCACTGATCTATAGGATCGGCCCATGATACAAGAGAAGGATCCACAGAGGATACAAACTGATATGCATAAATCAACAAGTGAATAAAGAAATAACAGTAACCTTGGTCACAGCGGTAAACCATAATCTCTTTGTGGGAAAATTGTAACATAAGATTCCCGAATCCGTTCGTCTGAATGTAATGACCGAACAAGAAACACTCCTTTGAAACGTCTATTCAAACTTGTATTTCTGTAAAATTAGCCCGCGGCTATCGAAATCGAGATGCAACGCCGTACACCTCTAAAAAACTGTCACTACAGAACAAACTACTTAGATAAAAGACGGAAAATTTGTCCAGCTAGCAAGCACCAAGCAAACAGTTAAACTTGCGACTGACTTCCAACAAACAATTTATGAATGACTAGAATAATTTGCGATATCTCAAATGCAGGTACACAGTAACTGTGACGCAATAATGAAAGACATTGTCACGCAATTCAAAGCCGTGTTCAAAGCGGCTGATGCAATATTTCATCAGGTCTTACGAACGATGGTGCAATATTTGGACATTTTCTAGCAATTTCCATGACGTAAGATGCCAGCTAGGTTAAGTAGACCATAACGGTTTTTATATGACGTTTGATTTGGTAAACAATTGGCTGGAACAAACCCCTCAAGTACATGTAGCTCCACACCAAGTGAAATTTACATGACTTCTGACTCTTTTTTTTATTTGTACTATTTATTGTTGCGATTTCTTCACCCCGCATCTGTTCCATTATAATTGTCGATTTCAGCATGTGATGTATTCTAACAACGGGGCATTCAGGGAAAAACCTAGAACATCACACAACTAAGGCAAAAGAGAAAATTGAATTGAGTCCTGTCTTTGTCATGAGTTACCAAGAAGGGTGGAGGGGGACTTATATACCAGTCCCAGGTATACAAGTCTTTCCCACCAACCCCCTTTTCTTGGTAACTCATGACAAAGACAGGACTCAATGGACAATTGAACATGGCTCTTTCGCCTTAGTTATGTGATGTTCTAGGCGTTACCGGCATTCAGAGTAGTGATGCAAGCCGCGCCGCGTACGCGGCCGCTTTTGACTTTTTCGCCGCGCTTTTGACTTTTTCGCCGCTTTTGACCTTTTCGCCGCTTTTGACTTTTTCGCCGCTTCATCCATCAAGATAAGATCTTCTAACATTGGAAAGTTAGCGTAATTACCTGCTTCCAATCTGCGTTTCCAAACCAGCAACTTGGCTAAAAACGCTTTCAGTTTTTCAGCTGCATCAATTATTGTCACACCTGGTCCTTGAATGTCACGATTAACATTGTTAATATGACCGAAAACATCGGCTAAGTAGGCCATGTTGTATAGAAAACTTTTATTCTCAAACAATTTTGAAAGGGGACTTCCTTTTGCTTTCAAAAGAGTTGATACCTCATTTTTTAGCTGCTGCAGTCGTTTTAAAACTTCTCTAGATAACCAACATACCTCAGAATGATACAAAAGTACTTCGTAATCTGACCCTACTTCTTGACAGAGCGCTTTAAAAGTACAGTGGTTTACAGCTCTGCTTTTGATGAAATTAACGACTTTCACGCAATTCGTCAGAATTTCTTTGAGACTTGCTGGTAAAGTTTTTGCAGCTAAGGCGTAGGCTACCTGTGCAAGAAGCAACGGGTAACAACCACGCGATGAGCTTCGTTTTTTTACTAAAGCAGCAAATCCGGATTTGTTCCCAAGCATGGCTTATGCAACATTACATCTTGTTGATAAAATTTCAAATGCAATTGAAAGAAAAGAAACAACACTAGGTATATTTTTGGACCTGTCCAAAGCATTTGATACTATCGATCACCACATTCTGCTAAACAAACTGTACTATTTTGGTATTAGGAGTATAGCCCATGACTGATTCAGAAGTTACTTACAAAACAGATTTCAAGTTGTAGAAGTATCTCACTCAATGTCTGCTAAAAAAGAAATATGTTATGGAGTACCACAAGGATCGATCCTTGGACCACTATTATTTTTAATCTATGTTAGTGATTTTTCGAGATGTTTAGTACACTCTGAATCTATAATGTTTGCTGACGATACCAATTTATTCTTTTGCAATAAAAATTTTGATAAACGTTTCGAAATGGCGAATGAGGAAATGACAGGAGTAACAAACTGGTTAGCAGCAAATAAGTTATCACTAAATGTAAAAAAAAACCAAATACATGTTATTCAATAGTACAAATAAACTTTCAAACCTCTCTTACACACTGTCTATATGCAATCAACCCATTAAACGTGTCAACACTATTAGTTTTCTGGGCATTTTGCTGAGCGAAGGCTTGTCATGGAAACCCCACATGCTATCTTTACTGCAAAAACTTCGCAAAAACTTTGGAGTTATCTGCAAGGTTAAGCCCTACCTAAACACCAACAATTTGATTTGCCTTTACCATTCCTTAATTGAAAGCAATCTCCGGTATTGCATAAGTGTATGGAAGCATGGTCATGTAACTGTTTTAAAAAAGCTTCAAAAGATTTGCAACAAATTTATAAAAATGATTGCAAAACATGAATCAAATCACTCTGAATCCCATAATTTCTTCACAATTGACGAACTATACACAATAGAAACTGCAAAATTTATGTTCAAACTCAAACACAATCACTTACCCCAATGCTTTAATTTTCTATTTCAACTTAATAACAATTTGCACTCAATATCAACCCCAGAAGCAACAATCACTTTTTCCTCCCCTACTTCTCCAAAAGCTTGACTCAACAATCCATTCAGTTTAGTGGAGTTAAAGTGTGGAACCATCTCCCGAAAACCATCACTGAAATTGAAACCTTTTCAATATTTTGCAGTAGCCTAACCTAAAAAAGCACTTGCGTTCTGAAAATTAACCTCTAACAACCTATGCTGTAACTCGTTAATGAATTATCTGACTGTATTATTGATTGTTGCACCATATCCTGGTATAGCATGCCTTTCCAAATGCCACTTTTGTAAATTTATCCTACATATCATATATTACTATATTATACATTAACATATCTTACTATACGTATATCTTATCATATATTACACCCGACCGGATAAGGATGATGATTACTATCTTTACTCTTCCATGAATAAGCTACTATACCATTTTGCATAATTTAATATTTGCCAGATAAGAATATATCACTAAGTTACTACCAGCTTGCATCTAACTACTCCCTGATTATTATAAGCTATTATGTTCGTTCAGAGGATCGCTTGACTTTTTGTAAGATTATTATTTAGGTTGGTTTGGAAAAGATGCTTGAAACAACTCAGACACTACATCCTTCATCGGCACTACCAAAGAATCTCCACCTCTCATTAGCGATACCAAAAACACTCCATCCCTCATTGACGCTATAAAAGATGATTCAACTCTTATTAGAAATACCAAAAACACGCTGCTATATCATCATGCTTCTTATGCTCTTACATGCGCAGGAAATTAATTTAAAAAAACAAAGCTTTTTTAACTATTTTATCTTGATAATGAGCTGCCATTATGTATTTATGTATTATATTTTATTTATGTATGTATTTATGTATTTATTTATGTATTATATTATGTATTTGTTCTGCAATATATAGGCTACTTAATATCGTTGCTGCGAACACTTTATTTCTGTATGAAATCTGTAAATAGTCCTTGTTTTGATAGTCCGTTACGACTTACGTAATTTCAATATGTGTGTGTAACTGTGTAGGCTATATTAGTTTGTTTTTGTGATGTTGGGTTCAGTCGTGTTCTCATTGCTTTAAGAATTGGCGCTCCAGTTGTTCCAGGAACGAGGAGACGACTGATTCTTAACTAATTCATCAACTTATTTTAAAGTATCAGGTTTGGTGGCCGTGCTTAACTATATTTATTGATGCATACCGCAATATTAGATCCATTCATGCACGTCTTAAACCATTAAGGTTTTGCCACCTTTCCTTTTGTTAGTTTTGTTACTGTATTTCTTTTTCACAATATCATCTCTTTTGCATTATGACAAAGAAAAATAAATTGAATTGAATTGCATAGCTGGTGCTGCATCCGTGCATATAGATCAAAGTTTTTTTTCCAAATTCATCAAGGTAATCACGGACCCCCAAATGCTTTCTCACAGATCCCCAAGGGGTCCGCGAACCCCAGGTTGGGAACCACTGCTCTAGAGACTGTGATGAAACTTCAAATTTAAATTGGAAACACGGATCAGTTTTTTTTTAAGCTGGAAAGATATGTAAATGTAAATTGCGAACAGCGATGCCACTCTTTATGTAATCACATCAAATTTGATGTTTTTGGGTAACTTTTTAATGTTTGATGTTTTTGCCCAAAAATCTGATGTTAAGCAATTTGCTGTTAACTAGCTCAGACTAAATAAAATATAATCAATTTGGTGAATTCAATAACTTTAAAAGGACAGCTTCTAGCTCGCCAACTTGTATCCCAAAGTACCGGTAGTGGAAGCTGCACCAGCTGGCAACCATTAAATAGGCTAGTGGAAGTTATGAGAAATGGTGGTCCACGTAAAAGATACATGAGCATGATGAGCCGTTGTGAAGAAAACTGATAGGCTGGTTGTAGTATCTAAAATGAAGACATTAAGGGCCATATTTTAAAACTTTACTTGAGCTCAAGTCGGCCTTGACTAAAAATTCGACCCCATGAAGTAGGCTAAAGTGTAATACCAAAACACACCACCGTCATTCTGGCAGAATAGTTTTTCCGCTTTCCGACTAAAAAAGTCATCCGTGAATAAGTGCGAGGCATAAAATGCGACCTGACATACCTTCGAAAAACCTTAAATAAAACAATAACCCGCAACACGTGCCACTTAAATTTTACATGCATCGGATTTAGTATTAAATTACCTTTCCAGGGATGTGCATCAATAGATGGGCATTAGGAAGGAACTCCCAGCAGAACGCTCCAAATATGGAGGATATATTTACGATAAACATTAAAATAATACGACTTTTGCATAATTGACACCACTTCAAACATCTTCGAATAGAACTATAATCCGCAACACGTGCCACTTAAATTTTGCATGCATCGGATTTAGTATTAAATTACCTTTCAAGGGATGTGCACCAATAGGTGGGCATTTGGAAGGAACTCCCAGCAGAACGGTTCAAAGATGGAGGATATATTTACGATAAACATTAAAATAATACGATTTTTTGCATAAGAGACACCACATCAAACATCTTGAAATAAATATATAATCCGCAACACGTGCCACGTAACGTTTGCATGCATCGGATTCAGTATTAAATTACCTTTCCAGGGATGTGCATCAATAGGTGGGCATTTGGAAGGAACTCCCAGCAGAACGCTTCAAAAATGGAGGATATATTTACAATAAACATTAAAATAATACGATTTTTGCATAATAGACACCACTTCAAACATCTTCGAATAGATATATAATCCGCAACACGTGCCACTTAAATTTTGCATGCATCGGATTCAGTATTAAATTACCTTTCCAGGGAAGTGCACCAATAGGTGGGCATTTGGAAGGAACTCCCAGCAGAACGGTTCAAAGATGCTGGAGGATATATTTACGATAAACAATGAAATAATACGATTTTTGCATAATAGACACCACTTCAAACATCTTCGAATAGAACTATAATCCGCAACACGTGCCACTTAAATTTTGCATGCATCGGATTTAGTATTAAATTACCTTTCCAGGGATGTGCACCAATAGGTGGGCATTTGGAAGGAACTTCCAGCAGAACGGTTCAAAGATGGAGGATATATTTACGATAAACATTAAAATGATATGATTTTTGCATATTAGACACCACTTCAAACATCTTGAAATAAAATTATAATCCGCAACACGTGCCACTTAAATTTTGCATGCATCGGATTTAGTATTAAATTACCTTTCCAGGGATGTGCACCAATAGGTGGGCATTTGGAAGGAACTCCCAGCAGAACGCTTCAAAGATGGAAGAGGATATATTTACGATAAACATTAAAATAATACGATTTTTTGCATAATAGACACCACTTCAAACATCTTGAAATAAAACTTTAATCCGCAACACGTGCCACTTAAATTTTGCAAGCATCGGATTCAGTATTAAATTACCTTTCCAGGGATGTGCACCAATAGGTGGGCATTTGGAAGGAACTCCCAGCAGAACGGTTCAAAGATGCTAGAGGAAATATTTACGATAAACATTAAAATAATATGATTTTTGCATAATTGACAACTTTTCAAACATCTTGAAATAAAACTTTAATCCGCAACACGTGCCACTTAAATTTTGCAAGCATCGGATTCAGTATTAAATTACCTTTCAAGAAATGTGCACCAATAGGTGGGCATTTGGAAGGAACTCCCAGCAGAACGCTCCAAATATGGAGGATATATTTACAATAAACATTAAAATAATACGACTTTTGCATAATAGACACCACTTCAAACATCTTCGAATAGATATATAATCCGCAACACGTGCCACGTAAATTTTGCATGCATCGGATTCAGTATTAAATTACCTTTCCAGGGATGTGCACCAATAGGTGGGCATTTGGAAGGAACTCCCAGCAGAACGGTTCAAAGATGAAGGAAATATTTACAATAAACATTAAAATAATATGATTTTTGCATAATTGACACCACTTCAAACATCTTGAAATAAAATTATAATCCGCAACACGTGCCACTTAAATTTTGCATACATCGGATTCAGTATTAAATTACCTTTCAAGGGATGTGCACCAATAGTTGGGCATTTGGAAGGAACTCCCAGCAGAACGCTTCAAAGATGGAGGATATATTTACGATAAACATTAAAATAATATGATTTTTGCATAATAGACACCACTTCAAACATCTTGAAATAAAATATTAATCCGCAACACGTGCCACTTAAATTTTGCAAGCATCAGATTCAGTATTAAATTACCTTTCCAGGGATGTGCACCAATAGGTGGGCATTTGGAAGGAACTCCCAGCAGAACGGTTCAAAGATGCTGGAGGATTTATTTACGATAAACATTAAAATAATACGATTTTTTGCATAAGAGACACCACTTCAAACATCTTGAAATAGAATTATAATCCGCAACACGTGCCACGTAAATTTTGCATGCATCGGATTCAGTATTAAATTACCTTTCCAGGGATGTGCATCAATAGGTGGGCATTTGGAAGGAACTCCCAGCAGAACGCTTCAAAAATGGAGGATATATTTACGATAAACATTAAAATAATACGATTTTTGCATAATAGACACCACTTCAAACATCTTCGAATAGATATATAATTCGCAACACGTGCCACGTAAATTTTGCATGCATCGGATTCAGTATTAAATTACCTTTCCAGGGATGTGCACCAATAGGTGGGCATTTGAAAAGAACTCCCAGCAGAACGGTTCAAAGATGCTGGAGGATATATTTACGATAAACATTAAAATAATACGATTTTTGCATATTAGACACCACTTCAAACATCTTCAAATAGAACTTTAATCCGCAACACGTGCCACTTAAATTTTGCATGCATCGGATTCAGTATTAAATTACCTTTCCAGGAATGTGCACCAATAGGTGGGCATTTGGAAGGAACTCCCAGCAGAACGTTCCAAAGATGGAGGATATATTTACGATAAACATTAAAATAATATGATTTTTGCATATTAGACACCACTTCAAACATCTTGAAATAAAACAATAACCCGCAACACGTGCCACTTAAATTTTGCAAGCATCAGATTCAGTATTAAATTACCTTTCCAGGGATGTGCACCAATAGGTGGGCATTTGGAAGGAACTCCCAGCAGAACGGTTCAAAAATGCTGGAGGAAATATTTACGATAAACATTAAAATAATACGATTTTTGCATAATTGACACCACTTCAAACATCTTGAAATAAAACTTTAATCCGCAACACGTGCCACGTAAATTTTGCAAGCATCGGATTCAGTATTAAATTACCTTTCAAGAGATGTGCACCAATAGGTGGGCATTTAGAAGGAACTCCCAGCAGAACGCTCCAAATGTGGAGGATATATTTACGATAAACATTAAAATAATAGGATTTTTGCATAATAGACACCACTTCAAACATCTTGAAATAGAACTTTAATCCGCAACACGTGCCACTTAAATTTTGCATGCATCGGATTCAGTATTAAATTACCTTTCAACACCAATAGGTGGGCATTTGGAAGGAACTCCCAGCAGAACGCTTCAAAGATGGAGGATATATTTACGATAAACATTAAAATATTATGATTTTTGCATAATAGACACCACTTCAAACATCTTCAAATAGAACTATAATCCGCAACACGTGCCACTTAAATTCTGCATGCATCGGATTCAGTATTAAATTACCTTTCAAGGGATGTGCACCAATAAGTGGGCATTTGGAAGGAACTCCCAGCAGAACGCTCCAAAGATGGAGGATTTATTTACGATAAACATTAAAATAATATGATTTTTGCATAATAGACACCACTTCAAACATCTTCGAATAGATATATAATCCGCAACACGTGCCACGTAAATTTTGCATGCTTCGGATTCAGTATTAAATTACCTTTCCAGGGATGTGCACCAATAGGTGGGCATTTGGAAGGAACTGCCAGCAGAACGGTTCAAACATGCTAGAGGATATATTTACGATAAACATTAAAATAATATGATTTTTGCATAATAGACAACTCTTCAAACATCTTGAAATAGAACTATAATCCGCAACACGTGCCACGTAAAATTTACATGCTTCGGATTCAGTATTAAATTACCTTTCAAGGGATGTGCACCAATAGGTGGGCATTTGGAAGGAACTCCCAGCAGAACGCTCCAAAGATGGAGGATATATTTACGATAAACATTAAAATAATATGATTTTTGCATAATAGACACCACTTCAAACATCTTCAAATAGAATTATAATCCGCAACACGTGCCACGTAAAATTTACATGCTTCGGATTCAGTATTAAATTACCTTTCCAGGGATGTGCACCAATAGGTGGGCATTTGGAAGGAACTCCCAGCAGAACGCTTCAAAGATGGAGGAAATATTTACGATAAACATTAAAATAATATGATTTTTGCATAATAGACACCACTTCAAACATCTTCGAATAGAACTATAATCCGCAACATGTGCCACGTAAAATTTACATGCTTCGGATTCAGTATTAAATTACCTTTCCAGGGATATGCACCAATAGTTGAGCATTTGAAAGAAACTCCCAGCAGAACGATTCAAAGATGAAGGATATATTTACGATAAACATTAAAATAATATGATTTTTGCATAATAGACAACTCTTCAAACATCTTGAAATAAAACTTTAATCCGCAACACGTGCCACTTAAATTTTGCATGCATCGGATTCAGTATTAAATTACCTTTCCAGGGATGTGCACCAATAGGTGGGCATTTGGAAGGAACTCCCAGCAGAACGCTTCAAAGATGGAAGAGGATATATTTACGATAAACATTAAAATAATACGATTTTTGCATAATAGACACCACTTCAAACATCTTGAAATAAAACTTTAATCCGCAACACGTGCCACTTAAATTTTGCAAGCATCGGATTCAGTATTAAATTACCTTTCCAGGGATGTGCACCAATAGGTGGGCATTTGGAAGGAACTCCCAGCAGAACGGTTCAAAGATGCTAGAGGAAATATTTACGATAAACATTAAAATAATATGATTTTTGCATAATTGACAACTTTTCAAACATCTTGAAATAAAACTTTAATCCGCAACACGTGCCACTTAAATTTTGCAAGCATCGGATTCAGTATTAAATTACCTTTCAAGAAATGTGCACCAATAGGTGGGCATTTGGAAGGAACTCCCAGCAGAACGCTCCAAATATGGAGGATATATTTACAATAAACATTAAAATAATACGACTTTTGCATAATAGACACCACTTCAAACATCTTCGAATAGATATATAATCCGCAACACGTGCCACGTAAATTTTGCATGCATCGGATTCAGTATTAAATTACCTTTCCAGGGATGTGCACCAATAGGTGGGCATTTGGAAGGAACTCCCAGCAGAACGGTTCAAAGATGAAGGAAATATTTACAATAAACATTAAAATAATATGATTTTTGCATAATTGACACCACTTCAAACATCTTGAAATAAAATTATAATCCGCAACACGTGCCACTTAAATTTTGCATACATCGGATTCAGTATTAAATTACCTTTCAAGGGATGTGCACCAATAGTTGGGCATTTGGAAGGAACTCCCAGCAGAACGCTTCAAAGATGGAGGATATATTTACGATAAACATTAAAATAATACGATTTTTTGCATAAGAGACACCACTTCAAACATCTTGAAATAGAATTATAATCCGCAACACGTGCCACGTAAATTTTGCATGCATCGGATTCAGTATTAAATTACCTTTCCAGGGATGTGCATCAATAGGTGGGCATTTGGAAGGAACTCCCAGCAGAACGCTTCAAAAATGGAGGATATATTTACGATAAACATTAAAATAATACGATTTTTGCATAATAGACACCACTTCAAACATCTTCGAATAGATATATAATTCGCAACACGTGCCACGTAAATTTTGCATGCATCGGATTCAGTATTAAATTACCTTTCCAGGGATGTGCACCAATAGGTGGGCATTTGAAAAGAACTCCCAGCAGAACGGTTCAAAGATGCTGGAGGATATATTTACGATAAACATTAAAATAATACGATTTTTGCATATTAGACACCACTTCAAACATCTTCAAATAGAACTTTAATCCGCAACACGTGCCACTTAAATTTTGCATGCATCGGATTCAGTATTAAATTACCTTTCCAGGAATGTGCACCAATAGGTGGGCATTTGGAAGGAACTCCCAGCAGAACGTTCCAAAGATGGAGGATATATTTACGATAAACATTAAAATAATATGATTTTTGCATATTAGACACCACTTCAAACATCTTGAAATAAAACAATAACCCGCAACACGTGCCACTTAAATTTTGCAAGCATCAGATTCAGTATTAAATTACCTTTCCAGGGATGTGCACCAATAGGTGGGCATTTGGAAGGAACTCCCAGCAGAACGGTTCAAAAATGCTGGAGGAAATATTTACGATAAACATTAAAATAATACGATTTTTGCATAATTGACACCACTTCAAACATCTTGAAATAAAACTTTAATCCGCAACACGTGCCACGTAAATTTTGCAAGCATCGGATTCAGTATTAAATTACCTTTCAAGAGATGTGCACCAATAGGTGGGCATTTGGAAGGAACTCCCAGCAGAACGCTCCAAATGTGGAGGATATATTTACGATAAACATTAAAATAATAGGATTTTTGCATAATAGACACCACTTCAAACATCTTGAAATAGAACTTTAATCCGCAACACGTGCCACTTAAATTTTGCATGCATCGGATTCAGTATTAAATTACCTTTCAACACCAATAGGTGGGCATTTGGAAGGAACTCCCAGCAGAACGCTTCAAAGATGGAGGATATATTTACGATAAACATTAAAATATTATGATTTTTGCATAATAGACACCACTTCAAACATCTTCAAATAGAACTATAATCCGCAACACGTGCCACTTAAATTCTGCATGCATCGGATTCAGTATTAAATTACCTTTCAAGGGATGTGCACCAATAGGTGGGCATTTGGAAGGAACTCCCAGCAGAACGCTCCAAAGATGGAGGATTTATTTACGATAAACATTGAAATAATATGATTTTTGCATAATAGACACCACTTCAAACATCTTCGAATAGATATATAATCCGCAACACGTGCCACGTAAATTTTGCATGCTTCGGATTCAGTATTAAATTACCTTTCCAGGGATGTGCACCAATAGGTGGGCATTTGGAAGGAACTGCCAGCAGAACGGTTCAAACATGCTAGAGGATATATTTACGATAAACATTAAAATAATATGATTTTTGCATAATAGACAACTCTTCAAACATCTTGAAATAGAACTATAATCCGCAACACGTGCCACGTAAAATTTACATGCTTCGGATTCAGTATTAAATTACCTTTCAAGGGATGTGCACCAATAGGTGGGCATTTGGAAGGAACTCCCAGCAGAACGCTCCAAAGATGGAGGATATATTTACGATAAACATTAAAATATTATGATTTTTGCATAATAGACACCACTTCAAACATCTTCAAATAGAATTATAATCCGCAACACGTGCCACGTAAAATTTACATGCTTCGGATTCAGTATTAAATTACCTTTCCAGGGATGTGCACCAATAGGTGGGCATTTGGAAGGAACTCCCAGCAGAACGCTTCAAAGATGGAGGAAATATTTACGATAAACATTAAAATAATATGATTTTTGCATAATAGACACCACTTCAAACATCTTCGAATAGAACTATAATCCGCAACATGTGCCACGTAAAATTTACATGCTTCGGATTCAGTATTAAATTACCTTTCCAGGGATATGCACCAATAGTTGAGCATTTGAAAGAAACTCCCAGCAGAACGCTTCAAAGATGAAGGATATATTTACGATAAACATTAAAATAATATGATTTTTGCATAATAGACAACTCTTCAAACATCTTGAAATAAAACTTTAATCCGCAACACGTGCCACTTAAATTTTGCATGCATCGGATTCAGTATTAAATTACCTTTCAAGGGATGTGCACCAATAGGTGGGCATTTGGAAGGAACTCCCAGCAGAACGCTCCAAAGATGGAGGATATATTTACGATAAACATTAAAATAATATGATTTTGCATAATTGACACCTCTTCAAACATCTTGAAATAAAGTTATAATCCGCAACACGTGCCACTTAAATTTTACATGCATCGGATTCAGTATTAAATTACCTTTCCAGGGATGTGCACCAATAGGTGGGCATTTAGAAGGAACTCCCAGCAGAACGCTCCAAAGATGGAGGATATATTTACAATAAACATTAAAATAATACGATTTTTGCATAATAGACACCACTTCAAACATCTTCGAATAGAACTATAATCCGCAACACGTGCCACGTAAAATTTACATGCATCGGATTCAGTATTAAATTACCTTTCAAGGGATGTGCACCAATAGGTGGGCATTTGGAATTACGAACGAACTTGACAAGCATTACCAAAATTCTTCTGCAGTTGGTTGGTTAAGCAAACGTCTCGTAGACGCCTACTTTTTACTAAAAGCCAGTGAACCAAGAAACCGAAACGCCATAGGGGTTTTAGATTGCGACTCCAAAGGGAAGATTTTGCAAAAATCCCCAATAAAGTCCGTGAAATTTTTCAAAACAGCGATGACAAAAACTGAGGAAAAATTGCTACCGGTCGTTCTCCTTCCTTTCTTGTGCAATGGCCACTTTCGTTTGTTACACTTTTCCACCCAAAATAAATTCATACATTGTTACGATTCTTCGAATAAAGAAATGAGTACAGCCTTTTCAAAGTTTCTACATCATGGTGCAGATTTCCTAGTAGATTTCTTGGTAACTAATCAGTTATACACAGGGAATTACAGTGTAAGTTCTAAACATATCGTGATGCAACCGGACAGCAATACTTGTGGGGTGGCAGTTTGCATAACTGCTGATATTCTTTGCAGCGACAGGGATCTGAAATCTCAACATTCAAAAATGGATCTTAATTTTTTCACATCTTATCGACATTGGATGATTTATTATATTGTTTCAAATGCTATAAATGTTCATTCTGATTTAATAAATGCATTCAAATGTAATGCCAATTTACCACTGGGCTTGATGAACGTAGGAAACTCTTGCTGGTTTAATGCTGTATTGCAAGCACTTAAATGTGTAATAGCAGCATGTGATGTTCCAATGTTGCATTATGAAAACGACAAACATATTGAAGCACTGGACAAAAATACGTTTCTGTTATTACGTAATCTTGTTGGTAATGCGACTGTAGAGGAAAAACAAATTAAAAATGCTTTGAATGATATTAAAAATAAATTTCCATTGGGGCGTCAACATGATCCAGCAGAGTTTTTTGCCGAGTCATCATTACCATTGCTATTGAAGCACTGTGACGTGACATCGATATCGAAATACGTCACAGTTCATCAGTGCAATTCTTGTGGCAGAAAAAGTAGGCTTGATGAGAAAAGAAACGAAGAAGTCTTTCTGATGTTACCAATGTATGATACTATTCAGGAGAATAATTTTTTATCGCTTTATATTAAAACGTTTCTCAATAGTAAAGAACTCTCACTTTGTAATAATTGCAAAATGGTGATTCATACTACAAATACAAAATTTTTACGTTTACTCAAAGCTCTAGTAGTGTGTTTAGCTAGAAATACTGGCCTGCGCAAATCCAAAAGACAAGTCAAAGCAGACAGAAATTTAACTCTTGAAGATGCACACGGGCTTCAATATAACTATAAACTCGTAAGTGTCATTGCACATTTAGGTGAGGAAAAGGAGAATGGCCATTATATCTGCTATTGCATCGAAAAATACAATGCGGTTTGGAAATTTGATGACAAATTAGTTCGATCCATTTCATACAGTGACATGGTAAAAACAATACAAGATTGCGGATACATGTATTTTTACGTACAAACTAAAAACGTAAACGATACAAAACGTGAATAGACACATACACATTTATAGAAATTTCAAACAAGAGTGGTGAGGAGACTATTTGTGACACAGGAGTTAAAAACATTTACTATTTTTGCATTTAACTGATGTCAATGATAATTCAGTAAACTAATCTGAAAGCATTGTCTTGTGCTCTCAATTTCTATAGTCACCATGCTACGCCAACATGTCTATAGTTATCATTATTATTTGTGTCTTTATCGAGTCACAGACTTAGTTCTGCATTTTAGATCGGCTAACTTGTTTATCAACATTTACACGTTTTAGTAGCCTATACTTTGGTTTAGGCTATGCAAATTGAAACTTTTAAGAGGTAGGCCTAGCCTATGTACTCAACTTTTAAACAATAAGGGTTCCATGTAACAACAGCGGGTTAAGTTTGGTGCAAAAATAGTAATTCTCGAAATATGTTATTATTCACCAATTTAGCAATTGTGCTGATTAACTAACTTATTTCAAGAATTACTATTTTTGCACCAAACTTAACACGCTGTTATGAATAGCCTACAGATCTACAGAAAAACTTCGCTCCAACTGGGAGTTCCTTCCAAATGCCCACCTATTGGTGCACATCCCTAGAAAGGTAATTTAATACTGAATCCGATGCATGCAGAATTTACGTGGCACATGTTGCGGATTATAGTTCTATTTGAAGATGTTTGAAGTGGTGTCTATTATGCAAAAATCGTATTATTTTAATGTTTATCGTAAATATATCCTCCATCTTTGGAGCGTTCTGCTGAGAGTTCCTTCCAAATGCCCACCTATTGGTGCACATCCCTTGAAAGGTAATTTAATACTGAATCCGATGCATGCAAAATTTAAGTGGCACGTGTTGCGGATTAATATTTTATTTCAAGATGTTTGAAGAGTTGTCTATTATGCAAAAATCATATTATTTTAATGTTTATCGTAAATATATTCTCCATCTTTGGAGCGTTCTGCTGGGAGTTCCTTCCAAATGCCCACCTATTGGTGCACATCCCTTCAAAGGTAATTTAATACTGAATCCGATGCATGCAAAATTTAAGTGGCACGTGTTGCGGATTAAAGTTTTATTTCAAGATGTTTGAAGTGGTGTCTATTATGCAAAAATCATACTATTTTAATGTTTATCGTAAATATTTCCTCCAGCATCTTTGAACCGTTCTGCTGGGAGTTCCTTCCAAATGCCCACCTATTGGTGCACATCCCTTGAAAGGTAATTTAATACTGAATCCGATGCATGCAAAATTTAAGTGGCACGTGTTGCGGATTAAAGTTTTATTTCAAGATGTTTGAAGAGTTGTCTATTATGCAAAAATCATATTATTTTAATGTTTATCGTAAATATATTCTCCATCTTTGGAGCGTTCTGCTGGGAGTTCCTTCCAAATGCCCACCTATTGGTGCACATCCCTTGAAAGGTAATTTAATACTGAATCCGATGCATGCAAAATTTACGTGGCACGTGTTGCGGATTATAGTTCTATTCGAAGATGTTTGAAGAGTTGTCTATTATGCAAAAATCGTATTATTTTAATGTTTATCGTAAATATATTCTCCATATTTGGAGCGTTCTGCTGGGAGTTCCTTCCAAATGCCCACCTATTGGTGCACATCCCTTGAAAGGTAATTTAATACTGAATCCGATGCATGCAAAATTTACGTGGCACGTGTTGCGGATTATAGTTCTATTCGAAGATGTTTGAAGAGTTGTCTATTATGCAAAAATCGTATTATTTTAATGTTTATCGTAAATATATTCTCCATCTTTGGAGCGTTCTGCTGGGAGTTCCTTCCAAATGCCCACCTATTGGTGCACATCCCTGGAAAGGTAATTTATTACTGAATCCGATGCATGCAAAATTTACGTGGCACGTGTTGCGGATTATAGTTCTATTTGAAGATGTTTGAAGTGGTGTCTAATATGCAAAAATCGTATTATTTTAATGTTTATCGTAAATATATCCTCCATATTTGGAGCGTTCTGCTGGGAGTTCCTTTTAAATGCCCACCTATTGGTGCACATCCCTGGAAAGGTAATTTAATACTGAATCCGATGCTTGCAAAATTTAAGTGGCACGTGTTGTGGATTAAAGTTTTATTTCAAGATGTTTGAAGAGTTGTCAATTATGCAAAAATCATATTATTTTAATGTTTATCGTAAATATTTCCTCCAGCATCTTTGAACCGTTCTGTTGGGAGTTCCTTCCAAATGCCCACCTATTGGTGCACATCCCTTGAAAGGTAATTTAATACTGAATCCGATGCATGCAGAATTTACGTGGCACGTGTTGCGGATTATAGTTCTATTCGAAGATGTTTGAAGAGTTGTCTATTATGCAAAAATCGTATTATTTTAATGTTTATCGTAAATATATCCTCCATATTTGGAGCGTTCTGCTGGGAGTTCCTTTTAAATGCCCACCTATTGGTGCACATCCCTGGAAAGGTAATTTAATACTGAATCCGATGCATGTAAAATTTACGTGGCACGTGTTGCGGATTAAAGTTTTATTTCAAGATGTTTGAAGAGTTGTCTATTATGCAAAAATCATATTATTTTAATGTTTATCGTAAATATATCCTCCATCTTTGAAGCGTTCTGCTGGGAGTTCCTTCCAAATGCCCACCTATTGGTGCACATCCCTTCAAAGGTAATTTAATACTGAATCCGATGCATGCAGAATTTAAGTGGCACGTGTTGCGGATTAAAGTTTTATTTCAAGATGTTTGAAGTGGTGTCTATTATGCACAAATCATACTATTTTAATGTTTATCGTAAATATTTCCTCCAGCATCTTTGAACCGTTCTGCTGGGAGTTCCTTCCAAATGCCCACCTATTGGTGCACATCCCTGGAAAGGTAATTTAATACTGAATCCGATGCATGCAAAATTTACGTGGCACGTGTTGCGGATTATAATTCTATTCGAAGATGTTTGAAGAGTTGTCTATTATGCAAAAATCATATTATTTTAATGTTTATCGTAAATATATCCTCCATATTTGGAGCGTTCTGCTGGGAGTTCCTTCCAAATGCCCACCTATTGGTGCACATCCCTTCAAAGGTAATTTAATACTGAATCCGATGCATGCAAAATTTAAGTGGCACGTGTTGCGGATTAAAGTTTTATTTCAAGATGTTTGAAGAGTTGTCAATTATGCAAAAATCATATTATTTTAATGTTTATCGTAAATATTTCCTCCAGCATCTTTGAACCGTTCTGCTGGGAGTTCCTTCCAAATGCCCACCTATTGGTGCACATCCCTGGAAAGGTAATTTAATACTGAATCCGATGCATGCAAAATTTAAGTGGCACGTGTTGCGGATTAAAGTTTTATTTCAAGATGTTTGAAGAGTTGTCTATTTACAAAAATCATACTATTTTAATTTTTATCGTAAATATATCCTCCATCTTTGGAGCGTTCTGCTGGGAGTTCCTTCCAAATGCCCAACTATTGGTGCACATCCCTTGAAAGGTAATTTAATACTGAATCCGATGCATGCAAAATTTAAGTGGCACGTGTTGCGGGTTTTTGTTTTATTTAAGTTTTTTCGAAGGTATGTCAGGTCGCATTTTATGCCTCGCACTTATTCACGGATGACTTTTTTAGGCGGAAAGCGGAAAAACTATTCTGCCAGAATGACGGTGGTCAAAACACGGTGTACCAAAATGATACTTTAGCTTGATGTTTCATAACTAGCCAATTGCTGGCCTTCATTCATCATAAAAGATGCATTTTGTAAAATCAGTTTTGCATTACATCCGAAGTGAGTCAAACTTGAAGTCGAGTAGGGTTTTAAAATAGGCAGTGGCTATTTGACCGGCTCCGGTCTTTGAGTCTGAAACACTATTTGACCGGCTCCGGTCTTTGAATCTGAAACACTATTTGACCGGTCATGACGTCTACATAAGCGCTTTTTTCTTTTTCAAAGCAACAGACGAGAAGCGCCGATATAAGTTCTAACTTCAACACGTATTCTTCAACTCAGTCCGTGGCGCGTGCGATACGTCTCTGGCTGCCAATCTAGAGGGGATGAGTTCGATACGATCCGGAAGCATTCTATTTTTTCATTTTTTTTTTATCTAAATTTTGACCCGAAGTGCATTTTTGTGGTCAATTTTTAATTTGAGTAGCCTACAGCCCATTTTTTATGTCTTTTCAAATGTGTGTAGCCTAATACTGTTAAGAGTTTTTTTAATTTGCTGGAATTTGAGAATTTCTCTTGGTAATTTTCCGATCGTCATAAGTGAACGTGTGTTGCCGAACGACCCTACATTTTTCTCTCAAGTTAGTTATTATACAATACTTCTTTAAAAAATGGTTTTACCATTATCATTTCTTTTAAAAGTTCAGTATTGTATATAACTAACTTGAGAACTATACTTGAGAACTATTAACTAACTTGGACTTTAGGCTACTCAAATTAAAAATTGACCACATAAATGCGCTTCGGGTCAAAATTTAGATAAAAAATAAATGAAAAAAAAAGAATGCTTCCGGATAGTATCGAACTCATCCCCTCTAGATTGGCAGCCGGAGACGTATCGCACGCGCCACGGACTGAGTTGAAGAATACGTATTGAATTTAGAACTTATCTCGGCGCTTCTCGTCTTTTGCTTTGAAAGAGAAAAAGAAAAAAGTGCTTATGCAGTGACGTCATGACCGGTCAAATAGTGTTTCAGATTCAAAGACCGGAGCCGGTCAAATAGCCACTGCCTTTAAAATACAGGCGTAAGTTGTATATATATACTGTAGGTAAACTTATTTGCAAATATCAGCCACCAAAATTAAAAAGGTACCGCATTGAAAGTGTACTCACTGGTCTACACGATTTTTGCTCTAGGCCTATGAACTTTGAAAACTGATTTAGAGCAATTTTGGGATGCTGAATCCGACTCTTACCTCAGATTTATCCTATCACGTCAGGTTTGTGAGATAACAGCAAATTGTTACTTTTGTCAAAAGTGGAAGATTTGATGTTGAGTTTATCACACATACACATTGTGCTATATCCAGAAATCCAGGCCATGTACGGTAGTACATAAGTAGCTGAAATACACTCACCGACTATAATTTTGATACCAATTTGTTGTCTAAGCAACATTATTAACAAGGCAGTAATAACAAACTAAAAGGGAAGCTAAAAGTATAACTGAACCCCTCCTCCGTCAATGTTTTGCATGAAACCACAAAGATTTAAGCAGGCCTATGTCAATGCTTGTCCAGTAACCTTATTTAGGCTGTTTTGGCCTGTCTAACACTAACCTTTCCTTATAGCACTGCATATGTTAGTAGTAAACGCAACGCCAAATCTTCCACTTTTGATAAAAGTAACAATTTGTTGTTATTATATCTCAAAAACCTCACGTGATAAGATAAATCTGAGGTCAGATTTGGATTCAGCACCCCAAAATTACTCTAAATCAGTCTTCAAAGTTTTGGAGCAAAAATAAATTCTTTTTTTGTAGACCAGTGTTTTTTAGTTGCATATAAAATTCTGCTAGCCAAGTAGTTTTTCTTGAAAACATGTTTTTTAAATAAACCTTTAAGTAAATTTTACGAAGAAAGTCTAGATTTAATGTAATTGTTATCTTTTTTTATCATTTTATTGACAAAACGCACGCGAGCTTTCAATTTGATGTTTTAATCTTGAATCTGATGTTTTTTATGAAAAAATTTGATGTTTTAAAAATTGATGTGAGTGGCAACACTGATTGCGAATGGCTTGCAGCTAAGATATCTATGCTTGCAGTCAGTGCTTCCACTTTGAAGGATTTTATCCCGAAATCGGGATTTTTCAATGCTTCGAAGGATAAAAAAAGGAAATAAAGATAGGAAGGATTTTTAACAATTTCACAAGGAAATTTTGTCTTAAAAAGGGAATTGTTGTTTTTAGCAATTTTAAAGAAAATTTTATTAATGTTCCCCTTCAAAAATTCTAACAACGACTAGAATAACGATGATCAGCTGGTTTCCGTCGTCACTGGACATCCGGAACCTCTCTTACTCACTTTCCCATCTTCGCCTTTCTGTCGCTTGATTTCTTTTCTCGCCATTTTGGGAATTGGAAGTGATTGCAGTCTGCATCAGTGAGAGAGCAAGTTCTCAATTCTTTGAGTTAAAATTAGGTAATCCGTTGATTTACAGTTGAAGTTGAGTAGCAATGACAAAGTTCACTGAGGTTCGATGTACAGTTAGGTATGATAAGCTTAGGCTATTGATATCCTTCCGGTTTAGAAAAGTTAGTTTTTGCCTATGCTAACTGATTACTGGTGTCATAATAAAAGAGGCTACCGGTATGTAGTATGTATACAACATGTATAGTGTACACAGTCAGACTGAGTCAGTATCATGAATAGGCCTAGTATCCTGGAGTTTTTTGTCAGTCTCAGATGATTGTGAAGACGTTACTGACAAGGAGAAAAAAGAGATAGCCTAGCCAGGGCCTGATTAAGGCTCACGGGGGCCCGAGGCACAGCTAAGTTTAGGGGCCCCTATTGGCAATCGCTTTCGATGCAATGCCATGTACTCTCTGCGAATGATGAAATATAGGTTAACAAATAGTTCAAGCAAAACTATAACTTCATAAATATTAATTTAGCCAATTTACCTACAACTTTCTAACTTTAAACAACAGCAAATAAATCTGCCACTTATTGCCACACTCTCCAGTTTGCACAAGTAAATGTTTTAATGTTGATTCAACGTTGTTAGACATTAAATCAACATTAAAACATCAACTTTTCGTTAAAACATCAACTCAACGTTAAAACAAAAAAAAACGTTTCTTTAACACAGAAGTTTTATCACCATTACCTCATTGTTGTGATTGGATTATTTTGTTATAGGTACAAACAATAAACAAAAATAATGCAATAATAGTAAGAATTCCAAGCAACGGGGATCTGCAAAGAGACCATGAGTCTTCGAGTCAAGCAGATACCCTTATTTTTAATAAAAATCTTTATTTGCGATAGCAGTTAATTAACCGAAAAGTACGGTACAAATGAGCGATAAACTTTACCAGTCACTAAGGACAAATACATTGAAATCAAGAAATAACATGATGAATATTTCAAAAACGAAATGGAGTCAGAGTGTTAGTTGCTAAACTGCTGCAGAAATATAAACAAAAATAGAAAATAACAAAAAAATAAATCAAAATTACTCAGCAAAATTATTTTCTTAAGGTCGTTCTGACCTTTTAAAAAGAAAATCACAACCTCTTCTTTTTTAAATTTAATGTTTTCGCCCATTTAACCTCAGACAGCAAAATCCGTCATTTTTACATTGATTCAACGTCTGCATTAGTTAGTTCTAAACCCCACTCAGCTAAAGCTTCGATAATTTTAACTGTAAAAGAAACAATATTGTCGAAAAAATACAAAATTCTCTAAATAAACAGAACATTGGATTTAGAATTTTGTAATAGTTGAGGATTCTAATATATTCTAAGTTTGCATGCAGATTGCAGACGGCGACGCAGGATACATGTCAATTTTATCTGAGCAAACATTAATAGTTCAAAAATAAATTTAATTCGCTTCTTAGTTTGAAGATCACAGTGGTTAGGTCTAAACCCCACTCATCTAAAGCTTCGATAATTTCACCTATAAAAGAAACGATATTGTGGAATAAAATACAACATTCTAGTGGGGAACAAACCGACGATGGATTATGATGATGATTCTCTAAACAGAAGGCGTCGTTGGATTTGGAATTTTGTAATAGTTGAGGATTCTAATATATTCTAAGTTTGCATACAGACGGTGACGTAGGATGCAATGGATACATGTCGATTTTATGTGAGCAAACATTTCAATTTAATAGTTCAAACATTTTGCGCTAAATTTTATTTAAATTTATTTTTCTTTGTCGGAATGCAAAAGAAACGATATTGTGGAATAAAATACAATTCAAAACTGTAGCCGAATCAGACAGGCCGAATCAGACTAGCCGAATCGGACTGTAGCCGAATAGGGAACTAGCCGAATCAGACTAGCCGAATTGGACTAGCCAAATCGTACTAGCCGAATAGTAGCAGACCCACTTTTTCATAGGTGAGAAGGGGTGAAAACATCATTTTGAACAAATTAAGGGTAAGCAGTGTCAGCATGCCAATGCTTATGATCACTAAGCATAGTACCTAATTATTTTCACCGTTTTCTTTGCACCGTTTTCTTTTGCCAGATATTTGCGTTTTCTTTTGCACCGTTTTCTTTTGCCAGATAGGGTTTTCAAACCCCATAACATCTCCGTTAATGGCACCACAACTCTCAAATTCAAGTTGGCAGAAGAAAAGTTTCCCAATATTACAAATAATTAGATTTTAGAAAAATGTTTTGATTGGTTTGGGTAGTAGAAGCATTTGAAAATTGAAAAAAACACTTATACGTGGTAAAAAAGCAGGATTTTGATGCAAGCAAGTCAAAAATGAGGGTAGCGCCCGAAATTCAAATAGCTGCCATAGGAAAATCGTTTGAGATATTGATCTAGGATTCTTTCGTTTGGTAGCCTAAGGCATAGTATGACAACTTTTCAGCAAAATCTGAGAGGTACCATTGACAAGATATCTTCATATTGGGTCATTCCATGCCAAACGCCCTGGACCCTCCAGTTTGACCCTCTCCGAATTTGCTGAAAATTGGACAAAAGGTTACATAATATGATTGGGCTAAAAATTGAAAATTGTAGCTCAAAATCTATTGTACTTTTCAAATTATGACATTTTTAAAATGGGTACCCCCTTGCGCTGAGGAGCACTCAGTCATTTTCGGCCATTTTTAAAGAAGCATATATCTCTCATTACAAATTTAATCTACTTCATTTCTGGCAAAATGAGACACTTGTAGGTATATTACATTAATCCAATTTCAAAATTATATTGCCTCAAAGCATTTTGAAAATACGGGGGCCCAAAGTGTCCCCATTTTGATGTGAAGACAAATTTTGGACCATATTAAAAAAGCTGTAGCTTCCATACAAAACATAGCATTGCTCTCAAATTTATCCTGGAGGCTCCCCTCCTACTGGACTACAACTACATTGAATTTGGAAGGAAACACCGCTTTCATTAAAAAGTTATTTCACGTCAAAATATGGACCAGCAGCAAATTTTGCTAAAATATGCCATCTTGTGGTGAAAAAATGACCCCGTCAGACACTGTTTTCAAAAAAAATTTTTTTTTATCTCAAAGAGATTTTCATAAGGAACTCATCTTCTGAGTTTCAACTTTGTTCCGCAACTATTAAGGGGTGAGATGCAGTGATGTTTAACCCCTCTTAATATCCATTTCAAGCAATGAGAAAAACATGAACATTAATTTTTAAGTTAGCCAATTGCACTTGTTGTATCGTAAATGACATAAACAACTACAGCACATTGTACAAAGGAAGCAAAGAACATTCAACCTAAAATGACTGGTTGCCTTATAGGCTACTGGAATTTGACTTTCTCGTCAATGTAAAACTTGTAAATGTTTTTGCATGTAAATTTTCCTCCCTGTTTGGGTCCCCACAACTTTTAATCTAAAGCATTTACAAAGCTGAAATTTGGTATTCTGATTAAGAAGCAGCCCTAGTTTTCATATCTACCATCAAAATTGCCCCTTTCAAATTAGTTTTAGAGATAGAATGTTTCAAAAATTGAAATTTTTTACATTTGAAATTTTTTTAGCAATTTTTAATGTCCGCTATCTCCCAAACCAATAGTCACAGAACTACCATTTTGCATATCATTAATCTATACTAGTTGGTAATTAACTCCCATGAGACTGACACCAAACAAATGTGAAATTATTGAAGTTTGGAGGGTGCAAAGATGGAGCACGAGCAAAAAAACTCAAAATGCGCCATCTTGTGGTTAATATTTGACCCTGTGGACAGTCATTTAGAAAGTTGAAACTTTCAGGACAAAATCTTCTTTGCCTAAGCTATAGACAGTTCAAGTTTCAAATATCTAACCTAACTCCTTCAATAGTAAATGCAGCTGTGAAATCATGAGCTTGACCATCGCATGCAAAAGTCTCGGGGGGGGGGGGGGGGGCTAGGGTGGCTCTTATTTGGCAAAAAATAAAAATTTTACTGATGACACCCATTTAAATGGTGAGGTTGTCAGAAAAAATGACTCCTGCAAAAGTTTTGAATTTGAAATTGATTTAGGGATGGCCCTATTGACCCCCCCTAAAGTTCTGTGCCCTCCCCCAAAATACCATTGCATATCTCAAAAATCGCTCGACAACCTACCTCAACTCTAAGACAACCTCACCATTTAAATGGGTGTCCTCGGCAAATTTTTCATTTTTTGCCAAATAAGAGCCACCCTAGCCTCTCCCCCCCGAGACTAATACATGCGATGGTCAAGCTCATGATTTCACAGCTGCATTTATTATTGAAGGAGTTAGGTTAGATATTTGAAACTTGAACTGTCTATAGCTTAGGCAAAGAAGATTTTTTTCCTGAAAGTTTCAACTTTCTGAATGACTGTCCACAGGGTCAAATATTAACCACAAGATGGCGCATTTTGAGTTTTTTTTGCTCGTGCTCCATCTTTGCACCCTCCAAACTTCAATAATTTCACATTTGTTTGGTGTCAGTTTCATGGGAGTTAATTACCAACTAGTATAAATTAATGATATGCAAAATGGTAGTTCTGTGACTATTGGTTTGGGAGATAGCGGACATCAAAAATTGCTAAAAAAATTTCAAATGTAAAAAATTTCAATTTTTGAAACATTCTATCTCTAAAACTAATTTGAAATTGGCAATTTTGATGGTAGATGTGAAAACTAGGGCTGCTTCTTAATCAGAATACCAAATTTCAGCTTTGTAAATGCTTTAGATTAAAAGTTGTGGAGACCCAAACAGGGAGGAAAATTTACATGCAAAAACATTTACAAGTTTTACATTTACGAGAAAGTCAAATTCCAGTAGCCTATATAAGGCAACCAGTCATTTTAGGTTGAATGTTCTTTGCTTCCTTTGTACAATGTGCTGTAGTTGTTTATGTCATTACGATACAACAAGTGCAATTGGCTAACTTAAAAGTTAATGTTGATGTTTTTCTCATTGCTTGAAATGGATATTAAGAGGGGTTAAACATCACTGCATCTCACCCCTTAATAGTTGCGGAACAAAGTTGAAACTCAGAAGATGAGTTCCTTATGAAAATCTCTTTGAGATAAAAAAAATTTTTTTTTTGAAAACAGTGTCTGACGGGGTCATTTTTTCACCACAAGATGGCGTATTTTAGCAAAATTTGCTGCTGGTCCATATTTTGACGTGAAATAACTTTTTAATGAAAGCGGTGTTTCCTTCCAAATTCAATGTAGTTGTAGTCCAGTAGGAGGGGAGCCTCCAGGATAAATTTGAGAGCAATGCTATGTTTTGTATGGAAGCTACAGCTTTTTTAATATGGTCCAAAATTTGTCTTCGCATCAAAATGGGGACACTTTAGGCCCCCGTATTTTCAAAATGCTTTGAGGCAATATAATTTTGAAACTGGATTAATGTAATATACATACAAGTGTCTCATTTTGCCAGAAATGAAGTAGATTAAATTTGTAATGAGAGATATATGCTTCTTTAAAAATGGCCGAAAATGACTGAGCGCTCCTCAGCGCAAGGGGGTACCCATTTTAAAAATGTCATAATTTGAAAAGTACAATAGATTTTGAGTTAAAATTTTCAATTTTTAGCTCAATCATGTTATACAACCTTTTGTTCGATTTTCAGCAAATTCAGAGAGGGTCAAACTGGGAAGTTTCAAAATTTCAGGACGTTTGGCATGGAATGACCCTATTGGCTGTTTTGATATGGAATGACCCTAAAAATGTACAGG
Source organism: Aplidium turbinatum (assembly GCF_918807975.1). Lineage (NCBI taxonomy): Eukaryota > Metazoa > Chordata > Ascidiacea > Aplousobranchia > Polyclinidae > Aplidium > Aplidium turbinatum. Next base: position 25,455,815 of record NC_137475.1, on the reverse strand, counting down.
CCAAGTACAGGAAAACTGCTTCTTTTCAAAAGCTGAGTAATATAGGAAGGAGTTGAGTTGAGATGTTCTAATTTATATCAGGCATAGCCAATACATGTATCTTCAAGTGGTGAAAGTTTCATCACTCTGGGGTACCATCTACATGGTTATCTACCCCCCCCGGAAAAGGGGACCCGAGGGGTATTTTTTAAGTGGTGACCATTTTCAGTAGCCTTTAAAACCATTATTTCCTGTTTGTATCAAGACATTTTGCTTCTACACAATGCTTATTGCCTAAATTACACAAATTTGGTGATGTTGGCCAAGAGGGGGACTCACAGCTGATGGTCAAAATGTGAAAAATTTACATTAATGTGAAAAATTTACATGGTCAAAATGTGAAAAATTTACATTTTGACCAACAAAAATCCAGTTTTGAGATGCCTGTAACTTTTTATCAACACATCCTAGTCCAATTATGACAGCAGATTCTGAAAGAGCAGCCCAGAAATACCCATAATACCAATTTTCAGGCATATTGCATGCATAGAAATGAAGATAAGTGCCTTCAAAAACCATTGAAAATGAACGCGGCAATCCACTGTTACGAAAAAGGGATGAGACCGTAAAGTTTAAACGGCCATAAAATCTAAGCTGCTTGGAATTTTCATCTGAAACTTGGGGATTTTTCATTGTTCCCATAGAGGTACGTTTGGTGCAATTTTGAGCAAAATCTGAGAGGGTGCCCATGGAACTTTTATTAATGTTGGTTGAGTTGGGCTGGAATGACCCTATTGTAGACCTCACATCACCTCAATGACACCCCAAGAAGTCATTGCCATTGTCTTTACTGCAACGTATGAAAACAGCGAAATTTTGCTTAACATTCAAAAAGTAGATAATGGTCATAGCACAGCTGCAGAGCTAAATGAGATACTGCAATTCTGGACACTTTGGACAAGTTTAATATTGATAGACATGTAATCATCGGCTTGGTGTTTGCTGCAACATCAGTTCACATGAATTCATAAAGAAGTAACTGTGTGCCTGGAAAGAGCATTTGGAAGTAGTCTATTGCAACTAGCTTGTCGACGTCGTGTGCTGGAACTTTTGTGTGAAGTGGCTGCTGCTTTGGTGTTTAGCACCACAAAATCACCAAATGAGGCAGCCTTTAAAGTTCTTCTCGACCGCTAGCCTTCCCTTGACAAACATGACTTTCAAGTGTGTGAAGTAAAATGCAGGAAGGAAAAGATTAAATGTGAAAACACCATTTCTTTTTGTCAAGTTGCATTACCTGATGATACTTCTAGAAAAGCTTATCAAGAAATTTTGGAGTTGACTCTCATCTTTCTTGGTAAGTAGGCTATCCTGTTTTTACTTTGTAGCCTTTACAGTCTACATTATTACGGAAATATCACGTTGCTGTGGTAATTAGCTTACAGGTGATAATCATATTGCAGGGGGAGTGTTGCCAGAAGGAAAGGTGTTTAGAATGAAGGCACCTGGTGCAAACCATCATGCACGGTTGCACGCTGAATGACGAAGGTAATAAATCTGACAGATTTTGACAATTCAGCCAAACCATGGCTAGCAACTTTGAAAACCACTTTTGGTATCTGATAGAGCGTTTGGTTGTCCTTTCTCTTTTCAGTGATGCTGTTGTGCAACAAACGCAAAGTTTGGCTAGGGCCATGAAGAGATACAGCAAAGAATCTTCTTTGAAAAGTGCTGAGCAGCAGATGCCTGCCATTACATTTTCCACACAGCTGAAAGACTTATTTTGAGCACAGTCTTAATTGCTTTTCAACATTATTAATGAGGAGCCTATCTTTCTGTCCAAACGGGCTTCTCCCTGGGAAAAAGATGAGGATTATAACCGCATCAGAGGACGACTTTCTCATCTCAAGGTTGTGAATCACTCTTCAGAAGTAGCTCTTGGGCTAGTCACAGACTACCATCAGTCTGTGGTCACGAAATCACAAGATCAAAAACAATTTCTCTGTCAGGTGGTGAAAGACCTTCGTGAAAAACAAAACAGCCTCTTGATGAAACCGAATTCAGAACGGTGCACAAAGAAAATCATATCTGAAATGTGGTAGAATTCGACATTTTGAAAGTAATATACGTGCAGTGTTGTACGTTGACGCCGTCAACTTGTTGTTGACGCTGAGGCTAAAGTGATAGCGCTGTCTTTTTGTTAACTTTTTGTTGACGCTGAAGTGATAGCGCCGTCAACTATTTTGCCGATTTTAAGCGTCAAGTGCTAAGCGTCATTTTTTGTTTTCATGGAAAATCTCGTTTCACAATAAGAGTTTCACAGTGTATTCTGGCCAGCGCGACTCATCCGAATTACCAGTTTTTGCGTTGGTTGGAATGGCTCCCTGGAATACATGCGGAAGAAGTTCACCAAATGGTGATCACCCATGTATTGAGAACGAGGGATCAGAGACAGAAAGCGAAAAATCTATGAATGGCATCGCGGACGTTGAATATACTTTATTTCAAGAGCTCTATGCCCCTGAAAAGAGCGATGTTAGTGCAGTGGACCTCGTTAAAAGATTTATACATGCTAAACTATCACAGCACGCTTGGAACAGTGATACCTTTCTGACTAAACGTTTTCAACTTGTTTTTGAAATACAACACACCAATACCAACCAGCGCTGGTGTGGAACGCATGTTTTCACTTGGAAAGGACAATATGCGCAGGGGTGCCGGAACTGGGGGTGGAGCAGGGGGAGCGGATGCCCCCTGACCTCAAATTTCTGTGGATGGGGAGGGAAGAGGGGGCAATGGTGCCCTTTTAAGGTCATGTAAGCTACTGCACACTTTGCAATATAACAATTTATGCTATTCGCTTTTAGCCTAATTATAATGTTCTATTTTTGCCTCAAAATAATATTCACGACACAAAATTCTCCATCACAGTAAGTTTTATTACATGATTATAAAATAGCATGATGCCTTTCCGTGCCATTGTTCTTTGTATAGCGGATACTTGTATCATTACTCGATAATGAGCTGATATATGAGCATTGTCGCTATATCTTATCGTAAAAATTAAAAAAAAAAATTGGCCTTTCAGCAACAAAAGTGCCCTCATTTCATACTTCTGCCCCTCCAGTCAAAAATCGCTTCGGTGCTCCTGAATATGCGTCCTAAACGCAGCAGATTGTCAGACAAACATTTTGAAATGCTTGTTTTTCTGCAAGGAAATAACTAATAGGCTGAGCAGCTAATTACAATACAGTCTCAAAACATAATACCTGCTCTTTATTTATAGCTATTGTTAGCCTGAACTTGGTTGAAATATTTGCGTTTTATGAGACGCTGGCAAAAAATAGCGCTAGAAATTAGCGCTGATGCGGTCAATTTCTTTAAGAGCTTACGCAGTCCTTTACGCCGTAAAGTTTTTAGGCAATTTGCACTGACGCCGTCAAATTATTTGAATGACGCGTACAAAACTGTATACGTGTCAGTGTTCATCATCATCATAATCCATCGTCGGTTTGTTCCCCACTAGTGGGGGTGGCCGATTGTTTCCTTGCAGCAATTGTTTTAATCCCTTTTCTCGATTTCACTCTGTCCCTTGCATCTTCCTCCTTCAGTCCGACTTTTTTAAATTCATCCTTCACTTGTTGTTTTCACGTTCTTCTTGGACGACCGCGTTTCCTCTTCCCATCCACCTTTAGATCTAGTGCCTTTCTAAGAAAACTAATCTAAGAAAACTTTCTAAGAAAATTCTCTCAATATCCATGGAGTTGGAGTTGCTAATTATATATATAAACTACTTTGCTTGTAACAAGTTTGTGTTTCTGCCTCTTATTGCGTCCATTGAGATGCTAGAGTGCATTAGAAGATTGCAAGTGAGCAGTTTCAGGGATAAGCGAAAATTCAATATTTTGAAAAAATTTTAACCGGGTGAACCAGGGTCAAACGTTAATATTTTTTTGTGAAATTTAGTGTCGGAGATACATTTACTAAAAGGAACATTATTACAAACTGATGAAAGATTTAAAATAAAAAAAAATTCGAGAATTTGAGCCAGCCTAGTATTGAGTGTGCGACTCTCAAAGTTAACAATTTGCACAGAACTATTAATAAATAGAATACTTTGTGAAAAATCGATACACTTTCTGCGGTCCTGAACGTTCGTTACACGACTTCTTGCTGGGTCGCGACCTCCAGTTTTGGAAGCCCTGACCTAATGTATTATTATTTTACTGTATTTTGGGAATGATAGAAGTTTTGTTGTAAAATGCTAAACACAACCCATTTTTCATGTATATATATATACTTGTTTTTAAATGTTTTTAGATTCAACATTCTGAAATCATTTTTTTAGTTTTGAAATCATGGATTTAACAGGTAAACTAATAATTAAAGCAAAACTGGGAAATGATATTCGACGAATCCCAATTCATAATGAGGATTTGACCTATGATGAGCTAGTGCTAATGATGCAACGGGTGTTTCGTGGGACTTTGAGGACTGATGAAGATGTACTGATTAAATATTCTGATGAAGGTAGGCAACTAGGCATTTAAATATACAAGTGTTTTTGTACGGTACATATGTATTAATTGCCGTGCAAATGCAAATGTTCAACCAATTCTAATTTTTCTGTGGCACATTTCAGTAGTATTTTGGTAATATATATATTCCTAGATGTTAACCTGTATATATTGTGATAACAATAGATTTAATTGGTAATTATTCAATCCATCTTTTCCAGTGTGGGTTCCTTATTCTCATATTATTGTTAAAAAATCAACTCATTTGCGGCAATTTAACAAATTGTGCAGTACCTCTTTTATTTTTATTACCACTAGCTCATAATGATTATAACAATTTTATGCAATTAACAGACTTAGAAATGCTTGTAGTTTAGAATTTTGAAATCTTATGTGATGAAAGATTTTGTGCATTTACCAGTAGAGTACAGTTGTCCCTGCTTATTAAGCTCACTTTGGAACCCGTTGATTTTGGGGTTATTAAACAGAAAACGATTCTCTGCCACTCATATACAATATACCAGGGCTACTCAACTACTTTTAGTAAAGGTCCAGTTACAAAAGTTTAAAAATTGCTTACGTCCGTTATAACTCTCATGAAATAATTTACAGTCATACAAATGTGATACGGTATAACTATATACAAAATCCGGTAAAGCGGTACAGTATTAGCAAAAACAATAAGCGAAATGTATTTATAGTTCTGTTAGTCACAGCTAGTGGGAGAATTGGCATTTTTTATTTCTTGCCAGTTCTTTAAATTTTGATTCTAAAGTGGTGATTCATCACCATCAGCGAGTCGAGGGCAGTGGTGAAGGTTTTCACTGGTCATACAGATGCGAAATCAATTCTTTACATATAAAGTTCATGTTTGAAAACGCTGACTCTCAGCTGTAAGTTGACCCAAACATAGTGAGAATTTGCACTGCTAATTTGCAAAAAGCAGGAAAATTATTTTGGATTCCTTCCTTTGACCAAAACTTCTCTGGTGTATTATCACAGAATGATTTTTTACAGCTATGTACTCCTGGAATTCAATAAGCTCCAGTTGAATTTTTGTTGCGTCTACCCATTTACACAGTCCTCGAAATTAGCGGCAGCACACAACAATTGCCGACTTGCCGTGGTGAATGCTTCGCAAACGTCATAATGGCCAATCAGCTACAGCAATAAAAATGTCGTCACAAAATGAGCACTTAATTAGGACAAAAATTGTTCAAAATTTCTTCCTGTGTTATTTACTCGAAGGGGGATTTCAATCAGCAAAAACTTGCACCAATACGTCAGCTCGGACTATTTTACTTGCTGTGAACACTCACGTGCTCCAGACACGTAACTTCTTCATTTTCATGTTAAATCAACGTATGACAATATTGAATTGATGTAAAATTGGCAAACTGTCCAAACTTCTAAACACTAACAACAAACCAAAAATTATCACTCTTTAAAATTTTCGTTACAAACAAATAACAATCCTAATGAATACGCCACAATGCCCTTTGTACAGTAGCGGAATGGCCCGTTTCGGCTAGTCCGATTCGGCTGATCCGATTCGGCTAGTCCGATTCGGCTATTACCCTTTTCGGCTACAGCCCGATTCGGCTAGTCCGATTTGGCTGATCCGATTTGGCTAGTTCCCTATTGGGCTACAGTCTTTATCGGTTAGTTCCCTATTCGGCAATTTTTTGAAAATCCAACGATAATCCTTCTGTAATCCAACAAAATCCAACATCGTTTCTTTTGCATTCCGACAAATTTAGCGAAAAATGTTTGAATTATTAAATTTCTTTTACAGTTGAAATTATCGAAGCTTTAGATGAGTGGGGTTTTGACCTAACCATTGAGATCTTAAAACTAAAAAGCGAATTAAATTTATTTTTGAACTATCTCAGATGAAATTGACATGTATCATGCGTCGCCGTCTGCATGCAAACTTACAATATACAGTATTAGAATCCTGAACCAAGCCTTAAAGCAGCCGGCGACCATCGCGGCCATGGCCGCTAAGTAGGGCTTGAATGGCCGCCGGTGCTACCTCCTCCGTCGGCCAAGTTTGGCCGCCGGTTTCTTCTAGCCAATTATTTAATTTCGCAATAGAATGATCGTGGATTAAATGTCGAAAATATGTAGTATCAAAGAGTGACGCAGAATCAGGTCAGCGCATCATAGTCACTACTGTTGTATTGAATATATCCAGCTGCAATCACCAGCGCTGTAAGTCTTGTTTGCAATTCCCGATGTTTATTTTAACGAAGTGTTAATCCGAAGTGCTAATTTACATCGGCTGGCAATATTGTCGTTTTTATATCGATTCAATGTTGTCGGATATTGAATCGTTGTTAAAAAGGAGAACTAGGTTAGTTGACATCCGTAGGTAAAACACGTGTCTTCATAGTTGAGAACGCTGTGGGTTAGTGACTTCACACCCTCAATGGTGACATCATAACGGAATAAATGGTCAGGTTTTATGAAAGGCGGTATGCACTATGCAGTTGAAACAATTTACTGAGCTGCGAGCAGTTAAAACAATTTAGGGTCATTAGATGGTCCCGCAATACCAGATTACAATCCCGATAAAGCATTTAATGCGTAGTACAACGATTCTATTGCAGGACGTCGCCCAGACTTCAACAACGCTAAGTGATCAGTTTAACATTATTGCAAGTTTAATGCTATTTACTTGTGCTATCGTTATTGTATTTTGGCCTCCAAGCACGCAGACTTGGCCGCCGAGACGGAGCTCTCGGTAGGCCACGATGGCTGCCGGAAAAAAACACGAGTTTTAAGGCCTGCTGAACTATTACAAAATTCTAAATCCAACGACGCTTTCTGTTTATTTACTGTAGAGAATTTTGTATTTTGATCTCGAAGCTTTAGATGAGTGGGGTTTAGACCTAACCACTGAGATCATAAATCATATTTATGACACCGGTTACATCCCTAGTGATATGGTACGTTCCATATTCATAACTTTACCAACAAAATCGGAGCAACAGAATGCTCACTCCACAGAACAATTAGCCTTGTGAATTACGTAACAAACAGCTTACTCCAAATCATGTTGATGCGATTGAGACCAAAACTACAATCGGAAATTTCAACAGCACAGTTTTTATTTGTTCCAGACAAAGGGACCACAAAAGGAATTTTTACATTAAAAATGATAACAGAGAGATGTGTCCGATCTCCAGATCTTATCAACGCTTACAGTGAGATGATTTTGAGAGACATCGAACATATGAATGGAGTAAAGGTTGGGGTACAAAATGTAACAAGCTTGAGGTACGCTGATGAATGATGATACAGTCCTGATAGCAGAATCTGCAAACGATCCACAGGACTTATTAAATTGAAATTGTGCTGTCAACAACAGTACACGAATGGGTTAAGAGTTAAATTCAAAAACAGCATGTATGACCGTATTAAAAATGAAAACTTATCCAAATTGCAACCATACATTCAATGGTGTGTTGCACTCAATGGTGTGAAACAAGTTGATAAATTGAAATATCTTGGGTACACTATAACTTGCGATGGCAAAGTGACACTGAAATTAAAAAGAGAATCGCTATAGCAAAGGATACTTTCAGTAAAATGAGCGTAGTCTTCAGGAATCGCAACATGACAACAAAGACCAAAATTAAACTTTTGAAAGCATATGTAGTATCAATTCTAACCTACGGATGTGAATGCTAGACAATAAGTAACGATATGATAATAAGAACAGTTAGAAGGCGCCAGATGCAATTTGTAGGTCATATTTACAGACAGGGAGATTTGGGATGGGAAAAAAAAGCAGTGGCCGCCAAAGAATAACTTAAAACAGATTGAATCAATGGGCCACAAACACAACAGTTAAAACGAACGATTTTATACGAATGGCAAATGACAGAAAAGATTGGAAGACCATGATCGCCAACGTCTGTATCAGATGCGACACATAATCATCATCAATCGTTTCTTTTGCATTCCGACAAAGAAAAATAAATTGAATTGAAATTTAGCGAAACATAAAAAGCGAATTGAATTTATTTTTGGACTATTAAATTAAAATGTTGCTCACATAAACTTGACATGTATCCTGTGTCACCGTCTGTATGCAAACTTAGAATATATTCGAATCCTCAACTATTACAAAATTCCAATCCCTAGTTTAACAAGTCAATACAATCAATACGGTACATAACAAGTAGGGTGGGTCGAAACGGACTTTTTCTCCGATTTCATTGCTACAAACTTTGTTTCTTGCGAATAATCATAAAACGACATTCCTGAAAGTTTGAGCTTGATCGAACATCGTCTTCATTTCTAAAAATGCTGGTTCTTGCCAGTGTTCACTACCTGTGAAATAAGTAGGGCCAGTAAAAGTCATTAAAGTCATATTTTTTTGGTAATGCAGAAAGTTGTCAAACCGATAACAGTGAAACAACGACGTTTCTACGGTGTCTATTTAAGAAGTTATAAAGTCATAAAAAGTTATATTTTCTGTTTTAGATCATAAAATATGACTTCATTTTTACTTCAAAATACAAAGATTGAGCCGGAGTAACTTTGTAAATGCAGTTCAAACAGCTCCTGTAGACATTGAACTTTGATAATAATTTGTGGAAGGGAGGCAATGAGAGTTCTCACGCTGAGTCTCACTTAGCATTGGAAGCAACATTTTTATTACTTTCTGTAGCCTAGTAATAGCGCTTGCTGTTTGATGTTAATTTGCATTGTGACATCATCTTGACACATTATTTTGCAACACACAATCCAGTCTCTGAACATTATAAACACTTGCAGTAGGCCACTACGTCGCTAATAAGCTGAAACGTCGTAACTCCAAAAATGCAGTTTTAAGAAAATTGAATTTTAAAGTTCACGCTGTGTTTGCTGTACATTGTTTGATCTTTCTAAAAGTTCTCTAACGGAAAAACATGAAAACTATACATTGTCTTTCATGGAGCTTTGTTGTTGAAAAAAAGATAATTCTTTTTTGCAAAAATTGAACGTTAGAAAAATGAGTATGGACATACGATAGTTTAACAATAAAAAATTGTCGAAATGTAGTTACAATAAAACAGCAAAATTGTTATGCGAAATAGAAAGAAATATAAGTAAGCCTTAAATATCAACATGCAAAAAACGATTGAAAGAAAAATTAACTAAAAGAAAAGGGAGTGTTAACGTGAAACGTGTAAAATTACTTTCAGAGCAGAGTATCGTAAGTCCCATTTTATTATTTTATTTTTTTGCAAAACTATCGTAACTTCAATTTGCGATAGTTCATCGTTCTGTATCATCAAAACTAAAGCAGATGGACTTACGATGCTTTAACAAAATAAACTGTAGTTCATAAAGATATCAAATCAATCAAAAACGCAATTTTGAAAAATTTGGACTTACGATAGTTCAGCTTAACGGCGACTAAGTCAACCAGTGCTGAGACCTCAAGAGTCAAGGGTACTTTTCGAGTACAGAGCTTTGACTCTTACTACTAAGTAGCTGGTTTGGTAGGTAGGCCTACACATAGGCGCCGACTTTTATTTTTGCACGGGGTGGCAGATAGCACAATATAGCAACCTATAAACTTTCAAACTGCATGTTTTTGTTTGATTTTTACTAAGCATTCGAAAATTGCATTTTTTTAATTTGAAAATAGATATTCATTTAGGGGGTGGAGCTATCAATTATCGAGATAATTTTATTTCCGAGTATTTTATAGCTGTCATATTTTATAGCGATATTGAGCAGTTTAAAATTTTTCAAAAAAGATTTTTGGGAGAGGCAACGGAAAGATCGTATTTTATTGATTAATAAATCCCATTGTAAACCTAACAAATGTAACAATGACTTATAAAAAGTAACAAATAAAACGATCCCAACAACAAGGAAACAAATCGTAGCCACGTGTTGCGTAATCTTCACGTAGCTTGCTTGATGTTACGCAAGTATCATGCTTGTGACAAAAACAATCATTTTCTTCGCAATACTGTATTGGTTCACCTCTTGCTTTACGTTGACTTGAAGCGAAAACCAATGATCAAAAAAACATTTAAACGTCCGTTCAAATTACATTTATTTGCAGTAAGTAATGTAACCTAAACGGGGTGGCTGCCATCATGCCATAGAGGTTATGGGGTGGCGTGGCTGGCCACCCCGCAAGTCGGCGCCAGTGGATGCATTAGACATTTGAATTTTTGTAGTGATTTTCAAGTGAAATAGAAGTGTTTTGTTAGTTGTTCGAGTGTGTTATTGTTCAAAATACATGTAAAAACTTACATACGAGTTATTAATTAGAGATTAGCATAAATTTGATGCTTAAAACAAAGTCATATATTATCATATATTTCAAAAAATGAAGTCATATTTTTCAATTTTTTAGGTAAAAAAATGGCCCTAGCCCCTAGTAATAAGTAATAGCACAACGTCACTATCAAAGCAGTTGTTATTATTAGGGTAGGCCAGTCCGTGGTGCATTCCCAGGTCCAACGTCAATGCAGGTGAACAATGGTTGCGATTGTTACAATTCAAGTACTTGACATTTCTTGGCACATTTTCTCAAATGATCAAAATATAGTCATCATAACACACATTATTACCTGATTTGTTGCACACAAGTGTGGATGCGAGCCTTGCATTTCTCATCACGTCGGGAACAACGCCAGTATTTCTTAAGCCCGTCTGGACTATATTGAGCTAGTTGAAACATGTAGCCATCATGTAGAAAAACCTCACTTTGGCGCTGCGTACTAATCGATTCCTCTGCCATGATCAAGTAACATCAACTGAGAGTCTAAAGCCTGGTCTACACTACAAGCCCAAAAAGCGCAAACGCCTGACTTGTCCAGCCTCGACTGACTAAAAACTGTCTACACTGGCAAATTTGATCTTGCGACCGTGTGCATTCAAGCGCTAACAATGTCACTTTCTGCTTGGTTAAGTCAACTGGCTGGAAATTCGCCTTCAATTGATTTATACTTATCAATCAAACGCATCCATCGCTGTACTGACACAGTGTAATAGGTCAACTGAAAATAATCTAGAATAGTATTGTAGACCTAGAGCTATCCTATAACTTGTACAGTTGAACACTGCAATCAATGCAAAGCTAGCAGGTAGGCCAACCCAAGTTTGACCAAAAGCCTGGTGAAGTGCTACCTGAACCTGACCAACAACTAAAGATAGTTTGAATCCGTCTAACTAAGAGGTAGGACCACCATACTAGCTGGAAGGCCAACTTTAATCATACCAAAAGCCTAGTGAAGTGCCACCTTAACCAAACTAACAGCTAAGTAGGCCTATGTAAGACTTTTTTAAACTTAACCTTTTAATTTTTATGTACACACACCAACTAACCTATTAACTGAAACAGAGTACCATCTTTCCAGAAAACTGAAACTGCCTTTCCACCAAAGTCCCCCAAAATGCCAAGACCTGAGCTCAAAGTAAATTCTGCGCCAGAACCTTGGTCAAGCGAATCTCTCCAGAGCGTAAAAAAAGCTCGCGATGACCAGACATTTTCAGGCCGACCGCGGCGCTGTTGCTGAGAGAAGCTTTGTGTTAAATAAACAAAGAATGCGCCACGCTCAGCTCAAAATATTTTGTAGTGTAGACCAGGCTTAACGAAGGAACTAACCAAAGAAATTTCAGGTCATGTAACGCCGAAACCCAGGTTTACTCTAAACTGCCACTTAGGTTTTAACTTCATCTTTTATTGCAAACGCTATTTGGCAACTGTCTTTTTTTCGTTGACACGTTTTCGCTGAGACTTTATCTCATTAACCCCTATTGGTAATCATGAAAACTGTTGTTTTCATGTAAAACACATATTTTGAACGAACCCAGACATCAAAACTCGTCATTTTTACATTGATTCAACGTCTGCAGACGTTGAATGAATGTAAAAATGACAGATTTTGCCGTCTGGGAAGGCCCTCAAAGGTAAACACTGGATAAAATGCAAGAATGCAAAAGATACCATATTGTCGAATTAAAATACAAAATTCTCTAAATAAACAGAAGAACCGGACATACATTTCTCTGTTATCATTTTTAATGTATAAAATTCCTTTTGTGGTCCCTTTGTCTGGAACAAATAAAAACTGTGCTGTTGAAATTTCCGATTGTAGTTTTGGTTTCAATCTCATCAACATGATTCGGAGTAAGCTGTTTGTTACGTAATTCACAAGGCTAATTGTTCTGTGGAGTGACCATTCTGTTGCTCCGGTTTTCTTAAGTAAAGTTATGAATATGGAACGTACCATATCACTAGGGATGTAACCGGTGTCATAAATATGATTTATGATCTCAGTGGTTAGGTCTAAACCCCACTCATCTAAAGCTTCGAGATCAAAATACAAAATTCTCTACAGTAAATAAACAGAAAGTGTCGTTGGATTTAGAATTTTGTAATAGTTGAGGATTCTAATATATTCTAAGTTTGCATGCAGACGGCGACGCATGATACATGTCAATTTTATCTGAGCAAACATTGATAGTTCAAAAATAAATTTAATTCGCTTTTTAGTTTTAAGATCTCAATGGTTAGGTCCAAACCCCACTCATCTAAAGCTTCGATGATTTCAACTATAAAAGAAGCGATATTACAACATTCTCTAAATAAACAGAAGACGTTGCTGTCCATTTTATGTGAGCAAACAGTTCAATTTAATAGTTCAAACATTTTTCGCTAAATTTCATTTCAATTTGTTTTTCTTTGTCGGAATGCAAAAGAAACGATGTTGGATTACAGAAGGATTATCGTTGGATTTTCAAAAAATTGCCGAATAGGGAACTAACCGATAAAGAGTGTAGCCCAATAGGGAACTAGCCGAATCGGATCAGCCAAATCGGACTAGCCCAATCGGGCTGTAGCCGAAAAGGGTAATAGCCGAATCGGACTAGCCGAATCGGATCAGCCGAATCGGACTAGCCGAATAGTAGCAGACCCGTACAGTAGGGTAGGAGATGAAGTTTGCGCGGCTAACGTTTATAAACTGACTTGTATCTCAGCCATTTCTTATTGAATGCTTAAAGTATATATACAAGAAAGTTAAAGTATGATGAAAGAGGAGATAGTAAAAGGTTGGAATTCGTCTATTGTAGGTTACACAGTGGAGGAAGGAAAAGTTACCAATATCTTCTGTAAAGTATGCAAGGAATTTTATGGAAGTAATCCACCTGAGTATGCTCAAACATTTAATAAAAACCAGCGGCAATTGCCGAACAACAGCGGCAAAAGCATACGGCAATTGCCGCCGCAATACAAGGTTTGTTGATTTGGCGACGGCAATGTTTTTACCGTTGTAGATGGAAGCTAATTTCGAGGGCTGTTTAGTAATAGTATATCATATACATATTATGTCCTTCGCTCGTGGCCTACGAAAATAGATGGCCTGGACAACGTGCACACTGCACAAGCCTTCAGAACTGACGGCTGACTCCCAAGTTTGTGATAAAGAAAAAACATCTCCCAAGCTAGAATTGATAAAATTTGTTTTTCTTTTACGTCGTTTCAACATCGGTAGACATTGAAACGATATAAAATAGAAAGCTTTGCTAGCTAGGGCCTGCTGGGTGCAGTCAATTGCAGCTTTTTACTGAATTCACTAGTATTAACAGAAGCTCAAAGATGCATGTAGCCTACAGAAGTAGAGTTGAAATGATAAAGAATACCTGTAATGTGTTGGTATCTGGAAGCAGGATATATGATTTAGAGGTTATTTTGTAGTCCTGAGAAGGTTTACAAGGAACTAGTAGGCTAGTTGTTTCAGAGTAGGAAGGGTTATCATAATATACACTCAGGTAGTGGCATTGTGGCAATAAAATTATTTGGAAAGCCCTAGTTGGCCAGATATTTTTATATTGTACAATCTCTATTTGTAGCCTACTGAAAGTGTGTAAGTATCCTGATTATTCTTGAAAAGTTTTTAGCTGAACACAGTAAAAAATTAAGTGAGGTAGTAAAGTAACAAGAAGACTTGTAGTTAAATTAAGGCAATTCACAGTGTCTGTTTAAGAATAGCATCAAGTAAACTTTATATGATAGGCCTGCATCAGTGTAGCCCTTTTTGCTAATAGACAAATATTTTTACAGATTACCCAATAAATGAATAATGCCTCTTAAATGCTGTGTGCCAAAATGGGCAGATTTGATCCAGCTCTACAAACTCGAAGCTGAAAACCTTGTGAAACTGTCTCGCTTGACTGAAGCAGCAGTTTATCCCAAGCCAGTTGAACGTCAATCAGTTTCACTTTGCCTTCTAAGAGTATTTTGTGACGAAACATGAACAACACTTAAAGACACATCCTTCACTCAACAGTAATGAATGTAAAGGAACTATACTCTTTATAGAAAAGATTTTGCAATTCTGGAAAGTGGTCAGCACAAAAGTGCCTGGTCTTGATTTACGCAAAAGGGATAAGCTCCGAAAAGCCATAGTTTCTATTGATGACCTACAGCTTCAAGTGCTTCAAGAAACTGCTGCTTTGGCTGCTTTCATGAAGCCCACTGGTAAGCGAGTAAAGCAGCTAACTAGAGACACCAGCAAGGCACTACATCAAACATGCAATGGACTCGTCGATCTTGCGAAGTTTTTATTACAAACAGGTGCCAAATATGTCTTGCTAGGTTGGTTCACCACTGATGATTTGGAAAAATGTTTCTCAAAGCTTCGCCAAGGATCTGAGGGAGCTTATTTCATAACAGCAAAATCCGTCATTGAGAAAGTGAACGAGCAAAATTGACACTTCAGCTCGATATGGAAGTTGAAGGTATTGATGGACACCAGTGTCAATTTTGCGACAGAGACTTATCTGACGTCGAAAAGGAAATTATTGACAATATTATTTCAGTTGAAGAATGTGTTACTACCAGTACAAACAATGCTATGATTTATATTGCTGGATATATTCAGCGAAAGATTCCAATATTAAATGATGATAACACTTATTATTATTTTGAGAAATACAAAGACTATTTTACCACCATTGATAGAGGTGCACTGACTGTCCCTGTTGACACCCTTGTCCAATGGTCTGTGTTTTGTATGATTTTTTTTTTCAAAGATTAACAGGGTCGTTCTGTAGGTCATTCTATATAAACAATTTTATGCTAATTGCAAAACAGTACAAGTTCAGTGGTATAACAACGAAACATTCTCGGATATTGTCTAATATATTCATTAAAAACTATGCCTTAATGAATACCCCGAGGCAGGCCTCGAAACAACTTTTTTTTTCCGGCGGCCAAACGTGTCCGATTGAAGCAAGTTTTTCGGCGGCCAATCACAAGCACATGGCGGCCATTGGAACTTCGACACGCATCAACATACAGTCTTCGAAATTAGCACATTTTTACTTCGGCGGAAGCGAAAAATATACTAGAGTAGTCTATCACGACCGCATTGTTTGATTTGTTGTTATGTAATAATGCCAAAAGTAGCGATAAAGCGAGGTACAAGATACGCAGTTACGCACGTCGCAGGCTGTTACAGTAATTCACGTTAAATAACTCAGGGGGGGAAAGTAAGTTGATGTTGGGTTGATTCAACGTTCGAGTCAGCACAAATCGATTTAATTTTCCCGGCTGGTTATATTGCGTAACAACAATGCCCAATAAGAAAGTTACGTTTGTTTTACATTAAATCGACATCTAGCAACGTTGAATTATCATAAAATAACGTTAATTGCTCAACCAGGTTCTGGTAACAGATTAATAGCTCCCTGCGAGAAGATTGCCTTGATTTACGTATACACTAACATAATTTCGGCACAATTGGGATACTGCAAACAATACAAAGTCTGTTTGATAAAGAACTAGCTGTCAGAATCGGAATAATCAGATGCTGTATCGGAGCACGAGGTTGTCGCGTCATCACTGGAATCAGACGCATCAAGAAGCTCATCGCTTGGCTGTAAATCTACACCGTCTTTGCCGTTCGCAATGAAGAGTCCACGTTTTGCGGCTTTCGGGCTTTGATACCAATCTACACGCCTCTTTCTTTTTCATAGAGATCCATCAGGGTGTTGACTAAGGAACAAATCTATGGCTGTGCCATAACGACTGGGAGGAATGTCTAACCCTAACCTTACAAGCGCTCGTGTGGCCTCAGCATTTTTATTGCCGACGCTAATGCGCCATTTCCCGACGCTAATTTCAAAGACTGAATATATCGCATCAATAAAGTGTATTGTGATGTCACTTGCATCCTGCGGATGTCAGACGTCAGCTGCTTGGTCAATCAATAATGTTAACAATTCAAGCATTGACACTAGACAGTGCGTATTTTGATTTATTAGATACTTTGACTGCTTTCTTATCCTTTGAATACTGAAAAGTTTGGGTGTTCATCAGGACAATTATCGTTTCTAGCACTAGTTGCTACGTTCATCTGATGAAATTGAAAGTAAAATTAACAACAAACAAGATGGTTTATTGCTTCACTGACGTTTCGCGCACCATGACAATGCGCATCCTCAGAGCGAATAACATACAAAATAAAATTTCACCAGGTTATATACTGCAGTGCGATTGAAGGCAAGAAAAAATAAAATAAAACACGCAATATTTTAAAAAATTGGCCAATAATGTGTGAGCGGTTACTTTCCTCGTTAAATTACGTAAAAACTTCCAACAATAGACATAAAAATTCGAAGCGGTGACGACCAACAGAAAAAGTGCGATTGAAGGCAAGAGAAATAGAACACAATGTTTTTAAAGATTGGCTAATGATGTGCGGTTACTTTCGACGTTAAATTACGTAAAAACTTCCAACAATAAACATAAATTCGAAGCACTGAAGACCACTAGAAATTCGAGACAAAATTAGATCCTTTGTGATTATAAGTGGCAAAGTACTTTATTCACAAGGCTGCTGCGTAAAATTTTCTCGGAACTTCATGGCGGACAAATGCGGCTGACGGAAGGGCGAGACCCAGCGGACAAAATGTCTATTTTTGTAGGTTAATCGCGGTCATGGCCGCGATGGCCGCCTTCAGTTTCGAGGCCTGCCCCGAGGAGTTCAAAAGAAACTGAACTGAAAGTGATAAAGCTGGGATAGGAATACCTTAGGTTAGGTTTGAAAAGTACCGTATGATCAACCTCACTTTCCATTTTGAAAATATATTTTATTTTTATGTGTAGACAACAGTTGTACAACAGACTGTAGTTATACACAATTAAACCATTCAAAAAGTTTGCTCTAATTATCCATTTCATGTATTTTTCAGTTTTCTTTTCGTTTGACATCTAATGTTATTGTTTACGCGTATTATTTGAAGACGCCCTTACTTAACACATTTAATCTGCAAGCCCTTTTTGGACAATGCGCTTTCACACAGTCGATTTTTTCGCAACCTGTATGTAAGCATATTGATAATGTGATAATAACTATATCTGTAAAACTTCGGAAATACCAGTACATCTTAAGCATTCCATTCAATGTTTAAATTATTGAATTGTATTTGTATGTTGCTTGATAATTGCTGTATTTTTTTTCTCATATTAAAGCTGCTTGTGATAAGAAAAAACACTAATGTGCTTGAATGAACTTTCTTGACGAATATCCAACCAAAGAACGCTTTTCATTAATAACAGACTTCAGCCTTCAGTTCTGAAGGCTTGTGCACGGTGTCCACTGTCCAGGCCATCTATTTTCGTAGGCCACGCCTTCGCTTCAACTGAAAATTCAGTAGGCTAATGTCTGTTACTAGAAAGAGGTTTTCAATGAACAGCAGCAATTGTTTGCCAAGAGAAAAGTCATCTAATCGCATTGCAAAGCTGTTAATCAGATTTTCAACAAATTGGACATATCTGATACCAGAATCATTTTTACCTTTGCTCTGTTCCAAAAGTCTTGGAAAATGGACAAGTTGGCTCTGAATATCATGTTTGAAAATTTCGAATTTTTTCTGAAATGTACGAATTGCTGTGATCAAATCAAAAATACTGTGTTTTTCTCCTTGCAGTTTCAAATTCAAGTCGTTGAGGTGTGACATCATGCCAGTCAAAAACCTAACAATCTCCATTTTTTCATCATCTCTTAAAAATGCCCAAAATGCCACTGCCTTCACATTGTTTTGACCTTTGAGAAAACTTGATAACTCTTCTCTAATCAACCATAATCTCTCCAAAACTCTTCTTGTGCTTAACCATCTTATTTTCTTGTGTACAAGTAAATCTGTATAAATTGCATTGCTTTTGGAAAGAAAATTTCGGAGAATTGATTTTGAATTTCCAGGCATCGTATCTTTTGATCCGTAATTGGGCTTCTCTTTTGCACCAGCTTGACTGGGCGTGTAGTTGTTTTCTAAAACGTTAAATTGCTTACCCCATTTTTTCCATATCAACGATAATGGATTTGGTTTTGTTAAAAAATTAAGTAAATACTGAGACAGATAAGGTCCTGATTCAACACTGAAAAGGTCCGCATTCGGACCGCGGTCCGCCAGTTGAGTAGCCCTGCAATATACATTCAGTAATTCTGAACCATTGGGTTTATTAATAAGCGGGCACTACTATGCAAGAGTTATCTTTCAAGTATCACACAAATTCATCTTGATTGCTTTAGAAACCACTGGTTAGACTTTAATCTGTTCAAGTTCGCTGTTCTAACTTACCCAGCCCTAATACTAGGCTATTGCAGTCTTCAAAATTAACATATTTTCACTTCCGCAAAAACGTTGCCGAGGCCAAACGGCAAAAGTTGAAATTGCCTCGGCAATTGCTGTGAACATTTATTACAAAAAAATTGTACCAAAAGGTAAAGCAAGAAGCGAAAAATATACTGGAGTAGTCTATTACGACCGCAGTGTTTGATTTGTTGTGATGTAATAATACCAAAAGTAGCGATGAAGCGAGCAACGCGATGCGCACGCTGTTACCGTTACGATAATCCACGTTAAATTACTCACAGGGGGGGAGGAGGAAGGTAAGTTAATTTTGGGTTGCTTCAACGTTCGAGTCAGCACAAATCAATTTAGTTTTCCCGTCGGGTTATGTAGCGTAACAACAATGCCCAATAAGAAATTTACGTTTGTTTTACATTAATTCAACATCTAGCGACGTTAAATTATCATAAAATAACGTTAATTGCTCAACCAGGTACGGTATCAAATTAATTATTAATGGAAAAGCGAGGCACAATAAGGGGTAGAGGTAGATGCTTACTATAATTTGACGTCTACTGGCGTTAAATCAATGCAAATAGGGTGATATTTCTATCAGGGTTGAGAAAAACCCGAGTTTTTTTAAAAATGCCCAACCCGCCCAGGTTTTTTTGGGTTTTATTGGGTTTTTTTAAATAAGATGCAAAAAAAGGTAGATTCATGCTTATTTCACCTCAAAACTACTTTTTACGAGTGAAGTGCCTTTCACTCACAGTACATGCTTGCATAACTCAATAAAATAATGTACTAGGGCTGTTGTTGCTTGAATGTTGCATCATCCATTAGTTTCAAGATCAAGTTGGATGTTGCATCATCCACTGATTTCTATATAATACCAAGTTGATGCTACTGTGGTAGAAATCACATTATTGCATCATTTGTTTAGATTTGAAGGCAAGGAGCATTTATGCCATCATGTTTAAATATTTTTTATCATTTATATATATATTATATATAGTAATGGACTGATGGATGAGCAATTAAGCGATTGCATGGCCAATTAGGCAAATGCTCTGAAACAGCCATGCGTTAGAATCCAGAATCTGTAATTGGTAAATAGCCTCCTAAATTGCATTTCACATCATATATACAGACTACAGTAGAGTAGTACTTTCACCAATTTAACTATAAGGCCTTCTTGCATAAATGAGTTTTAGTGTAGTATACACAAAGTGACATTACTTGATTTTGTGTACTGTGCAATATCCACTGCGTTTTCAGTTTATTCTTGGAAATTACTTCACAATCACATCCTTAAGTCCTAATTTAAAGTTTGTTGTAAGTGCCTTGTAGTGTTTTTGTAAATTTTTTTAATTTTCCAATAAAAACTGGACAAATATGATGCTCTGGGTTTTTTATGGTTTTTTTTGGTTTTTTTTTAAGTGGGTTTTATTAAAAAACCCACCCGGGTTTTTTTGGGGCGGGTAAAATACCAACAACCCTGATTTCTATATCATAAAAGATTCAATTCTCCCTGCTGGAAGCGCTCGTGAAGTAGGAAGTAACCCAAATAAAACATCCAGCAATGGTAAGATTGAATTAACATCTTAGTCTGGTGTAGTGTGGTCTAAAAAAAATAGTTTTTTTGTTGTAATCTTGTGGTCCTTACAAGCGCTAGTGTGGTTTCGACATTTTTACTGCCGACGCTAATGCGCCATTCATGCATCTGCGTCGGCAATCACCTCGGCACTTGCCGACGCTAATTTAGAAGACTGCTATTGCTTAAACTTACTTCTAACATGAATATGAACATGGATGTTTTTGCAGATGGTGATCTCATTACAATATTTGATGATTCTGACATCAATTTCGCTATCCAGATGAGCAGGATTTTGAAATTAACAATTTTCAGTAAGAACAATACCGTAGTAAAAATTTAGGAACAGACAACAGTGAATAAAGACTATTGAGGATTCTTGAAGTTAAAATTATTAAACCATTATGTAGATGTAGTGATTGTATTTTACTATTGTTTCTTTTGCTCAATATGCAATTACCTGTAGTAACAAAAGCTTATATATATCTTAAGAGAAATATTTTCGTATTTTCAATTCGGACTAAGCCATTATCAATAGCTATCATCAAGTTTTTAGCAGATCTTGATAAATTCTGTTATTGAAATATAATTTTGCTTGATGATAACAAGAAATTGATGAGCACGTACTGTATACCTTTACTGAATTATGCTAACACAAAAATACAGGTATTTTTTGGTAAAATTTTCCACCTTAAACTTAATATAATAGTAACTTATGATTGAAAAGTAATAAGTAGAGCGATTTTTTTGCAACCTAAAAAATTAAAAAAAGTAACTTTATTTTTGCGAAAAAGTGACTTTATTCAACGAAAACAAGAAAGTGAAAGAAAAAGCAGCTATTCAACATAAAAAAACATTTAAATTAGCTTGAATTTGTGTTCAAATTATAGTAGCACATTCAAATTACACATATGTAAACTTAATGTTTTACATTATCTTGCAGGAAGTTTCTGTCAATCAAACACTTTAGCTGTTGCAGGGAAAACAAGTGGTTAAATATAGTTAACACAATTTGTTTTATCGAAAAAATTACTTTACGAGTTTTCGGAATACACGCGATACAAACAAGCATGGGCTCGTGCAAACCTAAAATTCGTACATCATAGTAGAAGATATATTAAAAGTCTTGGCATAAGGCCTACAGGCCTTAAAACTCGTTCATTTTTCCGGCAGCCATCGTGGCCTACCGAGAGCTCCTTCTCGGCGGCCAAATCTGCGTGCTTGGAGGCCAAAATACAAATAACGACAGCACAAGTAAATAGAATTAAACTTGCAACAATGCCAAAATGATCACTTAGTGTTGCTGAAGTCTGGGCGACGTCCTGCTATAGAATCGTTGTAGGCCTACCACGCAATAACTGCTTTATCGGGACTGTAATCCGGTATTGCGGAACCAACTAGCGACACTAAATTGTTTCAACTGCATACCGATTTTCATAAAACCTGGTCATTTACGAGTATACCGTTATGATGTCACCATTGAGGGTGTGAAGTCACTAACCCACAACGGAAACATTTCTTAACTCTGAAGACACGTGTTTTCCTCTTGGATGTCAACTAACCCACCCAGACAACAAAATCCATCATTTTTACATTGATTTTACGTTTGCAGTTGTTAAATCAGGGTAAAAATGACGAATCTTGTTGTCTGGGTAGTTCTCCTTTTAAATAACAATTCAATGTCCGACAACATTGAATCGACATAAAAACGACAATATTGGCAGCCGATGTAAATTAGCACTTCGGATTAACACTTTGTTAAAATAAACGTGACTTGGGTGATCACAGCTGGATATTTTCCATGCAATTGCAAATGTTTCCGCATAATACAACAGTGGTGATTATGACGCGGTGACCTAATTCTGCGTCACTCTTCGATACTACATATTTTCGACAGTTAATCCACGATCATTCTATTGCAAAATTAAAGAATTAGCTAGAAGAAACCGGCGGCCGAATTGGCCGACTGAAGAGGTAGCACCGGCGGTCATTCAAGCACTACTTAGCGGCCATGGCCGCCGGCTGCTTTAAGGCTTGGCCTACATAGAATGTAAATTCATCTTGATAGTAGCGATGAAAGATAAATAAGGGAATTAGGCAAAAAAGTATATATGCAAAATAAAGTGACCTAACAAATGAAAAGTAACATAAAAACATAAAAAGTGACTTTTGATAACTTTATAACTTCTTAAATATTAACCCCGCAACCATGAAATTTTGGTTCTACATTTCTTTTGTTAATTGGTAGGCCTACAATAAAAAAAAAGTAACTTTAGTAACAAAAAATCGCCCTAGAAATAAGCCATAAACAGATGGACCACCCCAGAAAACATGGGGGTAGAGCTAAAAATTATCCAAACATGTTGAGCGGTTCTTCAGATATTGCCGTTTTTTCCATTGCTCCTTCTCTATGAAACCACCTAGTGGCCCAGGGTTATTTCACTTATAACTCGAGAACCGCTTATCTGATTTTCATCAAATTTGCACCATTTTTCTCAGAAAAGGGAGAAGCATGTTTAAGCAAAAAAAAAATTAGGTGGTGTCAACCAATGTTCCTATTAAAATGAAATGACCCTTTATTAATTTTTCAGAAACCCCAATTATGATGTAATGTTTCTTCCCTTATACCCCAGTCCTCAATCACGGTGGCTTTTCATTACTAAAACCTATTATTATGACACAACAATGCAGTTGAGATTGGTTCTTGAATCTTTAATAAATTATGCCAGCTTTTTTTTAATAGTTTTATGCAAATAAGGTTAAACTTAGCATTTGATATAATTCCTTGCAAATGCCAAAATTGCTTTTTTTGTAACACTAAAGTATCGGCCAAAATATCAGTATCGGACCAAAAAAGTGAATCGGTATCGGCCAAAATATTGGTATCGGTCCATCTCTAATCAAGTTAAAATCAACAACACAGCAGAAGAAACACTAAAACAACACTGACAAAGTCTTCAAATATCTTGATTCGCTCTGCGTGACTAAAACTCTATCAAACTAACTGATTCTATCAGGCTTAAACAACTATAGATGTGAAGCCAGGTCTTCCACGCCAAATTAAAAAAAGCTAGCCACTCGCCTACCTCTCTTGCTAACGAATTTACACCAGCTTGCAATATTCAGACATTTGTAAATTTGCCTCCGGCTCTGAACACCTCCACACTAGCCTGTATAATTTACATGTTTAAATAAGTATCTACATTCTCCAATGTATATATATCTGAATTATATCTGCATCCTAGGCAAAGGCTACTTCTTTACCTTGTCCACAAATACACTTCCTTACCTTTTCCACAAATACACTTTCTTACCTTTTCCATGACCAGATCAAACCTGATATGCCAAAGGCATGGTTGTCTTGCGCAATCTTAAAATTTCCACAAGCCGCAAAACTTACTATCCCCATCTAGCGATTGCTTTTTTGAACTTTTATTTGTCACATGGCGCTAGAGTATTACTTCCCGGTTGCATTGATGTTGCACAGGTCATTCTAGGCTCACCAGAAGAGAATTTACAGCACAGTTAGTGCAGACGGTCAGAAAGTTTTCAATTTGATTTGGGAAAGGTGTTTGGGCCTAGGTCAAACATTTTCTGATTGCTAAAATCTGAAAAGCGATTTGGGTCTAATTTTTAGTGCAGAAATAGTGATAGCTATCTTCTTACCTGTGCCATTTCAGTTTTTGAGTTTAAACAAACATCAGCCGGTTGATTTTGAAATTCGTGTTTCGAGTTATTTCACTAAAATATTTGTGGTTAGGAAATCACTATACACTACAGTATTATTGCCCAGTGGCAGGAAAAAAAACAACTAAATTTATTTGCGACTGCTAATCGACTTCTAGAAACTTTACACAGTATTTCGGATTAATTTAAGGTTGGTTGCTAAATATGACTTTAGAAAGCAAACTGTTGAATTTGGGTTTTTATTGATTCAAACATGCTCATACTGGCATGCACTAGGGATGGGCAAAATAGAATAATTAGCTATTCTAGAATATTCTAGAATACTGAAACCGAATATAGAATACAGATATATCTATTCTAGCATAATTGAACGTTTTTACCATCAATACATTTTAATGATTTTACAAAAACAATGAACATCACAAAATTGCTCATTGCAGTGTAACAAATTTAGGCTTTTCAAATGTTCACCTGTCAAACGAGATCTCATCTTGGTGGCAGTTAGTGTTGAGCGGTATATCGAATTAAAATTTTCGATACGATATCTTTTCAATATTGATACTTATTTCAATTTTGTTCGATGTTTTAACTATCACAGCCCTAACTCGTAACTGCAAACCCTTACAAAAACGTTGCCAAGGCCAAACGGCAAAAGTTGAAATTGCTTCGGCAATTGCTTTGAACGTTTATTACGAAAAAAATTGTACCAAAACGAAAAGCGAAAAATATACTAGAGTAGTCCATCACGACCGCACTGTTTGATTTGTTGTGATGTAATAATGCCAAAAGTAACGATAAAGCGAGCAACGCAATACACATGCTGTTTACGGTAATTCACGTTAAATAACTCACGGGGAGGAAAAGTAAGTTAATTTTGGGTTGATTCAACGTTCGAGTTGGCACAAATCGATTTAATTTTCTCGGCGGGTTATACAGACGAAATCGGTTAATAGTATACTGCTTAAACGTATCAATCGTTTATTTGAATCAAAACCTGAAATCCCAAACCAAATCCAATCTAATGTTAAGTAAAAACATCGGTTAAACGAATACCGCTTAAAAGAATAAGTCGGATAAAAGCATCAGGATTTGCTTCTAGTTTGCATATTTCATTCATTTAATCGTATAATTGTGCCTGTTAGCGAAAAGAGAATGTCTCTTTTTTGCTTCACATAATTGTCTGCAATGTTCAAAGGCGAAATAAAGCAGAGGTGAGACATACGCATGCGATCAAAACAAAGACAAGTGTCTGTAATCCCAGGCCATAATCTTATGTGCTAGACATCGCACTACAAAGAACCGATTTTCGCACAGCTGGGCTTCATTAAAACAGAAAGGCAGACAAAAGGAATAATCACACTTCCCAATAAAGAAGTTTAAATACTTTTGATGTCATTCGTCAGCGACTGGCCTTCCAAGGAATGGACACGGACAAATTATTTCGGCTTGAGAGGGAAGTGTTGGAAAGCATGTCCAAAAGTTTAAACCAGAAAACTTGGGAGAATTTTTTTTTAAATTGCTGAAAAAAAGTAGCCTACTGTTGTGAAATGCAGTGCGTAATTTCATTTGTGCACTTTCGTTCAGTTGAAGAACATTGCAAATTAATTATTTTACCAGACAGCACAAAAGACTTAAAAAAAAAACTTTGCGATTTCAAAACAAACAATGAGTGTGAGCCGTGTTTTTCTACCATACCACTATTTTCGTAGGCCACGTTCCATACTCACAACCAGTGTTTTTTTTAAGGTGTTTTGGGGGACCGAAATGGTACCCCAAATTTCTCCAGCGGTTTCCCAAAATTTGGACTTGCAACTACAGTAGAAAAGTAATGGTTGTTTCTCGCTATGTCTTGTCGATAATACGAATATAGCTTACGATCAATAGTTCACGTCCGGAAAAAAGAATAAGTGGAGGTACAGCTAACAGCTGAATCAAAGAGTTATTCACAAAAGAAGTGCACCTTCGATCAGTGCCGGATTAAGGGTCTGCTGGCCTGTAGGCACATTTTATAAGTGGCCCGAAAATCAGGGTTGCAAATAAAAAAATTAGAATTGTCAGTGTTGCCAAATCATTGTCACAAAGATCGTTTTTGCAACTATAACACAGGATACCGTGCAAAAACTTGGTCATATACCTAACTAAATAACGCCTTTGCACGTTTTTGCGATTGAAAACGTGTTAACTAGTTTTTGGAGGTCAATCTTACTTAAGTAGATCGCTTTCAATACACATATCGTTAGGATCTGCTAAAGTAAATAGGTTACACCCGAAGGCCGAGACTCAATCTTGCACTACCTACGTCCAAATACTCAATCTGATCTGATCATCATTGTGAATCTGATAAAAAGTTATTTCTAATTTCTTAACACAACACAAAGCCACGTTTGTTTTGTTGGGTCACCCAACGGAATTGCGAATTTTTAAAAACATCAAAAAGGAAGTGGCAACATGTTTCAATTCGTCTTTTTTTGGTAGGCACTTTAACCATGCTTTAACATTACCCACTGGTCGAAGAGGTACGCACTACGCAATCATGCGTGACATGTTCATTCGCGATTCAGCTGATTTCAGTCATGTGACTCGTGACGTGACATTCTGATCAAGAATTTTGATACAAAGAAATTTAACTGAATGCTTCACCACAACCACCGTTGCCTAATGGTTAGGGCGGAGGAATATAGTAATTTCGATTTCGTGGGTTCGATTCCCACCCTCTGCTAATACTATTTTTTCTTCTGCAACTGAACTGAGTGCAAGAGGGATCTTAATGGTAGCCACTTTAACAAGTCGAAATTGTGACTAAAACACAAATATTGATTGAACATGTCACGCATGATTGCGTACCTCTTCGACCAGTGGGTAATGTTAAAGTGCCTACCTCTTTTTTTAACGATTTTTGCAACCTTTATTTCATCTGGAAAAACAGAGCTATCAAGATAAATACATATCAGTTTAGAAAATAATTATTTTGAAAACATGACTAAATTTCTACTGATTTTAAAGTGGCCTGAATTTTTGACTGGCCTGTAGGCACGTGCCTACTTTGCCTAATGGTTAATCCGGCACTGCCTTCGATACTCGTCAATGTTTATTTCTAATTTATGGCGCATAATGATCAGTTTTTACGTGTGGAAACATAACAAGCAGAAGCCAACAAGCACACTTTGTTTGATTGTGCAGCAAACTTGTTTGGCGGCTGTGTTGGGCAGGCTGTTTGGTCGCTGTCACAATCATTTAAGCTGTGCCTTGTCGAATAATTCATTTTATGTTGCGTTGATTGTATGTAGTTATGGCTATTTTTTGGTATTTAAATGAAACACTTGCGGTCTCTTAAAACTACTTAGCGTTCACCCAAACCAAACCTTAAAAAAACCCCTGCTCACAACTACACAGCTGGTGCGGAGCTAAAAATAGCACGGTTGAATTAAAAACGTCAACGTCAAAGTTCGCGTTGTGACGTCACAAAGATCGGTTAGATTAAAAGAAGTCCGATTGCTACAGTTTGCAGAAAAATGCTTTGATCGTAAATGCTCTCCCAGTCAGCAAAGCTGGTCTTTTTTACATTGTTTCAACGTCTGCAGATGATAAATCATGGAAAAAGGACCAGTTTTGCTGGCTGGAACATACAGCACAGTGTTATGTAACACAGAAGTAGTAAACTCTTTAAAATTTTCGTAGGCCATGTTCCATACTCAAAATTACACAGCTGGTGCGGAGCTAAAAATAGCACGCTTGAATCAAAAACATCAACGTCAAAGTTCGCGTTGTGACATCACAGATATCGGTGAGATTAAAAGAAGTCCGATTGCTGCAGTTTGCAGAAAAATGCTTTGATCATAAATGCTCTCCCAGTCAGGAAAGCTGGTCTTTTTTACATTGTTTCAACGTCTGCAGATGATAAATCAATGCAAAAAGGACCAGTTTTGCTGGCTGGAAAACACAGCATAGAGTTATGTAACACAGAACTAGTAAACTCTTTAAAGTTTAACCAGAATCGTAAACAGTTGTAGGAAGTATCAGTTGTAATGTGCGTTGCAGCCTAGTCAGCACAGACATCTCAACAATTACGCCCATTCACAATAAACCTTTTTTTTAGTAAATTGGTTAAACGAATCAATCGGATAATCGTATCAAAACGTCTGGCAAATAGG
This sequence comes from Aplidium turbinatum, assembly GCF_918807975.1. Lineage (NCBI taxonomy): Eukaryota > Metazoa > Chordata > Ascidiacea > Aplousobranchia > Polyclinidae > Aplidium > Aplidium turbinatum. The sequence continues at coordinate 25,427,292 of NC_137475.1, read as the reverse complement.
TGATTCGATTAACCGGTTTCGTCTGTATTGCGTAACAACAATGCCCAAAAAGAAATTTATGTTTGTTTTACATTAATTCGACATTTAGCGACGTTGAATTATCATTAAATAACGTTAATTGCTCAACCAGGTACGGTAACAAATTAAAAGCTCCCTGCGAGAAGATTGCCTCGATTTACGTATGCACTAACAATAGTTTCGGCACAATTGGGATACTGCGAGCAACACAAAGACTATTTGATAAAGAACTAGCTGTCAGAATTGGAATCATCAGATGCTGTCAGAATTGGAATCATCAGATCTGAGGATGAGGTTGTCGCATCATCACTGGAATCAACACATCAAGAGGCTCATCGCTTGTCTGTAAATCTACACTGTCTTCGTCGTTCGCAATGAAGCATCCACGTTTGCAGCTTTCGCACTTTGATACCCATTCACACACCTCTTTCGCAGAGCTTCATGTATCGAAATATCGAGTATTTTTTCAAATATCGTATCGTTTTATTTTTTTCAATATCGCCCAACACTAGTGGCAGTTAAACCTGCACTTGAAAAACATCTCTCTGAAGAAGCAGATGTGGCAGTTACACAAAAATATTGCGCTTGACAAGAAAGATTTCTTTAATACGAACAACAAAACTCGTATGTTTTTCCTATGCCGAATTGCACTAAATCGATAAACAATTCTACTTTCGCTGCAGCAAATTCGTTGCGACCAGACGGAGCGGTACGGAGTCGATCGTTAAAGTGGTTTCAATTATTCGATTTCATGTGCATTTTGAAACCGGTTAGGCTTCACAACCGGTTATTCTATATTCGCTATTCTATTTTGCCCATCCCTAGCATGCACATTGCACAAGGTTTATTGCTATTTCAAATATCACTAGTCAGGAAAGATGCATGGGCATTAGCGTGGTTTGAAATTTTTTTTGCCATTTCAATGTGGGGGAGTTCTGAAAACCTGGCAAACCTTTAAAAAGTACCATTTACACAACTTTGTTTTGGAAGGCCCCAAAACTCAGCCACCTACTCTCCAACAAAGGTCACAAAAAGTCAAATTTAGTAAAAGTTACTCTAACTTCAATCAATCAATCAATGTTTTATTTGTCAGTAACAGGAACATAGGTACATGTTTGAAATATGCAATAAACACAGTACAAAAGTTACACAAGTTCCCATACCGACAGGGAGACAACGAGACGACCATACGGTCTACTAGTCAATTGCCACCCTACGGAAATTACGATTTTGCCATTTAAAATAAGCTTACAAGAGAAAAATAATAATTGAAACGTTCCCGCGCTTCAACAACAGCATACGCACAAAAAAAAACATATTGATGATAACGTAGGCCAAAACACAAAATTCCATGAAGCAAGCAGAGAATAATAAAGTTTCCGAAGCAACTGACAAGTTGGTTTCCATAACATATCACTTACGATGCACTGTAGCTTTGTAAAATTAACGTTTTGATCTCTTTTTTGAAACAATGAAATGATAAGTTTTTTAGCCTGCTTGGAACCTCTGACCAGAGCATTGGTCCCAATACCTGCATGGACTTCTTGCCAAATTCTGTGTTTGATCTGTTTATAAAATAATTGTTGCCTGTTTGATATCTTGTGTTATGCTGATGAATAGATGAAGCATTTGTAAATATGCTTCATAACTTGCTAACTACTCATAGTAGAAAGTCAGTTTTGGTGTCAAAAGATGCAGAATATCTATGTTTATGTGTCATGAAAGGAACTTTTTCTCTAAATGCATTACCGGTAGTTTTTGAGATAATTCAAAAAATACATTTTTTAGGGTATTTGGGTCATTCCATGCCAAACGTCCTGAAAATCATAAAGTTCCCAGTTTGACCCACTTTGATTATATTCAAACTAGGTCAATATGTTATTTGGCATGATATAGCCATGCATAGGCGCCGACTTTTCAAAAAACCTACGGGGGGCGAGAAAGGTGATAACGTCATAACCATACCGCTATTTTACTTAATTAAAATAGTCTTTGGCTAAGCTTACTGTCTTGTTTATATTGACACCCAGGTCGCAAACCGAATTTATTAGAACCGCTGCTTGAAACGATTAGTTTTACGCATGCAGTACGCCTAATCGTAAAAATTTTGGTATTGTTAGCACATAATTGAAACAGTTGATAAACAAGCCTAATCATTTCCTTTTCGTGCGAGTGAATAACAACGATCAAGACAGTCATTCATAGCTTGTCACGCCAGTGTCGGAGCCATGTAAGAGCATTGTTTGTAATGTTTTTGAGGTCGTTGTCATCACATGAAGGGCTAAGGGGGCAGTTGGTGAGGATGTGCTTCATCGTCTGATTGTCTAGGCCGCAATTACACGTTGGGTCAGGAGTCATCTTCCATCGGAAAAGATTGCTTTTATTTCTCCCGACTCCGCAGCGGGCTCTGTTTAGGCAGCACCACTCTCTTCTCTCAAGGGTGGGAGTTTGTTGTAGACTTTCGGAAGGACTTGGGATGGCAGGATGTTGTGTCCTATCGGGCTCAGAAGTCCACATTTCTAGTCGTGCAGCTGTCGCGCTTGTGTGTTCCAATGGGCCGACTTTGATGAAGCTTTTGCGTGACTTGAGTCTTGCTGGAATAAGTTTGTGTTCATAGAGAGGGTGGCGTTGGTCGGATATTTGTTTTACTCTTTCCTTTTTTGTAGCGACTTCTCTTCGGATATGAGGTGGAGCTATAGTTGCTAAGTTATAGAGGTCGGAGATTGGTGTTGGACGGAGTGTGCCAGTTATGATTCTACATGCTTGGTTTAATTCGGAGTCAATTACTTTGGTGTGGCTTGACCTAGCCCATACTGGAGCGCAGTATTCAGCGGTCGAATAACAGAGAGCCAGTGCTGTTTGCTTCAGTGTGTGCTCATCTGCTCCCCAGTTTGAGTTTCCCAGCTTTTGCAAAAGGTTATTGCGAGCAGATAATTTTTTCTTATAATGTGAATCAAGACAGTGAAGTTATTGAAATAAAACGCAAAAAGTCATGATCTCAAGCAGATTGAAAATCGAAATCAGTTTTACTACCTTTGTTTCGCTTCTTTGCTAATTAGATACCTTTAAAATGTTAACAATGGCAAAGTGTTTTCTTTTCTGGAAGTGGTGAAAATGTGAACATTATCGTACACATTACACATGTATACACGTATCTTGGACTGAAAAGATGAGTAATGATGAAGTTATGAAATTGGCAAGAGCAGAAAGGAGATTAATAACAGTTAGTAGGCGCCAGGTGCAATTTGTAGGTCATATTCACAGAAATGTAGATTTGGAAAAATTAGCACTACTGGGGATAATACAGGGAAAAAGAAGCAGAGGTCGACAAAGATGAACTTATTTAAATAGCTTGAATCAATGGCCCACAAACACAACAGTGAAAACAAACGATTTTATACAAATGGCAAATGACAGAGAAGTTTGGAAGACCATGATCGCCAACGTCTGTATCAGATCAGGGACATAATCATCATACTCATTAACAGTTTTTTTTAAGGTTTGGTTTGGGTGACCGCTAAGCAGTTTTAAGAGACTGCAAGTGTTTCATTTAAATACCAAAAAATAGCCATATTTGCTTAAACAAATTATCTATTAGGCTACTGGCAGGCTTCTGCTTGTTATGTTTCCACACGTAAAAACTGATCATTATGCGCCATAAATCAGAAATAAACATCGACGAGTATCAAAGGTGCACTTCTTTTGTGAATAACTCTTTGATTCAGCTGTTAGCTGTACCTCCACTTATTCTTTTTTTCCGGACGTGAACTGTTGATCGTAGGCTATATTCGTATTATCGACAAGACATAGCGAGAAACAACCATTACTTTTCTACTGTAGTTGCAAGTCCAAATTTTGGGAAACCGCTGGAGAAATTTGGGGGACCGTTTCGGTCCCCCAAAACACCTTAAAAAAACACTGCGCATTAATACAGTGGTTATTGAAGCTAAACACAGATGACAGTTTTAAAAAAGGCATTTTTTGTTTAAGCTGTATTCACGTAACTGTTCGTTATGTCGTAGTTTTAATTCGATAAAGTTTGCTAAAATCGATTTCATGTTTGAAGTCACAGAAAACCTAACGGACGCAGGGTTGGAAAAAATCATGATTTTTTTAAAAAAATCAAAAAAAATCGGATTTTTTTGATTTAAATCAGATTGTTTTGATTTTTTTTTATATAAAAAAGCGTCGAGTCTACTTGGGGGAAGAGATCATTTTAGTAAGATAGCAGAATTATTTTTAACCCCTTGATTGATTGAAAGGCTTTGCTTTGCAAGTGTTTAATCATTTTTATTATTACATTGTAGGCTAGCCTGTCTAGTGTCTATTGCATGGTACTACGACAGTTTATCGAACGACAGTTTATCGAAACGACAGTTTATCGAACGACAATTAATCGAACGACAGTTTATCAAAACGACAGTTAATCGAACAACAGTTTATCGAACAACAATTTACCGAACGACAGTTAATCGAAAACCTAACCACTAACCCTAACTCCTAATCCCTAACCATTAGCCCCTAACCCCTGAGTATTCCATTGCATATGTGTTTCATCGTTCGATAAACTGTCGTTTCAATAAACAGTCGTTGGATGAACTGTCGTTTCGATAAACAGTCGTTTCGATGAACTGTCGTTTCGATGAATTGTCGTTCGATGAACTGTCTTTCGATAAACTGTCTTTTGATAAATTGTCGCGTCACGCTATTGCACATATTTTTAAGTAGGTGTGATATGTTGCTTTATACTAAATCATAATGTGCATATCGAGATTGAGGTACGTCTCAGACTGTCATCTCACTACACTAAAATCTTTCTTTACGTTTGAGCACACATTAATTTGCTTTTTTGCTCAACTGATGCATAGCCTACAACCAGACTTTTTGCAAAGAAAGTTTAACTGTGTAATATAATTATGTTACCGACGTACCATACCAAAACAATAAAAGTTCAAATGACACAAAATTGCAATTTATTTTGCATTGAAAAGTTTGTACATAAATACAAGCTCGCCAGCTTTTGCAGTGCCCAATCGATTTCGAACTTCTGATTGAAGCAGACCAAAAGTGGAAAAAACTTGCTCAAAAACTATGTTTAGTGAACAACATTGTTTGTGAACTGCCAAGTAAACTAAGTTGCCTTTCAAAACATGCATAGCCTATAGCGTTAAGTATTTAAATATAACTTTTGTATTACAGAGAAGCAGTGAAACGTTTGTTGATGTATTTATTTTTATTTTAGCAAATAAAAAATCATTTGATTTTTTTAATTGATTTTTTGATTTTTATTGTTTGATTTAAATCATGATTTAAATCAATGATTTAAATGATTTGATTTAAATCAGCCAACCCTGAACGGACGTTTGGATAACTCGTAAAATGAGAATAAACATTCAACATCGCATTTGCTTTTTCACTACCACGCGTTTTGACTTTGAAGTTGCGCCTCGTGCGTGGGAAGAAAAGCAGTTGTGTGACTGTGAGCGTGCAATTCACCTTCCCAAAGAAAGCCGTGCGATCAGCGGACAAGAACAACGTAGGTTGTTTTTCCCTTTCGGCATTTTTTTAGTCCGTTTAAATGATCTAAATCTATTTAGCAAAATATTTTATCTTTAAAACACCAATTGTAATAGCGATTTTTTGTTGCCCCTCAATCATAAATTTACGGGGGGGCGCTGCCCCCGGCCCCCCCCCCCCCGGAAGTCGGCGCGTATGTAGCCATGCATTACAAATTTTAGCTGTTTTTTCTGTTTTACTGTTTTAGTCGGCTGCATAGCCGAGTGGTGAGAACACTGGAACGGCAGTCGAAAGGGCACCGGTTCGACACCGCTCAAGAGCATGCGGCTGTGTCTGTGGCAAGACACTTAAAGGCATGCCTGAAGGTGGACACAAAGATTGGCTTCCTTGCCTTCCCGTCCACTTAATCTAAATCTTCAACCACCGGGTGTAAGCCTGAATAAGACAATTCAAACAAGCTCAATATCTATTGTAGTTTTGGAAATATGATGCTTTAAATTTTAGGTACCCCCTAAACTTTTCCGCATTTGTTTTTTTAGACCCTTTTCAATTAACCATATCTTTTGTTCCAAGGTTATATAAAGTTTATGTTTGGGAAAATGGTTCACTTTTAATTGTATTACATGATTGCATTGTCAAAATGCAATTAATTTGCAGCATAGTGGAGTAATCAAGCCTCAAAGTAGCTCTTTTTTTCACCAAAGACAAATTGTATGCCATATTTGGAGTCTGTAACTTTTTTATGAAAAGTAGGACGGTTATTATATTATCATGAATATTCTTTCCCTACCAGAAAACAACTTCACCAAGTTTGATAAGTAACACTACAATTATTAGAAAGTTACAATGCACCAAAATATGCACCCAAAGTAAAAAAGCCAAAATAACACCATCTTGTGGCATAAAAACACCTCCGTAAAAAGTGTTGACAAAACAATCTTTTATTATATGTCATTTGCGCAGACCAAAACTCAACCACAAGGCAAAAGTTTGCTATAAAATGGTAAACATGAACTTGGCTGAAATGGAAGAACCCCCTGCAATTAAACATATGTGTGATGAAGAACCGAATAATATTTGACACATCCTTGCAGTGTACTTGTACTCATATTCCTTGTTTCTTCATCCTTAGGTAATGTTCTTCAACAGATAAAAAAGATTGTTTTGTCAACACTTTTTACGGGGGTGTTTTTATGCCACAAGATGGTGTTATTTTGGCTTTTTTGCTTTGGGTGCATATTTTGATGCATTGTAACTTTCTAATAAATGCAGTGTTACTTATCAAACTTGGTGAAGTTGTTATCTGGTAGGGAAAGAACATTCATGATAAATATAATAACCGTCCTACTTTTCATAAAAAAAAGTTACAGACTTCCAAATATGGCACAAAATTTGTCTTTGGTGAAGAAAATAGCTACTTTGAGGCTTGATTACTCCACTAGTCCACTATGCTGCAAATTAATGGCATTTTGACAATGCAATCATGTAATATAACTAAGAGTGAACCATTTTACCAAACATAAACTTTATAAAACCTTTGGAGCAAAAGATATGGCTGATTGAAAATGGTCCAAAAAAACAAACGCGGAAAAGTTTAGGGGGCGCCTAAAACTTTAAAGCATCATATTTCCAAAACTATAATAGATATTGAGCTAAAATTTGTAATGCATGGCTATTGGCTATATCAATATATCATGCCAAATAACATATTGACCTAGTTTGAGCAAAATCGAAGTGGGTCAAACTAGGAACTTTATGATTTTCAGGACGTTTGGCATGGAATGTCCCATATACCCTAAAAATGTATTTTTTGAATTATCTCAAAAACTAATGCATTTAGAGAAAAAGTTCCTTTTATGACACATAGAAACATAGGTATTCTGCATCTTTTGACATAAAAGCTGACTTTCTACTATGAGTAGTTAGCAAGTTAGAGGATTTTTTACTAAATTTGACCTTTCGTGACCTTTATTGGGGGGTAGATGACTGGGTTTTGGGGCCTACTAAAAAAATTGTGTAAATGTTATTTTTTAAAGGTTTGCCAGGTTTTCAAAACCCCCCATGTTAAAATCGCAAAAAAAAATTTTTTCAAACCACCTTAATGGGCATATAAAATTTTATGTGAAACTGGGCAAAACTGTGTTTACACCTGGTACTGTTGTGGCATTATATGTTCTTGTTTTTCATCAGTTTCACAAATTATTTATTGCGTATGAGCTTCTTTAATGTATTCAATGCAAGTTTGGTTTTTGCTGAAGTTCAAAACAAGTTTGCACATTGGAAAATAGCACCAAGTCTATGATCACATAGTTCAAATTGGTTGAAAGCTGTCTGTTCAGCAGTGGCATGACCCATGTAAAAGATGATTTAGAAACGCAAAATTCAGCAGCAAAGTTAATATCTTTTTAACTTCATTGTAATTTTTTTTTACACAGCTGAAAAAAAATTGAAGTAGGATGTTAAAAACTGTTTAGTATTAAATCGTAGACAATGCAAAAGTGTCATTTTACCACCAAAATAAGCATGAAATATTACTTTTTAAAAAAGTCCAATAACTTCAAATAATTCATGCCACTAGTTTTTGTAAGTTTTAGGTGTGGATGGGCCCTCACACTCTTTAGTCTGAATATTGTTTTGGTGTAGTGTTTTATAATAGAATAGTGTTTTAGAATAGTTATTGGGTGTCAAAAACTGTTTAGTACTAAAAAGTAGACAACGCAAAAATGTCATTTCATCACTAAAATAGGCATGAAATATTACTTTCAGAAAAAGTCAAATAACTTCAATTAATTCATGCCACTAGTTTTTGTAAGTTTTTAGCTGTGGAAGGGTGCTGCACAGCACACTTTTTAGTCCGAATAGGGTTAACATAACGTTATGTAATTTAAGAGTTTATCAGATGTTTCTATTTTTGTGTAAGATTGCTCGCTTACTGTCGGCTGTTCTCATTGTATCCTCTAGTTGTGTACTGAACATTCTTGTCATACAATTACCAGCAAAAAGTCAACCTCAGGAGATCGCCAGCGCTAAGATCACAAGTGATATTCGAACGGAATTGATTGAAATTCGTAACAGTATCAACAGAATATTGGATAATGATGTGGTCAGTGCAGATCAAGAGTCCCAGAAAGCAAACTTAATGGAGAAAGATGATGATGCAACAACATCAAGTGAGTTAAACTTAATTTTGGCACTGATGGCATGTAGCATAACCACTTCAATTCTGTTGCAAATTGCTTATACCGTTGGTTACATTTATTTTTTGAAATGCTGCATATGATTCATTTAGTCCTTGTTAATGACATAAAGCGGCAAGCAAAAGATTCTTGTGTGTGAATTCTAAAGTTTTGGGAAATGTTATGTAACCCTTTGACTTTCCATTATTTCTAGTTTTATTCCTGGCCCCTGTTGCCATACCGCTTGTTAGTGCCACTACCGCTATTAGGTTTGTGACCTTAGCACAAATCTGAGTGTTTGGTAGACTGTGAAGAAGAAAGTCATTAATGGACAAGAAGGCAATGCCCAATGTCCATAAAGTGTGTCACACTTTTTAATTGGCTGTAAAATCACGTTTCGCTGAAGTCCGAAATTAAAAATTAAATCAATTCTCATTGTTTTAATTAGAATCACTTTTAGAAACCATCATCTCAAAACTTCAAGACAATTTTACTACGCTGAAGAGATCCGAAAATCGAAACACTGGCCACTGTCTGTAGTTACTTTTAATAATGCCTTCTTAGACATTGTTTTTTAAAGAAATAAAAAAGATTCAAAGAGCTACATGTACTTGAAAGGTTACTGTTATTTTTTTATTCACTTGTTACTTTGGTAGGTTGTAATTCAATGTACAACCAAAGTGAAATCCAAATATATGTAAAAATGATCAGTTTACTTACGTTATCTTCTGAATTGTTAGATGCAGAGACATTTTTAAGATGAAAATTTGTTAGAAGTAAATGTTTTGCAAACAAGCTGAAATTTAAACTGCGGTGTTCATAAAACCACTGCAAGAAAAAAGTCGGGAATGATTGGACCAAATTTAAATTTTGGGAGAAACGGCGCCTGTAACAACTAATAGACATGACACTAAACACTTCTATACCAAGATGTACTTTCCATCAAACATTTTCTATGGCGAATTGCTTTGCAGTGTCAAATAGGTCGTGTGGAAGAGTTTTATATGGATTGGTGTTGAAATCTTTTTAGCATTTACGTATAAGCAATGGTGACCTTATTGAACTATGTCCTATATTATACACATTACACAGGCCTTGCCAAAGTTCAAAATGAAAATCACATAGAATATATTTTGTGACATTACTTACCTACTACTACTACTATTACTCAGAGTATCAATTTATACCAGCACTTTTAACACTATCATATTAAGCGTATCAAATTGACATGGCCTGTGTAGTATGTACCGTAAAACGCCCTAACTTTAGACGGGACCCTAACTTTAGCCGAAACCGGATTTGTGATGTCAAAGGGTACTGGAGCAGAACTGCTTTGCTTGTCACATTCATATTGCATATACACTTCAGTAGGGACTATGTGGATTGTTTAAAGGTGTTTGGTGAAATCTCCAGCTATATGGGGGACTACTAATCAACAATTTTTAAAACTTGCTAAAACCGGGAAAAATGCACCCTTGAAAACTGACTCTGGTTCATGTACTTTCTAAGTATCCAGAAAAAAATCAGTGAGTTAGAAAGATGTGTAATATGGCAGAGAGTAGCATGTTAAAATTTGATGAGCTTACTCCAACTTCAACTAAAAATATTATGGGTGGCCAAAGTAAGGACCTCAACTTCAGACGAAATACCCTAACTTTAGCCGCCACTTAATCCATATTCGTATGGTTCAGTGATGGTATACCAAGTTTTTATTTATACTTTCTTGACATTTCAGATGCCTATATTACCTGTAAGTACCATAACTAAAATGTCTATAAAAAGAAAATATGCAGCATTTGATGATGGGGAAGGTCTCAAGCGAATGTGCCATACCATACAATGATAGGGGAGTGTTTGAAATTAAATCTGAAATGCTGTCAATGTGGTGATTAGGTCTTCCCATTGATTGATTTTAAGTACATACACGAACTGTTGACTGATTTTCTGTCTGTTGTTCATTGGTTTTCAGTACATTTACAAACTGTGATTCATTTTCTGTGTTGCTGCTGTAAACTTTGAGTAAAAAAATTTTTTTTACCCCTCCCCTCACGCCCCCCCTTAATTATATGCAAAACACAGCTAAAGTGTCAGTAGAAATCATGTTCCATGTTTTTTAAAACTTTCCTGATGGCTAAAGTTAAAGATAGCAGCCATAAATGGCTAATGAAAGCAGTTTAATTTATGCGGCTAAAGTTAGGATTTCATTCCTAACTTTAGCCACCCAAGGCTTTTTTAAAAAAAAGGGACCTGGAAAACTGTGATCAGTCTTAAAATACCATGATTGTGAAGAATAAACCAGTCTCATGTTTTTAGCATAGAATTTTTGTTTATTCAAGGACTATTGTTGAAATAATTGATAAAGCAGTTAAAAAAACGGCTAAAGTTAGGGCGTTTTACGGTATACATTGTATTTGTATATGTTGTCATGGTATAAGCATATACAATTATAGAGGGTGGCCCAGCGAAGTGTGGATAAATAACAGTTTTTTTTAGTTATATAAAGGCCAATAAAAACAACTCATATATATATCAAATAAAAGAGAAATGCCTTGTTTTTGATAACATCCAAGAATTATTCAACATATCCAACTTTCTCCTTGATAACCTGGTGGAGAGGAGGGATCAACTGATCACACGTGACACGCACAGTTTCAGGGTTAATTTCTGCCCAGGCTTTGGTCAGTTGAGTGGGATACAGCGCAGTACTTCTGCTCTAAGATAGACCATATCCCAAAGTTCATTGGATTTCAATCAGGAGAAGATGGAGGCCATTGTTCATTGGTCAAAACGACTTGAAATTGTCTTTGCACCAGTCCTGCTGAAGTGTAATTTCTTAATTTGCAGTGACTTTCCTGATCCAAAGAACAACTTCATCCTTTAACATCCTCAGATAAGCATGTTGGCTGATTTTGACACCAGCCTTGATAGAAATCAAATGGGTTTTAAGACCTGTGAACGTAATTCCTGCCCACACCACTATCGAAACTGGTTTTTGCCTCCTCAATGAAGTTCGACGTTCAACAGGCACTGAATCTTTAGATTTAATCCAAATCCGATCACTTTTGGCTGTTGTGTATTGCTTGAACGGTGAATAATTTCTCATCAGCCCAGAGAACTTGTGGCTACTTGCCATCAAGGAGCTTTTTCAGAAGAATCTTTGATCTTTTGAACCTCTTCTTCTTTGTGGCATCAGAAAGAAGTTGTCGTTTGGTAATTTTGTAGGGTTAACCTTAAGATCCCTTATCAACACCCTTTGGACGGTTGAACGGCCAACATGTGCCTCTTTAGCAAGTTTTCTAGTGCTCCATTCAGGATTCCATTGCTACTTTTTTTTAATGTTCTTAATAAGTTTTTTTGGTTCTTACGTACCTGTTTGGGTTGCTCCTGATGTTTGGAAAGCATCTACCAGTTTCTCTGAACCTTTTTACTCCCTTGTATACACCAGAACGACTCACAATCCCTTTCAAAACCTTGAAAACCTTAACAGATGATAGGTGATAGCCCCTTAAGACAGTGTGTTTCAATGATCTCATTTAAAGTGTTCCTCATGGTGTGGCTTTAATTTTCCAAAAAAGTTGTAGAATATTAGTAATGTAGGATGATTATACTATAAATCTGTAATGAATACAAATAATTTAGTAGTCTGGAAATGTGAAACTTAGTCTACACTTCACTGGGCCACCCAGTATATTTAAATTTGCACTGTTTTGTGACTGACAAGCACTGAGCATTGCAAAAGTGATGATGCTTTTTTTCAATAAGCAATCGTTGAAGTAACAGTTCAGCCCCAAAGGAAACGGATATACTTAAAGTCAATGCAGCATATTAGGCTTCTCCATAACGTTCTACTGCATATTCACAAGTCTTGCCGATGTACGAAACTATAATAATGACCGCAGGCTGATGCAATTTTGATTTTAAACTTTATGCTAAATGGGCTGTAATGCTGTATACCATCATATATCTGAAGTTCCACCAAAAAGCAAAACTGATCAGCCAGCATTGGCCTTTTCTGCTGTGACTTCGGGAAGCTACGACACATCGTTCGATCCCCTTACTGGAGAGAAGCAAGCAAACACTTTACCAGTACTAGATGGTGCTACTGGTGGAGGTATGTTGTGCAGATTTGTACTTGGTCTTTGGAGGTCATCTGATGCTTGAGCCATATTTGATAAACTCATTTAGTGCAACCATTTTAAAATATACACAAAACGGCACAAACTTGTTAGTTAGATCAACAGGCCACATTTAGGTAAAATAAATGGGAAAAGAGGAAGTCAAGGCGGTTCAAATGTGATCATAGAGAGATTGAATTTTAGCTACTGTGTTATTGTTTGCAGGAATGAAAATAAAAATAGAATAAAATTGGGAAAGAATGCTTATAGCAGAATGCTTATTTTGAAATTGATTTTAATCCTTGAGATCATTTTAGTCAGCTGAAACCAAATAACACAAATACTAATACAATGAACGCACGCAGCAGTTCAAATGATAAAAACGGAGTTTGTTTAACGAATTAAAACAGTGAAAGTTGTTTAGCGAAACTAAGAAAGTAGAGAAAATGTGTGGTATTAGTATTATAATTTTCCACAGTATTAAGGCTAACTTGATGTAGTAATTGTAAACAGACTCTATTGCTGTTTCATTATATATTACGGCTCAATATTGTTCGCAAAACGCTAAGAAACTTTATCGATGTAATCAACTCAGGTGATCGCCCCCCAAGTGCGTCTGAAAGCTTTTCCAGTTTGGGATCAGCTGCCCGACCTTCCTCACAACATCCGCAGCAGACAAATCTACCAAATGACGTGCGATCAGAGGTTGTCACTCCTCAGCAGCAGCCCGATGCATCCTTCCAGCGAGCGGACACTGTCCCTCCATCTCAGCAGCCATCAGTTCCAGGTCAAACTCAGCAGGTACTGACTGTGTTTTTGTCATATGCTAATGTCATAATTATGCTGGTTGGTGAGAATTTAGAATTAGCGAGCAGTAAGGCAAGGAAGCCGTTTTTCATCCCCACCTTCCAGACACTTAACTTTGTGTTTTAACCAATTGCCCTCTTACCAGTCAACGGATTAGTGATGCCTTAAAGCTCTGCACTGGCAGTGCAATGTTGTTAAGCTTCGTTGGATGAATAAGTCGCAAATGGCGAAACATTGGAGAAAAAATTTTCTAAAAATTAAACTAAATTATTGCAAATTTTCGACGCATCATAACCAACATTGGTGGTAATGGTAACTATCCTTGTATCACCCGACCCTGTGTCATTTCGTTGAAATGTTGTTTTGCGTTTGCATTTTTTTTTTTTATTTCGGTCGCACGTTTGGCTTCTATTCATATGATGCTGATTTGCTGGAGTTTTAGCGTTCAATAAAGTGCAACAGTTGTAATTTTAATGAATGATCACTGGACTGTTACCTACATGTCTCCATCTTTGTTTCAGCTTGAGCGAGCACAGAACACAGCCAATAACTTCCAATCGCAAGTGAATGATTTACCGCAACAAGGATCTGCTTATCCAGGGTATCCACAAAGTGTTTCTCAAAGTATGCCGCAATCAGGTGCTGGTCAATACGCTAACCTCACCAACCAAATGCCAATGCAAAGCACCCAACAAGGAATGCCTCAGCAAACGAATTCCCAATCGATGCCCCAACAAGCGACATCTGGTCAAGGGCCTCCAAGACAACAAATGCTTTTATCACAGCAGGTATGTTCAATATTGAGGTGATACACTCTATTTGTTGCAAATTCAAATATGTCGTTGGATGTGGTTTGTGGTGCAATACTTGACCAAAACGTTTCATCTCCAGCTCTTCCGCTAATAATATCAATCGTTTCAGCCATATCCTCCACCAGGTGGCGCTTACAACGTCACGCCGGTCTCCCGTCCACAGAATGCTTACAACCAGCCCGGGTATCAACATGGAGCCCCTCAACAAGGTTTCCCATCTGCAATGAGCACCCCACCGGGCAACCAACCGGGTTTCATGCCTCCAATGACTTCGCAGCAGCAGCAGCAACAGCAAGCAGTACAGAACCCCCATCGGATGTTTGGAAAGGGAAACTATCGCCCGCGACAGGCTGGACCCGGTTATCAATAATGAGAGTTAAGGAGCGATCACGTGCAATTTAAACTTGTTTATGAAATCATACATTGCACTGTTTTATTCAACTTCCGTTCGGGCGTGTGCTTGGTTGCTAATATAACAATAACACATTCAATACGTTCACAAATTGGGAATATATTCACGTGCGTGCCCTTTTGATCAACCTGTTGGAAATATAATAATTAGCACAGTCGCACAGAATTGTTATTAATTTGTTTCACTGCTAGTCGCCTGAGACATGACGTGGAATCACTAGCCAGTGGCGTAGCCAGAAAAATTTTTTGGGGGGGGCCAAATATTTGATGAATTGAAGAGAACGACAAAATGTTTGATTTAAGACATCGCCACCTGATGTGCAGTGGCGCATCCTGGTGGGTTAAGCAAGGGAAGCAATAAAGCTGGTGGGGGTTAGAGCGTGCCGAAGGCACGCGTATTCTAGGGGGGTCCGGGGGCATGCTCCCCCGGAAAATGTTTGCAAAATTACACTTAAATAATGGATTATAACGCTTTCTGGAAACAATTTCAGGGTAATATTTGTATGAAACTTATTAGCAGATAAACAGCTATTAACTTATTAAAGGTAGCTCTTATCTACACACAAACGGGCAAAAACTGCGGCTAAAATTAGAGAACACAAAAAACTCAGCTACACAAAAACCCTACAGAGTAAGCGATTCTGAAATTGCTTCCACAGATTAGTTAAAAGAAGCGTAAATCGCGTAAACTTTACACGATTTACGATTTGCAAAATTTACTGGTGTCTTTTTGTGTGTCTAAAACAAGTCCTGGGGGGTGTTAATAGCCAGATGTCTTGGAAAACAATATAAATTTATACAAATTATATTATATTTTCAACAAAGGGTTCAACTTCGGAATCCAAACTTTGAAAATTTGGGGGGGGCCATGGCCCCGTTCCCCCCCCCCCCCTGGCTACGCCTATGTCACTAGCTTTCTCTTTTTGGCGCTGTTACGTTTAATGATAATGGCGGAGGAGTTGCGTTTGGTTTGGTTATGTACCTATCCTCGGACTTACAAATCCTTGTAGTTTCGCATTATTGTAGACTTGTAGAGGCTTTTGCACAGGCCCGGTTACTGATAATCACGGAGTGAAGTTTCCGATTGTTGCGTGGGAATTATTTCACCCATTAGGTGCCGAACAGTTACTACTTCCAACAAAATAAAGTTTTCTCAAAGCAAAGAACGCCACCTATCACAGAAAATAGTGATCAATATCACGTGGTCAGAATTGAGAAGGGACTAATGAGGCTCGCCACCCCACATCTTATGTTTATAGGTATTTATTCCGCAGACGACTGCCGATGTAAATGTACATTTAATTAATGATATTTTGTTGATTCGAAACCATTCAATTTCAGTAGAAGTATCCTCATAATCTTATTTTTTCCTTCGCGCATCTCTTGCGCTCTATTCAGAATGCTAAAAGTTATTGCGTCTTTGTATACTGTTTTAAAAGAAATTTGTGGCCAGATGAATATTTATATTGTGTAGCTAGGACTAGCAATTGCTTGGTTAACTTGATTGTTGATTTCCCCGTGGGGAAAAAGTTTTAGATTTATTCATTATTGCGAACAGCTCACATGCTCTTTGTCATCGCAGAAAACTTACTTGGTGAAATGTACTTATGCAGCTGACCTTTCTCTTTCAGCAAAGTTAGTCGAAAAAAAAAAGCTTGATCTAATATCACATTACTGCTTCACGATAATTTGAATGGTTTGTGTACATTTTTGAGATGTTGCAAACAGTGTATTTTCATGACCAATTTACAACGAATATTGCAATGGCGTCAGTAATAAGAGTAGCAGTCTTGCAGTTCATTAACGCTGCACCAGCAGCTATGTTATTTGAAATCGAGGGTTCACGTGGCATTTAATTTACAAAAATTAGTGATGCAGCTGAGACAAAATCTTTGATGTTCCGGCTAGAGAATTACAACTCTGGTCGGAGCTTTTGGTCCTTGTAATATCTACTTCATGTGATCAATGCTCCAACCGAGCGATTGTTGGTGGCCTGCATCACTCACCAATCAGTGAAGGGGTGACCAATTAGGAGTAGCCTAAATTTTTAGGTGGTACTCAAATTTGGCAATATTGTCTACTTGTATTGTTTGTAAGAAATTGTAGATTTTTGATTGACTTCCTTGATCCCATTTTCAATCTAATGTATATATTTAAGACAACATGTGTATGTATTTGCCACACTGCGATACCGCAATGATTACAAAAGATTAGATTTACACAAGCTTTACCACTGCAACGGGGTCACCAAGAGGCAAATTGCTGTGATTGATCAAAATCACATGATTATGAAGTGATTCCTGATTACCTAGGCTTAATCTTCAGTTATAAGCTGTTTATAGTTAGCAGAAACGAGGTGGTGAACTTACAGACACTTTCGGAGATGGAAAAAAATGGCTGGAATTTGTTTCAGTACTATAATCCAGTCGCTGAACTTAAAAATATGGTCAAACCCGGAAAAAATAATATTAAGCTGAAACTTTGCCAGATGGTTCTATTGATGATACTGTATTAGTTTAATATTATTTTTTTCCGGGTCAAATCATTCGGCGACTGGACTATAACTAAGGAGTACGGTACCATACATTACAACTTATATAGCCTAATTTGCAATATGCTTGCTGTCAAAAAACGAAGCTCGTTTATTGGCAAATGAAACAAGCGCCTATTTGAGTAAAACAACTAGTTAAAACATTTAAAAAAGAATAGTTGAGGCAGGGAAAGGGATGGAAGACTAATTCCATCAGTAACTTTCTAACACATAAGAAAATTGTAAATAACTTTGGTAAAAGTTTCCGTTGGATGACGTTTCTTAAACTGAAATACCACGATTTTGGCAGAAAGTTTAAAAATCAATTGAAAAGAAAAAAATATATAAAACAGATACAGTAGAATTCGCCTATAACGGCACCTCTAGGGGATTGCAAAAACTGACGTTATAGACGAACTACCGCAAACTATTCCAAAACTGTCTTTTGATTAAAGAAAGAGGTGTATAATCCAGTCAGGTTTACTGTGTACCACCAAACTGACAAAAGTCACGCAGAAAATACAGTAAACAAAGAAATTGTTTAAAAAAAATAACCTACAGCGAAAGGTACAGGAAATTTGCGCAATACAGCTCGTTACATAGTTTATACAGTTACTGAACGTACAACTGTTGCTTTGAGTTTAAAGGTCAGCTGTAGAGCTGCTTTTTACACGTGATAGTTTTCACGCGGGAAAAAGATAATTCAGTTAATTAAAGTCCTTGCTCCGAACGACGTAGCAAAATCAGGGATATCTAGAGAAGGGGATATGAAGGCTCGCAGCGATTGCCTTATTCTCATGACACTACCAGGGCGGTAGTTTGTAGTGCTTTAAACCAGGGCCGGATTAAGGCGGGGGCTGATGGGGCTGCAGCCCCAGGCCCACCAAGAAAATAGGCCCACCGATAACAACTTACTAAGAGTAACTGACATGCTTATTGTCAGGATCTAAAGAATAAAGGACGAGAATCATAGAACGAACGCTAACTGTGTAAACCAGTGGTTCTTAGATGCACGCCTCCCCAGGGGGCGTCAATTTCCAAGAGGGGTGCGAGACCTAACGTGCTCTACAATTTGAAACCGTTAATTTAGGCTACTTGAGTTATGGTCGTGCATAATGGAACGGTTTCATGAAACTAGTCCGGCGCTGCAGGATAGCTAAACTACTTTGAATAAGGTAACAAATTTTCTTCATGGTCTACATGACTTTGTTAAAACATTAAGATCCCAATTTCAAGAATTCGAAGAAAAAGGTAGAGTATTAAGTGTCTGTCATCATTATATTGAAGAAATTTCAAGAAAAAGAGAAGAAAAGTATGCTTGGATAGCGGAGGTGGATCTGTAGACACAACACTTGATCCATCGAGCAGATTCATTGCCCCGATAGCTCAATTGGTTAGCGCGTCACTTCTGGAACGAAGAAGCTTCAAGATCAAGCGCCGCTGGTTCGACTCTCGGGGTGTGCGCTTGAGCAACGCACGTTAAGGACTGCTCTCCATCCAGCGGCATCTAATGGATGGAATAATTCCCTGGCAACAAGACTTCAACAATCGGAAACTTCACTCTGTCAATCTCGGTGACCGGGCCTGCGTCAATGATTCAAAGCCTCTACAAGTAGGCTATGCGAAACTGCCAGGATTATGCTCTGCAAGAAGCTTTCTCAGTCCGAGGATAAAGATTCAATCAATTAATCAATCAAAGTAGACTCATCATTGCCCAAATTATTTTGTGTATGAAATCCCGAATTGCAGCATATGATCGTCTTCAAATAAGATTTTCGTTTCTGGCAGAATTAAACACCATGTCTAAGTTGTCTAACTGAAGCGTTGAAGAGAGTGCAAAAACATTGCTTCACAATATTATCCAGATGATCTAGAAGAATTACTGTCTAAAGAGATGATTTATTTTTCTGCACTGTTAAAACAACACCATTTTAACAGTGAATGCAGGAAAGAAACTCAAATGTTTAGATTTATCAGTGCATTTCCTAACGTAGGCCACCTATCTGTTGTAGCCTACTAAGAATGTATCTTTGTCTGATGATTTCTAATTGCTCAGATGCTGAGCGCTCATTTTCAGTGCTTAAAAGAGTAAAGAATCAACTGCGTTCATCCATGGGCCAGAAAAGGTTGCATTCCAGAGCTGGTAATAACATCATCGGTGTCTATTTTTTTTCAAAACTTTGTTTTCAATGCAGAGTAGAGCTAAGAAATGTAAAGCTCTTTGCTTTGTCTAAATCCAGAAAACATGTCGTTTGAATGTGTTTAATAAGTAAATACGGTAGTTTGGGTATAATTTTTGTTATTTCATTTTAATTGTGATAGGTGCAATGAGGGGAATGAAATATAGGCCTCAGATTACCAATTTACCATATAGCCCCAGGTCCATCAAAACCTTAATCCGTCCTTGCAGTTTAAACATGTGGTTCTTCTTAAAATTGCAGAAAGTTTTGTAGTGCAGCTGGTACAATAAGCTACAAAAGACAGTTAGCAAATGTTACGTAGAGCATATTTAAAGAATACTTGTTTACAAAGACAGTTGAAAAGTTACCAGTAAGCTGTTTTTTTTAACAAAGCCTTTGCAGTAGGCTAGATGTAAAGCAAGTATATGGGTAGTTGAATTAACAAGTAACCATGAGCATGCTGTGAATATCCAGGCCTGATTCTAATAGCGCAATGCAAGCTATCATAACAAGATTTATTAAACTACTATCGGTGCCAATTGTCATTTTACGATAAACACAGATTATTTACGATAAACAAAAGCCCTTCTATTGTCAGACGTAATAAAAGCCTTCGTATCCCCTACTTTAGATATCCCTGAGCAAAATAAAGGGAAGACATTTTGCAAGCAGCAGCGCTAACTGGATTAAATAGGCCTACCATATTTTCACCGCCTAAAAAGAGGACACATTTCGCCAGCGGGTAAAATAGCCTACAAGTAACGTATGAAGAATTTTTTACATCCATTAATTTTTTTTAACATCCATTATAGGCGTATGCAGGAAAAGTTACAGCAAAAAAACAGACACAAAAATCCCAGACAAATTTGTTTTTCGAAAGCCGATTTGTTGCGACAAAATAAAAATGTGATGTGATAATGTTATGAAAATGTGACAAATCAGGCAGTATCTGCACGTAGCCATGCCTTAACCTTTTTCAGAAAAAAGTATCAGCTTTAACAAAATCATAAACTTAATTGCTTGAAATATACTTGAAGTTGTATAGGCCGGTTGTTGAGATGCTGTTGTATAACAGCTTGTTGTTGTATAGCAGCTGTTGTATAACAAAGTTGTATAACAGCTGTTGAGATGCTAAGGACAGACTCAACTAAAGGGCTGTTACCTTCCTTGTACTGTACTATTGTGACTGCATCATAAATTAAATTCATTCTACATTTGCGGGTCCACGTCTTTTAGGCGCTGACAATTAGGCGCTGGTCTAATAGGCGCGCACACTGTGGCGTCTGGATATTTAGGCTAGGTGCAGAGCACTGTGGCGCCCGGTCATTTAAGTGCTATTCCTAGTAAAGTCTACAGATTGTATCAGCTTGGCAGGTAGGGGCGTAGGGCAATGCTTTTCACACAAAATATTGTATTGAACAGAAAAATATATTGTTTTGTTAATGCGTGTGCGTTGTTGGTCATGGCTTCAGTGAGTGAAGTTGCTTAAACCGGCAATGCTTTTTCACACAAAATATTATATTCAACAGAAAAAATATAGTGAAGGTGCTTAAACCGAGGATTCTTTTCACACAAAATGTTATATTGAACAGTAAAATATGTCATGGCTTCCGTGAGTGAAGCTGCTTAAACCGGCAATGATTTTCACACAAAATATTATATTATTACCGTAGCCAAAAAAGGACAGACAAAGACTATGGATCTGCCATGATTTACAATGTAGGATTACTTCCAATAATGTTTGGAAGCTTAAATAATTTATTGATAAAGCTTTCACCAACGCAAACCTGGACTAACAACAAATAAAACAATAATAAATCAAACAATGTATTTTTCTGTACTTAGACTGTATTTAGACCGCATATTTTTGTACATAGGCCTACTTGGCGAAGCAGGTTGAAAAAGCATGGTAGCATAGTCTATATGTCTGGCAGTTCTTAGGACAAAACGTTGTTGTCAGTGAAGTAGTCTTTAAGAAATTAGCTGATTTTTTTTGCATTTGCGGATGGCATCTTACAATGGGACAGCAGGTCTTGCCCATCAATGGGACACTGTAAATCAACTCGACTTATTCGTAAAAATGGAAACACAGATCCTTTAACTATGAAAACTGCTGTTGAAAAAGCAATACAAACCGGAAAAAATAAACCTGTAGCAAGAGAATTTGACATACCACGCCAAACATTGAAAAGCTGGGTTGACACATTCAAAAGAGCCCAAGCAAATAATGATCTTAAAAGCAATCTAAGTTTTCAAACTCATTATGGTGTCAAAAAGATTTTGAATGATGAAGTTGAGAAAAATTTAGAAAACTTTAATAATGTACTACAGTAAATATAATCAATAACAAAGTGAATATCAAGTTTATAATATGCATTTACACAGATAATAAATTGTGTCCCATTGTTAGAAATTGCCTGTCCCAATGGTGGAGCCAGATTTAACAATGGGACGTTTTGAGTAACCTTAAAAAACTGCGCGTTATTTCTAAACCACTGGAGATAATGAAATTAAACCAAGTGTCACTTGAAAAAAAATGCATTGGCATTAGTGTTGTAAAAAAAAGCACTGCATTTCGTTACAAAATTAAAAAAAATTAGCAAAACGCAAAATTTGTCCCATTGATGGGGGTTCTCCCCTAATTACTTTAGCCTACAGTAACAGTTCTAAAAAAAATACCTCTATCTAATAAAAAAAACTTCCATTTTAAAGTGATCTTAATCTTATTATTCTTCAAGATCAAGATCACACAAAAAACTAATCTTAGATAAAGATCACCAAAATAAAAATGATCTTCAGGATCATGCCCACTTCTGAGTGCAGACAATCTGTCGTGAGACATTATGGATTCCACAAGACTTAAAATCTTCATCTCTTTCACTGGCCCTCACCCAGCCAAAATGCTTTAGATAAGAAAGGCCCGGGTGCGGCTTAATTGCCTGCACAGTGCACACTGGTCAAATCGTTTCGTTCCAACATGTAAAAATGAAGGATGGCACCATCTGTTAGTGCAGCAAGGATAAAGATACTGCAGACCACACCATCACCAACTGCATCAAGTGGTGTGCGTGGTCTTCGAGCACTGGATCAACAATCAATCCAATAATTTCGACACATGGCCAATTGGCCAAACCTCTAGCCCGAGTTACCGCAACTGCTTAATGGTGGTAGGCTATAAGGTAGAGTCCCTTGGAGTGGCAAAGGAAACAAAACATTTAAACGAAGAAATGAATCTTTATATCTTAAATCTTGAAAAGAACCTCTTTTCTGAGCAGCTGGTAGGCTAGTCATTAAGCTGCTGTAAGAAACAGCCAAATGCTTGATTCTACATTTGCGAAGGCTATTTGAATGTCTTGCTTGTAGCCTATATAATTTGATAAACGTCCGTATGCAACAAAATGTGCTCTTCTGCATGCCCATGTAAGTATGTTTCATGTAAGCTGCAAATAGGAATAAGACTACAACGCGTAAATTTGTCCACAACTTCTAGAGGACTAGATTAGAGGTGCGCAAAAAAGTAACTGTTTGTTAAAAATTAGCAGAAAATTTCCTTCAAGACTATTGGGCCTAACAGTTAAGCCATTTGCAATTAACAGTTTGTGTTATATTTCCTTTGCATAGACTACAAAATAAACACACCAAAACTTTCATTGCAACCTATTTATGAATACCTATCCTATCTTATTAGACCTGGTTGCAAGAAATAGTAGTAGCCTAAATCTAGCGGCCTGCAATATGCAATAAACAAGTGAGATTTGTTTCTTCAAATTTACCACTTTTTGCATGAACAACGACAAGCTCACGCTTTTCTGTATTATTAGCGATTCCAGCAATTTTGTTATCAATATTTCACAGAAAGTTTCAAAGAATGAAGAGTTATCTAAGGGTGGCAGCTGACTTTGGTGACCTTTTGGTCTTTCGCTGCCATCCTTGTTGTGCGAATTATTTGTGTTTTATTGTGTTTTTGCTTTTTGTGTCTTTCTTTTTCGCCAACAAAACAAAAAATAAACTGAACTGAACTGAACTAAGCAGTAGGTCGTCTTACTTCTATTGAATTACTGATAACTTAGCACGTAAATCTAACGCTTTTAATTCGGGTGTGTTAAAACAGGAAACATAGACCACAAGACAAATATTTAAATGTTGATTTGAAAACAGCTGGTAAAAAGGAATTTACCTGTCTTGGCAAGATGCCTAATAAATCTACATTGTTACATCGATAACCTCAATTCTGAATATGAATATACATTACAAAACAAACATTGCCTTACGATAAAATTAGGCCATATAGGGTAGGCCGAGTAACTTTTTTAAAGGTTGTTCATCAGAACAAGTTTTTTTATTAACCTAATATAGTTATGGTTATAGAAGTCATTTCTGAGCAGATGTCATCAATCATCATCTAATATTCGTCTTGCTCGTCTTCTTCGTCCTCCTCTGTTGTGTTCTGACCAACTTCTTCATAATCCTTCTCCAATGCAGCCAAATCCTCTCTTGCCTCAGCAAATTCTCCCTCTTCCATTCCTTCTCCAACATACCTGCATAATAAAAGTAGGCGAGTAAGAATTGACATAAAAATAGCCGGACCCGGACATTTTTGATAACAACCATTTTTCTTCATAAAAAGATGGGTTACCTGTTTGACACCCCAAATCTAAAATTCGGCAAAATTCGGACATGGGGAAAGGCCTTTTTCGCTGGGGTAATTATTGATCGGCGCGCCATCTAGCGGAAGAAAAATATACGTATGTTCTGTCGTGCTAATTCCCGAATTTCAAGTGAAACAAAGATGATTAACATAGTGTCTAGAATTCCCCTTCAGCAAAATTTGCTATTTTATGTTGATTCAACGTCTGGCAACGTTGAATCGACGCAAAATAACATATTTTGCATGCTGAGTGCCTCATGTAACAAAAATTAGGCTCCAATGATAGTGTAAAAAGGTGGTCCCATACTTGATTCAAATGTTCGGTATGAGAAGATAAGGTCCTCATTGTACTGTACTAAGCCTTCGGCATTTAGGAGAGTAGAGTGGCCAGTTCCTTTCTCTCGGCCGCCTTTCCTGCAGCAGTTATGCCCACCCAATTTATTACACCCTAGGTAAAGGTGAGCGATGTTTTCAACAACCAGCTGAAGCCGGGAGTCGAACCAGGTTTGCGTAATTGGAAAGCCAACGCCTTACCCGTTGTGCATCCCACAGTGTAGTGGTTGTAAAATTCTACAAAATGCTAATTAACTAAGATGGATTTCGGAAAATGTAATTTCATCTGTTACAACGTATCTGACGAACATGAAAATTACGGACACATAAAATTTTGTAATGATTTATATCTTGAACTTTTACAAAGAAAAGATTTCAGAAACAGCATAATTAAGGAGTTGGATAACAACTATAACATAATACCAGCCAAGTCATTAAATGCATTGCATCATCGCCAAAACTGCACAAAAATACTTACCTGAAGAAATAGGTCGTTACATAGGTAGCCATTCTTACGTCGATGCAATGTCGCCAGACTTTTATTGTCAATTGGCATTTTTATACATCAGGTCACAAGATCGAGTATTCTCTTGGATGTACCATCATCTAGATTGGTCTTTGTGCACGTCAAGTAATAGCGTTTAAACGATCAGCTACTGTAAGCCAAGCGAATGGATGAGGTACGGATGAGGTAATGGACTCTACACGTCATCCCGGCTCTTTCTGTCAATGGGTAGCAGATAACTTCGATTTTAACGAAGATACTCTGACAGGTCATGAACTCATGATACAACGCATGTGATGGGCATTATAAATTGTCAAACACCAAGAATGGCAACTCGACCACTGGCTATTGAAAAACAACACGTCAGTGCAACTGAACTACTGGAATCAGGCAATTTAGTCAAGTCATATCCTGGTGCAAAGACAGGTACTTGGAAAGACGTACGAATCAAGCAGCTGAACGTCTCTTCCGTATTATTTACGCACCATGAATTGCTTGACACTCTATGGCTGTGTTCAAACATATTCAATTCTAAGCCAGTAGGCTACAATGGCAAGGGTTCATGGCTAATGTAGTTAAAGGTGAGTTTTAGGTTTCGTCAGTATCATTTAATCCTATGATAGCGCTTAATCCCGCAACAGATGAAGCTGTTTACAGTACAATGATATTCGTTCAAGACCAAGCGAGAAAAATGAGCATACGTTGTACACCGCTAACGTTTGACCAACCCCTCTACTTCAAAGCATTCAAAATTAAACAGGACAATTTTGGTATTTTCAAAAATGTTCACTTACGACTTGGTGGTTTTCATCAACTGATGTCCTTTCTCGGAGCAGGGTGCAAACTGATGGAAAGAAGTGGTTTAGATGATTTATGGAAAAGTGTGTATGCATCGAAATCTTTGCCAAAAATGATGGAGAAGATTTGTAGGCTACAACGTTTCAACAAAGCATTATTGCTGATACTCGTGTAAATGTGGATAACGTGTGGTAACAATATTATTCTCAAAATATGTGGAAAGAAACTGAAAGAGATTTCGCTAAAAAGATCTGACCAGGCAAGTACTTTTGCCGCTATGCGAAAAGCCTTAAAATATGGAGATAAAGAGATACACAATACTATACACATGTCATCCACCAAAATCTTTCACAGATTACTGTCTACTGTATATAGCCTGTTTGCAGGGGTCACTGGAACCAGACCAATTTTCGTATGCACTTGCCAATGTTCCACCATCACTTTTCTCAAATGACGGAAGTATACGGAAATCTCAAACATCTGCATTGTTCAAATACATAATCTTGCAAAATGAGAATATTTTGTGCACTAATTCTCGATTATCTTGTATTTCGATTGTATTTGATGGCTGTGCTTTCATTCACTGACTTCCCTGGCCAAAAGTTAGGAATACGAAAAATTTGCTTCAAATGTTCATTCAATATTTTCTATGCGGGGAAAATACTAATATCAGAGTTGTTTTTGACAATATGATATTGAAACAACCAAAGGAGCAGAGCAAAAGCGCATAAAGCTGATCACATCTTGTCCCAACGTAGCAATTCGCTTAGACACACCCATCCCGGCAAATAAAACCGCGTTTTTATCAAATAAACGTAACAATTTATAAACTTACTCTAGGATAATCTTAGTAGTAATGGCATTACTGTGGACAAGGCCAAAGGAGAAAGAGACGCTGATGTTGCTATCGTCGGTAAGGTTCTGGAAGAACATGAAACCCATGGTCAAGTATAGGCTAACTGTGATGGCTGACGATACTGATGTACTCATCCTTTTGCTTTATCACGCACCATGCGGAAACAGCATTTAGGCTAAATGAAAACGTCTGACGCGAAAATTTCCATTCGTCGAGCTCAGCTTGCACTCGGAGAAAATATGTGCCCATCTTTGCTATTTTGCTACGCGTTCTCTAGATGCGATACAACATCTTGCTTTTACGAAACGGGAAAAGTAAAAGTTTTTAAAATCTTGAAAGGTCTGGACAAAGTGCAACGTAAATGTGCCGCCTTCGGAAACAAGGAAGCTTTAAAAAAAAAGACATTTCCAGAATTGGAGAAGAATTCTCCCAAATTTTGTATAAGCAAGTGTTTTCCATGAATACTTTGAGTTTATTGCGCTACCATTACGCTGTATCCTCAAAATATATATTAGTTGAAAGAATGCCTCCAACAAGTAGAGCATGCTACTTTTACAGCCTTCATGCGCATCATCAAGTGTTAACATGGCGTCATTTGAAAACTGTGCTGAATCCTACTTTCTATGGATACAAGGAAGCAGCTTCTGGTCTGGTCCCAATAATGACAGATCATGAATGTGCACCCAAAACCTTTTTGAAAGAAATTAGGTGCAATTGCAGGAGCGCTAAGCGTTTATGCACATCTTGTGGTTGCTCCAAGAAAGGCTTTAAATGCAGTATTCACTGTGCTTGTGAAGCTCAGTGTGAAAATTCATCACTTTTAGAGTGTTAGATACCCAAGAGCTGTGAGTGTAGAAGTATATTTACTTTAATAAAAATAGTTGCATCCCTAGAACAGGACCACAAATTGTTACTGTGGTAGTTTTTGCAAGAAAGGATTTTTGCAATGAATGATTTGTAAATGAAAGTGAACGCATATATTAAATGTACGCTGCCTTTTCTGTTGAAGCAAAGCAATAGTACTGAATAAACGAGATTAAATGGTCTCCAGATAAGCATTAATTGCTCAAATCGCTGATGTTTATCTTTCTATTATACGTTGATTATACATCTGCCAACGTTGTATCACTACTTGTTTCAGCTGCTAATGTTGTTGAAGTGTCATATAGCCTACATTGGATTACACTAGTAGGCAATTATAATTGCGTGATATTAATTAAACCGTAATAAATGGCCAAATACGTCACAAATATGGGCATCCGCAAAAAAAATGCAGGGGTGGGGGAAAAGCGGGGATTGGGAGGGCACAACTTTTGAACCCAAATTCATCTTGTAAGAAAGCACACAACTTGTAAGCTGCAACATAGGTAAGAAAAGTTCTAAATTTAAAGTAACATTTGAGTGGTGAGGAGCGAAAATTGTGAAAAAAATTACTATTAACGTATGATCTAAGTCAGTGGTTGTCAACTTTTAAGTCTTGGTGGACCCCTTTTGGTACCTTCGAAGCGGTCGCGGACCCATAAAAATTTGTATTTGAAATTTTGGTATATCGCGTCTCCTTATGGAATCATATGTTACATAAGTTTCAAAGCAACACACTTGGAAGGATTTGCTGGATTCGCAACGCACTTGATGATTGATGAGACTGACGAAATTATGTTATGATAGGTATGAGCTATCTGTTGGCACACAGGATCATACATCAGTAATCCATATGCTCATTTGATGTTTTTCTATAAATTTTATCAAAAGTTAATAGAATACTTGCGACCATTAAAGAGAATTTCTCCTTTTTTTCATTTGTAAATCGACATTAGATCAACATTAATTCGTTATAATCATAGCCACTGCAAAACTGTGAGTGGTGATGGAAATGCAAACGTTAGTCAGCAGTCTAAGTTAATCATTGATCAACAATCTGTTGTCTCAAAAGAATTAATTTAAACATAGCCAAAAGAGTCCTTTTTTTAAAGGGTTTAAGTCATTTAGTGTAGGTAGATATGTTTTATTTAAGAAACCAAACTTTTGTGCTACCGGTATGTCCTTTGTAATTTCAAACAACGCGCCAATGCGTTGCGACTTACAGTTTGAAAATTACTGTAGGCTAATACATAAACAAAACACAAACAAATTATCAATTTCGTAATTTAATAATCATGCTAAAAACTCAGAAACTTTCACGGACCCCCTGAAATCGCTTCACGGACCCCTTGGGGTCCGCGGACCCCCGGATGAGAACCACTGATCTAAGTGGTTGTTGCACCTACGGCGCAAAACTATTTAGAGAAATCAAAAACTGAAGTAGAATTGGTTGAAAACCTGATGAGAAAGTGTTTGCGTGAAAGGCAAATACAATTTTTGAAAATTGCACTTTCGAGCAAATTACATGTAAATCATAATCTTGGGGGAGGGAGGTAAGTGCCCCTTCCCTGCAGACACCCATGATCACAACCTTTTAAAAAAAATATTATTACACTTATCTTTTTGTGAATGTTAATTACGTGTATATGCTTACTAAGTTGCATTTTACTTAGAGCAAATATTTACAACCGCTAGATGGCGCGCTATGAAAATTTAAAATGCGGTTTTGGGGCAGTTCCCCAAGTCCGATTTTTGCCGAATTTTGGAATCGTTGGTCTGACTACCAGACAAGCCTCCGGCAACCAAAAAATGGTTGTTATCAAAAATGTCCGGGTCCAATGTCACTTCTTACTCGCCTAAAGAGGATTAACCGACAAAACCATCAAAAAAATATTGCTGAAAAATTTGAGATGAAGCAGTTTTGTGTGGCCTAGCTTGATATCATAGGCGTAGCTAGGGGGGGCGAAAGGGGCCATGGCCCCCCCCAAATTTTCAAAGTTTGGATTCCGAAGTTGAACCCTTTGTTGAAAATATAATATAATTTGTATAAATTTAAAACGTTTACCAAGACATCTGGCTATTAGCACCCCCCAGGACTTGTTTTAGACACAAAGAAAGACACCAATAAATTTTGCAAATCTTAAATCGCGCAAAGTTTACGCGATTTACGCTTCTTTTAACTAATCTGTGGAAGCAATTTCAGAATGGCTTACTTTGTTGGGTTCTTGTGTAGTTTTTCTGTAGCAGCTACCTTTAATAAGTTAATAGCTGTTATCTGCTAATAAATTTCATACAAATATTACCCTCAAAGTGTTTCCAGAAAGCGCTATAATCCATTATTTGAGTGTAATTTTGCAATTTTTTTCCGGGGGAGCATGCCCCCGGACCCCTCTAAAATTCTTGTGCCTTCGGCACGCTCTAACCCCCACCAGCTTTATTGCTTAACCCACCAGAATACGCCACAGCACACCAGGTGGCGATGTCTTAAATCAAACACTTTGTCGTTCTCTTCAATTCATGAAATATTTGGCCCCCCCCAAATTATTTTTCTGGCTACGCCACTGCTTGATATCATTTTAATCGGTGGGTGGTGTGTATTTTCTGTCACGTTACAGTTATGTGGTTACTTCTACACTTGCGTTGTTTCAAATTACGTTTCATGTACTTTGCTGCATTCCGACTGAAATTTTCCATTTAGTTTGATTACAATTACACTTTATCAGCGTTTTTAATGTGATGCACTTTGTATTGCGTTACAAGTTTTAATAAAATTCTTTACCGTAGCCTACTTTTTTCTTCGAAGTAGAGTGGCAAGTTGCACAATCGACCTAAATTTTAGAACTCTGGCTGGATAAGATCAAAACACAACAGAGTTATTTGGCGACAAAAATGGGATAGCCTACTGTTGAACTAAACGAGAAAGCTTACAGTTTCCTATTAGCTACACAGTTCATTCTAGTTTCTTACATTCGCAATATGAATTTATATTCCGACTCTTGCCGACTTTAGGTTCAGCGTTACCAGAATTTAAGAATTGCTAGATTTATTTTTATTTTCGTCCTTTTTTTTCGTCGCAACCAAGCTGAACAGACTTGTGTTTTTAAAGTCAATTGTCTAAAAAAAATGAAGTAAACATTGCTTCCGCTATTTCTTGTCAAGTAGCCTACCTAAACTGGAGGGTCAAGTTTTATATTTTTTTCTTGTTTTAGTGGAACTTGATACAGCAACAAGAGATATATTATTTCTTGTAAAACAAATTTTATAAGAATGTTGACTCCAAACTTCAATTCGAATCCGAGCGCAAACCATAAACCACAGTCCAGGTTTTTTATACTACAATAACACTGGTCTACACGATTTTTGCTCTGTGAACTTTGAAAACTGATTTAGAGTAATTTTGGGGTGCTGAATCCAAATATGACCTCAGATTTATGCTATCACGTCAGGTTTGTGAGATATGAATATGATAACAGCATATATTATTACTTTTGTCAAAAGTGGAAGATTTGACGTTGCGTTTTTTGCACATACACATTGTGCAAGATCCAGAAATCCAGGCCATGTGGTGCATAAGTAGCTGAAATACACCTACCAATTATAATTTTGATACCAATTTGTTTTCTAAGCAACATTATTAACAAGGCAGTAATAACAAGCTAAAAGGGAGGCTATAAGTGTAACTGACCCCCTCCCCCCGTCAATGTTTTGCATGAAACCACAAAGATTTAAGCAAGCCTATGGCAATGCTTGTTCAGTAACCATATTTAGGCTGTTTTGGCCTGTCTAACACTAACCTTTCGTTACAGCACTGCATATGTTGGTGGTAAACGCAACGCCAAATCTTCCACTTTTGACGAAAGTAGCAATTTGTTGTTATCATATTTCACAAACCTGACGTGATAGGATAAATCTGAGGTCAGATTCGGATTCAGCACCCCAAAACTACTCTAAATCAGTCTTCAAAGTTTATGGAGCAAAAAAAAATTCTTTTTTTGTAGACCAGTGTAATGTACAACATTTACACATGTCATTCACAATTTAGTCACGTTCCTTTCTCAAAGAATTAAGGACAGTATATTAGGGTTGCCAGGTAGCAGAGATATTCACAAGATCATTGCAACAGGCTGTAATAAAACCCGATTTTTTAAATTTCCAAAACCATCGGATCAAGATCTTATAAAAGCCTAAAAGGTAGATCAGAACATTTCTGCTAGCTAGTGTAGGCTACATAGAGCGGTAGACTAAAGAAAATAAAAGATTTCAAACTTGCAATGTTAGTCACCAAATGTAGCCTACACTTTGCAGTTGGGTTAAATTACAAGACAAAATGAAGTCTATCAACGCACCAGTGAACAAAAGCACGCTTTGCATACATCAGGTCGAACTTGTGGTTGAGACGGGACCAGGCCTCTGCAATTGCTGTGGTGTTGCTGAGCATACACAGTCCACGAGGGACCGGTGCCATGTCTGATCCTTCTATCATTGTGGGAGGTTGGTGGTTTATTCCAACTTTAAATCCAGTGGGGCACCAGTCCACAAACTACATTAATAATATTTTTAGATGGCGGTTTATTAGTTTAAGCTACAACTTTTCATATTTAGCCTATTTGTTTTTTTAGTTTATTTAATAACTATAGGTTATTTTTTTCTAGTTTTCATTTCAAGCTGTAGGTTATGTTTTTGAATTCGATTTTGTGGTGTTAGATGAGTTGCAGAAAAAATTTTGTTCCATTTTAGTCAACTTTAATTTACTCACAGATGCATCCTGACAGTTCTGCGAAGGTCGGGCCGTGTGAGCATCATCTTGGGCCCTCGAAATTCATTAATGAACCCTTATAACTTACTTTCAGTAATAGCTTTTAAAAATAGCGTTAGGTTATGGCCACAAACTCTTTCAATGTATGGAAAAAGATTCATATTTATCATTTCAGAATAAACAACTCTGAAATTTTTTAGAAAAAAAATATAGTAAAAATGCCGACGAAGCAGTGGCAGATCTGGAAAAAAGTTGAAGAAAGATCAGACTTTGAACAAAGCAAAACTTACAAAAATAAATAGACAATGCAAAACTTAATGTCCGAAGAAGTGAAGTTGGATAGGAGATGCGTGGGGCTTGTCTCCCAAAACATTTTGACAAATTTAATCTTGTTTTGGTCAATTTTTAGGGCAATAATTTTTTTTATCAAAATGCACACTTTGTATGTAACCGTATAGGGCGTAGGTCGCTTTGGACGGTACCACATTTATTAAATCAAAATTGGATTTGGTAGAAGTTTTGATTTAAAATGTAAAATAAAGTCTATCATTTCATAGCAATTACATCGACGACCACAGAAGGATTTCGATAATTTATGTCAACAATTTAACTACTATTTAACGCATAGGCTACTGCCCAGAGAAGGTAGTTTCGCATCCCATAGTCTACTTCTATGGAATGCGAAACTACCTTTAGTATTTTGCTTTTCTTTTTGTTGTCGTATGCTTGCAACCAAGGCTTTTTTTCAAGGTATTGCCTTGGTTGCAAGCATACGACAACAAAAAGAAAAGCAAAATACTTGACATGATTCCAAAAATCCATGCAAAGAAAACACTTATTGCTACTATTTTATAAAGTAATTCTTTGTCTCAAAGACAAATTTTCTGTATTTCAAAGCATTTATCAATATTCGAAATCTGAATGGCAATGAGCACAATTTATCGCTTCGCGATCTTCACTTCACGATTTCACTTCACGATCTTCACTTCACGATAATCTAAATCATACAATAGCATACTAATAGTTGATAAAGTTAATCAAAAATCCTTACCTGAATTGTTCGTTTTGACTTAACTTTAGCAATTGCTGCATTGACATCTTTAGGGACAACATCTCCTCTGTAGAGCATGCAGCAGGCCATGTACTTCCCCACCCTAGGGTCGCACTTAACCAGCGTGCTGCCTGGCTCAAAACATTCGTTTGTGATGTCACCCACAGAGAACGACGAATGATTTGCCTTTTCTACAGAAAGGATGGGAGCGTAGGTAGTTAAAGGGAAGTGGATGCGAGGATAAGGAACCAGGTTAGTTTGGAATTCGGTTAAATCCACGTTTAGTGATCCTTGGAAGCGTAGGGAGGCAGTGATAGAGGAAACCACTTGCGCCACCATTCGATTAAGGTTTTGATAAACTGGCCGGTCAACCGCTAACTTAGTTTTGCATATTTCGTAGATAGCCTCATTATCCACCATGAAAGCGCAATCGGTATGCTCCAGTGTGGTGTGGGTAGTCAGAACCGAATTGTAAGGTTCCACCACCGCAGTAGAAATCTAAATCATAGTAATCGATAAACATCCGATTAAGTTTTGACTAAAAATCCAAGAAGTAAATGCTTAACTAAAATGCTCTCAATTTAAAACTTAAAAAAAACAGCCGTTGAGACTTTTTATAAAATGTTTCACCCTTGGCGCTGGATAGACTGCGAATTCCAATTTCGATTTCTTTCCATAGTCCACGGAAAGTCGTTCCAAAAGCAAAGACGTGAAGCCTGATCCGGTACCTCCGCCGAAGGAATGGAAGATGAGAAATCCCTGCAGGCCAGTGCATTGCTCACTCATCTTGTTAATTTTGTCGATAGTTTCATCGATATATCCGCGACCTTAATGAGTGAAATGTAATAATTACATTCGTGTATCATAGTGTGAAACAGTAACAGAGTAATGTGTTTTACTATAATAGCCCACATAACAACTCTTAGATAAAATTAGTGACCAAACAACCTACACAACAAGAAACTTTGGTTGGTATTGCAGTCATTATGTGGTGTAGTTTTTATCCATCAAAAGCATTCACAACGCTGTTTTTAGATGATGCTTTGTAATCAGTTTGGTAAATTCCTACCACCATCCGTGATATTCGTATGTACCTTACAGTACTAGTAGTCAATACAATCGAACAACTAACCAACGGTATAGTGCCCGCGCGCGTAGTTATTAGCTGCATCTTCCTTTCCAGTAATCAGTTGGTTCGGATGAAAGAGCTTCCTGTATTCACCGGTTCGAATCTCATCTAAATGGAAAGGGCTGCTATTATCTTACAACATTAATGTCTAAGATAAAAAAAGACAAACTTTGCATTTTTTGGGCTAACATGAACGCTTTGTTCAAACATTCTACCTAAAGATGTTTTTTATGTTCCATATCTGCCTGCATTATACAATAACCACAACATATAAGTTAGTAATACACGCATAGTCTTTGTGATGCAATTGTTATTGGGATTTTGCGGCCATGCTAGCTAACAGCTATAGATATATCCTACGTAAGCCACTGGTCACAGCGGTAAACCATAATTCTTCGTGGGAAAATTGTAACATAAAGTTCCCGGATCCGTTTGTCTGTACGTAATGACCGAAAAATAAACACACCTTCGAAACGTCTATTCAAAGTGTACTCCAGTAAAATTAACCCGCGGCTATCGAAATGACTGGTGCAATGCCTTACACCTCTAAAAAACTGTCACTACGACACAGATTACTTGGATAAAAGACGGAGAATTTGTCCAGCTAGCAAGCACCAAATAAACCAGTTAAATGTGCGACCGACTTCCAACAAACAACTTCGAGAATGAATCAGAAAAATTTGTGATAAGTCAAAGGCACGAGAGCAGTTCGTGACGCAATATTTCATGTCCAAACAGGTCTCAAACTGAAACAGGTTTAAACCGGTCTGACACGAGTCTTACGGACGATGGTGCAATTTTGGCTCATGTTTTAGGAATTTCCATGACGTAATATTCAGTAGACCCGAACGGTTTCTACATGACGTTTGACCAGGCGAACAACCGTCTGTAACAGCCACTTGCAACTGAAACAAATTACCAACGCTTATTTTACAGTAATTCACACATTTCTTGTTATAGATTTCTTTCTCCGTTCGTAGCCGGTAACCATTTCTGTAGGTAGTGGACTTACATGAAACTTATTAATTTGAATCTTTTCTTTCTCAAGCATATTGGAGTAAAACATTAAGCAATAGATTTTATATATTTGTATTAGATATAGATGACGAAATGCTTTAACGAGTTGGCACAATGCTACACCAGTGGCGTAGCAAGCCAAAAAAATTGAGAGGGGCCAAATCTTTTGACTACGATTTACAATGCTTTGTATGGAGCACCGTCTAACCAACCAAGCATATTACGACGAAAAATGCTAAATTGGCAAACTCGTTGTCGTCGTATGAGGGAATATCCTTGTACCACCACAGATTCAGGATGCTCTCGGACTATAGGCTACACTGGAAGGCTACTAGAGAGGAGTCAGTCTTTAGTTTTATCATCCAAGACACGCAGACCGTCCATTCCGTTATGTGGCTTTCTCAAGATACCATTCCCCATCGGTGCATGGTTGAGCGGAGAAGCCCGACGTCCATACAAAGACGGTTGAGATGCATCCGCACCTGTCTTGGTAGTGTCAGGCCGATGGGGCGGGTGTCTCGTCGGGATGAACGAATGCAGCCTGGTGGTAGTTGATTTTCATTCAGATTTCCATTTATGGTCAGCCCAATTAAAGTTGACAGCTTTTATCAATATAAAATCCACTTTTCCAATTATCTTTGGTTCAACCATAAAAGATAACTACACCACTATCAGCAAATATCATCACAATATTAAAATTCCATTTGTCGCTTCCATCAGCTAGGCTCGTAAAAACTCAATTTATCTTCTCCTCGTTGGTCCTTTCACGATGGCAAAGAAGCACACACAAGTATGAGAGGACTT
Organism: Aplidium turbinatum; assembly: GCF_918807975.1. Taxonomy (NCBI): domain Eukaryota; kingdom Metazoa; phylum Chordata; class Ascidiacea; order Aplousobranchia; family Polyclinidae; genus Aplidium; species Aplidium turbinatum. The sequence goes on along the minus strand of NC_137475.1, from coordinate 25,390,968 downwards.
ATTGTGTGTGCTTCTTCGTTTCTTGCACTTAAAAGACGTCACAGCGTCGACAATTCTTGTGGATAACGTCCCGCTCACATGCATTGCGAATGCGTGTTTGTAGCATACACCACTCAAGTGACCTGTCATTACAGTTCATACGCTATTTACTAGTATATTTATATATCTTATAGAAGATAATGCGGTAGCCCTGCTCCACAGGTTTTTGGAAATCCATGCTTTTTCAGAGATGTGATTGCAAACCTCTTACCGATGACCGATGGCTCCAAGTCGATAAAAATTGCTCTTGGAACATGTTTTCCTCCTCCAGTTTCATGGAAAAAAGTGCTGAATGAATCATCACCTCCGTTTGTTTCCATCATGCCTTCTTTCGTGATACCATGCTCCTTGCAATAGAGTTCCCAGCATGCATTGCCTATTTGTACTCCGGCTTGGCCAACATGGATGGAAATGCATTCCCTCTAAGAACAAAATATAGGCTATGTTTTAATGTTCCCAAATAAACCAGCATATCAATAACTTTTCTGGTTATATTGACTGAAATAATCTTAAATGCTTATTCAATTGTAGCCCAATACTGTAAAAAATTCAGTCTGACATTACACTTTTGAACCCTGTTCCGATGTTTTGACTGTAACATTATCTTGGACTTATTTACTGTCGCTGTCGGTCTACAACAGTTGAGGTGTTAGCATTAAAACTGTAGATAAATTATAACTTTAAGCCGCGTTTAGCCTACATGCGTTTTTCTTGACAAAGCGATATGACAAATTCCATCACCCTATAGTGCAGGGCTACTCAACTGGCGGACCGTGGTCCGAATCCGGACCTTCTGGGCGTTGAAGGTGGACCTCGGGCTTCTGGAAGAATAACTTCATTGCCACATTCTAGGGCCTCTTTAAACAGATTTCCATTAGACAAAAGCAATTTTTTGTGATTATCCAAACAGCTGGGGGCTTCGCCCCCAGACCCCCTTACGCTTTACCGTCTTCTCTGATGTGCGATCCACACTACAAAGAAACACAATACATTTTTTTCCTTTTTTATTTCTTTGTTTGTGTCAGACAAAAATCCAAGTCGTGTTACATAGGTTTCGTGGTTGCATATTATGAAATATTCACCGGACCGCAAAAATATTCAACTTGTCAAAATGGACCTTTATTAACATTAAATGAGTAGCCTTGCTATAGTGCATTGGAGTGTTTACACTGTGCGAGCATTGTATGCAGCAGATGCGGACACTCGCAGAGCAAGCGACACATCTGGATGGGTCTTGACTGTCATTCAATTGTTTGAGTGTTGAAGAGTTTTTTTTTATCATGAACAGCTTTGATATGAGAAAAAATATTTTATCAAGCTATATGTAGGCCCATGGCCACCTGGAGATGCGGCCTGATTTGTCACATTTTGCAGATTTTGATTACAGCTACTACTAGTGCTTAAGTGACATTTTTTGAGATGTTTTTACTTTTTGCGGTTTCCTAATGACAAAAAACTTTTTTGTTGCCTTGGGGAAGCAGTAGCAAATGAGAAAAAGTAAGTTGAAAAACGCTAAATCAGACTGTTATTGAAAATTAACAGTCTGACTAAAATCTACAAAATCACATTTTCTTTGTTTTTCAACATGTGAGGATGTTAAAACCTATTGTGTCATCTGGGGAAAAGAATAAAGAAAGCGTAAAAATCTAATTTTTAGAAAAATTTATTTAAACGTTTGCCCAAAGTTAGAAAAACCTGGAAATTTTTGCAAAATGTGACAAATCAGGCCGTATCTTTAGGTGGCCATGGTAGGCCTAAACACATTTCAATACTTTAAATATTAAATGGAATTCTCTAAAAGTAAATTCATTAGTTTTTATTGGCAGTGGTAGGGCTGTGTGAGCGCCATCTTGCTCCCTTCCCCCGAAGTCTACTGGTGGCCCCTTTTAGTGATGGCGCCTAAAAATAGGAGACAAGAAAGCATTTAGGGCCGTAAACTTTTTCAGGGTAAAAAAAATTTACATTTATCATTTTAGCAAAGAGTGGGGTAAACAACTCTTAAGATTTTCTAGAAGAAAAGTTAGGCCAAGTAGGTTATGCCGACAATGCAGTAGCGAAAGTGGAAAAAAGTTGAAAAGTTGAAAAAAATTAAAAGAGGTGTAGGAAACTTGGCCAAAGCCAATTTTGAAAAATATAATCTTGTTTTGGTCACTTTTTAGGCATTTTGAGGAACAATAATGTTTTTTATATTGAGACGCACCTTTAGTACGTAACCAAATTATCAAATAAAAATTGGATTGGGGTAGAAGGTTTGGTTTAAATATTGATAACAACAATGACAAAGTTATGTTATGAGCTACATGTTGGCACTCAGAATCAAACATCAGTTTTTTATAGGCTGATTTAATGTTTTTTTATAAATGTTATTGAAACTTATAATAATTTTTGCATCCTTTACAAAAAAATTCTCCCTTTTTTATTTGTAATCAATACTTCGTCATAATCACAGTCATGGCAAATTATGAGTGCTAGGCTGGTAGGCTGCAAAGATGTCGACAGAATCCAGACCCTGCAGGATCATTGCAAGTTGGCAGGATCAGAACAGGATTTAAAAGTTTTGCAACAGATCAAAGGTTAAAAACGGCGTATAAAAATATTCACCAACTTAGCCTACCAGATTTTATTATTTACATGTAGCCTGTAGGCTACATGACATAAAGGGAGCTATATTTTTGGTATTAAGGTTACCAGGAAACAGAGATAGTCTGGGAGCCTACGACAGAAGATTTCACCCCATAAGGTACAAAAGGTTTGACCCCTTGAAGTTACTGGGGTCAACCATGTCACTCACAAAAAGTATGGAAGATTGACCGCGCCGGGTGGATCTGGTCCCTAGAGCCCCCTAAAAAGCCCAAAAAGGGGGTTAATTTCACCCCATAAGGTACATGGACCAAACTTGGTGAATACGAAGTTTTATGTCAGGACATCACAAAAATATCAAATCTAACAATATTTTCGAGTGGAAAGGTGATGTAAGACCCCCCCGAAAGTGACCCCTGGGGGGTTAATTTCACCCCATAAGGTACATGGACCAAAGTTGGTCAAAATGTCAGGACATCACAAAAATATCAAATCTAACAATATTTTTGGGTGGAAAGGTGATGTAAGATGCCTTCAAAGTGACTTCCCTTAATGTGACCCCCTCGGAAGGTTTATTTCACCCCATAAAGTACATGGACCAAACTTGGTCAAAATGAAATCTTATGTCTGGACATCACAAAAGTATCAAATCTAACAATATTTTCGGGTAGAAAGGTGATGTAAGATGCCTTCAAAGTGACTTCCCTTAATGTGACCCCCTCGGAAGGTTTATTTCACCCCATAAAGTACATGGACCAAACTTGGTCAAAATGAAGTCTTATGTCTGGACATCACAAAAGTATCAAATCTAACAATATTTTCGGGTGGAAAGGTGATGTAAGATGACTTCAAAGTGACTTCCCATAATGTGACCCCCTCGGAAGGTGTATTTCACCCCATAAAGTACATGGACCAAACTTGGTCAAAACGAAGTCTTATGTCAGGACATCACAAAAATATCAAATCTAACAATAGTTTTGGGTGGAAAGATGATGTAAGACTCCCCCAAAGTGACTCCCCAGGGGTTAATTGCACCCCATAAGGTAGGCTACATGGACTAAAGTAGGTTAAATCGAAGTCTTATTTCACGGCATAACAAAAATATCAAATCTAACAATATTTTCGGGTGGAAAGGTGATGTAAGATGTCATCAAAGTAACCCCCAGAGGGTTTATTTCATCATAGAGTAGCCTACATGGACCAAACGTGGTCAAAACGAAGTCTTATAGGACACCACAAAATATCAAATCTAACAATACTCTCAGTTGGGAAGATGATAAAAGACCTACCCAAAAGTGAATCTCCTCCTATAGTTAAATTTACTTCATCCCTTACTCGAACCAATCTTGGTGTAACGGAAGTGCTATGCCAGGACAGTACCAATGGATTAAATCTAAAAATATTTTTATATAGGTTTTGGTGAAATACATTCACAAGCTGTCCCATGATGTATGAAATGGAACTATAGCCTACTTTACAAAAAGTTTTTGTATAAATCATATTCAGTCAATCGAAAAAAGGCAACATGACATGACAATACATGGCTTTGTAACACCAAAAACAGAAAGTACATGAGAAGCATATAGGTTACAGTCATGGGCGCCGATCGCTCTTTAAGATTGGTGGGGACATTTACTAGGAAAGAAAGGGCAGACGAGCGAAGCGAGCTGAAAGATTGGGGTCTGTTCAACAAACAAACAAATAGGCCTACAGTAGATAGGCTACAAGTCTAATGCAATGTATTTTAATTGTCAGTGTCAGCATCGGACAGCAGAAGTCCAAACACTGCAACTCGGCAACGAGTCTCCGGCGAATTAAAAACGAAGTCCTTGGTTGATCCTTGGCTTGTAATGAAGGTTGATCGAATTCAAAACTTTATTGTGCACATAGCAGACCATTGCATGATTTGGCCGTTTCTGTGTCATGGTAGATCGTAACAAAGTTTTGATACGTCGCAAAGTTGAAAATGAGCGTTCAGCTGAACACTAGCGGGCTGGTGATATGAGCAAAAGTTCCACTTGCGGAAACATTTGCCGAACAGCGGATGGTATCTTCTTGAATATCATTCGAAAATCTTGTGCAAGGGACTCTGTATCAAAGAACTGAAGATAATCGTCTACCAAATGTGATTGTAGCTTTCCACTAAAGAGTGATTCTTGTAGAATTTTGTAGTGCTCAAGATCGGTCGACTTGAAATAGTCAGTAAGATTTTGCTGCGAGCTGTCAATGACTGCAAAATACTCTGACAGATCGATCTTGAAGTTTAGGAGGTTGACCATGGCCATGTCCATACTGAAGACGATTTGGAACGTGACAAGTCTTTTAAAAATTGGGTAGGGTAAGAGTTTTTTCAATTGAAAAAAATCTGCCTGCCAGCCTTCCAAATGCTGATTTTCCTATATACAATTTTTTGCCAAACCGGTAAAGACGTTTCAGCAGCTCTTAACCTCAATGTAACAATAACTGAAAAAATAGCTTTTTTCTTATGCAAAAGTAACACAAGCTACACTTACTGCACTACATGCTTGTACGACTCTTTCAAAGTAATTCTAAAACTATGCACTGTGTGGCCCTGGCGTAACCAAATTAAATACCTATTAAAAACCTATACAAATTAAAAACCTATATAAAAATATTTTTAGATTTAATCCATTGGTACTGTCCTGGCATAGCACTTCCGTTACACCAAGGTTGGTTCGAGTAAGGGATGAAGTAAATTAAATTATAGGAGGAGATTCACTTTTGGGTAGGTCTTTTATCATCTTCCCAACTGAGTGTATTGTTAGATTTGATATTTTGTGGTGTCCTATAAGACTTCGTTTTGACCACGTTTGGTCCATGTACTCTATGATGAAATAAACCCTCTTAGGGTTACTTTGATGACATCTTACATCACCTTTCCACCCGAAAATATTGTTACATTTGATATTTTTGTTATGCCGTGAAATAAGACTTCGATTTAACCTACTTTAGTCCATGTCCCAGCCAGCAAGCCTATATGGGCCCCACATGGGGACCCATATGGGCTGATGTACGGGCCCCATGTGAGATGCCCATATGGGGCCCATACACATTGTGTCCGCGGGCATCACATTGCCCCCATATAGGCTGCCCATATTTATTTATGGGTTGCTCACACTCAACCCACAAATCTAATATGGGTTGCCCATATGTAACCCATAAATCTAATACAGGCTGCCCATATGTATATCAGGTATATAACTGCAAACAGATGCCAAACTGCAAGCAGTGAACTTTGCGCAATGCATGGCAAGGTGCCCCCAGTAAAGTGCTCAATCGGCGTAAGCCAAGAGCGTCAACTGCAGACAGTGCACACGATGATGAACTGTTTTATTTTGATCAACATCGCACGAGTAGGTATATAGCTCCATGTGACATTTTCCTATTTGTGGTACGTAAGCACAAAAAATAGTACTACTGCCAACCTTGCCAAAGTGCTCCAACTGCAAGCAGTGAGCTTTGCGCAATGCATAGCAAGGTGCCTCCAGTAATTTTGCTTGTTCAATTTCATTTTGTGTTTGTTTAAAAGATCAACAAAAGTCGTTTGAGACAACTAAAAAATCTCAAAGTCTAGACAAATGCTGATCGAGGTGTATATCATATTAGTATGGGTTGCCCACAAACCTTTGAATCACTGTGTGGGTAGCCCATGGTCTGCCCATAAAAAATGTGGGCAGTCCATGGTCTGCGCATAAAAAATGTGGGCAGCCTATGGCCTGCCCATGAAAAATGTGGGTAGCCCATGGTCTGCCCATAAAAAATGTGGGCAGCCCATGGTCTGCCCATAAAAAATGTGGGCAGCCCATGGCCTGCCCATGAAAAATGTGGGTAGCCCATGATCTGCCCATAAAAAATGTGGGCTGCCCATGTTCTGCCCATAAAAAATGTGGGCAGCCCATGGTCTGCCCATAAACAAAGTGGGCAGCCCATGGTCTGCCCATAAACAAAGTGGGAAGCCCATCAATATTTCATGCTTAGCCCATGATCAATAATTTTATGTGGCTAAATTTCTTAAAATGCATTTATATGATCACGCATTTGAAGATTGGAATTTTTATATTCCACCTTGTCATTTAGCAACACATTCTGCAAGAAAGCCCATATTGGGCGCATATGGCAAAAACAAAAAAACCCACATAAAACCCACATGCCCACAAGCCCATTGAAATAGTATATGGGGCCCATATGGGCTTGCTGGCTGGGGTAGCCTACCTTATGGGGTGCAATTAATCCCCTGGGGAGTCACTTTGGGGGAGTCTTACATCATTTTTCCACCCGAAACTATTGTTAGATTTGATATTTTTGTGATGTCCTGAAATAAGACTTCGTTTTGACCAAGTTTGGTCCATGTACTTTATGGGGTGAAATACACCTTCCGAGGGGGTCACATTAAGGGAAGTCACTTTGAAGTCATCTTACATTACCTTTCCACCCGAAAATATTGTTAGATTTGATATTTTTGTGATGTCCTAACATAAGACTTCATTTTGACTAAGTTTGGTCCATGTACTTTATGGGGTGAAATAAACCTTCCGAGGGGGTCACATTAAGGGAAGTCACTTTGAAGTCATCTTACATCACCTTTCCACCCGAAAATATTGTTAGATTTGATAACTTTGTGATGTCCTGACATAAGACTTCATTTTGACCAAGTTTGGTCCATGTACTTTATGGGGTGAACTAAACCTTCCGAGGGGGTCACATTAAGGGAAGTCACTTTGAAGGCATCTTACATCACCTTTCCACCCGAAAATATTGTTAGATTTGATATTTTTGTGATGTCCTGACATAAGATTTCATTTTGACCAAGTTTGGTCCATGTACTTTATGGGGTGAAATAAACCTTCCGAGGGGGTCACATTAAGGGAAGTCACTTTGAAGGCATCTTACATCACCTTTCCACCCGAAAATATTGTTAGATTTGATATTTTGTGATATCCTGACAAGACTTCGTTTTGACCAACTTTGGTCCATGTACCTTATGGGGTGGAATTAACCCCCCAGGGGTCACTTTCGGGAGGGTCTTACATCACCTTTCCACTCGAAAATATTGTTAGATTTGATATTTTTGTGATGTCCTGACATAGAACTTCGTTTTCACCAAGTTTGGTCCATGTACCTTATGGGGTGAAATTAACCCCCTTTTTGGGCTTTTTAGGGGGCTCTAGGGACCAGATCCACCCGGCGCGGTCAATCTTCCATACTTTTTGTGAGTGACATGGTTGACCCCAGTAACTTCAAGGGGTCAAACCTTTTGTACCTTATGGGGTGAAATCTTCTGTCGTAGGCTCCCAGACTAAGATGTTCACAAAATTATAGAAAATCGGCAAGATCAGGACAGGATCTTTTAATTTTCCAAAATCATCGGGTCAGGGCAGGATCACGACTTGTCGGCTATTCGTCAGATCAGGATCTCGGAAAAGGTAGATCAGAACATCTCTAGCAAGCTGCTGACTAACGTTTGGATTTCTAAACTGTATTGATCAAGAATCTGGCTCAAAAAACTTAAGTTAAACATGCATAGCCTTGTAAAAAAATTACCTTTTTATTAAATTAGGAAACCAAACCTTTGTGCACACGCTTTAAAATTTTACACAACGCACCGGAGCGTCGTGACGCACAGCTTGAGAATCACTGTTATACACAAATAAACCACAGCCAATTTTTTTTAATTTTGTGATGCATCAATCATGCTGGAAATTTAGACGCTTTTACAAATCCTTGAAAGCGCTTCGCGGAATCCTTAGGGTCCGCGGACTCCCGGTTGAGAACCGCTGGTCTATTGTGTTCTTTTGAAAGAGCTTTCTCTACAAACACTTTGCGTAGATCACCACCAATTATGCCTACAATAACTTCACAGTCAACATTTCCGTTGAAGCATTTAAGCAGCAGTTGTCATGCTGAGGTATTTAATTGGTTGTTACAGCAAAACATCGTAACCAAGGGCAAGTCGATCTTCGTGATTAAACTGACACCAGCAGATAATGTTCAAAATTTTGGACGGATATTTCATTATTTTTACTAAGGGTCTTAGAGTACACATAACACATAGTACACTGCTGTATCCTAAAATCAGGACTAAAGTGGAATTTGCAAAAAAAGCTGATTAACTCTCCCTCCCCTACTTGAGGCTAGCTAGGTACGAGGCGCTGCGTGGTCATTTATTGTGTGCACATTTGTCATAATATAGTGAACACCTGATATTTCCAGTTGTGGCCTGCGGACCAAACTGATTATTTGTATTTGGCGCAGAAGTGCTGCATGATTTCACACCCCTGAGTTAGACTATTCATACAAAATAAAACTCTGCGAAAGCGCGTGTTTTCTTTTCGCAATCTTGCGACATAGCTCTTGACGTAAATCATTTAGCTATACGCTAAGCACGTCAATGAATAAAATATTTATTGTCTCTTCATAAACATCCACAACAAGCAATAAAAGCTTAAAGAAAACTTAGGTATTCGATTAGGAGGTTGACTCTCTCCTCCCTTTTCGTATTCCACTGCTCATATTTATTGCTAAACTACAGCACCGTGGAGCCATGTGCTGAAAGCTTCGAGCAAATACATTAACCACTCAACATGGTTTTTAATTGAAAATCACAATAAAACTATGCTTCAGTGGCTCAGACATCTAACTTTGCAGTCGATGGCCTATGTAGCTAGCCTATGTCAATGAAATGTTTGATTACTTACCATGATTACAGTGGAGGTTCGACAAAGAATCCAAAATTTAATTGAAACAAACAAATTAAGCCGAGCTGTTGCAATGTGCAGCTTTGCTTTACAAAGTGAAAACTTTATTCAGCACTCTATCTCATCAACTTATAAAACCCGGAAATTACGTCAGGCCATATCGGAAGATGTGTGTTAGCGCACGTGCAAACCAGCAACAATGCATGCAAAAGAAATTATTCATACTGATTAAAAGTGCGCCATTAACGACAGTATGTGCTATATCACGATGCATTCGTATAGCTTACCCTAAGATATCACATGATGACAAACTAGAAGTAAAAAACTCAAAGTTGACCTACCTACGTAAACCAAAATGTTGATAAAATTATTCAATTAGAAAGCAGGTGACCTTAAGATTTTGTGTCAACTACCTGCCGGATAGCGCGTGCGTAGTAGGCTAACCGATATGATGCGGTGGGATGGCGCAACCGATATGCGGTAGGATGGCGCAACGGATAAGGCGTTGGCTTTCCAATTATGCAAACCTGGTTCGACTCCCGGCTTCAACTGGTTGTTGAAAACACCGCTCACCTCTACCCAGGGTGTAATAAATTGAGTGGGCGGTTGCTGACGTAAAGGCGGCCGAGAGAAAGGAACTGGCCACGCTACTTTTCTTAGTGCCGAAGGCTTAGTACAATGAGAAGTTGAGAACCTTATCTTCTCATACCCGACACTTGAATTAAGTATTGGACCCCCTTTACCTTTACTTCACCTGCCGGACTACATGTGCCGGACGATAGGCCAGGGCTTCCGAGAGAAGTCAGCACTGGTCGGGAAACAATACGAAAAATGGGCCCCATAATATTTTTTAGCAAATAATGCGTTGCATGTTCGTGTTAAGCTGAAATTAGCCTACTTTCCTCAGCACGAAAAGAACTTTTTTCAAGGTAAAAATCATCATAATCACTAGATTACACTTGCAGCAAAAATGCCATTGAGGCAAACTATTTTGTCTAGAAAGCTTTGTAAACACACAATAGGCCTACAGGCAACGAAAATAGTTCAACCAAGCATTTAATTCAGGAGTGTCCAAACTTTTTTCCACACGAGCCAGATTTGATAATAAGTGTTCGCGGGCCAACAGCCACAATGATTTTTCTGAAAACTGCAAGTTGAATTTAAAACAATGAAAACTATTAATACTACAAAAAGTGCTCAATGCCAAGCAAAAAGGCAAAGCAGAGCGAATATTTAATATTATTATTATAATATTTAATATTATTATTATATTATTATTATTATTATTAATAATAATATTATTATTATTATTATTATATTTAATATTATTATTATTGAATATTATTATAATATAAAGCAAGTTGAATTTATATGATTTTGTGTGTCTGCAGGCCAAAAATAACACATTGTACAACAACAGGCGCGGGCCATACAAAAACGTCTCGTGGGCCGGAGTTGGCTCGCGGGCCGGACTTTGGACATCCCTGATTTAATTCAACCCTTTCTGGACTTTTTGCAATGCAAAGTTACGGATCACAGCATCAAATGATAAAATTTTGCGACGTCTGAATTGATGCACAACGTGTATAGTTAGGCTTTTCAATCGGTTTTGAGTCATAGGCCTACTGGAGCGCAAACAATTCTTTACAAATTCAGTAATTGCTAAAACCACGTTCTCAAAGCGCAACCGTTGGAGGTAGCTACCGGAACACAAAAAAAATCATAACAATACTATTTGGAAAAACCTTTCGAAAGTTACTATCAATGATTCCTTGTGTAGAGATTATGGGGTGGTTTGTTCTGGTTTGCAGCTGAAGTTTGCTGTGTGGCTTTCTGTCAAAAGTAGCCTACCAACTCATCCAAAATGTCTTGAAAAATGTCATTGTTGTACGGTAGCCTACAAATGGTTTAAATTTGTCCCACATGCCCGCAACTGCACAACAGACATACGATGAAATTTTCATGAAACTTCAAACTCATCGACGATATGTTTGAGTTTGCTGACACATTTGTCAATTCCAACAACTATCCAATCCTATTAGTCTGGGAGCTTACGACAGAAGATTTCACCCCATAAGGTACAAAAGGTTTGACCCCTTGAAGTTACTGGGGTCAACCATATCACTCACAAAAAGTATGGAAGATTGACCGCGCCGGGTGGATCTGGTCCCTAGAGCCCCCTAAAAAGCCCAAACAGGGGGTTAATTTCACCCCATAAGGTACATGGACCAAACTTGGTGAAAACGAAGTTCTATGTCAGGACATCACAAAAATATCAAATCTAACAATATTTTCGAGTGGAAAGGTGATGTAAGACCCCCCCGAAAGTGACCCCCCGGGGGGTTAATTTTACCCCATAAGGTACATGGACCAAAGTTGGTCAAAACGAAGTCTTATGTCAGGACATCACAAAAATATCAAATCTAACCATATTTTCGGGTGGAAAGGTGATGTAAGATTCCTTCAAAGTGAGTTCCCTTAATGTGACCCCCTCGGAAGGTTTATTTCACCCCATAAAGTACTGACCGAAACTTGGTCAAAATGAAGTCTTATGTTAGGACATCACAAAAATATCAAATCTAACAATATTTTCGGGTGGAAAGATGATGTAAGATGACTTCAAAGTGACTTCCCTTAATGTGACCCCCTCGGAAGGTGTATTTCACCCCATAAAGTACATGGACCAAACTTGGTCAAAATGAAGTCTTATGTCTGGACATCACAAAAATATCAAATCTAACAATATTTTCGGGTGGAAAGGTGATGTAAGATGCCTTCAAAGTGAGTTCCCTTAATGTGACCCCCTCGGAAGGTTTATTTCACCCCATAAAGTACTGACCCAAACTTGGTCAAAATGAAGTCTTATGTCAGGACATCACAAAATATCAAATCTAACAATATTTTCGGGTGGAAAAGTGATGTAAGATGACTTCAAAGTGACTTCCCTTAATGTGACCCCCTCGGAAGGTTTATTTCACCCCATAAAGTACATGGACCAAACTTAGTCAAAACGAAGTCTTATTTCAGGACATCACAAAAATATCAAATCTAACAATAGTTTTGGGAGGAAAGATGATGTAAGACTCCCCAAAAGTGACTCCCCAGGGGATTAATTGCACCCCATAAGGTAGGCTACATGGACTAAAGTAGGTTAAATCGAAGTCTTATTTCACGGCATAACAAAAATATCAAATCTAACAATATTTTCGGGTGGAAAGGTGATGTAAGATGTCATCAAAGTAACCCTAAGAGGGTTTATTTCACCATAGAGTGCATGGACCAAACGTGGTCAAAACGAAGTCTTATAGGACACCACAAAGTATCAAATCTAACAATACGCTCTCAGTTGGGAAGATGATAAAAGACCTACCCAAAAGTGAATCTCCTCCTATAATTTAATTTACTTCATCCCTTACTCGAACCAACCTTGGTGTAACGGAAGTGCTATGCCAGGACAGTACCAATGGATTAAATCTAAAAATATTTTTATATAGGTTTTGGTGAAATACATTCACAAGCTGTCCCATGATGCATGAAATGGAACTATAGCCTACTTTACAAAAAGTTTTTGTATAAATCATGTTCAGTCAATCGAAAAAAGGCAACAGGACATGACAATACATGGCTTTGTAACACCAAAAACAGAAAGTACATGAGAAGCATATAGGCTACAGTAGCCAGAAAATTGATCGAAGATATTGATACGACCACTAAATGTTGAATTAATCGAACAACTGACTATCCAAATCAAAACGTTTCGAAGTGAATCATTTGGAACGTTAATTCAGGCAGTAATGAACATTTTCCAGCTGCTACAATAAATAACCCAATAAACTCAATGCAGTAAATTTTTGTTTAATGCCATTTGCTTCATGTCTCCAATCAGTTATTGTAACTGTTCATTCATAACAGGGAAATCTATAACTACGGGATTGGAAACTCCGTGGAACTGAAAACCACTTTATACACCAGTAGGGTCATTTTTCTTTGTGCGCTGTTGTGATAAATAATCACATAAATTGACCTCAAAGGGTAGCAAGTAGTAGGCTAAACAAACAACCAAAAGTGTAATCATCAATTCATCTGTAAATTGTACAGTCTATGCTTGCCTGGTTTGTTTATTTGTTTGTATTCCATTAGTGCAGTTATGTTGTATTTTGTTTGCTGCTCAAAAAATTTCCAGAATGACTATTGGTTTTAGTTCTGGTGACATCGTTACAAACGGATTGGTTTCGTACTGGATCGATCAGTGAACAAGTTGATGATACAACAGCACATTTCACTGATTGCTGAACACTCCTCATTTACTTATGATCCGATTTGCAGTACGCAAAATGCTAAAGAACAGCAGTAGGCGGTTTTTGGACTCGTTGCATTCATTCATTTTTTGGATTCATCGTTTTTTTTTCTACAAGCGTAAATGTACTTTTATACATCAATTAAGTTTTATGTGAGTGTACATTTTGTATTATTATTGCAAAATCTAACATTGTATATCTTTTAGTCGGTATTTTATTTTGTTAATCTTTCTGTAGTCCTACTAATGTGATGACCCTACTGATGTATAGCACTGGATAGAGTTTCCAATCCCGTAGTTATAGATATCCCTGATTCATAAACAGAGATTGTTTGTGTAAATGTAAACGGTCGTTTCTTTATTCTTCATTGTCACTGCTGTCGCTTTCACTTTCTTCGTCTTATTCTTCGTCTTATTTGGATAGTCAGTTGTTCAATTAAGTCAACATTTAGTGATCGTATCAAGATCTTGGATCAATTTTCCGGCTACTGTAGCCACGGGCGCCGATCCCTGTCCCCACCATCTTTTTACATTATTTTTGTAACGTAAAAGGGAAAATATTACCCGAATGTCACAATTTTATCAGTCAAACATTTAAAATATATTGAAAGGAGGGGACAACATTTTTGTTTTATGCGAGGAAGCCCCAACCCTAGTAGAAGTGTTTTATTAGGCAGAGAAACCCTGGTGTAACTCGCAAATTGTATTTAATTTGGTTACACCAGGGCGACACAGTGCAGAGTTTTAGAATTACTTTGAAAGAGTCGTACAAGCATGTAGTGCAGTAAGTGTAGCTTGTGTTACTTTTGTATAAGAAAAAAGCTATTTTTTCAGTTATTATTGCATTGAGGTTAAGAGCTGCTGAAACGTCTTTACCGGTTTGGCAAAGTATTGTATATAGGAAAATCAGCAGTTGGAAGGCTGGCAGGCAGCTTTTTTTCAATTGAAAAAACTCTTACCCTACCCACTTTTTAAAAGACTTGTCACGTTCCAAATCGTCTTCAGTATGGACATGGCCATGGTCAACCTCCTAAACTTCAAGATTGATCGGTCAGAGTATTTTGCAGTCATTGACAGCTCGCAGCCAAATCTTACTGACTATTTCAAGTCGACCGATCTTGAGCACTACAAAATTTTACAAGAATCACTCTTTAGTGGAAAGCTACAATCACATTTGCTAGACGATTATCTTCAGTTCTTTGATAGAGTCCCTTGCACAAGATTTTCGAATGATATTCAAGAAGATACCATCCGCTGTTCGGCAAATGTTTCCGCAAGTGGAACTTTTGCTCATATCACCAGCCCGCTCGTGTTTAACTAAACGCTCATTTTCAACTTTGCGACGTATCAAAACTTTGTTACGATCTGCCATGACACAGAAACGGCCAAATCATGGAATGGTCTGCTATGTGCACAATAAAGTTTTGAATTCGATCAACCTTCATTACAAGCCAAGGATCAACCAAGGACTTCGTTTTTAATTCGCCGGAGACCCGTTGCCGAGTTGCAGTGTTTGGACTTCTGCTGTCCGATGCTGACACTGACAATTAAAATGCATCGCATTAGACTTGTAGCCTATCTACTGTGGGCCTATTTGTTTGTTTGTTGAACAGACCCCAATCTTTCAGCTCGCTTCGCTCGTCTGCCCTTTCTTTCCTAGTAAATGCCCCACCAATCTTAGAGAGCGATCGGCGCCCATGACTGTAGCCTATATGCTTCTCATGTAATTTCTGTTTTTGGTGTTACAAAGCCATGTATTGTCATGTCCTGTTGCCTTTTTTCGATTGACTGAACATGATTTATACAAAAACTTTTTGTAAAGTAGGCTATAGTTCCATTTCATGCATCATGGGACAGCTTGTGAATGTATTTCACCAAAACCTATATAAAAATATTTTTAGATTTAATCCATTGGTACTGTCCTGGCATAGCACTTCCGTTACACCAAGGTTGGTTCGAGTAAGGGATGAAGTAAATTAAACTATAGGAGGAGATTCACTTTTGGGTAGGTCTTTTATCATCTTCCCAACTGAGAGTATTGTTAGATTTGATACTTTGTGGTATCCTATAAGACTTCGTTTTGACTAAGTTTGGTCCATGTACTCTATGGTGAAATAAACCCTCTGAGGGTTACTTTGATGATGTCTTACATCACCTTTCCACCCGAAAATATTGTTAGATTTGATATTTTTGTTATGCCGTGAAATAAGACTTCGATTTAACCTACTTTAGTCCATGTAGCCTACCTTATGGGGTGCAATTAACCCCCTGGGGAGTCACTTTTGGGGAGTCTTACATCATCTTTCCTCCCAAAACTATTGTTAGATTTGATATTTTTGTGATGTCCTGAGATAGGACTTCGTTTTGACCAAGTTTGGTCCATGTACTTTATGGGGTGAAATAAACCTTCCGAGGGGGTCACATTAAGGGAACTCACTTTGAAGGCATCTTACATCACCTTTCCACCCGAAAATATTGTTAGATTTGATATTTTTGTGATGTCCTGACATAAGACTTCGTTTTGACCAACTTTAGTCCATGTACTTTATGGGGTGAAATTAACTCCCCGGGGGGTCACTTTCGGGAGGGTCTTACATCACCTTTCCACTCGAAAATATTGTTAGATTTGATATTTTTGTGATGTCCTGACATAAAACTGCGTATTCACCAAGTTTGGTCCATGTACCTTCCCAGCTAGAAATTTCACGTGTATT
This sequence comes from Aplidium turbinatum, assembly GCF_918807975.1. Lineage (NCBI taxonomy): Eukaryota > Metazoa > Chordata > Ascidiacea > Aplousobranchia > Polyclinidae > Aplidium > Aplidium turbinatum. Next base: position 25,374,622 of record NC_137475.1, on the reverse strand, counting down.
ACACGTAGATTCTACGTACCTTGGGTCGTGTATTATACGTTAATTTTCACGTATAATACACGCATATGTGTAGACACTATTTCACGTGCATTACACGTATATTTGGTGGTGGATTTTACGTGTTTTACTCCCGCATTACACCTAATTTCCTCGTATCTGACAACACTAATACACGTGTTTTCCACATATATTTGGTGGTGGATTTTACGTGTTTTACACCCGCATTACACCTAATTTCCTCGTTTCTGACACGTAGATTCTACGTACCTTGGGTCGTGTATTATACGTTAATTTTCACGTATAATACACGCATATGTGTAGACACTATTTCACGTGCATTACACGTATATTTGGTGGTGGATTTTACGTGATTTACGCCCGCATTACACCTAATTTCCTCGTATCTGACAACACTAATACACGTGTTTTCCACGTATATTTGGTGGTGGATTTTACGAGTTTTACACCCGCATTACACCTAATTTCCTCGTATCTGACACGTAGATTCTACGTACCTTGGGTCGTGTATTATACGTTAATTTTCACGTATAATACACGCATATGTGTAGACACTATTTCACGTGTATTACACGTATATCTGGTGGTGGATTTTACGTGTTTTACACCCGCATTACACCTAATTTCCTCGTATCTGACACGTAGATTCTAAGTTTCTTAGGTCGTGTATTATACGTTAATTTTCACGTATAATACACGTATAAGTGTCGACACTATTTCACGTGTATTACACGTATATTTGGTGGTGGATTTTACGTGTTTTTACACCCACATTCTACCTAATTTCCGCGTACCGTATCTGAAATCAACAATTTAACACATTTGTATTTATTTAACACATTTGTATAACACATATTGTTATAAGAGGCTACTGTCCAATTGTGACCCTTCTAGCACTCATCCGGAGAGTTAATGCTTGTTTTGAACTTTATTTGGAATTAGAGAAGAAAAAGAGCAATAGCAGTGGTGGGAATCGAACCCGCGTCAATGAAAGCCAACCAGCTGACAAAACCCCTAAGCCAACCAGCTGACAAAAAACCCATTACTTAATTTGCTTTCTATCATCTTCTTTTCGCAATTTTTACGTCACTTAAACCGGAGCTTATGATTGGTTGGCGGTTTCATTCTAGTCATTTTTAGTGGCAGAATTTCGACTTGTTAAAGTGGCTACCGTACCAAACCTTAGTAAGTAATTGTTTAATATCAGTAAGAGAGACCACTTAAATTTACACTAAGAACTATCGTTAAAAGATCACATTAATTTGCGACTAAAAAATGTCATGAATTAAGTTTCCTTTTTACATAACGTAATAAAAACGTGTAAAGACACCTACAAAAACACATAATCTAACTTATATCCTAAAAAATGCGGAGGAGCGTGGTTGACACCAATCCATTTGAGTGGAGAATTCTTTCTGTTTATACCGTCCTTGGGAGGTAGTTTTACCTAACACAGATTAAAAATTGCCCAAATGAACGAAAGAACTTCAACACGTTTAATATACGTGGAAAACACGTGTTACTTTTCAACAGATGGAAACGTGCAATACACGTGGAAACAACATATAATCAAAATACAAAAATTCCGATAAAACACCCTTCTGCTCGGGTAAACATTTTTTCTCTTTTGTATGCCCTCTTCTGGGTGTGATTTTACCTTATATACCTTAAAAATTAGTCAAATAATCATAGGATTTTAAACACGTGTAATATACGTGGAAAACACGTGTTATTTTTGCAAGAGTTATATTTAAAAAATAATCCCTGATAAAACTTATAGAATCATATTTACACACTAGTCGTACTAAATGATAGCTAAAATATGTCTCTAAAAAAATGTTTTTTAAACAAGTGAATTTGTGTTGGTGTACACAAACTCCTTAATAACACCTGAATTCTACCTAAGATACCATACTACCTAAAATCAACCAAAAATCAACGTGTAATATACGTAGCTTTCTAGCTGGGTTATGGGGTGAAATTAACCCCCTTTTTGGGCTTTTTAGGGAGCTCTAGGGACCAGATCCACCCGGTGCGGTCAATCTTCCATACTTTTTGTGAGTGACATGGTTGATCCCAGTAACTTCAAGGGGTCAAACCTTTTGTACCTTATGGGGTGAAATCTTCTGTCGTAGGCTCTCGGTCTATATGCAATGTACGGTAGAATACATTTCCTTCGAATGATTCAGCTAGTTAAGTGGAGTTATAAAAGCGTTCTGTCCTCAAGAAAAGAAAATCATTTTCTTTTAAATTTATAATTGCCACTGCAACTTTAGCTTGCGAGTAATAGCCTACTCTTCTCAGCTTTCTCTTACTTAGATTACACCTTCCTTTAATTTCATTAAATTCATCAGTGAATCTTGTTTAGGACCGTAATCCACATAATGCAAAGCAGTCACAAATTTAAAACTGCTAGTTGTAGGCTACTTTAGCATTGACTCAGCTTCCGATCAAGCTCTTGTTGGTCCCAACTGGATGCATTTAAGAAACGTCTTTAGAGCTTCAATTGCAAAAGGGTAATGTAAAGCATTGGGTTTGACTGCACCATACCTTGATTACATTGTCGAAGTCAATTTTCTTTGCAAGATGATAGGACAGCTTTCTTTAGATTTTTCAGAATTTTTCCTCTGACTGGGCTATAACTTTAAAGATGCCACAAGCTTACAATCAATTACTCCAAAAATGATAAGACATTTGAACAACGCTGTCTATAGGCAACATTATGAATTCCAACTAGATTTAAGCAACAACATCCATAAACAAAACACTCAAATAAAGAAAAAACTCACTACCTTCCAAAATCACATCATGAGAAGCATGACTACCAAAAGGCCACTTGACCACACGAAAACTTGATCCCCCTCCTCTCGGAGCCACTGGCTTAGGCTACATATCTAAAAGCTATTCTTTACACGCAAGGTAGCCATTGTAAGTCAGTTCATGCTGAACTTTCATCTTGAATCGGCAACTTACGACCAGCGGACCGGGCACGGCCTGCAGCACGAGTTACTAAAGAAGGAGAGGCATTGGATCATTCATCTCTTATTGCAGACGAAAATCTCTAAAATCAAACCAGAAGCATGCAGATTCCAATATCAGTGTAAGCTATATCATTCGCCATTATTTTAATGTGTCTTGTTCATAGATATGTGCTTGTTAAAACTGAATTAGTTCCCATTGTTACAAACAAGTCTGGTGATGTAAGGGACATTACAAATTACAGACCAATTGCTCTTGCTACTGTCATATCTAAACTATTTGAGCATGTTGTACTTTTTCGCATCAATGGCAATCTCTACAGAAAGCGTGGAAGTCCTGTTTTTAGATGCTTTGAAAGCATTTGATAAGGTAAACCACAACCTCCTCATCAAGAAACTAATTCAACGAGGAGTGCCAATATGCCTTGTTCACCCGGTAGTTTATTGGTACCCCATCAGCAGATGTACAATGTACGTACCCTTGGGTTGACATTACTCACAGTCTTTTCTGACAGCAATGGTGTCAAACAGGGTCGTATCCTTAGCCCATACTTAATTGCTGAGTATATGGATGATATATCGGCTGCGTTAAGGCTGCGTTAACGGATAAAGGCTGCGTATCGGCTGCGTTAACAAAAGTATATAGGCAATACACTTGGTGACTTGTCAATCATCTCATGTTTGCAGATGATATTTGCTGTATTTCTCCAAGTGTTCATGGTCAGCAGATTATCTTGCGAAAGTTATGCACTTTGTAATGTCATTTTAGCTGTAGGCCTACTCTTTTGTTATGTATTTTCCAAACAATCACCTAAAGTTAAATTTGAGCCCAGTTGTGGGGCTAAATGGAAGCCAGATCAAATTTGTAGATATCGTCAAATATCTGGGTGTAGGCTATTTCTTGACCCGGTGACAAGGATATAAATCGACAGTGCGATCAATCTACTGTTCTGTCCAGTAGCGCACCCAGAAATTTTTTTAGGGGGGGGCTAATTCAGAAATGTCGACCGAGTGATTTGCTACAATAGTGACAGTAGGCCAATGCCCATCACCGGCCATCAGTGCCGGTCTTTGGGGTGTGCAAACCGTGCGATCGCACAGGGCCCGCAATTTACTCAGAAAATGCAGTAATTTTGTTATTTCCAATGGAAAAATTCAACAAAGTGAATTCAACAAAGGAATTAGCAACAAGAAAACATAGAGACTCAACGAGTGCAACCTATTTTGTCCCCTGAACATTTCGTACCCTGAAAAGATCGAGAAAAAAAACAACAGAGCCGAAGTCGCTGATCGGAGTTGCAGCTAACATTTCAAAATTTTTCTCGATCTTTTCAGGGAACGAATTTGGTCGAAATTTGATTTTGTTACTCCAATTTCAGGGTACGGAATCGGGATAAGAATTTTTTAGGGGACGAAATAAGTTGCATCCAAATCAACATAGAGACATAGCTTTATATTTCGGAAAAGTGCCGAGGAAAGCATGATCTTATCCTTTTGCTATGCCACCGGACAGCACCATATTACAGTAATATTCATACCTAATTTTTTGTTGAACATGCTCTCAAAATGCCCCAAATTCAAAGCAATTTTTCAAAATTTTTGTTCTCTCAAATCAGATTAGAAGTTGGCCTAGTGAACCCCAAGCTATTAGAACCATCAACACTCTCATCCCTACGTCCACTCTCGCAATCTTCTATAGATCTCGACTTTTCGTCATGTAGGCCTATGACAAGATAAAATTAGCTTTCCGTTTGCCAACACAGATAAGTGCGAAAACAACAACTAGCACGAAAACAGTTTGAAACAAAACACTAATTTTATAAACAGTAGACTAAATTTGATGGGGACGTTTTTCCTATTTACAAAACATTCAAAATTAGTTCGTATTTTCAATTAAAGTCCCAGATGCTTTCGTTTCTCTGCTCAAATGTCGTAGGCCTATACAGTTTTACATGTCCGGGTGATTCGGCATTGACGTATGACGGTATGGTACATCGGTATGTCCAGTTGTCCACCAGACATTTGACCACGAGAGTACGGGAGCATCTGAACTTTATAGGGAGTTAAAGAAAGGTGCCATCAAAGACCATATCATGGAGCGTTCTTTTTGCACAGATCAAAAATTCTCTGCTGATTCATTTATAATTTTACGCAAAAGCCATCCCAATTTGACACCAAAATTCAGGAAGCACTGTTAACGCTATACGCTACAACCCAAATTTAAACAAATAATTATTTGCTGGAGGTGCGTCCATTCTCCTCAACATTTACTTGATGTAGCCTATCACGTTCCCTGTGGTGCAAATTTTTTTGTAGTTATTTATGTAGTTGCCTTTTCCTAATGTAAATTTACCTTCAAGAAGTTAAAATTTATTGCATTTATTAATTATTTTCTGATTCTTGATTAGGGCTTAAAGTTAAGCCGAAAACGCTCGACTGTGAAAACTATTTGCAAATATGTAAAATATATTGTTATAATGCTCGGCCCTGTTGTATTGTTGTGTCTTATTCATATCTAACCTGTAAGCAAAAGGTATACATAGGGAACATACAAAAACTTTATTTTTTGTGGCGAGTTTGGGGGGGGCTTGAGCCCCCTTAGCCCCATGCTGGGTGCGCTACTGGTTCTGTCAACAAATTATAATCAAAATTTTACAAGTGCTCCAGTGAAGTTAAAAGTGTTCTCTTCCGTTCATATTGAACCACAATGTAGGCTATGTATTTTATCTGTGGGAAAATTATCATCAACGTGACATTAATCGCTTGCGTGTTGCCTTCAATAACGCATTTAGTAAGTTCAAAACGGATTTTTCACAATTTGCCCAAGCAATATAGTGTCTGTTAACATGAAGTCTTGTTTAACATTGTAAGGTTTGGCTAGCTCATTAGGCTACTACGGAAATACGTTTTTTCTTTTGTTGTAAGATGCGAATTGTTGTCAAACTCCATTGCTGCCTCCTTGATGAGGTCTGACTGCTATCGTAAATTGAACTACAGTCTTTATTATAAGTAATAACTAGATTATGCATGATGTTACATAACCTTGATGGCTGCCAAGACACAAAAATATCAACAGTCAACGTTTGCTAACGTTTAATTTGACTGGTTGTTTGTATGAAAAAATGAGCCTGTAATTTCATTGGAATTACTTTTACGCCACAGCTGAGTGTATATTATTGTCAAACAGTATATTACGGTACCGTCAATTTATGCTTTTTGTCTTTGCATTTTTCTTTTTGCTTAGTTTGAATATGGCCATTCTTGTCTGACGCAAATAAATAAAAAATGAAAAGTTAAGATCATTGGCCGTTACGCCACTCCTCCGGTTATCATACGTCCTCCGTTTGGAGAACATGTCCTCCTTTCCAACAAAAAGATATTGTGTTTTCCAAAGACGTTCAATAATGTATGTATTTTTTACACTTTTTACAAAATATAATGCTCACTTATGCAGCTTGAAAAGGAATCTGACTATTGTAAATGCAGCTTATGGGTCTAACTATAGAACCCTGTTGATAAAACCTTTAAAAATATTAATATTAATTTTGGAAGGATAGATGCACCAACAGTAGATTTTCTATACAGCCGATTACGTTAACCTTCTACTTAGAATCAAGAATCAGTTGGTGCAAAATTTATTAGTGAATCAGTAATCCGCGATTCTAATGAGCGGATTACAGTTGGTTTAAAAGAATAGAAATTAGTTCTAGAATAAGCTACCGGTACCGCTTTCGTTGAACTGTTACTTTTGTGTATCAATTTTTGCAGATGACTTTCATGCAGATACCACAAAGAAGCCATTTTGGCGTAAAGTTACAAAGAACCACAACCACGTTTATTCTTCCAACCTTCAACAATACTGGTGGTGCCGCTGGTGAAAATACATTGCCGGTGTGCGGAAGAGTCACTTCAGCAAAACTTTAAATTCTTGCTCAAGTAGCCTACCGTAGGCTACTAGTAAAAAGGAATTTGATCAATCTCAAATGTAACATCGCTCGGGATATGATGACATGTCCCACTTTGTTTGTCGTAGGTCTATTGATACCATTGAATTATTGTGTAAGTTGAAACTGAACTGTTCGGCCGGGTCAGACAGAATCTTTGCTAAACGTTTATGTTATGCTGACCACAGTGTTTGTTTTATTTGAGTTCAGTTTAACTTGTGTAGTCGGCTGCGTAGTCGAGTGGTGAGAACGTCTGCGCGACGTTCGAAAGGACGTGGGCTCGACACCTCTCCAGAGCACGCGGCTGTGTCTCGGCAAAGACACTTAATGGCAAGCCAAAATAAGGGGAGCAGCTGACTCGAAGACTATATGTCACTTTGCCGCTTCCTGTCGTCTCTTGTATCGCATCTGTGATCGCAGTGTAGGCTACTGTATGTTGTCGCAATGGGCGCAAATTAAAAAAAAAATTAATAAATAAAAAAAAACACGATTATTGTGTTTAGATCATAGCATCTTACCAAAGTCATGTATCGACACAGTTCTTGTCCCCATTGCAAAAAATTCCAATGGAAACATTGAAGATGCTGGTAATTCGGTAGCCACTTTGACATGTCGATTTTCGGTAAGACCCAATGACACCGTCAACCAATCAGAACATGTTTTAGTGGCTACCGCTCAATTGTGACCCACTTGGCACTCAGCCAGAGAGATCCAACGCACCCACACTTGTAAAATTGATACATGAAGGCGATATGAGTTTGAAATATAAATTCATGGGAACAAGTCACATGAATTCTTACAGGACAATAGTGGGATAAGTCTAGGGCCATTTTTATTTTGACTTAAATATTTTTTTTTTTACTTTATTTTTATCAAAATTTTGACTTTATTTTCACCTAACGAAATTGCTTATTTGTAGAGGGCACGGTTCTTTCTTGAATTGATACCAGTTACTCAAACATAATATTTGTCGATTTCAGACCCAAAAATAGGCCAATATTTTGTTGAAAAGTCAAGGTGTTTTACGGATTATAAAAAGTGCGTCGTGTTTTTTGGCGATGGGAAAATCTCGACAAATGTCTAACTTTTGCTGAAGACGATTTAACTTGCTTAGGCGTTTTTGTATTACAAAATGCCAGTAAGCTATTCCTAAAATCCAAACTGTTGATCTTCGAAAAGACCGCCTTTGTGAAGAGGGGGTGTTTTATAAAAAATATTTAAATACGTAAAAATGAATAAACAAGGGACAATTTGCTATAAAAGTTACTTTTGATCCAAGTGGGCATTGTGACACATTTCCACGAGGATTTTGACAAAAATTACTCTCAAAAAACACAAAAAGTTTGTCAAAAGCCATAATTTGACAAATTTTGACTTTATTGAAAATTTTGACTTTATTGTTAACTTTGACTTTATTTTGACCTCTAAACTTCTTAGAAACAGTCCCCTAAGTGCTGAAAACAACTTTATTCTTTGATTCGTGGACAGACGAGGTTCTTAAAACTTTTTTGACTTTATTGACTTTTGCAGGCCCTAGTGATAACTAAACCTAATCCTGAACTTTCTTAAACTGGTTCCACATTGTCAAGAAATTTGATAACCCAGTGTAGGCCTATGTAGGCCTATCATGTAACAATGAGCTGTTTTGATCAACGACTGGTTTGCTTTATTTTGATGACTTTAGGATCAGGTTTGCCGGATTTGACCATAGTCCATACCCAACCACTGGAGAAACTGTAGTTATTGTTGCACTTGTTTGCTTATTTATACATATCTTTAGGTGTATTTAGTGAATCTACAGTGCGTGGACTCCAATTTTACAAATGATAAAACACAACAATCCTGGATTCACACTAACATCCAGATAGGCTATGTGTAATTCATTGTTGATGTAAGGAAAGTCATGTAATTAGGTGCACTGCAACGAAAATACATGGCTTTTGTATTTGTAGATCTTTCTGAAATAAAATAAAACGTTTGTCAACAATTTTTTTTATTTTTTATTGAGCCATCCCTACCTTACCTTATGAATCCCTGACTTGAACAAGGTAGCCTACAAGCCGGATGTTATGTTGGTGCGGTAATATTTGTGTTAATCACATAATGCTTGATGATGCTGAGCTTGCTGGCCGTAATGCCCTCGGTGTTCAGCTGCAGTACTGTGGGTAGTCGGTACTTTTCGACAGAGGAGCTGCCGCGCTCTGATAAGGGCGTTTCCCTATCCACCCTGTGCTGAACCTGGGCTTGGTTTGCTCAAATGCTCCTAGCAGGCATCCAACCCGCTGAGCTACGCCGTAAAGGAGCCACGATTTCTCTCGCTCGCCGCGCTTTGGACCCCGACCATCTCCTCCATGCAACATTCAAGCGACCACCACCTATAAAGCAGCGGCTGAAATCAAGACGCCCCTTTGTGCCTGCCGCACAACAACTATACTTAAGAACGCAGAAGAACTTGGTTTAAGTGCGGCACACTGGACGAACCACATGTGGAACACGGAGTGGCAAAATCACAACTCCACGCTCCGTGACTTCATACCCGACGCCGATCTCCGTCCACCAGGGATGTCCCTCGCAAGGCTTGCGTGGGTCAGGCTTAACCGCCTGCGAACTGGCGTCGGCCGCTTTCGTTTGGACATGTACAAGTGGGGCCTGGCTCGTTCATCAGAATGCGAGTGTGATGCCACGGAACAGACCGCAGACCATGTCATCCACAACTGCCTAACCCACCGGCCTCCACACGGTGCGCATGGTCTGAGGGTCCTGGACGACGAGACTGCTGAGTGGCTGATGATTTCCTGCCCTCCAGTCTAGCCTGGAAAGATCGCTCATACGCCATCATCATCACATAATGCTTGCAGAAGATATGTGTGTTTTTTTTCCTAGTTTACATGGTCTTCAAGATCTTCCATGACGATTATGCCTTCAAACATGGCATTGTTTTTAATTGTGAAATATCTTTTGGTTTTTTATTTTTTTTCTCCATTTTAAACTTTCTCGAGACCACAGGTCACGTTTGGGCGTCGGAAAATTTTCTTAGGTTAAAGGTCGGTTAAGTACTAAATGTTTAACAGTAAATGCGCTTACTTTACTGCATTGCCAATAAATCAAAATCGTGATTTTGCAAATGTTCAACGCCTGTAAAGAATAGGCCTACTTTATTTCGCTCATACTGAACGTCTTTTTATGTTTCGCAACTGTTACATAAACATCGTCTTTCTTGTTTTTAATAGTTTATGAATAGCTTACAAGGACTCATTTAGAATGCTGCATAATCTGCCATGTTGTGTAAGCGCACGTGAACATCAAATTAATTGTAATATTTTTACTTTTGAGGCTTTATTAATAATTATCATTAAATTGATAAATTTTAGATAAATAATAATAATAATAATAATAGAGATAGGTTATTAAGTGAAAATGTTATCTGTGAAGGTGAGGACACCTCAGGTAAAATTTTCAAAGTTCTAGTCTGCTGAAGATGAGATTGTCGGAATAACCTATTAACTATTTTTTTCTATGAAATCTTAAAAGTTGTTTACTCATTGCTAAAATAATGAGTGTAAATTTTTCCTCATGTTGAAAGAATTTGCCACCCAAAACGCTTTCTGGTCTTATTTTTAAGAGCAATCACTAAACATAGGGGCCCACTCGTGGATATTGGAGGGAGGCCGACAGGGGCTCCGGACACTTCCTGAGAGTGGGAGGGGGTAATTTAAGCAGGGGCGGGAACGATGTTTTGACATCGACAGGGGCTTATTGGATTATCACATCGTATATACTTCTGGAAGGTCGCTCCACAGACCCCGTTTGAATTACTGAAAGCTTTAGTTTGTTATACAGCGTCTTAGGCTGCATGTTTCGCGACAAAGGCGCAAAATTTTTGCCTTTCAACATGATATAAAATCGAAAAATTCTTTTAACGATCTAAAATCACGAGGAAAAGTTTTTTAATAACGTATTTGCCACATTTTTTTGAGGTTTTGAGACAATTTTGATTGGAAGAGGGGACGTACACAAAATCCCTCTCTGTATTCTTCCTTCGCTCAAGTCCTCCAAATTTTGCACTTCAGACGCTAAAAGGTTAGATTTAAAAGGCCAAAAGCGTTAAGGTCAAAACTTTAATCTATAACTTAATTTACAATCACGTACATGAATACAGCACGACAATCTGTGCCATAACATCCAGGGATGGAGGAACCACGTGGGCCTCGTGGGCCTGGGCCCACCTACTTTATTTTCTGGTTGGGCCTGGCCTACCCACTTTTGAAAGCCAAATTTCTTTGAAAAGGTAGTTAAAACGGCAAATTAGAGAAGGAGTTCCAAAAAAAAGCTCTTCACTCATTTGATACACACTAGTTTGATTACACAGGCCAACAAAAAAATTTTGGCACAAAAGGTGAGAGTTATTTTAGAGTATTTCAGGGCCCCTGATTTCAAAAATGCACTTAGCTTTTTCGAAACTACCAGGAATTGAATTTCGAACCAAGATTACATTCTTTCGTAACAAGGATAAAATTTTATGAAGCTACTTGATTGGAGAACACAACTTTGTATTCTGTAATTATATAAATGACCTTCGTACCTTGACGGGTGTTGCTCAGTATAGTAAGCCTACCATAGTAAAGAATTGCGTTTGTTCATCGATAGCTTTGTTTTGCTTATTCGTCTAGTTTGTTAAGCAAAACAATGTATGTATTTTATTTGTACTTAGTAGCTTAGTTAGTAAGTCTGATATTGTTGAAGTCAACAAATATATTAACGCAAAGCACGTCGTATTTTGATTGTTACTAGGCCAGTAAACGTTAAATAGCCGTTTGTTTGGGTTGTAATCAACGTGATTGGTTCCAAATAGCGTTTATAAAACTCAGAAATGCGCCTGAGATTACTTTCAGTTTTGTCTATGTAATAAACGACACAATGTTAAATCTATAGGAGCTCAAAATTGCAAAAAAAATATTTTGCTGTAGGCTATCTTAAAAACTAGAGCCAATTCGTAAAAAACAAGTGCATTTTCGGAATCAGGGGCCTCAAAATACCCTAAAATGACTCTCACATGCCGTGCTTAAAAAAAAAAATTTTGTTTGCCTGTGTTATCTTTGATAGCTCAATGATGAAATCTAATCTTCAAACTTTTCTGTTGAGCCAGTTGAGCCCACTGTTGATGGGCAGCACGTGTGGGTGTGGTTGCGTGTGATTGGTGGAGTAATCTATAAATCAATCTAATTGTTCTCCAAAGTTAAAACAATGATATCATTACATATTGTGCAGTGCATGAACGTAGGCCTACTGTATAATGCTGCAGATTATTTATCCCAGGTTGGTATTATAACTGTGTGTGTATATTGCCTTTTTATTTGTGTGTACATCGCCATATTTTGTACAGCGCTATAGAGCAATTTAACAATTTTGTAATTTGTTTGGCTAAATCGGGCCCAAAAACGGAAATTTTTCGCTGGTTGGCATAAAAGGCAATCATGAAAACACAATGTAGGCCCATAAGCGATTTGAAGTATTAGGAATGCAGCAATGTTATGGGGGGTCTGGGGGGCTTCGCCCCCCAGAAGTTTGATTAACTTTGACTGCTACGCCTTTGCGCCCACCTACTTTTAAAATGGTTCCTCCATTCCTGATAACATTCACAGTGAAATGAAAGTTTCAACATCTAGGGTCTAGGCCAGGGGTGCACAACTTTTTTGCTATTGCCGGCCACATTCAGATTAATTCTCTAAAGCACGGCCGCTAGTCAGAGTCCTTAAAACTATTTGGCGATATCATATTGACGTTGAATTGTATTATGCGAGAGAGCAATTGAAGAATAGTCAGTTTCCTTACCAGGATGAATGCACTTAACAACGTGACAACGTCTATGAGACATCACTTAACGAGTTCTCCATCCGAATAAGCTTTTCCCGCTACACCAAGATAATATGCGACTCTATTAAGAAGCTTCGAAGCGATTATTTTTCGATTGAATAAAAGTGGACATGCAAGACGTCTCCTGTCGCACACTTTTCTTCAAATTTTTTACACAGATTTTCCTTGACTCACCTTACAATTTTGCGTAATGGTGTCACTTGACGACGAAAATGCTGCTTTGTATTATCTCGTTTAACAGTTTTAACTACTTGACTGCATATTAGACGCATCATAGTATGCGCTGCCGTCTCGATCATTAAATAACCCAACTCCTATTTGGAATCGAATACCGGTACCCTTTTCTCCTCTGCTCCTGTTATTTTTTATTTCAAGGACATAATGCAATGTAGGCTACCGTTACAATGAAATTGGGTTGAGGAAAAATTTTTGTCTCAAAACGATTTTAACAAAATAGAGCCTACAAAAACTTATGATGAAAATGTTTTTCAAGCTCTAAAATTTGAAATATTATATATAATCACAAGGGTATCCATAATGGTTCTAGATATACCTATATAGCCTAATATTTAAAATACATTTCATTTTTGTAATGAAATAATTTTTTTATTTCAACAACAGGGCACGGCCGCCAACACGTGGTTATTAAATTACGTGTTAACGGCCGCATAATTATTCATCGACGGCCGCAGGTTGAACACCGTTGGTCTAGGCCTACATTCAACTCAGAAAAAATAAAAAAGCTAAAATGCATTAACTTTTACAAGAACTGAAAATAAGGAGACATCTTGATCGATACTCCAGGAAGGTCTATCATCTGCGCCGTGTAAGAAATAACACTAAACAAAAAATGCCATAAAACCCTTGTGCCAAAATCTCACAAAAACTACAAAGAAATAACATTATAAACGAACATCTCAACTCAAACAAAACACTGTGTGCACTCTGCTTCTGTTCTAAGCAGAACAGTCAGAAGTCGCCAAAGACTTTAAATCTTTGTGCATTGCAAAAAATTCTTTGCAGATTTCATCAACACTTTTTCATCCAAATAGCCTACACTTGATGGGCATGGCACATGACAATGAAATTGAGTCTTGAAGCAGTCATTGTGAGTAGCTAATCATGCACGTCTATCCAGTGGCTCCGAGAGGGGGGGGAAGTCGGGCCAGTTTCCCCCCTAGCAAAATATTGTAAAGGAAAAACGAGTAGTTTTTTGCTTTTGCACTTTTGAGGGGGGCCCATTTTTAGTACTAAAGTAAAAATGTACCAACTAAATATTCAACAAATTCTTAAATGAAGTGCGTAGTTCCAAGTATTTCTCAATCATTGTAAATGTCACTCTCGATGTTTCTCATCAAGAACAAATCATTTTCGTGTTAAGGTGGGCGATGTTGAACAGATTCAAGACGTAAAATCTGAAGCTGAAATGATTTCTGTATCACTGAACGGTTTCGATTGTATTGATAGTGTCAACTTGAAAACTGGTGCTGTCTTAGCTAAGCGGGAACTATTTTTGCTTGACAACTGAACATTAACTTCAAAATCTGCGTTGGCCAGGCATAGGATGTTGTATCCAACATAAGTTATCTGGGAAAGTTAAAGGTATCAGTCCAAGCACTATTAAAGAAAGTAAATTCTGTATATTTTTTGTTTATGGATCATCATCAGTCATCATCTCCGCACTCCGCCTGCAGCAGATTGCGCATCAACATGAGTTATTTGCTTCCTAGAGTGGCGATTTTGAGCCAGCTCGCCTAGTGTCGCCAAGTTGAGTCCGGTCCATGATTGGATGTTGTCTTGCCATCGTTTTGGTTGTCTGCCACGTTTTCTTTTTTCTTCTACTTTGCCTTCTGTGCAAACTTTGCTGATTCCGAATTGTGATCTTTTAGTGTGGCCGAACAGTTTTAAAACTTTTCATTTTATTAACTTATTGCTGCAATTGGATGTAATTTTGTCATAGTTAAAAGATCTTCTGTTTTCGTGTGGTCAAGTAGCCTTCTGTTGGTCATGCTTCTCATGATGTGATTTTGGAAGGTAGTGAGTTTTTTCTTTATTTGAGTGTTTTGTTTATGGATGTTGTTGCTTAAATCTAGTTGGAATTCATAATGTTGCCTACAGACTGCGTTGTTGAAATGTTTTATCATTTTGGAGTAATTGATTATCTGTAAGCTAGTGGCATCTTTAAAGTTATAGCCCAGTCAGAGGAAAAATTCTGAAAAATCTAAAGAATCTGCTGTCCTATCATCTTGCAAAGAAAATTGATTTCCAGAGGGTAATCAAGGCGTGGTGCAGTCAAAGCCAATGCTTTACATTACCCTTTTGCAATTGAAGCTCTAAAGACGTTTCTTAAATGCATCGAGTTGGAACCAACAAGAGCTTGATCGGAAGCTGAGTCAATGGTAAAGTAGCCTACAACTAGCAGTTTTAAATTTGTGACTGCTTTTCGTTGTGTGGATTACCGAACGGTCCTAAACAAGATTCACTGATGAATTTAATGAAATTAAAGGAAGATGTAATCTAAGTAAGAGAAAGCTGAGAAGAGTAGGCTACTACTCGCAAGCTAAAGTTGCAGTGGCAATTATAAATTTAAAAGAAAATGATTTTTTTTTCCGAGGACAGAACGCTTTTATAACTCCACTTAACTAGCTGAATCATTCGAAGGAAATGTATTCTACCGTAGGCTACATTGCAAAAGATTCGATAGTTGTTGGAATTGGCAAACGTATCAACAAACTCAAACATATCTTCGATGAGTTTGAAGTTCCATGAAAATTTCATCGTATGTCTGTTGTGCATTTGCGGGCATGTGGGACAAGTTTAAACCATTTGTAGGCTACAACAATGACATTTTTCAAGACATTTTGGATGAGTTGGTAGGCTACTTTTGACAGAAAGCCACACAGCAAACTTCAGCTGCAAACCATAAGGAACCACCCCATAATCTCTACACAAGGAATCATTGATTGCAACTTTCGAAAGGTTTTTTCAAATAGTTTTGTGATGACTTTTTTGTGTTCCGGTAGCTACCTCCAATTTTGTGATGACTTTTTTGTGTTCCGGTAGCTACCTTACTAAAGCCACGTTCTCAAAGTTGCGCTTTGAGAACGTGGCTTTAGCAATTACTGAAATTTGTAAAGAATTGTTTGCGCTCCTGTAGGCCTATGACTCAAAACCGATTGAAAAACCTAACTAGGCTTATACACGTTGTGCATCAATTCAGACGTCGCAAAATTTTATCATTTGATGCTGTGATCCGTAACTTTGCATTGCAAAAAGTCCAGAAAGGGTTGAATTAAATCAGGGATGTCCAAGGTCTGAAAGTGAGAGCCCTGAAACGTTTTTGTACGTTTTTGTATGGCCCGCGCCTGTTGTTGTACAATGTGCTATTTTTGGCCTGCAAACACACAAAAATCATATAAATTCACATTGCATTTATGATTTCAAAAAACATAGCAAAGCATCAGCTTTGCAAAGTTATGATACTTGATAAGTGGGTCTTCATTTGGCCTAAGCTCTTACATTCAACAATGTCTATTGTCATGGTGTCCAGTGTCCACTGATTTTCATGATTACTATTTGTTGGAAAATCTCGCACACAATTTTATGAAGCTGACAATTAATTGTAAGCTACTAGTCGAAGTATTAGTCTTGTTTGTGTTTTCTTTTTTGATTGTAACTAATTTGGTTAAATTGTTGATTAGTTTCATAACTCAAATTATTCTTTCCAGGGTGGCAACTGACTAGTTGACCGTATGGTCGTTTCGTTGTCTCCCTATCAATAACAAAACCTCAACATTGTATGTATTATTGTTTTATGTCACTTTTGTGTTTTGTTTTTTGATAAATAAACGATTGATTGATTGATTGATTGATTGATTGATTGCAGTTTTCAGAAAAATTATTGTGGCTGTTGGCCCGCGAAGATTTATTATCAAATCTGGCTCGCGTGGAAAAAAGTTTGGACACTCCTGAATTAAATGCTTGGTTGAACTATTTTCGTTGCCTGTAGGTTATAGGCCTATTGTGTGTTTACCAAGCTTTCTAGACAAAATAGTTAGCCTCAATGGCATTTTTGCTGCAAGTGTAATCCAGTGATTATTATGATTGTTACATTGAAGGAAGTTCTTTTCATGCTGAGGAAAGTAGGCTAATTTCAGCTTAACACGAACATGCAACGCAATATTTGCTAACAAATATTATGGGGCCCATTTTTCGTATTGTTTCCCGACCAGTGCTGAATTCTCTCGGAGGCCCTACGTCTATCCCCTCGTGGGGTATTGACATTCGGGTATTGTCAGGTCCTATCACCTTACAGGTATTGACGGAAGTGGTATTGACAAATATTGTCGCCTTGTGGGTATTTACATTTTGTGGGTATTGACATATTATATAGGTATATTCGGCGCGTGACATCACTCTATGAAAGTATTGGTTTAATTTTTATTAAATACGATAAACAATGATTGCTTTTGAAATACGTTTTCTGCAGTATGAATTCGATCGAGATTAAAACAATTTTAGAAAATGATGCGTTTGCAAATGCTTACTTCAAAGGAGTACTTGCTAGAGATGAGCTTTTAAATTTAGATATTGAACCTCATGAATTCTTAGCCAGTTAACATTATCCAGTTTCTCTCTTGTGGATGTACGGTATGAAGATATGACATAACTCAGCCTGCTTCCTGTACTGGATAGTGGTTACATTCAGAATAGCCTAGCAAGCAGCTGGTGCAATGCACTCATAGCCAGTTAATATATCCAGAAGTTTAATATTGAGTTGGTTATGGAATAATTTGTACCGAAACATGTCAGTAAAGTTTAGATGTAATAATTTGTACTGAAACATGTCCCCAAGTTGATTTCGATTAGATGTTAAATCTGATTGTAACGTTTTACAAAGCTTAATTACATTTTTTTAAACGCTTTAGCAAGGAAACAACCTATGTTTGCGGTTCTTTAGCGTTACAGGATACCTTTGGGTCATCGCTTCTGTTTCATGATACTGCGCATTGAATGTTTTAATCGCATCTCGCAGGCGTTCATAATTATCTTGCCTTAATTTCTGTCATTAAAATTACATTACATAAGAGAGCTTGTGAATGACCTGATTTTAATTATTTTTCATCTTTGCTTCGAAGTACTGTTTGTTTGTTTTTGTTTTTTCATACATTTACCCTGCATTGCGGGAAAGCGGACTTGAGCGCTATGCATCGGTGTACGCCTTCCGAAGCACACCTGACCCACGCTGCAGCCGACGACAATGTCTGTTTCCGGTTGTCTACTTTACTTATTACTGAAATTTGGTACTACCCATTACTCGAAATCGATCACTGGGTAGAGGCAATTATCGTGAAGTTTCTTGCCCAGAGAAACAACAGCAAGTGCGGGTGGCTGGAGTCGAACATGCAGGCTCTCGACTGCGAGCCCAACGCGCTAACCACTCGGTCATTGCATAATTATTATTCCAATACAAGTCCTAAACACACCTAAAGCATATACTTGAAGATCATAAAGGTTTATTAACGTTATTTATATTTCTTGCTCAACCAACATAAAATATCAACCGCACAAAATATTGGCTAATGTAGTGTTGCTGATTTAAACTGCAGATTTTTTGGTTTTAGGCATATAGAGCATCACGATTTAAATACCGTATGTCAACGCATGTTTGGTTTTCTTCTCGTACAATACGTAGTGCGAACTGATCGCGTGTAAGTTAGCAAACTGTCTGTATGTATATGTTTTGTATATGTTCTCTGTATGTGTCTGTATGTTTTGTTAATTTTTTATCGGTTTGGTTGCAGCCATGTTTTTTCGTGAGGCTGTTTGCTTGCAGGAATACAGTTTTCACTATTGATTCTGCTAAGTAGGTCCACTGGCTCGAATCCAGATCTTTCCGAATACTGTGTTTCATTCTTATGGGCAGTAGATCTTTCGAGTTTCATAACTTGTCATTGATTGGTGGGAGCTTTTGGTAATTTTATTGGTATATGAGGTTTCACTGTTGTTTCGAATGTTTAGGTTGATTGAAGATTTCGTTGCACTTTGATGAGTTTTTTGATCTGTGGATCGGTTTTAGTTCATTGTACGGCAAATGATCAAAGGGTTGGTTATAATTATTATAATCTATGACTTGTCCAATAACCTTAATAAATACTGCATTTAATCATCTTGAACAATAATAAATACTGCATTTTTTCAAGTTTTCGTTTAATCTTCGTTTCGGTTTATGTTAGTTTCGGTAAACCTTTATTTCTTTAGATCTACGTTTTGCTAAAACAGTGGTTTCAGCTAAACCTTTATAGTAACGTTTGATACATGTAACTAACCTGGAGTAATAGCTTGGTCAAAACAACGTAACTTTAGGCTTATCATGCAGGAATAAATTTTACATTTTTATTTTAGATGATGCTAATACCAGCTAAACAATCAACATTTCTTTTAAACAATGAGAACACCCAAATGAACAGCTATAGAACAAACTGTTGCAACATATACTTCTACAATCTGAGAACTGGAAAAAGATCAACAAACCTAGGGCAATCTACATCATAAATTGTTACCTTAAGACAAGCACGAAAAAATACAAACTCCAGCAGAATGAGAGCACAAATTTTGCAACACGTAATGACACCTACTGATAAAAACACACAAACAAATCTCCAAACACAGATGTTAACGTTACAAATTATGCAACAGAAACTTGTGATATTTTGTTCTAGTTTCTTAAGCTTGTAAAAATAAAATTGCAATTTGTTGAAAATACTTTTTAAGTTTGTAAAAGAAAACTTATCTATTTTTTGTTTATTTAAAATAATTTTTCATGTGTATGTTTTCGGAGGTAAACTTTTAGATTACAATTTGTTAAAACTATTTTTTTTTTGTATTTTCAGTTTGTAAGTTATGGAACTTATAAGTTTGTAGTTTGTTAAAACTATTTTTTAAGTTGTAAATTATGGAACTTAAACGTTTGTTAAAACTAATTTTCAGTTGTAAATTATGGAACATAAAGTTTGCACCTCGTTAGTTAATGTTTTTTTTTTGATTTATCAATCATACAAACTGAAAGTTTGTAGCTTGTTAAAAATATTTTTGGTTGTTGGTTTGTGCAATTAAAAGTTTGTGATTTGTTAAAACTAATTTTCAGTTTAATAAAACTTAAGTTTGTGATTAATTTTTCGTGTATATGTTATTAGAACAAAACTTTCAGTTTACAATTTGTCAAAACTACTTTTTAGTTTGTAGAACAACTTTTTTTTTTATTTAAAATAATTTTTCGTGTGTATGGTGTTAGAATAAAACTTTTTAGTTTACGATTTGTCAAAACTACTTTTTAGTTTGTAAAACAAAACTTACCTATTTTTTTTTATTTAAAATAATTTTTCGTGTGTATGTTGTTAGAATAAAACTTTTTAGTTTACGATTTGTCAAAACTACTTTTTAGTTTGTAAAACAAAATTTAACTATTTTTTTTTATTTAAAATAGTTTTTCGTGTGTATGGTGTTAGAATAAAACTTTTTAGTTTACGATTTGTCAAAACTACTTTTTAGTTTGTAAAACAAAACTTACCTATTTTTTTTATTTAAAATAATTTTTCGTGTGTATGTTGTTAGAATAAAACTTTTTAGTTTACGATTTGTCAAAACTACTTTTTAGTTTGTAAAACAAAATTTAACTATTTTTTTTTATTTAAAATAATTTTTCGTGTGTATGGTGTTAGAATAAAACTTTTTAGTTTACGATTTGTCAAAACTACTTTTTAGTTTGTAAAACAAAACTTAACTATTTTTTTTTTATTGAAAATAGTTTTTCGTGTGTATGTTATTAGAATAAAACTTTTTGATTTATTAAAATTATTTTTTCCGTTTTGTAAGTTGCAGAACTAACATTTTTAATTTCTTAAATTTTTTTTTTCGTGCTAATGTTTTAAAAAGTTTTAGTTTACAGTTTGTTGAAATAATTTTGTTTTCAGTTTTAAATTATGGAACTTAAAAGTTTGTAGTTTGTTACAAGTATTTTTTAGTTGTTGGTTTTTGCAATGAAAAGTTTATGATTTATTAAAATTATTTTTTCAGTTTTGTAAGTTACAGAACTAACATTTTTTAATTTCTTAAAATAATGTTGTTGTTTTTTTTTTGTTTTTTTTCGTGTTAATGTTTTACAAAAGTTTTAGTGTGCAGTTTGTTGAAATAATTTTTTTTTTATTTCTCTCAAGAATAATACATCTGCTTATTTATTCTTTTGAGGTATTTCCAGCAACCATAAGCTTACTCCCAGCAACCTTAACCGTATTTCCAGCAACTTAAAGCACACTTATGATTTGCAAACTCTTAAATTGTTTTTATAATCTTAATCTAAAAATCATAAAACACTTTTGATGTGTCACATGAGACTTTTAAATGGTAGTACTGTTTACTTAGGGGTTCACCTCCATTCGGTTCTGAAGGTTTTATTGTTGAGCTGTTGGATCCGCGATCGATCCCACGCTTACATTTGTAAAACGGATTAGTGTCTTGTTTATACTATGGTCACAAGTATTTTTTTTTACATTTTCAACCACTGTTATTTTTGTTAAACGCACGCATGGTTTACTTCGTAGATGCTAAAAATTTTATACTAGTAGTTTTATGAAGCATATTACTTAAAGTGATGTATATTTTCTACCTGCTACATCTGCAATTTAATTTCACATTCATTCTTAGCGATTTAGAGATTACTTATGTATATTCTTCCTATTCCATAAGTACAATTCATCTGTAAAAATAAAGATTACCTATAACTTACTGTTTTGAAGTAACAACACAATATTTTTGAATCGTGGTAAGTTGTATTACATAAATCAGTCTTAATTTTGTTTTATTAAAAACGTCTTTGGCAGGCTACATATGCGTTGTATTTTGCAAACTCTAGAACCACTGCACAAGATTGTTTAAGAAACAGAAGAAGTCACGGAGTTGCATTGTTTTGATGAAATGCTTTGACGGGTAAAACTTTTGCAGTATTGACGTAAATTTACCATTCAAGGGTTGGTAGTTTATAAGTTTATAACACAAGATTCACTTTAGTTATAACTTAAGATTCACTTTAGTTTCCTTGTTGACTTGCATAAGTAACTAATCAATGTTGTTTTATGAACTTTCATAACAGGTTGCTGTTTCTTTAGGGTTCTTCAGTTTTATAAAGTTCAGTGCCTAAACTGTTTTGTAACTATATCTAACCTAACATGTAACCTCTAACAAATATACCAAACTATTTTATCACATTGAAAGATGTTTTTCTAGTAACCCATTGTTTTATACGTTCTATATACCTCTAACTTTATGTAATGATTTTTCAACATCTACTTATAACCTAATTTCAGTGAGGTAAGGTATATTTAAGCCAACAACTTTCTATGAGTATCAATCCACAACTAAATTTTTTCACTTTAATTCATTGCTGGGTGAAAGCACACAAGCAGATCTCGGAAACAAAAGATTATTTTATACCAGTCCTAATACATTGTCTTGTATTGCATCCAAACTTCAAAACTTATCTGTTACATTGATTTGTATAAAAGCGAACCCATAGTTCCTTAATTCCTATCAAATTCGTCTAACGAAGTTTATCTTACAACTTAATCGCTTCCCTTAATTGGATGACACCCTTTAATAAACTGCTAGCATCTCGTGTTTGAAAAGCTTAGGCACCTGCTTTTGCACATAATTTCATGATCACGAGTTTTCACAGTCGAATTATGACTTAAACGTCTTTGTTTCATCATAGTCAAAACATTTTTAAATGAAATTGCAATAAACTGTTTTATGTTGTTTAAAACAGACGTAATATAACAATTTTTAGTTTGGTCATGCGTAATGAACACTAAGTTAAGGTGTTGATCTTAAGAACCAATGAACTAGCGTACGCGTGGGGTCGAATCTCTGGTATTTCGATTTTGGGTTAATGTTTAAATCTTAATTCTATTTGTTTTGTTTCTTAACCTCACGTCAGTTGCTTGTACACACGGTTGTGGTTTTTCTTAATCACAACAAGATTCACTTTTTTACATAAAAAACATAAAAATCTAAAAATTTGCCAATAAGTCACCTTTTGTTTGCTCAGATTCCAACATAAATAGATGAAAAATCTTTTTACCTTTGATCTATTTTACTATTTTCTGACAAACAATCAGGGTTTGGCAACACTTTTGCAACAACTCATTAGGTTTTTACGTGTGTTGTAGCTACAATCTACTTATCACGAGTTTACTTATAATAAAAACGACGGATAAAAATAAAGAAACTCAAGTTAGAATGATGTAACCCTTGTGATTTGCGATAATTTTGTGCCTACAAAATGTCAATTTTGAAACTGAACCAAAGTTAAACTCATATAACGATAACATTTTACTTGTTTGTATACAGAAATACCAAAAGTATTAATTATTTCCAACCATATAACGCCATCCATTCGTTTAGAATCGACATAACCGATTTTTTTAAACAAGTCTGAACACGATTTATATGAGATTAGCGGTTTATTTTAAATCGATTACAATATCGTTTCAAATTGATTTTGTGGCAAAAACGTTTATTTATTTACATCATGTAAAGGTACGATTTTTTTTTTCACTGTGTTATTGTTTGGTAAATTTTTGTTAATATCTCCGCCTTTTGTGTAACTTTAAGTGTTTTACAAGATCTAAACAAAAATCAAGCAATCTGATACATTTCATGGTAACTTTTGAATAGGTCTAAACCGGTTTTGATTAAAATATGCTTGAAAACACATGATGATGCTTCATTAAATGACCCACGTATATCAACCACGAACTAAACCAGTTGCAATAATTTTGTTTCACAACATCAAAAAACTTTGTGTTCATAGATTTTAATAATTGTTTGGTCTGTAATCGACTTAACTGGTTTGTTTACCATCAACTTACGTTTAAACATGAGAAAATTACTTGAACACTCTACTTGGTTACATGGTACCATAGCATTTACGTGTGATGATTTCTTATAACAACTACAAACTAATGACGCCAATTTATTCAACAGAATCATTAAGTGAAGATTTGTTTATCATTACTGCAACTATTTCTATTGTCTTTTCACCATTTACCATTGAATCAGTTCCTCAGACTTTCTTTTGTCGTGTGTTATATGATGTTTAATTCTTAAATATATTTTATTCGGACAATTTTCCGCTTTTATGCTTATCCTCATCTCAAATAGATTGCTTGTGAGGACTGCATATTTTAATTGTTTTCATATTTTAGTAAAGATTTTCATGTTTCATTTAACTCTTTTATCTTACCCCTACATCTAAACTTATTGTTTGGTTCCTCTTGAACTGTCTTTTGGCCACATGTTCCTGGTGCTTCATCTTTATTACCTTATCTCACTTAGAATACACTGGTTTGTGGTTAGTCTATGTAATACTGACACATGTACCTGGTACTAATTTTTACTTCCAGACGGTAGATTCATCCTCTTTATCTTCACTTAATCTTACAGTACAACGGCTTTAATTTCTTCCAAACTCCTCTTCTTTAGTCTTTCTCTGATCTTATTGGCTCAAAACTTAATAAGTTTACCAACTAGTCTTTCTGTCTTTACATATCCATGGTATTTTACTGCCACTCGGGTGTTTTTCACAGATATAAATCCAAAGGTAAAGCTTTAATTTTGTGTAACATTTTCAAAATAACATCAAACGATTTTTTAAGACATGTACAAAATATCATAAAATTGTGTTTGAATCTAGAAACAAATAGAAAAAAAATGTATATCTACGTAATACTTTTCACTAAACACAGATGCAAAATTGTTAAATCACTCAGTTTTGATGATCACTGTCTGTTACACAATAACAATCTATCTTTTGCTTGGGTAAACGTTTTTTTTCTTTTAGATAAATCACAATACCTGTACACACCTTTCCACAATGATTGTCTACCAAAGTGGTGCTCCTTCCACGACACTTGTTCGAAATGTTTGTGGTGACGTACTTGTATTTAATATTGTATTTAATATGTATTTAATATATATAACCAACTCAATATTAAACTTCTGGATATATTAACTGGCTATGAGTGCATTGCACCAGCTGCTTGCTAGGCTATTCTGAATATAACCACTATCCAGTACAGGAAGCAGGCTGAGTTATGTCATATCTTCATACCGTACATCCACAAGAGAGAAACTGGATAATGTTAACTGGCTAAGAATTCATGAGGTTCAATATCTAAATTTAAAAGCTCATCTCTAGCAAGTACTCCTTTGAAGTAAGCATTTGCAAACGCATCATTTTCTAAAATTGTTTTAATCTCAATCGAATTCATACTGCAGAAAACGTATTTCAAAAGCAATCATTGTTTATCAGATTTAATAAAAATACTTTCATAGAGTGATGTCACGCGCCGAATATACCTATATAATACGTCAATACCCACAAAATGTAAATACCCACAAGGCGACAATATTTGTCAATACCACTTCCGTCAATACCTGTAAGGTGATAGGACCTGACAATACCCGAATGTCACTACCTACGAGGGGATGGAATATGCATGATTAACTACTATTGTGCTTCGGAGCCATGTTTTTAAGTGGCGTAGCGAGCTAAACGATCTTTCAGCTTCTGCAGAAAAAGGGCCATTGACCAATAGCAATTTTACTATTTTTACACGTTTTTCCACAGTGGCATAAAACTCTTTGACAATAATAAGTCCCCTTAACTTGTTTCGAACATCGCACACATACTTGATCAGCTAAAATTTCTGATGGAAGTGGCTTAAATCTTGGTCCAAAATTTTCACGTCGAAGCCATATCGTTCCAACGCTGTAACAGCACTGTCGTTGACTGTGCCAGATACTAACACTTCTTCATGCTTTTGGTGAGGCCTTGCACTATGCTGTCAATAGATGCATAGAAAGAACTGCCTTCTGTAATGAGAAGTGAGGTCATGGGAAGCACTTTGCTCACAGGGCTTTTTTGAAATTCGGACTTTAGCTAAGCCTAATCTATCCACTTGCTGCTGAGATTCCTTGTAGGCTATAACTGCATAAATTGTTCTTCATTTCTAAGACTCTGGTAATTAATCAATAAAAAATCAACCAGGTTTGGTAACTAGCCTACAAAAATTCATTGGTAGAGCTTTCGCCGCCGTAAAGGCAGCTTCATCAGTACGGTAGCCTACTCTTGATTACAAATAGAATCTGGTAATAGTGGTAGCCTAATTAACTTTTGAGTTTTCAACCAGCTCCATCGTGTCGCTGATGGTATAAGACTTGGTCTGCAACAGGCCAGTTAGCCTATCTTTTCAAGTGGTTGAATAAAACTTGACAAAGCTGCAATGCAAAGAATGTGTTGTCTTGCATTAATTCGGAATAAAAGCCTAATGATCGCATTTTTGAAATTTTGTAGTGTGTTTAGCAAGGCTTTGTAGTTTAACAACACTGAAGAAATGGCCAGTAGCCTACACGTGTCAGCCATCTTGTTTGGCACAAAGTGTGCAAGTGCAAAGCTATGGTGGGATTCTTCCTGCAGGGCGATTTTGAACTTGACAAACTGATTTTGCAAACTACTTAGCTCCTGAACAATTCCCATAGCATTATGCAGGTCTCTATTGCATATTTGCGTTGTCTTGCAGTCGGAATTTCCAAGCAAAAAACTAAAAAGTTGTGCAAAAAAAAAAAGAAAATAAAACACAAAAGTAGAAAAAATATTAAAAATTAAATTTTTATCTCTAGGCTACATTAGTGGGGGGGGGGGTAATTTTGCATTAGTTACCCCCACTCCAATTGGTGGAGGTCATCTCCCCCGCGGTCCCCCTCTAACAGAGCCCATGGAGGCTGATAGGCTATGGTGCTCAGTAGCCTACTCACACGGCCCTAGCTATGATGCTATTTTATTCGAGCCTGGTTAAGGTGTTGCGAACTTGCGACCGTGCCAAATTTCTAACTGTGACGGTCAGAAATAAAAACAACTGATTGATTGAATCTTTATCCTCGGACTGGGAAAGCTTCTTGCAGAGCCTAATCCTGGCAGTTTCGCATAGCATACTTGTAAAGGCTTCGAAGCACTGACGCAGGCCCGGTCACCGAGATTGACAGAGTGAAGTTTCCGATTGTTGAAGTCTTGTTGTCGGGGAACTATTCCATCCATTAGATGCCGCTGCCATTTAAATTTATTACCAGAAACAGAATGTGATATCTTCCGCAGACTATCGGAATGCCACTCACACAATAGCCTACTCGCCAATCATCCAGTAGTAACTATTTTGTATCAAGGGTGCGTACTGAATTGGGTAAAAAGCAGATGTTAATCAGGGGTCCTAAAATATGGCATGAGGTTCCAGGTGATCTCAAAGGTCTTTCTCCAACTTCTTTTAAAAGAAAATTTAAACGCTACCTTCTTGATTTAAACGACACTGTATAAATAATAACTGTTTTGTCTATATATAATTAGCTTACATTATTCTATTTGCTCAATGCTCACCTCTTTGGTATACGTTA
Organism: Aplidium turbinatum; assembly: GCF_918807975.1. NCBI lineage: Eukaryota > Metazoa > Chordata > Ascidiacea > Aplousobranchia > Polyclinidae > Aplidium > Aplidium turbinatum. The sequence goes on along the minus strand of NC_137475.1, from coordinate 25,347,306 downwards.
CTTTTGATTTTTTACAGATTAAAATTGTCAATTGATATCTCTTAAAGGCATACTAAAGGAAAATTTCAAACCGGAATTAAGCATTAAAATGAGTAAACTGAACATTCAAGAATACATTTCAAAAACAATTACCCAAAAAAATTTGTTTTCAATGGCGCTGGCAAGGCCCAAAGTCCAGTGTTTCATTTATTTTCATTTTTTTCAAAATGACCAAAACGTGCAAACACAGCTCAAGAATACGTACCAATCTGATGTTTTGAGCAAACTGTTTGCTGTTTTGATGTTAAAATGTGCTGTTTTGATGTAAATACATACATAGCCTACAGTCAAATCGCCCGCAGTAACAATTATTGCGTGATCGGTTGATTGCTAGACTTTATGACGTAGACTTTATGACGTTCTTTACAGTCGCACGCTTCGTTGCTCAGGCAAATCTCGTTTTGAAAGCTCTGACAAAAGCACGCGCACAATGGTGGTCAGACCGCAATGGGGCAAAATTTTATTGAAAATCGTTTTATGGTAGCATGTTAAACACAAAGAACGTGGAAAATCGCCAAGTCAGGTTTTTCCTTTAATACCCCTTTAAACAGTTAAACTCCACAATCAATTCATGCAGTAGCCTAGCACGGCAGTAAACCTGCTTAGGTTTTTAGTTTTCTTTTTTGTTTGCCTAATAAAAACACGTGTATCTATATCAGCAAATGCTTGATTTTTTTGTATGATTGTTTGTGTATGTTATTTAGTTTAGAGTTTAGACCTACATCACCTAGCTTGAGGTGGCTGCTGACTAGATGACCGCTTGGTCTTTTCGCAGTCTCCTCGTCATATGACACACAGCAGATTATTGCATATTTTGTATTCTTTTCATGTTTGTGTTTGTAACAAATAAATAAACTGACTGAGCAGTCCCGTGCATTGCTCAAAGCAAGCGCACACCCCGAGAGTCGAACCAGCGCCGCTGAACTGTAATTGTTCCCCAGACAGCAAAGTCCGTCATGTTTACATTAATTCAACGTCTGCATACGTTGAATCAATGTAAAAATGACGGATCTTGCAATCTGGGTCGTTGCCATTCCCACAACAACCGAAATAAAAGTGTTCACTGCCATTGACTTCACTGGATGTACGGTATAACTACTGAAATTGCCACCGCGAACGAAGAAGCCCCGGTGGCCTAATGGATAAGGCATTGGCCTCCTAAGCCAGGGATTGTGGGTTCGAGTCCCATCCGGGGTGCAATTTTTTCATTTTGTTTTATTTCTTATTAATCAATCCAACTGAGTGAAGTCAATTTATTTGTTTTCGACAACGATATGACAGAGGTATCTAGGGGGCGCAGTCAGGGGACAAAAGAGGGGTACACTGCCACCCAGAATTTTTTAAAATAATTTTTCACCCTCTGTAACAGCATCATTGGACAAAGTTTTTCTATTGATTAGGTTGAAGATACTCTCAGAAAGCCCAATTTTAAGGTATTTTCTCAATTTTTGGGGGCTGGGTTACCAGTAGGCTAGGGCTGTTCAAAACGAAATCCTTCTTAAAGATTTTTGCTCCGAAATAAAATCAAGATAAATAATTAATGTAAAGTCAAAACGAAACATTTTACAGCTAGCAGGACATTGCTTTAAAAGTCAATAGGAAATTTTTAACATATTTTTTTTGCACACAAAACTACGGCATTATAGGAAAAGAGGTCCACACCCAACATCTTTTTGTGATAACACTAACACCAGTGGCGTGGCTAAGGTTTTAACTTTTAACCCTCCCCTTTGGCACGCGTGTGACGTCACGATATTGAGAATGATCCATTATTCAGTCTCTTTATGGCTCTAAAACAAAGTTTTCCTAATTTTAACCCTTTAAGGGATATAATATTTCTAAGAAAGTTTTTTTCAAAATAAATATGTTTTGTAGTTTAAAATGGCAACTTAAATTGAATTTAAGAATTTTTTTTTAAATTTGTTTGTTTGTTTATTATAAAACGGTATGGTACATATGTGTACCATTGTCCCTTAGGGGAAATTTTATTGATAACTCTTTTGATTATAGTTGCTTCATATGAGGAGCCCTATTGTTTTTCATAAGCACTTTCGCTTTACAGTCTTGTGATTTTAAAGATTTTACCCACACGACTGTTCAATGTTAGGTATTTAGGGGGTCAACCCAGCCCCATATTCACCCCTTTTATTATGAAAATGTTGTTTCCACGCAATATAACTTGATGATGGAAATCAGAAATTACCACAATCATACAGAAACAACTTCTAAATGTAATGGTGACAGTTCAGTAACGTTAGCCACATTCATGGTACAATGAGGAGCGACTTCTACTATTTACAAAGCACAGATGGACATTGCACTCAACACATATAGGGGGTCAACTCAGCCCCATATTCACCACTTTTATTATGAAAGTGTTGTTTCCATGCAAAATAACTTGATGATGGAAGTCAGAAATTCCCACATTCATACAGAAACATCTTCCAAGTATAATAGTGACAGTTCAGTAGAGTTAGCCACACTCATGGTACAATGAGAAGCAATTTCTACCATTTACATAGCACAAGTGGACATTACACTCAATACATATATTGCTTGTTCTGTTTTTGGAGTGTTTTTCTGGTGCAATGTTTGCATTATGTACATAGGCTATTAACATTTGATAATATTAAAGAGCTACGAATCAGCAACAACACGAAAACACACTGCCTACAGGCACCTCAATAAGATCTGAAAAGTTATCTGATATTTCCCCTAAGGCAGGGGTCGGCAATCACCGGTCCGCGGACCGCTGCCGGTCCGCGAGGAGTTCATAGCCGGTCCGCGAAGAGTTCATATACTTTTACAAATTAAGTGAACGTTCAGAATTATTATAGTGGTCTAAGATTAACTGATAAAAATTCAAATTAATCTTTTTAATCAATACACATGTAGAGGCGTCCTTTCTTCATTAAACTTGCTAACCTCTACCACGTGCATTTTCTTGAGCTTGTTGAGACTGGCGAGGCAGCAATGCTGTTATTACGTCATAGTAACTTTTCTCTAGGTGCCATTTTACAACAGTTACTGTGCGATTCATTTTCAAAAAGAGTGACTTAACTTTTACGTTGACCATTCATTTGTGAGTGTGAAATTAGAAGATAGAGTGCAGAAGTTTTTGGGAGTAGCAGTTTGACTAATTAAAAGTTCATAAAGTCAAACTATGGTAGGACTAGACAAGTTTTTGGGAGTAGCAGTTTGACTATTGATTAAAAGTTCATAAAGTCAAACTATGGTAGGACTAGACTGTAATACCAGCATAACACTTAACAAAGCAGCTGCTACAGAAATTGGGGTCCAACTAATCTAAAGAGCGTCGGAGTAGATCGGAATATTTAGAATAAAAGCTAATTTATCAGGAAGTTATGGGTAAGCTTAGGGTGAGGACTGAAGATTTAGGTTTATGGTGAACGTTATGATTAGTGTTAGGTTTCCGTAGACCGTAACATTCCCATAATTCCGACACTTAACGTCGGAAAGAAAAATATCGTAATATCCGATTTTTCGGAATTAGGGTTAGAATTAAGTAAGGGTTGGGGTTAGGGTTTGGATTCGATTGTAGTACGGTGAATTAACCCTCATTCCGACACTCAGTAAATTAGATGGACGTAAGAAATTGTTACTGAAACTTAATTGGTAAAATATTACAGATTTATCCGAGAAACATGAGTACAAAACAAACATCTATGTTGAGTTTTTTTGGAAATGGCCGTGGGCCAACAGTATTTGAAAAATCTGATGTCGCAAACGAGGGGTCTACATCTACAACCTCAAAAAAAGGAAGGCTTCTTTCATTCGCCATTATAAGTCGTCCTATGTAAAGTACGGATTCATTTCAACTTGTGATTCCGAAACACCTTATCCGCTCTGTCTAATTTGTAACAGCAAGTTATCAAACGACGCTATGAAGCCCTCAAAACTAATTCGGCACTTGCACACAAAACATCCCGAACTAAAAGGTAAACCTTTGGACTTTTTTGAAAGAAGAAAAAGTGATCACGAAGCTGAAAAACGATTGCTAAGGACAGGTTTATCAACAAAGCCAAATGCACTAAGAGCATCGTACTTGGTGTCTCACCGCATCGCTAAGACTGCGAGACGTAGGCTATTGAGGACATGGCGATAGACATTGAAGCTCAACTGTTAGAGCGGTTGGTGAAGTCACCATGGTTTGCGATTCAGTGTGATGAATCTACTGATATCGAAAACAAAGCTGTGCTGCTAGTTTTTGTTTGATATCTTTATGAAGAGGATGTTCATGAGGACATGTTATGTGCTTTGTATTTGCCAAAAAAAACCACAGCCTCCGAACTGTGGAAGGCTCTGAATGAATATTTCATAGGGAAACTAAACTGGTCTTTTTGTGTCGGTCTGTGTACGGATGGGGCTGCAGCCATGATTGGTCGTCTGTCTGGTTTGACTGCTCGAATTAAGGAGGTCGCACCAGAGTGCGAGGCCACTCATTGTTTCATTCACAGAGAAATGCTGGCTAGCCGAAAAATATCATCCGAGCTTCATAGTGTATTCAATGACGTAGTAAAAATGATCAACCTTATAAAAGCGCATGCACTGAACACTCGGCTGTTTGAGCAGATATGTGAGGACATGGATGCCGAGCACAAATGCCTTCTGTTGTACACAGAAGTAAGGTGGCTCACCAGAGGAAAATCACTGAACAGAGTTTTTGAACTAAGTGAGCCACTGCAAAGGTTTCTTTTGGAGAAAAATTCAGATCTTGCTAGCAAATTTATTGATGAAAAATGGGTTCTCAAACTTGCCTACTTGTGTGACATATTCAATCTGCTCAATGAACTAAATCTTTCACTTCAGGGCAAAATGACAACTGTATTCAAGTTGGCAGATAAAGTGGCTGCGTTTACAGAAAAACTAAAATTGTGGGAGCAGCGCGTAAACAAAGGGGTTTTTGACATGTTTCAAACATTAGCAGAGACTTTGAAAGACAGTGAGCCTGAGCAAGAGTTCTCCGAACTTGTGAGCAGACACTTGCGTACTCTTTTAATAGAATTCAAGCGCTATTTTCCAAGCGCTAAAGACCCTCGAAATGCAAAGGATTGGATCCGTAATCCATTTATTTTCAAACCTGGTGAATCGACCTTACCTGTTCGACAACAGGACCAGCTCCTGGATAATGCTAATGACGGCAGCTTGAAAGTTATTTTTCATACAACGACTCTACCAACGTTTTGGATGAAAGTCTTGCCGGAATACCCTGACCTTGCCATAAAAGCGTTAAAAACCTTGCTGCCATTTCCGACATCCTATTTATGCGAGTCTGGATTTTCTGTAATGGCAGCAACAAATACGAAACCGCGAAACAGATTGGACGTGAGAGAAACATTGCGGGTGTCGTTGAGTTCTATATTTCCTAGGTGGGATCGTCTCGTTGAGGCAAAACAAGCCCAAGGCCCACATTAAATAATGACCTTACAGTATATGAGCTGCAATAAATTTTCATTGTTGAACATTAGATTTTTTTAAAGACCGGTCCGCGAAAAAATTTCATTTTGAAACCGGTCCGCAGAGCAAAAAAGGTTGCCGACCCCTGCGCCTAAGGGACAATGGTACGTACCATAAAATTTATATGATTTTTTTCAATACTAAAATACTTTCAACAATGGTAAAAACGTTTATATATTACAATACAACAACTATCCTTTATGTTTCCGAATGAAATAGAGCAAACTGCTGCTTGTTGTTTCCACAAACATACCGTGAACAGACGTCACCGTGGTACTGCGCTAACTGCTCACAAACCAACCTTTGAAATGTGTGAAAAATGATCCAGAGTTTCGAAATTCTAATTTTATATTGAACAATCAATGTAGCAGAATACCATAAAAACGTAAAATTAACAAAAAAATGTTTATTTTAGTTGCGGAAGCCCAAAACTTTTATGGTACACATATGTACCATTGTCCCTTAAAGGGTTAAAAGAAACTGCTCTTAAAAAGCGAGTTTTGCCAATATCAAACATTCAAATATAACCTATCTCAGCCAGGAATTAGCAACAAGAAAGCATAGAAACTTAGCTTTATTTTTGAAAAAACATGATCTTATCCTTTTGCTATGCCACCGGACGGCACCATTTTACAGGAATATTAATACCCACATTTTTGTTGAAAATGCTCTCAGAATGCACCAAATTTAAATAATTTTTCAAAATTTTCTGGGGGAGGTTCCTCAGACCCCCACCGCTGGGTGTCGTCATCAAAACCGCCCTTTCAAAATTCCTGGCTACGCCACTGACTAACACTTGAGATTTTCCATGTTAATTGACGGTCTAACGAAATCTTGTCTGCCTGATGAATGTTCTAACTAACTTGGCTATCTATAGCCTATAGAATAGTCCATGGATGTCCAGTCGCTGAATGATTTGATCAGAAAAAAATAATATTAAGCTGAAATTTTGTCAGGAAGTTCGATTGGTGATGTGGAGGTCACCAAAACAATCCCTATGATTCCCCTTTGGGAATAGTGAGTTTTGGCCATTTTTCTATAATGGCAGCACCTCTCATAGGCCAAAAGTTCGAAATCGTCTAAAATTGATCTTTTCCCTACCTCATTAGAAAGATAATTAATTTAATGCTGAATCGCTTTCACATAAGAACTATGGTCAAAAACTACACACATTTGAAGTTATTATAAGACTTGTTACTCAATGCAACAAACAGTGTACCTGCGTAGGGGAGACTCGGGAAAGTTGGGCCACCCATAATCTTGCGATACACAATCGCTGTATGTCACGTGATGGCGTCATGTGATGCCGTTTCGTTCTCAGATCATACAATGGTGAGGTGAAGTTGATTGCGGTCAGCGTTTATGAGTGAAGTAAGAAAGTTTAGTTTTTTGTGTTTTTTTGAATTATCTACCGGTACTTGAAACGTAAGCAGGGAGAACTGCAACTGAAAGTGCTAAGGTTATATTTGTGGCTCATAGCCTATATATTTATATCGCCAGGGGTTAAGTGTCAGTTTATGGTATTTCATTCTGTCGAATCTTTCATAGGTCACTCTGGCAAGTTGTCCAAAACAATTTGGCTGCTGTTGGGGTAAGTTGGGCCACTTTGAAAAGTTAACTTGGGCCGGTGGCCCAACTTACCCCATTCAAATTTGTAATCAAAACAGAAAAAATGTGTGTATAAATTAGGCAGCTAGTTATCTCGCGCAATTACACAAGCAATATAGTGTGATCTGGCAACCAATCTGGCTCGATAAACGGGTCGTCGTGGATAGATTACCCTCAGCACTTCATAAAACATGTAGGCTACGTTGTACACCTAAAGCTCTGGTGTTATTAATTATTGACAACCACAAATCTCATGTAGCAAGTGAAGCCTTGAATCTTGGTAAAAAAAAATGGAATTGTCATGTTGACGCTGCAACCTCACACCACACACAAGCTGCAGCCTTTAGATAGATCGGTTTTTAAATCCTTTAAAAGTATTTACAATAAATATGTAGATGATTGGATGAGGTCCTCAAGTAATATTGATAGGCACTTCACTATATTGGATATTCCGGAGGCAGTCTATACGGCCTACAACAAAGCAATGACTTCATCCAATATTTTGTCTGGATGGGCAGTAGCCTATCAGGAATTTGTCCATTGAATCGGAATATTTTCACGAAAGAGGTTTCTTACCAGCTATAGTGTTACTGATCGCCCAGATCCGAATGAAGAGGCCAACACTCATCTAACAAGACCGTCATCAATGATTGTATTTTCCGAAGACAACCCAATAGGGCACGGCGGTGAAAGTAATGCATTGAGAGATTGGATCAATAGCCATGAATCCAGTGATCAACCTAAGGAAGGAACTGATGATGGTGACGGAGCTTTAGAAGAAATAGCACACACACAACCTCTTCCATCAGCAGAGGACCCTCCAAATACGTTTGAAGTGACAGCACAAGACAATTGCAACATTGATGTCAACATCATCAGTAGGCTACTCCTAAGACATGTAGGCCTACCCGGATGTGACACAGTTTCTGTGGCCTATCACCAAAAGACATTTTGCCATTTCCGAAGGTGCCAGCAAGAACAAAAACAGGAAAAGGAAGAAGAAAAGGTAAAACGATCATATTTACAGACACTCCTGAAAAAGAAAAAATAAACTTCTTGGCCAAAAAGAAAAAAAGTAAGAGCAAGAGAAAAAGCTGGAAAGAAAGTTAAAAAAAAGCGAAAGCAAAATGCAAGAGAATCAATATACAAAAAAGAGAAGAAAATTAATCAATCGAAATGTAATAGATGATAGCAGCAGCAGCAATGAAGAACTTGCATAGGAAATGAAGTCAAACTTTTATCCATGGAGTGAAGATATCAGCGAAGGCGAAGATGCTTGTCTCCCAATTGATGGTTCCAAAAATTTTGATTGGATATGTTGTAGGCTATTTGTGATGAACAGTGGTGGGCACGAGTTACTTTTATACAGTTACCGTTTTTTAAAAAGTAACTAGTTACAGTTACAGTAACTAGTTACAGTTAGGCTACTTTTGAAAAAAATGGATGCATATGAGTACTGATCTACAACTATTCTTCTTTCCATGAAGTAGGCTACAAGTTGAAAAATACATGTGATAAGCAGTAGGGCGTGTCAATATTTTTATACGGGTACCTAAAATGAACGAAGAGTCACAACATCAATTTCGTTTCAGAAACATCAGTATTTCAAAATGTTGATCGCTAAGTCCAGCTTGCTTTGGCTCCAAAATATCCTTTCCAAGGTAGAGCACAGTCTTGCAACAGCAGCACTAGAGGGGATAGGGGTATTGTATCGCAAGAACAAACGCCTCATGGCGTCATTGGGGAATGCATCAGACGTAACCGCCTTTGTTGGGTTACGTTCGAAAAAATCATTTAAAATTTTTGCTTAAAGTTTTTTTTTTTGCTTAAAGTTTTTTTTAAATCTATTTTTTTTTTCACTAACTTTTTCGAAGACTCAAGTAGGCCTATTGCATTTCAAAAACATGCTAATAAGCTAAAATTTTAGACAAAAACTGGTTGGTTTCATTTATTATTTTGCACTGTATTCAAGTTTAAGTAACGATTGCACAACTTGCCGCAAATTATTTTTCCGGGGCAAGTTGTGCAGCACCATGGGGCAAGCTTTGTAGCACCATCGGGCAAGTTGAGCAACAACAATCGTTCGTTTTGACTAAGGGCAAGTTGAGCAACATATTACGGCCAGCAAAAGTACAGACAATTTAACAAATCAGCTATTTTTACATTCATTTACTAGTCATTGTTTACATTCATTCACGTGGAAGACTTTGAAACTATGTAAAAATGGCTAATAGGCTAGAACATTTGTAAATTAACAAAGGCGGTTTACAGGAACAGTTGCACAACTTGCCCCGTCATCAATTGCATAACTTGCCCCATTCACACTTTTTTTAAAGAACAAAAAATTTCAAGAAAACTAACAAATGTACGAAAAAATTCTACCTGCGAAAATACAACTACATCATATGAAGGGCTTAGAGGCAAACCGGTCTAACCCCAAAAATGTCAAATTTGATTTAAAGATGCCATTCAACAGATATCGATAATATCTGTTTATGCTATAACGGTCTAACCGTTATCACGTGTATGTGAAGGCGAAATGAGCAGACTAATTTCAAACTCTTCGGTTTTTTTCATATTTGCTAGAGCCCAAGTGGTCTAAGCCATAATTTTTTCCCTGCGCTTGAGCCAAAGCGGTCTAAGCTACAATTTTTCCCCTGCGCTTGAGCCAAAGCAGCTGCTGTGCAAATGCTTCAGGGTTGTCAGTTGTCATTATTTGCAAATTTGGCTATTTTCAATATCATTTCAATATTATAATGTGTATAAATCTGTATGATGCAATTTTGGCAACTTTAAGCAGAAATATTAATATTGTTCTTTTTGTGGAGTTATGGAGTAGCTAGACTTGGTATTGAAGAAGTCAATTACAAATTCATGGTTTCTGGCCATAGTTATCTTCCGAACGATGGTGACTTTGCCAGTAGCGCACCCAGCATGGGGCTAAGGGGGCTCAAGCCCCCCCCAAACTCGCCACAAAAAATAAAGTTTTTGTATGTTCCCTATGTATACCTTTTGCTTACAGGTTAGATATGAATAAGACACAACAATACAACAGAGCTGAGCATTATAACAATATATTTTACATATTTACAAATAGTTTTAACAGTCGAACGTTTTCCGCTTCATTTTAAGCCCTAATCAAAAATCAGAAAATAATTAATAAATGCAATAAATTTTAACTTCTTGAAGGTAAATTTACATTAGGAAAAGGCAACTACATAAGGCAACTAAATAACTACAAAAAAATTTGCACCACAGGGAACGTAATACATCAAGTAAGTGTTGAGGAGAATGGACGCGCCTCCAGCAAATAATTATTTGTTTAAATTTGGGTTGTAGCGTATAGCGTTAACAGTGCTTCCTGAATTTTGGTGTCAAATTGGGATTTGCCTTTGCGTAAAATTATAAATGAGTCAGCAGAGAATTTTTGATCTGTGCAAAAAGAACATTCCATGATATAGTCTTTGTTCAGATGCTCCTGTACTCTCGTGGTCAAATGTCTGGTGGACATACCGATGTACCATACCGTCATACGTCAATGCCGAATCACACGGACATGTAAAACTGTATAGGCCTACGACATTTTAGCAGAGAAACGAAGACGTCTGGGACTTTAATTGAAAATACGAACTAATTTTGAATGTTTTGTAAATAGGAAAAACGTCCGCATCAAATTTAGCCTAGGCCTACTGTTTACAAAGTTAGTGTTTTGTTTCAAACTTTTTTCGTGCTAGTTGTTGGTTTCGCTTTTATCTGTGTTGCAAACAGAAAGCTAATTTTATCTTGTCATGACGAAAAGTCGAGATCTATAGAAGATTGCGAGAGTGGACGTAGGGATGAGAGTGTTGTTGGTTCTAATAGCTTGGGGTTCACTAGGCCAACTTCTAATCTGATTTGAGAGAACGAATCCTGTTGTATCGGAAACCGGTGGTTTGTGGGCCGTGAGTGCCTTTAAATATGAATTCACTTTGTTGAAATTTTCCATTGGAAATAACAAAAATACTGCTTTTTCTGAGTAAATTGCGGGCCCCCAATTTGCGGGCCCTGTGCGATCGCACGGTTTGCACACCCCAAAGACCGGCACTGATGGGCATTAGCCTACTGTCACTATTGTCGCAAATCAATCGGCCGACATTTCTGAATTAGCCCCCCCCCTAAATTTTTTTCTGGGTGCGCTACTGGACTTTGCAAAAGTAGAAACCGCGAAAAAGCGTCATGAGAATGTTTACATTCCGCAGCAGTGGATGGACATTATTGCAGAGGCAAACAGGAAAAAACCTTTCAACGTTATTCCCATGTCTTCAGAAGACTTTATTGGTGTGAGTGATTACAAAAAAGAACTGGTGATCAGAAAAAGGGATACTGGTGGCAGAAAGGTGGAGTGGTTAAAAATTCAATGGATCAGACTTGTCAGTGAATCACCAAGTTGTATTTCAAGTACAACTTGACTGATATTACTGAATGGAATGTATTGGATTTGGCAAAGCGTCAAAGTCGTGGTCGAACAGCCAATGGTGTGGCAGTTCTCAATCGTCTTCATGATCAGCCTGTGCTGATTAACCCGTTAAAACTAAAAGATATCAACGATTTGTTGGATTATGTTCCTCCTGTCTATCACGATTTCTATAAGAACTTGCGTAGTTCTGCGGATCAGGATCTTGATGAGATGCTACCAGACGAAGCAGATCATGAAAACGAAAATGATTAGAGGAAAGTTGTGTGAGTTAATGATATCCCAAAAGTTTTTCACAATAGAACTGCTTTTATTCCTTAAATGCATTGACACTTTCTTTTGGTAAAGTTTTTCTGCCAAACCTAAATATTCTTCAGCTCTTAAAAGATCCAACTGTAGATAGAACTCCCAAAATTGTAACTTACAATGTATGCTACAATGGTCTAACAGCATTTTTGTAGTTTGCATTGTTATGTTACAATGTGTGCCACAATGGTCTAACCGTATTTTTGTATTTTGTTCAGTAGTTATTGCGATTTTTTGAAACATTTAGTGGATAACATCATAACAGATGAGGCTTGTCACAATATCTAATAAACTTGCAAGCATTGTTGTGTGTATTGTTTGTCGATTTTTTGGTACTCAAAATACTTCAATTGCGATTTACTCAAAATAGTGTTTTTGTGGTTTAGACCGGTCTGCTTCTAAGCCCTTCATATGTCTACTGACCCCTACTGCTAAAGTTTGACTAGTTCTACTGTGCATCCAAAAAATCAAAATTTTGTTTGCATCCGAATTTAGATCCTAAGACCTAAACACCTTATATCGTTGATCAAGCCTAACCTGCCCAAAAAACTGATAACTGCGATTCACCTGCTTCAAAGGCATTATAGGTAAAATATAATAATGGCGTTAAAGACTTATTACGGTACGCTATTTATTTCCTTTCAAACGGGGGCTTGCACAACTTGCCCCGCCTTTCCCTATTGGTCGCATTACCAGTGGGGTTTGTTTCAGTCTCTGATACTTTAGACAAAAACTTATCCATTTTGACTTTCGACTACTGACTATCTCGTCTACCTGTGTTCAAAGCTATAATCACAATCTACAAAAGAATCGCTTTACAGAAAAGGAGAAACTGAAATTTCTAAAAACAGACAGCTTAGTTGGGGAACGAACAAAGGATTGTGGCGTCACAGACATCAATCCGTATAGAACACTGCGAAATCCTACCTCGCAATTTACGCGGCCTCCTTTCTGTCGCTGGTAGCCTACACCGCAAAATCCTATCTCGCAGTTTACACAGCTTTCTGTACACAACCTCGCTTCTTGTCGCCGAATGCCTATTATCTCTCCCAAACAAATAATTTGACCACTACAAAAAAACTGCCATAAACTAAAAACAAACGACCAATTTTTGTTTGGGAAATCAAGCAACTGTAACTAGTAGCCTAACTGTTGAAAAACGATAAAATAGTAGCTAGTTACCGCTTATTGTTACTTTTTCAAAAAAGCAACGAAGTTACAGTTAGGCCTACAGTTACTCAAAAAGTAACTAGTTACTGCCCACCTTTGGTGATGAACCATATGAAAATAGTCGATCCAGAGAACATTGGGTAAACTGCCGATGCTTACGTTGTGCTAATTGCGAAAGTAATGGCATGGCATCCACAAGTTCCAGGCCTACCTGTAACACTTGGGCGCACTCTTTGTGTACAGACAATCCATGCAAATTTGTGTGTCCAGATTGTGACCGAAGCACCCAAAACTGACAGTGTTTCGTTTCATTTTTTAAATGTTAGGCTACTTCGTTTTAGTTATTATTGCAAATGTTGGAATTGTTGGAAATGAATGCTTATTCGTCAATAATTTTCGACCTATTTCTGCATTGTTTGTTTAAAAATGTTTTTTTGTAGCCTAACTATGGGAACCTGTACACAATTATCCGAAAGACTCTTGCCCGAAAGGACACTTGCCCAAAAGGACACTTGTCCAAAATGATACTTGCCCAAAAGGACACTTGCTCGCAATTGCACTTCCATGAAGGAACATTGCATATAAAATACACTTTAATTTTGGGCAAGTGTCCTGTTGGAAAGGTGTCCTTTCGGGAAAGTATTTCGGGACAGTGTCCATTTAGCCTATGATATTAATTCATCATTTGCAGTTAATACTGATTTAGTATGGTTATTTCTTTATTGTTCTGCACACCGGCCCAACGTGCCCCATGCACGGCCGAAAGTCCTCTAGGGGTGGGGAAACATTGGGCCGAAAAGTTACCGTTTTTTAAACCTTGATACATTTTTGTCTGAAAGACTAGGAGTAAATTCAAAATTCAGAAAAAATTACTCGAACAATCAAGATTATAATGATGCGTAGCGTTCAACAATCCAATTAGAGTTGAGCGATCTAAGTTCAAAAATGTGAAAAATGGCCCAACTTCCTCCAGTCTCCCTTACCAGCCTTAATTTTTTAATCATAGATTGATTTCGCTATAGCGACATCGATCTATGATTAAAAGATAAGGCTGGTAGGCTACACTGTTTTTTGCATTGAGTGGTGTTGCATAGTTTGCATTGAGTAGCATTGAGTAGCCGTGGCCGAGTGGTTAGCGCGTTGGGCTCGCAGTCGAGAGCCTGCATGTTCGACTCCAGCCACTCGCACTTTCTGTTGTTCTCTGGGCAAGAAACTTTACGGTATAATTGCCTCTACCCAGTGATCGATTTCGAGTAAATGGGTAGTACCAAATTTAAGTCATAAGTAAAGTAGACATTAGACAACCGGAAACAGACATTGCTGTCGGCTGCAGCGTGGGTCAGGTGTATGTCGGAAGGCGTACACCGATGCATAGCGCTCAAGTCCGCTTTCCCGCAATGCAGGATAAAGATAAACAAACAAACAAGTCTTATAGCAGGGGTGTCCAACCTTTTTAGCCAAAGGGCCACATGTAGTTTACGAATGGTTGCGCGGGCCACTTGAGTATTTACTTCTAATTTGTAATCTTAAAAATAACTGGCTGATAATTTCTAATTAAAACCCTCACACCCAAATTCTAATCTTAGAAATGTGTTTGTACATTTTATGGGTTATATAAGAAGAGTGAAGTTGGTTTTAAAGTGATTTAAGGTTTTTAGTTGAAAGCAAGCCAGCAGCAAAGCGTAAAAAATGTCAAATTGGCAATTGACCTTTCTGATATTGCCGGAACAGCGGAGTTGCGCGTCCCGTAATGTATTGTCCCATTTGTCCGGCTGTCCCTAGGTTCATCCACGAAAAACTTGCTTGCACAAGCAAGTGCTGCCGAATAATGATGTCACAAAAACTGCCAATCTATGAATCCTCTGATCTTTTTCTTAAGAAACAATTTTTTTGTAAAATTCTAGCAATAGAAAGTTTTAAACTTCTCTCGCTAAAAGCAAGAAATGTTGCTGATTGACTGACTCTTGAAGCACCAGTACTATTGTGTGGAAAAGGGTGGACGTAACAATGCGGAAAATCATCATCATCATCATCATAATCCATTGTCGGTTTGTTCCCCACTAGTGGGGGTGGCCGATTGTTTCCTCGCAACAATTGTTTTAATCCCTTTTCTCCATTTCACCCTGTCCCTTGCATCTTCCTCCTTCAGTCCGACTTTTTTAAATTCATCTTTCACTTGTTGTTTCCACGTTCTTCTTGGACGACCGCGTTTCCTCTTCCCATCCACCTTTAGATCTAGTGCCTTTCTAAGAAAACTTCCTTCCTCCCTCCTTATCACATGTCCATACCATCTTACTCCATTTGCCCTTGCCTGTTGGTCTATGGTCTCTCTCATCTCTAGCATATCCAACAATTCTTCAGTCCTTTTTTCCCTTCTCGTTTTCACCCCACACATTGCTCTCACCATTGACCTTTCCGTTCTTCTCAGGATTGCCAGTTCACTCTCTCTCAATACCCATGTCTCGCTACCATATAGCATTGCAGGCCGCACACAGCTCCGATATACTTTTCCTTTCATCCTTAGTGAAAATTTTCTGCCATACAACATTTCCCCACATTCCCTGAACTTTGCCCAGCCCAATCTTGCCCTTGTTGTCACCGCTGCTTCACATCCACCACTTCCATTTATCCGATCACCCAGATAACAGAAGTCTGTCACTGTTTCGATGCCATGGAAGAACTCATCATCATGGCTTTCCACTTCATTCCTTCCTTTACTGCATTTCCCACAAACAAAACACTTCGCCAATCTTGTTGCGGCTCTCTTGACATTAGCACATCTTGCATGTACCCACTTTCCACAATCCTTGCATTGCATTGAATTTCTCATCACTCTCTTGCCACATATTCCACAGGGATCTACTTTGCTCTCAACAACTGTTCCTTCTGCTCCACTCACCATCACTTTTGTTTTTTCAAGATTCACCTTCATACCCTTGGTTTCAAATGCTTCTTTCCATTTCTCAAACTTTCTCTCCAGTCCCTCCATACTATTACTTGTCAAGACCAGGTCGTCTGCATACAAAATTTCACTCAATAAGCCCTCCCTCACTCCTTCAGTTACAACGTCAACCACAATAGCAAATATCAGAGGTGACAAAACTGATCCTTGGTGTACACCAACCTTCACAAAAAACTTGTTTGAATAATTTGATCCAACTCTCACTTTTGTTCTTGCATCCTCATACATAGACATCACAGCTCTCACTAATACCTCCGTTATACCTCTTTGGAAAATGCGAAACTGCGGAAAATGTGATGCGTAACAATGTGCATTGTGATACAATAGAATTAACAGTTGCGCACCCCATGCACTAAGGATTATAGAGTAATAGAGGAAGAAAGCAAACAATAAATGCCAATTTATCGGAATGTAAGTTCGCCATAAATTACGTTGGCGATTGAGTTGATTATATAATATATGTCATTTCGAAAAATATCACGCGGGCCACTCAGAACCTTCTCGCGGGCCACATGAAGCCCGCGGCCCATGGGTTGGACGCCCCTGTCTTATAGTTATGATACGAGACGGTAGCCACTTTAACAAGTCGAAATTCTGCCACTGAAATTGACTAGAATGCAACCGCCAACCAATCAGAACATGTTATAAGAGGCTGCCGTCCAATTGTGATCCTTCTAACACTCATCCAGAAAGTTAATGCTTGTTTTGAACTTTATTTGGTAATTAAAGAAGAAAAAGAGCAATAGCAGTAGTGGGAATCGAACCCGCGTCAATGAAATGACTACTTTCTAGCCTTAACCATAACCCTTAAGCCAACCAGCTGACAAAAAATGCATCACTTAATTTGCTTTCTATCATCTTCTTTTCGCCATTTTTTACGTCACTTTAACCGTAGCTTCTGATTGGTTGGCGGTTTCATTCTAATCAATTTCAGTGGCAGAATTTCGACTTGTTAAAGTGGCTACCATACGAGACAGTCAACCGCTTCAAGTGGACGATTTGCTGAGTTGGTTCACAAAAACAGAAAAGTTTTATAAGCCACATTTGAAGTTATTAGCCGTTGAATAAGGACTATAAGGCGAAATCCACCATTAGGCTTTAGCGTGGTGGATTTTTGTAAGGAGTGACATTCAATGAATTATTCCATGGTTCAATCAGAGCTTACGAAAAAGCATACAATTTTTCTTCCGAAGTTACTTCTCAAACTGATTTTGGAAAACTTAATATATAAAAACAAGTTTGCAGAGTGTAGAAATTCAAAAATTGCTGAATCTATAACACTGGTCTACACAAAATTTCAGGTTTGGGTTTTGACAACCCATTTTAGCTAATTTTGGGGCGCTGAATCCGAAAATGAACTCAGATTTTCTCTATCACATCACGTTTTTGAGATATGAAATATCCCTAATTTTTGAAAAAAATCAATTTTTGCCCCCCCTCTGTTGTCAAAACAAGGAATTCTGATGCAATAAACACTGTTTTACCTGCAATAATCTAGCTTTAATTAACAAACAAGCATTCTATATTATATTCACACAAATTTGCGTTGTCTTTATTAAAATTTCATGCCTTGGAATAAAAAATAGGCATGCAAAAGAGCAACCATAATAACATCAAACGCTACATTATGCTGACGAACATGTCGATAGGACAGTGACAAGGTATTTTCTGAATTATAGCCTACAGTTCACACAATATGCACATTGACATTCCAATGGAGTGCAGAAATTCTGAAGACACACACAGAAATAGCAAAGTGCTAAAATAAAGATTGACTCAAAGGGACTTGGGCAGGGCGAGTTCAGAAACAGTCAAAAAAATAGCTTTCATAAATATGAACTCTTCACTTATAAGCTTAAAAAGGCTCTTTTGAGGGACTTTCTTTTATGAGCAGCATCTGGAATTTCTCTTTTAAAACTACAACAATAGTCGGCCATCAGATGACAATCCCACCGACCTTGGTAACGTTCCTGCATAATTTTAATATCCTGGTGGAAACGTTCACCCTGTTCTTCACTAACTTTCTCAAGGTTTTCTGGAAACTCATCCGCATGGCTTTTCAAATAGTGAACTTTGATGCTCATCCTGCATCCCAAATCTTCAAAACTAAGCAGTAGCTCCCTTAAAAGATCTTTATAATTTTCTGCTTTTCAGTTTCCCAAAAAATTTCTCACAACAGCACCGAAAGCATTCCAAGCTCTAGCCTCGAATGGCAACATTGATTTTACAAAATTTTCATCCTTTAACAATTGCCTGATTTGTGGTCCATTGAAAATCCCAGCTCTTTTTTTCTCTTCACTGAGACCAGGAAAAGCATAACATATATACTTAAAACACTCTCCTTCATGATCCAAAGCTTTTACATATTGTTTCATGAGACCAAATTTGATGTGAAGAGGAGGCAAGAGGATCTTTTTGATATCAACTAACTGATCACGTATGATATTTTTGTTTCCAGGTGTCAAGGTGAGCCTTGGAGGCCACTCTTCTTTGTTCCAGTGCTGATCCTTGGCCCTGCTGTCCCAGTAGCATAGGAAACATGGGTATTTGGTGTAGCCACTTTGTTGCCCCAGCAAAAAGTTCACCATTTTTAAATCTACACAGATGAGCCAATCATGCTCAATATGGTACTTTAACTTTTCAAGAAAGGTTTTGATGTCCTGATACTCTTCTTTCATTGTCACCGAATGTCCTATCGGAATAGAACCGTACACGTTACCATTGTGAAGTAGAACACACTTCAAACTTCGTTTGGAGCTATCAATGAAAAGTCTCCATTCGTCTGCATCATACTGTGGTAATCCCCTTTCTAGAAGAAGCCCTTCTATATTGTTGCAATAAACGAAATTGGGCCCCTTGTTTAAAAAGTTGGCTCTTTTTTGGCCCTTTTTGAACGTGCAGTTGGCTCCTTGCCAAATTTACATCTGGTAACCCTGCTGCACAGAGATAGCAGCTGACCCACAGATAACGCCTGAGAAGCCAAGACATGGAGTTCAAGCCAGCATGGAAAAACTCAACGCTACCAATCTCCACTATGTCCTATTACGATTATTATCATAACAGGAATTTTTTTTATTTTAAAGGAAATCTGAACCAATTTATGAATTTAGTGTAAAAATATCTCTATGTTTGAAAGTTTATAGCTGTCAGAAAATAATTTTATTTGACATTTTACTGCACTAAAAAGGGTAAAAATTGGTCAATTTCATTAATAATAGCAACGATAGAAAGAAAACTTGATGTGATAGAGAAAATCTGAGTTCATTTTCAGATTCAGCGCCCCAAAGTTAGCCAAAATCAGTTGTCAAAACCCAAACCTGAAAAAAAAAGTTGAAATTTGTAGACCAGTGTAATATAGGAATATTTTATCTTGAATTACTCCTAAACCAATGTTGACATATTTTTTATATCAAAACACACCACACTGAAAAAATTTTGATCGGTAAATAGCAAAATTGTAGAAATTATGTCAAAAAATGTGAAATTCAAGATTTTACATTTTGGGACATTCCAAAAAAAAAACACCGACCTAAACAGTAAAGGATCACTTTTCACTAATAACAAATTAACTTCATAAATTTTTTTAAATCTTGTAACCAATGTCCAAGTAGGCTACTAGCATTTCCATATTTTATATTAAAATAAATCAAAGATATTCTGTCTGTTACGGACAATTTGCATATCAAACGTCATATAAAACCGTTCAGGTCTACTGAATCTTGGCGCCTGACGTAATGGACTATTGCTAAAAATGAGCTGATTGCAGAATCGTTTGGAAGACCTGTAAAACATTTGCAGCTGCAGCATAACATTACATCATCGTTGAATCTTTAATTACTTCAAGTGTAAGCCAAACTTGAGCAGGTGTGAGCTAGACTTGAGCAGGTGTGGGCCAGGCTTGAACAGGTGCTTGAATAACTTATCATTGCCTATCATTATTACGACACATAGCTGCTTACGTGCGTTTGAGATATTGCAAATTATTCTCGTCATTCGTAAAATTGTTGCTTGAAAGTTAGTCGCATATTTAACTGTTTTGCTTAGTGCTGCCAGCTGGACGAAATTTCCGTCTTTTATCTAAGTAGTTTGTATCGTAGTGACAAGTTTTTAATGGCGTATGGTGTTGCGTCTCAATTTCGACAGCTTTGAGACTATTTTTACAGAAATACAATTCTTGAAGAGACGTTTCCAGAAGAGTGTTTCTTTCGGTCATTGCATACAGACGAACAGATCCGGAAATCTTATGTTACAATTTTCCCACGAAGAGATTATGGTTTACCGCTGTGACCACCGTCCATCGTCATTATCATCATCACTTGATTGGTAAACTTCGAGTATCTAAAAATTAATAACATTGATCTTAAGATATGAAATATCTGATTTGACTGCATAGTGCATATCACCTGGCATATAAATAGTTAAAGTCACTCTAGTCTATACAACTAACATGATGGTCACACAGGCCCGTAACTAGCTTGGAGCAGCAGGGGGGACAAAAAGTATTCTAGAGGGAGCCCAACTTTTACCTTCCGAATCATGTACGAAAACGACGTTTTGTACACAATGTGGGTATATTCACGCAAGAACATTAATCGTAGGCCTAATACAACGTTTACATTAGACTAGTTTATCATAGAAACAGTCAGTGGCGTAGCCAGAAATTTAGAAAAAAAAGAGGGGGGGTTTGACGGGTGGCGGGCAAAGCCCGACAGCGTCTTCGCCAAAGGCGACACCCAGCAGCGGGGGGTCTGGGGGGACCTCCCCCAGAAAATTTTGAAAAATTACTTTGAATTTGGTGCATTCTGAGAGCATTTTCAACAAACATGTGGGTATAAATATTCCTGTAAAAGGGTACTGTCCGGTGGCATAGCAAAATGATAAGATCATGTTTTCTAGTGCATTTTTCGGTAATAAAGCTAAGTCTCTATGTTTTTTTGTTGCTAATTCCTGGCTGAGATATTTGAATGTTTGGTATTAGCAAAACTCGCTCTTTTAATGCAGTTTCGTTTAAAATTAGGCAAACTTTGTTTTAGAGACAACATTCTACCCAGTAGCGTAGCCAGAAATTTTGAAAGGGGGGGGGTTGACGACCCAGCGGCGGGGGGGCCTCCGCAAAATTTTTTTAAAAATTACTTTGAATTTGGTGCATTCTGAGAGCGTTTTCAACAAAAATGTGGGTATGAATATTCCTGTAAAATGGTGCTGTCCGGTGGCATAGCAAAAGGATAAGATCATGTTTTTTTCGGCATTTTTCGGAAATAAAGCTAAGTCTCTATGTTTTCTTGTTGCTAATTCCTGGCTGAGATGTTTGGTATTGGCAAAACTCGCTCTTATAATACAGTTTTGTATAAAATTAGGCAATTTTTTTTAGACTAAGCATCAATCTCAATATCGTGACGTCACACGTGTGACAAAGGGGGGGGGGTTGCAACCCCCAACCTCCCCCCCCCCTGGCTACGCCACTGATTCTACCACATCCTTAAACACACAATGTTTACAATTAAACACAAGAAAATTGAGTGTAAAACTGAAAAGTCAGCGAACAGAGCTAATTTAACATAATTTTTTCCAGGGGGTGCCAACGTTTTTGCAGTGGGGGCTTCGCCCCCCCTGCGCCCTCCCTAGTTACGGGCCTGTGGTCACATGACTTGCTTCTGTTGTAGTGAATTATGACGTTTTATACTTAGATTCATCTTTGTTGACAAAAAGCTTGATTGTCCAAGAAATACATCTTGGAAAACATTGAACTCAAGAACTGTTTACCTCTTTATTTTCACACCCTTCACCATGACAACCACTGCATGCTGTTGCACAACTGAGGTCATGCTTCTTACATGAACATCTCTTTGTACCACATTGATTCTTCGTTGATTGGCATTTGCATGTAGCCTACTTATTTCTTCGTTGATTGGCATCTGCATAACGTTTTAGATGTACCGTAGCTTATAATTATTTCTGAAGAGGACACTATGTGGTGTCGAAAACGTTGGATTTAGTAGTTTTTTCATGTTTTTTTTGTGTGTGTATGTTAAATCCGTTAACGTTCCCGAGTGTTATATGTATCTGGTACAAGCCAAGCTCTCTACCAAGGCTCAAACATAACATCTTGGTAAAACATAATCAAGTTAATTATCTGACCAATCCTAACCTTTCTTTATTAATTTTTGCATTCACCACATGCCCAGCACTAGCAGAGGTGAACGAGAGAAGTCACTTTTTTTGACTCTGGCTCCGGTCCTGCTCCGAAAGTATTCTCCGGCTCCTGCTCTAACTCCGAAATTCATTTTGAAGTGAAATAAGCGTGAAACTACCTTTGTCAAATAGTTTTTAAAAACAAAAAAACACCCGGTCTCAAATCTGGGTAGAAAAAATCCGTTTCTGGCCTAATATCTGGTACCATATTGATGTATGCCATCAAGCTTAACAAAGTCGGCAGCCGTGGCCGAGTGGTTAGCGCGTTGGGCTCGCAGTCGAGAGCCTGCATGTTCGACTCCAGCCACCCGCACTTGCTGTTATTTCTCTGGGCAAGAAACTTAACGATAATTGCCTCTACCTAGTGATCGATTTCGAGTAATGGGTAGTACCAAATTTAAGTCATAAGTAGAGTAGACAACCGGAAACTGACATTGCCGTCGGCTGCAGCGTGGGTCAGGTGTATGTCGGAAGGCGTACACCGATGCATAGCGTAGGCGTACACCGATGCAAGTCCGCTTTCCTGCAATGCAGGATAAAGATAAACAAACAAACAAAACAAACAAGTAGCAAGAGAAAAAGCTGGTAATAAATTGTTTTCATATTTAAACACATCTGTGCATATGCCAACTTTGCAAGATCACCTACTCTTAATACTTGAATATGTTGTACAGGCAGGTTGTCGAGGTCTTCTTTTCATTAAACAAACTAGCTCGAACAAATTGGATTTGAATTATTTTCACCTTGTGTAGTAGGCTAACGTGTTGTTGGCTCTACCCCAATTAATTAGGTTAATTGAAATAATGAAAAGTATATATATTAACAGTAGGCTAATGTTGATAATGGGACATAGTCATAGGTGGGCAGAGTTACTTTCAAAAGTAACTGAGTTACAGTTACAGTTACTTGGCCAAACTAGTAACTGAGTTACCGTTACAGTTACCGATTTTAAAAAGTAACTAGTTACCGTTACAAGTTACAGTTACTAGTTACTTTCGATTACTCCTAAATCTGAACATAAAATTCTACACCTGGCCAGCTCTGCATGCTAGTCCAATTTAACCGCAATGTTTGATATGCAGTAGAATTCGCCTATAACGGCTTCGTTTATAACGTCAATTCGCCTATTACGTCACATTTCGCTCGGTCCCGGCAGAATTCCTATCTTTTACGTACATTGTAGTTCGGCTACAACAGCATCGCCTATAACGTCAATTCGCATGTAACAGCACCCTTTATTGGTCCCCAGACGTGTTTTGTTCGTTTATAACGTCACTTTAAGCCATCACCTTCACCACGAACGGTCAGTCTTTTAATCTAGTTAGCGCTGCTGCTTGCAAAATGTCTTCCCTTTATTTTGCTACGTCGTTCGCAGCGGCGACTTTAACTGAATTAACTTTTTTCCTGCGTAAAAAACTATTACGTGTGAAAAGCAGCTCTACAGCTGACCTTTAAACAACTCAAAGCAACAGTTGTACGTGCAGTACTGTATAAACTAATTAACTGAATTAACTTTTTTCCCGCGTGAAAAACTATCACGTCTAAAAAGCAGCTCTACAGCTGTGTGTGTAAAATCCGTGTCAAAACCGAAACAGCTGAAGATCAATGCCTTTTTTGCTAATAAACAATGAACTTCTCTACTACTGTATGTAACGAGCTGTATTGCGCAAATTTCCTGTACTTTTCGCTGTAGGTTATTGTTTTTTAAACAACTTCTTTGTTTACTGTATTTTCTACATGACTTTTGTCAGTTTGGTTGTACACAGTAAACCTGACTGGACTATACACCTCTTTCTTTAATCAAAAGACAGTTTTGGAATAGTTTGCGGTAGTTCGTCTATAACGTCAGTTTTTGCAAATCCCCTAGAGGTGCCGTTATAGGCGAATTCTACTGTATGCAGAGCTAACATATCATGCTATAAAAAACAGCACAAGTACAAAACCAACAATGTTTTATTTAAAAAAAATTACTCAGTGGCTTATATGTTTATTTCCTTTGAGAAATACGAGCATTTCAAAGTGCTCGTCACTTAGGCCTGCCCTTTTGGGCTTTAAAATGTCCTTGCCCAATCGTGGTCGTCGTGTGAGCCTCTGAGGCCGAGGATCTATCCTTTTACCGGCCCAGATCACGATGTTCCCGGACTACACTGAAAGGCTACCAGAGAGCAGCCATTCACTCTGTCAATCTCGGTCACCGGGCCTGCGTCAGTGATTTAAAGCCTTTAGTCTACAAGTAGGCGAAACTGCCAGGTTTAAGCTCTGCAAGAAGCTTTCCCAGTTCGAGGATAAAGATTCAATCAATCAGTGATGTGGTCTATGGTCTGTTCCTCGGCACCACATTCGCAGGAGGAGGAAGAGGCAATTTCCCATTGGTGCATGTTTGAGCGGAAAAGCCCGACGCCCGTACGGAGACGATTGAGGCGCACCCATGCTTGTCTTGGTAGTGTCAGGCTGATGGGGCGTGTGTTGGCGTCGGGGATGAACGAATAAAGTCCGGTGATGAACAAGTGCTGCAATGAAAACAATATTTTCACTGCAGCACTTGGCGGAATGGGAGTGTTATGTTTTTAAAACAGTTTTTTCATCGGTTCGCTTGTGAATCTGGATCCGTTTAAATTGGGCACAGGGTCCGCTTCCAAATACTCCTGTAACAAATTCAACGCGCATTGCTTTCTTTTTTTGGTTTTTGCGTAAGTGGTGCAAAAAAGTCCTCTGTGGCTCTACCACCATCCACTTCAGTGTCGCTGCTACTCTCCTCTTCAGCAGAGCAGTTTGCTTCTTTAATTGCTTGAAGCATGTGTTCTGTTTTATTTTGGTCTTCAATTCAGCACTGTCGCTTAATTGTCAACCATTATTTAAACACAGATAAGTCTAAATTGTGAGTGGAATGCAGTCGCAAGCTGAAAGTCGCTGTCCTCGAATCAATGACCAAATCTGGTTTGTATTGCTTCCACAAGAACGTCTACCAACGGCAAGCAAGCAGCAATGCTGTTGCTGGTTTTGCTGTCAGACAATCTTTTTAGAGGCATTGCAAACGTTAGCCTACATTAAATGCAATAAATTTCAACTTCTTGAAGGTAACTAACTAACTGACTATAAGCATCAAGAAATTGCTTTTAATCGCTGCGTGTTTCTTGATGCTTATAGTCAGTTAGTTAGTTACCTTCAAGAAGTTGAAATTTACTGCATTTTCATAATTTTCAATGCAAAAGTAACATTTTCATAATTTTCAATGCATAATTTTTACAGAAATTTCAATGCAAAAGTAACTTGTAACTGTAACTGTTGAAAAAGTGCTAAAATAGGAACTAGTTACCGCGTTTCGTTACTTTTGGAAAATAGTAACGAAGTTACCGTTACAGTTACTCAAAAAGTAACTAGTTACTTTTGTAACTAGTTACTGCCCACCTTTGGACATAGTATCTTATTTTATAAGCAATGCCACATGTCTTACTCAATTATGTGCAAAATTCAGAGATATGGGGGTAATTCCAGTTCAATTTGTGGTCCAACGTAATCCCAAGATATTTTAGTTGATTAGTTTTGGCCGTTTAAGGTACCGGTAAGAGAAAAAAATTGCAACAGAAGGATTTCTATAAATGATCATAAAATAAGTCATGGTGTTATTGATCGCTAAGTTATTGGTTCTCACTCCATCATACTTTTAGTTCTAGGCAAGTCAGATTGTGATGCGTCATTCGCAAAAAGAGTAATCTTGAAAGAGAACGCAATTGGCTGACCGTTCACATGTAACAGAAATAGCAAAAGATCAAGGACTGATCCTAATTAGATGCCACATTTGACGGTCAGTTTGATGATTTGAGTTAAGTTTGCTGCATTGTTGTCAGTTGGTTAAAATTTGATATCATTCCTTCACACTGCCATTTCAACGTTGTTATAGACAACACGTTCCAGGTGAAACTTATTGTTAAGCATCTTTCAAAAACACGAGCATTTCAAATGTGAGTCACCAAGTCCTACTCGCTTTGACTTCAGCGCGTCTTTTCCACCCGAGACAAACCTCTCCACCGCAGCACTTGAAGGAATGGGGGTGTTGTATTTAATAAAGAATCGTTGTAAATCGACATTAAGAAAGCTCAAGAACTTGCTTCTGTCTGATAAAAGGCCTCCACAATTGATTTTTCTTTCCGCACCGACGTTTCATTCGATGGCACCAACACACCAAAAAATTTATCCTCGGAGTCGTGACTGTGGTGTTGGTATCAACCTGGCTTGATGTTTCCCGCAATAGTACAATGATTTCTGTTTTGATTTTTTTCACGCATGGTTTCTATAAAAAATCTCCAAAAACATAGTTTTTTCACTTAAATTGAAAAGTAGCGCCGCTACTGCCCACCTCTGCTGGTGACCATGTCATTCTTGAATGTCACATTTACAAGGCGCCAAATAGAAGGCATGGCATAGCAGAACTGGACGAAGCTACACTCACCTAGCTTTCCATCACCTTCCCTGAAATCTGAACAATCCTGTCTCATACGAAAGACATATCATTCTTGACACAAGCCGCGAGATACAGTTCAGTAAGTTTTTATTTTTAACCATCACAGCGAATACATGGCAACATCTCAGACGCCAAGAAAAAGGAAGAAGCGACGTTTCATCATCAATAAGCTCAGCTAGTTATCTTGAGCAAGTAAAACCACGATATGATGTCAAGTTTGCATCGACAGGTGATCAGGATCAGGTAATACATCATGTAATCCAGCAATACGATGCATTGTCGAAAATATTTCGCGTCGTTTCCCTTCATCGGCATAAACCTGCACAAGATATTATGTTACCACCAGTAACTCAAGACTCTAGGAAAAGTAATACTGTAGTTGCATCAATGAACTTGTTTGCTGCAACTTTGTTCTGGTTTCAAATCAGTAATGAGCATTATCACACAAATACTTGTCGTTGGAGGAACAACGCACTCACAAGCAGAATATGGCTCCTTTGGAATAATAGCTACTAGCCTAGCTGCTTGCGCTGTGACAAATACTGCAGTGATTTTCTCAGAGAAACAAACTGACGACCAGGTTTTAGAACGTCTTTGACAACTCACTTTGTAGTATTCGACTATGTGATGCAACGCCACCTTGTGCAGGAAAGGAGAGCAATGGCGTGCACATCTACCGGTAACCAGTGCACTCAAATAAGCACGTATGACTTCATAATCGCTTTCGACGGGGTTCAGATAAAGTTCTTCAGGAAGTAGGATCTGGGTCAGAAAGGTTCTCGTTAAAAGTTAAACAAATTAAATGAGGCTGTTCACCAGGCGTTTAGTTAAATAACAAGATATGTTCTTCCGATTCAAACTAAGCTAAACTGTGACAAGATGTGTAAGGTGATAATCTGCTATTATTCCGACTCAGTAAACTGTGCAGTGGTGCGTATAGAATTTGATTCTTCATGACTGATACTTTCCTTCCCTGCTGTTATTCAAGTTTTGTGTAGAGTAATAACATTTCAATTCCTTTAAATTTCTAGTTTCAAAATTTTTGCGCGAGAATGTTTGTTTGGAAGTTGAATTTCATTTTGCATGTTTAGTTGATTTACAGAAACATGGTCCTGTGTTTTGCCATGCTAGGTAGTCATTACTTACATACAATACATTAACAGAGTTGCCAATTTGGATTTTTTGAAGCCAGATTTTGAGAATTTGGTTGTTTTTCAACTCGCTCGGCTTATTTTTTTTGTAAATAAAAAAGCCAGAAAACTTAAGCTTTTTCTGGCTTTTTTTCATGTTTCATCGATTTTTTTGTCAAATTAATAAAAAGCCAACATAATTTTGGCTTTTTTTGGCTTAATTTTATCTTTTGCGATTTTTTTTAGGGAAGAAATTCGGTCTGCGTCAATTTGAGCAGTAATTTCTACCTTATATTTGGTTGTAGTGTCCGACCGAATGTCGTTTTAAAGCCGAAACTAGAAAATTTTCTATTTGCTTGTCTTTTCATTAACTATGTTTCTGCGTTGTCGCTGAAGTCAAAGTTCGGTGGGACACTATTTAGTTGTGCACTTTTTATATGTGTATGTTTAATGAATACTAATTGGCTTTTTCAGCTGTTTTTTTGCTGACTTTTTTTAGGCTTTTTTTGTGACTAGGTCTGGCTTTTTTTGGTGAAGACAGGTTGGCAACCCTGTACATTAAATCTCGTCACCTGAAGAAGTCATTCGTGTCTGATTGACGAAACGTCGAAATATAAGCAGATTATCACCTCACACATCTCGTGGTAGTTTAGTTTGAGCCAGAAGAACATATCTTGTTATTGAACATTTTAAAGATGTTTTATCATTCAGCATCGCTTTTGAAAAAGTGAATGCAACTAAGCTGGACTGCGCCGGTTACTACAAACAAGCCGTAAAGCTGGTGATGTCAATCGAGCCTGACGCGAGCTGTGGAGACAAAAATGGAGCCACAAAAATGAAGATCTTGTTTATATTCTTTGACTGGTAACACTGTGATTTTGAACATCAAGTTAAGCGTGAAAAGTGAACAGTTTGTATTAAACTTCCACAAACCCACAGGCTTGTGAAAGGAAATGTACAGAATAGCGAACAAAAGTAATTCAACCAATGATCAAATCTTTAGCTTATGTGCTATTTTGTCGTGTAGCAGTCTAAATTTTTTGATAAAAAACTTTCACATTCCATTACTATATTTATCTGTTTATTGCTTTTTCGTTCATTTTTGGGAGTTAAACAAGTCGAGTAATACTTTAGCGTGTCATTTTCTAAGACTTAGAATCTACGTCATAAACACAAGAGGGCCGGTTGATTGAAACTAAAACAGTTAAGCTTTTAGATTAAGTGTCGAAAGTTAATGCTCTCAAAACAACTTTTCATTTCGGGAATGAAAGTTGCCACTTACCAAACACGTAATTTGTAGCGATACATCGGTATCAGTGGTTTCGGTCACTGTTGTAGTATCGGCATGGGATATTACACCAAAAAGATTTATCAAGAAATTGAAAAGGTTTGAGCATGTGTGTGTGTTTTTGCACTGATGTACTCTGATGCAAATTTGTAAACTGTAGGTGGATAGACACAAAATGAAAGAATCTAATCAAAAAAAACATAAAAATTTTGTTGAATCACTGTAAATATGGATTGATTTGCTGGCTGAAAATGTTAACTTCTACGTGGCTGTTGAGTAGCGTTGCCAGATGCTATTTAACCTTAAAGCAAAACTTTCGTTAAAAGTTGTCCAATCTTGCATCTTTGGAACTAAACAAAGGTTGCGTTTGAAAATTTCCGTTATCAAATAAAAACAAAACGTTTTTGCAATTTTAGTTTTATTCCGTTTTCCTTTAGTTCAAATTTCAAGTTTAACTCTAAAATAGCTGCGCAGCTGATTTTGAATCACACCCCTTCACAGTGACTACGCGAGGTGGAGACATTGGAGCACACGAGGCGCGATTGACATCACTACTCCTGTCGTTGAACTAATTTACGCACATAATGCTGGGGAGTGATGTCCAGTAGACTACTCCCGGAGTGATGTCCAGTAGACTACACAACAACAAACCGCAAAAAGAGAGTTGACACAAACAAAACAATTGCATGAACCACCAGAACACCGGGCTGGGCTGGAGCGAGCACTAATAGCGTTGTGTCTTTTATTAAAGCTGGTCTACGCCAAAAAATGCTCTCTCATTACCTTGCTTTCACTGATTCCGATATACCTCATAGCATCCCCATGTTCGGCCCACAAGGCCATCTTATACTGCTTGTCACCAGGCTGAGTTAGTGGCAGCAACAGAACTGATGAGAACAATGAATCACCGTACGATACCGCTTCGTATTGGTCAAGTAGCGCCATGTAACTGTAAAGAAAGGAGTTTGAGTGAAGTTACACATCGGTGTGCAGCTAAACGCAGCCAAATTTTATTTCCATTGAAATTTAAATACTTCAACGCAGTGATAGTTCCACACATTGACTGGAGGATTATAACAACTGAAAATCAAACTTTTAAAATTTACACAACTTGAAGTTTTGGGCAGTTTTGTGCGTTTTCATTCATAACTCAACACCATGTCATGCAAAAGCCTTGGAAAAAGAGAACAAGGCGATTGAAGGTGATTTCTGTTTTGTTTTAAACCTAAACCAACATCAATCTCAAAAGCATACATTGCAACCTCTCATAAACCTTCGGAAAAAGGAAATCGATGCACAATTGCACAATAGATGGGTGGATGTGGAAGAATACTTACAAATCGTAGAAGGAAACAATTCCTTCCGCTTCCTGTTTGAAATTGATGTTACTTCGGCAGTACATCTGGAACAGTTCGTTCAACAAACTTTTCACCGTTCCATCCAAGAAGATGTCGCTGCCTGATGAGCAGAATGACGTGAATGTATTGCCTGGTTGTCCCATGAACCTATGTTCTTGTGTCAACACGCATTGTCAAATATTTCAGATCAGGGATGTTTCTATCAACTGCAGAACTTGATTTTTCAACTGTAGAGGAGTTAGATTCAGTAATTCAAAGGCGTTAAATAATGACGTTAGTGAATTCAGAATTAATAAATTTGCTTTGTGTAGTGGTCTCAAGCTGCGCATCTTAATTTTGCAGTTTGCTTTGGAAAGGCCAGTGTCAGAGATAAAGCTTTGGAGTATTGAGGAGTTCTTCTTTCTTATAGACCATATTCTATAGACACAACTCAAGCCACTAGAATCGATGTTTCGCTGGCTCGATTGCCATATGCGCAGTGCCAGAGCTGCTTATCGGCTCTTGATTTCCTGTACTTGAGACATTTCGTTTTGTTCGCAAAGAAGATTGGCTACATTTAGTGACGTCGCGTAAACAATGGAATGGTGAACACTCTACCATGGACTCTTTTAAAATAGATTTGGGTTGAACAAACGCTGATTACTATTTACACAAACGCCCGTTGCCGATATTCAGCAGCTTACGACCTAGCTGCATCAGTTAACTTCAAAACAATAAGCTGAATTGCTATCTAGACGTTGGTTTGCTTGTAATTTGTCGCCTTCACTCTCTTAGAGGAACAAAAGGAGAATGGAGTGGAAACCAGATCACGAGACGGAATCCAAAACGCGGCACTTCTTAAAAACGTGCAAATTTTAAGTGTGTTTCATACACGTTGCAACGCAAATCCAAGACAAATATTTTTTAAGTAGCTTATCCTTTACAATGCTACGATCAGATTGAAGTCGCGAGGAAACAAACCAACCTAATAAATAACTGAGCATATATTGAAAATTCAAATATTACATATAAATGCCGCGTAGCAGTTCATCTTTGCTGTTAACTAAACAACGCAAGTTTCTCAAATAATAAAATATTGGGTTGATGAAAACTTTTGTGCTGATTTTCGGGAAAGCAGTCATACAACTAACTTAGCAAAAAATTGTTTTGTGTATTCCAAGATTTACTGCGTGAAGTTATTTGATCACTGATCCTTTCGTATTGCGTGCATGACTTGACAGTGCGTGTAAAATTAAGCAATTTTACGGAAATGATGGTGAGATGTCCGACAATTAAAAAAAAAAAAATTGACTAGAAAAGCTAGTAGGGTATGTGTGTCCACTTAAAAATTCAAAAGATTTGTCAATAATTTTATACAATAACACAACACTGACACTTCGATGATATAACCCAAACAGCAAAACCCGTCATTTTTACATTGAACCAATGTCTGCAGACGTTGGTTCAATGTAAAAATGGCGGGTTTTGCTGTCTGGGAACTTACATTTGTTTAGAATCAGGCCAACTCTGAATCACAGCATTGCAAAACAGAAAGTCACATAAACTAACTTGTAAGGTGATTGCCAATTCAAATCACCACCTACCTGCCAAAAACAAGCACATCAGCCTGGTGACCTTTAACGTGTTCGGAACACGCATCCAGAAATCCGATCGGTATTTCTCCAGTAATAGAAGGAAAGTCAATGATGACTTAATCTGTTGTAAGATGAAATTTGTTGGCGCTTGGTTGGAGGTTTCTTCTCTGCAAAACATCTTTCAATTAAAAAAGGAATAACTAGTCGACAATTCACTTTGCCAATGCTGTCTGATAGTGTAAGTGAAACTGTTTAGCTTTCATTCAAATATTATGATTGTTGTATGAGAGCACCTCTCTACGAAGCAGATTTTTCCTTTGGTTCTATACAATTCATAAAACATAATGCAGCTGATCCTCATCTTTAGTCATTAATCCACAATACTTTTGCAAGACCATGAATATAATCTATCTGGGGTTGCCAACTTCTTAGTCTTTGGATTTTTTCAGTTGAGCAAGTAATAAATATATGATCTAGAAAACCAGCTAGTGTTGAGATAAGTGGATGCTCGATCATGCCATGAAACGTGCAAGCAAACAGATGACTTCAATATATTCAATCAATAATGAACTGTTTGAAAAAGTACAACAAATAAGCTGAAACAAGAAAAATCAGCTTACTGGATTTACCGGAAGACTACATTTCTTAAGAGAGCTATCATGGAGTAGCTAGTTTTGAGTATTTGAAAGAAAATTGATGATCAGTTTTAAAATTTAATTAACCAGGCTTTTATGACGTATTAATGTAGGATAGGGAACTACACATTCTGCATCTTTTCATACTTCAATGAAGTCTCTAGGTTTTGTGGCTTGTGAAACATAGATGTCAAGGCTATTCGGGTCTCTGCGGAAAAAATGGATTGGGTTTGCAGCATCCTAACATGTAAATTCATGTTGAAACTATTTTGCATCTATTTTTCTCCATGTGAATCACTTTAAATATTTACTACCAAAAAAAAAATGCTTTTAAGGGCTGCCGCAGTGTAATAATAAACCTGTCAAGACAAGACTGGGTAACCAAAGCAGTTCTTGGCAGAATTTGTGCAGCAATGTCATGACGACAAGGATTGATAACCCATGAGAACGATATGTGAAATGTCAAGAACGGGCATTTAAAAATATATTGTAAGATATATCGATGTCATTTACCTGTGAATGGTGGTGTCATATAGGCTAACGATAGGGAAGAAAGGCCAGTCCCTTGGGAGGAGGGGACCGTCATTTGGTGGAAGGAAGAATGACGTGATTTCCTGTGGGTTTTGCTCGGTCCTACAACGGAACAACTTGAACGTCAACCAGTCAGTGGTTTTGAAAGCAGCCAACTCTTACAAATGTCAAATAAAGATTTGAAAGGTATAAGTCTTTGTGTCCAATGGCTTAACCATGGCAGGTTCGCATACCTATAGAAGCTTTACTAACACAAGCTGTCCCCGAGAGTGACTGCTAAAATATCAAATGTTGTTGGCTACACTGTTTATTTTTACCATTTCTTCTTCAGCAGAAAGCGTTTGTCCAATAAGTTGTAATGCTCACAACATTGCTTACCAGCAGGACCTTAAAAAAAGATGATCAAAACGTTGATCACCACAAAACGTTGATTGCCGTGACATCATAGAAACTGAATAGCCTACATACAAACCCTAAATAGGTCGAATGTGATAAAGTGACTAACCAATGTAAAGACTTGTGTAGGTTCTGAGGAGTGAAGCCACCGCAAGAAACATAAACAGTACAGAGACGAGGAAGCTCCTCTTGTGCAACGTCATTGATGTCTCTGTTCAACAATAAAACAAGCAACAGGCAATTACAAGTAGTCAAATAAAGCATTGTAATCGGTATATATTTGACCACTGTGATCTTGGCTTACCTCATCATGTTGGGGTGGAAGATCACGTTACAAAGAAGATCATGAGCCCAACATTCTTCTCCAGGAGGAAGAAACGAAAGACAAGATAAAGAGAGAGAGTGAAAGTATGACGTGAGTGGCTGCAAGGACGTGTGCTCAAGCGACTGCAACATATAAACAAAGTATCTGGCTTAAATGACAGAGTCCTGGCTTAAATGACTTCTAGAGAAGCTAGAAACACTATCTTGGATTTCATATTAGGGTTTTTGAGGATGGCGAGTTCAATATTGTTATTTTCAACACCGTTTGAGGTCATTTTCAAGGTCAAAATATTATATTTTAAGGTCAAATTACAGAATTTTGGTCATTTTTGCCCAATTTTGCGTCTAAATCGTAAAGCAAAACTGTTTGAAAGAAGTCTGTGACGAAATATGCTATTACATAAACATCATATGTATATCTCAACACTATGGCTATTATCTAAAAGAGTCAATGAATACAATATAATACACAAATTGACAATACATAACAAGATGACACTATAATAGACAATGTCTATCACTAGGTGGAAAGCTTTTCTTGCCCCCTGAGGCATCCCAAAGGCTTTTCTTTGTCACTTACATTGAGGACATAAGCTTTCAATTGAATGTTAGCTAAAGTAGTACAAGCAGCATTATACTACTAGCTAAAGGTGCAACTACAAACAGGGCCTCCAAGAGCCCTGCCGGGCCCCGGTGCAGATGTTGCTGCCGGGCCCCCCAGCGCGACATGTCGCATGATATCTCACAAATCACAAGCAAGATTTGCGGTGCGCGTTAATCCACAAGGCCAATGCATACATGGTGTTCCGCACAGTGTTTCTATTTTAAAACCAGACCTGTTTAAAAAATAATACAAAGTATACATTAGGTTAAAGTATAAACACTCCACCATTTCACAAAGAATGCAGTATTGTACTGGTGTTTATGACTTTAAATTCACAGATACACACTAGTTATACACAAAGATAAAAGGCTGTGGCTATAGTTACACTATGTAGCGTAAATATAGCCTCAATAGTGTTGTCAGATAAGGAATTCTGCCCAAATTTGAGGAAAAGTTTATAGCTGTTGAAAACAAAAACTTGTACGGTATCATATTTTGGAAATTTTTTTAGTCCTGGGCAAAGATCAAAACCCTAACCTTATTCCTAACTCTAACCCTTACCTTAACCCTTCCTAACTTTAATCCTAACTCTGGCAACACCTGATTGTAACCATGGCAAAAAGTGGGTAAAAATATCCACTATGAAGATAAAAATGGCAACACTATCCGGCATGGCTGACATATGTAGCATTGCATATGTGTGCATACAGCTTTACATTAACATACCGAACAATATCATTTCTGACCTTAAAATCAGCAGAGACTAGGAGACCAAACTTGGATGAATGCATTGCTATTGTTCATGACATTAAGAAATATATATATGATATATACCAACTTCATTTCAGGATCAATAGGCTGCTTCTTATTTTTACTCCTTTAGTTTTCTTTGCTTGTTTGAGTGAAACTGCTTCAAGCAGGATTGAGGGTCACTTTCTCTTCATTTCTACAGCAAGAAGTCAGTAGAAAACAAAGTTGAATATATTTCTATTTTCAAGTCCTATCAATGTAAATGTACCTACATCTATCACTATACTATGTATCAATACCTTTACAAATACCTTGCATAACTACAGAATGGCTGTTTTGAGTCAATATTGACACTGTTCCTGAAATTCAAGAGTAAGTTTGGATTGGCCTGGCTGGAGAAGACTGCTAAGAAATACTTAGTGAAAACAAATGAAAAGGAAAACTTAAGATATATAAAAAAATATTTGTTTATATACTAAGCATATTTTTCAAAATCAACACCTTTCTGCAGTGCTGGAAAAAGTAAGTTGCATTGCAATTAGGACACTTCTGATTCTGTCTAGAGTTAAAAAAAACTGTACTTCAACAGAAGTAAAGATCTATGATTTTTTACACAAAAAATCACACTTTCACTAATCTTTTAACTTTTTTTCGATTTTTGTTAGACTGCTATGACATTTGGCCTTGCTACAAGGACAAAATTATTTTCCAGCACTGCCTCCACGAAACTTGCTTGCATTCCAATATAGCAAAATCATTCAAGTCCTAAAAACCCAAAAATACTGTATTATACTGTTTCAGGCTATATTAGAGAAGTTCCATGATTTCAGTATATATATAATTAGCATCCAAAAAAAAACACTTGAGCATTTTTGTACTGAAAAAGTGACAGTAAAGACTTCTTGCTAAGCAATTCTAACAATATTTCAATACCGGTATTTTTTACTATTTTCTGAACTCTTAAAATATCACACTAAACAAGATTATCTACAACTAAAATTGTACCAGTTCAACATGATTACACATAACTGTCAGTCTGTCACTGCTTGCTTGTGTCATAAATGGACAAGATGTCAGAAAAATGCATGGAATACCTTTTCTGTGTAATGACTGTAACCTAACCTGATCAATCAATTGCTTATTAAAACATACCGTACACACCCAAATATTCACATTAAAACAGCACTGAACTTAAAACACTAACACTGAAATTAAAACATTGAAATAAACTGAAGTATTCATTCACATTTTTTGGAGTTTTTAAAAAAAGAGTGCCTATGATGGGCCCAATCGAAATACGACACTAACATAAAAAATAATATTTCATGCAAAATCGACCTTGGCACGCAAATTTAAACATTTTTTCAGGCCCCCCTGAAAGTAAAAAATTGAAAATTCTGTAGTCATAAAAAAGAGCATACCCATGAGGGGTCCAATCAAAATACGAAACTAATATAATATGAAGTAAAAAACAATATTTTATGCAAAATCGACCTGAGCACGCAAATTTAAACATTTTGTCGGGCCCCTTGAACTCAACAAATTGAAAATTTTGTAGTTTTGAAAAAGGGCATACCCATGAGAGGGCCCAATCGAAATATGAAACTACCGGTAATATAAAAAACAATATTTTATGCAGAATTGACCTGAGCATGCAAATTTAAACATTTCGTCGGGCCCTTTCAACTAAAAAATTAAAAATTCTGTCGTTTTGAAAAAGGGCATACCTATGAGGGGAGCCCAATTGAAATATGAAACTGCCGTTAATATAAAAAACAATATTTTATGGAAAATCGACCTGAGCATGCAAATTTAAACATTTTGTCAGGCCCTTTCAACTAAAAAATTGAAAATTCTGTCGTTTTGAAAAAGGGCATACCTATGAGGGGAGCCCAATTGAAATATGAAACTACCGTTAATATAAAAAACAATATTTTATGCAAAATCGACCTGAGCACGCGAATTTAAACATTTTGTCGGGCCCTTTGAATTCAAAAAATTGAAAATTCTGTAGTTTTGAAAAAGGGCATACCCATGAGGGGGCCCAATCGAAACACGAAACTAATATAAAAAACAATATTTTATGCAAAATCGAGCTGAGCACGCAAATTTAAACATTTTGGCGGGCCCCATGAACTCGAAAAATTGAAAATTTTGTAGTTTTGAAAAAGGGCATCTATAGGCTACCCATGAGGGGGCCCAATCGAAATACAAAACTAAGATAAAAAACAACATTTTATGCAAAATCGACCTGAGCACGCAAATTTAAACATTTTGTCGGGCCCCTTGAACCCAAAAAATTGAAAATTTTGTAGTTTTAAAAAAGAGCATACACAAGAGGGGGCCCAATCGACATAAGGAACTAATATAAAAAACAATATTTTATGCAAAATCGTTGAAATCAATTTTAACGCGTGAATTTAGACATTTTGTCGGGACCCCTTGAACTCACCGGGCCCCGGTGCAATGCACCGGTTGTCCCCCCCTCTTGTGGGCCCTGACTACAAAGGATAACAACTCAGCAAAATGAAACCGGCAACGCATTTCAGTATTGCCATGCAAATTACAGCTTTGATTTCAATAAATTGTTACGTCACAAAGGCTTGAAACCGCAATGTTTTGCTAGGGCAGGGGTGTGCAACCTTTATTACAGGAGGGCCAGATATAAATAACTGGGTGAAGCCGCGGGCCACACGTTTACTTAACATGATTTCTAGGCTAGTAGTTGCAGGCACAAAAAAGTAGTTTTTTTGTTATTCATGTTATTCTTATGGCGTTATTAGGGGCTATCTTCAATCAGAAATAATAAGTTAAGACACATAAATTTCTGAAGAAAACTGCTATTCTAATTTATTGTGACACCGTCTTTAAACGAGTTCAGTGAGAAATTTGCAGTTGGCTTCTTTTCCCAACGGCATTTTTCCAAATTTAGTTTAATGGAAGTGCTCGCAATTCGAAGTCCATTTTCCAAGTGTTTGTCTGTCAGAACCGATCGATAGGGTGACGTCATGACGCCCATTTTAGAAAAAAATGTTTGCACAAATACGTTGAGCCCAAAAGAGCCATTTTTGAAACCATGGATTTTTTCAAATGTGGAAAGTCATCCTAGTTGAGATGTTTTCGATGAAAATCGCCAAGATTCATTTCTAAATACTTTGCTTTCAAATCCTTTTTTTCTTGAAGATCAATAAGTTCAAGTTATATCTGCTGGTGCTTTGTCAATGTCTGTGTTGAATGGCAAAGAGAATATACCAAACAAATGTTCATGAGATTTGAAGTCCTTGAAATGAGCCAAAAATTCATACAATGTTTTCAAGTTGGTCTGCAAATTCAGTTTTCTTCTCAGGATGCATTTCATAATCTCTCAAAGTTAGAAAGTGAAAAATATTTCCTGTCTGTACGTGAGCTTTTCAAAGTCGTAAATTGTTC
This sequence comes from Aplidium turbinatum, assembly GCF_918807975.1. Taxonomy (NCBI): domain Eukaryota; kingdom Metazoa; phylum Chordata; class Ascidiacea; order Aplousobranchia; family Polyclinidae; genus Aplidium; species Aplidium turbinatum. Next base: position 25,308,617 of record NC_137475.1, on the reverse strand, counting down.
ATAATGCCTTTTATGTGACCATACATTTTTACTAAACAAAAACAAATAATTAAATACAATGGATTAGCGGTGGCCGGTAGAAGATTTCTAAAGTGGTTAACAGAAGGTGTGAAATCTACAATAATCCGCTCCACAACAAATTGTTCCCACGTACCAGACTAAACTAAATTGTTACGCGGGCCGGACACAATTCAGAATTGGCACATCTTCGCGGGCCGCACAATTTTTCTTCGTGGGCCGCATTTGGCCCGCGGGCCGCACGTTGCACACCCCTGTGCTAGGGCATATGAAATCACCAAAATATTTCCGAAAACAAATAAAAAGAACTTCAAAGAACTTACGCAGTGTAGAGAAAATATCTTACACAATAGATGCAGTAGGTGCACAATATCATATTTCGTCACAGACTTCTTTGAAACAGTTTTGCTTTACGATTTAGACGCAAAAATGGGCAAAAATGACCAAAATTCTGTAATTTGACCTTAAAATATGATATTTTGACCTTGAAAATGACCTCAGGTATTGTTGAAAGTAACACTATTGAACTCGCCATCCTCAAAAACCCTAATATAGAATCCAAGATTGTGTTTCTAGCTTCTCTAGAAGTCATATAAGCCAGGACTCAAGTTAATCATTCGGACTCAAGTTACAAACCCCGAGCATGGGAGGTTCCAGTCCTTTACTTAAGGAGTCCATGGATGCAACACAATGACTATCTTGTACATCGATAGATCCACATTATTCAATCTAATGTTTGCAATATTGTAAATGTAAACGGACAACGTGCTCATTACTTGTTCAATGCAGAAGAAGTTTGTGCTGTTGAGCACAAACTTGCCAATGCATAACAGATCTTTTAGCATTGAACGTAGTAAACTGGCATCACTTACCGTAATGACAAAGAGCTTGACAAGCCAATAAATAGAATGGCAGACAAGACGAGTGGATGATGATAGTTGGGAAGTGATGAGGTGGCCGAGTGTGTCTCGTGCACACCAATCTTCCAGAAACACTGTGTAGTGGGCACACAACTTTCTGTCGGCCCTGTAATCAATGGGTCGTTAATCGAAACATATGCAAACAGGCAATATTTGCAAGCTCAACTCGTCGTATTGCTGACGCCATTCGTGAATATAAAACAAATTACTGAACCAACCATCAGTCTACCAAATGAACTCAGCATGCAGGCTTAACATAAACAACTGCTCTACCACTCTCACAACACAACGCGGAACTTGAACCATCCCACACAAAATATATCCAACCAATCTCTCATCAGTTGCTATCTTATTTTAAGGCATGTAGTATAATTTTTATGATGGCAACATCACGTGTTGATGAAAAATCCATTCTATGGGAAACCAATGCAAACCTCGCTTAATACAAATATGATCCCTGGACTGAACCAAAACAGTATATTTGTGACAAAGAATATATTAAGCAAACCATTAGCTGACGCCTGCAACAACTTTCCATAAAGTTCTCGGATCATTATTGTGAAACTTTGTCACACACTAGTGAAGAAAATTGGATGACATTTTGATTTTTGTATTTGATGTATCTGTAGGGGTGCAACCACCCAAGTACCCTTACATGTTGAATAAGGGTGTATGCCATGACAACAGGAACGACAAAATACATTCATTTTAAGCATTAGAAAAACGAATCAGCATATATTTACTTTTAGGGTTCGGTACACAAAGCATATCTTACAATGTCGAAGGTTTGTGATTCAAAGGTGTATTCTGTTTGATTCAATTTAATTGGTAATTTAGCTTTGTGAGTGAATTTAATGCGATGTATGCAATGCATTGAAAAGGGACCGTCCAATTCAGTTTAAAAGTGAAGTTTACACGAAGCTTTGCGTAGTAACGTGACAAAAATATTGCAGTGTGAATATGAGTTGAAAAATAAATATTTTTTCAAAAATGATGATTTTTGGAGCAAGAAGCAGCTTTTGCCACTTGATCCATTACTGTGGCATCAAATCATTGCGCAGATTATCATACAGGCATTACAGGGTGAACAGAAAGTCCTTGGACTTTTTTCATTTTATGATTAAACACATTGAATGTCACTTAGGTGCCTTTTCATATGCTAAATATCTTCATAAACTCTCTAAAATTTAGATCTAATTGTAAGCATTAACTGTAAGGTCTAAAATAAGCCAAAGAAAAGACATCATTCAGCCCCATCACGCGGGAAAACCAACTCTGAGATCTTTAAGATCTTAAAAGTCGCCAAATCCACCGTTTACCATGTTGTAAATAAATTTAAGGAACTTGGTATAACTGAAGATCGTCCTAGGAGAGGAAGACCTCGCACTGCTCGAACAAAGCAAGTGGTTAAGGCTGTTTGAGAGAAGGTGAGGAGAAACCCAAACAAATCCATCCACCAAATGGCCAAAGACAAGTATGTGAGCAACACTTCAATGAGAACCATTATGGAAAAGAATCTTCAGTTATCTCCATACAAGATGAGAAAACGGCAATTCCTTACACCTCTTTAAAAGCAAAAAAAAACTTGAAAAATAACAGATTCTTCTAAGAGAACCGGAGACAGGCATGACAGGGCAAGAAAAACTCTTCACAAATCACAATTGAAGTTCAGTTCAATAATCAGAATGATAAATTTTAAGCAAAGTCTTCAGCAGATTTTAAAAATAATGTGAGAACAGTTTACCGCCGTCAAAAACTGTCTTTTGTCATAGTGTGGGCCACCATCTTCAAAACTTGGAAGTCTCCTCTGACTTTCGTGGAACAAGGGGTTAAAATCAATTCAGATCGCTACATCAACGATATTTTGGTTTCAGCTCTTGAAGAGATAAAGAAACACTACAAAGGTCAGCCCTTCACATTCCAACAAGATGGTGCATCATCCCACACCTCAAGAAAGACTCAAGACTGCTGCTCACGTCAACTTTCAAGATTCTGAAGCAAGGAAGTGTGGTCTCCCTCATTGCCTGATTTGAATCCTATGGACTTTTGTGTGTGGTTGTTGTTGGAGGCAAAGGTCTGTTCCGTTTCTCACCCAAGTGTTGATGTTCTGAAGCAATCACTCCTGCGGGAATGGGCCAAAATACCCCAGAATGAGCTACATGCCTCGATCGAAAACTTCCGACAAAGAATTGAGAGAGTTATCCAAGCAAAAGGCGACCACATTGAAAATAAATAAATAAATTTATTCCTAGTATTGTAAGCTCTCATTGTGATACCTTGTTGATAAACTGGTACAAGGACTTTCTGTTCACCCTGTATACCAGCAAGACAAGCAACCATTTGTATTGTAATTGTATTGAAATTGTAACTGTGTAATTGTAATACAAACGAACTTATTTTCACAGGAGTCAGTTCAATCATAAACAGCTAAAAATCGATTTCGATCTGATTATTATCTGATTTCAAAATTAATTTTCAGCTATTTATGATTGAACGGACTCGTGTAAAATAAATTTGCTTGTATCACAAGACATGTAACCGAATCGTTTATATCAAGCGTTGTTGTGTGTTTGACACCTGTCAGAAGATATTTCATTTTCTTGTAATTGTAATGTAATTGTACTTAAACTATGTAGTTGATCCAACTCTGATGGAAATCGTACCGAATAAACTTTTCAGTTAACGCCACAAAATTTTGTAGCCACTTTGATCAGCTATCATGCCGGAGCACAGAAGCTACAAGAAATGCTCAATGTATAGCCTTGCTTTGATCAAGTTCGCATATTTCACAAAAAAAAATTAATATATTGTGTCTGTCACTGGGCCTTGCGCTATTTCCATTTTTTGACTGCAGAATGCAGATAGCGGTTAATTCGCTGATTCTGCGCTTATGCAAACAAGACTGCCTTGTTGGTCGTTCTCATCTACGGCTAGGCCTTCTCAGGAATTAACATCGATAGAGAATTCCTTTAGAGGCTTTCCAAATGTCTTTGAAGCATTTTTTCTGACCGCCACTTATTGCTTACTATTAGTCACTTCTTCGTAAATCAGTTGTGTTTTCATTTGATAGTTTGGCATCATGTGGACCTTCCCATCTACATATGTTTCTTGCGTATGACGGTGAGAGTGCCGGCATCTTTGCTCAGCTAAGAACTTACGTGTCTGGAAATTTATCCCGCCATTGTATCTTAAAGGACTTTTTGTTTTGCTAGGCAACATGAAGTAAAAGTGAAAAGAAATGCTTGCAAATTTTGTACAATCAATAAACGCAGCTTCACTTGTGTTTGCTTTATTATACAGTAGTCCCCGCTTATTAAGCCCACTTCGGGAACAGACGATTTTGGGCTTATCAAGCGGGTGGACCTATTACGTGGGGGACGTTTCTCTGCCACACCTATACAAAGTATACATTCAGTAATTCCAGACCGGGCTAAATTGGTCTTAATAAGCGGGTGAGCCTATCAACGATGGGCTTAATAAACGGGCACTACTGTATTATGTAACCAGTAATTCAATTAAACATTTTTATTATTGGAAAAAAAATCTACGCAGAAAAAATTTTGATGACCCAACTTTAAATTGTGACCTATAGACTGGGCACCACTGGTCTATGTAATCAGTTCATAAATTAACAAACCTGACCATTACAACGCTGCATCGCAAGAAAGCTGCAATGTAGCGTTGTTTGCGGATAATTGAAAGTTCATCTTCTGATGATCTTCCGACACAAAGCTGCGGTAAAGATGGAAGGGATGATAAAGAACAGGAGGATGAGGACATCCTAAAAAGGAAAAATGAAGTGATCAATACCAATAAACATTCAATCCCGTTAGATGTGATATGCCGAGTTGCACTGGGCCCACAGATTAATCCAGGTATCAATTTTATAAATCTTTACATAAAAAGCTTTATTAAAATTTCGTTTTGTTTTTATGCCGCCAACATGTCAGGGACAAGCATCAAATCCCATGTGAAAAATATCAAAACAATAACAGAAAAGATGAAAAGCCTTCTGAAGCTTAAAGCCTATCTGAAGAATTATTGTGTAGCAAGGTACCATATGTTAGGTCTTCTCAAACTTATTTTATTTTCCGACCTTATGTCAAAAAAAAACTGTTATGCAACTCTTAAATTGCTTACCATAAGGCCAGGCCTACTCTTAAGTGCTTCAGGATTCCAAACCTATAATATGCGGCCCCATTCTGGGTTAGAACCCATAATTTGAGAAGCCATGTCTTATGGGACAGTAGCTAGGACTCCACAAAAGAATCTTATAAAGCAAGCTCAATTTTGAAAGGAAGAGTCAATGAAGAAACTGTCTTTAGAGACAATGACTTACAAAGCATCTTGAAAATTCAACACTTGTGCTTGCAGGGGTTGCATGGTTGCAACAACATCCACCACCGCTCCTGGAACATTGAATAAATTGGCTCCTTTGCTGTGGAAGGTAGCAACCGCATCCAATGTACATGACACAATGCCAAAGAGATCCTCCTACAATCATGAAGTGAATGCCATTATTAACTGATACACTTGGAGAAAGCAACTTCATCTAGTTGATGCAGGGATATCTAAGTTGATGCTATGTAGAACTAAGATTCATAAACACCATTATTAGTAATGAATCAAATTTTTTAAAAGAGCGCAATTACCTGAATGCCTTTACTGTCAAGTGATGCCTGCACTGTTTGGTTTAGCAAGGTCGTCAGAAGTGGGTAGAAGCCTTTCACCTCTGCCAACTCCACATGCAGTGCCTTGTAAGAGTCTCCACACGGCTTGGAGAGATTTGTCAGCACAGAAGTAAGAAAGCTGACGACATGTTGAATCCAGATCATGGACTTAGAACAGCATGGGCGACCGATAAGTTGGATGCAGGTTTGAAAGCATTCCATTAAAACCGGGGTTGAATCCCTGAAAGTGACTTTAAAATGTGATTCTCTTAAACAGATTTTAACTGATGACAAATGAAAAAAGATGACCAACCTAAACCAATTAATGCCAATCCCGTAAGAGACACACACAGTCCACAACCTCCATGCTTCCAACTCACTGGCTCCCACATCGATTTCTGAAAGGGATTTGATAGAGCTTTGATAAAGACTAAACACTAAACAAAGTAAACAGTCCTGTTGCACCACAAGCATAGAATGCTAAGAAACAATACCGGGTTGAAGAACAGAATTATTTTCAACGCAGTGGCTATGGTTACCATATTATATTGTAGCCACAGCCTGGTGCTAGGAATCCATAGTCACTTGCGCATAAAGCTGCTTTTTCCTTTTACCAACTCTACAACAACGAAGAAAAGCTGGCTTTAATGGTCTCGTCACTCGTACGTTTATTAGCATGCGTAAACCACATGTTTAATGTAACTCATTGCTATTGTAGTATTTTTGTACGACTGTACGTGTTCAAAAATAAATGTTGTCTTCGCTAATGTTACTTGACTTTATATATATGTAAGTCATGGATTTATCCCATCAATCATATTCATAACGAATTGGTCTGGATTCTGAAAAAGCATTGTGATGAAAAGTTCATTGCGCACAATCCCATGACGTGTCAAATAGTATTCTCTCTACCTACCTTGACGCTCAAGGGAGCTGTATCCGGCCATAACTGAAATGATGGAAATTCTTATCTCTTTGTGATCATCAACAAGCCGTGCAGCAGCATGTCGACCAGACATGCAGATCGTACGAAGCAACCTCATGGCCTCAGCGGAGTGACGGTCAGAAGTGGCTGCTAGATCGGCATGATTATATTATGGGGGATACAATGATACAAAATGTTGACAAAAACATGTTATGACAAACCTTGTTTGCAACATTAATTAAGTAGTACATCAAAAAGACAATACCATTAAAACGCACAACTGTTGCCACTGGGCACAAATCGGTGGTTATGGTAAAGCAAAATACCTTTCGAATTGCCGGGGAATCCGTGTGGTAAGTATTGCGTCACAATGTGTTTGATTAACCGGGGGGTATCTAACACCCTCACAGCAACTGAAGTGGAATGTTGAGATATTCTAATAAGAATTCCCAAGCACTTGTGCACAACTGAAGCTTCCGGTTGGCATATTTCCAATATATAGCTGAAACAACAATACTCACGTTAGAAAGATTGCAATTGTAACTTAATTATAAATCGTCTAACAGAGTGGTTCCCAAGCAACGAAAATAGGAAACTAACAGGGAGCAGAAACCAATACACTGCGTGATAAAACAATAAACCCTAGCCCCAGAAGATGAAACAACGACGATCTATGCCAGGGTGGGCAAACTTTTTGTACTGAGGGCCACATTTGAAAAAATATTGCAGCCGGGGGGCCGCACACTCTCATTAGGTAGGCTATACAAAGTAGGAAAATTTACCCGGTGTGTAAATAAACGCATATTCATATTAAACCCAACTTTTGTATTTCACACTCAGTTACGTTTAACGCTACGCAATCATCATCACAAAAGTTAATGAGACTTGTGCAACTGTTCACAGTTTTTCACAATCTTCTGCAAATTGGGAGCAAGTTTGCTGGTAGATATCCTCATAACATCATGCAAGTTGGTGTCTGTCAGCAAAGACATGTTCTTAGACTTGCTTATTTTTAAACAAGAAAATGCTTGTTCGCATATGTATGTGGATCAAAACAGTGTCAAAAACTTAGCAGCAAAGTTTTTTAAGTTTGGAAACAAATCGTCAGACAATGACTTGTAAAAGTCAGGCAGTGAATCTGACTTAAACTTCTACTTCAAGTCATTATTTGCTTGCAAGTCCAGCAGTTCCAGCTGTAAATCCTCAGGAGCCGAATAAATTTCTGTAGTGAATGGAGAGCTGAGAATATTAAACTGCGGTTCCAGGTTCTTTAAGTCTTGGAACCTTCTGCCGAATTCAATAACCAAGGTATCCAACTGAACTTTATACTTTGCTGCAAGTTCACCAGAATTGTTTGCTTCTTTCAGCAAAGGAAAGTGACAAAACCTGTTGTTACCAGCTTGTCTGAGGAACAATGACAGCTTCATTTGGAATGATTTAACGTGGACGTACAATCGTACATCTCGTGTGCAAATAAACCATTGCCCTGAAGTTTTACATTCAATTCGTTCAACTTTTCCATGATATCAATGGCAAACCTAAAGTCCAACCTCCACTCTTCATCAACTATGTTGGTACAAACTGAAAGTAAAAAGAAAAAAAAACACACTCGTAAAGGGAATAATATTTTGTCATGTAACCTGTTCAAATAAAACAATAAGTGATGAGTAGGAGTTTCTGCAAGTGCCGGCGGGCAGCATAAAATGGTCTCGCGGGCCGTAGTTTGCCCATCCCTGATCTATGCGTATGAATAGCACACGTAGGAGGCCCATACAAATGTATTTCCCTTTCAATAGAATGTAATTACCGTATTCGTGATAATGTATCCATTCTGACGTATCCAAGCACAAGATCACGTGATATCAACTCAAAATCGGATTCTTCTTTTGTTTCTTTAGCAACAATGGTTGACTCAGGATGCAGAGATGAAAACTCGTACCCACGATGACTCAACAGTATTTCATCACGAAGTGATACCTAAATGCAGTAGGAGGTCACAGCCACACAGAGTTGATTTCGTCACAGGCACCAAAACGTAACATGATGGAAACTTTGAGAGGGTGACTTTCAAGTTGTGTGCTACACTAATTTCACAGGTGTGAAGCTGGATTTCTGAAAAACTTAAATCATTGGTTGCATTTTCATTCTTCGAAAATCTATGTAAAAAAAATGAACTACAAAATAATGCAACTAAATGAACAAGATATGACGATGACTGCATACAATTATCGCCACATTTGTGCACACAAGCCAAACACTATTTGCTTCACATTTTAAGATGAAGTATCCTAGCGGTTTAAGAATTTAAAAAAATTATATTTTGTTGCGAAAGCTTAAATTGCTTGAAATCCCAACCTGGATACTCATGGGCATGAGAAGAGAGAAAATCGCATCCACCGCTGCCTGGATGCCACTCTCCGAATGTTCATCCAGAGCCCATCTAAAAATGAATGCGACTCCTGCTCCCATTAGAGGAGGAAGTACCGACTCTGGCAATATGTGACAATAGTAGCCTTGCTTGTCCTAAAAAAGATGAGGCAAGCATGATTGTGAAAAGGAAGCATCTGACCTTGGCATGTGTGACTGAACTCAGTTTTTATGCAAACAAGCTGGTAGAAAAAGGGAAGTTTATTGCAAACTATTGTTTGACCATTATTTCAATTTGGAATTTGCTTCTATATCCAGTTATCCACCCCTCAACATAAAGAAAAGCAAAAACGTAAGTACAGCAAATGATTAAATAGCGAAGTCACAATTTTAAAAATGCAACAAGTTGAGCCCTCAACAATAAATGACAATGTAAAATTAAATTGTAAACCTGAGGTTGACCTTGTCAATAATTCTCGCAAGAAGTTTGAGGGCAAACACCCGCTGTTGAAGGAAGCTGCTCCGGGAAAGAGAAACCAATTCCTGCAGTTTGTAGCCGGCAAGATCTGGTTCATCGTCATGGTGATGGAGGCCAACATGTGAAAGAATTCTAGAACTTTCTTCCCAGGAAAGAAGGTTCCCTTCAAATCCAAACCTGCAAATCCGTTCATTGGAAATATTTAGCTATTTACAATATGCCAGCTCGGTAGTTAGCTTTTTAAGGCATAAACGTTGTTGCCTCCACACTTATACAAAATTCTACAAGTTCTATCTTGTGATGTATGCATCTGAACCTGGCAACTTCTATCAACTGCATATTTCTCATCTGATTTTTTTAATTTGAATTAATGTTCAGCAAAAGAGCAACCCAATGGGTATGTTAACATTTTCAAGATACATGCAGATAATGAAAGAAAGAAACCAGACGTATACCAATAAAAATAATCTAATGAAGTGAAATCAATGATGAAATATGATCTATCGATGATTGGTTCTAAGTATTCCGGTTTCTGTAACGTTCTCTATACCTTCCAGCAATGCAGTTTGATGACAGTGTAATGAATTTTAAGGAATGTTGCATTTCCTGAATTAGATTTATCATAGGTCATGAACCTGACCACAGCCACACACACAGCTTGCACAATGCACATACACCACTAGCCCGGAACCGGAGTTGAAAAAAATGGCCGGAGTTTGGCCGGGGGCCAAAACCGGAGGTCAAACCATCACCAATGACGTGTTTATAAAAAACATTACAGAAATCTATCAAAGCGCCTCTGAAGACGTATGTGCGCAACTGCGCATGTATGTAAACTATGTATACAATGTTACAAACACTAAAAGCCACAAAACCCTAGAAAATGTTTGCCTTCACCTTCAAGCATGTCATTGAGTGGCTTGCTGAGACAAATTTATGTGTTCTAGATGCAAATTGAACGTCGGTCAAGTGCCTCAACCTTCCAGGTATGCAGTTGAAGTTTATACAATAATCATAATCCTATCATTGACCCACCAGTGGGGTGCGACCCACTGGTGGGTCAATGATAGGCAGCAAAGCATTTCTAAATGTTGCAGTTTATGATCAGATCAAGAAACTGTTGCATTATTATTGCACACCAATTACACAACAATTAAACTTATTCGTCATGTCGTGACCCCCATACATGTTGGAAAGTGTAGACAGGCTACTGGGTAAATTAGAAATTTGTTAAATTCGGATAAACAGTAGCCTAGTAAAGATGCCTTTTTGTGTAGGCTACAGTAATTGTTAATCTTTTATCTAATGAGTTGCATTTTAAATATATATCATACTAGCTAAACCAGGGTTGTGCCTCTGCCATAAAACTTGAGAATATACTCACTGAACTTTCTGCAACAGCACTCTCAAGTTAAATACCAAGAAGTAAAAATACCAAGACCTTACTTCATTTTGGATCCATGCAAACAAACAATACCTTTCACTTTCACTATCAAAGTGCACCAACAAATTCTCTTGTCTGTAACTAAATTAAGGCCAGGAAATAGCCTGAAAACGGACACTCTAATCTTAATGCTTTATTGCGTGTGAGTTGGCCTATTTGTCAAGCCTTGATTAGATCTGATAATGTAATATCCAATATGCAAATTGCAAGCTCAAGTTTTGCATTACCATTAAATTGCATGAGGATAGCTTGTCTTTTTCTCATACATTAATTTATTTTTCATTTGTTTGGTCATAACATCTCATTATGGGTCACATAAAAATATGACAATAAAAGTGGGTGACAAAGTGAAGTGAAATAGCACTGTTCTAAGAGAAACTACCTTACCTGTTCGGCAACTCAACCTCTTTATTTCTGCTTGTATCATGAATCTCTTCCATCCATTTCATCTTCTCTGCTTCAACATTCTCCATGTTCATCCATGTGCCATCAACGCTTATATGTGAAGGATCTAAAAACAAAGTATATCCAACACCATTAATGTTGCAATTGTGTAATGGTAAAACACTAACACAAGATTGTAGGTTAAGCTGCATATCTTTTGCTGTAGCAAAGTTTATCAAATCTCATACTAGAAGTTGAGAAACTGCTACTCAGACTTTCTTTTGAAAACTGCTACACACTACCATCAAATGTTTGTTTTGTTAAATTATGCTGTTCTTCTACCACATAGCAGATGCATATCTTGTAAAAGAAAGCTCAAAGAAAATCTACTTTCTCATCCAATAAAGCAACAAACTCCGATGACCTGTAACACACATTTTATAGTTGTGACCTTTGCTTGTCTGGCAGCAAAAGAAAAAAAAAGAAAAGTGCAAACATCAGTAAAATGCCCATTGCCCCAAAAAAATTTAAACGACGCACCAGGGTATCGCAAGTCGCAACATACAGTATGAGCCCCTTCAAAAAATTTAAATAGACCAACAGACAGCAACCTCAAGCCAAACAAAAGAACCTCATAAAACAACGACACACTGACTCAACACCATTTATCATAGCACATGACTAATGTGATGACTGTGTTTCGAAATCTAGTGCAAACTGCTAACTTCCACCGTAAACTTGCAGCATTAGGCTGAAACAGGCCATTTGTAATTACATTTGTGAAGTACGGTAAGTTTATACTGTCAAGTGTCAACAGTAGTACCGTATTGGAATTGATATTAAATCAGCCCTCGAAATTAGCTTCCATCTACGACGGCAAAAACATTGCCGTCGCCAAATCAACAAACCTTGGGTTGCGGCGGCAATTGCCGTATGCTTTAATCAAAAGAAATTTTATGCGCTTCTTCTTCATCGTGTGTCACACGGCGGTAGCCCAGAGCATTACGCACGCTATTTTATACGCTGACAATGCTCTTGTGAACTGTAAAAAGTTTGCAATCTTATAAATACTGGCTTAATTGTTACGCAAAAGTTATTCTTTCATCAAATGCTTATTTTTGACCGGTGTCGTTGCGAATATAAAAAGTGGTACAAAATTGGATAAATGGTTCTTCGGCAGTAAAGAAAAGTAATGCTTCCGATCATATGGCATCGCGCGTTCATGAACGGGCAGTTTTCGTCTTCAAGTATTCCAGTGACGACATGACAACCTCATCCTCCGATGATTCCGATTCTGACTAGTTCTTTATCCAACAGACTTTGTGTTGCTCGCAGTATCCTAATTGTGCCGAAATTATGTTAGTGTACTGTATACGTAAATCGAGGCAATCTTCTCGCAGGAAGCTATTGATTTGTTATCGGTACCTGATTGAACAATTAACGTTATTTCATGATAATTTAACGTCGCTAGATGTCGAATTAATGTGAAACAAACGTAAATATCTTATTGGGCATTGTTGTTACGCGACAGATATAACTCGCCGGGAAAATTAAATCGATTTGTGCTGACTCGAACGTTGAATCAACCCAAAATTAACTTACTTCTCCCCCCTCTAATGAGTTATAACGTGAATCACCAAACAGCGTGCGTATCGCGTTGATCGCTACTTTTGGTATTATTACATCACAACAAATTTATGTATTTTTAAACAGTGCGGTCGTGATAGACTATTCGATTATTTTTTTCTCTTCTCGTTTTGCATGTTTTGGTACAATTTTTTTGGAATAAACGTTCACAGCAATTGCCAAGGCAATTTCAGCTTTTGCCGTTTGGCCTCATCAATGTTTTTGCGAAGTAAAAATATGCTAATTTTGAAGACTGTGTGAGTGTTCACAGCAAGTAAAATAGTCCGAGGTGAGGTCTTGGTGCGATGTTTCTGCTGATTAAACTCACGCTGCGAGTAAATCAAACAGGATGAAATTTTGAACAATTTTTGTCCGAATTAAATGCTCATTTTGCGACGGCATTTTTATTGCCGTAGCAGAATGGTCATTATGACGTTTGCGGCGGCATTTATCACGGCAATTGCCGTGTGCCGCCGCTAATTTCGAGGACTGTTAAATTACAAAATATTTCCTGCAAGATTATCCGGAATGGCCTGTTTCAGAGAATCCGATTCGGAGAAATCCCGATTCGCAGACAACCTTTTTCAGAGAAAGCCCATTTCGGAGATTTTTTGAAAATCTAATGACGCCTTCTGTTTATTTAGAGAATTTTGTATTTTATTCCATTATTATTTTATTTCTACCGTTTCTTTTGCATTCCGACAAAGAAAAATACAGTAGAACTTGGATAACTCGTCTTCGAAAAACTCGTCAGTTTGCCCAAGTCGTCAATGATTGCCAGGTCCCAGCAGAAAGCCCATCTTTTGTACACAATCAAGTTCGGTTAAGTGGTCATCGCATAATTCGTCAATTCGATTATGTTGTCACTGTTTTTCTTCCCCTGGGACATAAAATTCGTCTAAGTTGTCATTCACCTAAATGCTGACGTGGCATTTACAGACTCTTTCGAGAAGAAATTACTGCGCTAAGACGTGTGCACGCACACACTCTATCGGGCTAGACGCACATGCGTGGAGTATGTTGGTTAGAGTGCATCAGTTGCCCCTTTATTTTTGAAAAATTGGAAATTCAACTCGGCCCTTAGTAGTTTTATTCCCATTCACCAAAAAACGTCATGGCCAAAATTTTATTGAATTTCAACTTCATTAAAGGGGTCAACAGTGAACTCAAAATTTTGGAAAATTAATGCACCCGTTATCACAGTATGTACAGCAAGGTAAGGAAAGAGTGGAATAAATACACAGTTACACTGTAACTTCCATATTATGGTTATGTATCATAGCAGCTTCTCAGGCTGTTTAAATCGTAAATCAGTGTGTACATAAAACAAAATATAAAAGGTGGAAATGTTGAAGTGATGTCATTAAAATTAGAGAATTGGACATCAGTGAAGCACTTGACTACTGACTATGCTCCAGGCATGTGAACGCATTACATAGACCAAATTAAGTTTTAGTAAAGTCATTAACTAAGCTCAGACATGCACTTATTTCAAAGCAAACTTAAAAGTTCACACCAACGTAGTTATATACCAAATTCATCATTTTTACAATGATTCAACATTGTCGAACGTTGAATTTGTGCAACTATGGTCACTTCTCTCAACTGAATCGATGTAAAATTTAAGACTGTCTTAAATAAAAGTTAATTTACGTTGCTGTTATCTATCTTCAAGCTTCTATCTTCTATCTAGCTAGCTTCGAGAAACCATTAAGCAAGCATAACTCTAATAACTAAACAGCAAACGAATCAAATTATCAAACAACGGTTATTTCAAATGCATATTATACAACGACTAGTTTGTTGATTGTTCAAAGACAATAAAACATGGTGACGTACAATGGGCCAGATTGCAGGGAAACTCCACAACGTTACCGACGGATATTCACAAAATAGCTTTAAACATCAAACTTTGAATTGGATGTTGACCCCCTCAACCAACTCCGATTGACAAAATATTTTACATCCTGTGTTTTTTCATTATTTGGAACAATATTTCCAAGGGCTGATCAAAAATTCCAACATCGGGGCAACTGATGCACTCTAATGTTGGTCTGGTCGATTGCGGGTGTGCGCGCACGTGCTCTGTTGCCGATAAGAGAAGCGCTGCAGCACGTGCGTGGCTCAAGAGGAAGAAGAGCCTGTGCCACCTCCATCTACAAAAGAAGCTTTGCAGATGGTTGGAAAGCTCCAACACTATATGTTATGCTAAGAAGACAGTGGTGAATTCGCAAGCTCACTATCAAAAATGCATGACTACTTGGTTGACAAGACACTTGCAAGCAAAACGCAGTCAAAAATATCTGTGTTCTTCAGTTAAGCTGTTAAGTGCGTTATTACTGTACTGTACTTTATTGTGTACCGTAATTAAATTCTTTTCTCGATTTCCTCTTTGTCTCACTTTACCACTATCACACTTAATTAGGACGCGGAGCACCATGAAATTAATGCGACGCAAAACAATGGCAAAATTTAGCTGTTTGCATTGGTCGTCAGTTCGCGTAAGTCGTCACTTTTTTGTTCCCCCTGGGGTGACGAGTTATTTAAGTTCTACTGTAAATTGAATTGAAATATATATATATTACATTAAAATGTTTGCTCACATAAACTTGACATGTATCCCTGCATCGCCGTCTGTATACAAACTTAGAATATATTCGAATCCTCAACTATTAGAAAATTTCAATACCTAGTTTAACAAGTTAATACAAAAACGCCGGAGATGATTCAATCGATGTCAAATAACAAAACAAACAAAAAATAACAGTTCATGCATCCATTTGGAAATTGTGGCTGATACCACATAGGAAGTCCCACATGGACTGAGGTGGAACATTGCAATGCCCATCAAAGCGAACAAGTTTCTTGACGCGGTCGTTAGCATCTCTATATTTTTTAAACTTACGTGGCGGACTATGGCCGGCTATCCCTGTATCGTATGCTATGAAAACACCTTCATCTTAATGTTAAGCAACAGAAAGCAGGATTGTTAAAACTAACTTTTAAATTGGGTGATCATTCATTTCTCTAATTGTAATTTAATTCTTTTCAATATACATATACCGCTGTGATTTTACAATTCTCCGATAAAGGCTGTCTCCGAATAAGAACTTCTCTGAATCGGATTCTCCCAATAGTAGCAGACCCAGATTATCTGTGGGTCGGAAACATTTAGAATCTTTTTTTTTTTTTTGAGTCTTCACCAAGTATTTGCGGAGCTCTGGCATAGAGGAGCAAAATTGATACCATGTTTGCACATGTTCAACTGCACAATGCTGTAAATGGGCAGTTTGAAACGCACGGGTAAAATGACCAATAAACACAATGGATATTGGATATGTACCTTGGTAACTGCTGTAGGCCATCACCATTCATCATCGTCTCAAGATATTAAAAACAGCCACCCCTCCTTGAACTGAAGAATGGTTTGCAAAAGAATTGCAACATTCTTCAATTTTGGGAAGTAACAGGACTATTCATGTCTTCCCCATCACGTTTGAATTCACTGACTGATAACTGTGCGTAGGACTTGCTTAAAAACTTCTGCAGGCCAAATGTATTTACCCCCTGACACCAATCATCACTTACCATGTTGCGGAGATGATCTTCTATCTTGGGGTTTGCTGATAAATTCTCTTTCAGCAGATGATTTATTGCCAGCAATTAATATGTCTATAAATGTAAAAGACAATTTAACTGGCTTAAAAATTTAGTAATTCCTAAGAAAAGTGTTGTATTCAGTTATAAAAACATTCAAAATTATGAACAGTTAATGTTGTACGAATTCCAGAAAATTGTCTAAGTAAACTGTGTTACAGCCAACACAATCTTTTACAATCTAAAAATAAGGAATTATGAGAGCCTGTTTTAAAAGTAAGTTCATGATTCGTTGAAATGTTTGTTCCAAACAAATTAAAATGGTAAAACTCACAATATTATTTTGATACCTTCTAGAATCTAGGTATAAGAAAATGCGAAATGGCCCATTTAGGCGAGTCCGTCTCGGCGAGTTCCCTATTTGGCGAGAGCCTGTTTCGGCGAGTTCCCTATTCAGCAATTTTTTGAAATTTTTGGGTACCGTAGCCTAATTATCACTGCCGTTTTTACATCGTTTAACATCGTTACTGCCGTTTTAACGTCGCTAAACGTTAAAATCGTGCAGAAAAAATAAAAATAAAATGTTTGAACTATTAAATTAAAACTCGTCATGTGTCATTCGTCATGTTTATGTCTGTAAGTTAGTACTTTTGAATAGTTAAAATGATTATTTTGGATCAACAAATGTGTTGTGACCTACAGTTTGGATTGAAAGGAAATTATCGGGTACTGTAGCCTAGTTATCCCGACCAGCAAAAATTGCCGTTTTTACATCGTTTTAACGTCGCTAAACGTTTAAATCGTGTAGAAAATGCACAGCCACCAAACCAAGAAAAGAAAGCAAAAAAAAGAAAACTTTTATTTTGTCTATTGTAAAATAGACCTACAATTAACACTTGCAAGAACAACCAGGGCGATTTAACACAAAAGAAATTCAAAAAGTGACAAGTTTCCCGAAGTTTTTACTTTGAGAGTCTCGCATTCAAAAATTTGGCTATGATGTCATAAAAGACCCAGAAAAACAAATATTGAAGGAAACTGGCTCAGTGTGACCATGCGGATTCAGAAAAAAGTAAATAACAATAGAGATATAATTAAATGTAATAAAATACAAACATACTACTTCTGTTCAAATAAACTTTGTTCAATCAATTTCACTTTCCAAAAGTTTTACAAAAGTTACAAGTGAAATGTCACAATCAATGTGCGAGGTCTCGCGACGGACTGCTTTGTATCTTGACCGAACGTGCTGTTTTGATTGTGGAATTCTTATGTGATATGTTATTATCGGTTATTGTCCTGTAGTAACCTCTGATTGAGAAATCTTTATTATGTGACGTATTTCCAGATCATTCTACTGCTACGTGCAAATCTGGAAGCTTCTTTAACTTGCTTGTTTACGTGTAGTGCAACTTGACAGAACAATGAGTTCTTATGATGTAACATTACGTAGCGTAACCTTCTCGAAGTTACTAGACCAAACAACCTGCTATAAATAGTGGTGTAATTTGCATTATGATTATTATGAGTTGTGGATTGTTGTTGTTGTGGTAGTGGGTAATAGATGCAGAGATTATTGTTCATTGAGAGTTAAAGTAATTGAATACAAGTAGATGAGAGTTAGTGCTGATATGAATTGTGATCGAAATTAGAGTTACAGAATAAGAAGCTGTGTTGAGCGGAATGGCCCGATTCGGTGAGTCCGATTCGGTGAGTCCGATTCGGTGAGAGCCTTTTTCGGTGAGAGCCTTTTTCGGTGAGAGCCCTATTCGGTGAGATTTTTTTTTAAAATTATTGCGCGCCGTAGCCTAATTATCATTGCCGTTATAAGGTTAGGGCAGTAGTTCTCAAACTGTGCGTCGCGACGCCCTGGTGCGTCGTTTCACTTTTCCAAAGGTGTCGCAGAATAGTTCCGTTACGTGGCTGAACTCAGTTTATCTTATTAAAATGAGGTTAACCCTTTGAGCACCACTGGGACACATGTGTTCCATGCACTTAGCCTATTACACCGCAATTAACTAAAAAAATTGCCACTGCTGATACCCTAACGTAGTATTGGATGGATAGTCTATCCTTCAAACTAAATAAAAAAAAATGGAAACTCTGAATCATTTTTCTTGGTGTTATTTCTGTTTGAAAACAGTGAAGAGTTGAGGTTGCAAGTGTATTTTTTTCCTTCAAATTTGCGAAGCACATTTGGCCAACATATTTGTCCAAGCTCGAGTCGAAATTTGCAAAATACTTCCCGGAAAATTTATCAAACTACGAATGGAGATGTGATCCTTTTGTAGTAGAAAATCCGAAAATTTTTGGATTCAATGAATGACGATTAGGTGAAACAAAGCACTGCGAATTATTATCCCAGTCGCCACGTCGTATTTATGTCAAGCAGGATTTTCTGCCTTGGCGGTGATAAAACCAAATATCGATCACGAATAAACGGCGAAACAGAAATGCGAATGGCAATTTCAAAAATTCTCCCAAGATTCAATGAACTTTGCGAAAACAAACAAGTCCACACGTCACATTAAATAATATACATTGCTTTTTGTTGTTGTATCAATAAACAAAACTTTAATCATAAATTTCTTTATTTACGTACGTTTATTTGCTGGTGCGTCGCAAGTCCAGAAAACTTTTCCAGAGGCGTCGCAACAAAAAAAGTTTGAGAACCACTGGGTTAGGGGATAGGGGATAGAGGTTAGGGGGTTGGGGGTTTTTGGGGTTAGGGGGTTGAGGGTTTTTGGGGTTGGGGGTTTTTGGGGTTAGGGGGTTGGGGATTTTTGGGGTTGGGGGTTTTTGAGGTTGGGGGTTGGGGGTTTTTGGGGTTGGGGTTTTTGGGGTTTGGGGGTTTTTGGGGGTTTTTGGGGGTTGGGGGGTTAGGGGTTTTTGGGGTTGGGGGTTTTTGGGGTTGGGGTTTTTTGGGGTTTGGGGTTTTTTGGGGGTTAAGGGATAGGGGGTTTTTGGGATTAGGGGGTTGGGGGTTTTTGGGGTTGGGGGTTTTTGGGGTTGGGGTTTGGGGGTTTTTGGGGGTTGGAGTTTTGGGGTTGGGGGTTTTTGGGGTTGGGGTTTTTTGGGTTTGGGGGTTTTTGGAGGTTGGGGTTTGCGGTTTTGGGGTTTGGGGGTTTTTGGGGGTTTGGGTTAGGGGTTTTTGGGTTAGGGGGTTAGGGGTTTTAATTAGGCTACGGTACCCGATAATTTTCAAACAAAAATTCAAAAAAAAACACAAAAATCCCCAACCCCAAAAACCCCCAACCCATATCCCCTAACCTCTATCCCCTAACCCCTATCCCTAACCCTATAACGGCAATGATAATTAGGCTACGGCGCGCAATAATTAAAAAAAAAAACTCACCGAATAGGGCTCTCACCGAAAAAGGCTCTCACCGAAAAAGGCTCTCACCGAATCGGACTCACCGAATCGGACTCACCGAATAGTAGCAGACCCGTGTTGAGAAGCCCTTTTCTAAAGTCCTTCAAGAATTTTCATTATCATTTCACCAGTAGAAGTATTCGACATTTAATTGACTGCCTTTCGGTAATATCCCATTAAACTGACGTCATTAAACCTTTCCAAGTCTCTTTCCTGGTAAGAGGTAGAAAGAAATTGTGACATTCTGGGGGCTCGTCCGGGATAATAATAACCGAAAGAACAATATATCAACAACAAGCTGTCAAAATGACGGATACCGTCGAAAATGAGATGATAGTTGCAACAATTTGTACAAAACATTAAAGCTACAGAAGTAAAGTAGTTTTGATGATACGAATTTTAGTACAAAAAACAAAAGGGTCGGGCAGCACTACTTCTAAAAATATAGTTAGGCTAGATAATTTGATGACAAAAACAACTAATATATTCTAAGTTTGCATACAGACGGTGACGTGGGATTCAAAGAACCAAATTAGCCTAACAGTTTGCAGGCCTCGAAATTCGTTTTTGTTGGCGGCGGACAAACGTGTCCAGTCGGAGCAGCTATCTCGTGTCTGGTCTGAGCAGCTATCTCGTGTCCGGTCTGAGCAGACAAATTAAGTCTCACGGCGGACACACCAGTTTTCACGTCGATCGTCATACTTAATCACTTTATCTTGATATTTCTTCGCCATCTGAGAACTATAGCTATAAGGTTTAGAAGGCTTTAAATTTCAGCGAAGTCACTCTGAAAGGCTTTCATCAGACCAACGACGTGCGCTTGAAGAGTCAAAGCGCCGTGTAGCTGCTTAATACGCCGCATAACTGATTAACTTCTACCGAATGAGGTCGTGTGACTTCTTGCATCACAATGCTCTGGGCACGAGTCGGAAAACTTCTACACTAATGCTACTATTTTCTGTTGTGCAAAGTATCACTCAGAGGCTTTTTTAGGTTTATTTTTGCGTATCATGTGAGCAAAAGCGAATTTTCCTTGGGCTTTTTGTTACTGTAATACCAAAACTTAACAAATTTTGCTGCATCTTGCTGTAATAGTCTACTCGTATTTTCTAATTTTGTAACCAACATTTCCTTATCAATATTACTCGGAGAGCAAAGCCATACATTGTGACATAAGACTTGAACTAAGTTGCGCGTGATTAGTGTAGAAGTGCCGGTACTCCTATCGATTCTTAGCGAAGAAATTCACCTTTGTTACGATGATTCAATGTCATCAATCGTTGAAGCAACGTAAAATCAAACGTTTTTCTGCTTGAATGAAAGCTAAGGGATCCAGTATTCACATTTTCTAGATGCGCGCTAGAATGCGCGGGAAATTGCATTCTTGCAACAATTGTTCATGCTATGCAATGACGATTTGTATCGCTAGTTCTTGTGTTATTTCTGGCGGACAATTATGACCGATCTAGAGGGTACTTCCGGCAGACATCACACGCTGTGACGGCGGACATGTCCGGCTTGTCCGCTGTGAATTTTGAGGCCTGAGTTCGTATTTACATTGATTCAATGTCTGAATATTGAATAATATTCAATCGTTGGATTTGCAGAAGGCGTCGTTGGATTTTCAAAAAATTGCCGAATAGGGAACTCGCCGAATAGTAGCAGACCCAAGAAAATGATAGACATTAGTAGGCATCCTTCCATCTTTTCAGATGATGGTAGCACTATGGGTATGGCAGCTTCTCATGTGGCTTTGAAGTCCAATCCTGGCATGGCAGTCTCGTCCACAATTTGGACATATGAAATCAAAGGAGTTCTGAGGTTGCTGTCTCTCTTTTCTTCTTTGCTCTAGTTGCTTCCTCCGCCTCGACTGACCCTTTGCTAGATCCGCACTGACTTCGTAGCGCCATCTGTTGCGGTTTGCTGTGATCAGTTCCCAGCTGGCAGGGTCTATGTCAGTTAGCTTCAGGTCTCGTTTGCAAACGTCTCTGTAACGCAGTGCAGGTCGTCCTACTGGGCATTTCCCTGTGGCAAGTTCACTGTACAGAATGTCCTTTGGAATGCGCCCATCCTTCATTCTGGATACATGCCCCAACCAGCGCAGACGTCGCTGGCAGAGGAGAAGGTGCATGCTCAGGGAGCAAGAACGTTCCAGAACAGTGGTGTTGGGTATTCTGTCCTTTCAGGAAATACCAAGAATGCGCCTCCAGCAACGAAGGTGAAAACTTTCAAGGCGTTTTTTTTGTCTGGCATACGTGGTTCAGGACTCACTACCGTACAGCAGAGTACCGTATTTTACGGACCATAAGGCGCACTTTAAATTCTTTTTTTCCTCATAAATTGATCGTGCGCCTTATGGTCCGATGCGCCTTATGTATGGATCAAGTGCGGTAGTGCTTTATTGCCTACACTCAAAACCAGTACCGATATACTATTATATATGGTCCTGTGCGCCATATGGTCCGGTGCGCCTTATAGTCCGGTGCGCCTTATGTATGAACAAAAAACTAATCAAAGCAATTTATTGACAGTGCGCCTTATAGTCCGGTGCGCCTTATGGTCCGTAAAATACAGTACTAAGAACACACGCACGGTACACTTTGAATTTTGCGTTAAGTGTCAAAAGATTATTGTCCCACACTCTCGCCCCGAGTTGAGTCATCACTCCTGCAGCCCTGGCTATCCGTCTGTCGATTTCCTTATCTAAGGACAGGTTGCTGGTGACCGTTGAACCAAGGTAGGTGAAGTGGTCTGTCACTTCGAGCACTTCTGGTTCTATGGTGATAACAGGTGGCTTGGGGACATCTTGGCCCATGACTACTGTTTTCTTGATACTGATGGTCAGTGCGAATTCCCTACAGGCGTGTGCAAACTGGTTGAGCAACTGCTGCAGCTCGTGCTCGACGTGTGCTGACAGTGCTGCGTCGTCGGCAAACAACAGTTCTCTGATCAGCACTGTACGAACTTTTGTCTTGGTTTAGCACTGTACGAACTTTTGTCTCATTGCTCGTTGGATTTTAATAATAAAATAGGGAACTCGCCGAAAAAGGCTCTCGCCGAATAGGGAACTCACCGAATCGGGAACTCGCCGAATCGGACTCGCCGAATCGGACTCGCCGAATAGTAGCAGACCCAAAAAAATGATAGACATTAGACACCAATTAATTGAGTGCCAGAACAACTTTGTTCAAATTACAACAAAACCAATTCATGATGCAGCGACAATGCGACATCTCTCATTATAAAAATAAACAATCACGTCTAAATAAAAAGACTAACAGTTTGTTTCAAATCTCTTGTGACATGCTCTTCTTCAATCGACAGGCAGACCGAACAATTTTGACAGTTTCCCCACAGATCAAGGGTGCATTGCGAGAGAAAATTCAAATCAAAAGGATAGTGAAGCACGACACATGGAGCATCTGCTACAACTTTTTTTGTTCAATGTACCATAATCCGCTATTTTTCTGACAAAGGCATGTAATATGTGTGCTGCTGTACTGAAGACGCTTGAGTGAATTCTGCTTCATCTAGCTTTCTGCTTCCCAACTAGTGGGTCACACAGTAATTTCAGGCGGAATGGCTCGTTTCGGCGAATCCAATTCGGAGAAAACCGATTCGCAGAATTTGTAGGGAATATTTAGATAGACGGTTTTTGAGTTTACCTTTCCATACCCATGCAAAAGGTTTGGGCAATTAACCTAACCTATAACACTGGTCAACAAGAAATTTTGGCAAGACAAACTAATCATTTTCAAGTAATTCTGGTGCCCAAGTAAGTCATTCAATACTAACAAGCAGCCAATGTTGTGCTTCATCAAAATTAGTATTGTTTTTGGAAGCTTAAACTGTATAAGGTAGCTTTTTCAGTTGCTGTGTTTTGTTATTACCACGCCTGGCAAGAGCGACTGCAACAAGTATGAAAACTTTTTGCAGCAAAACCAGAGCAATATGCTACATGTGATTTAACCCTTTAACTACCAGTGCTAGACCAAGTAGCTCAAGACGAGGTTGATTGAACATCAAAACAAATTTTTGATTTATATGCGGATATTAGGTACCTTTTGATTCTGCATTTACACATTTACCTTTTGCTTCTGCAAAGTTGTCCACCAGCCACAAGCCCAATGCCTGGGCTAATAAAGCTAATTTACTACGTTTTAAGGAAGCGATTGCTAGATTCACCACTGTTATGTCGATCATGGTAATGATTTATGCGTAACAAGTATGGATGAGCAATTTGGAATTGGATCTTTGCATGCATGTCTTAAACCATTACGGCTTTGCCACCTTTTCCTTTTGTTGGTTATGGCACAGTGATTTTACTTCCACAATATCGTTTCTTCTGCATTTCGACAAAGAAAAATAAATATACACAGCGTACAACTGCAAAAAGTGTACGTGTTAATGAGGATGCATAATAATATGTTGTCGCAAACAAAACATTGACTTTATCTTGCGTTTGCTTCATTTTCTATGGCGGAAATATAGCAAATTGGATTCGATGTAGGCCTAACTAAGCTACTCTAGCAGGCCACTAAGCTCATTTATTTTTCCGGAGACCAAGTATGGCCTACCACAGCTGCTTCCGGTGACCAAATTCTTGCGCCCGGCAGCCAAAAACAAAAATCTGTTAAAAAATTGTGTTTAAAAAATGCATTAATTGATATCGTGTTTTTGCGTTCACTCAAAGAACAACACAAAAAAGGACAAACATATTTGCAGTTGTATTTAAGTGCACTGCTTCCCGCATAGGTGTAGAGCGAGTATTCAAGTTTTTATAGGTCTACAGCAATGCTCATACTTTGCTTCGTTGGAGTAAAAATATTGCAAATTAATGCAAGTGAAGAAAAAAAAAACGTTTCGAATACTAACGGAATGGAGAAATGTTGGCTTGTGGAAGCCGGCCTAACATGGCCTACCGGCACAGTAGTTTCGAAGGGCATTTAACGTTTGATAAGTATTTATTTTTTTCTTGCTGAGATTTTAGTTGAGAATTTTTCGCTGACACTTTACTTATTTACTGTTTGACCACTGCTTTTTTTGGCTGAGAGTTTATTTGATTAACTTCTATGATAGTCTATTTCTATATTTATTGTTAATCATGGAACGCCGTTTGATAACTGTTTTTCTTCTTCTTCAGTTAAGACTTTTTCGCTGACACTTCACTTAGTTAATCTCTATTATAAAGCTCAATTCCTTTGAATGAACAGATGAAGCTGTGGCATTTTAGAATTCTCTGAAAAAGGATTTCTCTGAACTGGGATTTCTCCGAATCGGCTTCTTCAAATAGTAGCAGACCGTAGTTTCAGGTGGGCAATACAGCATTTCTAAATTTTATAGTTTAATATCTTCTTCTTCTTCTTGCTTATGAGACAGCAATTCAGGTAACATCTCCCAATTGTTGCAACAAGATCAGTGTCTTCACATCAGGGTCTATGAGATTCACATGTTCTTCAGGTCGAAACACTGGACAGTGATTTATGATGTGCTGTGCTGTTGACAGTCACCACAAATACAGGCTGGTGAGTCACACAATCCCCAGGTAAACATATTGTGCTTGAAGCGACCAACGCCAGTACGGAGGCGATTCAGAGTTACCCATTCTTTTCTTGTCAGGTCTGATCCAGGTGGTACCGTAGTGTCTGGTGTGACTTGGAACTGGTTAGGCCTTGAGATGGTTTCCCAGCGGCCTCTCATGAAGCGCCACAATGTGTCGAGTTTAGTTTAATGTGTATAGTTTAATATGAAATCGAGAAACTGATTGTATTATTATTACGTAACCAATGAAACAAATATTTAACAACTAAAATTTTGCGTTAAGTGTCTGTTAACAATTTCTACATCTTGCAACAACCTTCCTAGATCTTGCAAAGTATAGGTAGGCTGTTAGGCAGACTAGAAACTTGATAAATTCGGATAAACAGTAGCAAAGATGCCATTTTGTGTAATTGATAACCTTATGTTCTTGAGTTGCGTTTTAAATAGGGTTGTGTCACTTTCTGTAGAACTTGGGAATAAACATATTAAACTGTCTCAACTCTCAATACAGCACTCTCAAGTTTAAATATCTAGAACAGAGGTTGTTCACTTCTTCAAGATGCAAAATTTTCACAGCAGACTCAAAAAAATATTTGTGGATTCAAATAAAGTGCACGTAAGTTACAAAAAGGACCATATTTCAACATTATTATAACTTTAACAGGAGTGAATTATTACTTACACAAAGCATACTGCGAGTCCTAGAGAGAACCTACCCTTGAAGTTGGGCTGACAATGTAAAACTAAAACGTGCATTTGTCTTCTCATTGAAATTGGTTAATGGTTAGCCTATAAATGATACTTGGTTTTAATCATGTAGATTAAGCAGAAAAGTTGGTTTTATACAGGTACATAGTTGGTACAAGCTCTGTTGTAGACTCGATCACAATGATCGAACAGCACTTACTGTATTTAACAAACAGTGAGCAAGCTTACCTCTTCTTTGCTTGATAAAAGCAACAGTTTTGGAGTCTAATCTTGCTTTTAACAGCTCTTGCTCTTTTATTATATCTTCTACGCTCATACCACTTAATTTATCCACATTTTCCTTGTGGACCTCATGCAGTAAATCTCTACCTCCAACACCACTGGCAGTCCTGAATTAAAAAATAACAATTTTATTATATTGAACTAAAATCTAAAAGAAATAATGTCTTAAACAAGGGGGGGGGGGATCAACTTTAGTCCTGATCTCAGAATACAACAGGATATTTACAACCGCCGATTCGAGTCTGACTGAAATCCGGCTATTTTTTTTCAACTCTGGCTCCAGGCCGCATGTGATAGTGGCTCTGGCCCGGAGGTGTGTGTGGTTATGGTCAAGTTCATGACCTTGGGTAAATCTAATCTTATGTAGAAAAATAATTACAAAACGTTTGTACATTTTTTGCATAAAATTGCTTCAATAAGGTATTTTTTAGGTATGTGTAGGAATTTTTTAATTTTATTCTTATTCACTCCCTTTGATGACAGTTAATTTTTAGAAGATGTAAATTTTTTTGATTCTAGGTTACTGTAATTATCGCAATAGCTGTTAACTTATAATTTAAAAGGATCAAATAACTAGCTAGACTCTTTATTATCAGATTAACTCAAAAATGGATTCCAATTGGCATGCTTGTAACTCTTCTTTTTGTGATCAAAAACTGAGGTTTAAGTATGAACGGCTTGAACGCTCAATTTGGAATATCTAGCGTTTCAACATAATCACAAACAAAACAACACAATCAATGTTCAAAAACCATTCGTACCATGGAATAATTATATATGAAATACATCAGAGCCGGAGCTATCTTTCTAACAACTGGTGTTTTGTAGTTTTTGGTGAGTGACTCGTTTATTGAACAAGTTTGCCAACTCCTGAACTATAAACTAAAGGGTGTTTCATTAAGACGGATCGATACAAACAGTAAATAAAACAATGTTAACTTGGATAAATTTTATTGACTTCTTTATGGAATTATGTTATTTGGCACATGACAATTATGTGTGAAAAATAAAAACAGTAAATAAAACAATGTTAACTTGGGTAAATTTTAATGATTTCTTTATGGAATTATGTTATTTGACACATGGCAATTATGTGTGAAAAATAATATTGCTCAAATGTTCGCCAAGGCTTCGGCGGCACACCTCCACTCAATGGTCAAAATTTTTAATGACATCTCTGCATAATTGCTCCTCGATCTCACCAATATGCCTTATTATCTCATCCTTCAGCTGTTCAATTGTTGTCGGCTTGTTGGCATAGACCTTACTCTTAAGGTAACCCCTAAGGAAGAAATCCAGAGGCGTCAAATCGCATGATCTTGCTAGCCAATTCACTTTGCTGTTTCGAGAGATGATGCGACCTGGGAATTTCTCATTCAATAAAGCCATTGTTGCATTGGCTGTGTGGCATGTGGCGCCGTCCTGTTGGAACCACAAGTTTTCGACATCCATAGCACTTTTTTCAATGAACAATTTTCCCAATTGCACTCTCGGTTGGTCGATTATGCTGACCAAAATAATCGCGAAGTGCGCGAAATGCATTTCTGTTTGAACGTCCATTTTCGTAGGGTCTGCTACTATTCGGCGAGTCCGATTCGGCGAGTCCGATTCGACTAGTTCGATTCGACGAGTGCCCTATTCGGCGAGAGCCCTTTTCGGCGAGTGCCCTATTCGGCGAGTTTTTGAAATTTTTGAAAGGAAATTATCGGGTACCGTAGCGTAATTATAATTGCCGTTTTTACATCGTTTTAACGTCGCTAAACGTTGAAATCGTGCAGAAAGGAATAAAAAGAAAATGTTTGAACTATTAAATTAAGATTCGTCATGTCAGTTCAGTTGTTTTTATTTCTGACCATCATATGAAAAACAATACACGTCAACATAGCAAAGGTAGAAGCGACAAAACGCGAACGTTAAAACGTGCTTGAATTCGTCATGTCAGTTCAGTTGTTTTTCTTTCTGATCATGATATCAAAAACAATACGTCAACATAGCAAAGGTGTAGAAAAAGGTAGAAGCGACAAAACGCGAACGTTAAAACGTGCTTGTGACCGAAGTAAGTTATTGAGTTGAAAGAAATTTGGCACGGTCGCAACACTTTCAGAAAAATTTAAGATATGAAGGAAAAATAAAACAAAGAAAATGTTACAAAAAAAAAAAATAGATCATGTTTATGTCTATAAGTATAAGTTAGTACTTTTGAATAGTTAAAATGATTAGTTTGGACCAACAAATGTGTGGCCTACAGCTTGGATTGAAAGGAAATTATCGGGTACCGTAGCCTAGTTATCCCGACCAGCAAAAATTGTTCCAAGAACACAGTTCATGTTTACATTGTAGTAACAGAATGAAAAGGCTAAACAAATGTGTGGCCTATCGTGTTAACGTCGCTAAACGTTGAAATCGTGTAGAAAAGGGAGCTTTTGCTGACTAGGATACTTTGAAACTGAGAAACATTCATAGAAGCCCTACGATTTGTTCCAAGAACCCATTTAGCATAACATTTCATTTGTACATTGATTCAACGTCTGAATACATTATCTTAAAAATGCAACGTATCGTAGGGTTTCTGTGAATGTTTCTCAGTTTCAACGTATCCTAGTCAGCAAAAGCACCCTTTTCTACACGATTTCAACGTTTAGCGACGTTAAAACGATAGGCCACACATTTGGTTAGCCTTTTCATTCTGTTACTACAATGTAAAAATGAACTGTTAGGCTAACTGGGTTCTTGGAACAAATTTTTGCTGGTCAGTATAACTAGGCTACAGTAGCCTACCCGATAATTTCCTTTCAATCTAAGCTGTAGGAGTGTAGGTCACACATTTGTTGATCCAAACTAATCATTTTAACCATAGGCGCCTAAGCCGTGGGGGCCAGGCCCCCACGCATATTTCCGCGTGGGAGCAACTTTTTATGCGGCATTGATACATAAAACAATAGATGAACTAGCGATCGGCAGCAGGAAAACATTTTTAAATACAAACCGCAACAGCTTCGCAGTAAATAATCACTAGAACGAGTAGCGATGCTACAATCCCACCCCAGACAAAAAAAATCTGTCATTTTTACGTTGATTTAACGTCTGCAGACGTTGAATCATGTAAAAATGACTGATTTTGCTGCCTGTGACATAGCAAAAATCTACCATTTTGCGTCGATTCAATGTCATCAGATGTTGAATGCACCCAAAAACAACATAATTTGCTACGTTGACGCAGCGTGCGTTTAGCTTAATGCGCTTGCAAACAGACTCGATGTCGCTTTCGAAAGTCGAAACCTCTGCAGAGAATTGTCGCGGCAGTGAATCGGTTGCTGTGAAAATGAACTTGAAGTCTCGGCCCGAGGTTACCACTAACCAACGTAACAAGGGCTGGTACAAACCGCACTGCCCACAGTCGCACACGCGGCATAATCAACACAACAACGGACTCGCGCAAACTGCATGGCGCACACACGTCCGTTGCCATAGAAACCCGATCAAAGGCGGGGAATATGCGCATCTTTTGTTTCATCTGCAACACGAAAACGGGCGTATTACAGCGAATTGGAACTTGAAAGCTGGTCAGCCATAAGTTGCGATATTGTAGTGAAAAGGGAGCAATGTCAAGTCGAAAACTTAATCAAACGTCTCTCTAACTATTTTTCAAGGGCTGTTTACGGATGTCAGCAACTTTTAAATTTATTAAAGGTGACGTGCTGTTGAATTGATGTAAACATGAATGATTTTGCTTTCAACAGGTATATTTTCAAGCGTATGATCAAGTTAGTATTTTCATTCCATTTACAGTATACCTTTTAGTAAACCTTTTCGTCTCTTGTTTCATGCTAATAAATCTAGTTCGTTGCTAAACTTTATGTTGCGCTTAGCTTAAAGAGTCGCAGTCCATCAACCGCTAGCCAACGCAGACGCATAGCATGTGTTTTGGTCGAGCTTTGTTTATAATAATTAACGGTAGGTCGAACGTAGCGATAACTCCGAGTGTGGCAATAAAAGCAATCCTAGTGTGACGACATAATTATGTCATCCATCTGCGTGACATTTCGCTGAATTTACGTTGCTGCTGATGAAACACGCTTTCGCCCCCACGGCCAAAAAAATAGTTAGACGCCTATGATTTTAACTATTCAAAAGTACTAACTTATAGACATAAACATTATTTTTTTTGTAACATTTTCTTTGTTTTATTTTTCCTTCATATCTTAAATTTTTTTGAAGGTGATGCAACCTTGCTAAATTTCTTTCAACTCAATAACTTACTTCGGTCACAAGCACGTTTTAACGTTCGCGTTTTGTCGCTTCTACCTTTTTCTACACCTTTGCTATGTTGACGTGTATTGTTTTTCATATGATGGTCAGAAATAAAAACAACTGAACTGACATGACGAATTTTAATTTAATAGTTCAAACATTTTATTTTTATTCCTTTCTGCACGATTTCAACGTTTAGCGACGTTAAAACGATGTAAAAACGGCAATTGCAATTAGGCTACGGTACCCGATAATTTCCTTTTAAAAATTTCAAAAACTCGCCGAATAGGGCACTCGCCGAAAAGGGCTCTCGCCGAATAGGGCACTCGCCGAATCGGACTAGTCGAATCGGACTCGCCGAATCGGACTCGCCGAAACGGGCCATTCCGATTTTCGTAATAGGCTTCAATAACTCTAACACGTTGTTCAATTGTTAATCTTGTCATGGGTGAAATTGTCAATAACTTAATTTGTTAAATCTGAAAAGAGGTTAAAAATTATTTAACGTTTAAGCCTAATTCACATTTAGCATCGTTCTAAGCCAGGCCTCGAAATTCATGGCGGATACGGCGGTCATGTCCGCTGTCACAGCATGTGATGTCCGCGAGAAGTACCATTTAGATCGGTCATATTTGTCCGCCGAGAAATAACACAGGAACTAGCGATACAAATCGTCATTGCATAGCTCGAACAATTGTTTCGAGAATATAATTTCCCGCGCATTCTAGCGCGCATCTACAAAATGTGAATACTGTATCGTATCCCTTAGTTTCCATTCAAGCAGGAAAACTTCCGATTTTTACGTTGCTTCAACGATTGATGACATTGAATCAGCGTAGCAAAGGTAAATTCTTCGCCAAGAATCGATGGGAGTACCAGTCCAGTAGCATACTTCTACACTGATCACACGCAACTTAGTTCAAGTCTTACGTCACAACGTCTAGCTTTGATCTCCGAGTACCGTAATACTGATAAGGCAAGGTTGGTTACAAAATTTGTTAAGCTTTGGTATTACAGTAAAAAAGAAAAGGCCCAAGGAAAATTCACTTTCGCTCACATGACACGCAAAAATGAACCTAAAGAAAAAAGCCCAGTGAAACTTTGCACAGCAGAAAATAGTAGCGTTAGTGTAGAAGTTTTCCGACTCGTGCCCAGAGCATTGTGACGTAAGAAGCCACACGACCTCGTTCGGTGCAAGTTCAGCTATGAGGTGTATTAAGCAGCTACACGTAGGGATGGGCAAAATAGAATATTTAGCTATTCTAGAATACTGAAACCGAATATAGAATACATATATCTATTCTAGAATAATTGACAGTTTTAACCATGGACACATTTTGATGATTTTTATGAGTTTACAAAAACAATGAACATCACAAAAAGTGCTTATTGCGTTGCAACAAATTTAGGCCTTCTAAATGTTCACCAGTTAAACGGGATCTCAACTAGGTGGCAGTTAAAGCTGCACTTGAAAAACATTTCTCTGAAAAAGCAGATGTGGTAGGTAAACAAAAATATTTTGAAACCAACTGATATAAACAAGAAAATTGTTTTTTGTTTGCTTTCCTCCAAACTAGGGCGTTTTCAACAGATGTAGTGGATGCTTTCAACAACGTGAGATAGGTATCTATTTCTGAAGGAGGGGAAGCCAGATTTGCTGATTCATCTTCACTACTGCATGTAGTATCTTCAATCCCACAGCTCAGCAAGTCGTCTATGTCACTGTACTGGCATAGTCAGTCTTCAAAATTAGCATATTTTTACTTCGGCAAAAACGCTGCCGAGGCCAAACGGCAAAAGTTGAAATTGCCTCGGCAATTGCTGTAAACGTTTATTACGAAAAGATTGTACCAAAACATGCAAAACGAGAAGCGAAAAATATACTAGAGTAGTCTTATACTCGGCTGCGTAGCCGAGTGGTGAGAACGTCTGCGCGACGTTCGAAAGGACGTGGGTTCGACACCGCTCCAGAGCACACGGCTGTGTCTCGGCGAAAGACACTTAAAGGCAAGCCAAAATAAGGGAAGCAGCTGACTCGAAGACTATATGTCACTTCGCTGCTTCCTGTCGTCTGTTGTATCGCATCTGTGATCGCAGTGTAGCCTACTGTATGTTATCGCAATGGGCGCAAATAAAAGCATGATTATTATTATTATTAGTCTATCACGGCCGCATTGTTTGATTTGTTATGATGTAATAATACCAAAAGTAGCGATAAAGCGAGCAACGCGATACGCACGCTGTTACGGTAATTCACGTTAAATAACTCTCGGAGGGGGAGGAAGGAAGTAAGTTAATTTTGGGTTGATTCAACGTTCGAGTCAGCACAAATTGATTATTGATATAATTTCCCGGCGGGTTATATTTCGTAACAATGCCCAATAAGAAATTTACGTTTGTTTTACATTAATTCGACATCTAGCAACATTAAATTATCATAAAATAACGTTAATTGCTCAACCAGGTACTGGTAACAAATTAACAGCTCCCTGCTAGAAGATTGCCTCGATTTACGTATAAGCTAACATAATTTCGACATAATTGGGACACTGCGAGAAACACAAAGTCTGTTTGATAAAGAACTAGTCAGAGTCGGTATCATCAGATGCTGTATCAGCTGGACGAGATAACGGAAAGCGAGGCGCAATAAGGAGTAGATGCTTACAACAATTTGACGTCTACTGGCGTTAAATCAATGCAAATAGGATATTTCTATAAAAGATTTAATTCTCCCAGGCGGGCACATGTCTAAGCGCCGGCGAAGTAGGAAGTGCAAAAGTAAGATTGAATCCACTTCCTAGTCTGGTGTAGACTAAGAAAAAAAAAATTTTTTTTGTAGTCTTGTGGTTCTTACGAACGCTCGTGTGGCTTCGGCAATCGGCATTATTATTGCCGACGCTAAGGCTAATGCGCCATTCATGCATCTGGGTCGGCAATTGCCTCGGCAATTGCCGAATGCCGACGCTAATTTCGATGACTGCGATAGTAAAAGCTAAGACAAAGCCAACTACTCGTACGTACTTCCACAAGACTGTGAGGACTACAAAGCGTTTGACAAGACCTCTTTAATGCAAATAACGAAACTCATGCGTTTTTCCTACGCCGCATCGCACTAAATCGATAAACAATTCTACTTTCGCTGCAGCGAATTCGTTACAACCAAACGGAGTAGTACGACGTCGATCGTAAAAGCGGTTTCAAATATCCGATTTTATATGCATTTTGAAACCGGTTAGGCTTCACAACCGGTTATTCTATATTCGGTATTCTATTTTGCCCATCCCTAGCTACACGGCGCTTTGACTCTTCAAGCGCACGTCGTTGATCTGATGAAAGCCTTTCAGAGTGACTTCACTGAAATTTTAAAAAACCTTCTAAACCTTAGCTATAGTTCTCAAATGGTAAAGAATTATCAAGATAAAGTGATTAAGCTTGACGATCGACGCTAAAGCTGGTGTGTCCGCCGTGAAACTTAATTTGTCCGCCGAGATAGCTGCTCAGACCAGACACGTTTGTCCAATGTCCGCTGTCAACAAAAACAAATTTCGAGGCCTGCAAGCTATTGGAACATCCTTTATAAACGTTTTGTCAATGCATGACTCTGCAAATCTATGCACATTGCACAGGTTCTGATGCTAAACAGAAATGTTCTTATTCCGAAAGCTTGTTGGTTCTTTCAGGAAATATACACTATTACACTAAGTCATTGCTTTCAGGAGCGAGCTACGAAAACGTTTGAACGAAAATGAAAGACACCATACTCAAGTTTCATCTTTGTTAGATTAAAACCGACATTTCTCCACTGCATTCCCAGACAACAAATCAATCGTTTTTTACATTGATTGAATGTACTCAGTACACAGATTGAATCAATGTAAAAAAACGCTTGATTTGTTGTCTGGGAATGCAGTAGAGAAATGTTGACATTTGGAAGCCGGCGACTGAAGATTGCCTACAAACGTGGTAATTTTTAAAGTAAAAAACAACTGATTTGCTGTCTGGGTTGGTATTTGCAACATTCTTTTTCTTTACTCTCGTTCGTATTTTAAACATTTTATTCGCTCGCATTTGTACTTGAAAGTTTTTTCTCTTCACTCACATTCGCAACTGTTTTTCACAAACAAGGTAAAGTCTCTCTGAAAAATATTGCTGATAAAAGTCTGAGCATCAACCTTTAAAAACCCGAAGACTACCCTTACACCTACTTGGATAGCACTGCATTTAATTGCAAATATGTTTTAGGGTTTTGCTTGCGTTGTCCTTACCTGAGTGAACGCAACAACACGATATTAATTACCAGATTTTTTTAAATTTTTTTTAAAAAAAATCTGGTAATTATTATCGAATTTTTATTTTGGCAGCCAAGCGCAAGAATTTATCCGGCAGGAAGAAGCGCTGGTAGGACATGCGTGATTGTCGGAAAAATAAGGGAGCTTAAAGGCCTGCACCCCATTGGGAATGTGAACCATTGATACAAACACACAACTTTACATACTTAAAATTAGAAAGAACATGGAAACCTGGAATTCGTTATTGTTTGAACAGGTTTAAACTTCTGAGGTGGGTTCTTCATCAATTTTCCAGCATCTTCATTCAAGCATGCATTCTTTTCTTCTTCATATTGTACAGCAAAGATACTCTTTAATCTACAAATTGAAAAAAAATGAACACCATTCCCATTGAACATGGCTTCATGTGATGCAGATAGTCTTCGAAAAAAGCTGTCTCCGAATCGGATTCTCCAAATAGTAGCAGACCATACTTGGAAAGCAGTGCATTCAAGTAGGCTACAACCACAAACATGTTTCAGGACCTTGTGTGCGTTATTTTTCTGTGAGTGAACGCAAAAACATGATATTAACTTATTTTTAAAAACACAAATTTTTGAGACCTGATAGTGATATAAGCTTATTAACTCTATGGTGATTGACAAGTGATTCGAAAGCATGATGGTTCTAGTTTTAAACAGTTCAGGTAAACTTACGAATTCTTCTGGAAGGTTTTCAGCCAGGATCGTCTGGTTGCTTGTGGATTTGCCACATTAACTAGGCCCGGAAATGTTGGAAAACAACTTATTTCACGCTCCTTGATTACATCACCTAACACAGCAGTGATGTGAGTGTCATAGTGATCCATTTCTGCTTCGACATCTTTGTGTGAAACTGGTCTTTCTAAATATGAAATAAAGACACTGTAGAAATCAGTCAGAATTGTAAAATAACACATGCAATTGAAAATACAGATACAAAATTTTATACAGAGTTTGACCTTTTTCTCCATACCACAAGCACAATGCTATTTTAACCCTCTGTCTAGTGTCTACCATGAGGTCCAATGGTCCCAAAACAAATTTTTCTCTGTAATTTCTAAGGACATATAGTAGGCTTTTCACAGCTTTACTTGATCTTTTGGAATATGTATAATAGTTAATGAATGCAACCTATTTCGGCCCTGAACACTTCGCCCCAGATTTCATCTCCTAAACAGATTGAGAGTAAAAACAGAAAAGGCGTGTGAAGTTTGATGGGCACTTTTTGAGCAGTTTTAGAGTGAATTTTATCTTGTTCAGTGGATAAATAAGAATTTTAACTGTTAATTGCTTGAAAGTTCAAAATGTGGCCTGCGTGTTTGAGATCCTTGGTGTATACACCAGCGCAAATAGTTAAGGGTTAATGTTAATGTTGCAATCAAGACCTAAAGTCAAGTACCATGTGGTCTACAAGTTTAGAATACATACAACACCATACAAATAGCCAATTTCTTAAAAAATCTTGGAAATCTGAACCAGTTGAAAATCTGGTGTAAAAAGATCATCATCATCAACCAATTTTGATTGTAGTTTACACAGGCCATGAATTAATCCTCATGTCGAGGGTATGGCCTGTCTGTCTGTCGAGAATGAAGTCTTCCCCTCCACACCTCGCGATTTATTGGTTTGGCAGAGTCCATGTTCAGGGCTACAAGGTCACGTTTTACAAGTTCTTCTCAAGAAAGTTTTGGTCTACCTTGACCCCGCTGTGCTGCGATGTTCAGTTTATTTTTTTGTTGGCGAAAAAGAAAGACACAAAAAGCAAAAACTCAATAAACACAAATAATTTGCACAACAAGGATGGCAGCGAAAGACCAAAAGGTCACCAAAGTCAGCTGCCACCCAAACATTTAAACAAAAGACCCAAAATTAAGAACATTAACACATATAGCACAATACCAGCACTTTACATAATACATTAACAATGGAATAACACAGAGCAACCTAAAAAAACTGTGTAGAGAAATAAGCGGATGATACGTTTCAGGAGTGATCATTGTACAAATTCTTTAATAAACATTTATATTTAAATTTAAAAACATTACACGACTTTTCTTTTATTTCTTTTGGTACTTGATTCCATAGTTTCACTCCATTAAAACATAGCATCTTCTTACCAGAGTTTGACGTTGTAGAAGGCAAATATAAATCATTCTTTTGATTCTGACGGGTTTTATGATGGTGAATTTCGTTTACAAAAATAAAGCAGCCAGCAAAGGCCCGGGGCAGCATTTTGTGCACATTGTTGTACATAAATTTTGCAGTCTCTAATTTAATAATATCGTCAATTCTGAGCACATTAAATTGGTGATAAAGAACAGTTGTATTTGTTGACCTCGGCAAAAATAAGCAGGATTGAATGAACTTGTTTTGTAACACTTGTCTTGTAGTGGAGCAAGCAATGTAGAGTTTGCTCTTCCCCAATTTATAATCGAGTATTGGATCTTGGATTGAAACAAAGCATAATATAAAGTTTGTAATATTGTTAAAGGGGCAATGTATCTCAGCTTAAATGCTATGCCGCAGACCTTTGCAAGCTGCTTTCTAAGATAAATAATATGACTATCCCATGTCAATCGCTCATCCAAAGTTACACCTAGATAGTTTATACATTTCTTCCTTTCGATGGATCGGCCACTGATGGACAGACTAAAATTTTCTGCTGCACTTTTTTTGTTGCAGAGGATCATATAAGTAGTTTTACTATAATTTAATGAAAGTTTATTGGATTTCATTCACACATCAATTTTTCCTATTTCACTATTGACATTTTTTTGGAGAGATGACATACATTTATCTGACATATGAAAGTTTGAGTCATCAGCAAAAAGTGTAGTTGAAAAAGAAGATGCATTTGGAAGATCATTCACATAAAGAAGAAAAAGCAAGGGACCAAGGATTGACCCCTGTGGGACACCACATTTAACAACATTGAAATTAGAATTCTTACCGTTAATTTTTGTACTTTGCATTCTATTTGTTAGATAAGATGTTAAAACGTTTAAAAACTTGCCACGAAAGCCATAATGGTGAAGTTTTTTTAAAAGTATGCCATGATCAACTGTATCGAAAGCTTTACTTAAATCAACAAAAACCGAGCATGCGTATTTGTGATCATTCAAGTTAGAAAGTAATTCATCATAAATTTTTGTCAATGCTAAGGTTGTTGAATCATTTTCACGAAAACCATCTTGAGCTGGGGTTAATATAATATTATATTTGTCAATAAAATTCATCATCCGTTTATATAAAAAAAATTCGAAGATTTTGGCAAAAGTTGGCAATAAAGAAATTGGTCGCAAATCTGTAAAGTGTAAAGGTGAACTAACTTTTGGTACAGGTATTATCAGACTCTTTTTGAGTACATCAGGAAAGATTTCTTGCAAAACATTTATTCAGTAGCCTACTTTTGTTAAAAAAGGGCATATGATTACATTAGCCATTTTGATAAATTTAGAAGGTATTTCAAAAATGCCTGAAGCTTTATTTGCTTTGAGGCTCCTTATAGCATCAGATACTTCTATCTCATTTATATCAGGAAAGCCAAAAGAACAACACTTTCTGTTTAACATGAATGATTCAAAATTTACATTTGAATTTGGAATTTTAGCTGCCATTGAAGTTCCAATATTTGTGAAGTAATTATTTAATAAATTAATGAATTCAATAGAATCTGTTTTATAGCTTTTATCATTTATAGTAATAGTTGAAGGAAGCTTTTTATTATTCGAATTTCTTTTCCCCTCTATCATCTCATGAATGATCTTCCATGTTTTCTTGGAGTCACTTTTTGTTTCTTCAAACTTTTTTTATAATGTTGATTTTTCAGTGATTGTTTCAAATGATTCAGCTTATTGCAATATTGCAATAAGCTGTATTTCCTCTTTGCTGATTCATTTTTATTTTTTATCCAATATCTAAATAGTCTGTTTTTTGTTTTAATAGATTTATGAATGCCTTTTGTTATCCATGGTTTGTTAGAGTTAGAGAGCTTAATTTCAGTTCTCGACATGTTTCTAAGTGATGCATGTTTATCTAGTGTTACTTGAAATCGCATAATAAAAGAGTGCATCAAGTTGTCAGCATCATCACAATCAGTATTTACTTCATTCAAATTAGACTCTAAATCGCATAAGAAGCTGTCAAGACAAAAGTTTTTTAAGCTACGAATTTTTTTGGTGGGTGAATTACACACTACATTTTTATTTTTAACACATAAGAAAATAGGTAGATGATCAGAGATGTCATGTAAGCAAATGCCATAGGCATTTTGGTTACAAGTTATGTTTGTGTAGATGTGATCTAGTAGGCTTGGATTAGATTCTCCACAACATCTAGTTGCACTTGTTATCAATGACTGGCAGCCTGCAGCTTCAAGGGCTTCGTTATAATTTAATACTGCAGGAG
This sequence comes from Aplidium turbinatum, assembly GCF_918807975.1. Lineage (NCBI taxonomy): Eukaryota > Metazoa > Chordata > Ascidiacea > Aplousobranchia > Polyclinidae > Aplidium > Aplidium turbinatum. The sequence continues at coordinate 25,269,317 of NC_137475.1, read as the reverse complement.
ACTTTGCAGCCTTTAACAAGTCAATATTTATGTCTCCACAAATTATGTATTTACATCGAGAGCTTTCTAATTTGTTTAAAGAATCAATTATTTTGTCTTTGAATGCAGAAAAAGCGTAACTAGGATGACGATATATGACTCCTACAATAATACTTGGTGAGTTTTTTGCACAATTTCCACCCAAAGATTTTCACAATTGGGTACATCAATCGAAAGGTTTTTTCGCTCATTAAATATATTGCCTTGTTTTAAGTAAAGTGCAACACCACCAGCACTGCTACAAGAATCCTTATGTAGCAAGACATAGCCTGGTAAGGAATAATTAAGGAACGAGTTAGGACCAATTTTTGTTTCTGAAATGGCAAGAATATCAGGAGAATGATTGACAAGTTGAATAAATTCTTCAATGTTTTCTTTGTTTTTCCGTAGACTTCTTGTATTAAAGTGAAACAAACACAAACTACTTTTGAAACTTGTAACAGTTTCTTGCAATTGTTTATAGTTAAAATATTGTGTATTTGGTTCTGGTTTTAATTGGTTTGTTATATTTTTTGAGCATTTTGGTTGATTATCCTTAACATTTGATTCCAGGCAGTTGCTGTCGTGTGATGTGTTGCACTTCACTTCACAATCAACATCAATGTTAATTAGGTTTAGCAAATCATTATCAGAAATTCTTTGAAATGGTAACACATCCTGTAAACAACTTGCACAAAAAAAAGGTTGGTTACTGTTCACAAGTATAGAAAATTGTTTAGAAGTTAAACCGATGCATTTTAAATGTAGCCAATAATCACAAATATCACATTGGACAAATCTTTGCTTTGGTTTACATAGTTTGATACAAACTTTACAAGAATTTTTGGGTGCCATAGTTATCAGAAAAGGAGATTTCAGGATAGAATCACCAATAGAATAGAACCACCGATAGAATCACCAATGTTGACACATCTAATCTAGATAATGATGTAGATAATCTAGCCAAATGTATTCAGATAAATTATCCCATCGAAAGTACAAAAACTGTTAGCCAATTATTAGTTTCCTTACGTTTAGCAGGAAACTTCCTTTCACATTTCTTCAAATTTTTGCTGACCTGAGGTGAGTGCAAATTAAACGTTTCCTCAGGTTCAAGATGAACAACATCTTTGTCAATTTGTTTCTGAGTTCTTGTTTCATGTGCCCTGTGACTGGAAATAACTTTCACGGATGATTTTTCACCACTTGCCAAAAATTTTGCTTGAAACTCCAATAAATCATCTTCATCTTCGCCAGGTCTAGGACGGTGCAGAAACATGATGTTGGGAAGACTTAAACATAAAATTTTCTAAAAAAGTTTGGTCCTGTCTAGTTTTGTGCTATAAACATCAAACATGTTGAAATAAATTTTGAGTGATTATATTATAGTCTATAGGCTACATGAATTTCCAGTTTTGGTGGCAATTACAACCACTTCAGAAATTTGCAAATATTTTGCAATTGAAAATAATTTGACAACTTTTGAAATAATTTTCAGGAAAAAGTTCCCTTTTTCAAAAAGAAATGGCTTTCTGAATTTTCAGATGATAATTTCATTATTTTCTGTGAGGTCGAAGTTTAACCATTTGGACGGAATTGGACCTCGAAATAGCAATCACAAAATATATACCTTGTGATTTTATCACACACAAATATACCACCATATATTATGGGTGCAACCTATTTTGCCCCCTGAACACTTTGTCCCCCGATTTCGTCCCCTGAAAAGATCAAGAAAAAAATACAACAGAGCTGAAGTCGCTGATCGGATTTGCTGAAAACATTTCAAAATTTCTCTTGATCTTTTCAGGGGACGAAATAGGTTGCAGGCCTCGAAATTCGATACGTGTCTGGTCTGAGCAGCTATCTCATTCTCAGCGGTTACACCAGTTTTAACGTTGATCGTAATGCTTAATCATTTTATCTTGATTATTCTTCGCCATTTGAGAACTATATATAGCTACAGACTACAGTTTAGAAGGCTTTTTAAAATTTCAGCAAAGTCACTCTGAAAAGTTTTCATCAGACCAACGACATGTGCTCGAAGAGTCAAAGCGGCTTGTAGCTGCCCTATACGCAACGTACTGTATATAACTGATTAACATCCACCGAACGGGATCGTGTGGCTTCTTCGATCATAATGAGAGAAACAACAGAGAAACCCATGATAATGAGAGAAACCCAGAGAAACAACAGCAAGTGCGGGTGGCTGCAGTAGAGTAGAACATGCAGCAGGCCAGTGTTCCCACTGACTCGAGTCTCCAAAACATCAGATTTTTTCCAAAAAGTTCCAAACTAACATCAGACTCAAAATCTTATTGATTTCAATAATAATCTAAGTTTCTCACACCTAACCTAACAGCACACCTACATGAATAAAATGCACAAACACAAGTGGTGAATTTTGTGTAAACTGTGCATTTAAACATCAAGTATTCGTAATGCTATTACTGCAGAATAATACACAGTGGTTGTGTATTATTCTTCGTTATCGTCGATATGGTCCTCCAGTTTCCATATCTTGAATTAAACTTGTGGAGGGCTTCCACTTTGTGCACCCTCCATTGGATCTGAAATTAACTGATGTGCAAGGAGTTGCCCTTTCAAAGTGTTAGTGGCGAGTCGGTTTTTTGATGGCACTAAATTTATAGCACTAAAAATTCTCTCAACTGCTGCTGTGGCTGTAGGTCTTCATTTTCGGGCCAGCGCTCGTTAAAACTCTGTGAATATTCCAATTTTTTCTTTTTAATAATTGGTTTACCAGCACTTTCTGAATAACTAGGACTAGACATCTGAATAATTCCTTAGAAATAGCCTGTGGAGTGTGGACACATAAAGCCTAAGGCTAGTTATGCTATAGGCTACTAAATACGGTACATTAATGAGAACACAAACCTACAGTATTCATATATATGGAAGTACTCTGCATATAAAAAAAATCAAACATCAGATTTCAACATCAAAACATCAGAGATCAGACAGTTTGCTCAAAACATCAGATCTGATGTTAAAACATCAGATGTGGTAACGCTGCAGCAGGCTCTCGACTGCGAGCTGCCCAACCAGGGTTGTCAGATTAGTTGTAGCCTTCCCTTCCAGATTGCATGCCAGTTTGATTCTAAATTATTCTAAATTTATTCTAGACATTTCATTTCAAGTCTAAAACAAAATACCATTAAATACGCAGTGTATATTGTAAATATGATATAACTTACAATAAGTAGTGGTGAGAATCTTCATGTTGAAATGAAAATATCCCTAAGATATGATGATGCCAGCACATTTTTTATCAAGTTTTGTAGCCTTTGTTCACCCCAATTTTATGTCTGTGCCTGCCTGCTTGTTGAAAAAGTTTGTCAAATGATTGGCAGTGTAAACGATGTATGCTGACAAATAAACACAGCAAGCGAAAGAGCAACTGTTTTTTCTTTATATCATTAGAATTCTTGAAAAATGTACGTAGGGTTGCTTCCTGCTGAGAAGCCTTGCCCAGTTTTTGCCCGTTTGTGTAAGAGCTGCCTTTAATAAGTTAATCGCTGTATATCTGCTAAAAAATTTCATACCGTACGTACATACAAATACTAGCCTACCCTAAAAGTGTTTCCAGAAAGCACTACATATAATCTATTATTTGAGTGTAATTTTGCAAAATTTTTCCAGGGGGCATGCCCTCGGACCCCCTAGAATACGCGTGCCTTCGGAACGTTCTTACCCCCCACGAGTTTCATTGCTTCCCTTCAATCCCTTGCTCAACTCACCAGGATACGCCACTGCGTAGAGCCATATTCTTCCTACAATAAACTTCACATACGCTTGGATTTTTGAACTTCTTATCTAACTGCTTCGATGCAACAAAATATGAAAATCAATAAATATCGTACCGGTACTTAACAATAACTACGGTACTGCATTCTGTAACAACCTAAAAACAGGTAACAGATTAAAAGTAAACTTAACATACATGGAAATACAACCCAGTATTAAGTGAGCGGAAAGTCCTGTCAGCTAACTAGGTTGCGTCACACTTCTCACAGACAGGCTTTCGTGCCAGAGAGCATGCAATTCAGCAACACAGTTTCAATCAAAGAGACGGAACTAGGGCAGAAAGTTACGCGCACGCGTTGCAGCTACCCGTCAACCGGGGTGACTTTGTTCAGCGGGGTGACTTTGTTCACTTTTATTTTTATGCAAGGTTTCGGGGAATAACTTTGTTTCGCTTTCGTTTTATCTGTGTCATCAACCCACTACAAGTAATAGTCCTTCCGATCTTTGCTATTATTGTATTACCCATAATGCAAATGTTATTTTACCCATAATTCCTGGGAAATTAAAAGTTGTTCATTCATTTTATTTTAGGTCATCCACCAGAGCCACTATATCCACCTTCATGGAATCATTGTGGCCTCAATAAAAACACGGAAGGAGGTTCCCGACGGTGAGGAAAAAAGATCATTCCAGGGAAGGTTATCACCCCAGAATCTTTAGTTGCAAACCAACTGTCTTCCTCTAATCATTCTAATGTTTCCACCACAGCATTTGCGAATCCGACTGAGAATTGGGTGTGCTCCGAATGCCACAAACTATGGGAAGAGGATGGAGACGATCATTGGATTGTGTGCGACAAACAATATCACCTTCAATGTGCAGGAGTGACCTATTAACGCAAAGACTATTATCGTTTTTTATTGAAAATTTGTCGTTTCATTACACGCAGTGCACAGTGGATCAAGTGGCTTAAACGTGTTGGTTGTTCGTTAATGGCTTTGTTTTTATGTTTTTACTGTTTCATTACAAAATGGTAGTGTTGTTTGTGAAGGTTTTGATGTTACATTCAGTGCTGTTATTACACATACACAACTATTCAACATTCGAAATTGAATGCTTTCGATTTGCTTTTTGTCCATGCGTCAGAAGAGACTTTCTCAGGCCAAGACAAAGATTTCCATCTTCTTCGTGTGAACCTTCTTTCCGCCAGTTGAGGGGCTCTACCTTTTACCACCCTGGAGACAGTGACGGTGATCCGGGCTAGATGTTTGAGCAAACATCGAGCAGCCATTGTAATGTCTCGTCATCCAAATTGCGCAGACCGCAGATCCCATTTGGGCCATGGTAGACGGCGCAGTTGATCATGTGGTCTGCCGTTTGTTCCTCCATGCCACACTCATGGAAGATACCATTCCCCATTCGTCCATATTGGAGCGAAACAGTCCAGAAAAGATTTCCATGTTTAATCAATATCTTGTTTTGTCCCCTACAATTTTTTTAAAAATTTAAAAACTGAACAAAGTCATCTCATTTGCGTGCAAATTTGTTCAGAGATTCAGTTTTGCAGTGTGAACAAAGTCACCCCGCTTGCGGGGTGACTTTGTTCACATACTAACCAAAGGATAGCGCGTTTCGGTTAGCAGCTACGGAAATAAGCAATATGTGATTGGATAGGTGAGACCACAAGTGTTATAGTGAGGAAGGTTTGGAATTTCAATCAGTTGCAATTTTTAATTTATAGAACAAAAAGTGTCGATTTTGAACAAAGTCACCCCGGTTGACGGGTACTAAATGCAATGAAAAAAAGACAATTACCGAAACAATCTAGACTTGTTTAAACAATCCCAATTTGCTTCTAAAAATTATTCCAGATTCCAGACATTTTTTTTCCCTACTAGACAGTTCGTTTTGATTCCAGATCTGGAATCAATTATTCCAATCTGACAACCCTGTGCCCAACGCTTGTCGCTTAGCTTTCCAGCTTATTAGAGTTTCCGAAGGAAAAAAATGATCCGTGTTTCCAATTTAAATTTGAAGTTTTACAACTGATTTTCTTGAAAAGTTGAAAGTTTAATTTCTTGAAAGTTTACGCGGCAAGCGGCGCGGCTTTGTCATTTCAACCTTCCACGCGGCGCGGCACGCGGCGAAAAAATCAAAAGCGGCCGCGTACGCGGCGCGGCTTGCATCACTAATGTATTCTATGGTTTATTGTTATGTCGCAATCAGGGATGCCAGCGACAAATTTCCAATAAACTTAGATTGTGTGCTCAAAAAAACCCAGATGAGGCAAAGAAAATCCAGGTGTAGAAAAGATGTAATAAAGCGGTTAAAAGTACTTGCATGTGCTTTTAACACCACCTTATATCATTACACAGAAACTTCAGAAAGCTGTAAATAGTAACACGTATGAGTAGGCTATACAAATATACATATTTATGTGGGTAGTTATTATGGCATATAACTATATACAAAAACAGATGGGGTTCCTGTTTCAACAGGGCCATTGTTCGTCCACCTAGGTGCACAGCTGACATGTTTCTATGATTTTCAGCATCGTTTGAATCTATTTATCCTAATTTTCTGTGCAATCTTCTCTGATGAAGAGACTTAAAATATTTCTATATTCTGTAGAAACCATAAAATACAACTTGTGCAGACGAAAATGCTCACAATGGAATTCCAGATTGACACTATTTATCTTTTTAAGAACATATTGCAAAAAAACGAGCATAATTATTATGTAGTCTAACTTATAGCCTAAGTAGCCTATATGCTTTGTTCCACGATTAACAAGTGCATCATAAATCCGTTTTGCATCATCAACCTTGTCAATCTTACATTGAGACTGAAAATACAAAACCAGCACTTCCCACTGCTCCAATATGCTGCTGATGACCTGTTCTCCAGAAAGCCATCATGTTTGTGCTAGTTTGGAATTCTATGTTGAGCTGTAGCCTATAAGCAACTTTTTGAGTCAAAGAAAATGTTACAAACCAAAAAACCTAGATTTACCCAAATTTGAAAAAAAAAAACTTAAAACCCAGATGTGGTAAAAAAACAAAACAGATCTAGGTCAAAAAACCAAGCGCTGGCATCCTTGGTCGCAATCAAGGCTGCGATTTTTGGTCTTTTTCGGCGCAATGCCGCTCGACACGCGCCGTCACGTCACTATTCGACAAATGCCCTGCCTTACGGAACAAAAATTGAGAGAGGTCGTCAAGTCAGGAACAAAGGGGGGGAGCATCACGCGATGCAATCATAAGAGTGCCGACTTAATTAAATTTTCTTCCGCTAGGTAAGGGAGACCGGGGAGATTTGTTACAAGGGAGGGTTGTTACAGTCCTTTTAACTTTTAAATTAGTTCAAATCAACCGCTGGAATTAAGTTGTTTTTTTTCAGGTTTTTAGTTTCCATGTGCAAACGAAGCTTCAGCTATTTTGAAGGCTGCAGTAGAAAATTATTGATGAAAAACTGTTTTAGGGTATGAAAAGTAAATTTTTGCTTTTTCAAAGAAAATGTTATTGCTACAAAACTATGAGTGATATTTAACTGGTTTCAAAGTTAAATCAGACTTGAAGTGCAATATCTTTGATTCATTATAAATATTTTAAAGCTGAGTGTCACATGTTGATCTTATTCAGCCAGCTACTATTGGGGTGAGTTGTTACACTGGTCACAGCGGTAAACCATAATCTCTTCGTGGGAAAATTTTAACATAAAGTTCCCGAATCCGTTCGTCTGTATATAATGACCGAAGAAACACACACTTGAACTTCTTTTCAATAAGTGTATTTCTGTAAAATTAGCCCGCGGCTATCGAAATGACTGGTGCAACGCCTTACACCTCTAAAAAACTGTCACTACGATACAGATTACTTGGATAAAAGACGGAGAATTTGTCCAGCTAGCAAGCACCAAATAAACCAGTTAAATGTGCGACCGACTTCCAACAAACAACTTCAAGAATGAATCAGAAAAATTTGTGATAACTCAAAGGCACGAGAGCAGTTCGTGACGCAATATTTCATGTCCAAACAGGTCTCAAACTGAAACCGGTTTAAACCGGTTTCAACAGGTTTGACACAAGTCTTGCAATCGATGGTGCAATTTTGGCTCATGTTTTAGGAATTTCCATGACGTAATATTCAGTAGACTTGAACGGTTTCTACATGACGTTTGACCAGGCGAACAACCGTCTGGAACATAGCGGCCCCTAGTTATGACAGTCTGACATGGCATAACTAAAAAAGGATTGACGACAATTGTGAGCCAATGAATAAAAACACATGATACACAAATTGTTTGAATCACTCACGTTTAAGTTAATACGCAAATACAAAGGGCATGCAAAGAATGAACAGCAATAAGAACACGACGATACATGAAATTGGTACCATAGGTATTAGGTACACGCAAAAAATGACGCTATATACAATGGTTGCGATAATAACCGACTGTTCTGGGCTCAGACAAGTGTCGGCCACCGCAGACAAAACCAGGCTCAAACCCTAACACTTAGGTGTTCTTTACGGGGGCGAGGCACGAAATATCCCTCAACACATAGTCTACTTTCACTTTCCCCGTACTCTCATCATAGTTGCAGACGGCAACTTTAGCTCTACGAACCACAGGCTTCCCTTTCCTAATTTGTGGAACTACCTCATGCACCCTCCCAAGTTGATACTTCCCACGTTTACCAATGTCCTGGAGAGAACCTACCACTACAAGTTGACCAGGCTCCAAATTCTCGGCCATTTTTAGCCATTTTTTCCGGCCCTGAAGACCTGGCAAGTAAAAATCAATCCATTTACTCCAAAACTGATGAGAAAGTGACAAATTGAACCGATAATCCCTTCTTAATTGGTCACGATCATGTGGTTGCCCAACAGCACAGTATGGGTCTAAGTATGGGGTCAAAAGTGAGGCAGGAGTGATGACAGTACAATCCCTAGGGTCGTCACTCAAAGGTACTAAAGGGCGTTCGTTCACGATCCTAACGGCACTGCCAGAGTTTGCAAAATACCATCTCGGTAACGAAAAATCCTTAAGCAGGTCCAAAGAGCGAAGCCACGACTCCCACTCTTTAACAAAGCTATCAGGGACCTCGGTGTCCCAATCAAACTTGTCTATCGCCAATTGCTGAAGTATAAGGCGTGCTTTTAGAAAAAATGGCGCTCCAAAGCCTAGCGGATCAAATTTTTGTCCAAGCTGACTGAGCATACTTCGGCGCGTGTGTTTAGCTAAGGGCTTTAAGGAACATGCGATACGCATCTCGTCAGACTCGGTTTGCCACACACAACCCAATGTCTTCGCTGATGGCAAAGTCATATTTTCAGTCTGAAAGTCAATGTCACGAATCAAAGGTGAAAGCATCTCATTATCCAAATTTGACAAGACAATCATAGCCTCCTTGTTAGCACTCCACTTACCAAGTTTAAACCCACGGCTATCAAACAAAGCAATTGATTCATGAGTGATTTGCTGAGCTTCCTCTAAGCTATCAGCCGAAAATATAAAATCATCCATGTACATATTATTTGCAATATTGCAGAGAGTCAATTCACCAGCACTGCTGGGATTCTGCTCGATCATTTTCTTTATAGCCAAGCAAGCGATATACGGGCTACTCTTTATTCCCCAAGGGTGTACACAAAAACGAAATGGTACCATCCTACCATTTTCAAGGTCATCATCTTCAAACCACAATATACGAAACAAATCCCTTTGCGACTCAGGTAACTTTATTTGAAAGAAGCATTTAGTCACATCAGCCATGAGACCAAATCTACCAAGCCGAAATCTAGCCAATACATCTACCAGAGGGTTTAACAAGTCAGGACCCGAAAACATTACATCATTAACACAAGTTCCTCGGAATTCAGACTTGCCATCGTAAACAATGCGCTTTTTTAATTGTGACGTAACAAAGTACGGTAAATACCATTCAAATCCCTTGACATTTCCTGCTTCACCAGTACGCTCAATATAGCCATTTGATTTAAGATCTTTCATGGTGTCGGTAAGGAAATCACGAAGTTCAGGTTGTTTTAAAGCTTTCTTTCTTAAAGCAGCAGCTCTATCTGACGCCAACACAAAATTGTTAGGTAGATCAATATCTTCCTTCAACGGAACAGGTATCTCAAATCGACCATCTTTCAACTCAATATTCGGTTCAACAAGTTCTCTAGCCAACTTATCATTGCGAGACAATTCACAGGTTTCATTTTGCAAAGTCAAATCCTGAATGACTTTATTCAGGTCTGCTATTTCCATATCACGAGACTCAATTTTACGCTGAAAGCCAGAGATGACATCCGACTCTGAAGACGTCTGCACTCTGCACACTTTAGCAACGCTTTCATCTAAGGGTGACTTACCACCACAAGCCAACCAACCGAGAGGAGTGAGTAAAGCATGTGGTTCACTACGATTTTCACCAACACGTTCTTCTTTTGCCCACATCAAATAAGCGTTGTCGTTGCCAATCAGTACATCTACAGTACTACAATCATTCAAATGAAACATATTCACGTCATGAAAATGACGGAAACCATTTAAATCTTGTTTATGCGGTAAAGTTTTAACATCATCAGCCCAAGCTGGGTTAACTACCGAAGTTATATCACAAAACAGTTCATCTGTCTCTAACGACTGGATGTTGAGTTTGACAAGGTCAGCACAAGTAGCTTTCTGACCAGCCAGGGTATCCATTTTAAACGACGCTTTATCGTACGGTTTAAGATCAAGTTCACACACCAAGTCACTCGAAACAAACGTCAACTGCGAACCAGGATCATGCTGACAATACACCAACTTCGATTTGCCAGTCATTGGATTCAAAACACGAGCAGCAGTAACGCGGTTAAAGGCTGCTTTAACATTTCCAATCTTAACATTACGCACAGGAACTCTGGCACGAGCATCATCTTTCCCAACAGAATCCAGAGAATCATGTGACGTCACATAAAAATCATGCAGAAGAAAATAGTGTTTCCTATCGTTGTTAGGCCCACACTTACGACAGTTATTTGCATGAACGCAATCCCTAACCATATGCTGGCGCAAACAATTCAAGCATTTGCCAGCTTTCACAATGACATCTCTCCGATCTTTAGGTGTCAAGCGCAAAAATTCTTTACAATTAGACAAAAATGATATTCAACTTGACCACGTGACGAACAACAAATGCATGCCGGTAGGTTTTTACGTCTGGCTTCACCACCGCGCGGTGCGCCAACAACAGTCGAGTACTGCGAACTCCCTGACATCACATCATCATGGGGTTTTACGGACGTCTGCCTAACCGGACATGAAGGCAATTTTCCTTTGCCAAACTTTTTAAATTGCTGCGACTCACCAGAATCGCCCATTAGCATAATGCTAAAATCAGTCGACTTACGCGTTTCCTCCCGTACTACAAATTCAAACAAACTCTGAAAAGTAGGCTCATCAGTGCCACCATACTGATCACCTAAAAAGTCAAGATAACGCTGCTTAGCGTCAAACGGGAGTCGCTTAGCCAAATCCAAAACAAAACGTCCTTCCAATTTGTCACGCTGACCATAAGCTTGCGCGTAAAGCAAACACTGCGATAATTCATCTTTAAACTCTTTCAGATCACTGGAAGAGGTCGAAGTCAATTTGCTACCATAGCGATACTTTCTAATTTCCGGTTCTGCAAAAAGACCTCCACGAACTCCAAAACGCTGGGACAAGCGAGCTAACGACATTTCTATCCTGTCTTCCTCTGACAAGCCAGGGGTGTCAGAAACCAAATTAGCAATCGTTTGCGCAGCTGTCCTAACACAAGCTGCTTGTAACAAAGTTAAACGAGTCCCCTTAAAGGGCGAAGCTGCCATTAAGGCCGTAACACGATTTTTAAAGAAGATAAATGGCATATTATTACCATCGTAACCAATCAAGGCCGCCTTATCGAAGAACGTCCTACTATTTTGGTATTCAAAAAAGCAATCCTGCTGTTGAGAACTCGATTTAGCGGGAGAAGACAAGCTATATCCCTTAAGGGGCTGAGTGGGCTCAGTCACATGCACAGCCCGACCACGATCCTCACACACGTTAAAATCAGGAGACGCAATACGCCTCTCACAACCACCCAAATTACGTGTAGCTGGGCGATCAAACCCTAGCGGCGCAGAAAACTGTGAAGGGGGCAAAGCATTACTACTAATGGCGGCCCCGTGACCTGTACGCTCTGGGGGAGGAGTTCGGTTGTAATTTGCAGACCTTGGCTCTACAGCATTCGGAAGACCCTTAGCCGCGGCCCCGAGACCTCCTGAAACAGCTGGAAAACGTGTGGATTGCCCTGGCCCACTCACAGGTTGAACGGGCGTTTGGAAAAGGTTATGTAAATTAAACTGCGATTGATGTTCATTTCTGGAATGCCTAGAAGAGCTCTTCTTAGAGCTACGCCGAGAGCCCACCTCTGATCGATATTCAGCTAAAACTACCTCTTTACGTTGTTCAGCCCTCAACTGAGCGTCTTTGAGTGCGAACTCAGCAGCTCTCGCTTCGGCTCTCGCGGCGGCCTCAGCTGCTCTCGCTTCGGCCTCAGCTCTCGCGGCAGCCTCAGCTCGAATGGCCTCAGCAGCTCTAGCTTCGGCCTCAGCTCTCGCGGCAGCCTCAGCTCGAATGGCCTCAGCAGCTCTCGCGGCAGCCTCAGCTCGAATGGCCTCAGCAGCTCTCGCTTCGGCCTCAGCTTGTATCTGGAGCTCCTCTCGTCTTAGCTGCAGGTTAATTTGTGCCACTATCCGAGACGAAGTCATAGACATCCTAGTGCTTACATTTGAGGCGCTATCCTCAGGATGTATGTCAGCATCCAACATATCTGAGAACTCACTTTCTTTTTGTTCAAAGTTATTTTTTAACGAGTTAAATTCGGGGTCTACCCTATCACGAAGTTCTGCCAAGATTGCAGAGTTAAAGATTTTAGTCAAAAGAGCATGGAAATGCCGTAATTCCTCTTCTAAAGTAGATAACTTAGATCTAAAAATTAACAGTTCCTGCTTATCACTCAAAGAACCTAGGGCTACAGAAAGTTCCCCAATTTCAGTCAAAATATCCCGTCTAAGATGCCGGGCCTCTCGAACTGACTTAGCCTCATCGTTAATGGGTCCCTCCCCAGAATGGCCTGCCCGACCGCAAAGAACATCATCAGGCTTAAACTCAGTCGAGTCTACGGCGGTCGAGTCCTTGTCGCCACCGAGTGTAGACATATTAAATGTTGGGGCTAAATTTAACAATTAAAAAAATTAAGTTACACAAACACACAAAATTATTAGGCTACAGTAGTTATAAAAAACTTAACTGCAAAGACAGTAAAAATACAAAAAAGAATTTAAATGCACGATACCGTAGCTGTACGAGTATGAAGTCCTAAAGTCCACAAACTTGCTTGGATTCTTCCACTTGAATCTACAAGCACAGATGGATTGTCTTTAATCTTCTTTCTTGCCAATGATTGTCAAAGTTATTTTTCTTCAGTACCAAACTGAGAAGAAATGTCTTTACTTTTCTTTGCTTCTGTAAGAGTGTAGACTACCGACCAACAAATCTTCTTTTTATTATTTCTTGTACTTCTAATTAGTTCTTCTGCACTAGCTGACAACAAACACGTCGTTTATTTTTATGCCTTCAAGTGCTTCTTGGCCCACCAGCTAACAATAATCGTCGTTTATTTTTCTTGCTTTAATTTCTTCTTGACCTACCAACTGACAAAAATCGTCTTTTATTTTTATTTTTTGCTTTAATTTCTTCTTGACCTACCAACTGACAAGAACTCGTCTTTTATTTTTCTTGCTTTAATTTCTTCTTGACCTACCAACTGACAAAAATCGTCTTTTATTTTTTATGGTCACAGCGGTAAACCATAATCTCTTCGTGGGAAAATTTTAACATAAAGTTCCCGAATCCGTTCGTCTGTATATAATGACCGAAGAAACACACACTTGAACTTCTTTTCAATAAGTGTATTTCTGTAAAATTAGCCCGCGGCTATCGAAATGACTGGTGCAACGCCTTACACCTCTAAAAAACTGTCACTACGATACAGATTACTCGGATAAAAGACGGAGAATTTGTCCAGCTAGCAAGCACCAAATAAACCAGTTAAATGTGCGACCGACTTCCAACAAACAACTTCAAGAATGAATCAGAAAAATTTGTGATAACTCAAAGGCACGAGAGCAGTTCGTGACGCAATATTTCATGTCCAAACAGGTCTCAAACTGAAACCGGTTTAAACCGGTTTCAACAGGTTTGACACAAGTCTTGCAATCGATGGTGCAATTTTGGCTCATGTTTTAGGAATTTCCATGACGTAATATTCAGTAGACTTGAACGGTTTCTACATGACGTTTGACCAGGCGAACAACCGTCTGGAACATACACAGTGTAATGCTTGCTCATCCCAACTGGAAAAAGTACTTAATTTGATACTCAAATAACAAATTTTGTATTATTTAGAATAGTTGATTACATTTTTAGGTTCTACTAACATCTGTTGTTGCTGTATCTGCACCTAAACATGCCAAAAACTAATAAAGGGTGTGTTATTGAGGCCAAATACCATAAACGGTTGAATGGAGATCATGTGTTTGCAATCTTGGTGACAATGCATTGTCAATAATGATGTTATTTGTTTGTTCATGACTTTTTCTATTAAATTTGGATGTTCAATAAATTCAAAAATGCTGTGTCAACGTATTCCATCAGTTTTAAGTATTTTAGTAAGAACAATTAGTTAATAGAACAGCTTATTTGAAATTGTAACATTTCACCCCATCTGTGTAACAAGTCACCCCCATACTGGGGTGACTTGTTACAACTGACTTATTGATGTATTAATGCCAATATATTCCTGTAAACATAACTTTTTTAAATTTTGAACTTGTATTTATAACAACTGGTTATGTGACAAGACTACATAAAATTTTCAGCAACTTTGTGCAAATATTGAAAGAGAAATCTTAGATTTACTGAAAATTGTAACAACCCTCCCCTACTTCAAGGCAAGGCCTAAAAGCCATTTTAAACACTGTGGGAAATGCTTTGATCGAAGTTCTAACACCTGGCATCAAAAACATTTCGCCACACACGTTTCATGCTATTCGACATAACGGGTTTCTTTTATAGATGAAATAACCTAGGTTACGGTACTTTTAGTTGTAACGTCCAGGCTATGCTAGTTTGTATTTCGCCGTACCGGTATGAGTCAATTAACAATATTGCACTGTTAAAATGACTCTGTTGAATAGCCTACTTGTTACGAAAGTTTTTCACATCTGGAAAACAGCCTAGCTTCCGACCAGATGTTCAGGTAGAAGAGCTTGTTTCCAAAACCGCTTAGGCGCCACTTTTACAAAACTGAGTTTAGAGTGTCATTAGGTAGAGTATTACCATAGGTACCTACTATCCATTCCTTTTTTTCGAAAACCTTCTCTTTCTGCTTCAAATTTGACACTAAAAATTGCGATACAGTAGCCTACAGATGAAAAAAGCCTCTATTTTTATGGAATGAAGTTCTCTTCCAGAAAAACATTTTGAACACTGCGGGAAAATGCTTTGATCGAACTTCTAACGCCTGGCATCAAACAAACTTACCTGAAGAGTAAGTTACCCTCACCTATCCCAGTATTTCCATTAAGACAACGATGAAACATCGTACGAAAAAATAACACATTTCTTATTTTTCTCAAAACTACTTTTACCTACCATTTTACATTTAACTGCTTCACAATTTTTCTGCTAGTAGAAAATCCCTAAAACTACATGTGCTGATGGACTTCACGTTTTTCCATATTTTCGTTATGAAACGGTTGACTAATCATGCACGACGTTGCGATAAAACCGGATGGATCAACCGTTACCCGGCTCAACTAACCAAACCTTCCCCTATTTCGCTCCTAACTGTGTTCGCGTGCGGGTACGTACATAACCATTTGCGTACTAAGTGAGACTTAAGGAGATGCCAAAGGTGAAAAATCTAGTAGGTTACGGTACGCTAGCAGTATACAACTAGGCCTACTCTTATTCTGAGCAGTTTGGAATGGAAGTAAACATTGATAAAACTAGGATAGGCTACTCAACCAAACGCCACCTGATCACACCTCCCCAGAGATCAATACTGTATCAAGAAAAGACCTCTATGCAGTGGCGCCGGCAGGGGGCAGCTGCCCCTCCAATGTTTTGGGCACCATCTTTTTTATTTGTAGGCCCTACCCCAACCTGAAGTCAACTCAAGTTACAAGGGGGGGTAGGGGTGGGGGGTAAAATCTTAAATTTGTTCTTCTTGCTGCTGTTATTGTTGTTGATTTTGTGATTCTAGTCATAGCCTATAGGCTACTTTGCCTGCTGCCTGTTACGTAACAATTATTGTCACCGGCAGTTCAGCAGATTGGTTCTTGCTTAGTTGTTTTCAGTTGTGTAATATCATCCCTGTGTAATATTTCATCACTTTTTTAACTCATGGTGGAAAAACCAGATACAATGCTAACATTTTGTGGTAACAGCAGCGATTACAACAAGGGCATGATTTTTCACGTCTTATTTAAGGATTTATTTCGTAACCAGCAAAGTCGTTGAATCGAGTGGGAATGTCTATAGCTATGTGAGAGACTGACTTTCTAAGTTAGTAGAGTAGTGGCAGTGCATACAGCATTGGGTCGTTCAATGTTTTCACAAGGATATAATGTAGATTTAACTCCGAAGCGTCCGATTGAGAAAACGCCTGACTAATTAATCAAAAATTAGTTTGCAGGAAGTGCATCAGAAGATCAGAAGGCTAATTGGTCATTTTCGATAGTGGAGAGCTGTTGGTGAATAAGAAAAAAATTAGTAAGTTTATACGAATTAAGTTGCGTAACCGGCCGATTTTCTGAATTACGAGTCATTTTAATTCAATTATTTGTAATTCAAGCGTAGATTGCCGTAAATGTTCAAATGTGCTCTGAAAAAAAAGTGATGAAAGTACAATGAAAGAGGGAGAAACCCCCATTTCTTAGTGGAAATAGCAGAAAGAAAACCCCAGAAAGCCCTTGAATTTGCGATAATTGGCAGCAAAAAGTACCAAGGCCGAACCGGACGTCACCGTAGCCTACCAACTTAGTACAACTGCTGAGATCTGATATCAGAAAAGCTGGCCTGGGATCCCTGCTCAGCAAATCACATCTCCATCGATTGCAAAACATCGCAAAGGACAAAACAGAATGGAGATCCTATCAACCTTGTTGAAAGACTGATCGAGCCAGCATCTGTCAAACGATTTGGCTACACTGGCGGCAGAGACAGTTACAATAGTGGAAATACTTGATAAAGATATGTGTAGAGTGGCAAGAAAAAAAAATCTGATGAGCCATTGCGATTAGAAGTGATCTGAATCTATTGCAAGGCTTTTGCGGCAGATTAGGCCTCATGCTCGTAAAAAAAGTTGAAAACTAAAAGATTTCAGAGTTGTGATACAAAAGTATCTGCTCGGAGTAGAGTGGGTTAAATTGCTAGATTAAAGTGTTGTCAGATGTTCTTCAAATTTTAAGCGAAAGTGCTATTCTTAACTAGCTCAGAAGTAGACCGCTGTTTATTTGTTAAATCTATCCAAAGAAATGTAAAACCCATCAACTTAAGTTGAACGGACCTGGCATCCACTCCGAAGGACTTGCACACACCGTCCTCCTCTCCGTGTTGGACCTGTGTTGACTCATTTGTGTAGGCCTAAGTCTTATTTGAATGGGCGATTTTTTATCTTGTTTGCTAGACGGAATTTCAAGTTGACATTTTTGCAACACGTAAACCGTAAATATTTTAAAAATCATAGGCCAAACGACAGGAAATAAGTTACTCGCCCCTGGTGTAATACTGTAGTGAAAAATACTTCGAAATCAAGCGGCAGATGACAATGCTCATCGATCATAAGCTGGCGTGACGTTCGTGATCGCCTTGAAGACAGTAAGGTGACGGCATTACACGTCCCATATGCGGATATAATGCAATCGAGTAAATGATAGTAAAATCATTCATTCATTCGACCTTTGATTTGTTCTGTCACAAAACCAACCAAAGTTTAAATCGTCCAATGGGTCACGTTCAATGATGTGAAAAAGCGTTTGCTGGCCGAGAGCCTTCATTGTGACAGATGGCACCATCGTAGCGCGTTCTGGAACATCCGAAGCCACGGGGACTCCAAAATTTCACTTCTGCAGGATGTAGGGAGGTAGGGAAGCTGCCACAGCTTGAACGATCGCTCCGGGTGTGGCATCATGGCTAAGTGGCGCCCATCCTTTGAGCAGACGGCAGCAATACCTGGGGAGCGAAGGCAATTAACGTTAAGGCAATTATAGTTAACCTTAGTACAGCGTCAATAAGCAATGAAATGAACCCAACGCATGCCAAGCACGACCTGGACGTAAACCTTAAAAGGTGGAGACGAAAAATTTACAAGCTCGACAGCACGTCAGTGTTAAAACTTTGACAATTAAACTTTTGAAAGATATAAGGTCTAAACAAAGCAATCAAGCGAGATGTTGAATTAGTTATATGGCCAAAGTCCAACTTCCGCCTCTATGCGTTAGGTCGGCGGAGGGGATTTCATATTAGTTGTGGCTATTGAGCACACATCTACCTCGAGGAGATCCATTGGGGTTGTGAGGGTAGCTTGTGGTCCACTCTCCTTTGTGGTCGATAAATGCCATGCTGATCATTCCCTCCTCCAATGTCCGCTCGATCATGGCATCGTCATCGAAGCAAAATCTTCCTGAAATCATCAAAAAAATGTTGGTCAAAGTAGTACTTTGATTGGTTGGCTTTGGTTATTACATGGCAAGACGACAAGAGGACGATCCAGATGAAGTTTCAAAATTCCCGTTTTCGTTCAAACATAAAGAGCAAGTTATATAACTCTATAGTTGTATGCTTTTCTTTCAATGTGACCTCAGCTGAGAACATAAGTGATTTGTTGAAACATCACACCACACCTACACTCGGCCTACCTTCGCCATGCGCGGCCCATACGCCTATCTGCGCTCCCTCCATACCCTCCAGCATGATTGACCTGCTTCTCGGTATGTTAACAGTGCAGTAGCGAGATTCGAATCTATTGGAGCGGTTCGAGCCAAGATGCAACGGAGGAGCCTTCCTGTGGTTCAAACCTTTGGTCAGCCCTAACGGCAATGCTAAGATATGTGAGACAGTAGCAAAAGATTGCAGAAAATATAGAATGCAGTGTTCCATATTAAAGTAATGAGACTACGAAACTCCCTTGCATGGCTAAATTACAAATGCTCACCCGCTCCATTGTTCGCAGGTGGTGGCGTCCTGGAGTCCCACCCACCCAAGAAGTGCCATCAGCTGACAACCGTTGCACACACCAAGAGAGAAGACGTCGGTACGAAGCCTGAACGCATCGAGTTGATTTCGAACCCGATCGTTATGAACACAGCAAGCCGCCCAACCTGACCAAGAAGCGATGAGATCAGTATGATGCTTCGATGATGTAAGACACCACAAGGAACGATTTTAGTTATGAATAGACCAAGTAAAGTCAATAAAGTCATTTTTTTTAGTAATTTGTTGCGGTGTGGTTTTAAGTAAGAGTTCTAAACTTCTAGATCTAAGAAGGTTTCAAAATCTTAAATTGATAGATCAATAAAACGTCAATTTTAGGTTAATTTAATTAATTTTAGTCAATAAAGTCATGGAGGATACTATCAGGCTGCAACCTGCTTGACATTGGCCGCAGCATGCCCTTATACGTGTTCACGCAACTCACCACAATGCCTACACTCAATATACTGTATCAATCACACCAGTGACTTTTGATGGTCACCAGTTGTAGGGATAGAAAAGACCCAAAAGCGCTTTCCACATACTACAAGTAAGCTTACTAGATGTCAACCTTTCAAAACCAAACTAAAATGCTTTCACTAAAAAAACCATACGGCAAGTCAAAAACTTATCAACTGGGAAAACACTTTTTATGATATAGCCCCTTTCCTGTATACTTTGGTTTAACACCGGATAGGACCCTTTCCTATAAGATACACCATGGCCACCTGGAGATGCGGCCTGATTTGTCACATTTTGCAGATTTTGATTACAGCTACTGCTAGTGCTTGACTGATATTTTTTGAGATGTTTTTACTTTTTGCGGTTTCCTAATGACATAAAACTTTTTTGTTGCCTTGGGGAAGCAGTAGCAAATGAGAAAATGTAAGTTGAAAAACGCAAAATCAGACTGTTATTGAAAAATTAACAGTCTGACTAAAATCTTCGAAATTGAATTTTCTTTGTTTTTCAACATGTGAGAATGTTAAAACCTATTGTGTCATCTGGGGAAAAGAATAAAGAAAGCGTAAAAATCTTATTTTTAGAAAAATCCATTTAAACGTTCGCCCAAAGTTAGAAAAACCTGAAAATTTCTGCAAAATGTGTCAAATCAGGCCGTATCTTTAGGTGGCCATGGATACACCTATTCAAAAAAGAAAATATCTGCTGGCAACAATCTTTTACGAAATTACGAAAGCTTGGAAACTCAAAATGGGGAGTAGATCAACACACACTAAATGAAACAGCACTGGCTCTATGTTACTCGACTCCAGAATATTGTGCTCGGAAAGTTATGTGATTTCATCCCTCTACAAAAAGAAACTCTACAAAACCTGGAGGATGGCAAACTCCATTTTCCAAACTCCTTTCTTTGAATTTAGCTCTTGCGTTTCAACTTTTTTTGTCCAACCTCTAAATGCACTATTTGTAGATTAAAGTCAATGACTTTTTTAACATTCTTTCATCGTTTTTACAAACGAAGTAGAAAGAAAAAATTGTTAATATTAACACAGAAGCCAACTCGTCCCAATTAAATCGTTACCTTTAGCAGAACCAAAAACGTCCGCATAACTGAATCCTCCGACAAATACGAGGCCACGAAACCTGTCCAAAGTGATAGCACCGTCTATTAAGTCCTGCATGGTGACATCCCACGGCTGAAAAGTATGAAGGCTAAGGTGATCACACTACAGGGTTACAATCAACTAAAAGACGAAAGAGCATTAGCAATTAAGAAACAATATGTACCGTTGATTCAGTATTATTATGAAAACATACTATTATGGATGCACACTGCACAGTTGCACACTTGTTCAATAAACTTGAGTTTGAAAAACATAATAAAGTTTGCAGAATGGAACCTTGTATATTTTCACCAAGCATCGCAATGATAAGAGCAAAATGCTTATGAGATGCGGCGATAGCGCGTGCGGAGTCGACGATGGCTCGGGTACTAGGTCGTTTTTTTCGGACATTGACCGATTTTTTAGCGAAATGTCATAAAGAAAAAAGTTAATTCGGTCAAAATGTCCGAAAAAAATCCGGTTTTACATGTTCAAATAATGGTCAACTTTAATAGAAAAAATGCGTTCTGGTTATAGTTTTCTTGATCGATCGGTTGCTCTGAAGCAGATGTAGTCACCAGTCAAGAAATATCACAGCATGGTGTATCAGTTTATCAAGTATACTGAGTTCGTTCTGAACTTTGTGAAGCTTTATTGAGTGTCTATTACGTTGGATAGACGAAAAAATACAATGTAAATGACTTGCCTTTTTACCGCTTAAAGGGCGGGGAAACCCAAATTAACTTTGCGAGTTTTTTGTTTCAGCGTGATGTCATTGTGTACAACATGAGTTTTAGCAATAAAAAAATCCAAACTTTGTTGCCCTCGTCTCGCTAAGGCCGCTTTTGTTTGATACCCGTTTGCGAGGTTTCGTTGCGCATCAAGCTGTGATTCTGTTCGCTGTGACGTCACAAGGTACATATAGTTGTGGCCAAAAGTTTAAGACCAGACTTGATTTATGACGATTTTTGCATTACTTCAAAATACTGCATCAGATATAAGATGATGCATAAAGATGATGCAACTGAAACAATATATGATGCAGTATTTTGAAGTAATGCAAAAATCGTCATAAATCAAGTCTGGTCTTAAACTTTTGGCCACAACTATATGTACCTTGTGACGTCACAGCGAACAGAATCACAGCTTGATGCGCGCGAAACCTCGCAAACGGGTATCAAACAAAAGCGGCCTTAGCGAGACGAGGGCAACAAAACTTGGATTTTTTTTTTGCTAAAACGCATGTTGTACACAATGACATCACGCTGAAACAAAAAACTCGCAAAAAGTGAGTTTGGGTTTCCCCGCCCTTTAAAAGACGATTAATTTATCAGTGGGGTAAAATCCCAGGGGGTTAGATCATGTTGTAAGCTTTTAAGTTTGTTTCCAATTCTTTAAAATTAAATTGACCTGAATTCATACGACTGCGGTTTCTCCTTTTAAACGTTGTTCTAATGTTCTGCAATGTTGAAAAGACATAAACGCTGTTATGATAAACGTTTATCTCGTGACGAAACAATCCTTTTTTGCCACGACTAATTTTGCCCACAAAACATTTTGTAAAAATTTTATTTGCACAGCACACGCACAGTCGCACACTGCGTAGGCTACAATATTTGCTGAACTTGAAGATATAGTCAGGTTCAGTATGTCAAAAAAAAGAGTTTCGTTCAAAATTTTTGGAGATTAGCAAACCTATACATTTTCGGAAAGTTTAGATCATGAGGAATCCGAAAAACGTTGATTACATTTGCAGAGATGTCCGCATGGCCGCCATTTTGAATTTTCAAAATGGCCGCCGCAAAATATATATTTTGATATATTTCTCGGCTCCTAATATACTTAGAATTAGCATGTTTGATAAAGTTTCTATGTTTTAAGGATCAAGAAATCCATTAGAGGCATACGTAGATACCTAGCGTTAACCACTTTGCAATTATCCGCCATATTTGTTTTCAAAATGGCCGCCGAAATTATATTTTGTTACATTACTACTTACTAGTTGAGATATAAACTTCATTCAACATGCTAGTGCTAAGTTATGTTTCAAATAAATTATGGTTTAAATAAGCTATGTTGACTAAGGAATTCATTAGAAGCAAGCCTGCATGCCACTGTCATATTTTGGACAAACAAAAAACAATTCAATTTTCCAACAGCTGTCCTGACTCTTATTTCCAGCATTACAGTCAACGTCATTTTCGTAGTCTGTACCACACAGGCACAAGTTGGTGCAGCTCAAGTTGTTCCTTCGACACGAACAATTCTGGGTTGAGCAGTTGGTTTTGCATTGGCATCGGTCTAGCTGAATAATGGCTTGTAGTGCAGGTAGAATCTTTGTGGTGATAGGTGAAATCCCACTTTCATGCTGATGGTAGCCATGCCGAAGTGGATCAAGGAGCTGTTGCCACATGACAGTGGCTTGGCACCAGACACGACTCTGAACTCGCACGCGTTCAACGTGCTCTTCTAATGCACCTATTGTTGGAGGCAAGTTTTGATTCTCCGCCAAGTTCTTGCAAAACAGGTGCCATCTCAGTTCTGGAATGTTGTTTATGTGGACAGTGAACACCCTTCGGGCAGTGCATCGTGCAGACAAAGTTGGCCAGCATTTCTTTCACATTCTGAGATAGTGTGCTGTCCTCAGGTAACTGTATTAGTGCACTGATTGTTTCCATTAGTACTGTTGGAACCACTTGGTTTTATCCAATCATGAAAATCTGCCAACATTGTCAGCTCCACTGAAAGTATGGAATACGGGTAATGCTTTCGCCTTCTCTTGTCCTAGAGCTCTCCATATTGGTGCGATCACCACTTCACCAGTGTACCTGATAGCATGGAAATGGACGAGTGTTTGCAGAGTTGGTCGTAGTTTGCAACAGCAAGGACAAGAACGTCTGTGTCCAGACTGAAGAAGACTAACTGCGCGCCAGGACTCAGCTGTGATGCTGATGCTGCGAGACAGATCATCAAGGTGTCAGCTTCTCCGTGATTGTTCACTTCAAACGTGATGTTCCGATTGCTTCTGGTGTGGCCTGGCGCTGAAGTTATCACCAGCTTTGGTGAATGCTTGTTATATCCGATTACTTCTTCAGCAAGATACTGTGTCAAATCTGCTTTCGTTTGGTCATGGGACAGGAACCTACTCAGTGGTGTGTGCTTGATTCTGGTGTCATCCATGATTTGGTACTAGACGGGATCTTTGTCTTTTCGTCGTCTTGCTCTAGTTTTCTGTTTCAAAGAGTCAGACTTGTACGTGTCAAACACCAGAATAATCTCGTCAAACTCTGCTGTCAACGTCATGAGCTGTCATTGAAGTGTTGGCTAAGATCTTTGACTGTCGTGATGGCCCCGTATTCTTTGTCATCTTCTGGACGACCACCATGCTATTGACAATGGCAATTTTCTGACTCTTGTGCGATGCCGATGGTAACAGTTCTGTATTAGCAGTGTCAACTCTCTGTCCACCCGATGCTGGTTCATGCTCTGTTTCATCAGTTTCAACCAGATGCTGCAGGCAATGGATGAGCTTTGATTTATAAGTGCATGGTAGAACTGATCCATCTGGAGCGAATAGTGCTCTCGGTGTGAGGGTGAACTCATAGTTACCGAAAGCATTCTTCTGGTCAATGTCCTGGCTTGATCTGGATAAGACCATGAAGCGCCCGTAGAGATCTTTTGTTTCTTTCAGATCGACCGACTGGTTACAAACCTTGACTGTTTGCTTCTTGTTTCTTATCATTTACATGGGGTTGGTCTTACTATTGAACAACATTACTCAAAGGCAACTCAAATTTCTCGGTCACATCATCATAAAAGAAGAATTCGAAAATCTTTGTCTAAGCGGTCGCCTTCTCGGGAGACGTGCTCGTGGCAGGCAACGAACAACATTTGTATCAAACTTTCAACAAAGTACATCAATCAGCCAACCAAGAACACTTTGCTGGGACACTGCACGACAGAGGGAACATTGGAAGAATTTACAAACTGAGCATCTAGTTCATCAAAGGCCGCATCGGCTATGATACTGTATTAGCCTAGTGTTCTGCTTCTTAACTGGTGCCCATAAGCTGACATCACCATTAATGCGTTCTGCAACATACTCTTTGTAGAGCTGTTGTCCCTGCTCATCGACGGTCAGGATCTGTTTGACATTTTTTTGTGCAACACATGCGTGTGTGATGAAGTTATACAACTCATCACCTTCAATTGCGAATGGATTTCCGTTACTCAGTATGGTAGCATTTATCTTGTCAACAGCTTCATACTCTTTCCTGACAATGGCTGCTTGTACTTCAGGGTGACTTTTTTTTGGAAGAAGTGTCTCCAAGCTGCTCTTTGAACTTTTCTGAGATGCGCGACATTTTTGGTGCAGCCAGGAAAAACCGTTGCCGGGCATTCGCATTGTTAGACATGCCAATTAGTCCAGAACGGACTTTCATCATCTTATTGAACTGCTCGCATCTTATCGTTTCCATACGGTGAACATAGTTCATCATTGACTTGAACATCGCATTAGAGGACTTCTCCGTTTCCCATGCTTTCGATTGCTGCATCACATCTTCATCTATGAGGATTCATTCCAGATGGTCATAAGCAATCGAGATGGATTCAGGACTAATGTTTCTGTTATCAGATGACGATGTACATGGCCTCCTTGACCTTATCTGCTGATCTTGAGCAGATGATCTTCAAATGTGGCTTCTCTGTGAAAAACTGATCCAAGGCCAGTTCATACAAAGCTATGTAAGTGTAGATGTGTGCACGAAGAGTTCTCTTGTAGTGCGCACACTTGAAAATTTGTCTTGTGGTCGCAGATCCATAGGCTACACATCGGCTTCGATCCAGGCATCATCAATCCCAGAGTTCTCTATGGAAGTTCCAAGAGCTCTTAGTGCAGCCATCACAGCATGCAGCTCACCCAGTCTGGAAACAATTTCTCTTTTCAGGTCGACCCGTGTGTCTAGCAACTGCACTACCTTTTCGTAGAGGGCCATGTCGAAGGTTATCACAGTTGGGTACCCCTGACTAACGTCTTCAGCTGGGATACTTGTAGAATCACAGTCAGCATAGTAGGCCACTCGTTAGCAACTTCAGGTAGCAGGGGCAGTGCACCAACGTGAGTGAGTGGTTGGCAAGATGAGATGAGTGACGTGTATCCTGCCCATCCAGGGATCTTGGACAAAGTAGATGCTGTGACCCACCCTAACTGGGTCAGTTTATATGACTGAGCAACACCTGTTGTGTTGGCCTCAAACCTCCGCGCTCTGTTGTCAAGTTCTGGTTTTGGCTTGGCATATGGCTTAATGGGCACATGATATGGAAGGATTGATAAGTTCTTAGCTGCAGTAAGTTTGAGCTTTAGTGCGACTAGTTCTCCTGGAACATTTGCTTTCTGATACACTGCAGTGATTGTTCCATGTGTGGTGCCTTTCCAGTAGGCGGACAACAAATACGAATAAATACTTTTTTATTTCATTATTTTTATTTCTTTTACTTAATTACGGACAAATACTTTTTTGTAGCCGGACTAATACAATGTAACACTGTATAGAAGTAGTGATGTAACGAAATATAATTTCAGCGGCCATTTTGAAAACCAATATGGCGGATAATTGCAAAGTGGTTAACTCTTGGTATCTAGGTATGCTTCTAATGGATTTCTTGACCCTTAAAACATAGAATTAGCATGATTGATAAAGTTTCCAAGCTTATTAGGAGCCAAGATACATCAAAATATATATTTTGCTGCGGCCATTTTGAAAATTCAAAATGGCGGCCATGGGGACATCTCTGCAAATGTAATCAACGTTTTTCGGATTCCTCATGGTCCAAGCTTTCCGAAAATGTATAAGTTTGCTAATCTCCAAAACTTTTGAACAAAATTACATAACGAACCTGACTAATATATGCAATAGCGGCCAAAGCCAGCGATTGAAACACCAGAAACAAAAGTAACATCCAAAATTAAAGGGGTCTCGATTAGGCTCAACTACACTATATAATATGGATTTTCGTGTGACTAAAGCAGGAACAGCAAATGTGGTAAATTATGATAGTGGTCAAACCGATTACAGCGGAATGTGTTACAAAAAAGTTTGCAAAACGAATCAAAAAACGTAAGTAGCTGTGTCTGTTTGGTCGTGATTTTTTTGCAACTAACTTCACGCATCTTATTGTTTGATATTAATGGTCTTTGTTTTTTTATACTATTGCGTAACGTAACGTTTCGTTATTACTAACGTAACGTAATTATTACGATATGTTTTATATGATTAAAATTTGTGTTTCAGGTCTGCAAAATTTTTGTTAGGAAAGTACGGTAGACAGTTTTTTATTGGGGGCAACAGGAATATTTAACATCTCGTTCATTTTCCATCTATCTGAAAGCACAAAATTGAAAAATGCGTTTGCATCTTTATAGGGATTTATTTCTAGAAAAACTTTATTGGGATTCCGAACAGTTGGATGACCACCAGAGCTCTAAACGGCGTCTATTTGTGAAACGACAAACAAGGAAACGTCCTCATGCAAATGTTTTTGCTGGCTTGGGCCACCAGGCCCACCACGCACGCTGTTTATTCTGTAACCCGGTGGGCTTGACAAATCCTTTCAAGGTACGTTCCCTTGCAGTGGTTAGTTGTTACCATATGGCTTCAAATTCGCATTGGCAATACTGACTGACAGCCAAATAAAGAAAGTTTTATACGCTTAAATGTACAGTATAGTGAATAAGTCTCAATTTATAAGTTCTGCTATCAAACTGAAGCTGAACTATTTGCATCTGTTTACAAGTGTTCAGAAGCATGATGTACGATGTTTGAAGTTCGTGTCAATTATTGAATTTATCGTTGTTTTTAAATTATTTCTATGCTTGTGGTACAGGTATAATCTTCGTGCACATTCACAAAGAGGTTCACATTTGCTACTGAAAAAAAAAAATCAATTTGGACGAAATGAAGTGGGAAGAAGCTTGAAAAAGTCGCTGCTGCTGATAATTTTTAATGACTTTCTACATGACAAACAATCGTGTCAAGTTCTTTCCAGAGCTGCATAAACAACATCTAATGATTAGGCTATCTAATAACTGCAATACATGATGCAAAATTTTCAAATTCCACAACAATGGCAACTTTGTTGTTGATGCAAATGGTAAAGAACACAATGCTGGAAGGGGCTTCAGTATGGTTTCGAGAGTCACTAACCTCATTAAGAAAGTCCTTACATCTCCTCAACTGCTTATGTGCTCAGGGTTGAACACAATATTGTGCAAACTACAAATCTATGCATGACAATAGCATTATAAGCCTACACGTTGGTTTCATAGTGTGAAATGATCAGGTTACAGCATGAAAGATATGTGAGACAGTAGTGATATAGATAAAAGTGAATACATGAATTCAAGAAGGGCTCAATTTCCACAATGTTCTTTTCAATATAAATGCATTTTAAATATTTTGGTCATTTATTTTTGTTGAACTTTGATAATGATTATATGCTGAGATATACTGATAAGTACCATGAATTTCACTCGGTGATGATTCTGCGGAGAAATTATGGGAAGTTAATCTCCCAAAATTGGTCCCTTTTACAACTCAACGGGAATACATGTGCTGCGAAGTCTTTGCAATTGGTTTTATTAATGAGAAAATAGGCACAGAGCACAAAAAGATTGATTAAAATACAAAGAACAAGGCAACACAATAATGCAGCCCGTTTGTATCGTTATTGTTACAAAAATAAGCTTCGCTAGTGATAGTATAAAAGTTTTTGTTGATTCAAAAGTTTGCTTTCCATGCTAACAAGGTTTTGTACAGACGAAACAAGAGAACTTCTCCTAGGGAAACTTATTTTTGTGACACGGTAGTTATAAACTACCTAGCCGTTTTCAAAATCCGTTTTTTACATTGATTCAACATTTTTAGATAGTTTAGCGACGACAAAAGGCACACTTTTCTGTCTGGATAAGTAAGTTTAGACCTCTTTAAACCAGCATACACTTAACAGCCAGAAAAAACATTCGAATGCAAAAAAATGACCGAATTAAATTAAAAATGCCCGAAATTTTTTTTACGCGAATTCTAACAAATGACCGAAATATTTCAGTGAAAAAAAAACTCAGCTTGGGTAATCCAACTTACTTTGAAGCCAGCAGCAACGAAGGCAGCTGACATCTCCCTATCACCGTTGCTTCCTTCTTCACGCAGTACGGCAACTCTGATGTCTGGAGGACAATGGTTGCGATAAAGTTCGATAGTTTACATTGCGATAACAAACTTGCGACAGTTTACATTTCAAAATCAAAATCTAATTAGCACATTATGAAACGTTCAAGTGGTTTCCTAGTCTTGGACAATCTAAAACTAAACGGACAAAGATGCAGAAAAAACTTCTAAAAAAAAATCAAGAAACTGCACTTTTAATAAAAAAAAACATTGATACTAATCAATCTGTGAATAAAATCCGAATCACGACGGCAGCGATGGACAACTGCGCTCGGTAAGGAACTAAGAACAGTATACGCACCTCTGTCCGGCAGAGGCCACTCGAAACTGCACTTCATGGAGTCGTTTATGAAGAAGCAAGGTTCCCGACACTCTTCCAACAACCAATTTCTCTCCGCATTAACACACGTCACGTCACATTGCAACCTCTCAAGGGCGAAACTGCTGCTTTCCCACACATCACGCAACTCATTGGTAATGACGTCAAGAAGATGTTCACCGTTAAAATTGATGGAGATCTTGAGACAGGAAAAATGATGGTTTGCTATGGAAACTACTAAAAAGAGGATCACCCTCCCTCCCGAGTCCCGACACAACAGGGATAACAATCGACACAATAGCCAATATGACGCTATGGAAAGTCAGACCTACTGGCGTCTCACAGAGTGGCATTACATCACATTAGTGTAAACTCAATTGTAAAGTTGTTTATTTCACATCAATTCAACTTGTTGACTAAACCTTTGTCATAGCGCCTCGTCACAATTGCATATTCGGAGTATTCTCGGTTGCTGCAAAAATTGGTCCCCAAAAAAATTAATGGTTTTCCTTCACGAAACATCTGCTGGTTTCTCTAGCTTGGTCGAATTCTTAACTCTTATAACTACAGTAGCAAAGAAAGCGTTGTCGAGTACTTTGTGGCTGAATCGGTGCAACGCTGACGAGGCCAACCAAATGACCGACGAGCGATGTCTATCGATGTTCTTGTTTCATACACTCCATTGTCGAACACATTTGTGTAACCAAACCAGACAGCAAAATCAGTAAACCATGTTTGCTATCTTGGCTGCCTATCAATTTTTAAGTTAGTGAGATGTTATTACTTTGAAAAAAATGAAAATAAACGTAGAAAAAATACTCAATGTTTGTAAAACTACTCACTCAATACTCAATCTTGTAAAATCTCACTTGAGAAATTAAAATTAGCTGACACCAGTATCTTCAATTGGATCCACACATTATCAAAAATCACTCAGTATCTATTTGAGTCTATTGCAGTAAAAATGCAACACTGCTTCATTCAAAATTTTGCAACAGTGTCCAAGTTGTTTAAAATTTTGAGTAATTGCTATTTTAATTGCAATATAACCAAATAGTCGCAATCATAATGACAGAATGAGCAACAATTCGTTATCATCTTGTCAAATGCGTTATCACCTCATTTCTAGGATATTAATATTTTCAAAAAGTATTTCACATCATTGAAACCACTGCATGCAAGGAAATGAAACCATAAAGAAAAACTTAAACCACTGACCGTGCGCTTATCGAAGGTTCTTCCTACGCATTCTGCCTTCACATTACAAAGTTTGTATTCATCGATGACCTTGTCGGGGTTGGCAGTTTCCAAAATGATACCGAGGTTTTCGGAGAACAAAAATTCAATGGCAGAATAGTCTTGAGCTTCAATTGTAAGCTGAACAAAAATTGTTAAAAAATACCATATTTAAGACAAATACTAAGGCAAACATAACCCAAGTTGTATTCGTTCTTCTTAAAAATGCGTTAAATTAGCGTTGCCTTTAACAAACTCACCTCCATCCCACGATTTCCAGCAAAAGCCATTTCTAAAGCACACGTCACTAATCCTCCGTCGCTGATGTCATGACCAGAGCATACAACTCCCTCCTTGATGAGCTCCTGAGTTACGCACCAACCGCTCACAAAAAGGTTCGTATCGTCTAAGTCGGCCACCTGATCGCCCACTTGGTTATAGCACTGGGCTAAAGCAGTCCCACCTGAAACAAGCCAACCATTGCAGTAAATCCGATCGTGCAGGTGTGTCGCTGCAACCAACAGGATCGAACAACATCAGTCAATTTTCAAAGAATTAATACTGTCAATACTATCAAAAACTGTAGTGTATATACAATTATACATACTTTAATTTTAAATCAGCATCAAAATACAATTTAACAAAGAATTGTAGCTTTCAAAAGCTCCCACGCATGCTGCACATGATAATTATTTGGGCAAGTTTTTCAATCAACAGTCAAGCGATTTTTAACTTTTAGGTCAATAAAATCGACTTTTAAAATTAACACTGTTAGTCAAAATATGTATTGTGTGCTGATGAGAAAAGCAAATACTTTATAAATCGTTTCTTTTAATCCGCAATTAAACAGTTCTGGTATGATAACAGTCAAATATCAAATTCAGAGGAAATGCCCGTGCGAGTGTGTTGTAAAAAATACCTGCAAATGCGACTGTTCGAAATTTTGTTTTGGTTGAGACAGAATGCAATTCTTCATAAAAAAATTAGTTCCGGTATAAGATGGCAAAGGAAGTAGATTATTACACAAGGAAGTTTTACGGAGCTAAAAACAATTGTGCCCAGTGAGCTACCCACACTCATTCGCAATAGAACAAATATAACATGGAGAAATAGAATCAAAAATTGGCACTAAGGCACATTACTATATGTTACTTCAACTCGTAGTAGTGCGGTATCATTCAGGGTGAGCAGAAATTCCTTGGACCAACTGATAAACGATTTATGAATAGAAAATAAATAAAGTTTCATCATAAAGGTATCACAATGAAAGCTTAAAATACTAGGAATAAATTTATTTATTTATTTTCAATGTGCCCGCCCGTCTGTTATGGCCCGTCCTTCACTTGGGTAATTCTCTCAATTCTTTGTCGGAAGTTTTCGATCCACAACTCCACACCATGACAGAAGACAGTTTTTGACGGCGGTAAACTGTTTTTACAGAATCTTTAATATCTGCTGAAGACTTTGCATAAATTTTATCATTCTGATTATTGAACTGAACTTCAATTGTGAAGAGTTTTTCGTGTGAAAAAATGATCTATTGTCCTGTCATGCCTGCTTTCAGTTCTCTTAGAAGAATCTGTGCTTTTTCAAGTCTCTTTTGCTTTTAGAGAGGTGTAAGGAACTGCCGTTTTCTCATCTTGTATGGAGATAACTGAAGATCCTTTTCCACAATGGTTCTCATTGAAGTGTTGCTCACATTCATGTCTTGAGCCATTTGACGGATGGATTTGTTTGGGTTTCTCCTCACCCTTTCTCGGACAGCCTTAATCACTTTGTTTGTTCGAGCAGTGCGAGATCTTCCTCTCCTTGGACCATCTTCAGATGTACCAAGTTCCTTAAATCTATTCACAACATGGTAAGCGGTGGATTGGGAAACTTTTAAGAGCTTAATGATCTCATAGTTGATTTCCCCCAAGCGATGGGGCTGAATGATGGCTTCTCTTTGGCTCATTTTAGATCTTACAATCAATGCTTACAATCAGACCCACCAAAATTTTAGAGAGTTTAGCAAGATATTTAGCCTATTAAAAGGCATCTAAGTGACATTCAATACGTGTAATCATAAAATGAAAAAAGTCCAAGGAATTTCCATTCACCCTGTACTTATATTTTTAAATATTGTATGCTTGGTTAATGGTTATGTTCTTCGATGTAATGGCGTAGAAAAGGTTTATTCATGGTTTTGAGGATGAAACAGTGCATCCTAAAACGTTTGGTAAATTTTTTTGAAAATTCAATTACCACTCCTGTATTTCAATTTCGTGTACCACTCTGCTACTAGTGGTGCTGCAGAACGTTTGGAGCGCTCTTTCAAGGAAAGTTTGGGGCAATCATCGTTACTACCCAAGAAAGCGGCTATCCAACCTTTAATGTACCGTAATACCGCCGTACTTCCTATGTCAATAGACATTCTGCAAGCCAGCTGCTGAACCACGGTCAACTACGCACGAAGATTGACATATTACTTTCCACGTTGTACGTACGCATTGTACTCTACGCACGATTTCCTGGGACTGGCAAACCCTGCTTTTAAATTGATAGTGATGATTACTTATTTTTATGTTTAGTTGCCAAACAATTTAAAATTATATAGAACCATGCTGTGTTGTACGTTACCTAAGCAAGGCTTGCAGTTGCTCAGGGGAACATACACTAACCAGGCACCACCACCGGGGGCTTTCAGATCAGGGGTAATGGTTTTGGTAATATCCATGCAGGGGGCATATGTCGATATGACGAGAGAACCAGGAGATTTAACGATATCCTAGAAACAAGTTGAATCCGAATCAAAATAATAAATAATTAACCTAGTTTGACAAGCATTAAAGTACATGGGACCCAGAAACACTTTTCTCTAGTCTAAGAGATACTAAGGGAGTTTGAGTTTCAATGTAAAATCAGTTTAACTCCAAGGATAAGGCTGGAGCTCATTAGTGGTAATTTTACAAATACTCAAGGCATCCCACCAATGAAAAACTATGAAATGAGCTAGACCCAGCCATTATCACCTTAATTAAAGAATTATTTCCACTAATTACCAACCTCCCCAACGGTTGCGGCCATACTGAGAGAATCCTTTCCGCCATCAACAGCTATACCCAACCCCTTCATGACGTTACACATCGCTTGGCATGCCTTGTAAATCTTTGCCCCTTCACCTGGATACATTAGTGGTTGGAAGCGAACAAACCGGACAAGGCAAAGAGACAGTTGAGAACCAATGCGTTAATAAACAATACGTTAAACTTTAAAACTGCATATACAGTATCAAACTAAGCTTGTCTGCAACTCCTGCAGGACATTTGAAAAGTGGTTGACAATCTTTACACTTCACGGAGACTGTTGAGAATTCCATTTCTCCGAAGTTGTACAAAAGCTTACTAATGCTTACATACTGTAATTTAATACTTGGATAATGCAAAAAGTTTACAGTTACACCAACAATTTGTTACCAATACCAAAATCAACTAATCTAATAAAAATATTTCTTTGAAAAGGCAAAAGCGTTGTAAAATCATTGAAATAATAAAAGAATGAAATCTTGTTTTTTTTTCAGAACGCAGTTTGACAACGTAAAGCTCATGCCAATAATGGTCCTGTTTAAATTTATCTTAAATTATCTAAGAACTGGAATCTTCACCTGAGCAACTTTATACCGTAGTTATTTAAAAGTTATTTTTGGCAATTACATGTGATGCAAAGTAATCATTATTCTTCAATACCTTTATTATAGAAATAGATGCATAGATTGGCGTTGACTTTTTACTGAAGTAAACGAATTCCAGGAGGGGAATTCCCCACTAATTCTGACAGCGATTTCTTAATTGCCGATTTTCTGCCAAAACGATTATAATGCGCTGTTTGTGGACTCACATGTCAGTCGGTTGCAATTGTCGTGAAACATTTTGCGAACCATTTAGTTTGGTTGTAATTGCGTAACGTTGGCCGAACGCCCAAAGACACATAGCGAAGACACACATGCTTAAATAGGTTTAGGTTACTTGATCCCAACCAGGGTGAAACGCGAGTATGGCGTCTTCCATTATTGTTCAATCGGGGCCTTAATGACTACAAATACCCACATCTCCATATAATGTGTTTGTAATTGTATTTATTGTGAAATATGAAAAAGTATTTGGCCACAGTGCACAGTCGCAACTCAAGGTCGCTAGACTGTTAGACGACATATTGTCAAAAGTCGTAACAGACAATCTCGTGACTCAACGTTGCATAGACGAGATAAAATTACGAAAACACTCGCCACGTTTGCCACAAGACATTAGGCGAAGCAGATTTTTTTGGACAAAGGTATCCTGTGCATTCGCGTAAACAGCGCAAAACCGGCAATTTATTTTTGTAAAGTTGTTGATGCTTTTTATAAATACCGTAATAACAAAAAACCGAGGAGGCCTGACAAGGCTGACATATCTCGTCTCTCTCTGTCTCAGACCCCTGCCCCCGAGTAATCGACGCCTATGGATGAACATATACCAAATGTCCGGTTGCGGTTAAAGCTATCAAATCCTGTTATGCCCCATTGCGTTGAGCATTCTCATCTTTAATGATTTTTACGTACAAGCGGTGAAGCGGTAACTATGAAATTATTACATCATTTGCGATTAACAATTTGAGGACAATTTATCGATTTTTGTATAATCGTTCCTATTAGCCTACATAACCGACAAAACCAATACCAACAAAACACCAAGAATCTTGGAAACTTTTCATGCAAGAGGCAGTTAATCCTTGAAATCAAATACGACAATAAAAGATGCAATATTTGTGGTCATTGAAACGTTTTTTCTTTTATCAATTTCCGATTAATTTCCACACGTTACTTTCCTTGTTGTATTGGGAAAAAGAAGAAGAAAAGAGAATAAAAAATTGTTGCTGTGACAAACACTTCGCAGTGAGTATATTTCTTAATTGCACATTTTACTGGCCCGGCTTTGCTTGAATTCAATTGCTGTGATAGCGACCGCTCAAGTCACGAGTTATAGTTTTCACTTTGCACAAGCGCAAAAACTATTAGACACGATTTTTCGCCCTAGAATTAAACGATTGCTGGTCAACTCATTCTGGAATGAACACGTACTAGAAATTGGCGTCGGCACTTTTTTTTAGACTTAATTCATTATTTTGGCATTTACCTTGGCAATCGCCACTTGCCGACACCAAATTCGAAGGCTACACCTGACAGGTTTTAAAACAGATTCCTTGTTTCTCGAATCTTTTACCTGGCAATTTAGCCGGCCACATCCAATTTGCACTGCATTTAATGTCCCTGATGTCAGAGATGGTAGCAAACACCATGTTGGTCAAGGCCTCTCCTACCGTCAGCCTAGCACCGGCCTCCTCATCCACCAGCATCTTAATCGGCTGCTCACCAATCGACGTCGCCGTGCCAACTGTAGAGAAGTGGGACAGCGCAGTGACAGCAACATCAGCTAGAGGGGTGTGTAGAGGACCACAGCACTGCTGCTGTGCTATAAGTCCCGTCACAGACCGATCCACCTGAAGGAACAAACATATTCTAACAGAATATCGACTATCGAGCTTCATGAAAGTTAATGTATGAGAATACTTAGCAACTGCTACATACACGGCCATTAGTTATTAACAAACCTGGCTGACTAGTTAGTTGGTAAGTGACAAACCATCCAAACACGAGGTTTACAACAACTTCCCAACTTCTCCGTATTTAAAAAACAAAACAAAAACGACACCTTGTTTGTGAGGAATCTTTTACTGCCCACAGATGGAAGCTTCAAAACACGATTTAAAGCTTCCGAGAATGCAATCTGAAAACAAAAACAACAG
The DNA here is from genome assembly GCF_918807975.1 of Aplidium turbinatum. Taxonomy (NCBI): domain Eukaryota; kingdom Metazoa; phylum Chordata; class Ascidiacea; order Aplousobranchia; family Polyclinidae; genus Aplidium; species Aplidium turbinatum. Next base: position 25,233,033 of record NC_137475.1, on the reverse strand, counting down.
ATGTATTCATAGCATTTCATGCGAGAACACTTAAGGCTTCCACTGACCATAAATTCCTGCTGCATGAAGCAACATCAAAATTGCGAACGAAACTTTGGCAGAACACATCACTGATATTTCCTTCAAGTTTAAAGCGGTGTATTTTTCTCTTTGTCACATTAGTAGTAAGTTCAGGTCAAGTGCATAGCAATAAAGCAGGATTGGCTGACCTGTTTAGTCTCGAAGCGGTTGACTTGTCTCGGTCTATCAATCAAGTTATAAATCTTCTGCGGCATCTTTCCGAGCACTAACTTAAGATCGAGGTCTACTGGATGCTGCTTTGGGTTCTCAATGTCATCCAAAGTGCCAATCGGGACCCCATCTTCGTAATGAATCTCTAAAATACAAATAACATCTACAGGTATCCTGCAACAGAAAACAACACAAACAGAACTTTCCCATCTTGATAATTATCCAGTCGGTAGAACAGAGTAGCGTGAGTTATACGTAAATCTCAGATTCAAACCTTGTTGGGTCAAGTGTCGCCACTTCCCAACAAGTCATCTCAGGAGAACAATCTTACTAACTACTAAGTCTTACTAAGTCGTAATCTTACTAAGTTTTACCTTTATTTAAGTTTTACAATCTTACTAAGTCTTACTTATCTCTTCTTTACTTTGCCCTTCCACACATTCCTATTGCAATATCTCCTCAAGTATTTTTTAACAAACGTTGTAAATCGTGTTTAATCTCTCAAGTAAGAACGAAACTATGATACAGACCCTGATCGGAGAGCACCACCCTGCCGGTACCATTCAATTCTCCGACCACATCAACGTTGCATCGTTCTCTGTGGCAGATACTCTTCAAGATTGGCAGTTTGCTTCTGTCTACAAGCACGGCATCTGACTCCTGGTATTCAGCCGTCCAAAGCTCCAGCGTATTGAGTGACTTGTCACCAAGAGTGAAGGCCTTTGAATAGATTACGGCTCCTGAGGGTTCCACAATTTCCTTGAGCACGTTTCCTGTAAGTAATAAGTAACAACCCACTGCAAAATGGTACTCCTGAAGCAAGCAATGACCAAGCAAGTCAACTATTACTGCGATGAATAGATTCATCATCAACACAAAAGTTATTTTTCACATTAATTCTTTGAAAGCAATCACTGAACTGAATATCATTAAGGTGACGTATAATAGCGATTGATATAATCCATCTACGAGAGGCGTTATAAAAAATCGTGGAATTCTCCCATAACTTAATGCAAACAGGATTAAAACGGTTCGAAGATGTCCGTCAGATGACATGGTTTTAGCTACCTAATAATTACGACCAACCTTTATTCTTTTGAGAACAAAGTCGTCAACAAGTGGTTGAAGAAAGGTAGTATTATGGGCAATGGTAAGTTAGAATAATGAGAAAAGACATCAAACTTTAGAAGAAACTTGGTTGTAAAACAACGGAGATCATTCAAGCATTGTAAAACGTTTATGCGGATCGAGTTTTGAAGCACACTCGCGTTTACGAATTGATGGAAAGATTTCGAGACGGTAGAGAAGATGATGCGCGCTTTGGAAGACCAACATTCCAACAAGGTCAATTTTTTTTTGAAAAACTGATGCTGTTAAAAGACTAGTCACAGAAAATGGAAGATTACAGTTTTTCAGATAGTTGAAACCATTGACATATCTATTGGTTCATCGCATTCCAATCTGCACGAAGATTTAGGCCTTAGCAAACGTTCTACTAGGTAGGTTGTACAAAATCATCCAAAACTGAATAAGTGAAGTTTCTACGGCGATTTTGACCAAAATATAAGCAGATGACAACTTGTTCAGTCGAATCCTTATTCCTTACTGGAGATCAAGCATGCATTCAACAGAATGGTATTGCAACAACACAGCAGTTCAAATGATGGCTCACATGCGGATCACCTGGCGAAATCAAATCTGAGAGGTCAAGAAGGTAACGGTAACGGTTTGATAAGACTCTGAAGAAGTGGTGCTTGAAGACTTTTTAAAAGGTCGGAAAACTGTTTTAGAAGCCTATTACAAATACAATAAAGTTTTAAATAAATTGAAAGCAGAATTAGGTAACAGCGTTTGAAAAAGCTGCATCATGGAATCATCTTCCACAGTTCCACCATAACAATATTCCAAGTCATTTTGCAATCTGCATGCGCTACAAAGAAAGTTTTAAAAGAAGTTCAATGGGAATTGCTGCCTCATCCACATAGCCAAGACCTTGGCCAATCAGACTTTTTTATTCCCAAAACCCGAAAGGTTATTCTAACAGCACAGAAAAGTAAAACAGGAAGTAAAAACATGACTTACAGAGCGCTTTGTAAAAAAGACAAACACGAAAAATACACGAAAACGACGCCCAGAGCAGTTGACAGCTCTACACTAAGTAGAAAAATAAAACTATTCCAATAAAAATCCAATAAAATCTTACAAAATTCCACAAATATTTTGAATGCCCCTTTTACTTCTTACAAACAATCATTCACAAACATAATGGTAGTAAAAAAGCACATTTACCGTTTCCACCCGCACCCTGATCATGGATGGAAAGAAGAGGATTGTCTTGATGCTCAATGCATGCACGTACCACTCTGTGCAACTTCTGCTGCATCTCAGCGTCTCCCCGCTGAACAGCGTTGAAATCGCGACTTGCATCATTGGCTCCGTGCATCTGTGATGAAGCACACCCCCCACCAACCCCAATCCTATATGCTGGCCCACCAATCTTGGCCACTAGGAGACCGGAAGTATCGTCTTCCAGCTTCTTCTTGTTCAATTGCTCATCGTTGATGGATGATATCCCTCCACTGAACATAATCGGCTTCAGCCACTCACATCTCTCACCATCGGGAAGTCGCATTCCAAACGATCTGAAAAAACCTGAAAAACAATTGCACACACCAAACTAATAAAAAAAACGCACTATATTATGTTAAGTAAACATTTTTATCATTTTTTTTTTTTCGAGAGATAAATCAATTAGCCAACAAAGAACACTTTAGGACACCACAAAACAGCGGGAACCCTGGCAGAACTTACGAGCTCAGCATCAAGTTAAATATTGGAAATACCAACCTGGTAAAAATTAAAATAAAACTTGTTTTTTGGATAGTCAACAAACACATAGTTAAAATGCAATAGCTCCTTCCTAAAAAAAGTTATAGAATATCAGCTAGAAGATTTATATTTTGTATCAAAATCGCCAATGACTTTTTGGTGATTCGCATCTCACAACGCCACCATGCAGACAACTCACCAGCTATGACAGGTTCTCCGAATTTGTTTCCGTAATCACTAGCGCCATCACTTGCCTCGATAGCAATTCTGCGAGCAGAGGCCAAGTTTGGTGCTGAGGGCCAGTCACAACCGTCTTCCCATGCTAAAGGATAGTTTGGGATGTTTAGGTTCCCCACGCAATATCCTGCCATTCCCGCCACAATAGCAGACCCTCGCCCGATCGCATGTTGGTCTCTCTGTCGCCCTCCGGTGCCAGTGGTAGCTCCAGGGAAAGGGGCAACGCCAGTCGGAAAATTGTGGGTTTCTGCCGTCAGTGCCAAGTGTCTAAGCAAAAATGTGATCCGAGTTCAGCATATACTTTCAAACGGAGTCATTTAAAAGTACAGGTAATGCAAGGAGTCATGACTTGTGATGCAAAAAGTACAGTACGAGCCAAGAAACACTGGTAATTTATGAAGTCTTGAACTTAGTTCAAGACTTCAGCGTGGCCAAGACGCGTTTTCGATAAATTCTATTTGATGAAAACAAAGTTTATCCTTCAGAAATTTCATTCTAAAAGAAATAAAAACATAGCTACGAAAGTTTCAGTTAATAGAAACAAACACTGTATCAAAATCCTTTTTATTTCAAACAGCTCTAACACAGTTTATTATTTTTAATATAACCTGACCTTTCAAGATTCACAAGGTTGAATAAAAAACTGTCAGACCAATTTATATAAGTCAAAATAGCGGTAGACCCTAATAATGTATAAACAGGGCCGTTGACAGGATTTCTCGGGCCCGGTACCCATTTGTTTTCGGGCCCCCTTCATCGACAATGTTATGAATATAATAATATCAGGTTGTGTAGAAACGTTTGTTGATGTGCTGTTAAAATGAGGATAACACTTGCCGTTCAAAGTAGAAAATTAAGAGGAATATCATTTATGTAGCCTATTCTCAAAGATTTGTTGTATCCACGAATTTCCCTAACTGTGCAATTACGCATTATTAGGGATTTCTCCAGAAACCGCAAAATTCTTGCTCTCAATTACGATCTTCGTCAGTATGTTTAAAATTGTTGGAGTTTTCGGCTAAAATTAATTCTTTGTAAAGTAAAGTAGCCGTAGGAGTAAAACATTTGGGGGGGGGGCGAACATAATTTGCCCAAATTTTGTCTTTGCGTATATATTTTCAAAAATACTAAATTACTCACAATCTCTGAGAATCATCAACTTGGCTGTGTACGAAACACAAGCAAAAAAAATGTTGGCTATATACAACAGCAAAACAAGGCTAAACTTACTTTTAATCTACTTTCATAGACCTGTCTGTGTCCCATTTAAATAAATTATCAAATTAAAATATTCTTGTGTATCATAAAAAAATATTCAATAGGCTATATTAAGCCTAACTGGATTCAAAAAAATTTGAACTGAGACTTCACCAATAACTGGATAACAATAATTGCTGAATATTCATGTCACCAGATTATATGAAAATCTCCAGCCCAACTTCAATAAAAGGCTTGACCAAAAGTAGCTCAATCTTTTCAATTCAAAGATTCAATATTTGTACATTTGCATAGAAAAAAACTAAAATGACAATCCGTTCACTTATCAAACCAGTAACATTATTTAATCCATGCTGCTTCAAATCCTACAGCCTGAAAAGAATTGGACAGTTTATCATGCTATGTGCATCAAACTTCCACCTTTGAACAAAACTAATTTTGATACCAAAAATATTGATATTATATTACAATGAAATAGTCATAGTCAATGTTTTTTCAGAAGATCATTACAAAGATAATCTTACTTCACAATGAAGTAGCTAGGCCTACTCAAATCACAAGCACTGAAGAAAAATCACTCCCAGATAATAACTTCAAACTCAATCGTTGCCACAAAATACAGACCACATTACCAAAACATGACACAAAAATAGCACTGTTTACATTGCCTGATATATTAACTGCATGAATTGGATGACAAAATAACATAACATGTGTCTTTATATTTGATTGTTGTTGCTCTAATACTGTGTCATAGGTAGTAAATAACTGAGCATATCAACCTTGGGACTGGCAAAGACAAACAGCAGTTTATACAAAAAAATTCAATGCTGAAAACAGTTAAACCATAGCTCACAAAAACATGAAATTAAATACAGGAAAATTCACAAGTTGTTTTCATTTAATATACTTTTTCACTTTGTACATAACTATAGTTAGTGGCCGGGATCAATGCTCACAAAGGTGGTGTATATGTGGCCTCACATTGCTCACAACTGTTGATTATTAAAGTTTGTAACAAATCCTTATTTTGTTTGACCATATCTAAAAATGATAAGCTATCTTTGTAGTATTTAAGTCAAGTTTTGCGAGCATAGCATAACTCATGGTAAAATTGACTTATCCAATAATTGGAAATTTTTACCCAAATATTTTTACAAAGTTCAACTACATTACCGGTAGTGAGATATAAAGAAAAAACAAAAACTTTATAAGCTCACCAGAACCCAGCAAGGTTTCAAAATTCTACCAATGAAGAAATGTAGGCTAGTGTGATGATATTCTAATGAACATCTGTAATAAGCTTATCTCAGCTTGTCGAAGCATTATTTTCTGCAAATACTAAATCGAAACTTAACATTCTGCCCAAATTTTAATACCAATTATAAAAGTTTTCAAAATTGTTATACTCTGTTTTACATTCAAAACAAAATGTTTTTTATACAAAATGCAACTCTATAAAGTTACTAAATTGGTAGAATGTTGAAAACTTATGGTAAGAATTGATTTGTCCAAATAACTAGACATTTTTGCCCAAATGATTTTTATAATCAACTACATTAGTAGGATATTGAGAAAAAACAAAAAATCGTATAAAGTTACCAGTGAGTTACCAGTAACCAGTAGGCTTTTAAATCTTACCCATGAAGAAATGCAGCCTACATGTTAGTGAATATCAGTAATAAGCTTACCTCTGTTTCCCAACTGTGCTTTTTTACAGTTCTATTTTGCAGTTGTCGAAAAAAGAAAAATATTTCGTGTTTTTGAAAAAAAAATCATGGTTAGGGAAATCACTAGGCTATACCTGGAAGGGGGCCCGGTACTTTACCATCTGGCGGCTGAAGTAGCTGTTTTAACCTCTGGTCGCAATTCCTTTAGATCTGATTATAGTAAGATCTTGATAATGTTTGAAGTCGCGGGGAATCTTTTAAATCCGGGCCCCCTAAATATTCCGGGCCCGGGTCCAAAAGTACCACCTAGACCCCCCTGTCAACGCCCCTGTGTATAAAAACTTGTAAAACAACACGGTGTGTAGAGTTTAAACCAAAACAATCGCCTAATGATTTATAGCCATTTAACGTAACGAAAATGTTGTATTTACAATTCTAAATACAAGTTCTATTGATTCATCGTTGATGCAGAAAGATGTACAAAAAACTGGCGTTGTTGCTGGTCGCTAGTAAAATCTATCAGCACAATTTATTATGTTACAATTGCGATAATTTTAAATCACTTGACTGTAATTTAAAAATGTGAAAGAAAACATGTTACATACATGGGCTTACTAAAACTGTAAGCCAAATAATCTTTCATTCTATTTTGACTATAAATACGGTATTTCAACCATTCTAACGTCACAAACGTCATGAACTTACATAGAAACCATAACGATACAAACCATGCAGAGGCGTACAACATACGGCATGCATGCCATGGGCCACACACCATGCTCTTCGTACGAATCATCGTGATTCGGCAATTTGGTATAACATGATCCTCGTTACAAACAAAACTTACGAATATTTGTACGAAAATATTTTTCTTCGTACGAATATTTTATTTTCTTTGTAAAAATCGTTTTGTTCGTACGAAGACTTTTTTGTAAGTCACAATTTTCAAAAAATCCTCGCAGAAACTTTTTTCGTGGATTTCCACGAATGGGTAAGACCATTCGTGACTTTCACGAAATTTTTTTACACGTAAAGTTAAATTAGACCCAAGCATGCTTGCTTGATTTCATTGCTTTTAAGATATCCAAGCAGGAAAGGTAAATTAGCCTATTCGTAATGGCAAATACTTGCCTGTTTTTTTCTTGATGAAATATATTACGATGCAGAAATAGGATAAGGAAGCAGAAGTTAGAAATTCAAAGTTGTGACCGACAAGACTAACTCGTAGGACAGCCTATATCTATTTCTTCGGGAAGCTATTTTCGGGACAGTTTCGCTGTTTATGTTAACTATAACTTACTCGATTACTAGGCTGACTGAAAACAACTGCAAATTTGTACAATGCGTTTACGTAAAGATTTAGAAACTATGCTTGTTCTTAAGTAAGCTATTTACTGTATTACTAATGGTGGCCGGTGTCAAAAACATTTGAATCATTTTTTTATTCGTGCATTTATTTTAGAGAAATGTTAACTAAAAGTAAAGTAAAACATTTTGCTAAAATTAAAATCTTTGTGTTTCAATATAGTCTATATATGATTTATATAGCCTATATAGTCAATATATATATAGTCATTTAGTCAATATAGTCTATATCAATATATAGTCAATATAGTCTATATATACAGTATAGTCAATTTCAATACAAAGCTCCACAAACAAAATATTCAAACACGAACCAATGACACAGAGTATGTGGCCCCTGAACACGATCTGTAGTATTCATTAATGTGGCATGTGGCGCCTGATATTATTACAAAGAGAAACACAATAAATTGCTTGCTTTTAAAGAAATTGTAGAAGGGTTCCTGTTTTTAGCGTCCCTTTTTGACGTCATATTACATCTCAATGTTGTTAAATTTAAACTAGCCTGTTAAAAAAACATCGCGGAGCTGTTAAAAATATGGCATATGAATAGATTTCTCCGTTTACACATGCTCAAAGATCCCAGAATAAACTGGCAGCAGGGAAAAAATACACTTGCATAATACTGAAGCAGGTCAGACTCTGTTCTGTTTCTGAATTTATCGCATTACGAAAAAATCCGATTCAAGAACAAACGAAAAATCCACAAAACATTTACTGCAAAAACAATTTTTGTCACAAGTGTATTGTGAATATTTGTACACTAAAATTATCAACTGGCAAAAAAATCCAGCCCAGCTCCAATCCTTCTCCTGCTTTTGCCAAGAATTCCAGACTCCTACTGAAACCCTACACCCCGGCTTATAAATACTCCAAAACTCCAGCTCCTGTAGCCTACACCTCTGGAAGCCGGAACGCAATGATTTCTTAACAGTCGTTGGGGTCCTTTGCCAAACACGTTCAGTGAGCCCTGACCTAGAAAAACAAACAAAACTCACTTGACTTGAAGCTGCGTCACGATCTCTGAAGGTTGGCCCGGATTTGTTGCAACGATGTTCAGCACCTCTTTGCCTTGAATCGCGCTGCCATTGTCATGGAAGGCTATTTTATTGTTCTTGTTGCTGTAGTTCAATGTATTAGTCACCATGGCAAACAAAGACTTTGGCTTCTCTTCTCCTTCTATCACAAACTTGGCTTTAAAGAACCAATGTCTGCTATGCTCACTGGAATGAAAATGTATTTTCAAGAAATAAAATTAGCTTTGAGTGAAGCTCACACATACTGCCACAGTCGTCCTCGCATAAGCAGGAGTGCAAAGTGTAGACTTGGACAAAAAATACCCGACTACTTTATTTATATTAAAACCGACTTTGAGCAACCCTTGTTGAAGTAACTTACGAGACACTTTAAAATTTTAAATCCTTCACAGTTAATGTGATTGTATATTGCAGTGGTTTTCAACCAGAGTTCCGCGGAACCCTAAGGTTCCGCCAGTAAGTCTAGGGGTTCCGCAAGTTTACATTCAAATCCGAGAGTCCATTTTAATATTATATGCAATGCATATTGTTTAAATATAATCAAATATTGATTAGGTTTGCTACTGATGATCTGCTGATACTGTTGATCAAAAAAGTTTCTCGGACTAGGCCACAAAGGGGGTCCACGCAAACCAAAATTGTTTTTAAGGGGTCCGCGTTAAAAAAAAGTTTAAGAACCCCTGCTTTAGACTGAATGGCAAAATTTGCAACACCACAAATTGCACAGTCGCAGACAGTATCACTGAATGAGGACTCATTGTTGCATCATCCTGTATGGTGAATAATGCTTTGGTACCGTTTTAGTTTTCATGCGTGATCAACTGACCATAGGCTAAATTATTATAAACTTAATTATAATAATCAAATACAATTTAAATTCCAAGTTTTGTCATATCTAGAGGGAGCCGCTTCAGAGAAGCTAAAGAGCAGCATGCGGCTCCGCAGTTACAGGTTGCCGACTTCTGGCTACTGTGACTAGTCGTAATGAATAAGTAGCCAACCAGACTGTTCTAACTACCGTCACCTATTCAAATTTGGTTTGGTGACTTTATTGACTACCGTGTGACATCTATTTAATGATAAAAAAAGATTATAAAAAAGATTTAAGCGAAGGTGAGGTGCGTCATTCAAGCAAGACGTCAACACGCCACTGAGGCGTCATACAGATGGGGTCATTTGAATGGCATCATAACGTCTTACTGCGTATTGGGGCTCCTCACTTCACCTAAAAGCAAGTTAAAACATGAAATTCTTATTTTTTGTCTGTTTATTAATAGTTTGAAACGGTAGTAAGAAATACTTGCCTAACTCAGAACAGATGTTCTGACACACCACCATGCACTGTAGAGAACCATTATAAGATATGCTTTGTTCCTCATTGCGAATTGTGAATTTATAATTAAAAAAACTGGTATCAAATTCGCATTTAAACTGATAAAATTAAACCAGTGTGAGCTCGCTTACCTGTTGGATTGGGCAAGATCAAAACATTCAACAGATGTGGGGTTTCTTTTGAGCTGATGACGAAATAGATTAGCGTAGAATGTGATATCCCAATCGTCAAACGCAAGCCCAAGCTCATCACTCGCACCCTTTAAACAACACTTTACAAGTCAAATAAAAACAATAATTAATAGTAGTACGTATTTACACAGTTCCACATTCAGTGCAAACCATGCTTCACCGCATAACAGTCGTAATGTGCAGAGATATAGAATGTTTTCTAGTGAGGTTTGGACTCATTTACTGCTTCATTTATACTTAACTGGTTTAGAGAAAGCTTTTGCATAGCCTATGACTCAACGGTGGGCAAACTGTGGCTCGACAACACAAATTTTGTGGCTCTTGTATTGAATCGTAATATTACAAAAAATTAAGATTATACTTTATAAATATGTTATCTCGCGCTGTCAACCAAGCAGTGGCGTACCTAAGGTATGGTAGGCATGGCTCGAGCCATGGACGCTACGTTGATAGGGGCGCAAAAATCGTTTATTAAAAATTAAAATTTGTGACTTATACTTTTTTCAAAATCTAATTTGTGCTCAATATAAACGAAAGATCAAAAAGCATTCTCTCTTTTACTGCAGCCATTGTGACTTTGCAAAAGCAACATTGTGCCTCTCCTGGCTCATTTTGCGTTCAGTCAGCAACAATTGGAAGTTCAGTAAAGTCGCTAAGCAGCTATTAGTTGAAGCTTAGAAGTAGCACCAGAACCAGGCGCGGATCTATGGGGGGGCCCAAGGGGCCCGGCCGCCACCCCCCCCGAAATTTTGTGAGAAATTGTTGAATGGTTTGATATGCTTCTAAACAGCTGATATTAGTCCCACAGCGGACTTACAACCCCCCCTTTGGCACGCGTGTGACGTCACGATATTGAGAATGATGTTTTCAGTCTTTATGTCTCTAAAACAAAGTTTGCCTAATTTTAAGCGAAACTGCCTTAAAAGAGAGAGTTTTGCCAATACCAAACGTTCAAACATCTCAGCCAGGAATTAGCAACAAAAAAACATAGAGACTTAGTTTTATTACCGAAAAAATGCCGAAGAAAACATGATCTTATCCTTTTGCTATGCCACCGGACAGCACCATTTTACAGGAATATTTATACCCATATTTTTGTTGAAAATGCTCTCAGAATGCACCAAATTTAAAGTAATTTTTCAAAATTTTCTGGGGGAGGCCCCCAGATCCCCCGCTGCTGGGTGTCGCCTTTGGCGAACACGCCGTCGGGCTTCGCCCGTCAAACCCTCCACATTCCTGGCTACGCCACTGATGGTTCATATCTGTTTTATCTTTTTTTTACTTTGTAACTCATTTTCAAATTTTCTGGCCCCCCCCCCAAAAAAAACTCCTAGATCCGCGCCTGACTAGAACTTATATACTTATTCATTTTTATAAGAATTTGTAAATGTAATCTGTGGTATGACTTCAATTTGGACTGACCAGAGCACTCAGTGTGTTCTAGGAAGAAATTAGCATTAAAGTATTATGGAGCCTACAAGCATGATTAATTGATTATGAAATTTTGAGACCAAGAATTAGGCTAGGTATGATTTATTAGCTGCGCTGGCGCTGCCTAGCACTTAGCAGTCTGAAGTTTTGAGGTTCATTCACAACTTCACAAGCTGTGCTTTATGAATATACGATACCATACTTTTATCTAACTTCAAAATGAACACTTGGAAGAATTAATTCGCACAGCATTAACAACTTATCGTCCTAATTTTCAGAGATTAATCAATCATTCAATCATTTTGACAAGTACAAAACTGATATGGATAAACAACCATTGTGTTTTCATTGCTGTTATGTTATTTTGTGTCAACTGATTTTGCGGCTCGCTGGTGTTTTTGGTTCGGTTGGCATTAAAGAAGAGTGAAGAGAGCGGTGATGATGGTGGTCTGCTATAATCCAGTACAGAGAATTCCCAGTTTGGAAATAGCCTTTTTAAAAAAAAAAAACTTTTTAAAAAAATTCTAAAATTTTACAACGACATCTGTTTATTCAAAGGAATTAGCTTATAATAGAAGTTAGCCAAGTAAACTGTCAGCGAAAAGGTCTCAACTGAAGAAAAAACAGGTATCAAACGGCGTTTATGATTAACAATAGAGGTTAATTAAATAAATTCTGAGCCAAAAAACAGCAAAAAATTCTTAACTAAAGTCTTAGCAAGAACAACATAAACAGTTATCAAATGTTAAATGGCCTTCGAAACTACCGTGCCGGTATGCCATGTTAGGCCGGCTTCCACAACCCAATATTTCTCCATTCCGTTGATATTTGAAATGTTTTTTCTTCACTCGCATTCACAATATTTTTTCACCAACAAAGCAAAGTATGAGCAGCGCTGTCGACCTATAAAAGCTCGAAGACTAGCTCTACAGTACACCTCCATGGGAAGCAGTGCATTTAAATACAACTGCAAATATGTTTCAGGTCCTTGTTTGCGTTATTCTTCTCTGAGTGAACGCAAAAGCACAATATCAATTAACCGATTTTTATAAACACATTTTTTTAAAGGCCTACTAAATGAAAATTTCAAACGGGAATTAGGCATTAAAATGTGTAAACGAGACATTCAAGAATACATTTCAAGAAAAATTACCGAAAACAAAATGTTTTCAATGGCGCTGGCAAGGCCCAAAGTCCAATGTTTCATTTATTTTCATTTTTTCAAAATAACCAAAAGTGCAAACACTGCTCGAGAATACGTCACAAAAGACAGCAATAACAAAAGCGACGTTACCACATCTGATGTTTTGAGCAAACTGTCTGATGTTTTGATGTTGAAATCTGATGTTTTGATGTACATAAATACATAGCCTACAGGCAAATTGCCCGCAGTAACAATTATTGCGAGATCAGCTGATTGCTAGTCTCTAGTGACGCAGACTATACAGTAGGGTGGTTAATAAAAAAATCAATTTTTGAAAATGATATGAGCTACCCTGCCAAAAGTTTTCATTTCCAGAAAAAATAACTTGTGTAAAATATTTTTGAAAAATATTAATGTTTAGGGGTGCCCCAAGCCCCCTAAAGTTTTGGCGATTTTGTCATAAAAGCCTAAACTTAAAATGGCTGTGTTTCGAAAACGGTTCATGCTAACATACAAGTGTTTGGGTTCATTTTAATCAGCAAAGTGAGTTCTATGATTTGGCAAAGAGTAATAGTACTATAAAGTGAATTTTCAAATTTCTGATTTTCATGTTAAATTTTGTTATGTGTTCTAAAGTTGAATTATTGCTGTACAATAGTAAGCCTATAAGTCTATTGGTTATTACCAAAGTCCACACAAGGTCTTAGGTCATATTGGGCCCCCCCACTATGACGAAATGGGTGTTAGGCTGTTAGCTGTTTAAAACAAGGATTTTATGGCGACCAACCACTCACTGTTGCCCAATTAAGGTGTTCTTTGATGCTTGAGGAAAGCGTTTGCGATGCTGAGACACAAGCTGCAAAAGGAATTGCAACTGGTCTTCACCTTTGGTCAAATATCCAGAAAATGTTTTTACAAGGGCAACATTTCTTTCAGCATAGTCATTACCCAGCAAACATTGATTGCTGGGCCAGCATCGGCTATATGCTGGGTATGTTGGCACAAGGTCGGCAATTTCGTCCAACATTTTGCCAACATTGCCAACAATACGCCAACAATTTCAATACATCTTATTAAGCGTTGAAAAAGGTCTCAAAGATTTTATTTCAGGTTTATTTGTTTTAAACTTGAAAAATACTAACACAAACCTCTTTTCATGTGGTATTGCTTCTAAACACAGTTGTGTGATTGGTTAACATCGGTCAGAAGCATTGCCAACGTTGTGCCAATTCATAACAATTTCGGTGTTTTCTTTCAAATTATGCAAATGTATGCCATCATTTTGCTACAATTTAAAATTTTAATAATAGGCTATCAATGCTGTTATTATTTTCTGATACCGTACAAGTATATTATGAATATTTAAGACCAGCGTTGGTCAGAAGTGTAGCCAATGCTTTTATTACTTATTTCCATTTTTAAAAATATCAGTAGCCTACAAACCTTTTTTATGCGGTTTTGTTTAAAAATATGTTTCTGTGAGCAAGCATCGGTTAGAAATGTTGCCAACGTTGTGCCAGTTGAACAACTATTCAAAAGTTTTCTTTCAATTTATGCAAATGTACACCATCATTTGCTACAGACCAGGCCAGTGAGAAGATAATTTGGGCCCGGTACCAATGAGATCTTTGGGCCTCTAAACAGTTTTAAAAATAACGCACTACATCTAAATATACGCGGTAGTTTGTTTGTTTTTCCGGACACCTTGAAGAAGTTACGGGCTCCTAACTGTTATAGTCGTCATCTACGTTGAATATATGTAACTCGTGACCAGCGTCACTACATAATCACAGTTCAGCGTTTTCTGGTACAGACGTTGGAATTGATTACTACCGCACTGCGCGTGTAATCAATTGAGCGTTCTGTACCACGTTCCTTAGTTGATTGTTTTGCGTTTCTTTCTTACTATATATTGCGTTGATTTTATGCACTGAATCAGTAAGTAACAAGAGGTAAATGGTTTTCTCACTTGGTTGGCTATCGCTACAATTATTATTGTTTATTTTATATTAAACGTCTGGAAATACAACAGACATTTAACTGGCGTCGCCGGCAGGATCTTTACAGAATTTCTACAGGATTTTAGAAACATGGAGAAACTGATCGAAGTCCTGCAACAACAAATTGCCAACCAAGAACGCCAGACGAAGGAGCAAATTGCCAGACAAGAAGAACGTCACCGAGAACAAGAACAACGTCACCAAGAACAAGAACAACGTCACCAAGATCAGACGAAACTACTCATGGAGCAACTACGAGAAATGCGAGCCCAAACTTCAAGACCACAACCAACAACAATACAACAGCAGGTATCTTTACCTAAGTTCGTAACGTTCGATGCCACCACTGAACTGTGGGCAGACTATTGGAAGAGGTTTAACACCTTTGTAGCAGCACATTCAGTCGCACAAGACAAAATGCCGCAGGGTTTTCTCACTTGGTTGGCTATCGCTACAATTATTATTGTTTATTTTATATTAAACGTCTGGAAATACAACAGACATTTAACTGGCGTCGTCGGCAGGATTCGAACCTGCGTGGGCAATCACCTCACCAATCAATCACCTACAATCTACAAAATGTTAACAAATTTGGCTGCGCAGGAAACAAACCCAAAAGAAGTCAACGATCTCACCATGACGGAAATTACAAATTACATGGCTCAACAATTCGACCCAAAACGCTTCATCGTGAGGGAGCGATTCCGTTTCTGGAGCGAAATGAAGCGCAAGCCCGGTGAAACAGCTCAAGAACTAGCCATCCGCATACGCCAGGCAGCTGCCACCTGTGACTTCTCGTCCATTTCAAATCCATTGGACGAAGCTTTACGTACTCGTTTTATTTGTTCAATAGGTAACGAGGCGGTGCTTAAGGCGTTATTCAAAATCAGAGCTGATGAACTTACTTTCAAACGTGCGGTGGAGGTTGCATCAGAAACCGAAGAGGCAGCCAAGGTGGCCAAAGAAACTGTTTACGGCACTCCACCAGTACCAGTTGCGAAAGTAAGGACCATCAGTAAACCTCCAAAAACTAGGCAACTTACAGGTACTTTCTTTTCTTCTAAAAATAAAGAATGCTATCGCTGTGGTAATTCCAACCACAACGCCAATGACTGTAGGTTTAAGAAAGCCACTTGCCATTTCTGCAATATTACGGGACACTTACAGAGTGTTTGTCGAAAGAAAGCTAGACAGTTCAAACCTTCTAAGGTAAATTGTATCGAGGAAATTAACATGCTTTCTAGTTCTTGCAGAAAACCTCGAAATTCAAAGTTCGAAGTACCGATCTCCATTAATTCGGTAACCACACACTTAGAACTGGACACTGCTACAAATGGAAATTTCCTTTCCAACGACGTCTGGACTCGGGTAGGCGCACCTCAATTGCAAGCACCAGTGTCGCAGTTCCAATCTGCTACCAAGCATCTAGTACCAATCACGGGTTCTTTCACGGCCCAGGTAACTTGTCCTTCCACGGGAAGGTCAGATAATATTTCTTTTGTAGTCACGACAGTCAAAGGACTGAACTTGCTAGGTCGTGATGCAATTTCGTCTTTAGGAATTTCTATCGATAAATTCCTTCTGTCTAACTATTCTACTTTACAGAGTATCCAGTCATACGACAAGCCTGATAAGAGTCTGGAGAAAGCATGCTCCCTCTTATGTGACGAGTTCAAAGATGTTTTTAAGCCTGAACTCGGGTGCTTACGAGATTATGAACTAGACATAGATTTTAAGTCTGATGCTAAACCTGTTTTTCTCAAACCTAGGCCTGTACCTTTCGCGCTAAAGGAGGACTTAGCGCAAGCCTATGATTCGGGAATTGCACGTGGTGTATGGACACCAGTTCAGTTTTGCGATTGGGGCACACCGGTTGTTCCAGTCCGTAAGCCTTCAAACTCTTCAGAAGCGAAGGCCAAGTTACGCATATGTGGCGATTATTCAGTCACGGTGAACCCTTCCCTAGAGACCCATCGTCACCCGTTACCCTTACCAGAAGACTTAATGCAAAAGTTGGGTGGTGGGTATGGTTTCAGCAAGATAGACTTGGCTGATGCCTACAATCAGATTCGACTTGGTCCTGACAGTCGAAAACGACTCGCATTAAGCACTCACCGTGGCGTACTTTTACAAAATGTTTTACCTTTTGGCATATCTTCTGCTCCAGGTTATTTTCAGAAGATCATGGACGACCTTACAGCCGACCTTCCAGGGGTCGCAGTCTACCTAGACGACATTCTTGTCAGTGGCACTACTGCTGAGGAGCATCTCCAGAATCTTAGACGGCTCCTCGATCGACTTCACTCAAAAGGCCTGAGGTGTAGGAAAGACAAGTGTAAGTTTGCACAACCTCAGGTAGAGTATCTCGGACACATTTTGTCCAGGCAGGGCATCTCCAAAGATCCCAAGGTAAACGCCGTACTGGAGATGTCTGCCCCCACTGACGTATCTTCTCTTCGTTCGTTTTTAGGTTCCTTACAATTTTATTCGAAGTTTCTACCGTTGAACGCTTCTACTGTAGCAGAACCACTATACCATCTCACGAAAAAGGACATTCCTTGGAGATGGGGAAAACAAGAGGAAAACTCTTTTGCTCAGCTGAAGCATCATCTATCTACTGATGAGGTTCTTACACATTTCAATGCGTCACTTCCGGTAGGTATCGCATGTGATGCTTCTAGTGTGGGCATCGGTGCTACTTTGTTTCACCGTTACCCAGATGGCACAGAACGGCCTATAGCAAACGTTTCAAAGATATTAACAGCTTCGCAGAGAAACTATAGTCAAATTCAAAAAGAGGCTTTGTCGATAATTTTTGCGCTAAAGAAATTCTATCAATATCTTTTTGGTAGATCATTCATTTTGGTCACAGATCATAAACCATTGCTTAGTCTTTTTGGCCCGACTAAATCGACACCTTCTTTGGCAGCAAATCGTTTGGCTCGTTGGGCACTCTTTTTGTCGCAATTTACATACACTATTGAGTACAGGAAGACGAAGGATCATCAAAACGCTGATGCTTTGAGTCGCTTACCAGCAGGAGGGGATAAAGTCTTCGATGAAGAGGAAAGTGCGGATGACATTGATATCGTCTGCGCTATCGATGCTTTGGATTTACAGGTCCAGACCCCAAATGCTGCCTCACTGCGTAAAGAATCTTCTAAAGATCCTACCATTTCCACGGTAATGCGTTTCATTCATGAAGGATGGCCGGCCAAGTCTTCTCCACAAGACCCGGTCGAACCGTTTCGTAAGTACGCAGACTCTCTTTCTACTTGTTACGGATGTCTACTTTACGGTTCCAGAGTGGTCATCCCGTCCAAACTTCGTCCTTCCGTCCTTCAATTGCTTCATGAAGGACATTTCGGCATTGAGAGAATGAAGCAGTTGGCAAGAACGTCCGTCTACTGGCCAAACATTGACCGAGACATAGCGGAACTTTGTCACAAGTGCAGTACCTGTGGCGAATATCAACCGCAATCTAAAACCCAGGTCCAATCATGGACGGTTCCAGAAGCACCGTGGAGTCGCTTGCACATAGATCATGCGGTAGAATTCATGGGTTACCATTGGTTACTCAGCATTGATGCTTTTTCTAAATACCCATGTATTCATGCTACTACTTCTTTATCTTCAACAGCTACTATCAACCTGCTAGAAGAAGATTTTGCTCATTTCGGCTATCCCCATACTATAGTTACCGATAATGCTACTACTTTTAAATCCACAGAATTTCAAACTTTCTGTAAGGAGAGGGGTATGGTACACATCACGGGTGCACCTTACCATCCGGAAACCAATGGAGCGGCGGAGCGCCTCGTACGTACGTTCAAGCAAGCACTTCGCAAATCTTCCCTACCCCCGAAGCAGGCCGTCTTGGAATTCCTACAGCAATATCGACGCACGCCCACTCCGAGTGGCTACTCTCCAAGCCAATTACTCAACAATCGTCAGATTCGAACCAAGATCGACACGCTTCTCCCTACACCGTCTCAAGTGGTACCCCGACGAAACCCTCACAACACCGACGCCTCCGAAGGTACCAAACGACATTTCAAACCGGGAGATCCCTGTTACGCGCTATCATTCACTCCACGACGGAGCCAGGATCCTCGTTGGGTTCCAGCCGAGGTGATCAAGCGACAGGGTAGCCGAATCTTCCTGGTACGTCTGCTGCCACATGGTCCGACGTGGAGGCGCCATATGGACCAACTGCAACCTCGCTATGCATCATCGGAGGACCAGGAGCCGGGAGATACTCCTGCACCAACAATCGACTCTTCCGCTGTCTCCACCTCAGCCCGAACGAATTCGGACGACACACCGACTGTACCGGAATTCGGGCCACACAACCCACGAAGGTCGAGCCGTCGCCGCAGACCTCCGGCTCGTTTCGGACTTTGAGTTTTATTGTTAATTCGGTGTCTTGTTCATTTTTTATGTTTGTGTATAAAAATTATCGGGGAGGTGTTATAGTCGTCATCTACGTTGAATATATGTAACTCGTGACCAGCGTCACTACATAATCACAGTTCAGCGTTTTCTGGTACAGACGTTGGAATTGATTACTACCGCACTGCGCGTGTAATCAATTGAGCGTTCTGTACCACGTTCCTTAGTTGATTGTTTTGCGTTTCTTTCTTACTATATATTGCGTTGATTTTATGCACTGAATCAGTAAGTAACAAGAGGTAAATGGTTTTCTCACTTGGTTGGCTATCGCTACAATTATTATTGTTTATTTTATATTAAACGTCTGGAAATACAATTATCCAGGGCCCGAGTTCAAAAGTACTCCCTGAACTCCCCTGACACCGCTACTGGTGGGCAATTCCCAGCTTCAGGAGCAGTCATGTTGCGTTGAAATCTCTCCTCAATTTCTTGAAGCGAGATTTCACAAAACGATTGCTACTTTTACTTTCAACGATCCGGCAAATCGTATTTTCTCCTCCCGCGGTGCATAGAAAAACACTGCAGGCACAATAATTGTTGTGAAAACTCCATTATGATGTCACTACTTAAACTTTGTCTGGGCAATATGACGTGTTGAAGTGAAATAGGCAACAAAGCTTTAGAATGCGGCGATGTGTTATATCAACGTGAGGAGATGCAATTTAGCAGAAGAACTTGGTTTGTTTTGATGAAGGAAGACAAAGGCCATGACTTAATCCTTTGCTAAAGGGATTATGACGTCACCCGATTCACTTCGACTGTTCAAGCATGGCGGTTGTGCGCAATACACAATTACGTGGAGAGCCGAAAGCACAATGCTTATGTGAACAGCGCTAAGAGGAATTTTCGCTTCTTGCATCGAAAATATAAAAAATCGAATTCAATTGAGATATTAGTTTTAGAAATGATCAATTAGAAATGAGCCGAAAGAAGTTTTAGAAATGATCAAAATGAAACTATAGGAATGACTTACGACAATGTTTATGAAAACCTGGTAAGTGAATGTCTTTTATTCATTGAACCTGAAATAATTGTGTAAAGTCGTTTTTGTCACTAGGCTACGTTTACACAATTTAAAGAAAGTTATAAAACTCAATTTAGAGAAAGTTATAAAACTCAATGACCAATGGAAAACTTTCATATGAAATATTCTCGTGACAAATTTAGTGCCAGTGCTCCTAGATGAGTGCTAAGAAGATATCAGCAAAGTAGCAGAGCTTGTGATGTCCCACAACATGTGTAGGGTTTTGCTCAATCTTTGATTTTGCTGCTCCGGCAGTGTTTGCCTGACTGCTTGAATGTGTTTGTATTTTTATGTCGTGTGGATAGGTCTGTGATGGTTGTAGAGTATTTGCAAATGTAGCTTTCATTGCCGTCAACTGAATAATAATAATAATAACATTTTTTGCGCCCATTGCGACAACATAGCCTACAGTAGCCTACACTGCGACCTACATACGCAACACACGACTGGAATCCCAAATAAAACTTTAAATGTTGGCTGTCATTTGTAACAGTCGAAAATTTCTGTAACAAGTGCTGAAGCTTTTTAATATGATGGATGAAACCCCTGTCATTACATTCGATTTACATTTTGCAGGTGGCAAATTTAAGTTAAGTTGTTGGCAAAAATGCAAGCGATTGTATCAGTGGACTTATTCCAACTATTATTATCGAACACAACACAGTTCAAGTCATGTCGAGAACAAAGAAAGAAAAAAAAAACATCGTGAAGTCTAAGCACTCGTTTGATTGTTTAAAAAAGAATCTGAAAAAGGTTGTTCTTGGTGAGTACGGATAAATGTTTCCATTACGACTAAATGATTATGTCATAACTATGCCATTTTGCTCTTTTGATTAATGTATGATGTAATTGTGAAGAGTATTGAGTAATGTATGAAAATGTTTTAGTGGTGTACTCGCATTGATGTGAACAACGAACATGGTGGTTAGTAGGCTATGTCGGCATTTATATACTGATTTAACACTTCTTTTTTTACTTTCATGATTAGACATGGTGATGGCGCACGACAAAGCTGCTGCCGTGCAGCAAATTGATGAAGAGTTTCAGAGTGATTTCGAAATTGGAAGGACAGGCAAGGTGGCCGAAAACGGCAAAAACTAATTTTTGGTGAGCTTGTTGTATGTTTGAAAGACAACTGCGAATGTGTTGCTTTAGTTGTTGAATAACTATCTGTACACGCAATTAGAATGTATTGGAACTTGATTATCGCTCTGCGTGGCGCAGAATCGAATGATAAGTTTTTTGTCACGCACGTTGGAGAGAGGGATATTACCATGGATATTACATTCATATTGCAGATTGTCAATTAACTTCGTATTATCCTGGACAACAACTGATCAAAATCCTACACTGTTGCCAAACAGCCCTCTTGAATTAAATATTTTTGTTTCATTCGCAGGAATTCAGAATGATAAAGATACGCAAGAAAAAGCTGCTGATGTGCAATGAATATCCATCTGTCAATACGATTTGATGTAGCTTGTTTCTAATAAATGTGAAAATATAAGAAGCTCGGCTGTTACTTTGCTTTGTCACAAAGGGAGTAGTGTTGCTTATAAATCCGTGTTGCTGCTGTTCTTTCGCCCAAGGATTAGCTAGGTTCAACAATAAACTTTTGGTGATGAGCGAGGTTTAGGTACAGAGACGTTTGGCAAATGTAAATGCCAATGCTGTTCAGATGTTTTATGCACCAGCTTGCTTCGCATGGCCAACCTTGGTCAAAGCGCGGGCATCACAATAGTCAATAGGTCAGATGAAGCAGCGTCATGGTGCATAAAAGTCAACCAGAATTTAGGCGCCAGATGAAGCAAAATGGTGCACAAGCCATCTTGACAACGCTGGCCAGATACAGATGCCAACGTTGGCAAGATGAAGCAAACTGGTGCATAAAACATTTTGCCAATGTTGGCAAGATACAGAAGCCAACGTTGGCTAGATGCAGAAGTCGACGTTGGCTAGATGCAGACGCCAACGGTGGCAAGATGCAGACGCCAACGCTGGCCAGATGCATCCAAATGGTGCATAAAACATTTTGCCAACGTTGGCAAGATGCAGAAACCAATGTTGGCTAGATGCAGAAGCCAAGGTTGGCAAGATGCAGAAGCCAGCGCTGGCAAGATGCAGACGCCAGCGCTGGCCAGATGCATCCAAATGGTGCATAAAACATTTTGCCAATGTTGGCAAGATGCAGAAGCCAACGTTGGCAAGATGCAGTAGCCAGCGTTGGCAAGATGCATAATCCAACGTTGGCAAGATGCAGAAGCCAACGGTGGCAAGATGCAGACGCCAACGCTGGCCAGATGCATCCAAATGGTGCATAAAACATCTTGCCAACGTTGGCGTCTGCATCTTGCCAATGTTGCCCCAACAATCAATGTTTACTGGGTAGTGACAATCAGTGATCTAAAGAAATCTTTGACCATCTGATAATCACTGTTTCCATCCCATTCTGCAACTGGAAGGTGGAGAAAGGCATATGGGATTTTCAGTTTCTTGAACAGCAGTTGTGTGTTGGCTGTAGCGAATGTTGCCAAGGTTTTGGTGTGTATGTTATCCAACAACACAGTAGCTCTTTTTCTGGAGTCTCGGTTTCCTGTGCGACCATTATTGCTTTTGCCGTTCGATCTTTGATGATTGGCTGAGGATGTCGCAGATGATGTTTAGGCAAGCTCGATAGGAGTCTATTACAAAAGAAAAAAAAGGCATTGAAATGCTGTAGAAAAACAACACAAGCAACGACGATACATCAGCCACAATGGCTATTCTGGAAGATAGCAGCAGTTCAGCAACTGAAGAATTTGTCTCAGAGAGTGATGAATAAGCTGGGTAATCTGCTGTTTCCATTTTATCCCAGAAGGGTAGAGAAAAGGATTTATCTCCTACTTTATCTGCAAGCCTAGACAGAGCTAATGTCTCCAATCGAGCAGCAATGAACATCGTTAGTGAAACTGCCAAAATTCTGGAACATAACATTAATTAAAGACCTAACCTTGAGTACTTCACGCATCAGGCGCAGCAGACGTCAGCATCGAAAACAGTTTACAACAGAAATCATGAAAAACTTGTCTCCGAAAGCTCCTTTAACGGTTCACAGGGATGGAAAACTTCTCCCAGATTTAACTGCACACAATCACGTCAATCGCCTTCCCTTCCTTGTGACCTTTCAAGGGGATACACAGCTGTTGTCAGTACCAAAGCTTCCATCTGGCACAGGTGAGGCTCAAGCTCATGCAGTATTTGATGCCTTTAAAGATTGGCATATTGAAGAAAACGTTGAAGCCATGTGTGTTTTGATACCACTAGCACAAACACTGGTTGCATTAATGGAGCTTGTGTCCTTCTTGATCAGCTACTTGGAAGAGACCTGCTATATTTGGTGTGTCACCATCATGTTTTAGAACTGATTGCAGGCGCGTCTTTAATAAAATTATGCCATCATCTTCTGCCTCGGACGTCCTGCTTTTCAAAAGGTTTAAAGATTCCTGGGAGTTTATAGATCAAAATAATTTCAAAGATGCATTGATGGATGATGCAGCAGATAATATAAGGGCATTAGAGAAGAGATGATCGAGTTTACCACTGTAAAATTGACCACAGAAAGACAATCTCGAGATGATTATTGAGAGGTCATGGAATTAACTTTATCGTTTCTTGTTGCCCCATTACCTTATGTAACTAGATTTTGATATCCTGGTGCTGATCATCATGAAAGATGGATGGCTTAAGTCATCTACACATTCAAAGTGTGGATGTTTCGCAGTCAATTTCATTTGACTTTGCATGAACAGAGAGGACTTCATGAACTGTGTGTTTTATTTTCTTGTATTTATGTTAAAGCATGGATTACTGCTCCATTGGCTGTGAAGGCTCCCAATAGTGATCTGTGTTTCTGAAAAGCTTGAAGGAGTCATCATCATCAGTCGTTATCTCCGCCTGCGGCAGATTGCGCATCAACATGGCTTATTTGC
Source organism: Aplidium turbinatum (assembly GCF_918807975.1). Lineage (NCBI taxonomy): Eukaryota > Metazoa > Chordata > Ascidiacea > Aplousobranchia > Polyclinidae > Aplidium > Aplidium turbinatum. The sequence goes on along the minus strand of NC_137475.1, from coordinate 25,208,903 downwards.
TTCCAAGAGTGGCGATTTTGAGCCAACTCGCCCAGTGTCGTCAAGTGGAGTCCGGTCCATGATTGAATGTTGTCTTGCCATCGTTTTGGTTGTCTGCCACCAATGCAACCATCAATGAGTCAATCTCCAAAGTCGCAACAGAAAAATGGCTCGCCATTTGAGGCCCCTTTCTGAAGAGTTGGTGGGTCTGTCTCCTTTTGATGATGATGTCCAGCCAATCATCAAAAATCGAATGACAAAAGCAATAATGGTCGCTCAAGAAACCGAGGACTCCAGAAAAAAGAGCTACTGTGTTGTTGGATAACATACACACCAAAACATCGGCAACATTCGCTACAGCCAACACACAACTGCTGTTCAAGAAACTGAAAATCCCATATGCCTTTCTCCACCTTCCAGTTGCAGAATGGGATGGAAACAGTGATTACCAAATGGCCAAAGATTTCTTTAGATCACTGATTGTCACTAATGACCATGCTGAAAGAAATGTTGCCCTTGCAAAATATAATCTGGACATTTGACCAAAGATGAAGACCAGTTGCAGTTCCTTTTGCAGCTTGTGTCTCAGCATCGCAAACGCTTTCCTCAAGCATCAAAGAACACCTTAATTGGGCAACAGTAAGTGGTTGGTAGCCATGAAATCCCTGTTTTAAACAGCTAACACCCATTTCGTCATAGTGGGGGAACCCAATATGACCTAAGACCTTGTGTGGACTTTGGTAATAACCAATAGACTTATAGGCTTACTATTGTACAGCAATAATACAACTTTCGAACACATAACAAAATTTAACATGGAAATCAGAAATTTGAAAATTCACTTTTCTTTGCAAAATCATAGAGCTCACTTTGCTGATTAAAATGAACCCAAACACTTGTATGTTAGCATGAACCGTTTTCGAAACACAGCCATTTTAAGTTTAGGCTTATATGACAAAATCGCCAAAACTTTAGGGGGCTTGGGGCACCCCTAAACATTATTATTTTTCAAAAATATTTTACACAAGTTATTTTTTCTGGAAATGGAAACTTTTGGCAGGGTAGCCCATATCATTTTCAAAAATTGATTTTTTTGAACCACCCTACTGTACAGTCGCACGCTTCGCTGCTCAAGCCCAATCTCGTTTTGAAAGCTCTGACAAAAGCGCGCGAGCAATGGTGGTCAGACCGCAATGGGGCAAAATTTTTTGAAAATCGTTTTATGGTAGCATGTTAAACAGAAAGAACGTGGAAAATCGCCAAGTCAGGTTTTTCCTTTAGTATACCTTTAACGGATTTCTTGTTTCGGCTGCCGGGCAGCGACATTTTTTTTCACACGAACTTTCTGTCTCGTTTGCATATTTCGGTAAGTGGAGTCATTATTGATTACCGTGTGCAGTAAATTTTTCTGTCGGTTACTTTGCATAGAGTTTGTATTAATATCGCGTGATTGCAAGTTTATTCGTTGGCTTGTTTAGTTCACTGGTTTCATCTCGTGCCTGATGTTCATAAGAACAACGATTAAATGCCCACCGAAGTCAAAATTTTTTTTTAATTAATTTTGATCTTTCCAAGACATATCTTTTTAATGGTGCGGTGCACTTCATTTGACTTTTTTTTCTTTGTTTGCTTGCTTGTTTGTTTAGTTTCATGTTTATCTTGAAACTAACCAGTTATATACAAGTTAGTTTATGAACTTTGTGTATTGAATAGCTTGGACCACAATACTTGTTCAGAGCTGTTTTGTGCTAGAATACCCAAAACAAGTTTTTTTTTAAATAACTGCTTTTCTACTCAAGATAGACACAATCACTGTTCAGAAAGCAGATAGGAAATCATGTTTTCTGCATCTTTTGACACAAAAACTGTATCTCTAGCTCCAGCAGTTTTTGAGATATGAAGATTTGGTATTTTGGGGGAGGGCGCAGAACTTCAGGGGGAGAGGGCCACCCCTAAATCAATTTCAAATTCAAAAATGTTTTGAAGGAGTTATTTTTTCTGACAACTTCACAATTTAAAAGGGTGTCCTCAGCAAAATTCAAAACATTTTCATGTTTGCCAAGTAAGCTACACTACCTCACACCCCCAAGACTTTTGCATGTGATGGTCAAACTCATGATTTCACAGCTGCATTTACTATTGAAGGAGTTGGGTTACATATTTGAAACTTGAACTGTTTATAGCTTAGGCAAAGAAGATTTTTTTCTGAAAGTTTCAACTTCCTGAATGACTGTCCACAGGGTCAAATATTAACCACAAGATGGCGCATTTTGCGCTTTTTTGCTCGCGCTTCATCTTTGCACCCTCCAAACTTCAATAATTTCACATTTTTTTAGTGTAAGTCTCATGGGGGTTAATTACCAACTAGTATAGAATAATAATATGCAAAATGGTAGTTCTGGAACTATTGGTTTGGGAGATAGCGGACATCAAAAATTGATGTAATTTTTTCAAATGTAAAAAATTTCAATTTTTGAAAGGTTCTATATCTAAAACTAATTTGAAATTAGCAATTTCGATGGTAGATATGAAAACTAGGGCTGCTTCTTAATCAGAATACCAAATTTCAGATTTGTAAATGCTTTACATGAAAAGTTGTGAATACCCAAACATGGAGGAAAATTTACATGCGAACGCATTTTGAGGGACCTTGGTGACTTTGAAGGGCTGTAATTTCTAAACGTCTTGAGATAATGAGCTGAAATTTTTTTTGTGTTCATTATACATCAATATGAAACTTAAGTGTGAATTTCAAAAAAATCTAAGAGGGTCGAGCTTGCACACCCTGTTGAGTTGACATGGAATGACCCCACTTGCAATCAATAAGCTATTATGTAGAGATAAAATTGTAGGAAAATGATCTATCCGTTTTCAAAAAATAAATTGTTTTCAGTTTGCATTATAATTCTGCATTATGTAAAATGCTTAGCTCAAATCAATATTCCAATTGTGCGGTTGTTGGTACACCACACTCACCAAGCAGTGAACAATGCTTAGGGTCCTGTAAATGGGTCCATTTAGGAGTATATTTTTAGGTAGATTTCCAATTTGGCAAAATTTTCTATACACCTGATTTTGTATTGTTTTTAAGATATTTATGAATTTTGGTTTGTCATACTTGATCCAATGTTACAGGCTACAGCACAAAATAAAAGGGAATGCATGATCCATCTTTGTGACTCACTCTTGTTAGGCTACCTCATCTAAAACAGTTTATCTCGAATCTGCACAAGGTAATCTATTTTAGCGATGGTGCAGCTTCACAATATAAAAATTATAAGAACTTCACCAACCTGTGCTATCACAAACATGACTTTGGTATTTCTGCTGAATGGCACTTTTTTGCCACTTTGCATGGGAAAAGCTTATGTGACGGAATTGGAGGCACTGTCAAGCATCTTACAGCACGTGCAAGTCTTCAGGCCCCCAGTGCAAACCATATTTTGACACCATTACAGATGTTTGAATGGGCAACAACAAACATCAAAAACATTCAGTTCTTCTTCATTAGTGCAGACGATATGTTTCTCGGCAGCCGATTTGTAGCAAGAATTGACAGCGATAGACACGTGTTTCGCCCATAAGGCTGGGCTCATCAGTATCGCACCGTATTCTGCCACAAATTTATTCGACCACCGCTTTACCAGTCAGTTTAACTCTTATCTTTGTGGAAACAAAGAAAGAGCCAACAAAACCAGCAGGCGCCAGGACAGAGGACATTGTGAAGAAAGGGGCGTTCTTCCCGGCTATCAGCACAAGGCTGAGCACTCACTAGTACAGCGAGCAGCTGCGATTCGCCAACCATAACGGTGTAGCTTCCACGCTAGCCATTCAGACCATCCAATCAACAATATGTTTCTCGGCAGCCGATTTGTAGCAAGAATTGACAGCGATAGACACGTGTTTCGCCCATAAGGCTGGGCTCATCAGTATCGCACCGTATTCTGCCACAAATTTATTCGACCACCGCTTTACCAGTCAGTTTAACTCTTATCTTTGTGGAAACAAAGAAAGAGCCAACAAAACCAGCAGGCGCCAGGGCAGAGGACATTGTGAAGAAAGGGGCGTTCTTCCCGGCTTCCCAGCCTTGTGCTGATAGCCGGGAAGAACGCCCCTTTCTTCACAATGTCCTCTGCCCTGGCGCCTGCTGGTTTTGTTGGCTCTTTCTTTGTTTCCACAAAGATAAGAGTTAAACTGACTGGTAAAGCGGTGGTCGAATAAATTTGTGGCAGAATACGGTGCGATACTGATGAGCCCAGCCTTATGGGCGAAACACGTGTCTATCGCTGTCAATTCTTGCTACAAATCGGCTGCCGAGAAACATATTGTTGATTGGATGGTCTGAATGGCTAGCGTGGAAGCTACACCGTTATGGTTGGCGAATCGCAGCTGCTCGCTGTACTAGTGAGTGCTCAGCCTTGTGCTGATAGCCGGGAAGAACGCCCCTTTCTTCACAGTGCAGACGATGTTAAACAATAAAGAAGAGTATCGTCGTCGTGTGAGCCTCTGGGGCCGAAGGTCTATCCTTTTACGGGAGCAAGACTTTTAGCCGCAGACAGTTAGGGGCCGGTCAAATAGGCGCGTACACTGTGGCGTCTGGATATTTAGGTGCGGAGCACTGTGGCGCCCGTTCATTTAGGTGCTATTCCTAGTAAAGTCTGCGGATTGTATCAGCTTGGCAGGTAGGGCAATGCTTTTCACACAAAATGTTGTATTGAACAGAAAAATATGTCATGGCTTCCGTGAGTGAAGCTGCTTAAATCGGCAATGCTTTTCACACAAAATGTTATATTGAACAGAAAAATATATTGTATTTTAATGAGCGTGTTCGGCATTTATTTGTTGTTAGTCCAGGTTTCAAGTTTCCGAACATGACTGAGTTCACTTTTAGTGAGTCAAATAATAACTACACTAAACATCAGTAAATATATACCGTGGCCTATATTCAAGCTGGTGGTTGGCTTGAGTGCCATTGCCACTGGCAACCAGTGGCAATGCGCGTGCATTTACTTGTTGTTAGTGTTGGCTTCAATGAGTGAAGCTGCTTTGTCCGGCAATGCTTTTCACACAAAATGTTGTATTGAACAGAAAAATATGTCATGGCTTCCGTGAGTGAAGCTGCTTAAACCGGCAATGCTTTTCACACAAAATGTTATATTGAACAGAAAAATATATTGTTTTTTTAATGCGCGTGTTCGGCATTTACTTGTTATTAGTCCAGGTTTGCGTCGGCGTCAGCTTTATCAATAAATTATTCAAGTTTCCGAACATGACTGAGTTCACTTTTAGTTAAGTCAAATAATAACTGCACTAAACAGTAAACATCAGTAAAAAATATACCGTAGCCTATATTCAAGCGAGTGGTAGACTTGAGTGAAGACTGAAGAGTAACTTAGTTTTCTGTCAAAACCCCGACTAAGCTGAGCTGATACTATCTGCAGACTTTACTAGGAATAGCACCTAAATGAACGGGCGCCACAGTGCTCCGCACCTAAATATCCTGACGCCACGGTGTGCGCGCCTATTTGACCGGCGCCTAACTGTCTGCGCCTAAAAGACGTGGACCCCCATTTACCACCCCAGATTCACAATGTTCCCAGACTACACTGGAAGGCTACTAGAGAGCAGCCAGTCTTTGGTCTCATCATCCATGACACGCAGACCTTCCACTCCGTTAGGTGGCTTGAAGATGGAGCAGTCATTGATGATGTGGTCTGCGGTCTGTTCCTCGGCACCACATTCACAGGAGGAGGAAGAGGCCATTCCCCATTGGTGCATGGTTGAGAAGAGTATGAATGGAGAGACGTTATGCCTCGACTAAAATTATTAGGGGAACACGTTCACTAGGGTGGCCAAAAAAAATGGAAATTTTTTATTTTTGTTTGCACACCCTCTCATTTGAGGAGGATTCATGAAAAAATGACACTGTGAAAATTTGAGGTGAATCCGACAAGAGGAAGTGCTCTCCCACCGACCTCAAAGTTTGCTTTCTTTGGCATAATTCGTCAAAATTCCTTGAATATCTGACATAATTTTTTTTTGACTTATCTACATTGCAGTTGCAGCATTTTTGTGTTAACCATTGTTTTACTCTGAATTTATGATACAATAAGTGTTTCCACATGCAGAAAAACATAAATAATGCACAAAATAGATCACATTAACAAGCGTTTGGTATAAAATTAAATGCACTAAACTTTAGCTAAAACCGCATAAAAGTACGTTCACCAGTCATGATCGCAACGCTTCAGGTGACAACACATTGCTCAGAAATTGCAAGAGAAATGTTTGTAAAGAGTCAAGCCATTGGTTGACTTTATTGCACTTGTTGGAAGCAGCTTTCTGTGGTGCTTGACCACTTGATAGAGGAGCTGGCGCTGTTGTTCATTTTTTGTATGGACTTCATTGAAGTCAGTAGCTAATTTGACTGCCTGCTCTGCACAATCATTGACGGCTTTGAGATGACGCCAAACTTTGCATGCTTCTTTATAATCATCACGATCACGCCATGTGTCAACAGAAGCAGTGACTCGAAAAGGTTAAGTGAACGCTGTGTTACAAACTGTGCCAAAGAGAGACGTTAAAACTTGACAATTTTGTTTGGGGCAACACGACGAACATCTTCGGGAAATGGGTCTTTCTTAAGAGCATTAACCATGGACTTCTAAATAGTAGCATCTGGACTGGAAACGCAGTGACCAACAAAAGGCCAAACAGTTGGTACAACAGTTGGCCAACAGTGGGCCAACAGGGTTAGTTACTTGGCTGTTGGCCCACTGTTGGCCAACTGTTGTACCAACTGTTTGGCTTTTTGTTGGTCACTGCGTTTCCAGTCCAGATGCTACTATTTAGAAGTCCATGCATTAATAAAATTTGCCTTCTTTTCATCATCTGTGTTATTATCACTGAATAAAGGCAGTGCAGCAAGATCCTCACTAATGTACCACAAGCGCAACCTCAACTTTTTTTTGCCACTTGAGAAATTGCTTTGTTAACCTCTTTATAATCCTCTGTGAGCTGTAACATTGCTAGATCATTTGTAGGGGCAGATATTGATGAAGGTGCTGCAAACCAAAAAGTGACATAGATGGTAGTAGTTAATATTACTTCATCTGCAACTGTACTGCATGCAAGTGGCAGTGTAATCTTATTGACCTTCATCTCGTAGTAGACGGCGAAGAACCACACCCCATACAGGCAGCTGACATGGCCCTCAAGAGAGTCAACAAATGGACACCCACTCTCTAGTGTTGACTCCCTTGAGGGGCTATGTCAGCTGCCTGTATGGGGTGTGGTTCTACGAGATGAAGATCAATTAGGTTACACTGCCACTTGCTTGCAGTACAGTTCTTGTGAGTGAAAGCTAATATCGCTACCACTGCAAAGACTCACGTTGTTACCAAACTAAAACGCATCCATCAAGAGCATATAGGAGAATCAAAGCACAAAAGGAGGCGAAATTCAGCTTCCCAGCTGACCTCAGAAGCTGACTTCACCCAGAGCTTAAGTGCATTATTTGATATTGCACATGCTAACTGGGAATGCCGCATAACAATACCAGAAGACTGCCAGTTTTTGATAGACCAAGGTGGTGCATGACAGATACTGATGACAACAGAGGACCCAATGCATCGGCAAGCTGCTGCAAAGTATAGAAAGCGCAAAGATGATGAACAGAGACGCAACAGAAATCGCATTGATCCAGTACCATCAAGTGCTGCTGCTTTCTCATCTGAAAATGATTAGCAGATGATGAAGATTCTTCCAGTGACCCACTGTTTGCACCGTAAATCCAAATAACACCAAAACAAAAGAAAACCCAGTAGGAGCGGCCATTACCAAAACGCTGCATTATCGATAATCCACTGTTTAATGCAGCACTGAACAGAACTATAACATCAAGTCGTCAAGCAATGATGATCGTCACTCCTGCTCTTGCTGCAGCTGGAATTGATATAAATGAATTGACAATGTCACATTCCTCTGTCATGAATGCTCGAAACACCTCATGTGAAAGCCTGGCAGCTGCAGTGCGGCAAAAATTTAAACCAACAGTTACAGTTCCACTTGTTGTTCATTTTCATGGTAAACATTTGACTAATGCCAATGGCACAAAGTGCGAATCTTTGGGCATTGTAGTTTTTGGTATGCAGGTTGAGATACTGCTTGGCATTCCGAAGCTGCCTGTTGGAACGGGATCACTAATGGGTCAAAAAGTAGTGGAATTCATACACGAGTTGTAGCAGAGCACTTAGCTACACTTTGTTTTGACACGACATCAAGTAATACGGGAATCCACACTGGAGCTATCACTGTCATGCAGCAGGCATTTAATCGAAGGCTGCTATTTCTTGCATGCCATGATCTCAAAGTCGTCAATGATTGTGCAGAGCGGGCACTGGGCAATTAGCTACTGATTTCAATGAAGTCCTTACGGAAAATGAACAACAGCGCCAGCTCCTCTATCAGGTGATCGAGCACCACAGAAAGCTGCTTCCAACAAGTGCAAGTATAAGCCAACATGCCAACAGCTCCATTAAATAAAATCAACGGCTTGACTCTTTACAAACATTTCTTTTGCTTTTTCTGGGCAATGTGTTGTCACCTGAAGCGTTGCGATTGTGACTGGTGAACGTACTTTATACGGTTTTCGCTAAAGTTCAGTGCATTTAATTTCATACCAAACGCTTGTTAATGTGATCTATTTTGTGCATTATTTATGTTTTTCTGCATGTGGAAACACTTATTGTATCATAAATTCAGAGTAAAACAATGGTTAACACAAAAATGCTGCAACTGCAATGTAGATAAGTCAAAAAAAAATTATGTCACATATATATTCAAGGAATTTTGACGAATTATGCCAAAGAAAGCAAATTTAGAGGGCGGTGGGAGAGTACTTCCTCTTGTCGGATTCACCTCAAATTTTCACGGTGTCATTTTTTGATGAATCCTCCTCAAATGAGAGGGTGTGCAAACAAAAATAAAAAATTTTCATTTTTTTTGGCCACCCTAACGTTCACACCATTGCTTTATTCCAATTTCCATCAATAGTACGAATGAAAAGAATGTCACAAGATTCAATATTCACTGACATCAGTGCAGAACAAATCTGTGATGCAAAACATTTGGATGAAGAGCGCTTGCTTTCAGATCAATCAAAAATCTCAACTCTGTTCCAACCAGGAATATACATTGCCTGTATCTATGATGATGATTGGTTCATTGGATATATTATCGAATGTTCAGATAAACATGGTGTTGGTGATGTTTTCGTAAAATTTATGAAGCGTGTAAGCAACATTTTGATGTGGCTGCCAGACCAAAGACAAATGACTTGTTGGATGCCATTCCAACATATAATTTGTTGTGTTGGTGTACCAGAAACCTACGGACACAGTGCTCAAAAATACAAACTTAACCAAAAAGATTATGAAAATGTTCTGACACCACTTCCACAGTTTCTTAGACAATAGATGAAATTCAAACTCAACTGAGCTGATATGAGCTATGCATTTTACATAATGCAGAATTATAGTGCGAACTGGAAACAATTTAATTTTTGAACATGACTTGATCATTTTCCTACAATTTTATCTCCATATCATAGCTCATTGATTGCAGGTGGGTACTTTTTCATGGGTGAGAAGAGGTGAAAGCATCATTTTGAACATAAATTAATGGTCAACAATGTCAAGATTCCAATGTTTATGATCACTAAGCATAGTACCTACTTATTTTCACTTTTTTCATGATAAATCATTGTTAAATTTCTCTGACCTACATTAAGGACTTGAGATTATTTGTCAAAAATGACCAAAATGTTACATTTTAAAAACATAAAATTTATAGTGAAGGAGTTTGATACTCAAAAATTTTATTTTATGAAATGAAAGAATAAATGTATGTGTTTGTCTGGTATAAATTTCAGCATGACCATAAAATGCCCACGCGGTCATTTGTGGCTCTAAACATAAGGGTAAAAAAGGGTCATTTCTGCCTGATAGGGTATTCAGACCCCCATAAGATCTCTGTTAATGGCGCCACAACTCCCAAATTCAAGTTGGCAGAAGAAATGTTTCCAAATATTACAAATAATTAGGTTTTAGAAAAATATTTTGATTGGTTTGGGTGGTAGAAGCATTTAAAAATTGAAAAAACCACTTATACGGGGCAAAAAAACAGGATTTTGATGACCCACCTAACACTTATGCATCAAGAGATGTTGTTTGTTACAATTGAATTGTGTAGTATAGTTTATGATGAACTAGCACAGCAATTTTTAGTCTTCTACCACAATTACAATAAAAGTTATGGGGCTCTGAAAATGGCTGAAATTGCTATTCGCTAGTCCCCCAAGTCAAAAACGAGGGTAGCGCCCGAAATTCAAATGGCCGCCATGGGAAAACCGTTTGAGATATTGATCTAAAACTTAGGATTCTTTCGTTTGGTAGCCTAAGGCATAGTATGACAACTTTTCAGCAAAATCTGAGAGGTACCATATACAAGATTTCTTCATATTGGCTGTTTTGATATGGAATGACCCATCTGTGTTCCTTTCAAAATCCTCGACCCCGTCAACCCAATCATCGACCTGCTCCTTTCAAAAGAGCAAGTTGGGTTTCGGTGCAGAAAATCTACTGCAGATCAGGTCACACTCGACCCAAGACATCGAATCGAAGACAGCTTTGAGGCAAAAAAGAAGGCAGTTGCTGTCTTTCTAAATGTCACAGCTGCCTATTTTTTTTTTTTTTTTTAAAGCTGCCTATGACAAAAAGCTGCCTATGAAAAAAAAAAAAAAAAGCTGCCTATGACACCGCGGCCTTACTTGCAAGCTACTTCGCCTGCTGCCAGACCGACATAGTCCACAATCATGGAACTTGTCAGGAACCGAAGCTTCACCTTCACCACTGGCAAAGCAGACTGAGACATCTGAAAATGAAAAACGGCGTCTCACAGGTATCGGTCTTGGCTCCACTTCTTTTCAACATCTATTATACACACGACCTGCCAACCACGGTCTCCGCAAAATACGCTTATGCGGACAACCTGACCATTCTCCACTCCACAAAGCCATGAAAAAACCTAGAAGATACCTTGAACCAAGACATAAAAACAGACACTTTTTAAACCATGTGCAACCATATACCTAAAATACAAGAAGTCAATAGCGATTTCAGCAACGAAGGAATCTGATTATGTTTATGAGAATAGTATAGCTTTGGGAGAGAAGTTGCAGTGGGAATAATTCACAGTGAGCAGTATTTCGAACTCTTTGAAGATAGGAAATAGGTACCAGTAGTAGAAATAAGTTTCAACGATCAAATCGGACAGCATGAAATAAAGATTTACAGAAAAGCATGAGCAAATATACAATATATACATCGGATAGTTAATAGTCAAAGAAGCAATTATGTTTCAACACTTAATCACCTGTAAAGCTTTGGTTTTACCATTGATGACATCGATGCTGTACCAAGGCTTGGAAGTATGGTTCGCTTCGAGATAATCTAGAGGCTTCAAATATCTGAAAAAAAACTGAAGACTTAATTATGCACACAGTCTAGTTTAAGTTATAAATCTGCATTCGAGTAAACTTGATAATGAGTAGGCTGCAGTTGTACAGTGTACACCCAATGCAGAAAGAGGTATATGAATTTAATCGAAAATTAACTGCCCTCTAGCAGCATCTCAATGTAGTCCAGAAAACACATTCACAACCAGAAAATAAAAGGATAGACACTCAACAGCAATTGTTCAAAAACAAAAATGTAAGAACATAAAAAGTTTGAACATTTTCTGAACAAAAACACAAACAATCAAACATGCACCTGCATTGTGTCATCGCATCCATTAATCCATCAATAACTTCATTCTTTTCTTCATTGCTAAACGGTAACTGTGAAGTCACTTTGTATCTCCAGGATGGTTCGATGCCCTTGACAGCAATCAGGCCGCACATCCGGCAAATTGAGGTTGCGTTTGTGCAGAATGGAGTCCTTTGGTTTAGCCTATAATCATCATCCAATTATGCCAAGAGATGGTTAAAAACGTTTTTTTAATCATTTTTTATAGTATTTCCAATCGTTGCATATATTTTTATAAGCAACAACTATTTTCATTTATCATAACAAAGAACTGCAAAAATAATTGTAAAATTATAGCTGCTGAATAACTCACTATACATAAGCTTACTGCAGTTTCGACTAAGTTCTGCAATTCAAAGGTGTGGCCGCATCCCCGCAAGCGGTACCGACAAACTACCCAAGTTCAAGTGTTATCAATGATGAAGATAAGGAATAAGGATTGTTCAGATGATGAATCCTAGGAAGTGCTGGGCTACTGGTACTCTCTACTTTTTTTGATTATAGTCAAGTGGGGTAAAAAAAACTTTTTTTTAAAAAAGGTTGTGCTAGATTTTTTAGCTTATCAAGTATGACCATTAAAGTTGGTCATAATATAGATAGCATGTATGTCTAATTACTGTCTATCTTCCCGCAATGAAAATTATGCACAAAATACCTGAATTTTTTTACCCCAATTTTCATGCAGTAAAAAAACACCTGTTAGTATAGCAGCTTCTTCTTTATTATCATAATATTGATTTCATATGCTTTGCTATTGATTTCATATTTAGTGTGTAAATGATTCTCCACCAGAGGAAAGAAGCTTTGTGTAACTCATATATCAAGGCATAGGCGCCTAACTATTTTTTTGGCCGTGGGGGCGAAAGCGTGTTTAATCAGCAGCAACTTAAATTCAGCAAAATGTCACGCAGATGGATGACGTAATTATGTCGTCACACTAGGATTGCTTTTATTACCACACTCGGAGTTATCGCTACGTTTGACCTACTGTTAATTATTATACATAAAACTTGACCAAAACACATGCCATGCGTCTGCGTTGGCTAGCGGTTGATGAACTGTGACTCTTTAAGCCAAGCACAACATAAAGTTTAGCAACGAACTAGATTTATTAGCATGAAACAAGAGACGAAAAGGTTTACTAAAATGTATAATACTGTAAACGGAATTGAAAATACTAACTTGATCAATGCTTGAAAATGTACCTGTTGAAAGCAAAATCATTCATGTTTACATCAATCAAAGCGCATCAATTCAACAGCACGTCACCTTGAATAAATTTAAAAGTTGCTGACATCCGTAAACAGCCTTTGAAAAATAGTTACGGAGAGACGTTTGATTAAGTTTTCGACTTGACATTGCTTCCTTTTTACTACAATATCGCAACTTATGACTGACCTGCTTTCAATTCGCTTTAAAACGCCCGTTTTCGTGTGGCAGATGGAACAAAAGATGCGCACATTCCCGCCTTTGATCGGGTTTCTATGGTAACGGTCGTGTGTGCGTCATGCAGTTTGCGTGAGTCCGTTGTTGCGTTGATTATGCCGTGTGTGTGCAATGCGATTTGTACCAGCCCTTGTTGCGTTGGTTAGTGGTTACCTCGGGCCCAGACTTCAAGTTCATTTTCACAGCAAGCGATTCACTGCCGCGACTATTCACTGCAGAGGTTTGGACTTTCGAAAGCGACATCGAGTCTGTTTGCAAGCGCATTAAGCCAAACGCACGCTGCGTCTACGTAGCAAATTATGTTGTTTTTGGGTGCATTCAACATCTGATGACATGGAATCGACGCAAAATGGTAGATTTTTGCTGTGTCCCAGGCAGCAAATTCAGTCATTTTTACATTAATTCAACGTCTGCAGACGTTGAATCAATGTAAAAATGATTTTTTTTGTCTGGGGTGGGATTGTAGCATCGCTACTCGTTCTGGTGATCATTTATCATGAAGCTGTTGCGGTTTGCATTTAAAAAATGTTTTCCTGCTGCCGATCGCTAGTTCATCTATTGTTTTATGTATCAATACAGCATAAAAAGTTGCTCCCACGCAGAAATATGCGTGGGGGCCTGGCCCCCACGGGTTAGGCGCCTATGTATCAAGGACTGTGAGAGATGGTAAACCCAAAGTCGAAACCGACAGGATGGGCCATGGGCCATGATGATGTGAACGATTTTGACCCCAATTTTTGTATGCACTTTTGACTAAAATCGCAAAGTCTCATTTCTGTAGTAAAAACATCAGCAAGACAGAAAATTGTGTCTAGTATACTTGTGTTGTGCACGCCATCCTGAATTTTAACTGCAGCTCTAGTTTGAACGTGTGGGCGATTAAATTTCGCAGATGGTGAATCTCAAAAAATCAATCAGCAGTTTGTGAATGAACATACAACCAAAAAAACACAAACAGGAAATAAAACAACTTCAGTTTGTATATGTATGATTGTATGTGTTATGCACAATCACTGCACTATCGATCGATGCTCTCAATCTGCGCTATTGATCGACTAACCCGCAACACTAATCTTAACCTCGGACCCCCAGTTCCAACCACAGTACATCAATTGACTGTGCGTAACACATGCATACATTGGCACTGATGCATCTAGAAGTTTGTTTTTGTATCTTTTGGTGAGATACTGCTTGGCAGTTGATGTAACACAGGTTCGACTTATTCCCGGGACAAGCTGAACTGTCTCCAGCTCGGGCGGCCGGGCGCCTTCAATATTAACACATTTTTGCTGTGACAAAATCATTGCCTACATAGATTACGGATTGTGAATGGTGTCGGCCGAAGTAAAAGTTTTGAATAAGTTTATTTGCAGAGATTCAAAGTTAACTTTCAAATTTGATGATTTCTTGTTACCGGTAATTCTAAACTTTATACACTTGTTGAACAATATGCAAAGCTCACGAGACAAAACAGCAAAAAGATTGTTTTATGTGATCAATTTTTTTATTTTTGTGTATAGAATATAGCCTAATCGTTCTTATTACGTAATATTCCATGATTGTTGAAGTCGATGTTAAACCTTAGCGTCCGTTCGCATAATGCCTACTGTTGAATCATAATTAATTTCACAACGGAAAACCTCGTTGAAAATAGCACGTCTAATTTAGATGGTTTACTTATTATTGCTGTGAATAGTGGTATGTGACTATTCCAACAGCGTAAGTTACTCTGTGCTGCCATAGGCGTCGAAATAGGGTGGGCAGGGTGGGCGACGCCCACCCTGCCGTGAAACGAGGGTGGGCAAAATATGTTTCGCCCACCCTGTTTTCATGCCACTTATGAAGTATTCGTTACAACTATTTTCGTTTTTCTTAAACGCTGGACTATCCAATCAACTGCAGCGCAACTTCTTGTTTTACGCTATGTCTCTCGCTAGGTATCCGACAGAACAAAGCAATTCCGTAACAACGCTGCGTGGAAAAACGGCGGTACGCACTGCATTGTTGTTGCTACGGCAACTGCCACAGTTGGCAATTCCTGGTGAGAGAAAGCCACATTTGATCTTTTCTCCAAATTTGCGTCGGCAATTTGATCTTTTCTCCGAATGGTCTCACTTTCGTTACGTCACAATCAAACTTCAGTTCCCGGTCAGCGTAAGGGAATGTGAATATGACATCATAATGAACATGACAATAAAATAACCGACACAAACTAAAGACGTACTAAAAACAATCGCTTTTACAAATGCAGCAAATCCGAAGGCGCCACTTTAAAGATAACAGGTCACGAGTCACGCGCTTTTTAGGTCGCAAAGGAAAAAGAAGTTTGTTTAGTTTAGCAGCGCTCATAAGATCGCAAGATGCAAGAAAGAAAACATCCAACCTATTAAAGCTTAATTGCTGCAGCGACGCTAAACGCAGTCTTTGCGAGAAAGACTAACCACACTTTTCGAAATTAGCGTCGGCAATTGCCGAGGTGATTGTAAGGACAACAAGATTACAAGAAAAAACTAGTTTTCTTAGACTACACCAGACTAGAATGTTGATTCAATCTTACTATTGCTGGATGTTTTATTTGGGTTACTTCCTACTTCGCCGGCGCTTAGACATGTGCCCAGCTGGGAGAATCTTTTATAAAAATATCACCCTATAATTCAGGCCTCGAAACTGAAGGCGGCCATCGCCGCGATTAACCTACAAAAACCGACATTTTGTCCGCCGGGTCTCGCCCTTCCGTCGGCCGCATTTGTCCGCCATGAAGTTCCGAGAAAATTTTACACAAGCGGCCTTGTAAATTAAAGTAGTAGTACTTTGCCACTTATAATCACAAAGGACTAGAAAAGAGTTAAAGCACTCGATAAATCACAATACACCCTGTATATGCTTGAATTGTTAACCTTATTGAGTGATCAAGCAGCTGATGTCTCACGATAAGCTGGATGCAAGTGACACCACAATACACCTTATTAATGCGATAAATTCAGTCTTCGAAATTAGCGTCGGCAAATGGCGCATTAGCGTCGGCAATAAAAATGCCGAGGCCACACGAGCGCTTGTAACGTTAGGGTTAAACATTCCTCCCAGTCGTTATGGCACAGCATAGATTTGTTTCCTAGTCAACACCCTGATGGATCTTTATGAAAAAGAAAGAGGCCTGTGGAGTGGTATCAAAGCCCGAAAGCCGCAAAACGTGGACGCTTCATTGCGAACGGCAAAGATGGTATAGATTTACAGCCAAGCGATGAGCCTCTTGATGTGTCTGATTCCAGTGATGACGCGACAACCTCGTGCTCCGATACACTAGGGTGGAGTGAAAAAAACTTTTTCTGTCATATTAATGAAGAGGGGTGTTAAAAGGGTGTCATAAGGTCTAATATTGACTTTAAAATTATTTTTTTGACGTGGCACCCAAAATCGAGCGTGCCACCCAGCCCCATGGGTCACGCAAAGGTCAAAATCCACGAAAACAGCGTAACTTTTTTTATAATGCTCCTAGAAAGCTGGGAGTAGGCTTAAAAGTTGCAGAACAGCTATGTTCCTATATGCTCTAAAAGAACATTTTGTTCTAAATGCATCTATTGAGCAGATATTCCAAAAAAACGTATTTTTTCCATTTTCGGGGGCAAATTTAGATGAAATTGCATTTATTTGATACTTAAATACATTTTTTTACTACACTTTGTTCATTTATTTTGGGTGTTATTATGGAGTCTACATATTTGGACAGATGGGAACCTTGGCTATTTTAATTGAATAGTTATGGTTGGTTACCTATGACGGTAGTTTGTTGGTAGGTAGGCCTACTATACCATACCGTCCTTAGCATTAGCATATTGTAGCGGACTTAATGAAGCAAGCGAATACTATCTTTTAATTTGATATTGTTATACATTCATCAACATTATAGAGAGTTACTTACAAATTGAACAGGATATTTAGAACAGCACATATCTAGGTATTTAAATTAAAATAGAAAATGCACAATCAAACCATAGCTAAGCCACAATTCGACTGACCTGCCACCATCCCCAGTCCACAATCGAACAATTGTTCAATCTGCAGGAAGTTTAATTTAAAGCAACAGTAGTCAGCTTCGAGGAAATACATGCATATAAAACAATTGTACAGTAAAACCATAAAAAGTGTTACAAGAATAGTAGGTATTCAAATCATCATAATATTAGTCCATTAAGAAGCAAAATGTTTCTTGGTGTCGAAGCGTTTCATTAAACACCGAGAGTTAATTTTTGCCTGATCAATCCGTCACGTCTTTCATAGCCAGCAACTGAAGACGATGCCTCGGTAACAAGTTTAATGTGCCTTTCAACAGCTTGACTATGACATGGATGACACAATGGGGTGGATCTTACTTCTTCAAGCTGAACATTATTCAAGTGTGTGATTGCCGGATGTTTAGAGATGTCAGCCACGTTTAAATTGACCATTTTAAAATATTCTTTTGCTTTAAAGTTTAGCTTTGGCACCAAGAATCGTCGCACATCAACATTATCGTTGCTTAATTCACTTCCCCATCTGATTGATCAACAAATCCACCTTCAAAATCACCCATATCCACATTTTGAGTTGCCACTACGTCATGTTTTTATGGCTTTGGATGGAACGACAAAAAGCCCGGATACCTTTTCTGGAAAAATTGGAAAGGAGTAAAATAGAAGTGTATTTGATTGGCCAGTTATTAAGTTTAAGCCCATTTTAAACCAAAATTTTCCGTTGCTCACAAATGAAATTGTGGATAATCTCAGCACTGATCAGCATTATGCCTATAAAATATGTTGGGCGGTTATTCTCGGGCATGTGGACTATGATTTGGAACTTCTAGAAATTGGGCCAATATTTCACTCCCAGCGGTTGACTCTCGCTTGCAGAATAATGCGGTATTATGTCTCAGTCGAAAAGCCATCTGCAATGCTTCAATTATTGACTGAATT
Source organism: Aplidium turbinatum (assembly GCF_918807975.1). Classification (NCBI taxonomy): domain Eukaryota; kingdom Metazoa; phylum Chordata; class Ascidiacea; order Aplousobranchia; family Polyclinidae; genus Aplidium; species Aplidium turbinatum. The sequence continues at coordinate 25,190,662 of NC_137475.1, read as the reverse complement.
TTGCATAAAAGTATATTTTCCAAAATGGTTTCACAGGCCTCGAAACAACTTTTATTTTCCGGCGGCCAAACGTGTCCGACTGAAGCAAGCTGTTCGGCGGCCAATCACAAGCACATGGCGGCCATCGGAACTTCGACACGCATCAACGTACAGTCTTCAAAATTAGCACATTTTTACTTCGGCAGAAACGTTGCCGAGGCCAAACGACAAAAGTTGAAATTGCCTCGGCAATTGCTGTAAACGTTTATTACGAAACAATTGTACTAAAACATGTAAAACGAGAAGCGAAAAATATACTAGAGTAGTCTATCACTACCGCACTGTTTGATTTGTTGTGATGTAATAATACCAAAAGTAGTGATAAAGCGAGCAACAAGATACGCACGTTACACGTAATTCACCTTAAATAAATCACGGGGAGAAAAGTAAGTTAATTTTAGGTTGATTCAACGTTCGAGTCAGCACAAATCGATTTAATTTTTCGCCGTGTTATATTGCGTAACAACAATGCCCTATAAGAAATTTACGTTTGTTTTACATTAATTTGACATCTAACAACGTTGAATGATCCATTCACGCATTGCCGACGCTAATTTCAAAGACTGAAAATATCGCATCAATAAAGTATATTGTGATGTCACTTGCATCCTGCTTATGTCAGACATCACCGTCCTGCTGGGTCAATCAATAATAACAATTCAAGCATAGACAGTGTGTATTGTGATTTATCGGGTGCTTTGGTTGCTTTCTAATCCTTTGTGATTATAAGTGGCAAAGTACTTTATTCACAAGGTCGTTTGCGTAATTTTTTTTCGGAACTTCATGGCGGACAAATGCGGCCGACGGAAGGGCGAGACCCGGCGGACAAAATGTTGGTTTTTGTAGGTTAATCGCGGCCATGGCCACGATGGCCGCCTTCAGTTTCGAGGCCTGGTTTCAAATTAAGCGAGAGAATCGAATTACAAGTGATGCAACAAATCTGTTTGGCCTCGTTTAAAGGATCGTTAAATTTCCAAATAAGAGAGTCAGGGACATTTCACTGAAGGTTATGCAAAGAAATGCATTCTCTGCTCATCCTGAAAACATACTGTTAAGCATGCTATTGCTAGCAGATGGAAATGAAGATGTGAGGAGGATGGCTGTTAACAAGATTCTATCAATTAGAGGTTGTTTATCGAATTACACAATTGAAAATATAGATATGGGTGATTTTGAAGGTGGATTTGTTGATCAATCAGATGGTGAAAACGAATCAAGCAACGATAATGTTGATGTGCGACGATTCTTGGTGCCAAAGCTAAACTTCAAAGCAAAAGAATATTTTAAAATGGTCAATTTAAACGTGGCTGACATCTCTAAACATCCGGCAATCACACACTTGAATAATGTTCAGCTTGAAGAAGTAAGATCCACCCCATTGTGTCATCCATGTCATAGTCAAGCTGTTGAAAGGCACATTAAACTTGTCACCGAGGCATCGTCTTCAGTTGCTGGCTATGAAAGACGTGACGGATTGATCAGGCAAAAAATTAACTCTCGGTGTTTAATGAAACGCTTCGACACCAAGAAACATTTTGCTTCTTAATGGACTAATATTATGATTATTTGAATACCTACTATTCTTGTAACACTTTTTATGGTTTTACTGTACAATTGTTTTATATGCATGTATTTCCTCGAAGCTGACTACTGTTGCTTTAAATTAAACTTCCTGCAGATTGAACAATTGTTCGATTGTGGACTGGGGATGGTGGCAGGTCAGTCGAATTGTGGCTTAGCTATGGTTTGATTGTGCATTTTCTATTTTAATTTAAATACCTAGATATGTGCTGTTCTAAATATCCTGTTCAATTTGTAAGTAACTCTCTATAATGTTGATGAATGTATAACAATATCAAATTAAAAGATAGTATTCGCTTGCTTCATTAAGTCCGCTACAATATGCTAATGCTAAGGACGGTATGGTATAGTAGGCCTACCTACCAACAAACTACCGTCATAGGTAACCAACCATAACTATTCAATTAAAATAGCCAAGGTTCCCATCTGTCCAAATATGTAGACTCCATAATAACACCCAAAATAAATGAACAAAGTGTAGTAAAAAAATGTATTTAAGTATCAAATAAATGCAATTTCATCTAAATTTGCCCCCGAAAATGGAAAAAATACGTTTTTTTGGAATATCTGCTCAATAGATGCATTTAGAACAAAATGTTCTTTTAGAGCATATAGGAACATAGCTGTTCTGCAACTTTTAAGCCTACTCCCAGCTTTCTAGGAGCATTATAAAAAAAGTTACGCTGTTTTCGTGGATTTTGACCTTTGCGTGACCCATGGGGCTGGGTGGCACGCTCGATTTTGGGTGCCACGTCAAAAAAATAATTTTAAAGTCAATATTAGACCTTATGACACCCTTTTAACACCCCTCTTCATTAATATGACAGAAAAAGTTTTTTTCACTCCACCCTACCGATACAGCATCTGATGATTCCGATTCTGACAGCTAGTTCTTTATCAAACAGACTTTGTGTTGTTCGCAGTATCCCAATTGTGCCGAAATTATGTTAGTGTATACGTAAATCGAGGCAATCTTCTCGCAGGGAGCTAGTAATTTGTTACCTGTACCTGGTTGAGCAATTGACGTTATTTTATGATAATTCAACGTTGCTAGATGTCGAATTAATGTAAAACAAACGTAACTTTCTTATTGAGCATTGTTGTTACGCAATATAACCGAGCGGAAAAATTAAATCGATTTGTGCTGACTCGAACGTTGAATCAACCCAAAATTAACTTACTTTTCCCCGTGAGTTATTTAACGTGAATTCCTGCAACAGCGTGCCACGTGCGTATCTTGTAGCTCGCTTTATCGCTACTTTTGGCATTATTACATCACAACAAATCAAACAGTGCGGTCGTGATAGACTACTCTAGTATATTTTTCGCTTCTGCCGAAGTAAAAATGTGCTAATTTCGAAGACTGTATGTTGATGCGTGTCGAAGTTCCGATGGCCGCCATGTGCTTGTGATTGGCCGCCGAACAGCTTGCTTCAGTCGGACACGTTTGGCCGCCGGAAAAAAAAAGTTGTATCAAGGCCTGCTATTTGTATTGATTTAACTCCAGTAGACGTCAAATTATTGTAAGCATCTACTCCTTGTTGCGCCTCGCTTTCCGCTATCTCGTCCAGCTGATATAGCATCTGATGATACCGATTCTGACTAGTTCATCAAACAAACTTTGGGTTGCTCGCAGTGTCCCAATTGTGCCGAAATTATGTTGGCTTATAAGCTTACGTAAATCGAGGCGATCTTCTCGCAGGGAGCTATTAATATGTTACCTGTACCTGGTTGAGTAATTAACGTTATTTTATGATAATTCAACATCGCTAGATGTCGAATTAATGTAAAACAAACGTAAATTTCTTATTGGGCATTGTTGTTACGCAATATAACCCGCCGGAAAAATTAAACCGATTTGTGCTGACTCGAACGTTGAATCAACCCAAAATTAACTTACTTTCCCCTCCCGGTGAGTTTTTTAACGTGAATTACCGTAACAGCGTGCGTATCGCGTTGCTCGCTTTATCACTACTTTTGGTATTATTACATCACAACAAATCAAAAATTAAAGGTTCTTCAAAAATAGGTTCTTCAAAAATTAAATCGATTTGTGTGGACTCGAACGTTGAATCAACCCAAAATTAACTTACTTTCCCCTCCCGGTGAGTTTTTTAACGTGAATTACCGTAACAGCGTGCGTATCGCGTTGCTCGCTTTATCACTACTTTTGGTATTATTACATCACAACAAATCAAACAATGCGTTCGTAATAGACTACTCTAGTATATTTTTCGCTTCTCGTTTTACATGTTTTAGTACAATCTTTTCCTAATAAATATTCACAGTAATTGCCGAGGCAATTTCAAATTTTGCCGTTTGGCCTCGGCAACGTTTTTGCCAAAGTAAAAATATGCTCATAGACTCGAAGACTGAAGACTGAACCGATTGAAGGCTCGAAGACTGAACCATTGCGAATTTGCAAACATACACATTCAATGAAATCTGTTTGAAAACTCTCGCCCACCCAGAATTCCTCTCTTCTAAGAAAAAATCGACGCCTATGCTGTGCTCTACTATGAAATTTCCTCACCGTAGGCATATGTCAACGCCAATACTTAGATAAACCATCAAATGGTAGTGTCAGGAATAAGCTATTCGACTTATACACAGGAGAAGGAAATATCACCGATTTTCAGCTCAAAAGTAGGGATTCGACCTATATATACTCGAGCATACAAAGTATAATATAACATAACACTTATATAAAGATAACATTATAACATGGCTCTCGGTGATTTAGGTGCTTAAAATTACACAAACAGCATTGGCTACTTTATATCATACCTACAATATATATATAGTCCTTTTTTTAAGTAAAAAGAGTCTTCTAATGCCAACACAAAATTAAACTGCTATTTTAAAGCAATTGTACAAATGTACAATGTAAATGTACACAGGAAGAAGTTCAGTTCAGTTTATTGTTTTGCTGGCGATAAACAAACAAAAAGTACATACAAATTGAGTGTCTATCAGCACAACAGGATGGCAACGAAAAACCTGTAAGGTCATCTATGTCAGCTGCCAAGAAGATGACAGGGACAAAATGAGTTGGAGAAAAGAAGTGAAGATAATCGCTACAAGGAAACAATCTGCTTCCTCCACTAATGGGGACCAAATCGAATGATGCTGATAACGTCTAAAATATTTCTTTTTAAGTTCAATAGTTCATGTTTGAGATTTAAGATGTGACAATACATAGTGTCCCACAAGACAGAAGGGTTTCAAAAACTTAATTAAAAATGATTTTTAGGCCTATAGCCTCTACACACATCAATAGAAAAACTTAATTACCGTTTATTGATCAGAACACAAAGATTTATTCTATAGTACTGCAGTCAAGTGTCAAACCTTTTGTACTTGTGAGTGTAATTGAACTCAGTTGAGCTCACCAAAAATTAGTATTGGTATATCAAATAATAATTCGTTACAGTGGTTAGGTACTGTTACTTCTGAGTAGGTCATACAGTTAATCATACAAAACTCACTGATTTTAACAGGATTAAAGTAACATTCAAAAAATGGCTGTAAAGTGCATCCATTTATATTATACATTAGATACAGTAGAATAACAATTAACAATATGGTTAATTGATTATTATTTTTAACCAAACTAAAGTAACAAAAAGTTCTCATTAAACTGCTATCTTTAGTTTTACCTTGGGCCTATTTCAAAAAGAAATGAATTGTGTTCTTCAGACTTTTCCACACAGAGACATGGCGTGTCGATCTTTACTGAGAAATCATGGCTCAACACAGATGGCAAAACTCTGCAACAAATTAGATTATATATTGAAAAGCTATGTCACAATCAATAATATGTTCTTGAACAGGTGTGCTATTTAATTATGTAATTCTTGCAAGAAATTATTGTCCTAAAGCAGGGGTGACGAACCTTTTTGCGGTCGCGGGCCACTTTGTCAATTACACATGAATTGTCGGGCCAAACAACTTTTAAATCGTTTAGAAGCGACTCAAGATATTGATGAAACGGTTTGTTTTGGAAAATTTTAATAGGGTGAATTTAAAGCACTAGTGAATCAGCTACATTTTAGGTTGAGTTTTATCACCTTGCGATTTTTATATTTTTTAGCCTATGTTGATACTTATTTGCGTGTTGCTCAACTTACCCCGGCATAAATTGAGCAATGACCTGGGGTAAGTTGAGCAATTCGATTAAGTTGAAGCATTCCCCTGTCAGTTTGTTTGTAGGTCTATAATTGGGAAGCATTATTATGCTTTACAACACAACACTGTTTTTTTTATCCAATACGAACCTAAAAACACACAAATCCAACGACCAACAGTTCAAACATTTAGTAAGCTAAGGCTGTTTCTTTTGGGGTAAGTTGAGCAACTGCTCCAAGATACTTCAACTAGCATTGCACACTTTACCCCATCCTAATTTTTGTGACAAAATTACAAATGTTTAAAAAACTACAAGATTAACCAACCTGAACGTTTTATTGAATATTCTCACACTTTATACTTACCAATATAAAAAAACAGATTTAATTTACATAGTGTAACAATAAATTTATTCTGTTTTTGGCAAAAAAAAATTCGAATTTTCGACATAAACAATATAATTGCGTGCCATTGTAAAATGCAATCCTCAATGGGCATAACAAATACATTGAACGAAGAGGCTCAATGCTCATCTTATACCCCATTGCACACTTTACCCCAGTCTCCTACTTGCACTGATAGTGAGACAGTTTAATTTTCGAAGCGTTTGCTTTCATAATTCATATGAGTATGACTTCTTCTTTTTTTGGCTCTATCCTTTTTACTCAAGTTGACTAAACGTTTCGACCATTATGCTCCGAAACAACAAATCAGTTAATAAAATTTCTTTTTTAAACAACAACCAAAAGCCCATGCAAATCATACAGCTGAAACTATCTAATGCAGCACAGAAGCATAAAATATTAAAAAAATAACATTAAAGCATTGAATTTTTTTGCTTAGTGGAATTTTGGAAAGTTTTTTGTTTGACTAAGCGTTCAATATTTGGTCGAACAGACGATGTGGCAACTCTCAACTAGGCTACATAGCCTACTAAGATTTTCATCAGTCAGACTCGACCTGTAACGGCTTAAGAAAATAGCAAAGGAAAGGTGTAGGCTAGCGGTGAATACATAAAACAGCTTTGAGATGTCTTTTGTCTTTAATGCATAAGCGATTGTCAAACTGTTTTGCGGGCCGCTCAAAATTCTTTGATGGGCCGCATGCGGCCCGCGGGCCGCAGGTTTGTCACCTCTGTCCTAAAGCAACCTTTAATTTCACAATCTTTTATTGCGAAACTTGCTTCTAGAAGATTTTGCGTTTGTGCGATTCTGGAAACATCTTCAAATGACCAAAAGAATGAGTTCTTGTGATGTAACATTATCATAGTTTCTGGAAGCTTCTGGTCAAAGCAAACCTTATAAATAACCGCATGATTTCTAGAATAAATTATTATGGGGATTAGAAGTCGAGAAGTTTTAATGAAGAGTATGTTGAAGATGATTGTAAAATTCTAGCCAAAATTGAATAGATTGTAAAAGTTGAGGTTATTACTGATTGTAAAGGTGCTGTTGCAAGTAGTAGAGTATATCTATACATATATAGTATAATATATAATTATATAGTAGATATATCTAGTATATCCAGTATCTTTTGAAGTCAACGAAAAGTTTGCTGTTCATAATTTGATTTTGTTCTAATCCGAAACTAATTAGAGAAGGAATTAATACAACCAGAACCCAACCAAACCACGCATACAAAACTTGTAATGACAAAAATATATTTAGTGGCTCTGCAATTGGACAACACCTGCTGCATAATGAAGAATGTGCTTTGAACTTTAAACTCGAAGTGTTTTCAATTCTTGGTAAAGGCCATTCTTCATTTCACCTTGCAGCAATCTTTATAACTTTCGATCCAATCTTATACCGCCAAAAGGAATTCGTTTATGCTTTAAAGGTCCTTGTTAATTTGAATTCTTCTGATTAGCCACATTTACATTTCATTTTCTTCCACAATAAATACTTCAAGTTACATTTAAGTTTATTTTATTCTGACGTTAGCTCCGAAAGAGAGTCAGACGAAAGCCTGCAGATTCGGGCTATGTGCAACCATTTATTCGCAATGTTTTCTCCTTTATTGTTGAAGAGAAGGTTGATTGGTTTTGAATCTTTATCTTGGACTGACAAAGCCTTTGATAAGTTACTTCTGGTAGTTTTGCATAGGGTCCATAAATCGGGTGCCATAGGCGCCGACTTTTCAAAAAACCTTGGGGGCCGAGAAAGGTGATGACGTCATAACCATAAGGCTATTTTACTCAATTAAAATAGTCTTTGATTAAGCTTAGTGTCTTGTTTATATTGACACCTAGGTCGCAAACCGAATTTATTAGAACCGCTGCTTGAATCGATTAGTTTTACGCATGCAGTACGCCTACGCCTAGTAAAAATTTTGATATTATTAGCTCATAATTGGAACAGTTGGAAAACAAGCCGATTCATTTCCTTTTCGTAACGATCAAAACAGTGAAGTTATCGAAATAAAACGCAAAAAATCATGATCTCAAGCAGAGTGGAAACCTGCCATCAGTTTTATTAGCTTCGTTTTGCTAATTACAGTAGAACTTGGATAACTCGTCTTCGGAAAACTCGTCAGTTTGCCCAAGTCGTCAATGATTGCCAGGTCCCGGCAGAAAGCCTATCTTTTGTACACAATCAAGTTCGGTTAAGTGGTCATCGCATAATTCGTCAATTCGATTATGTCGTCACTGTTTTTCTTCCCCTGGGACATAAAATTCGTCTAAGTTGTCATTCACCCAAATACAGACTCTTTTGAGAAGAAATTACTGCGCTAAGACGTGTGCACGCACACACTCTATCGGCCAGACGGACATGCGTGGAGTATGTTGGTCTGGTCGATTGCGGATGTGCGCGCACGTGCTCTGTTGCCGATAAAGAGAAGCACTGTTCAGCACGTGCATGGCTCAAGAGGAAGAAGAGCCTGTGCCACCTCCATCTACAAAAGAAGCTTTGCAGATGGTTGGAAAGCTCCAACACTATACGTTATGCCAAGAAGACAGTGGTGAATTCGCAAGCTCACTATCAAAAATGCATGACTACTTGGTTGACAAGACACTTGCAAGCAAAACGCAGTCAAAAATATCTGTGTTCTTCAGTTAAGCTGTTAAGTGCGTTATTACTGTAGCCTACTTTATTGTGTACCGTAATTAAATTCTTTTCTCGCTTTCCTCTTCGTCTCACTTTACCACTATCGCATTTAATTACGTCGCGGAGCACCATGAAATTAATGCGACGTGAAACAATGGCAAAATTTAGCTGTTTGCATTGGTCGACAGTTCGCGTAAGTCGTCACTTTTTCTATTCCCCCTGGGGTGACGAGTTATCCAAGTTCTACTGTACTTACCTTCAAAGCGTTAACAACAGCAAAGTATTTTCTCTTCTGTTTTTTATCGAAAGTCTTTATGATAGTCTTTTATCGAGTACCGTGTATTAGGGTGGTCCCCAAAATCGAATTTTGGAAATTGCTGTGTCTTACCCTTTAAAAAGTCTCTAAATGACTTAAAACTAAACCTATAAAAAATTGAGAGCCATTGGACTACGTTTAGGAGTGCCACAATGAACTTGAAAATCGAGCTGGGGGGTCTCGGGAAATTTTTGCTCAAATTTACATAACTTCAGAACCAGATGAGATAGAGAACTGTGCAATGTGCATAGTGTCAAAAGATGCAAAGCAACCATATTCCTATCTGTGCTCAAGAGGAAAGTATGCTCTAACTGCTTTAATTTTTGAGAAAATGCAAAAAAAAAATGAAAATAGGGTTAAAATCAAACTTTTTCGCCCTATGTTGCTTCAGTGAATTATCTATGCTTTACTGCAGGCAGTCTGTATCTGTCTGCCTGTTGCTGTAATTGTATTCATTTATTTAACTGCACCAATGCACCTATTAAAGAAGTAGTTTCCTATAAACCACAAATTGAAAAAGAAAACAAATTTAAAGATGAAATTTTAGGACTACTTGACATTGCACAATGCACATGAAGATGCTCTTTCCATCATGACCAATGAAGAAGATAATCAGTTTTTGGTGATGCAAAGATCGCCAGATCGACAAGGTAGAATGGGTAGTAAAGACTTTGTATTGGCGCAACAATACAAAGTCTTTACTACCCATTCTAGAAGGTACAGCTTAAACGTAAAGCTAAATCAGACGTTGAAAAACAGCTATTGTTGAAGAGAGTCAAGACCCCTGAAGCTTTTAGCAGTAGTGCCGCAGACAAATCATGTTATTCATACGGAAAAATCATCAACTCCAAAAAGAGGCCTTAGAAAATCATGAACAAGGCTTTATCATCTGCTTTAGATCGGACTGCCCTAAGTGATTAGAAAGCGACATTTGTTTTAGCTGCAACAGCTAGCCATTTGGGGTGTGACCCTGATGAAATAGCCCTCAATCGCTCATCAGTACGTAAGGTAAGAATCGTTCATCGGCAAGAGATCTCCATAAAAATTAGAGATGAATTTGTTCATGACTCTATACTCACAGTTCACTGGGATGGAAAACTCTTTTACAGATATAACTGGTAACAAAAAAAGTTGAACGGTTACCACTAATTGTCACTAGAATGACTACTAACAAATTGCTTGGAGTGCCAAAGTTGCAGTCTTCATCAGGAAGTGCGCAAGCCAATGAAGTAATGGTATGTGTTAAAGATTGAGGTGTTGTTGACAAGGTAAGAGCAATGTGTTTTGACCCGACATCCAGCAACACTAGTGTTTAGTCTGGTGCCTGTATTTAATTGCAAAAGAATTAAACAAGGACTTGCTCCATTTGGCTTGCTGTCACCATATTCTAGAACTTGTGGTGCAAAGAGCGTTCTCAACATTGGGCCATCATCTGGACAGGACATTCTTGTTTTCAAGTGATTTAAAGCAAAGTGGGATAGTTTTGACAAAGATTATTATGTCACCTTAGAAAATGATGACTTCTGCTGTGCTAATGAGATCATTAGTTTTTCCAATGACCAGTTGGAAAAAACTCAATCAAGAGATGATTATCAAGAGTTCCTTGAATTATATCTATCATAATTCTTAATCGAACACCACCACATGGCATTCGGTTTCGTTATCCCGGCACCCTTCATCAGGCAAGATGGATGGCCATTGGCCACTGCTATATATGCATGGAAGATTTGGCTGTTCAGAATGCAGTTTGATTTGACCAATAAGGAGCAACGTGGTTTCAAAAAATTTGTCATTTTTGTGTTAAAGGTATACTTCTTTCTTGTATTGCAATGTGCATACGCATTGCGTATACTTCTAATCTTGGTTTACTGCTTCTCTAACAACGTGCGAAACACGGAATGATCTGCAACCCCAGATAAAAAGACTAAAGGAATATCAGCAACATGATTCAGCGGTAGCCAAAGAAGCAATGAAAACATTCTCAATACACTTATGGTACATAAGTGAAGAACTCATTGGCCTTGTACTTTTTGATGATGGTGTTTCAAGTATTGAAAAAAGCTAGCTATGGTATTTGTCTTGACCCATAAAAGTATGAGTAGTCCACCATTGAAGCGTATTTCTTCATTGCCAGATGATGTCTTTTCAAAAGATTTATCAGACTTTGTCACATCCAACACCATGCGATTGTTCCAGATTCTGGATTTGCCATCTGACTTTCTAAAGCTGGAAGTTGTAGCATGGGATTTTGGTGAAAGTTGTAAGAGAGTAAAAAGCATTGCTAGTGGTCTTCTCTTCATGTGATCAACGATTTTGCTGAAACAGATGTTGCATTGATGCAAAATTTTAACAATTTGCTGACAAAAGATAATCAAATGCAGTATATTCTGCGTTATCTTTGAAATTGCAATAAGCAGAATATTGAGAACCACTTAAAGTCCACAGACTGAATTATATTTTGATATACGAGACCTGTAAATGTGTCCACTATAGGACCTTATAATCATATTCAGCGTATCATTACAGTATATTTTATAGCCCACTACAGACTGGAGTAGTTGCTACTGCCGGATTTGGCAAGGTTGTTGCCTATTTTTCTTCATTTGTATCTGCAGTGCTTTGTATATTGCTGAGGTTTTGTTTTTAAGACATTTATTTAGGGAACGTTCAAATATTACGTAATGCCTTCGAGGGGGAGGGGGGGTTTATGCAAAGCGTTACGTTAGCGTCACATCGGGGGGGAGGGGATTCAAGCAAAACGTTACGTAACGCTTTCGAGTACGGAATGGTAGTTTTTTGTGCTGAATTCGTAGTGAAAAAGCGTTACATGGGGGAGGGGGGGGATTGAAAAAAGCGTTACGTTGGCGTTACATGGGGGAGGGGGCGTCAAAAATTCGGAAAAAAAGCGTTACGTAATATTTGAACGTTCCCTTAGGTGGTTTACCTATTTTGACAAAATTTTCGTATTTTTGTCATTTTTCACTGGTCATGCGGCACCTCTAAACCTTTATCAAAATACTTCACACTTTTAGTGAACTGTTTTTTAGTGAAATGGAACCAAATGAGAGGGTAAGAAGTAAGAATTAAACTTTTCCAACGTTAAAATTTTACCATACATTTGAGGACCACCCTACCGTGTATACTCGAGTATAGGTCAAGGTGTTCGCAAGTGATTATCACCTCAAAAAGACAGGTTCAACTTAGATTGCTGCGGAAAAATCATTGCCGACGTAGATTACGGAGTGTGTAATGGCGTCGGCCGGACTAAAAGTTTTGAATACGTTTATTTGCAGTGATTCAAATTTAATGATTTCTTGTCAATTTTAAACTTTATGCACTTGTTGAGCAATATGCAAAGCTCACGAGACAAAACAGCGGAAAGAGCTGTTTTAAGAGATCAATTTTTTTATTTTTGCGTGTAGGATATAATTGTTCTAATTATGTAACATTCCATGATCGTTGAAGTCGATGTCAAACCTTAGCGGCTGCATAAAACAATGATGTCAGGTTGGCTAGGTGATAATAGCAGTAAGAGACGTCATTAATGCAGGCATATCTGCCAGATTGCTACCTTTTCTTATATCGGTTTTCAATTTAATTCTCACACATTGCAAACAAAACGATGCGTTCTGTTGAATCATAATAATTGATCTCACAGCGAGAAGACCTCGTTGAATATAGCGCGTCTAATATAGCTGGTTTACTTAATATTGCAGTGAATAGTTACGTGACTATTCCAGCAGCGTAAGTTACTCTACCATCTACGTTGAAATTTCCGTACCGTATGAGACATTGAAAGAGCCATGCGATCAACTGCTGTTTTGCGGGCAAGAGCAACGTAGGCTATTTTTCGCTTTCGGCATTCTTTAAGTCCGTTTAAATGATCTAAATTCTTTCACGAAGTGTTTTATCTTTGAAACACCACTTGTAATAACCATTTTTGTTGCCCCTCAACCATAAATTTACGAGGGGCGCCGTCCCCCGGCCCCCCGGAAGTCGGCGTGTATGTTGGGTGCAACCTAATTTGTACCATGAACAATTCGTACCGTCAGTTTGTACCTTAAAAAGATCGAGAGAAATAATTATAAAAAGCCGAAGTTGCTGATTGCAGTTTCCGCAAACATTTTAAGAGGGTTAAGGTATCGGAGTATCGGTATCCGCAAACAAACAAACTGAAAAAATCGAGAGAAAAAAACAGAACATCGCTGATCGCAGTTTCCGTGTCTCCGTAATTTTCACAAACATTTTAAAATTTCCAGTAATTCAAACATTTTAAAATTTCCGGTCATGCAAACATTTTAAAATTTCTGGAAATGATCCTAAGAGTTTGCCGAGGTCGCTGATCGCAGTTTCCGCAAACATTTTAAAAGGATTAGGGTTGATCGGAGTTTCCGCAAACATTTTAAAATTTCTGGTAATGATCCTAAGAGTTTTTGTTTGTTTGCGAAAATTTTAAAATGTTTGCGGAAACTGAGATCAGCAACATTGGCTTTTTTTAATTTTTTCTCTCGATCTTTTCAAGGTACGAACTGACGATACGAATTGTTCATGGTACGAATTAGGTTGCATCCCCATAAATCCATGTTGTTGCTGTCATTGCATTATTTACTGCACGTTTTTTACGGATTGTTTTACTGGGCAAATCAAGCAGAATTATATTCCACTAAAATGACAGTGGTGTTTGGATGCATTGTGGAATTAAAACCACAACCAAAAAATGCACTATTGTAGTTTAGGATGGTCCAAGATTTTATTTTCTGTAAATGTTAATGTCTCACCCTAAAATATTGTTATCACTGATGAGAAAATGACATATGTGAATTTTCATAAAGATTGATTGATAAAGGTTGTTCCAGGATTCAAAGTTTTGTCGTTTGCCCTTATTTTAACGTTTCGAGAGGATATGATACACTGATACAGATAAGATACAGTGCCATGGTATATTGCAAGAAAAATACAGTTTCATAATTACTCTATAGTCTGTTTATAAACTCATGTGTCTCTATTACGAAACTATTACGAATTATATGTAGTAACTGGTCTACATATACAAAATGTGCAACTTTGTATACCGTACTTGTGTTTAAAATTCAGAGACTAAATTTGACATTCAATAACAACTTTAGAAGACAATAAATACTGTAAACTGGGGTGAGATTGTCCTTAGGGGTGAGATTGGTCCAGTTTTTTAAAACGTAAATAACTTAAAGGTTAATGAAGATTTCTAATAACCTTTAGGCTTGAATATATGTCACTGCTAACCTGTTTACATGATACCTTCAAAAACAAATTTGTGCAATGTTGCTAAGAAAAATCATGAAAAAAAAAAAATTAAAAAAAAAAATTTTTAAATTTGATTTGAAATTTCTCAAAATTCTGATGGTGTAGAAACTTTGTTTGTAGCTCGTGTGAGCACTTATGCTATATAGTTTCATATTGTATTAAGTGTTTTTGTGGGATTTGTATTGTTTATACAGAAGAAAATCATATTTAAAAGCAGTTGTGGTGGCAAATCTCATACACAGGAATTGTGCAAAACAAATTTTCTTTTGAGAACTGCATGCTACCATCACAGTTGTACCAATGCAAAGATTTGGCATACCAGTGTCATGGTTAGTAACATTACAGATGATTTATTCCAAAATTAAGTGTTTTAAGATGTGAGAAATTTGCAGCTATGCAGTAAAAACATGTACAAAAGTTGGAAAATCATTATCATTACATGATAAAAGACACAATATTTTAGTGTAGGTGTATGTTTTGTATATAAATGTACATGTTTTTTCAAGGCAGGACACTCATATGGTCATGTTAGTAATTCCATGAGGACCATTCTCTCTGCTAACTGATAAAAGACACCCTGTATTACCTTATTGGGAGCTGGTATACAAGTCCTCCCCTTTGGCAACTCATGACAAAGAGGAATTGACCAAAACATGTGGATTGAAGTGTGTTAACAGTAAAGCAAAGGTAAAGTAGTTTCACCCTATATGTTTGGTTGAGTCCTGTCTTTGTCATGAGTTACCAAGGGGGGGACTTGTATGGACTTGTAGTTGTACTAACCAGTGTCACAGTGTTGTCAGATTGGGCGATTTATCTGCAATTGGGCTACTTTTAGTTGGGCTTGGCGCCAAAAAATGTTGGTTTGTGACTTGCGCTTTTTTGGGCTACTTTCAGTCTCTTATTTGGCGCGATACGGCGCTTAAATTTGGCAGAATTTTAAGTTATTTGGCAGTGAATTTTGAGTTGGCAGAATTGAATAATTGGTAGAATCCCACGAGCCTTTGAAAATGTTGGTAAAGTTTCGGTTTATTACGGAAAAAATGACGTTATTTTTATGATTCGGCATGAGGATTGATTTTACCACTGACCATGAGCAGCTTTGACTGTTGTTACATTAATGCTGTATTCATTTTCATCCGGGAAAACGGAAGGATTGACTGGCGAGTGGCAAAAGCGAAATTGCACTTGTATCGAATATTG
Source organism: Aplidium turbinatum (assembly GCF_918807975.1). Lineage (NCBI taxonomy): Eukaryota > Metazoa > Chordata > Ascidiacea > Aplousobranchia > Polyclinidae > Aplidium > Aplidium turbinatum. The sequence continues at coordinate 25,175,068 of NC_137475.1, read as the reverse complement.
GAAATTATAGTTATGATCTTGGTTTAGTGCCATAATTTTTGAAGCTTTTATTGGTGTCTAAGCTATAAATTAAAGTTGGAAAAATTGAATGTCAGTGGAAAAATTTAATGAATGTAAACTGGTCTTCCTTGTATGATGAAAAAACAATGATAGACTGTTGTAGCTTGTAGGCTACTTTTTGTACCAAGGTGTACGGTTTAGAAATGCTGCAGTGCAGGGGAGTATAAATTTAGAGAAGTTGCTCAATTGGCACTAACAATGTATACCAATCAGCAATGCATTGGTTAAGCGAACCTTTTCGAGAGTTTCTGCAATCAAAACCAAACTGCGAAATCGTATGGGACTTCAACTTTTGTCAGCGATTTTGAGGATCAGAACTCTGCTGCAACAATTGGAAAAATGCTGTTTGATCCCCGGTCATCAGTGCTGAAGTATGACAGCTCTATTTATGAAAATGAAGCTTCAGCAGTTGATGATAGAATTTTGTCGGGTCTTGGCTCTTAGTAGTTCATCTGAGTTGACGGGCTTATGCTATGCGTTAGCAATTAGCATCTACTATGGAACCATTTGTATCTTGAATTTGAAAATAGGAATTTGTAGGAAGTCTGTATAGCGTTGTCCCGTCTAAGTTTTTTTCTATTGAACAATGCTTGATTCAATATTGAACATTCTACTTCTTGTATGTTGTAACAGTGTATGCATTCTGTATCTACACAATCAGCATGATAGACAAAGATGTTGCTTTGTCCATGACTCTTGGGGGCATGCCCCAAAACCCCCCTAGAAAGCTTGCGCCTTTGTCGCTCGATCGTCAACGTCGCGACGGCAAATTGGGCTACTTTTAAATCGCTTTGGTGCATTTTTGAGTTCTTTTTTTCAAAAAATCTGGCAACACTGCAGTGTCATGGTTAGTAACATTACAGGTGATTTATTCCAAAATGAAGTGTTTTAAGATGTGAGAAATTTGCAGCTATGCAGTAAAAACATCTACAAAAGTTGGAAAATCATTATCATTACATGATAAAAGACACAATGTTTTAGTGTAGGTCAGGGCTGGGGAGCCCGGAGCCAAGCATTTTCTCCGGAGTCGGAGCCTTTTAAACATTTCTTGTGGAGCCGGAGCTGGAGCTACAAAATATTTATCAGCTCCAGCATTGAATACAGACAAAATTGGTTAATAGTATACTGCTTAAACGTATCAATCGTTTATTTAAACCAAAACCTGAAATCCCAAACCAAATCCAATCTGATATTAAGTAAAAACATCGGTTAAGCGCATACCGCTTAAAAGAATAAGTCGGATACAGTATGGAGCCGGATCATGGAGCCGCTGTTTAAAAGTTTATAGCTCTGGAGCTGGAGCTAGTGGATGAATGCTTGATAGCTCCGGAGCCTATGCTTTTTTGCAGTGGCTCCCCAGTAGGCTGCACCAAACTTTGGTAACTTTGTCGGATTACTTAGCAAGTTTCCCAAAAGTTGTGGCTTAGGTACCTAATCAAAATGCCATATAAATTTTTGGAAAAAAAATTGGTCTTACGCCTCCTTAATGCTTGTTTCTATGACGACAGGCTAAAAATTGACGAAACAGCTATAACTCCGGAACCACTAGAGGTAGAACCAAAATTTTTTTTTCAAAAGATGCAGAACACCCAAGTTCCTATCTGTTGTCAATACATTTTGTAGACCTATGTGCACCACTTTTCCCAAAATTTACAAAAAACGTGTTTTAGCCTATTTATCACAGGGTTCCCACACATTTTTTATAAACAAATTCCCTACTTTTTCAATACCTAATTTTAAAAATTCACTACCTAATTTTGATCTACATTGCGCATTAACAGTGCTTATTCAATGAAAATTTCTGTGCTGTAATATTTCTAAACAAGATCATACACAGGTTTAAAATTGATTCAAATATAGTTATTACTATCTGAATCCTTAACAGCCTGTTTCACCTTTAACGGATCATTAGAAGGTCTTATTCAAATAGAAATAAAATCAGGTTTAAAATTGTATATCCGGACTCTATTACATTCAAATCGGTATGAAAAAAATAAGAATGTAGAAGATTCCTGTTTGAATAAAATCCTTTTTTTTCTTCAAAAAACCCAAACTGAAACCGGTTTAATCCGGTTCATATTGCATGATTTTCCATACTTTTTCAATACCAAAGGGAGCTTTCACGAAATTCCAGACCTTTTCCCGGTCTGGAAAACGGGTTTTTAAATTCCCTACTTTTTCCTTACTTTCCAGACTGCGTGGGAACCCTGTTATCAGTAACAACTGCAAACACAATGCAATGAAAATGAATTAGTATAAAAGCTAACATCCTATTTAAGCAAATCAACAAAGGTTAAATACTTTCACACATCAGTTAGCAAATAACACTTCTCTAAACTTGCACATGTCAGCATGTCTACCTTGAATAAAACATAAAATACTGCACAAACAGTCAGCAACAACTAAACAACAATCGATTGGCAATATTAAGCTAAAATCTCACATTGCAACCAAAAAAGTTTAGCTTTGTACAATTGATATTGACATTCCCAGGCAAAGAACATTACACAGTGCAATAATACCATTATAGAATAGAATTGCAGAATACATTTCAACAATAAACTAAAATAATTCATAGCAATAACTAGTTTCAAACGTTTTCGGCAAAACTTTCTGCCCTCTTCAGGAAAATATCTTAATTCATCTAAACAAAACAAAATTATTGATTGTCTGTCTATGGTTTTTAAAAAGTACCTCTCTACCAAAGCTATAATAACTAGTTTATGCCAGAAAGCACAATGCAACACAACAGGCTGTGGTCCACAGTCAATTGTTTAATCCATTACAAAACTCATTCTTGCAGCTTCAACAATAGTTTAGGTGCTGGAGTACTGGTGTTCATGGTCTTGAAAAGACTTGTTTAGTCACTTTTTCACTAGATGTTGCTGCTCCAAGTTGAACATGTCGTAACTGAGAAACCATTTCTAACAATATTTGCTGTTGTTGCAATGAGATGCTGCTGTTCGAACAGGATTTTCCAAAAAGAGGTCAAATTTCTGACCCAGTCAGAAAAGACCACAAAGAGTTCCTGTGCTTACGCTTGATCTATTTAGGAGGAGTCTTACCTGAAGACACAATCTTTTCAATAAATGCTCCTGGTGCCATTTCCCATGCACGTTGGATGGCCAAAGTAATTTATACATTGAAAATTGATTTGTTTTTTGTGATTTATCACTTGAAGCCTTGGTTAACTTTTACCAACCCAACTTTAGCGCCAGCTGCAGATTTGAAACTGCATCAAACCCTGAGGACCGACTTAACATCCATGGAAAAAAACCTCTTCAAGTTCAACCCATCAAGCTGCAAGGATGATGCCAATGCTTTCAGCATACCTCAAAAAACTGGACTACCATTTATGATATTTGTCAGAAAGACTAGTCGTTTTGGTCGTTTTTAGTAATGTCGTACCCATTGGTGACAAGAAAGCTATGGTGAAATCTCGTTTAAAATGCAAAAATAGCAAAACCAAACTTTCATTATAACAAATGCCAGTTCTTTATGACACTACAACATTGGCAGACTTGATTGGTCCTGATTCTTGGACACTGATTGATATTTTGAATGTTGACTGGTCTTTTCTAAAGACTGATCCAGGGTGTTGGGATGTTAATACATCATACAAACATGCTCAAGCCTTCGTACAGTCACTCTATGTTGTGAATGATGCAGCAGAACGAGCATTGGGTCTGTTGACTGCCTTCCACACCGGTAAAGTAACTAAAAATCCGAAACAACAGCAAATATTGCTAAAAATGGTGTCTCAGTACATGTTCAACTTGGAGCAGCAACATCTAGTGAGAGAGTGACTAAAAAGAGTCTTTTCAAGACCATGAACACCAGCACCTAAACTATTGTTGAAGTTGCAAGAATGAGTTTTGTGATGGATTAAAGTTAAACAATCAATTGACTGTGGACTACAGCCTGTTGTGTTGCCTTGTGCTTTCTGGCATAAACTAGTTATTGCTATGAATTTTTTTAGTTTGTTGTTGAAACGTATTCTGCAATTCTATTCTATAATGGTATTATTGCACTGTGTAATGTTCTTTGCCTGGGAATGTCAATATCAATTGTACAAAGCTAAACTTTTTTGATTGCAATGTGAGGTTTCAGCTTAATATTGCCAATCGATTGTTGTTTAGTTGTTGCTGACTGTTTGTACAGTATTTTATGTTTCATTCAAGGTAGACATGCTGAAATGTGCAAGTTTAGAGAAGTGTTATTTGCTAACTGATGTGTGAAACTATTCAACCTTTGTTGATTTGCTTAAATAGGATTTTAGCTATTACTACAGTAATTCATTTTCATTGCTTTGTGTTTGCAGTTGTTGCTGATAAATAGGCTAAAACACGTTTTTTGTAAATTTTGGGAAAAGTGGTGCACATAGGTCTACAAAATGTATTGACAACAGATAGGAACTTGGGTGTTCTGCATCTTTTGAAAAAAAAATTTTGGTTCTACCTCTAGTGGTTCCGGAGTTATAGCTGTTTCGTCAATTTTGGGCCTGTCGTCATGGAAACAAGCATTGAGGGGTAAGACCAAATTTTTTTCAAAAAATAAATATGGCATTTTGATTAGGCTAGGTACCTAAGCCACAACTTTTGGGAAACTTGCTAAGTAATCTGACAAAGTTACCAAAATTTGGTACAGCCTACTCCCCAAACTCCCCAGCCCTGGTGTAGGCGTATGTTTTGTATATAAATGTACAGTTCTTTCAAGGCAGGACACTCATATGGTCATTAGTCATGTTACTGTTAGTAATTCCATGAGGACCATTCTCTCTGCTAACTGATAAAAGAGGGTGCAACCTAGTTCTTACCTTGAACCATTCGTACCCTCAGTTCGTGCCCTGTAAAGATCGAGAGAAAAAATTAAAAAAGCCGAAGTCGCTGATCGCAGTTTAATAGCACAAAGCCAAGGTCGCTGATCGGAGTTTCCCCAAACAATTTGAAACAAACTCGATGTTAGGGTTAGCGGAAACTGTGGTTAGCGGAAACTGCAAAACTGCGGGAAAATGTTTGCGGAAACTGCGATCAGCGAGGGTTAGAGCACAGATTACTCTATGGTTAGAGTTGGGGTAAGCGAAAACTGCAGAAAAATGTTTGCGGAAACTGCGATCAGCGAGGGTTAAGGTAAGAGCATAGATTACTTTATGGTTAGGGTAAGGGTTAGCGGAAACTGCGATCAGCGAGGGTTAGGGTTAGAGCATAGATTACTCTATGATTAGAGCTAGGGTTAGCAGAAACTGCGAAAAAGTGTTTGCGGTTAGCGAGGGTTAGCGTTAGGGTAAGGGTTACAGTCAGGGTTAGCGGAAACTGCAATCAGCGACTTCGGCTTTGTGCTACAGTATCTTTCGATCTTTCCAGGGGGAAAACTTTAAAATGTTTGCGGAAACTGCGATCAGCGACTTCCGCTTTTTTTTATTTTTTCTCTCGATCTTTTCAGGGTACGAACTGTTCAGGGTACGAACTAGGTTGCATCCGATAAAAGACACCCTGTATCATAGGCGTAGAGTTTTAGAAATTACCGGGGGTGCAGTCAGGTTTTTTTTCGCAGAGACTTTTCGGTCATTTGTCCGAAATGATTGAAAAATTTCGGTCATTTTTTTGATGAAACTATTTCCTTTTAAGTAGCTGATACAAACCAAAATTTGCACTACCTGACTAGCTACAGCATTCAGCTTCGCTGAGAAACGTTGTTTTTTCGGACATTTTGACCGAATTGACTACATTTTTTTCGGACATTTTGCTAAAAAATCGGTTAAGGACTGATAAATGACCGAAAAAAAAACCCAGGGTGCAGTTACATCAAACTATCACACGTGTCGCATAAACATCAAATGACAACCAACGAAAAAAATGAAAACAGCGAAACAAACTAACAATCATACAACAATTCAACCACAAAACGTATTTTTTCGAACTGATGTTTTAGCAATAAATTCTGCCATCAGGTTTTCTCTGTCGAGACGATTGACTTTTTCTTTGTGTACATTAAGCACATACACGTGGTTTAGCCTGTTTTGGGTCATTGTTGACCTCAAATATGTCTTGATCCGTCTGGGTGTGCTGAACGAACGTTCGGCCTCGCAAGACGTGCATGGCAAAGTCAAGTACAATCGTATGAGGATTGCCACATTCGGAAACATGATTGGTAAGGTGTCGTTTTCATGAAATAAACTACACATTTGTTGAGGAGTTGCTTCTGATACATTTTTTAATTTCAAAAAAGCTCTGAGATTCCCAACCTCTCTCAAATATTGTGACGTATCAATATCGGGAAATTTGCAGGAAATTTGTTCTTCCGTCAAACTTGGGGAGCCGACTATCATATTTTCCAGTTGTGCGACATGGGACAGGTTTTCTTTATCGAACCTTTCGCCTAAATCGTGAATGGCAGCCATGAAAGTTTCCACATATATTTGTGGAAAGTAAACTTCATCATCAGTTTGGGACGCTGAACGGCCACGTGGGACAGTAGGTAGTTGCAATTTCAGAGATACTGATTCTTGTTTGACTAATTCGAAGAACTGATGGGCAATTGAAATGTTGGATTTGGCTGTTAAGATGGCAATTGTGTTTTCAATCAAAGTTTTGCACTTTCCAATTGGGATACTGCGGCTTTGTACCTGGACGTGTACCGGGTGTAGTTTCAACTGCTTACAACGCAATAACAACGCTCGAGCACGTGGTTAACCACAAGACTGCTACACCAGGTTACATTTACATTAAACATGCGTCTGCATTGTTACATCATAGCGAATCGAAGTCATTCAATAAGCGTGAGCTTCATACGGCGGGAAATGAACAAGTCAGCAATTCTTGATGCAACAGCTATTGTTGCGTTTGACTTGCGTTTAACGATATTATTGCGTGCTTCGAATGACAAAACTGTATAGTTATTAATGGACCCTAAACCTCAGGCGTTGTTGTAGCATGCTGCGTAGGAAACGAACCAAATTAGTGTGAATTTGAAACAGCTATATTTTGAATACCGTAATAAAATGAAAATGAAAAAAAAGAATTAAAATACCGATGAGAGCAGGGGGTAAAAAGGGGGTAAAATTAAAATACCGATGAGAGCCGCACCCCTGCACCCCCATTAGGATGCGTCGTGTGCCCCAATGTTTATATTTTTTGTATTATTTTTTTTCAATGGTGAGGTTTCACTGAAACAACAATAATATGAAGTTTCAGCAAAAAATATTAATGTTTAGGTGCTCCACATTGCAGTTAAAAATACAGGAATTTCGACCCCCATACTCCATAAATACCTTGTCTTAACATAACACTGGTCTACACGATTTTTGCTCTATGAACTTTGAAAACTGATTTAGAGTAATTTTGGGGTGCTGAATCCAAATCTGCCCTCAGATTTATACTATCACGTCAGGTATGTGAGATATGATGACAGCAAATTGTTACTTTTGTCAAAAGTGGAAGATTTGACGTTGCGTTTATTGCACATACATATTTTGCTATACGCAGAAATCCAGGCCATGTCGTGCATAAGTAGCTGAAATACACCAAATATAATTTTGATACCAATTTGTTTTCTAAGCAACATTATTAACCATGCAGTAATAACAATCTAAAAGGGAGGCTAAAAGTATAACTAACCCCCCCCCCCCCCCCCCCCGTCAAAGATTTGCATGAAACCACAAAGGATTAAGTAGGCCTGTGGCAATGCTTGTACAGTAACCTTACTTAGGCTGTTTTGGTCTGTCTAACACTAACCATTCGTTATAGCACTGCATATGTTGGTGGTGAACGCAATGCCAAATCTTCCACTTTTGACAAAAGTAACCATTTGTTGTTATCATATCTCACAAACCTGACGTGATCTGAGGTTAGATTCGGATTTAGCACCTCAAAATTACTCTAAATCAGTCTTCAAAGTTCATGAGCAAAAAATGATTCTTTTTTTGTTTACAAGTGTAATATATGGATTATGCCTGCATTGTGCTTGGGCATGTTGAATGTTGAAGACTTGCAGTTTTTGTCAGTCGGGAAATTATGTCATTCAAGGTGGCTAACACTTGCTTGTAGGCTACTTCGTAAATACACTCATGCAATCAACCCTTCCAAAAGTTTCATGAACTTGTCTGAGTACTGCATCAAGGTTTGCTTCCCACCTTGGTTTGAAATAAAACACCACAATTCATTATCTGATGGGTCAAAAAACTTCTTCAACATGTTGCAAAGAAATCTTCCCAAACCAAGAAGTAAAAGATTTCCAAGAAGGTTTTGGAATGCAATGCATTATTCGCTCACTCTGAAAATGTCATTGTTGGAATGCTAGGTGATGAAGACTGCCAAGTTAAAAAAGCAGCAGGCCAACAAATCTATTCCTTAGGTGCACAAGCACAGGAAAAGCAAAGCAAGAACCGTGTTGGCTCCTCACAAAAAGCAGAAGATGAAAATCGAAAGCTGAGAAAGGAAATTTCACCAGCCGTGCCACCTGCAATATGCAGATTTCTTGTGCCACAGCTTAATACTAAAGCAAAATCATACCACCAACTTGTGAAGCTTGGCACAGTTCATAAGTCTGAGCCACCTATCATGAGATCGCTAGCAGATCAACAGCTTGACAATGTCATCGACGAACCTCTGCGGCTGGATTATCCTTGCCACAACCAAGCAGTGGAGTGTCACGTTAAGCTAGTGACTGTTAAAGCAAGCTTATATGCTGTAGGTTTTGAAAGAAGGGATGGACTGATTCGTCAGAAGGTGCGATCTCGTCAACTTATGAAAGAATTCAACAGCAAGAAGGAATTCCCACTAAATTGACATGTTCACCTTTTTGTGCTGGTTGCTAAAGTCTCAATGTAGTACAGGTAGTCTAGCACATGCAGCAGTATGGAGTATATCAATCTGTGTGCTGGTATTTTTTTGACAATGATTTCATGGCAGATCACAGTCTACCCATCACCAATTATGTCTACTAATTACAGTATTTGTTTTATGCACCTACACTTTGAACAGTCCAGTTAGTAACCCCCAGGTCGTGCAGTAAAGTTGTTACTTGCTACTGTGTGTGTACATGACACGAGCACTATATTGTATTTCCAGTCACACTACTGTACCGTTAGACCACTGCCTACATGCTCTCGATTAACCCTTGTATTCTCTACATCATGTGTAGTGTGTACCGTATATTATGCATACCATGCTGTATATTTATTGCAAATGCAATAAGAAAAAGTATCCAAGTCATCTGTGACCTGCATCAACATATGCAGTACAGCATGTGCATTTACCCACTACCTTGTGCCTGCGCTACCGTTTTGTCCAAAACATTGTCAAATATACGCTTTTTGTCATAACTTTTTTTCTAGTGAAATTAAGGCAAAAAATCCTCATAGAGCAGATAGAAACATTATGATTCTGCATCATTTTATACCAAACTCATGTTCCTAGCACCAGCAGTTCCAAAGTTACATCCGATTTGAGAATTTTGGGGGTATTCCCCCATAAAATGGGGGGTAGAACGGCCAATATGTGGTACAACTCCCTGAAACCAGTTTTGTTATTGTTTTTAGCCAATTTGTCAGTGGTCTAGACCAATTTTTTTCAATCCACCCTATTGTCAAGCCAACAAGGGGATACAGGCAATTGGGATGTGGAGCACCTAAACCTTGACCAAATTTTTTGAAATTTTGTAATTTTGCTTTTTTAGTCAAGCCTCACCCACAAAAAAAAATAATTTTGTTTTCAACCATTTTTTAAATTTTTGGGGGCACACGACACACCCTAACCCCCATACTCTACGCCAGTGCTCTGTATTACCTTATTGGGAGCTAGTATACAAGTCTCCCCCCCCTTGGCAACTCATGACAAAGAGGAATTGACCAAAACATGTGGATTGAATGTGTGAACAGTAAAGCAAAGGTAAAGTAGGCTAGTTTCACCCTAGTAGTTTTCACCCTACGTTTGGTAAAGTCCTGTCTTTGTCATGAGTTACCAAGGGGGGGACTTGTATACCAGCTCCCCTTATTGCTTACAATTTATTCTGGCCAAAATGTTCACTTTCAGAGGCATTGCAACTTTTTTTAAAACAGGGCAAAGATCAAAACTGGCCCAATCTCACCCCGTTTTACGGTAAACTACATGTACTCTGTGGTCGGCAATGTCACTTACAACATCTTACTCACAATTGCTCTCGCTCTTTGATACACGTCATTGGTCTCCCAGTTATCTGGGTCTATCCCCAAAAATTATGAAATAATATGAAATAATATGATAATATGGATGAAATAACATGGAACAATTAATTTACTCAGCAAGGAAAGAAAAAGAAATCACGCTTGACGAGGAATCTAAGGATGAAATTAAGTTTATGGTTAAACGATTCATGTCTGATGCAAAACGAGCTTGCTCGTCAAAACGAAATCAAATAATGCACCAAACTCTGAAGACTCTATCAAAAAACAAAGACATCAAAATCTGTAAATTTGATAAAGGAAAAGGGACAGCAATTTTAAATACCTCGGATTAATATCTGAAACTGGACTCTATAGTCAATGATAAATCAAAGTTTGAACGAATTTCAGACAGCGGCAAATCACATCCCATGATTTCGAAAGAAAAGTCAATTGCGTACTACATCCGTAAGTACTTTAAAGACTTTGATACTTTTAAGTAAGTACTTTTAAGACAATTGATAACGAAACTAATTCCATCGGGCAGTAACCCCGGTAAATTATACGGCTGTGTGCACAAGTGCACAAGGAAGCAAGGAAGGTACAAGTGCACAAGGAAAGTGCAAAAGTGCACAAGGAAGGTAACCCTCTTCGGCCTGTTGTTTCTATGATAGGCTCTCCGGAATATGAACTGGCAAAATTCTTAGATAGCGTGATCAAACCGTACATTCCAAATTCGTATATGCTTAACTCCACAAATCATTTTTTAGAAAAACTAAAAGATTATTCTCCGTCTTCCGGACAGATGATGGTTAGTTTTGATGTTAAATCTCTGTTTACGAACGTACCTTTGAAAGAGACTGTTGACATCATTGCTGACTACATTTAACAAAACCCACTCAATTACCTTTCAAGCGTGACGTATTTGTCAAGTTAATGACTTTAGCTACCGAAGGCATATTTATGTATAAAAACCAATTGTTTAAACAAATTGACGGCGTTACCATGGGATCTCCATTGGGCCCTACTATTGCTAATTTTTTTCTGGCACATTTGGAAACAAAACTATTTAAAAAGCATCTTACATTTCACCCAAAGTTGTTCTTACGGTACATTGATGACATTTTTGCGATATTTAATAAGGAGACGTCTTGTGCGGCCTTTTTGGAATTGCTGAACTCTCAACATAAAAATATCAAATTTACAATTGAAAAAACACGCAAAACTTTGCCTTTTTTGGACGTTGAAATTAAAATTAATGCTACCGAATTTGATACTTGGGTTTGGCGCAAACCAACCCATACTGGTTTGTTTTTGAATTTTGATGCACTATGCCCATCGAAATGGAAATCTGGTCTGATCATGCGCCTATTAGCTTGGGCTAAAATGATTTGCTGTAATGATGCTCTTTTTAATATTGAAACAGAGAAATTAAAACAAATGTTCTATAATAATGGTTATCCAAAATTATACTTTGAAAAAATATTGAATCGCTTTATCTCCACGAATTCCGACCAACAAGAAAAGGCTGAAAATGAATTAAATATGAAGCATTGTTTGTCCATTCCGTTTGTGGGAAAAGATTCTAAAACGTTTGCTCGCAAAATCGGACAGTTTATGAAAAGTAAATTTGATGTGGACGTTTTTCCTGTTGATAAAACATTCAAAATCAGTTCGTATTTTCAACTAAAGTCCCAGACGCCTTCGCCTCTCTGTTCAAATGTCGTATACAGTTTTACATGTCCGTGTGATTCGGCATTGACATACATCGGTATATCCACCAGACATTTGACCACGAGAGTACGGGAGCATTTGAACTTTAGAGACTTAAAGAAAAGTGCCATCAAAGACCATATTATGGAGTGTTCCTTTTGCACAAATCGAAAATTCTCTGCTGACTCATTTAAAATTTTACGCAAAGGCAAATCCCAATTTGACACAAAAATTCAGGAAGCGCTATTAATCAAACGCTACAACCCAAATTTAAACAAACAATTATTTGCTGGCGGCGCGTCCATTCTACTAAACATTTACTAAGTTAGATGGATCACGTTCCCTGTGGTGCTAACTCGTGTGTAGTCACATGTGGTTGCCTTTTTCTAATGTAATTTTGTTTTCCGTCTGTCTGTTTGTTTTCCACACTATTGCTTTTAACCGCTGCGTATTTCTTGGTGCTTACAATTAGTTAGCTAGTTACCTTCAAGAAGTTGAAATTTATTGCATTTTATTAATATTTTCAGATTCCTGATGAGGGCTTAGGTTAAGCCGAAAACGTTTGAATGTTAAACTATTTTGTAAACATGTAAAAAATATATACTGTTGTAATGCTCAACCCTGTGGTATTGTTGTGTCTTGCCTGTCTTTAATATATAGTTTGGATTTATGCCAGGAAAAGGTACAGTGGATGCTCTGTTTATATTGAGAAGAATGCAGGAGGAATACCGAGAGAAGCAGAGAAAACTATATATGTGTTTCGTCGACTTAGAAAAGGCATTTGACAGAGTACCAAGGAAAGTGATGGAGTGGGCAATGAGGAAAATAGGTATACCGGAGGTATTAGTGAGAGCTGTGATGTCTATTGTCTATGTATGAGGATGCAAGAACAAAAGTGAGAGTTGGATCAAATTATTCAAACGAGTTTTTTGTGAAGGTTGGTGTAGCCTATACCAAGGATCAATTTTGTCACCTCTGATATTTGCTATTGTGGTTGACGTTGTAACTGAAGGCGTGAGAGAGGGCTTATTGAGTGAAATTTTGTATGCAGACGACCTGGTCTTGACAAGTAATAGTATGGAGGGACTGGAGATAAAGTTTGAGAAATGGAAAGAAGCATTTGAAACCAAGGGTATGAAGGTGAATCTTGAAAAAACAAAAGTGATGGTGAGTGGAGCAGAAGGAACAGTTGTTGAGAACAAAGTAGATCCCTGTGGAATATGTGGCAAGAGAGTGATGAGAAATTCAATGCAATGCAAGAAATGTGGAAAGTGGGTACATGCAAGATGTGCTAATGTCAAGAGAGCCGCAACAAGATTGGCGAAGTGTTTTGTTTGTGGGAAATGCAGTACAGGAAGGAATGAAGTGGAAGGCCATGATGATGAGTTCTGCCATGGCATCGAAACAGTGACAGACTTCTGTTATCTGGGTGATCGGATAAATGGAAGTGGTGGATGTGAAGCAGCGGTGACAACAAGGGCAAGATTGGGCTGGGCAAAGTTCAGGGAATGTGGGGAAATGTTGCATGACAGAAAATTTTCACTAAGGATAAAAGGAAAAGTATATCGGAGCTGTGTGCGGCCTGCAATGCTATATGGTAGCGAGACATGAGTATTGAGAGAGAGTGAACTGGCAATCCTGAGAAGAACAGAAAGGCCAACGGTGAGAGCAATGTGTGGGGTGAAAACGAGAAGGGAAAAAAGGACTGAAGAATTGTTGGATATGCTAGAGATAAGAGAGACCATAGACCAACTGGCAAGGGCAAATGGAGTAAGATGGTATGGACATGTGATAAGGAGGGAAGAAGGAAGTTTTCTTAGAAAGGCACTAGATCTAAAGGTGGATGGGAAGAGGAAACGCGGTCGTCCAAGAAAAACGTGGAAACAACAAGTGAAGGATGAATTTTAAAAAGTTGGACTGAAGGAGGAAGATGCAAGGGACAGGGTGAAATGGAGAAAAGGGATTAAAACAATTGCTGCGCGGAAACAATCGGCCACCCCCACTAGTGGGGAACAAACCGACGATGGATTATGATGATGATGAATATAAAACTTCTTTATAATATATGTATAAAATCAAACTCCCCAGACATCAGGTTGAAAACCACTTGTGAAAGAAATATGCTATTAATATTATATAATGCAGGGTACATGCAGATAACCTACTCAATCAGCTGCTCAGTTGAATCATTGTCAATGTCAACGTTGTAACAAGTTTCAGAAGCAATCTGGAAATTATTTCTTTGAAGAATAGATTGTACCTTCCTTGTGATCACATCAGTGGATTGACATAACTGATAAAAATGAATCACAGGCATAGTCAAACAACAATGCAAAACCACTTGGATTAGCAGCTAAAAGCAGAACAAAATATGGTCACCATTGAGGAAGCAGATAAGATAACGACTACGACAGAACATGGAACCATGTTGCTGTAAAATAACCATGGTACAGTAAACAACATATAAAAATAACTTTAAAACTACACATTACACACAAATTTTGAAACTACAAAAAGAAGTTTTAATGTTTCAATCAACAAACAAAAATAAAAATAACATTGGTAGCCTACCTATGGACAAATGCTATGTTACCATGGACAAATTAGTCTGCAATAAATAAATTATATCATATTATAGGGCTAGGCAGAAGTGGAAAGTATGAGCAATTTAGAAAACCCAATTAGCCTACCCCTAGATTCAATTCACACCCTTCACATTTTTGCAGTCACATTCACGTTATTGTTCAACAAACACACGTGGATGGTTGGTTAATGACCGGTATCATACTGCTCAGGCTCAGCCTCATTGAGTCATTGCTTATTCATAGTTACGCGGGTCTGTTCAAAGCAAGGTTGCCAGTACCAAAACTAAGAAAACAGCCAAATCAATTCAATTTATTTTTTGCTGCTGGCGCAAACATGTACAAAACGGCAAAGTAAACATACGAATTTGACACCAACAAAAGGGAAAGATGGCAAAACCCAAAAGTTTAAAATATACATCGATAAAACAATGTTACCACTATCTTAAAATTGCACAGCCACCAAACCTAGAAGCGAAATAGAAAAAAAACTTATTTTTATGGTGTTGTGCGATCCACTCGGTGGCGCTACAACTGGGTCCTAGCAACACGCTCGCAGTGATTGCTTCAAGCTTTAGCACGTTTAAGGGTTGCCAGATGGCCTTTTTTTAGGCCAAATTCCAAAAATCTGGCCTTTTTAAATTGCAGTTGGCTTAAAAAAATTGATGCAAATAAGGCCAGAAAATCTGGCCTTAATTGGCCCTTTTTATGGCTGCAAATTTTGACCGGTTTAGAAAGTACCATTTTAAGTAAATTGCAAATAAAAGTATCACTTATCGTCACTTAAAGCCTGAACTATATCCGTTTTAATTACGAAGTAGAGACATAGAGAGTAGAGAATGTGTTAGCTGTGGACAGGGTGGTTCTGTTGAGTTGAACCGGGTCAAGGAAGCAAGACACTATCATACCACCCACCCTTGAATATTCGAAAAAGCAACATAGAACAAGTTGCCTCAATAAAGTTTCTGGGAATAATTGTAAACGAGCATTTGTCATGGAAATCTCATATGGAAATCTTGCTTCAAAAAATAAGATCAACACTCTGCGTGACAAAAAAAATTAAGCCTTTCCTAAACAAACAAGCACTTCTCTCCATTTACCATTCTCTAGTTGAGAGTCAGATATTATATTGCATCTCAACGTGGTGTCATGAAAACAAAACTATATTGCAAAAGCTACAACGTACATGCAATAACTTTCTTCGTACTGTATTTGACATTGACCGCAGAGAAAGCATAAAAGGTGTAATGGAACTCAATAATTTAAAATCAATTAACCACATGAAAACTACAGAGATTGCAACTTTTATGTTTAAATATTCAAAAAAGCTGCTTCCCACAACATTCAATGATATACTTATGTGTAAACAATCAAGTAGCCTAACAACAAGAAGTAATTCTCCTTATATTCCGATATATTGCCGAATTAACACTTGCAAACAATCAATACGGTACATGGGGCCAATAGTTTGGAACAAGCTTCCCCCTACTATAAGAAATGAATGTAAAACTGTAAAAGGCTTTAAATCAAAAATAAACAAGCTAAATCTTCCTTGAAATAATCCCATCTAAGTATTACATCATGCACCAAACATACTAATATATAAAAGATATATAAAAATATATATATATATAGATATATATAAATATATTTTTGATTTAAAAGATATATATATATACATATATATATATATTTTTTTTTTTTTTTTGCCCAGCAATGATAAGCCAATGTGTGTAGATTTATTAGCAAAATAGTAAGATTGTAAGTACTCCTACTGGCCTTCTGGTTCTTGTGTTTTTTTTGTCCACAGAAGTTCTACAGAGTCTGCAGAAGTTTTTCCATCCTTTTTGACCAATCTCCATCTTTCGGTGAAGCGGTGGCCAGTTGTTTTATTTCAATATCTTGGACTGGATCGTCATGCTATTGTCTGATTGTTTATCTATTTTTTTTTTTTTTTAACGTAATATGCCAAATTGGATATTTTTTGTCACTTTAATATGGTTTAACGTGTAAAACATACGGTAACCCAAATTTATCATATTACTGGGACATACCACTACTACATCCCAGCTGGCGATGCCTGTCATTTTTGCATTAATACAACGTTAGCTAACGTTGGATCGGTGTGGAAGTGGCGAGTTTAGCTGACTGGGGTCTAAAATTATCGCTTTATCAACGCAACTTTTATCAAAGCACGCTTGATATCTTTAAGACATAACTTCCCTGGGTATAATTGAATTTCCGCAAGATGATGATGTTGTTTTTTGCTAGTTTGTTTTTTTGTCATTGTTTCATGTCGTCAAGTTATAGCCTATCTATTTTGTGAGTCGTGCAAGGCCTGGTGCGTTGCGCTTGAAATGGCTTTGCCCGTGGTAGGATTTCTTTGTGGGGTTTTCTTTGCCTGCCTTGCTCTTTGCTATGAGCTAAACGCATCAAGACGTGTTCCCCTTACGACCATCAGCACTCTTGATAACGCACCATGGCCGATCTTCATAGCAACTGTCCATACAAATCTTCAATATATCAGCTAAAGTTATGTAGGCTAATAAAGTTATAGCCTATAGGCTATATGTTTATTTGTTTTGTAACATTTTTTATTTTTTTAATTTTCCCTTTATATCTTAAATTTTTCTGAAGGTGTTGCGACCGTGCCAAATTTTTTTCAACTCAATAACTTACTTCGATCACAAGCACGTTTTAACGTTCGCGTTTTGTCGCTTCTACCTTTTTCTTGACCTTTGCTATGTTGATGTGTATTGTGTTGATATGATGGTCAGAAATAAAAAAAACAACTGAACTGAACTGAACTGAACTGAACATAGTAGGCGTAGGCGTACCAACAGCATAGTAAGGTGTAACAACTGATTCTGTAAACCATCTAAAAACTTCATAGACCTGCTGATTATAGGGTAATAATAGAAAGAACCAATTTTATCAGAAACAGTTATATTTTAATCATTTTTTTGAAAGGTTAAAGTATAGCCTATTCTCCAAGTATTGAAAATGAGTAAGCATACAGTAAGTAGGAGGCATACTGTTGATGAATTAAAGTGATAATGGTTTCTAGTTTTTCTGCTACTACAGTAATTGTTTATTAAACAGATTGTGCAAACGAACCGGTAATTATGCTCTGACCATTATTTTCTGTTATGCTTGATCGTTAAATGGCATTTACAAAAAAAATATTTTAATTAAGTTGTAGCATTAATAGAAGTAAATAAAAAATTTGGCCTTTTTTGGCCTTATTTTATAATGAATTTGGCCTTACTATGGCTTGAGTATCTGGTAACCCTGGCACGCTTTGCGTAACGCGCGTACAGCTGATATGGGTGGGATGGGAGTGCAGTTTTGTGTTGATGTGAGGGTAAGAAGGTGCATATTACAAAGCTTGATTCATTTTAGGCTTGATTTAACGTTGCTGTGGCTATAAAAGCAAATAAGTAAACAGGCATTTTCGAACACATTGCATTGCAACACATTGCTTGAAAGCAAACAGTGTGCCATCAGTGTTCACGTTCAAACCAACACTTGCTACCTCAGGAAGAGGAGCGCGTTTGAAACGAAGATTAGAAAAGCTTTGTAACATTGAAGATTGGCAGCATGAAGAAGAGGTTGTTGATCATGCTGAATATACAACGGAACCTCATTGCAAGAGAAGGAAAGGGACTTCAGTTGCAATTCAGTGCAGCCTGGATAGCAAAGACAATAGTTCAGTTCAGTTCAGTTGTTTTTATTTCTGACGTTGATCATATCAAAACAATACACGTCAACATAGCAAAGGTCGAGAAAAAGGTAGAAGCGACAAAACGCGAACGTTAAAACGTGCTTGTGATCGAAGTAAGTTATTGAGTTGAAAAAAAATTTGGCACGGTCGCAACACCTTCAGAAAAATTTAAGATATAAAGGTAAAATAAAAAAAAATGTTACAAAACAAATAAACATATTATAACTTTATTAGCCCACATAACTTTAGCTGATATATTGAAAATTTGTATGGACAGTTGCTATGAAGATCGGCCATGGTGCGTTATCAAGTGTGCTGATGGTCGTAAGGGGAACACGTCTTGATGCGTTTAGCTCATAACAAAGAGCAAGGCAGGCAAAGAAAACCCCACAAAGAAATCCTACCACGGGCAAAGCCATTTCAAGCGCAACGCACCAGGCCTTGCACGATTCACAAAATAGATAGGCTATAACTTGACGACATGAAACAATGACAAAAAACGAATAAATCAAACTAGCAAAAACAACATCATCATCTTGCGGAAATTCAATTATACCCAGGGAAGTTATGTCTTGAAGATATCAAGCGTGCTTTGATAAAAAGTTGCGTTGATAAAGCGATAATTTTAGACCCCAGTCAGCTAAACTCGTCACCTCCACGTTGATCCAACGTTAACAAACGTTGAATTAATGCAAAAATGACAGGCATCGCCAGCTGGGATGTAGTAGTAGTATGTCACAGTAATATGATTAATTTGAGTTACCGTATGTTTTACACGTTAAACCATATTAAAGAGACAAAAAAAAAATCCAATTCGGCATATTACGTTAGAAAAATAGATAGATAAACAATCAGACAATAGCATGACGATCCAGTCCAAGATATTGAAATAAAACAACTGGTTGGAGCACATGGCCACCGCTTCACCGAAAGATGGCGATTGGTCAAAGAGGATGGAAAAACTTCCGCAGACTCTCTAGAACTTCTGTGGACAAAAAACACAAGAACCAGCGGAGGAAGCGCTTCAACTGGAATGAGAATTGAACATTACAATAAAAATAAGCAAGTCATAAACTACTACACTGGTTTCGATGATTATGATAACTTTATGTTATTCTTGCGTTGCTTGGGGCCAGCTGCATATGACTTGAACTATACCAGCAGCAAACTTGACCCACCAAACCAGCTCTTTCTTACTCTAATGAAGCTAAGACAATCAAAGGAAACTAAAGAGCTGAGTTTTCTCTTTCACATTAGTGAAAGCACAGTTTCATTAATTTTCAGGGTATGGATCAACTTTATGTATTTTCAGCTGAAGGAACTTAATATTTGGCCATCTCGAGCTGTTGTGGATGAACACATGCCCACACAATTTCAAAATTCATTCCCCACAACACGTGTCATTTTAGATGCAACTGAAATACCAATCAATAAGCCAAGAAAAGTTGATGCTCAAAGCATGACGTTCTCTACTTACAAGAATAAGAACACACTAAAAATTATGATTGGCATCACTCCAAATGGGCTGGTATCGTACGCAGGCCCATCAACAGGTGGATGTTCCAGTGATTGCCAACTTATCGAGCAAAGTGCTCTCTACAAGCAAGCTAATGAACACTTTTCATCATGCATCATGGATAGCATCATGGCTGACAGAGGTATTCTTGTGCAGGATCTTTTTGCACCTTATGATGTTGCAGTCAACACGCCTGTTCCAGACAATCGTTCACCTAATCAAACGTCATATAAAAACCGTTCAAGTCTACTGAATATTACGTCATGGAAATTCCTAAAACATGTGCCAAAATTGCACCATCGTTCGTAAGACTGTGTCAAACCTGTTTAAACCTGTTTCAGTTGAAACCTGTTTAAACATGAAATGTTGCGTCGCGCTAGCTGCTGGCGTGCCTTTGAGTTATCACAAATTTTTCTGATTCATTCTCGAAGTTGTTTGTTGGAAGTCGGTCGCACATTTAACTGGTTTATTTGGTGCTTGCTAGCTGGACAAATTTTCCGTCTTTTATCCAAGTAATCTGTATTGTAGTGACAGTTTTAGAGGTGTACGGCTTTGCATCTCGATTTCGATAGCCGCGGGCTAATTTTACAGGAATACACTTTAAGAATAGACGTTTCAAGGAGTGTTTCTTTTTCGGTCACTACATGCAGACAAACGGATTCGGGAACTTTATGTTACAATTTTCCCACGAAGAGATTATGGTTTACCGCTGTGACCATAAAAAATAAAAAATAAAAGACGATTTTTGTCAGTTGGTAGGTCAAGAAGAAATTAAAGCAAAAAAAAATAAAAGACGAGTTCTTGTTAGCTGGTAGGCCAAGAAGCACTAGAAGCATAAAAAAATAAAAGAAGATTTTTGTTAGCTGGTAGGCCAAGAAGCACTTGAAGGCATAAAAATAAACGACGTGTTTGTTGTCAGCTAGTGCAGAAGAACTACTTAGAAGTACAAGAAATAATAAAAGAAGATTTGTTGGTTGGTAGTCTACACTCTTACAGAAGCAAAGAAAAGTAAAGACATTTTTTCTCAGTTTGGTACAGAAGAAAAATAACTTTGACATTCCTTGGCAAGAAAGAAGATTAAAAGACAATCCATCTGTGCTTGTAGATTCAAGTGGAAGAATCCAAGCAAGTTTTGTGGACTTTAGGACTTCATACCCGTACAGCTACGGTATCGTGCATTTAAATTCTTTTTTGTATTTTTTCGGTCTTTGCAGTTAAGTTTTTTATAACTACTGTAGCCTAATAATTTTGTGTGTTTGTGTAACTTAATTTTTTTAATTGTTAAATTTAGCCCCAACATTTAATATGTCTACACTCGGTGGCGACAAGGACTCGACCGCCGTAGACTCGACTGAGTTTAAGCCTGAAGATGTTCTTTGCGGTCGGGCAGGCCATTCTGGGGAGGGACCCAGTAACGATGAGGCTAAGTCAGTTCGAGAGGCCCGGCATCTTAGACGGGATATTTTGACTCAAATTGGGAAACTTTCTGTAGCCCTAGGTTCTTTGAGTGATAAGCAGGAACTGTTAATTTTTAGATCTAAGTTATCTACTTTAGAAGAGGAATTACGGCATTTCCATGCTCTTTTGACTAAAATCTTTAACTCTGCAATCTTGGCAGAACTTCGTGATAGGGTAGATCCCGAATTTAACTCGTTAAAAAATAACTTTGAACAAAAAGAAAGTGAGTTCTCAGATATGTTGGATGCTGACATACATCCTGAGGATAGCGCCTCAAATGTAAGCACTGGGATGTCTAGGACTTCGTCTCGGATAGTGGCACAAATTAACCTGCAGCTAAGACGAGAGGAGCTCCAGATACAAGCTGAGGCCGAAGCAAGAGCTGCTGAGGCTGCCGCGAGAGCTGCTGAGGCTGCCGCGAGAGCTGAGGCCATTCGAGCTGAGGCTGCCGCGAGAGCTGAGGCCGAAGCGAGAGCAGCTGAGGCAGCCGCGAGAGCTGCTGAGTTCGCACTCAAAGACGCTCAGTTGAGGGCTGAACAACGTAAAGAGGTAGTTTTAGCTGAATATCGATCAGAGGTGGGCTCTCGGCGTAGCTCTAAGAAGGGCTCTTCTAGGCATTCCAAAAATGAACATCAATCGCAGTTTAATTTACATAACCTTTTCCAAACGCCCGTTCAACCTGTGAGTGGACCAGGGCAATCCACACGTTTTCCAGCTGTTTCAGGAGGTCTCGGGGCCGCGGCTAAGGGTCTTCCGAATGCTGTAGAGCCAAGGTCTGCGAATTACAACCGAACTCCTCCCCCAGAGCGTACAGGTCACGGGGCCGCCATTAGTAGTAATGCTTTGCCCCCTTCACAGTTTTCTGCGCCGCTAAGTTTTGATCGCCCAGCTACACGTAATTTGGGTGGTTGTGAGAGGCGTATCGCGTCTCCTGATTTTAACATGTGTGAGGATCGTGATCGGGCTGTGCACGTGACTGAGCCTACTCAGCCCCTTAAGGGATATAGCTTGTCTTCTCCCACTAAATCGAGTTCTCAACAGCAGGATTGCTTTTTTGAATACCAAAATAGTAGGACGTTTTTCGATAAGGCGGCCTTGATTGGTTACGATGGTAATAATATGCCATTTATCTTCTTTAAAAATCGTGTTACGGCCTTAATGGCAGCTTCGCCCTTTAAGGGTACTTGTTTGACTTTGTTACAAGCAGCTTGTGTTAGAACAGTTGCGCAAACGATTGCTAATTTGGTTTCTGACACCCCTGGCTTGTCAGAGGAAGACAGGATAGAAATGTCGTTAGCTCGCTTGTCCCAGCGTTTTGGGGTTCTTGGAGGTCTTTTTGCAGAATCGGAAATTAGAAAATATCGCTATGGTAGCAAATTGACTTCGACCTCTTCCAGTGATCTGAAAGAGTTTAAAGATGAATTATCGCAGTGTTTGCTTTTCGCGCAAGCTTATGGTCAGCGTGACAAATTGGAAGGACGTTTTGTTTTGGATTTGGCTAAGCGACTCCCGTTTGACGCTAAGCAGCGTTATCTTGACTTTTTAGGTGATCAGTATGGTGGCACTGATGAGCCTACTTTTCAGAGTTTGTTTGAATTTGTAGTACGGGAGGAAACGCGTAAGTCGACTGATTTTAGCATTATGCTAATGGGCGATTCTGGTGAGTCGCAGCATTTTAAAAAGTTTGGCAAAGGAAAATTGCCTTCATGTCCGGTTAGGCAGACGTCCATAAAACCCCATGATGATGTGATGTCAGGGAGTTCGCAGTTCTCGACTGTTGTTGGCGCACCGAGCGGTGGTGAAGCCAGACGTAACAACCTACCGGCATGCATTTGTTGTTCGTCACGTGGTCAAGTTGAATATCATTTTTTGTCTAATTGTAAAGAATTTTTGCGCTTGACACCTAAAGATCGGAGAGATGTCATTGTGAAAGCTGGCAAATGCTTGAATTGTTTGCGCCAGCATATGGTTAGGGATTGCGTTCATGCAAATAACTGTCGTAAGTGTGGGCCTAACAACGATAGGAAACACTATTTTCTTCTGCATGATTTTTATGTGACGTCACGTGATTCTCTGGATTCGGTTGGGAAAGATGATGCTCGTGCCAGAGTTCCTGTGCGTAATGTTAAGATTGGAAATGTTAAAGCAGCCTTTAACCGCGTTACTGCTGCTCGTGTTTTGAATCCAATGACTGGCAAATCGAAGTTGGTGTATTGTCAGCATGATCCTGGTTCGCAGTTGACGTTTGTTTCGAGTGATTTGGTGTGTGAACTTGATCTTAAACCGTACGATAAAGCGTCGTTTAAAATGGATACCCTGGCTGGTCAGAAAGCTACTTGTGCTGACCTTGTCAAACTCAACATCCAGTCGTTAGAGACAGATGAACTGTTTTGTGATATAACCTCGGTGGTTAACCCAGCTTGGGCTGATGATGTTAAAACTTTACTGCATAAACAAGATTTAAATGGTTTCCGTCATTTTCATGACGTGAATATGTTTCATTTGAATGATTGTAGTACTGTAGATGTACTGATTGGCAACGACAACGCTTATTTGATGTGTGCAAAAAAAGAGCGTGTTGGTGAAAATCGTAGTGAACCACATGCTTTGCTCACTCCTCTCGGTTGGTTGGCTTGTGGTGGTAAGTCACCCTTAGATGAAAGCGTTGCTAAAGTGTGCAGAGTGCAGACGTCTTCAGAGTCGGATGTCATCTCTGGCTTTCAGCGTAAAATTGAGTCTCGTGATATGGAAATAGCAGACCTGAATAAAGTCATTCAGGATTTGACGTTGCAAAATGAAACCTGTGAATTGTCTCGCAATGATAAGTTGGCTAGAGAACTTGTTGAACCGAATATTGAGTTGAAAGATGGTCGATTTGAGATACCTGTTCCGTTGAAGGAAGATATTGATCTACCTAACAATTTTGTGTTGGCGTCAGATAGAGTTGCTGCTTTAAGGAAGAAGGCTTTAAAACAACCTGAACTTCGTGATTTCCTTACTGACACCATGAAAGATCTTAAATCAAATGGCTATATTGAGCGTACTGGTGAAGCAGGAAATGTCAAGGGATTTGAATGGTATTTACCATACTTTGTTACGTCACAATTAAAAAAGCGCATTGTTTACGATGGCAAGTCTGAATTTCGAGGAACTTGTGTTAATGATGTAATGTTTTCGGGTCCTGACTTGTTAAACCCTCTGGTAGATGTCTTGGCTAGATTTCGGCTTGGTAGATTTGGTCTCATGGCTGATGTGACTAAATGCTTCTTTCAAATAAAGTTACCTGAGTCGCAAAGGGATTTGTTTCGTATATTGTGGTTTGAAGATGATGACCTTGAAAATGGTAGGATGGTACCATTTCGTTTTTGTGTACACCCTTGGGGAATAAAGAGTAGCCCGTATATCGCTTGCTTGGCTATAAAGAAAATGATCGAGCAGAATCCCAGCAGTGCTGGTGAATTGACTCTCTGCAATATTGCAAATAATATGTACATGGATGATTTTATATTTTCGGCTGATAGCTTAGAGGAAGCTCAGCAAATCACTCATGAATCAATTGCTTTGTTTGATAGCCGTGGGTTTAAACTTGGTAAGTGGAGTGCTAACAAGGAGGCTATGATTGTCTTGTCAAATTTGGATAATGAGATGCTTTCACCTTTGATTCGTGACATTGACTTTCAGACTGAAAATATGACTTTGCCATCAGCGAAGACATTGGGTTGTGTGTGGCAAACCGAGTCTGACGAGATGCGTATCGCATGTTCCTTAAAGCCCTTAGCTAAACACACGCGCCGAAGTATGCTCAGTCAGCTTGGACAAAATTTTGATCCGCTAGGCTTTGGAGCGCCATTTTTTCTAAAAGCACGCCTTATACTTCAGCAATTGGCGATAGACAAGTTTGATTGGGACACCGAGGTCCCTGATAGCTTTGTTAAAGAGTGGGAGTCGTGGCTTCGCTCTTTGGACCTGCTTAAGGATTTTTCGTTACCGAGATGGTATTTTGCAAACTCTGGTGTGTGCAGTCCGGATGATATTGTTTCATATCAATTGCATGGCTTTAGTGATGCTTCGAATCAAGCTTTCTCTTCTGTTGTTTACTTACGTAGACTGGTTAACGGAGTTCCGAGTGTGTCTTTCGTTTTGGGTAAATCTACCATTGTTGTAAAAAATCAGTTTTCTTGGCCGATAGCTAGGAAAGAGCTTGTTGCCGCTTTGAATACAGCAAGACTCGTGAAGCAGGCCTACGAGGCATTGAAGATGCTCGACTGCCTTAAGTATTTTTGGTGTGATTCTCGTACTGTGTTGCAGTGGGTTAAAAACCCTGATTTACGTTTGAATAAGTTTATTACGCGTCGAGTTGAGCATATTTTATTGTTGTCTGGAGCCCAGGATTGGCGTTTTTGCCCTACCGATATGAACCCAGCTGATGTTGGCACAAGGCCAAATCTTATTACAAAGAAAGAATTTCGAGAGTTGTGGTTAAATGGTTCTAGTCTTCTCTACCAGTGTGAGGAAATTCCATCTGTAGAAAATGCCACTCCAGTACCTGTCCATAGCCTATATCTTCGTGACGAAGAGGAGTCGCTTGACGTTGGACAGGGTGGTCTTCACAGATTGATCGAGGCCGCACCTTCTTTGTATGTTATGAAAAAGAGAATCGCTTATTTGGTTGCTTTTGTTGAATTTTTGTGCTGTAAAACGAGAAAGCGTAGCTTTGTGAAGCCAAAACTGGATGCATCTTATCTTAACAGTGCTTCAGAGTTGGCTGTGAAGTTTGTTCAGAAGAGCGTGTATGGCGATGTGGTACATTTAATGACCAAACGATCGCCGGATGCCCTTGAGGAAGTGATAAAGCGAGGTAGTGTTGGCGCTTCGCAACGTGAGAAGGAACGCTTGAAAGAATTACGTTCACTTAAAAAGTACAGACCTTGTGTAGATGACGCTGGTGTAATCCGCATTGAAGGGCGCTTAAGTAATTCTCCCGAGATCTCTCTTGAAGCAAAGCATCCGATTGTTTTGCCTTCGAAGCACCCCTTCACTAGGCTTGCTGTACTGTCGCATCATAATGGAAATGCGCACTGTGGAGTACAGCACACTTTGTTGTCTACGCGACAGAAGTTTTGGATCGCTAATGGTAATGCCTCCGTGAAGAGGTATCTTAATGACTGTGGTGTATGCGCGATTGAGAAAGCTCGACCTATAAGGCAGCTCATGTCTGATTTACCTTTGTCTCGCACAACTGCGCATAGGAAACCCTTTTTTGATTGCGGCTTAGACTATCTTGGACCTTTAACTTTTGTTGAAGGTAGAAGTCACAAAAAAGCTTGGGGACTCTTGTTCACATGTATGGCATCTCGCGCTATTCATGTTGAGCTGGTTACGTCATTGTCGCTGAGTGATTTTTTACTTGCCTTTACAAGGTTTACAGATTTACGTGGGCAGGTTAATGCTATCTATTCCGACAATGGAAGTACCTTTCAGGCAGCATCTAAGAAGTTACCCGAGTTGATAGGATCAGCTGAATTTCACAACGCCCTGAGACAGAGAGAGATAAACTGGGAATTTATACCTCCGTATGCTCCGGCGCAAGGTGGCGCCTAGGAGGCAATGGTTAAACAATTTAAAATTGCATTTTTTCACATTTTGGACTCTTCAATACGTAAGCCCAGTTTTATTGAACTGCTTACGTACACCAGTAGTGCCGTTCGGATCGTGAACGAACGCCCTTTGGTACCTTTGAGTGACGACCCTAGGGATTTTACTGTCATCACCCCTGCCTCACTTTTGACCCCATACTTAGACCCATACTGTGCTGTTGGGCAACCACATGATCGTGACCAACTAAGAAGGGATTATCGGTTCAATTTGTCACTTTCTCAGCAGTTTTGGAGTAAATGGATCGATTTTTACTTGCCAGGTCTTCAGGGCCGGAAAAAATGGCTAAAAATGGCCGAGAATTTGGAGCCTGGTCAACTTGTAGTGGTAGGTTCTCTCCAAGACATTGGTAAACGTGGGAAGTATCAACTTGGGAGGGTGCATGAGGTAGTTCCACAAATTAGGAAAGGGAAGCCTGTGGTTCGTAGAGCCAAAGTTGCCGTCTGCAACTATGATGAGAGTACGGGGAAAGTGAAAGTAGACTATGTGTTGAGGGATATTTTGTGCCTCGCCCCCGTAAAGAACACCTAAGTGTTAGGGTTTGAGCCTGGTTTTGTCTGCGGTGGCCGACACTTGTCTGAGCCCAGAACAGTCGGTTATTATCGCAACCATGGTATACAGCGTCATTTTTTTGAGTGTACCTACTACCTATGGTACCAATTTCATGTATCGTCGTGTTTATTCTTATTGCTGTTCATTCTTTGCATGCCCTTTGTATTTGCGTATTAACTTAAATGTGAGTGATTCAAACAATTTGTGTATCATGTGTTTTTATTCATTGGCTCACAATTGTCGTCAATTCTTTTTTAGTTATGCCATGTCAGACTGTCATTAACTAGGGGCCGCTATGTTCCAGACAATTGTTCACCTAATCAAACGTCATATAAAAACCGTTTAAGTCTACTGAATATTACGTCATGGAAATTCCTAAAACATGTGCCAAAATTGCACCATCGTTCGTAAGACTGTGTCAAACCTGTTTAAACCTGTTTCAGTTGAAACCTGTTTAAACATGAAATGTTGTGTCGCGCTAGCTGCTGGCGTGCCTTTGAGTTATCACAAATTTTTCTGATTCATTCTCGAAGTTGTTTGTTGGAAGTCGGTCGCACATTTAACTGGTTTATTTGGTGCTTGCTAGCTGGACAAATTCTCCGTCTTTTATCCAAGTAATCTGTATCGTAGTGACAGTTTTAGAGGTGTACGGCTTTGCATTTCGATTTCGATAGCCGCGGGCTAATTTTACAGGAATACACTTTAAGAATAGACGTTTCGAGGAGTGTTTCTTTTTCGGTCACTACATGCAGACAAACGGATCCGGGAACTTTATGTTACAATTTTCCCACGAAGAGATTATGGTTTACCGCTGTGACCAACGCCTACCATGCTGAAAGTAAAGCATCAACTTGATGCAGATGTGGTTGTCTCGGATAGACGCATTGCATCATCACGCATACATGTCGAGCGTGTTATTGGACTGAGCAAGACATATAAAATTCTGACTAACCCACTGCCTTACCAGTACCATGTCCCAATGGCATCACGTATCGTGTTTGTATGTTTCATGCTGTGTAACTTTCGTAAACCTATTGTTAGTTGATTTTGTGATTACTTTCATTCTTAGCAAAATCTCTTCGGGAGGTTTTCTTTGCCTACCGGCTTTCCCTTTTTTTATACTACCGCAGCAGCGTTCCTCCTCACATAACGTAGCTGGCCTTGCACCATTGCTGGTGACGCGGCCATGTGTTTTTATAATTATTTTTTCTGACTGTAAGCTGTTTTATGATGCATGTCATAACGCTAGCTCGTTTTGCCGCATCTTCCCTTTTCCGTTCTCGTGTTACGCTGCTTGAGTTAAAGTGGAAATTATCTTTTGCTTATGACTTAAATGTAGCCAAATTGTGGACTTAAGCCTAAATTAATTTTTGTTATTTATTGTATAACTAGCATGTCGTACTCGATAACGGGAATAAAACAAGCAACAACAAATATGAAACAAGTGTTAGTGCAAACTTAAGTAACAAACGAAATTTATTGCGACAACAAATTGATCGTAGTTTCCCGTCTTACTATGATAACTGGGTAGATGCAAGGCTACAGTTACGTCATGGTAGCTACAACATCGCCAGTTTATGGGTCAACATGTGTAGCCTACACTATGGTATTCAAAACAAGAGCGAGTTACAACACTTACAAGTGCAAGAGCGATTAAACTTTTTAACACAAAGAAAAAAATCCAAAAGTTAACAAGTTTCCTGAACTTTCGCTTTGTGAGTCATCAAAAGCATTTAAAAAAAAAGTGATGCTATAAGACAGGGGTGTGCAACGTACGGCCCGCGGGCCAAATGCGGCCTGCGAAGATGTGGCAATTTTGAATTGTGTGCGGCCCGCGAAACGTGTTTATAATTTAGTTTAGTCTGGTACGTGCGAACAATTTATTATAGAGTGGATTATTGAACATTTAAAAAAAGGGAAAGCAGTAACCTGTATTTAAAAAAGGGAAAGCAGAAGACTGCAGTAATTATCGACCTATCAGTTTATTACCAGCAATTTCAAAAGTACTTGAGAAAATAATGTACAATAGAATATATAATTTTCTAGAAGGCAATAACTTCTTCTATGGTCAGCAGTTTGGTTTCAGACAAAATCACTCAACAAGTCATGCAGCATTACATCTTGTTGATAAAATTTCAAATGCAATTGAAAGAAAAGAAACAACACTAGGTATATTTTTGGACCTGTCCAAAGCATTTGATACTATCAATCACCACATTCTGCTAAACAAACTTTACTATTTTGGTATTAGGGGTATAGCCCATGACTGGTTGAGAAGTTACTTACAAAACAGATTTCAAGTTGTAGAAGTATCTCACTCAATGTCTGCTAAAAGAGAAATATGTTATGGAGTACCACAAGGATCGATCCTTGGACCACTATTATTTTTAATCTATGTTAACGATTTTTCGAGATGTTTAGTACACTCTGAATCTATCATGTTTGCTGACGATACCAATTTATTCTTTTGCAGTAAAAATTATGATAAACTTTTCGAAATGGCGAATGAGGAAATGACAGGAGTAACAAATTGGTTAGCAGCAAATAAGTTATCACTAAATGTAAAAAAAAACAAAATACATATTATTCAATAATACAAATAAACTTTCAAACCTCTCTTACACACTGTCTATAATACATATTATTCAATAATACAAATAAACTTTCAAACCTCTCTTACACACTGTCTATATGCAATCAACCCATTGAACGTGTCAACACTATTAGTTTTCTGGGCATTTTGCTGAGCGAAGACTTGTCATGGAAACCCCACATGCTATCTTTACTGCAAAAACTTCGCAAAAACTTTGGAGTTATCTGCAAGGTTAAGCCCTACCTAAACACCAACAATTTGATTTGCCTTTATCATTCCTTAATTGAAAGCAATCTCCGGTATTGCATAAGTGTATGGAAGCATGGTCATGTAACTGTTTTAAAAAAGCTTCAAAAGATTTGCAACAAATTTATAAAAATGATTGCAAAACATGAATCAAATCACTCTGAATCCCATAATTTCTTCACAATTGACCAACTATACACAATAGAAACTGCAAAATTTATGTTCAAACACAATCACTTACCCCAATGCTTTAATTCTCTATTTCAACTTAATAACAATTTGCACTCAATATCAACCAGAAGCAACAATCACTTTTTCCTCCCCTACTTCTCCAAAAGCTTGACTCAACAATCCATTCAGTTTAGTGGAGTTAAAGTGTGGAACCATCTCCCGAAAACCATCACTGAAATTGAAACCTTTTCAATATTTTGCAGTAACTTGAAAAGGCACTTGCGTTTTGAAAATTAACCTCTAACAACCTATGCTGTAACTCTTTAATTATCTGACTGTATTATTGATTGTTGCACCATATCCTGGTATAGCATGCCTTTCCAAATGCCCCTTTTGTAAATTTATCCTACATATCATATATTGCTATATTATACATTAACATATCTTACTATACGTATATCTTATATATTACACCCGACCGGATAAGGATGATGGTTAGCCTACTATCTTTACTCTTCCATGAATAAGCTACTACACCATTTTGTATAATTTAATATTTGCCAGATAAGAATGTATCACTATGTTACTACCAGCTTGCATCTAACTACTCCCTGATTATTATAAGCTATTATGTTCGTTCAGAGGATCGCTTGACTTTTCGTAAGATTATTATTTAGATTGGTTTGGAAAAGATGCTTGAAACAACTCAGACTCTACATCCTTCATCGGCACTACCAAAGAATCTCCACCTCTCATTAGCGATACCAAAAACACTCCATCCCTCATTGACGCTATAAAAGATGATTCAACTCTTATTAGAAATACCAAAAACACGCTGCTACATCATCATGCTTCTTATGCTCTTACATGCGCAGGAAATTAATTTAAAAAACAAAGCTTTTTTAACTATTTTATCTTGATAATGAGCTGCCATATTATGTATTTGTTCTGCAATATATAGGCTACTTAATATCGTTGCTGCGAACACTTTATTTCTGTATGAAATCTGTAAATAGTCCTTGTTTTGATAGTCCGTTACGTAATTTCAATATGTGTGTGTAACTGTGTATATTAGTTTGTTTTTGTGATGTTGGGTTCAGTCGTGTTCTCATTGCTTTAAGAATTGGCGCTCCAGTTGTTCCAGGAACGAGGAGGCGACTGATTCTTAACTAATTCATCAACTTATTTTAAAGTATCAGGTTTGGTGGCCGTGCTTAACTATATTTATGATGCATATACCGCAATATTAGATCCTTTCATGCACGTCTTAAACCATTAAGGTTTTGCCACCTTTTCCTTTTGTTAGTTTTGTTACTGTATTTCTTTTTCACAATATCATTTCTTTTGCATTCTGACAAAGAAAAATAAATTGAATTGAATTGAATATTTCGCACCTTCTGTTAACTATTTTAAAAATCTCCCACTGGCCACCACTCATCCGATTGTATTTAATTATTTGGAACGTCAGTAGATCAGAGGCACAGAATTGCACAGAGAATAGCTCAAACTATGAAACCGTATTCCGACAGTAATTTTGTGAAGCAGTGTCTTATCGATGTCGCAGAAGAAATGTGCTCTAAAATGAAGAGTGCGTTCGAGAAAATGGTGGACGATAGCGAGGCGTAGGCTATCGATGATCTTGTTTGTGATATTAGTGACACTCTCAATAAGGATAAGGTGAAGAACTTTGTTTCATGGAGCTTTGCGATTGATGAAAGTAGGCTACGGACCAGAAGGACACAGCACAGTTGGCCATATTTGAAAAGGAGTGGACAAAGACTTGAACGAAACGGAAGAGCTTCTGTCATTACAGTCAATGAAGGGTACGACAACTTACTGGTGCTGACATTTTCACTGAATTGATGCTTTTGACAATTTCGAACTGGACTTGTCCAGCTTATGCGGAATCGCAACTGATGGTGCTCGATCCATGTCCGGAACTGGCATTGGAATAGGTCTCTTGAAGTCTACCTTGAGGGAGAGAAAAATCGATGATGACATAGCAATTTTTCATTGTATCATTCACCAGCAAAACCTGTGCGCAAAATCCTTGAAGTTCAAACACGTCTTAAGTCCGGTTGTTAAGGCAGTAATTTCATTCGAGCACGAGGGCTCAACCATCGTCAGTTTCAAAATTTTCTGGGTAATCTCAACACGACACATAAAGATCTACTTTACTTTTCCGAGGTGCGTTGGTTAAGCAAGGGCTGCATGTTGCAACGATTTTACGAACTGCGGAAAGAAGTCCTAAATTTTTTGATTTTACCGAAAACATCTCAACCAAGATGACTTTCCACATTTGAAAAAAACATGACTTCAAAAATGGCTCTTTTTGGCTAAACGTAGCCTATTTGTGCGAACAGATTTCTTCTAAAATGGGCGTCATAAAATATCCCCATCGATTGGTTCTGACAGACAAACACTTGGAAAATGGACTTCGAATTGCGAGCACTTCCATTAAAGTAAATTTGGAAAAAGTCGTCCGGAAAAGAAACCAGCTGCAAATTTCTCACTGAACTCGTAGTCGGTGTGACAATAAATTTGAATAGCAGTTTTTTTCAGAAATTTATGTGTCTTAACTTATTATTTCTGCAAGGAGATAACCTCTAATAACGCCATAAGATTAACATGAATAACAAAAAAACTACTTTTTTGTGCCTGCAACTACTAGAAAACATATGTTAAATAAACGTGTGGCCCGCGGTTTCACCCAGATATTTATATATGGCCCTCCTGTAATAAAGGTTGCACACCCCTGCTATAAGAGACTCAGCATTAGCAAGGCAAAATTACAAGAAACCGGCTCAGAGTGACCGCACAAATTTAGAAAAAAGTAAAAAGCAAAAATACGACTGAATATTCAAAAAAATACATAGGCTACATAGCCCTATTACATTTTTTTTCTTAGTTTTACAAGAAAACAAAAACGTGCATACTGTACAATTTTATTAAGTTATTAATCTTCAGGGTGTTGTAGTCTTCCATAATGTACCTCAGCAAGAGAGTAGCCAATGAAGCGAATCCTATGAAACCATCAACTTCAACAACTTATGCCAAAGAAGTTAAGAATCAACCAAATATTTTCATATGCAATTAATTCAATTCCTAATGTAACATGACCCATGTGTGCTTGAAGCGGTTAATTAATCTGTATGGCTACCTGGTCACAGCGATAAACCATAATATCTTCGTGGGAAAGTTGTAACATAAATTTCCCGGATCCGTTCGTCTGTATGCGACGACACGAAAAAATACTCTTCTGGAACGTCTTTCGAGAAATGCATTTCAGCAAAAAATAACCAACAGGCTGTCGAAGAAGGCGGGCAACACCGTACCACTAAAACCTTGCCACCACGACACAAATTACTTAGATAAAAGACGGAAATTTCGTCTAGTTGGTAAGCACAAGCAAACAGTTAAATATTCGACCAACTTTTCAAAACGACAATTCTAAAATGACGAATTGATTGCGATATTTCAACTGTACGTAGGCTAACCAGCTTCTGTGACGTAATAGTGCATATGCATTGTGAAGCAATTCTCAACAGGTGTTCAAAAGTTGTGCAATGTTATACTTCAGGTGCAATGCTTTACAGGTCTTACGAAGTATGTTGCAATCTCTGGACATTTTCTAGCAATTTCCATGACGTAAGACGCCAGCTAGGTTAAGTAGACCATAACGGTTTTATGTGACGTTTGATTTAGTGAACGATCGATTGTCTGGAACACTAGCCTACCTAAAGACAGGGATGGAGAAACCATCTTAAAAGTAGTTGGTCCCAGAGGCGTAGCAGTCAAAGTCAATCCAACTTGTGTGGGGCTTCGCCCCCCAGACCCCTTTAGCATTACTGCATTCCAAATACTTTATATCATTTATACATTTTAGAGAACACACGTACGTGTCGAAAACGTTTGAGTTCATTTTAGTAATGTTATATTTTTTGTGTGTAGCCTAATGTAATAATGTTAAACCCACTAAGGTTACTATGTTTTATTTCTCTATGCTTTATAGTGCTGTACAAAATATGGCGATGAACACACAAATAAAAAACACACAGTTATAAAACAACCTGGGATAAATAATCTGCAGCATTATACAGTGGGCTGTGCGCATATGTAACAGCCGCAGCACCAATATGCAAATATAATACTGGCATCAACAATGCACAGCTAATTACCACAAAGTTTCAATACCGGTACTGGTATATAGGCTACTCATATTTAACAGTTAGCAAAGTTATCAGGGAGTAACAGCTTGCAGTATTATGTGCATACACAACAGCTGCACCACCAATATACAAATATAATAGGCCTACTGGTATCAAACAACAACAAGGTTCCTTCAACTGTCAATATATAGGTGACTGCTACTGTATTACACTTGAAATTTTTTCCTAAAAAAGTTAACAACCTACGATCATTGAAAACAATAAATTCTTGGCAAATTGAGGTGAGATCAACCTGATCGATCAAGTGTTTGTTAGTGTGTTCAACTGTTCATCCTATGGTTCAAGCAGGCGCGGATCTATGGGGGGGCCCAAGGGGCCCGGCCCCCGCCCCCCCCGAAATTTTGTGAGAAATTGTTGAATGATTTGATATGCTTCTAAACAGCTGATATTAGTCCCACAGCGGACTTACAACCCCCTCTTTGGCACGCGTGTGACGTCACGATATTGAGAATGATGTTTTCAGTCTTTATGTCTCTAAAACAAAGTTTGCCTAATTTTAAGCGAAACTGCCTTAAAAGAGAGAGTTTTGCCAATACCAAACGTTCAAACATCTCAGCCAGGAATTAGCAACAAGAAAACATAGAGACTTAGTTTTATTACCGAAAAAATGCCGAAGAAAACATGATCTTATCCTTTTGCTATGCCACCGGACAGCACCATTTTACAGGAATATTTATACCCATATTTTTGTTGAAAATGCTCTCAGAATGCACCAAGTTCAAAGTAATTTTTCAAAATTTTCTGGGGGAGGCGCCCCAGACCCCCCGCCGCTGGGTGTCGCATTTGCCGAACACGCCGTCGGGCTTCGCCCGTCAGCCGTCAAACCCCCCAGATTCCTGGCTACGCCACTGATTGTTCATATCTGTTTTATCTTTTTATTACTTTGTAATTCATTTTAAAAAAAAACTCCTAGATCCGCGCCTGGGTTCAAGTGCTCTTCGGTTAATTTGCTTTTTAAGTAATTTTTCACCAGTCTGTGGTTCGACAAAGACCTTTTTGCAGTAGCATTAAACATAGGGATTTCCAGGTAAAACTGTATCAGTTTTGATAGATTTACGTTAATGTTTTATCTATTTTAACAGCTTGAATTCGTTTTCGAGAGAATTAATATCAATACCCCATCTAGCTTGGTTTCAGTGCCTTCTTTTAGACTGCAGTGGTTCCCAACCTTTTTTTGGCTGTTACCCTAATCTCCATCCTGAAGTGAGCCAATTACCCCCACGATCAATTTTCAAAAACAAAAGTGTTTATTGCTACGGTATGTATTTTAAAGGGCTAACTATGACAATCAAAATGCAATGCAATACTGAATACAAGATAACAATGCGTTGTAAACATTCAATGCGAAGGTTGGGCCTGGACTTCAGCCGCCAGCTTTGTGATCCTGGGCTTTGTGGTAGGCTACTGAGGGCAATTCTTGTGTCGCTTTCAACATCCTGGCGATTGCACTTTTTTGTCTTCATTCCCAAGACAGTTAAAAATCCTTGTTCACAGCGATACGTTGTTGAAAAAGATGTCAGGATATTTAATGCCTGTGTCGCTAATGTTGGTGCGTCCTGGAGTTTGCTAAACCAGAAGGGTTCTAAGCCTTTCCCATTGAAATCAAGTTTCAGCGCTTTGTTCGTTGATTCGGAAAGTGATAAATTCTTCTTTGGCCTGAAAGTCGTCATCATCTACCTGGCTGCCATCACATGTGAACGGCTCAGTGCACCATTGGAGACTAGCCGTGTTCAAATTCGGAAAGTAGTTGTCCATCTTCTTAGCTTGCTGGCCTAAGTGGTCAGCTATGTCCTCCTTCAACGTCAACTCAAGTCTTCGAGATACATGTCAAGCGTCTGAAACTGCGCCTCTTCCAACTCGCTTGTTCCACAATATCCCCTTTGCGATAAATGCTGCTCCGGCTACTTTGGTGTCGATCACAGTTACATTCTTGCCTTGAATTAAAAGATTGCCTTTGTTCAATTCACCAAAGATAAGCACAGCTGGGAAATCCACTGTTGGTTAGAGAAGTATTCAGCCAAGTCGGAATTCTTTTCTATCAGAAAAACATGGACAGTCTCACGAAGTTCGACCAGGCGGGTTATCACTTTGCCACGAGACAGCCATCGTACTTCTGTGTGGTAGGCCTACAGTAATGCTTCGTATCTTTCTTCCATCTTCTTGCACAGTTTCTTGAAAAGACGGCTGTTCAATTCCTTCGGTTTTATAAAGTTGACAACCTTCACTGTTTCTAAATCGGGTCTCGTTACCCCCGGAAAATAGGCAAATTACCCCCTGGGGCAGGCGCGGATTTATGGGGGGGGGGCCAGGGGGCCCGGGCCCCCCCGAAATTTTGTGAAAAATTGTAGAAATTGTATGTTTCCGCATCAAATGGTTTGATATGCTTCTAAACAGCTGATATTAGTCCTTCGGCATCACAATTGATGAAAATGGTTATCTTAATGTCTATTTTATAGCATATCGTATATGTCGTAGTATCATTGTTCATATCTGTTTAGTTTTTTCTTTCTTTTTAATTGATTTTCAAATTTTCTGGCCCCCCCGAAAAAAACTCTTAGATTCGCGCCTGCCCTGGGGGTAATTTACCCCCAGGTTGGGAACCACTGTTTTAGAGACAAAGTTGCAGCTAAAAATAAATTCTCTATAGGCCTATCACAATAAAACTGCAGGTTATTTTGGTCAAATCTTTCGATACTTTTTCAAAAATATTTGGCTTTCAAAAGTGGGTGGGCCAGGCCCACCCAGAAAATAAAGTAGGTGGGTCCAGGCCCACGTGGTTCCTCCATCCCTGCCTAAAGATACAGCCTGATTTGTCACATTTTGCAGAAATTTCTAGATTTTGCTAACTTTGGCCGAATGTTTAAATAAGTTTTTCTAAAAATTATACTTTTACGCTTTCTTTACTGTTTTCCCCAGATGACACAATAGGTTTTAACTTTAACATACTCAGATGTTGAAAAACAAAGAAAATTTGTTTTCGAAGAATTTAGTCAGACTGTTAATTTTTCAATAACAGTCTGATTCAGCGTTTTTCAACTTACTTTTCTCATTTGCTTCTGCTTCCCTAAGACAACAAAAAGCTTTTATATCATTAGGAGACAGCAAAAAGTAAAAAAATCTCTGAAAATGTCAGTCAAACACTAGCAGTAGCTGTAAACAAAATCTGCAAAATGTGACAAATCAGGCCGCATATCCAGGTGGCCATGCATGACCTATGATAATCCTATAAAACAGAGATGAGAAGTTTGGCCAACAGGGGTGGCCAAACTTCTCATCGCTTGTGATCGACTAGAAAATTTCTTAATTACGATCTGTGATAAAGCAATTATGAAGTCACTAAGCAACTTCTTTTCTGTTGCACTTTCGCTGTAAATGGATTTACATTATCACACATTGCCACTGAGCAGTAGCCTATCTTCATGGGTCAATACTAGAACCTGACCATAAAATCTACAAGCAAGACATTTTAATTTCCAGTTTTCGGAACAGGCACTTTTTTTCTTACAGCTCATGCTTTTCTTTCTTCTCTAATAATTGTGTAATGATTTACTTTTTCGAAACCCACACTTTTTTTCTTACAGCTCATGCTTTACTTTCATTCCTGTCGACTCTATGGTCATGTACAAGTGTTTACAATCTTCAAGTTTCAGTGAATTTAGGAGGCCTGGTTCCTAGTAGGTCTATAGATTAGGCTAAGGTTAAGCTGCATTAAATGCAATTTTACTGTCGTGAGTTGGAATATGGATGAACAAATCAATAAATAGGCTACCCCCTATTTGTATAGATGTATTTAA
Source organism: Aplidium turbinatum (assembly GCF_918807975.1). Taxonomy (NCBI): domain Eukaryota; kingdom Metazoa; phylum Chordata; class Ascidiacea; order Aplousobranchia; family Polyclinidae; genus Aplidium; species Aplidium turbinatum. Next base: position 25,136,637 of record NC_137475.1, on the reverse strand, counting down.
AGTAGCCTACTTAGCAGATGGGCTAACCTATACGTGATTTGAAATTTTCAAATTTCAAAAATAATAGGCTAATGGCAATCTTCAAACAACAGGTGAAAAAAAATATCAGCAACCTCTCAAGTATAGGGTAGCCCAGGCCCGTAATTGCCGGGGGGGCTTGGGGGGGCAATGCCCCCCAGGCTCAAAGTAAGAGATACATATTGTAGACTGAGCTAAAACGTTTACTTCAATTCTTCCCTTTATAAAATCACCCAACAACAATTATTTTAAGTAGCCCTCCCCTTTTAAATTTAGATATTGAGCATACTAAACTGTCGGACATATTGGCATTTCTAAAAACTAGCCAAACTTCAAGCTCTTCAAATCTGTTGGGGAAAGTCAAAAAACTGGTGAAAATGATTCTGTTAGCACCATCAATTAATGCTTGCAGCGAGCGTTCATTTTCAGCAATGAAGCGTTTAAAAACTTGTTTAAGAACATCTATGTCTCATGACAGATTGTGCAATTTATTGCTGTTGCATGTACACAAAGAGGTAGGCTAGTTTCTAGCTTGAATGTAAACAATATATCAAGGGACTTCATCAATGCAAACTCTGCCAGGCAAGCTACATTTGGTTTTCCAAATGAGTAATCCCAGACCCAAGACTTTCTATATTTAATTTGTTTTGATTCTCATATGTCACTTTGTACAATTATCTTGCTTGTAATTTTGTAGTTGTTATGTAGGCTACTGGTAGCCTAAATGCGGTAGGCTAGCTCCACACAAAGTGAAAATTGCATGACTTTTAACACTTTTTTATTAGTTCTAAAAAAATGTCTGGAAAGACGACGGACAAACCGCGGTCTGAGGACAATGGCTAATGTTTCGATCTTATGGATTTCCTCAGCGCAGTGAAATGAGAGTAGAAAGTTGCCTTGGATTGCTTCAAAGTTTTGGATGAGATGATGGTTTGCAAGAATGATTAATAAGTCAAATAAAAATCAATTTCAGTTTTAATTTCGGACTTCAGCGAAACGTAATTTTTTGGCCAATCAGAAGGTGTGATTTTTTTTGAGATAAGTTGTGCTAAGAAATGGTTTGAGTTTGGTAAAAAGTAGCAAATTGAAAATAGGCAACAACTTGTAATCTAAAAGCTGGTTCTTAATCTGCAACGTTTAGCGTCTCACTGCTAGAGGATAAAAAACTAGTAGCCTAGGCCTAGGAGTCTGAACTCTTAATATGCAGGCTAGGCCTAGGCTATGCTTCAGTGAGTTATGGATTGTGTTGGTTTTCAATATGTAAGTTTTTTATATGTTTCAAGAAGTTTCAACTTGCAATCGAATGTAGGAAAGTAGTTTCAACAGTTTTCAAGAAGAACAGTGTGCTCCAACTATAGAAACTCTCGTTATGGGCTTCGGTTTCAAGGTTGATTTCAATCAGTTTTGTACAGTATTCTACTTGAAACGCTTGATTTCGTCAGACCGGTCTTACTCTCTTTTGCCCCAATGTGTCAAGTTGGCTTATGCAATCGCAATAAACTGCTACGAAGAATATAGACGCCGTTCTCTTTTCATCCCCACCACTACCGCGCTCGGGATGTCGTTGCACAACTGCAGCTGTATATGAGTGGCCCATTTTTAAATAGTGTCGCTACAGTATAATGGCAACTCTTACTAATTTACTACAACAGGCCAACGCTTGAGTAAGCCTAGTTGAAAGCAATAGTTAGCAGTAGGCTACGGTATGTCGGTAGCCTAATAATTAGCCTACAAGTTGCTAACAAGTGCAATTTGTTTTTTTCCAACCCCATTGATCAAGAACTGTATCAGCAACAACCTCACTGGGCGCTCAGCAAACTCTCCCCGCCAGTGCCCCGTTTCTGCTAATGACATCGCTTCCCAGCTAGTGCAGAACGGGGTCTACAAGACGAAGGACCGTAAGGCACCCGCGTAGTCACCAAGGAAGTATCTGCCCTGGTAACACCACAAGAAAAAACAATCTCTGAAAATTTCACTCCAGAAGAATTTGCCACCGCCCTCCGCCTAGTGAAACCATTCAAGTCTCCAGGGCCGGATAAGATCTGCCCTACGCTTGTGCTGGCCCTGCCCTCAAGTCCTGGTTACGTAGATTTCTCTGTTCCTGCCCGCACCACCTCAAAATTTCAGAGAAGAGCTTTAGCAGTTGCGATCGCTAAGCCTCACAAGCCACCAAAGGACGCAAGGAGTTGTCGTCCGATATCCTGCTTTTGTGTTGCTTTCAAAATCCTCACCTACGTCAACCCGCTCCTTTCAAAAAAGTAAGCTGGGTTCTGGCGCGGAAAATCCACTGTAGCCTACATCAGGTCACACTCGACCCAAGATATCGAGAGGACAGCTTTGAGGCAAAAAAGAAGGCCGGTGCTGTCTTTCTATAATATGTCACAGCTGCTTATGACACCATATGGCACCGCGGCCTTACTTGCAAGCTACTTCGCCTGCTTCCAGACCGACATATGATCCATTTGATTAGGGAACGTTCAAATATTACGTAACGCTTTTTTTCCAAATTGTTGACCCCCCCCTCCCCCATGTAACGCCAACGTAACGCTTTTTTCAATCCCCCCCTCCCCCATGTAACGCTTTTTCACTACGAATTCAGCACAAAAAACTACCATTCCGTTATCGAAAGCGTTACGTAACGTTTTGCTTGAACCCCCTCCCCCCCGATGTGACGCTAACGTAACGCTTTGCATAAACCTGTACCGACTGCTGTCTTATATTCGTCACCAGCCATTATTCTGCAGTGCAGTCCAACGTTCTCACAATTCTTAATTCAATTGCTTAGCCTACCGTACTCAACTGTTTCAAGTTTTAATTAATTAGCATTGCGTCTGGCAGCACTCGCCAAGGGTGACTGATTTCGCCTATAAAACATACTGGTGTGGTAATTTTCTTCCCTTTTCGATCTACGCTCTCGCCACGGGAAGTCAGTGACGTCTCTGAATCCGCTCTGATCGCTGCAACGATTGCCGCAATAAAGATGAATTCTCAAATCTAGTGTTGCGTTTCAAGTCCTCCAACCCAGCAACGTCTACCCCTCAACACAGAAGCTTTACTTCAAACTCAGCAGTCAATCCCCCCCTCCCCCATGTAACGCTTTTTCACTACGAATTCAGCACAAAAAACTACCATTCCGTTATCGAAAGCGTTACGTAACGTTTTGCTTGAACCCCCTCCCCCCCGATGTGACGCTAACGTAACGCTTTGCATAAACCCCCCCCTCCCCCTCGAAGGCGTTACGTAATATTTGAACGTTCCCTTATGGAACTTGTCAGTAATTTAAGCTTCATCCTCACCACAGGCAACTCATAGAGAAGCAGACTGAGACAGCTGAAAAATGGTGTCGCACAGGGATCGGTCTTGGCTCCACTTCTTTTCAACATCCACACCCACGCCCTGTCAACCACGGTCTCCGCAAAATACGCATATGCGGACGACCTGGTAATTCTCCACTCCATAGAGTCATGGGATAACCTAGAAAAACACCTTGAGCCAGCTAGGACATAAAAACCCCAACCATCTCTAGAAATGGTAACTAAAACTCAGGGAAACCAAAACTGTGGCACAGAGGCGTAGCAAGCGCCCTCCGACCGGTGGGAGCCCCGCAAGGAATGAGGACCACTAAAATGTGTTGGTTGGTGCCGAATGACCTTAAACACTATGCTGCAACTGCGAATTCAAATTAAAGAACTTTTCATCACCAACAACAAGCTAAGCCAAATCAATTCTGCTGTTTGCGCTACCGGTACAAAGCTCTTTCAGTCGTGATCTGCCTTCTACTCGCTGTGATAAAACCTAACAACAACACGGTGAAAGAGGGAGTAGTAGGCCTACTGTAATTTTGCTTTACTCGTTAAAACAAAGAACAAGGCTCGAAAGAAGCGCTTTGCGTAATTATGGAATACATGTAGGCTACACACTGTCACTGTAGAGTGCAGACCTATGTATTATTAGGCAGACCTATGTATTATTAGGTTATTAAACTGGGGGGCGCGCCAACCTTGGGGGGAGTGTGAGGCTCACAAGGGGGGCGCAAAACATTGAAAAACTCTGCATGAATTATGACTAGACATGTCTTCACAACTACGCTGGACAGTCGATTGTTGAAGATGAAACTTTGTGTTAACAGTGGCACAGTATTTGTAGAGCGTGTTGTTGTCACATCTCGCATTTTTCGTGATGTTTTAGAAGTTGCTAAATGTTTGCGCGACACCTTAACTCTCGTAACACAACGGCTTACTGACACAGCAGCCTCGAGCTTCAGTTGTTCGCTGATACAGTGCGGTTCACTTTGTTTTTACACAACACACGTAATTTAGAAAGTTTGAAATGATTCAATTTTGAAAGTATGGAAATGCAATTCATTGAATTTTAGTCATTTCTACACGGAAATATGTCTATTGTTTACCAATTTGAAAAATAGCTTGAAATTAATAAGAGCGATCTACCGTTAAGCAGGGATGTAGCCATGGAGAGGGGACTAGAGAGGCAATCGCCTCACCCCCAGAATTTCATCTTGCCACCCAAAACAATCATGTTTCAAAACTATTACAACGTTTTAAAACCATTACAATTAAGTTAGATGACGTTTGCCCCCTTAAACTTTTATTTCTAGCTTCATCACTGCTATTAAGTGTAATAGTCCTCTTCACATTCTCAGCTATCTTGAAACAGTTGAGGATCGCGTCTATTGCAGGAAACAAGACGAAGATATTTAAGTATGGGATATAATCAACAAAGAAATCAGGGGTCGTGGGGGCTGACGTTGTCAACGTGATATCATATCATAGGATTGAAAATAAATGCAATAAAATGAGCAATACAGCTTCAAACTAGGTCGCTTCTACGTCAATTCAGATATCTTACAACTTTGAACCAACAAAAAATGATAGAAATGGGTAGAAAATTCTATTTGGTGTTCAGTTTTATAACATCCATAGTAAGTCTTTCCATGAAAGATCGTTTCCTTGTTCCTCTTATCATGATGTTACATCTTTCCTATCTTCTTCTTTCTGGGTCGACTTCTTCCCTTTTTCTTGGAATCGATGATCTGCTGGGATCGACGCTTCAAGTCAGCTCGCGTGGGAGCGGAAGTGTCGTCATCACCACTCTCGTCGTCGTCTGCGGATAGCGAACGATGACTGAACTATTCTTCTCAGTAGGCAAATAGACAGTTGTGGAATATATAATTAACCATGAACGATTTCAAGAATCAAAGAACGTCACAGGTTACACCACTGAAACAGCACATTTTATGGCGATAAAAACTACTTTAAGACAGTGCCGTAGGATGATACGCACTTGTGCCACAAGCGTGGAGGAAAGTTATTTTTTTGGGGTGCGAAAAAATTCTCGCCCTAATATAATTAAATGCGCCCAAATATTTTTTGCGACAAAGCATAAACCACCTGATTAAAATTTCTATACTGCTACGAATAGTCTGGTATAGATTTGATTATTTGAGCAAAAAATCAAAAATAAGTTCAATCTTAATAAAAATTTTGAAACATGCTGAAAGTTTTTGCCCAAATTTTTATCAAATTTTGCTAAAATTTTCGAGTAATTGAATAGTTTGGGGGTGCAGTTGCACTTTATTTGACATTTGCACAATCATTATTTAAGCAAAAAGTCAAAAATAAGTTCAATCTTGATACAGTTTAGTAACGTTAGTTTTGCGATATGGTTATTGCCTTAGTGTTAGTACACTGCACCGAATCACGTGCGCTTGATAACGTCGTGCCTCCCTGTGGCTGAGAGTAGTTTGTAATTATTGCAGCAGGACTTGGTAACCACACAGTGTTTGTCACTTGTACACATAGCTCTACTCGTTAAGACCTCTTTTCAATTATTTTATGTTTATGGGTTTCTGTAGCTATTCTGCAGTAGCCTACCTACAAGCGCAGCAAATCTTAATGAAGTTTTTGAAACATTTTGAAAGTTCTTGCCCGAATTTTTTTCAAATTTTCCCATATTTTCGACTAAATAAAAAGTTTGGAGGTGCGGTGGCTCCTACTGGGATAACAAATAGCTACAAACTAAATACGGTGGCTAGCACCGATGAATTTTTTTCGACATAAAAAAGTGCGAACGGTTGTTTTATTATAATTATAGGATGAAAAGCACTGCTTTGAGACAGTGATTCGACGCAAAAAATCCATGCAATGTGAATACATACGATCTAATATTTCGACTCCTATTCGTCTGTAGACGTTGAATCAACTTAAAAAAGAGAAATATTGATAACTGGAATACTTGTAAGTTTTCTGAATTTGTGTGATGTTACTACTTTACAAAACAAGAAATTTTACTATTATTGCGTGTAAAACAACACTCAATGTTTCCCAAATGTTTTGGGAAATTTCATTTCCATAAACTCTAAATTTCATTGGGTGAAATTTAGAGAGTGTCGAGAGTTGTTATGTGGTAGAAGATTTCCGTTGAAAATGAGAGGAAGAATTTATACTAGTTGTGTGAGATCTGCAATGCTGTACGGAAGTGAGACATGGTGCTTACGGGAAAACGAATTGGCGATTTTAAGAAGAACTGAGAGAGCGATGCTGAGAGCAATGTGTGGTGTAAAGCTGATGGACAAAAGGAATACCGAAAAACTTCTGAGCTTGCTTGGGTTGAATGAGAGTGTTGATAAGTTGGCGAAAGCGAATGGAGTGAGGTGGTATGGGCATGTTTTGAGAAGGGATGAAGATGATGTTTTGAGAAGAGCGCTGGAGTTGCGAGTGGAGGGTCGTAGAAAACAAGGAAGACCAAAGAAAACGTGGAAAAAGCAAGTTGAGGAAGAAAGTAGCAAGGTGGGCTTGACAAGAAAGGACGCGCTAGACAGATCGATGTGGAGGCAGGGTGTGAAGACGATTGGGGCACTTGGAGGTGAATCCGGCCACCCTCGGTAACGGGGACATCACCGGATTAAAACTGGACTATTACTACTACACCAAACCTCTTTTGTATCAATGATTTTCTCATGAGTTGATTCTCACAATGTGTCCAAAATATCGTAGTTTTCTGAAGTTGATGTTATAAACTCATAAGAAAATGTAATAAACACCGTTTTTAAGTTGGTATCTTGTTGATCTCTTCATTTGGTTAATATGTTTCTGTGTTGTGCGATTTTACTGCTGAACAGGCAGTTTTTTTTTTATCTGCGTTAGCATCCTTGATAAAGTCAGTCGTTCTGACTGACGAAAAGTTGGAACTAAAGCTGGTTATCACTCTCAACATCTTGAGATCTCGCGGTGAAAGGACTTTTTGATCCACATCAAAACGCCCTGGTAGTTTCAGGAAAACTTTTCGGTTTAGACAAGCATGATCATAATAACCGATTAACAGCGAAAAAAAAGCCAGCTGACTATGTTCACCTGATCATGAAGGAAAGAATTGTTTTTGTTGAAATCGCAACAAATTGCTTCGACGACATGATAGTGACAACAATGGGAATAGGGAACTCACCTTCATACGCGTCGTGCTTCTGGGCGGCGGGAAGCGGAATTCTCACGTTATAGGAAGGAAGCTTGTTTTCGATGCTCGAGTGAAACTGAAAAATCAAAAGGGTAAGTTGGTTCTAAAAAAAGCTGGGCTGCTTTTCTGCATGTTTGAACTTTTTTTCTTTTTTATGGCTGTTCTGTTGTAAGTAAGAAGGGATAGTAAGTGTTGTGGTTTTGCCTCATACAACCAGAGTCATACAACTTAGGTCACATGTGCACTTGTGCAGCTACCACTCTATTCAAACCGAGAAGTAAATAATCTTATTGCAACCACTAACCCAGTTCATAATAAGCCCATACAGAACACTAAAAACGCTGATTAAATGGGTTGTTCTTTTTAAACATTTCGGCACCATAGTTGCAGCATTGTGACGCAAGACAGAGTCTAAAGTAGACTCTGAACTCTGTCTTCCGTCACCATGGTGCAAATTACGAACGTGCGAGTTCTACATCATTTTAAAATTATGAATTGCTGTCAATTCGCAATTCATGTGGATATTACACATGTGACACTTGACCCAGCCTTGAATAACGATGTGTTTCCTTTTCGATCTTTCCAGGCAGGGCCGTTAAATCGATAATTTGGGACCGTCCGACACCAATGAAATCATCGAGCCACAAATCAAGACACTTCAGGAAAACGCACTACACCAAAGAATATGCGGTGGTCTCTTCAAGTTCCCTGGAAAGGTTACAGGCCCCTAAAATTATCCCGGGCCCGGGTCCAAAGTTCTCCATGGGCTTCCTTGCCAACGCTGCTGCCTCCAGGGTATCGTCAGCACGTAGTAACGGATTGGCAAGCGTGGAGGATAGTTGCTTTTGTGTGTGTGTTTTCTGTTATGGGGCTTTGTGGCAGGTAATTTACTACCTTCTCTGTGAACTTGTGGGATATATTGAGTTGTTAAGAAAAGTAAATTTATTATCCTCTCTTTAAACCTATCTTCTTCACATTTCAATATGATTCTGGGCGGCGGGATCATTTAGCGCAAAGCTGAGTTGGCCTACTCACCAATGAACAGCGAACATTGCGTTTCACTCACCATACCAATGTACTCTCTACGATAGCCATAAGAACTTTTTAGCAAGAATTCATTGCTATAGATACGTGTTTCGTCTATGAGGCTGGGCTCATCAACATCGCACCATTAGTTCATGCCTCAGAACTCTCGATCGCTGCTTTGCCAGTTAATTGAATTTTACTTTCATGTAGTTATTTGTATTTCTATTGGATAACTTCAGTTCTTAATTTGGGGCCCACAAAATACAGTTCCAAGGCTGACGTACCTCCTCATCCTCCATCTGCCGGAGAATGTCCAGTAGCTCCTTGCCGTCTAAGTCCTCTAGCAGCTTAAGAAGTTTCTCCTCGGAGACTGACAAAAGGTCCAAGACATACTCATCCGATGATGGAGAAAGATGAGCCGTAGGAACATGGCTCTTCATCTGCGACAAGTGTTAGCACTAAGTTGATAAAAATTAATCAAACACAAGTGATCAACAACGAATGCAAACCGATGAAAGAATTAAACGACATGTTATCAAAATATATGACCTAATGTTAGCAACAGAATTATAATAAGAAAACTAATGTACCATCTTCAAGTGCTGCAACTTGTCGGCGAGATGCTCCACTCCAGCTTTAACGCTCACCAGAACATGGCTGGCTCGCTCCAGTTTGTCTGAAGCTTCATCTCTTCGCTCCTCTTGCTCTTTGAGGTGTACCTCGAACTCTTCTAGCATCCTCTGGCCGCTATGATAATTAAATAAGTGTTAAGAACCATTTCGCGCTACATCGTTGTTGCTTAACGGGAATGACGTATGATAACATCACTGAATAGATCTTCTATCAAAGACATCCCACGATAGACAAAAGGTAACGTTGACCCGGAAACTAGAGCAAAGTTTGAGGCAGTGCTTATGTGCAATTCTTGTTCAGAAACTCTGTACTCTGTAGCCCACTAAATAAAAAACCGAAAATAGCAAAATAAAAAGCCTTGTCACGAAACTTTGGATGAGTGAAAAGTGTGTAACCCTGGAAAGACCAGGATTTTATCCTGCTAAAAGGATAAAGCTGGTCAATTGACCGGCAATATTCGACCCTAAGAGTTTTTTTTAAATACACTGCAATTGGCTCAAAAGAATTTTTCGTTCAAATGAAACAAAATTTTAATTTCAAAAAATCTTTAACATGAAACTAAAGTTGGTCATGTTAAAATTAAAGCAAACAGTTGCAACAAAAAGATGAAAGCTGTAGCATATTAAAAATTAGACGAGCCACCAACAAAAAAGACCGATTTCTCAAACGGGTGGTTCGCTCAAGTCAACAGTAACTTAGTTTTGCTTCAAGCAGCCCCACTAAGCTTATAAACAACAAAAGCGTTCCTATACTTCCTAACTTCGATTACAAAAAGACTAATAAGTTTTACTGATGAAGAAAAACATACGATATCTCATGTAAGAAAGCCATAATAAACAAGGAGCAAAACAATAAAAAAATCAGATACCAAGCTCCATACGTGAGGTTGACATTCAACCTCACATATCAACCGTGTGTGAAGTTCCATGCAGTGCAGTTCCCATGTGTGAAGTTCCCTATAGGGCTATCCAAACTACGGCTCGCGGTCCAGTTTTTACTGGCCCGCGATAAATTTTGAAAATATAATTAAATATTTTCCGTACAAGAAGCTTGAGCTCAACTCTGTTGCAATTCTCAGTTTCAACAATAGATAGAGCCAGCCATGGAACAATGCTCCGCAACTGTTGCCGCTACTATACAAAATTAAGAATGAAAAACAATTGCTTTTCAATAATTTTTTTAAACGATCAAATGAAAATGATTTATTGTATTTTACACCTATCTATACATCTGCATTTTTAAACATTCATCAAAACTATGCGCATTTATTTATACTCTCTACCTACACTATAAGGTGGAAAATATAATGGCATAAAAATTGTCGGGCAGTCTTATAATTTGAGCCAACCATTAAAATTATGCTCTTGGAGAGGCGTCATCTTGTGGTAAAGAAGCTCCGATGTATTGACGATTGATTTGATTTTTGCAATTAAAATTTGTCGGGCATTAATTGCTTATACTTCACTTTTTTATACATGACAAAGCAAAAAAACATTATTTGCTTTTCAGTGTGTATTTGTATATAATAGGTACCCGGATATAAGACCTGTGTTAATAATTCAATAGATAATATCCTAAGACTAGGGAAGGGACTTAGAAAGGTTTTTGGCAAAAAGTGATGCTCTAATAATGCTAAAGATATGAACCATGATATGACAATTCCCACAAGCTCAAATTTATGCCTCTGGACCGTCATTTACCCCCTTGAACATGACCATTAGGGTGGCCAGAAAAAAAATCAAATTTTTTCTTTTTGTTTGTTCACCCTCTCATTTGAGGAGGATTCATGAAAAAATGACATTGTGAAAATTTGAAGTCAATCCGACAAGAGGAAGTGCTCTCCCACCGACTTCTAAATTCACTTTCTTTGGCATAATTCGTCAAAATTCCTTGAATATGTGACGTGATTCTTTTTGACTTATCTACTTTGCAGTTGCAGCATTTTTGTGTTAACCATTGTTTTACTCGGAATTTATTATGATACAATAAGTGTTTCCACATGCAGAAAAGCATGAATAATACACAAAATAGATCACATTAACATGCGTTTGGTATAAAATTAAATGCACTAAACTTTAGCGAAAACCGCATAAAAGTACGTTCACCAATCACGATCGCAACGCTTCAGGTGACAACATATTGTCCAGAAAATGCAAAAGCAATGTTCGTAAAGAGTCAAGCCGTTGACTTTATTTAGTGATGCTGTTGGCATGTTGTGTTTTACTTGCACTTGTTGGAAGCAGCTTTCTGTGGTGCTCGACCACCCGATAAGAGGAGCTGGCGCTGTAGTTCATTTTTTGTAAGGACTTCATTGAAGTCAGTAGCTAATTTGACTGCCCGCTCCGTACAATCATTGACGACTTTGAGATCATGCACAACTTTGCATGCTTTGTAATCTTCACGATCGCGCCATGTGTCGACAGAAGCAGGTAGAAATTCTTTTGACAAATGAAGTGACTCGAAAAGGTTAAGTGAACGCTGTGTTACAAATTGTGCCAAAGATAGACGTTCAAACTTGACAATTTTGTTTGGGGCAACACGACGAAGCAGAACATCTTCGGGAAATGGGTCTTTCTTAAGAGCATTAACGATTGCCTTCTTTTCATCATCTGTGATATTATCACTGAATAAAGGCAGTAAAACTTTTTAAAATGTCCAAAATTTTCAAGTCCAATGTCCAAGGGGGTAAACGATATTTTTAGGGCTAAAGATAAGATTTTGTTTTTTTTCCTGTGTCTCCATATTTTGAGGGGTTAGAGCAAAATTTTTGATCTAAGTCCCCCTCTAAGACTATCATACACTTAAAAAAACATGTAATAGCGGTAACTGCATAAAAATAGACTAAGTCAAGCATGTTTACACAATTAGTGCACACTGCTGTTGCCAGTTTTTACTGAACATTTGCAGGTAAACTGACGATTAAGACCGCCCGCTCTTGCATTAAATCAACCATTAAATAATCAAGTATTGTTGTGTCGCACTTGATACCTTGACAATTTGGCCTCCCCAGAGTACTTCATCTCTTCGTATTCCTGCTGCAACTTCGACTGTTCCTCTTGCAGTCTCTGGAGTTGCTTCAGGTTATCCTTCTTCAAATCTTCCAGGTGATTTTGAGTGTCACCTTGCGATTTAAACCTAGCGACGACCTCCTGCAACAACATCGACCACGTCGTTGGCTGTCATCGTTAATTTCGATAACTTTCCTTATGTGCAAAAATGTTTCCACAACTTAGCAATGAAATTACCGAAAAAAAATCTCTTTTGCAGTTCTCATGACTTCAATCCTTTTCACCATTTTGCAAAAGTTTCTTGTGAAAGCTGTGACAGTGTCCAAGTAATATTGAGCGGATTGACTCACCTGGGTCCCGGAAACTCCCGTTGCCTCCTTAATACGGAGGAAAGCCTCCTCGTAACTGGTGATTTTCTTCTCCTGTTCTTCCTCAGTAAGAAGAGGCTTACTTCCTTCCTGGCCCATCTCCTGCTCCTGGAGTTGAGCTCGCTGAAGCTGCAAAAATGTTTACGAACAGCAAATGTAAAAGTCTGGCATGACCCTCATACCCAACCTTCTATCAATGTTGATACCAGAGTTGGATCAATTACGTAGTTTTCAGCTCAATTACTTTACAATACCATCCAAATGTAATTAATTGCACGTTTCAACTACACAAATTAAATGTTTCAATATTTATGTTCATCGATAAATTTTTACGGTTAGGTTTTATCAAAGACAAGTAGAATTGCATTTGATTAAGATTAAGTTGCAATGTAGACGTCCTTTTTGTACTCTAACTAACGGCTTAACAAAAGTATGTACGGATATCAATGTTTTGATATTTTGTCCAAATCACAAAGATAAACTATAACAACCTATGGACAAGAAAAACACAACAAACGAATCGTTAACAGACATGAAACGTCATAATAGATCTACGTGGGTAAAATGAATCGTCTCGAGCAAAAGTTTAAAAGAAATTGATGAGCTCACCCTACGCTCCACTCTTTCAGCGTGAGCCTTCTTTTCCTCAGCTTGCGCCTTCAATTCGGCGAGAGCTGTTTCTCTTTCCTTTCTTTCCCTGAGAAAAAGAAAAACAGGTTCATTCACCTTCTCCCACAAGACGTTAAAAAACACTCTGCAGCAACACTACAACCAACCAACCGATTAGCTATGAAAATGATTATCCTCGGACTGCAAAGGCCGCTTCTCACTGGCAGTTTGGCATGCCTTCAGACTTCGAAGCTATCAACCACTGGCAACCACTTTGTTGCTGCATGTTAATTATTCCATCTTAGCTAATGCTGAAAGGGGAGAGAACCTTAAAAAACGTTTTCTCAAGCGTACACTCTAATAGTTCCCCCATCGTTGCTTCATTCTCTAGTTTCTTCGCTCGTAGAGCTGGTGAGTCGCGAGTCAAACACAGCAGGAGCAGAATAAAAAAAACGAATATTTGATTTCTTCTTGTTTTACGTCTCAATTCCCGGAGTCAAGGTAGGACGGGGTCTGGCAAGGCGCATACTCTGTCTCCACTCATCACGATCTAGGGGCTAGTGTTGCTCATCTGCCACCGCTTCCTGTCATCATTTAATGTGTAAGCTCACGTCTTCCTGGGACGTCCACGTCGTCCAGGCTTCTTTGTACAGGGAACTGGCACATCTCGTCAATGATTTATCCATTTGTTGCTCTTGTCAACATGTCCAAACCAGTGGAGACGGTTAAAGCGAAGGACATCTTCGATCTTTGGCAAGCCCAGCCTAGCAAGTAGTGTATCTGAGCTGGTGTACTGGATCACTTGTGGTCTCATGTTGCAGATCCATCGCATCATTGCGTGGTCATTCCGTTGGATTCTACCAAGTACACCTTTTGTCACAGCCCAATATTTGCTCGCAAACAACATCACACTCCTACACAGCTGTTATAGACTCTGCTTTTTCTGAGAAGGGGGATATCTTTGTCGGTGAGTATGGGCAGTAGTTGTTTGAATTTAGTCCAGACTGTTTTTAGTGGTGGAACTGATATCGGTACCTCTACCTGCACTGAGCATGTCACCTAATTAGTAAAAGAATGCATCTACCACTTCTAACTTATCATCTGTTTGGATAGCGGTGATGGTTCTACCCTCTATGGGCCGAGCTTCTCCTGTACATCTTTTACACTTAATGTTTGGATCGGGTTTCAGTCCTCCACTTAGGCCACTGCACTTTTTGTGAACCCAGAGGAGGCAAAAGTTGCACTGAATGGAATTTGTACCCATGCTGGCCCTACACACAGCACAAGGGTAACGCCCTGAGTCTTTTAGTCGATGCAACTTCTTGGCTATGTTGACCTTTAGGCCTTTGGCTTCCAAGCTGTCCTTCCATATCTTCAACCTTTCTACCAGCTCGTCTAGGCATTCAGAGATGATAATCAGGTCATCAGCATAGACGAGTTCCCAAGGACAACCCGTGCGGAAGTTACATGACAAGTCTGAGGACATACCCCTGATGCAAACCGACTTTAACTTCGAAGTCGTCACCGTGACTGTCTTCTATATGTACCTTGCATTTAGTTCACGCATACACACTCTGAATGAGTCCAACAATCCACTCATTTACTCTCAGCTTCCTCATGGACCATCAAAGAACCTCCCCTGGGATCCGGTCAAAAGCCTTCTCTAGGTCGATAAAGGCAAAGTGGAGTTTCTTGTCTGTACCAAGACATTTCTCCTGCAGTTGTCGAGCAATGAAGGTAGCGTCGGTAGTGCCTCGTCTTGGCATGAAACCAAACTGCATCTCGTCAATGGATACTGTGTATCTAATGTTGTCAGCAACCCTCTCAATCACTTTCGTTACTTGGTCTAATAGCTTCAAACCTCTACCTTTTTGTAGGGCATCTCCTTTACCTTTAACAGGTGATAATGATGCTCTCCTCCCAAACTTCTGGTACTGCACCCTCTCTGATGATATCATTGGCTAGATCCGTGATGTTGGATGCCAGCGTCGCCAGATGCTTTGAGCATTTCAGCTATGATGCCAGATGGGCCAGCTGCCTTTCCAGTTTTCATATTTTTGAGTGCCTTAATGATCTTTTCCTTAGTGATGTATATGGGTGGACCTTGGACAGAAGGTTCCGAGGATAAGTTGTTACGGTTTCAAGAGAATTCTTCATTAAGCAGCTTTTCGTAATATCGCGTCCAAGCTAACTTCTTACTCTTGTCAACCGAGAGGTTACCGTCATCACCCCTAATGCATTTATCACCTGTGATATGTTCATTTTCTTTTTTCATGTGTTTAGCTAAGCAAAAACTTGGTTACTTTTAAAGTCTAAATCGTTTAATTTTTCCTTAAATGCTGATTTATTTGCTCGATATACGATTTGTTTTGCTATACTTTTGGCTTCAATGTAGTCTTGTTTCCTGCCTCCCTTTTCCCACTGCCTGAAACATCACTTTTTCTCTACAACCGCTATGTTGACGTCAGCATTCCACCACCAGGTTTGTCTTTACCATTGTCGCTTCTGTAAGTAGCCGCGTACTCTGCTTGAGGTAATTTTGATTCCCTTCGTCAGTTTGCACAAGCGTTCCTCCATGGTTTCGGGATGTGCATTGTCCAGCTCTTCCAGGAAGACGTGATGAAATTTCTGATAAACCTTGTTCTTCAATTTTCAAGTTCTCAACCTGGGCTTAAATTTGTGCGTCGTTGAGTGAGGAGTGACGATTGATAAGTCACATCAGAAGGTGATGCTGGAGGGCATATTCCTCACCGGGGATCGCTTTATGTCCTTCACTCGTTTTAGGTCTTTTCTCCTCACAAGAATGTAGTCAACCTGTGTTTTAGCTCCACCAGACTTATCAGATGACTCTTCCTGAACCACAAATTTCCTGATTCCGCTCGTTATACTCTGTTTCCTGCTTCAACGCTCGGTGTGGCTGGATGTAGAAACGTCAATTGCCAACTACTAGCCGATTTATGTAGTTGCATTGTGATGCTTTAAAGTTAGTTTAGAAGGGTTCTTACCTTCCAATTCCTAGAAACCATTCATGTTAGTATTAGGACCTCAGCTACCGAACAGCAATAGGCCTACAATACATGGCATGGCGAAATGCCATGATCTTATTGACGCTGCCAACGAAAGAGTTAACACGAATTATGATGCTACGTTCAAACCTGTAGACAATGTCTTCATGACGAGCCAACTCTTGCTTCGCATCATCTCTGGCAATCTGAGCGTCCATGTGCATGGATTGGACCTCTAGTAGCTCCTGTCTGGTCTTCAGTATGTCAGCTTCTTGTTGATCCAGCTGGTTGTGAAAGGAGAGGCTCTCCTGGAGGAATATTTAATGTTGTTTGGAGTTAATCGATGTGAATCATCATTCAGCACCATGTGTTAGATAAGAAAAAAAGCAACTGATGTAGAACCATGAATTATTAAATTTCATATAAATGAATCAAAAAAATAGTGTGATGGGTACAAGTAGGCCTACTGATGATATGCGGTGCCGCACACACACCAAACAGCAACGATAGACTATGTTTGATAAAGTTTTTACTATTCGTCATTGGCGATAAGCATCAATTACTTCATTTACTGAATCACGTTTTTCAAGTGGCACGTGTTCGTATTAAAAAAAACTCTTGCGAACACCAAACGAAACTCAGAAAACAATTTTAAGTTCTTTTTCTTGTAGTTATGTAGTAGCACAATAAACTCAGATACAGTTCATTGACTGTTTGTTATATTTTTCAGCATGATACTTGGATCTGTTTAGCTGTTGCCTTTGTTCAGCAACATGACAGTTATAAGAGATTTCTTTAAGTCATTGGGGCTGGTTGTAAGGTGTGGTAGGTCGGAGGTAACGACCAACTTTTCTCTGATCCGGAGGACAAAAAGTGAATTGTTATCTTAAAAACCTTGTGGGGTGATGGAGGTCGGTGAATTGGTGGAGTTGTAAAACGTCCTATGTTGTCTATTCTCTTATTAAGAACTTTTTGCACATATACGACCTTCAGCTCAACCTATCTAAGTTGTCCAACTAAAACGGTTCACAGCCAACAATGCTGATGCAGTGAAGCGTAAATTGTAACCAGACTGAAATTAAGAGTAGACAGAATAATTGCACTTGAACCAGAAAACATGTATACTTATTTGATATCATTATGGGGTATCATTATGACACAGAAAAACGGCGTTGGCAAAATGGATATCACCTAAGTAAAGACTGCTAGTGTTCATGGAACACTAGTTAAAATCACTTAAGTAAATAAAAATTCAACTCACATAGCTGCTGAACGTTTGTTTCTACCCTCTATTCCGCTGACCTGTTGCAATCAGTGCACAATCTTTCTGCATATCTACAAAGCACAATCTTCCTGATACATCCACAAGCACTGTCTGGGGGTCGTGTCGATATTAACCAACTGTATTACTAATTGCAATTTCCATTTATAACGGTGATCCACCGTTCTGTTGCTGTTAATCGCTTGTTGGTTGATTGTCATACTGTTAATATGACGTATCACATTCTGTCCTTGATTAATCTGCATCATCTGAAACAAAAACGCCTTATACAACTCAACTATTACAACAACCCGTGAACAACCTCATCACACACTAAGGTAGACTACGTCACACCGATGTATCTTGATGGCGGATTACCATGCTGCCGCGCAATTACAATGCAGCTTGTTTGGAAATATTAATTGAAAGTAATTGAGCAAAACAATGATGTATCAACGGAACAGACAACCAACATCAGCCGGCGCAATGGCCTAGTAGTTTGAGTGCTCGCCTCTGCGTCGGTAGATGTGGTTCTTCTGCATCGGGCTAACCAAAGACCTTTTAAAAATGGTACTAAAGTTCATTTCTGCTGGACACTCAGCAGTGGAGTGGGTTCGCAACCGCTGAGCATTCTGCTCTCGGTGTAAGGGATAAGCCAGCTATCCCACAGTCTGAGCGAATTGCACTCGGACAAGGAAGACTCCTTCACAAAACCCTGCAGTTAATTGCAATTTAACAGCTGTCAACGTTAGAGTCTGGGAAGGAGCCCAAATAGCTCAAACAACCAATAGCGACCAGCTATCTTTCCACTGACAATGAATAATTTTGACCACACAAATGCAAACGATAAATGCTTTATTTGGTTGTCACATTTTAGGCTACATTTTTAATACAAAATCAAAAACTAAAATGCAATCTTTCCACTATCTTACTGTAGATAAGTGAAATTGATGCATATCTTAGTCGTATAATTATATGGAATCAAAACATCAATTTTACATTTCAACTTATAGGCCTACAAACCATATTTAGTCTCTCATATTTACTTTTTGTAAATGAGCTTTAATCTTTTGGTAGACCTTGCTGATGTGTTCAGCTTCTTGACACTTCAGTCTCGCCTTATCCAACCTGTTTTCCAGCTGTCGTAAGTGCTGTAACAAAATTATTATGAACGTTTGAGGTGTATAAGCAAAGTGTTCACGAAATAAAACGCAACGGAATAATTAAAAAAAGTTGTGTTTTCTCCTTATCTGAACTGAAAGGGTATTTTGATAGCGTAGTTTTTTGAGTCGGTAGTTAATCCTGGTAGTTTCGGATAGCCTCTTTATAAGCTAAAATAACTGGATTTTTTAAACGGCTAATATTTCGAAATAGCTCAATTTTTCACAAATTTTAGCTGAACATGGTCAAAACATTCTGACGTGATTGATGCCATAGCAAGAGAATTTAGTTTCAGTCACTGCAAGTGGTGAATTGGACAGCCTGGGACTTGAACTATTCTGGCATGACTTTTCACCTGAGCAGCTTCACTTTCTCCTTTGTCCATTTCAACTGCAGCAGAGGCATCCTTCACCATTTGGTCACTCTGCGTCTTCAGCTCCTCTAACTTCTTGCGATACGACTCGGATGTTGCTCTGAGGGAATTCAGCCTTTTCTTGCTGTCGGAAACCTGACGCCACACAAATAGAGGAAACGAATTGTCGAAGTATAAAAACTACAAGAATAATAATTAATTGACATTGTTAAGATTAAGTAGGCTAAATATGGCTAGCAGCACAGGTTTCTAAAAATATATAGAAAAGTTTGTTCTACACACCTTGTGATCAACAATAGAGACAGCATTTTTCCCTGTCTTGTTACGAAACGCGGCGCGGGCAACATGTCTTCCTTGAAACGCTTCATCGATTACTCGATCGTCACCCTGCATGAAGTAAATAATTTCTTTGTATACTATTGAGATAATTTAGCTGGCAAAGTATGTAAAGTATTTTTCATGCTTGTTCTAGTACTGTATTGATAAAAAGTTTTTATATAGTTCCGTATCTATCGCAGATATGCTCTGAAGAAGTTTATCAACATTGATTGAGGGAATGCTTATCGTCGGACCGAGAAAGTTTCTTTGAGAACTAAATCCTGAAAGTTTCACACAACTGAAGAGTCTTTAAACCACTGACTCAGGCTCGGTCACAGACATTAACAGAGAGAAGTTTCTTCTTGTTGAAGTGTCATTGTCTGTAAATTGTTCCATCCACTAGGAGCGACCGAATAGAAAGCACTTTTTGAAATCAGTTGCTCAAGCGCACATCCCGAAAGCTGAACCAACGCTGCTTCATCGTACGATCTCTTTGTACACTTAACCAATTGAGCTACGGTACCAAGGAAACAGGTTTTAATACATCAGATTTAGTAGGTGGTGTTGAATCACACCTAATTCTGCAACAAACTGGCTTTCGACCCGGAAAGTCAACAACAGGACAATTCCTGTGTGTAACGCAACGTATTGAAGACGTTCCAGAAAGAGGTGATTACTGGCGTTGTATTTGTTTCAAGACCTATTTTCGACCTATCATGCAGTTGAACATCGTCTCCTGCTAAAGAAGATCTCGCAGATATCCAAAGATGCTGCAGTAACAAAAGTAATAGGAACGATACTTCACAATAGATGATTCCAAATTATCCTGAGTTCTAAAACAAGTCGCTGGCATCATCAACAGATTCAAGGAAGTGTTTTAGCACCGTTACTGTACATAATATATATATAAGTTACATAAACAATCAACCGATTGATCAACACACTAAGCGGTTTAAATATGCCTATGATCTTTGCATAATATCACAAGAAAAAACCTTTGTTGCTGTAGAACAAAACCTCACAAAGTCCCTCAAGGACCTCACACAATCACCTCAAAGCCAATCTTTCAAAGACACTAGTATGTTCTTTTCACCTCAAAAACAGAGAAGCTGCAAGGACCCTCAAAATCTTATGGTAGGAACAGAGCTGGAACATTGCGCTAACCCCGTCTACCTTAGAGTGACACTGGACCATATTCTCAGCTACAAGAAGCACATTGAAAACCCAAACGCTTAGATTAGCATCAGAAACAATATCTTGAGAAAGCTTAACAACTCTGGGTGGGACACTAACCCACAAACCCACAGAATGGCTGAACTGGCTCTGTGCTACGCCACTGCAGAACATGCATGCCCTGTTTGGAACAGGTCTTGTCACTCAACGAAACTCAACTCTGCACTCAACCATTCCTGTCACCTTATAACTGGATGTCTGATGTCTACAAATACCATTAAACTTACCTGCTTGCTAATATTGCACCACCAGGCATTAGAAGAGATGTTAACAGTGAAGCTGAAAGGCTAAAGCAAACATGTGATGAAAAACGCTCTCGCTATGGACATTTGGACAAACTGCTACACAGACCCGGTTGAAATCAAGAAAAAGATTCCTAACACACGTTCAGCCACTCATCTCAACAAAAAATGACACAAGGTTTAAGCAATGGAAACAACAATTCGAAAATGACCCATCATACACGGATATGAAGGTTCCACCATCAGAGTCTCTTCCCCCAGGAGCAAATGTGCCCTTGGCAAAGTGGAAAACCTTGAATCGACTCCGAATGGGTGTTGGCCGTATTTGGGACCTTTCAATATACGGTACAACTCCGTTGCACAAGAATGTGTCGATCTGTAGTGTATCAACCAAATTTAGATCGAAAATTCGATAGAAGATGGTGCATTTGAAGAGCCTTTAGCCATGGTAGGATAGCTTTTCATGGGGGTTTCTTTGCCTATCTTGCTTTTACTGAGGAGCTAGACCCAACACCTCAAAAGCGGTGTTCCTCACGTTGACCGTCAACACTCTTGATAACATACCATGACCGACCAACATAGCAATTGTCTATTGCCCATGCTGTCCAGTCAAAATCCTTACAAGCAATAGAAGAAACACTAACTGAAGATGTATCAGTACTGAACAATTATTTTAAACAATGGTACTTGCGTATGAACAACGCCAAAACAGCTACAACTTTTTCACCTTAACAACCACCTTGCAGAACTGAGACTAAACATTGAAACAGAAGGAGCAACACTGCCATATGAAAAACATCTGAAATATCTCAGAGTTACACTTGACAGTCTGAGCTAAACTTTTAAAAACTATCTTTAAAACATTGCAACAATAAACTAGCTGGAACAAGCTGGGGTTAGGGTGTGACAGCCGCCCCATGATTTTTGAAACTTGATTTCACAGAGCCTACCTTTTTTTGGTGCTGAGGTTTTACCTGTATAAGATTCCTGTAAAGTTTCAAAAAATTGGTCAAGGTTTAGAGGTGGACCATGGCCACTAAAGTTTTTGGGGGGTGCGTGATACATTTTTAGAGGTGTTTTTGCTATATCTCAGCTCGTAGACATGATAAAAGGTCATGCTATAGCTAAATCGATGCAGAATAAGCAAGTTTATACCAGACTTACTTAAGCCAAGACAAATAGAGTAGGCTATGGTTGCAGCCAATATCTGATATTGTGCAGCAAACCTTTCACACATAAAAGATCACCAACATCATCACTTTGATTACAGAAAAAATATACTGGTAAATGGTTATGCAAAAGTTGTTATGGAAATATCCTAAAATCAGTATTTTCCTAAATTGTGGTTGTTAAATAAGTTCAGGCATTGGAAAAATGACATTTCATGCCCATCTTACAAGCTTTACATATGCCCCAGTTTAACAAGCCAGTCACAAGCTACTTATCTAAAACCCAGTAAACAAACTTTGAATATAGACTCACCGCTAAAACATTTGATAATGTTTTGTGCAGATTTTTGTTTTCCTGTCGCATTTGTGCAATAGTGTCACGATTCTTTTTTATGGACCATTGTGAACTTTCATAGTAAGCTTTTCTGTCACCCTCTGAAAAACAAATTATATGATAGAGTAAAAACTACCAATCATCATAAAAAATTCTGTAGTCTATACCTCAAACATTTTGCAGAACTGCACAAAAAAAAACTGTTTAATATATCAGATAAATATTATTCAATACAGCTTAAAATATTGAACAGTTGTATATAATAACATACGGTACCTAAAAGTTGTATCTTTTTTGTTATTTCCAAAATTTGATCTTGTATTGGTGGTTTTCGCATTTCTGCTATACCTGGCATATTTTATTTCTATTAAGCTAAGATTATGAGAAAAAGGAGTTATGTCTTCAAACACTTGTTTTGGCCTGTGACAAAAATGTAATAAATGCAGCTTTCTCACATAAAAGTTAACATGTAAAAAATGAAATAACATTAACTTGTTTAAACAATTGATTGTTTGAGAGAATTTGCCTCATTAGCTCAGTGGTTAAGTGCCAGATTCAAGATCAAGAAATGTTGGTTCGGCTCTCTATGTATGCGCTTGAGCAATGCCTTTTAGGACTGCTCTTTATTTAGCAGCCCCTAGTGGCTGGAATAATTTTCCAGCAACAACATTTCATCAATCAGAAACTTTACTCTGCCAATCTCAACAAATGGCCCTGTGTCAAAAGCTTCTGTAGGTATGCGAAACTACCAGGAATAACCTATCAAGGCTTTGTCAGTCTGAGGATAACAATTCAAAACCAAACCAAATCAATATCATTCTTGGACCAAGAAACCTTCATTAAGAGCTTAATTCTGACAGCCTTAATCCTTTATCCTGAAAGCCTTAATCCATTAATCCTTAATCCTGACAAATCACTACTTTTTCAGGTGGGGTACACGGGTAGCTTCTGTTTTTTTCACAAAAACCTGAATTCACAAAGTATTAGTAGGCTACACCAATATTATTCTTCTAAATAAAGTATTATTCGATCAAATTAGTTGTTCTGCAAGAAGTGGTATGCTTGGCAGTACAGAACATCCAAGTAGTACGACATCGTAAAAAGGTTGGGAACCTCTACTCTACAAGCATAAAAACTGCCAGGACTAATCTTTCAAAGAAGCTTTAATCCAAAGATAAAGATTCCCATGATTAATCAATTTAGGCCTAAATGTTGGAACAAAAGATTTGGTTAGTCTTTGCATTTAGTCTACTGATGCCTTAGAAGGCTTTCAAAAGTTTAATATTCTAGTCAAAAGTAATATAGACATAGTGATGTCTGGTGAAATTATTATTTCATACACACTTACAACTGTTCTCTTTTTCTATAAAAAAAAACCCAGCTATACTCTGTTTGCTGTTTGTCCTTTATTTCAGCAGATGGCTAACGAATTTGAATCAGGCTTTAGTACTGTATGTTGTTGACATGCATGTGTGCGAAGATGAGTGATAAGGTCTATCTGTGCGGTGAAGTTTTTCCTGCAGGATGGATATAGGAAGGATAGTTGGCGAGAGTTCTTGTTCGAGGCTTGGGCTCAGGGTTGATCTCTAAGAGGTCAAAACTGGGTTTTGACTACTAAGCAGTTTAAACCTGGTTTTAACCGGTCAAAACTAGGTTTAAACCGGTCAAAACCCTGTAATGACTTGCTTGATCGTGTTCGCCAGAAAATCACTGAAAATGTGAGGGAGAAGGAAAAGATGAAATTGACTGGTGAATGAAGCATTTGAATATACTGGAGAGACTTGTTAATTCCAATTGAGGTGTTCTAACTTATATAAAGTAGATAGGCATAGATAGGCTTCAAAGAACAAATCATTAACTATCCTGTCTTTAATTTTTAAAGCATCTTAGAATATGCATTTGCATTGTTTTATTTTAACTGGATAAAATTTGATGGCAAATGTTTTTCATAAAAAAAATTGTTGGAATAAATTCTTGTACTTCAGTTGGCTGTGCAAATTGTTCATCGTTCTACCAAGCATTTTTTGGTTCATCAGAAACTTATTTTTAGAATTTGAATTTTCTCAATAATTAAAATAACCAACTGATTGAAATATCAAAAACAAACAGAGAAGTTGAATATTTTTTGTTCCAAATCCAGCATTTAGGTTATGTTGATCAAAACAAAATATAGTTGAACGTCATTACTAATAACATGGAGGGTAATACTTTTAATTCAATTGAAAAACAACTTGATTCACACACTAAAGGGGTTTTGACCAGCAATACCGGTAGGTGGTCAAAACTGCCCGGTTTAAACTGATCAACCCTGCTTGGGCTTTGTGCTGTTTCCAAACGTATGCTGTTTCTCTACTGATTCTGCACCTTCAAAAATAAGACTACACCATGTTAGTCATTTCTTTCTCAATTTATGGTCACACTGAAAGTCACTCAGCCATTTTTTATATGACAGAACAATACTGTATAACTTTTTTTAAATTGTAATTATTTTTGTAATACTGTACCATACTGAAAATGTTTTTGCTTGTACTATTTATTGACTTGAACTGTTATAATATTGGTTGCACTGAAATTTAAACACCCTTGCTGCAAGACTTTATTGATTTCAAAAGTTTTCTTTTTTCTATATTATTTTTAAGCAGCCGAAATAAAGTTTATATTTGAATAAAACCACAGGATTTCACTTTAGTATCGCAGCAGCATATGACTTTTCTTTCTTTCATTTGTACTAAACTCAGCCTATCCTGTTTTAATGTAGGCCTAATTTGTCGATGCTTGACATTTGTCACAGTTAGAATTAGAACAGGGAAGCAGCTGACTCAATGACCAGGGATGCCAGCGACAAACTTCCAATAAACTTAGATCGTGTGTTCAAAAAAACCCAGACGAGGCAAAGAAAACCCAGGTCCAGAAAAGCGGTTAAAAGTAGGCTACTTGCGTGTGCTTTTAGCATCACTTTATATCATTACACAGAAGCCTCAGAAAGCTGCAAATAGTAACACGTATAAAAAATTGGGCTATACAAATATGCATGCTTATGTTGGTACCGTAGTCATTATGGAATATAACTATATACATAAACAAATGGGGCTTCTGTTCCAACAGGGTGATTGTTCGTCCACCAAGGTGTACAGCTGATATGTTCCTATGATTTTCAGCATTGCTTGGATCTATTTCTCTTAATTTTCCGTGCATGATATAATCTTCTCTGATGAACAGACTCAAAATATTTCTATATTCTGTAGGCTAGAAACCATAAAATACAACTTGTGCAGATGAAAATGCTCACAATGGAATTCCAGGTTGACACTATTTACCTTTTAAGAACATATTGCAAAAAACAAGCATATGCTTTGTTCCACGATGAATAAGTGCATCATAAATCCGTTATGCACCATCAATCTTGTCTGTCTCACATTGAGACTGAAAATACAAAACCAGTGCTTCCCACTGCTCTAATATGCTGCTGATGACCTGTTCTCGAGAAAGCAATCATGTTTGTGCTAGTTTTGGAATTTTATGTTGAGCTGTATCAGCAACTTTTTGAATCAAAGAAAAGTTACAAATCGAAAAACCTAGATTTACCCAAATATAAAAAAAACAACTTAAAACCCAGATGTGGTAGAAAAAAAACAGATCTAGGTGGAAAAACCTAGCGCTGGCATCCTTGTATGGTACTATTTTATTCGTGTGTATAATTGTACCGTACTATTCTCGCAACAGACAAAATAGAAGTTTTCTCTGTATCTCCATAATAGGCTATGCCCAAACAAAGATGCAAAACTTTCCACACAAATATATTTTTAAGATTGCTAGGCAACAAGGTCTTTCAACAATTGCTCTTTAGCGCCAAAATGGCCAGAAGTAAACTATTTTTGCAATTTTTACTTTTTGATGAATTTGTAGCATTCAATGAATGAAAAATAGCAGTGCCAGTAGCCTACCATTGTTTTAATTTTTACAAGAATTTCAAATCAATTTGTAGGGTTTAGGCTACCTGAATCTGTCTTTTGGTTATTAAAAGGATGATTTAGTCTGTTTCGGGCAGTGGTTCCCAACCTTTTTGACCTTGCGGCACCTTATCAAAGAGATAAATAGTTTGCGCACCCTGACAAATCTGGATCAATTTGATGAGGTTTCTGTATTTCTAACAACTGCATGAAATAACACAGAATCAGTTCTACAGTAGGCTATAGCGCGCATAAATAAATGTATTTATTCAAAAGTCAGTGAAATTTGGGTTTGACTTCTTTACAAAGTCCCTTATTATCTGGAGGCACATTTGATAAAGCCACCCAGGCATGGGGTTAGTTGAAAAATCAATCGTATGTTTGTTTATTCTAAATATTCATTAAAAGCTGAATTGACTCAATACTTATTTTTGGTTGTATGATAGAGGACACCATAAATGGTATTTTAAGCCGCTTCAAGTTTAATTGTTTTAAATTTCACTTAAAAAAAAAACTTTCCGACTAGCCCCACAGCTTAAAGCAGCACCTTTTCAGAAAAAAATAATTTCTTATCGATTTTTGCACGGACATAACGGACCCGGGGGTCTGTTTTCCCTCCCGCTTTCCTCTAACAGCAAACATCTACAAAAGGTCATCAGAAGGTAGGCTAGCCTATACTACCTCATTCATTACACTGGTCAACAAAAATTTTTTTTTTCTTGCATGGAGTTTTTCAATGGATTTAGGGTAACTTTGGGGTGCTGAATCCGAATCTGACCTCAGGTTTATCCTATCACGTCAGGTTTGTGAGATATGACAACAGCAAATTGCTACTTTTGCCAAAAGTGGAAGATTTGGCGTTGCGTTTACCACCAACATATGCAGTGCTATAACGAAAGATTAGTGTTAGACAGGCCAAAACAGCTTAAATAAGGTTACTGAACAAGCATTGCCATAGGCCTGTTTAAATCTTTGTGGTTTCATGCAATACATTGACGGGGTGGGGGTCAGTTATACTTTTAACCTCCCTTTTAGCATAATACTAGGCTACTGCATGGTTAATAATGTTGCTTAGAAAACAAATTGGTATCAAAATTATAGTTGGTGGGTGTATTTCAGCTACCGGTACTTATGTACTACATGGCCTGGATTTATGGATATAGCACAATGTGTAGGCTATATGCAATAAACGCAACGTCAAATCTTCCACTTTTGAAAAAAGTAACAATTTGCTGTTATCATATCTCACAAACCTGATGTGATAGGATAAATCTGAGGTCAGATTCGGATTCAGCACCCCAAAATTACCCTAAATCCATTGAAAAACTCCATGCAAGAAAAGTTGTGTTGACCAGTGTTATAGATCTGACCTGAACCTGACTGTTTTTTTATTTGTAGATATTCAATCTAACACGTTCACGAAATATCGCTAATTTAACAGAATGACAATTAATTTACAGAATGAAGTACGAGGCAAAACGGAAACTTAGAATAAAAATCGTTTTTTTTTTTTATAAATAAACGAAGAAAAAAACATCAAGTTTCATACTCTGGGCAGTTGTATAAAAGGCGCAACAGGTCCACTATATCTGACTTGTTTGCTCAAATAGAGCAGTTTAAAGTTAGCATGCCTGTTATGCCCAGGCCTTCCCTTAATACGCCGAGTGGTTAGCGCGTTGGGCTCGCAGTCGAGAGCCTGCATGTTCGACTCCAGCCACCCGCACTTGCTGTTGTTTCTCTGGGCAAGAAACTTTACGATAATTGCCTCTACCCAGTGATCGATTTCGAGTAGGCTAATGGGTAGTAACTTACCAAATTTAAGTTATAAATAGAGTAGGCCTAGACAACCGTAAACAGACATTGCAGTCGGCTGCAGCGTGGGTTAGGTGTACGTCGGAAGGCGTAGACCGATGCATAGCGCTCAAGTCCGCTTTCCCGCAATGCAGGATAAAGATAATAATAAAAACAACAACAACAAACCACTATTTCTGTTCAAAAAATAAATTGAGGAACTGCAGAGGCCAGTGCATGACAGAAACAGGTGGGATTTTGAGGTCAGACAACAAACCACGCAAGGGGTCTACTACATCCTTTATAGGAAATTTGAAGAATTCAACAGCAACAAATATAACAACATTCATTCTCCACAGAAGATCACCTTTCATTTTACCAGGGATCGCGTGATTGCATCTGCTAGACTAAAAAGAAACCAGAGCTTTATGGAAAGATACCAAAAATATTCAAAGTGCAGCGGTGGGGTCAGTACGTATGAAGTAGAGTGGTCACGTGAAATTGTGGAAACGCTGCAACTAGTCGGCAAAATGTGCCTCATAAAGGTGCAAAAGAGCGAAGTAACCTAAGACCATTTAACAAACTGTACAAAGGTTTTAATTTTCCGGTGTTTCGCCATGACTAGACACAAAAATACAATATTCGAAAACAGAAATACGAAGAAGTTCTAGCTCTACGTAGCCTATTAGAGATAAAAAACGTATTTGACAATCAGTGGGTTTATGCAGCTATTAGAATGAGTCTTTCTACTGATAGACGAATAAAACCTAACAACCAGACAGCATTTAACGCAACAACATGAAAATAAACTAAAAATTACAAACGTTTTCGGCCATGCTCAATACTCATGTTAGCTCTTTTTAAGTAACCAAATGACTGATGTTCTTCATAAATTGAAATTACAAATCTGATCTACACACACAAAAACCGAAACGCATAAGAATAAAACGGCAAAGCAGAGGAGAGGGAAAATCACATGACGTACTCCTTCCTTTCTGTGTTCAAATGTCGTGCACAAATTCACTTGTTCGCACGACACGGACTGTACACTAGGGTATCCCACTTTTAGGCGACTTTTCAAGAAAATTAGGTTCGGGTCAAATTCTGAATGGATTTTCGTCACTGATTTCAAAAATGACATTATTTTTCATTATGACGTCATCTTGATGTGCCAGCTAGCGGATTTTTGCTATTTTGGCCTTATCACGAATATGGCAAGAGCTAGAGACTTGTGCCAAAATGACCAGAAGGGACGACTTCCTATTTGTTGTCAATACAATATGAAACGCTAACTGCAACAGAAAAGAAGTTATTTTGAAAAAACATGTTTTTGCTCATTTTGGACAAAAATATGAGAAACACGGCAATTTTGCTACTGTGACGCTTTTATTTCGGTTGTTAAGTTGCTGTGCTGCGCCACATTGTTTAACAATTAAGTACAGTGGTAGTTAGTCTAGCATATTGTATTTGCAATTGATTATATACCTCAGCATTGATTTTTACATGCATATTGCAATTACTAATAGCTACTAGCTAACTTTAAACCTTTGATCATTTCGTTCAAAGATCTATCAAACAAAACCACCATTCAACAACACAACACAGTTTAATGGGATTATTTATCGCACCATACTGTGCAAAGCAGCACAAATGCGCAAGTCTGTTTTGGCCAAATCATCTTGGTCATCTCGAATCAAGCCGTTCACAACCCGTTTCAGTCTGCCAATAAAGCACTCTGTTCCTCGATTGTTGTTGTTGATCATACGTAAAAACACTGATGGAGATGAAAAACATGCAATGCGTGGAGCCATCTTACCTTCTTCGGAGAAAAAAATCACTTAAGTTGTCACGCTTCAAAAGCGTCTGCTCGATATCAACGTTTCTTGGAAAACTTTTCTGTCTTGCCGCATCAGCAGCAAAAGGCGGAGCTTCAGCGTGGAGAACTTAAAGCAACGTTTTTAGGGCTCAACCATTGGGATGCATGCTTAACGAAATGTTTCAGAACAGCGTTGAATACTGGTTCATCCACAGATTTATGTGCAAGTAATAAATCTCTTGTAAGCAGTACCAATTGAGGGACCTTCAGCAGCGGAAGGTTTAAGATGGATGACTAAAAATGCTGGCGAATAAACACAAACAATAAAAGAAACCATACGTTGAAGTTTACGGATATCTTGAGGCCCAACACAATACCCAAAAATGAGCAATCTTAAGTAACCACTCGCTGTTGTTATTCAACGCGCAGTTAAGTAACCACTCATTATTCAACGCCCTTTCTTGACGATAAAAAGTAGGGGTTTCAAATTTCCTAGAACATTCATCACTAAATGAACTGCCATAGCAAGAAGACACATATGATCGCTCCGAAAAGATGAATCTTAGCTTTTAAATGATTTGCGGCTATAGCTGTGAGGAAACTTTACAATATTGTCGAATTTTCAGATGTTGGGGCTTAAGTTTTGATATTTTCTTAATTATTTTCATCAAACCACCATCTTCGTATGCATTAGAGCCTTTCACTTTGCCTTCCAAAAAGCTTTTTGTGTGTGTAAAATAAATCTCATTTACATGGAAGAGACATTCAAGAGTGTGTACCACTACTACTACCACCGTACTTAATTGCTAAACAAGGTGGAGCAACATAACAATCGAAATAAAAGCATCACTGTAGCAAAATTGCCGTGTTTCTCATTTTTTTTGTCCAAAAATGAGCAAAAACATATTTTTTTAAAATAACTCCTTTTCTGTTGCAGTTACCGTTTCATATTGTATTGACAACAAACAGGAAATCGTCCCTTCCGGTCATTTTGGCACAAGTTCCAAGTCTCTAGCTCTTACCATATTCGTGATAAGGCCAAAATAGCAAAAATCCGCTAGCTGGCACATCAAGATGACGTCACAATGAAAAAATACTGTCATTTTTGAAATCAGTGACGAAAATCCATTCAGAATTTAACCCGAACCTAATTTTCCTGAAAAGTCGCCTAAAAGTGGGACACCCTACTGTACACTGTAGTGTACAGTGCACAATACATACATTGGTATGTCCACGTGACATTTGGCCACAAGAGATTTAACTGCTTTCAACAGACAAAGCGCCATTAAAAATCATGTAGGCTACTCGATTGTCAAACTTGTTAAAAACAACAAACCACCCCTGGAGTCATTTAGAATTGTACGTAAATGCTTCACCGAATGCTCATAAAATCTTGCAATCCTCGCCTCAAGAAGCAGCTGTTTGCCGCAAGCGCCACCTATCTTCTTAATGTCTTCACGTAATTTTGCGTCATTGATTTGTGTTTTATTCCGAGGCAATTAAGCGTCGTGTGATTTTCCCTCTCCTCTGATTTGCCGTTTTATTCTTAGGCGTTTATTTTTTCGATTTTGTGTATGTAGATCAGATCAGTAATTTCAATTTATGAAGTACACCAGTCAGTTGGTTACTTGAAAAGGGCTAACATGAGTATGGCCGAAAACGTTTGTAATTTTTAGTTTATTTTTACGTTATTGTGTTAAATGCCGTCTGATTGTTACGTTTTATTTGTCTATGGTTAAAAAAAATCACCTCTCTACCAAAATTGTATTTCGACTAAGGTTCTTACTAGTGAAAAATCACAAAAAAAAAATACAAAAAAAATCTTGAGAACCTCGGATAAACCACAGTAATTTCAGCACCAATCAATATTGAAGATCTGACCAGTAAGTAAAGGTTGAGAGGTATGCAACGATGGCACTTTTAATGGGTCGGTGACATGAACACAGTGATCCCCGACAATAGTACCAAGATATATGCTCTATCTAGCACGGTAAAAATGACAGTACTTATAAGAATACGTTTTCACATTGAACAAAAAACAGTGAAGAATAGCCAAATTACTAAAACACACTGCGAACGTATAAAGGTAAAGACGTAACAGCATGCGTAATGAAGCAATGATACCAGACACCGGGTGAAGTGCAAGTGACGTCATAAAAGTGAGCGATCACTTCTTCGCAGAGGAGTGGTTCCAAAGGGAGTTTTTGATGGTGATGGCGTCTATGCTGACGGCTAGCGTCTTTGATGCGACCCGACTGAAAGCGCGCCGACCAGAGTTGTATTTGAATAAACTCTCGATCATCCACGGCTTGACAATGGAAGGCCCTGCAAATAAGTGATGCCGATATTCAGGACTTTTACATTAGATACAGTAGTATCTTGAATAGAATTACGCACAAACAAGTTAAAACCAGGCAGGCGGTGAACTGTTGAATTAGATTAACGTCTCTTGCACTGCTTTTCCTAACCTCAACATGGGTTTGACAAAGTTAGGTTGCACACGTCTGTGATGAAACTAAGCCAAGCACATTGGAATAACCCTTTGGACGTTTTTTAGGTTTGAAAACATTCCGCAAATCTGTTTTACATTGATAACAGAATACCTCATTTCTACTTTTATTTGCCCTTATCGACTTTCTATAACGAAGTTGAGCTTCACTCACTATGCTGGAGCCAGAATATTTCTATTGTGTAGCATTCATCATGTTGCCTGTTAAATTATCTAATAGTGAGTAATACAGTATGTTTAATTGGAGATGACCAAGGTTGAGAAAGCCAATGATGGAAGCCATGTTGAAACAGCAGAGTCTCCTACAAGTCAGCAGTCGTGAACTCAGCAAGTGATAACTGAGCTAGCAACATTTCAGCAAGTGACTGAAATTGGCAAATGAAACTTGGCATGTCACTAGTCAGCAAATTCAGTATAGCAAGCGATGACCAAGCAAGTCCGAAGCAAGTATTGGACAATGGACAGTAGCTGAAATATACTTGCTGAGTTATCGCATGCCGAGTGATCGGTCGATCGAAACAAAAAGGGTAAATAACAATTCCTGTTAACCACCTCCCTCACCACACCCCCAACTCACCGCTCCCATATATCTTGTGAAGTTTCTCTTCTCGCACGTGGTAAGAATATAAACCGCGGAACTGACACTGCTGATCCCGAAACAAAACCATGAAGTGATGATCTTCGCTACCGTCTAATGCCTGAGCACAGGAAATGATGACGTCAATTACACACTTTACTTGTGACTGTGTTCAAAGATTCGTGACTTTAGGGTCCTGCCCCTGACTTGTACAATAACAGAACGCTTGTTAAACATGAGAGATACTTACAATTAAAGACATTTAATTAAATTCAACGATCGCAAGTGGAATACCAACAAGTTGAAAAAGGCTAAAAATCACCTGGGATGCTTTACTTCGCTTTTCGTCATTGACTCTCCCAGAAAGGCAACAATGGTTGAGAGCGTTCGAAATTAGAATCCGATTTGATTTCGCACTCAGCTGCTTATATAATTTCGGGCCTATCAATTAAAAAAAATGTTTCGACAAATCTGTTGATGTGCAATTGTGCATTGTGTATTTTTAAGGTGAAAAAGCACTAATATGCTTACAACCAGGGCTGTGGAGGCGGAGTGAGTTTGGCGTCAGAGTCGTTAAAAGAAAGCTGACTCCAGCTTGATACAAAACGATGAACAATCAAATTTTTGTATGTAATTTTAAACTATGGACAGATAAAACCAAGCAACCACACGGCATTTAACATCATGCATTAAAATGAACGTAAACTACGAACGTTTTCGGCCATACACATGTTAGCCCTTTTCAAGTATATAACGAAAATAACTGATTTTATATCTACATTGAAAATAAATAACTGATCTACACAGTAGTGTAGTAGTAGTCCAGTTTTAATTCGGTGATGTCCCCGTTACCAAGGGTGGCCGGATTCACCTCCAAGTGCCACACCCTGCCTCACATCGATCTGTCTAACGCGTCCTCTCTGGTCAAGCCCACCTTGCTGTTTTCCTCTTCAACTTGCCTTTTCCACGTTTTCTTGGGTCTTCCTTGTTTTCTACGACCCTCCACTTGCAACTCCAGCGCTCTTCTCAAAACATCATCATCATCACTTCTCAAAACATGCCCAGGCCATACCACCTTACTCTATTCGCTTTCGCCAATTTATCAATATGCTCATTGCTCATTCAACCCAAGCAAGTTCATAAGTTCTTCAATATTTCTTTTGTCCATCAGCTTCACACCACACATTGCTCTTATCATCGCTCTCTCAGTTCTTCTTAAAATCGCCAATTCGTTTTCCTGTAAGCAACTTGTCTCACTTCCGTATAGCATTGCAGATCTCACACAACTAGTATAAATTCTTCCTCTCATTTTCAACGGAAATCTTCTACCACATAACAACTCTCAACACTCTCTGAATTTCATCCAACTAAACCTTACTCTTGCAGTCACTGCCGCTTCACAACCACCACTGGCATTCCATCTATCTCCTAGATAGCAAAAGGCATTCAATGATTCAACTTCGTCATTCAGCTTTTCAACAGGACCAACCATTCCTTCCTCAATCTTCCTGCATCTTTCACATTCAAAACCATCTCCGGATCTGCATGCCACTCTCTTCATCTTTGCACATCTTCCATGCACCCACTTCCTGCATTTTGTACACTTAACAAAATTTGCCATCACTCTTCTTCCACACACACCACATGGGTCAACTTTGCTCATTGTGATTTCCCCTTCCGTTCCACTTATTACGACCTTCGTCTTTTTGATATTAACACGCATACCTTTACATTGAAGCGATTCCTTCCACTTCTCAAATTTCTTTCTCAGATCTTCCATTGTGTCACTCAACAAAACAATGAATTGAAAAACGAAAAGCATAAAAATGAAACGGCAAAGCAGGGGTGAAAGGCACATCACATGGCGGTTAATTTTGCGAGGCAAAAAGCGCATCATATGACGAATCAAGAAAATACGCTTATCTGCTTAACGTCTTTTCTTAATTCGTCATATGATCACATCAATCACAATAGCAAAGATTAGAAGAGAGAGGACAGAACTCTGGTGTACACCAACCTTTACCGAAAACTTGTCTGAGAGGGCAGATCCAACGCGAACTCTCGTTCTTGCATTGTTGTAAAGACTCATTACTGTTTGCACTCTGGTGTTTATTTTTTCTCACCGCCCATTCCATCACTCTTCTTGGAACTCTAGCAAACGCCTTTTCCATATCCACGAAACACATGTACAAGTTATTTCCTTTGTCCTGATATTCCTCTTGAAACCTTCTCAAAATAAGAATAGCATCTGTCGTTCTCTTCCCAGACATAAATCCACACTGCATCTCGTCCAGCTTCACTAAAAATCTAATCTAACCTCCTTTCCACTACTTTCATTGCATGCTCTAACAGTTTTACCCCCCTGTACGACCCACAATTCATTCATCACCCTTTCTCTTGAAAGTGGATATCACCACGCTCGTCTTCCATTCATTTGGCATTCCTTTTCCATCTATCACACGTTGACTGATCTCCTGCATTGCTTTCAATCCTGTTTCTTCACTTACGCGCATCATTTCCACAGTGACTTCAGATAGTCCAGGAACCTTCTCCGATTTCATTTTCTTCATTGCTTGCGTCACCTCCTCTCGAGTTACTCTCAAATTATTGCACCTGCTACCACATCAGCTTCCACATTTTGATTCAAATCGTTTTCCTCGTTCATTATCACCTCCATATGTTCTTTCCAAATTCTTTCACGTTCTTTCCCACTGAAACCAAGTCTTCTATTTTTTCCTTTACATCGTCTACCCTCCACGTCTTTCCCATCCCGCTTCAGAATCTTCGTAAACTTGTATACTTCGTTAAGCTTGCTTTTTTTACTTTGGTCAATTCTTGTTCAGCTTCTTTCTTCATAGCTGGCGCAACTATTTTCTTTGTCCGATTTTTCGATTACTTGTGCTTGAGCTTAGTTTTTTCAGATCTATTTCTGCACCAATCCTTGTATGCAACTTTTTTCTCACCAACCACTTCCCTCACCTCTTCATTTCACCACCATGTATCTCTATGATCCATCCTGCCTTTCGTTTTCCCACACACTTCATCACAAGCTTGCAGAGCTCCATTCTTAAAGGATCCCCATACATCAGTCACATCGTTGTGAACACAACTTCCAACTCTAACCTTTCTCTCGTGTCGGGCTGTCGGCATTTTCCAACTTTTCTTCTGATCAACCTTTTTTATTTACAGTTTTCTTCAGACTTTTCTAGTCCAAGCCGATAACCACCAATCTATGCTGAAGTTCGCATGGTATTACTTTCACATCTTTGATCAGTTTTCTGTTTTTCATGCATACCAACCCAAACTCAATTTCAGTTTTATTACCAGTTACCACCTTCACTAAAAGCCACCTTTCTTCCTTCCTCTTTCTTAAACCAGGTATTTGCAACACACAGGTATTTTTCGTCGCATAACTCAAGCAGTCGCCTTTCGTCAAAACTCTATTACTTATGTGTAACACCACAACTTTAAAGCACTCCGTTTCATAAACTACTAATTACTCGTTTTGAATAATAATCCAAGAATCAAAAAATCTGACAACACTGAAGCCGAAGTCGGTCGTTTATAAATCGAGGAGTCGAAGTCCTGTAGTTTTCGCCCGACTCGACAGCCCTGCTTACATCGCTATTTGTTCTATAAGTCGAAGTTTCTTGGCTTTGTGACAGCTATTAAACCCTCTTCCAGCTTTGCACTGTGAGAATGTTAAGATGAAGTAAAATTTGAAGCAAAAGCTCTACTGTACAGTAGATGTTCACATACAGCTCATTTGTCATCTATTTTATTGGCCACTGAAAATCAGCCATAACCACAGCCGTCGAAGTGAAGACAAGTTAGGGTGTTACATAACTACTTTACAACGTGCATCCACTCACCCGTGTACTCAGAACCCGCTCCACTGCTGCTTCCCGACTCTGCAGAGTCCGAGTCATTATCTTTGCTGAGATGATAATGTAGTGCCTAGAGTGGTGAGGGAAATGATGTCATGAATACGTACGTTTCAATGATACGTCATGTTTAACAATGATGTTATTACTACCAGAATTGCAAAGTGAATGCATTCTGAAACAGAAGTTGTAATAGTATTCACTCATGAAAGGTGGTTTCGCATATGAGATGGACCGCGAGTGTGATAAAAAAAATTGTCATATGAGGTTTCGTGGATACAAATTCTTGGTGTGGCACCCTTATACTGTTGTGGGTTTGTGATGTTAATGTCAGCCCAAGTTGTGTTGATTGTAGTTCAGTAGGTGAATGCTGTACAATTGTACATGGAAAGGCTTTTGCCCATTCTGTCTGCTAAGGAAAGGGCAGTATATTAAGTTTCATACTGACTTCGAAATAAGTAAACTTTTCCTTTTTTTTTAATGAAAATCTCGTGAAGTGGCATTTTATTTCCAAGTAAATTTGAAGTGCTAACCTTATTGTGTTGATTTCTGAAGGTGCTATTAATTATTAATTGATTTTCCCAAGGGCATGCACAACAAGCAAATATGTCTACTTTTCTCCAGATTGTATTAGAGCTGAAAGTCAAGCAGAAAAGCTGTGAATCACGATTATTAACAAGTCATGCCATTGCTGGTAGACGGGCATACCATTTTTTGAAATCTTTGGTTCAAAACAGTTAAGGTTTGTTCCAACAGTCTGCTGCATTCGAGGTGTAAAATCGTTAATCTGCCTATGGGAGCCACAAAATACTTTTCTCTTCTGAAGGGTGCTGTAAGCCTAAAAAGGTTGGGAACCACTGCTATGGTTGATACAAAACGTAGCTTGTCAGCAGATCCTCTGCCTGGTTGGCACAATGGAAGGAGGAAACAAAAAGCGGGTGACTAATCTTTGAAAAGTATAAACAAAGTAGAGTCAAACGCCTCCAGGAAACCCAACGGGCTCGGCCCTCGAAATAAGGGGTTGTTTAAGCTTTTATGCTTCAGCTCTTCTGGCTGAAACATAAAAACAACAGCTTCTCGATTGAACGGTGAAGCCCTGTTGTAGTATTCACGTATTTGGATATTGCTTTGTAAATGATTTGTAAAATATGATTTTTTTGAATATTTTGAATATTTTATTTTATACCTTTGTGTTACTATACTCGCAACAAAACAAACCAATCAATCAAGCTTTCTCATAACAGAACTATAAACATTGCGAAAATAAATTGGTGACAAGCGCTGTGTTTCCATGGTTGGCTCAATTATAGGCAATCTGGTAAATCTCATAATGGACACAAAACTTTATGCATTGTAAATAGGAAAAAAAGGAATATGACACAACAGATTTTGTTGCTCTAGAGTCTAGACTAGAGTCTTTGTGGATATCCGCATGTGATGTGACTCATCCACTGAATAACTTTGCCCACTCACTCAAATTTAGAGGATCTTTTTCTTTATCTTAGTCTTTTAATTTACTTGGATCTTTGTGAACTTGATGGCCAAGATTCGGTTCTTGCAATCACGAAAGTACTGACAGAATGGTTTCATTGAAGTTTACTTGAAACAGCATTTCAATTTCTTTGCTGGACACCAAAAGCGGAGTAGGGCTCAGAATAAAAAAAAAATTCGAGCACAGTTTCACGTTGAACCACCGGTCACAATTAATCGTATCTGATGCAATAGACTCTATAGATAGGTTTTATCAATTACAGACATTTTAAAACAACGCTTACAGTAGCTACTCGAGATCTGTGAAGTTGTATCGGGAACTGTGTAGCATTGCAACAGAGTTCAATATCGAAAAAAGAGGGTACAATTCTTGTGTGCATTGGGTTCCGTCCTCATATCGTGCTGTTAATGCTCTGTGAATAGTTTTCTAGCAAAATGTATGAACATTTTAAAATCCTCCCAGAAAAGAAGAATATTAGGGCAACAGATCGGGCCATGTTCAAAGGTCTCACATAAAAACGACCACCAAGGAACTCGTATAAGATCTAGCTCTTTTAAAAGATTGTCCAGGAGTTAGCGTTTTTTTCTCTCAGAAATTCTCCATACCGAGAATACAAACTCGGTAGTAGCAAAGTTAAATGGACAGTTAATTCTCTACCTTAAATAAAAAAGCTGTTTAAGAAGGAAATTACTTATTTTATGAAGTTGTTAACTTGAATTCTGGAAGAAAGAGAACTACATACTCCTTTAAAAGCATACCGTTAAACCAGTTTTAAGCTCAACGAAAACACTACGCTTCTTTTTACCGTAATCGGTTTATTCAAGTTCTGATCGATAACATTGGAAGCAGAATGGTGAACACAACAATTTGTGAAGAACATGAAAATGTTTGTGCCGTACCAGATATCAGAGTTATGGTTAATGATTTTAATGCGGGATTGAGTGAGCAAATAAAATTTGTAAAAACGGAGATAAAAGCAGAGTTGTGCTCAGTTTTTGGGGGTAGGTGACAACTGACAAACTGGCCCTTCTTAGATCCACTACTGGACGTGGGTGCACTTCAAGCGTCTTCACCCGGGTGTCAGACACTTCTGCTCAACCACGAGCCAATGGTGACTGGTGAGCGGGATCTTTCTCTCCCTGCGAGTGTCATGGTGACCACAAACGAAGACCAACTCATCAAACCCTGTGTTATCCTTCATCCACTAAACGAATCAGAAAGCTTGCGAGTCTTAAATGTTAAAGCCAAAAATTAGCTGCTGTTGTGAGGCCTCGCTGTAATCTAAAGAAACATTGATAACCTGGGGGTGATAAAAAGGTGGATACTCGGTCCCAGTGGCTGAAACGATAACAGCGGTGGAAAGTGGACGCAACGTAAAACGCTTTGAAAGACAAATCTAATCGTCAATCTTTCACTGATTGTTGTCTACTGTGCAACCATAATGTGTTGATTGTTGAACCTTTCACTTTATGACCAATATATCAATTGTGATAAGCACGTGATCATGTTTGATTCTTCTGTGGTTTTTTTTTTGATAAAATAAACAACTGATTGATTGACACTTACCGTTTTGCCTGATGACGATGACAGGTTCGATGATATTGGAACGGTCAGCCCAAGAGGGGTAGGGGAAGTATCTGCATGCAAACGTATGGTTGACTTAACCAACATAAAACAAACTTTCCACTGTAACATCGAAAGATAATTGAAAAATTAGTAAACCTGCATCCCTAGATCCAACTTACCAAACTGTCTAAGTGTATCCAAGTTGTCATTGTGCCGAGAGTTGGTACGAGATCTATGATGCTACAAAGTAAAAGGAGGTTAATCAACCAATTTTGATGATACAGGCCATGACTTAATCCTCGTGTCGAGGGTGTGGCCTGTCTATCTGCTGAGAACGAATTCTTCACTTTCACACCTCTCGGTTCATTGGGTTGGTAGAGTTCATGTTGGTGCGGTATAAGGGAAGTTGGAGGGAAGTTCTACAAAAGTGATCCTGATCGATGCAGCCATAATATACAGTACATTATATATAATTTTCATCAAAATTAAAGTAGGTAAATACAGTCTAATTAACAATTTGAAAGATATACTGTAGCACATTTTAAAATTTTAGTACATATCATCATCATTTTAAACTTTTAGTACAAACTTGCGTGAAGCTGCAACGCACATGCCTTGATTAGAAAAGCATATTCACAAAAACTGGACTAGAAACAACTTTTACAACAGAAACAACTATAAAACAACAACACAAGGCGCGTTTAAAAAAAATGCAACAAAATTTAGTAAATAAGGTTTGCATAAAATTTTGAATGTTAACTTTCAGGCGGGTTACTTGTCAAATTTATCAAACTGTGTTGCTGGCATGCTTATGAAAATTTCGACGTCATAGGTAAATATTGTGATAAACCTGATTTACTAAACTTCTCCCGGCGAAATTTCTTTCGGTCGCGTTAAATCCTGCGTTCTGATTGGTCAAAACACCCTGCTGCATCAACCTTCAGGTTACATATACGCCTACCGGCTTAGTCGGTTGTTGAACGAGCACCGCCTACCTCTACCAAAGGTGTAGTAAATTGGGTAGGTGTAGTTGCTGAAGGAAAGGCAGCCGACATAAAGAACCATTGGCTAAAGAAAAGGTTACCCGTGCGTAAGTGGATGTGGATTGATTTCTTTGCACTTGAAGTGGGAATAAAGCCAGAAGAAGAATCAGTTTTACGTGATGATACATATGATTATTTTTCAGTTTTTTAGTACGGCTATTCTTTGGTACGGTAACATGTAGATAGTAGAGTCTGTCAACATAGCTAGTAGAGCTATCTATCAGTGACATGTAAAATTATGTTAACATCTCTAGCGTGGCGGTGGTTTTCAGAGTTTTCAATGCCGTATTTATACTCTTAGAAATTACGTATGTCTTGATTTAGATACAATTTACAAGTACGTCTGTCTACCTAGTTACTTAGTCAGTAGTGTTGTCAATGCAGTTATAATTAAAAGTAATATTTACGATACTTGTAACCTATGAAGTCACACGTATATGTACTGATTGGTCGTAAACTTTTTAGCCACATCTAGGCTACTATACCGAAATATATGACAGAAAATTGCTTGACTGCTCAGGATCACTTTTAAGAATCCTCCCCACGCACTTCCGCTCTCTACTGCCGTTGTACCTTTCGTTTTTTAAACTTAAAATTTGGTTACGATATTACAGGCCTCGAAACTGAAGGCGGCCATCGCGGCCATGGCCGCGATTAACCTACAAAAATCGACATTTTGTCCGCCGGGTCTCGCCCTTCCGTCGGCCGCATTTGTCCGCCATGAAGTTCCGAGAAAATTTACGCAAGCGGCCTTGTGAATAAAGTACTTTGCCACTTATAATCACAAAGGATTAGAAAGCAGTCAAAGTATCCGATAAATCACAATACACCCTGTCTATGCTTGAATTGTTAACATTATTGAGTGACCAAGCAGCTGATGTCTGACCTCCGCAGGATGCAAGTGACATCACAATACATTTTATTGATGCGATATATTCAGTCTTCGAAATTAGCGTCGGCAAATGGCGCATTAGCGTCAGCAATAAAATGCCGAGGCTACACGGAGCGCTTGTAAGGTTAGGGTTAGACATTCCTCCTAGTCGTTATGGCACAGCCATAGATTTGTTCCTTAGTCAACACCCTGATGGATCTCTATGAAAAAGAAAGACGCCTGTGGATTGGTATCAAAGCCCGAAAGCCGCAAAACGTGGACGCTTCATTGCGAACAGCAAAGGCGTGATGACGCGACAACCTCGTGCTCCGATACAGCATCTCATGATTCCGATTCTGACAGCTAGTTCTTTATCAAACAGACTTTGTGTTGTTCGCAGTATCCCAATTGTGCCGAAATTATGTTAGTGTATACGTAAGTCGATGCAAACTTCTCGCAGGGAGCTATTAATTTGTTACCGGTACCTGGTTGAGCAATTGACATTATTTTATGATAATTCAACGTTGCTAGATGTCGAATTAATGCAAAACAAACGTAACTTTCTTATTGGGCATTGTTGTTACGCAATATAACCCGCCGAGAAAATTAAATCGATTTGTGCTGACTCGAACGTTGAATCAACCCAAAATTAACTTACTTTCCCCCCGTGAGTTATTTAACGTGAATTACTATAACAGCGTGCGACGTGCGTATCTTGTTGCTCGCTTTATCGCTACTTTTGGCATTATTACATCACAACAAATCAAACAGTGCGGTCGTGATAGACTACTCTAGTATATTTTTCGCTTCTGCCGAAGTAAAAATGTGCTAATTTCGAAGACTGTATGTTGATGCGTGTCGAAGTTCCGATGGCCGCCATGTGCTTGTGATTGGCCGCGGAACAGCTTGCTTCAGTCGGACACGTTTGGCCGCCGGAAAAAAAAAGTTGTTTCGAGGCCTGTATTACAAACATAAGCAGCTATACTTGTATTGGATTTGGCAGTTCTAAGAGTACCCTGTCGCTGTCTTATCAAATAGGGAATGATGTCCAAGGATGCCATGGTAAAGTTGCGACTAAACCCGTAACACGTTCGAACGAGTCAAATCATTCAGCGGCAAGAACGTACCAAATTACGTGATTAAACTGGGGTCGGCGTTACCGGAACAGTTTGAAAAGAATATCTTATGCCAGACTTCCAAAATAGGTCAACAGATGTTCAAGGTTCGAGGAGTCAAACCAGACATGCTGCAACAATGTGATTACAAGACATATCGGATAACTAAGATCAGCAAAAATTCAGACATTGTAAGGACAATCGAATGGACTCGAAATGTAGGCTACCGATACTGCATTCAATTTATTCTTATATGATCATACCATACTGAGTTGTGGATGTGCAGATGCAGTTTACATTTAATTAACTCACATCCGTAGCTTACAATCGTGTAACTACGAAACTATCCCGCTCTGATAACTGACCTGTTTATGAGATCCATTCATATTTTCTCCAATCACCCCTGCCTGCTGTTTGGTCGCCTCTTCGTTCTGTTTCCTTTTTTGATATTCTTTAAATATTTTTTCTCGCTTCTTCTTTTCCTCTTGTTTCTTTAACATGATCTTCTCCTGCTGCTCTCTGCAAGAAACAGCCAGAGATAAAGATACGATGAGCGCAATATCTAAAACCGCTTAATTCAATGAATCGTCGAAAACTAGATGGGTTTCGTAATAACGAAGACGTTGTTGGGTCATTAGACATGCAAAGGAAATTCTCACTGCGTTAGTGAATGAACCAACCTGGCCTCCGTCTTTTTTCTCTCTACTTCCGCTTCACGCTCCATCTGCTTTTGCCGTAGCTCTTCCTCTTTCCGAACTCTCCCCAATAGAAATTGCTCTTTCTTCTTAGCAAGTTCACTTGCGGGGCTCCTCTCATCCAGAATAGTAAATCCGAGAACTTAAGAGAACAATTAAGAAATCAGCTAGCACAACGAAAAAATTCGATTCCATTCCAGGTCAATTGCAAAAAATCATACTATTATTTAAATATACCGTTCAAAAACTGACTTGAGGTTGTATACTACAACAACAATGCAAGAAAAATCTTCTAAACTAAGCAAGCCGAAACCACAGTTTTCATGCAAAACTGTTAGAAGTTGGAAATCACTAAATTTTTACTCATCACAAAAAAGGAAATCAAAAACGACAAAAACGCTAGCTTTACCCATCGCCGCAAGAGCGGATTACCTTTCTTATTAGCGCCATCTTTGTCTTTGGCATGTTCTGAAAACACAATTAAATCATGTGTTAGTAGGTGAGCTAACAATGATGTGTTGAATATGTTAAGATGCTGGCGCTACAATCTAGTTTCTAAGACCTCTTTATCACATACCAAAACAACAATATGCAAAATGAAAAACTAAAAATGGGTTTTAAAATTTTTTCGACAAGAAGCAAAGACCAAGTATCTTCAGACAATCAGTGTTATACAGTGCTGCAGTCTGTGCTAGGTGCAAACCACACGAAAATGTCCATGCTACTTATGCCGTTGAGGCACTCATGTACTAGTATACAGACATCCTACCTGGGGACATTGCGGAAGATACCTTTGAGGGAGTGGAATGACAAGATGGGGGCTTGACCTGATGCAAGAAGGAGTCATAGGACTCGGTCATCTCATGTACTTCTGGCAGTCCACCTGACGATTCAATGGTTTGAGAAGTACAGTACAGTATGTCATTTGCAATGTATGTAGTCGCACAAATACGTGTTTGATCGGGAGTGATAAGGCTGAAGACGCAGTACCCGTAAATGTACCCGGTAATTTCACAGTGATATAAGCTATTATGACCATAAACTGTATGCCGCAAAACGAACTCTCTCGACCTGGCAATGTGTGATCTCTGACCGTTCCTCAACTTAAAAACTTCTCTAAATGGAACAAAATTTCGGTCACAAGAAAACATTATGAAAAAATCGACGTAGGAGCTAAGGGGCATTTCAGATGAGAAATTTAAGAGATGTTGAAGTGATAGA
The DNA here is from genome assembly GCF_918807975.1 of Aplidium turbinatum. NCBI lineage: Eukaryota > Metazoa > Chordata > Ascidiacea > Aplousobranchia > Polyclinidae > Aplidium > Aplidium turbinatum. The sequence continues at coordinate 25,091,879 of NC_137475.1, read as the reverse complement.
AGCGTTGGAAAAAGTGTGTGGACTTATGAAAGAACTATTTTGAAAATTAAACAAATTCGTGAAATTCAATGTGTTGCGTGTTTTATGCGAACTTTTGAGCCAAAACGTTAAAGAAATATAGCAAGGCTAGCAAACCTTGGTGATTTGTGAGAGCTTTTGAAGTAAATAATTTACGACACGACAGAGCTTTAGTTTCCTCTGGAGCAGATGAATCAACAGTCGCTTCATGGTGAACAACTTCAGGAACAGCAGTTGCGCCGGGAGCGGATGTCACATGACCAGGAGTTGCGTTCTTCAGAGTGGAGCTGTCATTGTAACTGCTTGAAGTCGATTCTGCAAAAGTACTCAATAATATTAATAAAACCTAGTCGTTCGTTAATTTTTGTTTCATATGCACACGGCGTTGTCGGTTGGAACATCACCTAGAGCAGCGTTTCTTAACCGGGGGTGCTAGCACCCCTTGGGGGTGCTGGAATAGACTGTAGGGGGTGCTAAATGCGTGCAGTATAATATCAAAAAATGCCATTTTACTTTTATGCATTTTTTCGTCTTTTTGCCAGTATCAGCAGTTGTCATATCAATGATTGCTGTTTCGAAGTAGCCTACATGATTTGCTGTTATTGTAGTCATCTCCCAGTCAAGTACTCAAATTGATCCTGAGTGGATTGTGCGAACTTAGGCTACCTGGTGGGTGCTTTGTTGTAGTAGTTGCTCACCTCTCGCTTCCAGAAACCACTATGGCAAAATACTTTACCATAAATCACTCATATCCAGAGTGGATACAGCAGCCCTTCTTGGCAGACATGAGTGATAATAATAGACTAAAGGAGGAGCTGATTGACATGCAGGTGAATCAGAGTTGTCGGACAAAATTTCGTCCTTCCGCTTGCTGATTTCTTGTGTGATCAGTTGACAGCATATCCTGCATTGGCACGAGCAGCATTGGAATTGATCGTGCCATTTCCGACTAACTACCTGTGTGAAAAGGCGTTCTCCACCATGCTCCAAATCAAAACAATTGGCCGGAGCCGCCTTCAACATGGGTTGCTCCACGGTATGAGAGTGGCTTTGACCACCACGAAGCCTCGGATAGAGAAATTGGTCACACATAAGCAACAACATAAATCACATTGATACATGTGTATAGTTACCCAGCTGGGTAACTTATACTTATGTATGCTTAAGTTTGTCCATGTTCTTTCACTATTCTTGGGTTTTCCTATTTCTTTTATCACCAATGACGACAGTAGTTTTGAAAAATAAACAAAATGATCAATTTGTACTTCGCTTTCCTTTCAATACTGCAGGCAAAAGTTTAATGGCGGCGCCGAAATTTTGACATGCTTTTTGATCGCTTGCGGTATTTTTTGTCGCTTAACAAACTGTGCGGTTGTTTTAAGAGAGTTGATTCACTTGCATATGGTTAAATTGAATTTCTGTTGGTGAATGAAAGCCAAATACCAAATCCTGAATTAACTTCATTAAAACAACTGCATGGTTTGTTAAACAACAAGAGACTTCATTACAAAATATATCGCCAGCGATCTGAAGGCATGTCAAAATTTCGGCCTCTACTAAACTTTTGGTCGGCACTATAGCAGTCGTATGTCAACGATAGTTAGGGGGTGCTAGACTGTTCAGGCCTGTTTACAGGGGTGCTAGAGTCAGAAAAGGTTAAGAAACGCTGACCTAGAGGTTCAAAACCTTTACATGCTACTACTTCTGTGCACAACGTTTAAAATTCCTCTGAAAATATTCTATGGGTGAAACGTACAAGTGTTTTATTTATTTATACTGCAACAGAAATGTTAAAATATATTTAAGAAAAAAATAAGCCGACGTAAATCTTGGCGGGGGAGAAAGAAGAGAAAAAATAAGCATTTTGCTGACACCCGTTTTAGTTCTTGTCATTTTTGATTTGAAACCGTTAACTTCGTCAACCTTGTCTACCAATACAACAAACGCCACCGACTCATGTTGCATCAACAACAAATATACTAATAAGAAATAGTTTCTCAAAACAAAGCTCAACCAACTGACCTTGCACACTTGGCACGAAAAGATGTGCTGCGCAGCTGGCCTCCTGTAAACGAAAGGAAAACTATTGACAAGAATAATGGCGTGTTTTATTTAAAAAAATTTGGTATGACATTACAAAGTATCAAACCCATGCTGGCCGATTCAGAGGTGAATACTGTAACTACTAAACCGATATTCTTAATAGTGATGTCGTCAGCTTTTACACTACATAACGCTGCGTACAGTAAATAGCTCAGACATATTTCCCAAAACAGATATCCGATCACCAGTACCCTCATTGTGAACATACATCTGTCCTAATTAGACCCAAGTCTTACAAAAGCTTTGTTAAAGTTGGGTGATTAGAACGCACCAACCCGGTAACTACACGGTTGGAACAATGAACTTTTAAGCGAGCAAAAATAACATGCTGCGATTCCACTACATTTTGAAAGCTATAGAAAACTCCTCCGCTTGAAATGAGGAAATTGTACTGCTTAACCCTTAAACAGTAATTATAGGGCCTGAGAAGCTCACTGAGAGAAAAAACACACATATTTTTTGTTTCTTGATTTTTAGAGCTGTTGCTACAGAAATGCCTCAAGTGGTTTCTTCTGCAAAGCTTATAACCAGACTTTAAAGAGTTAATAAGTAAAAAAAAAGTATATATGCCAGAAACCAAAGTACACCTCAAATTGTGTTTAAGGGCCTCCGAGGCCCAGTTTGTAATTAATTTTAATGTAACTTTAAAATTTGATCTAGTTGTTACTCAGTCTACATTGTACATCTCCAAAAAATGAGTCATTTTTATTTGGTGCAGTTTGTTTGTTGTGCTATATCTGGTCAACCCTTTTTTATACAATGCTGAAACTTGGACAGTGTTACAAATAATGGAGAAACTAATCGACGCCTTCGAGCTGTGGACATACAAGCGAATGTTAAAAATTTCCAGGAAACAAAAGATTATTAACGAAGAAGTAAAATAAAGTAAATCCAAATTCAAAAAATTAAATATCAATAATTCTAAATGAATTAACGTAAATCCAAATTCAATTCAAGCAAAATTCCATTACAAATAGTCAAATCAAGAAAATTGACATATTTCTGACACACAATAAGGCAAAACTCGTCACAAACTTAACAGAAGGAAAAATAAATAGTAAATAAAACAAAGGCAGACCAAGAATGATTTGGACAACAAATATCTCTAATTGAACAATATAAAATTATGGAAGACTGGAAGTGCAGTATGAACAGTTGAACACTGAACAAGCTCATGATCAAGAACAATGGCATAGTGTATCCAACCATCAATATGAGGAAGGAACATAATAATGACGGTGTTAGTTAATTTACTGTTTAAAATTTTCGAATTTAAAAATGGCTGACAGAAATATGTTTCAAATGCTTCAAGCTGAGCTTAATCAGTGATATTGACGACAGTGACAGCGAACAGTCGGTCAGGAGATGACTGTGCCCTTTGTTAGTTCTGATTCGGTGGCAGATGTAGGCCTAGAGATGAGAAAGTTTTTAGTGAAAGAACAAAAGAGGAAGAAGCAGGTGGTTCAGATGAAGAAAGATCAGCACAAGTTGTTGGTGATACAAGAATAAACAGAACGAGAAGGAACTACACGGCAGTCTACAACACTTCAAAGAACTACGATGGAGCAAACACATCAATCGTTCACTTGCAAAGTCAACTAACACACACCCGGAGTAAAACTGATATTCTGCAAGCTTTTCGATTGTACGACTGTACAGTGTACAATGTACATATCTGATAAAGTTCATATATTTATCGTTGTAACTCAGGGGTGCCATGGTTTTTTTAGCCACGGGTCGCATTTTGCTATTAGTGAGTCTTGAACGTTTTCAGTTATACAATCAACTCCACTTAATTGGCCCACGTTTAATCGGATCATTTTTCGCCGGTCCTAAATCTTATTTCATTTTTCTGAGCAATTTTCCTCAGGGGAACATTACTTTTCTCAAATCGACTCCTAGTTAAGCTGGTTTTTGAAAAACACCGCTCACCTCTACCCAGGGTGTAATAAATTGGATGGGCGTAATTGCTGAAGGAAAGGCGGCCGAGAGAAGGGAACTGGCCACCCTACTCTCGTTAGTGCAGAAGGCTTAGTATAATGAGAACCTTACCTTCTCATCTCCCGATGCTTGGGTCAAGTATGGGACTCACCTTTACCTTTTCAATTTGCTCAAATGGACCACCCTCCCACTAAAAATAGGTTTTGTAGTTAAAGTTTTTCCACACGTTCGGCGAGAATACATTTCTTTGAAAAAATAACTATTTTTCCACTCTGCTTGAAATTTCTACACTCACTTGCTAATTTCAGTTTCTTGGATGCTGCCATTTCTAGTAACTCGCATTAAAAGCATTTCTTCGCTTAATTTTGTATAGTAGCGGTAACAGTTGCAAAGCATTGTTTGCATGGCTGGCTCTATCTGTTGTTGAAACTGAAAAGAAGATTCTTGTGCGGGCCAAAAAACAAAATAGACCGCGGCAGCAATCCAGTTTTTTTGGATTAGACACTACTGTTATAGCTCATACAAGCAAACCTGAGCAGGTGTTTGCTGAAAAACGGATATCTAGTAGCCTACAGATGAGAACGAAAATGGGAATCGATAGAACAGAAATACTGGCTTACACCGGCTGGTATTACAGTTGGGGTGATTTGTGGGGAAAAAAATGGAGCTACAATGCCACAGTATCGGTTCATCGCCTTGGACACACTTTGTGTGTTTGATGACAAAGACACATGACCAGCACGGCGAGCCAATGACAACCTTGCATCTATCACTATCAGAGATGACGTTTCTTTTATAACTTGAAGATGTTGCAGGAGTGGCTTCTTTCATCATTAAATTCGGACTTTTCTTTATCCCGAATGGAAATTAGGATGACATTGTATTAATGACGTTTCATAAATGTTTGGCTGCATTCAGTAGCTATATTTTAAAACAAACTCTCTTTTTCAAATATTAAAATGTTTGCCCACCCCTCAAACGGTTGCCTTTGCCCTCCTAAAATTTTCTTTCTAGCCACGCCACTGCTGTCTACCGTTGAAGTGGTTACGTAGAAGACACACCACGCTACACAAGAAGGACATACAGCATGGAAAGCATAGCACTTCACATGGAAAAGCATCATAACCTTCTTTTTTTTCGGTCATTGACCGATTTTTTTAGCAAAATGTCCGAAAAAATATATAGTCAATTCGGTCAAAATGTCCCTTTCGAGATAAAACACGACAACGTTTCTCAGCGAAACTTAATGTTGTAGCTAGTCAGGAAGTGCAAATTTTGGTTTGTATCAGCTACTTGAAAGGAAATATTTTTATCAGAAATAAATAAAAAATGACCGAATTTTTTCAATTCATTTCGGACAAATGACCGAAAAGTCTCAGCGAAAAAAACCCAGACCCTAACATTTACATTACACAGCAATTGTGCAATAGTGATACCATATTATGATATGTTGATGACAAAGGTGACTACCCAGAAAAGTCTAGGCCATAGTAGACTTACCGGGGTGCAGATAGCGTTGTTGCTTTTATCCTTTTCATAACAACTTCGTTCGGAATTTAATCTCCACCGTTCAATCTGATGTATGCACTGGATTGACCGCACTCGCAGCGCTTCTTGCTTTTTCCGTTCATCCTCAAACTTCTCTTCGTTTCTGAATTCCCTACGCTTGTTAGCAATTATCTCCAAGCGATCCAGCAACTTTGTTTGATCACAATTTAAAAGGTCATCCTTTATTTCTGGTTGGACTTCCCGTGGGTTCCAACGATACTACAAATGAAAAAACAGTAGAAAGTCCAACAAGGAACATTTTACGAATTCTACATGATTTGCTGGCAACTTACATTCGCCCATCTGTTGACCTTGCTCTGAGATGCCATGGGTTGAGTCAAACCATAATCATCCACACAAGACAATGGTGGCTTTGTTGTAGTGTCGACCGCATTCAAGCCGTTGAATTGGGCTGAAGAAGGCTTCTAAAGGAAGATTTTATTCTCTAAGCTTGAAACATAAATATGTATTCAATGACATAAAAAATTCGACTTATATTGCAACTTGCTACTTCACGAAAATGCTCATAGAAGCTAACGTGGCTGTTAACTCAGCTGAAAACGAAAAGTATGGACAAAAGACCTTTTATTTATCCACTTGACTCACCTGCACAAAGCCGCGCGAGTCTACTGAATTGTCAATGATAGGGTATCCGGCTGCCTTGGCAGAAGTCACATTGAACACAGTAGGGTCGGCTACAGTGTAACTGGCTTGAAGAGGCTGGTGTGAACCGATCTTGTTATGATTGGAGTGGATGTTCGATTTCAAGGGAGAGTTCTCGTTTATGTGGCTGTAAATAAGTTGTTTATTAATGTGATAAAACAAAAGTTGCACACCTAAAATAACCACACCTGGCAGACGACAAATACCAGAAATCTAAATGCTAGCCGGTCTTCTGGTAACTACTGACAACAGCAAGACTACTTCAAAATCTTTAGAGAGTTGGGAGACCAAAACAGAGATGACCAGAGTTGGTGAAAGAATACATTAGTAGTGAAAGGAATCTGGATAAAATCAACCCCAACAAAGCGTGGTGTAAGGGTTGCAAAATCTGGCAAACCTCTGCTAGCGAGGGCAAACGCGAGGTCTCATCTACCAAAAAAGGGACAAAAAGATGATGATTAAAAGAGTTTCGTCCTGGTAACAACCTCTGCGACAAGTTATTTTGTACTACCTCACAATGCTGATGTTTTCCTGTAGTACACTGAGAGGCTACTATAGAGCAGCAAATCAGTGATGTCATTCAAGCAGTATGGACAACTAAAATTATTTAGCTTTTCGAAATTAGATTAGAATTGTAATTAAAGCTATTCAAGTTTTCACAGTCCAAACAAAATTAGAATTAGTTAGACCAAGTTGTCACATACAGTATATATTTCTACTTGGATAAAAACGCCAAAATGGCAACTCTGAACCAAAGTGTGATTCCACCATCACAACACTGAAACCTGCCTTAGTAGCATTATGGCGCAACCAAATTAATAAATTGAGCTTTTAATGACTTTAATGCATCATCACTAAAGTTGCTTTTTTAGTTGTACCAATTAACAAAAGAAACGTAGAACCAAAATTTCATGGTTGTAGGGTCAATATTTAAGTTACAAAGTCACTTTTTGTGTTTTTAGGTTACTTTTCATTTGTTAGGTCACTTTATTTTGCATACTTTTTTGCCTAATTTCCCTATTTATTTATCTTTTATTGCTACTGGAGAGATGAATTTACATTTTATGTAATGCCAAGACTTTTAATATATCTTGATCCACCACTGTGACATGATATCAGCTAAATTTACATCTAGCTCATTGAAACAATAACCTACCTAAAAGATCCCTACAAATTCTTTAAAGGGCGGGGAAACCCAAATTAACTTTGCGAGTTTTTTGTTTCAGCGTGATGTCATTGTGTACAACATGCGTTTTAGCAATAAAAAAATCCAAATTTTGTTGCCCTCGTCTCGCTAGGGCCGCTTTTGTTTGATACCCGTTTGCGAGGTCTCGTTGCGCATCAAGCTGTGATTCTGTTCGCTGTGACGTCACAAGGTACATATAGTTGTGGCCAAAAGTTTAAGACCAGACTTGATTTATGACGATTTTTGCATTACTTCAAAATACTGCATCAGATATAAGATGATGCAACTGAAACAATATATGATGCAGTATTTTGAAGTAATGCAAAAATCGTCATAAATCAAGTCTGGTCTTAAAGTTTTGGCCACAACTATATGTACCTTGTGACGTCACAGCGAACAGAATCACAGCTTGATGCGCGCGAGACCTCGCAAACGGGTATCAAACAAAAGCGGCCTTAGCGAGACGAGGGAAACAAAATTTAGATTTTTTTTTTTTGCTAAAACGCATGTTGTACACAATGACATCACGCTGAAACAAAAAACTCGCAAAAAGTTAATTTGGGTTTCCCCGCCCTTTAAATAAACAGAAGCCGTCGCTGCATTATCAAGAAATCACCGAATCGGTTTTCTCCGATAAAGCTTATCTGCGAATTGGCCTCTCCGAAACGGGCCATTCCGCTATCTACAGGTGCATTGTTGCATTATGATCACAAATCTGTTTTGGTGTAATTTACTGATGAGGTGAATAAAGCTTCTGCTGCTGGCAAGATTCACAATGATGGACGAAGTGCCTGTCAGAAAGCTACTAATTTCCTATAACTGCACCTGCTAGAAAGCAAGAGCACCTTCATAACGTTATAATTTTTCACAGGACCAATAAAGTTTTTTCACCTCAAAGCTGTGGGCTCCACAGCATCCACCGTCAAAGATTGAGGGGAAGAGGATGAATTTTCACTCCGAGCAAGATCAGTGGTGATGACAGTGAGGTCGGATGATGAACTAGTCATTGGATGCTGGTTATTGAGAAAGGGCAGAGCTTGAAAGTGCTGCTGACCCTTTGGAATGTCAATTAAAGGCTGGGAGTTATTTTCCACCGTACGCACCGTTTCTAGCTTCATATCTTCATAACTTTTAGATAATGAAGAATAATTCGAACGATGGAAGCGGCCGGGTTCAAAACCCTCCCAGGCAAAATCGGAACTCAGTCCAGGAACCTGAAAAGAGTTACAAGGTTTGCATAGCAAACAAATTCATTTCATATACTTTACTAACACTAGCTTTCCAATGAAAAATTTTATTAAACCAGCACGCTAGAACAACCAAATGAAAATGAGACACGCCAAACAAGTACAATGAACCAATGAAAAGAACTACGGTGAACAACAGACATGGTACAAAGCAGTAAAACATATATTGTTTTGATCACTACTTTTATACCTAGGAAACACGGACGTACAACCAGGCCGGTTCATTCCGTTTACTGCAGGACATGGCTACCAAGAAATAAAGTATTACAACAGAAGTACTGTAGTTGATTTATTATCACTCTTCGCAAACCTCACCTCAACATCGTACGTCCTCTCGCTCAAGAGATCGGCTATATCATCATCCACATCAACTTTGGATAGGAGAGATGAAGGAACTGGGTGGTACAAGTGGTGCTTCTCTCGGGGAGTGACCGAAATGCTCGAATCAATACTCTCATTAACATCTGTTGGAAAATGTAAAATTTTAAAAAGATAAGTGGAAAGGCTTACACAAGAGACCACAATAAACGAGGATGTACCATGTGAGAAAACTGGCGCTAAGAAACAAAAAATCAGTAAGACCTTGGCTTGGGTAAGATAAGTAATTGGAAAGTAAAACTATGGTCGGTTACTCTATGTGCAAACTCTATTAATTACACTAGGCAACAAAACCTTTTTGCATTGCCATCGACACTTGCCTTTGGCTAAATTCGGTGTGCTGAATACGAACGTGCAGTTGTTTTTCTTTCTAGAAGCTACAGATTTTTTGCAATTCAAACTTTATCAACAAATTAAGTAGGTATAAAACGTTTTTTTTTGGGGGGGGGGGGGCCCAAGACTCCCTGTTTTGTCACAACCGCTTCAATAAAGGGAGCAAGTCGTTTAGGCGCAGACAGTTAGGCGCCGGTCAAATAAGTGCGCACACTGTGGCGTCTAGATATGCTTTTCCTAGTAAAGTCTGCAGATTGTATCAGCTTGGCAGGTAGGGCAATGCTTTTCACACAAAATGTTGTATTGAACAGAAAAATATGTCATGGCTTCAGTGAGTGAAGCTGTTTAAACCGGCAATGCTTTTCACACAAAATGTTATATTGAACAGAAAAATATATTGTAGTGTAATGCGCATGTTCGGCATTTATTTGTTGTAATGTTAGCCCAGGTTTGCGTCGGCGAAAGCTCTATCAATAAATTGAATAAGTTTCCGAATATGACTGAGTTCACTTTTAGTGAGTCAAATAATAACTACACTAAACATCAGTAAAAAATATGCCGTAGCCTATATCCAAGCGGGGTGGTAGGCTTGAGTGAAGAGTGACTTGGTTTTCCGACAAAACCCCGACTAAGTTTAATAACGAGCAAAGTCGCACCATTATGCTTGCAACTTGTAGCCAGGGCTCATATGCCCTATAGAAATGTATTCATATAGTAGAGCGTTATCTCACACGAACTCACCACACGACCAAGCCATAAATGAAGACATTTATAACACTGAAGATGAAGACAGTATAGTTTTCGAAACGTTTGTTTGCTGAACATGAGTTTGGTATCTACATTTTAGGCTCTTTATTTTTTGATTAGATTAACCAGGCGTTCCAACAATTTTGGCCTAAATATTTTGATAAATAGCCTAAAATAAGATAATAAGTACAGAATGTTTTGCCTTCACAAAGCAGTTACAAAAACAGGTTGATGGATGACAGTTTGCATAAAATGACGCCATCACTCAACTCTAACACAATATAACACATTATGCAAATCAGAGTATGAGCAATTCACTACTGACTGTCCACAATGGTAGAAAACAATGTCAAATTAAGCCCTGTTCAGACAAAATTTTCGTTTGTAGCTGTTGTAGATTTCTTCAGAGTAATCTCGTGCGATGCTGTAGCAGTAATGTGTCAACGTGTTTTTCCATCATCTCCCTTGGTAGAGATGCTCCATGGTCATTAAGCCTTAATGAAATCGCTCACCTTGTTCGGCCCGAGGTTATTGAGGAATTCAGATGATCAAAAATTAAAGAGCCCAAAATGTAGATACTAAACTCATGTTCAGCAAACGTTTACAAAACTATATATGTATACCGTTTTCACCTTCAGTGCTATAAATGTAAGCAATCCCTGATGCAGTATTATATAGTTTTAAATTGATTTCCGGCTGACGTCACAAGATCTAATCAACAAGCTATTATGAGTGAAAAAACGTAAAAGAAGTCAAGTTTTTATGAAATGATAAACAACAGAACTCAAAAGTTTGATGAAGCAAAGTATCGCAACGATAGCGATAACCTACATTTGCAGTTACATACCACGGGAAATATTTGAACATGAATCCAAACCAATCGTGATGTACAGAAAATAAATAACGTGTGAAAGGTCGCAACTACGTAATCATTAATAGAAGTATAGAACGGTGAAGAAGAACATTTTGAACAAATGTCAGTAAGTCTAACTGGCATAAATGTGCTATTTTACGATAAGACTCAGTGAAAAACAAACTTCAAACAACGAGATGGGCATGACAAATCAAAATAAGTGTTATACGATCTATCAGTTTAACAAGTAAATAATAATAATGGTACAGATGCCACGTTCAATTGCGGAGTTTTTTCTTTGATGAATAACATTTCCAAAATTGATTCACGATTGGTTTGGATTCATGTTCAAATATTTCCCGTGGTATGTAACTGCAAATGTAGGTTATCGCTATCGTTGCGATACTCTGCTTCATCAAACTTTTGAGTTCTGTTGTTTATCATTTCATAAAAACTTGACTTCTTTTACGTTTTTTCACTCATAATAGCTTGTTGATTAGTTCTTGTGACGTCAGCCGGAAATCAATTTAAAACTATATAATACTGCATCAGGGATTGCTTACATTTATAGCACTGAAGATAAAGACAGTATAGTTTTCGAAACGTTTGCTGAACATGAGTTTAGTATCTAGTCTACATTTTGGGTTCTTTAATTTTTGATAAGATTAATCAGGTGTTCCAATCATTTTCCTTATTAAGATGACTATTGAGGAAATGGAGTTTGATGCTCATTTTGCGCCCAAGTTCGCGAAAGGCTAATGGCAATGTAATGGCTACAACTTAGTTGCTTTTTTGTTACAAAAGTTTTTTGTAACTGCTGCAACAAAATATAGCTATGTACTATGTAGATTTCTTTTTGCTGTTCATTTTTTTAATCCTCATAACCTACAAGCAAGTAAATCTGAAGTCCATTGAACACACATGCCTTGGTTTTGGCAAAAGACAACTTAGGAAATGCACAAAATATGTACTGAAATCATTCACTATCGTTATTCAGTGACTTTACAAACTGTTTCATCAATCCGAGTTTTGTGCAAAGTGGGAAAAAATACCATCTTATCTATATCTAGGCTTATGACGAAGTCGTACACAATGTTTGGCATGCCTGCCTCCAAAGTTTTACAAATGGGCCACTCTGTATGTGTTTAGTGTTTCTGTTGGTTTTCGTCAAGGAAAAAGCTGACCATTCTGAGGTCTACTAAAGCAATCCAAATGTTCTTGTGACATTTGACTAAGTTGATGATCTCTTTTGTCATCATACGTTTCTCTCGAATATACATAGGCTGCATACATCCCGACTATAGATTTGGAATCAGGGCAAAAAATCTGTCAACAATCAGTTGAAAAGTGTCATGCAGCAAAAATAAATAAAAAATTATTCCCCAGAGTTATATAAAGCCCTTCTGCAAATCTTGAGGCAATCTAAATTATAACCGATTGGCTGATTATTAGCTGTGCAAATGAACACTATATTGACTTGAGATTCTAGCCTCACAACAACAAAACTTTATTCAAAACATTATTACTGAAACAGCATTACCTGGATGGGGGGGTAACTGGAAAGGTTGGACCTCAGTGGTCCACTTTGTCTGCGTTCCATCCCCTGTTCCGTTGATTGTACCTAGCCTGACCTCGGTAGATAGGCCACTCGGTAGATAGGCCAAGCAGTGATTGTTCCTGGGAGAATTAACAAAAATTTAACAAAAGTAATAACATATTTTGTTTCAACTAGGCAGTTTTCGTGATTGATTTTTTTAATAGACCTACTAAAAAAGGGAGACTTTTGACCATCTTGCAGAGTAAAGGCAGTAAGATGATATGGGCAAGCACTGAGGGCAGAAACTTTTTCTCTGTAAGGCATTAATTCCGAAAATGGCTGAGAAGAAACGGGGATAACCAAAAACAAAACACGGAAAAAAACATGTGAAGAATGAAGCAGACAAGGTCGCACTGAAGAAAGATGCAATGAACAGAATGAGATGAAAAACAGGAGTGAAGGCAATTGCTGCAAGGAAACAGTCGGCCACTCCTACCAGCAGGAAAAAACGAATTTGAATGATGATAACAAGTATTTTCAATGAAATAAATAACTGGAAAGGGTAAGATTTAAATAAAACCAACACTGCAATGGTAGTGTCACAGCTGTATAGTGTATATAAAGAGTTCAGAAAACATCCAATATGGGTGATACAGGAATTCAACAGTACACTGATATCAGAATAAGCAACTTGTAGCCGATGCCATTCAATCAGCAGCTACCCTCAACAAGAATAGATTGAAAGAAGTCCCATCACATGTGTGCTATTGTTCGGCACCTATTGCGACTCTTTGTACTGCATTTCAGATGAGTATTGTGAAAACTCACCCTTCAACGTCCTGCAAACGAGATAACTCCTCAGGGTATCTTCGAGGTAGCAATGGAACGTGCGGTATCACGCTAAATGTGGATTTGCTGCTAACGTCACCACAATCACTGAAAGGTGCAGTCTGCAAGATAATGAAGTCAAATTAAATCCTCATCAACGTCATAATGGATGAGGTTTAATGAAAAGTGTTATGTAAGGATTTCTGGAATTTAAAAGAAACACGACTCAACTGCAAATTAGCACAACAAAGCAAATGACGCCAGCTAGTGTTGGGCGATATATCGAATTTTCGATACGATACGATATCTTTTCAATATCGATATTTATTTCAATATCGTTCGATATTTTAACTATTACAGCCCTAACTCGTAACTGCAAACCCCTACAAAAATGTTGCCGAGGCCAAACGGCAAAAGTTGAAATTGCCTCGGCAATTGCTGTGAACGTTTCGGCAATTGCTGTGAAAGTAGCAATAAAGCGAACAACACGATTACGCACGCTGTTGCGGTAATTCACGTTGAATAACTCATGGGGAGGAAAAGTACGTTAATTTTGGGTTGATTTAATGTTAGAGTCAGCACAAATCGATTTAATTTTCCCGGCGGGTGTATTGCGTAACAACAATGCCCAATAAGAATTTTACGTTTGTTTTACATTAATTGGACATCTAGAGACGTTGAATTATCATAAAATAACGTGAATTGCTCAACTAAGTACCGGTAACAAATTAATAGCTCCCTGCGAGAAGATTGCCTCGATTTACGTATGCACTAACATAATTTCGGCACAATTGGGATACTGCGAGCAACACAAAGTCTGTTTGATGAAGAACTAGATGTCAAAATCGGAATCATCAGATGTTGTACCGGAGGATGAGGTTGTCGCGTCATCACTGGAATCGGACACATCAAGAGGCTCATCGCTTGGCTGTAAATCTACACCGTCTTTGCCGTTCGCAATGAAGTGTCCACGTTTTGCGGCTTTCGTGCTTTGATACCCACCCACACGCCTCTTTCGCAGAGCTCCATCGGGTGTTGACTATAAAGAGCAAATCTGTGGCATAACGACTAGGAGCAGGGCCGTAGCCAGACCGCAGAGCAAGGGGGGGCGAACTTTTTTTAGGGAGGGCCAAAAAATTAATTCATTATAATTGTAGCTGTTGCTCGAGAATGTTGGGATTTTGCCAGGGGGGGGCAAAATTTTTTTCGGGGGGGGCAAGACCCCCTGGCCTCCGGCTGGCTACGGGCCTGCCTGGGAGGAATTTATAACCCTAACCTTACAAGCGCTCGTGTGGCCTCGGTATTTTTATTGCCGACGCTAATGCGCCATTCATGCATCTGCGTCGGCAATCATCTCGGCAATTGCCGATATTAATTTCGAAGACTGGGAAACTCTTTTCTTAATTAGAACAAAAATATCGAAAAGTATCGAAATATCGAGTATTTTTTCAAATATCGTATCGTTTTGTTTTTTTCAATATCGCCCAACACTAACGCCAGCTGAACCACAAAGAGTACCAACGTACTTGAAAGCTGGAGGTAGAAGAGAATGGGGAAGCATCAGGATTAAAGCTTCTCTTGGTGACCTCACTGATCAGAGACTTCACATCAGAAAGAGTTGACGTGGGCTCTGAAGTGGCCAAGCAGGATGAGATCCTGGAAAAACTGCGGTAAATATATTGAGGAGGTGCTTTGTTCAAGAAGAATACAGACACCTATTCAAGCGATAATGTTTTTTCCGCAAGGAGGTAGTTCATATCAATGTGTGATTAAAAATCAAATACATATATATAGTTGATATGATAATTTTAATTGCTTAGGTAGAGACTGCACAGTTATGGTTAGTGAATCGCAATTGCTCGCTGTTTTAGTAAGTACTCAGCTTTGTGCTAACTGCCAAGAACGCTTCCTTCTACAGAAGCTCAGCTAAACTTGGTGCTGTGCAGACAATAGTTGACTTTTTGTACACATGTTATAAATAGATCGTTAGCAAACAAGTACGCAACTATCAAACTAGAATATTGTGATCTGTGGGATCGATGATCATTGCATGTTTATTAATACACTACATTATTTGCGACCCGTTTGGGGTTGTGACCCATAGTTTGGGAAGCCCTGTGCTAAGCTAATGTAGCTGAAAGTGAACATTCTCAGAGTAACAAGTTTTGAAGTGAAAAGTTAGCTTTAGACAAAATTTTGATAGATTTTCTTTTTTCTATGTCATTAATCGTTCTACATTCTTATGTATTTAACTGCAGTCTTAATGTTTTGTAATAGCTATTCATCAATGATTTTTTTTAAGTCGTTTAACACTTTTGTAATTCTATACTTTTGTTTTCAAGAATAATTTAATGCTTATTCTATAGTAATCACAATAGTATGTTATCACTTGATTTGTTTGGTGCAGATTTTATACTGATGAAGCCACACTTGCGTGGCAAAAGCTTCGTAATAAACTTGAATAATGACAGTTTAGTGTGATACTCTCTACTTTTTTTGATAAGTTGTCTGTTTATCATTTTTTATGAAGAATTTGAAGATATCAACCTCACAACCCTGTTTCGAATTAGTTGCCTTTTGAAAAGATAGTGAGAGGATCAGAGATCTTCCTCTCCTTATTTGAAGTCCAGATGTGGGAGGGGGTGACGAAGCGAAATATGCAAATATGACGCAGTTTACATAAATGACACAGGACATAGTTTTGCGTATCTGATGTTGAGATTGTGCTGTTTAGAGATACAGCTTATAGATAGTGCTATGATACACTACACATAGGTGTCGATTACGTAGGGGCAGGGGACGGCGCCCTTTCTCGGGTCTGAGACAGAGAGGTTTTTGTTAATATTAATTGAAAAAGCATTACAATTTTGTCAGAAACCTGCCGGTTGTGTGCTATTTACGCAAATGCACATTGCACAAGCTACTATCATCTAAAAAGTCAGCTTCGTCAAATGTCTTATAGCAAATGTGGTGAGTCGAAGCGAGTGCTTTGGCAATTTCAGCTCGTCTATTTAATGTTGAATCTTCTTCGTCGTATGAGCTGTTCTTCCGGACTATATGTTTGGGCATGATGTCATCAGCCACTCGACAGTCTCGTCATCCAGAGCCTTCAGTCCAAGCGTTCCAAAATAACGCACAACGATTGCAAAAAATGTTTGTAAAATTCGGTTAAGCGACTGATTGTGAACAAAGAAATGGCAAGATCAAGCAACTATGGTTTAATTTTTGGAATATGCGCTTGGCTTGAGCGTACCGTACGATTGTTTGGCACTATCCACTCTGTTCACATGAAATGACAGTCACGCCAAGCTACGGGAGATTTAAATGATCGGATTTAAGAACTTGCAAGTCACCTTTGATCTCGAAACTTTTAGGAAGAATTTTTTTACTTAAAGTTGTAACAAGTTGTAACAACAAATTTAAATTTATGAGAACATTTTGCAGAAATCTATGACAACTAAAATTTGAAAATGCACTTCAACTGTGAAAATTCAAAACCTAAATTCTGCTCTCACGGAATCTAGGTCACGCTTCCCTACAAATGCCACTATCATGGAATTTAGCTCACCACATTTGTATTTCTGAAGCGATATAACTGTGTAACCGGCTTTGCTTTCACAACTCTCACGATAGGCTATTACTCATAAAAAGGCATTACCGTTATGCAATAAGCAGAGAATTGAAAAATGCTCACACTCAGAGACAGACTTTAAAAGAGAACAGACCGAACGACTCAAAAAGGATAAGGTAAAATTCACGACTGGAGAATGTCGCTTTTCTGACACCGGTCGATAAAACTAAATTGGTTAGAGACAGAATAAGTACTTTTCAATTTCCCGAATACGAACTTGTAAGTTTGATTAATAATAAATGTATTTAATATTACATTTAACTTGTTTAATTTTTGTAGGTAGCCTAACCATACCCCTAGACCAGAGGTTCTTAAACTGGGGTCTGTGGACCCCCAAGGGGTACGCGGACTAGTTTTAGGGGGTCCATGAAGGCCCAATGAAAATCTTAGTGTATTATTTTAAAAATGGAATAAATTTTTCAAAAGAAAAGAAATTAAGTTCAAACAACGCTGATGATTTCTAGTTTGGCGTTTCCAGATAATTGTTATTGCATTGTAGGGCGTAGGCCCACCGTTTTTTGTTACGTACGTTTATTACGTCACTTTCCACATGGTTGTTTTTGCCGCTATCTGAACATTGCAAAATTTTATCACTTGCAGCTAAGCTAGACGCCAGCTAGGCTAGGTAAGATTGTGAAAGGTTTATGCTAACCCTTTTTTGGTAGAGCCATGGCTGCTGTGTCTCTTTTGCGACTACATATTTATGTGAGTCAGGATTTTCATCCTTGGTAACTATCAAAACAAAGAGTCGAAACCGGTTGGATGCAAAGGATGACATGCGTGTTGCCCTATCAAAGACGAAGCCACAATTTCACGTTCTTGTTGAAGACAAACAGCAGCATCCTTAACATTAATGAAACATCGAAGATATTGAAAAACAATCTGCATTCGCTATTTCTTAAATTTAATAAAACATAAATTTTGTTACCTCAAAATTTGAGGTTAGGGTTAGATCAAATCAAATCTGAGGCTCAAATCAAATATATATAGTTATTACTCTCTAATAAACCCTTGCAGCCTGTTTCACCCTAAAAGGACGATCATCAGAAAGTTCTTATTCAAATCGAAATAAATTTTGATACCAATTCATTTTAATTTTATTGCGTTATGTTCAATTCGTGCTGATTAAAAAAGTTTCTCGGACTAGGCCATAAAGGGGGTCCACGCAAACCATAAATCTTTTTAAGGGGTCCGCGTTAAACTAGACAGACTAAATTATCCTTTTAATAGCCAAAAGCCAGCTTCAGATAGCCAAAACCCTACAAAGTAATAAACGCATGCACTTGGGGTAAAACTAAGTTTATTAGCCATTCATAGGGTCCGTCGTGCTTCTATTATAATGAAGAAGTAAAGGAATTCTATGTCGCCTGTTGGTTCACTGAAACGTTTTTAGAAACTAGGATTAGGTGAATCTGCTTCAACTAGAAGTAAAAGAAAATTAAAGTACAAAATAATTAAAAAAAATTAAATTAAATAATAAAATAGAAGTAGGCTGACGACATTGAAGTTCATCATTACTCCACCCCACCAAGTCATTTGAGTAAGAAGTCATTACGGGCTTGATGCTTTTAAGCATGATGTGTACATGTCATAAAGTCGTGTAGCGACCCTTTGTCACACAGTAAATGATACTGGTGATTCTGAATCTTAACATGTTAAACCAATTCATGCAAACTAGTTAAAGTAACAAATACAAAATTTCAGCACAACAATATTAATAATAATTAATTTAAGACTTACGAGTTACAAGTCACAAACATGAATACCACTTAGAAAAATAATTATCCCTATTCATAAATACGAGACATGGTCAACAATACCTGCTCCCGGGCTGCTCTGCAGGATAGTGAAGCTTGGATTTGTGATCTTTGCTTCCTAGATAGCCACAACAACGCAAAGGTCAGATAGTTAAAAACAAAACTTTACATGTTTGGTGATTATAAAGTTTCTAAAGATCGTTAGAGTTACCAAGTATGTAGTGTGTATATTAGGGACTCATGGATCGATTTTCGGCATTTCAGTGCAAACAATCTAGAGCAGTGATTCTCAACCATTTTAGCTTGCGGACCCGTAAAAAGTCAAAACAAATTACGGACCGGCGGACCTTCAAAAATCAACCCAAACTGTAATTACTACAAAAGTATGCAACTCAAAAGCAAAGAATGGAAACTTCAATTTAAGGAGAAATTTGTTGCTGTCTTTTTGATATCATACGTGTTACAGGTGGCTCTATTGAAGTTTCCACAAGGCAAAGTACAGCTTTGACTTCCACACGATTTCTTTGTTTGGTTTTGATGAGATAACGATAAAAAGATTTTCTTAGATAGGTAAGTTGTATGAAAAATCAGCAGTATTTTCATAGCTTTGTCACTGAGCTCACGATATTCATTTTTAAGCGATATCCAAAACTTTGACAATGGCAAGTCTTTATGCTTGGACAACAACGTTGTATCACAGGAAAGCTCAATCAGCGATTCTTTCTCAATACCAATAGCGTTTCTCAATAGCAAGATTGCACAAATTAACATCATTTGCAAAAGGATTAACAATCTAAAAATTTCTGTTTTGAGGAACTACATTTTCTGGAAAATATTTTCCAAAACTGATCCTTAGCTCTTCTAAGTGTTGACTTATGACAGCAAATAACTCTTCTGTGTTTACAGAAGCACATGTGACTCACGCCTTGCAAACATGGAAACATATCGCTATCGCCTTTCTGCACATTGTTATTTCAAAACATCAGTTTTTTTACGCAATGTAAATACGTGGGTGTGATTAGCTTGTGTAGAGAACTGTTAAGATCATTCAAGCGGCTGAATATGTTTGCTAAATACGCTAGCTTAGCAGTCCATATCTCATCAGATAAGAGTTCTCGAGAGCCACATTATTTCTGCATGAAGTAACAGATGTTTATGTGGCGCACTTATGCTATCACAGAAAGCCTTAAAGAGCCTTGAGTGCAATGCTCGGCCACATATACAATTTATGATCTTGACTGTGCCGTTCAGAACGTCGTTCTATTCAAAAGACAGTTTTTTGGCAGATAAATTTTTCCTGGTAAAGAACGCAGTGTGTAATCAGCAGATCTTTGTTGGCCACGTCTTTAATTTTCGCGGTTATACCCGAAATACATCCAATTCCAATCATGTTAGCAGCACCGTCAGTACAAATTCCGACGCATTTTCCCTAATCTAAACCTTGCTCTTGCACGTAAGTATTAAGAAACTGAAATATTTCTGAACTGGTCGTTCGTCCAGGTAGTGGAGACAAGAAATTCATCAATGATATTTCCTTCATTCTCATAGTGAACAAAGGAAGCAAGAACAGCACAATTGCTCAAGTCTGTAGATTTGTCAAGTTGTATTTCTGCATACATATCAGCATTATTTACATGATTGTTTCAAGCCATGTTGTAAACCTGAAGTACTGTAGTAGTTTCTTCCTCTGTCCTGTTAAAACCACTAACTTGATTTTTACTATTGGGTTTCTTTTGAAAGAAATGCATAGGCCTAATACTTTGCTCTTTGCTAGACTCCATACTGTGAAATTTCGCTAAATTACATATAATATACAGTAAAAATTCGTTAAATTTTGTTCAACAGTCTTCTTGACTGTCACATACAACTGGCCTTAAACGAGTGGTAGTAGCTTACTTTTAAACAGCTGGGCACAACGTTGGCAGCATTGTGACATACGATAAAGTTCAAAGTAGATCATAAACTCTATGTTACGTCCCAGTGTTGTAAATTACGCAACTGGTGAAGTTCTAAACCAGTTCAAAATTTGATGTTTTATTTCTTTAATCAATGGAAAAACCTTCAGCATTTTGCAATTGAGATATAAAATTGTAATATATTTGGCAGACTGGCGGGAATGCTGATGCGGGCCAGTACCGGTCCGCGGACCGGCAGTTGAGAGCCACTGATCTAAAGACATCGTTTTGGTTGATTAGTTCTAATAATTTTGCTCCAAAGAAACTTTTAGTTTTAAATTGGAGAAAACAATAGTTAAAAGTGTGAAAATTAAACAAAAATCGGCTGAAATGCTAGTCAAACATGCAATGCTGATCATGTGTTGGATCTCACCTCTTGGTCGGACTAGCCGAGGATCAGGATTAATCTCCACACAATAGAATAAGAATGAAAAAAAGGCAAAAAAGTTTTCCTGCAAGGTCTCATTGCAGTGAATGAAATCATGAGGTGAAAGGAAGCTGGTTGGATGTTCCTGACGAGAAGGAAAGAGTTCCGTATAGCAAAAGTTTAACGACACGGTCAGATTGTGCAATGCATCAGCTATAGACGTGGTTTTCTTCAATATTATGTCTGCAAAAACAGTCTAATGTCAATAACTGCAATGGCAAAATGGCATGTGTTGCCAAGTATTTACAAATAAACATGCTACTTCCTCTGAACCACTTTTGTTTATCATATTGAAGTGATGACAGATAGTTTTAGGATAAAAAAAACTATTCAGGCTTGGGCCTGGCATTTCACAACTTGGATTAAGTGAACAGCTAGTAGAATGGTTCATAAAACAATTTTAAATTTTTTTGGTTGGGTTTTTAGTGATTCATTTGGGAAACAAACCACATGCCAAATAAACTAAAAAACTATTTGCTTTTAAGAGTACGGTAGTTAAAGTCCCCTGTAAGTAGGAGAACCAGTTTGGGATAAGCAAAAAAGCAAATTTGGGCGAAAAAAAAAGAGAGGTCGAAACGATGTGCACTGTCTGCAGTTGTGTTGTAGATAGATGCATTGCATCATCCACAGCCATAAAAAGTCCCACATCAAGTGCAGATCAATAGGCAATTATTATAGGGCAGCAGCAATATGTTTTCACGGTTTCCGTTGATTTGTGACTTGATCCAGACTTGCGTTGATTTTTGCTCTTTGCTACTAGCACAGACTCGAATTCAATTGTTGCTTAATTTAGCTACTAACTTATTTATTTAATCAAGCGAAGCAATTTAGTAATAAAATGTAGTACATGTAATAGTTTACCATTCAAGGACACCACATGAGGACAGTAGTACTGCAGTGTACATAAGAGCACGCAGCTGTCACACAGATCATCCAGATGACGAATCAGCATTGGGAAACTCCTGGAAGCAGTTGTTGATATCTGTGAAATGTCACAAATGAAACATTCAAAAGTGATACCTATACCTCCGGAGTGAAAGTGGCATCCCAGTGCAGTTTTTGTTTTCAATGATGTGTTTTTGTTTGATCGCCCTAAGCTAGTCAACTTAATTTTTTTATCTTGTTTATAACTAAAAATTTTACTATTTCAGTAGGCCTGAGTTGGGGGTGTGACTTATACTTGAATAAATACGGTATATAATTGATAATATCATCTATTCATACTCTACTCTCAGGGCCAGGCCTTGTATTTGTATATATTGGTCGACCTGTGTGCATTGATAAAACAATCTTTTTATAATGATCTTTCTAATTCACTTTCACAATTTCAAATTCACTTTCTAAGTGCAACCATCTAAATTAATGTTTAGTGCATCTACGGACGAGTCATTACAAAGAGACAACCCTCCAAGTTCTTGCGCAGTCATTTTTACTTTAAAGCTGAACTCAGGTTTGGTTGGCTGCAATTGAATCTTGAAATTGGAGCATAACATCATGTCATATACTCAATGCTTATGCCACATACCTTTGTCAGCCACATTACTACTGCATTCTTGTAATCGCATGGCAGCTCTTTTGAAGCTAAGAAGTTCGGAAATCGCCTCAAGCTGTCGACCACATTGTGAATAGATGCCCAGACCTTACTGGATATAGCTCGCATCATGATGTCTATCAGTTGGAGGTGAGCATCCTGGTAGATATTGACTAATAATGGCGTCATATATTATTTTAGAAAACAGAGACACATAGCACATTATGCACATAATATCATGCTATTACATCCAATCTTGCACACAGGGCCTGATATCAAAAAAGACAAATGACAAAATGAACCAACCCCAATCATGAAAACGGCACAAGCTAACACAAAAATGCTATGGACCCTAGCCAGATTACTCTGTATCCATATTCCATAGTCATGACACACTGAATAGCCTACCCAACACTCATAATATATATGTACATAGAAGTGATACATAGCACAACTCACCAAATGAACAGGAACGGTCACCAACTGCTGTGACGTCAAGGTCTGTTCTTCGGTCATGAAATACATTCTTTGATGATTGAGAACCTTAAGCATGTCAGCAAAGGTCTCACAATGCAATTGGTCAGCAAAAATGTATGAAAGGATATTTCTGTAAGGCATACCTGGACAAACAAGGAAACACTTAAGGCGGAAGCCTACAGGAAAAGGGCTACTTAAATAATACAACAGTCAACACTGCACTGATAAATTGATGCTTTACACCCTCTAGAGCAGTGGTTCCCAACCTTTTTAACCTTGCGGCACCCTATCAAGAGATAAATAATTTGCGGCACCCTGGCAAAACTGGATCAATTTTATGAGGTTTCTGTATTTCAAATAACTATATGACATGACACAGAATGAGTTGTACACTGTATAGCACGCGTAAATAAATGTATTTATTCAAAAGTCATTGTGAAATTTGAGCTTGACTTCTTGCACAAAGTCCTTTAATATCTGGGGGCACATTTAATAAAGCCACCCTCATTTCTTCCTCGACTATAAGCTGTCGTTCTCGTTTTTTTAGTTTTTACGTTCGTTAATACGGAAAATCCCCTCTCACATAGGTATGACGTGGAAAACTTCAGCAAAAGCACTATAGCTTTCTTTCCAACGCAAGGATATTCATTTTGAATTTTTATCCAGAACTTGTCGAGAGGCATCTGCTTGTGAATAAGCTTAAAATTTTCATCGTTACGAATGTCACTTAATTCTTCTTCTTTTAGATTCAAAACAATATGAGAATCCAGTAAAAATGGATTTCTTACCCATGCGTTAATCCTCCCCCCCCCAGTGCTGGCGTGTGAATAGACTGGTTTACAATGGTTCGCAAACAATCGTGCAACTTTATAACCGTGCTGGGTCACACAATCCTTCTTCTTCTCTCGTGTTGTCGCTATATGTCAGGGCATCCGTTGGCTTAGCCACGGTTGTCGTCATCGATGGAAACTAGGCTTTCCATACCATGAGGTGGTCTGTATAGCCGGCAATCCTTGATAATGTGGGCTGCCGTCTGCATTTCACCACACTCACAAACAGCACTCTCTGCCAAGCCCCAGCGCAACATATCTGCACCATAGCGTCCAACACCAGTGAGCAAACGGTTACGCCTTGATGAGGCTAGTCTAGAGAGGCCATGGTCCAGCTGGTTCTCGGGCGGGGATCTCAATACTTGGCGAAGTGGGGATGTGCTGCTTGACCATTGTTCACATCGTGCCGCGTGGCACCACTGTTTGCTAGGGCTTCTACCAGATCCTGCCAGAAGGTCTTGTGCAGCGCGTACAAAAGGCTTTCTTGATTTTAACCGCTGCTTTGGAGGATAACTCAGCGTGGTTGCGTGTAGCAGATGGCCGGGGTTTAGAGCTTTACGGATCAGGGAAAGAACAGCACGTTGGCGCCGATGCCACACTGGCGCCACACAATGCGCTGGCGCCACACAATCCGATAATCCATCACTACAATTTGACTTTGTGCACCGTGAAACGCAAAATAAAATCATGAAACCTGGCAATAATGATGCATTTCAAACGATTTTATGGAAAGAACAGCAAGAGTCAAAATCTCTTTCATGCTGTTTTTCCTGGGCGAGAATACAAAGGCTTACCGCCAGCGACTTCCCCACTAAGCGACTCTCCAGAAAGGAGCCGGGAATAACTGCGTGACGCGAAACTTAATACGCACTGAAATTCGGTTAGAAATAAATAAATGCCGCACTTAACGGGTTAAAGTTAAAATAAAGAATGGGCCACAGTATTGCAATATCTCAATACCTCGCGGCACCCTTGAGCATTGCAATTGGCACCCCAGGGTGCCGCGGCACCCCGGTTGGGAACCACTGCTCTAGAGTCTAGATTCATGCTGTCCAATATCCATTCACATCTCTATATAGCTACTGCAAGATGCCAATATTTTTTCTCTTAACTCTCAACCTTTTTCACATACAAGGCAAAGTCTCTCACACGCTGATGAGAAATATTGCTGATAAATGTTTGGCAAAAAGGGTGAGCAAGTGAGTGTGGACTTATAAAAACTCGAATACTAGCTTTACACTACTTGGGAAGCAGTACATTTATGGTTAATACAACAGCAAATACGTTACAGGGCCTTGTTTGCATTGTTCTCACAAGAGTGAATGCAAAAACACGTTAATAAGCAGTCTTTATGCTTATTTGGAATACTGTACACCATAATTTTCCAGTGGAAAAATGCTTTTTGCTGTAATGACGAATTTTTTATTTTGACTGCTGACAAGAAACTCTGTAGCCGTAAGCTGTTTTCCTCTGTGTTTCATCAGAAAAATAATGGGAGTTTAGAGGCTTGAAATGGGCAACACTTATAGTATGTTGCAAATGAGTTGATGCAAAAACCAAAATGTAATGTATATCGCATGTATTAATTTGTGACTGTTTTTTTCAAGGACCTCTGAATGTCACATTATTTAACTTAAGCAATATGGTACACTTTTTTATTAAAAATATATTTTCATACTTTTAAGCATGTAATAATTTAATGGTAGTGTTGTGGGTTTTAAAATTACAATTTAGTGGATTATGTAATTGCTATTTTGATACTAAACACCACTGTCATTCTGGCAGAATAATTCTGTGCGAACCATCTTATAAAACAATCTGTAAAAAATATGCAATAAATAATGTGATGACGGCAACAACAGACAGACCCTGATAAAAGCACTTCTCAATGATTATTATGTTACATTTTGATGCTGCTTCAAAGTCAGGCCATTTTTTATTAATTTTTTTATAGAAACGGAGTTTTTCTCAAAACATTATTTTAAAACTAAAAAACATGTCACGCAGTAGGCGTAAAAAGATGAAACTTGTAACACAAATTGAGATAAAATTATTGAAGAAAAAAACGATAATTTTTTTTCTGTCAAATTATTTTCATCTGAAAAATATTTGTGATGTGGACGCAGTTATATCGATGGTCGCAAATTAGTACATGGATTCTAGTTAAAAATGTATATACAAAACTTAATTCTTGGATAAAAAAATGTTGTAGATAGGAAAAGAAGCAGTTAATGTTTAAAAATTGGTCATACCACCAGTTAATAATCTTTCCGTTTCAGCTGTGAATGATCCATCGTTTTCGAAATGGCTACTTGGAGTGAGCGTTTGGCTTTTGGTAGAATCACTTAAAGATGATGAAAGTGACAGCAGCCATGAGATACTGCTCCTCATCTGAAAATGATGGATAAGTAATGCATAAATAGGAAAAATAAAAAGCAGTTAGTAATTTCAGATTCCCAAACAAAATGTAGCCTACAGGTAGGCTAGACATGGATGTGTTCTAAGAACAAACCGAACAGCTGATGCCATAGTTTATTTTTATTATTTATTTGCACCAGACAAAGCAACGAAATAATACACAAACTGCAAATGCACAAAGGTCACAGTGAGCCACTTTGGATGTCGTCAGTTTAAGAGCTCACTAATAACGGAATGACCCGTTTCGGTGAGTCCGATTCGGTGAGTTCCCTATTCGGTGAGAGCCTTTTTCTGTGAGAACCCTATTCGGTGATTTTTTTTTAATTATTAGGTACTGTAGCCTAATTATCATTGCCGTTTTAGGGTTAGGGGTTAAGGGTTAGTGGTTACAGGTTAGTGTCTTATTTCAACGTTTAGCGACGTTAAAACGATGTAAAAGCGGCAATGATAATAATTAGGCTATGGTACCCGATATTTTTCAAAAAATCACTGATAGGGAACTCACCGAAAAAGGCTCTCACCGAATAGTAGCAGACCCCACTAATAACACCTAACTTACTTTTAAGTTATTTTGGCAGCCGATTGTAGCATCGAATAGACAGCGATAGACACGTGTTTCGCCCATGAGGCTGGGCTCATCAGTATCACACCGTATTCTTGCCACTTCAGTAATCGACCGCCTCATTTACCAGTCAGTTTAACTCTTATCTTTGTGGAAAGAAAGAGCCAACAAAACCAGCAGGTGCCAGGGGTAGGTCAATGTGAACGGGAAGAACGCCTTTCTTCACCTAACTTACTGTTACAATTAACATACAGTGAGCGTTGGATGCAGACTTGGACAACTAGAATTTCTGTAGTCTTTCGAAATTAGATTAGAATTATGATTAGAGTAAGTTAAGCTTTTACAAATTAGATTAGGATTAGAATTAGAGCTACCAATCAATCAGTTTATTTATTTGTCACAAATACAAACATGAAAAGAATACAAAATATCCAATAATCTGTTGTGTGTCATATGACGAAGAGACTGCGAAAAGACCAAGCGGTCATCTAGTCAGCAGCCACCTCAAGCTAGGTGATATAGGTCTAAATAACATACACAGTGAATACACAAACAGTCATACCAAAAATCAAGCATTTGCTGATACATTACAGATACACATGTTTTCATTAGGCAAAAAAACAAACCAAGCAGGTTTACTACCATGCTACTGAATGAATTAATTGTGAACGGAGCTTTAAGAGATATCAACTGACAATTTTAATCAGTAAAAAATAAAAAGCAACGTATATATACAAGCCTTAAAGCAGCCGGGGGTCATCGCAGCCATGGCCGCTAAGTAGGGCTTGAATGACCGCCGGTGCTACCTCCTCAGTCGGCCGAGTTTGGCCGCCGGTTTCTTCTAGCTAATTATTTAATTTCGCAATAGAATGATCGTGATTAACTGTCAAAAATATGTAGCATCAAAGAGTGACGCAGAATTAGGTCAGGGCGTCATAATCACAACTGTTGTATTGTGCGGGAACATTTGCTATTGTATGGAATATATCCAGCTGCAATCACCAGCGCTGTAAGACATTTGAGAGAAAACAGGTGTCTTCATAGTTAAAAAATGTTCCCGCTCTGTGGGTTAGTGACTTCACACCTTCAATGGTGACATCATAACGGTATAAATGGTCAGGTTTTATGAAAGGCGACATACAGTTGAAAAAAAATTACTGAGCAGCGAGCACTAGAAACAATTTAATGTCGTTAGACGGTCCCGCAATACCGGATTACAATCCCGATAAAGCAGTTATAGCGTGGTACAACTTTTCTATTGCAGGACGTCGCCCAGACTTCAACAACGCTAAGTGATTATTTTAGCATTGTTGCAAGTTTAATGCTATTCACTTGTGCGATCGTTATTTGTATTTTGGCCTCTAAGCACGCAGATTTGGCCGCCGAAAAGGGTGTCTGCTACTATTTGGTGAGTCCGATTCAGTGAGTTCCTAACCTCTAACCCGAACCCCTAACCCTAAAAAGGCAATGATAATTAGGCTACGGTACACGATAATTTAAAAAAAAAATTGAAAAAATCACCGAATAGGGATCGGACTCACCGAAACGGGCCATTCCGCCGAAAAGGAGCTCTCGGTAGGCCACGATGGCTGCCGGAAAAAAAACACCAGTTCTAAGGCCTGGTATACCAAGTTTTGATTGATTGAATCTCTGTCCCCGGAATGGGAAAGCTTCTTGCAGAGCTTAATTACGACAGTTTTGCATACTTGTAGAGGCTTTGAATCACTGACGCAGGCCCGGTTGCAACTTTTGAAAAGGTACCATAAAAAAATCTCCTCTGAGCAACAAAGGGAAACGTATATTCTAGCTCAGTTTAGTCACTCGTTCCCCATCGGCTGGCTTGGCGCATTGGGTTAGGGCGGTGGTAGTAATTAGTAATTACATTGACGTGGGTTTGATTCCCACCACAGCTGTTGCTCTTTTTTCTTCTGTAATTACCAAACCAAGTTGAAAGGGGATTTTATAATGGTACCTTTTCAAAAGTTGCGGCCCGGTCACCGAGATTGACAGAGTGAAGTTTCCGTCATGACCGGTCAAATAGTATTTCAGATTAAAAGACCTGAGCCGGTCAAATAGCCAGTGCCGTAAAATTACGGTACCGATTGATGAAATGTTGTTGCCGGGGAACTATTCCATCCATTAGATGCAGCTGAATGGAGAGCAGTCCTTAACATGCATTGCTCAAGCCCCGAGAATCGAACCAGCAGCGCCGCTTGATCTTGAAGCTTCTGCGTTCCAGAAGTGACGCGCTAACCAATTGAGCTATCGGGTGGATTTCACAAATTAGAGTAGAATTTAAACTAGATTAGAAATAGTTGGACACAGTTGTCACATATCTTTTTTTAGTTGGATAAAAATGCCAATGTGGCAACTCGGGATCAAAGTGTCATTCCACCATCACAGCGCCAAAACCACTTACATCAAAATATATCATACCGTACATTGAATTAATCGAATTTTTCATAACTTTGCTGCTCAAAGGATGGAATGACACTTTGATCTTGATCGTTTTATTGCATTTTCTTTGTATAACGTTGATAAGAGCACAGTATCCTACCATTTGCCAAAAAATACTGTCGGACAAACTAAAACTTTTAGCAAAACTGGAGATTGGATAAGAACTACAATTAGAGCAAACAAGTTTTTATCGAATTAAATTAGATTTACCGACATTTCGCTCTAATTTATCGAATTAGACAACTAGAATTATCTAGTTGTCCAAGTCTGGTGGAAAGAGTTGAAAGTATTTAGAACGATAAAACAATCAGATGACATCAGGTCTGATATAAAGTCATAATTAAATTGAAATACGCCTCATTAGCTTAGTGGCTAAGTGCTTGACTTAAAATCATGCGGCACTGATTCGGCTCTCGGGGTGTGAGCTTGAGCATCACATTTCCGGACTGCTATCCATTCAGCGGCACCTAGTGGATAGAATAATTCCCCGGCAACAACATTTCATCAATCGGTACCGTAATTTTACAGCAGTGGCTATTTGGCTGGCTCAGGTCTTTTAATCTGAAACACTATTTGACCGGTCATGGCGTCTTCTTTTTTCTTTTTCAAAGCAAAGACAAGAGGAGAAGAAAAAAGTGCCTATATAACTTCTAATTTCAATTGTTTTATTCAACTGAGTCAGTGGCGCGTGCAATGTTTCTCGGGCTAGTATCTCCAAGGGTATGAGTTCGATACTACCCAGAAGCGTTTCATTTTAAACTAAAATTGCCTGCAAAAAAACACTACCTAAAAGTTAACTGAACAAGTGAACATTGATGAAACCATTTTTTTAAAGAAGTATTGTAACTTTTTACAGCCACCAAACTAACTTGTTGAGAGCAAAAATGCAATGCGTTGTTCGGCGGGAAACACTAAAAGGTGGAAATGCGGAACGCGGAAATAAGCCGGGCGTGAAATGGCGTATTGTCCGCAGAAGTAGCGATTTAATGCTGATGTAGAAAACGCGGAAATGCGATCTTGGCGTCCATATTGTTTAACATAGCGATAACTTCATCATGAAAGAATGAAATGTTGCAACATGGAAAAAGGTGGAAATGCGATTTTTAACAACTCACCACCAAACCTACTTTTATGTTGAAATATCATTGAAAGATATTGTTTAGAACAGAGCTTCCCAAACTTTTTGCTTGCAACCTTTTATGGTTAAAAGGAGAAACAATGCGAAATATACGTTTGTGATATTTATTGAAAGGTTTAATTTAAACGAAAACTAAAAACAAGCTATCCCTACTCGAAGCCTACTACTTTACTACTTGTAGCCTGCTGGAAACAAAACCAAAAAGTAAACTCATTTATTGGGTGTGATGGTTGTGACTGCTCTCTGCTACAAAGCAAGTCTAGCCGTCGCTCGATGTTTGTCAATAGGCGGTTTTAATGTTACTTTCGCTGGAACGGCATTTTATCAACATTGAAAACACTGACACGCACATATACGTGGAGATCAACAGCATAAGTGCGGTTATTGCTAAACCATATAATAGTGAATATTCCGCTCTAACGTTCGGCTTAGGGACAGGGCACCGGGACGACTCACTTTACTGATTTTTCTTGCAAAATGGGCAGCTGGAGAGTCACTAAGAAGTTCAAAAATTAGCAGAACTGCACAACGTTTTCTTTGCTTTTAGGTAAATTCATTCCCATCAAATGAATTGCTATATTTGGTTAAAATTTTGAGTGCTAGAAAATCTGCAAAACCTTACTGCAGCAGTATGAGACTACCTACCGTTACCAGTGTTGCATGAAGTCTACCCCTGCATTATCATGACTTGAATACTATTAAATAAACACGATATCACATATTTCCTACATTTATTTTGGCGATACACACTTTGTACACACGTGGGCACTGGGCAGGTCATATGAACTGCACCTGAGTATGCGACATATGGCAGTAGACCTCAAGCTGCAGTTGCATCAAATTTTGTCATAACATTATGACCCTCCAGTTGTCCACCTTACTTTTGAGTGAGCAATCCCCTACTTCTACCATCCCTAGTTCGGCTAAGCCAAAAAATGTGAAAGTTTTTTCCAGAAAATTTAAGCCACAACTTAGAATCAAAAGATAGATCTGCAAATTTTTCCTGAGATGTGAAATAGAGGTGCTCGGTACTTTATTTTTGCATTGCAAATGGATTTTGGATCTAATGTAAATTGATGGTATTGTCCAATTCTATAGAAGAAAATACATTTTAGACTCTTTCAACAGTCTTGACAAGTGTCGATAACCAGAGGCTTAATAACGTTTGATTCCACGCCATTGTTAGCCAAAAAGCTTTTCAGTAAATGAGAATATTTCAAATGAATCCTTTTCAATCTTTTGTTTCTAGATGTTTAATTTTTTGATGAACGCTCCAACTTTAGATTTCAATGTAAATATATAGACGTTTTCTGCTTGGAAGGAAAAATTAAATTCTTACCCTTTCTTCAAGCAAACCTGACAAATAGCATAAATTGAAAAGCCTTTCCAAAAACGTCTTTACAAAAACAGCAGACAAAGTCCAAACTTTTTCCGTTGGAAAAATCACGACTTAATTTTTTAACACTAGTAACTTTTTAAAGCATTAAAGCATTGGCTTTAATTTTGAAATCCACGTTTACAATGCAGCAAAGAGGGTTTTAAAGTTCTATTCCGTATTTCACTATATCTTCTTCTTTTATTGTCGCATTTGATTCCAAGCATTGACTGCCTCTTGCATGAAAAGTTTCCAAGATTCTCTGTAGTTTGCTTTGTGTATTAGGTGTATGTTGGTGTTAGTTTTGTCGGTTTGAGTAGGTTAATCTTTGTCTGCCTTGGGCACGCTTCCCTTCAATTTTCCTTTGAGAGAGAGATGTTCTAACTTTCCTTTTCGCAGAACGTATCCTAAAAATTGAAATTGATTTTCTTTGATATTTTTTAGTAGATTCTATGTTTGTTTGACTTGATTTAAAACAGTTTGGTTGCTTTTTCTGTCAGTCCAGGAAATCCTCTGCATTTTTCGAAATGCCCACATTTCACATTTCAAACCCATTTATCCTTTTATTAATTGATTTAGTAATTGTCCAGGTTTCTGAATTATATTTAAAAATTGGATAAATGTAGGCTAACACTTCAATACTCTGTATCTAGTTGCGAAAGATATGTATATACTTGTTGCGTAATATTGATTTCATTTGATGGAAAGCGGCGTTTGCTTGAGCAATACGTATATTGAACTCCCTATCATCTTTGGCGTCCCAGTTTATTGTTGTACCAAGATACTGAAAATTTCACTATACAAACTTACAAAATACGGGTACCTATTGAGTGCACGACTCTTAATGAAATTAATAACTTTCACAGCATCTTGCACATAAGTGTTAATATGCAGTGCTTTGTGTAAAATTTGTATACTTTCTGCGACCCCCGAAGTTTGTTACGTGACCCCTCAGGGGGTCGCGACCCCCACTTTGGGAAGCCCTGGTTTAGAAACAATTGTGAGGTCATTAAATACTTTGACTGTTTTAATTCCACAGTTATTGGAGTAAATTTCGAAAATTGAAAGGAATTTATTTAAACAGGAAAAAGGCGGAAATGCAATTTTTAACAACAACTCACCACCGAACCTACTTTTATGTTGAAATATCATTGAAAGATATTGTTTAGAAGCAATTGTGAGGTCATTAAATACTTTGACTGTTTTAATTCCACAGTTATTGGAGTAAATTTCGAAATTTAATGGAATTTATTGAAATAGAAAAAAGACGGAAATGCGATTTTTAGCCACAACTCAATACCGAACATTTTCTTA
Source organism: Aplidium turbinatum (assembly GCF_918807975.1). Taxonomy (NCBI): domain Eukaryota; kingdom Metazoa; phylum Chordata; class Ascidiacea; order Aplousobranchia; family Polyclinidae; genus Aplidium; species Aplidium turbinatum. Next base: position 25,058,625 of record NC_137475.1, on the reverse strand, counting down.
TGTTGAAATATCATTGAAAGACATTATTTAGAAGCAATTGTGAGATCCTTAAATACTATGACTGTTTTAATTCTACAGTTATTTCGGCTTATTTCCGCGTTATTTTCCTCTTATGACGAACGGAAACTTACCCAAAGATATTCTGAAACTCCAGCAAATTAAAAATACTCTAACTTTATTACTTATTATTAAAAAAAGGGACGATTACTTTAAACTCGTATCAACGTATACGGTAGTCAATCAGGGATCCCTGTAAAGCAGATATGAAGAGCTTTCGGTGATTTTGAGAAAACCACAAAAAACGTTTATGCGCGTAAGTGGTTTTGGAAGAAAACACAGTTTTTAGTGTCGAATTTGAAGCAGAAAGAGAAGGTTTTGGAAAAAAAGGAATGGATAGTAGGTAGGTAGGCATCCTTCCATCTTTTTAGATGATGGTAGCACTCTGGGTACGGCAGCTTCTCATGTTGCTCTGAAGTCCAATCTTGGTGTGGCGGTTAGGGGTGTTCAATTTCGATTCGATTTCGATTAAGGTGATATTCGAAATTCGTTTTTCGTATCGGACATGTTCGAAATTATAGCAGCCCTTTCGGCTGAACGCGGTTGAAAGTAACGCGAGTGGCGCAAAATCTGTCTTGTCGCACTTTGCAAGCGAAAAAATATTTCGACGCATGCGCATCGTCGAACTCGTGACTATCACACGTTCTCACGGGTCTAACGGCCAGTCCTGCACCAGGGATGCCAGGTTGGCATTTTTAATGCCAAATTTCACAAATTTCTCTCAAGAATGAAGATAGCTAGGTTGTGCAATATAGCAGAAAGTGTAGGCTGAGCTTTGTCGCAGTTTTATCCATTTTTTACCGAATCTATAGGTGCCTAAGCCGTGGGGGCAGGGCCGTAGCCAGACCGCAGAGCAAGGGGGGCAACTTTTTTTTAGGGGGGGGGCAAAAAAATAAAAATCGGCAAAATCATTATAATTGTAGAGCTGTTGCTTGAGAATGTTGAGATTTTGCCAAGGGGGGCGAGGCCCCCCTGGCCCCCGGCTGGCTACGGGCTTGCGTGGGTGCCAGGCCCCCACGCATATTTCTGTGTGGGGGCAACTTTTTATGCTACTATTGAATATTGATACATAAAACAATACATGAACTAGCGATCCGCAGCAGGAAAACACTTTTTGAATGCAAACCGCAACAGCTTTGCGATAAATAATCACTATGAACTTGTTGCGATGCTACAATCCAACACCAGACAACAAAATCTGTCATTTTTACATTGATTTAATGTCTGCAGACGTTGAATCAATGTAAAAATGACTGATTTTGTTGCCTGGGACATAGCAAAAATCTACCATTTTGTGTCGATCCAAAATCTACCATTTTGTGTCGATTCAACACAACATAACTTGCTATGTAGACGGAGCGTGCGTTTAGCTTTATGCGCTTCCAAACATACTCGATGTCGCTTTCGAGACGAAACCTCTGCACTCTGCAGTGAAATGTCGCGGCAGTGAATTGCTCGCTGTGAAAATGAACTTGAAGTGTTTGGGATCCCAGCGATCTCGGCTCCAGCGGAGCGATCGTTTTCAAAAACTGGCCTGACCGTCACGAAGCTGACATCCCGACTGACGAGTGACCATGTCGATTAGCTTGTGTTCATAAACACCAACATGGGCCTGGAGCTGTAGACGTTATTTTGTGTTCTTTTTTTGCAAATTTTCATGGCTTTTTTTCGCGTTTTCTAGCAAATTTTCATGTCGTTTCTTTCAATAAAATCTCATTTTGCAGTTTGGTGAATAGATGTGATATTCGAAATCGAAATTCGGAAATCGAAAACAAATTGAATTTCGAATATTCAAATAATCGAAATTGAACACCCCTAGTGGCAGTCTCGTCCACAGTTTGGACACATGAAATCAGAGGAGTTCTGAGGCTGCTGTCTCTCTTTTCTTCTTTATCTTCTTTGCTCTAGTTGCTTCCTCCGCCTCGACTGACCCTTTGCTAGACCCGCACTGACTTCGTAGCGCCATCTGTTGCGGTTTGCTGCGATCAGTTCCCAGCTGGCAGGGTCTATGTCAGTTAGCTTCAGGTCGCGTTTGCAAACGTCTCTGTAACGCAGTGCAGGTCGTCCTACTGGGTGTTTCCCTGTGGCAAGTTCAATGTACAGAATGTCCTTTGGAATACGCCCATTAGGCTGGCGCAAAATCTCGAAAAAAATTTTTTTTTCTTTTAAATTTTTCGTCAGTTTGGAATATTGTTCCTTTTGGTAAATGTATCTCCTACACCAAATTTCACAAAAAAATATTAACGTTTGACCCTGGTTCACCTGGTTTGAATTTTTTCAAAATATCGAATTTTCGCTTATCCCTGAAACTGCTCACCCGCTATCTTCTAATGCACTCTAGCATCTTAATGGACACAATAAGAGGCAGTAACGCAAACTTGTAGCAAGCAAAGTGGTTTAATTAGCAACTCCATGAACACTGACACATGTATTACTCTCAAAATGTCGAAGTCTACCACATTTCAGTAATGATTTTCTTTGTGCACCCTTCACGTAGTAAATATCTACTGCTTTCAGTTTCTTGAATCATTTGACGATGTTTATCGATTTTCACAGGCCAACAAAACTTTTTTTTATATAAAGGCAGGACATGTGAGAGTCATTTTAAGGTATTTCGAGGCCCCTGATTCTGAAAATGCACTAAGTTTTCTCGAATTGGCTTTAGTTTTTGAGTTACAGCAAAAATATTTTTTTCGCAATTTTGAGCCCCTATAGATTTAACGTCGTGTCGTTTACTACATAAACAAAACTGGAAGTAATCCCAGGCACATTTCTGAGTTGTATAAACGCTATTTGGAACCAATCACGTTGATTACAACCCAAACAAACAGCTATTTAACGTTTACTGGCTTAGTAACAATCAAAATATGATGTGAAGTAAGCCTGAGGATACAAGATGTAGAATATATAACTTGCGTTTTGCATTAATATATTTGTTGATTTCAACAGTCTCAGACTTAGGCTACTAAGTAAGCTACAAAGTACAAACAAAATGCATACATTGTTTTGCTTAACAAACTAGACAAATAAGCAAAACAAGCTATCGATGAACAAACGCAACTCTTTATTATGATTGGCCGACTGAGCAACACCCATCAAGGTACGAAGGCCATTTATATAATTACAGAATATAAAGTTATGTTCTTCAGTAAAGTATAGCTGCTTAGAATTTTATCCTTGCTGCGGAAGAACGTAATCTTGGCCTTGGAGTCAAGAATGCCATGTTGATCGAGATGAGGAGCCAAGATTGCAGCTACCACTTTTGATAACTAAATCTTTAACTACTACAGTAGCCTAAGTGGTAGAAATGGTTTTGAGAAAAAAACTTGATCTTGCTCCAAAACATTACTGAAGGTATTGAGGTTACTCTCAGTCATGCCCGTTTTCCTATGGTTTCAAGCAAATCACCACTTGAAACTAGAGAGGGCAAACAAAAAACAGAAATAGCAACGTCCATGCAATGACTGCCTTGCACACTCCATGTAAACATGATGTTCCAACTTCCTTCGAACATCCTCACCGTGCAGAAGTATCAATTTTCATGGTGATTCCACGGCTCTCTTTATGCCATGGCACTCTGAACTTCTTAGCCTTGAGCCCAGAAACGGGTTTGAGTGCAATGTTTGCATACTTTAGGAGGAACCCAGGACTTATCTTGATCACCCAGCTTCATGTCAAAGTAATAATAATAATGCTTGTTTTTATATAGCGCTGTATCTATCGCAGAATGCCTTGGTCCTCTGCGTTGCCTCATGCAGCAAAATATATCTGGGTTGTTTGTACAGCATCCTACTTGTCAAAGGCATATTATACTTGCCTATATGCCATTTGTTTAGCCTATAGGCTAGACCAGAAAAAAACTTCTTGCAGCAAAGACTTGGCCTTAGCAAAGGCTTAGAATAAAACTTCATTTGTACAAGTATCCATTTCAGTACGCCTTATACCTTTTCAATATAAAGCTGCATTCATAAACACATGACTTTCGGGATATTTTTCTTGTGATGTAGGCCTACTGATTCACAACTGTTTTCATTGAGTATTTATGTCTCCCTTAGGTTAAACACAGTTCATTTCAACCTTTGCTTGCGTTTTGAACTTTCGTGCAATATGAACCAATTGAACTAGACAAGTGCAATTATGACATCATAATGGTGAACAGGGCTGAAAATAAGTAATTTGCTAATTGAAATCTTTTGAGAAACGATTTCAAAAATATGTTCATTGTCGAATATCTCGAAAACTAGAGCCAATTCGAAAAAACTAAGTGCATTTTCGGAATCAGGGGCCCTGAAATACTCTAAAATGACTCTCATCTTTTGTGCCAAAATTTTTTTGTTGGTCTATAGCCTATGTTATAGATTCACTGACTGCGAAAAGGCTGTAAAATCAACTAAAATGACACTAAAAGCATGCACTATTAGTGACTCTCAGACTTGGAGTAGGGTGAAGATGTTCCACGTGGAAGTTAACAGAGGAAGTGACGTCAAAATCACGTGGTCAAATTTTGAGAAATCCTCTCTTCAAATACTGCTAAACCACTTCGAAATTTACTAATTTTTCAGAAAAATTCAGAACTCCTCCTTGGGTGAACCAGGGTCAAAGGTCAAAACCCAACAAAAATTTTTGGTTTACAAATATCAGTGAGCAAAATGGAACATTATTCCAAACTGACAAAAATTTTAAAGAACATCAAGGAAAATGAGCCACCCTAACGCCCATCCTTCATTCTGGATACATGCCCCAACCAGCGTAGACGTCGCTGGCAGAGGAGAATTTGCATGCTCAGGGAGCCAGAACGTTCCAGAACAGTGGTGTTGGGTATTCTGTCCTTCCAGGAAATACCAAGAATGCGCCTCAAGCAACGAAGGTGAAAGCTTTCAAGGCGGTTTTCTTGTCTGGCATAAGTGGTCCAGGACCTATGGTAATACTCTTACCTAATGACACTCTAAACTCAATTTTGGTAAAAGTGGTGCCTAAGCGGTTTTGGAAACAAGCTCTTCATGTAATAGCATCAATAAATTTGAGAAAAATGTGAATACTATAATATTAACGACGACCTTTTAGAGTACATGTTAAATCAAACAGTAAAAGAAAATTATTGGTAGTGGCTGTTAAGCTAGGACCTTTGAAATTCTTCCTTTAAAACCTTTGAAATTCTTCGGTTGCGTACTGGTACTTATATTTGAAAAGACATAAAAAAGCTACTTGAATTAAAAATTGACTACAAAAATGCAGCAGCCTAACGATTGAGTCACTTCGGGTCAAAATTTAGTTTAAAAAAAAAATGCTTCTAGGTAGTATCGAACTCATTCCCTCGGAAACACCAGCCTGAGAAAGATCGCACGCGCCACTGACTCAGTTGAATAAAGGCAGTGGCTATTTGACCGGCACCGGTCTTTGAATCTGAAACACTATTTGACCGGTCATGATGTCACTATATAAGCATTTTTTTCTTTTTCTTTTGTGGTCAATTTATAATTTGAGTAGCCTACAGCCCAATTTTTTATGTCTAATTTTCCGTTCGTCATAAGATGATGTGACCATGTTTGCCGAACGACGCAAAAATGTAATGACAAACGGAAAATTATGACAAACGGAAAATTACCCAGAGAAATTCTCAAATTCCAGAAAATTAAAAACTCTAACTTTATAACTTAATTTTATTTTTTAATTTTCCTGCATTCAAGAATTTCTCTGGATAATTTTCTGTTCGTCCAGAAAAAAATTACCCAGAGAAATTCTCAAATTCCAGAAAATTATTGATTGATTTAATCTTTAACTTTAAATTAAAAACTAACTTTATTACTCATAGTTGAAAAGTCATAAAAAAATTGGGCTGTAGGCTACTCAAATTAAAAATTAACCACAAAAATGCAGCATCCTAACGATTGAGTCAATTAAGGTCAAAATTTAGTTAAAAATTAAAAATAAAAGAGCGCTTCCGCGTAGTATCGAACTCATTCCCTCTGGAGCACCAGCCGGAGACTTATCCTATGCGCCACCGAATCAGTTGAACATAACTGCCGAATTTAGAACTTATATAGGCATTCTTCTCGTTTTTTGCTTTGGAAGAGAAAAAGAAAAAAATGCCTATATAGTGACGTCATGATCGGTCAAATAGTGTTTCAGATGAAAAGACCAGAGCCAGTCAAATAGCCACTGTCTAATTTTACTTTGCCAATCTCAGTAACAGGCCTTGCGTCAAAAGCCTCTAAAAGTATGCAAAACTAGTACCAAGAATACCCTATCTAACTTTTTGTCAGTCCCAGGATAAAAACTCAAAACTAACCAAACAGTGCTGATTAAATAGTAATAATAAGTTTCTATCAAATGTAATGTATACGTACTTTTGCAATCTTTGGATCATAATTTTCCATATCCCAACAGTGTACTTCCAATCCAAAAGAACTCATTTGAAGAAAATGGTAAAAAACTGTTTATCCAAAGGTATCAAAAAGCCCAGTAGGGCAGCAATGGTAGGCAAGAAGGATAGGTTATTGGGCTATCCAGTGGTCGGCAACCTTTTTTAACAAAAGAGCAATTATGTTACATATTTTGGCAAATATCACCAGCTGAGAGCCACAAAACGTAATATTATGTATTTCAAGTAGATCAGACCACAGTTTCTTTACTACCGAACAATTCTTTTTTATGCCGTCTTCTCTATCTGTGTACGGCTCTTTTCGCTTAATCTATTGAGCTGCCACAAAACTAGCAGCATTGGTGTGGGGCATGGGGCTGTTATCCATTTATTGAAAGTATCTTTACTCTGCTCCGATCTTTGCATAAGTTCCAATACTGTCTACTTTAACTAATCTCCAAAATGGGATAATGTGCAGCAAAATTAATGCTCTATGGCTGTTCTGACAGTGCCTTTTGAAGTCATTTATATTGGGATTTTTCCCACATAGGCTATTAAGCCTGCAGATATGCCAACATCATTTGCATTAAATACAAAGTTCATGTTTATGTCCAAAGGTGGGCAGTAACTAGTTAAAAAAGTAGCTAGTTACATAACTAGTTACTTTTTGAGTAACTGTAACTGTAACTTTGTTACTTTTTTGAAAAAGTACCGATAAGCAGTAACTAGCTACTATTTTAGCGTTTTTCAACAGTTACTAGTTACAGTTACTTGATTTCCCAAAGAAAAATTGGTCGTTTGTTTTTCAGTTTATGGCTGTTTATTTGTAATGGTCAAATTATTTGTTTGGAAGAGATTATAGGCATTCAGTGACAAGAAGCGAGGTTGTGTACAGAAAGGAGCTGTGTAAACTGCAAGATAGGATTTTGCGGTGTACCAGCGACAGAAAGGAGGCCGCGTAAACTGCGAGGTAGGATTTCGCAGTGTTCTATAAGGATTGATGTCTGTGACGCCACAATCCTTTGTTTGTTCTCCCACTTGGCTGTTTGTTTTTAGAAATTTCAGGTTCTCCTTTATTGTAAAGCGATTCTTTTTTTGTAGATTGTGGTTATATAGCTTTGAACACAGGTAGACGATGTAGTCAGTACTCAGTAGTCGAAAATCGAAATGGATAAGTTCCTGTCTAAAGTATCTGAGACTGAAACAAACCCCACTGGTAATGCGACCAATATGCCAATCTCTGGACATTCTGCAATCAGAAGAGAAGGCATATATGGGCACGATGAGGAAAAAACTATAAGAACTTTGAAACAGCAACAATGTGGCTCTCTGCCTGCCATTACTTATATACCCGATTGTTGGAATCTTTGGAAAACAGATTTGGCCATGCTTTTGATGATAGTGACTACCATCAGCTATGGTAGCTGCTGCGTTTCACCCACAATTTCGACTTTCTTGGCTTTACAAGGGTGAAGAAATTAAGACGGCTCTACATCTCAAAATTGTTAACCTATTAAAGAACCACAGCAATTTCAACATCGACGATGCAGCAAGCAACCGTGACACTGATGTTGACAGGCATGAAACAGATGACTTTTTTGCTTCGTTATTTGAAAACACAAAAAAAGGAAGCGAGTGCCGCAAAAATTTTAAATGAATTTCTCGAACGTAACCCAACAAAGGCGGTTACGTCTGATGCATTCCCCAATGACGCCATGAGGTGTTTGTTCTTGCGATACAATACCCCTATCCCCTCCGGGTCTGCTACTATTCGGTGAGTCCGATTCGGTGAGTCCGATTTGGTGAGTCTGATTCGGTGAGTTCCTAATTTCTAACCCCTAACCTTAACTCCTAACCTCTAACCCTAAAACAGCAATGATAATTAGGCTACGGTACTCGATAATTTAAAAAAAAAATTGAAAAAATCCCCCGTTAAGGGATCGGACTCACCGAATCGGACTAACCGAATCGGACTCACCGAATCGGACTCACCGAAACGGGCCATTCCGATCCCCTCCAGTGCTGCTGTTGAAAGACTGCTCTCCCTTGGAAAGGACATTTTGAAGCCAAAGCATGCTGGACTTAGCAATCGACATTCTGAAATACTGGTGTTTCTGAAAAGAGATTGGTGTTGTGCCTCTTCGTTCATTTTAGATACCCGTATAAAAATATTGACACGCCCTACTGCTTATCACGGAATGTCCTGTAGCCTACATGTCATTTTTTTCGATTTTATATTGTTTCATATTCGGTAGGCGGATGTTTTGGGGTTAGATTATGGATTCTTAGAAGCATCATAGTATGTGGACAGCTAGCAGAGTGGTCGCTGTTTTGTAGTTAGGCAACAGCTACGAACAAAGTATCATCTTGCCCTTTATCATGTATTTTTCAACTTGTACTTCATGCAAAGAAGAGTAGTTGTAGATCAGTAGGCCTACTCATATGCAACCATTTTCTTTGAAAAGTAACTGTAACTAGTAACTGTAATTAGTTACTTTTTAAAAAACGGTAACTGTAACTAGTTACTTTTTGAGCAAAGTAACTGTAACCGTAACTCAGTTACTTTGAAAGTAACTAGTGCCCACCACTGTTTATGTCCAATTGTCTATGCTGAGTAATACCGTATCTCTGTTTTCGCCTAAAACTTTTCTCTTTTTTATTTGTGCATGGCTACTGATAAAAAAGGGTATGCTGTTCAGTGTTCACGCCAAAAGCTGTAAACTGACCTGATAAAGTCAAAACTTCAATAACAGACTTGTAAAAAAAATGTATTATTTTCTGATAGAGTATCACTCGATCACAGTTGGCTCATTGCTGCATCATCTTGCACAACTAGTAAATAACGTTTTGATGAAGTTTGTTTCTTTCTCATTATCACAGTTGAACGCATAGGCTATACCAAATCATGTCAAATCTGGAGGGAGCCGCTTCAGAGGAGCTCAAGAGCCGCAGGTTGCCGACCACTGGGCTATACTATTACCATCATCTGACATCTATGGCTATACGAGTTATACGACCCAGTTATTTCAAATTTAATATTCAGAGTTGCCAGGCCTCAAAAAAGTATCCAGCCAAAACAAAACAAACAAAAAAAGCCAATTTTTTAGCACATTTAAAATGACCAAAATGCTTAGAAAAACAGGTTTGTTCATAAAATGAAATTTTCAACAAAAATACAGCAGCAAAACTTGGGGTTTATTATGATTTGTCGTTTACAGCTCGGTTTTAAATAATCAGTGATCAATGAACTCGCAATTTTGTGGTCAGAGATACCGACTATTGCTGCCTGACAGAACAGTCCGATTTCGTATGTTGTAGGCTATCAGGTATCAGTATTCACCCAAGCATTGATTTGTTTTTGAATCTTTATCCTCGGGCTAACAAAACCTTAATAGGTTATTCCTGGTATTTTCGCATACTTGTAAAGGCTAAAGCGGACGTTGCTGATTGGCATGCCTGCCCATACACACTACACAGCCGTCAATAGGAAGAAAAATGAAGGCAATTCCTAGTAAAACACACCAATTTTGGAATTGGGAATGATTCGCTATCAGTTTCTTCAATCTCTAGTTAGCACACATCCAAATTGTCACGAAACCCGCAAAAAGATCACAGATTGCATATACAAAAATCAATATAAACCTACCAGCACGTTAATGAACGGGAAAAGGTGGCAAAACCTTGAAAGACTTAAAACGTGCTTGAATGAAAAATTATGTAGAAGGCTATAAATCAGTAGTTAGCACGGCGAAGAAACCCAAAAAACAAATAGCAAAAAATAAAACGAAAACAGAAAGAAGCATATACATGTAGTAATGAATAACAGCCCAATGAAAAGTGTTGTGGATTGAATTTGCCTGTCCAATATTGATGTGGATGAGCAGTCATAATAATAATAATAGGACGGAGAAAGAAAACCGGACATAAAAGAAACCCATCCTCAGGCAAAAGCCCGTTTCGATGTGGCCCAGGAGAGCAGGTGTTGAGCTCTTTCTGTGGTTTGACTGCACATCACACGTATAGCCTAAGACGATTGAGATTTAATATCCAGTTTAAGTTATTGTTTCTTGTCCTGGTGAGTGATGGAGTGGATGAGCTGGCAGATGATGATATCCTGATGGTGTTGATGAAGCTCTCATCCCCTTTTGCGACACGTCGTGTTGATTATGGAGTGTTGCGTTTGCTGTTAATATCTACAAACATAAAAGTACAGCACAAGCAATCGATATTATTGTTAGGTAAGCCTAATCTTTTGTAAATAATTTCGGATTTTCACTAAAATCTTCACAAGAATGCAAAAAAGCCTTTCTACGTTGTCTTTTTATTGCTTGTCCGTTTTGCTGAAATGTGGTTTTAGTTTGTGAATAATAATATTTATTTGCATCAGACAAAGCTGTCCATATCCAAAACAACAAAATACTACACAAACTGCAAATGCACAAATAACGAACAACAACAACGAAATAACAATGTAAAACAACGAAATAATACACAAACTGCAAATGCACAAAATCTCACTAAATAGGCTATCTACTGTTACAAGTTTACAGACAATGGTACGGTAGTGTAACTAGTGTTACAAGTTAGAAGAACTGAAAGTATATCAGAACGATAAAAGCAATCAGAATTATTATAATGAATACGGTAATTTGAGACGATGACAATCAGACCTCATCAGGGAGGCAACTATAGAGTTAGACGATACTTCGCATCTTCCAACAAAAGAAAAAGCATATTTACGAAGTAATGCATCAAATGTTATGATGTTGCACAAGACTTGATGTTCACGTACGCTATAGTGTTTAAGTGAATAAAAAGTGACTTTGTATCAGTCTTTCTAATTGAAGAAGGAAATTCGTTCCATGTTTTCGCACCTGTGAATTGTATTGAATGCTGAGTAATAAAAATTTTTTGAGAAGTGTTGAATGTTTAGAGCGGTGGTTCCCAACCTTTTTGTTGTTACGGACCCCTTTAGACAAATTATTAATTCTGCGGACCCCTACCTAAATTTTGCCTGAAACTCAATTAACATACTATTGACTATTGCCAAGAAATTTATTTTCACACGAGTAAGTTCAATCACAGTGCTATTGACTATTGTAATAATTATGCTACTCAACTACTGTATGATGTCATATTGCATTGCCGCTGTGACTCCTGTGGCAAATATCAGGTTATCAGGTTAAACAGTTGCTCAAATAAGAAAATGAATGGATTGTTCAAGAAATGTCAGCAGTATTTGAATATTAATGTAAATTATGAATAATAGGGGGCCTAAAATAGAACCTTGGGGCACACCACACTTTGTCTCTAATGGAGTTGAAACACTAGCCTACCAGAAATTTCTACTGTCTGAAAACGATTATTTAAGTAGCTTCGAAACCACTGGAGGGGTGTTCCTTTGATACCATAGTGATAAAGTTTTGTCAGAAGTATTTCATGATTTACTGTGTCAAAAGCCTTTTATAAATCCAGAAAGATGCCAAGGGTTGCCTCTTTATTTTGATTGATTGATTGAATCTTTATCCTCGGACTGTGAAAGCTTCTTGCAGAGCTTAATCCTCGCAGTTTGGCATACTTGTAGAGGCTTTGAATCACTGACGCAGGCCAAGTCGCGAATTTTTTTCCCACGAGATTTCCGTCTCATTTACATATTTTGGTAAAAGTTTGTAGCCTATTAAAACCGTGTGAATGCAACACTTTCTCGTTGGCACGGTTGGTTCAGTGGTTTCATCCTCTGCCTAGTGATAGTGAGAACGAGGGTTCGACGCCCGTCGAAGTCAAATTTTTTTTTTTAAATAATTTTTGCGGTGCACAAAGAGTTTTTCAAAAAAGTAGGATTAGGGAAAGCTTATATTTTATTATCATTGCAGAATTTCATAGGCAAATAGTTATTTCGCAATCTGAATCAACCAATCTTTCGTTACACTTTCGAAAAATCTTACTTTTAGAGTGACTAGAATCAATGAGACAGAAATCTCGTGGGAAAAAAATTTTGCGACCGGGCCGCAAAATTTTTTTCCCACGAGATTTCTGTCTCATTGATTTTAGTCACTCAAAAAGTAAGATTTTCCGAAAGTGTTTTGAGAGATTGGTTGATTCAGATTGCGAAATAACTATTTGCTAATGAAATTCTGCAATGATAATAAAATATAAGCTTTCCCTAACCCTACTTTTTTTGAAAAGCTCTTGTGCACCGCAAAAATTAATGTAAAGAAAAAAAAAGTTTGACTTCGACGGGCGTCGAACCCTCGTTCTCACGATCACTAGGCAGGGTATGAAGCCACTGAGCCAACCGTGCCAACGAGAAAATGTTGCATTCACACGGTTTTAATACAAACTTTTACCAAAATATGTAAATGAGACAGAAATCTCGTGGGAAAAAATTTTTCGCGGCCCGGTCACCGAGATTGACAAGAGTGAAGTTTCCGATTGTTGAAGTCTTGTTGCCGGGGAATTATTCCATCTATTAGATGCCGCTGAATGGAGAGCAGTCCTTAACGTGCGTGCTCAAGCGCACACCCCGAGAGTCGAACCAGCGCCGCTTGATCTTGAAGCTTCTTCATTCCAGAAGTGAGTGAAGTGACGCGCTAACCAATTGAGCTATCGGGGCGGACATTTTCCATTGCTTTGTAGATCTTGTTGGTTAGTGGTGTAGTAGCCTGGTTCGTGGAGTGGTTATGTCTAAAACCAAACTGCTGGGTGTAAAAGAAATGACGCTAATCAAGAAAATAGTATAATCTTGAGTACATGACTTTTTCTAAGGTGTTTGAGAAGCAAGACAACAGACTCCCTGGTCTATAGTTACTGCAATTGCTTGGGTCTCCTTTTTTATGGATTGGCACTACTTTACCAATTTTAAATGCTTTTATGAATTCACCATGTACCAAAGATAAGTTAAAAATAATATGTGTTTGTACTTTTATTATGTTATCGGGGGTATGCCTTAAAATTTTCCCTGGAATGCCGTCAGTTCCACAACTTAACTTTGGTTTCTAATAAATCTGTAAATTTCTTCAATACTTGCAGGTTTTAAAAATATTGATTTGGGTGATGAATTTGGAAGATACTTGGAAAAATGATCAGCAGAATGGGGAATTTTTTCAAATAATTTTTCTGCCACAGAAGTAAAATATTCATTAAAGTGATTGCATTTTTGTGTAGCATCATTTACTACCTGACCATTAATGCTAATGGGGTAGTCACTTTTAGGTTTTTTCCTTCCAAGTTCCAACCAAGCAAACTATTTATGACACTCCACGTCTTTTTAAGATCATTTTTGTGCTTATGCAGAAGGGTTTTGAAATAATTTTGTTTCTTAAATTTCAAAAAAATTTTCATAAGTATGTATTTCTTTATTATATGCTGCTTTCATTATCATACCATATGTTATGTTTCTTGTTTTTGTCATTACACACTGGAAAACAAGTTTTGAAAAGAGTATTATACTTGTCAATAAATCATATGCTTGGTTTGCATCAGTTTCATAATATATGTCAGAGATAGGCTAGGCTATCTAATTGTTGTAACTTTTCTGTAAACATAGCAATATTTTTATCACATAAATTTCTATGTTCTTTTTTAAAATTACACTGTTTGTGCATCTTTTGCTCTCAATTTTTGCAACCCCTGACTACCGAGAAACATTTATTGATTAGAAAAGTGTTCATGGCTATTGTGGAGGCAACACCAGTACAGTTAGTAAAACACAATGCTTGCTGTTTTATAATGAGTATATATAAATGAACGATATTCAGCTACGGTACATGTTAGTTTTGCACTAAAAAATATCCGGCATCAATAATATCCGTCAATGACACTTTTTTTGTAATTGACTCACAATAACCAGATTTTCTTTCTCTATTTTTATATATATTGGTTTAGGTCCAATTTTTTTTCATACAAAAAATATCTGATAAGACGTTTAATGTGGTCAAGCATTTGCCATTATTAGAGGTTGGTTCTAAGGCTGAGTTACAGACTTGTATGAAACAACTAGCTAATATGAAGATGGCTGAAGTTGTTGACTATGGCAGGATTGATGCTGACGATCATTCCTCCACACTTATGAAGAAACAGCTTGGTATGTGAGACATTATAAGCAATGGAAAAATTATCTAAAAAAAAAATTCACATTGTAATACAGTATCATATAACAAACCTCTAGAGGGTTTCAACATTGTTGTTTTGACAAAAAAATATTTTTTGTCAAAAAGTTCTTTGAAATGTTTTAAATCTGATATGGGCACTGATAATGCAATCTAGTTTTACTCTGTGCATTCACATATGCTGATTACCAAAATATATTTTTGTAGTGTCTGCTGATGAAGACACTGACGATGCAAGTGAAACCGATCGTGCAAAGCGAGAGGAAGCCACCGAGATAAAAGAGCAAATGTATCGAGAGAAGCTTGCTCAGATCAAGCAACAAGCGAACCTACTCCTTGCCGGAACATTACCAGAGTTCTGTAGAAAGCAAAAGAAACTGGAGCAGATACATAAGGAACGCCAAAAGCAACTGCAGGCGTACCACACTTTCCTTCAGTGCAAGGTCGGGAAGTTTGAGTAAAATTATTATGTCTCGGTCTGAGATTATTCGGTGCAGACGTTCTTGAAAATCTAGCTATGGCTTCTGTCATTAAGAGAATTTGTAGGGATCATTTAGGTAGGCGGTTTTTATGTTTATCTTCCCATACCCAAAACCCATGCATGCATGGTAGGGACAGTAGAATATCGGGATGCGCAACTACATCCGCTTTTGGCATATCCGCAACACTAGAAGGGTTACGATTTTTTCTGATTTACAAAATAATGTACATTTTATAGGTTATATAAGAAGAATGAAGTTGGTTTTAAAGTAATTTAAGGTTTTTAGTTGAAAACAAGCGAGCAACAAAGCGTGAAAAAAATGTCAAATTGGCAATTGACCCTTCTCATGTTGGCGGAACAACGGAGTTGCGCGTCCCGGTATCTACCGTCCCTAATCAGGGTTCGATCTTAGCACTGTTCCTCTGGCCAATGTCTAGTGCGAGTTCCCCGCGGACCAGTACGAATCGTTTCGCACTGGTCCGATGTCCAGTGCGAAAATATCATGGTATTATGTGGTTTAATCGTTTAGAATGCGTGGTTCTCGTTTGCGCTTCTCTTCAGACAACAAAACACGTGATCCGTGCATGTTAAACCGTAAGAAAAAGGCAATCGCAACATCACGTGTTAAATCGTAAGAAAGCAATCGCAACATCACGTGACAGTGTTAAATCGTAAGAAAAAGGGTAATCGCAACAACACGTGAGCTCTGGTAGCCTAGTTTCGACCCCAAACCTGCCATACATCCATGGCTGGAAAACGATTCATCTGTGAGGTCAAGAAGGCCCGACACTGGCTATGTGTTTACAAGGCCAGACAAACACATATCGGATTTTGATTATGACCCCGTGATCGTCCCGTCATCAGATTCCAATTATGACCCATCATCGGATTCAGAAATTGAAGAAGAGCCCCAAGTAGATTGAAGACTCAACGTAGATTGAATGTCTTGCCTAGATAAACTGTTGTTAGTGTTATTGCCATTGTATATTTCCATGTTATTGCCACCATTCATTGTTGTCGTTTTAAGGTGGTTTTCTCTGGGTTGGCCTCCTGCTTCCCACGACAATCTTGTTTTTATCAGTAAACGGGACGGACCAGTGCAAATGGTGAGCCACTGGTCCGGTTGGCCAGTGCAAAAAAAAGTTAAGGTCGAACCCTGCTAATGCATGGGCTATAGACAAAAAAATCATATTTTTTGATACAAACAAACCATAAAGAGTAATTTTGTATAATTTGACCTCCAGATTATACACATATTTACTCTACATTACTATATACACTTCCTAGCTTCAGAATAATGAAACGCAGGACACGTGTCAATTTTAAGTGAGCATACATTGTAATTCAATACGGTAGTTCAAAAATAAATCTTATTTGGTTTTTAATTTTGGCTATACCGTACTATACTTGTTTAATCTAATTTTGAGATGAACCAAAACGCTCTTACTACTATGCAGTATCATAGCCGGTGCAGCCTTTGATGAGCTAGATGCTCATTTTGTAATTTTTTCCAGCGTTCCCTATGTCATACAGTATCCCAGAAGTGTTCTTGGTTGACTGATTGATCTAGTTTCTTAAAAATCAGATAAAAAGTCATTTGTTGTTTGCCATGAGCAGTAAGCACGTCTCCTGACATGGCGACTACTTGGACAGAGATCTTAAAACTTTTTTGATTACGTGACCGAGAAATTTTAGTTGCCTTTGCGCTATGTTGTTCAATAATTCCTCATTTTGATGTACTTGGTTTAAAATTTCTGCATTTGTGATATAATCAGTACATGTATTTTATGAAATCCTGTGCATTCTTCTATAAAACCACATATCAGCTGCTTCAATGTTACGCCTAGTTTCTGTGGTGAAGGATGTCTAATTGGGATATCTCCAAATCGAGCCATTCTGCTGCCAATGAGATAGTGGTTTGCTACTTGCATGGCTTGGTTTTCTGTGTAGTACTCACAAGACGAGGAACCAAGTTTGGAACCTTTTTAACAACTTTATCTGATAGTGTTTGTTTAAGTGGGTAATTTACCGTATATGAAGTTAGTTGTTGTTTGTTAATCTTAATTTCGTCTTTTTTAGACGTTTTAACCAGTTTTCATTGAAAATAAGGTCAGGGCATTTTGGCTTAGCCAAGTAGGTGTGGGAATGTTAAACCATGTCTAAACTGGTGCATGGACAACTCGCTGCAGAGTACACTTGCCTACAGGACTATTTGGCTCAGAGTATATTTTCCATTGAACACATCTTGCCTTGTGTAGATATTATTTGTGTAAAGGTGGTTCCATACTTTACTCCAAGCGTTGGAAGATGAGAAGATAAGGTTTTCATTATACTGTGCTTCTCTTCATAACTTCACCTCCCCAATTTACTACACCCTGTTGGTAGAGGTAAACAGTGATTTTCAACAACTAGCTCAAGCCAGAAATCGAACATGAACGTAGATGGTATGGTTGAAAAGCGAGCGCCTTATTTGCTGTGCCGCATACCACCTTTTTTGTCTACACCAATATTTAATTTCCATCAGAAGTTTTATTTACGCCTGATCACTATAATTGGACAGTGGACACTTATTGCAATGAAAAACTGAGATGATATTTAAAATAAGCTAATGCAAGCTATCGAACAAATGATTAACTGCAAAATTTATTTTACTGTGTCACAGCACAATTAAAATTCACTGCTGTTGTGTACTAACACAATAGCCTTACTCTATATTTCAAAATATTTATCAGTTCAACTCTAAAACCACCCTTGTGGTAGTTTGATTTCACATTTTTGGAGTAAGGGTATTATGGGTATATATGTTTTTTGATTTACATAAAAAGTTGTGTTATCGTGTGAAACTACAAACTTGTAACCAACGACGTTGTTCCAACGTTATTTTTGAGATTTGTAGTTTACAATTTTTTTCAAGTTTTTTTTTTTAATATCCAACCAACAATGGATAAGTGCCAGCAAAACTTGGGAACGCAGATCACTAAGCAAGGGCAATTCTACCCTTTAGTCTTCTTACTATTTGTCCTACCTTTGTTCACTCTTTGTAATTAAAACATGTAGGCTACTTTGAAGACAAGTGACTCCTATAATCTGTAAAGAAGATGCCATCAGGTCACGCAGTTTCAATTTTACTGCTATGTTTGTGTTTTTAGATTGTTATGTGTTACCAGCACATATCTACGTGAAATTGTTAGGATGTCGAAAATTAAGCAAATGGAGGTTCATGCGATAAATGGTATTATAACTACAGTCAGACTTCGCTAATCCGGACCCCGAAGAACCGGAGTAACTTCACATTACGTCAAAGAAATGAAATTTGCCAAGCAATAAATCTATGCAAAAACTATAATTAGACGACATGTCATTGTGATGGAACAATGGGATGCTTCACGTTGCAAACTACTGCAGATTGCTTCAAAACTGTTTTCTGAGCAGCCCAATTAGCAAATAAGTTGTGTTTTTTACATTGGTTCAACGTTTAAAGCAACTACTTTGCTGACTGGCGTTGTTCAAAACGTAAATTCGTTTTCTTCGTTCCAACAATTTCATATACTGGTACCAGTGTATATGCGCTGCAAGAAGGCTGTGATAATCTTATTGGAGGCGGTGCAGTAAAGTTCAAACTGCCTGCTGACAGCCGAAAATTTACAAATTACAAAGGCTTGCATATATCTGCAGCAAAACGTTTTAATTGGAGCGTGTTGTCGAAAGTTAGATAGAAAGTATATAGAGAAGCTACAATTCAATTACATCGTGTGTATCATTTAAGGTGTTTCAGGTGACAATCTGCATTCCGATGTTTCATCAATCAGGCATGACTGAATTCTTCAGGATGATAGATCAATTTTTTTTTTTCGAAGAGACTTTTTGGTCATTTGTCCGAAATGACTTGAAAAAATTCGGTCATTTTTTATTTATTTCTGTCATTTTTTCTGATGAAAATATTTCCTTTAAAGTAGCTGATTCAAACCAAAATTTTCACTTCCTGACTAGCTACACCATGAAGTTTTGCTGATAAACGTTGTGTTTTATCTGAGAAAAGTTACAACAGACAAGTTTTTTCGGACATTTTGACCGAATTCACTATATTTTTTCGGACATTTTGCTAAAAAATCGGTCAATTACCGATAAAGGACCGAAAAAAAAACCCAGGTTGTAAATCAACAAAACATATAAAATCTTCTTTGTCGTGTAAACCTCTGGGGCCGAGAGTCTATCTTACCATCCATGATTCTACATGTTTTCGGACTACATTAAAAGGCTACTAGATAGCAGTAAGTCTATGTTTTCATCATCAATACACGCAGCCGCAGACCTTCCACTCCGTTAGGTGACTTGAAGAGGGTGCAATCATTGATGATGCGATCTGCGGTCTGTTCCTCAGAACCACATCCACGGGAGGAAGAAGAATCCATTCCTCCTTGGTAGGCTACATAGTTGAGTGCAAAACTCCGACGCCCGTGCGAAGACAGTCGAGTCGCACCCACGCCTGTCTTTGTAGTGTCAGGCCGATGGGGTGTGTGTCAGGGGTGAACAAATGGAGTCTGGTAGTACTTGACTTTCAGTTACAATTCTATTTACATAGTATGACGGGAAAATTAAATTCAGTTTTGAAACAACATTTTTGCTCAAGCGCAACCAGATGAGTAACTGTAAGCAAGATGTGCATTGAATAAAAATGAACATGGAGCTACTTCTGGTATGACACAAGCTGTTAAAATAATTTCAATTGTTGGTTTGTAATTTTTAGATTGAAAAGGAATTCAAGAAAGATCAGGATGCAGCTATAGAAGAGTTTGAAGCTAAAAAGATTGAGTTGAAGGAAACTTTGATCGCGGAATTGCAGGTTAGAGGTTTCGTGTGGTCGTTGTTATCAATGCCATTGCATTGATAAAATTATTTTTCAATGCAAGAATCAACTAGTAAAAATAAACTCTATAACCAGGCTTACACCTGATGATGACTTAATAAGAGACCACGTTGGATCAATTCCATTTGGTTTCTTTGCAAGTTTTGGACCTTTTTCTGGAAACCGTTGGTTTATTTTTGAGCTCTGGTATCTAAAATAGCATTTTGTCTTGTAATTTACTGAAAACCAGGTGACGCACAACGGCACAATAACACATAAAGGCGCGTCTTTCCGACGACTGCATTCTTGCTTCAAACTTAACTTTTTGTTTAATCGCTAATCTTAATATCGCTCTTAGTGCCACTCAGTGAAACAAGCGCGAATAAGCAAGAGCACGCGAGAAAAAATTTTCTCCGGTGCAAACAGCTCCGCCAGAACACTCGTAAAAAGGGTGCACTACTATTTAGAACCAGATTTATAGTGCTTATTAAATGCGCACATGCACCATTAACTTTCATCTAAGCCACAACAAACCATATATCGTCGAAAAGATCTTGTGACAAGCTGTCCAAAAACGTTAATATTTTTTATTTGGCCAAAGTATTAAAAAGTTACAACCTTTTAAATTTGATTAAAATTTTACTGATTATCTCCACAAAAATCCTTAAAACTAACCAAGGGCTTGAAGGAATGTTATCAACTTCATTGAAGTTATAACAAGGTATAATAGCAACATATCTATGAAGAGAATTTTTTTGTCTCATCTATTTTTTAAAATATGAAAATTTTATGAAGCGCTACTCAAAACAGCAAAATTTATGTCACGTTTTCTTCAACAAAGTGTTTAATTCTGAAAATATTCCAAAATCGCTCCTTTAAAGTTTGCATAGGCGTCTATTGAACATCTCTGGCAAATTTTTAGCCAATTTGGACCTGTACTTTTTTAGTAGTTAGCAATTCTTGTCCGAAAGATTCTTGTTGAGTAAATTTCACCTGAAAAAGGATCTCAAACAAATCAACAACTTCAACCTGTTGTTTATGTGTTGTTTCTCGGCAGTCGAGTTGTAAAGGCGGCTTCTTCAGTATCTTATTCAAATTTATTCTATTTAAATAAAATACTGAAGAAGCCGCCTTCACGGCAGCGAACGCTTTATCAACAAATTATACAAGTTTTCGAACCTGATTGATTCTGTTTACTTAAATTTAATTGCTCGGTTGCATCCTGAATGAAGGATCCTCGTATAAATTTTCATCCTCAATAACATCAAGGAATCAAAACAGAAGTTGAGAGGCATCAGCTCCTATTTCTTTAATTTTACTGCACTAGTTCAGTTCAGTTGTTTTTATTTCTGACCTTCACAACGAAAATAAGACACGCCAACATTTGGAAGTCATTATTGAATGATTGCAAGTGGTTATTTGGTCTATCTCTTGCCATGGCGCGAACTTATTAGAGCGTGGACGGTCTTCATTCAGATTGCGAGTGTAGACGATACAAGCTTAAAAACAAGCTTTAAAAGCAAGAACACTTTTTTGTGTACACGCAGCTTAACGCACTCTACTCGCAGAACGAAAGCGGCGTAAGTTGTTTTTCGGTATAGTCTTGTCTTGACTCTTGATGAAAACCTTGACACAACACAAATTAGTTTCATTGAAAAATATTTATGCAATTGCTTATCTCATTTCAAAATGAAATCGTTTAAAGTAAATGACCTGACAATGAATGTATGCAAAGAGCTATTTACTAGCAATCTGATTGAAAAAGATTCTCACTTACAAAAAGAATTAGCATAACTGCATTCATTACCCTGTGCTGATACCGTCCGTTTTGCCCCAAACAAGTTACCGAAGAAAGTCCGTCACTATAGGCAAAAGTAAAATACTTAGAAAATTATCATTTTGCACGATGGCGACATATTATCTACTCTAATAATTACCTAAATCAACAGTTTTGTAATTTTTGAAAAAAGTATGTGAATTATCACCACATTCAAGTGTCATTCAATTTTTCATAACCAAGTACCTGGTATGTCCCCTACTGTTAGTTTTGCCTTTCCTGAGAAAACACAGGTAGTTGTTCATCGGGTGAAGCCAATATTAAAACTCGGAAACATTCAGTTATCCTTTATTGCTTGTATTGCTGTTAAATGTGACACATCAGGTCTCTTACTATTACAGTGCTTCAAATATGTCAAAAAAAATCTATGAGTTCATTTCGAACATCATGAATGGAAGCTTATAACGTTTCTGTCAGTACGAATTGCTGTAATAAAGCCTAAAATTAGGAAGATTGGTTAATCAGTTAAAAAAAGTTAAGTTTTTGAAGTTAGCTTTTTTTGCATTGCGTAACCTGTCGCCAATGGCCACCTTTGCTGGTTTCACCAGCAAATTTAAACTTAGCGAAAAACAAAATGAGCTAAAATCTAAATTTTTCATATCAGATAAACATAACGTAGAATCCCAACAAATTCCTTAATTTTTTAAATTGAACATGCAATCGCACCAAATTTAATATACCAAATGATGATACCATCTCCACGATGCAGTTGGAAAGTCTTACGAATTACATTATTATTGTGTAATTTATGTTTAACGTACATACCCAATCTCCAGCTAAACATGCCAAAAAATGTGTCCAGGTGCAAATATTGCTGTTTTAGATGCTTCTGGAAATGAGAAAAGTGGCAAGGTGTCATGGCACTGATTGTAACAATTAAAACTCTTTTAAAATTTTCGAAACATCAAGATATTTGGCCGTGTTCTAGTAGGCACTAGGCAGGGTAGTAGTTTCAAAAATATTATACCAGCAGAGATCTTAGAATATAGGCTACTGTTGTATTCTAAAATCAGGGCTAAAGTTGAAATTAAAATTATCCCCCCAACTAAAATTGTCTGTTTTTCTCGTAGTTTTCAGTTTTTTATCCAGTTGTTTAAGCGTCACATGATGTTAGCTAGAACTTCAATAATTTGCGTATACTCGTTTCTTGGAATTTATTTTTGACCGGTGTTGTGCTGGCGTAGACATATGCGGCCAAAATCAAAAAGCCGTTGAAGTTTGTAGTCAACACTCCCAAGGTCGGGATGCGGACAGTGGTGCTTCACTTAAGCAGCCCTGATTTTGCTGAATTAACAAACTTTTTGTGGACTTCAATTCCTTGTTTGTTGATGCTCAGGACAAGAAGAAGCAGATCGAGAACGAGAGAAACACGATTGAACTGACTGGAACCATCACGTCTTCTATGGAGACCAAGGCAGTCACAAGAAAGTTGCGGAGGAGAGCCAACGAGCCTGCTCCTGCCCCCAGCGAAAAGCGAAGGAAGGCCAGCCCCACACAACTCAACTTTACACTTACTGAAGATGAAATTGCAGACGATTTGAAGGTGTGGTTTTCAACCAATTAATTCAGTTTAGAAATAACTAGCTTTCTACTAATCTTGTCAGACGCTACCGTGTTAAGTTTTGAAATTATCGTTATTTAAGCGTTGAAGTATATTAACTTAGTGCATAATGCACGAATTCAAAGTTAATATCGTTGCTTTTGCAATATTCGCGACGTTCAATGATAATTATGTGTGTTTTATATAGGCAGTCTAAGCAGAAACAAGAACGTATTTGTAACTGCAAGCACAGCACCCATATCGCTCGCCGCTCTTTACGTGTCCTTTGGTGATTATTATGCTTCGCCTGCACGGACAAGCTATTGATTTACTGTTTGTTTGTCAATGCCTTCTCATTGAAGCAAGTTTGTTGTTGCAGGTACTCAATAAAGGGAAGGCATTGAAACCTATGCAAGAAGTTAACACCGAGAACAACAACCATCCCGTACACCAAGTGGAGTGCCGAGTCGACCACGGGAAGTTGCTTTATGATAAGCGATGGTTCCACACTGGGCAGCCGGTCTTCCTGGAGCACCACAAGGAGGGGACTCGAATCAGCGGCCTCGTCACTGCCATCACTGACCGGGAAGTCTGGGTGCAAAAGGCCTCTGATGGCGTCAAAGTTCGAGTTTATGTCTCTCAGCTGCACAGGGGAAAGTGCAGCATCAAGAAGCGAACGATGCAGTAGAACATCGCTATGCCTCAGAATGTTAAGATGCTTTGGATTTGACAAACAATCATAGCAGCCAATTTTGTTAACGGAATTTATTTACCGCGATTGCTACCGTGAAGGACGACGCACGCGTATAAGCTAAAATTACTTTTCGTTTTTAAAGGTTTATTCAAGACTATTCTATTGCTCTCCGTAGTTCCAAATGATCATTGCTTTTATGTATTGAGTGGATGCATCGGTGGAATGATGTTTCTGCATAATAAGCCTACCCAACATTTTGCTTATTGAGGGACGCTTTTCTTGAAATAGTTTCTCAAGAGTCATAACAGGTTTTCAATGTCCCTTTTATGGTTTATTGAGAAAAATAATTGCCTTTCCTGATAGTATCATTACCGTAGTCTACTTATACATTACAACCATGATTCAATTTATCACTTTCCTTCTTCATGGTGAGGGTTGGATACATGGTGCCATTTTTCACACATGTTGTCAGTTGTTTCACGATTTAATCCGACAAGAGCGTTATACCAGTCAGCAGATTACCATCGCTTTATTTCTGACCAAGTAGTCCTTTTAAGTTTTGAAGAAGACGTCATCACACGCGAGTATTGCTCAAGCTGGCCATCCATTTTTCTTCTATCGAGTCTTCTAAAGTTCGTTGATACACCACAGATTGACACATTCTTCCGCAACGGAGTTATACTCTGACAGGTCCCACCTACTGCACCGGGTGGCAAGCCGAGGGTAAACAAGAAGGTGGTCCGCTGTTTGGGGCTCGGTGCCACAGATACATGCAACAGGGCCCGTGTCGTAGCCCCACTCCACCATTGCAGATTTAGTGCGTCCAACACCGGTTCGGAGTCGATTTAATGTTTTCCACTTTGCCCAAGGAGCGTTTGCTTCTGGGGGGAGGGGCTCTGATGGTGGGATCTTCATGTCAGTGTATGATGGGTCATTTTCGAATAGTTGTTTCCATTGGTTAAGTCTTGTTTCTTCTTTTGTTGAGGGTAGTGGCTGGACGTGTGTTAGGAAGCTTTTTCTTGATTTCAACCGGGTTTGTGCAGCAGTTTTTCCATATAGAGGTTGTTTTTCATCACAGTTTGTTTTAGCCTTTCAGCTTGACTGTTAACGTCTCTTATGTGTGGTGGTGCAATACCAGCAAGCAGATAAAGTTTGTTGGTATTTGTGGGCTTCAGACACCCAGTAATAAGACGACAAGAATATGGCCATCCATGATACTGAAAAACATCAGCAGTTTGTGAAATAGCTTCATCTATTCCAGAGATCACCAACTCGGGCAATGCAAGGCATAATATGCACTTAATGGTCGATAAACGAAACATATTCATTATTCATTGTTGTTTCCAGATTATTTTTTTACATTAACATTTCGTTTCCTCCAAATAGCGTTTGTTTCTAATAACACAGTTTTCAGCATTAAGTAATCAAGGTTTTGTATGATGCAACAAATTGTCCTATTTGCTCCGATAGCTCGGCCCGGTGCTCTGCAACCTTTTATCACACCCAGCACACTAAACAAAAATTCGAAAATTCAGTGGCACGACTCGACCAAATATGCAACTTCGTTCATATCGTTATACTTCAGGCTATAACTTAACACAAATAAAATATCACAACGATACCGAATCACGTTCAGTGAGACACAACGGTTAGCCTACCATACGTAGGTTTACTCAATTGGCGGACTGCGATCCACATCCGGGGTGAATGCAGACAGAAGTAGTTTACTGATTTTAAATGTGTATGGGTGTTTTGTAAGGACGCAAACACTGCACTCGTTCAGGGATTCACTCGTATTCACTTTTCGAAATCAGGGTCGAAATATATTTTAATCCAATCACATTGTATTTTAAATATCACGAAATGTGATGTTAGGATGTATAAGATATATGCTTTTCCTTTAGAAATTAACACATCTAGAAACTTCGTAAAATACAGCTGTGAAAGATGAAGCTGATGTCGTGATATCTACACCCAGGTCGTTTGGTTCGAAGTTGGTGGTAGATAAGCGTAAAATATCATGTAGGCTAGGTGGAAGTCGCTCAGTTTTTATATCAAGCGGCTCAACTTTATAATTGAGAACGTTTGAAAACACAAATAGGCCTATTTTGAACTGGACAAGCTCATTTTCTTTGCCAACTTTTGCATTTCGGCAAATTTGTTTTTATTTAACTGCTGGTAAATAAGCACGAGAGAAAGACATGCTGTCCGCGTCGCAGAGAAGCTCGACCAGCTGCAGGTGAGCTGGAGCCTCATGAGTTCAAGCAGAAAGAAATGAACAGCAATAAGTCCTTTACATTTGCGATAAAATCTCGAAAGCGGTCGTTGAATTTGCAAGCAAGAAAATGAATGGATGCTAGGGTGTTTTACTCATCACAATACTCTCACGCAATAATAAGTTACAGGAGTTGATTTCGCAATTGTGACGCAACCAGTGCCGGATTAACCATTAGGCAAAGTAGGCACGTGCCTACAGGCCAGTCAAATATCCAGGCCACTTTAAAATCAATAAAAATTTAGTCATGTTTTCAAAATAATTATTTTTTAAACTAATAAGTATTTATCTTAATAGCTCTGTTTTTCATAATGTTGACACATCAACAACGTCTTGGTACACCGGCACTTTTGTGTATTGAAAGCGATCTACTCCGTAAGATTGACCTCCAAAAACTAGTTAACGCGTTTTTAATCGCAAAAACGCGCAAAGTTGCTATTTAGTTAGGCATATGACCAAGTTTTTGCACGGTACCCTGTGTTATGGTTGCTACAACGATCTTCGTGACAATGATTTGGCAATAGCCTACTAATAAATCTAATTTTTTTAGTTAGCAACCCTGATTTTTGGGCCACTTATAAAATGTGCCAGCAGGCCCTTAATCCTGCACTGCACGCAACATATTCTAACTTTACTCCCGTGACTTGTTTGTGAGAAAATATTGCCTTCATTAATTTAAAAAAATGCAAGTTGATTTCTGTGTGTCAGCTGGCCTAAAATAACACATTGTGCACAAACACAGGGCGGCCAATCAAAAACGTAGCGTCTCTTGTTCCCCGTATTGCGAGGTTTGGACGCCAGCGAAGAAATAAGAAACCATCATTGAAGTCCTTTTTCTAATCACAGACAGTGCAGCAATTTGTTAAAACAAAATAGACCACTGCACATCTGCAAGTGCGTAAATGCAGCAACACTTACGTCGAAGGTATGTTACTGTAACTGAATCCCAAAACACGTTAGTCACCTTCCCCCACAGAACTTCTGTAATTGACCTTCGGATATTAGACTTATTAAATAGCGCAGTAGGCTACGCAACCGAATGCGTCATCAAAACATTTAAATAATTTACGTCATTCTCAAGGACCGGAAGTGAAGATTGAGAGTTGGAAACAACGAAATCATTTCCTGTTGGAACTTAACAAACTCCTTAAACAAACAAACGCGCAAAAGCAACAATAACAACGATTGATTCGACGTTGTTGTGACTTCTCTTGGTTAGAAATGAATTGCCGGACGTGATGAATTATGACGTCACACGTCAATATTGTTTATTGGCGTTTGTTTCTTTCACTGTGAGCCGCATAGCAACATGATAAAGAAAGGAATGTTCAGGTCCAGAGTTAAGACATGTCCTAGTCAAATATCCGGGGATCCTATATCTGTGTCCTCCCATCAGAGTGGGGCTAGTCCCTTGAGGAGGAGGTTTACGTACTCCGAGAAGAGGTTAAGTGGAGATGCAGCTGCAATTCACAAACTACAAAGAAACTTAAAAAAGGTTGCTGAGCACTGTTGTTCTCAATGGTGTAGGGCTGTAGGCTATAAAATTTTTCACGCTAGTGGTAGGCTAATGTAGTTAAGATGTCATTCTGTTGACTTAAAGGTGCTTCAGTTTGTGAGGTTTGGCGACGCTTATTTGAACCTATCTTGTCTGATTTAGATTATAAACAGAGGTAACCCAGCAACAACATCACATTTAACATAATAAAAACAATAAGCTACATTTTCTAAAATTTTCAGCGCTGTTTGCCCGTCAAATTACAAATCTGCTTTAAGTGCCTTATATCGCGAGCTCGAGACATCGAACAATGACTGTTTTAACAATGAAATCGATAAATTACGCTTGTACAGTACTGTAGTGCTAATCATTACCCGACTTGGTTTTTCAATAAGGTTCTTAGAGGATTTGTGAATTCGGGTTCTACTACGTCTCCAGTTGAGGAGCCTTATTTCAAGAACTTTCTAACAATCCCGTTTATTGGTAAGGAATCCAAACGTTTTGCCACAAGTTTGTCCAGATTTATTGCCCTGAAGTTTAACGTTAAGATTTTTCCCGTCTATAAAACATTTAAAACTGGTTTCTATTTTCAGTTGAAGTCTAAAACTCCATTCCGTTTATGCTCAAATGTCGTTTATAAGTTCACTTGCTCGCATGATCGGCATGATGCGAGTTCGACATACATTGGTATGACCACGCGACATTTGGTGACAAGAGTGGGAGAGCATCTGAATTCAGCTAATTTGAATCAAAACAGTGCGATTAAAGATCATATTAGAAACTGTCAAACTTGTTCTAACAGTAAACCCTCATTGCAGTCCTTCGAAATTGTTCGTAAGTGGGTGTCTGAGTTCGACACCAAGATTCATGAGGCATTGATAATCAAATCTTTCAACCCAGGGTTCAACAGGCAATTATTTGCTGGCGGAGCTTCCTATCTTTTAACAGTTTTTGATTGATTTGTCACGTCTTGTGCTTCTCGTATTTTTACTTTGTTTGTGCCACTATCTCGTGCTGTGCTTCTGTCCATCTTGCGTAATCTGCTTGAGTCCTTTTCAAAACAATTAATTAATTTCACCTCTCAAATACTTGACCCGTCGTGCTGCGTAATTTTTAGTTATCTTATCAGTTTGTGTGAGCTAGTTAAGTAAGTTTTTCAAATGTTTAGATTTTTCCATATTTTGTTGCGATAGTGTATTATTCTTTAGTATTTCTTTTAAAAATATTTTTCTTATAGGCTTGAAAAGAGCTAGCCTATATGATTAGCCGAAAACGTTAGCTTATTGTTTTTGTTTTTATTTTGTTAAATGTAGTGTGGTTGCTGGGTTACGTCTGTTTATGGTTTAAAAAAGTTACTTCCCAAATTGTATGATTTAGATTAATTTTGTAAGAAACTTTGAGCTGACCATGCAACTAAACAAAATTTTATTACAAAAATAAGTTTGTTTTGGTGGGTAATTTGAACAAATAAGGTTTGGAAGATGTATAATAGGCTATCCCATTACCATGATTACCTGATAACAAATTTTCAAAAAGAAATTACTTCAAGTGAACCACAATGTGAAGGTGTAAAGTGACCATGACGGTATTAGAGCCAAGCAGTCACTCTTATAGCAGGCCCGTAATTATACATTTTAGCTTGGGGAGGCTCAAAAGCTGTTGCGAAGTAAAAGGCTATGCACATAACATTTGTAGTTGCAATGAGTCTAATTTGCGGTTTTTCGTGCAAAGGCACGGCATATGTTATAAGTCACAAGGTGCTAGATAGCAGTAATTTGGAATGATTGGGATAATTCCAACCAAAACATGGGTAATTCCAGCCAAAATGATTGCAGAATAGAATAGATGCAATATTTTTAACACACAACTTTGTCAGGAATGACCCTCGTGACTTTGTCTGGTACAGGTCTCCACCAAACCAATTTATCCCCTTTGGGGTGTAATATTTGGCAGTAAACGTCAAAACACACTAACAGCTATCCAAGCTGATACCAATAGGCTACCAATGTTGATGGATTTGTTTTTAAGAGATATTCATGGACAATATTTCCAAAACCAGCATCTTACTCCATTGTAATTGCTTTTACCTGAGATGCCTTGCCAAAAAAACTCACCCAAATTTAAAAATCATTATCGTGCAATCTGTCTGGAATAACCCTATAACTATTACCCTACCAGTACATAACAACCACAAAATTACAAGTGATTTTATTAAGGGGAAGAATTGAAGTAAGCGTTTTAGCTCAGTCTACAATATGTATCTCTTACTTTGAGCTTGGCCGCCCCCCCAAGCCCCTCCGGCAATTACGGGCCTGTTGGTCACAGCGGTAAACCATAATTCTTCGTGGGAAAATTGTAACATAAAGTTCCCGGATCCGTTTGTCTGTACGTAATGACCGAAAAATAAACACACCTTCGAAACGTCTATTCAAAGTGTATTCCAGTAAAATTAGCCGCGGCTATCGAAATGACTGGTGCAACGCCGTACACCTAAAAACTGTCACTACAATACAGATTACTTGGATAAAAGACGGAACCTTTGTCCAGCTAGCAAGCACTAAGCCAACAGTTAAATGTGCGGCCAACTTTCAAACAATCATTTTACGAATGACCAGAATAGATAGCAATATCTCAAATTCACGTATGCAGTACTGTGACGCAATAAATGAAAGACAATTATGAAGTCATTCCAACAGGTGTTTAAAGCTGATGTAATATTTCCTGTTTAAACAGGCCCAAACAAGTTTGACACAAGTCTATGAACGATGGTGCAATTTTGGCACATTTTCTAGCAACTTCCATGACGTAATATTCAGTAGACTTGAACGGTTTTATATGACGTTTGATTTGTACAGAGATTGGCCGTAACATAGCGGCCCCTAGTTATGACAGTCTAACATGGCATAACTAAAAAAGAATTGAAGGACAATCGTGAGCCAATGAATAAAACACACGATACACAAATTTTTTGAATCACTCACGTTTAAGTTAATACGCAAATACAAAGGGCATGCAAAGAATGAACAGCAATAAGAATAAACACGACGATACATGAAATTGGTACCATAGGTATTAGGTACACGCAAAAAATGACGCTATATACCATGGTTGCGATAATAACCGACTGTTCTGGGCTCAGACAAGGGTCGGCCACCGCAGACAAAACCAGGCTCAAACCCTAACACTTAGGTGTTCTTTACGGGGGCGAGGCACGAAATATCCCTCAACACGTAGTCTACTTTTACTTTCCCCGTACTCTCATCATAGTTGCAGACGGCAACTTTGGCTCTACGAACCACAGGCTTCCCTTTCCTAATTTGTGGAACTACCTCATGCACCCTCCCAAGTTGATACTTCCCACGTTTACCAATGTCTTGGAGAGAACCTACCACTACAAGTTGACCAGGCTCCAAATTCTCGGCCATTTTTAGCCATTTTTTCCGGCCCTGAAGACCTGGCAAGTAAAAATCGATCCATTTATTCCAAAACTGCTGAGAAAGTGACAAATTGAACCGATAATCCCTTCTTAATTGGTCACGATCATGTGGTTGCCCAACAGCACAGTATGGGTCTAAGTATGGGGTCAAAAGTGAGGCAGGGGTGATGACAGTAAAATCCCTAGGGTCGTCACTCAAGGGAACCAAAGGGCGTTCGTTCACGATCCGAACGGCACTGCTGGTGTACATAAGCAGTTCAATAAAATTGGGCTTACGAATTGAAGAGTCCAAAATGTGAAAAAAGTATTTGGTCACATCAGCCATGAAACCAAATCTTTCAAGCCGAAATCTAGCCAAGACATCTGCCAGAGGGTTTAACAAGTCAGACAATTCAGGACAAGAAGACATTACATCATTTACACAAGTTCCTCGGAATTCAGATTGTTTTAAAGCCTTCTTCTTTAAATCAGCAGCTCTATCTGACGCCAACACAAAATTGTTAGGTAAATCAATAACTTCCTTCAACGGAACAGGTATCTCAAATCGACCATCTTTCAACTCAATATTCGGTTCGACAAGTTCTCTAGCCAAAATATCATTGCGAGACAATTCACAGGTTTCATTTTGCAAAGTCAAATCCTGAATGATTTTATTCAGGTCTGCTATTTCCATATCGCGAGACTCAATTTTACGCTGAAAGCCAGAGATGACATCCGACTCTGAAGACGTCTGCACTCTGCACACTTTAGCAACGCTTTCAACTAAGGGTGACTTACCACCACAAGCCAACCAACCGAGAGGAGTGAGTAAAGCATGCGGTTCACTGCGATTTTCACCAACACGTTCTTCTTTTGTCCACATCAAATAAGCGTTGTCATTGCCAATCAGTACATCTACAGTACTACAATCATTCAAATGAAACATATTCACGTCATGAAAATGACGGAAACCACTTAAATCTTGTTTATGGGGTAAAGTTTTAACATCGTCAGCCCAAGCTGGGTTAACCACCGAGGTTATATCACAAAACAGTTCATTCGTCTCTAACGACTGGATGTTGAGTTTAACAAGGTCAGCACAAGTAGCTTTCTGACCAGCCAGAGTATCCATTTTAAACGACGCTTTATCATACGGTTTAAGACCAAGTTCGCACACCAAGTCACTCGAAACAAAGGTCAACTGCGAACCAGGATCATGCTGACAATACACCAACTTCGATTTGCCAGTCATTGGATTCAAAACACGAGCAGCAGTAACGCGGTTAAAGGCTGCTTTAACATTTCCAATCTTAACATTACGCACAGGAACTCTGGCACCATCCTCATCTTTACCGACCAAATCCAGAGAATCACGTGACGTCACATAAAAATCATGCAGAAGAAAATAGTGTTTCCTATCGTTGGTAGGTCCACACTTACGACAGTTATTTGCATGATTACAGTCTCTAACCATATGCTGGCGCAAACAATTCAAGCATTTGCCAGCTTTCACAATGACATCTCTCCGATCTTTAGGTGTCAAGCGCAAAAATTCTTTACAATTAGACAAAAAATGATATTCAACTTGACCACGTGACGAACAACAAAAACACGCCGGTATGTCACTATGTCTGGCCACACCGCCGCGCGGTGCGCCAACAGCAGTCGAGTACTGCGAACTCCCTGAAATCACATTATCATGGGGTTTTACCGACGTCTGCCTAACCGGACATGAAGGCAATTTTCCTTTGCCAAACTTTTTAAAATGCTGCGACTCACCAGAATCGCCCATTAGCATAATGCTAAAATCAGTCGACTTGCGCGTTTCCTCCCGTACTACAAAATCAAACAAACTCTGAAAAGTAGGTTCCTCAGTGCTACCATACTGATCACCTAAAAAGTCAAGATAACGCTGCTTAGCGTCAAACGGGAGTCGTTTAGCCAAATCCAAAACAAAACGTCCTTCTAATTTATCACGCTGACCATAAGCTTTCGCGTAAAGCAAACACTGCGACAATTCATCTTTAAACTCTTTCAAATCACTGGAAGAGATAGAAGTCAATTTGCTACCATAGCGATACTTTCTAATTTCTGGTTCTGCGAAAAGACCTCCACGAACTCCAAAACGTTGGGACAAGCGAGATAACGACATTTCTATCCTGTCTTCCTCTGACAAGCCAGGGGTGTCGGAAACCAAATTAGCAATCGTTTGTGCAGCTGTTCTAACACAAGCTGCTTGCAACAAAGTCAAACGAGTTCCCTTAAAGGGCGAAGCTGCCATCAAGGCCATAACACGATTTTTAAAGAAGACAAATGGCATATTATTACCATCGTAACCAATCAAGGCCGCCTTATCGAAGAACGTCCTACTATTTTGGTATTCAAAAAAGCAATCCTGCTGTTGAGAACTCGATTTAGCGGGAGAAGACAAGCTATATCCCTTAAGGGGCTGAGTGGGCTCAGTCACATGCACAGCCCGATCACGATCCTCACACACGTTAAAATCAGGAGACGCGATACGCCTCTCACAACCACCCAAATTACGTGTAGCTGGGCGATCAAAAACTAGCGGCGCTGAAAACTGTGAAGGGGGCAAAGCATTACTGCTAATGGCGGCCCCGTGACCTGTATGCTCTGGGGGAGGAGTTCGGTTGTAATTTGCAGGCCTTGGCTCTACAGCCTTCGGAAGACCCTTAGCCGCGGCCCCGAGACCTCCTGAAACAGCTGGAAAACATGTGGATTGTACAGGTCCACTTACGGATTGAACAGGCGTCTGGAAAAGGTTAGGTAAATTAAACTGTGATTGATGTTCACTTCTGGAATGCCTAGAAGAGCCCTTCCTAGAACTACGCCGGGAGCCCAACTCAGAACGATATTCAGCTAAAACTACCTCTTTACGTTGTTCGGCCCTCAACTGAGCGTCTTTGAGTGCGAACTCAGCAGCTCTAGCTTCGGCTCTCGCGGCGGCCTCAGCAGCTCTCGCTTCGGCCTCAGCTCTCGCGGCAGCCTCTGCTCGTGCGGCCTCAGCAGCTCTCGCGTCGGCCTCAGCTCTCGCGGCAGCCTCAGCTCGTATGGCTTCAGCAGCTCTCGCGTCGGCCTCAGCTCTCGCGGCAGCCTCAGCTCGTATGGCTTCAGCTCTTGCGATGGCCTCAGCAGCTCTTGCTTCGGCCTCAGCTTGGATCTGGAGCTCCTCTCGTCTTAACTGTAGGTTAATTTGTGCAACTATCCGTGACGAGCTCTCAGACATCCTAGTGCTTACATTTGAGGCGCTATCCTCAGGATGTATGTCAGCATCCAACCTATCTGAGAACTCACTTTCTTTTTGTTCGAAGTTATTTTTTAACGAGTTAAATTCGGGATCTACCCTATCACGAAGTTCTGCCAAGATTGCAGAGTTAACAATTTTACTCAAAAGAGCATGGAAATGCCTTAATTCCTCTTCTAAAGTAGATAAGTTAGATCTAAAAATTAACAGTTCCTGCTTATCACTCAAAGAACCTAGGGCCACAGAAAGTTTCCCAATTTGAGTCAAAATATCCCGTCTAAGATGCCGGGCCTCTCGAACTGACTTAGCCTCATCGTTAATGGGTCCCTCCCCAGAATGGCCTGCCCGACCGCAAAGAACATCATCAGGCTTAAACTCAGTCGAGTCGACGGCGGTCGAGTCCCTGTCACCACCGAGTGTAGACATATTAAATGTTAGGGCTAAATTTAACAATTAAAAAATTAAGTTACACAAACACACAAATTACAGTAGTTATAAAAAACTTAACTGCAAAGACCGTAAAAATACAAAAAAGAATTTAAATGCACGATACCGTAGCTGTACGAGTATGTGAAGTCCAAACGTCCACAAAACTTGCTTGGATTCTTCCACTTGAATCTTCAAGCACAGATGGATTGCCTTTAATCTTCTTTCTTGCCAATAAATGTCAAAGTTATTTTTCTTCTGTACCAAACTGAGAAGAAATGTCTTTACTTTTTAGCTTAAAGTTCTTCAGTTGCCTACCGAGAAGAAATGTCTTTAATTTTCTTTGCTTCTTTAGACTACCAACCAATAAGATCTTCTTTTATTATTTCTTTGCTTCTAAGTGCTTCTGTGCCAAACACTAGACAGAGAATCGTCTTTTATTTTTTTTATGCTTCTAAGTGCTTCTTGGCCTACCAGCTAACAAAATCGTCTTTTATTTTTTATGCTTCTAAGTGCTTCTTGGCCTACCAGCTAACAAAATCGTCTTTTATTTTTTATGGTCACAGCGGTAAACCATAATTCTTCGTGGGAAAATTGTAACATAAAGTTCCCGGATCCGTTTGTCTGTACGTAATGACCGAAAAATAAACACACCTTCGAAACGTCTATTCAAAGTGTATTCCAGTAAAATTAGCCGCGGCTATCGAAATGACTGGTGCAACGCCGTACACCTAAAAACTGTCACTACAATACAGATTACTTGGATAAAAGACGGAACCTTTGTCCAGCTAGCAAGCACTAAGCCAACAGTTAAATGTGCGGCCAACTTTCAAACAATCATTTTACGAATGACCAGAATAGATAGCAATATCTCAAATTCACGTATGCAGTACTGTGACGCAATAAATGAAAGACAATTATGAAGTCATTCCAACAGGTGTTTAAAGCTGATGTAATATTTCCTGTTTAAACAGGCCCAAACAAGTTTGACACAAGTCTATGAACGATGGTGCAATTTTGGCACATTTTCTAGCAACTTCCATGACGTAATATTCAGTAGACTTGAACGGTTTTATATGACGTTTGATTTGTACAGAGATTGGCCGTAACACCTGTCTTATAGTCAAGTCGATGAGAAACTTTTAATGTTGGCTACCTTATACAGAGAAGCTTAGAACACCATAATTGCTAGCGATTGCATCAGATCAGTCACATAATCATTATCATACTAAAATATCTACACAAGCAATCAAAGTCAAAACTAACAAATTTGCTCTTTATAATAAATTCATAATCTGTCAAAATACAAAGCTCTATTATATTTAGCTTCTGAGGCCGAGGGTCTATCCTTTTATCACCCCAGGGCCCAGATTCACGATGTTCCTGGACTGCACTGGAAGGCTATTACAAAACAGCCTGTTTTTTGTTTCATTATCCAAGACGCGCAGACTGTCCATTCTCTTAGGTGACTTGATTACGGTACAGTCGATAATGATGTGGTCTGCGGTCTGTTCTTAGGCACCACATTCAGAAGAGGCCATTCCCCATTGGTGCATGATTGAGCGAATAAGTCCGACACCCGTGCGAAGACGGTTGAGGCGCACCCACTTCTGTCTTTGTAGTGTCAGGCCGATGCGACGTGTGTCGGGGATGAACGAATGGAGTCTGGTGCTCTTGACTTTCATTCAGAATTCTATTAGCGGTCCACTCAATTAGCCGCAGAGATGTCTTGTCCATCAGCTTCGTTAATCAGAAATTTCTGTGTCTTGATTTTAGTTGACGAAGGTGCTCGTTTGAAGAAGGAGAGACCTTGGAGTAAAGAAGATGGTTGAGCTCCAATGCCTTCGACCGAAAAACAGAGTGGCTTCTTCGCGTCGAAGCTCACCAGGTTGGATGCCAGCAAGAATGAGGAGATTGTTCAATGGTGTGAGACGCAGGCATCCAGTTACTGTGCGTAGGGAGCAGTTGATGGAAATGTCGATATTGCAGTGAGCACGGTGGCACCAAACAGATGTACAGTACTTTGCTGAAGAGTACACAAGGGCTAAGATTGCTATATGCAAAGCGCCAACCCTCACTTCCAGCTGGATGCCGTCGAAGGCTTGAGTAGCGCAGGTTTTTATTTAGGTTTTATTACGACTTTGAAGAGTGGAGAATTGCCAGGTCGTCTATGTATACATATTTTGCGGAGACTGTGGTTGACAGGTCGTGAATGTAAATGTTGAAAGGACGTCAACCATAATGAATGGACCATATGTCGGTCTGGAAGCAACTTGCAAGTAAAGCCGCGGTTCCATATGGACATGGTGTCGCAGGATGCTGTAAGACCAAAATAACAGCGCCGGCCTCCTTTTTTGTCTCAAAGCGATACTCGATGTCTTGGATCAAGAGTGTGACCTAATCTATGGTGGATTTTCCCCGCGGGAATCCAGTTTGATCCTTTAGAAAAAAGGATCGATAATTGGGTTGACGCCAGCATTGACCAGCCTTTCGAGGATTTTGAAAGGAACATAAAAGAGGGATATCGGACGATCACTCCTTGGGTTCACTGGTGGTGGCTTGTGAGGCTTAGGGATCGCAACTACTAAAGCTTTTCTCCAGATTTTTGGGATTGTGAGGTGGTTCAAACAGGAAGAAAGGAATCTACGAAACTAGGCTTTAAGGACAGGGCCAGCATGGAGCACAAGCTCAGGGCAGATCTTATCCTGCCAAAGAGACTTGTGTGGTTTCACTAGGCGAAGGGCGACGAAATCTTCAGAGATTGTTTCTTTTTGTAGTGTTTCCACTCGTTACAGGGCAGATAGTTCCTTGGTGATAAAGCGGATGCCTTGCGGTCTGTTGTCTTGTAAACCCCAGTCTGCACTGGCTGAAAAGCGATGGCATTTGCAAAAATGAGGCACTGGCGAGAAGAGTTTGCTGAGCGCCAGTGAGATTGTTAATGATGCTCTATGCTTTGCTACTTAAGTGTGAGAAGTCGATGGCTCGGGCAGCTTCGTTCCATTGCTTAAGCGTCTTTGCGTCCAATCGCTCAAGTAATCTGGGGGCGGCGGTACTAGAAGCAGTACCAGGTGTGGCGTTTAGGCCTAAGTAGGAGCGATAGTCTTACACTCAGAGTTCCAGCATTGACGATTTTGTAGTATGAGATGCACACCCACTCAATTTCGCATGTCGGAGATTGATCAACAAAGGTCCACTTTAGGCTTTGCACAAACGTGGCAATGCCATGCTTCCTGCTGAGGGTGGACCCTGCTAAGAACGTAGTTAAAAATTGCCAGCCTAGGTGCAGAGGTGCCGTGTGTCTCTTGGAGGAGGATGACGAGTGCCCGGTTGGTATGGGCAAGCTGCAGCACAACTTTGAGGTGCAAGATGGTGGGGCGTCTGAACTTGTCCATTGCTCCCTGTAGCTGTGCCGTCCGGGTGGAGGCTTTAGGTAGACAAGTTTTATTTCTCATCTTGCTTGGATACAGATGTTACTCATAAGATGGGGCATGGGTAACCACTTGTCGTCCGTTCATTCATAACAATGAAAAGTTCAAAGAGCATAAGTCCACATCAGCAAATTACACTAAAATCATCTCTAATATTTTGCAATTAGATAATTTTTTTTAAAGCTTCTTCAGTTCAGTTTTTAGACCACAGTCCTAAAAAGGGCCGTAGGCATTTCTTTCTAGTGCAGCGTACCACTTATAGCCTAATCATGAAATAAATCAAGGGCTATAGTTAAAGGGTGCCATTTCGCAATCGACGGCATGCCGTGTCTTGCCATAGACACAGCCTCAAGCTCTTAAAGCGGTGTCAAATCGGCGGCCTTTCGAACGTCGAAACATGGCTCTCACCACTCGACTATGCAGCCGACTTTCAAGTTTCTTAAATGTATGATATTAAAACAGAATTTTTTATATTTAGCGGATTGAGTTCCATGTTTTAATTCTACACAACTACACTTCCAATTTTTGTGTCAATTTCTTTCATAGAAAATCTGTCATCCAATCATGGGAATCCGAGATATAGCCTATCACATATCAGCATAAATGCGAGTTTTACCACCACTCTCTGCAAACCGTAGCCTACAGTTCAACAAACATTAACTTGAAAAAGCTGTAAAACTTGCAGCCTAACTTAAAAAGTAAGTTCAGCGCTTCTGAAAGCTGGACCTAAGGCGGCTGCCTAGTTCGCGCAATGGAAGCGCCGGCCCTGAATATCGTAACCCATTAATGGCTATGCCCATAATAAGCAATATTTCAGTAAAGTAACTTTGATCACATTATGTTTGCAATCACAGCAGGGATGGCATTGTGTTTTGGTTTTCCATTTGGCTAATAGACTAATTGCAAAGTTTATTTCTAGTTTTTCACCGAGGATTCGACCTACTCTCCTAAGGCAGAGGACGAAGTATTTCATTACATCTCCTTCAACGAGGAGTTTAATGGTGAGTGCTACACAACATCATAACACAACTACATAACCTAACAACCTGATTATGGTCACAAAACACGACGCATTTAATATTCATTTAACATATTGACGCAATATTTTCAACCTACAATGTACAATTGTAGCCTACATGTTTGACCCGCCAATACTCAGGGAGTCTATTATCCAAAGTTGAACTTGCTTTTTATTATCATCCACTCACAATCGTTTGAAAAAGGACCAATAATACATCAAACTATATGCTCTCCTGCAACATTTTTTTATTAATGTAAATATCTTATGTGTCACTGATGTTGTTGGAAAGCGATGGTGCAAGGAAAACCGCTTTTTAAACGTAAATAACTTTTTATGAGAAAGTTTCTACAAAATATTAAAAATTGCAACAGATATGGGTTAAGCCTAACTAGACTAAATTGATTGATTGTGGCAATCTTTATCCTCGGACAGAAAGTTTCTTTGAAAGGTTAATTCTGCAGTTTTGCATCCTTGTATAGAGGCTTTGAACTACTGACGCAGGCCGGTCACCGAGAGTTTAACAGAGTAAAGTTTCTGATTAACAGCTGTCGTCTGTGAACTTGTTCTTCCGCTAGATGCCGCTGAAGGAGGGCAGTGCTTGAAATACGTTGCTTGAGCACGCACGACAGAGATTCGAACCAAGGCCGCTTGATCTTAAAGTTTCTTCGTTCGTAAGTCAAGCGCCAACTGAGCTATTGAAGCTTCAAAATATTCTCTGAAGATTCTTACCCAAGATATGACTAAGATGTTCGTTAGCTCGGTGGTTAAGCGCCGGACTCAAGATCACGCGGTGCTGTTCAGCTCTCGGGGTGTGCGTTTGAGCAACGCATATTCAAGGACTGCTCTCCATACAGCGGCACCTAGTGGGTGGAATAATTCCCTGGCAACAACACTTCAACAATCGGAAACTTGACTCTGTCAATCTCGGTAACCGATCCGGCGTCAAAACATTTAGGCTACAAGTATACAAAACTACCAGTAATAACCTATCAAGGCCTTGTCAGTGCGAGGATAAAGATTCAAGACCAAGCCAAGTGGCGACTGAAGTTCAGCAACATTAAAAGGGTGTCGACTGCTTTTCATCTGAACAACAGAGAAGTAAAGCATGAACTGAGATGTGGTAAAGTTCAATGTTGGTAAATTTCAAGCCTATCAAGTTCGTCATTTATAGGCACACAAATTTGTTGTCTGCTTTATCCAAAGTTTTATGTTTCATCTGTCAGTTTGTTGCTGTACGTTACAATTTTGCCATTTGTTTTACCTTATCGAGAATTTGAAAGATGTGCTTTTTAAGTCACAGTAGGTCTATATGGTTATACATTTGCGTCAGTCAAGCTTTCCATATCAAACCAAAAAAGAAGTATAAAGTCATAGTGATAAAATGGAACGTATTGTTTTTATCTATTTGAACTTGTCAAAGTAGGGGAGATAATTTTAATTTCAATTTTGATTTTAGAATACAACAGTATATTATAACTAAGACCTCTGGTATAATATTTTTGAAATTTTTGTTTACCCCCCTTTACTACCCTGCATCCTGTTAATTGCATTTCGAGTTAAATTGCCTTGTATTGCATGGACGTCATTTTTTGTTTATGGGATAGGTTCAAATATTGTTTGCTACTCTACTAAATCACGTTAAAAATGTTGCAAAACAGCGGTAAAATTTTTTTTTGGTGTTGGTTTTTTCGTAAAACATGTTAAAGTGGTCATTTTAATTTGTGCGCATGACTGTACGCGCCTGCGCAAAAGTGTAGTCGTAGGCTACCGAAAATGCAGATAAGCTATTAAGGATATAGAGAGTAGGCTGCCACAGTAAATTAATCCAATGGTGTTGCACAACTTTTGCCACACAACAATGACTTCATCAGTCTGTATCATTCTTACAAAAGCATATCCGTTTTCGGTTTACTCCAAGGATGTGGTCGGGCGAAAAACATTTTACTCCAACTCCTCAGTTTATTACTGACCAACTCCACAGCCCTGATACAGCTGTGGAATCGAAAAAAATATAGCCTAGCTACGACTCCGACTTCTCGATTTATAACTGGGAGAATCCAACTCTGGACACATCAATATCCCTCCGGTTTCACGACTCCGACTCCACAGCCCTAGTTTTCTTGAGTAAAAATTCTCGTTTTTTTCAACCAGGATGAGAACAACCAAATCCAGCTGGTTCACTACAATCAAATATGTGATGGCCATTCTGAAAGGCTTCAAGCACATATTCCTAGGCATTCCCCAGACTCACACATAGTCAATAATGATAGAAGGGGCCGACAAAATGATAAAGCAAGATATAAGATTCTTGGAAGCTGCTGAACAGAACAAACTGGAGCAGCCTTTCAATGTTTTATTAAGCTTTCCACCAACTTCAGAGAAGGCAGAACGAGCATTTTCTGCTGAAGGATTGTTCGCCACGAAGCTGCAATCACGGCTAAGTAAAAAATCTATCAATGCTCTGTATTTTTCAAGCAGTCATTAGCCTTCATAAAAATTAATTAAAACAAGCTTGGGTGCAGTTTTCGTTTTATTGATTCGATATTCTACGCCCTAGGCTAACTGTTTATATTTTCACATTGTTGATTTACTGGTATCAGTTGTTTACCTCGGTAAAACCTCAGGAGGCGGGGTGACCCAGTTTCAACATTGTATTTACTCTGTAGGCCATTTCTGGTCATAATAGGATACACTGGTAGATTAAAGAAACAACGCAAATTGAACGAAACAGCATTTTTTATAGGCTACTTCATGGCCACCTGGAGATGCGGCCTGATTTGTCACATTTTGCAGATTTTGATTACAGCTACTGCTAGTGCTTGACTGACATTTTTTGAGATGTTTTCACTTTTTGCGGTTTCCTCATGGCATAAAACTTTTTTGTTGCCTTGGGGAAGCATTAGCAAATGAGAAAAAGTAAGTTGAAAAACGCTAAATCAGACTGTTATTGAAAATTAACAGTCTGACTAAAATCTTCGAAACCAAAATTTCTTTGTTTTTCAACATCTGATGATGTTAAAACCTATTGTGTCATCTGGGAAAAACAGTAAAGAAAGTGTAAAAATCTAATTTAAAAAAAAATTATTTAAACGTTCGCCCAAAGTTAGAAAAACCTGGAAATTTCTGCAAAATGTGACAAATCAGGCCCTATCTTTAGGTGGCCATGGCTACTTTTATGTTATTGAATAAGCATCGTTGCGGATGCCTACTCTCTATTTCTTTGATTAGTTGTTTATCGCAATACGCACAAAAGAAGAACGTTCATTTACGTAGTTTTGTTTTCAAAATTTTGTATTGAGCTGACTAAATTAACAAATAGCCTATGGAAAGTTAAAATAGGCCTACATGTAGGCTAACCAGGAAATGGAATGGAATGGAGTGGAAGGCAGATTTTGGGACGTAAGATGGAAAATGTCAAGGATGGAAAGGAATGGAAGATTTGGATGATTGGATGGAAGACAATCTTCCGTCATTCCATCCTATTTCTATTACAAACTTTTTAGTACCTACGAAAAGTTCAAAATTTGTTACCAAGGGTCTTAAAATATACTGTTGTATCCTAAAATCAGGGCTAAAGTTGAATGTGAAAAAAGCCGATTAACCTCCCCACCCCCTTACTCAAAAACATATTTAACATATATGACGTTTTTAGCCTAAACATAGACTTGGTGTGAACCTTTGTGACTTAAATCGATAGATAGTTATTAGATAATAATGATGATAATAAATAAGTTTTTTGGGTCATCGTTAAATTTCGTTTTAGAACAAACGAGAGATAAACCAACAGGATATGCAGAAAAGACTCTCAGCTCGGCCAAAGATGACCTTCCGGTGAGTTGGATTTATCACTCCATTTTTATTAATGCAAACGCCACAACAACAGAGATTAAAGGCTCGTTACAAACTTACAATTAGCAGATCATTCAAAAGTTTCGTTCTGTATTGTTAACTTATTAGGAATCTTATTAAATAAGCTTATAAACCCTGGGAGATGGTATGATAAATGCTCAAACATATACATTTCTGTGGCGGTGAAAGTTTTCCCTCGAAAATTTTCAGCTCGTAGGCTACTTGATGGGAGTTGTCGTCAATTCTCTGATTAAATTGAAAGCGATTTCGAGATTGATGGATTAACAACATTCAGCTCCGTTCAATTTTTTTCTGGCTATTACAACGAAAACAATACACACGGAACAAAGTAGAGGTCTAGAAAACCGTAAAAGCGACAAAACGGGAACATTACACGACGCTTCAGACCAAAATAGTATATTAGTTCGAAATTTGGCAGGGTCGCAACACCTTGATTGATTGAATCTTTATCCTCGTCATAACACATGACTAGGGAACTGTGTTCCGAAAGCTAGTGCAAGCCACCACGTACAGCGAACCAGCAGCATCAAGCTAAAACAGTTCATTTGTATCTACATTTCAAGTTAATACTGTACATGTTAACTAAACAATGACTAGTTATCCGC
This sequence comes from Aplidium turbinatum, assembly GCF_918807975.1. Classification (NCBI taxonomy): domain Eukaryota; kingdom Metazoa; phylum Chordata; class Ascidiacea; order Aplousobranchia; family Polyclinidae; genus Aplidium; species Aplidium turbinatum. The sequence goes on along the minus strand of NC_137475.1, from coordinate 25,014,901 downwards.
CTATCATTTGAAAACGATGATCAGAAAAAGGAAGGTTGAATATATAAACATCAAACAATGTAAAAAGTTTAACGTTCGTGCTTTTTTTCATAAAAGTGTTTGAAAGGCATCTGTTGGTATGCTTTAGCATAATATTTGCATTCATTTAGTGTAACTTGGTGATGCAATAACGTACATGTAGAGAATTTTTCTATTCTCGCTGTTGACCAAGCGAAAAGCATTGAAATCTATTACTGGCTTTAATTGCTTCCTGTTCCTGTGTATTCTCAATGGAACCTGATTATCATTCTGTGTCAATAGCTGCTCTTTTATTTTAGCTTGCTTTTTCAAGGATGATCCAACGTAAAGTGAGGCAAAATTTAGGAAAGCCATCTGTCCATGTTGCGTTCAATAAATTGCTGAGGCTGCTCACCAAGTTCCGGGCATGTATAAACACAGATTGTGAAAATAAGTTGCGACCTCATTTGAAGACGTAAAGTGTAATTTTGGGCCGCTAAACAAATTCAAAGCCATGGCTTGATTTATTAAAAATAAAAGTTTTGACACCTTCACAAGCAAAATTACAAGTATAGGGGTGTAGTGAAATTATTTTCAATTTTTAGTTTTTTCAGTTCTTCAGTTTTTAGAAGAAATCCCGTTTTAATGTTGTCAGTTATTTACTCACAGTCAGTTAGCCCAGGCCAGTTCAAATACATTTTTAAACACAAAAAGCGCGATACTTAGGGTTAGTAGATCTTGGTGTTCTGATCAAAAAAGGTCATTTTTAAGTTTATATGAATGTGTGTGCTAAAAAATGTCCTAAAAGTTTCCCAAAACTTACCTTAGACTTGGGACCAGATATCTGAAAATAAACATTTTTTACCGCATTAGTATTTGTTGAAACTCTTCCCATAAGCAGTGATGCAAGCTTATCGTAGCTGGTAGTTAACTTCTTCATCGTGTGCCTTCTTCTGCCCTACAAGTGGGGCAAAGTGGTAAATAAGAGAACCTGACCATAGAATCGACACGAATGAAAGTATAAAGTATGAGATGTAAGGAAAAAAAGTGTGGGTTTCGAAAGGGAAATCATTACACGATTATTAGAGAAGAAAGAGAAGCGTGAGCTGTAAAAAAAAAAAGTGTGGGCTTTGAAAACTGGAAATTAAAATTTCTTCCTTGTCGATTGCATTGTCAGGTTCTAGTTTTACCGAGTAAAGTAGGAAAAAGAGTGCTTCTCCAATTTGTTTTAATATTTAAATAAACATTTTTTCTTTTCTTTTATTGTTTGATATGTGTGGTTATGTAGTATGATGACCGGCCTTTCTGAAAAAAAATGTTGTTATTGAACAAGCATTTTACGTTTTATGACTGTCTTGGCGTAGAAGTAGGCTATCCAGTTTAGATTAAAAGCAAACGATGGGGTCAAAGATTCAAAAAGTAAGTTGAAAAAAGAGATTTAGAGGTGGAATTGAATGGAATATAAGGCGAAGCAAAGCGGAGAAACTCCGATTTGCATCGCGACCAAACGTGAGAACAAAGTCAGAAGAAGAAGTTGTTGCGTCACAATAATTGACTTGTAAGAGCAATAGAGATTAGAGAGTTTGATGTTTCAAGTTCATACAGTTTAATTTTATAAAACAAGAAGTTTGTGTGGACGTAGGAAAATCGCTAAAGTTAACTGTGCGTCATCCCACATCTGTTAACAGGATATCATTTTTACGTTTCATTTGGACGTAACGCGCACCCAGAACTCTTCTTTCGAGAAGTGTCAACTTGTACAATATTTAAATTTCAGTATAGTGGTTAAAACTTTTCAAAAGGACATTTCCAGTGTTAATTCTTTAATTTAATTCATTTTAATATAAAATTTGCTTTTTTTCCGAATTTCCGGTTGAAGTCAGCATGAGTAACTTCACGCCGTGGAAGTATTCAAGAAATATTTTTGGTCTTTTCTTGTCCCGTGACATCCTGTTTAGAGGGCATATCTGGTGCCTGTTTAGTCCAGTATTTCAAAAAATGACCATAACCTCTTGTTCCATTAATCGAGAGTTTCCATAATACACATAAGAATAAAGCTGCCTAATCAGAAATGGTTATCGAAAAAATAAGTTTTATCGCAGTACTAATGCGTGTATAAGCAGCACCAGGATTGTGAAAGTAGATTTGAAGGATTTTTCTTTTATGGGCAGAAAACATCGACGAAAACCGGTTGATTAATTTAGACTGGAATATTTTTCAGCGTTGTTGTGTGATCTTCTAAGCATGATGTGACGTCGCTTTGTTGAAAGGACTTGGGTGCTCTTTTACTGAGATAAAACATAAACGCCTGTTATGCCGCTAATTGTAATTTTATGTTAATGGAAAAACTTCCGGGTCTGTGAATAGAACAGCATCGAATATTGAAGTTTGTAGGCTACAGTGGAGATAGCCTTTAAGCGGCTTCTGTGATACGAAGGCATTCATGACATCAAATTTTGCAATAACCTTATTCATGTCATGCCTTGTTTCATCACTGCCTGTTTATGACTAATCTTTGCGCTTGTAATAGGCTATATTGCTAGCTCAGCAAGCACCAAACCAAAAACCCTTCTGCTTATTGGATCTTGTTATTAGGCTACTTATGGCAATTCTAAGGCGTGGAGACAGAGTTGATAAATTTTCCAGGATAACGTCTGGCTACTCTCTAGCAATGCGAAAAATCTAATTGTTACCAAGGAAGCAGAAAAAGAAGGAGCTAGCTTTGACACTTTAACTAAAAGGGTTGTTACCTATCTGGGCTGGGGAAGGAAGGGGTGTTCAATATATACGCACAGCAAGCAGCATTACTAATGTTATATTTAATAAAATCGACAATAAATATTAGAGTTTATGTTAGAAATCTGGTTTCAAAATTGTTTACGTGTCGCAATTGAGAAGCATTGTCGAATATTATGTGAAGAGCTATGGCGATGATAGTTGGTCAGATTAATGTTACAAGATTTTAGTGTTCTTTTTGATTTGGGGTTCTTTGCAAGCTTGTGATTTGATGGTGGATCCTTTGGTAGACGTCCGATCAGGAAGGTTTCCTAGCGTTTTTTTGGAAGCCCTGTCAGCGTCTAGTTGTGCCGTAGTATGCTGGCTGTACAAGTAGTAGGAATACAAAAATATGCATTTCCTTCAATATGCTTTGATACATGGAGGCTACACCAGTCAGTAAACTGTTATAGTGACACAGTGATAGTGAGACTTAAACGTGACATTACTAGGAAACAAACTGTTAAAAAATGGAAGTATGCAAAGATAAACGTGTTTCAAGTTGGCATGGATGAGCTGATGTAGAACAAAAAAACTGGTACATGCACACATATGCTTTGGGCTAAAGTTATCTGATGGTGATGGGCGCCTTGGGGTTTTGATTTTAACAGGTGTAGCGGTCTAGGAGTTACATCAGATCTGGTAGCTACTTTACATTTACAGCAAAAGAGTTTAGAGATGTAAGCGAACAACTTGTAAAAGCGATTTGATCGTGACTAGACGCAAGGAATTAAAGCAATGTACGGTTTTGTGTTGTAATGATGCATAATTATATTTGCGATGTTGGGTTTAAGTATATTATTAAATATATATAATATAATTATTTTTTACGAAAATATATTAAATAAAACATTCGGCAACTTCAGCAACTTCGAGACTTGTTAGAAGAATCCTGGACCGTGATACCAGTAATTTCTGCACAGGCGATCGACATTGGAATATTAATTATAGGCCTACACTGTAAAAGCGCTTTCAAATGTAGCAAAGGGAGCTACTCCTACCAACGTGTATATTATGTGCCTTGTAAATATTATGCCAGGATTTAGGATTTGGAGTCAACATGGCCACATTAGTCTAAGACTCTAAAGCAAACTTGAAACGAACAAGGAATAAAAAATAAGGTGTAAAATGATGCCAAATGATTCAACTGATTTGACTTTTAACAGTTGTTGAAGAAGAATATTATGATTTCTAAGGTGATAAAGACTCCTATTTCCAAGGTTTCAGTCTTGTATAAAAACTTTGTATAGGCCTACACGCAAGAAGTTGCAGGGGTAGTCAGAGCGTCTGAGAGAAATTTTCACTAGGGATACGAAGAGTCATTCCGGGCCCCCCTCTCACTCCGGGCCCTCTTTGTCTTGGGCAAAACGCGTGATGTTTGCTTAGGCGTATTGCACACCATATAACATTTTACTGCAGAATTGGATATACAGTATGTGCGCAATAATGGTATCAGGCTGCAATAAAACTATTATTTAGTGTTTTGTGTTGTGCATATTATGTGATCTGTCCTTCTCCAATTTGCGTATCCTGCATTGAATTCATGTGTCAGTTGTTGATGGTGCTGTTGAGAGGTGTCGCTTGTACAGCTTTAATGTAAAATTTTCAAATTCATTTATTTATTTCTCTTAGATGTAGCCTATAATTATTCGTGATGGGGACACTATGTGGTGTCGAAAACGTTGGATTAAGTAGTTTTTTCTTGTTCTTTTATGTGTGTTTAATAAAAAATGTTAAATCCGTTAACCTTCCTGAGTGTTACAACAAGTCAAGCTTTCTACCAAGGCTCAAACACAATATCTTGTTCAAACATAATCAAATTAATCATCTGACCAATAACCTTTCTTCATTAACTTTTGCATTCACCACATGCCTAGCAAACCTAAACAAAGTCACTTTTTTTTAATTCCGACTGCGTTCCTGTTCCGAAAGTATTGACTCTGGCTCCTGCTCCAACTCCGAAATCCATTTTTAAGTGAAATATGCGTGAAACTACCTTTTTCAAATAGTGTCTAAAAAACACAAAAAGCCGGGCTTTTTTCAACCCTGCTTTAGCTACACTATACTTCCCCCCTGGATAGGAGAATAACCAACTTTTATGACTTAATTTAGGGTTCTTTCAACAGAACGTTTTTGCACGTAAAGCATTAAATCACCAATTTTTGTCCCTAATTTGCGCGCAATGCACTCAATTACCTTTCCGAGCCCTTTTGCTACATTATGGGCCTTCCAGGACTAAAGAATAACAACTACTGTATTATGTTTGAATTTAGTCGTTTAGGATGGTTTTAACCAAACATTTTTGCGCGTAAACTATAAAACCACAACTTCGAGTCCCCAACAATCACAGGCCTTGGCCCCCAAGGGTACGCCGTACCCTCTGAACCCCCCTCTCATAGACCCTGGGGGTAGTAAGTGTGATGCGATTTCTGATCGCTATAAAAAACATTTCTAGAATGTATGAATAGTTTATCATCATCATCGTGTTTCTGGAAGTCGGCTGCAAGATTCCAGCATTTTCTGAGTTGATCGCTATAAAAAGCATTTCTAGAATGTATGAATAGTTTATCATCATCATCGTGTTTCTGGAAGTCGGCTGCAAGATTCCAGCATGCTTCGCAATTGTAAAGGATAGATGGCCTACCTCACTTCAACTGTTTCTTTTTTATGTTCGGCAGCTAAATGTAGCAAGAATTGGACAGCGTTAGACTCCGGAGCGTTCGGTATTCGGCTGACCGTTAGAACTTCGTCCATCATATTGTTCACCAGAATTATGGTGTAAAAGTTGAGTCACTAACACCAAATAAAACTGAGTTGCAGAACTTCAATGTATTTTCTCTTTAAGTGAATATTTATGAAGATAACGCAATGTTGTTACCTCATGCATAGAAGTAATCAAAATGAACTTCTTTCTAATCACTATGAGCCTACTCTTTATGAAGTAACAAACAAGATATTCACGAGGCGAGACAGTTGGTGCATGAGGACTGTATTGGTGTACGGGGAGCATCATTTGTGGTTGTGTAACAAAGTCAATTCCGTGCCTTCCAATGGTGGTTATCTTCTTGAAAGATGCAATGAGCTGTTATAGCCTATACCACGTTTGGTGCCATTAGTCAAGAATAATGAGAGATCAGCCATTAATGCAGAGATCAGCCATTAATGCAAGCTAACAGCAGAACGGATTTTTAAAAAGAGACTTGTGACGTCGTATTCTTGTGCCAGTAATCTTTGTTCTTACTTTGTAATATTTTTTGCTGATATGCGACTGCTGCTAGTGTTGTTTGTTCTGTATAGCAAGGCTGTAGAAATATCTTTATAGAAATAGGAAGAACGCACAGTTCGTGCATTGACCTAGTCTTGCGTCACGTATCATTTTGTTTGAGATGATGGCTTCTTGCAGTAGGCTACCTTATTTATGGCTTTTGACGGATGGGGTGATAATGCAGCAGTGGACCTATTGTGTTTTGTTCTTGCATATCACGCTGCTCATATCAGCAACTTACTGTTGATGTCTATAGATTATCTAGTGTTAACGGCTTTTGAGTAGCATACATGCAGGTGGTGATTAGAGATTCTGTCATGTGACATTTCAGCTGATGCTAATGCAAATAAATACATTTCAGCCTTTATCAAATTTTTCTACGTCAGTTAGGCCTATGCCTTTGTTTGTAATATCTGTATATTCTCACAAGGTTTAAGGATTTTCGAAGAATGGTTAGGTTAAGCTCAAGTAGATTTACGTCTTTTAAAAGTTCTCACTAATGATAACACGCGAATCTAAAAAAACACACCAGTAGTGTGTTTGGGGGTCAATTGTCCATATGCCTTATGTGTTATAAGGGAATATGGAGATAGGCTACAATGTCGCACGAATTTTCAAAATTTTAATGCTCAGTCTAGCGGAAAATGAGGCAAAGTGAGACGCTGGGCAAAGTGGAATAGTCAAATGTTTTCACGTTTCGTTCCGTTTGGCTCCATCTAACTCAAGAGTTTTTAACCAAGGTGCAAGTACCACTAAGAGGTGAGAGACCTGTTTCCAGGGATACGTAGATACTTAAACTGGTTGTCAATTTCAAGGTGATAAGAACAAGAAAAAGTTATAAGAGCCACTGGCCAGAAGCATTAGTTAACCATGAACTATGCCTGCAGTAAAGAAACACCAGCAGCGCAAGGGCGTGTTTCGGGAAAGTAAAATCTCTTTTAGCATTATTTGTTCCAAAAAACATAGGGAAAAGTAGTTGCCACATGCGTTAACAAAAGCGACTTCTTAGTAGCTTGGTTTTAAGCAAACTTTTTAGCTACTTCTACAAAAATGTAGCTTTGATTTGTTTACTATTGTCATGTAGCCTAGCCCACAGCGCCAAGCTATACAATACATGCAGCAGGGTTTTTATACTACGGATAAATTGTAATGTTTTGTTATTTGATAAATATGATATGATCAAAACACAAATATGATCAAACACAAGGGTATAATATTGCTAAACAAGCAACATTATTTAGCCAAACTACGCAACAAGCGACCAAAACAAAATACATTTGTTAACAATTTCTAGGGGGCAACTCCCCAAACCCTTAACTAAAGTATTTGCTTCTTCGAAACGCAATTTTTACATTTTTGACTTATTACCAATTAGAATCTTTCTTTGTCGGAAGGTACGGTGCCTCCAATGTTTTTCTAGATAGTAAGAGAATAGACGACATACCAGTGATTTCCCAAGAGGTATTGAGATAGGACAGGTTATGGAACTGAAGGCATGTTTCGGCAAGAAATTGTACAGTAACAAACTAAGTTATAGTTTTTTTGTTTACTTTTGATCATTTTTGGTCTCTCACTAAAATCAAAACAAATTTCTGATGAGAGAGCATATGTTTGTGTGGTATTTTATATTAACACCTTGAAGGCTTCATCTCCAAGATCTACTATCGTATTGCATCAAAACATTAAATCTCCGTATGATCTTCGTCGATGTAAAAATACAACCACTAGATTATTTCGGCTGGCTATATGGTTCAAGGAAAATAATAAAAATGCTGTCAATTATAGACGAATATGCCACTCTAATTAACACAGAAGACCATTGAACAACTAAGTTAATTAAGTCAGCCGCCACCTTTCATAGCTTTTCATCACTAAAAAAACATTTTTCTATCAAACTCACAATTGGAGTAACTTGCTACATCTTGCGTAAACAAATTTCATTTTTTTGTTGATTTGAGGTAAAAATATAAAATATTTCTCGAGCGTAATGACATGATTAGCACAGTTTACTATCCAGTAATAAATAATGTTAGTGAGAGCGCATAAAAAATCAGTAAGAGTAACAAATTTCAAGTGGAGGAATTTCAGCAATAGTCTTCATAAAAGAAGATTTTCACCTGGTTTTTTTGAGAACACGGTAAACCAAATACAGAACAGTTTCCTTTACGCCAGTAATAACTTTTATTGAAAAGTTATGCCTTCCTGGATTATTTATAGATTGTAGAAACTTTGCTATCTTTTCGTTAGATGTAGCATGAACAGCATCTTAAAAAGGGAGAGCAAAATGTATAAAAAGCCGTGCTTATTGACAGCATTTGGGTTTGTGTTTTCAGAGATTTATTAGGAACTATTTTATATTACCAGTTTTGTGAAAAAATTGACTCTTCTGTTCTCACATGGCGTCCTCCTCCTCATATTCCCTGCAGCATACTAATCCTTTTAGTTCCTCCAACCACAAAGCAAAGTTAAGGAAGAAGAGCTTTGAAGACGACGACTCACCTATTTTGTACCGCTGCTACACTGCCCCCCAATCTAGTCATAAGCGTTACAGTCTAGCTGTCCCTGGCACCAGCAGCATTCCTGTCATCTGCGGATCATCCGTCAGTCTCATGGGTAACGATGATTTGAACTCGCTTGAAAGTATTAATCTGCCGCGCTGTGCATCGGAAAATAATTTCGCCACGCGCACCACGAAATCAACCATTGACTCGAAGCGTAACAGCTCTCTCAAGGTTTGTTCATCGGGAGTCGTTCGTTTCGAAGATTGTTGCCTTGAAAATAAGTTTAATGTTTTTTGCATGCGGTCTACATGGCATTGACCACACAGCGTTTAGATTTCTTTTCAGGAATAATAAATGACATCATAGAAACAATATTTTAAGTTTTCTCATGAATCATGATATACTCATAGTCATTTATAATTTTATGTAGAACTAACTGTCTGAAAATGAGCCATTGTGCGAACGAGTTTAGATAAACTAGAAATTTATTGGAAGAATTTTAACAATAATTTCTACAACTTGGTAGTCTGATTATAATCATAGGCTACTTGCACGTAAAGTGATAGGATGTCGCAAATAACAAGGCCCTCGTGTTCATGCGATTCTGGTTCGACACCCGGTTTAAGTTGGTTGTTGATGAAAAATCACCCCCTTTAGCCAGGATGTAAATAATTGGTGGGCATGCAGTAGTTGCTCTTCTTTCCCTTTACTTGCATGTACTCGCAACTCGTTCCTTGTGGTGCTACGTGTGATTACAGTAGGGCACTGACGGTCATTTGCGAGGATGGCTGGACGAAAACCCTCACTGAACTTGATACTTGAAACTTTAATGTATCATTGTTTATATCACTTTTGTACTGGTTGTATTATACTTTTTGCAGTCACCGTAGTCTATTTTATTTTGTCCAAACCACGGTGAGAAAAAATGCATGTTTGTGGTCATTTAGCTGCAAAATCGTATGCGCTGCAACCAAAGTATGATACGCTGGGTCGTGTGAACCGCCTCATACCCCAGTCGGGTGGCCACTACCATCTAAGAGCCCACTTATTCCTAGTCTTTCCAGTGCTTTTTAGCCATTTGAAAAAAATAGAATGACAATTTGAAATCAACATAACTACAAAATCTAAATGTTAGCCTATTTTGTTAGAAGAAAAATTAGTTTCAAAAGTGTTTTCATTGAGCTTTTTGTACCTCTAATCACTCGTGAAACAGCAAAGATTTTGAATATTGATATTCAGTAGCGTTGATAGAGATGGTCCATGGTAAAAAACAACTTCTGTTTTATTCCTTTTTCTTAATGTAGCTATGGCCACCTAAAGATACGGCCTGAATTGTCTCATTTTGCAGAAATTTTCAGGTTTTTCTAACTTTGGGCGAACGTTTAAATAAAATTTTCTAAAAATTATATTTTTACGCTTTCTTTACTCTCTTCCCCAGATGACACAATAGGTTTTAACATCCTCACATGTTGAAAAACAAAGAAAATTTGATTTCGACGATTTTAGTCAGACTGTCAATTTTTCAATAACAGTCTAATTTTGCGTTTTCAACTTACTTTTTCTCATTTGTTACTGCTTCCCCAAGGCAACAAAAAAGTTTTATGTCATTAGAAAACCGCAAAAAGTAAGAACATCTCAAAAAATGTCAGTCAAGCACTAGCAGTAGCTGTAATCAAAATCTGAAAAATTTGACAAATCAGGCCGCATCTCCAGGTGGCCATGATGTAGCCTACGTACTCTTTATTTTTGAGGATATTGCGATTGTAATTTTAAAAGCCCGGGCTTTTCATTGGCAAATATCCCAAATCCTTTGAAAACGTCCCTGTTGACACCTTTCTTTAAAACCTGACTGGTAAAAAGGATCAACTATTTTGAAAGAAGATGCAGAGTGCTATTTGAATAAGCTAATTATTAAATCCTTGAAACATCAATTTGATACAAGGTACAATGTAACTGATATTTTTGAATTTCTTTTTATCAATAAAAGTTTTTTGAAAGTAAGAGAACACATAATTTGTAGGCTACAATGCTTACTGAAATTACTATTGAAGGTCAAAAATTAAAAAGTTGAAGTTCTGTCATGTAATCACCCCACGCGAGGTGTTCGTTTGTTGCGTTTATTTCAATTGTGACGTCATTCCATTTGTATTTACGTGATCTACATTTGATTGACAGCTCGTTATCTGTGCAGACGTTCCTCCAGCGACGCATCCCTCCCTCCATGCGAAGAGTGAAGAGTTCGAAGATGAATCACGGAAAAGAGAACAGACCGGTTATGGACATAACGTAAGACACGTCACAACAACTTAGATGTGCATGCGAAAGCAGGAATTTTAAAAATAAATTCTATTTGACTATGGGTTGCTATAGAAACCCATAAAGAATATCACTCAACATAAATTATTATCCTCGGAATGACAAAGCCTTGATAGGTTATTCCTGGTAGCTTTGCATACTTGTAGGTAGAGGCTTTTGACGCAGGGCCGGTTACCGAGATTGGCAGAGTGAAGTTTCCCATTGTTGAAGTGTTGTTGCCGGGGAATTATTCTATTAACTAGGTTCCGCTGAATAGAGAGCAGTAGCCTACTTGGTATGCGTTGCTCAAGTGTACATCACGAGAATCGAACCAGCGCCGCTTGATATTGAAGCTTCTTCGTTCACGAAGTCACTCACTAACCAACTGAGCTATCGGGGCATGCATAATTTGCAATCCACCTTGAGAAATGAATACTGCAAATTTGATACTGTATGATTATCCTGCTCCATTCTAGGTTGTCCAGCATTACAAATGCAAGATTAAGTGTAAGAAACCAAACTTTTAAGTAATCTCCAATGAAACCCTTTTTCCAATGCTCTCACTAAACTTGAAAACTGGATCGGTCTATAGCTGGTGAAGTTGTGTATTAAACAACTGTTTTGGCTTTTGAACTTCCACAGATTATAAGAAATTGGTTTAGTGCTTTGCCGATTCCAATAAGTTAACAAACCAGTTAAGCGTTTTTTAACACAAGTGATGAAGCTGGAGACTTGTATTTAATTCGGTTTTCATTTTACGATCGACACACATTGTAATTAATTGAAGCAACATAAGTGTCCCCATCCCGTTAAAAACCTTATCGTGTTTATTAGCTTTTGCTTTGCTCTGATTGGCGCTTGTGGCGGTGATTTTTTACTTTTTTCTTTTTACTGATTTTTAAAGAGCCACCAATTATCAAAAAATTGAGAAGGATTCGCAATGCAAAATTTTGGAAAGTTTATAAATCGCTGTTCTGAACAAAAAAAACTTCATATTGCACATTCTTCAAACTTTAATAAAAAGAGCTTCACGGTTTTGTCAGTAGAAGCAAGACTGTCATCAAGTCCGCTGTGTTGCTTGGATGGCTTGAAATTTTAGCTCGTATATTATGCCAACAGTAGCGGATCTAGAAATAAAATCTGGAGAAAGGAGATCAACGTTCCGACAAATTAAAATTTTGTAAGAAAAATGGACAATATAAAAGTTGACGTTCCATAATAGCAAAGAGCTTAGTTGGAATGTAGGGCCTTGCCATGGATTGTTTGGAATGTAAGGCCTCAGAAAAATGTCACAAATTTTATTTCAGTTAGCTCACTTTTTGTGTATTTAATGGTCCATTGAGTTATGACACACACTTTGTGTTTGACTACACTTATCCCAGCCAGATTTCTGCCGAAGTTGAAGTTAAAAGTTTTAGTTCTAAAAATGAAGTTAAATTTCAAGTCATTTTATGACGGCATAAGGATTTCAATAGTTTAATTATTTTTTTAAGAAGTATGTGATCAGGGGAAGGTATGTATACTTTGAGCAGAGTGAGACGTCGGACACATGACATACTTATCTATTTTTGAATATGAATTTGTTGTTATTCATGAGATTATATTCTGTCATAGCATGCGTCACGCATCGATTGTGATGCATGAATAAGTGAATTACATCCGCCAGCCTGCCTCTGCTTCTCAATAGAAAGGCTTGCTGCCAGCGTGTGTTGTTCACGTTAGATTGTATTATCATTGTTCGACGTTGGATAGGTTTATACGTGCAGTTAAACAGTAATCTGCCTTCTTTGCTTCCTGGGATTGTGATAATACAGTAGAAATGTTAGGTTGTGTTTAGACTTCAGCGTAAGAGATGTTGAACGTAAAGTTTGTGATGAATGGTAGTTTTGCCTCTGTTCTTGTGGTTCAAAGGAGCTCTTGCGTTTTTCAAGGTTAATTGCACTGAAATGTGCGGTGCAACATCTGGGACTACAGGCACGCGAAAGTTTATTTGATACTTGAAATACTACGCAGGATACTAGAAATTATATTTAAAAGGTGGCTTTAGAAGAATTAGAATGTGTTTACCTTTTCACTAGCGCAATGTTGTGTCTTCAAGGTTCGACGGTAGAAGAAAATCTCTGCTTTTCACTATTAAACTGCTTTGGGTGAGTTTCGATCAATGTCCCTAGTTTCGATTCAGAGACAGCCTAGTAACCACCACTAGGTTGAAGAATCTATCACGTTTATGTATAGTCAAAAACGCTTTTATTGTTTGTTTTATTCAAGAAATCTTTGCTGTTCGTTGTTCATGCAGCCGCTGCTTTATCCTATATCATACTATAGGCTGCAATAGACGTTGCAGCAGCGCCAAGATTGATTGATTGATTTGTTTGCTTTTTTGAGAGCTTAATCCTGGCAGTTGGTTCATGGCATACTTGTAAAGGCTTTGAGCCACTGACGCAAGGCCGATCTCGAGTTAGACAAAGTGAAATTTCCGTTGGTTAAAGTGTTGTCTGTAATGTAAATTATTTCCCACCAGGTACCGCTGAACAGACCTCGTCCTTAAAATGCGTTGTTTAAGTGCAAATTGTTTGACTTCTTCAAATTATGAGTTAACAGCTATCGCGATACTTACAGCAGCCTAAACTCAAAAAAGCGTTTTTTGCATTGCTTTAAAAATTAACTGCTTTTTCTTCTTTCGTATGAGACAGGATTGTTTAGATTTTAGGGTAGGTGGTGGAAAGGCAGGTGAGTGTAGCTTCGTTTAGTTCTTGTATACCAGGGGCGTCCAACCCGTGGCCCGCGAGAAGATTCTGGGTGGCCCGCGTGATATTTTTCGAAATGACATATTATATAATCAACTCAATTGCCAACGTAATTTATGGCGAACTTACATTCCAATAAATTGGCATTTATTGTTTGCTTTCTTTCTCTATTACTCTATAATCCCTGGTGCATGGGGTGCTCAACTGTTCAAGTTAATTTTATTGTATCACAATGCACATTGGTTACGCATCACATTTTCCACATTGTTGCGTCCACCCTTTTCCACATAATAGTACTGGTGCTTCAAGAGTCAGTCAATCAGCAGTATTTCTTGCTTTTAGCGAGAGAAGTTCAAAACTTTCTATTGCTAGAATTTTACAAAAAAAATTGTTTCTTAAGAAAAAGATCAGAAGATTCATAGATTGGCAGTTTTCGTGACATCATTCGGCAGCACTTACTTGTGCGAGCAAGTTTTTCGTGGATGAACCTAGGGACAGCCGGACAATACATTACGGGACGCGCAACTCCGCTGTTCTGGCAACATCAGAAGGGTCAATTGCCAATTTGCCATTTTGTTAACTTTGCTGCTGGCTTGCTTTCAACTAAAAACCTTAAACCACTTTAAAACCAACTTCACTCTTCTTATATAACCCATAAAATTTACAAGCACATTTCTAAGATTAGAATTTGGGTGTGAGGGTTTTAATTAGAAATTATCAGACAGTCATTTTTAAGATTACAAATTAGCAGTAAATACTCAAGTGGCCCGCGCAACCATTCGTAAACTACATGTGGCCCTTTGGCCAAAAAGGTTGGACACCCCTGTTCTATACCATGCATTCCATTTGGTGCCTTGTAAATGGGACATTCAAGAATGACATGGTCAGCAGTTTATTCCACCGCGTCGCACTCGCAGGCCGATAAGAGAGCCAAATCCCGCTTGTAGATATTGGAATGGAAGCGGCCGACTTCTGTTTGAATTCTGTTGAGCTTGACCCAAGTCGGCCGGGGCACGTCCATACCAGCAGGGGGTGCGCCACCGGGTGAGGTTTAAAACCATAAAGTTTGGCATCGGTGGCACACAATGCAGTGTTCCAAATGTCTTCCATATAATGTGCTGCACTGGTGGTATGATCACTGAAAGGCTGTAATAACTCAAGAGCACTTAGTAAAAGGGGGTGTCTTGACTTTAATCGCCGGAAAGATTCCTGAAGTGGGACGCTGAGTTTTGCGCAGGGCAAGTGGTCAGGATTTTCTGCCCAGCAAACCAGGCATATAATCTCTCTTTCGGCAAAGCTCAGCAGGTTGAATGCCTTCAAAGGTTAGTAAGTACACTATTGGAGTAGGGAGCAGGCATCCAGTCTCATCCAGTACGCAACGCGTCGTTGATTGGCTGGTCGATGAGGTCGGTATGGGCACCAGGCAGGGGCGCAATATTTAGTGGTGGGGTGGACCTAAGCCAGGGTTGCAGTGCAATAGGTGTCAGCACTTGTACCCCAAGCTGCGCCTGCCAAACGACGCGAGATGATAGCTTTTTGCATAGTGATTTTAGAATGGTCACGGTGTGTGAGTCCATGTCGAGTGATACTCCGAGGTATGTAGGCTCTGGGCAAGACGGCAAAATCTTGCCGTTGATGGTCACTTTCAGACCACGTTTTGCCTTCCTGTTGTTGAGATGGAACCCTGCCGTCACTGTTTTACTTTCGTTGAGCTTCAGTTTCCATTCATGGAAGTATCTGTATAGTCGTAATGTATTGGTTCAACGTCGTTTCTAATGATTGCCAGTCTTTCGCAAAGTGCAAAATGGCCAGGTCATTAACGTATGAATATTTGTTAGATGTTGTAGATCGTGCATCGCAGGGATGGAGAAAACACGTGGGCCTCGTGGGCCTGGGCCCACCTACTTTATTTTCTGGGTGGGCCTGGCCCACCCACTTGTAAAAGCCAAATTTCTTTGAAAAGGTAGCGAAAACGGCAAATTAGAGAAGGAGTTCCAAAAAAAAGCTCTTCACTCATTTGATACACACTAGTTTGATTACACAGGTCAACAAAAACATTTTGGCACAAAAGGTGAGAGTCAATTTAGAGTATTTTAGGGCCCCTGATTCCAAACATGCACTTAGTTTTTTCGAATTTTCGAAACTACCAGGAATTGAATTTCGAACCAAGATTACGTTCTTCCTTAACAAGGATAAAATTTTAAGCAGCTACTTCATTGAAGAACACAACTTTGTATTCTGTAATTATATAAATGACCTTCGTACCTTGATGGGTGTTGCTCAGTATAAAAGGCCTACCATAATAAAGAATTGCGTTTGTTCATCGATGGCTTTGTTTTGCTTATTCGTCTAGTTTGTTAAGCAAAACAATGTATGCATTTTGTTGTTTGTACTTGGTAGCTTAGTTAGTAAGTCTGATACTGTTGAAGTCAACAATATATTAACACAAAGCACAAGTTATATATTCTACATCTTAATTGTGTCCTAAGGCTGGCTTTATGTCGTATTTTGATTGTTACTAGGCCAGTAAACGTTAAATAGCCGTTTGTTTGGGTTGTAATCAACGTGATTGGTTCCAAATAGCGTTTATAAAACTCAGAAACGCACCTGGGATTACTTTCAGTTTTGTCTATATAATAAACGACACGACGTTAAATCTATAGGGGCTCAAAATTGCAAAAAAAATGTTTTCGTTGTAGGCTATCTCAAAAATTAGAGCAAATTGGAAAAAATAAGTGCATTTTCGGAATCAGGGGCCTCGAAATACCCTAAAATGACTCTCACGTGCCGTGCCTTTTAAAAAAAAAAATTTTGTTGGCCTGTGAATGATGAAATCTAATCTTCAAACTTTTCTGTTGAGCCCAACTGTTGATGGGCAGCACATGTGGGTGTGGTTGCGTGTGTGATTGGTGGAGTAATCTATAAATGAATCTAATTGTTCTCTAAGGTTAAAACACTATTAACATTACAAATTATGCAGTGCATGCATGTAGGCCTACTGTATAATGCTGCAGATTATCTCTCCCAGGATGGTATTATAACTGTGTGTGTATTTTGCCTTTTTATTTGTGTGTACATCGCCATATTTTACACAGAGCTATAAAGCAATTTAATGATTTTGTAATTTGTTTGGCCAAATCGGGCATAAAAACGGAAATTTTTTGCTAGTTGGTACAAAAGGCAATCATGAAAACACAATGTATAAACGATTTGAAGTGTTAAAAATGCAGCAATGTTATGGGGGTCTGGGGGGCGAAGCCCCCCCAGAAGTTTGATTAACTTTGAATGCTACGCCTTTGGGCCCACCTACTTTTAAAATGGTTCCTCCATCCCTGGCATATAGGTGTAGAAAAGGAGGGGTGCCAAGACTGATCCTTGTGGGACATCGGTTTCGAGGCGTCATAGTCTACTAAGTTTTTCGCTTCCGGTGGTAAAGGTAAAACTTCTGTTGTGGATGAGTTCCATGATCATTTTAGCCAACTGCTATCAAACGGCTATGAATGAGAATAAAATTGAAAAAGTCCTACACACAACTGAAAAATGTTCTTTTGAAGCAATTCTATGCAAAAAATAAATTAAAAATACCCTATCCCTGAAAATACCCTACAAAAATTTTGTAATTATGCAGGTAAAACACAATTTCTTTGTTGAGCTCGCTTTTTATTGTTGCATTGTGACATCATAAAGCCACTGCAAATTTGATTGTTTTTTTAGAACATTTCCGCAGTTAAGGAGCAAAATGGTTGGAACGCGTGGTTAATCTAATCAAGAAATATAGAGCCCAAAATGTAGATGCTAAATTCACGTTCAGCTAAACAAGCGTTTCAAAAGCTATTGATTGATTGAATCTTTATCCTCGGACTGGGAAAGCTTCTTGCAGAGCTTAATCCTGGCAGTTTCGCATACTTGTAGAGGCTTTGAATCACTGACGCAGGCCCGGTCATCGAGATTGACAAAATGAAGTTTCCGATTGTTGAAGTCTTGTTGCCGGGAAATTATTCCATCCATTAGATGCCGCTAAATGGAGAGCAGTCCTTAGAATGCGTTGCTCAAGCGCACACCCCGAAAGTCGAACCAGCGCCGTTTGATCTTGAAGCTTCTTCGTTCCAGAAGTCACGCGCTAACCAACTGAGTTATCGGGGCGGACTAACTATACTGTCTTCATCTTCAGTGCTATAAATATAAGCATATTTATAGCCCAGCCGGGGGGGTTGAGAAGCAGTAAATACGGCCTTGCGTGATTTAAGCTATTGATTATTAAGCTTCTGTAACAGCTTTTTTCAACCATCAAAAACAATCAGCAGACTAAAATGAGTGGGTCTCTAAACAGTCGTGGTCCCCTCGGCCAGAGAGCACGTAAGGCGGTTAACACGACCCTCTCCTCCTGCTCCTAGCTTCAGATTAAACTGACAGAAGTACAATCATCCATAGCCTATGATACAAAAAAAATATTTTTTCTTAAACAAGACATTCATTTCTTTCAAGTTACATCTATCTAAAGAAATATCTTGAAAAAATGAACAAAAAACTCTACTTCAGGAAGATATCGATCAATGCTAATTAATCCATAATTGCCAATTCGACATTTAAGTCTATTAAAAAATTGTATCTTATTCATTGAAATTACTGCATGAAATATTTGACAACTCTGATAACTCCTGGATTGTTACAGAAGATAATTCATCAAGTTACTCAGTTAATGCCACAAAAAATATTTCTTGCTTTAAACATCACTTGCATTTGCTCTAAATGCATCTGAGATCACTGACATTGACTCCACTATCAAACTGAAATATCAGATAAAGTTGAACGAAAATTTATCTCGCAGGTCATTGATGGCCCAAAGCAGTAGTCTTCGTAACGCTGAGGTGGAACTCCCATTCTTCATGCCCGCCATTGAATCACCTGACGTCATTGATTTATCAAATTGTGCAACCGAATTTAAAGGAGCTCTCGTGCGCTCTTTACACCAAAGCATACTAGGAAAGGACCACTGTTTCGAGGTGATATCCTGCAAAGCGACTTCTTTATTTTGTCGTTGTCACGCATTGTGAAGTTTGCAAGAATTTTTTAGATCCGATTCCTACAAATGTAACCCACTTAACGTTGTTCAGTACTAACGCTGGTTACTCTAACGTTGGAATGAATAATTGTGATAGAATTTATTGTTAACGTTTCTATCCAATAACAGTGAAATGTGCTTCCTCAATGCATAACCTATGTAACTTCTTAGAGTTTACAATTCGCCTGTATCGTTGCACATCGCCATGTGATATTGCATACACTTTAAAGGCGCTTAGCTTTAAATTAGAACATTTATCAGATTAGTATGCAGATAATGCTTGGGGAGACTTCAAGATTTTTCGGGTGTGCCTCTGCTGGTGAACGGGAAGCGTGGATTGAAAAGATAAAGCGAGCAATTGACCCTACCTTGGTGAGGAAGGAACGTTATGCTGAATAGTTGGCTTGATTTGATGTCGTTGCAGTGACGATCGGTGAGGGAAAGCAAGGAAAGCAGTGCTTACCTTAGCAAAAACTATGCAAAATATAATGACTAACTTCTAGGTTTAACTTATTATTTTTATCACGTCTATTTTAACTTGAAAATTACTGTATTAGTGACTAGAATTACTCGTAACGGTTGTGAGTAGTCTAAGTCCTCACCAAACCGCATGTCTTGCCTATAAATGCCAATTGACGCAAACGCTTCTGTCAGAAACAATCATTGAGGCTCCAGGTAAGCAACTATCAAACTTGCTTTCCCAGATTCAAAAATGTCAAAAAACGCCTTCGTTTTAACCAATCCTCACCCGTTTTGCAAAACGTCACCAGCTGCTTAGCCAATCAGATGTGTTATGGTTATGGTAGGTTAGTTGTGCTTTCCCAGTGACGTCAATGCGTACATTCGCTAGAGCGACTAGACTAACTCGTCAGAATGGTATCTCGTCACGGTACACGCACAGCATCATAATGCCAATAAGCTTGTTGCTGTTTTTTGATGTCTCCTCGCCATGTACTTTAGCCTACTGTACTAGCTTTCATAGTCATGCCTTTGCCCTTTTTACAGCGTTGATATAACGTTACTTCGCCAATGAACGTTCAAGTGCGGATGCAATATTTAGTTTGTTAAGCTTCTATACGCAGGAGGCAAACTTATCCAGCTTTTTGTACAAATTGCTTGCGGTTGTAATGTTTAGGCCTAAGTGTTAGTTTTTGTAGTGTAGGCTTAACTGAATATCTGAGAATGAACATTCATGACGAATTAAACATTTAGACAACTATTATTCCATGTCTAACACAGGATTTTGGTCCTGCAACGTTAAAATTAAGATTGTTCATGACTTCTAAACATTAAATGGATGTATAATCACGGCATAGGCGAAGCACAATTTGAAAGATTTTTATTTTTGATTTGTTTTGGAAATGCTCTCAGAGCGCACCAAATTGGAAGTGTTTTTCAAAAATTTCTGGGGGAGGCCCTCCAGACCCCCCGCTGGAAGTGTTGCCTTCGGCAACACGCCTTCGGGCTTCGCCCAACGGTTACGCCCTTCGTGCCTACTACCTTGCTGCAGCATATTTCCAAGTTGCTTTCCCAACGGTTTAAGCCACCGAACGTCACTGTAGTCGTTGGCATGGCTTTGTTTTAACTACTTCCTTCAATTGCGCTTATCCCATGATCGAGTCACAATTATTCGATTAATCAGAGCAGAACGTTAATTATTTGAATAGTCGGTATGCGGCAATTGCTCTTTGGTTTGTGCCAGATGTGCTAAATACGTCAGTGAAAGTGGCTGAACAAAAAAATTCTGGTCATTTCGCTCACTTCATATCCTAACAGGACAATAGTCACCGCATGGAGTACCAGCTGACACTCTTTATCCAAGAGGCTAAAGGGGTTACAACCAAGAAGAAATATTTTGGAGAAATCTGTCTCGATAGAAAGCTCTGCGCCAAAACAACATCAAAGTCCAAAAATGACTGGTCGGTTGTTCTTTGTTTTTCGTCGAATTAGTAGCCTACTACTGCATGTTGATTTTGTGTTATCAGTTTTACTAGACATGGAATTTATAATGCGCATTATAATCTTAGTTTTTCTCTGTACCTAGATCGGCCTCAAGTCCTAGTCTTGCTCTCAAAAAGCTTTTAATGCTTCAGCTATATTATGTTTCATTGAATATTTATCTTCAACGCAGCACACTATTCTGGGGAGAACAATTCGAGTTTTCTTCTATGCCCAAAATCCAAGATGTAACTGTACATTTGTATAAAGACTCAGATAAGAAGAAAAAGAAAGACAAAGATTACATGGGGTTAGTGAACCTCCCGGCTGCATCCCTGACCGGTCAACAAACGCCTGAAAAGTGGTAAGTGCTGACTAGACTGCAATGTTTGCTTTTAGTTTTCATATTTTTATTTTAATAAAAAAAAAAACGATATTGTCGTCTGTTGCCCAATTGATGTGTGAAGCTTCAGTACTCCACAGTCTACATTGTGGACTTTTTGCTACCTAGTCTATTTTCGATCTATTGTTTGCATTTCATCCCGTTTGTGTTGGTTTGTGCCATTGAAACATATCAACACAGGTCATGCCAACGTGCAAGCTTTAAATATGACTTGAAGTTCATCTGTTGCACTTCAAAGAAGTCAGAGTCGATAGCATGTGTTAGTCTAAGAAGTAGTTGGTAAATATAGCCGTTGTGTATTGTAGACTACAATGTGTGTGATTTTACCTTGCTTTTGTAATACTGTTACCATGCAAATATTGAAATAGATTTTGGCACTTGTGCTTTGATTCCAAACAACATCTGGAAGTACTAATAACAGGAAAAGTTTTGTCATATTTTTAAAGCAAAACTTAGAGTTTTGTAGTGATTTGAATTCACTGACTATATTTTTGCAATTTTGTTTCTCAAGTTTACCGTATTTGAAAAAATATAAAGCATGTTTTGGCTAGAATTCTATCCCTCGTGGCCGCTCAAACAACTACAAGTCGTGTTGGGATTCAAGGTGTGAAATTTTATTCAGCTCCCATCTTCGCGCCGGATCAGGTGCTGCCTCCAATTCAGAAGCAACAACACTGCTTGATCGGTTGTACTCACGGAGGATAGAGCGATGGAAAGACACTGTCAACACTACCGACTTTACACACTTTGACCAGATGGCATGGAGCATTGTCAACAACCTTACAGGAACCTCAGCACACTCGCGCCGCCGATGTCTCGTCACTGCCAATAATATCGCATTAAAACTAGTGAAAAACGGGACCTATAGAACAGGCGACCGCAAGTTCTCCTAACTTGTAAAGAGGGAAGCGTCTGATCTCTGGAAAGTTCCAACACCAGACAAGGAAAGCATTTTCGGTGATTTCACATCGGAAGAGTTCACCGCTGTCCTCCAATCAAATAAGATCAGTAAGGTCCCTAACCCTGACAACATCTGCCTTAAATTTCTTCATACTGGCACTGCTATGAAGTCTTGACTGTGCAAATTCTTGTCTTCCTGCTGATGGCAACTCAAAATCCCCAAAATCTGGAGACGAGACAAAGTAGTCGCGATCCTTAAGCCTCACAAACCATAAAAGGATCTGAACAGCTACCGACCTATATGATGCTACATCTGTACTCTGCACCCCTTTTAAAATCCGATTGTCTCATCTACACTCGTCTAACCAATTGTAGATCCACTCCTGTCCCAGGAACAAGCTGATTTTCGACGTAGAAGATCTACAGTAGACCAAGTCACTCTCATGACTCAAGATATTGAAGACTGCTTTGAGGCAAAGAAAATGACCGGTTCTGTGTTTTACGACCTCACAGCCGCCTACGACACTGTATGGCACCAAGGCCTCACCTCCAAACTGCTCCTAGTCAGGCACATGGTCCGCATGATCATGGAGCTCGTTTACAACAGAAGCTTTACCCTCACCACCGGAAGTGGTAAACTAAGCAGGTTACGACGCCTTTAAAATGTCGTCCCTCAGGGATCTGTACTAGCTTTTCTTCTGTTTAATATCTACACCCATGACTTGCCAAACACAATATCCGCAAAGTAAGCCTATGCCAACGATGGTCATTCTACACTAGTGAAATGATTGAAAAATATTAGAAGGAACTCTAAACCAGGATATGTCGACACGTTAGGCATACCTCCAGAGATGGAGAATGAAGCTCAGAAAAACCAGAACAGTGACGACAGCTTTTCATTCAAACAACCGGGAACAGAAGCGTGAGCTCAAGATTTACACCGATGGAAAAACCCTGTCTTTCTTCCCAAACCCTAAACATCTGGGAGTAGTCCTGGACAGGTCTCCCACTTACCGTCAACTTGGAGTCACTACGCAAAAAGATCTCAACACGCACAGCATTGCTAAAGCGACTGGTCGGCTCTGGATGGAGAGCCGGTGTTGACACTCTGCGCATTGCCACCATCGCGCTAGTTCATGTTCCATAGCAAAATACTGCGCATCTGTTTGGAGCCGCAGTGTCCACTGTCATCAAATTGACACTACCATACAAAATGATGCCTTGCGTATCGTGATTGGATGTCTGCGACCTACACCACCGGGTAATCTTCCTGTCCGTGCAGGCATCCAACCACCAGAGCTTCGTGACGAAGAAGCCATCATGTCTCTTTCTCGCAGCGCTATAAACCCCAACCACTTGCTCCGCTCAAGTCTCTAGGAATATGTAAGCGAGCAACCCCGGCGACTAAAATCTAGACAGCCATTTGTACAGGCCTTACCACTCTTGATGAAAACTGTTAAAGACCAATCCATCAATGCGGCTACCTGGGCGGATTACCAATTGAGCTCGGAGTCAGATATCCCTGCTTGGAGTGTAAGAAGAACTCCTCAAAACTCCAAAGTTTCATCTCCGACACCGGCCCCCACCTAACCGCAATGCTCTTGCCAAGGAAGGCCTGGGTGCGGCTCAACCACTTGTGCACTGGTATTGGACTATGCCTCTCCAACATGCACACATGGGGAATGGCTCCATTCGTGATCTTTGTGCCAAGTGGGAACAAACCGCAGACCAGCACACCATCTGCTACTCCGCCATCTATCATTCGCCAAATGGTGTGAGTGGTCTGCGTGAACTGGACATCTGCTTCAGCTCGACATCCGCCCAAACATCTTGACCGAGCCGCCACCACTGCTCAAGAGCGGTAAAAGACCGAGCCCCTCGACCCTTAGAGTGGTGAAGAAGGTTCATACGCAGAAGAAGCAGAAGCCTAGAGTTCTAAATCAAAATTTCATCAGCCGCAGTCGTTACTTCAGGTTCACACGTTGGCAAGGCCTGTGTTTACAGTATATGTGCTATTGCAAGTGTATGCTTTTTTTCTACTTAGCCTATTTATGCCATTGTTTAGTTGCTAGTGCAAATGTGCAATATGAATTATCGGTGTTCGAACAGTTTATAAGCAAAGCTCTCAATACTTAATTTTTTAGGTATACATTATCAACACCTAGTGGAAATAACAAAACCAGAACCGGTGAGGCTCTTGCTTTACGAATTAAAGCCAACTACATGTCAGTAAAAGTCCTGCCTATTGATCAATATACGGCTCTCCAAGAATACATTTCCAAAAATTACTTGAACATATGCCGAACTTTGGGAAATCATATCTCCGTGGCACGCAAGGGCGAAGTAGCAAGGACATTGGTTCATATAATGCATGGCACTGGCCATATGAAGGTTCGTGACTAACAATATTGAAGACTGAGGTATCCCTTTAACATGTGCATAGATGATATAACTAATTTTTCACTTTAAATTTAAACGTCTTTTTGCTGTAGGCCTACTACCGCTCAAAATGTTTTGACACGTTTGTATGGTAACATGGCACAAAGAAAAACAGGAAAGTTCCCTTTTTGATATTTTTTTTATGTTTGTCGGCTAGCATCAGTCGTTAGTTGCTCTACAATGGACGTTATATATCAGGGGTTTTCAACTTAAGGGTCCATGGACCTCTAAGAGTCCATTGTGATTTATGGAAGAAGTCCACAAGGTTTTCCTGTTAAGTAATTCCTTCGCTGCTGACTGCGACTGGTGATAGCCTCTGGTGGAGCTTTGCACGATGTAGTCACGTTAATTTTTGTCTGCTTTTTAAAATAGAATTTGGCATCCAGCGATTCAAAAGATTAAAACATTGGCCTGGAAAACCACTGACTTAAATGCGTTGAGAGACCCTACTATAAAAGACCGTTGCATACCAAAAATATGTATAGGCTACTTAGCCTAGGTACCTTTCTTGCTTGCTGAATTAGTGCAAGCTTTGAATTTGTGTGTAGGCTATTGCCTATTGCATATTGCCTGTATTGTCAAAAAGTTTCATTGCAACAACCTTCGGAAATTCTAAGTGTAGCAGTTAGGGCACGTCATGGTCGAGCTCATAAAGCAGTGACCTTGTATTGATTATATCGTTATTCTAAAATCTTGATAGTTTTCAACCCTAGAGTTGTTGATGTCCCTGATTAACCCTACGCATCAAGCACATTGAAATCTAGCTATTTTTCAAAATAGACAAGTCTATCGGAATCCTCCATTCACAGGCCAACAAAATCTTCCTTTTTTTCAGAAGGCATGATATGTTGAATCAAATTAGGAAGTATATCAGGGGCCATGAGTCCAAAAATGCCATTGCTTTTGCTGAATTGGCTCTAGTTTTTGAGCTATTGCTTCTTCATACATACCATGAAAAGTTAGAAATGTATGCTATTGCTAGTGAGTAATATAGGTTAATAAAAACTGAAGCCATGTGAAGCAGCTATTTAGTTTTGCCCTAATGTTGAGTTGTCTGGCAAAAATTTCTCGCTTGGGAGGTAAATAAGGCCTTAGATTACTTTATCATCTTCCATCAAGCACTAATATCAGCATTATAGCGCACTGATAAGGCAATAATTAGTTTTATCCTGAAAATTATCAGTTAAAGGCTATTTTGCAGAATAGACAGCTTACGCTAATTTATCCTCCCACTTGACCTGAAAAATTATGTCAAATGACAGGTACCTCTTCACCGACGACGTAAGCTCAAAATTAACATGCTTTTTAAAGTCAGGATATACTTTAGAAAAGTTTACCGTAAGCCATGACTTATAAACCAGAATAATGGAGGTTATTCATTGACGGCTCCAAAATAAGTTTGCATGTGTTCCAATTGGCCACTCAGTCGTTTTAAAGGAACTCTACCAAACTGTAAAGATGGTCCTGAAGGAACTTTCTTATACTGAGCATTACTAGGAGATATTCTCTGATTTGAAAATGGCCAACTTTCTCTTGGGACAACCAGGCGGCTACACTAAGTATCCCTGCTTTATTTGTTATTGGGATAGTCAGGCCACTGATCAACACTGGATTAAAAAGGCATGGCCCATACGTGAACAGCTTGTGCACGGAGATAAAAAGATTGTAAATGAACCTTTGATAAGTTGTGATCGCATCATTTTACCCCCATTGCACATCAAATTCGATTTGATGAAACAATTTGTCAAGGCCTTAGATAAAGATGGTGCTTGTTTTGATTACCTGTGCAAAGTATTTCCTGGTCTGAGTATTGAAAAGCTGAAAGGAGGAATTTTTGATGGCTCACAAATATGAAAATTAATTAAAGATCAGGTTTATCCATCACATATGACTGAAGTTGAGAAGGCAGCCTGGCACTCTTTCGTTGCAGTTGCAAAAGGATTTCTTGGAAACACAAAAGCAAGCAACTATGAGGATCTCGTAGAAGTGATGCTTACGAACTTTCAAGCTCTTGGATCAAGGATGAGCATAACATTTCACTATCTATTCAGTTACTTGGGTCGCTTCCCTGAAAACCTCTGAAATATGAGTGAGGAACTAGGTGAAAGGTTTCACCAAGATATCAAAGTAATGGAAGAGAGATATCAAGGTAGATGGGATGCTGAGTTACTCACATGATGGCAGATTACTGCTGGTGCCTAATGCGAAGCTCTCCACAACGAGACTACAGGCGAAAGTCGCAAAGAGGACTTTCCTGCATATGACTTCAAGCAAATTTGAGTAGCCCAAATAAGTAGAGTCGCATCTAAGAACTTCACTAATGCACATCCTGAGATGAATATATTTCTTCTTAAAGTGTTTTGCTTTGAATACTCTGTGGTTTATGAAAAACATTGATTGCTTGTTCATTTCGTCTGTTTTTACAATTTGTCGTCTTTCTTCTGTAGGCTTAGGCATACTTGGTTTGTTATACCAAATTACTGCTATTTATTGTTCACTTCAAGCAAGTTTTAATGTGGTATTGATTGATTGATTTGAATTTTTATCCTCGGACTGGGAAAGCTTCTTGAAGAGCTTAATCCTGGCAGTTTCGCATGCTTGTAGAGGCTTTGAATCGCTGACGCAGGCCCGGTCGCGAAATTTTTTTTCCCACGAGATTTTTGTCTCATTGATTCTAGTCACTCTAAAAGTAAGATTTTCCGAATGTGTTTTGAGAGATTGGTTGATTCAGATTGCGAAATAACTATTTGCCAATGAAATTGTGCAATGATAATAAAATATAAGCTTTCCCTAACCCTACTTTTTTGAAAAGCTCTTGTGCACCGCAAAAATTAATTTAAAGAAAGAAAAAGTTTGACTACGACGGGCGTCGAACCCCCGTTCTCCCGATCAGTAGGCAGAGGATGAAACCACTGAACCAACCGTACCAACGAGAAAAATGTTGCATTCACACGGTTTTAATACAAACTTTTACCAAAATATGTAAATGAGACAGAAATCTGGTGGGAAAAAAAATTTTGCGGCCCGGTCACCGAGATTGACAGAGTGAAGTTTCCGATTGTTGAATTCTTATTACCGGGGAACTATTCCATCCATTGGATGCCGCTGAATGGAGAGCAGTCCTCAACGTGCGTTGCTCAAGCGCACACCCCAAGAGTCGAACCAGCGACGCTTGATCTTGAAGCTTCTTCGTTCCAGAAGTGACGCGCTAACCAATTGAGCTATCGGGGCGGACTTAAGAAGCTTAGTCTTAAGAAGCTTAGTCTTAAGAAGCTTGTTTCAGAAATTGCAATATGTTAGGAGAATCTGATGAAAATACGAATAAATGGAGCATTTTTGTATGGAATATATGGAAAAAAATAGATTTATGCAGCACTTCTTCATTTAGCTAATCTCATTGTGTCTTTAGCTTTTGCTAATTCTTGTGATTTTAGTGCAGACAGACTAACTACAACATTAGGATGTTCCTTGAGATAAAATGCAACCAAGCTTCAACTTGATATCTGATATCTTAAAAACTTGAGCCAATTTGCTAAAGCTGATGGCATTTTCGAGCTCAGCGCCCCTGATATGCTCTAAAATCGTTCTTACCTTCCATGCCAAAATTTTTTTGTTGACCTGTCATCTGTGGCAGGCATGTTACCGTTGCGGGCTGCGTCTGCCAGTCACGCATTAGACATTTTAGCTAGACGAGAGCCTGCAAATGACGTAACTTTGAAGTACACTTTTCATTTTGAAGTTGCCTACTGCCAGTGATGGGCATTATCGGCGATAATTCATCGGCGATGATTATCGGCGATAAATTTTTATCGCTTATCGTTATCGCTCAATTATTTTTTCAGCTATCGTTTATCGTTATCGCCAAAGGCAATGTTTGATTATCGCCGATAATTAATCGCCGATAAATTTTATTTCGGATCAACACAAGTGGAAAGACCATGAAAAGTAATATTTTTACTAGCCACCTAGTTAACAAAACTAAAATTAAAACCAGTTCTTCTTCAGTGCCTGAAGTGTGTGTGCACAGGTCGTTATCAGGGGAGGGGGCACGCCCCCCTGCAGCGACGGCCCTGACAACACAATAATTTTTAGAGTTGCAAATTGCAATGCAATGAAATGCATGCAACAAGTCACTTGTTGTTTTGCTGCAATGGGCGAGTGAATTTCGCAAGTTAAAATTCGCGAGTGAATTTTACAATTAAAATGTAAGCGCACAGGTGATTCCTTTGAAGCGAAAGAAATTGGCAAGTGGTTTGTGAAAGTGTCGCAATACGAGGCCGCTTTTACATCGGAAACATGGTCTTTCGCGCCACCTCACGATCAACTATTTTATTCTTGTGTTTTCTTTTTCGTTGGAGGTGTTAGTTTTTAGTAATTGTCGTAAAAAAATAAAATCTCTTTCGTCAAAACATGAAACTTACTGTTTTTTTTTTTTGGTTTTTTTTATTATCTTTATTCTGCATTGCGGGAAAGCGGACTTGAGCGCTATGCATCGGTGTACGCCTTCCGACGTACACCTGACCCACGCTGCAGCCGACGGCAATGTCTGTTTCCGGTTGTCTACTCTACTTATGACTTAAATTTGGTACTACCCATTACTCGAAATCGATCACTGGGTAGAGGCAATTATCGTAAAGTTTCTTGCCCAGAGAAACAACAGCAAGTGCGGGTGGCTGGAGTCGAACATGCAGGCTCTCGACTGCGAGCCCAACGCGCAACTAAAATTGCAAGAACTTGCCTTGAGACGTGCGGTTACGTCACAAACTCAGATTAAAAGACAAAATTCACACACAATAACAACACAAGATCGGTTGTAGACTGTAAGATCGATTTTTTTCTAGCTTGGCGATATAACTTTAATCCAAAAATAATAACCAAATGCATAAGTGCCATTTAACTCAAAAAGTTAACCCATTTGTGCCGAAAGTGAAAGTACTTAAAAAAGTTTTCGGAAAATATAAATATTGCATAATTATGACCTAAAAAACATATCACAATTATTTTTTTCCTAATTGTGTTTGTACTTTTTGAGAAAAAAGCCGTCCTATATATAAGACGCTAAGCAAATCAGTTATCAAATTTCACAAGTTTCTTGTGCGTAATGCTTAAGCGTTATTACATTTTACTTATCGCTCAAAGTGATAAACGGGAAATGTCTTGTTCATGTATTGTTATGTCATTATTGTCATCGAGCATTTTATTGAAATGAAAGTTCAAAAAATATGAAGATGAAAATTAGCAAAGTAACACAACATCACTGAAACAAGTCATTGCGGAATATGATATTGCTTGAAGCATTTGACATGCAGACCGACATCACATGTTTTGCATCTTGTAGTAGTTTTTGCATGACAATAGGCGCATCGAGTTGCGTGGTAAAATTATGCTGAATACAGTAGGCTATAACCTTTCTCATTTACTGTACCTATGCGACATAGCCTACCTCAATCAAATATTTTTATTCCCACTAATACAGTGCCTACATTGTAATTCTTATCTCAACAACTCAGCGTTCTGCCAATCCTTTAATGATGGTGTTCACAAAGAAAACAAAAAAAATTATCTGAAATTATCAGTAAATTACGATAATTATGTTATTGTTCTGAAACAAACACGACTAATTTGACAAGCTTGATGGATTTCACAGTATGCACATTTTTACTACCAATAACGCTTAAGATTACTGATAAATTTTCAAGCATTTTGCGTTTTTGGGAATTTTTTCAATTATTGCTGACTTTGTTGTAAACAGCCCTTTAAGCAGAAAGCAAAATACAAAGTTTGGAATTTTTTATGGTAGTTTTATTTGATTTAATTATTTTGCCTACTGCACGTAAGCGGCAGTGTAACTCAATTGATAAAAGCATCCAACTGGTATTTGAAGGTATAATTATAAGCACGGCGGTTACCTCAGTGGTTTGATTCTGGATCAAGAGGTTGAAGATTCGATACCCATTGCAGCTATTGCGATTCTATTTATGCATAACTTACAAAAAGTTTTGTCCCTTTACAGTATATTATGTTCGATTTTTCGTCATGTTAATGAAAACAGTTCGTGCTGTATGGGATGGGGCAGCGCTAATCAAGAAAAAAAAATTATCGTTATCGGACATTATCGGCGATAATTTATCGTTTATCGTTATCGCTTAACTTTTTTTTGATTTATCGTTTATCGTTATCGCTTTAGGCATTTTTCGTTTATCGATTATCGTTATCGCAACTGAAAAATGAGTTATCGCGCCCAACACTGCCTACTGCCATGTTATATTATTATGATATTATATTTTACGTTCATGTAGTTGCAGGCATTTTCTGAACTATGACCAGTAAATCTGCGGCCAAATTGAAATAAACTTAACAAAGCATTTTCGAAAACAAATTTTCGAATTGAACAATTGACGATTTGCACAGTTGTGCATCAATTTTGTTTTTGACTCTATCTATGAAAAAATTTATATCTTTGTATATTTTTGCAATATTGTAAACTTCTTCAGGAGTATATGACAGATGTCGTCATGGATGAGGTTCTAAAGGTTGAAGAAGAAAGTCTCATTTTTCGGGAAAACACGATCGGTACGAAGTCAGTTGAGGCGATGTTGCGTCTAGTTGGAATGAAGTATCTCTCCGATACTTTAGGTACAATCAACATTTTTTGATACGAGTTTCCTCTTAGAAATGACCAATTCATAGCATCAGTGGGTCTGCACCTTGATGGAAAAGTTTATTCTTGACTTGGTGTAAATAGATAACAATTGATGAAGACTTAGCCTACGCATTTATTTAATTTCCAAGCTGGTAAATCTATTGATGGAACGTTAATTTAATATTATGCGGTACTGGTAATAATTGAAAGAAGACGATATCAATTCATTGATTAAAACTTGGACAGACATAATAACATTTGCTTTGGTAATTTTATGTTTTCGTTGTTATTGACGACATTCCCATGGAGAGTAATGACCAAAATGTATTTTAGTATCTTAGGGTATTAAATGTTACCTTGATTTAGTCTGTTATCATAAAACCTTGAATTAATGTCTAGTGTCAAGAAGTATTATGTTATGACGTCGCACTCAACATTTGTAACTCTGGACAGACGTAACAGAATCTAACAGTAAAGGTTTAGCAAGTTTCTAACACGAGAAGCAACTTATGACATGTTTTCTTAAATTATGTACAGAACATTTGATGCACGCTTTTAAAGGGATACTAAAGGAAAAACCTGACTTGGTTTAACTTGCTACCATAAAACGATTTTCAATAAAATTTTGCCCCATTGCGGTCTGACCATCATTGCGCGCGTGCTTTTGTCAGAGCTTTCAAAACCAGAATGGGCCTGAGCAGCGAAGCGTGCGACTGTACAGTCTACGTAACAAAAGACGCGCAATCAGCTGATCACACAACAGTTGTTACTGCAGGCGATTTAACTGTAGGCTATGTAAGTATGTACATCAAAACATCAGATTTCAACGTCAAAACATCAGACAGTTTGCTCAAAACCTCAGATCTGATGTTAAAACATCAGATGTTGTAACGTGGCTTTTGTTATTGCTGCCTTTTGTGACGTATTCTCGAGCTGTGTTTGCCACTTTTTGGTCATTTTGAAAAAAAATGAAATTAAATGAAACATTGGACTTTGGGCCTTTCCAGCGCCATTAAAAACAAATTTTTTTCGGTAATTTTTTTTGAAATGTATCCTTGAATGTTCAGTTTACGCATTTTAATGCTTAATTCCCGTTTGAAAATTTCATTTAATATGCCTTTAAAACTTCATTTCCAGGCGACTTTGTTCACGCTCTTTTCAACATGGAGGAAGAGTGCGAGGTGGACGGTGGCCGACTTCCCCCTCAAGCTTCCCTAGTGGCCAATCAAAATAATCTACACATGAGCTGCGATGTCGCACTTGGAAAAATTACGGCATCAGCGAGGTTGGTGGCATAAACTTGTTCTTCAGTTTTACCATGGAAATCTTTTGCTTTTATTTGTAGTCATCAAATCTGTTTTGTTCCATCAGCACCCTCCCTTCTGAGCTCAGAGAGGTCATGTCGTCTTGGAGAGTAAAATGTGAAGAAGCAGGTAGACCTCGCATTGCAAACAGACTTGTTACTGCATCCCTGTTTCTTCGCCTTCTCTGTCCGGCCATCCTCAACCCGAGTCTCTTCGGACTCGCTAACGAAGTTCCAAACAAAAAAGTGTCCAGGAGTTTAACTCTCATTGCGAAAGTCATCCAAAACCTTGCAAACCGAAGCAGGTAAGGAGCTCTTTGATTGATTGTGACCACAAAAAACATTCTCGGGAATACGCGGTTGGTGATGGGAATGTTCTCAACGTTGCAGTGTGTTTGTGTAAAATGTTTAAATGTGGCGGCCGAATTCCTGTTTTGTTATTTTTGATTGAAGAAATTCTCACGTTATTTCTTTAATCTTATAAGCGAAGCTGGAATCGTCAAGGAAATAATTATGGCTGCCCTTCTCGTAGGTTTGGCAACAAGGAGGAGTATATGCAATTCATGGATGTGTTTGTGAGAGAGAAGTGGGACGACATGGGATCGTTTATCTCTAATGTTTGTGACCCATCGATTCCACACGTCCGCAAAGGATTTGAAGGGTTCATAGACTTGGGAAAAGAATTCGCTAAACTTCATGCGTTTTTCGTTGAAGTGCTTCCAGGGTTGGATCAGGTATTTTATTTTACTAGACTAAAGTTTTGCATTCTGTAAGTGTTGATTGATGATGATTAATCGATTGTTTTCTTGTTGTTCGCTTTCTTTGCTACTTTCAGAATTCTCAACAGACATAGGTATTTTGTGCTAGCATTTTGTGTACGCAACTGGGGAGTTTTGGCGACCTTACGTAGGATTGTACTGTTGAAATGTTTTCATGTTATCTAATGATTCTTTTTTTACGCCAATTAATTTTCTAGAAAGTGGTTGGTAAACTTGGAGATCTTCCATCAATTCTAAACGACATCAGCGCTGCATCCAACGAGCCCACAACAACGTGCGCCTCATTTACGCGTGATCACGTTGTTGAACAATCCGATGCAGCTCAAGTAGCCAAAAACCCTCAACTGTTGAAGTAAGTTATCGCTTAGTCAGGGCCGTGTGAGCACCATCTCGGGCCTCCCCCCACCGAAATCCACTAGTGGGCCACAATGTTTAGTGATTGCTTTTAAAAGTAGGATCAGAAAGCGTTTAGGGCCGCAAGCTCTTTCAATGTGGGAAAACGATTTACATTTATCCTTTTAGCAAAGAGTAGCTTTGAGTAGCGTAGCAAAGAGTAGCAAAAAACAGCTTTTAAGATTTTATAGAAAAAATAGTTAATACAGACAATGCAGTAGCGGATCTAGAAAAAAGTTGGAAAAGAACCAGAGTTCAAACTAAAACTTTTCATTCCCTTAATCCCCAGCTATGTTTGTCCAATATTGCCGAAATGAACGAAATGTGGTTGAGCGAGCGAAGCGAGCTAGAAAATTTTACAAAAATGTAAATTACAAGTCCGGAAAAACGTAGTTGAGACTCAGGGTAGTTTTTTTTTTCTTTCACATCAAATGGATTGTTCCGGCCTAAGATATTGCTCCAGCACAATAAATTCTCTCAGCCACTAAATCAGTTTTGTTTTACATCAATTTCAAAAAGACTCATTTTTTGGCTGGGTGTGTATGTATAATACTGTGACTAACGGAAGATAGTATAAATATATGAAAATGACTTGTTTTTCATTATTGTGTATCTGTTATAATATAAATACATTCTCATTAAACAGCTGTAGTGATTCGGAATTCTCAGCACATGTCACCTGCTGCAATAGCACCCCTACCATTGATGAGAGAAGTTTTCTCTCAACAGCTGGAGCATCTTCCTTGGTTGACCTGCGTGACTTCATCAACGCCCATGAAGATGCAGGGGATAGTAATGCTCCCACCTCTTCACTCTCTCAAGATTTTTTCCCTCTTCGCCAAAGCAGTAATCCAGCTCTTCCTGTAAGTCGACGCTCTTTAATTTTTTTTTTGTTTTTGCTAATGATGACAGTTTTTTGAATATGTTTGCAGAGTGCGGTTTGGTCAAATTTGATAAAAAGTAAATCTAATTTGATAAATAGTAAGGTGGCGCTGACGACAAAAACGGTTGCTTTACACTTCATAACGTAAGTAAAATCAAGGTAAAGGCGAGTCCCATACTTGATCCAAGCATCGGCGGATGAAAAGGTAAGGTTCTCATTATACAAAGTCTTCGGCACTAACGAGAGTAGGGTGGCTAGTTCCTTTTTCTCGGCCGCCTTTCCTTCAGCAACTACACCTGTCCAATTTATCCTGGATAGATGTGAACGGTGGTTTTCAACAACCAGCTGAAGCGGGGAGTAGAACCGGAGTTGCACCCGCTGCGCCATCCCACTTTATATCCTAGTTTGGTTTATTAGGCAATTTACCCAGATTTACGTTTGTTGTTATTTTGAAACAAAAAATAGTATGCGTAAGACATAATTGTTTTAGTTAATATTCATTGATGCTACTAAAACATGCATATACTTGTAGGCTTTGTGCATATGATATATAACATAAATAGTATTGTGTGTGAAACGTTTGCGCATCATGACTTCATGTTGCCTAAGCGGTCCTGGCAAAATTTGAGTTTGATATACTTGCTTTAGATCACTTGCAGCTTCAACAACAGCAACAATACTGATATCAGTTGGAACAAACTAGCCTTCACCTCGACCGAGAACATGATGTCTGGTGTTAACTACACTCCACAATCACAAAAAAGGTCCCCTCTCATGGTCAGCCAATCAGCTCATCGAGTTCTCAAACAATACTACTGTACGACGCATGACTTACTTTGTTCCAACAAAGCTCCGGTCCAACAAGATTCCAATGGTATGCCTATCTCTTTGTTCACTAGAAACGGTGACGCAATGTAGCAAACGTAATTTTTGAGACAACCAAAAGTCACCAAAGTGAAAACTTTAGGCTATTGCTTTGTTTTAAAGCTTATAAAACGCCTACGACTTAGGTTCATTGAAGGTCTTAAAGTTATTAGCCTACGTTAAAAAAAAACTCAAAGAATATTGTTAGGTCAGGATCTTTGTTTTATCACAGTTATCTCTTTTTCAATATTTTTTATAAGTTCAGCAAATTTCGATTTGTTGAAATTGCAGCATAACAATTCATTTGTAGCATCATTCCAGAAGCGCAATGGGTAGGCTATAAAGGTCACTTAACTTTGTTGTTGGTCACTGCTGATTTGGGAATATTGTACAATAAAGAAAACAATATCAACGAATGACAAGTGCATTGCAAACATTGGACACTTTGCCTCATTTTTACAGCTTTTTCAGGTGCACCAGCAACTTGCGTGCTCGCCCATGACTGTACTAGGCTATTGTATCAGAGATGACCGGCTATGTCACATTTTGAAACCAGGGATATCTATAACTACTTCTTCCATACAGAGCAATGTGTTTATGGGGATTGTTTGTTTGAAACCTAACTAAGTGGGCCAATGGTTTTGTAACACATCAGCAAAAAATCGTTATTTTTGTATTAAACCTCTGTAGACATGAATCACATGTTTGTCAACGTTGACACAATACAAGAAAGAAACTTTTGCAAATTAGGAGTTGAAATACTGCACAACCAGACATCTTTCTCACTAGAAACCAGGGATGGATTTCAGCCGGAGCGGTCCGGAGCGCCGCTCCGGAAACTCGATCAAAAAATTGACTTCTCCGGAACGGCGTTCCGGAAGCTCAAATATTTTATACTCTTATCATGCTTTGCCCTGTTCAGTAAAAGTATATATTATTCTTGATGAGTCGACCACGTTAAATCGGGTATTCACTCTGATAATATAATATCTTCGTACCAGTCTTGACGGAAGCGAACCTGTGAATGTATTTGTCTTGTTGAGCTCGCTAGTCTTACGGCGAATGGTATCTTTGAAACCCTGAAGAGCTGCCTAAAATCATATGGCATGTCTACAACATTTTTATCTTCTTGTTTGATTGGTGTTGTATGTGATGGCTCGGCTGTGATGATAGGTCGCAAAAATGGTGTAGCAAAATGGCTTCGTAATTAATTTCCAGACATTGTGGTGTGGTATTGTGCCAACCATAGATTGGAACTATCGGTTCGTCATGCTGTAAATCACTCAGTATAATTTGAATCGATTTCGATCTTTTATGGACAAACGCTATAGCCTTTACCACGCTTCTCCTAACAATAGCAGGGAATTGGGTGAATGTGCAGCGGCTATTGAAGTGCAGTTGTTGAAAATCGGAAGGGTATAGGCCTTCTGGACACACATCGGGTAGCCTCGAGTTTCCGCACAGTTAGTGCCGTCTGGAATGATTTCCCAGCACTTTTCGAATTTTTCAAAAAGGGGGCTGTTAGCGACACAAGAGATTCTCGGGAACGTACGAAATATCAAGGACTCTTGTCGAAGATAACATCCACGGATTTCTTTTTGGACTTGGCTTTGATGTACGAATACTCGCAAGAATTATCCGAAATAGCCTAATCCTTGAACTGTAAAACAGAGCATGTAGGCTACTATTTGAAATGCAGATAACAAAATTAATAATCTTGCAAAATTATTTGAAACACGAAGGAACGAACCCGGACGACATTATGGCATTGCTAAGGATGCTGAAGAAAACTTAGAGTTCAAAGGTGTAGAATTACATGTAGCCTAAACAATTGCAGAAATAGCCCGCTAATCAATCCCCGCATCTTCTACACTGTAAATCAAAAATTGTAGTTTTAACCACTTCTAGGGGTGGTCTAAAAATTCCACTTCTACTTTTTCATTCCCACCCCATATAGCCTATTGGGAAAGATGGTCATTTTCACCCTACCAAAGGGTGGTATTTCCCACCCAACAGAGAAGGGTGTATAATCACTCAGGAAATTCCATCCAAGATGGCTTGTTGAATTCAACAGACTTGTCATTTATTAACCGCTGAAAAATACTTGATTCAACTATTTGGCCAGAGGACACAGTAATGACACACGGAGAAAACGAAATCGTTGAAGTGGCAAAGAGATTGCGCTTAGATGAACGCGAAGCTGCTGTTAGAGGACTTCGTGAATGAATATACAACTACGAAAAGAAGATCCCAGAGTCTTCAAAATTTGATAACGTCACTATAATCCCTTCCAATTTCATCGAGCGAGTGTGAGCGCGGATTTTCACAAATGAACCTCATACTGACATCTGACCGTGCTTCTCTACACACTGTAACTGTTTCAAGTTTACTCTTTATACGAATGATCCGTCTTCCACTGAGAAATTTTTAACCAGCAAAGTATGTTGGATCCTGATTACGCCATGGACGTAACCCGGCAATTGAGACCCGAAGTCGCCAGGGGTTTTATGATTTTGAATACGATAAGTGTCTTAAAAATTGAATACCCGAAAATGAGAAGGGCCCAAGTCCACATTTTTGGCAAAATGAGTTATACCCATCATCGTAATACTAACGCCTAGCGCTACCTTATGAGCAAATGAAAGGTCCAAATCCACGCTTTGAAACGAGTTATCAAAGGCAAATAAATTTGTATGATTAGCTGAATGGCCCAAGTCCGGGACTTCGGCCATTCTTTCATAATAATTTTTTTTATATCTTACATTCTTAGGCCATATACTGTACATTCTTATTCTTAAGCCATTCTTTCATAAATTGACGTTTCAAAGAATATGATGGGATTCGTTCGAACTAAATTTCGGATCCTTAAGTCTAACGCTCTTCCTACCTTAGAAGCTAGTCAGTGCTATACTAGCCAAGTACCGATTAAGGCTGCGAAGAAGCAAGATGTTATCAAACTGAAAAGCTACTTGCGCCAAGAAACAAGAGACATGATAGACCAACTCGTTACAACGGACGATGCATTCTTTGATGCACAAAACTCAGACTATGAAAACTAAAGAGTTACTTTTTACACAAACTGCTTTTATCTTACGCAATGAACTGGAAAACTGCTGTTACTGTACATAACAAAAGTCTCAGATTTCTTTCATGATGAATGTATTTTGATATGACAATGGGGCAAGGTCAGTGGCGTACCTAGCGAGAGAGCGCCTCCCCCCCCTGCGTGGCTTTTGTCACTGCATCTTCAGCTAAGAAACGCTCCATTTTTTGTCCCAAAAAAGTTGTTTTTCAAAGCAAAAAAGGTCTTCAACCTCGAGAGGGGCCCTTAAACGTGGGGCTCTTTAGCTGTGGGCCCCCCTGCGACTGCAGGTATTGCAGGGGGGTTACTACGCCAGTGGGCAAGGTGCTATCTATCAATATATCCAAGCAAAGCGCAGTGCATTATAAATTTGTGAGGTCCTGAATATAAGAAGGGTCCAAATCCAGTGAGTTTGACGATCCGCACCGCATAAACTATAACGCACAGCAACACACAATACAGCTTTTTTGTTGTCGATTCCCATGAGTAACTACCCACATTAACCAGGCTTTGAGGGGGGTAAGGGGGTAGGGGGGGTAAAAGCTCTCTCTTTAAAAAAAAGTATGAAAAACCTTGATGACTAAATTGTACAGTAGATAAAAAGATTTTCTACAGAAGCAAAGATATAGACTTTTTAAAGTTTTAACTAACGTCACATTGATGTAGAAAAATAACAACCTGTTAAATTTTTGATACCTCACACTCCCATGACTTCTTCCGCGCGCATTTTGGCATTGGTTGCTTGCACTGATTCTTTCACACAAAACGTTTTGTTTCAGCAGTTTTGAGTTGTTCAATTCTTAAGTTGTAACGGAGACTCAATTTCTCCAATATTTATCATTTATGTTTCTTCTTTAATCTCAGCAGAGTATAAAACTTGTAAAAGTTTTTCATCCATACGACGTCATAAATGAAATTATATCTCAAATCGGCGTAATGACGTGACATCATCTAAACATTTTACCGAATAATAAATTAACAAATTCGATCGTCAAAAGTGGTTTGGTGGTGGTAAATATTACGTAATGAAAAAAATGTGATAAGGTTGGAAGACATGACGTCATGTATTTTCAACACAAATTAAAGTTTAAAATTTATTCTTTTGCTCATAGTCGTAACTCGTAATCCACCTTCAAAGCGGTACTACAAAGAACAATTTTCGATAAGGGGGCATCAAGAATAAGTCGACATGACTTTTAACCCTTAGAAGGTTGGGCTCCTGGAGTCTTGCTCAGTTTGGGGGAGGGGGCTGTCGATTCTTCTTATGCTTTAGGAGTGATATCTCTGTTATTTTGGCAAGGTTTCAAAATTTGGGATTCACTTTGTAAAATTATTCACGCTGAGCATATCCGAAAATTAAAACTATGTGAATTTTAGAACTGCTCATATACGTTGAAATAATTGAGGTCACTTATGAGTGTAATTTGTAGCGTAAGTTTACACATTATTTTTTGGTAGAGTAATGAAGAACGTGCATTGTAATGTTGTGATTAATTTTTTTTTTACATTATTTTACATACAGCCAATGCCCTTCACGCTGTGAAACAATTAGGATTAACGAGACATGGGCCAAATTAATTACTTTCATCCAGCTGGTGGGAAAATGTTTCACAATAGAGTATGAAATATTTCAGAGGATGTGCTGAGAAATGCCTTATAATATCTTTCAATTTATAACCTTTATTCGCTCAAAATTTCAGCTCAATAGAGGTGAATAAAAGTTAGGAAAAGTCAAGCAATCTCGTAGTCGCAGCCTCAGTGGTTTTAGAGATACAACTGTTGATACAAAAAGTTGAATTGACAGCCCCCCCCCCCCCCAACCTTCAAAGGGTTTGCTTTGAGTCAACAGATCTATGCCTTAAGGTTTACGTCAGCTCCGGAGATCGGTAAAATATAAGGTTGTCATCTTCGGTGCAACAAGACCTTTGATTGATTGGTTTAGTGAGGATGCGTAGTCCCATTGCTTTCATTTTGAGTGATCATACTGATTTTCAATTTATTCCTACAAGACGTTACGTAATGAAAAGATATATAACTAAGGTTATAACTAATGACTTTTCAATTCAAAATGAAGTTTAAAATTTATTCTTTTGTTCATAGTCGTAACTCGTAATCCTCCTTCAAAGCGGTATTACAAAGAACAATTTTTGATAAAGGGGGCATCAAGAATATGTCGACATGACTTTTAAGGTTTACGTCAGCCCCCGAGATCAGTAAAATATAAGGTTTTCATTATCGTGATTGTAAGCCGAGGGAAATTTTTTCTCTAAAAAACAGATTCCCGGGAAGCTAAACATTTTTTCCAGCCCTGGTAGAAAACAAGAGAAATTAAATAATATACCACTGTCTTGCATGTCTTGCACCAGTGGCGTAGCCAAGGGAGGGGGTTCGGGGGTTTCAACCTTTTAAATTGAATTTACGGATGTTAATACATTGTTTACAAGAAAAGCTTTAGCCTGTGATGTAATTTCTCGTCAAACTGTGCAAGGATGCAAGCCATCTGCAACTGCTGAGATCGCTTGTTCGATCTAGATTAACATCTAAACAGCTATTCGTTATGCAAAACTTGAATATATCAGAAATAGCCTAAAGTAACTTCATTGTCTCAAAGCTTTTTGTTTGACACTCATCAAGATGTATGACCTTTATGACGTTACATTTTTTAAACTTTGGGTTGACTTCAGAGCATAAAAGTTAGTGACTTACCGAAATAAGATCGTTTTTTGGA
Organism: Aplidium turbinatum; assembly: GCF_918807975.1. Lineage (NCBI taxonomy): Eukaryota > Metazoa > Chordata > Ascidiacea > Aplousobranchia > Polyclinidae > Aplidium > Aplidium turbinatum. The sequence continues at coordinate 24,973,904 of NC_137475.1, read as the reverse complement.
TCAACCAAGGAGAAAATTGATAAATAATAAAACTGTAATAATCTCGCAAAAAAAAGCAATCAACCTATGTCTCTAAAACAAAGTTTGCCTAATTTTAAACGAAACTGCATTACAAGAGCGAGTTTTGCCAATACCGAACATTCAAATATCTCAGTCTGGAATTAGCAACAAGAAAACATAGAGACTTAGCTTTATTTCCGAAAAGTGCCGAAGAAAACATGATCTTATCCTTTTGCTATGCCACCGGACAGCACCATTTTACAGAAATATTCATACCCACAATTTTGTTGAAAATGCTCTCAGAATGAACCAAATTAAAAATAATTTTTTAAAATTTTCTGGGGGAGGCCCCCCAGACCCCCCGCCGCTAGGTGTCGCCTTCAGCAAACACGCCATCGGGCTGCGCCCGCCGGCTACACCCCCCTTTCAAAATTTTTGACTACGCTACTGTCTTGCACTGTCAATATTTTGTCCCCCCATTGTTGAAGGTCTGGCGGCGCCACTGATTGTTGGCTATAACTTGAAAAATCAAAGTGGAAAAAACTAAAAACAAATTTTTTTCTTTTTTTTTTCTAGGCTATAACTTGTATTTTTTTGTATTATTGTTTCACTAAAATATGAATATTTGCATTGAACAACGCTATACCATCTATAAACCATGATACTTACTTTAGCAACGTTTTAGATACATCAAGTGTGTTGTTTCAAAGTCTTATAAAAACATATTTTTGAATTTCTTCTACGACACCTAGCGCATTTGGAAAGTAAAAAACTAGCGCTCCGGAAGCTAATCTTCTGGATATCCACCACTGCTAGAAACTATACCAGAACAAAGAAATCTGATGTCATGCTATAAGAACTACTCCACAATTTTTCAGAACAATGTTAACTTTTTTTCGTCTACCTGTATAGCCTTATAGTTGGCTAGCGCGTGACTTCGTGAACAAAGAAGCTTCAATATCAAGCGACTCTAGTTCGACTCTCGGGGTGTGAGCATGAACAACGCATTCCAAGGCTGCTCTCCATTCAGCGGCACCAAATGGATAAAATAATTCCCCGGCAACAACACTTTAACAATCGGAAACTTGACTTTGTCAATCTCGGTAACCGGTCCTGCGTCAAAAACCTCTACAGTAGGCTACAAGTATGCAAAACTATCAGGAAAAACCTGTCAAAGGGTTTATCAGTCCGAGGATAAAGATGCAAAACCAACTAACTTCGCTAATATCAGATAGCCTACGTAGGTTGCAACACATTTAAGTAATTTTATTATATATTTACAAGAATAATGATTATAAACTTTTGGGTTCCTTTTAAGCTATTTTTTTCTGCGTAAGGTTGGGCTACTTTTGGGCTAAATTTGTCGTCAGATTGAGCGGATTTTTTTTTCTGAAAATCTAGCGCTGACACTACACTCGTTGTTTGTTTCCAAACTTTGGGAATAATCAGCAATTATTTTTCAAAAATGCATTTTAACAGTTTTTTTTTCACCGTCATTATTCCTTACAAGGTACTTGAGTACAGCCTTTAGTGTCAGCTCGCGACAAAATGTAGACAAAACGCAACGCATGTAGAAGTTGTGGCAGCGCGTTGTTTATCGACTGGCAGCGAGCAGCGGCAGCGCTGTTCTTTTGGTATGTTATAGACTTATAGAGATAGCGAAAGTGCGATTTTCAAATTAGCCAACTCTGTGACTACCCACATTTCACACGCCACAGGATATCGCTGTATGAATTATGATTTGTACCGTAACGTTTTTAGCTCGGGTGAACGTCGCTGGTTCCCAGTCCTGGCAGTCCCCATATTCCCAGTCTAATATCTTTCAGTTTGAACTTTGAAAAATAAAAATCGTTTCATTGACTTCCTATGTTATATCGCATACGCTTCAAAATGTTTTAAATATAAAAGAAAATTAATAAAAAAAATAAAAGTAAAATAAAAGTCTTGCATGGTTTTGCGTGGCCTAATCACCTTGCTGTACCCAGAATAATCCCAGATGCATGGTTTTTGCGATAGCTGTGTCTCTACAGTATATAGCCTAAATGCTATTATTAATTAACTAACAATGGATAAAACACTAGCAACACACACAGAAGCTGTCAGGACTGATATTGCAACAATGCAGTAAAAATCAAAATTACGTCTCTCCCAAAGTATTGCGTTTAGTTACAAAGTTGTGTTCAAGGGTTCATGGTGATGGAATTAATGATGCCATCAGAAAGTGTGTATAAGAATGTCAATTAAATGTAGGTTTTTCTGTTGCAGATACAAATCCGACTTCTTCTGCGCATCCAGTTCAAGCTTCGTATCACCAACAACTGAAAACTGTATTAACAACTGAGGCTATGGTGTACCTCACCCCTACACACCATATGGCTGCATCAAGCTCGGTTATCACTAGTCAGGACGTCCAGTTTTTCTCCGAGCTTTGCTACAAACCTTCATTAAGCCTGCTCTCTGTTGTTGGCACGAACAACGACATCTCACTGAGAAACAGTCAGTCACCTCCGACGTCATTCAACACCAAAAGTTGTCACAGTGGTTCAAGCAGTAACGCTTGCATTTCGAATCGAGATTATATTTATCGAAACAATGCTGACATTTCTAACACTGCCCTTGGAAACACTTCCCTTGTTATTACTGCTTCCTATCAATTCAATACAAAAGCTTCACTCGTTTCACCTGATCATGAACCGATGGAAGATGACCATTTGTTGCTTCCTGCTCTCCGACCATCCACATCACTTTCCCAGTGTTCCTTTAAAATAAGCAACTCTCGTCAATCGGTTTTTCGCGGCAGCCCCTCTGTCTATCAGTGTGATGAAACATTTTTGGCCACAAAAACATTAGTACCCGTTATGACGTCACCCATTAGTAAGGTGCGAAACACGCCGCCAACGAAATGCAGCAGTGGTGACGGCGTCCAGATGACAGCGAAATCGGGAGAATGCAGCATATATCCGAGAATCCTCCCTTCACAGCTGAGCAATAAAGTTTTTATCGCAATTACAGCGTCCACCAAGAGTATCAAGCGTCATATAGACAATGGTAGGAGCTTTTCCTTATTTTGCTAATTTCTATGTAGATTTCCATTTCCATTTTACAACCCGTACTGCTTCCATGCTGACTCAAGGCAGGTTGGAAGAGAATGATTTGATTTTATGTCACCATCACTAGAAGATGGAGTTACTAGAATAGAGGGTTTTTCTGCCCTGGTCCGGGAACTACGTATTGTCTGGTCTCTACCTTTCGATCAAGTAGGCTTGGGTGGCCTTTCAGAGAGCAAATGCCCCCACCAGTATAGCTCTACAAGTCATTGAGGCACTGAAACGTTCACCGTGTTAAGGTAGAAATTCGAAACAAATAACCCAAGTTGATGCACAACATAGCCTACTGCAAGCAGAGATGGCGACTGATGATGATGTAGATTTCCACGACAAATTTGACAGAATGTTTTATTCATTTATTTCATTGTGCCACGTCGTAGTTGTTTAGAGGCATCCTTAATGCTGCACAATTGCATTTCAGCCATTTCCTGTGAAATACTCAAGGAACAAAAAAAGCTCTTTTATTCGGCATCGGTGGCTAGTTCTGGTGGTTTGATTCTCCATTGGAATGAAGGCAAAGCAAAAATCTGTACACAAAGGACAGCGTGTGGCTCTTATAAACAGTATGGTGCATCACGCAGTGGCGCCATAGTGCAGGTAGTTATTCAACACTTTACAGTGGGGTAGTTCGGTTTCAACTTTTTAAGTTTCGCTAAAGGTTAGAATAGTTGCTGAAGTGCAAATAGATTTAAAAAAATAATTAAAACCAGCTCTAACAATTAGTTGCTTGCGCATTTAAATTCATTTAAACTTAATTTACGTTTTAAAATCTGTCTATTAGTATATAATGTTTTCAACGGTTTGGCGCCGAATTAATTGTTACTTTACTGGCATATCACAAGCTTGCCAGAACTTTGCGTTCCCAGCGTCAATTGCTCTGATGTAATCCTTTATGTAAAGTGCAATATGGCAATCGCAGCTTTTCTGTTGTTGCTGCCAGCTGCTGGCATAATTTATCTGGTTGTTTAGTTGAAAGTTTAAACAAATACAAAACTAGCTTGAAAACATTCTATTTTATTGAACATTATGATTGAAAGTAGGTCCCATATTATTTTATCACCATTGTCATGTGCAGCGCCCAGAAGCATAGTTTACACTGTGGATATGATGTTTATAAATGCCGTTATATTATGTTTGTTATAACTAATCTGGTCCTTTTTTATTTAAAAGTACCCAAAATTAAGGATGCAAATGAAGCTGTTTTTTGGCATTAACCTTAGCCAGTAGGCTTTTACATACCTGCTTATCTAATGACAGCGGAATTGATAGACCTAAATACAAAAAATGGCCAACCTTGATCATCAAATGCTTAGAAACAAATTTAGACTACATTAAAGACAGAACACTCTGACGCAGTTTAGGCTAAGCTATTGCCTTAGTAGCCTACTTGAAGTAATTTTATTTATTTGAAATTCATTTTATGCTTATACTGTAAGTGACCTACTGCAGAAGATCTTACAGAAACCCGCAAACGTAAAGAAATTGAAAACAGGTTTTAATACAAGTAGAGCTATGAATACAAGTAATAATAATGTAATGGTATTTTTATTGTCGTTCAACTGCTAAGGTCTTTTAGTGACAGGGATTGTTTTTAAATTAGTATCAGATTTAGAATGTCATCACTTACAAAATTACCAGACTTATGCCCACTGAGTTGGTCAATAGGTACAAGTGCCAAACCACCGTGTACTCGCCGTAGTCCGCCCCGATAGCTCAGTTGGTTAGCGCGTCACTTCTGGAACGAAGAAGCTTCAAGATCAAGCGGCGCTGCTGGTTCGATTCTCGGGGCCTGCGCTTGAGCACAGCACGTTAAGGACTGCTCTCCATTCAGCGGCATCTAATGGGTGGAATAATTCCCCGGCAACATGACTTCAACAATCGGAAACTTACTTCACTCTGTCAATCTCGGTGACCGGGCCTGCGTCAGTGATTCAAAGCCTCTACAAGCATGCGAAACTGCCAGGATTAAGCTCTGCAAGAAGCTTTCCCAGTCCGAGGATAAAGATTCAATCAATCAGTACTGCAGTTACCTAACGTGGACGTCGCCATGTGAACTGGAAGCCAAACACTGCCGCCCAAGATGAGACTCAAAGAGGAATACAATATTGTCGGTTTTCACTTCAATTTGACAAATTAGGCCAAATTACATTCGGCCTTCTTCGCTTTCTTTTACCAACTTCCAATTATCTTATTCTTCTAAAATATAATCATCATCATCTCTCCTTACGATGTGACCCAACCATTTAAGGCGGTCTCTCTCTGCTTGTCTTCCAGCTCTCCGACTTGCATTCGTTCTCTAATGATTTCATTTTTTACTTTGTCAACTTTTGTCAATAAAAATAAACTTGTCTTACTACTGTAAATGTAAGTCACAATCAATGCGCGTAGCCACGCCGCAGGCAGGGGCGCCGGAACGATTTTTGACTGGGGGGGCAAGGTTACAAAAAAAGGGCACTGTTGTTTTCTAAAAGGCCAATTTTTTTTCAAGTTTTCAGATAAGATATAGCGACAATGCTAATCTATCAGCTCACTATGTATTGAGTACCGCTGTACCGGTAATGATAGCCTACAAGTGTCCGGTATACAAAAGAAGGGCATCATGCTATGTTATAATGATGCAACCTACTGTCAAATTAGCAGCCTGTGGCCATGGCCGTTAAGTAGTGCTTAAATGACAGCCGGTGCTACCTCCTCAATCGGCCAAGTTTGGCCGCCGGTCTCTTCAAGCCAATTATTTAATTTCGCAATAGAATGATCGTGGATTTTACCTGTCGAAAATATGTAGTAGTATCAAAGAGTGACGCAAAATTAGGTCAGCGCGTCTTAATCGCCACTGTTGCATTGTGCGGGAAAATTTGTTATTAGGCGGGTCAATATAAGGTTTGACCCCAAAAAAATTTATACAAAAGGTTTTTTTGTTCCAAGTGTATGATTAGGTTGTACTATACCCCAGAAAAAAAGTCTACAAAAACCTGACCCCGGGAAAGTAGTCAATTTACATAATTTGAAAATGGTGACCCCCAAATTTTTCAATGTACACAAAATTTTTTTTTAGTTCAATTAACACACTATAAATGTATTAAACACATATAAAAATGGTATCTATGCACCAAATGAACATATCAGAAACCGTCTGTGATGTCACTATGATGTCATGGAAGACATAGGCGTCGATTATTTAACATTTAAGAAAAAATCTGAAGGGGCAAGATGATAAAAAGTGTGAAATATGTACCCAAATTTGAACAGTTCCATAAAATTACACTGTCAAAGCTACAAAAAAGAACAGAAAAGCAGGGTGGCTGCCTCCCCAAACAATTTCTACTGAGGGGCGCGCCTCCCTGCCTCCCAGGAATCGACGCCTATGATGGAAGAGTATATGCACTAAACGTCAGAGAATGTCAGAGATGAAGTACCATTTTTCAAGTTATGATTGTTACATACTAGTAGTCGTCACAATTATCATCGTTAATGTCTGTGTCGTCTTGATCCAATGGAAGGACATTGTTTGGGTTTTCACAGGACACAAGTTGGCATTGTCCACAAGCAGAGGTACACGGAAATCCGTACCTCCTACATGTACATCGCCGTGTTGTGCAAGCGATCGTGCAATTACAATGCACAATCTTTAACAGATTGTCCGGTGCAGGGTTTTTCAGAGTCATTACTGGTGCGAAATGTTTGTCCGTAATCTTCCAACCCCAGCCAGTAGGGTCCAAATTGATTTCTAGTCCTAACCATATCATTATTTGATAGTAAGCACGCAGGAAACGGAATATTGTAGAAGATGCAGTTGGTCGGAGTCGGGCTGGCGCAACGAAGGATGACACTGAAACTACTTTCTTTTTCAACACAGAATGTCGCAAAGATGCCAGCGAATCGCTTTGCTTTCCAGCATAGAGTAGAACCATTGACTGTTTGCCATACTCTTCAATTGCATCCACCTTCTGGCCAGGTTTTGTAAATGCAAGTGCCAAGGATTCTAGCTCTTTGTCGCCTTTGGTGGCTTTCTGAAAGAGTGTTCTCTTTTCTATTCCGAAGATTCGTGAGGTGGTATCGCATCCTGTAAACGCATGGATGAAGAGTAACTGAGAACACAGCTGTTGTCCGAGACATTCCTTTAGGGTACTAATATTGTACACCCTCTGATCTTTTGACCTCTTGTCCGAACGAAAATACATTGTCTTCTTCCGACTGTCCATATGATAGAGGAGAAGGATCAAGAGATCTGTGTCTTCTCCAACCAGGGTTGTAGTGTGGTATTCAGAAGCTGCAATAGCTGCCTGAACAATATCATAGTCGGCATCTCCTTCAGCGTTTATAACTGTGGGGCCTTTCTCTCGCAGTTTGTTGCTTATCATATTGATCAGCCCTTGCTTATTGCAGCCCTGTGACAGGAATTCCTCCTTGTTTCCAGTGAAGACTGTTGCTGGAGTGAAGCTCACTTTTGGATGATTTTTCTGCTGACGGCGTTGGTGGGTGCAGTCCTTCACTGATGGTTGATCACGATAACCGTCGAAAACGACTGTCGCCATCCCGTAATTGCGTAGGGTAAAGTCGACATAGCCATCCGCAATGGCACCGTATGTGCTTCCCTTCGTCCATTGTACGCGATGCATGAGTGAACCACCATCAAGGACATACTTCTCGGTCTGTGGTACTTCGTTGGTAACAGCCTCATCAGATAGGCTGCTTGCGTACTCATTGATTGCTTTAGCAAGCTGTGTTTTCCCTGGCTTCCTCATAATGTTGCTTGTCTCAAACAGGGCAGGTGGGAATGGGCTCAGTTCGTATTCTAGAACCTCCTTTAGAGAAAAGTCACCTGCATTCGATATGACCAAAAGTCTCTGAAAAAGTAGGGCGGGATCGATGGATCTATCTTGGGAAACTTTGATGCAACATGAATCATGTAAAGTTTTCACTTTGTTCTTCCGTTTACTTGCATATGTAAAAACTGGCTGACCCTCCATTTTTTCTAAGATTTTCCTCCCGACTGTTCGATAGTCATCAACATTTACGCCATCTTTCGCAATCACTCCAGTGATGATTTTCCTCAGCGTTGGATCCGCACGAAATGGACTGAATGATTGGAGCTTTTCTTTGAGTTTCGCGAGGTCGGCCTGATCTCTCTTCATCTTTGCCCCACTCATTTCCTTATGCTGTGCACTCGTTGTAAATGCACGCTTGTTTAAGTCCTCCATCGCATGATTGTACTCTGAACAACCTGGTGAGGATAACACTCACAAGGCTCGCTGCTCCTCGCTCATTCCACTACCCCTTGTCAAGCCACCGGTTGTCTTTAGCGATCTCATCAATGTCTGTTCAATTACAAGGTCCGAACCAAGGCGAGCCTACACTTTATCGGTTCGCCTGATGACATGTAATCCATCCTGAAATTTCTTGAAGACAGCAGGGTCCTTCATTTTGAGGTTTTGCATGTTTTGCAAGTACAAGTATGCTGATTTCAAGTAGTTGTGGTGCCCTGCAGCAGCAAGTATTGGTAAGCACTCGGCAACAGCACTAAGATGTCTATCCCAGGAACCAATTCGATCTGCCATCAGCAGCATTCGTGTACATTTGACCATGTTCATGTAAGAAATCCAAAGCTTACTTGTCTTAGATTCATCAGACAAGCCAAGTTTCTTCTTGTCAAGTGCTTGCTGAAGTTGACAGAGACTTCGGAGACAAATGCTAAAGTGCTTGCTGAAGTTTAACATTTGTCTCCGAAGTAGCTACTGTTTCCAATGTGGTCTTTCCTTCTATCAACAAGGTGTACATGTCCTCACACGACCTTCACTGAACCAGCTAACTCGGGATCACTATCCATCATTTCAGAGACCAGCATTCCATTCAAGTATTTTTCTATCAAGAGGTAGCCCCGCAAAACTCTCTGCACAGCTTTGCCACTCATCATATGCTTTACTGCATTGTCCCCATAAACAGTTTCGAGAATGTCCATCAGACCTGACCCTTGTGGACAATGTCAACTTGTGTCCTGTGAAAACCCAAACAATGTCCTTCCATTGGATCAAGACGACACAGACATTAACGATGATAATTGTGACGACTACTAGTATGTAACAATCATAACTTGAAAAATGGTACTTCATCTCTGACATTCTCTGACGTTTAGTGCATATACTCTTCCATCATAGGCGTCGATTCCCGGGAGGCAGGGAGGCGCGCCCCTCAGTAGAAATTATTTGGGGGGGCAGCCACCCTGCTTTTCTGTTCTTTTTTGTAGCTTTGACAGTGTAATTTTATGGAACTGTTCAAATTTGGGTACATATTTCACACTTTTTATCATCTTGCCCCTTCAGATTTTTTCTTAAATGTTAAATAATCGACGCCTATGTCTTCCATGACATCATAATGACATCACAGACGGTTTCTGATATGTTCATTTGGTGCATAGATACCATTTTTATATGTGTTTAATACATTTATAGTGTGTTAATTGAACTAAAAAAAATTTTGTGTACATTGAAAAATTTGGGGGTCACCATTTTCAAATTATGTAAATTGACTACTTTCCCGGGGTCAGATTTTTGTAGACTTTTTTTCTGGGGTATAGTACAACCTAATCATACACTTGGAACAAAAAAACCTTTTGTATAAATTTTTTTGGGTTGCCCCCATATTTTTCATATATTGACCCTCCTATATTGGTGGAATATATCCATCTGCGATCACCGGCGCTGTAAGTCTTGTTTGCAATTCCGGATGTTTATTTTAAAAAAGTCTTAATGCGAATTGCTAATTTAAATCGGCTGGCAACATTGTCGTTTTTATGTCGATTCGATGTTGTCGGACATTGAATCGTTGTTAAAAAGAAGAACTAGGTTAGTTGACATCCGAGGGGAAAACATTTTTTGATCATATTTTGCAAAAATTATGATTTTTTTAGTAATGTCCTTCACATCATTGAAATACTTATTTTATTACCTTGCCGTCATCGTCAACACATGTCGAACGTTGTTTTTCGTTGCTAAACAGAATTCTAGGGGAGTGGCGAACTTTTTTAAAATCAGCCACGTTGGAGACACTCGTGCGAGTGTCGTTAGATGGTCCCGCAGTACTGGATTACAATCCCGATATAGCAGTTATTTTGTGGTGCAATGATTCTATTGTAGGACGTCGCCCAGGCCCAAACTTCAACAACGCTAAGTGATCATTTTAGCATTGTTGCAAGCTTAATTCTATATACTTGTGCTATCGTTACTTTTATTTTGTATTTTGGCCTCCAAGCACGCAGATTTGGCCGCCGAGAAGGAGCTCCTGGTAGGCCACGATGGCTGCCAAAAAAAAAACGAGTTTTAAGGCCTGTACTGTGTTGCAAAATTTTGTGCCGTATATATTATTTTGAGGCAAAAATGAAAGATTATAATTACGCTAAAAGCGAATAGCAGAAATTGTTATATTGAAAAATGTCAGAGATGGGCAAGATCACCAGTATTGGTGATCTTGAAGATCAAGATCAAGATCACCAAGAATAGGTGATCTTGAAGATCAAGATCAAGATCACCAAACTATGTGATCTTGAAGATCAAGATCGTGATCTTGAAGATCAAGATCACTTTTAAGATCACTTTTTGTGCACTTGAAAAAATGAAGTTTTTGATCAATGATGTTGCAAAAATAATTATTATAAGCAACCTGGGTAAAGGTATATAGTTGGTAATGCTAACTTTTAATTTTAACTACTCGATCGCTGGCCTAAGAATTGTAATAAGTTAGTGACTGTTGCTATTAGGCCTATCAATTGTTGACGTAGTTTGCATAGAATCCCAACGTCACACCCAAGGCCGGGTTAATTACAATAGTAAGCTACTGAAAAAGTCGCACAATTTGCAATTAGTTTTATAGTTTTTATTTATAATAAATAAATATTTATAAAATAAATAATATAAAATATAATATAATTTATAATATATTTATAAATAATTTATAATATAAAATAAATATAAATAAAATTATAATAAATAAATAAAAATAAACTTTGAACTGCATCATTTTTTACCAAAATTTTGTCTGGTTCATGTGGGAGTTTTTATACGTGTTACTAAGTAGTTTTAACTTTCACTGTGTTATGTCAATGTTTATTGCACCATTTATCCATCTGGCAACCTTAATACTGTTGTCTGCTATCAAAAAAGTTCAGAGGTTTGAGGTCAAACAAATAGCTCCATACTCAGATCCTAAACAAGTCTTGGTCTGGTTGATTAGCTGCAATAAACCACTTTACATGACCAAAGTCGGCTAGAGTCCAGATTTTTTAACACCGCCATTCTAGACTTTCAAACATCAAACATCTAAAATTGGGTCAAAGAAAGCAAACATTTCTTTAAAATTCACACATGCAAATTGTGAACAAAGTTAGATCATTTTTATTATACGTCAACATAAAGTACACGGAAGTTGACTTCTTTATTATGACCAACACAGAAAACTTTTTCAATTTTTAAAATGGCAACACTGACCAGATTAGATGGAGACTTTAAATCACCTTTTGTTGGACACATATCATATTAACAGTGGCTTAACGTTAGTAGTTGCCACTAACTACTTTGTACAGTTTACGAGTTCTAAAAAAATGCCTCTATCTTGTAAGTAAACTTCAATTTTAAAGTGATCTTGATCTTATTGTTCTTCAAGATCAAGATCACATAAAAAAAAGTGATCTTGGATCAAGATCAAGATCACCAAAAAAAAGTGATCTTAAAGATCAAGATCACGATCTCTTCAAGATCACTCGTGATCTTCAAGATCAAGATCACGCCCATCTCTGCAAAATGTGCAGTAGCTTACATGACTTTAAAAGGGCACCATTGCCCCCCCTGCCCCTCGATCTGCAGAAAAATTGAGGGCAGGGGGACATCCGTCCCGCTTCCGGCGCCCCTGGCCGCAGGCTGCATTTTTATTCTAGAATGGGTGAACTATTTTATTGTGGAATTCTGTTATGGTGTTTCGACGATTACTGAAACCTTTAGTTACACAATTTTTTATTGTGAAATCTGCTTCTAGATAGTTTTTGTGTATGTAACATTGCGGAAACTTCTTGGACTTCTTGAAAGTATGAGTATTATTAGAGTTGTGTTGAGAGTTGGGTTTAGAGTTGTGTATTAAGGCCTAAGGGGATTAAAAGTTGTAATAAAAAGTATGTCGAACACGATTGTAGGCTAGAGTTTTAGCCGATATTGAATAGATTATTATAAACGTGGAAGTTATTCTTCGCTAGATATATTCAGGGAGCTAGACCAGGTAGTGACTACCTCTCTAGCATGGCAAAACACAGGACCATGCAGCTGAAATCAACTAAACATGCAAAATAAAAATTCCAGTTCTAGACAAAAAATTACCTTGAGCAAAAATTATCACTCCCCTTTTTTTCTAGTTCAAATTTTGCGCGCGATAATTTTTTGTCTAGAATTTGAATTTTCATTTTGCATGATTAGTTGATTTCAGCAACATTTTCTTGTGTTTTGCCATGCTAGCCAGGTAGTCACTACCTGGTCTAGCTCCTTCAAGAAGTCAGTCGTGTCTGATTGACGAAACGTCGGAATAAAAGCAGATTGTCACTTCATACATCTTGTGATAGTTTAGCTTAATTTGCACCAGTAGAACGCATCATGTTATGTACTATCAGTTGTGAAGCTCTGTGGGAAAATCGTTCCGAAAAGTATCTAAAACGAACCGATCTTCCTTTTAAGATATAGCGTTAATGAATTTCTAATAAACGCATTGCTTTTTGTTTACAGATTGAGCTGTTTGGAAACAGAGCAAACGAAGAAAAGAGAAAAAGACGAAAAAGAAAGGAAACGGTTGAGAGAGATAATCGAAAGAAAAAATTTGTCTGTGATAGAGCAACAGCAAATTATCTGTGAGCTGGAAAGAAAATTAAGAGTTTTTGTAGACTGTGATTGAATCAAGGCAACTCTCAAACCGACATAAAATCAAACCGCCTGTCCGCTCAGCTTCATCGATGAAACCGATGTTGATAAATGGCCAATGCGAACGAGCGTCGGAATCTTAAAAAATGTCATAACTTCTCCATGTACCGTAGCTATTGCCCTCTGAACTTTGACCTTTCCTGTTGGTCAGTCATGTTATTACGACTCGACACACATTGTTTTCAGTTCTATGTAATTTTCATTCAAATTTTGAACTGAAAAACGTTTTGTTTGCATCTGGTTGACTTGTTTCAACTTTTATGCTACGCGGAAACATCGTTTAAGTTTGGATATATAGGATATACTCTATAAACTGTTGCTGTATGTTTTACACTGTGGCTACAAAATACTGCATGTTTGTGGCAAAGACTTTGTGACTTGCGGTGTGTTTGAGATATCTGAGTTGTTTTTTCATTAAATTAGTGCAAACTAGAGAAGTTGCTTGGTTGGTTGCGCTGTAGGTTGGTTTCCATTCACAATAATATGCTAACATTAAAATCATATCGTAGCGAGCGCCTGAGGTAGTTAATATTGCCACAACGTACGAGTATGTCAATTGCATTGCAGATATTTGTCATGGTTAGAAAAACGTTTTCTGTCAATGCCCCCAGCATTCCAATATCGCATATTTCAAAACGGGCAACAATAAAGTTTCAAATATTGTTTCAATACTTATGTTGAACCAACGCTACTTTATGTTAGTTTCTTGAATTGAGCTAAACATGTCAATCTTTCTACAAACCATGGCTCTGTATCTTAGTAGTAATAGTTTATAAATATTTGAACGAAAGTGATGACACCAATTGTTAAACTCCTGCATCTTTTATTGCTGACAGTAGACTTGGCTCACGTCGACTGGTCTTATTTCTGATGTTTTGTCAATCAACACAACTGGATGTCATCACTTATGTTGTCCTAGGCCAGAGTTTTCAACCTGGAAATTTTTTAACCCCGAGGGGTTTACGGAAATATTACCAGGGATACTTGGATGGCAGTTGGGGTTTCATGTGTTGCTATTTTTTATTACATTATTTTAACACGGTGTCCTAAGAACAAGGCCTTATACAGCATATGTTGCACTTAAAAGCAAACGTTATCAGTCTCCGACTTTTCTTTGCATTGCGACTGACTAGTCACAAGACTAGATCGTGCATTGTGCGTGCACCAAAGCAAAAATAATAATATTGAGCTAAACGGCAGTGTTGTATGTTGACGCCGTCAAATTGACGGCGTCATTTGACGGCGTCATTTGACGGCGTCAACTTTTTGTTGACGCTGAGGCTAGCGCCGTCAACTATTTTGCCGATTTTAAGCGTCAAGCGCTAAGCGTCATTTTTTGTTTCCATGGAAAATCTCGTTTCACAATAAGAGTTTCACAATGTATTCTGGCCAGCGCGACTTATCCGAATTACCAGTTTTTGCGTTGGTTGGAATGGCTCCTTGGAATACATGCGGAAGAAGTTCGCCAAATGGTGATCACCCATGTATTGAAAACGAGGGATCAAAGACAGAAAGCGAAAAATCCATGAATGGCATCGCGGACGTTGAATATACTTTATTTCAAGAGCTCTGTGCCCCTGAAAAGAGCGATGTTGGTGCAGTGGACCTCGTTAAAAGATTTATACATGCTAAACTATCACAGCACGCTTGGAACAGTGATATCTTTCCGACTAAACGTTTTCAACTTGTTTTTGAAATACAACACACCAATACCAACCAGCGCTGGTGTGGAACGCATGTTTTCACTTGGAAAGGACAATATGCGCAGGGGCGCCGGAACCGGGGGTGGAGCAGGGGGAGCGGATGCCCCCCTGCCCTCAAATTTCTGTGGATGGGGAGGGAAGAGGGGGCAATGGTGCCCTTTTATAGTCATGTAAGCTACTGCACACTTTGCAATATAACAATTTATGCTATACGCTTTTAGCCTAATTATAATGTTTTATTTTTGCCTCAAAATAATATTCACGACACAAAATTCTCCATCACAGTAAGTTATATTACATGATTATAAAATAGCATGATGCCTTTCCGTGCCATTGTTCTTTGTGTAGCGGATACTTGTATCATTACTCGATAATGAGCTGATAGATGAGCATTATCGCTATATCTTATCTTAAAACTTAAAAAAAAAATTGGCCTTTCAGCAACAAAAGTGCCCTTATTTCATACTCCTGCCCCTCCAGTCAAAAATCGCTTCGGTGCCCCTGAATATGCGTCCCATACGCAGCAGATTGTCAGACAAACGTTTTGAAATGCTTGTTTTTCTGAAAGGAAATAACTAATAGGCTGAGCAGCTAGTTACAATACAGTCTCAAAACATAATACCTGCTCTTTATTTATAGCTATTGTTAGCCTTAACTTGGTTGAAATGTTTGCGTTTTATGAGACGCTGGCAAAAAATAGCGCTAGAAATTAGCGCTGACGCTGGCGCCGTCAATTTCTTTAAGAGCTTACGCAGTCCTTTACGCCGTAAAGTTTTTAGGCAATTCGCGCTGACGCTGACGCCGTCAAATTATTTCAATGACGCGTACAGCACTGCCTAAACGTCTTAATAAACTAAACCTTTGGCGCCGTTAAGAATACGGAGGCCAGTTCATTTTTCTCCGCCTTTCCTTTAGCAGCAATCGTCAACCAATGTATTACACTCCAGGTAGAAGTAAGCAGTGTTGTCAACAAGCAGCTTAAGCTGAAAGTGAAACCAGAATTGCATGTTTGAAAAGCGATCGCCTTAACCCAAATATAATACGTTCGTATTTATTACGTCATCCGATTGTTTTTATCGTTCTGAATGCTTTTAATTCTTTCAATGCTGAGTGTGTTTCAATTTGTAACTGTTGGTATTCAGTGAGCTTATTGACGATATCAAAAGTGGTTCTTTGTGATCTTTGTGCATTTGCGGTTTGTGTATTATTTTGTTGTTTTGGATATGGATAGCTTTGTCTGATACTAATAAATATTAATATCTTACTTTATTTCACGTCAGCTTACTGGGGGTTTTGTAACTATGGGGTAGTCAACTGGGAAAACTTTAAAACTTTTGGCATCGGAGAATCCTTTAAATGGAATGAAATGTCTGTTTTCGATCGTGGGTCATTGATTGATTTTTGTTCTTGAAGGAAATTTCACACTGCACGAAGCTACTTGCTGCTGTAATGCAAAACAACCAGCATGCTGCAGCTAGTTTGCTTGACAACATAACTTAAAAAAGAAAAAGTAATTGTTCTTTATCCAAAACAAATGATAGACAGCAAATTAATTGGTTTGGGCAACGTATTCACAACACATTCAGTTCATAATGAAATCAACAAGAGAACAAATTCAACGTTTTGGTTTCAACACTGCGCTCTTATCAGGAACATGAACAGTTGCATCTTTGAAAAATATCAGGAACAATCATCATCATCATCCGCCCTACTTGAATAAGGCGTCGGCTACCGTGATTCTTCATAACTATCGATTGTCCATTGCTCTCATTAAATTTACAAAATCTTGGTTTGTTTGTTGAAAGATTCTTAAAAATTTCCAATTGTAAGCACTCCCGGTGCCTCTGACTAGGAAGCCGCCCCAGCATTACTGGAATGCTCAATTCCGCGCTTGTAATAAACGTAGCCTACCCGATAAATGTCATTTGCCTTTTTATAACAGTTTGCCAGAGAAGTTACATTTAAATCACGCCTTTATCAAGCTAAGAAACAAACCTGCTTAGTGCTTATTGTTACTAATTGTGACTTCAGATTGTTGTCCAGACCAGGGCCGGATTAAGGGTTTATGGGGCCCTGGGTTGAGCTGAAAGTGGAGGCTCTTATCAAGTGACATTTTTCGCTAAAAAGGTTATCGATCAATGACGCAAAAAACATTTCTCAGCAGCTGGGGGCTCCGCCTCCAAACCCCAAGTTGTGTGTATTGTGTAGTTGGTACTGTGCTTTTGCTGCGATTGGGATCAAAAAAAGCGATTAAACAAGAACATTATTTTTAGAACAACAAACTGACATAATTCGTTTAATGCTGACTTTATGAAAGGGGCGCAAACTATCGCCACTATTCTCTAGGTACGCCACTGTTTTCTAGTTGGAACTGGCAAATTCAATCCACAACACTTTTCATTAGGCTGTCATTCAATAGTCAATACTACATGTGTGATTCTCTGTTTTTGTTTTATTTTTTGCTATTTGTTTTTTTTTTTTGGTTTTGTGGCCGTGCTAACTACTGGTATATAGCCTACTTACATAATTTTTCATTCAGGCACGTTTTAAACCTTTCAAGGTTTTGCCACCTTTTCCCGTTCGTTAACGTGCTGGTAGGTTTATATCGATTTTTGTAGTTAGTATCTTTTTCGTCCCGGACGCGTTAATGACGAAAAATAAAATGATTGATTGATTGGTTGTCTTTTTGAAAGCAAAACCAATCATTTTAGAGCAGATCAACAAACGTAGGCCTATCCGTTTGTGAGATAGGCTATCACTGTTCAAAGTGAACTCGATCTTTTCCACAATTTTTAGTGGCAACAATTTCAATACAAATTGCTTATAAGCGAATATTGATATACTGTACGATAACATGTTCATTTTGTGCAATAGCCTACTGTACTGTTCAAAACAAACAATTTTGCCCCAAGAAAATTTTGAGGAAAAACCTGGTTAATTTTCAACACTATTTCTTCGGAAAAGATTCGTTTTCTGGTTGAAAAGCAAATTTAGCAATGATAATAAACTTTTAGTGCTTGGTGTGAATGGTGTTTGTTTGTTTGTTTTTCATATCTTTATCCTGCATTGCGGGAAAGCGGACTTGAGCGCTATGCATCGGTGTACGCCTTCCGACGCTGACCCACGCTGCAGTCGACGGCAATGTCTGTTTCCGGTTGTCTACTCTACTTATGACTTAAATTTGGTAGACTCATTACTCGAAATCGATCACTGGGTAGAGGCAATTATCGTAAAGTTTCTTACCCAGAGAAGTAACAGCAAGTGCGGGTGGCTGGAGTCGAACATGCAGGCTAGGAGTATAGGCCACAAATCAAAAATGAAACTTCAAACTGTTAGGTGGTACTGGTAGTCATTTTGTTTGCTGCCTTAGAAAATTGTTCATATCAACTCAAAATGGACGCTTTCTTGCTTTTCTCGTGGTAAAATCGCTGATCAATTTTTCAAAATTCAATGAATCCAAAATATCGTGCTCAATGCTTAGAAGCAAAAGATTCGAAACTCGCTCTTGCCGCGAAGAATTTCGAACTTTGTTTTTGATTCTTTTTAATTTTGAAAAAGATCTTTCTCCACTGCAGTCGGGGACCATCATACACAAATACATTCGCAGAGCAACGAAGACATTGCGAAAGGTTTCAACACACCTGTTTTCCTTTAGAAGTAAGAACATGTTGAGCTCAACATTGTCTTCCACTTTGTGTTTATCAGGGTTTTCTGAGGCTTCTTTTCCACCATCAGCAGTTTTCACTTTGAAAAATTCTGCAAAATGAACTGTTTCAGTTGGAAAATTGGCTTCGAAATCCATTGGATATTTCTTCATCAATGCAACAGTAGCTTGATGAATGTCGTTAGGGCAAAGATCCGTCAGTTTTGAAATGAAACCAAACTTACTTTCGACGTCACGGTATGCTTTCAAACGCTTATCCAGTTCTGCAGATAGTTTGTCAATTATGGAAAAATACACTTCAACTCTAAATTTATCTCTTGGGGAAAAAATCGTTGGTTCTGTAGAGGGCTCATAAAAATGCCTATAACTATGGGTTTGAATTCGTTTTGAAGAACCTGCGTAGGTGTTGGATCCACATTACTTCTTACATTTTTCTTCATACGTTTCAAAGTTGGATCTTTCGTTTTTGACAAAGCTCATGAGACTTTGTAACAACTGTAGCCTACTGAATTATTCAAACACAATCCACTTTTTTGAAGGGACATGTTTGTTTTTTGAAACCTTACCAAAATTGCACTCCACATTTCAAGCAAAATAGCTGTCTCCAGTTGTTTCAACTTTTTTATAAATCCTTCGACTTTGCTCTCTGGAGATTGAGCATCATCAGAGGCCGATTCTTCAAGTGCTAAAATGATCTCACTGTATCCTTTGTTTAAATGCATTGACTGCATCATATCTAGCTGACCATCTGATAAAGCCTACCCAGTTGCCTAGCCTACCATCCTGTACCCAACCGATGCGGCGGCGAAATGAAAAAACAGCGCAAGCCGTGTTTCCAATATTGAAATTTCTTTTTTTTTAAATCCGTACCATTTCTGGATATGAAAGTAGCAAATAAATATGTTTTTTGTTAAAAAAAAAATTGAATAACTGGGGCGGGTAAGGGTGCTGCAGCACCGCAGCATATATGGACGAGCCGCCCCTGCTTGTTTGAGATACGAATTAAAGCATCAATCTCCATCTGTGCAACTAAAAAAATTAATAGATTTTTTTCTTTGAGATGGGGGCCCCCAAAAGTGGGGGCCCTGAGCTTCAGCCCAGCCCGCCACCCCCTTAATCCGGCACTGGTCCAGACAAAGACACAATATCGCACCGAAAATGTTTGAATTTATTCCGCCTTTTTGGTGTCGCTATGGTTTGAATAATTGGGACGTCTGATTCTAAAGTGGCCCAAGTCAAAAAAGTGGTTTTGAGATAATCGAGTTTAAAGATTCATACTGTGATAAAAATTGTCCCTGAAGGTGTTCCATCTTCATCTTGCATGTGAGAAAACTTGAGTGAGCAAGGAATTGTTTGTGATAATTGGTTTAACTGAGTGATGACGTCATCTTCGTTTATTACGTAGGTTTTAACTTGGGCCACTTTTCTATGATTAGATAAGTCAAAACTAGCGACCCAAGTTAACTTGGTACAGATAATAAAAGCTTTTCTTATAACAGAAAAGTGGCCCAAGTCAAAAATTTTGCGTTTTAAAAAAATATTTTTGCCTGTTTTTATGTTACACGAAAAACAGAGCTTTTAATACCTTTTTATTAACATATGGAAAAAACACCAAACAACAAAATACTGAAAGAAAAAACGATTAACAACATTACAGGCTATAAAAGAAACGTAACTTTAAAACGAAGGCTGTAGAAGCGGGCAAAAAAATATGCGATTCCCTCTCGATTTATAGCTGGCTGACTCCGACTAACAAACACTTCTATTTGTCGGTAAAGTTAATACAGAAAACAAGAAACAATATTTTGAAAAAAAATGCAAACAATAATTTTATTGTTTATCGTCTTGCATCAAGCTTCTTGTGGTTAGTGGTTTAGCGTCTTGTGGTTTATGAAGGGACCATAAAAAACAGTAAATCTGGGAAATCCAAACTTTTGCTGCTGTCAACAGAAGACGCGTGAAGCCGGTTCCAATTGCATACATTTTGTCTGTCAGATGAGCTTATAAGAGAAAGATTGAATAGTTAGATCAATTGCATCTATTTTGACCAGCTATAACACTGGAAGACGTACTGCATTTGAGACAAACCTAGCTGTACTGGTACATGGTATGGCAAAGAGCAGAGAAATGGTAAACATATTACATAAGGATGGCCTGGGAATCAGTTACAACGATGTACTTATGCTTAGAGATTTCTGGTCAGTTACTGACCTGAAGCATTCAATTGAGTGTCCATTTGAACTTTCTGAAAGAACACCCGCAATATGTATCGTCAAGTCGACAACGATGATTTCA
The DNA here is from genome assembly GCF_918807975.1 of Aplidium turbinatum. Taxonomy (NCBI): domain Eukaryota; kingdom Metazoa; phylum Chordata; class Ascidiacea; order Aplousobranchia; family Polyclinidae; genus Aplidium; species Aplidium turbinatum. Next base: position 24,953,185 of record NC_137475.1, on the reverse strand, counting down.
AAAGTGATACTTTGACTGGAAGTGGCCAATCACATCGTACAAATGTCATATTTGTTTAGCCAGACCTGCCTGAGTTAAATCTACCTACCCTAATTGAGGATAGACCAGTTGTAAATACCACCTTGACTTCCCACTTCTCTGCTAGTCTCAAAGAACTTAGGAGCCAGATGCAAAGAGTTGAACCATACAAAACAGTCAAGGGTGGTGAACCACCCATCAGACCAAGGGTAACGGATGAACATCTGGACACAGCTCCTCAAAGAATGAGAGGTGTCATTCATGCATTGGCCCGAGCTAAGGCAGACCCAACAAGACCAAAGCCAGAAGACCAGACCATACCAGCCTCTTCTGGCTTCCAGGCCAAGCTATCACCAGAAACCCAGAAAAGTCAAGCAATTTATCACATGACTTATCCTGATCCACCAAGCAAGATCATTCTGTATGAAGTCCTGCGCAAGCTTGCAAAGGCAAGTGATGACAAGAAGATGCTATTTGCAGTTATTGTCAGTTATTGTCGGTGATTGTGCGTTTGAGCAACGCACTTTAAGGACTGCTCTCCATTCAGCGGCATCTAATGGATGGAATAGTTCCCCGGCAGCAAGACTTCAACAATCGGAAACTTTACTCTGTCAATCTCGGTGACCGGGCCTGCGTCAGTGATTCAAAGCCTCTACAAGTATGCGAAACTGCCAGGATTAAGCTCTGCAAGAAGCTTTCCCAGTCCGAGGATAAAGATTCAATCAATCAATCATCCTGTCCTACGCATTATTGCTAGAATTGAAAAGTGAGAATCCAGACATGACTGCTGACATATTGCCATGCATGGGACCCTTTCATATCCAGATGCCTTTCATCAATGCGGTCTACAAGAGGTTCAAAGGCTCAAGCATTTCAGATGTACTGGTGGCTGCAGGTGTCATTGCAAATAGATCCGTAGATCCAGCTCTGCGTGGAAAACACTTCAAACGCGGTGTGCGTTGCCTTCGACTCTTCTACGAAGCTTTAGTCCACCATGCACTAGACAAACCTTTGGAAGGTTCCACTCTGTCTGAAGAGATCCAGGAATCTCTCAGTAAGTAACGCTGTTCAGTAGACCAACATGAACTTAATGATGCAAATGCCTATCTCAAGGTGCTTGTTGACTCTCTATTCGAGAACTTAGATGGTGCTCCACAAGCAGATTTCTGGATTTCATTCTTGGAGATGGTAGAGATACTTTCTCAAAACATCCATGCTATAAGGACAAGAAACTGGATGGAGTTCAAGTCCTCACTGAAGTTGATGCTTCCTTGGATGCGTATCTATGATGATAGATATGGACGTCATCTTCCAGATTTCATTGCAGTCCTGGAAAGTCTTTCCCATATCCAAGCACAATTCATGGAGAGTGGCATGTTTGCACAGATCGGCAAATATGTCTTCCAGATTTCATTGCAGTCCTGGAAAGTCTTCCCCATATCCAAGCACAATTCATGGAGAGTGGCATGTTTGCAAGGCTCGGCAAATATCAGGACTCTTGTGCTTGAAACGCAAATCTCAGCTGATGTCGGTGCTCGGTATTTGTGTGATGAGGCAATGGCGGAGTCTTTAATCTCACTTCATGTTCTTAGCGGATGCGATCATAACTCCAGCTTTTATGGAGTAGGCAAGAAAACTATTGCTGACCGTGTAGTAGAACAATCATCAGAAGCTCACAACCTCTTTAAGAGTTGTGGCACAATCCTCCCGGTCACACAAGAAATCATCTTTGACTTACAGAAATTTGTTATCCGGTACATCTATCGTGACACCAAACACAAGACACTGAGAGAGGTTAGAGCAGCAAAGTGGTGAGTACTCAAGAAAAAGACGGTCATCAGACTGGTAGGCTTACCTGACTCTGTTAGTCTACGACCACACTTATAGCGCACCAATTACCTCACATATCGGCAGAAAAACTTCCAGCTTCAGAATCATCCGTCACCAATTGGCCATGGATTGCACCTTGCAAATGCCATATGCCTCCCAGTACGCTATACCCAACCTGCACTTCCACCATCCCTGGAACTTCCAACAACTCCAAGTCATCTATATATAGGGAACAGTGATGATGACAGCAGAAGTGATTCTGACAGCTGTGCATCATATTTGTCCTGCAGTGATAGTGAGTCTAATACAGCAGGCGACCACATACGTCTGCCATCTTGGATTTTGAGGTTAAGGGGACTCTGAATCATGAAATATGTCATCCCATTGTGTTTCTGACACCAAAATTAGTGGGAATTGACACCTAAATTGTCATTTTTGGCCATCCACGTCAAGAAATAGAACTTTATTAGTTTTCAAAGATGGCGGTGGCAGCCATTTTGAAAAACGTCTAAAATAACAACTTTCCCGCCATTTTCGTGAGGTGTATGGGAGCTTATTTTTTTAGTATCAGTTGCCTTTGTTAAATCCACTGAGAAACTTTGGTATCCTAAACACGGCCAAGGATCCTCTGAAAATGACCCTACTATAAAGCAGGCTACAGCTGCAAAAGCAAATTAAAAGACAATTCTAGGTAACAATGAAACTATTCTTCAGCATTGTTTAAGTTTAATGTTAGCTTATTCGTTAACAAAGGAGTAGGGACTAAAAAAATACGCAGTACAGTATTACCAACCAATCAATTTATTATTACAAGCTATAACTTGGTTCTATTGATTTGGTGAAAATTGCAGTATCGTAAATGCAAGAATGGCCCAAGTGAGCTTGGGCCTTTCTTGCAATAATATTTTTTTTTATCCAAGAAACCAAGTTAACTTGGTTTACTTTTGGACACTTAATAAAAAAAATTTTTTTTGGTCTAAAGACTCCAAATTTTATCAGCAACAACCTTATATCGTTTTGTGCAAGATTCCATCAAAACCTCATAAGTGGCCCAAATTAACTTGGGCCACTTTAGAATCAGATGTCCCAATTCTATTCAACCAGCATTACTTTGTTGTTGGTCATCAATCTGATTTTATGAGAAAAAAAATAAAAACAAAAGTGAATCAGACAATTTTTTTTATTTTTAAGACAAATCATTCATAATTATTGCAGAGTGACCTTTGTTTGTGGCCGTGACAGGGAGATTGCCCGTGTGGGAATATTGCCCGCCGAAAACTTGCCCGTGTGGGAAGATTGCCGTCGAGAAAATTGCCACCTGGAAAATTGCCCGTCTTTGAGTAAGAAATAACTGGAAAAAAAATCCAGCTGTGAGTCTGTATTGAACCATTGTTCCTCAAATAGTCTAAACTTAGCACCCTTGCAACCAGATTGGTGCGACGAGATTTAATTATCACGTTTTGACACTGATCTTTGTTATGTATTAAGCGAAATTCATGAAGTAGCCTACTTCAATCTGTAACAAATTTGAAAATGTACATTAGGTAATTCGCAGTAATAAAGGCCCATCACTTCATAAATTTGTCGGCTGCATTGCCGAGTGGTGAGAGCGATGGAACGGCAATCGAAAGGGCGCCGGTTCGACACCGCTCATGAGCATGCAGCTGTGTCTTTGGCAGAACACTTAAAGGCATGCCTGAAGGTGGACATGAAGATTGGCTTCCTTGCCTTCCCGTCCACTTAATCTAAATCTTCAACCACCAGGTGTAAGCCTGGATACGACAAACAAAAAAACTTCATAAATTTATCATTTAGACATTGAAAGTAGCAACAACTTTCATGCGGGAATGACAAGTATGGAGAAGGTTTAATTGGTATCAGAAATTTACATGATTACTATTGTTGCTCATGTGTTAACCAAAGCGATCATATAGAAGGCAAATAATGAGAATACATCCATCAAAACACCCGGACAATTCCATGATAATATACAAAGTGTAAAACAATTAAGAAGGGTGGCAACATAACAGTTCGTGTCATGTGCGTTGACCATGGCTGATCAGCAAGTTTTCACTTCATAGTTAACAATAACAACATCAATTACAGGGATTTACATAGGCATGTCGGTGAAGCCTAATGGGGGTTACTTTAAAACTTCAAAATATATGCATATTATAGGCCACACTTCTTAAATATGACATTTTATCATTACTATCATATTTTGAAATAAGATTTCTAAGCCGGACATCTAAGTCTAGGTATTTTTTTCGCATGGGAAATGTATCCCCTCTTTCCAGTTGAATTCTTCTCGCATGGGCTATCTCGCTGTCGGTATGACATAGAGAGTTGATGTTTATATTCCACAGAAGCATTATTTCATTTAGTTTGGCATTTGCAGATTAAAATTTATCACGCTTTTTATCACAGATGGGTGCTAAGTTTAAACTATTAGAGGAACAATGGTTCAATACAGACTCACAGAGCTGGACTTTTTTCGCAGCTATTTGTTACTCAAAGACGGGCAATTTTCCAGGTGGCAATTTTCTCGACGGCAATGTACCTACACGGGCAATTTTCCAGCTGGCAATTATCCGATGGTCACTTTTCCTAGTGCTGTTTGTGGCACCTGGTTTCAGTTAATATCAGCAGTTTCCCCAATATTTAAGTTGTTTTATTGTAAAATTATGTATTAGCTTTGTTTATGCGGTGTTTTAGACATTGCCGAACGAAAGCACAATGTAGTGTTGAAGAATCGTGTATAAATTATAGGCTATACTGTAGATAAAAGCTGTTACGTATGGATAAAAAAGTTTATGCAAATTTTCTTAGAATACCTTGTTGTATTCTAAAATTAGGGCTGAATTTGAAATTAAAATTAATACCTCCCCTTTCTTCTTTTATCTTGGTAGTCTTACAGTGGGTAGCTTACTTTAAGAAACACTGGAGTCTATTCTAAAGACTTCTCTCATCTTACTGTCACATATCAACAATTTACACTTGTGATTTGTGAATTAAAGTTTTTAGTAAATGAAAAATTCTTCTGCGCAACAGCTGAAGCCACTGGTGCAACACATGACAGAACCCGAATATGGAGCCGTACGTTTCTATCATGGCTCCATAGTCTTAGTTGAAAGAACCTAACTTGTGAAGACGCAATCCAAAGCCCTTAGCGAGTGGTTCTCAATATTTTCCAGCGCGAGGGCCAAATTGAAAACCTAAATTTTATTAAGGGCCGCAACAAAAGAAAACAATTCATATAATAACATATTACAATAAAATAAGAAACACAAAGCGATTTAAGATAAAGATTATGTTGACTTTGACTTCTAATAAGGTTCCCATAACGAGGGCTATAATCGTAGAAGATGCAGTCCGAAAAACTTGGTTAACATGAGAGTTTAAAAATCGGTTGTGATATTTGGTTTCGATTCCAACCATGTTGCTGAAAAGTACTCCACACACCAGAGGTGTCCAGAAACAGGATCCGAACCCGGAACATCCTGTTTTTCACCAGATCAGGATCGGATTTAGGTCTTGTTTTTATTTTGTAAGAGACACGACCCGGATGCTAAATTTACAGGATATTTAAAAAATTTTGAACACAAAAATATAAATATTAATGACGTCCTGGCAACATTTCTAAACCCGGAGAAAGTTTTGAACATTGCAGTTGTGGCAACACTGAAATTTTGGTCAGATTAAAGTTGACCTTGTAAGATCATAGTTTTTCCAAATTCTGATCATTATCGTGTTGCTTGTTTCATGTTCACGGCAGTATACGTTGAAGATATTTAATGTTAGGAAGATAAGCAGGTATCACTTACAAGGTAGGCTACTAGTGGTCACAGCGGTAAACCATAATCTCTTCGTGGGAAAATTGTAACGTAAGATTCCCGAATCCGTTCGTCTGCATGTAATGACCGAAAAAGAAACACTCCTTCGAAACGTCTATTCAAATTTGTATTTCTGTAAAATTAGCCACCTGGCTGTCGAAATTGGATGTAACGCCGTACACCACTAAAACTTGTCACTACAGAACAGATTACTTAGATAAAAGACGGAAAATTTGTCCAGCTAGCAAGCACCAAGCAAACAGTTAAACTTGCGACTGACTTCCAACAAACAATTTTACGAATGACTAGAATAATTTGCGATATCTCAAACGCACGTAGACAGTAACTGTGACGCAATAATGAAAGACATTGTCACGCAATTCAAACCGTTGTTCAAAGGTAGTGATGCAATATTTCATCAGGTCTTACGACCGATGGTGCAATATTTGGACATTTTCTAGCAATTTCCATGACATAAGATGCCAGCTAGGTTAAGTAGACCATAACGGTTTTTATATGACGTTCGATTTGGTGAAAATTGTCGGGAACAACTAGACCTACACCTAAGTTGACAAATAACGATAGACTTTATTTCCATAATCTATTATATAGCATACGTCCATTGTGTAATAGATACCACTTTTGTATATTTAATCTTTCAAGTACTACTGTTTGACACCTAGTATCTGAGCTTATTACAACTGTCAATGTCGTACATCTGCCATCACCACCTTAAACTGTTCAGTTTCAATAGGCTGCAATTAGATGCTAATGTTACCAATGCAATACGCCTTTAATTAGCCGAACCACGTATAATATACTTGTTCACAGAACCTTATAACTCTCTGTTACTTTGTTGTGTAGATTTATTTGGCAAGAGTACTTCAACAATGAAGCTGTAGGCCTATCACTCTCCAGAAGTTTGGTTGGAAATTCATTTCAAGAAACTCAATCCCGCTCCGATACCGAAGTCACCTGCATGCCATCTAGACCATTTTCATAATTATCATCTTCACTACATTTTTCATCATTCATGATCATCAGTGTAATATCATGCTCAAATAATAAGTTAATTAATCTAAATTCCTGTACCCATCAGTTATCAATTCCTATTCAATATCACACCACTGTCGTTGCTGCGAACACTCCATTTTACTTAAAACGATGTACTGTACATAGTATTTTGTATATGTAATATGTTTAATATGTAAATAATATGTAATATGTTTAATATGTAATAATATGCCGTATGTTCATTGTTTATTCTTGAATGCTCGTGTTGTTGATTTTTCTTTTTTATATTAGTTGTAAGGTTCAGTCGTCCCCGCATGGTTTCATCAACTGGCACACCTCCAGTTGCTTTAGGTATGTGGAGCCAACTGGTTCTTCCAACTAATTCATCTACTTTAAACTGTTAGGTTTGGTGGCCGTGCTTAATTTACTTTCGTGTACGTAACCTTTAAATTTGCATCGCATGCACGTTTTAAACTTTTGTAGTTTTGCCACCTTTTCCTTTTGTTGGTTTTGTTCCCGTTCACTATTTGTAACTTTATCATTGCTGTTGTTTTCCGACAAAGAAAAAATAAATTGAATTGAATTGAATTGAATATTTACAGCCTGCATGTTTCAGTTATTGCTAATGGTTATTTCAACAACCATAGTGTTTGTGCCATGTAGAATGTAATTATGCATTTGAAGAAAGAAAGGTAACATATGGTATATGGTAAGTCAAACTAGACAGAATATATAACAAGTTAAAGTCGTCAGAATTTCATTTATTACTCAGATAACATTAATGTATTTTCATTAAAATATAAACAATCATTACATCTTATCTAAAACTAAACTATCTTATATAAACAAATATTATATCTAAAAAAATGTTACCATATTTCGTTCGTTCGGGACCTTAAAGGGATAGTAAAGGAAAAACCTGACTTGGCGATTTTCCACGTTCTTTCTGTTTAACATGCTACCATAAAACGATTTTCAATAAAATTTTGCCCCATTGCGGTCTGATCAGCATTCCGCGCCCGCTTTTGTCAGAGCTTTCAGAACGACAATAGACGGAGCAGCGAAGCGTGCGACTGTACAGTCTACGTCACTGTAGGCGAGCAATCAGTTGATCGCGCAATAGTTGTTACTGCTGGCGATTTAACTGTAGGCTATGTATGTATGTACATCAAAACAGCAGGTTTCAACATCAAAACAACAGACAGTTTGCTCAAAACATCAGATCTGATGTTAGTGCTAATGTTATTGTTAGGCTTTTGTTATTGCTGTCTATAGTGACGTATTCTCGAGCAGTGTTTGCACTTTTTGGTCATTTTGAAAAAAAATAAAAAAAAAATAAAACATTGAACTTTGGGCCTTGCCAGTGCTATTGAAAACAATTTTTTTTCGGTAATTCTTTTAAAAATGTATTCTTGAATGTTTAGTTTACGCATTTTATTGCTTAATTTCCGTTTGAAAATTTCATTTACTATGCCTTTAATGACTTTACAAATCCCAATATTATTATGAAGCCTTTTCTTTGCTAGCACGTCAGTTATGTAACAAGGATGTATTCTTGTTATTTTGGGCAATTTCAGCACAAATAATGCTTATTCGCTGCATCGATGAGGGTTGCAGGAAAATGGGTTGAGGGCCGCAAGCGGGCCGATAGGCCACGGTTGAGAATTACTGCTCTAGACTATATGAAACATAGAATAAACTTTCTAAAGACATCAGACATTCGTCATAACGTATTGTTTTTTTAAACAATAAAACATAGTAAAAATAAAAAGAAGTGTACAAAGGAGCTTGCGTGGCTCATTAAACACAAACCATACGAGAATGTTAAGGCATTATAAGACTCAGTGACTTGAATAGAGCAGGCGCACAAACAATAATTACAATCTACTAATATTTTGAATAAGATGAGACTTTTAATCAAAGCACAAGTTGTGTTGATTGCTTCCAGACATTTCACTCCTAAATTGCCGAAACCGCGTTGCAGCAAAACAGCCTTTCCTCTATTGTTAATTATAATTAGATTGGATTGCACTTTTACGTCAAAAAGGCAATTTTTAAAAAGTTTAAATTGATGCACAGAAACATAGACCAAAAGTACAAATTGGGTTAACAATCGGTAACAGCAATTCATCAGATAAATGATATCAATAGCTTTAGGCTTTGATTGCGTTTAATGGAGTACAATTCAATGTTCCAATGCTCATAGCGAATACGTTTTATGACGAGTTGCTTTGTGGTAGGTATACAACTTGAACATGGCGAATAGAAAGTTTTTCATTGCTCGGTTGCAGTGCTTTTCGTGTGACACTCTTCAGGAGCTTATCGTCAGACTAAAGTCAAAGTCAACCTAAATGGGGTGAGTTTTTTTTATCAGTAAAAGAAACTAGATAGACAAAAAAAGAAGTAAATTAAGGCTAATGAACGTGGAGTAGTTCTGCTTGCCTATCAGTATCACACAATATAGCAATTTAATTCACTTATTTAAGTGCCATTGTGATAGTAGGTATAGGCCTACGAAGGTCGCACGTCCTAACGACTGGAGGAAAGAATTAGACAGCATTTCACGAAATTACAGAAGAAAATAACTAAATCAAAATGAAATTGTGCATGCAAAATTATTAAACAAAAACATAACTTATGAGTGACTCTGAAAATTAGACAATACTTGCTTGACAGTAAAGAATGACTGTGCACAAAACTTCAGGCTCAAAATCAGTGGCGGCTCGTGCCATGGGGCTGCAGCCCCATCTGAAAAAACGAGAAGAGGGAAAATATGTTTGCCTCTGTGTTTGTCCGACCTGGTTACTTTTTTCACTTAAGAATTGCGGATCGAAAATTAAAATATTTAAAGTTTCGTTTGGCAACACCGATATGGGTAAACTGCTCTGCAGCCCGAGATTCTGGATTTCAAGCGCTCTGATTGGCTAAAAATTATCCTTGAAGCTCCACCTCTTTTGGTATTTTACAGCAATTTTTGAACTTGTTGGGACTGCATAGAAAACAGCCCCACCTAACCGAATAACTTTACAGACTTTTTATAGTTAGCTTTTATTTTGCAGAGTAGCGATGATCCATGAATGTAGAAGTGTTAGCTGTCGAGTTAGGGTATTCAACAGGATATAGGCAGTGCTAGTCCAGCCTAGGGCATCTCAAAATCACTTGAACCTTGTATGCAACGGCTAGGCTAGTCAAGACTAAGCTCAATACTAGTAAAGGTTGTCTCCAAAGCAATAGCCTACTGTTTTGACTATAGGCCTATGCTTTTGCCGTTCTTCGGTTTGTTCCGTCGTTGATTTGGAGAAATAAGCTATAATGAACCATCCAGGCAGTGTGTTGACAAAGGGAGAAACTTAACAAAAACATACTGGACAATGTATACGATACACGGTCAATACTGGTTGCACAAAAGAATGCTTAATGCAAAGCGCAATGTTAAACAGAGCAATTTATGAAAAAGGTTTGAAGAAAACCTTGCAAATATTTCATTATTGGTGAAACAGGAAGGACACTTTGACAATAGGGATTTTATGTTACTGTATAGCCTATGCAGTGGATGAAAAAATAGGTTTCAGCAATAAAATTCATACAGCTTGTTAGTTCCAAAAACAACTGATACTGGAAATAGTAAGCTAAACTATAGCCTACAAATAAAAAGCAAAAGTTTGAATTTCCACCATATTGTCAGTCAGGAACAAGAGAACAACAGAAAAGGTTTCTCTGCACTTAAAAGCATAACAATTAGAGATTATTCTGAGCACGCTTTCATTGTTATAAGTTATATAGGCTACTACTACTTTTGTCACATTCAAATCTATGACTAGCGGTTATTTTGATTAAGTAGAATAGTAGATGAACGCATGTTTTCTCTAACATGGGCCAAACACTCTCATTATATCCCACTGCTAATGCTCTGCATGCGGCATGAGAACGCAATGTCAATGTAACTACTACTCGATAATATGCAATATTTCAATAAGCGTAGTAGAAAGGTTTTTGCAAGATGACAATGATGGACTCAAAGAAAAAACAACGAGCGCAATGCAATCGACATTGTTAATGAAAGTGTAAAGCTTGAAACAAACATTGTTGAATTGTTCTGAAAACTTTTTTTCAAACAGAGAATCAGTTTATGTTGAAGGTCTTGGGCAAACGAACAATCCCAAAGTAGGAATAATCTGCAGTTAGATGAAAGTTGCTGACCGTTGCTTCCATCGTTCTCACCTCGAGAAGCTGATTTTTCCTCAACTTAAATATTCCGCTGTGGTATCCGCTGTTTAGGCTGGTATCTTGTATACTGTATGCAAATGTAAATATTATAAGTTGTTTAAAAACGCCGACTTCTCTAAATTTTGTAAAGTTGACCATGGTTGACCCAATTGTGCATTTTGGGGAAAATACGTTAAGTTAATGTCGAAATACATCGTTTGATGCCCTAGTTCAAAACATTATACAGTAAAAATAGCGAAGATTGGGATAACTCAAAAAGTGGCTACTTAAATCTTAAAGAGTGATGAAGTACATTAAACGCAAATATCTCTTGATCTCTGTTGTGGTTTCGCATGTTATTGAGAATGAAAAATCCACCAGGATTAGAAACTTCCATTTTTTATTGAAAAAGCTTTTGCCACCGTGAAAACGACTTCTTTAGTATCTAGTTGTAGTTGAAATTACTTTACGTCAATTCTCTATATCCTACTCTACTATATAGACAATGTCGCTGCAATAAGATCTCTTGCTGTTCTGGTAAAGACGTTAGAATTGATTGCATTCGTACTGACATCTTTATCACGTTATTACATGCGTTGCGAACCAGTTCAGTGACCGAGTGGTTTTGCCTTCGGCTCTGGTGCTGGTAGACCTGAGATTGATTTCAGGTTAGGTCAAACCGAAGACTTCAAAAACGGTACCGATTGTGTTCTTTCTTGCATAACACAGTGAGAATAAGTCAGGTAGTAGTGTGATGACGTCGTAAACTTGATACAAAATTAAAATGAGCCATGTCGCTAAAAGACCTTAGAAGTTATATTGCGACAATAAGTAGCCTACAGTAAAAACATAACATTATTATTATTGTTTGTTCATCAGTGGCCGAAGTATGAAAAAAAAAGTATAAACTATGTAGGTGCAACTTTGGATGAACGATTGCAATGGAATAGTCGTATTGTTGATCTTGGAAAACAACTCGCAAAGGTCAGTGGTATAGCATTTTTGCTCACACATTACTCCATTAACAATATAACAAATTTTACATTATTATGCTTTATTAAAATCCATTATTCAATACTTGATTATAAATAATAGAGGAAGAACAAATTCTAGCCTGAGGTATATATCTCTGTGGCCATACCCAGTGTATCTACTGCACTGAGGAGGCCGGAAGGCCGAAACTGTGTGCTCTGTCTGCAGTTAATCTTTATTATCAATGTTATTTAAATTTGTAATTGAGAAACAAATGGTTATTATTTAGCAAGAAGTGTTTTAAAGCACTGACCTGTCTTGTTTCTTTACCGTGGTGAGGAGGGTAACTGGGTCCCTATCTCTTTTCTGGTCCAGCAAGATGGTTTGGAACCCCATGGTGATTCCTTCGGCGTTTTTAAAGGTCAGCTAAAAAAAATTATCAAAGCACTTAACAAAGGCACGCTAAGTCAGAATGGCCACCCCGAAGCTTGAATTGGACTATAGGTATGAGTGTAATGATAAGTCGGGGTCACAGCGTACACAATAGGAATATTAGCAACCGCTTTTCTCTGATCACCTCTAGGACATGCCATCTCTTAGTTAGTGATGTATCTTGGGTCCTATCTTCCTCAACCTAATTATAAATTAACATGTTTGTGCGGGGTTATCTGAAATTCATACCAAACAAATTACGTAGCCTACAGAAAAACCCAATATTTCCTCGCTAAAACCACAATGTCCACCCCGTCAGCTCAGTGGTTACGCACCCGGCTCAAGATCACGCTGCGCTGGCTCGACTCTTGGGGTGTGCGCTTGAGCAACGCATTTCAGGACTGCTCTCCATTCAGCGGCACCTAATGAATGGAATAATTCCCCGGCAACAACACTTCAACAATCGGAAAACTTCACAATCTCGGTAACCGGCCCTGCGTCAAGAGCCTCTACAAGTATGCGAAACTACCAGGAATAGCCAATAATGGCTTTGTCAGTCCGAGGATAAAGATTCAAAACCAACCCAACCAACCATCTCACGTATAAATAGGGACAGTAGGCTACATAAAAAGTTAAAAATCAATAGGGATACTGTTTTTTTATTCTTTATCGAATCGAGCCTCTTGAGTCTTGATCTTGTTCCGTAGGCTAAATTACCTGGCATGACAGCAGGCTACTTTATTATTAATTATAATAGAAGTTTATTAGCTTGAGACGTCATAATATTATTAGCAGCTTCGCTAAAAATAGCTGGAAAGGAAAACACCCCTCTTTGATTTGGTTATGTAAATGCAAGTCTTTGTATTTACTTTGAAGCAATTAACCTAAATTTAAAAAATTGATCTAACGATAAAAAATTGATTTTTTTATTGACTTACTAAATTAAGATTCTGATACCCACATCTTGTGTCCAGAACTCATACTTAAAACCACACCGCAATAACTTATTAAAAATAAACTTGACTCTATTGCAGTGACGTAGCTAGAAAAAAAATTAGGGAGAAGTAACTGTTAGGAGGGCAATCGTCGTTTAACATGAATTAAAACGGAATAAAAAGGTTGCAATAATATTAATACGTATTTTTGGTGGGGGGAGGGCAAGATGAAATTTTGGGAAAGTTAATTACCCCCTTCCAAGTCTCTCCGTGGTTGCTATATTAAATTCAGTTGCCCTATTTAGGACGCTTTCTGCATTGTATGAATTTTCCTTCAAAATAAAACAAAATTTTAGAAACGTTTTAACGTAAAAATGAAGTTGCTCATGTTGGCAAGCTGTTCAAACAAACGGTGGAAACTGTTGTTTACTAAACATTAAGCTCAGGGTTGCCAGGTAATCTGGGAGGAATTCGGACAGTTCATCATCATCTGTTTGTCCCTTCTTCAGTAGATGACACCTGACACCTCACGTTTGTTCCCACTAGCAGGGGTCCTCCAATTTTTTCAGCCCTTTTGCGATGTTTTCTCATTGTTAGAGTCGTTGTGGTCGAAAATTCGGACAAACAGGAAAAAATGTTTTATTTCTTGTTCTATCTGGTGCAACAAGTATATCGATGGGAATTAAGCATAGGGAATAAATGTCCGAATTATTTGCTAGCCGTAGGACACAGTATATTAAATTACACCAATTCATCGTTATCTGTCTAAATTTTAGGCCACCTAAAATTGGCAACCCTGATTAGGTTAACCAATAGCTACCAGCGAAAAACAGACCGCTTATTCAAGCAGGTGGTTAGCCTGGGTCCACAATAGAGCGGTTTTGCTTCCAACAGCTTAGACTTATTTAAAACAAAAGTATAGGACACCTAAAAGCAAGGGAAAGATTTAGAAATTTCGATACCAGCAACTCAATTTTTAACTTTTTATTTCGGTCAAAAATAATTTTTTGGCTATAATTGCGATATCACAACAAAAATACCTGTCCACTAAACTCGATTTACACAAAATTTTTAATAAGCTGCGTTTGTGAAGAAAAATAGAGAGTAACGCATAAAGTAAAGCCATGACAAGCAATGAAACAATAAACAAAATTCACATATCAAGCTCAAGGGGAGAGTTTTGATTCTAAACTCTTCCCTTTTGCGTACGCCTCTGTCAAGAACACAGTGGTCGGCTGCATAGCCGAGTGGTGAGAGCCCTGGAACGGCAATCGAAAGGGTGCCGGTTCGGCCGGTTCGACACCGCTCAAGAGCATGCGGCTGTGTATGTAAAAAAAAGAACACAGTAAGCTATCGGCAGCGTAGGTAAACACAAAACCTCTTCAATAGTAACATTTCCTTATTACTAAATCGATAGGCATAATTTTTGGTTAAATTAAGTTTAAGACAAAGAGATGAAGAAGTATTTTTTTAAGTGTGGTTGAAAGTGAGCAGGGGTTCTCAACCGGGGGTACTCGTACCCCTTGGGGGTACGAGATTAAACATCAAGGGGTACAAAGATCCTTGTGCAACAGAGCAGCTTTTCAAACAGGTTTTACAGTACAGTTTCATTTTGAAATTGTGGATGATATTATGCCATTACCGCCTTTGATTTCAAAAAAACAATTATCTACAAATTAATTGTTGTTATTTAGTAGGCTAAGAAGCCTCATAGTCTCATGACTATGTGTTTTTTTACTTGCTGCTGCTGAAAATGAAAATGGAAACCTTGCTAATTTTCCTTGTCTTAATCAAATTGCAAATAACTCTTTGCTGCAAAATGTCAAAAATGAAATTATTTTCCATTTAAAGATGCTGGTTGATTCTTTCAATGACTACTTTTTTGCTGGTGAATTGAATTATTTCCAGCATTGGATTATAAATCCATTTCTTTTTGATTTAACAAAAATGTCGGATGAGGATAATTTGAAGGAGAACATCATCGAAATGAAAAGTTGCCAAAAATTTAAATTGCTATTTGAAAAATGAAAGTTAGATTTTTGGTGTGCTGCTATGAATCTTTCCCTAGTCCAGAAATCGTCTGCAACTGGAAGATGATTAACGTGTTGCCTAGAGTAAAATCGAACCATCGTTTGAGCAAATTTTATCAATGAAGCAGCAACAAATATCTCACTGAGAAGTGACAAACAAAATCACTGACATTTAATATCTTTTGGCAATTTTTGCATTTTTGTGTGAAATATCGGTTTAACGTTTAATTGAGCTATAAAAGCAATTTAATTTAGCAATAAGCTTATATGCCTGAAAAATTCAATCCTAATTTTTCTGGGGGTACGAAGAATGCTCTGACCTGACAAAGGGGTACGAACAGCAAAAAAGGTTGGGAACCCCTGGTGTAGACTGTAGTGTAAACTGTAGAGACTCGGTGCCTATTCCCATTGTTTCGTACATGTTTCTAAGTAATATTTGTGTCATTGAAACAAGTCCACATGTTTAGAAATAAAAATTGGCCGATAAACCGTAATCGCTAATTATTTTGAACTTTGTAAACTTTAATTATATGCGTGGATACCTCTCTTTGCACAGTCGTTTTGATAATTCAGATCTGATAACCTAATTTATAAATCCGTCTTCGATTTCTGACGCTAACTTTGCTCGCACTGATTGCATCATGTAGCTGGTCAGTTGCCGTCAATTTTTACTTTGATTTAATGTCGGCGCACGTTGGGTCAATGCGGAAGAGGGCTAGTGTGCAATATTTCCTACGTACGACCTTATTGAACACCTGGATTTAAAATATTTTTAATTACCTTGCTTCGGGCATGACCTACTTTCACAGATGGTAAAGCTTTGGTAGAGAGTTTGCTTTGTTGAACCATAGAGAAATAAAACAAACGCTAGAGTTTATTTATCGAAAACGTTAACGTTAAACGAAAACGTTCAACGAAAAACGTTATTGTGTCGAAAACGTTAGAGTTTATTTTTAATTATGTTATGTTTGTATATGTAATACATCATGTTAAACCCGCTGAAGTTACTTTGTTTTATTTTTCACAGATGGTTGGAACAATTACAGTATTTTGAACTCCTGCTTTTTCTTAATTTGGACTTTGAATTTGGCTAAAAATTATGTCTTCAGCGGATCATATATTTTTACGTGGATGCAACGTCTGCGCGCGTTGTACCAATGTGAAAGGGGATTAAGTTGCTGCGTATCACTTTATGAACTTAGATTTCACTTTTCAATCTCGTTTCGAACAAGTTGTTTTGACCACACATTGAAATCCTCTGCCTTTTCATATGTTGACAGTTTTTGCTACAGCGGTATGTCCTTTTTTAATCTGGAGACACTATAAATATTCCAGACAAACTAGTGTCAGGCATTCCTAATTAGGCATATTCCAAATTATTATCATTATCAATTATTGTTGCATTACAAAACTATATTATTTAATTATTTATTCACTGTTCAGTCATTGCCCGAATTCCTTATGGTTTGAGAGAAATAATCACTACTGTCTCAATTACTGTTTGAGCAGTTCAGAAACTTTCTGATAATTTAGTCAATCCGCATCAGGACTGGTTTGTCAAACGCAGTCTTGTTTTATTCTTTCATCGTCTATCAACAATCCGAACTCACAAAAATAAAAGAATTAAGATTCATGAACTTCTTCTCGTCACACAACTACGAGAAATCGTCACGTCAGCAGTGGTCCTGCTGATCTCAGCGTCATCTATCAATTCCATTCGAACTCATTTCAAATATTTTTCATTACATCCAATAAAAGAAGCATTAACCCCCAAGACCCTTGCAGTACTATAACGGAATGTGTTATAGGCAGGGTTGCCATATCGTCCTTATTTTTAAGATTTGTCCTTATTTTAAAGCAGTGGTTCCCAACCTTTTTGTTGTCACGGACCCCTTTAGACAAATTATTAATTCTGCGGACCCCTACCTACATTTTGCCTGAAACTCAATTAACATACTATATTGACTATTGCAAAAAAAAATATTTCCACACGAGTCAGTTCAATCACAATAGCCTACTATTGACTATTGTAATAACTATGCTACTCAACTACTGTATGGTGTCATATTGCATTGCCGCTGTGACTCCTGTGGCAAATATCAGGTTAAACAGTTGCTCAAATAAGAAAATGAATGGATTGTTCAAGAAATGTCAGCAGTATTTGAATATTAAGGTGACCCAAAGTGCCATGCCGAAACTTTTTCAACGTAAGCATACTTAATGAGATGGTTGCTGTTGCCTTTCCTGAACTAAACGACTGAACTGCGGTTGAGTTTTTGACAATGCAACACGCATGTCATCTTTAACGTCCACTGTCCAGGCGATTTCGATGTTGTTTTTATTGTATCAAGAGCTGAGAATCCTGCCTCGCAAAGGTTAAGTGGTTATAAATGGTAACAAAACAAAAACCGTTTGCTTTTGCCAAGAATGGGTAGGTTTGCAGTTGTGAGCACCAAAGTTCTTCCACAGTTTTTGAATGAAACTCAATGCATAATAACTCTTTTAATCTTAAATCAATTAGGTCATCTTTACTGAGATCGTCATCGCTAATGTTGTTCAAGTCAAAAAGAAAAGGATTTCGCATCCATGTTTCAATTCAACTTCGTTCGGCAGGTGTTCTAAATTAAAATAACGTTGAAATGAGATTTGCAGGGTTTCAAGTGAGCGCAAAATTTTTCTCTCATAGAGATCAAAAGAGTATATTCTCTTTGAGTTTCATCCATCAAGATAAGATCTTCAAACATTGGAAAGTTAGCGTAATTACCTGCTTCCAATCTGCGTTTCCAAACCGGCAACTTTGCAAAAAACGCTTTCAGTTTTTGAGCTGCATCAATTATTGTCACACCTGGTCCTTGAATGCCACGATTAACATTGTTAATATGACCGAAAATATCGGCTAAGTAGGCCATGCCGTATAGAAAACTTTTACTCTCGAACAATTTTGAGAGAGGACTTCCTTTTGCTTTCACAAGAGTTGATACCTCATTTTTTAGCTGCTGCGGTCGTTTTAAAACTTCTCAAGATAACCAACGTAGCCTACCGCAGAATGATACAAAAGTACTCCGTCATCTGACCCTACTTCTTGACAGAGCGCTTTAAAAGTACGGTGGTTTACAGCTCTGTTTTTGATGAAATTAACGACTTTTACGCAATTCGTGAGAATTTCTTTGAGACTTGCTAGTAAAGTTTTTGCTGCTAAGGCGTACCTGTGCAAGAAGCAATGGGTAACAACCACGCGAGGAGCTTCGTTTTTTACTAAAGCAGCAAATCCGGATTTGTTCCCGAGCATAGCTGGTGCTCCATCCGTGCATATAGACAAAGTTTTTTTTTTTTTTTCAAAATTCATCAAGGTAATCACGGATCCCCAAATGCTTTCTCACGGACCCCCAAGGGGTCCGCAAACCCCAGGTTGGGAACCACTGTTTTAAAGGGCAATATCTTAGAAAAATTAATTCTCCTTATTTCTAAGAAATGTCCTTGTTTTTGACTTGAGTCCTTATTTTGTCTTATTTTTAACAATTACAAATCTTTTATATTTTTTTCGGAATACATCAATGAATGGTATCGATTTGAGAAGCATCCAACATTCCAACACACATCAACTGAACCCTGCTAAGAGATCAAACAATTGAGTATGAGAAAGTTAAGAGGTTAGCGAAACAAATTAATTCATCTGCCAATGGCAATGAAGCTTGAGTTCTTTGGTGGGGTCTCGGCTGTCATTGCTTTGCTCAAGAAGATTCCAGATGCTGTGTTCCGCAAGGATGAACCTGAGGACAAGTGGATGAACATCTTTTCTAGAGACGAATTTTTTCTGTTGCTCTACAAGCTGGTTAGCGTCATCGTCTCTCTTCCGATCAGTAATGCGTTTGTGGAGCGGGTGTTCTCCATTGTTTCGGCTCAGTGAACCAAGAAAAAAAATCAGACGTAGTGAAATGACAGTTAAATCTCCGCTACATGTAAAGGTAGCCTAAGCCTAGACTTGAGCTGTCATGAGATGCAGAAAGTTTCTACGAGCAAGGAGTTGCTGGAACAGATCGTTTCTGTCAAAAACTATCGCCTTTGATATATCATAGCTCGTATAAGTGCAAAGATTTGTTCAAAAACGTTTGTTTCGTTTCGTATAAAAATTTAATTTTTAGGTTGTCTTAATTTGGGGTCTATGTCAATGGCAACCCTGGTTATAGGTCTCGAAATACCATATAGTCTAAGCTCCATCAAAATCTCCGCCCTATTGAAACTGAAAAAACACTTTTACTGAATCTGCTGGTGTAAGTTGCGAACAAGCGGCACATCCGATAAATTCCATAACTCTTTATACAGCTGAACTTGTCTTGGCATTTTAATTCATTCAGAAAGTTGACCATCTTCCCTTGAGTTGTCGCTGAAGCCTTATCACGTTGTTTGTGGTCATACTATTTTATTAATCGTAGCGCTTTTGGGCGTGGCGGTAGCCCAACTGCATAAGTAAAAAATTCAGGACTTGAGAAATCCAACTCTAAATTTTGATACTTAGTCATTTTCAAGTTTAGTCTTAAAATTTAAGACTCGCTTACATCTCTGGTGGGCCGAATTTTATACATTTTTGCCGTACAATCAAAAAATTTGAATTACACCTGTGAGTATTTAAAAAACACATTTGGAAACACTAAAATTATTTTATGGACATTCACCTGGGCGTGAACTAAATAGTATCCATCCTTGGAGATTTGGATGTAGCGGATCAGATCGTTAGAGAATTCTTTGTTGCTTGCCAAGGTTCTGAAGAAACATAACGAATGCTGGGAGTCTAGCTTGGTCCATGAGATGTATTGGGCTGAAAAGGTACTTTTGTAAATGAAATTTGAATTCGGCTGAAAGTTTACTAATCCATGTTATCCAACCGGTATAGAAATAAGGTGATTTTGATCCCTTACTTCAATTCAAGAAAAGCATTAGATTAGAGTAACGTAACTCCCCCGTTAGCTCAGTAACTACGTGCTCGACTCAATTTAATTTGCTTTACGACCTGTTTATGAATACTTACTTTGCTTTATTGGAACTGGTTGTCAGAAAATTGCACGTTATTAGCAGGTGAAAGTTTCTCCAAATATATAGTCCATGTTTAAACGTTTTTATATGTATTTAGTACATCCTAAATTTTGAGGCCCCTAAATCTTGAGGCACTAGACTTCAGCCTTTCTAGTCTAATGGTAAATCCGGCACTAGCCTTGGGTGATTATAGGCTCTGATGCGTGAAACCAAAGACAATAAGCCTTTTGTTACGGACAATCTCTGTACAAATCAAACGTCACATTAAACCGTTGTCTACTGAACCTGACGTCTTACGTCATGGACTTGCTAGAAATAAGCAAAGATTGCATCACCTTTGTCACACCTGTTGAAACATTACATCATTGTTAAATCTTGAATTACGAGATATGGTGTAAGCCAAATTGAACAGGTGCTTGAATAGCTTCATAATGCTTATCATTATTACGTCACAGAAAATGGTTACGTGCGTTTGGAATATTGCAATCTATTCTCTCATTCTTAAAATTGTTGCTTGAAAAGTTGGTCGCATATTAAAACGGTTTTGCTTGTGCTTTACCAACTGGACGAAATTTGCGTCTTTATCTTAGTAATTTGTATTGTAGTGACAAGTTTTAGTGGGTACGGTGTTTCCTCCATTCTTCGACAGCCTTGGGGCTATTTTTACAGAAATACAATTTTTGAATAGACGTTTTCAGAAGAGTGTTTCTTTCGGTCATTGCATACAGACGAACGGATCCGGGAAATTAATGTTACAATTTTCCCACGAAGAGATTATGGTTTACTGCGTTGTGACCATAAATAATAAACACGGTTTGTTGCTGGTTGGTAGTCTACAGAAGCATAAATAATAAAGACGGATTGTTGTTGGTTGGTATAGGCTACAGAAGCACATAAATAATAAAGACGGATTGTTGTTGGTTGGTAGGCTACAGAAGAACTTAAAGCACAAAGAAATAATAAAGACGTGTTGTTGTCAGTAACAGAAGCACAAAAGAAAATTAAAGACGTTTCTTCTCAGTTGGTACTGAAGAACTTCAAGCTAAAAATTAAAGACGTTTCTTTGTTGGTTCTGAAGAAAAACAACATTGACAATCATTGGCAAGAAAAAAGATTAAGACAATCGATCTGTGCTTGAAGATTCAAGTGGACGAATCCAAGCAAGTTTTGTGGAACTTTCTATAGCCTAGATTGGAAGTCTCCAGAAGTGGTAGGACTTCATATACCCCTACAATTAACTACGGTATTGTCAGAGGTGGGCAGTAACTAGTTACAAAAGTAACTAGTTACTGTAACTAGTTACTTTTTGAGTAACTGTAACGGTAACTGAGTTACTATTTTCCAAAAGTAACGAAACGCGGTAACTAGTTCCTATTTAACACTTTTTTAACAGTTACAGTTACAAGTTACTTTTGTATTAAATTTTAGTTTCTAATTGCTGTCCATTTCTCCGCACATGTTTGTGCTGCGCAATAATGCATTCTTCTCGCAGCTGTATTGGCGCAGCACTGCGCATGCGCGGTGCTACTTTTTGTTTTGTGACTGAGAAGGGTTGTCATATTGGCGAATTTATCGCCAAAATCCAGAAATCTGGCGATTTTTTAAGACGTTTGGCTTCATATTTATGGTTTGGCGATTTGGCTCTTTTTTGGCGATTTTTGATAATTGATTTGGCTAAATTAATTGTTTTTGGCGATTAATCAATATGTACCAAAGACAGGCAAGACACAACAATACAACAGGGTTGAGCATTATCACAATATATTTTACATATTTACGAATAGTTTAACAGTCAAACGTTTTCGGTTTAACTTAAGCCCTCATCAGGAATCTGAAAATATTTATAAAAATGCAATAAATTTCAACTTCTTGAAGGTAACTAACTAACTGACTATATAATCATCAAGAAACACGCAGCGATTAAAAGCAATTTCTTGACGCTTATAGTCAGTTAGTTAGTTACCTTTAAGAAGTTGAAATTTGTTGCATTTAGTTAATTTAGTGTAGCCTACCGCAACGCTTGCAATGACTCTAAAAAGATTGTCTGACATCAAAACCAGCAACAGCATATTGCTGTTTGCTTGCCGTTGGTGGACGTTCTTGTGGAAGCAATACAAACCAGATTTGGTCATTGGTTCGAGGACAGCGACTGCATTCCACCCACAATTTAGACTCAGGCATATCTGTGTCCAGGGGCGAGTCTAACTGATGGGGGCCCGGGGCACTTTTAGGTCGGGGTCCCCGTGCAAAAAAATTTTTGCAAGGTAACTTGAAAGTCACCCACACCCTTGTTAATGCCTTTACGCCAAGCTCAGTCGCCACCTTGTGACTAAAAATTAACTTTGAAAGGAAAAGGAGGCATTTTGCAGAAACTTCAAATGCTGAAAGAAAAAATAATAATAACACAAAATCACATGTTTCCACGTCGGAGGGCCCTTCAAAAGGGGGCCCAGGGCAACTGCACCCTCTGCCCCCATAAATCAGGGCCTGCCTGTGTCCAATGGCTGACAAGCGACACTGTTGAATTGAAGACTAAAATAAAACAGAACATGCTTCAAGCAATTAAAGAAGCAAACTGCTCTGCTGAAGAGTGGAGCTGCACCGACACTGAAGTGGATGGTGGTATTAGAGCCGCAGAGGACTTTTTGCACCACTTTACGCAAAAACTAAGAAGAAAAAGCAATGTGCGTTGAATCTGTTACAGGAGTATTTGGAAGCGGACCCTGAGCCCAAGTTAAGCAGATCCAGATTCACAAGCGGACCGATGAAAAAACTGTTTTGCAGTGGAAGGTTGTTTTCATTAGGCAAGGACATTTTAAAGACCAAAAAGTCGGGCATAAGTGACGAGCACTTTGAAATGCTCGTATTTTTCAAAGGAAATAAAGATATAGACTACTGAGTAATTTCGTTTTGAATAAAACATTGTTGGTTTTGTTGCTTGTGCTGTTATGTTAGCATGGATGGCTCTAACACTACACTGTATAGTACAGGGGTAGGCAAAGTTGTTCAAAGAAAGAGCCGCTTGTGGATAAACCATAAACACCGGCGAGCCGCAAAATCAGTGACACAAAATAACATAACAGCAATAAAAACACAATGATTGTTTATCCATATCAGTTTTGTACTTGACTCGCTAATCTCTGAAAATTTGGACGATAAGTTGTTAATGCTGTGCGAATTAATTTTTCCTAGTGTTCATTTGTCAATGTTGCAAGATGTTTTGATTTTACAAAGTTATAAATTTTTATAAAAATGAATAAGTAAGTTCTGGTGCTACTTCTAAGCTTCAACTAATCGCTGCTTATCGACTTTACTAAACTTCCAATTGTTGCTGACTGAACGCAAAATGAGCCAGGAGTGGCACAATGTTGCTTTTGCAACGTTACAATTCCATTGTTTTACAATGGCTACAGTAAAAGAGAGACTCCGTTTTGATCTTTTTATTGTATTGGACGCAAATTAGATTTTGAAGAAAGTGTAAGCAACAAATTTTAATTTTTACCAACCGATTTTCGCGCCTCTATCAATGTGGCGCCCATGGCTCGAACCATGCCTGCCATACCTTAGGTAGTTGCTTGGTTGAATTCGCGAGATAACATATTTATAAAATATAATCTTAATTTTTTTGTAATATTACGATTCAATACAAAAGCCACAAAATTTATGTTGAAGAACCGCATGCGGCTCGCGAGCCGCAGTTTGCCCACCGTTGAGTATATCAAACATTACGGTTAAACTGGACTTGCGTGCAGAGCTGGCCAGGTGCAGAATTTTATGTTTAGATTTGTGAGTAAGTGAAAGTAACTTGTAACTGTAACTAGTAACTGTAACTAGTTACTTTTTAAAATCGGTAACTGTAACGGTAACTCAGTTACTATTTTGGCCAAGTAACTGTAACTGTAACTCAGTTCCTTTTGAAAGTAACTTTGCCCACCTCTGGGTATTGTAGGGGTATATGATGAGACCGGGAGGTCGAAACGGTGTGCACTGTCTGCAGTTATGGACGCTCTTGACTTATGCCGATTGAGCGTCTTTACTGGAGGCACCTTGCTATGCATTGCGCAAAGCTCACTGCTTGCAGTTTGAGAACTTTGGCAAGGTTGGCAGTAGTAAATTTTGGTTACTGTTTAGGTACCACAAATGGGAAAATGTCACATGTATATACATCTCCATGGCCATTGTTACAGTGTTTTGCGGACAGGCCATATAGTGTTTCGATCCACACTCTCCCTCCACAGGTACCTCGACTCCCCAAGCGTGGCCCTCGCGACCTGCACGACGTCAGCAACTGGCGGCCCATCTCCATCTGCCGAAACATATATAAGATTTACGCCGCCGTATTGGCCCGACGCCTGCAGCGATGGGCGGTGGAGGGGAATGTTATCAGCCGAGAGCAAAAGGGATTCATGCCCACGGAGGGCGTCTACGAGCATGTGTTCATGCTCGACACCATCCTCTCGGATGCACAGTCACGCAAAAGGCCTGTGTCGGTTGCGTTTCTGGACATTCGAAACGCCTTTGGCAGTGTCCGGCACGAATGCATAGCCGAGGTCCTGCGTCATTTCGACGCCCCCACAGACCTTATTGAGTGCATCTCCGACATATACGTCGCTAACACCTGCACCATCCGCTGTGGCAATGGTGAAACCGACCGTATCCCTGTGGGGCGGGGAGTCCGTCAGGGCTGCCCGTTGTCTGGGCTGCTATTCAATTTGGTCATCGAGGTGCTCCTCAGGGGCGTCCGTGACAAAACAGATTGCGGCTACAACCTTCCTGCTAAAGAAGACATCAAAGTACGTTGTATGGCATATGCGGACGACATCTGTCTCGTTTCTTCCGATCGCGAGCAAATGATCTCCCTCTTATCTACTACTGATCCCTTCTCTTCCTGGTCCGGGCTACGGTTCAACCCACGCAAGTGTGGCACCTTATCCTATAGGAAAGCGTCGGCGTCCCGTCTGCGGGTCGACCCGGAACCTTTCTCCCTAGCCGGGGAGGAAATCCGAGTCATCCCCAAAGGCGAAACGTACAAATATCTTGGCGCTCGAACCGGTTACGCCTCGGATGCGTCCCTTACCCAACCTTTCATCTCCACCCTGGAGAAACACATTTCCTCGAAATCTTTCCTTACCCCAAGCTAGAAACTTCTGGCACTTAATTCTATCATTCTTCCGTCCGCGTCATACCATCTGCGAGTGCGGCGCTTCAGACAGTATGAGCTTCTGAAGCTCGATCGACTGGTATTGCAGTGTTTGAAGGTGGCGTGGCGTCTTCCCAGGTGGGCGTGCAGCGCTTTTTTTTACTGTAAGCCTGCATTGGGGGGCTTTGGTGTGTTGAATCTGTGTCGCGAAAGCGACACGCTTTCGATAGCCTAGGCCTTCAAGATGCTGACGTCTCCTGACGACCGTGTTTCCGCCATCGCTTTCGGGCAGCTTAGGCGTTGTGCCAGTCTGAGGTTCGGCACTCCAGATCCTACCCCGTGCCAGCTAGCCAGTTACTTGAATAAGGACCCCCCCTCCTGAAGGTGCCCGTTCTCGACCGTGCCCAACAGGCGAAAGCTTGTGGGGCCGCGTCCCGGCAGCTACCCGTCGTCTAAATGTACGTTGGTCCGCACGCCCGGATGGCGGTCTCGAGTTGACCGCGGGGAGCTCCAAAATCACCCCTCCCCTAAGAAAAAAAAGTGGTTCCGACCCTCCACCAACACAATGACTTGTGGTGGAGGAGACAGTGGGCATCCAAACCTGACCAAGGCAAGACGGTCAGTGCCCACTGTCTGTCCGGATTTTCGAACTCTTGGACTCGGCGACCGGAGCTCCTGGATCACGCGAACCGTGCATTTGCTTATAAAGCCCGCCTAAACCTACTTCCCTTGAAATCAAAACCAAGCCATGGCCACCCATATAAACCTGCCATATGTCGCGCGTGTGGGAAAGCGGAAGAGACTCTCCCTCATATATTGAACCACTGCCCTACCGTGATGCCTGTTGTCACGGAACGACACAATTCAGTATTGTGGGAGATCGTGAAGCATGTACCTGCCGAATGGCAACCCTTGCTTACCATAGATAGTACGGTTCCACAACACGTGGAAGCGGGCGGTGCTGATCTGCGCCCTGACATTGTCCTGCAACGCCCTGACGGTGTCACGGTTGTATGTGACGTCACTTGCCCGTTCGATTACGGCGCGGATTCCCTTCGAAAAGCTGCCGACAGGAAACACGACAAGTACGGCGAGTTATGTGTAAACATATTGGAAGACAGGAAGCGCCCTTGCAGGGACGTCCTGTCACTTCCGTTCGTCGTAGGCTCCCTCGGGAGCTATGCTCCGTTGAGCTCTCGGGCTTTGGCGGCCTTGGGTGTTCCTGCTCGTGGGGTAGTAGAGGTGGCTAGAAAAGTGGCCTCTCTCTCAATCGAAGGTTCCCTCCGTGTCTGGAAAGCTTGGAACGCCGGGCTCACTCGTGGAGGGGCTACGTCATAGAAAAGACGATTCCAGCGATCAGAAGCTCAATTCCCCAACAACAGAAGCTCTGCAGTAAGCATCCGAGCGCGCAAGACAGCAAACCTCAAAACCCGCCAGTAATTGTGTGACGTCATAGTATGTTAAATCCATTGTTTCATTATCAATTTACCTGTAAACAATTGTTGTTTCATCAGCATGCTGCAGCTCAATGAAGAATACAATCATCATCAATAAAATAAAATAGCAATATATGAATTAAGTATATATTGCATATCGTGAATGGACTCATATCATCTATCAATGACGTAATATCATTAACAACACTGGATCTGTATTTTCATATTTCAATATTTTAGATTATCACACACTACCTTCTCCCGATATGCTGCTCTTTCCCGCTCGGATCAACCTCGCGTTGCTTTTAACTCATCGATAAACATGATTTCTTGATCAACTCGATGCAACCTCCAAAGTTTCATCCCACTATTCTATATTTTTCCTGGTAACGTAGCCTAGTCATATCTACGCTTCGATCGCTAGTCCCCCCGACCCATCTGGGCGAACCTGCCTCAACGTCTGGCCAGTGCACATCCGTGCTCGTTGGTTCAACGTCAACACTTTTTCGGTAGGTAAAGCATACAATATATTCCCACTTACCATCTTTTTTTTTACACCAATTAATTGAGCCTTTGTTCCAGATTTTATATAATTTTCGTCTCCCACGAGTATTCAAATCGTCCTTGTAGTTAAGCTTCTCTTCCTCGTGGGAGACCCCAAAGTTTATCCGCTCTGCCTACGGGCAGACCGGGTATAGGAGTTAAACGTACCTGTGTTACGGTCACGTGATGGAGACGTGGGCGCTGCCTGGCTTTATAAAACTTCTGTCGCCCGGCCCGTCGTGAGCTGACCTTTTTGCGTTTGCAGAAAGCAAAGCCCGTCTCCCTGGCCCGTTCCGCCATTCTAACTTTTGCGGACGAGTCGTACAAAATTCTCGATCCACACTTTCCTTCCACAGGTACCTAGACTCCCCAGCCTGGCCCCCGCGACCTAAGCTGGTGGACTTCCCTTCCGGGTGCATTGCCACCCCATAATCACGCCGCTCCCCGCCTCCACGGGGCGTGGCAGGCCGGTTCTTTAAAGTCTCTGACCTGGCTATGTTTATTGTGTTCTACTCGCCGTGTCAATTATTTTGTACTCGTGCGTCGTTGATCAAAATAAAACAGTTCATCATCGGTGGACTTAACCCTCCGGGTGCATCGTCACCCCATAAATCACGCCGCTCCCCGCCGCCGCGGGGTGTGGCAGGCCGGTTTCTTAAAGTCTTCGACCTGGCTATGTTTGTTTGTACTCTCTCTCCGTGTCAATCTTTTGTATCGTGAGCCACTGATGCGAATAAAACAGTTCAACACTGCATTGATGAGACCGGAAGGTCGAAACGGTGTGCACTGTCTGCAGTTAAATTCTTGTTGTATTTTTACGATCTTTGCAGTTATTACCTCGACTCCCCAGCCTGGCCCTCGCGACCTAAGCTGGTGGACATAACCCTCCGAGTGCATCGTCACCCCATAAATCACGCCGCTCCCCGCCGCCGCGGGTGTGGCAGGCCGGTTTCTTAAAGTCTTCGACCTGGCTATGTTTGTTTGTACTCTCTCACCGTGTCAATCTTTTGTATCGTGAGCCACTGATGCGAATAAAACAGTTCAACACTTTTATAACTACTGTAATATTTTGTGTGTTTGTGTAATTTAATTTTTTAATTGTTAAATTTAGCCCCAACATTTAATATGTCTACACTCGGTGGCGACAAGGACTCGACCGCCGTCGACTCGACTGAGTTTAAACCTGATGATGTTCTTTGCGGTCGGGCAGGCCATTCTGGGGAGGTACCCAGTAACAATGAGGCTAAGTCAGTTCGAGAGGCCCGGCATCTTAGAAGGGATATTTTGACTCAAATTGGGGTACTTTCTGTAGCCCTAGGTTCTTTGAGTGATAAGCAGGAACTGTTAATTTTTCGATCTAACTTATCTACTTTAGAAGAGGAATTACTGCATTTCCATGCTCTTTTGAGTAAAATGTTCAACTCTGCAATTTTGGCAGAACTTCGTGATAGGGTAGATCCCGAATTTAACTCGTTAAAAAATAACTTCGAACAAAAAGTAAGTGAGTTCTCAGATATGTTGGATGCTGATATACATCCTGAGGATAGCGCCTCATATGTAAGCACTAGGATGCCTAGGAGCTCGTCACGAATAGTTGCACAAATTAACCTGCAGCTAAGACGAGAGGAGCTCCAGATACAAGCCGAGGCCGAAGCGAGAGCTGCTGAGGCCGCCGCGAGAGCTGAGGCCGAAGCGAGAGCTGCTGAGGCCGCCACCAGAGCTGAGGTCATACGAGCTGAGGCCGCCGCCAGAGCTGAGGCCATACTAGCTGAGGCCGACTTGAGAGCTGAGGCCAAAGCGAGAACTGCTGAGGCCGCCGCCAGAGCTGAGGTCATACAAGCTGAGGCCGCCGCCAGAGCTGAGGCCATACGAGCTGAGGCTGAAGCGAGAGCTGAGGCCGAAGCGAGAGCTGCTGAGTTCGCACTCAAAGACGCCCATTTGAGGGCTGAACAACGTAAGAAGGTAGCTTTAGCTGAATATCGATCAGAGGTGGGCTCCCGGCGTAGCT
Organism: Aplidium turbinatum; assembly: GCF_918807975.1. NCBI lineage: Eukaryota > Metazoa > Chordata > Ascidiacea > Aplousobranchia > Polyclinidae > Aplidium > Aplidium turbinatum. The sequence continues at coordinate 24,923,757 of NC_137475.1, read as the reverse complement.
CTAAGAAGGCTCTTCTAGGCATTCCAGAGGTGAACATCAATCGCGGTTAAATTTACATAACCTTTTCCAGACGCCTGTTCAATCTGTAAGTGGACCACTCCGATCCACATGTTTTCCAGCTGTTTCAGGAGGTCTCGGGGCCGCTGTTAAGGGTCTTCCTAAGGATCTAGAGCCAAGGCCTGCGAATTTTCGCCGAGCTCCTCCCCCAGAGCGTACAGGTCACGGGGCCGCCATCAGAAGTAACGTTTTGCCTCCTTCGCAGTTTTCCGCGCCGCTAGGTTTTGATTGACCAGCTACACGTAATTTGGGTGGTTGTGAGAGGCGTGTCGCGTCTCCTGATTTTAACGTGTGTAAGGATCGTGATCGGGCTGTGCATGTGACTGAGCCTCCTCAGCCCCTTAAGGGATATAGCTTGTCTTCTCCCGCTAAATCAAGTTCTCAACAACAGGATTGCTTTTTTGAATACCAAAATAGTAGGACGTTTTTCGGTAAGGCGGCCTTGATTGGTTACGATGGTAATAATATGCCATTTATCTTCTTTAAAAATCTTATTACGGCCTTGATGGCAGGTTCGCCTTTTAAAGGGACTCGTTTAACTTTGTTACAAGCAGCTTGTATTATAACAGCTGCGCAAACGATTGCTAATTCGGTTTCCAACACTCCTGGCTTGTCAGAGGAAGACAGGATAGAAATGTCGTTAGCTCGCATGTCCCAACGTTTTGAAGTTCGTGGAGGTATTTTTGCCGAACCAGAAATTAGGAACTACAGCTATGATAGCAAATTAACTTCGATCTCTTCCAGTGATTTGAAAGAGTTTAAAGATGAATTGTCGCAGTGTCTGCTTTACGCGCAAGCTTATGGTCAGCGAGATAAATTGGAAGGACGTTTTGTTTTGGATTTGGCTAAGCGACTCCCGTTTGACGCTAAACAACGCTACCTTGACTTTTTAGGTGATCAGTATGGTAGCACTAATGAGCCTACTTTTCAGAGTTTGTTTGATTTTGTAGTACGGGAGGAAACGCGCAAGTCGACTGATTTTAGCATTATGCTAATGGGCGATTCTGGTGAGTCGCAGCATTTTAAAAAGTTTGGCAAAGGAAAATTGCCTTCATGTCCGGTTAGGCAGACGTCGGTAAAACCCCATGATAATATGATGTCAGGGAGTTCGCAGTACTCGACTGCTGTTGGCGCACTGCGCGGTGGTGAAGCTAGACGTAGAAACCTACCGGCATGCATTTATTGTTCGTCACGGGGTCAAGTCGAACATCATTTTTTGTCTAACTGTAAAGAATTTTTGCGCTTGACACCTAAAGATCGGAGAGATGTTATTGTGAAAGCTGGCAAATGTTTGAATTGTTTGCGCCAACATATGGTTAGGGACTGTAATCATGCAAACAACTGCCATAAGTGTGGACCTAACAACGATAGGAAACACTTTTTTCTTCTGCATGATTTTTATGTGACGTCACGTGATTCTCTGGATTCTGTCGGCAAAGATGATACTGGTGCCAGAGTTCCTGTGAGTAATGTTAAGATTGGAAATGTTAAAGCAGCCTTTAACCGCGTTACTGCTGCTCGTGTTTTGAATCCAATAACTGGCAAATCAAAGTTGGTGTATTGTCAGCATGATCCTGGTTCGCAGTTGACTTTTGTTTCGAGTGATTTGGTGTGCGAACTTGGCCTTAAACCGTACGATAAAGCTTAGTGTCTAGGTATCTCTGGATAAAGCGTCGTTTAAAATGGATACCATGGCTGGTCAGAAAGCTACTTGTGCTGACCTTGTTAAACTCAACATCCAGTCGTTAGAGACGTATGAACTGTTTTGTGATATAATTTCGGTGGTTAACCCAGCTTGGGCTAACGATGCTAAAACTTTACCGCATAAGCAGGATTTAAGTGGTTTCCGTCATTTTCATGACGTGAATATGTTTCATTTGAGTGATTGTAGTACTGTAGATGTACTGATTGGCATCGACAACGCTTATTTTATGTGGGCTAAAGAAGAGCGTCTTGGTAAAAATCGTAGTGAACCACATGCTTTACTCACTCCTCTCGGTTGGTTGGCTTGTGGTGGTAAGTCACCCTTAGATGAAAGCGTTGCTAACGTGTGCAGAGTGCAGACGTCTTCAGAGTCTGATGTCATCTCTGGCCTTCAGCGTAAAATTGAGTCTCGTGATATGGAAATAGCAGACCTGAACAAAGTCATTTAGGAGTTGACATTGCAAAATGAAACCTGTGAATTGTCTCGCAATGACATTTTGGCTAGAGAACTTGTCGAACCGAATATTGAGTTGAAAGATGGCCGATTTGAGATACCTGTACCGTTGAAGGAAGATATTGATCTACCTAACAATTTTGTGTTGGCGTCAGATAGAGCTGCTGCTTTAAGAAAGAAGGCTTTAAAACAACCTGAACTTCGTGATTTCCTTACTGACACCATGAAAGATCTTACATCTAATGGTTATATTGAGCGTGCTGGTGAAGCAGGAAATGTACAGGGATTTGAGTGGTATTTACCATACTTTGTTACGTCACAATTAAAAAAGCGCATTGTTTACGATGGCAAGTCTGAATTCCGAGGAACTTGTGTTAATGATGTAATGCTTTCGTGTCCTGATTTGTTAAACTCTCTGGCAGATGTCTTGGCTAGATTTCGGCTTAGTAGATTTGGTTTCGTGGCCGATATGACTAAGTACTTTTTTCACGTTTTGGACACTTCAATACGTAAGCCCAATTTTATTGAACTGCTTACGTACACGAGCAGTGCCGTTCGGATCGTGAACGAACGCTTTTTGGTACCTTTGAGTGACGACCCTAGGGATTTTACTGTCATCCCTTAGTGGTTAGTGCGCCCGCCTCTGAATCGGTAGGCATGGGTTCGATACCTTGTCGGGTCATACCAAAGACTTTTTAAAAATGGTACTGAATCTAATTTCTGCTTGGCACTGAGTAATGGAGTGGATTCGGGTAATAATGTACTCAGTTGCGCCTCTATACGGCTGCATTGACACTGTCTGCTTTGTAAAGCGCTGAGGAGCAACGCCTTCTGCGATGGATACAGCGCTATATAAAAACTAACATTATTATTATTATATCCCTCCTGCATCACTGTTGACCCCATATTTAGACCCATACTGTGCTGTTGGGCAACCACATGATTGTGACCAACTAAGAAGGGATTATCGGTTCAATTTGGCACTTTCTCAGCAGTTTTGGAGTAAATGGATCGATTTTTACTTGCCAGGGCTTCAGGGCCGGAAAAAATGGTTAAAAACGGCCGAGAATTTGGAGCCTGGTCAAATTGTAGTAGTGGGTTCTCTCCAAGACATTGGTAAACGTGGGAAGTATCAACTTGGGAGGGTGCATGAGGTGGTCCCACAAATTAGGAAATGGAAGCCTGTGGTTCGGAGAGATAAAGTTGCCGTTTGCAACTATGATGAGAGTACGGGGAAAGTGAAAGTAGACTACGTATTGAGGGATATTTTGTGCCTCGCTCCCGTAAAGAACACTTAAGTGTTAGGGTTTGAGCCTAGTTCTGTCTGCTTCTGCAGTGGTCGACCATTGTCTGAGCCCAGAACAGTCGGTTATTGTCGCAACCATTGTATATAGCGTGTACCCATGGTACCAATTTCATGTATCGTCGCGTATTATTCTTATCGTTGTTCATTCTTTGCATGCCCTTTGTATTTGCGTATTAACTTAAACGTGAGTGATTCAAACAATTTGTGTATCGTGTGTTTTTATTCATCGGCTCACGATTGTCCTTAAATTCTTTTTTAGTTATGCCATGTTAGACTGTCATAACTAGGGGCCGCTATGTTACGGACAATCTCTGTACAAATCAAACGTCACATAAAACCATTGTCTACTGAACCTGACGTCTTACGTCATGGACTTGCTAGAAATAAGCAAAGATTGCATCACCTTTGTCACGCCTGTTAAAACATTGCACCATCGTTAAATCTTGAATTACGAGATATGGTGTAAGCCAAATTGAACAGGTGCTTGAATAGCTTCATAATGCTTATCATTATTACGCCACAGAAAATGGTTACGTGCGTTTGGAATATTGCAATCTATTTTCTCATTCTTAAAATTGTTGCTTGAAAAGTTGGTCGCATATTAAAACGGTTTTGCTTGTGCTTTACCAACTGGACGAAATTTGCATCTTTATCTCAGTAATTTGTATTGTAGTGACAAGTTTTAGTGGGTACGGTGTTTCCTCCATTCTTCGACAGCCTTGGGGCTATATTTACAGAAATACAATTTTTGAATAGACGTTTTCAGAAGAGTGTTTCTTTCGGTCATTGCATACAGACGAACGGATCCGGGAAATTTATGTTACAATTTTCCCACGAAGAGATTATGGTTTACTGTTGTGACCACCTTTCAATGTAGTTGTGAGAAGCATGAGAGATTGCAAAAAGACTGGCTCTTGTCACCAAAGATTCATCCAACAATGGCAGTGATACGGTACGTTGATTTTGAACATATTTGCGTTGAAAAAACACTCCGTTGAAATGTTGAGGCTTGAATAATTAATACTAACTTTCTTGGGGTCTTTAACCTTAATGTTGTTGTTGGTGGCTAACTGGTTCATGGTTAATGTGGTTGATGTGGTTGATGTGGTTGTAACTGGTTAATGTAACTGTTAATGTAACTGGTTAATGTGGTTGTTGGTTAACCCTAATGTTGTTGGGGCGCATTGATGTGTCTTGTGACATTCCACCCACGTTCCCGTTACCGTTCACAATCATACAACGTTGGTCGTTGATAGCCATGTATAGTACACAGCACATTATGTTGGTTGGGTAGTTCAATGGGTTCATCAATGCATCTAATGTAGGGGCATAATACAACCTTTTTGCCACTGCCAACAAGTATCAGTCAGGGTTTATGAAATAGCTACTATAAAAGGATAAGATGTATTAGATGAGGTCATTTAAATGAAAAAAAAACAAAAAACAAGAATGTCGCATAAAAGTTTGTAGTTTGTTAGCATTGCTGTAGTCCACTTGAGAAAAACTTTGCTTACAGTACGGTAGCCAAAGCGTTTGATTGAATGCAAGGCCGCTATAACTTTCATTTCAGTTTACAAGTTCACGACCACAGATTGAGCTCCTGATCTAGCGTGTTCGCTTTAAGTGCTACCGCAACGTTCTAACATAACACACAGCAAACATCATGCTTGATGATGATCAAATCATCGTTGTTGCCTGTGTTGCTAGTTGATATAAAAGCAGAGATGCTTTCTGTACTTCCTCACAACTTTTGCTTACCAGAATCGATGTTGTTCTCGTCGGGGACCAAGTGGCAACCATCTGCAAATGCAACATCGTCAACAACGAACATGAATATGACATGGAATCAGTGGCGTACGCAGGGGGGGGGGGCATTGGGCAATGCCCCCCCCCCCCCCCCTTAAAAATGTTTTAGTAGTTAACGACGTAGATTAAGACATTTAATATGTTTTGCATTGCTCTGTCAAAGCAATTACTGTAACAATGTTGTTTTATAGACTAGGCCAATACGAAATACATGGCCCAATCCACCTACCCCACCCCAGGTATGCCAATGTAGCATAGTGTTCTGTAAGCCTCTGCCTATTATAGTGATTAGTGAGAGAGAAATGGATAAAGTCTAAACTAAAACCATACTGGGATATCATGAAGACGTCTGAGATATCAATGGCCAGTGGCATAGCCAAGGGGAGGGGGGGTTAGGCCTTGGGGGTTAGAACCCCACTTTGGCACGTGTGTGACGTCACGATATTGAGAAAGATGCTTTCAGTCTCTTTTTGCTTGGAAATGATGGCTTCAGTCTAAAAAAAACTTGCCTAATTTTAAACAAAACTGCATTAAAAGAGCGAGTTTTGCCAATACCAAACATTCAAATATCTCAGCCAGGAATTAACAAGAAAACATAGAGACTTAGCTTTATTTCCGAAAAATGCCGAAGAAAACATGATCTTATCCTTTTGCTATGCCACTGGACAGCACCATTTTACAGGAATATTCATACCCACATTTTTGTTGAAAATGCTCTCAGAATGCACCAAATTCAAAGTAGTTTTTCAAAATTTTTTGGGGGAGGCCCCCCAGACCCCCCGCCGCTGGGTGTAGTCTTAAGCGGAAACGCCGTCGGGCTTCGCCCGCTGGGCTTCGCCCACTAACCCCCCTGTTCCAGACAATGGTTCACCTAATCAAACGTCATATAAAAAACCGTTCAAGTCTACTGAATATTACGTCATGGAAGTTGCTAGAAAATGTGCCAAAATTGCACCATCGTTCATAAGACTTGTGTCAAACCTGTTTGGACCTGTTTGGGCCTGTTTCAGTTTGAAACCTGTTTAAACAGGAAATATTACATCAGCTTTAAACACCTGTTTGAATGACTTCATAATTGTCTTTCATTATTGCGTCACAGTACTGCATATGTGAGTTTGAGATATTGCTATCTATTCTGGTCATTCGTAAAATGATTGTTTGAAAGTTGGCCGCACATTTAACTGTTTGCTTAGTGCTTGCTAACTGGACAAAAGTTCCGTCTTTTATCCAAGTAATCTGTATCGTAGTGACAGTTTTTAGAGGTGTACGGCGTTGCATCTCGATTTCGATAGCCGCGGGCTAATTTTACAGGAATACACTTATTGAATAGACGTTTCAAGGAGTGTTTCTTTTTCGGTCGATACATACAGACGAACGGATTCGGGAATCTTATGTTACAATTTTCCCACGAAGAGATTATGGTTTACCGCTGTGACCATAAAAAAATAAAAGACGAAGTTTGTTAGTTGGTAGGCCAAGAAGCACTTAGAAGCAAAAAATAAAAGACGTTGTTGTCAGTTGGAAATTAGAAGCAAAGAAATAATAAAAGAAGATCTTGTTGGTTGGTAGTCTACAGAAGCAAAGAAAATTAAAGACATTTCTTCTCGGTAGGCAACTGAAGAACTTTGAGCTAAAAAGTAAAGACATTTCTTCTCAGTTTGGTACTGAAGAAAACTAACTTTGACATCCATTGGCAAGAAAGAAGATTAAAGACAATCCATCTGTGCTTGAAGATTCAAGTGGGCGAATCCAAGCAAGTTTTGTGGACTTTTGGACTTCATATACTCGTACAGCTACGGTATCGTGCATTTAAATTCTTTTTTGTATTTTTTACGGTCTTTGCAGTTAAGTTTTTTATAACTTAAATTTGTGTGTTTGTGTAATTTAACTTTTTAATTGTTAAATTTAGCCCCAACATTTAATATGTCTACACTCGGTGGCGACAGGGACTCGACCGCCGTCGACTCGACTGAGTTTAAGCCTGATGATGTTCTTTGCGGTCGGGCAGGCCATTCTGGGGAGGGACCCAGTAACGATGAGGCTAAGTCAGTTCGAGAGGCCCGGCATCTTAGACGGGATATTTTGACTCAAATTGGGAAACTTTCTGTAGCCCTAGGTTCTTTGAGTGATAAGCAGGAACTGTTAATTTTTCGATCTAAGTTCTCTACTTTAGAAGAGGAATTACTGCATTTCCATGCTCTTTTGAGTAAAATTTGTAACTCTGCAATTCTGGCAGAACTTCGTGATAGGGTAGATCCCGAATTTAACTCGTTAAAACATAACTTCGAACAAAAAGAAAGTGAATTCTCAGATAGGTTGGATGCTGACATACATCCTGAGGATAGCGCCTCAAATGTAAGCACTAGGATGTCTGAGAGCTCGTCACGGATAGTTACACAAATTAACCTACAGTTAAAACGAGAGGAGCTCCAGATACAAGCTGAGGCCGAAGCAAGAGCTGCTGAGGCCATCGCGAGAGCTGAGGCCATACGAGCTGAGGCTGCCGCGAGAGCTGAGGCCGTACGAGCTGAGGCCATCGCGAGAGCTGAGGCCGAAGCGAGAGCTGCTGAGGCCGCCGCGAAAGCTGAAGCTAGAGCTGCTTAGTTCGCACTCAAAGACGCTCAGTTGAGGGCCGAACAACGTAAAGAGGTAGTTTTAGCTGAATATCGTTCTGAGTTGGGCTCCCGGCGTAGCTCTAGGAAGGGCTCTTCTAACCATTCCAGAAGTGAACATCAATCGCAGTTTAATTTACCTAACCTTTTCCAGACGCCTGTTGAATCCGTAAGTGGACCTGTACAATCCACATGTTTTCCAGCTGTTTCAGGAGGTCTCGGGGCCGCGGCTAAGGGTCTTCCGAAGGCTGTAGAGCCAAGGTCTGCAAATTACAACCGAACTCCTCCCCCAGAGCGTACAGGTCACGGGGCCGCCATTAGCAGTAATGCTTTGCCCCCTTCAAAGTTTTCTGCGCCGCTAGTTGTTGATCGCCCAGCTACACGTAATTTGGGTGGTTGTGAGAGGCGTATCGTGTCTCCTGATTTTAACGTGTGTGAGGATCGTGATCGGGCTGTGCATGTGACTGAGCCCACTCAGCCCCTTAAGGGATATAGCTTGTCTTCTCCCGCTAAATCGAGTTCTCAACAACAAGATTGCTTTTTTGAATACCAAAATAGTAGGACGTTTTTCGATAAGGCGGCCTTGATTGGTTACGATGGTAATAATATGCCATTTATCTTCTTTAAAAATCGTGTTACGGCCTTAATGGCAGCTTCACCCTTCAATTGAACTCGTTTGACTTTGTTACAAGCAGCTTGTGTTAGAACAGCTGCGCAAACGATTGCTAATTTGGTTTCCGACACGCCTGGCTTGTCAGAGGAAGACAGGATAGAAATGTCGTTAGCTCGCTTGTCCCAGCGTTTTGAAGTTCGTGGAGGTCTTTTCGCCGAACCAGAAATTAGAAAGTATCGCTATGGTAGCAAATTGACTTCTATCTCTTCCAGTGATTTGAAAGAATTTAAAGATGAATTGTCGCAGTGTTTGCTTTACGCGCAAGCTTATGGTCAGCGTGACAAATTGGAAGGACGTTTTGTTTTGGATTTGGCTAAGCGACTCCCGTTTGACGCTAAGCAGCGTTATCTTGACTTTTTAGGTGATCAGTATGGTGGTACTGATGAGCCTACTTTTCAGAGTTTGTTTGAATTTGTAGTACGGGAGGAAACGCGCAAGTCGACTGATTTTGCTATTATGCTAATGGGCGATTCTGGTGAGTCGCAGCATTTTAAAAAGTTTGGCCAAGGAAAATTGCCTTCATGTCCGGTTAGGCAGACGTCGGTAAAACCCCATGATAATATGATTTCAGGGAGTTCGCAGTACTCGACTGCTGTTGGCGCACCGCGCGGTGGTGTGGCCAGACGTAGAGACATACCGGCATGTTTTTATTGTTCGTCACGTGGTCAAGTTGAATATCCTTTTTTGTCTAATTGTAAAGAATTTTTGCGCTTAACACCTAAAGATCGGAGAGATGTCATTGTGAAAGCTGGCACATGCTTGAATTGTTTGCGCCAGCATATGGTTAGGGATTGCGTTCATGCAAATAACTGTCGTAAGTGTGGACCTAACAACGATAGGAAACACTATTTTTTTCTGCATGATTTTTATGTGACGTCACGTGATTCTCTGGATTCGGTCGGCAAAGATGATACTGGTGCCAGAGTTCCTGTGCGTAATGTTAAGATTGGAAATGTTAAAGCAGCCTTTAACCGCGTTACTGCTGCTCGTGTTTTGAATCCAATGACTGGCAAATCGAAGTTGGTGTATTGTCAGCATGATCCTGGTTCGCAGTTGACGTTTGTTTCGAGTGATTTGGTGTGCGAACTTGGTCTTAAACCGTACGACAAAGCGTCGTTTAAAATGGATACCCTGGCTGGTCAGAAACCTACTTGTGCTAACCTTGTTAAACTCAACATCCAGTCGTTAGAGACAGATGAACTGTTTTGTGATATAACTTCGGTGGTTAACCCAGCTTGGGCTGACGATGTTAAAACTTTACCGCATAAACAAGATTTAAATGGTTTCCGTCATTTTCATGACGTGAATATGTTTCATTTGAATGATTGTAGTACTGTAGATGTACTGATTGGAAACGACAACGCTTATTTGATGTGGGCCAAAGAGGAGCGTGTTGGTGAAAATCGTAGTGAACCGCATGCTTTACTCACTTCTCTCGGCTGGTTGGCTTGTGGTGGTAAGTCACCCTTAGATGAAAGCGTTGCTAACGTGTGCAGAGTGCAGACGTCTTCAGAGTCGGATGTCATCTCTGGCTTTCAGCGTAAAATTGAGTCTCGTGATATGGAAATAGCAGACCTGAATAAAGTCATTCAGGATTTGACCTTGCAAAATGAAACCTGTGAATTGTCTCGCAATGACATTTTGGCTAGAGAACTTGTTGAACCGAATATTGAGTTGAAAGATGGTCGATTTGAGATACCTGTTCCGTTGAAGGAAGATATTGATCTACCTAACAATTTTGTGTTGGCGTCAGATAGAGCTGCTGCTTTAAGGAAGAAGACTTTAAAACAACCTGAACTTCGTGATTTCCTTACTGACACCATGAAAGATCTTAAATCTAATGGCTATATTGAGCGTGCTGGTGAAGCAGGAAATGTCAAAGGATTTGAATGGTATTTACCATACTTTGTGACGTCACAATTAAAAAAGCGTATTGTTTACGATGGCAAGTCTGAATTTCGAGGAACTTGTGTTAATGATGTAATGTTTTCGGGTCCTGATTTCTTAAACCCTCTGGCAGATCTCTTGGCTAGATTTCGGCTGAGTAGACTTGGTTTCGTGGCCGATATGACCAAATACTTTTTTCACATTTTGGACTCTTCAATTCGTAAGCCCAATTTTATTGAACTGCTTACGTACACAGGCAGTGCCGTTCGGATCGTGAACGAACGCCCTTTGGTACCTTTGAGTGACGACCCTAGGGATTTTACTGTCATCACCCCTGCCTCACTTTTGACCCCATACTTAGACCCATACTGTGCTGTTGGGCAGCCACATGATCGTGACCAACTAAGGAGGGATTATCGGTTCAATTTGTCACTTTCTCAGCAGTTTTGGAGTAAATGGATCGATTTTTACTTGCCAGGGCTTCAGGGCCGGAAAAAAATGGTTAAAAATGGCCGAGAATTTGGAGCCTGGTCAACTTGTAGTGGTAGGTTCTCTCCAAGACATTGGTAAACGTGGGAAGTATCAACTTGGGAGGGTGCATGAGGTAGTTCCACAAATTAGGAAAAGGAAGCCTGTGGTTCGTAGAGCCAAAGTTGCCGTCTGCAACTATGATGAGAGTACGGGGAAAGTGAAAGTAGACTACGTGTTGAGGGATATTTCGTGCCTCGCCCCTGTAAAGAACACCTAAGTGTTAGGGTTTGAGCCTGGTTTTGTCTGCGGTGGCCGACACTTGTCTGAGTCCAGAACAGTCGGTTATTATCGCAACCATTGTATATAGCGTCATTTTAGTGTGTACCTATGGTACCAATTTCATGTATCGTCGTGTTTATTCTTATTGCTGTTCATTCTTTGCATGCCCTTTGTATTTGCGTATTAACTTAAACGTGAGTGATTCAAACAATTTGTGTATCATGTGTTTTTATTCATTGGCTCACAATTGTCGTCAATTCTTTTTTAGTTATGCCATGTCAGACTGTCATAACTAGGGGCCGCTATGTTCCAGACAATGGTTCACCTAATCAAACGTCATATAAAAAACCGTTCAAGTCTACTGAATATTACGTCATGGAAATTGCTAGAAAATGTGCCAAAATTGCACCATCGTTCATAAGACTTGTGTCAAACCTGTTTGGACCTGTTTGGGCCTGTTTCAGTTTGAAACCTGTTTAAACAGGAAATATTACATCAGCTTTAAACACCTGTTTGAATGACTTCATAATTGTCTTTCATTATTGCGTCACAGTACTGCATATGTGAGTTTGAGATATTGCTATCTATTCTGGTCATTCGTAAAATGATTGTTTGAAAGTTGGCCGCACATTTAACTGTTTGCTTAGTGCTTGCTAACTGGACAAAAGTTCCGTCTTTTATCCAAGTAATCTGTATCGTAGTGACAGTTTTTAGAGGTGTACGGCGTTGCATCTCGATTTCGATAGCCGCGGGCTAATTTTACAGGAATACACTTATTGAATAGACGTTTCAAGGAGTGTTTCTTTTTCGGTCGATACATACAGACGAACGGATTCGGGAATCTTATGTTACAATTTTCCCACGAAGAGATTATGGTTTACCGCTGTGACCACCCCTCTCTCAATATTCCTGGCTACGCTACTCTCAATGCCCCCCCCCCCCCTTGAGAAAATCCTGCGTACGCCACTGCACGGAATACATTGTAAAACAAGGCTATCTCAAGACTTGCTGGTTCATTTGATATAATCTTTTAAAAGATTAAGGTAAACATAAGGTAACAGGCTTATTCCTCGACACTGAGAGCAGAGTGCTCAGCGGTTGTTTTAAAAGGTCTTTTTTATGACCCGGTGTGGAATCCAATCAAGACGATCTCTATAACAGGCCAGGACACCACGCGCCTCCAGTCGAAAACTGGAGGCGGATGGTTCAAGTGAGGGTTTTTGCTGTCAGGCAAATTGCTTTGAATTTGCGAGTGCGTTGTTATTCAAGGGGCTAAATATGCTTCATAACAACAAATTTAAACTAGGCACTGCAGTTTTTTTCAGAGAATTAAAGAGGTTTATGTGTGAAACTAGGTTAATTTTGTGTGGATAAAGTTAAAACGTTTGATGTAGCCTAACTAAGTTTTGTACATATGGGATATATATTTTTATTGTAAATTATTCAGTTTTTCCTGATTTGCTTATATTTAATCATTTCCTCTTTGATCAGTTATGATTCAGATTTTCTCAACTGAGGACATTGTTACATGTCACAAGCAAATACATTTCGAATCGCTGCTTAGAAAAAACTTTTCCTCGTTTTTTCTAATCTTGTTATAAATTAAATTTCCACTTGCTTACTGAAAAAAGTGTTGGATTTTTGATTGGTGTTTCTTCGATCACGCTTTCTGTTGCTTTGTTCGTTGTTGTGCTTTGAGCGCTTTTTTCGAACCATACTTTCGCTTTCTCCATTCTTTTCGTTTTCCTCTTTCTTTTGTCTTTTCGAAATCTGGACGTTACAATAAGAATTAATTTGTACATAACACAGTTAAGTTCATCAATCAGTTTATTCGATAGAAAAGACATTTTACTCAATGAAAATTTTTCTCAAAGCTTTGCTACAGGAATGCCATTGCTGTTCACGGGCAAATTTAAAACATTTTATAATCGGTCATTGTTTGGAAGTAGGCTACGATTCTATAGTAGCCTAATCAAAAACAGAGAAAATAAACATTTTTGTCGTACAAAAATCAAAAGGGTTCAACGAATCGCAATATTCACAGTGATTGATAAACAATATGAAGCATCAACACATTACAGAGATCGTTAGATTGTCAAGCACAAGACGGCATGCCTGTTTACTTCCTAAAAGACTATCGTGGAAATAAACAAAAATTGATAAACACATTAGGTTTCATACTCTGGGCAGTTGTTGTTGAGTGAAATGTTAATTCAAAAAAACGCAATAAATCCATGATATCTGATTTATTTGCTCAAAGATAGCACTTTGAAGTTAGCATGTCCGTTTTGGCCCGGCTTCTCCTATGTATTTTTGACCTGTTAAGTCATGATTCTGTCGATGGAACTCTATAGGCTACTTCAATAGAAAACTCTTTCATCTAATGCCCTTCTGATATCTCATCAGTGCAAAAGCAATTTCTGGATGTTTGGCATGATTTTGAGAAGTGTAGAGGGAATTAAGAGACAGCGTTTATCGCCACTGGAGGTAAAATACATCCTGCTTATTTCAAGAAACCTATACACGGAGGAAGAGGAAGGGGGCGCCCAAAAACAAGATGGCTTGACACGATTGTAAATGACAGTGGTATGGGAGTGCATGAATTGAAGGAGGCTGCGTGGGATCGAGAGATGTGGAGAAGATGACGTATAGAGTGACCGAGAGTCGTAAACGACTGAACGGATGATGATGATGATGATACACATCTTCGAAATTTCTGAATGGGTGTAGTTAAACAAAAAAGTCCTGAGATTTGTTGCAGCCTGTAGATCAGAAAAAAATTCCTTGCAGCAAAGACCAGACATTAGCAAAGGCTTTCAATATGAAAATCAACCAAAATCACACGACTATACTTGCATCAAAATTGCCATTGCCCCTCACTATTTTGTCTATAAAAATAGTAGTAGGCCTATAGCCGCACGGTGTGCACAGCGCATATGCGGTGCCTTTGACGCTTTAACCAGTATTTAAAAATATCATCACATGCGTGAAGGCTACTGTTCCATATCTACATTTTAGTGGATGGAGAATCCTTGACTATAGGTGATCGACGTCCTGAATGTTGGGTTTGCAGTGTGTGCATTCAGGGCTGCTGAGAGCAGGCCTACCCCATCTATGTGGTGTTTGGGTAGTGCGGACGTGTTTGCTGATGATCCTGTTAGCCATTCTTCTCTGTTCGTTGTGTGAAGTCCTAGATAATAACGTCACCTCCCCTTAACAAGTCTGCGTGCCAGGCCAGTATTAGTTCCAATCTTGGTGCGAATCGAAATTGTTGTAGCTGGTAATTTTAGTAGGCTATAGCTTAAGTAGACAGATAAAGCCGAGCAGTTATCTGTCTATGGTTAAAGAAAGTTACCTCTCTACCAAAATTAATGGATAAAAAATTGTGAGCACACAATAGGTTGCAGGCAATGAAAATAGCTCAACAAAGCATTCGATCCACTCCGGACCTTTGGCAATATAAAGTTGTGGATCACCGCATCAAATGCAACCTATAAGTTGGTGCACAACTTGTACTGGCTGTTCAATCGGTTTTGAGTTACAAGTTTCAGTGTGCCAAAACCACGTTTTCAATGCGCAACCGTTAGGAGGTAGGCTATCGGTTTACGTATGTATACGTAAACCGTTCCGTTGACATAAAAGATTCTCCAAGCAACAAAAATATTTGAAAAAGTGTTTTGAAAGTTGCGATTAATGATTTTCTTGCGTAACCTAGAGATGATGGGTGATGAGTTCCGGTTTGCAGCTCGAGTTTGCTGGGTAGCTTTCTTTCAAAAGTAAGCTATCAATTCATCCAAAATGTCATTATTGTACAACTTGCTTATTGGTTCTACACGCTTGCAACTGGGCTACACATCAGACATACGATGAAATTTCGATAGAACTTCAAGCTAACCGATGATGTATTTGCGTTTCTTAATACATCTGTTACTAGACTATTAACAGCTAGCGAATCTTTTCCAACATAGCCTGCGATAGAATAGATTAAATTTCGTTTGTATAATTGAGCCGGTGAAGCGGTTTTGTAGGAGCGTTTCTTCCCCACAAAATCTTTTTCTTTTTAATTCATAGCTCCCACAACAAATTTAGCTTGCGAGTAGCCTAGTCTTTCCAGCTTCCTCTAATCTTGTTTACATCTTCCTGTAATTTCATAAAATGAATCAGCTGCTTGTCTATTGAACAGTCCTTTCGCTGCATGAATAAATTAGTGGAGTGTTTTGTTTTATTATCTTTATCCTGCATTGCGGAAAGCGGACTTGAGCGCTATGCATCGGTGTACTAATCTTGTTTAGGACTGTAATCCACATAATAGCACAGATCTTAAACTGTAGGGTGCAAGTAGGCTGCTAAAATGATGGGACTGTTTTCTCTAGAATTTCCTATCTGACCGGTTACAATAGAAAAGGACATAAGCTTACATTCGATCAACTATTCCAAAATTGATATGACCTCTGGACAACACTGTACACTATGAACCTAACTAGATTAAAGAAATGCTATTCATAACCAGAAAATAAGCAAGAAAGATTTACTTCCTTTAATCTTGCTTGACAATCTTTCACCTTCCCAGACATGTTGGATCAATAGGCTATACCTGACCAACGCTTTAACGCTTTAAGGACACTTTAAAAGCTTCCATGAAAGAATTCGCCATCGACGTAGATTCGTGGGAAGATTTAGCCGCAGAACGACCAACATGGCGCAGTCTTATTTATAAAGGCGCAGAATCAGCTGAGAAACACCGTACGCTATCTGCTGTCAGAAAACGAGAACATCGCAAGGCCCGAGCCTCAAACAACCCTGGCCCTAGCCAACCATCCTTCCAATGTCCATCCTGCAGCAGAAGTTTCACCGCACAGATAGGCCTCATCAGCCATCTCCGCACTCATGTAGCCTACACTGACCAAAGTCAACACTAAAAAAAGAAACTTGATCTCAGTCTCATTGGCCATCTTCGGAAACGAAGGGCGAACATCATCATCATCATCATCATCACCTGGCCAACGCAGTATTTGAAGTCAAGGTTCAGTTGGTCAAGCAAGAAAAGTAAGCTACACGCTTAGCCAAAGCAGCACTAGTTTTCGAGTTAAAACAACAGAAACCGTTCAGTGATACAGAAGTCAGTAAGCTTAATAGCATCAGATTTTACGTCTTGAACGGGGATGCGAAACTACAAATACGAGGCGCCAACTGAAGGTACGATGTTGTCGCGATAAAAGCCGTTGCTTTTCTAAGCTATTTTCAAAGCCTGCAGTTACCATATAAGCACAATGATGATTAACGTTTTGCAATATACAAGTGACTGACATTTTCTTTTTTTTATTTCCAACGTTTTGCATGTGTAAACAACTTGTATCTTCAGTAACGTTGTTAAAAAACAATTGCAAAATCAAGAAATATGTGGTGAAGTTCTATGATAAAATAAAGCCAGCACATTAAATACAACGCATATCGACCAAATAAATTAGTTATTTCTAACGTTAGCCTATGCAAATGCAAACGACTTGCATCTTCACTGCTACTATTTCTAATGTTGTGCAAATGCAAACGACTTCTATCTTTTCAATTAGTTCGTCAAAAGTAATTGCAAACAACAAGGAGTAAGTAGGAGCTTACAAGTGTAATGTTACACAGACTTCGACAACTACAACATGACTCCGACACTAAGTCGATTGAACTTATAATTGTAATAACGTAATAAATGTCAGAATGTAAGAAGAATAGGGCAACACTGTCAAGGAAGCCTATAGGCGACCAATTATGATGTCATGAAAAGCGCGTAAAGCAAAATGCGAGACACTGGTAAGGGCGAATTCCCACACAAAATTATGAGTGCAACAGTGCGGTTCCAATAGATTACATCCCCCTTTGTCTGAAGAAAGAAAGGAACTATCTAACGATACACAAACAGATTAAAATTATGGAGGGGAGTACACTATCAACTGCAGATGCAATAACGATGTCACGTTTACTACACAATTTTCCAGTGACTCAAAGTGAACAGCAAGCATTAAACTTATAGTTCGTATACTCTCGTTGTGCAAACTCCGACAACAGTACAAGTCTGCATTATATGCATGATGCACAACACGAAATCTCCACCTATCACTATACAACACGATTAAAGTTACACAAATACCATATCTATCAGGCGGTTTCACTATCCGGCCAGAACAGGTCGTACACGGTGCTGGCATATTATTTTCACATGGCACATTGGGCTCGTTGTTAAAATCATCAACAGCAACGTTTTCGTTAGCAAAAACGTTTCATCAGCAACAACGCTTTCATCAGCAACAACAAGTAACTGTATTTTTGTAGATTTGACTGGGGTAAAATGGGCTAGACGTACGGTGATTAGTTTTCCTACTATCACAAAAATTCGCAAATTCGAACGTTAACTCGACCATCTGCATCCACTTTTTAAAATTATCTGCAACATTTCCTTGTTGGAAACATCTCTGACTTTGTTGCTTGCATCGAATCCATCTCTGACACCATGTAATGTTACACAGACTTCGACAACTACAACATGACTCCGACACTAAGTCGATTGGAGTTATAATTGTACAACCGCTTTATAGGCTATGTGCAAACTCAGCTGTGCATTGCTCTCCCAAAATATGTTCAGCACCAGAAATATGAGGAATGTGGAATCGCTTCTTATTCACAAAATTGTTAAAAATATTTTTAAAGTTGTGGGTGAAGTCAAACAAGAGAAATAAACGCTCTCCATTCCTTGAAGGGTGTGCAATGCTGTTTGAGAGCTTATTGCTTCCACATAAATCCATAATCAACTTCCTGAAAATGCATAACCTATTAGAAATCACACATAAATTTTAGCATGTAATATTAAACCAGTTTCATTAAATAGACAAGATGTTTCAAAAAACGTGGCACCATTTCTTTCAATCAAGGTTGTTTAAGTTTTGCCAGCCAAAAAAAAAAACGGCAAAAAACACTTTGCAATAAACTTGTAACTTTTCTCCATATATTGGGACTTTAGTACAGCAATTGTTTGTATAAAAATTATTACATTTTAACTATTTGCAGTCCAAATTTTTTGCAAAATTTTTCAGATATCATAAAACCGGTTGGACTTTGATTGAATGTGAAAACAATAGCCTAATGCTTTAGCATGTTATTATAAAATGATGATAAAGGTGGAACGACAATTCTGAACTGCATTTCTTCTATTTTCACATTTTCATAAATTCTGTTTTATGGACGGGTTGTGAAAAACAATATTGAAATAGGATTAAAATATAATCAGTGACAGGGTGTTTGAAAAAATTTGACACCATTTACCTTTGAAATGTATTGAAATCATTGTTGTAAAAAACCCATCAACATAAGATTTTTCACAACCTTGATTTAAAGGCATTTAAAAGGTTAATGGTGTTAAATTTTTGAAACACCCTGTAATCCTATTAAATTTGCTATAGATAGTTGTCATCAAGCATATTATAAGCTTACCTATTGCACACATGATTGTCAACTAGCAACAACAAAGAAAATTTCATCTAGAGATTGCATCACTTTGTTAAAGAAGGTTCGAAGCAGCTATGTACTTATCTTTTCAATTGGCACCAGGCACACAACATCTATATACGGTACTTTTTGCATACTGATTGCACCATAAATGTCAACACAGTTTTCGCTCGTTGGCCTTCCTCTGTTAATCCAATGAAAGTGCCATTGCAATATTCAACCCTCTGTGCAGTGTATACCTCATCAATAAGCAAGGTTACCATTTTTTCTCCTTCAGATAAGTCAACAGTTCATTGCTTCAGGTATTGCAAATCTATAGATTTAGTGTCTACATTGCAATCACTTGAAACTTGCTGGAGTCTTCTCACTGATGGCAGTATAAAAAACTCACTAAGTTTTTTGTATAGTGAGTTGCTAGTAAGCTGCCACAGAAACGACATGGTTAGTAACCTGGGTGAATACCGTCGACCATTTTTATCTATGTACAACAACTGAAGTTGCTCGGACACAAATTAAATTAGGGGTAAACCTTCATCTTGGCTTTCGTTTTCTTCCATGTTTGCTTTGCATTGCTCAAGCGCTGCAACAGCCGACTTGGCAAAAGTCTTACTATTGTTACCACTTGGTGATTCTAGAAAGCTTTTGCAGAATGCCAGAATATTGCAAAGCTCTGATACTTTGCTTAATGAATCGGAGCTCATCAGATGCTGAAATGTTTCTTGTGGCACAGAAATAGAACATACAAATGCATGCACATCTAAACTTCCCCTACCACCAAAGATGTCATTAACTTAGAAGAAATGTGGCTGCCATTGTTATATGTTATAAAGTGGAATTTCAAAGAAGATTCTTTTAATAATTTGATATGTCCAGAAGGAATAACCCCTTCATTGAGTTTACAGTATCTTTTAAAGAACCCAAATCACAACAAGAGTCTTGCAACAGAAATTCTTCATTTTGATTCTGAAGTTTAGCTTTGTCTTTTTTCAGTCTTTCTGTGGCAGTTGCAGCAGAAGTTGAGCACTTAACTGGAGCCGGTTTTGTCAGATAGTGAGGCAGGCCAGCAAAAATGCGAGGCACTGCTGATGGCTTCAACCGTGGCTGATTAAGTTTCACAGACTCTCTGCATTGTTGGCGATCTAAGTGGCTATCGATTGATGTTGTTTCAAAATCATCTCCATAGAAATGCTTACCACAAATTCTTGTGTGTGGTGTCACAGTTAAATTTTCTCTGGATATTGCTCTAATCCAAGCCTTACGCAATTCAGTATCTGCTGGAAATCAAAACATTGAAACTTTTTCCCCAGTTCTTTTAAACGCACGATTAAAAACTTTGCACCCTGGAGCGCAACAATAATATCCCATATTGCATAAAAACCCTTATAATACTGGAGCAGAATTTCACCTTGAACTGTAATATTGTACAAGTAGAAAAGCTACAAATAAAAGAATTACTGTTTTAGGGAGTTACAATAGGGTAAGCAAAATTGTAATGTTGCAAAATTGTATGTTTGGTTAATAAATAGCATTAATAATTTCTATTCTGCAACATATGAAATGTGTTTTGCAAAGGATGCAACCTATTTCGTCCCCTGAACAATTCGTACTTTGATTTCGTCCCCTGAAATCGGGGTAGCCTACGAAGTGTTCAGGGGACGAAATAGGTTGCACCCTTTTGTAAAGCTCTATATTTTGTTAGGCTATAGTAACATATTACATATGATTAAAAAAAAAAATACAGTAGACAATCATTTTTTAATGCCAGATTAACCTCAATTTTCTCTTTGCAAAATTGGACAGTTAGGCCTGACACCACTACACATCTGTTTTCATGTGCCACTTATCAGTAACTTTTGGAAAGGGTTAGGCTTTATGCATAGAAAGGTCAGTTAATCTACTCCTCCTTGAATAATACTGATTTTAACAATAACCACAAAGTGAACACCCTTATAAACCAATTGTAACATTAAAATATATTTCTACTCACAGGCTGCAATGTCTCTGTAAATTGGCTTTACAATTACACTAAACTATATTATACAGTAGCCCACAGATCAGGTTAATCACCGATAACCGTAGACTACTGATTTCCTGTGGTCACTGACTGCTGACAACTGATCGAGTGACAGACAAGTGCTGACTGCTGAGTAGGCTACTGTGCAAACTGCAAATGTGCCATCGGTAAGCACTTTAATAGCAAAGTTTCAGTAATTGTCAAGAAAACCTGGAGCCAATCAGAAGCTACGTTGTCTGTGACGTAAGAACGTAAAAAACGACAAAATTTCAGTACCCTGTCGAGAGGTATGCAAATACAGACATGAGACATATTGTCTACTATCAACGGTGAAACTGCGCATGATATTGTGGTTGCAGACTGTTTTTAACTAATGTAGGATGTTAGTTACAGTTAGTTTGATCTACAAATTTCTGAGGCTTAGGTTAGCATGACTACAAGGAGTTAAAAGAAGATGTGAGTTTTCAAATTACTAAGGATTTGATTAGTTTATAGTTTGAAGTAGTGGTCTTTAAAGTTCATAAGTTTCAATGTACCAAGTATATAGGCTACAGCAGCTTAATAATTGAAGGGTTTAATTACTAAATATTTGTGGAAGCTTTAAGCTGAAGTAGGCTTGAAATTAGTACCGTAATTGGCAGATGCTACTTAGCCAGCATCATTTCCAAAAACATTGATTGATCGACTTTAGAATTCAGTTGACAGTTATTTAAAAAAAGTCTATAAAGTTGTTTTATTTAGTGATACAACAAAACGGTGATAGGTTTCAATCTGTGATACTCAAAATAGCCACTCCCAAAAATAATTTATAAACAAAGAGCATAATTATTAGCAAGACAAATTTGAGTACCGGTAAGTATGTAGGTTCAGTAATTTAAAGCAACAATGTCACAAAGGTTAAGTCCTGAGATTTAACTTAAAACTAGTTAGGCTGAAGGAAGATACAGCAGAATCAGATACCGTAACTTGTTCCATATTTGGAGAACCTGGTTTGTGACATATAATCTTTTGCAGTGGCGTAGCCAAGGGGGGGGGTTTTGGGGGTTACAACCCCCCCCTTTGGCACTCGTGTGACGTCACGATATTGAGAATGATGCTTTCAATCTAAAAAAAAATTGCCTAATTTTAAACAAAATTGCATTAAACGAGCGAGTTTTGCCAATACCAAACATTCAAACATCTCAGCCAGGAATTAGCAACAAGAAAACACAGAGACTTAGCTTTTTTTTCCGAAAAATGCCGAAGAAAACATGATCTTATCCTTTTGCTATGCTACCGGACAGCACCATTTTACAGGAATATTCGTACCCACATTTTTGTTGAAAATGCTCTCAGAATGCACCAAATTCAAAGTAATTTTTCAAAATTTTCTGGGGGAGGCCCCCCAGACCCCCCGCCGTTGGGTGGTCAAAACCCCCCCCTTTCAAAATTCCTGGCTACGCTACTGATCTTTTGGTTATGTTATTGACTGGAAATTTGAATCAAACTGGATACAGGAATTTTACACAGGTGGGTTAAATAGGTTATGCTGTCTTTACACTTTATAATTAGGCTGTGGCTATATTTACACTATATAGTGTATCTGCACATTACATTATATAGTGTATCTATAAAGTGCTCTGCTTGTGCAAGATATAAATGTACAACATAGCTTCTGATTGGCTCCAGGTTTTTTCGACAGTGTACTGAGATTTTGTTGTTAAAGTGCTTACCGTGTCTTGGCATTTGAGACAGCGCCTCAAGTGGTGGTAGAGTACTTTTGCATGTGTGAGATTACAAATGTACATAAAATCCAAGACTGTGTACCAGAGGAATATGCCCAGTTGTTTGAGTTAGCTGATCGTGGAGGTTTGTCTGCTTCTACAGATGCTCGACTGCACTACATTATTTTCTATATGTTTGTGTAGAGATCCTACCCCAATCAAGGAACTTCAAACATCCTCCGAAACCAGGCAACAATGAGCGACGTGGCAGTCGTGACACCCCCCTTTCAAGGGTTAATATGCTTGCCCATGGCAGCAGGGGACCTGGAGCCACGAGCTTGTATTGTGATAAGCCGAAGAGTGCACTGTAGCACTGTGAAAAGCATAAACAATTCTAAAAGCAAACATTGAAGTAGGATTCCTGTTGTATTTTGTTATGCGTTTTTGATTTGTACAATAAACATTGATTTGTACAAGAAAATACAGCACTTCTATATTTCAGATATGTCACATTTAGCATGTTACTCATGGGCCACTCACGATATAGAAAACAATTTATATGCATAATACAAACAAAGCATGTTCATAAATACAGTATATATATATATTTTAGAATGCAGCAATAGGGTACAGAAAGGTTTTTTATTATATTGTTTTAAAAAATCATTAAAATGTTGTCACAATGTTTGGAGTCTCTTCAAGATAGGAGTGAACAAGAACTTGCAATATGTTTTCATAAGGTATGTTGAACTAAATTCAAATGTGCCATTTGCAGCTTACTCATTAACAATTCTCCACAACAGCATTATCAGTTAGCCGGGTTATTATGATTATTCTTGTATTTTTTGTTTTTTAATATGGACTTATTGGTCTGATGCAAATAAATAGTAATAATAATTATTATCAATATGGTATGAAATTTGGAAATCTAGCCAATGAAATATTTAACTGCTTCAGGGTTAGCCTTCGTGTTGAAACAGTTAGCTTTCAAAAGCATAATATGCAATCATATATACACCTTTATGATGGTGCTACTTTAGAAGTGCATTAATTCAATAACTCCGTAGCTATATTTACATTTTGAGGTACCGGTAATGAACGTTCTTCCTTGGCTGCCATTTTTTGCATACTATATATAGCCTATATAGCAATTGAACGTGACTTATTTTACACATATGCATTACGTACATTACTGGTATGCTGGCACTTAATGAAAATGGTGCATTACTGAATTCATTTGTATTTTACAGTTGAATGAAGATTTGGAAGGTGAAATTCGCCTATGACAGGGGAATTCTCTTCAAAAAGTGGGGTATTACAGTACTGTATTACACCGACATATTGCGCAATGAAATCAACAACCTTAATCTGCCTGATGCATATCGTGAGTCGTGACTATTGTGAAGAAAGCTTATTGCCGGACTTGGACTGTGCAGGGTATACAGCAATCCATTAACTGGAAACTCTCTACGAAGGCGCTTTTGAAGAACTTTTCTAGACCCTTGCTATGTTGACATGTATTGTTTTCGCTGTAATGGTCAGAAAAAAAAAATGAACTTATAAAAAAAGTGCTGGAGATGCGAATGAGGAGGTTATATTTTTTGCCACTACAAGACTTCTTACATGGTAGAAACAAAACAGCTAAACAATCGCATAAGCCGAAGAGTGCACTGTAGCACTGTGAAAAGTATAAACAATTCTAAAAGCAAACATTGAAGTAGGATTCCTGTTGTATTTTGTTATGCGTTTTTGATTTGTACAATAAACATCATAGCATACTTTCATCGTATGCTTTTCAAGCCGATTTCATAGCACATTACTTTGAAGAATAAAATAGGCTTTCTATTAACACCGTAACTTAAATAAAGCGCAGTATGCCGGAGTAGTTAGTCTAATGTTCACTCTCGACATTAGATCCCTTCACTGCAGAGTACTTCACCATATCTAAAGTTTTGGCGGTAGTGCTAAACATTCGAACTGTAGGCGCGGTATCCCGAGACTACAAAGAAGGGGACTTCTGACTCAAAAACGGCATGGGCCTTATGAAGGATACCACTCAAACGAAAATCAACAAAACATAACATCTAAACGTCTCTGTGTTTCATGTAACAACTTTTAAGTGTACTCAGCACAACATTGAGTACGCTGTGGCTATATTTACACTATATAGTGTAATAATTACCTCAATAATGTTGCCAGATAAGGAATTCTGGTCTAATTTGAGAAAAGTTTAAAGCTGTTGAAAACAAAAACATGAATTTTGTAAATTTTTTTAGTCCTGGGCAAAAATGAAAACGCTAATCTTATTCCTAACTCTTACCTTAACCCTTCCTTACTTTAATCCTAACTCTTGAAACACCTGATTGTAACCACGGCATTAAGTGTGGAAAAATAGCCACTTCCAATTGAGTATTATATATGGTGAGGAAAAATATGCAAACACTGATAAAATGTAACTTTAGTATTATAAACATTTCACTATAACATTTAAAATCATAAGGCTACATGGAATCGCCAATACTATAAGACCGTATATATTCATTTTTTTGGAAAATTAAACAAACATAATGAATACTGCTGCAACGCCAACATTGTTAGGCCTATGTGTTTCCGGTGGCTCCAGGTCCCCTGCTGCCATGGGCAAGCATATTAACCCTTGAAAGGGGGGTGTCACGACTGCCACGTCGCTCATTGTTGCCTGGTTTCGGAGGATGTTTGAAGTTCCTTGATTGGGGTAGGATCTCTACACAAACATATAGAAAATAATGTAGTGCAGTCGAGCATCTGTAGGAGCAGACAAACCTCCACGATCAGCTAACTCAAACAACTGGGCATATTCCTCTGGTACACAGTCTTGGATTTTATGTACATTTATAATCTCACACATGCAAAAGTACTCTACCACCACTTGAGGCGCTGTCTCAAATGCCAAGACACGGTAAGCACTTTAACAACAAAATCTCAGTACACTGTCGAGAAAACCTGGAGCCAATCAGAAGCTATGTTGTACATTTATATCTTGCACAAGCAGAGCACTTTATAGAAACACTATATAGTGTAATGTGCAGATACACTATATAGTGTAAATATAGCCACAGCCTAATTATAAAGTGTAAAGACAGCATAACCTATTTAACCCACCTGTGTAAAATTCCTGTATCCAGTCTGTTAATAGGAACGAGACAAACAACATCCTTATAACTGCCATGTGCAGACTGGGACTGAGATCATGACATTCTGCTCTTTTGGTTGCCTTGCTGAGATGTTTAGACATACTCTTAGCCATGTGCCAAATATCATACTGCGATATCTGTGATATCTGCGGATATTCCTCTTTCATGATTTTGGTTATCTGAGGATGTCTGTCAGTTGCCAAGGTAGTGATGTCTATATTTGATTCTACAAATACACAAGAAGGAACTCATACAATGGTAAATTTTTACATACAAGTGCATAGGCTATACCCTTTTGTTGTCCAAAGCAATAAATAAATTACATTTTAAATTATATAAATTAAAAAAAAAAAATTGTAAAGTTCAAACATTCCCCAATGGAGATTTTTGAAGTGACCACTCAATGGATATCAAACGTACCAACTTTTTTTGGTTGTTGTTGTTGTGTGGCTGTGGCCTAAATACTGTTTATAACTGTGTAGAGGGTGGAGGCTGCTAGGAAAACATTTCCCAGTGGGGTTTGATTCAAATTTCCAGTCAATAACATAACCAAAAGATTATATGTCACAAACCAGGTTCTCCAAATATGGAACAAGTTACGGTATCTGATTCTGCTGTATCTTCCTTCAGCCTAACTAGTTTTAAGTTAAATCTCAGGACTTAACCTTTGTGACATTGTTGCTTTAAATTACTGAACCTACATACTTACCGGTACTCAAATTTGTCTTGCTAATAATTATGCTCTTTGTTTATAAATTATTTTTGGGAGTGGCTATTTTGAGTATCACAGATTGAAACCTATCACCGTTTTGTTGTATCACTAAATAAAACAACTTTATAGACTTTTTTTTAAATAACTGTCAACTGAATTAGTCGATCAATCAATGTTTTTGGAAATGATGCTGGCTAAGTAGCATCTGCCAATTACGGTACTAATTTCAAGCCTACTTCAGCTTAAAGCTTCCACAAATATTTAGTAATTAAACCCTTCAATTATTAAGCTGCTGTAGCCTATATACTTGGTACATTGAAACTTATGAACTTTAAAGACCACTACTTCAAACTATAAACTAATCAAATCCTTAGTAATTTGAAAACTCACATCTTCTTTTAACTCCTTGTAGTCATGCTAACCTAAGCCTCAGAAATTTGTAGATCAAACTAACTGTAACTAACATCCTACATTAGTTAAAAACAGTCTGCAACCACAATATCATGCACAGTTTCACCGTTGATAGTAGACAATATGTCTCATGTCTGTATTTGCATACCTCTCGACAGGGTACTGAAATTTTGTCGTTTTTTACGTTCTTACGTCACAGACAACGTAGCTTCTGATTGGCTCCAGGTTTTCTTGACAATTACTGAAACTTTGCTATTAAAGTGCTTACCTGTGCCATCACTGCCATGCGTAAGTGTACCGTCAGTTGGCGTCAAAAATGATCACTAGGGGCGTAGTTGCGCATCCCGTATTAGTTTTGCTTGAATCAGTTGAACATAGCCAACCTTAACACGACAACGATTTGTTCTTGATGAGAAACAAATGAAGTAGCATCTACAGTAGGCTACAATGATAGAAAAATACCTGAAACTACCTATTTCACTCAAAAATTTGTTCATTTTTAAGCTGGTACTTTTTTATTTTAGTAGCAAAAATAGGCCTTATTTAAAAGTGAAACAAAAAAATTTCCTTTTTCCTTTACAATGTTATGCTAGGGGGGAAACCCCTCTCGGAGCCCCTGCTCACATGCCGTCTCCAAAAAACATTTGTTGGCCTGTGAATCAGTGCCGGGTTGCACTTTGTAGCCGACAAACTTGCATAAAACCTGTTTGGAGTGTTGGCAACTTGCATGTGTGTTTAATCTCATTCAGGTAGGCTAACCAACATTGCGTTTTAGAGCAACGTTTGATGGTGCAAAAAATCAAATAAAACAAGCTTTTAAAAAGTATAAGCGAATTCTCAAAAACCTCCAGCAGAAATCAAAATCATGTTCAACAAACGTTTCAAAACGCATAATGCCATACTTTTTACATCTTTATTCCACAAAATCGAAACGTGGAAAACTTGACCTTGATTCGATGAAAACTGAAGGTATAAATTTTGAAACACTTGATAAATATAAGTTATAGTTTCTGTATTTCGGGGTCTGCATTTGTTTCTTCAGATTGACGAAGCGTAGCTTAGACAAAGTTTATTTTCCAATGCACAGGCCATAGGCTAATATTCTGCACTCAACACTTATTGTACTTTTCGATAAGTCGTATTGTGCTTCTAAACGTTAGTCTTTAAAATTTAAAGGTTAATTTCACCAAGGAAAAAAAGGTTCACCTTTGGCTGTAAATCGTCATCAGAGATGATTTGCACGTTTTGTTCTGCTTCTTGTGCTGCAATCCTCATGACCACGTTTTCCAACTTCGATATCTTCATAACATTTCAATTTATTTTTTTTTCTTTGTCAAAATACGATAGAAATGATATTGTGGAAATAAAATACGGCAACAAAACCAACAAAAGGAAAAAGTGGGAAAACTGTAATGGTTTAAGACATGCATGCAAAGTTTTAATTTTAACTAGGTATATTTATCGATGACTTATAGGCTACTGTTCTTCTTCTTGCGATTGAGGCCGCCACAGATCACGTTGTTACATCCAGGCGCAGCAGCCAATGGATTGTGTATTCATCGAGCGTTGTTAGGTCCACATGTCTATCTTGTGGTCGGTATACAGGACATTGATAGATAATGTGGTGTGCAGTTTGAAAATCTGAGCCACACGCACAAGATGGTGAATCGGTGAGGCCCCACTGGAACATGTTGCTGCTGAAACGGCTCACTCCAGTCCGCAGGCGATTGAGCTTCACCCATTCTTTTCGGGGTAGTTCTGCTCCAGGTGGGGTGTTGGTATTGGGAAGGACTGTGAATTGGGTTGGTCTCGCAACTGCTCTCCATTCATGGTTCCAAACTTTGGAAATGTGGAAGTTCGATAGGCCAGATAGGCTACTGTAATAATTAGGCACAGTTACCAAACTTAACAGTTTAATGTCAAAATACAATAACACTTTTAAATTTTAATAATAATACCATTTATTCAACTCCACATCCACAATGCAAATTAAGTTCCTAGTCACAGTACCTGACAATGATAAAAAACCTACTCATTTAGGCACTACCGTTTGGATACGCTTCCCCCAAATTAGTATTTCATATATTACTTTAACTTCGTTTATCAAACGGTTGCTTTTTCGTATTGCGTCTGGTTTCAGCAATAGTGCTTTCAATATTCAACACCTTTGCCATTTCGCGAATGTTTATCGTTCCAGTAGAGCAGCTTTATTGTATCAACTGTTAACTTTTTTCGAAAACAACGAAACAAAACATGATGCAATTGCAACATTTCATTTCTGCAAAAAGTTATGTCGTCGGTTGCGAAGTGCCACCACTTTGACTATAGCGGTATAGCCCTTGAAAGTCTTTCATGATTATGAACATTGAACAGTAGCCTAAGCAGCTCTGAAGAGTAGTACCTCCGACCCTTCTTAGGGCTATGGCCTGCTGAACTGAACATGCAAAGTTGGGTAAGATCACCAATGTTAGTGATCTTGCCAAGATCGAGATCAACATCAGAGCATCAAAAGAATTTGATCTTGAAGATAAGACCACTTTTAAGATCACTTTCAGTGTACCTGAAAAATTGCAGTTCTCAATAAAATTCCAAAATATAAAACTTTTCATCAAATGTTCTTATGATTCAACTTTCTTTAACTAATGATCTGATTAGAATGCATCATCATCATCATGTGTCGTCTCCGATCCGAAGGTTGGCTGTCATTTTCTTCCACAAGTCACGTTTTTTCGCTACTCTTTTTGTTTCTCCAATGCTTGACAAATCAGCCCACTGTATTATGTCATCTCCCCATGTTCGTCTCCTTCTTCTCCTGCACTTCTTTCCTTCCACCATACCTTCAATAACCCAATAACCAATTGATGTAGCTGTCCTGCTGATCCCCTCAAAATATGTCCCGCGAATTTCATCTTTTGTTTTGCTAAGTCGTTTGCCTATCTATCTTGCACTCCAATTCTCTTTCTAATTGCTTCGTTTGTAATGTGTTTTTTTTACATGATATTTTTAATATTCTTCTGCATAGCACCAGAGTTGAAGAGCATTAATTTTTTTGTAAATTTTTTTGCTGTAGGTCCAACTTTCACTTCCATATGACATGACTGGTTTGTTGCAACAAGATAGAAGTCTCAGTTTTAATTATAAATTCATATCTCCTCTTAAAAATTCCTTACATTTCCAAAATGACGCATTTGCTTGACCTATTCTTCTTTTTACATCATTGGTGCATCTTCC
Organism: Aplidium turbinatum; assembly: GCF_918807975.1. NCBI lineage: Eukaryota > Metazoa > Chordata > Ascidiacea > Aplousobranchia > Polyclinidae > Aplidium > Aplidium turbinatum. The sequence goes on along the minus strand of NC_137475.1, from coordinate 24,893,773 downwards.
ATCTTGTGTAATGAGGGTCCCTAGGTATGTGTACGACTGTACGACTGTACGTGGTGACCTGATCCAATTGTTCTTCAGCTTAACTTTTATTTTATTATTTCCATTGCTTTTTTCGATTAGCATTGTCTTTGTTTTCTTTAAATTGAGTTTTATTACGTATTTTTTACTGATTTCGTTGATTTTGTTTATGCTTTCTTGCAGTTTTTCTTCTGTGTCGGCGAGAATGACAGTGTCATCTGCGTATCGTATGTTGCTTACTATTTGACCATTGAATTTACTCCGTTTTTGTTTAGTGTTGTTAATGTTTCCTTTATTATTGCTTTGCTGTACAAATTGAATAATATTGGTGAGAGTATGCATAGTGTGATAAAATGGTTGAAACAAAGTAGACAGTAGCGCACTAATCAGAAAAATGTTTTGGAAAATCAGAAAAATGGAGGGTGAAGAACAGTCACCTTCACGCGGTCCCCCCTGTAAGTAACATCATAAAAAATGCGAAACGAAGACTGTCAAAACCGAACCTCGACCCGGAACGCTCAGCACAGGACCCCACGAGAACCGCTCTTTTCAGAGCGCGGCAGTTCCACTGTCGACAAGTACCCTCGTCCCACCATCTTACAGCTGAACGCTGAGGACATCACATCCAGCAAGATTGATGTCATCGAGCAGCTCGCTCATAAGGACCGAGCTCTTGTCATCCTCCTCCAGGAGACCCACTGCACTTCTGCAGACAAGCTAGTAATTCCACACTACTCACTAGCTGGGTTTACCCAATGCAGGAAGCATGGCCTTGCCACGTTTGTCCATGAGAGCTTAAACTGGACGCTTGCAAACTCCTCCGCCAATGAGGAAATAGAATGGGTTTGTGTGAACATTGAAAATTACAACATCATCAATGTATACAAGTTACCATCCTCACACCTGAACCCATCATCTATATACCGCATTCCCCTCACCCAGTATCTATGCTGGTGACTTTAACTGCCAGCACACCGACTGGGGTTACAAGTACATCACCAGCGACGGAGAATGCCTGACTGTTTGGGCTGCAAACAACAACCTCGCCCTCCTTTACAATCCAAAAGATCCAGCCAGCTTCTGGTCCGGACGCTGGGGAACGGGCACAAACCCTGACCTGGCCTTTGCAAGCATGGATACAGACAGCTCTCTTCCTGACAGACATGTGCTAGAGAAGTTCCCACGTTCTCAACACCGACCTTCGCTTATCACTGCCCCTAAGCTTGTCTCTCCCATCCCAAGTGCACCAGTGAAGCGATAGAACTTCAGAAAGGCCAATTGGAATCGCTACAGCCTCATAACCAATCAAACCGCGGCGGAACTACCCTCACCTTCTACCGCCAACGTGGATGAGGCTTACCAAGACTTCTGCCGTGCTATCAAATCCGCAGCTAAACAAGCTATCCCTCGCGGCCGCCGAAAGAACTACACGCCGTGCTGGGATTCAGAGTGCGAAACTTTATACAGCTCTTATATTCGTGCCTCACCAGGTGCTGCCTCTATCTCAGCCGCAACAAGACTGCTTGATCGGCTGGACTCACGGAGGCTAGAGCGATGGAAAAACACCGTCAACACTATCGACTTTACACACTCTAGCCGGATAGCATGGAGTACTGTCAACAACCTTACGGGCCGTTCAGCACGCCCTTCCCGCCAATGCCCCGTTACTGCCAATAACATCGCATCAGAACTAGTGAAAAACGGGACGTACAAAATAGGCGACCGCAAGTTCTCCAAACTTGTAAAGAGGGAAACGTCTGATCTCTGGAAAATCCCAACACCAGACGAGGAAAGCATTTCTGGTGAATTTACGTCCGATGAGTTCACCGCTGCCCTACAATCATCTAAGACCCGTAAGGCCCCTGGTCCCGATAACATCTGTCCCGAACTTGTACTCCATGCTGGCACCGCCATGAAGTCTTGGCTGCGCAAATTCCTGTCTTCCTGCTTATGCCAACTCAAAATCCCCAAAATTTGGAGACGAGCCAAAGTAGTCGCGATCCCTAAACCTCATAAGCCACAAGAGGATCCGAAGAGCTATCGACCTATATCTCTTCTCTGTATCCCTTTTAAAATCTTCGAACGTCTTATCTACTCTAGAGTCGAACCAATTATAGACCCACTCTTGCCCCGGGAACAAGCTGGTTTTCGACGTGGAAGATCTACTGTAGACCAAGTCACTCTCATGACTCAAGACATCGAAGACTGCTTTGAGGCAAAGAAGAAGGCTGGTGCTGTGTTCCTTGACCTCACAGCCGCATACGACACTGTATGGCACCAAGGCCTCACCTGCAAACTCCTCCGCCTGCTCCCGGACAGGCACACGGTCCGCATGATCATGGAGCTCGTTTACAACAGAAGCTTTACCTTCACCACCGGAAGTGGTAAACCAAGCAGGTTACGACGCCTTAAGAATGGCGTCCCTCAGGGATCTGTCTTGGCCACCCTTCTGTTTAACATCTACATCCACGACTTGCCAATCAAGGTATCCGCAAAGTACGCCTACACCGATGATTTGGCCATTTTACACTTGTCGAATCAATGGGATACACTAGAAGAGACTCTAAACCAGGACATGTCGACACTTTCGGCATACCTCCAGAGATGGAGACTGAAGCTCAGCGAAACCAAAACAGTGACGACAGCCTTCCACTTAAACAACCGAGAAGCGAAGCGTGAGCTCAAGATCAACACCGATGGAAAAACCCTGCCCTTCTGCTCAAACCCTAAATATCTAGGGGTAGTCCTGGACAGGTAGCTCACTCACCGTCAACATTTGGAGTCACCACGCAAAAATATCTTAACACGCACAGCTTTGCTAAGACCTCTGGCCGGCTCAGGCTGGGGAGCCGGAGTCGATACCCTGCACATTGCCACCATCGCGCTAGTTCACGCTCCAGCAGAATACTGTGCACCTGTCTGGAGCCGCAGTGCCCACTGCCATCAAATCGACACTGCCATTAACGACGCCTTGCGTATCGTGACAGGATGCCTGCGACCTAAACCATCTGAAAATCTCCCTGTCCTTGCAGGCATCCAACCAGCTGAGCTTCGTCGCGAAGAAGCTATCCTGTCTCTTTCTCGTCGCGCTACGAACCCCAACCACTTGCTCTACTCAAGTCTCTATGAGTCTGTGAACGAGAAACCTCAGCGACTGAAATCGAGACACCCATTTGTACGTGCCGCACAACTCCTGATGAAAACCGCTGAAGACCAATCCATCAGTGCGGCTACCTGGGTGGACTACCAATGGAGCTCGGAGTGGAAGAAGAACTTCTCAAGACTCCAAAGTTTCATCTCCGACACCAGCAACCACCCAACCGGAATGCATTTGCCAAGGAAGGCCTGGGTGCGGCTTAACCGCCTGCGTACTGGCGTCGGACTATTCCGCTCCAACATGCACAAATGGGGGATGGCTCCATCCGCGATTTGTGAGTGTGGCAAGGAGGAACGAACCGTAGACCACACCATTTGTAATTGCGCCATCTTCCATGCGCCAAATGGTGTGCGTAGTCTGCGTGAACTGGATGACAAATCAATTGAATGGCTGCTCGACATCTGCCCAAACATCTAGACCGCGTCGCGCCACTGCCCAAGGGTGGTAAAAGGCAGAGCCCCTCGACCCTTGGAGTGGCGAAGAAGGTTCAAACGAAGAAGAAGAAGAAGAAGAAAAATCAATTTTATAGAGGCTTCGCCACACAAGTGTGGCTTATTCAGTATAGTCTTATTCAAATAGAATATTAACAAATACCATACAAACGTTTTCGACTGTGCAGTGTGCATATGTTAAATGTTGTGTTGTTCCTCAATTATGTGTTTATGGTTGAAAAAGTAACCGCTCTACTCTTTTATAATTTGGTTTCAGATATTTTTTCACTGGTACGGTACTTTACTTGATGAAGTTTCCAGTTTTACCGTGTCTAATTATATCTATTCATCGATACAAGACAAGCAAAATAATATAAAGAAAAATAAATTGAATATGCTTCACAGGTGTCTGTGAAAAATATAACGCAAAAAACACTTTCAGATAAAACGGTTTTATTTGAAATTAAAGAACGCGTGTATTGGTAGTCCAACTATTATAGCGACGTTCATGGTATTGAGAAACATTGTTTCTAATGACAATTGTAGTCTGACAGAAATAATCCAGCGATGTTGTGATTACATCAGAAAACAATTGACAAAAACTCACCACTTTCCAAAATTGCATCATGAAAAGCAAAATAGAAGATCTATTAACTATGACAAAATTGCATCCAATTGTAGCAACAATAAATTCAAAAGTTCTAAACATAATACTTCGGTCGTGTACAACCGGATTGGATGTCTGGGCATAATTTCAGCTGCCAAGCAGTTATATTTTTAAAAGTTTTCAGACCATCAGCTCTGATGGAGCATGGATGGTCTTCTTCTTGCGTTTGAGGAGGCAGCTGGTCACGACTTTAAACACCTGGACAGGCATGGGTGCGCCTTAACCGTCTCCGTACGGGCGTCGGGCTTTTCTGCTCAACCATGCACCAATGGGGAATGGCCTCTTCCTCCTCCTGTGAATGTGGTGCCGAGGAACAGACCGCAGACCACATCATCAATGACTGCTCCATCTTCAAGCCACCTAACGGAGTGGAAGGTCTGCGTATCATGGATGATGAAACCAAAGACTGGCTGCTCTCTAGTAGCCTTCCAGTGTAGTCCGGGAACATCGTGAATCTGGGGTGGTAAAAGGATAGACCCTCGGCCCCAGACGCTCACACGACGACGGCGACTAACAAAATTTGTATTCCAAATTGATAAATGATAATTGAATGACAATTAAAATTTAAAAACACTGCTGTCCGTTTCGTCAGTTTATGGCCCTTTTTAAGGTCTCGCGCAAACTGTTTTACATCTATTGTACTGTTTGCACTTATCAAAAACAAAACAAAACCAGTAAAAGTACGCAATATCAGATATCGCTTTGCGAAAAGTGAAAACGCTTTAATTTCACATTCTAAGCGACTAGTTTTAAGTTATTTTTTGTGCTCAGCAAATGCAATAAAAAAGGAATCGACTAAAGCTGTGTGTGTTCTACTTGCCCAATTTTACAAACGTTTTAGTGATGCTGCTTCGTTACTCGATTTATGGTGAAAGAAATAGAGATGTTCAAAATATTACCCAATTTGCTAATTTTTTTACTTTTAGTTCGTTTCAATATCGCTAGATGTTGCAACGATTTGAAACAATTGTGTGGCTTTGGCAAAAGAGTTTAAAGGCGGGCTGACATGAAAATAAAACGAAAACTTTTTATATTGTACAAGAGAAAGTAGGAGAACAATTTGCACTTGAGCAAATTTTATGCTTTTTTTAGTCAAATTCTCTCATTTTGAGTCTATTCACCTGCAATTTACAAATTTTCTTACTTCGAGATGGTTTTCAATAATTTGTAGGAATATTGAGCACACATTCATCACATCTAGCAAGAACAATATTTCTATTTGCGCTTGGTATAAAACTTAATGAACTTATCCTAGGAAACTCACCTTGCTCAGAAGGCTCATGTGGTACACGAGAACGAACACCAAGAAAGCTACTGCAACACTTGCACTGACTCTCTTTCCTATTCGTCGTTGAGGTAGCTTTTCATCACCAGTAAAGATTTGCTTCAAACGGATGAAAAATTCATTCATTTCTGTTTTTTAAATAAGAATTACACTGGACATGTTCATGCAACCTGCAATTATGACCAACATATTATCGCAATCATGCAATCATTGACATAAGCTTCAGTACTGCCATTCAGGAGACCATTGGAGAAAAATGAATTATGAGGCTTCAGCTTCATATCACAAATTAATTATTATCATGGAGCAATGCTACAATAATCTTAAAGTTGAAATTGATTACAAAACGAAAGATTTTTGAAAGTTGGTGTATTGCTCAAAAGCTTCAGGTAATAAATCAATATAATGGCATGGAAACAAATTGTTGTAAACTCTTGTTTGACGTATTTGAATTAGTTTCATGCTGATTGTAAACTGTGTGGTGGTGCGTGTAGAATTTGATTCTTCATTATTCATACTGGTCCTTCTCCCCCTCTGCTCTCATTAAATCGTTTTAGTACCTGTGGCACTTTCCTGGCGTTTTGCTTTCACTTAAACGCGCTTGATGAAGTTTAACAGAGTTTTTGACGAGATTTTGTCTTTTACGGCAAAATTTACAGCAATAAAGAAGTTAGAAATTGTTCACTCGTACGTGGACATTGTTCGTTTACGGGCTTAGGGCTACAGAAATTTTCTGTTTTAAAACTTAAGTTAAATCGAGTCACGTTACTCGGCTTCGTATACCTATGAATTAAGTTAAACATACAGCAGGCCTACATAGCCTTACAAAAGATTTAACTTTTCTACTGTAAGTGAAATTGTATTTGTTTTTCAGACATACGGTGCAAAACGGACCTGCCTTGTCGGTTTTGCCAGGCCAGTAGTCCTACCTTGTCCATTTGCCCAGCCCAAACAAGACTGCACCAAGAAGGGTTAGCTTCCTAGGCGTTTGGAAGTGATGTGTAAGATGTAGCCCAGTTAGTTCAGTGGTTACGTGCCCAACTCAAGATCACGCTGCGCTGGTTCGACTCTCGGGGTGTGCGCTTGAGCAACGCACTTTCAGGACTGCTCTACATTCAGCGGCACCTAGTGAACACTTCAACAATCGGAAAACTTCACTCTACAAATCTCGGTAAACGGCCCTGCGTCAAGACCCTCTACAAGTATGCGAAACTACTAGGAATAACCTATCAAGGCTTTGTCAGTCCGAGGATAAAGATTCAAAACCAAACCAACCAAACCAAACTATGTACGATAATAAAAATTATTGGATATATCAGTCACCGTCTTGTTATACTGTTTCATATTTTTTGTGATCAGTTTAAAATTTTCCGAAAGTAGTCTAGCAATTTCACATTTGAAAACTGGTGACGTCAAGATACGCTGTGTAGACAAATGTTAATTTTAAGTGGCGTTGGCTAATAGCAAAAGGGCATTTTCTTCCAAAACACCGGTTATCAATCCCACAGAATGGCTCCCTCAAGAAATTCTTGCTTACGGCAATGATGACAGCCACGACTGATCTCAAATCAAAAAAAGCTGCAACAAACTTTAAATTGTAAAACATTTGACAACTACTTCGCTGCATGCAAATATTATGTAAGAAACACTTGGTTGCATAAACCGAATCAGTGGAGGCTCATCCAAAAGGACTGCTGGGGCTGCTGCACACTTTTAGGCTACATAATTTTCATTGTAGAAGAAAGCAGTTATTTCAGCGAAATTAATAAATTGTCTTACTCTAACTATGTTTCCCTCTGTCACTATTCGTTATTTTTGTAAAATCCTAGGCTGCATTGTATCACATGTTTTCAACCTTAGAGTATTCAAAAATGCTTTATTTCTGAGAAACATGGCCAATTGGCCATGGGCTGCATTGCATCGCAGCCGTTATGACTCTGAGTGATTTTTGCATATAGTGACGTAACATGAATGAACCAAAACATTGCAGACAGTGGTGCCGAAGTAGGGGGAGATGGGGGGATATATCCCCCAATATTTTGGCAGCATCCCCCCAATAATTTACAAAAAAATATTTGCTATGAAGTTGTAGCCTACTTCGATTTAGTTGTGTGCAAGCATCTTGCATTGCTGTTGTTTTTCTTTTATTGATGTTTGATCGCAGTTCTAAATTGTCTTGGATTTGACGCTAGCCAATGAAGGATTTTCATTGAAGGGATTAAAGTGCCTCTGACAGGTAAATAAATTCGCTAAATTTACCTAAGATACCAAAAAGATGACACTAACAAACTTCCCTGACCAGCAAATCGTAAAAAATACCAACAGGCTACTAAATTACACGCTTGCAAAGTTTCGTTGACTTTCGGCGAATCTGACACTCATTCACTTGCGAAAATAAAAACGGCAACACCGCTGTGACGTCACCATAAGTTGAAAAGATGCATTCTTTCTCTGTGGTGACTTGGTAAGGTATAGTACGACTACTGCAAAACGTGAATGTGTGGGGCTCTGTTGGTCAAAAAGCATGTGCAAAATAAGAATTACCGAAATGAAAAAGTGAACTTATTATTACTATCAGGTTGAGTTTATTTTTATCAAACAGTATCTCAAATCAATTGAACTTGCAGTTTCGTAGGGCTACAATTTTGATAATTTTTTATTTGTCCTAACCTGGCTATAGCCATTTGCAGTGTAACAACAGTATCTCACAAACAGTAAGTTACCCTTAATTTACGGTTAAGGCAATGCCTACAAACTGCTGTTTATGTGACAGTGTCACTGTCAGTGACAAAGACCTTGTGCTATCTTTTCACGCTTTCCCAAAAAACCAGGTGCTGAGAAAAAAATGGTCAAAGTTTTCTTCAAGTGTTCGAAAGTGGGATGGGCCATACAAAAGTAGTCGTATATGTTCTCTTCACTTTACTGAATATGATTTTGTTATGGTGGTGCGTTTGCCACAACTAGCACTCTTGGTGGTGCGTTTGCCACAAGTGCGAGTCTATGCCCCAGCCCAATGAATGTGTATGTGTCATGAAGTGCCACAGACGAAAGAACTTTTGACGAAAGACGCATCTAGTTGTGTTACAAATTTGACCGATTTTGAGGCATACTTACATCCTGCAGTTCTGAGGACATTTTTTTATGAGGAGCAGGAAAAACTGGAAAAAAACAATAAACCGAAAGGAGAAAACGGAGACCTATCAAACGAGTAAGGATGCTACATTAGGCTAAAAATACCCTAAACACTAAAGAATGCACACTAAAAGAAGTGATTTTATTTCCTTGCAAGCATTATCGGTTAGTTGCCTACAAGCATGTATTGGAGTGGATAGGCTATACTACAAGGTGATGCTCTCGGAAGCAACAATCGGATTGTGCTGCCGTCATGCATTGTTTGGCGAATCCGAAACAATTTTGCAAGTCCAGATGGCCGTTACACCGGATTTCAATGGCCAACTGAAGGCATATTATGAGACAGTGAGAAATTTTATTTGTTTATGAATAGTGAATATGAATGATGATTCGTACGATTTCTTCATTTTTCACTTCAAGTATAATTTATGTTTTGTAGGAACATATCCAGTACAGTTTTATTAAACTGCAAAAAAACAATAAATCTTTAAAAAAAGCAACCGCTTGTACCAACTCCGACTAAACCGTGATCCACCAATTACATCTAGGAAACATCTGTTTCATCCGTAGTTAACGACGCCCACTCAGGATGACGTAACACAACCAAAGTCGTCCCAGAGCAGTAAAATATGGAGTTTCGCCTGTGGTGGCGCTGCGGAGCAGTCGTTTGATATAAATTACGCCCTAACCAGTCGAGCTACGAGGTTAAGATTAAAAAGATCGCTAAGCATAATTCTGCGCTAGGAAATGCTTAAAAAAGTTACTATACTTGGATTCAACCTGTCAGGGTCACTTTAAGGACGAGTTGAACCAGGCTACCGGCCATGGCACTGCAGTAATGCTTATGAGGAGACTCATTGTTTTAATATCCTGTGCAGGCCTTGTGTCTCTGGTATACAATGGATTAATCTCCTGCGTTTAATCGCAGCTCTTAACTATAGTGTCTGCTGTTCTAATCTAAAAGAGCTTAGCAGGCATTGTCCGAGTTGGAAAAACCTCTCTTTCTCAAATACTTCAGCTGATTAAGATCCTCTTAGTTTTCCCGTTAAGCTCTGCTGCTTGTAAGAGGTCATTTTCCAATCTTCATAGATTGAAAACCTTTCTGAGAAATACTTTGGGACAGGAGAGGTTGAATGCTAGTATTATTTGCAACATTCACCAAAATATTCTTAAACTGCTAAATGGGCGTCGTTAACGACGGATGAAACAGGATGTTTCCTAGATGTAATTGGTGGATCACAGTTTGGTCGGATCACAGTGTAACGGCCATCTGGACTTGCAAAATTGTTTCGGATTCGCCAAACAATGCATGACGGCAGCACAATCCGATTGTTGCTTCCGAGAGCATCACCTTGTAGTAGCCTATCCACTCCAATACATGCTTGTAGGCAACTAACCGATAATGCTTGCAAGGAAATAAAATCACTTCTTTTAGTGTGCATTCTTTAGTGTTTAGGGTATTTTTAGCCTAATGTAGCATCCTTACTCGTTTGATAGGTCTCCGTTTTCTCCTTAAAAAAAGTCCTTAGAACTGCAGGATGTAAGTAGGCTATGCCTCAAAATCGGTCAAATTTGTAACACAACTAGATGCGTCATTCGTCAAAAGTTCTTTCGTCTGTGGCACTTCATGACACATACACATTCATTGGGCTGGGGCATAGACTCGCACTTGTGGCAAACGCACCACCAAGAGTGCTAGTTGTGGCAAACGCACCACTATAACAAACCATATTCAGTAAAGTGAAGAGAACATATACGACTAGTTTTGTATGGCCCATCCCACTTTCGAACACTTGAAGAAAACTTTGACCATTTTTTTCTCAGCACCTGGTTTTTTGGGAAAGCGTGAAAAGATAGCACAAGGTCTTTGTCACTGACAGTGACACTGTCACATAAACAGCAGTTTGTAGGCATTGCCTTAACCGTAAATTAAGGGTAACTTACTGTTTGTGAGATACTGTTGTTACACTGCAAATGGCTATAGCCAGGTTAGGACAAATAAAAAATTATCAAAATTGTAGCCCTACGAAACTGCAAGTTCAATTGATTTGAGATACTGTTTGATAAAAATAAACTCAACCTGATAGTAATAATAAGTTCACTTTTTCATTTCGGTAATTCTTATTTTGCACATGCTTTTAGACCAACAGAGCCCTACACATTCACGTTTTGCAGTAGTCGTACTATACCTTACCAAGTCACCACAGAGAAAGAATGCATCTTTTCAACTTATGGTGACGTCACAGCGGTGTTGCCGTTTTTATTTTCGCAAGTGAATGAGTGTCAGATTCGCCGAAAGTCAACGAAACTTTGCAAGCGTGTAATTTAGTAGCCTGTTGGTATTTTTTACGATTTGCTGGTCAGGGAAGTTTGTTAGTGTCATCTTTTTGGTATCTTAGGTAAATTTAGCGAATTTATTTACCTGTCAGAGGCACTTTAATGACATCAGCATAAATGACATTGCTAATGAGTTTTCAATGTGCACTACCGTAAGACACAACATGTTCGGTTGCAACAAGTTCTTGTTAAGTGTTTGAAAGTTATTATTTTGTCATAAATTTGCAGATGTTCTTCTGTAGTTTCCATTGTTTTCAGTATCCTGACTAGTGACTTTGTCTTATAGTGCACTAAGTGTAGTGATTCTAGTGAAGGAGAGGACAAGAAGATAAGTATAACTTCTGTTTTTTTTTTGAAAAACTAAGTAGGCTACTCATTGGAAGGTCATAAGTTCGAATCCTGCTGGAGTTACCAATTTTTCTTTGACTGCTGCAAGAATAAGAAACAAGCATTCACAAGCGCACTGGTAGCACGTTTATCTCCATGATTTCTTATCTGTACCGTATATTATGCTGTTAGCAGCTAATTTACCCAGGTCCGGTGATTGTTTAATAAATTTAATACCTGTACCACTAAAATTGTGTAAAAAAATTTGCATCCCCCCAATGTTCAAAAATCGTCTAAAATTTGATAAATGGTTGAATTATCTCTCCCCCCCCCAATCCTAAACTAACTTCGGCACCACTGATTGCAGACCAGAGCGATGCATTGCGCATTTGTGATTGAACATTAGAGAAGTTTCAAAAAAGCTGAGTTGGTAACAAAATAACACAGTGTAAGTCAAGTTAATTTATTTTGTCTCAATAATGTAGTATACGCTATACAGTAGCCTACAGTAATGAAAAGTAACTAAAGCCTAAATATAGTCACTGTATTGCAAAAAATTTTATCATGGCTGCGTCATTGGTAACAAAACCTAAGTAAGTGATGGGATTTTGCTAAGCTATAGACTACGTGACGATAAACCATATTTTTTGCATACTTTGTAAAATTGTAATAAAATCATCATCGGCCAATAGCCTAAACAATAACATATCAAATCAAGATTCGATATGTTTATCATATTCTCCGTTTATTATATCTCCTTTTGTTAACAGACCCCCCCCCCCCCCCATTAGATTACAACTGATCACGACTCACGAGCCACCACTGGACCAAACTATGCTTCTTTGTTAAAGACATAAACTCATAAACTGGTTATTGAAAAATAGTAATAAACTACACACCAAAAACTTTCATCACAAAAACATCCCTTCCCAACCTCAAGTTAGGCAAAACAATGGAAACAAGTTGAAGTGAAAAAAAAGATAATTATGCTAACTTATGTAAATTATAGCCTAAAAGACGCGTTGCCCTCTTCTGAATAGACCCTCCAACGTCTTTTAACATGACAAATGCATTTGAACAAAGTGTTTTCTTTAAAATTTGAATGTACTGTACCTCACTTGTAGCGCTTTTCTAAAAAAAATAATTCGAAGAGCGAGAGTTTTCTATGATCTGGCCGCTTTTCAATTGCCGATTGTTTTGCAGCAGTTGCGAACCAGGCTGTCGCGTGTCGCATGGAAAGATAGCAAAAACTTCGATTCAAATCAGGGAGATCCCCTTAACTTCTCAGGTGAGTTGCTTTGTCATGAAATGAAAAAGGTCAATGATCAACATGATACTACCTCGTAAGTCATGGAAACCATTCGAACAATGAGTTTTGTTGACTGTCAACAAAAAACCGAAAGTTCGCGGGAGTGCTTCGTCACGACTTCACAAGGTTTTGAAAACGAGGCTTTTCAAAACCTCTGAGAATACGTAGCAACTTTTCATCTGTAACTTAAAATACGTTCTTTGCGTTAACTCAGCGCAGAATGATGTGAAATCGACAAACAAACGATAAACTATGCCAAACAAAGAATCTTACTTGGTTAAATTTACTCTGACTTTAAGCTAAACCAATAACTTAGCCTGTAAATACGTAAAGTGAAATACAGTATATGAAATACAAAAGTGCATGTTCTTTGTTTTTCAACTAAACATTGCAGCATAGTAGCAATCTGAATAGCCCTGTATATTTATTGACATAATGGGAGGACCAAACAATGTTAGAAACGTCCGATCGCAATACTTATGATTTGCTGTTTTAGTGTAGTGAAGATCAGTGGCCAGGGCCGTTGTCAGGATTTCTCGGGTCCGATACCAATTTATTTTCGGGCCCCTTTCATCCACAATGTTATAAATATTAAGCTTGCTATTAAAATGAGAATGAAACATGCTGTTCAAAGTAGAAAATTATTTGAGAATAGATCAAACCTGATATGCCAAAAGCATGGTTGTTTAACAAATCTTGCGCAATCTTAAAATTTCCCGAACCGCAAAACTTACCATCTCTATTTAGCGGTTGATTTTTTTGAACTTTTATTTATCACATCCACATGGCGCTTGAGTATTACTTCCCGATTCCATTGATGTTTCACTGGTCATTCTAGGCTCACCAGAGAGAATTTACAGCAAAGTTAGTGCAGACGGTTAGAAAGTTTTCAATTTGATTCGGGAAAGGTTTTTGGGCCTATGTCACACATTTGATGATTGCGGCAGTCTGAAAAGAGTTTTTGGTTTAATTTTTAGTCCAGAAATAGGGATAGCAATCTTCTTATCTGTGCCCAGGTTTTTTTTTAAGGTTTGGTTTGGGTGACCGCTAATTAGTTTTAAGAGACCGCAAGTGTTTCATTTAAATACCAAAAAATAGCCATATTTGCTTAAGACATAGCGAGAAACAACCATTACTTTTCTACTGTAGTTGCAAGTCCAAATTTTGGGAAACCGCTGGAGAAATTTTAGGGACCGTTTCGGTCCCCCAAAACACCTTAAAAAAACACTGTCTGTGCCATTTCAGTTTTTGAGTTTAAACAAACATTAGGTTGTTTATTTAGAAATTTGTGTTTCGGGTTATATTTCACTAAATATTCATGGTTAGGGAAATCACTATACTAGACTAAACCGAATTTTTATTTTACTGTTTGGTAGCTGAAGTGGCTATTTTACCACCAGAGAGCTGAAATGGGCCCGGTACCCGGAAGGGGGCCCGATACTATACCATCTGACGGCTGAAATGGCTGTTTTAACCTCTGATAGCAATTCCTTTTGATCTGATTATATTAAGATCTTGATAATGTTTGAAGTCGCGGGGAATCTTTTAAATCCGGGCCCCTTAAATATTCCGGGCCCGGGTCCAAAAGTGCCACCTAGACCCCCCTGTCAACTCCCCTGTCAGTGGCGTAACCAAGGAGGGGTAATTGCTCCCCTCCCTTAAAATTCTTTGCCCTCTCTGTAAAAACGCAGCTAATGAGACGTTAATCAGGAAAAGATGTTGTTCCCGACAATTTTCACCAAATCAAACGTCATATAAAAACCGTTATGGTCTACTTAACCTAGCTGGCATCTTACGTCATGGAAATTGCTAGAAAATGTCCAAATATTGCACCATCGTTCGTAAGACCTGATGAAATATTGCATCAGCCGCTTTGAACACCTGTTTGAATGACTTCATAATTGTCTTTCATTATTGCGTCACAGTACTGCGTACGTGAGTTTGAGATATTGCAAATCATTCTGGTTATTCTTAAAATTGTTTGTTGGAAGTCAGTCGCATATTTAACTGTTTGCTTGGTGCTTACTAGCTGGACAAATTTTCCGTCTTTTATCTAAGTAATCTGTTCTGTAGTGACAAGTTTTAGTGGTGTACGACGTTACATCCAATTTCGACAGCCAGGTGGCTAATTTTACAGAAATACAAATTTGAATAGACGTTTCGAAGGAGTGTTTCTTTTTCGGTCATTACATGCAGACGAACGGATTCGGGAATCTTACGTTACAATTTTCCCACGAAGAGATTATCGTTTACCGCTGTGACCATAAAAAAAATAAAAGACGTTTTTGTTAGCTGGTAGGCCAAGAAGCACTTGAAGGCAAAAAAAATAAAAGACGAGTTCTTGTCAGTTGGTAGGTCAAGAAGAAATTAAAGCAAAATAATAAAAGAAGATCCTGTTGGTTGGTAGTCTACAGAAGCAAAAGAAAATTAAAGACATTTCTTCTCAGTTGGTAGGCTACTGAAGAACTTCAAGTTAAAAATTAAAGGCGTTTCTTTGTTGGTTCTGAAGAAAAAACAACATTGACATTCATTTGAAGAAAAAAGATTAAAGACAATCGATCTGTGCTTGAAGATTCAAGTGAACGAATCCAAGCAAGTTGTGTGGAACTTTAGGACTTTATATACCCCTACAACTACGGTATTGTGCATTTAAATTCTTTTTTGTATTTTTACGGTCTTTGAAGTTAAGTTTTTTATAACTTAATTTTGTGTGTTTGTGTAACTTAATTTTTTAATTGTTAAATTGAGCCCCAACATTTAATATGTCTACACTCGGTGGCGACAGGGACTCGACCGCCGTCGACTCGATTGAGTTTAAGCTTGATGATGTTCTTTGCGGTCGGGCAGGCCATTCTGGGGAGGGACCCAGTAGCAATCTTGGCAGAACTTCGTGATAGGGTAGACCCCGAATTTAACTCGTTAAAAAATAACTTTGAACAAAAAGTAAGTGAGTTCTCAGATATGTTGGATGCTGACATACATCCTGAGGATAGCGCCTCAAATGTAAGCACTAGGATGTCTACGAGTTCGTCTCGGATAGTGGCACAAATTAACCTGCAGCTAAGACGAGAGGAGCTCCAGATACGAGCTGAGGCTGAAGCGAGAGCTGTTGAGGCCACCGCGAGAGCTGATGCCATACGAGCTGAGGCCGTACGAGCAGAGGCCGTCGCGAGAGCTGAGGCTGAAGCGAGAGCTGCTGAGGCCACCGCGAGAGCTGCTGAGTTTGCACTCAAAGACGCACAGTTGAGGGCTGAACAACGTAAAGAGGTAGCTTTGGCTGAATATCGATCAGATGTGGGCTCCCGGCGTAGCTCCAAAAAGGGCTCTTCTAGGCATTCCAGAAGTGAACATCAATCACAGTTTAATTTACATAACCTTTTCCAGACGCTTGTTCAGTCTGTAAGTGGACCAGTGCAATCCACACGTTTTCCAGCTGTTTCAGGAGGTCTCGGGGCCGCGGCTAAGGGTCTTCCGAAGGCTGTAGAGCCAAGGCCTGCGAATTATAGCCGAACTCCTCCCCCAGAGCGTGCAGGTCACGGGGCCGCCATTAGCAGTAATGCTTTGCCCCCTTCACAGTTTTCTGCGCCGCTAGTTTTTGATCGCCCAGCTACACGTAATTTGCGTGGTTGTGAGAGGCGTATCGCGTCTCCTGATTTTAACGTGTGTGAGGATCGTGATCGGGCTGTGCATGTGACTGAGCCCACTCAGCCCCTTAAGGGATATAGCTTGTCTTCTCCCGCTAAATCGAGTTCTCAACAACAGGATTGCTTTTTTGAATACCAAAATAGTAGGACGTTTTTCGATAAGGCGGCCTTGATTGGTTACGATGGTAATAATATGCCATTTATCTTCTTTAAAAATCGTGTTACGGCCTTAATGGCAGCTTCGCCCTTTAAAGGAATTCGTTTGACTTTGTTACAAGCAGCTTGTGTTAGAACAGCTGCGCAAACGATTGCTAATTTGGTTTCCGACACTCCTGGCTTGTCAGAAGAAGACAGGATAGAAATGTCGTTAGCTCGCTTGTCCCAGCGTTTTGGGGTTCGTGGAGGTCTTTTCGCCGAACCGGAAATTAGAAAGTATCGCTATGGTAGCAAATTGACTTCGACCTCTTCCAGTGATCTGAAAGAGTTTAAAGATGAATTGTCGCAGTGTCTGCTTTACGCGCAAGCTTATGGTCAGCGTGACAAATTGGAAGGACGTTTTGTTTTGGATTTGGCTAAGCGACTCCCGTTTGACGCTAAGCAGCGTTATCTTGACTTTTTAGGTGATCAGTATGGTGGTATTGATGAGCCTACTTTTCAGAGTTTGTTTGAATTTGTAGTACGGGAGGAAACGCGTAAGTCGACTGATTTTAGCATTATGCTAATGGGCGATTCTGGTGAGTCGCAGCATTTTAAAAAGTTTGGCAAAGGAAAATTGCCTTCATGTCCGGTTAGGCAGACGTCGGTAAAACCCCATGATAATATGATTTCAGGGAGTTCGCAGTACTCGACTGCTGTTGGCGCACCGCGCGGTGGTGTGGCCAGACGTAGAGACATACCGGCATGTTTTTATTGTTCGTCACGTGGTCAAGTTGAATATCATTTTTTGTCTAATTGTAAAGAATTTTTGCGCTTGACACCTAAAGATCGGAGAGATGTCATTGTGAAAGCTGGCAAATGCTTGAATTGTTTGCGCCAGCATATGGTTAGGGATTGCGTTCATGCAAACAACTGTTGTCAATGTGGCCCTAACAACGATAGGAAGCACTATTTTCTTCTGCATGATTTTTATGTGACGTCACGTGATTCTCTGGATTCGGTCGGTAAAGATGATGTTGGTGCCAGAGTTCCTGTGCGTAATGTTAAGATTGGAAATGTTAAAGCAGCCTTTAACCGCATTACTGCTGCTCGTGTTTTGAATCCAATGACTGGCAAATCGAAGTTGGTGTATTGTCAGCATGATCCTGGTTCGCAGTTGACTTTTGTTTCGAGTGATTTGGTCTGCGAACTTGACGTTAAACCGTATGACAAAGCGTCGTTTAAAATGGATACTCTGGCTGGTCAGAAACCTACTTGTGCTGACCTTGTTAAACTCAACATTCAGTCGTTAGAGACGAATGAACTGTTTTGTGATATAACTTCGGTGGTTAACCCAGCTTGGGCTGACAATGTTAAAACTTTACCACATAAGCAGGATTTAAGTAGTTTCCATCATTTTCATGACGTGAATATGTTTCATTTGAATGATTGTAGTACTGTAGATGTACTGATTGGAAACGACAACGCTTATTTGATGTGTGCTAAAGAAGAGCGTGTTGGTGAGAATCGCAGTGAACCGCATGCTTTACTCACTCCTCTCGGTTGGTTGGCTTGTGGTGGTAAGTCACCCTTAGATGAAAGCGTTGCTAACGTGTGCAGAGTGCAAACGTCTTCAGAGTCGGATGTCATCTCTAGCTTTCAGCGTAAAATTGAGTCTCGTGATATGGAAATAGCAGACCTGAATAAAGTCATTCAGGATTTGACTTTGCAAAATGAAACCTGTGAATTGTCTCGCAATGATATTTTGGCTAGAGAACTTGTTGAACCGAATATTGAGTTGAAAGATGGTCGATTTGAGATACCTGTACCGTTGAAGGAAGATATTGATTTACCTAACAATTTTGTGTTGGCGTCAGATAGAGCTGCTGCTTTAAGAAAGAAGGCTTTAAAACAACCTGAACTTCGTGATTTCTTTACTGACACCATGAAAGATCTTAAATCTAATGGCTATATTGAGCGTGCTGGTGAAGCAGAAAATGTAAAAGGATTTGAATGGTATTTACCATACTTTGTGACGTCACAATTAAAAAAGCGTATTGTTTACGATGGCAAGTCTGAATTTCGAGGAACTTGTGTTAATGATGTAATGTTTTCGGGTCCTGACTTGTTAAACTCTCTGGCAGATCTCTTGGCTAGATTTCGGCTTGAAAGGTTTGGTTTCATGGCTGATGTGATTAAATACTTTTTTCACATTTTGGACTCTTCAATTCGTAAGCCCAATTTCATTGAACTGCTTACGTACACAGGCAGTGCCGTTCGGATCGTGAATGAACGCCCTTTGGTACCTTTGAGTGACGACCCTAGGGATTTTACTGTCATCACCCCTGCCTCACTTTTGACCCCATACTTAGACCCATACTGTGCTGTTGGGCAACCACATGATCGTGACCAATTAAGAAGGGACTATCGGTTCAATTTGTCACTTTCTCAGCAGTTTTGGAGCAAATGGATCGATTTTTTCTTGCCAGGTCTTTAGGGCCGGAAAAAATGGCTAAAAATGGCCGAGAATTTGGAGCCTGGTCAACTTGTAGTGGTGGGTTCTCTCCAAGACATTGGTAAACGTGGGAAGTATCAACTTGGGAGGGTGCATGAGGTAGTTCCACAAATTAGGAAAGGGAAGCCTGTGGTTCGTAGAGCCAAAGTTGCCGTCTGCAACTATGATGAGAGTACGGGGGAAGTGAAAGTAGACTACGTGTTGAGGGATATTTCGTGCCTCGCCCCTGTAAAGAACACCTAAGTGTTAGGGTTTGAGCCTGGTTTTGTCTGCGGTGGCCGACACTTGTCTGAGTCCAGAACAGTCGGTTATTATCGCAACCATTGTATATAGCGTCATTTTAGCGTGTACCTATGGTACCAATTTCATGTATCGTCGTGTATTATTCGTATTGTTGTTCATTCTTTGCATGCCCTTTGTATTTACGTGTTAACATAAACGTGAGTGATTCAAACAATTTGTGTATCGTGTGTTTTTATTCATTGGCTCACAATTGTCGTCAATTCTTTTTTAGTTATGCCATGTCAGACTGTCATAACTAAGGGCCGCTATGTTCCCGACAATTTTCACCAAATCAAACGTCATATAAAAACCGTTATGGTCTACTTAACCTAGCTGGCATCTTACGTCATGGAAATTGCTAGAAAATGTCCAAATATTGCACCATCGTTCGTAAGACCTGATGAAATATTGCATCAGCCGCTTTGAACACCTGTTTGAATGACTTCATAATTGTCTTTCATTATTGCGTCACAGTACTGCGTACGTGAGTTTGAGATATTGCAAATCATTCTGGTTATTCTTAAAATTGTTTGTTGGAAGTCAGTCGCATATTTAACTGTTTGCTTGGTGCTTACTAGCTGGACAAATTTTCCGTCTTTTATCTAAGTAATCTGTTCTGTAGTGACAAGTTTTAGTGGTGTACGGCGTTACATCCAATTTCGACAGCCAGGTGGCTAATTTTACAGAAATACAAATTTGAATAGACGTTTCGAAGGAGTGTTTCTTTTTCGGTCATTACATGCAGACGAACGGATTCGGGAATTTTACGTTACAATTTTCCCACGAAGAGATTATGGTTTACCGCTGTGACCAGATGTTTTCGATTAAAATTCCGTATCTTATAGACTAGAGCAGTGCAGTAGCTCGCCTAATTTAACCAGATTTAGTTATATACAGAGATGGGCATGATCTTCATCTCGAAGATCATAAGGAATTTTGAAGATCAAGATAGTGATCTTCCAGATCACTTTTATTTTGGTGATCTTGAAGAACAGTAAGATCATTTCAAAATTCAAAAAGCTTTCTGTTTTGGTCATAATAAATAAGTCAACTTTTGTATAGCCTAATTGATGTTGACGTATGATAAACAATGATACAACTTTGTTTACATTCTGTTTTGTAATCTCTAAAAAAATGTTTGCTTTCTTTGATCTAATTTTAGATGAAAGTTTAGAATAGTAGTGCTATAAAAACTGGACTCTATATAGTCGACTTTGGTCATGTAAAGTGGTTTAGGTTATTGCAGCAAATTAACCAGACCAAAATTGTTCAAGGTCTGAGTATAAACAAAAAATTAAATGTAAAAATATATGTTGCCTTTTTTTGTATAGCTTTTGTATTTTTGTTTGGAGCGGTTTATCTGACCGCAGACCTCTGATCGGTTTAATAGCGCAGACAACAGTAGGCCTATATCAGGTTGCAAGATGGGTAAATGGGGTACAATAAACATTTATAAAATCAAATGAAACTTGAAAATACTTAGTAGCACGAATAGCACTCTTATATCAGTCATGACACTCCTGTATATTCTGTCTTTTTGGATGCTTCAAAAGCCTTCGACAAAGTCAATCATCATTTATTGTTTAAAACACTTATCACACGCAACGTGCCTATGTATTTTGTTCGCTTATTGGAATACTGGTATAGTAAACAAACCATGCAAGTGAGGTGGGGAGGTCATCTGTCCCAATCATTTAATGTGTCCAATGGAGTCAGACAAGGTGGGGTGTTAAGCCCCTATCTTTTTGCAGTATATATTGATCAGCTTTCTTATGAGCTCAATAAAACAAAAGTTGGTTGCTATGTTGGCAACTCTTGTCTAAACCATATTATGTTTGCTGATGACATTTGCTGCATCTCGCCTAGTTTGTGTGGCTTATAAAATTTGTTAGATGTTTGCCACAAGTATGCTGTTGAACATGAAATTACTTTCAATTCTAAAACGTCATTTGGTATGTTATTTTCGCCAAAAAACTTTTATCTTTCACGTGCTCCTCTGCTACATCTAGGGAAATCTGAAATTGTGTTCACAGACTCTGTAAAATACCTGGGTGTATTTATTGAGAGTTCTCTCTCAGATGAAAAAGATATTTCAAGGCAGGTACGCTTTCAGTACTGTGCTGCAAACAATGTAAAATCTCATTTCGCTAAATGCTCACTCGCTGTAAAAAACATTGTATTTCGCTCTTATTGTATGTCCTTTTACGCATCCCAGTTGTGGAACAAGTTTAGATCTTCTAGTATAAAACGATTACGTGTTGCTTACAATGATTCTTTTAGAATATTGCACAACTTGCCTCGTTATGTCAGTGCCCGTGAATATCAAGTAATGTATAACATAACAACGTTTGATGCTTTATTGAGGAAAAACATGTTTTCGTTTATCAACCGTTGCATTCACTCCTCAAATCGCTTTATATCAGACCTGATGTCATCTGATTGTTTTTATCGTTCTGAATACTTTCAATTCTTCCACGCTCATTGTAGGCTATATAAATTTGTAACAGTAGATAGCCCATTTAGTGAGCTTTTAAACCGACGGCATCCAAAGTGGCTCTCTGTGACCTTTGCGCATTTGCAGTTTGTGTATTATTTCGTTGTTTTTGCTGTGGATATGGACAACTTTGTCTGACGCAAATAAATAATAATAATAATAAAAAGCTTCTCATATGAACTAGACAAAAATTTGGTGAAAAATGAACTGAAGGAATATCAAAACAAAGAAAAACAATTAGATTCTCTGTGTGTTAACTTGGCTGCAGCATTGGACTTCCTAACGAAGAATTGATTCCTACAAGCAAACAAAGATAGCAAGCACCTTACAAAGTGATTCTTTACCTTGGAAAGGTATGGATACAGAGTTATGGAAATCTATGACGTCAATATGTGATGCAGACTTTGAATTAAAGCGTTTTAAAACCTTTTCAAAGAAATATCTGGGACATCCATTAACTTAAGCACATATAGCATAGACTTAAGTTTGGAGATTTCATTCATGTATTCGGCTGCATGTAATAGTCGGCAGAGTAGTGAGAGCGCTGGAACGGCAATCGAAAGGGCGCCGGTTCGACACCGCTCATAAGCATACGGCTGTATCTTTGGAAGGACACTTAAAGGCATGCCTGAAGATGGACACGAAGATAGGCTTCCTTGCCTTCAATTTTAAATCTTCAACCACCAGGTGTAAGCCTGGATACGACAAACAAAAATTCATGCAG
This sequence comes from Aplidium turbinatum, assembly GCF_918807975.1. NCBI lineage: Eukaryota > Metazoa > Chordata > Ascidiacea > Aplousobranchia > Polyclinidae > Aplidium > Aplidium turbinatum. The sequence goes on along the minus strand of NC_137475.1, from coordinate 24,871,316 downwards.
TGTTTTGTGTTTGAGCAAATAGAACGTGCACGGTTAAGAAAAAGCCTAAAATCAACGAAATTTCTATTTAAAGGACACACTGCGTTGAAATTCAATAATAATCCGGTGCTACTTGGCTTTCGCCAAACCCATCTATCGAAAGAACTCATTAATTTGTAGTTCAACGTCTAGAAAGGGAATGGTTTCCCTAACTTGATCCACAGTAAATTTCTTATTCTTATGTTGAGAATTTAAGACATTAAGAAAAGTTGAACACGAATCATCATCATCAAAAATATCATCCATATACCTGAAGTAGGCTAAAGGTTCGGATGAAAATCTTTTAACTCTTCAAGAGTTTTAGTTTCAATATGTGCGAGAAAAAAACTAGCAATGGTAGGACCTAGTGGAGACCCCATCGATTTGTTTGTATGAATTATTTTGATGTAAAAACATAGGCTACCTTATGTAGGCTACCGGTAGCCAAAGTGAAGAGGTTCATAAATATTTCTTTTTTGATGCGAGAATGATTTGGTTGAGAGTCCGAAAAAATACAATTGGCAATGATATTTGTAAACAATTAAGGAAGACACACCAAAAATCACTATCATTTGTTTTTTTGGCAAGGGAAATTATTTACATTTTCTAAGAATTTGTTGGTAGAGTTGAGCATATGCTTGTTGGGAATATAAGGTTTAATTACAGAGTCAAAGAATTTTGCTAAGCGGTAAACTATTTAGGTGTAAGCTACCAATCATTGACACTACTGGTCTAACAGGGTTTTCATCTTTATGGACTTTAACAAGACCATACAGTTTTTCTGGGTTATTTCCAGATGGATTAAATTTCATACAAATATCTTTATCAAATTCGTAGGCTACATAATATGCAAGACTTTTCTTTCTTGATAATGGGATGTGTCTTGACGGTGTCGTCGATATTAAGGAACTTAGAGTGATCATCAACAATAGGTTAGTTGGTTTTGAAACTTTATCCTCGGACTGACAAAGCCTTGATAGGTTGTTCATGGTAGTTTCGCATACCTATGGAGGCTCTTGACGCAGGGCCGATATTGGCAGAGTGAAGTTTTCCGTTTGTTGCCGGGGAATTATTCCATCCACTAGGTGTAGCTGAATAGAGAGCAGTCTTGAAATGCACTGCTCAAGCCGTCACCTTCGAGATACGTAACAGAGATTCTTGTTTTATCTCGAAGGTGACGCTCAAGCGCACACCCCGAGAGTCGAACCAGCGCCGCGTGATTGAGCCGGGCGCGTAACCACTGAGCTGACGGAGCGGAATAGAGTCGAGTTTGAATTCTTCTGTATAGCCTATTCAGAATCGCGGTTTCCTCTCCTTTGGTATCAGGATTTTTGGGGAGACTTAGTAGCCCAAGGTTCTATGTATAATCTGGTTTCTGTCAGATGAGCACTCACGTTTGGCATCCCACATGAAATGCGTAACAATATATTTCATGTCATCTTTGGTGTCGTCATTTTGACAAATATCTGTGTTTCTCGGCAGTCGAGTGTAGCAAAAATTGACAGTGATAGACACGTATTTCGTTCATGAGGCCGGGCTCATCAGTATCGCACCACTAACTCATGCTCACTGTTCTAGAGTGAGTAGGGTCAGATAGTGTTGACGCCAGAAAGATCGCTTCTTCTCAACAGTAAACAAAAATTGTTGGTTCGGTTAACTGAAGAAACGAGCTGTTCAATATCGGCCTTCACATCGTCATAATGTAGGCTACCTTTTTTTTGTAGAATGTGGTGGTTTAAACCCTGTCGCAGAATCATTTTAGATTAATTAATTATACATTTAGGACTTCATTGTCTTTGCTTTCAGTGTATATTTTTGTATAATCATTAATCAATCTAAGTAAAAATATATTGAGTACAGCAGACATAGAAAGTTGAATTGCAACTGCGACTATTTTTTGCAAGCAAATTATAATGTCGGCGTTAAGAGGTTAATAACTTATGAATCCCATCCAGGGCCACCCGATGTGAGCACCATATCGGTGGGCTCCTTGGAAGGAAGTAAATACGGTCTTGCATGATTTAAGCTATTGATTTATCGAGCTTTTATAGTAATTTTTTTAAACAGTCAAAAAACATTAGACAGACTAAGCTTACAATGCGTGGGCCTACCCGGCGGGGGGGGGGGGGGGAAGGCGGTTAACGCGGCCCTGATCTCATCTAAAGATAAAACAGGATAATGGGCACATTAGTAAAAATTCTTAGCTTCGTTAAACGCTAAGATTTTTCATTCTATATTTCAAAATAAGCCAACGCTGATTAGTTAATTAGCCAGACATTAAACGAAAGTTAACAGTAATATGTGAATTTTAAGTCCCTTCAGTATGTGGCACCTCAACATGTCGTCATAATGAAACAATAACGCCATTCTTGAATTCAGCTTTGAAAATCTATTCAGAATATGCCCCAAGCTTATTTTCCTAAAGTCGCCCAAAAACGGGACACCCTAATCCTATAGGCCTACCAAGTAGGCTATAATGGCTCAGCCCTGGGTGTCAGGCTACGGCTCCTTGCACAACGTTCTCCGCGCTGCATAGCGCCTTGCACTTGATTATTGGTGATCAATTCAAAGCAAATTACAACGTCACTGTGGCATAACAAAAGTAAGAAAATTGAATGAAATGCATGTTACGATTCTCTGAGCAAACATCGGTCTATCATCGAATCTTAAAATAAATCTTGCCAGCTTCAACTTAATATGTAGCCCAATTTAAAACAAGCCTATGACCAATAATCGTCTTTTGTCCTCTGCGGAAGCTTTTTTCTGGTAGTTTCGAAAACTTGCAGAGGCCTAAATTAAATTATCTACTGTATGATGTGCGTTGCTGAAGCGTAACCTATGCTTCGAGTGTTAGTTGAGCTTTCTGCGATTTTTTTCGTTCACAAAGTTATCGGTCGTTTTTTTCGATTTCACGATTTTTGAGTAAAACACAACCAGGTGATGTGTACTTTTAAAATAATTTGAATTAACGTATCCAGAATACTATTGCAAAGTCTTTTCTGACCAATCAAGTATAAAGCTAATGTCCTTCTATCAGTACCAAATGCTGTTAGTAGTCAGCTTGAAAATATGAGATGTGGCAAACATCGGCCTGCTCTCACCCCTACTTTTGTTCAGATGCAATCAGTTCGCTCTGTTCAGTAGAATGCAATTGCTGTTGCTTTCTCAAAATGCAAGATTGAAGCCTGCAGCGGCCACACTCAGACTATATCACACTGAAAAGTGAACCACAAGTGCATTCTTAGCAACTGAATCCCCATTCTGATAACGGTAGAAAAGCAACATTTGGTAGCCTACCAATCTACCAAAATAACTCTTGTGGGCTGATGTTTGCATGAGATGTTTTGGTAAAAAGTAACCACCTCTGTAACAGCATAAAGTTACAATAACCTCCAGGGGTCACATACATGAAACTTTAAATCGAATAAAAAAAATGGCATTCTCTGGAACAAGAACCAGGTTACTGGGCAACTATCGCTGTTCAAATAAGCCGTCACAATGTCGAGCAAGCTCAGTTGCATGATGCGGATATCGTCGTCTAGTAGAACTAAGCCATGGGAATAATCAGGACTTCAGCCGAAAGTGCAGTATCATGTCATTTCCGCTTTTCCAAATTAGGTACTTCACAGTTCGAAGGTTCCACTCGGGGTCCAGCACCTGAAACACACTGGTTAGAAATAGCTCATACCATCACTGTACTCATATTTGATCATGTAAGCATTTTACCATACCACCCAATACAGGAGACCTCGGGTTGCGTTTGACAAATTTAAAATGAAGTTGACAGAATCTCAGAGTAAGCGAATCTGCTTATAACCCTAGCTTAGATACTACTTTAAAAATGTCATCATGTGACTAAATTCTTGAAATCATTTCTTGGTGCGAAACAGTTTTGGTTAATCCAAGAATCGATTGATACACAATACACATCCTACGAACACTAACAAAGGCGTAAAAGAATAGGGACCAGAGTCACCTCTATTACAAATGTGTGCCACCGTTATAGAAGCAATGGAGTGTATAACCATTGCAAATGCAGGGGGCGAGCAATGTTAACAGTGTAGACCCATTCGCAGTTGCTCGGCTTACCTGCTCTCTGCAAAGTATCTCTATTTTATCTTCCCATTGTTCCTTGGCAATGTTGGAATTTTCAATCATCGACCGACTCTCTTCCGACCTGCCAAGTCATTATAATCAAACTGATCAAAGTTGACACTCTGTGAGGCCTTGGCCAAAAGGATGAGTCAGGCGACACACTTCACATAGGAAGAGGATTGCGATACACAATATTATTGGATGCTTACGACAAATACCATAACAATGTCCATAGTGCTGCCAGGCATTTCACCAGTTCATATGCACAGAGAAATGCAGGTGTCTTTATTAGCCAATAAAGCCAGTGCTGATCTGAGGCACATTACGATCGCGTACCCACGTCCCACCTTCGATGTCCCTGCTAAACAGCGTTAACCATCACGACGCCATTTTGTAAGACATACTATAAAAATCCCAGTTTGCTTATTTGGACATTGTGGATGCCGGAGTGGTAATTGAGCAGTGCAGCAACTTTATAGCTCGCCCCGCTCTGTTATTTGGTATGTCTTCCGCCACCTCCCTCCCATTTGGTTTTGAATTTCAGAAACGGGTCGCGCGAAACCGTCTTTGTACGGGAATAGACCATTTGATTGTTTGACAAGCTGGGGCATGAGGCCTTCTGATGCTGTGTCAGTGTGGTATGACGGAGTAGGTTGCTAATCATATCATCTCTGGCCACCCATCTATTCCCTTCCCAACGGAATAACTGGCTTCTGCACCCTTGATGATTTAACAGAAAAGATCTCCGAATCTTATCATTCTACCGATCACAAACTAGATCATATACGCATTAAAATAACTCAGCACTATTTAGCTAAGACTAGTACATAACACAAAATTGGGACACTGAGCTTTAAACACTGTTTGGTCAATGCTAAGGACCAAATGTTGAAAATAAATTTGTACTTCCGCGACAGAATTGTTTCATTCTTTTTTCAGCTCTCAGCATCATTGTGAAAGATCGAATTGAATACGTGAATTCAAAAAGGGCCCAATTCCAATTGTTGTGTTTTTAAGATTGCTTTTCAGTCTAAACATGAAAAATACCCAACAATGTTTCTATTGATTTCAAGAAGGACCCAACTCCAGCAATTGGGCCTTTGTTGTACTCAGTAAGTTAAACAAGTCAGGCATATAGCTCAGTTGACAGCACAAGGAACCACACCAAAAGACTAAAGATGCAAACAGGTATCAGAAGATGATGGCATCAAGCTGAAAATTGCTCATACTACATACAGTAATACTTTTCCACACCGGGTGTCTCATTATGGTGGTCAGGGGAACAAAAGGCGATATCTTGAATGTGATATCAATGTCCTCAGAATGTGTGCCTTTTCTTGAGAAGCATTATCCAGCACGAATTAGGTCTAAAATTATCCCCAGGACCCCTTCAACGCTACTGACATGGCCGGAGACAGAAGCGGGAAGGGGTGTAAATTAGGGTTGCCATACCGTCCGGAAAATTCCGGACATGTCCGGAATTTAGTGTTAAATTTTGCGTCCGGGAGGAATTTAAAAAAATGCTCAAATGTCCGGAATTTTATGATGGGCGTTTTGGGGGAATTAGAAAATTTTTTTCTAGAAAATTCGCTCAGCCAGCTCATTTTACTGCATCTGCAATCGTACTGTGCAACACTTCCATTTTTTTTACTACGAGGTTGTACGGAATTATGATGTAACAGAGCGTTTTCCTTATCAATGATGTTTACCACTTAGAACTTTTTGGAGCTTTGGAACTTTCTTGAACCTATTGACCTTGGCCGTTGTGCTGAATCAGAATTGGTTAGATATAGATCACATGCTGCGAAAATTACAATACTAAAACATTCCAACAGTCTATATAAGCAGGCGATTTCGCACATATAATCAGAGATTTACTTGAAATGTCATAGATAGTGAATTTTTGATATAGAATCCTTGACTAATTCTAATGGCTAATAGTAATGGCTAATAGTTCGGCAGCGCATAATATGGTCTCATGAAAATAGTCATGCACTGTCCGGAATTTTGCTTTTTCAAATATGGTAACCCTAGTGTAAATGAGCTGGTGAGCTGCCTTCACGATTCCATTTTGAACTACCTGGATGCTAATGCACCGAACTTACACGTATTTACCGATAGGTGTCGTGGCCAAAACCACAATAAAAAAATGGTGCAATATCTGCATTCTTTGGCATTGCATGGCAGATTGGATTCCACAACTCACCATCTGCCCACATGCGAGCATTGTTATCTGCCATGTGACAAAGAGTTTGGCATTACAAAGAGAATGCAAAGAAAGCGCCACCATGTCCAAGTTTACACCTGCTGGAGCGACATGATCAGTGAGCACTTTCAGTTGACCACCATGAAAGGTGGTGACATAAAAAAAATTAAAAACATTCTTAAAAAAAGTTACAAGACTAAAGCTAAGGACCAGACAATCACCCAGTTTAAAATCCTCAGATACAGCCAACAGGCTACAGACATAAATGCCATGTTGAAGCAAAGTTTTCGGCTTTTAAAGCCACCGTACACTCGGGTTGAGTACTCTACCGATCTCCTCTAGACAGGCCCTTGCTTTATAATTCCTCAGAAAGTAAAAGACGTTCAAACACTGGCACGATATCTTGAAGCATGATAGCATTAGCATATGACAGCCTTGATTCCTTGAATGCACACACGCCCCATGGTGGAGCTGAAGACAACTTTGACTATGAGGAGTAAACACTTGATATTGAAACGCTTGGAAATTGCTGCATTATTATTTTGTGTTGTTCTGTGTATTTTAATCAATCTTTTTGTGCTCTGTGCCTATTTTCTCATTAATAAAATCAGTTGCAAAGACTTCGCAGCACATGTATTCCCGTTGAGTTGTAAAGGGCCCAATTTTGGGGGATTAACTTCCCCATAGTTTCTCCGCAGAATCATCAGAAGAATCATTGGGCTCTTCTTGAATTCACGTATTCAATTCATTTATCATTTTTGCGTTATCAAACAGCTCCTTGACCAAGCGCAAGAAAATGGAATAAGTACTGTAGTGTGAGCAAAACGGGTTTATTTTCCAAACGACGTCGTTTTAATGTAAAATTTCATAATTAAGGTATACTCGAATTAAATGTCAACAGATTTATTGAGCGAAATTTTGGGCTTTTTCGTAAAACAAAGTCTGCATATCAATAAAGTAAACACCATGGGGAATAGAAGCAAAATAGGTCTATAGTCTTCCTCTCATTCCAGCTGCTTATTGATTGTGTTACACCATTGAATTGTAGGTTGCCACAATAGATGCAAATTAAACATATTGTTGTCGCTATTATGCATGCAACTTAGAATAGGGCAATTACTTTTCATTCGTTGGATCGGTGTTCGTGGTTTGCGACACGTCATCGGCGAATGAAGTCATCTTTTCGAACGCGTAATCCATCACCTTGGCAATGGTAAGAAGGTCGTTGGCTAGCAAACGATGGTTCGTACTAGAAATAGAATCTAATGTTATTTTCATTCAATGGATGGTAACGCACAAAAAAACTACATCATCAATTGCATTAGTTCATCTCTCCGTTAAGCCTTTCAACAAGACAGACATACAGCAGAGTGCGTCGAGATTTAAAGTCAGCTAGCAACAACTGAAGTTTGAAACGGACTTTTCCTGATCTTGAAAATCATTATCACAGTAGCGTAATTTTTCGATGATATATCAAAACCACCGATTTTTTATGGATGTCAAATGACAGAGAAGTTTGAAAGACCATGATCGCCAACATCTGTATCAGATCAGGCTTATACCGTAATCTTCATAATTATGATATGACGCAGGAGTCAACCCATAAGTAATGATATGCAAGATGGGTCGTAACAGCTGATGCAAAGCACTTAATTTCTTCACAGTAAAGTTCTTCACAGTTAATTAATTTCTTGTTAATGTCATTTTTTCAATATGTGTTTTGGCTTATCTTCAACGTATAAATGGTAAACAGTTTTGGAAAGTATTTTAATTCAGAAAATTGTTGATTATGTGCTAAAACAGGAAAATGTAGCTTCATGCGTGTTCGCTATTTAAAGCAATGGCGTTACAACCCTTCTTATCGGTGCATCGTTGAATACATTGTTTACATTGCTGCACGATTAAACTGAGAATGAAATACAATTGATAAATCATTTATCTTCTATAAATTGCTTTTTCAGCAATATATTCAGTCGCCATTTCCGCCTGATGCAGATTGCGTGTCAACACGAGTCATCTGCGTCCATGAGTCACGGTTTTGAACAAGCTCGCCCAGTGTCGCCAAATTGAGTTCAGTCCATGCCTGGATGTTGCCATCGTCTTGGTGGTCTGCCTCGTTTTCTTTTTCCGTTGAGCTTACCTTCCATGCAGATTTAACTGACTCCGTATTTTCATCTTTCAGCATGGCCGAACAGTTTTAGAACTTTTTGTTTTATTGTTGCTGCCATTGGTTGTAGCTTCGTTAGTCAATACATCTTATACTTTTATGTGGTCAAGTAGCCTTTTGTTAGTTATGTTTCTCATTATGTGACTTTGGAAAGTGGTGGGTTTTTTCATTGTTTTGGACGTCCAATTTCAACAATGCTTTAACCAAAATCTTTGCATCAAAACTTTACACAAATCTCAAAACCGACAAAACTAAAGTAAAACAAACTTTAAAGCCAGAATAAAAATGCCCTTAGTTGTACAGTATACGACATAAAGTGGGTCACATCAATGGCGACCTCTAGTGACAGGCTATGACATCGTGCAACATTTTAAGTGACTGGAGGTCAGCAATCGTCAATTAATATGATTACTTGATGCATTGGTGCCTTTATAAGTTGCTAGTTTTAGCAGTGATTGATCAATCAATATAGTTATTAGTTAGTCTATATTTTGTCTAAGTTTAAGCTACTGTGGTACAATTTTCAAATATACAGTACTTACAAGGATTAGCCTAGTTATGACAGTTCTGCAATCTGAAAAGCATCCAGAAACACTACTACTCAACTATACAATTTTGCGTCCAAACAATGTGCTGCACAGTCTGTCCGCAATACAACACAACATACAATTAAGTTAACCTCATTTACAACAAAGTTCATACTTTTTGGGCGTCTTCATTCCCCCGGAAGGGTGGGGCTGTACATAAAACGGCAACTTGATAAAGGATGACGATATTCTGTTCTACAATAAAACATATTTCATCAGAAAAAGTTCTAATTTGTAACTTAAGAATATAACTGATACAGTTAGTAACGTTTATTTTGCGTCATGGTCATTGCCTAGTGCATTGCACCGGTCACGTGCACTTGATTACGTCGTGCCGCCCTGTGGCTGTGAGTAGTTGGTAATTACGGCAGCAGGACTTCTTGGCAGCTACACAATGATTTCTCCTTAGTTCTATTCTAGCTCTACTCGCGTTGAGACCTCTTTTCAATTCCTTTACGTTTACCTACAAGCGTAACAGTGGTGTCAGAAGTAAAATAGAATCTACGTTGCAGTTTTCTGAAGTGAGAAGATTATTACATTGTCGCAGTGGTTTCTGCACAAATTAGTCATGGAAGAAACAGTCAAAGCAATGCTAGCCACAATGGAGAAACAACAGGAACAGTTTTTATCAACGTTAAATGACATTAGTCGAATGCAAACCAACGAATCAGCGCCAAAGTTTGAAAGTTTCAACCAGGATAAGGAAAAATGGAAACAGTATATGCAAAGGTTCTTGCATCACATGGACATTTACAATGTTGCAACTGATGACAAGAAAAAGGCATGTTTGTTATCCTGGGTTGGACCCGAGACGTATAGCTTGATTGAGAATCTTTTTGGTGACAAAAACGTACGTGATAAATCGTTCAACCAAATTTCAGATAAGTTAGCATCGCATTTTAAAGAAACCATCCATGTTCAAGCAGCGCGCCATAGTTTTTACAACTGTAAATTACAAGTGGGTCAGTCTTATAAAGATTGGACAGCAACTTTACGAGGGCTTGCTCAAAATTGTGAGTTTATATGCAAAAGTGAGCAGTGCAATCATCTCAGCTATGTGGACGAGCAGATTAGAGATGTTATTGTATTAAACACCCCACACCCTGAAGTCAGGCGTCAATGTTTAACGAATTTAAATTTTTCACTTAATGATGTTCTCAACAAAGCTGAAGTTTATATCAGAACTGTGCAAACTGATAACATCCTAAGAGGGGAAGGAACATCAGATTAAGTTGTCGTTAATAAGATGTCCGCAACCTACATTAAGAAGAGAAAGACGCCTTCAGTTGGTTCCACGAATCAAGGTCGCAAAGCGTGGAAGTCATGTCAGGATGGTTTTTCTAAACATTCTAAGGGTGAATGTCCGTTCAAAAGTTACGTGTGTTACAAGTGCGGAAAAAAAGGGCACATCAAATCTGTGTGCCAGGCAAAGGGGTTACAACGCCAGCAGAAAGACCGAGTAGAAGCTATAGGCCATGTAAGCAGTTGCAACCAAATTCGAAAGACACCTCCATGGAAGGAAAAGCGGAACTCAAAAGCTTACCAACGCATCGGAAAGCAAATTTGGATCCGTGCCGAAGTTAACGGCAAACCGTTCACGTGCCAGTGGGACACTGGCTCAACATGTTCCATGGTTGGATTAGATGGATACCACGAGTTAGGTTCTCCCACGTGCTATCCATCAGAAACCTCACTACATGCTTATGGTGGTAGGCCTTTGCATGTTAAAGGTCAACGCTTCGTAAATGTTAAAATAGGTTGTCAACTAAGGTCAAGGATGAAGTTAATCGTACTAAATGAAAACAAAGGCACAAACCTAATGGGTCTAGACTGGAGTGACAGTTTTGGCTTGACCAGTCAGGGTATTTCGGTGTTAGATCAAGTTTCAGACAAGAAAAAACATCTCGTATCTTCACAAGTTCAGCAGACAGAAGAATCCTTACTAAAGCAGAGGGAAAGGCAAGTTTCAGCTTTAACCTACAAATTTTCCAGAGTTTTTTCGTCTGATCTTGGGAAATGTGTTACGACAAAAGTTTCTATACACTTAAAACCGGAAGCAAAGCCCGTTTTTTCTAAACCAAGACCAATTCCATTTTCCAAAAAGCAAGCTATCAAAGAAGAATTGGACAGACTTGTGGAGCGCAACGTTTTGCAGCCAATAAATTATAGCGACTGGGCAGCTCCGATCGTAGCGGTGTCGAAAGCAAATGGAAGTATACGAATTTGCGGCGATTTCAAGGGACTGAACCAGCAAATACAAGTGGATCAACATCCGTTGCCGACGTTGGACACGTTGCTGGAATCGCTGGGAAAAGGTCAGTACTTTTCTAAAATTGACTTGTCGGATGCTTACTTGCAATTAGAGCTTGATGACGAAGCAAAAAAACTTTGTGTCATAAATACATCTTTTGGTCTTTTCCAATACAATCGTATGTGTTTCGGTGTGGCGTCAAGCCCAGCTCAATTTCAACGTTGCATGGATAAAATGATTTCGGGAATCCCTGGTGTAGCAGCATATCTAGATGATATCTTAGTTACGGGACCGACAGAAAAAGATTATTGGAATAACTTAAATAAGCTTATGGATCGTTTAAGCGAGTATGGGTTTTGGGTCAAAGTAAAGAAGGCTACCCTGCCTCCCTTGGAGAGCATGAAGATTCTGCAAGGGGGGGGGGCGAAGGTGATAAGCTGTTGCAATAGTATACTACTACATTGTACACGTTGTAAACAGTAATGTTGGTAACACCTTACCTTGTGTCACGATTACTGACAGGTGAAGTGATCTAGTTTTGTTCCCAGAATTTATTCATACGGTTGTAATTTAGTCCATTGTTCTGTGAGGTTTTTTTTGTAGAAGTGGAGTTTCTGCACTTGCAAGTGAAATCAAGAGACAAGCTCGAAACAAAGTTACAGCCTGACAATTGACATGCAATGTGCATTGTCTTCAAATAATCCAAGAATAAATCTGCTGGCTTCGAAAAGGCAGCTATATCTTCTCATTAACAAAGAGGAAAGTAAATTGTGCTCCACTCAATCTTTCGATTTATGTATAATCAAAAATAGAAAATAAACTTTGTTTACTTTGAAATGTAAAACTCGTTAAATTTGTGTAGTTTGACTTTAATTTATAACTCAAACGAGAAAAAGAGGGCACAAAGTTTTACAAGTGACGTCAAGGAAGGCGCAGACCAAAAAGTTCAAGAACCCCTGTTCTAGTGACTGCAAACTAGGCTCCCACAAGATATTAAGAATGGTAACCACCTTCATTTCACACGTTTTGTCAGTCAGAGTGACTGACTTTATCAAAGATGCCGAAACAAGAAAAAACTACCTGTTCAGTAACAAAATGGCACAACACAGAAACATATTGACGAAATGAAAAAAATTGCAAGATACAAAGTTTAAAAATGCACAAAATTGTCGCTCAATTAGTTGACAACGTCGCCCAAATGATGGTCTTCTTCTTACATCGATTCAACGTTTGATCACGTTAAGTCATTGAAGAGGTAGACAAATTTACCGACAGCTGGGTAGCACTGTTTTGAGGCCTCAAAACTGTTGTCAATAGACTTTTCCCGCAGCTCTGTGCAATGAAGCGTGACGTGGAAAACAATCACGCTGGCTGCTTTATTAGCAAGCACTAAACTGCTTGTGAATACTTAACTTCTATAGCAGTTACCAGAATTTTTGTAAAACGTGGAATCAACATTAAAAAAACAAGGAACTGACTGTTGTAATTTATTCAAGTTACTTCTATAAGAAAGACAGGCCAAATGTTACAATGATAAGTCACTTATTAATGGGCTCTCGTAACTGCGAATAAGCTATGGCGCTTGAAAGAACTGCTGGTAGTGTTGGTGTGAAAGCAAAATGCTGTTAGTCTACAATCCTGATAGAGTTAAAATTCCTTCCTGCACTATTGTGTATTTATAATAATAAGAATGACTGTCTTATTTGCTATAATAAGTACCATAGGCTTAGTAAGTAGCCTAGGTTGGTTTTTGTTTGTAGTCTTTTTTTGCTTCTTTACTTGGGAAAACAGTGTATCACTCATGCCCTAGTTGCACTGAATAATAAATCAACTGGAGTAGGCTAATAAGCCTTGTTAAAGGGATATAACTTTAAGAATGCCATTCACCAAGCTCGTTTATTTAGGCTATAGCGCTGTGCCGGTGGCAGTATTCCCTGCAGTACAGTAAATCCAATTTTCTTATTTCTGAAAATAGACAACTTAATTGTAATACTCACTACTCAGTCAAAAAAGTATTTTTAGTAGAAAATGTATGACTAAAATGAGCGAGGGTGCGATTAAAACAACAACTAAAACGTTAAAAACCTGTTCACCAGTATGAACTTAGCTCGTGAAGTGCTTTGTTTTCTACGTCACGCTCCATTGGCTGACTGCGGGAAAGGTCTATTAATTGGGTGGCAACTTTGTGCGCTTTTAAACTGTGTATCTTGCAAATCTCTTTATTACGTCAATATGTTTCTGTGCTGTGCCATTTTGCTGCTGAAAAGGTAGTTTTTACTTGTTTCAGCATCTTTGATCAAGTGAAAAAGCGATGAGATGGAGTAGCGGAAAAGACACTCACTTTCTAATCATACAATCTTGATTCGACTCTCGGGCCAGCTGGTTGTTGAAAACCACCGCTCACCTCTATCCAATAAATTGTGTAATAAATAGGGTGGGCGAAGTTGCTGAAAACGCGGCCGAGATAAAGGAACTGGCCACTCTGCTCTCGTTAGTGCCGATGGCTTAGTATTGAGAACCTTATTTTTTCATCTCCCGATGCTTGGATCAAGTATGGAACTCACAACCACCATCACACACATTGAGAGGTAAACAGATGTCGCTTATCGTGCCTTGGTTTGTAAAACAACAAACTTGCCACCTATTAACTGCACGTGAAATAAGGTAACAGAATTATACCACCAACACGAGACAACACTAACTTCATGAACTGCATGAGCGATCCACTGGGGAACGAACTCGTCCAGGAATATTCCCTCCGTTTCCCGGGCAGCCTCCCGACACAGCAACCTGTGACAAAATACTTTCAATTTCTACATTAATTGGACTCGCCAACCTGGAAAGATTACGTCGATCATGTCATCAAATTCGGAAGGTTAGTCATTCTAACCACATCGTTATAATATGTTATCATTTCAACGAAAACTCACCGATATAAAGTTTTTCCTCCCACCTCACTGAATATGACTGGAGTGTGAGAAGGGGCGTTAAAGTAGTCATTAGTCAATGATTTGAGGACGACAGGTGCAGAAAGATTTGATGAATCACCACCAGCTTTTGGATCAGTTGATGATGATGATACAGATTCTATAAGCAAACCGATTTGATAAAAATGCAATCCTAGTACCAAAGTACGCACTTTACAATATTGACACTTGAAAAGTTTGAAATACAGTGTCCCTTTACATCAACTCTTCCGATCACAAGCAAGTGTCAATTACGCACTGTGACACAAAAACTGCACTAAACACAATTGTTGCTATAAAATCAGCACTCATGTGGATTGACCATACTTGTTTCTCTTGGTGTTTATCTCGCTTAGGTGGGGAGGTCCGCAAGTTTAGATTTGCTGCACCATTTGTCATGGTCATGTGATTGATTTGTGTATACGTGATCCGATTATCGTCAGATCTTGGATTGATTTGGTGATTGATGGTTTTATCATAACGCCAATGACTTCATTTACTTAGGTTAATTCTTCGTGAGGTGATCTTTTAGTTCATGACGTCACCAATGCAACGTGATCATTGAACCGAGATATGACATGTTCCGTGCGGGGAAAGTTGTTGTTGCCATTGATTTGGATTGAATCACATTTACCGTGGTCAGTTGTTGGATCTTTTGTTATATTGACCCAAAAATCGAATTGTTTTTCGGTGGTCATTGTATGTCCGCACTTGTTGCTTCAGGCCAATGTTGTTGTCAGGAATAAATCGTCAGCTCTTCGTTACAATGACAATACTAATACTTTATTTTTTATCAAATGGTTGTAAAATAGCGCCAATGTCTCCACAATTGGCGATTTTCAGCATATCCATTCAGTACTTCTAGGAATCTAGGTTGTGTTCAGTGAGAGACTAAACTCTTTGCATAAAACTGTGTGCCACTCCTCCTTAATTTAGTTTGCGGTTTTCGATGATGATACAGTAGAACACAATAAAAAAGTTTTATAATAACGTAAGTCTATAAGATATCGCATTGACCATGATTGGTGAAAATGTTTAGCAATGGAATTTTTTAATATTCATATGCGTTTAGAAAACAAAATAATTCACATTTTTGTAGTTACAAATTCTACATATCTTTGCAAAAATTATTTTGTGATGTGGTGCTGCTGCGTCGCTGTGTCTGATTGACTACAGTGCGCCTAAAGTCTGCAATGAAAAGCACAACAGAACCTGCTAAGAGCACAACATAACCTGCTATTAACTACGCCACCAACCTTGGTCTTCGCTGGGACATGCGGGAACAGTTTTGGTATGTGGCCAATACTTTAGCAATGCATTGAGCAATAAGCCTCCGTAGTTAACTGCAACATAGAACTGGTTTAGATTGAACAGATTCAATGTCGTCAAATATTTCACATATTTAAGCACGAGGGTCAGTCAAAAAGTTATGAGCCCATGTTTTTTCCAGCTTAATTTATTGTCAGAAAAACACAGTGTACACAAACACATGAAAATAAAGCTTAAAAAGGTGAGAATTTCAATGCTACTTTTCAATGTAATCTCCTTAATCTTATTTTTCAGCACGAACTGTCCGTCGATGGCATGTATACATACAAGCCTGATAAACTTTAATACACAGTGCTGTCAATCAGTTTCCTTATAGCTTTTGGTCAAGCAGGCTCTTGTTGGGCATTGAACCTGGGTACCAGCTACTTCAAACCTTTCGTTTTCCAGGATCAGAGCTACCTCGAAAAAACCAGGTGAAGCTCAACGGCCTTCGCACTGGGGTGGGATGTTTCAATAGAACCTTACAGAATCAATATCCTACGTAAGTACGTATGCCCACAAGACCTCCCCACTGAAAAACACATTATCACCACTACCCGGTTTATACATTTCAGGATGAAAATTCTAATCTCACAGCACTTTGTAGCAACACAATCCAGTGTCTGTAGGGAGTGGATAGAATAACATGACTGCTATTCTCTCCTCTGTGTGTCTGATGGCCCAATGTGCATCCAGCGAAGAAGTGATATGTCATATATAATGACTGATCGGAATCAGACAGGGTTCCATTAACAGACTAAATTATAATTTACTGCATGAAAATGTATTTCCTACACTCTCATCTTGAATGTTTTAATCCTTGCATGGAATGGATGCTGGGTGATGTATGGGTGAAAGCGAAGAACATGATGAAAGGTTTCATCAGAAGATTTCTTATGTGAAAAGAAAATATCAAGGGCGGTGGGTTTGCAACATGAAGAAGAGAAGGCACGTAAGGTTCGGAATACGAAAAGATTTCTCAGGTTATATGCCCAAGTTACACAAATACAATCACTTCTGAATATATTTAGAGAGTTTTTATCTTGGCATGATACATATATGGGTTATATTTCTATAATTTTTCTTTGTGTTTGCAAGCTTACACGTTTAATAGAAAACTATGCTGGCTAATACAGAAAATGTTTGAGTAAAACCAACAATCAGAAAAAATCATTCATCAAAACATTTTATCAAAAGTAAGAACATTTTAGAAGTTTTGTTTCTATTTTGGTGATTAGTTTGAAGCAGCAAGACACAACACTTGAAAATTTTTGTGTAACTAAACCTTTCGTGAAATTTTGCTACATGGCGTTACAAATTAGATTCATTGCTTTTAAACTGACCCTCGTATTTTAAGACAAGCACTTTGATTGTTTATTTGTTCAACCCATAGCATGTCGATAGAGGATGCACTAACAAACAGACTATCTAATTTTCTAAAATGATAAAAAGCAACTCACTCTTAGTGAGAAGATCAGTACGCTCCAGACCAACAACATCTTTGGCATTCACCCAGCTTGAGAAGCATTCTCTCTCCTCTAGATGAATCGTCAGCATCTGACGGAGAAAAAACAAAATGGACAGGAAAAACCTTTATCGTCAATTGCATTCAACCGTTAATAATGGTGAAAAATGAACATACAAACTTCAAGTTCAAGGTTGTTTAACTCTCTGCTGTCCCCTAGGTAGACCGAGAAAGTCTGCGAAAATCTAAAGTATGGAGAGGGGAAAGCAAAGCAGATCATTACATTGTAATGACGTTTCGCGATAAATCATAATAATTTCCAGGTATCTATCAGCCTAAGCGTTTATTGAACGCTGCTCATGATCTCTGGACATAAAATAACCATACCACAACAAAAAGAAAGAACAGCTTACCCCAAGTTTCAAGTCAACGCCAAACCAGTTGGGAACGTACAATATCTTTTCTCGGGTTTTTGCTTCCTCATCGAAGTCCACTTTTCCTAAATCTTCGACAGCTTTAGCCTGCATGACGAAACAATGTAACTTTTGAACAGACGTAATTGTCGTTGAGAAATTTTATTACAACTACAGCACAACAATGCTTTGTCGTGTCGTCGCTAGTACCAACAACTTCTTTGCACGTTTTATATTCTGAAACTGAAGAATCTATCCCAATTAATATCTACTATTATTAATTTGTATTTTTCCAAACGAAAGCCATTTGATTATTTTTACCTGCCGAGTCGACGTATAGTTAGATATAATAACCCGATTTCTGTCTTGTTCATCCTTTGTTAATGACACACAAGTAGAACAACCAAAAG
Organism: Aplidium turbinatum; assembly: GCF_918807975.1. Taxonomy (NCBI): domain Eukaryota; kingdom Metazoa; phylum Chordata; class Ascidiacea; order Aplousobranchia; family Polyclinidae; genus Aplidium; species Aplidium turbinatum. The sequence continues at coordinate 24,853,430 of NC_137475.1, read as the reverse complement.
TCAATATGATCGTTTTTGAATTTGTGATTGAGTAGAATTTCCAACCAAGTGTTTAAAGACGGCAAAAATTTAGAGTATTTTTTTGTTATCAAACAAATGTATTTGCACTGATGTCGGACACTTGCAAACTCTTTTAAAACAATGAAAAATAAAACATTTCACTTAATTTTTAAACGTTTTCTAAAATCTTCATGGCTGTATAATTTGAAATACAGGGTGAACAGAAAGTCCTTGGATTTATTTCATTTTACGATTAAACATATTGAATGTCACTTATATTATATGCCTTTTAATATGCTAAATATCTTGTTGAACTCTCTAAAATTTAGGTCTAATTGTAAGCATTAATTGTAATGTTTAAAATAAGCCAAAAAGAAGCCATGATTCAGTCCCATCGCGCAGGAAAAACAAACTCTGAGACCATTAAGTTCTTAAAAGTTGCCAAATCTACCGTTTACCAAGTTGTGAATAGAAACTTGGTAGGCCTACATCTGACAATCGTCCTAGGAGTGGAAGACCTCGCACTACTCGAGCAATGAAAGTGGTTAAGGCTGTCCGAGAAAGGGTGAGGAGAAACCCAAACAGGTCCATCGGTCAAATGGCTCAAGACACGAATGTGAGCAACACTTCAATGAGAACCATTGTGGAAAAAGATCTTCAGTTGTCTCCTTAGAAGAGGAGAAAACGGCAGTTCCTTAGACCTCTCCAAAAGCAAAAAACACTTGAAAGAGCACAGATTCTTCTCAGAGAACTGAAGGCAGGCATGGCAGTGCACGAGATCATTTTTTCAGACGAAAAACTCTTCACAATTGAAGCTCAGTTCAATAATCAGAATGATAGAATTTATGCAAAGTGTTCAGCAGATATTAAAGATTCTGTTTACCGCCGTTAAAAACCGTCTTCTGTCATGGTGTGGGCCACCATCTCCAAAACTTGGAAGTCTTCTCTGATTTTCGTGAAACAATTGAGGTTAAAAAACAATTCAGATTGCTACATCAACGATATTTTGGTTTCAGCTCTTGAAGAGATGCAGAAACACTAAAAAGATTAGCCCTTTACATTCTAACAAGATGGTGCACCACCCCACACCTCAAGAGAAAGAGTCAGGACTGGTGCTCTGGTCAACTTTCAAGATTCCAGAACAAGGAAATGTGACCTTCCTCATCGCCTGATTTGAATCACACAGATCTTTGTGTGTGGTTGTTGTTGGAGGCAAACGCCTAATTCCGTTGGCCGTCCAAGTGTTGATGCTCTTGAATGCTCTATCAATCCTGCGGAAATGGGCCAAAATACCCTAGCATGAGTTAAGTGTCTCGGTCAAAAACTTCCGACAAAGAATTTAGAGTGTTATCCACGTGAAGGGTGCCAAATTGAAAATAAATTTATTCCTAGCATTGTAAGCTCTCATTGTGATACTTTTTAATGAAATTTTATTTATTTTCTAGTAAATCGTTTAAGTTGGCCCAAGGACTTTCTGTTTACCTTGTAAACATCCCGCCGCACAATGCACATATATCCGGTATGGAGGTATATCTCCATGGCCAATGGCCATACCAGTGTACCTACTGCACTGAGGAGGCCGGAAGGCCGAAACGGTGTGCACTGTCTGCAGTTCTTTCCTGTATAAATATCTTTGTGTTTTAATCTAACGGTGATTTTTGTAAATCACTGTCATGATTTCTGTCTATCTCTTACCAGGAAAAAGACTTGGAAAGGTTCAATGACGTAATTTAATGGGTTAAACCGAAAAGCAGTCAATTAAATTCACGGATAGTTCTACTAGTGAAATGATATATATGAAAACGCTTGAAGGACTCCAACGAATGGTTCACCACTTCCAGCAATTAATCAAAGTAACAGTAAACAGCAATAGATTCCAACGCTTGCGGCTTTTGATCGAGTCTAACGTGATCCACTCACAGCTTCTCATACGATTCTAATTTCAATCAGAAATTATATTAGCATCAACTTTGCTTTACTCGTATTCAATACTTCAACTCTCGATCAACAATAATCTTTGCGTCTATTAACAGCTGCTACTACTACAACAATGATCTCTCATCACCAACTCATAATAATAATAATCAACTCATCATAATAAATCATTACGCAAATTACACCACTATTTATAGAAGGTTTTGCGGTATAGTAACTTCGAGAAGGTTACGTATTGTTACATCATGGGACTCATGGTTCTGTCAAGTTGCATTAAAATCGTAAACAAGCCGAAGCCTCTAGATTGTCACGTAGGGAAAATGATTCTAGAAAATACATTGCATAATAATGATTTCGCAATCAGAGATCCATTGGTAAACACATAGGCGTAGAGTTTTAGAAACTACCGGGAGTGCAGTTGTATCAGAATATCACACGCATAAACATCAAATACCGTATATACTCCACTAACTCCAGTATAAGTCGAGATTTTCGCAAGTGATTTTCACCTTAAAAAAACAGGTTCGACTTATACACGAGACAAGCTGTTGTCTACAGCTCGGCAGCTTTCAAAATTAACGCATTTTTGCTGCATCATTGCCGACGTAGATTACGGATTGTGAAATGGCGTCGGCCGAAGTAAAAGTTTTGAATACATTTATTTGCAGTGATTCAAACTTAATTTTCAAATTTAATGATTTCTTGTCAATTCTAAACTTTATACACCTGTTACACTTTATACACTTGTTAACCGATCAATTTTTTAGTTTTGCGGGTAGGATATAATCGTTCTTATTACGTAACATTCCATGATCGTTGAAGTCGATGTCAAACCTTAGCGGCCGCATAAAACAATGGTGTCAGGTTGGCTAGGTGATAATGGCGGTAAGAGACGTCGTTAAAGCAGGCAATATATGCGACCAAGATCATTAAACATCTTTTCTTTTATCGGTTTTCGATTTAATTTTCACACATTGCGAACTATCTTTGCTTCAAGAACATCGTGGGGAGTCATAATAGCACATTTGCTGGCCTAGTTTTGTTTGAGTTCAACCACTCAAGTCAGAAGTTACAGTTATTTCTTTGCACTAGTGCATAAGCTTATTCGCCCGAGATAAATAATTGCTGGCGCTGGCGGACATTAGCTTATTTTTTACATTGATTCAATGTCTGGCAGTGTTGAATGTTTATGTGTCAATGAGCGGATTTCGATTCTCGCGCCTCTGATCACAATACAATACGTTCTGTTAAATCATACTTGATCTCACAGCGGGAAGACTTCGTTGAAAATATCGAGTTTGGATTACTTATTATGCCGTGAATATTGTTACGTGACTATTCCAGCAGCGTAAGTTACTCTACGCTCTACTTTGAAATTTCCTCACCGTATGCCAATACCGATAAGAGCAGGGGTGCGCCGCACCCCTGCACCCCCTTACTCTACGCCAGTGGGTAAACATCCTTATGACATCATGACAGACGATATTTGGTGATTGAGAAAACAACATAAAGTTTGAGGTTAGCATCTTACAGAATGATGTAGAATTACGTTACATAACAACGATTCGTGATCAAAGGTTACTTCAGGTCATAACCGATAATAACACATCGCACCAAAATTTTACAATCAAAAGTTCAAAACAACACGCTCGTTGAAGACACAAAGCAGTCCATCGCGAGGCCTTGCACATTGATTGTGACAATCACTTTGAACCTTAACATTTGGTATTTTAACATTAAAAAAAAAGAGGTAAACTTATATAGCTGATCTGCAAAATGGAGGAAAAAAAAACAGAGGTTGGGATTGGCCTATTTAGGTTAAACCCAAAATTGAAATCGTATTTTTTGGTGAATGTCCTTTTTTCATATCATCCGTTCAGCATATAAAAAAGGGTTGGTTTTTCATCACTACCAACAATGTGTTCAGCTGTATGATAATTATGAAGAATGAAAATATAACAGAAATGATGTAACTACAAATCTCTCAATTCTCTTATCATAGCATTAATGTCCTCAAACGCTTTCTATAAAACGACATATTTTAAGCACTATGTAGCGGACGCTGCTGTTCAGCATACACGCTACAATGATATGTTGCACATGTCATCCAAGTGACTCCTTACGTCTTGTCTTTTTGTGTTTTGGCTTTAATATGGACAACCTTGTTTGATACAAAAAAAAAATAATAATAATAAACTTTCAATAGATTGAGTTTCGCCTTTAGTGGCATGATCGTTGCTTTCTTCACTATGTAGATATTCACGACCTGTTTTGACTCGCTGCTTGACTGCTGTCTCGAAGACCGTCATGGTCACTTCGCAGTTTCCCATTGTGATTAGCACTGATTACTTAAAGCATTTGCTTGATTGAACGATGCAGTGTGCATTTACCATTGTTAATTGATCGTCATTGACGAACTATTTGTCGTAGCGCATGACTAGGGAACTGTGTTTCGAAAGCTAGTGCAATTAGCTATTCCCATGTAGCAAATTCGCAGCATCAGGCTAAAACAGGTATGTATTATATCTGTGTAGCTGCTACACAGATATAATACATACAGGTATAAATAAATAAATGCTATGGTGCTGCTGGTATTAGGATGACAGTGCAAGACCACAGGGTGAACAACGTTAGCTGTCACCCTCATACAAATAAGAAAAAAAATAGAGACAATAACAAGGAGAGAGCAAAAAAACATAATATATATATACAAAGTTAAATTGAAAGGCACTCACTGTTAATACGTCCCAGAGAACAACTTTATCTGTAGTATCTAGCGTGAGAATATGCCGCTTGTCTGGCATCACCTTGTACTGGGAAATACTGCTGCCTCCTACAACCCACAGCATGTAGTAAGTTTTAAGTATGGTAGTAAGATGACAAATGCATGAACAAAACTGCAATGTTACTTTACAAAAGTGACATAAAAGTGTGTGGGTTAAGGTTAGTTAAAAAAACGTTTAGAGGCTACTGCACCTTTAGACCTGCTCAAACTTCAGGCATTTTCTTTTTTTTTGCCTCTTGCATTGATTCCCATGGTCTTAACCATGATAAATCCGAAAATAACAAAAAAAACAACCATAAAATAACAAAAATAACAACCATACTCTCAGATGATGGGATACCCTGACTCAAGTGCCCTAAGCATTTCATTTTGTCACAATCACCCATTTTCAACCTGTTAAGCTATGATCCTGGTAGTTGAACTCTATATTTCAACAGAAAACACTTTTATCTAATGCCTTTCTGATAGCTTACCTTTACCAGTGCAAAATCAATTTCTGGATGTTTAGCACAATTTTAAGAAGTGTACAGAGAAGCAAAGGACAACACTTAGCGCCACTAGTGGTGAAAATGCATTTTTCTTATTTTATGCAACCTTCATGTATATGCATAGACTTTGAAAATTTTATTTCTCAATGGTCTAGTCCAGTAGTTCTTAACCTTTTTCCTGACACGTCTCACTTTAGCAATGGTCACATGCTTTTTTTTTTAGCAATTTTGTTTTTGTTGATTTGTTTGATTTGTTTGATTTGCTGATTTTTTTGTTGAATCTGGATAAGTCTTGCCCTTTAATTCCTTCCATACTTCCAAAAATCATGCCAAACATATAGAAATTAATTTACACGCTATCAGAAAGGCATTAGATGTAAGTGTTTTCTGTTGAAATAAACAGTTCAACTGCCAGGATCATGGCTTAACAGGTTAAAATGGGTAATTGTGGCAAAAATGAAATGTTTAGAGCTCTTGGGGCAGGGTATCCTATCATCTGAAAGTGAGATAATTGTTATTTTCAGACTTCTTATGGTTGAAACCATGAAAATCAATATTAGAGGCAAAAAAATTGAAATTTTTTGAATTTAGAACAGATCTACTGCACCTTAATATATTACTTGAGAAATTTACTTTTTTATTTTACAAAAAAACTTAAAAAAATTTATGTGATAAAATAATTTTCTGCAAAATATTCTTCAATCTTCATAATGCAATTTTCTAAAACATGTGAAATAACAGAAACCTTTAATACTTGGGTTCAAGTTGTATCTACTGCTGAGGGGCGGTGTATTTTTATCACATATTAGGGGTTGGTATGTTTTGCAACTGATACTGATAGCCTACCGATTCAAGGAAACGAAAAATGGCGTACACACAAACTTTTGGGATCATTATTGTGCAGCACTGCCGATGTCAAATCCCACTGCAATTTAGGCAATGTCGCTTTCAGATCACATTGGAAACTATGGAGCAAGAGATCGAGAATCCCATTACAGTTGCGACTAAGATTGTACAACGCGTACTGCATCCCAATTATGATCTACAACTGTAATAGCTGGTCTGTTACCAAAGCAAGTCTTGAAAGATTGGATGCCTGTCATCGAAGACATTTACGTGTCATAACTGGTCATACTTGGCCAAACAGTCTTATCTCGAACAAAAATCTCTACAAAATATGCAACAGTGAACCATTGTCTTGCAACATCTCCACCATGAGATGGAACATGTTTGGACACATTCTGAGACTTCACCAGGACTCACCTCCTCAGAAAGCCCTTGAATTTGCAATAATTGGCAGCAAAAAGTACCAAGGCCGAACCGGACGTCACCGTACCAATTTATTACAACTGCTGAGATCTGACATCAGAAAAGCTGGCCTGGGATCCCTGCTCAGCACACCACATCTCCATCGATTGCAAAACATCGCAAAGGACAAAACAGAATGGAGATCCTATCAACCTTGTTGAAAGACTGATCGAAGCCAGCGGATGCCAAACGATTTGGCTACACTGGCGGCGGAGACAGTTACAATAATAATAATGTTTTGCAACAATTTTGAAACTGAACTTTAGCCCTGATTTTCGGATACCGGTACAACAGGACATTCTCAGATCTCTGGTATATATGCTTTTCAAAATTACCATCCAAATCACCTTTCTCTCTTACGGCAAAACTACTTTTCGGAAGGTCTATATTTATTATGCAATAGAATTACCTCACATTGTGTTTACGTCACTTTTTTATCACATAGTTAAATGGTCATCAATTGCGGAGTGGTATCTCTTCGACTACATAGCCCTTGATTTCTCATGATTATGAACAGTGAGAGAAATGCTCTAGAGAGAAATGCCTACAGCCCATCTTAGGGCTATGACCTACTGAGCTGATATGTTGATACACAGGATCCAAAATCAGTACTTTATAATATGCTGATTTAATGTTTTTCTATAAATCTCCTTTCTTCATTTGTAATCAATATTTCGTTGCAATCACAGATATGACAAAACTGTGAGTGCTGATCGCTGCTGACTAACGTTTGCAATTCAGGGTTGAGAAAAACCCAGGTTTTTTTGGGTTTTATTGGTTTTTTTTTTAAAAGATGCAAAAAAAGGTAGATTCGTGCTTATTTCACTTCAAAACTACTTTTTACGAATGAAGTGCCTTTCACTCACAGTACATGCTTGCATAACTCAATAAAATAATGCACTAAGGCTGTTGTTGCTTGAATGTTGCATCATCCATTAATTTCAAGATCAAGTTGGATGTTGCATCATTCACTGATTTCTATACCAAGTTGATGCTACCGTGGACTGGTAGAAATCACATTATTACATCATTTGCTTTAGATTTGAAGGCAAGGAGCATTTAAGCCATCATGTTTAAATATTTTTTATCATTTATATATATACAGTATATATTAAAACAATGAAAACTATTAATACTACAAAAAGTGCTCAATGCCAAGCAAAAAGGCAAAGCAGAGCGAATTAAATCAAATGTAGTTATTACTATCTGAAGCCTTTACAAATTGTTTCACCTAACGGATCATCAGAAGGTCTTATTCAAATAGAATCTATTTGAATTTTTATTTAATATTTTATTATAATAAATTATATATTTATATATATTATATATAAATTATATATTTTAATATTTATTTAATATTTTATTTAATTTTTTAATAGATTCTATTTGAATAAGACCTTCTGATGATCCGTTAGGTGAAACAATTTGTAAAGGCTTCAGATAGTAATAACTACATTTGATTTACAGTATATATTATATATATATTAGGCTGTACCAAATTTTGGTGACTTTCTCTGATTTCTTAGCAACTCTGCCAAAAGTTGTGGCTCAACCACCAAATCAAAATGCCATAATTTTTTTTTGGTTAGATTTTGGTTTTGGGCCTCCTCAATGCTCGTTTCCATGACAACGTGTAAAAAATCACGAAATTGTCATAACTCCACAACCGCTTAAGCTAGATCAAAAAATTTTTTTTTAAAAGCTGCAGAACAGCCAAGTTCCTATCTGTTGTCAACACATTATAAGAGCCTAACTATTAAATTTTTCAAGTAAAATGAAAAAAACATGTTTTTGCCTATTTTTACGTTGAAAGGTGTTTGTGCAATGACAAAAATGCTATTAAAGTCAGTTATATGTTCTTGATGCAATCATGAATAACACAAAAGCAGTATACAACTTCCAAGACAATGACAGTTTTACATTATTAGTAAGCAGATAAGACTTTTAAAGGCATGTACTGTTGTCGACATGCTATAGCATGTTTTAACTATCATTGAATATGCATTAAAATAAATATTGCAGTTACTTTAGACATGACTAACCACCTTGTGATGATCAAACCACTCACGCATGTATATCAACAATATGTTTACAACAGTGTCACAGCAATTTTTAATTTCAACACTTGGATATTGCTTTAATCTTGAAGAGACTCTTCTTCGTTACTCTTTCACTAGATGTGGCTGCATCACGTTGAGAACCTCTCAGTTCGGAAACCATTTTGAACAATATCTGTCGTTGTTGTGGATCTAATTCTAAAGTGATTCTGCCAATGTTGAAGGTAGTCAATAACCCCAATGCACGTTCTGCTGCATCATTTACCACATTGAGGGATTGAACCAAGGCTTGAGCATGCTTGTATGGTGCACTCAAGTACCAGCTGCTTGGATCGTTTTTCAAAAATGAACAGTCAACGTTTAAGAGATCAAATAGTGTCCAGGAATCAGGACCTATCAAGTCAGCCAATGTTGCCTTGTTGGAAAGTATTGGCATTTGCTGTAACGAAAGCTTGCTGTTGCTGGTCTTTTTGCATTTTAGAAGACCTTTTGACATTGCATTTTTGTCGCTGATTGGGACAGCATTGCTGAAAAGAGCTAGAACAACAAGCCTCTCAGACAGATACCATAAATGGCAGTCTAATATTTCTAGATATGCTACTAACATTGGTGTCATCTGTGTAGCCAGTTTTGTAGAAGACCTTGCTTGCAGTGTGGCTAGGTCAGCTTTTAGGGTATGGTGCAATTCCAAATCCACTACTGGGGCAAAAGTGGGATCTATAGAAGTAAACCAGGGCTTCAAATGGTACATAACAAGAAACAAAGCCAAACATCGAATCAGTTGCAAAATTTCCTAACCAAGTAAGTTATTGGCGAGTAGGGAAGTGGAAAACAAAGCAATTTTCAAAGTATAGATTACTTTGGACATCCAGCGTGCATGCGAGATGGCACCTGGAGCATTGACTGAAAATGACATGCTTGTAGGCAAGGATCCTCCTAAGAAAATAATACTTAAGCACAAGAATTCTTTGTAATCTTTCCTGACTAGGCGTTAGGGATGGGCAAAATAGAATACCGAATATAGAATAACCGGTTGTAGAGCCAAACCGGTTTCAAAATGCATATGAAATCGGATAATTGAAACCGCTTTAACGATCGACTTCGTTCAAGTCCGTTTGATCGCAACGAATTCGCTACAGCGAAAGTACAATTGTTTATCGATTTAGTGCGATGCGGCGTAGGAAAAACGCACTTTTCTTGTCAAGCGCTTTGTAGTCCTCACAGTCTTGCGGAAGTGTGGTACGAAACAGCTTAATCCGCTTTCAGGATTTTTCTCTATTTCGGTACCACAAACCTAACTTGTTTCTGGTAGAATAGAAGGGTCGACTAGCCTTCGCTCAGCACTCAACATGTCTGTGTGTTATTTTATTTGCATCAACAGCGCACGGGTACAAATAATTGACACGGCGAGAGAGCACAAACAAACATAGCCAGGTCGAAGACTTTCAGAAACCGGCCTGCCACACACCGCGGCGGCGGGGCGCGGCGTGATTTAGGGGTGACGATGCACCCGGAGGGGTAAGTATACCAGCTTAGGTCGCGGGGGCCAGGCTGGGGAGTCGAGGTACCTGTGGAGGGAGAGTGTGGATCGAAAACGTTACATGACCCGTCCGCAAATTTAGAATGGCGGAGCGGGCCAGGGAGACAGACTCTTTCTGCATTGCCCAGAAAGATGGCCTGCGACGGGCCGGGCGACCCGTCGCGTGTGGACGCTGGAACCGGCAGTTATTGACCGCCGGGCGGCAACCACGTCTCTCTCACGCGACCTCGGCGCATGTAAGGCAACGTCGACCACAGGGTGTGAGGACTAGCAAACCTCCCCCGCACTGGGACCCCCCTAACGCCAGGGTTGCCAGGTTGGCCTATTTGGGGCAAACTTTCAGAAATCTGGCTCTTTTTGAAGCTGTTTGGCCCCCTAATTTTTGGTTGGCTCTTTATGAACAGGCTGAGAATTATTTCCTAGATTTTAATGTAAGCTTCAGCAATATGGCAATCAAAACGTGTTTTTTGGCAACTCTTGACTTTCTGATTTTTCACCCTGTTTTCTTTTCACACCCGGCTTGACATCAGCATGACCTTTTTTTAGTGAGTTGAAGGGTTAGCTCTCCAATTTTGGTTGGCTCTTTGGCCCTTTTTGAAAACCAGTTGGTTTCTTAAGTTTTAATTTAGCTCTTTAGCTTTTTTGGGCCTTGTTTGGCCGTTTTCAAAATGTGAGGGATTGTAGAATGTTTTTTTGCAAGTGATTCTTTTTGCCTTGTCCTCTGGAGAAGGTGGTAACAGAACACTAGTAAGGATACTGTGGCAGTGTAATACTGGTACAGGTATACTATTTTATTTCAATTGTGTTTTTGGACTTGATCCAGGAAGACTAGGATGCCAAAGAAGTAGAAAGCAGGATATGAGAGCTGTACCGGTAGGAAATACAATAGTAGGCCTGTGGTAATTGGGGAAAACTTCGAATGGGAGGATGATAGTGAATTGAATGTGGAAATGTTTATTTGACTGTTGGATAACTTGGTGGAATTTATTGGGGTCACATTTTCTGCATGACTTTTTGTAAATTGTTTATTTGTTATTGTTGTGTCTCTCCAGAAGCATGATCTAACATGCTGTATGGTCTGTATATGTTATGTTTCAGTGCTGAAATGTCTGTATTGCTAAGAATGTGTTGTTAATTCAGTGAAATTGCTTCTTAGTACTTGAAAATTGAGCTGGCCCTATTTTTGGCACCTTGTTTTAGAAGTTGGCTCTTTTTGGCCCTTTTTAAACGTGCAGTTGGCTTCTTGCCAAATTTACATCTGGTAACCCTGCCTAACGCTCAGAACAATGCAGGGCACTCTACCTTGGCGTGTCTCGGGAAAACCCAGCCCTGAGACACTGGTGGTGGTGGGTTGTTATGTGGCACGAAACAGCTTAATCCGCTTTGGGGATTTTGCTCTGTTTCGGCACCACAAACATAAGTTGTTTGTCATAGAACACAAGGGTCGACTTGCCTTCGCTGAGCAACCCAACATCGGAAGCTCCCACTCTCGTATGTAGGGCAACGTCGACCACAGGGTGTGAGGATTAGCAACCCTCCCCGCAGAAGTACGTACGGGTAGCTGGCTTTGTCTTAGCTTTTACTACTGGTATGTCAGTACAGTGACATGGACGACTTGTTGAGCTGTGGGATTGAAGATGCTACGTGCAGTAGTGAATATGAATCAGCAAATTTGGTTTCACCACCTTTAGAAATAGATACCTATCTCACGTTGTTGAAAGCATCGACTATATCTCTTCAAAATGCCCTTGTTTGGTGGAAAGCAAACAAAAACCAATTTTCTTGTTTATGTCAGTTAGTTTCAAAATATTTTTGTGTAGGCCTACGGTACCTGCTACATCTGCTTCTTCAGAGATGTTTTTCAAGTGCAGGTTTAACTGCCACTAAGTTGAGATCTCGTTTGACTGGTGAAAATTTAGAAAGCCTAAATTTGTTACACTGCGATAAGCATTTTTTGTGATGTTTATTGTTTTTGTAAAGTCATAAAAATCATTAAAATGTGTCATGGCAAAAACTGTCAATTATTCTAGAATAGATATCTGTATTCTATATTCGGTTTCAGTATTCTAGAATATTCTAGAATAGCTAATTATTCTATTTTGCCCATCCCTACTAGGCGTGAGTGTTCACCACTTTTAAAATAATCTTCTCCAAACTGTAACACCTGTTCACAACGGCGCTGTAAATTACGTGGCAATTTACTGATGTCGAAGAGGTCAAACTGGTGAACGTTAATTTTGTGCCAATTCATCTGCAACAGAGTGAAAGTCTTTTCAGAAGGAGATGTTGTTTCACCAAATACTTTTCTGCATGCTGCACCACAGCACAATTCATACACATGATGTCTACATGCCAGCAAAAGCAGTTTCCTTCCCAGATATTGCTGAAGCCTGACTATAACACCGTTTCGAAGACTAGTGTTAACTGCAGTGGTATCAAAACAAAATCCAACTATTTTATTTTTAATCGCTGGATAATTCTGGAGTTCAGCTTGAATGAGTGAGGCCTCATTCTCAGCTGTACTTGCTTTGTTATGCATTCCTGTTATAGATAATATAGTGTCATTGGTGGGATTGAGAAGTGAATGAAGGATGATCGCAACATGCTCAACACTTTTATTGACATGCTGAAGACCTTCAAGCATTTTGCCATCCCACTGAAGCAAAAACAAAGAATTGGGATCCTCAGTTGATTGCTTAATGTTCTGTAGTATTTTAGAACCAGCAGCAGACCGCACAGCATCTCTTTGGCGTTTGCATGTCATAACTGAAAGAGTTACTTGATTTAAGTTTTCATGCAGCACTTTATCAGCAAATACAATTTCAGTTAGAGCTCTGTGGCTTATTTGATATTTGTCTGCTACTTTACAAACATTTGGAGTAAAGAAATCCTTTCTTTTGTAAACAGATGTGTTTTGACCAGGGCACTCAAGTTCTGTAACTTCTCGATCAATTTCTGCTTCACTTCCCTCACTTTCAGTTAAATTGAATTCTATACTATCACTTTTTTCCAGTGAATTTTTCTTTTTTTTTTCATTTTCATGTTTCCATCACTTGCTTTTCTTTTATTCTTTTTTGCAGTTTTAATATCTTTGGGTCCAATAGCTACATGATTTGTAGGGTCTTTTAATGCTTGAAGCCATTGAAAGTCTTCTACTAAAACTGGATTGGTTGAAGTCCCTGCTTTTTCCTCAAAGACTTTAGATACTGCCCAAAAAGTTTGTTCGCTATCTTTTAAAAATTGATTTCTAGCTGCTATTTGTTTTTCTGAAAATCTTTTCTTGTTTTTTTGCAGTCCTTGATAACTTTTATGTACAGCTAGCACCATTTTGATTAATCCTTCATCTGATTTCAAATCCACCCCTGCTCTTTTCCACCAATCTTTTATTTCAAAGACTGTTTTCTCAGCAGCATGTCTTGCTTTTGAATGCCGTTTGGTTTCCTTTTGAAGTCGTGCATGTTGCCCATTAAAGTTCGTATAAACATCTTGATCTGAAGGAGGACTTGCTCCATGGAATAATATTCTATTAGATTCAACATCTGCCATTGGTAAATAATCATCAAGTAACCACATTTTATTTCCAGACCTAGTAGAAGTATTTGAACTGCACATCTTTTAAATATAGTAGTGAAATTACAATCTGAAACAAAAGACATGGTTTATTGCTTAGTCTAGATGTTACTTGATCTTGACAGATGCTCATGCTGGAAACAGCACTTTGCACAATCTAGAAATCCATTACATAGCTGAATACTGATAATTCAGCTGTCCTCAAGTTTATATAAACAAAGGTTATTATGACTCATATCTTAATGGAAATTTACCAAACAAAACTGTAAAATTCCGTGTACAAAAAATGCTATGACAGAGATGTTAACAGAAAAATGGCAAAAACATGTTTTTTTCATTTTACTTGAAAAATTCAATAGTTAGGCTCTTATAATGTAATGACAACAGATAGGAACTTGGCTGTTCTGCAGCTTTTAAAAAAAAAATATTTGATCTAGCTTAAGCGGTTGTGGAGTTATAACAATTTTGTGATTTTTTACACGTTGTCATGGAAACGAGCATTGAGGAGGCCCAAAACCAAAATCTAACCAAAAAAAAAATTATGGCATTTTGATTTGGTGGTTGAGCCACAACTTTTGGCAGAGTTGCTAAGAAATCAGAGAAAGTCACCAAAATTTGGTACAGCCTAATATATATAGTAATGGATGAGCAATTGAGCGATTGCGTGGCCAATGGCCATTCAGGCAAATGCTCTGAAACAGCCATGCGTTAGAATCCAGAATCTGTAATTGGTAAATAGCCTCCTAAATTGCATTTCACATCATATATGCAGACTACAGTAGAGTAGTACTTTCACCAGTTTAACTATAAGGCCTTCTTGCATCAATGAGTTTTAGTGTAATATACACAAAGTGGCATTACTTGATTTTTGTGTAACTGTACAATATCCACTGCGTTTTCAGTTTATTCTTGGAAATTTACTTCACAATCACATCCTTAAGTCCTAATTTAAAATTTGTTTTAAGTGCCTTGTAGTCTTTTTGTTCATTTTTTTAATTTTCTAATAAAAACTGGACAAATATGATGCTCTGGGTTTTTTTATGGGTTTTTTTAAGTGGGCTTTTTTAAAAAAAAAACATCCGGGTTTTTTTGGGTCGGGTAAAATACCGACAACCCTGGTTTGCATTTCTAAATTAAGCATTGATTAACAATTCACTGTCTCAAAATAATTAAGTTGAACATACGTAATCAAAAGTTTTTTGCCCTTTGAAATTTTAAATGACGCACCAGGGCGTCGAAACCAAAGCTGTGGTGTCAGAATCGATAAAAAAAAGACCAAATTCGGCATGATGCGAAACAATAAACAAAAACTTTTGTTGGTAACCTTTCTTCAAGAAATTGTTTCTTGTTCTCTGTATTAGGATGGGAAAGATGCAAGAAGGAATGGTTGGTCCTGTTGAAAAGCTGAATGACGAAGTTGAATCAGTGAATGCTTTTTGCTATCTAGGAGATAGATTGAATGCTAGTGGTGGTTGAAGCGGCAGTGACTGCTAGAGTAAGATTTGGTTGGGTGAAATTCAGCGAAATGGCCCGTTTCGGTGAGTCCGATTCGGTGAGTCCGATTCGGTGAGTTCCCTATTCGGTGAGAGCCTTTTTCGGTGAGAGCCCCATTCGGTGATTTTTTTTTAAATTATCGGGTACCGTAGCCTAATTATTATTGCCGTTTTAGGGTTAGGGGTTAAGGGCTAAGGGTTAAGGGTAGGGGTTACGGGTTAGGGTCTTATTTTAACGTTTAGCGACGTTAAAACGATGTAAAAGTGGCAATGATAATTAGGCTACGGTACCCGATAATTTTCAAAAAATCACCGAATAGGGAACTCTCCAAAAAAGACTCTCACCGAAAAGGCTCTTACCGAAAAGGCTCTCACCGAAAAGGCTCTAACCGAATCGGACTTACCGAATAGTAGCAGACCCAAAATTCAGAGTGTCGAGAGTTGTTATTGTGATAGAAGATTTCTGTTGAAAATGAGAGGAAGAATTTATACTAGTTGTGTGAGATCTGCAATACTGTACAGAAGTGAGGCATGGTGCTTACAAGAAAACGAATTGGCGATTTTAAGAAGAACTTAGAGAGCGATGGTGAGAACAATGTGTGATGCGAAGCTGATGGATAAAGGAATACTGAACTGAAGAACTTATGAACTTGCTTGGGTTGAATGAGAATGTTGATAAGTTGGTGAAAGCAAATGGAGTGAGGTGGTATATGGGCATGTTTTGAGAAGGAATGAAGATGATGTTTTGAGAAGAACGCTGGAATTGCAAGGGGAGGGTTGTAGAAAAAAGGGAAGACCCAATAAATTATGGAAAAGACAAGTTGAGAAGGAAAGCAGCAAGGTAGTCTTGACAAGAGACTACACGTTAGACAGATCGATGTGGAGGCAGGATGTGATGGCGATTGCGGCACATGGAGGTGAATCCAGCCACCCTCTGTAATGGGGACGTTACCGGATTAAAACTGAACTACCACACTGTGATCGAGAGATGTGGAGAAAGATGACGTATAGAGTGACCGAGAGTCGTAAACGACTGAACGGATGAAGAAGAAGAACTACACTGTATTAGGCTCTAAAATTCTACCAGAAAAAAAGTGTTTGTTCTTGTCAGTTTTGTAAAAGTAGCCATTTCAATATTGATCACAACTTAAGTCAAATTTAAAAAAAATTCTTAAATTAAAAAAAACTTTAAATAAATCTGGGAACACTGAAGCCGAAGTCACCAGTTATAAATCGAGGAGTTGGAGTCATATATTTTTCGCCCGACTTCACAGCCATGATTGCAACGCACAATTTGAAAATCACTGTGATACACAAATAAAGCACGATTATTAAATGTTACAATTTATCAATCATTTTGCTCATTCGAAAAACTTTCACAGACCCCTGAAACTTCATGAACTTCCGGTTGACAACCGCTGAAATAGAGAATTCCACACTAAATTGACAGATTCAAGGTATTGTAGAGCTTTTGCTGCACAAATGTGACTTCGTTAGTGCCTACTGTGCAATGTGCATATCTATCTTTTTAAAGGTTCAAATTTGCACTATGATTAGAATGATAGGTACTGACAAAATATACTTGTATGGGAAAAGGTCTAGAGTACCCACTATGTTTTCAATACAAATACTGTCTTTACATGACGCTTTTGCAAAAGCGTGTGTTAATGCGCACAAATCAAAATGACCACTTAACATGTTTTGTTACAAGCTTAGACCAGAAAAACTGTTTGAGGTTGTCTTGTAACATGTTAACAACTTTGTAGTAAAATAGCAATTACTATTTGAACTTTTCATGCCACACAAAAAAAATGACCTAAATACAATAGGCTATGTGACAATGTTTATGCAAGTAAATAAAGCAATTTTTTGGGGTATGGAGGGGGGTTGGATAAAAATTTCAAGGGCTAAAATTGAATTTGAACTCAACAACCCCATATTTGACCACCTGTCCCAGAGCTACATGAGGTTAAAAAGAAACATTTTGGAAGGCTAAATCTGGCTAATACTCAATTCATGCAATTACCCGGTATTGTGAGGCAGGGTTGTTTTGAATGAGGAATCATAGTATCAAAGTTATCATCCTCTATGAGGTCCCCAGATAATTCCACAGCACATTTGTCAATGTCCTTTACATCCCAGGCATTGACGTGTGAGTTTGTAGTCGCACAGAAAATCCGCTCAGGAACCTCATTCCCATCAAGTTGCAGCTGAAGAAACATCAAGAAACGGTAGAAACTTTAAACCTTTAAAGCGAAAGAGCACTAAGAATTGCTTAAAGCTTTAGTCAAGAGTTTGCATTTTTGAACCATAGACAAGTAAAAAAAAGTAACCTTAGCGGGTTTAACATAATGTATTACATGCAAGACTAAATATATAACGTCAATGACTCAAACGTTTTTGACACGTTATTTCGTACGTGTGTCCTCATCAGGAATTAAATCTGCAATATACATAAAAATAAAAATTGTAAGATAAATTTGACTTCGCACTATAACTGCAACGCCACTCTGGACTGAAAAGCACAAACTGAACAAATGATACAAAATTAATTACTAGATCACATGAGGTATAGACTACAGGCATTGGACAAACAATTGCAATTAGAACACACATAAAAGAAACGATGAGCCACAGGCGAATAACTGTGGGTTGAGAGATGGATTGTTACATTTGATTCTTAAGGCTTTCATGATCTTAGTCTGAAAATCAGATCTGTCTCGAGAGGTGATTTTAAATTGTGAGTTTTGTACTGTTAAATGCTTGACTGTAATTGTGTGAAAGAATATATACATCTACCTCGGAAACAGATGCTCTCAGGTAGTCTACAAAAGATTTAATCTGGAAACTTTATTTGACAAACAGTGTAAAAATACATGTTTTTTTCTTTTACAAACAAGTAGAGCTCGACCGATATATCGCTCAGCCGATATGTATCAGCCGATATCAGGTGTAGCCGATATATTGTATCGGCTATTTTTCGCCGATAAACATCGGCCAGCAAAAGCACACTCAAACCCAGCCATACATGCCTTTAGAAGAAACACAAGTTGCTCAAACGTGCTTGCATAGCACAAACAATTGTTGCAAAAATATAATTTTCCACCCATTCTAGTGAGCGCATCTAGAAAATGTTAATACTGTATCCCTAAGCTTCCATTCAAGCAGGAAAACTGCATGCAAAAATAAACCCAAAGAAAAAAGCCTAGTGAAACTTTGCACAGAAGAAAATAGTAGCGTCATTGTAGAAGTTGCAAAAATAACCCCCAAAAAAAAGCCTAGTGAAACTTTTGCACAGAAGAAAATAGTAGCGTCATTGTAGAAGTTTCCCGACTCGTGCCCAGAGCATTGTGACGCAAGAAGCCACACGACGTCGTTCTGTGGAAGTTAATCAGTAATGCGGTGTATTGCAGCTACACGGCGCTTTGACTCTCCAAGCGCACCTCGTTGGTCTGATGAAAGCCTTTGCTGAAATTTTAAAAGTCTTACAAACCGTAGCCATAGCTCTTAAATGGCGAAGAATTCAGACCAGACACGTTTGTCCGCCGTCAGCAAAAACGAATTTCGAGGCCTGGGTTGTTTCTTTTTTGTTTGGTGTTTTTTTGTGATTAGTGTTAAGAATGATTTTTCCATTACAGCAACTAATGCATAAACTTTCTTGAACTGGTTTGTTGCTTAATAACTTTGTTGGTAACAAATTTTTTGTAGCTGATATACAGTATATCGGCCGATACATATCGGTATCGGCCTAAAAATTTTTATAAATATCGGTATCGGCCTGAAAAAGTGATATCGGTCGAGCTCTACAAACAAGTTAACGTCAAAAGCGCATTCCATTTAATACTATCCACAATTTCATTTTCCATTTGAATACATCTGATGTGCCTTCCAAAAACTCAAAAAATACTTTATTCTTTCATAAAGTAGCCTAGTTCAGCTGGTTTAAGTAGCTGAAAATATCATTTGAGAAAAGCAAATTGACAATCCAATTGTTGTCGCTTAAGCATTGAGCAAGTACCGGGTGCGCACAAAGTCCTTCAACTAAAATTAAATTTTACAGTAATTTACTATTTCCTTAAATAGATTTAGTAAGTGCTTGATAGTGCATATTTATAACCTTATCTTTTAGAATGTGTCATCAGTTTATCATAATTTAGCTTTATTTTCAAGTATGAGTGATAAACGTACAGCTATCATTGAGCTTCATCGAGCAGGCAAGACCAATTCAGAGATAACAAAAGCTTCTTGAAGCACCGAAATCAACAGTTTATCACACTGTTAGCAGGCTTAAAGAACTGAACAGTGCCGAAGATCGCCCCTCGAAGTGGGAGACCATGAACTTCTCGTACCCCAAAGGTCATTAATGCGGTTCGAGCCAGAATCTGCCGCAATCCCAAGAGATCCATGAGGAAAATGGCTCGCGAAATGGATGTGAATGAAAAGACGATCAGGAAGATTGTTAAAACCGATCTAAAGTTGTCCCCCATCAAAACGCAAACTTGCCAACACCTCACATACCTCCAAAAAGAAGAGTGACTCGATTGAGCTAAAATTCATCTGAACAAAATGAAGTCAGGTACGGACACAGGAGAGATCATTTTCTCAGATGAAAATTGTTCAATGTCGAAGCAGTGTGTAACCGACATAATGATAGTATCCTTGCTAAGTTTTCTGCAGACATTCCTGACTCCATGAAAAAAGTTTCCATGCGCCAGAAACCGTCTTCTGTCGTAGTGTGGGCCGCTGTCTCCAAAACCTGGAGGTCTCTCCTCATCACTGTCTTGGCAATACACCGTTAAAATATTTTGCGATTTTATTCACTATTTACAGAAATATTACACTTTAAAGCAGTCCAAGGACTTTGTCCGCACCCTGTATATGATAATGCTCTTTCACGGGAAGGCAATGATTGCAACCCGTAAAGGCCAGCAGTGTCTTGAGCAACTTTCCCTTCATAAAATAACTACAAACTCAAGAAGCTTTTGCGAATTTTCGATACTGAAAAAATATAATTGACATTATTCAATTTATTTGGCCGAAAGCCTTGTAAATTTACGCTGTGGAAATTACTACACCAGTTATAGAAATATTATTAAACGAGTGCAGAAAGCAATTAAAAAGTTCTAAAGTTGGCATGTTTGCAAACTCGTTTTGAGTCTGTAGCCTCGAGGTTAAGAAACACTGTTTTGGTTGCTTGTACAAAGCTTGTTGGTGTTGCAAATTGCAATTATCTCTCATAGTTGTATTATTTACAATTATCGCTGTTTATTTTTAAATGTATTTAATTATTATCTGATGAGGGAATGGAGTTTTACTGAAAACATTCAAATTGAATACGCGCGATAGGGTGGAGTAAATTTTTTTGTTTTGAAATTCAAAAATCCGTAGTTTTCAAGTCCTGACAAATATGCCAAAAACAACATAAAAAATTAATTTGGGGGTTGCCACCATTTTCCTTCCGGCAACCAGCCAGTAGGTGTCTCAGGTAACCTCAAAACATGAAAATCTTCATAAAATTGAACCGTATATGCTAGGAAGATAGTTTTGGGTTTAAAAAAAATAAGATTTGCCACGTTTCAATCTAACTTCTAAGAACTGTTTGTTGTATTTTCACAAATAATGAAGTTATTGAACAAAAACCGAAAATTTACCATAATATGCGAAACAATACTCTGCCATTGTAGCATTGGGCATTGTAGCATTGCCAACTATTGCGCGATAGTTTATTGTATTGTTGGAATAAAATTGACTATTTTGTTGTCAATTACACTGGTCAACAGCAAATTTTAATCGAGCTCGTGATTGATTGATTCTAGAAGCATTTTGTGCGCTGATTTCAAAAATGTCTTTATTTTTTTCCTAGCACATCATGTTTTTTAGATATTCCATTTTTAAAATTTTGAAGACATGCCACATTTACAGGCAAGTAAAGCAGTTTTTTTATTCGCAAATTAAGTGTGACGTCATAATAAAACAATGATAAGCCGTACAATTGATGAGCTGGAGCCGTACAATTTTATCCATTCCCATAGCACACTCGGTATACCTAAAGTCCTAAAGGAATCTTATGAAAACATCGAAATTCTTCTCAATGCTATTAATTACAGGGATTATTAGTGGAGTATTTGTGGAAATCTGAAAATGATTGGAATCTTAATGGGGGTGCAAGAGGGATTTACAAAGTACTGTTGTTTCTTGTGTCTGTGGGATAGTCGCGCTACTACTGAGCACTACCAGAAAAAGGATTGGCCAACAAGAAGCTCCTACAATCCTGGAAGAGAAAGTGTCCAAAATGTCCCGCTAGTTAATCCTGACAAAATTCTTTTGCCGCCGTTACATATCAAACTCGGCTTGATGAAGAATTTTGTAAAAGCAATGGGCAAATCAAATTCAAACGGTTTTCTGTACCTCTGTAAGAAATTTCCAAAGTTAAGTCATGCAAAGCTTAAAGAAGGAATATTTGTTGGTCCACAGATTTGAGAAGTTTTAAAAGATACTGACTTTGAAAAATCACTCACTTCATCAGAATGTCGAGCATGGCAATCCTTTAAATGGTTATGCTCTAACTTTTTGGGAAATTTCAAGGCTGCTTCCTTCAGAAAAGGTGTTGAAAGGTTGCTCTCAACTTACAATGACATGGGCTGCCCCATGTCCCTCAAGATTCATTTTCTTCATTCCCACCTGGACTTTTTCCCTGAGAACCTTGGAGCAGTGAGTGATGAACAAGGTGAAAGGTTTCACCAAGATATCCAAAGCATGTAAGTACGCTATCAAGGGTTCTGGAACGAAAAGATGATGGGTGATTACTGCTGGATGCTGCATCGCGATGATCCAACATGTACACCTAAACGAAAATCATATGCCCAGCGATTTTTATGCAGCAATGTCTAAGTGTCATTGCAACATTCTAAACACTATCTTTGGTATCATGCTGAGCGTTTTTCTTGTGTTTTTGTTCGTTGGTTATTTGATGTATGCAAGGTGTTGCAGCTGATCTTGTGTAGCTTGTTTGAAGCGCACATTCAGCGTCAACCATGACCGTTTAAAATATAATCCAGGGAGCTTAAAAACCTGACACTTCAGTATTGTGCTAGCTCAAGTATTTAGTACCTCAGACAAGGTTTAAGAGGCATTTTTTGCACTCTAGTGTCTATGCATACATATATGCAACTAAATAGTGTTGAATCTGTGAAAGCAATGCACAAATCTGAAACACTCTGCTCTCTGAAGCTAATCTAAATTTGAAAATTGTAGCGACAAAATCGGTATTTGATCGCAATATTGACGTTTCTGGTCAAAAATTTTCTGACCAATAACTTTAAAACCTGATGTGCTAGAGCAAAACTAGCGCCAGATTTGAAATCAGCAGCAAATTGTGGTCTAAGAAAAGTTACTCCCATTCTCGATTAAAATTTTTTTTCAAATTTTGTTAACCTGTGTTATCAGCCTGTGGTATAAAACACTTTGTCTTTACATACACAACAAAGCATATTGCATGTTACAATGTCACAACTGAAGAAAAATCGAAAATAATTCATCTCTGAAAAACATTTTAATATTGAAATAAAACATAAGACAATAAACTGCATACGTTTGAAGTTGATAGCAGTTGACATGATTACCACTCGCTTGAAGATTTTGTCATGAAAAAGACTAAATGATCATTTGTGGTCTTAAGAAAAGAAAAATGGCAACCCTAAAAAATAGTAATCCGTGGAACTTGGACCATCAAAAAATACGTCATTATAGTTTTCTTTCATCTTCACAGCCCTGGATATAGCAATTTGCAAATCTTTCAATTACCGAAAGGTTGCATCTAGTACAAATAGGATTTCATAAAATGGGACAAGATATGAATGTTCTTTTAGTTCGCCTAAGCAGTTCTTGTTGAATTTTCTACGGAATAGTACATTTATTTTTTTACTTGTGGCAAGAGTTTAACAGTAGTCCTGTTAGATCACCACAAGTATAGCTGGGTACCGAATTAACGAAGGGAAGCCAGCAAACTGGCACCTGTAATGTATCAATCGTTTTTTTTTTACGTTTTTGGGAATGTTGGGTGACGTGGGACAATGTGACATCTGTTTCTGAATAAAAACAGCTTGAAAAAAGTAGATTACGAAACAAGGCATATATCAGTGAACAACACGTGCGTCATTGGAGCATGGTGGCATACGGATGGCATTATTCGACTTGTAGTCATTCGAATCGCGTAATGAAAATTAGCTTCTTCGGTAAATAAAAACATTCATTGGTTGAATAATGACAGGTACGAGATAGGCAAGAAGACCGTTATATTCAAGCTGAATAAAACTTACACCACGCCGATTAAGGTCGAATTACCCGAAGTACAGGTGCAGTTTCTTTGCAAACCAAATAGCTCCGAAAAGCAGCGTCCCTGAAATCCGTGCACATTACCCTCCCATCCCGACCAGAGGAGTAAACGGAGTTAAATGATGAAGAGTTCTGTAGAGCAGCAAGAGCCCACACCCCTTCATTGTGAAGTCGGAGGGTAGCAACGCACCTCTGCTGACCCAGAGACCATAAACGGACCGTTCCATCAGAACTTCCTGACAAGACCTGCAGTTGATTGACATAAGATGATGTAAATTATTACGTAATTAAATAATTTTTGAGGTTAACACCACTGTTGTTACAGAGAACAACATTTTTCATTTAATTGTTTCAAACATAATGACACTTGAATAGCAACAGCCCAATGCCATCTCACATACTTTACGACTGCCCGACTTTTCTCCATCTAGACTAGGGCAATTGGTCTGTCAATACTGGACGACTCTACCAACAAGTGGCGGTTTAAGAAATGCCCGGAACCTCGATGAAACGTAGTCTACAGAATGAACTTCTCATACGAAAGAAGAAGGCCAATGTGATAAGAATTTTATACATGTCCAATACACAAATCGTTGGATTGTTCACCTACTTGAGTGCCATCATGGTTGACTAACAATGCTTTCACATTGTCTGTGTGACCTTTCAGCTTCATTCTCTTCTCACATACTCTAGGATCCCAAACTCTGAGAGCTCGTTCAGTGGACCCAGCCACCAACACAGTACCGGCATCATTCATGGCAACGCTGTACACAGAGTTCTTGCATCCATTCACATTAGAAGCTGCAAGAAAGTATTTTATACCTCATCACTTGATATGGGGTGTTAGAATACCAAACCATTCGGAAAGATTCGGATCTCAAAAATGTGCATACCAGGACCAATATAGGCAATATGAGAAATTTTTCATGTTACAAATGCCCGTTTTGCCCGTGTGTTGAATGCCAGTTTGGTTTTATCACAAATTAAAACCAATGAAAGTATTAAGTAATAAGCATGAAGCATACATCCAAAAAAAATCTACTTGCTCCCTTTACACTTCAAATATTAAATGTCGAAATTATCAATTTTTGAAACTTCAAATGCTTAAATTGCGTTGATGGTGTGATATATAATCACATTATTCACATACGCAATAAATATTAAAGAATCAACCCAGCACTTGTATAGTTTTTAGTAAATTACTAAATCACACTGGTCAACACCAATTTGCTTCTGAAACGAATTGAGTCGATGTTGTATGATAATTAGATACACGAATATCGTGTTGAAATTTGTTGATTAGCTCCGGATTTCACGATATGGCACCATGTAAAATGTGCTTGACTTGCTGATGAGGCAGCAGTGTTTCACTTGGAGCTTTCGTCGGTCAGTTACCATTAGAGACTTAATATGTTTGGTGGAAGGTAGAAGAGGCATCTATTCATATTGTTTAATGTTTATGTACAATTGTACAGGGTCATCAGTAATTAACTTTGTAACTTGAGCAGAACATTAACAGCCGAGACCTCATCGAACAACTCATCCTTTATTGCCATTGCGGGAAAGGGGGATCAATTACTATTAGCTTCGCCAACCCCTCAACTTCCTTGTACTCAATTATTTGATCTATTAGCAGGGTTCAGTTGATGTTTGTTGGATGCTTCTCGAATCGATACCACTTACCGATATATTTCAAAAAAAGATAAAAGTATTGTAATTGTTAAAAATACCTCAAAAACGAGGACATTTCTTAGAAATAAAGACAATAATTTTTCTAAAACATTGCTTTTCAATATAAGGATAAATCTTACAAATAAGTATGGTATAGCAACCCTGCATGTACCTCTGTTTGAAGAGCACTGATCTCATTGTCGAGATCTGATAGAAAAAGCAAAAATGACTTGAATCCTTACAAGCTTTTTTTAATGCGAACAAGCAATACGTATCGTGTTCAAACAATTTGTTTTAAAGTAGAAAGTATAGAAAATAATTTATAAATGAAATAGAACAGCTCGTGTACCGGCAATCCGCATTTAGTATACCCAACATCGTGATTCACACATATGAACTTAAGTCAGCTAAAATTGGTGCTCACTTGTGACAGTGTTCCGTGTTACAGTGAGAGCAGTCAGTGTGTTAACATCCCACAAAAATATGTGCCTGTCCAAGCCAGCACTGGCTACCAGCTCCTTGTGTTTGGCGTAAGCCAATGCGCGGACGTAATCCTTATGCGTACGTAATGTTGACATACAGAAACCTTTTGCCGCATTCCAAACCTTTACACTTGCGTCTGAAGAAGCTGAGATCACTGAAAACAAAATCCAAAGCTGATAATCGACGTTTAGTTGATAGAAATGTTGGCAAACAAATACATCAAGATATTTTACCACAATCCCCATGACGGAAAATCAATTTTGATGAAATTTGAAATAAACTACTTAACAGGTCTTGTATTCTAGCAAATAGCAATCAATTTGTATGCTCCACTTTTTGCTAAATCACAGCTGCTATTCAACTAAAGTTGCAATCGTGATCACAACAATTGGAGTTTGATTAAAGAAATGTGTCATCGCTGGTAGATCGCTTTGCTTTGTTTAACAAGGTTTTTATTGTGGAGAAGTTGGAAATGTTGAATAAAGGAGTAATTGTCAAGGCACACCAAACTAATCACGGTAAACTCTGTTCAGTTTTACAGTGCTCAAGTTAGAGCTCGACCGATACATCGGTCAGCCGATATATATCAGCCGATATCAGGTGTAGCCGATATATTGTATCGGCTATTTTTCGCCGATAAACATCGGCCAGCAAAAGCAAACTCAAAACCAGCCATACATGCCTTTATAGAAGAAACACAAGTTGCTCAAACGTGCTTGCTAGGGTGTGTCGTGTGCCCCCAAAAATTTTAAAAATGGTTGAAAACAAAATTATTTTTTTTTGTGGGTGAGGCTTGACTAAAAAAGCAAAATTACAAAATTTCAAAAAATTTGGTCAAAGTTTAGGTGCTCCACATCCCAATTGCCTGTATCCCCTTGTTGGCTTGACAATAGGGTGGATTGAAAAAAAATTTTTTTTTAATTAAAAAAAAGGGGGGTCTAGACCACTGACAAATTGGCTAAAAACAATAACAAAACTGGTTTCAGGGAGTTGTACCACATATTGGCCGTTCTACTCCCCATTTTATGGGGGAATACCCCCAAAATTCTCAAATCGGATGTAACTTTGGAACTGCTGGTGCTAGGAACATGAGTTTGGTATCAAATAATGCAGAATCATAATGTTTCTATCTGCTCTATGAGGATTTTTTGCCTTAATTTCACTAGAAAAAAAGTTATGACAAAAAGCGTATATTTGACAATGTTTTGGACAAAACGGTAGCGCAGGCACAAGGTAATGGGTAAATGCACATGCTGTACTGCATATCGTCGCTAATAAGCTGAACTATCGTAACTCCAAAAATACAGTTTTGAGAAAACTGAATTTTAAAGTTCACGCTGTGGTTGCTGTACATTGTTTGATCTTTCTAAAAGTTTTCTAACAAAAAAAACTAAAGTAGATAGAGTTGCGATACTTTAACAAAATAAACTGTAGTCTATAAAGATACTAAATCATTCAAAAACGCAATTTTGAAACAATTTGGACTTACGATAGTTCAGCTTATTAACGACGATATGTTGATGCAGGTCACAGATGACTTGGATACTTTTGCTTATTGCATTTGCAATAAATATACAGCATGGTATGCATAATATACGGTACACACTACACATGATGTAGAGAATACAAGGGTTAATCGAGAGCATGTAGGCAGTGGTCTAACGGTACAGTAGTGTGACTGGAAATACAATATAGTGCTCGTGTCATGTACACACACAGTAGCAAGTAACAACTTTACTGCACGACCTGGGGGTTACTAACTGGACTGTTCAAAGTGTAGGTGCATAAAACAAATACTGTAATTAGTAGACATAATTGGTGATGGGTAGACTGTGATCTGCCATGAAATCATTGTCAAGGAAATACCAGCACACAGATTGATATACTCCATACTGCTGCATGTGCTAGACTACCTGTACTACATTGAGACTTTAGCAACCAGCACAAAAAGGTGAACATGTCAATCTAGTGGGAATTCCTTCTTGCTGTTGAATTCTTTCATAAGTTGACGAGATCGCACCTTCTGACGAATCAGTCCATCCCTTCTTTCAAAACCTACAGCTTGCTTTAACAGTCACTAGCTTAACGTGACACTCCACTGCTTGGTTGTGGCAAGGATAATCCAGCCGCAGAGGTTCGTCGATGACATTGTCAAGCTGTTGATCTGCTAGCGATCTCATGATAGGTGGCTCAGACTTATGAACTGTGCCAAGCTTCACAAGTTGGTGGTATGATTTTGCTTTAGTATTAAGCTGTGGCACAAGAAATCTGCATATTGCAGGTGGCACGGCTGGTGAAATTTCCTTTCTCAGCTTTCGATTTTCATCTTCTGCTTTTTGTGAGGAGCCAACATGATTCTTGCTTTGCTTTTCCTGTGCTTGTGCACCTAAGGAATAGATTTGTTGGCCTGCTGCTTTTCTAACTTGGCAGTCTTCATCACCTAGCATTCCAACAATGACATTTTCAGAGTGAGCGAATAATGCATTGCATTCCAAAACCTTCTTGGAAATCTTTTACTTCTTGGTTTGGGAAGATTTCTTTGCAACATGTTGAAGAAGTTTTTTGACCCATCAGATAATGAATTGTGGTGTTTTATTTCAAACCAAGGTGGGAAGCAAACCTTGATGCAGTACTCAGACAAGTTCATGAAACTTTTGGAAGGGTTGATTGCATGAGTGTATTTACGAAGTAGCCTACAAGCAAGTGTTAGCCACCTTGAATGACATAATTTCCCGACTGACAAAAACTGCAAGTCTTCATCAACATTCAACATGCCCAAGCACAATGCAGGCATAATCCATATATTACACTGGTAAACAAAAAAAGAATCATTTTTTGCTCCATAAACTTTGAAGACTGATTTAGAGTAATTTTGCGGTGCTGAATCCGAATCTAACCTAGATCACGTCAGGTTTGTGAGATATGATAACAACAAATGGTTACTTTTGTCAAAAGTGGAAGATTTGGCATTGCGTTCACCACCAACATATGCAGTGCTATAACGAATGGTTAGTGTTAGACAGACCAAAACAGCCTAAGTAAGGTTACTGTACAAGCATTGCCACAGGCCTACTTAATCCTTTGTGGTTTCATGCAAACCTTTGACGGGGGGGGGGGGGTCAGTTATACTTTTAGCCTCCCTTTTAGATTGTTATTACTGCATGGTTAATAATGTTGCTTAGAAAACAAATTGGTATCAAAATTATATTTGGTGTATTTCAGCTACTTATGCACGACATGGCCTGGATTTCTGCATATAGCAAAATATGTATGTGCAATAAACGCAACGTCAAATCTTCCACTTTTGACAAAAGTAACAATTTGCTGTCATCATATCTCACATACCTGACGTGATAGGATAAATCTGAGGGCAGATTTGGATTCAGCACCCCAAAATTACTCTAAATCAGTTTTCAAAGTTCATAGAGCAAAAATCGTGTAGACCAGTGTTATGTTAAAACAAGGTATTTATGGAGTATGGGGGTCGAAACTCCTGTATTTTTAACTGCAATGTGGAGCACCTAAACATTAATATTTTTTGCTGAAACTTCATATTATTGTTGTTTCAGTGAAACCTCACCATTGAAAAAAAATAATACAAAAAATATAAACATTGGGGCACACGACGCACCCTAGTGCTTGCATAGCATGAACAATTGTTTCGAGAATATGATTTCCCGCCCATTCTAGTGCGCGCATCTAGAAAATGTTAATACTGTATCCCTTAGCTTCCATTCAAGCAGGAAAACTTTCGAGTTTTACGTTGCTTCAACGATTGATGACATTGAATCAGTGTAACAAAAGTGAATTTTTCGCTAAGAATCGATAGGAGTACCGGTGTACTTCTACACTAACCACGCGCAACTTATTTCAAGTCTTACGTCACAATGTCTGGCTTTGATCTCCGAGTGATTTTGATAAGGCAAGATTTGTTACAAAATTAAATCATACGAGTAGGCTATCACAGCAAGATGCAGCAAAATTTGTCAAGTTTTGGTATTACAGTGAGAAAGAAAAGGCCCAGGGAAAATTAACTTACGCTCACATGACATGCAAAAATAAACCCAAAGAAAAAATCCTAGTGAAACTTTGCACAGAAGAAAATAGTAGCGTCATTGTAGAAGTTTTCCGACCGGTGCCCAGAGCATTGTGACGCAAGAAGCCACATGATCTCGTTCGGTGGAAGTTAATCAACGTAATGCAGTAATGCAACGTAATGCAGCTACACGGCGCTTTGACTCCCAAGGGTACGTCGCTGGTCAGATGAAAGCCTTTGCTGAAATTTTAAAAAACCTTACAAACCGTAGCCATAGCTCTTAAATGGCGAAGAAGTCAGACCGGACACGTTTGTCCGCCGCCAGCAAAAACGAATTTCGAGGCCTGGGTTGTTTCTTTTTTGTTTGGTGTTTTTTTGTGATTAGTGTTAAGACTGATTTTTCCATTACAGCAACTAATGCATAAACTTTCTTGGTCTGGTTTGTTGCTTAATAACTTTGCTGGTAACAAACTTTTCGTAGCTGATATATATCGGCCGATATATATCGGTATCAGCCTAAAAATTTCATGAATATCGGTATCGGCCTGAAAAAGTGATATCGGTCGAGCTCAAGTGCAATGTGTTTAGAAGCAGGTTACAGTTAACCAATCTATTATTAGAACTTGCAGTAAGGCGGTTATGAGCAAGCATGCTAAAGCTGCAAGGCCTACTAATAGACTAGTGACAACTTTCGACTCCAGCCAAACTTCGGGTATCTGTTTCTACTTCGCCGCCAGACTGAAAGTGATAGTCGCTCTGACACAGAACCAGAGGTGTGTGCAGTGTGCATTTGTGCACGCTCACCACCCTGCTTCTACTAATTCTACAACTGCAACAATTGAAGATACCCAAAATGGGATGAAGGAAGTTAAGCAGAAATCGTCAATACTTCAAAACCAATGCTACATCGAGTGGATAAAAAAAATTGCCAAGTTTGAAGGCTACTCAAAAGTTTACTTATATAAATATTAGGAGAAAGTTTTTCATAGCTTGAAGCTGCAATTTTTCATCTGACTCTCTGCAGAAGCATGTTGTCAGAATAAAGTAACAGAAGTTCGATTCCCATTCAAGTCAAGGACGTCTACGGTTTCCATCAAGTCG
The DNA here is from genome assembly GCF_918807975.1 of Aplidium turbinatum. Taxonomy (NCBI): domain Eukaryota; kingdom Metazoa; phylum Chordata; class Ascidiacea; order Aplousobranchia; family Polyclinidae; genus Aplidium; species Aplidium turbinatum. Next base: position 24,822,629 of record NC_137475.1, on the reverse strand, counting down.
TACGTTCAACTTTCACTCAAGACAATATGGATATTGGATATGCACCACTGATGATTCCAAACAAGGGTAAAACTCAAGTATGGTGACTTCCATTTTCGTTTGACCGGGGTTTTAATGACTGTACAGCAGGGCTACTCAACTGGCGGACCGAATCCGGACCTTCTGGGTGTTGAAGGTGGACCTCAGGCTTCTGGAAGAATAACCTCATTGCCACATATTAGGGCCTCTTTAAACAGATTTCCTTTAGGGAAAAGCAATTTATTGTGATTATCCAGGGAGTTGGGGGCTTCGCCCCCACACCCCCCAACGCTTTGCCATCTTCTCTGATGTGCAATCCACACAGCTACACTACAAAGAAACACAATATATACATTTTTTCCTTTTTTATTTGTTTGTGTCAGAAAAAAATCCAAGTCATGTTACATACTACCTGAAAAGTGTTTCGGTGCTCGTAGGCACCCGTACTGGTTGTTTAATTTTCGTGGTTGTATATGAAATATTCACCGGACCGCAAATATATTCAACTTGTCAAAATGGACCTTTACTAACAAACTTTAGTTGAGTAGCCCTGCTGTACAGTGTACAGATCCCCACAACTCCAAAATAAAGTAAACTTAAATGTGGTGAGGTATTTATAGATGCCGAATTTCTGTTTTCTTCTTTACAAGCTATTTTCATGTACAAAGTACATTGACTGTGTACAAAAAGAAATTAATGCGTTTTACCCACCGAGCTGAAATGTAGTACTGTGACATACCATGTAATTGTAAATGCAACAAACTGCAAGTGTCTTAGTAAGTATAAATTAAAAACCATCATTTGAACAAATGACCAAAAACTATCAAAGCTTACAAGTTCTCCCATTGCAACAGAGGACAATGTCATTCACCCAGTCCGTGTGATGCTCCATCGAAGCAATATACGGATCCTCCACCTCACTTCTCTTGTGGTTAGTGTGCCAGATGCGAATTATGGAGTCACGACCGGCCGTGAAGAGACGATTGGTGGCTGAATCGTACTGCGTGTATGAAGATATTCATCAGACAGAAATAAGATAAATTTTCAAACTTGGCATAATATGTTAATAGCCTTTGAAGGGTACATGACATTTTGATGCGGCCGACTTCATGCGACACAATTGACCGTGGCCGGCCTGTTACTCATTACTGCTTGCGTGAGTGCCTGTGGTATTTCTTTTTTTCTCATTGCCAATTCCATCACTCTTCTTGGAACTCTATTAAATGCCTTTTCCATGTCCACGAAGCACATGTAGCCTACAAGTTCTTCCCCTTGTCCAGATATTCCTCTTGCAACCTCCTCAAAATAAAAATAGCATCTGTTGTTCCCTTCCCAGGCATAAATCCACACTGCATCTCGTCCAGCTTCACCACAGATCTTATTCTATTCTCCAACACCCTTTCCACTACCTTTATTGCATGTTCCAACAGTTTTATTCCCCTATATGACTATACGACCCACAATCCATTACATCACAATTTCCCTTGAAGATGAGTATCACCACGCTCGTCTTCCATTCATTTGGCATTCCTTTTCATCTAACACACGTTGGCTGATTTCCTGCATTACTTTCAATCCTGTTTCTCCACTTGCGCATATCATTTCCACAGTGACTTCAGATAGTCCAGGAGCCTTCCCCGATTTCATTTTCTTCATTGCTTGGCTTGCGTCACCTCCTCTCGAGTTACTCTATTTAATGGACCTGCTACCACATCGACTTTCACATTTTGATCCCAATCGTTTTCATCGTTCATTATCATAATAACCAATCAATATGTTCTTTCCAAATTCTTTCACGATCTTTCTCACTGAAACTAAGTTTCCATCCTTTCCTTTAAAGGGCGGGGAAACCCAAATTAACTTTTGCGAGTTTTTTGTTTTAACGTGATGTCATTGTGTACAACATGCGTTTTAGCAAAAAAAAATCCAAATTTTGTTGTCCTCGTCTCGCTAAGGCCGCTTTTGTTTGATGCCCGTTTGCAAGGTTTCGCGCGCATCCAGCCGTGACGCTGTACGCTGAGACGTCACTTAAAGTCCCCAAGACCCAATACGATTTCCTGATCACTTCTTGTGCTCCATTCAAGGTCTATTTCGACATAAAATCTTTTTTTTCTGCATCGGATCTTCCACTGTGTGGTGCATAAGCACAGATTACTCTTATCACTACATGCTCGACCACCATCACTATTGCTATTATTCTGTCACTGTGTCTACAAACCTCAACACCATTTTCACATAGCTCTTCTTTCACCAAAATCCTAACTCCTCCGATCCCAATGTCATTACCCGACCACCACAGCTTGTATCTCCTTCCTTTGACACCCAAAAACCTGGCTCCTTTGTTCCTCCATCGGACTTCGTGTAAGCAGCAAACATCTATCTTTCTCGTTCTCAGCTCTTCACTCACCTCAGTACCTCTACAACACAAACTTCCTACATTTAGACTTCTCAGTGTTACTCCTGAATTTTTAACAGAAATGTCAGACAACCCGGAGATTCTTCGCACCCCCTGCCCATTTAAGGGTTGCCGGGACTGGGGGCCATTCCCTTTTTAACACTTATCATTAGGATTTTTTGGTGCATGTTTTTCTACAGGGAGCATGCCTTTGCTTACCACCAACCTCCATTTAAAGACCGAAGTGGTCTTGATGACCGAATGCCTCTGCATTAGGGTGGAGTGAAAAAATTTTTTTCTCTCAAATCAAAAAAGAGGGGTTCTAAAAACTTGTCATTTGACCCAAAATCACCATTAAAATTGATTTTGGGGTGTGGCACTTTTAATTGGCCGTGCCACCCGACCCTAGGGGTCGCGACGAGGTCAAACTTCATGAAATCCGCATAACTTTACAACCGTACATGCTAGAAACTTGAAATTGGTCTTAAAAGATTCAAAAGCTACATGTTTCTATTTGCTCTAAGAGCAATTTTTACCCTAAGTGCAACAGAAAACGTTTTATCAAAAGAAAACTGTTATTTGTATTAATCAAGCATTGTGAGTCGATGAAATGCATGCAAAAAAAAAGCACTTTTAGAAATAGGAGAGTGGGAATTAAACAAATTTCTTGACCTAAAGTTGTAAATGAATGTATAGCCCAGTCAAGAATATAGAACACAGCCATTTGACGCTTCAGGCATGTTGATGAACTGAAACTCAAAGCCATATACAGACATAACTCAGCAACAACACTACATTTAACATTATAAAAAACAAAAAGCGAAAAGAAAATTTTCTGAACAATTAATTAATTTTACCTCTCAAATACTTGACCCGTTGTGCTGTATAATTTTAAGTTATCAATTTGTGTGAGCGAGGCAGTTTCTCAAATGTTTAGATTTGACCATATTTTTGCTGTGATACTGTATGATTCTTTAGCATTTCTTTTAAAATGTATTTTTCTTATAGGCTTGAAAAGGGCTGTATGACTGGCCGAAAACGTTCGCTTTTTGTTTTTTATAATGTTAAATGTAATGTTGTTGCTGAGTTATGTCTATTTATGGTTTAAAAGAGTTACCTCTCTACCCAAATTGTATGAAACTCAAAGGTACAGCAACAATAAGTAACTCTGTATGGTCACTGCTCAGTATTCTATGCCTGTTCAATGTTCATGAAGCAATTGTTTCTCTGTGTCAAAGCGTTTCATCAGACGTCTAGATTTAATTTTCTATCTGATCAAACTGTCACGCCTGTCATACCTTGCTACAGAGGATGATGCATCTGTCACCAACTTAATGTGTCGTGCAACTCTTTGATTGTGGCAAGGATGCTGAAGTCGCAATGGACTATCTCAAATCTCCTCAAGTGTGGATCGACTTAGAGCTTTGATCAGTGCAGGTTCACAAATCCCAGGGTCATTTAGATTGATAAGCTTGTAATACTCCTTCGCCTTGATGTTGATTTTAGGAACAAGAAACCAACGCACACTGGAACTAACATTTGTACCAGTCTTCTCATCTGATTGTTCCAGGTCACCTCCTTCAAAGTTGTCATTCGGTGAAATGTTGACTCCATGTTGCTGTAAACATCCTCTCATCGCCAATATTTTATTCACAGCAATTCTGCAAATTTCTTCACTGTCGTCCCACCAGAATATTCTCCGGATGTGCAAAGAATGCATTTCTTTGCACAACCTTTAACAAAATTCCCCTCACTTTTTTGGACGGGAACTGGACGATTCAACTCTGGACAAGATTGAACAGAGTCTTTGGCCCATCAGATATTTTATCTTTGTGCTTGATTTGAAACCATGTGGAAGTATATATATACCTTTAAGCAAAATTCAGCCAAAGTATGCTGGTTTGCGGACGGCTTTGATATTGAAGTATAATACCGCAGGATTCTGCATGCAAGTGTGAGCCACCTCGAGTGGAAAATTGGCCCTATCTCCAACATTGCTAAATCATCATCCACATGACCAAGGAGAGTTTTCCAACAAATCCTGTAAGCATAATGCTGGTCTATGCTGAGGTTAGCGACAACCTTATTGGGCAGTAATGGAAAGTTCTGGTTTGAAATTGGTTTCATCATAATCCATCGTTGGTTTGTTCCTCACTAGTGGGGGTGGCCAATTGTTTCCGCGCAGCAATTGTTTTAATCTCTTTTCTCCATATCACCCTGTCCCTTGCATCGTCCTCCTTCAGTCCGACTTTTTTAAATTCATCCTTCACTTGTTTCCACGTTCTTCTTGGACGACCGCGTTTCCTCTTCCCATCCACCTTTAGCTCTAGTGCCTTTCTAAGAAAACTTCCTTCCTCCCTCCTTATCACATGTCCATACAATCTTACTCCATTTGCCCTTGCCAGTTGGTCTATGGTCTTTCTCATCTCCAGCATATCCAAGAATTCTTCAGTCTTTTTTTCCCTTCTCGTTTTCACCTCACACATTGCTCTCACTATTGACCTTTCCGTTCTTCTCAGGATTGCCAGGTTTGAATTTTTGAATTGGCCAATCCGAAACCCAACCACTTAGTTTTGATCCAATCTTTCCTTGAGAAATATTATGTGTTGTCCCATCTATAGCTACAAGCACATGTCGCAATGGCAGTTCATTGCAGTGTAGACTGTAGAAGGCATATCAGTATCACCCACTGCAATAGATGTTCTACCTTCTCTTCCAATGATCTGATTAAGCCATTGTATGATCCGGTCATTGCTGCCGTGCCATCAGTTCCTACAACTACAAGTTTGTCGCCCAGTTCAGTGTACTTTATGGCATCATTGACGGTATTTGCAGTTGTTCTTCCTTTCCCATCCTCAGGTGTGACATGGGTCAAATAATACTCGCCTGGTACTCCAACAATGACATTGTGCTCTTCCAGGATTGATTGTGATTGTGAATGGATTTTGAAATATAGTCTATTATGTTGTTCCTCTATGTAATAGATTCTAAAATGGACGATTCCACAATGCACACAGTACATACTTATTATGGTTGAGAGCGAAATGATAAAATATCAGTTTTTTTCATTTAAATCATTTTCTGTTGCGTTTATGATTAAAATTGCTTTTAGAGCAGATAGAAACATGTAGCTTCTGAATCTTTTAAGACCAATTTCAAGTTTCTAGCATGTACGGTTGTAAAGTTATGCGGATTTCATGAAATTTAACCTCGTCGCGACCCCTAGGGTCGGGTGGCACGGCCAATTAAAAGTGCCACACCCTAAAATCAATTTTAATGGTGATTTTGGGTCAAATGACAAGTTTTTAGAACCCCTCTTTTTTGATTTGAGAGAAAAAAAATTTTTCACTACACCCTACTCTGCATGACAACTAACGAGTTTGGCTAACCCGGTTTTGACTTAAGTTATCCTTCTTGAATGATGTTGCCATTGAAGCCGTTGTAGCATGTAGCTATCTTCCGCCTACGCCGCCAACCTGCCTGGCACAGGCATCAATATCAGAAGTGAGGGCCAAAACTACCAGCGAAACATGTACCGGTGCGAACGAGCCCAGACCAGGGGTCAGGTGCTACCTCTCTTCCTGACATCGAGGATGCAGTTTAATGTCATACCCAGGACATATGCTGTGACAAGATGCTGTGAAATGATTAACATTATATATTAAAAGAGTCCTGCACTCAATACCTGTACATTTGCAAATTTATATGGTGAAATGGAATCAGAGATTAAAACCTTTTTGCTGCATGTGACTCACAAAACCAAAGCATCAAAACGGCTATTAACATTAAAGAATTTTTCCAATGAAAAAAATTCAGACTTGGTAAACCATGTTTGCAATGACATATGGCATTTGAAATTATACTATTTGTCAGATTTGCTTGAAACGTGAAAGAATTTAATTTAGTCCTTCAAGGTGAACACACCAATGTCTTTACATTGAAATCTACAATTGAAGTGTTTATCAAAAAATTGAACATCTGGCAATAAAAATAATAAATAAAAATAATGGCAAGTATTGGCCTGGGTCTACCAAGAGCCACAAATAGCCAAATGGAGCTCATATTGACGGACTAACCTGCAAAGCATTGACCCCTGACCTGTTGTATTTCTCCACTTCATCACGAAGAATGAATGAAACCTAAAAGCATGCATGACGTTGGTTAAATTTATTAAATACATATATATAGCTTTTATTGATTGTTTAAAATAAAGTCGAATAGAAAAGCTTTCAAAGATGATTGGTAGGGCTATTTAATGCAAGTACAGCACTTCAAAGTATCTACATGACAAAATGTGTTTTAACAAATTAATTTCTACAAACAGGGCTGCAAGAGCAGTTTATTTTGAGTTTGAAAGAAAAATTGAATGACGTAGTACTATCCTAATCAAAACTGACCTGAATCTTTTTTCGCACAGCCAGGATTGTTTTCGTGTTATCAAACTTCCAAATAAATACAGAAATACATTACGCTTTAAGAGATTCTTATATGTAGAAATAGAACATACCTAGTATTGATACAAAGATAAGTAAGTGCAATAATGATGCATGTGTGTGTACCTAAAACCGAAGTAAGCTACATCATCATTGATCTAGAATAGGCTAGGGGGTTCAGGTGTGGCGATGAAGGAGGCCATTCTTCCTTGGAAATGAAGAACGGCACATTGGCTGAAAGCCAGTTTTGCGTTCTTTTAGCTCCATGTGAAGGGGCAGAATCTTGTTGGAATGACCTATTACGTTTTCTGAAATGTTTCTTTGCCTAGGCCTAAGGCAACAATGAACCCTCAAGAATATATATAATTTCGGTAGTTTTCTTGGTGCAATTTCACTCCTTGGTCCACAAAAATAAATGGATTCCTTCCTGATCTGTTGACTACCCAGGGTTTCACATCACCATCTCTTGACCAAACACGGTTATTCCAACTGTTAAAACTTAAAATGATGTTGAACATCAAATTTCTGGTGCTGGACTCAGGGTTGTCAGATTAGTTGTAGCCTTCCCTTCCAGATTGCAAGTCTAGACATTTCATTCAAAGTCTAAAACAAAACACCATTTAATACGCAGTATGAGTATATATATAGCCTACGTTGTAAATATACAATATAATAAGTAGTGGTAAGAATCTTGATGGTGAATCGCCTCCAAGAATTTACTACTACAAATTAGTGTTTACAACAAACAGCATTGGCTGTACAATGAAACACCAACTATAATAATGGTTAAAATTACATAATCCGTATTAAACTCAGCCATTTACGCAGTCTCGAGTCCCTCTGCCACTCAGGTCTATATTTTTGAGAGTACATTTTCTTTGGACAATAGCGTGGAAACATATTCTTCAGGACTACAATAAACTTCCCGTAGCTTACTCTTGGATTTTTGAACTTCTTTTCTAACTTCTTCGATCCAACAAAATATGAAAATCAATAAATACTTAAAGGGGCAGACAACTCCATTTTCAAATGCAAATTCAGAGTTGAAATACATAAAGGGGATATTCAAAAACATGTTGCACTTGTTTTTATGAAAAAATACTCATTTGTTCTCACGCAATCTTAACCCTATTTCTAGTGGGGGGGGTCGGTGGGGACTTGGTACTTTTCAAAGCAATATCATTAAAGAACTACGCGATTCACAGCTTTGAAATTTCTTGACTTTTCCTAAAAATTATTCAAGTATTTATTCCGCTTTAAATGACGTTGCTATTGTCTATAGTTTTAGAGATATGGCATGATTTTCATAACATACTCTGATATTTTAGCTAGCTACTAGCTAGCCCTTTTGTTTTCAAATTATACGGATTAATAGGATTACTGAGCGCCGCCGTGCGTGGAACTGCGACGCAGATATCTCATGAGTTGGTTTTGTTGTAAAGCTTTCAACCGTAATGATCCGCCTTTTGTTTGTGAACTCGAGTTTTGAGTTGCTTTGATTAATCTTTTAATTACATCTGAGTTGCTTTGAAATTATCAGAGAGCATCCGATAAGCTATGCTCAAAAAATGTAATTTTACGTTGTTTTCTATGGCGAATACATTTTGTTTCTAACTTATAACAAGAAGCAGTAGGAAAATTCTTGACAAAACTCTGTTTATCTCATAAAACAAACAGACTGATGTGGGAAGTTTCTTGATTTCTTGTCGGAAAGCAAGGAGTGCGTTCTTGACCCGCCAATAAACTTTTGCATGTACCTGTACACTTATATTCACATGAATATTTATGGATGTTGTGAAAATGTTTTATGAAAACAAGAGATTGATGGATACTGAAAAGAACTTGACACAGACTATCTAAACTGCTTGGCTTTTGTGGAAAAACACGCGCAGCTAAATTACTGTGCTTTGACAAGCATTGTGCATATTGTATCATCACTGAATCTTTACCTAAATGGTAATTTTGCAGTTGCTTGAGAGATTACAAAATTATTTTTTTATACGAGGATTGAAAAGTTTTGATATATCTCAGCAGAAACACTATTAGGACCAACTCAATAACTTCAAACTTTTCATTCAAATGTTGGTCTTCAAAAGCTTATTTTCACAAAACGGTGTAGGCCTATATCTTTTTCCACATAAATTCTGATGTTTGTGTCATTTGAAGCAAAGTTGTTTGTTGGGTTGAAAGAATCTGAAATCGATGTATCGTTTTTGTAACGTATCGTAACGTAATCTATCAGTCAGCGATTTTGTGCCTTTTTGTTTTCGAATACATTTCCATGACAAAAGATTGGCTTTTGTAATAACACCATCAACCATAGAGTTGTATTCCCTGACTGCATCTCAAACGCTATACCATACTCAGCAATTTTTCTAAAGCTTTGTTACACAAAATGCATATCTGACAAAATCAGGAAAATATGTTGAATTGAATTATATTTTATACGGATCGTTTTCCTTGTCCTTGAAAAAAAGAAAGAACGATTTTTATCGTTTGGCATAAAAATATGTATATTGAGGTTCACCTTGGTTTGCATAATGAAAATCACCCCAAAGAATTGCTTGAAGTGATTTTCGCAGCTATTTGATCCTTCGCGATGATATCAATTATAGTTTCTATCAGATGAAACCTGTTCAAACTATTTTTTTTAAAACTATGGTTCATTCAAGAATATGATACTTTGTAAATATAGCTTACTTCATTTTTGTGTTTTTACTTCGATTTTTTCACAAGCAAGACTTTACACAAAACAAGTTATTTGCAACGTGAGTTGATTGACCAATGACCATAGTAGCCTGAATGGACCAGAAAGCTGTGGCCTAAACTTGATTACTTTTTATCAAAATGTTTGCACATTGGAAACAGCAATCACTTTGTTTCAAATCAGCAAATCACTTTTTGTCATTGGTTCAACGTCTGCAGACGTCTAAACTAATATACGACAAAATTGGTTTTCTGGGTCTTCGGTTCGGAAAAACATCATTATGATGTATTGTGACGTGGTCTATCAGCCAGCAGTAGTTTATGCGTCTTTTGTTTTTGGATCTGTGCAGGCCCGCAACCAGCAAATATTTTCGGGGGGGGCATTTAATTTTTATCAAAGAACAAACATTAAAATGATGCATTGTGACATTTTTATGTTAATGTCCATGCCCATTGATAGAGTGTGTGGCACTACCATGTTACGGTTCAGTGGTCATAACTTATGTCAATCACGTTTTTGTTTAGTACAGCATTAAAGGAAACTAGCCTTTGTAACCTTTTCTCATTTAGCTATGACTACCCAAGGAAGAAAATTACGATAATACAGTAATGTGTTCAGTCGATTACAAATAAAATACAACATCTGTAGGCTACGAACTGCATTGGCACGACTGGAGTCATAAATTAATCAATAACATATATTTACACCAACATAAACAAACAAATACATATGAATAAACTCAACACGGTAATTACAAATTACAATCCTGAAACATTTTGTTCGCTCAACAAGTTTTTATGTTTGTAGGCCCAAAGAAGTTGACTTTGCAAATGAAAAATGACATTTTAATTTAGATCATAATGTCTAACTATCTACTTGATTTGGCAAGTTCGTTTAACACCAATTCCGCGCTTGAAATTTTAGTACGATGGATTTGCATGAGAGCTAGTCGAGAAAGCCTGTCCTGCCCCATTGTGCTTCTAAGGAAACTTTTCAAGCGTCGTAGACAGCTAAATGTTCTTTCTGCAGACGCAGTTGTGACTGAAAGTGTAGCCAAAATTATCAAGAGTTTGTAAATGTTTGGATAAAACTCTTTTTGGGATTCTATTGCTGACACCGCATCAATCGCACTTGCTGGCCTTTCACTTTCAAGAATTCGTTCCCACTTAATTTTCCACCTGCAAGTTCATCTATCATGGCTTCGCAGTCAATGTCTCCTTTGTAAAATTGTACTGTATTGTCGATGTCACTATACCTCATTGAAGCGACATTTCTAGGCACAATGAGTTGAATTTGGGCAGCTGTTTTAAAATGCTCATGAAATCTTCCTTGCAATTTTTGTAGAAGGCCATCTACATACGGTATGTATACAGATTGACGATAGAAACCTTCCGGATCATTTGTCTCGTAGTTTGCTCTCATTAATTGGCGACCGGCATTCCTAGGTCCCAGTCAGCAAGGGTTCGTGGGGCCCACGTGGGATTTCCATGGGCATTCGTGGGCTTGTGGGCTTAAGGTGAGTTTATCTGATGTTTCCGATTAGGCCCCAAGTGCGCGGCCTACTTCATATTTTTTTCTTTACAACCGATTCCCGACATCTTTTATTGAATTTATCTTAATAATGTTATCATATCATGAAAATGTATCTGGGAATTTATTTTCATTTCTTGAAATAAACTTTCTGGGCTTTCTGTGGGCATGAAGTGGGCTACCCACCAACATGAAAAATTATAAAATATACGTTCGCACCGGTCCATTATGCTATATTAAAGTGCAATAATCATAAAAATTGAATATATACAACGATACAATGCGACGGCGGTTTACATTTTAATAATGGTTTCATGGTAGGCTGCCCACCCATTAGACGTAGGTGGGCTGCCCACTTGGGACATTTCTGCAAACCGTGGACACTAGGGTGTTGCAAATTTTACAACCTATGTTGAAAATATGATTTTCTGACCGGAAATGGCGTGAAACGACACCAAAAAAAAAAAATTTCGAAAAATTTTAAGGTTTAGGTGTCCCACGCTCACCCCGAAAATTTTGCGTTTTGCCGCAAATGAACATATTTTCAAACGCATACAATTTCTACATGTTACATCATAACCACACCATGTTGGGTATCATTTTGATCAGAATTTTATGGAGAACATCACTAAACTATCAAAAGTTAATTTTCTGCAACAATGTAAAAATTGAAAAGTAGGCCTGGCGTAATATTTTGACAAAAATCCATTCGAAAAAGGTGGGAAAATTAGACACAAAATGTTTTGAAACATACGGTATACACAATACTACAATAGTCTTATCAGTTAAATGCCAAACAGTGTCAAAACTAAGTGTCAAAGATCATTGGGCTTGTCAATCATCCTTGAAAATCACCATCTCAACCGAAACTTTGAAGCTATCCAACTCTTGTACCATGGGCCAATCTAATTGATATTTGCTGGTACACCTTCTCTTTTTCTTTGAAGTGTCAAAACTGTGTGATATTCGAACATATTGATGTGACATAAGCTTGTATTTTGTCATCAGTTTCTTTTATTTTGTCGTCTGACATTGCATCGTTACTGTCTTCAACCTTTCGATTATTCAAACATCTGGTGATGTTGCCAATCAGCCTCTCATTTGCCATCTGGTTGTTTTTGAAGGACACCCAATCATTAGGCTGGCCTAGTGACAAACAAGGAGAGCAAACAAACCTCGCCTGAAAAACGGCGTGCCACAGCAGGAATCGGTCCTGGCTCCACTTCTTTTCAACATCTACACCCACGACCTGCCAACTACGGTCTCCGCAAAATATGCTTATGCGGACGACCTGGCAATTTTCCACTCCACAAAGTCGTGGGAAAATCTAGAAGACACCTTGAGCCAGGACATGAAAACTCTCTCAGCCTATCTCCAGAACTGGCGACTGAAACTCAGCGAAACCAAAACTGTGGCAGCAGCTTTCCATCTCCATAATCGGGAAGCTGATCGTGAGCTACACGTCCAGAACTACGGAAAATCTCTGTCTTTCTGCCCCGAATCAAGATATCTTGGGGTGACACTGGACAGATCGCTCACATACCGCCACCATTTGGCGTCACTGCGCAAGAAACTCACATCCGCGCTGCGCTACTCAAGCGCCTGGCAGGCTCTAGCTGGGGGGCGAGGGCTGACACTTTGCGTATAGCAGCCTTAGCCCGTGTCTACTCTTCAGCAGAGTACTGTGCACCTGTTTGGTGCCGCAGTGCTCACTGCCATAACATCAACACTGCCATAAACAGCGCCCTGCGCACAGTGACCGGATGCCTGCGTCCCACACCATTGGACAATCTCCCCATTCTCGCTGGCATCCAACCCGCTGAGCTTCGTCGCGAAGAAGCCACTCTGTCCCTTGGTCGACGGGCACTGGAGCCTAACCACTTTCTCCACCACAAGATCTCTGCTCTCTCAAACGAGCACCCCGTCGACTGAAATCAAGACACCCATTCGTGCCAGCCGCTTAACTTCTTATCAACGAAGCTGATGTACAAGACATCTCTGCGGCTGCTTGGGCGGACCATAAATGGAGTTCTGAATGGAAGTCAACCGCCACCAGACTCCATTCGTTCATCCCCGACGCCGACACACGCCCCATCGGTCTAACACTACCAAGACAGGCATGGGTGCGCCTCAACCGTCTCCGTACGGGCGTCGGGCTTTTCCGCTCAACCATGCACCAATGGGGAATGGTCTCTTCCTCCTCCTGTGAATGTGGTGCCGAGGAACAGACTGCAGACCACATCATCAATGACTGCTCCATCTTCAAGCCACCTAACAGAGTGGAAGGTCTGCGTGTCATGGACGATGAAACCAAAGACTGGCTGCTCTCTAGTAGCCTTCCAGTGTAGTCCGGGAACATCGTGAATCTGGGGTGGTAAAAGGATAGACCCTCGGCCCCAGACGCTCACACGATGACGACGACACAGTTTTGACACTTCAAAGAAAAAGAGAAGGTGTACCAGCAAACATCAATTAGATTGGCCCATGATACAAGAGTTGGATAGCTTCAAAGTTTCGGATGAGATGGTGATTTTCAAGGATGATTGACAAGCCCAATGATCTTTGACACTTAGTTTTGACACTGTTTGGCATTTAACTGATAAGACTATTGTAGTATTGTGTATACCGTATGTTTCAAAACATTTTGTGTCTAATTTTCCAATTTTTCCACCTTTTTCGAATGGATTTTTGTCAAAATATTACGCCAGGCCAAATTTTCAATTTTTACATTCTTGCAGAAAATTAACTTTTAATAGTTTAGTGATGTTCTCCATAAAATTCTGATCAAAATGATACCCAACATGGTGCCGTTATGATGTAAAATGTAGAAATTGCTTGCGTTTGAAAATATGTTCATTTGCGGCAAAACGCAAAATTTTTGGGGTGAGCGTGGGACACCTAAAACATAAAATTTTTCAAAAATTTTTTCTTCTGTTGTCGTTTTACGCCATTTCCGGTCAGAAAATCATACTTCCAAAAAAAAATTCAAAAATTTTTTGAAAAACGCAACACCCTAGTGGACACATAGGTACTGGGGCCCACGCAATACAATGTGAGTAACCCATATGCAGCCCAAGTGGGCCCCACGAACCTTTGCTGACTGGGGTATTGTTATTGCATCTAGAGACAGCTCTTGGGCCTTAGAATATATTGTTTTGAAATCAGCAACTGCATTTTCTCTGCAATCAAATACAACTGCTTGAACTCCGCTAACTTCCTTTGCACACTGTGTGAGGTCCATATTTGGAGAATGAAGAATTTTAGAAATCGGCAAAAGTAATCTTGAAAATCTGGCGCACACACAAAGAGATACAACAAACTTTGGAGAGAGCATAGCACATAAATATTGCGATGCCTTGGCAGCAGCAGTTGTATCTGACCACTCTGTCATTCCTTCAAGTGTGTCAAGCACGACAGGAAACATTTCCACAAATTTTGTGACATGGTGTGTGAGTGAGTACTTTCGGTTTCGATAGTCTACACTCTACAGTATGGCTGTACGTGTACGACGTAGGCTACTATTCATAGTACATTTCATACTGCATAGAACGCTTAAAATTTTTTCAAAACATTTCGGGGGGGGGGCAAATGCCCCCAATGCCCCCCCCTGGTTGCGGGCCTGGATCTGTGTCAATTACAAAAGATGGCTTTTGCAGTAACGCCATCAACCGCAAACTGCATCTAAAATGCTATTTCAAAATTTGAACAGAAAGAAATCTTCTAATGCGTAATAAATAACTTGACACAAAATGCATGTCCAACAAATTAGAAAAAAAATGTAGAAAACGTTATTTTGTAAATCTAGTTAACAACATGAAAAAAAAACACTTCCATCATTTTGACACAAACGTGCATTTTTGAAATATCAATAACCTTCAATTTTGCCCAAGGAAAAAGTCAACACTTTAGTGATTTTTTGTTTTTTTACGACAATAGCACTCGGCCTGAAAAAGATTTTTTTTCTATTTTTCGTATCGTTATGCCACGACTTTGAGTTTGTCACGCAGAACGGGAGTTCCATTTGGCAATGTGCAAACGACCTCCTCTATAGCCTACCAACACGATTTGACTAAACGATTATTATCAGATTTGACTAAACGAAAACATCATATCAATATTATCATTATCATTGAAACTTTTCATGTGCATAAAGCAAAACAAACTCTTTCCATTTGCAAAAGTTTAATAATTTTATTGTATAAAGTAAATTGCTGAGAATCGGTACAAATTGGTGAAGTTTAAATTATCACAAGAAAAAAATGGTACTTGTTTTGGATTTGTAGTTAATTGATTCGTGTAGATGTATGATCTTGCTTTCCAACGATGGCAAAATTGTTAATATCCGAGCAGAAACGAGAAAACTACCGCAAGTTTAGTGGAAGCACTATTTACCGATCACAGCAAACAAGGGGTGGCTTATACTGAATAAGGATCGATTCGCCTTTAGAATGCATTGAAAAAAAGCTTCACTGGGCGGTTAAGTTTGAACGAGGATTGCTCGTTTGGTGGGGCGTCTTTAAATGTCGCAAACCTAGCAAACCTCGCAAACCTAGCAAACGTAGCAAACCTAGCAAACCTCGCAAACCTAGCAAACGTAGCAAACCTAGCAAACCTCGCAAACCACAAAGTTGCCAGATGGTATTTTATTAATTGTATTTTTTTAATTTCTTGGCGTTTTATTTGTCTGGTGCCTGTTTTTTAAAACCCTTTTAAATATGTTATTTGTTTAGTATTGATGTGCTATTATCATCTATAAAAAGATATCAAAATATCTGCTTTGTTGTTTATGGTTAGATTTGATATAAATACGTTTAAAGCAATGCCTTTGCGATCAACATTTGTGAGATGTTGAAAGTTAATATTAACGCAATATTTGGTAGTCAGACATTCGGGAATCAGTATTCCCTCCCTTAAACCATGGTTGGGTGAGTTCACTAATCACTGGTTCTCTAAAAACCGAGCTGCAGACGATAAATAAAACTTAACTTTTGCAGGCAACCGTAGTTCCTGCCCTTGGCTACGCCGTGTGACACACAACTAACAACGAAGAAGTTCCTAATGACAAGTTTTTGTGTGTGTTTAGAAAGTAAGGGATATTTTGTGAACGAAACCGGTTTTTCCAAAATTCTTTGTTATTTCAAGTGTGTTTAAAATACCTATATGCTTTGGCTCCTTTTTGGGCTACTTGCAAAAAAAAATTGGTTTGTTTTTGGGATTGGTTTGAAACGTGTTTTTGGCTGGGTAATTTTTTAGTATCTGGCAACTTTGCAAGGCTTGCTTCTTTAAATGTAGCAAACCTAGCAAACCTTGCAAATCTTGAGAAAGGTTTCTACAATTGATGGCCGATGAGGTTTTCAACTGTTTATAGTTTGCATAAAATAAATAGGTCTAGACTACAGACAACCTTACCATTACTTGCTGCTAATCTAAATCTATCTTCTTTTGAGAGACTATGAAAACCTACTGGGGTAAGCTTTCAAATGCAGAAACCTTCTCAAGCTTTACGAGGAATTCGGAGTTCGCGACATTTAAAGACACCCGCTGAGAAAACCTCATTACTATCAATTGACAAATGCACAAACCTTCCTCAAAGTCATAGCCTAGATAGTAAAACCTTGTCGGGTTTGCGAGGTTTGCTAGGTTTGCTACATTTAAAGAAGCAAGCCTTGCAGAGTTGCCAGATTCTAAAAAATTACCCAGCCAAAAACACGTTTCAAACCAATCCCAAAAACAAACCAATATTTTTGCAAGTAGCCCAAAAAGGAGTCAAAGCATATAGGTATTTTAAACACACTTGAAATAACAAAGACTTTTGGAAAAACCGGTTTCGTTCACAAAATATCCCTTACTTTCTAAACACACACAAAAACTTGTCATTAGGAACTTCTTCGTTGTTCGTTGTGTGTCACACGGCGTAGCCAAGGGCAGGAACTACGGTTGCCTGCAAAAGTTAAGTTTTATTTATCATCTGCAGCTCGGTTATTAGAGAACCAGTGATTAGTGAACTCACCCAACCATGGTTTAAGGGAGGGAATACTGATTCCCGAATGTCTGACTACCAAATATTGCGTTAATATTAACTTTCAACATCTCACAAATGTTGATCGCAAAAGCATTGCTTTAAACGTATTTATATCAAAACTAACCATAAACAACAAAGCAGAGATTTTGATATCATTTTATAGATGATAATAGCACATCAATACTAAACAAATAACATATTTAAAAGGGTTTTAAAAAACAGGCACCAGACAAATAAAACGCCAAGAAATTAAAAAAAATACAATTAATAAAATACCATCTGGCAACTTTGTGGTTTGCGAGGTTTGCTAGGTTTGCTACGTTTGCTAGGTTTGCGAGGTTTGCTAGGTTTGCTACGTTTGCTAGGTTTGCGAGGTTTGCTAGGTTTGCGACATTTAAAGACGCCCGTTTGGTGGATAAGGTATAAACTTGAAATTTTTCAGGTGAATAAAGCAAGACATACTCTTTTAATTTTTAAGAAATTAATAATTTTATTGTAAAAATTAAATTGCTGAGAATCGGTACAAATTGGTGAAGTTTAAGTTATCACAAGATAACTCTAGTACTTACTTTGTGCTTGCATTTAAATGATTCGGGTAGATATATAATCGTACTTTCCAACGATGGCAAAATTGTTAAAATCCGAGCAGAAACGAGAAAACTACAGCAAGTTTAGTGGAAGCACTATTTACCGATCACCAGGGCTGCGATAACTCGCGATAACTTGTGCGGTAACTCGCAAACCTAGCAAAGTGCAAACGTAGCAAACCTCGCAAACCACAAAGTTGCCAGATGGTATTTTTTAATTGTATTTTTTTTAATTTCTTAGCGTTTTATTTATCGGGTGCAAGTTTTTTAAAACCCTTTTGAATATGTTATTTGTTTAGTGTTGATGTTCTATTTTCATCAATAAAAAGATATAAAAACCTCTGTTTTGTTGGTTATGGTTAGTTTTGATATAAATACGTTTAAAGCAATGCCTTTGCGATCTAATGGATGGAATAGTTCCATGGCAACAAGACTTCAGCAATCGGAAACTTCACTCTGTCAATCTCGGTGACCGGGCCGCGAAATTTTTTTTCCCACGAGATTTCTGTATCATTGATTCTAGTCACTCTAAAAGTAAGATTTTCCGAAAGTGTTAAGAGATTGGTTGATTCAGATTGCGAAATAACTATTTACCTACCAATCAAATTCTGCAATGATAATAAAATATAAGCTTTCCCTAACCCTACTTTTTTTGAAAAGCTCTTGTGCACCACAAAAATTAATTTAAAGAAGAAAAAAAGTTTGACAACGTCGGGCGTCGAACCCACGTTTTCACGATCACTAGGCGAGGATGAAACCACTGAACCAACCGTGCCAACGAGAAAATGTTGCATTCACACGGTTTTAATCCAAACTTTTACCAACATATGTAAATGAGACAGAAATCTCGTGGGATAAAATTTTTCGCGACCGGGCCTGCGTCAGTGATTCAAAGCCTCTACAAGTATGCAAAACTGCCAGGATTAAGCTCTGCAAGAAGCTTTCGCAGTCCGAGGATAAAGATTCAATCAATCAATCAACATTTGTGAGATATTGAAAGGTAATATGAACGCAATATTTGGTAGTCAGACATTCGGGAATCAGTACTCAATCCCTTACAGTTAGACCATGGTAAGGTGAGTTCACTAATCACTGGTTCTCTAAAAACCGAGCTGCAGACGATAGATAAAACTTAACTTTTGCAGGCGACCGAAGTTCCTGTTCTGGGCTACGCCGTGTGACACACAACCAAGAAGTTCCTAATGACAAGTTCAGTTCAGTTGTTTTTTATTTCTGACCATCATATCAAAAAAACAATACATGTCAACATAGCAAAAGTCGAGAAAAGGGTAGAAGCGACAAAACTCGAACGTTAAAACGTGCTTGAGACCGAAGTAAGTTATTAAGTTGAGAAATTTGGCACGGTCGCAACACCTTCAGAAAAATTTAAGATATAAAGGGAAAATAAAAAAAAAAGGAAACTGTTACAAAAAAAATAAAATAAACAACATATATTTAGGCTAGGCTATAGCTTTATTAGCCCAAATAACTGTAGCTGATATAGGCTATTTAAGATTGTATGGACAGTTGCTATGAAGATCGGCCATGGTGCGTTATCAAGAGTGCTGATGGTCGTGAGGGGAACACGTCTTGATGCGTTTAGCTCATAGCAAAGAAGAGCAAGGCAGGCAAAGAAAACCCCACAAAGAAATCCTACCACGGGCAAAGCCATTTCAACCGCAACGCACCAGGCCTTGCACGACTCACAAAAAAGATACAACTTGACGATGCGAATCAATGACGAAAACAAATAAAACAAACTAGCAAAAACAACCTCATCATCTTGCGGAAATTCAATTTTACCCAGAGAAGTTATGTCTTGAAGATGTCAAGCGTGCTTTGATATAAAGTTGCGTTGATAAAGCCATAATTTTACACCCCAGTCAGCTAAACTCGTCACTTCCACACCGATCCAACGTTAGCAAACGTTGAATTAATGCAAAAATGACAGGTATCGCTAGCTGGGATGTAGTGGCATGTCACAGTAATATGAGAAATTTGGGTTACCATGTTTTACACGTTAAACCATAATAAAAGTGAAAAAAAATTGGGCATATTACCAGAGCCACTATATACACACTATATATATAGTGGCTCTGATATTAAGTTAGAAAGTAAGAGATATTTTGTGAACGAAACCAGTTTTTCCAAAAGTTTTGGTCATTTGAAGTGTGTTTAAAATATTTATATGCTTTAGTACCTTTTTGGGTTAGCCTACTTGCAAAAAATTGGTTTGTTTCTGGGATTGTTCTGAAACGTGTTTTTGGCTGGGTAATTTTGTAGAATCTGGCAACTCTGCAAGGCTTGCTTCTTTAAATGTAGCAAATCTAGCAAACCTCGCAAATCTTGAGAAAGGTTTCTACAATTCATGGCCGATGAGGTTTTCAACTGATCATAGTTTGCATAAAATAGATAGGCTTACTCTACAGAAAACCTTACGATTACTTGCTGCAAGTCTAAATCTATCTTCGGAGCTGGTATACAAGTCACCCCCCTTGGCAACTCTGCAACTCATGACAAAGAGGAATTGACCAAAACATGTGGATTGAAGTGTGTGAACACGAACAGTAAAGCAAAGGTAAAGTAGTTTACCCTATATGTTTGGTTGAGTCCTGTCTTTGTCATGAGTTACCAAGGGGGGTGAGGGGTAGACTTGTATACCAGCTCCCTATCTTCTTTAGGGAGACTATGAAAACCTTTTAGGGAAGGCTTCCAAATGCAGAAACCTTTCTGTTTGCGAGGAATTCGGAGTTCGCGACATTTAAAGATGCCCGCTGAGAAAACCTCACAACTATCAATTGACAAATGCACAAACTTTCGTGAAAGTTGTAATTGTACAAGCCTTTTGAGGTTTGCTACATTTAAAGATGTAGGCCTTGCAGAGTTGCCAGATTCTACAAAATTACCCAGCCAAAACACGCTTCAAACCAATTTTTTGCAAGTAGCCTAAAAAGGAGCCAAAGCATATAGGTATTTTAAACACACTTCAAATGACTAAAACTTGGAAAAACCGGTTTCGTTCACAAAATATCCCTTATTTTCTCAACACACACGAAACCTTGTCATTAGGAACTTCTTGGTTGTGTGTCACACGGTGTAGCCCAGGGCAGAACTACGGTCGCCTGCAAAACTGAAGTTTTATTTATCGCCTGCAGGTCATTTTTTAGAAGACTAGTGATTTGTGAACTCACCCCATCATGGTCTAAGCCCTAAGGGATTGAGTACTGATTTTCCCGAATGTCTGACTACCAAATATTGCGTTCAAATTAACTTACAATATCTCACAAATCAAACGAAATTACGAGATATATTAAGCACAATCAAGAAACTAAAATGGTCCTGGGCTGGTCATATAGCAAGATATCAGGACAATAGATGGACTAAAAAATTAACAACATGGACACCACGAGAAACCAAAAGAAAGAAAGGAAAACCAAAAGTAAGATGGAGGGACGACATTGACAAACAATGCAATACTACAACCAATTGGTACCAACTAGCACATAATCATGTAAATTGGCATGAAAAGGGGAAGGCTTACGCTCTGCAGTGGCTCTCACAGGCGGAAAATGATGATGATGATGATCTCACAAATATTGATCGCAAAAGCATTACTTTAAACGTATTTATATCAAAACTAACCATAGCCAAAGCAGAGACTTTTATATCTTTTTATAGATAAAAATAAAACATTAATACTAAACAAATAACATATTCCGATGGGTTTTAAAAAACATACACCCGATAAATAAAGCGCCAAGAAAAAAAAATACAATAAAAAAATACCACCTGGCAACTTTGTGGTTTGCGAGGTTTGCTACGTTTGCTACGGTAGCCACTTTAACAAGTCGAAATTATGCCACTAAACTTGACTAGAATGAAACCGATATGGTCTATTGAATCTTATGGTATCACGTCATGGAATTTTTCCTAAAAAATGATGCAATCTTGGCTCATTGCTCCTAGACTGATAAAATATTGCATCAGCCGCTTTGAACACCTGTTTGAATGACTTCATAATTGTCTTTCATTATTGCGTCACAAAAACTGCTGACGTGCTTTTGAAATACTGCAAATCATTCTGGTCATTCTTAAAATTGTTTGTTGGAAGTCAGTCGCATATTTAACTGTTTGCTTGGTGCTTGCTAGCTGGACAAATTTTCCGTCTTTTAACTAAGTAATCTGTTCTGTAGTGACAAGTTTTAGTGGTGTACGGCGTTGCATCCAATTTCGACAGCCAGGTGGCTAATTTTACAGAAATACAATTTTGAATAGACGTTTCAAAGGAGTGTTTCTTTTTCGGTCATTACATGCAGACGAACGGATTCGGGAATCTTATGTTACAATTTTCCCACGAAGAGATTATGGTTTACCGCTGTGACCATAAAAAATAAAAGACGTGGCTTGTTAGTTGGTAGGCCAAGAAGCACTTAAAGTACATAAAAAAAATAAAAGACGAGTTCTTGTCAGTTGGTAGGTCAAGAAGAAATTAAAGCAAAATAATAAAAGAAGATCTTGTTGGTTGGTAGTCTACAGAAGCAAAAGAAAATTAAAGACTTTTCTTCTCAGTTGGTACTGAAGAACTTCAAGTTAAAAATTAAAGGCGTTTCTTTGTTGGTTCTGAAGAAAAAACAACATTGACATTCATTTGAAGAAAAAAGATTAAAGACAATCGATCTGTGCTTGAAGATTCAAGTGAACGAATCCAAGCAAGTTGTGTGGAACTTTAGGACTTTATATACCCCTACAACTACGGTATTGTGCATTTAAATTCTTTTTTGTATTTTTTACGGTCTTTGCAGTTAAGTTTTTTATAACTTAATTTTGTGTGTTTGTGAACTTAACTTTTTAATTGTTAAATTGAGCCCCAACATTTAATATGTCTACACTCGGTGGCGACAAGGACTCGACCGCCGTCGACTCGACTGAGTTTAAGCCTGATGATGTTATTTGCGGTCGGGAAGGCCATTCTGGGGAGGGACCCAGTAACGATGAGGCTAAGTCAGTTCGAGAGGCCCGGTATCTTAGAAGGGATATTTTGACTCAAATTGGGGAACTTTCTGTTGCCCTAGGTTTTTTGAGTGATAAGCAGGAACTGTTAATTTTTAGATCTAAGTTCTCTACTTTGGAAGAGGATTTACGGCATTTCCATGCACTTTTGACTAAAATTTTTAACTCTGCAATCTTGGCAGAACTTCGTGATAGGGTAGACCCCGAATTTAACTCGTTAAAAAATAACTTTGAACAAAAAGTAAGTGAGTTCTCAGATATGTTGGATGCTGACATACATCCTGAGGATAGCGCCTCAAATGTAAGCACTAGGATGTCTACGAGTTCGTCTCGGATAGTGGCACAAATTAACCTACAGCTAAGACGAGAGGAGCTCCAAGCTGCTGAGGCCGAAGCAAGAGCAACAAGAAGCAAGACCAACAAGCTGAGGCCGAAGCAAGAGCTGCTGAGGCCATGGCGAGTGTTCCCGACAATTTTCACCAAATCAAACGTCATATAAAAACCGTTCAAGTCTACTGAATATTACGTCATGGAAATTCCTAAAACATGAGCCAAAATTGCACCAGCGTTCATAAGAATTGTATCAAACCTGTTTGGGCCTGTTTGGGCCTGTTTAAACAGGAAATATTACATCAGCTTTAAACACCTGTTGGAATGACTTCATAATTGTCTTTCATTATTGCGTCACAGTAGCCTACTGCATACGTGAATTTGAGATATTGCTATCTATTCTGGTCATTCGTAAAATGATTGTTTGAAAGTTGGCCGCACATTTAACTGTTGGCTTAGTGCTTGCTAGCTGGACAAAGGTTCCGTCTTTTATCCAAGTAATCTGTTCTGTAGTGACAGTTTTCAGTGGTGTACGCGTTGCACCCCCTCGTTTTTGGTAGCCGTGGGCTAATTTTTACAGAAATACACTGTTTGAAAAGAAGTTCAAGTGTGTGTTTCTTCGGTCATTATATGCAGACGAAAGGATCCGGGAACTTTAAGTTACAATTTTCCCACGAAGAAATTATGGTTTACCGCTGTGACCATAAAAAATAAAAGACGATTCTCTGTCTAGTGTTTGGCACAGAAGCACTTAGAAGCATAAAAAATAAAAGACGATTCTCTGTCTAGTGTTTGGCACAGAAGCACTTAGAAGCAAAAAAAATAAAAGACGAAGTTTGTTAGTTGGTAGGCTAAGAAGCACTTAGAAGCAAAAAAAATAAAAGACGAAGTTAGTTAGTTGGTAGGCCAAGAAGCACTTAGAAGCAAAGAAATAATAAAAGAAGATCTTATTGGTTGGTAGTCTAAAGAAGTAAAGAAAAGTAAAGACATTTCTTCTCAGTTTGGTACAGAAGAAAAATAACTTTGACATTTATTGGCAAGAAAGAAGATTAAAGGCAATCCATCTGTGCTTGAAGATTCAAGTGGAAGAATCCAAGCAAGTTTTGTGGACGTTTGGACTTCACATACTCGTACAGCTACGGTATCGTGCATTTAAATTCTTTTTTGTATTTTTACGGTCTTTGCAGTTAAGTTTTTTATAACTACTGTAATTTTGTGTGTTTGTGTAACTTAATTTTTTAATTGTTAAATTTAGCCCTAACATTTAATATGTCTACACTCGGTGGTGACAGGGACTCGACCGCCGTCGACTCGACTGAGTTTAAGCCTGATGATGTTCTTTGCGGTCGGGCAGGCCATTCTGGGGAGGGGCCCATTAACGATGAGGCTAAATCAGTTCGAGAAGCCCGGCATCTTAGACGGGATATTTTGACTCAAATTGGGAAACTTTCTGTGGCCCTAGGTTCTTTGAGTGATAAGCAGGAACTGTTAATTTTTCGATCTAACTTATCTACTTTAGAAGAGGAATTACGGCATTTCCATGCTCTCTTGAGTAAAATTTTTAACTCTGCAATCTTAGCAGAACTTCGTGATAGGGTAGATCCCGAATTTAACTCGTTAAAAAATAACTTCCAACAAAAAGAAAGTGAGTTCTCAGATAGGTTGGATGCTGACATACATCCTGAGGATAGCGCCTCAAATGTAAGCACTAGGATGTCTGAGAGCTCGTCACGGATAGTAGCACAAATTAACCTACAGTTAAGACGAGAGGAGCTCCAGATCCAAGCTGAGGCCGAAGCAAGAGCTGCTGAGGCCATCGCGAGAGCTGAGGCCATACGAGCTGAGGCCGCCGCGAGAGCTGAGGCCATACGAGCTGAGGCCATCGCGAGAGCTGAGGCCGAAGCGAGAGCTGCTGAGGCCGCCGCGAAAGCTGAAGCTAGAGCTGCTGAGTTCGCACTCAAAGACGCTCAGTTGAGGGCCGAACAACGTAAAGAGGTAGTTTTAGCTGAATATCGTTCTGAGTTGGGCTCCCGGCGTAGCTCTAGGAAGGGCTCTTCTAGGCATTCCAGAAGTGAACATCAATCACAGTTTAATTTACCTAACCTTTTCCACACGCCTGTTCAATCCGTAAGTGGACCTGTACAATCCACATGTTTTCCAGCTGTTTCAGGAGGTCTCGGGGCCACGGCTAAGGGTCTTCCGAAGGCTGTAGAGCCAAGGTCTGCAAATTACAACCGAACTCCTCCCCCAGAGCGTACAGGTCACGGGGCCGCCATTAGCAGTAATGCTTTGCCCCCTTCACAGTTTTCAGCGCCGCTAGTTTTTGATCGCCCAGCTACACGTAATTTGGGTGGTTGTGAGAGGCGTATCGCGTCTCCTGATTTTAACGTGTGTGAGGATCGTGATCGGGCTGTGCATGTGACTGAGCCCACTCAGCCCCTTAAGGGATATAGCTTGTCTTCTCCCGCTAAATCGAGTTCTCAACAGCAGGATTGCTTTTTTGAATACCAAAATAGTAGGACGTTCTTCGATAAGGCGGCCTTGATTGGTTACGATGGTAATAATATGCCATTTGTCTTCTTTAAAAATCGTGTTATGGCCTTGATGGCAGCTTCGCCCTTTAAGGGAACTCGTTTGACTTTGTTGCAAGCAGCTTGTGTTAGAACAGCTGCACAAACGATTGCTAATTTGGTTTCCGACACTCCTGGCTTGTCAGAGGAAGACAGGATAGAAATGTCATTAGCTCGCTTGTCCCAACGTTTTGGAGTTCGTGGAGGTCTTTTCGCAGAACCAGAAATTAGAAAGTATCGCTATGGTAGCAAATTGACTTCTATCTCTTCCAGTGATTTGAAAGAGTTTAAAGATGAATTGTCGCAGTGTTTGCTTTACGCGAAAGCTTATGGTCAGCGTGATAAATTAGAAGGACGTTTTGTTTTGGATTTGGCTAAGCGACTCCCGTTTGACGCTAAGCAGCGTTATCTTGACTTTTTAGGTGATCAGTATGGTAGCACTGAGGAACCTACCTTTCAGAGTTTGTTTGAATTTGTAGTACGAGAGGAAACGCGCAAGTCGACTGATTTTAGCATTATGCTAATGGGCGATTCTGGTGAGTCGCAGCAATTTAAAAAGTTTGGCAAAGGAAAATTGCCTTCATGTCCGGTTAGGCAGACGTCGGTAAAACCCCATGATAATGTGATTTCAGGGAGTTCGCAGTACTCGACTGCTGTTGGCGCACCGCGCAGCGGTGTGGCCAGACGTAGTGACATACCGGCATGTTTTTGTTGTTCATCACGTGGTCAAGTTGAATATCATTTTTTGTCTAATTGTAAAGAATTTTTGCGCTTGACACCTAAAGGTCGGAGAGATGTCATTGTGAAAGCTGGAAAATGCTTGAACTGTTTGCGCCAGCATATGGTTAAGGACTGTAATCATGCAAACAACTGTCGTCAGTGTGGGCCTAACAACGATAGGAAACACTATTTTCTTCTGCATGATTTTTATGTGACGTCACGTGATTCTCTGGATTCGGTCGGTAAAGATGATGCTGGTGCCAGAGTTCCTGTGCGTAATGTTAAGATTGGAAATGTTAAAGCAGCCTTTAACCGCGTTACTGCTGCTCGTGTTTTGAATCCAATGACTGGCAAATCGAAGTTGGTGTATTGTCAGCATGATCCTGGTTCGCAGTTGACCTTTGTTTCGAGTGACTTGGTGTGCGAACTTGGTCTTAAACCGTATGATAAAGCGTCGTTTAAAATGGATACTCTGGCTGGTCAGAAACCTACTTGTGCTGAACTTGTTAAACTCAACATTCAGTCGTTAGAGACGAATGAACTGTTTTGTGATATAACTTCGGTGGTTAACCCAGCTTGGGCTGACGATGTTAAGACTTTACCACATAAGCAGGATTTAAGTAGTTTCCGTCATTTTCATGACGTGAATATGTTTCATTTGAATGATTGTAGTACTGTAGATGTACTGATTGGAAACGACAACGCTTATTTGATGTGGGCAAAAGAAGAACGTGTTGGTGAAAATCGCAGTGAACCGCATGCTTTACTCACTCCTCTCGGTTGGTTGGCTTGTGGTGGTAAGTCACCCTTAGTTGAAAGCGTTGCTAAAGTGTGCAGAGTGCAGACGTCTTCAGAGTCGGATGTCATCTCTGGTTTTCAGCGTAAAATTGAGTCTCGTGATATGGAAATAGCAGACCTGAATAAAGTCATTCAGGATTTGACTTTGCAAAATGAAACCTGTGAATTGTCTCGCAATGATATTTTGGCTAGAGAACTTGTCGAACCGAATATTGAGTTGAAAGATGGTCGATTTGAGATACCAGTTCCGTTGAAGGAAGATATTGATCTACCTAACAATTTTGTGTTGGCGTCAGATAGAGCTGCTGCTTTAAGAAAGAAGGCTTTAAAACAACCTGAACTTCGTGATTTCCTTACTGACACCATGAAAGATCTTAAATCTAATGGCTATATTGAGCGTGCTGGTGAAGCAGGAAATGTCAAGGGATTTGAATGGTATTTACCATACTTTGTGACGTCACAATTAAAAAAGCGCATTGTTTACGAGGGCAAGTCTGAATTTCGAGGATCTTGTGTTAATGATGTAATGTTTTCGTGTCCTGATTTCTTAAACCCTCTGGCAGATCTCTTGGCTAGATTTCGGCTTGAAAGGTTTGGTTTCATGGCCGATGTGATTAAATACTTTTTTCACATTTTGGACTCTTCATTACGTAAGCCCAATTTCATTGAACTGCTTACGTACACCAGTAGTGCCGTTCGGATCGTGAACGAACGCCCTTTGGTACCTTTGAGTGACGATCCTAGGGACTTTACTGTCATCACCCCTGCCTCACTTTTGACCCCATACTTAGACCCATACTGTGCTGTTGGGCAACCACATGATCGTGACCAATTAAGAAGGGATTATCGGTTCAATTTGTCACTTTCTCAGCAGTTTTGGAGTAAATGGATCGATTTTTACTTGCCAGGTCTTCAGGGCCGGAAAAAATGGCTAAAAATGGCCGAGAATTTGGAGCCTGGTCAACTTGTAGTGGTAGGTTCTCTCCAAGACATTGGTAAACGTGGGAAGTATCAACTTGGGAGGGTGCGTGAGGTAGTTCCACAAATTAGGAAAGGGAAGCCTGTGGTTCGTAGAGCCAAAGTTGCCGTCTGCAACTATGATGAGAGTACGGGGAAAGTGAAAGTAGACTACGTGTTGAGGGATATTTCGTGCCTCGCCCCCGTAAAGAACACCTAAGTGTTATGGTTTGAGCCTGGTTTTGTCTGCGGTGGCCGACCCTTGTCTGAGCCCAGAACAGTCGGTTATTATCGCAACCATGGTATATAGCGTCATTTTTTGCGTGTACCTAATACCTATGGTACCAATTTCATGTATCATCGTGTTTATTCTTATTGCTGTTCATTCTTTGCATGCCCTTTGTATTTACGTATTAACTTAAACGTGAGTGATTCAAACAATTTGTGTATCATGTGTTTTTATTCATTGGCTCACAATTGTCGTCAATTCTTTTTTAGTTATGCCATGTCAGACTGTCATAACTAGGGGCCGCTATGTTCCCGACAATTTTCACCAAATCAAACGTCATATAAAAACCGTTCAAGTCTACTGAATATTACGTCATGGAAATTCCTAAAACATGAGCCAAAATTGCACCAGCGTTCATAAGAATTGTATCAAACCTGTTTGGGCCTGTTTGGGCCTGTTTAAACAGGAAATATTACATCAGCTTTAAACACCTGTTGGAATGACTTCATAATTGTCTTTCATTATTGCGTCACAGTACTGCATACGTGAATTTGAGATATTGCTATCTATTCTGGTCATTCGTAAAATGATTGTTTGAAAGTTGGCCGCACATTTAACTGTTGGCTTAGTGCTTGCTAGCTGGACAAAGGTTCCGTCTTTTATCCAAGTAATCTGTTCTGTAGTGACAGTTTTCAGTGGTGTGCGCGTTGCACCCCCTCGTTTTTGGTAGCCGTGGGCTAATTTTTACAGAAATACACTGTTTGAAAAGAAGTTCAAGTGTGTGTTTCTTCGGTCATTATATGCAGACGAAAGGATCCGGGAACTTTAAGTTACAATTTTCCCACGAAGAAATTATGGTTTACCGCTGTGACCAGCGAGAGCTGAGGCCATAATAGCTGAGGCTGCCGTGAGAGCTGAGGCCATAAGAGCTGAGGCTGCCGCGAGAGCTGAGGCCGAAGCGAGAGCTGCTGAGGCCGTACGAGCAGAGCTCGCCGCGAGAGCTGAGGCCGAAGCGAGAGCTGCTGAGGCCGCCGCGAGAGCTGCTGAGTTCGCACTCAAAGACGCTCAGTTGAGGGCTGAACAACGTAAAGATTTAGTTTTAGCTGAATATCGATCAGAGTTGGGCTCCCGGCGTAGTTCTAAGAAGGGCTCTTCTAGCCATTCCAGAAATGAACATCAATCGCAGTTTAATTTACATAACCTTTTCCAGACGCCTGTTCAATCTGTAAGTGGACCAGTGCAATCCACACGTTTTCCAGCTGTTTCAGGAGGTCTCGGGGCCGCGGCTAAGGGTCTTCCGAAGACTGTAGAGCCAAGGCCTGCGAATTATAGCCGAACTCCTCCCCCAGAGCGTGCAGGTCACGGGGCCGCCATTAGCAGTAATGCTTTGCCCCCTTCACAGTTTTCTGCGCCGCTAGTTTTTGATCGCCCAGCTACACGTAATTTGCGTGATTGTGAGAGGCGTAACGCGTCTCCTGATTTTAACGTGTGTGAGGATCGTGATCGGGCTGTGCATGTGACTGAGCCCCTCAGCCCCTTAAGGGATATAGTTTGTCTTCTCCCGCTAAATCGAGTTCTCAACAACAGGATTGCTTTTTTGAATACCAAAATAGTAGGACGTTTTTCGATAAGGCGGCCTTGATTGGTTACGATGGTAATAATATGCCATTTATCTTCTTTAAAAATCGTGTTACGGCCTTAATGGCAGCTTCACCCTTCAAAGGAACTCGTTTGACTTTGTTACAAGCAGCTTGTGTTAGAACAGCTGCGCAAACGATTGCTAATTTGGTTTCCGACACTCCTGGCTTGTCAGAAGAAGACAGGATAGAAATGTCGTTAGCTCGCTTGTCCCAGCGTTTTGGGGTTCGTGGAGGTCTTTTCGCCGAACCGGAAATTAGAAAGTATCGCTATGGTAGCAAATTGACTTCGACCTCTTCCAGTGATCTGAAAGAGTTTAAAGATGAATTGTCGCAGTGTCTGCTTTACGCGCAAGCTTATGGTCAGCGTGACAAATTGGAAGGACGTTTTGTTTTGGATTTGACTAAGCGACTCCCGTTTGACGCTAAGCAGCGTTATCTTGACTTTTTAGGTGATCAGTATGGTGGTACTGATGAGCCTACTTTTCAGAGTTTGTTTGAATTTGTAGTAGGCTACGGGAGGAAACGCGCAAGTCGACTGATTTTAGCATTATGCTAATGGGCGATTCTGGTGAGTCGCAGCATTTTAAAAAGTTTGGCAAAGGAAAATTGCCTTCATGTCCGGTTATGCAGACGTCGGTAAAACCCCATGATAATGTGATTTAAGGGAGTTCGCAGTACTCGACTGCTGTTGGCGCACCGCGCGGTGGTGGGGCCAGACGTAGAGACATACCGGCATGTTTTTATTGTTCGTCACGTGGTCAAGTTGAATATCATTTTTTGTCTAATTGTAAAGAATTTTTGCGCTTGACACCTAAAGATCGGAGAGATGTCATTGTGAAAGCTGGCAAATGCTTGAATTGTTTGCGCCAGCATATGGTTAGGGATTGCGTTCATGCAAACAACTGTCGTCAATGTGGCCCTAACAACGATAGGAAACACTATTTTCTTCTGCATGATTTTTATGTGACGTCACGTGATTCTCTGGATTCGGTCGGTAAAGATGATGCTGGTGCCAGAGTTCCTGTGCGTAATGTTAAGATTGGAAATGTTAAAGCAGCCTTTAACCGCATTACTGCTGCTCGTGTTTTGAATCCAATGACTGGCAAATCGAAGTTGGTGTATTGTCAGCATGATCCTGGTTCGCAGTTGACTTTTGTTTCGTGTGATTTGGTCTGCGAACTTGACGTTAAACCGTATGACAAAGCGTCGTTTAAAATGGATACTCTGGCTGGTCAGAAACCTACTTGTGCTGACCTTGTTAAACTCAACATTCAGTCGTTAGAGACGAATGAACTGTTTTGTGATATAACTTCGGTGGTTAACCCAGCTTGGGCTGACGATGTTAAAACTTTACCACATAAGCAGGATTTAAGTAGTTTCCGTCATTTTCATGACGTGAATATGTTTCATTTGAATGATTGTAGTACTGTAGATGTACTGATTGGAAACGACAACGCTTATTTGATGTGTGTTAAAGAAGAGCGTGTTGGTGAGAGTCGTAGTGAACCACATGCTTTGCTCACTCCTCTCGGTTGGTTGGCTTGTGGTGGTAAGTCACCCTTAGATGAAAGCGTTGCTAACGTGTGCAGAGTGCAAACGTCTTCAGAGTCGGATGTCATCTCTAGCTTTCAGCGTAAAATTGAGTCTCGTGATATGGAAATAGCAGACCTGAATAAAGTCATTCAGGATTTGACTTTGCAAAATGAAACCTGTGAATTGTCTCGCAATGATATTTTGGCTAGAGAACTTGTCGAACCGAATATTGAGTTGAAAGATGGTCGATTTGAGATACCTGTTCCGTTGAAGGAAGATATTGATTTACCTAACAATTTTGTGCTGGCGTCAGATAGAGCTGCTGCTTTAAGGAAGAAGGCTTTAAAACAACCTGAACTTCGTGATTTCCTTACCGACACCATGAAAGATCTTAAATCTAATGGCTATATTGAGCGTGCTGGTGAAACAGAAAATGTAAAAGGATTTCAGTGGTATTTACCATACTTTGTGACGTCACAATTAAAAAAGCGTATTGTTTACGATGGCAAGTCTGAATTTCGAGGAACTTGTGTTAATGATGTAATGTTTTCGAGTCCTGACTTTTTAAAACTTCTGGTAGATGTCTTGGCTAGATAGATTTGGTTTCATGGCTGATGTGACCAAATAATTTTTTCACATTTTGGACTCTTCAATACGTAAGCCCAATTTTATTGAACTGCTTACGTACACAGGCAGTGCCGTTCGGATCGTGAACGAACGCCTTTTGGTACCTTTGAGTGACGACCCTAGGGATTTTACTGTCACCACCCCTGCCTCACTTTTGACCTCATACTTAGACCCATACTGTGCTGTTGGGCAACCACATGATCGTGACCAACTAAGAAGGGATTATCGGTTCAATTTGTCACTTTCTAAGCAGTTTTGGAGCAAATGGATAGATTTTTACTTGCCAGGGCTTCAGGGCCGGAAAAAATGGTTAAAAATGGCCGAGAATTTGGAGCCTGGTCAACTTGTAGTGGTGGGTTTCTCCAAGACATTGGTAAACGTGGGAAGTATCAACTTGGGAGGGTGCATGAGGTGCTCCCACAAATTAGGAAAGGGAAGCCTGTGGTTCGTAGAGCTAAAGTTGCCGTCTGCAACTATGATGAGAGTACGGGGGAAGTGAAAGTAGACTACGTGTTGAGGGATATTTCGTGCCTCGTCCCCGTAAAGAACACCTAAGTGTTAGGGTTTGAGCCTGGTTTTGTCTGCGGTGGCCTACACTTGTCTGAGCCCAGAACAGTCGGTTATTATCGCAACCATTGTATATAGCGTCATTTTAGCGTGTACCAATTTCATGTATTGTCGTGTATTATTCTTATTGTTGTTCATTCTTTGCATGCCCTTTGTATTTACATATTAACTTAAACGTGAGTGATTCAAACAATTTGTGTATCGTGTGTTTTTATTCATTGGCTCACAATTGTCGTCAATTCTTTTTTAGTTATGCCATGTCAGACTGTCATAACTAGGGGCCGCAATGTTCCCGACAATTATTCACCAAATCAAACGTCATATAAAAACCGATATGGTCTATTGAATCTTATGGTATCACGTCATGGAATCTTTCCTAAAAAATGATGCAATCTTGGCTCATTGTTCCTAGACTGATAAAATATTGCATCAGCCGCTTTGAACCAGGGATTCATACTATAGGGATCGCCAACTCGGCTGGAAATCCGACAATCGGAGTGTAAAAGTGTTGCCAGATATTTTTTAAATTCTTTGAAAAAAATATTATTTTGGCATTTTTAAAGTAGTAGTTGCCCAAAACTTGTCCGTAAATAAATATTTTAAAACTAATCTAAAGCAATTTTATTGTTCACTTATCAAACTATCATATTTTTGGCAAATTTAACCTCTCTTGTACATAAAACATATCACTTGAAAAATAATTACCGGCTTCAACACTTAAAACATGAAGCTCTTTATTCCTGAGGTGTATTTTTAAGTTTCTCAATTTTTTTTGTTCTTAACTGGTTAGTATAATTTTTTTTTAAACCTGCAAGTTTTATTTAAGTTTTGCACATAAATTCAGCACATTCTTATTGCACAGTAACACAACTACAAACTACTTTAACTCAATCTTGTGCAACTTTAAACTTCAGGTTAGTTTTAAACGGACAAGCTTTGGGCGACGACTACTCTTTAAAAATGCAAAAATAACATTTTTTCTAAAAATATAAAAAATATCTGGCAACACTTTTACACTCCGATTGTCGCATTTCCAGCCGAGTTGGCGATCCCTATACTATGAATCCCTGGCTTTGAACACCTGTTTGAATGGTAGCCACTTTAACAAGTCGAAATTCTGCCACTGAAATTGATTAGAATGAAACCGCCAACCAATCACAAGCTACGGTTTAAGTGACGTAAAAAATGGCGAAAAGAAGATGATAAAAAGCAAATTAAGTGATGGATTTTTTGTCAGCTGGTTGGCTTAGAGGTTAGGGTTAGGGCTAGAAAGTATTTATTTCATTGACGCGGGTTCGATTCCCACTACTGCTATTTCTCTTTTTCTTCTGTAATTACCAAATAAAGTTCAAAACAAGCATTAACTCTCTGGATGAGTGCGAGAAGGATCACAATTGGACGGTAGCCTCTTATAACATGTTCTGATTGGTTGGCGGTTGCATTCTAATCAATTTCAGTGGCAGAATTTTGACTTGTTAAAATGGCTACCTGTTTGAATGACTTCATAATTGTCTTTCATTATTGGTCACAGCGGTAAACCATAATTTCTTCGTGGGAAAATTGTAACTTAAAGTTCCCGGATCCTTTCGTCTGCATATAATGACCGAAGAAACACACACTTGAACTTCTTTTCAAACAGTGTATTTCTGTAAAAATTAGCCCACGGCTACCAAAAACGAGGGGGTGCAACGCGTACACCACTGAAAACTGTCACTACAGAACAGATTACTTGGATAAAAGACGGAACTTTTGTCCAGCTAGCAAGCACTAAGCCAACAGTTAAATGTGCGGCCAACTTTCAAACAATCATTTTACGAATGACCAGAATAGATAGCAATATCTCAAATTCACGTATGCAGTACTGTGACGCAATAAATGAAAGACAATTATGAAGTCATTCCAACAGGTGTTTAAAGCTGATGTAATATTTCCTGTTTAAACAGGCCCAAACAAGTCCAAACAAGTTTGACACAAGTCTATGAACGATGGTGCAATTTTGGCACATTTTCTAGCAACTTCCATGACGTAATATTCAGTAGACTTGAACGGTTTTATATGACGTTTGATTTGTACAGAGATTGGCCGTAACATAGCGGCCCCTAGTTATGACAGTCTAACATGGCATAACTAAAAAAGAATTGAAGGACAATCGTGAGCCAATGAATAAAACACACGATACACAAATTTTTTGAATCACTCACGTTTAAGTTAATACGCAAATACAAAGGGCATGCAAAGAATGAACAGCAATAAGAATAAACACGACGATACATGAAATTGGTACCATAGGTACACGCTAAATGACGCTATATACAATAGTTGCGATAATAACCGACTGTTCCGGGCTCAGACAAGTATCGGCCACCGCAGACAAAACCAGGCTCAAACCCTAACACTTAGGTGTTCTTTACGGGGGCGAGGCACGAAATATCCCTCAACACGTAGTCTACTTTCACTTCCCCCGTACTCTCATCATAGTTGCAGACGGCAACTTTGGCTCTACGAACCACAGGCTTCCCTTTCCTAATTTGTGGAACTACCTCATGCACCCTCCCAAGTTGATACTTCCCACGTTTACCAATGTCTTGGAGAGAACCTACCACTACAAGTTGACCAGGCTCCAAATTCTCGGCCATTTTTAGCCATTTTTTCCGGCCCTGAAGCCCTGGCAAGTAAAAATCGATCCATTTATTCCAAAACTGCTGAGAAAGTGACAAATTGAACCGATAATCCCTTCTTAATTGGTCACGATCATGTGGTTGCCCAACAGCACAGTATGGGTCTAAGTATGGGGTCAAAAGTGAGGCAGGAGTGATGACAGTAAAATCCCTAGGGTCGTCACTCAAAGGTACCAAAGGGCGTTCGTTCACGATCCGAACGGCACTGCCTGTGTACGTAAGCAGTTCAATAAAACTGGGCTTACGTACTGAAGAGTCCAAAATGTGAAAAAAGTATTTGGTCACATCAGCCATGAAACCAAATCTTTCAAGCCGAAATCTAGCCAAGACATCTGCCAAAGGGTTTAACAAGTCAGACAAATCAGGACAAGAAGACATTACATCATTAACACAAGTTCCTCGAAATTCAGATTGTTTTAAAGCCTTCTCCGTTAAAGCAGCAGCTCTATCTGACGCCAACACAAAATTGTTAGGTAGATCAATATCTTCCTTCAACGGAACAGGTATCTCAAATCGACCATCTTTCAACTCAATATTCGGTTCGACAAGTTCTCTAGCCAAAATATCATTGCGAGACAATTCACAGGTTTCATTTTGCAAAGTCAAATCCTGAATGACTTTATTCAGGTCTGCTATTTCCATATCGCGAGACTCAATTTTACGCTGAAAGCCAGAGATGACATCCGACTCTGAAGACGTCTGCACTCTGCACACTTTAGCAACGCTTTCAACTAAGGGTGACTTACCACCACAAGCCAACCAACCGAGAGGAGTGAACAAAGTATGCGGTTCACTACGATTGTCACCAACACGCTCTTCTTTTGCACACATCAAATAAGCGTTGTCGTTGCCAATCAGTACATCTACAGTACTACAATCATTCAAATGAAACATATTCACGTCATGAAAATGACGGAAACCACTTAAATCTTGTTTATGGGGTAAAGTTTTAACATCGTCAGCCCAAGCTGGGTTAACCACCGAGGTTATATCACAAAACAGTTCATCAGTCTCTAACGACTGGATGTTGAGTTTAACAAGGTCAGCACAAGTAGGTTTCTGACCAGCCAGAGTATCCATTTTAAACGACGCTTTATCATACGGTTTAAGACCAAGTTCGCACACCAAGTCACTCGAAACAAAGGTCAACTGCGAACCAGGATCATGCTGACAATACACCAACTTCGATTTGCCAGTCATTGGATTCAAAACACGAGCAGCAGTAACGCGGTTAAAGACTGCTTTAACATTTCCAATCTTAACATTACGCACAGGAACTCTGGCACCAGCCTCATCTTTACCGACCAAATCCAGAGAATCACGTGACGTCACATAAAAATCATGCAGAAGAAAATAGTGTTTCCTATCGTTGTTAGGCCCACACTGACGACAGTTGTTTGCATGATTACAGTCCTTAACCATATGCTGGCGCAAACAGTTCAAGCATTTTCCAGCTTTCACAATGACATCTCTCCGACCTTTAGGTGTCAAGCGCAAAAATTCTTTACAATTAGACAAAAAATGATATTCAACTTGACCACGTGACGAACAACAAAAACATGCCGGTATGTCACTACGTCTGGCCACACCGCCGCGCGGTGCGCCAACAGCAGTCGAGTACTGCGAACTCCCTGAAATCACATTATCATGGGGTTTTACCGACGTCTGCCTAACCGGACATGAAGGCAATTTTCCTTTGCCAAACTTTTTAAATTGCTGCGACTCACCAGAATCGCCCATTAGCATGATGCTAAAATCAGTCGACTTGCGCGTTTCCTCCCGTACTACAAAATCAAACAAACTCTGAAAGATAGGTTCCTCAGTGCTACCATACTGATCACCTAAAAAGTCAAGATAACGCTGCTTAGCGTCAAACGGGAGTCGTTTAGCCAAATCCAAAACAAAACGTCCTTCTAATTTATCACGCTGACCATAAGCTTTCGCGTAAAGCAAACACTGCGACAATTCATCTTTAAACTCTTTCAAATCACTGGAAGAGATAGAAGTCAATTTGCTACCATAGCGATACTTTCTAATTTCTGGTTCTGCGAAAAGACCTCCACGAACTCCAAAACGTTGGGACAAGCGAGATAACGACATTTCTATCCTGTCTTCCTCTGACAAGCCAGGAGTGTCGGAAACCAAATTAGCAATCGTTTGTGCAGCTGTTCTAACACAAGCTGCTTGCAACAAAGTCAAACGAGTTCCCTTAAAGGGCGAAGCTGCCATCAAGGCCATAACACGATTTTTAAAGAAGACAAATGGCATATTATTACCATCGTAACCAATCAAGGCCGCCTTATCGAAGAACGTCCTACTATTTTGGTATTCAAAAAAGCAATCCTGCTGTTGAGAACTCGATTTAGCGGGAGAAGACAAGCTATATCCCTTAAGGGGCTGAGTGGGCTCAGTCACATGCACAGCCTGATCACGATCCTCAAACACGTTAAAATCAGGAGACACGATACGCCTCTCACAACCACCTAAATTACGTGTAGCTGGGCGATCAGCAGCTAGCGGCGCAGAAAACTTTGAAGGGGGCAAAGCATTACTGCTAATGGCGGCCCCGTGACCTGTACGCTCTGGGGGAGGAGTTCGGTTGTAATTTGCAGACCTTGGCTCTACAGCCTTCGGAAGACCCTTAGCCGCGGCCCCGAGACCTCCTGAAACAGCTGGAAAACATGTGGATTGTACAGGTCCACTTACAGATTGAACAGGCGTCTGGAAAAGGTTATGTAAATTAAACTGCGATTGATGTTCACTTCTGGAATGCCTAGAAGAGCCCTTCCTAGAGCTACGCCGGGAGCCCAACTCAGAACGATATTCAGCTAAAGCTACCTCCTTACGTTGTTCAGCCCTCAACTGTGCGTCTTTGAGTGCGAACTCAGCAGCTCTCGCTTCGGCTTTCGCGGCAGCCTCAGCTCGTACGGTCTCAGCTCTCGCTATGGCCTCAGCAGCTCTTGCTTCGGCCTCGGCTTGGATCTGGAGCTCCTCTCGTCTTAGCTGTAGGTTAATTTGTGCAACTATCCGTGACGAGCTCTCAGACATCCTAGTGCTTACATTTGAGGCGCTATCTTCAGGATGTATGTCAGCATCTAACCTATCTGAGAAATCACTTTCTTTTTGTTCGAAGTTATTTTTTAACGAGTTAAATTCGGGATCTACCCTATCACGAAGTTCTGCCAAGATTGCAGAGTTAACAATTTTACTCAAGAGAGCATGGAAATGCCTTAATTCCTCTTCTAAAGTAGATAAGTTAGATCTAAAAATTAACAGTTCCTGCTTATCACTCAAAGAACCTAGGGCCACAGAAAGTTTCCCAATTTGAGTCAAAATATCCCGTCTAAGATGCCGGGCCTCTCGAACTGACTTAGCCTCATCGTTAATGGGTCCCTCCCCAGAATGGCCTGCCCGACCGCAAAGAACATCATCAGGCTTAAACTCAGTCGAGTCGACGGCGGTCGAGTCCCTGTCACCACCGAGTGTAGACATATTAAATGTTAGAGCTAAATTTAACAATTAAAAAATTAAGTTACACAAACACACAAAATTACAGTAGTTATAAAAAACTTAACTGCAAAGACCGTAAAAATACAAAAAAGAATTTAAATGCACGATACCGTAGCTGTACGAGTATGTGAAGTCCAAACGTCCACAAAACTTGCTTGGATTCTTCCACTTGAATCTTCAAGCACAGATGGATTGCCTTTAATCTTCTTTCTTGCCAATAAATGTCAAAGTTATTTTTCTTCTGTACCAAACTGAGAAGAAATGTCTTTACTTTTTAGCTTAAAGTTCTTCAGTTGCCTACCGAGAAGAAATGTCTTTAATTTTCTTTGCTTCTTTAGACTACCAACCAATAAGATCTTCTTTTATTATTTCTTTGCTTCTAAGTGCTTCTGTGCCAAACACTAGACAGAGAATCGTCTTTTATTTTTTTATGCTGCCTGTGCTTCCGTACAAACACTAGCCAGAGAATCGTCTTTTATTTTTTATGGTCACAGCGGTAAACCATAATTTCTTCGTGGGAAAATTGTAACTTAAAGTTCCCGGATCCTTTCGTCTGCATATAATGACCGAAGAAACACACACTTGAACTTCTTTTCAAACAGTGTATTTCTGTAAAAATTAGCCCACGGCTACCAAAAACGAGGGGGTGCAACGCGTACACCACTGAAAACTGTCACTACAGAACAGATTACTTGGATAAAAGACGGAACTTTTGTCCAGCTAGCAAGCACTAAGCCAACAGTTAAATGTGCGGCCAACTTTCAAACAATCATTTTACGAATGACCAGAATAGATAGCAATATCTCAAATTCACGTATGCAGTACTGTGACGCAATAAATGAAAGACAATTATGAAGTCATTCCAACAGGTGTTTAAAGCTGATGTAATATTTCCTGTTTAAACAGGCCCAAACAAGTCCAAACAAGTTTGACACAAGTCTATGAACGATGGTGCAATTTTGGCACATTTTCTAGCAACTTCCATGACGTAATATTCAGTAGACTTGAACGGTTTTATATGACGTTTGATTTGTACAGAGATTGGCCGTAACAATTATTGCGTCACAGAAACTGCTGACGTGCTTTTGAAATACTGCAAATCATTCTGGTCATTCTTAAAATTGTTTGTTGGAAGTCAGTCGCATATTTAACTGTTTGCTTGGTGCTTGCTAGCTGGACAAATTTTCCGTCTTTTAACTAAGTAATCTGTTCTGTAGTGACAAGTTTTAGTGGTGTACGGCGTTGCATCCAATTTCGACAGCCAGGTGGCTAATTTTACAGAAATACAATTTTGAATAGACGTTTCGAAGGAGTGTTTCTTTTTCGGTCATTACATGCAGACGAACGGATTCGGGAATCTTATGTTACAATTTTCCCACGAAGAGATTATGGTTTACCGCCGTGACCAGCTAGGTTTGCTACATTTAAAGACGCCCCCTGGTGCTGGTATAGCATCGGCCGCCTTGGTCAGTGACGTCATGAAAAAGTGTGACGTCATGTAAAAAAACGCAACTACTTTTAGGAAGGGTGCAAAAACAAGGAATAGAAGTAAAAGCGGAATGGCTATTGATTTTTAAATATTTTTTTGTTTTATTATTTTTATCCTGCATTGCAGGAAAGCGGACTTGAGCGCTATGCATCGGTGTACGCCTTCCGACGTACACCTGACCCACGCTGCAGCCGACTGCAATGTCTGTTTCCGGTTGTCTACTCCACTTATGACTTAAATTTGGTACTACCCATTACTCGAAATCGATCACTGGGTAGAGGCAATTATCATAAAGTTTCTTGTCCAGAGAAACAACAGAAAGTGCGGGTGGCTGGAGTCGAACATGCAGGCTCTCGATTGCGAGCCCAACGCGCTAACCACTCGGCCACTGCTGCCGACTCGGCTTTCTCATTTTCTCATTTCTGCTTAGATCGTTGGAAAGCACGATGCTTCATCTACCCGAATGAATTAATTGCCAAGGCGATTCGATCATAAGCCGCCACCCGTTTGCTGTGATCGGTGAATAGTGCCTCCACCAAATATGCTGTAGCATTCTCATTTCTGCTCGGATTGTAACAATTTTACTATCGTTGGAAAGCATGATGCCTCATCTACTTGAATGAATTAATTGCCAGTCTAAAGTAGGCACTATATTTATGTAGTGCTAACTTAAACTTTACTATTTTGTACCAATTCTCAGCAATTCATTTTTTACAATAAAAATACCAAACCAACACAAATCAAAAGAGTATGTCTTGGTTTATTCATAGGTTAACTTTCACATTTATATCTAATCCACAAAACGAGCAATCGTTGTTCAAACGTAATCGCTCGACGAAGCTTTTTACCAAAACAATGCAAACACAAAGCGATCAATTTCGAGTGTTCATTATAAGCCGCCACAGTTTGATGTGATCGGTGAATAGTGCCTCCACCAAATATGCTGTAGCTTTCTCATTTTATCTCGGATTTTAACAATTTTACTATCGTTGGAAAGCATGATGCCTTATCTACCCGAATGGATTAATTGCCAGCAGAGTTGATCGGTTTAAACCGGGGCGGTTTAAACCGCCCGGTTAAAACCTGGTTTAAACCGGGCAGTTTTGACCACCTATTACTGGTCAATTCTGGTCAAAACCCCTTTAGTGTATGAATCAAGTTGCTTTTCAATTGAATTAAAAATATTACCCTCCATGTTTAGTAATGATGTTCAACTATACTTTGTTTTGATTAACAATAACCTAAATGCTGGATTTGGAACAAAAAATATTCATTTTCTCTGTTTATTTTTGATATTTCAATCAGTTGGTTACCGTATTTTGCGGACCATGAAGCGCATCCGATTATAAGGCGCACTGTCAATAAATTGCTTTGATTAGTTGTTTGCTCAGACATAAGGCGCACCGGGCTATAGAACGCAAAGTATTTTAAGGAGTATGGGTTACCGTATAAAGCTCATTAAACAAAAATGTGTAAGAAATGTAAGCAAGTCACAATAGCACAATGAGCAAAAGAAAAAATGAGCCTAGTGAATATCACAGTTGCTAGTTGCTTTTACCGTAGTTTATTGTGTAAGACGGTGGTTTATTTATATAATAATAGTATCGGTACTGGTTTTGAGTGTAGGCAAGAATGCACTTCTTGATCCATACATTAGGCGCACCGGCTTATAAGGCGCACGATCAATTTATGAGGAAAAAAAGGATTTAAATTGCGCCTTATGGTCCGTAAAATATGGGTATTTTAATTATTGAGAAAATTCAAATTCTAAAAATAAGTTTGTGATAAACCAAAAAATGCTTGGTAGAACGATGAACAATTAGCACAGCAAACTGAAGTACAAGTACAAGAATTTAATCCAACAATTTTTTTTTATGAAAAACATTTGCCATCAAATTTTGCCTGACAGGTCGGTATTGGCGGCCATTAATGAAAGTTCTGGCGGCCATGGCCGCCAGCTATTTCGAGGCCTGCATATCAAAATGGTCACAACTCACAACTACTTTTATATTTCCTAAATAGCCCAGGTAGCCGACCATTCACTACATAAAAATATTTTTCTGGGTTTTGACCAGTTTTGACCGGTTTAAACCTAGTTTTGACCGGTTAAAACCAGGTTTAAACCGCTTAGTGATCAAAACCAGTTTTGACCACTGATTTGTTCGGTAGGCACTTTAACGTATTACACTGCCCGAAAAGGTAACTGCAACCATGCGTGACCATCGAAAAACGTACACGCAAATCAGCTGACTTCAGTCATGTGACTCAACACGCGATTATCTGGTCGTTTTTATCGAAAGATTTTGATACAAAGAACTTTAACTGAATGCATCCCCATAACCTGCGTGGCCGATTGGGTTAGGGCAAAGGAGTAGTAATTTCGATTGCGTGGGTTCGATTCTCACCTTCTGCTAATACTATTTTTTCTTCTGCAACTGAATTGAGTGCAAGAAGAATCTTAATGACTGTTAGAAACTCAACTCCCTTTCTTAAATGATTAAATTGTTTACGCTCGGTTGATTTTCGAGCGCACGATATTCGCATTTTGCTGGTAGCTCTTTCTTTTTGCTTCGTCTATTGTGAAGGTAAGAGCTGCCATTTTTATTGTAATTGTTTCTCATAGTTTGTGTTTGTGTCTTATTGTGTCTTTAGTTGTGTCAATATACTATTTCTAACCTAGTGGTATTTGAAATAGAGTGGAGTATAGGGCAACTAGCACTTAAGCGACCAGACTTTGGGAAGTGATCTGCAATTCAGTTCAGGCAGTAGACGAATACTTTGGCCACTTGTTGGCAACTCGTGGAGTTAACCTGTAGTTTGGGGTTTAAACTCTACAATGACTGCAATCAATGGAGTTAATAAGGAAAATTGTGACTGAAATGTCAGTGATTTCATATAGGTCACGCATGATTGCGTTATGGAATTCGGACAGTGTACTACGTAAAAGTGCCTACCGATTTGTTCTGACCACTGATCATGACCACTGTTCTGACTACTGATCAACCCTGATTGCCAGTCTAAAGTAGGCATTATATTTATGTAGCACTAACTTAAACTTTACTATTTTGTATCAATTCTTAGCAATTCAATTTTTACAATAAAAATACCAAACCAACACAAATTAAAAGAGTATGTCTTGGTTTATTTACCTAACAACTTTCACGTTTATATGTTATCTACAAAACGAGAAATCGTTGTTCAAACGTAACCGCTCGACGAAGCTTTTTTCCAATGCATTCTTCAAGACGATTCGATCATTGTTCAGTAGGCTATAAGCCGCCCCCCGTTTGCTGTGATCGGTGAATACTGCATCCACCAAATATGCTGTAGCTTTCTCATTTCTGCTCGGATTCTAACAATTTTACTATCGTTGGACGGCATGATGCTTCATCTACCCGAATG
This sequence comes from Aplidium turbinatum, assembly GCF_918807975.1. Lineage (NCBI taxonomy): Eukaryota > Metazoa > Chordata > Ascidiacea > Aplousobranchia > Polyclinidae > Aplidium > Aplidium turbinatum. Next base: position 24,778,877 of record NC_137475.1, on the reverse strand, counting down.
GATTAATTACCAGTCCAAAGTATGCATTATATTTATGTAGTGCTAACTTAAACTTTATTTGTACCAATTCTCAGCAATTCATTTTTTACAATAAAAATACCAAACCAACACAAATAAAAAGAGTATGTCTTGTTTTATTTATCTGTTAACTTTCACGTTTATATCTAATCCACAAAACGAGCAATCGTTGCTCAAACGTAACCGCTCGACGCAGCTTTTTTCCAATGCATTCTTCAAGGCGATTCGATTCGCCTCCCCAGTTTGCTGTGATCGGTGAATAGTGCCTCCACCAAATGTGCTGTAGCTTTCTCATTTCTGCTCGGATTTTAACAATTCTACTATGGTTGGAAAGCACGATGCCTCGTCTACCCGAATAAATTAATTGCCAGTCCAAAATATGCATTGTATTTATGTAGCACTAACTTAAACTTTACTATTTTGTACCAATTCTTAGCAATTCAATTTTTACAATAAAAATACCAAATCAACACAAACTAAAAGAGTATGTCATGTTTTATTTACCTATAAACTTTCACGTTTATATGGTATCTACAAAACGAGAAATCGTTGTTCAAACGTAACCGCTCGACGAAGCTTTTTTCCAATGCATTCTTCAAGGCGATTCGATCATGTTCATTAGGCTACACTGGCCAACAAAAAAAAACTTTTTTCCGAGTGCTGAAGATATTTTAACGGTTTCTGGGCGATTTTTGGGCACTGAATCCGAAAATGTTAATTTTATAATCGACTTGAATAACATGTCAAGTAGCAGCCACTCTTTTCTTTGTTGTTTTAAGAAAACCTCTGAAACGTCAATCGTGTTTTCGTGTTGATAGAATTATTACGTTACTTTTACAGACATAAAGCTTGTGTTTACTTAAATCCATATATCTCTCTCCACGGAGTTAGTTGTCTATCGAATTGTACAAAAACAATTTACATTTTTAGCAATTCCTTATTCTTCCCGAAAAACAAGTTAAATAATTCCTGTCAGTTTCTAGACAAGAGACTGGGCTTGCAAGGGATTGTGACTCATGAAACGGCACCAGAGTATCTGTAGTGTGTTGTTTTAAAATGCTATTTTTAACTCTGCAGCTCTAAAAAACAATTTATGTCATCTTGTGGGCTGAAAATTAATCGTTGTTTTTTATCAACCGTTTAAACGTTGGCATAGCACGGCCAACGGTAATTCAACGTCTAAATGTCGTTTGTCTGTATGTAAATGTAAATACTTGGTGTAGCACAATATTTCTTCGAAGCTTTCGCCGCATCTTGAAAGATGTTGTATGAACGTTAGCGAACGATTGTTATCCGCTTGCTTTCTTCAACCAAAGCATATTACTGAAGCTACTTTTTCTTATCGTTGTCTTTATATAGCGCATCTTCTTTGTGTTTTGCAATATCAGCATAAAAGGCTTAGCAAAGTGAACGTTTGAGAGCATAGACCAGAAATTCCGTTGAGTTTTGTATTAGCTGCATTTTGTAAAACGAGATGTTCAAATCTTAACTCTTAAGCATAAATTGAGAAACTTTATGTTAAATATTTCTTGACCATTTACTAATTGTAAATTTTGCATTCTATTTGAATAAGATGCACAAGTAGAATCAATTATTGCTGTATGACTGTTACGACTTATTATTATTTGGATTATTATTTGTACGGACTATCACTTCAAGCCCTGATTGCTGTCTCGGTGAGTCTGAACTATAATCACCAGCTCTATCTAGAATTGAAGTAGCCTATATCTGCCCACTAAGTTTGTTAAACGACCTTGCGACCTGCAACCTTGTGGCTGGACCTTGCGACCTGCAATCTTGTGGCTGAACCTTCGACCTGCAACTTGTGATCTTGTGATCTTCTGACTTGTGATCTTGCAACCTATCTGCCACAATAAACTAACAGAACTCAAGACCGTGTTCAGATTCAATCTACTTGGCTTGTTTTTCTGTCTGTTGTAGGCGCATAACCATATTAACTGAGCGACGCATATAATAATCCAATCCACTGTTTGGCGCCAGTGAGAAAGATATTCCTTAACGTAGAATTCGCGTCAAAATTCTACAGAAAATAACATCGGTTTCTTTGAATTGGCTCTAATTTTTGAGATATTTCATGGTTTTGCTCTAAAAAGTGGGTCATTCCATTTCCATAGAGGGATTCATGTTGCCAACCTCCTCGTGGTGAGTCCTGGTAATTCATATTAATGAAGCGAATGGCAACAATCAGAGACCGCAACTCACAGGGCACCTGGGGTGGTAAAAGGATAAACCCTCGGCCCCGGTGTCCAATGAGAGAAATTCTTCTCAAATGCAAGAAGAACATCTAAACAAAAAATATAATATGGTACCTCTCAGATGTTGCTGAAAAGTTGTCATACTATGCTTTAGGCTACCAAACGAAAGAATCCTACGTTTCAGATCAATATCTTTAACGGCTTTTCCATGGCGGCCATTTAACGAAGGCAAAATTTGTGAAGAAGGGGTGTTCTTCCCGGCCATCAGCACAAGGCTGATCACTCGCTAGTACAGCGAGCAGCAGTAACGCTTCGCTAACCAGAACGGTGTAGCTTCCACGCTAGCCATAAAGACCTCCAATAAACGATAAGTTTCTGGGCATCCGATTGTAGCATCGAATAGACAGCGATAGACACGTGTTTCGCCCATGAGGCTGGGCTCATCAGTATCGCACCGTAGGTGTTAAACAGTTTTATTCGCATCAACAGCGCACGGGTACAAAGAATTGACACGGCGAGAGAGCACAAACAAACATAGCCAGGTCGAAGACTTTCAGAAACCGGCCTGCCACACGCCGCGGCGGCGGGGAGCGGCGTGATTTAGGGGTGACGATGCACCCGGAGGGGTAAGTTCACCAGCTTAGGTCGCGGGGCCAGGCTGGGGAGTCGAGGTACCTGTGGAGGGAGAGTGTGGATCGAAAACGTTACATGACCCGTCCGCAAATTTAGAATGGCGGAGCGGGCCAGGGAGACAGGCTCTTTCTGCATTGCCCAGAAAGATGGCCTGCGACGGGCCGGGCGACCCGTCGCGTGTGGACGCTGGAACCGGCAGTAATTGACCGCCGGGCGGCGCCCACGTCTCCCTCACGCGACCTCGGCGGAGGTACTTGACTCTTATGCCAGGTCTGCCAGTAGGCAGAGCGGATAAAATTGGGGTCTACCACGAGGAAGAGAGTCAACTATTTAAGGATAATTTGGCTCTCGTGGCAGACGAAATTCAAATAAAAATGTGGAGCAGAGGCTCGATTAATCAATAGAAACAAAAAATAAAGGTGGGAATGTAATACATACTCACTGGAGAAGAGTAAGCTTTGATTCGGCGAGCACAGATGTGCACTGGCCAGACGTTGAGGCAGGTTCGCCCAGCTGGGTCGGGGAGGCTAGCGATCGAAACCAGAGGCACTGATAGGCTACATTACCAGGAAAAAGTAGAAAATTGGGGTGGAAATTTTGAGGCTGCATCGAGTTGATCAGGGGATCGTGTTGATCAATGCGTTGAAAGCAGAACGAGGTTGATACGAGCGGGCAAGAACAGCGTTACAAGGCGAAGGCAGCGTAAGATAATTCGAAACAATTGATTGATTAATACATAGAGATATAGTGATGATTGAAGTTACTTAATTGCTGTTAAACCAGTCTCGATTCACTATGTACATTAGACATTTTATTCCTTTCCTTTGTTCATTTTTGAATGCTTGGGTTTGATGAGACTGGAGCATTATAAAAAGATGACACTGGTTTATAGACATAAGTTGATGATATAAGGTGATGAATTTTAAGACAATTGATATAAGGTTATGACGTCTAAACGGTTTGCTGTCTTGCGCGCTCGGATACTTATTGCAACGTTTCTGTTATTGGGGAATAAGTTTCTGATCGCTGAAGTCGTCTTTTCTATGACGTAGCCCCTCCACAAGTGAGCCCGGCGTTCCAAGCTTTCCAGACGCGGAAGGATCCTTCGATTGAGAGGGAAGCCACTTTTCTAGCCACCTCTGCTACCCCACGAGCAGGAACGCCCAAGGTCGTCAGAGCTCGAGAGCTCGTCGGGGCATAGCTCCCGAGGGAGCCTACGACGAACGGAAGTGGCAGGACGTCCCTGCAAGGGCGCTTCCTGTCTTCCTTTATGTTGACACATAACTCGCCGTACTTGTCGTGTTTCCTGTCGGCGGCTTTTCGAAGAGAATCCGCGCCGTTGTCGAACGGACATGTGACGTCACATACGACCGTGACACCGTCAGGGCGTTGCAAGACGATGTCAAGACGCAGATCGGCACCGCCCGCTTCCACGTGCTGTGGAACCGTACTATCTATGGAAAGCCCGGGTTGCCATTCGGCAGGAACGTGCCCCACGATCTCCCTCAATACTGAATTGTGTCGTTCCGTGACGACAGTCATCACGGTAGGGCAGTGATTCAATATGTGGGGGAGAGTCTCTTCCGCTTTCCCACACGCACGACAAATGGCAGGTAGGTAACGGCGGCCATGGCTTGGTTTTGATTTAAGTGGCATTAGATTCAATCTAGCTTTGTACGCAAATACTCGGTCCGCGTGATCCAGGAGCTCCGGGAGCCGGGTCCATGAATTTTAAAATCCGGACAGGCAGTGGGCACTGACCGTCTTGCCTTGGTCAGGTTTGGATTCCCACTGTCTCCTCCACCACAAGTCATTGTGTTGATGGAGGGTCGGCACCACTTTTTTCCTTATAGGAGGAGTGATTGTGGAGCTCCCCGCGGCCAACTCAAGGCCACCATCCGGGCGGGCGGACCAACGTACGTTCAGGCGACGGGTGGCCGCCGGGACACGGCCCCACAGGCTCTCGCCTGTAGGGCACGGTCTAGAACGGGCGCCGTCAGGAGAGGGGTCACTATTCAGATAACTGGCCAGGTGGTCAGTCGTGGGATCTGGAGTGCCGAACCTCAGACAGGCATGACGCCTAAGCTGCCCGAGAGCGACGGCAGAGACAATGCTGTCAGGTGACGTCAGCATCTTGAAAGCATGAGCTACCGAAAGCGTGTCACTTTCGCGACACAAGTTCGTGATGCCCAAACCTCCCAATGCAGGCTTACAGTAAAAGAACGCGCTGCAGGCCCACTTGGGAAGACGCCACGCCAACCTTCAAACACTGCAAAACCAGTCGGTCAAGCTTCAGAAGCTCATACTGTCTAAAGCGCCGCACTCGCAGATGGTATGACGCGGACGGGAGAATTATAGAAGTGAGTGCCAGAAGTTTCTGGCTTGGGGTGAGAAAAGATTGCATTAAAGAAGAAATGTGTTTCGCCAGAGTGGAGATGAAGGGTTGGGTTAGGGATGCGTCCGAGGCGTAACCGGTTCGAGCGCCGAGGTATTTATACATCTCGCCTTTGGGGATGACTCGAATTTCCTCCCCGGCAAGGGAGAAAGGTTTCGGGTCGACCCGCAGACGGGACGCCGACACTTTCCCATAGGACAGGGTGCCACACTTGCGTGGGTTGAACCGTAGCCCGGACCAGGAGGAGAAGGGTTCAGTAGCAGATAGGAGAGAGATCATCTGCTGGCGATCGGAAGAAACGAGACAGATGTCGTCCGCATAGGCCATACAACGTACTTTAATATCTTCTTTGGCAGGAAGGTTGTAGCCGCAATCCGTTTTGTCACGGACGCCCCTGAGGAGCACCTCGATGACCAAATTGAATAGCAGCCCAGACAACGGGCAGCCCTGACGGACTCCCCGCCCCACAGGGATACGGTTGGTTTCACCATTGCCGCAGCGGACGGTGCAGGTGTTGTCGACGTATATGTCGGAGATGCACTCAACAAGGTTTGTGGTGGCGTCGAAATGACGCAGGACCTCGGCTATGCATTCGTGCCGGACACCGCTAAAGGCGTTTCGAATGTCCAGAAACGCAACCGACACAGGCCTTTTGCGTGACTGTGCATCCGAGAGGATGGTGTCGAGCATGAACACATGCTCATAGACGCCCTCTGTGGGCATGAATCCCTTTTGCTCTCGGCTGATAACATTCCCCTCCACCGCCCATCGCTGCAGGCGCCGGGCCAATAAGGCGGCGTAGATTTTATAAATGTTTCGGCAGATGGAGATGGGCCGCCAGTTGCTGACATCGTGCAGGTCACCCTCAGGGTCTTTACATATGAGTGTGATCCTGCTGGGTCTCCACTGGTCCGGTACACGACGGTTGATCCGGCAGGTCTCGAAAAGGCTGGCCAAGAGTCCGAACCGTTTTTTTTTTTTTTTTTTTTTTCGAGTCTGAACCGACATCAAGCGACTGGAGGACCGCCTCCACCTTTCGGGCCGTCCGCCGCTTTACCAGTCAGTTTAACTCTTATCCTTGTGGAAAGAAAAGAGCCAACAAAACCAGCAGGTGCCAGGGGTAGGACAAATTGTTATTTGAAGGCGAAATTGTTAAAATCCGTGCAGAAATGAGAAAGCTACAGCACTTTAAGTGGAAGGACTATTTACTAGGGTGTACCATTTTGCAAAAAGTTTTTAGAAATTAGTGCGGCTATGTATTACGAGTTTCCACTTCTGTTAAAAAGTATTTTTGTGGAGTTTCAGAATTTTCCCGCCAAAACTGTGGTTCATATAAGGTAGGCCACATAAGGTAGGCTATCATGAAAATCTACAGCCTTAAACTGGCGTAATGTGATCATATATTATGTCGATTACGAGGTTTTTGGGGTCACAGAACACAAATTTGGAGTCAAAAATGCTCTACGACAACAATTTTGAAAAGTGAAATTTTACCACTTGAAATTTATGGTGAAATTTTTCAGATATGGACACAATTTCCTGACCAAGAATACCTCACCCCAGAATGTATATTCCTGAAATATTGTCAAACTTTTGAAATAACAACACGATTCATTTACAAACCAATTGAGTAAATCACTCTCAAATATGATCCATCCCTGTTTCTTCTGCATGCTATTCCTTATGCTTCAGTCTTGATTGATTTCACTTCCTAGTATGTCATCAACACAATAGCCTACCAGAGTTATGCAAACACTCAATTCACTGATTTCTTGATGCATTTCTTTTAACAATTGAGTTTGGCTAAGGTAGTTTTTTTTGTAATCTGAGAACTGTTCTCTGTGCCTCTACACGACAAGCAAGAGAGCTTGCCGGTGGCTCTCGTGAGAACACTTGTCAATAAAATCACTGGTTAGCTTAATCCCGCGTTCCTCAATACCGCTGACCACCCTTACGTTCAAAACAAATTTGTTTAGTAGTTTCTTATAATCACTGAAATGTTTCCATTCTGAAACTAGCATTTGTTGCCACTCTTGATCAGTAAGTTCCAAATTGCTTTTCCAGTTGTTGCCTCGAGCAATGTACAAGCACCTTGCCACTTCTCTGAATTGGCGGCAGTCGTATCAAACACCTACCACCAATGGCACTTTTCACTCTCCAGTCTTTCACCAATTTTATTACGACCTGTTCCTGAGATGATCCGGTGCCGTCTGGTAGCTCAGGCACCCCCAAGCAGCTGCTTCATTTCTGCATTACCTTCATCATCAAAACTAACGCCAGACACATTTACACAGCACTGTTCTGATGAAACATTTCCTCTCATTTTCAGAATCTCACAGCCCGGGTGAATTATTGCCAAATCAGGGGCCTGGAACCTCCCTGATATTTTAGGAGTGAGATGACCTAGTCTTATTAGCTACAGTACCGTAGTCTATGAGCTGTTATGACTGAGATATTGGTATCTTCGATTTGTATGCCGAAATCTTGAGCCACAGCAAATATTGTTCTTTGCCGAAAGCTCAATCCAAGTCGATCAGATGTTAAAGCTGTAGGCGACATAATACTATTTTCTTTCTCTTCCTTTCAGGAGTTTTCCAGTTGTCACTGTCACTTTCTGTTTCTTCATCTGTACTTAAGTCCAACTTTACTGTTTTCAGATTGTCAGCAACATCCTATTTCTGTTTCCTTTCACCAGCTGCGCTGTGTCGTTTTTCTCTAGCTAAGTCCAGTCTCTTCTACAAAGCATCTCTGCCCAATGCGCAACCTACTTGATCTCGCTGGAAGCTTAGAAACACCTAGTCTTTCGATAGTGTTCCCAATGAGGAAGTAGGCTACCTTCTATTTGGTCTTTGTGCCAATGACCGGTGTGCTTCACTGGCCGTCTCATTCAGTGGCATAACTGATCTGAATCTTGTAACTTGCGTACGATAACTAGCTACTCTTCGAGTCACTGTAGTTGCGCTAATGATGATCTTCGTTGTGTAGAAGTAAATCATTTACCCATTTGGGAGGGTTCACTTCGGCTTTTTGAATCTTTTGGTCTGCCGTGGGGTAGGCTACTCCGCTGGCTGCTGCCGTCCATTAGTTAGTAAGTAGGTAGGTTAGTAACTATAAGTACAGGCTACTGTAGACTAGTTACTAGGTTTTCATCGGATGTGAAAGTACACGAGCAAAAACATGTTAATTTTTCCCTCATACTGATTGATATAATCATACCGACAAGAAAAGTTTATGCATAGGCTACATGCATTTCAAGGTTAAAATGACAATAAGATGCTCTTTTTATGTAAATCTGCAGTCCAAAACGGTGTGGTCACATCCATAGGCCTATGTCAAAATTTACTTTACAAAATTGTTGTCGGAGAGCATTTTTACTCCAAATTAGTGTTCTGCGACCCCAAAAACCCCGTGATTGACATATTATATGATGACATTACACCAGTTTGAGGCTGTAGATTTTCATAACATCTTATCTGGCTGCCATTTTGAAAAATGGCGGCAGAACCACAGTTTTGGCGGAAAAATTCTAAAACTCTACAAAAATACTTTTTAGCAGAAGTGAAAACCCGTAATATATAGCCGCACTAATTTCTAAAAACTTTTTGCAAAATGGTACACCCTAATATTTACCGATCACAGCAAACAAGGGGTGGCTTATACTGAATAAGAATCGATTCGCCTTTACAATGCATTCGAAAAAATGCGTCGCCGAAGGGCTACGTTTGAATATGTTTGAACAACGATTGCCCGTTTTGTAGATAAGATATAAATCTGAAACTTTCCGGGTGCATAAAGCAAGACATACTTTTTTATTTTGCAAAGGATTACGTAATAATTTTATTGTAAAAATTAAATTGCTGAGAATCGGTACAAATTGGTGAAGTTTAAGTTATCACAAGATAAAGTTAGTAGGCTACTTACTTTGTACTTGTGTTTAATTTATTCGGGTAGATATATAGCCTAATCGTGCTTTCCAACGATGGCAAAATTGTTAAAATCCGAGCAGAAGCGAGAAAACTGCAGCAAGTTTAGTTGAAGCACTATTTACCCTTCACAGCAAACAAGGGGTGGCTTATACTGAATAAGGATCGATTCGCCTTTACAATGCATTGGAAAAAAAGTGTCGCCGAGGGACTACGTTTGAACAACGATTGCTCGTTTTGTCGATAAGATATAAACCTGAAACTTTCCAGGTGCGTAAAGCAAGACATATTCTTTTAGTTTGCAAAGATTTAATGATTTTATTGTAAAAATTAAGTTGCTGAGAATCGGTACATGTTGGTGAAGTTTAGGTTATCATTCACAAGATAAAGCTAGTACTTACTTTGTGCTACTGTTTAATTGATTCGGGTAGATATATAATCGTGCTTTCCAACAATGGCAAAATTGTTAAAATCCGAGCAGAAATGAGAAAGCTACAGCACTTTCAGTGGAAGCACTATTTACCGATCACAGCAAACAAGGGGTGGCTTATTCTGAATAAGGATCGATTCGCCTTTACAATGCATTGGAAAAAAGCTTCAACAGGTGAGTAAGTTTGAACGACGATTGCTCGTTTTATAGATAAGATATAAACTTGAAAATTTTCAGGTGCATAAAGCAAGACATATTCTTTTAGTTTGCAAAGGATTAATGAATTTATTGTTAAAATTAAATTGCTGAGAATCGGTACAAGTTGGTGAAGTTTAAGTTATCACAAGATAAAGCTAGTAGGCTGCTTACTTTGTGCTTGTGTTTAATTTATTCGGGTAGATATATAATATCGTGCTTTCCAACGATGGCAAAATTGTTAAAATCCGAGCAGAAACGAGAAAACTACAGCAAGTTTAGTGGAAGCACTATTTACCTGATCTGCTGAGAATTGGTACAAGTTGGTGAAGTTTCACAAGATCTGGATTTATAGCCAATTGATTCAGGTAGATGTATGATCGTGCTTTCCAACGATGGCAAAATTGTTAAAATCCGAGCAGCATGAGAAAGCTACAGCACATAGTGGCAATGGTTTCATATTTTTGATGTTAAACTTTAATTAGATAAATTTTTAGTTGAATTGATGCAAATTGATAAGTTTTATGTCATCCGTGGGCCTTATATCGAACACTCGACGTTGGTATAATGTTTTTATTGTAAAAACATAGTAAAATTGTCAAAAAATCCATATCCATTCCGCCTTATCACCTCCATTCCGCCGTTTTTTTACCTTCCTTTTTTTTTTCATTTTCCCAATAATAGTTGCGTCCGTTTTGTGACGTCATGTTAACCAGGGTGGCGGAATCTATAGGAGCACCGACTGCACCGTATTCTGTGCATTAACAGCACTTGAAAAACTGAGCAATAGGGGTTGTGACAAATTTGTGGCAGTGGCACCTGCCGCGGCACCTGCCACCAGTTTGCGTGGCACCTGCCACAAATTTGCGCGGCACCTGCCACAGTTTGCCACAATTTGCGCGGCACCTGCCACCAGTTTGCGTGGCACCTGCCACAATTTGCGCGGCACCTGCCACCAGTTTGCGTGGCACCTGCCACAGTTTGCGCGGCACCTGCCACCAGTTTGCGTGGCATCTGCCACAATTTATGCGACACCTGCCACCAATTTGGGCGACACCTGCCACTAGTTCGTGCGACACCTGCCACCCATTTGCCCAACTGCCACCACCACTTTGCGCGACTGCCGGCCACCAGAGATGTACCGGTACATGGATTCAAGGCCTATGAGAGGAGGTATGGCATACCGTACCCTTGAGGGCCCAGGCCTGTGATTGTTGGGGGGCCCGAAATTGTGATTTTTCCGTCTACGCGCAGAAATGTTTGGTTAAGACGATCATAAACGACTAAATTCAAGCATAAAAGTTGCTATTCTTTAGTCCCTGGGGGGGGGGGGGGACGTAATGCAGCAAAAGGGTCCGGAAAGGTAATTGAGTGTTTTGTGCACAAATTAGGGGCCCGAAGTGGTGATTTAATGCTTTACGTGCAAAAATGTTCTGTTAAAAGCACCCTAAATTACGGTAAATCATAAAAGTTGGTTACATGCTCCTGTCCGGGGGGGGGGGGGGGGGGCATAGTGTAGCAAGACTCAGCATAGAATCAAAGTTAGCTAGACAAGTTCACTTTGACAAAGTTATTAAAGTTTTTGCAGGAAAAAAGGCAAGAAAAATCTGTTTTTCTCAATAGCTCAAATGGATTCAGTGATGTACAAAATACGGTGCTCTTGTAGAATCCGGAATTCGCCTTTCTGGTCAATATGACGTCACAAAACGGACGCAACTATTATTGGGAGGGTGAAAAAAAGGAAAGTAAAAAGCGGCGGAATGGAGGTGATAAGGCGGAATGGATATGGCTTTTTTGACAATTTACTATGTTTTCACAATAAAAACATTATACCAACGTCGAGAGTTCGATACAAGGCCCTAGGATGGCATAAAACTTATCAATTTGCATAAATTCAACTAAAAATTTATCTAATTAAAGTTTAACATCAAAAATATGAAACCTTTGCCACTATGTGCTGTAGCTTTCTCATACTGCTCGGATTTTAATAATTTTACCATTGTTGGAAAGCACGATCATACATCTACCTGAATCAATTGGCTACAAATCCAAAACAAGTACTATTTTTATCTTGTGATGACATAAACTTCACCAACTTGTACTAATTCTCATAAGCCACCGTTTGTTTGTTGTAATCATAAGCCACCCCCTGTTTGCTGTAATCGATAAATAGTCCTTCCACTAAAAGTGCTGTAGCTTTCTCATTTGTGGTCGGATTTTAACAATTTTGCCATCGTTGGAAAGTACAATTATATATCTACCCGAATCAATTAAACACAAACACAAAGTAAGTACCGTACTAGCTTTATCTTGTGATAAGTTAAACTTCACCAACTTGTACCGATTCTCAGCAATTTAATTTTTACAATAAACTTGTAGGGACCCGCGATGTAATTTCCATTGTTTTTAACTTTCTACAAAATATAATCCTCCCATAACATTTACGTTTCTAAAAAACTCACTTGTTGTGCACAAATATAATTTTGATAAATCATTTTCTACTTAAATAACCTTCCACTCGCAGCTTTCCCAAGTGATTCTGTTCAATGGCAATTCGTCGCTTTCAATCTTCTCCGCTTTAACAAACGGTTCACCTCTGCGACGGAATCTCACCAGGAGTTCACCCCAGTTCGTAAACATGTTGTTGGAATTTGCCAATTTTAAATTATGTAATTGCTTGTTTTTCTTTTATTTTGGAAGTGCTTTATTTACATCCGCACAAACAAGTTTCACACACAACATAAAATAAGCATTACGATAATTCTTACGTTTTAAATTCAAAAATCTATTCATTCTGAAAAGGCTAGTTAAAAAGTTTGGCGTTCTAAATTCTGCAATTCGAACTAACAAAATAAAATAAATTCTTTGAGACTCATTGCGTTATCTCTGTGCCATCGAAGCTTTGTTACGCCAGCAGCGTATCTGCTGTCATCAGGAGTTATAAACTTTAAATTAAACAAATAAAAACCTTTGACCCCTGCAAAATCATTAAATATTTGAAAACTAAAAGAATAGGCCTATGTCTTGCTTTATTCACCTGAAAAGTTTTATTTTATTATTTATAAATTTTCTCCTTGGTTGATCCAAAAAACGGTCTTATTCCGGTAAGTCACTAACTTTTATGCTTTAAAGTTTAGCAAACGTAACATCATAGACGTCATACATCTTGATGAGTGTCAGACAAAAAGCTTTCAGACAATGAAGTTACTTCATTTCCGATATATTCAAGTTTCGCATAACGAATCACTGGAATCAGCTACCGTAAAATGGGGATACTTTGAAATCCGGGTAAACTTTGAAAAGTTCCCCAAAAATGGTTGACAGGGTAATAGGTTTGTTAATAACTCCCTAATAAAGCGAAATTTCTTGTTAAAAATCAATTTTTCGTAGTCCTTGGTAAAATTACTTTCGATTAAGTCTGCAATTTTGGTTGGAGACTAAATTTACTTCACGCTCCAGTAGTCCAGTATGATTTTACCAAAACAGCATGATGACGTGATGTGTTCCAACTTCTATGTGGTTCTCAGCCGTTTGATGGTATTTCAGCTCAGTTTTTTAACCAGATCTTGGAAATATCATCAAGATCTAAAAGGATTTTTTTGTATTATTGTCATTTTTTCAAAAGTCTTTTTTTCTGAAGAGCACGGTATCGTACTCTCAAGAATGAATCAATCAATGTTTTATTTGTCAGTAACAGGAACATAGGTACATGTTTGAAATATGCAATATACACAGTACAAAAGTTACACAGGTTCCCATACCGACAGGGAGACAACGAGACGACCATACGGTCTACTAGTCAATTGCCACCCTACGGAAATTACGATTTTGCCATTTAAAATAAGCTTACAAGAGAAAAATAATAATTGAAACGTTCCCGCGCTTCAATAACAGCATACGCACAAAAAAAAACAACATATTGATGATAACGTAGGCCAAAAAACCAAATTCCATGAAGCAAGCAGAGAATAATAAAGTTTTCGAAGCAACTGACAAGTTGGTTTCCATAACATATCACTTACGATGCACTGTAGCTTTGTAAAATTAACGTTTTGATCTCTTTTTTGAAACAATGAAATGATAAGTTTTTTAGCCTACTTGGAACCTCTGACCAGAGCATTGGTCCCAATACCTGCATGGACTTCTTGCCAAATTCTGTGTTTGATCTGTTTATAAAATAATTGTTGCCTGTTTGATATCTTGTGTTATGCTGATGAATAGATGAAGCATTTGTAAATAAATCACAATACGTAGACGGATACTCATTCATATGAACTTTGTACATATGTTTTTTTATTTCAATGTTATGTATGTCTTTTAGTTTCAAGATGTTCATTTTGAAAAATAAAAAATTAGTGTGAGCATAGTAATTTTGTTTCGTAATTATTCTTATAACCTTTTTTTGTAATTTTATTAATGGATCCAGTGCACTGTCACAGGCCTTTCCCCAGCTTGAAATACAATATTGCAAATGACAGTAAATCAAAGCGTGATACACATCTTTTAAAGTGTCTGTGTTGACATAATTTCTGAGTTTAAGCAACGCCCATGAACCTTTTGCTACTTTTCCGCAAATTTTATCTATGTGATATTTCCATGTTAATTTGTTATCTATGTAAACGCCAAGGTATTTTATTTGATCTTTTTGTTGAATGCTTGTGTTACCAATGTTAATGTTAAAATTTTTTATGTGTTTTTTATTTGTTATTAGCATGTATTCAGTTTTTGAGAAATTTAATGATAATCTATTAAGCTTCAACCAGTTGTAAACTTTTTGCATTTCGGCATTCACATTGTTCTGCAAATTTATTTCACATTTGTCGCTCATCATAAGATTGGTGTCGTCAGCAAATAGTTTAACATTCATGTTTGTTGAATTTGGTAAGTCATTTATATAGAGTAAGAAAAGAAGGGGTCCCAATGTCGATCCTTGGGGCACACCGCAGGTAACCTGTCTTGAGTTTGAAGAGATTCCATTGACGACCGTGTGCTGTAGACGATTGCTGATATAGCTTTTTAACAATTGTAATGGAAGACCCCGAAAACCGTATGTTTGCAGTTTCTGTATGAGAATAGTGTGATCAACTGTGTCGAAGGCTTTAGCTAAATCAAGAAATACAGAGCAAGTTGTATCTTTATTATCTAGGTTAGTTAAGATGTTATCACAAACGTTTGACACAGCTAACGAAGTGGAATATTGAGGTCTAAATCCATACTGATGTGGTGTGATCAGGTCTTTTTTTGTTAGATAATTGTACATTTGTTCATACAGGCATTTTTCGAATATTTTGGTGAAGGGGGACAATAGTGATATGGGCCTATAGTTGGAACAATTTTTCCTGGAGCCACTTTTGAAGATTGGGGTAACTTGAGCGACCTTTAGTACATCAGGATATACACCTTTATCGATACACTCATTGAATAAGTTGGTGAGGAAAGGGGCGTTGAATAAGTTGGTGAAGATACTAGGTTGTGCAATAGCAGCAAGTGTAGGCTGAGTTTTGTTGCAGTTTTATCCATTTTTTACCGAATCTATTACTTTTATAAGGAAGAAACCTTCGATTTTGCAGCGTTTTGCCTATTTAGCATTTTTTTTAGGTCATTTGGCATTTTTTGACCAGTTGTTTGGCATTTTTTCCATAAGTGGACCTGGCAACCCTGATCTGCAGCAGTTACTGGTAACTCAATATTCGTGGCAGTCTCAATATCCGTGGCAGGTAACTCAATATCCGTGGCAGTTTACTCAATATATCCATAACAGGCAGCTTATACATGCGGAAGTTAACAAAGGCAACATATATCAATGCCAGGATTGATACCTTGGTACATTGCTCCGTCAAGTTCACGTCTGTAGCAATTAACTAACTATTCGTGGCAGTTAACTAACTATCCGTGGCAGTTTACTCAATATATCAATCAGGCAACTTATATATGCGGTAGTTAACTAAGGCAACACCCATCTATGTCAGGATTGATACCTTGATACATTGCTCCGTCAAGTTCACATCTGCAGCAGTCAACTAACTATCCGTGGCAGTTAATTAGCTATCCGTGGCAGGTAGCTAACTATCCGTGGCAGTTTACTCAATATACCCATAACTAGGGATAGTAGATTACCGGGATTGTTAACTACATCCGCTTTTTTGTTCATCCGCAACATTAGAAGGGTAATTTTTTATTTTATTTACAAAATAATGTATTTTTTATGGGTTATATAAAAAGAGTGAAGTTGGTTTTGAAGTAATTTAAAGTTTTTAGTTGAAAGCAAGCCAGCAGCAAAGCGTGAAAAAAATGTCAAATTGGCAATTTACCCTTCTAATGTTGGCGGAACAACGGAGTTGCTCGTCCCGGTAATCTACTGTCACTACCCATAACAGGCAACTTATGTATGCGGAAGTTAACTAAGGCAACATATAGGGTAGCCTATCCATATCAGGATTGATACAATGATACATTGCTCCATCAAGTTCACGTCTGTAGCAATTAACTAACTATCCGTGGCAGTTAACTATCTATCCGTGGCAGTTTACTCAATAAATCAATAACAGGAAACTTATATATGCGGCAGTTAACTAAGGCAACATGTATATATCTATGTCAGGATTGATACCTTGATACATTGCTCCGTCAAGTTCACATCTGCAGTAGTCAACTAACTATCCGTGGCAGTTAATTAACTAGTACGGTACTGTACCGGTATCCGTGGCAGGTAGCTAACTATCCATGGCGGTTTACTCAATATACCGTTTTTGGTATGTTGGATTTTTCTACGTTATACCGGTAGATAAAATAAAGTCAAATGAACTATTCCATATTAATCGGTCACTTCTTTCTTTCAGTTTTTGACAGTAATTCTCTTCCCCATAGAATATTAGCAGTAACTGTATAATATATAAAATATTAAATAATACTATTTTGACAAAATTCTGACATTGAAAACTTCCGTGAAGCACGAAGATAAGAAATGTGAGTTTGTTATTGATTTTGCATATAATGTTAGTTTACCCTATTGTTAGCATAAATATAGCTTTTGGAGTAGGCTGGTAATATATTTCTGGCAAAAATATCTGTTTTACATTCATAAGTCATAATTAAATGTTTATGGGGTTACTTTGCACAGTATATATATTTTATTACACAGTTACTAACAAAAATATTATTTATCTTAGACTGACAATGCCTAGAAAGCATAGAAGATCACTTGGTTCAAGGAGCTACAAGGACTATGATGAAGAGAACTTACAGAAGGCAGTAGACTCTGGTCTGTCTCTAAGAAAAGCTGCAGAGGAGTGTGGAATCCCAATGCAACCTATCAAACATAAGCGACAAGCGTGATAAATGTCATTCACAGATGTTGGAAGACCAACAGCATTTTCAGATGCTGAAGACTCGAAGAGCATGCCTTAGTCCACATCATTCAAACATGTGGTTATTGGGGCCAGCCCCTTGATATATTGGACGTCAGAATGATTGGTCACAGAATACTAACACAACAAGAAAAGACTGTTGCTGCCTTTCGTAACAATATTCCAGGTTCTGACTGGGGTTACTCCTTCCTAAAACGAAGTGAAGCTGAAATTACCCAACGCCACTGCCAAAATATAAAGCGTGGTCAAGCAGAAGTAAGTGCTGAAACTGTGAGTGTGTACTTTAACAATCTAGAAGAAAGTCTTCTGAATGTGGATGTGGAACCACAGGCAATAATAAACTATGACGAAACAAACTCATCAGACGTCCCAGGCAAGAAGCGATGCATATTCAAATGTGGAATCAAATACCCTGAAAGAATTATGAATCATTCAAAAGGATCAACATCTGTTATGTTTGCTGGCACTGCATCGGGAAAAATGTTGCCAATGTACACTGTGTACAAAGCAGAGCACCTTTGGGATACATGGATGGAAGGAGGCCCAACGCATGCACGATATAACAGATCAAAGTCAGGTTGGTTCGACCATGCTTGTTGTAACGATTGGCTTCAGACTATAATTTAGCCATATATCACTATCAGAAACATCGATGGTCCAAAAGTATTGATTGGTAATAACCTGAGACCTGAGTTCCCATCTCATCTCATTTCGCAAACCGCAATTACCATTAATTGAAATGGCAATTAGGTCTAGGTACACTAAAAATTACAATTATTTAAATTAGGATTATTTCAAATGATCACTTATTCAAGCTATATATATAATTAAATAACATAAGCACGAAGTTCGCAATTCTGAATGGATTGCTCTAATTACATTTAGTGATGGAAAAGCGAATGGGCTGCTTGAAATGCTCAACATAGCGGACGACAGCACAACTCAGAAAGCTTTGTGGCATTTCAAAATATTGTATTTTACTGTAAATGGTTAGGCGTAAACTTTCGTCTGATAATTTCATTTGTAGACTGTTGTTTTATAAATAAACTTTCCAAGGAATCAGGTTTTTTCTGGAAGCTCCTACGTTCTTTTCTATGTCAATTCATGTTCATTTCATGTTTTTAAGTTTGAAGTAGATTAGCCTGTCTGATGCATTCACTTTGTTTCAGGTAAATTTTAGCAGGATAGAAGTATTCATGGGAGCTTACAACAAAAGTGGAACCCATTGGAATCTACTGGTATGTATACTTGTGTAGGCTACTCTGTTCTTACGGGTCTGCTACTATTCGGTGAGTTCCTAACTTCTAACCCCTAACCCAGGGGTTCTTAACCTTTTTTGTCTCGTTTACCCCTGGCCAAATGAAAAAAGTAAAATTTACCCCCACCGTTTTGGTGGCCTCTTGTGATGTCATCGTGTCCAGTCAACCAAGGGAAGAAATTCAAGACATCCTTTTTTGTCTGGATTTACCTTGGCAATAATCAAAAACAAGCTGTTTATTTGCCGAAGACACGATTGTTCTTGATGGGTTCCTGTGAAAAATAATGTCTACTCAAATGACTTTTGTGCTTGCTTTCCACGAACAATTTTGGAGATTCTTGGAACAGTCGTTGAAAGATCTACTCGCATGTCGTCTTTGGGAACTAAGCGAGATCGATGTTTTGTTTTAATAGTCAACCATGTAGAGAACCCTGCTTCACACAGATAAGTAGTTGGAAAAGGTATAATAACTTCAAATGCACGCTTAGTCAGCGTAGGAAACTCTTCGACTAATCCATACCAAAACTTGGAAAAGTCACCATTGCACAATAAGAATTTGGAACAAAGCGTTGTTGAACATTGAAGATCAATCAATTCATCTTTGCAAAGATCATCGCCAGCAATACTTTCTAACTTGGCTTCGAAGGGATGAGTTATCCAAAGAGCAGTATTGTTAAAACTTTCACCTTCGAAGTAACCGTCAAAGTTTTTTTTTTCAAGGCGGCAAGGTGCTGGCATATTTCGACTTCGAGATCAGAAATCTCGTTACGACTTCTACTGACATTCCAATCATCAAATGTTGGAAAATTTGCGTAAACTCCTTTTTGAACTCTTCTACTCCACAGATCTAATTTTGTCTGGAAGCCCTGAAGTTTATCATGTAGCCTAGCCTACATCTATAATGGTAACACTTTTTCCTTGCATTTGCATAATGAGCTAGTTCAAACTTAAAAAAGTGTCTGTCAAGTAAGCCAATGCACCAATAAGTTTGTTGTCGCTAAAGTGCTTACTCAATGGGGATTTGCGTTCTCTAAGAAACATCTCGATTTCACCATGTAGTTTGAAAACTCGAGACAAAACAAGACCCCTATAGAGAGCCACCGAACTTTGGTGTGATAAAGGAGAACAGAGTGTTCTGATCTCATCTGATTGCAAACCACTTTGAAAAGACGATGATTAAGAGCACGTGCCCTGATAAAATTCACACATTCAACCACATGTTTCAATACTGCTTTCAAATATTCTAGAAGGGTTTTACTTGCCAGTGCATGTCGATGAAGGCACAGTGAGTAGAAATGATGTTCGGTGCGCGTTTTTTCACCAGAGTTGTAAAACCAGACTTAGCACCGAGCATAGAAGGGGCACCTTCTATGCAAAGTAAACCCACATGATTCCAGGATATATTATTTTGTTGAAAGTACTTATCCAATTTTTCCAGTATCCATTTTTTCCAAAAATGTAGCACACATACGCTGCTGAAATGAAACTGGTAGGCCTACCGGTAGTCTACTTGCATGGAGATAAAAGAAAAATAAGAAAACTTACATTAAGCATAAATTTGAATTGAAATCGAGTGCAACACTATCAGTTTTTTAATAACTGAAAAAATGAAGTTTGCTTTAATTTATGATTCAGTAAATTTACCCCCTCGGTAGGTGAAATTTACCCCCTGGGGGTAAATTTACCCCCGGTTAAGAACCCCTGCCCTAACCTTAAGCCCTAAACCTTAACCCTAAAACGGCAATGATAATTAGGCTACGGTACCCGATAATTTAAAAAAAAAAATGAAAAAATCCCCCGTTAAGGGATCGGACTCACCGAATCGGACTAACCGAATCGGACTCACCGAAACGGGCCATTCCGGTTCTTACCGTATGACTTTGCTTTGCGGTGGTATAATGTAACTTTGCCCATGCGCATACCCAATGTTTCAGATAGCCTATATATGTTATTTTGTACTGCAATAGAAAAACTTCGCTATGTTATCATCACATTTGCAGATTGCAACTTGACCAGGTAAACTTAACTTGTAGGCCTAAAAAGGCTGTTCCTCTCACTTCATCGTGTGTGTCCACTGTCCAATGCAACTAATTTTGTTCGCAGTATGTTCACATACCTTCTTCCACGGTTTATCTGGTTGAACCATATGGGACGACAAAAGAAGGAAGTTCTAAAGCATGTGACAGTTTAAAGTGAGAGTAGGCTATGATTTAAAAAAAGTTTAGTTTCGCATAACTCACATTGTTTTGCATTGCAATGTGTATATGTTCATGTGTAATGTTTTTGCGGATTATGGTACATGTTTAAGCAAAGCCTGGTTGCCATTTCTGTGTTTTAGGCTACACAGTGTTTGCTTTAGAATATTCTGTACCACACGAGTGAGCAAAACGGACATGGCGTTGAGAGAGGTGTGCTGGGTACCAGGGGAATTGTTTCATCTGAAACAATACGACGCCAACAATTGTGGCATTTTTGTGATCAAGGTAAGAATCCAGCTTGCTTAAACAACACAATCATACTTCTAAATTCTTATATGTTCGACAGCCCATAAGGTGATGCTACAAAACAAAAATATGTCAAAAATTCATTTCTTGAAACAACATTTTCTTTTGAGATGCAAGAGTAATTGGTTTGTTATAGTCTAGGAAACATCCGTGGCGACTGACGATGGTACACTATTGGCAACTATTTCGCGTGTTTATCACATACGTAGTCTTTACTGTAGCCTACATTACTGTAGTATATAAACCTATTGGTTAAATGTAGCCCATTCCATCCAGATGGTATTGTGCTTGATATTGTTTTGCACTACAGATTGCCTAACTTTCATTGCAGACTTGCAGTGAAAATAGGCCTACTACCCTACATTAGAACAGTTAGTTCTGGAAAGAGGCGCGCTTTATATCACAACGCGCCTCAGCCCTGGCATGCAGCCTTCATTTTCATCGATTTTTATTGCCCATCACAGATTAACCAACACCCAAACAGACCCATGGCGAAGATGAAGCAACTTCTACAGATTTTCTGCAAATCCGGTTCTTTTCAAAACTTTAGTGCCCTCATCATTGTTGATGTGTTGAAGCCTAATGGACTATCAAAGTGAAATTCATCAAACATGGAGTCAAAGACTGAATTGTTGTTCACTCCACGTCCAACGGTTCTAGGCGTTCGAAATAATCTTCCTTTGTTTGTTTGTTATCTTTATCCTGCATTGCGGGAAAGCGGACTTGAGCGCTATGCATCGGTGTACGCCTTCCGACGCGGACGTACACCTGACCCACGCTGCAGCCGACGACAATGTCTGTTTCCGGTTGTCTACTTTACTTATGACTTAAATTTGGTACTACCCATTACTCGAAATTGATCCCTGGGTAGAGGCAATTATTTCTAATTCCTTATTTCCTCAGATAACGGCAACAGCGAAACGGCAATAAATTTCCTAGTAGCCGAATATATTGATTTTGTGTGTGTTTTCATGGATTGACATTTTTGTTTGAAATGTTTTGATTTAACGTTTTGTTTTAATTTTTTTCTTAAATTCATGGTCTATGCGGAAATCTTGCATTACGGTATGCAAAGACAACTTTGGTCCTCAAAAGATTGCAAATAGGATTATTCTATTCCCTACGATCGTTTGATGAAGGTCCCCAATTTTTATGTAATTTTTACAGGTCCCCGGTGTGAAAAGGTTGGGAACCGCTGCTTTATAATTTTGGAGTCGATGTCGTGTTTAATAAGATATTGTATTTCTTTTAGCGTACCGTGGTAGCCTGATGTGAACCTTCTGGCTTAACATGAAATAAAATACAAATAAACCAACAGCCTACATACGGTACTACATAGGCTAAAGAAGTTAAGTATTTATTTTCGGACTAACACATTATCTTGGTAGTGACGAAATTTATAATTAGCAATATGATTTTCAATCCAGTACATCATGAGCTAAGCCTGAAGGTGAAGGCTAACAAAATTTTTTAAGGGCATAACAGTCTGATGTATGTAGGGCCGTTGAGAGGATAGTTGTCCAGTTATTTAGTCAAATTGTAAATTAGGCCTACTACGTTTTCATAAATATATTTGTATTGACAAAATTTTGTTTGCACCACCAAAATGGTTAATGCAAAACTGTTTGAACGTTTTATTTTGAATCATCTATTGCCTTTCTTGAATACCAGTGATAATCAATTTGGGTTTAAGTCTGGTCATAGTACTGACATGAGTGTTTTCTTATTAAAACAAGCAGTGTCCTCTTATATCAGTCATGACACTCCTGTATATTCTGTCTTTTTGGATGCTTCAAAAGCCTTCGACAAAGTCAATCATCATTTATTGTTTGAAACGCTTATCACACGTAACGTGCCTATGTATTTTGTTCGCTAATGGGAATACTGTTAGTAAACTTTAGGCTAGTAAACAAACCATGCAAGTGATGTGGGGAGGTCACTTGTCCCAATCATTTACTGTGTCCAACGGAGTCAGACAAGGTGGGGTGTTAAGCCCCTATCTTTTTGCCGTATATATTGATTAGCTTTCTTATGAGCTCAATAAAACAAAAGTTGGTTGCTATGTTGGCAACTCTTGTCTAGATCATAGCCTGTTATGTTTGCTGATGACATTTGCTGCATCTCGCCTAGTTTGTGTGGCTTACAAAATTTGTTAGATGTTTGCCACAAGTATGCTGTTGAACATGAAATTACTTTCAATTCTAAAAAGTAATTTGGTATGTTATTCTCCCCAAAAATTTTATCTTTCACGTGCTTATTTGCTACATCTAGGTAAATCTGAAATTGTGTTCACAGACTCTGTAAAATACCTCGGTGTATTTATTGAGAGTTCTCTTTCAGATGAAAATGATATTTCAAGGCAAGTACGCTCTCAGTACTGTGCTGCAAATAATGCAAAATCTCATTTTTCTAAATGCTCACCCGCTGTAAAAAACATTGTAACTTATTTAGATCTTATTGTATGTCGTTTTACTCATCCCAGTTGTGGAACAAGTTTAGATCTTCTATAATATAATATATTCTATATTCTTCTATAATAAGTATGAAACGATTGCTTGTTGCTTACAATGACTCTTTCAGAATATTGCACAATTTGCCTCGTTATGTCAGTGCCCGTGAACATTAAAGTAATGAATAATGTAGCAACGTTTGATGCTTTCATTGAGGAAAAACATGTTTTCGTTTATTAACCGTTGCATACACTCCTCGAATCGCTTTATATCAGACATGATGTCATCTGATTGTTTTATCGTTCTGAATACTTTCAATTCTTCCAACGCTCATTGTATGTAAATTATAACAGTAGATATGTAAATTAAATAGATATGTAATAGATATGTAAATATGTAAACAGTAAATTATAACAGTAGATATGTGAACACACTGCCTATTTAGTGAGCTTTTAAACCGGCGGCATCCAAAGTGGCTCTCTGTGACCTTTGTGCATTTGCAGTTTGTGTATTATTTCGTTGTTTTGTTTTGGATATGGACACAGCTTTGTCTGACGCAAATAAATAATAAATGAAATAAATATTCTTCTATGATAAATTGTTTTATTCTTCTATGTTTAGCCTAATTCTACGGCTATGATGAAAGGGATTAAACGTGTTTGAAGTTCGCAGTAAGCTAGTAGGCCTATACTATAGCTGCGTTAACTCGATCTAGGTTAAACTTTGTTTCAAATAGGCCGATGCCTTTACATAAGATAGGGACAGTGGAAGATCGGGACGACTTGCTTTACTAGTTTTTCTTGCAATATGGACAACTGGAGGGTTACTGCGAAATTTAAAAATTGGCAAAAATAACTTGATTTTACATAAATTCATTTTTATCAAATGAAATGCTATATTTTGCGTGAGATTTTGGGTGGTAGAACATCGGCAGAACCTTACTACAGCAGTGTGAGGCTAACTATTGTGACCACTGTAGCGTGAAATCTATCGCTGCATTATTATGACTAGAATAATATTCAACAAACATAAACTTGGGCGACACATGTCACGAATTTGGGTGACACCTGTAACAAAATCGGTGACACCTGCCACCAAAATCGGTGACATCTGCCACAAAATCAAGGACACCTGCCACCAAAATCGGTGGCACCTGCCACAAAAACAGTGGCACCTGCCACCAAAATCGGTGGCACCTGCCACAAAAGCAGTGGCACCTGCCATCAAAATCGGTGGCACCTGCCACAAAATCGGTGGCACCTGCCACAAAAACCGTGGCACCTGCCACCAAAATCGGTGGCACCTGCCACAAAAGCAGTGGCACCTGCCACAAAATCGGTGGCACCTGCCACAAAAACCGTGGCACCTGCCACCAAAATCGGTGGCACCTGCCACTAAAATCGGTGGCACCTGCCACAAAAACAGTGGCAGGTGCCGCGGCAGTGGCACCTGCCACCAATTTGTCACAACCTCGACTCAAACTGAGGCAAATAGATTGTTTAGTTTACTTTCGTTTTGGTTTATTTCACAATAGTTTGATCATACAATTCTAGCATCAATAGAAGATTAATAACATTTTGTAACACTGATTGGGCAGAAGTGTTGTAAACGTTTGATTTTTTGTTCTGGCTGTTTTTTGAGGCAGAAGGTACCTGTAATTGTACATACAGTAGTTTTGTTGGAAAGTTTGGAATGGCAGATGCTTTGAGCATACTACGGGAGTATAATACTGGAAAGAAGGCAATAGTAGAACATGATGGCCACATTATTTTTGGAGATTTTTCATGGCCTAAAGATGCCAAGACAAATTATGTCCAATGGGGGTGAGTGCAACTGAAATTGCTGCACGTAACTGCAACTATATCGCACCTTAATTTGAGGTATTGTTTTCAAGTTGTTGTTATCACTTAAAAAGCCGTAGAGAAGCAATAACTTACCTTCATGTATGAATAGCAATTACTTTTCAATAGTTCTATACAATCAAAATTCATTAGGTACCGGTATTTGTCTAAATCAAACTCTTGTTGCATAATTTGAGTTTATTGGTTTGTACCAACACCAAATTGATAACAAAAATATACCTGCCATATTTATTGCTGCTGGTGTACCGTACTAGCGTTTAGACATCAACAAATTGTTACTATTGGAATGCTAATGAGTAGATAACTATTAAATCTTTCCACCATATATAACGGTTTGTTTTGACACTTATACTTTCTCGCTCTTGGCAGTCGTTATTGTATGATCTTGTCTGAACAAAATATATACTGTCAACCATAGGCGCCTAAGCCGTGGGGGCCAGGCCCCCGTGCATATTTCTGCGTGTGAGCAACTTTTTATGCTGCATTGATACATGAAACAATAGATGAACTAGCGATCTGCAGCAGGAAAACATTTTTAAATGCAAACCGCAACAGCTTCGCGATAAATAATAACTAGAACAAGTAGCGATGCTACAATCCCAGACAAAACAAATCTGTCATTTTTACATTGATTTAAGGCTGTGGCTATATTTACACTATATAGTGTAATAATAGCTTGAATAGTGTTGCCAGATAAGGAATTCTGCCCTATCTTGAGAAAAGTTTAAATCTGTTGAAAACAAAAACTTGTATTTTTGAAATTTTTTTTAGTCCTGGGAAGATCAAAACCCTAATCTTATTCCTAACTCTAACCCTTATCTTAACCCTGCCTAACTTTAATTCTAACTCTGGCAACACCTGATTGTGGAAAAATAGCCACTTCCTTGATTTAACGTCTGCAGACGTTGAATCAATGTAAAAATGACTGATTTTGCTGCCTGAGACATAGCAAAAATCTACCAATGTTTTGCGTCGATTCAATGTCATCAGATGTTGAATGCACCCAAAAACAACATAATTTGCTACGTTGACGCAGCGTGCGTTAAGCTTAATGCACTTGCAAACAGACTCGATGTCGCTTTCGAAAGTCGAAACCTCTGCAGAGAATTGTCGCGGCAGTGAATCGATTGCTGTGAAGATGAACTTGAAGTCTCGGCCCGAGGTAACCGCTAACCAACGTAACAAGGGTTGGTACAAACCGCATTGCGCACACGCGGCATAATCAACACAACAACGGACTCGCACAAACTGTATGGTGCACACACGACCGTTGCCATAGAATCCCGATCAAAGGCGTGGAATAGGCAGTGGCTATTTGACCGGCGCCGGTCTTTGAATCTGAAAGACTATTTGACCGTCATTACGTCATTATACAGTCGCTTTTTTTCTTTTTCTCTTTCAAAGCAAAAGACGAGAAGCGCGTATATAAGTTCTAAATTCGACTATTTTATTCAACTCGTTACGTGGCGCGTGCGATACGTCGCCGGCTTCTATTCTAGAGCGACTGAGTTCGATACTACCCGGAAGCGTTCCTTTTTTTATTTATTTTTTTGACTAAATTTTGACCCAAAGTGCATTTTTGTAGTCAATTTTTAATTTGAGTTGTCTACAGCCCAATTTTTTATGTCTTTTCAAATGTGAGTAATAAAATTAGAGTTTTTTTAATTTGCTGGAATTTGAGAATTTCTCTGGGTAATTTTCCGTTTGTGGCCGTGCTGACTATAGCCTACTACATAATTTTTCATTCAGGCACGTTTTAAACCTTTCAAGGTTTTGCCACCTTTTCCCGTTCATTAACGTGCTGGTAGGTCTATATCGATTTTTGTAGTTAGTATCTTTTTCGTCCCTGACGCGTTAATGATGAAAATTAAAGCGATTGATTGATTGATGTGACCCTGTTTGCCGAACAAAGCATTACATTTTTGCTCTCAACAAGTTAGTTATATACAATGCTTCTTTTAAAATATGGTAATGGTATGTAAATGTAATGCAACTCAAATTAAAAATTGACTACAAAAATACAATTCGGGTCAAAATTTAGTTAAAAAAAAAAGAACGCTTCCGGGTAGCATCGAACTGAGTCGCTCTAGAATAGGAGCCGGCGACGTGTCGCACGCGCCACGTAACGAGTTGAATAAAATAGTCGGATTTAGAACTTATATACGCGCTTCTCGTCTTTTGCTTTGAATGAGAAAAAGAAAAAAAAGTGACTGTATAATGACGTAATGACGGTCAAATAGTGTTTCAGATTCAAAGACCGGCGCCGGTCAAATAGCCACTGCCCGGGGAATATGCGCATCTTTTGTTTCATCTGCAACACGAAAACGGGCGTATTACAGCGAATTGAAACTTAAAAGCTGGTCAGCGATAAGTTGCGATATTGTAGTAAAAAGGGAGCAATGTTAAGTCGAAAACTTAATCAAACGTCTCTCCGTAACTATTTTTCAAGGGCTGTTTACGGATGTCAGCAACTTTTAAATTTATTCAAGGTGACGTGCTGTTGAGTTGACGTAAACATGAATGATTTTGCTTTCAACAGGTATATTTTCAAGCATATGATCAAGTTACTATTTTCATTCCATTTACAGTATACCTTTTAGTAAACCTTTTCGTCTTTTGTTTCATGCTAATCAATCTAGTTCGTTGCTAAACTTTATGTTGTGCTTAGCTTAAAGAGTCGCAGTCCATCAACCGCTAGCCAACGCAGACGCATGTCGCATAGCATGTGTTTTGGTCGAGTTTTGTTTATAATAATTAAAGGTAGGTCGAACGTAGCGATAACTCTGAGTGTGGCAATAAAAGCAATCCTAGTGTGACGACATACTGTAATTACGTCATCTATCTGCGTGGCATTTCGCTGAATTTACGTTGCTGCTGATGAAACACGCTTTCGCCCCCACGGCCAAAAAAATAGTTAGGCGCTTATGCTGTCAACACAAAATCTTTGACAGCATGATTAAATGTTCTCCATTATTGCAGAAGAAATTCTGGTATTTGTGAGAGTGCATAGGCCTAATCACTTGGTTTCATTGCATAATCAGTTAGGGACATATTTTCTTGAATTGGACGACCTCGATTATCGCCTGATTTGGAATCCCTTTGAGGTTGTTCCAAAATCTCTTCCAGACAGCTTGCAAAATGAATTTGAAAAGGTGAAAACGAAAAGTCACATTTAAAAAAAAAAGTTCTGAGCTCTAAAAGCAATTACACTATGAGCCATATCATGAACCTTAAAAAACCCTGGAAAAATAGCTTCACTTCAATGTAAAAACGACGGGTTTTCCTAGCTGGGTTGTGTGCTTTTGTGAATGCAAGTGCAAAATCGCCCATTACGTAATCACAGAAACTCTTTTATTGGAAGGAAGTCGAGTTGCAACCGTGTTTATCTGTCTACTATTCTTTATTCACATTGCAAAACATTTCTGCAATCTTGGAACAACAAGTGCATAAGTCAGACACATAGGCGCCGACTCCAGGGGGCGGTGGTCACAGCGGTAAACCATAATCTCTTCTTGGGAAAATTTTAACATAAAGTTCCCTAATCCGTTCGTCTGTATATAATGACCGAAGAAACACACACTTGAACTTCTTTTCAAACAGTGTATTCCTGTAAAATTAGCCCGAGGCTACCGAAAACGAGGGGGTGCAACGCCTACACCACTTAAACTGTCACTACACAACAGATTACTTGGATAAAAGACGGAACCTTTGTCCAGCTAGCAAGCACTAAGCCAACAGTTAAATGTGCGGCCAACTTTCAAACAATCATTTTACGAATGACCAGAATAGATATCAATATCTCAAATTCACGTAGAAAGTAACTGTGACGCAATAAATGAAAGACAATTATGAAGTCATTTCAACAGGTGTTTAAAGCTAATGTAATATTTCCTGTTTAAACAGGCCCAAACAAGTCCTAACAAGTTTGACACAAGTCTATGAACGATGGTGCAATTTTGGCACATTTTCTAGCAACTTCCATGACGTAATATTCAGTAGACTTGAACGGTTTTATATGATGTTTGATTTGTACAGAGATTGGCCGTAACATAGCGGCCCCTAGTTATGACAGTCTAACATGGCATAACTAAAAAAGAATTGAAGGACAATCGTGAGCCAATGAATAAAACACACGATACACAAATTTTTTGAATCACTCACGTTTAAGTTAATACGCAAATACAAAGGGCATGCAAAGAATGAACAGCAATAAGAATAAACACGACGATACATGAAATTGGTACCACAGGTACACGCTAAATGACGCTATATACAATGGTTGCGATAATAACCGACTGTTCTGGGCTCAGACAAGTATCGGCCACCGCAGACAAAACCAGGCTCAAACCCTAACACTTAGGTGTTCTTTACGGGGGCGAGGCACGAAATATCCCTCAACACGTAGTCTACTTTCACTTTCCCCGTACTCTCATCATAGTTGCAGACGGCAACTTTGGCTCTACGAACCACAGGCTTCCCTTTCCTAATTTGTGGAACTACCTCATGCACCCTCCCAAGTTGATACTTCCCACGTTTACCAATGTCTTGGAGAGAACCTACCACTACAAGTTGACCAGGCTCCAAATTCTCGGCCATTTTTAGCCATTTTTTCCGGCCCTGAAGACCTGGCAAGTAAAAATCGATCCATTTATTCCAAAACTGCTGAGAAAGTGACAAATTGAACCGATAATCCCTTCTTAATTGGTCACGATCATGTGGTTGCCCAACAGCACAGTATGGGTCTAAGTATGGGGTCAAAAGTGAGGCAGGGGTGATGACAGTAAAATCCCTAGGGTCGTCACTCAAAGGTACCAAAGGGCGTTCGTTCACGATCCGAACGGCACTGCCTGTGTACGTAAGCAGTTCAATAAAATTGGGCTTACGAATTGAAGAGTCCAAAATGTGAAAAAAGTATTTGGTCACATCAGCCATGAAACCAAATCTTTCAAGCCGAAATCTAGCCAAGACATCTGCCAGAGGGTTTAACAAGTCAGACAATTCAGGACAAGAAGACATTACATCATTTACACAAGTTCCTCGGAATTCAGATTGTTTTAAAGCCTTCTTCTTTAAATCAGCAGCTCTATCTGACGCCAACACAAAATTGTTAGGTAAATCAATAACTTCCTTCAACGGAACAGGTATCTCAAATCGACCATCTTTCAACTCAATATTCGGTTCGACAAGTTCTCTAGCCAAAATATCATTGCGAGACAATTCACAGGTTTCATTTTGCAAAGTCAAATCCTGAATGACTTTATTCAGGTCTGCTATTTCCATATCGCGAGACTCAATTTTACGCTGAAAGCCAGAGATGACATCCGACTCTGAAGACGTCTGCACTCTGCACACTTTAGCAACGCTTTCAACTAAGGGTGACTTACCACCACAAGCCAACCAACCGAGAGGAGTGAGTAAAGCATGCGGTTCACTGCGATTTTCACCAACACGTTCTTCTTTTGCACACATCAAATAAGCGTTGTCATTGCCAATCAGTACATCTACAGTACTACAATCATTCAAATGAAACATATTCACGTCATGAAAATGACGGAAACCACTTAAATCTTGTTTATGTGGTAAAGTCTTAACATCGTCAGCCCAAGCTGGGTTAACCACCGAAGTTATATCACAAAACAGTTCATTCGTCTCTAACGACTGAATGTTGAGTTTAACAAGTTCAGCACAAGTAGGTTTCTGACCAGCCAGAGTATCCATTTTAAACGACGCTTTATCATACGGTTTAAGACCAAGTTCGCACACCAAGTCACTCGAAACAAAGGTCAACTGCGAACCAGGATCATGCTGACAATACACCAACTTCGATTTGCCAGTCATTGGATTCAAAACACGAGCAGCAGTAATGCGGTTAAAGGCTGCTTTAACATTTCCAATCTTAACATTACGCACAGGAACTCTGGCACCAGCCTCATCTTTACCGACCAAATCTAGAGAATCACGTGACGTCACATAAAAATCATGCAGAAGAAAATAGTGTTTCCTATCGTTGGTAGGTCCACACTTACGACAGTTATTTGCATGATTACAGTCTCTAACCATATGCTGGCGCAAACAATTCAAGCATTTGCCAGCTTTCACAATGACATCTCTCCGATCTTTAGGTGTCAAGCGCAAAAATTCTTTACAATTAGACAAAAAATGATATTCAACTTGACCACGTGACGAACAACAAAAACATGCCGGTATGTCACTACGTCTGGCCACACCGCCGCGCGGTGCGCCAACAGCAGTCGAGTACTGCGAACTCCCTGAAATCACATTATCATGGGGTTTTACCGACGTCTGCCTAACCGGACATGAAGGCAATTTTCCTTTGCCAAACTTTTTAAATTGCTGCGACTCACCAGAATCGCCCATTAGCATAATGCTAAAATCAGTCGACTTGCGCGTTTCCTCTCGTACTACAAATTCAAACAAACTCTGAAAGGTAGGTTCCTCAGTGCTACCATACTGATCACCTAAAAAGTCAAGATAACGCTGCTTAGCGTCAAACGGGAGTCGCTTAGCCAAATCCAAAACAAAACGTCCTTCTAATTTATCACGCTGACCATAAGCTTTCGCGTAAAGCAAACACTGCGACAATTCATCTTTAAACTCTTTCAAATCACTGGAAGAGATCGAAGTCAATTTGCTACCATAGCGATACTTTCTAATTTCTGGTTCTGCGAAAAGACCTCCACGAACTCCAAAACGTTGGGACAAGCGAGCTAACGACATTTCTATCCTGTCTTCCTCTGACAAGCCAGGAGTGTCGGAAACCAAATTAGCAATCGTTTGTGCAGCTGTTCTAACACAAGCTGCTTGCAACAAAGTCAAACGAGTTCCCTTAAAGGGCGAAGCTGCCATCAAGGCCATAACACGATTTTTAAAGAAGACAAATGGCATATTATTACCATCGTAACCAATCAAGGCCGCCTTATCGAAGAACGTCCTACTATTTTGGTATTCAAAAAAGCAATCCTGCTGTTGAGAACTCGATTTAGCGGGAGAAGACAAGCTATATCCCTTAAGGGGCTGAGTGGGCTCAGTCACATGCACAGCCCGATCACGATCCTCACACACGTTTAAATCAGGAGACGCGATACGCCTCTCACAACCACCCAAATTACGTGTAGCTGGGCGATCAGCAACTAGCGGCGCAGAAAACTTTGAAGGGGGCAAAGCATTACTGCTAATGGCGGCCCCGTGACCTGTACGCTCTGGGGGAGGAGTTCGGTTGTAATTTGCAGACCTTGGCTCTACAGCCTTCGGAAGACCCTTAGCCGCGGCCCCGAGACCTCCTGAAACAGCTGGAAAACATGTGGATTGTACAGGTCCACTTACAGATTGAACAGGCTTCTGGAAAAGGTTAGGTAAATTAAACTGCGATTGATGTTCACTTCTGGAATGCCTAGAAGAGCCCTTCCTAGAGCTACGCCGGGAGCCCAACTCAGAACGATATTCAGCTAAAACTACCTCTTTACGTTGTTCGGCCCTCAACTGAGCGTCTTTGAGTGCGAACTCAGCAGCTCTAGCTTCAGCTTTCGCGGCGGCCTCAGCAGCTCTCGCTTCGGCCTCAGCTCTCGCGATGGCCTCAGCTCGTATGGCCTCAGCTCTCGCGGCGGCCTCAGCTCGTATGGCCTCAGCTCTCGCGATGGCCTCAGCAGCTCTTGCTTCGGCCTCAGCTTGGATCTGGAGCTCCTCTCGTCTTAACTGTAGGTTAATTTGTGCTACTATCCGTGACGAGCTCTCAGACATCCTAGTGCTTACATTTGAGGCGCTATCCTCAGGATGTATGTCAGCATCCAACCTATCTGAGAACTCACTTTCTTTTTGTTCGAAGTTATTTTTTAACGAGTTAAATTCGGGATCTACCCTATCACGAAGTTCTGCCAAGATTGCAGAGTTAAAGATTTTAGTCAAAAGAGCATGGAAATGCCGTAATTCCTCTTCTAAAGTAGATAACTTAGATCGAAAAATTAACAGTTCCTGCTTATCACTCAAAGAACCTAGGGCCACAGAAAGTTTCCCAATTTGAGTCAAAATATCCCGTCTAAGATGCCGGGCCTCTCGAACTGACTTAGCCTCATCGTTAATGGGTCCCTCCCCAGAATGGCCTGCCCGACCGCAAAGAACATCATCAGGCTTAAACTCAGTCGAGTCGACGGCGGTCGAGTCCCTGTCACCACCGAGTGTAGACATATTAAATGTTAGGGCTAAATTTAACAATTAAAAAAATTAAGTTACACAAACACACAAAATTAAGTTATAAAAAACTTAACTGCAAAGACCGTAAAAATACAAAAAAGAATTTAAATGCACGATACCGTAGCTGTACGAGTATGAAGTCCTAAAGTCCACAAAACTTGCTTGGATTCTTCGACTTGAATCTTCAAGCACAGATGGATTGCCTTTAATCTTCTTTCTTGCCGATAAATGTCAAAGTTATTTTTCTTCTGTACCAAACTGAGAAGAAATGTCTTTACTGTTTAGCTTAAAGTTCTTCAGTTGCCTACCGAGAAGAAATGTCTTTAATTTTCTTTGCTTCTTTAGACTACCAACCAATAAGATCTTCTTTTATTATTTCTTTGCTTCTAAGTGCTTCTTAGCCTACCAACTACAAACTTCGTCTTTTATTTTTTTGCTTCTAAGTGCTTCTGTGCCAAACACTAGACAGAGAATCGTCTTTTATTTTTTTTTATGCTTCTAGTGCTTCTTGGCCTACCAGCTAACAAGAACTCGTCTTTTATTTTTTATGGTCACAGCGGTAAACCATTATCTCTTCTTGGGAAAATTTTAACATAAAGTTCCCTAATCCGTTCGTCTGTATATAATGACCGAAGAAACACACACTTGAACTTCTTTTCAAACAGTGTATTCCTGTAAAATTAGCCCGAGGCTACCGAAAACGAGGGGGTGCAACGCCTACACCACTTAAACTGTCACTACACAACAGATTACTTGGATAAAAGACGGAACCTTTGTCCAGCTAGCAAGCACTAAGCCAACAGTTAAATGTGCGGCCAACTTTCAAACAATCATTTTACGAATGACCAGAATAGATATCAATATCTCAAATTCACGTAGAAAGTAACTGTGACGCAATAAATGAAAGACAATTATGAAGTCATTTCAACAGGTGTTTAAAGCTAATGTAATATTTCCTGTTTAAACAGGCCCAAACAAGTCCTAACAAGTTTGACACAAGTCTATGAACGATGGTGCAATTTTGGCACATTTTCTAGCAACTTCCATGACGTAATATTCAGTAGACTTGAACGGTTTTATATGATGTTTGATTTGTACAGAGATTGGCCGTAACAGGCGGTGCCCCCCGTGAATTTAGCTCGGGGTGGCTGCCCCCCGCAAATTATTTTAAAAAATCCTAAATCAAATGTTTCTAGCTTCAGATTTGCGTTAGTTTGACCTTCATTGCGGATCGATGTCAATTAAAAGATCTACTTGTTGCAACAAGATCGCTGCTCCTAAGATAACAAAAGAAACAGAAGTACGGTAGCTGATAAATGCCAGCATGGTGCCGTTGAAGCATAGTAACAATGATTGAAAAACGTTTTTCTTGATTCTTCTGCTTTATTTTTTCTTGGGAGTTTCAATAACAAGGTGCGGTTTGCTGTTTGCTCAGTTTAGTATCTACGCGTATTAAGAGCTAAAGTTCAAAGTGACCAGCATATAATTCGAAGTAGCCTACAGGCCTCGAAATTCGTTTTTGTTGACGGCGGACAAACGTGTCCGGTCTGAGCAGGTATCTCGGCGGACAAATTAAGTCTCACGGCTGACACACCAGTTTTAGCCGTCGATCGTCATGCTTAATCACTTTATTTTGATAATAATTCTTCGCCATTTCAGAACTATAACTACGGTTTTAGAAGGCTTTTTAAAAACTCAGTAAAGTCACTTTGAAAGGCTTTCATCAGACCAACGACTTGCGCTTGACTAGTCAAAGCGCCGTGTAGCAGGTCAATCAGGTCAATACGTTACATAACTGATTAACTTCCACCGAACAAGGTCGTGTGGCTTATTGCGTCACAATGCTCTGGACAGCAGCGGAAAATTTCTACACTAACGCTACTATTTTCTGCTGTTCAAAGTTTCACAGGCTTTTTTCTTTAAGTTTATTTTTGCGTGTCATATGAGCAAAAGTGAACTTTCCTTTGGTCTTTTCTTTCTTACTGTAATACCAAAACTTAACAAATTTTGTTGCATCTTGCTGTAATAGCCTACTCGTATATAATCTAATTTAGTAGCCAACCTTGCCATATCATTATTACTCGGAGATCAAAGCTAGACATTGTGACGTAAAACATGAACTAAATTGCGCGTGATTAGTGTAGAACAGGGGTCACCAAACTACGGCCCGCGAACTGATTTCATCCGGCCCGCTACGTGCTGCGGAAATAACAGCTGCACTACAACTGTTAAGGACTGATGTTGCTGTTGAGCTACACGCAACTTGCTTGTCCTGCTAAGTGCTAAATAATGATTTTTCCATATTGTTTCTTATGACATCACAAACGTTCAAAACACCAATGTTTGATCAGTGCGATATCTCTGTTTAGGCAAATCATACCTGCCAGACTAGGCATCATAAGCAGAAGGATTTGGACAATTTAAGTCAATGGAGATTCTAAATAGTTGTATAGCTTTTCGCAATTTGCATCCAGCCCGCAGCTGTAATCTCGCAGCAATCCGGCCCTCAGAGAAAAAAGTTTGGTGACCCTTGGTGTAGAAGTACC
Organism: Aplidium turbinatum; assembly: GCF_918807975.1. NCBI lineage: Eukaryota > Metazoa > Chordata > Ascidiacea > Aplousobranchia > Polyclinidae > Aplidium > Aplidium turbinatum. The sequence continues at coordinate 24,742,872 of NC_137475.1, read as the reverse complement.
TGTACTCCTATCGATTCTTAGCGAAGAATTCACCTTTGTTACGCTGATTCAATGTCATCAATCGTTGAAGCAATGTAAAAATCGAAAGTTTTCCTTCTTGAATGGAAGCTAAGGGATACAGTACAGACGAAATCGGTTAATCAAATCACCTATTTGCCAGACGTTTTGATACGATTATACGATTGATTCGTTTAAACAATTTACTAAAAAAAGGTTTACTGTGAATGGGCGTAATTGTTGAGAAGATGTCTGTGCTGACTAGGCTGCAACGCACATTACAACTGATACTTCCTACAACTGTTTACAATTCTGGTTGAACTTTAAAGAGTTTCCTAGTTCTGTGTTACATACCACTACGGTCCCAGCTAGCAAAACTGGTCCTTTTTACATTGATTTATTGTCTGCAGACGTTGAAACAATGTAAAAAAGATCAGCTTTGCTGACTGGAAGAGCATGTACGATCAAAGCATTTTTCTGCAAACTGCAGCAATCGGACTGCAAATCGGCAATCTTTCATATCACCGATCTATGTGACGTCACAACGTGAACTTCGACGTTGAAGTTTTTGATTCAAGCGGGCTATTTTTAGCTCTGTACCAGCTGTGTAGTTTTGAGTATGGAACGTGGCCTACGAAAATTGTGGTATGGTAGAAAAACACGGCTCACACTCATTGTTTGTTTTGGAATCGCAAAAGTTTTTTTGTCAAGTCTTTTGCGCTGTCTGGTAAAATAATTAATTTGCAATGTTCTTCAACTGCACAAATGAAATTACGCACTGCATTTCACAACAGTAGGCTACTTTGTTTCAGCAATTTAAAAAAAATTCTCCAAAGTTTTCTGGTTTAAACTTTTAGACATGCTTTCCAACACTTCTCTCTCAAGCCGAAATAATTTGTCCATGTACTTTCCTTGGAAGACCAGTCGCCGACAGATGACATCAAAAGCATTTAAACTTCTTTATTGGGAAGTGTGATTATTCCTTTTGTGTGCTCTTCTGTTTTAATGAAGCCCAGCTGTGCGAAAATTGGTTCTTTGTAGTGCGATGTCTAGCACATAAGATTATGGCCTGGGATTACAAACACTTGCCTTTGTTTTGATCGCATGCCTCTGCTTCATTTCGCCTTTGAACATTGCAGACAATTATGCGATGCAAAAAAGTGACATTCTCTTTTCGCTAACGGGTACGATTAAACGAATGAAGTAGGCAAACTAGAAGCAAATCCTGATGCTTTTATCCGACTTATTCTTTTAAGCGGTGTACGCTTAACCGATGTTTTTACTTAACATTAGATTGAATTTGGTTTGGGATTTCAGGTTTTGATTCAAATAAACGATTGATACGTTTAAGCCAGGGGTGACGAACCTTTTTGCGTTCGCGAGCCACTTTGTCAATTACACATGAGATATCGGGCAGCACAACGTTTTAATTGTAACCAACTATGAAATGTTTTAGAAGCGACTCAAGATATTATTTATGAAAAATCGTCCTCGTTGTGTGAGCGTCTGGGGCCGAGGGTCTATCCTTTCACCACCCCGGATTCACGATGTTCCCGGACTACACTGTAAGGCTACTAGAGAGCAGCCAGTCTTTGGTTTCATCATCCATGATACGCAGACCTTCCACTCCGTTAGGTGGCTTGAAGATGGAGCAGTCATTGATGATGTGGTCTGCGGTCTGTTCCTCGGCACCACATTCACAGGAGGAGGAAGAGGCCATTCCCCATTGGTGCATGGTTGAGCGGAAAAGCCTGACGCCCGTACGAAGACGGTTGAGGCGCACTCATGCCTGTCTTGGTAGTGCTAGACCGATGGGGTGTGTTTCGGCGTCGGGGATGAAAAAATAGAGTCTGGTGGCGTTGACTTCCATTCAGAACACCTTTTATGGTCCGCCCAAGCAGCCGCAGAGATGTCTTGTACATCAGCTTCGTTGATAAGAAGTTGAGTGGCTGGCACGAATGGGTGTCTTGATTTCAGTCAACGGGGGTGCTCGTTTGGGAGAGCAGAGATTTTGTGGTGGAGAAGGTGGTTAGGCTCCAGTGCCCGTCAACCGAGGGCTTTTTTGCGACGAAGCTCAGCGGGTTGGATGCCAGCGAGAATGGGGAGATTGTCCAATGGTGTGGGACGCAGGCATCCGGTCACTGTGCGCAGGACGCTGTTTATGGTTTTAGCAGAGTACTGTGCACCTGTTTGGTGCCGCAGTGCTCACTGCCATAATATCGACACTGCCATGATAAGTAACAAACGGCAAATGAAAGTAATAAAACCCACACAGTTGAAATTATCTTACGCAGAATCGAAACATACAACAGTAAAAAGAAAAACTTATGAACTTGAGCAAAAAGGATAGAGCAACAGCACTTGCACTGAAGACAGTTTAATTTTCTAAGTTTAATTTTCCAGTTTAAGCGTTTGCTTTCATATGAGTATGATTTCTTCTTTTTTTGGCTCTATCGTTTTTGCTCAAGTTGACGAAATGTTTCGACCAAATTGCTCCGAAACAATAAATCAGTTAATGAAATTTCTTTTTCAAACAACAAACAAAAGCCCATGCGAATCATACAGCTGAAGCTATCTAATGCAGCATTGAAGCATAAAATATTAAAAAATCACATTGAAGCACTGAATTTTTTTGCTTAGTGGGATTTTTAGAAAGTATTTTGCTTGACTAAGCGTTCAATATTAGGTCGAACAAACGTTACATGGCAACTCTCAACTGCACACTAAGATTTTCATCTGTCAGCCTCGACCAGTAGCAAAGGAAAGGTGCACCAGTGAAGGCATAAAACAGCTTTGAGATGTATTTTGTCTTTAATGCATGAGGAGCAATTGTCAGTTGTTTTGCGGGCCGCACAAAATTCTTTGACGGGCCGCATGCGGCCCGCGGCCGCAGGTTCGTCACCTCTGGTTTAAGCAGTATCTATACTATTAACCGATTTTGCCTGTATTCACATTTTCTAGATGCGCGCTAGAATGCGCTGGAAATTATATTATCTGAACAATTGTTCATGCTATGCAATGACGATTTGTATCGCTAGTTCCTGTGTTATTTCTCGGCAGACAAATATGATCGATCTACATGGTACTTCCCGTGGACAGCCGGAAATCACATGCTGTGACGGCGGACAAGTCCGATGTTCACCATGAATTTCGAGGCCTGAGCCTACATTATAAAGCTTGGCGATATACAATGGCATATAGACGCAAAAAAACATCAATGCTGACAAACAAACATCAGCATTTTGAATGTAAACAATCAGTCGGCTAGAAAGTTTGCCCCCCCCCGGCGATTTTCAAAACCTGGCGCCTGTGGTCAGACATAAATACAAACTTGCAAACACGTTGACAACTAAAAGTAGCCTACTTCGGTTATTTTATCTATAAAGAAACCCGTTGTGTCGAATAGCACGAAACGTGTGTTGCGAAATGTTTAATGGCAGGCGTTAGAACTTCGATCAAAGCATTTTCCCGCAGTGTTCAAAATGTTCTCCTTTTGATAAAAATAGCAGCTTTTTTCATCTGTATTTCTGAACATCTGGTCGGAAACCAGGCTGTTTTCTACATGTGAAAAACTTTCACAGCAAGTATCCAACAGTCATTTTACCAGAGCAATATTGTTATTTTGGCTCAAACAACGAAATACAAACTGGCATAGACGTTGACAACTCAACATAGCCTAGGTTATTTCAATATTTCATCTATAAAAAAAAACCGTTCTGTCGAATAGCACGAAACGTTTGTTGCGAAATGTTTGATGCCCGGCGTTGGAACTTCAATCAAAGCATTTTCCCACAGTGTTCAAAATGGCAGCGCTGACGCCTTGGGAGTTTCTTGTGTGAAGCGTTGCTTTTAGACCTTGCTTTGAAGTACCTGGCACAAGAAAGTTTACATAAGTCAGCACTTTTATGATTGCATCACGTCATGCCCCCCCGATTGTTCGTCGACCTGACGACGTTCAGTCCTCTCTCAGTTTTTTTTTTTCCTTTTTATTTTCCTTTTTTTGTTTTTTATCTGAAAGACACGGCGTTTGTCGAATAGTGATGGCGCGTGTCGAGTGACCTCGTCACCGAAAAAGGCAAAAATTGCAGCCCTGACTGTACAGTGTACATATAGCCATTAGCCACTTTCTTGAAAAACATGTCTGCAAAATCTTGTTTTCTCTGCATTGCCAATGACTTTATCAGCCATAGTTTAGCAGTTTACTCTGTAGTATAGTTCTACATTTTTTTCAAATGAATTTCAAAACAGCATGCCCACTTACAATAATGGCAGTAACTTCTGGACTGCTATCGTGGAGTTGCAGTCCAAAAATTAATGCCAGACCAGCAGTAACAAGGGCTTCTAGATGCATCCGCAAATGGTACAAAAGCGCAACTTTGGAAACCAAGTTTATATAATTATGTTGTTGCTCTGAAGCTAATGCATAATTTGCCAGATAAGATTAATCAATGCTCAAAAGTGTCACTGACTTTTTATAGGTTAAAAATTTAATTATTTTTTCAAAAAAAAATTAATGAAATATTTGGAAACCTGAACCGCTACACTGGCAGTCAGAGTTTGTGTACTGATGTAATAAAGATTGTATTTAACATAATTGAAGAGTTGTATTTTAATTGAAGAGTTGGTTGGTGGTACAAACTTGAAAATCTACTTGTATTTTAATTGACACGTTAATTATAATCTCTATTATAAGCTAACTCCTTTTAAAAAAACAGATGCCGCTGTGAAATTTTAGAGAACTTCTATCAAAAGCTAAACAATTGTATTTAAAATTCCCAGCGCATTAATTATGAAGCACTGTTTGACAACTGGTTTACTTTTTGCTGAGACTATTCTATTCGGTCATTTGTCCAAAATTTCCAAAAAGTCTCCTTATTGGGATATCTTCGAATCAGGTTCTCCAAAACAGCCCATTTGGTGATTTTGTATCATTAATTTTGTAGGTCTGGCAAAGATGGAAGTGCAAAGGAATATTATACATTGGAGTCGATCTACTTTTTAATCAAGAATGTGAAATTATCTCATCCACTGTATGTTAGACATGCAGCTGCTGAAGACATTCCTGTTGTTCGGCGTCCCGATAGAAAAGATTTGTTAGCATATTTGAATGGGGAAATTGGTGAGTATCTTACTTATGAATAAATTATGTTATCTTTTCTTGAACCTTAGTGTTTTATTAATGTCGCATACATGTTCTCATTGTTCTTATTCACTAAATGCCATCTATACTTTTCAGCAACTTCTAACAGCATTGATAAAAGTGCTCCCCTGGACATCACATTACAGCGTCCAAGTAAGGTTAAGCGGCTGCCTGTCGGCCAAGGCTCAGGGGCCGCTGACGATTCATACTCAACAGAACCTGCAAGCAAACGATCAAGACTCGAAGATACTCAGAAAATGCAACGAAACAGGGTAATGTGACATAAGTTTTAATTTTTTGTTTAAAGTTAAAATGTTCTAATGAATACACACAACAGAGTGTTGTTTATATTTAACCCTGTAGCGGCTCTAGCGCCCTATGTTGCATGCATGCAATAAAATGTTTTATAAATTACATGACTTAAGAAGAGTATATTGAATATTTGTGAAAAAAATAAAACAAAAAATACTTTCAATTGACCCTCTATAATACAATGTTGCATATTTGCAACAAATTTTACCACTACAAATTCTGTGTTAGTTGTACCACCCTTTTAAAAAAAAAAACAATTCAGAAATTTTGAGTTTTTTTTCGGCGATGCAGGGTTTTAGAATACTCAAGATAATTCTCTTATCTCTTGTTTGTTTCACTTATCTTTGTAGATAAAAGGACAATTTGATTTCAGAAGAATAGCTCTAGAAAAATGAATAGGCTACTGAAGTGAATTCATTTATATTGCAGCAGCGGTTGGTTGAACGACTGGAAGCCAAGTTTGAAGATAAATTAGTAGCAACGGATCAGATCAAGTCAATTTCTCAAGCCATTTCAGTTGAAAAAATTGCAGCAATGAAAGCAAAGTACATGGCTAGAAAAAGACAAACAATTCAAGAAATAGATGATCCTGGAACAGGTATAAATTTTATGTTTAAAAATTAGCCTACTTGCATAAATTAATTTGCAGTAGTTCTTACAATGAAGCATATACTTAAGATATTGAGTGGTTGTATTATTGGGGTTGCAAGCAATTGGGAAGTGTTGCAAATTTTATTGTAACATACAATTACAAAAAAAAACAGAATTTAAGTAGAGTAGGGGTCCACATCTTTCAGGTGCAGACAGTTAGGTGCCTGCCAAATAGGTGCGCTCTGTGGTCGGTGCTATCCAAATGAGTAACCTAGCTGTTGCAAACTAACAAAATATCATCAATGCAAGCTGAGTATGGTATATTAATCTTATACAGGGGTCACCAACCTTTTTTGCATGCGGGTCACTTTAGCACTAAGGAGAGCTGTGACGGGCCGCACTAATACAATTTTAGGAAGGTTGACTCTTACGCTAGAAAAGAACGCATTTCGTATCCAGCTTTACATGTTGTTACTATTTATCTTAATACCGTAGCAACAAAATTAGTCGAACAACACTACTGCCAGGCCGAACAACACTACTCCTTTAACAACACTTTTGACTTCTAACACTTGTTTTGCGCACTTATAGCGAGGTGAGCGGTTTCATCAGAATATTCATCGCCAAGCAAGATTGGTATCTTCGCTTCACAAAAGATATCTTGCAATTAACAGTTTCAGTAAACATGGAAATGTTCAGTGTTGTACGTTGACGCCGTCAATTTGACGGCGTCATTTTACGGTGTCAACTTTTTGTTGACACTGAGGCTAGCGCCGTCAGTTTATTTTTTAGTTGACGGAAGTGATAGCGCCGTCAATTATTTTGCCGATTTTAAGCGTCACGCACTATGCGTCATTTTTTGTTTTCATGGAAAATTTCGTTTCACAATGAGAATTTCACAATGTATTCCGGCTTAGCGTGACATCCGAATTACTGGTTTTCACTTTGGTTGGAATGGCTACCTGGAATACAAGCGGAAGAATTTCGTCAAATGGGGATCACTCATATCGTGACCACTGACCAGTATAGAGAACGAGGGATCAGAGAGAGTTGAAGCGAAAAAACGATGAAGGACATCGCGGAGGTTGAAGATACTTTATTTCAAGAGCTCTATGCCCCTGAAAAAAGCAATGTTGGTGCAGTGGACCTCGCTAAAATATTTATGTAAGCTAAACCAGGTGTTCCCAACCTGACGGCCATGGCCTCCCAGTGGGCCATGAGCCTTCTTCAAGGAGGCCATGGACAAATTTGAACAATAATAATTTTTTTAATTTATCATCTCTAAGTCCACTCCAGCACTATATAACAAAAGAAATCAATTAAAATTTAATAAAAATGCTAGTATCGGTTACTGTGTAAACAAGTTTTTTTAATTAAAATGACGTTTCTTAATTTTTTCAATAGGTTGAAAAAAATAAAGGGGCCAATGATTTTTCAAAATTTTCAAAAGGGGCCACGGTTTAAAAAAGGTTGGGAACCCCTGTGCTAAACCATCACAGCACGCTTAGAACCCTATTCGAGTAATCGAAATACAACACACCAATAGTCCAATACCATCCAGCGTGACTGTGGAATGCATGTTTTCACTTGGAAAGGACATTATGCGTCCCAAACGCAGCAGATTGTCAGACAAACGTTTTAAAATGCTTGTGTTTCTACAAGAAAATAACTAATAGGCTAAGCAGCCACTTACAATACAGTCTCAAAACATTACACCTGCTCTTTATGTATACATAGTTATTGCAAGCCTAAACTTGGTTGAAATACTTCCGTTTTGTGAGACACTGGCTAAAATAGCTCTAGAAATTAGCACTTACGTTAACGCCGTCAATTTCTTTAAGAGCTTACGCAGTACTTTACGCCGTGAAGTTTTTAGGCAATTCGCGCTGATGCCGTCAATTTATTTCATTGACGCGTACAACACTGGAAATGTTTGACACATCGCAATACAGGCAACAAATAGTGACCTGCAAACATGTCAGTGAAAAATAGGCTCCAATAACAGGAAGAAACAAACCAGGCACCATGAAACAAACGCTTGCGGAAATCACCTAAAAAACGTTTCTATCGTAATTCATGAACAGTATTCCCTCTAAAAAACCAATGAATTGGTTTTTCATCCTTTTTGTAAGAGTCTCTAAAACCGTCTTTCTTTGATTATTATTAGACAACTGTCACTTGCGGTGCTTATCAGCATGGCAAGAATTGTTGATTAACAACATTTTGCAGTACAAAGCTAAATATTTTCGCATTACAACCAGAAAAAGCCTTTAAATTTATATAGGCTATAATGTTTTGCCAATTTATTATAAATTGAGTTGGCACACCGACCTATTTTGCCAACAAAAACTTGCATAAACAGAACACTGCTCATGAAACACAATAACGGTGAAACGCACAATAGTGTTTACTGTTTACATGACATTTACAAACTTAAAATAAGCAACCTTATGCCCATAGACAATGTCGAAAATCGAAAACAGACGTTTTAATCAACCACTGGGACAGTGTGGTTGGACATCGCATTGGAATAACTTTAAACGACCCCCACCTAGAACTACAATCTAATTGGTCTGTCGGTGGAATCGTATGCAAAGCGAAAATATGCTTCCCGGAAAATATTTTTTGCCTTCATGCTCTTTAACTCCTCAAGAAAAGTATTTTTAGTTATACTTGTACGCTGATACTTTCCGTGGGCCGCACATAACAGCGTGGCGGTCTGCCATTTGGTGACCCTTAATCTTATACATTGTAACTTGCTGGTTGTAATTAGAAAATGGCCTTTTTTAAATTTGTTTTGTTTCGAAAAGCATTTCAAAGGGTTCCCGCTTGATAAAATTCTGCATACAGGCCACTGTCTTCAGTCGGAATGGCCCATTTCGGCTGGTTCGATTCGGCTTGTCCGATTCGGCTAGTCCAATTCGGCTAGTCCAATTCGGCCAGTCCGATTCGGCCAGTCCGATTAGGCTAGTTCCCTATTCGGCTACAGTTTTGAATTGTATTTTGTATTTTATTCCACAATATCGTTTCTTTTGCATTCCGACAAATAAAAATAAATTGAAATGAAATTTCAAGCAAAATGTTTGAACTATTAAATTGAAATGTTTGCTCACATAAAATCGACATGTATCCTACGTCACCGTCTGTATGCAAACCAAAACTAAAATCGGAAATTTCTACTGCACAGTTTGAATTTTTACATTAAAAATGATAACAGAGAGATGTATGTCCGATTCTTCTGTATTTAGAGAATTTTGTATTTTATTCCACAATATTGTTTCTTCTGCCTTCTTGCATTTTATCCAGTGTTTACCTTTGAGTGCCTTCCCAGACGGCAAAATCCGTCATTTTTACATTGATTCAATGTCTGCAGACGTTGAATCAATGTAAAAATGACAAATTTTGTTGTCTGGGTTTGTTCGAAATAAGTGTTTTACATCAAAACAACATTTTTCATGATTAACAATAGAGGCTAATGAGATAAAGTCTTAACGAAAACGTGTCAACGCAAAAAAGACAGTTGCCAAATAGCGTTTGACATAAAAAATGAAGTTAAAACCTAAGTGGCAGTTTAAAATAAACCTGGGTTTCGGCGTTACATGACCTGGAATTTTAGTTTTGGTCTCAATATCATCATGATTCGGAGTAAGATCTTTAGATGATTCACAAGGCTAATTGTTCTGTGGAGTGAGCATTCTATTGCTCTGGTTTTCTTTGGTAAAGTTATGAATATGGAACGTACCATATCACTAGGGATGTTTCCGGTGTCATAAATATGATTTAATATCTCAGTGGTTAGGTCTAAACCCCACTCATCTAAAGCTTCGATAATTTCAACTATAAAAGAATTGATATTGTAGAATAAAATACAAAATTCTCTAAACAAACAGAAGGCGTTGTTGGATTTAGAATTTTGTAATAGTTGAGGATTCTAATACAGTAGAATTCGCCTATAACGGCACCTCTAGGGGATTTGCAAAAACTGACGTTATAGCCGAATTGACGTTATAGACGAACTACCGCAAACTATTCCACAACTGTCTTTGGATTATACACCTCTTTCTTTAATCAAATCAGGGTTACTGTGTACCACCAAACTGACAAAAGGCACGCAGAAAATACAGTAAACAAAGAAATTGTTTAAAAAAAATAACCTACAGCGAAAGGTAGCCTACAGGAAATTTGCGCAATACAGCTCGTTACATACAGTAGTAGAAAAGTTCATTGTTTATTAGCAAAAAAGGCATTGATCTTGAGCTGTTTCGGTTTTGACACGGATTTGACACAGCTGTGGAGCTGCTTTTTACACGTGATAGTTTTTCACGCGGGAAAAAAAAGTTAATTAGTTTATACAGTACTGCACGTACATTGTACAACTGTTGCTTTGAGTTGTTTAAAGGTCAGCTGTAGAGCTGCTTTTTACACGTGATAGTTTTTCACGTGGAAAAAAAGTTAATTCAGTTATTAAAGTCCCTGCTGAGAACGACGTAGCGAAATAAAGGGAAGACATTTTGCAAGCAGCAGCGCTAACTGGACTAAAAGACTGACCGTTCGTGGTGAAGGTGATGGCTTAAAGTGACGTTATAAATGAACAAAAGACGTCTGGGGACCAATAAAGGGTGCTGTTACATGCGAATTGACATTATAGGCGATGTTGTTGTAGCCGAACTACAATGTATGTAAAAGATAGGAATTCTGCCGGGACCGAGCAAAATGTGACGTAATAGGCGAATTGACGTTATAAGCGAAGCAGTTATATATAGGCGAATTCTACTGTATATTCTAAGTTTGCATTCAGACGGCGACGCAGGATACATGTCAATTTTATCTGAGCAAACATTAATAGTTCAAAAATAAATTTAATTCACTTTTTAGTTTTAAGATCACAGTGGTTAGGTCTTAACCTAGGGACGGCAACATACGGCCCGCGGGCCGGATCCGGCCCGCGGCGGGATTTTGAGCGGCCCGCAGACAGTTTCCGGTCTTTACACAATGTGGCCCGCGGCCACACTCTGCCGCAATCCTCCACGACTTGCTTACTATATACGTCAAATAATAGTGACTGTTGGTTATTTTTTAGGTTTTTGATTATTTGTTTTCGGTTTTTAGTCAAGTGACAAGCATGTTATGTTCTGTCATAAACGTGCCCTTCCGTCCTTTTGCTTTGTCTCTTGTAAGAATCTCCTTCAGTGTCAAGCCGGAAAAATAGACCAGTGAAGTTTGGCGAATTAGTGTAATAATTAAACGGAGAACGTATACAAATAATAGTGATTGTTGGTTAATCTTTAGTTCTTTGTGTTTTTAGTTACTTTGTTTTCAGTTAGAATTAGATTTTGAATTTACAATAAATATTTTCCTATGGATTTTGCCAAGAAACGTAAAGTTGAAAAGGAGTGTCGCGAATTTAACAAATATGCTCAAGCGCTTTTTCACACAAGTCGGCAAGAAAGCAGTAGGCTACCGTATGTTTGCTTTGCAATGAAGGTGACAACTTTGATCGACCACAGATGTCTCATTGACTTCAGCAGCTATTGAAGTATAGGCTACATTACGTTAATTGTTAATAAATTCATTAAAGACCGTTTTTGGTCTTTATGCTTTAAACTTAAAGTTCACATTACATTAAATAGGATTCTTTCCTTGTCTAGGTAGATAAATACGCGTTTAATGTAGCAATTCATGAGTCCGGCCCACCAAGTACTTCATTTTCCCATATCAGGCCCGCCGACTGGAGAAGTTGCCCGCCCCTGTCTTAACCCCACTTATTTAAAGCTTCGATAATTTCAACTATAAAAGAAACGATATTGTGGAATAAAATACAACGTTCTCTAAATAAACAGAAGGCGTCGTTGGATTTGGAATTTTGTAATAGTTGAGGATTCTAATATATTCTAAGTTTGCATACAGACGGTGACATAGTATACATGTCGATTTTATGTGAGCAAACATTTCAATTTAATAGTTCAAACATTTTGCTCGAAATTTCATTTCAATTTATTTTTCTTTGTCGGAATGCAAAAGAAACGATATTGTGGAATAAAATACAAAATACATATCAAAACTTAACCGAATAGGGCAATAGCCGAATCGGACTGGCCGAATTGGACTAGCCGAATCGGACTAGCCGAATAGTAGCAGACCCGTCTGCAGTATGCATCCAATGAAATAGACGTAACTGGAAGTAGCACCTAAATAACCTGGCACCGCACCTGAATATTCTGACATTGCAGTGTGCGCACCTATTTGGCAAGCACCTAACTGTCTGCACTTAAAACATTATGATTTTGCCACCTTTTCCTTTTGTTTTTACTGTTACTGCATATTATTTCCACAATAACAATATCGTTTCTTCTGCATTCTGACAAAGAAAAATAAATTGAATTGAAATTTAGCAAAAAATAAAAAGCGAATTAAAATTGTTTTTAACTATTAAATTAAAATATTTGCTCACATAAAATTAACGAAATGGCTCGTTTCGGAGAAATCCCAATTCGGAGACAGCCTTTTTCAAAGATACCCCATTCGGTGATTTCTTAAATCAAGCGACGGCTTCTGTTTATTTAGAGAATTTTTAGCCAGGTCATTTGGGTAGACGTTTTTGAGGTAGATGTAAATGGGTTGATATCTTACGAGTATAGACTATAGCGATACCAAGTAACTTTAGTTGAGACATTTTCGCTGAGACTTCGTTTGATTAACCACTAATTGTTAATCGTGAAACGCCATTTGACAACTGTTCTACTTTTTTGCTCAAGCTTTGTTTGATTAAACTCTGTTATAAGCTAATTCCTTTCAATAAACATATGCCGCTGTGAGATTTTAGAAGTCTCCGAATTGGGATTTCTCCGAATCGGCCTCTCCCAATCGGTTTTTCCGAATAGTAGCAGACCGTAATATTACCATGTGTCCTGCGTCACAGATTTTAACTGCTTTTTTTTCGCTGATACTTTTTTGATTAACCTCTAGGCCTAGGGCCTAGCCCTAGGCTATTGTTTATCATGAAACGTTGCCATTAGACAATTGTTTTTTTGCTTTTTTTTCTTGCTGAGACTTCATTTGATTAACCTATATTATAAGCTAATTTCTTTGAATACACAGATGCCACTGAGGGATTTTAGATATCTCAGAAAAAGGCTGTCTCTAAATTGGGATATATCCAAATCGCGTCTCAGAATAGTCATAGACCTATCGATAAAAGTAGCATGCCACCTCTACTCAGCCTGAAGTAGCGGGCGCTACTTTTCCCGCTACTTTTATCTTAAACTGACACAGGGAGCACTTTGTGACATCAAAATGACCTTTGAGGATGAGTGATATCATTCGTTCAAACTGCCATTTCAACGTTGTTATAGAAGTTTATTGTTAGCTTACTACACAAAGTACACATCTTTCAAAAACATGAGCATTTGAAAATGCGAGTTGATGAGTCCTGCCCGCTTCAGCTTCAGCACGTCTTTACCAACGGATAAAAGTCTCTTTACCTCAGCACTGGAAGTCATGGGAGCATTGGGGCATATTTCAAAATTGTGTGACAGAGTAAGAAAAAATAAAATTGTAACGCAGTTAAGTTTGAGTAGGTTCAAATGTTAGGGTTATGTCTCTACAGCAAATATTTAATCTTACTTTGTTTTTATCATTACAGACAAACTTTTTCTCAATTTCTGAAATCTCCACCTGCTTACAAGCAAATTTTCATTAAAATTTCACTTAGAATGGTACAGGGTGTAAATGACTTTTGTTTTATTCTATTCTTCTAATTTCAATGTATCTAGAGAAGTCATATATATGAAACATTATAAAAAAAATTAGCTCTGTGTTTGATACATAGTTTAAAAAATAGGTATGCAAGTTTGGTAAGCCACACATGTCTGTCCGTTACCAAAAAAACTCAAAATAGTTTTTTTTACAAACAACTATATGTTTTTTTAACTTCTAACATATATTGACTATCTCACATTTGGCAGCACATATCAACCCTATACAATTATCTTTCCTCCAATTTAAATCACTAGATTTATGGAAGTTAATTGATATTGTATCTATCCGTTACCATATTTTTGATGAATTTGTGTAGATTGTAAATAAGGCTTTAAACACCAAAACTGTCAAAGATGACTGGGTATGTAGTCAGAAAGGGAAGGTGGCAACTAGCCCTAGCACATTAGGCCCCCCCCTTTATAGATTGAAAAAAAAATTATTTGTACGTTTTTTATAAAAAAAATTCCCATTATAATTGTGATTCGTTAATGAAGACCATGTTTTGAGTCAGGAAAATATCAAAGATGTTTGTTCTAACAATTGTTGGTTACTCGCTGCAAATGTCATTGACAAGTTTTGATTGCAAGTGAAGAGAGAGTAACTGTCAAATGTTATTCCAAAGCCAAGTCCAAGATCAACAATTCAACATGGGGATGGCCAAAGGATGAGGACTTCCATGATTTACCCATAAGTGATGTTGTGCAGGCTATAGCCACTCCACACCTTATTCCTGGAGGAGAGAGAAATGTTTCCTTTTACATACCAGAACTTCATCACATTTGGTGATACTATGACTCAAATTGTGAGAACTAACTTGAAAAAGTCGTAAATTTCCATGAATTAAAGATATTCAAGAATATATATCCAATAAATAAATGGCTTTTATCTTCCACTAGTGAAAAGTGACCGCTATGATGATGCAAATATTGATAAGAATATAAAAATGTAGTAAGGAATGAAAGAACAAGGGTAGAAAAACACTTCAGCAGGGCTGGAAAAAGCAGGGACCTAGCTAGCACCACTATTAGGAAATGCATGACAACAAATTCGGAAATGTATGTAATTTATGTATATAATTGTAATGGTAGCCTATGAATATTAAAACAATTTTTTTGTAAAAAAAAACAAACTTTTTTCAACCAAAATTTTCCGAAATTGCAAACCATAATTTTTCCTATTCGGAAATAAACATTTTTTCCATCACCTTGGTTCAGTGTAGCAAAAAACTTCAGAAATGAGATAGTGTCTGTCCGTTACTTTTTTTAATGTCTGTCCGTTACTTTATATCAAGGTTTTAAACTAATTGTTGCGCAAACACTGCATCAGGAATTAGCAAAAAATACTACTTTTAAGATGAGGGTAGATCTCAAATTAAAAAAAACATTGATCTATTGGGTTTAGGAGCTGAATTTAGATAGAAAGTGCATGTGAAGGCTGACTAGTGTTTTTTTCCCAATTCTATCTGTCTGTCTGTTACTTTATTTCAATAGTCCGTAAAATTGGTAATACTGAAACTAGACCCAAAATTTTTTCCTACACAAACCATCATACCTAGTAGTTCTAACACGCTGAATATTGCGGAGCTGGGGCTTTTGTGGTCTTCAAATTTAAAGATTTTCGCATCAATGTCTGTCTGTTATCAAATTTTATTTTTGAAATATCACCATTGTATTGAATGAAGGGACATTTTAAATTGGCACTGCTCAAGGACTTGCCTCTGCTTGAAAAAAGGTCTTTACAATTGACTTCTTTCCACGCGGACGTTTCACGCGATGGCACCAACACACCTAATAAGTCATCCTCATAGTTGTGACTGGTGTTGGTGTCACTTTTTCAGTAATAATGTGGCTTGTTTTTTTGATGTATTGATTCCATAAAAAATCTCCAAATACGATTAATTTTTTTTTTCACTTTTAAATTGGAAAGAAGCAGGAGTGCAACTCAAAGAAATGTAGCCCACTACCACTACCGCTACATTGAAAAAAAAGTAACACCGCTATTCCAACAAAAATGTAGTCCCTCTACCAAAAAAGTAGCTAGCCTACTACTCTCCTCTAATAGGCAGCAAAGGTTGTTATGTGTGCATTTTTAACAAACATTTATAAAATCACATACTTCCAGTTTATCTACAAATTTTTATTAAGAAATTAATCTGCTCCCATAAGAAACTGACAGTTTATGGGTGTGTTTAGAATCTGCAAAGGCTGATGGTGTTGATTATTCGGAGACAGACGACGCTGTCGACGACAGTGACAACACTTTCAATATGACTTCTGAGATCATATCGCGGGAACGAAACTGGCGAACAAGACTCACCGTGTTACAGAGTGCTGGCAAGAATTTTGGGAAAAATGTCTTCTTGTTACTGTCATCTATAAAAGCAAAGGAAGAAGGGAAAACCTCGACTTCAGAAAAAGAATCCGTGGCGATTAGTCATGCTGCTCCGCCGTCATCGTCAGTGGAGAGGACAAGCTCAACAGTAAGTTGCTGCTGCAACTTTCATTTTATAACAAAGTCTTATTTTCAGCTGTAGAGTGCTTAAAAGTTGATCAGTTTTATATCTGACAACCCATACATGCTGAAATTTGATTCAACATAAAATTAATTAAAGTTGGTCACTGAAATGTACAGGGCCGTGTGAGCACCATCTTGGGCAACAATTTGGACAAATATAATCTTGTTTTGATCACTTTTAGACCTTTTTGGCACAATTTTCTTCTGTCAAAATAAACGGTTTGTATGTAATCATAGATCGCTTTGTTTGTAACCAAGTTCATGAAATTGGATTTGGATAGAAGGTTTGGTTTAAAATTTAGGTTAGCTTACCATTTCAAAAAAATTTCGTTCACGACTACAGAAAGATTTCAATAATTTATTTCATGAAAATTTGTACACCATATTAATTATATGTTGTATAGCCTAGTGCAGGCTAGAATTTCATCTAGAGGTCTATCTGAGGTGTCCCACCTTTACCTATAGTGTTTTAACAGCACATTTCGCTTTAAAGCCTATCTCCATTAACACTGAAATTTATCAATTCTTCAATTGTTAATTAACTTGGCTATTCAAGTGAGCAGCATTTTCTCTGAAATATTACATTAGGCTTGAATATCCGGATAGTGGTTAGCCGTTTAACAGACACAGTTTTAGTATTTGTTATCCGGATATAATGTGGTCGGTTAACCGAATAGTATAAAAGTAACGTTGCTAACACGTTTTTACACCTTGTTAGCGAATTTATTTATCTTTGTCTGTGACAATTATGACTTTTTGGGACTCACAAAGAAACACAAACGACTGAAATTAATATTTTTGTTAATAATGCATATATTCAAAAATGAGGACTGTAAAGGGATTCAGGCGAAAAGTTTTTGGAGTGTACACTTTGATTTGACTGAAGCTTAGGAATATTGAAACGAAATTCAAGCATTTTGAAAGGGAAAACTCTGTATCTTTGGGCTACATATTATGATCAAGAAATGGCAATTAGGCAAAAATGTGAAAATACAAATTCTTGTAAAGTTGGATCCTCACTAACAAAACTCCTCTCCTGTTTACACGATTTCACAATCGATCCGTTACTCTTGAGATATGGCGGAGTGGTTAAGAATGGCATACTGAACAGTGAACACCGTAGTGCAATCTCGATGGAGGTTCGATTCCCACTCAAGTCAAGGACTTCCACAACTCCTATCAGGTTGGAAGTACGATTCTCGCTCGACAACACGGATATGCAGTATGCACCACTGATATTTTCTAACAAGGGTGAAACTCAAATATGGCAACTTCCTTTTCCATTCGATCGAGACCTTAATGAGTTTACAAAACCCCATACCTCCATAATTCAGATATAAATTCAATATATATGATATTGTTTATTTTATTTGTTTTCAAAGGCATTTTGACTTTACAAGGTATTTGAATAGAGCTTTTCAGTGTCAGCTCAAGACAAAAGTAGCGCATAGAATTAGCAGGTGTGCATGCTACTTTTCATCCGAGATTGTAGAGATTAGTGAGAGTGTTGCTTTTATGGCATATTGTAACAATAACGTGCTATGTTCAAAGTAGTGTTTATGTCTTATACAGAAAGTCGGCACAAACTTTGTTCCTTGATCGTTTATTGTATATTATGTAGCCTACGGTATGTTGTTTGGCTATGCAAAGAGAGTGGTCATTTACTTAGTAGAGTAATGGTTTTTATTACTAAAATGAATCACTGCCTTAATTATAAGTGTTTTATAGGTTTCCAGAAAGCCTCAAACTCAGGCCGCGGGCTACAGTAGATACGACCAAGAGAGGTTCAAGGGTAAAGAAGAGACACTTGGCTTTCGAATAGACACAATGGGTTCTTATCATGACATGAGTTTAAAATCCGTAATGGTAAGTTAATCAATTCACTACGATTGCTTAAAATGCTGTCTTGCATCGCTGTAATGAAATTCGGTGTCCCTTATGATTGTTATTTTGGTTCATTAAACATTGTGTTGGATTTTTCCAGCCCCAGCCGAGAGCGGCAGACTAGCTCATGTACAAGCTCATGTACACTCCCCAGCCCACCTGAAACCTTAACTAATTTAAAGATATTAACAACAATTATGCCTGTTGGTATTTTTGATTCTTATAATTATAAGGTGATTTGAAATCATGTCATTTCACTTTTTGTGAAGCGCTACCTGTCATGAGAATTACCTGATTTCTTTATTTTCACTTGTTGACATGAATGTTGGATTGTTGGTATATTATATATCTTAATTTCATGTTGGTATGTTGATTTCAAATGGTTGCGTTATTCCTATGGCAAATATGTTTCGTGAGAAAGAGATAATTTTAATCGTGTAGTGTTGGAGAGCCACGAAAAGCAGATTAAAGTCAATCTTGCATAATTGAATGAGAAAAGAAAGCTAATCTTCTCTTCACCTTGTAACTCGTTAATGGCAATTGACCTCCAATCTCAATTCTACTCAAAATCTCAAATTTTTGAAAGTACGTATTTAAAACAATATGTTGATTTCAGAAGATAAGTTATTTTCAATCTAAACTGGACATAGGTGTATGTATGAAAAAAATGCTGACCCATTTTTTATTCCCCAGTGGAGATTTTTCATTTTTTGAAAGGAAAATATTAGTAACCAAGCTTAACAAGTAAAAAAGTCACCCTCCGTGTTGAAACTTTTTTTTACACACAATATGTCATTGCAGGTTAGTGAGATATAATGAAGTGTGTTTCACTGTTTCGACAATATTTAAAACTTGAGAGCTAAAGTATCACAGAATGCATTTTTGAAAAGAATAATAAAATTTGGTCTTCAAATTTGGTGTTGTTCCAAATAGCTTACAACTGTGCATTGCCTCCATCAAATGCTGAAATTCCAAACAAACTGCATGTTTTGGATAGATACATAACTTTATCTTCCTACGTGTGAAAAGCAAAAGGAATGAGTTGTGTTGATAGCATGTGAAACAGTTTTGCCCCGTTAGCTCAGTGGTTACACGCCGATTCAATATCAAGCGGCGCTTGTTCGACTCTCAGGGTGTGCGCCTGAGCAACGCATCTCAGGACTGCTCTCCATTCAGCAGCACCTTGTGGATGGAATAATTCTGTCAATCTTGTTGACCGAGCCTTCGTCAGTAGTTCAAAGCCTCTTCAAGTATGTGACACTGCTAGGATTAATTACTCAAAGTAGCTTTCCCAGTCCGAAGATAAAGATCAAATCAATCAATCAAATCAAAACAATTATGAAGAGAGAATATTCAAAGGTCCAAAGACTACTGAGTTCTTTTGCTGCTTCATGTATATGAACTCTGGCTATCAATAAAAACGATTGTATCTGGCACAACTGCATAAGATATTTTTCGCAGTCACACAGCTGCAGAAACACTTTGAAGATATTTGATTAAAAAAAATTGTTTTCATTAAATGCTCACACCATACTTCAGATAGTTTGTTTAAAAATGTCTTGAATTATCATTATGCTGGAGCACCAGTGTCATCGAATCTCAATTACGGTATCAATACTCATTCATTTTAAGACTAACAGAAGAGTATGAACAACTTTAATTATAACCAAACAACACTGTAAAACCGCTAGATTAAAGAGAACATGATCCGTGGCGAGATGATATGGCCTTTCTTGACTACAGTATTATGCCACAAGATTTTCAAAGGCTCTGGACTGGAACTTTATAAAGGTTAATTTTCACTCACTTTCTGCTCTCACTAAATGTAAAGTATCAAAGATATCAAAGATACCAAAGATACCAAAAATATCAAAGATACCAAAGTATCAACGGACAGCTGATGCGTCATGTTATTTCATCAATGGTTCATTGGCTGACATCTGCTTCTATGCAGCTGATTTTGGCAATCTAGCAGAAGCTTGTAAAGAGTATCCAAAGACTTTGAAGTCACTCAGAAAGTTTTGGTCTACAGAGCCAACTCCTATACCAATGCAGCGTTCAAAAATCTGTGCAGAGCATGTAATTATAGTAATGCAATACAAGACTTGCATCCGCTGTGTAAATCCAGAAAAAAAAACTAAATGAAAAATTTATTTTAATAAATGCACCATATAGAAATATTTATGTCACCCATTTGTATGCAATGTAGTTAGAATGTATTGTAATGTATAGTATATAATTTACTATGATAGTTCGTATGTGGTTTGTAATATAGTATGCAATTGTATAACTTTTTCAAGACCAAATGTGTGTTACAAAGTCAGATAATTGTTTTCGAAACTAGAGGGTGAAGTTGATTTAAATTAATTTTTTTTACATTTTCTTGATTCATGCATTAAAACTCCACAAAATATTAAATGGACGTTTGAAGTTACAAAATTTTCATTTCCCTGTATGACGTATGTATAAATAGCTGCAAAGTAGTTAGGCTACTTGTGTGCTCATTTAGCTATGACATGCAGTGCAAGTTGTACTGAAATGGCCTGGATACTTCTTGCATGACATAGTATAACGATATTTAAAACGGATTATAAATCTTCTTTGAGGATAATATAAACTGATAGAATGTAGCAATGAACAAATGCACATTATACCCATGATGCCCATTCGTGTACACTGCACTCGAATATTCTTTATATTTTGATGTTAAAGTAAGCAACAGGAATGTAATGCAACAATGAATAAGCTATACATAACATAGTTCAGTTCGCCATAGCCCTAAGAAGGACTGTAGGCATATCTCTGTAGAGCAGCATACTGTTCATAAATGAGAGAAATCAAGGGCTATAGACATAGTCGAAGGAACTCCGCAATCACGGTGTGCCTTTAAGAGTCTTGCCAAAGACACAGCCACATGCTCTTGAGCGGTGTCAAACCAGTTTCGAACGTCGAACCATGGCTTTAACCACTTGGCTATGCACTATGCAGCCGACCATAGCACAGTACATCATCACATCCTCATCAGCAATGAGTTTACATATTTTTCAATAAATCAATACAAGTTTTTCAATAAATCGTTTGTGGCAAATTAAAGTATTGTTAGTCATCTAATGGAAAGTTTTGTATGAATGTTTTTAATCAATTCTACAGTATTGGTCTGATTTTTTTGCATTGTCACATCATCTTGTTTTTAAATTCATCAATGATTAAATAAGCGACCATTACCAACTGTTATCCTTAATGTATCTTTAGTGTTTGGACAAGTTACCCCTGTAAAGGTTTCAGTTAAAATTGATTCGTTGTATTCTGAAGTACCTTAGACCATAGTGAGCAAAAAATAAATCATGTAGGCCAACCGTAGTTTAGATGGGTATTGATTGGCCCTTGGGTATGCTATAATTACGATAATAGTAACTCTCTAAACAGTTTTCCTGATCTCCACAATTTTTTCAGCAATGATTTCGTGGGTTGAAGGTCATCTTTTTTGTGGGAACTAAAATATTGCTCAAGAAACTGCTGTACGTGCGAGACGACACCGATTTTGCTCCATTATGACTCTAAGTCCAACACTTAGTTTACTTAGGGTTTTGACATGTTCTGTACAAAGGACACTCATTTTCTAAATCTAAATCGACAAGGGATTTAAGGGAAGAAATTCAAAAGTCACCAGTCACCACTAGTGCACCTCACAAACCTCGTCCGAGTTGTCTTGGTAAAATCAAACTCGTAGCATATCAACCTTGCAGTACAGCGTCAATTGACGATGACTTCAGTCGTCGTGGTGGAGCGAAATGTTTCGCACGATTATTAGCTGAACTTTGAAACATCGGCTAAACCTTAAACGTTTGTGTGAGCCTCATTGAGAGGTAGGCTACGTTAGTGGTGACTGTTAGGGTTACTTTAATAATACCGTAGTGATTTCATTTATTTTTATTTTAACTGTGTGAATCCTGTGCCAACAACTGGCGTAGTTTTGCGCATTCGTTGGCTCTGCCTCGAATGATTTTGTGATCAATTTTATTGAATTACAAACACCGCCATTCAGCAGCTAGTTGTCGAAACTTTCCTGAACATGAGTTTAGTATCTACATTTTGGGCTGTTTATTTTTTTAAATACGCCACCTCTTCAACAGGATTGTATGATATTCCTTGTTTTTGGTTGCTTTTCGGTTTTAATTTTATTGATCTTATTGCAGGAGGGCGCTACATCGAAAAAAGGATCTCAAGGCCTAAAGCCATCTCGAGTTGTGTCCAAACCTCCTATTGAAATACCCAGAGTGGTTGAGCAGCCCAAGAAGCCCGCCAAAAGAGTGTCGAGAACTCCTATCATAATTATCCCAGCCTCTATGACGTCACTGATCACATTGTATAACGCGAAGGATATTCTTCAAGAACTTAAGGTGCCGCTTGACATTGGAGGAACTAACAATCATACTGTATTTGTGCATCTCGTTTTTGCTGATTTGTTCTAAGAGCATTGTTTAAATTGTTATACGTGGTTGTTTTTTTAGTTTGTACCCACGTCCCAAAAGAAGGCTGAAGGCATGAAGCGAGACAATGAGGTTCTCATCCAGCGAAGGAAAGACAACGGGGCGACGACCGTCCCTTACCGAGTCATAGACAACATTGCCAAACTACAAACCAATGATGACTGGTGCGTTAACGAATGCGCTATGACGTTAGCTACGTACCTTGCCGTTGCCACACAAACATAGGTCGCTTTGTGTTTCACTTAATGTTAAAAAATAATAATTATGAAAGTTACAAACAGATAGTTGCACTGGAATTAGAGGTTGCATATATTTTTTGCGCTGTTAAATGTTTTACAACGATATCAATGTGTCAAACCAGGTAGCTAGTTTGCTGCTTGACTGACTGGCTAGTGACAAAATAAGAACGAAGTTTTGCTTGGAGAAATCAAATCACCGCCAGGTAGCTTCATTCAAATAATTTATTTTTTCAGGGAGCGAGTGGTTGCTGTGTTCGTCCAGGGGCCGGCCTGGCAATTCAAGGGGTGGCCATGGTTGACGCAAGACGGGTCCCCTGTAGATATATTTTCAAAAAGTAAGGCGTTTTTTTTTTTAAGTCCAAATGTTTTAGACAGTTTGTAATATTTCTGAGTAGTTGGTTTGGCTTTTTATTCATTTTCCTTAAAGAACTATTTGTCATCTATATGTTTACTCAAATGCGACTCTAGGTCTTGATCGTTACTCGAGCTCATGAAAAATTATGACATAAAAAAGTAACGTTAATATAATACAGTAGTGCTTCAAATTTATATGCGCCATGAGAATTAATATAGCAATAAACAGAACATGCCATAAAACAACAAACATAGACTAGTAACCATAGGTGTCGATTACGCAGAGGCAAGGAGGCGGTGTCCCCACCGGTCTGAGACAGAGGGGTCGAGATTTGTCTGGCCCCTTCAGTTTTTTGTTAATATTATTTTAAAAAAGCATTAACAACTTTGCTAAATGTCTTGTAACAAACTTGAACATGTCGCATCGTGCTTTGGCAAATTTAGCTCGTCTATTTAACGTTAACGTACACGTTATCAAAAAAAGGATAACCGCAATAACACAACAACAAATTGATGAAAATCAAGTGGGATATAAAAAAGGATCCAGAACAAGAAATGCAATCTTCCTTCTAAAAACAATTGGTGAACGGAGAATAGAAAAAGGAAAACACACTTACATTGCATACATAGATTACAGCAAAGCATTTGACAGGATAAAACATACCAAATTACTACAATTGCTCGAAAAATTTAATGTCCCGTTCTTAGAAAGAAGACTTATAAAAAACTATTTTAAACAAACATTTTAACAACAAAAACAACATTTAAACAACAAAAAAATATTTTAAACAAACAGCAGCAGTTCGAAGTGGTAGCAGTCTCACAGATTTTTTCCCGATATTCAAAGGAGTTCGGCAGGGATGCATACTCTCACCAATATTATTCAATTTGTACAGCAAAGCAATAATAAAGGAAACATTAACAACACTAAACAAAAACGGAGTTAATTCAATGGTCAAATAGTAAGCAACATACGATACGCAGATGACACTGTCATTCTCGCCGACACAGAAGAAAAACTGCAAGAAAGCATGGACAACATCAATGAAATCAGTAAAAAATACGTAATAAAACTCAATTTGAAGAAAACAAAGACAATGCTGATCGAAAAAAGCAATGGAAATAATAAAATAAAAATTAAGCTGGAAGGAGAACAATTGGATCAGGTCACCACGTACACATACCTAGGGTCCCTCATTACACAAGATGGAAGATGCACCAATGATGTAAAAAGAAGAATAGGTCAAGCAAAAGCGTCATTTTAGAAATGCAAGGAATTTTTAAGAGGAGAAATAAATTTGTAATTAAAACTGAGACTTCTATCTTGTTACATCAAACCAGTCATGTCATATGGAAGTGAAAGTTGGACCTACAGCAAAGAAATTCACAAAAAAATAATTCTTTTCAACTCTGGTGCTACAGAAGAATGTTAAAAATATCATATAAAAAACACATTACAAACGAAGCAATTAGGAAGAGAATTGGAGTGCAAGATAGATGGGCAAACGACTTAGCAAAACAAAAAATGAAATTCGCGGGACATATGTTGAGAAGATCAGCAGGACAGCTACATCAATTGGTTATTGAAGGTATGGTGGAAGGAAAGAAGTGCAGGGGGAGATGACGTAATGCAGTGGGCTGATTTGTCAAGCATTGGAGAAACAAAAAGAGTAGCGGAAGAACGTGACTTGTGGAAGAAAATGACAGCCAACCTTCGGATCGGAGACGGCACGTGATGATGATGATGATTTAACGTTGAGTAACGAGCTTTTCTGGAATGTCTGTTGCGACTTTTTCTAGGCTACAAAAGTAAAATATGTCTGAAAAAATGATACAAAAAAGTACGCCTCGATAACTCATTGGTTAAGCGACTGTTTGTGAACCAAAGAAATGGCAAGACTACGCAACCATGGTTCCTTGGGATGTGCGCACAGACGGCTCTACGACGGAACTAAGTGGGTTGAATAACATACAGACAACATAAGTTATACAATACATAAGTAGAGTACATTGTTCAATGTTCATTTAGTATTGATCCACTCGTTGTATTAAAAATAGGGATGGGAGTCGTTTTTTTTTATACTTTTAAAATCGTTTTATACATTTTTCATATAACAACTATTTTCATTTATCATAACAAAGAACCGAGAAAGAAACTGTAAAATTACAGGTACTGAATAACTCACTATGAATTAGTTTACTTCAGGTTTATCTAAATTCTGTATTTAAGTCAGAAGTGTGGCCACATGCTCAGCATATGATTCCAATGAACCACCCAACTTTAAGCATGGTACTAACAATGAGGATGAGGACTTGTTTGGGTGATAAATCCTTGGAAATGGTCCCAGTGGCGACCCTGTTACCAGTCAACCTCCTTTGTTACTTGTCTCAATTTCTTGTAGTTTGTTAATTTTTTTATTTCTTTATATTTATATAACTTTTTTGATGAGTAAATGTTCTTTTTAAACTATAATTGGTGAATCTGCAGCCTGGCCGACTGATACAGGTAATTTATAGATAAAAAAAAAAGTAGAGAGTCGGCCTCGATAGCTCAGTTGGTTAGCGTGTGACTTCGTGAACGAAAGGGCTTCAAGATCCAGCGGCGCTGGTTCGACTCTCGGGGTTTGCGCTTGAGCAACGCAATCTAAGGACTGCTCTCCATTCAGCGGCACCTACTGGATGTAATAATTCCCCGGCAACAACACTTCAACAATTGAAAAACTTCACTCGGTAGCCTAATCAATCTCGGTAACCGGCCCTGCGTCAAAAGCCTCTACTCTACATGAATACGAAACTACCTGGAATAACATCAAGGGTTTGTCAGTCCGAGGATAAAGATTCAAAACCTACCAACAGGTCCAATACTAAATTGGAAAATTCGAGTTCTTTCAATTCAAACTCAAAATTAATGAACTTGAAGTCGCCAAGTTTGTAGTACTCTTTACTTTTTTGATTATTTTATCACACTGCGCATCCTTTTTGATCTTTGGTGAAGTCAAAAGAAGATTTTAATGGAAAGTTTAGTGAATTTTTTTATTTTGGTTACTTTTCTATATCTTAATTATTTCCGAACAGGTGTTTCAGAAAAAAAAAGCAAATTTTGTTTCAGCATTTAAATTTGAAACAAACTTCTTGAGCAAAAAAGACGATTGTTTTTTTCGGCTATTTTTTTTTCAAAAAAAGCATGTTTTTTGTTTAAACAAGCGTAAAAAGCGGCTCTCATCTCTAATTAAAACGTTTTAACTAGAGTTACCCCTCTTACTTTAAAGATATTGGTCTAATTGTGCTTGTCTATTTACACTAGTTTGTTTCTTTCCGGATCACACTGCAAGGTTTGTTAAAATTTAGTTGCATTGCCCACATACAATAGATTATTTTCAAACAAGCTTTTGTCTACAAAGTATACTGTGGGTTTCTTTTAAATTTAAGCCTATGTACCGTTAGTTTATTGTCATATGTAACCGGATTTGGATTTTAAGTTGAAATCTGGAAAAGAATTTGAATTTTTCGCGCTGATTCCGAAGCTGCTCTCGTTTTTTCTTCACCACATCAGGCTTTGAAATTGTTTGCACTTCATTGTTTTACGTATTTAGTTATAAAAAATACTTTCTTAAAATGCAACTGGTAATCACAATGCATTGTGGAATCCGCATTGTGCAAATTTGAGGTCAATTCTTCACTTGTTAGGTCAAATTGCGTCGCTATAGGTCAAGTTTAAACAACAAAAATTCAAATATTTAAAAAACCTGATGTGCTGAGAAAAAAATATGGTAATCTTCGGAATTAGCGTCAAAAACTCTTCGGGAATAACAGAATCGAATCTGCGTTTAAAAGTTGCTTTTGACTAGTGTTCTTAAATTTTCATATCTCTGTTAGAGTGGTAAAGTTGAATGGGATTATTACTTTTCAATTCTTTTACTACTCGGGCTAAGCCCGAGTTCCATAGTCGCCACTGTTCGTACAGTATTTAACTGACACCACAGCTTCATTATAACACTTATTAAGTTGTAGGGACCCGTGAAGTACATCGCTTTCAACATTGTGCAAAGTGTTTTTCTCCTATAATATTTGCGTTCCTTAAAATTTTACGTATTGTGAACAAAAATAATTGATAAATCGTTTTCCACCCCATACCCCACCCCAGCTTTCATCAGTGATTCTGTTCAATAGCGATTGATGACTTTCAATGTTCTACGTTTTAGCAAAACTTTACATTATGACTTCAAATCGGTGATTTCATCTTTTAAGAAATAGTGTCAGTTTCAAGTTGCTGTGAAGTAACAAGTTAAACAACTATTCAATATCTCCGCAGTTCACCTCTGTGACGAAATCTTACCATGAGTTCACCCTTGTTGTTCTACAATCGTAAACAACTAAACATATTGTTGAAATTTGCAAATTTTAAATTACTTAATTGCTTTTTCTTTTAATTTGAAAGTGCTTTATATACCTCCACACAAACAAGTTTTACCCACATTATTTTATTTCGAAATTCAAAATCTATTCATTCTAAAAAACGCCAAATCAAAACCTGGTGTTCTAAATTCTGCAATTCGAACTCACAAATAAAGAAATTCCTTGAGACCCATTTCGTTACTTCCGTGTCATCGGAGCGTAGTTACGGCAGCAGCGGTTCTGCTGTCAGCAGGGGTTATTAAACATTTCAATTAAATAAAAAACCTAGAACCCCTGCAAAGTCATTGACATGAGACGCAGAGTCATGATTAATGCGAAACATAGCAACACTTTTCTAAAAAAATAGCCACTGCAAACAGGAATTTACCAACTACTTGTATACTGGCAATCTAACAATGTATTTCTTTCCAGTCCAAGCCTTCCATTTGAAGTTTGTCGAGCAGAAGCTGGAGGCCAATATCGGGATGTGGAATGTCCACGTGATGCCTTTGAGCGAAAATAAACGACATATGGACCGAGCGGCGCTTCTAAAGTTTTGGGAAGTATTAGACAGGTAAGACAATAACTGGGTCGAAAAGTTGTGTAATATCATCTTCGCTGTTGAAGAGTTATTGAATGCGTTTCGCCATGTTGTTCTTTTTTGCCTTCGCCGCCGTGGAATTGAGTGGTGCACTTCACCGCACAAAGTGTGGTTCACGAATACCACTAAATAATAATCAAATAAAATATTTGTTGTCATAAATTGTTGAATTCTTTGTTTTCCTTTCAGGTACATGATCAAAAATAAGCCGCAACTCCGGTTCTGAGAGTTTCACGAACTTTGGTCGTTTGAACAATCTCTTCTCCTTGAGTTGTCAAGAGCAACCACGACTTGCTGACCAATCGATGACCCTTTTGACACATTTGACATTCATTGTTAAGCCCTTGTTTAATTTTCTGTATCACGTATTTTGTGGTGAACGTTTGAAATCTTTTTGACTTTCCATGGCAAAGAAAGTTCCAATTCCTGCTCACCGTTGTTAACTTCGACGCTTGGTTGACTGCTGATGTGAGTTAGGGAGCATGAATCCACGTCATGTTTGCCTTCTGTTAAAATACTTTCCTTATTTCTGTCTGTCGCTAGTTTTGCTTCGCTTCATTACATGTAAGCCTATAAAAAAGAGAACTGTTTATTGCAGATAGGGTTTGCCACAAAAGCAGCGACACTTTACAATCCCATCTTTTGTGTTACGTATACCTTTATTTGATGAGGTGAAGGATGCTGATGCCGGCGACCCTGATAACAGCAGAACACTGCTGAACGTAATTACTTTAATGACGAGAGGTAACTTATGAATCTTCACTGTTTTATCATTTTGATGGTAACGCTACAGCCGAAGTGGTAATGATACTGCGCGGTGTTAGAAAAGAGAGAAAAAAATTGTATCAAACAACAGCAAGCTGTCAAGTTGTCTTCGGAATGAGGAGAGAGCGTTCTGCTTCAAGCCAATGAATGAGATTTGATTGTGACTCCAATGACAACATCAGAAGCTGAAAGATGTTTTTCGTTCCCTAAGCGCATTAAATTATTTTTAAAGCACCACCAGCATTGGCTGAGTAATCCATTGAAAAACGATAATAGCTAACATAGAGATTTTAATCAAAAAGTAATAGAACACTTAAGGTCATCCAAGAATCAAAAGATGGATTTTATATTAAAATAAATGTCCTTTTTAAGGAGAATTTTTTATTCCATGCTGTTTATTTAAATTCGATTAAATATTTAATATACAGGGTCATCAATATAATTAACGTTACAAGAGATCCAATTCAAAAACTGGCAAAGGAGGCGAACGTGGCCTTTGGAACCATGTTCATTGTTCACAGTTCTCAAGAAGGATTTGAAGATGAGCCCATTCAAACACATGAAGAAACAGTTTCTAAATGTCAATACCATTGAGAAACGTCTCTTCAGAGCCAGAGTTCTGCTCTCACGTATAGAAGGAGGAGGCACTCTGCCAAACCTAGTGTTCAGCGATAAGAAATTTGATGTCCAGCATCATTTTAACAGTCAAAATGATCGTGTTTGGTCAAGAGATGGTGACGTGGAACCCCGGGTTATCACTCGGAGACAAGGACGACATGAGTGATGGTGTGGGCCACAGTCAACGAATTAGAAAGGAGTCCATTGATTTTTGTGAACCAAGAAAACTACCGCAATATTATTCTTGAGGGTTCATTGTTGTCTTGATCAAAGAAGCAATTCAAAAAACGTAATTGGTTACCGGATTCCAACAAGATTCTGCCCCTTTAGCCTACATGAAGCTAAGAGAACGCAAAACTGGATTTCAGCCAATGTGCTGTTCTTCATTTCCAAGGAAGAATGGCCCCCTTCATCCCCAGACCTGAACCCCCTAGACTTTGGCATCCGGTCTTACTTGGAGAGCAAGGCTTCAACTAAACACCACCAAAGTTTGGAAGCGCTGAAGGCTACTCTGAAAAAAGAGCCAAAATACCTCAAAGAGTTATTCGTTACTCTTGCAGGTCCTTTTCAAAACGTCTCCGACTTGTTATCGACGCAAATGGCGGACACATTGAGTAAAACTTGTTTTTCCTAAATATTTATCTTTAGAGAATTTCACGCCCCCAGTTTTAGGAATTTTACGCCCCACTGCTTTTGGAAGGAAGGCTCGAAAATCTTAACTACGTTTAGCCTATCACTTCATTTGGACAACATTGCTTTAATCGTCTTCCATTTGGTATAGGCCAAGACGTTTTGGTTTGGTGCCCACATTCACCTCAGGCAGCGGCGCATTGAAAACGTTTGTTTGTGTTCTTAATTTTTTCATTTTACAATACATAGGAGGGTCGGATTATTTGATTAGGCTATTATTTAATAAACATGATGCTGAAGTTAAAAACTTGTGTTTTAACCTTCAAGAGTAGATTTTGAGAAAAACTAAATTTAATTTACCGTACAATTTTTTATACTTAAGAGGCCTAACTGAGAAAGGTTCATTTAATTTGTTTGATAGCTTACCAAATACGCTACGTTATGCATAAACACTAAACAGCGACAGTCTGTGCCATGAAGTTTTGGTGTAGTTGTAGCATTTTCATGGCAGTATAGTTAAAGTGTTCAACTACAATGGCTCAACTAACATTTATGTATTGTGTTCTGGAAACCATGCCGAGGGCAAGTAAATGTGTAAGCAATCGTGGTAAGACTCCAGCGAATGTCTTGAAACGTGCTGCTATTCCTGTGCAGGGTGGGAGTAGCATTCGGACTTTGCCAGAGACTTTAACTGTGACATGATGACTCTTAAAAGACATAGTCAAACAAGACACGCAATTATTTGGCTATTCATTTGTTTCAAGAAGTCATATATCCCTACACTCTTGGAACGATATTATCTTATTAGAGACAAACAAATAAAATTCCTGCTTCCACTTCACATATCCTCTAGTAGTAGAGTCTACTTCATACATGTCTATAGCCAGGGTTGCAAGTCGATATTGAAAAAAGTAGGAGATAAATCGATAGTCAAACAAAAAAGTAGAGAAATATCCGATTTCGATAGCCTCCCAAAAAAGTAGGGAAATATCCGATTTCGATAGCCTCCCAAAAAAGTAGGGAAATATCTGATTTCGATAGCCTCCCAAAAAAGTAAAGAATGAAGAATAGGCTAATCGATATTAAACGTAATTTAAAAAAATACAAAACAAGTACGGTATCTGATTTTATACTGCCTACCAGTGTTCCCTTTCTGCTCAATCATGCATAACTTCAAACAAAATGCTTGTAAACCGGTATCCTTTCTACTTCGCTTGATCGGTATTGTTCAATTATCGTTTTTCTCGCATGAGCGTCAAAACACGCTATGATATTTTAGTCCGTCGTATGTTACTAAGTAGGATTAAAGGCTTGAAGAAAGTCGCAAAACAATCGAATAAAGAATATCGATTCAGTCAAAAAAAGTAAAGAAAAAATCATAAATGATATTGGGGGAAAAAAGAAAAGACTTGGACGTAATCGATATTGAAAAAGTAGAGAATAGCGATTTGGAACCGATACTTGCAACCCTGTCTATAGCATTATTTTTACCGCTAACTTGTAAGGGAGATGCAGGACCTATTATAGCCTACATTTTTTTCTTCTTTGCTCTCTTATCTTCAGCTAATATCAAAAATCTGACAGACAAAGTCAGACAGAAGGAAAAAAGACGCGATGGAGAATAGGAGTGAAGGCAATCCCTGCGAGGAAAGAGTTGGCCACCCCCACCTAGAGGGGACACAACTGAATTAGAATGATGATGATGAAACAAAAATTTTAGGGAATACAGCCAAGATCAATGCTTATGGACTGTATAAATATCCTGTAAACCAGATTTATTTTTGCAAAGTTAAAGCTCATACAAACTTTTCTGAAATGCGTATAATAGGTCCTACCCCTGGAGGACCTATTATAACTTACACAAGTAATCATTGAAAAACAGAACATGTTTTTTTCATTTTTATTACCAAAACAAGCACAGAAAAAAGTGAAATATTAATTACTTAGTGTTGACAGCTACTTCAATTGCCAAATTAAGATTGATCAACATGACATCAATAACTCTTAACTAGAGGAGATGCGTCTTGTTTTTGCCACGTCTAAACATCCCTACTTTTAGTTGAAATGACTTTCGGGGCTTACGTGTAGTATAAAACTATAAAACGCACTAACAGTAGGCTTAGACACCACAGCAGTCGGGCGTCATATCATTTTAAATATACCGCCCATACCTAAGCCTGCGCAGCAGCACAGCGAAACTACAGTTAAATAGGTTGAAAAACTACTTACAGTAGAATAAAAATATAAATGAGCTATAGATTTTAAATAACTAAAAAATGGAGTTCGATTGAAGTAATGTCGACTTAATTTCAAATATGTCGCTATCCAATTAAAGAAAACACAAGAGCTACTCAACGAGCACAGTGCGGCAGCTACAATATGAAACGTAGGAAACACCATTGCACCTGGCTATTTGTTATGATAGCAATCAACGCATGGCACAACTGATCACGG
Organism: Aplidium turbinatum; assembly: GCF_918807975.1. Classification (NCBI taxonomy): domain Eukaryota; kingdom Metazoa; phylum Chordata; class Ascidiacea; order Aplousobranchia; family Polyclinidae; genus Aplidium; species Aplidium turbinatum. Next base: position 24,710,130 of record NC_137475.1, on the reverse strand, counting down.
CCCTTTCCCACGATTTCAAACAAGTTAAAGAATGTGCACCAATTAAACATGCAAAACGACATGTGGCCACTTCAGACAAAACGTCATTCAAATTCACCAGTAGTGCAAATACAAGAAGCATTTCAAGCCTTACTCGTAAACGACTTAAGTACAGTAAAAATAGGCACAGAGTTGGTTTGTCTGAACCTGTTCTCTTGCTGCTGAGACACTTTGTCAATATCTGTTCGCATGGTTTCTTCCATATCTTTTGAAGAAGGTTGGTCTTCACAAAGGACGAGTTCTCTTTGCTTTGCCAGTTTGGAAAACGTGTCAATGATTGCTCTTCTAAAGGCATTGTGGTGTATTAGGCATCCGGCAATATGACCAGTATTGATCACGCGAACCTGAACACAATATTCAAATTAATCACAAAAAAGTTTTATAGTTTATACAATACATTCAATAAACCGGCACTTAAGCTATTCGTGCAGTTTTCCTTTTATCAAAACTTTTCAGATTTAAATCAGTATTTCTTGATCGGAGAAAGTGATATAAGGGGTGTTTCAAAAAATTTGACATCGTTGCACAATGCACAGTCTTGACTTTGAAAATGATGGTTTATACGATCTTCAATTTTAACAGTATGTACACTGTACAGATACAACATAAATTTTTATCTTTTAATTTTCAGGTGTTTTTCTTTTTAGATGTAGAAATGCCATACAATGGCGAAGAAAAAAGCATTTTGTCTACTGGAGTATGCTAGAACACAGTCGAATAAGACTGTGCAGCGTACATTTGCCCAACGATTTGAAAGAAAAGGACCAGATCCTTTACTCTGCACAAGCAACCTTCTTGTTCGAACTTTTTATGCCATGTCCAAATCTGCTTTCCATCTGGCCCTTTTCTTAACCGCCCACTGGGGTTTTACCTGCAATAATCGTACCCAAGCAAAATCGTGACATTCGTTTGTGTATCGACATGCACCAACATAACAAAGCCGTCATAAGAGAGGCGTCACCCGATGCCTACCATATTCACCAAACTAGATGTCAAATGGGCATGTCACCAAATTGAATTACAACCTAGTTCTAGAAATATTACTACATTTCTGACGCATGAAGGATTATATTGATACAAAAGATATTTGTTTGGAGTTAGTTATGCTTCAGAATGTACCAACAAGTAATGCAACAAATGCCTCCACGCATCTGTATCTTTTGCAAGGTTAACCCATTTATGCCTCGGAATGGCCCGTTTCGGCTAGTCCGATTCGGCTAATTCCCTATTCGGCTACAGTCCGATTCGGCTAGTCCCATTCGGCTACAGTTTTGAATAGTATTTGGTGTTTTATTCCACAGTATCGTTTTTTTGTATTCCGACAAAGAAAAATAAATTGAAATGAAATTTAGCGCAAAATGTTTGAACTATTGAAATGTTTGCTCACATAAAATCGACATGTATCCTACGTCACCGTCGGTATGCGAACCTAGAATATATTAGAATCCTCAACTACAATGATTCGGAGTAAGATCTTTGTTAGATGATTCACAAGGCTAATTGTTCTGTGGAGTGAGCATTCTGTTGCTCCGGTTTTCTTTGGTAAAGTTATGAATATGGAACGTACCATATCACTAGGGATGTTTCCGGTGTCATAAATATGATTTAAGATCTCAGTGGTTAGGTCTAAACCCCACTCATTTAAAGCTTCCATAATTTCAACTATAAAAGAAATGATATTGTGGAATAAAATACAACATTCACTAAATAAACAGAAGGCGTCTTTGGATTTGGAATTTTGTAATATTTGAGGATTCTAATATATTCTAAGTTTGCATACAGACGGTGACGTAGGATACATGTCGATTTTATGTGAGCAAACACTTCAATTTAATAGTTCAAACATTTGCGCTAAATTTAATTTCAATTTATTATTCTTTGTCGGAATGCAAAAGAAACGATATTGTGGAATAAAATACAAAATACAGTTCAAAACTGTAGCCGAATAGGGAACTAGCCGAATCGGACTAGCCGAATTGGACTGTAGCCGAATAGAAAACTAGCCGAATTGGACTGTAGCCGAATAGGGAACTAGCCGAATCGGACTAGCCCAATTGGACTAGCCGAATAGTAGCAGACCATTTATTCCTAGCGTCCTACATGTAAGAGTAATGACACCTTCTCAAATTACAATTTTTCTTTGCACGTTCAGTTTTTAGATTTAGACGAAGTCAGAATACATTTATGAGTACTTTTGCAGCATATATCACAACTTTTTTCAAAAGTTTCTTTTTTGGTTGAGACTTGACATCATTATCAATTTTCTCGATTTTGCTAAATCTGAAATTTTGAAGGCGCAGGTCGAATTATAATAATAAATCCGCGTATGCAAATAAGCTTCCGAAAATATTTGTGATTGGCTTTATTCGCTATGTATCAACATATGGGGTCTGCTACTATTCGGAGAAATCCCTATTCAGAGACAGCCTTTTTCGGAGAATTGTAAAATCACAGCGGCATGTGTATATTGAAAGGAATTAGCTTACAATAGAGAAATGAATGAATGAAATGAATGATCACCCAATTTAAAAGTTAGTTTTAACAATGCTTTCTGTTGCTTAACATTAAGATTGAAGTGTTTTTATAGCCTACCTGATAATAGCATACGATACGGTGATAGCCGGCCATAGTCCACCAAAAAAGTTGAAAAAATATAGACATGCTGACGACCACATCAAGAAACTTGTCGTTCGCTTTGATGGACATCGCAATGTTCCACCTCAGTCCATGTGGGACTTCCTATGTGGTATTAGCCATAATTTACAAATGGACGCATGAACTGTTATGTTTTGTCTGTTTTGTTATTTGACATCGATTGAATCATCTCCGGCATTTTTATATTGACTTGTTAAACTAGGGATTGGAATTTTCTAATAGTTAAGGATTCGAATATATTCTAAGATTGCATGCAGACGGCGACGACATGTCAATTTTATTTGAGCAACCATTTTAATTTAAAGGGGCAGTTCTACTTAGAATCGCATTTTTCGTACTTGTCATAAATAACAATCTACACACAAAAGTTCACCCACAAACCCCAACAAACCATATATTGCTGGAAAAAGGAGGAAACAAGCTATCTAAACATATTTACTTTGTTAGGCTGGGGCAATCCATTAAGGGTTTATATATACCATTTTGAATTTGTACATAAAATCAACCAATTGTCTCCATTGCAGCCTTAAAAAGTCGAAAATGGCTAGAGGTAGGGACTTCAAACTGCATGGTCATCTAGTAGGGTATCCTAGCCATAAATTGATAGAAGGGATTTCTTTTAACTCTTTTATTTTTTTAAATATAAAAAAAATTCATAATTGCTATTGATAGCAATTGCAATTATGCAGCATCGAGAGCAAATTTGACTTCAGGATTTGGTAATAAAATATTTATTACTCTGAATATTGAAACAAAACTCAATCATTATATGTCCGTAAGGGCCTACTGTACATCTGTTAAAAATTTTAACCAATTCTGACAAGTACTTTTCTAGAAGAAACATTTTTAGTGCACAAAAACATGATTTTGAGTAAATCACATTTGAAAAATAGAATTAGGTAAATTTATGCCTTTGACTGTAAATGTGACTTTTTTTCTTCTATGTCCATTGTATTCTCAATAAACTTAGTTAACCTTTTGAAAAGGTGGCGTTATTCAGCTTATTCATTATTAGATTTTGTAAGGGAAAATACAAAACATCTTGCAATTAACATTCTCACAAAACTGCAAATTTTTATTCACATTTTAAACTGGGGTGCGTTCAGAAAACTTTCCGTTTGAAGCCTAATGAGGGCAAATAGGTAAAAACTGACTGCATATTCGGAATCTAGGATAAATTTCCAATGTATATCAATAAAATAAAATAAAAATTAAAAAAAAAATTTCTAATTTGCTTTTTATTTTTTGCTAAATTTCAATTCAATTTGTTTTTCTTTGTCGGAATGCAGAAGAAACAATATTGTGGAATAAAATACAAAATTCTCTAAACAAACAGAAAGCGTCGTTGGATTTTCAACAAATCTCCGAAAAGCGCTTTCTCCGAATCGGATTCTCCGAAACGGCCTTTCCGCAACATATTTTACAGCAAATGTTTAAATTTAATTGGCAGCAAAATTTTTGAGAAAACTGGTTCAAAAGATTGGTGTCCTATAGGTCGCTAGGCACATGTGTTAGCAAAATGAAGCAAAAGCGTCAATCAATTCCCATGCATTAAGCGGTATCAAACAGAGATTCCCAACCATTTCTACGCTGTATAACAAAGTAGTTGTGTTTGTTTTTAGAGAACGTTTTGGTAAACCGATACACTTTGGTTTTAAGATTTGGTGTGGTACCATGCCACCGGGGTACTGGATTTGACTTTCCTTGATAAGGATCAAACCAGAGTCGACATTGCCTCAAGAAAATGATTTAGGACTTGGAGGAAACCTTGTCAACAATTTTGCTGAAGTCCTCGCCAGTTGCGGTAGAAAGTTTTTCCACTTGTGCTACGACAACAGGACCGAAAAATGTCCGCTGATCGCTAAAGATGCTCTGAAAAAACAAGGAAGAGGCAAGATCGATTTTAGAACCACTACCGACAACGGCATGCTGGTTTGCAAATGGAATGACAACAGTGTGGTAAATTTATGCTCGAATGCGGCTGGAGTATACCCAACTTCTACAATCTACAGCCTCTCGATATTCATCCTCTGAAAAGAAGCGTGTGCAAATTGAACAACCTTATTCGATCAAGCTCTATAACGAACATACTGGGGGCGTTGACAGAATGGACCAGAACATTTCGAACTATCGCATCGCAATAAGAGGTAAAAAATGGTATTCGTGCTTGATTTCATACATGCTCGATACTTCTGTCAACAATGCATGGCTACTGCAAAGAATTTGCAATAGTGGCAATTCAATGGATTTGCTTTCTTTTCGAAGATATATTGCCAGAGTATACTTGTCACAACATGGGAAGCCACCTCAACAAGGATAGCGGGGCAGACCACAAAAGGTTTTATCTGATGTACGTTACGATGCCTATGAGCACTGGGTGCTAGCCCAGGACTAACAAACTCCTTGCGCCTATTGCCATGCAAAAACTACTACAAGATGCAAAAAATGTAATGTCGGTCTGCATGTCCAAATCACCCTCCTTCAAGCAATATCCTATTTTGCAAAGACTTGTTTCAGTGATGTGTTGCTTTGCTAATTTTCATCTTTGTATTTTGTGAACTTTCATTTCAATAAAATGCTCGATGACAAGACATTTCCCAATTATCACTGTGAGCGATAATGATTAGGCCTACGCATTACGCACAAGAAACTCGCAAAATTTGATAACGGATTTGCCTAGTGTCCTATATGTAGGATGGTATTTTTTTCGACCAGTATAAACATGATTAAGAAAAAATTAATTGTAAATGTTTTTTAGGTCATGATTATGCAATATGGTATTTAAATTTAGAAAAATGCTTTTTAAATACTTTCACTTTCGGCACAAATGAGTTAATCCAATTTCGAGTGTCTAAGTTGCATAATTTCAGTGATTTTTAGGGTGTTGAAGCGCTTCCTAGGGGCACCAACATTGCAGTGAAGTAGGTGATCAAAACAAAAGCTACACTTTCCATATTGCAATGGATGTAGTAGCAAAGAGCTTCTGCTCTGTCATTAGTATGGCATGAAACAACTACTATCATTGGGAATAGTTGTTTTTGTATGACAAAATATAAAATGTTTGAGAAGAAAGAAATCTAAGGTTAATATTAATATCCCCCTTACTTTTTAACTCTTCATCTCCTACCATGGTTCTGAGCTTCCTCCATATATAGAAATGAAGAGTTCTTACTGATTGATGAACAGACGAGATTTATAATGCTGTCAAAGTTTGGCCACTAAAAAAAAATCCTACAATCCAGAGGAAGCGTTATGTCTAATTGACCAAAAATAGTATGCCTGCCTTCGATTTGTAGGATATTGGGGTTGGCTTGATAAAAAATTTGTAAAAACCATGGGTTCAGACGGAGATGAGTTTGTTCATTTGAAAGAAAACCTTACTGCTAGCAAAACTGATGCCAAATTGTTTTTTTATATTTATTGGACCATTAATCAGACCGAAATGGCCCGTTTCGGCTAGTTCCCTATTCGGCTACAGTCCGATTCGGCTACAGTCCGATTCGGCTAGTTCCCTATTCGGCTACAGTTTTGAATTGTATTTTGTTCCACAATATCGTTTCTTTTGCATTCCGACAAAGAAAAATAAATTGAAATGAAATTTAGCACAAAATGTTTGAACTATTAAATTGAAATGTTTGCTCACATAAAATCGACATGTATCCTACGTCACCGTCTGTATGCAAACTTAGAGTATATTAGAATCCTCAAATATTACAAAATTCCAAATCCAACCACGCCTTCTGTTTATTTAGAGAATGTTGTATTTTATTCCACAATATCATTTCTTTTATAGTTGAAATTATCAAAGCTTTAGATGAGTGGGGTTTAGACCTAACCACTGAGATTTTAAAACTAAAAAGCGAAATAAATTCATTTTTGAACTATTAGGGCGGAATTCAGAAACCAGACTTAAGGCGGCTTAAGTCTGTCTGAACAAACGTCTGTCTCAAGCGTCGATTTTGCAATTCAGAAAGCAGACTTATGCTTTAGCAAGGCTTATACTTAGCTTATAAGCCGAAAGATATAAGCCACCTGCGGAGGTGGTTTAAGGCTCTGTTGAAAGAAAAAGTGTTTGGCTAATACTGGAGGTATTAAAAGTAGGAGGTTTGTTACAGCATTTTTTTAAAAATATACTATCTAGTGCAGGGCTTCTCGAATGGGGGTGCGAGTAGCTGTTACTGGGGGTACGAGAATTCACGGATGAAGAAGAGCCATACCGTATATAGTAGGGTGGCTCTTATTTGGCAAAAAATGAAAAAAATTTGAATTTTGTATGGGACACCCTTTTAAAAGGTGAGGTTTTAAGAAAAAATAACACCTGTAAAAAATTTTTGAATTTCAAATCGATTTAGAGGTGGCCCTCCCCCCCTAAAGTTTTGCACCCTCCTCCAAAATACCAAACCTGCATATCTCAAAAACTGCTTGAGCTAGAGATACGGTTTTTGTGTCAAAAGATGCAGAAAGCATGATTTCCTATCTGCTTTCTGAACAGTGATTGCGTCTATCTTGAGTAGAAAAGCAGTTATTTAGAAAAAACCTGTTTTCGGTATTCTAGCATAAAACAGTGCTAAGCAAGTATTGTGGCCCAAACTATTCAATAAACAAAGTTCATAAACTAACCTGTAAAACTGGTAAAGCAATAAACGAAATAAGTATTCTTAAACTTTTATGCATTCATGCATAGCTAAAATGCCCGTTTTTTATCATATTTCTTGGAGAAACTCTTCAAACTCCTGAGCGTGGAATCCGCTTTCAAGCTTCAGGTGCTATGCATCGCACTTGTTGGATGGCGAAGGCGATTTATGCAAAAAGCTTAGTCTGCATTTATGGTATCTGTCCGAAGAAATGGTTGGACTAGCCTTGTTTGACTCTCGATTGTCTGTGGAAAGTAAAAAGCTAATGGTGGCAACCATGTTAGATGAAACAGGAGAACGTCCACCAAGGAGACCAAGCATCAAAGTAGATGCGTTTTTTAAATTTTAGCAATAAGGGTCTAGAACAGTATTGCACCTCTAATTCAAAATGGCTTCTTCAGCTGTTGGGTGAAGATGAAGCAATAATTATACTTTCAAAGGATCTTGCTCATTGGACTGAAGATGGTGCATTTATTCAAGCTTTACACATGGCGAAGGGACTTTCAGTAGTGAATGACAGAGCAGAGAGAGGAGTTGCTCTAAGTCTAATCCAGGATTTTAACAAAATCTTAACTGAAGATGAGCACCAACTTCAGTTTCTTTTGCAAGTTGTTACTGAACACAGGAAACTGTTTCCAAAATCCAACAAGAACAATATTGTCGATTCTTCTTCGATTAAACCTTCTTTGTTACTCCAGGGGTCAAGGGCTCTGTCTTTTACCACTCTTGGGCAGTGGCGATGCGGTTTAGATGCTTGAGCAAGTGTCGAGCAGCAATCCTTTTATTTGTCCATTGATTCGTCATCCAGTTCAAGCAGACCACGCACACCATTTGGCGCAGTTACAGATGGTGTGGTCTGTGATTTGTTCCTCTTTGCCACACTCACAGATTGCGGATGGAGCCATCCCCCATTTGTGCATGTTGGAGCGGAATAGTCTGACTCCAGTAGGCTAGCCCAGTACGCAGGCGGTTGAGCCGTACCCAGGCCTTCCTTGGCAAATTATGCATTCCGGTTGGATGGGGGCTGGTGTCGGAGATACAACTTTAGAGTCTTGAGGAGTTCTTCTTCCACTCTGAGCTTTATTTGTTGTCCTCCCAGGTAGCCGCGCTGATGGATTGGTCTTCAGCGGTTTTCATCAGGAGTTGTGCATCACACACAAATGGTTGTCTTGATTTCAGTTGCCGAGGATGCTCGATTGCTCGCTCACAGACTCGTAGAGACTTGAGTGGAGCAAGTGGTTGGGGTTCGTAGTGCTGCAAGAAAGAGACAGGATGGCTTCTTCGCGACGAAACTCAGCTGGTTGGTTGCCTGCAAGGACAGGGAAATTGTCCGATGGTGTAGGTCGCAGACATCCTGCCACGATACGCAAGGCAATATGTAAAATATTGTCGATAATATTGCTTCTTCCAGTACTGACCAGAATTACATTTTGAAATGAATATCGTTACCAGTGTTCCCTCTAAGGTGCAAAAATTAAGACAAAAAAACGAAATTTTGTAGACGGTTTCGTGGTCACAAAAAAGGTTGTAAAATCAAGATTTGGTCAAATGCGTTTTTTCTTAATAACTGCTTTTCTACTCAAGGTAGATGCATTCAATGTTCACAAAAACTGTATCTCTAGCTCAAGGGGTTTTCGAGATACGCAGATTTGGTATTTCGAGGGAGGGCACAGAACTTTAGGGGGGGAGGGCCACCTCTAAATCAACTTCAAATTTAAAAAAATTTTGCAAGAGTTATTTTTTCTGACAACCTCACCATTTGAAAGGGTGTCCCAAGCAAAATTCAAAAACTCAATTTTAAGAGCCACCCTAGTATATAGAAATAGATTTTGTTTAAAGAGGGAGGTGATGATTATCTCTCAGAGCATTCTATGTTGGCCCATACAGCACAATGCACAACAACAAGAAAATACCACCCGACAAGTTGTTGATAACAAAAAGGCTGTGGTCCGAACGTCACGTGATTGGTGGCGAGATAATGCGATATATCAAGGCAGAAATCAGTCAGCACTTGGAAATCCTGAGAGAGTCATTTGACGGATATTTCTCCCCAGGAGATCTGGAAAAACCGGAAACTTGGATCATCAACCCCTTTGCCTTCAAATGAGAGAAGATGGAAGATGAGGATGAAGATAAGGAACATCTGATAGATATGCAAGTATGCCAATCGACAAAGCTGCTTTATGGGTCCAGCTCACTCGAAACTTTCTGGTGCAGCGTTCAAACTGGAATCCAACTCTGGCTAAGAAAGCATTGCAAGTTTTGGTTCCATTTGCTACCACTTGGCTGTGTGAATCGGGATTTTTGTCTCTACATGAAGAATAAATACCGCAACGCCCTGGACCCCGAAAATGATCTGCTGCGTATTGCATTGTCCCACAAGATTCCACGTTTTGAACAGATAATTGCAAAGAAGAGACAGGAGAAAAGTCAAAGATCTAGAGTAACGCCATTATGTTCTCAGTTTGTGTTATTTCTTTATTTATTCGCTTTTGTATTTTGTGTGATTGCAATGTTGAAGGCTGCCTTTTTTCCTTTTCATTAGCCATATAAAGGCCGGTGAGCTGCTTTTCTGCGTTGTTTTCGTACGTATTTTGATTTTTTTTCTCAGAACCACTCCGCTTCAAAACAGGGGGTGCGAGATTGGCTTCATCAATCCCATGGGGTGTGGGGTGATAAACGAATCGGGAAGCCCTGATCTAGTGCAAAAGCACAAGACTTTTTTGATACAAAATGCATTGTTTTGTTTGCAATGTGTGAGAATTAAATCGAAAACCGATAAAAGAAAAGGTGGCAGATATTGCCTGCATTAACGACGTCTCTTACCGCTATTATCACCAAGCCAACCTGACATCATTGTTTTATGCGGCCGGGTCATTTCATTATAATTCATCCAGGCCATGGAACCATAAAATTTATAATTGTCCCATTTTTTCACAGTTTAAAATGCTTGAAATTCTGAGTTATTTGGCACAAATTTTGTCAAAATTGGTCGAGCGGTTTTTGTTTTATCGCTATTTTAATGTTTAACCACCAGGTGGCGATTTTTTTAGTGAGCCGCATAAAAATGCTCATATCTTGGGACCTAGTTGCCCAATCTTCATAAAATTGGTATCTATCCCCCCATTTTCAGGGATGGGCTTCCCAAAAATGAAGGTTAAAATGAGCTAGGAGTTATACTTTTTGTGATATAAACATTTGTAGTGCTTCGATAGCATGGCCGATTTCGCCATGCGGCCACACATTTTTTTCAAAATTTTTTTGATCATTATTATTAGCATAGATGTTATATTCCAAAAATATCTTTTAAATCACTTACAATTCACAACCTCATAATAAAAATTGTGCACAAAAATGCAGAATTTTTAAAATAGTCAAAAACATTGGATTTTATTTTTTTTTGGAATTTTGGGATAAGACTTTAGATTTCATTACCACTACTTGTATTACAACTATTTTATGAGCAGAACTGTAGTCAAGCTTTCTTTTCAATGCTAATATTGACTTAGATAACTGACTCCTATTCTAATAATTCTACTTTAATCACTAACTATTCATCAGCCCATACTGGGTGGTCCGCCCCTCCCCCCCCCTTACTACGCCACTGTATGTCAAGCAAAGCATAGTAGTATAATACATTATTACACAAAGTGAAGGAGTCAAGACATAAAGATGAAGGAGTTTAATACATCGAAAGGATGTAATGAGTTTGTCCGATGTTGGAAATAATTATATCATTTTCCAAACATGTCTCGCTGCTACTGGTAGGATAGTGTGCACAGTACAATTGTGTTACTTTAATTTGTCAGAAGTTACATTAAAGAACAGCGACAGTCTTAATAGTAAAGTGAGTTATATGCAACAATCTAAGAAATACATAACAATCTGAGAAAGAAAGTACATTACAAAATAAAGTCACACTATTCTGACGATATAACTACAAGTCTATACACTTCTGCTATCATTTCTGAATTGGAATGCAGTATATAGGCTTTGTCTGCACTGATCATTGTAAAATTACATACATACATCATTGTAAGATTATTAGTGCCAAGAAGTATACGAAACATTAAAGATAGTTTTAAGTGACTTTCTGCAATAAAATACAATTAAAAAGGATTCAATAAACCTATAGTTTTGCATGCATAACTAGTGCATCCCATTTTGCATTTAACATTATGTGACACTGGACAAAATATGCTCACTGCAGAGCCATTACAACATGTGAGGGGCAACAATCGGAATGAATAAAAACGCAATTGAACAAGGGCCGCCATGCATGTAAATAAACCGACAACCACGGTTTCTACCATGTAGCTAAACATGTGAAAAGCAGCATGAATTACTATACAATTGAACACGGGTTGTCATGCATGCAAATAAACTGCAAACCACGGTTTCTAGCATGTATTGTACAGTAACTAAGCTCTGTGAGAGGAAGCAAAAATATAAATACAACATAAATGAACAAAGGTTGTTGCACACTTGGACACATAAAACAACATGCCATTATTGTAACATTAGTCAAGACCTAGACAGCAATTTCAGGCAATCAAACCCAACCTAATAGAAGCCAATCAATGCTCTTCTTGAAGAATGCAAATGAAGCGACGATTCATAGTTTCCATGTTTGCAGCCAAAAATATGTATATTTGCCTGTTATAGTGGAAACTGTCCAAAATCATGAAATGTGCATGTCACACTTATCTTCACGGCCAGGCTAATCGAAAGATGGAGATTGGAGAGGGGCCACATGGATGCATACAATTGACCAGAACATCATTCTTTTCTTTGTCCACAATAATTCAACAAGCCCAACCCACCACTGTCCGTCATAAACACATGCTACATAAGACATGACACTTACATCTTGGATGTTTATCATTGGGGCTGCATCGAAGAAACAATGTGTGCTAGGCTGCTAGCGAATTGTGAATCATCTGATACGCGCTTAAAACTGAAAGAACCAATATAACTTGAACTAAAGTAATGGTATCCACGAGTACCAGGCACAGTGCTTCCACGCTGGAATCTTTGTTCAAAAGTGGTCATTTTTTGCCACAAATCATGGTAAATCTCCATGTGACAGGATTGATGGAGTAGTAAAAAGGAAGCTGGGTAACGAAAGTCTAGGCAGACCAACTGCAAACCAAATTTTGACTGCTGCAGCTGCCTATCAATACTGCTCTGAAGCTGTAACAAGTGTAACTTTCTTCTATATAAAAGCTGAGGAACTGGTGCCAGTGAGAAATACTCAACAAAGATTCCAGCGTGGAAGCACTGTGCCTGGTCCTGAATTTCTTCAATCCAGATGAATTTGGACAGTTTCCACTATAACAGGCAGAATATACACATTTTCGGCTCCAAACATGAAAACTGTGAATCGTCGCTTCATTTGCATTCAAGAAGAGCATTGATTGGCTTCTATTTGGTTGGGTTTGATTGCCTGAAATTGCTGTCTAGGTCTTGACTAATGTTACAATAATGGCATGTTGTTCTATGTGTCCAAGTATACAACAACCTTTGTTCATTTGTGTTGTATTTATATTTTTGCTTCCTTTCACAGAGCTTAGTTACTGTACAATACATGCTAGAAACTGTGGTTTGCAGTTTATTTGCATGCATGACAACCCGTGTTCAATTGTATAGTAATTCATGCTGCTTTTCACATGTTTAGCTACATGGTAGAAACCGTGGTTGTCGGTTTATATACATGCATGGCGGCCCTTGTTCAATTGCGTTTTTATTCATTCCGATTGTTGCCCCTCACATGTTGTAATGGCTCTGCAGTGAGCATATTTTGTCCAGTGTCACATGATGTTAAATGCAAAATGGGATGCACTATGTGAAGAAGGGACGTTCTTCCCAGCTATCAGCACAAGGCTGAGCACTCACTAGTACAGCGAGCAGTTGCGATTCGCTAACCATAACGGTGTAGCTTCCACGCTAGCCATTCAGACCATCCAATCAACAATATGTTTCTCGGCAGCCGATAAACATGGAATGCACTAGTTATGCATGCAAAACTATAGGTTTATTGAATCCTGTTTAATTGTATTTTATTGCAGAAAGTCACTTAAAACTATCTTTAATGTTTCGTACACTTCTTGGCACTAATAATCTTACAATGATGTATGTATGTAATTTTACAATGATCAGTGCAGACAAAGCCTATATATTTCAATTCAGAAATGATAGCAGAAGTGTATAGACTTGTAGTTATATCGTCAGAATAGTGTGACTTTATTTTGCAATGTTATGTACCGGTGGGGTGTTGTACAATGTACATACTTGCTCAGATTGTTGCATACAACTCACTTTACTATTAAGACTGTCGCTGTTCTTTAATGTAACTTCTGACAAATCAAAGTAACGCAATTGTACTATGCACACTGTCGTACCAGTAGCAGCGAGATATGTTTGGAAAATGATATAATTATTTCCCACATCGGACAAGCTCATTACATCCTGTCGATGTATTAAACTCCTTCATCTTTATGTCTTGACTCCTTCACTTTGTGTAATAATGTATTATACTACTATGCTTTGATTGACATACAGTGGCGTAGTAAGGGGGGGGGGGGGGACCGCACAGTATAGGCTGATGAAAAAAATTAAATTCCAATGTTTTTGACTATTTTAAAAATTCTGCATTTTTGTGCACAATTTTTATTATGAGGTAGTTAATTGTAAGTGATTAAAAAGATATTTTTGGAATATAACATCTATGCTAATAATAATGATCAAAAAAATTTTGAAAAAAACACGTGGCCGCATGGCAAAATCGGCCATGCAATCGAAGCACTACAAATGTTTATATCACAAAAAGTATAACTCCTAGCTCATTTTAACCTTTATTTTTGGAAAGCCCACCCCTGAAAATGGGGGGATAGATACCAATTTTATGAAGATTGGGCCACTAAGTCCCAAGATATGAGCATTTTTATGCGGCTCACTAAAAAAATCGCCACCTGGTGGTCAAACATTAAAATAGCGATAAAACAAAAACCGCTCAACCAATTTTGACAAAATTTGTGCCAAATAACTCAGAATTTCAAGCATTTTAAACTGTGAAAAAATGGGACAATTCTAAATTCTATGGTTCCAAAATTTCAATTTTCTGGATGAATTATAATGAAATGACCCGGCCGCTAAGGTTTGACAGCACCTTCAACGATAAATCGCATGTTACATAATAAGAACAATTATATCCTACACGCAAAAATAAAAAAATAGATCTCTTAAAACAGCTCTTTCTGCTGTTTTATCTCGTGAGCATTGTATATTGCTCAACAAGTGCATAAAGTTTAGAATTGACAAGAAGTCATTAACTAAACGTATTCAAAATTTTTACTTCGGCAGACGCTATTTCACACTCCGTAATCTACGTCGGCAATGAATTTGTCACAGCAAAATGCGTTCATTTTGAAAACTGCCGAGCTGGAGACAACAGCTTGTCCCGCGTATAAGTTGAACCTGTCTTTTTGAGGTGAAAATCACTTGCAAAATGCGAACATCTCGACCTATACTCGAGTATACACGGTATTTGATAAAAGACTATAAAGACTTTCGATAAAAAACAGGAAACACTTCGCCGTTGTTAACGCTTTGAAAATAAGTAATTAGCAAAACAAGCGAAACAAGGTTACGGTAATAAAACTGACAGCGGGTTTCCACTCTGCTTGAGATCATGATTTTTTGCGCTTTATTTCGATAACTTCACTTTCTTGATCGTTGTTATTCACTCGCACGAAAAGGAAATGAAGCGGCTTGTTTTCCAAATGTTCCCATTATGAGCTAACAATATCAAATTTTTTACGACTAGGCGTAGGCCTACTGCATGCATAAAACTAATCGTTTCAAACAGAGGTTCTAATAAATTCGGTTTGCGACCTAGGTGTTAATATAAACAAGACAGTAAGCTTAATCAAAGACTATTTCAATTGAGTAAAATAGCATTCTAGTTATGACGTCATCACCTTTCTCGCCCCCCAAAGTTCTTTGAAAAGTTGGCGCCTATGGCATGGATGCCCCCTGGCTTCAATTTTTGTGTGGAATGGTGGGGGCAGGGGGCAATGGTGCCTTTTTAAGGTCATGTTTACAAGCTATACTGCACATTTTGCAATATAACAATTTCTGCTCATTTTGCCTCAACATAATATTGTTTGGACTTCAGGAAGTTTAAGGTTAATATTGCTTGTAGCATCACTTTTGGAAATATAAAATTGTGCAAGCGAAGTCAAAACTTTCCTATTTGGGCATCAAAAATAACTTGAGTTACTTGATTCTTTCGAATTGATGAATTATTGTAAACAAAAGCCATGTGCAATTGTGCATATTGGCATAAAGTTGTTTTACGTTGTTTCATTGTTAAATGAGTATATATTACTTGCTTGTGAATGTACTTTTTGTGCCAGATCTGTTGCTTCATGGATTACTTGGCATCTACGATAGTTAACGAACGACTTACTGATGCAACTATAACGTATTTCAACATCACAAAGAAAGGACCTTTTTCTAGTTGGGAGTGTGAAGCAAAGCATTGCCTTATTTGTTGATTCAGCATGAATGTAGCCCAGCTATACAGCCTTCAGTTTTACGCTTCATTACCTCAACCGATGAGTTGCTATAGCAATTTATTTTTCGTGCGAACAAACAGAGGCTTAATACGGTCTTATATAAGTCGCGCACAAGTCGAGATTCTGCATCGCAAATAAGCTTCTCGTATAAGCCTGGCCTTTATAAGTCTGACTTAAGCAAAAGCCTGACTTATTTTGAGACGCAAATTCTGAATTCCGCCCTTAATGTTTGCTCAGATAAAATTGACATGTATCCTGCGTCGCCGTCTGCATGCAAACTTAGAATATATTAGAATCCTCAACTATTCTAAATCCAACGACGCCTTCTGTTTATTTAGAGAATTTTGTATTTTATTCCACAATATTGTTTCTTTTGCATTCTTGCATTTTATCCAGTGTTTACCTTTGAGTGCCTTCCTAGACGGCAAAATCCGTCATTTTTACATTGATTCAACGTCTGCAGACGTTCAATCAATGTAAAAATAACGAATTTTGTTGTCTGGGTTTGTTCAAAATAAGTATTTTACATTTTCCATGATTAACAATAGAGGTTAATGAGATGAAGTCCCAGCGAAAACGTGTCAACGAAAAAAATACAGTTGCCAAATAGCGTTTGACATAAAAGATGAAGTTAAAACCTAAGTGGCAGTTTAGAATAAACCTGGGTTTCGGCGTTACATGACCCCTTACGGACCATAAGGCGCACTGTAAATCCTTTTTTTTCCTCATAAATTGATCGTGCGCCTTATGGTCCGGTGCGCCTAATGTATGGATCAAGTGCGGTAGTGCTGTATGGCCTACACTCAAAACCAGTACCGATACTGCTATTATATATGGTCCGGTGCACCTTATGGTCCGGTGCGCCTTATGGTCCGGTGCGCCTTATGTATGAACAAAAAACTGATCAAAGCAATTTATTGACAGTGCGCCTTATAGTCGGGTGCGCCTTATGGTCCGTAAAATACGGTACCGGTAATGCTTTTAAAATCACTAGAAATGTGAATTACATCATACTGTAAAGTATGTTCACAATTAAAATTTCTGAACCTTTTTTTGAATTTAAAGTTCATTTATGATCTTGGTGATATGAAGCCTTGTGGGCTGTGCTATGAAATGCTGTCGAACAAATCATTTAAAGAACAAATCAAAGAGACATCTGAAGACAAAGCATGCGAAAAACGAACATATTTTTTAAGCATCAAACTCAAACTTGGGATGATCTCAAAAATGTTTGGAAACCACTGTCTTAGAATATCTTGAAGTATCCGAAAATCAGTGAAAGTTGAATTGAAATCAACATTCCTAGTCCTCACCCCAATTTAAACTACAGTACTAGCAAATTGTTTCTTTTATTATCTATATTTTTTACATGTTAGAAAAAACGATCACAAGACATTAACCCATCTCAATTACTATATAATATTTATAAACTGATGCTGAACTATTTGCATCTTTGTTAAATTGTATTCATGATGATGAACAGCATTTAAACTTTAAGCAGATTCTTAATTGCTTGAAATATTTTTTGAAACCGAGGAAGTTACAGAGACCCAAATATTATTCAATGCATGAGCATTGAGCATGTTGTTTAAATTTGGAAACAATGGCAAATGCAGCACTGGCCACTGTGGCATGGCGTGATTTGTGTAGGATGAATGCAATTTGCACAATAAACATACCTCGCATCCAGGCCATATATCTTGCATGTGTTCTAAGCGGGATTGTGGAAAGTAAGCATCATCCTTTGCAACAACAAATGTAACTGCAGTGGGGTCAACAGGCACCGTATAGTTTCCAAGGTGGGTTATCTCATCCATTACCCCTTTCATGAACTTCATTGTTTCTTTTTGCCGACGACTTTCAGCAAGTTTTCTTTTATTGGCATTGTCTTTCACCAGTTGATGTCGCGATTGTGCCTCTGTCAATGATGTGAAAATACATTTTAAGTGCTGAAGTTTGAATCCAATGATTAATTTTGAACATCAGACGCTGGCCGGGTAGCAAAAAGCATCTCACCGACCACGTAAACACCTTAGTCTGATGCCAATAATATAATACCATTGAGGCTGGTTAACTGCGGAATGGCCCGTTTCGGCGAGTGCCTTATTCGGCAATTTTTTGAATTTTTTTTTTAAATTATCAGGTATCGTAGCGTAGTTATCATTGCCGTTTTAGGGGTTGGGGTTAGAGGTTAGGGGTTGGGATAAAGGTTAGCGGTTTGGGGTTGGAGTTAGGGTCTTATTTCAACGTTTAGCGACCTTAAAATGATGTAAAAGCGGCAATAATAATTAGGCTACGATGACCGATAATTTTTAAAAAAAATTAAAAAAATCGCCGAATAGGGAACTCGCCGAAAAGGGCTCTCACCGAGTAGGGCACTCGCCAAATCGGACTCGTCGAATAGTAGCAGACCCGGTTAACTGAGGACTCGTAGATTTTTATTATAAAACAAACTTGTGGGATGACATTTTTACCAGTAAAGGTTAGTGCACCTCCTGCAACTAACCATCCACTCAATAAAACATTACATACTGGTACCGTACTTTACTCTAAATTATTATAATTGGATCACAAAATAATCAAACGATAAACAAGTCAAGACTATGTATTCTTGTGTATGGTGAAGTTAAATGCAAAAAATGTAAGCTAATTGCAGTGTAACTTGTTTGTTTGAGTTTTTGAAGTTGGAGGTCCATTCTAGCAGTTTTCACGGACCCCAAGGGCAAGGCGCCCTCAAAGTGTTTTTGAGGATTTGTGAAAGTTTCCATATTTATAGCATGATTGATATAATTTACAATATTTTAAAATTGTTTGTACTTTATTTGTGTACTAAAGTGATTCTCAAACTGTGCGTCACAACGCCCAGGTGCGTTGTGTGAAATTTCAAAATGTGTTGAACAGTGTTCGGTTTACAAACTGAAAAATTTCATATACATATTGAGTTAAATCTTTTTATACGACTACAGTATGTACTATGTAGGCCTAGCCTATGTTTATATTCAAATTAATTCCTTTGAGACAGCAGATCATTGATCAATACTTTATTCAGAAATGTAAACGTTAGTCAACATTATACTAGCACTAGGGTGTATTAACCCGCCCCATAAAAAAATTGTCATGGCAGTAAATTAAAGTTGTATAATACTATCCTTAAAAAAAATCAATTGTGTAATTGTGAACTCTACCGGGTCCACATCCAGCTTGAAAAAATGAACAATAGGGTCATTCCACAATCCACATAAATACAGCCAATTTGAAGATATCTCATGCCTTAAAGTAACCGGCGACCATTGCGCCATGGCCGCTAAGTAGTGCTTGAATAACCGCCGGTGCTACCTTCTCAGTCAGCCGAGTTTAGCCGCCGGTTTCTTCTAGCCAATTATTTAATTTCGCAATGGAATGAGCATGGATTAACTGTCGAAAATATGTACATAGTATCAAAGAGTGCCGCAGAATTAGGTCAGTGCGTCATAATCACCACTGTTGTATTGTGCGGGAACATTTGCTATTGTATATTAGGGAATATATCCAGCTGCGATCACTAGCTGTAAGTCTTGTTTGTAATTCCCGACGTTTATTTTAATAAAGTGTTAAACTTAAACTGGGAAGAGTTTCCTTGAGCTCATCCCTATCTTTACAGACATGAATTGCATATTCCCTTCGGTAGCTGCATCATGTGTATGATATCCCTAAAATATGGCGTAAGGCTTCAGTGATGGCTATTCTCAAACCAAAAAAGCCTGCCGATGACACCAAGAGCTATAGACCAATATCTCTCCTTTGTGTTCCATTTAAACTCCTGGAACGACTGCTTCTTTTACGTCTTGAACCTATCATTGAACCTCAACTACCGAATGAACAAGCTGGTTTCCGTCATGGACGATCTACAGTTGATCAAGTTGTGAAATTCACTGACGACATTGAAGATGCATTCGAACATCGAGAGAAAGCTGGCCTGGTACTGGTTGACCTAACTGCAGCCTATGATACGGTATGGCATCGTGGACTGAATCTCAAGCTTCTTCGTTTTATCCCTAGCCGTCACACAGTTCGATTCATTTTGGAGATGATCTCTAATAGACGCTTCACACTTTACACCAGTGATGGACAGAGTAGTCGACCTCGCTCTTTGAAAAACGGCGTACCTCAAGGATCAACCTTGCCACCACTGCTATTCAATATTTACATCAGCGACCTCCCCTGCACCAAGTCAAAGCAATATGGCTAGTATGCCGACGATTTACCTCTACTAGCCACTAATAGAATCTGGTCCAATGTAGAGCATTCACTGGAGTCAGATATGAAAAGAATTTCGGAATACTTAAATACGTGGAGACTGCAACTCAGTGCTACAAAGACTACCGTCAGTACTTTTCATCTCAATAATCACCAAGTCGACAGGAAATTGAAGGTCGAAGTCAATGGTTGTCAGTTACCGTTCAAGAGTCAACCAACTTATCTCGGGGTGAAACTGGATAGGCAACTGACGTACACGGAATGGCCCAATTCGGTGAGTCCGATTCGGTGAGTCCGATTCGGTGAGAGCCTTTTTCGGTGAGAGCCTTTTTCGGTGAGAGCCCTATTCGGTGAGTTTTTTTTTTTAAATTATTGCGCGCCGTAGCCTAATTATCATTGCCGTTATAGGGTTAGGGGATAGGGGGTTGGGGGTTTTTGGGGTTAGGGGGTTGGGGGTTTTTGGGGTTGGGGGTTTTTGGGGTTAGGGGGTATGGGGGTTGGGGGTTTTTGAGGTTGGGGTTGGGGGTTTGGGGTTGAGGGTTTTTGCGGTTTGGGGTTTTTGGGGGTTTGGGGGTTTTGGGTTTTTGGGGTTTTTTGGGGTTTTGGGGATTTTTGGGGGTTTGGGGTTTTTTGGGGGTTTGGGGTTGTTTGGGGTTTTGGTTTTTTTTGGGGGTTTGGGGTTTTTTGGGGGTTTGGGGTTTTGGGGTTTTTTGGGGGTTTGGGGTTTTTTGGGGTTTTGGGTTTTGGGGATTTTTGGGGGTTTGGGGATTTTTGGGGGGTTGGGGTTTTTTGGGGGTTTGGGGTTTTTTGGGGTTTGGGGTTTTGGTTTTTTTTGGGGGTTTGGGGTTGTTTGGGGGTTTGGGGTTTTTTGGGGGTTTGGGGTTTTTTGGGGGTTTGGGGTTTTTTGGGGGTTTGGGGTTTTGGGTTTTTTTGGGGGTTTGGGGTTTTTTGGGGGTTTGGGGTTTTTTGGGGGTTTGGGGTTTTTTGGGGGTTTAGGGTTTTTTGGGGGTTTGGGTTTTTTTGGGGGTTTGGGTTAGGGGTTAGGGGGTTAAGGGTTTTAATGAGGCTACGGTACCCGATAATTTTCAAAAAAAAATTCAAAAAACTCACCGAATAGGGCTCTCACCGAAAAAGGGACTCACCGAATAGTAGCAGACCCGACGTACAAGCAGCACATCCAAGGCCTGCGTGCAAAAGTAACTGCACGCAATGAACTTTTGAGGTGCTTGGCCGGCACAACATGGGGGGCAAAACAATCTACCCTCCGCATAGGTGGCCTAGCGCTTGCCTACAGTGCCGCGGAATACGCAGCTCCGGCATGGTGTCGCAGCAAGCACACCAAAAAATTAGACGCCTGCCTAAACGAGACAATGCGCATTATTACTGGATGCTTCCAGTGCTGTCAGGTATCCTACCCGCTAATGTACGCAGAGAAGCGATGGTGTCTTCGTTGGTAAATAAAGCCTGTGCTGATCCGAACCACATACTACACGATTGCGTATCCACTCCCTATGTCCCAATCATACAACGCCTACCATCACGGCGCCCTTTTGTAAGGCATGCTGCAAAACTCCAGCTCGCTGATTTCAGCACGTCAGCTGCCTGGTCCGAGGAATTGAGCACTGTGCCAAAAATAAAGTCTCGCCTCATTCTATTCGATGTCTCTCCTGCCTCTTCACTCCCACTTGGTTCTGAACTTCAGAGAAGGGAGTGGGTGACACTGAACCGAATAAGAACGGGAGTTGGCCGCTTCAATGCTTGCTTGACACGCTGGGGCATAAGGGACTCTGCTGCTTGTCAGTGCGGTGCGACGGAGCAAACAGCTAACCACATCATCTTTGGGTGTCCCATCTATTCCCCTCCCAATGGAATAACAGGCCTCCGCACAATTGACAATCTGACGAAAAGTTGGCTCCAAGTCCTTCCATTCGGCTGATCACAAACTTTCTGCTTCATACGAACGACGACGTGTATGATATATGTGTGAGGAGTTTCCTATTGTATGCAAGTGATACCTGGCCCATCACTGTCGAAGAGCAAAATCGGCCATGTCACAACGACAAGGCCATGGAACGATGGATCCGTTCCAAGCGCCTTTCTGACCAAGTGACGATGGAAGAGTTGAGATCTAGGCTTGACATCCATCAGCTTGAAGATGTCATGAGATAGAGAAGGCTGCATTAAAATGGAAACGTGCAACGCATGGAAGAAGATGCATGGCCAATGAAAATCCAGTACGGTACTTTGACGTCCATAGGAATAACCCTCGAGGATGTCCCAAGAAGCATTGGCTTGACAACATTCAAAAAGATCTGCAACTGGAAGTTTTTGTTTCGGTCAAACCTCAGAACAGAGTGGCATGGAGAAATGCCATTAGACAAAATAGACATTTGTTGGCGTCCAACCTTCGCACTACGGGGAACAAAAGAGGTTAAATCATATAGAGAGATAGACAGTACCAGTAACAAAAATTTTGCTTATAATGCTTAAGTTTACAAAAATTGAGCCTGTAAATTTCTTTTGATTCATAGCAGATAACAATACATCATATTATATTCTTGTTGCAGCGAGTGAAATGGAATCATTACTTTAAAAACCATGTTGACAAGTAGGTAAAACTAAAATGTTACATATATGTGTATTATTGAGAAATTTAGTAATTATTTGATACAGACTTTTTTCAATGATTCTAAAGAATGTTGACAGCAAAGAAATTGGTCGAAAATCAGTTAAAGCTTTTAGATGAGGGTGTTTTGGTACTAGAGTGATTTATAATAGTTTTAGACAGTTTGGATAAACTTCTTGAGCAATGCATTTGTAACCAAGAATTCATACAAAGCTTGGCCAACGCTCAATTAAATTTCTTGGAACAAACACTTGGAACAAATTACCGGAACAGCTAACAAAAGTTCGAACAATTAGTATGTTTCCTAAAAAATTAAAACTGCACTTAATGTCTGGGTATAAGTAACTCGTATAGTACCATAACTGTTTCTACTTATTCTCACCGTATCTCGTTAATTACTGTATATTCGCTTTTGTCTTACCAGTATGCTGTGTTGTGTGTTGTATGTATATTAGGGTGATTCAAACGCCCCGACCCTTTTAAATATAGCCACAAATTTTTTTGCAATGGAGGTTAACTCTAAAATGAATATTGGTATCAAAATTATTGAGTAATATTAAATTTTCACATTTGCTCTTTTCGATTGAAGTAAGAGCTCCATAATGCAAAAAAACAATTATCTCGCCTAGTTTACGAGTTCATAAATACAATTTTGTTGAAGACAAAAGTCTGGATTTGGCTTTATGTTGTCTAGAAAAGTTATTTTAAATATAAACAATAAATTGCACATATTTGACTTATTCATATTTTTGTAAAATGCATTTGAAATTGCCCTTATTTTCACTTTTTTCATATTTTTAAGCAAAAAACGTTCAACGCCCCTTGTTTCTAGCCTCAGAAATAAAATCTTGGTGAAGATAAAAACCTGGATTTTGCTTTATGTTATCCAGAAAAATGTTATCAAATACAAACACTCAATTGAAAATGTTTAGCCTGTGTAAATTTTTGGTAAAAACATTTGAAAATGACCTCATGCTCACTTTTGCTTAAATTCTATTATGTGATAAACAGGTTTTAATATCATTTTACTCAGACATATACAACCAAGCAACCACACGGCATTTAACATAATCGATTAAAATTGAACATAAACTATAAGCTACAAAGCTACAAAGTTTATGTTCAATTTTAATCGATTATGTTAAATGCCGTGTGGTTGCTTGGTTGTATATGTCTGTGGTTAATAAAAGGGACCTCTTTACCAAAATTGTATTTTACTCAGAACTATATAGCAAAAGGAAAAAAGACTGACATCTTCAATTCCTTCAAAGAAAAGTTAACAACAACTACCGGTATGCCTTTTTGGCCACGTAATGTGTTTACCTTAATAAAAATCGACAAAGACAGAAAATTTTTGGAGAGCATGATGAACAACAGGTCAGCAACTTTCGGAGTAAGAGATGTAAAGCTGAAGAAAGTGATAGAGAAGAGGTGTCAGCAGAAGGAGGAAGAAGAAAAGCGAAATGATCAGAAAAGAAAGCGACATTGTCCAGTTGCAGAAGATTTTCATATTTTAGAATCACATCAGAACGACATTGATAATGGAGATAATGATGACACTCAGTCGATGACAGATTCCACTGAGTCACCGACAGATTATGACCAGGGAGATTTATCATCGCGATCACATAAAAGGTGCAAAAAGGTCAATCAAGAAATAATGCTACCACATAACATCATGAAAGATCACAGAATTACTTCAACAACAGAGAGACTTCGAGGAGTCACAAATTCTGCTACAACATGCATCATCTCAACGTTCATCCAAGCATGTGGTGGTGACCCTGATAAAGTCACTTTATCAAATTCATCCAATTACAGAGCAAACACATCCAATAAGTCTGCTATATCAGACCGCATTATGCAAAATTGGGTGCCTTCCATTGTAGGAACTGTGCATTGGGATGGTAAGATGATGGAAGATCTTAAAAACAAGCATGTTTCTGTGGAGCGGCTTCCGGTATTGTTTTTGGGAAGTGACGGAGTCAAACTACTGGGTGCTCCAAAACTGAAAGCTAGTGGAGTTACAATTGGAAATGCCACTTATGACTTGTTGGAAACATGGCAAAGTACTGATAATGCATCTATAATGTGTTTTGATACCACCTCTATAAATACTGGTCACCTATCGGGGGCATGTATTCAACTACAAGAGCGATTGGGAAAAGTGTAATTGTGGTCAGCATGTCGCCACTACGTATTTGAGGTGATTCTGTCATCGGTTTTTCACGCAATGGAAATTGAAGTTTCAAGCTCTCCAGAAGTTAACCTATTTACGAAATTTCGAGATTCCTGGCATTTCATTGAATCCAAATCCGTGCCAATATTCACCATGAATAATGATGACTATATCTGCATTCATGAAGCAGCTAACACATTAAAAGAAACAACAGTCATAGATCTTGAAACATTGGATAAGAAGTATAATATTTACTTCGTGACGATTACAATGAATTAATCCAACTGACCAAATTGTCTCTGAGTGAAAGAGAAAACAGTGTTAACTTTACCTTTCGACGACCAGGTGCCATTCACAAGGCTAGGTGGATGGCAAAACTGATATGTATTTAAGATGTTTCTATTAAAAGACCAGGTGCTCAAATTGAACAAAAAAAATAATTACCAGTAAAAGAATGATCAAGTTACAACAATTTGTAAATTTTGGAGTGCTTGTCTATGCAAAGTATTGGTTTAAGTGTCCAAGTGCCATCGATGCTTCGATAAACGACTTGAAATTATTCAAAGACATTCAGATGTACGATTCAGTTGATTCGAAGGCAGCAACGCTCGCGATAAATGCATTGAAACTCCACTTATGGAGCTTAACAACAGAATTTGCACCAATCATTCTATTTAGTCAAGAAATAACAGTGGAAGAAAAGGTCACTGTAGCCAAGAAGTTGTCTCTGGTCAAGAATGACCAACAAAATGTAAGACCTCATGGTCTGGGATATGGGAAGCCCCTGTTCCCCTCGATAGATACCCTCACAAGCTCAGTATCGGATGTATCCTGTCTTATTGGTGAAGGTTCATGGATTTTCTTCCAAGCTCTGGGTGTACAAGACACTTCCTTTCTATCCGAGGATCCTGACAAATGGCCGGAACATAGATCATTCCAAGATTGTCAGAAACGAGCTAACAATATCATGGTTGTTAATGACGCCGCTGAACAAGGGGTGAAGTTGGCAACAGATTTTATTTCATCCTGTCGGGAAGAAGAAAATTTCCAAAATACTCTTCAAAAAGTTGAAGCAAATCGACAATTGGTAACAAATATCAGGAAGAACATGGACATTAAATGCATGAATAGAATGGAAACTTCATAAACCACCATTTATTGTGTCGTGCACTGTGCATTTAAAACCACTGTATGATTTGGCTGAACTATGTCTGTATATACTGTGTGTAGGACTGTAGGTACTAGGTACCTAATCCTCCCTCACCTCATGTTCAAAATGGCATAGTGTTGTAAGTTGAAAAGATTATGTTCCATTAAACATAATATTTATTGTGCAATTTTATTTTTTTAAATCACAAAAAAATGAAAAATTTATGGTTTTTATTCAAATTTTTTGAAAAATTTAGAGCACGCATATACATGGACATAATTGTTTCTAGTAAAGCAAATTTTTCCTGAGAAATAAAAGTGCAAAACAAGTCTTTGGTTGAAATAAAATTCATTTTATATTGCTTTAAATATTTTATATTTACTTTAAACATTGACAGTGTTTTCACTGTTTTTCACAATTTTTGGAAAACGATAAAACGAAAAGGGCAAGTGTGAAAAGTTAATTAATCTTGAGAATTTTGATGGCAAAATACATTTCAGGTCAAGCCTCCACCATAAAAAAATTTGTGGCAGTCCCAGGCAGTTTTTGAAATTTCAAGGGGCGTTTGAATCACCCTAATGTATATGCTATTTTGTATTTCTGCATCATTTCTGTATTCCTGTTTTCATACTGTACCGGTTAAGGCAGTGGCTATTTGACCGGTTCCGGTCTCTTAATCTGAAACACTATTTGACCTGTCATGACGTATTGTTTTTTCTTTCTCTTTCAAAGCAAAAGACAAGAGAAGAAAAAAATGCCTATATAAGTTCTAAATTTGACAATTTTATTCAACTGAGTTCGTGGCGCGTGCGATCTTTCTCGGGCTGGTGTTCGCGAGTGAATGAGTTTGATACTCCCTTACAGCACTTTTTTTTTTAACTAAATTTTGATCCAAAGTGAACTCAATCGTTAGGCTGTTGCATTTTTGTGGCAAATTTTTAATTCGAGTAGCTTTTTTATGTCTTCTCAAATATAAGTAATAAAGTTAGAGTATTTTTAATTTGCTGGAATTTGAGAATTTCTCTGGGTAATTTTCCGTTCGTCAAAAGAGGATGAGACCGTGTTTGCCGAACGACGCATTACATTTTTGCTCTCAACAAGTGAATTTGGTGGCTGTAAAAAGTTACAATACTTCTTTAAAAAAAATGGTTTCATCAAGGCAGTGTTTTTTAGCAGGCAATTTTAGTTCAAAATAAAACGCTTCTGGGCAGTATCGAACTCATACCCTTGGGGATACCAGGCACCAGCCAGAGAAACATAGCAAGCGCTGCTGACATTGACAACATACGCGCCGACTTCCGGGGGGGGGGGGGGGCGGGGGGCGACGCCCTCCATAAATTTACGGCTGAAGGGCAACAAAAATGGTTATTACAAGTGGTGTTTCAAAGATAAAACACTTCGCGAAAGAGATTTCGATCATCTAAACGGACTTAAAGATTGCCGAAAGCGAAAAACAGCCTACTTTGCTCTTGCCCGCAAAACAGCAGCTGATCGCATGGCTTTCTCATACGGTATGGAAATTTCAAAGTAGATGGTAGAGTAACTTACGCTGCTGGAATAGTCACGTAACTATTCACTGCAATATTAAGTAGCCTAAACCAGCTATATTAGACGAGCTCTTTTTAACGAGGTCTTCCCGCTGTGAGATCAATTATGATTCAACAGAACGCATTGTTTTGTTCGCAATGTGTGAGAATTAAATCGAAAACTGATAAAAGAAAAAGTGTTTAATGGTCTTGGTCGCAGATTTGCCTGCATTAACGACGTCTATTGCCACTATTATCACCTAGCTAATCTGACATCATTGTTTTATGCGGCCGCTAAGGTTTGGCATCGATTTCAACGATCATGGAATGTTACGTAATAAGAACGATTATAATATTCTACACGCAACAATAAAAAAATTGATCTCTTAAAACAGCTCTTTCTGCTGTTTTGTCTCGTGAGCTTTGCATATTGCTTAACAAGTGCATAAAGTTTAGAATTGACAAAATCATTAAATTTGAAAATTAAACTTGAATCACTGCAAATAAACGTATTCAAAACTTTTACTTCGACGCCATTTCACACTCCATAATCTACGTCGGCAATGATATTGCCTCAGCAAAAATATGTTGATTTTGAAAAGTACCGATCTGGAGACAACAGCTTGTCCCGTGTATAAGTTGAACCTGTCTCTTTGAGGTGAAAATCACTTGCGAACATCTCGACCTATACTTGAATATATATGGTATTCGATAAAAGACGATACAGACTTTCGATAAAAAACAGAAGAGAAAACACTTCGTCGTTGTTAACGCTTTGAGGGTAAGTAATCAGCAAAACGAGCGAAATGAGGTTAATAAAACTGATGGTGGGTTTTCACTCTGCTTGAGATCATGATTTTTTGCGCTTTATTTCGATAACTTCACTTTCTTGATCGTTGTTATTCACTCGCACGAAAAGGAAATGAAGCGGCTTGTCTTCCAACTGGTCCAAATGAGCTAACAAAATTTTTAAGACTAGGCGTAGTGCATGCGTAAAACTAATCGTTTCAAGCAGTGGTTGTAATAAATTCAGTTTGCGACCTAGGTGTCAATATAAGCAAGACACTAAGCTTAATCAAAAACTATTTTAATTGAGTAAAATAGTGTTATGGTTATGACGCCATCACCTTTCTCGCCCCCCAAGGTTTTTTGAAAAGTCGGCGCCTAAGATTGACAAACTTGACAATAGGTTTAGGTGTCTATCTCTAGGTTTTCGAGGTCAATGAATCGAATTAAATAGTTGAAATTACAATAGGCTGATTATCTACTGAGGTACGTATGATTTGTATATTATATACGACCTGGGGGAGCCCGGGGACATTTGCGACGCAGCGATAGACCAACATCAGACAGAGCACGATATTAGCAAATTCACTTGAGGCTTGAGATAAACCGCAAACAAAACCATCTTGACTTCCATTATGTAACACGAGCTTGAGAAAAGTGGTTTTCCAACATTTCAGTTTCTATACTTTTGGCAGCTTGATAAGCCAAATAGTGGTAAAATTTTCAGAGACAACTCCCCACTTTTCATCTGAACAAATTCCATATGTATTGGTGCAAAACGGTTTCCAGTACACTTTAAAATAAAACATTTTTTCGAAAACAAAACACTCGAAAATCCGTCCGTAGTATCCCCAATCTCCCTTAATAAGATGGAATTATCATAACAGCATATTACATGCGGCATGACAGGTACTATCAATACAGGCATCTAAGAAAAACTGCAACCAACAGGAGGCTCATACTTGGCCCAGGGATATCTAAAGAAGGGGATACAAAGGCTTTTATTACGTGTGACAATAGAAGGGCTTTTGTTTATCGTAAATAATCTGTGTTTATAGTAAAATGACAATTGGGACCAATAGTAGTTTAATAAATCTTGTTATGATAACTTGCATTGCGCTATTAGCATCAGGCCTGGATATTCACAGCATGCTCATGGTTGCTTGTTAATTCAACTACTCATATATATACTTGCTTTACATCTGGCCTACTGCAAAGACTTTGTTAAAAAAAACAGCTTACTGGCAACTTTTCAACTGACTTTGTAGACAAGTATTCTTTGAATATGCTCTATGTAACGTTTGCTAACTGTCTTCTGTAGCTCATTGTATCAGCTGCACTACAAAACTTTCTACGATTTTAAAAAGAACCACATGTTTAAAGCACTACAAACTACCGCCCTGGTAGTGTCACGAGAATAAGGCAATCGCTGCGAGCCTTCATATCCCCTTCTCTAGATATCCCTGACTTGGCCTCCTACAGTAGATGAATACAGGGGATTAATCTGTTCTAAAGAATGGCGTACCATTCAAGTCTGGACACAGACACATTCAGAAAATAATTGGAATTACAACAGTAGGATACAAAGGTAAATCGTAAACCAGGGTGATCAGCCCATTTGTTGTCTTATTGCCTACGGCTGTCTCTATTCATCATCTTCCGACTCGTCTTGTTATGTCAGGCCACAATCCACATAAACTTGTTATGTGGATTGTCACATTCTTGCAGTTGGCATGGTCCACATGCAGCGGTACATAGTAGTCCGTATCCTCTACAGGAGCAGCAGAGTGTCTTACAGGCAGTGGAGCAGTTGCAATGAATGACCTTCAAGAGACTGTCTGGAGCAGCCTTCATTTTTGACATAAGTGGGATGAGCCGATTCTTTTGCAGGTTCCACACCCAATTCATGACATCCATACTCTCTGCTTTTCTCATCCAGACTATTATCTGGTAGTAAACACGACGACAGTGAAATTGGGTAGCAGATTCAGTTGGTGGCAGACGCTCGGGCGTTACAAATGATGAAGCAGAGACAACTTTCTTGCTGAAGGTGTTGTATCGCATTGTCGCAAGGGAATCTGTGCTCTGGCCATCAAAGAAGACAGCCATTACTTGGCACCCAAGGTCATCGGTTATCTCTGTGGTCTGGTTTGGATGCAACCTAGTTCGTACCCTGAACAGTTTGTACCCTGAAAAGATCGAGAGAAAAAATTTAAAAAAGCCGAAGTCGCTGATCGCAGTTTCCGCAAACATTTTAAAAGGGTTAGGGTTGATCTGAGTTTCTGCAAACATTTTAAGATTTCCGGTAATGATCCTGAGAGTTTTTGTTTGTTTGCGGAAACTGCAATCAGCGACTTCGGCTTTTTTAATTTTTTCTCTCGATCTTTTCAGGGTACGAACTAAGGATACTAACTGTTCAGTGTACGAACTAGGTTGCATCCTTTCAGATTAAGAGACCGGAGCCGGTCAAATAACTACTGCCTTATGTTAAACCCGGTCAAGTAACTTTGTTTTGTCTGTCTAAAGTAGACTCTAAGTTTATAGTATGTTTTCTAGAAAAGAATCTGTTTAGAATCGACATGTCTGTAAAATTACCTGAAAAGTTTACTTTTTGTTTCATTGATTTATAAATGCCTTTAATTTTCCAGGGCATTAGTTATGCCTTTTACCAAAATATGGTATATTACACAACACAGCACCAAATAACAAGCCACTAGCCCACTATACCTGATGAAGATTTGTCCACATCTGAACATTTATCTTTGGAAATAAAATTTTTTCCAAACTTGTAAGAATCTACTTGACTCAGAAGCTTCATAACTCCCTCCTCATACTTTGGGTTTTTAGAATACTGTGATTCCAGCACTCTCCATGGTATAGACTTACTTAAAACACCTTCAGTCCATACAACAGAAGCAGAAGTCCATGACATGCAGGGAATGAGAGCAATAGCTTCAGGCCAGTTGGTGGCAGCAAGTGATGCCATATGCCCACCCATCGAAATACCGGTAAGCCCAAGCGGTCCATAACCCATGCGTTTAAGCCAATGCAAAAGAACAAGAGCTTCCAATATTAAGCATCCTCCCATAACAAACAGATCATTAACATGCAATAAACCAGATCTCCATTGTTCTTTTGGTTTTCTTGAGCCATAAAAGGGATTTTCAAGTAAAACTGAAATAATTCTGGATTGCAAAAGTGGTTTAGCAATAAGTTCCCTCCTTCTGTGATAACCATGATCTCCAGTGCCGGCCATATGAATGCAAGCAGGATTAATTTTATCACTATGCATACTTTGGCCTGGCAAACAATTTCTAGGCAGCACCACTTCAAATTGAGCTAATTTTGCAGCTGGAGGTACAAGCCTTGGCATGATGTCCATCATAGGTGTAACAAAATGGCCATGGATAAGGGTGCAGCTTTTCAAATTTGTCATCCCAGATATAACCATAGGATAATCTGGTGCCACTAGTTTCCAACACACTTCTCGGTCAGAAATAAGTTTTTGCATTTTAAAGATGTCTTCCATGTCTTCTGGTTTTCCCCACCCTCGTGTATAAAATTTAGTTAGAATAAGCCTACGATACCAAAGGTCCACCTTACTGAGACCCATTTTAATGCAACCATTAAAAGCCGCTAGATGTTCAAAGACAACCTGGCTTGCTTTATGAGCAAATGAGTGAGCTGGTCCAGTATTTCAGTAAATTATGACTTTGCTAACCACCGTCATTCTACCACCATCACTCACCACCATCACTCACCACCATCACACTGGCAGAATAATTTTTCCGCTTTCTGCCTAAAAAAGCTATCCGTGAATAAAAGCGCGGCATCAAATGCGACCTGACATACGTTCGAAAATTTTTAAATAAAAGCATAATCCGCAACACGTGCCACTTAAATTTTACATGCATCGGATTTAGTACGGTATTAAATTACCTTTTCAGGGATGTGCATCAATAGCTGGGCATTTGGGAGGAACGTCCAGCAGAACGGTTCAAAGATGGACGATATTTTTACGATATTCAAGAAAATAATACGACTTTTGCATGAAAAACACCTCTCCAAACATCTTCGAATAGAATTATAATCTGCAACACGTGCCACTTAAATTTTACATGCATCGAATTCAATATTAAATTACCTTTCCAGAGATGTGCATCTACAGGTGGGCATTTGGGAGAAACGTTCAGCAGAACGGTTCAAGGATGGAGGATATTTTTACAATATTCAAAGAAATAATACCATTTTTGCATAAAAAACAC
This sequence comes from Aplidium turbinatum, assembly GCF_918807975.1. Classification (NCBI taxonomy): domain Eukaryota; kingdom Metazoa; phylum Chordata; class Ascidiacea; order Aplousobranchia; family Polyclinidae; genus Aplidium; species Aplidium turbinatum. The sequence continues at coordinate 24,677,455 of NC_137475.1, read as the reverse complement.
CTCTCCAAACATCTTCGAATAGAACTATAATCCGCAACACGTGCCACTTAAATTTTACATGCATCGGATTCAGTATTAAATTACCTTTCCAGGATGTGCATCAATAGGTGAGGTGGGCATTTGGGAGGAACGTCCAACAGAACGGTTCAAAGATACAGGATATTTTTACGATATTCAAGAAAATAATACGACTTCGCATAAAAAAACACCTCTCCAAACATCTTCGAATAGAACTATAATCAGCAACACGTGCCACTTAAATTTTACATGCATCGGATTCAGTATTGAATTACCTTTATAAAGATGTGCATCAATAGGTGAGGTGGGCATTTGGGAGGAACGTCCAGCAGAACGGATCAAATATGGAGGATATTTTTACGATATTCAATATAATAATGTAACTTTGCATAAAAAACACCTCTCCAAACATCTTCAAATAATCCGCAACACATGCCACTTACATTTTACATGCATCGGATTCAGTATTGAATTACCTTTTCAGGGATGTGCATCAATAGGTGGGCATTTGGGAGGAACGTCCAGCAAAACGATTCAAAGACGGAGGATATTTTTACAATATTGAAGAAAATAATACGATTTTTGCATAAAAAAAAACACCTCTCCAAACATCTTCCAATGGAACTATAATCCGCAGCACGTGCCACTTAAATTTTACATGCATCGGATTCAGTATTGAATTACCTTTCCAGGGATGTGCATCAATAGGTGGGCATTTGGGAGGAACGTTCAGCAAAACGGTTCAAAGATAGAAGATATTTTTACGATATTCAAGAAAATAATACGATTTTTGCATAAAAAAAAACACCTCTCCAAACATCTTCAAATAGAACTATAATATGCAACACGTGCCACTTAAATTTTACATGCATCGGATTTAGTATTGAATTACCTTTTCAGGGATGTGCATCAATAGGTGGGCATTTGGGAGAAACATCCAGCAGAACGGTTCAAATACGGAGGATATTTTTACAAAATTCAAGAAAATAATACGACTTTGCATAAAAAACACCTCTCCAAACATCTTCAAATAGAACTATAATTCGCAACACGTGCCACTTAAATTTTACATGCATCGGATTCAGTATTGAATTACCTTTTCAGGGATGTGCATCAATAGGTGGGCATTTGGGAGGAACGTCCAGCAGAACGGTTCAAAGATGGAGGATATTTTTACAATATTCAAGAAAATAATACGACTTTGCATAAAAAACACTTCTCCAAACATCTTCAAATAAAACTATAATCCGCAACACGTGCCACTTAAATTTTACATGCATCGGATTCAGTATTGAATTACCTTTATAGAGATATGCATCAATAGGTGGGAATTTGGGAGGAACGTCCAGCAGAACGGTTCAAAGATGGAGGATATGTTTACAATATTCAAGAAAATAATACGATTTTGCATAAAAAACACCTCTCCAAACATCTTCGAATGGAACTATAATCCGCAGCACGTGCCACTTAAATTTTACATGCATCGGATTCAGTATTGAATTACCTTTTCAGGGATGTGCATCAATAGATGGGCATTTTGGAGGAACGTCCAGCAGAACGGTTCAAATATGGAGGATGTTTTTACGATATTCAAAAAAATAATACGACTTTGCATAAAAAACACCTCTTCAAACATTATCAAATAGAACTACAATCAGCAACACGTGCCACTTAAATTTTACATGCATCTGATTCAGTATTGAATTACCTTTCTAGGGATGTGCATCAATAGGTGGGCATTTGAGAGGAACGTCCAGCAGAACGGTTCAAAGATGGAGGATATTTTTACAATATTCAATGAAATAATACAATTTTTGCATAAAAAACACTTCTCCAAACATCTTCGTATAGAATTATAATCCGCAACACGTGCCACTGAAATTTTACATGCATCGGATTCAGTATTAAATTACCTTTCCAGGATGTGCATCAATAGGTGAGGTGGGCATTTGGGAGGAACGTTCAGCAAAACGGTTCAAAGATAGAAGATATTTTTACGATATTCAAGAAAATAATACGATTTTTGCATAAAAAAAAACACCTCTCCAAACATCTTCAAATAGAACTATAATATGCAACACGTGCCACTTAAATTTTACATGCATCGGATTTAGTATTGAATTACCTTTTCAGGGATGTGCATCAATAGGTGGGCATTTGGGAGAAACATCCAGCAGAACGGTTCAAATACGGAGGATATTTTTACAAAATTCAAGAAAATAATACGACTTTGCATAAAAAACACCTCTCCAAACATCTTCAAATAGAACTATAATTCGCAACACGTGCCACTTAAATTTTACATGCATCGGATTCAGTATTGAATTACCTTTTCAGGGATGTGCATCAATAGGTGGGCATTTGGGAGGAACGTCCAGCAGAACGGTTCAAAGATGGAGGATATTTTTACAATATTCAAGAAAATAATACGACTTTGCATAAAAAACACTTCTCCAAACATCTTCAAATAAAACTATAATCCGCAACACGTGCCACTTAAATTTTACATGCATCGGATTCAGTATTGAATTACCTTTATAGAGATATGCATCAATAGGTGGGAATTTGGGAGGAACGTCCAGCAGAACGGTTCAAAGATGGAGGATATGTTTACAATATTCAAGAAAATAATACGATTTTTGCATAAAAAACACCTCTCCAAACATCTTCGAATAGAACTATAATCCGCAACACGTGCCACTTAAATTTTACATGCATCGGATTTAGTATTAAATTAACTTTCCAGGGTGTGCATCAATAGGTGGGCATTTGGGAGGAACGTCCAGCAGAACGGTTCAAATATGGAGGATGTTTTTACGATATTCAATAAAATAATACAACTTTGCATAAAAAAACACCTCTCCAAACATCTTCAAATAGAACCATAATCCGCAACACGTGCCACCTAAATTTTATATGCATCGGATTCAGTATTAAATTACCTTTCTAGGGATGTGCATCAATAAGTGAGGTGGGCATTTGGGAGGAACGTCCAGCAGAACCCAAATTCAACAAAGAAAAGAGTAAAACTGATGAAAAACGTGAGACTTCGCAAAAGTAATCAGCAAATGAATGTAGGCTACATGGAAAAATGGACGAATAAAGACAACATTTTTATAATGCACTTGAAAAAGTTTTACATCATCAGAAGATTTTGTAAAGCTTTCAAACTTATAACGAACTTTGATATGCTAATTCGTATATCAAAGTGCTGTCAATCAAGAAACACAAAGCATAGACCTACAACTTCCCGGAATTTGGCATTTTTAATTATTTCATCATATTAAGAGTAGCAATGGCGAAAGCACAGTAGCCTACTGTTTAAGACCAATCTGCGGCTTGCAGGGCCGGATTTAGCTGATGGGGGGCCCGGGGCATTTTTAAATCGGGGGTCCCCCGCGCAAAAACTAATTTTGCGCCTGCGGCGCAAAAAACCACTTCTACGTCTGGCATTAATCCAGCACTGCACTGTATTTTGCAGAAACTTCAAAGGCTGAAACAAAAAATAATAATAACATAAAATCACACTTTTTCTACGTAGGGGGGCCCGGGGCACCTGCACCCTCTGCCCCCCCTAAATCCGGGCCTGGCGGCTTGTGAGATCTATTGTAATGTCGGTATTTTTTAGACAATTTTAGCACTCAGTAACATTTAGAAATGCTTCGCGAGTCGGGTAAGGGTAAGCAATGCTCTAGTCTAGGGTAAAGGGTAAGCAATTCTAAGATGTTTGGAGAGGTGTTTTTTATGCAAAGTTGTATTATTTTCTTGAATATCGTAAAAATATCTTCCATCTTTGAACCGTTCTGCTGGACGTTTCTCCCAAATGCCCACCTATTGATGCACATCTCTATAAAGGCAATTCAATACTGAATCCGATGCATGTAAAATTTAAGTGGCACGTGTTGTGGATTATAGTTCCATTCGAAGATGTTTGGAGAAGTGTTTTTTATGCAAAAATCGTATTATTTTCTTGAATATTGTAAAAATATCCTCCATCTTTGAATCGTTTTGCTGGACGTTCCTCCCAAATGCCCACCTATTGATGCACATCCCTGAAAAGGTAATTCAATACTGAATCCGATGCATGTAAAACTTAAGTGGCACGTGTTGCGGATTATAGTTCTATTCGAAGATGTTTGGAGAGGTGTTTTTTATGCAAAGTTGTATTATTTTCTTGAATATTGTAAAAATATCCTCCATCTTTGAACCGTTCTGCTGGATGTTCCTCCCAAATGCCCACCTCACTTATTGATGCACATCCCTGGAAAGGTAATTTAATATTGAATCCGATGCATGCAAAATTTAAGTGGCACGTGTTGCGGATTATAGTTCTATTCGAAGATGTTTGGAGAGGTGTTTTTATGCAAAAATCGTATTATTTCATTCAATATTGTAAAAATATCCTCCATCTTTGAACCGTTCTGCTGGACGTTCCTCCCAAATGCCCACCTGTAGATGCACATCCCTATAAAAGTAATTCAATACTGAATCCGATGCATGTAAAATTTAAGTGGCACGTGTTGCGGATTATAGTTCTAGGGGAAAGTAGGGAAAAATGAGGTGGTAGGGCAAAACGAGGTTCTCGTTTTTTAAAAAAACTACTTACGCCACAAAGCAGAAATTTTGGTAGGAAGTAGCCGTCTTGGAATTGAATAAGTTTTTAGTTCAATTATGTAATTTTAATGTACAGAGGTGTTTTGTGCAGCAGAATTTAAAAAACAGGTAATCGTTAAAAAAACGGCCAAATGTTCTCGCGATTTTTTTATACTAAATAATTATTTGTTGCAGTTGTTGCTTTTTCTCATAATACTTTAGGAAGTAGTGATAGCATAAGAAGGAAAATATTTGAATTTCCTTTCACTGCAAGTGTTTTACAGCCAGTTTTTTCTGTGTAGTGCAATGGGGCATAATGGGATAGTTACATCATTGCATGAAACTGCAAGTGAAATGGGTTTCTTCATTTTTGTTAGCCTACTTCTGGAAGCTATATGCTACACAACATAACAGAATTAAACTATTTGTTTATTAATAGATCTTAAATTATAGCTTATAATCATTCAGGAATATTCTAGCTAATATTTTTGGTACAAAAGTAAAATGGTAAGAACTTATATTAAAAAAAAACGCAGCAAAAGTATTGAAGTTCACAAAGAAAAAAAATCAGAAGAAACCCAAACTAAACATTGTTACAGACACTGCTTGCGTATTTGTAATGACCTTTATTCGACATCTGATGAAGGGTAGATTTGTTGTTGTTCTTGTGAGCAATGGGCACATTGTTCTTGTGCAGGAGTTCAGGATGACAATAGTCTTATTGTTTACACTTGTGATTTATGCATTGAATAAGAATGGAAATGACGAAAACGAACAAAACTGATCATAATTGTGGTTCAAATGTTATTTCTGCTATTTTGCATGTTTATTGTTTAATCATCAACGATAAACTTGTTTCTAGACCGTCAATGCATTGTTGCTGTGTAAATTTCTGATTCACTTCTCTTATCCCATTTTGCCCCACCCATGGGACAAAATGGGAAAAAGGCACCCCTGGAATTTATTTGATACTTAAATGAGCATTATCATTTTTGATATATTTTTTGTTTGATTTGTGCAGCTGTCGTATAAAGTAGACTCAAGATTAACCTAACATAAGGCTTTATTCACTTAAAACGAAACATCTGAAAACATAAAGTAGGCTACAATACAATAAGATACTCTTACGTATAGCTTACACCAAACCACAACCATCTTCACAGCTGACAACACTACCTGAAAGAGCGTCTACAACAAATAAGAGAGAAACTAAATTAGGACGTTTGCTTTTAGCAGAAGTCGTGAACAGCAAACGGCAAGGAAAGGAGTTGATGCTCAAGGCAGAAACTGTAACAAGAGTTGTTCCTCTCATCACATTCATCCTCCCTAAAATATTACCATAAACACTTGCAAACAAGTTTATGCACAAACAGTTCAAACGTATGGAACACATTCATAACGATCTACAGGTTTTCTTATACGCGTGGATCTCCTTAAGGTAGTTGGAGGAGCCGGATAGGAATCAACAGGAGAAGGTACATTAGATTCACATGAAACGTCAAGATCACGATCAGTAATATCACAATTATCAGGAACATCACGTGAAATTTCAGTAGGAACATCAACGTCATGTCTTTGCGTTATGTCTATGAGTCCGCCGACTCTGGCAGTTCTGCGTCCATCGAAACATTCTGCTCACATGAAGACTGCCCTATCGGTGCAATATCTCTGAGCGATACTGTTGTTTCCCTCCCTGTAGGGAATCTAATGCGGGCATAGTTTGGAGTGGCATGAACAAGCTCCACTTCCTCAGCAAGTGGTTCGTATTTAGTAGAGCGACTGTGAGACTTCAAATACACATTGCCAGGTGTACTCAACCACGTAGGCACGGAAGCACCAAAGGATGAGCGACGTTTAAATGAAAATAGCCGTTCGTGGGGTGTTTCATTTGTAGCAGTGCACAACAGTGACCGAATTGCATGCAAAGCATCAGACAATACAAGTTCCCACTGCAATATGTCAAGTTTACGTGATTTCAAAGCAAGTTTTACTGCGGACCATATGATCCCATTATACCGCTCACACTGACCATTACCAGGAGCATTGTATACAGATGTGCGGCTACACGCAATTCCTCTACTATGCAAGTAAGTGATGAGTTCACGAGAGAGAAATGCAGAGCCCCTATCGGAATGAACATAGGCAGGCATTCCAAACATAAAGAACAATTTGTTCAAACAAGAAATTACAGATTGTGCATCCGTACTGCGATAAGGAAACGCAAATGGAAAGCGTGAAAATTCATCAACAATTGTCAGTACAAATCGATTTTTAGTTGAGGATGGCAAGGGACCCTTAAAGTCTAAACTTATACGTTCGAACGGTTGTGTAGCTTTTATAACTTGCGCTGGAGGAGGCTTGAAAAATTTGGGTTTTACTTCGGCACATATACTACAACTTTGTACAACGTTATGAACTTCATCGAGAGAATATGGTAAATTTTTCGCCCAAACAAAATGGTACAAACGAGTACCGCCAGCATGGCATAATGAATCGTGAAGTTTATACAAGGCGTTGCTATGCGTAGTGGCGCAATAAACCCGAGAAATTGCATCGGGGGCAGCGTTACAGTGTCCAGCACGGTATGCTATGTCAAAATCATATTCGCCAAGACTTATGCGCCAACGCAAAATTTTGTCATTCTTGATTTTACCATAGTTCTTTGAGTTGTACATGAATGTTACTGACCTTTGATCCGTAGCCTAATTATGGTAAAATGTCTACCTGCCAGGAAATACGACCATTTCCGTACAGCCTCCACAATGGCTAAGGCCTCCTTTTCAACACTGGACTGATGATGTTCATTCTTATTGAGCATTCTTGAGAAGAAGGCCACAGGGCGACTTTGGTTTAGGGTTGCTGAGATAGCATTGTCTGAGGCATCAGTTTCTAGCACAAAAGGAAGCTGCTCATCAATAACTCCAAGTGCAGCTGCTGAGAGATCCTCTTTTAATGCCTTGATTGCTTGCGGTGCTTCGTCGTCGAGTGGAAATCTTCGTGCCGCAACTAAAGGTTTAATTTCCTCGGAGTACCCCTGTACCCATTGCGCATAGTAGGCGAACATTCCCACCATGCGCTGGAGCTGTTTCGGGCTTGTTGGGATTGGCATGTCAAGGACAGGTGTAACACGGTCAGGGTCGGGTTTCATTACTCCATGTGATATGCAGTACCCCAACAATGTTATGGTCTCAGTACCATAAACACATTTGTCTTCATTTAAGGTTAACCTACATTCTTTGGCTGCATCTAAAAACGTCTTCAAATTTTCGTCGTGTTCCTCGCGCGTATTGCCACATACGGTGACGTCATCGAGGTAAGCGTAGATTTCTTTGCATTTGTATGTGGAAATAATATCGCTTATAACCCGTTGGAAACAGGGTACTGCATTTTTCAGTCCGAATGGAATCCGCTTGAACTGAAACAACCGTCCATTAGCTTCGAAAGCTGTATAATTGCGTTCTTCTGGTTTAAGAGGGATCTGATGATAGGCGCTCCGTAAATCCAAAGTGAAGAAATACTTGTACTGTGAGACATTATGGATAATACTCTGCATACTGGGAAAGGGATACGCATCCAGATGTGTAAATCTATTTACGGTCTGGCTGTAGTCCACACACATTCGCTTTTTGTGGTTTTCGTTTTTGACAACAACCAGCTGCGCCCGCCATGGATCGTCCTTAAGGAGTTAAGTAACTTGACTTTCAATGAACTCCTGATCAGCTTTTGAATAGCGTCTAGATTTTGAAGCAACTGGACGACAATCCGAGGTCAAATGTTCGAATAATTGCACTGGTTTGACCGCTCTTAACGCATCCAGAACACCTAAGTGTAAAGAGTTATCAGGTCCCCCAAAGTTGAAATTGACACTACGCAGGGTTGGAAGTAACGACTAGTTGTCACTATTCGATAGCGTTATTCGTTGCTTTCTGAATATCGAATGCTTATACCCATTCCTTTTAAAAATAAATATCGAATGCGCGTTATTCACTGCTTTTTTATGCAAGCAACGAAATCATTATTCGTTTTTCACTAATCGATATTTAGGAGAACTGCTGAATCATTTTTTGTTGTTCACTTACCTTGTCGTCAAAACGAATTTACAAGATTTGGTTTTTGGATTACTATCCGACCTAGTCGCCTTCCGGTTTTCGAACTTTAAAGGATTAAGGAATATTTTTCGGCAACAAAGTTCAGAAAAACCATGCCAATGAGAGCCGTTAACAATGTTGCAAACCTTGCGGTTTTCCCGCAAGTTTGGGATTGTTTTTTTTTTCGAGTTTGCGTGTTGCTTGTTTTTGGGCTTTTTTTGGCCAATCAATTTTTAGTAATTGCTATTCGTTGCTTTTTTTAAGTATCGATAGCGAAAAGTCATTGCTTTTTTGGGCACTATCGAATAGTGAAATAGTCATTGCTTTTTGACTAACGACTTCCAACCCTGACACTACGGTGTTGTTTTAGGAACTCACGTCCGAGAATGACATCCCAAAGCAAACCATCCATCACTGAGAATTCGATATCTCGATAGCTCCTATCTAATAGATCCACTGAGGAAGAACAAGACCCAAAAGTATTGACAGATGCGCCTTCAACTGCCAAGTCAATTTTCTCCGTGTTTCTTTTGACAACAGCAAGTTTAGCGAGGCGAGCAAAGTCCATCTTGATGTGGTTACGGGTAGCATCTGTGTTGATGAGCCCTCTTCCAGAAACACCATTGATTGTGACAGCAACATTAACTTTGTCGTCATCAGAACTTTGCAGAGGACACAAGACAGCAAGATTTGTTGACTCGTCACAAGCAGCTGCTGTAAGTTTCGGCGTTTCCTTGGAACCCCTCTTCATTCGACAAACTTTAGGGAAATGCCCCTTCTTTTGGCAGTTAAAACAAATGCAATCTTTCGCTGGACAGTTTGCCCGGGAGTGCCGTTTAGCACCACAAAAGAAACACATCTCTAGCTTCATGGCAGCACACTCACTTTTTTTATTTTATTTATTTGCATCAGGCACTAAAGAGACAGGCCCATATTCATAAACACAACACAAGTCACAAAACACACAAGGTTACATATACAAGCAAAAAATTATGCGTACATAGTCACGTTATAGTGAGACGCATAGTCAGAAGAAGCATAACACTCTGAGGTAAAAACTGCAACTAACCACTTGTTAGATGAGACCTGACAGCGGTTGACAAAATTAAATATACGATTTCGGAATAGGGCATGAAACGTAGGAATATGATGGTACGTCTGAATACTACTAATGCTAACACGCCTCGGTAATTTATGCAATGTTTGAAATGCATTATTGTAAGCCACACGCAATTTATTCATACTTGAGGATAAGTATCTGGCCCACAGTTGACTGGAGTACATAGGTAAACAATACGTGCGAAATAGTACATTCATTACAGCGGAAGAGCAGTTAGAAAAGCGTGAACGGAGCATGTTCGCTGTGCAATATATAGCTCTAACTTGGCGCTTAATGTCATCGTCATCAGATAAAAACTTGTTTATAACAATGCCTAGATACTTGGTACGACTCGGCATTTAACCGAGCATCGTTAAGTGCTCGAGCTTTGTCGAATGCTTGCTGAAGTTGCAGCACATTGTCTTCCAGCAGTCTCTGACGAATATACGCAGAGTTAATTCCAGCAATAAAAGCATCTCGAACGGCTGCTTCTTTGTTTTCCTTAAGACTAACGGCTTTAAAATTGCAGTCGGTAGGCTACTAAGTTTCTGCAGCCTTTGAAAAAAATCTTCGAGAGGCTCACCCAGCTTTTGCCGACATGTATTAAGCTTGTGTCTTATAGCGAAGACCCCGTTTACCGGCTTCAGATACATCCCTTCAAGACGTGCCAGGACATCGTCATAGGTTGTGGCTTCACTGATGAGCGAGTACACGGAAGTATTTAGAAGGTTGATCAGAACGGCCAGTTTGTCATCGTCGGTAGCGTCGTCGATTCTCCTGACGTAGTTTTGAAAGGTAAGTTTCCCGTGTTCCCACTTCCTAGAAGCTTCAGGTGCATTTGGATCAACATCAAATTCTTTTGGCCTCAAATGCTTATTCATGTTATTAAGTGAATAAATTGTCGTATCAAGTAGACTCAAGATTAATCTAACATAAGGCTTTATTCACTTAAAACGAAACATCTGAAAACATAAAGTACAGTACAATAAGATACTCTTACGTATAGCTTAGGCTACACCAAACCACAACCATCTTTACAGCTGACAACACTAACTGAAAGAGCGTCTACAACAAATAAGAGAGAAACTAAATTAGGACGTTTGCTTTTAGCAGAAGTCGTGAACAGCAAACGGCAAGGAAAGGAGTTGATGCTCAAGGCAGAAACTGTAACAAGAGTTGTTCCTCTCATCACAGCAGCATAATGCCTGACCTTTTTGCTAAAAAAAATTGTTCGTTTTGCTTAAGTCTCTAGAATGTTATGACTGTTTAGGCTTAAGTATCCCATTTTGCCCGACTTTCCCCATTCGAAGATGTTTGGAGAGGTGTTTTTTATGCAAAGTCGTATTATTTTCTTGAATAGGCTATCGTAAAAATATTCTGTATCTTTGAACCGTTCTGCTGGACGTTCCTTCCAAATGCCCACCTATTGATGCACATCCCTGGAAAGGTAATTTAATATTGAATTCGATGCATGTAAAATTTAAGTGGCACGTGTTGCGGATTAAGTTCCATTCGAAGATGTTTGGAGAGGTGTTTTTCATGCAAAAATCGTATTATTTTCTTGAATATCGTAAAAATATCCTCCATCTTTGAACCGTTCTGCTGGACGTTCCTCCCAAATGCCCACCTATTGATGCACATCCCTGAAAAGGTAATTCAATACTGAATCCGATGCATGTAAAATTTAAGTGGCACGTGTTGTGGATTATAGTTCTATTCGAAGATGTTTGGAGAAGTGTTTTTTATGCAAAAATCGTATTATTTTCTTGAATATTGTAAAAATATCCTCCATCTTTGAACCGTTCTGCTGGACGTTCCTCCAAAATGCCCATTTATTGATGCACATCTCTGGAAAGGTAATTCAATACTGAATCCGATGCATGTAAAATTTAAGTGGCAGGTGTTGCTGATTATAGTTCTATTTGAAGATGTTTGGAGAAGTGTTTTTTATGCAAAGTCGTATTATTATATTGAATATCGTAAAAACATACTCCATCTTTGAACCGTTCTGTTGGACGTTTCTCCCAAATGCCCACCTATTGATGCACATCCCTGGAAAGGTAATTCAATACTAAATCCGATGCATGTAAAATTTAAGTGGCACGTGTTGCGGATTATGCTTTTATTTAAGATTTTTCGAACGTATGTCAGGTCGCATTTTATGCCTCGCATTTATTCACGGATAGCTTTTAAGGCGGAAAGCGGAAAAATTATTCTGCCAGAAGGGTCCCACGAATTACCCATAAGCCCCATAAGTACCCATAAGTACCCATAAGCACCATAAGTCGCGTCGAATTACCCATAAGTCGCGTCGAATTACCCATAAGCCCCATAAGTCGCGTCGAATTACCCATAAGCCCCATAAGTCGCGTCGAATTACCCATAAGCCCCATAAGTCTCGTCGAATTACCCATAAGCACCATAAGTCGCGTCGAATTACCCATAAGCCCCATAAGTCGCGTCGAATTACCCATAAGCTCCATAAGTCGCGTCGAATTACCCATAAGCCCCATAAGTCGCGTCGAATTACCCATAGGCACCATAAGTAGCATTGAATTACCTAGAAGTAACGTCGAATTACCCATAAGCCTGTATAGTGTAGAGTGTAGTCTCTAGCCGTCTAGAAGCCTAGTAGTCGGCTGCATAGCCGAGTGGTGAGGAGCACTGGCTGGGCGTTCCAAAATATAGTTCGCCACCGCTCAAGAGCAGGACACTTGAAGGCATGCCTAAAGGTGGACACGAAGATTGGCTTCGTTGCCTTCCCGTCCGCTTATGTGTAATCTGCAGTTTGCTGCAGCAGATGGAGTGTTTTGTCCGATAAAACACTTTAACATTGGACAATTTTCCCTATGAACCAGGTGACTGCAGCAGAGCAATCGTTCTCGCACTCAGCTAGAGGCTTAATTCTTGCTTTGAACTTGATAATTAAAGAAAAAAAGAATAAAGGCAAGGGTGGCAATCAAACCCATGTCACCAAGTTCAATAGCCCTTTGGCTAAACCACTACGCCACGCAAGCACTCGTGGAACTTAAGCTTAATTTGGTTTATATGGGTAATGTTTCGAGAACGCTCACAATATTATCAGTTTGGTTTGTTTTTATTTCTGACCATCACAAAGAAAAAACAATATACGACAAACTTAGCAGAGGTCTATAAAAGGTAGAAGCGACAAAACGCGGACGTTATAACGTGCATGATACCAAAGCAGGACAATCAGTTTAAGTGACACGATCGCAAGTCGCAACAGCGACTTGCAGATTACATATACGCTGACATAAAGGCGTAAGTAATTCCACGTTGCTTATGGGTAATTCGACGCGACTTATGGGTAATTCGACGCGAGTCGAATTACCCATAAGTCGCGTCGAATTACCCATAAGCCCCATAAGTCGCGTCGAATTACCCATAAGCTCCATAAGTCGCGTCGAATTACCCATAAGCCCCATAAATCGCGTCGAATTACCCATAAGCCCCACAAGTCGCGTCGAATTACCCATAAGCCCCATAAGTCACGTCGAATTACCCATAAGCCCCACAAGTTGTGTCGAATTACCCATAAGCCCCACAAGTCGCGTCGAATTACCCATAAGCCCCACAAGTCGTGCCGAATTACTCATAAGCCCCACAAGTCGCGTCGAATTACCCATAAGTCAGGTCGAACAAGCCCATAACTCAGGTCGAATTACTCATAAGCCTACATAGCCGTCTGTAGTGGGCATAAGTCTGTTGAATTACCGGTACCAAAAGTCTGGCCGAATTAACCATAAGTTAGATTTAGAAAATCAGGGAATTTATTTTGGTGTGCAAAAACAGAAATGTTACCTGAGTCAAACTTCCGATAAGTTAACCTACTAGTTTGCACCTACACTCATAACCACCTTCTTATTCCAAAATACAAATGTTGTTGTTTACGGTATGATTTCCTGTACGGTATGATTTCCTGGTTTTTGTAATAATAGAATGATGCTCAACGTCATTTTTCTATTTCATACTCACTCAAACTATGAACAGTTGAAAACTATTATTCGGAATGACGTAGCCTAATGAAGCAAAATTACCTGCTTTCCAATAAAATTATTTCAACATATGCATGAACTCTAGGCTGCTCATGGCCCTTTACCTTTTCTATAACGTGTGCTGTAGGCTATAGGAGGAGCTACCCGCTCATATCAGGGCGGTCCGGCAAGACAACAACATCCCTGAGCACTGTAGTACCAAGGGGTGATCCGGGCAAGGAACCTTCGTTCGCGCATCGACAGTGCAAGTTCTATTCAATAAACGCAAATAGCCTACAGCCAGAAATGGTAGTAGGCTAATAAAAGAAGTAAGCCTACAAACGACTGGCAAATCAATAACAACGAGAACGACACGGCAGTCCTCAACAAAACAAACATAACAACCGGTAATATTAATGTCATAGTTTTATTTACTGTCGCTCTACAACAGCTAAGGTCTTTCAGAGCCAGCATTCATTTTGGTTTTATAACAGATTTACGATCTCATTACGGTACATTATTAGCCTACTCGATTTTTTTCTAACTGCGCTATGCAAGAAAGAACACAAACGGTACCGTTTATAAAGTGTTCCGTTGACCCGACCTGGAATCGATCTCACGTCTACCAGCATCAGAGCCGAAGGCATAACCACTCGGCCATTGAGCTGGTGCAAAAAAAATGATACGATCGTCTTCAACGGAACCAACATAACAATAAAAAAAATCGTCTAGACAGAAGCAGCCACTGAACGGAAAGGGCATGACGTTGAAAGCCTCCAGTTCTTTCAACTGGAAAGCAGCCTAGATAGCAAACCAGTCGTTTGTTTATATTTATTTGACTTGATTTGCTTATTTGACTCGATTTGCGACTGATTTGCTGTCTAGGCTACAAGCCCGTGTGCGGATTAAAGAATCCGAGTAACACAAGCGCAAAACATTGGCTAAAATAAAGCAGAACAACGCAAATTCGAATCCTACACATCAATTACATCTTAACATCCTTGAAAGTTCTTCGAAAAAAAAATTCTGCAGCAATTGCACACAGTTTTGTAACAGCGTAGTGGCAAAACGAGACAGGAAATGAACGAAAGACCTTGAGGTTTCTTTACTCTTCAAACTTCTATCACATTCATGAATGTCCGCTAGAGGTCACAAATCGATAAACATGCGGCATTCCATGCAATTTTTTGATAATGCAGTTGACAGCAATAAAAAGCAAATGTGAAGCTCCCCATAAACAAAAAAAAAATCAGGTAAGTTTGGCAAAATACTGTATAGTCAATGAAATCATGTTTTGCTGTGTTTTGCACCCATTACGACAACAAAGCGGTAGCCTACTCTGCGATAACAGATGCAACACAACAGGCGACTGGAAGCAGCGAAGGGACATTTAGTAATCGAGTCAGCTGCTCTTATTATTTTAGCATGTCAGCAAGTGTCCTGCAGAGACACAGCCACGTGCTTGAGAGCGGTGTCGAACCGACGTGACAACCATTCGAGCGTCGCACAGGCGTTCTGGTCACTCGGCCACGCACCCAACTATAAACAAGATGAAAAAATAAATGCAGAAAAATGAACAAGCCTGAAATAGCCTATTTAATGAACGTTTTTGTTGTGAGCATTTGTAAAGAGCAATCAACGAGACAATCAACATAGCCTACTATCTGGTGAGAGCACCGAAAACAATATGACAGTACAGTAACTTATATGTTGTAGCATATGACTACAAACAAGATAACAAAATAAACGCAGAAAAATAAACAAGGTAATGAACGTTTTTGTTGTGAGCATTTCTACAGAGCAATCAGCATAGCCTACTGTACCTGGTGAGAGCACCCAAAAGCAGTATATGTTGTAAAAACAATTGTAACTATAATTGAGTGGCAGCAACAAAATCACCGTGTTTTTTCGCTTCTAGAACGTTTTTTCTGTCCTGGCTTTTTTGCAATTGTTTTAACTTTGGGAACAGAAAAATTTACGTTTGTGGCCACGATCTTATTTGTTATCATACATTTCTTTCTACTGATGAATTGTACAAACTTTTCGGATTTTTCTTCATCGGATAAATTACACCAGACATGTTTTGGAATCAAATATTTTTTTAAATGAGTTTTTAAAATGTAATTTCCTTCGCCGAATATGGCGCGCCTCAAGTCTAACATTTGCAAACGGGTGACATTGCTGAGCTTTTCCACCAAATCAGGTAACTTTTGAGCTTTCCAGTTTGTGGTCAGCTTCAAAATGTTATTTAACGATTCGCAATTGTTATTGGTCCAAAGGCTTTCAACTTTCCCTAATTGTGAAGGTTTACAAACATAATCATACAACAAATTATTTAAACGTTTTTCAAAATAACATTTAAACGATGGATACTTGTCAAAACAACTATATAATTCTAGTACATTCTTTTCGTATTGATATGCGTCTGCACTAAACGTCAGACCATTTCGTCCAAAAATTTTTTCAACAATTACTTTTTTTTCTTGCATACAACAGCCTACTTTGTCTGTCAAAAAACGAATGACATTTTCCTTTAAATGCTTACAACATAAAACATGTGTGGCTGATGGAAAGGACAATTTTATGGATTTCAGCAAGCTTTGTTCTTGGTCACTTCCAATGCGCAATTCGAAATTTAACCCTTCAACAGAGTCGGCAAGCTTCGATTTTAAATGAGCGAAAAAAGAGTTATACGTAACAAATTCCCCGTCCCAATGTAAAAACATTGGTCCAAGAAATATAGGACTCTTGCCTGACTCTCTGTGGTCAACAGAACAATGTTTGTACACAACTATTGTTACATAACATGCACCCAAATTAAACGTCCTGTCTACCCCTAAAATATTTCCTGAATGGCGTAAGTTTTTTTCCATGTCAATTATTTGTTCATTCGAATATAAAATAATGCAAGGTGGTTTACTTTTTTTATGGATAATTTCTTGTACATGCGAATTTGTATTTAACATTGATAAAACTTCCAAGATTTCGTCGGCTATATTATTTCTATTGCAAGGGTTCTTTTTCTTGTTATCACAGTATTTTTTGTCTCTAACTTGTTTAAAATGTTTGGGTCCATTTGTTGGGTCCTTTTCCACCATTTCTTGATACGCTTCACGCGGAGTTTTAGACAAAACGGTACGGGATATTTTTTCCATCACTGTGGGATCGGTTCTTGTGTATGGAGCTGCTTTTTTGCTATTTCCGTGTGAAGTTGGAGTGAATTTTTTTAAGACACCAGAATATTCCACCACAGCTACCGCTTTCATTCCTGGTCCAGATGCCACGCTGACTCTTTTCTTGAAGCAAGGTTGCCGTTTTAAAGTTGTATAATACCTATGCAGCTTGAGAACTTCTTTTTTTGAAGGTTGAGGGAAAAGAGGAATGTATTCAATTTTACCTTCTGCTTTTTTAGCGGAACAAAACACACTGTTTTTTAAATAAATCACTTTTATATTATTACTATCATTTTTTAAGACATGTGTGTTGGAAGTAGTTCCCTTTCTACCGTCCCAAACACCACAATCATCGGGAAAGTCATGCCTTCTCTCACCAGCTTTGTCGACATTGCGCTGATTATTGACAGTAAAAAATACGTTAGTTTTCGGGCCTCTAGGAACGTTGTCTAACAAGCCAGCGTTGTCTTTAGAAAGTTCCTTCAAAAGTTGCTGGAGTGATAAAAATTTACCACTTATTGGAAGAGAATTTTCGCCCATTCGAGAACTCCCTTCTAATTGTTGTTCATCATTTTTTTGAGTAAAGGAACTTTCCATCATTTCCTGCAAAGTAAACAATACATTATGATATTAGGCTCATTGCAAGCTTTTAAAGTTTGGAACTAGGTTGACCTATTTAAAAGCGGTTTCAATAAACGCACATCTTCATCATCATAGCCTACCGGTAGCCTATGCAGTCTATAGGCTACTTATATTTCTTTTAATTCTGTCGATCAGAGTTACTAGATAAAATACATGTTAAATTGAAGCTATGCTCGAAATGTTCAAACATGAATGGTTATTTACTTCACAGTGTAGATTCTAACGATCTGTTTAAGCCTGATGCCACAACTAACTCGTAACATCAGGCTTAAACAGATCGTTAGAATCTACACTGTGAAGTATAAGCAACGATCATGCTGCTAAAAGAGAAACTCAATCAATTGCATGAATGGTTATGTTTACCATGAATTGCTGGAACTCTGGCCATTCGTTTTCCATTGCGTAGGTGTAGTTGTGAGACTTTTCATTTAGTAACTTTGATTTTGGTGATACAGTTTGCGTTTGGATAAAAGTATTCTGCATTTAAGAGAGGCAAATTAATCCCAATCCATTAAACGGTTTAATATAAAATCCTGAGCTTATAAATTAAGGCAGAAAAAAAATATTAACTGTTATTAGGCCTATCACTACGCTTTTTATTGAAATTTACTAAAAAGTAAAAGCATACAATCCCGGTTGCACAGCGAAAGTGGAGATTAAATAAAGGGGGAGATACATACCTTGATTGGTGTTAGCTCTGGTAGCTCATCGTTGTTTTTGCAGGTAGGAGAGGTTTCATGGCCGAAGTTCGGCTTGGGTGAAGGAGTCTTCACACGGTACACACCCGTCTGGATTTGTAAAATAATAAACATCGATTAGTCGCTTGAACGAAATGTATAAAGACTACATCTATCATAAGACTATTGGGGAGGTAAATATACTAATGTTTCAACTAACACCCGATATTCCGACAACTCCGGTCTCCCTTAGCTACTCTCTGTATAAATTACTAGCCTATTAGGCCTATCCTTAGTTTTAACAAGCATCGTTTTAGCTTCGGAAATTTGTTCATTCTTTTCTTGGTAGCAGTAGCAAGAACTATGGTGTTTGAGACGTTTTTGTTTGGATGAAAATGTTCTTGAGGTGATGAAAGTTAAAAAAATTTACGAACCAATTGCAAGTGAGACATAGATTAAAAGAGTAAATTAATACATCAGCATAACATCAAGTCGTCTTCGATTCCTTCTATAATCTACACCTAAAAGTGTAAAATTAATGAAAAGTTTAATCCTCAGCCCCACGGTATAAGCCTTGTGCAGTTAAATTTGCAAAATTTGTACCTGAATACGTTTTAGCAGTTTATCTTCCTTTTCGTAGCTGAAAAGTTTTTCACTTGGAATCTCTGGGTTTGGTGACACACCTTGCGTTTGGAGTAAAGTCTTCTGCATTTAAGTGAAAGCAATGGATTAAAATTCATTGAAAAGGTCAACATAAAAATATATCTTGATGTAATGAATTAATGTACAAAAGAACGATAGAGTTGAAATAGTAGCCTACTCCATGATGGTTGGCCTGCCAGCCAAACAAAAAAGACTGCCATGGTCAGTGGTCACCCGGATAACAATGATCTTACTTGCTGGCTAGGCCTACCCTACATGTTTATAAATGAAGCACACAGCTGTGCTTTAATAAATTAACACGTTTATGCTAGTGGCTCGGACCTCTCATTAGTACCGGATCCACATTATCTTCAAAATGGCCTGATACAAAACTATAAACCACAAGGAGAATCAACAAACAAGACTTGCACCTTCATCGATTTTATTTCTGGTAGCTCATCGTCCGACGAAAATGTGTAATTGGGAGGATCATCAAGGAGGAACTCTGGTTCAGGTGATGCAGCTTTGGTCTCGAAGAGAGTCTCCTTCATTTATGAAAACAAATGAAATGACTTAGTTGTCAAACAATACATTTGCAAAGGACAATTCCTTAATCTACAACGAAAACTTCAATTGTTTGTTGCTTACTTCAAATCGTTCATCCTCTTGAGATGCATCGTCCATTCCGTAAATGTGGGACTGTGCGTCGGCAAAGTCTAGTGCTGGTGACGCAGATTCCGTTTGTGGTGAGTTCGTCTGCATTTATGACTCGATAATAAGTAACAAAATGCTGAACATCAGCCATATGCGCAATAAAGTCAAAGTAATGGATTAAAATTCATTGAAAAAGTAAACATAAAAATATATCTTGATGTAATGAATTAATGTACAAAAGAACAATAGAGTTGAAATAGTACCCCATGAAGGTTGGCCTGCCAGCCAAAGAAAAAAGACTGTCATGGCCACCCGGATAACAACGATTTTGCTTGCTGGCTAGGCCTACCCTACATGTTTATAAATGAAGCACACAGCTGTGCTTTAATAAATTAACACGTTTATGCTGGTGGCTCGGACCTCTCATTAGTACCGGATCCACATTATCTTCAAAATGGCCTGATACAAAACTATAAACCACAAGGAGAATCAACAAACAAGACTTGCACCTTCATCAATTTCATTTCTGGTAGCTCATCGTCCGACGAAAATGTGTAATTGGGAGGATCATCAAGGAGGAACTCTGGTTCAGGTGATGCAGCTTTGGTCTCGAAGAGAGTCTCCTTCATTTATGAAAACAAATGAAATGACTTAGTTGTCAAACAATAGCCTACATTTGCAAAGGACAATTCCTTAATCTACAACGAAAACTTCAATTGTTTGTTGCTTACTTCAAATCGTTCATCCTCTTGAGATGCAACGTTCATTCCGTAAATGTGGGACTGTGCGTCGGCAAAGTCTAGTGCTGGTGACGCAGATTCTGTTTGTGGTGAGTTCGTCTGCATTTATGACGCGATGATAAGTAACAAAATGCTGAACATCAGCCATATGCGAAATGAGCATACGAAGCGGAGTTAAGCAACCAAGATTGAATATATTATTACGTTTTTTTTACATTTACGGAAACAAAAACCACATTGCAAACAAATTTCATATCGAACGATTTCGACATCAGATAATGTTCTCTTCAAGTATAACAATTATACAGTAATTTTATCTACATAGTGGATAAAAATTAAATTTATCAAATGAAGAAAACAGCATAGTGCTTGTAAGTAGCTCAACACTCAACAGTAGGCCTATACAGGAGAATTCAAAGGTAAAGTTAAAGCACCATTCAGTGCACAAGCCTCATTTGCTATTTATTTCTACATGGACCGCAAGCTAACAGGAATTACCTCGTTGGCATGTATTGCTTTTACTGTGTGGTGGTCGGTAACAAAAGCAGAATGGACTAAACAAAGAGTTACAATGAGCACATCATAGAAAGGTTTGCAAAGTACGTATTTACCATCGATTGAGCTAAAAGTAATGCAAGTGGAAAGAAAGCAAATTGTGATTACTTTACCATGAGACGTTTTAGCTCTGGCAGATCGTCCATTTCGTAGTTGGAAAGGTCTTTAACAAGAAATTTTGGTTTTGACGACACATCGTGGATGTGGAACAAACTTTTCTATATCAATAAAGCAAAAATTACTACCCTGTGTCAAATAATATATAGACTAACGGTGAGCAAACTGTGGGACATGTTTTATGGCTTTTCTATGAATACTACGCTGTGACTACAAGTTTGAAACGTTTTTGAGTATTTTTAAACCCTAGCAACGTTTTTGTATGTGCAACCAACTAACAAACTATTAAGGTATTGGTGAAGATAGACTCTCAGGTCTCGCTACGATGCAAATAAACAGAACAGCAATCCCAAGTGAACAAGTACCGTGTGGTATTTTGCATGAAAGGTATTTATTCACATTGGCAAATTAAAGCCCACCATTGTACCCATCACTATAAGCCCTTAACGCCTATTTACTACTCATTTAGGCTCAAAGTACTTTCAGAATGCACAATTTCAACGTATTTTCTTCAAAAGTTTCGGGAGGAGGTCTCCAGACCCCCTATGGGGTGTCTCTTTGGGGCACGCCACTGGGTCACTTACATTTGAAATAATTGTCACTTGGCCCCCCACGCCGACATTTTGTGCTGGCTAGTGGCTACACTTCTATATCGCCCCATATGTCCGTCCCGTTAGCTCAATGGTTAAGCGCCCGGCTCAAGATCACGCAGCGCTGGTTCGACTCTCGGGGTGTGCGCTTGAGCAACGCATTTTCAGGACTGCTCTCCATTGAGCGGCACTTAGTGAATGGAATAATTCCCCGGCAACAACACTTCAACCATCGGAAAACTTCACTGAGCCAATCTCGGTAACCGGCCCTGCGTCAAGAGTCTCAAGGCTTTGTCAGTCCGAGGATACAGATTCAAAACCAAAATCAAAGCAATATCTATAGTACAGCAGAAGGCTACCTTGATTCGCTTCCGCTGTGGTGATTCATTTTCAATTTCGTGGGCGGGTGATTCTTTAAGATGGAACCCTGATGTTGACGACGCAGCCTTGTTCTCGAGGAAAGTTTCCTTCATTTATGAAAACAACTAAAGTTAGCCTATTTTACTTGTAAGGAGATATTAGGCCTAGCCTACTACATATTTGCAACGTTGCATGAGTTCATCAAGTAAACTTCCACTTTTTTACCTTGATTTGTTCATTGTTTGGAAATTCATCGTCCATTTCGTAGATGGCAGGCTCCTCTTCGTCGACAAAGTATGGTTCTGGTGACGCAGGTTCAGTTTGGGGCGAGGTGCTCATCTGCAATCATTACGTAATGAAACAAGAAGATTGTTATGATATCGTTTGTGAGCAAAGGTTTTGCATAGCTTATAAACAAAATCCTTCAAAGACTGCTCAAGTTAGAAGTAGCCTACGCATCAATACAAAAGGAGGTAGCTGCTGCTTTCTTGGGAAAACTTGCCTGTTCTGCGGCAGGCAAAGAACACCACTTCAATCTCATTCTCAAGATGAAACACTATATTGGGCAATTAATTATGCCTACACTCTGAAATTGCACGACAACGGAACGCTAATTTACGAGCTTGGCAGTTGGTTGATTAACATTTTATTCATTACCTTTGAACTTGTTTCTGCTTCCAACAATATGATGTTTTTTTTATCAGACACCGGAAGAAGAGGAACAAAATGATTTGGGGTCCAAAATCCAAATGCTGTTGGTCGACTCATACTTGTCCACATAATGTTGATGGGTTGGTACAAACACTTGTTTCGGCTGCGAAATATGGTATCCAATATTTTGTGGCATTTGTCCAGAAGGCCGTTAACAGGAGGGTAAGTGGAAGTTATGTCTCGGCGTAGAACAGATGCAGCAGCTTGGATAGTTATTGCTGACGAAAAAGACCCGTCTTTAGCACACTCTAAACACACCTCTGTGTAATCCGGTGACACCAGACAGAGGTCTGTATTTGTTGACATGTCTCCGTACTGTGGCCATGCCAACAACTCAACAGTCGTGAAAACTCGCAGTTGAGATGCCCTGGTTTCATCTCCATAAATTGCCGAAGAAATGGCGTTGAATAAACAATTTCCATTTGGAGTAGAAATGCCTGGCCTATGTGAGCGAACGCCTCCAGCACCTCGGAGAATTTCCATCGCTACTTCATCGGTCGGTATAGTTTCCGCAAATGAAACGGCTGGTGGTACTTCCAATATTACTTTTCGCAAGAGGATTTTTTCCAACTTTACTGCAGTCTTAAGACCTTCAATTCCCAAACCAGCAGCATTGCTTAAACGCAATAACGCTTTATCAAAGTCGAAGCTATCAGCGGATGTACAGCAAGCAGCGCAGACAAAGTCTTCTTTGATGCTGCCTAGGACAGTCACCTGCTCTTTTGTCAACCCCTCACATTTGGCATGAAACCACAAGTTGCAAACTCCGCACAATACCGAACAATCGGTTGACTTGCATTGCTGACTGCAAGCACCGCAAGGGTAACGAGGAGCTCGAGACTTCGGCATTTTATGTTTCTGAGATTGCAAGGTAACCTATGATAACTACAAGATTTTTTTAGGAAGCTCAATGCTCTTAAAGATTTGGATCAGGACACAACCACGCTCACACAACTAAATAGAAATAAAATGTAATTAACATATGCTCCAGAAAAAGCGTAACGTAAACTTCCTTAAATTGCGATCAAGTGTTCGGCTACCTCTATAGCTTATTTGCTTGAACCCGTCCATCGAGATCGAACCGTCGATCGTCAAGTTTCAACTGGTCGGTCGCGTCGGATTTTGTGTTGGTTTGACAAGATACCTAAAGCTCGTTTTTCAATCAATATTCCTGAGAGTCTGAGACTGAGAGAAAAATGTTCGATCAACTGAAATAACTTAGCTTACTTGGTGGGATAAATCAGTTCACGGCTTTAGCAGAGTATAGTTATAAAAATAGCTTATAAAAATATTTATGGTTGTCATAAACGCCTGTTGAAGCACATTACGATCTAACAAGTATGAACATCTAAGTGTAAAAATCTAAGTGGTAGGCTAAAATACAAGTGTCTTGGCAAAGAAGTAGGCTAAGCTGTAACTTTCTACTTTGATTTAACTTAAATTAACCTTTCTTAAATTACCGTACGATTAAGATGTTACTTTAATAAACGTTACTTCCAGTTCCATCTATTAATCTATCTACTGTACAGGCGCGGATTTATGGGGGGGGCCCAGGGGGCCCGGGCCCCCCCCCGAAAGTTTGTGAAAAATTGTATGTTTCCGCATCAAATAATTTGATATGCTTCTAAACAGCTGATATTAGTCCCTCGGCATCACAATTGATAAAAATGGTTGTTTTAATGTCTATTTTATAGCATATCGTATATGTCGTAGTATCATTGTTCATATCTGTTTAGCTTTTTCTTTCTTTTTAATTGATTTTCAAATTTTCTGGCTCCCCCCGAAAAAAACTCTTAGATTCGCGCCTGCTACTGTATAAAAGTAATGCTAAGAAATGTTCGCGTATGGGCTAAACTGTGCTGATTCGACACAGATGATGTGCTATATAAAGGCACAGTGAAAAAAAAGGGCTATTTCTGATGCTGAAAATTAAAACGTTGCAGTTGCGCAAGAAAGTCGTTCGCTAACGTTGTTGCTAAGTCTTTTGCAATGCAACACATCTAACACAAAAAAGTTCATTCACTAGCAAGCAAAATCCAATTAGCATTGGATCAACGTCAAACTGCGTTCTGCAAATGTATAGTTGACTGTTGGTCACCATCTTTGGGGTGTGCAAACCGTGCGATCGCACAGGGCCCGCAAATTATGGGGCCCGCAATTTACTCAGAAAATGCAGTAGGTAATTTCTGTCATTTTCAATGGAAAAAATTCAATTCGATTCACAAGCAAGTACCAGTATCCTTTTGTTTTACCGGTATCCTTAGTCATTTACGGCTTTAGGGTGAGGCAAGTGCCAAGATTGTCGCGTCGGGCCTCCTTTTCAAGCTTACATGCTTTTAGGCCACTCACAACATTTTACCATGTGCCAAATAGTTCACATTGCACTGTGATAACAGAATTTCGTTTTGTGGCAATTGCATTTAAATAGAATACATGTTACTTTCAATACAAAACCATCGCTATTATGCCATATATATGTAGTTTTAAACATTAAACTGTCATTATTATGCCCTATATTAGGGGTTCCCAGTTCCCAACCTTTTTACGATCTCGTACCACTTGGACGCTCTGTAGGCTACTGCCAAGTGTACCACTTGTTACAGAACAACTAATTAACTGATTTTATGGAATCATATTTTATTCAGAATAGTAACATTGGCTTACTAAAATAACACTAAAGCACCACAACTAAATTTAATGAGATTTTTGTTTAGGCTTACTGTCCACCAATTGGTCGATGTGCAGTGTAAATTTGCTAACAGCCCATCGAAAGTTATTTCCGGGCGCACTTGGTCGGTTTCAATTTTTTGACTTGATGTTCATCATTACTCATTACTGAAATCATCATCATTACTGAAAATCCCTGCTCACATTCCTACGTGGAAGGGAAATCAGTAGGCCTAGCTGTGGAAACAAGTTTAGAAGCATTGGTGCCAGTCTATGACTAAAGGACGCACAAACTCCTTTTCAGTCTAAAAATTGTCAGAATCTAAGATGTTTAATGGACTTGTTTTTTCCGGACATTGCAGACAACAGGAGAAGTGTAATTATTTTTGTGTGATCCAAAGACCACTAAATTCGACAAAGAAAAGTTTCCAATTCACTTTCATATCTTTATATTCACAAAAGTGATGTTACAATCCACCACCAACTACCTTTTAAAACGGGATATGCAGTGCACAACTGCACATGCCTCCACCAACATACCGAAATGAAGTCTCAATGAAAACATGAACGAAGTGAAAGTCAGCGTGAAGTTTTCAAAGTAGGATTGCAACCGTCATGCTTTATGTGATCGTTGGAAAGCCTGCTATCCTGATGAATCTTTTTAAAAAACCGAAAGCCAGCAATTCAATGTTACACTGAGGCTATTTCAATTTTTCTTAAATGTATCTTTTAACCTGTGCATTATCCCTGTTAGCTAAATCGTTTAGTCACCGAGTTTGTTAGTAGGCTACACGAAGAATCTTCGTGACCAATGTACTCTGGTTCGGCTCTCTGGGTGTGTGCTTGAGCAACACATTTCAGAACTGCTCCCATTCAGTGGCACTGAGTGGCTAGATGTATTCACCCAGGCCCGGATTTAGGGGGGGGTAGAGGGGGCAGGTGCCCAGGGCCCCCCGACTTTTTCACCAACAATAATACTTCGACAATCGGAAACTTTACTCTGCAAACTCGATGACCTTCAGTGGTTCAAAGCCCTTACAAGTAGGCTATGCGAAACTGTCAGGAACAATTTTATTAGAGGCTACAGCCAAACCAACCAACCGCATACGTTGCCGTATTTGAAATGTACTAGATTTATAAAATTAGATAAACTCAACACTTTTGGACACTGATTTGACGTGATAGTTTTTTTCGCCAGATGTTATTCATTGCCAAGGTTTGATTGGCATTCAGATGCAAGTTCACAAAACGGGTTTCTTTGTGATATTCTTTTAGTTTCATTTCTCACCGCCTGTCTTCAAGCAAATTTTCGTTTGGCGTTCGCGGAATGAGGATACTGATAGTTTATTGCACATTTGTTGAAAACAAGCTTTGGCTTGTCGCGTCACATCACTGCCTCTCTCGAATAACAGAAATCATTATTTGTTTCTTGACAGAAATGCCACGATTGTGACTAAAGCCAAAAAACCGCTTGGTCAACCGCTGAAGACATTGAATCAGTGCAAACGAGCTTGTTTTGTAGCACGGAAACCAAGAAAAGTAGGCAATTCTTTTTAATCAAGATAGATATGTTTGAGCCTCTACATGACGTACAGAACAGTGTCTCAATAATAAAGTTTGAAAGTTCACCACAAACTAAAAAATGCAACATAAAGTGCAACATGCTGTGGCAACTTCCACAAGCCAGATAAATCTTCATTTATGGTGCCACAAAAACTAGAATTATTTTTAGCGTCGGCTTGGGCCTACTTGTTGTTTGGACAAAGAAAATTTTGAAATGTCTTTGCTGTAGCATATTTTCAACATAACAAGACGTGAAAGCAACTACATATCACCAAAAGCGGCTATGGGGCAATGAAGGATTGATAAAGTGATAAATGTTTTAGCTGACAAAACAATCTTCTTCTGGTGGAAAACGAAAACTTCTAATTTATTTCGAATCTATCAAACAAAGAATAAGACTACACAACCATTTCATACAGAAACACGATGAAATACTTCGTCGTCAGAGCTGTTGTTTTGGGAAACTCAAAACGACCGCCTGCCTCAATCACAGCATGAATGCATGATTGATACCTGATGGTAATTTTACCAGTTTTACAAGTAATCCGACTTCGACGGAAGTATGGTGCTTATGGGTGATTCGACGTGCGTCGAATTACCCATAAGCAACGTCGAATTACCCATAAGCCTGCATAGCCGACTTGTAGCCAAGTAGTCGGCTGCATTTTCACGATGGATTGAAACTTTAAAGGAATTCAATTTCACGATGAGGAAAGTAGCCAAGTTCGGTTTAAGACACATTATGCAACGCATGATACAAATTCGTCACTTGCATTTTTGCTGAAAAATGTTTTTTTGGGGCCCACTTTTAGTATTGTTTCCCGACCAGTCATGATTTCTCTCGGAGGCCCTGCTGTGTGGTAGCCTGCAATAAAGATTTTGCATGTTTTTGTGGGCAAAAGCAAACAAAAAATAGCAATTATTTCCCAAGAACAAAAAAAATTTCGTTTTTTGGTAGGCTACAGTTGTGTAATTAAAAAAAAAAGAATAATTGCAAGGGATGGGATGGTCATTTTATTTTTGTTTGGATGCGAAACGCTGAAACATACATAAAACAAAAACTGACAGTGTGCATCCAATGAGAGAGTGCGAAAGACCGTAGCCCTGAAGGCGTAGGAGGTCGTCGAGTCTGCACTCTCTCATTCAAATAGTTATACAAAAGAAAGTATTGCGTTGTTAATATTGTTGCAAATTGACACAAAAAAGAAGAAGGAAGGAAGAACAGAAAAAAACAAAACAAATACACATACTACAAACAATAATAACAATTAACATAGTCAGGTAGTGGATGTCGTTTTTATAGCTCTTGATTATTGAAGAAGTGTTTTTTGCACATTTTACTGAAACATTTGAAGCCGTTGTTCATGTTTTTTTTCTTCATATTTTGAGGTAAACAGTCCCATACCTTGATTCTCATGCATTTTAAACTTTTTTGAAATAATTGGGTATTTGCCAGTTTAGTATAAAGTGAATTGGAACTTGAACGTCGGAAACTTGAACAAGGGAGGGAATCGAACGCACGTCATCAAAATCAAAATGTCTTTGCTGTAGCGTATTTTCAACATAACAAGACGTGAAAGCAACTACATATCACCAAAAGCGGCTATGGGGCAATGAAGGATTGATAAAGTGATAAATGTTTTAGCTGACAAAACAATCTTCTTCTGATGGAAAACGAAAACTTCTAATTTATTTCGAATCTATCAAACAAAGAATAAGACTACACAACCATTTCATACAGAAACACGATGAAATACTTCGTCGTCAGAGCTGTTGTTTTGGGAAAGTCAAAACGACCGCCTGCCTCAATCACAGCATGAATGCATTATTGATACCTGATGGTAATTTTACCAGTTTTACAAGTAATCCGACTTCGACGGAAGTATGGTGCTTATGGGTGATTCGACGTGCGTCGAATTACCCATAAGCAACGTCGAATTACCCATAAGCCTGCATAGCCGCCTTGTAGCCAAGTGGTCGGCTGCATTTTCACGATGGATTGAAACTTTAAAGGAATTCAATTTCACGATGAGGAAAGTAGCCAAGTTCGGCTTAACACTTTGCTCCTCAAAGGGAGGCCAGATTTGGCCCCCCCCCCTCATATTTCCTTTGATTATTTGAAGCACAGTAACGCCATGCACTTGGTTTTTCTTGACTTTTCCTAAAATTGCCAGGCGGATCTGATGATATTAAATTTGATGCTAACAGTTGTGTAGTTTTCTTGTAAATTCAAGATTTTGGTGAATTTTTGCTATTTCTAGCTAACTTCCAGCAAAGCGTGAAATGGATTACATTGCGATAACAAGCCATAAGCTCATAATTGCTTCGTGCATCGATATGCGCGAGCAGAGAGAAACGTCCTCTTGTTTTCCTTTGTTTGGTTTGACCTCAATAATACAAAGCGCGTTATTTCTTACGTTACAAAAGAAAAGCCAGTGATCACAAAGCTGTTAATTAGAAAAAATAATAGCAAACGTTTTTTTGCGTTATCAGCTCTACAAAGAAGAATAGCAATCCATGATCAAAATAGTAGGCTATGTAGGCCACAAACTATTCAAAACAGTTGTTTCAAGCAGATAATATTCATTGACGAATAAAAGGCGTTACCATAAGAAATCTTGGGTAAAGGCACGAAAACCTGGTTTCGAAATAAATGTTCTATGGAAATACTCTCATTGACAAGCATTGCAATTGCGGAAATGTATGACTGCAAATGCTTTTGGGAGAAGCCGTAGAGAAATAGCGTTTTTGCAAACAGTAATTGTGAGATACACTCAAAATTATGAGATATGCTCCATTTACACGTAGCAGCTAACTCGATGGCGTCCCTTCCCTGCTTTATGTCGCCTACTTGTTCTTATGTCCTGCATTTTTGTTTCACCGTGCACTGTGTGTTGTTCCAAAGAGCGCAAAATAAAGATGATAATGCCTCATGTACAATACAAAATATTTTGTAATGTAGACAAGGCATAAAGTTAGGCGTCACATTAGACAAAAAACAAATCAGCTTTCTTGATCATTGATTCAACATCTGAATACGTTGCGCCAATGTACAGTATAAGAGGCCGGCTATTGTGAAGATCTGCCATTTATAAACGATCCGATTATACCAAAAGTGAGACAAACTAGTGGATCAAAGAATGAACAGACAATGCTGAGGAAACTAAATCTAAGTGACGAACAATACCGATGTCTTCATTTATCTTGGAAAAATGCTGCCTGAACTTATCAACAAAAAATACAGTAAATAACGGCAAGGATCCCGAAAGCAGAATTTGCTCGACTTTGGCATGAATTTAGTCAGACATCTACAGTAATAATTCCACACATACAATAACGGGCTCTCAACGGCTGTAAGATACATAATAATCAACCTGGTTCTGGGCGGTTTGTGTAACAGCTTAGGGGAAGACACTACTTGAAATGATGCACCACACAAAAGATTTTCAATGAAGACTGAGTCTAAAAACCGATGTGGATTGTGCTTCACAATGACTTCAAGTTTAGGACAGAAAAGGCACAAAAATATCACGATAAAAATAAAGACCTTTGGGAAATTTTCGAGAATCATAACACGATGCAAATACCAAAAACGCGTAGTTTGCATGCTGGTCTAAGCTGGCCGGCAACAACAAAGGTAGACAATACAGGCAGTTTATAATTCGATAACAGCGCAATAAACATTATAAATACGTAAACCGACAATTTTCTTTTACAAACATATTACGTCTAATAGTAAATTTTCCCCCAACAATTTTTTGTAAAGCGCTTGCAAACCACGGTTTTGTAAAATAATTCATCATTATTATTTTTTTTTACTTCTCGGATATTGTAAAACGTCATCAGCAAAATCACAAAAAGATTTCATTACTTCAATGTAGTAGGCCTAAGAATTTTTTATAGAATTGTAGCCACGCTGTTTCAACAAAGAAGCCATTTTTTGGCAATATAAAGTTATAGAAAATAATTTGCAATCATGCAAATGTTTGGAAAGAATTTAGGAAGTCTTCTCACAATCTGGCACAAAATGATTATGTTTATTGTATCTCTGCAATATTTTTTACGACAAACTTTGAAACTTCGTTATAATCATTTTTATCTTTGAAGTCAAAAGTTAATTTTTTTTTTGGCCAGAAACATAATCGCTGCCTTGCTGATGTTGTCGCCTTTACGCGTATTTTTTGTGCTTCAAACAATAAGGACCCAGTCAGCAATCCAGTCCTTTTACATTGATTCAACATTTGTAAACGTTAAATTTATGTAGATTTGCTGACTGTGGGTTATTTCACATTTCCTTTGTTTACGCATGTTCCTCGATTCGCTGTTGCATTGTTTCGACGCTGGCGGACTAAAAATGTTATTTCAAATTGATTGACACAATCTTCAATAAAAAGTGAGCTTCGAACTTAGCTTTGTTGATGTAAATGCTGTATTTTTTGTGGATGTAATTTATGAGTCATGTTTATAAACACCCGTAAGCGAAATCACTTATGATGTGGCCTGCATGATATTTGTGTTGCGACTTGACACAAATCCACAATTTCAAAAGCACCTAATTTGAACTTAGAAATTTCAGATAATTTCAACAACTTGTTCAATTGTCTTCTCTCTACTAAAAATATTCATACTACAAACTCAATTGTAGACATAAAATACACAAACGAAGATGTAAACAGCTATTCAAGCTGGCTAAGGTGTTACTTATGAGAAATTTAGTTCCATAAAACTAGAAGCTAGCCATGAGTTTCGGAATGCATTAGTTTAGGATAAAATCATAAAAATGTAAGACAACAAACGCGGTTTTGTTTTTTTTTCAAATTCGTGTAACAATGTTACTCTGATTGTAACTATTTTAGAATCAGTGAGTAGCTTACAACAAGATTTTCTCGCAAGTCGTAAATTCTAATCAATGCAATGATTCGGCACACCACACACACACTTCCTGCGTTCGATCGAGCTCTTTGTTATTCAGAAGTTTGCATGAAATCGGATTAGCACGGTAATTAAATAGCGGCAAGTTAAATCAAAATTGTCATTTTTGGGTACCTTTGCAAAAATTGAAATATCAAGTTTAACATATAAAATTTTAAAATAATGACTTTTCAAACTTATAGACAAATGATTTGCTTTCACACCAGTGCAACTTCTGTTGAAATAGCACCAGCGGATAACACGTAACAGCTGATTGAATTTGATCCAAAAATGGCCCCCCCCCTTGAGCAGTTAACTTCCAAAAAAACGTTGAAAAGCAAAGGGTTAAGACACATTATGCAACGCATGATACAAATTCGTCACTTGTATTTTTGCTGAAAAATGTTTTTTGGGGCCCACTTTTAGTATTGTTTCCCGACCAGTCATGATTTCTCTCGGAGGACGGAGGCCCTGCTGTGTGGTAGCCTGCAATAAAGATTTTGCATGTTTTTGTGGGCAAAAGCAAACAAAAAATAGCAATTATTTCCCAAGAACATGTTAAACTGATTCTCCTGCTTTGGTATCGTGCACGTAATAACGTCCGCGTTTTGTCGCTTCTACCTTTTATAGATCTGTGCTAAGTTTGTCGTATATTGTTTTTTCGTTGTGATGGTCAGAAATAAAAACAAACCAAACTGATAATATTGTGAGCGTTCTCGAAACATTACCCATATAAACCAAATTAAGCGAAGATTTAACGAGCGCTTGCGTGGCAGAATGGTATAGCCGAAGGGCTATTGAATTTGGTGACACGGGTTTGATTCCCACCCTTGCCGTTATTCTTTTTTTTTCTTTAATTATCAAGTTCAAAGCAAGAATTAAGTCTCTGGCTGAGTACGAGAACGATTGCTGCTGCAGTCACCTGGTTCATAGGGAAAATTGTCCAATGTTAAGGTGTTTTATCGGACAAAACACTCCATCTGCTGCAGCAAACTGCAGATTACACATAAGCGGACGGGAAGTCAACGAAGCCAATCTTTGTGTCCACCTTTAGGCATGCCTTCAAGTGTCCTGCTCTTGACCGGTGGCGAACTATATTTTGGAACGCCCAGCCAGTGCTCCTCACCACTCGGCTATGCAGCCGACTACTAGGCTTCTAGACAGCTAGAGACTACACTCTACACTATACAGGCTTATGGGTAATTCGACGTTACTTCTAGGTAATTCAATGCTACTTATGGTGCCTATGGGTAATTCGACGCGACTTATGGGGCTTATGGGTAATTCGACGCGACTTATGGGGCTTATGGGTAATTCGACGCGACTTATGGGGCTTATGGGTAATTCGACGCGACTTATGGGGCTTATGGGTAATTCGACGCGACTTATGGGTAATTCGACGCGACTTATGGGACTTATGGGTAATTCGACGCGACGTATGGGGCTTATGGGTAATTCGACGCGACTTATGGGGCTTATGGGTAATTCGACGCGACTTATGGGTACTTATGGGTAATTCGACGCGACTTATGAGGCTTATGGGTACTTATGGTGCTTATGGGTACTTATGGGTAATTCGTGGGACCGTGCCAAGAATGACAGTGGTGTATTTTTGGGTGAAGAAAGCTGCAGGTAGACTGGAAAATGCTTATTGCAGGCTTTGGCACATTTCTATAGCACTAAAAGCGAGTAATCTTTTGTGTCATGAAAAATCCAAGAAGCACAGAAAAGAACCCCAGATATTTTGCGGAAGCTGCGTGTGAGTGGCTTATAATGTAGGTTTCTTCATTCTGCAAATGATCTAATAACTTATGTGTAATTTTACCAAAAAATCTTTGCTGATGATGTTACTGAATCTTTTCTTGTGCATGTTTGCAAATCTTTGATGACATGTGATAATTACTGCTTTCAAACTGGGTTATTTGCCTCACAAATACTGTTTCAATGCTTATTTTATCTTGATTGAGTTTGGCTTTTTTTTCTAACTATTTGGCCTCAAAGTTGGCCCATTTTTTGATGAGTTGGCCTTTTTTGAAAATTAAAGTCTGGCAACCCTCCCATCGAGTAATCTGTGGGTAGCCACTTTAACAAGTCGAAATTCTGCCACTGAAATTGACTACAATGCAACCGCCAACCAATCAGAACGTGTTATAAGAGGCTACCGTCCAATTGTGACCCTTCTGGCACTCATCCAGAGAGTTATGCTTGTTTTGAACTTTATTTGGTAATTACAGAAGAAAAAGAGCAATAGCAGTGGTGAGAATCGAACACGTCAATGAAATGACTACTTTCAAGCCCTAACCCTAACCCCTAAGCCAACCAGCTGACAAAAAATCCATCACTTAATTTGCTTTCTACGATCTTCTTTTCGCCATTTTTAACGTCAGTTAAACTGTAGC
Organism: Aplidium turbinatum; assembly: GCF_918807975.1. Taxonomy (NCBI): domain Eukaryota; kingdom Metazoa; phylum Chordata; class Ascidiacea; order Aplousobranchia; family Polyclinidae; genus Aplidium; species Aplidium turbinatum. The sequence goes on along the minus strand of NC_137475.1, from coordinate 24,643,261 downwards.
TTATGATTGGTTGGCGGTTGCATTCTAGTCAATTTCAGTGGCAGAATTTCGACTTGTTAAAGTGGCTACCTAATCTGTGCTCTCTAACCCTAAAGCCTGGTCTACACTACAAAATATTTTGAGCTGAGCGTGGACACAAAGCTTCTCTATGCAACAGCGCCACGGTCGGCCTAAAAATGTCTGGTCATCGCAAGCTTTTTTTACGCTCTGGAGAGATTCGCTTGACCAAGGTTCTGGCGCAGAATTTAGTTTGAGCTCAGGTCTTGGCATTTTGTGGGACTTTGGTGCAGCGTTGCCAGATGGGGAAATAGGATACCAAATAAAAAAGTTCTGGTGAAATTTAGAGGTCTTTGGTACCAAGCTTTTTGACCTTGGAACCAGACAACGTTTTGGTGAAATCTGGTGAAATTATCCCCACTCAAGTTTTCCAAAATTTTTAAAAATTTTTAGCAAAAAATGCTCGTACACGTATATCATACTCTGCTCGTACAGAAAACGTTTTGCAAGAGGTTTGCGCATGCGTAATGGCAGTGTGTTCCAAGTTCAGAGTGACCAATTTGCGTTGGTCAATCAATGTTTTGAATCTAACAGCAGCACTCTACCAGCAATCGTGTAGCTTTTGCCACTGGCATGAGTAGCATGGTTGCAGGCAGTGGCGAGACACTGATTTTTGGAGAGTTCTTTTTTCAAAAAAACTGGCCAAAATGGCAAGTTTTATATTTAAAATTAGTGAAGGAGGTTGTTTTTTGCCCAAAAACTAGAAGTTTATCAACATCAGTGACCCCTTACACAGGCTACATGCATACAGTGGCCACTTATTTCATTTTCATGGATATCCTGAGCAGGATTTGCAAAAGTCTTTCAAATTTTTTCATCGGGATGTTATTGCATCTTGGAGTGCATTTTAACCCTGGCAGTAAAAGTTTCCGCTTTTAAAGTAAAAACAACAACTTTTTTGGTTAAGAACTTTTGATGTTTAGGCTACTGATAATTATGACTGCTACAGTTATAATTCGTGTATGCAATGTGTGACAAAAATGTGTTTTGCATATTCGTTTCATTTTAGTCTTATGTCTCAAAAACTATTTGTATTTTTAGGCAAAATTGCTTTATTTAGGGTATTTTAAACATCTGGTGAAATTGTATGCAATCTGGTGAAACTCTGGTTACTTTTTGGTGCCAAGCAGCTTCCAGCATCTGGCAACGCTGCTTTGGTGGAAAGGCAGTTTCAGTTTTCTGGAAAGATGGTACTCTGTTTCAATTAATAGGTTAGTTGGTGTGTGTAGATAAAAATTAAAAGGTTAAGTTTAAAAAAGTCTTACATAGGCCTATTTAGCTGTTAGTTTGGTTAAGGTGGCACTTCACTAGGCTTTTGGTATGATTAAAGTTGGCCTTCCAGCTAGTATGGTGGCCCTACCTCTTAGTTAGACGGATTCAAACTATCTTTAGTTGTTGGTCAGGTTCAGGTAGCACTTCACCAGGATTTTGGTCAAACTTGGGTTGGCCTACCTGCTAGCTTTGCATTGATTGCAGTGTTCAACTGTACAAGTTATAGGATAGCTCTAGGTCTACAATACTATTCTAGATTATTTTCAGTTGACCTATTACACTGTGTCAGTACAGTGATGGATGCGTTTGATTGATAAGTATAAATCAATTGAAGGCGAATTTCCAGCCAGTTGACGTAACCAAGCAGAAAGTGACATTGTTAGCGCTTGAATGCACACGGTTGCAAGATCAAATTTGCCAGTGTAGACAGTTTTTAGTCAGTCGAGGCTGGACAAGGCAGGCGTTTGTGCTTTTCGGGCTTGTAGTGTAGACCAGGCTTAACCCTCGCTAATCGCAGTTTCCGCAAATATTTTTCCTCAGTTTCCGCTAACCCTAACCCTCAAGTTGTTTGCGGAAACTCCGATCAGCGACTTCGGCTTTGTGCTATTAAACTGCGATCAGCGACTTCGGCGTTTTTTAATTTTTTTCTCTATCTTTACAGGGTACGAACTAGGTTGCACCCTCAGTCTCGTGGTGCGGCAGACGAAGGAAACACGAGCAGAATAGTTTAAAAATGGGGTAAATATCTTATATTCTTACGTATTTAAAAATAAATAGAGGTTTTGGTGCTATGAAGTCTGATACAGGGTCGAGTGGTGCTGGTCCTGTTGTTGTGAGGTCTACTACAAGGACGAGTTGTGCCTGTTCTGCTGCTGTGATGTCTGCTTCCGGTGCAAGTTCTGTCTGTTCTGGTGCTATGAAGTCTGATACAGGGTCGAGTGGTGCTGGTCCTGGTGTTGTGAGGTCTACTACAAGGACGCGAGTGGTGTCTGTTTTGGTATTGTGAGGTCTTCTTGATCTTTTCAGGGGACGAAATCGGGGTACAAAGTGTTCAGGAGACAAAATAGGTTGCACCCAACCGAACCTCACTTTCGGATTAGGGTTACCGAATTAAGGTTGTAGCGGTGTAGCCCCTTCATTACAAATGATCACAAGCTGCCACACTGGAATGATCTATTCATTTCCAACTAACAGGATTTTAAAACATATAAAATCTATCTGGGAACCTTACCTGCCACAAAACCATGTTCTTATCTTAAAAGCTCTGTAATATCTTGGCAACAACATTTAAAAAAAAATTGCATATTGTTTGTTATATCATGACTTATATTGCCATACTGTTTTTCAATTTTTTGTGTGTGCTGTAACATTCTAAAATTTAGATATGCGGATGTGAGTATTATCTGTAAATAGTTTATTCTATCCACATGGGAAAGATAAAATCAAAAAAGTCTTGTCACCACCTGAAAGCTGTATCTCTAGTTGATGATGTCAACCATGCTGGTACATCTTTTTGTCTAAATGAATTTAACAGAAATGAAGCGGTGAGTTGAGTTTGTTCCCTGATAGTGCTGGTAATGTTTTTAAAGTAGGCTACAAATTTGCATGTGTGTTGACACGTATCCTATATAGCAAACCGCAGTGGCTATTCTCACCACATATTGTGAATATAGCTTAGCTTCAGAAGCTGTATGCACACTGCACAGGTCTGTTTACTCAAGAATGACATATTTTTTCACGCCTTTTCTTTCTCGTCACAGCAAAACAAAGCGGTGTGTATTACTTTTAAGCATGAGCATAGGCGTCGAAATAGGGTGGGCCGGTTGGGCGGCGCCCACCCTGCCGTGAAACGAGGGTGGGCAAAATATGTTTTACCCACCCTGTTTTCAAGACACTTATGAAGTGTTCATTAAAATTATTTCCGTTTTTGTTAAACGCTGAATTATCTAACCAACTGCAGCGCAACTTCTTGTTTTACGCTAGGTATCCGACAACAAAGCAATTCTGCAACAACGCTGCATTGAAAAAAGGCGGTATGTACTCACTGCATTGTTGTTGCTACGGCAACTGCCACACGCTGGCAATTCCTGGTGAGAGAAAGCCACGTTTGATCTTTTCTAAGAATGGTCTCACTTTGGTTGTACGTCACAATCAAACTTTAGTTCCGTGTCAGTGTAAGAAAGGGAATATGAATATGACATCATAATGCACATGACAATAAAATAACCGAAACAAACTAAAGACGTACTGAAACAATCACTTTTTACAAATCAAAATGCGGCAAATCCGAAGGCGCCACTTTAAAAACAGGTCACGAGTTACGCGCTTTTTAGGTCGCAAAGGAAAACATAAAAGAAGTTTGTTTAGTTAAGCAGCTCTCATAAGATCGCAAGAAAGCAAACATCAAACCTATTAAAGCTTAATTGTTGGGCAGTGGCTATTTGACCGGCGCCGGTCTTTGAATCTGAAACACTATTTGACCGTCATTACGTCATTATACAGTCGCTTTTTTTCTTTTTCAAAGCAAAAGACGAGAAGCGCGTATATAAGTTCTAAATCCGACTATTTTATTCAACTCGTTACGTGGCTCATGCGATCCGTCGCAGGCTCCTGCTCTAGAGGGACTGAGTTCGATACTACATAGAATCGTACCTTTTTTTTTTATTTATTTTTTTTTTAACTAAATTTTGACCCGAAGTGCATTTTTGTAGTCAATTTTTAATTTGAGTTGTCTACAGCCCAATTTTTTATGTCTTTTCAAATGTGAGTAATGAAGTTAGAGTTTTTTTAATTTGCTGGAATTTGAGAATTTCTCTGGGTACTTTTCCGTTGTATCTTTTTCGTCCCTGACGCGTTAATGACGAAAAATGAAATGATTGATTGATTGATGTGACCGTGTTTGCCGAACGAAGCATTACATTTTTGCTCTCAACAAGTTAGTTATATACAATGCTTCTTTTAAAAAAATGGTAATGGTATGTAAATGTAATGCAACTCAAATTAAAAATTGACTACAAAAATGCACTTCAGGTCAAAATTTAGTTTAAAAAAAAAACTCTTCCGGGTAGTGTTGAACTGAGTCCCTCTAGCATAGGAGCCGGCGTCGTATCGCATGCGCAACGTAACGAGTTGAACAAAATAGTCGGATTTGGAACTTATATACATACGCGCTTCTTGTCTTTTGCTTTGAAAGAGAAAAAGAAAAAAAGTGACTGTATAATGACGTAATGACGGTCAAATAGTGTTTCAGTTTCAAAGATCGGCGCCGGTCAAATAGCCACTGCCTAATTGTTCCAGCGACTCTAAACACAGTCTTTGTGAGAAAGACAAACCATTGCGATCATACATATTCAATGAAATCTGTTTGAAAACTCTCGCCCACCCAGAATTCCTCTCTTCTAAGAAAAAATCGATGCCTATAAACATAATTATGACAAATTTTAGCGTGAATGTCCATGGCCCATAGTGACTGCATCGGTCTCAGATTTTAAGAGGTATCCGTTTGACACCACCCAGATCCCAGAAGCGTTTTGTTTTTAGGACTTGTTCGCTAATAGTGCCTTTTTGCTGCTTCCAGGTGTCAGTAATTAAATCTCCTACAGGTCAACATTTGTGAACTGAGCAAATGACAACTGGGCTACAACATTTGAGCAAGTGGCTGAATTTAGTAAATGATGGAACTGAGAAAGTAATGAGCAAGCCGAAACTTGATATGTCACAAGTCATCAAATTCAGTTTAGCAAACGATGACCAAGTGAGCACATAAATCTCATTTGCTGACTTGGCAGTAGCTGAAATGTACTTGCTGAGTTGACTTACTAGCTGAGCTGTCGTATGCCGAATGCCGAGTTGTCCAACGACCTAAGTAATCAAGTTTAGTTGTTAGAATTTGTTTAATTTTGCTGGAGTTGGAAATTTTCTTTTGTTAACTTTTCGTAATCTTGATCTTTAAGTTCACTTTTATTTTGGTGATCTTGATCTCAGATCAATTTTTTTGTCTGATCTTGAAAGACAATAAGATCAAGATCACTTTAAAATTGAAGTTTACTAACAAGATACAGGCATTTTTTGAAAACTTAAAATGTACCAAGTATAGTTAGTGGCAATTTATTAACATTTAGCCACTGTGAATATGATATCATTTATTTAAAAATATGAAGGATTTCTTCAAATTGACCTCTCCAAATCGGGCCATTCCGTTCTCAGGTTATGAGATTTTTAATGATTTGGAAGGTTACAGGATCTTTCGGCCATTTAGCCACCGACCTGGGTACAATTACAGACATTTCGCTCTGATTTGTTCAATTAGACAACTAGAATTATCTAGTTGTCCAAGTCTGGAACAAAGTCTGAATCTTTCAACAGTTTTTGAATTTAAGTTTTTGGCAGCCGATTGTAGCATCGAATAGACAGCGATAGACACGTGTTTCGCCCATGAGGCTGGGCTCATCAGTATCGCACCGTATTCTTGCCACTTGAGTAATCGACCGCCGCTATACCAGTCCGTTTAACTCTTATCTTTGTGGAAAGAAAGAGCCAACAAAACCAGCAGGTGCCAGGGGTAGGTCAATGTGAAGAAAGGCGTTCTTCCCGGCTATCAGCACAAGGCTGATCACTCACTAGCACAGCGAGCAGCAGTTGCGCTTCGCTAACCAGAACGGTGTAGCTTCCACGCAAGCCATTGAGACCTCCAATAAACGTTTAAGTTTTTGGCAGCCGATTGTAGCATCGAATAGACAGCGATAGACACGTGTTTCGCCCATGAGGCTGGGCTCATCAGTATCGCACCGTATTCTTGCCACTTGAGTAATCGACCGCCGCTATACCAGTCCGTTTAACTCTTATCTTTGTGGAAAGAAAGAGCCAACAAAACCTGTGTCTATCGCTGTCTATTCGATGCTACAATCGGCTGCCAAAAACTTAAACGTTTATTGGAGGTCTCAATGGCTTGCGTGGAAGCTACACCGTTCTGGTTAGCGAAGCGCAACTGCTGCTCGCTGTGCTAGTGAGTGATCAGCCTTGTGCTGATAGCCGGGAAGAACGCCTTTCTTCACAGTTTTTGAATTTGTGGACCATCAAATATTTCAGCTTTTAACTTCTCATCATTAAACCAAGGAAAACTAGAGCAAATGTGTTTAAAAGTGTCTCCATTGCAGACCCGTCCACGGTGTCATCACCTTACCATAATAATGGGTAGGCCTATTATACAATAATACACATGGCACATTTTACTTTGAACATACTTCTATAATCTATAAACACTGTGATAGATTAATTCAATTGTTGACTATTTGGGTGAGCCATAGTTTTATGTAGGAATTTTGTATAGTTATTTCAGTTTTTGAGTGGCACAAACACACACCTTTTTTCATGTAGGCTGGTGATAAAAACACACAATTCCTATGCCACTGGTTCAATTCAATAAAGAGTGATGGAGCAAGAAAATTTTGTAAAAACTGAACGATTTCGGGTAGGGTACTTGATCAAGTGCTCTTCCTGGATCCTCACTGTTCATACAATCAGTTTGAAGACCACCATTGCTAGAAATGAGATAGAAAATATGCCTACATGAGGAAATAGCCAAAACAATGAAAACTGAACAAATGAAGCAAACTTTTTGGCAATCGGCACTAAAGAATCACTGCTCTAGTATGTGCAGTGTGCATTAAATCTCCCATACTTTTTTAAGTTTAACAACAAAATTCATCCGGTAGTATAATAAAACTGTTCTATCTCAAAAGTAATTCTGTTAAATTTTTACAACTTTTGAACAATATCTAGCGGGGCCACATTGAGCTTGAAAAAAACTAAAATAGTGGGTCATGCCGTAGATTCTTCAATTGCCATGTCTGAACCGGATGTAACCTATTTCACCCCCTGAATACTTCCTCCACAGAAATCGGAGGACGAAGTGTTGTGGGGACGAAATAGGTTGAATTCTAATTCAATGATCCATGGTTGAATCCTTATTAAAGGCTAGCACTGACGTCATTGCATAGCACGAAAAATTGTTGCGAGAATGTAACTTCCAGCGCATTTTAGCTCGCATCTAGAACATGTTAATACTGTAGTGTATTCCTTAGCTTCCATCTAAGCAGAAAAGCGTTCGGTTTTTATGTTGCTTCATCATTGAATCAGAGTAACAAAGGTGAATTCTTCACTAAGAATGGATGGGAGTACCAGTACTTCTACACTCATCACACGCAACTTAGTTCAAGTCTTACGTCACAATGTCTGGCTTTGATCTCCCAATAATATTGATAAGGCAAGGTTAGTTACAAAGTTAGATGATACCAGTAGGCTATTACGGGTCCATGTCTTTTAGGTACAGACAGTTAGGCGCCGGTCAGATAGGTGTGCACACTGTGGCGTCAGGATATTTAGGTGCAGAGCACTGTGGCACCCGTTCATTTAGGTGCTATTCCTAGTAAAGTCTGCAGATTGTATAAGCTCGGCAGGTAAGGCAATGCTTTTCACACAAAAATGTTATGTTGAACAGGAAATTATATTGTTTTTTTAATGCGCGTGTTCGGCATTTATTTGTGGTTAGTCCAGGTTTGCGTCGGCGAAAGCTTTATCAATAAATTATTCAAGTTTTCGAACATTACTAAGTTCACTTTTAGTTAAGTCAAATAATAACTACACTAAATATCAGTAAAAAAATATATCGTAGCCTATATTCAAGTGCGTGGTAGGCTTGAGTGAAGACTAACTTAGTTTTCCGTCAAAACCTCGACTAGGTTTAAAAACGAGCAAACTGGCACCATTATGCTTGCAACTTGTAGCCAGGATTCATATGCCCTCTAGAAATGTATTCATGTAGTAGAGCGTTGTCTCACACGTACTCGCAAGAATTGCCCTACCTGCCAATCTGCAGACTTTACTAGGAATAGCACCTAAATGAACGAGCGCCACAGTGCTCTGCACCTAAATATCCTGACGCCACAGTGTGCTCGCCTATTTGACTATTTGTCTGCGCCTATTTGTCTGCGTCTAAAAGACTTGCTCTCGCTATTACGGCAAGATGCAACAAAAATTTTTAAGTTTTGGTATTACAGTAAGAAAGAAAAGCCCTAGGGAAAATTCTACTTGCTCTTCGTCATTTTTGCTCACATGACACACAAAAATAAACCTAAGGAAAAAAAACCTAGTGAAACGTTGCACAGCAGAATACAGTAACGTTAGTTCAGAAGTTTTCCGACTCATGCCCAGAGCATTGTGACAAGATGCAACACAACAGGCTGTGGTCCACAGTCAATTGATTGTTTACTCCATCACAAAACTCATCCTTGCGACTTCAACAATAGTATAGTTTAGACATGCTGAAATGTGCAAGTTTAGAAAAGTGTTATTTGCTAACTGATGTGTGAAACTATTTAACCTTTGTTAATTTGCTTAAATAGGATTTCAGCTATTATACCAATACAAAACATACCCCCCTACTAGTTCTTTATCCAACAGACTTAGTGTTGCTCGCAGTATCCTAATTGTGCCGAAATTATGTTAGTGTACTGTATACGTAAATCGAGGCAATCTTCTTGCAGGGAGCTATTAATTTGTAATCGGTACCTGATTGAGCAATTAACGCTACGGTATTTCATGATAATTTAACGTCGCTAGATGTCGAATTAATGTAAAAAAAAACGTAAACTTCTTATTGAGCATTGTTGTTACGTGATATAACTCGCCGGGAAAATTGAATTGATTTGTGCTGACTCAAACGTTGAATTAACCCAAAATTAACTTACTTTCCCCTCCCCCAATGAGTTATAACATGAACCACCGTAACAGCGTGCATATCGCGTTGATCGCTTTATCGCTACTTTTGGTATTATTACATCACAACAAATCAAACAGTGCAGTCGTGATAGACTATTCGATTATTTTTTTCTTTTCTCGTTTTACCTGTTTTGGTCCATTTTTTTCGTAGTAAACGTTCACAGCAGTTGCCGAGGCAATTTCAACTTTTGCCGTTTGGCTTCGTCAACATTTTTGCGAAGTAAAAATATGCTAATTTTTAAGACTGTGTGAGTGTTAACAGCAAGTAAAATAGTCTGAGGTGAGGTCTTGGTGCGATGTTTCTGCTGATTAAACTCACGCTGCAAGTAAATCAAACAGGAAGAAACTTTGAACAAATTTTGTCCGAATTAAATGCTCATTTTGCGACGGCACTTTTATTGCCGTAGCAGAATGGCCATTATGACGTTTGCTGCGCCGGCATTTACCATGGCAATTGCTGTGTGCCGCCGCTAATTTCGAGGACTGTATTTTGTGCATAAACTAGAACCTATTTCTATAGATCTCAACCAAGTCTGCCCATCCTGTTGCCTTAAATGACAACCTATTCAGTGGAGTGAAGATTGACATAGGGTTGCTGAAGACACAGGAAGTACATACATTGATTGATCATGACAAACTAAAATCTCAAGCAAAGGAAACGCCAAAGCATATGGCAGCTTGGAAACCAATAAAAAAGAAAGAAAAGATGAAAAAAAGACGAGAAGAATTTTTGAAAAGTAAGTTATACTGCAACTTCAGCAGATGTCACCAAAAACTTATTACTACGAAATGATGTGCTACTGAATTTGGCTGATATCAATACCACCGTTTGGCAGCCAAGTTTGTTCTATCCATTTAGGCTAACTTTTACTGACACTAAAGACGTTTTATAAAAAACTTAGTTTCATAAACATCGCAAATTTTACAGGCAGTTATATAATAATGACAAATGTTATTATTGAGGTAGTACAGACGAAATCGGTTAATCGAATCATCTATTTGCCAGACATTTTGATACGATTATACGATTGATTCGTTTAACCAATTTACTAAAAAAAGGTTTATTGTGAATGGGCGTAATGTTGAGAAGATGTCTGTGCTGACTAGGCTGCAACGCACATTACAACTGATACTTCCTACAACTGTTTACAATTCTGGTTAAACTTTAAAGAGTTTCCTAGTTCTGTGTTAACATACCACTGTCCCAGCCAGCAAAACTGGTCTTTTTTACATTGATTTATTGTCTGCAGACGTTGAAACAATGTAAAAAAGATCAGCTTTGCTGACTGGGAGAGTATGTACCATCAAAGCATTTTTCTGCAAACTGCAGCAATCGGACTGCAAATCGGCAATCTTTCATATCACCGATCTCTGTGACGTCACAACGCGAACTTTGACATTTGATGAACACAGCTCACACTCATTGTTTGTTTTGAAATCGCAAAGGGTTTTTTCTTAAAGTGTTTTGCCATGTCTGGTAAAATAATTAATTTGCAATGTTCTTCAACTGAACAAAACTGCACAAATGAAATTACGCACTGCATTTCACAACAATAGGCTACTTTTTTTCAGCAATTTAAAAAAAAATTCTCCACAGTTTTCTGGTTTAAACTTTTAGACATTCTTTTCAACACTTCCCTCTCAAGCCGAAATAATTTGTCCCTGTCCTTTCCTTGCAAGGCCAGTCGCCGACGGATGACATCAAAAGCATTTAAACTTCTTTACTGGGAAGTGTGATTATTCCTTTTGTGTGCTCTTCTGTTTTAATGAAGCCCAGCTGTGCGAAAATTGGTTCTTTGTAGTGCGATGTCTAGCACATAAGATTATGGCCTGGGATTACAGACACTTGTCTTTGTTTTGATCGCTTGCGTCTGTCTCACCTTTGCTTCATTTCGCCTTTGAACATTGCAGACAATTATGCGAAGCAAAAAAGGGACATTCTCTTTTCGCTAAGGGGTACAATTATACGATTAAATGAATGAAGTAGGCAAACTAGAAGCAAATCCTGATGCTTTTATCCGACTTATTCTTTTAAGCGGTATACGCTTAGTCGCTTAACCGATGTTTGTACTTAACATTAGATTGGATTTGGTTTGGGATTTCAGGTTTTGATTCAAATAAACGATTGATACGTTTAAGCAGCATACTATTAACCGATTTCGTCTGTATCACCTTACTTTTTCTTCTTACTGCAATTAAAATTACCGGTATTATACAGTACAACTACCGTAGTGGGAATTTTGGATTGTAGTTTTCATATTGTATTGGTTCCTTTTTTTGGTGTGAATTTGAGAGTTGTTGCCTGGTAGTGATTTTTCGGGTCTGCTACTATTCGGCGAGTGCCCTATTCGGCGAGTTTTTGAAATGTCATTTTTGAAAGGGAATTATCGGGTACCATAGCCTAATTATAATTGCCGTTTTTACATCGTTAAACGTTGAATCGTGCAGAAAGGAATAAACATAAAATGTTTGAACTATTAAAATTCGTTATGTCAGTTCAGTTGAGTTGTTTTCATTTCTGACCATCATATGAAAAACAATACACGTCAACATAGCAAAGGTAGAAGGACAAAAAGCGAGCGTTAAAACGTGCTTGTGACCGAAGTAAGTTATTGAGTTGAAAGAAATTTGGCACGGTCGCAACACCTTCAGAAAAATTTAAGAAATGAAAGGAAAAAAAAGAAAATGTTACAAAAAAAAATCATGTTTAATGTCTATAAGTTAGCACTTTTGAATAGTTAAATGATTAGTTTGGATCAACAAATGTGTGGCCTACGGCTTGGATTGAAAGGAAATTATCAGGTACCGTAGCCTAGTTATCTCGACCAGCAGAAATTGCCGTTTTTACATCGTTTTAACGTCGCTAAACGTTGAAATCGTGTAGAAAAGAGAACTTTGCTGACTAGGATACGTTGAAACTGAGAAACATTCACAGAAGCCCTTCGATTTGTTCCAAGAACCCATTTAGCCTAACAGTTCATTTGTACATTGATTTAACGTCTGAATACATTATCTTAAAAATGCATAATCTTAAAAATGCAACGTATCGAAGGGCTTCTGTGAATGTTTCTCAGTTTCAAGGCAGGCCTTAAAACTCGTGTTTTTTTCCGGCAGCCATCGTGGCCTACCGAGAGCTCCTTCTCGGCGGCCAAATCTGCGTGCTTGGAGGCCAAAATACAATAACGATAGCACAAGTAAATAGCATTAAACTTGCAACAATGTTAAAATGGTCACTTAGCGTTGTTGAAGTCTGGGCGACGTCCTACAATAGAATCGTTGTACCACCATTACCACGCTGAATGCGAGTGTGGTGCCACGGAACAGACCGCAGACCATGTCATCCACCACTGCCTAACCCACTGGCCTCCACACGGTGCGCATGGTCTGAGGGTCCTGGACGACGAGACTCCTGAGTGGCTGAAGATTTCCTGCCCTCCAATCTAGCCTGGAAAGATCGCTCATACGCCATCATCATCAATAGTTTATTGGGATTGTAATCCGGTATTGCGGGACCATCTAACGACCCTAAATTGTTTTAATTGCTCGCAGCTCAGTAAATTGTTATAACTGCATACCGACGTCCTTTCATAAAACCTGACCATTTATTCCGTTATGATGTCACCATTGAGGGTGTGAAGTCAATAACCCACAGCGTTCTCAACTATGAAGACACGTGTTTTACCCACGTGTTTTACACACAACACATTTGGTTAGCCTTTTCATTCTGTTACTACAATGTAAAAATGAACTGTTAGGCTAACTGGGTTCTTGAAAGGATATTATCGGGTACCGTAGCCTAGTTATCCCTACCAGCAAAAATTTGTTCCAATCCAAGCTGTAGGCCACACATTTGTTCATCCAAACTAATCATTTTAACTATTCAAAAGTGCTGTTTTTATAGATATAAACATGATTTTTTTTTTGTAACATTTTCTATTTTCCCTTCACATCTTAAATTTTTGTGAAGGTGTTGCGACCGTGCCAAATTTCTTTCAACTCAATAACTTACTTCGGTTACAAGCACGTTTTAACATTCGCGTTTTGTCGCTTCTACCTTAAAAACAACTGAACGGACATGACAAATTCAAGCACGTTTTAGCGTTTGCGTTTTGTCGCTTCTACCTTTGCTATGTTGACGTGTACGGTATTGTTTTTGATATGATGGTCAGAAATAAAAACAACTGAACTGACTTAACAAATTTTAATTTAATAGTTCAAACATTTTATTTTTAGTCCTTTCTGCACGTTCGTTAAAACGATGTGAAAACAGTTAGGCTACGGTACCCGATAATTCTCTTTCAAAAATAAAATTTCAAAAGCTCGCCGAATAGGGCACTCGCCGAAAAAGGCTTTCGCTGAAAAGGCTCTCGCCGAATAGGGAACTCGCCGAATCGGACTAGCCGAATCGGACTCGCCGAAACGGGCCATTTCGTGATTTTTCATAGAAATAATAGGCTACAGCTTGTTTGAGTAGTAAGTGGAATAGTGGGACACTTCCTGATTTTAAAAGTTTTCAAGTACCGGTATTTAAAAAAGTGATTGACATTTGTCAAGTACCGGTAAGAAACTTTAAAGAAGCTACAGTATTATGATGAAAAACGATTATGAATGTTTCTACCTTTCGGATTTGAGCAATTTAAAGTGGTTTTCTCTGATGTTATTCTTTAACATTTCTTTGAGCGATGCAATTCAGTTTTATAAAAAAGCTTGGCAAGGGCTACTTGTATAAACCAGACTTGGATAATTCTAATTGTCTAATTTGACGAATTCAAACCGAAGTACCTGTAACTCTAATCTTATTTAGTAAAAACTTGATTACTCCAATTGTAGTTCTAATCTAATCTTTGGTTTTGCTAAAAATTCTAGTATGTCTAACCACTGGCGTCGAATTTTTACTGAAGTATACTAATTTCAGGTGGGTAAAAATTCTCCACTAATTGTTGTTGTTGTTGGTGAAGAATTATTCCATCTCTCACAATACTAGCATCTCTTACCAGGAAAGAGACTTTGGAAGATTAATGTCATAGTTTATTGGGATATCAACGTAATACAGTCAAAGAAATGGTCGAATAGTTCTACTTGTGAGATGATAGTGAAAATTCTTGAAGGACTTTAACGAATGGCTCAACACTTCCAACAAATATATAATCGAAGTAACTGTGAATAGCAATAAATTCCAACACCTGTAAGACTTTAAGTTTTAAAATCGACTAACGTACTTCACTCATAGCTTCTCATACAAGTCTAATCTCGATCACAACTTCTGATAGCACCAACTCTCATCTACTCGTATTCAATAACTTCAATTCAACTCGCAATTAATAAATCCGGAATGGCCCGTTTCGGTGAGTCCGATCCCTATTCGGTGATTTTTTCAATTTTTTTTTTAAATTATTGGGTACCGTAGCCTAGTTATCATTGCCGTTTTAGGGTTAGGGTTAGAGGTTAGGAACTCACCGAATCGGACTCACCGAATAGTAGCAGACCCCAATAAATCTCCATCTCTATTCTCTATCTCAATTACGCCACTATTTGTAGCAGGTATATAATGTCAATGTCATAAGAAGTCATTGGTCTAGTCAAGTTTTACTGTACCCGTAAACATCTTTGTGACGTCATAACAACCTACTACCTGACAAATTGTTTGATCTAGTTTGAGAAGCTTCATGTCTTGCACGTATGTAGAATCTTCTAGAAATACATTACATAATAAGAATTTCGCAATCAAAGGTCACTATAGGACAGTAACCGATAATAACATTTTGTCAGAATTATACAACCGGAATTGAAACAGTACGCTTGGTCAAGACACATAATGTAACCTGTCGTGAGGCTTCACATATTGATTGTGACACCATCATCTATTAGGTTCTGCTAAATAGAGAGCAGTTCTTATAATGCATTTCTCAAGCGCACACCCCAAGAGTCGAACCAGCGTCACTTGATCTTAAAGGTTTTTCGTTTACGAACTCATGCTCTAACCAACTGAGCTATTGGGGCTGAGTAGTTTGGACAAAATAACTTGTGCAAATGTGCATTTGCATAAACAGACGTAAATCGACGTCTATGTATTTTTATGCAAACAAAAGGAAACTGCTCCCTTATCAATCTCATGCAAAACGATCAAGATCAAAGTGGCCTGCTGTCATTCCACCACTTAAGCAGTTCATTAATGCACCTGCCTCACATTGCCTGCTATGACGTGTTATGGTGAGCACGTTTTAGAGTTGTAATGGTGGAATGATACTTTGATCCACGGTTGCCATATTGGCGTTTTTATCTAAACAAAAAAGATATTTGACAACTGCGTCATAACTAATTCTAATCTAATTTGTGAAAACCTGAACAGCTCTGATTACAATTTTAATGTAATTTGGAAAAGCTAAAAACATTCTAGGTCTCCAAATCTAAACAAATTAATAAAAATTAGAAATCATGACGTTTGCTACATTTGTTATCACGGGCATAATGAACCAAAAATTGTTGGTGCCACAGCATGAAATGTCACTGCTTGAAGCCCGAGCTGCATAAACCTTTTGCAATCCTGTGTCATTAATTTCGGATTTTAACTTGTCTGCAAAAGCAACATGTCTGCCACTAAATTCTTCTGAAACTTTGTTCAAAACAAAATCAAGTGGAAGAAGTTTTGCATTGAAGTAAAGTTACTGAACTTTTGGTTGGTTTCTGCATTGTGAGATTTTCACATATATTTCAGTTTCACTTCATGCACACACCAACACAAAATTTTCTGGGTAACATAGCGAAATTGTTCTTTAAAAAACACTCTTGAAATAGTTTTACTTTGAATAGACATAATCTACTAATCCAGTTGCTTTCACATTTTATTCTTTTTAATGCTCATAAATTTAATAGGTTTTGTCGACCTCATTGTAACCTGATTTACTTGATCAATTATAGATGTTCAATTTTTTGTTATGTGCCTTCAATTTCTGTGAAATACTTAGGTTTCTTTTCAGGTGTTATTATATTTTTAGAGCTGCAAGGAACATGGGAGGTTAAAAAAAATAAAAAAATAAAAATCTCAAAGACTCAAGATGCAAGGGATTTCATGTTATCCCTGCCAGATAATTTATCTTTGAATGCAAAAGATTTGCAAGAGGCTTCTGAAATGAACTCCTCTAATCTTGCAACAAATCTGATTGACAAGATATCGCCATTGCATTGTGTGAACAATGAAATCAAGATCAAAAAAAGACCTGAAAGGAAAAACAGAAATAAACAAAGGTAGGTAATAATGAACAGTGGGAGTTAATTCCTCACAATTTTGGTGATGTATTAAGTTTGTTAAAGTTGCACTACACACGCTTGAGCAACGCATTCCATCAGCACCTGGCGAATGGAATAGTTCACAGACAACACTTCAGCAACAAGTGAAAAACATTTCAATGCAACATTTCCTAATCAGCATTCATGAACTTTTATTAACCACATACCAGTATCTTCAACTATTAAATTTCAGAAGTAGGGATGTTCCTGTAACATGTACCATGGTTCTAACTAACAATTTTAAATTATGAGAACGTTTGGCAGAAACCTATGAGAATTGCAATATTCAAATGCAATTCAACTGTTCAAAACCTAAATTCTGCTCTCACGTGCCCACCATAATTTTTGTAACTACTTGTTGAAGTACTTTAGGACAGTAAATGACAATAACATCTCATAAGAATTATACAAATAGCACACTTGTTTAAGAACATGTAATGATGTAATGTAGCCTGTCGTGTGGCTATACCTATTGATTGTGACGTACGCCCCCCTTAAATTATTGTTGGAAACAATATAACAACCAGTGGCGGCTCATCCATAGAACAAAATGCAACACCCCTGCACATTACAGCATTTTTTTTTTTTTTTATATTAATTTCACGTTTTTTTCTCGTTTTCTCTACAGAAATAGATCCTACCGACTAGAAGTTTCATAATTTCTGGATTTTAAAAGTATTATGATTTATTAAGTTTTATATTTGGAAGCCCTGAACTGCAAGCTCTGCATTTGCGATCTTATAAAAGAGAAATTGTGACGTCAGATTTTAGCTGAGTTTGCTTTAAAATCCCACAATTCTGAACTGCAAATTCTGCAGAATTGCTGGTCAGTAGTAAGTTAGCTACTGTTGCAAGCATACTTCATCGTTTTCAAGCACGATGTTAGGTGGCTGCGACTGATGGATGCTGTTACATGGCTAGACTAATGTGGTTTGCTTTCTGAAGAAAAAGATAAAGCTTAGGCCAGGGCTAGGCTATCATTATTGTTGTTACTTAATTGAATGTAACCTAGGTTCATTGTTAACTTACGATAATAAGTTAAGGCCACGTATGCCTCCAGTTGCAGCACCCCACGAGCCGCCAATGATCAATCCGCAATCAATTACAAAACAATACAATCACTCAATATGTAATACGCATAAGTTTGAATTATCTTTAAACGACTCATTAGTTGCTCGTTGCATGAACTACCAACAAAAGCGTTTTTTAAATAGTGATTGTCACGTTTACTGCGATACTTTTCATCGTTCTCAATGTCCTCAGTGCAGTGGCGAGCTAGATGACCCATCTTCTTATGTCAGAAACACTTCCTCTTCGGACAGTCCTTGGCCAGATGGCCTTTTCTGTGACAATTGTAGCAAGCATTTTCATCAAACGAGCAGTTCCTGGCTATGCTCAATCTTCCTAAGTCGATAGCAGCGATAGTCACGGCAACGCAGTGTTCTCCGAATGTCCATCGTTGTGACGTCACACGTTGTAGATACGGATTGCTGCAGTACAGTACTTTTGTTACAGAAATTATCTACAGGAATTTTGTTAATTGTTATGGAATAATTATGATAGTTTTGCAGTCAAAAATTGTCAATAGGGAACATAATCAAATTACAGTACATGTTTTTATGTCTGCAGGTTAGATGACATTGAAAGGTTCAAGCTGGTATTTGAAAGAGGTTCAAGCTACAACCACCAACAAATGATCTTTGACAACATGAAGTTGAACTCACTATGAACTGATTCTGATGACAAAGCCAACAAATCGGAACCAAATTTTGAGACTTTGTAATGCAATGTACATGGTTTGCCAAGGAAGGATGTTGCATTGGACCGCTGAAGACGTTTATGTTTGTATTACACGAACTAGGGATGTAACGAGAACTACCAATATTTCCATGCGTGCTTAAATCTCTTCAGATTGATACGCTAAACTGTTCAAGAAGAGTTGTTGTAAACACGGTCGTCCTTCAACTGTCTTTGTTGCCTCATCGTAACAACAATGAAAAAAAAAAAATTGGTAGCCTCATGCAGCATGCCCATTGCCCAGTAAGGCGAAGTGATATTTGAATGGAAAAAATAAGGTTATCACACAAGATGACTACTGCTGTGTGGACTACTTCTGTGAAGTTTTATGCATTTATGCAGAAAAATCCAGTAACTTTAAACATGTAAGCATTTCAAGGTTGTTATTTTCTAATTCTGACGAAGTAATTTCACCAAAAATGCCAACACAACGCATCAATCACGTGACCCAAATAACGCACTCTGAATAATCATTCAAAGCAAACGTGGTGTGTGCCACACGTACGCGCGCGCGATTGCTGTCTGCTATTTTGCTGAAAGGTTTTCCAGCTAGTTGTGATCATGAGTAAGCTGCAAAACTTTGATGGTAATTTACGTTCAGGCTAACTGTTTGGTAGTATTTTATTCCAGGTTGTGTCATTCAGTCAATAATCATTCAGGCTAAGGTTAGGCTAGGTTTTCCAAACTGATTTTGTGATCAAATTCATCAGATTTTGTGACTGTTGTAAGTCCTGTTTCATCAAGATTCCATACATTACTTGGAGGAATATTTGTATCTCCATTCATTGTTTGCATTACATTCTCAAAAAATGTTTTGACAATTGTTTTGTTGAATGCCATCACCCGTGCTCTACTGGTCGATTCAGGCTACCGTAGGCTTAAGCTGTTAGCCTATTTCTTTGACGAAATCTTTTAACCAATCTTCTCCCGCCGTTTCATTTTTGTTTTAGCTCCTGGGATGCGGTAACTTCTTCATTATAGCATATTCATATGCAAGCTTTGTACCTTGGAAGGACCATAGAACATCTTGCAACACTTTACGACTGGGATATAAGGCAACTTCTTTCACAGAGTTAAAAATATAAGATAATTTGAAACTTTATTAATATAACTAGTTTTTGAAAGAAGGTCTCATATGAAAATAAATTAAGTACGGTATGCATATATTTAGGGCTACTATATGTCCTCTTTTTGGAGGATTTGTCCTCTTTTTTCATAAAAATTGAATTGTCCTCCGAGGACACTTGAAAATGCTCAAATGTCCTCTTTTTTGTATTGCTATCATTTTCAACAAGGTTTTATTTTTATGTGACTTTGGCGAAAGCTAAATAAGGCTAAGCAACAATACCAAAAAGGAAAAGTATGTTTTTGTGAGCTGTGGCAGAAGTAGGCTCTCCTTGTGAAAGGTGTTTACTGACGTTGAAGTTGACAATGCATTGCTTGCTGTGAATATGGTGCATGCATTTATTTCTGTGGCAAATGAAGGCAGTGTTACTCGATGACCATGTCCGATGTGTTTCTGTTGTTCGACTCTTGCGTTGCCTATATGGATTAATAGACTACAAATTTCATTTTCCGAGTTCACATCCTTTGATTGAATGCTTATTAGGGTGGGTCGAAATTTGGACTTTTTTCCGATTTCATTGCTACAAACTTTCTTTCTTGCGAATAGCCATAAAACGCCATTCCTGAAAGTTTGAGTTTGATCGGACATCATCTTCATTTCTAAAATCGCGATTTATAAAGGTAGGCTACCTGAAGGGATTTTTTCGAGGCTTGAAAATGCATTGTTTTTAATAGGAAGTTGTTTTTACGAGATTTGAAAACGTCATAATTTATTTAATTCTTATTGTAAAAAGATGATTTATGCGTCAACAGACTCAATACAATTAGGAGAATCCAATTCATTGTGTACTGACTCCGAAAAATGATGACGTCATCAATGACGTCATTAAACAGTAATTTGCAAATAGCGATAAAACTGATAATGATACGATTAGTAATTTGCAAATAGCGATAAAACTGATAATGATAAAACTGATACATGCTTCATATCTAAGTTATTTGATAATGCATTGATGTACTTTCCAAACATAAACATCATCCTGGTACTTGATAACGTAATTGATGACGTCACCTACATTATTAAATTACATTTCAGTATGATGGCTTCTGGAAAATATTGCGTGTTTGTGATAAATAATGGATTGTTATCAATTAGTTATGATTCGCTTGGTTTTAAATAACAATATTGCTCTTCAAAGATTTGTTCCACACTGCCTTTCCAGGTGTGCAAAATAGGCATTCTTTTTAACATATTTCAACGCAATGTTTCGAATTTTATCAGGCAAAAGTGAACAACACTGCAATGATTTAAGGATATGCTTTGGTCCGTCTTTGTACAATGGTTCATATTTTATATTGAACCCATAGGCGCCGGGTTTTGAAAATTGCTGGGGGGGCAAACTTTTTAGCCGACTGATTACTTACATTCAAAATGCTGATGTTTGTTTGTCAGCATTGATGTTTGTTTGCGTCTATCTGCCATTGTATATCGCCAAGCTTTATAATGTAGGCTCAGGCCTCGAAATTCACGGCGGACATGTCCGCCGTCACAGCATGTGATGTCCGCGGGAAGTAACATCTAGATCGGTCATATTTGTCCGCCGAGAAATAGCACAGGAACTAGTGATACAAATCGTCGTTGCATAGCACGAACAATTGTTGCGATTATATATTTTCCAGCGCATTCTAGCGCGCATCTAGAAAATGTGAATCCTGTATCCCTTAGCTTCCATTCAAGGAGGAAAACTTTCGATTCTTACGTTGCTTCAACGATTGATGACATTGAATCAGCGTAACAAAGGTGAATTCTTCGCTAAGAATCGATAAGAGTACAGATACTTCTACACTAATCACGCGCAATTTAGTTCACGTTTTACGTCACAATGTCTGGCTTTGATCTCCGAGTAATGATGATACGGCAAGGTTGGTTACTAAATTTAATAAATAGATTATAAGAGTAGGCTATTACAGCAAGATGCAACAAAACTTGTTAAGTTTTGGTATTACAGTAAGAAAGAAAAGACCCAAGGAAAATTCACTTTCGCTCACATGACACGCAAAAATAAACTTAAAGAAAAACGCCTGTAAAACTTTGCACAGCAGAAAATAGTAGCGTTGGTGTAGAAATTTTCCGACTCCTGCCCAGAGCATTGTGACGCAATAAGCAACACGGCCTCGTTCGGTGGAAGTTAATCAGTTATGTGACGTATTGACCAGCTACACGGCGCTTTGACTCTTCAAGCGCAAGTCGTTGGTCTGATGAAAGCCTTTCAGAGTGACTTTACTGATTTTTTAAAAAGCCTTCTAAAACCGTAGTTAGAGTTCTGAAATGGCAAAGAATTATTATCAAAATAAAGTGTTTAAGCATGACGATCGACGGCTAAAACTGGTGTGTCCGCCGTGAGACTTAATTTGTCCGCTGAGATAGCTGCTTAGACCGGACACGTTTGTCCGCCGTCAACAAAAACGAATTTCGAAGCCTGTAGGCTACTTCGAATTATATGCTGGTCACTTTGAACTTTAGCTCTTAATACGAGTAGTGAGCAAACTGCACCTCGTTATTGACACTCCCAAGAAAAAAAAAAAAAGCGGAAGAAATCAAGAAAAACGTTTTTCAATCATTGTTTGCTTCAACGGCACCATGCTGGCGTTTATCAGCTACCGTACTTCTGTTTCTTTTGTTATCTTAGGAGCAGCGCTCTTGTTGCAACAAGTAGATCTTTTAAATGAGATCGATCCGCAATGAAGGTCTAACTAACGCAAATCTGAACTTAGAAACATTTGATTTAGGATTTTTTTTATAATTTGCGGGGGGGCAGCCACCCCGAGCTAAATTCACGGGGAGGCGCCGCCCCTCCGCCCCCCCGGAGTCGGCGCCTATGATTGAACCAACATGGGGCATATTAAATGACTATATGCGCAACAATTATTTTCAAGTTTTCTGCAATGTCACTTGGCAATTTGTGATAACTGATGTATAGTTTGTAGCAACGTGAAACGAAAGTTAACCACCACGAATGATTTAACGGACCAATCTTTGCGTACATCAGTTTAGATGAAACATAGCCATTCCTAATGGCATTGGTAATCTCGTACAGATACTTTTGATCAGTCGATAGATCTTTTACTATGTGCTCCGGTAGCAAACGATTTCCTGGCCCCATCTTCACAGGCACAAGTAAAGGGTTGACTTCTTCAAATTCAACTCTACTTAGGAGCTTCCCTATTGACCCTTTAAATGGTATGTCACCACTGGTAGGTCCATCTAATGTAGCAAAGACGTGTCGAAGGAGTAACTCATTGGCTGCAACTGTACAACATGCATATAAACCATGACCAAGGCGTTGTTCCAGTCCAGTTATCACACCTGATTTAAATCTAGTGTTTACATTCACGGAATCACACCCAACTACTTTGACACAATGCATCATATTATATTTTTTGATACAGTCCGTGAGAGCATTTGTAATATCTTCAGCTGTTCCTGATATTGGACTGACAGCAGTTAAATACTGATTTCTAGGTTTCTGAACAACACTGTAGTGTTCTTCGCGAACAAAAATCTTGCCACCTGTTCTTGATGCTATCTTAACAGTTTCATCTTAATAATGTAGGTGACGTCATCAATTACGTCATCAAGTACCAGCATGATGTTTATGTTTGGAAAGTACATTAATTCATTATCAAATAACTTAGAGATGAAGCATGTAGGATTATCAGTTTTATCGCTATTTGCAAATTACTGTTTAATGACGTCATCATTTTTCGGAGTCAGTGCACAATGATTTGGATTCTCCTAATTATATTGAATCTGTTGATGCATAAATCATCTTTTTACAATAAGAATTAAGTAAGTTATGACGTTTTCAAATCTCGTGAAAACAACTTCCTATTAAAAACAATGCATTTTTAAGTCTCGAAAACATTGCTTCAGGTGCCTTTGTAAATCGCGATTTTTAGAAATGAAGACGATGTCCGATCAAGCTCAAACTTTCAGGGATGTCGTTTTATGACTATTTGCAAGAAAGAAAGTTTGTAGCAATGAAATCGGAGAAAAAGTCCAAATTTCGACCCACCCTAATGCTTATTCTTACTTACACCAAAGAATTGGGTAACGCTTTTCAGCGGTGTGTGAAGTATCTGTCAGAAAAATGTTGGCATTGATGATGCTAAACTGTTCGATCTATATTCTATACCAAAACTAGTACAAAGGTGTCTTAAACATAATAGCTAGCTTGCATTAGCTTTTTTTAAATGATGGCATATTAGAAAATGGACAGAATAGTTCAAACATTGCAGAACTTTTTGAATGAATTGTTAAAAATCTAGCAATTCTTCGTCTGCAACAGACTATTAGAGCAGGAGCCAGGTCGATTTATTTGACTGTCTGGGTCAGTAAGGTTTGACAAGTGTTTCTAAACTGAAATTTTGCGTAGATTTCGAAAATAAACTTCTTACTTGCACTAACCTGACCGTTTTCTCCGTAAAGACCTGTTGTTATAGCCTACTCTTATCAAGAAAAATGCTTATTTCATTGTGATATGATTAACACACTGATCTTCGAAGTAAATTCTAACTTGAATTAGTCTTTGTGTTATTCTATCTGGAGACATGGCCACTGCCGCTCGACATAGTGCATAGCTCATGGTCGGTGGTTGCGAGCGTGTTGATTGAAAATATACCATAGCCTGATAGACTAGTATACACGCAGCTCCACTGATGAGACCTGACAGGTTGAAGCGGTTGTTTGGAGATTTAGTGTGAAGTTTGTGATATGAATATTGAATTTTCATTCCCATGTGGTCGGAACGTAACCTCGACTTTCTTTTCACTGAATTCACAGTCGTGTGAAGTTTCACATTCACGAGACTGTGGTACCATATTGCCACAGTTTGAAAGAAGACACAATGCGTGGATGATATCTTGTAGCTTTGTTGACAATACTCCAATGTGGTATGGGTGGAATTCTCTGGTTACTAAAGATGACTTGCCAAGTCAAACACTGACATACATGGAGCCAGTCGGAAAGCCACCAACAAGGCTTGCATCGCATCATCAAGTTAGCATATTTCAAGTGCTTAGGATACATCTTTTCTGGTTCGGGTGGTGACCACATTCTAGTGGAAAGCGGAGTACTTGCATTAGGCTCACTAGATGGTCTTTTGAAAGGAAAATTTTACAATAGAGCAAAGAGACTTCATCCCCTCCTTGCAGTCGCTTTCGGAATAAATCATTTGCAAATGTTCTTCCTTCAAGCTGACATATCCGTTGTTCCAGTGATGAAACTTCTTCAGCTACTTCTCAACAACCCTACACCTGGCCTGATGAACGAAACTGAGAGTCATGAAAAATACATAAACTTTCTCTCAGCCTATGAGATATTCACAGATGGTACACTGAATGGCAAACATGGAGCTACAGCTCAGTCTTGGATGCAGTATTGCAAGTTGGTGAAGCTTTACCAAATGCTCATAAGAGCTGTGAGGATCAGTAACTTAGATTTGTTCACTTATTCTCTGAACAAGATGATTCCCCTGTTCTTTGCAACTGGTCACCACAACTATGCCAGATGGATGACCCTGTATGTAATGAAGCTGGTGAACATTGAAAACACTAACCCTGGTTTGAAAGATCAGTTGCAAAATGGGCCTTTCAGCATCAGACGAGCATCATAAGCACTCAGTCAATGTGATGTTGATCTCACCCTGGAAAAGACCGTAAATGCAGATGCTGCATCAAGACTGACAGGGATAGCATCGATGACACAGAATTTTGGTGCATGTAAGAGGTGGAATAATCTTAGAGCAACAAGAAGTGCTGTTGTTGGAAGCTTGATGATGAAAGCAGGATTAGCTAAACTTGAGAGCTGAAACCATCAAGAGTCAAAAGAGATACATCAGATTTGAAAACAATCCTCAGTCTTGTGGACACAACCATGAATCCATTTGCAGATCCTGTTGACAATTGTGTTTTGTATTCCATTGGAAGTGGAAAATCTGCATCTGAGGAAGTCACAAGTGAGCTTAGCTTCTGCATGTGCAGAGGATTGGCGAGAAGATGTACTCTGAGTTCAAGACAGATTGCTTGATATCCACCTCCAGGTTTGAGTCATCAATTCACAGGAAAGTAGTCAGAAACTTCTCTTATGATGCTGTAAAAGCAATGGTGGTGAACAAGAAAAGAATGAAAATAATAGAAGTGAAAGGAACAAGAGACCTGTTTGGGAGACTACTATTTCTTTTTGTGACAACTCATATTGAGTTACCAATTGTCTTCAAGTATCCCTTAACTCCTGTCCCTTTGTGCCTTGGAAATGTCGATGGTTCAATGAGCTCTACGGCAAAGTCTACACTTCTGCACAAATTGGAAGAAAATGTTGAAAGTACAACACCTAAATCTGTTGATGTCTTAATTATTGATGCCATGTTTGTTATCCGACGTTTGAGCAACCTACCTATTAAGTTCGAAGGAGGAACAACATGTACTGTATATTTAACAAATGTATGTAGAACATCTGCTACAGAGGTTCATTTTGTCAGTGACACATACACAGGAACAAGTATCAAGGGGCTAGCGCAAGACATGCGTGCCAGAGGCTTCAGAGATTGTGGTTCAATGGCTGGTTTCAACATCACCGGTGGTGAGCAGACAAGGCCGAGAAACTTCTCTGCAGCCTTGTTGTCCTCTTCGTTTAAAACATCCCTTCTTCGCTTCCTTGCTCAACAGTGGTGTGATGATTAGCCTAGCACTGTGATGTACTGGGCAATATGAAACTATTCTATGCTATTAATGACAAATACTTCGTGTATTCTGTTGAGGATGGACTCATGACAAGGAAAGAGTACAAGCCACTTGTGAGTTCCCACATCGAAGCTGATACAAGGATAATGCAGCATGTGAGGCATATTCACATCCTTAACCCCAACCACATCATCACTGTAAGAGCAAAGGACACTGATGTACTGATGATTCTGTTGTATCATGCCAGTTGTAACAATTCCCTCACAATATAAATGGACGTAGGAACTTCAAACAACAACAGTCGCAGGTACATTGACGTAACATTGCTGGCAGACACTTTGGGAAAAGAACTTTGTGAAGCATTAGCCTACCAGGTTTGCATGCGTTTACTGGCTGCGACTACTCTCCTTCATTTAAGGGCAAAAGGAAAGTGCGTCCATTGAATATTGTAGAGAATTCTCCAAGGTTCAAAAAAACGTTTGAAGAACTTGGCTCTTCAACAATGGCTGAAGACACCTACCTTGTGCCGGAAGAGTTTGTATGTGTTTTGTATGGACAAAACAAGAATAAAGACGTTAACATTGCTCGCTTCAGCCTCTTCAGTGTGAAGTATCAATCCAAAGACCCTAACACTCCTTTGATATATATCAAAGAAATGGAGCCATCTATGTTTCCTCCATGCAAAGCAACCCTCAAGCAACATGTTCTTCGTGCAAACTTCATTGGCAACATGTGGAAGTCAGCAGATGAAAGCGACATTCATTAGCTTGATCCACATGGTAACGGATGGAGTAAGAAAAAGGGAATGTACTGAATTGGTTCACAGGTCCTATGGCTCCTGATTGTCTCAGCGATCAAATTGAAGAAGTTCCTGATGATAGTGAAAGAGAAGCAGAGGAAACTGATGACTCAGATGAAGAAGATTAGTTGTTCATTTGAGATGTAGGTCCGAATTCAAATGTAGGATATGTCCCTGATTTAGCTTCTGTTCAGCTTTGGCATAAGTTGCAGTTCTAAGTAGCCTACAGCACCAACGAAATACCTTCTGTGTGAATATACTGTGTTATTCCTTTGAACTTTTGAAATGTATCGCTTGAAAACTTAAATCGGTTTTCGTTTAAAACTGTCGTTTGTAAGTAAGAGGCTACGGTGCCTACAGGGTCTGTGATAGATTTGCTTCAGTTCTTGGAACTTTGCTAACATTAACACGTCTATGTTCATAATCATGTTCTATCTAAGATATAAAATCTAAACTTTCTATATACCTTTCATAGCTACTGAATGTACTAGATACCGGCATATAGAAATGACAAAGTATTTTGTCTGGTGATTGAAACTTTTTGCATGTTACCATGTTGCGTATAATCAAACAAAAAGTGTTCTTTTGATCATAATATCAAGTATTGTTGTTCCTATATCTTTGATTTAGAATTTACTTTTCATTAAAATCCTCTTTTATTGCCTCTTGCTGTTTCCTGTCATGTATACCATCTTGATAAGCATTCAGTCACATAAAAGACGGATACAGCGATATTGCCAGGTATCATCTCGGAAAATGCTTAATATAACAAAAACGGTCAGACCAGTGCAAGTAAGAAGTTTATTTTTGAAATCTACGTAAAATTTCACTCTAGAAACACTTGTCAAACCTTACTGACCCAGACACTCAAATAAATCGACCTGGCTCCTGGTCTAAAAGGGTGGTCCACAAAAATGTGACACATTTCGTTTGTTCATAATTTCTACAAATCTGAAGATTTTTCAAAATCCTTTCAGCCGGAGATGGGTCATAGCTATAAGTTTTTGCCCTCAAAAGCACTTTTGAAAAAACGAACCAGTTTCTGAGTTATTTCAATATTTGATAATATGTTCGATCCATGCTCCTCGCTGCTGAATCATCGCTGCCACTCTCACATTGAAATTGTCCATTACTCTCCCTAACATGTCCCTTGGAATTCTTCTAATTTCTCTTCTAATGTTTTCCTTCAGTCTGTCAATGGTATCAGGATTGTCCTGGTAGACTCTATCCTTCAGATATTCCCAGAGGAAGTAGTCAGGAGGGTTAAGATCAGGTGAATATGGCAGCCAGAGGTTGTTGGTCCTCCTTGAAATCAATCGATCCCCAGGAAAGTACTGATGCAGATACTCAAGGGTACGATTGGAACAATGCGGTGGGGCACCGTCTTGCTGGAATACAGCTGTATTCAAGTCGGTCCCCCTTCTCCTCCTTACTGCTGGAATGAATTGTCTTCTGAGCAATTTGATGCAACGTTCAGTGTTAACAGTCACCTGGCATCCCTCGTCGTCCTCAAAAAAGTAGGGACCAAAAATGCCATTACGTCCTATTGCACACCAAACTGTGACTTTTGTTACACTCAAGGGTGCTTGCACATGCGCATGAGGCTGTGCTTCTGCCCAAAATCTCATATTTTGTTTGTTCACATGGCCACTCAAATGGAAGTGGGCCTCGTCGCTAAAGAGAAGCACATCCAAAAGACCGGGATTGTTCTCAATCCGTTCACTGATTTGCTGACCAAATTCAAATCGTTCATCCTTGTTGGCTTGACTTTGAGTCTGAAGAAGCTGAATTTTGTATGGGAAAAGTTGCAAGTCAGCATGAATAATTCTATTGACAGAAGATCTTGAAATCCCCACTTCCTGAGAAAGTCTTCTGGTGGATTTCCGTGGAGACTTCTCCACACGAGTTCGAACATCGTGAACTTTTTCGGGGGTTGTTGCGGTGGAAGGTGGACCACTATGGTTCTTATTGTTGTTAGTCACACTGCCAGTGTCTCTGAACTTCTCCAACAAGCGTTTGATAGTATTCCGAGACGGTGTTTTCCTTCCAGGAAAGTCATGACGAAAATGTCTGGGTCAAGATTACAGATTTTGTCGAAAAGTAATGTTCAATGATTTTTGTCCGCTCAGCCACTGAAAATTGATATCCCGGCTCCATACTGCTACACATAAAACTTATAGCTGTACTCTATAACTAACCTGAAAATCAAGAGGTAGAATTAATTTTTATGGAAATGACAGATAAACAAAATATGTCACATTTTTGTGGACCACCCTGTATATGGCTCAAAATGCAAATGTAAAACTCATTTTTTCTGTAATGAAAATTAAATAAATAGCAACATGTTCATCTACTAAATCTGACAAATAAATATGTTATATTTTTAGTTGTCACTTTTGCTACATAGGCTTATAATAATCATCGAAGAAGATGTAAAAATTGTTTAAACGTAAAAATCATTTGTATTTTACTTGCTTACTGAACTTGTCCTCTTTTTGGGTGATGAAAATATGGTAGACCTACTTAAACAAAACGTTTTGTTTCAGCAGTTTTGTGTTGTTCGATTCTTAAAGTTGTGTAAGGAGACTCAATTTCTCCAATATTTATCATTTGTGTTTCTTTTTTACTCTCAGCAGAGTATAAAACTTGTAAAAGGTTTTCATCCACACAACATCATGAATTAAATTATTATAATATATTTCAAATTGGCATAATGACGTGACATCATCTAAACGTAACAGAAATAGCGAAGAGCAAGTATCACTATAAAAAAAACACAAAAGTGTGACGCAAATAGGCAACATCAAAAGACATAGATGTTCTTTGACTTGTCAGCAGCAAGTGGTGATAACTGTGGCAGTGGGAGTTCGTTGCGCAGCCTACTAGTACTTACTATGACATTGCTTGATGAGTTTATTACAACGAAAGGTTGAAATTAAATCACAAACTGATAGAACCAGCTTACTAAAAACAACCAAGTTACATGGTTTTTTTAAACGTTTAACAACGTAAAAATGATGCAAAATTATACATTTTTGCTACCTGGGTGGGTAGTCTTGGCCTGGCAAAAACTTCTCAACCAAACGACAAGCGCCCTTAGGGGTAGGACCTTTGACATACTGATATCCAATTGAACGAATCCGAACCATCAGATGTTAGGTTGTCTGTCCAATTGTGACCATTTCAGCATTCTGCCAGAGAGTTGATTATTACTTTAAACTTTTGGTAATTACACAAAAAACAAGCGGAATGGCCCGTTTCGGCGAGTCCGATTCGGAGAGTTCCCTATTCGGAGACAGCCTTTTTCGGAGAGTTCCCTATTCGGGGATTTTTTGAAAATTATCTAGTGCTGTAGCCTAATTATCATTGCCGTTTTTACATCGTTTTAACGTTGAAATCGTGCAGAAAAAATATAAAAGTATCGGGTATAGTAATTTGTTTGTTTTATCTTTATCCTGCATTGCGGGAAAGCGGACTTGAGTGCTATGCATCGCTGTACACCTTCCGACATACACCTGACCCACGCTGCAGCCGACGGCAATGTCTGTTTCCGGTTGTCTACTCTACTTATGACTTAAATTTGGTACTACCCATTACTCGAAATCGATCACTAGGTAGAGGCAATTATCGTAAAGTTTCTTGCCCAGAGAAACAACAGCCAGTGCGGGTGGCTGGAGTCGAACATGCAGGCTCTCAACTGCTAGCCCAACGCGCTAACCACTCGGCCACGGCTGCCGAGTGGTTAGCGCGTTGGGCCTAGGGCCTGGGCCTAGCGCGTTGTCCCGTAGTAGCCTATTTATCATTGCCGTTTTTACATCGCTTCAACGTCGCTAAACGTTGAAATCGTGCAGAGAAAATAGAAATAAAATGATTGAACAGTTAAATGAAAATTCGTCATGTCAGTTCAGTTGAGTTGTTTTTATTTGTGAACATTATATCAAAAACAATACACGTCAACATAGCAAAGGTCGAGAAAAAGGTAGAATCGACAAAACGCGAACGTTAAAACGTGCTTGTGACCGAAGTAGCTAAGTGATTTGAGTTGAAAGAAATTTGGCACGGCCGCAACACCTTCAGAAAAATTTATGATATGATGGGAAAATAAATGTGTGGCCTACAGCTTGGATTGAAAGGAAATTATCGGGTACCGTAGCCTAGTTACCTCGACCAGTAAAAATTTGTTCTAAGAACCCAGTTAGCCTAACGGTTCATTTTTACATTGTAGTAGCCTAACAGATAACCAAATGTGTGGCCTATTGTTTTAACGTCGCTAAACGTTGAAATATCGTAGCCTAGTTGTCCCGACCAGCAGAAATTGCCGTTTCTACATCGTTTTAACGTCGCTAAACGTTGAAATCGTGTAGAAAAGTGACTTTAGCTGACTAGGATACGCATACTAGGATATTCCACAATATCGTTTCTTTTATAGTTGAAATTATCGAAGCTTTAGATGAGTGGGGTTTAGACCTAACCATTGAGATCTTAAAACTAAAAAGCGAATTAAATTTATGTTTGAACTATTAATGTTTGCTCAGATAAAATTGACCTGTATCCTGCGTCGCCTTCTGCATGCAAACTTAGAATATATTAGAATCCTCAACTATTACAAAATTCTAAATCCAACGACGCCTTCTGTTTATTTACAGTAGCCTAGAGAATTTTGTATTTTATTTCACAATATCGTTTCTTTTGTAGTGGAAATTCTCGAAGCTTTAGATGAGTGGGGTTTAGACCTAACCACTGAGATCTTAAATCATATTTATGACACCGGAAAGGCCCTAGTGATATTGATATGGTAGGCTACATTCCATATTCATAACTTTACCAAAGAAAACCGGAGCAACAGAATGCTCACTCCACAGAACAATTAGCCTTGTGAATCACCTAACAAACATCTTACTCCGAATCATGATGATGAGATTGAGACCAAAACTACAATCGGAAATTTC
The DNA here is from genome assembly GCF_918807975.1 of Aplidium turbinatum. Classification (NCBI taxonomy): domain Eukaryota; kingdom Metazoa; phylum Chordata; class Ascidiacea; order Aplousobranchia; family Polyclinidae; genus Aplidium; species Aplidium turbinatum. Next base: position 24,611,515 of record NC_137475.1, on the reverse strand, counting down.
AACAGCACAGTTTTTATTTGTTCTAGACAAAGGGACCACAAAAGGAATTTTTACATTGAAAATGATAACAGAGAGATGTATGTCCGATTCTTCTGTTTATTTAGAGAATTTTGTATTTTATTCCACAATATCGTTTCTTTTGCATTCTTACATTTTATCTAGTGTTTACCTTTGAGTGCCTTCCCAGACGACCTAAGTGGCAGTTTAGAGTAAACCTATAATTTTTAAATAATTAATTTTTAAAATTAATAATAATTTTTAAAAAAAATTTCAAAAAATCTCCGAATGGGGAACTCTACGAAAAAGGCTGTCTCCGAATAGGTAACTCTCCGAATCGGACTCGCCGAATAGTAGCAGACCCAGAAACAAGAGCAATTGCAGTGGTGAGAAGTTGCATTTTTCCTTTGTTCGAAGAAACGCAACCTTGATGACATCATGAACAGCGTAGCTTCTGATTGGTTGATGGTTCGTGGTGCAATGGGATATCAGTAGGCTATGTTAAATTGCCTACCGCCCTTAGGTTGCACATTACTTGTCGAATAGTTTTGTACGACTACACAAATGACTTGGTTTACATTTTACATCTTATTATCAATTATGATAGCCTATTTGGAGAGTTTGCTCAAACCCTTTATTTATTTTTCAGAAACCCCAATTATGATGTAATGTTTCTTCCCTTATACCCCAGTCCTCAATCACGGTGGCCTTTCATTACTAAAACCTATTATTATGACACAACAATGAGTTGGGATTAGATTCTTGAATCTTCAAGTGCCAACGACTTCCCAATCCGTCCATTGTCACTCATAATGATGTAATAAATCCCCCTTGGGCACCTAATGTTGCCCATTTGAAGTTCCCCTTGCTCCTTTATAAATTTCTAAAGTTGGTTGGTTTTGTGGCGTATTTTGGAATTTATTTACTGTAAGCGCCAAAGTTGAACACAACTAATTTTGAATTTAGGGGATTTTTTGGTTTTAGACTAATTTATCACTGTGTCAGTCGCCGTGATGCCACCGTTTGTGTTTTAGCACAAAATCTTGTGGTTGTACTTTTGATCTTGTGCTTTAGGTTTTACCTTATTTGCATAAAACTATTAAAAAAAGCTTTGAATTGGCATAATGCCAATGCCAACAACAGAGGGAGTACATGCTACAGCTACCAGTATCCAACATCACGCAAGAAGCAACTCGAGCTTTTTAGCTGTTGTTCTATCCTTAATTTTTTTAAGGTGTGCTAGCTGTCTCTTTGTAAATCATTTTCTTGTTTTACTTTCTATTTATTTTGCATTAGGCCTACTTCATTTTGCATTAGGCCTCACGAGCTGTGTGCACTGTGCAGCCTCATTTTGCCGCCCCCTTGCAGCCTGTCGCCCCTGGCGCAGAGCCAGAACCGCCAGGTGGCTGCTACGCCACTGGCTATAACGTCCGTATTTTGTCGCTTCTACCCTTTTCTATACCGTGATATACGGTACTGTTTTTTCGTTGTGATGGTCAGAACTAAAAACAAACTAAACTGAACGGCCACAAAAATATGTAGCCTAACGATTGAGTCACTTCAGGTTAGAATTAAGTTAAAAAAAAATACTTTTCTGTGGAATCGAACTCATATCCTTGCGAGTATGAGCCAGACAAAGATCTCACGCGCCACTCCCACTGATTCACTTGGCAAAAACAGTTGAATTTAAAAGTTATATATATATACTCACTTTTTTTCCAGCAACAGCGCGCATGCGCAGTAAAAGCGACGTAAAGATTAAAAAAAAGGCATGGAACGGCTGTATTTACGACGCCGTAAATGCAGCTACTTCCTACAATTATTCTTCTGACCCGAAATCTTTTCTTGTTTGTTTATTGTGCGATGTGTCACAACGGATGCAACCTAGTTCGTACCCTGAACAGTTCGGACCCTCAGTTCGTACCCTGAAAAGATCGAGAGAAAAAATTAAAAAAAGCGGAAGTCGCTGATCGCAGTTTCCGCTAACCCTAACCATAGACTAATCTATGCTCTAACCCTAACCCACGCTGATCGCAGTTTCCGCAAACATTTATCCGTAGTTTCCGCTAACCGCAGTTTGCGCTAACCTTTACCCTAACGCTAACCATAAAGTAATCTATGCTCTAACTGTAACCCTCGCTGATCGAAGTTTCTGCCAAACATTTTTCCGCAGTTTCCGCTAACCTTTACCCTAACCCTAACCCAGAGGGGATATGAAGGCTCACAGCGATTGCCTTATTCTGATGACACTACCAGGGCGGTAGTTTGCAGCGCGTGAAACATGCGGTTCTTTTCAAAATTGCAGAAAGTTTTGTAGTGCAACTGGTACAGTCAGCTACAGAAGACAATTAGTAAATGTTACATAGAACATACCGGTATTTAAAGAATATCATACTTGTTTGGAAAGACAGTTGAAAAGTTACCAAAAAGCTGTTTTTCTTAACAAAGCCTTTGCGGTAGGCTAAATGTAAAGCAAGTATACAGGTAGTTGAATTAACAAGTAACCATAAGCATGCAGTGAGTATCCAGGCCTGATGCTAACAGCGCAATGCAGGTTATCATAACAAGATTTATTAAACTACTATCGGTGCCAATTGTCATTTTACGATAAACAGAGATTATTTGCGATGAACAATAGCCCTTCTATTGTCACACGTAATAAAAGCCTTCGTATCCCCTTCTTTAGATATCCCTGACCCTAACTATAGAGCAATCTATGCTCTAACCCTAACCCTGCTGATCGCAGTTTCCGCAAACATTTTTTCGCAGTTTTTGCTAACTGCAGTTTCGGCTTACCCTAGCCCTAATTCTAACCATCGAGTAATCTATGCTCTCTAACTCTCGCTGATCGCAGTTTCTGCAAATATTTTTTCCGCAGTTTCCGCTAACCGCGTTTTCCGTTAACCCTAACCCTTGAGTTTGTTTGTGGAAACTCCGATCAGCGACTTTGGCTTTGTGCTATTAAACTGCGATCAGCGACTTCGGCTTTTTTTAATTTTTTCTCTCGATCTTTTCAGGGTACGAACTGAGGGTCCGAAGTGTTCAGGGTACGAACTAGGTTGCACCCTGTCACAACAGGTATCGTTTAGGGAAAATGTCTTTTTGTGGTACTTGTACCATTTGTACTGATTATTTTGATACTGAAAATGACATTAGTGTAACACCTTGTGGGCATCTGTTTCATGGGGTATGCTTAAATCAATGGATTAAAACTTGTGGAGCTCAAAGATCCTGTCCACAGTGCAGGACACGCATCACTACAAAGCAGATTGTCAGCAAAATATTTGTGAATATTCCTGAAGAAGGTGACACACAAATTGATTCATTTCAATTAAAAAACACAGTCAATGAATTGGATTCCAAACTAAAGAATTTGACAAAAGAAAGTGTAGAGTTGAAATCATCCCTTGCAACCATGGAGGAGTTGAATAATGTGTCAGCCATAAAGATAAAAGACCTAAAGAATGATGTTAAGCGTGAACGAACTGTAGTCCATTTGCTGAAAACTGACATGGAAACACTGAAAAGAGAAGTTGAGAATGTACGGGAATGCAAGGAGGAGACTAGGAGACTTAGGATCCGATTAAAAGTTTTGGAAAGAGTTGAAATTTGTCTGAATGGGAACAAGTCAGAAGTGGACAACATGATGAAGCAGTACACCTCAGGGTCAAATACAGGTGAAATGCTACAATTAGCAACTTTTTGTGTTGCCTTGAAACAAGAATATGAAAGCATTAAAGAATCTAGAAGCAATATGAATAACAATGTCATGAAACTAAAAAGAGAATTGCATCACAAAAATGAATTGCTACTTGCTAAGGTGTCGGCTTTAGAAAGTCTTGAAGCATGCAATACTAGTCTTCTTAAAAATGAAGAAATGCTGAACAAAGAAAACCAAAGTATGAAAAAGAAACTATCCGCCCTCCAGCAGGCCATCACTTCTCCATCTGATGCCAGGTCATCAGCAATAAACCGCCTGATTACAGAAAGTCCTGCCCCAGAATTTCTCACCCCAATCTGTGACATAACAAATACTAAACCTTCACGAAATCCTCTTAATCTTGATCCCATTCCTATGAAAAAGCCAAAGCTAAGTATATCACTTGATAGTGAGGATGTTGATCTAAATGAAGAGGATGAGGATTGTGAAAACTTTTCACCACCTGTTGCTGTAGATAGTCCCCACACAAATAAAATGAAGCAGCATTGCATGGAAATGGGAATACCCTTTGTAAAGACAACATCCCTTGAGAGAAGTGGGAAATCAAAACTGAAGTCCAACCTTTCAAATTCTCATTATATTCGCAGTAAATTGGTGTCTAATAAGAAGGCATCAGCTGCCTTTCTTGCCTATGACGGACTAGGAGGTCGACGAAAATTGGCACCTTCTCGGGTAAATGCAGGAACTTTAAGAAATTCTTCTAAATTTTCAAGTACAAATTCATCCAAGTTCAAGGTTCCCACCACCACTACTGCAGATTCAAACAGTCAGTTTGATAGATTTAAGCGTTTAAAAGTACAAAAATAATTATAATACCATATTTATTCAAATAAAAGTCGCATACATATATTCTGTAAGTTGCACCTCTAACTCAGGCCTGATAAACTGATACCATTGTAAGTAAACACTTTATTGGTAGACTGCAAAGTTCTGCTTCTTATACTTGAATAAATATGGTACGGTACGGTACTTCTTTAACATTCGATGCTAGTTGGCACTTACACAGCCTTGAGTGATTTATCTCGCAAGAGTTTATGGTATTTACATTCACAATGCTATTGTAAAAACTGACAAGTGACAAAGGATCGCTTATGTTGAGCTTTGTAACATTGTTCCACTTGATCATGTTCAAAGTATATATTGTGTAGTTATGTCAAACTTGGATTGAAGTGCAGTACATCGTCTACTAATGCCTAATGGTGCATCATAAACTCTATAATTTGTAATAGTTTTGCATGAGTTTTGATTTAAATCTATGTTGAGTTTCACTTTACAGTAAAGCAACCTTAACAGCTTGTTCTTTATTCATGGGATCAGTAATTCAGTATACAATGTATGTATACTATACAATGACATACATTTCTATTTTAATATGAAACATCTGATGATCTCACTCTCGCAAAGAATAAATTGTAGAGGTTGCTTAATGCTTAGATAACTTTGATTTCATATTGCTTGGATTTGCGCTTGGTGAAAAATGTTGTTTGTAGTGGGTGTTAATGGAATTTATTACATTGAGTTTAACTTAAGTAATAAGTGCTAAATTTTCAATTTTACTACGGCTTAAGCCGGTGTGCTCCAATTCGGAGAATCCGATTCAGAGAAACCCCTGTTAGATCATTTCATTATAATTTTAAGAGAATTCATGTTTTTTTCCATAAGGTTTTTCAATATTTATAATTTTTTGGTATGTTGATCAGGATGAAAACTAATGAACAACATGTCTTCAATTAGTTAAACGGTTTTCGCGGTACAGTTGTTTGAAACATTCACCACTAGGTGGCGATTTTTATGTCTGAGCGAAGTCGTCATATAGGTCTTTTTGTTAATATATGATATTGTGGTCACATTATTAGTAGACCTGTAAACAGTCTTCGAAATTAGCCTCGGCAATTGCCGAGGTGATTGCCGAGGCAGATGCATGAATGGCACATTAGCCTCGGCAATAAAAATGCCGAAGCCACACGAGCGCTTGTAAGGACCACAAGATTACAAAAATAACCCTAATTTTCTCAGACTACACCAGACTAGGAGGTTGATTCAATCTTACTATTGCTTAATGTTTTTATTTGGGTTACTTTCTACTTCGCCGGCGCTTATAGAAATATCACCCCATTTGCATTGATTCAACGCCAGTAGACGTCAAATTATTGTAAGCATTTACTTCTTATCGCGCTTCGCCTTCCGTTATCTCGTCCAGCTGTATCAGAAACAATCGCGCCGCTTTCACAACGAACCACACAACATCAACAGACGTCGAATACATGTAAGTAATTGGTTAACGCGTTAACCTTTAGAGTGAGCTTTGTTAATTGCGGTTTGTGATAGATGTCTGGTTGCGTAACAACAACAGGTGCAATTTTATGCGCTGACAATGCTCATGTGAACTATAAAAAAAGTTTGCAACCTTATAAATACTGGCCCAGTTAAAAAAGTAGTACAAAATTGGATAAATGGTACTTCGGCAGTAAACAAAAGTAATGCTTCCGATCACATGACATCGCGCGTTCATGAACGGGCAAATGACGGTCGGGAAAATTGAATCGATTTGTGCTGACTCGAACGTTGAATCAACCCAAAATTAACAAACTCCCCCCCCCGTGACTTATTTAACATGAATTATCGTAACAGCGCGTTGCTCGCTTTATCGCTACTTTTGGTATTATTACATCACAACAAATCAAACAATGCGGTCTTGATAGACTACTCTATTAGATTTTTCGCTTCTCGTTTTACATGTTGTGGTAGCCTACAATTTTTTCGTAATAAACGTTCACAGCAATTGCCGAGGCAATTTCAACTTTTGCCGTTTCGCCTCAGCAACGTTTTTGCCGAAGTAAAAATATGCTAATTTCGAAGACTGTAGTAAATATACATATCCCTCCATTATGGGGATCAAGGAATTGAAATTAAATCTGAGATCTAAAATGCATTTTTAGAATGAGTATAAAATGCATTTAAAAAAAATGCGTTCAACACAAATGGCTCAAGATAGCATTTCAAAATCAATTTCCATACTTACTAATTTCCATGACCAACTTCTGGAGTTTGTGACAGTTTTTTTTATCGCGGTCTATGATTCTCATTCTACTATAAAATATTTGATTTACAATTTGGTGTTGACCATAGAAATATCTGCAAGTCTTGTAAATCTTGTAAATTTCATGCAAATTAAACAGAAGGTCATTTAAGGTTGCTCTTTAGCATTGTTTTAAGATAAAAATACCTTTATTATGATCAAATTGACATTGCATAAATGATGCATCTGATTCCTTATCCACTTTTCGATCATCATTGCGCAAGAAACTATCATCACACGCTGTGCTATTGAAGCATCTGGCAGGCTCCAGCTGGAGAGTGAGGGATAACTTTATGTTAATAGCAGCTCTAGTCTTTGTTTACTTTTCAGCAGAGTACTGTGCACCTGTTTAGTGACTGCCAGCTGCGATTTTTTCTTTCTTGTCGAACGACCAAAAATTCTGCGTTTGTTTGTCGAATAGTAATATGACGTCACAAGAGTCAGTGAAGCGTTTGGTCGCAAATTACCGCACAAGTTGTGTGTATGTACGTCAGAGTCACTTACTTATGTTTTTAATCGCACACTGGTTGAGTGATTGCAAAGGAGTATCAAGCGCTAAGTTGTGTACCTACCGGACATGTATATTATTTGTTTTGCTCCAGGAAGAGAACTGTTGTGAACGAGAAACTGAACATCGCAAAAGAAAAAATTCGTTAGGCTATACCACTAGCTTAACCTACTGCGAGTTTTTTGCCTTTGGCATCTCTTAAGGCTCGCAGTCTCACTTAGTATGCAAATGGTTATGCACGTACCTGCAGTCCAGCATGCAAACGCAGTTACTCAGTTAGGAGCGAAATATGCAGGTTACCAAGTGTTTGATGCCAAGCGTTAGAACTTCAATCAAAGCATTTTTTCGCAGTGTTCAAAATGTTCTTCTGGAAGAGAACTCCTTTCCATAAAAGTAGCGGCTTTTTTCATCTGTATTTCTGAACATCTGGTTGGAAATTAGGCTGTTTTCTCGATGTGAAAAACTTTCGAAACAAGTATCCAACAGAGTCATTTTAACGGTGCAATATTGTTAATTGGCTCATACGGCGAAATACCAACTGGTATAGACATTGACATTTGGGAATTTCTTGCGTGAAGCGTCGCTTTTAGACCTTGCCTTGTAGTAGTAGATAGCACAAGAAAATTTGCGTAAGTTGGCACTCTTATAATTGCAACACCTGATGCTCCCCCCTGATTGTTCTTCGACATGACTTGACATCCTCTCTCAGTTTTATTTCCTTTTTTTTTCTCGTAAGACACGGCGTTTGTCAAATAGTGACGATGCATGTTGAACGGCATTGCCCACAAAAAGGCAAAAATTGCAGCCCTGCTCACTGCTACAAGTTACAGTGACAGAATGCCTATGTTCAACACTATTGGATAATATTCCTATCCTTACTGGCATCCAACTTGCTGAGCTGTGTCACAAAAAAGCCACTCTAATGGGGTGAAAGCTGACTTGGGAAGGGCCGCAAGCGTTTCTCTCCAGAACAGCTTACTGTTCATAATCATGAGAGAAATCAAGGGCTGTAGTCAAAGGGTGCCATTCCACAATTAACGGCATGCCTTTAAGTGTCTTGACAAAGAAACAGCCACGTGCTCTTGAGCGGTGTCCTATTGAACCTGGGCTCACACCACTCAGCTTTGCAGTCGACTGGAAATGTACCTGTGTATTATTGTGAGATCTTGAGAAAAAATGAACCATCGATTGATGAGCATTGAATCCAAACCATTTTCTTCACTCCAAGGTCTCCCACTGTTCCAAACGAACTCCCCATTGACTGAAAGCAAAGCACTTATTTGTGCCTGCCACTCCCCATTTTCTTGACGAAGCTGACAAACAAAACATATCTGCGGCTAATTGAGCAGACCATACTTGGAAATTTAAATGGAATTCAAGCACCACCAGATTCTGTTTGTTCATTCTCGATGTCGAAACTTGTATCATTAAGCTGTCTTAACAGTAACAGGCATGGGTGCACCTCAATGATGTTTGTACAGGTGTCAGGCTTTTTCGCTCAACCATGCACCAGTGGAAAATGGCATCTTGTTTTTTGGTGAACATGATGCTGAGAAATAGACCGCATCATCAACGATTGTGCCATCTTTAATCACCTAATAAAGTAGAAGATCTGTGTATTATGTTAAAACCAAAAACTAGCTGCTCTAGTAGCCTTCCAACGTAGTGTGGAAACATCTTGAACTTGGGATGGTAAAAGGATAGTAGACGCTCAGGCCAGAAGTTCAAACAAAGAATTTCTGTAGTTGTGTCAAGGTGTTTGTCTATACATTGGTTATTGACAATGCAAACCAAAAGTCCAAAAAATAATTCATTTTAATATCTAGTCTACTATCCTAAAAAGCACACAACTGACTATAAAAATGTTTATAGAGTTTTCATTACTGTTGAAATGAGTTTGATACCTGTACCATAAATCTGTGAACTAATAATCCTGAAACATAAAACCAACGGTAGGCACAAACAGAACTTAAGAAAAAGTTACGATTTTGACAAATATAAATCAATTAAAATTAGTAATAATATCATTTCGATCACTGCTTCAGGAGGGTTGCACTGTTGAGGTAGTAGCAAATGGGTCTGCTACTATTCGGTGAGTCCGATTCGGTGAGTTCCTAACCTCTAACCCCAACCCCTAACCCTAAAACAGCAATGATAATTAGGCTACGGTACCCGATAATTTAAACAAAAAATTGAAAAAATCCCCCGTTAAGGTATCGGACTCACCGAATCGGACTCACCGAAACGGGCCATTCCGGTTGAGGTAGCAGCAAATATTGTTGAAATTGTGCAGATAATTTCTGTAAATGGAACCCAACTTTCGCCTTTGTTGCTATTCAGCTTTTTGAGATCTTATGTTGGTCAAGATGAATCGTTGAACATAATGTAATAACTTAGACTGCATGTTTTTGACAATCTCAGTAACGTTTTCTACATAATTTGTACACAACAATGTAATGAATTCATTTATCATGCAGGAATTAAATTCTAAAAATATACATTACAATATTGTTATACTTAAAAGCTATTCAGAATTCCAGATGACAACATCCAAGTTGTAAATTTTCTGAAAAGTCGGTTTTAATTTAAAGACTTGCAAATTTTCCTATGGTCAATACCAAATTGTAAATCATATATTTAATAGGGAAATGGGAATTATAGACCATGATTAATAAAAAGTTTTGTCTCGAACATTCCAAAAATGGCTTTGGAAGTTCATCTTGTGCAAAGTGTGAAAACTGATTTTAAAATGCTATTTTGATGGGTAGATTAAAACGCATTTTGGACCTCAAATTTGATTTCCTTTACCCCAGGGTTGTCGGTATTTTACCCAACCCAAAAAAAAACGGGTGGGTTTTTAAAAAAAAACCCACTTAAAAAACCCATAAAAAAACCCAGAGCATCATATTTGTCCAGTTTTCATTAGAAAATTAAAAAAATGAACAAAAACACTACAAGGCACTTAAAACAAACTTTAAATTAGGACTTAAGGATGTGATTGTGAAGTAAATTTCCAAGAATAAACTGAAAACGCAGTGGATATTGTACAGCACACAAAATCAAGTAATGCCACTTTGTGTGTAATATACTACATTAAAACTCATTTATGCAAGAAGGCCTTATAGTTAAACTGGTGAAAGTACTACTCTACTGTAGTCTGTATATATGATGTGAAATGCAATTTAGGAGGCTATTTACCAATTGCAGATTCTGGATTCAAACGCATGGCTGTTTCAGAGCATTTGCCTAAGGGAACGTTCAAATATTACGTAACGCCTTCGAGGGGGAGGGGGGGGGGGTTTATGCAAAGCGTTACGTTAGCGTCACATCGGGGGGGAGGGGGTTCAAGCAAAACGTTACGTAACGCTTTCGAGTACGGAATGGTAGTTTTTTGTGCTGAATTCGTAGTGAAAAAGCGTTACATGGGGGAGGGGGGGGATTGAAAAAAGCGTTACGTTGGCGTTACATGGGGGAGGGGGGGGTCAAAAATTCGGAAAAAAAGCGTTACGTAATATTTGAACGTTCCCTAAATGGCCATTGGCCACGCAATCGCTCAATTGCTCATCCATTAGGCTACGGTACTATATATATATAATATAAATGATAAAAAATGTTTAAACATGATGGCATAAATGCTCCTTGCCTTCAAATCTAAAGCAAATGATGCAATAATGTGATTTCTACCACGGTAGCATCAACTTGGTATAAAAATCAGTGGATGATGCAACATCCAACTTGATCTTGAAATTAATGGATGATGCAACATTCAAGCAACAACAGCCCTAGTGCATTATTTTATTGAGTTATGCAAGCATGTACTGTGAGTGAAAGGCACTTTATTCGTAAAAAGTAGTTTTGAGGTGAAATAAGCATGAATCTACCTTTTTTTGCATCTTTTTTAAAAAAAAACAATAAACCCCCCCAAAAAAAACGGGTTTTTCTCGGTACCCGGTCAGTTGGTCGACAGGACAATTGGTCGACAGACAATTGGTCGACAAGACAGTTGGTCGACAGGACGTTAGGTCGACAGAACGATTCATTTTAGGGTTAGGGTTAGTTAACTAGGGTTAGTTAACCTAACTCTAACTCTAACCCTAACCCTAAAATGAATCGTTCTGTCGACCTAACGTCCTGTCGACCAACTGTCTTGTCGACCAATTGTCCTGTCGACCAAATGTCTGTCGACCAATCGACCGTGCACCTTTTTCTCAACCCTGCTTTACCCCCACAATAGGGGAGCAAGTCTTTTAGGCGCAGACAGTTAGGCGCTGGTCAAATAGGCGCGCACACTGTGGCGTCAGGATATTTAGGTGCGGAACACTGTGGCGCCTGTTCATTTAGGTGCTATTCCTAGTAAAGTCTGCAGATTGTATCAGCTTGGCAGGTAGGGCAATGCTTTTCACACAAAATGTTATATTGAACAGAAAAATATGTCCTGGCTTCCGTGAGTGAAACACCGGCAATGCTTTTCACACAAAATGTTATATTGAATAGAAAAATATGTTGTTTTGTTAATTGCGACTTGCGAGTGCATTTATTTGTTGTTAGTCATGGCTTTAGTGAGTGAAACTGCTTTATCCGGCAATGCTGTTCACACAAAATGTTATATTCAGCAAAGAAAAATATGCCATGGCTTCCATGAGTGAAGCTGCTTAAACCGGTACGGTAATGCTTTTCACACAAAATGTTATATTGAACAGAAAAACATAGGCGCCGGGTGGGCGGAGGGGCGGCGCCCCCCCGTGAATTTAGCTCAGGGTGGCTGCCCCCCCGCAAATTATTTAAAAAAAAATCCTAAATCAAATGTTTCTAAGTTCATATTTGCGTTAGTTTGACCTTCATTGCGGATCGATCTCAATTAAAAGATCTACTTGTTGCAACAAGAGCGCTGCTCCTAAGATAACAAAAGAAACAGAAGTACGGTACCGTAGCTGATAAACGCCAGCATGGTGCTGTTGAACCATAGTAACAATGATTGAAAAACGTTTTTCTTGACCAGCATATAATTCGAAGTAGCCTACAGGCCTCGAAATTCGTTTTTGTTGACGGCGGACAAACGTGTCTGGTCTGAGCAGCTATCTCGGCGGACAAATCAAGTCTCACGGCGGACTCACCAGTTTTAGCTGTCGATCATCATGCTTAATCACTTTATCTTGATAATAATTCTTTGCCATTTCAGAACTATAACTACGGTTTTAAAAGGCTTTTTAAAAAATCAGTAAAGTCACTCTGAAAGGCTTTCATCAGACCAACGACTTGCGCTAGAAGAGTCAAAGCGCCGTGTAGCTGGTCAATACGTCACACAACTGAACTTCCACCGAACGAGGTCGTGTGGCTTGTTGCGTCACAATGCTCAGGGCACGAGTCGGATAACTTCTACACTAACGCTACTATTTTCTGCTGTGCAAAGTTTCACTAGGCCTTTTTCTTTAAGTTTATTTTTGCGTGTCATGTGAGCGAAAGTGAATTTTCCTTGGGTCTTTTCTTTCTTATTGTAATACCAAAACTTAACAAATTTTGTTGCATCTTGCTGTAATAGCCTACTCTTATAATCTAATTTAGTAACCAACCTTGCCGTGTCAATATTACTCGGAGATCAAAGCCAGACATTGTGACGTAAAACTTGAACTAAATTGCGCGTGATTAGTGTAGAAGTACCTGTACTCCTATCGATTCTTAGCGAAGAATTCACCTTTGTTACGCTGTTTCAATGTCATCAATCGTTGAAGCAACGTAAAAATCGAAAGTTTTCCTCCTTGAATGGAAGCTAAGGGAGATCATACAGTATTCACATTTTCTAGATGCGCGCTAGAATGCGCTCGAAAATATATTATCGCAACAATTGTTCGTGCTATGCAATGACGATTTGTATCGCTAGTTCCTGTGTTATTTCTTGGCGGACAAATATGACCGATCTAGATGGTACTTCCCGCGGACATCACATGCTGTGACGGCGGACATTTGAATTTCGAGGCCTGAGCCTACATTATAAAGCTTGGCGATATACAATGGCAGATAGACGCAAACAAACATCAGCATTTTGAGTGTAAGCAATCGGTCGGCTAGACAGTTTGCCCCCCCGGCAATTTTCAAAACCCGGCGCCTATGCAGAAAAATATATATATCATATTGTTTTTTTAATGCGCGTGTTCATCATTTGTTTGTTGTTAGTCCAGGTTTACGTCGGTGAAAGCTTTATCAATAAATTATTCAAGTTTCCGAACATGACTTGAGTTCACTTTTAGTTATAATTACACTAAACAATAAACATCAGTAAAAAATATACGGTAGCCTATATTCAAGCGGGTGGTAGGCTTGAGTGAAGAGTAACTTAGTTTTCTGCCAAAACCTCGACTAGGTTTTGCCAAAGCTAAGCTGATACAATCTGCAGACTTTACTAAGAGTAGCACCTAAATGATTGAGCGCCACAGTGCTCTGCACCTAAATATCCAGACGCCACAGTGTGCGCGCCTATTTGACCGGCGCCTAACTGTCTGCGCCTAAAAGACGTGGACCCCAATAGAGGGATGGATATACTTATACCTAATAATGTGACCACAATATCATATATTAAAAAAGGCTTGTTTGAACACTTTGATCAGACATAAAATCGCAACCTAATGGTGAATATTTCAAACAACTGTATCGTGAAAACCGTTTAACCAATTTCAAAAACTTTTTTGTTGTTCATTAGTTTTCATACTGATTAACATATAAAAAGATAATAAATATTGGAGAACCCTGTGTTTTCACTCTTAAAATTATAATGAAATGACCCAGTTTGGAGAATGCCTTTCTAAAATTTTACAGCGGCATCTGTTTATTTAAAAAAATTAGCTTAATCAAGTAAAGTGTCAGCGAAAAAGTCTCAACTAAAGTCTCACCGAGAAAAAACAGTTCTCAAACGGTAACAATAGAGGTTAGTCAAATAAACTCTCAACCAAAAAAATTGGTCAAACAGTAAGTACAGTGTCAGCAATAAAGTCTCAACTATAGTTTCAGCAAGAAAAAACTAAACACTTATGAAATCTTAAATGGTCTTCGAAACTATCGTGCTGGTAGGCCATGTTTGGCCGGCTACCACAAGCCAATATTTGTACATCCCGTTGATATTCAAAATGTTTTTCTCTTCAATTGCATTCACAATATTTTTTCACCAACAAGGCAAAATATGAGCGTTGCTGTCGACCTATAAAAACTCAAGAACTACCTCTAGTCTACATCTACATGGAAAGCAGTGCATTTAAATATAACTACAATTTTGTTTCAGATCCTTGTTTGCGTTGTTCTTTGAGTGAATGCAAAAACACAATATCAATTAACAGATTTTTATAAACAAACTTGTTTTAATGGATTTTTTGTTTTGGCTGTCGGTGTCGGGTGCGAGAACTTGGTGGCCGGGAAGCAGCTCTGGTAGGCAATGCTTGGGTTTTGGAAAAATAAACTGGCTTAAAGGCCTTCTAGAGTGGCCTGTTTACTGTTTAGCCCTACATCGAATTCGATTCGATACATTTTGCCGTAGGAAATGAGCAAACACAAAATAAAGTCAATGCTTTGTTTGCGACAACAGGTTATTATGGGTCTGCTACTATTCGGCTAGTCCGATTCGGCTAGTCCAATTCGGCTAGTCCGATTCAGCTAGTTCCCTATTCGGCTACAGTCTTTTTCTGCTATGATAAAGTAACATCAACTGAGAGTCTAACGAAGAAAGTTACCAAAGGAATTCCAGGCTGGTTTTTTTTTTCGGTCATTTATTGGTCATTGACCGATTTTTTAGCAAAATGTTCGAAAAAAATATAGTCAATTTGGTCAAAATGTCGGAAAAAATATATAGTCAATTAACTATATATGACCAAAAATGACTAAAAATGACCGAAATAAATAAAAAATGACCGAATTTTTTCAAGTAATTTTGGACAAATGACCGAAAAGTCTCAGCGAAAAAAAAACCCAGATTCCAGGTCGTGTAACACCGAAACCCAGGTTTATTCTAAACTGCCACTTAGGTTTTAACTTCATCTTTATGTCAAACGCTATTTGGCAACTATCTTTTTTCGTTGACACGTTTTCGCTGAGACTTTTATCTCATTAACCTCTATTGTTAATCATGAAAAATGTTGTTTTGATGTAAAACACTTATTTCGAACAAACCCAGACAACAAAATTCGTCATTTTTACATTTATTCAACGTCTGCAGAGTGCAGACGTTGCACAATACGTAAGATTTTGCACAGACGTCAGACGTTGCACAGACGTCTGCAGACGTTGAATCAATGTAAAAATGACGCATTTTGCCGTCTGGAAAGGCACTCAAAGGTAAACACTGGATAAAATGCAAGAATGCAAAAGAAACGATAATGTGGAATAAAATACAAAATTCTCTAAATAAACAGAAGAATCGGACATACATCTCTCTGTTATCATTTTTAATGTAAAAATTCCTTTTGTGGTCACTAGGGATGTTTCCGGTGTCATAAATATGATTTAAGATCTCAGTGGTTAGGTCTAAACCCCACTCATCTAAAGCTTCGATAATTTCAACTATAAAAGAAACGATATTGTGGAATAAAATACAAAATTCTCTAAATAAACAGAAGGTGTCGTTGGATTAAGAATTTTGTAATAGTTGAGGATTCTAATATATTCTAAGTTTGCATGCAGACGATGACGTAGGATACATGTCGATTTTATGTGAGCAAACATTTCAATTTAATAGTTCAAACATTTTGTGCTAAATTTCATTTCAATTTATTTTTCTTTGTCGGAAGGCAAAAGAAACGATATTGTGGAATAAAATACAATTCAAAACTGTAGCCGAATAGGGAACTAGCCGAATCGGACTGTAGCCGAATAGGGAACTAGCCAAATCGGACTAGCTGAAACGGGCCATTCCGGGTTATTATAGTCTGTCTTTCAATTTAAACATACGGTACTTTTTTGCAGTTGTTAACTGTATAATGTATATATTTATTTTTCTTTGTCGGAATGCAGAAGAAGCAATATTGTGGAAATAAAATACAGTGACATAACCATTGAAAGGATAAGGTAGCAAAGCCGTAATGGTTTAACACATGCATGCAAAGATCCACGGTCAAAATATCAGTAGCAAATCTGGCAATTGCTTCCTTAAAATAAGTAAGCTAGTGGCTGGTGGACACCTTTACAGAATCAAAAAGTAAATGTGTACATACTACCTACTCTTTGCATATGAAGCAAAAATTTGTTTTGATGTTCAATCCACTCAATCCATTGAGCTACTTGGCCTAATACTCACAGCCTACTTGTTGCAGTCACTCTTGCCAGCTATGCTAATAACAAAAATGCAACAACTTGAAAGCTACCTTATATAGTTTAAGCTTCCAAAAACAATAATACTAATTTTGATTAAGCATAGCACTGGCTGCGTATTAGTATTGAATTATTTACTTGGGCACCAGAATTACTTGGAAATGATTGTTAGTTTGTCTTGTAAAATTTTTCTTGTTGACCAGTGTTATAGGTAAGTTAATTGCCTAATCTATTGCATGGGTATGGAAAGGTAAACACAAAAACCGCCTACCTAAGTAATCCCTACAAATTCTCCTAATTGGTTTTCTGTGAAAAACGCTGTCTCCGAAATTGGATTTTTTCGAATCGGCTTCTCCGCATTGGATTTGCCGAAACGGGTCATGCCGGGCTTAAACATGTTGCTTGTATTGCCGAGTACCAAGAACTTTATTCTGATATCATACTTAAAAGGTCATTGATAAAGAGCATGTAACTTTACCTTGGAAAGACGCTTAATGTCATGCATGAGTGTGGACGTGAAGTTTGGCTTTCTTATTGCTTTGTTCATTTAAACCAGTAGTTCCCAACCAGGATGTCGTTTACAATACTTGGGGTGCCGCAAGCTATTTCTCATATTCAGTGTTATCTGTCGTCAAATGGTCAGCTGGGATCATTGTTACTTACAATATTTTCATGTGCGATTGTTTTGTCACATCATAGTGCTTTTCAACCTATTGAGCCTCGAAACACTTTATGCATTGAATTTGAAAAAAATTTGCAGAACTCCAAATGAATTGTTATAATGATGCAATGAACAACACAGCCACAATTTTTTCACATGTTCTCAGTATGATATCTGAGCCTGTTTCGATGAGCACAAAGTTATTATTCGGTCAGGAATTGCAGAAAGACACACACAAAACTTTTGTGATTTTGGTTTTCGATTTGGATTTTTACCTAATACATTTAATTGCAGAACACCCGATGATTTTTCACAGATCACTAATGTTCCCCAGAACACCGGTTGAAAATCACTAATTTAAGGGCACTTCTTTTTTGTCACAATATATGAAATTTCCTGGTTATAAATTTTGAATGTGGCATTCTTCTGTTCTGGCTTTGTGATGTCAATGTCTGTACAAGTTGTGCTGATTGTCATCGAGTGTATTTCAGTACATAGGTGAATGTTGTGCATGGAAAGGATTTTACCCATTTGCCTGCTGTGGGAAGAGGGTATATCAAGTTTCACGCTGACTTCAAAATAAATAAACTTTACTTTGTTTTTGTCAAAATGCATTCGATCTCCAAGTAAAATTGAACTTTTACTATTATTATAGTAGCGCATGTTGATTTCTAAAGGTGTTATTATTAATTGTATTTTCCAAGGGCACACACAACATTCACAACAAGTAAACTTGCCTACTTTTCGCCATGCTGCATCAAAGCTGGTAGTCAAGCAGAGAAGCTTTGAGTACCATTTTTGAAAGTTTTGATTTAAACTTTGTTTCAACAACTTACTGCATACAAAGCGTAAGATCATTGGTCTGCTATAGGGTACCACAAAATATTTTTGTCTTCTATAAGGTGCTGTAAGAGTAAAAAGGTCTAGAACCACTGATTTAGACCAATCTTTAGCTGCCAATTATAAGATCTGGATGGTAAGAAAAGTAACATATTTTAAAACTGCAATCATGTTTATGTGAAGTTTTGATGAAACGTTGCTTTCTTCAGACATTATTCATCAATACTGTACTTTGACATAAAATTTATGTTGTTATACGAATGAGAAGTGGTGTTCAGGTTCATAATAGGAAGCCATGTTGTGCGTATTAAAATAGCCCAAAAGTAGTTTTATTTTGAATGCAATGCTTTTGTCTTCCCCATGGAGGTCAAAGTCCAAATTTGAATGTACGATTGTACGTGTGACAGATGTTCAATGTATCTTAATAATTGCTGTGTTCAATGCACAGTTGCACACATTACATCACACTGTATGCTTTTAAGTCAAATTTCTAGGTCTTTTAAAACTTTTGCAGTATCAATTTGCCACTGTATTATACTTAGAGTGTAACTGACACATAATGACTCTTGAAATTGAATCTGCTGATGTCATACGGTTGATTGAGCAGTACTTGAAAGAGAACAACCTGCACAGGACGCTAGCCACTATGCAGGTGTAGTATGACCTTTCTTCTACCCATTTTTAATGTTTTTTGATGAAGTGTTTGCTTGCTACAATGGGATACTTTATGCATGACAAATCATAAGAAATTGAACTATTTTATGAATGTTCGTTGTTTATTTGTTTAATGTTTGAATGACTATTCTTTTAGGAAGAATCTACAATTTCATTGAACACAGTGGACAGTGTGGATGGTTTCATATCGGATATAAACAATGGGCATTGGGATACTGTGTTGCAGGTGACAGTTCTTACAATGCTAATATTGTAATTATCTTTATTGACCGAAAGCTCATTTTTCTTGTTTCAAATAGACTGCACTTTGCTGAGACCTTCTCAGTGTTGCTTTGTTAGTAATGGGTATTACACATAAGGGCAATTCCAAATGTGACTAACGGGACATTTTGACTGCTTTTGGATGTAATTAAGAAATATGAGATGATGTAAAAACATGAAACCTATGAGATTAGTTATCAGTGACTTGGACCTAAACTTTGCACTATTTGAGAAAGTCATGAACTTTTTACTTTTTTCAAAAATCTAAAAATTTGCTGTGAGTAACGGGACAAGGGACAAATCTTAAAAATTGGTGCTGTGAATGCAAATTCAAAAGTCTGCTCATTGTCTTGACAGCATGAATTCTATTGAAATGCCAGTATTGCGTAGTGTAAATATCAAGGAAATGTCAGCATGGTTTAGTTTGGAAATATCTTAAAGTGTATGTTAGTAGTTACATCATAAATGAAGTGTGTCATTGTGACTAACGGGACATAGCCTTTGTGACTAACGGGACATCCATGTTATTTTCATTATTTTTTTGTTGTTTTCTTGTATTAATCAGTGGACTGAGTAACAATTTTGTAAAACTAAAAGGAGTCTTGCACCCCAGGTGAATCACAGAAACATTTCAATGGGTGCCAGTACTTTGAGGCACCACTGCTAAGCTACTTCAATGAAATAATGTACAATATAAATGATTTCTCTTTTTTTCTCTTAAATACTTTTTCCCCATTAATTGCAACATTGCAGTCTTTCACTTCTGGTGATTGTCTTGAGATGTCATCACGCTGATAGAAATTACTTATATTCATTTTGTCTATTTCTGTTAGTTTTCTCTTCTTTGGGTTGGTTATTTTGACTGCAAAGGTTTTTTGGTCACTTCTTCCCAGGCAAGTTTTCAAACAACTGCACGCCTTTTGCTTGGGCTATATGGTAGATTTCTTTTCGCACGTGTTACAGCTTTACCGTAGCTTGATCTGCTCTTGAAAGCAGAGTCTGAGGGAGACACTGTAACAGTTTGGGAGGAAGAAGGAGCAGCTGAGTCAGAAATCTTCTTCTGTGCTTCTCGGTATAGCGATTTTCTATGTCGCTCATACATTCTTTTTGCTTCAACAACCTTATTTTTTTCAATGCTTGACATTTTTTGTATAACTTCATGTTGTTTTGCCCTAAACTCTTTCGTGTTTTCTTTCTGTTGCTTCAAGTAATTTTCATAGGTTCCCTTTTCTTTCATTTTTTGAATCTGTTTCCTTTTTCTTTCAGCAGCAGATTTGGCCATCTTTATTACTGCTCCTGTCTCTTCCATGTTTTTAGATGCCTCTGAAGCTTTTGATAAAATTAATCATCACACTTTGTTTAAAAAAATGATTGAAAGAAGAGTGCCTATGCAATTTGTCCGTTTGTTACTGTATTGGTACAGTCATCAAACTATGCATGTAAAATGGGGTGGCCACCTCTCTCAGTCTTTTCATGTTTCAAATGGGGTGAGGCAGGGTGCGGTTTTGAGTCCATACCTCTTTGCCCTTTATGTTGATGATCTATCCAAAAAGCTTAACATGTCTAAAGTAGGTTGCTATGTAGGGAATGCATTGGTAAATCACATTATGTTTGCTGATGACATTTGCTGCTTTTGTCCCAGCCTTGTTGGTTTACGTAAATTGATTGAAATCTGCCAAGACTTTGCTCAGCCACATGACATTACATTTAAGTTAACTGTAGAAAATCCTTTGTGGTGTTATTTAAGCCCAAACATTTCGATCTGTCTGCTTCCCCAAAGATTATTGTTGACCAAGAACCGATCGAGTTTGTTGAAAATATTAAGTATTTAGGTTTGTATATCACGTCCTCATTATCAGATGACAAGGACATACTGCGACAAGTTAAATCTTTTTATTGTACTGTAAACAAATTAAAAAATAAATATAGCAAATGTTCACGAAGAGTAAATGTGTTGTTTCGCTCTTACTGTACATCTTTTTATGCTTGTCAACTTTGGCACAATTATCGCTGTTCTACGATCAATCGGATTAGAATTGCCTATAATGACTCATTTTGTATTCTACACAATATGCCTCGCTTTACTAGTGCACGTGAATGTCAAGTTAATGCAAATGTTATAACTTTTGATGCTCTATTGCGGAAAACAGTTTATGCCTTTGTGCAACGTTGTTACAAATCTCTCAATTCTCTTATCATAGCATTAATGTCCTCAGACGCTTTCTATAAAACGACATTTTTTAAGCACTACAATGATTTGTTGCACATGTCATCTAACTGACTCCTTACGTCTTGTCTTTTTTGTGTTTTGGTTTTAATATGGACAACCTTGTCTGATACAAATAAAAAATAATCACAAATTATTTATCATTAACAACAGATCAGGCTTTTTGAATAGTTTTTAGTGTCACTGAAAAGACAATATCTAAAAAACAATTTTTCACCACAACATACCAAACTTGTAGTTTATTGATAATAATCATACAAAAGATTGTTGTGGTTGTCTACTTTCAAGCTCTACCAGTGCATGATTAATTATCTAGCACACTCCCCAAGCCCTTAAAAGGTGTATTGTTGGTAGTATCTATTTAAAATGCTACCCACAATGCCTCTCTTTATGAGCATGTGGTAGACTTGAGGAAGCATTAGAGGATGAAATAGTGTGTCTGTTTGCCACTTGGACAGCCAGAGCAATTATAATTCAATATGTATATACATTATACAAGTAATTTAGTATTAACTGTATAAACAAGCTATGTATACATTCGTTTTTGTTTTGTTAAAGGACTAGCATGAACCATAACTTGCATTTCATATTACATATCTTCCTTAAATCAAAAAAAGAATTGGTAGTACCAATTACCAATTTGCTACCGGTACCATTGGACCAGCACCCGCTAAATTCCATATACAGTAGGTAAGAGCCCTATGCTTCATAACCATACAAAAAATGAGATAAAACATCAACATTGTCATGAAATAAAAGTGTCTTTCAACATCATATAAATATATACCCAAATTGTATTAAAATAGATACTTTCTTATTGCATAAGATTTTGTGACTAACCGGACAGCGTGATTAACGGGACAAAACGTTTTTTACTAAAATATAGATAGACAGTTAATTTTTTTTAAATTGTGAAAGATGTCTGTACAGTACTGTTGGAGTCTTTAATTAACCTGGAGTATGGCATTTGAGGGATTAGACAATTTGGTAAGAAAAAATGTTTTGTGAAAATATGTGACTAACGGGACATTGTCCTCCGGTCTGCTTTAAATTGTCAAAAGCAAACCATAAAACTATTTTTACGTGACTTCACATAATGTTAATCTTTAGAAGAACAGTAATTTTGTTCAGAAAACTAATCAGATCACCAATATATGTTGTTCTATGCCAATTGGGGGTTACTTGAAAATTTACTTATAATATAAACTTTTTTTGTTTCTTCAAGGTACCTCAGTAGATGCACCAAAAACACATATTTCCCAAGGTTAATACTTGTAAAAACTTTTTTTTATGAAAGTTCAAGGTGTCCACTACAAGTTAAAACCTTTCAGTGTTCTATTTTTTTATTTTTATTTTTTTACCACTGGAGTACATTTAACGTGGAATTGCCCATAACACTATATTTCCATGAGGTATAATTATGTTGAGTTTTTTTACTTGATAAACCTGTATATAATTTCGTTTTACTGTAGGTCAAGCTTTTTAATTAAATTTAAATTTTACCTTAAATTTGCATGGTGAATGGATTACAAATTGGTTTAAATTAATTTTATGCATCTTCAAATTTTGAACTAGTTTTAAACAGATAAACTATGGCCATTGGCCAATCTCTACTTTTATCATGATCTAAACTTGGTTTTGTCCCCACTGGTGGAGGTAGTCGATTGATTCTCATAATGGCCCGTTTCGGATAATGCGATTTGTAAAGGCCAATTTGAAAAAAATGCCAATTCGGGATAGCCTTTTTTGGAGAAAACCGATTTGCTTATTTCGTAAATCCAGCGACGGCTTCTGTTTATTTAGAGAATTTTTAGGGTTCATTCGGGTAGATGGTTTTTGTGTTTACCTTCCCATATTACCCATGGAAACGAGAAAGTTATTGTTTCGGTGAGGTAAATGTAAATCAGCTGATATCTTACTGTATATAGGCTAGAGCAATATCTAGCAACTTTAGTTGAGATGTTTTCGTTAAGACTTCATTTAATTACCGTAACCATTGTTGTTAATTACGAAACAACGTTTGACAACTGCTTTATATTTGTTGCTGAGACTTTATTTGATTACTACAGTATATTATAAGCTAATTCTTTTTAATAAACATAATCATGCCGCTCTGAGATTTTAGATCTCCGAAAAAAGCTTCTCTAAAAAGGCCGTCTTCGAATTAGGATTTCTCCTAATCATATTCTCCGAATAGTAGCAGACCGATAGTTTCTTAGCCCTTTCAGTGCCATGCTTTTTTTGATGAAATTTTTAGAATTTAGCTTGAGCAAAGGCTTTGATTTTGAACTGCTGTATTTTGAGAACCATAACTGCTAGAAAAACAATCAAAACATGAAAGTTGTTGCATTTTCAACAGTCTTTTACAGTATGTTTACAAATTTTGTGTATTTTCTTTTTAAAATGCCTTAAATTACTAAAATTTCTGACAAACTACAAAAATTCTGCGTTTTTTTGACTTTTTTACGCTTCCGTTTAGATATCGGAAAAATTTTTTCAAACTGCGATAAACTTCACCGGTAGATGTCAGGCAAGTACTACACTTGTCGCACAAAGGTTGTCACGGAGATATTGACGCATTTTGCGAAGAAAGAACTGGATATACCTCACTTTACACAAAAAATGACAGTTTTTTGTAAATAATTGATAGTTGCACAAAAAATTTAAATACAAACCTAGTAATTTCTTTCAACTTTTAGACAATACAAGTCTTCCTCTTTCTAAAACAGTCAGACTCATGCAGTTTGGCAAACAAAGAGACCAGATTTATCTATTTTTCAAATGACCAGTGCGGTCCAGGGGTGACCGCGTGTATACGCGCGGTCAGCACTGGTAGTGTTTAACAGTGATTGACTGATTGTCTTCACTCATATTCTGCATCGCATCTTCTCCCTTCAGTTTGACTTAAACTCATTCTGTACATGTTGTTTCCATGTTTTTTTTAATGTCCCTGTTTCCTCTTCCCATTCACCTTTAATGTCAATTGCCTTTCGAAGAAACCTTGCTTTCTCACTTTCTCAAACATGCCTAGATACCATCTTACTCCATTTGCCCTTGCAAGTTTCACTGTTTGTCTATAGTTTCCCTCATCTCTAGCATATCCACTATCCAGTTATCCACCAGTTTTTTTCAGTCTTTTTCTGCCTCGTTTTTACCCCACATATCAGAATCCTTTTCCCTCAGGCAAATGCTTTGGGAAAAGAAAAAAGTAAATGGACTACTCGGAATGGCCCGTTTCGGCTAATCCGATTCGGCTAGTCCAATTCGGCTAGTTCGATTCGACCAGTTCCCTATTCGGCTACAGTCTGATTCGGCTAGTCTGATTCGGCCAGTCCGATTCGGCCAGTCCGATTCGGCTAGTTCTCTATTCGGCTACAGTTTTGAATGGTGTATTATGTATTTTATTTTATATTTATTGTATTTTATTCCACAATATCGTTTCTTTTGCATTCCAACAAAGAAAAATAAATTGAAATGAAATTTATATAGCGCAAAATATTTGAACTATTAAATTGAAATGTTTGCTCACATAAAATCGACATGTATCCTACGTCACTGTCTGTATGCAAACCAAAACTAAAATCGGAAATTTCAACAGCACAGTTTGAATTTTTACATTATGTCCGATTCTTCTGTTTATAGAGAATTTTGTATTTTATTCCACAATATCGTTTCTTTTGCCTGCTTGCATTTTATCCAGTGTTTTGTTTACCTTTGAGTGCCTTCCCAGACGGCAAAATCCGCCATTTTGTTGTCTGGGTTCGTTTGAAGTTTACAAGTGTTTTACATCAAAACAACATTGAGCATTCTGTTGCTACGGTTTTCTTTGGTAAAGTTATGAATATGGAAAGTACCATATCACTAGGGATGTTTCCGGTGTCATAAATATGATTTAACATCTCAGTGGTTAGGTCTACACCCCACTCATCTAAAGCTTCGATAATTTCACCTATAAAAGAAACGATATTGTGGAATAAAATACATAATACAATTCAAAACTGTAGCCGAATAGGGAACTAGCCGAATCAGACTGGCCGAAGCGGACTAGCCAAATTGGACTGTAGCCGAATAGGGAACTAGCCGAATAGGGAACTAGCCGAATCGGACTAGCCGAATTGGACTAGCCGAATAGTAGCAGACCCATCTAGAGTTGGCTGGACAACATGTGCAATGGTGAAGTGGGGTTGCAGAATTGTCAGTAACCCTTCTCTTGCTAATATGGCGTCAATGAAAAATTGTTATTAGAAGAGCTACATCAATAATAACAACTTGATACTGCACCCACTCTGCAAGCTAACTCCATTCCCACCTTCGCTTCACCATGCATGTATGCCGAAGACTTCAATTCTCACAGCACAACCTGAGGCTACCGCTACTCAAACGCAGATGGCATAGCGCTTCTGCGTTTGAGTGGCGGTAGCCTCAGGTTGTGCTGTATTCTGGAAAAGCGGACCTGTCACATGCCACTGTTTGACACTTCTTGCTTGACACCTGACATCTTCTTGCCACTGTTTGACACTGTCCTTGACACCATCATGAGAATAATGATTAGTTTCCTACTTCCAACTTCCATTGACTTTCTGCCACTACTATCAGGCATTGCCCCAGCTAGACTCTGTACGAAAAATCACGTACAATCATACATAGGCTGATTTTACCTTGTAGTTCATATTCCGAAGAGCCTATCATGGAAATCGTAGACAGAAGAGGATTACCTTCTTTGTGCACTGTTGCCAAGTCGTATATTTATCGGGGTTACCATCCGATAGAATCAGTTTCGTCGTTAATTGTCTGTCAAAGTCTTTAAAATACTTACGAATGTAGTACGTAGTTAATTTTGAATTGATGGGATGTGATTTGTCGCTATCTGAAATATGTTCAAATTTGGATTTATCATTGACTATAGAATCCAATTGTAAAATTTTAAAACGACGACACTGTACAAATGTGCTACCTGTATTACACACTAGACCTCCACTATTTTGTTGGCAGGTAATGTAGCCTGGTTGAAAATCACGTTCTTCTGTCTGTTTATAAATTGACTGTAACGTTTTTTTTTGCAATGTTTTTCATTTGATTATTTGCAGGCCATCCAGTCTCTGAAACTTCCTGACAAGACTCTTGTTGATCTATATGAGCAAATCGTTCTGGAACTAATTGAATTGAGAGAGTTGGGAGCAGCACGGTCATTGCTACGTCAGACGGATCCAATGACAGCGCTGAAGCATGCCCAGGCGGACCGGTACGTCCATCTGGAGAATCTGCTAGCCCGATCTTACTTTGATCCTCGAGAAGCTTACCCCGATGGATCCACGAAGGAAAAAAGGAGAGCCCACATTGCACATGCACTGGCAAAAGAAGTGAGGAAAAAATGCTCTATTTATTAAATAAACCATGCTATTATATAGTTTTAACCCAATTTTTCGCATGGTACAATGTTGCATAATTTTGTTTGCAAGTTAAACAGTCGGTTATCTGTTTCAGCTTTGTGCATCAAAGAAGTGTATCGTACGGTACCATGATGTTGCTTCCAGCATACTGTGAACTAACGAAGCATCAAATTTCCTCTCCAGGTCAGTGTAGTTCCACCATCCCGTTTGATGGCACTGTTGGGACAAGCACTGAAGTGGCAGCAACATCAAGGCCTTCTCCCCCCTGGTACAACAATTGATCTGTTCAAAGGGAAAGCAGCCACAGTGAGGGGAGAAGAAGAGGAAACATTTCCAACACAAATCAGCAAAACCATCAAGCTGGGACAGAAGTCCCATGTCGAATGTGCAAGGTTTTCTCCCGATGGGCAGTACCTAGTCACAGGGAGGTTTGTATTGCACCATGTATACGGGACTGATAAGCTTGTATTTCAAATCTTATACAAAATTGATTCGCTTTGTAGCAGTGATGAACAAAACAGTTTAGTTTTCGAAACGCCTGCCAATGCAAGTGTAGCATCTTTTGGGGAAATTTGAGCTCACAGTTCCAGCCATATATACATTAATTATATTATCCCAGTTGATACCATTTTAGTATTCCATAATCATCATCTTGCATAGTTTCGCCTTTTTGAATTTTTAAGTTTGTCAGCTCACATGGAAGGTCTTTTCAAAAATATTAGTTGGCATGTATCTACTTATTAATGTACCTAACGTAAGGTACAAACTAAAAAATCACGTGTATTACAATCTTCTCCAGGTAAGGATGAATAACAAGTATGTCAAACAGCTACAGCAGTGGCTCTCAAACATTTTTTGTGCGACCGCTTCAGAAGAATGTCCTTATTCTTGCCACGCACCTATCACAGTTATTGACAGAGATGTACAAGTACATTGACGGAGCTATGTTACAAACTATATGTGGTCTCGTAGGACCTAATATCATAGAAAAATAAAACAAAGTAATTTTAGTGGGTTTAACATTATGTATTACATACACAAATATAACATAATTAAAAATAAACTCTAACGTTTTCGACACGTGCGTGTGTCCTCATCAGGAATTACATATCTGCAATCTACATAAAAAGAAAATTGTAAGGTAAATTTGATTTTGCACTATAACTGCAACTGTATACTAACGACATTCCAGACCCAAAAGCACAAACTGAAGAAGTGATACAGGAATGATTACGAGTAAATTATATAATACGGTGGGAAACAGATTACATGAGGTAGAAACTACAGGCATTTGACAAACAATTAGAACACACACAAAAGGAACAATGAGCCACAGGCGAATAACTGCCGGTTGAGAGACGGATTATTACGTTTGATGCTTAGGCTTCCATGATCTTAGTTTGAAATTCAGATCTGCCTCGAGAGATGATTTTAAATTGGTTGATTGAGACATTGTCAGTGCACGTTTCACAAGAGGCGATGTGCTCTTTAATTGCAATTAAAGAGCACTTTTTTTCTCTTGTCTTCAATGGTACTACAGTATATAACTTAACCTATTTTACTTTAATGTTATTTGCTCTGAGGATGCATATTTTCATGGTGCGCAATACCTCAGGGAAGCAACTAAACAACTTGTATGTCTCTGTTTTACTGCAGCTAGAAAAGATAATAAATCTGATGAACATCCAAGCTTTTCAATGTTCAGTTGAAATCAAACTCGTACATTCCAGTGAAGACTGTTAGAAACCGCATGGAAGCTATCGCGGCTGCTATTTATGTTGAAAGAATGTTAACTTACACATGGATAGTGATAACAGAAACAAGAATTTTATAGAAACGGCGCTAATGCTGACATAATATGGTCTGCGTATTTGTAACCCAGCATCGCCAAGCTGAGTTCGGTCCATGCTTGAATGTTGTCATGCCATTGTTTTAGTGATCTGCCTCGTTTTCTCTTTCCATTGACTGTACCTTACATGCACATTTTGCTGACTCCGTATTTTGATCTTACAGCAGCTACGATGCAAAACAGGATAGCGGACATCTCCTTGTTTTGCTATATATTTACATAATAATTGTGGATGCCTGGGCATGACGTTAAAACTGCAACCGGTGGGAAAGGCTCCAGTGTGGGAACTCTGGAGTTATGGGGAATATGGAGTTACCCCTCAGTTTTCCATTACTCCCAGGTCTGCTTTGGCCCGTAGCAGTAGCACCTGTCAGGGCCCCAGCTATGGGTCAAATAACACCACACCGGCTTGTCACCTTATTCAAACCTGGATGTGTGGCAGACTGTGCGGAAGAAGCTCATCACTGGATATAGCTCAACGGGCAGGAAGGCACCATCCAGTATCACAGTTGCAGGACGTGCCCAAGAGCATGACGTGACACGTAGACGTTATGGTCATCCTGCTGCATCTCATGCTTCACCCAATCATCTTGACCATGTCTTGCCATTGGACCCTGAAACCTGAGACAAGAGAATGAGGTTGGAGTCCCGCGCAGCCCTCCCTCAAAACAAAATCACGCGCAAGTCATGATCCTGGATCAAGAAGCCCTGTGGCGATGGAGGAACGGCGAACCAGATGGTGCGGATACACCCAAGCTGTAGCCATGATCCCACACACAGGCGGCTCAGGCCATATGGTCGTTCTCCACTGAATCCAAGCAGCAGTGGAATCCGGCAGCCCCCTGAGCGACCGAGCAGCCCTATCTAGGAATGCTCTGCTCGCCTCCGTAGTCTGAGGACAGGGCTAGAAAAGGTGCCCTAAAAATAGCCTGCTCCATCGTACCCTGGCCAGCCTGCCGCAGCTGGTGGGGATCCCTTCACGCGGTCAAAAAAACAAAAGAAAATTCTATAGTCTCAAAATCGCTTCATGGAATGTCAGAACACTGCTCGATAACCCAAACTCCAACAGACCTGCTCGCAGAACTGCTCTCGTGGCCAGAGAACTAGCCCGCTACAACATCGACATTGCTGCCCTAAGTGAAACTCGCTTTGCTGATTCAGGACATCTGTCTGAAGTAGGAGGTGGCTACACCTTCTTTTGGAGTGGCCGCATCATAAACGAACGCCGAGAGTCTGGTGTTGGATTTGCCATCAAGTCTCTACATGTGAAGAAACTAACTAAGATACCCAATGGGGTAAACGACCGTCTAATGTCAATGCAGCTTCCTCTGGGCAAAAACAATGCCACTTTGATTAGTGCTTATGCCCCCACCATGACCAACAATACCGATGCAAAGGAAAAAT
The DNA here is from genome assembly GCF_918807975.1 of Aplidium turbinatum. Taxonomy (NCBI): domain Eukaryota; kingdom Metazoa; phylum Chordata; class Ascidiacea; order Aplousobranchia; family Polyclinidae; genus Aplidium; species Aplidium turbinatum. The sequence goes on along the minus strand of NC_137475.1, from coordinate 24,581,615 downwards.
TCTATGAAGAACTAGACTCTCTTATTGCTTCCATCCCCAAATCGGAGAAGTTATTCATTCTTGGCGATTTCAATGCCCGTGTTGGTTGTGAACACCAGGTCTGGAATGGCATTATTGGAAAACATGGTATAGGAAAGTGCAATAGCAATGGTCTTCTTCTGCTAAAAACCTGTGCCACCAATGGCCTAGCTATCACAAACACTATGTTCCGTCTTCCTACCCGCAACATAACATCATGGATGCACCCCCGCTCTAAACACTGGCATCTCATTGATTATGTCATAACCAGAGCCAAAGACAAACATGACGTACGTGTGACCAAAGCCATGTGTGGTGCTGACTGCTGGACTGATCACCGCTTAATAGTCTCCAACCTATCGCTTCACATCAAGCCCAAGAGAAGACCTCAAGGCCAAACAGTCACAAAACGGCTCAATGTCAACCGGCTGAAGTCCCCTGACACTGTGAAGGAGTTTCAATGTGCCCTGAAGAACAATCCCTCAACCACAACCAGTAGTGATAACAACATTGAAAGTCAATGGACCGCTCTGCGAGACACAGTACACTCCACCGCATCTGAGGTACTAGGCCCCGCAGTCAGAAACCATCAAGACTGGTTTGATGAAAACGATGCAGAGATCATGGAAATGCTGGAAACCAAGCGACTTCTACTTAGAGATCACCAGCGCAACCCCCTAGATGTTTCCAAGAAAACTGCCTTTACCAATATACGCAGCAAGATTCAAGCCAAGTTACGAAACATGCAAGACTCTTGGCTTATTGCTAAAGTTGATGAGATCCAAAGCTATGCAGATAAGCATGACACTAAGCGTTTTTACACCGCCTTAAAAACTGTGTATGGTCCGTCCACCTCTAAACCACGCCCTCTCTTTAACATCGATGGATCAACTCTGCTCACTACCAAGAGCCAAATCTTACAAAGGTGGGCCGAACACTTCCATGACGTTCTCAACCGGCCTTCAGAGATAAACGACGAAGTCATTGATCGCCTCCCTCAGGTAACCACCAATCGTGAACTCGACGCCCTCCCAACAGTTGATGAAGTTCAGAAAGCCATCGACCTTTTACCCTTGGGAAAAGCCCCCGGACCTGACTCTATACCAGCAGAGATCTACAAATCAGGCGGCAAGGACCTTGTTGACAGTCTTACTGAACTATTTCAATTAATGTGGGTTACAGGTGTACTTCCCCAGGATTTCAAAGATGCATCCATAGTGCACATTTACAAACGCAAGGGAAATCCCCAACTGTGCGACAACCATCGAGGAATCTCCCTCCTGTCAATTGCTGGAAAAACTCTGGCTCGTGTCTTACTGAACCGCCTCTTGAACCATCTCGAGCAAGGCCTCCTCCCTGAAAGCCAGTGTGGATTTCGCCAGGGCCGAGGAACTGTAGATATGATCTTTGCGGCCAGACAGCTTCAAGAAAAATGCATGGAGCAACACCAAGACCTCTACACTGTCTTTGTCGATTTGACAAAAGCTTTTGATACAGTGAGCAGGGAAGGATTGTGGAAGATCATGTACAAATACGGATGCCCAAACACATACATCTCCATTGTAAGACAATTTCATGATGGAATGATGGCCTACGTTGTTGATGACAATGTTTTCTCTGAAGCCTTCCCAGTTACAAACGGCGTTAAACAGGGCTGTGTCCTGGCACCTACCTTATTTAGCATGATGTTTTCAGCAATGCTAACAGATGCTTTCAGAGATGAAGACTGCAATGGTATTCCAATTCGCTATCGTTGTGACGGAAAACTTTTTAACCTGAGACGCTTCAAAGCAATCACCAAAGTGACCGAAACTGTCATTAAGGAACTTCTGTACGTGGATGACTGTGCCCTGAACGCCTGTTCCAAAAGCGAAATCCAACAACAAATGAATAAGTTCTCCTCTGCTTGCGATAATTTTGGACTAACAATCAGCACTAAAAAAACAGAGGCAATGTATCAACCAGCCCCTGGAAAATCCTATAGCAAACCACTCATCACTGTAAACGACCAGAAACTACATGCATGTCAAAGTTTCAAGTATCTCGGTAGTACTATTTCTAACACAGCCACCATTGACCTGGAAATCAACAACAGAATTGCCAAAGCATCTATCGCCTTCGGTAGATTGAGGTCTAACGTATGGGAGAGGCGGGGAATCAAGCTGCCCACAAAGCTAAAAGTTTACAAAACAATTATTCTGACGACCCTTCTGTATGCACGTGAGGCCTCGACTCTTTATAGGAGACACGAAAGGCAGGTGAACCACTTCCACCTCTCCTGCCTCCGAAAGCTCCTCAAGATTCGATGGCAGGACAAAGTCCCAGACACCGAAGTTCTCAGTAAAGCAAACATGCCCAGCACTCTTACCCTCGTAAAAAAAAGCACAAATAAGATGGGCTGGCCACGTCCACCGGATGCCGAACCATCGCATTCCTAAACAACTGCTCTACGGAGAACTGACTAACGGCAAACGTCATGTAGGTGGTCAAAGAAAACGCTTTAAGGACACTTTAAAAGCTTCCATGAAAGAATTCGCCATCGACGTAGATTCGTGGGAAGACTTAGCCGCAGAACGACCAACATGGCGCAGTCTTATTTATAAAGGCGCAGAATCAGCTGAGAAACACCGTGAGCTATCTGCTGTCAAAAAACGAGAACATCGCAAGGCCCGATCCTCAAACAACCCTGGCCCTAGCCAACCATCCTTCCAATGTCCATCCTGCAGCAGAAGTTTCACCGCACAGATAGGCCTCATCAGCCATCTCCGCACTCATGCAGCGTACACTGACCAAAGCCAACACTAAAAAAAAATTAAAATAAGCTTGATCTCAGTCTCATTGGCCATCTTCGGAAACGAAGGGCGAACATCATCATCATCAATTGTGGATGCCACTATACAGTATCTGTATTGAATCGATATCTGCTAAATTATGATGAAGATGTTATGTAATTTTTTTAGTAATCAAGTGTCTAACACACATATTAAAACACCTTACACCACTCACATCACACAAAAATGTTTCAAATTTGACTCCACAAATCTGATGAGTGTAATCGTTTTGTAAGTCTGTCAAATAATTGAATTCTTGTTACTGTTAGGCAGACAAATCCAAAGCGAACATTGTCTTGCACCCTTTAATATGAAGTCCCTGCGTGTTTGCAAATGCAGAGCGCGTAATTATACGCATTTAGTTATAAGCCATCACCAATCGACCACTCCCTATTCTTGTCTCTAAAACCAGTTATTTCAGTGTCGATGGCTTTATTGAAGTTTGGAACTTTGCAACGGGCAAAATCCGCAAAGACTTGCAGTTTCAAGCTCAGGATAAATTCATGATGATGGACAATGCCGTCCTGTGTATCGTGTTCAGCCGAGACAGTGAAATGCTCGCCAGTGGAGATCAAGAAGGGAAAATTAAGGTAGCCATATTTTAAGAATTCAAAGCAATTTGTCGATTTTAGTTTAGCATATACCGGTACTACTACTATATTCATCCTAATTGCCGGTTCATATTTTACATTTTTTGACAAGAGAATATTTTTATTATTTGAATTCTAACAAAGTAATTTTTACATTGTATGCAGTAAAGGTTATTGGTTTTACAAGTTGTTTTCAAGTGCGGTTTCTTACTGTTGTTATTGTGTACTAGAAATATTACAGCTATTCAATAGTCCACCTGAAGGAGAAAAAATCAATCACCTTGCTGTTCTTGTGCAGTCTGATCTCTAGATAATTGTTCAGCAAAAACACTGAATACTGCAAAGTTTGGGTATTCATCAGGACAACTATCGTTTCTAGCACTAGTTGCAACGTTCATCTGGTGAAAGTAGAAGTATCAACAAACAGGTTGATTTAATGCCTCACTGACGTTTCGTGCACCATGACAATGCGCATCCTCAAAGCAAATGACATACACAATAAAATTTACAAAGTTATGTAATGCAAGGCGGTTGAAGGCAAGAAAAAATGAAACACACATTATTTTAAAGGTTGGCCAAAGATGTGTGAGCAGTTACTTTCCACGTTAAATTACATAAAAACTTCCCACATTAAATATAAATTCAAAGTAGTGGAGACCAACAGAAACTCGAGACGAAATTAAATTACAATAACGTTTCCAACTGTGTTCATAATATAGGCATGAATATTAAATTTATTCTTTTGTTCATACTCGTTAGGGTGGAGTGAAAAAAATTTTTTTTTTCAAATCAAAAAATCAGATTAACCAAAATTGGCGTATGGACCTAAAACCAACTTCTGAGAAGGTTTTGGGTTTGTGCCACCTACACCGAGGTGGCCCATAATTTTTAAAGGTCATCCGAGGGCCAAATTTCATGAAAATCCCATAACTTGGAAACCGGTTAAGCTAGAATGTTGGTTTTTGGCTTAAAAGTTCCAGAAGGTCCATGTTTATATATGCTCTAATGCAACTTTTGTCTCTATTTTAACTATATAAGCTGATAATAATAAAAAATGACGTTTTAGTTTGAAAGCTATGCAACAAAGAAGTGAAAATGCTATATTTGAACTATTTGCACCCATAGTTGTGTGTTAAGGCATAATAGGTACAAACTGACTAAGTACTGCTTAAAATACTTTCTAAGTAGTTGGTACAAAGGATATGCAAGCAGCAATCATGGATATGTGACAAACAAACTCAATGACAAAAATGATGTAGCAAAGACTCATATGCAATAATGTTGCAATGCTATTTGACATCAAGTTTCAAAATTTACATCTTTGGTTCCATGAAATTTATAAGAAACTACTTACAATCAGGGTCGCATTATAAAAATTATCATGTGGTGAAAAAATATTGAAAACCTTCAACCTGAAAGCATCAGCACTATCAAAGTCAGAAAAAATATATTTCGACTCTAATCCATTGCAAATTTGGGCAAGGCTGACTCTGCTTTGGTAAAGACCCTTGGTAAAGACCAACCTTAATCCACCACTGTTTGCAATGAGTGTTACAGAAACTATGACATCAACTGATTTATAATTACACATATCCAATAACGATACACAGCCAGGGGCTCCGAGAAGGGGGGGAAGTCGGGCAACTTTCCCCCCTAGCATAATATTGTAAAGGAAAAACAAATGCAGAGAAGGATGGATTTGAAACTGCTCAAGTAGGCTTCTTGAATGAGGCAGTTTTATTTTGAATTTCCTATCTGGCCTGGTTACACTTGAAAATGACACAAGCTACAGTTGATCACTTACTCCAAAAATGATATGACCACGAGAGTCAAACCAGCGCTGCATGATCTCGAGCCGGGCGCATAACCACTGAGCTAACACCGGTGGACTTACGCCTGGCCAATGCAGTTTTTGAAGTCAAGGTTCCGTTGGTCAAGCAAAAATAGTAGGCTACACGCTTAGCCAATCGCAGCAGTACCAGTTTTTAAGTTAAAACAATAGAAAATTGATGATGCAGAAATCAGTAGGCTTAACAGGCATCAAATTTTACGTCTTGAAACAGTTTAACAATGCTTACCTTAATACAAGAATGATTCGTTCGTGATGAGATACATTTGAAGTTGCATATGCTATGATCGAAAAATACTTGGAACTGCCTATTTTATTCAAAAATTTGTTTTTTTTTAAGTTGTTACACTATCATTTTAGTGGCAAAAATGGGCCCCCCTCAAACGTGCACAAACGAAAAACTACTCGTTTTTCCTTCACAATATTATGCTAGGGGGGAAAGTTGCCCGACTTTCCCCCTCTCGGAGCCCCTGGCTGTGTATTGCCATTGGATATGTGTAATTATAAATGAGTTGATGTCATGGTTTCTGTAACACTCATTGCAAACAGTGGTGGATTAAGGTTGGCAAGGGTCTTTACCAAAGCAGAGTCAGCCTTGCCCAAATTTGCAATGGATTAGAGTAGAAATATATTTTTTCTGACTTTGATAGTCCTAATGTTTTCAGGTTGAAGGTTTTCAATATTTTTTCACCACATGATATTTTTTATAATGTGACCCTGATTGTAAGTAGTTTCTTATAAATTTCATGGAAACCAAAGATGTAAATTTTGAAACTTGATGTCAAATAGCATTGCAACATTATTGCATATGAGTCTTTGCTACATCATTTTTGTCATTGAGTTTGTTTGTCACATATCCATGATTGCTGCTTGCATAACCTTTGTACCAACTACTTATAAAGTATTTTAAGCAGTACTTAGTCAGTTTGTACCTATTATGCTTTAACACATAACTATGGGTGCAAATAGTTCAAATATAGCATTTTCAATTCTCCACGTTACATATAGCTTTCAAACTAAAACGTCATTTTTTATTATTATCAGCTTATATAGTTAAAATAGAGACAAAAGTTGCATTAGAGCATATATAAACATGGACCTTCTGGAACTTTTAAGCCAAAAACCAACATTCTAGCTTAACCGGTTTCCAAGTTATGGGATTTTCATGAAATTTGACCCTCGGATGACCTTTAAAAATTATGGGCCACCTCGGTGTAGGTGGCACAAACCCAAAACCTTCTCAGAAGTTGGTTTTAGGTCCATACGCCAATTTTGGTTAATCTGATTTTTTGATTTGAAAAAAAAAATTTTTTTCACTCCACCCTAATACTCGTTATGTACTTTTGTAAAGAGGCATTTCAAAGAACCTTCATAGGTAGTCTTATCAAGCCTGGCCACAGCGTCAACCAAACGACAAGCGCCCTTAGAACGAATGCTACTTGTCGAATAGTATTTGTTGACAGGACTTGGCTTAAATTTTATATCTTATTCTCAATTATAATAGCCTATTTCGAAAGTTTACACAAACCCTTTATTAATTTTTCAGAAACTCCAATTATAATTTCTGTTTTTTTCCTTTGTATCGCAGTGCCCATTCCTGGTGGCCTTTTAGTAGTTACTAGACACTAGTCGCACCACTATTATGACACAACAATGCAGTTGAGATTTGATTGGTTGAAACATTAAGAAGGGATAATGAATCTACAGATAATTTATGCCAATTCAAAGATTTTTTAATAGTTTTACGCAAGGTCGTTCCGAGGATAATTTGGGCCAGAACCAATGACATCCTCGGACTCCAAATCAAGATTTCTCAAACTTTTTTTTAATAGCGTCCCCTTGGTCAACAAACAGAGTATCAAAAGCCCCCTTCAACAAAAAAATAAAACCAAAAATTAAAAAAAAACTATTATGACGTTACAAAGTTAGATGAATGAAATTCACATTTCTGAAACAGTAGGTAAACTCAAAACTTGATCAAAATATTCTCGGATTGTAAGATTGGATTTGCGTAATCGCAATGCTTCAAAATAAGTCATGCGTTACAACCTCAACAAATTTGTAAAGCACTGCAAAGCAACGTTGCCAAAATAATTACCACAATATCTGCCACAAAGCTTTTACAGTCACCGTCTTCTTTTGTATTTCTTTGAAGCGAAACATGACAAAAAATGCTTTGCAATCCTCTTCTTGTAACTGCCCCGATTTACTCTCAGCTCCCCCAATCGCCCACGGGCGCTGGTGCCCACTTTGGGAACCACTGCATCCAAAGTATACACTATGGTTTTTGTAATTTTTTGGTCTCCTTAGAAAGATTACTGGCCTCTTAGATCATCCCGGGTCCAAAAGTATTTTCTAGATTCCTTATCAATGCTACTGGTTTTATGCGAATAAGTTCAAACTTAGCATTCAATCTATTTCCTAGCCAATACCAAAATTATTTTTTTGCAACACTAAAGTATTGCCATTGGTATCACCGAAAATGTGGTATATTTTTATTATCAAGGATTTTTTTATGGATTCTACGCTATAAACTGTTTGTAGCGCCTGCGGCCCTTTTCGTGTTTGCCTTAGTATAATTGCCATTGTGAAAATTGTACTTGTTAGGAATTTGGAACGCTGGCTGAAGATTAGGGCGTTTCCTTTAGTTTTACGTTGTTGTAGCGTTGCGCATTTGACCATTTGACACATGCTTGAAGCAATAAGCCCCTTTAAAATCAATCGTTCAGCGTGAAACACAGTTCAGTGTGTGAGTTTTCAGTAATGTTTTTTGTCGGCCAGTTGTGTGGTGCCTTATTTTCTCGGTCAGTTTGCCACGGATTCCTTTCTTGGAAATCACGATATTAGTTTAATTATGGTTGTAGTGTAGTTTTTCTGCTCTGACTTAGTTTAGCTCGTTCTATTTGAATTCAAGGCATTATTTGGCTACAACGTTCCGACGTGGAAGTTCATTCCTTTCTTTGCAATAAACTCATACTCGCAAAAGGAGTAAGGTATTAATCTCAAGATCATCCCCGCTACACGCTGGTAACCGGGATGTTACTGTAGCAGCTACAGCTAGGTATGGGCAGATGTTCAGACCACTCACCGTCCGCTACACTGTTCATCTGAGGGTCCACGTCTTTTAGCTGCAGACAGTTAGGTGCCGGTCAAATAGACACGCAGTCGCACACACTGTGGCGTCAGGATATTTAGGTGCGGAGCACTGTGGCGTCCGGTCATTTAGGTGCTATTCCTAGTAAAGTCTGATTAGCAAAGTCGGCTCCAGTCAAACAATGTGGGAGTTTCTTTGATGGAGTAAGCCACAATTTCCACATGGGACCTTAACTTTTCAAATTACCTTTTGTATGTTCATTGTGTTTTATATGTAGGTAGGTTATTTTATTATTTGCAATGTTTCATTGAGCATTTTCCGTATTTATTATTTGTTTAATAAAAATCTTCATCATTACACCTTGTGTACCTTTTCAAACAAAAGAGTTTGCTAAACGGGCTCTTTGCTGTACTTGCATAATGCATAGTCAGGCACTGCACACCAAAAATTTTACTACCCGCTTGAATATAGGCTACGGCATGTTTTTTACTGATATTTCTGTTTTGTGTAGTTATTATTTTACATATATATACTAAAAGTGAACTCAGTCATGTTCGGAAACTTGAATAATTTACTGATAAAGCATGTAAACCTGCACTAACAACAAATAAATGCCGAACACGGGCATTAAAACAACAAATATTTTTCTGTTCAATGTAACATTTTGTGTGGAAAGCATTGCCGGTTTAAGTAGCTTCACTCACGGAAGCCATGACATATATTTTTCTGTTCAATATAACATTTTGTGTGAAAATTATTGCCGGATAAACCAGCTCACTTACTTCTTCTTCGTCGTATGAGCTTTCTTCTGGACTATATGTTTGGGCATGAAGTCATCAGCCACTCGACAGTCTCATCATCCAGGGTCTTCAGTCCAAGCGTTCCATGTGGTGGTTGATGGATTGGGCAGTCATGGACGACATGGTCTACTGTCTAGCTCACTTACTGAAGCCATGACTAACAATAAATAATTAAATGCACGCGCGTTGTATTAACAAAATAATATATTTTTCTGTTCAGTATAACATTTTGTGTGAAAAGCATTGCTCTACCTGCCAAGGTGATATAATCTGCAGACTTTACTAGGAATAGCACCTAAATGACCGGGCGCCACAGTGCTCCGCACCTAAATATTCTGACGCCACAGTGTGCATGCCTATTTGTAGGGATGGGCAAAATAGAATAATTAGCTATTCTAGAATATTCTAGAATACTGAAACCGAATATAGAATACAGATATCTATTCTAGAATAATTGACAGTTTTTGCCATGACACATTTTAATGATTTTTATGACTTTACAAAAACAATAAACATCACAAAAAATGCTTATCGCAGTGTAACAAATTTAGGCTTTCTAAATTTTCACCAGTCAAACGAGATCTCAACTTAGTGGCAGTTAAACCTGCACTTGAAAAACATCTCTGAAGAAGCAGATGTAGCAGGTACCGTAGGCCTACACAAAAATATTTTGAAACTAACTGACATAAACAAGAAAATTGGTTTTTGTTTGCTTTCCACCAAACAAGGGCATTTTGAAGAGATATAGTCGATGCTTTCAACAACGTGAGATAGGTATCTATTTCTAAAGGTGGTGAAACCAAATTTGCTGATTCATATTCACTACTGCACGTAGCATCTTCAATCCCACAGCTCAACAAGTCGTCCATGTCACTGTACTGACATACCAGTAGTAAAAGCTAAGACAAAGCCAGCTACCCGTACGTACTTCTGCGGGGAGGGTTGCTAATCCTCACACCCTGTGGTCGACGTTGCCCTACATACGAGAGTGGGAGCTTCCGATGTTGGGTTGCTCAGCGAAGGCAAGTCGACCCTTGTGTTCTATGACAAACAACTTATGTTTGTGGTGCCGAAACAGAGCAAAATCCCCAAAGCGGATTAAGCTGTTTCGTGCCACATAACAACCCACCACCACCAGTGTCTCAGGGCTGGGTTTTCCCGAGACACGCCAAGGTAGAGTGCCCTGCATTGTTCTGAGCGTTAGGCAGGGTTACCAGATGTAAATTTGGCAAGAAGCCAACTGCACGTTTAAAAAGGGCCAAAAAGAGCCAACTTCTAAAACAAGGTGCCAAAAATAGGGCCAGCTCAATTTTCAAGTACTAAGAAGCAATTTCACTGAATTAACAACACATTCTTAGCAATACAGACATTTCAGCACTGAAACATAACATATACAGACCATACAGCATGTTAGATCATGCTTCTGGAGAGACACAACAATAACAAATAAACAATTTACAAAAAGTCATGCAGAAAATGTGACCCCAATAAATTCCACCAAGTTATCCAACAGTCAAATAAACATTTCCACATTCAATTCACTATCATCCTCCCATTCGAAGTTTTCCCCAATTACCACAGGCCTACTATTGTATTTCCTACCGGTACAGCTCTCATATCCTGCTTTCTACTTCTTTGGCATCCTAGTCTTCCTGGATCAAGTCCAAAAACACAATTGAAATAAAATAGTATACCTGTACCAGTATTACACTGCCACAGTATCCTTACTAGTGTTCTGTTACCACCTTCTCCAGAGGACAAGGCAAAAAGAATCACTTGCAAAAAAACATTCTACAATCCCTCACATTTTGAAAACGGCCAAACAAGGCCCAAAAAAGCTAAAGAGCTAAATTAAAACTTAAGAAACCAACTGGTTTTCAAAAAGGGCCAAAGAGCCAACCAAAATTGGAGAGCTAACCCTTCAACTCACTAAAAAAAGGTCATGCTGATGTCAAGCCGGGTGTGAAAAGAAAACAGGGTGAAAAATCAGAAAGTCAAGAGTTGCCAAAAAACACGTTTTGATTGCCATATTGCTGAAGCTTACATTAAAATCTAGGAAATAATTCTCAGCCTGTTCATAAAGAGCCAACCAAAAATTAGGGGGCCAAACAGCTTCAAAAAGAGCCAGATTTCTGAAAGTTTGCCCCAAATAGGCCAACCTGGCAACCCTGGCGTTAGGGGGGTCCCAGTGCGGGGGAGGTTTGCTAGTCCTCACACCCTGTGGTCGACGTTGCCTTACATGCGCCGAGGTCGCGTGAGAGAGACGTGGTTGCCGCCCGGCGGTCAATAACTGCCGGTTCCAGCGTCCACACGCGACGGGTCGCCCGGCCCGTCGCAGGCCATCTTTCTGGGCAATGCAGAAAGAGTCTGTCTCCCTGGCCCGCTCCGCCATTCTAAATTTGCGGACGGGTCATGTAACGTTTTCGATCCACACTCTCCCTCCACAGGTACCTCGACTCCCCAGCCTGGCCCCCGCGACCTAAGCTGGTATACTTACCCCTCCGGGTGCATCGTCACCCCTAAATCACGCCGCTCCCCGCCGCCGCGGTGTGTGGCAGGCCGGTTTCTGAAAGTCTTCGACCTGGCTATGTTTGTTTGTGCTCTCTCGCCGTGTCAATTATTTGTACCCGTGCGCTGTTGATGCAAATAAAATAACACACAGACATGTTGAGTGCTGAGCGAAGGCTAGTCGACCCTTCTATTCTACCAGAAACAAGTTAGGTTTGTGGTACCGAAATAGAGAAAAATCCTGAAAGCGGATTAAGCTGTTTCGTACCACACTTCCGCAAGACTGTGAGGACTACAAAGCGCTTGACAAGAAAAGTGCGTTTTTCCTACGCCGCATCGCACTAAATCGATAAACAATTGTACTTTCGCTGTAGCGAATTCGTTGCGATCAAACGGACTTGAACGAAGTCGATCGTTAAAGCGGTTTCAATTATCCGATTTCATATGCATTTTGAAACCGGTTTGGCTCTACAACCGGTTATTCTATATTCGGTATTCTATTTTGCCCATCCCTACCTATTTGACCAGCGCCTAACTGTCTGTGCCTAAAAGACGTGCTCCCTCATCTGATGTGTATGGGGGACTCCAGTAACAAAGCCAGTGAACCCCTTGTTTAATCTATCATAGGTTTATACCCAGTCGAGATAAATCAAGATCCCCATTGTGGTGTAGCGCGCGTCGTCACGCACCACATCTCTCTTGCCAACAGCGCAGTGTGAGTTTGCCGATTGCCTGGCTTGGCTTCTCTTGGCTTCTTTCGTGTTGGTTCATTCTCTAGTTTTCAGTTAACAGTGTAGCAGTGCAATCGGCAGTTTAAGTAGAGTCTTGTTTTAGTTTGTCATTTAATACTTTCTGTTAAAATTCTTTAAAGCTAGTTTTCAATTGCAGGATAATCACGTTTTAAGTTTATTAAAGCCTACTTTACTGAAATAAGTTTGTTGGTTTCAATGTAGGTCATGTCAATTTAATAAACTTAGTTAAGCAAAAATGAGAAAGATGGACAGACATATTCCTCGTCCTAAAGACCTTTCAGTTGATCCTAACTCCGCTGACGCTCCTACCATTTTCAAGTTCTGGTTTCAGACTGTCACTGACTACATCGCTACACTTGAAGAGGTTCGCCAGGAAGGAACTCCTAATATCAACAAAACTAGAATAATACGTAGCTTCTTGTCCTCAGAAGTATACCTCTATGTCGAGGAAGTTGACGGCTATGATGAAATTATAGATACTCTCAAGAGAACATACGTTAAGAAGAAGAACAATGTCTACGCCAGGCATTTACTAATCAGCCGAAAGCAAGCCAGTGGAGAAACGATCTTGGAATTCCTTAGAGCGCTGAAACTACTCTCTAAGGACTGCACTTTTGGAGACGTTTCTGCCCAAACGTATAAAGAGCAGCTTATTTGGGATTCTTTCATAAATGGCTTACAGTCTCCTGTCATCCGCCAACGTCTTTTGGAAGAGAATAACATAGACCTTCAACGTGCTTCGGAACTGAGCGACAGTATAGAAAGAGCACAGCAACAATCTTGCATCATGGGGAGAGCTGCAAACACTTCGATAGCCTCAACGACAAATTATGCGCGAGAAGGTAACAACATGCGTCCAGAGCACAAGGATCACGACGTTTCTGCAGCCACTTCCAAGTCCAAGGTACAAACCAGAAAATCATGTTACTTTTGTAACGGACCACTCCATGACCGTTGGTCCTGTCCAGCACACAAACTGAAATGCTACAATTGTGGAAAACTAGGGCATTTTTCCAAGGTCTGTCGCAGTAAAAGTTCATCAGTATCTTTGGCTTCTGCTGCAGTAAACCCAGTTGCTAACGCGGATTCTCTTAATTACTCGTCAACGCTTTTCCGTCACAGGGGCCCGTTATATTTTGCTGGAGCTCCTAACTGCCTACATCGCACTGTGGTGGACGCTTTGGTAAATGGACATCCAGTTAAAGCCTTGCTGGATTCAGGTGCCTCGGATAACTTTATTGATAGAAAATTGGTAAACAAGCTGAAGATAAACCTTACAAAACAACCTCACACTGTGACCATTGCGTCGACCCATCACTTGGTCAAGACCGATGGCTGTGCTTGTGTGCATCTTGAACTCCTCGATAGAAGTTATCCAAAGATTTGTTTCGATGTCATTCCAAACTCTTGTGCTGATGTGATTTTAGGCCAAAATTTCTTTCAAAAACACGAGAAAGTCACCTTTCAGTTTTTTGGCCCCGAAAAACTGCTTGTAATTTCCTCAGCAACACCCAAGCTCGTAGCACTTACCTCAGCTCGCGTGGATCCACCAAGTCTTTTCCAATACATGCAACCTAATTATAAACCTGTTGCAGCCCCTTCCCGTTCTTATTCAAAAGATGACGTCGCATATATTGAAAAGGAGGTGTAAAGACTATTAGCCGTGAAGACATAATTGAACCTTCAAGATCTCCGTGTAGATAGCAGGTGCTTGTTGTCCGGAATCAACATAAATGCCGGCTTGTGATCGATTACTCACAGACCGTCAACCGTTTTGGACGCGTATCCCCTTCCGCGAATTGAAGACATTGTCAACAAGGTTGCAAAAGATAAAATCTACAGCTCTCTTGATCTTCGGTCCGCTTACCACCAAGTTTCCCTCTTGCAAGAAGAAAGACCATTTACAGCATTCGAATCTCTCGGCCATTTGTACCAATACAAAAGACCGCCTTTTGGTGTAACAAATGGAGTTGCTGCCTTTCAGAGAGTTATGGATGACTTCATCAAAAGATACAATGTGAAGAAAGTTTACGCCTATTTAGATGATCTGACCGTTACAGGGGAAACTATACAAGAACATGATGAAAACTTAAATGCCTTGCTTGATGCTGCAGAGAAGAATGGATTTACTTTTAAAAAATAAAGACAAATCGAACATTAGACAATCCACAATCAATTTACTTGGCAATGCCTTCGTGGCTTTTGGACTCCGGTAAACCAGTTTTATTGCGACGCTTTGTGCGTAATCAAGGTGAACTTGTCTGTGATCCAGTAATATTACTCAATGCGAATCCTACTTATAGTCTGGGAGCCAAATGCCATTTCCCCCCCTTGCATTGTTGTATTAAGTTATTTTTACTGTTGATTCTGGTAGCCAAGGGTCTCTATTTTCAGAAACTGCTTGATGCCATGTTGTCACCTTTGAGCAATTTGAGAAATTCAAGATGGCGTCCAAGATGGCCGCCATTACCTAGAAATGACCACAACTCCCTACCCATTCACATTAGGAAGGTGATTTCTGTCTCTATACCTAGGTTGTTGAGGTCAAGCTATCCATTAGAACTAAGTATTACGTTAATATTGTATTACATAATGGTAATTTCCAAGATGGCGTCCAAGATGGCCGCCATTACATAGAAATGACCATAACTCTCTACCCATTCACCTTAGGAAGGTGATTTCTGTCTCTATACCTAGGTTGTAGGGGTCAAGCTATCTATTAGAACTAAGTATTATGTTAATATCGTATTACATAATGGTAATTTCCAAGATGGCGTCCAAGATGGCCGCCATTACCTATAAATGACCATAACTCTCTACCCATTCACATTAGGAAGGTGATTTCTGTCTCTATACCTAGGTTGTAGGGGTCAAGCTATCCATTAGAACTAAGTATTACGTTAATATCGTATTACATAATGGTAATTTCCAAGATGGCGTCCAAGATGAACATATCGTCTCCCAACGGAAAGTCATCCACACATTCCCTTGCCATACTGATCACACAACCAGACATTAACAGTAGTAAAACAGTCCAAGAAGACACCATTAGACGTGTGAAAAAGGAAGATATGATTGAGGCACTCGAGTATGACGTCGAAATAAAGATATATAATGTCCCAAGAAGCCTCCAATGCCACAGAACACCCCCAAACGATCAGTTCATCCCTTGCGTATGTTGGCACAAGTAATTTCAAAGGGAAGAGCCAGTGAGATGGACTTTGCGTTCCTTTAAGACATGAAAAGCGCACTAGATTGTCCTGAATACAATGGGTACAATACTAGGGATGCACGTGGACAGGGTCATTTAGCACAACCAAAGACGTCGGCTGTTTACCTTCTCTTAAGTGATATGAACCTGTCACAACCAGATGCCATGATGACATCAATGGCCTGTGCACAGGTCTACGCACGCAATGTAGGGCAACAGTTCGAAGTTTTTACTTGTGATCTGCAGCTGTACAAGGTGCTCTAAAAGTTCAGTGGGCTTATCCAGACAGGTTTTCAAATGTTATTCTACGGTTGGGAGGGATGCACACTCTAATGAGCTTCATTGGATCTATCGGAACACTGATGGTTGATACCGGTCTGTCAGATATAATGTCCTCTGTGTTTGGCGATGTGTTGAAAATGCATACTGGGGAAAAGTTTCCCCAGAACGTCAGAGCATTGCGAATGGTAGCTGAAGAGGCACTTCGCGGATTCAAGATAAACCATTATATTGCAGTGATGACCTCATACAAATTCTCGAAACCGAAGCCAGCAAGAGTCAAACTACCAAACTTTGGGTCGATGTCTTGATTAAACCTGTCCTGCTCACCATGATGTTCGTACGGGCTGAGCGCGAAAGTGACCGGCCCATCATTTGGCAAACTACAAGCAAATGCTACCACACTTCTTTGCTGCGGGGCATGTGAACTATGCGAGATATAGGTTGTGCTACCTTCGTGAGATGGAACGGCTACCACAAGAGGTGTTGTCACACTTTATGAAGGGTGAGCATGTTATGCACCATTCTGCTGGCTTGTGGAATGGCAGCTGGAGCGATATGATGATTGAGAGGACCTTCATGCGGTATGGGCATGCTCAGGGCCGGATTAACCATTAGGCTGATAAGGCTATAGCCTTAGACCCTGGAAAAATTCGGCCCTCAATATTTGTAAGGCTGATAGTGATACAAATCCAATAACAGTACATTACAGTTTTTGCTTTAAAACGAATGACTGAGTTGAGTCAATATATAATATGAAAAGCCCATTTCCAAAACCACGTAGGGGCCACTTTTACCGAAACTGAGTTTAGAGCAGGGCTTTTCAACCTGGGGGTCACGAGCCGTTTTTTGGAGGTTTGCGAGGCGCTTGAAATTCCAGTGTATTGTTTTCAATTCTTTTTTGCCAGGAAAGATTAATAACTTTTTTTTTCGCAATCGCCCATTCCTCTTCTTGAGGTTATTATATCGTTTAAGCTTTCAGACGTTGCAAAGGCGTTAACTATAGGAAAGCATGCGATATTTTTCACCAAGTTCTTGTACGTTGTTTTGTGCAGACTAAAGTTAACCAGTAACAACGCTATAGTAAAAAAGCAAAATTATGTAGAATTCTATGCAAAATATAGATTTCTTAGTATCGTTTTCAATGGTATTGAAAAAAAAATAGTGTCGGCTATTTTGTTTGAAAGTTCTTTCAGCAACAGGTCTCCATTGACAAACGTAATAGTAAAAAATATCCAGCACCAACCATCTCACTGAAGTTGATTTAAATAAATCCATAAAAGATTGCAATAAATTGAACCGGTAAAAGTGCGAAACGTAGGCTACTAATTATCTAGCTAAGCTTGAAAGAAAATGGAAATAACAATCGGAGGAAATATAATAAAAGCCGTGAAAACATCGCAAAAAAAACGTTTTTCGTTTCGGAAGTTTACGTTGGAACAGCAAAACTAAACATAACTGGATGTCGGCATGAATCAAATTTGGTTAAATTTTGCATTAAATATGCTTTGGTTGAATACTTAGGGTGGAGAGGCGAGACTACATTGATTGCTCTGAGGGGGTCGCGGTGGAAAAAAGATTGAAAACCCCCTGTTTAGAGTGTCATTAGGTAAAGCATTAGGTACCATAGGTACCTACTATCCATTTCTTTCTTTCCAAAATCTTTTACATCTGCTTCAAATTTGACAATAAACATTTTTCTGTTATGTTTATGTTGTTTTGCAGCAAATAATTTCAATTTTTCATGTACGTATTTTTATTACTTTTTGTAGCTTGGTTTGCAAAAATAGGCCCTTCTCTAGTAAACAGCCTTAGGCCTACAGTACCCTTAATCCGGCCCTGGGCATGATCCTGGGAGATAGTTGGCACCACGCTTTAAGTCAGAAACGCTGAAGGTATGGTCCCTTAGTTTGCATGCATGCAGCAGGATGGAATCTGATCTGGATGACATGATGGATGAGGACACTCAGAGTAAAGTGGTAACAACACACAAAGAAGAGGCAAAAGCCAAGATTGCTAAATACAAGAAAGACCGAGATGAAATCAGACAAAAATTCGACACTTGCATTAATCCTTTAGATTCTGAGGCACACTCCAGTGGTAGCCTCTAGTCAATGTAGTTAGCGGCCAGATTGGTTCAAGTAAAGGCAATGTCCACAATACTGTCAGTGTCATTGTCATTGTCAAATAGTCAAAGGAATACTCCCGGCACATGTAGGCTACTTTCTGGCTGTGACACCGTCGCCTATTTTAAAATTGGAAAGGCTACTGCATTCAAAACACTTCGATCGGAGCACTCATTTAACTTGTTGGGTGCACCAGGGCATTCTTTGGCATCTGTTATTCAACAGGCTATCCCCTTCATTTCCGCGTGCTATGGACAAACAGACTGTAGTACAAGGTCAGAGACAAGGTTAAAGATATGGCTGTCACAAACATGCAAAGGGTCATCAACACCGAAATTGTGTATCTTGCCACCAACAACTGAGGCATTCAAAGAGAATGTTAAAAGAACTCACTATCAGACTTTGGTATGTCAGTCACTAGAATCGCAGAATCCACCCGAGTTGGACCCAATCGAATATGGTTGGGTAAAGGATGACCAAAACAAGTCCCTTCAACCAGTCACCCTACCGGATGAAGTCGAACTAGCCCCACAGATGGTACTACGTCTAATAAAATGTGGATGCCACAGTAGGCTATTACTCCATGCAGTTCACGTGCTTGTAGTTGCAACTCTGCAAACATGAAATGCACAATATTTTGCGCCTGTTATAATCAGGGTTGCTGTAACCTGACATCATAGCTGATTGCATGTCTTAGTGATGCACATGGGCAACACAATGCACAACAGTGTAGATCATTTCGCAAAGTAATACCCATCCTTAATAATTATGAATTGTATAATACGCTTTTGGTAGTCTGTGTGAGAATTCAGATTTACAATATTAAAGAACATTTATAGTAAAACAGAGAGAGACTGTTCACCAGGCATTTGGTAATAAAATTAATTTGCGTTCTTCTGGTGACTATTTACTAGGTTACCTCGTGATGTTAAAGATGATAACTAGCTTTTTTTTTCCGACGTTTCGTCAGTCCTGCGGGAAGTACGCTGCGGGAAGTAGCCTACTGGTTTTAGGCATTCACTGCATTTAGTTTAACCTCTAGGTATCTTGTTGCGTGTTTTAATTCTGATTCTTGCTGCTTTACTTTACTCATTTTATCAGTATGTTTTTGTGTTGTGCCATCGTTGCTGAACAGGTTGTATTAACCTGTTTTAGCCACCTTGATAAAGTCAGTCGTGCTGACTGACGAAACGTCGGAAAAAAAAGCTAGTTATCATCTTTAACATCACGAGGTAACCTAGTAAATAGTCACCAGAAGAACGCAAATTAATTTTATTATTAAAGAACATTTGTTATAATATAACACCTGTGGTCGTTTTTCTTTTCATATTTTCCTCCAAGGTTGAATAGTGTATATAGAAGATATTTTAGTGTTACGGCGGCCATCTTGGAAATTACCATTATGTAATTCAATATTAACATAATACTTAGTTCCAATGAATAGCTTGACCTCTACAACCTAGGTATAGAGACACAAATCACCTTGCTAATGTGAATGGGTAGGGAGTTATGGTCATTTGTAGGTAATGACGGCCATCTTGGAAATTACCGTTATGTAATACAATATTAACGTAGCCTAATAGCCTACTTTGTTCTAATGGATAGCCAGACCCCCACAACCTAGGTATAGAGACAAAAATCACCTTCCTAATGTGAATGGGTAGGGAGTTATTGTCATTTCTATGTAATGGCGCCATTTTGGACGCCATCTTGAATTTCTCAAATTGCTCAAAGGTGACAACATGTCATCAAGCAGTTTCTGAAAATAGAGACCCTTGGCTACCAAAATCAACAGTAAAAAAAACTTAATACAACAATGCAAGGTCAATCATCTCTGCCCCCGGACTATTATGCTCGTGTACGATATCAAAGTGGAAGAGAGGCGACTGTTTCGACTTCGGATTTGGCACCCTCTCCTCAAACTGAGGTTGATGCAGAAGAACGCCTTTCTACAACGACGGATCTTACCTCAAATATGCCGGAAGAACCTGAAATCCATAACATACTAACAAACGATTATAACACGCCGTCAACAGACGCTCCTTCGAATTTAACTACTGACGTTCGCGAAGACAGTAGGCCTACTTGTGATATTACTAACCCGATCACATCAACTAATGAAGGGTTTACCGACAACAGTACACCCATCTTGAGACGTTAGACTACTAGAATTCGCAAGTCACCAGAAAGATATGGCTTCTGAGTCAACATCTTGTCTGGCCCTTTTGGCGGGGGAGAATGTGGTGTAGCGCGCGTCGTCATGCACCACATCTCTCTTGCCAACTGCGCAGTGTGAGTTTGCCGATTGCTTGGCTTGGCTTCTCTTGGTTTTTTTTGTGTTGGTTCATTCTCTAGTTTTCAGTTAACAGTGTAGCAGTGCAATCGGAAGTTTAAGTTGAGTCTTGTTTTAGTTTGTGATTTAATACTTCTGTTAACATTTTTTAAAGCTAGTTTTCAATTGCAGGATAATCACGTTTTAAGTTTATTAAAGCCTACTTTACTGCAGGGTTGAGAAAAACCCGTTTTTTTTGGGGGTTTTATTGGTTTTTTTTAAAAAAGATGCAAAAAAAGGTAGATTCATGCTTATTTCACCTCAAAACTACTTTTTACGAATGAAGTGCCTTTCACTCACAGTACATGCTTGCATAACTCAATAAAATAATGCACTAGGGCTGTTGTTGCTTGAATGTTGCATCATCCATTAATTTCAAGATCAAGTTGGATGTTGCATCATCCACTGAATTCTATACCAAGTTGATGCTACCGTGGTAGAAATCACATTATTGCATCATTTGCTTTAGATTTGAAGGCAAGGAGCATTTATGCCATCATGTTTAAACATTTTTTATCATTTATATTATATATATATAGTACCGTAGCCTAATGGATGAGCAATTGAGCGATTGCGTGGCCAATGGCCATTTAGGCAAATGCTCTGAAACAGCCATGCGTTAGAATCCAGAATCTGTAATTGGTAAATAGCCTCCTAAATTGCATTTCACATCATATATACAGACTACAGTAGAGTAGTACTTTCACCAGTTTAACTATAAGGCCTTCTTGCATAAATGAGTTTTAATGTAGTATACACAAAGTGGCATTACTTGATTTTGTGTACTGTACAATATCCACTGCGTTTTCAGTTTATTCTTGGAAATTTACTTCACAATCACATCCTTAAGTCCTAATTTAAAGTTTGTTTTAAGTGCCTTGTAGTGTTTTTGTTCATTTTTTTAATTTTCTAATAAAAACTGGACAAATATGATGCTCTGGGTTTTTTTATGGTTTTTTTTGGTTTTTTTTAAGTGGGACCCACCCGGGTTTTTTTGGGTTGGGTAAAATACCGACAACCCTGCTTTACTGAAATGAGTTTGTTGGTTTCAATGTAGGTCATGTCACCCATTGTTACATGTCCTTCTGATGGCTTGACAACCATGATCAATTGATCATTGTCTTGA
The DNA here is from genome assembly GCF_918807975.1 of Aplidium turbinatum. Classification (NCBI taxonomy): domain Eukaryota; kingdom Metazoa; phylum Chordata; class Ascidiacea; order Aplousobranchia; family Polyclinidae; genus Aplidium; species Aplidium turbinatum. Next base: position 24,560,099 of record NC_137475.1, on the reverse strand, counting down.
GGATTAGAACTTATGATAAATGTCACATGTCAATCAATCTTTACTTCAGTTCCCTGTTCTTTCGTTTTATAGATAACATTCCTTGCAGAAGATTGAATAATCACTAACTTAATTAACAGGTATGGAAGATGGCAACTGGCCAGTGCTTGCGTCGGTACGATCGTGCTCACAGTAAGGGAGTCACCACAGTGTCGTTCTCCAAAGATGGGAGCCAGGTATAAAGTTCCATGGGTTTTAACGCGTTTTAGTGATATATCTTTATTGTGTTTTGTCATTTTTATTTTTTGTTGCGTCTGCGTTTCGTGAGCATATTATCAATGGGCAATTTCACACTTCTATTTCCATATCTTTTTAACACATTGGAACCCAGTTTCCTTGTAACTTTTGTAAACAAGTTAGGAGATTGTTGTTGCTGTTTTACTGCCACATATAGGTTTACAATATAATTATGATGTTGGCTTGTCGGGAAACTCCATTGTCTCTGCAGGTTTTGAGTGCCTCCTTCGATCAAACAATCCGCATTCACGGCTTGAAGTCTGGAAAGACGCTCAAGGAGATGAGGGGTCACTCTTCATTTGTTAATGAAGCGATTTTCATGTCAGATGGCCATCATATTGTTAGCGCTTCTTCCGATGGGAACGTAAAGGTAAGTGCTACTACTGGTGGGAACCGGAAACCATTGGGACTCCACCTAAACATTGCTCACTTCATCAACTTCTAACTTAGTAATTTAAGTTTATTCGGACAATATGAGACAGCAGTTATAAAGTTCATATGTAAGCTGATTGCATAAGAATGTGCCAGGAGATGTTCCAATTTTCTGAGTACTTGATTAATTTCTTCATCTTTCTGCTTCAGTTATGGAATGTAAAGAGTACAGAATGCGTGAACACGTTCAAGTCTCTTGGCGCTGGCCAGCATGACGTCACAGTAAATAGTGTGCATCTCCTTCCTAAGAATCAGGAACATTTTGTCGTGTGCAATCGTTCCAACACCGTTTCTATCATGAACATGCAGGTGCGAAGTCTAGAAAGGTTTAGCCATCTTTTTCATGTATTTGGACATTCTATTCAATGCAATCTAGAAGTGCTTAAGTGTTGCATGCGATAACCTTTCGCAGTTAGTAAACAAATAGAAATCATCAACCCCCTTTATGCCTGTATCAACGCTTCAAAGCCTGTAGATTCCAGAGGCATCTAAAATTATTGGGATTAGCCTATACTTCCGAATAAAGTAATCAACCTTTTTTCTAAAAAGGTTAATATTAATAACTTCTACTTTTGCATTATTCATAGCACAAATGACCCCATTTTACTTCCATGTGGATGGTTAATAGAAGTTTTGACCCTGTATAAAACATTACACAGCAGAAAGTACGTCATGTCGGTTAGGGTGTTGCACACGCCCCATGAAATTTAAGTTCTATCTAAACTTACTCAACTTTTTTTTTGGTTTTGCGTTGGTGCGTATAGATCATCAATCCAAAGTTTGAAAAAATTCATCATGGTTTGCCCCACCCACAGGGGCAGTTTTTGTGACCCATTTTGTAAAAACAATAACTTTTTGCCACTAGATGACGCTATTTTTAAGGTACATCATTAAAATAACTTTTAAAACATGCCCTTTATGTTACTACACCACTAAAAAAACTGTGCCCTAACTGGGCCTTTTGGTCTAGAGATATGGGCAATTTGGCATGTGAGTACTCATTTTTAGCTCTAACTGCCATGAGTATTGAGTAGCGAAAATGTAATTTGCGTTTTCTTGGGAACCACTCAACCAATTTCAACAGAATATAGCATAGCCCCCTTTTATGTTGTGAGGGTTTTGTTTCAGGCACTGGATTACTGTAATACTGCCACCAGAGGGCAGTGAAGTATCGATTCAAGTGATTTGATTGTATTATTTTTGGTAGCATCATATTTTTCGTAGCTTCCGTCAATTTAAACAACCAACAAAAGATATGCAAACACTTTTCTCTATCAGACCTCTGAGGGCGTTTTTGCATTTTAGGAACCGGAATCTTCCTTTATTTTTATAACACTGGACACAATTTTCAAGATTTTCTTCAGTTTTGGAAGAATGTAAAAAATTTGCAAACTCTCAAAAAGTTCATAATCGCTCTGCGAACGGCGTACTCCTCATTTTCTTCTTCTGCACTGCAGGCTTTTTTAGAAAAGCATTCAGAATTGCTAATTTAAAAAAAAAACGCTTAAACGTGACAAACTGTGTCAAAGAAAACCCATGCCTAGTTTTGATGTCAGGTAGTTTTGGTTTGCCAAATCTAGCACCAAACCTTCTCGTAGTTGATTCATTTTTCAGAGGCTACTTTTACAACATACAAGATTTTTATCCAGGATATATTTTTGTCTTAATTTAAGGATGTGTGTTCATCACACATAAGTTTTCCTGACAAATGCTATGTGTGCCTTGAAAAAGCTTTAAGTGCAGCAGCACTTACAGTGGGATCAACATCACCGAAGCTCTTGATATTGTTGACAAAATCGAGGTCAACATGTGGTGCTGCGATTGCAAGCGGTCAATTAAACCACCACTTATTAAAAACACACATACAAAGCCCATAAATCTTGTAATGTTTTGTAGATGGGAGTTTGAACCGATTCCTAGTGAGATAGACTTGTGCAGCATAACCACTTTGTAGCAATAAAGTTAGTTTCCATCCATTTTGCTTTATGAACAGCGTCACACTTCAAAAACTTAAATTGGTCTTTAATCTATTGCTTCCAATGTAGGCTTCCATTAAATTTAACAGTCCCTTGTAATTTCCTCTAGGATAAGCCTTTTTTTCTTTTTAAAAAAAAAAGCCTGAGCTTCCCGAATGATATCTATTAACACCTCAAACTTTTTTGATTGTGCACTATTAAAATTCCACAGTTCTTTTGGGTCTCTTGTGTGCAGTGAAGCTCATGCAAGCGAGGCGGCTTGAAAACCTATATCATGAAACCTTTGAAATAGCTCAATCTCAGGTGACTTTGACACAAGATTGAGAAGAATCTTTTTCACATGCTTCCTGCAGCTCAGTCAAAAAAGTGGTCTGCCGAGCTTGCTTTGAAGTATAGGCTTCGGTCAGCGTTGAAGTGGAAAGACAGAAGTCCGTCAGAAGTTTGAAGTTGAAATCTTCGCTTCTGCTGCAGCATTTTCCCCTTTGTTTTCTTGTCCACTATTAACCCATAATATGTTAATAACAACAGCCGTATTTCCTGTTTCTTTGCCCACATTTTTAATTTTAATTGCTGTATTCTGAGTAAAACCTGAGCAGGTGAACTAGCACCTTAGCATATTGACTGAATTATAGTTTAGCAAATGACAAACAAAAACTTTATCCTCTTTTCAAATGTTTGAAATATTATGATCGATTGCATTATATGTTTTGGAAGATTGGATACATGTGATTTTATTATCTTTCATGTGGTGAATTCAGTTTAAGACATGGGAATTATATTATTGCATCAGATTTGTAAAAAAAGGTGAGCAAAGATGTTAGTGTACTATCAAATAACTATGGTATTATACTTCGTAAAAGCATACAGTAGATTACAGCACTCTAGTGAGTGAAATCACTTGATTTGACGAAGAAAATGTTTTGCTTCTCTCTAGTGGCAGTATTACAATGAACCAATGCCACAAACAAAACCGCCATACTATAAAAAAGACTGCCTATATCTGCAGTCCCAAAGGCCCAATCAACTTCCCGAAGGCCCAATCAGGCTTCAATTTGTTTAGAGCACCAAGGAGCATTTTATTAAAAGTTCATTTAATGATACAACTTTGACACAGCGCCTACTAGTGGCAAAATAATTGATTTTTAACAAAATGGGTCACAAAAACTGCCCCTGTAGGACGTAGGTGAGGCAAACGTTGATGATTTTTTTTTCAAACTTCGGATTTATAATATTCATTAACACTAAACTAAAAAAGTCTAGCTGTTTTTGAGTAGATCGTGGCGTGTGCAACACCCTAATGTCGGTGCTGCTCAAGCTTTTAAGACAACGTGCCGGCAGAGGTCTTATTGTCATTCGGCGTACCGATCACGCATTTCAAACGAAAAAAACGGACAATAATAAGTCCAACCTTGGTTTTTACAAGTCTGCAGTACAGTACGCAAATTCACAAGCAGATTTTCATTAACATTTCACCAACGGATTGTGGTTTTCCAGCTTTTCAATGCTTAGCGCTGCTTATTAGGATGCACGTTAAGCTTTATATTTACGAGAGTGTCTGTACATCTGTTTTTGAGCAGTTTTAATGGTTTACTTTTCTGTGACATTTTTTGGCTTTGTTCTGATTTTTTTATGTTTTTGAATATATTGTAAATGTTTATTTAGGTCTGAAATTGCTGCGCACAACTCTACAAACGACAGATTGTGATTGCGGTACTGTTTTGTCGAACAAAAATTAAAACGATTTCTTTACAGCCAACACTTTGCCACATCCTATATCACCTAAATGTGTCCTAATAAGAATCGGAATCAACTGGGTTTGAAAGTGATTGTCTCTTATATATCTAAGCTTCTTGTTCATACTACCACGCTATGGCATTTGAAAAATTAATTTATACAGTATATCGCTTTAATGGTATAAGCACGGAAATTATGCCGAAAAAGAAAAGCAACTTGAGAATGGTGAAAAACACATTCCGGTCAACACAAAACAATAGGCTTTTCAATAAATTATTTTCAAAGTGATCGCGTATCGGCAGCCAAGTGCTGGCGTATCGGCACCAGTACGCCTACCATAGTGTGAGTAACACTGTCTTATGTCACTTCACGATTGCTGTATGCAACAAGGATACACGACTTTATGCCGTGGGCCGAATGACGCGAACTCGAATAATGCCGATAACCCCTAGGACGCAATACATGAATGACACGAGACTTGGTTTTTTCTTACTTTTAAACATTTTTTTCAATATGACAGTAATTTTGTATTTAACAAAGTATAGATAAAGGTGCCACTAATTCCTTTGTTGCTTTTTAATCTTGATGAACAGAACACGTGTGCAGAGAAATCTTACTAATCAGAAACGTCTGGCAAACTCAAAGTGTAACTCTGACTTCCCCCAATCTCGTTCCTCACTGCTTCAACAACAACGCAGGAGGTCAGTTACAACTTTTTTGTTTTCGAAGAAGACCGATTAGGTTCGGACGTACTGTCAAACAGCGTTTCATGATTACAATATATAACTCTCTGTATAGAGACAATATCGAAAGCCCACGATGGCATCTGTTTATTTAGATAAATATATTGATATTCAGGTGAGTGCAGTGGCATAGCGTGACTCATTGGGGGCACTCCAAAAGCACAAATAGTTAGCTTGAGATTAATATTTAGTTATAGCCAATTTTTGGTCTATAATATTTGAAGCTTTACACGTTCTCTAATCATTTGTCGCATAACCTGGTCATTTTCGCTTTGTGCGCAACACAAAAAAAAGTCATAACCGACAAAAATTAAGACATATCCGCAATTTGGCCAGGAACTCTTCATTTTCCTGAATTCGGCAAACAGGTTTTAAAAATATACTATCGAGGCAAACGGTGAATTCGTATCAGAAAATAGCCTGTTTCTAGAATTCGTAAGCTGATGTCTAGGATAGTTGTATATATAAACTTTGCCATGTGGTTGAGTCGCACTTGGTTGGTGCACAGTGCACACCTCACTCATCCAACAAAAACAAAGTCTAGATCTCGTACTTCTACTATGCTGATCTACTTGTTTCTGCAAAAAATTGTGCACATGGTTCACTCAGCTTGTATTGAAAGTTTCAAAGCAGTCCTAACAGAACTATTCAAAAATAACAATTCGTTTTTGGGAGAAATAAACGAAGTCTCGCGTCATTCAAGTATTGCAGCATTCAGACCTTGCGTCATTCGTGCCTTGCGGTCTTGCGATGGCGTCATTCGTGTTCGAGTCATTCGAAATTCGGCATTAAGTCGTAGACCGCACTTTTTACGTTAATTTGACGTCCGCATAATTCGGGTTAATGTATAAAAAGTACGTATTTGCTTACTGGGAAGTAGCGATGTCTTATTTCAATATTCGTTTTCCAGAAAATAAATTTCAAATTTTTGTTACAGTGCTTCCCGTGCATTGTGCATTGAGCGTTTTTTATTAAAGATGTGTGATTTTCTTTTTTCTTTTGGAAGTCTGCATGAAAGTATTTAACCATTTAAAATACGAAAAGTCGTATTTTTGTTCTTCCACAACTTCAACTTTATTTGAAAGCTTGAATCTTGTTGCCAACTTCAAAATCATCCGAACCCTTCTTTTTGCGTCTATAAATTTCTAATTGTTGTTCCCAGTGTTCGATGCAAGAGGCTCAATTTTACCATTTAAAAATTGTGTTAAAGATAATAGCCGTTGGGTATTCTTGTTACACAAAAACACTACAAGTCTTGTTGCAGTTGAAAGAGGCCTTAATGACCCTGTCCAACTTTGTACACCCCATCAAAGTTATGCATCTTTGGAAGTTATGGTACACCCGATTAAAAAGCACTGCGGTCTAATGTTTATAACCTGTTGGGAAAAGATGTTATCTGTGGAACTAAACCCACCAAGGCGCGTGTCATTGACAGTATTGCTTGAACTGTGAACTTCAACTTCTTTGCAATATTTTCATCAGGGCCAGATTGTGCGTTCATTCAGCTCTGGTAAGAGGGAAGGTGGCGACTTCATCTGTGCCACTGTCTCTCCTAGGGGAGAATGGATATACTGCGTCGGGGAGGACAAGGTGGGTTTCAGTTTATGTTTTATTGTTTTTTTGTGGCTTGCTTGATTTATAAGAGGATACAGGTAAATATCATTCCATTGGTTAATGGAAAAACGGAGCTTGTGAAAAGGATAAATGCAGCAGGAAAGTGTTTGACTATAATGCATATTGTTCTGCGAAAAGAGAAGACCTAAGCGGAACGAAAGCAAGGTACATTGTTTCAACGAAAACAAACCAAAATACTCTACACCTCCCCAATAAAACTTATGACCACTCATAACGAAGGGGTGGTTGGCATCTTCTGTGACCGCCTCAATAGATGTCCTTGATTCGAGACCGATGACGATGATGAGTCTTCGGTTGCGATCGGCGTCGAAAGATCAGGAACTTCGTCGGCTGTTGATGGATCAGGAACCTTATCGGCTGTCGATGACGACGTGAAGGTAGTCTCTCCTGGATCCCCAATCCCCATCTTCCGGCGAGATGTAACGCGGACATAGCTGATTGATATGGCGTCTCCATATATGACCTCGAGGGTCAAATCGAACCTGTAAACTACGACTCCCTTGTCGCTTCACCACGACGGCAGGAACTCAACGAGGGCTTCGGCTTTGCCTGGAACCAAAGTATAAAGCATAACAAGGATCACCAACATCGAACTTAATTGTTTTCCCGTTTTGTTTCCGAGGCGAATGACTCATCGACGTTTTTGTGATCTGAGCTGAGGAAGGCAGTAAAATATCTAATTTAGTACGTAATTGGCGGTGGTTTAATAACTCGCTGGGAGAATAACCACTGGCATTAGGCGTACGGCGAAACTGCATCAAGAATTGGGTGGTCGCACTTCTGGGCGGTAACGACGATTTTCTCAAAGCCTGCTTAAGAGTGCGTACCAAACCCTCGGCAGCACCATTCGTAGCTGGATGGTATGGTGCTCCAGTGATGTGTACTATTCCCCTAACTTTACAATAAATCTTGAATTCTTCCGAAGAAAACGTAGTCGCATTGTCCGAGACAATGGAGTGGGGGTATCCAAAATGGGCTCTAAAAGGGCAAAATTCTTCTCTAAAAGATCAATAGTAACAGACATCGATACGGAAGAAGTTGGGTGAATGGAAGGTGAATACTTACTATAAGCATTGGTAACAATAAGCCAATTAGATCCTAAACAATTAATAGCGTAATCAACATGAATTCGACTCCAAGGCTTCTCTGGAGCTAATCCATTGGTGGATAGGAGCCTTGCTTGGTGCAGCTTGATGCTCACCACATGTAGTGCATGTTCGGCAGAGGTCGACAATGTCCGCATCGATATTGGGCCTGTAAACTGCTGTCCTGGCCAGCTGTTTCATGCGCTGCATGCCGAAATGACCTTCGTGTAAAAGAGAAAGAATATCATTTCCTGCGAATAAAAAGAATAACTATTAACTACTCTAGAAGAACCATATAATAAACTACCATAACAGGTTGTTAGAGAATCAGTACCTCTTCTAAACTGTTCGATTGGATCGTTCGCGATTGACTTCGCAGGCCATCCTTCTTGTGTGAAGCGAATGGTTTTAGACAAGACCGGATCCTTAGAAGTTTCCGTGCGCAAAGTAGAAGAATCGGAATGACTCACCTGCGAGTCCAATCGATCAATTGCGCAAACAATATCAATATCATCTGCACTTTCCTCTCCGTCAAAAACTGAGTCATCGTTGGACGGAAGACGGCTCAAGGCGTCAGCATTTCGGTGATGCGTTGTTTTGCGATACTCTATAATATAACTAAATTGACTCAAAAACAACGCCCAGCGTGCTAACCGGTTACCCACCAACGAAGGGATAGGCTTATCTGGACCAAAGAGTGAAAGCAAAGGCTTATGATCAGTTACCAAAATAAAATTTCTACCGTAGAGGTATTGGTAGAATTTCTTCAAAGCGAAGATGATGGACAAAGACAATCCTTGTGGATTTGGCTGTAGTTTCTTTGAGATTTTGTCAAGATTTTCGACAAATTGACTATTGGCCTCTCACTTCCGTCCGGGGAGCGGTGAAACAGTGTGGCGCCAATGCCTACGCTTGGTGCGTCGCATGCAATTCCTGAAGGAAGCAACGGATTAAAGTTTACGAGAACATCGTCTGCGGAAAGAAACGTTTTTAATTTTGCAAAAGCGCATTTTTCTTTGTGTTCCCATCTCCAAGAAACACCACTCTTGGTTAAGTGATATAACGGTTGCGCTGCCGTAGAAAAAATCTGGGGGCATAAACTTAAAATAAAATTGAACCGACCTCAGAAAAGAACGTAAGGTGCCAACATTGGAAGGAGCAGGCATGTTCACTGTTTAGTACGGCATCGCCTTTAAGACCCTTAGGAATCCCTTGTTTAGAAAGAACTTGGCCTAGGTACTCGACATTTGCCTAGGAAAATTTACAATTTTCCCTCCCACATCTAAGACCTTTCGAAGATAAACTATCGAGTAGTCGTTTAAGGTACATATACAGATATAACATATCACACAAAAATCAAACTAAACACAAATCAGACCCCGAAAGCCCACCGCACTGCAAGATCAATTCCACCGAAAACTACACAGTAGAGTTGCATTTAACAAGAGTAACAACCAACCAGATATGTTCGATATTGCTTTTTGAATGAAAAGGGAGACTAACATTTAATTTCTGAGGGAACCTCACCCCATGCCTGGGGTCCCAAGTACTGTAGCATTTTTGCCCGGAGTTATTGTTAAATCTAGGTAAGAAATATTGAGATTTTATATTGTGGCGAATATTAGGGTATGATGATGGACATTATTTAGATTTAAATAAGCACTGAGGATTCATAGCAATGAAATTGACTATCGTCGTTTTCGCCTCAACTGATATCCACGCTCTATCAAGCATAATATGCAACGCTTCCAAAACATTGATGTTTTTCAATAATTATTAGATAGAGAGCGCTGCATATGCTTTGGGGAAACAAAAAGTCCTGCGTCAAAAGCCTCTACAAGTATGCGAAACTACCAGGATCAAGGCTTTGTCAGTCCGAGGATAAACATTCAAAGTTTGAGTTAAAGAGCTTTGAGTTATCCAGATTTGACTGTTTGTTACAAATCATTACAACACTGTTTTTCTAGGTTCTTTACTGCTTCTCCACTGGCAGTGGCAAGCTGGAGCGCACTCTGACCGTTCATGAGGGCGATGTGATTGGGATATGCCATCACCCCCACAACAACCTCATCGCAACTTATGCAGAAGATGGATTACTGCGTTTATGGAAGCCCTGAAGCTTGCTTTATTGTCGTTTTTAAATTGACATCGGAAAGACATTAATGGCAGATGACTTGCTCCCGCAAGTACAGCGAGATCGAAATGACTTTAAGATGGACGCGGCTTCATCGGTAAGACATTTCTGCACAGACTGGAAGAATACTTAATCTCAATAAAGACTTTGTAAAGTGTATGTTTATTTTAGAATCATGGCATTCTTGGACGACTTATCGCCGACGTCATAATATTTTTCTTTAAAGTTACCAAACATTTGTGATAAGTAACAAAGCAGTGTCAGTGAAATGAAAATACGACATAGCTTCCAGGAATGAGATACGGTAGAAATTTTCCATGTCCTTGATCGTAAAGTACAAACTTTCTGCAATAATCGGACTATTTTCGAAAATACACTTTGCTGCATCATCGACAAGAAAATAATGATCTTTTTGAGCCCATTTATCTTTTTTCATAAAAATTCCCCAAGGACTAGCCTACTCTTCCTTTTCAATTGTAGGCTAGTCTACGTTATTTACAGTGGAGTTTTCCGATATCGACACCTCAAGCGGCGAAAAAGTGTCGATATCGTTGAAGTTTGGATATAGACGACTGACGATTCAATATAGCTGTTCTTAAATTTCGATTTTATTTTAATATAAGGGTAAAATATGTGCGCGGGCGCTAATCAGCGCCGTCGCTAAATTTCATGTTTTCGTGTATACGTCGGCAAAGAACAACACAGACAAGATCGTAAAAAATAATGGTAGGTTGCCGTAGGTGTCTTTGTAATCTGTAGGTCGCTGCAGCAGATGGTGTATTTTGACCGGTAGTCACTTTAAAATAGGACAATTTTCTCTATGAACCAGCTGAACAGCATTGCGAGCCTTCCAGCACTCAGCTATAGAGTTGATTCTTGCTTTGAACTTTGTTTGGTAATTCCAGAAGAAAAAAAGTAATGGCAAGGGTGGGAATCGAAATGATTGCTCTCCTAACCCCCAAACCGCTAGACCACGCTGGAGACTGCAAAACGTTCGATTTTTACTTTATATCAAAAATGTTTTGAGAAGAACGCAATATCACGTGCATGACTGCAATCAGCTAATTTAAATCTTGCCTTCTGATTGGTTAATAAATCTCATCTACTGCAGTTTATAAATAGGCTACGCCTACCATAGTTGTACTTTCACTAGTGGTCTATGCATAATGCACTGCTCTCAAACGGGTCTACAAAAGCATAAAATTCCAAAAATAAAAACTGGCATAAAGTAGCTCGTGAAGTTATAAAAATATCATTGAATTAGTTTCTGCTGGGCACCACACAACTAATCAAACAAAAGTGAAAAAACGAGGAGTAAACGTTATTTCAAATTGGCAGTGTCAAAATTAAATTTTGAATCATTTGGACATCTGGTTCTAGAATCTAGATCTTTCCGCCCCGATAGCTCAATTGGTTAGCGCGTCACTTCTGGAACGAAGAAGCTTCAAGATCAAGCGGTGCTTGTTCGACTCTCGGGGTGTGCGCTTGAGCAACGCACGTTAAGGACTGCTCTCCATTCAGCGGCATCTAATGGATGGAATAGTTCCCCGGCAACAAGACGTCAACAATCGGAAATTTCACTCTGTCAATCTCGATGACCGGGCCTGCGTCAGTGATTCAAAGCCTCTACAAGTATGCGAAACTGCCAGGATTAAGCTCTGCAAGAAGCTTTCCCAGTCCGAGGATAAAGATCCAATCAATCAATAGACGAGCAGTGGCAGATCTAAAAAAAAATAAAGTTTCTTCTTCATTTACAAGTCAAATAAACACCTGTATATCTAACGGTAGGCCTATTCATCCAAATGATATAGCTGAGTTAGCTCTATCGGTAAACTCCAGTTTGTCGGCAAAGGAAAAGTTGGATGCTTCGGATAAAGTTTTAAAACAATCAACAATTTCTTAAAAAGTGCGTAGTTCCAAGTATTTCTCAATCATTGTAAATGTCACTCTCGATGCTTCTCATCAAGAACAAATCATTTTCGTGTTAAGGTGGGCGATGTTGAATAGCTTCAAGACGGAAAAGCTGAAATGATTTCTGTATCACTGAACGGTTTCGATTGTATTGATAGTGTTAATTTGAAAACTGGTGCTGCTTTAGCTAAGCGGGAACTATTTTTGCTTGGCAATTAAACCTTAACTTCAAAATCTGCGTTGGCCAGGCATAGGATGTTGTATCTAACATAAGTTATCTGTGAAAGTTAAAGGTATCAGTCCAAGCACGATTAAAGGAAGTAAATCCTGTAGGCTATATTTTTTGTTTATGGATCATCATCAGTCATCATCTCTGCCTGCAGCTGATTGCGCATCAACATGAGTTAGCCTATTTGCTTCTAAGAGTGGCGATTTTGAGCCAGCTCGCCAAGTTGAGTCCGGTACATGATTGGATGTTGTCTTGCCATCGTTTTGGTCGTCTGCCACGTTTTCTTTTTCCTTCTACTTTTCCTTCTGCGCAAACTTTGCTGATTCCGAATTGTGATCTTTTAGTGTGGCCGAACAATTTTAAAACTTTTGATTTTATTAACTTATTGCTGCAATTGGATGTAGCCTAATTTTGTCATAGTTAAAAGATCTTCTGTTTTCGTATGGTCAAGTAGCCTTTGTTGGTCATGCTTCTCTTGATGTGATTTTGGAAGGTAGGCCTAGTGAGTTTTTTCTTTGTTTGAGTTTTTTGTTTATGGATGTTGTTGCTTAAATCTAGTTGGAATTCATAATGTTGCCTACAAGACAGCGTTGTTCAAATGTCTTATCATTTTTGGAGTAATTGATTATCTGCAAACTTGTGGCATCTTTAAAGTTATAGCCCAGTCAGAGGAAAAATTCTGAAAAATCTAAAGAAAGCTGTCCTATCATCTTGCAAAGAAAATTAACTTCGAGAATGTAATGAAGGCGTGGTGCTGTCAAACCCAATGCTTTACATTCCCCTTTTGCAATTGAAGCTCTAAAGACGTTTCTTAAATGCATCAAGTTGGAACCAACAAGCGCTTGATCGGAAGCTGAGTCAATCCTAAAGTAGCCTACAACTAGCAGTTTTAAATTTGTGACTGCTTTTCATTATGTGGATTACGGTCCTAAACAAGATTCACTGATGAATTTAATGAAATTAAAGGAAGATGTAATCTAAGTAAGTGAAAGCTGAGAAGAGTAGGCTACGGTACTACTCGCAAGCTAAAGTTGCAGTGGCAATTATAAATTTAAAAGAAAATGATTTTCTTTTTCTGAGGACAGAACGCTTTTATAACTCCACTTAACTAGCTGAATCATTTGAAGGAAATGTATTCTACCGTACAATGCAAAGGATTCAATAGTTGTTGGAATTGACAAATGTATCAACAAACTCAAACATATCGTCGATGAGTTTGAAGTTTCATGAAAATTTCATCGTATGTCTGTTGTGCAATGTGCAGTTGCGGGCATGTGGGACAAATTTAAACCATTTGTAGGCTACAACAATGACATTTTTCAAGACATTTTGTATGAGTTGGTACTTTTGACAGAAAGCCACACAGCAAATTTCAGCTGCAAACCAGAACGAACCACCCCATAATCTCTAGCCTACACAAGGAATCATTGATTGCAACTTTCGAAAGGTTTTTCCAAATAGTTTTGTTTTGATTTTTTTTTGTGTTCCGGTAGCTACCTCCAACGGTTGCGCTTTGAGAACGTGGTTTTAGCAATTACTGAAATTTGTAAAGAATTGTTTGCGCTGCAGTAGGCCTATGATTCAAAATCGATTGAAAAGCCTAACTAGGCTATACAGTAGGCTACACGTTGTGCATCAATTCAGACGTCGCAAAATTTTATCATTTGATGCTGTGATCCGTAACTTTGCATTGCAAAAAAGCCAGAAAGAGTTGAATTAAATCAGGGATGTCCAAAGTAAGTTTGTTTGTTTGTTTGTTTGGTTTATCTTTATCCTGCATTGCGGGAAAGCGGACTTGAGCGCTATGCATCGGTGTACGCCTTCCGACATACACCTGACCCACGCTGCAGCCGACGGCAATGTCTGTTTCCGGTTGTCTACTCTACTTATGACTTAAATTTGGTACTACCCATTACTCGAAATCGATCACTGGGTAGAGGCAATTATCGTAAAGTTTCTTGCCCAGAGAAATAACAGCAAGTGCGGGTGGCTGGAGTCGAACATGCAGGCTCTCGACTGCAAACCCAACGCGCTAACCACTCGGCCACTGCTGCCGACTTCGGCCACTGCTGCCGACAGTTTGAATTAAATCAGGGATGTCCAAAGTCCCGCCCGCGGGCCAACTCCGGCCCACGAGACGTTTTTGTATGGCTCGCGCCTGTTGTTGTACAATGTGTTATTTTTGGCCTGCAGACACACAAAAATCGTATAAATTCAACTTGCAGTTTTTAGAAAATATATTGTGGCTGTTGGTCCGCGAACACTTATTATCAAATCTGGCTCGCGTGGGAAAAAGTTTGGACACTCCTGAATTAAATACTTGGTTGAACTATTTTCGTTGCCTGTCGGCCTATTGTGTATTTACAAAGCTTTCTAGACAAAATATTTAGCCTCAATCAATGGCATTTTTGCTGTAAGTGTAGGGGAAGGTGGGGCAAGATGGGACGTGGGGCAGGACGGGACACCGTGGATATTTTTAAAAGTATTAGCTTTTATCGTCTTCTACCCATTTAGATGTTAAAGGACACCATGATTCTCGATGACTTGCAAAAAAAGAGATGTTCAGAGAAAAAACGTGGTCGTGGCAACAAGATAACTGATTAGAGGCTAGTTGCTATAAGAAATCTTATCAAAACTTTTCACATTTTAGCATGATTTCAGAAAAAATCTGGAAGATGATAGCCTACGTGGTCTGGAGATACAGTAATAAAAGTGCTTTTTGGGGTATCTGACTTTTTAGATGTGAGTTGCATATATAATAAACAAACAGAAAATTTCAAAATGTCAGTCATTGGGGCAAAACGGGACAGAGCTGCTTGGGGCAGGATGGGACATCTGTTCTGCTTATAATGGGCGTGGCAATTTTGTATGTGATTTTTATGGAAAAAAATAGTCTGTCATTTTGCCCTGATGTAATTACGTGTGCTGTAAATGCAAGACATTTTTGAAATTACAAGATATTATCAGTAGATTTGTGGTTTTACAGGTGATTCCTCATATGAACAATCCTGCCCCAGGTGTGGGGCAAGATGGGACAAATTAATTTTTTTTGTTTTGTTAATTATAAGGTCATGCGATAGCCTACTAACTGAGTCTTTGTATCTTGCTGGTTGGTAGTGGTGTGCAATAGAAATAACATGATACCAAAGTTACCGATATTGACAAAAAGGAATTCTGCAAAACATCGATTAAAGTTAAGTGTCTCGTCCTGCCCCACCTTCCCCTAATCCAGTTATTATTATTGATAATTTTTACATTGAGCGAAGTTCTTTTCATGCTGAGGAAAGTAGGCTAATTTCAGCTTAACACGAACATGCAACGCAATATTTGCTAAAAAATATTATGGGGCCCATTTTTCGTATTGTTTCCCGACCAGTGCTGATTTCTCTCGGAGGCCCTGGGCCGACGGCCGACGCAGCTTCGTTGCGGAATGTTATCTCCGGAAAGCAAGACGCAATTAACATGCAGCTGAACCAAAGCGCAAAAGACCAAGTGCTTGAGAATCGGCGCAAGCTTGCAACCATGATAGAAACCATTATTGTTTGTAGTAAACAATGCTTAGCGCTTAGTTAGAGGCCATCACGATAGTGGTCTTTCAATTAGTGATAGTGAACCGGAACACAATGATGGAAACTTTCGGGCTATTTTGCGTTCCCGGGCTATGGCTGATGAAGAATTCAAGTCTGCAATATCATCATCACGTAACGCACAGTAGGCTACACCCGTCCATCTATTCAAAATTAGATTATTGGTTGTTGCAATGATCTTGTGCTGGAAAAACTTGTTGCTGAAATCAACAAGGCTGTTTTTTCTCGGTTCTAGTGGACGAAAGTACTGATAGGCTATACGGGGAACTGAACAGCTGTCATTATGCGTGCGTTATGTCGACCAAGATGCAAACATTTGTAAGCATTTTCTTCAGTTTGTTCCAGTGTTAGATGTTACCGGAAGGGGCTTTGCGTCAGCTGTTCTGGATAATTTAAAGAAGCTTGGCGTTGATTTACATGGACTTAGAGGTCAAGGTTACGACGGACTCTGGCAAAAAGTGGCATTTTCAATGGTACGCAAGCTATCGTACGGGAAACGTTTTCAAGGCATTATAGGCCTATGTTCACTATGTCGCTCATATCACCTGTCTAAATTGATGAATTTCAATGTGAATCAAGATAGGTTATATAAACTGAAAATGTTTTCTGTGAAGGTGGGGACACTTGAGGTAAAATTTTTTAAAGCTCTAGCCTGCTGAAAACCTACAATACACTAGGCTATAGGCCTACAAACTTTTAAGAAATAAATTATTGAAATCCTTTTGTGGTTGTGAATAAAAACATTTTGAAATGGTAGGCTAACCACGCCGTGGGCTAACTTAAATTTAAAACAAAACTTCTACCTCAATTTAATTACAATTTGATGAATTTGGTTACAGTAGGTCTACATAGGCTACAAAGTGTGCATCTTGATAAAATAAAAATGTTGCTCCTAAAAAGTGACCAAAAGAAGATTATATTGCCAAAATTTTCTGGGGGAAAAGCCCCTGACTCTTCCTTTCCGTTTCGTTTATTTGGGCATTAAGTTTTGAATTGCATTGTTCATCTATGCTATAAATTTTACTCTGTTAAAACTCTGGTCCTTTCACAATTTTTTTCTAGATTCTCTTCTGCATTGTCGGCATAGCCTAGCTGCCTAGGCCTATTAACTATCTTTTTCTATAAAACCTTAAAAGTTATTTAGGCTACTCTTAGCTAAAACGATGAATGTAAATTATTTCTCCACATTGAAAAAGTTTGCCACCCGAAACTCTTTCTGGTCATATTTTTAAGAGCAATCAGTAAACATAGAGACCCACTAGTGGATTTTGGGGTGGGTCGAGAGGGTAGCCTACTCACACGGCCCTGGTTGCATCATAGTTGACAGGCATAGCCTACAATAGGAACTAAACATTTTCTTAACGGCAATAGAACATTTAGAAAACCTTGTCTTTAGCATATTACCAGAACAATACAACGACCACAATTATCGTTTCAGGTCTTCATCATCAGATAGCACATCGTTATGTTGAAGTGTCTAGCCTAGGCTACTGGTCAAAACACTCCATTATTATGATGCAGCCTGCAGCGACCTACATATTACAAATACGCTGCCGGTGGTTGCCTACCTTGCTCTTCATGAAAAGCTAACGCATCAAGACTGTTTACCTCAAGACCATCAGCACTTTCGATAACGCATTAGTCCAGTCGTTGAAGGGTTTTACCTTGACTTAATTGGTGTAAAGCTGAAATTTTGCACATTGGTTCTGTTCATTGTGTACAATGACCAAAAAAAATCCCCGTGAAAATTGTTTGGTGAAAAAAAGTTATCCGCTATTTTCGAAATTCCGCCATTTTTTTCAAAATGGCGGATGTACAAATACTGAAATATTTAATTTTTATGAAATTATTGTTAGTGTTGGTGCTCATTTAAAAGTAAATTTCATACTGCAATTATTTTACATTGGCAAAGTTTTGGTCCACCGTGATTGCCGTAGGAAGTTTACGGATACACGGAAAAGGGTTCAGGAAAAATGCCTGCAAAGAAATTACGATCAGTGACAAGGATATTCATGCTTCTGAAGCCTCCTGTATACTGCGTCAAAAGGGTGCTGATGGGATTAATGCTGCCAGTACTAATAGGGGGGACAACATTGTTGCGATAGCTGGTCGAAAAGTACACGTAGACTGTCGTAAACGTTACACCAACCCAATCGATATACAGCTTAAAAGAACAGAGAGGAAAGTGGGTCCTGCGTCACGGGGAAACGAAGTGTTCGAATTCTTGATGGCAATTTCGGCGGTAAGACTCATTGTTTGTTTTGTGGGACTCGAGTTCTCACGGACAGACCTGGCTTTAGTTTTGTTAAAACAGATGTTTTTGCAAGGACTATATTAGAGTGTTGTGAGAGACGTTCTGACGATTGGTCTTTCACGACTGGACTGTATTACGGTGGCGATTTGCATGCTGCACTGTTTATACCATCTTTCTTGTAGCGTTAATTTTATATATGGATTTAACGTAACCTTGTAATGCGGCAGAGTATTGAGGCAAAACGTCGAAAATCTGGGCGACCGAAGGATGAGGAACAGGACCAGGCATCTCTAAAGATGTGTTCACAAAGATGTAAGATGTAGCCTAAAGGCTGCGATGTGTTCACATCTTGAACAGAATGATGAAGAACAGTTAACGATATCAGACCTCAGATATAAAATGAAGGAGTTTTTAGCAAATGATGATTGCCTTCCTTATGGATCAAAATATCTGAAGACCCAATCGATGAATCTATTTATATAACTGAAGGTCAGGGCCTTTATGACATTGTCACTATGAGAGAGAAGACATCCGAATTCCTCCGATCTCATTACCTAGAATTAAGGCATGAGGATGATGAAGAGTCACAAAAGAGAGAAATAGTTATAACTGCGGCAAGGCTCATCAAAAATGATGTTCCATCTGTTAATGATCACTATCCAAGCACAGACGCACTCAATAATAACAGTAATCGTGTTTTATGTGCGCCCATTGCGATACATAACATACAGTAACACTGCGATCGCAGATGCGATGCAACAGACGACAGGAAGCAGCGAAGTGACATATAGTCTTCGAGTCAGCTGCTCCCCTTATTTTGGCTTGCCATTAAGTGTCTTTGCCGAGACACAGCCGTGGGTTCTGGAGCGGTGTCAAACCCACGTCCTTTCGAACGTCGCGCTGACGTTCTTACCACTCGGTTACGCAACCGCCACTCAATCTCGGTCCTGCTCTAATGTAGCCCACTTGCCTGAAACTTTGCGAACACTGTTGGGTTCCTTATTTCTAGGAAAAGACACAAAGCAAAAGGTTGCACGTATTGGCCAAGCTGTCGTTCTCACCACTCGACCGACCAGATTGTCAGACCAAGAGCGGTGATTGCACCATTGTAAATTGGTCTTGCTGTTCAACGACATCATTTGTACAGGTCGAGATTTCTTGTTGATACTTTACAGTTTACACAATATGGGATACTGTTCTTCTTACGCAGAAGTCCTGAGGTTTGAAAAGAATGCAGCTGATTGTGTAGCGTCAGAATCCATTGTTCTAGAGAACATAGATCAACTCGAAAGCACAATGTTATTTGCAGCTGACAATGTTGATTATAATATTATCACCCTGGATGGGAAGGGGACTTTCCACGGGATGGGAATGATTGCTGCCTTGACACCGGGTCAGAAAGCAAACCGTATGATTCTAAGGCACAGCATATCACCACTCAACATCACAGAGAAGACTAGGATTGAAATCATGCAACTCCGCTTTGCCAATGAAGCGTAGAAGACATCACTGGCTGGTTATGTAGCCTACCTTTTTCTCAAGATCAAACCCTGAGCAATATTGTGAATGGTGTTGTGGCCGAGGATAACGTTAATGTACATGAACAAAAAAAAATTATCGACCTATTCGATCAGTAAAACACTTCGGGGTAGCCTAAAGGCTGCGAAGTGATCACTGCTCCAGGGGATGCTGATGTTCCGATTGTGAAGGCTACTGTTCTTAGTGCAGTGTCACACTCGACAACGTTGATTGGAGAAGACAAAGATCTGTTGGTCCTGCTTCTTCATTATGCGCAACAAGTAAACAGAGATCTATATTTCCGTTCCTACAAGGAAAATGCTGACAAAGTGTATCATAAAAACGAATTGAAAATGGTGATGGGTGAAAAATTATGTTCCCATTTACTTTTTCTACATGCCTACACTGGATGTGACACAACATCAAGAATCTTTGGTGTAGGTAAGAAAAACTGTCTTTCACAAGCTGGTAAAGGGTGATGCTATTCTGAAAGACTGTGTCAATTACCTCCTTCTTCCAAAGCAGACAGCAGCATCCATTGTGAACAAAGATTGTCAAGCGATGGCTGTGATTTTTTGGGGGCACGCGGACGGATTCCTTCTCGTCATTGCACTACAGAGTAAGGTACTAAGGAAAAAAGTAGTCTCTTCCCAATCATTTGTGACACCAGAACGCCTACCACCTACTAAGTCATCAACAAAATTTCACTGTCTAAGGGTTTACTACCAAATGATGGTCTGGCTAGGACAGGAGAGTGATATGGAAACTTGCGGGTGGGGTTGGAAACTGGAAGGCAGTCAGTTTGTGACAATAGAGTCGGACATGAATGCGGAGCCAGATTCCCTCCTATGGATTATCCACTGCAACTGCACAACTGCCTGTAGCACTGCCAGGTGTAGGCAGAATAATCTACCCTGTACCTCAGCATGTGGACAGTGCAACTTGATGCCTGTGACAATACGTAGCCTACAATCAGTCATTAGTGGATGAGGATGATTAGGACTTATTATGATTAGGATATATGATTAGGATGACCAGGACTTATTAAGCAACTGAATGTAAATAACTTAATAAGTGGTCTGCGATTGTTGTACTGTCAGTCTTTCACTATGGGTTTGGTTTTTGAATCTTTATCCTCGGACTGACAAAGCCTTGATAGGTTATTCCTGGTACTTGTTCGCATACTTGTAGAGGCTCTTGACGCAGGGCCGGTTACCGAGATTGGCAGAGTGAAGTTTTCCGATTGTTGAAGTGTTGTTGCGGAGAAATTATTCCATTCACTAGGTGCCGCTGAATGGAGAGCAGTCCTGCAATGCGTTGCTCAAGCGCACACCCCGAGAGTCGAACCAGCGCCGCGTGATCTTGAGCCCGACACGTAACCACTGAGTTTTGTTTCATATAAGTCTTTCCATTAAACTAATTAGTTAATTTCATTTTGAATTGTTTTAATGAATTCCTTACCATCTTAAACCTAGGGATAGACGCCAGAATTAGAGCTCTAGCATGAACATTAAGTGAATTATTGTCATTATACTGTTTTGGCGGCCATCTTGAAAATGACACCTTTCCGGTGCTCTGATGCTCCTAGATTTTTAATAATTATTCTTGATGATAAATACTAGAAAAAAACGTTGGAAAACTTTTTTGTAGGAATTTTTTTGGGTCAAACCATATAGCCTATTGACCTGATTATAAGTGAACAAATTTATCGTTTTTGGAACTATTATGCATTAGCGTAGGCCGTAGGCTATTATATGATATAATATTTTGTTAATGTCCCTTCGTTTAAAGTCAAATAGAGTTGTCATTGAGTACCTACTTGCTAATTAATTGTGACAATGATAATATCATATTTTAAAGAAGCCGTAGTATGACGATACTTCGGAAAAATATTCAAATTTTGTTTATCCGCCAATTTGAGAAAAAAAAAATGGAGGATTTTCAAAAAAGGCGGATAACATTTTTTCACCAAAAAATTTTCACGGGGATTTTTTTTTGGTCAATGTACATAATCAACAGAAACAATGTGCAAAGTTTCAGCTTTACACCAATTAAGTCAAGGTTCGGCCCTTTTTTTCGCTTCAACGACTGGACTACATTAAGGTCGATCAACATATCAACTGTCAATTTTTTTTTATTATTAGGCCATTTTTTATCAAAGCTACCAGAGCTACATATAGCCTATTGTTTTTTTACTTATATAAATTGTTAAAAATATCATTTAGTCTACATTATAGTACCCTTTTTCTTTCTACTTTTTTAAAAATTCTAGACTACCGAGGTGTTGCGACCGTGCCATATTTTTAACTGATGGTCCTGCTTTGGTATCATACACGTTATAACGTTAGCGTTCTGTCACTTCTACATTTTTCTAGACCTCTGCTAAGTTAAGTTATTGTTTTTTGTTATGATTTCATTATTAAGTTATGATTTTTTTCAGTCGTTGAGTCGTGTCCTCATTCAGTCAGCTCACCACGCTTTGTTTACAAATATGGTACCAGTTCAGTTGTGGTGTACTGGTGTCAGTTTAATTTTTGTTACGATCGGTTCACTACGATCTATTATTTAGGCATTCTTAGGTCGCAACCTTTTGAGTTAATGCCTCCTGATGGTTTGAAGTTTTTTTTTTGCACTAAACTCATAACTTAGCCTACATGTAGATATCATTCTCGGATCATCCCCATTTCCAACCACCGATGTGCTCGGGATGATGCTGCAATAATTTACAGCTAGCGCTAGATATGAGCGAATGCCTTGGACTACTCGACGTCCGCTACATAAATTGGTGACCCTGACGTGCTTTCTTCCTTGAACCATATTGCCCTTGGATTATAACGCCCTTGATAAAACTGGACTCTTCGGAATTACCTTGACGGGATGTTGCTGCAATAACTTACAGTTAGGTATGAGCGGATGCTTCGGACGTCGAGTAGCAATGGTTTAAGAGAAAACCCCGTGTGGTTGAAATGCTCCAGGCGATGCACTTAATCACGAAAAAAAAAACGTAGGATAACAAAATAAGTTTTGATAAATTTATATGAATAATATTGTTTGTAGACTACAACATATTGACACTTCATGTGTCTTTTATGCAAAAATTACAGTACAAAGGTCTTCAGTAGCCTCCAAGAGCCCAGATTCCCATTAAAAACTTATTTTCATGTAAGCTATGCTTGCAAGCTGGGTATAGACCACACTGATGTATGAAGAGCTTTCAAATACAAACAATTTCCAACCCTGTAGCTACAGGCGTCCAGACAGATCTTATCCAAAATCAAATTTTTGTGAAATTTCTTTTGAGTAAAAAATGCAGAAACCAAAATGAACACCTGTTGGGAAACGTTTCGAAAATTAAGCTGTTTTCTTCAATGGTACAATTGAATAAACTCACACTACGCTCCCATAGCTCAGGTAGTTAAGCGCACGACTTTGTGCACACAGAAACTGCAAGATCAAGAAGCGGCTGTTCGGCTCTCGTGGAGTGCGGACTTGAGCAACGCACTTTGAGCACAGCTAACCATACAGCGGATGGAATAATTCACAAAAAACAACACTTCGACAATCGAGAAACTCTACTGGTAGAATAGACTATAGCCTACTATATCAATTTCAATAACTGAGTCTGCGTTAAGCTAGCTAGTGAGTAAAAGTCTCTACAAATATGAAAAACAGTGAAGAACAGCCTTTTTTAGTCCGACGATAAAGATTCAAACCAATCGATTTTCGGAACAATATATTTTTCTGTATCTGTTACTTAGGCTTAGGTAGGCCTACTATTGTAGTACCTTTGATTATGCTTACTGGTTATTTATGTTGCTCTCCCAGACACGAAGGTCTGGTTGCGCATGGTGGAACTTGTGCACGCAAAACCGCACAAAAACCTTGCAGATATTTTAAAGTTTTATTCCAAGAAAGTTTTCGAGCAGAAGTTCGATGAAACAAAAGATTACTGCAATATTGTTAGCAATTAAACAGTTCGGTTCTAACCGCACGAGATTTGCTGGAGATGGATATTTCCAAAAAATTAACACAGAATTTTAATCGGAGATTTAGGCTACATCAAACCTCACAAATCCCGGCAACTCGAGTAGAAAGGTAAAAATGCTAGAAAATCTTCTGATACAATGAGTAAATAAAAGTGAGTGCTGGTAAAGCTAGAATGATGAACATTCAAGGCTTTCGCCGAACCGCTTGTTATTGGCATCAAGCACTACCTTCTTGCTGCAATCGAAGCTCTGTGTGCCATTCAAGTAGTTGTACCCGAACATTGCTTAACTGTCCAACAAGATTTACAGGACGTGGTGGTTCAGGCGAAACTCTTTGAAATCATATCTTACAAAAGGTACAATTCTTGGAAGGTAACCTGCAACAAACAACTCTATCTGAAATGTCACGTATCCATGCAAACGTTGCCTTTTCTCAACTGAAGCAACATTTCGACCAACCAAGTAACATTACAGGGTTCATAGGAATCTAATGTTAAACTTAACTCAAAAAAGCTCAAGTGATAAATTTGGTTGATTGAGCAACATGGAGTCGGAATCATGATTGATATAATCAGGGCTGTGAAGGAGGGATTTAGGCGTACAAGGAGTGGCAATCGTTAAAAAAGCCGATTCCGACTTGATACAAAATGATAAACAATAAAATTTTTATTTCCAATCTTGTAAGGAAATGCTTTCTTGTTCTCCGCATTGCGCTCAAAAACAACAAAAGTGCTTGTGTTTGTCAGTTTTTGTGAAAGTCACCGTTTCAATTTCGGCCACAACTTCACAATCAGAATACATATTAGAGCAGTGGTTCCCAACCGGGGTGCCATTTACCAGTGGCGGCTCGTGGTATTTATAACAGGGGGTGCTGCAACCGGAGGTATACGTGAAAGAGCGAGCGCCAAAGGCGCGATGCCAAGCTAGGGGGGTATGGCGTATGGAGGCATGCCTCCATAAAATTATATCTTATTTTAATGGTATTTCGTGCATTCTGAGGCTACTTGGGCACTTAACTGCCACGCTTTTTTTGATGTATTTTTCAGAATTTAGCTTGAGCAAGGCTTTGATTTTGAACGGCAGTGTTTTGCGAAAGGTAACTGCCAGAAAAAAATCAAAACATGAAATTTGTTGCATTTTTAACAGTCTTTTACAATATGTTTACAAATTTTGTGTATTTTTTTAGATATCTGAAAAAACCTTCAAACTGCGGTAAACGTTACCGCTAGATGTCAGGCAAGTGTTAAGCTCTACGTTGTCACGGTGATATTTATGCGTTATCATATCCGAAGAAAGAACCACATAAACTTCACTTTGCACAAAAAATAAAAATTCTCTATAAACGATTGAAAATTGCACAAAAAATTCAAATACAAACCTAGTAATTTTTTACAAGCCTTCCTCTTTCTAAAAAAGTAAGACCCATGCAGTTTGGCAAACAAAAACCAGAGTTATGGTGACTGCAAACAGTGTGTATTTTTTTAGGGCTCGGGCATTCTAAAGACCCCGTGGCAGTTAAAAGGTTATTCCTGATGTTCAACAAGTTTAAATAGGCTGTTTTAGCATGTGACCTTTTGCCTTAGCTTATTATCGTAAGTTAACAATGAACCTAGGTGTAACAACAATAATGATAACCTAGTCTAAGCTTTATGTTTTTGTGCAGAAATCAAAGCACATTAGTCTAACCATGTAACAGCATCAGTCGCAGCCACCTAATATCGTGCTTGAAAACGACGAAGTATACTTGCTACAGCAAAGGTTCCCAACCTTTTTTACACCGTGGCCTCCTTTGAAAATTTTGAAAAATCAATGACCCCCCTATTTTTTCAACCTTTACAGTAGAAAAAAATTAAGAAACACCATTTCAATGGTAAAATTCAGTGATGTTTATTAGTTTCACCGCAGCCGCAACTGTTTACAACAACCGGAAATTAAAGACCATTTCATAAAGATTTGGAAAAAATGTACTAGTATTTTTATTAAATTTTAATTTATTTGTTTTGTTATATAGTGTTGGAGTGGACATAGAGATGATAAATTTAAAAAAATATTATATTTCAAATTTTTCCATGGCCCCCTTGAAAAAGGCTCATGGCCCACTAGGGGGACGTGGCCCCCAGGTTGGGAACCCCTGTGCTACAGTAACTAGCCTGACCAGCAACTGCAAAATTTGCAGTTCGGAATTGTGGGATTTTAAGGCAACCTCAGCCAAAAATGACGTCACAATTTATCTTTGTTCTTCTTTTATAAGATCGCAACTGCAGAGCTTGCAGTTCAGGGCTTCCCAACATAAAACTTAAAAAATCATAATATTTTTTAAAATCCAGAAATTATGAAACTTCTAGTCGGTAGGATCTGTAGAGAAAATGAGAAAAAAAGCGTGAAATTAATAAAAAAAAGAAAATCCTAAAATGTGCAGGGGGTGCTGCAGTTGTGCAGTTTCTATGGACGAGCCGCCACTGCCATTTACAATACTCTGGAGTGCTACAAGCGATTTCTCATATTCAGTTTTATTAGTCTTCAAATAGTTAGCGAAGATCATAGTTGCTGATAACAATTTTCATGCACAATTGTTTTTGTTACATCATTAAGGGTAATTTTTTTGTCATGCCGTATGCGTGGCTATACGTTTTTTTGTGGTCACAAATTCTTAGTGTGGCATCCTGATATTGTTGTGGCTTGTGATGTCAATGTCTATACAAATTGTGTTGATTGTCGACTGTAATTCGGTAGGTAAATGCTCTGCTTAGAAAGTTTTTTGCCCATTTTGTCTGCTAAGAGAGAAGCAATATATTTTTGACTTTAAAAAGAAAATTTCATTTTATTTTTTTTATCAAAATGTTGTTTCAAAGTGGTATTCAAGTTCCAAAGAAAAGGTGTTACTATTATCACATTGATTTCTGAAGGTGTTATTGTAAATTGCCTTTCCTAAGGGTACAACAAGCAAACTTACCTACTTTTCTCCACACTGCATTAAAGCTGAAAGTCAAGTAGAAAAGCTACGGATATCATTTTTTAAAGCGCTTGGTGTTAAACTGTTCAGGTTTATTCCAACAACCTGCTGAATTCGAGGTGAAAGATCGTTTGTCTGCCACGGGGTGCCACAAAATATTTTTATCGTCTGAAGTGAGCCGTAAGCCTAAAAAGGTTGGGAACCACTGCATTAGAGTGTGTCATATTTTCCATTTTCAAAAAGCCCGGGCTCTGATGTGGTGAGGTTTTGGGTAAAACCGAACACCCAAAAAGACACCCCATTGAAGTTGCAACTTGCAAATATTTCATTTTCATGTATTTCAAAAACTACTTATGGTAGTGTGACAAAACTGGAAGCAAAATGAGCAGAAAATAGGGTTTCCTATGACCACTTCTAAGAGCCGAAAGACGTATTGGAACCAGAAAAGAGGTTAATATAGAAATCTGGTTTTTAGAGTAAATTTAACTTTTTAATAAGTTTGGGTGCATTTTGAAACATTCTACGGTATTTTTCCATTACAAAATCATATTCTAGAACGTGACGCGAAGTATTTGATGATCCACAACGTCAGTCACAATAGAGATATGGTAAAAAGTGGATATCGCCACAAAATTGCCGTCTCATCTCAAAATGAAGAACTAGAGTTGCAACACCGAAGTGCCGAATAGATTTATCACGCATAAAACACTAAAGAAGAAATCCATGACGCCGATAAAGTATACAAGTCTAAGAGGAAGCCATGAAGATGTGGGGTATGACACTTGAAGTTCTAAATACCCCAATTTTCACGTATTTCGACAACCATTTATCGTAGTGACAAAATTCGCAGAGATGGTTTCCTTTGACCGCTTTTGAGTGTCAAAGTTATTTAAAAATCTAGCTTTTGAGTAATTTGTGTTTTTCAGCAACTTTGTAAGGCAGGATCACATGTATATATTTATTAATTTTTTGTTAAAAGAGATTAAACTACAAAAAAACTGACTAATCTGAAGCCGGCGTCAGCCAGTTATAAACCGAGGAGTCGGAATCGTATATTTTTCGCCAGACTTCACAGCCATGGGTATAATGTCACAACAAACAATACTATTACGTTCAATCCAGTTTCTATTAAAAAGCCTCCAAAACAGAGTTGTAAAATCTTATTTTTGACTCGGGACACACAAAAATCCTATGGACTCCACAAGTCTGCTTCAAAGTCGTTGAAATTATTATTAGCTTACCATCGTGAATATATATTTCAATAGTTTGCTGGGTTTCCTTCAACATGCATGGTTTACTTACAGTAACTTACCATTTGCCATTCAGTTGCTTGGTAGGTACTGTAGTTCCATACTCAATTACTGAGCTTTGAGAAATGAGATAAGGTTCTCATTGTATTAAGCCTGGGCACTAACGAAAGAGAATGTTGGCCAGTCCCCATTTCTCAGCCAATTTTCCTTCAGCAACTACACCCACCCAATATATTATATCCTGGACAGAGGTGAGCGGTGTTCATCAACAACCAGCTTAAACCGGGTGCCGAACCAGGTTCGTATTTTTGGAAAGTTAACACCTTATCTGCTGCGCCATCTCACCATGTGACTTGGACTGAACTTTTTTTTAAATTTAATTCACAAACAACACTCACCCAAATGCTGAGCTAATTCAAAGCTCCACACAAGATCGCGTTGCTTCGCCTGGCATACGCCTGTTCTCAAGGAATTGTGAAGCTTTCCAGTCTGCTGGTCAATGTACTCAATCAAAAGAGGGATGTTCTGCAAGTGTTCATTTACAAGACAGATTCTGTAAAGTTTCATGTGTTTGCATGACCCAACATTGTACTATTTCCAGAGGTGGGCATCCACTATTTTTGTCTCAATGACACAGGAAGCACTTTGTGACGTCAAAATGACCTCGAAAACGAATATCATTCGTTTACACTGCCATTTCAACGTCGTTAAAAAGCGAACATTTCAAAATGCGAGTCGCTGAGTCCTGCACGATTTGGCTTAGCACGTCTTTTACGGGTCTGCTACTATTCGGTGAGTCCGATTCGGTTAGAGCCTTTTTCGGTGAGAGCCCTATTTGGTGATTTTTTTGAATTTTTTTTTGAAAATTATTGGGTACCGTAGCCTAATTATCATTGCCGCTTTACATGGTTTTAACGTCGCTAAACGTTGAAATAAGACCCTAACCCCTAACTTTTAACTCCAAACCCTTAACCCCTAACCCTATAACGGCAATGACGATTAGGCTACGGTACCCGATAATTTAAAAAAAAATCACCGAATAGGGAACTCACCGAATCGGACTCACCGAAACGGGCCATTCCGTCTTTCACAATGAAAAAGTCTCTCCACCGCAGCACTGAAAGGTGTTGTATATATTTAATAAAGACGTTATAAATCGACATTAGGTATGCTCAAGGACTTGCTTCTATCTGAAAAAAGCCTGCACACTTGACTTTTGTTCTGTAGGCTACTGACGTTTAATGCGATGGCACCAACTTATCAAAACATTCATCCTCGAAGTCGTGACTGGTGTTGGTGTCACTCTTGTTGGGATCTAAGCGGTTTGATGTTTCCGGCAATAGTTGATTGATTTCTGGTTTGATTTTTTCAAGTATTGTTTCCATAAAAAAAACTCCAAAAACGAGTCATTTTTTAGTTTACATTGGAAAGTAGCGGGAGTGCGACTCAAAGAAATGTAGCGCCTCTCCGCTATATTGAAAAAAGTAGCGCCACTACTACAGCCGCTACCCCAATAAAAATATAGCGGCGCAACTGCCCACCTCTGACTATTCCATACATTACAATACTAACAAGTACCAATCCATGGATATAACACCTGTACTTAAAGAGTAAATTGAGACTTATTTTTTTCTAATACCAAAGACAGCCAAAACACAATACAGCACGGTAGAGCATTATAACAATATATTTTACATATTTACAAATAGTTTTAACAGTCGAACGTTTTCGGGTAACTTAAGCCCTAAAAAAATGCAATAAATTTCAACTTCTTGTAAAGGTAACTACTAACTAGCTAACTGACTGTAAGCATCAAAAAATAGGGTCTGCTACTATTCGGCTGGTCCGATTGGGCTAGTCCGATTCGGCTATTACTCTATTCGGCTACAGCCCGATTCGGCTAGTCCGATTTGGCTAGTCTGATTTGGCTAGTCCGATTTGGCTAGTCCGATTGAGCTAGTTCCCTATTTGGATACAGTCTTTATCAGTTAGTTCCCTATTCGGCAATGCCTTCTGTAACCCAACAAAATCCTTCTGTAAATCCAACGACGCCTTCTGTTTATTTAGAGAATTTTGTATGTTATTCCACAATAGGCTATCGTTACCTTTGAGTGCCTTCCCAGACGGCAAAATCAGTCATTTTTACATTGATTCAACGTCTGCAGACGTTGTAGTCAGTGTAATTTTTTTCAACGTCTGCAGACGTTGTAGTCTAATTTTTTTTGTAGTTAGAGTGTAAAGATGGAGGTTTGATATTATCGAATTGAATCGCCGGTTAATACTTACCGCCGGTTAAATCTCTAAATTGATGGACCGTGCAATACCGTAAAAACTGTCCGTCCGGGCATTTGCCACTTTGACTACATAATATATGACTTTGTTTTAGAGAAGTAAATTTATGCTATCTCCGTAATTAATAACTCGTATGTAAGTTTTTACATGTATTTTGAACGAGTCTGCTACTATTCGGTGAGTCCGATTCGGTGAGTCTGATTCGGTGAGTTCCTAACCTCTAACCCCTAACCCTAAAACGGCAATGATAATTAGGCTACGGTACCCGATAATTTAATAAAAAAAATTAAAAAAATCCCCCGTTAAGGGATCGGACTCACCGAAACGGGCCATTCCATTTTGAACATAAGTGCCTAAGCCGTGGGGGCCAGGCCCTCACGCATATTTCTGCGTGGGGGCAACTTTTTATGCTGTATTGATACATAAAACAATAGATGAACTAGCGATCGGCAGCAGGAAAACATTCTTTGAATGCAAACCGCAACAGCTTCGCAATAAATAATCACTAGAACGAGTAGCGATGCTACAATCCCACACCAGACAACAAAATCTGTCATTTTTACATTGATTTAACGTCTGCAGAAGTTGAGTCAGTCAGATGTTGAATGCACCCAAAAAAAAACATAATTTGCTACGTAGACGGAGCGTGCGTTTAGCTTTATGAGCTTGCAAACAGACTTGATGTCGCTTTCGAAAGTCGAAACCTCTGCACTGCAGTGAATTGCGCAGTGCCCAGTGAATCGCTCGCTGTGAAAATGAACTTGAAGTCTCGGCCCGAGGTAACCACTAACCAACGCAACAAGGGCTGGTACAAACCGCATTGCGCACACGCCGCATAATCAACGCAGTAACGGACTCACGCAAACTGAATGGCGCACACACGACCGTTGCCATAGAATCCCCATCAAAGGCGGAATATGCGCATCTGTTGTTTCACCTGCAGCGCGAAAACGGGCGTTTGACAGCGGTCAGTCATAAGTTGCGATATTGTAGTGAAAAGGGAGCAATGTCAAGTCGAAAACTTAATCAAACGTCTCTCCGTAACTGTTTTTCAAGGGCTGCTTACGGATGTCAGCAACTTTTAAATTTATTCAAGGTGACGTGCTGCTGAATTGATGTACACATGAATGATTTTACTTTCCACGGGTATATTTTCAAGCATATGATCAAGTTAGTATTTGCATTCCATTTTCAAAATATTGTCATTCCATTTACAGTGTACCTTTTAGTAAACCTTTTCGTCTCTTTTGTTTCATGCTAATAAATCTAGTTCGTTGCTAAACTTTATGTTGTGCTTAGCTTAAAGAGTCGCAGTCCATCAACCGCTAGCTAACGCAGACGCATGTCATGTGTTTGCTTAACAGAAGTGGTCGAGTTTTGTTTATAATAATTAACGGTAGGTCGAACGTAGCGATAACTCCGAGTGTGGCAATAAAAGCAATCCTAGTGTGACGGCATAATTACGTCGTCCATCTGCGTGACATTTGCTGAATTTACGTTGCTGCTGATGAAACACGCTTTCGCCCCCACGGCCAAAAAAATAGTTAGGCGCCTATGATTTTGAACAATAACACACTCGAACAACTAACAAAACACTTCTGTTTATCTCATTAACCTGTATTGTTAACCATAAAAAATGTTGTTTTGATGTAAAACACATATTTTGAACCAACCCAGACAACAAAAATTACGGATTTTGCCGTCTGGGAAGGCACTTAAAGGTAAACACTGGATAAAATGCAAGAATGCAAAAGAAACGATAGCCTATTGTGGAATAAAATACAAAATTCTCTAAATAAACAGAAGGCGTCTTTGGATTTACAAAAGGATTTTGTTGGATTACAGAAGGATTATCGTTGGATTTTCAAAAAATTGCCGAATAGGGAACTAACTGATAAAGACTGTAGCCAAATAGGGAACTAGCCCAATCGGACTAGCCAAATCGGACTAGCCGAATCGGGCTGTAGCCGAATAGGGTAATAGCCGAATCGGACTAGCCGAAACGGGCCCCCATTCCGCAAAAAATACGCAGCGATAAAAAGCAATAGTGTGCAACAGTGAAAAATACAATGTATTTGTCAAGTTAATGAATGTAGCTACCGAAGGCATATTTATGTACAAAAACCAAATGTTTAAACAAATTGACGGTGTTGCCATGGGATCCTCATTGGGCCCTCCTATTGCTAATTTTTTTCTGGCACATTTGGAAACAAAACTATTTAAAAAGCATCTAGCATTTCACCCAAAGTTGTTCTTACGTTACATTGACGACATTTCTGCAGTATTTAATAATGAGATTTCATGTGAAGCCTTTTAGAATTGCTGAAATCTCTACATAAAAACATCAAATTTACAATTGAAAAAGCAAGCGAAAGCTTGCCATTTTTGGTCGTAGAAATTAAGTTAATGCCACTGGATTTGATACTTGGGTTTGCCGCAAACCAACCCATACTAGTTTGTTTTTGAATTTTGACACACTATGCCTATCGAAATGGAAATCTGGTTTGATCATGTGCCTATTAACTCGGGCTAAAATGATTCGCTGTAATGATACTGTTTTTAATATTGAAACAGACAAATTAAAACAAATGTTCTATAATCTATAATAATGGTTATCCAAAATCGTACTTTGAGAAAATATTGAATCGCTCTATCTCCGCGAATTCCAACCAAAAAGAAAAGGCTGAAAATGAGTTAAACATGAAGCATTGCTTGTCCATTCCGTTTGTGGGAAAAGAATCTAGATTAAAACGTTTGCCCGTAAAATCGGGTCTGCTACTATTCGGTGAGTCCGATTCGGTGAGAGCCTTTTTCGGTGAGAGCCCTATTCGGTGATTTTTTTTAATTTTTTTTTGAAAATTATCGGGTACCGTAGCCTAATTAAAACCCCTAACCCTAACAACCCTAACCTAAAACCCCAAACCTCAAAAACCCAAACCCCCCCAAAAAAAACCAAACCCCCAAAAAAACCCAAATCCCCAAAAAACCTCAAACCCCCAAAAAAAACCAAAACCCTCAAAAAAACCCCAAACCCCCAAAAAATCCCAAACCTCCAAAAAACCCCAACCCCCCCAAAAAAACCAAACCTCCAAAAAACCCCAAACCCCCAAAAAAACCCATCCTCCAAAAAACCCAAATATTACCGAATAGGGCTCTCACCGAAAAAAGGCTCTCACCGAATAGGGAACTCACCGAATCGGGCCATTCCGGTAAAATCGGACAGTTTGTGAAAAGCAAATTTGACGTGGACGTTTTTCCTATTTACAAAACATTCAAAATTAGTTTGTATTTTCAACTAAAGCCCCAGACGCCTTCGTCTCTCTGCTCAAATGTCGTACAGAGTTTCTGCGTGATTCGGCATTGACGTACATCGGTATGTCCACCAGACATTTGACCACGAGAGTACGGGAGCATCTGAACTTCAGAGACTTAAAGAAAAGTGCCATCAAAGACCATATCATGTAGTGTTCTTTTTGCACAGATCGAAAATTTTCTACTGACTTGTTTACAATTTTACGCAAAGGCAAATCCCAATTTGATACAAAAATTCAGGAAACGCTGTTAATGAAACGCTACAACCCAAATTTAAACAAACAATTATTTGCAAGAGGCGCGTCCATTCTCCTCAATATGTATCACGTACAAAATACAATAATTGTACCCTGTGGCGCAAATTCTTTTGTAGTTATGTACAGGATGATCAAGCCAAGTGTAGACAGATTTTGATTGTTAAAAATAAACCTTATTAAAAAGCAAAATTGATATTTCCTTTGCGGTATATAGCTATTGACAAAATAATCCGTTTTCATTTCAGGATAAAAATTTTAGGATTGCATTTACAATGAGCACAATAAATGCAACTATTCAAGAATTGTTCATAGACGACCAGTTTTTGGACAGACAAGTTATTCACTGTCCAGGCTTGCATAATCATCAGAATGATTGTATTTATGCAAAGAATAAAGAAGATATCCCACTAAATGAAAGGCTGATGTTCCGGAGATAGAAACAAGCTTCTGTGAGGGTTTGGGGTGGGGCAACTTCAACTCGTCAAAAAACTCCTCTCTACTTCATTGAAGAGGGAGTAAAAGTTAATCAACATGTTTATTTGAAAATGTTGAAGGAGAAATTGATTCCCTGGATCAATGCAACATTTGGAGAAGACGGAATAACTCTTCAACTTACGTCCCACACAGCGAATCTTGTCCAGGACTGGTGTAAGGAGAATATGGCAGGGTGCAAAGGAATTATGGCCTCCATCCTCTCCTGATTTATACCCGATGGACTTCGCAATATGGAGCATCTTGGAGAGTAAAGCCTGTTCATCAAATCATTCAAGCGTTACAGCTCTGAAGGCAAAATTGCGCACTTGTTAGAAAAAATATCATCAGACACCATGCGTGCCTCATGCAGTCAAGTGCACAACAGACTAAGGCGTTTGGTGAAGGCAAAGGGAGGATATATTGAAAAATACGAGTACATTTTGTTTATTTATACTTTTCTATATATGTATAAATTATTTCCTGTTTGGATGTACTGTTATTTCAATAAATGTTTGTCTACACTTGGTTTGATCAGCCCGTAGTTTCCTAATGTAATTTGTTTTTCGTCTGTCTGTCCGTTTTCCACACTATTGCTTTTAATCGCTGCACATTTCTTGATGCTTGAGCTAGCTACAAAGTTACCTTCAAGAAGTTGACACTTATTGCATTTTTATTAATATTTTCAGATTCTTGATGAGAGCTTAAGTTAAGCCAAAAACGTTCGACTGTTAAAACTATTTGTACAATTGTACATATGTAAAATATATTGTTAATTTGTTACAATGCTCAACCTTGTTGTATTGTTGTCTCTTGGCTGTCTCTTTGGTACAAGAAAGAAAACTCTCTCTCAAAACTATAATTTTTGTAAGTTGTACAGAAATTAAAAACAATCCGTTTTTGGCTCAACATATTTGTGTGAGCAGACGTTTTCGGTTATGAACTTGGACAAGAACAGCTTGAGATCAAACCTGAGCGAATAGTTGGTATTTTACGCTTGTCTACCATTAACCTCGAACCAGACCTGATCTGGGTAGAGACATGAAGACATCAGTTTCATTCTTCGCATTAACAGTTAACACAGCTGTGCTGTACAACTTTCTGGATGTACTAATTAATGGCGGAAAAGCAGATAAATTTTACAGCCTAATAACTTATCACTTCCCGTGATATGTGTAGCCTACATAACAAAACATTTAAACCTGCATGGAGCTTTATTGTATTAACATGACATAAAATAACACCATATCACTATATAATATATATATATATATATAATATACCGTATGCATTTTTTTTAGGCAAAATAAGATTGCCAGAGGCTGTTGACAAATGGGCGCTTCAGCATTATCAAATCTGGGCCACCTGGGAAAAAAATTAGACACCCCTGACCGACAACGGTAGTTTCACGTTTGAGTCATTACCAGGATAAGTTTCTCAATCGTTTTTGTTAGTAAGCTTGGGCTGCTTTTGGTAAAATTTCTGGATGTAATGAGTAAGGGTGAAAACACCGTAAACACGGTTTTATAAGATGTGTTGATAAACACAAACGTTTGGCAAAACTGGAAAGTAAAGGATAGGTTACAGCATAAGAGGTTTCTGAAAATTAGAGGAGAATTACCGTAGAACTACTGGGCGAGAGCTTAAGTTGTCATTCAACAATAGAATTATTTTATTGCGCGTGTCACAAACATTGTTTTTAATAAGTTGCCTAGTTACCTTGTATGTGGTCAAGAGCATCTCATCGCGGCACAATGGACATGGGGATCCCGTAGTAATCACCCCTTTAGTCTACAAATACAGTAATTAATGAAACTAACAATGAAACACACCTAACAACCTTGCTTCAATGCAGACACAAACAAATAAATACAATACCGTGGAGGAAACCCATTATATACATTTATTAATTATAATATAAAACTCTTTATTCAAAAGACCAATAATTCGCAAGAACACGAACATGTCAAAATTTCAAAAATGCTTTCTCACTCTAAGGATAGCAATCAATTTATCTCTAAAGCAGTGGTTCTCAAACATTTTTCGTTGCGACGCATTTGGAAAAGTTTGCTGGACCTGCGTCCTGCAACTGCAATACACCCAGCAATAGGGCTTTCATTAATTTTTATTTATTTGTTTTTGTCTCCAGCGTCGCCATGGTCTCAAGCCTCCATTTGTCTCCAATTAGAACTGTGCTATGTGATTGTAAAATTATATTCGATCGCTAAATTCTCCTAACAATGTGTTTGAATGCACATGTCAGGTGATGATAATATCTGTAAGCATTTTATTACCGCAATTGAGTTTAGATACGAAACGGAATCATCGTATGAGGCCCTTGAAAAATTGAAACGACGCACCAGGGCGTCCGGACGCAAAGTTTGAGAACTTTTGCTCTAAAGTAACCTTGCAGTTTCTCCGAGTCTTTTGTCGTTGAATAAATCCTTTTTTGTTTCGAAAGTATTCCTGCCATGTCAGCTTTCCTTGGTACTGGTCAATGAATTCTGTGAAAAATCAGTTTGGAATGAAATGCTTAAAATATTTATAATCGGATGTCTGAGAAACGTTTTGTTTACTCGGATGATAATATAATGCAGTTAGCAAAAGTTAGCGATCTACAGCATAGGCGTCGATTTTTTCTTAGAAGAGAGGAATTCTGGGTGGGCCAGAGTTTTCAAACAAATTTCATTGAGTGTGTATGTTCACAAATTCGCATTTAGTCTTTCTTACAAAGACTGCTTTTAGAGTCGCTGCAGCAATTAAGCTTTAATAGGTTTGATGTTTGCTTTCTTGCGCCTTGCGATCTTATGAGCGCTGCTAGTGCTAAACTAAACAAACTTCTTTGATGTTTTCCTTTGCGACCTAAAAAGCGCGTGACTCGTGACCTGTTATCTTTAAAGTGGCGCCTTCAGATGTGCTGCAAAATGTTCGGACAGGTGACTGCTGACTGTGCGGATATAGCGGTTTTGTACCACGCCAAGCTTACATGCAATGTGGTCATTCAATTACGCAGCACGAGCTCAGTTGTAAAGTAGTGCTGAACAGAAAAAGGTTTATTTGACCAACTTTTTTAGATTTAAAATAATTTTTCAATTGATCACGCTGCTTACTGTACGTTTGGGGAAAATGTATTCAGAACTTCCGAAATGGAAACAAGATGCAGCGTGACATTATACAAAAAAGCAAACGTAACCAAGACGGAAAGAAATGTAACCTGTTGGAAATAGGCGTACATACCCGAAAGCACTAATAAAAAACCCAAAAACAAATGAATGACATTGACATACAGAAAGACAACACATTGTTAACTGCTTTATGTACTCCATCCAAACTTGTTGCGACGCCTCTGACTTCGCGAAACAAACTCATTAACTGCTGCGGCGAGATCAAGTGCCTCAGCATGTTCACGATGGGTGTTCAAAATTGCCAGGTCATTCAAGCGCTATTGCGTTTGTGTGGAACACAGATATGTTTTCAATCTGCGGAGAGTTGAAAAAGAATGCTCCGCTTCGCACGCAGAACTTGGTAAAACAATGTATATAAGTTTTCAATGCTAAGATGAAATTTGGTGACATGTCGGCTAAAGCAGAATTTTTGCGCATTTGTTCACAAATTTCTTGCACTGAGATTGGTCGGTCAAGTCTTCTACATCGAGCAAACAGAAGCTGGCGCTCTCGCACAACGTCTGCCATGTTCCAGTCGCCATAAAACAAGCATACATCTTCCATTTCTGCACGGGTCACATCTGGATCTTCCAGAAGGCGTCGCAATGCATTCGAAACCTGCAGCGGACATGACTGATAACGACGAAGAAGAGAGGTTGCTGCGGTTTCAAAAACACTTTTGAACAGATTCACGTAGAAATTCTCAGTTTCTCCTTCAGTAGAAGTGCGACGGACCCGTGGAATTGAAGGTAAATCAATCTGCATTTCGATTGTCTGAGCTTTGGTTTCAGCAAAGAGTTCTTTGCCAAACCGTTGTAAGTCTAACGTCAAAGCTGCAGCGAGTTCTTGTATCCAATTGTTTATATCCCCTGTTGTAGCACGACATGACTGGCACCTCACGTGAACGGGATGTATAATGGCAAAAAGTCGTTGCAGCAAACGTAGAACTAAATAAGTTTCAAATTTTTTAAGATTTAGGAGGTGAGAAAACGCGGATGACCTCACAGCACCTGCAACTGAACCGTCTTCATTCATTTCTTCCATTAGATTCATCAAGTTGGTGTAGTTTAGTAAAAAGGAATCAATGCAGTCTTTGCGTAACACCCATCGAGTGTTGCACAATGGTCGGAGCTTGGTTGTCGTGGATCCTGCATTGCTGGCACCATCTCCGGCTTGTATCGACGCAAACCATGCATGACGTTTCGGTGATTCTCTCACGAAATTCACGATCTTATTCACAGTGTTTATGACGTGTGATACAAGAGGAAATTCACAACACGCGTCTTGGCAAACTAAATTAAGCTGGTGGCCGACACAGTGGAAATACAAAGCTTTTGAGTTTTCCGGTTTCATCCTTTGTTGCAAGCCATTGATTTTTCCAGCCATGTTACTACCACCATCATAACCTTGGCCACGAAGGCGGGAAATATCCAAGCCAAGCCGCATTAACCCATCTTTAATCAGTCGAAACAGTGTATTTGAATCGGTCTTGCTGGTTTCAAAAAAGCCAAGGAAAAATTCATCACTTTGGTAAGTACTCGTGCAGCAACGAATGCAGACGCTCATATATCAGTGGTTTCATCAGCAATTAGGGAGAAGACGTAACTTGTAGAATGGTTGCTTTCTGCCACTGGTATAGGCCAGAAGGCTTCGGAACTTTCTTTTATTGTAGCAATTAATTTGCGTAGTATTGAATGAGACAGAATTTTTAACACCTCATTTTGAATTTCAGGTGACATAAATTTTGTTGCCGAATCAGATTTCAAGTAGTTGCTTATTTCATCGTTGTATCGTCCAACCAAGTATACCAAATTCCAAAGATTTCCTGTTTTCTTTTCATCACCATGGCCTCTTAAGGAGATACACTGTTTCCCGCAGTGGCGAATGCAATCAAAAATAGCAGTGAGGGTTAGCCGGTTCTTTCTTTGCTCTTCTAAAGACATGTTTCCAAGTTTCACTCTAAGGTGTGGGTCGTCCAAGCAAACCTGAAACAGAAATTTCTTCATTTGATTGTCTCAATTTTAATTGATCTGTTTTGCGCATAAAATATTTTACATAAGGATACATGCACAATGCACATCTAACGGATTGCGCTGAACCTGAATGCGATATAACCTGCGCTTATGGAAGCTCTTTCAAAAAAAGTTTCGCAAATGTGTCGTTTTGCTTACAAGCAACTAGCCATCGTACACTAATGTTACATGAATGTTGAGCCGCTCTGCTACTATACTGCTGTAACAAACAATAATGATTGAGTAACCTTTCGATTATAGTTCAAAAAAACAGTATCTCAGAAGTAATTCTTAATATACCTTCAGTGCCTCTGCCGATGAGTTGTGATGAGAGGAGTATTTGTGCTTTATGATTCCATCATTTCCTTTATGGTAATGCTCCCAACCTCCAGACTTCTTTGCCCATCGACTGCTGTATAACTTCCGTTGGTCTGCGGCAGATAACCGATTGTTTTCCGAGGCCCACAAACAGCAGCTACAGTGACAAGTACCATCAGGGTTAAGACGCATCCACTGGAATTCGGAAAAAAGCTTCCTTTGCAACACACGACCTTCCCGAGTCGGAAGCTGATCCGGCAACATACTAACGTCAAATGGAACAGGTAGAGATCCATGGCTCATGCTGTCTTCTACAACTACCGGTGCATTGCCTGAGACATTGACTTCACCACTGTCCATCCTTGAAGCACTTCTTTCTTCATCAATGTCATCTCTTCGTTCATTCGTGCTGGACGTGGCTTCTTCAGCATTATCATCTCGACGCCTTTTGGAAGCTGGTTTTAAGAATGCGCGAATAGATGTTTGACTTTGCTTCATGTTTAACTTTTCAATAATGAAATGACAACATCATGCGGTTTCAATACGTCTTTAGTTTGTATGGGTTATTTTATTGTCATGTTCATTATGATGTCATATTCATATTCCCTTACGCTGACCCGGGACTGAAGTTTCATTGTGACGTAACGAAAGTGAGAGCATTCGGAGAAAAGATCAAACGTGGCTTTCTCTCACTCGGTATTGCCAACGTGTGGCAGTTGCCGTAGCAACAACAATGCAGTGAGTACCGAAAATGGTTTGCAGATGCTGGTTTTTGGTTCTAACCGCGGCGATATTCAATAGCGTAAAACAAGTAATTGGTCTGCAGTTGGTTGGATAATTCAGCATTTAACAAAAACGGAAATAATTGTAACGAACATTCCATAAGGTCATGAAAACAGGGTGGGCGAAATATATTTTGCCCACCCTCGTTTCACGGCAGGGTGGGCGCCGCCCACCCTATTTCGACGCCTATGATCTACAGTATATACAAAGGTCTTGACACCGTGCGAACTCTAGGCCTGACTGAAGTGAAGGCCGATGTAATTTCAATTTTGAAATCTAAGCTAATTTTACTTTACAGTATGTATATCCTTTTAAAATGATAGTTTTGAGAATCCAAATTGCTAAAGTGTGAATACTGAACCTCAAATCACTGCAAAACTCCTAATTTTACGTTAAAAATCAACAAATTTCTCGCAATTACCAGTGTTGCCAGACACGTTTTTAGATATCCAGCACAAGCGCCAAAATCTAGTCGGTTGATTGAATGGTAACAGTAGCACAAAAGTAACTCAAAATCACACAAAGTATATACATAAAGACTATATTTAATAACTAATACTCAAACTATCAACTTATGCTCGGGATGTAGGCTACAAACAGATCGTCTTTCAGTCAAATTTTAAGCTGCACATTGTCACGGCCTATGTATAAAACTCACCATAGCCTAGACCAGTGATTCCCAACCCTTTTTGGATGACGACATCTTATGTTGATTTTAAATAGCTTGCTACCGTCCGACCAACAGCAAGATCAATGTCGATGATTGCGACTCCCACAAAACGTTTGAGCAAAACCCTAACCCCAAGGTTGGGAACCACTGGCCTAGACCTATGCGGAAAAATGTGTCCTGTCTTGGTTGGTACATATAGAGTAAGTACCTTGCATATGCTATGACACATCATTCATGTGGTAATGCAATGTTGGTTTTTATGATCGAACAAACAATCATGCTAAAGCCACACAAAAGAAAATCGAAAGTGAGCTGGGGATGGACCGTCAAACACTTTGGAAATTTATTGACAGTTTGCGGAAGGTTCAAAAATCCCGCGATTTGGAGTATGAGCAAATGATTGCTGGAAATGCACCACCAACAAAGCGTAGAAAGTATAGATAGACAGACACAAGGCTGTTAACCTTA
Source organism: Aplidium turbinatum (assembly GCF_918807975.1). Lineage (NCBI taxonomy): Eukaryota > Metazoa > Chordata > Ascidiacea > Aplousobranchia > Polyclinidae > Aplidium > Aplidium turbinatum. The sequence continues at coordinate 24,518,649 of NC_137475.1, read as the reverse complement.
TTGAATCACTTCATCAGGAGAAGAGAAATTAAAACCAACACCCATCCCACCCTTCTAATGTAAGGTAACAAGTAAATCACGCACACCTGGGCCTTTTTCTTGATTTGCAAAACAGTTATTTACTGTGTGTGACTGTGTGTTTATTGGCTGTTGTTGTCATGATATCACAAAACAATTAAGAAGCAACAATAAAGCTAACGAATATTATGTGGCATGAAGCATTTTAACATAGCATGTGCAGTGTGCACAACCACAAAACTGTTGGCTGTGTGGACGAATGGTAAGAACGCTTGCACAGCTCTTGAAAAAACAAAGCTCTAGAGCACTGTATCTCAGCAAAACACTTTAAAAACGGTATGCGCCAAAATAAGGGGAGCAGCTAAATTGATGACTATATGCCACGGTATATCTCTTTTCTGCTTCCTGTAGTCACAATGGTCACAAAATAAAATATTATTACTGCATATCAAAATCCACCTTTCTTAATATTTGATAAAACTAATCATGACTTAATTTGACTAGATAATAACTAGTGCTGCATATTTTAACAGTGCTCACTAAAGAAAAAGTGATACAGCTCCAGTATTGCTAAAACCATTGTTATGATTGACAAAAATGTGTGAGCTTGACAAAAAATGCATTGCAAATTTTGTCAAGTCACAGCAGCAGTGCAACTGGTAGCAATGGGGTCATACAATGGTTATGTCCTGGATGCCAGAGAGGTTCAAAAAAGATTATGGATCATATATATTATTATGATACATTTGTGGTAGTGGTTAGAACAAAAACAACTTTGCATAAAAATACCTTCAGATTTCATGTAATCAACAGGAGTATGACCATGTTGTCGAGAGTACTTATCCCATGCATTTTCTTGCTTGAATTTTTGTTTTTGAATATTTGGCATTTTGAGCCATTTTTTCCAAAGTAACTGATGAAATTGGTCACCTTTTCCCCACACAGGACCAGCAGCAACATTCCGCCACTCAGGGTGAGGCTTCAACAAAGTTATATCTAATTCTTTGAGAGCTCTATCATTATCATCGTCTTCCAATAAGTTTGAAAATTGTCTTGTTTGGTTGAAAAAACATGGCAATGGTCCCAAAAGATGGTTCTGTAAAAATGTTGTATATGCAGCTGATTGAGTACAGTTCTTGGGCATGAAAGAAGTATGTGAAGCTGAAAAGCATTTGACAAATTTCCCTTTAAATTTTGGTATTAAATTTGTTTTCAATACAGATTTAAAATTATAAGTCATAGCAAATATATTACATCCTTTAGCCATTTTAGAAATCACCTGTACAATGAAAGAATATTACCGTATACAGTATATATATAATATATTATACATAACTTAGTAATTGGAACAAAATCACCATTCACATCTTATGCACATTTCAGGCTGAATATTATGGTAGCAGGCTTGCCAGATTTTTTTTACAAAAAGTAGCAAAATGGATTTGAAAGTAGCCCAATTTTTGCGCGATGTGTTTCTTTCAAGGAAAACTGTATTTTGTATGTTGCATAATTTTCCAACATGTCCCAATTGTAAGATATTGCATTGTATAGGCCTATCAGTTCCTACTGTACAATTAAACTTTGTTTATTGACTATTTTGTTTATTGGATTGTTTATTGACTATTTTTTCAACATAAAATTATTGCCTATTGTTTCCACTTATTTTAAGATTTAATAAAAGTGAGCAATGATGGTAGCACAACAAAGATTAACGAGAAGAGTTTAGTTGGTAGCGCTAACCAGAGGAAAACTGGTCACAAAATTGGTTTTAACATCACTCAATTAGCTTTATTGTGCTACCATTGTTGCTGACTTAAAATATTAAAAGACTGTCACAGCTAGCCTCCATTGGGCTAATAACATTTGCTACATTACTACCCACTACACCTCTAGTCAGGCGCGAATCTAAGAGTTTTTTTCGGGGGGGGCCAGAAAATTTGAAAATCAATTAAAAAGAAAGAAAAAGCTAAACAGATATGAACAATGATACTACGACTGTACGACATATACAATATGCTAGAAAATAGACATTAAAACAACCATTTTCATCAATTGTGATGCCGAGGGACTAATATCAGCTGTTTAGAAGCATATCAAACCATTTGATGCGGAAACATACAATTTTTCACAAAATTTCGGGGGGGGGCCCGGGCCCCCTCCATAAATCCGCGCCTGCCTCTAGTCTTTGTCTAATTAAACAATACCGTACATATCTTGTTTAACGTTTACTAATTCAAACTTAAACCCAAATCTTAACCACAAAAAATAAGTCTATCACAAAATTCACACTCCAAGTCTAATCTATCAATAGCAACTACTTACAAAAACCCCTGGGAAACTTCTGCCTTATAACAACAAACGCATAGATCTAGATGCTGATAGTGAGGCGACAATAGCCAATACTCGAGTTCGACTCGGCCGACTGGGTAAAACCATCTATGGTAAAACTCAGCAAGACGCTACTCGCTCATTAGCTAGGAACAGTACACGTGGTCACGTGGAAGGGGTAATCACGCCAATTTTATCAAAAAAAGAGAGAAGAGAAAAACGTAAAAACTCTCCAAAGTGAGGGACGTGATGCAAGTCGATTATTCTGTGATTCTTTCCACTTTCATCTTTGTTAGGCATTGAGATTTGGGAAGTAAAAAGTAGCCCAAAAAGTCGCAAATTTCAAAAAATCGCAAACCTTCAAATTCAAGTCGCGAAGCGAATTAAAAGTAGCCCAATTCGCGATAAGTAGCCCAATCTGGCATCCTTGTATGGTAGTTGATTGGGAACTATTGAGAAGTTTTTTTTTTATTAAATATAAAGGGTTCTGCAATTAAATTGGGATTTCTACATTTTCTTGTTATGATGGCCTTTGTTTAGATTACTTTGGATATTCTCTGGTGAAAACGTGAACAGCTTCTCTTTACTTCATTGGTATCAAGATTCCGAAATGCTGTTCGAATAAGAGAGTTGAGGTTAGAGTGTGTAATTGAGTTAGACTGTCCTTCAACTACGCCGAAAGCCAATAGCCGCAAACGTTCAGACCTGAACAACTACTAGGCCAAGTGTGTTTCAGGACAAACATGGGAAGATTCTAAGTTTGGACAGTTTTTGCTCCATGGGCTGGAGCAGAGTCTTAAACAAAAATGACTTTGGTAGCATCGTAGTTTCTACGAATCCAGGGCAGCAAAATATCAATCAGAATCTTCAAATACACCGTTGTGTTGATTTGAAGTCCAGCTTTGATGAAGTCAGAAGGCATCACTTGCCACCGGAATGGCCCGTTTCGGCGAGTCCGATTTTGAGAGTTCCCTATTCGGAGATAGCCTTTTTCGGAGAGTTTCCTATTCGCAGATTTTTTGAAGTTTTTTTGGAAAATTATTGGGTACCGTAGCCTAATTATCATTGCCGTTTTTGCATCATTCTAACATCGCTAAACGTTGAAATCGTGCAGAGAAAATAGAAATAAAATGTTTGAACAATTATATGAAAACTCGTCATGTCAGTTCAGTTGAGTTGTTTTTATTTGTGACCATCATATCAAAAACAATGCACGTCAACATAGCAAAGGTAGAGAAAAAGGTAGAAGCGACAAAACGCGAACGTTAAAACGTGCTTGTGACCGAAGTAAGTGATTGAGTTGAAAGAAATTTGGCACGGCCACAACACCTTCAGAAAAAGTTAAGATATGAAGGGAAAATAAAAAAAAGAAGATGTTACAAAAAAAAATCATGTTTATGTCTATAAGATAGTAGTTTTGAATAGTTAAAATGAATACCGGTAGTTTGGATCAACAAATGTGTGGCCTACAGCTTGGATTGAAAGGAAATTATCGGGTACCGTAGCCTAGTTAGGGTGCAACCTAGTTCGTACCCTGAACAGTTCGTACCCTCAGTTTGTACCCTGGAAAGATCGAGAGAAAAAATTAAAAAAGCAAAAGTCGCTGATTGCAGTTTAATAGCACAAAGCCGAAGTCGTTGATCGGAGTTTCTGCAAACAACTCGAGGGTTAGGGTTAGCGGAAAACTATTTGCGGAAAGTGCGATCAGAGAGGGTTAGAGGGTAGACACTTTAACGTAGGACAGTTTTCCTCACGAATCAGCTGATTTCAGTCATGTGACTCACGCCATTATGATTGTTGGCGCCGAAAATGCGTTGGTATTGACTTCCCGCTAAAAACGTCAGACAACTAGTCAACTGTATCTATCTGTGTATTCTGTGAATCTAAGACATGGCAATTGGCAAGCTCAATGACTCAAGCAAGAATTCTTGAAAAAGTAAGTGGGCTTGCTATTGTTAACTTAATTTGCTTGAACAAGTAAGTGGGCTTGCTGTTGTAAGTTAACTTAATTTGTAGATTTACTTGTGTCCTGGGGTAGCCTTTGTAGGTCTGTGGAGGATTTTACTTTTTGGTGGTTAGTACAGTAACAGTGTAGTGAGGTGGTCACCTTGCGTTTTGTCTAGTGCTTTGACTAGAGGTTTGCTTACTTTTCTTTCATTCACTCGGACCTAGTGGCACGGTGGCATACGGTAGTTTGTCATCGCGCAGTAGATCTGTTGTTTTTGTTTAATTGCTTTGCGTGGAAGCATACCGCACCATTCTGTTGTACGCTCTATTGTTGTAAGAGTTAAAAAGGTATTTCATTGTAAATTACAGTGTTTGACTTTTAGTCTCGTATTTTGCTTCAATTAAGCTGTTGTACAAATGACTCACTATTTCCTTTGATCAAGTGTAGCCAGTGGTGAACGCATGGGGGCATTGAGCTTTGCCTCCCAGGGTCCGTTTGTGATTTTGCAAAATTCGGTTGTTACCGTACATCATTTTAATTGTTGCATTTTGCAACGTCTGCATTGCAATGTTATTTTGTGCAGTGGTTTACAAGTGAAGCGGATACTTTTGAAGCTATCAAAGAGTTTGGACGGAAAAGTGGAGGGAAATTTATGCACAAACATTTTAATGAACTTCGTAAGTAGGCTTTTTGCTCTACTTCAGTTTTGTAAGAACAACTTTCTATGATACCGGTACCTAGACTCCGGCCTTTTTCAGCAGATGTTCCTGCCCTTGAGTGTGTGCTAACTCTATTACTGGAATTGCTTACGTGATTACTGACTCACTCTTTCAGTGAACAATGGGAAAAGTCAAGAGGAGATACATTGTCTTGGTTGATTGTGTGTTGTTTGCTGTCAACTTAACTGAAAATAGATGCAACCTAGTTCGTACCCTGAAAAAATCGAGAGAAAAAATTTAAAAAAGCGGAAGTCGCTGATCGCAGTTTCCACAAACCTTTTAAATTTTTCCCCCTGAAAAAATCGAGAGAAAGATAGCACAAAGCCGAAGTCGCTGATCGCAGTTTCTGCTAACTGTAACCCTAATGCTAACCTTCGCTCATCGCAGTTTCCGCGAACATGTTTCCGCTAACCCTAACCATAGACTAATCTATGCTCTAACCCTCGCTGATCGCAGTTTTCGCAAACATTTTTCCGCAGTTTCCGCTAACCCTTACCATAGAGTAATTTATGCTCTAACCCTCGCTGATTGCAGTTTCTGTAAACATTTTTCCGCAGTTTTCGCTAACCTTTACCCTAACTCTAACCATAGAATAATGATTACTCAGTAATCTATGCTCTAACCCTCGCTGATCGCAGTTTCCGCAAACATTTTTTCGCAGTTTCCGCTAACCTTTATCCTAACTCTAACCATCGAGTAATCTATGCTCTAACCCTCGCAATTTCCCGCAGTTTCTGCTTACCCTAACTCTAACCATCGAGTAATCTATGCTCTCTAACCCTCGCTGATCCCAGTTTCTGCAAATATTTTTCTGCAGTTTCCGTTAACCCTAACTCTCGAGGTTGTTTGCGGAAACTCTGATCAGCGACTTCGTGCTTTGTGCTATTAAACTGCGATCAGCGACCTCGGCTTTTTTTAATTTTTTTTTCTCGATCTTTTCAGGGTACGAACTGTTCAGGGTACGAACTGTTCAGGGTACAAACTAGGTTGCACCCACTGAAGATGGCCTAGCAAATGGAAGTTGATTTTTAACTGTATAGGCTAACACTAAACTGACTTGCATGAAAATGATTTATTTGTATTAGCTTTGGCAAAACGTCGAAACATTTTCTGGGATTCCACAAAAACACCATATGTCATTATCCAAAGAGCTGACTTTGTCTCATCAGCGAAAGTTGGGTCTGTAAGTAGCCAAGTCTGTTGTTTTCTTTTGAATTTAAGTACACATGAGCACCGAATTATATATAAAATCTTCACTGTTCATGCTTTATTAAGAAAGAACATGTTTTACTTTATACAGCCTTGTATTAACATGGGAAACATTTTGATATTGTCATCATACTGTTTTTACACTGTCTGACTAGTTTTGAGATTGCTAAGCCTTCTACTTCTTTGCACCAAGAAGTTTTGGTAGTACAGAAAAGTGGGGACACTTTAGATGGCGTTGCTTTAAACAGAATGTTTGTTTGTTTGAATAACGTCCGCCCTGTTAGCTTAGTGGTAACACGCCCAACTCAAGATCAAGCAGCGCTGGTTCGGTTCTCTTGAGCAACACATTTCAGGACTGCTATCCATTCAGCGGCACGACTAATTTTCCAGCAACAACAATCCAAAAAGTTCACTCTGCCTATGTCGGTAACTGCCCCTGCGTCAGAAGCCTCTGCAAGAATGAAAAACTACTTGAAATAACCTATCAAAGGCTTTGTCAGTCTGAGGATAAGCAATCAAAAACCAGCCAACCAAACCAAAATTGTGCAAAGGCGGCGCTTCTATTTTCTACCTTTTTTATGCAATAACTTTGGAATACAATATAAGTTTAATAAAAGTTTATTTACACTTCCTTTAATTCTTGTATGTAGCAGTTAAATTTAGAAAATGTCTTCAAAGTGTTCCCATCTTCCCCTATATTGTCATTATTGTGAAACATCAATCTAAAGTAGGCCAAATTGTACAGTATTAACTTTCTTATTCCTGTCTGCATTCAGGAATGCACTGGAAAAATTAGCAAGTATACAACAATTCACCTATCAAAAGTGGTTAAGTTTCCTGACTTTCAAGTAAGTATCATTGTTTGTATTTGTCGGGAATGTGAATTATTGTTTTGTTGAAAAAACATCCATACAAGACATAACGGTGAGGTTTCACTACGGATTCTCTGCGTGAATGAAAATGAATGCAAGTTTCATACAGTTTGGTGAAATGTTGTGCTGCAGCTTTCTCTTTATTTGGCAGGTGTCAAGTGAGGTTCTTTCAGAAGATGCGAAATTGAAGATACAACCTGTTGTTCGTGCACGTTGTGCTGGCACCAATTCTTTTCAGATGACTAAGAAGATGAGTATAGAGTCAAGTTCCCTGCAGTTGACAAGGTCTTACAGTAGTAGCGTACTTACAATACGTACCAGCTCAACAATTCTTTTTTCTCTAGCCTACTATAAATGTGTTACTTACACTTAACCTTTGCAATGACAAGTGTAACTCTAAAAGTTTCAAAGACAATTGAAATTGTATTCATAGTTACAAGATGCAAGACAAAAAGAGAACAGTGTTGGTGAAACATTTCAACACAATGAAGATGGTGAAGACATCACTCAAAATTTTGATGTAAAGGTGAGTAAATTTGTTATCGTCGAAAAGGTCCAACTTGTATTGTTCCAGATATTGTGATCATCCAATGAAGTGATTGCCACTCATGTATCCTACAACGCAGCAAACACCGGATTGCCTTTTCAGTCTTGTAAATGAAAGGTCTGCAAATAGTGGGTTGCAACCTAAACTTTGGTCACGCAACTTTCAGCTTTGGGTTGCAAAACAATTTAAACTAGCAACGAATAAAACTATTGTACCTGTAAAGGTGTTTGCTATACTTTGTTGTTATTGCATTGCTATCCAAGGAGGATATACAACTAGTTTTTAGGATTGTACCAAAAGTGTTTGTAGACTCCTGTTCTATATACTATCAATACATTGTTTGCAGTGGTTTTCTTCATGGGAATGTGCGACTAAAAGTGTTGAAGAATTTGAAAAAGAAACAACAACAAAATTTATAAAGGGAAGGAAAAACAAAGCTGGTAATGTGATGCAGTAAGCTTTTGGCTTCGGCTTCAAGTTGCACAAATGTATTGCTTATATGAGATAAGTGTGCTGTATCATAATCTCTGCATATATGTCCATTGTTCATGTATTAGGTGGTTTAAAGAGCAGACTGCAGTGGAACGAAACACCAGGAGTTCCTTTTGTTATTGCATGCACTCACTACTGGGGATGTCATCATGGTAGAGTTGACAATAAAGCAAGAAATGAAAAGTAGAGACTCACACAACCACATGTCAGTTAGTTAAAAAAAGTGAAATTAAAGATATAGCCTACATCGATACTTTATTGCATGGGTCACCAAACTATCTTTCATCAAGAGGAGCATAAGTAGTAGGGTGGGTCACGAAACGGACTTTTTCACCAAATCGAAAAGCAGTTAAATTTTTTCTCGTATTTCTTTTGCAGATTGTTTAGTGCTTCTGTGCGATTTCCATAGAGAGTAAGCTTGGGAAAGATGGACTAGAAGAAGCGACAATGGTGTTGGTGACAACAAACCAGCTGTAATGGGTCATTTGCGCGAATTGGCTAAAGCCGCTTCTGAGCAGTCCTTCACAGATGCACGAAATGATTTCAAAACCAGCAAGTGCTGGATGAATAACCCCAAGCTTCAAAGATACATTGAAAATGCTTGGCTTCCAGAAAGGCAGGTTCGTTGAATGAGTAACTCAATGCAAGCATTCACAGCATTAATTTTGCAACGTTCACTGCTGGACATAGGCGCCTAACCCGTGGGGGCCAGGCCCCCACGCATATTTATGCGTGGGAGCAACTTTTTATGCTGCATTGATACATAAAACAATAGATGAACTAGCGATCGGCAGCAGGAAAACATTTTTAAATGCAAACCGCAACAGCTTCGCGATAAATAATCACTAGAACGAGTAGCGATGCTACAATCCCACACCAGACAAAAAAATCTGTCATTTTTACATTGATTTAACGTCTGCAGACGTTGAATCAATGTAAAATGACTGATTTTGCTGCCTGAGATATGGCAAAAATCTACCATATTGCGTCGATTCAATGTCATCAGATGTTGAATGCACCCAAAAACAACATAATTTGCTACGTTGACGCAGCGTGCGTTTAGCTTTATGCGCATGCAAACAGACTCGATGTCGCTTTCGAAAGTCGAAACCTCTGCTGAGAACTTTCGCGGCAGTGAATCTCTTGCTGTAAAAATGAACTTGAAGTCTCGACCCGAGCGAGGTAACCACTAACCAACGTAACAAGGGCTGGTACAAACCGCATTGCGCACACGCGGCATAATCAACGCAACAATGGACTCGCGCAAACTGCATGGCGCACACACGACCGTTGCCATAGAAACCCGATCAGAGGCGGGGAATTTGCGCATCTTTTGTTTCATCTGCAACACGAAAACGGGCGTATTACAGCCAATTGAAACTTGAAAGCTGGTCAGCCATAAATTGCGATATTGTAGTGAAAAGGGAGCAATGTCAAGTCGAAAACTTAATCAAACGTCTCTCCGTAACTATTTTTCAAGGGCTGTTTACGGATGTCAGCAACTTTTAAATTTATTCAAGGTGACGTGCTGTTGAATTGATATAAACATGAATGATTTTGCTTTCAACAGGTATATTTTCAAGCGTATGATCAAGTTAGTATTTTCATTCCATTTACAGACAATACCTTTTAGTAAACCTTTTCGTCTCTTGTTTCATGCTAATAAATCTAGTTCGTTGCTAAACTTTATGTTGTGCTTAGCTTAAAGAATCGCAGTCCATCAACCGCTAGCCAACGCAGACGCATAGCATGTGTTTTGGTCGAGTTTTGTTTATAATAAATAACGGTAGGTCGAACGTAGCGATAACTCCGAGTGTGGCAATAAAAGCAATTCTAGTGTGACGACATAATTACGTCATCCATCTGCATGACATTTCGCTGAATTTACGTTGCTGCTGGTGAAACACGCTTTCGCCCCCACGGCCAAAAAAATAGTTAGGCGCCTATGCTGCTGGATACAATTGCAATGTACTGAGCTAAAAATATTTGCAGCGTTGGGTGTGGTTTTATCGAGCCAACAAGTGGAGCGTAACCTTCCACACAAACAATGGAGTGGAACGCCAAAACAGAACACTGAAGGAGTCATACATTCGAACACGGAGGGATAAATCTTTGTCAGCTCTTGTAGCGATAATTCGTAAAGAATTCCTTCCTGACAACAAGCGTCGGTGAGTGAGAATTACCATGCTGTGTTATTGTGGTACAACTGCAATTACAGTACGGTACTACCATTTATTGTAAGCCTTGAAGGGTTAGAATGCTAGATATTAAATTTCAAGAATGCCTAAACTGTCATGTCATTTTCGAATGAACGTGCACATACCGTCCTAAACAATAACCATAATGACATTTTTAAGGCTGACCGTACTTTTGCGGGGCTACTTTTGTAGTTCGACCTATAAGCTATAAGATGTTGCTTTTGAGCACTGTTTGCTTGCTTTGCAGGTACGAACAACAAAATTTTTTCTTCGGAATTCTATCGTCAGTACAACTCCTCCATTCCAGAGTATTTGTACAATAGACCAAACGAGGTGATCGGTAACTTTCTGAGAAGAATTGCTTCATCGGATGAAATTCCATACACCTCCATTTCTCAAGTTGGAGATGCATTTCTTGTAAGAAGTGCTTCGTCGGAATTAATCTATCGCGTAACGTTTGGTGGAGAAAGTACCATCCCCAATTGTTTCTGCGATGATTTCCAGAAGCATCTTCTTCCGTGCAAGCACATGTTTGCGGTTATTCAACACGTTGCCCATGTGTCTTGGGAGACTTTTCCTACTTGGTACGCAAATTCCCCTTTCATTGTTCTCGACCCGTGCGTAGTTGACAGCTTAGCAGTTAGGCCTGGGCGTGAGCGCTCACCAGACTCTGCTGAAGTGTGTGACTCAAGTTGTTTTGCGTCTGACACTCACATGGAACAGATTCTTCAAGACGTACCCGGCCCAAGCAATATTTTAAGCAACGCAAGACTGAACACCATAAAGGAAATGCGGACTGTTGTCAATGAAATGTTCAATGTGGTGTATAACGTGGAAGAAGACGCAGACGTGACAAATGCACTTGGTCAATTGTCCACGATGAGAGATTATATTGCATCACGTTGCAATTCTGATGCAGCCTGCAGGATTAACAATTCGAAAGGATGTGAAGAAATTTCTTAAAGTTGTGCGGAAGCGCAAACCTGGCATTGCGTTTGCACGTGATCCATTGCCTAAGCGAACAAAACCTAATGCATACGCGCAACGTCATGGGGAGAAACCAGATATGATGAAGTCTGCGTGTGCAGTGTCTTCCTTAGATGAAATGAGGATGCAAACCTTTTAAGTGCTTATCATTTGCATTGTCAACATTTTCCGCTGTAAGCCTTTTGGAATTTTCAATTAAGCTGTGTATAGCAGTGGAGATGCTCTGTATAGAACAGGCTTGCTTGTTCTTTCTTTCAACCCAGGCGACAATGAGCGACTGGCAACCGTGAAACCCCCCTTTTTAGGGCTAATATACGTGTTTGTTACCGCAGGGGACCTGGAGCCAAACTTATACTTATATGAACAGTGAACACAGCATGCAATGTGTCAGTGAAGGTGGATTGTGTAAATATCTACCATTATCAATCGTCATATTAAATATCCATCTACCATATATCTACTGCCATTTCAATACAGTCCTGCTATTAACTCTGCTCAAATCTCGTGAGTTAAAATCATTAGGATTAGATAGCAATAATAGTAGCTTAGGTAATATGTTTCAGGTAAGATTTTGAAAATTTTTCGACTGCTTCTAACCAACCAAATCAGTTGTTGAAAATTTAGTTGTGTGGCCGTCGACCGCCACTGCATGTTGGCATAAACACGTAAAACCATTATGCGTGTCCCTCGTAAGCAGCTAAGCACAATAAAGAAAGACAAGATCTACTGATTGTGAAAATATGCTCAGACTCGCAAAACAAACAGTAGTTTTTCATAGCTTTGATGTGTTTGCCCAATTTAGGGTTTGCACGTTGTGGAGTGTAGACAACCACCAGTCTTCTGCTTTTTAAGGTTTAAGCACTGAGAGAGTTAGATCCAGTAAAATTTCAGATAGGCTACACAACCAAGGGCGTAGTCAGCAGGGGCAATTGCTCCCCCGAAATATTTTTATACATACGACTGACCAACCGACTTTTAAGCTATTGGCCTATACATATTGATAGACTGTCAGGTCTCGTGATGATGCAAATAAACATAACAGCAGTCCCAAGAGAACCCGAAGCCTACACCTCAGACCTAATGTGAACATTAGATAGCGTACGTAGGCTACTGTGCTGTATTTTGTGCGAAAGGTATTCATTCACAAACTGAAGTCTACCATTGCACCAACCACTAGCCTATATTTACTCTTACAAATGTGTTTTATGTAATTTAAATAAACGTTTTACCCTCTGTTGCAGCATCACTTGACAGAGTTTTGCCATTGATTTCGACCGAAAGTACTCTCAGAATGCCCAATTTTGGGATATTTTTTCAAAACTTTGTGGAAGAGCCCCCCACAAACTAAAAGGGTGTCACCTTCGGCGATAGGCTACGCCGTCGGTTCACTTACAGGTGCAATAGCTAATACTCATTTTCCCCCCTCCCAAAATTTTGTGCTGGCTGCGGCCCTGCACACAACCAAATGCTGCAACTTTGTTTTTTTGAAGATTTAGTAAATTCCGAGGATTTTCGTGGGGCGTGGCAGGCCGATTCTTTAAAGCCTCTGACCTGGCTATGTTTATTGTGTTCTTTTCGCTGTGTCAATTATTTTGTACTCGTGCGTTGTTGATCAAAATAAAACAGTTTATCACCTTGTTATTTTAACCAACGAGATATAACACATATGTGTTAGCCTATATCTCGTTGTTTTAACTGTGCAATAATGCCGTAAAAGCTCAGCCTGATGGTTTACACTTCAAAATTTGCTTTCGATTGTTACGCATTTTAGCACCTACAATCATAATGTGCATGAGTCACAATGACTGCGTTCACCTGGTCCACAAGGAAATTTTTCATCGGTTAAAATGTCAGCCATTTGATACATGTTAATACTCAGAAGACACTTCTTTCTTTTTTTTGCCGCTGGATACCTACTTTTTTTATGTCCCTTTTTTGTATTAACTTTAATTGCAGAAAAAATGTTGGCAACACGATTTGTGAATCAGCTGATTCGTGAGGAAAACTGTCCTACGTTAAAGTGTCTACCGGGTTAGAGAGCATAGATTACTCTATGGTTAGAGTTAGGGTAAGCGGAAACTGCGGAAAAATGTTTGCGGAAACAGCGAGGATTAGAGCGTAGATTACTCTATGGTTAGAGTTAGGGTAAAGGTTAGCGGAAACTGCGACCAGCGAGGATTAGAGCATGGATTATTCTAAGGTTAAGGTAAGGGTTAGCGAAAACTGCGATCAGCGTCTTCGGCTTTGTGCTATCTTTCTCTTGATCTTTTCAGGGGGAAAATTTTAAAATGTTTGCGGAAACAGCGATCAGTGACTTCCGCTTTTTTAAAATTTTTTCTCTCGATCTTTTCAGGGTACAAACTGAGGGTACGAACTAGGTTGCATCCGCCTAGTTATCCCGACCAGTAAAAATTTGTTCCAAGAACCCAGTTAGCCTAACAGTTCATTTTTACATTATAGTAGGTCAACAGATAACCAAATGTGTGGCCTATCGTTTTAACATAGCTAAACGTTGAACTACCATAACCTAATTATCCCGACCAGCAGAAATTGCCGTTTCTACATTGTTTTAACGTTGCTAAACGTTGAAATCGTGTAGAAAAGAGAACTTTAGCTGACTAGGATATTCCACAATATCGTTTCTTGGAGCTGGTTTACAAGCTCCCCCTTTGGTTAAAAAGGCGATGACGTCACGGAGGAGGTATCCACCAAAAAAATAGTAGAAAAGTGGGGTGAAATCAGTCAACCATGACGATAAAAAGCATGCAAGTGTCCGCTTTTAGTAAATTAGTTGTGATTTGCTTGTTTCTGCTTCAATTTTTACAATTGAACCAGCCCTGCAAAGCAGAAGATCTCACCTATGCAAAGCAATGTAACACAGGCCCGAACAACACCACATATCTCCTTAGAAAAGAGTTAAACTTGACCAAGTTTAACTATTTATCCGAAAAATACTTCTAAAGATACCAGCATTTAATCAAGAACATATCTCTGTCGTTTCTGTTTCGATTTTTACAATTGAACCAATAATGGAAAGCACAAGCTATCGTCTACCCAAATAAAGCTAAGCCAGACCCTAAAAGTTAAAAATATTTCTTAGGTAAAGAGTTGAACTTGACCGACTTTAACCATTTATACGAAAAATACCTTCAAAGATACCAGCATTTAATAAAAACGCTAATTTAAAGAGCATATCTCTGTCTATTTACAAGCAAAAGTTGAGGTTGATAGCTTTTTCAAAAAGCGAGCAACCGGGCTTCAAACACAAGCAAATAGCGCCCGATGACTCGTTGCATTTCCGAATCGAAGCAAGAATACAAGTCTCCCTCGGTCTTCGATCATTATATGGCTTTATTAAATTAGTTGTAAGTTGCTTGTTTCTGCTTCGATTTTTACAATTGAACCATTGCTGGAAAGCACAAGCTATCGTCTACCCAAATAAAGCTAAGCCAGACCCTAAAAGTTAAAAATATTTCCTAAGTAAAGAGTTGAACTTGACCGATTTTAACCATTTATACGAAAAATACCTTTAAAGATACCAGTATTTAATCAACGCTAATTTAAAGAACATATCTCTGTCTATTAACAAGCAAAAGTTGAGGTTGATAGCTTTTTCAAAAAGCGAGCAACCGGGCTTCAAACACAAGCAAATAGCGCCCGATGACTCGTTGCATTTCCGAATCGAAGCAAGTATACAAGTCTCCCCCAGTCTGCGATCATTTTATGTCTTTATTAAATTAGTTGTAAGTTGCTTGTTTCTGCTTCGATTTTAACAATTGAACCATTGCTGGAAAGCAGAAGCTATCGTCTATCTAAATGAAGGTGAGCCAGACTCTAAAAGTTAAAAGTATTTCTTAGGTAAAGAGTTGAACTTGACCGACTTTAACCATTTATCCCACAAATATTTTTAAAGATAGCCTACCAGCATTTAATAAACGCTAATCTAAAGAGCATATCTCTGTATATTTACAAGCAAAAGTTGAGGTTGATAGCTTTTTCAAAAAGCGAGCAACCGGGCTTCAAACACAAGCAAATGGCGCCCGATGACTCGTTGCATTTCCGAATCGAAGCAAGTAGGCTATACAATACAAGTCTCCCCCGGTCTGCGATCATTAGGCCTATATGTCTTTATTAAATTAGTTGTAATGAACGCGAAGTTGTGAGAGGACTTCGTCAATATATAACTTCGGAAAGAAGATCCCAGAGTTTTCAAAATTTGATAACGTCACTAAAATCCCTTCCAATTTTATCGAACTAGTGTGAACGCAGATTTTCACAAATGAACCTCATAGTGACATCTGACCTTGCTTCTCTACACACTAAGTAACTGTTTCAAGTTTAATCTTTACACGAATGTTCGGTCTTCCACTGAGAAAGTTTTCACCAGCAAAGTATGTTGGATCCTGGTGCGCCAGGGACGTAACCCGGCAATTGAGACCCGAAATCGCCTGAGGTTTTATGGTTTTGAATTCGATAAATGTCACAATTGTAGGCTGTAACTTGTACTTTTTTGTGTTTTTGTTTCACTAAAATAAGAATATTTGCATTGAACAACGCTATACCATCTATAGACCATGATACTTACTTTAGCAACGTTTTACGTACATCAAGTGTGTTGTTTCAAAGTCTTATAAGGGCAAATTTCTGAATCTCTTTTACGGCACCTAGAGCATTTGAAAAGTAAAAAAATAACGCTCCGGAAGATATTCTTCTGGAAATCCACCACTGATTCTGTGTCTTTATTAAATTTGCTGTAAGTTGCTTGTTTATAGTTGAACGATAAAAATTGATCCCAAACTACCGTAGGCCTACTAAAAATTACAACTGATTTTGCATGTTTGTCTCTTGTTACGCACGTCAAAACAATTGCAATATCTGGGAATATGAAAGAGAAATGTGACGTTTTAACTTCATATTTTGCTAAGAGCACTGTGACGCTGCAATAATAGATAATTTTGCAATGAATTGATTAGATTTCGATAGCTTCAACTCCTTCAAGTTATAAAGTAAACTTTGGCAAGATTGTGAGATGTTGTTGCTCTATGTCTACAATTGAATTTGTGGCTTATTAAACTTAATAGTTTATAATACCATAGTCATAGTGCATAGAACTGATTAGAGCGTTGTACTGTTATTGGTGGTTTGATAAATTCGCCCCCGTTTGAGTGATTTCGCCCCCCGATCGCCCCCTTTGATATTTTCGCCCCCTGGGGGGCAATTTCGCCCACTTTGAGAAACGCTGGTCTAAAAGCTCCTTCTAAAAGAAATTCACAATTTCTTAATTATGAAGGTTAATTTCTGTTGTTTTGATCATATGTGATGCAAAATATCAATACAAATGAGGACGTTAAAGTTTTTAAAACCGTAACCTTGGCACTTTATTACCGGTGCTGCAACGTTTTTCCTGACTGTGGTTAGGCTATAGGCTACGTGTATTGTATCTATTAGGTTACAGGTATTAAAAATGGAATGAAACCAGAAATGGAATGAAACGAAGTAATGATTTTCTCAGAGTGTTTGTGCATCGTGATTCGCTGGTGAGTGATTAAACTTAAGTCTCACAGAATTAAATTGATACAATTATGAGTACTTTATTACTGTAGAATACCAATTTTGTTACTATATCTGCCCCAAAACACTGGCCACAATTTCAGCTTTATCAGCAGTATTCGTTGCGGTTAAAAGTAAGACAGTGTATAAATGTTTTATCTTCGTATAAACAGCTGAATGTGTTGCCAGTATTTATGTAGCTTTTTCAATGTTACGATTTTGGTGGAGAGGTGATTTTTTTAATGTTCTCAACAGTTTATCCAATGACGAATCAACGAATTTGTTCGTCATAGGTGGTTTGGCATCTGAAAAGTAAATATGTTTTGACTTTGAAGTTCAGTGGAACAAAGTATCCGCTATTCAATATGTGATATATAGGGCCCGCAAAAGTCAATAAAGTCAAAATTTTTTAAGGTCCTCGTCTGTCCACGAAACAAAGAATAAAGTTGTTTTCAGCACCTAGGGGACTGTTTCTAAGAAGTTGATAGGTCAAAAATGAAGTCAAAATTGCCAATAAAGTCAAAGTTTGTCAAATTATGGCTTTTGAGAAACTTTTTGTGTTTCTTGAGAGTAATTTTTGTCACAATCCTCGTAGAAGCATTGTAAATCATGAACTGCTACACAATTAAACCATATCAACCCATAAAAGCAGAAAATATGTCACATTTGAATTTCCAATTTTTCAGAAATAAAGGGGCAACTGATGCACTCTACTATATAGCCTACTGTACTTATTTCAGACCTACCCTAATGAATGCTGAAATTGTGGCCAGTGTTTTGGGCCACATTGTATTAACACTATAATTACCAGGATTTTTTACACCCTAGAATTACCACGGTGTCCTATAGGACACCTTCAGTATTGCAGCGTTTTTCTGTCTAACTGCTAGTGTTTTAACTATTATTATGCATTCTAAATGAAAGCAGTTTCCTAAAAAACACATTTGCATGCAACTTGTATTGTTGAAAACTTATTTCGAACAAAAAAGCATAAGAAATAAGCACTCCATGGGACACGGTTTAGCAATCTTAGACTAGCCTACAGATGTAAAAGAAACATAAATGAGTACACTTGTGACCAGCCATATATATAATGCATCACAGTATCATTTGCAACACCCGCTGAATTTCACAAAAATAACTTTCTAATCATTTTGAGAACACTTTCCACATGTAGGATTCTGACACTTGGAACACGTAAATGTCGTTGCATTGTTATCCAGCCTCTTCTATACTATGTTATAAGTTAGAATCTATAGCATTTCCTGCGTTTACTTGACTCAGGTGTCATGACAATAGTTGTGTTGTTTTGTAGTTGGTAGCACAAACATTCAATGAGCTCGAGTATAAAGTCTCTTCGTGATGTATTCGGAAATGCAACGAGTCATCGGGCGCTATTTGCTTGTGTTTGAAGCCCGGTTGCTTGCTTTGTGAAAAAGCTATCAACCTCAACTTTTGCTTGTAAATAGACAGAGATATGTTCTTTAAATTAGCGTTTATTAAATGCTGGTATCTTTGAAGATATTTTTCGTATAAATGGTTAGAGTCGGTCAAGTTCAACTCTTTACCTAGGAAATATTTTTAACTTTTAGGGTCTGGCTCACCTTCATTTAGATAGACGATAGCTTGTGCTTTCCATTAATGGTTCAATTGTAAAAATCGAAGCATAACCAAGCAACTTACAACTAATTTAATAAAGACATAAAATGATCGCAGACCGAGAGAGACTTGTAGGCTATACCTACTTGCTTCGATTCGGAAATGCAACGAGTCATCGGGCGCTATTTGCTTGTGTTTGAAGCCCGGTTGCTCGCTTTGTGAAAAAGCTATCAACCTCAACTTTTGCTTGTAAATAGACAGAGATATGTTCTTTAAATTAGCGTTTATTAAATGCTGATATCTTTGAAGGTATTTTTCGTATAAATGGTTAAAGTCGGTCAAGTTCAATTTTTTACCTAAGAAATGTTTTTAACTTCTAGGATCTGGCTTAGCTTTATTTGGGTAGACGATAGCTTGTGCTTTCCAGCAATGGTTCAATTGTAAAAATCGAAGCAGAAACGACAGAGATATGTTCTTGATTAAATGCTGGTATCTTTAGAAGTATTTTTCGGATAAATAGTTAAACTTGGTCAAGTTTAACTCTTTTCTAAGGAGATATGTGGTGTTGTTCGGGCCTGTGTTACATTGCTTTGCATAGGTGAGATCTTCTGCTTTGCAGGGCTGGTTCAATTGTAAAAATTGAAGCAGAAACAAGCAAATCACAACTAATTTACTAAAAGCGGACACTTGCATGCTTTTTATCGTCATGGTTGACTGATTTCACCCCACTTTTCTACTATTTTTTTGGTGGATACCTCCTCCGTGACGTCATCGCCTTTTTAACCAAATGGGGAGCTTGTAAACCAGCTCCCAATTTTCTACCACTCCTATACCTTCAGTAATTCCGGAATGGACCAAATTGGGCTTAATAAGCGGGTGGACCTATTAACCATGCGCTTCGTCGTCGTGCAAGCCTCTGGGGCCGAGGGTCTACTCTATCCTTTTACCAGCCCAGACTCAAGATGTTCCCGGACTACACTGGAAGGCTATTAGAGAGCAGCCAGTATTTAGTTTCATCATCCATGACACGCAGACCTTCCACTCCGTTATTTGGCTTGAAGATGGTACAGTTATTGATGATGTGGTCTGCAGTCTGTTCCTCGGCACCACATTCACAGGAGGAGGAAGAGGCCAATTCCCCAATGGTGCATGGTTGACCGGAAAAGCCCGACGCCCGTACGAAGACGGTTGAGGCGCACCCATGCTTGTCTTTGTAGTGTCAGGCCGATGAGGCATGTGTCGGCGTTGGGGATGAACGAATGAAGTCCGGTGGTATTTGACTTCCTTTCAGAATTCCATTTATAGTCCGCCCAAGTAGCTGCAGAGATGAAGTTCATCTGCTGCGTTGATCAGAAGTTGAGCAGCTGGCACGAATGGTTGTCTTGACTTCAGTCGACTGGGGTGCCGGTTTGGGGAAGCAGAGATCTTGTGGTGGATGTTGTGTCTGCCTAGCCTGCTTTTACACAACTTGATAGTTCAGATTTAACATAGCACTTGTATTTGCGTGGCGGAACAAAGAATCCAAACAGCGAGACACGAGTCATTTATATACTAGCACGTTACGGGTTTCCAATATAGATTATGTAAATACACAGACACTACATCTCTTTCCTTTTCAGAATCAAACACTATTTCGAAATGTAGTCAACAGATCAAGAATTAAACATAACAGTTCTGGCTAAACCCAACACAGTAAATTACATAACAAAGTCTTTAAACCGTTGCGGTGGTTTGATGTTGCGGTGCGGCCTGGTTAGAATAACAGCGTCAGTAAGGTTATCAGGCGAAACATTTTGTTCAGGTATTACATCAGTTGAATCAGAGAAAGCCTCAGTCGAGACATTATGTCTCGAAGACACATCAGTGGTTAGGTTATTGTTTGAATCATGAAATTTCTTAACATGGGTTACGTTTCTTTTATACTTTGCGTCATCATTTTCAACAATCACACAATTACCATGCTTCTCTGTGACAATAAACGGATCTTTACGAAAGGTAGTAGAAAGTTTATCACGGCCATGTTGTTTCAATAGTACAGTGTCACCAGGTTTAATATCAGCTTGAACTGCACCACGTCTAAGATCAGCATATAACTTTCCCTTTTCCTTCATTTCTGAATCTCTGTCACGAACAGATTTAGAATCATGGTCATAAGAACGATCAATGCATGGTAACTTAGTACGCAATTTTCGTTTGAACAAAAATTCGGCTGGACTAACTCCAGTCGTTGAGTGTGGTGTAGAGCGATACATAAGTAAATACGAATACAATTCATTTTTCCAGTTTTTACCTTCAGCTTGTGCAATTTTAATGCGTTTAAGCAATGAGCGATTTTGAATTTCAACTTCTCCGTTGGCTTGAGGCCACAATGGAGTCACTCTACGATGCAATATTCCACATTCGCTCAAAAATGAATGAAATTCGTTACTAATAAATTGCGGACCATTATCAGAAGTTATTGAACAAGGTAAACCATGCGTTGCAAACATTTTCTTTAAACTTCCAATCACTTTTTCACTAGTAACTGTTTTCATGACATCAATTTCAAAGTAACGACTAAAATAATCGATCACAACAAAAACATAATCACCAGAAGGCAGAGGTCCCATTAAATCAATAGCAAGATCTTGCCAGGGTCCTTCCGGCAATTCGGTACGTTTCATGGGTTCAGGGGATACAGGTTTTGAAACAAGTTGACACCCAAAACAATTTTTACAAAAACGATCGGCATCTTTGTCTATGCCAGGCCACCATACTTTAGTACGAAGACGTCTCTTCATGACAACGATACCAGGATGGCCCTCGTGAGCTAACGTAAGAACATGTTGTCTCAATGTTTTTGGAATCACAATACGTGTACCTCGTAATAGAAGACGGCCAATGATAGCTAATTCACTTCGAACTGTTAGATAAGATTTACATTCAAGTTCACACCAGTCGTTCGAAAGAATGCAATCCATGACATTGCGCAACTCAAAATCAGCGTTTGTTGCACGCTCGATGTCACGTGTGCTCATGGCAATAGGCGTCGCTTCTTTTGCTACAAATTTCACATACTCATGCGTGTCATCAACGTGTTTGCACAGCGCTTTTGAAGAAAATAAGCGAGATAAGCAATCGGCAATGTTTTGCCTCCCTGGGATATACTTCACTTCATACTGATAAGGCATTAATCTTAAAATCCAGCGTTCCATTCTAGCATTCGGCTTGGAGCGGGGAGTGAAAATGAATTTTAACGGTTTATGATCTGTTAATAAATCAAAACTGCTCCCATACAAATAAACGTGAAATCTTTCGCATGCCCACACAATAGCTAAAGCTTCTTTTTCAGTTTGCAAATATTTACGTTCAATTTCAGTTAAAGTACGGCTAGCATAACTAATAACATAATTTTTTCCATTTTGGTTTTGCACCAGCACTCCAGCTAAACCATAAGGACTAGCATCAGCAATTACTTGAGTTTTAGCATGTTTGTCATAATAACCCAAAGTTACACAATTGCACAATAAAGATTTTAGCTTTTCAAAAGATTGTTGTTGAGCTTTACCCCAATGAAAATCAACACTTTTACGAGTTAACATACGAAGCGGTTCCGACACCGTGGCTAAATCAGGTATAAATCTAGCATTATAATTCACCAGTCCTAAAAAACTTCTTACTTCAGCAGCGTTTTCTGGTGCTCTTGCTTCCTTAACAGTTTCAACTTTTGCCTCTTCCGGGTCAATTCCTTTAGACGACAGCACATGTCCCATAAATACAAGTTTGTCTTTGTTGAATTCGCACTTTTCTTTGTTCAGCGTGAACCCACTATCTCGAATTCTTTCAAGTACCTTCTCGAGTCTTCGGTCATGCTTCTCTTAAGTCGACCCGTACACGATAATGTCATCAAGGATATTCTTGACTCCTGTACAACCTTGTAGCGTTTGTTGCATTACTCGTTGGTACATCTCCGGAGCACAACTAACTCCAAACATCAGTCTCTTGTATCGAAATAATCCTTCATGCGTCACAAATGTAGTAATATTTCTAGAACTAGGTTGTAATTCAATTTGGTGATACGCCCATTTGACATCTAGTTTAGTGAATACCTTGCTTTGGTTCATGTCATGCAGCACTTCTTCAATGGTAGGCATCGGGTGACGTTCTCTTCTGACAGCTTTGTTAGCTTGGCGCATATCGACACACAAACGAATGTCTCCATTTTGCTTGGGCACGATCATTGCAGGTGAAACCCAAGTTGACGGTTCTTCAACTTTTTCGATGATGTCAAGGTCTTCCAACCAGGGCCGGATTTAGCTGATGGGGGGCCCGGGGCACTTTTAGATCGGGAGGCCCCGTGCAAAAAATTTTTTTGCGCCTACGGCGCGAAAAACCGTCTCTACGTCTACAGTAGCATCAGTTCAGTACTGCACAGCATTTTGCAGAAACTTTAAAGGCCAAAAGGAAAAAATAACACAAAACCACATTTTTTCCACATAGGGGGGCCCTTCAAAAGTCGGGGGGCCCGGGGCAACTGCCCCCTCTGCCCCCCCCTAAATCCGGGCCTGCTTCCAACTGCTTTAATTTTTCTGCTAACTTGTCCCGAAGGTTAAATGGTATTCGTCTTACAGGTTGACACACAGGCTTTACATTTTTATCAACAGGTATTGTTAATTGAAAGTCTTTTAATTTTCCCACACCATCGAAACATGACTGATATTTATTCAAAAACGAAGGACTTTTAGTTACAGCATTTAGTTCAGAATCAAATTTAATTATTTGTAACTCTGTGGCTGTTTTCAATCCTAGCAGCGGTTGCCCTTTTCCTTCGATCACTACAAATTCGACATTTTTCAGTGCTTTTTTTTGTTGTTTCAACGTCTGCAGTGAAAATTCCTGCTATTTTCAAAGGTGCATCACTTCCATAAGCGTAGATTGTTTTGTCCGATAGATGGCTTTTGCACTTAATGCGCTGTTTTTTTAAATCTTCCCACAGTGCACGATTAATTACATTGCATGTAGCTCCCGAGTCGATAATCATTGAAATATTGATTCCACCAACATTTACCGAAACTTTTCCAGTATTGTAACTACATACATTAAAGATATAGTCCAACTCACCATCAGCATTTCGTTTTACTTGTCTGATGTTATTTTTCCGGTTCGTCCTGTTGCTTCCATTCGTCGGGTTCTTTTCCACGTGGCTGGTTCCAACAGATTTTGTTCTGCAGCAGCTTGCAAAATGACCCATTTTATTGCATTTTCTACATTCTTTTTCTTGCGCTGGACAATTCCTGTCGCTGCTTTTGTGACCTTCCCTTCCGCATCGGTAACATCGAAATCGAGATTGATAGCTTTTCTTAGCTGATTTAAACGTCGAGATTTTGTTGACTTCCTGACTGTATGATCTTGATTGAATTTCTGACACTTCGAATGCCAAGGCCAATTCTCTTAACGTTTTTAGGTTCAAGTCACTTCCTTTTTCTAAGAGTCGCCGTCGTAACGCATCCGATCTACATTTTTCCACGACTTGATCACGAATTTGATCATCCATGTCTTCAAAACTGCACGTTTCTGCTTTTTGTTTTAATCGAGTTATAAATTGTTCTACACTTTCTTCCTGTTTTTGAAATAGAGATCTAAATACATGGCGTTGAAACGGGACATTGTTTAACGGCGTAAAATAATTAGTTAGTGCTTGAACAGCAGCTTCATAGCTGGTCAATTCCCCTTCAAAGGTAAAGAAAATGTCCTGCACTGCCATTCCAGCACAATGCAGCAGCAGAGCTCGCTTTCTAGAAGCATTCGTGACATTTTTTCCTTCAGCATACAACTCAAAAGCTCGTTTCCATCTGGTCCATCGCGTGCTTGCTCCAGGACTTTCACAGTCAAAAGGTTGTAAATCAAACGTAGGTATCTCCATTCTTTTCTGAGTATTATCCTACTATCCTCGTCGCCAGAATTGTTGTGTCTGCCTAGCCTGCTTTACACAACTTGATAGTTCAGATTTAACATAGCACTTGTATTTGCGTGGCGGAACAAAGAATCCAAACAGCGAGACACGAGTCATTTATATACTAGCACGTTACGGGTTTCCAATATAGATTATGTAAATACACAGACACTACAGTGGAGAAGATGGTTAGGCTTTAGTGCCCGTCGGCTAAGAAACAGAGTGGCTTCTTCGTGACGAAGCTCAGAACGTTGGATGCCAGCGAGAATGGCAAAATTATCCAATGGTGTGGGACGCAATGCGTCCGGTAACTGTGCGCAGGGCGCTGTTTATGGCAGTGCCGATGTTATGGCAGTGTGCACTGCAGCACCAAACAGGTGCACAGTACTCTGCTGAAGAGTAGACAAGGGCTAAGGCTGCTATACACAAAGTGTCAGCCCTCGCCCTCCAGCTGTGGCCTGCCAGGCGCTTGAGTAGTGCAGCGTGGGATGTCATTTTCTTGCACAGTGACACCAAATGGTGGCAGTATGTGTACGATCTGTCTAGTGTCACCCCAAGATATTCTGGTTCGGGGCAGAAGGTCAGAGGCTTTCCATTGTTCTGAACATGTAGCTCACGATCAACTTCCCGACTGTAGGCTATACCGTAGGTGGAAAGCTGCCGCCAAAGTTTTGTTTTGGCTAAGTTTCAGTCGCCAGTTCTAGAGATAGCCTAAGCTGAGAGAGTTTTCATGCCCTGGCTCAAGCTGTCTTCCAGGCTATATATATACCCGTGGGCTTAACTACTGTATTACAATCGAAAGTATAAATTTTCTTGTAGCCTACCAAATTGTACGAAACTCAGCACATCAAAGATTATATGATTGTATTTATTTTTGCCATACAAGTTATATTTATGGTAATTTTAAACCGTTTTGCGACCCACTGTGAATGGTCTCGCGACCCAAATTTGGGTCGCGACCCAGTATTTGCGGACCCCTGCTGTAGAGGATAGTTCTCTTTGCAGAAGAGAAAAATGAATACCGTTTCCATCATTTTCGATTTAGTGTAATGCTTATTAATGTAGGCTACCGTATGTCACCAAAAAAATTTGATTGCTACTGCCTACTGAAGTGGTTCAAGATTTTTGCACCCCTCAACTATTTCGTATTGTATGCATTGGCTAGTAGCCTATCTTGTTAATTCAGAATTCAATTTTGGAGTGGACTGGATTCAGAGTCTAAAATGATGAAATTTTTTGTAGTCGTATTGGAGTAGGCTAAAGCCTACCATATTTATCCTTGTATAAGTCGCAAAATTTTGCAGCAAATCTTTCCCAAAAAGGTTGGGGTGCGACTTATACACAAGGGTGCGACTTATACACAAGGTTCTGAACTTCTGACAAACAAATGCTACAGATCGCGCGTTAGCGCTGCTACTAAGCGTTTGTATTTTGCGTGCGAAGATTGCGAGCATCGCATTAACATGCTCACTGCACAGCATGCATGTAAATTTTAACGCGAACATCTCGCATGTGCATGTGCGGCACGCTTGATTGCAATGAGAAAAAGGCACGTCTCGGCAAGCAAACACGTGGTGACATGAAAGTACATAAAATTTGCTAAAAAATTTTTATACCAATATTTGAGCCAAATTTTGCGGTGCGACTTATACACGAATGCAACTTATACACGGATAAATAGCCGATAAATATACAGGATAAATATAGGATAAATACACGGATAAATATACACGGATATATGGTAGTTTCATGAATCAGATTCGTAGTAATCACACTCAACTCAACACTGCAGCCTACTTGTGCATTGAGTTGTTGACTTGTTGTTCAGTTAGAGCAGGGGTCCCCAACCTTTTTACGATCTCGTACCACTTCGACGCTCTGTCCTGCCAAGCGTAGGCTACCACTTCTTGCAGAACAACTAATTTGATCGAATCATACTTTATTCAGAAGAATTATATTGGCGTAATAAAATAACACTAAAGCACCACAACTAAAATCAATGAGATTTTTGTTTTTGCTTACTATCCACCAATTGGTTGATGCGGTGTAAATTTGCTAACAGCGCATCGAAAGTCATTTCCGAGCGCACCTAGTCGATTTCGATTTTTTGACTTGATGTTTATCATGACTGACAATCTCTGCTCGCATTCCTACGTGGAAGGGAAAATCAGTAGCTGTGGAACAGCATGGGAAGCTATGCATATGAAGAGGCATATGAAGAAGATCGAATATGAAGAGGTCATACTGAGCCAGAAGTTTATTGGAGAACATTCTTTGTAGCTGTTATTAAACATTTTATTTCGATCTATTTTTACCTTGCAAGTAGCATTATTCAACGCTATTTGTAGTTTAAGCTATAAAACAGTAGATGATGTCTATCAAGAGCAATGTTTGTTGTTTGTCGTATCCAGGCTTACACCCGGTGGTTGAAATTTAGATTAAGTGAATGGGAAGGCAAGGAAGCCAATCTTCGTGTCCACCTTCAGGCATGCCTTTAAGTGTCCTGCCAAAGACACAGCCGCATGCTCTTGAGCGGTATCAATCAATCAATCAATCAATCAATCAATGTTTTATTTGTCAGTAACAGGAACATAGGTAGATGTTTGAAATATGCAATTAATGTACACAATGCAAAGTTACACAAGTTCCCATACCGACTGGGAGACAACGAAACGACCATACGGTCTACAAGTCAATTGCCATCCTACGGAAATGACGATTTTGCCATTTAAACTAAGCTTACAAGAGAGAGAGAGAAGAGAGAGAAACCTTTTCTTTTGTCTGTTGCGACAATTGCGACAATACGAATAAAATAGCTATCTAAATACCACAACAGACAGGAAGCAGCGAAAGACTATATCAGTCATCGAGTCAGCTGCTTCCCAGTTCTTAATGTGACAAATGTCAAGCATCGGCAAATTACGTTGAAACAAGATAGGCTGATGTTGAGTAATATTAATGAAAGAAAAAAAAATCATGTGCTGCTGCGATCCTCAAGTGAAGTCCTGTGGTTTTTTATTCAAATATAAACTTTATTCCGGGTGATTAAAAATAGGAAAAACTTTTAAAATCAATAAACTCTTGTAGCAAGGGCGTTTAAACTTCAGTGCAACAGAGAAAAGTTCAAGCCAATAAATAGTACAAGACTATACGAGTAAAAACATTTTTAGTAACAGTATTACAATACAAAAATAATCAAAATTTAAAAAAAGGTATAGGCCTATTGTTCTGTCATAAAAGAAATGGCTGAGTGACTCTCAGTATGACCTGTTAGGCTGCATGAAACTAGCGAACAATCCTGAAACTAGTAAATGAGAAATATTTGAGTGTAACCGAACAACACAATAGGTCAATAATGTTTTCTTCAGACGAAATTTAACAAATCAAATCCAGGCGACGTATCATTACAAAGTTTGAGCCCAAAATAACAATTTATGACAATTTTTGTCACTTTTCCACTGACATAAAGCAACAAAATTTAAAATCAATTAAAAAAAATCAAACACTTCGCATTCAAATAAAAACAAGAAAAAAAAGCACTTTTGTCGATTTAGGCTATGAGCGATTGATCCAAACTTGTCTGGCAGCCCTGCTTAAAAACTGACTAGGCTTGATTGCTGGCCAACGTTCGATTTTTATGTCAAAAACTAAGTAATTTATCATTAAAAACTCTTGCGCTGGTTTAATTAAATTGATTTATACTGATACAACACACACTAATACAGAAAAGTTTAAAAAACAACTGAATTTAAAACAAAAAATTTTAGGACAAACTTTGAACGGATTTGATAATGGGCAGCAAACAAGATGTTACACAATAGAATGTAAAACAATTAATCCACATGGCTTACTAATCATTGTTTGATCAATTTTCTACCGTACTGTACTTCAATTGCTTCACTGGATAATAATTTACTTTCCTCATCCCTATTCTTTCAGAGCTGAGGCTGGCGAGTCAATTGCTTGTTTGCTACATGCGGCAACCGCAGACTTGGATTCTTGACATGGGTTTCTTTGAATTGTTCTGTCTTTGCGAATTCTTTATCAATTTCGAATATTTTTGGACTGAAATGACCACAATTAAATTCCTTTCTTAATTTGTCTAAAATTAACTATTCTCCAGGCCTAAGTTTTTCTTTAATCCAATTTATATATTTAGACCTGGAGAGCAAAATCTTTTATATTTTGCTCTCTATATTTGGTATCGAACCGGCGCCCTTTCGATTGTCGTTGCAGTGCATCTCACCACTCCACAATGCAGCCAAAGAGCAATCTGCAAAGAGCAATCATTTGACATAATTAACACCCACTGTCCCACCGAACAGCATTGTAGGCTTTTCAAAGCAACTGTGCTCCTTGTTGACAATTGACATCATCTGTATTTTGAAGATCATAATGATACGAAACAAGCATAGTTACGTTACAATAAGAATATCGTAAGCTTCGGGTTTTTTTGTTGTTGTAAAGTTGTGAATTCAGGTTGTTGTGAAAAACACGGAAGCCACCCGTGTACCACCTGAAAAACCTTCGCGTACCACTAGTGGTGCGCGTACCACAGGTTGGGAACCCTGAGTTAGAGTCTAAAATGATGAAATTTTTTGGAGTCGGATTGGAGTAGGCTAAAGTCTAGTTTCATGGAATCAGATTTGTAGAAATCACACTTAGCTCAATGCTGCAGCCTACTTGTGCGTGGAGTTGTTGACTTGTTGTTTGGTACAGGGCTTTTAGATTTAAGATTTTCAAATGAGAAAGAAGTTATGTCTGGACCAAGAAACATGCGTCCAAATGGCCCTGGTGGATTTATGGGCTCAAACGAGGGTAAGCTAAGGTTTTAATATAAATTCTATTTGATGTACGATATTTTATGGCAGCGGGTACTGTATTTGACCGGCATGACGCAACCTATTTTTTCTTTGGTTGTGGCTATATTTACACTATATAGTGTAATAATAGCCTCAATAGTGTTGCCAGATAAGGAATTCTGCCCTAATTTGAGAAAACTTTAAAGCTGTTGAAAACAAAAACTTGTATAAATTTGGAAATTTTTTTTAGTCCTGGGAAGATCAAAACCCTAATCTTTTTCCTAACTCTAACCCTTACCTTAACCCTTCCTAACATTAATCCTAACTCTGGTAACACCTGATTGTGGAAAAATAGCCACTTCCTTTTTCTTTTACCTTCTCTTTCAAAAAAGGCAAAAAAAAAGAAAAAAGTGCCTATAAAGTTCTAAATTCAACACTTTTATTCAACTGCATCAGTGGTGCGTACGGTATTTCTCGGACTGGTGTTCCTGAGGGAATGAGTTCGATACTACCTGGAAGCGTTTTTTTTTAACTAAATTTTTTAACTAATTTTTTATAACCGAAGTGACTCAATCGTTAGGCTGCTGCATTTTGTGGTCACTTTTTAAGTTGAGTAGCCTACAGCCCAAATTTTTATGTCTTTCCAAATGTGAGTAATAAAGTTAGAGTTTTTTAATTTGCTGGAATTTGTGAATTTCTCTGGGTAATTTTCCATTCGTCATAAGAGGATGTGACCGTGTTTGCCGAACGACGCATTACATTTTTGCTCTCAACAAGTCAGCTTGGTGGCTGTCCAATACTTTTAAAAAAATGGTTTCATCAATGTCAAGTTTACTTTCAGGCAGTGTATTTTAAGGATGCAACCTAGTTTGTACCCTGAACAGTTCGTACCCTGAAAAGATCAAGAAAAAAAATTAAAAAAAGCGGAAGTCGCTGATCGCAGTTTCCGCAAACATTTTAAAATTTTCCCCCTGAAAAGATCGAAAGAAAGATAGCACAAAGCCAAAGTCGCTGATTGCAGTTTCCGCTAACCCTTACCTTAACCTTAGAATAATCCATGCTCTAACCCTCGCTCATCGCAGTTTCCGCAAACATTTTTCCGTAGTTTCCGCTTACCACAGTTTCTGCTAACCCTTACCCTAACCATAGAGTAATCTATGCTCTAACCTAGAGGTCTCTACGGCCGCGGCCAGAACCAGCCCGCGAACTGATTTCCTCAAACCCGCCACGTGCTGCGGAAATAACAGCTGCACTACTACTGTTAAGGAAAAAGTTACCAAACTTTTTGTAAAGGACTGACGTTGCTGTTGAGCTACACGCAACCTGTTAATGATTTTTCCATGTTGTTTTTACAGGTTGGTGTTCTGTTTTTACCATTAGGCCACCACAAATGGGACAGCCTAGGCCAAATTTGGAAAGATGTAATGTTTTTCAAGAGCCCGATGCCCTGTAGTGTACCACAGCAGAGCTAACTTTTCTAGCAACCTTTCGATTTTCATCACAACTTTGCTATTCCACAACTGACTTGTTTAAAATAAAACGCTTCTGGGTAGTATCGAACTCATACCCTTGGGTACTAGGGTGGAGTGAAAAAAGTTTTTTGTTTAAATCGAAAAAAAATGGTGGTCCTTAAATCCCGACAAATGACCTAAAACTTCATTAAAAATTGACTTTAGGGGTTGCCCCCGTTTTCCAGCTGACAACCCCCCAATTTATGCACGCGAGGGGGTAAAATTGCCTATCTCGGTAACCACTGGTCGTAGAGTCATGATATATAGCTCAAAAGCTGCCAAAACATCATGTTTCTATCTGTCCTAAGAAGAAAGTTTTCTCTATTTACAATACAAAACGAGTTATAGCTAGGGATGGGCAAAATAGAATACCGAATATAGAATAACCGGTTGTGAAGCCTAACCGATTTCAAAATGCATATGAAATCGGATAATTGCAACCGCTTTAACGATCGACTTCGTACTGCTCCGCCTGGTCGCAACAAATTCGCTGCAGCGAAAGTAGAATTGTTTATCGATTTAGTACAATCCAGTATAGGAAAAACGTACGTGTTCATAGTAAAGAGATCTTTCTTGTCAAGCGCAATATTTTTGTGTAACTGCCACATCTGCTTCTTCAGAGAGATGATTTTCAAGTGCAGGTTAAACTGCCACTAGTGTTGGGCAATATTGAAAAAAAAAACATACGATATTTGAAAAAATACTCGATATTTCGATACTTTTCGATATTTTTGTTCTAATTTAGAAAAGAGTTTCTCAGTCTTTGAAATTAGCGTTGGCAAAAAAATCCCGAGGCCACACGAGCACTTGTAAGGTTGGGGTTAGACATTCCTGCCAGTCGTTATGCCACAGCCATAGATTTGTTCCTTAGTCAATACCCTGATGGAGCTCTGCGAAAGAGGCGTGTGGAATGGATGGGTATTAAACCACGAAAGCCGCAAAACGTGGACGCTTCATTGCAAACGGCGAAGACAGTGTAGATTTACAGCCAAGCGATGAACCTCTTGATGTGTCTGATTCCAGTGATGACGCGACAACCTCATCCTCCGATACAGCATCTGATGATTCCGATTCTGACTGCTAGTTCTTTATCAAATAGACTTTGTGTTGCTCACAGTATCCCAATTGTGCCGAAACTATGTTAGTGCATACGTAAATCGAGGCAATCTTCTCGCAGGGAGCTATTAATTTGTTACCGGTACCTGGTCGAGCAATTAACGTTATTTTATGATAATTCAACGTCGCTAGATGTCGAATTAATGTAAACAAATGTAAATTTCTTTTTGGGCATTGTTGTTACGGAATGTTACGCATATAACCCGCCGGGAAAATTAAATCGATTTGTGCTGAGTGCTGACTCGAACGTTGAATTAACGCAAAATTAACTTACTTTTCCTCCCTGCGAGTTATTTAACATGAATTACCGTAACAGCGATCGCGTATCGAGTTGCTCGCTTTATCATTACTTTTGGCATTATTACATCACAACAAATCAAACAGTGCGGTCGTGATGGACTACTCTAGTGTATTTTTCACTTTTCGTTTTACATGTTTTGCTGCAATTTTTTTCGTAATAAACGTTCAAAGCAATTGCCTAGGCAATTTCAACTTTTGCTGTTTGGCCTCGGCAACGTTTTTGTAAGGGTTTGCAGTTACGAGTTAAGGCTGTGATAGTTAAAACATCGAACGAAATTGAAATAAGTATTGATATAGAAAAGATATCGTATCGAAAATTTTAATTCGATATATCGCCCAACACTAACTGCCACCAAGATGAGATCCTGTTTGACTGGTGAACAATTAAAAAGCCTGAATTTGTTACACTGCAATAAGCAATTTTGTGAAGTTCATTGTTTTTGTAAAATCATTAAAATGTGTTGATGGTAAAAACGGTTCTAGAATAGATATCTGTATTCTATATTCGGTTTCAGTATTCTAGAATAGCCAATTATTCTATTTTGCCCATCCCTAGTTGGGTCTGCTACTATTCGGTGAGTCCGATTCGGTGAGTCTGATTCGGTGAGTTTCTAACCTCCAACCCCTAACCCTAACTCCAAACCCCTAACCCTAAAACGGCAATGATAATTAGGCTACGGTACCCGATAATTAAAGAAAAAAATTGAAAAAATCCCCTGAGCCCTCGCCACCACTTTTGGCCTTTCCAAAGCTCCCATCCGAAGTTGTGAATGACTTAAGTACGGACCAGTTCTATGCTTATAAAATGTGCTGGGCAATCATAGGTGCCGGGTTTTGAAAATCGCCGGGGGGGCAAACTTTCTAGCAGACTGATTGCTTACAATCAAAATGCTGATGTTTGTTTGTCAGCATTGATATTTTTTTGCGTCTATATGCCATTGTATATCAGTTGCTATTTCCGCAGCACGTCGGCCCGCGGTTTCGTGACCCCTGTTCTACACTAATCACGTGCAATTTAGTTCAAGTTTTACGTCACAATATCTGGCTTTGATCTCCGAGTAATGATGATACGGCAAGGTTGGTTACTAAATTAGATTATACGAGTAGGCTACCGTATTTACTTGATTGTAAGCCGCGCTTGATTGTAAGCCGCCCTTGATTGTAAGCCGCAAATACTGTTTACACGCAAAGCTGAAACCGTTTACTGTTAAGTACCATAAATAAAACTGACAACTCCTTTTTTTCTTTCGAATGCACGTCATAAATGCATGTGACAATTTAAAATGCACGTCACAACTTCACAATTGTCGGCATCAGACAACGCAGTACGGCAAAACATCTATGGCAAAGTCAACAAGGAAAAAGGCAAAAAAAAATGTAAGCCGCCTTTGATTGTAAGCCGCCCTTGAATTTAAGCGGCAAACATAATGAAAAAAAAACTTTATAAGCCACGGCTTACAATCAAGTAAATACGGTATTACAGCAAGATGCAACAAAATTTGTTCAGTTTTGGTATTACAGTAAGAAACAACCCAAGGAAAATTCACTTTCGCTCACATGACACGCAAAAATAAACTTAAAGAAAAAAGCCTGTGAAACTTTGCACAGCAGAAAATAGTAGCGTTAGTGTAGAAGTTTTCTGACTCCTTCCCAGAGTATTGTGATGCAATAAGCCACATGACCTCGTTCGGTGGAAGTTAATCAGTTATGTGACGTATTGACCAGCTACCCGGCGCTTTGACTCTTCAAGCGCAAGTCGTTGGTCTGATGAAAGCCTTTCAGAGTGACTTCACTGATTTTTTGAAGAGCCTACTAAAACCGTAGTTAGAGTTCTGAAATGGCGAAGAATTATTGTTAAGATAAAGTGATTAAGCATGACCATCGATGGCTAAAACTGGTGTGTCGCCGTGAGACTTAATTTGTCTGCCGAGATAGCTGCTCAGACCGGATACGTTTGTCCGCCGTTAACAAAAACGAATTTCGAGGCCTGTAGGCTACTTCGAATTATATGCTGGTCACTTTGAACTTTAGTTCTTAATATGCGTAGATACTAAACTGAGCAAACCGCATCTCGTTATTGACACTCCCAAGAAAAAACAAAGCGGAAGAAATCAAGAAAAACGTTTTTCAATCATTGTTATTATGCTGCAACGGCACCAATATGGCGTTTATCAGCTACCGTACTTCTGTTTCTTGTGTTATCTGAGGAGCAGCGCTCTTGTTGCAACAAGTAGATCTTTTAATTGAGATTGATCCGCAATGAAGGTCAAACTAACGCAAATCTGAACTTAGAAACATTTGATTTGGATTTTTTAAAAATAATTGCGGGGGGCAGCCACCCCGAACTAAATTCACAGGGGGGCGCCGCCCCCCTGGAGTCGGCGCCTATGTGGACAATTATTGAAGGAAACGTTGATGATGATCTGGCTTATTTGGAGGTTGGACCAGTTGTGCATTCAAGATGGCTAACTTTGGGATGCAGAATTTTACGTTATTAGCCTACGGAATGTGACAGTGGATGAACCGCCTTTGAACCTGGAGATTCTGGTTCGTTTTTGCCTTGAAGTATATTTTCCGACTTGGTTTGAAATTAAGCTAAACAACCATAAAACAAATGGATCCATAAACTTTTTCAACTTGATTCAACAAGTTTTGAATTTTTCTGACCAAAACGTTCCGGAAATAGCTTTGAATGTGGTGACAAGAAACAGTTATTTCGCACACCCCGAAAATATTCTGATTGCAATGCTGGGGGATGATAATGAAGACATACTAAATAAGGGTGTGACCAAGGTGCTTGCAATTCGCAAACATGCTGCTGAAAAAAATTCACTTATGGACATTGAAAGTCATAGCAGTTTCAACTCATTGAACTGCAGTCCAATTCGTTTGTTCTGTGTTCCAAAGTTGAACTTGGAAGCAAAGGCATACCACGAGTTAGTTGATATTGAACCTTATCAACAATTTTCTCCAGCAATTGAGCACTTAACCGATGCAGAGTTGGAAGAATGCCGCGAGAAGCCT
Organism: Aplidium turbinatum; assembly: GCF_918807975.1. NCBI lineage: Eukaryota > Metazoa > Chordata > Ascidiacea > Aplousobranchia > Polyclinidae > Aplidium > Aplidium turbinatum. The sequence goes on along the minus strand of NC_137475.1, from coordinate 24,483,497 downwards.
CTGATTTTGTTCTATCCATGCCACAATCAAACAGTGGAACGACATGTGAAGCTCGTAACAGAAGCATCAGCACAAGTTCCGGGATTTGAAAGACGAGATGGACTCATTTGCCAAAAAGTTAAGTCTCGTAAACTGATGAAAAAATTTGACACAAAAATGCATTTTAAATAAGTCGTTTTAATTCAATTGACATACCTATTTAATTTTTTTTTGTGATTATTGTGCTATCAGAAGTCCTGAATTGTCATTTTAAAAACAGGGCCTTTTAGGATTAGCAAAGCTCACACTTGAAATATTTCAACTGAAGAATTACAAATCAACAAAATTATGAAAAAACGTTAAGTTTGGGGGCGACTGGGATATGAGTTTACCACTCTTCGAGTCTCCAGCCACCCAAATATATGTCAAACACAATCTGCCTCCAGCCGTAATCAAACTCGTGCTTTGCTGCTGCAGTATTGAAAACCACGAGCAGTTCCGCTCGGCCATGTCGCTAACATGTCACATCAGGCAAAGCAACTTGTTTTTGCAAAATGAATATGAGTTCTTTGAAGTTCATCACCAAACACTTTTGATATTTTTGCACTGCTGCAATTAACATTACGCTTAATGTGAGTGCTTCATTATGATGTTTTGAACTGATGTTAAAAGGACTGTGTTGTGAATATTTTTGGATTATGGGCCCAATCTTCGGTATTATCAGTGTGTTACTATATCTTGTGCAACATATCAATTTTTTTTTCTAAAAACTTATGACATATTACAATTTGTCTGAACAAATGCTGAGTTTTAACAAAAATGTGTGTATATATATTTTGCTTTTTTTGGCTATAACTCATTTTGTATTGTAATTTTGTAAATAGAGAAAACTTTCTTTTTGGGACAGATAGAAACATGATGTTTTGGCAGCTTTTGAGCTATATATCATGACTCTACGACCAGTGGTTACCGAGATAGGCAATTTTACCCCCTCGCGCGCATAAATTGGGGGGTTGCCGGCTGGACAACGGGGGCAACCCCTTAAAGTCAATTTTTAATGAAGTTTTAGGTCATTTGTCGGGATTTAAGAACCCCGTTTTTTTCGATTTAAACAAAAAACTTTTTTCACTCCACCCTATTGGGTACTATATACCAGCCCAAGAAACATTGTATGCGCCGCAGATTCAGTTGAATAAAACTATTGAATTTAGAAGTTACCTTTTTCCTTTCCTCTCGTTTTTTGCTTTGAAAAAGAAATAAAAAACATCATGACCGGTCAAATATTGTTTCAGATTAAAATGCCGGAGCCGGTCAAATAGCCACTGCCATATTTTAAAGGCAGAGGCTATAATTAACATAAAGTGTGAATATAGCCTTTGAGGCTTTACACTTTATTCACACTTTTGCCAAGGACTGGAACCTCCCATGTTCGGGATTTGTAACTTGAGTCTGATTGATTAACTTGAGTCCTGGGCAAAAATTACTTCTAGAAAAGCTAGAGACACAATCTTAGAAACCATATTAGGGTTTTTGAGGATGGCGAGTTCAATGGTGTTACTTTCAACACCATTTTAGGGCATTTTCAAGGTCAAAATATTATATTTTAAGATCACATTATATACAGAATTTTGTTCATTTTTTGCAAATTTTTGCGTCTAACTCCTAAAGCAAAACTGTTTGAAAGAAGTCTGTGATGAAATATGATATTGTGCACTTACTGCATCTATTGAGTAAGATATTTTCTCCACACTGTCTAAGTTCTTTGAAGTTAACGTGTTAATACGAATGGCGATATATTGATGAATGCCCTTTTTGGTGGCATAGCAGCTTTTTCCTGACGATTCATCAACTGCAATTGATTAACTGGAAAGTTTCTTGGTTTGAAACAATATACAAAAAACACTTTGTTAAAATTGGAAAAAAATTTGGTGATTTCATATGCCCTTGCAAAACATGGCGGTTCCAAGCTTTTGTGACGTAACAATCATGGGTCTGCTACTATTCGGTGAGTCCGATTCGGTAAGTCTAATTCGGTAAGTACACGGCAATTTTTTTCAAATAATATCGAACAAAAAGCAAAAATATTTGTACTTTATTTTGAATTGTATTAGTATCACATGTCAAACAGAGTACAACATATGATAAATCAAGCATCATACGATGCATCATCATACGGTCACACGGAAACGCACTGCGTGTCTGCAGTTCTGATAACTGCGCAAACCCTATGAAGGAAGAAAAAAGTCGCTTGGAACAAACAGTCCATGAAGAAAAAAGTCGACGCGCAAGACGGAAAATATCAACTTTACATTGTTTAACGTTGCACATTGTTCAATGTTCATTTAGAAGATTTATTTTCGAATCCTGATATCCGAAAAGAAACTGCAAATGCGATTCGAATACATTGAGATTCGAATCTCTAAGATTCGATATTCTGTATTGTGCATCCCTACTCTAATCCCTAACCCTAACCCTAAAACGGCAATGATAATTACCGGTAGGCTACGGTACCCAATAATTAAAAAAAAAATTGAAAAAATCCCCCGTTAAGGGATCGGACTCACTGAAACGGGCCATTCCGAACAATCATAGCCCCTGGGGATTTAATTTATTGCGTACAGAAACAACATTCCATGACTTCATCGAAAATATTGTTTTTGATTTGTTGCTTTTTTATTGTAACTTGGGAATTTCAAAACACGTAAAAAAATTATCTGAAATAAGCGCGCTTGTGCCTAAAATATTATTATCAGATAGTTTGTAGCCAAATGTGGGGCAAGAGTTCTGTTCATTTGTGAACTTGGTTTGTGACAGTGTTTTGTCAGCCAGTTCGGACTTATTTAGTAAGTCGATATTTGTAGAATTTAGATTAGCAGCTTGAAAGAGATTGCTTCATGTGAGTACAAATTGATTACTAATTTGTAAATTTGGCTTTTGCTTTGTGTTAAACGTCTGACAGTGGCATGTCTATCAGCTTTGTACGCGCTGGGTCCACTTGGAAAAAGGCTTACTTAATGACAAAGTTTTATTGCGCATGATCGTATTGAAGATGGTTATGAGGTGTCATCAGAGTTCCTACATAATTTAAATCGAGGTGGACTGAGTGTGCCGACTATGTCAAATGTCTTTTGTACATAATGCCTGTAATTTGCATGACAAGACTGAATTGCGTTGCCGGTTTCATTTTGCTGAGCTGTTATCGGTTGTAGATGCATCTTTAGCTAGTAATAATGCTGCTTGTACTCCTTTAGCCAACATTCTATTAAAAGCTTATGCCCTCAATATAATTGACAAAGACAAGTCTTTGGGATGCCTTTGGAGGCAAGAAAAGCGATATATGATAGACTAGCGAACTAGTGATAGACATATTCTATTATGGTGTCATGTTGTTATGTATTGTCACTTTTTTTAAGTTATTATATTGTAATCATAGACTCCTTTAGATAATAGCCATAGTGTTGAGAAATACATGTAATAACATGTTGAGTTAATACATGTTATTATGTAATAACATGTTTCATAACGACTTCTTCAAAAATTGTTTTGCTTTACTAGTTAGACCCAAAAATGGGCAAAACTGACCAAAATTCAGTAATTTGACCTTGAAGGGCGGGGAAACCCAAATTAACTTTTTGCGAGTTTTTTGTTTAAGCGTGATGTCATTATGTACAACATGCGTTTTAGCAAAAAAAATCTAAATTTTCTTCCCCTTGTCTCACTAAGGCCGCTTTTGTTTGATACCCGTTTGCGAGGCCTCGCGTGCATCCAGCCGTGACGCTGTACGTTATGACGTCACAAGGTACATACAGCTGTAGCCAAAAGTTTTAAGACCAGACTTGATTTATGACGATTTTTGCATTACTTCAAAATACTGCATCAGATTTTGTTTCGGTTGCATCATCTTTATGCATCATCTTATATCTGATGCAATATTTTGAAGTAAATCAAAAATCGTCATAAATCAAGTCTGGTCTTAAACTTTTGGCCACGACTATATGTACCTTGTGCCGTCACAGCGTACAGCGTCACGGCTGGATGCGCGTGAGACCTCGCAAACGGGTATCAAACAAAAGCGGCCTTAGCGAGACGAGGGCAACAGAATTTAGATGTTTTTGTTGCTAAAACGCATGTTGTACACAATGACATCACGCTGAAACAAAAAACTCGCAAAAGTTAATCTGGGTTTCCCCGCCCTTTAAAATATAATATTTTGACCTTGAAAATGACCTCAAATGGTGTTGAAAGTAACACTATTGAACTCGTCATCCTCAAAAACCCTAATATGGATTCCAAGATTGTGTCTCTAGCTTCTCTAGAAGTCATTTTAGCCCAGAACTCGAGTTAATCATTCAGACTCAAGTTACAAACCCTGAGATCGTAACATTCCAGAAGTGCTTATCTAAAGCAGTCTATGCTTCAAGCGCAGGTCGTTGGTGTGATGAAAGCCTTTTAGAGTGACTTTGCTGAAATTTTAAAAAGTCTTCTAAACCGTGTAGATATAGTTCAAGATAAAGTAACTAAGCTTATAAGTAACTAAGTAGATAAGTTAAGCTGGTGTGTCCGCCGTGAGACTTAATTTGTCCGCCGAGATAGCTGCTTAGACCGGACGACGGACGTGTTTGTCTGCCATCAACAAAATCGACTTTTGAGACCTGCAATCTTTTTGTCGCCTGAAAAGGTCGAGAGAAAATTTTAAAATGTTTGCGGCAACTCTGATCAGCAACTTTGGTTCTGTTGAATTAAGGGTCATTCCATGCCAAATGAGCAAATGGTTTACTCCACATGTCATAGATTTTATTGAAATTTGGCATACTTGTAGATGTCAAAGAAATACTGTATTAAGAATGCAAAAAAAAATTTTGGAAAATTTTAAATATTATATTAGTAGAGTTATGGTCATTAGAAAAATCACCATTTTTGCCTGTTCCACTTCAGTGATTTTGTCCAATTTCTTATTATATTTCTAATTTCTTAACCTGTGATCAAACAAAATGGCTGAAAATTGCTAGACAGACATTTTAAGACCCAAGGAATCGAAAAATGTATATAAATTAAAAAGTGGACAGAGAACTTGTTGATATGATTGCACTGGTCAACACAACTTTTCTTGCATGGAGTTTTTCAGTGGATTTAGGGTAATTTTCGGGTGCTGAATCCGAATCTGACCTCAGATTTATCCTATCACGTCAGGTTTGTGAGATATGATAACAGCAAATTGTTACTATTGTCAAAAGTGGAAGATTTGACGTTGCGTTTATTGCACAATGCACCTACACATTGTGCTATATCCAGAAATCCAGGCCATGTAGTACATAAGTAGCTGAAATACACCCACCAACTATAATTTTGATACCAATTTGTTTTCTAAGCAACATTATTAGCCATGCAGTAGTAACAAGCTAAAAGGGAGGCTAAAAGTATAACTGACCCCCACCCACCCCCGTCGATGTTATTCATCATAGCAATGCAACATTGGAAAAAATGAAGGAATTATGCCAAAAAATTCACTTTGCTAGAAGCAGTGGGTTTGTGGACATCGGTGGACTTGCAGAAACAGATGAACATGTTTATTATAATAAACATTGACATTTCTCTGCTTCAAGCAGATAGATGGGCTTTGAACAGTGGGAAAAGTATATTTCCTGGTTGCAAGATCTGTCGAGCATGTTAGAAATAATACATTACTAATTGGACAACCTAAAATTGAAATCACAGTTAAAAGAGTACGGTAATTAACTCTACAAGTTACCACTAATATTACTATGGGGCATGGCCTACAACCATGGCGATCTATACTACTGGCCATCCCAACGTAGCAACAGCCAAATAATGTGGGGGCCTATACGAAATTTCAATTTACCGACTGAGATAAGTGTTACAACATGAAATCAGCAATTTTCATTGCTCAAGTAATGTTTGTTAGCCTAAAAATTGTAAATACAGTGCCAAAACGTAATTAAGATGTAATATTATATATTAAATAAGTGGCAAGAAAGCAGGACAATAGCTACAACTACATGTTAAGAATACCATGAGAATCAAGATATCAACAGAATCAAGATACACGAAATCAAGAGTGACCCAACTTTCAAAACACTCAGTATGTTAAAAAATTCGTTTTCTAATACAGAAGTACCGGTATTTGTTTTTAGTAATAATTCATGCAAAAATGCCTTTTTTACGCCTAATACCTGTTAGTTGCCAAAACTTAATAGGCCCCCACATTGTTTGGCTGTTGCCGCGTTGGGAAGGCCAGTAGTATAGATCGCCATGCCTACAACACAAAACCTAAGTGCATTACCAGTATTCAATTCATTCATGAGCTACGAAAACAAATCAATAGCTTTTTTTCCCTAAAAGTCTGAACCTTAAAACATTTGACCAGGCTAACACTCACAATAGTATTTCAATAAATATAATTTAATTTATGTTGTGGAACATGTTTTTGTTCATTAGAACTCTTCAGCACTTCTAATGAACGAAAACATGTTCCACAACATAAATTAAATTATATTTATTGAAATACTATTGTGAGTGTTAGCCTGGTCAAATGTTTTATGGTTCAGACTTTTAGGGAAAAAAAGCTATTGATTTGTTTTCTTAGTGATTACTTTCTGTATTAGGTTGATCGCCCATTTGAGGAAGTGTCATAGTACCAGATCGCCTTTTCCGGTTAGTTTTTCCCACTTTTGATTCATGAGCTACATAACAATTGTCATGACAAACAATATGTAAATTGTGATGTCATCAACAAGCAATGATGTAAATTGTGATGTCATAGACAAAAATCTTGAACAATGAGTGTAAAAAAGTACAAAATTTGCAATTAAGAAAATTTAGCTTTTATCATAGTAGTTATCAAAATTAATTCATATTTTTTATTTGACATGAAAGAGTAGTGGTATAAGTATAAAACGTGAATTTCAGTACTTAATTTTTATAAGAAAAATGTGAACACTATAATATAAACGACGACCTTTTAGAGTACATGTTAATATTATGAGTACATGCATAAAAGTGAGACAAAGTCCAATTTGAAATTCTTCTGTTGTATTGTTCCAATTAGAAATTCTTATGTTGCATATCGCGCGATTTCGGGTATTGAACCCTCATCAGTACAACTTTTATCAACAGCATAGTACAGTAAAATTTATAACAGTTCACTTTAAAAAAATGACTAAAAATGTTATTTGGTTGCTAAGAAACAAATTAGTCTGCGAAATTAGTCTACGAGCAATAATAATGACAATTTTTATGCAAATTATGAAGGTAATTAGGTCATAGGCTACATTATAAAAGTGAAGTGACAAGCTTTAGTTGCAACAATAAAAAGTACGAGAATATAATACTTAATTTAAATAATACTTAATATTTATACCCATTTTTTTTATAGACCCCCAAAGTTTGGCCTCCGAAAAATGCATGTATCAAATTGAAACCTCTATAATCATATCAAGGATTTCTCTGACAACTTTGTAATCTATATTTTTGGATTCCTTGGGTCTTACAATGTCTGTCTAGCAATTTTCAGCCATATTGTATGATCATAGGTTAAGAAATTAGAAATATGACAAGAAATTGGACAAAATCACTGAAGCAGAACAGGCAAAAATGGTCATTTTTCTAATGACCATAACTCCACCAATGTTAAAAATTTTCAAATTTTATTTTTGCATTCTTCATATTTCTTTGACATCTACAAGTATGCCAAATTTCAATAAAATCTATGACATGTGGTGTAATTTTTCCAAAAAATTTGCTCATTTGGCATGGAATGACCCTTAATGTTTTGTTGAAAATAATTAATTAATGAATTAACTAATTAATGTTGCCTAAAACATCACTCAGTTTAATTGCATTTGTACATTTTTATTTTCAGGTCCTGGCTTTCAGCCTAGAATGCGCCCATCGTTCGGATTTAGAGGCCCAGGAGGACCTGCAGGTCCAGGAGGTCCAGGACCTAGAGGGGTAAGTTCATGTTGCCTGAATTGCAAGAAGAATTGGTTGCTAATTGTAGAAAATACAAAACACAAGCGCGGGTTGAACTGAACTGTGATTAATGAAAGGGAGACATGAATATTAAATGGAAATGGTTCATCAAGTACTCATGGCATACGGTGACGTAGGATACATGTCGATTTTAGGTGAGCAAACATTTCAATTTAATAGTTCAAACATTTTGCGCTAAATTTCATTTCAATTTATTTTTCTTTGTTGGAATGCAAAACAAACGATATTGTGGAATAAAATACAAAATACAATTCAAAACTGTAGCCGAATAGGGAACTAGCTGAATCGGACTAGCCGAAACGGGCCATTCCGATGCCAATCACCCAATGTTCTTTTCAGCAAAGAAAAACACCTCTCAACATGTGAGGAAGACGATGGCAGTGTTAGTAAAATCTCAATAATATGCAAAATGTTCAAGAAGGACCCGCGATAGTTTTCTAATATAATTAGCCACACAAATATAATTCTATTTCTATCTAATGGTGTCAGACAAATGTGTCTAACACCCTCCCTTCTCTGCAGAAATTCTATTTCTATCAGTATCAGCGTGAATAAGGTCGCCACATTGGCCTAATCACGGGCGGAACCCAGCTGAGACTTGCTTCTCTGTGACGTTTCTTTTTAACAAACGATCAATGTAACGCAATAATCTTCATTGTTAAAATTAGAAAACATATCCTGCCGAAAAGTTCAGACTACTTTATTTCAAGGCAACATTGCAAGGCGTTGAAATGATATAAAAATGGCTACTTTTGCCATTTGCAGAACAATTAACCATGCCACTCACAAGTTGTAATGTGATCTTTACAGCAATTGCCTGTACTAGTATTATTGTTTCAGCTCTGTATTTGTTCGCGTTAAACAAACAATTGTAACAATTCAAATTTAAAATATATTTTTGCTGCATTAGCTCTATTTTTGTCAAGAATTTTGCGGCGGTCATTTATGACCGACCGCTGAGTCGGCTTCTGCAGACATTCGAGGTCGCCATGACCGCTGCATATTTCGAGGCGAGATATCTCCCAGGATACGTCATCCCAACAGTCTTCATCATTGGTAGCACTTGAAGCACTTTCTGTCACATTTTTAACTTACAGAACTTAGTCAAAACTGCTGCAATCTAATAAATAATTTTTTCAGCAGCTACAATTTTACAGTTTCTTTTATAGTTCTTTGTTATAATAAATAAAAATAAGTGTGACTTGAAACATTTTTATGAAATTATTGGAAAAAGTATAAAAAAAAACAAAACAAACAAACAAGCAAATAAAACGATTAAAAGAACAATTTTAACCATCCCTATTCCCTACCGTGACTACAAACTTTTCAAATGGGCAGAAGCACCACTGAAACAAGATTTTCAGGACATGTCTGCACCGAAAAGGACCATTTTTGTTGTTGCTGTAATAACACCTTTGAATTTTGTTTTGGTTTTGAATTGTTTTGTTTAAAATTTTACAAAGTGTACTTATTATGCAATTGATATACTTTCAGATGCCTCCTATGGGTTGGGGATCTGGCCCCCCGAGAATGCCAATGATGGGCGGGCCACCAATGCCTCAAGGTTAATGATAGATTAATATTTTGCTGGCTCTTATTGTGTTGAGTTTTTGAATGCCTGGGTATTTCATATCAATTTTGTTATGTTTCTAAAAGTATGACTTGTAGGAAGGTTCAGCGGAAACCAAGTTTTGTTGTCTCTCCTAATTCATTAGAATGAAAATCTCTACTAAAATCTGAAAATCTCTACTTGTTTAACGTTTGTGCAAGTTTTTGCTAACCTGCAGTGCAGATGGCAATGCATTAACTAGAAAGGAAACTTTGGTTTCATTTTCATGTTTCTCTTTAAATTTACAAATAAATTGATGAAAAAGTGCACAAATTCTTATCAATTTGTATTTGCTTGCATTGGAATGCAAATCAGTACCATATCATAATCACTGAATTTCACAATAGTGATCAAATATAAACAAGACAATGTTACTTTATTTTTAATTTTTCAGGTGGTCCTATGGGAGGCCCCCCACCTGGAATGATGCCGAATCCGGGCATGGCTCCGCCTGGTGGAATGCCCCCTCCAATGATGGGAATGATGCAAGTAAGATTTTTTTCTTGCCACAGGCCAGTGTCACTGTAAATCATCCAGTTCAAAGCTTTGAAAAACATTTTTTTGTTGCAAGCTATGTTTTATTTTAAAGTTTACAGAAGTGCATTAGTTTTTTATTAAAACGAACAAAAGTTTGTGGGTCGGCATTTCGATTTTTTTTTTATAAATGCATCTTCAACTCAGTACATGTCATTCGTTCATGCATTGACGTTTAATGGCGTTCTGTGGCAAAATAATATTATCACATAATAATGTTCAGGGAGGACCAGGAATGGTGGGTGGAAGAGGAGGAAATTTTGATTCTTCCAAGCTACTACCCTCTGCTGATGGCACATTGGTAATGGAATGGTGTAGCTTTTGTAGGACTGGTGTCATGTCTACCTTAATTGACCCCAACAGCAGAGTTACACGGAGTAATCTTATGCACACAAAAAAAGCTAAATCATCAACACATCCTATTAAGAAGTTATCTAATCTTTTAAACAAGACAATGCAATTTATGAGCAATTATATATAATTGCTCATAAATTGCATTGTCTTGTTTAAAAGATTAGATAGATTAGATAACTTCTTTACAATAAGTGTCTCGTGAAAAAAATTGTGATGAAAATTCAATACTGGTAAAGAAAAATATCAGCACATCGTAAAATAGAATACAATTTGCATCTGGTAAGGTGTCCCTTTGACAAGTCGGCCGTAGTGAGTTGTCAAACACAAAGGGCTGAAGTGGTTAACAACATCATGAGAGACAAAGGTATATCAACCAGAGTCTGCTACTATTCAGTGAGTCCGATTCGGTGAGTCCGATTCGGTGAGTCCGATTCGGTGAGTTCCTAACCTCTAACCCCTAACCCTAACTCCTAACCCCTAACCCTAAAACGGCAATGATAATTAGGCTACGATACCTGATAATTTAAAAAAAATATTAAAAATATCCCCCTTTAAGGGATCGGACTCACCGAATCGGACTCACCGAAACGGGCCATTCCGTATCAACCACGATCAAATTCTGTAAGCAGAAATGGTGTAAAGTGTAGAACAAGGATTAAATAAATGTTTATTTCAAATTCCTTGATGTAACCAATTTAACATTGTGCATCATGACACAGTGGTGAACACTAGTCATACATATCATTTTGGTCAATTGTTATTATGCTACGGTATCATTTGAGCATGGTGGTATATGGATGGTGTGATTTGGGCTGGAGTCATTCGAATCGCGTCATAAAATCATAGACTCTAAGTAATCTTGCTTGTGATTGACATTGATACTTGCTGTGGTTATTTGTGGGTCCAAAAGCTATAGCTTTTTTATATATATGAAGCTATAGTTTTTTTTGAATCAAGTTCAAAAAATAACCAATGTCATCATGACTCTGAAGATTATGGCCGAAAGACACCCACACTTTAAATTTTACGATGTCGTTATGCATTGCACTACAAAATCCAACCTCATACACGCCACACGCCGTAGCTCAATTTTGGTATGGAGACTGAGTAGCTACCTACGTACTGTATTTGAAGAACATCTGAAAATGTGGGTTTAGTAGATATAAAAGTGTGTGCTAAGGAACTTTGTTGATCACATATGCCATTAGCATTGGGCTCCGACTCGAAGGTTGCCAATGTTGTATCGAAGGTTGCCAATTCTATCAAGGTTGTAGCTGTGCTGCTGAGTGCTGATCCTCTCAAAATATTTTCCGCCTATTTCATCTTTTGTTTTGCTAAATCATTTATTCATCTGTTTTGTACTCCAATTCTGTTTTTATTTCTTCGGGTTTGTGATGTATTTTTGTATGGTATGTTTAATATTATGTAGCAATAGAGTTAAAATTTTTTTATTAATTTTGACCTGGGACCCCGATTCGGAGACAGCCTTTTTCGAAGACAGCACTTTTCAGGTTTCTGACAAATGATGGAAAAGTCTCAACGAAAAAAGTCAGCTGTCAAACAGTGTTTCATGGTTACTGCGCTGTCAAATAAAATACAATTGTCTGAATGGAGTTGGAAGCTCTCTTCCGTGCACCGAATCGGTTGTCTCTGAAAAAGTCTGTCTTCGAATTTGGATATCCCCAAATCGAGTCTTCAAATAGTCTCAGACCGAAAAGTGCAACGCTTACTGTCATGCCATAATTGGTTTTACATCGCATGGCTGTAGGTCTCAGCTTCAATTGCGTATGTAGATCTCTTAAAAGTAAGTAGGCTAAGTAACATTTCCAAGAGGCAGCCTTTGCTTGATCAATTCTATTGATTTTGTTAATGCGTCTTCCATTTTGTGTGATTGCTTATCTGAGGTATTTATACAGCCTTAGGCATTGACCTTTACCCATTCTTCATGATTAACTTTGAATTATCTTTATCCAAAGTGAAACTTTTGTGCTCCGCTGCTCCTGCATACTTTAAAAATGTAACAATAATTTTTGAAATCTGGCTGAAAACAGACGGACTGGACAGAGCACACATCTCCAGACGGCAGGAAGTATTATTACAATGTCAAGAACAAGCAATCCAAGTGGGAGAAACCAGACGAGATTAAGTCAGAGGCCGAAGTCATGCTCTCCAAATGCCCCTGGAAAGAATTTACGGCAGATTCCGGGAAGTCTTATTATTACAATGCTGAAACAAAGGCGAGTGTTTGGTCAATCCCAGCAGAGCTTCGAGAATTAAAAGGTAAGGGCTTGCTTTGCCATCGCCAGTAAACTAATCTTTTGCAGCTTAAAAAAAAAAAAATTGAATAAATTTTTCACATTATCATTTGAAAATGTAAAGTAGTGGTTGATAAATATTATATAATTAAATGAAAATTCGTCGGTACCGTAGCCTAATTATCATTGCCGCTTTTACATCGTTTTAACGTCGCTAAAAGTTCAAATCGTGCAAAAAAAATAGACATAAAATTTTTGAACAATTAAATGAAAATTCGTCGGTACCGTGACCTAATTATCATTGCCGCTTTTACATCGTTTTAACGTCGCTAAACGTTCAAATCGTGCAAAAAAAAATAGACATAAGATTTTTGAACAATTAAATGAAAATTCGTCGGTACCGTAGCCTAATTATCATTGCCGCTTTTACATCGTTTTAACGTCGCTAAACGTTCAAATCGTGCAAAAAAAATAGACATAAAATTTTTGAACAATTAAATGAAAATTCGTCGGTACCGTGACCTAATTATCATTGCCGCTTTTACATCGTTTTAACGTCGCTAAACGTTCAAATCGTGCAGAAAAAAATAGAAATAAAATGTTTGAACAATTAAATGAAAATTTGTCGGTACCGTAGCCTAATTATCATTGCCGCTTTTACATCGTTTTAACGTCGCTAAACGTTCAAATCGTGCAGAAAAAATAGACATAAAATTTTTGAACAATTAAATGAAAATTCGTCGGTACCGCAGCCTAATTATCATTGCCGCTTTTACATCGTTTTAATGTCGCTAAACGTTCAAATCGAGCAGAAAAAAATAGTCGAAGCTTTAGATGAGTGGGGTTTAGACCTAACCATTGAGATCTTAAGACTAAAAAGCGAATTAAATTTATTTTTGAACTATTAATGTTTGCTCAGATAAATAGGTCGGGATAACTAGGCTACGGTACCCGATAATTTCCTTTCAATCCAAGCTGTAGGCCACACATTTGTTGATCCAAACTACCGGTAATCCATGATTTATTTATTTTGTAACATCTTTTTTTTATTTTCCCATTATATCTTAAATTTTTCTGAAGGTGTTGCGGCCGTGCCAAATTTCTTTCAGCTCAATCACTTACTTCGGTCACAAGCACGTTTTCACGTTTGCGTTTTGTTGCTTCTACCTTTGCTATGTTGACGTGTATTGTTTGTGATATGATGGTCACAAATAAAAACAATTCAACTGAACTGACATGACGAATTTTCATTTAATTGTTCAAACATTTTATTTCTATTTTTTTTTGCACGATTTGAACGTTTAGCGACCTTAAAACGATGTAAAAGCGTCAATGATAATTAGGCTACGGTTCCCGATAATTTTCAAAAAAAATTTCAAAAAATCTTCGAATAGGGAACTCTCCAAATCGGACTCTCCGAATCGGTCTCTCCGAATCGGACTCACCGAATAGTAGCAATTCTCATTATTTTACAAACAGCAATATAAAAATTGTTTTTCACTCTTAACAAAATAAAGATGAGGTTTGGTTTTTTCTCACTAAAACCAATTTTTTTTTTTTATACGATAGTAGTTTCACTACAGGAGAAGTAGTAGCAGCGGTAAAAGTATAGCTTTCTCGCATTCATTTGTTTATTTTTTCTTTATCAGCGCCAATATTAATTCTACTGTGCTGCGTTAATTAATTACATTACACTAAAAATGTTTTGACTGTTTCTGAAGCATTTTTTGCGTTGAATTAAAAAATGCAATCAGTCTTTTTCAATCAGGTCAAGTTGTTTCTCCATCACATTTTAATTAAGATTAAAAAAATGAAGGGTGTACCACTGTACCAGCAAACATCTATAGGATTGGTCCATGATACAAGAGAAGGATCCACAGAAGATAAATTTTTAACAAATTGTAGTCATTGCTTAGCTTAACTTTTCTCAAAAAAGTCACATCTTCTAATAGACGGTAAAATTATAAACGTGTTTACAACATCATTTTCGTCTTTCAGCCACATTTGGGTTTTGGTCATTTTTCATCTTTTAGAATGATATCCATTGAAGTTAGTACTAATAAGATCAAAACCTATCATGTAGGAGTTTTCTGTTTTGTTACATGAAAGACTTATCTAATTTTAAGACTTATCAAAGCAGCTCACCAAATGATTTTTCAAAAGTTATTTAGATTTATCATTACAACACTAACTGCATTTTTCCTATCCAAAATGTTGTTGCCTCAATGTTTGTTTCACACTTTATTGGAAAGTGTGATTATTCCTTTTGTGTGCTCTTTTGGTCTTCTGTTGTAACGAAGTCCAGCTGTACAAAAATTGATTGTTTGCAGTGCGATGTCTCGCACATAAGATTTGGCCTGGGATTACAGACACTTGTCTTTGTTTTGATCGCATGTGTCTGTCTCACCTTTGCTTCATTTTTCCATTGAACATTGCAGACAATTAAGCAAAGCAAAAAAGAGACATTCTCTTTTCGCTTATGGGTTCAACTATTCGATTAAATGAATGAAGTATGCAAACGGGAGGCAAATCCTGATGCTGTTATCCGACTTATTATTTTAAGCGGTATACACTTAACCGATGGTTTTACTTAACATTAGATTGGATTTGATTTGGGATTTTAGGTTTTGATGCAAATAAACGATTGATACGTTTAAGCAATATAGTATTAACCGATTTCGTCTGTAATTGGCATAAGGGTGGTCTATGAAGCCATACGAATCCACAAATTAGTTTCGCTGGTGAATAATTAATATCGTGACACCTGAGTTTGTAATATTATGGTAAAGCTACCGAGCGAAGAGCTCTGCCCGAGCCCGCTGAAGAATGCTTCGTGACTGCCTTGTTGGGGAGGGGCAAAGGTCTGAGTGGACAAACCCTGTGCTGGTTTATGATGGAATCGGTGTACTCTTCTTTATTTCCTCAAAAATGAAGTTAGAGCTTTGATGTCTGATGCAAATATAAATATATTTGATCTTTTATAATGACGTTTCAGAACGAATTGCTGATCTAGACAAAGAGAGTAAAGCAAAGATAGAAAATCCACCAAGTGACAGTAATTCTGGTGAGTTGTTTTTGCAATTATTGAAGCTTTGCTAATGCTTTTACATGGCAGATCTTTTGGGGTCATTCTTTGTGAAATCATCCAGAATTTTTAAATTTTGTCACTCATAGTTACAGATTTCATGAAATTTTGCACATTTGCACTGTAGAGCTTCATTTTCTGAGCAAAATAATACTAAGTCAAGTGGGGCAAAAAAATGCAAAATTGACAAACTTTTGATTTTCTCGCTAAAAAATGGGCCAAAAAGACAAATTTTACTGTCTATTGATCAATATTGATAGTCTATTGATGTATCCAAAAAATTGGAGCATTATGTTTATTCTTTTAATTTTTATCGAATATTTTGTGTTGTTTTTTTTCCCCAGTGTTTGGGGCAATAAAAACCATACACGGGGTAAAAAAAAACAATCAATTTTGACAGCAAATTTTGTTTGTTAAAAGCAACACAAAGCAGAAGAAATAGCTATATAAACAGATAAGGATAAAACTGTAACATCTTGTTCAAACAAACAGAAAAGTTTATGCATTGTGAACATAGGCGCCGACTTTCATTTTTGCACGGGGTGGGGGATAGCACAATGTGGCAACCTAAAAACTTTCAAACTGCATGTTTTTGTTTGATTTTTACTAAGCGTGTTTCGTAGATGCAATTGTCTTTTCACACCTGATTTGTAGCTCGATAATTTACAAAGCAACTTTAAAACAAAGCACAGGAGGTATGTCGTGAATTTTATTGTTACGTTGCTGCTCTGACACTTAAGATTTGACAAAAGTATTTTTGCGAACAGCAGCTCTGTCAATCTAACTGTTAATCAACTGGTCAAGTTGTAACCGTGAAGCTTCAGCTTAATAAACATTAAAAATTAGGACGTGGTTCAATCGCTGTTGCGTCATGGTAGATTGCAAGTAGGTTTTTATGAGCCTGAGTGCACTAAACGATCGCTCCGCCTCGCAGGTGATGGCAGGCAACGATAAGTATATTTTCCCAATGCAGACCACGTTTGGAAGCATTAATGAAATTGTTTCATTGCTTGCAAATAAATCAAGCAGTTGCGACATAGTTGAAACAAAAATCTGTTTTTGCTGTTGAAAACTTTCCAGCTGTTGCAATTCCAGACGCAGAAGCATTGGGTTTATGTCATCTTTATATGTGGCAGCGACATTTTCAAATGCAGCTCTGTTCTCTTCCGATGCTTGATCCTTGGCAAGCAGAACTGTTTCCATGTCATTGATCGTTTTCATGTCCTGCTGTGAATAACGTGACAAAAGTGAAGAAGAACACTGTTTAAATACGTCTAAATAAATGCTTTGGTAGTAAGCATCTACGGTAGAAAAAAACGGTTGCTCTTGCAAAAATTTGAGCGATCGTCAGTGTGACCATGAACAGTAATGCCTTGCCGACCAAGAAACAAAATACAATTGAATACTGCTTTGATAGCATCACGATTTTGTTGCATTTTTTTACATGTCTTTTCGGATAAAGCAATTGTAGCTTGGGGACCTTGCTCAGAGACTAATTTCGCCTGTGTGCTATCCTTGTGAATACCACTATCCCTATGTTTTTTGATACCTTGTTTTCCTTTCTTCCAGTTACCATACCCGGTTTCTGTCCAAACTTTTACAGAGTTCTGAATTAATGGAGTTAACGACGCCACATTTATTTTGTTGTGTGAAATTGCCCATTTGCGGACAATCGGACAGAATGCTCTATCTTTGCATCTATCGTATTCTAGCCACGGGAATTCGCTCTCCCACGATTTTTGGTAGCTTCTCCCTTCAACAGCGATTATCCTGCTCGTGCTGTCACTTTCATGCCGGCTAAAACCCTGACTAGACGCAACAAAAAATGACTCAATGGAGGGCTGCAATTTTGAACGCTTTTTCGGTGGCACCTTTAAGCTGAATAAAACTGGAATGTCGGCGAAAACTTTTACTGGACGACTTTTCGTAATTTTTTCTATGATGTAACAAGCAACTCCTATGTCAGACCAATAAATTCCCGCCTCACAGTTTGTCACGCATTGACACGTAATATTACTGCATGAAGTAGATAACAAAGTAGAAATTAAAGCATGAAGTAGATGACAGTACACTCCAATTTAAATCGGAAAATAATTCAAAATGCAAAATCTTGAGTAGTTAAAAAAGTTGCTTTTATTATTGGGAATTGGCAGGGGGTGTAGCTTTCCTCCAATAAAATCATGTAAACGTGTAAATTTGCAGAACGTTAAAACTGCTACTTTACTAAGTGCACTTTTTAAATAAAACTCAAAATGTTTCAAAAATTGCATTTTTTTAATGAAATTCGAAAGTAGATATTCATTTAGAGGTGGAGCTATCAATCATCGAGATAATTTTATTTCCAAGTATTTTATAGCTGGCATAATTTATAGCGATATTATGAGCAGTTTAAAATTTTTCAAAAAAGATTTTTGAGGGAGGCAATGGAAAGATCGTATTTTATTGATTAATAATCCCATTGTAAACCTAACAAATTTAACAATGACTTATGACAAGTAACAAATAAAACGATCGCAACAACACGGAAAAAAACTCGTAGCCACGTGTTGCGTAATCTTCACGTAGCTTGCTTGATGTTACGCGAGCATCATGCTTGTGACAAAAACAATCATTTTCCTCGCAATACTGCATTGGTTCACCTCTTGCTTTACGTTGACTTGAAGCGAAAACCGATGATCAAAAAAAGATTTAAACGTCCGTTCAAATTACATTTATTTGCAGTCAGTAATGCAACCTAAACGGGGTGGCTGCCACCCCGCCACAGCGGTTACGAGGTGGCGTGGCCACCCCGTAACCCCGTAAGTCGGCGCCAGTGATTAGGAATCTTAGGAACACAAATTTTTCTTTTACTTCCTCTTCTTCCGCAAAACGAAAATATGATATTGCACGTCCGGCAGCAGTTAACACTGCAGTTGAAGGGCCCCAAAAACAATTTTCAACATTGACAATATCTATGTCTTCCTTTGTCGGCCAGTCCCAATGCACTGCATCTTCTGAAGTTGCAATAGTCAATAGTCAAACTATGATGCAATATTGATTTTATGGACATTTAATTTTTAGCAATGCTACTACATTTATACGGAATGGCCCGTTTCGGTGAGTCCGATTCAGTGAGTCCGATTCGGTGAGTCCAATTCGGTGAGTCCGATCCCTTAACGGGGGATTTTTTCAATTTTTTTTTTAAATTATCGGGTACCGTAGCCTAATTATCATTGCCCTTTTAGGGTTAGGGGTTAGAGGTTAGGAACTCACCGAATCAGACTCACCGAATCGGACTCACCGAATAGTAGCAGACCCACATTTATACTACCGTACGGTACCTCACCTTTCTCGTAACATTGCTACTATTGCTCAACGAGATATCCCAGAAACTTAAAAAATGTGTAAAACTATACTGCAAAACTTCTTGAAATGCAACGCGTCCGAACTTTTGAAGTTTTGATATTGCTGGAACTGGAGCTCTCGCCTTTTGTGACGTTTTCTCGAGCAGTGTTTCCACTTTTTGGTCATTTTGAAAAAAATAAAAACTAAATGAAACATTGGACTTTGGGCCTTGCCAGCGCCATTGAAAACCATTTTTTTTCGGTAATTTTTTTAAAAATGTATTGAGTGTTCAGTTTACGCATTTTAAATTTTAATACTTAATTCCCGTTTGAAAATTTCCTTTAGTAGGCCTTTAAACTACATATATTTTCATATTATTGCATCATGCTTGGGTAATAAAGATTATAATGAAGTATACTTTTCTGCCAATTTTTTTTTTAGAAATTAGAAAAAATACCGCTTGGAAAGTTGCTAGTTGTACATTGAATGTTTTAAATTTTATGGCAAGGCTTTGCATCTTCGAGTAGCTGAAGATGTATGCTTTCATTTCACGTCAAGATTGTGCGTCTACGTCGTTCATATGAGATGTTATTACGGCGTAAATACAACAGATTTTTGTGAAAAATATCTGGTTATTTAGATTAAACGTCTCGACCTCGGTGGTTGCGAAAGAGTTAATGTATTAACCATTAATATAGTAATGGCCTATACACTGAGCAGGTCATGAAATCATGTATCTTTAAAGAAATTTGATCTAAAAACCGTTTGTCTTCACCAGTGATCTTCACTCAATTAAATAAGACATGTCCACTTAATGTTTATCTTGCATTGAACTGATTCGAACACTTATTAGGTAGTAGGAATCAGTGATCATGCACAAGCTGTAAAACAGCCTATTTTTTGTTTTAATAGTGTAACATAGTAAATGCACAATACTAGAAGGTATATTATTGTACTAGCTTGCCAATGCTATAGAATAGGCTGGTAAATGCACACCGCTATAGCATAGGCTATACAATTTTCTTCGTTTTTAAAGTAAAATGAGTTTTTACCAATTTGTGATCAATGAGATACATTTAAAGCGAATGTTGTGTTAGAGCAGATATGAACAATTAAACATGGATCTTCTGAGTATTTTTAGCCATAAACCAAGCTTAACCGATTTTCAAGTTATGAACTTTTTTTCCAATTTTGAAGGTCACATGACCTTTCGAGTCATTTAGCCACTTGGGTACAGGTGGCAGATGACCAAAATCACCTTGGAAGTTGTTTTAGGATGTTTAATGTTGTTTAATAATTTTATTGAAATCTTGGGATTTCCAGAAAACATCTACAAAAGCTGATGTAGCGCCATATCGCTGGATGCTTATATTTATTTGGTTTTAAAGCAGCTTTACAATATCAGCTGGTTGTCTTGAACAGTGAACACTCCACATTAGTGTGATAATAATACCAACTATGGCATAGCAATGAATTACGCAATCGCTTCAGTTGTAGCATTAGTGCAATGGGTATCGTATTGTAGAAAGACGACAAAATAATAACTCTTCAACAAAATGGGGCTACGTCCCACACAGCGAATCTTTTCCAGGACTGGTGTAAGGAGAATATGGCAGGGTTTTGACGAAAGGAATTATCGCCTCCATGGTCTCCTAATTTACACCCAATAGACTTCGCAATATGGAGTATCTTGGAGAGTGAAGCCTGTTCTTCAAATTATTCAAGCGTTACAGCTCTGAAGGCAAAATTGCGCACTGGTTAATAGTGGTTATGAAAAAATATCATCAGACAGCATACGTGCCTCATGAAGTCAAGTGCACAACAGGCTAAGGCGTTTGGTGAAGGCAAAGGGAGGATATGTTGAAATATCTGAGTACAGTTTGTTTATTTATACTTTTCTTTGTATTTTTCTTTATATGTGTCATTTTTTTCCTGTTTGGATGTGCTGTTATTTCAATAAACTTTTGTTTACACTTGGTTTGATCACTCTGGATAATTGGATACATATAAATGTGAGAATGTAAAAACAACATGCACAAGTCATTTCAACAATGTTGTCTGCCAATATACACGACTTTATGCCGCGGTTCGAATAACGCAAATACGAATTATGCGATCCCTAGGCCTCAAGGTATAATTGACGCAAGACCTAAAATGCCGCAATGCATGAATGACACAATATTTGATTATTTCGTACTAAAATTAATCGTTCTTTTGAATACGGTAGTAATTTCATTTGTCACAATACCAAATTCAATTTTCATTTTTTATGCAAACAAAGTTATAAAAATAGCTTTTTGCACTTAACAAAATAGAGATGATACTTGGTTGGGGACATGGGAACAGGAAACGCGGTCGTCCAAGAAGAACGTGGAAACAACAAGTGAAGGATGAGTTTAAAAAAGTTGGACTGAAGGAGGAAGATGCAAGGGACAGAGTGAAATGGAGAAAAGGGATTAAAACAATTGCTGCGCGGAAACAATCGGCCACCCCCACTAGTGGGGAACAAACCGACGATGGATTATGATGACTTGGTTATTGCTCACTGAATATATTGTAGTTTCATTTCCCATAGGAGCAATTTCAATTTTCATTTTTTCC
Source organism: Aplidium turbinatum (assembly GCF_918807975.1). Taxonomy (NCBI): domain Eukaryota; kingdom Metazoa; phylum Chordata; class Ascidiacea; order Aplousobranchia; family Polyclinidae; genus Aplidium; species Aplidium turbinatum. The sequence continues at coordinate 24,461,746 of NC_137475.1, read as the reverse complement.
ATAAACGAAAATATAAAAATTATATGTTTCTACTTGACAAAATAAAGATGAAGGTGCCACTAATTGATTTGTTGCTTTTAAATCTTAATAGACATGTCTGCAGAGAAATCTTACTAATAGGAAGCATTTGGCAAAGTCGAACTGTAAGTCTGATTTCCCTCAGTTAATCTCGTTCCTCGCTGATTCAGGAACAACACAGGATGTCAGTAAATGAACGAAGTAAACAAACAAATATGAGAAGAATTATAATAAAGTTTTGCCCATTATCCAGTAAACGCATTCGTAACAAAACCTCGCAATTTTCACTTTGTGCGCAACACGAAAAAAGTCAGAACAGACAAAATTGATGACATATTATGTGCAGTTAGACCAAGACTCTTGATTTTTTTTTTCAATTTGTTAAACGGGTTTAGAAAAACTTATTATTGAAAGTCGGCTACAGTTCCCTGTAGTATATTCATCAAGATGAAATACTGTGCATTTGCCTCGTCAGTAGGCCAAAATTTATGTCTTTCTTCACCTCAATGTGAACAAAAAATAATACTGTGCTGCATAGATTTTAAGGTTGCTAAGGTATTTATGGTTCCTAGTAGAGATGTACCGATATATCGGTATCGGTGATACCAGCCATTTTTTTAGTATCGGTATCGGCAAAATTTGGCCGAAACTAAACACGTAAAAAAAGCGTTTGCTGCGGATTTTCTACAGAAGCAAAGATATAGATTTTTTCAAAGTTGTAACTAAGTAACGTCACATTTATGTAGAAAAATAACAACCTGTTCAAATTTTTGATACGTCACACTCCCATGATTTCTTGCGCGCACGTTTTAACATTGGTTGCTTACAGTGATTCTTTCACTTAAACAAAACGTTTTGTTTCAGCAGTTTTGCGTTGTTCGATTCTTAAGTTGTGTAAGGAGACTCAATTTCTCAAATATTTATCATTTGTGTTCCTTTTTTACTCTCAGCAGAGTATAAAGCTTGTAAAAGTTTTTCATCCATACAACGTCATGAATTAAATTATATCTCAAATCAGCATAATGACATGACATCATCTAAACGTAACAGAAATAGCCAAGAGCAAGTATCGCTATAAAAAAAAAAATTGTGACGCAAATCGGCAACATTAAAAGACATAGATGTTTGACTTGTCAGTAGCAAGTGGTGTGGCTGTGGGAGTTCGTTGCGCAGCCTACTTACTCTGACATTGTTTAAGCTTGATGAGTTTATTACAACGAAAGGTGGAAATTAAATCACAAACTGATAGAACCAGCTTACTAAAAACAACCAAGTTACATGGTTTTTTTAAACGTTTAGCAACGTAAAAACGATGCAAAATTATACATTTTTGCTGCCTGGGCAGTCTTGGCCTGGCAAAAGCTTCTCAACCAAATGACAAGCGCCCTTAGAGGTAGGAACTTTAGTAGTAGTAGTAGTCCAGTTTTAATCCGGTGATGTCCCCGTTACCGAGGGTGGCCGGATTCACCTCCAAGTGCCGCAATCGTCTTCACACCCTGCCTCCACATCGATCTGTCTAGCGCGTCCTCTCTTGTCAAGCCCACCTTGCTGCTTTCTTCCTCAACTTGCTTTTTCCATGTTTTCTTTGGTCTTCCTTGTTTTCTATGACCCTCCACTCGCAACTCCAGCGCTCTTCTCAAAACATCATCTTCATCCCTTCTCAAAACATGCCCATACCACCTCACTCCATTCGCTTTTGCCAACTTATCAACACTCTCATTCAACCCAAGCAAGCTCATAAGTTCTTCGGTATTCCTTTTGTCCATCAGCTTTACACCACACATTGCTCTCACCATCGCTCTCTCAGTTCTTCTTAAAATCGCCAATTCGTTTTCCCGTAAGCACCATGTCTCACTTCCGTACAGCATTGCAGATCTCACACAACTAATATAAATTCTTCCTCTCATTTTCAACGGAAATCTTCTACCACATAACAACTCTCGACACTCTCTGAATTTCACCCAACCAAACCTTCCTCTTGCAGTCACTGCCGCTTCACAACCACCACTGGCATTCAATCTATCTCCTAGATAGCAAAAGGCATTTACTGATTCAACTTCGTCATTCAGCTTTTCAACAGGACCAATCATTCCTTCCTCAATCTTCTTGCATCTTTCACATTCAAAACCATCTCCAGATCTGCATGTCACTCTCTTCATCTTTGCACATCTTCCATGCACCCATTTCTTGCATTTCGTACATGTAACAGAATTTGCCATCACTCTTCTTCCGCAGACGCCACATGGGTCAATTTTGCTCATTGTGATTTCCCCTTCCGTTCCGCTTATTACGACCTTTGTCTTTTTGATGTTTAACATACTGATATTCAATTGAACGAACCCGAACTACAAACCATCAGATGTTAGGTTGTCCGTCCAATTGTGACCATTTCAGCATTCAGCCAGAGAGTTCATTATTACTTTAAACTTGTTTTGGTAATTACACAACAAACAAGAGCAATAGCAGTGGTGGGAAGTTGCATTTTTCCTTTGTTCCGAGAAACGCAACCTTGATGACATCATGAACAGCGTAGCTTCTGATTGGTTGATGGTTCGTGGTTCAATGGGATATCAGTATGTTAAAATGCCTACCATACCGCGGCCGCCCTTAGGTTGCACAATGCACATTACTTGTCGAATAGTTTTTGTACGACTACACAAATGGCTTGGTTTACATTTTACATCTTATTATCAATTATGATAGCCTATTTGGAGAGTTTGCGCAAACACTTTATTAATTTTTCAGAAACCCCAATTATGATGTAATGTTTCTTCCCTTATACCCCAGTCCTCAATCACAGTGGCCTTTCATTACTAAAACCTACTGTTATGACACAACAATGCGGTTGAGATTGGATTCTTGAATCTTTAAGTGCCAAGGACTTCCAAATCCGTCCATTGTCAGTTGTCGCTCATAATGATGTAACAATGCCCCCTTGGGCACCTAATGTTGCCCATTTGAAGTTCCCCTTGCTCCTCTATAAATTTCCAAAGTTGGTTGGTTTTGTGGCGTATTTTGGAATTTATTTATTGTAAGCGCCAAACTTAAACACAACTAAAATTTTTGAATTTATGGGATTTTTTGGTTTTAGACTAATTTGTCACTGTCAGTGGCGGTGGTGCCAAGGCTTGTGTTTTAGTACAAGATCTTGTAGTTTTACTTTTGATCTTGTGCTTTAAGTTTTACCTTATTGGCATTACTGGCATAATATGCCAATTCAAAGCTTTTTTTAATAGTTTTATGCAAATAAGGTAAAACTTAGCATTTGATATTCCTTGCAAATACCAAAGTTGCTTCTTTTTGTAACACTGAAGTATCGGCCAAAATATCTGTATCGACCTAAAAAAGTTATATCGGTTTGGCCAAAATATTGGTATCGGTACATCTCTAGTTCCTAGTGTACTTTTTGATGCTCAATCCAAAAATGTTTTCCGTTTTCTTCCATCAGGCGTAGATTTTTGGCAAATTGCATTTGAAATTTTTGACAGCTTCATGGCTTTGCAATTGAGAATGAGAATTGTGACGTCATAAAAACGATTCAGTCGTAAAATTAAGTTTTCATGACATCACAGCAACAAGATTGTGCATAATGATGAAGATCAATGTAGTGAGAAATAACCAAGTCTTTATTTTGTAAAGTGCAAAAAACAATTTTTATATTTTTGTTTATGATGGAAATTGAAATTGCTACAGTATTCAAAAGAAAAATTAATTTTAGTTTGAAATAATCAAATCTCCCTTCGTTCATGCATTGCGGCATTCTAGCCTTGCGTCATTCATGCATTGTAGCATTCACTGCTTGCGTTATTCATCTCTTGCGTCATTTGGGTTATGCGTCAGTTCTGCCTTGCGGCCCAGGGATCGCGTCATTTGTGTTCACGTCATTCGGACCGCTGCATAAAGTTGTTTTTGGGCCTGTCATTGCCAAAACCTTGTGCATGCGTTTTTGAATTGCATTTGAAATCGTGACTTTGTTTTAGCAGGATGTTCCAGAAATGAAGGTGATTCTTCAGCGCCTCCTATCGGAGATGTGAACAAAGAAGATTCTGATACAAAACCAACCAACCCTGTTGCCATAGCGAAAGACAACAACCTCATGCCACCCAACATGATGCCAACAGGTGGCATGGGTGGGCCTCCAATGATGCCACCCAACATGATGCCACCGATGGGAAACTCCCCAATGCCACCAGTAAGCATTTTTCTCCCCAATGCCATTAATGGCCACCCTCTTCCACTGCATGATCTGTTTTTTGTATGTTATAATATTCTATAAATTTGCCAAGTAACTCAGTGGGTTTCCTTCAAAAGTCTAAGAAAGTTGTTTTCAGCTGTTGAACAACTCATGTCACCATTCTCATTGATCAAGACTTGCATGCGCTCTGTTTCAACCTTACTGCTGCATACAGTTTGAGGTAGCTCTTCCTTTGTCGCCCAATAGGAACATGTACAATTGTACATTTGTACAAGTTACACCTGATACATAATTTGTATAAATATTACCGAAAACGTTTTCCGTTACACTACAGGCTCACACCTGTCAACATTGAACAATAGCGTAATTTGAATTTGCACTGATACTAATAACTTGCATTTCCTGATATCTTAGAAATATAAATAGATAACAGAAGTGCATTGTACTTATTTATCTGACCGTTAGTGAAGACAACTATAACCCAAACATTACAAATAGGAACCTTGAATAGGCTAACTAGTACAACGCGCATCAAGCCTATCACTGGAAAATGCCCTTAACACTGGAAAATGCCCTTAACACTGGAAAATGCCCTAACTGCCTATAACTTTAGAAACACTGAATGTTGAACATGACAGATAAACGAAAAATTTTGTCTTGTGTGCTTCATCCGAGGCCGTCGATGCGTGGTTCAGACAAGGTAATTGAAAAAGAAGTCTTATAATAAAATGTGACACATGCAAGATCATTACGTAGCAGTAATTGATGATATTATTGGGTTATATGAAATATGAAACTATTTTATTATATTTTTATTTATTATAGGCCTAATAACAACGCTTGTATAGAAAACTATTGTCATAGAAAAGCTGTTTTTGAGTTTGGTAGGTCAAACTTCAGACATAAAGGTTTTATTCAAACAACTAAAATAAGGGAAACTTTGTGATGCAGAAAATAAACTTGTAAACAAGTTGCAATTAAAAAGTAAAATGAAATAAAAAATTTATGAAGACCAGTTCCTGTTTCATGTTGAAACTGAGCCTTACTTCTCGATGAGACTATCATAATATCATATGGTTTGGCTGGAACCACTACCTTGCTCGATGGAGCGATTTGCCAAAGTAAATTGTCTTTGGTCTGTTTTTTGTACTTTTTTCGTTTTGCAAGTAGTTTATTGGGATGTTAGACACTAAATGTCGAATAGTTTTACTTTTGAGATTGTAGAGTGCTTCCAGAAATCCATGAAAGACTAATAAAATGGTTTAGCACTTCCAGCATGTAAAGAAATCAAATTCTGAACAGCAAACGTCTTAGTTGACTTCCAAATAGATATACGCTACTATGCAATAGCAACTTTACAATTGGCAATAACTTCCACTTTTACAATCTATTCAATATTGGCTAGAACTGTACAGTACACGTTTCAACATATTTTTCATTACAACTTCTCGACTTTTAATCCTCACAATAATTAATTCTAGAAATCAAGAAAATGAAGTAACTTCTGACAGGTGTCAAACCCACAACAGTGCTTGATATAAACGACTCGGTTGTAAACATGTCTTGTAATGCAAAGAAATTTCTTCTCACACGAGTCAGTTCAATTATATATATATAGCTAAATATCGATTTCGATCAGCTAGATCATCTTCAGTTAAGCTTATTCAAATAGAATCAAATAGATTAAGAAAATAAGATTTAAGATTGATAAGATTTAGATTTAGAAATATAATATAATTCTATTTGAATAAGCTTAACTGAAGATGATCTAGCTTCTAGCTGATCGAAATCGATATTTAGCTATATATGATTGAACTGACTCACAGTGTGAGAATAAATTTCTTTGCATTCTAGAAATCATACTCAAATCACGTGGCTATTTATAACAGGTTTGCTTGTTCAAGGAAATATAATGTAGCCTGTCGTGGGGCTACACGTTGATTGTGACACCTACGAATCTGTAAAATGGAAGATTTATGCAATACAATCAGAAATAATTGTTTCAACAACAACTCACCGCACATTTGGTCCAACAGTTTATGCATAAATGAATTTAAAATGTATTGTGCTGTCACAACTACTAACCACCTGGTAAAATTAAAATTACTCAAAATAGCATCTAAATCATTAATCTCCGCAGTGTGGGCGGTTACAGGCTTATGCGTAAATGTTGTGGGCCCATATTTCGGTACCTCCATAGTATAATGTACTCAGTTGCGCCTCCATATGGCTGCATTGACACTGTCTGCTTTGTAAAGCGCTGAAGAGCAACACATTCTGTGATGGATACAGTGCTATATAAAAACAAGCATTGTTATTTTACATTATTATTATATGTGGCATTGTTGTGTTGAAAAAAGAGTATAATACTTGTTTCAGAGGAAGTAGGGCTTACCAGGATATTTGGCTATATTTTTAAATAATCTATTATAAACATGCTTATTATGCATAACGTTGCTTAGAAAAAAAAATTGTAAAAATTACAAAAACACATAGAATTAAAAAGTAATTTTGTGGCCTAGAAGCTTTTGGTAAAAATTAAAAGGTCTTTGCATGTGAAAGTCTGGGCTAATGCTGCATTTGACATGAATCCCTCACTTTTGTCATGCAAAGTAATCTGTCAAATTGTTCAGATGATGGATCCCATGCAGATGATGATGCAGCAACAACTCATGATGCAGCAACATATGGCAGCCATAACTCAACAGAATAAACAATTGAAGAAATCGAAAAAAAAGCAAATGAAACAAGAAAAGAAGCAAAGTTCTGGGTAGTCTTACTTAGATCAATCAATGTTCTTTTAAAATGAGAAGTTGTGAAAATTCTTTTGAAAAAAATTTAAAATGAGGCTTTCGAAAGACTATATTTTTCTCCAATATCGAATATTTGTACACAGTTGTTGGCTAGGCCTAGATCAAGGTTAGTTTGAGGCTAGTTGCAGGTGACGATTATGTTGATTCACTACTAATTCTGAAGCCGTTTGGCGTTTCAGATCTGATGACAGCGAGTTGGAGGAGAAAACACCGGAACCCCAAAGCGAGAAACCCGTTGTTAGCAAACCAACTAAGGATTGGAGCAATAAAGAGGAAGCAAAATCTGCTTTCAAGGATCTTCTTCGAGACAAGTCTGTTCCTGCAGCATCATCATGGGAGCAAGCAATGAAGATGATCATGTCAGATCACCGATACTCGTGAGAACTTAACATTAAATTGTAAAAGTAAAAACTTGTAATCTTGAGGCGTACATTGTATGTTTCACTTGTAATGCTTGCATAGAAATATTTTCTTCCTTGTCGGTCAGATGTGCCACTTTCATGCTCAATTACCTGAACTCGATGTACAATTGATTGGGTGATTTAAGATTATTTGCAAATGCACACTATGAAACAGTATGACAACAATTGGACAGTTTCTCAATGCTTTGCCATAATGCGGTGTTGGCCGTTCTAAATGTGCAATGGTGAAGTGAGGCTACAACACGGGCCCAGTTACATGTATCTGTGGTACCAAGCCCCCAAACACCGAACTATTTTCTTGTGTCTTCCCAGCTTAACACTCAGTGCAGCAAGTGGGACCTTTCAATATAAAACTCTGTCACACAAGATTGTGTCGATCTGTGGTGTATCAACTAAATTTAGAAGACTCTATAGAAGAAGAACTGTAGTTTGTTGAAATTCTTAATTTGACTTCAAAAATGTTGAGTAAAGCAGAATGTTACTCGTGTACCATCTGAAAAGCTCTTGTGTACCCTTAGTGGTGCGCATACCACATACCACAACACTTCCAATCATATTCCTCCCCAAATCGAACTCAACAGGTGTGATTAAAAACGTTATTTTTGGTGAAATTTTTGTCCTATTCGTCTAGTTATATGCGATTGATAGTATAAAATCGGGACGTTTAGCATAATCTGACAAGGTAAGTTGGCACACTAATTGCATTTCAACACTACGAGGTCTTTTTACGTGAGAGAAAGAATTGCTCAGATTTCAAGGCAGGTGATGGAAAGCCAGGTTATTGTAGCACGTCCAGTGCTGCTCCACCATACATTCTATTAGGTGCCTTGTACACCAGGGGGCAGTTCAGCCATCTGGTGGGATATAAAACTATGGAGTATTGTGTCGGTGGCACACCATGCAGTATTCCAAGTGTTTTCCATATAATGTGCTTCGCTGGTGGTATGACCACTGGATGACTGTATCAATTCAAGGCCACCTGGTACAAAGGGGTGTCTTGACTCTAAATGGGGTGTTCATTAATTATCCACAGCCGCAGACGACACCATGTCTCAAACTTGGCGTGTGGTATGCTTGATTGAGATGACCAAACAACATAATGGGTGCTGGACACCTACCCTGACATCTATTTTGGGTTGCTGTCGCTGCTGATAGAAAAAAAATCGTTTTTTCCTAAAACAAAGAGGGAAAACATGATTCAACAACTTTTGCTATGTAATTGCACCAGTAGAGTTACAATTTATTTATCTTTTATCTGATGATAGCTTGTCTTGTTTATGTTCAGGGCTCTAAAAAAGCTCAGTGAAAAGAAACAAGCCTTTAATGAGTACAAGACACAACGTGGGAAAGAAGAAAAGGACGAAGAGAGACAAAAGGCCAAAGACAACAAAGAAAAGTTGCAACATTTTCTCGAGACAAGCAACAAGATCTCCAGCAGCACCAGGTGGCTAATCATGTTACCGTCTTCTAGTGTAACGATTTGATGTCATTAAAACTTTTTTCAATTGTCGCAGATGAAACGTTATTGAGGCATGTTTGAAAAATTTCTATGTGGGTTTCCTGGTTGTGTATATAGTTTTAGTACTTTGTTTCATCATAAAGGTATCACAATGACAGCTTACAATACTAGGAATAAATTTATTTATATATTTATTTTCAATGTGGCCGTCCTTCGCTTGGATGTCTCAATTTTTTGTCGAAAGTTTTCGACCGAGGCACATAGCTTATCCTAGGATATTTTGACCCATTCCTGCATTAGTGATTGCTTCAGAACATCAACACACACTTACAAGTGTGAGCAACGAAACAGGCCTTTGCCTCCAATAACGACCACACCTAAAAGTCCATCGGATTCAAATCAGGCTATGAGGGGAGGCCCCATTTCCTTACTCCATAATCTTGGAATTTGACGTGAACACCAGTTCCGAGTCTTTCTTGAGGTGTGGGATGGTGCACCATTTTGTTGGAATGTGAAGGGCTGATCTTTGTAGTGTTTATCTCTTCAATTGGAACCAAAATATCGTTGATGTAACGATCTGAATTTTTAACCCTTTGTTTAACGAAAATCAGAGGAGACTTCCAAGTTTTGGAGATGGCGGTCCACACCATGACAAAAGACGATTTTTGATGGCAGTAAACTGCTCTCACAGAATCTTTAATATCTGCTGAAGACTTTGCATAAATTTTATCATTCTGATTAGAACTGAGCTTCAATTCTGAAGAGTTTTTCGTATAAAAAAATGATCTCTTGCGCTGCCATGCCTGCCTTTAGTTCTCCAAGAAGAATCTGTGCTCTTTCAAGTCTCTTTTGCTTTGGAGAGGTTAAAGGAACTGCCGTTTTCTCATCTTCTAAGGAGACAATTGAAAATCCTTTTCCACAATTGTTCTTATTGAAGTGTTGCTCCCATTCATGTCTTTGGTCATTTGACGGATGGATCTGTTTAGGTTTCTCCTCACTCTTTCTCGGACAGCCTTAATCACTTTCTCTGTTCGAGCAGTGCGAGGTTTTCCATTCCTGGGACGATCTTCAGATGTACCAAGTTCCTTAAATCTATTCACAACATGGGAAACGGTAGATTTGACAACTTTTAAGAGCTTAATGATCTCAAAATTGGTTTAATTTGTTAGAGAGTCTATCAAGATATTTAGCATATTAAAAGGCATTTTAGTGACATTCAATACGTTTAATCATAAAATGAAAAAAGGTCTAGCGACCTTTGTTCACCCTGCAAAGATGGAATTACTACGTTGTTATCAATCGTTTTAATAGTGTAAAAAATAAACCAAGAAAACTGTTGCGCTTATAGAAACTTTTTTTTCAAATGGACATCCAACTTTGTAATCTAAAAGCTTAAGCTTCAATTTAAAACAAAAATTAATCAAAACGCAATATGATCCGTGTAATCCAAAGTGTGGAGTACATACGGCTTATCCTTGAAAAGTGTGTTCCCACTTTAGTGATCGGTGAGAATGGTGTAGTTGGTGTACGAACAACCGGTCGGTTGGAACATTGCATCAAATAGATATTACCAAGGTCAGAAGCTTTGGTCTGTCAAGATCTTGTCTCCGGTGCATCACTAGTACTCATAAATCCCTGCTATCTTTCACCAACCGTCAGACTTCCAGATTATGAATACTTGATATTACCAGAAATTGAGGTATATGTAAAACTTGGTTTCTAAACATCTTGGTGAAGATTGGTGGTTTTTGCAGTTTTATTTACCAAGTATAAAACTATGGTGTCATCAAACTTTGAAAACGTGTTTTTGCTTCTTGCAGTTATCGCGGTGCTGACAAAATTTTTTCGGACAACCCGATTTGGAAAAGCGTCAATGAACGAGACAAAAAGGAAATATATGAAGACGTCGTTTTTTATTTATCTAAGAAGGAAAAGGTGTTGTCTTGTGACGTAATCAGTATCAAAGTTTGTGTAGTAATAGGTCAGAGAAATAATTTTTGGATTTATAAAAATATCTTACGTATGTCAATTATTTCATTGATGTAAACTCGGGAGCATGATAAAATGGACTTAGTTTCTTACTTTCGAAAAAAGTACCCAGCAAGGTTGAGTTTCTACTTTAAAGTATAAGTGATAATGTCATTGATATAACACCACATCTATTATAAGAATATCATGCTTCTAAGCTCTGTAAGCGATGTGATATACTGTACAATGTACAATTGTACATACAACACATAGTACATCACCATCGTCAATTCGTCATCCTCAATCTGTCAGAATGCACTGCTGGTAAATGTTCCCGCAGATATCCACACCATTCTGACCTTTTAATGGTATAAAACTATGTAATCATATCTTAATTTGTAAAATATTACTTACGCGGTACTTTCTTGATAATAACTCTGTTGATTGAAATCAATTGCTGGGTCATTATTTCTGAAATCATCCAGACCATGTCACCCATAGTCAATAGTCATACATTTTTATGAAATTTTACGCAGTTATAGAGTTTAGTTTTCTAAATAAAATAATTGTAATTTTAGAAAAATTAGGTCAGTATTGTTAAGTTATGGCCGTTTAAAAAAGGAGAATATTTGTCTTCACTCAAGCATAAAATTAAAAAAAAATTGAAGGAAGTTTTAAAATTGCTATAGCAGACGAAGTTTTAAACTAATAAATATGGAATTTGATCAACTTGTTGCCAGTACATCATTGCTTAAATCTGTGACTATGGCTGACAAAATTCCAAAATTCGGGATGATTTCACAAAGAATGACTCTGCAGTGACTGAGTAAAAGGTGAAACTGACTTGTAGGTTTCCTATTTTTTTACTATGTAGTCATTTGGTGATCTGTGTTTGTTACAGGAAGACGCAAAGGAGCTTCGGCGTAGAAATATGAAGCAGCTACGTCACATTCTCTTGAGTCTTGACAGATTGTCCCACCGAACAACGTGGTCAGAGTGTCAGCAAATGCTTATGGATGACACTGTATTTGCCGAAGACGAGGAACTCCAAAGTAGGTTTGATTGTTAAGTAGGTTTAACGATAAGCAAAAATATAATATTTGTAAAATATATTTAAGTGAAAATTGCTGTTGTAGGCATTACAACTAAGCAGCAATCAAAAGATTGACGTGTTTTGGTTATACTTTTAAATTACCTATAATATATTAAATTTTATTACATACTATCGAAAGGCCCATAACTCTTTGTTGATTTTTTTGTTTCTCAAAAAGCAACAACAAGAAGGCGAACGCTATAAAGTGCCAGCAAGCGATTGAGTGTCATAATAAAACGAACAATACTTTATACGATGAGGACAACCCTAAAGTTTAAAGAATTTCTGTAGTCGTTTCACGGATTCTTTGCGTTGTGATTCAAGTTATTAAACAGAACAAAAAACTTACATGCAACTGACGGTTAAATAATAGCAGTAAATTTAAAGTCACAGCTTAACAAGTTTAAAAAGCGGTTTTCTCCCGGTTTTTGTTTCTTAAATACCCGAAATCCGGATTTTTGAAAATTGTTCTATATCGGAACACTGGAATTATATCGGAATTCACTATCCGCTTTAGGTGGAGCTGCAGCCCCATCTTCCACTTTCATCTTTATTTCACAATAACTAATCGTTTCATCACAAATTCTTCAACATTTTATTCTCTTTGCGTCTGCCCTTCATGTAGCCTGTTGTTTTTCTATATGACTGATTTCGTTTGAATTAGTCTCGTATTTCAGTTATCTGCTGCAATACTGATATTCGACCTGCCAGAGCGTTGCTATAGAAAAAAGATAATAAGTATTACGGTACCGGTATGCTGATTCGTCGACGTAGTCAAAAGCTTATTTTTTGCCAGTGATCTATCATTATTTCACTAACTCCTGTGATGTGCCTTTTGGTAGATATGGACAAGGAGGATGCTCTCATCTGCTTCGAAGAGATTATCAAGGAACATGAGAAAGAAGATGAAGAAAAACAGGAGCGAAAAAAGACTCTTGAGAAACGTCACTTCCGAAAGAATCGTGAGCTTTTTAATGTAAGCCGTGTTTGGTTGCTACTGATGCTGTTTGTTTATCGTGAATCTAGGGTAGTAAAAGGATAGACCCTCTGCCCCAGAGGCTCACACAAAGAACGAACGAAACAGGGAATTTTGATATATGATTATTCTGTCATGAAGATTATTTTAAAATACAAGTAGATTTGCAGATTTCGTTTTCTTTTTGTTTTTTTTTATGCGCACGAAACATATGAATGAGAACCAAATTCAAAGTGCGTGATCTTTGCCATGTTTACTAATAATAATAATCCTGTTTATATTTTGCGCCCATTGTGACAACATGCCGTACACTATGAATCCCATATGAAACACAACAGCAGCGAGAAGCAGCGAAGGGACGTATGGTCATAGAGTCAGCTGTTCCCAGTTGTAGCATGTCACAACTCAGCTGCGTGGCCTAGAGCAATGTTGAACTGACGTCTTTTGGAACGTCGCGCAGATATTTTTGTCACTCAGTCACGCTGCCGACATTTGGTAGGACGTAGATGTTCTGTTATCTTGTGTTTCTTAAAGTTTTTCGGTTTTGTTCACCCCTATCTGTTATATTGTTTTTGTTCAACTTCTCCTGTTGATTCATTCCAAGACAACATCATTGTGAGCCTACAAGAGTAATGTTCCAACTGTACATGGTAAACGTAAATTTTCAGAGTTGCAACACCAAAAATTACTAAACCTGGAATAATTTCGGCCATCAGCTCAGAAAGTGTCCAAGTCGTAACTCTATAGTTTATTTTAAATGTTTCAGTTACGTAATGATGAACGCCAGTTTTTAAAAATTTGTTGAATATTATTTAATGTATTTGAATGGAAGACTTGCAAAAACCAACCTAATCATTCATGTTGACCCCGTTGCGTTCGCTGCGGTTAGCGGTTTAACATTAATCAAAAGTCTGTGAAAGATCTTATTGATGTCGAAACCCTCTACAATTGAATAACAGTTTTATATATAGACGAATAAAGCCTAACAACAACCCCACGGCATTTAACATAATATCATAACGTGAAAATAAACTAAAAATTGCAAACGTTTTCGGCCATACTCAATTACTCATGTTAGCCCTTTTCAAGTAAATTACTATACTGATCTACATACACAAAATAAAAAAATAAAAATAAACGCATAAGCATGAAATGGCAAGGCAGAGGGAAGCCAAAATCACATGACGCTTAATTGCGGGAGGCAAAAACACACATCACATGATGCAAAATTACGTGTAGACAATCAGTCAATCAGAACTATCAGTCATAATGCTGTAGATAGGCACTTTTTAGATTTTTTTCTGTCCATGTGGCCTCAGCATATATTTGGGTTTTGGTTCCAACTTCAAAGATGTTTCCTTTTTGGCACTGGAATGGTTGGAGGAAAAATTTGCAACATTCTTTTGAGCTTTCATATGTAGTCTACTTGTCACTTGTGCAACCCTTTGCCTTAGGCCTACTTATTTATGGGCAGTATTTTTCAAATGAAAACGTTCATAGGCCTATGACATAGATAGCCTAAACATAAATGCAGAGCTATCAAGATCAAACTACTTTACAGGACTTGTCAGCACACTATGAAGTGCACGTCGAGTTAGCCTATGTAATATCATCATCCATTTGTCCTTTTTTAATAGATGAGACCTGACATTTGTCCTCGCTAGCAGGGTTCCGCCAGTTTTTGCAGCCCTTTCGCCATGCTTTTTTGTTGGAGTTGTAAGTAATCTTATCCAGGTTCCTTACACTTATATCTTCTTTCACCAACTCTAGCCATATCTTGTTTTGTCTTCCAATATTTTTTCCCTGGGCAGAAATAATTTTTTCCATTACTGGAGCCTTGTCATCAGGAATACGTTCCACATGCCCATACCATCACAAAGGGTGTCTTAAAAAACTCACGAATGCTAATTACTTGCGTGAGCTCTCGAATACTTTCCTTTCTAATTTTATTCTTCAATTTTTTAAGTTTGCACATCATTCGAAGCATTCTCATTTTTGTTTCCATCCTGTCCATATCTACGATCATGGCCCATCTTTCGGCCCCGTAGCTCATTGTACTTCTTACGCATGTCTTATGAACCATGCCCTTCATTTTCTGGAAAAGTACTCTTCTACACAAAATACCAGACACCTTCTTGAACTTTTTCCAAACAGCACTTATTGTTGATTTCATTAAATTTTGCACTCTTCCACCTACACTTAAAACAATTCCTAGGTAGAGGATCTACATAGTATTTAATTTTGTAGGACAGAAAAGGTTTAAAAGTGAAGATGTTATTTTTACGGCAACAGTGCAACACTGCATGAAAATATTCCTAAGTGGTCATCTTCAAGGGCTCTTTCCAAAGGGATAAACGATGCTCCAGAGGCCTAAGTTTGGGCTTGTTAGAATTGTCATATCATGGTGCATATTTTTAATCCATTAGATTTAGAACACGTTTTTTTGCCAAAAACCTTTTTGTCCCCCCATCCTAGTTTTAATTTCTCTAAAAGAAATTCGTTCCGCATATCCCTTGAGGCGATGTAGCCTTTTCACGTTTTGTCATCCTTACATCTTCGTTATCTTTCTGTGAGAAGTAAAACATCCCATTCTTTTCCATTTTTGTTGGTTAAAGTGAGAAGTTGTAGTGACTTGCATCCATATTGCTGTGTGTTTTGTGATAGAGTGATACTTTCCATGCAGGAACTGCTTGATAGCGTCCATGAAGACGGGAAGCTCCATTCAATGTCGACCTGGATGGAGTTGTATCCTTTAATCAGCAGCCGTCCTATCTTCACCAAGATGCTTGGCCAACCTGGATCTACTCCTTTAGACCTTTTTAAATTTTACGTCATCAACTTAAAAGCACGATTTCATGACGAAAAAAAGATCATCAGAGACATCCTGAAGGTAAAACCTGATTGGTTGATTTGTAGTTTTGCAACTATCAAGGACTTCCAATCATTGTGGTGATCGCAATTTAACGTCATTGTGTGTGGATTAAGTTCAGGAAACGATGTTGATAAAGTCGTTGTTCTGTACAGGATCGTAACTTTACAGTGGAAGTGACGACCTCGTTCGACGCGTTTGCGGTTGTTGTGACTGGTGACAAGCGAGCGGCCACACTCGACGCAGGAAACATTAAACTAGCTTTCAACAGCGTGAGTCGATTATTTTTGTTTGATTTGTGAATGATCAATCTGCGTCAATTAGTCGGATAAAAAGCAGTTGACTTAAGGGAAGCTCATGAAACCCTGTGTCAACCAATAAGCACGATACATGCCATTGTCCATGATAACATATACTTTCGGCTTTGTATGCCTATTGTTCAACAAGACAAACCCTCTATCGAAGCTCTAACATATACTTTTTATCTGTATTTGTGATTTTTGTAGTAGTGGGAAATTGTAAAAAATATTGTAGTGATTATACTCGTCGGTGTTAAAATCGAACACGGCGTCCTTTTCCACCCCCCCCCCCCACCTTCGCAGAACTTTTGACTTAATTCCATGACATTTTACAAAATTACGGAAAATCTATGCTCCAAAATATTTTTAAATGCAGCAAAAGCTAAAAATGGCCCCTAGTCCCCAGCAGCCCTTAGATGGGCAAGGGGTGCGAAGAATCTCTGGGTTCCGAGAAAACAAAAAAACATTGAAAAAAGATTATGGTGTTAGAATCGGATGCTGGAATGTGGGAAGTTTGTGTGGTAAAGGAACTGAAATATGTGAAGAACTAAGAAAAAGAAGGGTGGATATATGTTGCCTAGAAGAAGTAAGATGGAGGGGACAGTCAGCGCGGTTTTTAGGTGCCAATGGGAGGAGATATAAGTTATGGTGGTCAGGAAATAATACAGGAATCGGTGGTGTTGGTTTCTTGGTAAAAGAGGAATTATGTGAGAAAGTAATAGAAGTTAGAAGAAGGAGTGACAGAGTGATGACAATGGTACTTGCTTTTGAAGAGGAGGTAGTGAGGCTAATCTGTGCATATGCACCTCAAAGTGGTAGGGATTACTTAGAAAAGGAAAGTTTTTATGATGTTTTGGCAGAGGAATGGGATTTACGGAGTTCAAAAGAGTTGGTGTTTGGTTAGGAGATTTTAATGGACATGTTGGAAAACAAGCAAATGGGTTCGAGGGCATTCATGGAGGGTATGGTTTTGAGGAGAGAAACATGGAAGGAAGAATGCTACTTGAATTTTGTGATGAAAGGAAACTCTGTATTGCCAACACATGGTTTAAAAAGAAAGAGAAAAGGAAGGTGACTTACAGCTCAGGAGGACATGTCGGAAATCGATTTTATTGTGGTTGGGCAGGAACAGAGAAAGTACTTGAAGAATATGAAAGTAATTCCGTGGGAGTTGCAGCATAGACTAGTAGTAGGAGACTTAAATATGAAAAAAGTGAAGAAAATTGTGAAGAAAGAACAAGTTTTTGTGAGAAATGTGTGGAAACTGGAGGAAAAAGAAACGAGAATTAAGTTTGTGAAAAGAGCAAAAGAGCTGGTAAACATGAGTGCGCAGGACTTGTGGGCTTCATTTCAGAAAGGTGTCCTAGCAGCATGTGATGAAGTATGTGGGAAAAAGAAAGTGAGGAGGGATCGTGGAGACACATGGTGGTGGGATGAAGAGGTGAAGCATGCGATTTCACAGAAAAGAGATGCATACAAGCAGTGGCGCAAGAATGGGTCAGAAGAGAATAAAAAGAAGTATAAGAGTATGAAAAAGAAGGCAAAGAGGGTTGTTGCAAGAGCTATGAAGAATGGTGCTAAGGAGGAACTTAATAAAATGGGAGAAAGCCAAAACAAAGTATTCAGACTCATAAAGCAAATGAAAAAGGATGGGAAAGATATTGTAGGGGGAAGATGTATAAGGAGTGGAGATGGGAAGTTGCATTTCAGCCCGGAAAGCAGAGGAGAAGTGTGGAAGGAACATATGGAAAATGTTATGAATAAGGAGAATGTATGGGATCATATGACAGAGGTTGATCTGGTGGAGGGTCCAGTGGGAAAGGTTACGCGTGATGAAGTGGTGGAGGCAATGGGGCAAATGAAACTGCATAAAGCAGCCGGTCCATCAGAAGTGAGCGTAGAGATGATAAAAGCAAGTGGAGAGTTGGGAATTGAAGTAATGCTACAACTTAGCCAAAGGGTATTAGATGGAGAGGGAATGCCGGAGGAGTGGAAGCATAGTACTGTTGTTCCACTGTTCAAGAGAAAAGGGGATGTGAGAAGTTGCAGTGCATATAGAGGTGTAAAACTACTAGAGCATGGAATGAAAATTGTGGAGCGAATACTAGAAAAGAGGTTGAGAACATTGGTGGAATTAAATGATATGCAGTTTGGATTTATGCCAGGAAAAGGTACAGTGGATGCTCTGTTTATATTGAGAAGAATGCAGGAGGAATACCGAGAAAAGCAGAGAAAACTATATATGTGTTTCGTCGACTTAGAAAAGGCATTTGACAGAGTACCAAGGAAAGTGATGGAGTGGGCAATGAGAAAAAGAGGTATACCGGAGGTATTAGTGAGAGCTGTGATGTCTATGTATGAGGATGCAAGAACAAAAGTGAGAGTTGGATCAAATTATTCAAACGAGTTTTCTGTGAAGGTTGGTGTACACCAAGGATCAGTTTTGTCACCTCTGATATTTGCTACTGTGGTTGACGTTGTAACTGAAGGAGTGAGGGAGGGCTTATTGAGTGAAATTTTGTATGCAGACGACCTGGTCTTGACAAGTAATGGTATGGAGGGACTGGAGAGAAAGTTTGAGAAATGGAAAGAAGCATTTGAAACCAAGGGTATGAAGGTGAATCTTGAAAAAACAAAAGTGATGGTGAGTGGAGCAGAAGGAACAGTTGTTGAGAACAAAGTAGATCCCTGTGGAATATGTGGCAAGAGAGTGATGAGAAATTCAATGCAATGCAAGGAATGTGGAAAGTGGGTACATGCAAGATGTGCTAATGTCAAGAGAGCCGCAACAAGATTGGCGAAGTGTTTTGTTTGTGGGAAATGCAGTAAAGGAAGGAATGAAGTGGAAGGCCATGATGATGAGTTCTGCCATGGCATCGAAACAGTGACAGACTTCTGTTATCTGGGTGATCGGATAAATGGAAGTGGTGGATGTGAAGCAGCGGTGACAACAAGGGCAAGATTGGGCTGGGCAAAGTTCAGGGAATGTGGGGAAATGTTGTATGGCAGAAAATTTTCACTAAGGATGAAAGGAAAAATATATCGGAGCTGTGTGCGGCCTGCAATGCTATATGGTAGCAAGACATGGGTATTGAGAGAGAGTGAACTGGCAATCCTGAGAAGAACGGAAAGGTCAATGGTGAGAGCAATGTGTGGGGTGAAAACGAGAAGGAAAAAAAGGACTGAAGAATTGTTGGATATGCTAGAGATGAGAGAGACCATAGACCAACTGGCAAGGGCAAATGGAGTAAGATGGTATGGACATGTGATAAGGAGGGAGGAAGGAAGTTTTCTTAGAAAGGCACTAGATCTAAAGGTGGATGGGAAGAGGAAACGCGGTCGTCCAAGAAGAGCGTGGAAACAACAAGTGAAGGATGAATTTAAAAAAGTCGGACTGAAGGAGGAAGATGCAAGGGACAGGGTGAAATGGAGAAAAGGGATTAAAACAATTGCTGCGCGGAAACAATCGGCCACCCCCACTAGTGGGGAACAAACCGACGATGGATTATGATGATGATGATGACGGTTTTTGTTAATTACAGACAATATGACAACATTGTTGTAATAACATACCTCTTTTGAACACTTTCGGGTTGCTGTTGATATGCTTCAGCTGTTAAAATTACGAATGATGGAGGTATTTTCACTTCCACAATCCACATGTGTATCTTGTTTCGTCAAATCGATATGTGTTTATAATTTTACAAAACAATGTAAATATTGGAGATTTTAAACGATAATTTGGAAAATGTGGTGCCAGTCTATAGTTTACGTTTCATTTTCAATTAAGAAAATGTTTACCATATTTGCTCACCTTATTTATTAGGTAGCATGTTCCATACTTTCACCATAGGAAACCGTCTCTTCTACGCATTTTGACATTAATTTTGTCACCATCATAAATAGTTTTCAAAGTGCGTGGAAATTGGGTATTTGGGAACCTGGAAACTTTGATATTTTTTCTTTAGTTTATCGAAAAGGCGGAATCTCGAGAGAAGGAGCGCATCAAAGAGGAAATCCGCAAACAAAAACGCACAGAGGCCACTTTCCGCAACATGCTGAAACAAGCAGCCCCTCCTATCGATCCTGACGCTGTCTGGGATCAGGTAATCAATATTGGTCCTATGGATGTGGACTGTTGTGTCGATTACATCTATATTCTATATGCCGAGTGTTACAACTCGCAGTGTAGCCTACTTTACTAGAGCATGTTGAAGCTCAGTGGTTCCCAAACTTTTTCGAAGCTCTTGTATGCCAGACCTGTTGTATATTTTTGATAAACTGTGGTCACTTTTACATAGATTCAACATCTGCAGACGTTAAATCGCTTTAAAAATGACGGATTTTGCTGTCTGAGTTGTGGCCTTGGCCGCCTTAACCTTTAACAGCTTGAAAATAGAACGTAAGTATTATTTGTTTACAAATGTATGTGTTGGAATGTCCTATTTTTGGGCGACTTTTCTGGAAAAATCAGCTGGTATTGAAAGCAGATGGGAAACCGACCTTTCCGGTCAGTTTGCAGAAGTTCCAGCTGTCTATTTCTTACCATTCTCGAGATACGGCCAAAATTTCAAAAATTCGCTAGGTGGCACCTCAAGATGACGTCAAAATGAAAAATAATGTCATTTTTAAATTCAGCGTTAAAAATCTATTCATAACATTACCCAAGCTTTTTTCCTGATAAGTTTCCCAAAAAGTGGACACTCTAATACACTAATACAGGGGTGTCCAAACTTTTTCCTAGGCGGGCAAGATTTAATAATACAGTAGTGCCCGCGGTCCAACAGTCTCTGACAATCTTGTTTTGCTTAAAGAACGATGCATTTATAGTGATATTGTATTATTTAATGTCATTTTCATACAACAAAACCACATGCAGATTTAAATATTTTGTTGTATACATTATCATGGGATGTGATAAGTTAGGCAATCTAAGTTATCTGCTTTTCCATCAGAAATTAATGCATCCGGAAGCTTTGTAAAACACAGCTCTGTTAATGTGAAGGATGAAATTGACCTCGACTTCAATGCCCAGGTCAAGTCTGGATAATAGTAGACAAGCGAAGTATTAAGTAGTTGACATGCTCAGTTTTGATTTGGTTTTTGTTTAAGTTCATAACCGAGAACCTCTGCTCACTCAAATATGTCCAATGAACAAGCTCAACATTTTCTTGCCAAACTTTCGCATTTATGTTTTTTTTTTCCGGCTGCTGGTAAAAGGCACAAGAGAAAGATGTCGCTGTCGGGTTTGCAAAGAAACTCAATTGGCTGCAGCCTAGCAGGTGATCTAGAGACTCTTCAGGGTTCAAGCAGAAAGAATTAAGTGGCGATAAATCTTTTACATTTGCAATAAAACTGCGAAAAGGGTCATTGAATTTGCTAGCACGGGAGTGAATGCTCGACTGCATCACTCTTTACTCTTCAGGCAATAATGATCGATAATAATATTTGATTTCGCTATTACGACGAAAGAATTATTCTAACTTCTCTCGCTTGTCTTTTGTCTGTGAGAAAATGCTATTTCACTAAATTTTAAAGATGCAAGTTGAATTTGCATGATTTCTGTGTATCTGCGGGCCACAAATAACATAATGTGCAACAACAGGCGCGGGCGTACAAAAACGTATTGCGGACCGGATTTTGGGCACCTCTGCCCTAACATGTATTGTATATAATGTATATCTTCTACCATCATACTTTAGGACAGTGGTTTTTAACCTTTTTCTTTGCTGGCACCACTTTGAAATCACCAACCAGTTCTCGCACTCCTTTCTAGAATGACTCAAAAGTAATGTTGTTTACATGTGTAAATGACAATATCGTTATGTTTTTTTAATCTTGATTCATATAACTGACAATTAAATAATACATTATGACATTTAGTATTTAGGATCAGAAAATGGCGTTTTTTCTTGATGCTTTCTATCTCTTTGATTTAACGTTTCCTGTTTCCCATGTTGCAAGGATGGGGGCCAACAAACGTCTATTCTGTTTGATGGCGTTTCTCCGTGCCACCGGTCCTGAGGGTTGACCAAAACGAAATCCGCCAACTGCAGATCATCCTGGACGACTGGACGTTGTCTAGCTAACCTGGACGTTGTCTAGCTAACCTGGACGTTGTCTAGGGCATCCTCGAGGGTTATTCCAATGGACGTTAAAGGATTGAATTTTCTTCGGTCACGCGACTTCTTCCATGCGTTGCACGTGTCCGTACCAACGCAGCCTTCATCTCATCACATCTTCAAGCTGGTAGATGCCAAGCCTGGATTTCAGCTCTTCCATTGTCACCCCGTCAAAAAGACACTTGGAACGATCCATCGTATCATGATATTATCATTCGAACATAGCCGACTTCACTATTTGACCAGGTGTCACCATTCAGTTGCATACCATTCAATTCCACCACCTTTCTCTAACACTCGTTCTACAATTTTCATGCCATGATCTTACAATTTCACTCTATAGATGCACTGCAACTTCTCACATTCCCCTTTTTTTGAACAGTGGTACAGCAATGCTTTGTTTTCACTCTTGTAGCATACCCTCACCCTCCAATATTTTTTGCGAAGTATTTTTGCGATTCAATACTGTATATATTAATTAAATACATTACCTATATATTGTATAGGTTAAGATCACACACAGCAGCTAGACCTAATGACAACACAACGCGAACTTTTACAAAAACCGTTGTCTCTACCAAGTGTAATGAAAACTTGTGAAGCAAATTTATTGGAACGTAATTACAGTATTATAACGTAGACTATGTCTTGGTTTTTGCAGTGTAGAGCGCGGTTTGAAAATGAAGAAGCTTTCAAAGCAGTCACAGTTGAAGCGGATCGAAAGAGATTATTTGCCGATCACATTGAAACATTGCAGGTCAGTGTTTGTATTTCAAATGTTTCAGTGTTACAACGGTTACAACCTAAACAACCTTTTTCACATAGAATGTGTTGTTGAAATTAGATGTTTTTGCAGCTTGCTCTTAAGGCCGTCAAGAGCAAATCAGAACGTGAAGCTAAAGAAAAAAAGAAGAAAAAAAAGAAGAAACATTTCAACAAGAAATATCTTTCAAATGTGAGTTAACAGTTTTGGTCACAACCATTTTTTATGTTTACCAATTTGGACTTGTGGTTATTGTGAATGTGATCAGTTTACTTAATGGGTTGTTGTACCCAGATTCGTACCCATGAAAATTTCAATTGTGACTTTGATTGAAAAGCTATTTATTTCAAATTACAACCACACATTATTCAGTTTATGGAAAACCATTGACCAGAGTTTTAGCTTTTTCTGTCAATTTTTAGTCAATTTATGGCTTTCCCAAGATGTGTTCCAAATGTGAAAAAATCGAATAAAACATGGGTACGAATCTTTTTGGGTCACCCTGTATTTAACGATACAGGAGAATGTCGATGGTCACCACATTCTGCGGACCCTTTTGAGTTATTTCATTGTATTTAATTCAGGATTCAGATTCGGAGGTCGAACAGAGTCGAAGTCACAAACAGAAGAAGCGGGCGCACAGTCCTTCATCGGATTCGTCACATTCCGACATTGGTATGACTCAGTACACAGCAGATAGGAGATGTTTGTAGCTTAGTTTTGCCCTTGCTAACACGTTTACGCAAGTTCAGGTTCGACCCATTCGCGTAATGCAAGATCGACCAGCAATCTCAAGTTTGAAGGGAACATTTTTGTTTGTTATATTATTGAATACGCTTATGAGCGTATTATGTTGTTGAAGTTTTCCGTGTAGTTGTTTTTATGTCTGACCATCATATGAAAACAATACATGTCAACATAGCAAAGGTCTAGAAAAGGTAAAAGCGACAAAACGCGAACCTTAAAACGTGCTTGAGTCCGAAATATGCTATTTAGTTAAAAGTTTGGGATGGTTGCAACCCTTTCAGAAAAAAATATGATGAAGTAGTAGTAGTACTAGTAGTCCAGTTTTAATCCGGTGATGTCCCCGTTACCGTGGTCGGATTCACCTCCGTGGGTGGTCGGATTCACCTCCGTGCGCAATCACCTTCACACCTTGCCTCTACATAACAGGGTGCCACACTAATAATTTGTGCCCATGAAACATTATACGGAATGACAAAAAATTGCCTTTAATGATGAAACAAAAACAATCGTGCATGTATATTGTATCAGCAACAATGATCCTAGCTAACCATTTGAAGACAGATAAAAATAAATGAAAAATTACTTGCGGTATCTCAGAATAATGTAAATGGTACCCCGGTTGAGAACCACTGAGCCATACAATATAATAAATACACCATACGCATATTAAGATGTTTTATATTTTCACGAATTCTGTCACACTTTATTTCCATCACATTTTTAAAAAGCCTGGAGTCTGATATGGTGGGGTTTTGCGTAAAAACTCGACACTCCAAAGTTGGGCCCAACAACTAATAACTGTATGCTAAAATCTGTGTTATCTAGAATGTTTGCTGAATCTTGGTTAGCCTAGACGTAAAATATTGCATGAGGCAATTGCCACGGTGGAAAATTAAATAAGAAAAACATATTGCTTAACTTGATCAACTGCAGATATAAGAAGTGCCATTGAAGGTGTTTAAACCAGTGACTTGTAACCGCCAGTTTGTGGCAACTTTTGTACCGGTCTGCCATACGTCCGTGGCAACTTTTGTACCGGTCTGCCACACGTCCGTTGCAACTTCTGCACCGGTCCGCCATACAGTTCATGGCAACTTTTGTATCGGTCCGCCATACGTCTGTGGCAGCTTTTGTACCGGTCCGCCATACAGTTCATGGCAACTTTTGCACCGGTCTGCCATACAGTCCGTGTCAACTACTGCACCGGTTCGCCATACAGTTTGTGGCAATTTTTGTACCGGTCCACCATACAGTTTGTGGCAACTTTTGTACTGGTGCGCCATACAGTTTATGGTAACTTTCTTACTGGTCCGCCATACAGTTTGTGGCAACTTTTGTACCGGTCCGCCATACAGTTCGTGGCAACTTTTGTACCGGTCCGCTATACAGTTGGCTTCATTGGTTCAGTTTGCTTTTTTTGTCACTTTTTACTTCGTTGTTTTGGCATTTTCCTCATGCAGGTATAATTTTATGCCATTTCTATTGAAGCTAGGCTTATTTCAATCTTATTTGTCTGTTGTTCAAACTGATCGTACAAGCAGTAGTAGTTTCAGAAGGGCACTTGATCACGTGCCCCGTCCAAAATCGAGAACAAACTTTTAATTGTTCTCCGTTTTACAAAATTCTTTCGCTCGCTTTGGTCGCTCAATCATATTTTACCAACCTAACCGTTGGCATAGGAATCGCGTTGTCAGCAGGAACCTAGATTCAAAAAGTGTGAATTTTCGTGCCATGCAAAAACTGAAAAAATAGTACAAATTTCCGAATTAAAACGCATTGCTCAACCAATTAGTCAACAATTTATTTAACCCCACTCAATGTTTATAGAAGTTTGAAGTAAAGTGTGCCATGTGTAGGGCGTACGCCCACCTACTATGTGGTAGTGTGGAGACACCGTGGACGGTTATTCGAACTTTCCCTGAAAGATTATATACAATACAAGATTAGGCAAAGCTTCGTAAAATATGAGCTATAAAAATTATATGGCTGTTGTGTTTTTACCT
The DNA here is from genome assembly GCF_918807975.1 of Aplidium turbinatum. Classification (NCBI taxonomy): domain Eukaryota; kingdom Metazoa; phylum Chordata; class Ascidiacea; order Aplousobranchia; family Polyclinidae; genus Aplidium; species Aplidium turbinatum. Next base: position 24,435,999 of record NC_137475.1, on the reverse strand, counting down.
CATTCAACCAGAGTCATATAAAAGTTTTCTACTTGTATTTTAATCCGCAAGAAAGAAACTAATAATAATAATGTTATGGTTTTATTTATTGTCGCTCTACTACAGTGCAACGAGGATAATAGCTAGGAATGCGGTTCATTTTTACGTTTACGAACAGAGATAATTCAGTGTACCGGCCGTGACTGTAATATTTTGCAGGATTTTTGATATAATCATAAGGTAGACTTTCCACAGCTTTACAAGAAGTGGATGTTAAAAGTATGTTACTTTAACGACATCTTCACCGCAGTGAACGATCTTAACACATCAATACAAGCCAGAAATCAAAGTATTATCACTCTCTCTGAGAAGCTGTCTGCCTTAAAAGAAAAGCTGCAACTCTGGAAGAAGAAACAGGAGCACGGACGAACAGCAACGTTTCCATCTATGAACGAGTATCTGGAGGAATGGAATCAACTTTCAATTAGCAGATTTGATGTCATGAAACCCATCTTATTAGAGCATTTAGAAAACCTTATCACGAAGTTCGATCGCTACATCCCGGATGTAAATATGGCATCTCAGGTGTGGGTCCAAAATCCGTTTATGGCAAAGGTTGACGACTTATCAGAGGATATTGCAAGACTACAGGAAGAGCTTATCGAACTGCATCACAATCAGTTCCATCGACAACTTTTTTCCAAAGGGTCTCTTGGAGAATTCTGGACTTCGGTTAAAAAGGAAAAGCCAATAAATGATGACGAAGCAATGACGTTTCTGCTCCCGTTTGCGACCACGTATCTGTGCGAGCAAGGATTTTCGGCACTGACGGTTACTAAAACCAAGGCTCGCAATATCCTCGATGCTGGTGACGATCTGCGTATTGCGCTCACTAAAAGAGAGCAGTGCATTGAAGATATTATGAAGGAAAAACTTGAGTTTCATCAATCACACTAAAATAAATCAATTAATGTTTGTGATAAACCATTGTTTCATAATACTGTGTAGGCCTACTACAACTGGTTGTCTGTGTCCTTTTTTTTATTTCATGCATGAGTTATTAAAAAAAGTACATTTTTTGATGTTTGAGGCTTGGGTCGCGAGGTGTTCATAAAACTCAGATTTGGGTCGCGCTCAAAAATGTTTGAGAACCACTGTACTAAAACAAGGTAAAGGTTTAAATCTCGAAAATTACATTGTTTATTCCGCGAAGACATTTTGGGTCGTTAACATTCTGATGACCTTCAAAGTCTTTTTTTTTTTTCTGGATCCGCTGGATCCTACAAACCAGCACTTAAATTCCAATCTCAAAAGTATTTTATTGAAGCAACTTTAAAATAAAATATAACTTCGTCCCAGCACACACTAAAATATTCGCATAGACTCACTGAATGTTTGAGCATAGTTTTACATCAGTTTTTTTAAATTTCTTACTCCTCCTCTCCTAAAATAATTTTGGTTTCGATATTCTGGTAACCGGTCTGCAAAAGGATTTTTATATTTTTGCTGGTCCGGCAGTGTTGAAAGGTTGAGAACCACTGGTTTAAACAACTTTCAATATGCCTAAATGCAAAAGCACAGTACGTATCAAAAATCGTTCGCTTACTTATTTGCAATATTATTACAAGCTACGGGATTTCTTGTAAAAAAGCATGACCAGAATGTTTGTGCCATTAAAACTTTTTTTAATCTGAATTTGCTTAAACACGTTTCTAGCAGTCTGATTTAGGTCTAATTTTTAGTTTCCTGTTAAACCTAAAATTTTTATTGTAAAAAAAATAGTGGTTGTAAAGCAACTTTAGTGGCTAGAAAATGAATTTACATGTGAATTCTAAGGGTGTGGGGTAAAATAGCTTTATGCTAAAATCAGTTTTAAGGCTGTCAGGTAAAATATACCATTTTTTAATTTCGAAAAACTTGAAAGGTGAACCTGAATGATTTTTGGCAGGAAGGAACCTTTATACGAAGTGATAAACAGACGTCTAAAAATCGTAAAGTTTGTATTACAAAATTTCCAGAAAATCGATTTTACTTTCTTTTGGACCGTTTTGCCCCTCTCTCCCTAAAACACACAGCAAAAACAGGTAAAAAATTTCAATAATAGCTTAAAACAAAATTTTATTATCAGTACTACATAAAAAAACACTCTAACGAATATCAGAGCAAATTAGCTCTGCAGTGTTTTCACTAATTTTGGTCTTTAATAATGCGTTTTAATTGTCCAATTCTTCTTTCAGTGGCCCGATTGTTGTTATCAATCGGATGCATGAAATTGCGATGCAAAGAGCCACTTTGCTTCTTTTAATAAAAAACTGCTTCAACTTTAAAGTTCGATCTCGCATAAAACTGCAAACGTCAACAGACTGAGGCAAGGAATCACCGTGCACGGACATTTTGCCGAAACCCATTTTGCCGAAAGACATTTTGCCGAAAGGACATTTTGCAGAATGGACAAATTGCCGAAAGGACTAATTGCCGAAAGGACTAATTGCCAAAAGGACTAATTGCCGAATGGACAAATTGCCGAAACAATTTGGAAAAAAATACTTTAAAGTGACACAAAATCTCGTTACCATGCAAGCAGTGCCTTTGAAATAGAATTACTTTGCTACTATTGTTTGCCTTCGTTCCATCGCTTTAGAATATGCACGATCGAGTTATTGATGGTCTTCCTCGTACCATGGCCACCTGGAGATGTGGCCTGATTTGTCACATTTTGCAAATTTTGATTACAGCTACTGCTAGTGCTTGACTGACATTTTTTGAGATGTTTTTACTTTTTGCGGTTTCCTAATGACATAAAACTTTTTTGTTGCCTTGGGGAAGCAGTAGCAAATGAGAAAAAGTAAGTTGAAAAACATAAAATCAGACTGTTATTGAAAATTAACAGTCTGACTAAAATCTTCGAAATCAAATTTTCTTTGTTTTTCAACATGTGAGGATGTTAAAACCTATTGTGTCATCTGGGGAAAAGAATAAAGAAAGCGTAAAAATCTAAATTTTAGAAAAATTTATTTAAACGTTCGCCCAAAGTTAGAAAAACCTGGAAATTTCTGCAAAATGTGACAAATCAAGCCGTATCTTTAGGTGGCCATGCTCGTACTAACAATTACATCGAAGGATGGCACCATGCTTTCGACCAACGAGTCTCCACACACACGATACGTCGACTGACAGTAAACTTGATAAAGGAACAATCGCACAACGACTAATCCTGGAACAGTTATCAGGCGGCGTTCAATTGGCGCCGGCAAATAAAAAATATAAGGTTGTGAACGATAGCCTAAAACACATTGTGGAGAACATCGATACATATAACACTTCTGTCGGATATTTACGGGCTGTCGCACATAATTTGTGAGTGAAATCTGTTTGTGAATGATATTTATGTGTTATTAGGTGATGATAATACAATAGCCTACATTTGTATAATTTCGTCAATTTGTCCAATCGGCATTAAGTACTTTCGGCAATTAGTCCTTTCGGCAAAATGAGTTTCGGCAAAATGTCCATTCTGCAAAATGTCTTTCGGAAAAATGGTTTTCGGCCATGGCGATCTATACTACTGGCCATCCCAACGTGGCAACAGCCAAATAATGTGGGGGCCTATACGAAAATTCAATTTACCAACTGAGATAAGTGTTACAACATATAATCAGCAGTTTTCATTGGTGAAGTACTGTTTTTTAGCCTAAAAATTGTAAATATATACAGTGCCAAAACGTAATTAAGATGAAATATTATTAAATAAGTTGCAAGAAAGCAGGACAATAGCTACATGTTAAGAATACCATGAGAATTAAGATATCAACAGAATCAAGATACACGAAATCAAGAGTGACCCAACTTTCAAAACATTCAGTATGTTAAAAAAATCGTTTTCTAATCCAGGAGTATTTGTTTGTTAGTAATAACTCATGCAAAACGCCTTTTCTACGCCTAATACCTGTTAGTTGCCAAAACCTAGTAGGCCCCCACATTATTTGGCTGTTGCCACGTTGGGAAGGCCAGTAGTATAGATCGCCATGGTTTCGGCAAAATGTCTTTCGGCAAAATTGGTTTCGGCAAAATGTCTTTCGGCAAAATGTTCGGGTACCAGGAATCACAACTTTTGACAGCTATGGCTTCAGCAGAACACGATGCTACTTCAGTTTAGACAGATCCAATTGGCTGTAGTTATTCACCGAGAATGACATATCCTAATCCATGTTTACCTAAAGCTACGGCCTGCTTTGTCACATTTTGCAGAAATTTCCAGATTTTGCTAACTTTTGGCGAATGTTGAAATAAATTTTTATAAAAATTAAAACAATGAAAACTATTAATACTACAAATCTACTACAAAGTAGCTTCAGATAGTAATAACTATATTTGATTTATAAAAATTATATTTTTATCCTTTCTTACTGTTTTCCCCAGATGACACAATAGGTTTTAAAGGCCTACTAAATAAAAATTTCAAACGGGAATTAAGCATTAAAATGCGTAAACTGAACACTCAAGAATACATTTCATAAAAAAATTAATGAAAAAAAATTGTTTTCAATGGCGCTGGCAAGGCGCAAAGTCCAGTGTTTCATTTATTTTTTATTTTTTGCAAAATGACCAAGAAGTGGAAAAACTGCTTGAGAATACGTCACCAGCGACTAGCAGTAGCTGTAGCGATATCAAAAGTCTTTTCGCGCGTTGGTTGGAAAGTTCAGAGGTGTTGCGTTGCAAGAATTTTCACATTGATTCAAGGCCTGGACACGTTGAATGCATGTAAAAATGCTGATTACTCCACGCCTTCTGAATTGCCTAGCTGAAATCGTTTCACATGCCTTTGTGGAATTTGCCTTCAAAAACTTGTTTTTTTACATTGATTGAAGGCCTGAATACGTTAAATCCATGAAAAAGAGGCTGATTTACTGTTTGAAGAACAAGATCTGCCATTTGAAACTCACGCAGTAAAAACTCTTGCCCGATCAGCTGATTGCTAGTCGCCGGTGATGTAGACTGTATAATCGCACGCTTCGCTGCTCAAGCCCATTCCCGTTTTGAAAGCTCAGACAAAAGCACGCGTGTAATGGTGATCAGACCGCAATGGGGCCAAATTTATTTCAAAATCGTTTTATGGTAGCATGTTAAACACAAAGAACGTGGAAAATTGCCAAGTCAGGTTTTTCCTTTAGTATGACTTTAACATCGTCAGATGTGGAAAAACAAAGAAAATTTGATTTCGAAGATTTTAGCCAGACTGTTAATTTTTCAAGAACAGTCTGATTCAGCGTTTTTCAGCTTACTTTTTCTCATTTGCTACTGCTTCCCCAAGGCAGTAAAAAGCTTTTATATCATTATGAGACAGCAAAAAGTAAAAAAATCTCAGAAAATGTCAGTCAAACACTAGCAGTAGCTGTAATCAAAATCTGCAAAATGTGACAAATCAGGCCGCATTTCCAGGTGGCCATGCCTAATCCTATCTTGCTTGTAGGCTAGGAGACTTTTTAAATTTTCAGGTACGTTTGTGATGGCATAACTTGATAAGACTAACATGCACAGCCGATCTGTTTAAAGACTGTGACCTTTTATTCCATGACGTTTTTGCCTCGAAAACCACTCAAGCTTCGCTTTTACGTGCTCAGCTGCAATGCTTTGGACTGGTACACCCAGTTGCTGAGCTGGGATTAGGTTTTCCATGATTGGTACCTCAATCACCGAAATGTTATTCAGCAAAGCTCCCCTTGCAATTGCACCAGGACTGTTCTTTTTAACCAACGAAATAACTTGAGTAAGATGTATTTCGTTTACATGAAACAGACGTTCAAACGGTATGAATGTTGTGGCCAATGTTTTTTGTTGAAATACTCCATTAACCGAGGATATTCGCTTATTTTTATCCCGGTATTGAGAGCTGTAGTATAACCATAACTGAGCACACATCTTTGAGGTATTTGTTGCTAATTTCCTCAGTGATGGTATTAAAAGTTACTTTTGCTGTAATCGGTACTGTTTCCAGAATGGATTTGACAAGCGTTATTATGTCAGACATTTTCGAATAAGACTTCGTAATAGAAAACTAGAAAAAAAAATTTTAATAACTTTTTTTCTACTTTCACTACGTTTTTCAACTCTTAAAAATGGTTATTGGCGCATTTTGACACCAGTTTGTCACTCTACGATGAGTAGTTTCAAAATACGTGTAATTTGTGGTATTCGGATTGCAAGAGCTATGCCCCACGTATTCATGACGTCATCACGAGCTAAAATTTTACGTGTCGACTGTCGAGTTTTTATCCAAAACCTCACTATATCAGGCCCCAGGGCTTTTTTTAAATCAAAGATGTTGAAAATATGAAACACCTTAACACAGGGGTCACCAACTGTTACGTGCGGCTGACGAAAGGCATCAACATACAATTAAAACCTAAAATACCAGATTGTAGTTTTTTAGTTCTTAGGTAGGGGTCGTTTAAAGTTTTTGAAATGCGAAACGTGTACAAAAGTGGAAGTTTGCTTCCGGGCAGTTGAAAAGCATGTACGAAAACTGCTTGTTGCGTCATTTGATTTTTTTATACTTTAGACACAAGGAACTGTGTAGCGGGTGTTGTTGAGTTTAATAGTTACTTTTTACTATTACTGAGATACAAGGAAAATGAATAAAAATTGTGTTATAAGGGCAACAGGAGTCGGGTGGACTTGATTCACTGAATGTTTCAATCATAGGTTATACAAATAAATCTTTATGCTTTGCAGTAATTTGTCTTAAAAGCTTTTTTGCTCCATTTTTCAATTTCTACGGCTATCGTGTGTTTTCGCTAGCTACAGAAATTTATCTAAAGTTACGCGGTAGAAAATACGCATTTGTGAAGCAGAGGCAACACTATTCTTGCTTGGCAATGAATATTCTGGTAAAATATATTCAAGATATGTATAAACGCCCACCTGCCATGAAGATTGAAAGTGTGTTAATGGTTGTGAGGGAGAACACATCTTGATGCATTTAGCTCATCGCAAAGCAGAGCTAAGCAGGCCAGGATTACCCCATAAGGAAATCCCACCACTGGCGAGGCCATTTCCAAACGCAACGCACAATTTTAAATAATGTCCAATCGAACAGAAGTGGTATTTTTGAGTGTCGAAATGGCTTTGGTTAGTCGTGTTCTGTGTTGTGCTCACTGCTCAATCACATTTTTGAAGCACTTTTTGCCAGTAGTTTTTTAACAGTAAATATAAAGGTGAATCCTATACTTGAATCCAAGCATCGGGGGATGAGAAGATCAGGTTCTTATTATACTAAGCCTTCGGCACTAACCAGAGCAGGGTGGCAAGTTCCTTTCTCTCGGCCGCCTTTACTTCAGCAACTACACCCACCCACTTTATTACGCCCTGGGTAGAGGAGAGCGGTGCTTGTCAACAACCAGCATAAGCCGGGAGTCGAACCAGGATTGCATATTTGGAAAGTGAACGCCTCACCCGCTGCGCTATCCCACCTTGCTTTTCAACAGTAGTGGTGCAAATTACCGCGCGGTAGCTAGAAGTGACTTTAGTAACCGTAATACGCAGAAAGTTCATGAAAAATTGCATGTTTATGGAAAATTACTCGTCCCTCCAAAGGTGGACACGAATATTGTCTTGCTTGCCTCCCATCCACTTAATCTAAATCTTAACCATCGGACATAAGCATGGACACGATAAAAACAATAAACGTGGTCAAATATTGTTATTTTTGTAAGCTGCATACAGCAAGTACAAACATCCTTAGTTGTATCAGTACATCTAATTTTTGTGGCTTATTGTTCGCCTAATTGCAGAAAGAAAAGTAAAGAAACGGAAAAAGAAATCAAAGAAACGACACATCAAAGCGGTACGTACCCGGTCAATACTGTGTGTACACATATTGCTGCCTTCTTCAATTTGATGAATTGAAGCAGTTTTATGATTTTATGAAGGGACTTGGCAACCTTGGTACTTGTACCAGAAGTTTTACGCTGGGTGATGTTTTTATCCTATGAAGTGATTTCGCGTTCACACGAAATTGTTTCTAAAACGGGAAACACAACTCTTAATGCCCCTCACAGGTATATCGACACCCGCCTTCGGATATCCATACATGGTATGATTGGAAGCTTCACAGCATCGACATACTATAGCTCAGATCACTGCATCGAAGTTATTGACTCGAACTGGTAAAAACACAACATTGTGGATACGTTTAATTGTTGTGTTTATTTTTGACTTGCAGGGAGCTTCGTCAAGTGAGGATGATTCCAAGAGAAAAGAATCAACAAAAAAGTCAAAGAGTTCGAACTAGACACTGCCTGTGTGTACTTTTCATGAACTTGATTGTATTTGAAAAACTAAATTTTCAACATTGTGAATGTTGCTGCTGATTAGTTTTTGACGTGACAATGGGGTATCGTTGTAGCACAACGTTCATTATCAACTGATAAGAATAACTTGATCAAACAGATCACATTGTAGTGACGTCATAGTGTTGTTTAGTTCAGTGCTTCGCAACCACTGTGCGGCAAAATCATACTAGGTGTACCGCGGATAACTATAATCTAAACCAGGGCTACTCAACTGGCGGACCGCGGTCCGAATCCGGACCTTCTGGGTATTGATAGTGGACCTCGGGCTTCTGGAAGAATAACCTCATTGCAACGTTTCATGGCATTTTCAAATAAATTTTTACTAGGAGGAAGCAATTTTTTTGCGATTATCCTAGACCTAGTAGCTGATCCAAGTCGAGTTACGTTTTAAGTGGTTTGGTACAGATAGTTTAATTTTCTTGGTTGCGTGTGAAATAACTTATTCACCGGACCGCTAAAATTATTCAACTTGTCAAACTAGATCTTTGTTAACATTAGTTGAGTAACCCTGATCTAAACCAATGATTCTCAACGTGGTCCACCTGGAATGTTTAGTGGTCCAAAAAGATGTTGAGTGTTTACATAATGGACATCAATAGCAGAAATTATCACATTGACAGAACTAGTTTGTCAAAAATTGGCTTTGAATTTTTGTGTCAGAAACATCAAACTAAGGCATCACTAGATTTTGCAAGTTGCTGCATTGATTCAGATTCTACAAAGCATGGGCATGATGTTTTGTTACAAAATATGTAAACTATATGTCCCACCTATAGCGGCAGAGAGGCACGTGCCTCTCCTCCCAAAATCTGCCGTGGCCGAGTGGTTAGCGCGTTGGGCTCGCAGTCGAGAGCCTGCATGTTCGACTCCAGCCACTCGCACTTGCTGTTGTTTCTCTGGGCAAGAAACTTTACGATAATTGCCTCTACCTAGTGATCGATTTCGAGTAATGGGTAGTACCAAATTTAAGTCATAAGTAAAGTAGACAACCGGAAACAGACATTGCCGTCGGCTGCAGCGTGGGTCAGGTGTATGTCGGAAGGCGTACACCGATGCATAGCGCTCAAGTCCGCTTTCCCGCAATGCAGGATAAAGATAAACAAACAAATTTGTACAAGACATGTAGCCTAAATTTTGTGGCCGTAAAAGAAAAAAACATTCAAAACGTAAATTCAATTTCAAACTAAAATTTTTCACTCAGCCTCTAGAGAAATCCAATATTCATTTGATGAATTTGGTCAACTACAAGGTGTAAGTCTTGACAAAAAGCACAATATTATTGGGCTTAAAAATACACAAAAAGCGAACAAAGCAAAGTTCAATTTGTCAAAATAATGTTGGGTTAAAACCTCCGACCTCTTGCTACAATTGTTTCTTTTCCACACCTAAACTTTTCATTGCTTATTTAATCTTGCGAGTTTCGATTCTTTCAAATATCTGTTGCCTTTCCCCAATTTTTTTCAAAATCCGCCACTGGCCCCCACTCAGCTTGTAGTTGTTTAAATTGGGCAAGTGGTTTGATTGAGTGTAGTCTACAAGTTAGAACATATTGCTTAACTGGCAAAGAACTCACGCTAGAGTTCACTGACCTATGCGCAATACAGTTTCCACAAATGGCCTTCTTGGGGTGTCAGCAAAACGAAGTGGTCCATGGAATTTTATTCTTAAAAAAGTGGTCCTTGGGACGAAAATGCTTGAGAACCACTGATCTAAACATAGTCTACTTGTTAAGAAAAAAATATTTTTTATGTTTTGCAAAATTACGCTTTGCCACTGCCAGATAATTCATTAACTCAAATTCTAGGTAGACTTTCCATTCTTCTTCGTATGAGTTTTATTCGTATTCCATTTTTAAGGTGCCATAACGTGCTTAGTTTACCACTTCGGGTGTTGATTGTAAAACTTCTGTTGTACATGAGCGTCATGATCTTGCGGACCACGTGCCCATCCGGGAGCAGTCGACCTTCTTTGCTCTAAAGTAGTCTTCGATGTCTTAAGTCATAGGAGTGACGTGGTCTACATAGATCTTTACGTATGGAATCAACTTGCTCCCCGGGTGGATCTATAATTGGTTTGACCCGAGTGTGGATGAAGCGTTCGAAAAGTTTGAAAGGAATGCAGAGAGAAGATGTAGGTCGGTAGCTCTTCAGATCCCCTTGTGGTTTATGAGGCTTAAGGGTCGCGACTACTTTGTCTCGTCCTCCAGATTTTTGGGATTTTGAGTTGGCATAAGCAGGAAGACTGGAGTTTACACAAGCCAAGACTTCGTAGCGGTGCCAGCATGGAGTACAGGTTCGGGGCAAATGTCAGGGCCAGGTGTTTTACCGGTCTTTGTTGAGTGGAGGACAGCCGTGAACTCTCCCGGTGTGAATTCACCGGAGATGCTTCCTTGTGTGGTGTTGGAATTACTAGTTTGGAGACCTTGCGGTCACTTGTTTCATAGATTTCGTTTTCCACTAGTTGTGATGCAATGTTATTGGTACGGTACTAACAGAACGCGTATTTGTAATCTGTATGTCGCTGCAGCAGATGGGGTTTTGATCGGTAGACACTTTAACATTTTTGCCTATTAATAAGCTGACTGCAGTCATGGTGACTCTTCTAGCTCTTAGCCCGAGACTTCATTCTTGTTTTGAACTTTGTTTGGTAATTAGGCTGAGTGATGTAGTGTCTCGAGACACTGGTTTTAGCGTCTTGGCCTCGGCCATCTGATGTCTCAATTTTTACGTCGAGAGATTTTGGAATTTATAGACCTTTCCCGCAGCCAACCAATGAAGCGTGACGTTGAAAACAAACCACTTTAAGAACTGGAATCGCAGTAGTAAAGCACAGTTTTTGAATGTTTTGATCGAACAATGGCGCATTTTAGTCGTACATTTTGTACTAAAATTACTTTTTTGACTGAGTAGGCTATTACAATTAAGTTATTTAATTTTAGAAAAAATTTGAATTTACTACAGGGCCTTAGCCCATGGGCCTAACTACAGCCAGCACAGTGCTATAGCCTACTGCACGGGACCACTGAACGAAAGGACCTCGCATTGATAAATTTTATTCCAAAAATATTTGAGTTAACAACTAGAGTAGGTAGCTTAAACGTGTTATCATTTCATTTAGAATCTACACTTATATTTTTTTCGTGCAGCTTTTCCGTTTATTACTTGATATTTTTGTCCTAGCTTACCCTATGCTTTTGGTCACTCCAGGTTTCTAGCCACTTAATGTTTGTGTTTGGTTCGGCTTTTTTTATTCTTATGGAATTAATATATTGACACAGAATGAGACAGCATAGGCCTATGTATTTTTGGCAATTATTACTTTCTGTTGAAATAGGAATAATCACATCACAAGTTTGCAACACACACGCATTCATTTTAAATTGGTTTACAGCGCAAGTGGAATCTTCAATAACTTACCATACTTTTTGATTAGGCTAATATAATTTTATTAAATTATTAGCCTACTAACTGTTGTCTAAAATTTGAGTAAACTTTTTAGCATTATAAAACTCTAATTAAGTACAAACAATTTATAGCAATGTAGCAACTGCATGGTCGAGTGGTGAAAACGTTTGCAAAGGACGTCGGTTCGACACCGCTCCAGAGTTTGCGGATCCCTGTTGCGACTGTGTCTCGGCAAAGAGTAAAGGCACTTAATGTCATGCTAAAATAAGGATAGCAGCTGACTCGACAACTAGGCTATATATCTCTTCGTTGCTTCTTATTGTGTTGCATTTGTGATCGCAGTGAAGGCTACGTAGGCTACTCTACATGTTGTTGCAATGGGAGCAAAAACACGTGATTAGCCTATTACTGGACTTCATGTCAACTTTACTGGGTGGCTTATACGAAACTGGGTAGGCTAAACAAACAAATAATTGAAATCCTTCTGTGGTCGGAAAAAAAGATTAAAACGTAGCTTCGATTTCATATCTAAAGTAATCACCAAACTTCTGCGGAAATCCAGTTTTTATTGGATGAGTTTGGGCAAATGCAAAGTGTGTTCTCATACATCTTCATTAATAGGTTGACCCGTTGGGCAATTGAGCGAAAAGCGGCCAAAACAAGGTATAAGCTTATAGTAACAATAAATGTTTGTCAGCAGCACCTGGTTGTAGCAAGAATTGACAGCAATAGACACCGGTGTTTCATGGTCTGTAGCTCTTGCAAGCATTAGGCCTAGCCTACATACCGTACCGGGTATGTCATTTCTATGTTCTATAATAAGCACAGAAACAAATGGAGGCCTCATAATAGTATCGAAGCCCCAACTGACGAAGTTAGGCTACGGCCCTGATTGAATGGCAGTCCAGCTTTTTAGCCTACTTCAGTTGGTTCATATTTAGTACAAGTAGCCTACTTGCCAGATTGGCCCTTTTGGGGCCAAATTTGTGAAATTTGGCCCTTTTTAGAGATAGTTGGCCCCAAAAAAAATTGTTTGGCCCCTTGGCCCTTTGTTTTCAATATTTGGCTCTTTTTGGAAACAGTTGGCACATACTATCAAACTAGCTATTCAAACAAATGTATTTCGGAAATTGAGACTGAAATGTGTTATTACGATTTTTTAGACAGTGTTTAGCTGACAATGTTTATGCCAATGCCAAAGATTCGAGTGGAAACACTGTAGAAGATGAAGATTTGGAATTGTTCTTGTGGAATGTAGACTGTGTTGTTGTAATATTTGTCTTTGTTTGTCATATTTTTATCCTGCATTGCGAGAAAGCGGACTTGAGCGCTATGCATCGGTGTACACCTGACCCACGCTGCAGCCGACGGCAATGTCTGTTTCCGGTTGTCTACTCTATGACTTAAATTTAGTACTTCTACCCATTACTCAAAACCGATCACTGGGTAGAGGCAATTATCGTAAAGTTTCTTGCCCAGAGAAACAACAGCAAGTGTGGGTGGCTGGAGTCGAACATGCAGGGTTTCGACTGCGAGCCCAACGCTCTAACCACTCGACCACTGCTGTCATCAAAAATATTGTTTTTCTATTTGCATTGTAACCGTTATTGACGTTGTTAACGTTATTATGTTTTATTAGCAACGTTGTTAACATTATTGAACAATTTGGCTCTTTTTTACCCAGTTTGGCCCTTTTTTCGACATTGTTTGGCTCTTTTTCTCAAAAGCTGTCTGACAACCCTGAAGTAGGCCATAAGTGATAGGCTGCATTGCTTTCACAAGTAAAGAAGCAAAAAAAAGGCTATAAACTGAAACGCACTTAGCCTACTTATTGTAGCAAATGAGACAGTAATTCTCACTTATTATTATAAGACATAGTAGCTAAAGCAGAAAGAAATTTCAAGTCTATCAGAATTGCAGACCAATAGCGTTTTGTTTAACACACTACCAGCAGTTCCTTCAAGCGCCATAGCTTATGCGCAGTTACAAGAGCCCAGTAAATAAGTGGCTTATCATTGTATCACTTGGCTTGTTTTTCATATAAAAGTAACTTGAATAAAATTTAACAGTCAAATCCTTGTTTTTTAACGTTGATTCCATGTTTTTAAGAAGATTCTCCTAACTACTTAACAAGTTATCAAGTATTTACAAGCAATTTGGTGCTTGCCAATGGAGCAGCCAGAGTGATTGTTTTCAACGTCACGCTTCATTGCACAGAGCTGCGAGAAAGGTCTATTGGCCACTGAATACAAAGGCTTTGTGGCTACAATTTTATTAAAATACGACATTCTTCTGTTCGCTACATATTAAATTTAAACTGACCGAAATGAATGCTTTGTTGCGTATTTAGGTTATATTCCGAGTTCTGACTGCACAAGTGCACAATCACAGCACAACTGCATCTGTCTTGAGAAAGAACTTGAGATTTAGATAAAGCTTGAGTTCAGAAATAGTTAGCCTACTGATGAAGTTTGTCCAGATGGCCGTTACACTGGATTTCAATAGCCAACTGAAGGCACATTATGAGAGAGAGCGAGAAAACTTTTATTTATTTATGAATAGTGAATATGAATGATGATTCGTACAATTTCTTCATTTTTCACTTCAAGTATATTTTAGGTTTTGTAGGAACGTATCCAGCACAGTTTTATTAAACTGCAAAAACAATAAATCTTTGAAAAAAGCAACCGCTTGTACCAGTTCCGACCAAACTGTGATCCACCAATTACATCTAGAAAATGTTTGTTTCTTCTGTCGCTAACGACGCCCACTTAGGATGACGTCACACCACCAAAGTCGTCCCAGAGCAGTGAAATATGGAGTTTCGCCTGTGGTGGCGCTGCGGAGTAGTCGTTTGATATAAATTACGCCCTAACCTGTCGAGCTACGAGGTTAAGATTAAAAAGTTCGCTAAGCATAATTCTGCGCTAGGAAATGCTTAAAAAGTTATTATACTTGGATTGGATCCAACCCGTCAGGGGCAATTTAACTTATTTTTAAATTCAACCAAGTACGACAGGGCGTTGTTGAGGGGTGTTTATTTCTGTTTTCGGGGCTGTCAACCGTTCTGGTGTTTTTCATTCTGGATTCTGTTGCTCAACATCATGCTTGCTGTGTTGGAATAAATCAATATAGGCCTACCAGTATGTAACATCGAAGACTATCGTGTCCTGATGACCTCTCGCCACCATCATGCCCAGCGGTGTTGTCGTCCTGTCCACGATTGCAGGCTATATGAGCGGGTATGTCAATAAGCAACGCGCCGCTACACTTACGGAGACCATCGGGAATATGTAGATCCGAAAACGCAAGAAGGAATAGGCTACATAGCTAAGTAAAAATTTTGTGGCAAAGCAACAAGAATTCGTGACAAAGAAGGGACAACCTCCGGCTTCACAAGGCAATCGAAAAATTACCAAAAAGAAAAGTAGGTATATTTAATAGTTTATGATTGTGAGAAAAACTGTGTAGGCTTGCAAAAAAATTCCATAAAGATTTGTATGTAGCCTATTAACCAATCTAAATTTTTAT
This sequence comes from Aplidium turbinatum, assembly GCF_918807975.1. Taxonomy (NCBI): domain Eukaryota; kingdom Metazoa; phylum Chordata; class Ascidiacea; order Aplousobranchia; family Polyclinidae; genus Aplidium; species Aplidium turbinatum. The sequence continues at coordinate 24,420,734 of NC_137475.1, read as the reverse complement.
CTCTTTCAAATCAAAGTTATTTATGATCATAGTTTTTGATACCGAGAAAATGCTGTTTAAACTACCTTATCACCACCTCACCAGGTTGGGAGGCTCTAGCAAGCAGTACGAACTTGTGAGCTCGATTTTTGTATGAAAAATTGTGATTTTAAAATTTTTTTAGAATTTTTTACATGTTGTGTGAGTTTTTTCTTACTATATAAGAAAGGTTATTATTTAGTGAGTGCAACGCTAGGGTAGTTATTAGAGCTCACTTTGACGGTGAAGCCGTTGTTAGAAGCTTGATAGTTTGACATAAATTTTAGTTTTTACAATATGGCTGCCATGCAGGGAAGTTGGTCCATTTCGTAGGTGGGTAGGTTGGCCACTAGGGTGGCTCGTTTTTGAATTTTTTTTTTAATTCTCTCGGGGTAGTGGGGAAATGGTGCCAATGAGTGAGAAAACGCTCATGACAAAATTTGAGATTCGTAAAAAATTGTCTTCAGCCTCCTCATGGGGCTCAAAAATCGAAAAATGGGGTCAAAAACGCAATTTTTTTCAAAAATATTTTTAGTTTGGGTAGATACAATATTGTTTAGATACATCTAATTAACCTAAGAAAAAAAATTGGAGTCATTTGAACTATTCCTTCAGCTTCCTCACAGCTTCTGAAAATTTCCATTTTGCTGAAAATTTCGCATTTTTGTGGGTGGTTACATGATACATAATTGCGTTAGACATTTTGCCAGCTATAAAACGTCATTATATTTCTCTTTATAGACCTGCCCTGAGCTGTTGTGTCATTTTTTAATGAAGTTGGGTTAATTTGGTAGGAAAAGTGACGTCTTTTATTTGAATTTACGTCACTGACGAAGTTTGTAGTTATTATGTAACCACAAACAAAAATGCGAAATTTTCAGCAAAATGAAAATTTTCAGAAGCTGTGAGGAAGATGAAGGAATAGTTCAAATTACTTCAATTATTTTTTTAGGTTATTTAGATATATCTAAACAATATTGTATCTACCCAAACTAAAAATATTTTTGAAAAAAAATGTGTTTTTGACCCCATTTTTCGATTTTTGGGCCCCATGAGGCGGCTGAAGACAATTTTTTACGAATCTCAAATTTTGTCATGATTGTTTTCTCACTCATTGGCACCATTTCCCCACTATCCCGAGAGAATTTAAAAAAAAAGTTTAAAAACGAGCCACCCTATTGGCCACCATGGCCAACTTGCCTTCATGAGGTATTAGGCTATATAGAATGATAATAGCCTAATTAATACGATGACTTATTTTTTCAAGATTGAAGCATCAAGTATCCAAAGTAAGCAAATCGCGGCTTTACATCAGCAATCAATAACAATAGGCTAATTCACTTCCTAACATCGTTTTTATGATACAGATTGCGACAACTTATTCCTAACCCATATTGTAATAGTAGAATAATGGTACGTAATTGGATCAAGAAAACCAATCGCGAAAATGTGTCTCAGCAGGTGTATGAAGAGGGCTAAAGATGTTGAGGAATGGTGTGAGTCAAAAAAAATTATGTAACCACTTCTCAAGCGACGGTCTAAAACGTACCCCGCTTCGGAGGTACATTAAAAAATGTTCCGATATTGGTATCCATGCAAAATGGGGTTTGTACTGCAAACAAGGTCCTACCTATCAGCATCATTAGGAATATAAAGGCATGTCGTTTCAATTACATGATATTTGATACAGCCTTCATTATTTTCGAAAGTTTATTTGGTGTACCCAAGTACGAAAAGTTTACTGAGGTAAAATACTGCATTATAATAGTAGATTATATTATAAACCAAACCGTTTTTGTTAATGGGCGAAAATAACCAAAACAACCTCCAACAGTTTTTCATTGTGTTCCTCAAAGCCAAGTTCCGACACCCCCAAGCAAACCTCGAACAACGACAAAGTCAATGTCAAGCAGCAGAAATACTATTGGTGATGAAATGGAGACGCTTTTGCAAAAATACCGTATTTTATCATTTAAAGATCTTGTCAACAAACTTGGAAAAAATCAGGTTGATTTTGGTTTGAGTTCATCCATTGTAAATTATAGAATCCCTGACCAGTTATGCGTGCAAGGTTCAGAGTTTAGATGAGGTGTTTTACGTTTTCTACTAGAAAGCTCAAAAGATTTGTCCTTTGAAGGGTACCATCGTGGTATCAGGCACACCATAAAAAGTTTGTCTGTCAATTGTGTTTGTGTCCTGGATAAAGTGTCAAATCTTATTGACGCAATAAATTTTTTAAACAACGTCACCACGAGCAACAAGCAAGAAATTTGACTGCAGCAAATGTCCAGCATGTTTTGGCTTCTGTTGTGGAAAAAAAATATACACCTGAAATGATGGCAAGAATTTGAATATTTCTCAATGTCTCGTTCACTCTATTTCAGGGACGGCCAAATAATATTTGATGGCCAAATGATGGCCAAATAATTTTGGCCATGATCCACTACCGCCAAATCTAACAACTTAGAGATCCACAATGAGCTGAAGTTGTGCATTTTTCTAAAAATTTAAAAAATATCTGGCAACACTTTTACACTCCGCTTGTCAGATATCTAGCCGAGTTGGAGATCCCTATACTATGCATCCCTGATAAAAGCCTTAAAAATATATATAGGCCTAGGCCTTATAGACTAAAAAAAGAAATTAAGCAGATTTTAAAATAAATACTTTGAAATTTTTTTCAGAGCCAACTTGAAAGATCCACAAAAAAGTTGAAAAGATCCGGAATCGGATCGCGATCCGCCATTTGGCCATGCCTGCTCTATTTGATAGTTGTCAGATTTGAGCTCAGCGCACCAGAGTTACTTGGAAATGATTGTTAGTTGGTCTTAAAAAAAGTTCTTGTTGACAAGTCATCTGCGTAGTAGTTCGATGCAATACCACGCTTAGCAATCATATTATTTCTTTTAATTTAAAAACAAATGAAACAGCTAAGAAGTAGCAAGCTAAAATATCCGAGTTACAAATATGTCATATCTCCAAAACTATATAGGCTATATACGTCATTTAAAGTGGAATAAACATTTGGATAATTTTTAAGAAAAGTCATAAAATTTCAAAAGTTTTGAATACGTAGTTCTTTAGCACTGAAAAGTAGCCTGCACGAACCGAACCCCTGCATAGGATAAAGGTGTTCGAATTCGAAAATTAAATATGTGAGAACGTTCTCAGTCTTGAAACGCACAAGCCCTGCAGCCTCATAGCTTTTCATTTGGTTTTCATTCACTCTTTTTTTTCTTGTAAAATAACAACTTTGAGTCCTTCTTGCGAATATAATGATGTCAGTATGATGCGAACTATCTCATCTTATAATCCTTTGCGAAAGAGCAACCTGAAAAAAAGCAAACCTTTGTTGATAAAATAAACATACATTATTACACCTACATATAGAAATCCCATCAACAACCCAACGTTACAGTATAATTTAGATTGCTTTTTGTTCCATCAGTGGTATACTTACAAGGTGTAGTATATCACTATTGTTTACCAATCTGTTTGCAGATAGTTTGACTGTATATTTTTCCAACACAAAACCACAAAGCATTGCATTTTATGTTTTTGATATTCATGGAGATCACACTAACAGTGATATACCTTGCAAACAAATCCATGGATTAACAATGCAATTGAAACAAAAAACGAAGTAAAATTACAAAACCTTTTTAATTGATGCTTAATTAGTTTTACAAGACTTTTTGTTTTTATTAATAAAAAATCAACCAGGTTTGGTAACTACAAAAATTTATTGGTAGAGCTTTCGCCGCCGTAAAGGCGGCTTCATCAGTACTCTTATTCAAATAGAAAAAGATTCTATTTGAATAAGAGTACTGTGAAGCCGCCTTTACGGCGGCGAAAGCTCTACCAAAACCTGGTTGATTTTTTATTGATTATTATACGTTTGGTTGAATCCTCTCACATGGATCCTACAATTATTGATGATTAGCAATTCCCATAACACCGAGAAGCCAGAACTGAGGTTAAGAGTCTGCAGAAATCTTTTATTACTATTACTTTTTATTTTTTATTGGCAACTTTCCTATTCTGTTAACGACCCGATTAAGTGTGAAGCGACAAAAGTCAAGCTGTTATAGCAATTTTAGTGAAAGTCTACCGAGCATTTGGTGAGGAATTCTATTTCCAATTTGAGAAAAGTTTAAGGCCATTGCGGAGAAGAAAGTGTAATTGGAAATAAATTGAAGTTCTGGTCAAGGAAAAGGCGAAGAGCAAACTTGGACTGGAAGCACAGCAAAACCGACATAGATTTTTGTGTTGACTTTGTTTATAGAGACGTAGTGAGATGTGAAAGGCACAGGTGAAAGGCCTGGTGAAATGCACTTGCAATTGGAAACTATTTTATAGCGATGGGGAGAAATTCATTTAACGGTGTCTGCGAACGCTGTATAAGCTATTCGTACTAAATGTTGTGTAAATAACTTTTAGATTTCTTGACAGAAGCATAAACGAAGTATGGGCATGGATGAGGTTGCGTGCTACCGTGCAAGACAGAGAAACATTATTTTTAGTATTAGTGTGAAGACTCATAGTTAGCTTAGAAGTGCAATGCATACAAAATGATGTTGGAGGATCAGAGATCAAAACCAGGGAAATTAAGAAAGTACCAAAAAGTACAAATTACGCCATCTTGGTTCTGAGAGTAGGGTATGCTATGCAAAAGTGTTGCTAGATCTTTTTTTATTTCCTGACAAAATGGTATTTTTAATTACGTTGCTCAAATGTAAACCAATGCTTTCCAGTTAAACCTATCCCAAAATTTGTAATCTTCAAAAAGATAATGTTAAGAAATTTCTTAAAACATCATCAAACTAAGCCTAAGCCTGGATACGACAAAATACATTATCAATGTGATGGGTTTTGTAAACTTAGGTTATTTAACAATGTCATGCTACACTACACATTGTCTCTTACAGGTACAAAAACTTAGGCATGCAACCCCAATTTTGCACTTTGACAGGTGTCACATTTAGCCATCATCTTACACTTGCAAGTCTTCGTCAGTCTTTTCAAATGTTGTGCTCTTGCATCTGTTGTCCACCGAATGCTCAGCTCATTCTGCAATTTAACCCAACCCCAACGTTCAACAGATAGACAAACGGACTGATTTATAGTGTTTTTCCATATCCATCCTGCCTGATAAGCGCTGCGATGAACATTGTAGAGTCAGGCATCAAGTGTAGGTGGAAGGTCCCTTAATTCATTCGATGATGATGAGACGAACAGCTCATACCCAAGTCGATTCAAGTTGGCCTCTTTTTTTTTCTAATGCAAATGAAACAAAATCTGTAATAGCTGATATGTTCTCAGTCAGACATGCTTCTGATGGTAGCCAGCTAAACCTTTGAAAAAGTCTTGTGAGTTGTTCCACTTTAGGATATTGCTTCCACATATGGAACCAGCTGCGTTTAGAAATCTTGTAAAAGGAGCTTGTTGCATCTCCTTCAGTAAATGCATGAAAAAACATTATACCCAAGCAGACAACCTCTCCTAAATGATTGCACGCAGCATTGGTGGACATGGGGATGGTCTGCCTGTGTTTTCCAGAGCCAATATCGACAGTTAGTTGGGTGTTGGCAATCCAATCAATAAACTGCTTCATGAAAGCAAGGAGGATGATAATTACATCTGCATCCACAGTCCGTACACATAGTGTTGACAAACCACTTCGCAACATATCCTTAATGTGGCAAACAATCCTGTTATCAGCCTCTTCTAAGGCAAGACGATCACCATAGCTTGTATCATAATTGCCAAAATTGGCCCAAATACTACTACCGCTAGTGATGCAAAAGTATTTTTGCCATGACCAATGATGCTCTTTGCTGATGTCAGCAATAAGTTGGTTCAATCTCGTTTTGTTTGCTGAGTTTGTGAGATATGAGCCAGAAAAGTTTGGCGGTAAAAGATCCTTTTTTTCAAACTTAAGTTCTGGGCTAGTGTCCGACCCACGTTGTTTCCTTGTAATGCTCTTCATGCTTAAGGCGTGGTATTGATCTGCAACCAAGCCAACTCTGTTTGCCACAAGCTTTTCTCCCATGCTGGCTGTCTCATTTAAGACCATTAATGCAAATTCCTCAAATGTAGAATTCTTTTCCACGGTAGCAGCTTTGGCTGGAATGATGACAGAAAGATCAACCACAAGCCCATCTGCCTTTTCTGGATAAGTGACTGACTTACTTGTCAAGCAATCAACGATCCTTGATTTTGGGTTGTGATATAGTAAGCCATCTGTAAGCTTTCTGTATAGCTTTTTACAATCCTGCACAAACTGCTCGATAAATGCCACTGAACTTTCTTGGTATTGTTTGGCCATATTCTTACCATCGACTTTCTCCAGGTAGTGAATCAGCTCTGGAAGAGATATCTCGATCTTGCGTAGAAAGTCTACGCAAGATAGCCATAAAGTGTTCAAACAATGGACTGTGTAACACTTGGATTTCCTTTAAGTCTTGTATGAAGACCGACGACCACTGAGCATAATTGATGTGATCCAATGCAAAAAATAGAGGTATTAATTCTGCCATTGTGCTTATGAAAAGTGGAAGGTTAGCCTCTCGCAAGGATCTCACGTACAGTAGAACTGTTTAAATTATGATTTGTAGAATGTTGAACCAATACTTGAACATGTACTGTCATTACTTTTAGACAGCCAATCTTGAAATGATTGTTGTCCGTCTTCATGTTCTAATAGTTCATAAGCATCCTTTAAAAGTTTTCAAGCATGCACAGGGCGGGCTGGTGTTTGTTTGCCCAAATTGTGATTGTGATGGCAAGCTTTGAGTCTATTTCACACATCCTAAATATGGTATTTTTTAGAGGTAGTATTTTCAAGCCTGGCGTAACTATAGGCCTGCCTTCGTCTTCTTGTGTGGCTATTGGCTATGTGACATTTTGCTTTCTTGCCCTTTCCAATGACATTTTATTTCTTTCAAGTTGGCAATGTAGGCTACTGTTTTTGAATATGTGTTGTAACCATCCCTTTGTGTTGTAACCATCCCTTTGTGTTGTAATCATCCCTTGGTGTTGTAACCATCCCTTTGTGTTGTAACCATCCCTTTGTGTTGTAACCATCCTTTTGTGGTGTAACCATCCCTTTGTGTTGTAATCAGAGCTGTTATCGAGAGGATAAATTGGCTTCGATACCAATGCGATCATCGGACCCAAAATTGAGACTTTTCTTAAAAAAGTGCCCTATATCCAAAGAATACACAATGGCCTTTTTAAGTTGCTGGGTCCCTTGGAAAGTTACGACCCCCCACAATCAACTCGGACCCGTGTCTAAAAGTACCCCTAGACCCCACTGTCAATGCTACTGATTGTAACAACCATACTCGATATAAGCGATGGTTGTAACAAACCTGCAGCATAATCAAAAATTTAAAGGTTTCATTTTGTAGCACTAAGCTATGAGCAGTTGCTGTGAAGTTTTTAAAAAAAATGCAAAGAAAATTAAAAAAATTATGACGTTTATGAAAAAAAGTGTCACTTTCATACCGGGTTTCTCCTACTTGGTTTTCTGTGTTTGTGGTGCAAAAATAAATCAAATTTATATTATAACTGTATTTGAAAATAGTGCCAAGGAAAAGTTTTTATTATTTAGCAAAGAATAGGAATTCCTTTGATTTCATCACATCTACTTAGATGTTAAATGTGATGAAAATAGCAAGCAGCACAGAGCAAGCAGTAAAATAATTGCACAGCAGTGTTACTAAACCAATAGGACGTACCGGGAAAGCATACACGAAAAGGACCACGAAAACAAGAAAGATGATGACCAGGAGGGCTCCTATGATCACCCAACGATATTTCCGCCAAATGATGTAACGCAAAGACTTGAGAGGTGATGTGAACCAAGCGAATGACGTCGCTGGCCGTCTGCAAGAAAAGACTTGTTATTGTGAATGTCACAAATATTGTAAATTAAACGTCTATCCTCAAGATGAAGACAGTACCGGTAGTTTAATGTTAAAGTGCACTAACGTAACTAGATTATTAAGTACAGCTAGTCTCCACTTTTAGGATGTCGCTTTAATCCGGTATTACCCATCTTATTTGTTTTTGATTGGAGGTATAAATGGTATGCTTACCTCACAAACATAGTCTAACTACCAACATCAGAAGCACTCATTGCTCACGCAAGTCAAGCGATTTGATAGAATTCCATAAATTCACAAACAAACCTTTGACAGTTTTCTAGTCAACCTACATGGGTTTATCCAGTTTTGGATTTAGATTAGGTTCATCACGACCCAAACCTGCCGGTCGCTCCTGATGTTCTTGCTCAGTAACGATCTCTAGTGACATCTCCACTTTTCCCTAAATGTCAGAAATGTAGCTAAAAGGGTTATTAAACTCTTTATAATATTTTCTAACAGTCCAGGCTTTCAATGCATAGTGATTTTTTTCTCTGATGGTTATTTTACAAACTTGTTCCTTTATAACATGCCTACTAGTCTACTGTGTTGCGTGCATTGTTATTATTTAAGTAGCTATCATTGCATAATTTATGTAACCCTAGATTTTTGATAAATTTTGCATTATTGTAGAAATAAACATCTGAATAAACTACAAGTTCCAATATTACGAAAAAAAAAATATCACGCTAGGCACAAAATTTTCTTTCTAAATACTTTTATACCGTTGCATTCAATCTGCAGTCAGCTTATATCCAGAATATAATAGTGCTAATGTGTATTTATATATAGGTTTTGTAACTGTTATTTTATTTCGTTTTTGTTTCACATTTCCTGTCTAGGCCAGCAGTTCTCAAAATGTTTTTCACAATCTTCCCTTACAATCCCGAAGACTTTCAATTTCTCCTCAACAAAAATCACAAACAGTAAAAATGTTGATTTTTTAAAAATTGAATTAATGATTTACGCAAAGCAAGTTTAATTTTAAATCTTATGGGGCGCTTGCAACACCCGGATTTTGGCATTAGGCTACATTGGACATAACCCTTAATACAACAAACTTTTCACAAATATAGCTCCACACAAAAACCAATCTCATCCAATAACTGCAGGAACTAATTAGAGTTCAAATCAAGATATATGGCATACTACGTACTTTAAGCTAACCCTTGTAGAGTGGCCTACTGAGCATCTTTTGGGCACACTCTTTCCATGAAAACAAAGTTGATGTGGTCCTACAGCTGCGAATCACAATGCATTCGATCGGTGGTACATTAAAATTTACCCCAAGATAGTGGTTACCAACAATGCGCAATAACTCCTCACGACAGATTGATAGAAGACCAGCCACTTTGTGCATTAGCAAATTATGTCCATTGAGCTGAAAGCTTCCCAGTTGCACAACAATTGAACCAAGGATCATAAACTTTACAAAAAAGGAGGCATTTATTTTACTAAACTGACAATTTTTTAAATTGATAATGAGATACCTCAACATCATCATCTAAATGTTAAGTTTGACATGATGATACAAACCTATAGCCAAGAGAATGAAAACAAGTAGGCTAGTAGGCTGAGTCGTGGACGTCGTTGTAATAGCATTTGAGAGGGAAGCCAAACGCTGCCTGACAAGATGAGACCTAGATGGGATTGCCTTAATACGGTACTGGTTTTAAAGCCAAATTTGGTGTTTGTTTAATCAGGTTAAAAATGGCACGGTTGCAACATCTTAGGCTATGGTAGTAATCATGCTGTTGACAAAGTCATCCCAAAATACAATATTATGAAAAGCATCATCAAGATTCGTGAAAAGTTGCCTTTTCAAACTTGATATTTTGTAAATAGGCAAATTGATAAAACTGCGAATTGATAAAACTGTTTAAACTATTTCAAATGATAAAAAAAAATTAAAAAACACCAAAGACACTTTAAAATGCCAAACGCAGTAAAAACAAAACGTCAAATTTCTAACATTTTGCTTCACAACCGCCAATATTGCAATTCTTTTTAGGCCTCTTGTTGTCTGGCAGCGTTTGGCACATTTCAGATGCCATTATAGCGACGTACACGGCTTAGTAGACTTTCTGTGGGGAATGCTTTCATAAAATCAAGAATGTGTTCCCTACCTAAATAGCTTACTGTGAAAAATTTAAAAGTATGAAAACTTGACAACAGCAACTGAAATAATATTACAAGATCAAAGAAACTGTCAATGATTTCAAAACGGTAAGTTGCCTCACTGCAGTAGCCAGTTTTTTTGTGTAGCCTACCATTGCAAGTTATGTCCATATTTAGCTTATGATTCGTGCTTTGTAACTCACCGCCAACTTTCTTTCACCATCCAAGATCTTGTAGAGAGGCCACCAGCCTCTCAGCAGTTTTTGTTCAAATAAAGATATGACTTCTACTTTGCAGTTTCCATTTAAGTCAAGTAGATTATCCATTGTGCATAAGCTTTTGAATTTAGAACACCGAGGCATTTTGTGTAAAGTTAGCGAGACCTCACCTGTGACCAAAATAACTCATAGTCAATGACGGTGGTTTAAAATAATCATAACTTAAACTCTTTTACTACTGAAAACACTGCGTAGGTTTTGAATGATCAATTCCACCTTTTTGTACCTTGAATCATCAGTGACCCAGTTCTACCAAAGATTTCTCTAAAACATCCATTAAGTTTACATGTACAATGGTTATCAACGTCTTGTCGTTTGTCTTGATTATACAACAGTTTCAAACACTAATATTTATAACTACCCACATCTTGCCTCCCGAAACACGTCATAAACAACATCAACATACGAATACACCGGATCTGCCGAATACAAATTTCTGAACTTTCATCTTACATTTTTCAAGATGCATCTGCTTAAACGCGGATACAACGAAAACCTCATCAATGTTAAAAAAATCTGTTGGACCAAAAAAAGTATTGACCAAATGTCACTGCGATCTTACAAAGACTATCCTTCAACGCAACGGAAGAGAAAGCGCAACCATCAGCAGGAAACACGGTCTCGCCACGTTTGTCCATGAGCAACTGAGCTGGACGCCAATAGACCAATCCAGTGCCCAATCGGAGATAGAGTGGCTATGCATAGACATATCAGGCTATCACATCATCACTGTCTATAAGCCACCACCCTCACGCTTAACACTAACAGCCATCCCAGTGTTCTCCCAACCCAGCCTCTGTGCTGACGATTTTAATTGCACCACGTTGACTGGGGCTACAACACCACCAACACCGACGGAGAAAACCTGGCCTCATGGTCAGCCAATAATAACCTCACCCTACTGCACGATCCCAAGGGTGCAGCGAGCTTTTTCTCCGGACGCTGGAACACTGGCACAAACCCCAATCTGGCTTTCGCAAGTGATGACCCCGATAATTGCTTACAAGAAATGACGGACCTCTGGAGGGTAACAACCCCAGACGGGGACAACATCTCGGGTGAGTTCACCCCGGAAGAATTTTCCGCCGCCCTCCAGCACATAAAGCCAGGTAAAGCCCCAGGCCCTGACCACCTATGCCCGGAGTTGATACTCCATGCTGCTGCCTCCTTAAAGTCCTGGTTAAAAGACTTCCTTTCCTGCTGTTTGCGCCACCTGAGAATTCCCAGAATCTGGAGAAGAGCCCTTGTGGTTGCAGTTCCTAAGCCAAAGAAGCCTCCAGTGGACCCGAAGAGCTACCGTCCAATCTCACTGCTCTGCATCCCCTTCAAGATCCTCGAGAGACTCATTTCGAGTCGAACCAATAATAGATCAGCAGCTCCCCCGTGAACAAGCTGGTTTCCCACACGGACGATCAATCGAAGATCAAGTCAAACTTATGAGGACAGCTTCTCGGCTAAGAAGAAGGCTGGCGCCGTGTTTGTTGAGCTCACATCTGCCTATGATACCGTATGGCATAGCGGCCTTACCTGCAAGTTACTCCGCCTGCTCCCTGACAGACACATGGTCCATATGATGATGGAACTTGTGCAAAACTGCAGTTTTACCCTCACAACCGGTAGCGGTCGTCGAAGCAGACTACGCCGACTTAAAAACGGCGTCCCACAGGGCTCAGTCTTGGCTCCTTTCCTGTTCAACATATACACCTACGACTTCCCCCCACAATCTCCAGGAAAAATGCTTACGCAGATGACCTGGCACTCCTGCACTCAGCAGGAAACTGGCAGTTAGTGGAGAGGAACCTCAGCCAAGACATGCAAACACTATCAGCATACCTCCAGAAATGGAAGCTACAGCTCAGCAAGTCAGAGACAGTGTCGGCGGCCTTCCACCTTAACAACCGGGAGGCACAGCGTAAGATAAACATCAACATTGATGGGGAACGCCTGCCCTACTGTGTCGAACCTACATACCTCGGCATAACCCTGGACAGGTCACTCACGTACCGCCGGCACTTGAAGTCACTGCGCAAAAAACTATCTACACGCGTCACACTTTTGAGGCGATTGGCGGGTTCCGGCTGGGGAGCTGGTGATAAAACTCTTCGTACAGCTACCCTAGCCCCTGTTTATTTCACCGTTGAGTACTGCGCGCCGGTCTGGTGTCGTAGTTCTCACACCCACCAGATTGATACCGCCATCAACGATGCACTGCGTACTGTGACTAGATGCCTACGTCCCACTCCGACGGACTGCCTACCCATCCTAGCAGGCAACCAACCGCTGAGCTACGCCGTAAAGGAGCCACGATTTCTCTCGCTTGCCGCGCTCTGGACCCCGACCATCTCCTCCATGCAACATTCAAGCGACCACCACCTATAAAGCAGCGGCTGAAATCAAGATGCCCCTTTGTGCCTGCCGCACAACAACTACTTAAGAACGCAGAAGAACTTGGTTTAAGTGCGGCACACTGGACGAACCACATGTGGAACACGGAGTGGCAAAATCACACCTCCACGCTCCGTGACTTCATACCCGACGCCTATCCCCGTCCACCAGGGATGTCCCTCGCAAGGCTTGCCTGGGTCAGGCTTACCGCCTGCAAACTGGCGTCGGCCGCTTTCGTTTGGACATGCACAAGTGGGGCCTGGCTCCTTCATCAGAATGCGAGTGTGGTGCCACGGAACAGACCGCAGACCATGTCATCTACCACTGCCTAACCCACCGGCCTTCACATGGTGCGCATGGTCTGAGGGTCCTGGACGACGAGACTGCTGAGTGGCTGATGATTTCCTGCCCCCCAATCTAGCCTGGAAAGATTGCTCATACGCCATCACCATCAACTGAAGAATGCTCTATCCCATGTGTGATCAATTTTCACATACACCTACCCAAAATCAAGTCCACTTATGTCAAATTTAATTATATACCGAAGAACAATTTGATTCTATACTCCATCTTCCAAAATCTTCTCGCAAGCACTTATCGACGATGTCCCACTTTGCGTGACATCTTAAAGTTTTCTAAATTTACATCTCTTTCCAATGCCACTGAAGCTACTGGAATTTATCAATGTAATTGAAAAAACTGCTCTATTTGCCAACACTTTACGGTTACAAAATCGTTTAAAAACTCCGACAACACAAAAACGTTTTCAAGTTTTCAGCCCATAACCTGAATCACAGAAAATGTTGTTTATTTGATATGATGCTCAAGGTGCAACAAAGAGTATGTTGGTGAAACCGGCCGTAAACTAAATACTAGAATATCCGAGCACCTGCTCAGCATCAAAAAATCGAATTCGCGATTGGTTCTCACTTCAATCTGCCAGATCACAGCATTCATGACTTTCAAGTTTCCGGTATAGACAACCTGCATACGTCGACTTACTGAAGAAAAAGAAGCATGGTGGATTGAAACTATCAACATCATCGAACAGTTCGATTTGAATAAGATAGAATGATTTCATTTGCGCAACTGGAATTTAACTTTCTTGCTTTCACCACTCTCCAATTGGTGAAGTGCTATGTCATACGATGGCTTTGCTAATACTCTTGTTGGCTTTTTTTTGGTTACTTTTGCACTATAATTAAATGTTCAGCTATCAGTGATTTCTACTTTTTTGATGATGCTTCATTACTCTTTATCTTTGAAATGTCTTTCAACTATGAACCTTTCCTAGTTGCGTGTTACCCACGGCTTGTTTGTAGTTGAACGAAGGTAAACTTTCATTTTTGTTGCGTCTTTTTCTCTGTCATGTATCTGTTGTTTGATCAAACTACTAGTCTGGGAGCCAACTGCCATTTTCCTCTTAACCTTGCATTGCTGTAATAAGTTTTTTTTACTGTGGATTTTGGTAGCCAAGTGTCTCCATTTTCTGAAACTGTTTGATGACATGTTGTCACTTTTGAGAAATTTGAAAAATTCAAGATGGCCGCCATTATCTATAAATGACCATAACTCCCTGTAAATCCCATGTACATATCATATTGTAATAGACGTGCAGTAATAATTCACGATTGCTTTTTCAGGTGCTGGCCGTATAGTATGACGATCACTAGATTGTCCTGAGTACAATGGGTACACTACTGGGGATGCACGTCGACAGGATCATTTAGCACAACCAATTACGAAAGCTGTTTACCTGCCCTTAATAGATATGATCCCGCCACACTCAGATACCATGATGATATCAATGGCCTGTGCACAGGTCTACACACGCAATGTCGGGCAATAGTTGTTTTTACTTGTGATCTGCAGCTGTACAGGGTCGCTCTAGAAGTTCAGTGGACTTATCCAGACAGCAATAAAAATGAATCGAGTAGTGAAAAAGATTGCGAAGCATTGTGCTACATCATCTCTTTTAAGCTTATTTACAGTAAATAAAATCTGCTTGTATTATTGAATGTGTGCCAATGAGCTCTTTCAGGTGATTTTTTTTTTTTAGATATTAGTTGCAAAAACACATTACATCAGTTAAAACTCACTTATATATTCGTTTGGGAGAAACAAGTCATTGTCCCAAGCTTGAATGTTTAAAACTGAAGGAAACTTTGTGACGGTTTTATCCAAACTCCATTGATGCTCTTTTTTTGCAACACAATGGAGTTTTTCTTGAGGAAGATACTCGATCGGAAATACAAACCTCCAGTTAAACATTCCCGTCCCATCCATAGACCTGCAGAAAGTGATCTGTGAGTAGTAGATTGTGCTTTACTGTTATCACTTGTAGCCTACTTCATTATCTTGTGTGCTCTAGAGCAGCGGTTTTCAACTGGGAGTCCGCTAAAAGTTTTGAAGGGGTGCATGAAAGTTTCCGAATTTGCAGCATGATTGATAAATTACGACATTTAAAAATTGGTTTTACTTTATTTGTATATTATAGTGATTTATAAATTGTGCGTCACGACGCCCTGGTGGGCGTTTGAAATTTCAAAGGGCGTCGCACATAGATTCGATTTCTTAACTAAAATAAAATTCATGTAAAAAAGTTTAATCTTTTTATAAGGTTATGTAATATACTGTAAGGCACCTGCAGCTAATAAGGCCCGGCCAGTAATAAGGCTCACCCCCTGGATCTCCGTTGTTACAAATCTTTTAAACAAAATTGGAAGCTCTGATTGGTGCTATGGTGAATTGAGACTAACTGGTAAAGTTTCACAGCCTAAAGTTGAGAACTTTTTGAGTTACGGAAAGTTGAAGTTTGGGGGGGCTGAAATTGAGTGGTTTTATTAATTTTCACATATTTTAGACTGTTCTGCAGTTAACAAACCGCTTTGACTTCCGTTTTTTTGCATTTTATGTGAAAGATATGTGCATGCTGATGCAGTAAAACCAATAAATTTGAACTTTTTTTCTAATTAAAGCAAGACTGATAATGATGATCAGACTAGGCTAATTTTGATAATGAGGCCCATGGGCCCCTGGGGTAACGTTGTTCACCCCTGGTTAAGAAAGTGAGTGTTAAAGACTTGAGTGACCTAAACAATTTTTGTTACACCATTAATCCAATTTGTTATTGCAATGGAAATATCATAATTTCAGAATCAAAAATACTTTAGTATCCCTACCATATCTAAAAACACCATGTCGCTTTTTAAAAAATGGAGCATGGGGCGGGGGAGGGAATAGTTGTCTCTGTGTATTTAATTATTAGTTATGTGCCTGTGTTGTCGATTAGAATTTGTTTTGTGGTGTTGTTATTGTGAAAATATACCTTTTCCATTACTTTTGGTGCTAATTCAAACCGGGCCTTATTCACAACACGTGTATCTAATAAGGCCCGCTTGAGATTTTTTTTAATTTTTTTAATATTTTACAACCCCTTTAACTTAGAAACTTGCTTCATAGATATGTTGTTAAGATAGACCCAAAGTATCCTCATTCCAAGTTTCGTTCAAAATTATGCAGTATTTAGAAAAATATTGAGGTTTGAAAATTAGCGGGCCTTATTAGCTGCAGGTGCCTAATAAGTTTAACTTAATTCTTTGGAGACAACAGACTGTTCACCAATGCTTGATTTAAAGATGCAAACTTTAGTCAACAGCTTAACAGCACCCGTGACTGTGATTACGACGAAACATTGATTGCAAATGAATAAAGGAGATTTTTTTGCAAAAATCGTTAAAATTCTAATAATTTTCGATAAAATGTCTAGAAAAACATTAAATAAGAATAATTATATAGATTGCTTATTTTTGATCCATTGTGCCAACATATATAGCTCATAACATAATTCGTCAATGTCATCAATCGTCATAAAGGGGTCGCAAATTGAGCAAAGTTTTGCAAGGGTGTCGCTTTGAAACTTACAAAACATTTGTTTCTGTTAGGAAACGCGATACCTTAAAATTTCACATAATGCTTTCGGGGTTTGCGACCGCTTCAAGGGTACCAAAAGGAGTCTTCAAAGACACAAAGGTTGAGAACCACTGCTCTAGAGCTATTTAAAAGAAAAATAATTTGAATATATTAAAAGTTTTTATTTTTAAATGTTTTTCTCAGTGAAGAATATCGTTTCAAATTTTAAGACATTTTGTTTCGTTGCACATTCGAAACAAAACGTACAATAATCTCAATTTGAAAAAGAACCAAAATTTACATTTTAAAATAATCTTGCACTGCGTTCTTAAAAAATTAAAAATAATCGGCATCACAAAGTGAGGTAGCCTTATACAGAATAGGCGTATCCAGTGTAACGGTTCAGAAGTTAACAAGGTTGGCAAATCATTTATTAATTTCCAAGTATACTTGTAAGTACAGGGTCATCAATAATTAACGTTACAAGAGATCCAATTTAAAAACTGACAAAGGAGGCAAACGTGGCCTATGAAACCATGTTCACAGTTCTCAAGTAGGATTTGAAAATGAGCCCATTCAAACACATGAAGAAACAGTTGCTAAATGCCAATACCATAGAGAAACGTCTCTCCAGAGCCAGAATTCTGCTCTCACGCATTGAAGGAGGCACGCTGCCAAACCTTGTGTTCAGCGATAAGAAATTTGATGTCCAGCATCATTTTAACAGTCAGAACGATCGTGTTTGGTCAAGAGATGGTGACGTGGAACCCCAAGTAGTCACTCGGAGACAAGGGGCGGCATCAGTGATGGCGTGGGCCGCAGTCAACGAATCAGGAAGGAGTCCATTGATTTTCGTGGACCAAGGAGTGAAATTGAACCAAGAAAACTACCGAAATGATATTCTTGAGGGTTGTAAAGTTTGAGGTAAAGCAAAGTTGTTTCAAGGTTTATGCAGCCTAGCAAAAACTGCAAATAAGCAAGTAATAATTACAACTTAGCTAAGACCACAACAAAAAAACATTAAAACAATAATGAAACAACGATAAAATTACATACACAGTATTGCGCATAACGCGAAATGAAATTTGGACGATAATCGTAAAAAGAATACGCACTATGAAAAACAAACCGTTGCTCAAACTTCACGCTTCAAAATATGTGATGTTGCAGAGCACCGAATAAAAATCGTTTGATTGAGTCTTATTTTGGAAAACAAATGTTTGAAAGACATTGCGTTTGTAAGACAGTCAATGACTGACCCGTGTTTAATTAATAAGCCTATTATCTGCCTATTAGTGGTGCGATACTGACGAGCCCAGCCTCATGGGCGAAACACGGTGTCTATCGCTGTCAATTCTTGCTACAAATCGGCTGCCGAGAAACAGCCTATTATCTCTTGTTGCTGAAGACAATACATTAAATATTTGGATCGGAAAATCGCAAAAAAAAACTCGGTCAATGCCTAAAAGAAACAATTAGGTAAAAGTTCTCGTCAGCCGGTATAGAGTTAGGTGGTTTCTACTGTACTAACCATAAAAATTGTGGTCCACTCAGGATTTTAGAATTCTTAAGATATAATAGAAATTTTCTTCTTTTGAATTAGAGTACTGATGAAGTGCCTTTACGGCAGCGAAAGCTCTACAAATAAACTTTATTTAGTTGCCAAACTTGCTTGTTTTATTTACTGATATGATTCGTTTGGCTGCATCCTTAAACATGGATCCAAATAAAATTTAAATCTGCAATTCTCCTAACATCGAGAAGCCCAAACGGAGGTATAAGACACTCCAGAAACACTTTATTGCTTTAACCACACAATAATGGTTGTATTGTCATGTCATTGTCACAACGTATTGCTTCCTACCTGTAGTTGACATCTGTCTTCTTCTGCTGATGCTCTAGTCCGTTTATCCAACCCTTGAAGTAGATGTCAGTCATTTTATCGCCAGTGAGTGCTGTATCGACCAGAGGGATGTCACTGCAGTTCCATATAATGACACGAATGAAATACCTAGAAATGCATCAATCAAGTAGTGTTTTCAAACTAGGGGTTGTTTGTTTGTCAGACCACTTTTAATGGCTATGATTATCACAAAGCAAATCATTAGTAGCCTAAGTGGTCCACACCACTGGTCTTCAATCTATTTTCTCGTGGTATGCCTTTAATAATTTTGCAAAAATTTCATATACCACACAAATGAAAATGTTCAATTGCGCTTGAAAAAATACAATGAAAACTAGAATTAGGTGGTTCGTTAAGTTATAAAATGCTGGACACTAAGTTACAAATAATCAAAAAATCAAAAAAAAAAACACGAAGTAAACGTTATTTCAAAATGATAATGTCAAAAATAGTTTTTGAGTCATTTAGACATCGGTTTCTAGATCTTTCTACTGTTATACGAGCAGCTGCAGATTCAGAAAAAAACATCTTTTGAAGGGCACCAGAGTTTTGTCGAAACAAAGTTTTTATCCTCGGACTGGGAAAGCTTCTTGCAGAGCTTAATCCTGGCAGTTTCGCATACTTGTAGACTTGTAGAGGCTTTAAATCACTGGCGCAGGCCCGGTCACCGAGATTGATAAAATGAAGTTTCCGATTGTTGAAGTCTTGTTGCCGGGGAATTATTCCATCCATCAGATGCCGCTGAATGGAGAGCAACCCTTAACGTGCGTTGGTCAAGTGCGCACCCCGAGGGTCGAACCAGCGCGCAGCGCCGCTTGATCTTGAAGCTTCTTTGTTCCATAAGTCACGCATTAACCAACTGAGGTATCGAGGCGAGCAAGTTTAAAAACTTAAAACATGGCACAACTTTAAAATATGGCACAGTTGCAACACCTTATGGCACGATCAAAACATTGTTTATGGCGTAGCTTATGTAGCAAATGTAAGAAAGTTGTTCGCAGCAACCAGAAGTCCACTTCTCAGGCCCCCCCCCTCGAAATCCACTAGTGGGCTCCTATGTTTAGATATGGCGCTTAAAATGTTTCTGAAACCACAAGTTGGTTTCAAAATAGGGTAAGAAAGTGTTGGGTTAGGGAGGCAAACTCTTTCAAGGTAGAAAAAAAATCCATTTATAATTTTGGAAAGATGAGTAAACAACTCTTTCGCTGCCATTCTTGCTGTGCGAATTATTTTGTTTATTGTAGTATATTGTTGTTGTGGTATATTGTGGTATATATATGTTTGTTGTGGTATATTGTTGTTTATTCATCAGCAGAAACAAATAAAAAAACTGAAACTAAACTGAAACTCCCCGATTTTCTAAAAAAAGAATGGTGAGTGTACGGACAATGCAATAGCAGATCTAGAAACAAAATTTCGTGTGGACCAGAGTTTTAATCGAGTCAAAATTTGTAAGATAGATTATAGACACAGCAAATTCGTCTGCAAAAAGATAGTGTAAAAAGGGGTTTGGGGACCTTGCCCTTACAAACAAGTTTGATAAATTTATTCTTGTTTTAATTACTTTTTGCCCATTTCTCCGCGCAATAATGACTTTTTGTTCAAGATTTAAAGTTGCATTCGACCAAATCTATCAAATTAAAATTGAATTTTCGTGGAAGTTTTGGTTTAAAATTTACGTTTGCCTTCTTTTTGAAAAAAAATTCATTTAAAAACACATGAAAATATCAATACTTTATTTCTTGAAAGGTTTAGTAGCTCAGTGTTGTGTGGCTTTTCAGTAGGCTGGAACTTTGAAAATCTCTCTGAGGCATGCCGCCACCTATAGTAGGCTATATACATTGCACAATTCATTTTATATCTTCATTAACCCATATCCTCTCAGCGTCAGTTTAACCCTATCTTAATACAAACTGTTTTCGTACGAGGAAAGCACGTCACGGGCCATCTTAGCCCCGTCCTAATTAATCGCTAATAACAGGAGCTATGAAAATCACAGAGACAAAATATTTTACAAGATAATAGCCATGTGTATTGTGCGTATAGAAATTAAATGTTTACCCGAAAAATTTATTGAAATAAATTGTTTGAGATGAAAGTCGTTGCTTATTCTAATTTCCCGAAAATAGCTTCAAAATTGAAGCTTTTGAATTATAACATAAAGTAATGCTAAACTAAACAAAAAATTACTTTTGCTCATAAATATAAGCCATTTTTAGGCGTTTTTACATTTCAAAGTAGGCTAGTTGACCTAACATTTATATTGCACTAACATTAACATAATATAACTAGCATTGCACGAAAAGTCAAGAAATTTTTACATTTCTAGCATATTTCCTTTTGTGAAATATTTCACTACGAGAGTGGGGCGTCCTCATAAAGCCCGTGTCGCTACAGATAGGGTTAAACTGGTGGCGCAAACAAAAATAGTTCCAACCATCCTACTGATAGGAATCTAGCTTTTATGTTAATTAGATAATGAAGAATCTGGATAATTATTTGATCCCTTTTAAATTGTGAGTTAACAGCTAACGATATTTAGCCTACAGCAGCTTAAACTTAAAAAAGTGTTTTTACATTATTCTAGTATTATTTAACTGCTATGGAACGATTAGCCTATATATAAGAACAAATTGAAAACTTACACCACACATCTGAAAAATATTTTATTGAAACAATTCTTTGCGAAAAATAAATTAAAGATGGACTTACAGAGTTTTGCAATTGTTTTACTACCGTCAGTTTAAACTGACAATATTGACTGACTGACCAGTTGAAGTTACCCCACCCTAAACCAACACAGAGGCTAGTTTCTGTCTCTGGAACATCAACCTTTCATTCAGTGGGACACCTTCTTAATTCTTTGCATAAATACGGTCATTCTGATGATTATGCAAAGCCTGGACAGTTAATCCTTTTCGTCTGTCCAAAGAACTGGTGGCTGCGTATATCATGCAGTCATGTGCACAACAGACTAAGTCGTTCAGTGAAGGCACAGGGAGATAGGCTATATTGAAAAATAAGAGTAGCCTATATTTTGTTTATTTACACTTTTTTTTTTTTTTATATGTGTGGTCACAGCGGTAAACCATAATTTCTTCGTGGGAAAATTGTAACTTAAAGTTCCCGGATCCTTTCGTCTGCATATAATGACCGAAGAAACACACACTTGAACTTCTTTTCAAACAGTGTATTTCTGTAAAAATTAGCCCACGGCTACCAAAAACGAGGGGGTGCAACGCGTACACCACTTAAACTGTCACTACACAACAGATTACTTGGATAAAAGACGGAACTTTTGTCCAGCTAGCAAGCACTAAGCCAACAGTTAAATGTGCGGCCAACTTTCAAACAATCATTTTACGAATGACCAGAATAGATATCAATATCTCAAATTCACGTAGAAAGTAACTGTGACGCAATAAATGAAAGACAATTATGAAGTCATTCCAACAGGTGTTTAAGCTGATGTAATATTTCCTGTTTAAACAGGCCCAAACAGGTCCAAACAGGTCTTATGAACGATGGTGCAATTTTGGCACATGCTTTAGGAATTTCCATGACGTAATATTCAGTAGACTTGAACGGTTTTTATATGACGTTTGATTTGGTGAAAATTGTCGGGAACATAGCGGCCCCTAGTTATGACAGTCTGACATGGCATAACTAAAAAGAAATGACGACAATTGTGAGCCAATGAATAAAAACACACGATACACAAATTTTTTTGAATCACTCACGTTTAAGTTAATACGCAAATACAAAGGGCATGCAAAGAATGAACAGCAATAAGAATAAACACGACGATACATGAAATTGGTACCATAGGTACACGCTAAATGACGCTATATACAATGGTTGCGATAATAACCGACTGTTCCGGGCTCAGACAAGTATCGGCCACCGCAGACAAAACCAGGCTCAAACCCTAACACTTAGGTGTTCTTTACGGGGGCGAGGCACGAAATATCCCTCAACACGTAGTCTACTTTCACTTTCCCCGTACTCTCATCATAGTTGCAGACGGCAACTTTGGCTCTACGAACCACAGGCTTCCCTTTCCTAATTTGTGGAACTACCTCATGCACCCTCCCAAGTTGATACTTCCCACGTTTACCAATGTCTTGGAGAGAACCTACCACTACAAGTTGACCAGGCTCCAAATTCTCGGCCATTTTTAGCCATTTTTTGCGGCCCTGAAGACCTGGCAAGTAAAAATCGATCCATTTACTCCAAAACTGCTGAGAAAGTGACAAATTGAACCGATAATCCCTTCTTAATTGGTCACGATCATGTGGTTGCCCAACAGCACAGTATGGGTCTAAGTATGGGGTCAAAAGTGAGGCAGGGGTGATGACAGTAAAATCCCTAGGGTCGTCACTCAAAGGTACCAAAGGGCGTTCGTTCACGATCCGAACGGCACTGCCTGTGTACGTAAGCAGTTCAATAAAATTGGGCTTACGTATCGAAGAGTCCAAAATGTGAAAAAAGTATTTGGTCACATCAGCCATGAAACCAAATCTTTCAAGCCGAAATCTAGCCAAGACATCTGCCAGAGGGTTTAACAAGTCAGACAAGTCAGGGCAAGAAGACATTACATCATTTACACAAGTTCCTCGAAATTCAGATTGTTTTAAAGCCTTCTTCCTTAAAGCAGCAGCTCTATCTGACGCCAACACAAAATTGTTAGGTAGATCAATATCTTCCTTCAACGGAACAGGTATCTCAAATCGACCATCTTTCAACTCAATATTCGGTTCGACAAGTTCTCTAGCCAAAATATCATTGCGAGACAATTCACAGGTTTCATTTTGCAAAGTCAAATCCTGAATGACTTTATTCAGGTCTGCTATTTCCATATCACGAGACTCAATTTTACGCTGAAAGCCAGAGATGACATCCGACTCTGAAGACGTCTGCACTCTGCACACTTTAGCAACGCTTTCAACTAAGGGTGACTTACCACCACAAGCCAACCAACCGAGAGGAGTGAGTAAAGCATGCGGTTCACTACGATTTTCACCAACACGTTCTTCTTTTGTCCACATCAAATAAGCGTTGTCATTGCCAATCAGTACATCTACAGTACTACAATCATTCAAATGAAACATATTCACGTCATGAAAATGACGGAAACCACTTAAATCTTGTTTATGAGGTAAAGTTTTAACATCGTCAGCCCAAGCTGGGTTAACCACCGAGGTTATATCACAAAACAGTTCATCAGTCTCTAACGACTGGATGTTGAGTTTAACAAGGTCAGCACAAGTAGGTTTCTGACCAGCCAGAGTATCCATTTTAAACGACGCTTTATCATACGGTTTAAGACCAAGTTCGCACACCAAGTCACTCGAAACAAAGGTCAACTGCGAACCAGGATCATGCTGACAATACACCAACTTCGATTTGCCAGTCATTGGATTCAAAACACGAGCAGCAGTAACGCGGTTAAAGGCTGCTTTAACATTTCCAATCTTAACATTACGCACAGGAACTCTGGCACCAGCATCATCTTTACCGACCGAATCCAGAGAATCACGTGACGTCACATAAAAATCATGCAGAAGAAAATAGTGTTTCCTATCGTTGGTAGGTCCACACTTACGACAGTTATTTGCATGATTACAGTCTCTAACCATATGCTGGCGCAAACAATTCAAGCATTTGCCAGCTTTCACAATGACATCTCTCCGATCTTTAGGTGTCAAGCGCAAAAATTCTTTACAATTAGACAAAAAATGATATTCAACTTGACCACGTGACGAACAACAAAAACACGCCGGTATGTCACTATGTCTGGCCACACCGCCGCGCGGTGCGCCAACAGCAGTCGAGTACTGCGAACTCCCTGAAATCACATTATCATGGGGCTTTACCGACGTCTGCCTAACCGGACATGAAGGCAATTTTCCTTTGCCAAACTTTTTAAAATGCTGCGACTCACCAGAATCGCCCATTAGCATAATGCTAAAATCAGTCGACTTGCGCGTTTCCTCCCGTACTACAAAATCAAACAAACTCTGAAAGGTAGGTTCCTCAGTGCTACCATACTGATCACCTAAAAAGTCAAGATAACGCTGCTTAGCGTCAAACGGGAGTCGCTTAGCCAAATCCAAAACAAAACGTCCTTCTAATTTATCACGCTGACCATAAGCTTTCGCGTAAAGCAAACACTGCGACAATTCATCTTTAAACTCTTTCAAATCACTGGAAGAGATAGAAGTCAATTTGCTACCATAGCGATACTTTCTAATTTCTGGTTCTGCGAAAAGACCTCCACGAACCCCAAAACGTTGGGACAAGCGAGCTAACGACATTTCTATCCTGTCTTCCTCTGACAAGCCAGGAGTGTCAGAAACCAAATTAGCAATCGTTTGTGCAGCTGTTCTAACACAAGCTGCTTGCAACAAAGTCAAACGAGTTCCCTTAAAGGGCGAAGCTGCCATCAAGGCCATAACACGATTTTTAAAGAAGACAAATGGCATATTATTACCATCGTAACCAATCAAGGCCGCCTTATCGAAGAACGTCCTACTATTTTAGTATTCAAAAAAGCAATCCTGCTGTTGAGAACTCGATTTAGCGGGAGAAGACAAGCTATATCCCTTAATGGGCTGAGTGGGCTCAGTCACATGCACAGCCCGATCACGATCCTCACATACGTTAAAATCAGGAGACACGATACGCCTCTCACAACCACCCAAATTACGTGTAGCTGGGCGATCAAAAACTAGCGGCGCTGAAAACTGTGAAGGGGGCAAAGCATTACTGCTAATGGCGGCCCCGTGACCTGTACGCTCTGGGGGAGGAGTTCGGTTGTAATTTGCAGACCTTGGCTCTACAGCCTTCGGAAGACCCTTAGCCGCGGCCCTGAGACCTCCTGAAACAGCTTGAAAAGATGTGGATTGTACTGGTCCACTTACAGATTGAACAGGCGTCTGGAAAAGGTTATGTAAATTAAACTGTGATTGATGTTCACTTCTGGAATGCCTAGAAGATCCCTTCTTAGAGCTACGCCGGGAGCCCACCTCTGATCGATATTCAGCTAATGCCACTTCCTTACGTTGTTCAGCCCTCAACTGAGCGTCTTTGAGTGCGAACTCAGCAGCTCTCGCTTCGGCTTTCGCGGCAGCCTCAGTTCGTACGGCCTCAGCTCTTGCGGCGGCCTCAGCAGCTCTCGCTTCGGCCTCAGCTCTCGCGGCAGCCTCAGCTCGTATGGCCTCAGCTCTCATGGCAGCTTCAGTTCGTATGGCCTCAGCTCTCATGGCAGCCTCAGCAGCTCTCGCTTCGGCTTCGGCTTGTATCTGGAGCTCCTCTCGTCTTAGCTGTAAGTTAATTTGTGCCACTATCCGTGACGAGCTCTCAGACATCCTAGTGCTTACATTTGAGGCGCTATCTTCAGGATGTATGTCAGCATCCAACATATCTGAGAACTCACTTTCTTTTTGTTCAAAGTTATTTTTTAACGAGTTAAATTCGGGATCTACCCTATCACGAAGTTCTGCTAAGATTGCAGAGTTAAAAATTTTACTCAAGAGAGCATGGAAATGCCGTAATTCCTCTTCTAAAGTAGATAAGTTAGATCGAAAAATTAACAGTTCCTGCTTATCACTCAAAGAACCTAGGGCCACAGAAAGTTTCCCAATTTGAGTCAAAATATCCCGTCTAAGATGCCGGGCCTCTCGAACTGACTTAGCCTCATCGTTATTGGGTCCCTCCCCAGAATGGCCTGCCCGACCGCAAAGAACATCATCAGGCTTAAACTCAGTCGAGTCGACGGCGGTCGAGTCCCTGTCGCCACCGAGTGTAGACATATTAAATGTTAGGGCTAAATTTAACAATTAAAAAATTAAGTTACACAAACACACAAATTACAGTAGTTATAAAAAACTTAACTGCAAAGACCGTAAAAAATACAAAAAAGAATTTAAATGCACGATACCGTAGCTGTACGAGTATGTGAAGTCCAAACGTCCACAAAACTTGCTTGGATTCTTCCACTTGAATCTTCAAGCACAGATGGATTGCCTTTAATCTTCTTTCTTGCCAATAAATGTCAAAGTTATTTTTCTTCTGTACCAAACCGAGAAGAAATGTCTTTAATTTTCTTTGCTTCTTTAGACTACCAACCAATAAGATCTTCTTTTATTATTTCTTTGCTTCTAAGTGCTTCTGTGCCAAACACTAGACAGAGAATCGTCTTTTATTTTTTTGCTTCTAAGTGCTTCTGTGCCAAACACTAGACAGAGAATCGTCTTTTATTTTTTATGGTCACAGCGGTAAACCATAATTTCTTCGTGGGAAAATTGTAACTTAAAGTTCCCGGATCCTTTCGTCTGCATATAATGACCGAAGAAACACACACTTGAACTTCTTTTCAAACAGTGTATTTCTGTAAAAATTAGCCCACGGCTACCAAAAACGAGGGGGTGCAACGCGTACACCACTTAAACTGTCACTACACAACAGATTACTTGGATAAAAGACGGAACTTTTGTCCAGCTAGCAAGCACTAAGCCAACAGTTAAATGTGCGGCCAACTTTCAAACAATCATTTTACGAATGACCAGAATAGATATCAATATCTCAAATTCACGTAGAAAGTAACTGTGACGCAATAAATGAAAGACAATTATGAAGTCATTCCAACAGGTGTTTAAGCTGATGTAATATTTCCTGTTTAAACAGGCCCAAACAGGTCCAAACAGGTCTTATGAACGATGGTGCAATTTTGGCACATGCTTTAGGAATTTCCATGACGTAATATTCAGTAGACTTGAACGGTTTTTATATGACGTTTGATTTGGTGAAAATTGTCGGGAACAATGTGTAATTCTTTTCCTGTTTAGATGTAAGGTTATTTCAATGAATATTTGTCTACGCTTGGCTTGATCACCTTGTATTTTTTTGAAACCAACTTTCCGAAAAAATAGATGTAGGCTAGTAGCTTATCGAGTTAGTGTTTATTTTTACATCGTAATATCTTTTACAAAAAAAGAAAACATGCTAATAAATATTTCTTGCTTTGATACCATAAAACTTCAATAAATTTAAGCAAGCATACTTAGGTCTAGCTCAACTTTACTGTATATGTAAAAAATCTTCTTGAAAATTATGAATGGCCTTGACCATTCGTAGAAATCTACAAAAAAAGTGCCCTTTCCACAAAAATTTAAAAAAAATTATGACGTACAAAAACAATTTTTTACAAACAAAACAGAATATTTGTACGAGTAATTTTCTAAGTTTTGTTGGTAACGAAGACTATTAGTATAGCAAATTGCCGAATCACAAATATTCGTATTCGTACGAAGAGCATAGTATGTGGCACGGTACCCGGTCATTTGGTCGACAGGACGTTTGGTCGACAGACATTTGGTCGACAGGACGTTTGGTCGACAGGACGTTAGGTCGACAGAACGATTTATTTTAGGGTTAGGGTTAGTTAACTAACCATAACCCTAATCTAACCCTGACTCTAACCCTAACCCTAACCCAAAAATGAATCGTTCTGTCGACCTAACGTCCTGTCGACCAAACGTCCTGTCGACCAAACGTCCTGTCGACCAAATGTCTGTCGACCAAACGACCGTGCACCTGTGGCACTGGTGGTTTGTTGTAATGCTCACGCTTTAATTTGTGTTAGTTTATTCATGACACTGGTGTTGTGGCTTTAAACACGGGTTTTAAACTAAGAGAAAAAACATTCGACCTTGATTCTACACAGTCTGCGACTCCATAATAATGAAAAGAGTTAAAGAATTGATCGTATACCCATGGCCACCTAAAGATACGGCTTGATTTGTCATATTTTATAGAAATTTCCAGGTTTTTTTAACTTTGGGCGAACGTTTAAATAAATTTTTCTAAAATTTAAAAAATTTAGATTTTTACGCTTTCTTTATTCTTTTCCCCAGATGACACAATAGGTTTTAACATCCTCACATGTTGAAAAACAAAGAAAATTTGATTTCGAAGATTTTAGTCAGACTGTTAATTTTCAATAACAGTCTGATTTTGCGTTTTTTAACTTACTTTTTCTCATTTGCTACTGCTTCCCCAAGGCAACAAAAAAGTTTTATGTCATTAGGAAACCGCAAAAAGTAAAAACATCTCAAAAAATGTCAGTCAAGCACTAGCAGTAGTTGTAATCAAAATCTGCAAAATGTGACAAATCAGGCCGCATCTCCAGGTGGCCATGGTATACCATAACATTAACGACAGTATCGGCTTTCATCTCTTAAAAGAAATACCAGCTCAGTGGCAGAGTGGTTATCGTCTTCCGCTTTAATGTTAGTAGATATGAGATCGATTCCGGGTCGGGTCATACCGAAGACTTTAAAAACGATACCGATTGTGTTCTTTCTAGCATAACGCAATAAGGATAAGTCGGGTAATATTGTAATTACATTTTAAATCTGATACAAAATAAAATTGAGAGCTGTTGCTAAAAGACCTGAGCTGTTGTAGAGCAACAATAAATAAAACCATATCATTATTATTATCCTGGGATACGAACCAAAGGTCTGGGTGCTTTCTAAATGGTTAGTGCATGAAAGATCACTTTTCTCAAAGCGGATGGAATGATGAGACGTTTTTCTTACAGTATAGTAACTCCACAAACTTGTAATAATCTACCAAAAAATAAAACAAATCGATTACTTTGAAGGTTTCCGAATGGCAATGTTAAATGGTTCTCCAGGATTCCCGTAGTCTTTTGGAAACATATCAACCCACATGTGCAGCCTGCCCTAAAAAGTGAAATAAGATGCATGCTATTATTGACATTGTAACAATGTGTAGTGACTGATGAGTCCAAAAAAACGAAATAAACTCTCATCAGCATTGACTATGTTAATGAATGTTGTTCTAAAAATATATCTCAGTTAAAGCATTGTGCCTACTGGGTTTCAAAATGTTATCGTACTGTATTTGATAAGCAATTTTGTTTACGCAAAAATGCAAAAAAAGCATAAAAAGCAAGTTTTAGAATAAAAGAAAGAGGTCTCAATCATGGATGAATGAAAACATTTATGACTTGATGATGGAAAGAAAAAGACATAAAATTTCGCAAAGACCATAACATTCAATATTTTAACTTAAAGAAAGAGATAAATCATAAGTGTCAAACAGCAAAATTGTTGGCATCTAAATTTGGCGAAGCTATACAAAAGAAGAATTGAAAAACAATAAAGCTCCTAGTAAAGATCAAATAACAAGAGAAATAGTAAGAGCTCTGAACTGTAAAGGACTGAAACATATTTATAACTTATGTAATAACATCTACATGACTGTATAGTGGTCACATTCCACTAGAAGTGAATGAATCTGTTCTTGTCAAGCTGCTGAAGAAACCAAAAGCCACACAGTGTACAGAACTTAATTCTATCTGTAGCGATACGGGGTTTCATGAGGACGCCCCACTCTAGTAGTGAAATATTTCTCAGAAGGAAATATGCTAGAAATGTGAAATTTCTTGACTTTTAGTTTTTGTTCTTCGCGAATTTTCTAAACCTACACTGGTCATTTTTCTACCTTCCTGCTCTTCACAATATTTTGCTTCACATGTTATTTCGCCTCAGGTGGCTAGACATTTTCGTGCAAGGATAGATATATATAATTTAATGTAAGTGCAATATAAAAAAATAGTGCAATTACTTTGAAATGTAAAAACGCCTAAAAATGCCTTATATTTATGAGCAAAAGTAATTTTTTGTTTAGTTTAGCATTACTTTATGCTATAAATCAAAAATTTCAATTTTGAAGCTATTTATGGGAAAATAGAATAAAAACCGACTTTCTTTTTTCATCTCAAACAATTTATTTCAATAAATTTATTGGGTAAAAAGTTAATTTCTATACGCACAATACACATAGCTATTATCTTGTAAAATATTTTGTCTCTGTGATTTTCATAGCTCCCGTTATTAGCGATTAATTAACACGGGGCTAAGATAGCCTGTGATGTGCTTTCCGCGTACGAAAACAGCTCGTATTAAGATAGGGTTAAAACCCTTAGTCATGTACTTACTGAGAGTTGTTCTCAAAAGAAATATAAAAATCATTGAAAGGGAAATTAACGAAATTCAAAGTGGTTTTGTGCCTGGAAACGAAACATGGGAAGAACTCTTAATATGCGAACTATATGTCAACCCTACAACTAAATAAATGAAGATGTTTATACATGCCTTATTGACTATGAAAAGGTCATTGACCGAGTTGATATTGAAAAATCGATGCAGTGTTTAGCTAATATAGGTCCTAATAAAAAAGATCCCGGGATAACAGTTTCCGTGCTCTGAGCACGAATACAAACACCATTTTTCTTCAATGTCTTCTTTCCTTCACCTCTCTACCAAAATTGTAATGCTGTTACGTATAGGAAAATTCACACAATATCGGCGCTGTACTGCACAACACTTAAATGGACTCTCAAATGTTGAACATGTGTCAATACTGTAGACACGCCCCGACATTTTTGTGTGAAATATTAAAATTAGCAATGTATTACAAACTATGCGACGAAGAAATGAAGCTGCATTTAACAATGCAAATGAATTGAGTGATTGCGTAATGCAGCCACGTGTGATTGTTCTCAAAAATTAAAGTGTCCGCGAAAAAACTCTATTGCTTGCTTGTAGAAGCATTTAATCGTTCAATTGAAAGACAAGCGTACATAAAGATTTGATGTTTTTTAGCGTTCTTTTGAGGTTGAACGTCATCAAAGTAGATAGCATTAAAACCAAAATCGTTTTACAACAAAAGCACAATCATGTGGTCACATCTCTGTCAAAATACCTGCTCAATTCCGGGAAGAACTTTGGAAAATAGCGGTCTCATCTCGACATGCTCAGGAACGTGTGGAAAGGACTTCAAAATGTACACGCACAACCGTTGATCAGGGTCTCCCCAGTGTATTGACGGTTTCTGTGCACAGACAGTGTCAAAGAGATTTTGCCACAAATTGCTAAGCATTAAAGTCACCATGAAACCATATTGCTATGAGTCTATAACAGTGGTTTTCAAGTTTGGTCTTAGCGGACCCCTATTTTTTTTTTACTGAAATTGTACTATATCGCGTCTCTTAATGGAAACAAATGTTTCATAAATTTTGAAGCGGCACACTTAGAAGAATGTGCAGAACTCTCGACGCATTTATGACGATTGATGGCATCGACGAAGTTAGATTATGAGGTATATGTTGGCTGATAGGATAAAAATCAGAAAATTATATGCTGAATTAATGTTTTTCTATAACTTTTATTGAAAATCTACAAAAAATTTTGCGACTTTTACAAACAATATCTCCCTTACTTCATTTGTAATTAATATTTTGTTGTAATCAGAGTCATGCCAAACTGTGAGTGCTAATCTTGGAAATGTGAAGCAGCGGTAATAATCAACAGATTATTAGGAAAAAAAAAATATATGGCAGGCTACCATCTGCAATTGGAAAAATCTCAAATGAACTTGTTTCGTTTCATTTGGTAACGACATTTCTTGACAAAAACTTGATAGCAGATGCTAACTTGTCTTTATTCTCTTTAAAACAATTTGACTTTTTCTTTATTTCACGATTAATTTTTCTAAGGTTCTTCAATCTCTTGGTACAATTGTAAACTATAGTACAACTTTTGCCATTTATACCAATGGATTGATGTCGTTTATGATTGTCAACTGGGTATAAAACTTTTTTCATGAGTTAATAAGATTTGCTGTGAAGGAAAGTGTTTGCACTTTGATGTTACCTCATATTTCAAAAAGGGCTACGTACTTAAGAAACACTTGCAAATGGATTAAATGTTTAAAAACCTATGTATTCTATTCATATTCTATGTATTCTATAGATTCTATTTGAATGACCTTCTGATGATCCTCCTTTAAGGGTGAAACAGGCTGTCAAGGGTTTAGAGACTAATAACTATATTTGATTTAATTCGCTCTGCTTGGCATTGAGCACTTTTTGTAGTATTACTAGTATTTATTGCTATGTACAGTGGCTCCGAGAGGGGGGGGAAGTCGGGCCAGTTTCTCCCCTAGCAAAACATTGTAAAGGAAAAACAAGTAGTTTTTTGTTTTTGCACTTTTGAGGGGGGCCCATTTTTAGTACTAAAGTAAAAATGTACCAACTAAAAATCAACAAATTTTTAAATGAAGTGCGTAGTTCCAAGTATTTCTCAATCATTGTAAACGTCACTCTCGATGCTTCTCATCAAGAACAAATCATTTTCGTGTTAAGGTAGGCGATGTTGAACAGCTTCAAGACGTAAAATCTGAAGCTGAAATGATTTCTGTATCACTGAACGGTTTCGATTGTATTGATAGTTTCAACTTGAAAAGTGGCGCTATTTTAGCTAAGCGGGAACTATGTTTGCTTGACAACTGAACCATAACTTCAAAATCTGCTTTGGCCATGCATAGGATGTTGTATCCAACATAAGTTATCTGGGAAAGTTAAAGGTATCAGTCCAAGCACGATTAAAGAAAGTAAATCCTGTATATTTTTTGTTTATGGATCATCATCATCATCGGTCATTATCTCCTCATGCATCAGATTGCGCATCAACATGAGTTATTTGCTTCCAAGAAAGGCGATTTGAGCCAGCTCGCCCAGTGTCGCCAAGTTCAAGTTGAGTCCAGTCCATGATTGGATGTTGTCTTGCCATCGTTTTGGTTGTCTGCCACGTTTTCTTTTTCCTTCTACTTTTCCTTCTGTGCAAACTTTGCTGATTCCGAATTGTGATCTTTTAGTGTGGCCGAACAGTTTTAAAACTTTTGATTTTGTTAACTTATTGCTGCAATTGGATGTAATTTTGTCATAGTTAAAAGATCTTCTGTTTTCGTGTGGTCAAGTAGCCTTTTGTTAGTCATGCTTTTCATGATGTGATTTGGAAGGTATAGTGAGTTTTTTCTTTATTTGAGTTTTTTGTTTATGGATGTTGTTGCTTAAATCTAGTTGGAATTCATAATGTTGCCTACAGACAGCGTTGTTCAAATGTCTTATCCTTTTTGGAGTAATTGATTATCTGTAAGCTTGTGGCATCTTTAAAGTTATAGCCCAGTCAAAGGAAAATTTCTGAAAAATCTAAAGAAAGCTGTCCTATCATCTTGCAAAGAAAATTGACTTCGAGAAAGTAATCAAGGCGTGGTGCAGTCAAACCCAATGCTTTACATTACCCTTTTGCAATTGGAGCTCTAAAGACGTTTCTTATGCATCAAGTTAGAACCAACAAGAGCTTGATCGGAAGCTGAGTCAATGCTAAAGTAGCCTACAACTAGCAGTTTTAAATTTGTGACTGCTTTTCATTATGTGGATTACGGTCCTAAACAAGATTCACTGATGAATTTAATGAAATTAAAGGAAGATGTAATCTAAGTAAGAGAAAGCTGAGAAGAGTAGGCTACTACTCGCAAGCTAAAGTTGCAGTGGCAATTATAAATTTAAAAGAAAATGACTTTTTTTCCTGAGGACAGAACGCTTTTATTACTCCACCTAACTAGCTGAATCATTCGAAGGAAATGTATTCTACCGTACATTGCAAAAGATTCGATAGTTGTTGGAATTGACAAATGTATCAACAAACTCAAACATATCGTCGATGAGTTTGAAGTTCCATGAAAATTTCATCGTATGTCTGTTGTGCAGTTGCGGGCATGTGGGACAAATTTAAACCATTTGTAGGCTACAACAATGACATTTTTCAAGACATTTTGGATGAGTTGGTACTTTTGACAGAAAGCCACACAGCAAATTTCAGCTGCAAACCAGAACGAACCACCCCATAATCTCTACACAAGGAATCATTGATTGCAACTTTCGAAAGGTTTTTCCAAATAGTTATGTTATGATTTTTTTTGTGTTCTGGTAGCTACCTCCAACGGTTGTGCTTTGAGAACGTGGTTTTAGCAATTACTGAAATTTGTAAAGAATTGTTTGCGCTCCAGTAGGCCTATGACTCAAAACCGATTGAAAAACCTAACTAGACATGTTGTGCATCAATTCAGACTTCGCAAAATTTTATCATTTGATGCTGTGATCCGTAACTTTGCGTTGCAAAAAGTCCAGAAAGGGTTGAATTAAATCAGGCATGTCCAAAGTCCGGCCCGCGAGTCAACTCCGGCCCACGAGACGTTTTTGTATGGCCCGCGCCTGTTGTTGTAGGCTACAATGTGTTATTTTTGGGCTGCAGACACACAAAAATCATATAAATTTAACTTGCAGTTTTCAGAAAAATTATTGTGGCTGTTGGCCCGCGAACACTTATTATCAAAACTGGCTCGCGTGGGAGAAAGTTTGGACACTCCTGAATTAAATGCTTGGTTGAACTATTTTCGTTGCCTGTCGGCCTATTGTGTGTTTACAAAACTTTCTAGACAAAATAGTTTGCCTCAGTGGCATTTTTGCTGCAAGTGTAATCCAGTGATTATATATTGATGATTTTTACATTGAACGAAGTTCTTTTCATGCTGAGGAAAGTAGGCTAATTTCAGCTTAACACGAACATGCAATGCAATATTTTCTAAAAACTATTATGGGACCCATTTTTCGTGTTTTTTCCCGACCAGTGCTGAAGTCTCTCGGAGGCCCTGGCTATGTACTGTATATATTTGAAGGTTTGTAATTGCTGGGTGTTTCAGGGGAATGACAAGACGTAGAATACATGATTTTATGAAACCAGGTACTCACCATGTTGGCTTCGTAATCGCTCAAAGTGTAAGTTTTCCCTTGAAGTAGAACACTTGTGTTCCCATTCCACACCAATGCTTCCCACCCTTCGCGTCTGGCCATTTCATTCAGCATCTCTTTGGGAGTCATCTGGTCACGCCATGGGGTCGGCCCAGATCTGAACATGCTTTAGAATTAATACAATCATACTATACTTAAGATGGCTAGAGCAGGCCCGTAGCCAGACATTTTCAAGGGGGGTTCCCAAATCCAAAAATATGGACCTTTTGATAACACTTTCTTCTTTGCGTGTCTCCAAGCAAGCAATCAAAACATAGGAAGTGTCAGTAGATAATATATAGACCAACAAACAAAACAAACTTCAAATTGTCAACATTACAAAAACGAAATAAACAAATAGGCTGCAACCATTTTCCCATTAACAATAGCACATCTACAGGGGCGCGGAAGCGGGGGGCAGATGCCCTTTTAAGGTCATGTAAGCTACTGCACATTTTGCAAAATATCAATTTCTGCTATTCGCTTGTAGCCTAAATTGTCTACGATATGCGAGGTTCTAAACCAGGGATCCGCAAATAGTGGGTTGCGACCCAAATTTGGATCGCGAGACCATCCACAATGGGTCGCAAAAGGGTTCAAACTTACTATAAATATAACTTGTATGTCAAAAATAAATACGTTCATATACTCTTTGACGTACTGAACTCCTGAGTTTCGTCTTTCCACCTAAAACATCGGGAAGCTGATCGTGAGCTACATATTCAGAACAATGGTAAACCTCTGTCCTTCTGCCCCGAACCAAAATATCTTGGGGTGACACTAGACAGATCGCTCACATACCGCCACCATTTAGCTGCGCGAGAAACTGACATCCCGCGCTGCGCTACTCAAGCGCCTGGCAGGCTCCAGCTGACACTTCGCGTATAGCAGCCTTAGCCCTTGTCCACTCTTCATCAGAGTAAGCTACTGTGCACCTGTTTGGTGCTGCAGTGCTCACTGCCACAACATCGACACAGCCATAAATAACGCCTTGCGCGCAGTGACCAGATGCCTGCATCCCACAACATTGGACAACCTCCCCATTCTCGCTGGCATCCAACCGGCTGATCTTCGTCGTGAAGAAGCCACTTTGTCTCTCAGTCGACGGCACTGGAGCCTAACCATCTTCTCCACCACAAGATCTCTACTCTCCAAACGAGCACCCCGTCGACTGAAATCAAGACACCCATTCGTGCCAACCGCTCAACTTCTGATCAACGAAGCTGATGAACAAAACATCTCTGCGGCTACTTGGGCAGACCATCTATTGAATTCTGAACGGAAGTCAAGTACCGTAGCCTATTTCCAGACTCCATTCGTTCATTTCCTACGCCGACACATGCTCCATAGGCCTGACACTACAAAGACAGGCATGGGTGCGCCTCAACAGTCTTCGTACGGACGTCGGGATTTTCCGCTCAACCATGCACCAGCAATGGTGAATGGCCTCTTCCTCCTCCTGTCAATGTGGTTCCGAGAAACAGACCGCAAGACCACATCATCAATGACTGTAGAACGGAGTGGAAGGTCTGCGCGTCTTGGATGATGAAACCAAAGACTGGCTGTTCTCTAATAGCCTTCCAGTATAGTCCTGGAACATCGCAAATCTGGTGCACAGTCGTTTGGTCGACAGACATTTGGTCGACAGGACGTTTGGTCGACAGGACGTTTGGTCGACAGGACGTTAGGTCGACAGAACGATTTATTTTAGGGTTAGGGTTAGGGTTAGAGTCAGGGTTAGATTAGGGTTATGGTTAGTTAACTAACCCTAACCCTAAAATAAATCGTTCTGTCGACCTAACGTCCTGTCGACCAAACGTCCTGTCGACCAAATGTCTGTCGACCAAACGTCCTGTCGACCAAATGACCGGGTACCGCAAATCTGGGGTGGTAAAAGGGTAGATCCTCTGCCCCAGAGGCTTACACGACGACGTCCACAGTTAGTAGGTCCACTCGCTTATTAAGCCCAATTTGGTCCATTCCTGAGTTACTGAACGTATAGGAGTGGTAGAAAATTCCCCCCGCTCAATAAGCCCAAAATTGTCCGGTCCCGATGTGGGCTTAATAAGTGGGGACGACCGTATTGAAATTGATATTAAATTGCAAAAGATTTTGCGCACAATTATATGCTTCTGAAACCTTTAAGCCGCGAAGATTTCGAACGATTGTCTTTTGGGTCGCGCCAACAAGTTATTTACGGACCCCTGTTCTAAACAAGCAACAATATATTAACATGTTTATTCACAACTATCTGGAATGTTTCAGCTGATCATAGGTAGCTGATCCTGTGATCGTATGTACACTACCTACACCTTCTCCAAAATGTGGACCTTTTCGGCTCAAGGGGGGTTTCCCGGGAACCCCGAAAACCCCCCCTGGCTACGGGCCTGGGCTAGAGCATGAATAAGCGAGTTTTTGTGCTCACATGGTTAAACCCATAGCGATCTACTTACACAGACCTTGACAACGTGCGAACTCGAGACCTGACTGAAGGCTAATGTAATTTTGATTTTGAAATCTAAGCTAAATTTACTTTATATTCTTTTGAAATAATAGTTTTAAAAATCCAATTTTCCAAAGTGTGATCACTGATCACTGAATCTCAAGTCGCTGCAAAACTTGTAATTTTACGTTAAGAAATGACGCATTTTTCAATTACCAGTGTTGCCAGATTTTTTTGGATATCCAGCACAAGTGCCAAAATCTAGTCCATTATTTGAATTATAAAAATAGCACAAACGTTGCTTAAAATCACACAAAATATACACAAAAACAAATCAATAAATACTATTAATACTACAAAAGTGCTCAATGCCAAGCAGAGCGAATTACATCAACTATAGTTATTACTTTCTAAAAACACTACAACCTGTTTCACCCTAAAAATGAGATCATTATAAGTTCCTTAGTCAAATAGAGTTATACACAAGAACTATATTAATTAACTAATACTCAAACAATCATCTCATACTAGCGATTTAGCCTAATAACAGGTCAGCCTTTAGTCAAATTTTACGCTGATTATTGTCATGGCCTGTGTAAAAAGGTCGCCATGGACTTTACGAGGAGAGTAGCCTACAATTGTTTTAACTCAGCAAAGTAAAGTAGCCTTAGATGCTCTTTGCAATAGTCTTTTTTTTAACAAAACTAACATGAATTATGAATTAATAATACTGCTTTCATTTTTAGTGCTATAAGTGTGGAATTAACTACACTGGTGAATAAATTTTAACTAAATTTTTTAATGAGAGATACAAGTGAACTTTTCGAGACGAATTTTCGGTGCTGAATCCGAATTATAAGTTTACCTATGTCAAGTGACTCAATATTACACAACCTCATAATAACAATCATAATCACAATATATCATGAAGTTAAGTTGCAGCCATGGCGACCTATAGGCTATATACAGCCATGCCAACGTGCAAGCTTCAAATTTGTCTGGAGGCCAATTTGTTACACATGATGGCACTTGGAATTGTTGGTAAAAGTTGATAGCGTGAGTAGTAGCTGAAAAATCTATTTTTTTGGTATATTTTGTGCTACTGTTATCATGCAAATATGGAACTGAATTTTGACCCTTGTGATGGAAATCCGTGAAGCATCTGGCAACACTGGTGTTCAGCGGTTCGAATATCTTTTCTGGGATTGTAATTGCGTTGCCGTTGTTTTTACGTTATTTCATTTTAATTTTCAATGACGCGACCTGCCTGCTGACGGCAAGCGTAACATTGTGAAATTAGCGCTTTTGCAACGGATCCATGGCATTGATGTTGAAGAAAAGCCACGTCCTGGAGTGAATGGAAATGACGCCAGGCTCAGGGGCGCCGGAACGGTTTTTGACTGGGGGGCAGGATTATGAAAAAAGGGCACTTTTGTTGCTGAAAGGCCAATTTTTTTAAAGTTTTATGTTAAGATATAGCGATAATGCTCATCCATCAGCTCATCATCGAATAATGATACAAGTGTCCGGTATACAAAGAATAACAGCACGGAAGGGCATCAGCCGCATCATGCTATGCTATAATGATGTAGGCTAACCTACTGTGATACAGAATTATTTTGTGTCTTGAATATTATTTCGAGGCAGAAATGAAACATTATAATTAGGCTGAAAGCGAGTAGCTGAAATTGTTATATCGTATTGCAAAATGTGCAGTGGCTTACATGACTTTAAAAGGGCACCTTTGCCCCCCCCTGCCCCCCCATCCACAGAAAAATTAAAAGGGAGCATTTGCCCCCCTGCCACCCCCGCTTACGGCACCCCTGGCCAGGCTCGCATTTTACGTGGACGAATGTCACTGAGTTTTTGATAATATAACTGTACCAACGAGTGAAGTCCTCAAATGTCTTACAAAATCAAGTTTTTTATACTCTTCGTGACGTTAATTAAAGCGGCAAAATGAAAAATTGTAAGATAATGTATGTTTGGTAGTCGAGCGAACGAGCCAGGCAACACCCGCCTACTCTCTCCAACTCCAACTACTTTCTCCAACACGTCCCCAAATAGTACAAAATAAAAAAAAAACTCTTTCGCTGGCTGTAAACAACAAGCAAACAACTGGTAATAGGGAAACATTTGTCATTTTTTCAGTTTTACAGCAATTTGGGATTCTGCGGTCACAGTTTAGCGCGCACTAGAAGGATTGGGCACGTCAATTGACGCATTTGATACCTTTGCGAGCACATAATCTCTGAGCCTCTAAGCCAGGGGTCACCAACCTTTTTTGCATGCGGGCCACTTTGGCACTAAGGAGAGCTGTGGCGGGCCGCAGTAATAAAATTTTAGATAGGATGACTTTTATGCTAGAAAAGAAGCATTTCGTACCCAGTATCCAGCGTTACATGTTGTTAATATTTATCTTAGAATACCGCAGCAACAAAATTAGTCGAACAACGCTACTGCCAGGCCAAGCTCCTTTAACAATGCCTAATAAACGAGGCCACTTGTTTTGCGCAATTATGGCGAGGCGTGCGGATTCATCAGAATATTCGTTGCCAAGCAAGCAATGGTGCCGAAGTAGGGGGGATGGGGGGACATACCCTCCCAATATTTTGACAGCATCTCCCCCAATAATTTAGAAAAAAACATTTGCTATGAAGTTGTACCGGTACTTCGATTTAGTTGTTTGCAAACATCTCGAATTTCTGTTTTTTTTTGTTTTTTTTTATTGATGTTTGATCACAGTGCCCAACGAGATGGTTGTGCACTGTGCAGGGTGACACCGATACAGTCAACGGTGGTCAACTATCATGTCATCACAAAAACTTTGTCAGAAATTGTTACTTCTGGTCTGCTGTCTACGCTAGAAGCAAAAACAAAAGCACAAGGAACTTTAACAAGCTTAGTTAAAGCTGAAACATATGTGAGACTTGTGCTGATTTTGAAGCCTTTGTCACTTATGGAGCAATTTAGTATCACGTTGCAAGGAGAAAAGCTTGACATTGACTCTTGTGAAGATCTGTTTGAGACCTTGAAAATCACTCTAGAGAAATATCGTTATTTGGAGTTTGAAAACAATTACAAAAATGCAGTTGTTTCAATTCCGAAAAAATTTGCTGCTAATTTTATCACGTTTTTGCAAGTACCACGGCAAAGAAGAGTCCCTGAAAAATTGGGTGGAGGCTCGATGGCAGCTACTGCAGACACTCAACTGTATTATAATAATTTACAATCAGTTCATGGACAGAGTTACGGTATCTCTGAACTGACCGAACGGTTTGAAAATTGCCTGAATTCCGATTCGGCAAAGAATAAAGAACTTGCACGAATTATCAAGACCGGCTTAGTTCCTGAAATGGTAAAAAATTATCCAGAGCTGAATAAAAATCGATGAGTTATCAAATTGATTCATTCAGAAAGGCAACAGGAGCAAAATCTCTGTACGAAGCTAAAAGAGCTTACCAGGCATTGTCCGAGTTGGAAAAACCTCTCTATTCTCAAATACTCCAGCTAATCAAGATCCTCTTAGTTTGCCCGGTAAGCTCTGCTGCTTGTGAGAGGTCGTTTTCCGATCTTCGTAGGTTGAAAACCTGGCTGAAAAATACTTTGGGACAGGAAAGGTTGAGAGCTAGCATTGTTTGCAACATTCACCAAAATATTCTTGACATGACATCAGCATAAATAACATTGCTAATGAGTTTTCAATGCTCACTACCGTAAGACGCTTGTAACAAGTTCTTGTGATGTGTTTGAAAGTTATTATTTTTGTCATAAATTTGCAGATGTTCTTATGGAGCTTCGATTGTTTTCAGTCTCCTTACTAGTGACTTTGTCCTGTAGGCTAGTGCACTAAGTGTAGGTATTCTAGTGAAGAAGAGGACAAGAAGAAAAGTATAACTTCTGTTTTTTTTGGAAAACTAAGTATTCATTGGAAGGTCATGAGTTCAAATCCCGCTGGAGGTACCAATTTTTTTTGCTTGTTTCTTAATCTTGCAGCAGTCATTCATAAGAGCACTGATAGGACTTTTGTCTCCATGATTTCTTTTCTGTATATTATGCTGTTACTGTTAGCAGCTAATTTACCGAGGTCCGGTGGTTGTTTAGTAAACTTAATAGCCTACTGGTAAGCTACCACTAAAATTGTGTATAAAAATATGCATTCCCCCCAATGTTCAAAATCGTCAAAAATTTAATAAAATGTAGATTTATCCCCCCCTTCCAATCCTCAACTAACTTCGGCAGCACTGCAAGCAAGATTATGGTGTTGCCACTTCGCTTCACAAATGATATCTTGCAATTAACAGTTTCAGCAAACAAGGAAATGTTTGACACATCGCAATACAGGCAACAATAGTGGACCTGCAAACATATCAGCAAAAATAGGCTCCAATAACAGAGAGAAAGAAACCAGGCACCATGAAACAAACGCTTGTGGAAATCAGCGAAAAAGCGTTTCTATTGTAACTCATGAACAGTGTTCCTTCTAAAAAAGCAATGAGTTGGTTTTTCATCCTTTTCGTGAGAGTAAAACTGACTTTCTTTGATTACACTGGTATGCCAAAAAAGAATTATTTTGCTCCATGAACTTTGAAAACTGATTTAAAGTAATTTTGGGGTGCTGAATCTGAATCTGACAGCAGATTTATCCTATTACGTTAGGTTTGTAAGATTTGTTAACTACAAATTGTTACTTTTGTCAAAAGTGGAAGATTTGGCGTTCCGTTTACCACCAACATATGCAGTGCTATAACGAATGGTTAGTGTTAGACAGGCCAAAACAGCCTAAATAAGGTTACTGGACAAGCATTACTATAGGCCTGCTTTAATCTTGTGGTTTCATGCAAAACATAGACGGGGGAGGGGGTCAATTATACTTTTAGCCCCCCTTTTAGCTTGTTTTTACTGCCTTGTTAATAATGTTGCTTAAAAAACAAATTGGTATCAAAATTAAGTTGGTGGGTGTATTTCACCAATTATGCACCACATGGCCTGGATTTCTGGATATAGCACAATGTGTATGTGCAATAAACGTAACGTCAAATCTTCCACTTTTGACAAAAGTAACAATTTGTTGTTATCATATCTCATAAACCTGACGTTATGGGATAAATCTGAGGTCAGATTCGGATTCAGCACCCCAAAATTACTCTAAAACAGTTTTCAAAGTTTATAGAGCAAAATCGTGTAGACCAGTGTTAGACAACTGTCACTTGCGGTGCTTATCAGCATGGCAAGAATTGTTGATTAACAACATTTTGCAGACATTCATGCTCTTTAACTCCTCAAGAAAAGTATTTTGGTTATACTTGTACGCTGATACCTT
Organism: Aplidium turbinatum; assembly: GCF_918807975.1. Taxonomy (NCBI): domain Eukaryota; kingdom Metazoa; phylum Chordata; class Ascidiacea; order Aplousobranchia; family Polyclinidae; genus Aplidium; species Aplidium turbinatum. The sequence continues at coordinate 24,377,700 of NC_137475.1, read as the reverse complement.
CCGCGAGCCGCACATAACAGCGTGGTGGGCCGCATGCTGCCCGCGGCCGCCAGTTGGTGACCCCTGCTCTAAGCCATAAGTAGGATTGCCACGATATTTTATCAGTTTTTCTAAATCATTGGTTATACATTAAGGAGGGCCGTCGGAAACAGATCGCTTATCAACTCGAGTTTCTAAGGAGGTTTGTTGAGTAAATGGCGAAATCGAAAACCGTTTTTAAATTGAACGCCAGGAAGACGGTGCACAACAGGGTCCAACTAATCAGTAAATCATATCCCATTCCAGGGATATTGCAGTTGCGTATATTCAGGGTGTGTGCGCCGCACACCCATCAAACATGGTTGATTCATCAACCATCGTACAGTTAAACTCAGTCATTAATAAAGCCCGGAATGCATGACAGTTCAGTTTTTCACTGTCTCTTGTTATAAAACATAAAAATATATATTGCGAAATTGCGAAAGAATATATTGGAAACATGTGTGCTCAGATCTTAAAACACAAATAGCTGGTAGCCACTTAAACATGTTAATTCTCAGTAAGACCCCAATTGCAGTTTGACACCCCCAACCAATCAGAACATGTTGAAATTGGCTACTGTCAATTGTAACCCTCCTGACAGGCAGGGTTGCCTGAATTCAGAGTAAGCTAGGCTATAGGGCTAGGCAACTAGGTTAAATAAGCAGGGTATGCAAGTAGCCTACTTGATATCCTATATAAAAGGTGGTGGCATGGGATACAAGTAGGCTATTTGGTAGCCTATATAAAATGTGAAAGCATGGTATGCAAGCAAGCATAAGCTACTAAAACTTAGGTATCCTATATTAAAGGTGAAAGCAGGGTATGGACATTGCAGGTAAGGTAAAGGTAAAGGGGTTCCCATACTTGATTCAAGTGTCGGGTATGAGAAGATAAGGTTCTCATTGTACTAAGTCTTTGGCACTGACGAGAGTAGGGTGGCCAGTTTGTTCAGGACCAACGCGGAGCACGCATTGGTTTCATTAGAAACGTCGATTGGGAGGCGGTAAAATCTGAGAAGAAGAGAGACGAGCGGAAGGAGCAACTGCTTTTGAGAGAGAAGCGAGTAAATGAGAAAAAGGAACGCTAAGAATCTCTCGGATGACGACAATACAGAATTTCCCAGAAGGCGCTTTCCTTCAAAGTGCTCGATCGGCAGAGAAGAACTCGAAAAAGAGCAGAAGCGATGTACTTTCGATCCTCGTACAGTTGCACTTGAGGCGGAAAGGTGTGGAATTCCAAGTGGAGCAGCAGCTGCCCTCGCAGTCGTAACATTACTGGACACAAAAGACGATTTAAATCCGACGATGGTAGTCGACAAAAACAAGCTCGTTTGTGCACGAAAACGGCTCCGTTTAGAAACGAATCACTTCGCATCCAGTTCGCTCGGCACAATAGTTGAAGGCCTTTACTTTGACGGCAGAACGGATAACACCCTTCGTTGATTGTTTTTTACTAACTTATTTAGCGTCGTCTTGTGTATTTTCTTTTTTTTAATTACGTTTTTTTTTGGGGAGGGGAACGTTTTTTATTTTATTAGGGTGATATTGATTTTTTGTGCGGCGTTTTCCTGCGGTCCGATCTAAAAAAAGTTTTCAGATTATTTGTTTGTGACCTAAGCCTCCTATCTGAGCCGAGTTGCTAAGTGATTTGAAAAAAAAGTGCAATTGACAGCTCCTGTATAATATACATAGCCTATTCTATGGTGAGATGGCGCAGAGGATAAAGCTTTCGCTTTCCAATCATGGGATCTTAGTTCTACTCCCGGCTTCAGCTGGTCGTTGAAACACATCGCTCACCTCTACCCAGGATAGATTAAATTGGGTGGGTGTGATTGCTGAAGAAAAGGCGGCCGAGAAAAAGGAATTGGCCACCCTACTTTCGTTAGTGCTGAAGGCTTAGTATAATGAGAACCGTATCTTCTTATCCGCCATCCCCCAACGGTTGGTTCCAGTATGGGACTCACCTTTACCTACACTGTGAATATCAATTTTACAGATGACTATACATTTTTGTTGACTGTGCTCGAAGAACGCGTTAGTGAAGCGTTCTATATATTTCGTTGAGATGGCTTGCGGGTGGGAGAACGGTCTTCCCTCTGTTCGAACAATTCTTCTTCTTGCGTGTGAGGCCGCCACAGATCACGTTGTTACATCCAGGCGAAGCAGCCAATGGATTGTGTGTTCACCGAGTGTTGTGACGTCCACATATCTGTCCTGAGGTCGATATACAGGACAATTGTAGATAATGTGGTGTGCAGTCTAAGAATCTGAGCCACACGCACAAGATGGTGAATCGGCGAGCCCCCATTGGAACATATTGCTTTTGAAATGGCCCACTTTAGTCCGCAGGCGATTGAACTTCACCCATTCCTTCCGAGGTAATTCTGCTTCGGGTGGAGCGTTGGTAATGGGAAGGACTTCAATTAGGTTTGTCTCGCAACTTCTCTCCATTCACTGTTCCATATTTCGGAAATGTGGAAGCTGGATTTACAGATAGCTGCAGCATGTCGGGAAAACGGGTGGCGTTCAAGCGCTGGTGCTTTTGGGAGTGCGAGTTTAGGACACTTTGGTTAAGGAGGTGGTCATCCCTTGACACAGCTTGTAGGACCAGACTGCGTACGCCGTTTTCCCTACGAAGTCTACCTGGGGCGATGCCTGATAGTACCGGCAGAAAGTCAGTGTGAGTTGGAAGCAGGCAACATGTGATTATTCTCATGGTGGTGTTGAGGGCAGTGTCAATTTTGCAAGTGTGTACGCTGCGGCACCAAGTGGGGGAAGCATATTCGGAGGTGCTGTAAACAAGTGCAAGAGCACTTGTACGGAGTGTGGATGTACTAGAACCCCAGGATGTTCCAGTTAGACATCTCAGCAAGTTGTTGCGTGCTGATCGTTTAGCTTGGAGGGCTTCAGCATGGTGTTTGTAGGTTAATTGTCGGACGAGCTTCACTTTTAGGTAGGTGGGACACGGGTTGTGTGGGAGTGGGTTTCCGTTCAGAGAAACTGAAAATTGGCGCGTAGATTCCATGTTGCAAAGGTGAAAAGGTGTGACAGTGGTCTTTGCCAGGCTCGGTTAAAGCATCCACAGCTTCAGGTAGTCTGCGATTTGGGCCACGTCATCTGTAAGTGCTTCCTCTACCACATGCTAGTACTTGTCAGAATAGAGTAGTGCCAGATCATCAGCATAGCCATACTGGCGTGATGTAGTCTTTGACATGTCACTGATGTAGATGTTAAATAGTAGGAGTGACAACTCTTCTACACTCTGCCCGTCACTCGTTTTCAGCAAAAAGGTCCGATTTTCCAGAATGTTTGCGAGAAATCGCAGTACCTTTTTGTCTGGGATCATGCGGAGGAGCTTTAGGGTTAGCCCTTGATGCCACACAGTGTCATGGGCAGCAGTGAGGTCCACCAAGATTAATCCTGCTTTGTTACCCTTCTCAAAACTTTCCTCAATATTCAGTATCCTCAATATCTCAATATCCTCAATTTCCCGATTTTAACTTGTTTGATGACAAATGCAAGTTATCTGGTGCTGAAGGGGGCTGACAAGTGGCCATCTGCGCTCGGGGCGTTCCAGAGCCTGCTGCATTTCTGTTTCACTGGAAGAGTGTGCTTCTTATTTGTCACTTTAAATTTACCATTGGCTAGGAACTGTTGTGCTATGACGTTAGAGGTTACAGGGCTACGTTTAGGATTTGGGTTGCGGCCTGTGAGGTGATTGAAAGTTTTCTATGCAGCTCTGCTTGAGTGGGTGAAGTCAATGCCTTCTATTGCATCTTCCCAACGCTGTTTACGTTTTACGTTGAGGTGTTCCAACAGATCAGTGGCAGTCATGGATTTCTCTTCACTAGTTTTTGATGCCAGGAACGCATCATAGCGTTTCGAACAACTGTGTCACTGTCAGGAAAGTACAGGTATGTAAAAACGGTAAATCTTTCAATGTAGGCTAACTGTGCCTTGTGGGTTTGTGTTGATTTTTAGTTTAGTTTCTGCATTCAAGTGGACCCAATGCAAGTGAGCCTTTGTTGGTAATCATAACAAGTGTTAACTATGAATCTCCTTGTTCACCTTGTAGTAATATTATCCCATGCAATCATCATGAACAAAGTTTTTGTCATTCTACACCAAAAAAGTGAAAATAATTCCTAGTTACAAGAGTAGGAGCTTATGGCTTCCCTACTATCCTCCCCTACTACCCTCCTCTGTTTGGGTCAATCATACTTGCAATCGTTCAATGTGTTTTGATTTATTAGTCTGAATCGATCGATTGAGTCGAGATAACAACCTGATTTTTGCACTCACTTATGATTCTTCACAACGATTAAACTCAAATCCGAAATCACACATATAGCAAAGTTGTCCTGGCATTCCTCTCGCTTGCTTTACCGATATTGGTTTTAACACAAAAAGGTAACTGGCCTCCAGACACAACGGCTCCCGGCACGCGGCAAAGCAACAATTAAGGGTGGAAACGTCTTGGTCATCAAGCAAAGCACTTCACGGAGAACAAAGGAACAACGCAAATTCAACGTTACTTAAATCAGCCAGCCAAGTTACAAATTCATCACAATTACATATTAAGAGGGCAATTGACCCCCCGGAACAATTCCATTACTATGATTTTGAAAATTTATTAAATAGCATCACGAATTTTTAACTTAGTGAAAAGGGGCAATGTGGAGCCACACAGTGTGCTATCACTTACACGTAATAAGTAGATGGCAAGCCACAGCAGGCTCGGAACTTTGTGAGATAACGATTTTCAAGATCGATGATGGTTTCCCCAATTTTGTCGTCAGTTCCAATCAGGTCCCAATCGTACACTTGAACATGCAGATCTTTTTCTATTGGAATTTTTACATCAAGCTCAAACATTCTGAAAAATTATAGGAAAGTTGTTTAACAAAAGCTTTGTGATTTAACTTCCTCAATTGGAGGAGTTTATTTAAGACAATGTCAAGCAATTGAAGCTTAACCAGTGACTAGATATTTATCACTGTATCATATCAATCGCCATTTCCGCTTGAAACAGATCGTAGTTGTCAACACGGTTGTTTGTTTCCTTGAATCACGGTTTTGAACTAGCTCGCCTAGTGTCGCCAAATTGACTTCTTTCCATGCCTAGATTTTGTCTTGCTATCGTTTTGGTTATCTCACACGTTTTGTTTTTCTGTTTACTATACATTTTATGCAAATTTTCTGACCGCGTATTTTCATGTTTTAGTGTAGCAGAAGAGTTTTAGAGCTTCTAATTTTGATATTGCTGTGCTGCAACATTGAACGTGGCTGCCTCGTTATAGTCCATATGTGTGCTATTTTCATGTGGTCAAGAACTTTTTATGATGTGATTTTGGAAAGTGGTGGATTTTGTCAATGTTGTTAACGCCCAGTTTACGGATTCTAAACTGTAGAGCACGAGTAGTAAAACTTCAGTGTTTAAAATTCTTGATTTCAGTTTGGTTGGGAGGCCATTGGAAGTTAAAAGCTTTCAATATTGTTCCGATTCAATATTGTTCCGCAGCGTTTTCATCTCCGTCCCGGATAGTTTGTGGCCAAGATATTAACTACTAATTTTGGTACGTGTTCTATTGTTTTGTTTTTCGTATACATAGTGAAATTAAGTGTGTTGTTAATGTTATCGATTGTCATACATTTGGTTTGGACACCTTTATTGAAGACCGAGTCTAGCAGCGTTTTTTGCCCTAGAAACTCCTGTATTTTCAATTTAGAGGTGTTGATGATGGCCTTGTCGTCTGCATAACTCAGATTGAATAGTGTGCTACGTTAGCCTAACGCCAATCGTGAATCCACTTGTAGGCTACACTCACATCCCGTTTCTGGGGCTACTGCAGCAGCTACGATGCATAGCCGATTGGTGAGAGGACTGTTTCAACGTTCAACAGGGCGTGGGATCGACACCGCTCAAAAGCATGTGACTGTGTCATTGCAAGACACTTAAAGGCGTGCCGGCGACTACGGATTGGCGCTCCTTCGACTATAGCCCTAGATTTCTTTCATCTTTATGAGCAATATGCTACTCTGGAGAGAAATGGCTACGGCCCTTTTAGGGCTATGGCCTACTGAATTGAACGATGCAAAACAGGATAACGGACAGAACATCTTCTTGTTTGACACCTTTTAGAAAATGAATTGACCTGGTTGTTTCGATGTTTGTTTTGAGTAATGCATTTGCTTTGTCGTAAGGTTGATGTATATGTTGCTGATAAAAGCTTTATCCAAAATTTTGTTAAATGTAAGATAGTTTAACACTGTTAAAGTCCTTTTTAAAGTCAATGAAGATAGTATGAACAAATTGAACATCACAAAAGACATCACGCAGGACACAAAAGAAAAAATCACTTATCGCATTATTTTAAAGTAATTTTCTACAACCTGGCACCTTCTGCAATGGCACTCTTAAACCACATATTCAGTTTTATTTCTATTTGGAACCCTGGCGCAACTTTTGATTGTTACCAAATGTCAACCCGCATTTTCCAGAAATTCTGAATACGATGATTGTTTACAGACACTGGTTGAAGCGCCAAAGGCGCCACATATGAGATGTGCACAACTGCACACCATACAAAATGCGATGGAGCTGATGCGTTTTGCGTAATAAATTGCCAGTGTAGTTATATGGCAAACAAATTAGCATTGCAATAAATGGCAACCTTGGAGAGGATGAAGACTAATAAAGTAGCTTAGAATGAAACTTTTGGGTTATTTCTATAATGTAGCTTCGCATGAGTGAAAACCAATTTTACTACATAGGCCTACTATTTTTAAATAATTTTTCTCCAAGCAAAGTAAAACTGTTCCCAACACCCTTCCAAACATACAAAGTGTAAATATAGGCTATTTTTAGGTTCGGCTTTGCTTTTAACAGCATGATCGTAGCTTATTCCACAAGTGAAAATGAAACGATCTGTTTCAGCCCAATATTGCGGTTTCGCTGTGGTAACACGACATTTCACAAGAACATAGTTCCCTAATCATGTGCAATGACTAGTGCTGGAATCGGGTTTTAGAAGGGCTCCTGTCTTTGGCTTGAGACTGCTGTCATGATTGAAATAAAAAATAACAAACGTAAAGTACATCTACTACCGGTACCAACCTTCCAAATGTGGGTTCGAGTGTGTTTGGGATATACTGCGATCGGTCGTTTATGCGTTTTTTCCCAATTTTCACTTTGAGGTAAGGGTCAGCCAATCCGTTTGAGTCCTGAGACGCGAGATCAAAGCCTCGTATGATGTATATCCGAACTTTAACGTCCTGTTATATCATGGCGTGATTAAATGAACACATAAAGGTTTAGCATTTCAATTGGTTTAACAAAAAGGCTTAACATTTCAACTGGATACTGTTTAACAGCAGGTGGGCAGAATATTAATATAATTTTTTTTTTTAAAACAGTGGAGGTTAGGCTACTCGGTTGAATCGAACCACGCTTTTTTTTTTATATGCAGTTAGAGTCTTTAGACTAAAGTTTGCGGAAAAAAGTGAACACCTGAAAAATAGTCATGCTTATTAAATTTCATATGCTTTAGGGTACAGCAATAAAAATGGTAATTGAGAATATCGGAAATCAAATTGGCCAATGTAATACGGTTCATTAAAGCATCATTGATGTATGCGGAAAATGTTTAAAACAGTTGTGCAGGAGAGAGTAAGAGTGAAAATTGGCAACAAAGAACAACTAAAATAATGAGTGATTGAATAAACACCATAATAATAGATGGATAAACACCAAACATAGAATAACTATAATGCTGAAAAATAAATATAGAAAACTGAATAAGTAATTGAAGTTGAACAATATATTTTGTTTATGAAAATTGTTGGCGAAGAGGCTGTGCAATAACAAAGCACAATTTCTAGAATGTGCTAACGTACAATCTGAGACTTGGTCACTGAAAGATCAGTTTGGAGATTGAGATCAGAAATTACAGTAAAGATGTAGATACGAAAAGATACAGAAAGTCAGCTACTAAGATTGAAGATGGAGAAAAACTTCTAAAATATCCAACAGAGTAACTAACAACTGGACTTTATAGAAAAAACTGTAAAATCTGCACTCTTAAATATCCCCAAAACGCTCTGAAATACACTTAACCCTTAGAAGGCTGGGCTCCTGGAGTTTTGCTCAGTTTTTTTTGGGGGGGGAGCTGCTGTCGATTCTTCATATGCTTTAGGAATAATATCTCTGTTATTTTTTAAAGCACGGTTTTAAAATTTGGGATTCACTTTGTAAAATTATTCACGCTGAGCATATCCGAAAATTAAAACTATGTGAATTTTAGAACTGCTCATATACGTTGAAATGTTGAGGTGACTTATGACTGTAATTGTAGCGTGAGTTTACACATTATTTATTGGTAGAGTAATGAAGAACATGCATTGCAATGTTGTGATTAAACTTTTTTTACATAATTTTACATACAGCCAATTCCCTTCACGCTGTGAAACAGTTAGGATTAATTAAATAGGCCAAATTAATTACTTTCATCCAGCTGGTGGGAAAATTTTGAACAATAGAATATGAAATATTTCAGAGGATGTGCTGAGAAATGCCTTATATCTCTCAATTTATAACCTTTATTCGCTCAAAATTTCAGCTCAATAGAGGTGAATAAAAGTTAGGAAAAGTCAAGAAATCTCGTATTCTCAGCCTCAGTAGTGGTTTTAGAGTAACAACTCTTGATACAAAAAAGTTGAATTGACAGCCCCCTTCCCCAACCTTCAAAGGGTTTAAGCTCAAATTTTTTTATACAGCTTTGTCTGAAATAATATTTTAGTCTACGTACAATCGTACATTCATCTACAGTACATGTTGCAATAGATAAAATTAGCATGAGCTAAATTGACAATTTTGAAATACAAAATGTTTTAGCGAAGTTATATACACACTCAAATGTAAGTAACACAACTATCGATTTTTGTTCGTCTGTGCATCAAACATTTCGATAAAGATATTCAAGTGAGTTTATTTTGTTCTGAAAAACTTTTACATTGCAAGTTATAGATCACTTACCACAATAACAGCAAGTGGCAATTTGTCAAAGGATCGGACCGGTACCTCATCATTTGAAATGTCAGGCAGACCATAAATCCTGAAAGATCCCTATCAAGCAACAACGTTGAAATAAATGGTTTAAAAATTTTGTCTCCATAGTCTATGAATGACGGATGAGACTGAGCTGCTTCATATCCTATCAAAGAATCACAGCCGGAAAAAAAGTCGAATTAATTACGTGCTAAAGCGAAAGAAAACTAAAATACCAGGAATTTGTCGATAGATTCCTTTTGCCGTCTAAAAATATTTGCACGATTATTGTATTTTAATGGTACTGGGCAACAAGATATACCTGTCCTATATCGAGTGGTTAGCACATGCAAAAAAAATTAATTTCATGTGTAATGAAAGCTGCTTATGTATCACAGAGGGAATAAAGCTGACCAACATAATTTCCAGTAGCCTAACTTGTTTTCTTTAGAAAATATCTTTTGGACATTCCGAGAGGTAGTGCACTGGGCTGAACAAAGAAGATCCCATGTTGCAGAACTGTGAAACACCGCTGATACACTTAGCAGATAGGTCACTGACATTGCATAAAAGCTTCTTTGTCACTTTCAACGAGTATACAAAGGGTTGAATCTACACGAATACACCTAAGAAAAACCTTACAGATGAATCCATGTTCACAGGCATGCATAGTTTTGCAATAGCAATACCACTTAAGAACTGCATCCACTGCTTGAAAATTGTGATTGGCCAAAAGAAAGTGTCTATGCAATTTTATGATTCTCAATTGGCTAACCTCTCTAAAAATTATATAGATTAGAACTAATATTCAGTGGTCAGTACTGGCCAGATTTTACACGCAAACTAAAATATTGGGTGATCTTCTTCTTTCGCATGAGAATTTGTTCTTTTTTGACTACGTTACATCGGGGTCAGATGCTTGGGCATTCCTCAAGCAGCCATTTGATGGTGCAGTCATCCAGCGTTGACAGACCAAGTACCATAACATACTCTTGATGGATTAAAGGTCGGGCAGTGATAAAGTATATGTTCTGTAGTTTGTTCTTCTGCACCGCATTTGCATGCCGCAGAGGCTGATAAGCCCCATTTCTGCATCATGGATCCAAAACGCTCAATGCATGTGCGGAGGCGATTCAGCCGTACACAAGCAGGTCGGCTAAGCTTCTTTCCTGATGGCACGGGCACAGCATCAGGTACGAAGAAGTGGTGTCTGGAAGGGTTCTGTGTCCATTCCTTTTTCTAAGTGTTTATGATCCAAGATGAAGCTGTGGTGTTATGCCCCAATAAGGATTGTGCTTGAGCAACAAAGGGATTTCTTGGTTCAGGCGTTCATTTATCGTCGGTCTAGTGATGTAGCTGTGGAGCACGTGGTGTGACTTCCGTAAACGGCGAGCCAAGGAGAGTGTGGCAGCTCTACGGCGAATATCTGAAAGAACTGGTAAAAATTCAGTAGGTGTAGGGTGCAAGCATCCCGATACAATACGCAAGGCGTCGTTAATGAGTTTATCAAGCAGGTAAGTGTGAGCACTGCGACTCCATACAGGGGGGCAGTAATCTGCCGTGGAATAGACAAGGTTGTGGTGTGCAAAGTTGTTGTTGTTGCACACCCAGCTCGTACCTGCCAGTCGACGAATGAGGGCAACACGTGATGTTACCTTCTTGCGAAGTAATTCCAAGTGCTGTCGATACGTGAGAGTCCTGTCCAAACCAACACCGAGGTAGACTGGTGTAGAAGGGCAGGGCATTTCTATTGATGTTGATGTTCATCTCGCGCTTTGCTTTCCTGTTGTTCAGATGGAAAGCAGTCGATGCCGTTTTAGTTTTGCTGGGCTTGAGTATCCACTTGTGGAGGTAGTCCGACATGTTCGCCATATCCTGAGTTAGACTCCTTTTTAGTGGGGACCATTCTGAAGCATCGTGCATTACAGCTATAGATCATCGGCATAGGCAAACAACTTAGAGTTTGTTGGTGGAAGGTCGTGGATGTAAGCATTGAAGAGAAGTGGGGCCAGGACGGATCCCTCAAGTCTTGACGTGCTCCTGCGTCCTCGTCCGGTGGTGAGGATGACGTTGCGATTATAGACACTGAGCTTGCGTGATGATGTAGTGACGAAAGAATGAAGTTACATAAAAACAGAATGGCAATTTGTTAAAAGTGACAACTTAGATTTTTAATTTTTACTTTCTTTTTTTAATGTTCAACTAGGTTCTCTAACAGTTCCTTGGACATTGGTGTACTTTAGATAATATTCCCCCGCTATTTCACCAGTTTTGTTTAATTTCAAGAACTGTATCACACCTGATGTCTTTCTAAGTTTGCAAGTCTTACATTTTTATTTTAGTATCACCCTTTTACAATAAACAAAAATCGCCCTAGGGTCTGTGATGTGAAATTGAGCTTGCACATTAATGAAGTAGACCAGTAGTTTTTATTTTTTCGGTGTAACAAATTTAATTTATTTTTTTGAACTTACGATGCGCCCACAGTGAATTAGAAGCACAAAATCACCAATTTTATTTTGCTTATGATATGACAAAAAACAATACAAATTAAAATTGTAGATTACATCGCTTTATTGTTGTTAAGGTTTGAAATTATTTTAGACAATCGAAATAGGCTACGTGCGATTTAGTTTAGTAAAATTTTGACGATTTTCAAACTTTCTTAAATTCTGTTTGATTTTTTCAAATTAATTTCACTTGATTGTGAGATATTTTTAAAAATAATATAATGCCACTAGCCTAACAAAAATATTATTCAAATTCTTACTAATTTTCTTGCAAAATAAAAAGTATGTAGTAACGTAGTCTTAAACGAGGAAATTAGCAAACAAGATAAAAAATGAATTAAATTTTGCAGTATTCGAAAACTGTTAAATGTTGTTAAAATTGTTAATTGCTGCAGCCGATACTACTAAGGTTGATATTTTCATAGTTATAGCCTACCTTGAATTCTCCAGCAAACTCGGATTCTTCATCTTCTTTTGTAATGCCCCTGTTCAGTCTGAATGTCTCAACAACATCATTGAAGTGATTGAAATTTTCCTGTTTTTCTAATTCATCCTTGTATATCTACGTTACAATGGTCAATTATAATTATTGTCAAGACGAATAGATTTTACTAGAAAAAACATTAACAAATACTGAAACGTGTGATGCCACGACACCAGTTCTATCATTGGAGACATTTTGCAACGAATAGCGTTAATGGAAACTATTGCTGATTTTTAAGCTCATAAATTTGTTCCAAGTGAAGCAGTTCACAATCCTTTTTTAATTAAAACGTACAGGTCATATACTTTCAAACTGTCTTTGGACAGTTGATTTTCCTTATTGAACTGGCAAGTTTTGCTTATTACATAATTATTTTGCTTCACCTGCTATCGACACAACTCTCTTCTTTTTGCTTTTCACAAAAGAAGATAAAGTTTGGTATCCAAATGAAGCTGTTCCTTTGGAATTTTTATCATTCGATAAACACCATCATAAATTGTACGCCTATGCTTTCTCAAAGTTATATCTTCTTAAACAGCAACAAATTTGAAGACCAAATTTTATTGTTTTTTTCAGGAGGCGCATTTTTGAGATTTTAGCTCTCAAGTTTTAAATTTTGTGGAAACAGTCAAAACACATTCCTTCAATATGATGAATATATGTTCACTTGCAATGACTTGCAATGAGAGTTCATATTAAAAAAAATTCTATTTGGAAGGTAACTTTTTTACATGTTAATTTTTATCACTGATATTGTATTTTGAAACATGAAAGATCTCCACTGATGATACTATGGGAAATAAAAAATTCGCCAATTTTTCTTTTATTATCTCTCTAATTTTCACTCTTAATCTAATTCGCTTTTTGAAAGCTTTTCTTCTTATGTAGTAAAAACCAACTGACTTCCAATTTTGTATAAGGACTTAACTTTCCACTTAGTAGGCTATTTTAAAAATCAACCTATCGCTTTTATCTATTGTAAGAAAAATTTGGCAGGCCGATGTTTTTCTGTATTGGAAAAGTTGTTTCTTTAACGTGGAAGAAGTTAGTAGTGTAGTAAAGCCGTAGAAATTTTGGCGGATTGCTTGAATGATTAGCCGGTGACGTTAAAGAGATCGTACGGGTAATGTTTTGGTTTGCTTAATCCGTCTAGATATTGCGAGTGTTCAAACTAATTAGCCTTTCTACAGTGGTTTTAATTATAAGCGTTAGACACTAGTGTGCTTTTTGTAGCAATGTTTACTGTTATTTCTTAATTATTATGCCTACTTTTTGTGTGTGATCGCTATTTGCTTCATAAAAACACAAGGAATGCTGCAATCTATTTATCCGCTGAGTAGGCCTACAATATACAAATACAAAAATGATTTAACGTCACATTTAACAAAAATATGATCCAAACAAAAGTAACTGCACCAACGTGGCTAAAAAAGTGATACTAAATGTTTAAAATATAATGCCTCCTGCAACAATAGATGACAACCTTGATAGCATCCAATCCCTCTTCGATGTAAGCTTCCTGGTTTTCAAGCACCCCATTAGAAAAATAATATTTCGACCACCAATCGATATCATCCACACGTTGAGTTGGCTGCAAGATGGCAGGATCAACTTGTTAACCATTACAATGTGTAGCTTAGTTGATAGTTTAACGCCAATTTTTTTTTTAACGAAAGAACTAAATCATCAGGTAGGCTACCATTGGTTCAATTCTAGGAATGTGAGCTTGAGCAATGCATGTCATGGGCAATTTTACATTTAGCGGCACCTAAAGTGAATGGAACAGCGCACAGAAAACAACACTTCACCAGAGCGTCACGATCAGTCAATTTCGCTGACCAAAACCTCCCACGAATATGTAAACTGCCAGGATTTACCTTTCAAAGGATTTATTTGTTTGTAAGCAAAGATAACAATGTAGTTTTTTATATATAACAAGCGTTGCATCGCAGATATACGTTGCTACTCAGCGCTTTCCTAAGCAGATAGTGTCAGTGCTAGTGTTTGAGAGAAAATTTCAAAACCGGGTTTTGGCCTGATTTTAAAATTATTGACAGTCAGGGCTTTGTGGATAGAGTCTTTCCGAAGATTTTGCTGAGGATGCAATTTTTGCCTTCCAAGTTTTGTGTCTTGATTGGTCTTCGTACTAGTCCAGGTAGCTGAGAAACTTTGAATATTTGAATGAATCAGTTCATTTTCCATTTTCTTGCACACGTTATTCCAATCTCTCTTGCAAATACAATTTGGGTAGAGAGGTAACTTTTTTAAACCATAAATAGATATAACTCAGCAACAACACTACATTTAACATCATAAAAACAACAAAAACACAATAAGCAAACGTTTTCAGCTGGTCATACATACTTTTCAAGCCTATAAGATCAATATTTTAAAAGAAATACTAAAGAATAATACAGTATCCCAGCAAAAATATGGTCAAATTTATATATTTGAAAAACTGCTTAACTTGCTCACATAAAATGATAGCTGAAAAATTACTCAGCACAACGGGTCAAGTATTTGAGAGATAAAACTAATTGTTTAGACAAGAAGGACTCAAGCAGATTACGCAAAATGGACAGCACAACACAAGATAGTGGCACAAGCAAAGCAAAAATAAGAGAAGCACAACACGTGACAATTCAATCAAAAACGGTTAAAAGGTAGGAGGTTCCGCTAGCAAGTAATTGCCTGTTGAGCCCTGGGTTGAAAGATTTGATGATCGATGCCTCGTGAATCTTGGTGTCGAACTCAGACGAACAAAAGACTAGTCCTTCGAAATTGTTCGTACTGTAAGTGTTTGTCCAAATTTGACACCAGTATTTCTTTTAAAATATTTCCCTTACAAGCTAGAAAAAGGCTGTAGGCTACGACTAGCCGAAAATGTTCGAATTGTTCGCTTTTTGTTTTTTTGTTTTTATAATGCTAAATGTAGTGTTGTTGCTGAGTTATGTCCGTTTATCTTTTGCAGATCTATACTAATCTCTGTTCTCAAGTCTTTTAACTGCTTCACGGTAAACGTGGCCATTTTTTCCGCTTGACGGTCAGCATTCTCATTGAAAAGGTATTCGTCTGTTATTTCAATAAAACTAAGAGCTTTATAAGGCTTTTTGATCGTTTCACATTCATCTTCGGAAAACTCAAAACTTCAACCCAAATCACCAATCATCGCCACCATAATATCTTTAGATGACTTGTAGAAACGGCAAAACAACTTAAAGAAGCTATTTCGCCGAGTCTTGCAATCAAAGGAGAAAGTCTTCTTTTTGACGAAGACGGCAATATTCTGAGATTGCAAATTACAGTATGATCAAACTGATCATAGCGCACCATAGATTTTGTGAATTGCTTCATTGCCTTGCAAACTTTTGCAACGATTGTCTTGATCTCAGGAGCTAATAAGTAGGCTATATAATATAGTAATAAAAGGTTTCTGCAGACTCTTAACCTCAGTTCTGGCTTCTCGGTGTTATGGGAATTGCTAATCATCAATAATTGTAGGATCCATGTAAAAGGATTCAGCCAAACGTATAATAATCAATAAAAAATCAACTAGGTTTGGTAACTACAAAAATTTATTGGTAGAGCTTTCGCCGCCGTAAAGGCGGCTTCATCAGTACTCTTATTCAAATAGAATCAAATCTGAATTGATTGATTCTATTTGACTAATCAAATTGATTCTATTTGGATAAGAGTACTGATGAAGCCGCCTTTACGGCGGCGAAAGCTCTACCAATAAATTTTTGTAGTTACCAAACCTGGTTGATTTTTTATTGATTATATAATATAATTCTTAAAACTACGCGGCTTACAACACGTTTTCAATTCGCTACTTTAAAATTGGTCCAATGTGATTCTTCATTGCGAATGAAGCAGGAGACAATGTTGTATGATGCGGTATAATGCGGCTAAATGCGATAAGATAAATGAGTAGGCTAATAAACAGAAGATAAACAGTATGAATAGCGTACAGCTTGACTGAATCATATAAGGTTTTTTGATAAAAAATCTTTTTTCACATTCTGTCTGAAAAGCCTGGTTTCCTGATTTTGATACCCCAGTTTTGTGTAACAAAAAAAAAGCAAAACACCTGGGTAAGAAACACCAATCAGTGCAGCAGTGTATAGAGGCGGAATTGAGTACATCATAACCCGAATCCATTCTATTGCTAAGTGCCAAGCAGAAATAAGATTCACAATCAATTTTAATAAGTCTTTGGTATGACCTGTGACAGGGCATCAAACCCATGCCTACCAATTCAGAGACGGCTATTCTAAGCTCTAAGCCGTCGAACCGATTATACAATTACTCAATGAAATATTTAAATCATACAAACTATTACACCTGTCCAATTACAACTTGGTGTCTGAAATTTAAGCCCTATTATGAGGTATTCTTGCAACACTGATTCCAAAATTGCAAATTTTTCCAATCACCTCTAGTTTTGAGACGATGCATACCCTCCGCAAGGATAATTTTTTCCTAGGTTTTGTATACCTCAATAAAACCAGAATTAGTTTTAGCGTTTTTAAAATTTGGTATTTGCGAAACATCAAACTAGTTTGGTGTTAGGAGACTTTAGACGTTGCAAAGCATTCAAAGACGTACACCATAAAACATAAAAAAATGTAAAAAATATCATCTCTACATAACTAAAAATTGTCTTTTTGCGCTTCTACATAATTATAAGGTCAGTGCAGTTTGTTTGCTGCTTCGAAAGTAAGCAGCCATTATTGTGGTATTCCTCCTTCTCTAGTACCTCTTTTTCATTATGCCGATATCTTAGAAATTTTTTTTACCTTTCTCTGCACCACTCAATTTTAGAAAGTAATTCGTATGATAGAGCTTCGGTAGAGAGTTAGTCCTGTTGAACCATAGGCATACGAAGCCGAGCAACGTGATCAAATTTATTACATTTACAGAAACACAAAACTACGCAACAAATTAAGTATCGAACGTTTTCGACATCACAACATGTCCTCTTCAGGAATAATAAGCATACAACTTAACTACATCTGAATAAAATAATGAATAAATAACTAAATCTATAAACAGGAAAAGACAAAAACTGCACAGTACTTCCGACTAGCTCAAACTCAACGATATAGGCTCCACGAGAATCAAAGGTAACTGCATCAAAGGTGTTGAACAGATCACATGATATTGCAAAAAGGCAAGGTGCGAAAAAGGACATCTCGTGATGACGAAAACGTTCGATATTTAATTTTTGCATAGTTTTGTGTTTCTGTAAATGTAATAAACTTGAAGATGTTAAACTTGATCACGTTGCTCGGCTTCGTATGCCTATGGTTTAATTCATACGATTATGAAGATTAAAAATGGATTAAGTGTTTCCTGCTGCAATCTAGACGTTTATATTTGCCTACAAGTTCAGCAATCAGCATAGATGTAACCCTGTGGTTTTCTAATAAAAAAAATAGATATATAATTTGCACAAATACGTTTGAAACCAGTAGCGTAGCCAGGAATTTTGAAAGGGGGGAGTTTGACGACCCAGCTGCGGGGGGTCTGGGGGACCTCCCCCACAAAATTTTGAAAAATTACTTTGAATTTGGTGCATTCTGAGAGCATTTTCAACAAAAATGTGGGTATGAATATTCCTGTAAAATGGTGCTGTCCGGTGGCATAGCAACAGGATAAGATCATGTTTTCTTCGGTATTTTTCTGAAATAAGGGTAAGTCTCTATGTTTTCTTGTTGCTAATTCCTGGCTGAGACGTTTGAATGTTTGGTATTGGCAAAACTCGGCCTTTTATTGCAGTTTTGTTTAAAATTAGGCAATTTATTTTTAGACTGAAAGGATCATTTAAGCATAAAGAGACTGAAAGCATCATTTCCAATATCGTGACGTCACACGCGTTTTAAAGGGGTTTGTAACCCCCACCCCCCCCTCTTTGGCTACGCCACTGTTTAAAATAACCAATTATGTTTTGTTTATGTAACTTAGACTTCATGTTGAGAACAAGAACAATTCCCAGCTGTCTGATATGAGGACCTTCAAAATTTTACTTCATGTTCAACACAATTGGCTGTACAGATGCAGAAGCAAGTTCCATCTCTGTTAAATGAATTGAAGTGTGGCTTTAACCAATATCCTCCTAGCGTCTGTTTAAACTGACGCCGCAAAAAAAGAGTTCCAAGCATACTGATAAGAATCCAGTTTTTAGTTCAATATTTTTTGGCGTATTCAGGCTAACGTCCGGCGGTTGAAGATTCAGATTAGTGGACCAGAAGGCAAAGAAGGGAAGGAGTCTTTCTCATCAAATCAAATTGTTATGAAGTCAGTAATCAGCATGCTGAGCGATTTCACTAAAGTATACCTTCGATGGCAAAAAGATATTAGGGAAAAAAGAAACAAACTTTTGCTGGATACGCATTCAAACGGCAAGTCGAGCGGCAAAGAATAGATGAAGTAAATTAGAAATTTATATACAGAGTAAATGTGACCATCCTTTGATATATATGCAGTTATGAAATTGAAACACATGCAAACGCAGCATTATTGAAACATTAGGCCTATACAGAATTCCACAACATTAAACTGAAAAAGAAACCAACTCTAGCAGTCGTTACTTTCGCCGAACAACCCAACAAACAATATGTAGACATCGCTGAAGATAAATGGCTGCATAAAATCAAACCCACCAACCCTTTAACTGCCACGCTTTTCTTGATGCATTTTTCAGAATTTAACTTGAGCAAGGCTTTGGTTTTGAACTGCTGTATTTTGAGAACGGTAACCGCCAGAAAAAATGAAAGTTGTTGCATTTTCAACAATCTTTTACAATATGTTTACAAGTTTTGTGTATTTAAAAAAAAGCCTTAAATACAGACTAAAATTTCTGACAAACTACAGATATTTTGTGTTTTTTTTTACTTTTTTTGTTTCCGTTTAGATATCTGAAAAAAGCATTTCAAACTGCGGTAAAGCGTCTCCGTAATGTTTATGCGTTATGCGAAGAAAGAGCCGCATTAACTTCACTTTGCACAAACAATAAAAATTCTTTGTAAATGATTAAAAATTGCAGAAAAATTTCAAATACAAACCTAGTAATTTTTTTCAACTTTTGGACAATAGCCTACAAGTCTTCCTCTTTCTAAAAAAGTAAGACCCATGCAGTTTGGCAAAGCAAAGACCAGAGTTAAGGTGATTTCAAAAAGTGTTTATTTTTTTAAGGCTTAGACGCTTTAAAGAGCCCGTGGCAGTTAAAGGGTTCACACAGGCATAAAGAAGGGTGGTGGAAATAACACTTTTATATACTTTGAGATTTATGGACAGTTTGATTACCCGCCTCTCCCACACGTTAGACGTCAACCTGCTGAAGACGCTGAATGCTTTGGCGATTCTGTTGTTGATTTCCAAGTCAATAGTGGCTATGTTAGAAAGAGTACTCCAGGGGTACTTGAGGCTTTGACAGACATGAAGTTTCTCATCGTTTACAGTGATGAATATAATGGTTCGACGATTCGTCATATGACTTTATGGGGCTGGTTGGTACATTGCTTTTTTTTTTTTTAGTATTGATTGTTAGTCCAAAGTTATCGAAAGCAGACGAGAACTTAGTTATTTGTAGTTGATTTTCACTTTGGAAGCAGCCATTCAGGGCACAATAATCCTCATACACAAGTTCTTGAACGACAGTTTCGGTCACTTTGGTGATTGCTTGAAGCGTCTCAGGCTAAATAGCCGTCACGCGTCACAACGATAGCGAATTGAAATACCGTTACAATCTTTATCTCTTAAAGCATCTGTTAGCATAGCTGAAAACATCATGCTAAGCAGATTGGGTGCCAAGACACAGCCCTGTCTAAAGCCATTTGTGACTGGGAAGGCTTCAGAGAACTCATTGTCATCAGCAACGTAGGCCATCATTCCTTTATGAAATTATCTTACCATGGAGATGTATGTATTTAGGCTTCTGTATTTATGCAAAATTTTCCACAGTCCTTCCCTGCTTACTGATCAAAAGTGTTTGTCAAATCAACAAAGACAGTGTAGAGGTATTGCCATGTCAGTGTTTAGAAACATGATGTCAGTGTTTAGAACGGGGGTGCGTCCATGATGTTTTGTTACGGGAAGGAAGACGGAACATAGTGCGTGATGGCTAAGCCATAAGTGGCTCAGGTTTTGGCAGACCACCATTGCTATTGCACTTTCCTACACCATGTGTTCCGACAACACCAATACAGACCTGGTGTTCACAGCCAACACCGGCATTGAAGACGCCAAGATCGAATAACTTTTCCGATTTTGAAATGGAAGCATAAGGGAGTATAGCAGAGCATGCCCAGAGAGGGCTGCTCGGTCTCCCAAGGGGCTGTCGGATTCCACTGCTGGTCTAGATTCAGTATAAAACGACCACATGGCCATAGCCGCCTGTGTGTGGGATCATGGCTATAGCTTGGGTGTATTCGCATCATCTGGTTCGCCGTTCTTCCTCCGCCACAGGACTTCTTGATGCAGAAGCATGACTTGCGCATTTTATTTTAAGTGAGGGAGGGCTGCGCAGACTCCAACCTCACCCTCTCGTCTCAGGCTACAAAATCCAATGCAGCAGGATGACCATAACGTCTTTCGTGTCACGTCATGCTCTTAGGCACGTTTTGCAACTATGCTACTGAGCGGTGCCTTCGTGTTAGTTGAACTACATCAATCATGAGTTTCTTCCGCACAGTCTATCACACACCCAGGTTTTGAGTAAGGTAACAACCCTAATAATAGTGCTATTTGACCCATACCTGGGGCTTCGTCAGGTACTACTGCTACAGGCTAGTGCAGACCCGGGAGGAGCCTAATGGAAAACTAAAGAGTAACTTCATATTTCCCGTAACTTCAGAGTTGCCATACCGGAGCCTTTCCTACCGGTTGCAGTTGTAACGTCATGCTCATGACCAGTAGTTAATTTTAGTAGTTAATTTGTAGCCTACTTGAAAGCTTGTGCAGATGCAGATACAAGATTAACCCATTGTCAATTCCAGTACCATTTGTATTGATAAAAATTATATTACATAGATTGTCATAAACTTTTTAGGTTATAGGCTAGACTTGGCAATTATTTAAAAATATTATTATTATTAGTTATAAGCTGTGTCGCTTTAATACCGATTCAAAAGATTTCTTGCACCATAGTTGCAGAGACCGAGACAACAACAACACGACAATATGATCTGGAAGGACTTTCTCAGTTATGACTTGCTCAGTAAGGACTTGCTCAGTAAGGACTTGCTAAGTAAGGATTTACTCAGGACTTTTTCACTAAGGACTTGCTCAGTTAGGACTTGCTTAGAGTCACCTACATGTGTCGTCGTGTGAGCCTCTGGGGCCGAAGGCCTATCCTTTTACCACCCCAGATTTACAATGTTCCCGGACTACAATGGAAGGCTACTAGAGAGCAGCCAGTCTTTGGTTTCATCATCCATGACACGCAGACCTTTCACTCCGTTAGGTGGCTTGAAGATGGTACAGTCATTGATGATGTGGTCTGCGGTCTGATCCTCGGCACCACATTCACAGGAGGAGGAAGAGGCCATTCCCCATTGGTGCATGGTTGAGCGGAAAAGCCCGACGACCGTACGGAGACGGTTGAGGCGCACCCATGCCTGTCTTGGTAGTGTTAGACCGATGGGGCATGTGTCGGCGTCGGGGTTAAACGAATAGAGTCTGGTGGTGCTTGACTTCCATTCAGAATTCCATTTATGACGACGACGACCTGAGAAAATGACAATTGAGCGCAAGTGACAATATTCAGCTAATAACTTTTCACCAAGTGGCTGAATTTGGCAAATGATGAAACTAAGCAAGTAACAGCTGAGCTAGCCGACACTTGGCATGCCACAAGTCAGCAAATTCTGTTTAGCAAACGATGACCAAGCATGCCGGATGCTAAGTGAAGATCTCATTTTCTTACTTGGACAGTTAGCTGAAATATACTTGCAGAGTTTAAGCTCTCGCAGAGTTGTCGCATGCTGAGTGGTCTGACGATCCTCAGTTCGGACTTACTAAGTTTGAACTTATTAAGTTAGGACTTGCTTAGATGTCACTTGCGGAATTAAACTCTCTGATTTGTCGCTTGCTAAACTGGTTATTGCAGATATCCCATTTGCTGACTTTGGTTGTTTGTTGAGTTTCATCACTTGCTAATTTAATGTTAGCTGAAAATCTCATTCTGCTGACTTGGATAGTAGCTGAAATGTACTTGCTGAGTTGTCGTATGCCGAGTGGTCTGACAACCTTCAAAAAGGAGTAAAACAAGACTGTGTGCTATCACCCGACCTAATCGCATTATATAGTGAGATAATTTTAAGAGTAAGACGTATGAAATGAGGTATTAATATTGATGGAAACAGTATTCACCACAAACGATATGTTGACGACACCGTTTTGACAGTTGACTCGGACGTAAAACTGCAGAACATATTGGATACTGAGTGTACGAAGAGCAAGAAAAGAAAACCGAAACAATGGTCATAACACAGAATAAAGAAGCTAAAACTTCTTCTAGTAATTTATCAGTTAATGGAACAATTCTTAAACAGGTCTAAAATTTTTATACTTCTGTAACCTACTTATGGACTATGGTGTATTAGGATGCAAGAGACGAAACAGAACTCAACATAGGCCTATATATGAACAGCCCAAGCAAAAACAAGCTTCCAACAAAGAAGACCATTTCTTTGCAATAAAAATATCTCACTTGAGACAAATTTTATATTGCTATATTTATGTTGTTTTTCGATACAATTCTGAAACCAGGAATATCTCAACAAAAATGGCTGAAAAGTAACGCTTTTGAGATGTAGTGGTTCCGTAGAATGCAACGTACTTCATGGCTTGCAAAGAAGACAAATAAAGAAGTTTTGCACCAAGTGAAGCAAACCAGATATTTGTTTAGATTACAGCAAAACCAGACCATATAAATTTCTCGGCCATGTAATCGGAAAGCAAAAACGGATACATCTTTTTATAACTGGTAAAATTGTGGCAAAGCGGGCACCTAGCAAACAAACCAAACTCATCTGCAACAATTTAACGACAAGGAAGAAACAATCATTCTTAGGCCTACTACATATAGTAGAAATATTTGGTCTAAATTATTTATCAGAGGCCATCGATGCCTGGTTCAGACAAGGCAAGAGATGAAGAAAGCTACCTTGAAGAAATAAATAAAAAACTCGGCTCGGGAGGATATTGGTTAAAGGCAAGTAACAATGGTTGTATGAACAGAAGGATGACGATTCTTTTCTCTGGCAACCAGCTTTTGATATACAAAGCCGTTGTTTTGTCAAACTCATATTCCCAGCAACCCAACTCTGCTTTTAAATCCTATCAAATAGTAGGTTCATACGATACTTTTGTTATTTCCGACAGGTTGTTAGTATAGAAACATAAAATTCACTTAAATGAGAAATAAGATCTCTTTCCGATTTTCAGGCAGGGTGCGTTCAGTTTCTGTTACCATATTACAATTGATTCCTTTGGTGTTAACCATGTAGAACTAGTAGTCGTCATAACGGTTTTGATGTCAACATTATGGACTTTTATCGTTGAAGCGTGCAAGAAACTACCTTGGATTAACATAGGCTACTCGAGAAAGCTTTATGAAAGAGAATTATTTGATGATGTATAGACCTTACAGGACGTATTTATCACACATTTCTTGAGCTTATGATGTATTTGACTGCTTTGAGTTGTTTAAAATAACATTATTATACAACAAGGTTGATGTTTTACAATAAAATGTCTTTAAATTTTAAAAGAACTCTGGTCTTGTTGCTCTGTCTGGCCCCTTAGCTCAGTGGTTACGCGCCCGGCTCAAGATCTCGCGGTGCTGGTTCGACTCTCGGGTTGTGCGCTTGAGCAACGCATTCAGGACTGCTCTCCATTCAGCGGCACCTAGTAAATGGAATAATTCCCCGGCAACAAGACTTCAACACTCGGAAACTTCACTCTGTCAATTTCGGTAACCGGCCCTGCGTCAAGAGCCTCTACAGTCTACAAGTATGCGCAACTACCAGGAATAACCTACCAAGGCTTTGTCAGTCCGAGGATAACGATTTAAAACCAAACCAAACCAAGGTACATAAAGACTAGGTAAAATCCAGCGTCATAGGGATGTATGATATCGCAAAATTTAAAGATAATATCAAAAAACTGATTACATCTTTGAAATCAGCGCCCCCAAATATACCCAAAAGTAGGTTTAACATTCCAAGAACAACTCTTAGTGATGACCGGTGCTATCAACTCACCCGCGTGATGGTCCCTTTTGTTATCACCTTAAAAAAGTTAAGTTACTAAGTTTACCATTGTACTGACAATGTTTTGGCAGTCTTATCAAACTAAGTATAGTGATACATTTACAGTATAGTATAATGAAAACAGTTACGTTGTTAACAAATGAAACCACTTAAACAGTCAGGTCTTCATTCTTGTAATGTTTGAGAACAGTAGGCCAGACTATACGTAAAAAATTGATTCATAACAAAAAATTAGCCTACGTTTTTATTTATGGAGAATGATGAAGAAACAGCTATTTTCTTGTCTTGTCATTGAGTCTGATGTTTATATAAACTACCATCAACATATATGAAATTTATGCGTTTCACAGTAACTTGGCCTATCAAAATTGAATAGCAGCTCGTTAAACACGCTGTTTTCATGTAAAATTAATAACTAAATAAAATTAGTAACCAGTAAAATTAATAATTAATTCTGATTTCAAGTAAAATTAATAACAAATTGTGGAACCACTTACTTAAAGGCATACTAAATGAAATTTTCAAACGGGAATTAAGCATTAAAATGCGTAAACTGAACATTCAAGAATACATTTCAAAAAAAATTACCGAAAAATTTTTGTTTTCAATGGCGCTGGCAAGGCCCAAAGTCCAATGTTTCATTTATTTTTATTTTTTTTAAAATGACCAAAAAGTGCAAACACAGCTTGAAAATACGTCACAAAAGACAGCAACAACTAAAGCCACGTTACAACATCTGATGTTTTTACATCAGATCTGAGGTTTTGAGCAAACTGTCTGATGTTTTGACGTTGAAATCTGATGTTTTGATGTAAATACATACATAGCCTACAGTTAAATCGCCGGCAGTAACAACTGTTGCGTGATCAGCTGATTGCTCGTCTTTTGTTACGTAGACTGTGCAGTCGCACGCTTCGCTGCTCAGGCCCATCCTGGTTTTGAAAGCTCTGACAAAAGCACGCGCGCAATGGTGGTCAGACCGCAATGGGGCAAAATTTTATTGAAAATCGTTTTATGGTAGCAAGTTAAACACAAAGAACGTGGAAAATTGCCAAGTCAGGTTTTTCCTTTAGTATCCCTTTAAGAATTGAATGCACCAACAGTGAATTATTCATGGATTAACCAAATCTGTAGATTAAGCAACTTCTTTTACCGGTTACCTTTTTCCTATGCACCAAGTGTAATCCCTTGATTAGAGACTGGGTTGTGAATGGTTCGATTCATTTGGTTTTCTTTCATTTAAGAATTAAACTTTCATAAAATATGTATCATAATTCAAAAATTTTGTTTCATGACTTTGCTTTATGTAAATTTTTCAATATTTTTTTAGTGGCTATTCGACATGGGTGTTAAAGCTGTTTGGGCAATAGAGTTACAACGACGTGGGTGTAGCTACTTGTTAAAGAATCTGTTTTAGCCTTTAACGAACTTTTTTTGTTTACAAATGATTAAAAAACATTAGTGCTAAGGTTTGATGTTTTATTACGGACTTTGTATTATGTTTTCATGTGACATTAGTTTTTTTTACTTCTGCAGTTATGTGGCTGGCAATTTTCACTCACCAATAAAAAAATTGTTAAACGACAGAAGATATTTTTGTTGTTCTTAAAGACTATTTTGTTCAGCTAATCAATGCTTTCGATTATTAGCGAAAAAATATATTTCGCTAGCGTTTGAATTTTAGAATTGAAACAATAACAGTCTCATTCGCCTTTTTGAGCACGTACGTCACCAAACCACTATAACTAACCCATTTGAAGAATAAAAAAAAAAATTAAAGTCAATTCAATGCAAAAATCAAAACCTAAATAATCAAAATCAACTTTCATACACTGCAGTGAAGATATCCGTAAGATCGAAAGCTTGCTTCATGGGCCAATCCGACATATGTTTGAAGTACAACCTCCTCGTTTTCTTTATACTTTTAACATATGGAAACTTGATTTTCCGGATAAAACGGCAAACGGCACACTAATTTATCGACCAACGGTCGCACCAAACAAACCACCAGCACAAATTTTAACAGTTTTTCCACATACAAAGGGGTTTCTGGATCGATAAGGCGAGCACTGAACCGCGTTGGAGTCAAAGTCGTTATAAAATCCTTTCGAACCAACGGCAATATTTAATCACTACTTAAAGATCCTACTCCACCTCGCAATAAATGTGGTGATGGCGAAAGTCCATGCATTGATTTCGAAGCATCAGTATATATTGGCTTGACTGAACGCAGCATTAAATTCTCAGGTTGAAAAACATCGCTGGGCTGTCAAAAATATGAAGGATAAAAAATCGGCTTTATGTTCACACATGTTGAAAGAAGATCACAGAATAAGCTGGTCAGAAACAAAGATTTAAAAAAATGAAACAAATTACTATCAACGCACCTCAGCAGAAAGTTGTTACAGAAAAATTACGTCAAAACAATGCAATGCACTTAACCGGAACGATAGAAATTTGCTACCGAAACCTAATAAATCCTTATCATCTTGATGGGCAGGCCCCTTGCCTATGTTAGTGCAGTTGGAAGCGACCTCGTAATTCAGTTTCGTCTAGCTAGACTCTAGCTAGCTAGACTATTGCGTTTATCTCAACTGCTTTGGTCTTATGTTTAATAGCCTAGTTTGCAAGCTTTATTTTATCCAACGTAGAAAGTAATCGCACATCTCTTGGTCACTATTTAAAATAATGATGTTTTGCTTTGTCTTTTACTTTGTCGTAAATTCTGTATAGCTCTATAAAATGGGACTACCTCAAAGAACAACAGTACCAAGGTTGCCAGCAGATTGATAAATGGTGAAATAAATATTCAAATAAACCAGTGAAAGTCTAAACTACTTAGTAACACGAATAAAAGCTTTGCACACAAACCAGACAAAAATTTGGTGAAAAATTTTATAGTTCAAGCACGTACTTCAAAGAAAAAATAAAACTAGGGCTAATTGAAAATTTTGATTTTTGTAACTTTTTCAGTATTTAAATAACCCTAGACCTTGGGCGTAACGTTGCGATTTTACGCCAACAGTTGAATGGCAACAGTGAAGCCTACTATCTTTTAAACAGTTCTTAAGATAGCGCTCGAGAAGTTGAAAGCAAAGGTTAGCAATAGCCTACTAACTGGTTTTAACCAAGTTGATTAAGAGCAACATCTTTTTTATCACTTCATTGATCACAAAGTGTATTTTTTTTAAAGTAAGATACGTAAAAAAAAGTGATCTTGACCTTCAAGATCACATAATATTCTTGGTAATCTTGATATTAATAGTGATGTTCAAGATGACTTAAGCAGGTGATCTTGCTCATCTCTTCTTATACATATTCTCTTCTAAAGTGATAGCAGTTCAGATCATTTCAGGCTACTTAAAATTCAAACTCATTCATGTGTAGCGTGACTGAGCGAAAACGTGTCCGTGGTAGCTTAATTTAACCACATTGATCTGTAAGTTGTCGGTTGCTGCATATAAAATTTCACACTTAGCTCATTATTTTCATGAGATATGGTTTATTGGCCAGTTGAACGATCCACTGTTAGTGCATCCAATCCTTAAAGTTAGACAGAATTAATATTCATCCAACATTTAATAAATAATCTGTGTTAATTGCGATAAAAGTTAAATTGTTTATCAAATAATGCTTTACCTTGGTAATCCCAGAACGTAACTATTGTTAATGGTAAACCGAAAAAATGTTAACTAAAGTATAATAGAAGGCTACATTGTTACCAATCCGGTAAGTACAATCAATGCTGGTGAGGAAAATAAACAGGTGATGCAGCTTCTTTAAAGCAGTATTTAGGTCTATATCACAGTCGTTTAGTGTTACCTGTTTCAATCTCTTAAAAAAAGAGAAATTCACGCTTTTCTTTGATTTTGTATCTACTTCTATTTTGACGTTTCTGACTTCAACTTCAAGACTGTCATCTGATAATATAAAAATAATCAAAATAAATAATTGACATTATGTTGAAAGTAATTTTTGTGTTTTCAGGATGTTTAAACTGAACTGTCTCAAAAGATCTATCTCACCTTCACTTGTATCTGTTGGCACGGATTCGGCAGCGTTTGGTTTGACACGATACTTTGTGACGTCACTAATGATTCGCTGTCCCACTGTCGGGCGTCTACCAAACTTGCGATTGTCTTTCACTCGAATAACGATCGGTGGGAAGTATAACTCGTCCACTGGCATGTTCTGAAAATGTCGTGGAAAGTCTTATTTTTGCAATATTCACCCACATGTTCACTGTTCAGTTACCAGAAAAGCAAAAAAATAATCTGCTTCGTAATTTTATTTGTAGCTGAGAATTCAAAAATTTTTTTTTCGACTCTTTCTTTGAAGATGTTTTAAACCAATGATAGGCAATGTAACCGAATGGTGAAAACGTCTGCTTGACGTTCGAAAGATCGTTGATTTGACACCACTCCAGAGCAAGCGACTGTGTCTCGGCAAAGCGCTTCACTTGCCAAAATAATGAGAACAGATGACGATAACCATTGCCCTTTTGACGATTCCTGTTGTTTTGCATATGTGATAGCAGTGTACGCTATGCCGTCCCAACGGAACCAAAATAAAGTATGGTTTTTATTATGTTTATTAATCTGATATCGTGAGAGCACCTCTGTGTGTCTTGAATGACTAAAGATACGCTTTAGTTAGAGGTATCATATCAGCGTTAAACTTAGCCATGGTTTTGGAATGCAATAATTTTCTTAGACACTTCATTTTCCATACAACTTTGACAGTTCTTTTATTCTGCTGTCTAGTTCTCTAGTGAATGAATGAATTTTCATACTTTTTTAGATGATTTGCAAATCTTTGTGGTTTGGATAGAAAGTCTTTCGATGAAGCTCGTGTGGCCTTGTTTTTCTCACAATTAATCAAGTTCATTTGCGATATAAAGCTAATATTCTAATGCATGAATTATCGCACGAAAATGTGGAAGTAAATGTGAATAGGTTTGTCTATTGTTAGTGGCGTAGGCTACTAATCTCAAAACCTGTCTTTTGCTTGATACCTTACATTTTTTTAAAATTTATTGTTGTTTTGTAATCGTTTTTAACGGCCTGCTTCCAATTTTTTTTTGTCACCGTTTTCAATTTTGCCAAACGCGAAGTCAAACATACAAGATTTGTGGTGACATAACCTAAACACCTAAAACACACTCAACCTTCTGTTCGCTCAGTCATATCACTCACATTGCAATAACTCAACCGACAACATAAGGGCAAACGTGCATTAACTTAGTTTCTGATTTGAGGTTAGGAAAATAATTTAGTAAAAAAAAACTCATGTTTAAACAAAGCATGAAAATTGAAATTGAAGTAGACATTTAACTTAATCTTCAAACAAATTAGGCTTTGATTACTGAAAAGCTTAAAACTTCTAAATAAAAACTTTTTTTTTACAGATCGAAAGTAGGCTATATGCAGCATTCAAAACAAAAATTATGAAACTTAGTTTTCCGGTGCAAATTTCCATCTACTTATCATGGTGTCCAGTCCAATGGTTGCATCTATTAGCAAGGTTTTAACCCCCGCTTTTTCAAGCCTAGTGGGCCTCTAGTAACTGTCCCCCAATTTGCTTGTATTTTTCTCAAAAGAAAAATGTTCACAGAAATAAAGTCCAGTCGAACACTTTTTCACAAGGAGAAATTTGCTTTGGCCACAGCACTATACACAATGGCGTCAATGTGAAAGAATGTAAAACATTTTACTGTGCATCAGTGACGTCTTTCGATTAATTGCGTTTTAGCAAAAAAGTAGAAAAATTAATCAAACCAGTGTTTAAAACTTGAGAATAAAACATTTGGGTTCGCTACAAAAATAAAAATTTGATTTTCTCAGCCTTTGCAATAGATTGAGTTTCACTTCAGCATGATCGTTATTTACTTTACAAATGTAGATGCAAACAATCGACTTTAGTCTGATGCTGCGAGTTCGTTGTAGTAATAGAGAATTAGAGCAAAAACTTAAAATTAGACAATTTATAGTAAAACTATGATCCGCAACGTACTGGTGTAGGTTTGGTTTTGAATCTTTATCCTCAGACTGACAATGCCTTGATAGGTTAATTCCTGGTATGCGATAGATTGAGTTTTGCTGTTAGCTGTATATGATCGTTGCTTTTTCACAATGTAGATGTTAACAACCTGTGCGAGTTCATTGTGGAAGTAGCGGTTTGCACTAGCTTTCGGAACACAAATCCCCAGGTATGCGCTATATTCTCAGGCTTTGCTTGATAACACAATTAAAAAAATTCATGCCTCATCTCTCTCTGATGATTGGAAAAGCTACTCAAATCTTCATCATAAAATAAATCATTCAAGTACTTCCGTCGACAAAAAAAATTTAAAACTTTACTTTAATTTTGAAATGAAAACTAATATATCTAACTGTAAAAAACTTCTGAAGGATAGTCCCCAGATAGTCCACAGATAGTCTTCCATTAATAGAAGGAAAGATAAACGGTAAAAGAAACAAAGGTAGACCAAGAATGATTTGGACATCAAACATCACTAAATGGACAAAATTAAGTTATGAAAATGCAGTACGAACAGCTCATGGTCGAGAACAATGGCGCATTGTATCCAACTCTCAATACGAGAAAGGAACGTAATGATGATGATGAGTCCCCAGATCACTTTTGGCACTCTTTGCTTCTTTGCACGTGAACTTTTCTATTGCTTCCCTCTTCCTACAGTTCTTGTTTTGACAAATTTGTGCTGACCTCAACAATTTTTTGTAAGGTATCTTGCAAACATTTTTATGTGATAATTGAACGGCTTCGTACTTACAGATTCAGCGTAGTAAAGTTGCTGTGAAAAGTAAGGATTCTTCTTATGATTTTTCAACGTTTTCGTACGGACTTCAATGTTTCCGATCTAAAGAAAGCTGCAAAGTGATCTTTCGTGCATGTAACATGTTAGTGAATGTCTGACTGATGAATCAGGTGTTTCAGTCAGTAGGTAGCCTATTTGTTATCCACGACTATGGTCTAAACTAAAGCTTTCATATTTAAGCTAAACGAAAGTGCTCAATAGGTTTAAAAAAGTAAACTTTCAAAGTCCAAGACAAAAGCTTTATGAATTTCAAAGTATTGTGATGATGACAACATCAATATTGAGACTTGGTCTAATGCGTAGGACATGCTTACCTGTATTAAAACAATAGGGGTGTCCACCGCTATTAACTTGTATGGCTGCATGTTTCTAACACCCCAAATGAAAAACTCAATGCCAGTTCTTTGCAAGACAGGTCGAATACCATTGGGGACCATAAGCATATCGTTGCTCTTTCGTGGAGGAGGAAGTGGTATGTGAAAGCTTTCATGTATCTTCAAAAATATAGCTTGACATCAGCTCACAAAATTAATACTAACAATTTTTATACCAGCTAGGAGTGTCACAAAAACTAGTTTCTACATGAAGAACTTAGAAAAGCATATTGCTTTTGCCGAGCGTGTGCTTACCAATTCGACCATAAAGCGTGCGAACCGTTTAGATTCAGAAAATCAATTATGCAAACGATTCTCTAGAAACTGTTCAACTTTTTAAAGGATGTTATCAGGCACAATCTGATTTCAAATGTTTTTCAATTTAATTTAAAGTCTTTCACTTCTAAGACAACCATAGAAAATACGATATCTGGTTATAATAGACATTAAATAGCCTAAGATGTTGACAGCAAAAAACACAGTTAAGCTAAATGTGACTTCTCAATTTAAGTAAAATATACCAAGTACAGCTCAAAAGCGACAAGAATGCTTCCTCCATAACTATCTTCTTTTATAACATCCAGCCACTCTAGCCGAGTTCTTTCAGTCTTATCCGGTTCGAACATAAAATTTAGCCTTCCACTGGCTCGCCCCATTGCAGACACCTTGCCCTAAGTTAAGACACGTGTTAGGTTGGTAAAAAAATTGTCAGAAACTGTGCAAAATAAAAATGTTTTGGGACAGAATGATAACCTAACAAAGAGGAAAAGGTTTTTCTGCAGGCCTACAAACCGGTACAAATTAGGCTATTTGATATCAGCTGTCGCTATTCTCGGTAGTCGGTACCATAACTAATTCTAAGGGTCAGTGATTACCAATTTGTGCAGTGATAAACCAAATTTGTGCAGTGATAAATCGCAAAATGTGCAGTGGTAAAGCAAGTGGTTTTTGAAGACAACGCATACAAAATATAAACCCGTAATCTTGCAGTGTTTATTGTTTCTCTTCAATCCAATCAGTGTATATAAATTTTGTTTCTAGTTTTCTGATCTGTGAAGTATTCAACCTTGCAGCAGATATTGATATATTTGGATCTAGCACTACCGTTTGTGAGTGTGGATTCTCAGTGTTAACAAGGGTTGACGCTCCCACTAGACGGAGCATGTTACAACCAAGACAGTCAAACTTGGTGCTTATGGCCTTTGAACATTCTGTATCGAAATCTATCGATTTAGACTTGTTTGTGAAACGGTTTGCATCCAAACATCCGCGACTGCAATTGCAATAGACTAGCTAAGGATTGTATAGGCGGAATGTAATCATATAGCCTATCAAAATCCTCGGCACTAGCTTCTTCAAGCCAGTTAAAGTTTTTGCTCACAACAAGTACCGCTATTTATACAACAAGTCAACAATTGCTGTGTTATGTTGGTCATTGTAATATGATTGCCGTGATTTAACGAGCGGATAAAATAAGAGACCAGTGTTGGTCTTAACACTAATCTGATATATTGCAATTTTGTGAATACCGGTATTTAAGAAGTTAAGATGCCAAAATTATTTAAATTTTTTCGCCCTCCCCCCCCTAAAAAAAGTTGGCCCCCTTGCTTTGCGGTCTGGCTACAGCCCTGAGCGCATAAAGTGGCTCCAGTGACCGGCGAGCTAGGGAGAGTGTGGCAGCTCTGCGGCATAGCTCGGCTGGGGCGATAGCTGAAAGAACTGGTAAAGACTCAGTTGGTGTAGGCTTTAGTCATCCCGATACAATACGCAAGGCGTCGGGCTTGTCGAGCATGTGAGTATCATACAATTATACAATTTTGGTAAAGAGGTCGCTTTCTTGTCACATTTAGTGTAACCTTTACCCTTTCACGGTAGAAAAAGTCAACCAGACCATTCCCTTTCTCCATGTCGAAATTAAAATTAATAAAAACAAATTTGACACTTGGGTTTGGCGAAAACCAACCACAACCTCCTTCTCAATTTTAATGCTGTATGTCCTTCTACCTACAAATCTGGATTAATTAAATGCCTGCTCAAGCGAGCACAAGATATTTGCTCTAATTTTGATAATTTTAATATTGAAGTCAATCGTTTACGGTCTTATTTTATTGCGAACTACTACCCCACATGGTTTTTCAATAAGGTGCTGAGGGGTTTTTTGGATTCACGTTCTACGCACTTTCAAGCGGACAAGCGTGAATGGAAAAACGTTCTTACAGTTCCCTTTGTGGGTAAAGCATCGAGACGCTTTGTCAGTAATATGTCAAGTTTTATCAAAATGAAGTTCAACGGGGATATTGTTCCTGTGTGTCACACTTTCTTTCTATCTCTTACCAGGAAAAAGACTTGGAAAGATTCAATGACGTAGTTTAATGGGTCAAACCGAAAAGCAGTCAATTAAATTCACGGACAGTTCTACTGGTGAAATGATATATAAAAACGCTTGAAGGACTCCAACGAATGGTTCACCACTTCCAACAATTAATCAAAGTAATAGTAAACAGCAATAGATTCCAATGCTTGCGACTATTGATCGAGTTTAACGTGATCCACTCACAGCTTCTCATACGATTCTAATTTCAATCAGAAATTATATTAGCATCAACTTTGCTTTACAGTACTCGTATTCAATACTTCCACTCTCGATCAACAATAATCTTTGCCTCTATTAACAACTGCTACTACTACAATAATGAACTCTCATCACCAACTCATCATAATACAACTCCCATAATAATAATCTCAGAATAAACATTACACAAACTACACCACTATTTATAGTTGGCTGTTCAGTCCAGTAACTTCGAGAAGGTTACATCATAAAGAACCATCGTTCGGTCACGTAGCATTTAAAAGGTAAACAACAGAAGTCTCTAGAAGGTCACGTTCGCAAGAAGATTCTTACATAATAACGATTTCGCAATCGGACATTTACTGATAAACAACCTTATGACGTCATGACAAACGACGCTCAGAAATCATGGAAAACAACAGAACCTTCTAGATTTGCATGCTTACAGATGATTCAAGAAATACGTTACATAATACAAATTTCTCAATCAGAGGTTACTTCAGGTCATAACCGATAATAACACAACGCACCAGAATTCCATAATGAAAATAGCACATTCGTTGAAGATACAAAGCAAGCCATCGCGAGGCATTTGCACCTTGATTGTGACATACGCCCCCCTTAGAATATTGTTGCAAACAATATAACAACACAATCAATACAAAACACACCATAAAACAATTAATTACTCAATAATCAGTTCTCATAAGTCTATCGTTGCATGATCTACCAACGATAGCTTTTCTCAAAACAATAGTCACGTTTTCTGCGAAAGTCTCCAACGTCCTCAACATCTTCAGTGCATCGGCGAGCGAGATGACCCATCTTCCTACATCGGAAACATCTCCTCTCCGGACAGTCCTTGGCGAGATGACCTTCTTTATGACAATTATAGCAAGCCTTTTCATCAAAAGGGCAGCTCCTGGCTATGTGTCCAATCTCCCCACATCGGTAGCAGTGGTCACGGCAACGTCTATTTTCCGAATGTCCGCCGTCAGCAACGCACTCCCTGGCGAAGTGTCCGCGTCTACCGCATCTATAGCAAACTCCAAATGGTCGTCGCCTGCCTCTTCTCCTCGGTTCTTCGCGCTCGTAATATCCGTCATCGTGAGATCGTTGCTGATTATCTGCAGAACAATCTCGAGCAAAGTGACCATTCTTGCCACAAGAATAACAAGTAACTTCAGAATCTCTCTCAAAAACATTTCCGATTATCAGATCAACTAAAGAGTTTTGTAAACATAACGCTTTCACAGTCCCACTACAATACGGAGTTTCGATAGATATCATCGCTAACGGTCCTTGGATTGAAGTGGTATCTATTTTTGTCACATGGCCAGTTTTTCCCGTTAATTGACTGTCTTTAACCAAATCTCTCCTCACTATTATACCAGTAGAACCAGAATCACGTAAAACTTTTACCTTTTTGTCTCCAACTTTTCCATCCACTACTGGCAGGTGATCTTCAGGTATTATTTTTCCGCAAACATCTTCATCCGGATTCTCCTCGTCAAGCGTGGGTTCAGGAATCATTAACGCACAACCGCATCGATAAACGTCCGTGTCTTTATCTTTTCCAGACTGATTAGGTAAGGAAAACGACTTATCCTTGCATTCCTTCGCTTCGTGTCCTTGCCTATTGCAACGATTGCACCACTTCCTCGATTCCTGATGATTTCTGTTAGTCTTCCTCCGGCAGTTAACAGACTTATGACCTAAGCCATTACAATTAAAACAACGTACTTCTCTTGGAACCGCACCTCCTTTAAAATTATTTGTTTGCTCTTCGTCATTATCGCATGACAACGTTTCTTCACTCGACAACTTTTCATCATGAGCAACTAAGTACTGTTCTGCCACACTGGCTATTTCTTCTAGATTCTTTGGACTTCTCTCCATTAAATAAACAGACAGATCTTTTGAACATGAATCTGTGAATTGTTCCTTAACTATAAGGTTTGCCAATCCGTCCAATGATTGATCGGCCCCCGAAAGTTCAAACCATTTTAACAAAAGGTTTCTCAACCGTTCAATAAATTGACCTGGACTTTCGTGTCGTTCAGGCTTTGCCTCACGGAATCTTTGACGGTATCCATGCTCGGTAAAATTGTATCGCTTTAACAGAGCTAACTTCAATCTGTCGTAATTCATGGCTTCTTCTTGCGAAAGTCTTGAATATACATCAAGAGCTTGTCCCGATAATAACATGCTTAGCTGGGTAGCCCACGTCGACTTCTCCAATTTGGCTATTGTAGCATATCTTTCAAATCTTAACAAATAACTATCCAACTCATCTTTTTCTTCAACAAATGATGGCAAATCTGGACGTCTAACTTGCGCCACAATAACATCTCGAGCATTATCATTAGTAGAATTAGATCGCTCACCAATGTCCAGCTTTTGTCTTTCTAATTCAAGTTTTAACTTTTCCAATTCATATTGCGCTCTTCTTTCTTCAGCTTCTGCTTCGCGCTGCGCTTGTTTCTCTTCAGCTTCTCGTTGAGCTTGTTTTTCTTCAGCTTCAGCTTCTCGTTGAGCTTGTTTTTCTTCAGCTTCGCGCTGCGCCCGCTTCTCCTCTGCTTCAGCTTCAAGTTGTGCTCGCTTTTCCTCAGCTTCAAGTTGTGCAGCTTCAGCTTCACGCTGTGCTCGTTTTTCTTCAGCTTCAAGTTCTGCTTTCCTTATTTCACGAGCAGCTCTTCTATCTTCTCTTTCGTCAGCTTCTCGCTGAGCTTTTTGGTCCATTATCTTGTGATACTCTTCCATCACAAACTGAGACTTCTCATTACCAGTCAGCCCCATTCGTTCAGCCATGCTCCCTAAGTCTTCAATCATCTCATGTTTGACAGTATCCGCCATCTTGACATTAATTTATTATTCTTTCAACAAATCTTTCGGTATTCTTCGGTTTTTCTTTTTCGGTGATCCCGGACGAGCCCCCAGAATGTCACACTTTCTTTCTATCTCTTACCAGGAAAAAGACTTGGAAAGATTCAATGACGTAGTTTAATGGGTCAAACCGAAAAGCAGTCAATTAAATTCACGGACAGTTCTACTGGTGAAATGATATATAAAAACGCTTGAAGGACTCCAACGAATGGTTCACCACTTCCAACAATTAATCAAAGTAATAGTAAACAGCAATAGATTCCAATGCTTGCGACTATTGATCGAGTTTAACGTGATCCACTCACAGCTTTTCATACGATTCTAATTTCAATCAGAAATTATATTAGCATCAACTTTGCTTTACAGTACTCGTATTCAATACTTCCACTCTCGATCAACAATAATCTTTGCGTCTATTAACAACTGCTACTACTACAATAATGAACTCTCATCACCAACTCATCATAATACAACTCCCATAATAATAATCTCAGAATAAACATTACACAAACTACACCACTATTTATAGTTGGCTGTTCAGTCCAGTAACTTCGAGAAGGTTACATCATAAAGAACCATCGTTCGGTCACGTAGCATTTAAAAGGTAAACAACAGAAGTCTCTAGAAGGTCACGTTCGCAAGAAGATTCTTACATAATAACGATTTCGCAATCGGACATTTACTGGTAAACAACCTTATGACGTCATGACAAACGACGCTCAGAAATCATGGAAAACAACAGAACCTTCTAGATTTGCATGCTTACAGATGATTCAAGAAATACGTTACATAATACAAATTTCTCAATCAGAGGTTACTTCAGGTCATAACCGATAATAACACAACGCACCAGAATTCCATAATGAAAATAGCACATTCGTTGAAGATACAAAGCAAGCCATCGCGAGGCATTTGCACCTTGATTGTGACACTGTGTATAAAACGTTCAAAGTTGGCTATTATTTTCAGCTTAAATCTAGGACTCCCTCCTACTTGTGTTCAAATGTCGTGTACAAGTTCACTTGTTCGCATGACGCAAATTGTACATACATCGGTATGTCTACGCGGCATTTGGCCACGAGAGTGAGGGAGCACTTAGATTTAACTAATTTGAACAAGCAAAGTGCCATTATAGATCACATATTCGATTGCCAAACATGTTCAAATAACAAACCATCCTTGGAGTTGTTTAGAATTATGCGTAAATGTTCCACCGAATTCGACACTAAAATCCACGAGGCTTTGCTAATAAAAATCATACAACCTCGTCTTAATACACAGGTTGTTTGCCTCAGGCGGTTCTTATTTACTCAACGTCTTGTCTTGATGCGTCATATGATGCATCTTTGCCTCGCGTAATTTAAACGCCATGTGATGTGCCTTTCTCCTATGCTCTGCCGTTTTATTTTGCATTTCGTTTTTCAATTCAGTGTTTAGATCAGTTATTCATTTTCATTGTAGATATGATAAGCAGTTATTTTTTTTTACTTGATAAGGGCTAACGTGTGTATGGCCGAAAACGTTTGTAGCTTATAGTTTATGTTCAATTTTAATGGATTACCGTATGTTAAATGCCGTGTGGTTGCTTGGTTTTATATGTCTGAGACGAGTATGAGCACTACAACTCCATTCGGGGTCGCAGTACTCTGCGGTGGAATGGACAAAAGCCAGAGTTGTCGTGCGCACAGTTGCTGCTGTTGCACCAC
Organism: Aplidium turbinatum; assembly: GCF_918807975.1. NCBI lineage: Eukaryota > Metazoa > Chordata > Ascidiacea > Aplousobranchia > Polyclinidae > Aplidium > Aplidium turbinatum. The sequence continues at coordinate 24,338,986 of NC_137475.1, read as the reverse complement.
AGCTCGTATCTGCCAGTCGACGAATAAGGGCAACGCGCGATGTTACCCGTAGAGTACAGGGATTCATAGTATAGGGATCGCCAACTCGGCTGGAAATCCGACAATCGGAGTGTAAAAGTGTTGCCAAATATTTTTTATAATTTTAGAAAAAACATTATTTTGGCATTTTTAAAGAGTAGTCGTCGCCCAAAGCTTGTCCGTTTAAAACTAATCTGAAGTTTAAAGTTCCACAAGATTTAGTTAAAGTAGTTTGTAGTTGTGTTACTTTGCAATAAGAATGTGCTAAATTTATGTACAAACTTAAATAAAACTTGCAGGTTTAAAAAAAATTATACTAACCAGTTAAGAACAAAACAAATTGAGAAACTTAAAAATTAAAATACACCTCAGGAATAAAGAGCTTCATGTTTTAAGTGTTGAAGCCGGTAATTATTTTTCAAGTAATATGTTTTATGTACAAGAGAGGTTAAATTTGCCAAAAATATGATAGTTTAATAAGTGAACAATAAAATTGCTTTAGATTAGTTTCAAATATTTATTTACGGGCAAGTTTTGGGCAACTACTACTTTAAAAATGCCAAAATAATGTTTTTTTCTAAAAATATAAAAAACATCTGGCAACACTTTTACACTCCGATTGTCGGATATCCAGCCGAGTTGGCGATCCCTATAGTATGAATCCCTGGTAGAGTAGCTCCAAGTGATGTCAATGTTGATGTTCAGCCCACGCTTTGTTTCCTTGTTGTTCAGATGGAAAGCAGTCGACACCGTTTTAGTTTTGCTGAGCTTAAGTCTTCACTTGTGAAGGTAGTCTGTCATCTTAGCCATGTCCTGGGTTAGAGTCCTTTTAAGTGGGTACCATTCCGAAGCGTTGTGCACTATGCCAGATGGTCGGCATTGGCATACAATTTAGATGTTGTTGGTGGAAGTTCATGGATTTAAACATTAAACAGTTCCCTGACGGATCTCCGAAGGAAATCGTTCTTGAGGCGTCTTGACGTGCTCCTTCATCCGCGTCAGGTGGTGAGTGTGAAGCTGCGGTTGTGGACGAGCTCTATAATCATTTTAACCATGTGCCTGTCGGAAGAAAGTTTGTAGGCCAGGCCGTAGTGTTATACTGTGTCATATGTGGCCGTGGGATCAATGAATACGGCACCATCATTTTTTTCTACAAAACAATCCTCTATGTCTTGGCTCATGAGAGTGACCTGTTCCACAAAATTGATCGGCCACCGCAAAAAACCTACTTGCTCTGGTAGTAAGAGTGGTTCGATGTTGGGATCGACACGAGTAGAGGTGAACCGTTCGAGGATTTTATAAGGGAGGTAAAGGAGAGTGAGATAGGACGATAGCTCCGAGTATCATCCAGAGGCTTGTTGGGCTTTGGTATGGCTATGACGTCAACTCGTCTCTAGAATTTGGGTATTTTTAGGCGGTGCAGGAGGAAAGGAAAGCGTGCATCCAGAATTTTAGTGCTTTGCCAGCATAGACGATGAACTTGTGGCGTATATGATCTTGGTATGACGATATGGCCGGGTGCTTTCCCTGGCTTTAGAAGATTCAGAGCATTTTGAAATTCTTCGAGGCTGAAATGTTTTGCTCAGATGGTATTGGAAGCTTCTACAGTTTAGACACTTAGCCACTTGGCGATCGGCGCTTTTATCTTTTAAAACAGTGCTTTCCAACCTTTTTCAGTTCACGACTCATTTTTGATGCAAGTTTTATTGCGCGACCCACTTTTAATGCAAGTTTTATTGTGCGACCCACAATGAGATATGACATCTTTATTATGGCATCTTTACTACTGGCGTACGTACTGAAATAGTTAATGCGACACAACACATCTAATTGTTACATATTTGTTGCATTGTTGCATAATTGTTACGTAATGATAATGCAATAATTTTCCGATCTAATAAAAAACAGGGTGCACAATTCATGAAAAGTCAACAAATGAAGTGAAGATTAGTGATGGCGAAATAGCCTACTGTTCAAGACCAAACTGCGGCTTGTGAGATCCATAGTAACGTAAGTATTTTTTAGAAAATTTTAACATTCTGTAACATTTAGAAATGCTTCGCGAACCACCTGAAATAGCTTCGCGACCCACCAATGGGTCGCGACCCACCATTTGGGAAGCACTGCTCTAAAATACATAACCTATTATTCACAAGTTGTGATGCAATGATGTTGGATGTTATGGGGCGTTCTCTAAGCGGTTGTTGGGACCTGCGGGTTAGCCTGTTAATTGTGGTCCATGCCTTACGGCTTGAGTGAGTGAAGACGATGCTTTGGACAGTCTCTTTTCATTGGTCTCGTATGTTGTCAATCCTTATAAAATTATATGATGAATAAAGAAAGAATACCTGTTGGAGAAAAAGTTGGAGAAAATTGGAAAATAAGTTGGAGAAAAAGTATGCTGGTACCATTTCACAAGGGTAAAGGTGACACTAAAAAATGCTCCCAATACAGAAGCCTAATGATGCTGCTTAAAAATGCTATGAAAGTTATCGATAGAGTTCCTAACGAACATATGCGCAAGAAAGATGAAATTTACTATACATGATACACATGGGTTTTATGCCAGATAAAGGAACACAAGAGGTGAGGCAATAGATAAAAAATATGGAAAGCGGAAAAAATACTTGCATCTGGTTTTTGATTTGGAGAAAGCTTCCGACCATGCTTCCAAACAAGTTATCTGAAACAGTAATGGAGTGGGAAGTGAGAGCAGTGATGGAAAATGTAGAAATAACTGTTTTTCCATTCGTTATATGGACATTTTAACAAAGAGTGTGGAAAAGATCATGATGATGTGTTGCAAAAACTTTTAGGATAAAATCACCAATGAAATGTTGAGAGAGTGATGAACTGACGTTTTGATGGAAATCTAAGTGGACGTCTTTTGAGATGGATCTTAGCCATCTAAGATGAGTATCTTGAACGAATGGTTGAAAAGTTGTTGTAAGAAATGTAACAAAAGAAGTACCGCAGTGATACGAATGGAAGAAAGTAAGAAAGTCCAAAAAAACATGGGACGAAACAATGAAAAACAACATGATCAGGCGAGGTTTAACTATTGATGATACAATCACTCAAGCAGCCGAGTAGTCTACAATTGACGCGTTACTGCAGAAAATTTGACAACACTAATGATTCGGTATGATGTCCACGCCTTGCCTACAAATATAATGGCATATCCCATGACTACCTAGACCGCATCTCCAGGTAGTCATGCATAACCTGATAGTATTTTAATAACTAATACTTTCAATAAAAGCAACTGATAAAAGACTAAAACAGGCATCAAATGGTAACGATGGTGATGTAGTCTTCTAAGAAGGCTACATTCTAAACAAACGCAAACCATGATCTTTCACTGTGGTATCTTCATGCATTGCTTACTATTGTATCCTCATGCATTATTTCTATGGTAACTTTGCCGTTGAACTTTTGCAGCATCTTTAAATCACCAAAAAACATAATGTCTATAATCAACGTGTCATCCCAGACAGGGTTAAGGTTTCGTCGCAGGATCGACGTGCGTCGGCATTGGTTGAGGAAAGACACGTAGACAACAGGGTCTGTAAAAGTAAGCACGTTAATATCTCGGAAATAGAGCAATCAGATCCAATAAACGATTACAATTTTTTTATAAATCACTTTCGTTTTAATTCTAATCTTAATCAAATATCATCAAGAAATCATTAATGTGATCCAAGACATAAATTCTAGATCAAATACAACCTATTATCCAATCATTCGGAAGTAATGAAGACTTTAAAGTGCATTCTAGCGCTCAGTGATAATACAAAAACCATGACAACGAAAGTTTATGACTAAAATACACCGCTTTTACTTTACACCAGTGGTGCAACAAGTCAAATGATTGAAAATTTGAGTAAACGTGGTCACAATCACAAAATGAACAAATAATATTGCAATCAAGTAAAGCACTAGGCTACTTCTAAAATATAAGTAATTGTAATGGTCATTGCAAAAATAAAGAAGGATTTTGTCTTATGGCTATCAGATTGTTTTTAGGCTTAGTGTTTGAACATTGTATTTATTTGTAGCAACCCAGACAGCCACTTTATCTGGTCCAGATCTTTACCAGGGATGGGCCAGATAAAATGACTGTCTGGGAAGCTTCGATTTGTAAGTTAAATCATGGTCAGTGTTAGTCAAATAGAGAGAAGAAGGGTATAGCGCAACGACTGCTGAATTTCAAATAAAATTTTCGCTCGTACATACTACAGGACAGTGACCGCCTGACCAGCCAAACTAGAAATTTATTTTTTTTAATTCCAGTTGACTAACCCGCCCTCCTTACAACATCCATCTTCATAACGATGCATTTTAACCTGCGGCTACTATGTTACACTGTGTAGATATTGTAGCTTAATGCATGCTTGATATACCTCTGCACTTATATTCCAGAGTATTTGCAATCTTCCAAAAATTACCAAACAATTGTGGCTGAGATGAAATTACACCCGGTTTCAGTTTTTGTGCTCGGAGAAATCCCCAGATGGAGTGAACACTACGTTCTAAATACGCTTAGCCTACACGTACACCTAGTTTTATCCATGTACTAATTTTGATGATGCTGTTGCTTTAAATGTGGGAAGATACACTTAAGGGATATGAGAAAAGTTGTTTCGAACTCAAAGGGACGAGCCCCAATTGACGATACGTTCTATCTTTGTATCCTACCTTATAATGTTATGGTAGGCTACGTGATTTTCCACAAATTTGGTTGCCCTTCATTCGGGAATGCTCCACCTGGGACGACCAAACTTTGATTTTCTGAAGTGTGTAAGTGAATTACCTTGTAAGTGAAGTACGATCAACAACACTTGGTTTTATCCATGCACCTTACGATGTTAATTTTGTGATTTTGAGAGATAATACCCCTAAAATGTGATTAAGACCCACCTTGGAGCTACAAGAAAAGTAGTGACGAACTCAGTGGGACATGCTTTAACCCATAATACAAGTTCTATCTTTGTGTCTTATGATGTTACTTTTACGTATTTTGGGCCAACTTTGGGTGTTTGGGTGCCCTTTATTCAGAAATGCTCCACTTGGGGCACACAAATTGAGTTGTTCCAAAGTCTACAAGTAATGAAATAAAATCTGGCAAACGTTTTGTTTTTGTACCTTATGATATTTTTTGGCTCCCAATATCGGTTTTTGACTGGGCCGTAGCCCCCAAACGCCTCAGAAGTAGAACCCCGGATGCGGGTTTGTGAACATCTCACAGTGGGGAAAGTTTGACAAAACACATAAAACTTTTGTACCTTATGATGTGACAAATAGGTCACGGGCTCCCAGATTAATGGGCGTTCTGCTGGGACCAGGGAAAAGTGTCCAATTACTCAAATCGATTAACCAATATCAAATTAGGCTGATTCTGCTATAATAGAAAGTTATGTGGTAACAACACATTCAAACCATTTGATATGTAGCAGTTATACTGCAAATAGTTAGTTGCTAACATGAGTTTAGTGTCTGCCTTTTTGACTTCATTTTTACTCATCGACTACGTATTCTAACGATTTTGCTCCTTTGAGGCCTAAGTTTGATAAACTGTTCGTATTTTAGTTCCTTCTTCCTATCTTTGCTATTTAACTTGCTGTTAAATGTTTACGTTTATTGCTGTACGGTATGTGGATGTGTGAATTTTACCTGAATAAAAGCGATTGAGATGTTGTGTAAAACAATATGACTTTCAAAACGCATGCTAACTATGGACTACTAAATTTGTAGTGTGCCGCGTGATTTTCGTAACACTTAGTATTTATAGGTGTTAAACTGTTTTATTCGCATCAACAGCGCACGGGTACAAATAATTGACACGGCGAGAGAGCACAAACAAACATAGCCAGGTCGAAGACTTTCAGAAACCGGCCTGCCACACCTCGCGGCGGCGGGGAGCGGCGTAATTTAGGGGTGACGATGCACCCGGAGGGGTAAGTCCACCAGCTTAGGTCGCGGGGGCCAGGCTGGGGAGTCGAGGTACCTGTGGAGGGAGAGTGTGGATAGAAAACGTTACATGACCCGTCCGCAAATTTAGAATGGCGGAGCGGGCCAGGGAGACAGGCTCTTTCTGCATAGCCCAGAAAGATGGCCTGCGACGGGCCGGGCGACCCGTCGCGTGTGGACGCTTACGGTAAGCTTTGATTCGAGTAAGCTTTGATTCGGCGAGCTGTGCACTGGCCATACGGATGTGCACTGGCCAGACGTTGAGGCAGGTTCGCCCAGCTGGGTCGGGGAGGCTAGCGATCGAAACCAGAGGCACTGATAGGCTACATTGCCAGGAAAAAGTAGAAAATTGGGGTGGAAATTTTGAGGCTGCATCGAGTTGATCAGGGGATTGTGTTGATCAATGCGTTGAAAGCAGAGCGAGGTTGATCCGAGCGGGCAAGAACAGCGTTACAAGGCGAAGGCAGCGTAAGATAATTCGAAACAATTGATTGATTAATACATAGAGATATAGTGATGATTGAAGTTACTTAATTGCTGTTAAACCAGTCTCGATTCACAATGTACAGTACATTAGACATTTTATTCCTTTCCTTTGTTCATTTTTGAATGCTTGGGTTTGATGAGACTGGAGCATTATAAAAAAGATGATACTGGTTTATAGACATAAGTTGATGATATAAGGTGATGAATTTTAAGACAATTGATATAAGGTTATGACGTCTAAACGGTTTGCTGTCTTGCGCGCTCTGATACTTACTGCAACGTTTCTGTTATTGGGGAATAAGTTTCTGATCGCTAAAGTCGTCTTTTCTATGACGTAGCCCCTCCACAAGTGAGCCCGGCGTTCCAAGCTTTCCAGACGCGGCAGGTTCCTTTGATTGAGAGGGAAGCCACTTTTCTAGCCACCTCTGCTACCCCACGAGAAGGAACGCCCAAGGCCGTCAGAGCTCGAGAGCTCGTCGGGGCATAGCTCCCGAGGGAGCCTACGACGAACGGAAGTGACAGGACGTCCCTGCAAGGGCGCTTCCTGTCTTCCTTTATGTTGACACATAACTCGCCGTACTTGTCGTGTTTCCTGTCGGCGGCTTTTCGAAGAGAATCCGCGCCGTTGTCGAACGGACATGTGACGTCACATACGACCGTGATACCGTCAGGGCGTTGCAAGACGATGTCAGGACGCAGATCGGCACCGCCCGCTTCCACGTGCTGTGGAACCGTACTATCTATGGAAAGCCCGGGTTGCCATTCGGCAGGCACGTGCCCCACGATCTCCCTCAATACTGAATTGTGTCGTTCCGTGACGACAGTCATCACGGTAGGGCAGTGATTCAATATGTGGGGGAGAGTCTCTTCCGCTTTCCCACACGCACGACACATGGCAGGTAGGTAACGGCGGCCATGGCTTGGTTTTGATTTAAGTGGCATTAGATTCAATCTAGCTTTGTACGCAAATACTCGGTCCGCGTGATCCAGGAGCTCCGGGCTATAAACCAGTGTCATGTTTTTTATAATGCTCCAGTCTCATCAAGCCCAAGCATTCAAAAATGAACAAAGGAAAGGAATAAAATGTCATGCACATTGTGAATCGAGACTGGTTTAAAAACAGCAATTTAGTAACTTCAATCATCACTATATCTCTATGTATTAATCAATCAATTGTTTCGAATTATCTTACGCTGCCTTCGCCTTGTAACGCTGTTCTTGCCCGCTCGGATCAACCTCGCTCTGCTGTCAACGCATTGATCAACACGATCCCCTGATCAACTCGATGCAGCCTCAAAATTTCCACCCCAATTTTCTACTTTTTCCTGGTAATGTAGCCTATCAGTGCCTCTGGTTTCGATCGCTAGCCTCCCCGACCCAGCTGGGCGAACCTGCCTCAACGTCTGGCCAGTGCACATCCGTGCTCACCGAATCAAAGCTTACTTTTCTCCAGTGAGTTTGTATTACATTCCCACCTATATTTTTTGTTTCTATTGATTAATCGAGCCTCTGCTCCACATTTTTATTTGAATTTCGTCTGCCACGAGAGCCAAATTACTCTTAAATAGTTGACTCTCTTCCTCGTGGTAGACCCCAATTTTATCCGCTCTGCCTACTGGCAGACCGGGTATAAGAGTCAAGTACCTGCGCCGAGGTCGCGTGAAGGAGACGTGGACGCCGCCCGGCGGTCAATTACTGCCGGTTCCAGCGTCCACACGCGACGGGTCGCCCGGCCCGTCGCAGGCCATCTTTCTGGGCTATGCAGAAAGAGCCTGTCTCCCTGGCCCGCTCCGCCATTCTAAATTTGCGGACGGGTCATGTAACGTTTTCGATCCACACTCTCCCTCTACAGGTACCTCGACTCCCCAGCCTGGCCCCCGCGACCTAAGCTGGTAACCCTCCGGGTGCATCGTCATCCCTAAATTACGCCGCGGGGTGTGGCAGGCCGGTTTCTGAAAGTCTTCGACCTGGCTATGTTTGTTTGTGCTCTCTCGCCGTGTCAATTATTTGTACCCGTGCGCTGCTGATGCGAATAAAACAGTTTAACACTTGGATTCCCACTGTCTCTTCCACCACAAGTCATTGTGTTAATGGCCATGAAGGTATATACCTCCATGTGACATTTTCCTATTTGTGGTACGTAAGCACCAAAAATAGTACTACTGCCAACCTTGCCAAAGTGCTCCAACTGCAAGCAGTGAGCTTTGCGCAATGCATAGCAAGGTGCCCCCAGTAATTTTGCTTGTTCAATTTCATTTTGTGTTTGTTTAAAATATCAATAAAAGTCGTTTGAGACAACTAAAAAATCTCAAAGTCTAGACAAATGCTGATCGAGGTGTGTATCATATTAGTATGGGTTGGCCACAAACCTTTGAATCACTGTGTGGGTAGCCCATGGTCTGCCCATAAAAAATGTGGGCAGACCATGGACTGCCAATGAAAAATGTGGGTAGCCCATGGTCTGCCCATAAAAAACGTTGGCAGCCCATGGTCTGCCCATAAAAAATGTGGGCAGCACATGTTCTGCCCATAAAAAATGTGGGCAGCCCATGGTCTGCCCATAAACAAAGTGAGAAGCCCATGGTCTGCCCATAAACAAAGTGGGAAGCCTATCAATATTTCATGCTTAGCCCATGATCAATAATTTTATGTGGCTAAATTTATTAAAATGCATTTATATAATCACGCATTTGAAGATTGGAAGTGTTATATTCCACCTTGTCATTTAGCAACACATTCTGCAAGAAAGCCCATATTGGGCACATATGGCAAAAACACAAAAACCCACATAGAACCCACATGCCCACAAGCCCATTAAAATAGTATATGGGGCCCATATGGGCTTGCTGGCTGGGCTACTTGCCTGAAAAACTGTCTTTATCCATTGCAACTAAATCCCTTCCTTGGTAGATATATGCTCGAAGTTGAAGTTGCGATGAAGCAGTGTGAATTAGGAATATCTTAAAAGCTGGCATGTTGTGTTGTCGCTTGCGCTCTGAAATACAATGTGGAAAAGGGATTGATAAATTTTAAATTTTGATTATAAAGATAAAAACGCTAGAATCATATGAAGAAAAGAAAGAAATTAAATGATGTTTTAATTTATATTGTAGGTGAAACGTTTCATCTTCATGGCTTGGCTTGTGTCAGTAATTCAAAACCTGCATAATTGTGTGTGATGAATACCTTTGAGCTAATGATAAATATTTAGAGTTTATGAATAAGTATTTTTTTTATGAGAAGTGTATAGGCACCATTTTTTTTTTCATTTTGAATCAATGACAACTTCGTTTTGTTCTTCAAATATTCTAATTAGTGCAGGTTTTCTTCATTGACTCAAACATCTGCACTTCACCTTACAGCAAAAATGGAATTAGTGAAACTGCGAGACACAAGATAAAATATTGGGTCTTCATAGTTAATCTGTTATATCATGAATATACCTTTCGCAGCGGCGTCAATCAGAGGATATGAATTTAATGCTATTTTTGGTATGATTTTACGAGATACTTTCTCCTCTTTAACGTACACACCTTCTTCTGCCGAGTTGGATCCTAAGAGAGTTTGAGCTTTCATTGGAAATTCAGAGAGCGGTGTTTGAGATAAGGAAGAAAAAAACTTCTTTTCGTTTTGCTGGAAAAAGCATAGACAATTGTTGAAGAAAACTTTTCATCTAGATCTATCTTACAGAACAATCATGCAATAAGACAATATCATTATTTCATTTGTTTCTTTTAATGACACAATTTGTGTAGAGAGGTAACGTTTTTAAACCATAAACAGACATAACTCACCAACAACACTACATTTAACATTATATAAATAACAAAAAAAAATCAATAAGCGAACGTTTTTGGCTAGTCATACAGCCCTTTGCAACCTATAAGAAAAATATATTTTTAAAAAGAAATACTAAAGAATGATACAGTATCACAGCAAAAATGCTTAGATTTTTTTGTTTTAGATCCAGTTTGTCAAATGTTTAAATTTGACCATATTTTTGCTGTGATACTGTATGATTCTTTAGTATTTCTGTTAAAAAGAATATTTTTTCACATAGGCTTGAAAAAAGTTGTATGACTAGGCAAAAACGTTCGCTTATTGTTTTTTTTTCATAATGTCAAATGTAGTATTGTTACTGAGTTATGTCTGTTTATTTTAATGAGAAAACAAAACTAAAATTAAAAACATGAAAACTGGAAAGATGCATTCTGAAGGAAAACTACGAGTTGTTTTTCACAACAGCAAAAAGTATAAGTTTTCAGAACTACAGGGTACAAAACGATGCAGGATGCATCGTTTTGAACAGGATAAATTTGATTCAAATGTTTCCGGATGTTTTAAGCTTAAATGAATTTTGACTGCTATGGCTGAAAAGTAAATCCATGCATATTTAGTAAATCTATGTCAAACTTTGCACTGCTTTTACTTTGAAACAACTTTGCAACGAATAGGTGTTGATGGTGCTTGATCCTGCTATTGGAACATATGGTTAGGCTAGCCCAACCTGAAAAGCTGGCAGAGATGCAGCGAAATTATGTTAAGAACGGTTTATTTGTCGACATGAGTCGACATATGGCATCCTCAGCGAATTGATTAAAAAACTGGCATAGCTTCCGTTGGAAGTGAAACGGAACGAGCTTTTAACGAGGTATGCAAACTTGTATTGAGCCAGGAGCAAAAGAGAACTGTGTTTCTTTAAGACGAGAAAAAAGAAAATCGCTTATGAAGTGGATTAAAGTTACTGTGGATTAAAGTTATTAAAGTATATTTCCAAAATAGCCTATTTGCCATAATAAGACTAAGTTCAAAATGTTGAGATTATGTGATTTGTGAGACTCTAACGTTGAAGTCAATACAAGTACGACGATTTGTTGGAGTTCAATGTTGAAGTATGTAAAACTTCTTACCAACTAATACCAACAATGTTTGGAAATTCAAGCTATACGAAGCACTTATAGACTTTAATCTCAAATAATACAAATTTGCCAAACAGTTTGTTGCAAAACTGCAAATATACAGTATCTAAGAGAAGTATCTCAGTATTGATCAAGTGTTCAGAACAATGTTGATTAATTTTAAGCTGTTTCGGATTATCATTTTTACACTGGTAAGTAGCCTAAATTTATCAAATTTATTGCATTGATTTCAAAGGTTCAATCAATTAACCAATCAATAATAATCTACAGTAATTTTAAAAGCATCTGGATTAATTTCTGGTTGGTGAGGTGATAGGCCACTTTGGATTCATTTGTATCCCACAACTTTGCAAATTTTGGATAAGATTGGATTAAAAATTATTGGTTTATTTTTGAGCCACGTCATTAAAATAGGATTTTACCATTTTCCCGGCAATGCCCACATTTTTAATGTCACCTTTGCATCACCTACCTTACTCTCAAAACCAAGATGGCACAGTTTGCACTTCTGCTACTGCTCTTGCTTTCTCTGATAAACCATGTCCATCTCATTCCCATGGAAGTTTTAAAAATAGTTAAGTTTCGCTATGTGCTAAATAACTTCTTCACTCTTAGATATCTGCTCTCCCAAACGAGCACCCCTGTCGACTGAAATCAAGACATCCATTCGTGTCAGCCGCCCAACTTCTGATCAACGAAGCTGATGGACAAGACACCTCTGCAGCTAATTGGGCTGACCATAAATAGAATTCTGAATGGAAATCAAGTACCACCAGACTACGTTCATCTCCGACGCCGATACACGCCCCATTGGCCTGACACTACAAAGAAAGGTGTGGGACTGTGGGTGAACCTCAACCATCTTCGTACGGGCGTCGGACTTCTTTCGCTCAACGGTGCAGCAATGGGGAAAGCCCTTTTCCTCCTCCTGTGAATGTGGTGCTGAGGAACAAACCGCAAACCACATTATCAATGACTGTACCATCTTCAAGCCACCTAACGGAGTGAATAATCTGCATGTTTTGGATGATGAAACCAAAGACTGGCAGCTTTCTATAGTAGCCTTCCATTGTAGTCCGAGAACATTTGTGAATCTGAGGTAGTGAAAGGATAGACCCTTGGCACCAGAGGACGACGAAGAAAAAGTGTGAAAAAGTTATGATGAGCAATTGTGTAAGTATAAAAGGGCTTGCCGCATTAACCGTATCTGTCACTGCTTCCTTTTGGCGGCAAGAGTTACTGGCCGAGACCATCAGGTCTACGTCTCTCTTATTGCTAATTACTCCGTCGGATTATATCAAATAACACCGGGAAAAAGTATGCCGTTGGTCAAAAGCCTTATCTATCACTTCAATCAATTTACTTCGCAAAATATATTTGTGATTGTGTATTTTAGGTAGAAAAGGTGATAAAGACTCGGTTTTAGACCTATTTTCGCCATTTCTTGGTCAAAATTTTCAGTTGACATTTCATTTTGAAAGTTTTCTTGCATTGAACACAGAATTTCATCAATTTTGTTTGTCCGTTTCTGTGCAAGCAGTATTACATGCACTTTTTGCACTACAAAGCAATTTGCGCAAATAACGAATTACCTTCCTAATTATTGTCTGCCAGCAAAGAATGACTCATATTGCGTCAGAGACCGACTCCCAACCCAGACAGCAAAATCGACGTTGAATCAATGTAAAAAGACGGATTTTGCTGCCTGGAATTTCAGCGCCGTCGCGTTAACACAAAATGAAACCGCACGCTAATAGTAAACTGTCAATCAAGCTATTGAATAAACCCGAAATTTTCCTGCATTTCATAACTGGCTGTGACAAAAGGTTTATTGTGAACTTCACAATTATCCGATACCAACATACTTGGGATTAAAATTTGGGGAAAGAAAAAAAAGTAAAAGTCAAGAAATCTCAAGTTTCTAGCGTCACTGCTTCTATGTGAAATTGCTGAATTAGCAGAGGGCGAGACCATAAGGTCTACGCCAGTAACACATACGGTTAAGTAGATAACCTCTATGATTTAATAGCTGGAACGTTCCCTTTCAAATACAACACCTAATTGAAGCAGAATTTTATTAGGTGAATCCCTGTACTATTATAATATTGCATTATGCAGAGCATGGGATTTGAGTATCAGGCCTATTTGTGGTTACGTTTAGTAAACTATTATTTCACAGGCTTATCTGAGCCAACCCATCTGGTTTATTTAATTTGTAATCATTAGACAACCAGTTTGTGTTACCTAAAAACTTTAAATTTTGATCGGCTCCCGCTAGTGGAGTGGATAGAAAACAATGCTAAATTTGAAATTTACCCAAAAGTTTACTACCAATGTACCCATTTAAAGGACTTTAGACATTGCCAAAAAGCACCTTCTTTAAGAGCCTCTTGTTTCCTGCTTCACTGCTTTGTGAAAGTGGTGTATCAACAACCGCTCGGTTGAAACATAGGTGATATGAATTAAATATTACCAAGGCCGGAAACTTCAGCCGGAGTTACAATTCTTTAGCCGGAATGTCCGCCTTCTGCCCAAAATGTCCGGCTTAAGCCCTCCGGTGCATTATTAGAATTGATGTCAGTTTTTTAGATTGAAAACTTTTAGCCTTGCCTCTTTGTTGCTACGAGGTGTGTACAAAGCGAGAATGATAATTAAAGAAAATATTACACAGTGTTGCAGTATGCTGTTTACTTGCACAAAGCCTTTAAAAACAAATATCTTCAGTAACAGAACATAGAGATTTACGGAAAGTTGCATTTGCAACTTATGGATTAAATGTAGCTGTGCATTACCAGGAATGGTTAAACGCAAACCCGATGATGATGAGACAAAGTTGAATCTGAATGCCTTAAATTTTAAACGAGTAGTTGTTGAAGCATATTATTTGCTATTAAAGTAAAGATGTACCACAAGTTCGATTTCGTATGTACATTTCAATGGCAAAAATCATTAGTGTGTGAGAGAACGCAACAATAATGCGCCAAATCAGATGGTCTTATTCCTTCCCATACTTCTGTAAAGTCTGCGGTGCTTGTTTATTTCGAGTTACTTATTGTAGTTTGACATGAATTTTTTTTGGTTGTAGGTTTGTAGCTGGTTAGATCAGTTTTTGTTAAAAACGTTCAATTATAATGGTTCTTTTTTGGTAATTATAGCCTTTGTTTCCTTATTTGAATCTAAAGTATAAAGTCTATTTGTTTGTTGGCTTGGTATTTGCAAAAAGTGCTTTTTTTAAATATAAAACAATTAAAGAAACGCGATCTTGAATTGTTTTACTTGAACCCTCTTACTCCTATAACCTCAGTTTGAGCTGAAAAAACTAAAATCACCCATATTACATTGAAAAAAATTGTTAAAAAAACATTAATTCGTTTCAAGTTACATCAATCCAAAACTGCCTTGAAAAAATAAACAAAAAACTCTACTCGACGTTAATATGGAATAATGTCACACTTAACCCAATGGATTGCGCAGCATACATCGCGATCTTCCATGTCGCTGTTAGCCGAATGCTGAAGCATACTAAGCGCTCTTGCCAATGGCCTGGTAGCCACCTTAAGTCAGGATGCTTTTGTGTTTGGCCTGCTGTGCTACGATGATGAACTAAGAAATCTACGTATTAGAACTACCTGAACATGATCCTCATCATAAGTCCTTATGTATGAAACTAATATGGCAATAAACATTTCCCACTCATAAAGAAAATAGCATGTAAATGGATACGGCGAAATAGCACACAATCTTTACTTTGACAACCGACAGTGATTTTAATAAATTATTTGCAATAAGGTAAAATGAATAATGTAAAATATCTCACAATTAATGCATGGCCAAGTTTAAAAATGGCAGCAGCTCCTTCTTTTCCACATGGAACCATTTTTCTAACCCATTTTCTCCTCCTGACCAAGTCAATTATTTTTTGATGTGAATGGAATTGGTGATGAGATGTTGCCGCATATTCCCATCCTTTGCTTAAAAGTCTGTTTTCTTTCTGCATGTAACACTCAATCATTACGAAAGTTACGTTGAGATTACTTACACACTTTTATCTTTGAAAGCCTAGTTACAGTATATTGCAACGAAACAAGTGCATAATTTCAAAAACTCCATGTATAAAGTTATTACCGCCTTGAGTAACCTTTGATATGATACATTTTAGGTCCATAACGGATTTTTTCCGCTATTATCTGTTTGCGAAACGTTAAAGAATAATATTTTTTGAATTTTTTCGGCAATGCCGTTGATACTAGGTTATGTTAGGTTAATAGTAGCCTATATAAACGCTCTTCTTTAGGATATATAAATGTAGGATACCAAACATTCTTCGAGAGCTACACATTGCACTTTGATAAGATTTAAAATAAATCATAATAATAATGCTTGTTTTTATATAGGTTGTATCTATCGCAGAATGCATTGTTGCTCAGCGCTCTACAAAGCAGACAGTGACAATGCAGCGACATAGAGGCGCAACTGAATACATTATTACCCGAATCTATTCCATTGCTCAGTGCCAAGCAGAAATTAAATTCAGTACCATTTTTAAAAAGTCTTTGGTATGACCAGACAGGGTATCGAACCCATGCCTACCGATTCAGAGGCGGACGCACTAACAACTAAGCCACCGAAGTCTGCAAAGTTTTGTTAGTATCAACAGTAGAATTTGCATTAGTTTTTCTGAAGTTTCTAAGACGATGTTTAACTCTTACAACTTAAATCAGGCCCAATTTCAGTTGATTTTCCTAATTTTGAATTAATCATAAAATTAAACATAAGAAGATAATTTTGATTATTTGAGCAAGAAATAAAAAAATAAGTTCAATCTTAAATGAAGTTTTTAAAACATGCTGAAAGTCCTTGCCCAATTTTTTATCAAATTTGTTCAAATTTTCTACAATTGAAAAGTTTTCCGGTGCAGTTGCATCCCTGGCTTTACCTCCTCCCATTTACGGCTCATCAAAGAATTTTTCAATTTACCGCGGCACAATGATTACTCCGTCAATCTTATTTTCAAAATCTTGCTTTTTACAAACTTTTGATTGGAACTGCTACGTTGACAAGCTACAGTATACATGATAGAAGTTAGTTAAAGTTTACTTCACAGTAATGAACACATAAACCAGTACAATCCATTACTTTTACTGAGATATAAAAGTTATCTCTGCTTTTATTCACAAATAATCTTAATTCGGCGGGGATTAGCATCAGGTTGGAGTGATCTGATGATCAAGCGATTGACGCAGTTAATTTCGGTCTACTGCAGGGGTCGGAAAACTTTCTGTACTACTGGGCCAAATCAACAAACTTCCGGTAGCGTGCGGGCCGCATAAATTTCAACCTATAAACAATCGCCACATTATCCTTAAAATCATGGCGCACCTGCAACTCCTATTCCTGTGTCTATTGCACAATGAGACGTGTTTGTTGCCGTTTCATATTTATTATCAAATACGTATTAAAACGCAATGCATTGTTTTTATTTACTTATCATTTGTCAATGTGAAGGATGATGTTGTTTTTGTGTCATGGCCAAGGTGTTTAAATCAACTGGCAACTTTGTTGATGATATTTGCAATACGTCATTCAATGACACGCTGACAGGCGAGTGCGAAGTTTATTCTTTGCGTAAATCATTTTTGAAAAAAGCTACTCACAGCAATATGTGCTTCCAAACATGCACATTACACGTTTTGCATTGTCATACAGATGAGGATAGGTGGATTTCTGGACATTGTCTTTATAAAAGTTGGCAATTGGAACTGAATCGTATTTGGCCTTCAATATGTTGGATGATTGAAGTTCAATTATTTCCATTTGCATCTCATGTCGAACAGTATTGACATCCATTGAAAATGAAATGGCAAATAAATCGAATCTGTTTTTTTGATTTTTCAAATCGCAAAATCGAGATTCAAAGTTAGTTTTAGTTGAAACGATAAGTGATATGTAGGCCTACTTATCAGGGTTGGAAGGTTTACAAAGGCCGAAATTGGGAAAATGAGCAAAGTTGGAATTGAATTGATTGATAATGATGAAACTTTAGTTTATGCACTAAAAGTAAGATCGTTCGAGGGCCGCAAAAAGTTTGTCCGCGGGCCGCATTTGGCCGCGGGCCGCAGTTTGCCGACCCCTGGTCTACTGTAACACGAAAACAATAGCTCCCTTCTGAACTAATTTCACATTTCGCTCTTTTGCATTGAAGCTGCAATGTTAAAATTATCAGACTTTCGCGGTACACTTGCAACCTTCCTGCGGCAGCACACAGTTTAGGAAACCTTGGTTTAGCCTGACCGTAGTAAAATAATTACAATGCTATTGTAAGTCTATCTTTAATTTACTTTTTGCATAGAATTGCTTTTGATATTTTTCATTTGTGTGTAGAAATTTTTCAATCTTATTCAAAACCGTTTGATAGCAGTTAATTTTAGAAAAATGTAAAAAAAAACATGTTTTGGAATTTAGGCTGCTGTAATTATCATAATATCTGTTAATTCACAATATAAAGGAATCCCACAATTAGCTGAACTTTTCGTTATCTGATTAAACAAAAACTGGATTCTATTCAGAATTTGTGTGCTTGGAACTCTTTGTTTGCGCTTCCAGTTTAAACTGACGTTCAAGGTGGAAGAAAAAGTTTAAAACTCAAAAGAGGTTGCAGATCAAAACGTTTGGCAAGCCCTACGATAGAAGAGAATTAAAAATATTATGCAAAATAACACAGCATAAAAGAAAAAAAGAAAAGAAATGGAAATGGATTGCAAGACAAATTGGCAAATGCTGCGCCACGGGATAAAATTCGCAAGACGTATTTTGAGAGAATTGGGAGGCTAGCTATTGTATATCAATCGGTTAATTTTAGTAGCCTACGGTGGACAGAACAAGGTGTAGAGAGAAAAAATGTCGAGAGGTGATATATAACAGTGGCTTTGTAACTACATAGTAGCAATACAACTCGTCGAGTATCGGAAAAACCAAGAAAATAGCTGATCTCAAGCTAAAAAACAGTTGAAAGCCAGCCTTGGACTCGGAGATTGGCACGTGATGATGATTGAAGACTTAATGAAATGGTAGTCCTGTAGGCTATTTGTTGCGCTAAAACGGTTTATGTTTTATCATTTTCTCTTTGTTAATATTTTGAAAATTATTTAATTCTCATAAAGGTTCCGAAATAAAATAGAAAGGCAGTATATGAAAATAAACTAGTTCTACTTTCATAAGAAATGATAAAGTTTAATAAATCTCCGCTTCTCTACAATAATTTTATAAACTGATGATAAAATTTGGCTACCGTCTTTATTAACAACATGAAGGTTTTACTTTAAACAATAGTTTTAAAAAATTCTTTTTCTTGTAATTGTTTTTCAGTTTTATTAATTATTGCGTATCTATTACAGTAGAAAGTTATTGCTTACATCATCTTTTTTAAGTTTTTGCGGATTGATATTTTTTCTACTTCTCACCATCCTGCAGCGTCTGATGGAGTGAAATGGTCTTTCAATAATTGACCAGATTAAGTCTCTGCCACCACCTTCTGGAATGCTGTAATCCCAACCTGAAAATTACAAGAAAAATGAAAGTTATAGTGTAAAAATTAAACAATACAACTCTCATATAGAAATACTTGTAAAGGTGCTACAAAAAATGTTAAGAACAATAATATTGTAATGATACCGTTATTGCAGGTTGATAGGTAGCCTATGTAAACCACAAAACAATATTAATTATTTTTACTTTAGTCTTAAAAAATTACACATTGTTTACTGTTTCACGGTCATCTAATTCTAAAGTACATAAAAAATCCTTAACGAAGAAATGACTTTCGAATTTATAACGTACATTTTAAATAAAGTTAGAATAATCTAAATGCATAACTTTAAAATATTTTTAAATAAATTTTAATGGAGCTAAACGCATCAATACAGTATAAAAAGAAACTTTTGCTGGCTGGGTTGCTGCTAAGGAATTTGCTGTTTTCTTTTCAATTTGAAAGTTGTTGTTGAAAAAAGACGCAAATAAAATATGCAAAATAGTTTGGCGATGTCGAGCTTATGTAAAAAGTGTTGATTTTGCTTTTCTAAGCATGGCTACACAAAAACGATTTCATTCTCGTCACTAGATTATTATTGGATATGTTCATTCGGGACATTCATTCAGAACAAATCTGGATTGTTCTGTTGTTTTTTACAATTGCCGAGTGACGTTTGTCACGACGTCATAAGGATGTTTATCAGTGGATCTGTGATTGCGAAATCCTTGTTATGTAACGTGTTTTCTAGAACTTTCTACTCCTACGAGACTATCTAGAAGCTTCTTTAAACCTGCTATAAATAGTGGTGTAATTTGTGTAATCATTTATTAGGGGAGTTGTATTATGATGAGTTGATGATTGTGAGTTGGCGATGAGAGATCATTGTTGTAGTAGTAGCAGTTGTTAATAGACGCAAAGATTATTGTTGATCGAGAGTTGAAGTATTGAATACGAGTAAAGCAAAGTTGATGCTAATATAATTTCTGATTGAAATTAGAATCGTATGAGAAGCTGTGAGTGGATCACGTTAAACTCGATCAAAAAGCCGCAAGCGTTGGAATCTATTGCTGTTTACTGTTACTTTGATTAATTGCTGGAAGTGGTGAACCATTCGTTGGAGTCCTTCAAGCGTTTTCATATATATCATTTCACTAGTAGAACTATTGGACATTTAATTGACTGCTTTTCGGTTATAACCCATTAAACTACGTCATTTCCAAGTCTTTTTCCTGGTAAGAGATAGAAAGAAAGCGTGACACTCTGAATGTATAACAAACACGAATCAACGACTAGCAGCCCATCAACAATGCTTGTGTGAGATCGTGCTGACATGAAGTCTAATACAGTAGCCTCCGCTTATTAACCCTACCATAGTAGGAGATGTTTTCGTACGAGGAAAGCACGTCACAGGTTATCTTAGCCTCGTGCTAATTAATCGCTAATAACGGGAGCTATGAAAATCACAGAACCAAAATATTTTACAAGGTAATAGCCATGTGTATTGTGCGTAGAGAATGTAAATTTTTACTTAACAAATCCATTAAAATAAACTATTTGAGATCAAAAAACATCAGAAAGTCGGTTTTTATTCTAATTTCCCGAAAATGGCTTCAAAATTGAAATTTTTGATTATAACTAAACTAAACAAAAAATTACTTGTGCTCATTAACAGGGTATGGGATGGAACGGAATGGAAGACGTTTTTTTCATCTTCCATCTTGAAATTTTCTTCCATTTCATCTCCATTCCATCTTAGAAATCTTCCATTCCATCTTCCATTCCATCTCAAAAATCTCTTCCATCTTCCATTCCATCTTCCATCTACACATTTTGTGATCTCCGCGTTGAATATGCCAGAAATAAACCTAAAAACCATAGGCTAAATTTAAGCTAAAAATTTAACAGTAGTATTTTCCTAAGGATTACGTACCGTTCGAATTATTTCAGCAAGCAACGTAATATTTTGCATGTCTTGATAAAGCGTTAGAAAGTTAATGATGGAATTGGGATGGAATGATGGAAGATTGTCTTCCATTCCATCATCAAGATCTTCCATCCCTTTCCATCCTTGACATTTTCCATCTTCCATCCCAAAATCTGTTTTCCATTCCATTTCATCTTTCATTCCATTCCATCCCATCCCATCCCATTCCCTGCTCATTAAATATGGCATTTTTGAACATTTCTACATTTCAAGGTAATTGCACAAACATTTATATTGCACTTACATTAATAATATATAACTACCATTGCACGAAAATGTCTAGCCATCTGAGACGAAATGCTTATTGTGAAGGACAGGAAAGTAGAAAAATGACCAGTGTAGGTGTAGAAAATTTGCAAAGAATAAAAACTAAAAGTCAAGAAATTTCACATTTCTAGCATATTTCCATCTGTGAAATATTTCACTAATAGAGTGGGGTGTCCTCATAAAACCCGTGTGGCTACAGATAGGGTTATACCCACTTCGGGACCGGACGATATTAAACTTATTAAGGGGTAATTTTTGCCTCTCTTATACGCATAATTAACTGTGGCCGACTGTACTATGGCTAAATGTTGCTAAATATGTTAACAACTGTTGGTTCTTTCCTTTTATACGCCATACATTTTTGCGGCGAGTCAAAAACTGCTATTTTGCGAGTTGTGTCAGAAACGAGTCGTGTTTTGTACAATTCCACGATCACATAACAAACTGAGCGAGCAGCGCAATAAAGCGTGGAATTATCGAAAGCAAAATGAAAAGTAGTAAATTGTGACGCCTTTTTTATTTAATTTCAAGCAAATATAATCCCAACTTAGGCCTATTAAAAGGGGCTTTAGGCTTCTTAAGCATTTTTTTATTACAGGAATGAAAGGGAGTACTTCCACACCTAATCAAATTGAGATCAATAAGCGGGTAGGCCAATTGACCATAGCCTGAATAAGCGAGGACCACTGTATTTGACTTTTTAATATAAGTTTGATCTGTGCTCTTTATTTCAATCCAAATGTAGATGAAATATTGTTAAATTATCAAGATAGACATTTATATCTCTGAAAACAAAATAATTGCATTATTAGGCTACCCTACATACAACCAATTGTGCAAATAGTTATACTATTCATTAACCCTTTGCTATTCAATTTTTTTTTGCAAGTTAACTTTTCAAAGGGAGTCCGTTTATGGATCAAATTCAATCAGCTGTTACTTGTGACCCGCTGGTGCTATTTCAATTAAGTTGCACTAGTGTGTAGAAAAATCTTTTGTCTATAAGTTTAAAAGATCAATATTCTAAAATTTTATATGCTAAACTTACTGTAATATTTCAATTTTACAAAGGTGCCCAAAAACGATAAGTTTACTGTATCCTGCCGCCCTTTAATTACTGTGCTAATCCAATTTCGTGAAAAGCTCTGGAGAACAATGAGCTCGATCAACCGCACGAAGTGTGTGTGCCCACTCATTGCGGTAGCCACTTTAACAAGAAAAAATTCTGCCATTGCATCTGAAACCTCGAATCAATCAGAAGCTACGTTGTCTGTGACGTCAAGCAATCAAAACATGTTATAAAAAGCTACCGTCCAATTGTGACCCCTCTAGCACTCAGCCAGAGAGTTCATCCTTGTTTTGAGCTTTATTTGGTAGGTAGAAAAAAGCATAGCCTAATGCAGGGGTGGGGAACCTGCGACTCTCGGGCCGAATGCGGCCCACGTGGCTGTTCCATGTGGCCGCGTCAAAATTTCTTTACCCAAATTATATTGAAACAACAGCTCAAAAAAGAGTAGGCTCTGCATTCAGTATATTGCGAATGGTCTTCTATGACTAGTTAATCCATCATAGTCATCAGTCATGCGGAAACATGCTTTGAAATATGTGTCTCTGTTTGGAAGCACCTACCGTTGCGAGCATTTCTTTTCCAAATTGAATCTAACAAAGAGTCGGCTTCGCTCCAGACTGACTGATAAAAACGTGGAGATGCAGTTAAGAGTTGCAACATCTTCCGTGTCAGCAGACATCACACGACTCACCAAAAAAAAATAAAAACTTTCAGCCATCCCACTAGCTGTAAAAGTGAAATAAATTATTATCTACTTTGCTGAATTTTTTATCTGTAAATAAAATTTTGAAATTTTTAGTGGCCCGCCTGTGTTATTTCTCATTTTATGTGGCCCGCAATACAAAAAAGGTTCTCCACCCTTGGCCTAATGGAAAGGGTGGTAATCGAACACAAGTCACGGAAATGACTACTTTCTAGCCCTAACCCTAACCCGGCCTAAGTCAATCATCTGACAGAGAATCCATCACTTGATTTGCTTTGTATCATCTTCTTTTCGCCCTTTTTCACGTCACGGAAAATGTAGCTTATGGTTGGTTAATTGGTTCGAGGCTTCAGATGCAGTGGAAGAATGTTTTCTTGTTAAAGCGGCTACCACTCATCATTGCATTGATAAAGATTTACGACATGTCAGCAAATCTTATTGTGCTGATTCCTTCTAAAATAATTCCTTTTAAAATTTTTGTGCAAATGCCAGCATTAGATGAATGCAAAATAGCAGTACCAGAGTAATACTTTTTCAATAATTTGAAAAAAAAAACTATTTTAGGTCTACAATTGGGTTAAGAATATGAGTATTTTTAGTAGAAATTTCTAACTTCAAATTAGTTGCTTTTGGAATTATGGATTTTTGTCAAGTCAAATGAAAAGTATCGTGTAGGCTACACCATAAGGCATTTGGCTTACGCTCGTTTATAAACATGACGTATGTATTACTGTACATCCACTAAAATACAGTATTTACATCAACAAAGCTAAGGTCGAACGTCACTGTTATTGAAGATTGTGTCAACCAATTTGACTTCAGTCCGGCATCGTCGAAGCAGTGCAACAGCAAAGTAAGAAGCATGTGTAAACAAAGGAAATGTGAGAAAAATCGATAGTCAACAAGTCAGTCCTTTTACATTGATTCAACGTTTACAAATGTTGAATCAATATGAAAAGACTGAATTGTTGACTGGATCGTTATTGTGTGAAACACAAAAAATATACATAAAGGTGCGATGTACCAACAAAGCAACGATCATGGAATAAGTCGTCGATCATGTTTCTGGTCAAAAACAGAAAAAATAACAAAAAAATAACATAAGTTCTAAGTTCATTTTTTTTCAAACAAACTACATCTAAAAACTATACTTTCATGTTGGGGGTTTTCTGATATTACAAGTCTAAGAATGATAACCTATAACATTTTTAGAGCACTTTTACGTATTAAAAAAAAAAATATTAAAAAACACTGCATCACGCTATTTTAGTTCCTTCTTCAAATAGAAAATTGTTTAAATTATATATTTATTATTTAAATCATTCATTTATTATTTATTTATTAATTATACTATTTAAAAAAATTTTGCTCAAATATTTTGGTGTAACATAACCAAAAAAACCACAATCTTTATAAGCTCCAAAAATGTCAAATAGCCTTTTGGAGGTAATTACCTACAGCTTAAAAGCCCCAGATATAGGCTGTCTACGAATCGACAACACATGGCTTAAGATTCTACAACTTACATCAATAAAATCTATGCCGTAGTTTCGAAATCTTCTTGCAAGTGCGTCGATGACACCAATGTTTTAACAAATATTAAAATGGTCACTTGCATTGCCTATTCTACAACATCGACTAACCATCTTCATCGCATGCACGTGCGGTATCAACAATCCAATCTCCTTTCCATTCCCACCCCTTTGGACATTGAATGCACTCTGGTCCGTCTATAGGGTCGCCGTAACCATCAACTATGTGATCAGGTTCCCAATCAGTTCCAATTAATCGTTGCTCGTATTCAAAATACTCCTGATATAAAAACTTAAAAATTCAGATGCTGTAGCCTAATGACAAGAAGGCAACTGGCAACATTTGATTGGAAAATCACACGGTTATAACGTGCAGTTAATTTCTTTCGATAGCTAACTTTTTGTGTATTTTTATTCCATTTGTGCTGGAGTTGTATTTAAAAGACTAATAAATCAATCAACTGATAAAAAAAATCTAGTAAATGTGGCAATAACTTTTAATCAAACTGCTGGCATAGCTTTCCTTATCCGTATTGTGCACCACTTGCGGCACGCGCAATTCCGCTATTCCGGCAACATTACAATGTCAATCGTCTATTTGACATTTATTTACGCTTTGCTGTTGGGATGCCACAGCGGATAAAGCGCTCGCTTTCCAATTATACGATCTTGGTTCGACTTCCGGCTTCAGCTGGTTGTTGAAAAACACCACTCGCCTCTTTTTCTTCTTTTTGTACAATGCCAGTTCCAGACTTAAGCATTCATGGATAGTTTTTTCCATCTATCGCAGTATTTGAGTGTAAAGTTGTTGTGTTTGTAACGTGAAGACGATTCTTGAAGTTATTGAGAAATGCGACACGTTCTTTTCCACGAGCTCATTTTCCTTTGATCTTTTCACAAAAAGCAGTGTGTTCTAATTGTTTCTTCCTTATGACATGGTCAAAAAAACTTGTTTGTCGCTTGATGATGTTTTTCCAGCCAGTTCTGGTTTGATTGGTTGAGTTAGTACGTCTTCATTTGTTTTGTGGCTGATGTATGATATTTGTTGCATTTTTCAAAAGAATCACATTTCAGCGGCGTTTAAATATTTCTGTGTGTTTTGCTTAGCGTCTAGGTTTCACATGCACACAGCAAAATAGGAATGAGCGTATGTTGTTGAAGGACCAGCGGTCTAGAGAAAGGAACTAGCCATCCTACTCTCGTTAGTGCCAATGGCTTAGCATAATAAAAACCTTATCTTCTCATCTCGCGATACTTCGATCTAGTATGAGACTCATCTTTTTTACTGGCTTGCTTTTAACTAAAAAACTCAAATTACTTCACAACCAATTTCTCTCTTCTTATATAACCCATAAACAGTACACTATTTAACCCTTAGAAGGCTGGGCTCCTGGAGTCTTGTTCAGTTTGGGGGGGGGGCTGTCGATTCTTCCTATGCTTTAGGAGTAATATCTCTGTTATTTTTTAAGGCACGGTTTCAAAATTTGGGATTCATTTTGTAAAATTATTCACGCTGAGCATGTCCGAAAATTAAAACTATGTGAATTTTAGAACTGCTCATATACGTTGAAATGTTGAGGAGACTTATGACTGTAATTGTAGCGTGAGTTTACATATTATTTTTTGGTAGAGTAATGAAGAACATGCATTGCAATGTTGTGATTAAGATTTTTTACATAATTTTACATAAACAGTTAGGATTACCGAGACATGGGCCAAATTAATTACTTTCATCCAGCTGGTAGGAACATTTTGAACAATAGAATATGAAATATTTCAGAGGATGTGCTGAGAAATGCCTTATATCTCTCAATTTATAACCTTTATTCGCTCAAAATTTCAGCTCAATAGAGGTAAATAAAAGTTAGGAAAGGTCAAGAAATCTCGTAGTCGCAGCTTCAGTGGTTTTAGAGTAACAACTGTTGATACAAAAAAGTTGATTGGACAGCCCCCCTCCCCAACCTTCAAAGGGTTAAACGCGAATGTAGTTTCGTATTCCTATGATCTACAATCCCTATCATCACAGTAACACAAATTGATCGCAAACTCATAGCTTTGTAATGTCACAATCTTTCATTGGCGAACAAAAAAAATGTATTAGGTTTAGAATTTTACAGTATAGAAAAGTAGACATGTCACCACGCAAGGATAATTGACAAGATTTCACCTCCAAGTAATAAGAGAGTCCTGCATCGCGTCGTACATTTGTGTCAGTGCAAACCTCCCAATCTTCATCCCACTCCCATCCGGCTGGACACACAAAGTTTTCTTTGAGAAGAGGAATCTGAACAAAAAATTTAGTCAAAAGCGATTCTTCCTGTCTTGAGCTAGATCAGCGGTTCTCAACCGGTGGGCCGTGGCTCACTAGTGGGCCATGGAAAAAATTTGAGGTGGACCACAGACCTGCTTAAAAATTTGCCAGAGTTAGTGATAATTTTAGTTTTATTTGTGTTACTATAGTTAATTTTAAACTTGTGTGCTTTGTTTAGTTGTCGTGACTGTACCAACAATGAATGGTGCTGCTTAATTTGCTGCAAAATGGTAATTTTGATTTTAATTATTGAAATAATAACCTTGGTGACGTGACGTAATCAAATCAATGCCGTCTGTTGCATAATATTATACAGACGTTGATTTAAAGCAACTACAACAGTGTGGTTTTCATATGGAGCCACTGGGCTCGCACAGTGCTGATCAGAGAACTGTTGTTTGCCGACGACGCAGCACTGTCAGCACACGTCGAGCACGAGCTGCAGCCGTTGCTCAACCAGTTTGCACACGCCTGTAGGGAATTCGCACTGACCATCAGTATCAAGAAAACAGTAGTCATGGGCCAAGATGTCCCCAAGCCACCTGTCATCACCATAGGACCAGAAGTGATCGCGGTGACAGACCACTTCACCTACCTTGGTTCAACGGTCACCAGCAACCTGCCCTTAGATAAGGAAATCGACAGACGGATAGCCAGGGCTGCAGGAGTGATGACTCAACTCGGAGCGAGAGTGTGGGACAATAATCTTTTGACACTTAACGCAAAACTCAAAGTAGTGAGTCCTGGACCACTTATGCCAGACAAGAAAACCGCCTTGAAAGCTTGCACCTTCGTTGCTTGAGGCGCATTCTTGGTATTTCCTGGAAGGACAGAATACCCAACACCACTGTTCTGGAACGTTCTTGCTCCCTGAGCATGCACCTTCTCCTCTGTCAGCGACGTCTACGCTGGTTGGGGCATGTATCAACAATGAAGAATGGGCACATTCCAAAGAACATTCTGTACAGTGAACTTGCCACAGGGAAACGCCCAGTAGGACGACCTGCACTGCGTTACAGAGACGTTTGCAAACGCGACCTGAAGCTAACTGACATAGACCCTGCCAGCTGGGAACTGATCGCAGCAAACCGCAACAGATGGCGCTACGAAGTCAGTGCGGGTCTAGCAAAGGGTCAGTCGAGGCGGAGGAAGCAACTAGAGCAAAGAAGACAAAGAAGAAAAGAGAGACAGCAGCCTCAGAACTCCTCTGATTTCATATGTCCAAACTGTGAACGAGACTGCCACGCCAGGATTGGACTTCAGAGCCACATGAGAAGCTGTCGTACCCAGAGTGCTACCATCATCTGAAAAGATGGAAGGATGCCTACTACTGGGCTCCATAAGAAGAAATTTGGAAGTTGAAGGGAGGAATAATCGTGTTGGAAGGAATTGGGAAGGAATGTAGATGAAATGCAAATTTATCTAAATAATCTAAGTTGGTCAATAATGTTCAGGAGCACGCATCTCATTGATGCATGGTTGAATAATCAATAATCTGTTTTGAAATATATTCTGATGTTTTTTGTTTTTAAACCTATCTTGCAATTTTTTCTTGCATAAATAGTTAATGGGCCACAAGAATTTTGTGCAATGAAAATGGGCCACGAAAGAAAAAAAAGTTGGGAACCAGGCTAGATGTTAAAGCTTTTGCGTTTACTGGTAAAAATGGTTAAGAGTGCTAAGACTAAAATGTGTAAAATGCCTAGGTTATAGTGTTAGCTAAGCATTCGCCAGGGCATTGTGCCACACTGCGCGAAAAACGTGGGTTTGCATTTAGAGCAAGTTGTGTTGAATGTATTCTGTGCATGTTGTCAGCATAAAGTTTAAAATTTAATGAATTTAATGAATGAAAATACGACACATACGTGGTGTTGATTGAAGAATTTGGTTCGATTCACTATTTCTTTCTGCAACTTACTTCTCCAGATGCGTCTTTGTATCCATCTGACACCCAACCCCTTATCGGCACCTTGGTTTCCATTTCGTACTAAACAAAAACGCAGCAGTTTAGGTTTTGCCTACTAAGTTACTATACGCAATAATGGTCCCGTTACAATTACTCCGATTGTGTTTTTGCTGTTACAGTGTTTCTTTGTCTTTGAAAGTACTTTCTACTTTTCTTGAAGTGCAAGTCTATTTTGTCTTTCTCTTGCGTAAAAAAGGAATAAACTTTTTTTGATTAAAAACTAAAAAAGTCATCGTGGTCTATCCATTACACTCTTTACGTATCACCAGAGTTATCGTTTCAGGAGACTTCAAACCAAGTTAATAAAAAATATCAGTAACTTTTCAAGTACATGTAGCTCCACACAAAGCGAAAATTACGTAACATTTAACTCTTTTTATGTGTTCAAAGAAAATGCTTATAAGACATTGTTAACTGCGGACAATAGTCAATGTTTCGATATTATGGATCTTCTCAGCGCAGTAAAATCAGAGTAGAGAGTTGTCTTGGATTGCTTCAAAGTTTCCGATGGGATGATGGATTACAAGAATTAATATTAAGCCTAATGAGAATTGACTTAACTAAAGTAGAACAATACTAACTGTGTCGGCGTACACAGCTATTTGTCCACGGTCTGGAAAGGAGAAGCCCTTCTGTTCTTTGGCCAATCCGAACCATCCCAAGACTTGAAGCTGGCATGCAATCTTAAAGTGTTTTTTGCTGGTAGCCTTGTCTGTTGGAAACTTTAAAACAAAAGCATAGGAATGTTGCCTAAGAATTGCCTTGCCCACACACAATATCCACTATTTCAGAGCTTCCAAAAGTAGTGTCCACAACACTACTGCAGGTCATATACAGAAGTGCGGAGATCACATTAAGTACAGTATTTTATTTTTACTCACACGAAAAAGCTTTCGCTAAATATTTTAGTAAAATTAATATATATTACTTTTTCCCTTGTAATGCGTCTTAGGTCTTAGCATCTGCTTATATAATCATGCATATAGGCTTACTCAATTATTTGTTTTGTGTTGCTACAGTAATTGCTCAGTTAGTTTTCTTTGTCAACTTTCAGGTTTGTTGTGGCGCAAGCACAAGGCAGCCAGTAATATTTTTATTAGTGAACTTAGTTAGATTTTTATGTTTCCATATGTTTAACTTCAAAAAGACCTGTGGTAGTAACTTTTTTAAGCCTTAAACTTTTTTAACTTTTTTAAAACTTTTTTAATATTTTTAAAACGGCAAACTTTTTTAATCCTTAACATGAAAAACACCCTTAACAATGTTTCCATTGATTTTAAGAAGGGCTCAACTCCAACAATTAGGTTTCAACTTCTCCATAGTTTCTCCAAAGAATCTTCAGCGAGTGAAACTTTAAAAATTGAAATTTTGTGGTTTTTGCCTCCTTTTCTTTAGTTGGTCTTCTTATTTTAAACATCATCATTTCTGTTACATTCCGACAAAAAAAACTGAAGTGAATTAAAATAAGCGCGGCGTGCTTTTACAACATTTCTCAACAAACGAAGAGGTCCTATACTCTGTTACTGAGGTTCGGGAAATAAGAAGATACTGTCGGTGTTGCAGCACTAAGGAAAGTACGATGGCCGCCCAATTTGTTATATACGGAGAAGTGGTGTGAGTGTTTTTCAAAAATGAGCTAATAGACAAGGTACTGAACCACGATCGCATAATTGGAAAATGAGTGCCCCACCCCACTGTTTAAAAGGTAGACTTTGAAAAATAACACTTTGATAATTTAAAAGGCTTTAAATAACTTCAGCTATGCGCTGTTTGCTAGTTAACTCCAACTTTCATAGGCCTATCATGCCTCCACTGGTGGTGCAGGGATTTCTAGAAATATGTGATGCGAAACTACTTTCTCAAAGTAGAGTGAGCTAATTAAAATACATGTCATGTGTTTTTTCAGTAAAAAATGCTGCTCTCGACTTTCTCAGATATAAACTGACACTTGTTCGGTAAATCCATCCTAAAATTCCGAAAATTCAACAACTTCAATTTAGCAAATCTTTACTGCAGCAGTGTTTCAAAATGGAAGCTGTTCAAATGGGATTTATTGCGTTTAAATTGCGTTGTTTTCCCTATGTTAGGCGTACGTAGTAATCATCCGCATTTTTCAGATAACCTGCGCGCCTTTTAGATTCAAGCCTAGAGCTGGAGGCCTTGGCGTCGTGTCTAGCGCTGCTTCCACAGGATAGTTTCAATTGGCTTTTTCTTCTCACCTATTGTTTGGCTTAACTGCAGGACGGGCGTGTTTTCCATAGAAATTGAAGCAGAAGACGATCCACTAAAGATAGTACAAATGAATTTAAAATCAATCAATGACTGTGAGCTAACAGACTTCGTAACATCAAATCCAAAAGTTTTTTTCCGTAAAATTGAACCTTGTTATGACCTTTCTGAAGAAGGTTTTGGAAACAGGGTGATAATTTTAAACAGCCTTAGAGTTAAAAGTAATTAGCGATCATGCCGAGGGTAGTGTAGTACTCATTCAAGAATATTGTAGATTAATTACAAAAGATGAGGATTAGCCCCAGTACTTTCTTCAAGTCATACAGCAGCATAGGAAAACATTTCATGACAGCGAGAAAGATACTCTCACACAAAAGGAATATTTAAATGAAGGATGAACAGTTTCAATGACACTCGTTTTCTTGTATGTTGTTTCGTGTGTATTACAAGCCAGTAAACTCTAAGACCCACAGGGTGTGCAACACACCATAACTATACTATCCAAGTGAAGTCTGCCATATGTTCACATGTTACGGATGTTGTTTATTGCTGTGCCATACTCTCAAATCCGCTTGTTGCATAAAAGTAGTACCCAGTTACGTGCAATAGATTTATGTTAACATCACTAACATTGTATTGTGAATACGGTATGAGTATTTTGTTGAAAAAAATCAGTTTCTTTCACTTAACGTGAAATCTGCATTAGCTAGAGCTATATGGTGTGTTGAAGTTTAGTAAACTATTAATTCTGCATCTTTTGATGCTTAAATGAAGATTTTAGCCTCTGTGGGTAATGAGATATGGACGTTGGAGCCATTCACCTACAAAATTACTTGAAGCAAAAACAAGCAGCCTTATTCTTTCCAGGCTTGCAAAACTTATTGATATTTGTTTTCGGTCTTTTTCTTTGTAGACACAGTATTTATATTTTATTTACACTGTTTTCAGATTTTTAACAAAATTTTGAAATAGGCTAATGATATCGAAATACAAATAACGAAGATTTTTAATCGAAATTTTACCTCTTAAACAGACCACAAAAGCAATAACATGTCATGGAAATGATTAGAAAAATAAAACAATAAATAATACTAGATCACCTTTTTCAGTTGGTTTTTCCCATTTTTGATCATAATACTAGGTTGATTGGTTATTGAATGTTTATCCTCGATCTGACAAAACCTTGATTGGTTATTCTTGGTAGTTTCGCATACTTGTAGAGGCTCTTGACGCAGGGCCGGTTACCGAGATTGTCACAGTGAAGTTTCCGATTATTGAAGTCTTGTTGCCGGGGAATTATTCGATTTAATAGGTGCCGCTGAATGGAAAGCAGTCCTGAAATGTGTTGCTCAAGCGCATACCCCGAGAGTCGAACCAGCGCCGTGTAATCTTTAGCCGGGCGCGTAACCACTGAGCGAAGGGGGCGGACATACTAATACTACAAAAGCGTGCTCAATACTAACAAAAATTCATGCGAACGAATTATATCAAATTTAGTTACTATTCACATAAAAAACTGAACAGCCTGCTTCACCCTTAATATAGGATTATCAGAAGGATTTTATTCAAATAAAAATTATTTACTTATAAATACACTTTACAACAGGAAGCTTTACCAGTTATTGGTTACACACATTAAATTTTGTAGCAAAACTTTTAAACAAATTTAAATGCAGCGTATTGCTGCGCGAGCTATCTAAGAGAAAGCAAACCTTCAGTCGGACAGTTTGTGGTTTAGAACACATTCTTCCATTGTATTCAGGTCGATCGTGACAATGGAGAAGTTCGTAAGCTGGAATTCTGAAACCACAGAATAGTTCTATTTTAGGTTGGGCGTGATGAAGCAAGCCTATTGTAAGATCGCTGTTGTACTGTAGGTGAATCCAACGCGATTGAACAATCATTCATAACGATTAAGTTTTTTTTTACTCTCTAAGCAATTGCTGCTGTGGCACAATAATCGTGTGTCGCGGTGAAATATAACCGAGACTACGAGAGTGATGTGAAAACTTACGAGGTCTCCAGCACAAGTTTTTGTTTCTAATATCATGTACAGTACTTGATTGATTTTGTTCTATTCTTGAAAACACACACACAAATTGCCTACACAAGAGCGTTGACTGAGGATATAGCCTAGAGCAGGGGTTCTTAACCGGGGGTAAATTTACCCCCTTCGGTAAATTTCACCTACCGAGGGGGTAAATTTACTGAATCATAAATTAAAGCAAACTTCGTTTTTTCATTTATTAAAAAACTGGTAGTGTTGCACTCGATTTTGATTCAAACTTTTGCTTAGGCCTAATGTAAGTTTTCTTGTTGTTCTTTTATCTCCTCAACAGCGTATGTGTGCAACATTTTTGGAAAAAATGGATAATTTGTTTCAACAAATAATATATCCTGGAATCATGTGGGTTTACTTTGCACAGTGCTAAGTCTGGCTTTAGAACTCTGGTGAAAAAACGCTCATCGAATATTCATTTCTACTCACTGTGCCCTTCATCGACATGCACTGGCAAGTAAAACCCTTCCAGAATATTTGAAAGCAGTATTGAAGCATGTGGTTGAATGTTTGAATTTTATCAGGGCACGTGCTCTTAAACATCGTATTTTCAAAGTGGTTTGTGATCAGATGGGATCAGAACACTCTGTTCTCCTTTATCACACCGAAGTTCGCTGGCTCTCTAGGGGTCTTGTTTTGTCTTGAGTTTTCGAACTACATGGTGAAATCGAGATTTTTCTTCGAGAACGCAAATCTCTGTTGAGTAAGCACCTTGGCGACAATAAATTTGTTGGTGCATTGACTTACTAAACAGACATTTTTTCAAGTTTGAACCAGCTCAATATGCAAATGTAAGGAAAAACTGTTGCCATTATAGATGTACATGATAAAATTCACAGCTTTCAGACAAAATTAGATCTGTGGAGTAGAAGAGTACAAAAAGGAATTTAAGCAAATTTCCAACATTTGATGATTGGAAAGTCAGTAGAAGTCGCAACGAGATTTCTGACCTCGAAGTCGAAATATGCCAGCACCTTGCCGTCTTAAAAAAGAACTTTGCCGGTTACTTCGAAGGTGAAAGTTTTAACAGTAGGCTGCTCTTTGGATAACTCATCCCTTCGAAGCCAAGTTAGAAAGTATTGCTGACGATGATATTTGCAAAGATGAGTTGATTGATCTTCAATATTCAACAAGGCTTTGTTCCAAATTCTTATCGTGCAATGGTGACTTTTCCAAGTTTTGGTGTGGATTAGTCGAAGACTTTCCTAGTATGATGAATTAGCGTGCATTTGAAGTTATTCTACCTTTTCCAACTACTTATCTGTGTGAAGCAGGGTTCTTTTCATTGTTGACTATTAAAACAAAACATCATCTCGCTTAGTTCCAAAAGACGACATGCGAGTAGTTCTTTCAACGACTGTTCCAAGAATCTCCAAAATTGTTCGTGGAAAGCAAGCACAAAAGCCATTTGAGTAGACATTATTTTTCACAGGACCCTGTCAAGAACAATCGTGTCTTTGGCAAATAAACAGCTTGTTTTTGATATTTGCCAAGGTAAATCCAGACAAAAAAGGATGTTTTGCATTTCTTCGCATAGTTGACTGGACACGATGACATCACAAGGGGCCACCAAAACGGTGGGGGTAAATTTTACTTTTTTTTCATTCGTCAAGGGGTAAACGAGACAAAAAAGGTTAAGAACCCCTGGCCTAGAGTATCCTAAGTCAACAACTCCAGTAACCCAATAAGAGTGTGACATGCAGTGAGTGCCTTGACGCTTCATATGAGCTACTGCAGTACAATAAGTAAATGTAGGCTACTTCTGCTGCAGGGAAGTAAAGTTGGTGCTTGTAGTTCTGCGGATAATGAAGCTAAAGATTTTGCGAGTAAGCCGCGGAAGTTCTTTAAAAATAATATTCTAACTAGTAACGCCACAAATCGTCTGACTCGATAAGGATTGCATGTATAATACAATACCATTAATTTAAGTTGGAGGTAGCAAAATTGGCATGTTAATTATTATTACTATAGCTAGATAATGTTTTTGACAAGTAATAACTTACATAGCGTAGCCAAGAAGGGTTTACATAGAGATTACATATGCAACATCATGATCAGTGGCGTAGGGTGACTCATTTGGTTGGGAGGGGTGGGCACTTCAGAAGCACAAATATTTAACTTGACATGAAAATTTAGCCACAGGCAATTTTTGGTCTAACATTTCAAATTTATCCCATTATCCAATAAACGAATTTGTAATAAACCCATGCTAACCACCTTTTGCTCATCGGCAGAAACAAATGTGAGCTAATGAAATATTTAAAAATGTAGGCTTGTATTATACTGATTATGAGAGCTGCAATATTGTTCACTAAATCTGTTTGAAGTTAAGTTTTTTGTTTACAGTAAATATTTGCAAACCTTCTTGGTTTAGTGAACAATATAGGCTATGGGCTGTAAATGCAATTCGCTGCCCACAAATAAGTTGACGCCCACGGTGTTTGGTCGGTCTTTCCTGCAAAGTAGCCTACAACAAGAATTTTTCTAAAAGTTACTATACGATTAGGCTACATTACAATATTTGTTGTAGTGATTTACTTTTGCTCTGCGTCAGAACAATATAGTTCAATTGTGATATTAACTTTTGCAAATATCTTACAGTCTTACCCTTGTTGATACAGCGTTTCGACCGTTCATGTCCTATTATTAACCAGCATTTTTAAAACAAAATTTAAAGTCAATAATTTGAGCGAGCATCGTCCTTGACTCGCAAACAAATCAACAAATAACCACGGACAAGATTAATTCGGACTGCACTGATCTACAATTTACGACAGGTATAGTAGTTAAGTAACATGATGCGTTCTACTGGTGCAAATTAAGCTAAACTATCACACGATGTATAAAGTGACAATCTGCTTTTATTCCGGCCTTTCGTCAATCAGACACGACTGACTTCTTCAGGGAGCTAGACCAGGTAGTGACTACCT
Source organism: Aplidium turbinatum (assembly GCF_918807975.1). Lineage (NCBI taxonomy): Eukaryota > Metazoa > Chordata > Ascidiacea > Aplousobranchia > Polyclinidae > Aplidium > Aplidium turbinatum. Next base: position 24,303,015 of record NC_137475.1, on the reverse strand, counting down.
GTCTAGCATGACAAAACACAGGACCATGTTGCTCGTATTCGAACCCTAACTCTAACCCTAACCCATGAGGCTGGCTTGTCAGGATTGCACCACTATTGTGTTGAACTGTTTTACTCGCATCAGTAGCTCACGGTACAAAAGATGGACACGGTGAGAGAGTACAAACAAACATAGCCAGGTCGAAGACTTTAGGAAACCGGCCTGCCACACCCCGCGGCGGCGGGGAGCGGCGTGATTTATGGGGTGACGATGCACCCGGAGGGTTAAGTCCACCAGCTTAGGTCGCGAGGGCCAGGCTGGGGAGTCGAGGTACCTGTGGAGGGAGAGTGTGGATCGAAACACTCAATGGCCTGTCCGCAAATTTAGAATGGCGGAGCGGGCCAGGGAGACAGGCTCTTTCTGCATAGCCCAGAAAGAAGCCCTGCGACGGACCGGGCGACCCGTCGCGTGTGGACGCTGGAACCGGCAGTAATTGACCGCCGGGCAGCGCCCACGTCTCCTTCACGCGTCCTCGCGCAGGTACTTCGACTCTTATACCCGGTCTGCCAGTAGGCAGAGCGGATAAAATTGGGGTCTCCCACGAGGAAGAGAGTCGAACCATTTAAGGATAATTTGGCTCTCGTGGCAGACGAATATTCAATAAAAATGTGAAGCAGAGGCTCGATGAATCAATATACTGTAATCAAAAAATAAAATATATATATATATAGGTGGGAGTGTAATTAATACTCACTGGAGAAGAGTAAGCTTTCATTCGGCGAGCACGGATGTGCACTGGCCAGACGTTGAGGCAGGTTCACCCAGCTGGGTCAAGGAGGCTAGCGATCGAAACCAGAGGCACTGATAGGCTACATTACCGGTAAAAATAAAAAATTGGGGTAGAAGTTTTGAGGCTGCATCGAGTTGATCAGAGGATCGTGTTGATCAATGCATTGAAAGCGGAGCGACGTTGATCCGAGCGGGCAAGAACAGCGTTACAAGGCGAAGGCAGCGTATGACAGTTCGAAACAATTGATTGATTATTACACAGAGAATCTAGTGATGATTGAAATTGCTTAATTGCTATTAAACCAGTCTCAAGTCACAATGTACATGAGGTATTTTATTTCCTTCCTTTTTACTTTAGAATGATTGTTTTTGAAGAGACTGGAGTATCATATAAAAGAAGTGGCGCAGGTTTATAGAAATAAGGTGATGACATAAGGTGATCAATTTTAAGCCAATATTGTTATACTTCAACAAAAGGAGTCGGTTTTTTAATCCATTTAAGCATAAAACACAAAATTACAGAAATAAAAGGAATTAGTGATAGAGTGGCTTCCCTCACAATAAAAATTAACAATAAATACTCAATGCAAATAATACAGATATATGCACCAACCACAAGCCATGATGATGAAGAAATAGAGGATTTGTATGAAGAAATCAATGAAGAAATGGAAAAGAATAAAAGTCACTACAAAGTTATCATGGGAGACTTTAATGCAAAAATAGGAAAACACCAACAGAGTGACGGAAATACCACTGGAGCATATGGCATTGGAAAGAGAAATGCACGGGGAGATAGGATGATCCAGTTTGCAGCATCAGAGAAACTGATCATCACAAATACTCTTTTTCAAAAGTCAAATGGAAGAAAATGGTCTTGGAAAAGTCCAAATGGAAAGGTGAAAAATGAAATTGATTATATTTTAACAAACAAACGAGAAATTGTTCTCAACACTGAAGTCATTCAAAGGGTTAGCATTGGAAGTGATCACAGGATGGTTCGCAGCACTATACGATTAAATGTAAAACAGGAAAGAACTAGAATGATGAGAATATCAAACCCAAAGATTGACACCGAGAGACTGATTCAAAAGGCAGATGAATTCCAAATAGAGTTGCAAAACCGTTTTGAAATACTTGAAAGCGATGTCAAAGATTTAGATGAAAAGACAAAACAATTGAACATTATTATTCAAAAAAGCGCGAAGAAAGTTGGCGGAATAGTCACGAGCCAAAGAGAAGAGAAACTCAAACCAGAGACTAAAAAGATGCTGAAGAAACGCAGAGAAATGATGAGAGAAACATCAAAAGGCAATAGTGAATATCGAGAGTTATGCAAGAACATACGAAAAAGTATTAGACAAGATCTAAGAAAATTCAACACCCTACAGGTGAAAAATGCAATTGAGACAGGCAAGGGATTGAAAAAATGCAACACTGAAAAAGATGAAAACAGAGCATTGATTCCGGCACTGAAGAATGAAGATGGCTCAGAAACATCAAACAGAAAAAAGATAATTGAAAGATGTGCTGATTTCTATCAAACATTATATAATGATCAAACACAAAACATTGTCACTAAAAATCCAGTCGAACAAATTCCTCCAATTTTAAAAAGCGAAGTTGAAAAGGCAGTCAAACAGATGAAAAATGGAAAAGCACCCGGAGAAGACCACATAGTAATAGAGATGGTAAAAGCAGGAGGAGATATTCTACTCGAAAAGTTTTGTGACTTATTTAACAACGTGATCGAAACCGAAAAAGTGCCAGAACAATGGAAGAATGCTATAATTACTCTTCTCTTTAAAAAAGGAAACAAGAAAGACCTTGCAAACTACCGTCCCATTAGCCTACTTTCTCATATTTACAAACTATTTATGAAAATCATCAAGAACAGAATAAGCAGCAGTCTAAATGAAAACCAACCCCCTGAACAAGCAACTTACAGACAAGGATTCTCTTGCATTGATCACCTGCATGCAGTTGGCCAGATCTTAGAGAAAATGAATGAATACCAACTACCCATATTTATGGCATTTGTTGATTGTGAGAAGGCATTTGATTCCATCAAGCACTCCTCTGTTTTTAATGCAATTCAAATTCATGGTATATCAGATAAAATAGTAAACATTATCAAAAATACATACACAAATGGCATTGCACAAATCAGAACCGAGAAAGTAAGTGATAAAATAAAGATTCAGAAAGGGGTGCGCCAAGGTGACACTCTTTCACCTGTTATGTTTACAGCTGCAGTTGAAGAGATATTCAAGAGGCTGAAATCTGAGACTGGACTTGTCATTAATGGACAACTGCTGACCAATCTCAGATTTGCAGATGACATCATCCTTTTTGCACAGTCAGAATGTACTCTGCAACAATTGCTTGAGGAACTGAATCGAGAAGGGAAACGAGATGGAATGAAGATGAACAAGAAAAAGACAAAAATAATGTGTAACGAGCTAGCAGGGAAACAACCAAGGACGGGTATTTTGATAGATGGAGAAAAGATAGAGGAGATTGATCAATACAAATATCTAGGGAAAATGATAACACCAGGAAACGACATGGAAACTGAGATCACCCAAAGGATAACATCAGGCTGGAAAAGATTTGGTCAATATAACACTTTTTTAAAGAGCAAGAATATTCCAATTAGCTTAAAACGAAAAATCATGGACACAGTAATATTGCCAACATTAACATACGGAGCAGAAACATGGTCATTCACAAAACAACAAACAAGAAAACTGGCAGCAGCACAAAGGAACATGGAAAGAATAATATTGAACATAAATAGAAAAGACAAGATTAGAAATGAAGTTATCAGAAGCAAAACTTGTATCAAATATGTCATAGAAACAGCAACAAACCTGAAGTGGCAATGGGCGGGACATGTAGCAAGAATGAATGACAACAGATGGGCCAGGATAACCACAGAATGGACACCAAGATATGCAAGAAGAACTAGAGGGAGACCAAAAAGAAGATGGCGAGATGACATAGAAGAAAAGATTGGCATCACCTGGATGAGAACAGCAAAAGACAGAATGGTGTGGAAACATATGTGGAGGCCATCTGCCAGCAGTGGCATGACCGGCTGATGATGATGATGATGATGATTGTTATAAGGTTATAACGTCTAAACGGTTTGCTGTCTTGCGCGCCCGGATGCTTACTGCAACGTTATTAGGGAATAAGTTTCTGATCGCTGATGTCGTCGTTTCTATGACGTAGCCCCTCCACAAGTGAGCCCGGCGTTCCAAGCTTTCCAGACGCGGAAGGATCCTTCAATTGAGAGGGAAGCCACTTTTCTAGCCACCTCTGCTACCCCACGAGAAGGAATGCCCAAGGCCGTCAGAGCTCGAGAGCTCGTCGGGGCATAGCTCCCGAGGGAGCCTACGACGAACGGAAGTGACAGGACGTCCCTGCAAGGGCGCTTCCTGTCTTCCTTTATGTTGACACATAACTCGCCGTACTTGTCGTGTTTCCTGTAGGCGGCTTTTCGAAGAGAATCCGCGCCGTTGTCGAACGGACATGTGACGCGACCGTGATACCGTCAGGGCGTTGCAGGACGATGTCAGGACGCAGATCGGCACCGCCCGCTTCCACGTGCTGTGGAACCGTACTATCTATGGAAAGCCCGGGTTGCCATTCGGCAGGCACGTGCCCCACGATCTCCTTTAATACCGAATTGTGTCGTTCCGTGATGACAGTCATCACGGTAGGGCAGTGATTCAATATGTGGGGGAGAGTCTCTTCCGCTTTCCCACACGCACGACACATGGCAGGTAGGTAACGGCGGCCATGGCTTGGTTTTGATTCAAGTGGCATTAGATTCAATCTAGCTTTGTACGCAAATACTCGGTCCACGTGATCCAGGAGCTCCGGGCGCCGGGTCCAGGAATTTGAAAATCCGGACAGGCAGTGGGCACTGACCGTCTTGCCTTGGTCAGGTTTGGATTCCCACTGTCTCCTCCACCACAGGTCAGTGTGTTGATGGAGGGTCGGCACCACTTTTTTCCTTATAGGAGGGGTGATTGTGGAGCTCCCCACGGCCAACTCAGGCGGTGGCCGTCAGGAGGGGGGTCACTCAGGACGGGCACAGGAACGGGCGCCACAGGAGGGGGGTCACTATTCAGATAACTGGCCAGGTGGTCAGTCGTGGGATCTGGAGTGCCGAACCTCAGACAGGCATGACGCCTAAGCTGCCCGAGAGCGACGGCAGAGACAATGCTGTCAGGTGACGTCAGCATCTTGAAAGCATGAGCCAGCGAAAGCGTGTCACTTTCGCGACACAAGTTCGTGATGCCCAAACCTCCCAATGCAGGCTTACAGTAAAAGAACGCGCTGCAGGCCCACTTGGGAAGACGCCACGCCACCTTCAAACACCGCAAAACCAGTCGGTCAAGCTTCAGAAGCTCATACTGTCTAAAGCGCCGCACTCGCAGATGGTATGACGCGGACGGGAGAATGATGGAAGTGAGTGCCAGAAGTTTCTGGCTTGGGGTAAGAAAGGATTTCATCAATAAGGAAATGTGCTTCTCCAGAGTGGAGATGAAGGGTTGGGTTAGGGATGCGTCCGAGGCGTAACCGGTTCGAGCGCCGAGGTATTTATACGTCTCGCCTTTGGGGATGACTCGAATTTCCTCCCCGGCAAGGGAGAAAGGTTTCGGATCGACCCGCAGACGGGACGACGACACTTTCTCATAGGAAAGGGTGCCAACCGTAGCCCGGACCAGGAAGAGAAGGGTTCAGTAGCAGATAGAAGAGAGATCATCTGCTCGCGATCGGAAGAAACGAGACAGATGTCGTCCGCATAAGCCATACAACGCACTTTGATGTCGTCTTCTTTGGTAGGAAGGTTGTAGCCGCAATCCGTTTTGTCACGGACGCCCCTGAGGAGCACCTCGATGACCAAATTGAATAGCAGCCCCGACAACGGGCAGCCCTGACGGACTCCCCGCCCCACAGGGATACGGTCGGTTTCACCATTGCCGCAGCGGACGGTACAGGTGTTGTCGACGTATATGTCGGAGATGCACTCAATAAGATCTGTGGGGGCGTCGAAATGACGCAGGACCTCGGCTATGCATTCGTGCCGGACACTGCCAAAGGCGTTTCGAATGTCCAGAAACGCAACTGACACAGGCCTTTTGCGTGACTGTGCATCCGAGAGGATGGTGTCGAGCATGAACACATGCTCATAGACGCCCTCTGTGGGCATGAATCCCTTTTGCTCTCGGCTGATAACATTCCCCTCCACCGCCCATCGCTGCAGGCGCCGGGCCAATACGGCGGCGTAGATTTTATAAATGTTTCGGCAGATGGAGATGGGCCGCCAGTTGCTGACGTCGTGCAGGTCACCCTCAGGGTCTTTACATATGAGTGTGATCCTGCTGGTTCTCCACTGGTCCGGTACACGACGGTTGATCCGGCAGGTCTCGAAATGGCTGGCCAAGAGTCCCCCTCTTGGGTCCAGGGTCTTCCAGAAACCGTAGGACAATCCGTCAGAACCAGGGGCGGAACCGACATCAAGCGACTGGAGGACCGCCTCCACCTCCTGGGCCGTAATGGGACCTTCACCGTCATCGACGGGGAAGAGGTTCACACTATCATGCTCGTAACGGTGGGAGTTCATCCACTCGGGCATCTGCGAGCAACTCCCAGCTTCAGGAGCGGTCATGTCGCGTCGAAATCTCTCCTCAATTTCTTGAGGTGGGATTTCGCAACGACGGTCACTGTTTTTTCCTTCAACGATCCGGCGGACTGTTCCCTTCGCGTCCCGCGAGAAGGCGGCTCGCAACCCCACGCCCCTACGATATCGAGCTCCGTTCCCGCGCGAACCCCCGCCGCCCGACCGAGGAGAACCCCCGTTCGAACGACGGCGAGCCGCGCGAGCCCGGGCGCCACGAATGAAGCGTGGTTTGCGAGGACGTGTCCTCTTGGGCGGCGAAATGCCAGCGGTCCACTCTTCCAATTCAATGCAGAACCGGTCGAAATTTATGCCACCCGCTAAAGTAAGGTTCATTAAATTACAAAGAGCCCGCCTGGAGCTTTCCGTCTTACTTTCCCTGACTGGTTCAACAGGGTCTTGGATGGATCGTTGAATGTTGGGTGAGATGGACATCCCTGGGGTAGTCTGTGGGAGTCCGGAGTCAATCGTGGCTTGGTTGCATGTTATGGTGTCACTTCGGGGTCGAGTCAAGGTTTGAGAAGAGATAGTTGGCAGGAATTTAGAGTGGGTGGTTTGGGTAGGTGGGATAAAAGGTTGGGCTTCAGCAGACAGCGTCGAGGTACAAGGTTGTATAGGACAGATGGGAGCAGGATTAAAGGGTAAGGAGGAGTGAGATGAATAGCGCTGAAGAGAATTAGGAGAAAAGGTTTGCATGGGCGGCTTGGAGGAGCTGATGGGGTCCCCAGCTTCAGCTCCGGTGGTAGCCGTCAGAGGCAGAGAAGAAGAAGAAGGGCGCGAAGCCGGCTTGGATAAACTGAGCGAGTCCACTGCCACGGCTCCGGTGGAGGCGGCTTGCGCAGAGGTACATGTAGAAAAGGGTTCGCGCTAACAGTAGGGCCGTAACAGTCCGTGGTTGGGCTATCGGGCGAAGAATTGGAGGAAGAGGAAAGAGATTCGCTGTTCGACGAGTCAGACGAGTCGGAAGAGTCCCCACTTTCCGACCCAGTTCCGGCCGAAGACAGACGAGGAAGAAACCACGCATCTAGGTCAGGCAAGCTGTCAGTGTTAGCAGGGCTGAGCGAAGTCTTGCCTGGATGAGATAAAACAGTACGGAAAAGTTCAGGCATAAAGTCAGGTGGGGGGGGGGGGCAAAGTGAAAGTGCTGTCTAGGCCTTGGCGCCAGAAGACTTGAGAACGGATGACAGAGGAAGGGGGAAGAGGGGATGACCCCTCGACCGATGCGCCTGCAGTCGAGGGCCGGCGCCTTCCACGCCTGACAACAGAGGCGTAGGAAAGCCCAGGCTTGGTCATCATAGGGGGTCTGGTTTGGCTCTCCGAGGGTGTCGGGTCATTGCTCGGCCAGGGAAGGTAGGTTGGCAATTGAAGGCCCTCGGGGCAGGATCGCCAGTGCTCTTGGGCCCCATCCAGCTTGTAAGCTCGAGGGAGAACACTCAGTTTAACTCTTATTCTTGTGGAAAGAAAAGAGCCAACAAAACCAGCAAGCACCAAGGGGCATTCTTCCTGGCTATCAGTATAGGCGGAGGTCGATAGTCTATGGCAGAATTAGTGATGATCCTGACGAGCCCAGCCTCATGGGGAAAACGCGGTGTCTATCGCTGTCAATTTTTGCTGCAATCGGATGCCGAGAAACATATAGTTGATTGGATAGTCTAAATGGCTAGCGTGGAAGCTGCACCATTATGGTGAGCGAATTGCAATTGAAGCGTTTAGAACGAAAAGTGACTAAGTCACATTTTCACTCGAATTGAGTTAAGTACAAAAACGTATTGCTTTCATTGTCCTTTGTCACCAGACACAAAAATATTTTGGTATAAAGTTTGCTAAGCCATCATTTTCGAACACAGGTTTTGAGCGGAAAGGTAATTTTTTCTTCTAAAAGTAGCTAAGTCCGTTCTGACCAATAGCGTCGAGTCATTTAACCACGTGACATGATTTTTATTTTGCTTTTTGATCGGGTTCTATTTTAGAGGATATAAAGTCATTAGCTGGTTACCGGTTATTTAGACTGGGACACTGCCTCTGGTTTAGATAGGGTAGGTGAAGGATTAGGATCATTGGTAGTGTTAAAAACGGTAGTGTTTTTAGCAGCTTTTAATTGTAGATATTTTGTAAATAAGGATCAAATACCAGTAGGCTAGTATTTATAGGCCTACTGCTTTCGAATCGAATTCAGCAGTCCACAGGTCCAGTTTGCAAGAAGTTTAGCAGTGCAGACTTCAATATTCATTGGACATGATTAGGCTATTCGATGGAGTGTTGGTGCCAGCAGATAACGAAATGAAGTAGCCTACACTTAACCTAAGATTAAGTAGCCTATTAGATTGGACTATTATTTTTACAACTTATTCTGTAAAGGTCCTAGCCTATCTACCAGTCTTCTTTACTTCTATACTACACTACTAATGAAGGGAAGAAGGTTTTGAGAGTGTACCCAATTATTATTATGTAGTCTAGTAGGTCTAACCCAATTATTATTCTATTGTACATTGCCAATGAAGGTGGGGAAGTCTCTGTACTTTACCTGTTTTTTACCCCATTCATTACCAGTAACAGTTATTATGTGCTACCAGCCTAATTTTTTCAAGATATTTCTAACCCAAAATAATTCTTTGCAGATTATTCCAATGTCATATTAGTACGAGGTTTGAAGAAATATATTTAAATAGCTTACTTTACAGTAGTATCTGGAATAAGAGATGGCAAATTCTGTTAGGCCTATAGAACACTTAAAAGTGCTTAAGTCCATCATTTGTGTCTAAAAGTGCCTAAGTCCAGCAATTTTGAAGAAAAGTGCATAACTCCAAAAAAGAATATTATCAATATTTTTTGACAAGTTCAACTAAAAAATCAATTAATAGTGCAATCAGAACTAGGTTGGGGTTGTAGACACTGACATATGGTAAAAACAAAAAAATCTTTTAAATCTTGATTTTACAATGCAAGTGAAAACTGTACATGTCAATATCTCCTTACTAGTATTTTGTGACTTAGTCACTTTTCGTTCTAAACGCTTCAATTACTCGCTGTACTATATAGCCTACCTAGTGAGTGCTTAGCCTTGTGCTGATAGACAAGAACACCCCCTTCTTCATAATGATGATTTTAGTTTTGTTTATTCCATCAATGTATTGTTGATTTTGTTTCTATATTTCTTTTTTGTTTTTAATAAAGTTTCCATTTCGGATGTTTACACTTTTCTTACCACAATTGTTTTCAGTACTTTTTCTTTGCATTTTCACCTTTAGCTGATTTTGTCTGCTTAACCTTTTCACCGTTTTTTTCCTTGTTATTTTTGGATTTCCCTGTTTCCTCTTCCCATCCACGTTTAAATCTAAATGGCCCTGAAAACATTTCTTTCCTTCCTTCAGCAAATATCTATAGGCTATTAGGGATATCCATTATCCAGCCAGTCGATTGCAATCTACTGTATTACTTCTACTTTCCTACAGTGGCTTCAAATTAAAAGTATGGTGTATTGAATAAACCGGCAATACATTGAATGTAGAGCTGCAGAGTGAGAGTAAACGTTTAGCCAACATGATACGTACCTTGAACTCGTTTAAAAGAATGCTGACGAAGGCTGCATCATAGTAACCCACGTAATTTCCCCCATGTGCAAGCAGAACTACAACGTCAAGACAAAAACGTGACACAACTTGACAGTGCATGCCATGAGGAGCAAGTTCAGAGCATGTTATTAGAGTTTGAAATGCGTTTAACTAACTTTTCATCTATCGGGCCTGTAGCCAGCTGTAGGCTATGTGTTATCCATTCACGTTACCGTAGTATAAATATGATGTTGGTAGCATTGCCATCTATCAGCTTTTCAGTTTTTTTCCTTCTCCTTCTTTACTCCAAGCATTGCTCTCACAATTGCTCTTTTTGTTTCCAGGATGGGTGATTTACTTTCGCTTAATATCCATGTAACGTTACCACAAAATTTTGCAATTTTGATTGACTTTTTCTTTCATCTTCAATGAAAATGTTCTGCCATACAACATTTTGCGCACATCTTCCAAACTTTGCTCAACCTAATGTTTTTCTTGTCCCGGCTGTTGCACCAGTTCATCCATTTGATCACCTAGATCAGGGCTGTTCAATCTTTTTAGCAGACGGGCTAAATTCGATAATGCTGAAGGGCCAACAATTTTTAAAAATCTTGTTTTGCCCAAAGAAAGTTGCATTATATCGTAATATCATTACTGTGTTATTTATTGTCATTTTTGTACAATAAACCAATATACAAGTTTAAGTATAATAATTTGTTATATGTGTAAGCTAGGTTAGACCAGAGGTTCTCAACCTTTTAAGATTTAAGGATCACTTAAAAAAATTGTGTCTCAGTCACGGACCTCTACTCCCCTCCCCTTCCTCTTGTAACGAACAAATGTCACTTATTGCTTGCTAAGCCATGAACAGTAGCTAGTATTAGAAATAATGCTACATTTAGTGCTAGCCTTGAGCTTGCACAATGCACATTTGAGCACAGCATATCCAAACGAGGTGTAATACGTAAAGACTCAATCGGAGTTCATCTTCGACTTTAAGTCGTGAACGATACTTTGTTTTTATTGTAACCAGTGCAGAAAATCCGCATTCACAAAGATAACACTGGTCAACAAAAAAAAAAAAATTTCTTGTTGCAAGAGATTTTTTGATCGATTCTGAATGAGTTTTAGCCACTGATTCCAAATCTGCAATCAGATTTTTTCTGCATGCTCTAGTTTTCATGCGATGCACCAGTGGATATTTTGAGGCTTGCAGCATTTAGTCTGAAATTTAAAACAAAATTCCAACTATTTAGTTCTAGTTACCAGGGCAGTTAACCTCGTTTTACAGCGATACGATGATTGGGTTTACAAATGCCAAAAAAAAGTTGATTATTTTTGTTATGTTAGTGGCATATAGGCCTACTCATTCCCTCGCCAAAGACGAAATATAACGCCATTCGTGAAGCGGGCCTACAAAGCTTATTTTCAAGTTCCTCTGGGAGATCAAGAGAAGAAATGAGCTCCACATATTGTCTGCCATAATTACGAAGAAATGCTTAGTGACTGGACAAAGAAAAAACGTAACGGACTTCCTTTTGGTGTCCCTATGGTGCGGCGTGAACCGAAGGACCACTTCACTGACTGTTACTTTTGTTTGATTAACATTTCTTATCCAAATATTCCTTCCGCTATTCGACCGGTCCTTCACTCTGAAACGTTTCCACCTCCAGTATTTAATTTTTTGCATCCTCCGATGATGAAGAAACAGACTCTGAGATTTACCACGGTAGTATGGAATGCGAGTACGGTATATTAAGGAAGCAGATGCAGACTCAGAAGGCTCTGATTCTGAAACCATTCAGAAATTTAACCAGTCAGAACTAAATGACTTGGTACGAGACTTGGACTTATCCAAGCAAGCTGCTGAGCTTTTAGCATCAAGGCTTAGTGAAAAACACGTATTGGACCGTTTCACAAAGGTTTCGTTTTTCATGAAACGAGATGAAATGTTTATGTCTTGTTTTTCAGAGGAAAAGCAGTTAATTTACTGCAATGATATTCTAGGCCTTATCGTCCAACTAGGAGTTTCTTCATATGATTCAAGTGAATGGCACTCATTTATAGACAGTTCCCGGCGAAGCTGTTACAGCTTTTGCAGTGTGTTCTTTTACACAATGATAATGCATATGGAGGAGTTCCAGTTGGTCATTCAACTGTCTTATAAGAATCATATGATGATATTAAGCTAGTCATTGACTTGCTGAAATATCATCAGTACAATTGGATATTATGTGTTGACCTGAAAATGGTTGGTTTCTTACTTGGTCAGCAAAAAGGATACACAAAGTTTCCATGTTATTTTTACATGTGGGACAGCAGAGCTAATGACAAGCATTGGACCCAAAAAGATTGGCCCATACGTGCAACACTTGAAGCCGGCATGCCAAACATGTTAAACGACCCGATTGTAAGTAGGCTAGATACAAAATTGTTTTTCCCCCTCTTCACATCAAGTTAGGGTTGATGAAACAGTTTGTGAAAGCTTTAAGCCCTGATAGCAACTACTTCCAATATATTGCTCACACATTTCCCTCTATTTCATACGAAAAGGCTAAAGCTGGTGTCTTCAATGGACCACAAATTCGAAGCCTTGTGCGAGACCAACAGTTCACCGATAAGATGAAAACCAACGAGAGAGCAGCATGGTTGTCCTTTGTGGATGTCACTAAAAACTTTCTTGGAAACAAAAAGGCTCACAATTACGAGGTTCTTGTGAGCAAACTGTTCTTTGCTTTCCGCGACTTTGGATGCAGAATGAGCATTAAAGTCCATTTCTTATTCAGTCATCTGGACAAATTTCCAAAAAACCTTGGAGCTGTCAGTGACGAATAAGGAGAGCGGTTCCACCAGAATCTTATGAAAGTAGAAGAACGTTACCAAGGCCGATGGAATCGACACATGATGGCAGATTACTGCTGGAGCATTAAACCAGACTGACCCCAAAAAGCTTACAAACGCAAGAGCCTCAAACGCCAATTTTTGCCCAGCATGTAGTGTGGATTTTGCTTTCTATTTTCAGTCAGTGAATTTTTCTCACAACATCAAACTTTTAAAGGAGCTTATTTATGCTTGTAGAATTGCAATAGGTCTGCATGCAGTGGTATGGTTACTACTGTAGTTGTGAAAATGATTCGTCTGTTATTGTACATAGCCTATATAGTTTTTGAAATTTTGTTTACGACGCTTTTCGAATGATTTTGTAATGTTTTTTCAAATATTTCGGTGCGTTCCTATCAGTAAGTATAGATTTAAGCTATAGCCTAGACAAAACAGTTAAGCAGTTATTTCAGTCGTAAAAGATGTTTTTTTTCCTATTTATCAAAATATAATTTTTTTTGAAAAATATTCAGTTTTTACTCAAAAAAGGGAAAAAATCAAAATTTGCAAAAAATCTAAAGCAGCTAGACCAAAAATAACGTCATATTCGGATTCAGCACCCCAAAATTACCCAAGACCAAGTGAATTTGGAAATGCAACAAACTTTTTGTTGACCAGTGTAAGATGTCGCAAAAGGTAAAATTATTTTCATAGCTTTCTGAGACAGTTGTGGACGCTCATGTGAAGCTTGTATCCATAATTTCATCAAGTTCACTCTCTGATGCAACATATTTAAAGTAGTGTCACCGGTCAGTGATGCTCTCACAGCATCACAGGCTGAATAAGTCATCTGCTTTTCTTTTATAAATTGATACATCCAGGAACTTTGTAAAACACAATTGACGTCTTGATTTGTTTTATTTATTTATTTATTTGTATCAGACAAGGTTGTCCATATTAAAACCAAAACACAAAAAGACAAGACGTGAGGAGTCACTTGGATGACATGTGCAACATATCATTGTAGTGCTTAAAAAATGGCGTTTTATAGAAAGCGTCTGACATTACAGTGGCGTAGCTAGGGGAGCGGACCGCCCCGGGCGGCACGTCTGGGGCGGCACTTTCAGACTACGATTTTTGATTTTGATTATAATCTGATAAAAAAACGCGTTTCATTTTCATATGCTTTTTCTTGAAGGGGCGGCAAAATCTGAATTTGCCCCGGGCGGCACATTCCGGCACATTCCCTGGCTACGCCACTGATGATAAGAGAATTGAGAGATTGATAAGAGAGATTGAGAGATTGATGAGAGAATTGAGAGATTTGTAGCAACGTTGTACAAAGGCATAAACTGTTTTCCGCAATAGAGCATCAAAAGTTATGACATTTGCATTAACTTGGCATTCACGTGCACTAGTAAAGCGAGGCATATTGTGTAGAATTCAAAATGAGTCATTATAGGCAATTCTAATCCGATTGATCGAAGAACGGCGATAACTGTGCCAAAGTTGACAAGCATAAAGAGATGTAGCCTACAGTAAGAGCGAAACAAGACATTTCTTACTCTTCGTGAACATTTGCTATATTTATTTTTTAATTTGTTTACAGTACAATAAACAGATTTAACTTGTTGCAGTATGTCCTTGTCATCTGATAATGAGGACGTGATATGCACACCTAAATACTTCTTCTTCTGCGAAAATGTATAGGTTTGCTAATAAGGTTCTGCGGCCCATTGAATTATTTTAAGTGGCAATGCGGCCCAGTTTAATAAAAGGTTGGACATCTCTGGTTTTTGTTTTTGTTTGTCGTATCCAGGCTTACACCCGGGGGTTGAAGATTTAGATTAAGTGGACGGGAAGGCAAGAAAGCCAATCTTCGTGTCCACCTTTAGGCATGCCTTTAAGTGTCCTGCCAAAAACACAGCCGCCATCCCGGTGCTGGACTGACGTAAGAAAGTTGTTTTATGAGAGCAATTTAGGTGTTTTTCATCTCTTACTATTTTGAAAATATTTTTTGTGACATTTTTAGCCAGTGTTTATGATTTCAGATTGTACCTCTCATTAAAAATCTTCACAAACACGGGGAAAAAAACGTTTTTTAGTGTTTTTAGCGAAAAAAGGGAGGTCATATGTTACTTAAAAAATGATAGCCTCAGCAAAATCCCTCGTTACTGTTCACCCTCAAATTCAGTGTATTTAAAAAGAGACAAAAGTAGGGGTCCAACTCGAAAGTCACCAGAGTAAATTTTTCGAGCAAACAGAGGTGGTATTTGTAGTCAAATCTGATTGTTGGTTTGTCAATTATTACAAATAATTATGTTTCGCGGGCGTCAGAAATGAAGTTTTGTGCGTAACTATTGGTTAGCTGCCAAGAGCAACGCACAAAATTTCCTTTCTGACGCTGCCGAAACGACAATGTTAACCTTGACCAATAGCAACGCACAATCACGTATATATATATTGACATATTTTATTTACTTAATAAGATTATCATAACTAAGGCTTTATAAAACATAGCTAAACATAAACATAAGTTAAGCACTTAAACTCTTTACAACCCTCACAACACAGCTGAACTAAAAAGTAGACATTGAGAAACGTGAACAAGAGCTTCACGAATCAAGCCAGAAGCCAACACGTCGACTGCGCAGAGCACGCAAGATCAATTAAACACAACCAATCAAAAGAAGATACCAGATTTGCCTGACTTGTACACGGTTGTCAAACCTGCATTTTTCGCTAAACAACCACTTCCACCTGCGTATGGTATGACATACAGAAAATACCTAGCCCATCTTTATTCCTGATTGACAGACAGTTCAACTGGCTTGACCACGTACTTCTCACTGAAGAATATGATGACAAGGTGCAAGCAACGTGGTCCGCATTCAATGCCTCACAGGTACAAAATCACAAATTCGACGTCAGCTTTTCGTGCATTTCACCACTGTTGAGAGATAAAGCAGACAGTGTGTCTACAATAAAGCATGTTATGGATCAAGTTCAGCAAACTATGTCGTATCTTAATCTGTCTCAAACACCAGTCATTACAACTGACCAACCTCTTTTTGCACTATCTAAACAAGTGCAATGGCATTGGCCTGATAAATACGGCAACTTGGTCATCATCATGGGTGGTCTTCACATTGAAATGGCTGCATTAAAACTATTAGGTACATTTCTGAAAGGTAGTGGCTGTACAACTGCTCTTGAAGAAGCCAAGGTAGCATCATCAGGTACAGCAGAATCTTTCATTTCTGCATCCAATTTAGCAAAGACTAGACGTATCCACCAGGTCACAGCGTGTAGTTTGTATGCATTGATGCGTTCTGCGAAAGAAGTGGAGACACCAGGCTGGATTTACAATGAGGTGGAATTCAAAGAATGGTGCGCCAGGAAAGCGGATGATTTTCCAATGTTCAACTACTCGTACACTGCATTCAATCTGGAACTCTCATTGCTGGGTTTTGTGGGCACTCTCCGGGAAAGACATTTTCCAGGATACAAGGAGGCTCTGGCAATACTCCTTCCAAAATTCTTTAGTGGTGACAGAACTCACTACTCAAGGTGGCTGATCATACACCTACTTGACATGTTGTCATTGAAAGATAAATTTTCTGATGTTTATGAGCAGTTCATGAAAGGGAAGTTTGTGATTCAGAAGACCAACAAAGAATATTCTGCGATTGCTATTGACCAAGCCCATGAACAGAATAATGCTATTATGAAAGGAGATGGAGAGATAATTGGAATCACAGAACACGAATCAGCCTTGCTACGATGGACGGTAGCAGGCCCTGAAGTCTGTAGAATTATACAGGAATATGAATGTGTTTTTAAAAGTCGAGAGAAAGTATCCCTAAATCATCATGAAGCAACACCATCAACACAGAAAGCATTTCTCAAAGACGTCATTTCTCTCACCCGAACCATTGAAGAGATGGGCAATCCCTATCTTGAGGAGTCAACTTCAGATCTGCTTACTCTTAATACGAAAAATGCCATGGAGCAAAAGGTAACGGATATACTAAAAGATTATGATACAAAAGGTAAGAATCAGTTGGAAAACTTCACATCAGAATTAGACAAATTCTACTCACCAATTGCTCGGAACAAATTCACACTGATTAATTCAAAAAAGACAACACGAAAAGGGAATCAGAGCACATTGAAGGGTGAGTGCAGACTTTTTTCAAAGCTCTTTATTTCATGCCAGATCCGACAAGTTGATCTTCCTGAATTTTTTTGCCATGAAAACCAACCATTTCCAGCAGCTTTAAGTTCAAGAGGTGATCTTTACCAAACACAGAAAGCAGATTTAATGGGTTGCCTAGACTAGAGAATGTGGTACCTGCACAACCTGCTTTACTGGAGGATGTAGACATGATGTTTTTCGGGAGAGGATATCTTTCGGGAAGGACATCTTTCGGGAGAGGAAACAAAAGAAGATGGATTCCTATTCATCAGATATTTTCTGTCCTGGGTCCACAGAAATGCAAAGGGCTGTTGTTCTTTCATGCCTTTAGTGGCTGTGCCTCTTGTTCAGGCATGAAAGGAAAGGGGAAGAAGTCGTTCTTTGCAACGTGGTCAGTGTATCCAGATGTGACGCCAACATTTCAGAAGCGACATCTGTGTCCAGAGGAAATAAATGCAGAAGATTTTGCGATCCTTCAAAAATTCACGGTATATCTTTATGATAAAAGTAGCACTGATGATAAGGTAGACACTGCAAGAATGACTTTGTTTACGCTTAAAAATAAACAATATAATAATATTCCACCAACAGAAGATGCGCTGAAATTGCATGTACTTCGGGCAACAATTCAGGCCGAACACATTTAAGGACGAGCTCTTGAAAGGAGTCCAAAATTGCCATCTCCAAGTAACTGGGGCTGGAAATCTGGAGATGGGGGAACATGGGACATTATGTGGACAAGAAAAGACCCCGTAACCTGAGCATGTAAAGAACTAAGACGATGCAATTGTAAAAAAGAATGCAAAAGCTGTAAATGTAAAAATGCAAATTTACCATGCACTTCACTATGTTCCTGTCATTGTGACCATGAATAGATATTATTTACATGTGAATCATTGTCATGAACATGGTTTACGTACTCAGTAGTAATAACTGATAACAGAAATGTTGACTGTACATGAATTGTCTTTTTAAGAAAGTATTTTAAGTCTGTTTGGTGGAAGTATCAAAGTTTAAACTTTAGACCATTCTGCACACCTGACTGTCAAATTTGTGAAACCCTTTCTCTGTCCATAGTACGTTACACACTTGTTTTTGTTGAATACCATCTTAAATCATTCATACTGTCTTAAAAGTAACATTTTCAAGGTAGTAAGAAATGAGACACATCTACATTTCTTTCATAAAGCAACTTTCCTACGTCAGCCCAGGACCTGCATGGCAGCCATTTTGAATTTTGACGTCACGGGCCGCCATTTTGAATTTTCGTTTGGTTAATTAAACTTTTGAAATCTACATGGTCCAAAGTACATGTGTGCCAATTTTCATGCTTGTGTCACCAAATGAAGTATTTTCAGGGTTATCTACCTCACTAGTAGTGCAGCTGGTACACTTAGCTACACAAGACAGTTAGCAAGTGTTATGTAGAACATATTTAAAGAATACTTGTTTGAAAAGACAGTTGAAAGGTTACCAGTTTAGCTGTTTTTTTTGTTTGTTTTTGACAAAGCCTTTGCAGTTGGCTAGGTGTAAAGCAAGTATACGGGTACTTGAATTAACAAGTGATTATGAGCTTTCATTGAATATCCATACCTGGTTGTAATAGTGCAATGCAGGTTGTCATAACAAAGTTTATTAAATTACTATATGTGCCAATTGTCATTTTACCATAAACAGAGATTATTTAAGATAAATAGAAGCCCTTTTATTGTCAGACGTAATAAAAGCCTTCGTATCCCTTTCTCTAGATATCCCTGATGTTGTACAATACATGGATCTACTTTGTTTTTATTGATTGTTCCTTATTTTCCCTTTGCTTTCGCTTTTGAGTGATTTGCTAATATTTATCTTCTTACCCTTGATCTCGAATTCTTCCTCCCATTTCCGCTTTTTTTTTTCTGTCCGTCATACTATCACTTGTCGAATCAAAATCATTTGCATATAAATTTCAATCAGTATAGCCTACCATTCCTTACGTCATCATTCATAACATCAACAACAATAATAAATATCAGAGGTCACAGTACAGTACTTTTGCTTGGTAGGTTGGAATTCACAAACATTTCATCTGCATAATCTGATCACTCACTTATGCCTTTACACCCTCATTGCACTGGCTTATACCAGCACCACCGGTATAACTCTTTTCCTCATTGCTCACTTTATAACTTTTCTGAGGACTCTGTACAAAGCTTTGCCTAAGACTCTAAGTCCACAAAAAACATAGACAGCTTTTTTCTGCAACACAAAAATCATCATTGTAGTTAATATATTAACAACAGTCATGATTTTAGTTTTTTTGAGAGAGAAATCAAGTTGGCTGCAGACTACAGTCTACAGATAGGCTAAAAATTATCAAATTATACAGAGAAAAACTTTAAAAATACCCTCTCTGGTGATTGAAAGAACATACAACAGTTAAAAAAAATCCACGTATCAATTTGTTAATGCAATGCAGCTTATAAAGAGGAAGCACTGATAAACTGGACACTTAAACATGATTTATATGAAAAACAAACAAAAAACATATCAAACGTACAAAGTATTTCCCCGTCTGCAGCTAACGGAAAATCTGAGCTAGTAAGAAAAAGTGAAGGTCGAACTGAGCACTTTGCTGGTGATCCCTTGGGATTGCAGTGAGCATTTCTCACTGTTTTTGCAGTTTCAACACTTTGGCAAGATGGATTAAAGTAACATAATTATATCGTCACAAATGAAAAATTTCTACGAGCCACATTATCAACAGAACCACCAGAAGCAGCGTCACCAACGTAACGGAAGTAAATTTACCTGAATGTTACAGATAGTTGCTAAGTAATAATAGCAGCTAAGTTGCAACACAAGCTTGAATATCAAAATTATTCAACCAGCCAGTAGGATATCTCACCGATGATAAGCAATCCTCTTGTTTCCGGCAATCATCCAAATTATAATGTCAGGAAAGCTGTTTTGAGGCTAAAGCATAAAATACAAGTGTTTAGGAAACCGTGAATTAAAGAAACTTTTGAACTTGATATGTTAATTTTTATCTCTTTAGATTTTAGATCACGTTTCCTCAATGCATTACGCTAGGTATGTTGGTTTGCACTTGCCCTTTGGTAAGCGAACGAAAGATTATACATTGGTTTTAAAATTCTCAGCCGGGTATTCTCAGCCTTCTCTGCTTCAATAAAGCTCTTCACTGAATGATACTGTACAACTTGGTTAATAACTTTAATTAGATGAATCTCGAATCTATCTCATTTTAATTATATTTACTTATTCCACAAGTATAAAAGAAATACAATGTCTCCTTCTTCGTCTACACTCTTTTGCTATAGATAGCTTATAGCTATAGATTTCGTAGATTTTTCTGACCGAATCTGGTTAAGAGGTGTCATGCAGACAAAGAACTTTCTTTGCCAGTATGCATTTGATAGAAATCGCTGCCTTTCTGACGTTTAATAAATACACCTACGGTAATATGAAAATTTCCTCAAAATATGGGATTACGGTGCAACCAAACATTTCAATAACAAAAAGGTAAAAAGTTGCAAATTATACTCTCGCAGTTAAGACTTGTAAGACTTCTAAATAATTTAAAGCTGATAACTCGTCAAACATGTAACTTTGCAAGTAGGTGCCTAGAATAGGCATTTTTTTAACATAAAAGAGGCGTATTAGCAAGATAATTAGTGTAACCTCTTCTTTAAAAATTGAATATTAAATCGTTGTTGGGCTAATGTTTTCAAAGGTATCATTGTCATATCTTCTACGTGCATTCCTTTAAGAAGGCCTGTTGCCTCTACAAATAGTGTATGATGGATGCAGTAATCGTATGGAAAGGAAACATATGAAACACCCAACAAATATCACTTCTAAAAAACTCGCAATAAATTCTAATGGATTAAACCTGGGGCTGAAGTTTCAACTGTCAAACGGCAAAAGTCCTGCATGCCATTCCTCGTACGTTTCGTTTCGCTAATGTAAATAATACCTCATGAGCTATACTCTTTAGTCGGTCGATGATATAAGCGATGGCTTCCATAGCAATGTGAGCATCAGTGCAGTTCATTCGCAAATCCTTTGCTTCTTCGGAAATGCTTTTGAATGTCTTCAGCCGATGTTGATAGATACGCATGTCAAGTTGATTGGCTATTGGATAGTCTCGTGGGTCAGGCAGCTGCTTTCTGTGCAAAGTTTATTAAAAAGCGCTGAATATATCAAGCACACAAAAAACAGTCGTTTGTTAAAAACAGATTGCTCACGCTTTCAATTCACACATTATCATCAAGGGTGGAAGCAATTGTTTCAAACTGAAACTAAATATTGTGCCTTGTCAGAACTTGTCAAGAGCTACAATAGAGTTAACGTTTATATAAATATGTTATTGTTAAACTTTATCGGATAATCGACTTCAACCAAATCGCTCTAGCCTATTTGTCCAATAAATTGTCTTCCAGAATGATTTTCATCAAAATAAAGTTAATATGAGTACATAATATCGTATAGCAGAAGAAAATGGCTTTGCGTTGATGTATTAACACTTTATCAGTTTATATGTAAAGGACTAAATTATAAACACTAACACTTTTTTGTACTGGCTGTGAAACGTCAGTTATCTGGCATTTTTTTTTATGTAGCTTACTATTTTATGTTTGAGGAAGTTTTTAATTTGTAACAGTTTATTTTGTGTTTTAAGATTGATAACTGTGAGTGTATTTTCGAAAAATCATTACTCAAAAAACTTTTACAATTTAGTGCTCCACACTCTTGATAATATTTTGAAAAGGGCCCATAATACAAAGAAGCTTGATCACCAATGGTTGAAATGCATGCTTGAATGATGTGTAAAGTTTGTGAAACAAATAAAATGAATGATGAATAGAATGCACGGTTAAAGCAAAATTGAACAAAATTGAGAAAAATGCAACAAATTGTGTGACATCTCTGCTTGCATTTGAGTATTAGAAGAATCAGTAGGCTTACAGTTACTTTCAAAAATATCAGATTAGGCTACAATTCAAAGTTCCATTTATAGGCAGCACAACCGCATATCAATTTTTACTCCGTCTAGGCCATGAAGTCATCAAAATTTTTTAGAAAGTGCAAGGTGACTGTAACAAGAGATGCTATATCGGGCCGGATGACTACTTCGTTCAGTACACTTTGCTATCTCTAGTGGTGATTCAACAGAGAGTGGGTGTGATTTATTTAGTTTTAACTTTCATACAACACCACGTTCGGTTGATGCAGGAAAAATGGTTGAGGAAAAAAAAGTTTATTGTGTTATCACAAACTCTCAAAGTCAAACATACTCAAAATTTCAGAAACAACTATTTAAAAAAAACAACATAAAGACTCAAATGAAATTTAAATACCACTTCACATAGCATTAACTTTCGACTTGATTCTTATTCAGTATATAGGCCTATATCACATTTTGTGTCACTTTTGTGCGAGGATGGCTTGCCTCCCCAGAATCCCTCCCTGGCGTTGTCACTCCGTCTTACTAATGTATGACTTACTGTAATTTCCTTCATAATTTACATAATATTGTCACTACTGCTCGCAGACTGAACTTATTTGTTTCTTAGTAACCGAAAAACACTAATGTTGATTTCTTTCTAAACTTAATTGCTGCATTCTGAAACTGACCTACTAAAGATTTTAATATGCCTGTTATAAAGTTGTGCTGAAGAGAATTTAATATTCGAAATCGCGATACACAACAAGATAACTTGACATCAATTGGACTGGTCGTAAATTTGTCTTGAATTTATAATTATTTGGCAGTGCATCCTATGGATCCGTAATTGGGCCTCTCTCTTGCACCAGCTTGCTGGGCGTGCAGTTGTTCTCTTACATTATATTGCCTTTTTCATTATTTTTACATCTATATCACATTCTTTGCACATTTTAAGGGTTAGTATAGCTTTGATTGTTTTGTATTTGTATAGTTTTGAGCAAATAAGCCGTTCAGTATATTAATTAAACTTTCATTTCATGAAAACATCCGATTGTCTTCATATTTAATAGGGAATTGGTTTTATGATTTTTATGAATTGGTTTTATGTTGCGCAAAAAATGGCTTTATGATTTTGCAAGTGCTTTTGAAATATGCTAAACAAACATAAAAAATGGGAAAATCGATCTCTTCACAATACAAGGTACCTATAAAGAGGTCTGGCTCCCACTGCAGAGGTCCCTGACTTTTTGCTTGTGCGCCCCAGCACTGGTATTAACAGGATTTCACCATTTGGGTAAGACAGTAACGTCAACATTTTGACCATATTAATGATGATTGATGACCTACTAAGCTTTGTTAAAAAAAATAATTTACTCTTGTTTTTAGGATTTTATTGCAAAAGCAAATTAAGTGAGGCGTATACAGAACAATACCCCAGCTAGAAATTTCACGTGTATTACACGTAGATTCTACGTACCTTGGGTCGTGTATTATAGGTTAATTTTCACGTATAATACACGCATATGTGTCGACACTATTTCACGTGTATTACACGTATATTTGGTGGTGGATTTTACGTGTTTTACGCCCGTATTACACCTAATTTCCTCGTATCTGACAACACTAATACACGTGTTTTTCACGTATATTTGGTGGTGGATTTTACTTGTTTTACACCCGCATTACACCTAATTTCCTCGTATCTGACACGTAGATTCTATGTACCTTGGGTCGTGTATTATACGTTAATTTTCACGTATAATACACGCATATGTGTCGACACTATTTCACGTGTACTACACGTATATTTGGTGGTGGATTTTACTTGTTTTACACCCGCGTTACACCTAATTTCCTCGTATCTGACACGTAGATTCTACGTTCCTTGGGTCGTGTATTATGCGTTAATTTTCACGTATAATACACGCATATGTGTCGACACTATTTCACGTGTATTACACGTGTATTTGGTGGTGGATTTTACGTGTTTTACACCCGCATTACACCTAATTTCCTCGTATCTGACACGTAGATTCTACGTTTCTTGGGTCGTGTATTATACGTTAATTTTCACGTATAATACACGTATAAGTGTCGACACTATTTCACGTGTATTACACGTATATTTGGTGGTGGATGTTACGTGTTTTACACCCGCATTACACCTAATTTCCTCGTATCTGACACGTAGATTCTACGTTCCTTGGGTCGTGTATTATAGGTTAATTTTCACGTATAATACACATATAAGTGTCGACACTATTTCACGTGTATTACACGTATATTTGGTGGTGGATTTTACGTGTTTTTACACCCACATTCTACCTAATTTCTGCGTACTATATCTGAAATCAACAATTTAACACATTTGTATTTATTTAACACATTTGTATAACACATATTGTTATAAAAGGCTACTGTCCAATTGTGACCCTTCTAGCACTCATTCGGAGAGTTAATGCTTGTTTTAAACTTTATTTGGAATTAGAGAAGAAAAAGAGCAATAGCAGTGGTGGGAATCGAACCCGCGTCAATGAAATGACTACTTTCTAGCCCTAACCTTAACCCCTAAGCCAACCAGCTGACAAAAAATTCATCACTTAATTTGCTTTTTATCATCTTCTTTTCGCCATTTTTACGTCACTTAAACCGGAGCTTATGATTGGTTGGCGGTTTCATTCTAGTCATTTTTAGTGGCAGAATTTCGACTTGTTAAAGTGGCTACCGTACCAAACCTTAGTAAGTAATTGTTTAATATCAGTAAGCGAGACCACTTAAATTTACACTAAGAACTATCGTTAAAAGATCACATTAATTTGCGACCACAAAATGTCATGAAGTTTCCTTTTTACATAACGTAATAAAAACGTGTAAAGACACCTACAAAAACACATAATCTAACTTATATCCTAAAAAATGCGGAGGAGCGTGGTTGACACCAATCCACTTGAGTGGAGAATTCTTTCTGTTTATACCGTCCTTGGGAGGTAGTTTTACCTAGCACAGATTAAAAATTGCCCAAATGAACGAAAGAACTTCAACACGTTTAATATACGTGGAAAACACGTGTTACTTTTCAACAGATGGAAACGTGCAATACACGTGGAAACAACATATAATCAACATACAAAATATTCCGGTAAAACATCCTTCTGCTCGGGTAAACATTTTTTCTCTTTTGTATGCCCTCTTCTGGGTGTGATTTTACCTTATATACCTTAAAAATTAGTCAAATAATCATAGGATTTTGAACACGTGTAATATACGTGGAAAACACGTGTTATTTTTGCAAGAGTTATATTCACGAAATAATCCCTGATAAAACTTCTAGAATCATATTTACACACTAGTCATACTAAATGATAGCTAAAATATGTTTCTAAAAAAATGTTTTTTAAACAAGTGAATTTTTGTTGGTGTACACAAACTCCTTAATAACACCTGAATTCTACCTAAGATACCATACTACCTAAAATCAACCAAAAATCAATGTGTAATATACGTAGCTTTCTAGCTGGGACATTATGCATCGAAATTCTTTAGATATAGTCAAGTTTTGATACGAATAATACGCAAGTATTCGTAATATAGCGCAAATGATTTTTCTCAAAGTTCTAGATTTTCAACTTAACACAATTAAATGCACTCTATAAAATGCTAGGGAAATCATACTATTTTTAGATGTTGAACGAAAAATTAACGAAAGTTCTTTTGACACAGGGATAATGTTCCCGCAAAGGAAATTTTACACTGAGCAAATCAGTTTTTTAGTACGCACCTAATATTTTAAAGCTGCGTTGTCAGAGGTAGAATTGAGTTAGTAAAATAAGTAAAAAGTTAGTAAAATATTATGAAAAATTTCATCAAAGATGAAATGCTTATTGCTTATCTCGTTACAATAGGAAGAAAGTCCATGTTTTATTATAACAGTTCTCTTTGGTTTCCTCTATTTTCAATGAATTATTATACACTTTTTCATTTTTATTTTATCTTTTACAGTATATTTAAACTACATCATTAGTCATTTGACTTACGTTGTCGCACGTTCATAAATACTACTTATGTATTATGTCCACTAAAAATTCAGTATTTTTACTATCAAGTTTTCTATCATCAGATCCCCTTGCCATTACTTTTTGTAATCAAATGAAATATGAGAAGGGAAGATCTGGCCCTCTTTTGAGGAGAGGTGTTAAGCCTTGTGTGGTTTTTGCAGATCAACCAAATTCTGTGTTAGTTGTATATATAAAACTAAAATAAACGCATCAACTTATTTTTCTTTGCTTACTGCTAAAACATCTTTTTGGGGTAGGGTTTGGATTGGAATTAGAGATGTAAAAAAACGTTTTTTTCGTTTTTAAAGAAACGACCTCGTTTTTATGTTTTTTATCGTTTTTTTGGTTTTTTATTTGTTTTTTTGTTTTTCTTGTTTGTTTTTTTTACATATTTTGACATTAAATGTCACAATAAGCAGCAATTAGGGTAAACTCATTACAATAGCGTCTCTTCCAACAAACAAACAGTCTCATAACTCGTATAACTTATTTCAAATCAGACTATATGTCTGGTATATTTTTTTATTGCGATTTTGTAGGTCTCAAGTCTCAACACACGAGCCATAAAGATTTCTCATCGTCTCAAATAGTAGTAACAGTGTCCTATGGTTGGCACATCTTAAGTATTCTCTGTAATTTGGTCCAGCCAGTTGTTAAATGCAGTACCACACTCGTGTACAGTTTCGAAGCCACCTGGAATTTTGGTTAACCCTTAGAAGGTTGGGCTCTCTGGAGTCTTGCTCAGTTTGGGGGGGGGCTGTCGATTCTTCTTATGCTTTAGGAGTGATATCTCTGTTATTTTTTAAAGCACCATTTCAAAACTTGGGATTCATTTTGTAAAATTATTCACGCTGAGCATATCCGAAAATTAAAACTATGTGAGTTTTAGAACTGCTCATATACGTTGAGATGTTGAGGTGACTTATGACGTTTGGGTTATTTGGTATTTTTTGGTAGAGTAATGAAAAACATGCATTGCAATGTTGTGATTAAATTTTTTTTACATAATCTCAATTTGAATCATTTGATTAACGAATCATTTGATTAACGAGGCCAAATTAATTACTTTCATCCAGCTGGTGGGAAAATTTTGTTCAATAGAATAAGAAATATTTCAGAGGATGTGCTGAGAAATGCCTTATATCTCTCAATTTATAACCTTTATTCGCTCAAAATTTCAGCTCAATAGAGGTGAATAAAAGTTAGGAAAAGTCAAGAAGTCTCATAGTCGCAGCCTCAGTGGTTTTAGAGATACAAATGTTGATACAAAAAAGTTGAATTGACAGCCCCCCCCCAACCTTCAAAGGGTTAATTGGCATGTCAGGATCATGTGGTCAGTGTCCTGTTTCGCTGCTTCACAAAGGCACTTTTGACTAGCACTCCACACCTTTTCCAGTACAACGTCAAGAGGTTGTTCCACTTGATGTGCATTTGGTGCAAACTTGATGAAAATCAGACAAGCGGTTCTCGGGTTATAAGTGAAATAACATTAGCCACTAGGTGGCTTCATAGATAAGGATCCATAGAAAAACGGCAATATCTCAAGAACCGCTCAACATATTTGAATAACTTTTAGCTCTACTTTGGGGTGGGTTATCTGTTTATAAACATTAAAACAAGTTTTGGCTACTACTTTTTGAGATAAAAAGAAATTAACCTGTTGTTGTTACGCACCAATAAAACCATGATGCGTAATTTAAATTTTTTTTTTATTATTTGGGTAGAGGAAAGATTGATGAAAAGATTGGCAAAAGCAGTGTAGTGCTAAAGTCCCAACTTTTAGCCCAAATCACATTTAAATGTAGTAAAAGATGGAAACATTTTATCTTTTTTTTTCCCTGAAGAGGTTCAATAATACTCCTTTGTGATGTTATAGTCATGTTTGTTTTCCCTTAATCACACCATTGTGCTGTCATACACATGTTTAAAAGAAGTATGGTTGCACTTAATCCATCCAATTTGAACTAGTTTCAGGGCCGCAGCCAGACCGCAGAGCAAGGGGGGGGGGGCAACTTTTTGTTAGAGGGGGGGGGGCGAAAAAAATTAAATGATTTTAGCATTTTAACCTCTTAAATACCGGTATTCACAAAAATTGCAATATATCAGATTAGTGTTAAGACCAACACTGGTCTCTTATTTTATCCGCTCGTTAAATCACGGCAATCATATTACAATGACCAACATAACACAGCAATTGTTGACTTGTTGTATAAATAGCGGTACTTGTTATGAGCAAAAACTTTAACTGGCTCGAAGAAGCTAGTGCCGAGGGTTTTGATAGGCTATATGATTACATTCCGCCTATACACTCGTGAGCTAGTCTATTGCAATTGCCGTCGCGGATGCTTGGATGCAAACCGTCTCACAAACAGGTCTAAATCGAGATTTCGATACAGAATGTTCAAAGGCCATAAGCACCAAGTTTGCCTGTCTTGGTTGTAACATGCTTCGTCTGGTGGGAGCGTCAACCCTTGTTAACACTGAGAATCCACACTCACAAACGGCAGTGCTAGATCCAAATATAGCAATATCTGCTGCAAGGTTGAACACTTCACAGATCAGAAAACTAGAAACAAATTTATTTACACTTATTGGATTGATAAGAAAAAATAAACACTGCTTAAAAGATTACGGGTTTATATTTTGTATGCGTTGTCTTCAAAAACCACTTGCTTTACCACTGCACATTTTGCGATTTATCACTGCACAAATTTGGTTTATCACTGCACAAATTGGTTATCACTGACCCTTAGAATTAGGTATGATACCGACTACCGAGAATAGCGACAGCTGATATCAAATAGCCTAATTTGTACCGGTTTGTAGGCCTGCTGGAAAACCATTTCCTCTTTGTTAGGTTATCATTCTGTCCCAAAACATTTTTATTTTGCACAGTTTCTGACAATTTTTCTACCAACCTAACACGTGTTGGCCTTGGTTGAATTGAATATGTTGAGGTTGCCAAAGGAGGGGGTAGGGGGGGGGGGAGAAATTGTTTAGTCATCTTAGCTGTTAACTAAACAAAACAATTGTAGTTAATTGGGCCTAGGTTGGAGCTCTGCAACGGAAACAATGGGAAAAATCATTATAATTGTAGCTGTTGCTCAAGAATGTTGGGATTTTGCCAGAGGGGCGAAATTTTTTTCAAGGGGGGCGAGGCCCCCCCTGGCCCCCGGCTGGCTACGGGCCTGACTAGTTTGCAGGACTTTGAGACTTTAGCACTTTTCTGTTTTTGCCAAACTTTTTGTCAATCTTTCCTCTACCCAATAAAAAAAAAAATTAAAGTTACGCATCATGGTTTTATTGGTGCGTAACGACAAGAGGTCAATTTCTTTTTATCTCAAAAAGTAGTAGGCCTAGTTTCCAAATAAAATAAGTTTTCATCTTTGATGTTTGTTTTGTATTTTTATCCTGCATTGCGGGAATATGGGTAAAACTTTATCCTTGTCAGAAAAAGTATTATGAAGCATTTATTCACTTTGTGAACACTGAGCAGTGCTGAAAAACTCCACTTTAAAGGGAAACTTTCTTCATTCAGGGTTGGTAGTTACTAACAATAGTCAACATGGGTGGTGGGCATTTGAAAGTGGGCATTTTTCTGACAAATGCACTTACTTTTGACAGCTAAAAATATGATAAGATCTCTTGCATTATGTCACAAATGATCTGCAAGAAGCATCAATGACAACGTGTCTAAGACCTTACAACACACGAAAAGAAAACTACTATTATTCAACATTTATAAAGCATATAAACAAGCTATTGGCAATAGCTTGTATTAGTAAATTACCACAAACAAGGTAGGCTAATGTGTGTTCTGAATATTGCCATCTTGTTTTTGGAAAAAATTTGTCAACCCATTGAGTGTGTACAAGAATAACCAGTCCCGGTATACTAACATCGTAGGGCAGGGGTCACCAACCTTTTTTGCATGCGGGCCACTTTGGCACTAACAAGAGCTGTGGTGGGCCGCACTAATAAAATGTTAGGTAGGTTGACTCTTATGCTAGAAAAGAACGCATTTCGTACCCAGTATCCAGCGTTGCATGTTGTTCATATTTATGTTAGAATAGCGTAGCAACAAAATTAATCGAACAACGCTACTGCCAGGCCAAGCTCCTTTTAAAACACTTTTGACTTTTTTAACAATGCCTAATAAATAGAGGCCACTTGTTTTGTGCACTTATAGCGAGGCGAGCGGTTTCATCAGAATATTCATCGCCAAGCAACAGTGGTGTTGTTACTTCGCTTCGCAAAAGATATCTTGCAATTAACAGTTTCAGTAAACAAGGAAATGTTTGACACATCGCAATACAGGCAACAATAGTGACCTGCAAACATATCAGCGAAAGATAGGCTCTAATAACAGGGAAAAAGAAACCAGGTACCATCTTCTCTTCTCTCGTGTTGTCGCTATATTATGTCAGTTCATCCGTTGGTTAACCACTGCCTGGTGTCGTCATCGATGGAAACTAGGCCTTCCATACCATGAGGAGGTCTGTATAGCCGGCAATCCTTGATAATGTGTGCTGCCGTCTGCGTTTCACCACACTCGCAAGCAGCACTCTCTGCCGACGAAAGCAAGTACCTCCACGTGGCCGCCCCCTCAAGTACCGACTTTGGGAAACTAAACTTGCTACAACTGTCGCTATAAAGTTATGTGGAAGAACAATCATCAGAATGGCACCCCCAGACCAGCACAGCGCCTTTGTCAGGGTGAACAGCACCAGCTGTTTGTAGGTCAAGGAGTGACCATTCTGCAACTGAATGTTGAAGGCACCACCAACGCTAAACTAGACATCATCACACCAGGTACCATGAAACAAACGCTTGTGGAAATCACCGAAAAATCGTAATTTATGAACAGTCTTCCCTCTAAAAAAGCAATGAGCTGGTTTTTCATCCTTTTTGTGAGAATCTATAAAACCGTCTTTCTTTTATTATAGACAACTGTCACTTGCGGTGCTCATCAGCGTGGCAAGAGTTTGTTGATTAACAACATTTTGCAGTATTTGCTTCGGCAGTGCATATACTATAATTGGAACGATACAGATTAGCATGGCTCCTGTGCAAGGATGACACGCAAAATCGTGAAGCGTTCCATATTTCTTTAAAAAAAAAACGTTTTGCAGTAGGCCTACTAAGCTAAATATTTTCATAATACAATCAGAAAAAGTCTCTAAATTTATATGTAATATATTGCCAATTTATTATAAATTGAGTTGGCACACCGACCCATTTTGCCAACAAAAACTTGTATAAAGAGAACACTGCTCGTGAAACACAATAACGGTGAAACTCGCACTAGTGTTTACATGACATTTGCAAACTTAAAATAAGCAACCCTATGCTCACAGACAATTTCAAAATTCGAAAACAGACGTTTTAATCAACCACTGGGACAGTGTGGCTGGACATCGCATTGGAATAACTTTAAGCAACCTCCACCTTGAGCTATAATCTGATTGGTCGGTCGGTGGAATCGTATGCAATGCGAAAATATGCTTCCAGGAAAGTATTTTTTTCCTTCGTGCTCTTTAACTCCCTCAAGAAAAGTATTTTTGGTTATACTTGTACGCTGATACCTTCCGCGGGCCGCAGCGATACAGCGTGGCGGGCCGCCATTTGGTGACCCCTGTCGTAAGCTAACTTCCATAAAAGGAAAAAGAAATTAACTCATCTACATTATGTCATGTATCAAATTGCATTAATTCAATGTTTGTCAGGTCTACTGCCACAGACATGCCTGAGAATGAAGAAGAAAGCGAAACAACGTAGGACTATGCATTCAAAAAACATATGCTGCCAAGCACAAACACTTAGGAATTTCAGCACACCAATAAAATCATTTTTACTAGTTTAATGTTTTTCAAGAGCACTATAATGAAACTAAGCTGCAGATTGTAAAAAATCTGCAACTTTTCCAGAAAAATATGAAAAAAAAACGCGTGTTTTTTGCCCCAATTTTTTTTTGAAAAAAAACACGTTTTTAAAAAAAAAAACGGTTCGTTTTTTTGCATTTACATCTCTAATTGGAATTAAAATAAATACTGGATTTGAAAAAAATGTAGAATAATCTCCCTCTCCTACTTATGTATATGAACGTTACTTGAGTGTATCACAGTATCTTTCCTTTGTGTTGTTTGAAAACATAATTTGATTTTCCAGAAAGTTTACATTTTCTCTATAAGCTTGTGGAAATTATTGCTCGCAGACTAATTTTGCAGACTAATTTGTTTCTTGGCAACTAAATAGCATTTTAATCATTTTCTAAAGTGAACGGCTGTAAATTTTACTGTACTATGCTGTTGGTATAGTTGTACTGAAGAAGGTTCAATACCCGGAATCGCGATCTGCAACACAAAAATTTCGAATTGAACCTTGTCATACTTTTATTTCGAACGTTGAATTTCCAGGCAATGTATCTATTGATCCGTAACTGGGCTTCTCTCTTGCACCGGCTTGACTGGGCGTGTAGTTGTTCTCTAATACGTTAAATTGCCTACCCCATTTTTTCCATGTTTCCTTTTTATCGGTAAATACAATTTCAAAAAAATACAAAGAATTTCTGCGATTCAGTGGTTTTTGAAAGCTATTTAGTCTACTCATGGCCATGGTCTACTGAATAAGCAAATACCTGATCAAAACATGTAAATACTTGTTTGAACGGCTTCTGAAACTCTCATTCACTCTCCAAACCACACAATACTTCATAAAATGAACTTACGATATTTCAAGAACTAAGATGTCTAGCAAATTGATTATTTCGGACGCAACTTCCCATTCCGTGCCATTATTCTTCATCGTTCGTTTGATTCGATTCATGTGGTCGTCCTATGGGGGAATAAACATTTTGCGGATTGCAAAAACAAAACTATGACCATAGCAGAAAAACAATAGAATTTGCTTAATCACTTCATTTGTATGATAAATTTAATTTGCTTTTGAACGGCATGTTTGCATTAAACATAGCCGGTTTAGTTCAACATAAAAGACAATAGGACGCTTATTAAGCGTTTGCTACAACAAAGGTACCACATACCAAAAAGAATACCAAAGAAGATAGTAGAATGCATAAATTAAACGATAAGCAAAATTTGCACAAAATTACTATAACGTTGATGAAGTCGTAGCTGTGATTTGAAGTACGTCAGTAGGGTGTTCATCAACTTTTTACATCTCCATAGGCTACGGTAAAGTTATATTGACATATTTTTATACTGCCGAAAAATGTCAATCTTCTTCGTCGTGTGTCACTCGGCCGTACTCCAGAGCATCACTCAAGCTTTTGCTGTATAGTTGAATTCGTACTAAACCCTAGACCTAAGCATCTGTGCAGAGCATCTTGCCTTTAGGACAGAACAATCAAGGAATGTAGCATCGTTTGCTCCTGTCCACATTTACAACTTGTGTTTCCTAAGAAATACTCCCAGTGTCGTATCAATGTCTTACATCTTCCAATATGTTCTTAAGCGGTTGAGGCATTGCCAATACTTCCATGGTTTACGCTTTCCTGGAGGAAGGCCTTGTGTGGGAGAGGGCTCCTCGGCCCGGCTGCCAGCTCCTCTTTCCACTGTTGGACCCGCACATTGGTGGCAACCTCATCTTGACCCAGTGAGACAACTGAAGCAAGGAAACATTCTCATGACTTCAATCTCCTGCGTGCTGGGGTTTGGCCATGTAGTGGGTGTGTCAAATACATGTCCTGACGTGATCTTTTCTTTCTTCTGGTCACGCTTCTTATAATATTACAAAAAGCAATTCCAGACAGAATGTGTAACGGCGTGATGTTGTTTGGTTTGAGGCAACCTGTAATCAAATGGCAGCTTTGGTTCAATATGGGGTCGATTTTCCTGGCATGTGCCGAGCGTTTCCAAACTTGGCAGGCATATTCTGCAACCGAATAGCATGCTAAAGCAGTTGACCGTATTGTATCAGGAAGGACACCCCAATCAGAGTGTCCTAGTTTCTGTATGATTGTCACGATTTCTTTCTATCTCTTACCAGGAAAGGGACTTGGAAAGGTTCAATGACGTAGTTTAATGGGATATTACCGAAAGGCAGTCAATTAAATGTCGAATAGTTCTACTAGTGAAATGATATATGAGAATTCTTGAAGGACTTTAACGAACGGCTCAACACAGCTTCTCATGTAACTCTAACTTCGATCACAATTTATATCAGCACCAACTCTCATCTACTTGTATTCGATTACTTTAACTCTCAATGAACAATAATCTCTGCATCTATTACTCACTACCACAACAACAACAATCTGCAACTCATAATAATCACAATAAATCATGCAAATTACACCACTATTTATAGCAGGTTGTTTGGTCTGGTCACTTCGAGAAGGTTACGTAATGCTACATCATAACAAACAACATCTGGCAATTGTAAAAAACAAAAAAACTTTCCAGGTTCACACGTCAACAAAATGTTCTAGAAATACGTCACATAATAGGGCTGCGTAAGTGCGTAGGGCTGTCGGCTGCGTAGCCGAGTGGTGAGACGTAGCGTAGTCGACGTTTGAAAGGGCGCGAGTTTGACACCGCTCCAGAGCACGCGGCTGTGTCTCGGCAAAGACACTTAATGGCAAGCCAAAATAAGGGGAGCAGTTGACTCGAAGATTATATGTGACTTCGCTGCTTCCTGTCGTCTGTTGTATCGCATCTGTGATCGCAGTGTACTGTATGACTTTTTATGTTATCGCAATGGGCGCAAATAAAAACACGATTATTATTATTATTAATAAAGATTTCGCAATCAGCAGTTACTACCGGACACTAACCGATAATAACATATAACATAAGAATTCCACAATCAAAACAGCACGTTCGGTCAAGATACAAAGCAGCCCGTCGCGAGGTCTTACACATTGATTGTGACAATGATATTACTTCGAGAAGCCCCTTAGCTCTTACGTTTTCGATGTGGGATTTGTACAGACCTATCTAGTTTAACATCGAGGTATTTGGGATTGGTATAGTTTGCCAGTTTAGTTCTATTCTAGGAAGTGTTTAATTAGCGTGATGCATTCAACGTCAATGTAACTTGAAGATGCAATAAAACATGCAAACCAAGTAAATCTAAGCACCTACCATCGCAAAAACATTTGTATGGCCCTAACACGAAAACCTGCCTGTTGAAACTGCTAATAAAAACACACGACAACAGATTCGCCAATAGGTTATGTTTAATCTGCCCATATGTTCTGGAATTACACTTTTGCACAACGGGTTGAGATCAGAAAAGAAATCTCACAATCACCCTTTAATGCGTGCATTTATCTCTTGAATTGTTTTACTTCAAACTTCCTTCCATTTTGTTGGTTTTAATGCACTGTCATTGCCCGTGATCAAATAGCTAATCCGTTTGCTAGTTTTTTTTACATCCAACCGTAACGAGGTTTAATTAACCGACTTCTATGGAAAATTGGGACAAATATCTTATTTTTCTTCACACATATCTTATTTGTATCATTTGTTAGAACGCCGTTTGCAGTCGGTTGTCTCGATGGTAATCTTCTTGTTTCTGTCAGTCTTCAAGTATACGTGACAATTAGATATGCTGTGGCATGTATCAGAGATGTTCAAAGGATTCTTGCAAATTGGAAGGATCACGACATGATCTTGATTTTTTTGGAAGAGCAAGATCAGGATCAGGACAGGATTCAAAGGTTTTTGCAGCTTATCAAAGGTTGAAAACAGCGTATACAATTATTCACAACTTATCAGATTTTATTCTTTACAAGTAGCCTTGTTCCCGACAATTTTCACCAAATCAAACGTCATATAAAAACCGTTCAAGTCTACTGAATATTACGTCATGGAAATTCCTAAAGCATGTGCCAAAATTGCACCATCGTTCATAAGACCTGTTTGGACCTGTTTGGGCCTGTTTAAACAGGAAATATTACATCAGCTTAAACACCTGTTGGAATGACTTCATAATTGTCTTTCATTTATTGCGTCACAGTTACTTTCTACGTGAATTTGAGATATTGATATCTATTCTGGTCATTCGTAAAATGATTGTTTGAAAGTTGGCCGCACATTTAACTGTTGGCTTAGTGCTTGCTAGCTGGACAAAGGTTCCGTCTTTTATCCAAGTAATCTGTTCTGTAGTGACAGTTTTCAGTGGTGTACGCGTTGCACCCCCTCGTTTTCGGTAGCCGTGGGCTAATTTTTACAGAAATACACTGTTTGAAAAGAAGTTCAAGTGTGTGTTTCTTCGGTCATTATATGCAGACGAAAGGATCCGGGAACTTTAAGTTACAATTTTCCCACGAAGAAATTATGGTTTACCGCTGTGACCATAAAAAATAAAAGACGAAGTTGTTGGTTGGTAGGCTACAAAAGCAAAGAAATAATAAAAGAAGATCTTATTAGTCTAAAGAAGTAAAGAAAAGTAAAGACATTTCTTCTCAGTTTGGTACAGAAGAAAAAATAACTTTGACATTTATTGGCAAGAAAGAAGATTAAAGGCAATCCATCTGTGCTTGAAGATTCAAGTGGACGAATCCAAGCAAGTTTTGTGGACGTTTGGACTTCACATACTCGTACAGCTACGGTATCGTGCATTTAAATTCTTTTTTGTATTTTTACGGTCTTTGCAGTTAAGTTTTTTATAACTACTGTAATTTTGTGTGTTTGTGTAACTTAATTTTTTAATTGTTAAATTTAGCCCTAACATTTAATATGTCTACACTCGGTGGCGACAGGGACTCGACCGCCGTCGACTCGACTGAGTTTAAGCCTGATGATGTTCTTTGCGGTCGGGCAGGCCATTCTGGGGAGGGACCCATTAACGATGAGGCTAAGTCAGTTCGAGAGGCCCGGCATCTTAGACGGGATATTTTGACTCAAATTGGGAAACTTTCTGTAGCCCTAGGTTCTTTGAGTGATAAGCAGGAACTGTTAATGTTTAGATCTAAGTTATCTACTTTAGAAGAGGAATTACGGCATTTCCATGCTCTTTTGAGTAAAATTGTTAACTCTGCAATCTTGGCAGAACTTCGTGATAGGGTAGATCCCGAATTTAACTCGTTAAAAAATAACTTCGAACAAAAAGAAAGTGAGTTGTCAGATAGGTTGGATGCTGACATACATCCTGAGGATAGCGCCTCAAATGTAAGCACTAGGATGTCTGAGAGCTCGTCACGGATAGTTGCACAAATTAACCTACAGTTAAGACGAGAGGAGCTCCAGATCCAAGCTGAGGCCGAAGCAAGAGCTGCTGAGGCCATCGCAAGAGCTGAAGCCATAAGAGCTGAGGCTGCCGCACGAGCAGAGGCTGCCGCAAGAGCTGAGGCCATACGAGCTGAGGCCATACGAGCTGAGGCTGCCGCGAGAGCTGAGGCCGACGCGAGAGCTGCTGAGGCCGAAGCGAGAGCTGCTGAGGCCGCCGCGAGAGCCGAAGCTAGAGCTGCTGAGTTCGCACTCAAAGACGCTCAGTTGAGGGCCGAACAACGTAAAGAGGTAGTTTTAGCTGAATATCGTTCTGAGTTGGGCTCCCGGCGTAGCTCTAGGAAGGGCTCTTCTAGGCATTCCAGAAGTGAACATCAATCGCAGTTTAATTTACCTAACCTTTTCCAGACGCCTGTTCAATCTGTAAGTGGACCTGTACAATCCACATGTTTTCCAGCTGTTTCAGGAGGTCTCGGGGCCGCGGCTAAGGGTCTTCCGAAGGCTGTAGAGCCAAGGTCTGCAAATTACAACCGAACTCCTCCCCCAGAGCGTACAGGTCACGGGGCCGCCATTAGCAGTAATGCTTTGCCCCCTTCAAAGTTTTCTGCGCCGCTAGTTGTTGATCGCTCAGCTACACGTAATTTGGGTGGTTGTGAGAGGCGTATCGTGTCTCCTGATTTTAACGTATGTGAGGATCGTGATCGGGCTGTGCATGTGACTGAGCCCACTCAGCCCATTAAGGGATATAGCTTGTCTTCTCCCGCTAAATCGAGTTCTCAACAGCAGGATTGCTTTTTTGAATACCAAAATAGTAGGACGTTCTTCGATAAGGCGGCCTTGATTGGTTACGATGGTAATAATATGCCATTTGTCTTCTTTAAAAATCGTGTTATGGCCTTGATGGCAGCTTCGCCCTTTAAGGGAACTCGTTTGACTTTGTTGCAAGCAGCTTGTGTTAGAACAGCTGCACAAACGATTGCTAATTTGGTTTCTGACACTCCTGGCTTGTCAGAGGAAGACAGGATAGAAATGTCGTTAGCTCGCTTGTCCCAACGTTTTGGAGTTCGTGGAGGTCTTTTCGCAGAACCAGAAATTAGAAAGTATCGCTATGGTAGCAAATTGACTTCTATCTCTTCCAGTGATTTGAAAGAGTTTAAAGATGAATTGTCGCAGTGTTTGCTTTACGCGAAAGCTTATGGTCAGCGTGATAAATTAGAAGGACGTTTTGTTTTGGATTTGGCTAAACGACTCCCGTTTGACGCTAAGCAGCGTTATCTTGACTTTTTAGGTGATCAGTATGGTAGCACTGAGGAACCTACTTTTCAGAGTTTGTTTGATTTTGTAGTACGGGAGGAAACGCGCAAGTCGACTGATTTTAGCATCATGCTAATGGGCGATTCTGGTGAGTCGCAGCATTTTAAAAAGTTTGGCAAAGGAAAATTGCTTTCATGTCCGGTTAGGCAGACGTCGGTAAAACCCCATGATAATGTGATTTCAGGGAGTTCGCAGTACTCGACTGCTGTTGGCGCACCGCGCGGCGGTGTGGCCAGACGTAGTGACATACCGGCATGTTTTTGTTGTTCGTCACGTGGTCAAGTTGAATATCATTTTTTGTCTAATTGTAAAGAATTTTTGCGCTTGACACCTAAAGATCGGAGAGATGTCATTGTGAAAGCTGGCAAATGCTTGAATTGTTTGCGCCAGCATATGGTTAGAGACTGTAATCATGCAAATAACTGTCGTAAGTGTGGACCTACCAACGATAGGAAACACTATTTTCTTCTGCATGATTTTTATGTGACGTCACGTGATTCTCTGGATTTGGTCGGTAAAGATGAGGCTGGTGCCAGAGTTCCTGTGCGTAATGTTAAGATTGGAAGTGTTAAAGCAGCCTTTAACCGCGTTACTGCTGCTCGTGTTTTGAATCCAATGACTGGCAAATCGAAGTTGGTGTATTGTCAGCATGATCCTGGTTCGCAGTTGACCTTTGTTTCGAGTGACTTGGTGTGCGAACTTGGTCTTAAACCGTATGATAAAGCGTCGTTTAAAATAGATACTCTGGCTGGTCAGAAACCTACTTGTGCTGACCTTGTTAAACTCAACATCCAGTCGTTAGAGACTGATGAACTGTTTTGTGATATAACCTCGGTGGTTAACCCAGCTTGGGCTGACGATGTTAAAACTTTACCTCATCAACAAGATTTAAGTGGTTTCCGTCATTTTCATGACGTGAATATGTTTCATTTGAATGATTGTAGTACTGTAGATGTACTGATTGGCAACGACAACGCTTATTTGATGTGTGCAAAAGAAGAGCGTGTTGGTGACAATCGCAGTGAATCGCATGCTTTACTCACTCCTCTCGGTTGGTTGGCTTGTGGTGGTAAGTCACCCTTAGTTGAAAGCGTTGCTAAAGTGTGCAGAGTGCAGACGTCTTCAGAGTCGGATGTCATCTCTGGCTTTCAGCGTAAAATTGAGTCTCGAGATATGGAAATAGCAGACCTGAATAAAGTCATTCAGGATTTGACTTTGCAAAATGAAACCTGTGAATTGTCTCGCAATGATATTTTGGCTAGAGAACTTGTCGAACCGAATATTGAGTTGAAAGATGGTCGATTTGAGATACCTGTTCCGTTGAAGGAAGATATTGATCTACCTTCATTACTCAACTAAAAATCATTACTCAAAAAACTTTTACAATTTAGTGCTCCACACTCTTGATAATATTTTGAAAAGGGCCCATAATACAAAGAAGCTTGATCACCAATGGTTGAAATGCATGCTTGAATGATGTGTAAAGTTTGTGAAACAAATAAAATGAATGATGAATAGAATGCACGGTTAAAGCAAAATTGAACAAAATTGAGAAAAATGCAACAAATTGTGTGACATCTCTGCTTGCATTTGAGTATTAGAAGAATCAGTAGGCTTACAGTTACTTTCAAAAATATCAGATTAGGCTACAATTCAAAGTTCCATTTATAGGCAGCACAACCGCATATCAATTTTTACTCCGTCTAGGCCATGAAGTCATCAAAATTTTTTAGAAAGTGCAAGGTGACTGTAACAAGAGATGCTATATCGGGCCGGATGACTACTTCGTTCAGTACACTTTGCTATCTCTAGTGGTGATTCAACAGAGAGTGGGTGTGATTTATTTAGTTTTAACTTTCATACAACACCACGTTCGGTTGATGCAGGAAAAATGGTTGAGGAAAAAAAAGTTTATTGTGTTATCACAAACTCTCAAAGTCAAACATACTCAAAATTTCAGAAACAACTATTTAAAAAAAACAACATAAAGACTCAAATGAAATTTAAATACCACTTCACATAGCATTAACTTTCGACTTGATTCTTATTCAGTATATAGGCCTATATCACATTTTGTGTCACTTTTGTGCGAGGATGGCTTGCCTCCCCAGAATCCCTCCCTGGCGTTGTCACTCCGTCTTACTAATGTATGACTTACTGTAATTTCCTTCATAATTTACATAATATTGTCACTACTGCTCGCAGACTGAACTTATTTGTTTCTTAGTAACCGAAAAACACTAATGTTGATTTCTTTCTAAACTTAATTGCTGCATTCTGAAACTGACCTACTAAAGATTTTAATATGCCTGTTATAAAGTTGTGCTGAAGAGAATTTAATATTCGAAATCGCGATACACAACAAGATAACTTGACATCAATTGGACTGGTCGTAAATTTGTCTTGAATTTATAATTATTTGGCAGTGCATCCTATGGATCCGTAATTGGGCCTCTCTCTTGCACCAGCTTGCTGGGCGTGCAGTTGTTCTCTTACATTATATTGCCTTTTTCATTATTTTTACATCTATATCACATTCTTTGCACATTTTAAGGGTTAGTATAGCTTTGATTGTTTTGTATTTGTATAGTTTTGAGCAAATAAGCCGTTCAGTATATTAATTAAACTTTCATTTCATGAAAACATCCGATTGTCTTCATATTTAATAGGGAATTGGTTTTATGATTTTTATGAATTGGTTTTATGTTGCGCAAAAAATGGCTTTATGATTTTGCAAGTGCTTTTGAAATATGCTAAACAAACATAAAAAATGGGAAAATCGATCTCTTCACAATACAAGGTACCTATAAAGAGGTCTGGCTCCCACTGCAGAGGTCCCTGACTTTTTGCTTGTGCGCCCCAGCACTGGTATTAACAGGATTTCACCATTTGGGTAAGACAGTAACGTCAACATTTTGACCATATTAATGATGATTGATGACCTACTAAGCTTTGTTAAAAAAAATAATTTACTCTTGTTTTTAGGATTTTATTGCAAAAGCAAATTAAGTGAGGCGTATACAGAACAATACCCCAGCTAGAAATTTCACGTGTATTACACGTAGATTCTACGTACCTTGGGTCGTGTATTATAGGTTAATTTTCACGTATAATACACGCATATGTGTCGACACTATTTCACGTGTATTACACGTATATTTGGTGGTGGATTTTACGTGTTTTACGCCCGTATTACACCTAATTTCCTCGTATCTGACAACACTAATACACGTGTTTTTCACGTATATTTGGTGGTGGATTTTACTTGTTTTACACCCGCATTACACCTAATTTCCTCGTATCTGACACGTAGATTCTATGTACCTTGGGTCGTGTATTATACGTTAATTTTCACGTATAATACACGCATATGTGTCGACACTATTTCACGTGTACTACACGTATATTTGGTGGTGGATTTTACTTGTTTTACACCCGCGTTACACCTAATTTCCTCGTATCTGACACGTAGATTCTACGTTCCTTGGGTCGTGTATTATGCGTTAATTTTTACGTATAATACACGCATATGTGTCGACACTATTTCACGTGTATTACACGTGTATTTGGTGGTGGATTTTACGTGTTTTACACCCG
This sequence comes from Aplidium turbinatum, assembly GCF_918807975.1. Taxonomy (NCBI): domain Eukaryota; kingdom Metazoa; phylum Chordata; class Ascidiacea; order Aplousobranchia; family Polyclinidae; genus Aplidium; species Aplidium turbinatum. The sequence goes on along the minus strand of NC_137475.1, from coordinate 24,260,877 downwards.
CATTACACCTAATTTCCTCGTATCTGACACGTAGATTCTACGTTTCTTGGGTCGTGTATTATACGTTAATTTTCACGTATAATACACGTATAAGTGTCGACACTATTTCACGTGTATTACACGTATATTTGGTGGTGGATGTTACGTGTTTTACACCCGCATTACACCTAATTTCCTCGTATCTGACACGTAGATTCTACGTTCCTTGGGTCGTGTATTATAGGTTAATTTTCACGTATAATACACATATAAGTGTCGACACTATTTCACGTGTATTACACGTATATTTGGTGGTGGATTTTACGTGTTTTTACACCCACATTCTACCTAATTTCTGCGTACTATATCTGAAATCAACAATTTAACACATTTGTATTTATTTAACACATTTGTATAACACATATTGTTATAAAAGGCTACTGTCCAATTGTGACCCTTCTAGCACTCATTCGGAGAGTTAATGCTTGTTTTAAACTTTATTTGGAATTAGAGAAGAAAAAGAGCAATAGCAGTGGTGGGAATCGAACCCGCGTCAATGAAATGACTACTTTCTAGCCCTAACCTTAACCCCTAAGCCAACCAGCTGACAAAAAATTCATCACTTAATTTGCTTTTTATCATCTTCTTTTCGCCATTTTTACGTCACTTAAACCGGAGCTTATGATTGGTTGGCGGTTTCATTCTAGTCATTTTTAGTGGCAGAATTTCGACTTGTTAAAGTGGCTACCGTACCAAACCTTAGTAAGTAATTGTTTAATATCAGTAAGCGAGACCACTTAAATTTACACTAAGAACTATCGTTAAAAGATCACATTAATTTGCGACCACAAAATGTCATGAAGTTTCCTTTTTACATAACGTAATAAAAACGTGTAAAGACACCTACAAAAACACATAATCTAACTTATATCCTAAAAAATGCGGAGGAGCGTGGTTGACACCAATCCACTTGAGTGGAGAATTCTTTCTGTTTATACCGTCCTTGGGAGGTAGTTTTACCTAGCACAGATTAAAAATTGCCCAAATGAACGAAAGAACTTCAACACGTTTAATATACGTGGAAAACACGTGTTACTTTTCAACAGATGGAAACGTGCAATACACGTGGAAACAACATATAATCAACATACAAAATATTCCGGTAAAACATCCTTCTGCTCGGGTAAACATTTTTTCTCTTTTGTATGCCCTCTTCTGGGTGTGATTTTACCTTATATACCTTAAAAATTAGTCAAATAATCATAGGATTTTGAACACGTGTAATATACGTGGAAAACACGTGTTATTTTTGCAAGAGTTATATTCACGAAATAATCCCTGATAAAACTTCTAGAATCATATTTACACACTAGTCATACTAAATGATAGCTAAAATATGTTTCTAAAAAAATGTTTTTTAAACAAGTGAATTTTTGTTGGTGTACACAAACTCCTTAATAACACCTGAATTCTACCTAAGATACCATACTACCTAAAATCAACCAAAAATCAATGTGTAATATACGTAGCTTTCTAGCTGGGACATTATGCATCGAAATTCTTTAGATATAGTCAAGTTTTGATACGAATAATACGCAAGTATTCGTAATATAGCGCAAATGATTTTTCTCAAAGTTCTAGATTTTCAACTTAACACAATTAAATGCACTCTATAAAATGCTAGGGAAATCATACTATTTTTAGATGTTGAACGAAAAATTAACGAAAGTTCTTTTGACACAGGGATAATGTTCCCGCAAAGGAAATTTTACACTGAGCAAATCAGTTTTTTAGTACGCACCTAATATTTTAAAGCTGCGTTGTCAGAGGTAGAATTGAGTTAGTAAAATAAGTAAAAAGTTAGTAAAATATTATGAAAAATTTCATCAAAGATGAAATGCTTATTGCTTATCTCGTTACAATAGGAAGAAAGTCCATGTTTTATTATAACAGTTCTCTTTGGTTTCCTCTATTTTCAATGAATTATTATACACTTTTTCATTTTTATTTTATCTTTTACAGTATATTTAAACTACATCATTAGTCATTTGACTTACGTTGTCGCACGTTCATAAATACTACTTATGTATTATGTCCACTAAAAATTCAGTATTTTTACTATCAAGTTTTCTATCATCAGATCCCCTTGCCATTACTTTTTGTAATCAAATGAAATATGAGAAGGGAAGATCTGGCCCTCTTTTGAGGAGAGGTGTTAAGCCTTGTGTGGTTTTTGCAGATCAACCAAATTCTGTGTTAGTTGTATATATAAAACTAAAATAAACGCATCAACTTATTTTTCTTTGCTTACTGCTAAAACATCTTTTTGGGGTAGGGTTTGGATTGGAATTAGAGATGTAAAAAAACGTTTTTTTCGTTTTTAAAGAAACGACCTCGTTTTTATGTTTTTTATCGTTTTTTTGGTTTTTTATTTGTTTTTTTGTTTTTCTTGTTTGTTTTTTTTTACATATTTTGACATTAAATGTCACAATAAGCAGCAATTAGGGTAAACTCATTACAATAGCGTCTCTTCCAACAAACAAACAGTCTCATAACTCGTATAACTTATTTCAAATCAGACTATATGTCTGGTATATTTTTTTATTGCGATTTTGTAGGTCTCAAGTCTCAACACACGAGCCATAAAGATTTCTCATCGTCTCAAATAGTAGTAACAGTGTCCTATGGTTGGCACATCTTAAGTATTCTCTGTAATTTGGTCCAGCCAGTTGTTAAATGCAGTACCACACTCGTGTACAGTTTCGAAGCCACCTGGAATTTTGGTTAACCCTTAGAAGGTTGGGCTCTCTGGAGTCTTGCTCAGTTTGGGGGGGGGCTGTCGATTCTTCTTATGCTTTAGGAGTGATATCTCTGTTATTTTTTAAAGCACCATTTCAAAACTTGGGATTCATTTTGTAAAATTATTCACGCTGAGCATATCCGAAAATTAAAACTATGTGAGTTTTAGAACTGCTCATATACGTTGAGATGTTGAGGTGACTTATGACGTTTGGGTTATTTGGTATTTTTTGGTAGAGTAATGAAAAACATGCATTGCAATGTTGTGATTAAATTTTTTTTACATAATCTCAATTTGAATCATTTGATTAACGAATCATTTGATTAACGAGGCCAAATTAATTACTTTCATCCAGCTGGTGGGAAAATTTTGTTCAATAGAATAAGAAATATTTCAGAGGATGTGCTGAGAAATGCCTTATATCTCTCAATTTATAACCTTTATTCGCTCAAAATTTCAGCTCAATAGAGGTGAATAAAAGTTAGGAAAAGTCAAGAAGTCTCATAGTCGCAGCCTCAGTGGTTTTAGAGATACAAATGTTGATACAAAAAAGTTGAATTGACAGCCCCCCCCCAACCTTCAAAGGGTTAATTGGCATGTCAGGATCATGTGGTCAGTGTCCTGTTTCGCTGCTTCACAAAGGCACTTTTGACTAGCACTCCACACCTTTTCCAGTACAACGTCAAGAGGTTGTTCCACTTGATGTGCATTTGGTGCAAACTTGATGAAAATCAGACAAGCGGTTCTCGGGTTATAAGTGAAATAACATTAGCCACTAGGTGGCTTCATAGATAAGGATCCATAGAAAAACGGCAATATCTCAAGAACCGCTCAACATATTTGAATAACTTTTAGCTCTACTTTGGGGTGGGTTATCTGTTTATAAACATTAAAACAAGTTTTGGCTACTACTTTTTGAGATAAAAAGAAATTAACCTGTTGTTGTTACGCACCAATAAAACCATGATGCGTAATTTAAATTTTTTTTTTATTATTTGGGTAGAGGAAAGATTGATGAAAAGATTGGCAAAAGCAGTGTAGTGCTAAAGTCCCAACTTTTAGCCCAAATCACATTTAAATGTAGTAAAAGATGGAAACATTTTATCTTTTTTTTTCCCTGAAGAGGTTCAATAATACTCCTTTGTGATGTTATAGTCATGTTTGTTTTCCCTTAATCACACCATTGTGCTGTCATACACATGTTTAAAAGAAGTATGGTTGCACTTAATCCATCCAATTTGAACTAGTTTCAGGGCCGCAGCCAGACCGCAGAGCAAGGGGGGGGGGCAACTTTTTGTTAGAGGGGGGGGGGCGAAAAAAATTAAATGATTTTAGCATTTTAACCTCTTAAATACCGGTATTCACAAAAATTGCAATATATCAGATTAGTGTTAAGACCAACACTGGTCTCTTATTTTATCCGCTCGTTAAATCACGGCAATCATATTACAATGACCAACATAACACAGCAATTGTTGACTTGTTGTATAAATAGCGGTACTTGTTATGAGCAAAAACTTTAACTGGCTCGAAGAAGCTAGTGCCGAGGGTTTTGATAGGCTATATGATTACATTCCGCCTATACACTCGTGAGCTAGTCTATTGCAATTGCCGTCGCGGATGCTTGGATGCAAACCGTCTCACAAACAGGTCTAAATCGAGATTTCGATACAGAATGTTCAAAGGCCATAAGCACCAAGTTTGCCTGTCTTGGTTGTAACATGCTTCGTCTGGTGGGAGCGTCAACCCTTGTTAACACTGAGAATCCACACTCACAAACGGCAGTGCTAGATCCAAATATAGCAATATCTGCTGCAAGGTTGAACACTTCACAGATCAGAAAACTAGAAACAAATTTATTTACACTTATTGGATTGATAAGAAAAAATAAACACTGCTTAAAAGATTACGGGTTTATATTTTGTATGCGTTGTCTTCAAAAACCACTTGCTTTACCACTGCACATTTTGCGATTTATCACTGCACAAATTTGGTTTATCACTGCACAAATTGGTTATCACTGACCCTTAGAATTAGGTATGATACCGACTACCGAGAATAGCGACAGCTGATATCAAATAGCCTAATTTGTACCGGTTTGTAGGCCTGCTGGAAAACCATTTCCTCTTTGTTAGGTTATCATTCTGTCCCAAAACATTTTTATTTTGCACAGTTTCTGACAATTTTTCTACCAACCTAACACGTGTTGGCCTTGGTTGAATTGAATATGTTGAGGTTGCCAAAGGAGGGGGTAGGGGGGGGGGGAGAAATTGTTTAGTCATCTTAGCTGTTAACTAAACAAAACAATTGTAGTTAATTGGGCCTAGGTTGGAGCTCTGCAACGGAAACAATGGGAAAAATCATTATAATTGTAGCTGTTGCTCAAGAATGTTGGGATTTTGCCAGAGGGGCGAAATTTTTTTCAAGGGGGGCGAGGCCCCCCCTGGCCCCCGGCTGGCTACGGGCCTGACTAGTTTGCAGGACTTTGAGACTTTAGCACTTTTCTGTTTTTGCCAAACTTTTTGTCAATCTTTCCTCTACCCAATAAAAAAAAAAATTAAAGTTACGCATCATGGTTTTATTGGTGCGTAACGACAAGAGGTCAATTTCTTTTTATCTCAAAAAGTAGTAGGCCTAGTTTCCAAATAAAATAAGTTTTCATCTTTGATGTTTGTTTTGTATTTTTATCCTGCATTGCGGGAATATGGGTAAAACTTTATCCTTGTCAGAAAAAGTATTATGAAGCATTTATTCACTTTGTGAACACTGAGCAGTGCTGAAAAACTCCACTTTAAAGGGAAACTTTCTTCATTCAGGGTTGGTAGTTACTAACAATAGTCAACATGGGTGGTGGGCATTTGAAAGTGGGCATTTTTCTGACAAATGCACTTACTTTTGACAGCTAAAAATATGATAAGATCTCTTGCATTATGTCACAAATGATCTGCAAGAAGCATCAATGACAACGTGTCTAAGACCTTACAACACACGAAAAGAAAACTACTATTATTCAACATTTATAAAGCATATAAACAAGCTATTGGCAATAGCTTGTATTAGTAAATTACCACAAACAAGGTAGGCTAATGTGTGTTCTGAATATTGCCATCTTGTTTTTGGAAAAAATTTGTCAACCCATTGAGTGTGTACAAGAATAACCAGTCCCGGTATACTAACATCGTAGGGCAGGGGTCACCAACCTTTTTTGCATGCGGGCCACTTTGGCACTAACAAGAGCTGTGGTGGGCCGCACTAATAAAATGTTAGGTAGGTTGACTCTTATGCTAGAAAAGAACGCATTTCGTACCCAGTATCCAGCGTTGCATGTTGTTCATATTTATGTTAGAATAGCGTAGCAACAAAATTAATCGAACAACGCTACTGCCAGGCCAAGCTCCTTTTAAAACACTTTTGACTTTTTTAACAATGCCTAATAAATAGAGGCCACTTGTTTTGTGCACTTATAGCGAGGCGAGCGGTTTCATCAGAATATTCATCGCCAAGCAACAGTGGTGTTGTTACTTCGCTTCGCAAAAGATATCTTGCAATTAACAGTTTCAGTAAACAAGGAAATGTTTGACACATCGCAATACAGGCAACAATAGTGACCTGCAAACATATCAGCGAAAGATAGGCTCTAATAACAGGGAAAAAGAAACCAGGTACCATCTTCTCTTCTCTCGTGTTGTCGCTATATTATGTCAGTTCATCCGTTGGTTAACCACTGCCTGGTGTCGTCATCGATGGAAACTAGGCCTTCCATACCATGAGGAGGTCTGTATAGCCGGCAATCCTTGATAATGTGTGCTGCCGTCTGCGTTTCACCACACTCGCAAGCAGCACTCTCTGCCGACGAAAGCAAGTACCTCCACGTGGCCGCCCCCTCAAGTACCGACTTTGGGAAACTAAACTTGCTACAACTGTCGCTATAAAGTTATGTGGAAGAACAATCATCAGAATGGCACCCCCAGACCAGCACAGCGCCTTTGTCAGGGTGAACAGCACCAGCTGTTTGTAGGTCAAGGAGTGACCATTCTGCAACTGAATGTTGAAGGCACCACCAACGCTAAACTAGACATCATCACACCAGGTACCATGAAACAAACGCTTGTGGAAATCACCGAAAAATCGTAATTTATGAACAGTCTTCCCTCTAAAAAAGCAATGAGCTGGTTTTTCATCCTTTTTGTGAGAATCTATAAAACCGTCTTTCTTTTATTATAGACAACTGTCACTTGCGGTGCTCATCAGCGTGGCAAGAGTTTGTTGATTAACAACATTTTGCAGTATTTGCTTCGGCAGTGCATATACTATAATTGGAACGATACAGATTAGCATGGCTCCTGTGCAAGGATGACACGCAAAATCGTGAAGCGTTCCATATTTCTTTAAAAAAAAAACGTTTTGCAGTAGGCCTACTAAGCTAAATATTTTCATAATACAATCAGAAAAAGTCTCTAAATTTATATGTAATATATTGCCAATTTATTATAAATTGAGTTGGCACACCGACCCATTTTGCCAACAAAAACTTGTATAAAGAGAACACTGCTCGTGAAACACAATAACGGTGAAACTCGCACTAGTGTTTACATGACATTTGCAAACTTAAAATAAGCAACCCTATGCTCACAGACAATTTCAAAATTCGAAAACAGACGTTTTAATCAACCACTGGGACAGTGTGGCTGGACATCGCATTGGAATAACTTTAAGCAACCTCCACCTTGAGCTATAATCTGATTGGTCGGTCGGTGGAATCGTATGCAATGCGAAAATATGCTTCCAGGAAAGTATTTTTTTCCTTCGTGCTCTTTAACTCCCTCAAGAAAAGTATTTTTGGTTATACTTGTACGCTGATACCTTCCGCGGGCCGCAGCGATACAGCGTGGCGGGCCGCCATTTGGTGACCCCTGTCGTAAGCTAACTTCCATAAAAGGAAAAAGAAATTAACTCATCTACATTATGTCATGTATCAAATTGCATTAATTCAATGTTTGTCAGGTCTACTGCCACAGACATGCCTGAGAATGAAGAAGAAAGCGAAACAACGTAGGACTATGCATTCAAAAAACATATGCTGCCAAGCACAAACACTTAGGAATTTCAGCACACCAATAAAATCATTTTTACTAGTTTAATGTTTTTCAAGAGCACTATAATGAAACTAAGCTGCAGATTGTAAAAAATCTGCAACTTTTCCAGAAAAATATGAAAAAAAACGCGTGTTTTTTGCCCCAATTTTTTTTTGAAAAAAAACACGTTTTTAAAAAAAAAAACGGTTCGTTTTTTTGCATTTACATCTCTAATTGGAATTAAAATAAATACTGGATTTGAAAAAAATGTAGAATAATCTCCCTCTCCTACTTATGTATATGAACGTTACTTGAGTGTATCACAGTATCTTTCCTTTGTGTTGTTTGAAAACATAATTTGATTTTCCAGAAAGTTTACATTTTCTCTATAAGCTTGTGGAAATTATTGCTCGCAGACTAATTTTGCAGACTAATTTGTTTCTTGGCAACTAAATAGCATTTTAATCATTTTCTAAAGTGAACGGCTGTAAATTTTACTGTACTATGCTGTTGGTATAGTTGTACTGAAGAAGGTTCAATACCCGGAATCGCGATCTGCAACACAAAAATTTCGAATTGAACCTTGTCATACTTTTATTTCGAACGTTGAATTTCCAGGCAATGTATCTATTGATCCGTAACTGGGCTTCTCTCTTGCACCGGCTTGACTGGGCGTGTAGTTGTTCTCTAATACGTTAAATTGCCTACCCCATTTTTTCCATGTTTCCTTTTTATCGGTAAATACAATTTCAAAAAAATACAAAGAATTTCTGCGATTCAGTGGTTTTGAAAGCTATTTAGTCTACTCATGGCCATGGTCTACTGAATAAGCAAATACCTGATCAAAACATGTAAATACTTGTTTGAACGGCTTCTGAAACTCTCATTCACTCTCCAAACCACACAATACTTCATAAAATGAACTTACGATATTTCAAGAACTAAGATGTCTAGCAAATTGATTATTTCGGACGCAACTTCCCATTCCGTGCCATTATTCTTCATCGTTCGTTTGATTCGATTCATGTGGTCGTCCTATGGGGGAATAAACATTTTGCGGATTGCAAAAACAAAACTATGACCATAGCAGAAAAACAATAGAATTTGCTTAATCACTTCATTTGTATGATAAATTTAATTTGCTTTTGAACGGCATGTTTGCATTAAACATAGCCGGTTTAGTTCAACATAAAAGACAATAGGACGCTTATTAAGCGTTTGCTACAACAAAGGTACCACATACCAAAAAGAATACCAAAGAAGATAGTAGAATGCATAAATTAAACGATAAGCAAAATTTGCACAAAATTACTATAACGTTGATGAAGTCGTAGCTGTGATTTGAAGTACGTCAGTAGGGTGTTCATCAACTTTTTACATCTCCATAGGCTACGGTAAAGTTATATTGACATATTTTTATACTGCCGAAAAATGTCAATCTTCTTCGTCGTGTGTCACTCGGCCGTACTCCAGAGCATCACTCAAGCTTTTGCTGTATAGTTGAATTCGTACTAAACCCTAGACCTAAGCATCTGTGCAGAGCATCTTGCCTTTAGGACAGAACAATCAAGGAATGTAGCATCGTTTGCTCCTGTCCACATTTACAACTTGTGTTTCCTAAGAAATACTCCCAGTGTCGTATCAATGTCTTACATCTTCCAATATGTTCTTAAGCGGTTGAGGCATTGCCAATACTTCCATGGTTTACGCTTTCCTGGAGGAAGGCCTTGTGTGGGAGAGGGCTCCTCGGCCCGGCTGCCAGCTCCTCTTTCCACTGTTGGACCCGCACATTGGTGGCAACCTCATCTTGACCCAGTGAGACAACTGAAGCAAGGAAACATTCTCATGACTTCAATCTCCTGCGTGCTGGGGTTTGGCCATGTAGTGGGTGTGTCAAATACATGTCCTGACGTGATCTTTTCTTTCTTCTGGTCACGCTTCTTATAATATTACAAAAAGCAATTCCAGACAGAATGTGTAACGGCGTGATGTTGTTTGGTTTGAGGCAACCTGTAATCAAATGGCAGCTTTGGTTCAATATGGGGTCGATTTTCCTGGCATGTGCCGAGCGTTTCCAAACTTGGCAGGCATATTCTGCAACCGAATAGCATGCTAAAGCAGTTGACCGTATTGTATCAGGAAGGACACCCCAATCAGAGTGTCCTAGTTTCTGTATGATTGTCACGATTTCTTTCTATCTCTTACCAGGAAAGGGACTTGGAAAGGTTCAATGACGTAGTTTAATGGGATATTACCGAAAGGCAGTCAATTAAATGTCGAATAGTTCTACTAGTGAAATGATATATGAGAATTCTTGAAGGACTTTAACGAACGGCTCAACACAGCTTCTCATGTAACTCTAACTTCGATCACAATTTATATCAGCACCAACTCTCATCTACTTGTATTCGATTACTTTAACTCTCAATGAACAATAATCTCTGCATCTATTACTCACTACCACAACAACAACAATCTGCAACTCATAATAATCACAATAAATCATGCAAATTACACCACTATTTATAGCAGGTTGTTTGGTCTGGTCACTTCGAGAAGGTTACGTAATGCTACATCATAACAAACAACATCTGGCAATTGTAAAAAACAAAAAAACTTTCCAGGTTCACACGTCAACAAAATGTTCTAGAAATACGTCACATAATAGGGCTGCGTAAGTGCGTAGGGCTGTCGGCTGCGTAGCCGAGTGGTGAGACGTAGCGTAGTCGACGTTTGAAAGGGCGCGAGTTTGACACCGCTCCAGAGCACGCGGCTGTGTCTCGGCAAAGACACTTAATGGCAAGCCAAAATAAGGGGAGCAGTTGACTCGAAGATTATATGTGACTTCGCTGCTTCCTGTCGTCTGTTGTATCGCATCTGTGATCGCAGTGTACTGTATGACTTTTTATGTTATCGCAATGGGCGCAAATAAAAACACGATTATTATTATTATTAATAAAGATTTCGCAATCAGCAGTTACTACCGGACACTAACCGATAATAACATATAACATAAGAATTCCACAATCAAAACAGCACGTTCGGTCAAGATACAAAGCAGCCCGTCGCGAGGTTTTACACATTGATTGTGACAATGATATTACTTCGAGAAGCCCCTTAGCTCTTACGTTTTCGATGTGGGATTTGTACAGACCTATCTAGTTTAACATCGAGGTATTTGGGATTGGTATAGTTTGCCAGTTTAGTTCTATTCTAGGAAGTGTTTAATTAGCGTGATGCATTCAACGTCAATGTAACTTGAAGATGCAATAAAACATGCAAACCAAGTAAATCTAAGCACCTACCATCGCAAAAACATTTGTATGGCCCTAACACGAAAACCTGCCTGTTGAAACTGCTAATAAAAACACACGACAACAGATTCGCCAATAGGTTATGTTTAATCTGCCCATATGTTCTGGAATTACACTTTTGCACAACGGGTTGAGATCAGAAAAGAAATCTCACAATCACCCTTTAATGCGTGCATTTATCTCTTGAATTGTTTTACTTCAAACTTCCTTCCATTTTGTTGGTTTTAATGCACTGTCATTGCCCGTGATCAAATAGCTAATCCGTTTGCTAGTTTTTTTTACATCCAACCGTAACGAGGTTTAATTAACCGACTTCTATGGAAAATTGGGACAAATATCTTATTTTTCTTCACACATATCTTATTTGTATCATTTGTTAGAACGCCGTTTGCAGTCGGTTGTCTCGATGGTAATCTTCTTGTTTCTGTCAGTCTTCAAGTATACGTGACAATTAGATATGCTGTGGCATGTATCAGAGATGTTCAAAGGATTCTTGCAAATTGGAAGGATCACGACATGATCTTGATTTTTTTGGAAGAGCAAGATCAGGATCAGGACAGGATTCAAAGGTTTTTGCAGCTTATCAAAGGTTGAAAACAGCGTATACAATTATTCACAACTTATCAGATTTTATTCTTTACAAGTAGCCTTGTTCCCGACAATTTTCACCAAATCAAACGTCATATAAAAACCGTTCAAGTCTACTGAATATTACGTCATGGAAATTCCTAAAGCATGTGCCAAAATTGCACCATCGTTCATAAGACCTGTTTGGACCTGTTTGGGCCTGTTTAAACAGGAAATATTACATCAGCTTAAACACCTGTTGGAATGACTTCATAATTGTCTTTCATTTATTGCGTCACAGTTACTTTCTACGTGAATTTGAGATATTGATATCTATTCTGGTCATTCGTAAAATGATTGTTTGAAAGTTGGCCGCACATTTAACTGTTGGCTTAGTGCTTGCTAGCTGGACAAAGGTTCCGTCTTTTATCCAAGTAATCTGTTCTGTAGTGACAGTTTTCAGTGGTGTACGCGTTGCACCCCCTCGTTTTCGGTAGCCGTGGGCTAATTTTTACAGAAATACACTGTTTGAAAAGAAGTTCAAGTGTGTGTTTCTTCGGTCATTATATGCAGACGAAAGGATCCGGGAACTTTAAGTTACAATTTTCCCACGAAGAAATTATGGTTTACCGCTGTGACCATAAAAAATAAAAGACGAAGTTGTTGGTTGGTAGGCTACAAAAGCAAAGAAATAATAAAAGAAGATCTTATTAGTCTAAAGAAGTAAAGAAAAGTAAAGACATTTCTTCTCAGTTTGGTACAGAAGAAAAAATAACTTTGACATTTATTGGCAAGAAAGAAGATTAAAGGCAATCCATCTGTGCTTGAAGATTCAAGTGGACGAATCCAAGCAAGTTTTGTGGACGTTTGGACTTCACATACTCGTACAGCTACGGTATCGTGCATTTAAATTCTTTTTTGTATTTTTACGGTCTTTGCAGTTAAGTTTTTTATAACTACTGTAATTTTGTGTGTTTGTGTAACTTAATTTTTTAATTGTTAAATTTAGCCCTAACATTTAATATGTCTACACTCGGTGGCGACAGGGACTCGACCGCCGTCGACTCGACTGAGTTTAAGCCTGATGATGTTCTTTGCGGTCGGGCAGGCCATTCTGGGGAGGGACCCATTAACGATGAGGCTAAGTCAGTTCGAGAGGCCCGGCATCTTAGACGGGATATTTTGACTCAAATTGGGAAACTTTCTGTAGCCCTAGGTTCTTTGAGTGATAAGCAGGAACTGTTAATGTTTAGATCTAAGTTATCTACTTTAGAAGAGGAATTACGGCATTTCCATGCTCTTTTGAGTAAAATTGTTAACTCTGCAATCTTGGCAGAACTTCGTGATAGGGTAGATCCCGAATTTAACTCGTTAAAAAATAACTTCGAACAAAAAGAAAGTGAGTTGTCAGATAGGTTGGATGCTGACATACATCCTGAGGATAGCGCCTCAAATGTAAGCACTAGGATGTCTGAGAGCTCGTCACGGATAGTTGCACAAATTAACCTACAGTTAAGACGAGAGGAGCTCCAGATCCAAGCTGAGGCCGAAGCAAGAGCTGCTGAGGCCATCGCAAGAGCTGAAGCCATAAGAGCTGAGGCTGCCGCACGAGCAGAGGCTGCCGCAAGAGCTGAGGCCATACGAGCTGAGGCCATACGAGCTGAGGCTGCCGCGAGAGCTGAGGCCGACGCGAGAGCTGCTGAGGCCGAAGCGAGAGCTGCTGAGGCCGCCGCGAGAGCCGAAGCTAGAGCTGCTGAGTTCGCACTCAAAGACGCTCAGTTGAGGGCCGAACAACGTAAAGAGGTAGTTTTAGCTGAATATCGTTCTGAGTTGGGCTCCCGGCGTAGCTCTAGGAAGGGCTCTTCTAGGCATTCCAGAAGTGAACATCAATCGCAGTTTAATTTACCTAACCTTTTCCAGACGCCTGTTCAATCTGTAAGTGGACCTGTACAATCCACATGTTTTCCAGCTGTTTCAGGAGGTCTCGGGGCCGCGGCTAAGGGTCTTCCGAAGGCTGTAGAGCCAAGGTCTGCAAATTACAACCGAACTCCTCCCCCAGAGCGTACAGGTCACGGGGCCGCCATTAGCAGTAATGCTTTGCCCCCTTCAAAGTTTTCTGCGCCGCTAGTTGTTGATCGCTCAGCTACACGTAATTTGGGTGGTTGTGAGAGGCGTATCGTGTCTCCTGATTTTAACGTATGTGAGGATCGTGATCGGGCTGTGCATGTGACTGAGCCCACTCAGCCCATTAAGGGATATAGCTTGTCTTCTCCCGCTAAATCGAGTTCTCAACAGCAGGATTGCTTTTTTGAATACCAAAATAGTAGGACGTTCTTCGATAAGGCGGCCTTGATTGGTTACGATGGTAATAATATGCCATTTGTCTTCTTTAAAAATCGTGTTATGGCCTTGATGGCAGCTTCGCCCTTTAAGGGAACTCGTTTGACTTTGTTGCAAGCAGCTTGTGTTAGAACAGCTGCACAAACGATTGCTAATTTGGTTTCTGACACTCCTGGCTTGTCAGAGGAAGACAGGATAGAAATGTCGTTAGCTCGCTTGTCCCAACGTTTTGGAGTTCGTGGAGGTCTTTTCGCAGAACCAGAAATTAGAAAGTATCGCTATGGTAGCAAATTGACTTCTATCTCTTCCAGTGATTTGAAAGAGTTTAAAGATGAATTGTCGCAGTGTTTGCTTTACGCGAAAGCTTATGGTCAGCGTGATAAATTAGAAGGACGTTTTGTTTTGGATTTGGCTAAACGACTCCCGTTTGACGCTAAGCAGCGTTATCTTGACTTTTTAGGTGATCAGTATGGTAGCACTGAGGAACCTACTTTTCAGAGTTTGTTTGATTTTGTAGTACGGGAGGAAACGCGCAAGTCGACTGATTTTAGCATCATGCTAATGGGCGATTCTGGTGAGTCGCAGCATTTTAAAAAGTTTGGCAAAGGAAAATTGCTTTCATGTCCGGTTAGGCAGACGTCGGTAAAACCCCATGATAATGTGATTTCAGGGAGTTCGCAGTACTCGACTGCTGTTGGCGCACCGCGCGGCGGTGTGGCCAGACGTAGTGACATACCGGCATGTTTTTGTTGTTCGTCACGTGGTCAAGTTGAATATCATTTTTTGTCTAATTGTAAAGAATTTTTGCGCTTGACACCTAAAGATCGGAGAGATGTCATTGTGAAAGCTGGCAAATGCTTGAATTGTTTGCGCCAGCATATGGTTAGAGACTGTAATCATGCAAATAACTGTCGTAAGTGTGGACCTACCAACGATAGGAAACACTATTTTCTTCTGCATGATTTTTATGTGACGTCACGTGATTCTCTGGATTTGGTCGGTAAAGATGAGGCTGGTGCCAGAGTTCCTGTGCGTAATGTTAAGATTGGAAGTGTTAAAGCAGCCTTTAACCGCGTTACTGCTGCTCGTGTTTTGAATCCAATGACTGGCAAATCGAAGTTGGTGTATTGTCAGCATGATCCTGGTTCGCAGTTGACCTTTGTTTCGAGTGACTTGGTGTGCGAACTTGGTCTTAAACCGTATGATAAAGCGTCGTTTAAAATAGATACTCTGGCTGGTCAGAAACCTACTTGTGCTGACCTTGTTAAACTCAACATCCAGTCGTTAGAGACTGATGAACTGTTTTGTGATATAACCTCGGTGGTTAACCCAGCTTGGGCTGACGATGTTAAAACTTTACCTCATCAACAAGATTTAAGTGGTTTCCGTCATTTTCATGACGTGAATATGTTTCATTTGAATGATTGTAGTACTGTAGATGTACTGATTGGCAACGACAACGCTTATTTGATGTGTGCAAAAGAAGAGCGTGTTGGTGACAATCGCAGTGAATCGCATGCTTTACTCACTCCTCTCGGTTGGTTGGCTTGTGGTGGTAAGTCACCCTTAGTTGAAAGCGTTGCTAAAGTGTGCAGAGTGCAGACGTCTTCAGAGTCGGATGTCATCTCTGGCTTTCAGCGTAAAATTGAGTCTCGAGATATGGAAATAGCAGACCTGAATAAAGTCATTCAGGATTTGACTTTGCAAAATGAAACCTGTGAATTGTCTCGCAATGATATTTTGGCTAGAGAACTTGTCGAACCGAATATTGAGTTGAAAGATGGTCGATTTGAGATACCTGTTCCGTTGAAGGAAGATATTGATCTACCTAACAATTTGTGTTGGCGTCAGATAGAGCTGCTGCTTTAAGGAACAAGGCTTTAAAACAATCTGAATTTCGAGGAACTTGTGTTAATGATGTAATGTTTTCGGGTCCTGATTTGTTAAACTCTCTGGCAGATCTCTTGGCTAGATTGCGGCTTGGCAGATTTGGTTTCGTGGCCGATATGACCAAGTACTTTTTTCACATTTTGGACTCTTCAATTCGTAAGCCCAATTTTATTGAACTGCTTACGTACACAGGTAGTGCCGTTCGGATCGTGAACGAACGCCCTTTGGTACCTTTGAGTGACGACCCTAGGGATTTTACTGTCATCACCCCTGCCTCACTTTTGACCCCATACTTAGACCCATACTGTGCTGTTGGGCAACCACATGATCGTGACCAATTAAGAAGGGATTATCGGTTCAATTTGTCACTTTCTCAGCAGTTTTGGAGTAAATGGATCGATTTTTACTTGCCAGGTCTTCAGGGCCGGAAAAAATGGCTAAAAATGGCCGAGAATTTGGAGCCTGGTCAACTTGTAGTGGTAGGTTCTCTCCAAGACATTGGTAAACGTGGGAAGTATCAACTTGGGAGGGTGCATGAGGTAGTTCCACAAATTAGGAAAGGGAAGCCTGTGGTTCGTAGAGCCAAAGTTGCCGTCTGCAACTATGATGAGAGTACGGGGAAAGTAAAAGTAGACTACGTGTTGAGGGATATTTCGTGCCTCGCCCCCGTAAAGAACACCTAAGTGTTAGGGTTTGAGTCTGGTTTTGTCTGCGGTGGCCGACCCTTGTCTGAGCCCGGAACAGTCGGTTATTATCGCAACCATTGTATATAGCGTCATTTAGCGTGTACCTATGGTACCAATTTCATGTATCGTCGTGTTTATTCTTATTGCTGTTCATTCTTTGCATGCCCTTTGTATTTGCGTATTAACTTAAACGTGAGTGATTCAAACAATTTGTGTATCATGTGTTTTTATTCATTGGCTCACAATTGTCGTCATTTCTTTTTAGTTATGCCATGTCAGACTGTCATAACTAGGGGCCGCTATGTTCCCGACAATTTTCACCAAATCAAACGTCATATAAAAACCGTTCAAGTCTACTGAATATTACGTCATGGAAATTCCTAAAGCATGTGCCAAAATTGCACCATCGTTCATAAGACCTGTTTGGACCTGTTTGGGCCTGTTTAAACAGGAAATATTACATCAGCTTAAACACCTGTTGGAATGACTTCATAATTGTCTTTCATTTATTGCGTCACAGTTACTTTCTACGTGAATTTGAGATATTGATATCTATTCTGGTCATTCGTAAAATGATTGTTTGAAAGTTGGCCGCACATTTAACTGTTGGCTTAGTGCTTGCTAGCTGGACAAAGGTTCCGTCTTTTATCCAAGTAATCTGTTCTGTAGTGACAGTTTTCAGTGGTGTACGCGTTGCACCCCCTCGTTTTCGGTAGCCGTGGGCTAATTTTTACAGAAATACACTGTTTGAAAAGAAGTTCAAGTGTGTGTTTCTTCGGTCATTATATGCAGACGAAAGGATCCGGGAACTTTAAGTTACAATTTTCCCACGAAGAAATTATGGTTTACCGCTGTGACCAAGCCTATGCATAACTCGAAGAGAGTCATAGTTTCGATGTACTACTGTGCAGTGCGCACCCGAGTTCAAAATAACACGGGCATGGATTGGGAAATCACAAATAACATGCCAATTAGAATTCAGTCATATTTTTTTTAAAGGAATAAGGGCTGTGTATTAGGGTTGCCAGGAAGCAGAGGTATTTACAGAATCATTAAAAATTGTCAGGATCAGGAAAGGATCTTTTAAATTTCAAAAACCGTTGGATCAGAACAGGATCAAGACTTGTACTCGTCGGATCAGGACTGGATCAAGATTTTCGAATAGGTAGAGGCGAACATCTTTGGTATGTGTCATCGTTGTCAATAAAAAGAACTATTAAACCAAATATAGTTATTACTCTCTAAAACAGTAATAAAAATAAGTTTTAGAGAGTAATAACTATATTTGATGTAAGTCGCTCTGCTTGGCTTTTTGCTTGGCATTGAGCACCTTTTATAGCTTTAATAGTATTTATTGTTTAAAAAGAACTATTATATATTATTAACATAAAAACTGAAAACCGTGTACTAACCAATTAGTTATAATAATTATTGAATATTATAAGTAATTAACTCACTGCTTTGTCACACACTCTGAGTATGAAGTTCAAAGCATGTAATCGAAAGTTAACGTTTTCCCATTGTGACGTCACCATTGTGATGGGTTTTTTCGCGTTCCAAGGAAGAAAATAATATTTACAACCTAAAATACATCAATGTTAAATTTGCCACGTAAATGAGCAATACCAAACAAAGTGGCGTGTGAAAAAAGTCTCTAACGCTAGAAGGACCATTCACGCCAATTAACATGTTTTTCTTTTCAAATGGTTGCAATTCCAATTTTGTAAAACTCAGAGGAAACACTTTTCTAGTTGATTTCATTGCATGTTATGTTTTTGTAAATAAGTTTTTATAGGTCAGCTAATAATAGGTCCGCAGTACATCAGAATACAAAGTTTTTTTTTCATTCTTGAGTTTTTATTTGATTGCTTAGCCTCATTTTTGTAATCCCAAAATTGCTGCATTGTCAGAGAAATTAGTAATGTAAACACTAAAATGCAGAAAAAGATGAATTTAAGTGTTACCTGCATCAACTTAGAAAAACTTAAATCTAGTATCATCAGTATTAAAAAAATGTAAATCTGTAAACATTCTGAGCACCTCACATAGCCTAAAAACGTTGCTATTCCCTAAACCAGTGGTTCTCAACCGGGGGTCCGTAAAGCGATTTCCGGGGGTCCGCGAAAGTTTCCGAGTTTTCAACATGACGGATAAATTAAGAAATTTAAAAATTGTTTGTGCTTTGTTTATGTATTAGCCTACAGTGATTCTTATACTGTAAGTCGCAACGCACTAGTGCGTCGTTTGAAATTGCAAAGGACATTGCACAAAGGTTTGGTTTCTTAACTAAAATATCATATAAATTACTTAAACCTTTTAATAAGGCTATGTTGGCTATGTTCAACTAAATTTATTTAAGACAACAGATTGTTGATCAATGATTAATTTAGAAATACAAACGTTAGTCAGCAGTCTATCACCACTCACGGTTTGGCAATGACTGTGATTATAACGAATTAATATTGGTTTCAAATGAAAAAAGGAAGAAATTCTTTGTAACAGTCGCAAGTATTCTATTATCTTTTGATAAAAGTTATAGAAAAACATCAAATGAGCATATAGCTTACCGATGTTTGATCCTGTGTGCCAACATATAGCTCATAAGTCATAACATAATTTCGTCAATCTCATCAATCGTCAAGTGCGTTGCGAATTCAGCAAATTCTTTTAAGTGTGTTGCTTTGAAACTTATGTAACATATGATTCCATAAGGAAACGCGATATACCAAAAATTTTCGAACTGAAATTTTTAGGGGTCCGCGACCGCTTCGAAGACACCAAAAGGGGTCCACCAAGACAAAAAGGTTGAGAACCACTGCCCTAAACCAACAATCGTAAACGTGAAACTCCGCCCCTTTGCAATAAAACAAAAGTTGGTGTGGATGTTTTAGATAGAATGTTTAGGCTGCATTCATTAAAAGAAGCTAGCAGAAGATGGCCTACACGTCTTTTACGATGTCATCGACATTCGACTTGGCTCGGATAAACAGTTGGGTTATCTACAAAGCAGTTTGAAAAATCAACATCAGCAGAAGAGCGTAGGCTACACACAAAATGTAAGTGAAGAGTTCACTGGCAGTATTCGTGGTGCTTTTTTTCATCACCTTTTGCAAATCTACCAAATCTACCTCAGCTTCTCCTGCTAAAAGAACATTTCAGATTTTTAAGCCTCTCGCATTGTTTCCGATAATTTGACTAGGAGAAATCCGAAAATGACAACCATTTTACTGTCAGATGATGAGATACCCTGCCTCAAGAGGTCTAAGCATCAAAATTAAAAAGCAGCCCACTAGTGGTGAAAAAGCATTTTGCTTCAAGCAACCTACACACATCTTTTTTAATTTTTCAATGGGTCTGGTCTGACAGAAAGTGACCTCAGATTTATGTCAGACGATGAAGTCAAGGTAGCGTCATGAAAGTCATGATAACGTCATCTTAAAATTTAAAATTGCACAATAATGATCTATTAAAGGGCAAGTGAGTAGCTCATTACTCTGTAAGACAAGATAATAAAATTAGTAAGTTACATTGCGTTATTGCTACTTTTTATTTCTGTCTAATTGAAAGAGTAAAAACAATGCGCAAATAAGAAAAAACGTTCACTTTGAAAGAAAAACTGTAGCTGCGATATCAACACTATCGTTTTTCAAAACAGATTAAGTTTAGTGCTTAAAAATAAAGCTCAGGAAATAAATTACAGCTGAACATTAACAAATGCTTATACAAAAACAATGATATGCAATGCTAACCAATGTTACTGCTTCAATCATTTCTGTTTTAACTTGGTGCATGGAGATGAGGCCGTTGAATTTTTGTAAGAGAAGATAGATTTTTGATTGATAACCGCCATGGTGACAATGTTACAGAATGCAGGCCATCAATTAATTCAGAAACAATTGTATTGGCATTTCCAAAAGCAAGGAGCTTATGGCCAATGGAAATGTTTATACCACAGCTGATCGATTTTTGATGTCAGACAAACAAACACTGCCAAAGTCGCTGCTGCATTTAAGGCTGATGGTGCAAACCTTGAAGAATTTTAGAAGAAGAAACAGTTTTTAAGGTAGCACTCCAGCCAAACATACACGAACCAGTTTTAAGAGAAGCGAGCCCCAAAGCATTGTGTTCTTCATTGAGTGGAAACCCTTGAATGATATACTGGGTTGAAAACCAGGTCAGGCTTCAGAAACTTTGGCAGTATCAGTGTCTGAGACACTAGAATATGAAGAAGGAAGACTCCCAGGTGTGTCAAATCTCAGAGATTCTTCTGGTGCTTTCCAAACAAAATCATTACCACAAAATAAATCGAATGTGGTGAAGTATTTATGGTGGAAAAGCAAACTTGATTGATCAGGGTAATTCAAATAATACGAAGAAGCTTTAAGGCATAATATGCTCCTTCTTTATTGCAGCTACAGTTTTTCTTTCAGAGTAAGTGTTTTTTTATTTGCGCAGTTTAGTTGTTTTTTCTCTTGAATTTTGACAGGGATAGGAAGTCGCAATAACGCAATGTAGTTTACTAATTTTACTATCTTGTCTTATAGAGTAATGAGCTGATCTCTTTCCCTTTAATAAATCGTTGCTGTGCACGTTTAAAATTTTGATAGCATCACAAGGTGCTACTAACATTTCTGTTCACGACTTGTACAATAAACTAGCATGCTAGTGCAACAGCCTACCACCTTTACACCCCTTTAAAAGGAGGCGTGGCACCCAGTCTAAAAACTACTATTCTGTCGCAAACAACTGCGTTCCCTCACCGTCGTACAATGGAGTTGTAGGATCCGTCACAGAACAAGAGGCGCCAACATCCGCGTCGTACTTGTTTCCATAATTACCAATCGATACTTCAAACTGAAGCTTGTCGTATTGCTTCCTGATCAGGTTGGCGTTTATGAAACCAACCACTAGTCTGTAACGGCGGCGGTGGAGATATTTCTACAAACAATGAGTTCATATAATCAAACACTTGTAGTATTTTCACATTGATTTCCATAATGTTTGTGGACAGCTTTCCTTCTTAGAAAATTTTCCACTGCATGATAATGTTTTCAGTAAGCATTAATATTTCAAGGCTGCATTTACAAAGTTGCATGTGGATTACAAATTAAAACTGAGTGAATTGTTAGAAGTAATCTCAAAGTATCAAAGAGCACAAACAAATTGCAAACTTAATTCAAACAGCTCTTTTTTGCTTTCGGGCTTTTCCGGTGATCACACACTTTTTATTTCTCTGTCATTATCTGTGAATTATTTTTGATGCTTTAATCTAAAAAAATTTGACCACTACTCAGTAGTGGATCTAAATAACTAACTCAAATATACGTTGGAAGCACTGAGGTCCATCTAAAAAAAACTTGCAAGAAAGAATAGATAATATAAAAGGTAAGGTATTAGGAAACGTGAAAATAGGCTAGATGCTAATGGGCTTCGTCTGGTTTACGAAGAAAATTTGACAAGTTTTTACCTTTATTCTGGTGGTTTTTGTTTTACTCTGATAATACTTACTGTTTAACCTTATCCTCCTAGTGTCTGTTTAAACTGATGGTACAAAAAGAAGAGTTCCAACCATATTGATGCTGATTGGAATCCAGTTTTTGGGTTAATCGAATAATGAAGAGTCCTGCTAATTGTGTAATTCTTTTCAACAGTGAGTTCGCAGAGATTGCGATAATTATGGCCGCCTAAACTCAAAAAAGTGTTTTCGCATTGTTCTAAACATTACCTCCTTTCAAACGTCTATATAAAGAAAAGATTGAAAAATTCTTAAATGTAAAACAATTGTAGGCTTACTGCAGCACATTTATTTGCTGTACGCTTCATTAAATTGCCCTTGTTAATTCTAGTTAATTCAGCTGAATCTAAATCTCGAAAATGTCGCTGTGCATGTGTAGTTGTTTAAAAACAGTCACTTATTTTGGGTTTTATTGATTAATTAATTGTTTTATTGCTATTTGCATGCGTAATTGTGTTAAAGCAACCATATTTTTTGGTCATTACAAACTCAATTTCTTGAATGTCGAATCTACAGTACAGAAACTTATTACTTATCATTTACTTTATTTGATAAAAGTTATACCTTTCTTGTTTTTTACTCTAATTAATTTAACATGTTACCACTTCTTCATTAGTAAATAGTAATCGATTACATCAAATATAGCTATTACTTGTAAAAATTTTACAGCCTGTTTCCTCCTAAAAAGAGGATCCTCAGAAGGTCCTTATTGAAATAAAATTCAATTCAAATATAAATTTAAAAATACTTAAATAAAGATAATTAATTAATTATTATTATATTTGTTAACACTGTAATATATTAGTATATTAAATATATAATATTACAATGTTAACTGTAGGCAGGACGTCACTGTTTCGACCTTAAGGTCTCATCAGTGTAGTAAACGCATACTAGACTTAATATTATATAAGCAATTCAGCGTAGTGATTTTTCCATTTGTGGTACGCAATATTATGTGCAATTGTATATACTGATCGTCGTCGTCGTCGTCGTACCCAAGCTTACACCTGGTGGTTGAAGATTTAGATCAGTGCTCTTCAACCGGGTATACTGTATACCCAAGTGTATACCAGAACAAAACTAGGGTATAGCCTACAGTTGGAGTAGGGTATACGAAAGGTATACAGCTTAGATCTGTGATAGTGGGAGTCACAACAGAGGTACGGTGGCTATCGCGAGGGAAAGTTCTTTCCCGTGTGTTTGAACTTCGCGAACAGTTAGGGGCATTTTACACTGTACACGGAGACCCAAGGGCTTCCAAGTTTCGTGACATATTCTGGATTGCAAAACTGGCATACTTGGCATCGATTTTTGATCGTTTGAACCAAGTCAGTCTTCAAGGGAGAGGGGTGATATATTTCGGTCAACTAGCAAGATCAATGCGCTGGTGATGAAAATTGCACTCTGGAAAGAGAATGCTTTGTCGAGGAACTTCTGTATTAAGTCAATACATGAAAGAGTCTAGCTGGGAGTTTGAGGATGTTTCTACTGACGATAACTTGTCTGCCTTTATTGTTGGTCACCTGAAATTACTTGCCGACAATTTGACTACGTATTTTCCTGAAGATAACGAACAGTGTCTGGAAGCAAACTCGTGGATTATCCAACCATTCAATGACGAACCGACTGAGAATGAGGAATTATTGGAACTACGGGCTGATTTAAATCAAAAATACTCATTCCGTGAAGTGGATTACACAGAATGTTGGGTTTCTCTTCTTGAATTTCCCGAATACAAAAATCTCGCGCAAAAAGCCATTTGTGTCTTGGTGCAGATGCCTACCACTTATTTGTGTGAAGAAAGATTTTCCAGTCTTGTTGAGATCAAGTCAAACAAACGAAACTCGATACTTCAACTTCAACTTCAATTTGGACGTTTTTTGCACTTTTGCATGCGTAGTTTCTTGTGCCCAGTTCAAGACTACTATAATCACTTTAACAAACAATTAATTAATTATTAGTTTTTTTTTTACTTCCTGTGCACAATTAAACGTTGCTATTTGTGAGGTATACGAAATTATTAAAAATTGAAAAAAGGTGTACCAGTGACAAAAAGGTTGAAGAGCACTGATTTAGATTAAGTGGACGGGAAGGCAAGGAAGCCAATCTTCATGTCCACCTTCAGGCATGCCTTTAAGTGTCCTGCCAAAGACACAGCCGCATGCTCTTGAGCGGTGTCGAACCGGCGCCTTCTCGATTGCCGTTCCAGCGCTCTCACCACTCGGCTATGCAGCCGACATATATACTGATAGTGTAACATAATAAAAATTAATATAGTATAACACTGGCCAACAAAAAAAAACTTTTTTCCGAGTGCCGAAGATATTTTAACGGTTTCTTGGCGATTTTTGGCCACTGAATCCGAAAATAACATCGGTTTCTTTGCATTGGCTCTAATTTTTGAGATATTTCATGGTTTTGCTCTAAAAAGTGGGTCATTCCATATCAAAACAGCCAATATGAAAATATCTTATATATGGTACCTCTTAGATTTTGCTGAAAAGTTGTCATACTATGCCTTAGGCTACCAAACGAATGAATCCTAAGTTTCAGATCAATATCTTAAACGGCTTTTCCATGGCGGCCAATTGAATTTCGGGCGCTACCCGTGGGGGTAGCGAATAGCAATTTCAGCCATTTTCAGAGCACCATAACTTTTATTGTAATTGTGGTAGAAGACTAAAAATTGCTGTGCTAGTTCGTTATAAACTATACTACACAGTTCAATAGTAACAAACAACATTTCGTGATACATGAGTGTTGGGTGAGTCACCAAAATCCTGTTTTTTTGGCCCGTTCAAATGTTTTTTTCAATTTTCAAATGCTTCTACCACACAAACCAATCAAAATATTTCTCTAAAACCTACGGATTGAGTGCTCGAAAATACAAACTTAACCAAAAAGATTATGAAAATGTTCTGACACTCCTTCCACAGTTTCTTAGTCAATAGATGATAGATAAGCTGATTTGAGCTATGCATTTTACATAATGCAGAATTATAGTGCAAACTGAAAACAAATTAATTTTTGAACACGACTTCATCATTTTCCTACAATTTTATCTCCACACCATAGCTCATTGATTGCAGGTGGGTACTTTTTAATGGGTGAGTTCAGTTCAGTTTATTGTTTTGCTGGCGATAAACAAACAAAAAGTACATACAAATTGAGTGTCTATCAGCACAACAGAATGGCAACGAAAGACCTGTAAGGTCATCTGACGTGAAGAGGTGAAAGCATCATTTTGAACATAATTTAATGGTCAACAGTGTCAGCATTCCAATGTTTATGATCACTAAGCATAGTACCTAGGGGAAGGTCGGGACCCATGATCATGGTTGGAGCCATAATCCACCCAACTTTCTTTAATATAAAGTATCCTTTTTGCATTTTTTGACGTCATTATGTTTTTTACGCTTGGATAACTTTCCCACAATCCTTTGGTCAAAATTGTACTAAAAATGAAGGTGCAATGAAGATTTATAGGTTTTGTGTTAAAAAAGTAAATTTTTTTGACTGAATGTGTTTTAAAATAACTCATTTGTTATGCAAGAAATGTTCATGAACTTTTTTGTAATGGTAAGTGATGTATTTATGATGAGATTAAGCTGAAAGTTTTTTTAGATAGCAATGTTAGTTTTTTTTTCAGCTGTTTCATTTCTGAAAGATCAGGTAGGGAGCCTTGAGTCACCTTGTGTTGGGACCTGCAAGCCATGACAAGTGCCTGTGATAGTAGATGTTAAAGTGCCATATGACATCATTTTTTTTGCTTTTCACACCTTTCCATTAGGATATATCACAATTCTGACTTTTATTTCGTTTGCAACTATTAATTATGCTATTTCACATGCAAAGTCTGACAACTCATCCCAAGGAATCATTTGAAAATTCTCCATCGCTTATTTCAAAATTTAAAGCTTGGAAGCTGGCTTGAAGATTGATTTCACACATTGTCACAATCAATGTGCAAGGCCTTGCGTCGGGCTGCTTTGCGTCTTGACAGAATGTGCTGTTTTCATTATGGAATTTTGAGCGATGTGTTATTATCGGGTATTGACCTGAAGTAACCTTTGAATGAGAAATCTGTATTATGTAACGTATTTCTAGAATCGTCTGTAAGCATGCAAATCTGGAAGGTTCTGTTGTTTTTCATGATTTCTGAGCGTCGTTTGTCATGACGTCATAAGGTTGTTTATCAGTAAATGTCCGATTGCGAAATATTTATTATGTAAGAATCTTCTACACCACGTGATATTCTTTAAACTTCTTTGAGCTTCTGCTTGTTTACATTAATGCAACTTCACAGAACAATGTGACATTACGTAACCTTCTCGAAGTTACTATACCGAGAAACCTTCTATAAATAGTGGTGTAATTTATTATGAGATTATTATGAGTTGATTATGAGAGTTGTGTTATGAGTTGTGGATTGGTAGTTGGTGCAGAAATTATTGGTGATTGAGATTTGAAGTAATTGAATACAAGTAGATGAGAATTGGTGCTGATATAAATTGTGTTCGAAATTAGAGTTATTTGAGAAGCCGTTCGTTAAAGTCCTTCAAGAAGTCAGATTATCATTTCACTAGTAGAACCATTCGACATTTAATTGACTGCTTTTCGGTTTGACCCATTAAACTACGTCATTGAACCTTTCCAAGTCTTTTTCCTGGTAAGAGATAGAAAGAAATCGTGACACACATAAATAATACAACTATGTTTTAGAATTGTATTTTTGATATGGTGAAGTGATTTCTTTTCTAAAATACTACATTTTTTGGCTTATCACAATTGTGGCTTATCACTCCCCACATGTGGGGTGCGATGAGACGCTTGGCGCGTGTTTATGTTTTTGAGCGTAAATTAAACATTCGCTGAAATAATAACTTGTGCTTTTGCTGTAGAGTAGGTAGCACTACGTCTACAAGGCATTGCAAAACCAATTTTTAGAGAAAAATATTGAGAAACGTAGAAGATATGCATCTAAAAGAAAAAAGTGGCTCGCAGGTCCCGACCTTCCCCTACTTATTTTCACTCTATTAATGATAAATCATTGTTGAATTTTCTTTGACCTACATTACGGACTTGAGATTATTTGCTAAAAATTACCAAAATGTTACATTTTAAAAACATAAAAATTATAGTGAAGGAGTTTGATCAACAAAGATTTTATTTCATAAAATGAAAGAATAAATGTATGTGTTTGTCTGGTATAAATTTCAGCATTACCATAAAATGCCTACCCGGTCAATTAGGGGCTCTAAAGTAAAAATGGGTCATTTCTGCCTGATAGGGTTTCCAGACCCCCATAAGATCTCTGTTAATGGCACCACAACTCCCAAATTGGGAGAAGAAAACTGGGAGAAGAAAAGTTTCCAAATATTACAAATAATTAGTTTTTAGAGAAATGTTTTGATTGGTTTGCGTAGTAAAAGCATTGAAAATTAAAAAAACACTTACACGGTCCAAAAAAACAGGATTTTGATGACCTACCTAACACCTATGCATCATGAAATGTTGTATTTTGCTATTGAATGGTGTAGTATAGTTTATAATGAACTAGCACAGCAATTTCTAGTCTTCTACCACGGTTAAAATAAAAGTTATGAGGCTCTGAAAATGGCTGAAATTGCTATTCGCTACCCCCACCCCCAAGTCAAAAACGAGGGTAGCGCACAAAATTCAAATGGCCGCCATGAAAAATGCGTTTAAGATATTGATCTAAAACTTAGGATTCTTTCGTTTGGTAGCCTAAGGCATAGTATGACAACTTTTCAGCAAAATCTGAGAGGTACCATATTATATTTTCTGTTTAGATATGGAATGACCCACTTTTTTGGAGCATAACCATGAAATATCTCAAAAATTAGAGCCAATTCGTAAAAACCAAGGTCATTTTCGGATTCAGCGGCATCAAAATACCCCAAAACCGTTAAAACTTTTTTGGCACCAAAATGTGTGTTGACCAGTGTAATTATAATTTAATATTATTATAAATTATAATTAGAGACATGATTAATAATTCAAATTTAAATATTCAAATAGAATAGATTTTACTTGAACAAGGACATTCAGATGATCCCCCTTTCAGGGTGAAACAGGCTGTAGAAACTTTAGAAAGTAATAACTCAATTTGATGTAGTTTGCTCTGCTTGGTATTTTTACTTGGCTTTGAGCACTTTTTGTAGTACAGTATTAATAGAATTTAATTAATAGTATTTATTGAATAATCGATGAAATATTTTGTTCAATTGTTTGTATGGTATAGCGCAACATGCAATTGTTAGGCCATAATACCTAAACTTGAAACCTTCAAAGAGTTTTATTATTATTTTTGCATTTTTTTTCTTTTGTCGTGAAGATTTTTTTTCTTTTGTCGTGAACAGGATCGATAGGACCATATTTGTATGTACTGAGAAGAACGGAAAGGTCAATGGTGAGAGCAATGTGTGGGGTGAAAACGAGAAGGGAAAAAAGGACTGAAGAATTGTTGGATATGCTAGAGATGAGAGAGACCATAGACCAACTGGCAAGGGCAAATGGAGTAAGATGGTATGGACATGTGATAAGGAGGGAGGAAGGAAGTTTTCTTAGAAAGGCACTAGATCTAAAGGTGGATGGGAAGAGGAAACGCGGTCGTCCAAGAAGAACGTGGAAACAACAAGTGAAGGATGAGTTTAAAAAGTCGGACTGAAGGAGAAAGATGCAAGGGACAGGGTGAAATGGAGAAAAAGGATTAAAACAATTGCTGCGCGGAAACAATCGGCCACCCCCACTAGTGGGGAACAAACCGACGATGGATTATGATGATGATGATGACAGCGCCTCTGTGTGTTTACTTTGGTGATATGGTAAATTTTTCACAAAGCTAGAAGTAATGTTTGTGTAAAACATGAAAAGGTTTCTTCTTTTCTGCATTTGTGTGTACATGGACTGCATGTGATATACGGTACATAAGGTCAAAATAACTTAAACTTTAGGGTCTTCACCGAGTCGAAATCCCCTTGCATGCAAATCACCCCAATCTACTCGTTCAACAACCTGGGTTGCTGTAATTTGATCTTCGGGAATTGGTTGTTTGGAAATGATTGTTTCTTTTCCTTCCTCTTCGAAGGAAGTAGTCATTTCCATCATCACTCTTCCTCGATACGAACAACCTTCTCCCTGTATTTAAAAGAGAATAAATTTATGTCAAGACTTGATTCCACTTTACAATAGTGTGAGGTGAATGATGTTTTAATTTTAGCTTTATTTTAATTTAATTTTTTCCTTGTTCTAATAGTTCACTTATTCCATTATGCGTTTCTTCTATTTGTAGCATGTTGTCTTGTAGTCGCAAAATCCATCTTGTATAATTTGGTTTGTCTATAAAATGATCTCTAAATGCAAATCTGTTTGCTTGCTTGCAGGTGTCTTTAATGAGTCTACAGTAGGCTACGAGGTTTGCAACTGGATGGTTACATGACTTGCCTTTTTTTTAAACTTCAAAATTTATTGGGTTTGTTGTTAGGATTTGGAAGATCATGTCTGCAAAGTCCACATTAAAGGTTTGCTGGCATCTTTTTGTGCTAACAACTAATATTAATTATTATAGACTTTGATTTTTTATATCATTATTATAGCAGCTGCAAAATGTTCACCTGAAGCAGTTAATGCCTTATTCGGCATAATGCAGTTTGAATTGCTTAACTTATAGTTGTCTCACCTTGAGTCATATCTACACTTGAACGTATGTTGAAATATAAGCTTCCATAAATTGCATGTTCTTAGAACATATCATTTTTATACATTTTCAACCATTCATAAACGATATCAGATGTGTACTTTCATCGAAGAAGCAACTCTGAAACTGAGGAAACCACCTGATGCCTTGAAAAGCATTCGTCGCGAATTCTTCTACGTACTATTTATGCTCAATGTTGAGCAATTATTGTTTTGCTGTTGTTGTAAACAGGGCAGTGTTAACCACCCCATATGCCCTCGGGCCGGTAGGAAGCCCACAGTTGTTTAGGGGCCCGCTGATTTCAGTCTGTGTAATGTTTTTTTGATAGTTAAAAAAAAAAAGTTGCTACAATAGCTCGACAACCACAATAGCTTAAATCATGCAAAGCCGCATTTACTGCTTCTCAACCCCCCGGCTGAGGTACCACATCAGCTAGAGGCCTCCGCATATTTAGTTCGTGACATATTTTATTTACTTAATAAGATTACCACAACAAAAGCTTTATCATCAACAGTATCATAGCCGATGCGGCCTTTGATGAACTAGATGCTCAGTTCGTAAATTTTTTCCAGTGTTCCCTTTGTCGCGCAGTGTCCCAAAGTGTTCTTGGTTGGCTGATTGATGTATTGAAATTGGATATAAATGTTGTTCTTTGTCTGCCACGAGCACGTTTCCCGAGAAGGCGGCCGCTTAGACAGAGATTTTCGAAATCTTCCTTTCTGATAATGATTTTATAAAAAGCTTTATAAAACAAAGCTAAACATAAAGTAAGCACGTAAACTTTTTACAACCCTCACAACACAACTAATAATAATAATGTTATGGTTTTATTTATTGTCGCTCTACAACAGCTAAGGTCTTTTAGCGACAGGGCTCATGTTTTTTTAATTTTATATCAGGTTTTACGATGTTATCACATTATTACCCGATTTATTCTCATTGCGTTACAAAAGAAAGAACACAATCGGTAGCGTTTTTAAAGTCTTCGGTTTGTCCCGATCTGGAATCGATCTCAGATCTACCAGCACCAGAGCCGAAGGCGAAACCACTCGGCCACTGAGCTAGTTCACAACACAACTGAAAAGTGGACAAAGAGATGTGAACTAGAGATTCGCGAATCACGCCAGAAGCCAACACGTCAACTGTGCACAGAACACGCAAGATCAATTAAACACAAGAATCAAGAGTTTATTTCTTGAAAAATTTACAAGATCAGAATAGAGAATCAAGAGTTTTACAACATTCTCCCGAACTTTAAAATGAAAGCAATACTTACTAACAAAAACTTGACAATAACTAATGATATTAAATTAAACAATCAACGGGGCGTCGTTAACGAGTAGATCGACGTAATGTTTCTGGTGCGACAACACTTCGCTCTTTTTTTAGATTGTCCGTAACAGCCTCAGGCTGTGTATCAGTATTTTCATGACCTATTCGAGGGCATAGAATGTATTGTAGCTCCTTGTGGAATGTAGTCTGTCGTTTAGGCTACGTCTACTCATATTCTTTGTTTATAATTACCAAATTATTTTCGAAAGAAAAATTGAATCTGGACTGTTCATTGTCATAGCCTACTGTATTTTACAACACTGTTTTATGTTTAATTTTCGTTTGTTGGCCAGCAGTTTGTAATTCTGCACAAGTTAGATTTTTAGGAATATTCAACTAGGTCTTGACTGATTTTATAATTTTGCTTAATTTTATAGGCTATACTTTATGATGCAACAATAATATTTATGAAAATTTGACCTTTCAAGCTCTTCTCTTGTTTTTTTTTTATTTTGTTTCCCCATTTTACAGTAGCCTACTTGATATCTTAATTAGGCTACTTGATCTATTAACTGCAACAGACCACATTTTCTTTACAAAGCTGCATATTTTTAATTGGGTGGTATTTTAATCTAATTCAGGGGTCACCAACCTTTTTTGCATGCGGCCACTATGGCACTAAGGAGAGCTGTGGCGGCCACACTAATAAAATGTTAGGTAGGTTGACTCTTATGCTAGAAAAGAACGCATTTCGTACCCAGTATCCAGCGTTACATGTTGTTAATATTTATCTTAGAATACCGCAGAAACAAAATTAGTCGAACAACGCTACCGCCAGGCCAAGCTCATTTAACAACACTTTTGAGTTCTTTAACAATATCTCATAAACGAGGCCACTTGTTTTGCGCACTTATAGCGAGGCGAGCGGTTTCATCAGAATATTCATCACCAAGCAAGAGTATGGTGTTGTCACTTCGCTTCACAAAAGATATCTTGCAATTAACAGTTTTAGTAAATAAGGTAATATTTGACACATCGCAATAGCCTACAGGCAACAATAGTAACCTGCAAACATATCAGCGAAAATAGGCTCCAATAACAGGAAGAAAGAAACTAGGCACTATGAAATAAACGCTTGTGGAAATCACCGACAAAAAGGTTTCTATCGCAACTCATGAACAGCGCTCCCTCTAAAAAAGCAATTGAGTTGGTTTTTCATCCTTTTTGTGAGAGTCTATAAAACCGTCTTTCTTTGATGATTATGAGACAACTGTCACTTGCGGTGCTTTTCAGCATGGCAAGAATTGTTGATTAACAACATTTTTGCAGTAGCCTACTAAGCTAAATATTGTTCAACTGCCCGGAAGCATAATAATTCCACTTTGTACGCGTTTTAATCAACCACTGGGACAATGTGGCTGGACATCGCATTGTAATAACTTTAAGTGGCCCCCACCAAGTACTACAATCTGATTGGTCGGTCGGTAGAAACGTATGCAATGCGAAAATATGCTTCCCGGAAAGTATTGTTTGCCTTCATGCTGTTTAACTCCTCAAGAAAAGTATTTTTGGTTATACTTGTACGCTGTCACATAACAGCGTGGCGGGCCGCCAGTTGGTGACCCCGGATCTAATCCTTTTTTTTAAATTGAATGATCAAAGTTTTTTTTCAATAAAAAGTACATCAATTACAGATAGGCTATTATTCACTGATCACTTTGTATTTCAATATGCTCAATTGTTTCTTTGTTTTTATTTTTTGTTTCTAAAGTCGTGCGGTCACACCAAGCCGGTTTCCTGTTAATTTTTTACGTTGCGGATTCTTCTGTGACATCACAAATCATTTTTGAAAATGCCTTAGAAAACTCTCAAAGTAAAAGTTCAGGAAACTTGTTGTATTTTTGATTTCTTTTCAATTTTATTAATCATTGCTGGTGCGAACATGTAGTGAACGGCAAAGTAACAAAAAGGAAACTGGAAAAACAAGAAAAAGAAAAAGTAACCGCAACGAAATTGGCCGATGTTTGAAATTTGTCACATTAACAACACAGGAAGCAGCTGACTCGATGACTGATATAGTCTTTCGCTGTTTCCTGCCTGTTGTGACATCTAGATTGCTATGGTGCTATTTTATTCGTATTGTTTATAATTGCACCGGGCTATTCTCACAACAGAAGAAATAAAAGTTTCTCTCTCTCTCATAAGTCCGAATACCGGTATTATCTGGTAACACTGGTAACAGCAAAAGATTTATAATTTTTTTTAAGTGAAACTAGGCGTTTTGCAGTGATTTGAAATTCACTGATCACAGCTTAGCAATTTGGATTCTCAAACTATTATTTCAAACAGATATAAAGTCGATTAAGCCTGGTGTTCAAAATCAAAATTTCTTCGGCCTTCACTCATTATTATACAGGTTCGCAATTTGCATGTTTGGCAAGGCCGTTATATAGGTTGCTATATAGGCAACACCTCCGGCCGTGTGACACACGATGAACTAGATTGCACAGTTACACGTTTTTCAAACAAAATTTTGAATTAGAATAAATTGGGAGTTACTGTATCTTGGCGCTAAGGGACACCTCAGACTCACCTTCCCTACGTTCAAGCCGCACAAACTTCTCCCCAAGTCGGTAAATTCTTGCGGCGATCCGTAGAAGTTGACAAATGTTGGCCCAAAAGTTGGAAGGAAACCTGAAAAGCAAAAATCCTTTTAGCGATGACAATAGAATATCTATATTCTATAGCCTAATCTGAAAGCACAAGAAGCTGCAAGTTTTTAATTCATTAATTTTGCCAGTTGATTGTTGTTGAAGGCATCAGATAGATGTTTTCCTGCCCGCAAGGACAATACAACAGTTATTTTGATAGGTTGTCTACATTATTGTTAAAAAACTTGGGGAGATATTTTTCTCCACACACCATATCTAATTTTTTTTTCGGACATTAAATTTTGCATTGTCCATTTATCTTATTAATTTTGCTTTGTTAATACTCTGGCCCTTCCACAATTTTTTTCCAGAGACGCTTCCGTATTGTCGGAATTTCAATATTGTTTTAAAAATCTTGAAGTTGTTTACTCTTTGCTGAAATGATCAACGTGAATTTTTTGCTACATTGAAATGAAAAGTTCAGAAAACTTGTCACTTTTTGTCACTTGTCACTTTATTTTTTAAGATAATGTTTTCCAAACAGAGTTTTATCAATGTATATTGTATATTTTAAACCTTTTGGTATTTTCATCTTTTCCTTTTGTTGGTGCCACCTTCGTGTGTTTACTTGATCGTTCTCTATATGTTTCAGTTCTCTATATATTCTTTATCGTTCTCTATGCAGATATGCATTCAGCTCAGTCTTCTTTTTTTCACGCTTATTACAGTGATAATTCAAAATCAGCATCAAAGCAGTGATTTGAATTTTCTCAAGTTTAATTTGACTTAATTAGCATAAAACAATAAAGTTTGTTTGATAGAACATTGCATGATTACCCGCAAAGCAAGCAAAGGCATGTCCAGCAGGAAACATGCTATTCACTGTGGTAAGTTTGCTTCACTGTTTTGATGAGGCACTTTATATAACAATGTTAGGCTATGCAGCACAATGATCATATTAGTTTTTCGGAATATTGTTCAGCTGCTAAATTAGGAAATTGTTGTATGATCAACATTGTATCAAATATTGCACGTGGAAGATGGCTATCAAGTTAACATGTACCATCAAAGTCATAGACACCTTAAATAGAAGGACTCCTAACTCGCAATCTCGGTTTTTTAAACTTGGGTCCCAAAATCTTAAGACTAGAATGCGTAATTTGCGCAAATTGCGTATACATGAGTATGACTTACTGTAGGCTACTATATGGCTAACTGTTGCTAAATCTATTGAAAATATCCACAACAATTGCAGTTAACGAGCAAGCAATGTATGCCAATGAATTGCAGCACAAATAAATGGTTTGTGATGAAACAGTTGAATTAAGAAGTTGGTCAGCAGCATAACGAAGATTGAAACCGTCGAAAGCACGACAAAGAAATGTGAATTGCAACTAATTGCAACGCTTTTCACAAATTGCATCTGAGCAAACCACAACTGTCTGGGTGATGTTGAAATTCTAACATTCATATTGACGATGATTTCTGAATATTGCTGACAATGAAGAGCTCATTGCTTATAATGGCTCTTTCAAACACAAGATTGTTTTTCTGGTTGGACATTTAGAACACAAAATTCGATCTTATTTGACGGGAATTGAAAATGAAAATTTCTACGATGATGCAATTGATTCACCATTTCTCCAGAATTTGAACCGGGTGGACTGATGATACACAAACTTTCAACAGTTCATTTTGTTTATTCAGTACATCACATGTTTGAGAAGTAGAACTTTCACTGCTGTCGAATTCACGTAAGCCAAATTTTAGCACATATCAATAGCCCAATGGCTAGAATTAAAGCAGCTTGCATGACGGATGTCCAATATTCTTTTTAAAGGATTTGTTCTGGACAAAAGCGACTTGCTTGTGCAGGAGAAAAAATTTCTACTTACTGTAAGTAGGCCAGTAATATGCAGTTACACTGTTTTTTAAAAAAAAAAATATGGCATTAAATTAGCTCACAGCTAACGAATAACTTTATTGAATATAGGCTACTCATCTGCTCTGATATAGCCTATAGGCCCTAGGCTGATGTCATTGATGTACCTCGAACCAGTTTACAGTTTTAAATCTTATACGTTTTAAACGTATACTGAATGTTAATTCAAATTCTTGTTTGCTTAAAACAGTTTACTTAAAACATCAGATCTGATATGTGGTAACGTGGCTTTTGTTATTGCTGTCGATAGTGACGTATTCTCCAGCTTGAAAAAAATTTAAAATTAAATGAAACATTGGACTTTGGGCCTTGCCAGTGTCATGGAAAACATTTTTTTTTTCGGTAATATTTATTTTGAAATGTATTCTTGAATGTTCAGTTTACGCATTTTAATGCTTAATTCCCGTTTGAAAATTTGATTTAGTATGCCTTTAATGTCATTTTCATGTCATTGTCAACTTTAGGAAATGTTCATGTTTTAATGTTAATTGGAAGATGTTGTAAAAGCTCATAAACTTTTAGGTTAGAGCAAAGGGAAGGAAATAATGGCGGTCACGATTCAAAAACAACATCATTTGGTTGGTCAGTTTTGGGACCATCAAACAATCAAATTAATATTCTTCCTAATTCCATTCATTCCAATGAAAAGTAAAACAATCGTTTCTAGCACTAGTTGCAACGTTCATCTGATGAAAGTGAAAACAAAAGCAACAGCAAACACGTTGATTTGTTGCTTCACTGACGTTTCGAGCACCATGACAATGCACATCCTCAGAGCGACTCACATACAAAATATTTTTTTTTATTTATTTACTTTTTTTTTATTATATTTTACCAATTTTACCAGTACCGGGCAGTGTTGCTGTTGTCACCAACTTCAGTTTTCCTTGAAAATTTTTGGTTTGAATTCAAAAACTGTTTAACATCATCTACCAAAAACCCAACCGTTTACTGGGATAGATAAATAAATGAACGACAAATTTGTTTGTCCAGATTTCTTGGAGAATGTCATTGTGACAAAAATTGAATAAAATGCAAGATTGCTAATACTGCTCCAGAAAGAACGTGTATTCGTTTGAATCTATTGCAAATAGTGCCAAGCAAAAATTCATCAAGCTATCCTTCGGAAAAAATATTAGCTTCTGTTAGGATGTAAGTGTACCGACTGCCAGTCCGGTCCCCTTAAGTATTTGACCTTTGGTTGTTTTGATTTGTTGGCCGTGTGAATTAGGTATCGCTGCCACAATTTGGATTTGTTGCGTCGAGGCTACTTGCTCTCTGGAGCATTGGTGGAGCGTGAGGAGGCAGTCCTTGCTCATTCGTTTTCAAGACTTAGGCTGTTGCGGATTTCATTGCTGCCTCTTTTGCTATTGACATCTCCGCAGATAGTTGCCGTTACCTTGACATCTGGGTTGATTGCCACGTGTGTTGAAAGCACTATAACTAAGCTCATCTGAAATTCATTAAGAGCATCTCGTTATTGTAATCAGTTTACTAGGATGATTCTCAACTTTCATCGTCCCCAGTAGTTAGTCAGCAGAAGAAGACTATCTAATGCAGACACTATTTGCTGCCAATCGCTAGCAAAAGCAGTTCCCTAAACTTCAACTACCACGACGCCATCTTGTCACCGTGGTATGTCTTGTTAGCTCACTCACTTGGTTTAATCCATGTATTACCTTTAATAATGCTGCTTTACTGAATTTGGAGTTTATAATTCATCCCAAAAATGAGGGAAGACACACCTGGGTGCCATAAGAAAAGTTCTTTGGAACTCAGTGGAACATGCCCTAACAAAGCACACATGTTCTATCTTTGTACTTCATGATGTCATTTTACGTATTTTATCACAAATTTGGTTGCCTCTTATTCGGGAATGCTCCACCTGGGGCGACCAAACTTTGATGTTTTGACTGAGGTCTGTAAGTGAAGTACTATCACCAACACCTGATTTCATCCATGTACTTTATGATGTTAATTTTGTCATATTGTGGAGTTGTACTCCCAATATGAAGTTACACCCCAGATTGGGGTAAAAAAATGCTTTGAACTTAGTAGAACATGCCACAACTGTCGATAAAAAAGTTTTAAATTTGTACCTTATGATGTCATTTTACGTATTTTGGCCCAATTTTGGATGCCTCTTATTCTGGAATGCCCCTGCACCTTTGACTTGTTTCAAAGTCTACAAGTGAAGGCATAAAATCTGGCAAAGGTTTGTTCTTGTAACTTATGACGTTTTTTAATCCCCCAAGGGCGTTAGCCCTCAAACGGCCCAGCAATGAAACTCCGGATGAGGGTTCTGAACATCTTACAGTGCGATAAGTTTGATAAAACACTCAAATCTTTTGTACATCATGATGTTACAAATACGTCACGGTTCCCGGACTATAATTTGTTAACCAGCTGTGCATCTCATTTGAATTTTTGTATACTGCAGTACAGAGGTACCCCAATGTAAGCTACAATGTTCATACTTTGCTGTAACTATTTTATTTAGGTTTTTGTATTTGCTAAATCACGGTTATTTTCCCAAGAGAACAACCGCAACTCCATGAGGAAAATACTGAGCGACTCAACGACACAATCGCGCGTTTTTACGGCTCACCTTTACAGCACTCATCTTTACCTTATTATCTGACACTACTTGCGACATTTTGAGCCTCTTTAAGTTTTCAAGCAATGCACCGAATATTTTTCATTTAAGTTTAGAGCTTATGTTTTGCTTCACACAATGGGTAGATAAACATTGTATAATCTACCACAATGCTTCTTTTCGTCTCACCTGCATCCCCGGATACCTCTCCAGTTGATGAGATTCTGGACATTGGTAGTACCACCGTACTGACCGGTTCATTTGATCCAACTCTATCCCTGAAACCCAAGATTGGTAATTAACATGAAGATAATAACTTATCTGACCATCCTATAGCCTATTAGTCTTACTCTGCTTTTTCTAAAGCCAGACGTTTTTGATCTTCTTGAACTTCTAGCTTTGGCATAAAAGTTAATGCACTGTAAGCAGATAATCGACATTAAAGTTTCATTGTAGTTCGAGTAATGCGGTTACTTTAGGCTATCGTGTTGTGAATCACTCATTTTAAGGGGGGTAATTTTAATTTCAATTTAGCCTGAGTTTGGATACAACAGCATATTCTAAGACTTTGGTATATTCTTTTTTTTAAATTTTCGTCCAAAAAAAAACCCTACTCTGAAAATTACTTTTCGCGTAATGCTGCCTTGTATTGCATGGACGTCATTTTTTGTCCATGGTATTTAAAGTTCAAATATTGTTTGCTACTGTAGTAAAGCACGTTAAAAATGTTGTACAACAGCCGTAAGCAGTTTTTTGGTCCTTGTTTTATGGTAAAACAAGGTAAAAAGGTAATTTCGATTTGTGCGCATGACTACTCGCATGCGCAAAAGCTCACCGAAAATATAGATATTCTGTATTGGGGAAATAGAGAGTAGGCTACAACATTAAATTGATCCAAGCGTATTCTACAACTTTTGCCACACAATAATGACTTTGTCAGTATGTATCATTCTTACAAACGCATAACTGGTTGCCCCTTATTCCGGAATGCTCCACTTGGGGCGACCAAACTTTGATGTTCTGAAGTCTGTAAGTGAAGTACTATCACCAACACTTGGCTTCATCCACGTAACTTATGATGTTAATTTTGTGATTTTGGGGACAATTATTCTTGCGGCCACCTCCACTGTAAGGGAGAGCATAGGTATGGATCGACCATGATATGTTAGAATCAACATTGATATATTATGATTTATTTTGGGTGGATATGATGCTTGCAACATTTGGAGTAAAACTAGAGCTTAGCTTAGCCGTATTGCCGTTGAATATCGCAATTTATGATGGATGGAAATGAGTCTAAAAAATTCCTTACCAATGTTGCTACCAACCTGTAAGCTGAAAGAAGGATTAAACAATAAAATTTTTCGACTTCTTTTTCAAAATGTCCTCGAGTTATTAGTAGAATTGTAGCAAACTCTCTCTTTTAAACCGCTTGTCAAAAGAGCACCATTATAAACAGATGCAGTCTTATCACATTTATTCTGGCCAAATGATGTGGCGGACAATCTTTTTGCAATCATAGTGGGGATTTGTTTCTTAATGTTAGGTGGGTGATTAAACTGGGCATGTATATAAATTGGATCATAGTTGGGTTTTCGGTAAGACCATAATTTACCAGATAATAGGTTCAAGGTCACATCAAGAAAATCAGTTTCAATTAGACCAGTTTCAACAATAATACTTAAGCTATGTTGTTTGAATGATTGAATTACATTTCTTCTCAAACGATCAACCTTTGAGTCAGATAAATTACGCAAAATAACCAGACCATTATCACGATTTAACCCAAGCATCTTCCTGTCAACAATAGCAGAAAGTTCGTTAAAAAAAACAAATCTACCAACTCGCAAACCTCTGCACAATCAAATGAGCCCATAGCGACATCAAAAATCCATTTTTATTAGCCCAAGTATCGCCACCATCAAAAAACAACAATTTTCTTGCATGGAAAATTACTTGTATAATATAATTATCTGTAGTAATACCCAAGAGTTGGCCTAATGTATGTAAACTACTGATGGTTGCAACTATTGCTAGAAAAGTTAGTGGTGGCAATCGCCAATTTGTCCAATGTACATCTATGGATATAGGGTCAAGCTAGTCAATATCCACAGCTGGCTGAACAATCACCATGTAACAAAAAATTAGTTGTGTCGAGTTTTTAGTATTTTTTGAAAGATATTGTTGATTAAATTATGCTTCTAGCAATTTTTTTCGGCAAATGTCGTTTAAAAAATATTTATTTAAGGTTTTTCAACTTTTAGTACCCTATTTCTCAAGCTCTTATTCTAAATTCCTTATAAGGTCGATAAAGTGTCACGTCATAGTGGCTATCATTTTAGCTTCATAATTGTAGCTTGTATCATAACAATGATCTTTGTTTCGTCATAGTCGCAAAATAGAGCAAGTACAGAAATTTCAAATTGTTTTTATTTACTATCAATGTAATCAGAAAATATAGAACTTAAATGTTTCAATCATTCATTGTTTCTTGCTGTGTTCTGTAAAAAGTTCTAGCCTAAATTGCAGATAAGTTGGGAATTGGATCATCACGTGAATGCAAACTTTCTACTGATTAAATTAAAAAAGAGTGCGGTTTGCGACACTTTTTAATCTTGAATGAGCGTAAAGTCCACAAGGGATCCACGTAAAGCAGATACTTAACCAGTTAACTACGTAATTTCTTGCCAAACGCACCTGATTCAATGCATTTCCCTGACATCAATGAGTGTCATACGCACTTGACTGGTTAAAGCATCTAAATATAGTGAAGAAAATATTTCTTCTTCGTCGTATGAACTGTTCTTCCGGACTATATGTTTGGGCATGATGTCATCAGCCACTCGACAGTCTCGTCATCCAGGGCCTTCAGTCCAAGCGTTCCATGTGGTGGTTGATGGATTGGGCAGTCATAGACGACATGGTCTACTGTGTGGTCTTTGGCGCCACACTCGCATCCCGGTGAGAGAGCCAGGCCCCATCTGCACATGTCTGAACGAAAGCGACCGACGCCGGTTCGTAGGCGGTTAAGCCGGACCCACGCAAGTCTTGCGAGGGACATTCCCGGAGGGTGGGGATCGACGTCGAGTAGGAAATCACGGAGTCGGGAGGTGTTGTTTTGCCACTCCATGTTCCATGTGTAGTTCGTCCAGTGTGCCGCACTTATTTCAAGATCTTCAACGTTGTTCAGAAACTGTCGTGCGGCGGGCACAAATGGGCGTCTTGATTTCAGTCGCTGCTGTTCTCCAGGTAGGCGCTGGAATATACTGTGGAGGAGGTGGTCGGGGTCCAGTGCGCGACGAGCAAGGGAAATCATGGCTCCTTTACGGCGAAGCTCAGCAGGTTGGATGCCTGCAAGGATGGGAAGGCAGTCCGTTGGAGTGAGACGCAGGCATCCAGTCACAGTGCGTAGTGCGTCATTGATGGCGGCCCAGCTAACATACCCTAATCGGGCCGGTATAGAGCCAATGCGGTGTTATATCGGGTCCCTTTATTGGCACGATACAGTAATCTATACAGGCCCGATAAGAAAGTGCAAACAAGTTCTATACTGGGCCGATACAGTATTACTACAGTTGCCGGCACGATGCCATTACCCAACCGGTATTTGTATCTTTAACATACCCTAATCGGGCCGGTATAGGGCCAATGCGGTGTTATATCGGGTCCCTTTATTGGCACGATACCGGTACAGTAATCTATACAGGCCCGGTAAGAAAGTGCAAACAAGTTCTATACTGGACCGATACAGTATTACTACAATTGCCGGCACGATGCCATTACCCAACCGGTATTTGTACCTTTACCATATCCTAATCGGGCCGGTATAGGGCCAATGCGGTGTTATATCGGGTCCCTTTGTGGTAAAAATGGAAAAAGGGCCTTTGTGGTACGAACTTGTAAGAACGGATTTTATGACGTGACCACCGGTACTAACCCTAGTCGGTACGAACTTGTAAGAACGGATGTTATGACGTAACCACCGGTAAGAACCCTAAGAACGAACTTAGTATCGAACCCTTCGACCTAGGACGGGTTCT
The DNA here is from genome assembly GCF_918807975.1 of Aplidium turbinatum. Classification (NCBI taxonomy): domain Eukaryota; kingdom Metazoa; phylum Chordata; class Ascidiacea; order Aplousobranchia; family Polyclinidae; genus Aplidium; species Aplidium turbinatum. Next base: position 24,218,487 of record NC_137475.1, on the reverse strand, counting down.
GTACGAACGAGTGATGCTAATAAATGTATCAAATCTAAGTACGAACCTTAGTTAGAAACTACAAGCTTACGTTATGTACATATATATATAAAAAAACAATGAAAACTATCAATACTACAAAAAAGTGCTCAATGCTAAGCAAAAAAGCAAAGCAGAGCAAATTAAATCAAATATAGTTATTACTATCTGAAGCCTTTACAAATTGTTTCACCTAACGGATCATCAGAAGGTCTGTAAAAACATGTAAACAGTGAAGAATCGATAATTCTGAAAAGATATTAAATATTACAACTGTAATTTATTACAACAATTATTTTTTTTGGCAGATTAAATTACAGTTGTAATATTTAATATCTTTTCAGAATTATCGATTCTTCACTCTTTACATGTTTTTACAGACCTTCTGATGATCCGTTAGGTGAAACAATTTGTAAAGGCTTCAGATAGTAATACATTTAGTTATAAAAAGCAACAAATAAATATTTTTTCATTTGTGGTCTGTAAAGAGTGATTTTTTTAAGTAATCTTCAACAGTTCAGTGTTCGATTCCCATGACTGAAGTTTTTTTTTAATCAATTTGACTAATGATAATGTGGTCTGTGTTCGATTCCCACGCCTGTTGCTTTTTTTAAATCGATTTTACTAATGATAATGTGCTCTGTGTTCAATTCCCATGTCTGATGTTTTCTTTTTTTAAATCGATTTTATTCATGACAATGTGCTCTGTGTTCGATTGCCATTTTGAGTTTTTTTTATAAACAATAAAAATGTAAAATTTTATATGTTAGATGTCCTGTTTTTAGTTGGTGTGCATACGTAATCACAGTGGTTGCAATGACTACAAGATATAGAAAAGACTTTGAAACATAACCAGCTTATTTTTATTAATGGTAGCAACCTTTTAACCTGAAATTAGAACGATGTGATATTGAAACAAGCAAGTGAATCTAAAAAACAAGCCCAAAACAGCCAAATCAACACAAAAACAAGCCCAATAATTTGCAACCAAACTGTAGCTACAGTGTACAATGTTGCCTTTACCAAACTGTACTGTGCCAATATCGGCTGTACTGTGCCAACACCTTACCAAGCTGTACTGTACCATTGCAACACCGGATTGCCATTATAAACTGTAGGCCTACAGGTTTGCCTTTACCACACAGTAATGTGCCAATACCGGATTGCCCTTACACAAACTGCACACTTTTGCCTTTACCACACAGTCACAGTAGCCTACTGTGCCAATACCGGATTGCCTTTACACAAACTGTACACTTTTGCCTTTGCCACACAGTACTGTGCCAATACCGGATTGCCTTTACACAAACTGTACAGTTTTGCCATTACCAAACTGTACTGTGCTAATACCGGATTGCCTTTACATAAACTAACTGTACTGTGCCAATACCGGATTGCCCTTACACAAACTGTACAGTTTTGCCATTACCAAACTGTACTGTGCCAATACCGGATTGCCTTTACATAAACTGTACAGTTTTGCCATTACCAAACTGTACTGTGCTAATACCGGATTGCCTTTACATAAACTAACTGTACTGTGCCAATACCGGATTGCCCTTACACAAACTGTACAGTTTTGCCATTACCAAACTGTACTGTGCCAATACCGGATTGCCTTTACATAAACTGTACAGTTTTGCCATTACCAAACTGTACTGTGCCAGTACTGGATTGCCCTTACACAAACTGTACAGTTTTGCTATTACCAAACTGTACTGTGCCAATGCCGGATTGCCCTTACACAAACTGTACAATTTTGCCATTACCAAACTGTACTGTGCCAATACCGGATTGCCTTTACATAAACTGTACAGTTTTGCCATTACCAAACTGTACTGTGCCAATACCGGATTGCCCTTACACAAACTGTACAGTTTTGCCATTACCAAACTGTACTGTGCCAGTACTGGATTGCCTTTACACAAACTGTACAGTTTTGCCATTACCAAACTGTACTGTGCCAGTACTGGATTGCCTTTACACAAACTGTACAGTTTTGCCATTACCAAACTGTACTGTGCCAATACCGGATTGCCCTTACACAAACTGTACAGTTTTGCCATTACCAAACTGTACTGTGCCAATACCGGATTGCCTTTACATAAACTGTACAGTTTTGCCATTACCAAACTGTACTGTGCCAGTACTGGATTGCCCTTACACAAACTGTACAGTTTTGCCATTACCAAACTGTACTGTGCCAATACCGGATTGCCTTTACACAAACTGTACAGTTTTGCCGTTACCAAACTGTACTGTGCCAATACCGGATTGCCCTTACACAAACGGTACAGTTTTGCCCTTACAACATTGTATCGGCCCGATACAGGCTTTGTATCAGACAAACTGTACCATTTTGCCGATACAATACTGTACGTTGCCGGTATTGGCCTGATACAGTGCAAACGTTACCGATACACCCGATACATGCCGATACAAATACAGTATTGGCCCAATACTGTGATGTTTGCTGGGGGTGTCAATGTGGCGAGTGTGGGAGCTGCGGAACCACACTGGTGCGCAGTACTCAGCGGTAGAATGGACGAGGGCCAAGGTAGCTGTGCGAAGGGTTTTGGCATCAGCTCCCCAGCCGGAACCCGCCAGTCGCCTCAAAAGTGCAACGCGCGCAGATAGTTTTTTGCGCAGTGACTCCAGGTGTCGTCGATACGTGAGTGACCTGTCCAGGGTTACGCCGAGGTAGGTGGGTTCGGCGCAGTAGGGCAGGTGTTTGTCATCGGTGGTAATGTTGATCTCACGTTTTGCTTCCTTGTTGTTTAGATGGAAGGCCGCCGACACTGTCTTTGCCTTGCTGAGCTGTAGCTTCCATTTCTGGAGATATGTTGATATAGTTGACATGTCCTGGCTTAGGTTCCTCTCCATTGACTGCCAATCTTCGGCTGGATGCAGGAGAGCCAGATCGTCTGCGTAAGCATACTTCCTGGAGATGGTGTCAGGCAGGTCATAGATGTAAGTGTTAAAGAGGAGGGGAGCCAGGACAGAGCCTTGTGGGACGCCGTCCCTGAGTCGGCGTAGTCTACTTCGTCGGCCGCTACCGGTGGAAAGGGTAAAGCTGCGGTTTTGCACAAGCTCCATAATTATATGGACCATGTGCCTGTCAGGAAGGAGAAGGAGTAGTTTGCAGGTAAGGCCGCTGTGCCATACAGTGTCGTAGGCAGCCGTGAGATCGACAAACACGGCGCCAGCCTTCTTTTTTGCCAAGAAGCTGTCCTCGATGTCTTGGGTCATCAGAGTGACCTAGTCTACGGTTGATCTTCCGTGGCGAAAGCCGGCTTGTTCCCGAAGGAGCTGAAGGTTTATTATCGGTTCGAAACGGGCGTAGATAAGTCTCTCGAGTAGGCCTATCTTGAGAAAAATGTTAAAAGTATAAAAATATTAAAAGTATCTCAAAAAAATATTTGAAACAATATTAAGATATTAACGTCTACCCTTTAAAGTACGTGTTAATTCGAAGAGAAGGAGACATTATATATGGTCTCTGTTAAAGAAGGACCTTTAGTGCAAACTAACACACGTTAAAATTATTTGGATTTGAACCAGTCAATTCACAGAACTCACGACGTGATACATCTTCTTTTCCACCATACTATACTTCCAAGTTTGATCAACTAATGAATTGATAGATTTAGAAGTCTTTCTAGTATTATTTACTTGTTTTTGTTTCTTGCTTTAGCCATCATAAAGTAACACTCTGTTCACTTCAAACTCTGTTATTTATAATGAATACAAAAGACACAGCTTGATTAAACGAGGGCGAAGCATGAAAGCAAAAAAATGAATTGAATTGTCACAAACGAAATAATGAAGAATCATGTTGACCATGTAATGGAATTTTACAGAGTAGCCTAGGTATAATCCACTGCGCGACCAACATGATTTGCAAAACAGATTGCAGAACGCGTTTTCGGCTCTTAAAGCCTCATCAGTACAATTGTGGATTGCGAAAAGTAGTTTAAAAAGTATGAAATACATTAAAACTATTCAAAGGCGTGTTTAAATTCTAATAACAAGAAAGGGGGTCAGTCAAGCTGACATACACCCTTTTAGGTGGAAACCTTTACACAGAAACAAGTAAATAATACTAGAAAGACTTCTAAATCTATCAATTCATTAGTTGATCAAACTTGGAAGTATAGTATGGTGGAAAAGAAGATGTATCACGTCGTGAGTTCTGTGAATTGACTGGTTCAAATCCAAATAATTTTAACGTGTGTTAGTTTGCACTAAATGTCCTTCTTTAACAGAGACCATAAATAATGTCTCCTTCTCTTCAAATTAACACGTACTTTAAAGGGTAGACGTATCTTAATATTGTTTCAAATATTTTTTTCTACTGATTGTTTTTGAAACTTTTTGCTATGTCTGTGGTCTATCTATATCAGTAACCATATCAGACCAACAAGCGATATGTGCAGTCACTGCAGTGAAACCGAGCTAGAAGCAAAGCTTTTATACTTAGGAAATGTATTTTGGTATGGAAATTAGTGACCCAGTTAAAAGCTGTGTGCCTTATGTGATCTGCATAACACATCTCTCCAATTTAGATGGCTGACTAAAAGAAAACGACATTTGATACTACTGTACCATGGCTTACGTAGCCTACTGTACAGTATTTGCTATTTCAAGAGTTTGGTGAAAACCCCGAAACCATACAGAAGACCGTTGTTGCTATATGATTGACAGTTCACGATTTAAAAAAACAATAAACCGACATGACATTGCATATTCTTCCATATTATGTTCTATTGCACCTGTTTCGCATAGCACTCAGTAGCTGAGTTGCCACTTCTCAAACCCTCGAGCAAAAAGCTGCATAAAACATGGTAGTGTCTCAAGATATAGAAAACGTCTCTCATGACGAATTCAACATACCTAATACAGACATAAATTCAGAATTTTGGTAACAGGCTAAACGCTAAACGAAGCAATAATTATCAACTTTTGGAAACAATGTGATGAAAAAATATGAAAAATGGTGTGTTTCATGTCCATAAAAATGCATTTCCTGCACTCCCATCTTGATTGCTTTGATCCTTGTATGGGTGATTGGTGGAAGCGGAAAACGTGGTGAAAGGTTTCATCTTATATGGAAAGAAAATATCAAGGGCGGTAGATTTGCAACATGAAAGAGGGGGGGGGGGTATATGGTCGGTAATACGAGAAGAGTTATCAGTGTATAGACACAAGTCACACAAATGTGATCACTTTTGAAGTGTTTTCACTTGAGCTCTTCACTTATGTTCTAAAAACAATAATCCCTGAGTTTTTTGCATGCAACAAGCCCAACTATTCCAGACACATGCTACTGTAGGCTACTTCCTGAAACTGTTGAACATGGACTACACACACCCTGGCATACGTGATCAGCTGAAGAAAGGAGCCTTCTCTGTGAGGTTGTCTGGACATTCCTTCTCCAGATTACCTGTTGATCAAGCGGTGGAGATGACTGTGAATGTGGATGCTGCATCCAGGATGACTGGCATAAGTGCGTTCACCCAGAGTCTTCCTGCCCAATAAAAGTGGGATGTCACGAGGTATGTAAGGAGTCAAGTGATAAATTATGCGATGGAGAAGGCTGGTATGAAACATTATGAAACTGTTTACCAGGAATCAAAACCCTACAGAATAAAAATAGACCATGCTGATTTCATGAAGATTGGTGAAACTATCGATTCCACCATGAATTTGACCAGAATTTGACCATTTCAACATGTTGAACAAAGCAATCACTTGATCAAGCTATCGTCTGGAAAACCAGCTCCAGATGAGATCAGAAATGATCTCTTGAACACAATTAACAAAGGTTCTGAATGGTAACAGGAGTTCCTTGATGAAATAAAAGAAGATCCAGCTCGAATTGAAAAGCCCATCAAGGGAAGGAAAGTTAGAAATTTCGCTAGCAATGCGGCAAACGCTTTCGTCACCACAAAAGATAAGAAAGTGGTAGAGCTGAAATGTTTTCTTTACTTGTCCTGCCAAAAAAAAGCTTGACTTAAGAAAAGTCCTGTCTCACCCACTGTCAGCAGTTCTCCTTAGTCTATGCAATGTAGATGGAAGTATGACCACAACCAACAAGTCCAAATTGGCTAATCATCTTGAGTCACTTGCGACGGCAGCTAATGAACCATTGAATACGGGAAGCAATGTGAGTATTTTTGATGATATGTTCTTGATCAGAATGATTACGAACCTTCCTTCTACTTATGGTGGAATTGCCAAAGCTCTCTTACCTATGATTTATAAAGCTACTAGCGAAGTGCACTTTGTATGTGACGATTATACTCAGAACACAATCAAAGATTCGGCTCATGAAATTCGGGGGGACACCGACACTGTCATCAGCATTACTGGTCCTAGCCAAAAAAGACCTAAAGACTTTTCAAAGTGCCTATCCTCATCACAGTTCAAAGATTCTTTCCTTGCTTTCTTGTTTTATGAGTGGCAGTCAAATCCTATGCTGAAGTAATTGGGAACAAGAAAGTAATTGTGGCAACGGGAAAAAAGTGATATGAATTTAGTGTGCAAAGTGACAATCTTGTAATAAAACAGGACTGCTGTTTATATGACTGCAAACACAATGAAGCGGACACAAGGATGGTGCATCACATCTTTCAGCTCTACAAAAGTAGTAACAATCCTCTGCGAGTGAATGTGCGTTGTAATGACACAGATGTAATGATCATTCTCTTGCATTATTGCCGCGATGTGGACCTGCAAACAGAAGTTTTATTAGAAATGGGTCATGCTTACAACAATACTCGGCGTATTGTTAACATCAGAAGCATGGTGGAGGAGCTCAGTGAAATTAATGGCTTATTCTGTACAGCTTTGCCAAGATACCATGCCATCACAGGGTGTGATTACAATTCCTGTTTCTTTGGCAAAGGGAAAACTAGACCACTCTTAATTGCATTAAAGTACCCTTAATTCCTTCAAGCACTGGCAGATTTAGGCAGTTCCATCAGTACTAGCTCTGCCACGGAAGCTGCTCTCGAAGAGTTTGTATGTGCAACATACGGGAAAAGGCAACTTTGTGACGTCAATGAAGCCCGCAGAGTTATATTTGAAACGAAGTTTACGCCAATACATAGTGAGCGGCCTCTGCAAAAAGTAAAAGGTTTGGAACCTACAGCAATGCCTCCTTGTAGGGCAGCGTTTGTCCAGCACATTAAGCGAGCAAATTTTATTGCAAGGGTGCGGAAGCTTGCAAATGAATTCAAGCCTGTGACAGAATCACTCTTAGACCAAGGGTGGAAAGAGGATAATAGCGGCAAGATAGTGCCAAATTGGTTTGAAGGCTCTCAGCTGCCAGATTCTCTGGAAATAGACCAATATAACAATGACAGTGACTACGCGGATTCGAATTTATCTGACGATTCGGATGACAGTGAAAGTCAAAATGATGACTTTAACATTATCTAACAGTTCTAACTAAATCTTGTATTTCAGATTGTACTTTTTTACAGTTTCATATTTGAAAAACACAAAAAATGTTACAGTTAGGCCTACTCAAAATCCATGACAGATAACCTTTTGTCTTGGCAGAATTTGACCAATTTCACTTTTTGAAATAAGAAGCTGTCTTACTTGGTAATTAATTGACAAATCGGTAAAGGAAAAAATATTAGAAAATAAAAAACGGAAGTAGCCCACAAACATTAAAAATTTCTAATATCTCAAAAATGTACAGTTTTCGGCCTGTAAGCACCCAAAAATAGGCTACATCTAAAAAGTTCTTCCTGAAATTTCCTAATGAAAATGTAATTAAACTCGTATAACTCCTGGGCTATAACGGTTTGCACTAGCTTTCGGAACACAGTTCCCTAGTCATGTGCTATGACAAAAATATACTTTATTGGGTGTAATTAAGACAAGACCTCAAAATCGTCATACTCTGCGACAAATTGAACCAACGTGGAAATGGTCATACATCAGAATGAACTAACACCTAAATTGGCCGACACCACGTTGAGAAGACCTTTCAGAGAAGAGTGACTGCGCCTAACTGTCATCATCCCCTAGTACAACTGTTGAAAACAAAAGTATTTTATGAAATTTTGTTAAACTTCCTTTATGATGATATCGTTTCGAATTTAATTCGCAAGTGAAGAGTTTTTCGTTTTCATTTCGAACTATAAAACAAATAATACAAACTTGTTTGGTTTCTCAAATAGCATTAACGTCCAAAACCCTTACTTGCGATTACAAGAAATGGGCACAAAGAATAACATTGCACGTATTTCGAGTTAGGTTACAACTTACCAGTCTTTAATGACAATCTTAATGGAGTCACTCATGGATGGAAACTTGATAGGGAGATTGAGTTCCTCATTCCATCTTGGGTAATTATTCGACACAATAACACTTGTCTTTCTCTTTTTCCCGGCAAATCTGAATATTTGTAATATTCTTACTAATGTGAAACATGTCAGAACACCACCAGATAAACCCTTGAATCATATAGGCTAAGGCGAATGAACAATACGTTTCTTGTCATAGGCCAGAGTTCTGTAGATTGTCCACCATTGCAGGCCACAAAATATCTTTATCGATTGGTTTTATACAAAACCTCAATTAGAATAACAGCACTGCATCACATGGCTACTGTACTACAGAAAGTAAAGGAAAGAATAATAAATGTGTTAAACAGGTATTCCAGAAGGGATAAAGAAGGATGTCAAGCAGAAAAATAAGTTCACTTAGAAGAAAAACTTGTATAATAGCCTCGAGAAATTGTTTTTTTTTTACCATAGACAGGCAATGCTCAACAACACAACAGGGTTGATTATTGTACGAATATATATATTACACATCCATACTTTTTTTACCAAAGACATACAAAACAAAGTAACTTTAATGGGTTTAACATATTTTATTACAAAAAGAAATACAGCATAAACAAAATAAACTCAAACGTTTATGTTGTATTGTTATGTTATATTTCTTTGTGTAGCAAAATATGTTAAACTCGTTGAAGGTACTTTGTTCTGTATACACAACAAAGCAAGTTCTCTACCAAAGCTTTAGCATACAAATTTACAAACAATTTTAACAGTCGAAAGTTTTCGGCTTAATTAAGCACACTCTGTTTAAACTGCAATTTTTAGTGTAATTTTTAATAATAACTAATGTCTAATTAAATTATATTTTTTAGTGTGGCGGCGGCAGTAGCCACACTACCACTATCGCTACCAACAGGTTGCGCGCTATAGTAGCAGCGCTGCAAAAGTAGCTCGCAACTGCTCGCCCCTGGTTGTATCGTATTGTAAGTTTTTAAGTTTGTAGCAGTAGCGAGACGCGCTAAATTTGCTTCAGTCATACTTTTGCCACCCATTACTTTCTAAATTAAATTGGAAAAAAAATGAATCGTTTTTAAGATTTTTGGTGGAAACATTGGAGAATAAGAATAAAATTTCATCTATAACTAATTTCCCATAACCCATAAATAACCGGCTTGGTGGCAATGGTTAGTGCGCCAGCCTCTGAATCGGTAGGCATGGGTTCGATACCCTGTCGGGTCATACCAAAGACTTTTTAAAAATGGTACTGAATCTAATTCATGCTTGGCACTGAGCAATGGAATGGATTCGGGTAATAATGTACTCAGTTGCGCCTCTATACGGCTGCATTGACACTGTCTGCTTTGTAAAGCGCTGAGGAGCAACACATTCTGCGATGAACACAGCGCTATATAAAAATAAACACTATTATTATAACGACGTTGAAATGGCAGTGTAAACAATTGTGGTCCTGAAAGGTGTATCATTCGTGTTCAATACGTAAAAATGTCTAAGCCATTTCATACCCAATTGACTAAATATTTGAAAACGAATTATTTTTAAAGATTTGCAATTAGGCCTACTCTTGCATTCGCCTAAAAAAATTGTGAAACCTACTGTAAGGCAAACTGCCCTAACAAGCAGGTGAAGCAGACAGATAGGTTACCGTATGTAATTTATAAGTAGGCCTACATACTGTAACTCGAAATGCAACATACTGCACAGGCCAAGAATTAGGCTATGTTCAGTAGTTCTTTCACAAATATTAAATACTTTCAACACTAACGTGAAAGATAAATAAGGATCGATGAGAGTCTTCTTTTTCATCTTTCCTTCTATCCCGATCAGCTTTTTCATGGTATTGAATGTGGAAGGATCCACTAGAAACAAGAAACAACAGCAGTCTTTAAACAAAGATTTGCAAACGTTGGGATTAGGATGATGCAAAAAAAAAGCAACACTTAAAAATCTATCGAGATACCTATCATCTCAAATGATTACTTATGACATAAAACATTGTACAAAAATTTGAGTAAAATAAATAGCAATTAGAGGTGGCGCCAGATATTTAAATATTTTGAACTTTGGGAAAATCTCAATACGCTTACCAAAGATGCTTACTCCTTACTCTATTCCAATTAACCATTGTATACAATATGTTTTCAAGAGGTTGGCAGTAGTGCGCTACCTTTGTAGCACCGCCACTAGTAGGCTACATTTGGAGAGCGGTAGCGATAAAGCGCTACATTTCTTTCAGTCGCACTCTCGCTACCCGCTATAACAATTTAAAGTGAAAAGGACTTTCAACTTTTATCTTCTTTGGAGAGTATCTACAGTACGTGTGATGAAGCATATCTGCTAAGTTTTGCATACTCTCCAGGGCGGGTCAAAAGCATATTATAGAATTTTGCTTCCAACAATCTACACTCTACATTATGCCAAAAAGTTGACCGAGATCAAGATTTTGCTTTGTTTTTTTTTATGATGTTAAATGTAGTGCTATTGCTGAGTTATGTCTGTGTATGGTTTATAAAAAAACATATCACTAAAAATTTATTTTTAGCCAAGAAAATAAATTGGGAGGTAAAGGGTTAAGTAAATTCTACTCACTTTGTGGCAAATCTTCAGCATTGTATACTTTCAAAGTGAAAATTGCAGAACTGAGGGATGCTCCCGCAGGCGTCAGAAGGTTGCTGGATAAACAAAGCATATAATACAACGTCATTGTGAGTAGAAACAAGCCAGTAGAATTTTCTCACGAAACAAGGATCATATGTACCCGCCCATATTACTTTCACTCCATTGCGTTTACAACAGGGCGATTGCCAAGCTGATAGGCTACACACAATGACATCTATATACAGTATACACAGGCCATAACGTAAAAGCTTTAAATTTCGGTGGAGGCCGATCTGCTACTTTTAATAGCAGTCAGAATCGCTAATGCAAGATGATAGTTTGAATATCATTGAAAAATATAGTTTTGTGTGTGTTTTCTGTTATTTAGAGCTTCGTTGGTGTTAATGTTACCAGGCAAACATTGATCTCGATTTTGATACTTGTTCAGGAAATCTGAGGGGCATCTGGCAACACTAATAACAGGTCAAGGTTTGTCATTGTTTTAAAGCAAAATGAAGAACTTTGCAGTGATTGGAGATCAGTAATCACACTTTGGAAATTAGTTTTTTAATTATAAATGCCATTTCAAAAAGATATAAAGTATATTTAGAGGATAATTCCAAAACAAACATCGACCTCCACTCATTATTATGGGTTCACCTATATGGATCGGTATTGATACGAACATTCCATTTTCTGTAGGCTATGGGTGAAAGGTATACACTACAGTAATTTTCTTGAACAATATCTGCATTATATGGAAATTAAAAATATTCCACAGAACCGATGATGTACATTGTGAAGTAGGCACAACAATTTCAGCTAGCAAGATTATATGGAATAGAACTTGAGCCTCTATAGCAGGGGTGGGAAACCTTTTTAGTATTGCGGGCCACATAAAATGAGAAATAACACAGGCGGGCCACTAAAAATTTCGAAGTTTTATTTACAGATAAAAATTGCAGCGAAGTAGACAATGATTTATTTCACTTTCACAGCTAGTGGGATGGCTGAAAGTTTTTATTTTTGGTAAATCGTGTGATGTCTGCTGACACGGAAGATGTTGCAACGCTTAACTGCATCTCCACATTTTTATCAGTCAGTCTGGAGCGAAGCCGACTTTTTGTTAGATTCAATTTGGAAAAAAACTGCTCGTAACGGTAGGTGCTTCCAAACAGAGACACATATTTCAAAGCATGTTTCCGCATGACTGGAAAATCATCAGCATTTATGTAGCGTTGATAAAAGTTGAACAGTGGAATGTTTTGGTACACCACTTTCAACGTACCGTCACTCTGGAGCTCTACTATTTCATGTTGGAAGTTACTAGGAACATCAGTTGCAACCACATTAAAAGGAGAGGCAAAAATATCTAACTCTATTTCTTTACTCTTTATGTCCAAACATCTTGCATTAAATGTCTCCATAAGATTGACACATACATGGGCATATTTGGCTGTTGTAGAAGGCTTTTGCTCTTGCAAGGAAGGGAAATGTGCGGTGCCGGTGTTATTGTTTTCAAGTTGTACTTCCACAGATTTAGTTTAGCTTCAAATGATTTCACTTTTGCAAACAAGGAGTTCAAAAGCTGACTCGGTCCCTGCAACTTGACGTTGAGCTCGGAGAGGTGCTTGCTAATGTCAACCATAAGCGCCAGGTCACACAACCATTGGCTATCAATGAGTTCAACGACATGGTTTCCCTGATTATTCATGAACTGATCGACTTCGTTTCGCAACAAGTAAAAGCGTGTAAGCATGTCGTTGCGACTCAGCCAACGAACTGCACAGTGATAGACAAGGTTGTGGTAATCAGTATTCAGCTTTTCAGTAATTGCTTAAACAGGCGGCTGTTCAAACCTCTGCTTTTGATGAAATTGATGCATTAAATTATTATTAAATTATTTCTTTGTTGATACATTAAAGAAATTTTGACGCGGGCCACATGGAACAGTCACGCGGGCCGCATTCGGCCCGCGGGCCGCAGGTTCCCCACCCCTGCTCTATAGGAATCTACAGTACAGTAATATCATCGATTTAATAGAGACAAAATGCAAATAGCTCTTTTGGCTAATGAATTAATATTTTAATACCAAGCTTTCATCCAAAAGTTGTAAAACTAGCCACATTTTCAGAAAACGATAAGAAACATGGTTGTCGGATAAAATAGGCAAAAATATTAAAGATGCGAAAGAAGCGGAGGATCATACAGTCGTAACACACAGGGAAATATATTCCGAAAGCTTGTAAAAAACCGCTGTTACCACAGCGAATCGGCAGCATTAAGCTGAAACAAATCGTTTCATCTGCAGTAGGCCTACACTTGTGGAGTAAGTTACGATCATGCTGCTAAACACGAAACTCAACCAATTAGCTTACATTGATTCAAAAAGTTAAAGCAAAAGGATCAGCAACCTCTCAAGAAGATGTAGCTCCACACAAATTAGAAATTGCATGACTTTAATACTCTTTAGTTTTTCATTTTTCGGACTGATTTGGCTTTAATATTTGATTCTTCTGATTGGATAGTTGTTTGGTGACGTAAGCGATCAAAATGCCAAATCCAACGAATTTTACTTTAGAAATTCAAACGCTACCAAACGTAATAGTAGCCTACAGCTGATAACCTCTCATAATCAAATCATTTGTGAAAATTATGACTAAAGCATGAAATTTTCACCAGTGTTAGCACATACCATCAGGGTCATTTTAAAATTGTAAGGTAAGTCAGGTTTGACATTTGATGACCTTGAGAGGTCAATGACCTCAAAGTATCAGAATATTGATATTTGGCGTCATTGGTTGATCTTAAAGGGGTGTATGATGTACAAACCATGCATATGTGTTATAATAAAAGTGTCTACACATTCTACAGAGTGTTGACTGTGTTAGTGTGTTGGTCATTATTATCAGAGTTGCCAGGTTGGCCCTTTTACGGCCAAACTTCACAAATTTGGCCTTTTTGAAGTCATTTGGCCAAAAAATTTGGGTTTGGCCTTTTGGCCTTATTTTGACTTTTTTCATATTGGTTTGGCTCCAGATTTTCTGTTTGTCTTTTGCATTTAGTTTACTGTATTTTGTAAGATTGAAAAAACAATGGCAACACTTGTCTTTCATTCTTTCAATAATAGTGATTGTTATTTGTTAACGCGCATGTGCAAAGTGTGCAGGCAGGAAGGATGGAAGTCTTGCACTCTTGCTCTTGTAGTGATGGTTGTTAGTTTGCAGTGCCCACTAAGATCTACCATGAAACCAAGAGGTGTTGGCTATGCATCATTGTAAGAAGACCTCGTCCATTTCAAGGGACTTTGTTACATGCCAATGGAACTCGACGTTAACAGACTGGATGATGGCGATGATATAGAAGCTAGTTTGAGGAGACACAGTGCTCAGTGGCACAAGAAATGTCGTTTAAAGTTCAACAAAAATATTTGACAAGCAGAACAGAGCAGAATCCGTTTCAGGACAACAATTTGGTACCGGTACTCCAACCCTGCGCAGCACACGATCAGCAGCTGCCCACAGGCTTCCACAGTCGACCGAGCCTATCTGTTTCCTTCTGCAATATGCCAGCTGGCACAGCAGACTTGCACCAAGATGCTACAATGGGAAGTGACAAGAACGTTCGAAGATGTGCCACTGAATTGGAGAACACTGAACTGCTGGCCAAGCTGTCTGCAGGAGACCTGATTGCCATCGAGGCAAAATACCATCGCAACTGTCTCCGTGCATTATACAACAAAATCAGACCAGCATCACTCAAAGACGAGGACGATGATCGATTGCATGGCATAGCCTTTGCTGAGCTGGTGGTGTTCATGGAGGACATGTATGAAGATGATGACAATGCCTCTGTATTCAAACTCTACCACGTGACTAACCTCTACAAGACCAGATTAGAGCAGCTGGGTGCCACGGTAACCAACAGGGTACACACAACCAGACTGAAGGATAAGCTTCTTACTGCACTTCCTGATCTGACAGCGCATTCGCAAGGCGAGACACACTTCTCTTGTTTGAGAAAGACATAGGTCCCGCTCCCACCCTGATGAAAGCCTATGATTATGAGAGTGATATGATGTACCTAGTAAGAGCAGCACAGGTAGTCCGTAGAAAAATGTTTGAGACAAGATTCACCTTTGAGCTGATTTTGCGCTCCGTGCTGATTTTCAGATAAATTCTGTGACACCATTCCTCCTTGCTTTGATTAACATGATCCTCGATGGTGCGAACATCAAGCACCAGACTCAGTTGGCCAACACAACCGCTGCGCTTATACTATCGCAGCTACTAGTGTTCAACAATGTGAAGCATGCATGCTGCATAGAGTCAACCTCAGTGCGCCACAACCGCGAGAGAGAAACCCCATTCCCACTCTACCTGACCCTCAAGATTTACGCTGTGACCAGGAGCAGAGGACTGATCGACACACTCTTCGGCCTAGGGATGTGTGTTTCGTATGATAGATTGTTACAGCTCACAGCAGACATTGCCAATGGCGTCTGCCAGCGTTTCAACATGGAAGAAGTTGTTTGCCCACCCAAGCTGCCCCAGGGGCTGTTCACTACTGGGGATGTTGATAGTATTGACCATAACCCTAGCTCTGCTACGGTCAAAGATTATTTCCATGGCACTGATATATCTTTAATGCAATATCTATCACACATAAATGATGGACACGACCTTGGGGTATTGGTGCTTGGGCAAGACATCTTCACCTCTAAAACGGTAACACCTCTGCCTTCAGTGTATACAAGTGTGCCACCCGTTCCAATGAAGACGAATCACTTTGTAACATGTATACGACCTACGACCTGCTGTTGATGTCGAAACTGATATTTAGCCGCCGATGTCGAAACTGATATTTTCATACCGAAGCGCCATTTGACACTTTTAATATTTTTAAACATTCACATTAGAATAATTAGATTACTAATTGCTGACAAGTTGCCTTTTCAGGGAAACATAACCATGTAATTTTTTAGAAAAATTGCAGTGTCAAATGTAACTTGAATTTTTAGCTCATTTTAATATTCCTTTTATTTTGCCTTACTCGGCATCGCAGATTGCAGGACACCCCGTCCCAATCTTATTTTATGCAGACGTGCAGGCACCGCTCTGCAAAGCGTTGTGGTTTCGCTTCTGAGCAACCACTCGAGATTTTTGTGCGTCATGGGGAAATCATGTGAAGCCGCCTGGACACATAAGGTTGTTATCGTTCCCCCCATTTTTTTATAATTATTAGGAGCTAACATGATTTGAGAAACTTTGTTTAGCTATTTTAGCCGCTGTGTTTCTTTTGTTTGGAATTGCAGTATATGCACAGTTATTTACCCTAGAAATGAAACTTTGTGTGCAAACTTGGTTGACATTTGGCCATGTAATTTCTTTTATCTCTTGATAATGCAGAAGCGCTGTCACGCGCTGAAATCGATTAAACAGCACCATTCATCCCACGTCGTTCAAACGTTGGTTAACCATTACAAAACATGCTAGACGTTTTATGCCTACCGATTTTATCTCGGTATGTTCTATTGAACCATTGCGTTTTCCTGTTGCATAATTCTATTAGCCGTAAGCTTAGCCTACGCCATGACACCGTCATGTTACGTAGTATTCCCATAATCCTATGCTATTATTTACCGCTTTTACATATCGTACTTTAAGCTACGCCATGTCTCACTGACATTGTTCATTCACTGATATATCTCATCATCACCTGTTTTTCACTGCATTTTATTACAATTTTAGGTGCTCATCATTTCACCTAGCCTACGTTAACTAAGCTATTCGTTCTCAATGACTTCGCTCATTCACTGACATTGCATCCCCTGTATTGTAACACATTGTGCGTACTTACAGTCTACCGATCTTTCCTGCCTGTTCTCACACTTGAACAGCTTCTAGAACCTCATGAGCTGGAATCTGCCGCCATGATTAAATCATGTCGCCTAGTCATTTTGACCATTTTGTGCTATAATTTTTGTTATTGTGTTATACTACCGTGTACGTACTTTACTTATTATACCGTAATTATGTATTTTTTGGATGCTACTCTGTATCGAATTTTGCAGATGCGCCACCTCACCACATGGTTGTTGCTAGATGAGATGCGAGAGACCTTGAGAGACCTTGAGAGCCTACAGCACTACGACGGATGACACGACAGAGTTCTCTATCGCCACCACACGGTGACTCTCACCAACTTACCTCCACGCGAGATGATGATGATCAGAGATGCCTTTACTTAAAGAAGCTCTGCGCAGACGACGTCAACTCGGCTAACCTTCATAGCCGCCAACATGCACCGAAGCTGCATCGTTATCTTTCAACATGGTCAACCCCATGTCCGCTGCTATACTGCGATACCGTGCACAGTAGTTGCATTGTTACGCACTCAAGCCTTCTTCACACAAGAAGCACTGCTGCTTGCGACACACCGACGTGCACCACAGTTGCACTGTCTTTCCAGTACTCATCTGCTCAAGACGCCTGCCTTACAGCTTGCGACCTTACAGGCTGACCACTCATTCATGTCGTGCTCACTGCTCATCATCTGTCAACAGACATAAACTGAACTGCTCATCAGCACTGCTTGTCATAGTCTCGAATTCAACATGCTTGAACTGTATAGCATATCTGGTCCTCAAAGACATTACTCTCATAAACGCCATCTCAGTCTAGTTAGTACAACCTTCGCGCACGCGCCGCTCACCGCTATTCTATTATTATTATGGTTGCTTCTATGAGTGTCAAGCCTATCTCCTCGGACGCGGGGCATGAACAGTCAAGGACACTCACCTGCCTATGTAGCCTACTATATTTGTGTATTTTATTTTTAAAATTATTCGTAATGCTTACTCAAGAATGACGCAGCAACGTAGCAGCTGCCAACCCATAAATCCTCCTGAGCATGAGGTGAAACTGTATCCCTCCTGGGCAAGAGGTAAAACTGTAGCTTACCCAACTCATAGATCCTCCTGAGCATAAGGTGAAACTGTATCCCTCCTGGGCAAGAGGTAAAACTGTAGCTTACCCAACTCATAGATCCTCCTGAGCATGAGGTGAAACTGCATCCCTCCTGGACAAGAGGTAAAACTGTACCCAACTCATAGATCCTCCTGAGCATGAGGTGAAACTGCATCCTTCCGGGACAAGAGGTAAAACTATACCCAAGCCATTAATTAAGCCACTGCTGCCTTGCCTAAATAAGCCAAAATGGCTCCCAGGGAACTTAAGACATCGCCTTATCTCTTATGATAAACGACTGTTACCCCTGTAACCGCAATTACTGTAGCCTATTACAGTCCTGCAATTATTGTATATCGTAGCCTACTAAGCCAAAATGGCTCCCAGGGAACATAAGACATCGCCTTATCTCTTATGATAAACGACTGTTACCCCTGTAACCGCAATTACTGTAGCCTATTACAGTCCTGCAATTATTGTACATCGTAGCCTACTAAGCCAAAATGGCTCCCAGGGAACTTAAGACATCGCCTTATCTCTTATGATAAACGACTGTTACCCCTACAATCACGTTATCGACTACTTGTTAACTTATGTGTGCGTCCAATCTCCTCATCCCACGAAAGGAGGGGGGTCATGTGTCTTCCCCTAGCAATTGTTAGCCTACAATTGTTAAATTTCTTTGTAAAGTACATATCTTATAACCACACACCCCAATATTATTGCATCATGTATAACCGAGTTATTGTAATATTATTTATCTGTTATTTTGCCGTAAGGAGGGAAGTGTGTAACATGTACCATGTTTTTAACTAACAAATTTATATTTTAACATTTAACCAAAAATTTATCAAAATTGCAAAATGCATTTCAATGCTGCAAATTCAAAACCTAGCGTTCTCACAGAACGTAAGTCAAGCTTCCTGTAACAAACGCCACTCACACAGAATCTAGCTCAACACATCTGTATTTCTAATGCGACATAACTATGAAACCGGTATAGCTTTTCCCTTGATTCTTACGATAGCCATTATTGATGAAAAGGCTCTACCGGTATATTATGAAGTAAGCGGGGAATTGAAAAAGACATGCAATTCGAAATTAGACTTGCAAGCGAACGGACTGAAATTTAGAACAAGAAGGTTAAATTCACGACTGGGGAATGTCGCTCTTCTGACACCGGTCGCAATAAATTATATTGATTAGAGATATTTTCAATTTCCCGAATTGTAACTTTGATTTTAAAAAAATGTTTAATTCCATTTCGTTTGCTTTTTTTGTAGGAAGTCATACACCAGCCAGAAGTCTAAATTATCTCTTTTTTAATTAGAGACTTAGAGTCTCCCATATTCTTTTAAATTTTCCTTTTATTTTGTTTAACAAAATTTACGACAATTAGACAGCCAAACCCTACGCTGGGGACTTAAGTTAGGCAAAACCCTACAACTTCACTGCACCACCGGCTGTACAACGTCCGGCAAGACCTCTCGACCTGCTGACTGCTAAGGCTGCTGTACACGAAGAGCATTGGTGGCTGAGGACAGTGACGTCAGCTCTACTGTACAGTAGAGAAGCAATCCACAGAGGAATGAGTATCATGGTCTGCCTACGTGGTCTGCGGCGCTGTTACTAGAGGTTCTCTTGCTGGTGTACATTCGATCGCTTCATGAAGGAAACTTTGAGCTCTATGTGCAACCCTGACACAGATCATGCCCTGGATGTTCGCCTTAGATCACATTCACTATTCCAGGTAGCTTTCTGTACACATCCGTGATATGATAAACCTCATTGACAAGCACCCAGATGTCCTTGCAGAATTCAAGTCTGGAAACTTTGTGGTACACAAGACCAGCAATAAGTTCTCTGCCATGGCGATCGACCAATGTCATGAGCAGAACAACGCTATGGTCAAAGGGTCTGGTGGAGCTATTGGACTGATAGGAAACCCTGGAGCACTCAGGCGCTGGATGGTGGCAAGTCCAGAAATAGCCAGGATCATTACAGAGTTTGAAGAGCACGCCACGAGAGGACATGACGACATCAGGCATCTTCACCATGACCAGAAACCTGGAGTACAGACAGCCTTTGTGAAGGATGTCAGGGTGCTTATAGAAGTGTTTCAAGAGATGGGAAATCCCTTTCTAGAGAGCTCTCAAGATTTACTGGTCCTTGACACGAGGGACATCGTGGAAACCCCAGTAGCAAAAACTGTAAGGAAGATTGAATCCCTTGGTGAGAAGCAATGTACAATGTTTGTTGAAGAAAGGCTGGAACTATGCGCGAAGCCAGTTACAGACACACTGACCAAGAACAAGTTGCCGCTCTTCAGTCGGCCACAGACCAAGATGCAGTCAAAGCATTGAAAAGTGATCGCAGTCTCTTCTCGAGGCTGTATATTGCATGTCAATCACGTGACGGGGATTTTGACCAGTTCTTCTCCCATGAGAACCAGGCAGCTCCACCTTCATTATCAACAGGAGGCCAACTGCTCATTGGAGTCAAAGCAGATCTACTACACTGCCTGAAATTAGACCAAACTGAAACCACAAGAGCACATTGATGCCATAATCCTTGATGGGACATCTATTGTTCAAATGCTTAATCCTGTTGCGGCAAAGACCTTTGAAGAGTATATGAACACAGTTTTGCACCTTACATCTTCACTCTACTGGAAAAGGTCCAAAGACTGGACCTCGTCTGGAATGAATGTCTACCTGACAGCCTGAAGGCGACGACCAGACAGAGGAGGGGTAAGGGTATCAGGAAAAGAGTGGCTCCCTTTACCGTTATGCCTAAGAACTACTGTAGAAGGACTTCCTTCGTGTTGACCAAAACAAGACTGAAGTCTTTGGTTTCTTGTCACAAGAGACTATTCGTCTTCCAATTGCTGATGGCAAGGAAATGTATGCGACCTGTGGAATTGATGTCCTCTGCTCTCCTGCCGAGTTCGACTTGACCAACCTCTCCCCATGTTCTCAGGAGGAGGCGGATACATGCATGCTTCAACGGGGAAGATGCTGTCCAGAAGGGATGAGGAAGGTGACCATACGCACTGTAGATACTGATGTTGTGGTACTGGCTCTGGCTTCCTTCAACCACATTAACCCTGACGAGCTGTGGATAGCTTTTGGTACTGGGTCCAGCTTCCAGTATATAACTGTTCATCGTTTGGCTGCCACCGTGAACCCCAGACGATGTGCTACTCTCACGGTCTTTCATGCCCTCATAGGGTGCGACATTGTGTCTGCATTCGCTGGCAGAGGGAAGAAGACTGCCTAAGAGATTTGGACAGTTTTTCCAGAGGTGACTGATGCTTTCGAAGAACTATTACGCATGCGAAGTGATTTCAGTGAGGAGTCAATGTCACTGCTGGAGCGCTTCGTTGTGCTGATGTATGACCGCACCAGCGACATCATGGAAGTGAACGACGCTTGGAAACAACTCTTCGCACACAAGTCGAGGGCTCTAGAGTCTAGATAACATCACTCCTACGCAGGCAGCATTCCAGCAACACATCAAGCGGGCTTCTTTCCAGGCCAACTGCTGGATCCAAACTCTGGTCCTAAATCCCAAGTTTCCGAGCCAATCTGACTGGGGCTGGACAAAGGAGGCTTCTGGGTGGCAGCCTCTCGACACTGCCAAAGGCATCAAAATCTTGCCAAGAACTGATCCACTGCAACTACAAGAATGGGTGTACTAGCTACTGCAAGTGCACCCAGGCTGCACTGAAGTGCACTTCATTATGTGCATGTTCGGGAGACTGTTAGCTGCTATGACACACCTCGACATTTATGCGGCAATACGGAAAATTCGTCTGTATATCATTACCGATATGTATTCATGTGTCTGAGGCCCCGCCTGGCCTCATTGTACTTCAAGCTTTTATAGCCTCTGTCTAATGTACATTAAACATTACATTGCAGCAAATTACCTTAACATGCCTTTCAAATAATTCCCGAGACAAACAAACTGCACCAGAATCGTGAAAAACTGCAATTTAAGTCATTTACTTCTCAAGGTCCTCAGAGGTCAAGTCTGATTTAGGCTACTTTCCGATCTTAAAATGAACCTTATGATATTATGCACTAACGCTGGTAAGAATATCATGCTTTAATAATTATCATAATATGTCTTTCAAATAATTCCCGAGACAGACATAGCCTACTGCACCAGAATCGTGAAAAACTGTAATTTAGGTCATGTTTAGGTCAATGACCTCTCAAGGTCATCAGAGGTCAAATCTGACTTACTTCCCAATTTTAAAATGAACCTTTATGATAAGTACTAACACTGGTAAAAATTTCATGCTTTAGTCATAATTTGCACAATGGTTATAATAACCGCTGCACTATAATGTTTTTGCCAAAAGGAAGCTTGGATTTTTTACAAGAAATGTGTTAAGAGATGATTGAAATTGGTGGAAAATAAAAAAAAATAAGTTAGAAAAGACAAGAATTGGTCACGAATCTAGGACAATGTACGATCAACCAAGATAGATTCAAAATACAAGAAATTGGATACTTGATGTACAAACATCATGAATAAAATGTTAACAAAAATAATGCAACTCCATATTTTCTTAAAATATCATATTGATCTCTATATTTAACTCACTGCTAATTTTTTTGTCAAGTTGGCAAAAAGCAGCATCACTCTTTTAAATAAAGTTCGAGTCAAGCCAGCATGCAAATAGCGAGCTTGAGGCCTTGACCGTTTGGTCTCTAGTCTAACAGAAAGCTATTTAAAATTTCTACAAACACCCATTTTGACACAAAATGCTATGATATGCTTGCCATTTCTCGGTTGACTGATGTCTTGCTTTGGTGACAAAAAAGTAAATAACGTGACTTTGGTTAAGTTGTTTGCATGGAAAATTGAATTAATGTGCTAATAGAGCAAGTTATATACGGTACTACAACACGAAGTAATTTTTTGCATTAAAGCCTCATAGTAATCACCTTTCCACGTCATCATCTTTATCATCCGGTTTGTCTTCCTACAAAATTTTTACAAAAATATGAGGATTATAATGTTTTTCTTAAATTTTGATTTACATTTTGATCCAGTACCAGAAGCAAGGATCCAGAAATCTCTTGTCAATGTAAGTTAATTAATGTTCACTATTCCCTTTAAATATGTCGGCAAACGTGATTCTGGATTGCCACGCATTTTGATTAACAAAACAATTCAGTCTAAGTGATGTTTTGCTAAGGAAATAGCTGGCTGTAAGAACATCATGCTGAATGCTACAAATCCCTTGTGTTGGAGGTGATTATTTTGAATGCAAAAACGCTGAGCTTTTTTATTTAAAATTTCTGCGATATTCAACAGTCAATATACTGTACTATGAGAATTTGGAACAATAAAAGTGCAAACATACAATAAAATGCATTCAGTGTTCAATTAAATTTATCTAACCAGCCTACTGCAATGGCATATCACTGTAATTTTATAAGATATTTTGTAATTGCGTTACTTTTATTGTACAAAATCTTAAAGCAGTGAAAAGAAGATAGAGTGACGCGGTGTTTTTCAAAAAATAATGCGCTTGTCTTGCAGACGCTTTAACTGATTTTGAGCCTATAAAATTATCTCTGGTGGTTCAAAGCTATACCTTGGACCATCCCTGTGAACGCTACTGATTACCCATATCCAACATCTTCGACATTTCAGACGCATTTAATGATGGAAAAAGCCTTTTAAACTATACTACAGATTCTCAACTGTAAAAGTTCGATAAAACAAAACTAGAAACCCCTGCTAACAAATGAAGTGTTTTCATGACAACATAAAGTCTTTGTGGACATGCCGTTGACTTTCTCAGATAGAGCGAACAGCAGAGGCTGAGGAGCATACATGCACTTAGGATTTCTTTGCAAGTTTACACCTCTCTGCAAGTTGACAATAAACTTGTGTAAGAAAACCATGACGGGTATGATCTACTAGTGCTAATCTATTTTGACTCAAAAGATTAAACAGGCTAAGCTACGTGATGCAAGATACTTTACATCATATCTGAAAGACCAACTGGACAACCGGACAACGACTGGCTGGCCAAGCGCTTTACTGAACCGGCGTCTTACTGCACAGACGCTTTACTGGACAAGCTGTAACTATAGTCCGGCAGCCCGTGACGTTTTTGTAACATCATAAGGTACAAAAGGTTTGAGTGTTTTATCAACCTTGCCCCACTGTGGGATGTTCAGAAACCCACATCCGAGGTTTCACTGCTGGGGCGTTTGGGGGCTACGGCCCGGTGAAAAACCCATTTTGGGGGTCAAAAAAACATCATAAGGTACAAGAACAAAACCTACGCCAGAGTTTATGCCTTCACTTGTAGACTTTGGAACAAGTCGATCTGGGTGCCCCAGGTGGGGCATTCCCGAATAAGGGGCCCCAAAGTTGGGGCAAAATACGTAAAAATAACATCATAAGGTACAAAGATGGAACTTCTTTCATCAGTTGGGGCATGTTCCACTGAGTACGAAACAACTTTTCTTATGGCCCCAAGGTGGGGCTTAACCTCATTTTAGGGGTATTACCCCTAAAATTCACAAAATTAACATCATAAGATACATGGATGAAACCAAGTGTAGGTGATAGTACCTCACTTACGGATTTCAGAACATTCAAATTTGGTCGCCCCAGGTGGGGCATTCCCGAATAAAGAGCCCCAAAGCTGGGACAAAATACGTAAAAATAACATCATAAGGTAGGCTACAAAGGTGGAACTTTTATCATCAGTTGGGACGCGTTCCATCGAGTTTGAAACAACTTTTCTTGTGGCTCCAAGGTGGGGCTTAACCTCATTTTAGGATATACAACCCCAAATTCAAGGTTGTATCCTATTTAGATGGAAACAAGTGTTTGCAAAACGTCAACATTTTTTTGCTTCACTTGAGGATTTTTCCTAGCACAAAGACTGATACCGGGTGCGAAAGTCATAATTCCCTAATAAGCAACTATAATTTAATATTTCACCGATTGAAGACTGTAGTGTACAGTAGCATACGTACATATGGTAGCAAGAGTACCTGTGTGTTACATACGAGCTGGCCATTGCAAAACATGCCGTCACCATTCAAGAGCAAGAAAGTCCAAAATGTGACCGCTTGTTCATATTACTGGGTGGTTTCCACATTTGCATTGCGTTCTTTAAAGCTATGGGTAAGTACTTGGATGGTTCAGGTGGTCCATACATCCTAACAGAAGCTGGTATTCTTGCCGAAGGATCCCTTAACGAATTTCTGCGTGGTACTCATTACAATAGGTGCAAACGAATAGAACAGCATTAGAAATCTTGCATTTTAATCAATTCTTGTTACAATGCCCTGCTCCTGAAAATCTAGACGAAGAACTACGTCGTTTATGTATTCGTCCATCCCAGTCAACGATTGGCTTTATGGATGACGATGTTAAAGACTTTTTGAGTTCCTACCAAGAATTTTCAAGAAAAACCGAAACAGAAGAAAATGGCAAGACTGCCCAGTAGGCCTGCTGGTATGGATACTTAAAACTTGTCAAGACGTACCTCTTCTTTGCTCGGAGTGTTCATTCTGCAAATCATCAGTTGTTTGTGCACTGCATAGGAGAGATGTCAAGCGTGTTCTTCATTTTCAACCAACCAAATTATGCAAGATGGATCTTGCGACTGCAGGATAACATGCTAAAAATGGAAGCAATTCGCCCTGGAATAAGTGATCTGTTTGAACAAGGCATCTTGTCCGTAAAAAGAACTCAAATAAACTTCTGCGGATGTGCTGTTGATCAAACTTTGGAGCAAACAATCAATGCAGAATTCGCCAATCGACTCACTGGGATTTCGTTTTTCACTAATTCAATTGGTGCCAGACGGAGATGGGCACTTACCCACTTTATGCGCCGATCGATCCTTCACAACTTCTATGAAGATCTGGGGATGACATCAGCAGAGAAAGCATCATTTGACCTTCGTCCTTCAAGCATCGATAGAGACCGCAGACATTTGGATAAACTAATGCAAAAAAATAAGCAGTACAGTTAATCCATTTAGTGCAAGCTTCGATGTATCCTTTCTATTCAATATTAGCACAGGAAAAGCAGTCGCTCCTGTCACTTCAAATTTTCTTTTGAATGTTTTTCAAAAAGGAACTGAGGATAGAAACAAATTTATAAATCAATGCCACTAGGACGCTAGCACCTTCAACAAGCCAACACGTAGAAACAAAATCTGCAACTTTGCTTCTGAAGCTGCCGTTGTGAAAAGCATAACCCGCGAAGGCAAAATTTATCAGTTGAGAATGGAACGCAATTTGATGGGAAGGCTTCTATGTTTAGCAGTAGATCACAAGGTAGACGTGGAATTGATGCTGTCTTACCCCCTCACACCAGTACCACTGTCTTTGTGCCATATGAATGCAACGATGAAATCAAGCCAAAATTCAATGCTTTTGAAGGCTCTCGAAATCGATGGTATGTTTCTTCTTCACACTCTTGGAGATTTGCCGATGACGTTCGGAGGTGTTGCAAAGACGACTTTGAAGAAATTGTGCAGACACAGTGGGAAAACAATACACGTTGTTTTCGATAGAACTGTATCGCCGTCCATGAAAGATGCCAAGCGAGATCGCCGAGCAATTCATGGCTTCGGCGATCAGCAATAGCCTACGTCATCGAAGGAGAGGCCATAAAACGACCTGTTAATTTTGCAGCCGCAATGAGGAATGACAACTTCAAGCAAGCATTGGTGCATTTTCTTGTTAATTCTTGAAAATCAAATGAGTATTCCAGCTTCCTCGACTTAAGGTTCTTTTATGCTACACTTGATGAAAAATGTTATGTTTATCGAAAAGATGGCGAAAAAATGTTGTGTGGTGAAGAGGAGTCCTTGTTATGCTACCACGAAGAAGCAGATACGCGCCTAATGTGCCACATCGTCACCGCATGCCACGATGTGAAAAATGTGGTAGTCCGCTCTAATGACACGAATGTTCTGATTATATTGTTGGGAAATTTGTCGTTTGTACAAAAAGACGTAACATATGGATGGAAGTTGGTGTGAAGGCAAACAACACTCTGAGATATATTGATGTATCAAAGCATGGCAGTACTTTATCTCCAGACATGCTTCGGTCGCTTCCCGGTTTTCATTGCTTTACAGGCTGTGATCAAACAGCTGCTTTTTCGGGTAAAGGGAAGGCTCGACCCCTTAATATATTGGAGAAAAATGTGCATGCTCAACATGCCTTTGCTGCTTTGGGATAGCCTATTCGAAAAATCTTGATGAAAACATTGAAAAAGGCATTGAAAAATTTGTGTGCCAGATGTATGGATGTAAAAGTGGTCATTGCGTTAATGAATTACGATTTAAAAAATTCATTGAGACATACAAATCGAAAGGTTCCAATCCATTGCGACGACTGAAAGGTTCAGATGGAAGCAACTTTCCCCCGTGCAAAACTGTGCTCCATCAGAAAATACTCAGAGCGAATTACATTTGTGGCATTTGGAATCATGCTGCTGAAAAAGGAAGCTTTTTCCAGAAACCACTTGAAAGCGGCTGGCGTTTGGAAGATGGCAAATTCACTGGTTTGGTTTCATAGAGGTCCAGTTCCGTCCACGCTGGACAACGTTCTGCAAAGTGAGAAGGGTTTGGACCAAGACGGAACAGAATCAGATGATGAAACAACAGAAACGGATGAATGCGACTTTTCTGACGACGAACCTGCAGACCCTTAATGAATAGATGTTTTGCCTTTCTCCACCTCAAGCATAAATAAACTGTAGGCTATAGCCTACATAAGCAACTTTTTACCTTTATTCTTGTAAACATGGGGATAGAGTATGATTTGAACTTGTATTAATTTTACGGTTTCCACCAGAACTCACGAAACCACATAGAAAAAAGTGTTAAAATTGATCTTTTCACATGGCTGCAAACCGGGGCCAATGGTGCATAGCCTACCCGAGAGAGATTATGCAGGAGGCATGCTTTTTCAAGAAGCCCTTTGATTTGATGAACAGGGCATACGTTTTTAAATAGTTTAATGTGCATCTTTTCGTTCTACTAGTGTATAATGTAACGTTTATTTCGCACGCCGTTCCAGGTTTCGTTATTTTGTAGCGAGCAATTTTTCCATTTTCTTTCAGCACAAGTCACATGTTATTCGAGAAGTCCTCTCAGTTGTTTAAGTGAGACCACATAGTGTGATTTGTTTCTGTTCAGTGTTTAGTCTGAGAGAAACTTAAATGTAGGTAGGCCTACGTACAATCAGGGGCGGATTAGCAAATTGAATTAGCCCGGGAATTTAAAAATAATAGCCTAACGGTCCACTTCTATCAAAATAGATTTAGCATAAAAATGCTCGTTTCACAAACAATTTATTTCATTTTAGAAAAAGTCTTTCACCGGTAATATGACGTAGGCTATAAAGTTAGACATTGTACGTATTTGTATAGCAAGCTTCGATTTGTAACTTCAATCATTGTCAGTGTTATTCAAACAAAGAATAAGGATATAGCGCTACGACTATTATATTTCAAATAAAAAAAAATTTTGTACATAAAACAGGACAGTGACCCTCTGACCGGCCAACCGCGAACGTTCTCGAATTCCCAGTAGGCTAATGATTAGCCGCCAATCCACCCCTGCGTACAATATGTATTTTCATAGTGATAAATTTTAGCCTAATAAGCAAATGTTATGCTGTGTAGATATTATATCTTACATGCTTCGTTGATTTTCCAAAATATTTGCAGACGTTTTGAAATATACACGAGAGACACTTGGTTTTATGCCTTATGATGTCAATTTTGTGAATTTTAGGGGTTATACCCCAAAATGAGGTTAAGCCCCACCTTGGAGTCATAAGAAAAGTTGTTTCAAACTCAGTGGAACATGCCCCAACTGATGAAAGAAGTTCCATCTTTGCACCTTATCATGTTATTTTTACCGGTAGGCTACGTATTTTGATCCAACTTTGGGAACTCCTTATTGGGGAATGCCCCACCTGGGGCGACCAAATTTGAATGTTCTGAAATCCGTAAGTGAGGTACTATCACCTACACTTGGTTTCATCCATGTATCTTATGATGTTAATTTTGTGAATTTTAGGGGTAATACCCCCAAAATAAGGTTAAGCCCCACCTTGGGGCCATAAGAAAACTTGTTTCGAACTCAGTGGAACATGCCCTAACTGATGATACAAGTTCCATCTTTGTACCTTATGATGTTATTTTTACGTATTTTGCCCCAACTTTGGGGGCCCCTTATTCGGGAATGCCCCACCTGGGGCGACCAAATTTGAATGTTCTGAAGTCCGTAAGTGAGGTACTATCACCTACACTTGGTTTCATCCATGTATCTTATGATGTTAATTTTGTGAATTTTAGGGGTTATACCCCTAAAATAAGGTTAAGCCCCACCTTGGGGCCATAGAAAAAGTTGTTTCGTACTCAGTGGAACATGCCCCAACTGATGAAAGAAGTTCCATCTTTGTACCTTATGATGTTATTTTTACGTATTTTGCCCCAACTTTGGGGCCCCTTATTCGGGAATGCCCCACCTGGGGCACCCAGATCGACTTGTTCCAAAGTCTACAAGTGAAGGCATAAACTCTGGCGTAGGTTTTGTTCTTGTACCTTATGATGTTTTTTGACCCCCAAAATGGGTTTTTCACCGGGCCGTAGCCCCCAAACGCCCCAGCAGTGAAACCTCGGATGTGGGTTTCTGAACATCCCACAGTGGGGCAAGGTTGATAAAACACTCAAACCTTTTGTACCTTATGATGTTACAAAAACGTCACGGGCTGCCGGACTACTATGTTCGCATTCATTATAGCTACAGATGATGAGAAATTGAATGTGACGCTATAAATTGAGAATTCAACTCAGATGAGTAGAGCGATGAGGATAAGACTGAGCAATTTGATGATATACATTATACAATCCTTTGTTCATGCAGCTGTAGGAGATACGTTAACTGCTGATATAAAATGCTGAAAATTATTCTGCTACAAGTTTTTGATGGTAATTTTGGTTCAGAAGATGCAGAAACTTTGACACAAATAAGGCAGCAAGAGATGGTACAAAATGTGAACATATAGAATTCGGTATACAACCATCAGGAAAACGTGCAAGTCACAATGTCCTGACCGAGCAATCAGATTATCACGCTTTTTCCGACAGAATGGAAAACTTTTTTGTTGACTCTTGTCAAGCTACTTGTTTTTCATTATCACATCAAGTTTAGGTTTTTACAGATGTCGTCATCAAGTTACTTGGACAACCTATTGGAAAAAAATTTTAATTTCAATTTGTTTTTGCATATTTTTGTTGTAACTGATAATAAAGTTGCTTAATCGTGTTAGAAAAACAGATTGAAAGGTGACATAATTTCATTTGAGGTCCCAATCGGTTACAGCTGGCAGCGGTTACTTCAAACCTCCTTATCTAATAGTAGATGAGAACTTGATCGCTGATCAAATGAGATCGCAAAGCACTATATTTGTGCAGTTCATCGTATGTTATCAGTCACCAGAGCTGTCATTACAACCCTCTTTTGTCAGTTGCAGACTTTAATTCCTGTACGAAGCATCTGTTGACTTTCTAAATCTCGATTTTGCTGTACCGCAAAGTTTGTTGGTGCTTCTTGCCTATATGCTTTTTTTCTGAGTGCTCCTTTGCACTAGCAATACGGGAGCGCCTGAAACAATAATACTCTGACTTAACCAAAGAAGACCTCAAAATAATAAAGAGCATGATCCTCTACAATCAATTCCACGGCGGACAAAAGAAGAACCCAATATTTTTAATCATGATGAACGTCGCCATGCATACCATCATCTAAAAGAAGATATCTCTGGATATTGGCAACACACCAAGACGGAGTGTATAGAATATATAGTCTATGAAATATATGAAATATTACATAGTCCGTCTTGTAACACACACATATCGAACACAAAACGGTCCACTATCCAAGCACTGTGGGTGATCATGATAAAACAAAAGACATGACACAAAAACACAACATTCCTTTGTCATCTGACATTTTCCTTCATTCTAAACCTCCTCTATGGTCAGAAGAAAGACGAATCAGTCGATACTTCAACCGCCCCTTTCAGCCGCCCTTGATGGCAGGGATGACTGATTGCAGCGGTGGGTCTCACTAGCTCAGTACGGTCATAGGACATCTTTGAAAAAGTCTAGACAACCAAAGGCGTAACAACCCATCTTAGGGGAGGAAGACAAGTACCTTCACGTGGTCCCCCCCGTCAGTAACATACGAAATTATACAAAATACGTATGCGAAACGAAACTTGTCAAACAAGAGCTAATGAGACTGTTCAGTACAGGGTGGGTAGGGAAATGCCCTTTTCAGGGCACGGCAGTGCTCGAACTGTCGAAAAGTACCGACGACCCACCGTACTGCAGCTGAACACCGAGGGCATCACGGCCAGCAAGCTCAACATCATCGAGCACCTGGCCACCAAGCATCAAGCCCTCATCATCCTCCTCCAGGAGACTCACTGTACATCTGTGGACAAGTTGGTAATAACCAACTTCACACTCGCAGGCGCAACCTGCAGCAGGAAACACGGCCTCGCCACGTTTGTCCATGACCGGCTGAGCTGGTCCTTGGTTGACCAATCCCAAGCTCAATCGGAGATCGAGTGGCTTTGTGTAGATGTAGCAGGCTACAACATCGTCAATGTCTACAAGCCTCCACCTTCGCGGATAACATCAACAGCCATCCCAGTGTTCCCCCACCCCAGCCTCTACGCTGGCGATTTTAACTGCCACCACACTGACTGGGGCTACAACTCCATCAACAACGATGGAGAAAGTCTGGCCGCTTGGGCAACCAACAACAACCTCGCCCTCTTATACGATCCTAAGGGCGTACCGAGCTTCCACTCCGGTCGTTGGAACACTGGCACGAACCCAGACCTGGCTTTCGCAAGTGATGACCCCGATGATCGCCAGCCGGACAGACGTGTGCTAGAGAAGTTCCCAAGGTCTCAACACCGACCCTCGCTAATCACGGCCCCCTTGCTTGCCACACCTATTCCGAGCAAGCCTGTCAAGCGATGGAACTTCAGAAAGGCCGATTGGGAATACTACAGCTTACTCACAAACGAAGCTACGCAGTACCTCCCATCCCCACACACCATCAAAGTGGATGAAGCCTACCAGGACTTCTGTGATGCAATCATATCTGCGGCAAAAGACTCCATCCCGCGAGGTCGACGGAAAAACTACATACCTTGCTGGGATGTGGAGTGCGACAGGCTCTACCGCGACTTCCTCCGTTCCCCCCAGGGCACCGCCACCACCAACTCAGCAACAGCCCTGCTGGCAAGATTGGATTCAAAGAGGAAGAAGCGCTGGACAGAAGCCATAGACTCAATCGACTTCACGCACTCCAGCCGCACAGCATGGAGTACACTCAACAACCTCACTGGCAGATCACGTGCCTCTCGTCGCCAATGCCCCATTTCAGCAAATGCCATCGCCTCACAACTTGTGAAAAATGGAGTGCACAGAACGAGAGACCGTGAATCAGACAAGTCCGTTCTCAAGGAAATGACGGACCTCTGGAAGGTCCCAACACCTGTCGAGGGCAACATCTCTGGTGAGTTTACCCCAGAAGAATTTGCCTCCGCCCTCCAGCACCTAAAGCCAGGCAAATCCCCGGGCCTTGACCACCTATGCCCGGAACTAATACTCCAAGCTGCCCCCTCTATGAGGTCCTGGTTAAAAGACTTCCTTTCCTGCTGCTTGCGTCACCTGCGCATCCCAAGAATCTGGAGAAGAGCCCTAGTGGTTGCAGTCCCAAAGCCGAAGAAGCCCCCAGGGGATCCGAAGAGCTACCGTCCCATCTCTCTGCTCTGTATCCCCTTCAAGATACTCGAAAGACTTATCTACGCCCGTGTCGAACCGATAATAGATCCTCAGCTCCCTCGGGAACAAGCCGGCTTTCGCCACGGTAGATCAACTGTAGACCAGGTCACCCTGATGACCCAAGACATCGAGGACAGCTTCTCGGCAAAAAAGAAGGCTGGCGCCGTGTTTGTCGATCTCACGGCTGCCTACGACACTGTATGGCACAGCGGCCTTACCTGCAAACTACTTCGTCTCCTTCCTGACAGGCACATGGTCCATATGATTATGGAACTTGTGCAAAACCGCAGCTTTACTCTTTCCACCGGTAGCGGCCGACGAAGTAGACTACGTCGACTCAGGAACGGCGTCCCACAGGGCTCTGTCCTGGCTCCCCTCCTCTTTAACACTTACATCTATGACCTGCCTGACACCATCTCCAGGAAGTATGCTTACGCAGACGATCTGGCTCTCCTGCATCCAGCCGGAGACTGGCAGTCAATGGAGAGGAACCTAAGCCAGGACATGTCAACTATATCAACATATCTCCAGAAATGGAAGCTACAGCTCAGCAAGGCAAAGACAGTGTCGGCGGCCTTCCATCTAAACAACAAGGAAGCAAAACGTGAGATCAACATTACCACCGATGACGAACACCTCCCCTACTGCGCCGAACCCACCTACCTCGGCGTAACCCTGGACAGGTCACTCACGTACCGACGACACCTGGAGTCACTGCGCAAAAAACTATCGGCGCGCGTTGCACTTTTGAGGCGGCTGGCGGGTTCCGGCTGGGGAGCTGATGCGAAAACCCTTCGCACAGCTACCTTGGCCCTCGTCCATTCTACCGCTGAGTACTGCGCACCAGTGTGGTGCCGCAGCTCTCACACCCGCCACATTGACACCGCCATCAATGACGCACTACGCACTGTGACTGGATGCCTGCGTCCCACTCCAACGGACTGCCTTCCCATCCTTGCAGGCATCCAACCTGCTGAGCTTCGCCGTAAAGGAGCCATGATTTCCCTTGCTCGTCGCGCACTGGACCCCGACCACCTCCTCCACAGTGCACTCCAGCGCCTACCTGGAGGACAGCAGCGACTGAAATCAAGACGCCCATTTGTGCCCGCCGCACAACAGCTTCTGAACAACGTTGAAGATCTTGGAATAAGTGCGGCACACTGGACGAACTACACATGGAACATGGAGTGGCAAAACAACACCTCCCGACTCCATGATTTCCTACCCGACGTCGATCCCCACCCTCCGGGAATGTCCCTCGCAAGACTTGCGTGGGTCCGGCTTAACCGCCTACGAACCGGCGTCGGTCGCTTTCGTTCAGACATGTGCAGATGGGGCCTGGCTCCCTCACCGGGATGCGAGTGTGGCGCCACAGACCAGACAGTAGATCATGTCGTCCATGACTGCCCAATCCATCAACCACCACATGGAACGCTTGGACTGAAGACCCTGGATGACGAGACTGTAGAGTGGCTGATGACATCATGCCCAAACATATAGTCCCGAAGAACAGCTCATACGACGAAGAAGAACAACCCATCTTGAACCCGTCCCTCTGATTCATCTAAATCGGCCCGATGCCGGAAGAGTAATTGCAGCGGAAAATCTTTAACCGTACATCTCCGTCGTCCCACTCGCCCTGGGATGACAGGATTGCAGCGGCCCATCCAAAGAAAACTCTTGGGTCAGCGTAAGCTAGCCTTTATCTGGTCACCTCTCTCTGGATTCTCCTCCAAATGAGATGTCAGACTGCAGCGGCCCTTTTCCACACGCCGGTGCCCTTCTTCAAGCGGGTATCAAGAAAAAGCACACACACAAACAACTTTAAATTAAATTAAAATCAATTCTCTTTCAAAATGCGATAGTTCTCGATCATGACTCGCCATTTCCTAGCCTGCTCCAACATCAGCAAGAGGAAAGTTGAGACAGGCAGATAAGCTTAAGGCAGCCAATAACCATCATTTTTTACACCCACAGATTACCATCTACCGCGGTGGGTCCCTTCAGTCAGAGTAAGGCCTTCGCCTCCCTAGTGGGTATTTTCCCTCTAAGTATGATGTGCTTGCTGAGTGTTTGGGTGTACGGACGGCTCCCGGAGCGGACGCATTGTTAATGATTCAGGTAACAATTACATTTTTATATGGAAAAATGTAAACCTGCGAGGTGTAGTGGTATCCATCTTGAACTCTGAGCGTTGCGCGAAAACAGAATGAGTTTATCCATCGTAATGTGTCACTCAAGTCTTCTCCATTTCACCAAGCAGATTTAAATGATTTAATTCGTAACTTAAGCATTTCTTAACAATTCTTTTCTGCAGCAGCCGAGTCTACCTTGGTCAATTGGTCATGAAACAACTAATTTCAATTTTTGAGACTCCATTCAGCACCTTCAAACTTGCTTTAGTTGATTTAAAACTACCACAAAAAGGTTTGTTCCTGTTTCCACAATACGTTTATGTAAGTAGGGTGTATGCCCGTTTTGAATAAACAGAAAGTTTGAAACGAGAAAGTCATTCGCATCACTGTGATCGTTTTCATTTGAAACTGATAATTGCTCTGTGGAGCTTCATTGAACCTCTAAGCTCGTTTCAAACTAAACGTATTACAAAACTTTTCTTAAAAAATTAAAGCCACAAGGGCATTCCCAGGGCTAAAATGATCTTATTACCCTATTTAAAGTAAACCTCATTTTGTTTTTCTTAAATAATTTCTGAGCTATATTTACTAAAAAAAATTTTTGCTGTTTATTTAATATCACATCACAAACTAGGCACGAGAAACCTTTTTAAAATATTTTTGTGTAATCATAACCTTCGCACTAATGCTGTGAAATTTTTCCACAGCAAAGTCATTGCAAAATTAGCTATGTAATTTGAATTGAAAAACGAAGTATAGTTGGAATGTTTTTCAGCCTTTCAAGGTTCGTTAGTCATGGTAGCTACCTCTCTTACTGTAGCGGTAGGTATAGCGCGCTAATTTCAAAGCAGCGGATGCCTACCTCTGCTTACCCCAACACTGAGTGAGTTCACTGGTTCCAGCAGATAGGAGATGTTGCCTGAACTGCTGACTCATTAGCAAGGAAAAAAAATACTGAAGTCCTACAGTAGTAATCGAAGTTTTTGGTTAATAATTACACAGGTTAATAATTGCAATGTAAGATGTGATTTGGGGTATATTGAGGCTGCTAATTTAAAAAATCACATCAGATTTTACCCATAAAATAGGTTTTTGAGATTTTTGCATGATATTTTTTATCTTAATATTGGCTTTTTTGCCAAATTTTCTATGACTATTATCGTTTTATAAAGACCTTATGAACCAATAGTGTTTGAAAATTTGTCATAAACATAGAAATGATTTTATCTTGTAACATTTGGAAATGTATGATGACACCATGACCATTGGAGTGACCGACCTATCTTCAGACGATACACTAGTCAGAAGGCCCCCTAGCTAGTCAGAAGGCTCCTCTTAGAAGGTATACACTAGTCAGATGGTCCAATGGTGAAGAGATCACCTGGACCTTTTTACTGTAGTGGACCTTCTGGCTAGTAGACCATCTGCCTATGGTAGACCATCCAACTAATGTACCTTCTGAGAACTGTCCATAAACCACCCCTTACAGGCAGGGTTACACTCACTTTCGCCTGAAAGTTTAGTACCATTCCACGATTTGATATATAACATCGGTTTTATCTTTTTTGTTTTGTGAAGAGTCCACCATAGCTACTAAGCAACTGCTGAACGTGGAGATTTAAGCTTATGAGAAATGTCTATAATTCATTCTTATTTGAATTTTTAGATAGCCCTATTCCGATTTTTTCATATTAGCAAGGTGTTAATTCTGTTTCTGGTGTGAATAGGTAGCAGGGTGTCATCTTAACCTTATTTGTAGCGACACGGTTTATGAGGACACCCCACTTTAGTAGTAAGATATTTTTCAGAAGGAAATATGCTAGAAATGTGAAATTTCCTGACTTTTAGATTTAATTCTTTGTGAATTTTGCAAATCTACAATGGTCATTTTTCTACCTTCCTACCCTTCACAATAAGCATTTCCTCTCAGGTGGCTAGACATTTTTGTGCAATGCTGGATATATATAAATTAATGTTAGTGCAATTACTTTGCAATGTAAAAACGCCCAAAAATGCCTTCTATTTATGAGTAAAAGTAATTTTTTGTTTAGTTTAGCATTACTTTGTGTTATAATTCAAAAATTTCAATTTTGAAGCTATTTTTGAGAAATTAAAATAAAAACCGACTTTCTGACGTTTTTTCATCTCAAACAGTTTATTTCAATAAATTTGTTGGGTAAAATTTTTATTTCTATACGCACAACGCACATGGCTATTATCATGTACAATATTTTGGCTCTGTGATTTTCATAGCTCCCGTTATTAGCGATTAATTAGCACGGGGCTAAGATAGCCCGTGACTTGCTTTACGCGCACGAAAACAGCTCGTGTTAAGACAGGATTAAAGGAGAAAGTGTGAAAATGACTCTGATGTTTTTTGTTACATTTGTGGCCGTTATACTGTTGCTAACCAAAGGCAAACCATAACAAATTTTGTGAAGCAAGCATATCTTGCATACTTCAAAATTCGCTTGGGTGATCAGGACAAATCATGGGCTTCATATACTGCATGTCTTGTGTGGAAAACCTAAGACGATAGAACAATGGAAATCCAAAACCCATTCACAACATTCACGAAAATCATGCAAGCAAACGTTTGTCCCAGAGTAACGTTTCCCTTAATGTGCATGTGAATTTCTTTTTTTCTGTAGAATTGAACCTATTTTTATGTGTCTATTCAATTTATTCAATTTTATTTTTCTTTGCTGGCGCAAACATATAGCGAATGACATTGCAAACACACAACTGTAGCACTAACAAAAGGAAAAGATGGCAAAACTAAAAGGTTTAAAATATGCATTAGGGATTTGCACAGCCACCAAACCTACTTCTTAACAGGAAAAAAATAACAATGTACTCAAGTAAAAAAAAGGAGCGTTGAACGTTTAGTGTTGATAAAGTTTGAAGAATTAGGTTCAAGTTACCAGACTTCAATAAAATACAAAATTAAAACATATTAACAAAGGTCATGAAATACCTCAACGTTTTCACTAATATTATGTTTTTATCTTTTGTGTAATTAGACTTTATTGCAGACCTTGTTGACATAAAAGGGTCAAATTTCCTGAAACGCCATAGTCTACCAATATAGACCAGGAGTCGATTTTTACCAAAAATAACATTCAGATATCATCCTAATGTAATACAAAAAATCTGATGTGATTTTTGAATTCAGCACCGAAAATATACCCTAGAATGGCATTTACTATGCTTACACAAAATGTGTGTTGGCTTGTGTTAGTGTTAATTAATTGCAATTTTAATTTTTAAACTAGAATCGTGCATTACGCGACTAAAAAATATGTAGCCTCACGGCCTACTAGAACACGGCCAAATATGTTGCTATTTGAGGAAATTTCTAAGAGTCTGAATTGTTATAATCATAGCTATGACAAACCTGTCATCTTCCCACTTCCAAAAGTAAGTAAAATGAGCAATATTTGTATCTAGACATATTATTAGCTTGTTTTACAGGAGATTAGATACGTATGTTAAACACAACTTATGCAATAATAATGTAAAATATGTAAAAAATTTTCAACTGCATCCTGGAGGTAGTCTCATCATACAGTCGTTAGGTTTTTTGTATAGCAGGACTTTTTGCCAATAGCCACATTTTACTTGCAAAATTAAAACTCGGTGGAAAACAAAACGAACAAAAATTTAAATTAGGACATCAATTGAACCGCTTACAACACAGAATTCACAAAAAATCCTTGACATTTTAAATGGAACATGCAATTTCACCAAAAGCGACACACCAAACGATACTACCTCCAGGTTGCAGTTGGAAAATCTTACATATTTTACATTGTTATTGCATAAGTTGTGCTTAACATACATACCTAATCTCCGGTTAAGCAAGCCAAACATATGTCTAGGTACAAATATTGCTTATTTTACTTACTTCTGGAAATGGGAAGATGACAGGTTTGTCATAGCTATGATTGTAACAATTCAGACTCTTAGAAATTTCCTCAAATAGCAACATATTTGGCCGTGTTCTAGTAGGCCGTGGTAGCCTACTCTTTTTTACATGCAAAAATAATCGAATTGGATATCTAAACAAAGCTTAAAAGCTTAACATCTAAAGCCTTGTTTTTCTACAATATTGAAATAGTTTCATAAAATAACGCGTAAACTAATTAGGCTACTAGCATTCAGTAAAAATGCTTCCACAAACAGCCATTATTTCACACAACATCAAAATGTACGCTTTGAGTTGCATAAAAGCTTAGATGTAACTAAGTTTGTAGCTTAACTCAATTATGCCGAGGAACGGCAATAACGTAGTGGGAACAAGCCTAGAACTAGCTAGGTATATCCTCTCGTTTCTAAAATGTAGCGTATCACAAAATAATAATAATATTTGTGTATGCGTATGGTTTGATTAAACTCAAGTTTACCATTATTTTAAGAAGACTACTATTTACAGTAATCATTACGTTATTTTATACTGTTGATGGTTGTATCATGGTTGCCTGGAGGTGGGCCCTGTTTTGTCACATTTTGCAGATTTTGACTACTGTTACTCGTTATAATATACAGTAAAAGGTAAAAGCTTTTTGTTATTTTTGGGAAGCAGAAAAAATAATTTAAAAACATTCGATCAAACTGTTACTGAGCAGTTAACAGTCTGACTCAAATTTTCTAAACCAAATTGTCTTTTTTTCTTTAAAGCTTGTGTTAAAATCCAATTTATCACCTGGGAGAGATAAAAAAAAAAGCATTGAAACATTATTTTTACAAAAGGTTATTCAGACAGTTACCGAAAGTTGGCAAAATCTGGAAACGTCTGCAGAAAGTAACAAATCAGGTTGTACAAGGTGAACAGAAAGTCCTTGGATTTTTTTCATTTTATGATTAAACATATGATTGAATGTCACTTATTTGCCTTTTAATATGCTAAATAGCTTGCTAAACTATAAAATTTAAGTCTAATTGTATACATTAATTGTAAGATCGAAAATGAGCCAAAGAGAAGCCATCATTCAGCTTCCTCTTGCGGAGAAAAACCAACTCTGAGATCATTAAGCTCTTAATAGTTGCCAAATCTACCGTTTACCATGTTGCGAATAGATTTAGGGAACTTTGTACATCTGAAGATCGTCCTAGGAGTGGAAGACCTCGCACTGTTCGAACAAAGAAAGTGGTTAAGGCTGTCCGAGAAAGAGTGAGGAGAAACCCAAACCGATCTATCCGTCAAATGGCCAAAGACAGGAATGTGAGCAACACTTCACTGAGAACCGTTGCGGAAAAGGATTTTCAGTTGTCTATTTACAAGGTGAGAAAACGGTAGTTCCTTACATTTCTCCAAAAGCAAAAGAGACTTGAAAGAGCACAGATTCTTCTCAAAGAACTGAAGGCGGGCACAGCACGGCAAAAGATTTATTTTTTCGGACGAAAAAACTCTTTACAATTGAAGCTCAGGTCAATAATCAGAATGATAAAATTTATGCAAAGTTTTCATCGGATATTAACGATTCTGAGAACAGTTTACCGCCGTCAAAAATCATCTTCTATTACGGTGTGGGCCGCCATCTCCAAAACTTGGAGAGCTTCTCTAATTTTCGTGGAGTAAGGGAATATCAATTTAGATCGCTACATCAACGATATTTTGGTCCCAACCATTGAAAAGATGACGAAGCACTAGAAAGATTAGCCCTTCACATTCCAACAAGATGGTGCAAGATTTCCCACCTCAACAACGACTCAGGACTGGTGCTCATGTAAACTTTCAAGATTCTGGAACAAGGAAATGTGGCCTCCTTCATCGCTTGATTTGAATCCCATGGACTTTTGTGTGTGGTTGTTGTTGGAGGCAAATGTCTGTTCCGTTTCTCACCCAAGTGTTGATGTTCTGAAGCAATCACTCCTGCGGGAATGGGCCAAAATACCCCAGGATGAGCAACGTGCCTCGGTCGAAAAATTCCGACAAAAAATTGAGAGAGTTATCCAAGCGAAAGGCGACCACATTGAAAATAAATAAATAAATTTATTCCTAGTATTGTAAGCTCTCATTGTGATACCTTTATGATGAAACTTTATTTCTTTTCATTTACTAAATCGTTTATAAGTTGGTCGATCCAAGGACTTTCTTTTCACTTTGTATCTCTAGGTAGCCATTGTCATGGTTGTATTTAATGTGTCACCACCATTGTGTGATCAAGCTACTCACTGGGGGTTGATCTCCAGCTTTAAGCATACATATAGTTA
This sequence comes from Aplidium turbinatum, assembly GCF_918807975.1. NCBI lineage: Eukaryota > Metazoa > Chordata > Ascidiacea > Aplousobranchia > Polyclinidae > Aplidium > Aplidium turbinatum. Next base: position 24,177,348 of record NC_137475.1, on the reverse strand, counting down.
TCTTTAGATAACCCTTCGGAGTATTGGAAGAGTCGTCTGGATCACATAGAAGCAGCCACTTCCTTACATATGCGTGACCTGAAACAGCAATAGAAGATATTTCTTTTGCCTACTCGTGTTGTGCATATACTTATCCAATGTTAAAGGCTGTGTTACGTCTTTGAATTACTAAGAATTTGTGACCACAAAACCTCATGCACCGTACGAAAAAAATATTACCTTCAATAATATAACAAAAATCTGGCATAAAAATTTCGTCAGCAACAAAGACCCTAGCTAACCATTTAGACAGATAAAAGTTGAGTATGAGAAATAGTTTGCGGCACCTTAAAGTATTGTAAATGGCACCCCCGTTGGGAACCACTGTTGGACTATTTAAAACAATTCTTTCTTCATCAAAACAAAACTCTTTACAAACGGATGCTGTAACTCAAACATCCAAAGGATAATCAAAATCAAAAAAATATTTTCTTTCCAAAAACATTTGTCATTTTCTGTACAAAAGCCTAGTAACAGAAAGGCTAATCAAACCTACCAGGCAGCAAAATCCATCATTTTACATTGACTTAACGTCGCCAGACGTGAGCTGAAACTGGAAAACATTTATTTCAAGAACCCAGTTAGCTTAACATTTTATTTTTACATTGATTTAACGTCTAAGTACATTTATTCAATGGAAAAAAAACCGATTTGCAAACTGGCGCGCTTGAAAAAGCAATGTTATTTTTCCTGATCGTTTGCAAGACTGATTGCATCAAGTGCATTTCCATATTCCTCACAATGTATAGTTATATTAAAATCTGTTTTTAGCCTGATTAGAGAACTGTATGCCGAAAGCTAGTGCAAACCGCTACTACCATATAGCGACCTCGCAGCATCAGGCTAAAACAGATCGTTAGTATCTGCATTGTGAAGTCTGAACTTGTCCATTTCCCCTTGTAGCTGTGCCGTCCGGGTGGAGGGCTCTTGGTTGACAAATTTCGTTTGTCATCTGCTTGGGTGCAGATGTTGCTCACATGATGGGGCACGAGGAGCCAATTGTCGTAAGCAACAAACATGCTGCTAAAAGCGAAACTCAATCTATTGTGTTCCTATAGTTTGGCAACACTTTATTGGTTGCCATTGGAACAAAGGCAAAATGAGATTTTCAAAACAAAGCTCAAAACACTGTTAAGTCTGCTACTAATTCAAAACAATGCTATGTCACCAGCAAGGCCTTTGAGAGGGGGTACGGAGGGTACGGCGTACCCTTGAGGGCCCAGTCCTGTGTTTGTTGAGGGGCCCAAAATTGTGATTTTATAGTTTACGTGCAAAAATGTTTGGTTAAAACCATCCTAAACGAATAAATTCAAGCATAAAAATTGTTATTCTTTAGTCTTGGGGGGCCCGTAATTTGGCAAAAGGGCCCGGAAAAGGTAATTGAGTTGCATTGCACGAAAATTAGGAGTCCAAAGTGGTGATTTAATGCTTTACGTTGCAAAAATGTTCTGTTAAAAGCACCCTAAATTAAATCATAAAAGTTGGTGATTTTCCTGTCTGGGGGGCATAGTGTAGCGAAAGCAGGGTGGAGAAAAACCCGGGCTTTTTTTTAAAAAGCCCAACCCGCTAGGATTTCTTTTTAAAAAGCCCGGGTGTTTTTGGGCTTTTTTGTGTTTTTAAAAAACTATTTGAAAAAGGTAGGCTAAGTTAGTTTCACGCTTATTTCATTTTAAAATGAAGTTCGGAGTTGGAGCAGGAGCCGGAGTAAACACTTTCGGAGCAGGAGAGGAGCCGAAGTTTAAAAAAAAAATTTCTTCGTTCACCTCTGCTAGGAATGTGGTGAATGCAAAAGTTAATTACAAGGTTATTGGTCAGATGATTAATTTGATTATGTTTTAACAAGACGTTCTGTTTGAGTTTTGGTAGAGAGCTTGACTTGTTGTACCAGATACATATAGGCTAGCACTCAGTAAGGTTAACGGATTTAACATTTTTTATACACACAAAAAAACTACTAAATCCAACGTTTTCGACACCACATAGTGTCTTCATCAGGAATAATCATAATTTACATCTAAGAGAAATAAATAAATGAATTTGAAAATTTACATTAGACCTGCACAATCGACAGCAACCATCTCAACAGCACCATCAACAACTGACACACGAATTCAATGCAGGATACACAAATGAGCGAGGGACTGATCACATGATACGCACAACACAAAACACTAAATAATAGTTTTATTGCAGCCTGCTGGGTTGGTTTTGAATCTTTATCCTCGGACTGACAAAACTTTGATTGGTTATTTCTGGTAGTTTCGCATACTTGTAAAGGCTCTTGACTTGACGCAGGGCCGGTTACCGAGATTGGGAGAGTGAAGTTTTCCGATTGTTGAAGTGTTGTTGCCTGGAAATTATTTCATTCACTAGGTGCCGCTGAATGGAGAGCAGTCCTGAAATGCGTTGCTCAAGCGCACACCCTGAGATTCGAACCAGCGCCGAGTAATCTTGAGCCTGGCGCGTAACCACTGAGCTAACGGGGTGGACAATTGTTGTAAAATTCTGCAGTAAAATGTTGTATGGTGTGCAATACGCCTAAGCAAACATCACGCGTTTTTTTCAAGACAATCGGGGCCTGTAGTGAGAGGGGGGCCCGGAGTGGGGCCCGTAGTGAGAGGGGGGGCCCTAGTGAAAATTTCTCTCAGAGGCCCTGGTCACCAGTCACGACATGCCATTATTGAATTTTAAATAACAAACTTGCCTGGCTGCTCGTATACATTTCCAAGATCAAGTTTGAAAGAACCGATTAAGGAATCTGACCGAAGCTTTCTTGAACAATTAACCGAAAACTCAAAAATGAAGTCACAAAGCTGTTTCAGTGACTCGTGAAAGTTAAATACCATCAGCTGAAAAGATATTTGGTTGCTTTTAAAGTGCGTTGCTGCGATTAACTGGCAAGTTATTGATAAGTTTTGTAATAAACTTATACGTAATCATTGCAGTGATTTATCTCACCACATGTGAACTATAAAAATTATTGCAAAATTCTAAAAACCATAGTCATTTATTATTAACATTTCACGAATAATTTTGTTTTGTTTAGATGAATTAAGATATTTTCCTGAAGAGGGCAGAAAGTTTTGCCGAAAACGTTTGAAATTATGTATCTGTTTCATTTCTGTATTAATTTTGAATTATGCAATTCAATGTTATTAAGTTGTTATCGATTGTCTGTCTATGGTTTTTAAAAAGTACCTCTCTACCAAAGCTATACAATTCTAAAAAAGTAGCCAAATAAGACATCATTTTTAGACATTTCAACTTTCATTTGAGCTACGTCAAACGAATTGTTTTCCACCCAATTTACAGTATATCCTTCTTTTCAATGCTATTCTGTTTTTACAAACTCGAGTACAATCCATTTGAATAATTTTCACCTCGTTCCAAGTTGGTGTTGAACCTTTGCGCACCCTTGTGTTTCCCGCCTGTGCCGCTCCGGCCTTTACATGGACCACAGGTTTTATGTTTCTTCCTGCCAAGCGACAAGCATTCAAAATTTTGATTCGAATCTGAAAATCCTCCACTTTGTCAGACAGAGTTGACCGATCGATCCTAAAATAAAGAATGGTGTGATTTAGTATATAGAGTAGGCCTAGCCTATATGCTGTTGGTTTGTTTATGGCTGTTCTAGACATCACTGAGTGTATTAGTTAGATCAGCGCTTTAACCGAGTAGGATATACTGTAGACTACAGTTGCAGCTCAATCAGTTCAAGTTGAAATTCGGGTGGCGTTTTATCACACTCAAATGAAACTGGGTCACTGAAGAATTTTAATGCAATTTCAATGTTTCTGAAGTCAGAAAATCTGACTGTAAATTCTTCAAGCAAATCTTCAATTCTACAAGCAAACCAGTAATTCACATAACTTACCATACTTTTCATAGTTTACAGAACAGTCTTGAGATCTTTCAGATAGACTACGAAAATCTACAATTGCGTCAGCTTTCAGTTGTGCTATGAAAAGTTTTAATTTTCAGGTAAAGCTACTTATTCGCTCAAACATTGAACTGCACAACTGACCTTTCCCTTGTAAATGCAATTGAGCTCAGCTAGCATTTTTGTGATGTCAACTAAGAAAGACAAATCATTCAATCATCATTCATTCATCAACTATTCATTCATCATCATTCAACTATTCTACACTTTCTTTCAATTTCACGTTTTATTTCTTTTTCTCCATAAACTGTTTTATTTCGGCCTTCGGGTAACAATAATTGAAATCTTTTTTAGGTGGCTGCTCGAGTGAGCAATCGAACTTTAGATATAATCGGACTTATAGGCTACTGTATTTAATTTTATATTTATATTTTTTTCCCGCGCTTTTACAAAGTAAGCAGCAAAGATTTTGCTCTCCAGGTCTAAATATATAAATTGGATTAAAGAAAAACTTAGGCCTGGAGAATAGCTAATTTTAGACCAATTAAGAATGGAATTTAATTGTGTCTAAGAATTTTAATTGCAATTGTGTTTCAGTCCTAAAATTTTCGAAATTGATAAAGAATTCGCAAAGACAGAACAATTCAAAGAAACCCATATCAAGAATCCAAATCTGCGGTTGCCGCATGTAGCAAACAAGCAATTGACTCGCCAGTCTCAGCTTTGAAAGAATAGGGATGAGGAAAGTAAATTATTATCCAGTGAAGCAAATGAAGTACAGTACGGTAGAAAATTTATCAAATAACGATTATTAAGCCATGTGGATTAATTGTTTTATATTCTATTGTGTAACATCTTGTTTGCTGCCCATTATCAAATCGGTTCAAAGTTTGTCCTAAAATTTTTTGTTTCAAATTCAGTTTTTTTTAAATTTTTTTAGTGTGTGTTGTATATGTATAAATCAATTTAATTAAACCAGCGCAAGAGTTTTTAATGATAAATTACTTAGTTTTTGACATAAAAATCAAACGTTGGCCAGCAATCAAGCCTAGTCAGTTTTTAAGCAGGGCTGCCAGACAAGTTTGGATTAATCGCACTTAAATCGACAAAAATGCTTTTTTTTTCTTGCTTTTATTTCAATGCGAAGTGTTTGATTTTTTTTAATTGAATTTAAACTTTGTTGCTTTATGTTGGTGGAAAAGTGATAAAAATTGTCATAAATTGTTATTTTGGGCTCAAACTTTGTAATGATACGTTGCCTGGATTTGATTTGTTAAATTTCGTCTGAAGAAAACATTATTGACCTATTGTGTTATTCGGTTACACTCAATTATTTCTCATTTACATTCTATTCAATTTCTTTGTCAAATTATACAGTCACATTGCGCTAGTTTCATGCAGCGTAACAGGTCACACTGAGAGTCCCTCAGCCATTTCTTTTATGACAGAACAATAGCGTAGGCCTATACCTTTTTTTTAAATTGTGATTATTTTTGTTTTTGTAATGCTGTTACTGAAAATTTTTTCACTCGTGGCCTTGTACTATTTATTTTATTGGCTTGAACTTTTCTTGGTTGCACTGAAATTTAAACGCCCTTGCTACAAGAGTTTATTGATTTCAAAAGTTTTTCCTATTTTTAGTCACCCGGAATAAAGTTTATATTTGAATAAAACCACAGGACTTCACTTGAGGATCGCGGCAGCACATGATTTCTTTTCTTTCATTAATATTACTGAACATCAGCCTACCTTGTTTCAACGTAAGTTGCCGATGCTTGACATTTGTCACATTAAGAACTGGGAAGCAGCTGACTCGATGACTGATATAGTCTTTCGCTGCTTCCTGTCTGTTGTGGTATTTAGATAGCTATGGTACTATTTTATTCGTATTGTGTATAATTGTACCGTACTATTGTCGCAACAGACAAAATAAAAGGTTTCTCTCTCTCTCTAATCATGTTGCTCCCATAGTATACTATTACTACGCCTCTAAAAACTGACTGGTACATTTTAATTAGGCTAAGATTCAAAGTTCAAAATACTACTTGGAGTGAAAATGATTAGCGGGCCGCATAAAAATCTCAGGCGGGCCGCAGTGCGGCCCGAGGTGGACATCTCTGGGATAAGGCATAAGAAGTGACAAGCAATGTGATTGTGATGTAACAATACGTCTTTTTTGCATGCAATAAAATTGAGCGACAGTAGGCTAGCGCAAGGATGAAGTTTAATAGGCATCTTCAGATTTTTTAATAACGTTAAAGTAAATTTTATTTTGTTAAGTGAAAAGAGAATAAGAGTGAATTTTAATTATTATATATTAGATATTTCAAAAATGCATCGGGGGCTGCACCAAAACGTCTTCGCGGGCAGCGTGTTTGAGACCCTTGTTCTAGACCAGGAGTCACCAAACTTTTTCCTCTGAGGGCCGGATTGCTGCGAGATTAACAGCTGGCCGGATGCAAATTGCGAAAAGAGATATACAATTATTCAGAACCTCCATTGACTTGAATTGAGCGGAATAAATAACAAAGTCAGCGGTGGAATAGCAAAGTTGTGATGAAAATCGAAAGGTTGCTGGAAAAGTTATCCCCTGCTGTGATACACTACAGGACATCGTGCTCTTGAGAAAACATTACACCTTTCCAAATTTAGCCTAGACTGTCCCTATTTGTGGTGGCCTAATGATAAACAGCAACGTCAGACCTTTACAAAAAGTTTGGTAACTTTTTTCCTTAACAGTTGTAGTGCAGCTGTTATCTCTGCAGCACGTGGCGGGCCGGATGAAATCAGTTCGCGGGCCGGTTCCGGCCCGCGGTCCGTAGTTTGGTGACCCTTGTTCTAGACTATTTTTTAAGTAGCCCACAAGCGAGTGTACAAAAATCGGTCCAGGTTTTGCAGGAAGCTCTTGTTTATTTTACAAAAACATATGGTGAAAGGTGCAGAGGCGTACAGGAGCCTTGGTTTTTGATTATTTAGCAGTCAGAGTAAGAGTAAAATCGGAGTCTGCAATTCTCGGCAAAAACAGGAGCAGATTGGAGCCGGAGACTAATTTTTGGCCAGTTGATAATTTTAGCGTAGGCTTACAAATACTCTGTTGGGGATTGTGGTTTATGATTTGCGCTCAGAGTTGAAATGGAGTTTGACCTGAATAGCTGCAAAAATATTTGGAGCGGGAGTGGAATTTCGAGTCATAGACTTCGGAGTCGTAGTGGAGGAGAAATCCATAAAACCTGACTCCATACACCTCTGAAACGTAGCTACTACGTAAACGACATAAATTATTATCAGTTGATCATGACTTTATTGTGTACGGTGGTCGATTATTCATTTCGAAAAAACTTAGAATTGAGATACTAGCTGATTTACACGAATCTCACCAAGGCGTTACCCGTACCAGGGAACGCGCTCGTTTTGCCGTTTATGAGCCTGACATAGACCATGACATTGAAACCGTAAATTCATCGTGTCAAAAATGGTAAGATGACCTCCCTTCGTTGAGTAAAGAGCCAATTGTGTTGAGAAATCAACCCATTTTCCCTTTTCAGGAACTAGCGATTTGCTTAGCTGAATTTAATGGACAGCACTATCTAATTATGGTGGATTGTTTAGTGGAATACCAGATGACATTTGGTCTGACAACGGACCCAATATCAAGTCTGAGAAATTCTCCAAATTTCTTCACAAATGCGGCATCGTACTTCTACTTCAACCTATCCGCAATCTAAAGGGAATGTTGAGGCAACCGTGAAAGGCATAAAAAGTTAATTCGTCGCTTATGGACGCATTGCTACCTCGACGAAGATCAACTAGCAAAATCTTTGATGCAGTATCGTAACACGCTATGTAAGAAGGACGGATTGTCACTTGCTCAGAAACTGTACGGACGACTGACTCAAGACAATTATCCAATACATCATCGGGTCTTCTCTCGTAAATGGAAGAGCGAGATGCAACAAGCGGAAACGCAAAAATATATGTCCGTGGAAAACAACAAAGCCTACTACGACAGTCATGCTCATCGTCTTCCTGAATTCCCTATCAGAACTTACGTTGCTGTATAAATTTCGAACACCGGACTGTGAGACATTATTGAGAAAATAGTCGCTGCAGACGACTACCAGAAATACACTCTTAAAACTGCTAGCGGCCGATTGTTAATAGGAAATCGAAAATTTATTCGATGGAAAGTATCTGCGTTTATCCCCTGGTTCATCGAGCTCCTGAAAGACGTCGAACCTTTCGCTAGTGTTTGCGTGGAAATATGCTGGAAGGACTGCTTGTTGCAACTAGCGCAAAGAATGTCTGATTCTCCCGAAGCTACACTCTTGTGCTGACTGCAACACGTTTATTGTTCAGTTTAATCAGTTCGACTTGTTCACTGGTACAGAATACACTCGTAGTTTTTTTCTCAGATAACTTTACAAATAAAAAGTAATAAACACTGTATGTATTTTTACACATTCGTGACATCACTATTATTTTCCTCAAAAGCCAAATTGCGACTTATCATGTGCTGTAGGCTACACTAACACTTCTGCACATTTCCCTGACAATAAACAACTTAATTTCCGCTGTGATGATAGATAAGCAGGCTGATCAAGTGAAGTTTCGTCTATAACCAGTAAGCTTATTAAACAGTTTTTTGAAACATCTTATATATATTAGAATATTGGCATGAATAGTGTTTTTTAGTGTTAGCGGCATTTTTTTTGATTTACCTTTGGATTTGTGCTTGGGCTTCATCAGCTTTCTGGTTCTCTTGTGTGTTGTCATTATCTTTCGTCATCATTGTGTTGTGCTCTATCTTTGCTTAAAAGTTATTGAAATTAAAGTTACAAAAGTTTCAAGTGAAACTTACAAACTTTTGCTTACGAAACAGCATTGAAGCCCTGCACACGAAAAGTTCTTAGAAATTAGAGCATACAAACGAAGTTCAAACGCTTGCAAAAAAGAACAAAAGTTTAACAATATGATAGCAATGTTTTTATCAAAAAAAGAAAAAAAAGTGTTTGCTGCAGGGGTTGATAGTCTTTTTGAAAAGTTATGTGACTTATCTGATAAAGTGATTTCAGTTCAGTTTATTTGTTTTTGTTGGTGAATAAACAAAAATATACAAAACACAATAAGCACAAATAATTCCCATAACAAGGATGGCAGCGAAAGAATATAAGGTTACTAAAGTTAGCTGTCACCTAAAAATGATTAAAACAGAAAAATACCAGAACAATGGAATAATGCCATTGCTCTTCACTTTGATAAATAAGATAAGAAATATCTTGCACACTATTTCCCCATTAACCTACCCCTATACGTTAATAAACCATTTATGAAAATCATCAAGAATAGAATCAGAAGCAGTCTAAATAAAACAAAGCTTCCTGAGCAAGCAGCTCACAGAAAAAACATTCTCTTGCATTGATTACCGGCATGTTGTTGGGCAGACCTTGGAGATCAATGAAATCAGGAACCCATATTTAAGGCATTAATTACAATCGAGTTTTAATGATTGTTGTGAAAACTTACATTGTATGATAAAGCTATTTGTAAATTACGTTGATAAGTTGGCACATGCAAAGCACAATAAAATATTATACATGATAAATAGTAATTAGGCATTTTGAAACAGCGGTCACATGTGACCGTTTGGTTGTTTTAAGTTGTAAAAAATCTAGTGTTAAAGAAAAAATCCGATTTTGCAGATCGACTTCAAAACTTGGTGAAAATATTTTCGGTAAAAACCCTTGAAGCATTAGCCTACTTACAGTATCTTTGCTATCAAAACCACAGCTGATATTCAAATAGAACTCTAAAAGCAAAATTATTAATCGTGTAGACTGTAGAGGTTAGCAGCGGGCCATTAAATACACAATGCTTTAAACACAAAGTGATGGCCCTTAAACCAACTTAGATAATTGCATTTGGCCACAGACTGCTGTACGGCTGGCTGAACACTGTAAGGGGCAATGATAAAATACAAATTTTTGAATTTTTCTATGATTGCTTAGTGCATTGTTGCTATGGGTAAAATAAACGTCTGGGCCAAATTTTGCGTTAAAATAATCTCATTTTCCTTACCGACTTTTCACATCAATTTTTAGCTAATTTAGCCTATAAAAGCTACACTGAATACTGAAAAGTTTGGGTGTTCATCAGGACAATTATCGTTTCTAGCACTGATTGCGTTCATCAGATGAACCTTGCTAGTGCTAGAAAAGCTATTCACCTTGTATAGTAAAAAGTGTTAATGCATGTAAACACAAACCAACATTTAATATCAAAGAAATTTTATTCAAGCATTGCGATGCTTTAGCATCAATGATTTTTAATGTTAATTGGAGGTGACATGCTTCTTGGTTCTTCATGTAAGCATAATTCTTCTGCTTCTTCTAAGCCACTGCCTCGAGTAACCACCTCTTGCCTTGTAATCTGCCACCTCTGTGCAAGCTTTAGTCATGATCTAATTCTCTTTTGCAAAGACTGATTGTGGTTTAGCTACTTTGAAACGTGTAAAGGTTTTTCAAGGATGCCTTATACTTCGTTATCACAGAAGAATGTCAAAAATAGAGACTCAGTTTTCAGTTCAGTGTCTCAATCATATGATAGTAATTCATTGCGTGAAAGTTCAGCTTTAAATAATTACTTTGCTCATATTCTTGGAAAGCATGTCATATGAATTTTCTATTACCTTTGTATCTTCCTTTAGCTACTGCATTATTTGTTCGTATGAAACGATTTCATCAATGTAAGGCCTCTCATCATTTTTTTCTACTTTGAAAAAACCTCCATCTTCAGTTTTTAGAATGTTGTCTATTGATTTTTTAACTTCTTAACTTTATTAAGAGTCTCTACTCACTGCTTCATCTTCATTTGAACACATGGCAAACATGAGTTGGTCTGGATAAGTAAAAAAGACATTTCTTAGCACTACCTCATTCACAATCTTCATTTCCTTGCTGTTCAGATGTTTTAACAACTGCAAGCATACAGGAGTGTTGTGCAGACCAGGGCTTCCCAAACTTTTTTGCTCGCGACCCCTTTTAATCTCCTAAAATGTTTCGCGGCACTTTGCTATTAAAACGACGAACAGTGCGAAATATATATTTGTGATATTTATTGAAAAGCTTAAATCTAACGAAAACTAAAAACAATTTACCGTTCTCAGTTCAGTTTGTTTTTATTTATTTCTGACCATAACAACGAAGCCTATGACCAGCCTACCAGTGGCGTACCGTGATCGCTTTGACAGGGTGTTCAGTGACGGCAAAGCAACAGCGGGGGGTCTGGGGAGCCTCCCCCAGAAAAATTTTAAAATTAACATTGAATTTGGTGCGTTCTGAGAGCATTTTCAGCACAAATTCTGAACATGAACAGAACTGACAAAAGTAATGTTGTCGAAATGGAGAAGAATACAAAATAGATATTTATTTGACAGCGCCTATTGAATGAAAGACTTAATTATATCAAATATTAAGTTGCATTTCTAAAGTCACATACTTCAGTTCAGTTTTTATTTCCGACCATCAAAACGAACAATATTACTTGCCATAACACAGCAGGAGTTTGAAAAAACGCGAAAGTTAAAGCGTGCTCGAGATGGAAATGATTTACTTCATGCAAGGATTAGGCACGGTCGCAACACCTTGAGAAGTGTAGCCTACAAGCGAATTAAAAACAAACATGTAGTAAAAACGGATGTAGTCTAAACGCAGCTTTAGTCACTAGCCAATTTTTTTATTATCAGTACCGGTATCATTTTGTTCATTGGCTTCACATTTTGATATATACATTATATACCGTACCGGTGGTACACCCAAGACGAAACAAGCATAGGCAATAATTAATGTGAGACAAACCAGGAGACACAGAAAGCGACGGATGTAAGGATGAACGGATGTAAGCGTGGGATCGATCACGGATCCAACAGCTCAACAATAAAGCCTTCAGAACAGAATGAAGGTGAAACCCTAAGTAAACGGTGTTGACATTTAAAAGTCTCATGTGACACATCCAAAGTATTTTATGATTTTTTAGATGAAGATTATAAAAACAATTTAAGAGTTTGCAAATCATAGGTGTGCTTTAAGTAGCTGGAAACGCGCTTAAGGTTGCTGGGAGTAAGCTTATGGTTGCTGGAAATGCCTCATCTTGATTTTTTATGCTAAAATGTTACAAACTGCATTGTGCAACATATAAAAAATAATGAATAAATAAGCAGATGTATTATTCTTGAGAGAAAAAAAAAGTTATTTCAACAAACTGTAAACTAAAACTTTTTAAAACATTAACACGAAAAATTATTTTAAGAAATTGAAAATGTTAGTCCTGTAACTTACAAAACTGAAAAAATTATTTTAATAAATCACGAAGTTTTCGTTGCAAAAACCAACAACTAAAAAATACTTTTAACAAACTACAAATTTTTAAGTTGTATGATTGACAAATTAAAAAAGATAACTAGGTGCAAAATTTTAAGTTTCATAATTTACAACTTAAAAATAGTTTTAGCAAACAACAAACTTATAAGTTCCATAACTTACAAACTGAAAATAAAAAAATAGTTTCAACAAATTGTAATCTGAAAGTTTACCTCTGAAAACATGCACATGAAAAAATTATTTTAAGTCACAAACTTAAATTTTCTTTTACAAACTTAAAAATATTTTCAGCAAATTACAATTTTATTTTTACAAGCTTAAGAAACTACAACAAAATATCCCTAGTTTCTGTTGCATAATTTGTAACGTTAAAATCTGTGTTCGGAGATTTGTTTGTGTGTTTTCATCATCAGGTGTCATTGCGTGTTGCAAAATTTGTGCTCGCATTCTGCTAGAGTTTGTATTTTTTTATGCTTGTCTTAAGTTTAGGTAACAATTTGTAATGTAGTTTGCGTTAGGTTTGTTGATTTTTTCTAGTTGTCAGAATGCAGAAGAATATGTTGCAACAATTTGTTCTATAGCTGTTAATTTGGGTGTTCTCATTGCATAAAAGGAATGTTGAGTGTTTAGCTGGTATTAGCATCATCTAAGATAAAGTTCTTAAAATAGAATACAATTTCTTCGCTGGACAACCAATAAAACAAACTTTTTATAATTTGTGTGGTGTATTTCGATAATACAGAAAACAAGACCGACGCTATAATATTTATTTACACGATTTATTAAAGCTCCAAAATTCATCACTAAACAAATCGGGTGGGGATTGAGGTGGAGTTTCAACCTCCTCAAACAAGTCAATAATCTCGCAGAGGCATCGTGCGTCACATCCTCGATGCTCACATCTCCTAGTATCTCATTCATCAGCAGTTTGAAGGGAGATTTCGATGCTTTTTCTTCTTAAAGAGGAATTGAATCTTCTTCATCACTTTTCTCCACATCAAATATTGTAGAAGGGGCTAAGAAGGGGTCAAAGAGGGTGGAGCCTTCACGATCGGATAGGTCGAACCTTTTAAAAACAGAGGGATAACACATCTTCGGCGGTCGGATTCATATCCACTATCTTCATCATCACTATCAAACGGTTTGAAGTGTTGGGGAAAAAACCCTTTTGTAGATCATCATCCCCTCTCATCACACACTGAAACTCTTCATAAGACATTCTTTTAAGCTCATGATACGACATTTCTTTTCTGCATGTGTTTAAGCAAGTATTCCTTTCGTGGATATATACAAACGTCAGAGTAAAATAAATACTAGAGTGATGTCATGCGATCAACAAATGATAAATCGAGTTCCAACAGCAATAGTATTTTATCTGCTCACTCTTTATAGAACACAAGCATTGTTTTGCCTACTTCTATATAAAATCTCTGTTTTATGTACGTTATGAGCATTTTTCAATTACCCGCTTATTTCATAATAATTATGATGCCTTTTTATCAGTATCCTATCGTGAGAATTATGAAGCGAACCCGGTTACACAATTATACCGCTTCACTTAATTCAGACTTTGTACTTTGCGATTTACCTTTCTCACATAAAATCACATGTGCGTCACTACTTAGGGTTATTACATTTACAAGTCCATTCATATTCATAAATATATATAATCAAATGTGGTATAAAATCAAATGTGCTTGTGGCAGATTATTACCGGCTAACACCGAGGGTTAACACATTCAATGCTTCGATCATACTTTTCCCACTACTATCCTTGTTGCACATAATTCGGAGTTTGTATACTTTGCGATGTACCTTTCTTACATAAAATCAAATGTGCTTGTGGCGTCACTACTTAGGGTTAATACATTCAATGCTTGGATCATACTTTTCATACTACTCACATTTATTCAGTGTGATGGGTGTGACTGTTTTTTGCCACAAAGCAAGTCCAGCCGTGGCTCGGTGTTTGTTAATGCAGGTCTCAAGGCGGTTTCAATGTTGCTTAGGCTGGCGAAGTGAGAACATTTCAGATAAATCATTTTTAAACTTTTGTTTTCAGATGTTCAATTTTTTGATGAATGCATCAATTTTAGATTTCAATGCAAAATCTTGATGTTTTCTCCTAGGAGGGACAAATTAATTTGTTTAGTTTTTCAAAGAAATCCGACATTTGGCATAAATCCAAAAGCTAGATGTCATTGCGAAAATGGTGGACCAAGACTGGATTTTATTCTGTTGGAAAAATCACGATTTCGGTTTTCAACTTTAATTGGCTAGCCATTTTAAAGCTTTGGCTTTTGAAAGCCACTTCACTTCACGATGCAGTAAAAGAGTTTTTAACTCCGATTCCATTTCGGCTAATAAATTTTCAAAAATACGGGCAGCCTATTGAGTGCGAGACTCTTAATAAAGTTAATACCTGTCACATCATCTCGCACAGAAGTGCTAATATGCAGTACCTCGTGCAAATTGGTATACTTTCTGCGACTCCTGAAGTTCGTTACACGACCTCTTGAGGGGTCGCGACCAGGGGCGTTGACAAGGGGGTCTAGGTGGTACTTTTGGACCTGGGCCCGGAATATTTAAGGGGCCCGGATTTAAAAGATTTCCCGCGACTTCAAACATTATCAAGATCTTAACATCATCAGATCTAAAGGAATTGCCATCAGAGGTTAAAACAGCAACTTCAGCCGTCAGATGGTAAAATACCGGGCCCCCTTTTGGGTACTGGGCCAACTTTAGCTCTCTGGTGGTAAAATATTGCCACCTCAGCCACCAAACAGTAAAAAAATAATTTAGTCTAGTATAGGGATTTCCTTAACCACGAATATTAGCCTAAGTGAAATAACCCGAAACACGAATTTCAAAAGAAACAGGCTAGGGCAAGCTGGGGTAAGATGATCACGGGGGCAAGATGATCACCCCCATTTATTTTCTTTTAAAATGAAGCTTTAACGCAATGCTGCCAAGGAGTGGCAGCTCTACCAAAGCGCCATTTTACATGTAACTTTCAGCCATTTTAGACTAGCCGTTTAGGACTTGTGCTGAAAAACGTGATTTTGGTAGCTAAAAGTAAAATTGCGAAATCACAAAAAGCAGGTGATAACGTTGTTTTTTAAGAATGTCAGAAAAGCGAAAGTATGCGCATCGGGTAGGGAGTCAATTCATAATTTAGCCTTGCTTCTTATAGCTCGTTAGTATTTTTAAGTTTCAACAGAGTGCAGTTGAAAGTAAAATGTTTGGCATGGGGCAAGATGATCACTTGCACGTGGGGCAAATTGATCAGGGTGATCACTAGGGCCATTTTTATATGACCTTAAAAAATCAATAATATGACTTTATTTTTTGGAAAATATAACTTTATATGACTTTATGTGAAAATCGTTTATTTTTACATGCGAACAACTTCACTCACGGAACTAAAGAGTAAAACATACGCAACATAACAGTAATTCACATCCATTTTTATGTGAAACCACTGTTGTAGTACAGTTTCATGTAGTGTGGAATGTTAGAGTCTTTAAAGTTACGATTTGGACGTAAAATGACTTTAGTAAGGAAAATGAGCGCTCCACAGACGCTGACGTGGGTTGACACTTTTGCAGTTTTGCATAAAGCGCTGGTGAAATGTCTTGTCTTTGTACCTCCATAATTTGTTTCACATCGTTTTTATCCAATAGCTTCTTAATGTAATTTTTGAGCTCAAGCGGATCTTTTCCGAAATCAAGGGCATTTAGATCAGCATGGTCCTCTTTGATGGTGTACGACTGTACGTACAACTTTCCATTTTGAGTATTAAGTTTGAAATATTGTTGTAGTGGAGGCATATTTCTGTTAACTGACTAGTCAATTTTGGATCGTTGGCTGAATTTTTGACGCTCTTTACAATAACTTCTTCACCTTCCCATGCATTGACTATTTCTTTCACTTTAATGCAATGTGTGACCTCATAAAGTATAGGTCTGTGACTGTAAGTGTTATGTAGGCTAATCCTACAGTTTGCCTTCGTTCAATCAGAAATTGCCTTACTTTCTTAGTGCTTAATTGCTTCACCGCTTAAATTGGTAGCCTACTTTTTATTTAAAGTATACAACGGTATGACTTTATAACTCAAAAATATGACTATATAACTTAAAAAGCTGATTTATGACCTAACCAGGAAAATATGACTTTATATGACTTCATAACTTTCTTAATATAGCCTACCTCATAAGGATGCGGTTTTTGCGTTAAAATTGAATTCACGACTTACTGATGCACAGTGCCGGATTAAGGGTCTGCTGGCCTGTAGGCACATTTTATAAGTGGCCTGAAAATCAGGGTTGCCAACTAAAATATTGAAATTATCAGTGTTGCCAAATCATTGTCACAAAGATCGTTGTTGCAACTATAACACAGGGTACCGTGCAAAAACTTGGCCATATGCCTAACTAAATAACAACTTAGCGCGTTTTTGCAATTGAAAACACGTTAACTAGTTTTTGGAGGTCAATCTTACGGAGTAGATCGCTTTCGATACACAAAAGTGCCAGTGTACCAAGACGTTGTTGACACATTGTTGATCGTTTGACGTCTTTAATTCGTTTCAGTTGTGAAAACGAGCGTTCCCCCGAGCAATTCGTAGCCATTAGAGACAAGTGCATTCTAAGTGCTACTTCAGTGTTCGGAAGTGCATTATAAACACCAGTTGTGTGCAGCATTTTAAACATCTTCTGGGCCCTTCCTGTTGCTGCTGTTTCATCGCGTCTTTGCTCTTTATAGTCTTTATACCAGCACATAAACTGACGAAATTCTGATGGGAAGCCGGAAGAAAGGTCCTTTGAATACACACCAACCAGACCTGCAACAGCAACATCGATGTCTTTAACAGACATGGAGTCGTACTCTGTCAAAACTCCAAACCTCTGCAGCACCATGGAATATGCATCGATACGTTTCTGTAGTCGCTCTTTAGTTGGTCGATGATCACATAAAACGTGTTGATTTTAAATTTTTGCTGGCCCGACATTCCTTCCACTGTCCACATCATCTGTAGCAGCTCCATCACTGACATTCTTCTGTCGCTTTGGTGCTCGCCGACTTTCAGATTTATATATGCTGCTGCCACAGCAATCACGTGCCTGCTGCCAATAACAGTCAAAATTCTCTCTGCACTCATCCAAGAATTTATCCACCAATGGCTAGTGTCAGTTCGATAGTGGAACTTTGAAGCAACTTGCTACTAGTATTGAAGCGCTGCAAAATATTGTTTTGAAGTGACAACATGTTTCAATTCGTCTTTTTTTAAAGATTTTTGCGACCTTTACTTCATCTGGAAATACAGAGCAATTAAGATAAATACTTTTTACTTTAGAAAATAATTATTTTGAAAACATGACCAAATTTCTACTGATTTTAAAGTGGCCTGGATTTTTGACTGGCCTTGTAGGCACGTGCCTACTTTGCCTAATGGTTAATCCGGCACTGCTGATGCATAGAAAAAAATATGACTTTAATGACTTTAAATGGCCCTAGTGATCACCTTGCCCCACTTGAAATAATTTTGGACAATATAAATCTGCTAGTTTGAGACTAATTTAAATGAGTGGATTTATAGTTAAAATTGCTTGCACTGTTCCTGGCTAACCTCGTGAAATTCCATAAAATGACATCTTTATGAATTACTGTAATTTTATTGCAGATCTTTTGATTTCAAAGGCCTACCATACTTCATAACATATTTACTTTTTCTTAAAGAATTAGGCTATGGTAGGCTCCGGGTATATAAACGAAGAACTCATCATGGGAAAGCTTCTTTGGAACTTCAATACAATGCCAATTCCTTTTGCCGATAGCTCCAGAGACTGCGATTTAAGTAATACAGAAATTGTAGAAGGAGACTTCATTGTAGTAAAGATTACCGAAAAATCGTGAGTAGTTCCATATATCGCGAGAATCGACTCTTTTGAAGATGGCGAATTCGAGTGAGTATTTTTGAAGAAAATGCAGTGCTTACCAGGAAATTTTGAAAAGCTTCTCTTTGCAATTGATGAAGATGATAGTGCTTCATTCACAAAAAGTGATATTGTTCACAAATTGCCGTCACCTCACTTAAGGAGTGGAAGCGAGAGAAAATCACACCAACTATATTTTAATAACAACCTGTATGCATTTAATTTGTAAAAACTTTGTCTAAGATTCTCCAAGCAGGGCCCAACTATAAGGGAAGCACATTTATGTTTGGGGTGCAGAATAAAAATCAACGTTTTTGTATAGGAAATATCATGAAATCAGACGATTAACATTCCTAAACTAGTGATGTTTTGATATTTATGCATGCTACAGTGCTACACTAAATAATTGGGTTTTGTTCAATTGTACCCCATGATTTACCCTTTTATAGTACCTATGGCCCTGCTGTTGAGCAATGTGCCGTGTGTTTGAATGTTTTTTTGCTGTTCGTTTGAAAGATTCTTTTGCAGTTCACGTATTGCATACCAATCGCTGTTTTTCATAATGTCAGTCGCTTGCCTCTTCAATTTGAGGCTACACCAAGTTGATTCTATTTTTGATAATAAACCCCACCTCACAAAATGCAAAAAATGTATGATCACCTTGCCCCATATGTGTGATCATCTTGCCCCAGTACTGGGGCAAGATGATCATTTCGTCCACATTTTTTCAAATGGCTAGGCCTATAGATTCTCATGCTGTTGGCTTATAATGCAAAGCATGCTACCATTAGATGCGCTGATGAATAGGCTACATATTTTTGTAATGCTGAGAATTTGTAAATATCTTTTAAACTTTGAATTTTATGGAGATTTTAACCTTACGATGATCATCTTGCCCCACCTTCCCCTAATGTTTGTTTAAACTCAAAAACTGAAATAGCAAAGGAAAGAAGATTGCTATTCCTATTTCTGCACTAAAAATTAGACCAAAATTGCTTTTCAGATTGCAGCAATCAACAAATGTTTGACCTAGGCCCAAAAACCTTTTCCAAATCAAATTGAAAACTTTCTGACCGTCTGCACTAACTTTGCTGTAAATTCTCTTCTGGTGAGCCTATAATGACTAGTAAAACATCAATAGAATCGGAAAGTAATACTCTAGCGCCGTGAGACAAATAAAAGTTCAAAAAAGCAACCGCTAGATAGAGATAGTAAGTTTTGTGGTTCGGAAAATTTGAAGATTCAGCAAGATTTGTTAAACGACCATGTTTAAACGACATCAATAAAAAACGACATCAATAAAAGTTTGCACACAACCTTTATATTCATAACATTGTCGATGAAGGGGGCCTGAAAATAAATTGGTACCGGGCCCGAGAAATCCTGTCAACGGCCCTGGTCGCGACCCCCAGCTTGGGAAGCCCTGGTGTAGACCATCTGTCATGTAGGCCACAAATGTCTCTTGATTAACACCGCATGGCACACAGAACTTCACCAACAAGTTAGCGATCCTCTGAAGTTAGCTACTTGGTTTAGTAGGGACAAATATATTGTTAGTACTCTGCTCCAGAGAGTACTCCACGTGGACACTAGGAAGGGCCAGGTTCAATGGCTGCAATATCATCAGCTATTTTCTTTACTGTTTGAATAAAAACTTATCAATGATCCCAATAAAGTCGAAACAGGCTGTTAAGGTTTTTAAACTACATTACATTACAAAACTACATTACATTTTATTAAAACTTGTGAAAGTATGGGTGACAAACTGACAGCACTGCATACAAAAAAAATGCCACACAAAGCAACGATATTCTGACAACAGCCAACAACTGCAGGCAGAGGCGAACGCAAAGGGTCCAATGAGCAATGTATTTAGTATTTACTTAGTTTATAACAATATTGTCATTCTTTTTTGACTGTGCTATCTAAAACATATGGAATGCCGTCTCTACTTCGTGTAATAACTGAAAAATTTCTTTAAAACGGAAGGCAAAGCTCAATGACATACCCCACTGATTGTTGGCTATCTTACAAAACAGCTTGACACAAAAAAACGGAAAGAGATAACTCAAATAATATTACATCAGTCATAGATATTATTGCGGCACATAGTGCAGAATGGCATTGAGCCAAGAGCGTAGATGATACAGTATTGTTCCTTCATTGAAGTCTCATTATATGGGGCCAAGTGTCAATTTTCAGTCCAAAAGTCGGTAGGCAAAACCAACGTCGATTAGCATCAAATTTGGTGAGTGGTGTTCAAATGCCATGTACAATTGCATAACAATGCGACAAGCGATCACAGCAATATGTGACAAAAATGCTCCCTACAGTGCACAGAGCACATTTTTACCATAGTCTACTTGAATTGATTTTGTTTATCAGTTGATAACCAACGTATTTATTTGGGATATTTCCTAGTGATTAAGTGCACATTGTGCTCACCTTTGTCGTCGGACGACTCCTCGCCAAAAGAAGCTTCGTCTTCATCCCCACCCTGCAATCAGGTGTGAGCTAATTAAATAAATTAAAAACGCTAAAGTTTTAATACACTTTGTAATAAGTTGACGTGCGCATCATCAATAAGAGTTTGCAGAAAAAACGAAACAACTTGATTTATTTTATATCCTAATCAGAGACTCATTCTACTACATCAAGCAGACCATCACAATACCTGCTTGAATATTGCTGAATATGCTTTGCTTGCATAACATTTGTAAAGATTGTCAACACAAAATGAATAGAGTTTTGTTTATTTTAAACTTTGTTTATGCGTTCAAGAATCTGTAGTGCATAAAATGGAAAACACTGAAATTCTTACAAAAATCGGCTGTGCTGCTCTCCAGCTTTCATGACCACGCCTGTCAAGGCTAGAGCTAAACGAATAGTTGATAGTTTTGTGTAGACAAATTGACAGCAAATTTTCGCATGCTTGTTTTCTGTAATGTTAATATGAGTTTCCGTCTCGTTGCTAGCAAACAATGACTTGTGTACTTTATCTACTATGAACAAACATAACCGAGCAACAATACAACATTTTATATTGTAAAAACAAAAACAAAATAGCGAACGTTTTCGGCTACGCGAATACCCCTTATCAATCTTAAGACAAATACTGTGTAAAAAATACTACAGACTGGCTTGCTGGGCCTCTAAAAATGATCTTTTCCTCCTTTCCAACTTAACCCTATCTAAAAGGAGCTGTTTTCGTACGCGGAAAGCACGTCACGGCTATCTTAGCCCGTGCCAATTAATCGCTAATTACGGGAGTTACGAAAATCACAGAGTCAAAATATTTTACAAGATAAAGCCATGTGTATTGTGCGTATAGAAATTAAATTTTTATCGAACAAATTTATTGAAATAAAGTGTTTGAGATGAAAAGACGTAGAAAGTCGGTTTTTATTCTAAAAAGGTAAAGGGGGTCCCATACTTGATTCAAGTGTCGGGTATGACAAGATATGGTTCATTGTACTAAGCTTTCGGCACTAAGGAGAGTAGTTCCTTTCTCTCGACCGCCTTTACTTCGGCCGCCTTTACTTCAGCAACTACACCCACCCAATTTATTACACCCTGGATAGAGGTGAGCGGCGTTTTCAACAACCAGCTGAAGCTGGGAGTCGAACCAGGTTTGCATAATTGGAAAGCCAACGCCTTATCCGTTGCGCCATCCCACCGCCATATTTTTATTCTACACTTCCAAAAATAGCTTCAAAATTGAAATTTTTGAATTACAACATAAAGTAATGCTAAACTAAACAAAAAATTACTTTTGCTCATAAATATAAGGCATTTTTGGGCGTTTTTACATTTCAAAGTAATTGCACTAACATTTATATTGTACTTACATTAAATTATATATAACTAGCATTGCATGAAAATGTCTAGCCACCTGAGAGGAAATACTTATTGTAAAGGGAAGGAAGGTAAAAAAATGACCAGTGTAGGTTTAAAAAATTCGCAAAGAACAAAAACTAAAAGTCAAGAAATTTCACATTTCTAGCATATTTCCTTCTGTGAAATATTTCACTACTAGAGTGGGGCGTCTTCATAAAGCCCGGTGTCGATACAGATAGGGTTAATGAACCAAACAGTTTCTACTCCGGTCGCTGAGGAACAGGAACAAACCCTGACTGGGCCTTTGCGAGTGTCGAAAGCTCTTTTTCAGAGACACGTGTTCTTGAGAAGTTTTCACGATCCCAACATCGGCCGTCCCTCATTATTGCCTCAAACCTCGTAGCACCTGTCTCGAGTGCACCGGAGAAGCGATGGAACTTCAAAAAAGGCGATTGGAATCAATACAGCCTCTTGACGAAGGCGTACTAGGTTCAAGGCTGTTCGAAACGAACTTTTTCCAATTCGAAGCGAAACGAAATCCATTTAAAAAAAAATGTTCACCGGAATGTTACGAAATCAAGATGAAAAGTTTACGTCGAAACGAAATATTTTGAAATTTCTAAACGAAACGAAATATTTACAGCTAGCAGGCTATTGTTTGAGAAGTCAACAGGAAATTTTAATAATCCTGTTTTGCAAACAAAAGTGTGACATTAGGAAAAGAGGTCTACATCCAACAAATTTTCTTTGCCAAGCAGAAAAAAACACTAAATTGCAGAAACGTAAGGCCACAATACCACGTGGCCATCGAACCAGTTACACATCATGCTGTGAATCTAAATACGAGGCTCTCGATCGCTCTTAGCGTTAGATGATAGCTTTTTAGCGCTATCAGTTTACTGTGTAGGTGTGAATTTGGGAGTTGCTGTGTCTTTTTTCAACCTAAAAGTATTGACGCATCTGAGGGCCGGACGCATACAAAAAGTATTGACGCCGTCAGAGTAAACGCAAACGTTCGAAAAACTATACGCCGTATGTGTTAACGTAACTTGTAAAAAAAGTTGGCGGCGTCAGCGTCAGCGCATACACTAGCGTAAACTAATTTTGTTTGCTAGGTGCCAAACATTCACACGGTATAAACCACTCGAAACAAACAAGTTTTATTTTGAATTTCCACGAAGAAACACATGCCTCTGAAAGTGTTCATCTGACATTTTGCTGTGTTTTGGTTTCAAGATGTCTTTGCCCAATGAAAACATTCTTTCAACTGCAGCGCTGGAAGGTATTGGCGTGTTGTAGCGAAAAAAATACATTAAAAAGTATGCGTTGACGCTATGCGCTAAAAAAAACGGGAAAACTTTACGGCCTAGCCTCAAGCGCAAACTATACCGCAAGTATGCGGCGTAGAATTTGCGGTGTATATGTACATCTCTGTTCATACACAAAGGTGCTTATTTTTAGTAGCCTATATGCTTTTCATAGACGATCCAGACAACATACTATTAGTATTAATTATGAGATTTATGATTTACCTGTGACAAAAAAGCTTCTGTTAGTCCTCTGGCCCCTCCACGAACTAGTTCATAGTTAATAAGTCAATAGCCTACATCTAAAATCAATGCTGTAGGTAGGCATGGTTTTCAGATTTTTCTTGTCCATGTGGACTGAGTATATGTTTGGGTTTTGGTTTCCAACTCCAAAGATGTTTTCTTTTTGTCACTGGAATGCTTTAACAATAGTTGGAAGAAAATTTGCCATATTCCTTAAGCTTTCATCTGTAGCTTAATTGTTGTCACTTGTGCAACGCTTTGCTTTAGGCCTAGGCTACACACATTTCTGGGCAGTATTTTGCAACTGTAAACGTTTATGAGCATATGACATAAACTTGAATGCAAGACTGGCGAGATCAAACAACTTTGCAGGATCCTTCGGGTGGCTGATTTTCTTTGATCTTCCTTAACATTTTGTCA
This sequence comes from Aplidium turbinatum, assembly GCF_918807975.1. Taxonomy (NCBI): domain Eukaryota; kingdom Metazoa; phylum Chordata; class Ascidiacea; order Aplousobranchia; family Polyclinidae; genus Aplidium; species Aplidium turbinatum. The sequence goes on along the minus strand of NC_137475.1, from coordinate 24,153,311 downwards.
GTTTGGAATAATGTTCCATTTTGCTTACTGATATTTGCAAACCAAAAATTGTTGTTTGGTTTTGACCTTTGACCCTGGTTCACCGAAGGAGAAATTCTGAATTTTTCTAAAAAATTAATCAATTTCGAAGTGGTTTAGCAGTATCTGATCAGGGGATTTCCCAAAGTTTGACCATGTGATTTTGATGTCACTTCTTCTGTTAACTTCCACGTGGAACATCTTCACCCTGTTCCAAGTCTGAGAGTCACTAATAGTGTAGGTGTGATTTTAGTGTCATTTTAGTTGATTTTACAGACTTTTCGCGGCCAGTGAAGTATTATGGTTTTGTACGAGGAGTAATTAGTAGCTAGTCACAAGGTGGTAGATAGTGGTTCTGCGGGTTAGGTAAATAAGAAATTTGTGGATTTAGTTGATCTGTCTTGAGGCAAATGCACATTATATTTAGGCTATCTGTTGGGGCTTTTTGTCCAGAAAATGACATCAGACATTCGTTTTATTTTTAAATACAAAACTGGAAAAAGAAACCAATAGCCTAATTATAAGTATTAAAAGGCTTGAAGTCTGTCTGCACTGCCTCAGTACCAAAGGATCGGTGAACGGTTTTAATATTGTATTGAAAATTGATTTTGTGAGAGGCTGTAACCCTCACATCACATCACTGATACCCCAAGAAGTCATTGACATTCTCTTGACTGCAACGTGTAGCGCTAGAGAGCTCTGTCGTCTCTGACGTCACACGCATACGTCACTAGATTTGTCCAGAAGGTTCTGCCTTGAGCGCATACTTGCACGTCTCGGGAATTCAATTTCAGTAATCAACCGTTTGTAAGGCGCTATGCCGAATTCCTACCTTGGTTCATCGTTATGTAGATTAGCAGTCGTGTTGCGTTGTGTGATCATATGTAAAACTCGCCATTCCACACTAGAACCTTCTTAAAGAAGTTTAAATCATGATTCTTTTTCAATATAGAAATCAGTCTTGGTAATTCTAAATCAGTATATCAGTTTCGTTGTTGCTACTGCTTCTATTTTCTGCCGCTGCCAGTATGACGTTTGAATCAGTTTAGTGTTATGTTCAGAGTCTGTAGCCTATATTATGATTTCTGGTGCAGCAGCTATGACTTCTGAATCAAGACTGTTATTAATGTAGAGGCGACAATATTTTTGTATCCAGTTTTTGGTGGTGGAGCTTTAACTATTCCGGTGTTTTTCTTTACTTTTTTGTGTTGCTGGATCGAAGATTAAAAATTATAAACAATTACATTGTGATCAAGCATTGACCGTCTGAGTTTGAGATAGCAAACAATACACCAGCGTAGTCGACCTCGTGTCCTATCATTCCTTGCCGACTTCGCCTAGGAATGTTGCCATCCCACTGATGGCTGTGTATGGGTGGATATGCTGAAAAGCAGCGTCGGCTACAAACGCATGAAAGCACCGAAATTTTGCCATTCAAAAAGTAGATAATGGTCATAGCACAGGTGCTGAGCTAAAATAAAATAGACAATTAGCAGTTCATTTAACGTAAATTTGCTAAGTGTGTACTTTGGGTTTGAAAAGTTTCTGAAAAAAGCGTTAACTACTAAAAACAAGCTTTTAAAAACAAAAATCACTTGTAAGTCGAAAAGAAGCATCAGTTATCTCCAAAATAACATTCATTCCTTTCAAGTTACACCTATTGTATCTAAAGCTACTTTGAAGAAATGAACAAAAAACGGCTGTAGAAGGATAATGTAGGCTACTGGCAATCTCGAAATAAATGATTTTTCCCACGGTGTTATGTAATCAAAGTTTGCTTATTTTAATTTGTCTTCTTTGTGTTTCTACAACAAAACAAAAAACACTTTCGTATGTTATTTAACCAACATAAGACAGTCAGCTTTCTATTTGGCATTTATTCGTTGAAGATAGAAACTTACTGATGGGAAACTCTTTGTGGTCGTTTTTTCTGCTTTTTGTTTATCCATGATGCACCATCAACAGTTATCAATTAATTCTGCAATGTACTGTAAAAAAAAAAATATTACGTAAAAGCCCAGCCAGCAAGCCCATATGGGCCCCACATGGGGACCCTTATGGGCTGATGTACGGGCCCCATGTGTGCTGCCTATATGGGGCCCATACACAATGTGTCCGCGGGCATCACATTGCCCCCATATAGGCTGCCCATATTCATTTATGGGTTTCATGTGGGTTGCTCACACTCAACCCACAAATCTAATATGGGCTGCCCATATGTAACCCATAAATCTAATACAGGCTGCCCATATGAATATCAGGTATATATATAACTGCAGACAGATGCCAAAGTGCTCAAACTGCAAGCAGTGAACTTTGCGCAATGCATAGCAAGGTGCCCCCAGTAAAGTGCTCAATCGGCGTAAGCCAAGAGCACCGTTAATTTATACACTGGAATGGCCATGAAGGTTTATAGCTCCATGTGACATTTTTCTATTTGTGGTACGTAAGCACCAAAAATATTACTACTGGCAACCTTGCCAAAGTGCTCCATCTGCAAGCAGTGAGTTTTGCGCAATGCATAGCAAGGTGCCCCCAGTAATTTTGCTTGTTCAATTTCATTTTGTGTTTGTTTAAAAGATCAATAAAAGTCGTTTGAGACAACTAAAAAATCTCAAAGTCTAGACAAATGCTGATCGAGGTGTATAACATATTAGTATGGGTTGCCCACAAACCTTTGAATCACTGTGTGGGTAGCCCATGGTCTGCCCATAAAAAATGTGGGCAGCTCATGGTCTGCCCATAAAAAATGTGGGCAGTCCATGGTCTGCCCATAAAAAATGTGGGCAGCCCATGGCCTGCCCATGAAAAATGTGGGTAGCCCATGGTCTGCCCATAAAAAATGTGGGCAGCCCATGTTCTGCCCATAAAAAATGTGGGCAGCCCATGTTCTGCCCATGAAAAATGTGGGCAGCCCATGTTTTGCCCATAAAAAATGTGGGCAGCCCATGTTCTGCCCATAAAAAATGTGGGCAGCCCATGGTCTGCCCATAAACAAAGTGGGAAGCCCATCAATATTTCATGCTTAGCCCATGATCAATAATTTTATGTGGCTAAATTTATTAAAATGCATTTATATGATCACGCATTTGAAGACTGGAAGTTTTATATTCCACCTTGTCATTTAGCAACACATTCTGCAAGAAAGCCCATATTGGGCACATATGGCAAAAACACAAAAACCCACATAGAACCCACATGCCCACAAGCCCATTAAAATAGTATATGGGGCCCATATGGGCTTGCTGGCTGGGAGGCAGGGTTGTTTTAATTTAACATAATTAGTTTCTTTAGATATAACAAATATTTTATTGAAGCACTGAAGATGAAGACAGTTTAGCTTTCGAAACGTTTGCTAAACATAAGTTTAGCATCTACACTTTGGGCTCTTTATTTTTTGATTAGATTGGTATTTCATCCGTTTTTAAATCCTTATCACGGCTTTTGATTATTTTGAACTGATTGGTGCTGATTGGTGGTACAGAACTTGAAAATAGTCAGTGGAAGGTTGTTCAAAGCTCGAAGCTGCAGTTTTTCGTCTGACTTTCTTTAGGAGCTGCGTCAGAATAATAATAATAATAATTCTATATTTATGCAAAGAAATTTATTTTCACACAAGTCAGTTCAATCACTGTAGGCTATAGCTAAAAATCGATTTCGATCAGCTAGAAGCTAGATCATCTTCAGTTAAGCTTATTCAAATAGACATGATTCTAAATGAATAGGCTTAACTGAAGATGATCTAGCTTCTAGCAGATCGAAATCGATTTTTAGCTATATATGAAGGAACTGATTCGTGTGAAAATAGATTTCTTTGCATTACAAGACATGTAACCGAGTCGTTCATATCAAGCATTGTTGTGGGTTTGACACCGGTCAAAAGATACTTCATTTTCTTGATAATTCCATAGTTTTATTTATTGTTGCTTCATAACAGCTACAGTTTTTTAGCGACAGGGTTCATTTACTGTATAATTTTTTATTAGAACTACGATATTACCACATTTGTAAGAATTTTTCAACCGTGTTGTTTCGCTTTGTTCGAAATCAGTCAAACGTGTGTGACGTCATAAAGTACTGAACTTTTTCGTTGCTATAACCGTAAATTCTTGTCTGAAAGAGCTTGGGCTAGGCGTGGGCGTGGCAGTTTTACTTGGGACTGGAAGCTGCATTAGAGCAGGAGCCAGGTCGATTTATTTGACTGTCTGGTTCAGTAAGGTTTGACAAGTGTAATGTTTGTAATGTATTGTATTGAGTTTAAAATTAACCGTTGTTATTGCGTTCATAAACGTAGTTGCACTGATGAGAATTTAATATTCGAAAACGCGTTCTGCAACACTGTTTTTTGCACTCTGCAATGCTTGATGCAGATTTTTTTGTAGATTTCCATCACGCATTGAAGCGGTGATCGGATCATGAAATTTTCAATGGTTCGAGAAAAAGTTTTCTCTGCCTATAAAAAGTCCAATGAAAAATTCAACAAACGAATTCAACAAAGGAATTAGCAACATTAGCAACAAGAAAACATAGACTCAACGAGCGCAACCTATTTCGTCCCCTGAAAATTTCGTACCCTGAAAATATTGAGAAAAAAACAACAGAGCCGAAGTAGCTGATTGGAGTTGCCGCAAACATTTCAAAATTTCTCTCGATCTTTTTAGGGGACGAAATAGGTCGAAATTTGATTTTGTTACTCCGATTTCAGGGTACGAAATCGGGATACGAATTTTTCAGGGGACGGAATAGGTTGCATCTAGACTCAACATAGAGACATAGCTTTATTTCCGAAAAATGCCACAGAAAGCATGATCCTATCCTTTTGCTATGACGCCGGACAGCACCATTTTACAGTAATCTTCATACTCAAATTTTTTGTTGAACATGCTCTCAAAGTACCCCAAATTCAAAGTAATTTTTCACAATTTTCTGGAGGAGGCACCCAGGGCCAGACCCCCCTCCGCTGGGTGTTCTCCCGCCGACCGTCAAACCACCCCTCTCCCCTTTCACAATGCCTAGCTACGCTACTGAATTGGATCATTGTCATTGGGGCCTGCAAAGCATATTCCGCACAGGGCCCGAAATACCCTAAGACCGGCACTGGTTTACACATAGCAGAGGATGAAGGTGTATCTGTAACCACATCTGCATACAACTCTGAAGACACAGATTTTGATTATTATCAACCACCAGTAAAGAAGGACAAATTGACAAAATCATCAGCTGTTAAACAGAGTGGAACGCCATCAACTGCCAAAGCTTGTCTGAAGCGTAGAACTCTGGACGTTCAAGATTGCGATATTCCACTATAGGTCTACATTGGAGTCAAGCCTAAAGTCAACCACTTTAAGTTTCACATTCACGAGACTGTCGTGCCATCTTGCCTTAAGCAGTTTGAAAGAAGAGACAATGTATGGATGATATCTTGTAGCTTTGTTGACAATATTCCAATGTGGTATGGGTTGAATTCTCGATCTGGTTACTAAAGATGACTTGCCAAACCAAACACCGACATACATGGAGCCAGTTGGAAAGCCACCAACAAGGCTTGATGTTGTGCAGCACACAATCAATACTGCAATTCGAGTTTCTGATGCATGCCATGATTCATACATACCTCATACCTGTGGTCACAGCGGTAAACCATAATCTCTTCGTGGGAAAATTGTAACATAAGATTCTCGGATCCGTTCGTCTGTATGTAATGACCGAAAGAAACACTCTTTTGAAACCGTCTATTCAAAATTGTATTTCTGTAAAATTAGCCACCTGGCTGTCGAAATTGGAATGCAACACCGTACACCACTAAAACTTGTCACTACAACAAACTACTTAGATAAAAGACGGAAATTTTGTCCAGCTGGCAGCACTAAGCAAAACAGTTAAATATGCGATGCGACCAACTTCAAAGTAACAATTTTAAGAATGATCAGAATACATTGCTATATCTCAAACTCACGTACGCAGTTACTGTGACGTCATAGTGAAGCATTGTGAAGCAATTCTCAACAGGTGTGATACAAGTCTTACGAACGATTATGCAATCTTGGCTCATTTTTAGGAAAAATTCCATGACGTAATACACTAAGATTCAGTAGACCTGAACGGTTTTATATGACGTTTGATTTGGTGAACCATTGTCGGGAACAACCTGTGACCTATGACTTAGCAATTGCAGTCTGCATTACAGATTCTCATTACAGTAAAATGAGCACAGTCTTCAGGAATCGCAACATGACAATAAAGACCAAAATTAAAGTTTTAAAAGCATATGTAGAATCAATTCTAACCTACGGATGTGAATGCTGGACAATAAGTAAAGATATGAAGAAAAGACTAGAGGCTGCTGAGATGTGGTTTCTCAGAAGGATGTTGAGGATATCTTGGACTGAAAAGAAGAGTAATGACGAAGTTATGAAATTGGCAAATGCAGAAAGGAGATTAATAACAACAGTTAGAAGGCGTCAGATGCAATTTGTAGGTCATATTCACAGACATGGAGATTTGGAAAAATTAGCTCTATTGGGGATGATACAGGGAAAAAGAAGCAGAGGTCGACAAAGATTAACTTATTTAAACAGCTTGAATCAATGGGCCACAAACACAACAGTTAAAACGAACGATTTTATACGAATGGAAAATGACAGAGAAGTTTGGAAGACCATGATCGCCAACGTCTGTATCAGATCAGGCACATAATCATCATTACAGATTCAGTCCTATCACCAATGTTTGACAAACTATTTGTGTGTTTCGGAGCCTTCCACATCAAGTTAGCATATTTCAAGTGTTTAGGATACATCCTTTCTGGTTCGGGTGGTGACCACATTCTAGTGGAAAGCGGAGTAGGCTACTTACAGTCATGAAGAATACATAAACTTTCTCTCAGCCTATGAGAAATTCACAGATGATACACTGAATGGCAAACATGGAGCTACAGCTCAGTTTTGGATGCAGTATTGCAAGTTGGTGGAGCTCTACCAAATGTTCACAAGAGCTGTGAGGATCAGTAACTTAGATTTGTTCACTTATTCTCTGAACAAGATGATTCCCCTGTTCTTTGCAACGGGTCACCACAACCAGGGGCTTCAAGAGGGGGAAAGTCGGGCTACTTTCCCCCTAGCATAACATTGTAAGGGGAAAACGAGTAGTGTTTCGTTTTGTCACTTTTGAGGGGGGCCCATTTCTACTGCTAAAATAAAAATTTATCAACTTAAAAATAAACAAATTTTTGAATGAAATGCGTAGTTACAACTTTACAAGTATTTTTCGATCATTGTTATGTTGTTCTAACTTGAAAACTAGTGCTGCTTTGGCTAAGCGTGTATTATGCTTGACCAACTGTACTTTGACATGAAAAACTGCGTTTGCCATTCATATGGTAATGGATCCAACTTATTTGGAAAAGTGTCCAAGCAAGATTGAGAAAGTAAACCCTTCTTGCCTATTTTCTGCTTATGGATGTCATTGCTTAGGCTAAATGCACTAGAGTTGGAGTTCATGGTGTGCAGTGTTGTTCAAATATTATATCATTTTTTCGTAGTGCAATTAATCGACTAAGCTTATGTCATTTTCAATTGCAGCCAAGCTAGATAGGAAATTCTAAAGAAACTATCCCATTTCCAAGCAGCCTACTTGAGCAGTCTCAAACCTGTGCTTCTCTGCATTATGTAGATTAGCCTACAGTCTTAAGCGAGATTCACTCTACTAACCTATTTATGCAGCGATAAAGAACTGTTCAATGTTTTTCGGCCCCAGAGGAGGCTCACACGACGACGATGCATGGATAATAAGCTGATGAATTTAATGAACTTAAAGGAAGATGTAATCAAAGTTACAGAAAGCTGGAAAGTAGGCTACTCGCAATCTTAAGTTGTTATAGGAACTATAAATTAAAAAAGGGGGACGGAATGCTCCAACAACTCAGCTCCACCAGCTCAATCTTGCAAACGAAATTTATTCTGCTGTAGGCCACGTTATGTTGCAAAGGATTCGCTAGCTGTTGGTAGTTTATTCGCAAATGTATCAACAAACTCAAAGATATTGATAAGTTAGAAGTCCTATGGAAATATCATTGTAGCCTATGTCTGAAGTGTAATAGCAGGCAAGTGGAACAAATTTAAACAAGTTGTACAACAATAACACTTTGGATAAGTTGGTAGGCTACTTTTGAAAGAAAGCTACACAATTTATGTATGTTGTGTGTAGCGGACGCGTCGGTTAGTGTACGCGATCATATGCTGCCGTCCGTGCTGACGGCGACATTCCTGGGCAGAACGAGATTGGGGATGGCAAGGAATGACCAGGACACGGTGGTCTTCACACTGTCTATTTACTAACTGGCTTGACAGCTAATGCTTGACTACGAGATTGAATTCTCCAAGACTCCGTCGTTTATTAATCGATCCACTATTTTCAGGAGAACAGAGATTTAAACATAGCGAACTAAGAACACCGAGCTTTTAAAGTATAGAACTTCAACTTGCAGAAATCAAATAGCCAACTTGGTTGCAACCAGAAAATAATAGCGAACCTTCTTGAATCGTCTCGAATAATATAGTTGAATAGTAAAGTAAAATCTATTACAGTAAAGGTCTAGTAAAGTTCTCCATTACAAGTACCATATCCTTTACACCCAAAACTAAAATTCTCGGTCTGTCGAATGGTTGGCCAAAACGCGATATACATAGTCGCTGAGGAATGAAGCATCTGTAAGCTATAACGTTAAAAAGACGAAAAACTACGCATATGTGATTGAAGCTACAGGTTGTAAGAATGCTTTTAGCTGATTGACAAACGATTTCTTAAGAGGCAAGCAAATTCTTAATCAAATTCCTAATCATACTTCAGGAAGCCCGAAGCATACTTGCCAAACTACATGAATTGGTTGACTTACAGAGTAACATTACATATATGCAACAGAACGATGATATCAAGGCGGTAACAAGCGTTAAGGAAGATTGAAAAGACCTAAAGTGAAAACGCAGGGCGCTACATTGTGCATCAAATTAGACCTTGCAAAATCTTTATTATTTGATGCTGTGATCCGTAACTTTGCATGGCAAAAGGTTCGGAATAACTTGAATGTTTTGTTGAGCTATTTTCATTTCCCGCATTGTGTGTTTACAATTTTTCCTTTATGTAGCCTACTGTAGGTTACACTAAAATTACCACCTATAGCAATTTCGATTCACAACATGACTGGAACCAACGCAGACTTGTCAAGGGAGGAGACGTTATCAGCGACCCAAAAGCGTCTCTTGCAGGATTCCACATAACGAACAGACAAGAATTCATCAGCAAACACGCCCGCACTTCCTTAACACTAGAGAGTTTGAACAAACTATACCGCATTCTTTGGATATGGTGCATTTTTCTTGGAAGTGTCTTTATTTGGAGCCGGAAAATCGTTTTGGTACGGGAACTAAATTCTCCTCTCAACGGCCGTGACCAAAGGCACCATGTATGATGTGTGCATGTGCACATCACATAAATTTACGGCAATTCTTTCAAGAGAAAATATTGAATTATTGAAAGAAGTTTTTTCATATAGCCTACGTTGTTTAAAATCGAAACTTTAAAGGAATTCAATTTTACGATGAGGAAAGTAGCCAAGTTCGGCTTAAGACACATGATGCAACGCATGATACAAATTCGTTGCTTGTATTTTTGATGAAAAATGTTTTTTTGGGGCCCACTTTTAGTATTGTTTCCCGACCAGTCATGATTTCTCTGGGAGGCCCTGACCACAACTATGCCAGATGGATGACCCTGCATGTAAAGAAGCTGCTGAACATTGAGAACACTCACCTTGGTTTGAAAGATTAGTTGCAAAAGAGTCTTCAGCATCAGACGAACAACAAAAGCATTCAGTCGATGTGATGTTGATCTCACGTTGGAACAGACCGTAAATGCAGATGCTGCATCAAGACTGGCAGGGAGAGCATCAATGGCACAGAATTTTGGTGCACGTGAGAGGTGGAATATTCTTAGAGAAACAATAAGTGCTTTTGTTGGAAGCTTGATGATGAAAGCAGGATTAGCTCAACTTGAAGAACCTGCTCAAGAGCTGAAATCATCAAGAGTCAAGAGAGGTACACCAGATTTGAAAAAAATCCTCATTGTTGTGGACACAACTATGAATCCATTTGCAGATCCTGTTGAGAATGATGTTTTGTATTCCATTGCAAGTGGAAAATCTGCATCCGAGGAAGTCACAAGTGAGCTTCTGCAAGTGCAGAGGATTGGCGAGAAGATGTACTCTGAATTCAAGACAGATTGCTTGACATCCACCTTCAGGTTTGAGTCACCAATTCACAGGAAAGTAGTCAATAACTTCTCTTATGATGCTGTAAAAGCAAAGATAGTGAACAAGGAAAGAAACGTGTGCGTGCCAGACTTTGAAAGACTTTTGTGCGTGCTATTCAAACTACTGGAGCGCGTCTTACACCGACGAATGAAAGCCGTTATTGACCCCAAACTCCCATAAGAACAGACGGGGTTTAGGAGAGGAAAATCAACAGTCGACCAAGTAACCTTGCTCACACAAAACATCGAAGATGGGTTTGAGGCCAACTTGAAGTCGAGAGCGGTCTTCCTCGACCTTATTGCGACATATGATACGGTTTGGCACAGGGGCCTCACTTACAAACTGCTGCAGGTAATCCCAGATAGACACATGGTTACGTTTATTGTCGAACTCATCTCCAATCGCAGCTTCCTCTTCAAAAATAGCGACTGAAAGAAAAGCCGACAGAGGCGTTTAAGAAATGGAGTTCCGCAGGAATCTGTTCTCTCTCCAATGTTGTTCAACATCTACATTTATGACCTTCCAAATACTTCCTCTAATAAATACGCATACGCAGATGACCTGGCTATTCTTTATTCTCACCGCAAATGGGAAACAGTGCAAAACACCTTGACTAAGGATATGGACATTCTATCTTCCTATCTGCACCAATGCGCCTCAAGTTGAGTGAAGCGAAAACAGTGACTTCTGTCTTCCACCTATGTAATAGAGACTCAAACAGGGAAATTAACATCCAAAATAACTGCCGGACACTTCCTTTTGAAGCCACACCCACATACCTTGTGTTGTATATCTGAATTGCGAAAGAACTACAGCTTAGCAATACTATGTACAATCGAGCAACAGTTTACAATTAGCAACCACTAAGCGAGAACTACAGTACTAAACTGATCATTGCGCATACGATAACAAGACGGCAACAGTGGGTCATTGTTACGTCACACACGAATACCACAACCCCCCTTTTTCTACAAGGAAGTTGTGAGCAACAGTTTGTTTCTCAACGTCCGGAGCTTTATGTACAAACATAGTCATTCAACTTTGGCGGTCCTTTGGCACGTCGCCTGCTCCGTCGTGGAGGTATCTGTCGCACATTAACATTGTCATTAAAACGAACTTTCCGATTCGGCGAAGGTATCTCATCCTCTCCTTCGGTTGTTCTGTGAGTCGCGGTGGCATCATCTATCTCTGGTCGCAGAAATCGTCGATTACGCCAGCAGATTCGACCACTGGGTAGTTTGATGTTGTAATCACGGTTTTTACCTATGCCAACAACTTGACCGATACGATCCCATTTATGTGAAACTGGGTTTTGTATCCGTACACTTTGACCGATAAGAAGGGGTTTGAGAACTTTGGAATGCTTGTTATAATTTTGTTCTGCATATTGCTTTATGCTTGCTGCAGCTTTATCCCAATTTTCAAATTTATTTTTCCACGCTTCACTAAACGACTGGATCCGGGCCGGTACGATCGATCGTATGGGAGATCCATATAAAATTTCAGCGGGTGATAAACCATGAGCTTTCGGAGTATTTAGCCATTCTAGAAAGCCTTCACAAAATTCTTCGCTGTCAATGCTGCCTCTTTCAGACGTTTTAGCAAGGAGGTTCTTCATAGCCTTGACAGCGGCTTCAGCGTGTCCGTTCGACTGAGGATAATGAGGTATGCTGCGCACAGAGGTAGCACCCCATCTTTTTAGGAATTGTCGAAATCTACTGGAAGTGAACTGAGGTCCCCTGTCTGTTCTCACGCGAACTGGTACACCTGTATCTACAAAGTATTTTCTGATAACACTGATCACCTGTTGAGAAGTTGGATCGTGGTTAAACTCTGTGATCTTTATCCATCCAGACAAACGATCAACATACACGAGATAACACTTTCCCGCGTAACTGAAAAGATCCATAGATACTTCTTCAAAAGGGCGAGTTGGAGGAAGATCAAACTTCATTGGCTCTTGCTGTTGGCTGGATGAGTGCTCTTGACACTTGCTACAAGATTCAATTGTAGTCTTTATGTCATTGTTGATAGCTGGCCAATAAACAGTTTGTCGCGCACGAGGCTTGGTTCTGTCAATGCCTTGAGAAGAATGCAGCTTGGTTAGGATTTCTTTTCTTTTAGCCTGAGGCACCACGATGTGATGACTGTCCAAGAGAATCAATCCATCCTCGATCGACAATTGATCTTTTAGTTTCTTGAAAACTTGAGAAGCAGAATTCAGCTGCTTATCTTGAAAATTATTTTGGATTGACGCTATAAGCTCTTGACTTTGTTGATCTGTGCGAGTGGCTTCTTTGAGTTCTTCCAACATAGGATCAGCACGGATGGCACCTTCTTCGTTTCTGAGGATTGCAAACACCTTGTGTATGGTCGTACTGATGACTTCGTCAGTAATCAAGTCGTCTTTTTCTGGGGCTCTGCATGGAGCTCGGGATAGGGCATCAGGGATTTCATGATTTTTGCCTTTTCTCCAGACAGTTTTGAATATGTATCCCCCTAGCTTTTCTTTCAGCCGTTGAATTCTGGGATTGTCTACCATATCCAAAGTTTGATTGTCCAGGATTGACTCTAATGGCTTATGATCCACGACTATGTCGAATGTAGGCAAACCTTTGAGGTAAATTTGACATTTATTTATTGCCCATACCACTGCAAGTAATTCTAGTTCAACCATGGCATACCTGGATTCTGTTTCAGTTGTGAAACGAGATCCTGCCTTTGTGAGCTTCCATGTGTCATTATGCTTCTGTAAAAGAGCATACCCTAATCCCTTGAGTCGGGACGCATCAGTTTGAAGCATAGTAGGTAGCTTCGGATCAAAGGAAGCTAGGATGGGAGGACTGCAAAGGATTGCTTTTGTCTCCTTGAATGCTTCATCGTGAATTGGGGTCCAAACAAAAGCGTTTTTGGGTTTCAACAAATCTCTAAGAGGAGAAGCGACTTCACTCAGTCTGCACGTGAATCCTCCTAGCTGATTTGCCATACCCATGAAGGAGCGAAGACCTTTAAGGTTACTGGGGGTGGGAAAATCGGAAATAGCTTGTATTTGTTTAGGATCTGCTGTTATTCCATCCTCACTCACCACATAACCAACGTAGTCAACGGTGGTGCACATGAAGTTAAACTTACAAGGATTGAGTGTGATTCCATACTTTCTGCATCGATTGAGCACTTCGACAACGGTGTCGAGACTTTGTTGCGCTGTTTTGCTGTAAACTAGAATATCATCAACAACTTTTTCGACAAAGTCGATGCCGTAGATTGCTTCATCACCTCTGGCACAGTACTCATCTTGGGAGGAAGTTAATCCCATAGGCGCTCTTAGAAACTTAAATCTTCCGTTTGGAGTAATAAAAGTAGTGAGGTCCTGGCTTTCAGGAGCTAAAGGGACTTGCCAATATCCTTTTGCCGCATCCAATGTAGTAAAATATTTTGTCCCAGATGGGATATTTGTGACGGCTTCATGCGGCGTCTTTGATGGATAGTAAGGGCGTCGAACGTATTGATTTAATTTTTGAAGATCAACACATAATCGAATAACTCCTTTTGGCTTTGGCACCACAACGATAGGATGAACCCAATCAGTTGCTTCTGTAACTGGTTCTATAACGCCAGCTGCAACTTGTTTTTCAAGTTCTTCTTTAAGAAGATGTCTGTACGCCAAAGGAATTTGACGAGGCGTAGATACAGCATATGGTTGTGCTTCTTTCTTCAAAGATATTTTCATCGGCTTGACATTCATTTGACGGAGTTCGCCATCGTTAGTAAATACATCTTGAAATTCATTCAAAAGTGTATGTTTCATCTGATCGACTTCTTCTAGAGTAGGTTGATTTGAAATATGAAACTTGCTTTCTTTTACACTTGAAATTTGCTTTGCAGAATGCAATTGATGCAAGGTTAGAGGTTTAGGATAGTCTGGTGGCAAAATACTAAGTTGCTTGCAAACATACCATGCGAGTAAAAAATCTTCAACTTCGTTACACACATAGATGGTTTCTTTTGAAGACATTTCTCCATACTCTATTTCGCAGTGCAAAGTACCAATGCATGTAAGTGACTGTCCATTTGCGGTCATTAAAGGGTCGTTAGTTGGTGGATTTAACATGCTAAGATCGTATCCTAACTGTTTAAGCTTGCCTGTTCCTATAAGGGTGGCTTCAGCACCGGTATCCGGCGTGGCTTGACTGGAACCAATAACACTTCTAGATTTTGCTGATCGCAATGTAACTAAAATTTTCGGAGCTGGTAGGCTATCCTTGTGCAATGAATTAATAGCACTTCGTTTAACTTGACCTGTGTGTTTCTTGCTAGTTACGCGACTGACAGAATTTGACGTCTTAGAGTGGCATACAGAAGCCAAATGACCATTTTTGCGACATTTTAGACATACCTTGTCTTTAGCAGGGCACTGGGTTTGTCCTCTGGGTGGGCAGTTCGGTTTGCCACATCTTCTGCATGATTTGACATCTCTCTCTCTAGACTTATATGGACGTCGCGGAAATTTATTTCGGTTAATGAACCTGCTCCGCGTCCGTTCCATGGCAGCTTCATCTGATTTTGCAGCTTCTTCTGATCTGTAAACATCAGTTACTTTCTGATGAGTTGAAAGCGGCGTGATGGCTAACAATTTCTGTCGAAGTTCCTTGTTTGAAATTCCAGACATAACTTTTTTAACTAAGCGGCGATCTAAGCAATTCACACAAAGATCGGCGTCTCTAGCTAACGTTTTAATAGCAATAAGAAACGAATCAAAAGATTCCCCTTCGAGCTGTCTTCTTTCTTCGAAAGCTACACAATCCAAGGCTATGTTGCGTTGGCTTCGAATGTAATCCTTTACTTTATCGAGAACTTCTTCTGGTTGCAGCTCGGTGTCATCAGGTATGAGTAAGACATGTTCGAGAGCTTCTCGCATTTCCATAGAGAAAAAACTTCTCATTAACGCTAATCGGCTGTGACGAGATAGCTGTGCTGCTTGCGATACTGTGACGTAATCGTTGTACGACTTCCGCCATCTTGAAACATCGCCTAACGAGACTCCTACATTAAGTACAGGCGGCTTCTGCGCATCTGCTTTCGAGGATCTATGATTCCCGACCTCACTGTGCCTAGTTGGTGGGCAATCTTCTGCAGGCGTTTGCGGCTGACTCATTTGGGCAATTAGATTTTGCATTTGTTGCTGACTTTCAGCTGTCTGCACTTGAGCGCGATGTTGCATTTCTAATTGCGATTTTAAAAATTGTTGAAGCCATGCTGGGGTGGCTGAGCTTGCGGCCATTTCATCAGCTTCAGTGTCTGTGGGTTGCGCTGCAGTTAATTCAGATAATTTCTTTTTAGCTGATTGAAGTTCAGCTTCTAATTCTTTGCGCGACTTTGGCATGATTAGAAATACTAGGTAGCCTATGCTAACCCAAAACTTGCTAAACTCAGCTGACAATAAATCTAGGCTATGAGAAAATTTAGTGTTCTTCTAGCTTTCTCTTGACTCGGCTTTAAAATGCCGGCGACGCCATGTTGTATATCTGAATTGTGAAAGAACTACAGCTTAGCAATACTATGTACAATCGAGCAACAGTTTACAATTAGCAACCACTAAGCGAGAACTACAGTACTAAACTGATCATTGCGCATACGATAATAAGACGGCAACAGTGGGTCATTGTTACGTCACACACGAATACCACACCTTGGGGTTCGACTTGATCGGTCTCTTACATACCGCAAACACCTAGAACACTTACGCGGAAAAGTGACAGCTCGCTCTGCTCTCTTGAAACGTCTTGCTGGTACAAGGTGGGGTGCTAGCCCTTCAGTGCTGAGAACAAGTGGTTTAGCCTTAGTCTACGCCCTTGCTGAATACTGTGCTGCTACTTGGTGCAGAAGCGCCCATACTAACCTTGTCGATGTGCCAATCAACAACTGCCTGCGAACAGTTACAGGTTGCCTCCATCCAACTCCAACTGACTGCTTGCCTGTCCTTGCAAACATTGAGCCAGCTGCACTACGGCGCCAACTTGCTGTTCTTTCCCTGAGCCGTAAACCCCAGCCATCTGCTACACGCAACCACGCCGAGATGCCCTCCAAAGTAGTGGTTAAAATCAAGAAAGCCATTTGTACGCGCTGCACAAGACCTTCTGGCAGCCTCTGGTGAAAGCCGTAGCAAACAGTGGTGCCACGCGGCGTGGTGTCAACAATGGTCAAGCAGCACATCTCCACTTCGCCAAGTATTCAGATCCCCGCCCGAGAACCAGCTGGGCCATGGCCTCTCTAGACTTGCCTCATCAAGGCGTAACTGTTAGCTCACTGGTGTTGGACGCTATGGTGCAGACATGTGCTAGGGCCTGGCAGAGAGTGCTGCTTGTGAGTGTGGTAAAATGCAGACGGCAGCCCACATTATCAAGGATTGCCAGCTATACAGACCACCTCATGGTATGGAAGGCCTAGTTTCTATCGATGACAACACCAGGCAGTGGCTAACCAACGGATGCCCTGACATATAGCGACAACACGAGAGAAGAAGAAGGAAAGAAAGAAAATAACATAAATGAAAGGGACAAGAGATTTGTTTAGGTAACTACTTTTTCTTGCTGTGACAACTCATATTGAGTTACCAATTATCTTCAAGTACAATATCCCTTAACTCCTGTCCCTTTGCGCCTTGGAAATGTCGATGGTTCAATGAGTTTTACTGCAAAGTCTATACTTCTGCACAAATTGGAAAGTACAGCACCTAAATCTGTGGATGTCTTAATTATTGATGCCATGTTTGTTATGATGATCATCATCATTATGATCATCATGGCATCATCATGATGATGATGCCATCAGATGTTTGATCAACCTACTTATTAACCCTTTGCTTTTCAACGTTTTTTTGGAAGTTAACTGCTCAAGGGGGGGCCATTTTTGGATCAAATTCAATCAGCTGTTACGTGTTATCCGCTGGTGATATTTCAACAGAAGTTGCACTGGTGTGAAAGCAAATCATTTGTCTATAAGTTTGAAAAGTCATTATTTTAAAATTTTATATATTAAACTTGATATTTCAATTTTTGCAAAGGTACCCAAAAACGACAATTTTGATTTAACTTGCCGCTATTTAATTACCGTGCTAATCCGATTTCATGCAAACTTCTGAATAACAAAGAGCTCGATCGAACGCACGAAGTGTGTGTGCGGTGTGCCGAATCATTGCATTGATTAGAATTTACGACTTGCGAGCAAATCTTATTGTAAGCTACTCACTGATTCTAAAATAGTTACAATCAGAGTAACATTGTTACACGAATTTGAAAAAAAACAAAACTGCGTTTGTTGTCTTACATTTTTATCCTAAACTAATGCATTCCGAAACTCATGGCTAGCTTCTAGTTTTATGGAACCAAATTTCTCATAAGTAACACCTTAGCCTGCTTGAATAGCTGTTTACATCTTCGTTTGTGTATTTTATGTCTACAATTGAGTTTGTAGTATGAATATTTTTAGTAGAGAGAAGACAATTGAACAAGTTGTTGAAATTATCTGAAATTTCTAAGTTCAAATTAGGTGCTTTTGAAATTGTGGATTTGTGTCAAGTCGCAACACAAATATCATGCAGGCCACATCATAAGTCATTTCGCTTACGGGTGTTTATAAACATGACTCATAAATTACATCCACAAAAAATACAGCATTTACATCAACAAAGCTAAGTTCGAAGCTCACTTTTTATTGAAGATTGTGTCAATGAATTTGAAATAACATTTTTAGTCCGCCAGCGTCGAAACAATGCAACAGCGAATTGAGGAACATGCGTAAACAAAGGAAATGTGAAATAACCCACAGTCAGCAAATCTACATAAATTTAACGTTTACAAATGTTGAATCAATGTAAAAGGACTGGATTGCTGACTGGGTTCTTATTGTTTGAAGCACAAAAAATACGCGTAAAGGCGACAACATCAGCAAGGCAGCGATTATGTTTCTGGCCAAAAAAAAAATTAACTTTTGACTTCAAAGATAAAAATGATTATAACGAAGCTTCAAAGTTTGTCGTAAAAAATATTGCAGAAATACAATAAACATAATCATTTTGTGCCAGATTGTGAGAAGACTTCCTAGATTCTTCCCAAACATTTGCATGATTGCAAATTATTTTCTATAACTTTATATTGCCAAAAAATGGCTTTTTTGTTGAAACAACGTGGCTACAATTCTATAAAAAATTCTTAGGCCTACTACATTGAAGTAATAAATTTTTTTTTGTGATTTTGCTGATGACGTTTTAGAATATCCGAGAAGTAAAAAATAATAATGATGAATTATTTTACAAAACCGTGGTTTGCAAGCGCTTTACAAAAAATTGTTGGGGAAAAATTTACTATTAGACGTCAAATGTTTGTAAAAGAAAATTGTCGGTTTACGTATTTATAATGTTTATTGCGCTGTTATCGAAATATAAACTGCCTGTATTGTCTACCTTTGTGGTTGCCGGCCAGCTTAGACCAGCATGCAAACTACGCGTTTTTGGTATTTGCATCGTGTTATGATTCTCGAAAATTTCCCACAAGGTCTTTATTTTCATCGTGATATTTTTGTGCCTTTTCTGTCCTAAACTTGAAGTCATTGTGAAGCACAATCCACATCGGTTTTTAGACTCAATCTTCATTGAAAATATTTTGAGTGGTGCATCATTTCAAGTAGTGTCTTCCCCTAAGCTGTTACACAAACCGCCCAGAACCAGGTTGATTATTATATATCTTACAGCCGTTGAAAGCCCGTTATTGTATGTGTGGAATTATTACTGTAAATGTCTGACTAAATTCATGCCAAAGTTGAGCAAATTCTGCTTTCGGGATCCTTGCCGTTATTTACTGTATTTTTTGTTGATAAGTTTAGGCAGCATTTTTCCAAGATAAATGAAGACATCGGTATTGTTCGTCACTTAGATTTAGTTTCCTCAGCATTGTTTATTCATTCTTTGATCCACTAGTTTGTCTCACTTTTGGTATAATCGGATCCTTTATAAATGGCGGGTCTTCACAATAGCCGGCCTCTTTTTCTGTACATTGGCGCAACGTATTCAGACGTTGAATCAATGATCAAGAAAGCTGATTTGTTTTTTGTCTAATGTGACGCCTAACTTTATGCCTTGTCTACATTACAAAATATTTTGTAATGTAGATGAGGCATTATCATCTTTATTTTGCGCTCTTTGGAACAACACACAGTGCACGGTGAAACAAAAATGCAGGACATAAGAACAAGTAGGCGACATAAAGCAGGGAAGGGACGCCATCGAGTTAGCTGCTACGTGTAAATGGAGCCTATCTCATAATTTTGAGTGTATCTCACAATTACTGTTTGTAAAAACGCTATTTCTCCGGCTTCTCCCAAAAGCATTTGCAGTCATACATTTCCGCAATTGCAATGCTTGTCAATGAGAGTATTTCCATAAAACGTTTATTTCGAAACCAGGTTTTCGTGCCTTTACCCAAGATTTCTTATTGTAACGTTTTTTATTCGTCAATGAATATTATCTACTTGAAATAACTGTTTTGAATAGTTTGTGGCCTACATAGCCTACTATTTTGATCGTGGATTGCTATTCTTCTTTGTAGAGCTGATAACGCAAAAAACGTTTGCTATTATTTTTTCTAATTAACAGCTTTGTGATCACTGGCTTTTCTTTTGTAGCATAAGAAATAACGCGCTTTGTATTATTGAGGTCAAACCAAACAAAGGAAAACAAGAGGACGTTTCTCTCTGCTCGCGCATATCGATGCACGAAGCAATTATGAGCTTATGGCTTGTTATCGCAATGTAATCCATTTCACGCTTTGCTGGAAGTTAGCTAGAAATAGCAAAAATTCACCAAAATCTTGAATTTACAAGAAAACTACACAACTGTTAGTATCAAATTTAATATCATCAGATCCGCCTGGCAATTTTAGGAAAAGTCAAGAAAAACCAAGTGCATGGCGTTACTGTGCTTCAAATAATCAAAGGAAATATGAGGGGGGGGCCAAATCTGGCCTCCCTTTGAGGAGCAAAGTGTTAAAATCAAAGGAGTAGCAACATGTATATTAGGGTGTTGCAGGCGCCCCGACCCTCTCGGATTTTGCTTACCTTTTTTGTGGTACTGTGTTTAGCTCAGTAGATCACAAATATGAAGTTTCATAAATTTTCATCGACGTTTACCTCCACCGCCGAGGCCATTTTGAGGCCCACTTTTTGAAATTTTTCATGTATTTTGCCACTAGAGGGCAGTGTATAAGTTTTGCAATATTGGGGGTACATTTAAAAGATGCTCGATGATGTTCTGAATTCTTTAAAAAAAAAATTGGAGAAATGGGATAAGTATATCCTAAAATATTCAAGTTTTGTCACTCATTTTTTGCACAATACTGCCCCTAGTGGTAAAAAGAAAAATTAAAATATCTTGAAAACTACTCATCATATTGTTATGGAACTTGCATGCACCCCCCCATTTTCATGGGTAAGGAATTTGATTTCAGCAATATTTTTGCAAAATATTACCACTAGAGGGCGGTAGTTCTAATTTTGAACTATTTTCCTGTGAAAAGGCGATATTGTTGCATTTCTTGAGCTGTGCTTCTGAAGAATACAATTTCATGGCTTATGCACAACAAAATTTTTTCAATTGTAAAGAAACTGCATGCATGCATATCAATAAATCCAAACAGGCAATGTGAGTCTTAGTTAACACAATTTCCGCAAAGGCAGTTGTGCATCTTCATTGTGTTGATAAATGACGTTTTCTAAGATTTGGTATCTTTCTTCGATTCTCCTCCACCGCTTGAATATAGTTTTGCAGATTTTTTTCTTGTTTTGCTACATGAAGAAAGTCGGATACCAGTTTTACCCTTCTCTCTGCTGAATCATTACAGACTCCGAGTGCACTTATGATACCATTAGCCAGGGTTGTTGGTATTTTACCCGACCCAAAAAAACCCGGGTGGGTTTTTTTGATAAAACCCACTTAAAAAAACCCAAAAAAACCCATAAAAAAACCCAGAGCATCATATTTGTCCAGTTTTTATTAGAAAATTAAAAAAATGAACAAAAACACTACAAGGCACTTAAAACAAACTTTACATTAGGACTTAAGAATGTGAATTTAGGGGTGTTCAATTTCGATTATTTGAATATTCGAAATTCAATTTATTTTCGATTTCCGAATTTCGATTTCGAATATCACAACTATTCACCACACTGCAAAATGTGATTTTATTAAAAGAAACGCTATGAAAATTCGCTAGAAAACACGAAAAAACGCCATGAAAATTTGCGAAAAAAGAACACAAAATAACGTCTACAGCTCCAGGCCCATGTTGGTGTTTAAGAACACAAGCTGATCGACATGGTCACCCGTCAGTCGGGATCTCAGCTTCGTGACGGTCAGGCCAGCTTTTGAAAACGTCGCTCCGCTGGAGCCGAGGTCGCTGGGGTCACAAACACCTTCTCGGCTAGCTTTTTCAGCAGCGGTAGCTCGCTTTCGTTTTCTTTCCACCAGGAAAGCGGATCAGCTTGCCTAAAAGCAAGCTTCTGCTTCATAAAATAGAAAATCTCGTTTGAGATTGAGCTGATTTCATCATCATCACTGTTGTTGGAGTCTTCCATCTGGACCCTGCCCATGGAGAAAAGTTCCGTCAGAGTGGTCTGGCGTCTTCGCTCATCGCCTGTGTTGGCTCAACGTCCGGGCTATCGGAATCGGAAGAACTGACACCTCCAGTTGGCTGCACGCGCGTGGAAGACAACGACGTTGCGCACGACTTTTCTCAATGCACATGTGCAGGACTGGCCGTTGGACCCGCGAGAGCGTGTGATAGTCACGTGATCGACGATGCGCATGCGTCGGTCTTTTTTCGCTTGCAAAATGCGACAAGACAGATTTCGCGCCACTCGCGTTACTTTTAACCGCGTTCAGCCGAAAGGACAGCCATAATTTCGAATATGCCTGATACGAAAACGAATTTCGAATATCACCTTAATCGAAATCAAATCGAAATTGAACACCCCTAGATGTGATTGTGAAGTAAATTTCCAAGAATAAACTGAAAACGCAGTGGATATTGTACACTGTACAGTACACAAAAATCAAGTAATGTCACTTTGTGTACACTACACTAAAACTCATTTATGCAAAAAGGTCTTATAGTTAAACTGGTGAAAGTACTACTCTACTGTAGTCTGTATATGATGTGAAATGCAATTTAGGAGGCTATTTACCAATTACAGTTCTGGATTCTAACGCATGGCTGTTTCAGAGCATTTGCCTAAATGGCCATAGGCCACGTAATCGCTCAATTGCTCATCCATCACCAGGGCCTCCAAGAGCCCTGCCGGGCCCCGGTGCAGATGTTGCTGCCGGGCCCCCAGCGCGACATGTCGCATGATATCTCACAAATCACAAGCAAGATTTGCAGTGCGCGTTAATCCACAAGGCCAATGCATACATGGTGTTCCGCACAGTGTTTCTATTTTAAAACCAGACCTGTTTAAAAAATAATACAAAGTATACATTAGGTTAAAGTATAAACACTCCACCATTTCACAAAGAATGCAGTATTGTACTGGTGTTTATGACTTTAAATTCACAGATACACACTAGTTATACACAAAGATAAAAGGCTGTGGCTATAGTTACACTATGTAGCGTAAATATAGCCTCAATAGTGTTGTCAGATAAGGAATTCTGCCCAAATTTGAGGAAAAGTTTATAGCTGTTGAAAACAAAAACTTGTACGGTATCATATTTTGGAAATTTTTTTAGTCCTGGGCAAAGATCAAAACCCTAACCTTATTCCTAACTCTAACCCTTACCTTAACCCTTCCTAACTTTAATCCTAACTCTGGCAACACTTGATTGTAACCATGGCAAAAAGTGGGTAAAAATATCCACTATGAAGATAAAAATGGCAACACTATCCGGCATGGCTGACATATGTAGCATTGCATATGTGTGCATACAGCTTTACATTAACATACCGAACAATATCATTTCTGACCTTAAAATCAGCAGAGACTAGGAGACCAAACTTGGATGAATGCATTGCTATTGTTCATGACATTAAGAAATATATATATGATATATACCAACTTCATTTCAGGATCAATAGGCTGCTTCTTATTTTTACTCCTTTAGTTTTCTTTGCTTGTTTGAGTGAAACTGCTTCAAGCAGGATTGAGGGTCACTTTCTCTTCATTTCTACAGCAAGAAGTCAGTAGAAAACAAAGTTGAATATATTTCTATTTTCAAGTCCTATCAATGTAAATGTACCTACATCTATCACTATACTATGTATCAATACCTTTACAAATACCTTGCATAACTACAGAATGGCTGTTTTGAGTCAATATTGACACTGTTCCTGAAATTCAAGAGTAAGTTTGGATTGGCCTGGCTGGAGAAGACTGCTAAGAAATACTTAGTGAAAACAAATGAAAAGGAAAACTTAAGATATATAAAAAAATATTTGTTTATATACTAAGCATATTTTTCAAAATCAACACCTTTCTGCAGTGCTGGAAAAAGTAAGTTGCATTGCAATTAGGACACTTCTGATTCTGTCTAGAGTTAAAAAAAACTGTACTTCAACAGAAGTAAAGATCTATGATTTTTTACACAAAAAATCACACTTTCACTAATCTTTTAACTTTTTTTCGATTTTTGTTAGACTGCTATGACATTTGGCCTTGCTACAAGGACAAAATTATTTTCCAGCACTGCCTCCACGAAACTTGCTTGC
The DNA here is from genome assembly GCF_918807975.1 of Aplidium turbinatum. Lineage (NCBI taxonomy): Eukaryota > Metazoa > Chordata > Ascidiacea > Aplousobranchia > Polyclinidae > Aplidium > Aplidium turbinatum. Next base: position 24,129,233 of record NC_137475.1, on the reverse strand, counting down.
ATTCCAATATAGCAAAATCATTCAAGTCCTAAAAACCCAAAAATACTGTATTATACTGTTTCAGGCTATATTAGAGAAGTTCCATGATTTCAGTATATATATAATTAGCATCCAAAAAAAAACACTTGAGCATTTTTGTACTGAAAAAGTGACAGTAAAGACTTCTTGCTAAGCAATTCTAACAATATTTCAATACCGGTATTTTTTACTATTTTCTGAACTCTTAAAATATCACACTAAACAAGATTATCTACAACTAAAATTGTACCAGTTCAACATGATTACACATAACTGTCAGTCTGTCACTGCTTGCTTGTGTCATAAATGGACAAGATGTCAGAAAAATGCATGGAATACCTTTTCTGTGTAATGACTGTAACCTAACCTGATCAATCAATTGCTTATTAAAACATACCGTACACACCCAAATATTCACATTAAAACAGCACTGAACTTAAAACACTAACACTGAAATTAAAACATTGAAATAAACTGAAGTATTCATTCACATTTTTTGGAGTTTTTAAAAAAAGAGTGCCTATGATGGGCCCAATCGAAATACGACACTAACATAAAAAATAATATTTCATGCAAAAGCGACCTTGGCACGCAAATTTAAACATTTTTTCAGGCCCCCCTGAAAGTAAAAAATTGAAAATTCTGTAGTCATAAAAAAGAGCATACCCATGAGGGGTCCAATCAAAATACGAAACTAATATAATATGAAGTAAAAAACAATATTTTATGCAAAATCGACCTGAGCACGCAAATTTAAACATTTTGTCGGGCCCCTTGAACTCAACAAATTGAAAATTTTGTAGTTTTGAAAAAGGGCATACCCATGAGAGGGCCCAATTAAAATATGAAACTGCCGTTAATATAAAAAACAATATTTTATGGAAAATCGACCTGAGCATGCAAATTTAAACATTTTGTCAGGCCCTTTCAACTAAAAAATTGAAAATTCTGTCGTTTTGAAAAAGGGCATACCTATGAGGGGAGCCCAATTGAAATATGAAACTACCGTTAATATAAAAAACAATATTTTATGCAAAATCGACCTGAGCACGCGAATTTAAACATTTTGTCGGGCCCTTTGAATTCAAAAAATTGAAAATTCTGTAGTTTTGAAAAAGGGCATACCCATGAGGGGGCCCAATCGAAATACGAAACTAATATAAAAAACAATATTTTATGCAAAATCGACCTGAGCACGCAAATTTAAACATTTTGGCGGGCCCCATGAACTCGAAAAATTGAAAATTTTGTAGTTTTGAAAAAGGGCATCTATAGGCTACCCATGAGGGGGCCCAATCGAAATACAAAACTAAGATAAAAAACAACATTTTATGCAAAATCGACCTGAGCACGCAAATTTAAACATATTGTCGGGCCCCTTGAACCCAAAAAATTGAAAATTTTGTAGTTTTAAAAAAGAGCATACACAAGAGGGGGCCCAATCGACATAAGGAACTAATATAAAAAACAATATTTTATGCAAAATCGTTGAAATCAATTTTAACGCGTGAATTTAGACATTTTGTCGGGACCCCTTGAACTCACCGGGCCCCGGTGCAATGCACCGGTTGTCCCCCCCTCTTGTGGGCCCTGTCCATCACTATATATAATATATATATATAATATATATATAATATATATAAAATAAATTCCTTTTGATTTTCACAGGTTTTTAAAATTTCATTTGATTTTTACAGGCTATAAATCTCATTTAATTTTTACAGATTTATAAACGGATTTTATTTCATTTGTTCAGGACACTACAGGTTACATCATCACAATTCCTTGGGATTTTTACAGGTTATAATTTTGAAAAAAATTAAATTTCATTTGATTTTTACAGGTTATAAATCTCATTTAATTTTTACAGGTTTAAAAACAATTTTTATTCATTCTGTGCAGATTACTACAGGTTGAGCCGATCATAACAAGCATTTTGCTTCTTTGTGATGTCATAGATGTTGCCATCATTGTTGCTTGGTTTCCATTGGGACAAATTGATTGATACTTTATCGTGGCGGATGAAGGCTGTCCTTAGTAATTCTGGAGTTTTTTTTCTGCAGATTGGATTACGGTTATAATATTTAATATCTTTTCAGGAATGCAGGTTTAGAGGTTTTTTTTGCAGATTAAATTACAGCTGTAATATTTAATATCTTCTCAGGAAGTACAGGTTTAGAGTTTTTTTTGGCAGATTAATTTACAGTTGTAATATTTAATATCTTTTCAGAATTATCGATTCTTTACTGTTTACATGTTTTTTGCAGACCTTCTGATGATCCGTTAGGTGAAACAATTTGTAAAGGCTTCAGATAGTAATAACTACATTTGATTTAATTCGCTCTGCTTTGCCTTTTTGCTTGGCATTGAGCACTTTTTGTAGTATTAATAGTTTTCATTGTTTTAATATATATATATATATAAATGATAAAAAATAAAAATGATAAAAATAATAATAAATAAAAATAAATATTAAATATGATGGCATAAACGCTCCTTGCCTTCAAATCTAAAGCAAATGATGCAATAATGTGATTTCTACCACGGTAGCATCAACTTGGTATAGAAATCAGTGGATGATGCAACATCCAACTTGATCTTGAAATTAATAGATGATGCAACATTCAAGCAACTACAGGCCCTAGTGCATTATTTTATTGAGTTATGCAAGCATGTACTGTGAGTGAAAGGCACTTCATTCGTAAAAAGTAGTTTTGAGGTGAAATAAGCATGTTTCTACCTTTTTTTGCATCTTTTTTAAAAAACCCAATAAAACCCAAAAAACCCGGGTTTTTTTACAAAAACCCGGGCGGGTTGGGCTTTTTTAAAAAAACCGGGGTTTTTCTCAACCCTGCCATTAGCAGAAGCATTGCCATCATCTATTTCCCACTTATTTGGGTGTTTGACAAGAAAAGTTGTTGAAATGTGCAAAAGTTCAAATAACATTTTGCTGCTGGCATTTGCATAGGAGCACAATGACAGTGAGTTATCATTAACAATGTCTGGCAGCTCTGGGCTTACCGTATCCATTACCAAACCTGTTTGTAACCTGGCCATGGAAACTTGCATTTAAACGCAGCAGAGTTCCAGCCAAAGCTTCCTTTTCATCAATAATGACTTGTTTGTCCCATAGAACTAATGGGATCAGCTCCCCAGTTACATACCATGTGTGCCTACCTAAAGCTTTTAAAGCAGCAAGACTGATAATTTTGTCTATTGCATCATAGCTTTTGATGTCACTTACCAGTTGCAAATCTTCTCGGGGTGCTGATGCAGCAATTGGACAGTTGAACCACCATCCATTAAATACAAAACTGCAAAGGTCAACAAATCACTCTATGTTTTGTATTTGTGACTTGGAAATGATTCCTTGCAGTAGAAAATCTTGCAGCATTACTATCTCATAGCAATAGAGCTGCTTTCCCATCCACCTTGCTCGATGGACAGCAGAGAGAAATGCATGCAGCAGAGAAATGGCCTTAAAAAAAGAAAAATTTAAAACAACAACACCCAAAAACTTTTTTCAAGCCATCTCTCTGCTGCATGCATTTTTTTTCAAATAAAGCTAGACAAACCACTTCTCTGCCTGGCATGCAAAAAACATATTGGAGAAGTTATACTTTCTCATGTGTGGGAAGCCCTGTAAGTCGAAACGTCAAGATCTCCAGGCATTGAACTATTCGAAAGATTCCGGAACAAAGGATTCAATGCAACCCTACATGCTGCAGCTGTACTGTACACCAAAAATCCTCAAAAGAGTTGGGAGAATTTGTAACAACTCAAAGCAGAAAAGTGTAAGCACATAAAGTTTGAGAGAGATATGCAAAATTATCAGAGGGGTGATTACAAAGAACTTTTAGACCTGATGACAATGTAGATTGGAATCAACAGTGGACAGTACAACTTCATGAAATGTGGTACAGTCCATCGAGCAAGGTGGATGGGAAAGCAGCTCTATTGCTATAAGATAGTTATGCTGTAAGACTTTCTACCGCAAGGAATCATTTTCAAGTCACAAATACAAAAATTAGAGTGATTTGTTGACCTTTGTACTTTTGTATTAATTTAATGGATGGTGGTTCAACTGTCCAATTGCTGCATCAGCACCCCGAGAAGATTTGCAACTGGTAAGTAATATCAAAAGCTGTGATGCAGTAGACAAAATTATCAGTATTGCTGCTTTAAAAGCTTTAGGTAGGCACACATGGTATGTAACTGGGGAGCTGATCCCATTAGCTCTATGGGACGAACATTCAAACAAGTCACTATTGATGAAAGGAAGCTTTGGCTAGAACTCTGCTGCATTTAAATGCAAGTTTCCATGGCCAGGTTACAAACAGGTTTGGTAATGGATACGGTAAGCCAGAGCTGCCAGACATTGTTAATGACAACTCATTGTCATTGTGCTCCTATGCAAATGCCAGCAGCAAAATGTTTTTTGAACTTTTGCACATTTCAACAACTTTTCATGTCAAACACCCGAAAGAGTGGGAAATAGATGATGGCAATGCTTCTGCTAATGGTATCATAAGTGCACTCAGAGTCTGTAATGATTCACCAGAGAGAAGGGTAAAACTGGTATCCGACTTTCTTCATGTAGCAAAACAAGAAAAAAATCCGCAAAACTATATTCAAGCGGTGGAGGAGGATTGAAGAAAGATACCAAATCTTAGAAAACGTCGTTTATCAACACAAAACTGCCTTTGCGGAAATTGTGTTAACTAAGACTCACACTGCCTGTTTGGATTTATTGATATAGTACATGCAATCATGCATGCATGCAGTTTCTTTACAATTGAATAAATTTTGTTGTGCATAAGCCATGAAATTGTATTCTTCAGAAGCACAGCTCAAGAAATGCAACAATATCGCCTTTTCACAGGAAAATAGTTCAAAATTAGAACTACCGCCCTCTAGTGGTAATATTTTGCAAAAATATTGCTGAAATCAAATTCCTTACCCATGAAAATGGGGGGGTGCATGCAAGTTCCATAACAATATGATGAGTAGTTTTCAAGATATTTTAATTTTTCTTTTCACCACTAGGGGCAGTATTGTGCAAAAAATGAGTGACAAAACTTGAATATTTTAGGATATACTTATCCCATTTCTCCAATTTTTTTTTAAACAATTCAGAACATCATAGGGCATCCTTTAAATATACCCCAATATTGCAAAACTTATACACTGCCCTCTAGTGGCAAAATACATGAAAAATTTCAAAAAGTGGGCCTCAAAATGGCCTCGGCGGTGGAGGTAAACGTCGATGAAAATTTATGAAACTTCATATTTGTGATCTATTGAGCTAAACACAGTACCACAAAAAAGGTAAGCATGGTGAAATCAAGATTTAAATTTCATGGGGCGCCTGCAACACCCTAATGTATATTAAAAAATGTATGTAGAACATAATGTTACAGAGGTTCATTTTGTCAGTGACATATACAAGTATTAAGGGGCTAGAGCAAGACATGTGGGCCAGAAGCTTCAATGATTGTGGTTCTGTCACAATCAATCTGCAAGGCCTCGCGACGGGCTGCTTTGTATCTTGCCCGAACGTGCTGTTTTGATTGTGGAATTCTTGAGCGATGTGTTATTATCTGTTACTGTCTTGTAGTAACCTCTGATTGTGAAATCTTTATTATGTAACGTATTTCCAGAACATTTTGCGGACGTGCAAGTCTGAAATATTCTTTGCTTGACTTGCCAGGTGTTGGGTGTTGTGACATCATAATGATATTTACTTGTAATGCAACTTGACAGAACAATGAGTTCTTATGATGTAACATTATGTAACCTTCTCGAAGTTACTAGACCAAACAACCTGCTATAAATAGTGGTGTAATTTGCGCAAATGATTTATTATGATTATTATGGGTTGTAGATTGTTTTTGTAGTAGTTGGTAATAGGTGCAGAGATTATTCTTGATTGAAAGTTGAAGTAATTGAATACAAGTAGATGAGAGTTGGTGCTGATATAAATTGTGATCGAAATTAGAGTTACATGAGAAGCTGTGGGTGAACTTCGAGTCCTTCAAGTATTTTCGTTTATCATCTTATTAGTAGAATTATCCGACTATTTCATTGACTGCTTTTCGGTGATATCCCATTAAACTACGTCATTAAACCTTTCCAAGTCTCTTTCCTGGTAAGAGGTGGAAAGAAATCGTGACAGGTTCAATGGCTGGTTTCAACATCACCGGTGGCGAGCAGACTAGGCCAAGAAACTTCTCTGCAGCCTTGTCGTCCTCTTCGTTTAGAACATCCCTTCTTCGCTTCCTTGCTCAACAGTGGTGTGTTGATCAGTACTGTGATGTACTGAGCAATAAGAAACTATTCTGTGCTGTTGATGTCGTGCATTCCGGCATGTATTCTGTTGAGGATGGACACATGACAAGGAAAGAGTACAAGCCACTTATGAGTACACACATCGAAGCTGATATTTCGTACAAATGCGGCATCTCTTTCTGTGAGCTCATAGAAATATCGTTCTACTTGAACAAACGATGATAAATTGGCCTACAACCGAGCTACGCGTTCTCTTTCGTAACAGTGCAACCAATTAGTCACTTGCTACGACGTTACTGTATAAAAAATGATTGCTGCAAAGATTTTTCATTTTTCCGGAAATTTTTGCGATTTCGAAATTTTTTTATGAATATCTTTGCGCCCCTTGAAATGACCTTTGCGACCTCCTTGGGGGTCGCGGCCTCCAGGTTGAGAAACGCTGCTCTAAGCAGTGGAGCGGGAACTATCTTTCTCTAGAGGGGGCTGAAGCTACCATTAGTGTTATAAGCTTCTGGGAGGCTTCGCCCCCCAGAACCCCCTTATGTAGGAGAACGTTTAAAACTGGTAGCAACTTTTATAGGTTCCTCCTGTGTGTAAAACGAGGCCAAAACACACACATTGTAAGTTGTAAGAAACGAAGAACGGCAACAACAAATCAGCTGTTTAGGAAATTAAAAAGAAAACGAACAAATTAGAAAGTGATGTGAAAACGACAGTTTGTGGAAATGAGTTCTCACACTCTTCCGAAGATTGCTTTTCGCTCAGATTTTTCTCTATATGAACTGTGTCATGAGCTTTGTGACATCGACAGTGTTCAAAATGTTTTGGTGGACATACATCAACGCAAGATGAGTAAGTCTGAATTGTGTCATTGAGCTTTTCAACCACGTTTTCAGGCGTCTTAGAGCAGCAAAAGAACTTTCTGATGATGCAGCTGAAACCGGGAGGCGAAGGCAGAGCTCCACGAATTTTCACGTTTCTTTGAAAAGATCTAGTGTTAGAGGGAGATCTAGTGTTGGAGGGAGATCTAGTGTTGGAGGGAGATCTAGTGTTGGAGGGAGATCTAATGTTGGAGGGTTGCGATAGCATCTCAGCAACCTTTTGAACGGCGTTTGCGGTTTTTTCACTTATACAGCATCGCTAAGCAAGGTAAGTTCCGTTTTAGGCAATCTTTTCTGATGGCATCCGGTAAGCTGATCTCAGTATCAGATCCTTCCTCACCGTTTGCACAGCTCAGAAGAGCCTTTTCTCTGTTGACTGCTGTAAGCAAATCCACCTGGTCGAATCTTCGATCAAGCTCAGCTTGAACAAATCAAGGGCTTTGATGTATTGCCGTTTCCACGCTCCTTCTCACGCAGACTACAAAGCATCCGATTCCTCTGTATTTCGAAATCTTGCTGGAGTTTTGCTCACTCGGGGATCCTTTGGCGTCTTTAGGTTATTGACAGACGCAAAGACGTTCGCTGCGTCCAAAAGCTTGGAAACGGATTCATCTTTTCTGAGATTTTTGATCCGTTCGCGGAAAATGGTGATGGATCCAATACTGAAGAAGCAGAGATCTTCTTGTTTTGGAGCTGTCTAGCGACGGCTTCTGCAGGCTGAAAAACTTCACCTCTGCAGGTAATCGCAAAATAAAGCCGCATCGTGTGTGCTTATTTTACCAAGCTGAATAGGCTATCTTTGCACGTGCATCTCCTTCCATTGTACTATCTTCTGTCATGTCGGTCAGACATTGCAACAGGGTAGGGTAGCACTTAACAACACGAGCGAGGGCAGAAGCACGAACGCACCAACGAGTAGGACACAAACCCAGAAAATTGCAGGCAAATTCATCGGAACCAAAAAACAACATGAATAAAGATTTACGTTTAGTTAGACGATTCACGAGTTACAACTGCAACACCTTGAACGAAGTTCAAGGCTTCGGCAATAAGCCTCACCTCCTTTACAACGTCTTGCAAAATCAAATCGAGAGCATAATTACTGCAGTGAACGTATAACGATCCAAGGCATAATGCTTCAAGTTTGGCCCGCACTCCGTTATAACAACCAGATCTCTTGCTGTTCTATGCTGTATGTGTAAAGTGAATATTGCATAATGATGTCCAATAAGCGATGGAACGCCGTGTTGGTAGGGAGGGTGGCTGGAACCGCTACTGCGAGGTATAGTTCCCTGTGATTGACGACTCTTTGTTTTGAATGATGAGCGCGATCACACGCAACAGGAACTCGATTCATTGTAAGCAATTATTGCTCGAATAATTTTCTGAAAATATGTTATATAGGCTACCTTAACTATCAGAATTTTCTAGGGGGGGCTGAAGCAATTATCCAAAATTCCAGGGGGGGCTGAAATAGCTCTAGGGGGGGCTGAAGCCCCTTGAGCACCTCTTCTTCCCGCGCCCTTGGCTCTAAGGCAAGGTGAAACTGATTGACGTTCAACTGGCTTGGGATAAACTGCTGCTTCAGTCAAGCGAGACAGTTTCACAAGGTTTTCAGCTTCGAGTTTGTAGAACTGGATCAAATCTGCCCATTTTGCAACATATGTGTGTACTTTGTGAACAAACTTTAGCTCTCCAATTTTTTCAGTTATCCAGTTGTTTGGTATGCACTTAGTAAATGGTCAAAGTCATAATATAATAAATAAAGACCTGTAGTGGTTAACCATGGTTTATTATCTACCGTGTCAAACGTTGAGAAAAAATTTTGGTTTACCCGATTTTCGTCAACAAGAACTGCAAGAACATTTCCATTTTCAACAGCACTCACAGCATCAATTAGCGGAGTACATTGTGTGTACTGAAACTGTGCATTTAATTTGGCAACAGAAAGAATTCTTGCCAAAAATTCAGGATCTCCATAAAGGCTCTTAACCATGAAGGACAAAACAGTACTAGCTAATTTGTCAGGATGATTTATTGCTCGACCAAACAGGAAGCCGCCTTGGTAAAGAAGAGCCGTTTTTACATACACCTCATTAATGAGATGAGAATGACATATATTCTCTTTGAAATATCTAGTTGTGAGAGTACGTTGTTCATAAACGTCAAATCACCAACAGAACGAATTTTTGAAGTGATGCGAGTTAAAGTGTTTACGCTTGGAAGTTTGTAATCGGCACGTAAACGATCATACAGACAACGACTTAGTGAAAAATATTCAAATGCCCGGCATATCATTCCAGATGAATAAATAGTCTGACCAACTCTTGTTTTACCCATCACATTCAACTGCTGCAAGATTACACTTGTATGTCTGTCTTCTTCTTTATTTGCAAGAAAAGTAATGGCTGTGAATAAAACTGATTTTGTCTTTATTTTTGATATCCGATTATGTAACAAAGGCGCAATGGAACATGAGGACCCATTGTGATAAGCAGCAAACCTGTAGTCTTCATGTAATTTCAGTGCAAATACAGTAATGGCATTCCGACTTTCATAATTTTTGATTGGATTGTAGTATAATTTTCTGTTTGGCAAACTACGACATTTTCATTACTCAAAACATTGCACAAATCATAAAAGAAAAGTATCTTGCTTTACAAACTCACCAATTTCATCAGAAATAAGACCTCGCTTTTCACTAGAAGCTAAAGGTTTCCCTTTTTTTGTTGGAAACGTGGGAACACAACTTGTTGGAATGTCAGGAAGTACCGAAGGAGGATTTGTCGGCCGCAGTTTCCCATAGTGTGGAGAAAATGGTTCATCGTCAGGCCAGGGACGAGCACAAACTGCACTATGTTTAGTTACAACTCACTTGGCTCTTGGAATGCTATCTCCACTTTTGTTTCTCTACATTATCTTTCGGAAATTTATACACAGATGCAGTGATCTCGGGAGAATCATAATTTGAATTGCAGTGAAGCACACAGCATTTAAGAGGTATTATTTATTTATTTATTGGGTAATCTGTAAAAATACTTGTCTATTAGCAAAAAGGGCTACACTGCTGATGCAGGCCTATCATATAAAGTTTACTTGATGCTATCCTTAAATAGACGCTGTGGATTGCTTTAATTTAACTACTAGTCTTGTTTGTTACTTTACTACCTCACTTAAGTTTTTACTGTGTTCAGCTAAAAACTTTTTAAGAATAATCAGGACACTGAATACATTTTCGGTAGGCTACAAATAGTGATTGTACAAAATAAAAATATCTGGCCAATTAGGGCTTTCCAAATACAGTAATTTCATTGCCACTACCTGAGTGCATATTATGACAACCCTTCCTACTCTGAAACAACTACTAGTTCCTTGTAAACCTTCTCAGGACTACAAAATAACCTCTAAATCATAAATCCTGCTTCCAGATACCAACACATTACAGGCAGGGGTGCATTCCTAAAATTTTTTTTGGGGTGGCTCTAACACTTAGCTGTGTTGTTATAGACAAAGTATGTATAAGTAATCGGTGTAGGTTAGCCAACAATGTTTACCTTTTTTAAAAGGAAACACTGTTCAGTTTGTTTTTACTTCTGAACATCATGTCGAAAAACAACCCGTGCTAAAACATAGCTTGAAGTACAGAAAAAGGTAGAAGCAACAAAACGTGGTTGAATCCGATATAAAATTATAAGTTTGAAATTTGGCTTGGTTGCTATACACTGCAATCTCCTTTGTTTGTTTTTTTTTACTGCGTAGGCCTACACTTGAAACTCGATTGCATGAGCTTATTCCAATATCTTAACTCAATTGTAAACTTATTTGTATGAGCCAATCCTAAGCACACTTGCAAAAACATTGACTGCAATAGGCAAGTAAGGAAATGCAATTCTTGAAATGAGCGCTTGTGGTTGCAGATTTGCTATATAAGAACCAATAAGCTGCCAATGTGACAGTTAGCCTACACTAAAATCTCATTTAGTTATTAACAAACAGTTTAAAAAATTCCAATTACAGCAAAAGCATATTCCAAGTTGGTGCAAACGAGATTACACAAAACAAATAGCCTGTCTGCCAGGTCTTTGGTTTTATGGGCTAAGTTATAAGCACCACGACAGTCCTTGATTTTAGCCAGCAAACAGTTTTTGCAGAGATCTGAGTTCATTCAATGTGGGCAGCTTAGAATGCTTAACTTGAATATCCACAGCCGACCGATGAGTCTGCAACCACTTCTGAGTTGCCGCAGTGCCATTCCATAAATGAGTAGGTGGTCCATTGATGCTGATGAACAACAATGCTGAAACAAGTGATATGGTCAGCCGTGATCGTAGCGGTGTGATGACGAAGTTCATTTGTGAAAATCCACGTTCAGCTTCAGCAGAACTTATAGCAATCATGTTTTGTACTACGTTCTTGAGCAACTTTATCGTATCTGGTATATGACAAGGATTGTCAACATACAATCGAAAATCGGAAATAGGAGTGATGACATGAAATCTCTCCTCTATTTTTCGTAATCTCTGCTCCCCTTCTTGCCATGGAACTTCGACTGCAGCAGACCATAACTCTGGTACAATAATTTCCAAGCTCTTCACAGAATTTTCATTGTTGGTATCCACCATCCTGCTTCCAATGTTGTCAACCAAAGCTTGAATAAACCGATTACGATCAAAAGAAGGGTAGTCTCTACGTCGAGCTTTGAACTAGTCCAATGTTGTGCCTTTAAAGGAGTAGTTTTTTGTACTTCCGGGACTCAAGTTAACAACTTCATCAAACGAATAGCTTACTTTCCTTCTTGAATAGCTTTTTTTATTTGAAGTAGAAAATTAACAGTCCATTTGACATGACGATTAGCTACTACGAAGTTGATATTCCCAGTCTGGAGAGTTTCTGACAAAAGTGATAATTGGCGATTGCTATCAACTTATGTTCGTGTTTTTTTGCAGTTCTGTTGTGAGAAAGCTGTTAAAGTGTTACTTGTTCAGTCGAGAAGTTGTTGTTCAGCCAGAAAAGCTGAAAAATGGAAGCTTGAACGGGTCCCCCCCTGAGCCCCCCCTACATCAAGTCTTTTCGTATTTCGGGGGGGGGGGGGTCAGCCCCCCCCAGGAATGCAACCCTGATTACAGGTATTCTTTATCATTCAAACTCTACTTTGTATCTGTAGGCTACATGCATCTTTGAGCTTCTGTTAATACTAGTGAGTTCAGTAAAAAGTTGCACTTGACTGCACCCAGCAGGCCCTAGCTAGCAAAGCTTTCTACTTTATATCATTTCAACGTCTACCGATGTTGAAACGACGTAAAAGAAAAATAAATTTTATCAACTCTAGAATGTGACTCAACAATTGCAAGGAAAACCTCCTTTGGGAGTGACGTTTTTCTTTATCACAAACTTGGGAGTCAGCCGTCAGTTCTGAAGGCTTGTGCACGTTGTCCAGGCCATCTATTTTCGTAGGCCACGATTCAGTCACATAACAGACGGATATAGCGATATTGCCAGGTATCATCTCGAAAAATGCCTAATATAACAAAAACGATCAGACCAGTACAAGTAAGAAGTAAGTTTTTGAAATCCATGTAAAATTTCAGTCTAGAAACACTTGTCAAACCTTACTGACCCAAAGAGTCAAATAAATCGACCTGGCTGCTGGTCTACATGGTTTGATGCTTTCCTTTACACATGTTTATATTTTTTACAGTTTTTCAACCTTGACGGATGAAATTAAGGTAACTGAATCGTTGATTTCATACTTTTCCTTGTTTTACCGTCTAACGCTTGCGACTGCGTGGCTCTTGAAATTTATATCTTACTTGTTTTATACTAGAAGGAGATACAATAATATCCCAGAGATGCCTAGTTACTGTTGAAGAGGTGGACCATACTGAACTGGTGAAATATGAACAGCGGCTGAGCTTTCTAATGTAGATTAGGTCCTTGCCCAAGAGACATCATCCGATACAGTCGAAAGAAAAGTTAATGCCATAGAGAGATTGAGCCCCACTCTGATCAACGATACACTTCGTGTGGGTGGTAAAATCGGTACCCGGTCATTTGGTCGACAGACATTTGGTCGACAGTCATTTGGTCGACAGACATTTGGTCGACAGGACGTTTGGTCGACAGACATTTGGTCGACAAGACATTTGGTCGACAGACATTTGGTCGACAGGACGTTAGGTCGACACAACGATTAATTTTAGTGTTAGGGTTAGTTAACTAACCTTAACCTAACCCTAACCTAACCTAACCTTAACCTAACCCTAACTGTAACTCTAACCCTAACCCTAAAATGAATCGTTCTATCGACCTAACGTCCTGTCGACCAAATGTCTGTCGACCAAATGTCTTGTCGACCAAGTGTCTTGTCGACCAAATGTCTGTCGACCAAACGTCCTGTCGCCCAAATGACTGTCGACCAAATGTCTGTCGACCAAACAACCGTTCACCGTAGAATCGACAAAACCGATCTTGAGTCTGAGGCTCGCGATCCAGCTATTGTAGTATCAACGCGGCATTTTAGGAAATTACTCGTCAGTCATTATTAGGGCGATTTTTTGTAACCTAAAAAATTCAAATATTCGACTTTATTTTTGTGAAAAAGTAACCAAAAAGTAACTTTATGCAACAAAAACAAGAAAGCGAAAGAAATACCAGCAATTCAACATAAAAAAAAACATCTAAACTAGTTTCAATTTGTGCTGTAATGTTTTACATCCTCTGGCAGGAAGTGTCTATCAATCAAACACTTTAGCAGTAATTGCAGGGAAAACAAGTGGTTAGGCTAAATATGGTTAACACAATTTGTTTCATCGAAAAAATTACTTTACAAGTTTTCTGGAATACACGCGATACGAGCAAGCATGGGCTCATGCAAACCTAAAATCCGTACCATAGTAGAAGATATAGTAAAAGTCTTGGCATTAGAATGTAAATGCATCTCTACAGTAGCAATGAAATATAAATAAATAGGAAAATTAGGCAAAAAGTAGGCAAAATAAAGTGACCTAACAAATGAAAAGTAACCTAAAAACACAAAAAGTGACTTTTGGTAACTTTATAACTTCTTAAATATTGACCCCACAACCATGAAATTTTGGTTCTACATTTCTTTTGTTAATTGGTACAACTGAAAAAAAAGTAACTTTAGTGACAAAAAATCGCCCTAGTCATTATGATTGTGAAAAGGCCAAGCACTTTAGTGAGGAACATTCAATTCAATTTATTTTGCTTTGTCGGAAAACAACAGCAATGATAAAGTTACCAACAGTTTACGGGAATAAAAACAACAAAAGGAAACGGCGGCAAAACCAAAGAAGTTAAAAACGTGCATGCAATGTAAATTTAAAAGATACGTCGATGAAAGTAAATTTAAGCACGGCCACCAAACCTAACAGTTTAAAATAGATGAAATAAAAACAGAGAGAGACTGTTCACCAGGCATTTGATAATAAAATTAATTTGCGTTCTTCTGGTGAATATTTACTAGGTTACCTCCTGATGTTAAAGATGATAACTAGCTTTTTTATTTCCGACGTTTCGTCAGTCAGCACGACTGACTTTTTCAAGGTGGCTAAGACAGGTTAACACAACCTGTTCAGCAACGATGGCACAACACAAAAACATACTGATAAAATGAATAAAGTAAAGCAGCAAGAATCAGAATTAAAACACGCAACAAGATACCTAGAGGTTAAACTGAATGCAGTGAATGCCTAAAACTAGCAGGCTACTTTCCAACAGCGTAAATTATCCATCTATTGGGCCATCGTCAAGAAACGTAGAAAAGACATCAGACAAGACAAAAAACAGGTGGATTAGCAATAACAATGATGGAGAAGACGCACTGAGAATGGAAAAGGTGAAGCTAAAGTTAAAGTAATTTTTTGTACACAGAGGGGAAATTCTGACCATCTTTCTGGTTTGTTTGTTTGTTTTTGTTTGTTTTATCTTTATCCTGCATTGCGGGAAAGCAGACTTGAGCGCTATGCATCGGTGTACGCCTTCCGACGTACAGCATGTTGTGCTTTCTGGTTTATGTACCAATTTTCTGTAAACATGTTTACAGAAAAAAATACGACGTGAAGCAAGCCTTAGGATACAAGATGTAGAATATACAACTTGTGCTTTGCGTTAATATATTTGTTGACTTCAACAGTATCAGACTTACTAACTAAGCTACTAAGTACAAACAAAATACATACAGTAGGCTACATTGTTTTGCTTATAAGCAAAACAAAACCATCCATGAACAAACGCAATTCTAATTTTATCCTTGTTACGGAAGAATGTAATTTTGGTTCGAAATTCCATTCCTGGTAGTTTCGAAAATTCGAAAAAACTAAGTGCATTTTTGGAATCAGGGGCCCTGAAATACTTTAAAATGATTATCACCTTTTGAGCCAAAATTTTTTTGTTAGCTTGTGCAATCAAACTAGTGTGTATCAAATGGGTGAAGAGCTTTTTTTTTGAAACTCCTTCTCTAATTTGCTGTTTTCACTACCTTTTCAAAGAAATTTGGCTTTCAAAAGTGGGTGGGCCAGGCCCACCCAGAAAATAAAGTAGGTGGGCCCAGGCCCAAGAGGCCCACGTGGTTCCTCCATCCCTGGCTTATAGGCTACTGAAGATTGGCTTCCATGCCTTCCCGTCCACTTAATCTAAATCTTCAACCACCAGGTGTAAGCCTGGATACGACAAACAAAAACAAAATAGGCTACAAAAAACTATGTACAGTACTTCGCTTTTAAATAAAATAAAGAGTTCGCAGCAACGACAGTGGCAGTGGCGCGGGAACTATTTTTCTCTAGGGGGGGCTGAAGCTGCCATTAGTGTTGTGAGCTTCTGGGGGGCTTCGCCCCCAGACCCCCCTTTTGTAGGAGAACGTTTAAAACTGGTAGCAACTTTTATAGGTCCCTCCTGTGTGTAAAACGAGGCCAAAACACACACATTTTAAGTTGTAAGAAACGAAGAACGAAACAACAAAGCAGCTGTTCAGGAAATTAAAAAGAAAACGAACAAATTAGAAAGTGATGTGAAAACGACAGTTTGTGGAAATGAGTTCTCACACTCTTCCGAAGATTGCTTTTCGCTCAGATTTTTCTCTATATGAACTGTGTCATGAGCTTTTTGACATCGACAGTGTTCAAAATGTTTTGGTGGACATACATCAACGCAAGATGAGTAAGTCTGTATAGTGTCATTGAGCTTCTCAACCACGTTTTCAGGCGTCTTAGAGCAGAAAAAGAACTTTCTGATGATGCAGCTGAAACCGGGAGGCAAAGGCGGAGCTCCACGAATTTTCACGTTTCTTTGAAGGGTTTAGTTGCGATAGTATCTCAGCAACCTTTTGAACGCGGTTTTGTTTGCGGTTTTTCCACTTATACAGCATCGCTGAGCAAGGTAAGTTCCGTTTTAGGCAATCTTTTCTGATGGCATCCGGTAAGCTGATCTCAGTATCAGATCCTTCCTCACCGTTTGCACAGCTCAGAAGAGCCTTTTCTCTGGTGGCTGCTGTAAGCAGATTCACCTGGTCGAATCTTCCATCAAGCTCAGCTTGAACAACTCAAGGGCTTTGATGTATTGCCATTTCCACGCTCCTTCTCACGCAGACGACAAAGCATCCGATTCCCCTGTGTATCAAAATTTTGCTGGAGGTTTGCTCACTCGGAGATCCTTTGGCGTCTTTAGGTTATTGGCAGACGCTGGGACGTTCGCTGCTTCCACAATCTTGGAAACGGATTCATCTTTTCTGAGATTTTTGATCCGTTCGCGGAAACTGGTGATGGATCCAATACTGAAGAAGCAGAGATCTTCTTGTTTTGGAGCTGTCTAGCGACGGCTTCTGCAGGCTGAAAAACTTCACCTCTGCAGGTAATCGCAAAATAAAGCCGCATCGTGTGTGCTTATTTTACCAAGCTGAATAGGCTATCTTTGCACGTGCATCTCCTTCCATTGTACTATCTTCTGTCATGTCGGTCAGACATTGCAACAGGGTAGGGTAGCACTTAACAACACGAACGAGGGCAGAAGCACGAACGCACCAACGAGTAGGACACAAACCTAGAAGATTGCAGGCAACTTCATCGGAACCAAAAAACGACATGAATAAAGATTTACGTGTAGACGATTCACGAATTACAACTGCCTTGAACGAAGTTTAAGACATCAGCAATAAGCCTCACCTCCTTTACAACGTCTTGCAAAATCAAATCGAGAGCATGATTACTGCTGTGAATGTATAACGATCCAAGGCATAATGCTTTAAGTTTGGCCCGCGCTCCGTTATAACAACCAGATCTCTTGATGTTCTATGCTGTAAGTGTAAAGTGAATATTGCAGAATGATGTCCAATAAGCGATGGAACGCCGTGTTAGTAGGGAGGGTGGCTGGAACCGCTACTGCGAGGTATAGTTCCCTGTGATTGACGACTCTTTATTTCGAATGATGAGCGCGATCACACGCAATAGGAACTCGATCGATTCATCGTAAGCAATTATTGCTCGAATAATTTTCTGAAAATATGTTATGTACCTTAACTTATCAGAATTTTCTAGGGGGGGCTGAAGCAAATATCCAAAATTCCAGGGGGGGGATGAATTAGCTCTAGGGGGGGCTGAATACCCTTGAGCACCCCTACTTCCCGCGCCCTTGGACAGTGGTGCAGTTTTTAAATGGGAATCGATAACTGATGTGTTCAGGAATATACACTACGTTAATTATTGTTTGAACATGATAGTGATGATCATAAATGATGAAAAATGTAGTGAAGAAGATATGAAAATGGTCTTGATGGCATGCGGTGACTTCGGTATTGGAGAGGGATGGAGTTTTTTGGCGTTTTTCAAATGAATTTCCAACCCAACTGCTGGAAAGTTGCTGTCCCAAAGATACTGGATCATCAATGCGAAGGTTGCTGTGAAAAATGTTGTCAGAAATTGTCTTGATGGTAAGCACTACGACGTTTTATTGCTCATCGTGGACTAGTGAAAAAACTGTTTTCAGACAATGGCAATAACTTTGTAGGATGTGAGAAGACGCTGAAAAAGGCGATTGGCGAATGGAACCAACGTCATTTGCACTTTCAATTGCGCCAGAAAAACGGCGAGTGGGTCATTCAATCCACCAGGAGCAAGACACGTGTCTGGTGTAGGCTATGGGAGAGAATGATCAGAACTGTACATCAGATACGGTTGAACATATTACCAAAACAAGCAATCACAGATGATGTTCTTCTCACGTTGTTGGTGGTAGTGGAAGATATTGTGAGTTAGAGAGCTCTTACCGCGACGTCAAACCAGAAGTTGACGGAAATCTTTTGGAAATTTATTGGTTGAATACGTTTGTCAACTTGTCACCTTTCTTAACCAATCAACGAAATTCTTATTGCTTATCATACGTATAGGTATCGCAGAGTACAACTTATAGCTGACAAATTTTGGGAGCAGTGGGTGATCGAATATCCATGTAGGCTACTTTATTGCCAAGGTCAAAGTGGCTTCGAAGAAGAAAAAGACCTAAAAGTAGGTGACCTTGTTTCGATAAAAGATGATTTTAAGCCTCGGCAACAATAGCCATTAGGTCGCACCATCGCAACGTATCCTGATCGTAGGCCTAATGGAGATGTGCGCACCGTGGATGTCCAGGCTGCGAGTGGTGTCTTGAGGAGGCCCATATCGAAGTTGTACGTGATCGCTATTTCGAGTGATGAAGAATGCTGATTCGAAGAAAGAAGCAGACCAAGAGTGAACATATGATCTTATTACGATTTTACACAGTTGTAAAATTATTTTTTCGTGAAAAGAACAATGATTGTTCTTTCACGAAAAAGTTAATTTAAAAAAATTTTTTTTTTCGCCCTACCAGGCCATTCTTTGGCCGGGGAGTAATTTTCTAACCATATTGTTTCTCTTTGTTATTGGAAATCAGTCAACACGTGTGTGACGCCATAAAGTATTGAACTTCCTCGTCGCCATAATAACTGTAAATTCTTCTCTGAAAGAGCTTGGGCTAGGCGTGGCAGCTGTAGGCCTACTTGTTCAGCTGCATGTTTTGATTTGCAATTGTCTAATTAAGGTGTAAGCTAATTCAGATGTGTAGTAACTATTGTCGTGATTCACGCACATAGTCAATGTATAATTAGACTTAGTTGGCATGCAAGCAGAATTGATGTTAGTACAGATGATCCTAGTAATAACTGAAGTCTGAAGTTGGTAAGTTCATTTGTTCTTGTACATATTGCTTGGTTGTGTTTAATTTGCTTGTTGTTCACTGAACCGGACGCAATGCCAAATACCTGCAGTTGTTCGCGTACAAGTATCGTGCAGTTGGTTAAATATGTATATTATACTGATTCATTGTTTCCAGTGCGTTATTTCAATCGAAGTTCAAGCCCATTCAGAAACTGCGCGATCAGCAAAATTGTACATGTTGTTGTAAGATAAATTACCGTCTGAATTCCTTTTAACGACGTAATGGCGCGTTGTACCAACTTGTAAATTTGGAACCCGTGTAGCATTACGGCTTTTTGGAACAGTGTAAACTTTCAATTAAAGTCATAAGAGCCTGGCATGCGTAAGCTAAACATCTGTGTTGAATAGATTGTACTGTGCTACCGTGTAGATATAGCGATGTTCTGTAATTTTTTCTGTACAGCGTTATTTATTTTCTTCAATAGAAAAACCACATTCCTGTCTTGTGGAAGTAGTAATTTCGTCAAGCCTCAGCCAGCTGTAAAGTTAGCATTCGCACCCGTGACTCGCATATAAATCATCACAACATTGTGACTCGCGTATAAATCATCACAACATTATTACTCCACTTGTTCTCACTGCGTTACGCAAGAAAGAACACAGTCCCTGCCGTTTTTAAAGTCTTTGGTCATTGGTTTAACCATAGACCTGCTTGGAATTGATCTCAGATCTACCAGCACCAGAGCCGAAGGCGAAACTACTCGGTCACTGACTGCTGGTCTGAGCTTTTACTGTAATTTTGTCTAATCACAGTAACTAATATTAACGAAGGAAATTTAAGACATAAACGAATTCTTTTTGGCGGCATTAGAGTGGATCGAGAGTTTTTTTATAAAGTTGCCCCCAGAGGATTCAGATCCCACAATCACTTGATCTGCTTCACTTTTTAAAACTTAATTTTCTACTACAGACGCAACCTAGCACAATAAAATTGTTCAACATCGAACATTACTTAGGCAAAAATTGAAAACACTGTTATTTCATAATATTCAGAGCAAAGTTTAGGCTGTTTTTATTGGTATGTTGAGCAAATGCAATAACCAGAAAATGACACGCTACTTGAGTTCTATACTTACAAAATTTTACAAAATTTTCAATGATATTGCTTTGCTACTCGATTTATGATGGAATAGAGAAGTTCAAATCAATGCTTAAATTGCTTAACTTCGTTTTATCATCTTTTCAACATCGCGAGACGTTGCAACAATGATATGGAATAATAGCTGCAAAAGGGAGTTCAAAGAAGAACTGACGTTAGAGTAAAAAAAGAAATTTTTGTATTGGAGAAAACCGAATTAGAAAAGTTTGCTCTTTGGAAAACTGTGTTTTTTAATTCTCTCCACTTTGTGTTTATCCATCTGCAGTTTACAAATTCACACACTGTCGAGGGGCTTATGTCTATAAAACTGATGCAAACCCATGACTCACAGTAGTAAAATAGTTTGAATACGTCCTGATGGCGTCGACTTACTGTTACTCAGATGCTCGTAATCTCGTCAATTGATGGGACTGAGTCAATAAAAATATGTTGAAATCTACTACCCGACGATTGTTCACGAGTACGCAAGAACACGGTTGGTGTAGATCTTTCAGACATGCTGATATTTCTTTACCGCAAGCAAATGAAAACTAAACGATGGTGTTTGAAATTGTTTTCATTGTGTGCGCATTACAAAGTCAATGCTTGGCTGTTGTACCTCCGGCATCGCACACATAGGCATCCCTAAAAAAACAGTCGAGTTTTCTCAAATTTACACTGGCAGTGGCAGTGGCTTTTGCACTGATGCATTTTAGAATAATTGTGGAGTTGGCAGGCCCTCGAATCGAAGAGTCTAGCGACCTCAGAAACGCCCCTATCATGCCACTTTCGGTTGCTGACACTCGATTTGACAAGGTAAATCACAGCACAAATCCAACAAAAAAAATGCAAGCTTTGCAGAAGTGGCCAAAACAGAGTATTCTGTATGTAGAAGTTGACTGCAGCTCGTTGCTTTTGTAGTGCCACTACTAACGCACTATTTTTTGGTAGGGGCGCTACGTTTTTGTTGAAGTAGCGGCTGCAGTAGCAACGCTACTTGTTTTCAATGTAGCTGTAGCGGAAACGAGCTTCATTTTTTTTTCAGTCGCACTCCCGTTAACTCCTACTTTTTACTTTCAAGTGAAAAACAACTCATTTTTGCAGATTATTTATAAAAACAAAGCTTGAAAAAATCAAGACAGAAATCCTTCAACTATTGCGGGAAATATTAAGCCACGTTGATGCCGATACCAACATCAGTCATGACTACGATGATGAATTTTTGATATGTTGGTGCCATTTCACAAACGTCGATATGGAAAGAAAAGTCACTTGTTTAGGTTTTTTTTCGGATCGAAGCAAATCTCTGAGCTTTCCCAATGACGTCTTGCCAACATTGTGATTGACCTGCCCTTTCAGTGCCACGCTTTTTTTTATGAAATTTTTAGGATTTAGCTTGAGCAAAAGCTTTGCTTTTGAACTGCTGTATTTTGAGAACCGTAACTGCTAGAAAAACAATCAAAACATGAAAGTTGTTGCATTTTCAACAGTCTTTTACAGTATGTTTACAAATTTTGTGTATTTTCTTTTTAAAATGCCTTAAATTACTAAAATTTCTGACAAACTACAAAAATTCTGCGTTTTTTTGACTTTTTTTCGCTTCCGTTTAGATATCTGAAAAAAAATTTCAAACTGCCATAAACTTCACCGGTAGATGTCGGGCAAGTACTACGCTTGTCGCACAAAGGTTGTCACGGAGATATCCACGCGTTTTGCGAAGAAAACTGGATATACCTCACTTTACACAAAAAATGACAGTTTTTTGTAAATAATTGATAATTGCAGAAAAAATTTAAATACAAACCTAGTAATTTCTTTCAACTTTTAGACAATACAAGTCTTCCTCTTTCTAAAACAGTCAGACTCATGCAGTTTGGCCATCCCTGAGTTTGGCTAACAAAAAGACCAGATTCATCTATTTATCGAATAACCAGTGCGGTCCAGGGGTGATCGCGTGTATACACGCCGTCGGCACTGGTAGTGAAGCGCCCGACGCCTCTGTCACTGCAAGCAACCTTTCTTTTCAACTGCTTTGCCAGAGCGTCGCAGTCTTACGTTTGTCACCAGCTCAGTGGCTGAGTGGTTTAGCATTCGGCTCTGGTGCTGGTAGATCTGAAATAAATCCCAGGTAGGATCATACCGATGACTTTAAAAACGATAGCCTACTGCTTGTGTTCTTTCTTGCACAACGCAGTAAAACTAGGTCGGGTAATAATGTGATGACATCGTAGACTTGATATAAAATTAAAAATGAGCCCTATCGCTAAAAGACCTTAGCTGTTGTAGAGCGACAATAAATAAAACCATAACATTATTACAGTATTATCTTATGTTTGGAATTGTGTCAGAAGTTTGTATTGTAGATCTGCTATGTTACTTACTGCAATTAGTTTATCGCTACTACTTATTGTTTCGTGTTTCTATATTTCTCTGAATAAAAGCCTCAATTAGGCGTTTCAAAGTTTATCACACCAATAGCGAGTTAAAACGTTTGTACATTAAGTGCAACACCCCATTCCTTTCAGTGTTACAGCAAGGAGACTTTTCTCGGTTGGAAAAGATAAGCTACAGCCAAAGCGGGCAGGATTTAGTGACTCGTATTTTGAAATGCTTGTGCTTTTGAAAGATGTGCAATACAATTGACTTAGAACTTGTTTCCTGAAGTTGAAATAGCAGTGCAAACGAATGATATCATTCGTTTTCAAGATCATTCTTCCTTTACTAGATAGTTGAATAGTGCTACCCAATGTCAGTTTAACCTGAGAACTACCCTACGGATCAATTGACGCGGTTGCGATTTTATTGTTTAATTTCAAGAAAATTTGTATTTGCAAGTCACCTAAAAGTTTTAACTTTTTTATTTATCTATTAAACATAGCTAGTTAACTATTACCCAGAGAGGAAGATTCGTCACTTTTACATTGATTTAACGTCTGCAAACTCTGAATTAAAACGAAAATTTTTATTTTGAAATATAGTTTTTGAGAATGGAAAACGGTGAATTATAACACGCGTCAATTGACCTCCAAATCTAGTAATGTTGAAGTAGTTTTCTAAACATTGAGGTGACTGACTAGCATGAATTCTCAAAGACAGCTTTCTTGTCTTCCATAAAGGTTAGTCCACACAAGAAAGCAACCTAGCTTAGCCATTCTACCTGAAGCTGGTTTTCAAGCTCGGTTCGTCCACACTTGCAATTTCGAAGAAGATTTGAAGCGCTTGACCCGTGGTCACGTGAGTAGCCTATCTCTTCCTCAACCATTTCGTGCCACAGTCAAAAGTAGACCACGTCACTGTTGCTTAATAACTACTTACTGTAGTGGGAATGAGCTGGCATTTTAAGTTGTTCCAGTCATTCAATAAATGGCTTGCAAAAAGTTATGTAAAAATACCTCAAAAAGAAAAGGTTGCAAACCCGCAATTTACCTCTTGTAGAAGCATTCAGATACTTCAACGATGTTGAAAAGTTAGAATCAGGTGTGGTCAGAGGACACTGGGTGGATCCAATAATTTCCTAGATACGTGACCAGCATCCAGACTACTGTCAGCAGACCTGAGGTTTTGACGCGAAAATAGTTTCAAGCAAGAAAACTCGCTTGAGCGAGTGTTCTAGCTGAGCTTCGCGCTGGAGTGTTTTTTTTTTTATTTTTGCTTGCCCATGTGCAATATTCCAAAAGGTACCATAAAAAATCCCCTATGTTAAAACTTCGGAAGAACAAAGGAAAAACGCAAATCCTAGCTAAATTAAGTCATCGGTTTGCCATCAGCTGACTTGGCGCAGAGGGTTAGGGCGATTAGAGTCATTTCATTGATGTGGGTTTGATTTCCACCACTGCTACACTGCTATTGCTGTTTTTCTGTAACTACCAAACAAAGTTCAAAGTAATAAATGTTAAAGTGCTTATCCTACTGATCAGGGCGACTCTGATTGGTCAAATTTAAAAGTTCGGAATTTGTGTATGGCACCTCGCCCGTGCTCATAAGCTACTAAAATAAACTCTAAATAATCGTAAGCACTCCTTAAAAAACGTTTGGAAAAATATATTCTAGTAAAGAGTGACTTCAAACGAAGAACATTGCTAATACACATTCGCAAAAAAAGTTCAGTCACGAGAAAAAAACAGTCAGACTGACTGAAACAATTTCTATAGAAAAATGCAAGAACTATGATGCCACTTCTAAACATTCCCATCATATTAAAGCCAAGGGTCAATTGACCCTATTGGTAATTTTGTTGCAAAAATCTTTTTAATTCTAGGGTTAAGACAAAAAAATTAATGGTAGCGCGTACTACTTTTAGTCCGAGCAACGGTAGCCTGCGTTATTTTGGATCCGAGTAGTGGTAGCGGTGATGCGCTATTTTCAAAGTAGCAGATGCCCACTTCTGACTGTATGAAGTGCCAAGTTTGCCTAAGCTTAAGCAATGTGAGAAACCGCGTTATTGCTCACCACAAAAAACATAATTCCGTTTGTCAAAGTGGTCTAACTTCATGTTTATAACAAGTAGTACAAAGAGATGAACCACTTTTCACAGTTTTGATAAAATTGTCCTATTTTGATACAAAATATAATTAAAACAATGTTACATTTTTAGATTCTGCACTTCTAAACAAAAGTTTGCTCATCTCCTCTATTTTTGTTGTTGTTATTTTATTGATTTCGTTTGTTGCTGTAGTGATACTTTTTCATGTCGAGCAGTCTTAAGTTTATGTGTAAAGTTTGTTATCATAAATATTTGCAGAGTATGATAGGCGTAGCCCATACCAGTGCCGGTCTTAGTGTATTTCGGGCCCTGTGCGGAAAATGATTTGCGGGCCCCAATGGCAATGATCCAATTCAGTAGCGTAGCTGGGGAGGCCTATTTTGAAAAGGGAGTGGGTGGTTTGACGGTCGGCGGCGAAGCCTGACGGCGTGATCGCCGAAGGTGACACCCAGCGGTGGGGGGTCTGGGGGGCCTTCCCCAGAAAATTTTGAAAAATTACTTTGAATTCGGGGCATTCTGAGAGCATGTTCAAAATTTGGGTATGAGTAGGCTATTACTGTAAAATGGTGCTGTCTGGTGGCATAGCAAAAGGATAAGATCATGCGTTCTTGGGCATTTTTTGGAAGTAAAGCTATGTTGAGTCTAGA
The DNA here is from genome assembly GCF_918807975.1 of Aplidium turbinatum. NCBI lineage: Eukaryota > Metazoa > Chordata > Ascidiacea > Aplousobranchia > Polyclinidae > Aplidium > Aplidium turbinatum. The sequence continues at coordinate 24,103,593 of NC_137475.1, read as the reverse complement.
TGCAACCTATTTCATCCCCTGAAAAATTTGTACCCCGATTTCGCACCCTGAAATCGGAGTTAACAAAATCAAATTTCGTTCCCTGAAAAGATCGAGAGAAATTTGAAATGTTTGCGGCAACTCCGATCAGCAACTTCGGCTATGTTTTTTTTTCTCGATCTTTTCAGGGGACGAAATAGGTTGGACCCATTAAGTCTTTCTTGTTGCTAATTCCTTTGTTGAACTCACTTGTTGAATTTTTCCATTGGAAATGACAAAATTACTGCATTTTCTGAGTAAATTGCGGGCCCCCTGCGATCGCACGGTTTGCACACCCCAAAGACCGGCACTGCCCATACTGATTCCGAATCTAGTGCGAGGTACCCCTTGAAAAATTAACATATTGGCAGAACGTATGTGTTCATCAAAATTTAATTAGACATAAAAATTTAGCAAGCCCATCACGAAATAAATCGTACAAAAATACAAAAAGCTAAAAAAACAAACTTTGTATTTAGGCTATGCTGTAAACACCAAAAGATTCACCTTTGCTAATCAAACATTGCAAAACTAGCCTGATCTAAGTTATATGATAGCTTTAACTCGCAATACGACTAGATCCTGTACAAACAGAAGCAACGTTGACTAACACTAACAGTCGTGGTTTGTTTTGAAGAAATAAAAACTGAAGGGTCCAAATGCCTTCCTTCTTCACAGAAAGAAAGCGGAAACTCACAATATGGAGTCAATCATCTTACTGCGTCGTTACGAAGACAGAACAGTTTGTACCCAGTTAGAAATGTATTAATATCTTCGTGAACCCATTTATATCAAACGTTCACAACCTAAACTAACAAAACTCTGAGATTTCAATTATGAAAAATTGCAATCTAATATTAAACGTTTCTGTAGCGACACGGGGTTTTATGAGGACGCCCCACTCTAGTAGTGAAATATTTCACAGAAAGAAATATGCTAGAAATGTAAAATTTCTTGACTTTTAGTTTTTATTCTTTGCGAATTTTCTAAACCTACACTGGTCATTTTTCTACCTTCTTGCCCTTCATAATACGCATTTCGTCTCAGGTAGCTAGACATTTTCATGCAATGCTAGTTAGCCTATATGTTAATGTTAGTGCAATTAGGCTACTTTGAAATGTAAAAACACCCAAAAACGCAATATATTTATGAGCAAAAGTAATTGTTTGTTTAGTTTAGCATTACTTTATGTTATACTGTAATTAAAAAATTTCAATTTTGAAGCTATTTTTGACAAATTAGAATAAACACCGACTTTCTGACGTTTTTTCATCTCAAACACTATATTTCAATGAATTTGTTGGGTAAATATTTAATTCTAAATGCACAATACACATGTCTATTATCTTGAGAAAATTTTTGCCCTCTGTGATTTTCATAGCTCCCGTTATAGCGATTAATTAGCACGGGGCTAAGATAGCCCGTGACGTACTTTCCGCGTACGAAAACAGCTCGTACTAAGGTAGGGTTAAACCCATGTCTAGGACTGGTATCACAACCTTTTGCTGTAAGTGCCAAAAAACTGATGAACACAGGAGTAGATTTACAAAAAAAAAAAAAAAAAGTATAAAGACACATATGGGTTTCAACAAAGCCAAATGTCACGATTCTTTCTATCTCTTACTGGGAAAGAGACTTGGGAAAGATTAATGAAGTACGTACTTTGTTGGGATATCAAACATAAAACAGTCAAATAATTAGTCGAATAGTTCTAGTTGTGAGATGATAAATGAAAATTCTTGAAGGACTTTAACGAACGGTTCAGCCAACAAATAATCACAATTACTTTGAACAGCAATAGATTCCAACACCTGTAACTCTTGTAATTATTGACTGTAACGTAGTTCACTCACATCTTCTCATACAACTCTAATCTCGATCACAATTTCTAATAGCATCAACTCTCATCTACTCGTATTCAATAGTTTTAACTTCAATTCAATTCTCAATTTCAACAATAATCTCAGTAGGCTAATCATAATATTTACAGTATAGCCGGTTTGTTTTGACCAGTAACTTCGAGAAAATACGATACGTTAATTAAGTTATAAGAACTCATTGTTCTGGTCAAGTTTTACTACCCATAAACATCTTTGTGACGTCATAACAAGGTACTAGTACCTGACAAATTGCTCGATCTAGTCTAGTCAGAGAACCTTCGTCTTGTATGTATGCAAATTCTTCTAGAATCTAGATTCTAGAAGTACATTACAGAACAAGGATTTCGCCATCAAAGGTCACTATAGGACAGTAACCGATAATAACATTTCGTAAATTGAATACAATTAAAACAGTACGCTTGGTCAAGACCTATAATGTAGCCTACCGTGTGGGCTATAGCCTACCTATTGATTGTGACACCAAACTTTACACGAATATGGACAATGGAAAAGTTGATATCCATAGAAGCGATTAGGTTAGTTTGTTAAGGTGTCTGAGGACATCCCCGAAAACAAATAGAAAATTTTTAACGTATTCGTCATTATTTCAGCATTTTGATGCCAAATAATGATATGATGTTCAAAATGCCCGCTTTGTATTCATGGCGGTACGAGATCAAAACGTTTTGAAGGGGCAGAACATAAATTTGCCTAAATATGCATGCTTTTAAAGATAGGATTACCAAAATATAATGTATAGGCCTACAGTATAAGAAAAAGTGAGAACATAACAAGATTATCCGCTAGTAGGGCAACCAAAAGTCAATAAAGTCAAAAATTTTCTGCCTTGTTCAAAGTTTATAAAACGTCCATAAACTAAATTTCACGCTGACACGAAGAGAGGTTTCAAAGTTATTAAGTAAAAAAAAGTCAAATTTCATGGTTAGGTCAAAATTTTCTTTTAACCTAGTCTTTCTTCTCTCTATAGATACTGTTTTATTAAAGCTATACAGATAGTGATTTTTTGTTGCAATTTCTGTTGCTATTGTGACGTTATAATCTATTTGTTGCAATTTCTGAGGTAATAATATTGTTTCGCCCACTACTGTCGATTGAATATTAAGTAGGCTAGGCGTGGAAGACAAGGGCGTTGACAGGGGGGTCTAGTTGGTACTTTTGGACCCGGGCCCGGAATATTTAAGGGGCCCGGATTTAAAAAATTCCCCGCGACTTCAAACATTATCAAGATCTTGATATAATCATATCTAAAGGAAGTGCCATCAGAGGTTAAAACAGCCGTCAGATAGAAAAGTACCGGGCCCCCTTCTGGGTACCGGCCCACATCAGCTTTCTAGTGGTAAAATAGCCACTTCTGCCACCAAACAGTAAAATAAGAATTTAGTCTAGTATAGTAATTTTCCTAACCACGAATATTACCCGAAGCACGAATTTCAAAATAAACAGGCTAATATTTGTTCAAGTTCAAACACAAAAACTGAAATGCCACAAGTAAGAAGATTACTATCCCTATTTCGGCACTAAAACTTAGACCAAAACTGCTTTTCAGATTGCAGCCATCAGCAAATGTTTGACCTAGGCCCAAACACCTTTCTCAAATCAAATTGAAAACTTTTTGACAGTCTACAGCAGTGTTTCTCAAACTTTTTTAGTCCATCGCCCCTTTTTGTTATTGAAATAAAATTTCGCCCCCCTAAGTCTGTCAAGCAAAATAAACATTGATAATAGATTGATAGACAAATTTAGTTTTGGGAATTTAATCAACGAAATTGACAGTAACATGAATACCTACATGATAATGTTCAATGGGATGGATGAGCTTGGCGACTTTTACAAAGTTTTGAAACGTTTGGCGACATCTTCGTAAGATAGAGTCGAAGATCATCCCGTTTATAAACTAGCAAGCGATTTCTTTGCTTCGAAAGCATCAATGCCACAGAAAATCCCTTTTCAACCATATATGAAGTAGGAAGCGACAAAATCCACATTCTAGCCTCTTTCCAGAGAAGCTAATATTTGCCAGCAACCTGGCACCAAAACAAATCGTAGCCTATCGATCATTTCTGAATTTCACTCTGGACTCATCATCTGTTTGCATATCAATGAACTGCTTTTGAAGTTCCACTTCTACAGTATGTCTGTAGGTTCGGTAGAAAATGGTTGTACCACTCAGTTTGGAACATGGAGGTCCACGAGATCTGCAATGCGAAATTTCATGTATTTATAAAGCATGTCTAAATGTGAGCAGTATTTTTGCTGTTGTTCTTCTGTAATAACATTCTCGCTCAAATTGGGAAACTGAGTAAGACACTTTGACCTGCGCTTTTATCTTGTTGACGCATTTTATCACAATATTCAGTGATTCATGCAGTTCAGGACTGAGATTACGGGCAACCAAGTGCTGACGGTGAATTACACAATGTATCTAATAAGTTCAGGAATTGCTCTTTTCATCAGTGCAATGAACCCTCGATGCTTTCCAACCATTGTCGGAGCACCACCAGTTGCGCATTGTAGAATATTCTTCAGTGGAATCCCCTTCTCTTTGTAGAAGTTTTTCACTGCATTAGAGATGCTTGATGCCCGAATATCTGTAGGAAGACTGAGCACAAAAATCATTTCTTGTTCTCATATTATGAACAAAACGCACATATCCAAGCAGCAGCTATAGCCTACATTGTCGGTCAAGGTGGAATCATCTATTTGCAGTAAATGGTTTGCGCGTTGGACTGTTATTGGTGGTTTGATAAATTTGCCCCCGATCGCCCCTTTTGATTTTTTTGCCCCCCTGGCGCTCAAAATCGCCCCCAGGGGGGCGATTTCGCCCACTTTGAGAAACGATGGTCTACAGTGCTGTAAATTCTCTTCTGGTGAGCCTAGAATGACCAGTGAAACATCAATGGAATCGGGAAGTAATACTCTAGCGCCATGTGACAAATAAAAGTTCAAAAAACCAACCGCAAGATAGAGATAGTAAGTTTTGCGGTTCAAGAAATTTTAAGGTTGCGCAAGATTTGTTGAATGACCATGCTTAAACGACATCAATAAAAGTTTGTACAACCTTTATATTCATAGAGCTTCCGTAGAGAGTTTGTCTTGTTGAACCATAGGCATACGAAGCCGAGCAACATGATCAAGTTTAACATCAATAAAAGTTTGTACAACCTTTATATTCATAGAGCTTCCGTAGAGAGTTTGTCTTGTTGAACCATAGGCATACGAAGCCGAGCAACATGATCAAGTTTAACATCTTCAAGTTTATTACATTTACATAAACATAAAACTACGCAACAAATTAAGTATCGAACGTTTTCGACATCACAAGATGTCCTCTTCAGGAATAATATAGGCCTACATACAACTTAACTACATCTGAAAAAAATACAATGGTTAACTAAATCTATAAACAGAAAAAGACAAAAACTGCACAGTACTTCTGACTAGCTCAAACTCAACGATATAGGCTCCACGAGAATCAAAGGTAACTACATCAAAAGTTGTTAAACAGATCACATGATATGGTAGAAAGGCAAGGTGCGAGAAAACTAATTTGTAAATACAGAGAGCAAGAAAGACAAGCCGCAAGCATACAATTGTCTGTTCAAAAGTGTGCTTGCGGCACAAAGTGAACAGCAAAGTGAACAGACAATTGTATGCTTGCGGCTCGTCTTTCTTGCTCTCTGTATTTTAAAATTCGTTTTCTCGCACCTTGCCTTTCTACCATATCATGTGATCTGTTTAACACCTTTTGATGCAGTTACCTTTGATTCTCGTGGAGCCTATATCGTTGAGTTTGAGCTAGTCAGAAGTACTGTGCAGTTTTTGTCTTTTTCTGTTTATAAATTTAGTTAACTATTGTATTTTTTTCAGATGTAGTTAAGTTGTATGTATATTATTCCTGAAGAGGACATCTTGTGATGTCGAAAACGTTCGATACTTAATTTGTTGCGTAGTTTTATGTTTATGTAAATGTACTAAACTTGAAGATGTTAAACTTGATCACGTTGCTCGGCTTCGTATGCCTTTATATTCATAACTTTGTCGATAAAGGGGGCCCGAGAAATCCTGTCAACGGCCCTGGTGAAAGGCAGGTAACGTGGTCTTTGTTCTTGGTTAGGTGAATGCTCAAACCATTATAGTGTACATATAGTATTGAGTTTTAGCTTAGCATCCCATCGCGTAATACTGCAGAACCTTCTCAGTAATTTCGGGTTATTTAAAGACTCTCCATATTTATCTTTGGCAGTTTTTCGAGTGACTTTCATTACCTGTTCATTAGCTGTGGTGTAGTTGAGTTTTCCACAATTTTCTTTTATTTCATTAGAAAAAGAAGATATCCTTACCTAACGGTTTGCTTTCTACTAACTTAATATGCTTTATATTTTGCATTTGGGTTGCAAAAGCAGAAAGTTATTGGTCAAAATTAAGGTCAAAGTTTGTAAATTATAAAGTCAAAATTTCAAGTTTTTAGGTCAAAAAATTGGTTGCCCTAATTATGAGTAAATTAATCAGGATAGAACAACTAAACTCATCTCAACTGAACCTTGCTGTTGCATCCCTGCTTCTGCAGTTTGGCATGGTAGGTAAGAGTACCAATAGACCTACTGTTTTTAGGCACCACAAATAGAAAAACAACCACACTTAACGATTCAGTATAAAAAGCATAAGGTAGGCTACTGGTTAAAACTAGACCTGTGTAAACCAAGTGTAGGCTACTGATAAGATATATTGTAGGCTAGTGTACAACTGTACACCTCAAGGTGGAAACAATGGTTCCTGTCTGCAGTTATATGATTGCATAAATATGCAACAGGAGATATTGTTGTTTGTATTAACTGATAGGAATGTGTATAAGTACCATTTAGTGAGAATAACAGGGAACAAAATTTACCTACCTAATTTTCTAATCACATTCAGCATTCTCTGAAAGAAGCAAATTTGAAATTGAATAAATTTGTAATTGGGCAATGTATGTGCACTAGTAGCCTATAGCCTTATAGGGGGAAGGGTAATCGTTTCTTTTTTTCAAATTTAACTTTAGCCCTGGTTTTGGGATACAACAGTACATTCTAAAACCTCTGAAACTTTTTTTGAAACTTTTGTCCGACGCCCCCCACGCGGAAATTTCTTTTTCCGTTTATAATTGCTTAATACTATTGCATGAACGTCACTTTTTGTTTATGGAATTAATTCAAATATAATTCGCTACTGTACTAAAACACATTAAATATGTTGTAAAAATCCCTAAACCCTTTTCTGATCTTGGTTTCATCGTAAAACACTGAAAAGTGATGATTTCGATTTGTGCACATGACTACGAGCATGCGCAAAAGCGAGATAATTAATGCAAACAATTTCTATAAAACTGGTTGTAGTTGAATCGCCGTAAATTGACCAAAACCTATTTCTGAAAATTACATTTCAAAAAGTATAGTTGTTGTGTGCGACGCGAACACAACAGGTACGGTAATTGCGCCGGTGACGTCACGATTTTCCTAATCCACCCGGCAGGACTGAGCACTGTTAAAGCACGCCAACTTGAAGAAATCACGCGGCTTCCAATGGCTGCTTCGCAGCAATGAAGTTTATATCGTTTTTTTTTGTCAAGAAATAACACAACATAAAACACTAGTCGCAATTCAGCAAGCACAACAGTCGAACTGATAAACGTACCAAATTTGTTGACTAACAGTTCTCAATCCACGGTACATAAGTGTCAAGTTCCACTGGTTGGCCAATGACGCACTGAATAAATAAATTCGCGATGTTACCTTTCACAATTGTTACGTAGGCTACCGTACAACCATAACGCTAGGCCAATAATCCTTAGAAAACAAAAAAAAACGTGGCAATTCACATGGCCTAGTTAAGATCGGTTTACGAGTATTAATTGCCATGAGGCTGACGAATTATTAAGTCAATAGTTCAGTAGTAAACATGAATCCACAATTCACGACACAAATCAATCGATCATACAATTCAGAATAATAAACGTACCGGTAGTATGACCGGATCAGTAATGCCAAATGATGCACTTGCACGCGAAGGATTCTATAGTGATTGACTCTGCAATATTTAAGTTTGAAGTATTAGCCTAACAGCAATTTACGCACCCCAGAGATACGTTACGTTTGTTCACGGTAGAAAGTCAACATTCAGCTACACAAAACATTATTACATCACAAGTAGGCTCACCAGTAAGTTGAACTCTGACTCTCTGAGAGATAGCAAGCTGCAAATATGGAAGCAGACAGCCTATACGTAAATAGGTATTACCATAGCAGTTGTCAAACTTAAGTCCTGTGGAAATACATAACAGAGAAGCAGCTAGCAAAGCATAAACATCACTCAATCAATTTTCAGTTGCAAACTACAGTACTTAACAACTAACAATTCGGCTAGCTGGCAAACTAGCAGCAAAACGAAACGCCTAGAAAGTTCAATGACAATCTCGTGGTGAATGTTGCCATTTGCAAATCAGCGATAACAATGAAGGGGAAACGACGCTAGGTGGCGAATACACAAATTAACGGGAGTAATGCAGTAAAACGAAAGGCAGGCTTTTCAAAGACCTGTTGAAAATCTAACAATAGTAGCTTTTAGCTTGTTTTGTTATGATGACTGATAAAACGTTTTTGGCTTTTGTCTTCAAAAATTTACTTTGCATTTTCGATTCAAGCCTTCATTCTGAGATCCTTCTCTCAATCCTTTTCCATCTACTTGTTTATTTTACCTGCTGATTTCAGTTTAATGCCATTTGCAAATCAAGTAACCAGCAGCAAAGCGGTAAGATGGTCTGTTTTCCCAGCAGCTGCTTTTTGACTTCACTTCTTTAACTGAACCATTTTTTTCACTAGAAAACTTATTCGGTTTTATTTTTAATGGTGCGGCGATAAGACTCCGTGTTACTGGCTGTACAAAGTGTGCATGACTGTGGTATAATTGATTTTGCAGTTAAAACTTTTTCCAATACTTGTTTGTCGTATCCAGGCTTACACCTGGTGGTTGAAGATTTAGATTAAGTGGACGGGAAGGCATGGAAGCCAATCTTCGTGTCCACCTTCAGGCATGCCTTCAAGTGTCCTTTTCCAATACTAAACTTTGTTGAAAGACGGTTGCTTTTCTTGAAGATAAGTTACGGTAGGCTATTACCTGTAGTATCAATATTGGATGCTGTGTACATTCTATATTGCGGTTTCTGTTTTACCATTACCCGGATTGTTCGGTGTGTTTATCAACACATCCCGATTCAAGCAATCTTTTCAAAAATGTGGTAGCATTGACAGAGTGATTGACCATCAAATCTCAGCATCCGTGTTGGGAATACAAGGTCAACACTTCAACCCTGTTCGGCCTCTCTTGTCTACTCTAACAATAGTAGCTTTTAGCTTGTTTTGTTATGATGACTGATAAAACGTTTTTGGCTTTTGTCTTCAAAAATTTACTTTGCATTTTCGATTCAAGCCTTCATTCTGAGATCCTTCTCTCAATCCTTTTCCATCTACTTGTTTATTTTACCTGCTGATTTCAGTTTAATCACGTAGATTGACTTTCCTTTGGTAGCTTATGTATTTTCTGCAACAACCAATCGAAAACTTCAGGCTGACAATTGCTGCTTAAAGGCATACTAAATGAAATTTTCAAACGGGAATTTAAGCATTAAAATGCGTAAACTGAGCATTCAAGAATACATTTCAAAAACAATTACCGAAAAAAATTGTTTTCATTGGCACTGGCAAGGCCCAGAGTCCAATGTTTCATTTATTTTTAAGTTTTTCAAAATGACCAAAACGTGGAAACACTGCTCGAGAATACATCACTATCGAGTACAGCAATAACAAAAGCCACGCTACCACATCTGATGTTTTAAAATCAGATGTGATGTTTTGAGCAAACTTTCTGATGTTTTGATGTTGAAATCTGATGTTTTGATGTACATAGGCCTACATACATAGCCTACAGTGAAATCGCCCGCAGTAACAACTATTGTTCGATCAGCTGATTTTTAGTCTATAGTGACGTAGACTGTACAGTCGCACGCTTCGCTGCTCACTCCCATTCCCGTTTTGAAAGGTCTGACAAATGCACGCGCGGAATGCTGATCAGACCGCAATGGGGCAAATTTTATTGGAGAATAAAATCACTGATCGTATAAAATCACTGCGGAAGCGGAAGTATAAAATCACTGATCGTGCTCTGGCGGCTGCCAATGGTTCTCCCATTGCAACCTACGGTTACCGTTCCATGACAATAGAAAACGGTACTAATAAACCGGCAGCCGTGGCTGAGTGGTTAGCGCGTTGGGCTCGCAGTCGAGAGTCTGCATGTTCGACTCCAGCCATCCGCACTTGCTGTTGTTTCTCTGGGCAAGAAACTTTACGATAATTGCCTCTACCTAATGATCGATTTCGAGTAATGGGTAGTACCAAATTTAAGTCATAAGTAGAGTAGACAACCGGAAACAGACATTGCCGTCGGCTGCAGCGTGGGTCAGGTGTATGTCGGAAGGCGTACACCGATGCATAGCGCTCAAGTCCGCTTTCCCGCAATGCAGGATAAAGATAAACAAACATTTAAATGGATTTTTATGATTGCAGATGTGTCCCATAATATTATTGGTGTGGATTTTTTGGCTCACTTTTCCTTATCGCTAAATTCCGATCAAAAATGCTTGAGAGATCAAGAACAACAGTGTTTCGGATATCTGGTGGAAAAGATGATATGCAACATTCAAGCTCCACGACCATTTGTTCCACAAAACGACTTTATGAAGATATTGGCTAAGTACCCTGATTTAACCAGACCTCCAAACCGCAAAGAACCAACAAAGCATAAAATAGTGATTAGTGGGTACCCCTGTTCTGCTCGACCACGCCCTCTAACTCCCGAGAAGTTTCGTCATGCTCAGAAGGAAATTGATGATCTGAAGGAAGCAGGCATCATACGAAGGTCCGATTCACCTTTTGCTAGTCCTCTACATATGGTTTCTAAATCAAGCAAAAATGGGTCTACCTACAGGATGTGTGGTGATTACAGACAGTTAAACAAAATGGCAGTAGAAGACAAATATCCGGTCCCGAAAATCCAAACTTTGTTTCACAGGTTACAAGGCTCAACAATATTTTCAAAGGTCGACCTGGTTAAGGCATACCACCAGATTCCGCTGGAGGAGGAATCTATTCCGATGACTGCAGTTACAACCCCGTTCGGCCTTTTCGAATACTTGTTCATGCCCTTTGGTCTTAAAAACTCGAGTGCTACATTTCAACGATTCATCGATCATGTTTCGCAAGGCCCAATGTAATGGCTTACGTAGACAATTTAATAATATTTTCCTCTTCTGCAGAAGATCACAAACATCATCTCGAACAACTTTTCTAACGCTTAGATTGATTTGGAGTAGCCATTAATCCATCAAAGTCGGAATTTGGTTTGCAACGTCTCAACTTTCTTGGACATATCGTAACACCGGACGGAATTCTTCCCTTAGAAGAGCGTGTAAAGGTCGTCAAAGATTATCCTCGTCCTCAAAAATGTAAGCAATTGCGTTCATATCTTGGATTTATCACCTACTATCACAGATTTGTGGAGAATTTGTCAAAATATTTAGCCCCGTTATACGACTTGCTGAAGAAGCCCAAAAACAGAAACCAGGATCTTGTTTCTTGGTCTGACGAAACTAAAGAATGTTTTGAAAACAGTAAAGAGTTGTTAGCAAATGCAGCACTACTAGTGTATCCTGACAATAATAATTTGCCAACAAGTATTCAAGTGGATGCAAGTGACGTTGCCATAGGTGGAGTTCTACAACAAAAACATGATGAAACCTGGAAACCAATTGCTTTCTTCTCCAGGAAACTAGATGACACACAAAAAAGGTACTCTACTTTTGATAGGGAGCTTCTGGCTTCTTATTTATCCGTGCAGCACTTCTATCACTTGGTGGAAGGTAAGACGTTCACCTTATTCACTGACCACAAGCCACTAGTCGCTGCATTTTACTCCATATCTGACCCAATAATTGCAAGGCGAGCACGACAAATGAGTTTCATTGCGGAGTTCACGAATGATGTCCAGCATATAAAAGGAAAAGCTAATTTTACTACAGATGCTCTGTCACGAATTGAAATTGACAATGTTATATGTAGACAGGAAGGAATTGACTATGCTGCGATTGCGAAAGCTCAAACAAAAGACGCCTATATTCGTGAAGTGCTAAACAACCCACAAAAGTCCAACCTGAAACTGAAGGAATTTCCTTTTGAGAACTGCGATGTGGCCTTGATCTGCGATACATCTATGCCAAAAGTAAGACCGATTATTCCTCTCGATTTTCAAAGACTTGTTTTCGACAAGATTCATAACTTATCACATCCTGGTGTGAACGCAACTCGATCGTTAATTCAACAACGATTTGTATGGAACCTCATGAAGAAAGAGATCGCTTTTTGGGTTAAAACATGCCGCACATGTCAAAAAGGAAAAATCATTAGACATAATAAAGCAAAGCTTCAACAATTTACCTTACCGTCTCGTAGATTTTCCAATATTCATATCGATATTGTTGGTCCACTTCCACCCAGCAACGGTTACCGATACTTGCTTACGGTTATCGATCGATTCACTCGTTGGTACACAGCTACACCGATGAAAGACATTACAGCGGAATCAACCGTCGAAGCATTTCTACATGGCTGGATCCAATATTATGGGGTGCCGTCATCCATCACCTCAGATCGTGGTGGCCAGTTTATCAGTAAACTGTGGCATGACACTATGAAATTCCTGGGAATAAAGCATATTACGTCAACAAGCTTCCATCCTCAAAGCAACGGAATGGTCGAAATTGTCCATAGAAGGCTTAAAGATGCCCTTCGTATGCAAAAGAATCCAGACACTTGGCATCAAAATCTACCTCTCGTTCTACTGACGACACGTACCACTCTGAAGGAAGAATTAGAATGCTCACCTGCAGAACTTGTTCATGGTGAAACACTGAAGTTGCCTCAAGAATTTAGGGAATCCCCGAATCAGATTGTGGATACTCACCAATTCGTTCGCAAACTAAAAGAATACTTCGCCAGCATCCGCCCTACACCTCCACGCGTTCACAGTAAAGTAACTTCATATGTGGACAAAAACCTCTGGACTTGCAAGTATGTTGTAGTTAGAAACGACCACCAACAGGCCCCACTACGTCCCCGATTCAGCGGACCATACGAAGTAATCAAACGAAATGAAAAATATTTTATACTTTTGATAAACAGCAAAGAAAAATCCATTTCTGTTGACAAACTGAAAGTTTTTTATAAACCAACCGACGAACCAGAACGGAGTGTCAGCAACGGGCAGGATGGCAGCAATGCTCACCCAATCTCATGCTCTCGGGAAGAGGATACCTGGCAAGCTGTTGTGCAGACACGTGCTGGTCACGTGGTTGTGCCGCCATCAAGGTACAAACCATAATCCATTTGTATATTATCCTGATTAATATTTTCTCTTCAGGAAAGTTGCATGGCCGTTTGTAGTTGGTGGATCGATTGGTCTGGCTAACTCCGATAACGAACGACACTCTGACCTGATAAATACCCGGCCGCTCGCTGACCGGCGACGCCGTTACGGCGGCGCCGCCACGAAGGAACGATTGCCGGCGCTCTCGGAGGGAAAGGCGCCGTTCAGCCGCACGAGAATGAGCAATAACAGGTATGTAATGCCCTTAGATGTTCGGGAGCACACGCGTTCTACACTGGTCGGATCAGCCGGAGCCTCTTCGCTCGACATCCCGGCTCAATAGGACCGGGAAATCCAGCATCCCCGCACCGCCTAGGCACAAGTCGTGCACCCCTGGTTAAGAACCCTTGATCTAGAGTCTAGACGTAACACATCACTGCGTTTTGTCGAAATTGCCTCCTCTCTTGAAACTACTTGCTGGATCCACCCCTTCACGTTTTCGCATGGTAACGAAAAGGGTTATTAGGACTTTTGCTTTCAAAGTGACAAAGTGTAATTTTTTGTACTGATTTGAATAACCGTGTTGAGTCTTTGTCAACTTGTTCATCAAAACAAGGGTTGTTTTCAATTACAGTCTCTTCGATTTCGTTTTCTCTTTTGCAAGCGTGTATGTTGGATTTGATTTCGCCCTCCGATTGCTGGCACCAGTTCTTGCGAATTCTCTTTAAGCTTTTTGATCAAACTTGTAACATTTTATCGTGATTTTTTTCTGTATATTATTTCGTTGTCTTGTTTTGCATACTCTGTTACTTTTTGCTTAATAGACAAACTTAAGAGTTGATTTTTTTCTTCAGCCATGTAGAATAAGAAGCTGTTTCCTCTCAATACAAAATCCAAGTTTAACATCGTTTAGGTGATCCTCAGTTATGTTATTGTCGCTTTCTTATGTGTTGCATTATTTTGTACATCATTCATTTTTTTTGTCGATTCACCATTTTTGTTTGGATGATCACATGGTTCATCTGGGTGAGGGCTGGTGTGACGTTTGGCTTCGATCACCGCGAACCCGCGCGAGAAACTAAATTAGTCTCGCGCTCGCCTTCAGATGATCTCACATTTTTTGTAAGTTACGCGTTTCATTTTTTAACTACGTTGAGAAAAATTCATCAGTTTTTAGTTTGGTTGAGGTAAAGAATGGTCGTTTGTTTGCTTGTCACTAAAGTTTAAAAAAAGGAAAAAATAAAACAGAAGTTGCACAATTGTTTCTATTTATTTTCATAGCGTCAAAACTTAGAACTAAGAAAACAGAGAAGAACAAGCCGTTCGCGCACAATGCCAGCATTTATGGTAAAACAATGCCCCAAGATCATTGGATCCAGGTGCAGTCTTTGTTCAGAAAGTCCACAGCGGTTTTTACTTCTTTTAAAGTTATCAGCTGCTCCGCCTGTTCCGCTGTGTCTTCGTCAATTTGGCATCTCCCAGAATGTTCAGGTGTCTTGTTCTTGATAGTTGATGTCTTCCATACCCCATAAGGAGTGATAGAAACTGTGTACTTCTTTGAGTATGTCGTCTTTCCTGGTGAGAGTTGTGTTGTTTTTATCGTGTATCTCAGTGATATAGCTGCTTGTACAATCTTGTTCTTCTGGTTTCAACACGCTTTTGGAGGATTCTTCATCGCTTATTGGAATTGTTCTGGGTCTGATTTGAGATCCGATTGCTTTATAGTCGTAGAAGTTATTGATTTTGTCCAAGAAGTCTTGTCGACGCTCCTGCAGTATGTGATCCGGTGAGCGTCCAGGGTGTGGCGGCTGTGGCGCATGTTTTTGGCGTGATTGTACTCTTCTCTTCGCTTTAGCTTGACAAGTTGTTTTTTTTTTTTTTGCGCAACTTTGTTACCTGACTCATCATTAATCCGTCCGCTCCGGGAGCTGCCACATACCCAAACAATCAGCAGGCACACCATACTTACATGGAAAATATCTACCAGGGAGGCGAGGGACTTGCTCTGACCGAAGGACTCACCGCGGTAGATGGTAATCTGTAGGTGTAAAAAATGGTGGTTATTGGCTGCCTCAAGCTTATCTACCTGTCTCAACTTTCCTCTTGCTTATGTTGGAGCAGACTAGGAGATGGCGACTCTAGATCGAGAACTAACGCGTTTTGGTAGAGAATTGGAGAATTGATTGCAATTTAATTTGAGTTTGTTTGTGTGTGTACTTCTTCTTGATGCCCGCTTGAGGATGGGCACCGGCGTGTGAAAAAGAGCCACTGCAGTCTGGCATTTCATTTGGCGGAGAAGCCAGAGAGGGGTTGCCAGATAAAGAGTAGCTTTCGGTGACCTCAGAGTTGTATGCTTTGTCCCTGAAACCAAAATAATGCTGTTTATGAAAAAGTATTTGATGAACGATTGCATCAAAAACTTTTCATAAGTCTAAAAATTACCCGCAGTTTTATTTTTTTCTTTCAATAGCATTCGATATTTTACTAATGAGATATAAGGCTGCGAGATTGGTGGAGTGATTTCGTCTAAAACCAAACTACTGGTCACAAAAAAGAAGCTGTAATATTCGAGAAAATCAACAACTCTGTTGTAGGCTACATTATTTTTTCAAGTTATTTTGAAAACGAGGATAGCAAACTGATAGAGAGATAATTGCTACAATCTTCTGCTCTACTATTTTTGAATATTGGTATTATTTTGGAAGTTTTGAACACTTCGATAAATTATCCATTGCTTAACGACAAATTAAATATGTGAGATAGAGCAATAGACAGAATGCTTGGCGAACTTTTCAAAACTTTTGTGTTTCATCCATACCACAACTAAGCTTAGATTTGAAGTTGCTAAGTATCAGCTGAACTTATTGAGGAGTAGCCTAGTTTGGTTTCAGAAAATTGACTGAGAAAATGTGTTGGAAAGGTAATCTGAAAATTTTGCTTGTGCTGGTGGTATATTGTTAGCTTAGAAGCTATTGATGAAAAATATTTGTTGAAATGACCGGTTTTGTCTTTATTTTCTGTTAGTAATTTTCTTTCAACATAGAGGTGGTTTGCCGAATGTATTTCTGCCTAATGTGTGATTCAGGGTATTCCATGAGGCTTTTTAAATTGGTTTTGTGCTTGAGGAGCACAGTTCTAAAGTGATTTTGTTTTTTAAGTTTAATTAGCCTGTCATACATATTTCCCACTCCATTGTAAAGTATGAACAAATACGAACAAATATATTGAACAAATACGAGCTATAATACTTGAAGTTAAGTTTGCCTACTCTTTCGTTATTGGATTAGCATCGTTGTTGCCCGCCTCTGCATTATCACTACGTCATTTAGCCTTCACATGCAAAAAGGTCGCCCACCCTTGGTCTATTGTGATTATAATTTAATTAGTGTCTCTGCAGTTATATTGTAGTTAATGTTATATTGTTGTAAAAGTTGACTTTCACATTCTATTCATGATAAAGAGCTAATAACAGTGTAAGCAGCAAAGCGGTAAGATGGTCTGTTTTCCCAGCAGCTGCTTTTTGACTTCACTTCTTTAACTGAACCATTTTTTTCACTAGAAAACTTATTCGGTTTTATTTTTAATGGTGCGGCGATAAGACTCCGTGTTACTGGCTGTACAAAGTGTGCATGACTGTGGTATAATTGATTTTGCAGTTAAAACTTTTTCCAATACTTGTTTGTCGTATCCAGGCTTACACCTGGTGGTTGAAGATTTAGATTAAGTGGACGGGAAGGCATGGAAGCCAATCTTCGTGTCCACCTTCAGGCATGCCTTCAAGTGTCCTTTTCCAATACTAAACTTTGTTGAAAGACGGTTGCTTTTCTTGAAGATAAGTTACGGTAGGCTATTACCTGTAGTATCAATATTGGATGCTGTGTACATTCTATATTGCGGTTTCTGTTTTACCATTACCCGGATTGTTCGGTGTGTTTATCAACACATCCCGATTCAAGCAATCTTTTCAAAAATGTGGTAGCATTGACAGAGTGATTGACCATCAAATCTCAGCATCCGTGTTGGGAATACAAGGTCAACACTTCAACCCTGTTCGGCCTCTCTTGTCTACTTGATGGTGGTAGTGCAGCTGTACGAAAGCAGCACTTTCGCATGTGTTACAGTGACACTTGCAAGCTAACCGTGTAAAGAGGTTCCATCGTGTTGTAATTCCGGATTCTAATTGCCATCAAAGTGTCATTATCCCCGCACTACTATCGACCACTTTCACTGAACAAATAATGGCGATGTTATCGCTTTGACGTAACTGTTCACTCAACATAATTTAAAGTTGAAAAGCTGATGTGTTTAAACGACACAAGATTTTTAACCGGATCTATTCGACTATAAAAACACCAAAGGCTCGAACCATCCATCAGAAAGACGCTAAGACAAGCGTCGCCTGTTTCGGTTTTATCAGTGCGTTACAAAGAAGAGCTGTTTGATTAATCTGCTGATCCGAAGTTCTCTTCAATGCCGACAGGAGCTATTCTGCTCTGTATATTTGCCTTGGCCTCTGTCCCCCACAGGTGAGAGAATCACTATATTTGACTTTGTGTAATGTCACTAAGTGTTCTCTGTATTACCACAAAGCAGAATGAAATTAATCTAATATGACAACTCATTGACGTGACCATGACGGTGAAATGTCGTATGCTATTTATGAACGTGTTCGTACCAAAATTCGTACTGTACAGTATAATCTAACAATTGTACTAACAGTTGGTTTGGATTAGATTTTATGTTTTAATATTTTAATGCTTTTTTTGTTTTTAGTGCCAATGGCTACTCTACAGGTGAGAAAAAAGTATTTATTATGATTTTTAAACATTGCTCATCCAAATACCAACCATTGAAATTGCATACATCATCAAATTTTCAAAGTTTTTGTTAAAAGAAGAGCCACGACGTAATACCTTATCTTGGTTGGTGGAGCGGCACCGCTTCTGGTTGTCACTTCATAATATGCCAATGTCAATCGAAAAAAAAAACACTGTAGCCTATCAGGAAATACAGTTTCCAGAAAACCTATGTTTTTGCCATAACACTTCAATTTGTTTGTGGATTTCCTGGTTTTGGTATGTACTGTATTTGATAGATAAGATGTAGTTGTCGGAACGTATGTTTCACCGCGTCCTGTGCGAAGAGAAAAACTGTTCTTTGTATTGTTTTCTTTGGCGTCTCTATTATCGACATAGGTAGTCCTCATGTTCTCATCTCCAAAGATCATTATCTGCGATTATTTTATAATCAACCAAACTTTAATTATTTTTTTTAAATCTTTTTTTAGAAGTTTTTGATCTCGGCTTCTGCAGCAATCTCCCCACCCCTAAATATGGGGAGCTCGACTGCATCGAAGAAGACGGAGCACTGTAAGTTTTATGCTGTATTTCAGTGACGACAGATGCTTTATAATTTATTAGCGTTGAGTTGGCGTCGCATTTAGGACATAAAACTACTGGGAGGTGAGCAGCAACACACGTAGCTACTAACTTGTATCCAGTCAATGTTCTTTCATAGCCTATTGCCAACAAAATATACTTAAAGAGTATTTTCGAAGTACACTGTATTCTCTTCAAGTACTTTCGAATACGGTAAAACAAAGAATAAAATTTATTTTTATGAGCTATTTCTCAGTTCACATTATTTGAGAAAAGTTGATTAAATTGTCTGTGTTCAAATATCTTACCAGCATGAAATGCTATTTCATACAGAAAATGTACGGCGTCGTGTCGGACTGGTTATAAGTTTGATGGAATGAAAGCCGGTCGAAACCTCGTCTCTGTTTGCAATACCGCTGATGGAAAGTGGAGCAAAACAAAGTTCCCACAATGCATCGGTGAGTAAAGATGCTGATGATTAGTTGATTAAGATTTATTGCTGATGAATGCGAAACCTCATGCAAGGTTGCCATTATTTTCCAACACTTGTCAGATCGCCTTTTTTCCAACCGAACGTACCCCCCAAGTAACAATTTTCAATTACGCGCGTTTCACATTTGTATCAATATAGGCTAATCATGATAAGCCTGGTTTCATAACAATTTACACTTTGTCGTACAATTAAATAAAAGTCGGAAATCTTAGTGTGATGTAAAACTGCCGGATTCTTGCAGAGGCTAAATGCGAAGCAATGGATCCTGAAAACGCTTTCGAGCCAGATTGTTCGGAGGCAGGGTCTCTCCGAATTTGTGAGCTGAAATGCAAACCGAAGTACAGGCCAAGCGGAGCTCACTTGTTCGCCTGCAATCGGGAGACAGGGGAATGGAGCCCTTCGCTTTCTGACGCCAACCGGTTTCCATCTTGCATCCAGGGAGCCAAAAAGTAAGATTACTGCTTCAACCTCACGATGAAGTTCCGTATGTGATCTAAAGTAGTTTAAGCAATCAACATATCTGCGTGACCAGCCATTCAGCGTGCGATTTGAAATGTAGTGTAGTTCAGCATGCTTAAGTTCCCGGGGGCATTGAAGTTGAAAAGATAATTTAACTTTACTTCTGTTTTAACTTGAACTTGTTCGAATTTCTCTGAAGTCTTGCAGCTTCCATTACGAAAATATTATTTTCGTTACAATTTTATGATTTGCATATCTTCTTTTTCGGATGCTGCTACAGAAGTTGTTTTTATTCATTCCCAACGTGACATAGAATAAAGGTTTAATCTTCGAAGCGTATATGAATTTTATGCAATTAAAAATAACGTAAAAATAAAAAAGAATAGTATGCGTTCTATTACATTCTTAAATTTCACAACGATGTTTCCAAACCTTTTATCAGAATAAGCTTCAGGGAGCAACGAAGTTCACATTTTTATTTTATTTTAGATGCAAGACACTTCGTCCCCCGGTAAATGGATTTGTGGCTTGCAACGTCACCGATGATGAGCAAAGGTGTTTCCCTTCTTGTCCTCCAGGTCAGTATTTCGACTAGGCTACAAACAATAAATACGCTTAGCGTAACTTCTTGGTTACGACTTGTCAAGAATAGTGACGTACGGGACTGTAGATATAAGTTTATTGTATACTTGAATACTTTCATTAAGGTTTTAATTTAATAAAACGTTAATTTAGTGCAGTGGTAGAAAATATGGCTGTGGTCAAAACAAGATTGAGATTTTGATACGTCTGAGGCATTATCACAATGAAAGACTTACAGGAGGACTGGCCTGTATTTTATTTCTTTTGTTGTACCAATCACAGCTAAATCACTAAAATTATACCCCCACAAATTTATTAATCTTGGTAAAGCAAAATGAATGACATTATCAGTTTATGCTGTAGCATAGCGTCTAAGAGGCACGAGGCGGCAGTAAAAAATTTAATATTATCTAAAAAAACATTTCACTAGGTTGGTTTGTAAATTTCTTGAATTATGAAGTATCAAAGTATCAGAGGGAGAAGGGTAGGGGGTCCAAGTCACTTAAATTCATGCACTTTAACCTGAATGCATATGAAAGAAATAGCAGTGACATTCCAAGAATACGTCACTAATGAAATTGGTGTTTTTAAAAACATTGTTACAATAATGTATTCGCCAACGGACTTATGACATTATTATGGTATTTCGTTCATATCAGAGTATTTTCGTTTTTCAACTTTTAGTTGTCAGCGGAAATCAATAAGTTCAAAATAAGTGGAGTAGGCCTAAAGGTTTGCTGTTTTGCGACGTGCAGACTTTGCTGACATTAATGATAATCTTATTTTAACGAGTATCTATATTTCTGAAATTTTTATCCTACTGGATATTGAGGTTAGTCTAACCACTCATTGAGCGTGATATCTGAACTTTTTTTTATCTTTTTATTGCTAAAATGGCTTTCTTACATGGGTTATATCATATATTTTTCTTACAGTGGAAATTCTTATTTATTTTTGTTTAAATCAAAGTTAAGGAAGACATAAATTTTTGTTACTCTACTCTTGAAAAAGTATGAAATGCAGAAAAATATTACAACGCAGAAAGCGTCAAGAAATGCAAAATGAACGCACTTGCATGTATACTAGGCTAAAGTGCTTTTTCACGATATATGAACTAGGTTTTCAGGTAGGGATGCTTCAAACAAAACACAATGTATTTCAAAATTTTTCTTTTTGTCACATAATTTCTTTGCCTTAATTTTCTTTGCGTGAAATTTCTCAAACCAATACAATCTATTGTCCGTTTGCTTCAAACACCTCTAGTTTATAGCGATTTGCTTACGTTTGAGGAAATGCAACAAACTTTGTTTTTAACAAAATAGGTTTATCGAAAAATTGTAGATCACTGCGCCCAACTTGATTTTGTCAGTGGTCATTTGAAGATTTATTTGCGAGCTAATAGCGTCCTACGCCTACGCCATAAACCATGAGGAAAAACTTTTTTTCATCAGTGGCGTACTCAGAAAATTGTCATGTGGATGTTGAAAAAAAACAGAAATCTAGCTAAAAAGATTCATGATAACCAAGTTCACTATACGGCAAAAACAAATCTGGACTGACGAAAGATTAAAAATGTAGATTTATAATAATATACTCATATACATACTAATAATATACATCAGAGTTGCAAGATTGTTCCGTAAATTCAACTCTTCATTAAGATTTTTGATTGAAAACTTTTCTGTTTTTGGTTTAGTGGGCAATGTAGCGTATATAGTCTAATCCTCGGTTACAATTGCAATTCACTGTCCCCCAATAACCTATCACACGCAATTGGTGTGGTAGTAGAGGTTTGCACTGGCTTTTGGAACATAGTTTTCTAGTCATTTGCAATGACAAATTCGTATTATTTTTTTATGGTGTCATCGAAAACACAGTCTGTGTAGCAGCAGTATTACCAAAACACAGCTGATGTCAATTTTGACACTTTTGTTGTTAGAGGTATATACCCACTGATAAAAAAATATAATTATCATAATTTCTAAAAGCACAGATTAAAAGTTAAGCTTGTACAAATAAATTAAGCCACTGAAACTCTCGTGACGGTAGAAGAACAAACAAATGCTAAATTCACCTGCCGCCGATTATAAACAGGTGTGTTTCCTAAAATTTTGTTTGGCGGGGCCTATTAGGCTAAAGCTTAGTGCGTTATTATGGGCAAAGTATATGTAGTAGGCTACAAGATGTCGGTGTAGGCTAGTGGACAGTACGATACAATTAGACAATCAACCTACAATCGGAAATACGAGCCATAACGTGAAATCTCCCCTCCATTTCTGCTCCCATTTTTGCATGGAAGTTTGGTTGCAGCAGGCTATAACTCTGGTACAACAATTTCCAACTTCTTATCAGAATCTTCATCGTTAGAGGCCATTATTCTGCTTCTATTGTCGATCAGAGCTTAAATAAATTGATAAACGATCCGCTCAATGTGACAATTTGCTACTAGGCCCACGAAGTTTATATTCCCGGTCTTGAGAGTTTCTAACAAAATGGTTGACTGTCGAAGACAAACAAAAGCGCCAGATCTTCTACGAATTTCTTTGTGTTTATTTTAATGCAAAGAACTCTGAGCATAGCCCGATCTATTTTCATAATACTTTTTCTTTGTGCATCGGTTGTAAAATGTTCCAATAGCCTACTAGGAAACTATTCCACAGACCATTAACAGCATGATGTGAGAACACAACCCAGTGCACAGTGAAAACATTCCCCCTTTCCAAACTCAGCATCGAACTCTGTTGCAATGCTGCACACTTCCCAATGCAACTACGGGGGTCTCGAGTAACTACTGTAAATTTTGTCACAAAATGCCCTAGTTTATAATCCGTCCATAGAATATATTGTTACAGATACGATTAATTTTAGCCAATCGTTCAAACAATGCAACAAAATTATGTTTGACAATGGGTTGAAGGGAGCGACTTCAACAAAACACGATAATGTGTAGGTCTACATTCATCCGACCTTGCAAGTATAGAGTGAATAATGTATTTCTTCTGTGTTTTAGGAGGGGGGTCGCCCCAATCTTTTGCCTCCCTCCTGGATTGACTAATGTTACAAACGCAGCGTCAGTTGTGAAAGAAGTCAAATGTTGCTTCAAATAAGCTTCAGTGAAGCCATTTTCTCTCAGCCTTTTTATAATGGCTTCATAAACAGAAACCTAATCTTGGCCATCGAGTTAAGGTCATAAAAAGCCAAGTTAATTAAAAGTAACTAATTATAGAAAACAGCTAACTATGGAAAACAACGCTTGTCACCCATTTATCTTCGCGATTTTTATAGTTCTGCTGTGAGATTTTTATAGTTCTGTTCAAGGCTCAATAGAAACATTGTTGTTCAGATAAAAGATCTGACAAATAAAAATTTAGATGAGCTCCCTCAGAGCCCCTTCCCCTTCATCAAGCTTTTTTTTTTCTATTTTGGGGGCTGAGCTATCCAGAACAACCCCTCAAATGCAACCCTGATTATAAAGTGTCAATTTCGACATATCCGTCGTCCAAGTGTTAAAGTACAGTATAGGACTACTTTTTTCCTGAAATCAATATACAATATTCACAGTTTCCCTTCAAAATTGACGTGGACCACCAAGGGAATCAGTGGACCTCAGATTTGGAACCACTGTTGAGATCATTTGGATATAATAAAACAATGGTTTAGTACCACTTTGTTTTCCTTAATTTCGAATCTTTTTGTTAGGCGATCCCAAGCTGCAATTCGAGAGTGCATCACCAAACACAAATAATTTAGTAGCCGATATGAACGGAAAATGTGAACGTAGGCTACCTTGAATAGGCTTAATTGCTTTTTCTATCCAATCTCTTTTTTTTAAATACCTAAAATATAACAACCATTTAATTCAGGAGTGTCCAAAGTCTGGCCAGCGGACCAAATCTGACCTCAGATACGTTTTTCATGGCCCGCTTCTGTTGCCTCACAATGTGTTATTTTTGGCCCGCAAGCACACAGAAATCATACCAATTCAACTTCCATTTAAAAGGAAATTAATTAGCTTAAAGACAGTATTTTCTCACAGACAAGAGATAAGGAGGGAGAAGAGTTAGAATCATTATTGCGCCATAATTGCGAAACCTATCAACTACTTATTGTCCTGAATAGCACAGTATAGTAATGAGTGATAAGCGAGCATTCATTCATATCTTTGCTAGCGAATTTAATAACAAATTTTTGAAATGCGAACGTTTTGCAAAGAAAATGTTGAGCTTGCTCGGCTCAACGTATTTGTGAAAGCAGACGTTCTTAGTTATGAACTTACACCAGAACCGCTTGGGATCACAACTGAGCGACCTTCGCATACATGATGTTTTATGCGTGCTTACCACTAACCTCGAACCAAATTTGACCTTGGTGTTGAAATCGACACGTCAGTTTCATCCTTTACATCAACACAGCTGTTATTTACAAAATTTCTGGTTGTTTCAATTTATAATGGAAAAGCTAATAACTTATAGCCTAACTTATTACATCCAGTGACATGTAAATTATGCAAAACAATACTTAAACCTGCTTATTGCTTTGTTTTATGAAAGCGATATTAAATAACACAATATTACAATATAATGTGTATTCTCCGAGTAAAACAGAATTATCGGAGATTGTTGGCTTGCAGGCACTTCCGCATTGTCAAATTGACCGGCCTGATGAAACATTTGGACACCCCTGATTTATTCCATTGCTCTACTCTATTATCGAATTGTTTAAATTTGGATCTAATTTTAATTTGTGTAAAATGTTTGTTATCTTATTACAACTCTTGCATATGTAATTCTCGTGATGTATTGTTACAAAAAGACAAAATTATAAAGATATGTGGAAGGCCTTCATCCTGCAGTGGAACAACAATAGCTGATAGTGATGAATGATGATGATTGTTACAAAAATAGGGCTGCAGAGTGTAGCAGGACTAATGACATATTCGTGGCCAATGCGTTATGTAAATAACAGCTCTACGGTAGCCCAGTAGTTTTTGAACAAAGATAGCACCCGTTGACTTCTGAAGCGTTATCGGTGGCCCCTATTTTAGTCAGCCAAAGGCTGCACTTCCGTTTGTACCCACCTTAATCCAGCCTTTGCAATGTGTAGCCTAAAACTGTGTACAATGCATTATGCAGAAGTTCTAGGCTAACAGTTTTCATTGCACAGTATACTTTAAGATTGAAATTTTAAAGTGAAAAACATAATAAAATATAATGGACACTCAGTTGACTTTACGTGATTGTAATTGCTGTAAATTGGCTAAATTTCTTTAAAGGTTTTGAGTTCTCCGTGAACCTTCCTATGTCTGGCTACTATCGATGCCATCCTTCCGGTAAGTGGCTCCCAGGAGACTCCATACCTGATTGTGTCGAAAAAGCTGATGCGGTGAGTAAAAATTGCAAAGCTGTACAGTAACTTATAAGTCTGCAAACTAAAAAGTGTGTGGCATAGTTTTGCAAAAAATATTATTTAAAATTTATGATGACTATATTTGGCTACTGTAGCTCTGTGGTTCTCGACCGTTTTGTTTTGGCCGACCCCTTTGGAAACCTTCATCACTTTGACGAAATAAAAGTATCCTCGTTTTAAAAGCATTCTCATATAATTATATATTTTACACATTAACCTACAATATTGTAGCTCGACTGAGATAAAACGGTAAATATCATTTTCATATTACAATACGGTATTAAAAGTGATTGATGCCCTTCGTAATTACGTGGAAATCAAGAACGTATCGGGAAGTGCAACTTATACCATCTTGGTTTTTAGAGTAGGGTGTGTTATGAAAAAGTGTTGCCAAATTTTCTAAACATTTTCCAACAAAAAAGCGATTTTTAAAAAAGTAGCTCAAAAATTAGTCGATTATTTCTAGTTAAACCTCGACTAAAATTTTCAAATACTTCACGAATTATCTAAATTTCCCAAGTGATCTATTGTCAACTTATCAATCAAATGTAAACCAGAATACTAAAAAAAATAACTAATCAAAGTGCTGGTGTTGATAAATTTAAACCAATTATCCTTACAGAAACAACAACTCAAAAATAAATTAAAAATCTAGTAAAGTTCACACTCATTACTTGATTCATCCAGTGATACTATCTTTAAGTAAGCTGATGATGTTGCACAACAGTAGTTTATTTAATAAATTCATGTTTTTTCAGGTTGTAGCCTAATTACTTAGTAAAATATCAACATTGTTGCAATGATGAGTTTATAAATTATAGTTATAATGTTTTTGGAATTTTGTGTTTGTATATTTTCTGAATTCCATTAACAACAAACAAGCATTGATTTACTTTTGAGCGAGACAAGAATAAGGTTCATGTTGAAATAAAAAAAAACTGGCAACACCATTATTTTACGCATTCTACTCTGAGAAGGTAGTTTCGCATCCCGCACTTCTAGAAATACCTGCGTAATAGATTTTTGAAATGTCAAAATTACTTTATCTTTGAAAAGTATGTTCTGTATTGTCACATTCCACAAATAAATAAGCTAATGCTCAAACCTACAACACAAATAAATAACAAACAAGTTTTGAAAATTGCGAGTAGAATGTTGTTCATGGTAGCTCGAAGCAGCAGGTTTTTGTCTGATTCTCTTCAGGAGCTATCGTGAGAATGGACAGTAAGCTATTTTGTTAATTCCTTTAGGTTAGATACAACATTCTTAATCACAGAAAGTTTACAACGTTAAATAATACTCAACCTTTTTGTCATAGTTTCTGTAACCCAAGATCATACTGTGAACGCATGGATCTCCGGTTAAATTTGATTGTTCAGCCGTGGCCATGCCTTCTTGGATCTTGTCCTTCTATCTAATGTAATAGGTATTGTTGTTACAATTTTGCTCAGGTGAACCCTATTGGTGTTGGGCACTTCACTGGAGTATACACAAATGTGAAAGCTCCTGTGGATCAGACTGGAACCTGTTTCACATGGGGCCAGCATCATTATCGTACCTTCGATGGAACAATCTTCAGGTTTCGTGGCTCGTGCACATACGTTCTTGCTAAAGATATTGCCGATGACACATTCTCTGTTCATGTGGTCAATGACGACAACTGCGATGGTTCGAAGACAGCTTGTACAAGGTAATTCTTTTTTACTAATATTTCTCGTCAGAATGACAGGAGCATAAGTTTCAAAAATCATCTCTAAAACATTACAGCTAAATTCAAAACAAGAAACCCGTTAATTAGTAGAAACACGATAATTAGTAGAAAAACACGAAACCAGTTGTATAATAGAATTTTATCCCGTCCTTCCCGAACTGCTACCATTCTTTATCCATGGGGCTATTAAAACACACCAATCGGGCCAAATTGCGAAAAACTGATGATCATTTGATTTTAGACCGTCCATGGACTGCACTACCAGATGGTTTCAACCCAGGTTACCTATACGGAAACATAGTTAAAAAATAAAAGACAACGAGCTTTTAGTTTGAAAACGCCAAACAAAACTACTTTGACTACCAACAAAAAACTTGTACATAATTTTTTTCTTCCAAGAAATACATTAGAAATGCTAGAACTATGGTAGAAAGTTCAGTTTATTGTACCATAAACGAGTAAAGCCAAATAACTCTACAAAAATAAAAACAACTAAATTGAACGTTTTCGACATATCAATGTCTTCAATGTGAACGTTTTCGACATATCAATGTGTCCTGATCATTGTGCCGTCTCATTGGCCATGACCGAGTGGTGAGAGCCGTGGTACGACACTCGAAATGACGTTGGTTCGACACCGCTCAAGAGCATGTGGCTGTGTCTTTGGCAGTGCTTGAAGGTAGACACGAAGATTGTATTTCTTGCCTTCTCGTCCACTTAAACTAAATCTTGAACTACCGGATGTAAGCCGGGATACGACAAAAATTGTTATCCTCTTCAGAAACACCAATAATGAAACTCAGCTACATCCAACGAGCAACAATACTACAGTTAGATTAAATTAATGTCAACTAGCATTGTAAGCGATATCACTGAACAGTACAACTTAAAAAGCAGGTACAGTAATTAAGTGGAAACTACACAAAACGGTGAAGAAAAGATCACATCTGGTGTAATAAATAGGCAAACATACAAGAATAAATGATAATGCGGTTGTAACTAATGACATGGCAGCACCATCTGCCGCTCTTGGATTTAAAAAAATGTCACTCCCTGTTAAGCTTTTACATCCCGACTTTCTCAAAAGTATACTGAATAAAGTTTCCCGCAACACGGAAAAATATCAATTCAAGATATAAGCTAATGCACAGGCAAAACACCGTAGAATAAAAAAAACAAAAAAAAAACAACACACTAATTTATCCTTGGAAGGCCAGATTATTGTTTGTACTGCATTTTATACACCTGTAGTCCTATTAGCTATGAACGTAGTGTTATTGGTTTGTTTTCATAAGCAAATTATGTGTAAATTTGCAGACCTTTTGCTAAAAGAAAAATCATAATTAATGTCTTGAAAAACTTCTCAGACAAAATCATTTCCAAAAAGACAGGATCGATATAGCAAACAATCTAGCCTGGCCTATGCTTTGTCCCATAGTAAGCTTGAATCTTGAGTAAAAGTTTATAAACTTAGTTTTTGAAAATTTTCTTCTGACTTGCGATAGAATATGTTATTTCGCCTACTTCTATAGTAGAGTTAGACTTTTGGCCTCAATTAATTTATTTTGGTTAGTCCGAGAAAAAGATACGTTGTCAGACAATTTTCAGCCAGTATGCCACTGGAAAGACTTTCTTTGATGACAGGGTCACACTTGGCAATGAATACTGCTTTCAAAGAGTTTCCTTGGTTTTTCGAGTGGCTGAAGAATTTTAACATGGCCACGATAAATTATGTTAACCAAAGAACGAAGTGACATCAATTTCTTCCGACTTCTTTATCAAAGGATTGTGCAACTTATTGTCGACTCTTGGCCGAGTGATGAAAGCGTCTGCTCGGCGCTCGAAAGGACTTGGGTTCAACACCGTTCCAGAGCAAGCGGCTAGGTCTCGGCAAAGACTAGTCAATGGGCTGCCAAAATAAAGAGAACAGCTGACTCGAAGATATTTTGTCCCTTTGCTGCTTTTAGTTGTATCTCAGTTATCGCAATGAGCGAAAAATAAGACATGATCATTTTCTTTTAGAATTGTTTGATCGATTCGGAGTCGCATTGCAAGTCCATTATTTTTTTTTGTGGTAAATTCATTATTGGCTTATATTTTGCCTCCCCAACAATTTGCCTTCCTTGAATATCTCCACAACACCCATGAGTAGTTACGCCACTGGTTGCAACATACTCACTGTATCAACATATCTCACCAACAGATTGGTAATTAATTAACAATTTAATTAAGTACTCCGAAAGCTTCCAGCGCTAAATAAAATTTTAACCGCAGATCCGTTATCATTGTATATGGCGAAGACATGCTGAAGCTTGAGATTGATCAAGAAACACTAACAGCTGAAGCTTTTGGAGGAAGCAAAAAACTTACTCTACCGGAATATATTTATGGATTGTCAGTTGAACGGGTCGCCAGTTACATCATTGTCAAAGTAAGTTTCTTTTCTTAAAAAGGCGCATTCTCAAATATACTTCAGTTTAGACCATTAGTTATGCATGAAGAAGAACTGTTTTTACATTAAACTTAAACACATTTGCTGCAGGATAATGGAAACAACCTGTACGTGAAGTGGGATGGAGGGCAGCAGGTGTGGGTGCACGTAGATGAGGATATGTATGGTAAAACTGCTGGTCTTTGTGGAACTTTCAACAGGTTTGTACAAGCTGCTGTAATTCGCAACTTTGGTCTTCATGTTTTCCTCAATCCTGAAGCGAGCTGATAAAAATTATAAAACTATGGGCTGATGTTTTAAAATGTTGTTGTGGTGTTGAGTGAAAAGCAAAAATATAATACTGTATATTCTAAAATTTTACTTGGTCTTATTTTTTTTTCGGGAAGATTGTTTATTGGCAGCAAAAAAACAAAGGTGACATTATTGTACTTTGGTTTTGACTTGTTAAGAGCAACACTGGACAATAAAGTTATAAAAAATCACTCAGTCATAATTATGCAGGTAGGACAAATTATTTTGAGAATGCTTTAGCAATTTACTTTTTGCTACCAAGTCCTAACGTGGAGTTAGGCAAGAAACTGTATTTGTGATGGCCAATTACACGGCTAGCATTAAGCTGGCCATTATGGGTCTTTACTATATACCAATCCATTTAACTTTGTGTAACTTTTCACAAACAAACTTGTTGCACAGAGACTGTTCTGATGATTTCACCATTTTTGATGACGATAAACCAAAGGTAGTCTCCGATGTGACTGTGTTTGCCAACAGCTGGAAGGCTCTTGCAACTTGCAGAGAGGCGGGAAGCGAACCATTTTGCTCTTGGGGATCCGGAGCTACTATGTCTGATAGACTCTTAACTGGTAAGTAATTGTTATTTGTTATTGAGTCACAATTTTTAAAGCATAAAATTATACAGGCCAAGCAATTGCTGCATAGTTTTATTAGTCGAAGTCAACTTATTTTCTTTTTATTTCTAGGCAAAGCTTTGGAGATGTGTGGAGCAATTATGGACACAATATGCAAAGACGTTGTTGATCCATCCCCATATTTTGAATCCTGCAAAGAAGATGTTTGTTTTTACAGCGCCAAAGAAAGCTCAGTGTGCCCTTCCATGGCTGCTTACTTTCGCGAATGTACTAGACGCGGAGTGCATATTCAGTGGAGAACCGAAAGCTTGTGTCCAGTCGAATGTCCACTAGGTAGGAGCAAACATAAGTAGGCTATAATCTGTTCGCTACCACTCAGTCAACTATGTTGTCAAAACGTAAACATTCAAGGCATCATAGTCATAACACTGACTCTCAGCGCAAGCGGTAGGATTGTCAAGCTGATGAACGAAAGATTGTTAATTCGATTTCTAGCGACGAAGTTATGATCAAATACAGTACAAATGAGAAAAGGATTAAAAAAAATAAACTTACTTTAAATAAACTATAAAATTTGGGAAACTATTGCTAGGCTATGTAAAAAATGGTACCTGAACAAATTTGTATTATGTAAAATTACAAAGGATATTATTGTTAATTCTTAATCCAAACTCTGATCTAATTCTGGATGTTTTAAAACATACATACAGTAGCCTACATACAAGCAAAAGACCAATATATAATAACGCCATTTCAGCAGTCAATAATTTAAGATGTTCACGTTCAGTAGGTAATACAGAAAGTGTTTAAATCTCGATCGGACTTGCATTATGCTTTGTTGTTAAACAAAATAGAACGGCGTTTTTCTGTGATTTAGTTACTTATCCCTGAGTCGATATTTCCACGCTCTGCAAGAACAAGAAAGGGCAAAAATAAGTATCGATGGTACAACTTTCGTCAGTGAATATAGTAGGGTACAGATTCAGGGACAATTCTCTATACTGAAGCACTTGTTACAACAGTACTGTAACAACTTGGAGTTAATTTTGGTGACCACCCTTACGTTAGATGTTGAAAGCCCATGGAAGTTTGGAAAAGCACTAATATTAAGCACTAGATTGAGTTTTGCTTTTAGCAGCATTATCGATGTTTACTTCACAACTGTAGTTGCAAACAACCTGGTTTAGCCTGATGCTGTGAGTTCGCTGTGAGATAAAAACCGCTAATACCACAGCGAACCCGCAACATCTGAAGTATTAATATTAATGCAATAGATTGAGTTTTGCTTTTAGCATCATGATCGTTGCTTACTTCACAGTGTAGATACTGACGACCTGTTTTAGCCTGATGCTGCGAGTTCGCTGTGGTAGTGTGGTAATAGCGAAATGCACTAGATATCGGAACACAGTTCCCTAGTCATGTATGACAAATGGTATTGAAGTCAGTAGGTCGTTGTTTTATGCGGCTTGTTTGACTTAAGGCTGCTGTCTTGAATGCTGTCTGTTGAGTTTCTGTGTTGTCAGGCGTTTTGCTGTGAAATTTTGTTGACAAATGGTATTGAAGTCAGTAGGTCGTTGTTTTATGCGGCTTGTTTGACTTAAGGCTGCTGTCTTGAATGCTGTCTGTTGAGTTAATAGATTAGCGCCTGCCTAATTAGTCAGTGATTCAAAGCCTCTTCAAGTATGCGAAACTGCCAGGATTAAGCTCTACAAGAAACTTTCCCAGTCCGAGGATAAAGATTCAATCAATCAATCAATCAATTAGTGCCAATAACGCCTGACAACACATAAACTTAACAGGCAGCATTCAACACAGCAGCCTCAAGCCAAACAGAAGAGTCGCATAAAACAAAGACCCACTGACTTCAACATCATTCGTTATAGGTTATAGCACATGACTATGGAACTGTCTTCTTAAAACTATTGCAAATCGTTATTACCACAGCAAAATTGCAACATCAGGCTAAAACAGGTCGTTAGTATCTACATTGTAAAGTATTAAAATTAAGTTTTGAACAAAGGTTGCTAATAAAAGGTTAAGTATTCTACCACGTATTTATCTATCACAGTAGGCTACAATCTGTTTTCTAGGAATGGTGTTTGATCACTGTGGCAGCTCCTGTCCTCTGACGTGTTCTGGTCGAGAGTACAATTGCGAAGATCGCCACTGCATTGACGGATGTCACTGCCCGGATTGCACCTATCTCCAAGATGGGCAGTGCGTTGAAAGGTCCGAATGCCCTTGCCAGTTTGGTGATAAGGTAACAACCAGTTTGCCTTCCCTTAGATAATATTGTCTTGCTTTATTATTCAGTTGGTTGATGTAATTACGAACTTGTATGTTGTCAGCCAGTGAACACATTGTTCATAAACGCAATAAGTATTATACGAAAGTCTGCGGGATAATAGCTACAGTAATTATTCGATATTTTTCCCTTTACCCCTTCGTTGGGTGGTGTTTCCACTGAAGGTCTTGTTTTTTTTTACTTTACTCTCCCCCCCCCCACTTCAAACAATCTCATTATTTGTAAGTTTATTAGAGTCCGCACTAATTGACAACATTGAAAAACGTAATATTGATAAGATCATCAGTGATTATTAATCCTCGGGCACTTTCAGTCTATTAAATTTGGTCCTCTTGGAAAAATAGATATCTTTGTTTTTTCGGCCTACTTTTCGAACTATAACGTTGCTTGTTAATTTTAAGTCTTGAACTAATTTTTAGTGAGATTGTAAGCATGTAGTCGAAGATAACTGAACCTACTCCAGTGAAATATAACCGAAATTTTTGTGTCAGAGTTACATGCCAAAGAGTAAAATTCGAAGAGATTGCAATCAGTGCGTGTGCGCACGCGGAAAATGGGTTTGCACGAAAAACACTTGTGATGGAGTGTGTCGGACTTACGGCGACAGGTAAGTTATTCGAAATTACGTGACTATGTCACAAAATTATTCAGGAGAAAAAAAGCAACGCATGTTTTTGAATTGTAATATTGTTTGAGAATGTCTTGCACCAAATATGTTAAAGTCAAGTTCTGGTGAAAGGTTTGTTACGTTTTGAACCGCTTTACATGGAGTATTTATTTTTGTTTCAATCCAAGAAGAGTTTCCATAGCTCCAACTTCACTGACGATTACTATGACGTAACCGATTAATCGGACATTATTGTCACACTAATCCATGTTGTTACCGACCTCACTGAACTGCTTGGCCCGAATAATCCATCTTTGAACTGTATTTAGTTGAAAAGCAGTGTTCGCATACAATTTTTACCTAACAAATTCGCTTCCCTTAAATAAAAGTAGTTCGAAACAATTTTATTTTATTTTTTCATATTGAATATTCTTTGTCTTATACAAATGCACCTAAAAGAATCGAGTGATGTCGGTATAATAAAACCTCTTTACGGCAGGCACTATGAGACATTCGATGGTGCAGAGTTCAGCATGAGGGCCGACCAAGACTGTTCCTACATACTCGCCCGATCAAGCGGAGTTCAGGATATTTCATTTGAAATCGTCATTGAAAACCACAATTGTTTGTGAGTGTTCAACTTTCACGGCCACATGCGCTTTGTTGAGACTGCGAATAGCTCTTTTTTTTCAACGTAGGCCTATAATTGTTGTACAAAACGATTGTTAATAGCTTAATATTCTTGCACGGTTGCGACAAGTTTAAAACTCTTGTTTGTTTTTATAGCACTAAATCAGAGAGTGGATTGAAGCAGTGGAAACAGTGCTCAAGAAATCTCGGTGTGACCGTAAATGGCATCTCGGTCAAATTGTTGTCTGGTGGTGTTGTTCTCCACAATGACGCTGAAGTCAAGCTGCCCTTCGTTAAACATTCTTTTGCAGTTGAAGACGTCACTTCACAATTTCAAAAAGTATGTGGAACGGATACATACGTAGTACTAGGATACAAAGTGTAGGCTATATAAAATTTAAACTGGTGTAACGGTCCAAAAGTTACCAAAGTAACTATCAGTATGCCAAATTATTCGATAATAATTTATTGGGGAACAAAAGGTGAACTTTTTTAATGAATCAAGAATTTTTACAGTAGGCCTATGTGTAATTTGTGTACTGTGTATAACTGTTGCAGTGTGCGCTATAGGCTATACTGTAGGCCTATTACTTTTTTATGTCAAACTAGCCACTAACACACCAGCCGGGATTAATTTTAAAATTTGCAGGCAGAGAAAAGGTCATTGGTTTTTATTTGAAGAAGGCTTGAACTATCGCTGAGTTTTGCGTTCATTGAGACTATAGGCCTACATAGTTCAATATGATAGCATGGACAGCTGGAAGCACATATCACAGCAAAGCACATCCACATGTCACAGCACAGTTGAAAGCAGTGAAAGATAAGCTGTCTGCTCTCATGAGTGTCTTGTCAAGAGAAAGCCGCCCTTGAGCGGTGCGTAACCGATGTCGTTTGAGCCTCCTGCTAGTGGTCTCACTACTGTGCGATGAGGTCAAATCCTCCAACACAACAATTGAATAATGCCATTCAAAGTACAAACCAACAAAATGTAGCAAACTCAAACGTTTCCGTTACAGAACTTTACCCCTTCATCAGGAAATAGCTTTATACGTCTAAAGAAAAATAAATTAATAACAATAAAAACTTATGTAAAGGTGGGATATCGTACATCAAAGTATACTCCCACCAAGGTGAGCGACGAAATTACTACAACCTGCGTGCAAGCTGTAATGACAACTTTGTTTCGCAGAATGTGGTTGCAATAGTAAAAGAACAGCTACAGTAAAGAGAGAAAGGCGTTTTCAATTATGTATCTCATATAGGTTACCATTTGGAATGGCATGACAGTTCTTTGGGACAAACATACCCGCTGTTTTATTCGGGCTAAGAGTAACATGTGTAACCTGATCGCCGGTCTTTGTGGCAACTTCAACTCTATACAAGATGATGACAAATGGGCTCCGGACGGCATAACCCACGAGGACGTATATGAATTTGCCAGCTTATGGCAGGTGAGTTTTGCTCTTTATTTCGCAATAGCATAGCAACCATGCAATGAAGAACATAAATGTTTCGTTTGCTTTTCTGAAATGTCACAAACTCCTCTAAAATCTTTTATTTTGTTATTATTAGTCTACCTCAACCCAGGATCAACGTCACTGTTGAGAGTGATAATAAAATGTTAGAGACATAATCAAATTTGTCATTGTCAAAAATTACAAACCCTTAACAATACAATTGGACTGGATATTTTAATTTCAATGTATTATTTAAAAGAACTCAACCGGTTACCTTCGGTGGATACAACCATTTTACTTTTTCGCATGTTTAGACATCAACATGCCCAGGAGCACCTAGGTTCGATCCTTTACCTGAGCACCCATGCAAAGTATACTCCATCAACAAGCCTAGCGCCAAGGAAATTTGCGGAAAATTGCGAAGTCCGCCATTTTTGCAGTGTCACGACGTTATTGAATATCAGGTCTGTTCGATGACGCATTGTTACAGAGTTGTTGTGCGTTGTTGTCAAAAATTATCTGAGGATGAATGTGGGTGCTGACACAATGCAAACAATACAGTTAAAGGAAAAGCGTGTGATAAAAAGTGTGAAAAAATCTTTCGGTCAATTAAGCTGTATGCAGTTGTACTGTACTGACAAACTGGTGTACTGTACTGACAAACTGGTGTACTGTATATTATGTAAGGCTTGTGTATTTTCTTTTCAGTTTTTCTACTTTATAAGATCATAATTTAAACAACTCAACTTTTCCGCAATTAATTTACAACTATTCTGCTATTTTCCTACAGGAAAGTTAAAATTGGCAAATTTTTGAAAATGAAGTCTTGAACTGAATGTCTTTCTAAAACTTATATCTTTGTGTTTGTATTGGAGCATGCAAATGGCCACATAGCTTAAGATTCGTTCAATGAAGCCAATGTTGCATTCTAAGTTAATTTTAGGAAAGCACTTTTTATCACATAATTTTACTTAACCGGAAGTATATTAGAAACAAATTTATTGGAAGCCCCAACACTTTGCTGGGTTTCGACTTATGCGACTACAAGTATTTACACTACCACGTGCAGTCGTACACGTTATTTTATAGCGGTTCAGTCAAATACAGTGGTGCAAATAACTAAGTAAATTAAACTAGATAAACTTATTAACACTTTTATTTTAGTCCTATTACGATGCCTGCGTGTTTGACTTCTGCAATTCGCCTACGCGAGAAATGGCCTGTAATGTGTTCGCCACATATGCGCTTGCTTGCACAAAACAAGGCGTTGTCTTCGATTGGAGAGCAGACACAAATTGTGAGGTATGCAATAGTGAACACCTGATGTTATCTCCGACAGTTCAGTCGACGCCTAAACGATGTCACCAGTGTCTCTATTTTACAATTTTACCGCTTTTCTCTTGTGGCTTGCTAGCGTTCGCTTGGTTTAAATGGTTGAAGTAAGCTTAACCGATGTGTTTCTTATGCGAATTAGTAAAACATCATTTCCAAGTGTTTTCTTACATTTTGCAATAGCTTTTCTCTTTACATTGTTGAAAAGAAGAATTTTCAGGAGACTTGCACCGCCGGAAAGGTGTGGTCGGAATGTGGAGGATCTTGCGAAGCTTCGTGTGGTTCCATCCATGAAGAAATTCCGTGCAGCGAGGAATGTGTTCCAGGATGTGCTTGCCCAGATGGCCAGGTGCTCAGCTACGAGGGAACGTGCATCACTTCATCAAACTGCCCATGTTTTTTCAACGGGGAAAAATATATGCCAGGAGAGACCCATATGTTGGTAAGTTAAAACAATTTCCAGTTTATAAACCACGAAGACATTGTTTTAAGCAAGACAAACGGTTTCAGTCTTCGTAGTTGAAAAGTTTGTAGCTTTGTATTATGTACTGGTTTCAATGAAAGGAGGTATATTCTATAGAAATGCTTAGATCTTACATGTAAATCCTATTTTTCATCTGACCACTTTTAAAACAGAGTCCTGCCTTCTGCTACTCGTTTGTTGCTTAATTTATATTTTTGTAGTCGTGAAGCTAGCATTTACTACAAACTCATTGCATAGGATTGCAACGTGTGCGAATGTCACAAAGGCAAATGGGAATGTACAGACAACTACTGCCCAGTCTCCGACCAGTGCTCTGATAATGAGGTTCGTCTGTTAGTTTGTCGTGCAACGTGAGCAACGACGTGGTCGCGTGGTATCTTTTGCTGCACTGGATCTGTACACTAATTTCAATTCGTTTGTTTTTTTATCGTCGTTGTGCGTGAGTTTCATGGTAGAGATAAAATGATGCTTATATTTTATAAATTTAGCAAATCTTCATTGCATTGAAGTTGAGTAACCAAATATTATTAGAGAAAAATCAGTAATATCAAAACTTATTCTATAAAATTATAGTTTTTTTGTTTCCAACATTAATGCATAACATTTTAAAGCTTAACCCTATCTGTAGCGACACGGGGTTTTATGAGGACGCCCCACTCTAGTAGTGAAATATTTCTCAGAAGGAAATATGCTAGAAATGTGAAATTTCTTGATTTTTAGTTTTTGTTTGCAAATTTTTTAAACTTACACTGGTCATTTTTCTACATTCCTTCTCTTCACAATAATCATTTCGTCTCAGGTGGCTAGACATTTTGGTGCAATGCTAGATAGATATAATTTAATGTATTGTAAGTGCAATATAAATGTTAGTGCAATTACTTTATGAGCACAAGTAATTTTTTGTTTAGTTTCGCATTACTTTATGTTAAAATTCAAAAATTTCAATTTTGAAGCTACTTTTGGGAAATTAGAATAAAAACCGACTTCCTGGCGTCTTTTCATCTGAAATACTTTATTTCAATGAATTTGTTGGGTAAAAATTTAATTTCTATGCGCACAATACACATGGCTATTATCTTGTGAAAAATTTTGACTCTGTGATTTTCATGGCTCTCGTTATTAGCGATTAATTAACACGAGGCTAAGATAGCCCGTGACGTGGTTTCGGCGTACGAAAAAAGCTCGTATTAAGATAGGGTTCATCGCAACAAAATTATCAAATCTTCAAATTAAGATAATTACTCTGACACCATTTGCTCATACTTTCCTGCTGTTATTTTAGGAATACGTCCAGTGCAAATGGGAAGAACAGATCACGTGCTTCAGCATGCATCTTCCTCACGACGAACCAACGAAACCGGATCATTGCTACTCTGGTTGCCAATGCAAAGAAGGTATATGCTGCTATTGACTTTATCAACGTTGCTACTGCAGATCTGTTTGTTATTGGAAAAACTTTGACAAACGGCACTTGGCATATAGATCACCGAAAAAATACACAAAGAAAAATAGAAAATGCTTAAAGTATAAATACTAAATAGGTGACAATATAACCAGGTTGGCAAGGTTTGTATGTTTAACTAACAAAGTATGTTCGTATGTGTAAGTATTGTCCCCCTCGATATCTCAGTGGTTAAGCGCCCGACTAAAGATCAAGCGACGCTGGTTTAGCTCTCGGGTTGTGCGTTGGAGCAACACCTTTATGGACTGCTCTCCATTTAACGTTAGCCTACCTAGTGAATGGAATAATTCCCAGGCAACAACACTTCAACAAGCGGAAACTTCACTATGTCAATCTCGATAACCGGACCTGCGTGAGTGGTGCAAATCCTCTACAAGTAATCTATACAAAACTGCAAGAATAACCTATTAAAGGCTTTGTCAGTCCAAGAATAAAGGTTTAAAACAAAACCAAATAAAATGCAACACGAAATTTGATTAGCTGATGAATGATGGAGTGTTTAAATTAAAAACGTTTCTCCAATCAAAGTCAGTCATGGCTACGTAGAGATACGGCCTCATTTAATTGCGCAGACTTTACCCGGTTTTTCCAGCATTTGGTAACTTTCTGAATAACATTTTCTAAAAATTAAGTTTTAACGTCTGTTTAGTGTCTTTCCCAGGTGACAAATTGGGTTTTAACATCATCAGGTTTAGAAAAACAAAGACAATTTGATTCATAAAATTTCAGTCGAACTGTTAATTCCTTTCAAACAGTCTAATTGACTTTTTCAACTTACTTTTTCTCATTTTTGATTGCTTTGCCAAGGTAAAAAAAGGTTTTATATCAGTACAAGTTAGCAAAAAGTAAAAAAAAATGATTGAATTTCCGTCAGATAGTAGAAGTAGCGGAAGTAAAAATCCACAAAATGTGACTAATCGGGCCTCATCTCCAGGTAGCTATGACTCAGCGCCTATCCGTGCATTCGGACTCACGATGACTTTAGTCACAAGTTGCCTTACTGATTGGCGTTTGTGTTTCTTTTATCCAGGTTTTGTTTTCGATGAAAGTTCAGGACAGTGTGTAACTGAAGAACAATGTCCTTGTGTGTATGGAGGCCGAAGTTACCGTGAAGGAGAAGAGATGCACAAAGACTGCAACACTTGCCAGTGCACAAAGGGAGTGTGGAGCTGCACCGACAAAGTGTGTCAGGGAGAATGCCACGCTTACGGTGCCATGCATATTTCAACATTTGATGGCCACTACTACAAGTTTGGACAGGTGAAATGAAATTCAGAATCCTTTGTTTCATGCGATAGTTTTATTTGTACTTTGAAAGTTTTTTTTTATGTAAGTTCACTCTGAAGAAAACTGGACAACTATTTTTTATGTAAACAAATTTTATAAAAACTCAGAATTTTGCAACTCAGAATATTGCCCATCACAGAGACAAGCTTCTCCCACGATAACGATAGGAAAGATGCATAGATCCCTTATTTTTGCACCAAAGGATCACTATCTTACTTCTTTTAGTAGTAGCCTATCTGGCACGGTTTATCTCAATTGTTCTCCTTTTACCATTGTTGAATTCTCAGAATTGTGAATACGTACTTGCCAAGAACAGCGATGAGAATCCACACAAATTCCGTGTTACAATCACTAATGTGCCATGTGGTTCTTACGGGACCGTGTGCAGGTGGGTGCCTGAGAAGATATAGTGTGTCGGGGAAGGTGGTTTAGTTTAGTTGGGTGCATAGGAAGACTACTGTTTTGATTTAATAACTACACATTGGTTCACGAGATTTATGAAGTATTTTGCTAACAAGTGCGTTTCCAATTGATTATGCATCGATGGGATTAGAGATAATAGTAAAGCACTATTTAATAGTCAACACGAGCTTAGTCAACCGTAGAAATTCTTTTTTTTACAGTAGTCATTACACTTTAAGATCAACGATGTATAACAGAGTATAGTAGTGATGAGGTAGACGAAGAAAATCTTTCAAATGTCAAAGTTTCAAAGTTTTATGTTTTACAAGTTTGTTCAAGTTTTTCATCCTCAAACTGGCTACTGCAAATTTTAGGTATCGTTTGCTTAAAAAAGCCTCGTGACTATCTATTAAAATATCGAACGTTTTGCAAATCGTCACCGTTATTGCCAGTAGCACACATCCTTTATAGCTTTTCAAAGAACATACCATATGACTTTTTGATGATGTCAACATACAATCACGATTCTCTCTATCTCTTATACGTAAAGAGACGTTAGAAAGATTATTGATCTCTTCTTCTTGACGTATTGACGTATTCAATGAAACACCAAACGTTAAACAGTTAATTAATGATTGAATAGATCTACTTTTGAGGTTGTAGATAGAAATCTTTGAAGAACTAACGCATGGTTCAACACTTCCAACAGATAAACAAATCCAATCCTAAACAGCGATAACTTCGACAAGTGCAAATCCGATCCACGATAATTGCGACAGCAACTTCTCAATCGATCACAACTTTTAGATTCGACTCGTACACTACTTTTACAATCGACTGCTGTTATATTTACTTCGATCTCAACTTGTACAAATACTACTCAAACTACGCGACTATTTATAACCGTTTACTTTTACCAGAAACCTCTCAAAACTGCGGTAATATTACGTCAGAAGAGGTAATTCTTCCAGTCAAACTTTTCAACACGTAAACATGTCTTTGATGTGATAACAACATACAACAACAACAACATAATACAACAACATGTCAACAACATCATGTCAGAATGTTTGATCAGGTTAAAGACGTTTCAAGAAATATAACAGTGCAGAATCTTCTAATACAGTGGTTCTTAATCTTTTTGTCTTGGCGGACCCCATTTCGTGCCTTCAAAGCAGTCGCGGACCCATAATTTTTTTGTTTGATTGTTTGGTTTGTCGCGTCTCCTAATCGAAACAACTGAAGAGTCCAGGTGCAAAACGATCAAACTACCAAAATCAACTTTTCGAGTAAACTGAAAATTAAGTTTGAGATTGATTGTTTTGTGGCTGAACCCTGTTATTTTTAAAGCCTTATTTTGAGAGATGTTGATCGTTTTGCCGCAAAAAAGGCTACTACATACAACTTTCGATGTCAACGCAACGGGAGATGGTAAAATAATAGAATGTTTGCGACTTTTACAAAGAAGTTTTCCTATTTTCATGTGTAATCAATATTTCGTTGTAGTCACAGACTCACAATCATGGCAAACCTGTGATTGCTGATAGATTGTTGATTAACGTTTGCATTTCCCAAAGTAGGCAACGATCAACAATCTGCTGTCTAAAAATATTTAAGTCGAACATCAATATGCTTGTAAATGATGCAACTCTTTTTTACGAAAATTATTTTAGTTGGAAAAACGAATCTTTCTGCGACATTGATTGATTGATAATTTGATCTTTATTCTGGGAAAGCCTTCTTTGAGAGTCTGATCCTGGGAGTTTCGCATACTTCTAGAGGCTTTGAACTACGGACGCAGGCCTGGTCATCGAGATTTACATAGTAAAGTTTCCGATTGTTGTTGAAGTATTGTTGCCGGAGAATTTTTACTTCCGCTTGGTGCCGCTGAACGGAAAGCAGTGCTGAAATGCGTTGCTCAAGCGCACATCCCGAGAGACGAGCAAGCGCCGCTTGATCTTGAGTGGGACCAATTAGCTAACGAGGCGGACATTGAAATTTCAAACGCCTCACCAGGGCGTCGCAACCCATAGTTTGAGAATCACTGTAGCCTAATACACAAATAAAGCACTACCAATTTTTAAATGTTGTAATTTATCAATCGTGCTGCAAACGAACCCCTTGAATACGCTTCGCGGACTCCCGGTTGATAACCGCTCTTCTACAGTGGGAAATTTTACAATAAAATTGAGGAATGCTTGGGTGAGAGGTTATTTTAGGAAAGCGAAACGTAAACAATAAAATGGACACCTTCTGAGCTACGCATCTTTAGTGTGACAAATAGCCTACCTTTGCATTTATTAAAATATGTATGAATTTGTATTTTATTACAGTAAATCAGTGACAATGACGATTAACTACGGCACAGTTGAAGAAGAAAGTCTTACATTGATTCGAGGAAAACGCGTGGAAATCAGTCGAAGTTCAGGATTTACTGCTAGATTTGCTGGACTCTACGTGTTTATTGACACGAAAGTCGGCGTCACTCTGCAGTGGGACAAAGGAACTTATATCATTGTCAAGTTGTCTGGAGAACATTCAGGAAAGGTCGAAGGTTTATGTGGGGACTACGATCAAAATTCACAAAATGACTTCAAAACAAGCGGTTAGTTTTGAATGCTTTTTGATAAACTATTTTGCGCAGTTTCATTTATTTAAAACATTACTCTCGAAATCGTCTTGTTCTAAACTTGTTTAATGTACTTCTGAACGTTGTTGTGCAGGTGGACTGGAGACTGGTGACCGGTTGGTCATGGCAGAATCATGGCAAATCGGAATATGCAAGGATCCTGTTAGCGTAGATGACGTTGACGGTTGTCAAAACAACCCCACTCGACGATCATGGGCTGAAGCCCGTTGCTCTGTTTTAAAGACAAAGTTTGCTGATTGCCACGCCCACGTCAACTATGAACCTTTCTATGAGCGATGTGTTTTCGACACTTGCGCCTGCAACACTGGTGGCGAATGCGAGTGCTTCTGTACTTCTATCGCTGCGTACGCTCAAGAGTGCAACCGCCATGGTGTACATCCGTATTGGCGTTCGCAGGACATGTGTCCTATCCAGTGTGACGGCTATCGCATTTACAATCCATGTGTTTCGGCTTGTCCCGTTACCTGTGATAACTACAATGCAAAAGATAAGGTATTGGCTTGATAGCTACGAA
Organism: Aplidium turbinatum; assembly: GCF_918807975.1. Classification (NCBI taxonomy): domain Eukaryota; kingdom Metazoa; phylum Chordata; class Ascidiacea; order Aplousobranchia; family Polyclinidae; genus Aplidium; species Aplidium turbinatum. The sequence continues at coordinate 24,059,746 of NC_137475.1, read as the reverse complement.
CTGTAGGCTATAGGCTACAGTGTATGTTTTGCTTTGTGCAACAAAATTCATACTGCGAATCTACACTTTTATCGACAAGTAAAACATAACCAAGACGATCATATTGAATATCTGACAGTGACTTTCTGAATGCTTGCAGGTTGAATCGCAGTGTCCCGACTCATGTGTAGAAGGATGCTCCTGCAAGGGCAAGTTGATCTATGATCGTAAAGAGAAGTGCTGCATCGAGCGATCTATGTGCATCTGTCAAGTGGTAGAAGGTGTCGCATATGGCGAAGGTGATAAGATCTACAGCATGTCGGATGAATGCAAAAGCTGGTGAGCGTCTAAGGGAAAAAATAGCACTTCACTGTGGTGATCATACTGTTTCCTTATTTTAGTCTGTTTCTAACTCGTTGTTGTTGTTGTTTTATTTATTTTTTATAAACGATACTTGAATTGAAGTTATTTTCAAAAGTTTACCTGGAACACGTTTTGACAAATTCACTGCAGCGATCCACAGCAGCCGCAGACATGCCAAACTACTAGAAAGTGTCAGAAATCATACATTTAAATATCTATCAATATATTGTAGGTTTGTTTGTTACAATTTAGTTTCTTGTTTTGCTTTTTATACTAATAAGTTGTTTTTTAATTTTTAGTTATTGTATGGATCACGCTATCCATTGCTTAGGCCTCCCCTGTCCGGAAAGTTACACGCCACCGGCAATGCCTTGTGTTATGAAATTTTGGGAAAGATCAGAGGCGAAGAAATATAATCCTTTCCTTCTGACGCCAGACCAGCGAACGTGCTCCATCGAAGTTGAGAAAGCAATAGGTTAGCCAACCAGTAAGGTAGTCTGGCGTAGTCAGAAACTCTTCTTTTGAGACATGCGTTGCTACTTTACGATAATTGGATTTAACGTTTGAAAGTGCAAACGTATGCCAAATTGGGTACCCGCACCTATCATTTCCTATGCATTGTATTTCTGAAGATCCAAGCACGTGTGACTATTCTTACAGTTTGCTTTAATATCTGTTTTCATCATAACGCCCTTGCTACGTGAGTTATTAAAACTATGTTAGGTTACAATGTTCAAAGCTATAACTTACGTCCATAACTATGAGACCTTTTCTTACTTTTGTTGATTTCCCCTCTCAATGTAACACTAACGTAATTTTGTTTGTTGTCAAACTACTCCTTCAAATGTTAAGTTGTCAAATTTAAGCAAAACAACCTAGTTCTGTCTATAAAACAAAATTTGACAAATTTTCTGACATTTCAAACAATGGATTTTCATCGTTTTTTGTTTTCATATAGCCGAGCCGAGGGTTTTGTTTGTGCTAGCACAAATGAACTTTTGGTTTTATAAAATTACCTTCTCTCTAGTATGCTTTCGTAAACAACTGTGTGGTCAGCTTTGGCATTAAATCTTTGTGGATCGCCTTACACACGCACAAATGTTTAAGTCTTGAATAGAGAAGGACGAGCGGTTTTATTTTGTAATCCTTCTTCTTCCACCATAAAACTTTGCATCCAACTTCACCGTCCATGAATCTGCTTTAGGACACGACTTTTAAGCACTATTTAAGATATTGATACAGAACCTGATGCTAAACTATTTACAATTGTGTAGAGGAATGTCCATTGGAGCAGCAAAATAAGTGCGGCTACAGATGCAGCGACTTGTGTCATTCTTGGAGCGCTGCGCAATACGAATGCATTCACGGTGCTAAAGATGAATGTTGCTTTACTTGTGACCATTCCCCAACGAAATGTTCTGCCGGTCAAGTCCTTCGTGACGAAAGTACCTGTGTGCCTCCACAAGATTGCCCATGTTTGCTAGCAAATGGAAATATCTTAGCGGTAAGCATGACGTATCGTAATTTTCCTCTCTTAATAAGTTACTGTTCTACTCTTAAGTGGTGTGACAGAGAGAGAAATGTGTCTACGAGTTGAAGATAGCCATTCTAACTACAGTATAGGCTGCTGATGAACATAAGCACACGTATTTTTAAGCACACCATTTAAAAAGCATTGTCTCACAAACAGCATTTGAACTTTTAAACAGCCTGGAGACAACTGGGATTGCCGGGTTACTTGCGTTCGTTATTATTGTTGGAACAACGTGCTAGAAAAATCTGTTTTGAGCGACTGCACACCGGAGATCAAGGCTAAGCTTCCAGTTGCTGTACCCGAACTCGCAGAAGCCGACTCTGATTCACATTATCAGAGCTACTCGTCTCTATCTGTAAAATACCCAGAACCTACCATTCAAAAAGATGAACAAGCAGAAGTGGTTGTTAATTTGCCAGCTGTTGTGGAGAAGGTTCGAAAATTACTGAGCAATCAATGTACAGTTTTTAAATATAATTAATCAAACGTTTGCAAACGAAATTCTTGGGGTCTTGAAATCTTTTTGAAATTTGTGATGAAAAATCACGGCAAGCAATGTTGTAATGCGCATAAGTCTGGGTTGCCTAACTTCTTAAAAAAGTTTGTGATTAAAAATCTGTTAAACGTGTCAGGGGTTATCAAAAATTTGGTTAAAAATATAAGCTAATGTAGCCTACATCTAGTACCGGTAATGTTGATGGTTTGAATACTACAAATTTAGGTATAATTATTGTAATAAATGTGCTTTTTCAGATTAAAAGTGTAAAGTCTTACGTCACTGAGATCCCAGAAGTTTCTACACTTGATTTGAAGAACGACATTTATAACGTAGACACGGCGAGTTCTTTAGAGAAGGCGCTTGCCCCCGTCATCAGTCAAATCTCAGGCGAAAAATTTATTGAAGATTCAACATCAACAATTTTGCCCGACAAATCTGTTGATATATTGACTTCATTAGTCCCAGCAACTGCTGTGACCGAGCTGGACATGTCTGACCTGTTTTCTGACAAAAAGGTAGTATCACCTCCTCCTCCGCCCCCTCAATTGATGGCTTTGCTTCCCGAGATGCTTGAACCTTTACCATGTACTGAACCGGACTCTTCCTTCTCTTACGAGATTGTCAGCGAGAAGCCAATGTGTGTTGACGGAGAAGGTAATTGATAGTCTTTCATTTTCAATACTAAACTCAATTAGCAACCAGAGGCATACCGATTGGGTAATCTACTTTTAAATAGGCCCACCCATTGTCAATGTTGCAGGATGATTTTGAGTAAAAATAATATAATTATACTTTAATAATAGCGATTGAAACTAAGAGGAAACAAAAGAAATCAACGATACCAAAACTTGCGATTAGTTAAATCTTTCCCCAAATGGGAAGCAAAATTAGACCAGTTCGCTGGCAAAAATTATGGAACTGGAAACCTTGGGATATTGTCAGGCAATGTCGTCATTTTCATTGATTGGCAGCCATTTTCAAGGGTTGTCGGACCATAACTGACACTTTAATGTGCAAAACTTGTTTAATAGGAACTGGCAACCCTGACAATGCTCGATAATGCCTACAAACTGTGGCAGACCAAGCAAACGTTTAATTGTGAACCTTCGTATTGTGAAGATTCTCATCACTCTATAGCAGGGCTTCCCGATTGGGGGTGCTCGCACCCCCTGGAGGTGCAAGTAGCTGTTGCTAGGGGTTTGAGAATCCACCGAGGAAGAAGAGCTATACCGTATATAGAGATGGATTTTGTTTAACGAGGAAGGTGGTGATTATCTCTCAGAGCATTCTATGTTGGCCTATACAGCACAAAATACACAACAACAAGAAAATACCACAAAACGGCTGTGGTCCGAACGTCACGTGATTAGTGGCGGGATAATGCGATAATATTGTGTCAGCAATTTTCTCATTGTTGGCACTTTCTCATCGTACACATTGGGAAAGAACGCGTTTTAAGCGAGAACGAAGTTTTTCACGTTGTATACTGTGGATAGACTTACGAAAAGGAAAGTGTCAGCTACTATTCAGGCTATAACTAGTCGAACAGATAATTGCAAAGGGGCAGGAGAAAAGTAAAAGACCTTGATTAACGCCATTGTGTTCTCAGTTTGTGTTATTTCTTTATTTATTCGCTTTTTGTGTGATTGCGTTGTTGAAGGCTGCCCTGTTTCCTATTCGTTGGCCGGTGAGCTGCTTTTCTGCGTTGTTTTCGTACGTATTTTGATTTTTTTCTCAGAACCACTCCGCTTAAAAACAGGGGTGCGAGATTGGCTTCATCAATCCCATGGGGTGTGAAGTGATAGACGAATCGGGCAGTCCTGCTCTATAGTCTATAGGTCTACATCTCGGTCAATTGAAAGCTTTCTTCAACCAAGTTTCTCTCACGAAACAAAATTTAGACGGATAGTTTGACTTTTCATGAAATATCTATGATGCAAAGCAGTAGTCAGATCACACAGGCTTTTTGGTGAATTAAATTGGATTAGAATGAAGTTTTTGCTTGTCGAAGTGTTTCCTTCTACAGTATAAATCATTTCTCCCACTAAGTGCAGTTTAAAGGAGAGTTTTTCTTGAAATACGTTGTACAAGAGTTGGATCAATCAATCTAATTATTGAGCTAAATTTACATTTTTTCATGTAATTGTAATTGATGCATTTTTATTTTGTGTAATTTTAATAGTAATTGTATAAATTTTTAGCTTAATCACACTTTGAATTACATTGATTTTGAGATCTGACCGGCACAAAATGAAATAGGCTAATCATGACATCATTCCTCCATTACAATTACTTGGCAATCTGAAAAGGATGGAGGTGTATGACGTGCTGCCTACAAATGCCTGCTACTTCAGCCAATGATTATTTGGGACTCAAAGTAGGCTAACATCAGCCCTGTCAGAATAAATATTTTCAATTGCTGGTAACTTTTATACTGCAACAAGAAATTTACTTAGACCAAAACTTTTTTGCAGCCTAATGTTAATCGAGTGCAATTCAATAGTTTTTGAGCAAGTGAAAATATAAATGCGAACCAAAATTTTGTAATTCATTAATTAATTACATGTTTCAAAGTAAATGTAGTTTGATATACAGTATTTGGCATGAAGTAATTGTAATTTAATTGAACTATTTAAGAGAGTAATTTTTGTAATTAACAAAATTGATCCAACTCTGGTATAGAACGCGCTTCCAAGAGTTAAACCAGTATTACTGATCTTGCCATTTTTTTTTGTTCTTAAAATGGTTTACTAGCAAGTAGGCTACAGTATTTGTTTTACAGGTATTTAAAACTAAAATCCAGTTGACATACTGTTGTGGTAAGCACTAGCGTGAATATTCGTTTCGTGTTGACCAGTGGTTCTCAACCGGGAAGAATTCCTCCCGAGGGAGAAATTTCATGATTTCAAAGAAGGAATTTTAACTGTTGAAGCAGTTTTATTTTTAAGCAAACATTGGCTTTTATTTAGTTACACTAGCCTACTTTGTGTTGTACAATTGTGCAACTTCACTTATTTTGTCATATTTCGATTTATGTATGGCATTTAAAATTTTTTAGTCGTGTAAACTGTAAGGGATTGTTTGTATACAACTAAAAACGGCTGTGAAGTTTCTTGTGTCAAATAGCATGACTCCGATTGGAGTTAAACTTACATTCTGGCTTTGCAGCTTACAGAAGCAGACACTCTTTTCTCTCAATTGCGTGGTTGAACCGTCAACTTCATTGTTCCGCTATTCAACTAATAGTGGTTCTCAATCTTTTAGAGATTGCGTACCACTTAGCAACTTTTACTAGCGCTGCGTACCACCCATTAGCGTAGCCAGTAATTTTGAAAGGGGGGTGGGTTGACGGCCGGCGGGCGAAGCCCGACGGCGTCTTTGCCGAAGGCAACACACAACGGCGGGGGATCTGGGGGCTACCCCCAGAAAATTTTGAAAAGTTACTTTGAATTTGGTGCCTTCTGAGAGCATTTTTAACAAAAATGTGGTTTAGCAAAGTACCACTTGGAAAGCTCCCGCGTACCACTAGTGGTACGCGTACCACAGATTGAAAACAACTGAACTAATAGAACTGTCCAGACTTGCTTTTGAGGGGATGGGCCAGGGAGAGAGTTATAAAAAGTGTCTTTCACTACTGTCACATGTTTATCATAAGAATAATCATTTTTTGTTCTGAAAAGAAGTCGAAAATTGCTCTAGCAAGTGTGTTTTTATAAAAACACACTTGTCGTTTGCATCCTTTGAGACAACCTAAGCAATATCTCTGGTGGTTTATCTAAACACGCAACAACTTGACTAAATTGATACTCTAGCATAAGTGCAAAATTGATGATTGCTAAAAAGCAACACTTCGGTGGATGTTTTCAAATAGCTCTTTTTACACACTGCGTCATGAAGACATTGATTGTGACATATTTTAAAGGTAATGATCGTTCCTTCGGAGAGACATGGATAAAGCACAACGAACCGTGTAAAGTATGCACTTGCTACGACAGCCAAGAAGTGCAATGCAAGACGCGGGAGTGCGAGCCACGGTCTCAGTGTCCCACTGGTTTTCGAAGTGAACTACAATCGGCTGACGACTGCTGTTCCATATACCATTGTGTCAAAGGTGACTGGTGATGAAGTCCCACTGGGCATTACGGTCTACCAATAACCTAAGCCATCGTTGTATGTTTCAGAATAGAGTGAAAGTCTTTTTCCATGTTTTTACAGTACTAAACACACCATTTATCGACAAGATGTGTGAAAAAGCTGTTCGTCATCATTGCAGGTGACAAGATGCAAGATCCATCTGTAGCTTTTAAGACGCAACAACTAGCATTTGTAATGAAAAGAATTTTTTTATGAAAATTACATCGCAGTAAGACAAAAGGAGTTTTACGGGAAACAGCAAAAACTAAACTTTATTTCCAAATGATAATTCGTCAAAAAACTGACTGAAGGCCGAGGTTGACTTTATTTGTTTCGTGACTGATTTCGTGTGAAGCCAGCGCATACTACAAATACTCGTTTTAGTCTCCCTTTACAGAGAGGAATAATGTGTTTGTCAAGCTGAGATTTGAACTTTTTTGTTTTGACGAAATTAAAATAGTATCAAGAAAAGTAAAGTCATAATTTATGAAATAAGTACCCGTACCGAATTACTTTTGAGAAGTACAGATAACTGGAACCGAATTACTTTTAAAAGCAAGTACCGAGTAGCCTACTAGGGAAAAACTACTTTCAAAGTACAGATGCTCTTATCCTTAACTGCAAGTAGCACTTACTTTACGGTAGTATCTAACATTCTAATAAATATAAGTATGTTGCGAAAGCATAAAACACTCTTTGTTTATTAACTGAACAGACCTTAGATGTAGGAAAAGATTACTTGTTGGGGTCAGAAAATTCTTGCCCAAATAAATCATTTTCGCATAAATAATTTTTGCGACAAATCATTAACTACATTAAATGTTTCACTGCTACCAGTAGTTTGATATATGAATGTACTTTGTCACATTTCTACAGATATTTAATGTACTATTGTTATGATTATTTGGCCTGAGTTTTGATCATATTAGAAACTAAACAAAGGTCTGAAATTTTGTATCTAAACTTTTAGCAAATTAGTCCAAAATTTGAACAGGTTAAAACGTATTTTTGAAATATTACAAATAAAATTATGTACAGGCTTTGCTTACAGTATGCAACTATGCATTAACTTTTGCATTTTTAATGCACTACACTTTTGCTATTATTACCCCACAAAATCATCTACTGTAAGAAAGAAATCTCAACAAAAATTTATAATTTGTACTCATTTTTTTTTAGAAAATCTGTACGAAATCTTACGAGGTTAAAATCTATTTTTGAAATCTTACAAACTAAAACATGTAAGCTACTACTTCAGCTTAACATGCATAGAATTTGGATATTTTAATCTTCTTCGTTTGAAACTTTGTTTTTCGCCCCTCCAAGAGTCGAGGGGCTCTGTCTTTCACCAATCTTGAGTGGTGGCGGTGACTCGGTATAGATGTTTGAGCAATAATTGTCGAGCAGCCTTTGGGTTGATTGATCATCCAGTTCGCCTATACCATGCACACCATTTGGCGCGTGATAAATGGCGCAGTTGCTGATGGTGTGGTCTGCTGTGTATTCCTCCTTGCAGCACTCACTAATAGCGGAGGGAGTCATCCTCCACTTGTGTACATTGGATCAAAATGATCCGACGCAAGTGCGCATGCAATCGAGTCGCACTCAGGTCTTTCTTGGAAAAAACATTTCAGTTGGATAGGGGCTGGTGTCGGAGATGATTCAAGTATTGTGGTCCTTCTTCCACTTCAAGCATCATCGGTGGTCCTCCCAGGTAGCGCCTCTAATGATTGGTCTTCAGCAGTTTCTATGAGAAGTTGTGCGCCTCTACAAATAGGTATCTCGATTTCCATCGCCGGAGTTGCTCAGTTACAGACTCATAAAACCATAAATCCAGGATGGCTTCTCGAAACGAAGCTGAGCCTAGGATCAATATCACAATCTCTAAAGGGTATCACCATCACATCCCAGGGTAGTGTGAATAGGCAGGAATGAAGATTGTTTTTCTTATTCACTTGCGATTTCCATGCAGATAGATACAGATAAATTCAAACACACAATCTCGGTAGGTAAAACAGATTTCATGAATGGCGAGACACGCCATACAAAGTAGCACGAAATGAGAATTATATCATTGCAGGCAAAAGTTAAATCTATGATAATTTCAGATACCTGCGACACTACGACGTGCAAACAAAAAGCACCCGTTTGCGAGTATTATGAGACACTACAGATCACGTCGGTGGATGAATGTTGTTCAAGTTACAAGTGCATGTGCGATCGAGAAAAGTGTCTCCCATTAGGCAATCCACCGTGTCCAAAAGGCAGCGAAAGGATGGAGATTGACACAGAAAATTGTTGTCCCGTCAGCAAGTGCACAATGAAACTGGACAAACAAAAAGATTTTGGTCAACTGCAAGACAAAACATTACAAGACTTCCCAACAAACACAATTTCACATACATCTCACACAGATTCATTTTTCCCAATGAAAGAAATAACAGCAATGCAAAAACACAACATTGGAGTGCTGAAGCAATACACACACCCGGCTTCAAAGGAAACAATGGAATACTATGAAATCGGAGACGTTCCGGAAGCACCACAATTTGCACCATACAGACCAGACGATAAAATAATTGGCACTCCAGTGTTAACTCAAACTGGAAATTATGTTGACGGCCTACCTGCACCATGTGTCAGCCAGCCATTTGTACCTACCCCATCGGTAATTCCTCAGCCATGCGCAGCACCAACTGACGGTTTTGTTGATGGAGTACCTGCTCCATGTGACACACCTGTGTATTACGAAAGCGGATACGTTCCAGAAACAGCACAACTTGCACCATGCGGTCCAGACGGTAAAATGATTGACACTCCAGTATCAACTCCAACTCGAAATTATGTTGATGGCCTACCTGCACCATGTGTCAGCCAGCCATTTGTACCTACCCCATCGGTAATTCCTCAGCCATGCGCAGCACCAACTGGCGGTTTTGTTGATGGAGTACCTGCTCGATGTGACACACCTGTGTATTACGAAAGCGGATACGTTCCAGAAACAGCACAATTTGCACCATGCGGACCAGACGGTAAAGTAATTGGCACTCCAGTATCAACTCCAACTGGAAATTATGTTGACGGCCTACCTGTACCATGTGTCAGCCAGCCATTTGTACCTACCCCATCGGTAATTCCTCAGCCATGCGCAGCACCAACTGGTGGTTTTGTTGATGGAGTACCTGCTCCATGTGACATACCTGTGTCCTACGAAAGCGGATACGTTCCAGAAACAGCACAATTTGCACCATGCGGACCAGACGGTAAAGTAATTGGCACTCCAGTATCAACTCCAACTAGAAATTATGTTGACGGCCTACCTGCACCATGTTTCAGCCAGCCTATCATTCAGCAACCAATGATAATTCCTCAGCCATGCGCAGCAACAACTGGCGGTTTTGTTGATGGAGTACCTGCTCCATGTGAACCACCTGTGTCCTACGAAAGCGGATACGTTCCAGATACAGCACAACATGTACCATGCGGACCAGACGGTAAAATGATTGGCACTCCAGTATCAAATCCAACTGGAAATTATGTTGACGGCCTACCTGCACCATGTTTCAGCCAGCCTATCGTTCAGCAACCAATGATAATTCCTCAGCCATGCGCAGCAACAACTGGCGGTTTTGTTGATGGAGTACCTGCTCCATGTGAACCACCTGTGTCCTACGAAAGCGGATACGTTCCAGATACAGCACAATTTGCACCATGCGGTCCAGACGGTAAAGTAATTGGCACTCCAGTATCAACACCAACTGGTGGTTATGTTGACGGCCTACCTGCACCATGTGTCAGCCAGCCATTTGTACCTACCCCATCGGTAATTAATCAGCCATGCGCAGCACCACCTGGCGGTTTTGTTGATGGAGTACCTGCTCCATGTGACTCACCTGTGTATTACGAAAGCGGATACGTTCCAGAAGCAGCACCATTTGCACCATGCGGACCAGATGGTAAAGTAATTGGCACACCAGTATCAACTCCAACTGGAAATTATGTTGACGGCCTACCTGCACCGTGTGTCAGCCAGCCTATCGTTCAGCAACCAATGATAATTCCTCAGCCATGCGCAGCACCAACTGGCAGTTTTGTTGATGAAGTACCTGCTCCATGTGACACACCTGTGTATTACGAAAGCGGATACGTTCCAGAAACAGCACAATTTGCACCATGCGGACCAGACGGTAAAGTAATTGGCACTCCAGTATCAACTCTAACTGGAAATTATGTTGACGGCCTACCTGCACCATGTGTCAGCCAGCCTATCATTCAGCAACCAATGGTAATTCCTCAGCCATGCGCAGCACCAACTGGCAGTTTTGTTGATGAAGTACCTGCTCCATGTGACACACCTGTGTATTACGAAAGCGGATACGTTCCAAAAACAGCACAATTTGCACCATGCGGTCCAGACGGTACAATAATTGGCACACCAGTATCAACTCCAACTGGAAATTATGTTGACGGCCTACCTGCACCATGTGTCAGCCAGCCTATCATTCAGCAACCAATGGTAATTCCTCAGCCATGCGCAGCACCAACTGGCGGTTTTGTTGATGGAATACCTGCTCCATGTGAAGCACCTGTCTCCTACGAAAGCGGATACGTTCCAGAAACAGCACAATTTGCACCATGCGGTCCTGACGGTGAAATGATTGGCACTCCAGTATCAACTCCAACTGGAAATTATGTTGACGGCCTACCTGCACCATGTGTCAGCCGGTCATTTGTACCAACCCCATCGGTAATTCCTCAGCCATGCGCAGCACCAACTGGCGGTTTTGTTGATGGAGTACCTGCTCCATGTGACACACCTGTGTATTACGAAAGCGGATACGTTCCAAAAACAGCACAATTTGCACCATGCGGTCCAGACGGTACAATAATTGGCACACCAGTATCAACTCCAACTGGAAATTATGTTGACGGCCTACCTGCACCATGTGTCAGCCAGCCATTTGTACCTACCCCATCGGTAATTCCTCAGCCATGCGCAGCACCAACTGGCGGTTTTGTTGATGGAGTACCTGCTCCATGTGACACACCTGTGTCCTACGAAAGCGGATACGTTCCAGAAACAGCACAATTTGCACCATGCGGTCCAGACGGTAAAATGATTGGCACTCCAGTATCAACTCCAACTGGAAATTATGTTGACGGCCTACCTACACCATGTGTCAGCCAGCCATTTGTACCTACCCCATCGGTAATTCCTCAGCCATGCGCAGCACCAACTGGCGGTTTCGTTGATGGAGTACCTGCTCCATGTGACACACCTGTGTATTACGAAAGCGGATACGTTCCAGAAACAGCACAATTTGCACCATGCGGACCAGACGGTAAAGTAATTGGCACTCCAGTATCAACTCCAACTGGAAATTATGTTGACGGCCTACCTGCACCATGTGTCAGCCAGCCTATCATTCAGCAACCAATGATAATTCCTCAGCCATGCGCAGCACCAACTGGCGGTTTTGTTGATGGAGTACCTGCTCCATGTGACACACCTGTGTCCTACGAAAGCGGATACGTTCCAGAAACAGCACAATTTGCACCATGCGGACCAGACGGTAAAGTAATTGGAACTCCAGTATCAACTCCAACTGGAAATTATGTTGACGGCCTACCTGCACCATGTGTCAACCAGCCATTTGTACCTACCCCATCGATAATTCCTCAGCCATGCGCAGCACCAACTGGCGGTTTTGTTGATGGAGTACCTGCTCCATGTGACACACCTGTGTATTACGAAAGTGGATACGTTCCAGAAACAGCACAATTTGCACCATGCGGTCCAGACGGTAAAATGATTGGCACTCCAGTATCAACTCCAACTGGAAATTATGTTGACGGCCCATCTGCACCATGTGTCAGCCAGCCTATCGTTCAGCAACCAATGATAATTCCTCAGCCATGCGCAGCACCAACTGGCGGTTTTGTTGATGGAGTACCTGCTCCATGTGACACACCTGTGTCCTACGAAAGCGGATACGTTCCAAAAACAGCACAATTTGCACCATGCGGTCCAGACGGTACAATAATTGGCACACCAGTATCAACTCCAACTGGAAATTATGTTGACGGCCTACCTGCACCATGTGTCAGCACGCCATTTGTATCTACCCCATCGGTAATTCCTCAGCCATGCGCAGCACCAACTGGCGGTTTTGTTGATGGAGTACCTGCTCCATGTGACACACCTGTGTATTACGAAAGCGGATACGTTCCAGAAACAGCACAATTTGCACCATGCGGACCAGACGGTAAAGTAATTGGCACTCCAGTATCAACTCCAACTGGAAATTATGTTGACGGCCTACCTGCACCATGTGTCAGCCAGCCATTTGTACCTACCCCATCGGTAATTCCTCAGCCATGCGCAGCACCAACTGGCGGTTTTGTTGATGGAGTACCTGCTCCATGTGACACACCTGTGTATTACGAAAGCGGATACGTTCCAGAAACAGCACAATTTGCACCATGCGGACCAGACGGTAAAGTAATTGGCACTCCAGTATCAACTCCAACTGGAAATTATGTTGACGGCCTACCTGCACCATGTGTCAGCCAGCCATTTGTACCTACCCCTTCGATAATTGCTCAGCCATGCGCAGCATCAACTGGAGGTTTTGTTGATGGAGTACCTGCTCCATGTGACACACCTGTGTATTACGAAAGTGGATACGTTCCAGAAACAGCACAATTTGCACCATGCGGACCAGACGCTAAAGTAATTGGCACTCCAGTATCAACTCCAACTGGAAATTATGTTGACGGCCTACCTGCACCATGTGTCAACCAGCCATTTGTACCTACCCCATCGGTAATTCCTCAGCCATGCGCAGCACCAACTGGCGGTTTTGTTGATGGAGTACCTGCTCCATGTGAAACACCTGTGTATTACGAAAGCGGTTACGTTCCAGAAACAGCACAATTTGCACCATGCGGTCCAGATGGTACAATAATTGGCACACCAGTAACAACTCCAACTGGAAATTATGTTGATGTCCTACCTGCACCATGTGTCAGCCAGCCTATCATTCAGCAACCAATGATAATTCCTCAGCCATGCGCAGCACCAACTGGCGGTTTTGTTGATGGAGTACCTGCTCCATGTGAAGCACCTGTGTCCTACGAAAGCGGATACGTTCCAGAAACAGCACAATTTGCACCATGCGGACCAGACGGTAAAGTAATTGGCACTCCAGTATCAACTCCAACTGGAAATTATGTTGACAGCCTACCTGCATCATGTGTCAGCCAGCCATTTTTACCTACCCCATCGGTAATTCCTCAGCCATGCGCAGCACCAACTGGCGGTTTTGTTGATGGAGTACCTGCTCCATGTGACACACCTGTGTATTACGAAAGCGGATACGTTCCAGAAACAGCACAATTTGCACCATGCGGACCAGACGGTAAAGTAATTGGCACTCCAGTATCAACTCCAACTGGAAATTATGTTGACGGCCTACCTGCACCATGTGTCAGCCAGCCTATCATTCAGCAACCAATGATAATTCCTCAGCCATGCGCAGCACCAACTGGCGGTTTTGTTGATGGAGTACCTGCTCCATGTGAAGCACCTGTGTCCTACGAAAGCGGATACGTTCCAGAAACAGCACAATTTGCACCATGCGGTCCAGATGGTAAAATGATTGGCACTCCAGTATCAACTCCAACTGGAAATTATGTTGACAGCCTACCTGCACCATGTGTCAGCCAGCCATTTGTACCTACCCCATCGGTAAATCCTCAGCCATGCGCAGCACCAACTGGCGGTTTTGTTGATGGAGTACCTGCTCCATGTGACACACCTGTGTATTACGAAAGCGGATACGTTCCAGAAACAGCACAATTTGCACCATGCGGACCAGACGGTAAAGTAATTGGCACTCCAGTATCAACTCCAACTGGAAATTATGTTGACAGCCTACCTGCATCATGTGTCAGCCAGCCATTTTTACCTACCCCATCGGTAATTCCTCAGCCATGCGCAGCACCAACTGGCGGTTTTGTTGATGGAGTACCTGCTCCATGTGACACACCTGTGTATTACGAAAGCGGATACGTTCCAGAAACAGCACAATTTGCACCATGCGGACCAGACGGTAAAGTAATTGGCACTCCAGTATCAACTCCAACTGGAAATTATGTTGACGGCCTACCTGCACCATGTGTCAGCCAGCCTATCATTCAGCAACCAATGATAATTCCTCAGCCATGCGCAGCACCAACTGGCGGTTTTGTTGATGGAGTACCTGCTCCATGTGAAGCACCTGTGTCCTACGAAAGCGGATACGTTCCAGAAACAGCACAATTTGCACCATGCGGTCCAGATGGTAAAATGATTGGCACTCCAGTATCAACTCCAACTGGAAATTATGTTGACAGCCTACCTGCACCATGTGTCAGCCAGCCATTTGTACCTACCCCATCGGTAAATCCTCAGCCATGCGCAGCACCAACTGGCGGTTTTGTTGATGGAGTACCTGCTCCATGTGACACACCTGTGTATTACGAAAGCGGATACGTTCCAGAAACAGCACAATTTGCACCATGCGGACCAGACGGTAAAGTAATTGGCACTCCAGTATCAACTCCAACTGGAAATTATGTTGACGGCCTACCTGCACCATGTGTCAGCACGCCATTTGTACCTACCCCATCGTTAATTCCTCAGCCATGCGCAGCACCAACTGGCGGTTTTGTTGATGGAGTACCTGCTCCATGTGACACACCTGTGTATTACGAAAGCGGATACGTTCCAGAAACAGCACAATTTGCACCATGCGGACCAGACGGTAAAGTAATTGGCACTCCAGTATCAACTCCAACTGGAAATTATGTTGACGGCCTACCTGCACCATGTGTCAGCCAGCCTATCATTCAGCAACCAATGATAATTCCTCAGCCATGCGCAGCACCAACTGGCGGTTTTGTTGATGGTGTACCTGCTCCATGTGACACACCTGTGTATTACGAAAGCGGATACGTTCCAGAAACAGCACAATTTGCACCATGCGGACCAGACGGTAAAGTAATTGGCACTCCAGTATCAAATCCAACTGGAAATTATGTTGACGGCCTACCTGCACCATGTGTCAGCCAGCCTATCATTCAGCAACCAATGATAATTCCTCAGCCATGCGCAGCACCAACTGGCGGTTTTGTTGATGGAGTACCTGCTCCATGTGAAGCACCTGTGTCCTACGAAAGCGGATACGTTCCAGAAACAGCACAATTTGCACCATGCGGACCAGACGGTAAAGTAATTGGCACTCCAGTATCAACTCCAACTGGAAATTATGTTGACAGCCTACCTGCATCATGTGTCAGCCAGCCATTTTTACCTACCCCATCGGTAATTCCTCAGCCATGCGCAGCACCAACTGGCGGTTTTGTTGATGGAGTACCTGCTCCATGTGACACACCTGTGTATTACGAAAGCGGATACGTTCCAGAAACAGCACAATTTGCACCATGCGGACCAGACGGTAAAGTAATTGGCACTCCAGTATCAACTCCAACTGGAAATTATGTTGACGGCCTACCTGCACCATGTGTCAGCCAGCCTATCATTCAGCAACCAATGATAATTCCTCAGCCATGCGCAGCACCAACTGGCGGTTTTGTTGATGGAGTACCTGCTCCATGTGAAGCACCTGTGTCCTACGAAAGCGGATACGTTCCAGAAACAGCACAATTTGCACCATGCGGTCCAGATGGTAAAATGATTGGCACTCCAGTATCAACTCCAACTGGAAATTATGTTGACAGCCTACCTGCACCATGTGTCAGCCAGCCATTTGTACCTACCCCATCGGTAAATCCTCAGCCATGCGCAGCACCAACTGGCGGTTTTGTTGATGGAGTACCTGCTCCATGTGACACACCTGTGTATTACGAAAGCGGATACGTTCCAGAAACAGCACAATTTGCACCATGCGGACCAGACGGTAAAGTAATTGGCACTCCAGTATCAACTCCAACTGGAAATTATGTTGACGGCCTACCTGCACCATGTGTCAGCACGCCATTTGTACCTACCCCATCGTTAATTCCTCAGCCATGCGCAGCACCAACTGGCGGTTTTGTTGATGGAGTACCTGCTCCATGTGACACACCTGTGTATTACGAAAGCGGATACGTTCCAGAAACAGCACAATTTGCACCATGCGGACCAGACGGTAAAGTAATTGGCACTCCAGTATCAACTCCAACTGGAAATTATGTTGACGGCCTACCTGCACCATGTGTCAGCCAGCCTATCATTCAGCAACCAATGATAATTCCTCAGCCATGCGCAGCACCAACCGGCGGGTTTGTTGATGGTGTACCTGCTCCATGTGAAGCACCTGTGTCCTACGAAAGCGGATACGTTCCAGAAACAGCACAATTTGCACCATGCGGACCAGACGGTAAAGTAATTGGCACTCCAGTATCAACTCCAACTAGAAATTATGTTGACGGCCTACCTGCACCATGTGTCAGCCAGCCTATCATTCAGCAACCAATGATAATTCCTCAGCCATGCGCAGCACCAACTGGCGGTTTTGTTGATGGAGTACCTGCTCCATGTGAAGCACCTGTGTCCTACGAAAGCGGATACGTTCCAGAAACAGCACAATTTGCACCATGCGGACCAGACGGTAAAGTAATTGGCACTCCAGTATCAACTCCAACTGGAAATTATATTGACGGCCTACCTGCACCATGTGTCAGCCAGCCTATCATTCAGCAACCAATGATAATTCCTCAGCCATGCGCAGCACCAACTGGCGGTTTTGTTGATGGAGTACCTGCTCCATGTGAAGCACCTGTGTCCTACGAAAGCGGATACGTTCCAGAAACAGCACAATTTGCACCATGCGGTCCAGATGGTAAAATGATTGGCACTCCAGTATCAACTCCAACTGGAAATTATGTTGACAGCCTACCTGCACCATGTGTCAGCCAGCCATTTGTACCTACCCCATCGGTAATTCCTCAGCCATGCGCAGCACCAACTGGCGGTTTTGTTGATGGAGTACCTGCTCCATGTGACACACCTGTGTATTACGAAAGCGGATACGTTCCAGAAACAGCACAATTTGCACCATGCGGACCAGACGGTAAAGTAATTGGCACTCCAGTATCAACTCGAACTGGAAATTATGTTGACGGCCTACCTGCACCATGTGTCAGCCAGCCTATCATTCAGCAACCAATGATAATTCCTCAGCCATGCGCAGCACCAACTGGCGGTTTTGTTGATGGAGTACCTGCTCCATGTGAAGCACCTGTGTCCTACGAAAGCGGATACGTTCCAGAAACAGCACAATTTGCACCATGCGGTCCAGACGGTACAATAATTGGCACACCAGTATCAACTCCAACTGGAAATTATGTTGACGGCCTACCTGCACCATGTGTCAGCACGCCATTTGTACCTACCCCATCGGTAATTCCTCAGCCATGCGCAGCACCAACTGGCGGTTTTGTTGATGGAGTACCTGCTCCATGTGACACACCTGTGTATTACGAAAGCGGATACGTTCCAGAAACAGCACAATTTGCACCATGCGGACCAGACGGTAAAGTAATTGGCACTCCAGTATCAACTCCAACTGGAAATTATGTTGACGGCCTACCTGCACCATGTGTCAGCCAGCCTATCATTCAGCAACCAATGATAATTCCTCAGCCATGCGCAGCACCAACTGGCGGTTTTGTTGATGGAGTACCTGCTCCATGTGAAACACCTGTGTCCTACGAAAGCGGATACGTTCCAGAAACAGCACAATTTGCACCATGCGGACCAGACGGTAAAGTAATTGGCACTCCAGTATCAACTCCAACTGGAAATTATGTTGACGGCCTACCTGCACCATGTGTCAGCCAGCCTAACATTCAGCAACCAATGATAATTCCTCAGCCATGCGCAGCACCAACTGGCGGTTTTGTTGATGGAGTACCTGCTCCATGTGACACACCTGTGTATTACGAAAGCGGATACGTTCCAGAAACAGCACAATTTGCACCATGCGGACCAGACGGTAAAGTAATTGGCACTCCAGTATCAACTCCAACTGGAAATTATGTTGACGGCCTACCTGCACCATGTGTCAGCCAGCCTATCATTCAGCAACCAATGATAATTCCTCAGCCATGCGCAGCACCAACTGGCGGTTTTGTTGATGGAGTACCTGCTCCATGTGACACACCTGTGTCCTACGAAAGCGGATACGTTCCAGAAACAGCACAATTTGCACCATGCGGACCAGACGGTAAAGTAATTGGCACTCCAGCATCAACTCCAACTGGAAATTATGTTGATGGTCTACCTGCACCATGTGTCAGCACGCCATTTGTACCAACCCCATCGGTAATTCCTCAGCCATGCGCAGCACCAACTGGCGGTTTTGTTGATGGAGTACCTGCTCCATGTGACACACCTGTGTATTACGAGAGCGGATACGTTCCAGAAACAGCACAATTTGCACCATGCGGACCAGACGGTAAAGTAATTGGCACTCCAGTATCAACTCCAACTGGAAATTATGTTGACGGCCTACCTGCACCATGTGTCAGCCAGCCTATCATTCAGCAACCAATGATAATTCCTCAGCCATGCGCAGCACCAACTGGCGGTTTTGTTGATGGAGTACCTGCTCCATGTGAAGCACCTGTGTCCTACGAAAGCGGATACGTTCCAGAAACAGCACAGTTTGCACCATGCGGACCAGACGGTAAAGTAATTGGCACTCCAGTATCAACTCCAACTGGAAATTATGTTGACAGCCTACCTGCATCATGTGTCAGCCAGCCATTTTTACCTACCCCATCGGTAATTCCTCAGCCATGCGCAGCACCAACTGGCGGTTTTGTTGATGGAGTACCTGCTCCATGTGACACACCTGTGTATTACGAAAGCGGATACGTTCCAGAAACAGCACAATTTGCACCATGCGGACCAGACGGTAAAGTAATTGGCACTCCAGTATCAACTCCAACTGGAAATTATGTTGACGGCCTACCTGCACCATGTGTCAGCCAGCCTATCATTCAGCAACCAATGATAATTCCTCAGCCATGCGCAGCACCAACTGGCGGTTTTGTTGATGGAGTACCTGCTCCATGTGAAGCACCTGTGTCCTACGAAAGCGGATACGTTCCAGAAACAGCACAATTTGCACCATGCGGTCCAGATGGTAAAATGATTGGCACTCCAGTATCAACTCCAACTGGAAATTATGTTGACAGCCTACCTGCACCATGTGTCAGCCAGCCATTTGTACCTACCCCATCGGTAAATCCTCAGCCATGCGCAGCACCAACTGGCGGTTTTGTTGATGGAGTACCTGCTCCATGTGACACACCTGTGTATTACGAAAGCGGATACGTTCCAGAAACAGCACAATTTGCACCATGCGGACCAGACGGTAAAGTAATTGGCACTCCAGTATCAACTCCAACTGGAAATTATGTTGACAGCCTACCTGCATCATGTGTCAGCCAGCCATTTTTACCTACCCCATCGGTAATTCCTCAGCCATGCGCAGCACCAACTGGCGGTTTTGTTGATGGAGTACCTGCTCCATGTGACACACCTGTGTATTACGAAAGCGGATACGTTCCAGAAACAGCACAATTTGCACCATGCGGACCAGACGGTAAAGTAATTGGCACTCCAGTATCAACTCCAACTGGAAATTATGTTGACGGCCTACCTGCACCATGTGTCAGCACGCCATTTGTACCTACCCCATCGTTAATTCCTCAGCCATGCGCAGCACCAACTGGCGGTTTTGTTGATGGAGTACCTGCTCCATGTGACACACCTGTGTATTACGAAAGCGGATACGTTCCAGAAACAGCACAATTTGCACCATGCGGACCAGACGGTAAAGTAATTGGCACTCCAGTATCAACTCCAACTGGAAATTATGTTGACGGCCTACCTGCACCATGTGTCAGCCAGCCTATCATTCAGCAACCAATGATAATTCCTCAGCCATGCGCAGCACCAACTGGCGGTTTTGTTGATGGTGTACCTGCTCCATGTGACACACCTGTGTATTACGAAAGCGGATACGTTCCAGAAACAGCACAATTTGCACCATGCGGACCAGACGGTAAAGTAATTGGCACTCCAGTATCAACTCCAACTGGAAATTATGTTGACGGCCTACCTGCACCATGTGTCAGCCAGCCTATCATTCAGCAACCAATGATAATTCCTCAGCCATGCGCAGCACCAACTGGCGGTTTTGTTGATGGAGTACCTGCTCCATGTGAAGCACCTGTGTCCTACGAAAGCGGATACGTTCCAGAAACAGCACAATTTGCACCATGCGGACCAGACGGTAAAGTAATTGGCACTCCAGTATCAACTCCAACTGGAAATTATGTTGACAGCCTACCTGCATCATGTGTCAGCCAGCCATTTTTACCTACCCCATCGGTAATTCCTCAGCCATGCGCAGCACCAACTGGCGGTTTTGTTGATGGAGTACCTGCTCCATGTGACACACCTGTGTATTACGAAAGCGGATACGTTCCAGAAACAGCACAATTTGCACCATGCGGACCAGACGGTAAAGTAATTGGCACTCCAGTATCAACTCCAACTGGAAATTATGTTGACGGCCTACCTGCACCATGTGTCAGCCAGCCTATCATTCAGCAACCAATGATAATTCCTCAGCCATGCGCAGCACCAACTGGCGGTTTTGTTGATGGAGTACCTGCTCCATGTGAAGCACCTGTGTCCTACGAAAGCGGATACGTTCCAGAAACAGCACAATTTGCACCATGCGGTCCAGATGGTAAAATGATTGGCACTCCAGTATCAACTCCAACTGGAAATTATGTTGACAGCCTACCTGCACCATGTGTCAGCCAGCCATTTGTACCTACCCCATCGGTAATTCCTCAGCCATGCGCAGCACCAACTGGCGGTTTTGTTGATGGAGTACCTGCTCCATGTGACACACCTGTGTATTACGAAAGCGGATACGTTCCAGAAACAGCACAATTTGCACCATGCGGACCAGACGGTAAAGTAATTGGCACTCCAGTATCAACTCGAACTGGAAATTATGTTGACGGCCTACCTGCACCATGTGTCAGCCAGCCTATCATTCAGCAACCAATGATAATTCCTCAGCCATGCGCAGCACCAACTGGCGGTTTTGTTGATGGAGTACCTGCTCCATGTGAAGCACCTGTGTCCTACGAAAGCGGATACGTTCCAGAAACAGCACAATTTGCACCATGCGGTCCAGACGGTACAATAATTGGCACACCAGTATCAACTCCAACTGGAAATTATGTTGACGGCCTACCTGCACCATGTGTCAGCACGCCATTTGTACCTACCCCATCGGTAATTCCTCAGCCATGCGCAGCACCAACTGGCGGTTTTGTTGATGGAGTACCTGCTCCATGTGACACACCTGTGTATTACGAAAGCGGATACGTTCCAGAAACAGCACAATTTGCACCATGCGGACCAGACGGTAAAGTAATTGGCACTCCAGTATCAACTCCAACTGGAAATTATGTTGACGGCCTACCTGCACCATGTGTCAGCCAGCCTATCATTCAGCAACCAATGATAATTCCTCAGCCATGCGCAGCACCAACTGGCGGTTTTGTTGATGGAGTACCTGCTCCATGTGAAACACCTGTGTCCTACGAAAGCGGATACGTTCCAGAAACAGCACAATTTGCACCATGCGGACCAGACGGTAAAGTAATTGGCACTCCAGTATCAACTCCAACTGGAAATTATGTTGACGGCCTACCTGCACCATGTGTCAGCCAGCCTATCATTCAGCAACCAATGATAATTCCTCAGCCATGCGCAGCACCAACTGGCGGTTTTGTTGATGGAGTACCTGCTCCATGTGACACACCTGTGTATTACGAAAGCGGATACGTTCCAGAAACAGCACAATTTGCACCATGCGGACCAGACGGTAAAGTAATTGGCACTCCAGTATCAACTCCAACTGGAAATTATGTTGACGGCCTACCTGCACCATGTGTCAGCCAGCCTATCATTCAGCAACCAATGATAATTCCTCAGCCATGCGCAGCACCAACTGGCGGTTTTGTTGATGGAGTACCTGCTCCATGTGAAGCACCTGTGTCCTACGAAAGCGGATACGTTCCAGAAACAGCACAATTTGCACCATGCGGACCAGACGGTAAAGTAATTGGCACTCCAGTATCAACTCCAACTGGAAATTATGTTGACAGCCTACCTGCATCATGTGTCAGCCAGCCATTTTTACCTACCCCATCGGTAATTCCTCAGCCATGCGCAGCACCAACTGGCGGTTTTGTTGATGGAGTACCTGCTCCATGTGACACACCTGTGTATTACGAAAGCGGATACGTTCCAGAAACAGCACAATTTGCACCATGCGGACCAGACGGTAAAGTAATTGGCACTCCAGTATCAACTCCAACTGGAAATTATGTTGACGGCCTACCTGCACCATGTGTCAGCCAGCCTATCATTCAGCAACCAATGATAATTCCTCAGCCATGCGCAGCACCAACTGGCGGTTTTGTTGATGGAGTACCTGCTCCATGTGAAGCACCTGTGTCCTACGAAAGCGGATACGTTCCAGAAACAGCACAATTTGCACCATGCGGTCCAGATGGTAAAATGATTGGCACTCCAGTATCAACTCCAACTGGAAATTATGTTGACAGCCTACCTGCACCATGTGTCAGCCAGCCATTTGTACCTACCCCATCGGTAATTCCTCAGCCATGCGCAGCACCAACTGGCGGTTTTGTTGATGGAGTACCTGCTCCATGTGACACACCTGTGTATTACGAAAGCGGATACGTTCCAGAAACAGCACAATTTGCACCATGCGGACCAGACGGTAAAGTAATTGGCACTCCAGTATCAACTCGAACTGGAAATTATGTTGACGGCCTACCTGCACCATGTGTCAGCCAGCCTATCATTCAGCAACCAATGATAATTCCTCAGCCATGCGCAGCACCAACTGGCGGTTTTGTTGATGGAGTACCTGCTCCATGTGAAGCACCTGTGTCCTACGAAAGCGGATACGTTCCAGAAACAGCACAATTTGCACCATGCGGTCCAGACGGTACAATAATTGGCACACCAGTATCAACTCCAACTGGAAATTATGTTGACGGCCTACCTGCACCATGTGTCAGCACGCCATTTGTACCTACCCCATCGGTAATTCCTCAGCCATGCGCAGCACCAACTGGCGGTTTTGTTGATGGAGTACCTGCTCCATGTGACACACCTGTGTATTACGAAAGCGGATACGTTCCAGAAACAGCACAATTTGCACCATGCGGACCAGACGGTAAAGTAATTGGCACTCCAGTATCAACTCCAACTGGAAATTATGTTGACGGCCTACCTGCACCATGTGTCAGCCAGCCTATCATTCAGCAACCAATGATAATTCCTCAGCCATGCGCAGCACCAACTGGCGGTTTTGTTGATGGAGTACCTGCTCCATGTGAAACACCTGTGTCCTACGAAAGCGGATACGTTCCAGAAACAGCACAATTTGCACCATGCGGACCAGACGGTAAAGTAATTGGCACTCCAGTATCAACTCCAACTGGAAATTATGTTGACGGCCTACCTGCACCATGTGTCAGCCAGCCTATCATTCAGCAACCAATGATAATTCCTCAGCCATGCGCAGCACCAACTGGCGGTTTTGTTGATGGAGTACCTGCTCCATGTGACACACCTGTGTATTACGAAAGCGGATACGTTCCAGAAACAGCACAATTTGCACCATGCGGACCAGACGGTAAAGTAATTGGCACTCCAGTATCAACTCCAACTGGAAATTATGTTGACGGCCTACCTGCACCATGTGTCAGCCAGCCTATCATTCAGCAACCAATGATAATTCCTCAGCCATGCGCAGCACCAACTGGCGGTTTTGTTGATGGAGTACCTGCTCCATGTGACACACCTGTGTCCTACGAAAGCGGATACGTTCCAGAAACAGCACAATTTGCACCATGCGGACCAGACGGTAAAGTAATTGGCACTCCAGCATCAACTCCAACTGGAAATTATGTTGATGGTCTACCTGCACCATGTGTCAGCACGCCATTTGTACCAACCCCATCGGTAATTCCTCAGCCATGCGCAGCACCAACTGGCGGTTTTGTTGATGGAGTACCTGCTCCATGTGACACACCTGTGTATTACGAAAGCGGATACGTTCCAGAAACAGCACAATTTGCACCATGCGGACCAGACGGTAAAGTAATTGGCACTCCAGTATCAACTCCAACTGGAAATTATGTTGACGGCCTACCTGCACCATGTGTCAGCCAGCCTATCATTCAGCAACCAATGATAATTCCTCAGCCATGCGCAGCACCAACTGGCGGTTTTGTTGATGGAGTACCTGCTCCATGTGAAGCACCTGTGTCCTACGAAAGCGGATACGTTCCAGAAACAGCACAATTTGCACCATGCGGACCAGACGGTAAAGTAATTGGCACTCCAGTATCAACTCCAACTGGAAATTATGTTGACGGCCTACCTGCACCATGTGTCAGCCAGCCTATCATTCAGCAACCAATGATAATTCCTCAGCCATGCGCAGCACCAACTGGCGGTTTTGTTGATGGAGTACCTGCTCCATGTGAAGCACCTGTGTCCTACGAAAGCGGATACGTTCCAGAAACAGCACAATTTGCACCATGCGGATCAGACGGTAAAGTAATTGGCACTCCAGTATCAACTCCAACTGGAAATTATGTTGATGGCCTACCTGCACCATGTGTCAGCCAGCCATTTGTACCTACCCCATCGGTAATTCCTCAGCCATGCGCAGCACCAACTGGCGGTTTTGTTGATGGAGTACCTGCTCCATGTGACACACCTGTGTATTACGAAAGCGGATACGTTCCAGAAACAGCACAATTTGCACCATGCGGATCAGACGGTAAAGTAATTGGCACTCCAGTATCAACTCCAACTGGAAATTATGTTGACGGCCTACCTGCACCATGTGTCAGCCAGCCTATCATTCAGCAACCAATGATAATTCCTCAGCCATGCGCAGCACCAACTGGCGGTTTTGTTGATGGAGTACCTGCTCCATGTGAAGCACCTGTGTCCTACGAAAGCGGATACGTTCCAGAAACAGCACAATTTGCACCATGTGGACCAGACGGTAAAGTGATTGGCACTCCAGTATCAACTCCAACTGGAAATTATGTTGACGGCCTACCTGCACCATGTGTCAGCCAGCCTATCATTCAGCAACCAATGATAATTCCTCAGCCATGCGCAGCACCAACTGGCGGTTTTGCTGATGGAGTACCTGCTCCATGTGACACACCTGTGTATTACGAAAGCGGATACGTTCCAGAAACAGCACAATTTGCACCATGCGGACCAGACGGTAAAGTAATTGGCACTCCAGTATCAACTCCAACTGGAAATTATATTGACGGCCTACCTGCACCATGTGTCAGCCAGCCTATCATTCAGCAACCAATGATAATTCCTCAGCCATGCGCAGCACCAACTGGTGGTTTTGTTGATGGAGTACCTGCTCCATGTGAAGCACCTGTGTCCTACGAAAGCGGATACGTTCCAGAAACAGCACAATTTGCACCATGCGGACCAGACGGTAAAGTAATTGGCACTCCAGCATCAACTCCAACTGGAAAATATGTTGATGGTCTACCTGCACCATGTGTCAGCACGCCATTTGTACCAACCCCATCGGTAATTCCTCAGCCATGCGCAGCACCAACTGGCGGTTTTGTTGATGGAGTACCTGCTCCATGTGACACACCTGTGTATTACGAAAGCGGATACGTTCCAGAAACAGCACAATTTGCACCATGCGGACCAGACGGTAAAGTAATTGGCACTCCAGTATCAATTCCAACTGGAAATTATGTTGACGGTCTACCTGCACCATGTGTCAGCCAGCCTATCATTCAGCAACCAATGATAATTCCTCAGCCATGCGCAGCACCAACTGGCGGTTTTGTTGATGGAGTACCTGCTCCATGTGAAGCACCTGTGTCCTACGAAAGCGGATACGTTCCAGAAACAGCACAATTTGCACCATGCGGACCAGACGGTAAAGTAATTGGCACTCCAGTATCAACTCCAACTGGAAATTATGTTGACGGCCTACCTGCACCATGTGTCAGCCAGCCATTTGTACCTACCCCATCGGTAATTCCTCAGCCATGCGCAGCACCAACTGGCGGTTTTGTTGATGGAGTACCTGCTCCATGTGACTCACCTGTGTATTACGAAAGCGGATACGTTCCAGAAACAGCACAATTTGCACCATGTGGACCAGACGGTAAAGTAATTGGCACTCCAGTATCAACTCCAACTGGAAATTATGTTGACGGCCTACCTGCACCATGTGTCAGCCAGCCTATCATTGAGCAACCAATGATAATTCCTCAGCCATGCGCAGCACCAACTGGCGGTTTTGTTGATGGAGTACCTGCTCCATGTGAAGCACCCGTGTCCTACGAAAGCGGATACGTTCCAGAAACAGCACAATTTGCACCATGCGGACCAGACGGTAAAGTAATTGGCACTCCAGCATCAACTCCAACTGGAAATTATGTTGATGGTCTACCTGCACCATGTGTCAGCACGCCATTTGTACCAACCCCATCGGTAATTCCTCAGCCATGCGCAGCACCAACTGGCGGTTTTGTTGATGGAGTACCTGCTCCATGTGACACACCTGTGTATTACGAAAGCGGATACGTTCCAGAAATAGCACAATTTGCACCATGCGGACCAGACGGTAAAGTAATTGGCACTCCAGTATCAACTCCAACTGGAAATTATGTTGACGGTCTACCTGCACCATTTGTCAGCCAGCCTATCATTCAGCAACCAATGATAATTCCTCAGCCATGCGCAGCACCAACTGGCGGTTTTGTTGATGGAGTACCTGCTCCATGTGAAGCACCTGTGTCCTACGAAAGCGGATACGTTCCAGAAACAGCACAATTTGCACCATGCGGACCAGACGGTAAAGTAATTGGCACTCCAGTATCAACTCCAACTGGAAATTATGTTGACGGCCTACCTGCACCATGTGTCAGCCAGCCATTTGTACCTACCACATCGGTAATTCCTCAGCCATGCGCAGCACCAACTGGCGGTTTTGTTGATGGAGTACCTGCTCCATGTGACACACCTGTGTATTACGAAAGCGGATACGTTCCAGAAACAGCACAATTTGCACCATGCGGACCAGACGGTAAAGTAATTGGCACTCC
Source organism: Aplidium turbinatum (assembly GCF_918807975.1). Taxonomy (NCBI): domain Eukaryota; kingdom Metazoa; phylum Chordata; class Ascidiacea; order Aplousobranchia; family Polyclinidae; genus Aplidium; species Aplidium turbinatum. The sequence goes on along the minus strand of NC_137475.1, from coordinate 24,031,937 downwards.
AGTATCAACTCCAACTGGAAATTATGTTGACGGCCTACCTGCACCATGTGTCAGCCAGCCTATCATTCAGCAACCAATGATAATTCCTCAGCCATGCGCAGCACCAACTGGTGGTTTTGTTGATGGAGTACCTGCTCCATGTGAAGCACCTGTGTCCTACGAAAGCGGATACGTTCCAGAAACAGCACAATTTGCACCATGCGGACCAGACGGTAAAGTAATTGGCACTCCAACATCAACTCCAACTGGAAATTATGTTGATGGTCTACCTGCACCATGTGTCAGCACGCCATTTGTACCAACCCCATCGGTAATTCCTCAGCCATGCGCAGCACCAACTGGCGGTTTTGTTGATGGAGTACCTGCTCCATGTGACACACCTGTGTATTACGAAAGCGGATACGTTCCAGAAACAGCACAATTTGCACCATGCGGACCAGACGGTAAAGTAATTGGCACTCCAGTATCAACTCCAACTGGAAATTATGTTGACGGTCTACCTGCACCATGTGTCAGCCAGCCTATCATTCAGCAACCAATGATAATTCCTCAGCCATGCGCAGCACCAACTGGCGGTTTTGTTGATGGAGTACCTGCTCCATGTGAAGCACCTGTGTCCTACGAAAGCGGATACGTTCCAGAAACAGCACAATTTGCACCATGCGGACCAGACGGTAAAGTAATTGGCACTCCAGTATCAACTCCAACTGGAAATTATGTTGACGGCCTACCTGCACCATGTGTCAGCCAGCCATTTGTACCTACCCCATCGGTAATTCCTCAGCCATGCGCAGCACCAACTGGCGGTTTTGTTGATGGAGTACCTGCTCCATGTGACACACCTGTGTATTACGAAAGCGGATACGTTCCAGAAACAGCACAATTTGCACCATGTGGACCAGACGGTAAAGTAATTGGCACTCCAGTATCAACTCCAACTGGAAATTATGTTGACGGCCTACCTGCACCATGTGTCAGCCAGCCTATCATTCAGCAACCAATGATAATTCCTCAGCCATGCGCAGCACCAACTGGCGGTTTTGTTGATGGAGTACCTGCTCCATGTGAAGCACCTGTGTATTACGAAAGCGGATACGTTCCAGAAACAGCACAATTTGCACCATGCGGTCCAGATGGTAAAATGATTGGCACTCCAGTATCAACTCCAACTGGAAATTATGTTGACAACCTACCTGCACCATGTGTCAGCCAGCCATTTGTACCTACCCCATCGGTAATTCCTCAGCCATGCGCAGCACCAACTGGCGGTTTTGTTGATGGAGTACCTGCTCCATGTGACACACCTGTGTATTACGAAAGCGGATACGTTCCAGAAACAGCACAATTTGCACCATGTGGACCAGACGGTAAAGTAATTGGCACTCCAGTATCAACTCCAACTGGAAATTATGTTGACGGCCTACCTGCACCATGTGTCAGCCAGCCTATCATTCAGCAACCAATGATAATTCCTCAGCCATGCGCAGCACCAACTGGCGGTTTTGTTGATGGAGTACCTGCTCCATGTGAAGCACCTGTGTCCTACGAAAGCGGATACGTTCCAGAAACAGCACAATTTGCACCATGCGGACCAGACGGTAAAGTAATTGGCACTCCAGTATCAACTCCAACTGGAAATTATGTTGACGGCCTACCTGCACCATGTGTCAGCCAGCCTATCATTCAGCAACCAATGATAATTCCTCAGCCATGCGCAGCACCAACTGGCGGTTTTGTTGATGGAGTACCTGCTCCATGTGAAGCACCTGTGTCCTACGAGAGCGGGTACGTTCCAGAAACAGCACAATTTGCACCATGCGGACCAGACGGTAAAGTAATTGGCACTCCAGTATCAACTCCAACTGGAAATTATGTTGACGGCCTACCTGCACCATGTGTCAGCCAGCCATTTGTACCTACCACATCGGTAATTCCTCAGCCATGCGCAGCACCAACTGGCGGTTTTGTTGATGGAGTACCTGCTCCATGTGACACACCTGTGTATTACGAAAGCGGATACGTTCCAGAAACAGCACAATTTGCACCATGCGGACCAGACGGTAAAGTAATTGGCACTCCAGTATCAACTCCAACTGGAAATTATGTTGACGGCCTACCTGCACCATGTGTCAGCCAGCCTATCATTCAGCAACCAATGATAATTCCTCAGCCATGCGCAGCACCAACTGGTGGTTTTGTTGATGGAGTACCTGCTCCATGTGAAGCACCTGTGTCCTACGAAAGCGGATACGTTCCAGAAACAGCACAATTTGCACCATGCGGACCAGACGGTAAAGTAATTGGCACTCCAACATCAACTCCAACTGGAAATTATGTTCATGGTCTACCTGCACCATGTGTCAGCACGCCATTTGTACCAACCCCATCGGTAATTCCTCAGCCATGCGCAGCACCAACTGGCGGTTTTGTTGATGGAGTACCTGCTCCATGTGACACACCTGTGTATTACGAAAGCGGATACGTTCCAGAAACAGCACAATTTGCACCATGCGGACCAGACGGTAAAGTAATTGGCACTCCAGTATCAACTCCAACTGGAAATTATGTTGACGGTCTACCTGCACCATGTGTCAGCCAGCCTATCATTCAGCAACCAATGATAATTCCTCAGCCATGCGCAGCACCAACTGGCGGTTTTGTTGATGGAGTACCTGCTCCATGTGAAGCACCTGTGTCCTACGAAAGCGGATACGTTCCAGAAACAGCACAATTTGCACCATGCGGACCAGACGGTAAAGTAATTGGCACTCCAGTATCAACTCCAACTGGAAATTATGTTGACGGCCTACCTGCACCATGTGTCAGCCAGCCATTTGTACCTACCCCATCGGTAATTCCTCAGCCATGCGCAGCACCAACTGGCGGTTTTGTTGATGGAGTACCTGCTCCATGTGACACACCTGTGTATTACGAAAGCGGATACGTTCCAGAAACAGCACAATTTGCACCATGTGGACCAGACGGTAAAGTAATTGGCACTCCAGTATCAACTCCAACTGGAAATTATGTTGACGGCCTACCTGCACCATGTGTCAGCCAGCCTATCATTCAGCAACCAATGATAATTCCTCAGCCATGCGCAGCACCAACTGGCGGTTTTGTTGATGGAGTACCTGCTCCATGTGAAGCACCTGTGTATTACGAAAGCGGATACGTTCCAGAAACAGCACAATTTGCACCATGCGGTCCAGATGGTAAAATGATTGGCACTCCAGTATCAACTCCAACTGGAAATTATGTTGACAACCTACCTGCACCATGTGTCAGCCAGCCATTTGTACCTACCCCATCGGTAATTCCTCAGCCATGCGCAGCACCAACTGGCAGTTTTGTTGATGGAGTACCTGCTCCATGTGACACACCTGTGTATTACGAAAGCGGATACGTTCCAGAAACAGCACAATTTGCACCATGCGGACCAGACGGTAAAGTAATTGGCACTCCAGTATCAACTCCAACTGGAAATTATGTTGACGGCCTACCTGCACCATGTGTCAGCCAGCCTATCATTCAGCAACCAATGATAATTCCTCAGCCATGCGCAGCACCAACTGGCGGTTTTGTTGATGGAGTACCTGCTCCATGTGAAGCACCTGTGTCCTACGAAAGCGGATACGTTCCAGAAACAGCACAATTTGCACCATGCGGACCAGACGGTAAAGTAATTGGCACTCCAGTATCAACTCCAACTGGAAATTATGTTGACGGCCTACCTGCACCATGCGTCAGCCAGCCATTTGTACCTACCCCATCGGTAATTCCTCAGCCATGCGCAGCACCAACTGGCGGTTTTGTTGATGGAGTACCTGCTCCATGTGACACACCTGTGTATTACGAAAGCGGATACGTTCCAGAAACAGCACAATTTGCACCATGCGGACCAGACGGTAAAGTAATTGGCACTCCAGTATCAACTCCAACTGGAAATTATGTTGACGGCCTACCTGCACCATGTGTCAGCCAGCCTATCATTCAGCAACCAATGATAATTCCTCAGCCATGCGCAGCACCAACTGGCGGTTTTGTTGATGGAGTACCTGCTCCATGTGAAGCACCTGTGTCCTACGAAAGCGGATACGTTCCAGAAACAGCACAATTTGCACCATGTGGACCAGACGGTAAAGTAATTGGCACTCCAGTATCAACTCCAACTGGAAATTATGTTGACGGCCTACCTGCACCATGTGTCAGCCAGCCTATCATTCAGCAACCATTGTTAATTCCTCAGCCATGCGCAGCACCAACTGGCGGTTTTGTTGATGGAGTACCTGCTCCATGTGACACACCTGTGTATTACGAAAGCGGATACGTTCCAGAAACAGCACAATTTGCACCATGTGGCCCAGACGGTAAAGTAATTGGCACTCCAGTATCAACTCCAACTGGAAATTATGTTGACGGCCTACCTGCACCATGTGTCAGCCAGCCTATCATTCAGCAACCAATGATAATTCCTCAGCCATGCGCAGCACCAACTGGCGGTTTTGTTGATGGAGTACCTGCTCCATGTGACACACCTGTGTATTACGAAAGCGGATACGTTCCAGAAACAGCACAATTTGCACCATGCGGACCAGACGGTAAAGTAATTGGCACTCCAGTATCAACTCCAACTGGAAATTATGTTGACGGCCTACCTGCACCATGTGTCAGCCAGCCTATCATTCAGCAACCAATGATAATTCCTCAGCCATGCGCAGCACCAACTGGCGGTTTTGTTGATGGAGTACCTGCTCCATGTGAAGCACCTGTGTCCTACGAAAGCGGATACGTTCCAGAAACAGCACAATTTGCACCATGCGGACCAGACGGTAAAGTAATTGGCACTCCAGTATCAACTCCAACTGGAAATTATGTTGACGGCCTACCTGCACCATGTGTCAGCCAGCCTATCATTCAGCAACCAATGATAATTCCTCAGCCATGCGCAGCACCAACTGGCGGTTTTGTTGATGGAGTACCTGCTCCATGTGAAGCACCTGTGTCCTACGAAAGCGGATACGTTCCAGAAACAGCACAATTTGCACCATGCGGACCAGACGGTAAAGTAATTGGCACTCCAGTATCAACTCCAACTGGAAATTATGTTGACGGCCTACCTGCACCATGTGTCAGCCAGCCATTTGTACCTACCCCATCGGTAATTCCTCAGCCATGCGCAGCACCAACTGGCGGTTTTGTTGATGGAGTACCTGCTCCATGTGACACACCTGTGTATTACGAAAGCGGATACGTTCCAGAAACAGCACAATTTGCACCATGCGGACCAGACGGTAAAGTAATTGGCACTCCAGTATCAACTCCAACTGGAAATTATGTTGACGGCCTACCTGCACCATGTGTCAGCCAGCCTATCATTCAGCAACCAATGATAATTCCTCAGCCATGCGCAGCACCAACTGGCGGTTTTGTTGATGGAGTACCTGCTCCATGTGAAGCACCTGTGTCCTACGAAAGCGGATACGTTCCAGAAACAGCACAATTTGCACCATGTGGACCAGACGGTAAAGTAATTGGCACTCCAGTATCAACTCCAACTGGAAATTATGTTGACGGCCTACCTGCACCATGTGTCAGCCAGCCTATCATTCAGCAACCAATGATAATTCCTCAGCCATGCGCAGCACCAACTGGCGGTTTTGTTGATGGAGTACCTGCTCCATGTGACACACCTGTGTATTACGAAAGCGGATACGTTCCAGAAACAGCACAATTTGCACCATGTGGCCCAGACGGTAAAGTAATTGGCACTCCAGTATCAACTCCAACTGGAAATTATGTTGACGGCCTACCTGCACCATGTGTCAGCCAGCCTATCATTCAGCAACCAATGATAATTCCTCAGCCATGCGCAGCACCAACTGGCGGTTTTGTTGATGGAGTACCTGCTCCATGTGACACACCTGTGTATTACGAAAGCGGATACGTTCCAGAAACAGCACAATTTGCACCATGCGGACCAGACGGTAAAGTAATTGGCACTCCAGTATCAACTCCAACTGGAAATTATGTTGACGGCCTACCTGCACCATGTGTCAGCCAGCCTATCATTCAGCAACCAATGATAAGTCCTCAGCCATGCGCAGCACCAACTGGCGGTTTTGTTGATGGAGTACCTGCTCCATGTGAAGCACCTGTGTCCTACGAAAGCGGATACGTTCCAGAAACAGCACAATTTGCACCATGCGGACCAGACGGTAAAGTAATTGGCACTCCAGTATCAACTCCAACTGGAAATTATGTTGACGGCCTACCTGCACCATGTGTCAGCCAGCCATTTGTACCTACCCCATCGGTAATTCCTCAGCCATGCGCAGCACCAACTGGCGGTTTTGTTGATGGAGTACCTGCTCCATGTGACACACCTGTGTATTACGAAAGCGGATACGTTCCAGAAACAGCACAATTTGCACCATGCGGACCAGACGGTAAAGTAATTGGCACTCCAGTATCAACTCCAACTGGAAATTATGTTGACGGCCTACCTGCACCATGTGTCAGCCAGCCTATCATTCAGCAACCAATGATAATTCCTCAGCCATGCGCAGCACCAACTGGTGGTTTTGTTGATGGAGTACCTGCTCCATGTGAAGCACCTGTGTCCTACGAAAGCGGATACGTTCCAGAAACAGCACAATTTGCACCATGCGGACCAGACGGTAAAGTAATTGGCACTCCAGCATCAACTCCAACTGGAAATTATGTTGACGGTCTACCTGCACCATGTGTCAGCACGCCATTTGTACCAACCTCATCGGTAATTCCTCAGCCATGCGCAGCACCAACTGGCGGTTTTGTTGATGGAGTACCTGCTCCATGTGACACACCTGTGTATTACGAAAGCGGATACGTTCCAGAAACAGCACAATTTGCACCATGCGGACCAGACGGTAAAGTAATTGGCACTCCAGTATCAACTCCAACTGGAAATTATGTTGACGGTCTACCTGCACCATGTGTCAGCCAGCCTATCATTCAGCAACCAATGATAATTCCTCAGCCATGCGCAGCACCAACTGGCGGTTTTGTTGATGGAGTACCTGCTCCATGTGAAGCACCTGTGTCCTACGAAAGCGGATACGTTCCAGAAACAGCACAATTTGCACCATGCGGACCAGACGGTAAAGTAATTGGCACTCCAGTGTCAACTCCAACTGGAAATTATGTTGACGGCCTACCTGCACCATGTGTCAGCCAGCCATTTGTACCTACCCCATCGGTAATTCCTCAGCCATGCGCAGCACCAACTGGCAGTTTTGTTGATGGAGTACCTGCTCCATGTGACTCACCTGTGTATTACGAAAGCGGATACGTTCCAGAAACAGCACAATTTGCACCATGTGGACCAGACGGTAAAGTAATTGGCACTCCAGTATCAACTCCAACTGGAAATTATGTTGACGGCCTACCTGCACCATGTGTCAGCCAGCCTATCATTCAGCAACCAATGATAATTCCTCAGCCATGCGCAGCACCAACTGGCGGTTTTGTTGATGGAGTACCTGCTCCATGTGAAGCACCTGTGTCCTACGAAAGCGGATACGTTCCAGAAACAGCACAATTTGCACCATGCGGACCAGACGGTAAAGTAATTGGCACTCCAGCATCAACTCCAACTGGAAATTATGTTGATGGTCTACCTGCACCATGTGTCAGCACGCCATTTGTACCAACCCCATCGGTAATTCCTCAGCCATGCGCAGCACCAACTGGCGGTTTTGTTGATGGAGTACCTGCTCCATGTGACACACCTGTGTATTACGAGAGCGGATACGTTCCAGAAACAGCACAATTTGCACCATGCGGACCAGACGGTAAAGTAATTGGCACTCCAGTATCAACTCCAACTGGAAATTATGTTGACGGCCTACCTGCACCATGTGTCAGCCAGCCATTTGTACCTACCCCATCGGTAATTCCTCAGCCATGCGCAGCACCAACTGGCTGTTTTGTTGATGGAGTACCTGCTCCATGTGACACACCTGTGTATTACGAAAGCGGATACGTTCCAGAAACAGCACAATTTGCACCATGCGGACCAGACGGTAAAGTAATTGGCACTCCAGTATCAACTCCAACTGGAAATTATGTTGACGGCCTACCTGCACCATGTGTCAGCCAGCCTATCATTCAGCAACCAATGATAATTCCTCAGCCATGCGCAGCACCAACTGGCGGTTTTGTTGATGGAGTACCTGCTCCATGTGAAGCACCTGTGTCCTACGAAAGCGGATACGTTCCAGAAACAGCACAATTTGCACCATGCGGACCAGACGGTAAAGTAATTGGCACTCCAGTATCAACTCCAACTGGAAATTATGTTGACGGCCTACCTGCACCATGTGTCAGCCAGCCATTTGTACCTACCCCATCGGTAATTCCTCAGCCATGCGCAGCACCAACTGGCGGTTTTGTTGATGGAGTACCTGCTCCATGTGACACACCTGTGTATTACGAAAGCGGATACGTTCCAGAAACAGCACAATTTGCACCATGCGGACCAGACGGTAAAGTAATTGGCACTCCAGTATCAACTCCAACTGGAAATTATGTTGACGGCCTACCTGCACCATGTGTCAGCCAGCCTATCATTCAGCAACCAATGATAATTCCTCAGCCATGCGCAGCACCAACTGGTGGTTTTGTTGATGGAGTACCTGCTCCATGTGAAGCACCTGTGTCCTACGAAAGCGGATACGTTCCAGAAACAGCACAATTTGCACCATGTGGACCAGACGGTAAAGTAATTGGCACTCCAACATCAACTCCAACTGGAAATTATGTTGATGGTCTACCTGCACCATGTGTCAGCACGCCATTTGTACCAACCCCATCGGTAATTCCTCAGCCATGCGCAGCACCAACTGGCGGTTTTGTTGATGGAGTACCTGCTCCATGTGACACACCTGTGTATTACGAAAGCGGATACGTTCCAGAAACAGCACAATTTGCACCATGCGGACCAGACGGTAAAGTAATTGGCACTCCAGTATCAACTCCAACTGGAAATTATGTTGACGGTTTACCTGCACCATGTGTCAGCCAGCCTATCATTCAGCAACCAATGATAATTCCTCAGCCATGCGCAGCACCAACTGGCGGTTTTGTTGATGGAGTACCTGCTCCATGTGAAGCACCTGTGTCCTACGAAAGCGGATACGTTCCAGAAACAGCACAATTTGCACCATGCGGACCAGACGGTAAAGTAATTGGCACTCCAGTATCAACTCCAACTGGAAATTATGTTGACGGCCTACCTGCACCATGTGTCAGCCAGCCATTTGTACCTACCCCATCGGTAATTCCTCAGCCATGCGCAGCACCAACTGGCGGTTTTGTTGATGGAGTACCTGCTCCATGTGACACACCTGTGTATTACGAAAGCGGATACGTTCCAGAAACAGCACAATTTGCACCATGTGGACCAGACGGTAAAGTAATTGGCACTCCAGTATCAACTCCAACTGGAAATTATGTTGACGGCCTACCTGCACCATGTGTCAGCCAGCCTATCATTCAGCAACCAATGATAATTCCTCAGCCATGCGCAGCACCAACTGGCGGTTTTGTTGATGGAGTACCTCCTGCTCCATGTGACTCACCTGTGTCCTACGAAAGCGGATACGTTCCAGAAACAGCACAATTTGCACCATGCGGACCAGACGGTAAAGTAATTGGCACTCCAGTATCAACTCCAACTGGAAATTATGTTGATGGTCTACCTGCACCATGTGTCAGCCAGCCATTTGTACCAACCCCATCGGTAATTCCTCAGCCATGCGCAGCACCAACTGGCGGTTTTGTTGATGGAGTACCTGCTCCATGTGACACACCTGTGTATTACGAAAGCGGATACGTTCCAGAAACAGCACAATTTGCACCATGCGGACCAGACGGTAAAGTAATTGGCACTCCAGTATCAACTCCAACTGGAAATTATGTTGACGGTCTACCTGCACCATGTGTCAGCCAGCCTATCATTCAGCAACCAATGATAATTCCTCAGCCATGCGCAGCACCAACTGGCGGTTTTGTTGATGGAGTACCTGCTCCATGTGAAGCACCTGTGTCCTACGAAAGCGGATACGTTCCAGAAACAGCACAATTTGCACCATGCGGACCAGACGGTAAAGTAATTGGCACTCCAGTATCAACTCCAACTGGAAATTATGTTGACGGCCTACCTGCACCATGTGTCAGCACGCCATTTGTACCTACCCCATCGGTAATTCCTCAGCCATGCGCAGCACCAACTGGCGGTTTTGTTGATGGAGTACCTGCTCCATGTGACACACCTGTGTATTACGAAAGCGGATACGTTCCAGAAACAGCACAATTTGCACCATGTGGACCAGACGGTAAAGTAATTGGCACTCCAGTATCAACTCCAACTGGAAATTATGTTGACGGCCTACCTGCACCATGTGTCAGCCAGCCTATCATTCAGCAACCAATGATAATTCCTCAGCCATGCGCAGCACCAACTGGCGGTTTTGTTGATGGAGTACCTGCTCCATGTGAAGCACCTGTGTCCTACGAAAGCGGATACGTTCCAGAAACAGCACAATTTGCACCATGCGGACCAGACGGTAAAGTAATTGGCACTCCAGCATCAACTCCAACTGGAAATTATGTTGATGGTCTACCTGCACCATGTGTCAGCACGCCATTTGTACCAACCCCATCGGTAATTCCTCAGCCATGCGCAGCACCAACTGGCGGTTTTGTTGATGGAGTACCTGCTCCATGTGACACACCTGTGTATTACGAAAGCGGATACGTTCCAGAAACAGCACAATTTGCACCATGCGGACCAAACGGTAAAGTAATTGGCACTCCAGTATCAACTCCAACTGGAAATTATGTTGACGGTCTACCTGCACCATGTGTCAGCCAGCCTATCATTCAGCAACCAATGATAATTCCTCAGCCATGCGCAGCACCAACTGGCGGTTTTGTTGATGGAGTACCTGCTCCATGTGAAGCACCTGTGTCCTACGAAAGCGGATACGTTCCAGAAACAGCACAATTTGCACCATGCGGACCAGACGGTAAAGTAATTGGCACTCCAGTATCAACTCCAACTGGAAATTATGTTGACGGCCTACCTGCACCATGTGTCAGCCAGCCATTTGTACCTACCCCATCGGTAATTCCTCAGCCATGCGCAGCACCAACTGGCGGTTTTGTTGATGGAGTACCTGCTCCATGTGACACACCTGCGTATTACGAAAGCGGATACGTTCCAGAAACAGCACAATTTGCACCATGCGGACCAGACGGTAAAGTAATTGGCACTCCAGTATCAACTCCAACTGGAAATTATGTTGACGGCCTACCTGCACCATGTGTCAGCCAGCCTATCATTCAGCAACCAATGATAATTCCTCAGCCATGTGCAGCACCAACTGGCGGTTTTGTTGATGGAGTACCTGCTCCATGTGAAGCACCTGTGTCCTACGAAAGCGGATACGTTCCAGAAACAGCACAATTTGCACCATGCGGACCAGACGGTAAAGTAATTGGCACTCCAGCATCAACTCCAACTGGAAATTATGTTGATGGTCTACCTGCACCATGTGTCAGCACGCCATTTGTACCAACCCCATCGGTAATTCCTCAGCCATGCGCAGCACCAACTGGCGGTTTTGTTGATGGAGTACCTGCTCCATGTGACACACCTGTGTATTACGAAAGCGGATACGTTCCAGAAACAGCACAATTTGCACCATGCGGACCAGACGGTAAAGTAATTGGCACTCCAGTATCAACTCCAACTGGAAATTATGTTAACGGTCTACCTGCACCATTTGTCAGCCAGCCTATCATTCAGCAACCAATGATAATTCCTCAGCCATGCGCAGCACCAACTGGCGGTTTTGTTGATGGAGTACCTGCTCCATGTGACACACCTGTGTATTACGAAAGCGGATACGTTCCAGAAACAGCACAATTTGCACCATGCGGACCAGACGGTAAAGTAATTGGCACTCCAGTATCAACTCCAACTGGAAATTATGTTGACGGTCTACCTGCACCATGTGTCAGCCAGCCTATCATTCAGCAACCAATGATAATTCCTCAGCCTTGCGCAGCACCAACTGGCGGTTTTGTTGATGGAGTACCTGCTCCATGTGAAGCACCTGTGTCCTACGAAAGCGGATACGTTCCAGAAACAGCACAATTTGCACCATGCGGACCAGACGGTAAAGTAATTGGCACTCCAGTATCAACTCCAACTGGAAATTATGTTGACGGCCTACCTGCACCATGTGTCAGCACGCCATTTGTACCTACCCCATCGGTAATTCCTCAGCCATGCGCAGCACCAACTGGCGGTTTTGTTGATGGAGTACCTGCTCCATGTGACACACCTGTGTATTACGAAAGCGGATACGTTCCAGAAACAGCACAATTTGCACCATGCGGACCAGACGGTAAAGTAATTGGCACTCCAGTATCAACTCCAACTGGAAATTATGTTGACGGCCTACCTGCACCATGTGTCAGCCAGCCTATCATTCAGCAACCAATGATAATTCCTCAGCCATGCGCAGCACCAACTGGCGGTTTTGTTGATGGAGTACCTGCTCCATGTGAAGCACCTGTGTCCTACGAAAGCGGATACGTTCCAGAAACAGCACAATTTGCACCATGCGGACCAGACGGTAAAGTAATTGGCACTCCAGCATCAATTCCAACTGGAAATTATGTTGATGGTCTACCTGCACCATGTGTCAGCACGCCATTTGTACCAACCCCATCGGTAATTCCTCAGCCATGCGCAGCACCAACTGGCGGTTTTGTTGATGGAGTACCTGCTCCATGTGACACACCTGTGTATTACGAAAGCGGATACGTTCCAGAAACAGCACAATTTGCACCATGCGGACCAGACGGTAAAGTAATTGGCACTCCAGTATCAACTCCAACTGGAAATTATGTTGACGGCCTACCTGCACCATGTGTCAGCCAGCCATTTGTACCTACCCCATCGGTAATTCCTCAGCCATGCGCAGCACCAACTGGCGGTTTTGTTGATGGAGTACCTGCTCCATGTGACACACCTGTGTATTACGAAAGCGGATACGTTCCAGAAACAGCACAATTTGCACCATGCGGACCAGACGGTAAAGTAATTGGCACTCCAGTATCAACTCCAACTGGAAATTATGTTGACGGCCTACCTGCACCATGTGTCAGCCAGCCTATCATTCAGCAACCAATGATAATTCCTCAGCCATGCGCAGCACCAACTGGCGGTTTTGTTGATGGAGTACCTGCTCCATGTGAAGCACCTGTGTCCTACGAAAGCGGATACGTTCCAGAAACAGCACAATTTGCACCATGCGGACCAGACGGTAAAGTAATTGGCACTCCAGTATCAACTCCAACTGGAAATTATGTTGACGGCCTACCTGCACCATGTGTCAGCCAGCCATTTGTACCTACCCCATCGGTAATTCCTCAGCCATGCGCAGCACCAACTGGCGGTTTTGTTGATGGAGTACCTGCTCCATGTGACACACCTGTGTATTACGAAAGCGGATACGTTCCAGAAACAGCACAATTTGCACCATGCGGACCAGACGGTAAAGTAATTGGCACTCCAGTATCAACTCCAACTGGAAATTATGTTGACGGCCTACCTGCACCATGTGTCAGCCAGCCTATCATTCAGCAACCAATGATAATTCCTCAGCCATGCGCAGCACCAACTGGTGGTTTTGTTGATGGAGTACCTGCTCCATGTGAAGCACCTGTGTCCTACGAAAGCGGATACGTTCCAGAAACAGCACAATTTGCACCATGTGGACCAGACGGTAAAGTAATTGGCACTCCAACATCAACTCCAACTGGAAATTATGTTGATGGTCTACCTGCACCATGTGTCAGCACGCCATTTGTACCAACCCCATCGGTAATTCCTCAGCCATGCGCAGCACCAACTGGCGGTTTTGTTGATGGAGTACCTGCTCCATGTGACACACCTGTGTATTACGAAAGCGGATACGTTCCAGAAACAGCACAATTTGCACCATGCGGACCAGACGGTAAAGTAATTGGCACTCCAGTATCAACTCCAACTGGAAATTATGTTGACGGCCTACCTGCACCATGTGTCAGCCAGCCTATCATTCAGCAACCAATGATAATTCCTCAGCCATGCGCAGCACCAACTGGCGGTTTTGTTGATGGAGTACCTGCTCCATGTGAAGCACCTGTGTCCTACGAAAGCGGATACGTTCCAGAAACAGCACAATTTGCACCATGCGGACCAGACGGTAAAGTAATTGGCAATCCAGTATCAACTCCAACTGGAAATTATGTTGACGGCCTACCTGCACCATGTGTCAGCCAGCCATTTGTACCTACCCCATCGGTAATTCCTCAGCCATGCGCAGCACCAACTGGCGGTTTTGTTGATGGAGTACCTGCTCCATGTGACACACCTGTGTATTACGAAAGCGGATACGTTCCAGAAACAGCACAATTTGCACCATGTGGACCAGACGGTAAAGTAATTGGCACTCCAGTATCAACTCCAACTGGAAATTATGTTGACGGCCTACCTGCACCATGTGTCAGCCAGCCTATCATTCAGCAACCAATGATAATTCCTCAGCCATGCGCAGCACCAACTGGCGGTTTTGTTGATGGAGTACCTGCTCCATGTGAAGCACCTGTGTCCTACGAAAGCGGATACGTTCCAGAAACAGCACAATTTGCACCATGCGGACCAGACGGTAAAGTAATTGGCACTCCAGTATCAACTCCAACTGGAAATTATGTTGACGGCCTACCTGCACCATGTGTCAGCCAGCCATTTGTACCTACCCCATCGGTAATTCCTCAGCCATGCGCAGCACCAACTGGCGGTTTTGTTGATGGAGTACCTGCTCCATGTGACACACCTGTGTATTACGAAAGCGGATACGTTCCAGAAACAGCACAATTTGCACCATGCGGACCAGACGGTAAAGTAATTGGCACTCCAGTATCAACTCCAACTGGAAATTATGTTGACGGCCTACCTGCACCATGTGTCAGCCAGCCTATCATTCAGCAACCAATGATAATTCCTCAGCCATGCGCAGCACCAACTGGTGGTTTTGTTGATGGAGTACCTGCTCCATGTGAAGCACCTGTGTCCTACGAAAGCGGATACGTTCCAGAAACAGCACAATTTGCACCATGTGGACCAGACGGTAAAGTAATTGGCACTCCAACATCAACTCCAACTGGAAATTATGTTGATGGTCTACCTGCACCATGTGTCAGCACGCCATTTGTACCAACCCCATCGGTAATTCCTCAGCCATGCGCAGCACCAACTGGCGGTTTTGTTGATGGAGTACCTGCTCCATGTGACACACCTGTGTATTACGAAAGCGGATACGTTCCAGAAACAGCACAATTTGCACCATGCGGACCAGACGGTAAAGTAATTGGCACTCCAGTATCAACTCCAACTGGAAATTATGTTGACGGTCTACCTGCACCATGTGTCAGCCAGCCTATCATTCAGCAACCAATGATAATTCCTCAGCCATGCGCAGCACCAACTGGCGGTTTTGTTGATGGAGTACCTGCTCCATGTGAAGCACCTGTGTCCTACGAAAGCGGATACGTTCCAGAAACAGCACAATTTGCACCATGCGGACCAGACGGTAAAGTAATTGGCACTCCAGCATCAACTCCAACTGGAAATTATGTTGATGGTCTACCTGCACCATGTGTCAGCACGCCATTTGTACCAACCCCATCGGTAATTCCTCAGCCATGCGCAGCACCAACTGGCGGTTTTGTTGATGGAGTACCTGCTCCATGTGACACACCTGTGTATTACGAAAGCGGATACGTTCCAGAAACAGCACAATTTGCACCATGCGGACCAGACGGTAAAGTAATTGGCACTCCAGTATCAACTCCAACTGGAAATTATGTTGACGGTCTACCTGCACCATTTGTCAGCCAGCCTATCATTCAGCAACCAATGATAATTCCTCAGCCATGCGCAGCACCAACTGGCGGTTTTGTTGATGGAGTACCTGCTCCATGTGAAGCACCTGTGTCCTACGAAAGCGGATACGTTCCAGAAACAGCACAATTTGCACCATGCGGACCAGACGGTAAAGTAATTGGCACTCCAGTATCAACTCCAACTGGAAATTATGTTGACGGCCTACCTGCACCATGTGTCAGCCAGCCATTTGTACCTACCCCATCGGTAATTCCTCAGCCATGCGCAGCACCAACTGGCGGTTTTGTTGATGGAGTACCTGCTCCATGTGACACACCTGTGTATTACGAAAGCGGATACGTTCCAGAAACAGCACAATTTGCACCATGCGGACCAGACGGTAAAGTAATTGGCACTCCAGTATCAACTCCAACTGGAAATTATGTTGACGGCCTACCTGCACCATGTGTCAGCCAGCCTATCATTCAGCAACCAATGATAATTCCTCAGCCATGCGCAGCACCAACTGGTGGTTTTGTTGATGGAGTACCTGCTCCATGTGAAGCACCTGTGTCCTACGAAAGCGGATACGTTCCAGAAACAGCACAATTTGCACCATGTGGACCAGACGGTAAAGTAATTGGCACTCCAACATCAACTCCAACTGGAAATTATGTTGATGGTCTACCTGCACCATGTGTCAGCACGCCATTTGTACCAACCCCATCGGTAATTCCTCAGCCATGCGCAGCACCAACTGGCGGTTTTGTTGATGGAGTACCTGCTCCATGTGACACACCTGTGTATTACGAAAGCGGATACGTTCCAGAAACAGCACAATTTGCACCATGCGGACCAGACGGTAAAGTAATTGGCACTCCAGTATCAACTCCAACTGGAAATTATGTTGACGGCCTACCTGCACCATGTGTCAGCCAGCCTATCATTCAGCAACCAATGATAATTCCTCAGCCATGCGCAGCACCAACTGGCGGTTTTGTTGATGGAGTACCTGCTCCATGTGAAGCACCTGTGTCCTACGAAAGCGGATACGTTCCAGAAACAGCACAATTTGCACCATGCGGACCAGACGGTAAAGTAATTGGCAATCCAGTATCAACTCCAACTGGAAATTATGTTGACGGCCTACCTGCACCATGTGTCAGCCAGCCATTTGTACCTACCCCATCGGTAATTCCTCAGCCATGCGCAGCACCAACTGGCGGTTTTGTTGATGGAGTACCTGCTCCATGTGACACACCTGTGTATTACGAAAGCGGATACGTTCCAGAAACAGCACAATTTGCACCATGTGGACCAGACGGTAAAGTAATTGGCACTCCAGTATCAACTCCAACTGGAAATTATGTTGACGGCCTACCTGCACCATGTGTCAGCCAGCCTATCATTCAGCAACCAATGATAATTCCTCAGCCATGCGCAGCACCAACTGGCGGTTTTGTTGATGGAGTACCTGCTCCATGTGAAGCACCTGTGTCCTACGAAAGCGGATACGTTCCAGAAACAGCACAATTTGCACCATGCGGACCAGACGGTAAAGTAATTGGCACTCCAGTATCAACTCCAACTGGAAATTATGTTGACGGCCTACCTGCACCATGTGTCAGCCAGCCATTTGTACCTACCCCATCGGTAATTCCTCAGCCATGCGCAGCACCAACTGGCGGTTTTGTTGATGGAGTACCTGCTCCATGTGACACACCTGTGTATTACGAAAGCGGATACGTTCCAGAAACAGCACAATTTGCACCATGCGGACCAGACGGTAAAGTAATTGGCACTCCAGTATCAACTCCAACTGGAAATTATGTTGACGGCCTACCTGCACCATGTGTCAGCCAGCCATTTGTACCTACCCCATCGGTAATTCCTCAGCCATGCGCAGCACCAACTGGCGGTTTTGTTGATGGAGTACCTGCTCCATGTGACACACCTGTGTATTACGAAAGCGGATACGTTCCAGAAACAGCACAATTTGCACCATGCGGACCAGACGGTAAAGTAATTGGCACTCCAGTATCAACTCCAACTGGAAATTATGTTGACGGCCTACCTGCACCATGTGTCAGCCAGCCTATCATTCAGCAACCAATGATAATTCCTCAGCCATGCGCAGCACCAACTGGTGGTTTTGTTGATGGAGTACCTGCTCCATGTGAAGCACCTGTGTCCTACGAAAGCGGATACGTTCCAGAAACAGCACAATTTGCACCATGTGGACCAGACGGTAAAGTAATTGGCACTCCAACATCAACTCCAACTGGAAATTATGTTGATGGTCTACCTGCACCATGTGTCAGCACGCCATTTGTACCAACCCCATCGGTAATTCCTCAGCCATGCGCAGCACCAACTGGCGGTTTTGTTGATGGAGTACCTGCTCCATGTGACACACCTGTGTATTACGAAAGCGGATACGTTCCAGAAACAGCACAATTTGCACCATGCGGACCAGACGGTAAAGTAATTGGCACTCCAGTATCAACTCCAACTGGAAATTATGTTGACGGTCTACCTGCACCATGTGTCAGCCAGCCTATCATTCAGCAACCAATGATAATTCCTCAGCCATGCGCAGCACCAACTGGCGGTTTTGTTGATGGAGTACCTGCTCCATGTGAAGCACCTGTGTCCTACGAAAGCGGATACGTTCCAGAAACAGCACAATTTGCACCATGCGGACCAGACGGTAAAGTAATTGGCACTCCAGTATCAACTCCAACTGGAAATTATGTTGACGGCCTACCTGCACCATGTGTCAGCACGCCATTTGTACCTACCCCATCGGTAATTCCTCAGCCATGCGCAGCACCAACCGGCGGTTTTGTTGATGGAGTACCTGCTCCATGTGACACACCTGTGTATTACGAAAGCGGATACGTTCCAGAAACAGCACAATTTGCACCATGCGGACCAGACGGTAAAGTAATTGGCACTCCAGTATCAACTCCAACTGGAAATTATGTTGACGGCCTACCTGCACCATGTGTCAGCCAGCCTATCATTCAGCAACCAATGATAATTCCCCAGCCATGCGCAGCACCAACTGGCGGTTTTGTTGATGGAGTACCTGCTCCATGTGAAGCACCTGTGTCCTACGAAAGCGGATACGTTCCAGAAACAGCACAATTTGCACCATGCGGACCAGACGGTAAAGTAATTGGCACTCCAGCATCAACTCCAACTGGAAATTATGTTGATGGTCTACCTGCACCATGTGTCAGCACGCCATTTGTACCAACCCCATCGGTAATTCCTCAGCCATGCGCAGCACCAACTGGCGGTTTTGTTGATGGAGTACCTGCTCCATGTGACACACCTGTGTATTACGAAAGCGGATACGTTCCAGAAACAGCACAATTTGCACCATGCGGACCAGACGGTAAAGTAATTGGCACTCCAGTATCAACTCCAACTGGAAATTATGTTGACGGTCTACCTGCACCATTTGTCAGCCAGCCTATCATTCAGCAACCAATGATAATTCCTCAGCCATGCGCAGCACCAACTGGCGGTTTTGTTGATGGAGTACCTGCTCCATGTGAAGCACCTGTGTCCTACGAAAGCGGATACGTTCCAGAAACAGCACAATTTGCACCATGCGGACCAGACGGTAAAGTAATTGGCACTCCAGTATCAACTCCAACTGGAAATTATGTTGACGGCCTACCTGCACCATGTGTCAGCCAGCCATTTGTACCTACCCCATCGGTAATTCCTCAGCCATGCGCAGCACCAACTGGCGGTTTTGTTGATGGAGTACCTGCTCCATGTGACACACCTGTGTATTACGAAAGCGGATACGTTCCAGAAACAGCACAATTTGCACCATGTGGACCAGACGGTAAAGTAATTGGCACTCCAGTATCAACTCCAACTGGAAATTATGTTGACGGCCTACCTGCACCATGTGTCAGCCAGCCTATCATTCAGCAACCAATGATAATTCCTCAGCCATGCGCCGCATCAACTGGCGGTTTTGTTGATGGAGTACCTGCTCCATGTGAAGCACCTGTGTCCTACGAAAGCGGATACGTTCCAGAAACAGCACAATTTGCACCATGCGGACCAGACGGTAAAGTAATTGGCACTCCAGCATCAACTCCAACTAGAAATTATGTTGATGGTCTACCTGCACCATGTGTCAGCACGCCATTTGTACCAACCCCATCGGTAATTCCTCAGCCATGCGCAGCACCAACTGGCGGTTTTGTTGATGGAGTACCTGCTCCATGTGACACACCTGTGTATTACGAAAGCGGATACGTTCCAGAAACAGCACAATTTGCACCATGCGGACCAGACGGTAAAGTAATTGGCACTCCAGTATCAACTCCAACTGGAAATTATGTTGACGGCCTACCTGCACCATGTGTCAGCCAGCCTATCATTCAGCAACAAATGATAATTCCTCAGCCATGCGCAGCACCAACTGGCGGTTTTGTTGATGGAGTACCTGCTCCATGTGACACACCTGTGTCCTACGAAAGCGGATACGTTCCAGAAACAGCACAATTTGCACCATGTGGACCAGACGGTAAAGTAATTGGCACTCCAACATCAACTCCAACTGGAAATTATGTTGATGGTCTACCTGCACCATGTGTCAGCACGCCATTTGTACCAACCCCATCGGTAATTCCTCAGCCATGCGCAGCACCAACTGGCGGTTTTGTTGATGGAGTACCTGCTCCATGTGACACACCTGTGTATTACGAAAGCGGATACGTTCCAGAAACAGCACAATTTGCACCATGCGGACCAGACGGTAAAGTAATTGGCACTCCAGTATCAACTCCAACTGGAAATTATGTTGACGGCCTACCTGCACCATGTGTCAGCCAGCCTATCATTCAGCAACCAATGATAATTCCTCAGCCATGCGCAGCACCAACTGGCGGTTTTGTTGATGGAGTACCTGCTCCATGTGAAGCACCTGTGTCCTACGAAAGCGGATACGTTCCAGAAACAGCACAATTTGCACCATGCGGACCAGACGGTAAAGTAATTGGCAATCCAGTATCAACTCCAACTGGAAATTATGTTGACGGCCTACCTGCACCATGTGTCAGCCAGCCATTTGTACCTACCCCATCGGTAATTCCTCAGCCATGCGCAGCTCCAACTGGCGGTTTTGTTGATGGAGTACCTGCTCCATGTGACACACCTGTGTATTACGAAAGCGGATACGTTCCAGAAACAGCACAATTTGCACCATGCGGACCAGACGGTAAAGTAATTGGCACTCCAGTATCAACTCCAACTGGAAATTATGTTGACGGCCTACCTGCACCATGTGTCAGCCAGCCTATCATTCAGCAACCAATGATAATTCCTCAGCCATGCGCAGCACCAACTGGCGGTTTTGTTGATGGAGTACCTGCTCCATGTGAAGCACCTGTGTCCTACGAAAGCGGATACGTTCCAGAAACAGCACAATTTGCACCATGCGGACCAGACGGTAAAGTAATTGGCACTCCAACATCAACTCCAACTGGAAATTATGTTGATGGTCTACCTGCACCATGTGTCAGCACGCCATTTGTACCAACCCCATCGGTAATTCCTCAGCCATGCGCAGCACCAACTGGCGGTTTTGTTGATGGAGTACCTGCTCCATGTGACACACCTGTGTATTACGAAAGCGGATACGTTCCAGAAACAGCACAATTTGCACCATGCGGACCAGACGGTAAAGTAATTGGCACTCCAGTATCAACTCCAACTGGAAATTATGTTGACGGTCTACCTGCACCATGTGTCAGCCAGCCTATCATTCAGCAACCAATGATAATTCCTCAGCCATGCGCAGCACCAACTGGCGGTTTTGTTGATGGAGTACCTGCTCCATGTGAAGCACCTGTGTCCTACGAAAGCGGATACGTTCCAGAAACAGCACAATTTGCACCATGCGGACCAGACGGTAAAGTAATTGGCACTCCAGTATCAACTCCAACTGGAAATTATGTTGACGGCCTACCTGCACCATGTGTCAGCACGCCATTTGTACCTACCCCATCGGTAATTCCTCAGCCATGCGCAGCACCAACCGGCGGTTTTGTTGATGGAGTACCTGCTCCATGTGACACACCTGTGTATTACGAAAGCGGATACGTTCCAGAAACAGCACAATTTGCACCATGCGGACCAGACGGTAAAGTAATTGGCACTCCAGTATCAACTCCAACTGGAAATTATGTTGACGGCCTACCTGCACCATGTGTCAGCCAGCCTATCATTCAGCAACCAATGATAATTCCTCAGCCATGCGCAGCACCAACTGGCGGTTTTGTTGATGGAGTACCTGCTCCATGTGAAGCACCTGTGTCCTACGAAAGCGGATACGTTCCAGAAACAGCACAATTTGCACCATGCGGACCAGACGGTAAAGTAATTGGCACTCCAGCATCAACTCCAACTGGAAATTATGTTGATGGTCTACCTGCACCATGTGTCAGCACGCCATTTGTACCAACCCCATCGGTAATTCCTCAGCCATGCGCAGCACCAACTGGCGGTTTTGTTGATGGAGTACCTGCTCCATGTGACACACCTGTGTATTACGAAAGCGGATACGTTCCAGAAACAGCACAATTTGCACCATGCGGACCAGACGGTAAAGTAATTGGCACTCCAGTATCAACTCCAACTGGAAATTATGTTGACGGTCTACCTGCACCATTTGTCAGCCAGCCTATCATTCAGCAACCAATGATAATTCCTCAGCCATGCGCAGCACCAACTGGCGGTTTTGTTGATGGAGTACCTGCTCCATGTGAAGCACCTGTGTCCTACGAAAGCGGATACGTTCCAGAAACAGCACAATTTGCACCATGCGGACCAGACGGTAAAGTAATTGGCACTCCAGTATCAACTCCAACTGGAAATTATGTTGACGGCCTACCTGCACCATGTGTCAGCACGCCATTTGTACCTACCCCATCGGTAATTCCTCAGCCATGCGCAGCACCAACTGGCGGTTTTGTTGATGGAATACCTGTTCCATGTGACACACCTGTGTATTACGAAAGCGGATACGTTCCAGAAACAGCACAATTTGCACCATGTGGACCAGACGGTAAAGTAATTGGCACTCCAGTATCAACTCCAACTGGAAATTATGTTGACGGCCTACCTGCACCATGTGTCAGCCAGCCTATCATTCAGCAACCAATGATAATTCCTCAGCCATGCGCCGCATCAACTGGCGGTTTTGTTGATGGAGTACCTGCTCCATGTGAAGCACCTGTGTCCTACGAAAGCGGATACGTTCCAGAAACAGCACAATTTGCACCATGCGGACCAGACGGTAAAGTAATTGGCACTCCAGCATCAACTCCAACTGGAAATTATGTTGATGGTCTACCTGCACCATGTGTCAGCACGCCATTTGTACCAACCCCATCGGTAATTCCTCAGCCATGCGCAGCACCAACTGGCGGTTTTGTTGATGGAGTACCTGCTCCATGTGACACACCTGTGTATTACGAAAGCGGATACGTTCCAGAAACAGCACAATTTGCACCATGCGGACCAGACGGTAAAGTAATTGGCACTCCAGTATCAACTCCAACTGGAAATTATGTTGACGGCCTACCTGCACCATGTGTCAGCCAGCCTATCATTCAGCAACAAATGATAATTCCTCAGCCATGCGCAGCACCAACTGGCGGTTTTGTTGATGGAGTACCTGCTCCATGTGAAGCACCTGTGTCCTACGAAAGCGGATACGTTCCAGAAACCGCACAATTTGCACCATGTGGACCAGACGGTAAAGTAATTGGCACTCCAACATCAACTCCAACTGGAAATTATGTTGATGGTCTACCTGCACCATGTGTCAGCACGCCATTTGTACCAACCCCATCGGTAATTCCTCAGCCATGCGCAGCACCAACTGGCGGTTTTGTTGATGGAGTACCTGCTCCATGTGACACACCTGTGTATTACGAAAGCGGATACGTTCCAGAAACAGCACAATTTGCACCATGCGGACCAGACGGTAAAGTAATTGGCACTCCAGTATCAACTCCAACTGGAAATTATGTTGACGGCCTACCTGCACCATGTGTCAGCCAGCCTATCATTCAGCAACCAATGATAATTCCTCAGCCATGCGCAGCACCAACTGGCGGTTTTGTTGATGGAGTACCTGCTCCATGTGAAGCACCTGTGTCCTACGAAAGCGGATACGTTCCAGAAACAGCACAATTTGCACCATGCGGACCAGACGGTAAAGTAATTGGCAATCCAGTATCAACTCCAACTGGAAATTATGTTGACGGCCTACCTGCACCATGTGTCAGCCAGCCATTTGTACCTACCCCATCGGTAATTCCTCAGCCATGCGCAGCACCAACTGGCGGTTTTGTTGATGGAGTACCTGCTCCATGTGACACACCTGTGTATTACGAAAGCGGATACGTTCCAGAAACAGCACAATTTGCACCATGCGGACCAGACGGTAAAGTAATTGGCACTCCAGTATCAACTCCAACTGGAAATTATGTTGACGGCCTACCTGCACCATGTGTCAGCCAGCCTATCATTCAGCAACCAATGATAATTCCTCAGCCATGCGCAGCACCAACTGGCGGTTTTGTTGATGGAGTACCTGCTCCATGTGAAGCACCTGTGTCCTACGAAAGCGGATACGTTCCAGAAACAGCACAATTTGCACCATGCGGACCAGACGGTAAAGTAATTGGCACTCCAGTATCAACTCCAACTGGAAATTATGTTGACGGCCTACCTGCACCATGTGTCAGCCAGCCATTTGTACCTACCCCATCGGTAATTCCTCAGCCATGCGCAGCACCAACTGGCGGTTTTGTTGATGGAGTACCTGCTCCATGTGACACACCTGTGTATTACGAAAGCGGATACGTTCCAGAAACAGCACAATTTGCACCATGTGGACCAGACGGTAAAGTAATTGGCACTCCAGTATCAACTCCAACTGGAAATTATGTTGACGGCCTACCTGCACCATGTGTCAGCCAGCCTATCATTCAGCAACCAATGATAATTCCTCAGCCATGCGCAGCACCAACTGGCGGTTTTGTTGATGGAGTACCTGCTCCATGTGAAGCACCTGTGTCCTACGAAAGCGGATACGTTCCAGAAACAGCACAATTTGCACCATGCGGACCAGACGGTAAAGTAATTGGCACTCCAACATCAACTCCAACTGGAAATTATGTTGATGGTCTACCTGCACCATGTGTCAGCACGCCATTTGTACCAACCCCATCGGTAATTCCTCAGCCATGCGCAGCACCAACTGGCGGTTTTGTTGATGGAGTACCTGCTCCATGTGACACACCTGTGTATTACGAAAGCGGATACGTTCCAGAAACAGCACAATTTGCACCATGCGGACCAGACGGTAAAGTAATTGGCACTCCAGTATCAACTCCAACTGGAAATTATGTTGACGGTCTACCTGCACCATGTGTCAGCCAGCCTATCATTCAGCAACCAATGATAATTCCTCAGCCATGCGCAGCACCAACTGGCGGTTTTGTTGATGGAGTACCTGCTCCATGTGAAGCACCTGTGTCCTACGAAAGCGGATACGTTCCAGAAACAGCACAATTTGCACCATGCGGACCAGACGGTAAAGTAATTGGCACTCCAGTATCAACTCCAACTGGAAATTATGTTGACGGCCTACCTGCACCATGTGTCAGCCAGCCATTTGTACCTACCCCATCGGTAATTCCTCAGCCATGCGCAGCACCAACTGGCGGTTTTGTTGATGGAGTACCTGCTCCATGTGACACACCTGTGTATTACGAAAGCGGATACGTTCCAGAAACAGCACAATTTGCACCATGTGGACCAGACGGTAAAGTAATTGGCACTCCAGTATCAACTCCAACTGGAAATTATGTTGACGGCCTACCTGCACCATGTGTCAGCCAGCCTATCATTCAGCAACCAATGATAATTCCTCAGCCATGCGTAGCACCAACTGGCGGTTTTGTTGATGGAGTACCTGCTCCATGTGAAGCACCTGTGTCCTACGAAAGCGGATACGTTCCAGAAACAGCACAATTTGCACCATGCGGACCAGACGGTAAAGTAATTGGCACTCCAGCATCAACTCCAACTGGAAATTATGTTGATGGTCTACCTGCACCATGTGTCAGCACGCCATTTGTACCAACCCCATCGGTAATTCCTCAGCCATGCGCAGCACCAACTGGCGGTTTTGTTGATGGAGTACCTGCTCCGTGTGACACACCTGTGTATTACGAAAGCGGATACGTTCCAGAAACAGCACAATTTGCACCATGCGGACCAGACGGTAAAGTAATTGGCACTCCAGTATCAACTCCAACTGGAAATTATGTTGACGGCCTACCTGCACCATGCGTCAGCCAGCCTATCATTCAGCAACCAATGATAATTCCTCAGCCATGCGCAGCACCAACTGGAGGTTTTGTTGATGGAGTACCTGCTCCATGTGAAGCACCTGTGTCCTACGAAAGCGGATACGTTCCAGAAACAGCACAATTTGCACCGTGCGGACCAGACGGTAAAGTAATTGGCACTCCAGTATCAACTCCAACTGGAAATTATGTTGACGGCCTACCTGCACCATGTGTCAGCCAGCCATTTGTACCTACCCCATCGGTAATTCCTCAGCCATGCGCAGCACCAACTGGCGGTTTTGTTGATGGAGTACCTGCTCCATGTGACACACCTGTGTATTACGAAAGCGGATACGTTCCAGAAACAGCACAATTTGCACCATGCGGACCAGACGGTAAAGTAATTGGCACTCCAGTATCAACTCCAACTGGAAATTATGTTGACGGCCTACCTGCACCATGTGTCAGCCAGCCTATCATTCAGCAACCAATGATAATTCCTCAGCCATGCGCAGCACCAACTGGCGGTTTTGTTGATGGAGTACCTGCTCCATGTGAAGCACCTGTGTCCTACGAAAACGGATACGTTCCAGAAACAGCACAATTTGCACCATGCGGACCAGACGGTAAAGTAATTGGCACTCCAGCATCAACTCCAACTGGAAATTATGTTGATGGTCTACCTGCACCATGTGTCAGCACGCCATTTGTACCAACCCCATCGGTAATTCCTCAGCCATGCGCAGCACCAGTTGGCGGTTTTGTTGATGGAGTACCTGCTCCATGTGACACACCTGTGTATTACGAAAGCGGATACGTTCCAGAAACAGCACAATTTGCACCATGCGGACCAGACGGTAAAGTAACTGTTACTCCAGTATCAACTCCAACTGGAAATTATGTTGACGGCCTACCTGCACCATGTGTCAGCCAGCCTATCATTCAGCAACCAATGATAATTCCTCAGCCATGCGCAGCACCAACTGGCGGTTTTGTTGATGGAGTACCTGCTCCATGTGAAGCACCTGTGTCCTACGAAAGCGGATACGTTCCAGAAACAGCACAATTTGCACCATGCGGACCAGACGGTAAAGTAATTGGCACTCCAGCATCAACTCCAACTGGAAATTATGTTGATGGTCTACCTGCACCATGTGTCAGCACGCCATTTGTACCAACCCCATCGGTAATTCCTCAGCCATGCGCAGCACCAACTGGCGGTTTTGTTGATGGAGTACCTGCTCCATGTGACACACCTGTGTATTACGAAAGCGGATACGTTCCAGAAACAGCACAATTTGCACCATGCGGACCAGACGGTAAAGTAATTGGCACTCCAGTATCAACTCCAACTGGAAATTATGTTGACGGCCTACCTGCACCATGTGTCAGCCAGCCTATCATTCAGCAACCAATGATAATTCCTCAGCCATGCGCAGCACCAACTGGCGGTTTTGTTGATGGAGTACCTGCTCCATGTGAAGCACCCGTGTCCTACGAAAGCGGATACGTTCCAGAAACAGCACAATTTGCACCATGCGGACCAGACGGTAAAGTAATTGGCACTCCAGTATCAACTCCAACTGGAAATTATGTTGACGGCCTACCTGCACCATGTGTCAGCCAGCCATTTGTACCTACCCCATCGGTAAATCCTCAGCCATGCGCAGCACCAACTGGCGGTTTTGTTGATGGAGTACCTGCTCCATGTGACACACCTGTGTATTACGAAAGCGGATACGTTCCAGAAACAGCACAATTTGCACCATGCGGACCAGACGGTAAAGTAATTGGCACTCCAGTATCAACTCCAACTGGAAATTATGTTGACGGCCTACCTGCACCATGTGTCAGCCAGCCTATCATTCAGCAACCAATGATAATTCCTCAGCCATGCGCAGCACCAACTGGCGGTTTTGTTGATGGAGTACCTGCTCCATGTGAAACACCTGTGTCCTACGAAAGCGGATACGTTCCAGAAACAGCACAATTTGCACCATGCGGACCAGACGGTAAAGTAATTGGCACTCCAGCATCAACTCCAACTGGACATTATGTTGATGGTCTACCTGCACCATGTGTCAGCCAGCCATTTGTACCTACCCCATCGGTAATTCCTCAGCCATGCGCAGCACCAACTGGCGGTTTTGTTGATGGAGTACCTGCTCCATGTGACACACCTGTGTATTACGAAAGCGGATACGTTCCAGAAACAGCACAATTTGCACCATGCGGACCAGACGGTAAAGTAATTGGCACTCCAGTATCAACTCCAACTGGAAATTATGTTGACGGCCTACCTGCACCATGTGTCAGCCAGCCTATCATTCAGCAACCAATGATAATTCCTCAGCCATGCGCAGCACCAACTGGCGGTTTTGTTGATGGAGTACCTGCTCCATGTGAAGCACCTGTGTCCTACGAAAGCGGATACGTTCCAGAAACAGCACAATTTGCACCATGCGGACCAGACGGTAAAGTAATTGGCACTCCAGTATCAACTCCAACTGGAAATTATGTTGACGGCCTACCTGCACCATGTGTCAGCCAGCCATTTGTACCTACCCCATCGGTAATTCCTCAGCCATGCGCAGCACCAACTGGCGGTTTTGTTGATGGAGTACCTGCTCCATGTGACACACCTGTGTATTACGAAAGCGGATACGTTCCAGAAACAGCACAATTTGCACCATGCGGACCAGACGGTAAAGTAATTGGCACTCCAGTATCAACTCCAACTGGAAATTATGTTGACGGCCTACCTGCACCATGTGTCAGCCAGCCTATCATTCAGCAACCAATGATAATTCCTCAGCCATGCGCAGCACCAACTGGCGGTTTTGTTGATGGAGTACCTGCTCCATGTGAAGCACCTGTGTCCTACGAAAGCGGATACGTTCCAGAAACAGCACAATTTGCACCATGCGGACCAGACGGTAAAGTAATTGGCACTCCAGTATCAACTCCAACTGGAAATTATGTTGATGGTCTACCTGCACCATGTGTCAGCCAGCCATTTGTACCTACCCCATCGGTAATTCCTCAGCCATGCGCAGCACCAACTGGCGGTTTTGTTGATGGAGTACCTGCTCCATGTGACACACCTGTGTATTACGAAAGCGGATACGTTCCAGAAACAGCACAATTTGCACCATGCGGACCAGACGGTAAAGTAATTGGCACTCCAGTATCAACTCCAACTGGAAATTATGTTGACGGCCTACCTGCACCATGTGTCAGCCAGCCTATCATTCAGCAACCAATGATAATTCCTCAGCCATGCGCAGCACCAACTGGCGGTTTTGTTGATGGAGTACCTGCTCCATGTGAAGCACCTGTGTCCTACGAAAGCGGATACGTTCCAGAAACAGCACAATTTGCACCATGCGGACCAGACGGTAAAGTAATTGGCACTCCAGCATCAACTCCAACTGGAAATTATGTTGATGGTCTACCTGCACCATGTGTCAGCACGCCATTTGTACCAACCCCATCGGTAATTCCTCAGCCATGCGCAGCACCAATTGGCGGTTTTGTTGATGGAGTACCTGCTCCATGTGACACACCTGTGTATTACGAAAGCGGATACGTTCCAGAAACAGCACAATTTGCACCATGCGGACCAGACGGTAAAGTAATTGGCACTCCAGTATCAACTCCAACTGGAAATTATGTTGACGGCCTACCTGCACCATGTGTCAGCCAGCCTATCATTCAGCAACCAATGATAATTCCTCAGCCATGCGCAGCACCAACTGGCGGTTTTGTTGATGGAGTACCTGCTCCATGTGAAGCACCTGTGTCCTACGAAAGCGGATACGTTCCAGAAACAGCACAATTTGCACCATGCGGACCAGACGGTAAAGTAATTGGCACTCCAGCATCAACTCCAACTGGAAAATATGTTGATGGTCTACCTGCACCATGTGTCAGCATGCCATTTGTACCAACCCCATCGGTAAATCCTCAGCCATGCGCAGCACCAACTGGCGGTTTTGTTGATGGAGTACCTGCTCCATGTGACACACCTGTGTCCTACGAAAGCGGATACGTTCCAGAAACAGCACAATTCGCACCATGCGGACCAGACGGTAAAGTAATTGGCACTCCAGTATCAACTCCAACTGGAAATTATGTTGACGGCCTACCTGCACCATGTGTCAGCCAGCCTATCATTCATCAACCAATGATAATTCCTCAGCCATGCGCAGCACCAACTAGCGGTTTTGTTGATGGAGTACCTGCTCCATGTGAAGCACCTGTGTCCTACGAAAGCGGATACGTTCCAGAAACAGCACAATTTGCACCATGCGGACCAGACGGTAAAGTAATTGGCACTCCAGTATCAACTCCAACTGGAAATTATGTTGACGGCCTACCTGCACCATGTGTCAGCCAGCCATTTGTACCTACCCCATCGGTAATTCATCAGCCATGCGTAGCACCAACTGGCGGTTTTGTTGATGGAGTACCTGCTCCGTGTGACACACCTGTGTATTACGAAAGCGGATACGTTCCAGAAACAGCACAATTTGCACCATGCGGACCAGACGGTAAAGTAATTGGCACTCCAGTATCAACTCCAACTGGAAATTATGTTGACGGCCTACCAGCACCATGTGTCAGCCAGCCTATCATTCAGCAACCAATGATAATTCCTCAGCCATGCGCAGCACCAACTGGTGGTTTTGTTGATGGAGTACCTGCTCCATGTGAAGCACCTGTGTCCTACGAAAGCGGATACGTTCCAGAAACAGCACAATTTGCACCATGCGGACCAGACGGTAAAGTAATTGGCACTCCAGCATCAACTCCAACTGGAAATTATGTTGATGGTCTACCTGCACCATGTGTCAGCACGCCATTTGTACCAACCCCATCGGTAATTCCTCAGCCATGCGCAGCACCAACTGGCGGTTTTGTTGATGGAGTACCTGCTCCGTGTGACACACCTGTGTATTACGAAAGCGGATACGTTCCAGAAACAGCACAATTTGCACCATGCGGACCAGACGGTAAAGTAATTGGCACTCCAGCATCAACTCCAACTAGAAATTATGTTGATGGTCTACCTGCACCATGTGTCAGCACGCCATTTGTACCAACCCCATCGGTACTTCCTCAGCCATGCGCAGCACCAACTGGCGGTTTTGTTGATGGAGTACCTGCTCCATGTGAAGCACCTGTGTCCTACGAAAGCGGATACGTTCCAGAAACAGCACAAGTTGCACCATGCGGACCAGACGGTAAAGTAATTGGCACTCCAGTATCAACTCCAACTGGAAATTATGTTGACGGCCTACCTGCACCATGTGTTAGCCAGCCATTTGTACCTACCCCATCGGTAATTCCTCAGCCATGCGCAGCACCAACTGGCGGTTTTGTTGATGGAGTACCTGCTCCATGTGACACACCTGTGTATTACGAAAGCGGATACGTTCCAGAAACAGCACAATTTGCACCATGCGGACCAGACGGTAAAGTAATTGGCACTCCAGTATCAACTCCAACTGGAAATTATGTTGACGGCCTACCTGCACCATGTGTCAGCCAGCCATTTGTACCTACCCCATCGGTAAATCCTCAGCCATGCGCAGCACCAACTGGCGGTTTTGTTGATGGAGTACCTGCTCCATGTGACACACCTGTGTATTACGAGAGCGGATACGTTCCAGAAACAGCACAATTTGCACCATGCGGACCAGACGGTAAAGTAATTGGCACTCCAGTATCAACTCCAACTGGAAATTATGTTGACGGCCTACCTGCACCATGTGTCAGCCAGCCTATCATTCAGCAACCAATGATAATTCCTCAGCCATGCGCAGCACCAACTGGCGGTTTTGTTGATGGAGTACCTGCTCCATGTGAAGCACCTGTGTCCTACGAAAGCGGATACGTTCCAGAAACAGCACAATTTGCACCATGCGGACCAGACGGTAAAGTAATTGGCACTCCAGTATCAACTCCAACTGGAAATTATGTTGACGGCCTACCTGCACCATGTGTCAGCCAGCCTATCATTCAGCAACCAATGATAATTCCTCAGCCATGCGCAGCACCAACTGGCGGTTTTGTTGATGGAGTACCTGCTCCATGTGAAGCACCTGTGTCCTACGAAAGCGGATACGTTCCAGAAACAGCACAATTTGCACCATGCGGACCAGACGGTAAAGTAATTGGCACTCCAGCATCAACTCCAACTGGAAATTATGTTGATGGTCTACCTGCACCATGTGTCAGCACGCCATTTGTACCAACCCCATCGGTAATTCCTCAGCCATGCGCAGCACCAATTGGCGGTTTTGTTGATGGAGTACCTGCTCCATGTGACACACCTGTGTATTACGAAAGCGGATACGTTCCAGAAACAGCACAATTTGCACCATGCGGACCAGACGGTAAAGTAATTGGCACTCCAGTATCAACTCCAACTGGAAATTATGTTGACGGCCTACCTGCACCATGTGTCAGCCAGCCTATCATTCAGCAACCAATGATAATTCCTCAGCCATGCGCAGCACCAACTGGCGGTTTTGTTGATGGAGTACCTGCTCCATGTGAAGCACCTGTGTCCTACGAAAGCGGATACGTTCCAGAAACAGCACAATTTGCACCATGCGGACCAGACGGTAAAGTAATTGGCACTCCAGCATCAACTCCAACTGGAAATTATGTTGATGGTCTACCTGCACCATGTGTCAGCATGCCATTTGTACCAACCCCATCGGTAAATCCTCAGCCATGCGCAGCACCAACTGGCGGTTTTGTTGATGGAGTACCTGCTCCATGTGACACACCTGTGTCCTACGAAAGCGGATACGTTCCAGAAACAGCACAATTCGCACCATGCGGACCAGACGGTAAAGTAATTGGCACTCCAGTATCAACTCCAACTGGAAATTATGTTGACGGCCTACCTGCACCATGTGTCAGCCAGCCTATCATTCAGCAACCAATGATAATTCCTCAGCCATGCGCAGCACCAACTGGCGGTTTTGTTGATGGAGTACCTGCTCCATGTGAAGCACCTGTGTCCTACGAAAGCGGATACGTTCCAGAAACAGCACAATTTGCACCATGCGGACCAGACGGTAAAGTAATTGGCACTCCAGCATCAACTCCAACTGGAAATTATGTTGATGGTCTACCTGCACCATGTGTCAGCATGCCATTTGTACCAACCCCATCGGTAAATCCTCAGCCATGCGCAGCACCAACTGGCGGTTTTGTTGATGGAGTACCTGCTCCATGTGACACACCTGTGTCCTACGAAAGCGGATACGTTCCAGAAACAGCACAATTCGCACCATGCGGACCAGACGGTAAAGTAATTGGCACTCCAGTATCAACTCCAACTGGAAATTATGTTGACGGCCTACCTGCACCATGTGTCAGCCAGCCTATCATTCATCAACCAATGATAATTCCTCAGCCATGCGCAGCACCAACTAGCGGTTTTGTTGATGGAGTACCTGCTCCATGTGAAGCACCTGTGTCCTACGAAAGCGGATACGTTCCAGAAACAGCACAATTTGCACCATGCGGACCAGACGGTAAAGTAATTGGCACTCCAGTATCAACTCCAACTGGAAATTATGTTGACGGCCTACCTGCACCATGTGTCAGCCAGCCATTTGTACCTACCCCATCGGTAATTCCTCAGCCATGCGTAGCACCAACTGGCGGTTTTGTTGATGGAGTACCTGCTCCGTGTGACACACCTGTGTATTACGAAAGCGGATACGTTCCAGAAACAGCACAATTTGCACCATGCGGACCAGACGGTAAAGTAATTGGCACTCCAGTATCAACTCCAACTGGAAATTATGTTGACGGCCTACCAGCACCATGTGTCAGCCAGCCTATCATTCAGCAACCAATGATAATTCCTCAGCCATGCGCAGCACCAACTGGTGGTTTTGTTGATGGAGTACCTGCTCCATGTGAAGCACCTGTGTCCTACGAAAGCGGATACGTTCCAGAAACAGCACAATTTGCACCATGCGGACCAGACGGTAAAGTAATTGGCACTCCAGCATCAACTCCAACTGGAAATTATGTTGATGGTCTACCTGCACCATGTGTCAGCACGCCATTTGTACCAACCCCATCGGTAATTCCTCAGCCATGCGCAGCACCAACTGGCGGTTTTGTTGATGGAGTACCTGCTCCGTGTGACACACCTGTGTATTACGAAAGCGGATACGTTCCAGAAACAGCACAATTTGCACCATGCGGACCAGACGGTAAAGTAATTGGCACTCCAGTATCAACTCCAACTGGAAATTATGTTGACGGCCTACCTGCACCATGTGTTAGCCAGCCATTTGTACCTACCCCATCGGTAATTCCTCAGCCATGCGCAGCACCAACTGGCGGTTTTGTTGATGGAGTACCTGCTCCATGTGACACACCTGTGTATTACGAAAGCGGATACGTTCCAGAAACAGCACAATTTGCACCATGCGGACCAGACGGTAAAGTAATTGGCACTCCAGTATCAACTCCAACTGGAAATTATGTTGACGGCCTACCTGCACCATGTGTCAGCCAGCCATTTGTACCTACCCCATCGGTAATTCCTCAGCCATGCGTAGCACCAACTGGCGGTTTTGTTGATGGAGTACCTGCTCCGTGTGACACACCTGTGTATTACGAAAGCGGATACGTTCCAGAAACAGCACAATTTGCACCATGCGGACCAGACGGTAAAGTAATTGGCACTCCAGTATCAACTCCAACTGGAAATTATGTTGACGGCCTACCAGCACCATGTGTCAGCCAGCCTATCATTCAGCAACCAATGATAATTCCTCAGCCATGCGCAGCACCAACTGGCGGTTTTGTTGATGGAGTACCTGCTCCATGTGAAGCACCTGTGTCCTACGAAAGCGGATACGTTCCAGAAACAGCACAATTTGCACCATGCGGACCAGACGGTAAAGTAATTGGCACTCCAGCATCAACTCCAACTGGAAATTATGTTGATGGTCTACCTGCACCATGTGTCAGCACGCCATTTGTACCAACCCCATCGGTACATCCTCAGCCATGCGCAGCACCAACTGGCGGTTTTGTTGATGGAGTACCTGCTCCATGTGACACACCTGTGTATTACGAAAGCGGATACGTTCCAGAAACAGCACAATTTGCACCATGCGGACCAGACGGTAAAGTAATTGGCACTCCAGTATCAACTCCAACTGGAAATTATGTTGACGGCCTATCTGCACCATGTGTCAGCCAGCCTATCATTCAGCAACCAATGATAATTCCTCAGCCATGCGCAGCACCAACTGGCGGTTTTGTTGATGGAGTACCTGCTCCATGTGAAGCACCTGTGTACTACGAAAGCGGATACGTTCCAGAAACAGCACAAGTTGCACCATGCGGACCAGACGGTAAAGTAATTGGCACTCCAGTATCAACTCCAACTGGAAATTATGTTGACGGCCTACCTGCACCATGTGTCAGCCAGCCATTTGTACCTACCCCATCGGTAATTCCTCAGCCATGCGCAGCACCAACTGGCGGTTTTGTTGATGGAGTACCTGCTCCATGTGACACACCTGTGTATTACGAAAGCGGATACGTTCCAGAAACAGCACAATTTGCACCATGCGGACCAGACGGTAAAGTAATTGGCACTCCAGTATCAACTCCAACTGGAAATTATGTTGACGGCCTACCTGCACCATGTGTCAGCCAGCCATTTGTACCTACCCCATCGATAAATCCTCAGCCATGCGCAGCACCAACTGGCGGTTTTGTTGATGGAGTACCTGCTCCATGTGACACACCTGTGTATTACGAAAGCGGATACGTTCCAGAAACAGCACAATTTGCACCATGCGGACCAGACGGTAAAGTAATTGGCACTCCAGTATCAACTCCAACTGGAAATTATGTTGACGGCCTACCTGCACCATGTGTCAGCCAGCCTATCATTCAGCAACCAATGATAATTCCTCAGCCATGCGCAGCACCAACTGGCGGTTTTGTTGATGGAGTACCTGCTCCATGTGAAGCACCTGTGTCCTACGAAAGCGGATACGTTCCAGAAACAGCACAATTTGCACCATGCGGACCAGACGGTAAAGTAATTGGCACTCCAGCATCAACTCCAAGTGGAAATTATGTTGATGGTCTACCTGCACCATGTGTCAGCACGCCATTCGTACCAACCCCATCGGTAATTCCTCAGCCATGCGCAGCACCAACTGGCGGTTTTGTTGATGGAGTACCTTCTCCATGTGACACACCTGTGTATTACGAAAGCGGATACGTTCCAGAAACAGCACAATTTGCACCATGCGGACCAGACGGTAAAGTAATTGGCACTCCAGTATCAACTCCAACTGGAAATTATGTTGACGGTCTACCTGCACCATGTGTCAGCCAGCCTATCATTCAGCAACCAATGATAATTCCTCAGCCATGCGCAGCACCAACTGGCGGTTTTGTTGATGGAGTACCTGCTCCATGTGAAGCACCTGTGTCCTACGAAAGCGGATACGTTCCAGAAACAGCACAATTTGCACCATGCGGACCAGACGGTAAAGTAATTGGCACTCCAGTATCAACTCCAACTGGAAATTATGTTGACGGCCTACCTGCACCATGTGTCAGCCAGCCATTTGTACCTACCCCATCGGTAATTCCTCAGCCATGCGCAGCACCAACTGGCGGTTTTGTTGATGGAGTACCTGCTCCATGTGACACACCTGTGTATTACGAAAGCGGATACGTTCCAGAAACAGCACAATTTGCACCATGCGGACCAGACGGTAAAGTAATTGGCACTCCAGTATCAACTCCAACTGGAAATTATGTTGACGGCCTACCTGCACCATGTGTCAGCCAGCCTATCATTCAGCAACCAATGATAATTCCTCAGCCATGCGCAGCACCAACTGGCGGTTTTGTTGATGGAGTACCTGCTCCATGTGAAGCACCTGTGTCCTACGAAAGCGGATACGTTCCAGAAACAGCACAATTTGCACCATGCGGACCAGACGGTAAAGTAATTGGCACTCCAGTATCAACTCCAACTGGAAATTATGTTGATGGCCTACCTGCACCATGTGTCAGCACGCCATTTGTACCAACCCCATCGGTAAATCCTCAGCCATGCGCAGCACCAACTGGCGGTTTTGTTGATGGAGTACCTGCTCCATGTGACACACCTGTGTATTACGAAAGCGGATACGTTCCAGAAACAGCACAATTCGCACCATGCGGACCAGACGGTAAAGTAATTGGCACTCCAGTATCAACTCCAACTGGAAATTATGTTGACGGCCTACCTGCACCATGTGTCAGCCAGCCTATCATTCAGCAACCAATGATAATTCCTCAGCCATGCGCAGCACCAACTGGAGGTTTTGTTGATGGAGTACCTGCTCCATGTGAAGCACCTGTGTCCTACGAAAGCGGATACGTTCCAGAAACAGCACAATTTGCACCATGCGGACCAGACGGTAAAGTAATTGGCACTCCAGCATCAACTCCAACTAGAAATTATGTTGATGGTCTACCTGCACCATGTGTCAGCACGCCATTTGTACCAACCCCATCGGTACTTCCTCAGCCATGCGCAGCACCAACTGGCGGTTTTGTTGATGGAGTACCTGCTCCATGTGACACACCTGTGTATTACGAAAGCGGATACGTTCCAGAAACAGCACAATTTGCACCATGCGGACCAGACGGTAAAGTAATTGGCACTCCAGTATCAACTCCAACTGGAAATTATGTTGACGGTCTACCTGCACCATGTGTCAGCCAGCCTATCATTCAGCAACCAATGATAATTCCTCAGCCATGCGCAGCACCAACTGGCGGTTTTGTTGATGGAGTACCTGCTCCATGTGAAGCACCTGTGTCCTACGAAAGCGGATACGTTCCAGAAACAGCACAAGTTGCACCATGCGGACCAGACGGTAAAGTAATTGGCACTCCAGTATCAACTCCAACTGGAAATTATGTTGACGGCCTACCTGCACCATGTGTTAGCCAGCCATTTGTACCTACCCCATCGGTAATTCCTCAGCCATGCGCAGCACCAACTGGCAGTTTTGTTGATGGAGTACCTGCTCCATGTGACACACCTGTGTATTACGAAAGCGGATACGTTCCAGAAACAGCACAATTTGCACCATGCGGACCAGACGGTAAAGTAATTGGCACTCCAGTATCAACTCCAACTGGAAATTATGTTGACGGCCTACCTGCACCATGTGTCAGCCAGCCTATCATTCAGCAACCAATGATAATTCCTCAGCCATGCGCAGCACCAACTGGCGGTTTTGTTGATGGAGTACCTGCTCCATGTGACACACCTGTGTATTACGAAAGCGGATACGTTCCAGAAACAGCACAATTTGCACCATGCGGACCAGACGGTAAAGTAATTGGCACTCCAGTATCAACTCCAACTGGAAATTATGTTGACGGCCTACCTGCACCATGTGTCAGCCAGCCTATCATTCAGCAACCAATGATAATTCCTCAGCCATGCGCAGCACCAACTGGCGGTTTTGTTGATGGAGTACCTGCTCCATGTGAAGCACCTGTGTCCTACGAAAGCGGATACGTTCCAGAAACAGCACAATTTGCACCATGCGGACCAGACGGTAAAGTAATTGGCACTCCAGCATCAACTCCAAGTGGAAATTATGTTGATGGTCTACCTGCACCATGTGTCAGCACGCCATTCGTACCAACCCCATCGGTAATTCCTCAGCCATGCGCAGCACCAACTGGCGGTTTTGTTGATAGAGTACCTTCTCCATGTGACACACCTGTGTATTACGAAAGCGGATACGTTCCAGAAACAGCACAATTTGCACCATGCGGACCAGACGGTAAAGTAATTGGCACTCCAGTATCAACTCCAACTGGAAATTATGTTGACGGTCTACCTGCACCATGTGTCAGCCAGCCTATCATTCAGCAACCAATGATAATTCCTCAGCCATGCGCAGCACCAACTGGCGGTTTTGTTGATGGAGTACCTGCTCCATGTGAAGCACCTGTGTCCTACGAAAGCGGATACGTTCCAGAAACAGCACAATTTGCACCATGCGGACCAGACGGTAAAGTAATTGGCACTCCAGTATCAACTCCAACTGGAAATTATGTTGACGGCCTACCTGCACCATGTGTCAGCCAGCCATTTGTACCTACCCCATCGGTAATTCCTCAGCCATGCGCAGCACCAACTGGCGGTTTTGTTGATGGAGTACCTGCTCCATGTGACACACCTGTGTATTACGAAAGCGGATACGTTCCAGAAACAGCACAATTTGCACCATGCGGACCAGACGGTAAAGTAATTGGCACTCCAGTATCAACTCCAACTGGAAATTATGTTGACGGCCTACCTGCACCATGTGTCAGCCAGCCTATCATTCAGCAACCAATGATAATTCCTCAGCCATGCGCAGCACCAACTGGCGGTTTTGTTGATGGAGTACCTGCTCCATGTGAAGCACCTGTGTCCTACGAAAGCGGATACGTTCCAGAAACAGCACAATTTGCACCATGCGGACCAGACGGTAAAGTAATTGGCACTCCAGTATCAACTCCAACTGGAAATTATGTTGATGGCCTACCTGCACCATGTGTCAGCACGCCTTTTGTACCAACCCCATCGGTAAATCCTCAGCCATGCGCAGCACCAACTGGCGGTTTTGTTGATGGAGTACCTGCTCCATGTGACACACCTGTGTATTACGAAAGCGGATACGTTCCAGAAACAGCACAATTCGCACCATGCGGACCAGACGGTAAAGTAATTGGCACTCCAGTATCAACTCCAACTGGAAATTATGTTGACGGCCTACCTGCACCATGTGTCAGCCAGCCTATCATTCAGCAACCAATGATAATTCCTCAGCCATGCGCAGCACCAACTGGAGGTTTTGTTGATGGAGTACCTGCTCCATGTGAAGCACCTGTGTCCTACGAAAGCGGATACGTTCCAGAAACAGCACAATTTGCACCATGCGGACCAGACGGTAAAGTAATTGGCACTCCAGCATCAACTCCAACTAGAAATTATGTTGATGGTCTACCTGCACCATGTGTCAGCACGCCATTTGTACCAACCCCATCGGTACTTCCTCAGCCATGCGCAGCACCAACTGGCGGTTTTGTTGATGGAGTACCTGCTCCATGTGACACACCTGTGTATTACGAAAGCGGATACGTTCCAGAAACAGCACAATTTGCACCATGCGGACCAGACGGTAAAGTAATTGGCACTCCAGTATCAACTCCAACTGGAAATTATGTTGACGGTCTACCTGCACCATGTGTCAGCCAGCCTATCATTCAGCAACCAATGATAATTCCTCAGCCATGCGCAGCACCAACTGGCGGTTTTGTTGATGGAGTACCTGCTCCATGTGAAGCACCTGTGTCCTACGAAAGCGGATACGTTCCAGAAACAGCACAAGTTGCACCATGCGGACCAGACGGTAAAGTAATTGGCACTCCAGTATCAACTCCAACTGGAAATTATGTTGACGGCCTACCTTCACCATGTGTTAGCCAGCCATTTGTACCTACCCCATCGGTAATTCCTCAGCCATGCGCAGCACCAACTGGCAGTTTTGTTGATGGAGTACCTGCTCCATGTGACACACCTGTGTATTACGAAAGCGGATACGTTCCAGAAACAGCACAATTTGCACCATGCGGACCAGACGGTAAAGTAATTGGCACTCCAGTATCAACTCCAACTGGAAATTATGTTGACGGCCTACCTGCACCATGTGTCAGCCAGCCATTTGTACCTACCCCATCGGTAAATCCTCAGCCATGCGCAGCACCAACTGGCGGTTTTGTTGATGGAGTACCTGCTCCATGTGACACACCTGTGTATTACGAAAGCGGATACGTTCCAGAAACAGCACAATTTGCACCATGCGGACCAGACGGTAAAGTAATTGGCACTCCAGTATCAACTCCAACTGGAAATTATGTCGACGGCCTACCTGCACCATGTGTCAGCCAGCCTATCATTCAGCAACCAATGATAATTCCTCAGCCATGCGCAGCACCAACTGGAGGTTTTGTTGATGGAGTACCTGCTCCATGTGAAGCACCTGTGTCCTACGAAAGCGGATACGTTCCAGAAACAGCACAATTTGCACCATGCGGACCAGACGGTAAAGTAATTGGCACTCCAGCATCAACTCCAACTGGAAATTATGTTGATGGTCTACCTGCACCATGTGTCAGCACGCCATTTGTACCAACCCCATCGGTACTTCCTCAGCCATGCGCAGCACCAACTGGCGGTTTTGTTGATGGAGTA
Source organism: Aplidium turbinatum (assembly GCF_918807975.1). Lineage (NCBI taxonomy): Eukaryota > Metazoa > Chordata > Ascidiacea > Aplousobranchia > Polyclinidae > Aplidium > Aplidium turbinatum. The sequence goes on along the minus strand of NC_137475.1, from coordinate 23,990,224 downwards.
CCTGCTCCATGTGACACACCTGTGTATTACGAAAGCGGATACGTTCCAGAAACAGCACAATTTGCACCATGCGGACCAGACGGTAAAGTAATTGGCACTCCAGTATCAACTCCAACTGGAAATTATGTTGACGGCCTACCTGCACCATGTGTCAGCCAGCCTATCATTCAGCAATCAATGATAATTCCTCAGCCATGCGCAGCACCAACTGGCGGTTTTGTTGATGGAGTACCTGCTCCATGTGAAGCACCTGTGTCCTACGAAAGCGGATACGTTCCAGAAACAGCACAAGTTGCACCATGCGGACCAGACGGTAAAGTAATTGGCACTCCAGTATCAACTCCAACTGGAAATTATGTTGACGGCCTACCTGTACCATGTGTCAGCCAGCCATTTGTACCTACCCCATCGGTAATTCCTCAGCCATGCGCAGCACCAACTGGCGGTTTTGTTGATGGAGTACCTGCTCCATGTGACACACCTGTGTATTACGAAAGCGGATACGTTCCAGAAACAGCACAATTTGCACCATGCGGACCAGACGGTAAAGTAATTGGCACTCCAGTATCAACTCCAACTGGAAATTATGTTGACGGCCTACCTGCACCATGTGTCAGCCAGCCATTTGTACCTACCCCATCGGTAAATCCTCAGCCATGCGCAGCACCAACTGGCGGTTTTGTTGATGGAGTACCTGCTCCATGTGACACACCTGTGTATTACGAAAGCGGATACGTTCCAGAAACAGCACAATTTGCACCATGCGGACCAGACGGTAAAGTAATTGGCACTCCAGTATCAACTCCAACTGGAAATTATGTTGACGGCCTACCTGCACCATGTGTCAGCCAGCCATTTGTACCTACCCCATCGGTAAATCCTCAGCCATGCGCAGCACCAACTGGCGGTTTTGTTGATGGAGTACCTGCTCCATGTGACACACCTGTGTATTACGAAAGCGGATACGTTCCAGAAACAGCACAATTTGCACCATGCGGACCAGACGGTAAAGTAATTGGCACTCCAGTATCAACTCCAACTGGAAATTATGTTGACGGCCTACCTGCACCATGTGTCAGCCAGCCTATCATTCAGCAACCAATGATAATTCCTCAGCCATGCGCAGCACCAACTGGCGGTTTTGTTGATGGAGTACCTGCTCCATGTGAAGCACCTTTGTCCTACGAAAGCGGATACGTTCCAGAAACAGCACAATTTGCACCATGCGGACCAGACGGTAAAGTAATTGGCACTCCAGTATCAACTCCAACTGGAAATTATGTTGACGGCCTACCTGCACCATGTGTCAGCCAACCATTTGTACCTACCCCATCGGTAATTTCTCAGCCATGCGCAGCACCAACTGGCGGTTTTGTTGATGGAGTACCTGCTCCATGTGACACACCTGTGTATTACGAAAGCGGATACGTTCCAGAAACAGCACAATTTGCACCATGCGGACCAGACGGTAAAGTAATTGGCACTCCAGTATCAACTCCAACTGGAAATTATGTTGACGGTCTACCTGCACCATGTGTCAGCCAGCCATTTGTACCTACCCCATCGGTAATACCTCAGCCATGCGCAGCATCAGCTGGCGGTTTTGTTGATGGAGTACCTGCTCCATGTGACACACCTGTGTATTACGAAAGCGGATACGTTCCAGAAACAGCACAATTTGCACCATGCGGACCAGACGGTAAAGTAATTGGCACTCCAGTATCAACTCCAACTGGAAATTATGTTGACGGCCTACCTGCACCATTTGTCCGCACGCCATTTGTACCTACCCCATCGGTAATTCCTCAGCCATGCGCAGCACCAACTGGCGGTTTTGTTGATGGAGTACCTGCTCCATGTGACACACCTGTGTATTACGAAAGCGGATACGTTCCAGAAACAGCACAATTTGCACCATGCGGACCAGACGGTAAAGTAATTGGCACTCCAGTATCAACTCCAACTGGAAATTATGTTGACGGCCTACCTGCACCATGTGTCAGCCAGCCTATCATTCAGCAACCAATGATAATTCCTCAGCCATGCGCAGCACCAACTGGCGGTTTTGTTGATGGAGTACCTGCTCCATGTGAAACACCTGTGTATTACGAAAGCGGATACGTTCCAAAAACAGCACAATTTGCATCATGCGGACCAGACGGTACAATAATTGGCACTCCAGTATCAACTCCAACTGGAAATTATGTTGACGGCCTACCTGCACCATGTGTCAGCCAGCCATTTGTACCTACCCCATCGGTAATTCCTCAGCCATGCGCAGCACCAACTGGCGGTTTTGTTGATGGAGTACCTGCTCCATGTGACACACCTGTGTCCTACGAAAGCGGATACGTTCCAGAAACAGCACAATTTGCACCATGCGTACCAGACCGTAAAGTAATTGGCACTCCAGTATCAACTCCAACTGGAAATTATGTTGACGGCCTACCTGCACCATGTGTCAGCCAGCCTATCATTCAGCAACCAATGATAATTCCTCAGCCATGCGCAGCACCAACTGGCGGTTTTGTTGATGGAGTACCTGCTCCATGTGAAGCACCTGTGTCCTACGAAAGCGGATACGTTCCAGAAACAGCACAATTTGCACCATGCGGTCCAGACGGTAAAATGATTGTCACTCCAGCATCAACTCCAACTGGAAATTATGTTGACGGCCTACCTGCAACATGTGTCAGCCAGCCATTTGTACCTACCCCATCGGTAATTCCTCAGCCATGCGCAGCACCAACTGGCAGTTTTGTTGATGGAGTACCTGCTCCATGTGACACACCTGTGTATTACGAAAGCGGATACGTTCCAGAAACAGCACAATTTGCACCATGCGGACCAGACGGTAAAGTAATTGGCACTCCAGTATCAACTCCAACTGGAAATTATGTTGACGGCCTACCTGCACCATGTGTCAGCCAGCCATTTGTACCTACCCCATCGGTAATTCCTCAGCCATGCGCAGCATCAGCTGGCGGTTTTGTTGATGGAGTACCTGCTCCATGTGACACACCTGTGTATTACGAAAGCGGATACGTTCCAGAAACAGCACAATTTGCACCATGCGGACCAGACGGTAAAGTAATTGGCACTCCAGTATCAACTCCAACTGGAAATTATGTTGACGGCCTACCTGCACCATGTGTCAGCCAGCCTATCATTCATCAACCAATGATAATTCCTCAGCCATGCGCAGCACCAACTGGCAGTTTTGTTGATGGAGTACCTGCTCCATGTGACACACCTGTGTATTACGAAAGCGGATACGTTCCAGAAACAGCACAATTTGCACCATGCGGACCAGACGGTAAAGTAATTGGCACTCCAGTATCAACTCCAACTGGAAATTATGTTGACGGCCTACCTGCACCATGTGTCAGCCAGCCATTTGTACCTACCCCATCGGTAATTCCTCAGCCATGCGCAGCATCAGCTGGCGGTTTTGTTGATGGAGTACCTGCTCCATGTGACACACCTGTGTATTACGAAAGCGGATACGTTCCAGAAACAGCACAATTTGCACCATGCGGACCAGACGGTAAAGTAATTGGCACTCCAGTATCAACTCCAACTGGAAATTATGTTGACGGCCTACCTGCACCATGTGTCAGCACACCATTTGTACTAACCCCATCGGTAATTCCTCAGCCATGCGCAGCACCAACTGGCGGTTTTGTTGATGGAGTACCTGCTCCATGTGACACACCTGTGTATTACGAAAGCGGAGACGTTCCAGAAAAAACACAATTTGCACCATGCGGACCAGACGGTAAAGTAGTTGGCACTCCAGTATCAACTCCAACTGGAAATTATGTTGACGGCCTACCTGCACCATGTGTCAGCCAGCCTATCATTCAGCAACCAATGATAATTCCTCAGCCATGCGCAGCACCAACTGGTGGTTTTGTTGATGGAGTACCTGCTCCATGTGACACACCTGTGTATTACGAAAGCGGATACGTTCCAGAAACAGCACAATTTGCACCATGCGGACCAGACGGTAAAGTAATTGGCACTCCAGTATCAACTCCAACTGGAAATTATGTTGACGGCCTACCTGCACCATGTGTCAGCCAGCCATTTGTACCTACCCCATCGGTAATTCCTCAGCCATGCGCAGCACCAACTGGCGGTTTTGTTGATGGAGTACCTGCTCCATGTGAAGCACCTGTGTCCTACGAAAGCGGATACGTTCCAGAAACAGCACAATTTGCACCATGCGGTCCAGACGGTAAAATGATTGTCACTCCAGCATCAACTCCAACTGGAAATTATGTTGACGGCCTACCTGCAACATGTGTCAGCCAGCCATTTGTACCTACCCCATCGGTAATTCCTCAGCCATGCGCAGCACCAACTGGCAGTTTTGTTGATGGAGTACCTGCTCCATGTGACACACCTGTGTATTACGAAAGCGGATACGTTCCAGAAACAGCACAATTTGCACCATGCGGACCAGACGGTAAAGTAATTGGCACTCCAGTATCAACTCCAACTGGAAATTATGTTGACGGCCTACCTGCACCATGTGTCAGCACACCATTTGTACTAACCCCATCGGTAATTCCTCAGCCATGCGCAGCACCAACTGGCGGTTTTGTTGATGGAGTACCTGCTCCATGTGACACACCTGTGTATTACGAAAGCGGAGACGTTCCAGAAAAAACACAATTTGCACCATGCGGACCAGACGGTAAAGTAGTTGGCACTCCAGTATCAACTCCAACTGGAAATTATGTTGACGGCCTACCTGCACCATGTGTCAGCCAGCCTATCATTCAGCAACCAATGATAATTCCTCAGCCATGCGCAGCACCAACTGGTGGTTTTGTTGATGGAGTACCTGCTCCATGTGACACACCTGTGTATTACGAAAGCGGATACGTTCCAGAAACAGCACAATTTGCACCATGCGGACCAGACGGTAAAGTAATTGGCACTCCAGTATCAACTCCAACTGGAAATTATGTTGACGGCCTACCTGCACCATGTGTCAGCCAGCCATTTGTACCTACCCCATCGGTAATTCCTCAGCCATGCGCAGCACCAACTGGCGGTTTTGTTGATGGAGTACCTGCTCCATGTGAAGCACCTGTGTCCTACGAAAGCGGATACGTTCCAGAAACAGCACAATTTGCACCATGCGGTCCAGACGGTAAAATGATTGTCACTCCAGCATCAACTCCAACTGGAAATTATGTTGACGGCCTACCTGCAACATGTGTCAGCCAGCCATTTGTACCTACCCCATCGGTAATTCCTCAGCCATGCGCAGCACCAACTGGCAGTTTTGTTGATGGAGTACCTGCTCCATGTGACACACCTGTGTATTACGAAAGCGGATACGTTCCAGAAACAGCACAATTTGCACCATGCGGACCAGACGGTAAAGTAATTGGCACTCCAGTATCAACTCCAACTGGAAATTATGTTGACGGCCTACCTGCACCATGTGTCAGCCAGCCATTTGTACCTACCCCATCGGTAATTCCTCAGCCATGCGCAGCATCAGCTGGCGGTTTTGTTGATGGAGTACCTGCTCCATGTGACACACCTGTGTATTACGAAAGCGGATACGTTCCAGAAACAGCACAATTTGCACCATGCGGACCAGACGGTAAAGTAATTGGCACTCCAGTATCAACTCCAACTGGAAATTATGTTGACGGCCTACCTGCACCATGTGTCAGCACACCATTTGTACTAACCCCATCGGTAATTCCTCAGCCATGCGCAGCACCAACTGGCGGTTTTGTTGATGGAGTACCTGCTCCATGTGACACACCTGTGTATTACGAAAGCGGAGACGTTCCAGAAAAAACACAATTTGCACCATGCGGACCAGACGGTAAAGTAGTTGGCACTCCAGTATCAACTCCAACTGGAAATTATGTTGACGGCCTACCTGCACCATGTGTCAGCCAGCCTATCATTCAGCAACCAATGATAATTCCTCAGCCATGCGCAGCACCAACTGGTGGTTTTGTTGATGGAGTACCTGCTCCATGTGACACACCTGTGTATTACGAAAGCGGATACGTTCCAGAAACAGCACAATTTGCACCATGCGGACCAGACGGTAAAGTAATTGGCACTCCAGTATCAACTCCAACTGGAAATTATGTTGACGGCCTACCTGCACCATGTGTCAGCCAGCCATTTGTACCTACCCCATCGGTAATTCCTCAGCCATGCGCAGCACCAACTGGCGGTTTTGTTGATGGAGTACCTGCTCCATGTGACACACCTGTGTATTACGAAAGCGGATACGTTCCAGAAACAGCACAAATTGCACCATGTGGGCCAGGCGGTAAAATAATTGGCACTCCAGTATCAATTCAAACCGAAAATTATGTTGACGGTCTACCTGCCCCTTCGAATGAACTCTCAGTTTGCCCTGGTTTGAATTGTACCGATGAAACTCCTTTTTGTCTTGTCGGAACTTCTTGGGATGGCAGAAACTGCGTCAGCACACATGATTGTCCTTGCATTCGTGATGAACTTGTTCACGAGGTTAGTTTTTTTAAGAACTTTTTTTACTTTTGTTTCGCCGATAATGCAGATAGACTCAGTGACTACCTGAGTAGTGTAGTCTTTGAATAAAACAAAGGAACTCTTTTTAGATTTTTGTAACCAGTTAACCCAAGCAAAGTTAGCCCGTTGAAGGGCAAAATCGAATGCCTTTGGCAAACACTCATAATAATGGTTATCAGAAGTTCTAGGAGTATGAACCCTTTGGCCCTCCCTGTGCTAAGCCATGGCCTTTAGAGTCATGGCTAGCTAATAGCTATGTCACATTTGTGAGCATATATCTAAAACCCTAATTTTTTTTGATATTTTTAAAAGTAAAGAACTGCAGTGTTTGTTCAGGTTACTAGCAGTTCGAAAAACTTTTGCAGCTGTTTTGACTCGATAATAACACAAAAAAATGGTAAAACTTTATGCACATTTAGCACCAATAGAGCATTACATGCAGCCTCCTTGAGAAATCAATACAATGACAAGAGATTTCAGCAACACTTATTTACAGTATAGCCTACATTTTGTTTGTTAACTGAATGAAAATTTTACAGTAAATTTTGAAGCTCTGCAAACTCAATAAAACAACACTATAATGCAAAACCGGAATTCAATGCTGCTGTTCTTTGATGTTAATTCGTCGTCGTGTGAGCCTCTTGGGCCGAGGGTCTAACCTTTTACCACCCCGGATTAACAATGTTTCCGGACTAAGCTGGATGGCAACTAGAGAGCAGCCGGTCTTTTGATTCACCATCCAAGACACACAGACCTTCCACTCTGTTAGGTGGCTTGAAGACGGAGCAATCGTTGATGATGTGGTCTGCGGTCTGTTCTCCAAGAGGCAATTTCCTATTGCCCATTGGTACATGATTGAGCGGAAAAGCTCGATGGCCGTGCGGAGACGGTTGAACCGCACCAACGTCTGTCTTTGTAGTGTCAAGCGGGTGGCACGGGTGTTGGCATCGGAGGTGGACAAAGGTAATCTGGTGGTGTTTGACTTCCAATTAGAGTTTCATTTATGATCCGCCAAATTACCCCCAGAGATGTTTTATCCGTCAGCTTCGTTGATCAGAAGTTGAACGGCTGGCACGAATGGGTGTCTTAATTTTAGTCGATGGGGTACTCTCTTGGGGTAGCAGAGACTTTGAAATGGAGAAAATGGTTAGGCTCCATGCCCGTCGACCGAGAGATAGAGTAGCTTCTTCTTGACGAAGCTCAGCGGGTGGGATGCTAGCAAGAATATAACGATTGTCCAATGGTGTGGGACGCAGACACCAGGTCACTGTGGGCAAAGCGCTGTTGATGGCAGTGTCTATGTTGTGGCAGTGAGCACTGCGGCACCAAAGAGGTGTACAGTACTCTGCTAAGGAGTGGACAAGGGCGAGGACTGCTATACGCAAAGTGCAGCCCTCGCTGTCCAGCTAGAGCAGGGGTTCTTAAACTGGGGTACATGGACCCCCAAAGGGTACGCGGACTAGTTTTATGGGGTCCATGAAGGCCCAATGGAAATCTTAGTGTATACTTTCAAAAATGGAATAAATGTTTCAAAAGAAAAAAGATTAAGTTCAAACAAATGTCCTATCAGCCCTATCAAACACGAAGCCACAATTTCATGTTCTTCTTGAAGACAAACAGCAGCATTCTTTACATTAATAAAATTAAATCAAAGATATTGAAAAACAATCTGCATTCGTTATTTCTTAAATTTAATAAAACATAAATTTTGCTACCAATTCATTTTAATTTTATTGCGTTATGTCCAATTCATGCTGATCAAAAAAGTTTCTCGGACTAGGCCACAAAGGGGGTCCACGCAAACCAATCTTTTTTTAAGGGGTCCGAGTTAAAAAAAAGTGTAAGAAGAAGGTGTCTTTTAGGCTTTCCCATGACTTTATGGAGTGGAGAATTGCCAGGTCGTATGTGTAGAACTGTAGATGTTAAGGAGAAGTAGAGCCAAAACTGATTCCTGCAGGACACCATTTTTCAAGCGTCTCAGTCTCCGTCGTCGTGAGTTGCCGGTGATGAGGATGAAGCTTTGATTTCTGACAAGTTCCATAATCGTATGGACCATGTGTCGGTCTGAAAACAGGCGAAGCAGCTTGCAAGTAATTTACCATACGGTGTCGTAGGCGGTAGTCAGACAACTCGGCATGCGACAACTTAGCAAGTGCTTCAACTCAGCAATTACATTTCAGCAACTGCCAAGTCAACAAATGAGATTTGCGTGCTCACGTCGGACTTGCTTGGTCATCGCTTGTCAAACTTATTTTGCTGACTTATGATATTCCAAGTTATGACTTGCTCAGTTGTTACTTGCTCAGTTTCATCATTTACCCACCTCAGCCACTTGCTCAAATGTTGCTAGCTTAGTTGTCACTTGGTCAGTTGTTGTTCGCTCAGTTCACAACAGCTGACTTGTAGGAGACTCGTCGTAGGCAGCTATAAGATCTATAAAGTCAACGCCGGCCTTATTTTTTGCCTCAAAGCAATCCGAGATGTCTTCGGTCAAGAGTGTGACCTGATCTACGGTGGATTTTCCGCACGAGAACCCAGCTTGCTCAATGCTCATGTGGGAGGAGTGGGTCGATGATGGGAGGAGTGGGTCGGAGATCAGTCGATTGAGGATTTTGAAGGGAACACAGAGGAGAGATATCGGGTGATAGCTCAGTGGGTTCTCTGGTTGCTTGTAAGGCTTAGAGATCGCAACTATTACAGCTCTTCCTCATATTTTTGGGATTGTGAGGTGGTGCGAGCAGGGAGAAAGGAAACTACGTAGCCGAAACTTGAGTACAAGCTCAGGGCAGATCTTATCCGGCTCTGGAGACTTGTGTGGTTTCACTTGGCGAAGGGCGGTGGTGAACTCCTCTGCGGTGAAGACTACTGATATTGCTTCATCTGGTAGTATTTCCTTTCGTCACCGGGCAGATAGTTCCTTTGCGACAAGGCGAGTTGCTTTGCTGTCCTTTATCTTGTAGACACCACTCTGCACTAGCTGGAAAGCAATGGCATTTACAGAAATGGGGCACTGGCGAGGGGAGTTTGCTGAGCGCCCGGTAAGGCTGTTGATGATAGGCTACTACATGCTTTGCGGCTTGAGTGTGAGAAGTCGATGGTTTGGATGGCTTCGTTCATCGCTCAAGCTTCTTTGCATCCAGCCGCTCAAGTAATTTGGTGTCGGCGGTGTTAGAAGCAATACCAGGTGTGGCGTTTAAGTAGGAGCAATAGAGATTCTCACACTCAGAGTCCCAACATGTTATATAGCTGGCTCGACATCCACGAGGCATTGTGGCCTTAGCTGCAGATATTATGGCACTGCAGAAGTCCTGGTATGCCTCGTCTACGTTGCACATTTCAAGTGGTGGAAACTTTGCAGTAGACTTGTTGGTCAAGAGGCTGTATTGATTCAAATCGGCTTTTGTGAAGTTCCATCGCTTCACCTGTGAGCTCGGGACAGGAGCCACGAGTTTTGGGGCGATGATGAGAGACGACCAGTGTTGGAACCACGGGAACTTCTCAATCACACGTCTGTCTGGAAAGAGCTGTCGACACTCGCGAAGGGCAAGTCCGGGTTTGTTAGCGTTCCCCAGAAACCAGAGTGGAAACTGTCTGGTTCCTTTGGGTTAGATAGGAGGACAAGATGATTAGTGGAGGCCCAGTCAGCCAGCAATTCTCCGTAGCTGCTTGTGTTGTTGTAGTCCCAGTCAGTGTGATGGCAGTTGAAATCGCCAGCGTAGAGACAGGGGAAGGGGAGCGTTGGAAGAGATGATGGCAACATTCGCAAGGATAGGGGCTTGTAGATATTGACGACGTTGTAGTCTGAGATACATATGCACACACACTCAATCTTGGAATCAGTTGGCGATTGATCGATGAAAAGCTCTCATGCACAAACGTGGCAATGCCGTGCTTCCTGCTTAGGGTAGGCCCGGCTATCGTGTAGTTGCGAATAGCTAGCCGATATGCAGAGGTGCAGTGGATCTCTTGGAGGAGGATGACGAGTGACCGGTTAGTATAGGCAAGCTGCTCCATAACTTTGATTTGCAGGATGGTGGAACATTTGAACTTGTCCATTGCCCCTGCAGCTGTGCCGTCCGGGTAGAGGTTGTTGGTTGATAAGTTTCGTTTCTCATCTGATTGAAAGCAGATGTTACTCAAAGGATGGGGTACGGGGAGCCACTTGTCATCCGTCCCAATGTTAGTTTATACAGCAGAGTTTACAGTGTTGGCAATTGGCAGGTGACATCAGCAATTATTTTGTTCTTTGACGCTTTTTAAACCAAGCCATACTTTCCTTTCTTACAGGGTCATTAACTATTTTTTTAATTGTTTGCCATGATTTTTAAGGCAGTTTTTCTTCCGCATTTCACATGACTATCTCATGTAGGCTAAATACGGTTTTGTAAAATGTCTCTAAAACAAATAGAGATCCTTTAAGAGCAAGCGTTGGGTGTGCTTTAAAGAGGAGCCTATCTGTAAATAAATTTAATATTGCAAAAGAAGTACACACATAGTCAGCCAGGCCTGTTAACCCTATCTTAATACGAGCTGTTTTCGTACGCGGAAAGCTCGTCAAGTGCTATCTTAGCCCCGTGCTAATCAATCGCTAATAACGGGAGCTATGAAAATCACAGAGCCAAAATATATTACAAGGTAATAGCCATGTGTATTGTTCGTATAGAAATAATAGTTTTGCCCAACAAATTTATTGAAATAAAGTGTTTGAGATGAAAAAACTTCAGAAAGTCGTTTTTTATTCCGCTTTCCCAAAAATAGGTTCAAAATTGAAATTTTTGAATTATAACATAGGGTAATGCTAAACTAAACAAAAAATTACTTTTGCTCATAAATATAAGGCATTTAGGGCGTTTTTACATTTCAAAGTAATTGCACTAACATTTATATTGCACTAACATTAAATTATATATCTCTAGCATTGGAAGAAAATGTCTAGCCACCTGAGACGAAATGCTTATTGTGAAGGGCAGGAAGGTAGAAAATGAACAGTGTAGGTTTAGAAGATTCGCAATGAATAAAAACTAAACTTCAAGAAATTTCACATTTCTAGCATATTTCCTTCTGTGAAATATTTCACTAATAGAGTTGGGTGTCCTCATAAAACCCCGTGTCGCTACAGATAAGATTAATGCTATTGACCCCCCCTCGCAAAATTATCTGAAAATAGGGTAACTCACTTTTATTGCTGTTTCGTGTGAGAATTGATAAGTGAGTAAGAATAGTTGATTGATAATAAGTTAAGTTAATTGTTAGTTGATTAGTTTATAAGTTAGTGTGTGAGGTGTTTACTTTCGAATATTTCATTGACATCTTGTTTTTTTGGGGGGCTCTTGAAACTTTCTTAGTAGCCTACTATCCTTTAAGTTCACTGCTGAAACCATGCATTCCTAGGGCCACTAGTTAGACATGAAATTGAGCAAAACGAGCGAGAAAATGTTGTACAAAATACAGAAAATGTACGTGTTTTTTTTTCTATTTTGAGGAGATAAAGGCCCCTCCTCCTTGGATCCGTTACCGCGATAGGTATAGTCTACAACAGGTTATAGTTAATATTTAGTTGTACGTATTTAGTGTGTGGCTGCAATGATTTAAACTTCAATCAATTATACTTTCAACCAACTTACACTCTTGACGGTTATTTTAGACGTATGTTCTCTCGACCCGGTAGCAACTTTTTCGCGACCCGGTGGTTCGGGACCCCTGTGCTTTATGATTGATCAAACTGATATCGCATACACTGTAGTTTAAATAATTTATATAACAAAATTAAAACTACAACAAGTTTTCCGAACTTTTAATAACCTCAACAAACACTGCAGTTCTTTACCTTTCAAAGATCAAGAAAACAGAAGTATGTATTTTAAATGGTAAAAATTGCTCACAAAATGTAACATAACTAGCCATAACTCTAAAGGCTATGCCTACGCCTATGTTTCAAATAATTGTCAGAAATAAAAAATACATAATAATCAAACACCATTTGCAATTACACCATGCACCAACAAAGCCACATTTAGTCCTTCTGGGTAGTTCAAAGTTGTGTCTTTTTAGTGTTAATAACATTGAAAGTGATCAGTATTTTCCGTTTTACAACTGGCGTTAATATCGGTCAGATTAAAAACATTATTTTCTCATGTTTTCAACATACACTGCTATTTCAGTGTATCTGGTTTTGTACATTGGTATTGGATGTTGGGAAGAAATTTGTTATGAATCTAATTTGTTTGTAGTGCTGTTTCATAAGCGTTTGGCACATTTTCTCGTTTATTTCCATGGTGTGCCTCATTGTTTTCCAGTTGCCAACTTAACTTCAAATTTCTACAGTTATGTGTATATGTGTGTAGACCGGTTCAATTTGGAAAGAAGACTCTGGATGCACAAACTGCATTTGTATCGCTGGTATTGCTAAATGTACACCTCAAATTTGTGACGTAAGTTCATGTTCTCCTGGCTTCCGACTGATCCATCATGATGACCAATGCTGCCCTGTCTGTGAACCTACTCACTCCACGTGCCTGGATGGTACAAAATTGGTAAATACGTTAAACGAAGTGTGGATTTGAAGCTGACCAAGTATTTGTTTTTATTTGGCGTTACTATGTCTTGCAGCTGGGAGAAAAATGGAGTGAGGAATGTGAAATGTGCTCATGTACAGAAGAAGGCGTAGTGTGTGATCGGGTGCAGTGTCCTAAAGCAGAAAAACCAGTATGCCCAGTGGGTTACGAGATGGTCCAGAAGGTTGGCGGTTGCTGTCCAAGTTATGAGTGTGTCTGTGACAAGAGTCTTTGTGACCGAACGATGCCAGAATGTGAAGAGTATCATGAGCCCACTCCAATCGGACTAAATACTTGTTGCCCCGAGTACAAATGCGCCTGTCAACCCGAGTTATGTCCTAACATGTATTGCGCAGCCAACGAGCGCAAAGTAAGAATTAACGACGTTCAGGAATGCTGTCCTGAGTACAGGTAGGTTTTAAACAAACGCAAAGCTTTTTAGCACAGACGTGGTTAATGGAGAGCATATTTCGTTGTAGCTACGTAGCTTTTTTGTTACTTTTACGAAAAAGTGCGTAACATCATAGATGTTAATACCGTATCAATAACAAAAAATGCAAATAGATATTTAACAATAACAAAAAATGCAAAATGGACACTAAGATTGGCTTTCTTGCCTTCCCGTCCACTTAATCTAAATCTTCAACCACCAGGTGTAAGCCTGGATACGACAAAGAAGAAGATTTGCATTACGGTCTTTAGAAGGCAAGAAAGCCAATCTTCGTGTCCACCTTCAGGCATGCCTTTGAGTGTCCTACCAAAGACACAGCTGCATGCTCATGAGCGGTGTCGAACCGGCGCCCTTTCGATTGCCGTTCCAGGGCTCTCACCACTCGGCTATGCAGCCGACCTTCGGCTATGCAGCAAATCTTCTTGATGCTGCTTTTTTGAATTTTACTGTACACCTTGCTTTTAATGTCATGCTTTGTAGGTGTCAGCGAATGGGTTGTATTGACAACACAGGCGGCGCTCATATGATCGGCGACCGCTTTGCAGACCCGAGAGATCAGTGTTCGGAGTGTACTTGTGTTGCTGACGACGTCATTTCTTGTAATAAAAGGCAATGTAACGTTCCGTTCATACAAACCTGTAAGAGCGGGAACATGCCGACACTAAAACCATCATCTGATGGCTGTTGTATGGAATACTCTTGCGATTGTGAGTGTAACAACATTTTTTAATTGCATCAGACTTTTTCACCTCGCAACAATGCAGCAGTATAAGCTTACAGTATAATATGTAGGTTAATAAACAGATACGGGTGGTAACAAAACCAGCCGCAGTCTACCGAAACTTGTGCTGACAGGTAATCCTACTGTATATTGATCGTCGTCGTCGTCGGTTAAAGAAACAATTTGAAATTGAACGACAAAACTTGAAAAATCCCTTAAAGTCTAAATGCTATGCTGAGTCTTGAGTGTGAGCCTGTCTTCAATCAAGCGTCTTGATTACAGATTTAACACGGCGATAAGCTAAGCAAGTTCTAACTTTACAAATAAATCACATGCATTTGATTATTGTATTTTGTGTTATTTATATCAAATTCGGTTTGCTTTTGCATTGCATTTGTGTATTGCAATTTTGTAGAAATCTTGCATAGTGGGCTGCACATAAAAAAATGGTAGCATAAGTGGGTCTCTTGCGGAAAAGGTTTCAGAAACACTGTTCTGAAACAACAATTTTCAACTAGTGTTTTGTGGTAAACCGTCAAGCGTTCCGCATAAAATATTAGGTCTCACATTATACGTCACTGTCATTACTCAATAATAATACCAAAGAAATTTGTATGCTTGCTGGTTCAGTGGGAATAAATTTGTGAGAGTTGTGTCTTGACCTGATCATTGACCACTACAGCAATAACCATTTGCATTTCACAATAATAGCAAAACATGCCCAGATATCACACTGAAACAAAGAATATTTAATAAGCTATGATAGACTTTATTTTCTGTTGCAACATAGCTTAAACTTTTTCTGAGATTTTTTTAGTGTTAGACAAAACGTCTTTCGTGGCAACACAAAGGCGAATAGCTTAATGCTCTTCTGAAATCTGAACTATATAGATTGATTTGTTCATTTTTGTTGTGCAATATCATAATAAGAGATAAACACTAAATGACACAGCACGCATAACGATCATAGTTAACAACGAAATACAGTAAATGTACTCTGCATGGTTCAAGTAAGCAAATGCTTCAAGTAAACTACAACTAGAAGCTGCGAAGTGACCGTGACGATCTTCGAGTCAAGCAGCCGCACTGAACAAACCCATCAATATCAATGTAGTTGCAATAAAATCTGGTTAAGACTTTTTTGGTTGAATGTTTTTTTTTTGCAGGTGTCTGTTCTGGAGTAGATGTTGCATGGGAAACGTTTGACTCAAAATCCTTATCAAGTGGCGGAATAGGCGTCTACACTCTTTCAAAAGACGTCGGCGGACGAGACTTCACCATCAAAATCAGCAAAGCAGCAGACGGATTGTCTTTGATCGCAGAATATATCGAACTTGATGATTTAGTCGGAAAGCACAAAGCAAGAGCTAATAGAAGCGGGAAGGTTAGCACTGATGATTTTTAATGCTTGTTGTAATATATTTCAAAGCCTTTTGCGATTGAATGTAAATTAGGAACCTTGGGCAATTGTAGGTTTGTTAAAAATTAAATTTTCTGTATACAATAACTTTACACAGGATAAAAGAAATTAGGTTCGTAGTTTTCAGGGAGGAAAATACCAAGAGAAGCAAACTTACCACTCAGTTCTTTTGGTTGGCTAGTCTACTGGATACTAACTAAGTAGTGATAGTATTTCACAAACCTTCACGGGTCGTATGGATTCACCTTTACCTAGAAAAAGGTTTAGAATTTGGCAAAACATAGAAAATTTATCAAAGCAAGCCTTTTAATTGTGAATTAACAAATTCTTATTCCAATAATGCAGATTGAAATCGACAAATTCGAAATCAAATTATCTGCTGGTACATCTTCCTCTCAAAACGGATTTGCTCTTTCACATCAAGCAAATGGTGACATTAAAATTCGATCATTGGCCACTGACATAACAGTGACTTTGGGAAGTGACGGACACTCTTGGTCGGTGGCGGTTCCTTCATGCTATAGAAGTCAGACAGAAGGCTTGTGTGGTACATGCGACAGTGATATCACCAACGAGCTATGGAGTGGCGAAAAGGTATGAAGTTGTTCCAAATGATTTATTGTTTTTTTTACCTCAGTAAATATTTGATTTTATCACTTTTTAATGTTGCAGGCTATTAACTCCGTCAAAGAATTTATGACTTGCTTCAGTGACGACGGGACACCAGTGTTTGTCGATTATCCAACAAGCTGCGAGGAAGCTGAGGTCTGCCACACCATTGCTGGCAGTACGTTCACCTCTTGCCCAGTTGACTCCAGCATGTACATCGACTCATGCGTCACGAGCCTCTGCAATGGTATGTACTTTCCTTTCGTGTCAAGCGTTATGGCTACATCGGCTTATTTTGTCGTCTTTATATTTGTAGTTTTTTTTTCCTATCTGACAAAGCCACGTTGAGACGACGTGGTTAAAAAGTTACAAATATAACTAACGATGTTGGTTCCGTGTGTACGTGAAGAGCGTGGTATTGACTCAATATCACGCTATTGACGTTGAAAATTATTTTCGTAAAATGTTCAAACTTGCATGAAGTTATCGTAAAATTCCTGTGGCGTTATTAATGTATCTGTTAATAATGCCACTGTTATGTGAGGCAACATTCTACCCACGTTCTTTCGTTTCACCATTTCTGAAACAGAAGCGTAAGATGTTTTACTACTGCATATACTGTACAGAATAATGACCGTAGGAGTTGTATAACTGACAACAGTTTGTTAAAATACTGTAAAACATTATAGTTTACACTAGCATCTGGTATGTAAATAACGTGGTGGTCACGTTTTGTGACCTTACATTTGTCTGCACGTAATAGGCCTAGGCTATAACTTTCTGTTTGCTGGGAAGCTTCCATCTGGTTCAGTTGTTTTCGTAAAAGGATTTAGTGTTACCAATCTTTATCTTTCCTAGGTGGCAATGGTTGCGATGGACTTGCAGCTCTCGCCTCTGCTTGCCGGGCAAATGGACATTGCATTGAATGGCGTAGCGATACGGTATGCCCAATGAAGTGTTCAGCAAACATGGTATATTTGTCCTGCGGGCCAAGCGTTGTTAGAACATGTGAAAACTACAAAACATACGACTCACTGAGTGTCAAGTATACATCCGAAGGATGCTTCTGCCCTGATAATATGGTAAGGAGCTTTTGCTACTGCTTTTTGCTAACCCATTTGCTACTGCTTCCCTAAGGCAACAAAAAGCTTTATTTTCATAAGGAGACAGCAAAAAGTAAAAAAAATCACAGAAAATGTCAGTCAAACACCAGCAGTAGCTGTAATTAAAATCTGCAAAATGTGATAAATCAGGCCGCATCTCCTGGTGGACATGTTGTTCCTAATTGTCTTTATCAAAATTAATACAACTTTACTTCACTATGAAGAAATCAAACTCTCAAAAATCATCGATGAATAGCCTATACTGTAAATATTGAAACATTTAATTTTAGTAAGTAAACGTGTAATTAGTTACATTTGGAAGTAATTGTAAATTGATAATTTCAGAACTATGTAATTGTAACGTAATTCAAAGTTTTGATGGTGTAATATAATAGAACTCAAAGGTATGTTAAGCCTAATTGATCCAACTGTTTGAAGTCATGTCTAGGAGTAGGCTTTGTGTAGGCTATGCAAATTAGTGATTCTTGCAACTATAGGTAGAAACGCTAGTGGTGGCAATCGCCAACTTGTAATTATAAAACAAATAAAATGTACATCTATAGATATAGGGTCAAGGTAATAATAATAATGTTATGGTTTTATTTATTATCGCTTTACTTGATGCTAGTACTGTTGTCTCCGACCCTGAGTTTTACTTTTGCGCGCACAGATTCTGTTGGATGGCACATGTGTCACCAGCTTGGCTTGCCCTGTGTGCAAAGATCTAGAAGGCAATGCACGTTGCGCAGGAGAAGTGTGGGTGCAATGCGATGACCCTTGCATTACAAGCACCTGTCAAGTCGATGGAAGCGTTGTAAGTATCAATGGCAAATGTTTAAACATTAGATAGTAGTGATCAGTTTAGGAAGATCTCAATTTCAGTAGGTCTCATACGACATCGTAGGCTACTACTTCGATAGTTAAAATCAAATTTAAAAAATGTTTCATCAGTAGTTTCATAGATGAGGTCATATCATTTTATGAACAGATAGACGGAAGATAATTTGTTTTAGTTGTTTGATGCAGTCCGTCTCATTAACTAACGGTAATAACTAGGGCAACCAAAAGTCAATAAAGTCAAAATTTTTCTGCCTTGTTCAAAGTTTATAAAACGTCTAGAAACTAAATTTCAGGTTGACACGAAGAGAGGTTTCAAAGTTATTAAGTCAAAAAAAAGTCAAATTTTTTGGTTAGGTAAAAATTTTTTTTAAACGTAGTTTTTCTTCTCTCTATTGATATTTTATTAAAGCTACACAGATACTGATTTTTTGTTGCAATTTATGTTGCTACTCTGACGTAATAATACATTTGTTGCAATTTCTGTGGTAATAGCCTTGTTTCGCCCTGCCAAATTGGAAAATGGGACGAGATGATATTTCACCACATTTATATAGCCTGCTGAGGAACTCCCAAGCAACTTCTGTATCAGTAGTAAGAAGTTTCTCCATTTTAGAAAAAAAATTGGCGAGAGACAGGAATTTCAAAGGCGATAATGTGAAACATTACCGGTACTTGATGTTGAAATATAGCCTAATACTGCAGAACCCTCTCAGTAATTTAGGGATATTTAAAGACACTCCATATTTATCTTTTGCAGTTTTTCGAGTGATTTTCATTAGGCCTACATGTTCGTTAGCTGTGGTGTCATTGAGTCTTCCACATTTTTCTTTTATTTTATTAGAAAAAGAAGATATCCTTACCTTACGGTTTGATTTCTAACATGCTTTGTATTTCGCATTTGGGTTGCAAACGCAGAAAGTTATTGGTCAAAATTAGGTCAAAATTTGTAAACTATAAAGTCAAAATTTTAAGTTTTTAGGTCAAAAATTTGGTTGCCCTAGTAATAACCGGCAGTAGGGTAGGGGAAAAACAGGCCAGCGGATAACGCTGGTGAATTTCGATTTGATGAAGTATAATTTTTTGCTTTGGAAAGAATTAATTAAAAAATGTTTCAGAGCACGGTGGTTCATTGGTGATGTGACAATAACAAATACAGTAGCCTACTGCAAAAGTTTTGCTTACTGTGTTAATCTACGCTTCTGCTTACTGTGTTAATCTACGCTTCAAAACTTCCAGTAAAGTAAAACTTCACCTCCATCTTTTTGACTTACTTTTTTTTATTCCGTAGTTACGACGAAACTGGGCGGGAAAGTATAAAAAAGTTTAAACAACCATTGTTTTAAACGACAATGCGATTATTAAGTAGCCTATACCACCTTTCAAAAATATTTATCATGTTGTTAAGTTTTGAAAATTACTTTTATTGGGCATGAATTTTTGCTTACTCATTGTTATTGTGATTGGAGCAAAAAGTGCACTAATTATCTGCTTTTTTTCGACTTAAAGCAAAACCAGTCATTTGACCTTTCATGACAAATGTTGCTGTAACAACACCATTTAATTTTTTTTGTCGTTTAGCTCGTGTAAGGAAACCCTATCACGGTTAAGCCTATCGCTAAAAACTTAATCTTCCATAAAGATATATAGACGATAAAACCAAAATGTGACCGCAGTCTTGCCCCGGACTACCCTACCTTGCAACACGTCGCGTTAGCAAAGACTAGTCCAGTGGTTTTCAAACTGTGTATGATAGAAGTTAATAAAAATTAACTTTATTTTAATCGTTGTAGCAGCAGTAAAATCCTTTTTCTTTCACCGCAATTAAAAAAGTGTGCTTGCTTTTTGTACATGAATAGTCTTGATTCGGGGCTTAACATAATTTTGGAGTGGTCTGATAAGCGAATTATCGTAGGCCTATCCAGTTAATTGACGGTCTACTACAACACAAAAACAAAATTATTGCTATCTTCTGGATTTATTTGACACTTTGAAGTTTTGCGCGACTTCTGCATCATTCAGATTACAAGAGTTTTACGGCACATTTGTAACCTTTCTGTGGCACCCCAGTGTGACGCGCCACACACTTTGTAAACTCTGGCCTAGTCATCAAAAGTTTAAGTTACAGATTAGGTGCTTGGACTTCATTCAGTGCTTTGTGAATCCAAAGCAATCATGTGGTTGATTCATTAACGTATTCTTGTCTTCATTGTGTGCGCGTATAAGTGGATGAAATGTATGCAGCTTGAGCTTTTGTATCACTTTCTCTAATCTTTGTTGCTCTGATATGGCTTCTGCTGTAGGTTCGGACTTCAAAGGCATGTTCAGCTGAACCGACGTGCGTTGATGGCGAGACCATGATCAAGGTATCGGATGGTATGTGCTGTCCAGTTTACCAGTGCGTACCACAAGACAAGTGCAAGGTATTTTTCATGACTCAGCTGTTGTTTATCTACTCTACGCCATGTAGGCTACATTGATAGCGCAAAATGGTTGAAGATGTCGACAGTCGTCGTAAAAAACTTGGTCGTGCAAAGTTGTTCGATAAATGCAATTGATTGAGTTTCGCTTTTAGCAGCATGATCGTTGCTTACTTCACAAGGTAGATTTAAACGATCTGTCTTAGCCTGATGCAGCGAGTTTACTGTGGCAATAATAAGTTGCGCTAGCTTTCGGAACACAGTTCCCTAGTAATGTGCTATGATGAATGGTGTTGAAGTCAGTGGGAACTGTGCACATGACTATAGCACAGGGCTCATAGCACATGACTAGGGAACTGTGTTCCGAAAGCTAGCGCAACTTATTATTGCCACAGCAAACTCGCAGCATCAGGCTAAGACAGATCGTTTAAATCTACTTTGTGATGTTCGATAAATGTTCTGATAAACTGCATTACGTCACAAAGTCTACACCTAGTGAATAGTAAAATTGGTAAACGCAAAGTTTTCTGAGTGAAGCAATGAAAAGAGAAAGAAACGATGGCAATTCGCTCGAAATGTGTCTTTGGAAAAGCTACTTGCAAAACAGTTCTGTATTCAGTGGTGCTCGTTTGATAGATCGGAACATCATACTGCAAGTACAAAACTCATAGTATGACTGTAAAGCAAGAATGAAGAGCTTATGAGACTGCTGTTTCAAGGCAGGGGATTCAGAAAAACGGGATTTCCAATTAGGCTGGAATAACTGCCTAGATTCCTAGAAGACGGTGCATTAAGACTGAGTGTTGCCAAATGGTATTTCATATTTCAAGCAGAAATGCTATTTTAAAGCGGTAGTCGCCCAAATCCTCCCTGCTTAAAAGCCCAAAATTTGAGGTTAAAAAAAATGAAGCAAAAGACACTTACAATCTATTTACGTTGCAATAATATTTGTAAACTTACTTAATCAAAAAAGAAACTACAAATTTAAGGAATATTTTACTAAGTTTTTGAAGCTAAAAGAATGAAGAAAAAGAAAACAACGACTAAGAGACATTAAGTATCATGTGTCAAGAGATAAATCTTGTAACTTCTTTCTGGTTATAAGTTCTGCATGTAGATTGAATTTGTAAACTTATTCTGTTGAAATGAAATGGATGCTGGTGTTTCTCAACGGCTGGTCTGGTTTCTCGGTGTTACTGAGGATGAGAAGTTAGACAATGATCCTTCATTTAGGATACAACCGAACGATTAAATAAAATGAGTAAAATCAGTCAGATTCACAAACTTGGGCAAGACTTAGGCTACCAGTACTATAAAACAAAGATTTACCTGATAAGTTTGAACAAAATCTGACAACACTGAAAACTGAACACACTGAAAAAACTGAACACAACTGACAAGTAGTTGGATATCCCGTCCTACTAGAAATCCTTGTTTTGGCTTATACATTGAATACTATAGCCTACTAAGCTATAGCTTACACAGCTGTCTCTTTCAAAAATGTGTGCTCTTGTAGAAAATTAAACTTTCATTCACCTATTTGTTTACTTTTCTGCTATATGTATGAAATTAGAGCCTGATGGATAACCGACATTGTGCTGCACAGGATGTCGATTGCCCTGTGTGCCCCGTCCCAGTCTGTGAGGCAGGACAGGAGGTTCAGACAACCATACACAATGAATGCTGCCTTGAGTACAAATGTGTATGCAATCAAGCTCTATGCCCCATTACCAAAGCCAAATGCGAGGTAAGCTTAACATTGTGTCTACAAAGCGAGCAAGTAACATAAAAATATGCGCATTTATTTAAATCTCATTGCGTTAAGCTCCATCTCCAATGAACAATATAGCATTTTTCAAATGATTTTAACAAGGTTGCAATTCAAAGAATTCTCGTGCTTGAGTAAACCACCGAACATTGTAATTGTAGGAAGGAGAGGTCGAGGTGACCGTGTTGGGGACTTGCTGTGAAACGAAAGTCTGCCAGTGCAAGCCAGAAAATTGCCCTATCCAACCTTCGTGTAGTAAACCCGGCTATGACTTGCAACTTACCTCTGAAGGCCGATGTTGTTCAACATATGAATGCAGGTTAGTTATTTAATTTTTATAAGATGTCTTTACAAAAGCGATTGGTGAAAAACACCGTTCACTTCTTCCCAGGTGTAATAAATTGGGTGGGCGAAGTTGCTGAAAGAAAGGCGGCCGAGATAAAGGAACTGGCCACCCTGCTCTCGTTAGTGGTGAATGCTTAGTATAATGAGAACCTTATCTTTTCATACCCCGATGCTTTGATCAAGTATGGGACTCGCCTTTACCCTTTTTTTACAAAAGCGATGGCATAATGTGGCTGTGTGGCACGAAGCAGACACTGTCCGACTATAAGAACCCCACACGCTAAAGTTGGACGCATGCCATGGTTACAATCCTTCTGATCTATGAGTAAACGCTAAAGAAAATGGAATAACCTGTTACTACAGTATAATTTTCTATATCATTCGGTTTACAAAGCTTGCTGGAAATTGCTGATTTTGAAAAAAAAAAACATTATCAGGTGCATACGATCGCTCTGCCCAGTTTTGGATATTCCTACCTGTGGCTTGGGCGAAGTGGCTAAGATTTCTAACCTAGGCGATTGCTGTCCGATCTACGAGTGTGTTTGTGAGGATTACACCTGTCCTGCTGCTATTACTAAATGCTCCCATGGATTCAAACTAAAGGTCAGCATTATTCAAGTCTTAACTTATATCCACGAATGTTTGTGCATCAGTAGGTCTGTACATTTCATACTGTATATAGTGACAATAAAAAGCTTGGTCGTTTGTAGAGTTTCTTTGAGTAGATATTATTAACAGTGATGAACAGAATGTGGTCACATTAAACTATACAGTAATTTATATGATATCACGCATGTACTGATAAACAATGGGTTCATGTGCAGAAGGAGACCCGATTGGATCAATGCTGTAAAGACGTGTTCGAATGTGTCTGTGATGAGTCAATGTGTCCAGTATACAAAGCGCCAACATGTGATGCTACGCTTGGCTTTAAATCCATTGTCACTGCGACGCAGTGGCGCCCATACGAGATGCCATCTTGCTGTGCCGCCACCTATGAAGAAGTGTGCATTTGTGACGTGTAAGTGTTTACGTAAACCTTTTTAAATATTTGTTTTGAAACATGCTGTACATTATCATGGTTTCATTCATGATCTTGTGTATAAATGAGCTACCCAAACATTTTAGCTGTTTTAAAAACCAACTGTTGTAATCCTCCACGTTTGTCTGTGATTGTGATTACAGCAATACACTGTGATGACAGTTACCATATTTAAATCTCTAATACACATATAGATCGATGTGTCCGGCTGCTGAAGAACAAAGTTGCGAGGACTACCAATCTGTCGTCCAAGTTCCGATTTCGTCATGTTGCAGTGTAGCTCAGTGTGTGTGTGATGTATCCAAGTGTGACTCTGGGGTGAAAATATGTCCAAACAACAAGCATGTTGAAGTTAAGATTGTCAACGAATGTTGTGAGAAAGCGACGTGTGTTTGCAACGAGTGTCCTCCAGCCGACGTGTGCAAAGAAGGATGGATTGCCGACGAATCCACAGACGATTGTGGGTGCACCAAACGTATGTACTTCTTTGCTGTTGTTGACTATAGGTGATTGAATTCCATTTTAATTTTTTCAATCTATGCTTGTTAAAAAACAGCATCTACATCAGTGATGACTGAAACCGTTAACAAAAATTTTCAGGAACATGCTGCGCACCGACTGTGTGTTTGTACAATGGAGAGGAACACGACCCCTCAACCACTTGGATGGAAGACGTGTGTGTAGAGTGTTCTTGTCCAGCTTCACCTAACCTTGATGGAGAATACGAAGCAGAGTGTACTGCTATAGAATGCGGAAAATGTAGCTCAGGATACACTTACGTTCCAGTGCCTGGTGCATGCTGCGGTGATTGTGTGCCAGTGACGTGTCACTACGAAGGAGAGCAACACTCGGTGAGACTTTTTTTCATCAAATTTCCTTCTTGGGTTACTTGAACGGTTTCAAGTATTTTCGATCGATTACTTGCGCAACTTTAATCATTGGCATTTAACTTTATATGTGAATTTAGTCGAATGTATTGCTAACTTAATGATTAGCCTAGTAACTTACCGTACTGATTTCTTCAGAATTATTGAAATGAGAAAAATGTTAGTTATGCCAGAAAAGCAATGCAGATGTCAGCGGCAAACATTGAGAACTATTCCATTAAGACATCAAAACGATAGAAAAATGTTACCAGGATTAAGTCAGTTCTGCTATGATGGCTCACTTTTGATGATGTCCACATCATTTTAAACTGTTCCCTTCAGCTCGTTAATTGTTACCAGCTCGGTAACTTGAACTCTACTGTCTCTGTACATAACACCTTTATTGTTTGAAAACGAGTGATATCTTGTAATGTCAAGTGCTTGAAGATAAATTTCTAAGCTGATTTGTCGATTGTATTCAATTCGTGCATATAAGCCTAGGCTGTAGCTTAAATCAAAAATTGCTTAGATTTGATGCAAATACATAGCCTATCCGTAAAATTAGGCCCCTTAATGCGGCTGTCTTTTGATATTGTAATTATTATAGCAAACTTCTCCATGACATCAAAGATATAAACTACTCACTGGATAAATAAACATACGGTAGCCTATTTGAGAATAATATTCAGAGCCACCATAGAAACGGTAGGCACTTTAACATTACCCACTCGTCGAAAAGCGTACTCGCCATTCAGCTGATTTCAGTCATAGTAACCGTTTGAGGTAAACCACCATGTAAAATATATTTGAAAGTATTTTTTGACTTGATACGCTGTAATAGTGTTCTTCCCCACAACTTAATATTAAAAAATTGATGCTAATGCAATTTTTGTAGAAACAAATACCGCAGGGTAAAAATCCAATGCAGTCAAGACGACCTTGTCGGCCGTTGTAGTGTTAATTCCTAACATCATCGAGTATTGCAAGGAATATTTGTTTGAATGTGGTTCCTAACCTATTTGTAAACTGATTTACAAATTGATAGTTTTCTATGTTAAAGGTTGGTCAAACATGGTGTCCACATGAAGATACATGCAGCACTTGCACATGCGAAATGAACCCAGCCACAGGAGAAGTGTACACAACTTGCCAGAAAGTCGCATGCGCTCCGATTGATCCAACATGCCCTGCTGACAAAATCCGCACAACGCCCGATGGATGTTGCTCATTCTGCGATGAAAGTGAGTAGTTGACTTGGTAACTTTAGTTTATCACAAGTTGCATTCTTTTTTAACCAAACGTTAGTCGGAGTCCTATATGACTGGTACAAAAGTCGCGACTTTTCCACAGCAAAAGCCAAATTACAAAGAAAAAGGCAACTGTAACAAAAAATAGACGACTGTCGAAGAGGCCGTGGTCATGCAAGTTTTTGCTTTGTTGCTGACAGTTAAGTCTCGTGCAGTAGCCTGCATTATGATGAGTCTAGGTTGATTCACAGGAGCCAATGTTGCCGTGTTTCGCCTGCTCATGTTCACTAGTGGTAGGCCACCTTTGCTTTCATGAATAAAACCAGTAGCGTTGACAGGACTTATTTTTAAGAGCTCGGAATCTTTCCAGG
Source organism: Aplidium turbinatum (assembly GCF_918807975.1). Lineage (NCBI taxonomy): Eukaryota > Metazoa > Chordata > Ascidiacea > Aplousobranchia > Polyclinidae > Aplidium > Aplidium turbinatum. Next base: position 23,963,927 of record NC_137475.1, on the reverse strand, counting down.
AGATAAACTGGTAGAAAACGCCACGTATTTTTGAGACAACTTTGTTTTAATGGATAAATATACCGCTTCCTTTTATGAACTTACTTACTGGTAAATTTCCCTTTATTGAGGTAATGTCTTCTAAGCTACCATACTTTTTTTCCAAGCGTTTTGATTGGGTGACACAGCCTCGCATTGGCACCAGGCCCAAATTATCTTCTCAATACCGCACCCCTGAGTAAAACATTCTATTTTCACAAACAATAGTCCGAAAAATGTCAGTGTGACATTTCACCGTAATCAGAAATAGCCAAATACGATAGCGCAATCAATCAACTAGTAATGTTGAAAAAGCTTAAAAATAACTAGGCTACAATTCTCTAGTAACAATCTCCTTGTTGAAACTAGTGCTTAATTCGAATGTTGCAGGCTACATCCGCATCTCTGGAGAATGCCAAACGACTCCTGGCGTGGGTGAGCTGCTCACTATTGATGGATGCACCAGCGAAGATTTAGTTGCTATAGATACCTGCGAGGGATCATGTGTCAGCAAGTCTGTCTACTCTCTTGAGTCCAACAACTACACGAGACTATGTAGCTGCTGCAGCGCCACGGAAACCGAGACACGCTCAATCACCCTCAATTGTCCAGATGGATCAAGCAAAGAAGCTACTTACAAGGTGGCTACCAAGTGTGGTTGCCACTCCAGCAAGTGCGAAGACCTTCCTTAATCTGAAAACTGATTGACATTCAAATAACCTTGTTCTACTTTTAATTATTTCTCGTTTCATTAGCCATTTGTAGCTTTTGCAATTCCTTTGCCTTTTCAGGCACGACGGCATGCGCTTTGTGGTATATCATTGCTGATAGTTTGAGTCGCCGATTGCATTGGGTTATTGGGGGATAACCCGAGTGAGGGGCAGCCAAGCTAGTGTCATTCATCACGTGGAGAACACGAGAAATAAATCATTGCATTTAAAAAAAAGTTGTGCCAGAAGTTTTTGTAAGACGGTTCAGACTTTCATCAACAAATAAGAGAGATCCAATCGATTTTAATTCATTGAAAACAACTCAAGAATATCACGTCACTTTACAAGCCGTCACATATAAGTGACCAGTTCTCTTGGTTTCGACAAAACCGATGAAACAAGAATAGTTGCAGATAATGAAGACACGTATAAAATAATCGTTTGTGCACTACTATCCATGTAGCTTATCTGCAGATCAGATAAGCCTACATCCCTACATCAGTAGACTAAAACACCGATGAGGATGAAAAAGATCAGTGACGGTTGTGATGACATCTACTAGGCTAATTCAGTTTAAAATATGCTCTACATCAGCGATAGCGCATACGTGGTTAAACGAGTAATCCTTATCGGACATTGCATCACATCTTAAAAACAAAAGCATGTCGACGATCGTGGAAATGTTAAACAAAGAAATTATGTATCCAGGATGAGATCATGAGATAAATTTCTCTCTCTCATATGTTCATGTATTTGATGAATCTGGGTCATCTCGTCCGAAGCATCACTGGAAGTGTTGACGAGTCGAGCCGTGGTATCGCAGAGTTCTCGCTCCTTCCCGTATACTCGCTGCGAGCCGCATTCGCGTCAGCATGGCCATGAAATACATCAGAAAAATTAATAATTTGTTCACTCCACACCCCTATGTTATCTACTCAAACCCAAGAGATTGAAAAGGAATTGTTATACAGTCAAACTTCGATACTATGTCACCTTGCTATTATGCCACCCTCGCTACCTTATCACTTTTGATCGTCACCAGCTAAATTCAATAGAAAATATATTCACTATGCCACCCCTTACCCTCGCTAGTATGCCACATCAGAGTACAGTATTACTGTATTAACGAAACAATTAACGGTACGAACGAAACGATTAAACGGTTGTAAAACGGCAAAAGTATATGTATGTGCATGTAATGTGTTCTCTCAAGTTATCTACTGCAGGTCAGCCCAAAACTATGAGGAATCATCAGCTGGCGCATGTTTTTTCGGCAAATTTCGCACACCTCGTCGTCTAGCTAGTCGATCGCATCATACTGGGCTTCCCGCTTCTCTGCTGCATGAACTTCCAGACAGTGCTCCATGTCCGCTGGGCGTCCTCGAACAAAACGATTTCCTCCTCAACAGTTATCTCATCATCTTCGCTTTCAACCGGCTCCTCGCTGCGCAACATCTCCTTCGCAATCTCATCCAGAGTGAAAGATCCACCAGTCTCGAGGCGCTCATCAGCTTCAAGAAAGTCAGGCACCTCGATCTCTTTGTTCTGGTGCATCTTTTCCTCGGCAGGCAACGCTTCTCAGATCTCGAGCAGATTAACATCATCGGGCTCAGATTGGATTTCCTCGTACAATAATCGTACAACACAACGTGGCATTACATGGTCACGCGACAAGGCTGTTTTTACAAACTCTCGCTACTATGCCACCCTTGCTACTATGCCATTTTCTCTCGGTCCCAAAGGGTGGCATAGTATCGAAGTTTGACTGTATCCTAACTTCAAAAACATAAAATTGAATAAAAAAGCAGCGGGATAAAATGAAATGGGTTACTCTCCTCTATAAGTCACGGGACCTAGAAATTAGTGCATACAGAAAAAACAATCACTTTGAGACCCAATGTATTCTGATAAAAGTGGTATTGGAAATGCCAAGGGTTGGCGGTAAAAAAAATCGTTCAAGTTTTGTTCAACAAGCAATGCATCTTCTTTAGCATTTGACTTTATAGTAACAGTGAAGCTAGTGTGCCAAAACCGCAATGTGGTTTGTGGAGTTATGCTCATCAGCAATGAGTCATTGAAACTTCAGATCTAAACAAAGCACTTATATTCAAAACATAAGATTAGAACTAAGATAAAGAATTTCTTAAGGGGAAACAAACGAATTAAAAGCTGCGCAAAAAACAGATGTAGGCGTACAGATACTCATATAAATATAAAAGCTTGACTCTTATGACTCGTCTACACAGCCACATTTCGAAAAAATTTATCATTTTCTCCCGCGATTTTCTAATTTCCATGTTTCGCTGCAGTAGAGCGTAACACTCCACTTTAAAGTCTTTGCCAAATGCACTTTGAGCTAGAGAAAATATCGTAGAGGTTAGCTGTGATGGTTCTACAGTATCTGGGGTGTTGTAAGATACTGAGTGCTTGAACTTTTCCACGTTTTTGATTTCTTAACCATCACTATTTACTTGTCCGTTTCTATGCACTGTCATTATGATTGTCTTGAGGCTGTTAATTGAGAGACCTATTTCCAGGCTGGCTCGTTAATTAAAGCATGCCAGATGCCTATCTGAAGAATTGAGCGCTGCACCGAACATAAAATCCCGCTTCGTTCTATTTGATACCTCTCCTGCCCCCTCACTCCACTTGGTTCTGAGCTTTAGATACGATAGTGGGTGACGCTTACCCGATTAAGAACGGGAATTGGCCGTTTCAATGCTTACTTGACATGTTGGGGCATAAAGGCCTCTGCTGCGTGTTAGTGCGGTGCAAAGGAGCAAACAGCCAACCACACGGATTGATTTTGCGCTATAAGCAAATAATAAAATGAGGGACTAAAGCTTGGCGACCTCTCGGCCGATCAACCCTTATCTGATTTTGCACAGCACTGGTACACCGCAGTAAGTATCAATCCTTATTTGTGCATGGTGAAAGTTGGAGAAATCAATCTTTGATGGTAGTCAGTGATCTCAAACTAATCGAGTTGGAGGGTCAATTTTGCAGGTCGTATATGACAGGTAGCGTAGGCTATGAAGCTATTAAATAGGGATCTGATGATTCTCCATGCACTTTTAATAAAAAAATACTAACTTTAAATTATAAACATTCCTCATGATTAGATTTGCTTTTTTACAAACAACGAATCCACGCAATGCATTCCGCATGCAAGTGGCTGTTACGGCAGACGCACTTCCCTCAATAACACAGGTCTGGTATCCGAATTGTGTCTCCTCCTTCAATGATATCTATCTCCTCAGAACTAATAAATTGACTACAGATGTTGCGACATTTTAATTCAACTATTTATTGCCAAGTAACCTGCTTAAGGACGTCGATCTCATATTGCTTCCTTCTCAACTTCTTGTCACGCTTCTCTTTTTTCTTTTCCATCTTCTCCTTTTCTTGTTCCATCCGATGCGATGACCTTGCAGGGATGGGGGGCATACGACTGTCCATGTTTTCAAGATGAAATGTCTGAGATGGAAAGTAAATGTCTGCACCAACTCAACGTATGCGTATTATTATTACAAAGCACTTCACGACATTTACACACACCAAGGAATTCAGAGCGGGTTGCTCATCTATCTAACACACGTTCGAAAGCTATAGCTATATTTAGAAAAATATGCGTGCCTAGTGTATAAACATTTCATCAACGCATTTTTCGTATGCCATTGTATCACTGGGTATCTCAAACCAACTTTTATCTTCCATTTGAAAAAGATATAGGTCAGAGAGAACGAAATAGGCAATCTTACATGCAGTCGCTAAGGCACAAGTACCGCAATTAGGCTCCAAGGAATCAGCCACGACAAGATATTTCGTACAGTCATTCAACACAGAGCTTTTACAATGCAGGGTCATCAATAATTAACGTTACAACTTCAAACAACTGTATTTAACATCAATATTTAGCGTTACAATGTTAATAAATTGAATATTTCTCGATTTTATATTTTTAGGCCTAAATTTTACAGGCCATAAATGAAAATTTGAATAAAAGAATAGCTATTGTAGAGCTCTTCAATCGGGCAAGTCAAGGAGTGATATTTGCAAGGACCTAGAAATTAACAGAATGCCTGGAGAACTCTCAAAAGGCACAAAGAAACTTCTTCTTCAATTGCCATGCCTGAACCAGGCATCGACGGCCTCAGGTGAATAATTAAACCAAATGTTCCTATTATATATGTTGCATGGATGATTGTTTCTGTCTTGTCGTTGTTGTTTCAGATGTGTTTGTCTTTGTCTGCCAGGTGCTCGCTTTCCAAAAATTTTACGAGTTAAAGAGAGATGCTCCAGTTTTTGCTTTCTTATTACAGGACCAAGAAATTTCGGAATGGCCCGTTTCGGTGAGTCCGATTTGGTGAGTCCGATTCGGTGAGTCCGATCCCTTAACGGGGGATTTTTTCAATTTTTTTTTTAAATTATCGGGTACCGTAGCCTAATCATCATTGCCGTTTTAGGGTTAGGGGTTAGAGGTTAGAAACTCACCGAATCAGACTCACCGAATAGTAGCAGACCCAAGAAATTTATATTGTCTGGTTTTCATACTTTTTAACAGAGTTTTGGTTTGGTTCACTTGGTGTAAAATTTCTTTATTTGTTTTCTTTGCCAGCCATGAAATGCGTTGCATTCTACGGAAACACCACATTTCAAAAGCATTAATTTTTTCAGCCATTTTTGTTGAGATATTCCAGGTTTCAGAGTTGTAATGAAAAACAGGATAAATGTAGCATTTTAAAACTCTAGACCTTGTCTTGAAAGAGATATTTTTATTGCAAAGAATTGGTTTCATTTGTTGGAAGCTTGCTTTTGCTTGGGCTGTTTTTATGTTGAGCTCTGTTTCGTCTCTTGCATCCCAATTCACCATAGTACAGAGGTATTTGAATTTTTGAACCTGTTTAGGAATTGTTCCATTAACTGATGAATTACAAATAGGAGTTTCGGCTTCTTTTTTCTTTGTTCTGACCATTGTTTCTTCTTTCTTTTTATTTAATTCCATGCCAAATATCTTTCTTTTCGTACACACAATATCTAAGATGTTCTACAGTTTTACGTCCGAGTCGGCTATCAAAACGGTGTCATCAGCATATCGTATGTGGTTAATGTTGTTTCTTCCAATACTAATACCTTTTTCATCATCAATATGTCTTAAAATTATTTCGCTGTATAATGAGAAAAGGTCGGGTGATAGCACACAACCTTGTCTTACTCCTTTCTGAATGGGTATGCAGTCGCTGCAGTCATCATTAATCCTGATGGCAGCTGATTGTTCGTAATATAAATTTTGAATGATTCTTAGATCTTTGTCGTCAATTCCAATTTGGTCGAGCATGCATAACATTTTATTGTGTTGGTCTCAATGACTCATTTGGTCTCAATGACTCATTGTTTAATACACAGTGGCATACAACACATTGCCCCTTTTCAGTTCAATGATTATTTAGAGAAGTAAATCCAAACCTCATGCAACTTTCATTATACTTCTTTTTAGCCATATTTGCAGCTTTTATTTAGTAAATTTTACTAAATGTTTTTGAAAAGTAAGCTAGTTTAATAAATGGCTACTTCTCAATGCCCGCTAATCACATGCTTGACTACTCAAGTACTCACCCACTTTGAACTGCTATATCTCACACACCAGTTAAAACCCATTGTTAGTAGACAATGACCTTTCTTGGTAAATAATTATTGTTTTGTAAAATTATGTTTTTCAAAGCAAAGCGCAGACTATCTACACTACAGTATAATAACACAGTAGAATCTGTTCAAATAGCTCTGTGGCCCATTGAAAATGTCTTGGTGGCCTAGTACTGGGCCATGGCCCACAGTTTGGGAACCACTGCCCTAGACTCCCCAGACTTTGGCATCTGGTCTTACCTGGAGAGCAAGGTTTTGACTAAACACCACCAAAGTTTGGAAGCGCTGAAGGCTAATATGAAACAAGAATGGACCAAAATACCTTAAAGAGTTATTCATGACTCTTGCAAGTCCTTTTCGAAGCGTCTCCGATTTGTTATCGACGCAAATGGCGGACACATTCAGTAAAACTTGTTTTTCCTAAATATTTATTTATTTGACAATAATATTAAATCAAATATAGTTATTACTATATTTGATTTAATTTGCTCTGCTTTGCTTTTTTGCTTAGCATTGAGCACTTTTTTGTAGTATTAATAGTTTTCATTGTTTTGAAAATAATATTATATGTTTATTACTCAAAAATTGTCTACCATTTGTTTAATACAGTTGTTTGAAGTTGTAACGTTAATTATTATTATTGATGACCCCGTAGAACTTAATGGGAGCTATAGTAATTGTACGGCATCACAGCCAAACGATGCACGATAGCACGTTCAGAAACGCAAGAGAATGCGCGATTCTATGGGCATCAGTTTGCGTGACACAAAACAAGATCGTGATGAGCATTGTCTGTTTCGTACTGTGGGTATTTGTATTGTGAGGTCAGTTGGAAAGAGTACGAAAGAAAATTTAAGTTTGCTTATAGATTTTTCGAATGTCATGATAGAAAAGGCACTCATTGATATGTTCATGGATTGTCAGACCAGTCCATCTTGTGCCATCCACCAAGAAGCTTGTGATGCAGATGAATATGTCATTTGGTCATCAATCTATATCGACGGTCGAAAACAAGAAAGTCATAAGTTACATTTTGAGAAACTCCCTTTTTTGCATTTTCAAAACCTATGCACTTAGGGCTATCTACTACTACTTTACTACTATAGTTACAGATATTAATGCTCAAAGTAAATGCATTAACGAAAGTTAAAAAGGAAAAAAAAATGTTTTTTTGGCCTTTTTACTCCAAAGTGTAAAAATGCACTTACAACTTTTTTATTTTCAACTGTCGATATAGTCCGAGGCTGGTGAGGTTGTCCTATACTGAAATACTGAGCGGATTTTTTTTTTATAGAAATAGTTAGAGGGGTCCTATAGGCACAATTTTTGAAATGTGGCCACCTTCCAAACCCTGGTCAATATCTCGATTTCGTTCAGGTTTTAAAGTAGGTAAAATCGGGAAAATTTTCCAAGGTAAAATTTGGAAGAAATCTCAATTGGTCCAAATATAGGCATGTCATATATCATTTTAACGGACGTTCTCTCCAGTTTCAGAATATTGAGTTCTTAAAAATTCTAATCACTCAAAATTAAAGGTATTGACAAAAAAACTCTGATCAATTTATCACCTTTAATCCCATTAATTTTTGTTCGTTTTGTTGGCAAATAGACAAATAAAACCTAAGAACCATTTAACATAATATTTAACATAATAACACGGAAATAAACTAAAAATTACAAAGAAAGGATGAATCATATGTCTTTGATAACTACCACTTCAGGAGAAAAATAAAAGAAGACCATTACGTTTAGCTGACACAACCTGGTGACATGTACATCTCTCGTGTCACAACACCAAGTGGTCGTTCAGTCGACATTTTAAAATGTAGGCTATAATCGATGAGAATATAAACATGGATAGAATTCGAATAATAGGTTGTGACGGGACAGCAGTGAACACTGGGAATCGTAATGGAGTAATTGCTAGAATAGAAAGTCATATCCAGCATGATGTTCAGTGGAATATATGTATTCTGCACATCAATGAGTTACCATTGAGGCATCTATTTGGATTATTTGGAAAGACATCTGGTCCAGACACATTCATTGGTGAAATTGGCGATATTTTGCGGTCAAACCTTACTACCTTGGAGATCGCATTGTTTGATAAAATTGAAACTCCCCATTTGCCAAACTTGGACAATTCAAAGGACCTAAGCACAGACCAGTACCTTTTGGAAATCTGCCATGCAATCAGTTCTGGGGAATGCCCTGAAATACTCTTACACAGAGATCCTGAGAAATATAATCATTCACGTTGGCTCACAGGAGCAAATGGAATGTGCCGCTACTATGTTAGTCAACCATCAGAAGTTGTTAAGACATTGACACGATTCATTGTAACTGTATATGGGCCTGTATGGTTTGCCACTAAGATGGCCACAGATATCAGCGATACTCCAGCAGTACTTTTCCTTATGATGCAACTCAGTCGTGGAATTGAACCAGCAGAAGAGCAGTCTGTCATCCACAAATCGATCAAGCAAAATTGTTATGCAGCTCACCCCGAAAACTTACTACATGCCATGTTTCATGACAATAGACTTGCAATTCCTGAGCTAGCTGTCAGGCGAATTCTGAAAGCTCGAAAGCTTCCATCGTGCTGCTATCTGCATAGTGCGCAAAACTCATTAAAAACCATTTTATTCCATTTTTAATGAGTAATGCTTCATATAAATAATATGCCACTAAATATTGAAAAGATAATTACGATGAAAAACGAATATTCAAGGGTATTCTAATGAAAACTACATCGGCCTTCAGTCACGTCTCACGATCGCATGTTGTCAAGGCCTGTGTATATAGATCGCTATGCTTTATACAGAGTAAATGAATTCCGAGTGTACTTTTTTTTAATTCTTTGGGACTTGGGCATAGTTCAATCAATGTTTTAGAGATGTTCATATTTAAAATTGGACAATATTTCTTCTAACAATCTTTGGAACCAGAGATGCAGAGTCGCTATACAAGAGGTCTGGCTGAGGCTCCAGCTGTCAGACTGAACATGAGTGGCTCCAGCTCCGGAGCTGTCAGGCTTCTCATAATTGGCTCCGGTTCCAGATACGGAGGTCCGCTCCAGCTTCGGCTCCACAACAAGAATAGTTAAAGGCTATGGCTCCATTGAAAACGCTTGTCTCCAACTCCGCAGTCCTGTTTGGAACGTGATGATGCAACTGGAGATTTGATTAGAATCAGAATAAAAGGTACATATAGCGACTTGCATACAGCAGTGGCGAGGTATCAGTGTTACTATTAACGAGTCATAATGGTTTTTGAATTATAGTGATATCTAGTACGAAACAGACTTTCTTTTTGTAGCTAGTACTGTGATATTCTATGAACTTCGTTTTTGCCTGGTTGAATATTCCTTCTTTATCACATGAAGCAACTGTCTAATTGTCCATTGTTTTGTTTATGTCATTTATAGAGGTACCATGAAAATTGAAAAGAGCTTAAAGGTATTTCAGAATCCCAAGGAGATCGCATCAGCAAAGCGTGATAGATGATAAATATATTGATTAAACGCTGTGGTGACAAAACGTTTCACAAAATTACAATAGGCACTTTCAGTTTTAGCAAATGACAGGAAATTGGTTAAACACTTGTATGACATCTACGTATCAAGAATTTCGAAGGTTCAAAATATTGACAGCAGCTTCCAGTGACAACAAAGATAATGAAGTTAGGTTGAGAGCTGGTCTTATCCAAATACTTGCAGACAACTTCGATCCACATATTCTTTCCCAAAATGGCCTAAAACAAACGCACAATATGGCAACAATCGTTGCCCAACCAACACCTAAATCTGGACCGTCAAAGACAGCCATTCCGAGACTGAAACAAGAGAACGTGATGCATTGAACGGAACGATACTGAAATGAAGTATTTCAAGGGGCAAAACAAAACCTTATGCCAGAATCACTTTGAAAATACCAAACACTTCCACTGAAGATGTTGTTTCAAGCTTTGAGTTTAAATAAAAGTAGATGTGACGATCTTTCATTTAATAAAAAGTATCATTCATCAGAGTTATTCCCTGACTTCAATGATATAATTGCAGGCAGCTTCGAGAATCCGGAAACTCGTTAAAACCAAAATCCAAAGTAACTTTCTTACCACTCATCGATAAAACACCATCTGATCCCTTAGCAATTTTGACTGTGATGCATAGCTTGAAAGAATCACTGTTGAATCAGGGCAAGAATTTATAGTTTTACACTGAATCAGCAACTTTACAAAGTGTCTTTAGATGTTATCTGGTCTAACGCTTTACGATGGAACCACAAGATTCCAAGACTTGGTGATATGCACTGGTTAATGATTTTCAGAGAATGCGTTGGAGTTCTAATGTAAAGCAGTGCTCTTGCCCTTGGTTACAATCTGCTATTGCAATTGTACCGAAAATGATGACTGGTAAAAATTACCTTCTGAATATGCGCGCACTACGTTTTGCAGTCATGGAGTTACTTAAGAGTTTTATAGATGATATAAATTCCTGTGAAGATCTGGAGAAAAAATGGAAATTTTAGCAAAGAAAGGTGTAATTGCTGAGCATTGAATTAATAATTTGATACGGCCAGTTCTGCTTATGATACTGTTTGTACGAGCAGAACGAGGAGGGAAATTTCCCCTACATCTTTATGCATGTCAACAAATGATTTCTTATTTCTTTGATGCTGCACATATCAATTACGCAAGGTTTGGGTTGTGCTATCTGCTGACAATGTTCAGGTTGCCACCAACAATATTCTCGACCAGGTTTTGAAAAGAGAACAGGTTCTGCGCTATGGAGGACACATGGAATGGTATTTAGTCTGACATGATAACTAAAACCTCTTACATAAAGTTCGACAAAGGTCCTAATGGAATCATCGGAAAGATAAAAAAGCCAAGAACCCCACAAAGCTGGTCCAAAAGTCAAACCTCGTGCAGTAAAGTACTCCAATCCATCTTTGAATGCCGTCAGAGAGAATCAAGAATGTACGATGATAATCCACAAGGAAGAAAAAGGAAGGATAAAAGCGGATCTTACAGACAAGGTGAAGCTCAAAAACTTCATTGAAACATGCCTTCACTCTCTCGATTGTTCAAACCACTTAGAAAGTGCTTTTTGCAACATGTATACAGGTCATCTGTCTGGTACTAAAGTGAATGTCAACAAATCGGTCGAGATTGGTAAAAAACATGATTAGCTTAATTCCTGAAATCATTGCCTGATGGCTTCCGATCGTCAATAAAGAAAGTTGTTAAAAGAAAGAACAAAACAGCAGAAGTATACAACACAGATATAATTTTCTCAAGAGTCATGTATTTTTTGTCTGCTGGTCGTATCCGGATGGAAGATTCTTTTTACTATGAACTTGCACCTGTTCCAACAGCACTATTTAAAGATACAGTAGGATAAGACAGACTATACTCTACACGAGGCCGTTGAATTTTTAGTGTGAGAAGATAATAGATTTGACTGATAACCATCGTAATGACTATGTTACAGAATGCAGACCAGCAACAAGTTCAGAAACCATTGTACTGGCATTTCCAAAAGGAAGTAGCGTTCTAATCTATAGCCAAGGGAAACATTTCGCAATTTGAAAACGCTTTACAACTGTGCAAATTCAAAACCTAAATTCTGCTCTCACGGAATTTAGGTCACACTTCCGTATTTTAGAAGCGACTTGAGTGTGTAACATCTCCGCTTTCATACATCCCACCGTGATGTTACTGTTTAAAAAAGCACTACATCATGAAATAAGGCGGGGAATTGAAAAGTGCTCATAACGTATATAAACCAAAAGAATTTCCATTTTTTAAACAGACTTTCAAAACAGAAGAGGAACGACTCTTGATCAAAAGGTAAACCTCACGACGGGAGAATGTCGCTTTTCACCCGCCGCAATGAACTAAATTGAGTAGACAGAATGAATATTTTTTAATTTCCCGAGTAGGAGCTTGTATCCTTAATTGGTTATAGGCAAATTGTTCGTAAACAGTTGTTCGTAAAACAATTGTTCGTAAACAATTGTTCGTAAACAGTTGTTCGTAAACAGTTGTTCGTAAAACAATTGTTCGTAAACAGTTGTTGGTGAAATGAAATCCGTAAAACAAATCTTCGTAAAGCATTTCTTCGTATACATCAAATCTCAATTGCATGCACGAAGAAATGCTTTGGGAAGAATTGTTTTACAAAGAATCAATTTTACGAATTGTTTACGAAAAATTGCTTACGAAAAATTGTTTTACGAAGAACTGTTTACGAAGAAAACGTCGGACACCCCTTAATTAATGTAAAATACACTTAACTTCAATATACCGGACTTGTTTTAATTGTAGGAAATCATACCCTAGACTTAGAGCCTAGACAGAAACACTCTAACTTAACCTCGACAAAAGACTGAGAGTCTCTGTTATCACGCAGATAGCCTAAAACAGACGCTTTTAACCAGAAAATAGCCTACACCACCAATAGATGAAGCTTTCAAACTTATCAAACGTGCAAGATATCAAAGACTTGTATGGGGATCGTGTCTCGATGGTAACCCACCAAATGTGGACCCTTGCCAGGTAGCTTAAATTAGATAGACATTTCTATTTAAATTCTTCCTAAAATGATAAAGTAAAGTGATACAGACGAAATCGGTTAATAGTATACTGCTTAAACGTATCAATCGTTTATTTGAATCAAAACCTGAAATCCCAAACCAAATCCAATCTAATGTTAAGTAAAAACATCGGTTAAGCGTATACCGCTTAAAAGAATAAGTCGGATAAAAGCATCAGGATTTGGTTCTAGTTTGCCTACTTCATTCATTTAATCGTATAATTGTACCCGTTAGCGAAAAGAGAATGTCTCTTTTTTGCTTCGCATAATTGTCTGCAATGTTCAAAGGCGAAATGAAGCAAAGGTGAGACAGACGCAAGCGATCAAAACAAAGACAAGTGTCTGTAATCCCAGGCCATAATCTTATGTGCTAGACATCGCACTACAAAGAACCAATTTTCGCACAGCTGGGCTTCATTAAAACAGAATAATCACACTTCCCAATAAAGAAGTTTAAATGCTTTTGATGTCATCGGTCGGCGACTGGTCTTGCAAGGAAAGGACATGGACAAATTATTTCGGCTTGAGAGGGAAGTGTTGAAAAGAATGTCCAAAAGTTTAAACCAGAAAACTGTGGAGAATTTTTTTTTAAACTGCTGAAAAAAAGTAGCCTATTGTTGTGAAATGCAGTGCGTAATTTCATTTGTGCAGTATTGTTCAGTTGAAGAACATTGCAAATTAATTATTCTACCAGAAATGGCAAAACACTTGAAAAAAAAACCTTTGCGATTTCAAAACAAACAATGAGTGTGAGCTGTGTTTTTCCACCATACCACTATTTTCGTAGGCCCTTTTCCGTACTCAAAACTACACAGCTGGTACAGAGCTAAAAATAGCCCGCTTGAATCAAAATCTCCAACTCAAAGTTCGCGTTGTGACGTCACAGAGATCGGTGATATGAAAGATTGCCGATTTGCAGTCCGATTGCTGCAGTTTGCAGAAAAATGCTTTGATGGTTCTCCCAGTCAGCAAAGCTGATCTTTTTTACATTGTTTCAACGTCTGCAGACAATAAATCAATGTAAAAAAGACCAGTTTTGCTGGCTGGGACATACAGCGTAGTGGTATGTTAACACAGAACTAGGAAATTCTTTAAAGTTTAACCAGAATTGTAAACAGTTGTAGGAAGTATCAGTGGTAATGTGCGTTGCAGCCTAGTCAGCACAGACATCTTCTCAACATTACGCCCATTCACAATAAACAGTTTTTTAGTAAATTGGTTAAACGAATCAATCGTATAATCGTATCAAAATGTCTGGCAAATAGGTGATTCGATTAACCGATTTCGTCTGTATGTAAAAGTAAAATGATAAGATAAGTAAATAAGTTAAAATAATGTGATAAAAACAAAAAAGTAACAGAAAAATAACACTTTTTCCAAGAAAAATCTAACAAAACAACATGGATGCAACTAAGCAGTTATAATAGCGAGCTATTGTTTACTTTGCGTTGCTTGATTAATTTGTTGAGTCGTTTCTCCATCTCCAACTTATCGTTATTTTGGGACAGCGCCTCTCTCAGGTGATTAACTTCTTCAACTTTCTCCAATAGTTGGTCTGAAAGTGCTTCAACTTTATTTGACTTAATTGAAGCGAAACTCTCGGCATCCCTGCGGTGAATACAGCATAATGATTTAAAACAGCAGCAAGGTTCAGACTCAGTTATTTCTAATAGCACTTGAGGACAAAGAAAAAGTAGAAAAAATGTACCATTCCAGGAATATTGAAACAAAAACGGCCCACATTTCACAAAACAAGCTTTTTAAAGAACACAAAGGTCTTAAAAGTGATCTTATCTCCCACAAAAAATTATCAGCACTTATCGTACAGGACTGATAGTAGTCCTCTGACTGATACAAAGTCAAGCGGCTGATCAGGAAAGTTGCCGAATTCTCGGTGGACCAATCGGCCCTGTTTTGAAGAACAATTATCACAAAAAATATTATAAATTGGACTTAACTTGATAATTCGAGTCTCACCGTAGCTTAGCGAGATCCTTTTCGTATCCCTGAAGGAGTTGCTCCTTCCTATCCAGCTGTTGCATAGTCGACTTGGCGACGCTACAAACCTTCTCTAAATCCTCTCTACGCTGATTTACAACTCGCTCCTTCTCATCTGGAGGAAGGTTCTGCAAAGTGGCGCATCCGTGGAGGTTGCTCATGTTAAGGATGGACGCCAGGCTATTCACAATATCCATGTACTGCAAGCAGAAAAATGTGACTGGTTAGTTTTGCGTCAAAAAAGTTAAAACCACACACCATATAAAAAAAATTAAAACAGTGTCTCCATGGTAACCATCTTACGCATTTTTCGGAAGCTTCTAGTCTCGTGTCAACCTGTTCTCGCGTTGTCCTCTCTACTGAAGCCTGCATCGTTGCTGTCCGCAGTTGCTGCTGGCTATCCTGTACCTGTTACGTGACAAAGGAATAATTGCAATCAAGAACACATAGTATTGTTATGCATTACTTATTATCGAACAAAGTTGGTGTTCCGAGTCGCGCCTTTTAAAGCTCCAAGCAGTGCAGAAGCGTACAACATACGGCCGGCTGGACAGAGCACAGCCTTGATAGCCATTTATGTAAAAACATACTAGATTAGTTCTTTACATTGTTAATGGGGAAACAGTGTAGTTTTTAACGTACGAAGTGATGATGTTTTACATCATATAGCACCACACTGTTTGTCACGGTTTCTTTCTATCTCTTACCAGGAAAAAGACTTGGAAAGGTTCAATGAGGTATTTTAATGGGTTATAACCGAAAAGCAGTCAATTAAATGTCGAAAGGTTCCACTAGTGAAATGATAATCTAACTTCTTGAAGGACTTTAACGAACGGCTTCTCAAATAACTCTAATTTCGAACACAATTTATATCAGCACCAATTCTCATCTACTTGTATTCGATTTCTTCAACTCTCAATCAACAATAATTTCGGCACCAACTACCAATCCACAACTCATAACACAACTCTCATAATCAACTCGTCATAATACAACTCCCATAATAATAAAATGATTACACAAATTACACCACTATTTATAGAAGGTTGTTTCGGTCTAGTAACTTCGAGAAGGTTACGTAATGTCACATTGTTCTGTCAAGTTGCATTAATGTAAACAAGCAGAAGCTTAAAGAAGTTTAAAGAATGTCACGTAGGAGTAGAAGATTCTTACATAATAAATATTTCGCAATCGGACATCTACTAGTAAACATCCTTATGACGTCATGACATACGACGCTCAGAAATTATGAAAAACAACAGAACATTCCAGATTTGCATGCTTACAGACGATTCTGGAAATGCGTTACATAATACAGATTTCTCATTCAAAGGTTACTTCAGGTCAATACCCGATAATAACACATCGCTCAAAATTCCATAATGAAAACAGCACATTCTGTCAAGACGCAAAGCAGCCCGACGCGAGGCCTTGCACATTAGGGTGGGCCGTCGGAAACAGATCGCTTAGCAACTCGAGTTTCTTAGGAGGTTTGTCGAGTAAATGGCGAAATCGAAAACCATTTTTTAATTGAACGCCAGGAAGACGGCGCACAACTGGGACCTAATCGGTAAATCACCCCATTCCAGGGATATTGACAGGGTTGCCATAACGTCCTTATTTCTAAGATTTGTCCTTATTTTGAAGAACTCTATCTTAGAAAATATTACTGTCCTTATTGCTAGGAAATGTCCTTCTTTTTGACTTGAGTCCTTATTTTGTCTTATTTTCAACAATTAGTGAATAAACTTAGTGGAATGACAGCCAAATCCCTACTACAGTAAAAGTAAACCTAGACCTGAGTTGTCTTGAGATGCACAAAGTATTTTTTTACGAACAATGAGTTGCTGGAACACATTGTTTCTGGCAAACAATATGGCATGTGATATATAATGGCTCGTATAAATGCTGAGGTTTGTTCAAAAACGTTTGTTTTACTTTGTATGAAAATTTAATTTTTCTGTTGTCCTTATTTTGGGGTTCATGTCGATGGCAACCCTAGATATTGCAGTGGCGTATATTCAGAGTTTGTGTGCCGCACACCCATCAAACATGGTTGATTCATCAATCATCATACAGTTAAACATGCAAGTAGGCTACTTGGTAGCCTATATAAATGGTGAAGGCAGGGTATACAAGTAGCCTAAGTACTTGGTAGCCTATATAAAAGGTGATGGCAGGGTATACAAGTAAGTAGGCTTCTTGGTAGCCTATATAAAAGGTGAAGGTTTGGTATTCAAGTAAGTAGGCTACTTGGTGATGATGAAGGCGTATACAAGTACGATAGCCTAAGATGATGAAGGCGTATACAAGTACGGTAGCCTAAGTACTTGGTAGCCTACATAAAAGGTGATGGCAGGGTATGCAAGTAAGTAGGCTACTTGGTAGCCTATATAAAAGGTGAAGGCATGGTATGAGCATTGCAGGTAAGGTAGATATAAAAGTGAAGGCAAGGTAATATGGACTACTCACAGTACTCAGGTATCAGGTATATATTAGTGCTCAGAGAAGGCAAACAGGTAGGGTATTGGCCTACTGACTGAAGCAAGTATAATTGGGTTCTGTTTCAGTGAAAAGTTTATTCACAATAGTGGAGGGAAATTTAAAACAAAATTCGCAATTTATTACAGGTATTCAGTACAGTAATTCGTAGTGGTGGCGGTAGCCTACGTCGAATTTTACATTGATTGATTGAATACAAGTAATCAGTAGGCTACCGGTGGCAGTTTACCAATTAATTGCAGTTAATTGGTCTGCAATAGTTATAACATGGCCGCATATACTCGATCTGCTGATCCGGTGTTCGGCTTTGCCAAAGAAATGAATGAACTGGTTCTTCCCACCAGTGGTGACATTCTCCGATATTGCGCCCAAGTGAAAGAACAATACAAAATCATGAAGAAGAAGGACACCGGAGATTGCAAGAAGGAAATGGGGCTGCGCGAAATGGCGGAAGCAGTGGCGACTAAGATAACAAGCATCTACATATTCTACAATTTCGCCACAGTGGCGATCATTACGCGTGAGGGAGTGATCAAGAAGATTCTGAAGCAATGGGCCATGGTTAAGATGAAGAATAAAATCCCCACGGCGAGAAAGACGGCTGAATGGAAAGCTTCAATGAAGGCCAGTCTTTGCCTCGACACTCTTTTCGACGTCGTTGACGACAAATCGCTGCATTCACGCGAGGTTGATTTTGTTAAAGACCAACGCGGAGCACGCATTGGTTTCATTGGAAACGTCGATTGGAAGGCGGAAAAATCTGAGAAGAAGAGGGACGAGCGGAAGGAGCAATTGCTTTTGAGAGAGAAGCGAGAAAAAGAGCGGGAAGAACGCGAAGAATGTACTCAAGACTCGGATGACGACAATACAGAAGAAACTCCTAGAAGGCGCTTCCCTTCAGAGTGCTCGATCGGCAGAGAAGAAATCGAAGAAGAGCAGGAGCGATGTACTTTCGATCTTCGTACAGTTGCGCGTGAGGCGGAAAGGTATGGAATTTCGAGTAGAGCAGCAGCTGCCCTCGCCACCGCAACATTACTGGACACAAAAGATGATTTCAATCGGATGATGGTAGTGGATAAAAACAAGCTCGTTCGTGCACGAAAACGGCTTCGTTTAGAGATGAATCACTTTGCTTCAATTTCGCTCGGCACAATAGTTGAAGGCCTTTACTTTGACGGCAGAAAGGATAAAGCCCTTACATTGAATGGCATAACTGGCTATCGTCAAAAATCAATCGAAGACCACTACGTGATGCTGAAATACCCAGGAGGTGAATATATCGACCACGTTTCCATTCAAGGGCGTTCAACTGGAAACAACATTGCCAAAACGATGTTGGCTGCTCTTGAAGTCAAGGGAATTGACGTGAAAGGCATTCAGGTCGTTGGCTGCGACGGAACTGCCGTCAATACAGGTAAGCACACAGGAGCCATCACCAGCATTGAGCAACATATCGGGAGTGCGGTACAATGGTCGATTTGCCAGTTTCACCTCAACGAACTCCCGCTTCGGCATCTCTTCGGCGAGTTGGACGGGAAATCATCAGGACCGCAAACCTTCAAAGGATTTATCGGCCGTGTCGTCGCTAATGATAAGTACAAAATGGGAGAATTTGCAGTCGTCGAGTTCGAGAAGATAAAATCCAACCTGACAGAAGTCGATGAGGTGATGGATATTAGCGGCGATCAAAAGTATCTGCTCGATATCGTGTTGGTCATCGAGGGAAGTCTGCCTCCAGAAAGCATTCGATTCCGTGATCCAGGAAAACAGGGTCATGCACGATGGCTTACTCTCGCTTCAAGGATATGCCGACTTTATATCTCGGAGCCAGAACCAACAGAGGCGCTGATAGAAATGACGAAGTACATCGTTAAAGTTTACGCTCCCATGTGGTTTACTATCAAGCGAAACAATAAGATTCACTTCGCTGCTCGGTCTTTCCTTCGGTTGGTTAAGCTGACTCGCTATCTGACAGGCCAATTAAAAAAAGTCGTCGACAGTTGCCTACAGACAAACGCCTTCGCTGCGCATCCGGAGAATGTAGTGTTGGCTCTTCTGCATGACGAGTCTAAGCCAATGCGTAAGCTCGCAGTTCATCGGATCCAGAAAGCAAGGGACGATTACACGGGTGGGATACGTCGTTTCGAAATTCCCAAAATAAACTTTGAGTACACAGACTTGACAACAAACTCGTTGCTCCGGTGGAGCGAGCAGAAGCTCACTGAGCCACCAATTTTACGTGATTTCAGCATCCAACAGCTCACAGAGCTTTTCGTCGAGACCGATTTTCCTACATCGATTGACAGTTTTCCGTGCTGCACACAAGCAGTTGAGCGCGCAATCAAACTCGTCACCGAAGTGAGCGATGAAGTCATCGGCCATGACCGCAGACATGAACTCATTCTGACGCGAACTGCTGCTCGCTCACAGCGTTCACGTTTTGAGTCAAAGAAAGATTACGTTCTGTGATTGTTTTTGACTGTGTTTACGTCGTTTTGTGTATTTTTTACTTTTTTAATTACCGCACTTTTTTTTTTTTTTTGGAAAAAAAAAAGTTTTTTATTGCATTTAGGTGATATTGATTTTTTGTGCGGCGTCTTCCCGCCGCCCGATCTAAAAAAAATTTTTAGATTAATTGTTTGTGACCTAAGCCTCCTATCTGAGCCGAGTTGCTAAGTGATTTGACAAAAAAAGTGCATTGACGGCCCACCCTATTGCACATTGATCGTGACACTGTTGATGAATTTAGGCGAACTTACGAGGTTATGAAAACTCCCTTCATATAGAGTTACTCAAACGTAATTAAATACAGGGTCATCAATAATAATTAAATTAACGTTACAACTTTAAACAACTGTATTTAACATCAATATTTAGCGTTAAATGCTAATAAATTGAACATTTTTCGATTTTATATTCTTTAGGCCTAAATTTTATAGGCCATGATGGAAAGTTTTGATAAAAGAATAGCTATTGTAGAACTCTCCAAATCGGGCATGTCAAGGAGTGATATTTGCAAGGACCTAAAATTAACAGAAAGCCTGGAAAACTCTCAAAGACACAAAGAAACTAGAAATGTCAAAAATCGACATGGCCAAGGTCGCCCTCGAAGCGCCGGAACTTCAAAATTGATAAAAGCAACCAGAGAAAAGGTGCGAAGAAATCCCAGAGATCCATTCAAAAACTGGCAAAGGAGGCGAAATCGGGCTATGGAACCATGTTCACAGTTCTCAAGAAGGATTTGAAGATGAGCCCATTCAAACACATGAAGAAACAGTTGCTAAATGCCAATGCCATTGAGAAACGTCTCTCCAGAGCCAGAATTCTGCTCTCACGCATTGAAGGAGGCACGCTGCCAAACCTTGTGTTCAGCGATGAGAATAAATTTGATGTCCAGCATCATTTTAACAGTCAGAATGGTCGTGTTTGGTCAAGAGATGGTGACGTGGAACCGCGAGTAGTCACTCGGAGACAAGGGGCGGCATCAATGATGGTGTGGGCCGCAGTCAACGAATCAGGAAGGAGTCCATTAACTTTTGTGGACCAAGAAAACTACCGAAATGATATTCTTGAGGGTGCATTGTTACCTTGGGCAAAGAAACACTTCAAAAAACGTAATTGGTCATTCCAACAAGGTTCTTCCCCTTCACATGGAACTAAGAGAACGCAAAACTGGCTTTCAGCCAATGTGCCGTTCTTCATTTTCCAAGGAAGAATGGTCTCCTTCATCCCCAGACCTGAACCCCCTAGACTTTGGTATCTGTTCTTACCTGGAGAGCAAGGTTTCGTCTAAATACCACCAAAGTTTGGAAGCGCTGAAGGCTAATAAAAAAAAAAGAATGGACCGAAATATCTCAGAGTTATTCATGACTCTTGCAAGTCCTATTCAAATCGTTCCCGACTTGTTATCGATGCAAATGGTGGACACATTGAGTACAACTTGTTTTTCCTAAATATTTATTTATTTGACAATAATATTATATGTTTATTACTCAAAAATTGTCTACCATTTGTTAAATACAGTTGTTTGAAGTTGTAACGTTAATTATTATTGATGACCCCGTAGAATGTATAATGGGAGCTATAGTAATTGTACGGCATCACAGCCAAACGATGGAATAGCAAGTTCTGAAAAGCAAGAGAATGCGCGATTTTATGGGCATCAGTTTGCATGACAGTTTGCGTCAGTTCTCACATGTCGTTCCTTTGACCAAAATTCGTTTGTTGGCCAGTGTTATGCTTGGCCCGACGAAAAACTTTTCACAACCCTCATTGTTAGTCCAACGCGATTCAAGGAATAGGTTGCTGTACTTTGACACAAAACGCAAAAAATATGTGAACAAAGAAAAAACACGTTCAATGATGACCTGGTAGACAAGGAACTAAAAAACAAAACAGAGCTGAAACTATGGTGATGACAGCAGTTTTAATGCACCACAACAACGTTTAAGTGATGTTTTTTGGTAAAAAAGAATTTCATTGGAAAATGGGAATTTTGAGATATCACATGCCTGGTTATCGAGAAACATCTGTGCCTGGAAATTCTCGTCTTCGCCTATCGCTTGACGTGCGCGGATCTCAGCAAGTTCTTTCTTCAACAAAATAACCTGTTGAAGTGCTTGCTGTTGGCTGGGCACTGTAATACAATAAAGTATTTGTTTCACAAGATCTCCCTAGTAATACGAAAGGGTGATCATTGTTACCACTCCACCAGCAAACTTAATCCCTTATTCTACAGTGGGTGGGCTGCACTCAAAGTATAGCCACACTTTTGCCCTATTAATAAACGGATTTTTTTACATGATTTTTACATGAATATGTGCCTGATCTGATACAGTAGAATTCGCCTATAGTGACACCTGAAGGGACCGCGAAAAAAGTGTCACCATAACCGAAGTGTCACTATAGCCGAATTCTACTCAACTGTTGCGTATGCAAACGGGACTTTGCAACATGTGTCACTATAGGCAAAGTGTCACTATAGCCAAAGTCACTATAGGCGAATTCTACTGTACAAACGTTGACGATCATGGTCTTCCAAACATCTCTGTCATTTTACATTCGCATAAAATGTTTAGTTTTAACTGTTGTGTTTGTGGCCCATTGATTGACTCTGTTTAAATAAGTTAATCTTTGTCAATCTCTACTTCTTTTTCCTTGTATCATACATGGCCACCTAAAGATACGGCCTGATTTGTCACATTTTGCAGAAATTTCCAGATTTTGCTAACTTTGGGCAAATGTTTAAATAAATTTTTCTAAAAATTATATTTTTACGCTTTCTTTACTGTTTTCCCCAAATGACACAATAGGTTTTAACATCCTCAGATGTTGAAAAACAAAGAAGTTTTGATTTCGTAGATTTTAGTCAGACTGTTAATTTTTCAATAATAGTCTGATTCAGCGTTTTTCATCTTACTTTTTCTCATTTGCTACTGCTTCCCCAAGGCAACAAAAAGCTTTTATATCATTAGGAGACAGTAAAAACATCTCAGAAAATTTCAGTCAAACACCAGCAGGAGCTGTAATCAAAATCTGCAAAATGTGACAAATCAGGCCGCATCTCAAGGTGGCCATGTATCATACTAAATAGGGTTAATTTTTCCATATTTCCATGTCTGTGAATATGACTTATAAATTGCATGTGACGCTTTTTAACTGTTATTATTAATCTACTTTCTATTTTAGTCAATTCTAGAATTTCGTTAGTCTATCACTTTTCTTTTCACGTCAAGAAATCCTCAATTTTCTTTTGATAAACGACATCTCAGCAGCCTGTTTTTTTTTTTATCATTTTGTTGCTTATTGTCCTGCATTCGCATCCGTAGGTTAAATCTGATCCCACATATGATTTTAAAACTTTAATTTTAGTTTTCATTGCCATGTTCTTGAAGACTGGGCTAATGTTGTTTATTCTTGAAGATTGAGCTCATTTTACGGAA
Organism: Aplidium turbinatum; assembly: GCF_918807975.1. NCBI lineage: Eukaryota > Metazoa > Chordata > Ascidiacea > Aplousobranchia > Polyclinidae > Aplidium > Aplidium turbinatum. The sequence goes on along the minus strand of NC_137475.1, from coordinate 23,940,516 downwards.
AGTGTCTTTTGCAATATCGATTCTCTTTTTTTCAGTGTCATTATTGCTATTCATTCGTAGCTTGCTACGTCAGTGTCAGAGCCAGATAAGAGCACTGTCTGTAATGTTTTTTAGGTCATTGTCGTCACAGGAAGGACTAAGAGGGTATTTTGTGAGGATATGCTTCATCGTCTAATTGTCTAAGCCACAATCACACATTAGCTCGGGAGTCTTCTATAAAAGAAAGATTGCTTTATTTCTCTCGACTCCGTAGCAGGTTCGATTCAAGCAACACCAATTTCTGCTCTCAAGAGTGGAAGCACGACCTACTAGAACACGGCCAAATATGTTGCTATTTGAGGATATTTCTAAGAGTCTGAATTGTTACAATCATAACTATGACAAACCTGACATCTTCCCATTTCCAGAAGTAAGTAAAATAAGCAATATTTGCATCTAGACATATGTTTGGCTTGTTTAACCGGAGATTAGGTATGTACGTTGAGCACAGTTTACACAATAATAATGTAATATGTAAAACTTTCCAACTGCACCCTGGAGGTAGAATCGTTTGGTGCAATTGCATGTTCCATTTAAAATGTCAAGGATTTTTTGTGAATTCTATGTTGTAAGCTGTTCATTAGATGTGCCAATTTAAATTTTAGTTTGTATTGCTTTTCGCCAAGTTTAATTTTGCAAGTAAAATATGTCTTTTGGCGAAAGACCATGCTATACAAAAAACCTAACGACTGTATTATGAGACTACCTCCAGGATGCAGTTGGAAAGTCTTACATATTTTACATTATTATTGCATAAGTTGTGCTTAACGTACATATCTAATCTCCGTCAAAATAAGCCAAATATATGTCTAGATGCAAATATTTCTTATTTTACATTTTGTTTGTTTGTTTATCTTTATCCTGCATTGCGGGAAAGCGGACTTGAGCGCTATGCATCGGTTTACGCCTTCCGACGTACACCTGACCCACGCTGCAGCCGACAGCAATGTCTGTTTCCGGTTGTTTACTCTACTTATGACTTAAATTTGGTACTACCCATTACTCGAAATCGATCACTAGGTAGAGGCAATTATCGTAAAGTTTCTTGCCCAGAGAAACAACAGCAAGTGCGGGTGGCTGGAGTCGAACATGCAGGCTCTCGACTGCGAGCCCAACGCGCTAACCACATACTTCTGCAAGTGGGAAAATGACAGGTTTGTCATGGCTATGATTGTAACAATTAAGACTCTTAGAAATTTACCCAAATAGCAACATATTTGGCCGTGTTCTAGTAGGCCGTGGTGGAAGCTTGTTGAAGGCTTCCGGAAGATATTTAAATCTGTCAACTTGTTTCACTGCAACAAAATTAACACGCTTTGCTTCCCTATTATTCGGATGTAAAGCAGTCGGCACGGTTTTAGTTCTGCTGAGCTTGAGTATTCACTTGTAGAGGTAGTCTGTCATCTTAGCTATATCTTGGGTTAGATTCCTTTGCCGTGGGGACCATTCCGAAGCGTTGTGCACTATAGCCAGATCATCGGCATAAGCATACAGTTTAAATGTTGTTGGTTGAGACGAAGTTACGTAATAATGCCGATTTGGGATATAATTCCAATGACGTAGACTTGAATAAAGCTTTCTTAAGTTTTGTGATTCGTTAAGAGTAAAAAAGAAACACAGGTGATAAATAAAGGAGAAGTTGAATCACTTTCTCAATTTAAGAGTCGAGCAACGCAAAACTGCTGAAAACAAAACGTTTCGTTGGAGTGAAAGAATTACTGCAACTAACGCATGCCAAAAGGAGGCGCAAGAAATCATGAGAAGGTGATGTATCAAAAATTTCACAGGTTGTTATTTTTCTACATCAGTGTGACGTTAGATATTATTTCAAAAAATCCATATGTTTACTGACTGTAAAAAAGACGCAAAATGTTTAATGAATGATATACACTATACAGTACTATCACATGTAAAAATGTATGTGGTCACGCAAGCTTAAAATGAAGAAGGTTGACATCATAAATTGCAGGTGCTTACGCGGAGGTTGGATTTGTTCCAAGGCCTTTACTCTCGCCCGTAGTTCCGCCAGAGCTTCGCACTGTCGCAATATGATGTCTTCATGGCGCTCCCCGCGGCACCGGGCGCCCGCACAAGACAACTCCTCTGATATTTTAGCCTGATAAAATGTCTTAATAATTAATTCTATGCTGAAGTATTTCAATCTCAACATACAGCTTCCTAGATTTCTTCTGTTTCTGGCAACAAGTAGAGTAAATGAAGATAATTGAAAAAATCACTTCATCATTGTGAAAACAAAAGGTTATTAATGGGTTAGTTGTTTCGGTTCAAAATCCACGGATAGAGCAAACTCACACGCTGTGACAGAATGAATGACCTCTAAAACTACGCAGAGTACTCATGTGAGCTCTAAGCTTGGCCCACAATGAGACGTCACTCCAAATATTGCGAAAATGCTACAAAAGTATGATGTTGAATTAGACTGATCACCAAGTAGACCTATCTCTTCTTTAATTTTTTTTTACTTTTTACAGTGACCACTGACCAGTGACCATATTATTGTATGCTGGTCTAAGTGATCACAAAATGTTAAACGAAACATTAAAAGTTACTTCCGCCATTTCCAAAAAAAAGTATAATCTGTGGTCACCAAAAGATTAACAATTTTGTAATTACATTTTTAGATGCAAAATATCTTTGTGAAATGCAATATTGCACATGGCATAACGATTTAAAAACTGTAAAATGAAGTTGATTTACCACGTAAATATTTCATCTACGTCAATGTTAGGGAGTAATTTCTCTAAACTTAGAAACAAAACTATGCACGATATACCTTACATCGTATGTAATGTATACTGCTCTACCGAGTGAAAAAAAAAACAGTTGCATAATGAAATGTGGAGCTCATGTGTAAGTGTTTACGTAACTTTGTAATGACGTTTCGTACCTTCTGTGTCTCCTTCTGCTCTTGGCCTATCACCTTTGCTTTCTCTAGTTCCGCACTCAACTCTTCGATGTTGTTCGCTTGATGGATGGGTTCGGCCTTGCATCTGTTGGAGGATGACTTGTAGCCACTTCAAGATAATAAACACTAAATTTAAGAGTGCAAGCTGTAAATATCCTTAGCATGACAGCAACGATTTTGTGTGCACTGCACAAACTATTACCAATTACCATTATACCAATATCATCGTCGTATGTATCAACCCCGATGTGATCTTTCATGGATGAGATTAGAGCCCATACTGGTTGTGGGACATTTTTTTCGCTGCAATGGTTGGTATTACAAAATATAGCTGAGACAACAAAAATAAATTACATGATGCAAAAATAGTAGTGTTGCCAGACGCGCTACTGATTTCCAGCACAAGATGATAAGGAGTTCAATTTACATAAATAACGTTGTCACTACGATTTGTGCGCATGACTATGCAGAAATGTTTGCACGAGTATTTATATTAGCAGGTAGCCTACATGCCATGCTTTCGTTTTCTTACAATTTGTATAAAGCTGATGATATTTACGCAGTAGTTCATTGAAATTAACAACCAAAACATCTCTTCCCTATCTCAAAAATTATTTTTCAACTAACGAAGTCGACTTTAGCTCGCTTTGTTATGGTAGCTGATTGACCTCATCTTTGGCTTTTGCCTGCAAACGTTTTTTTGCATTTTCAAAACAGGGGTTCTCAACCTTTTTCTCTCCTTCACCCCTATAGAGGCTTTGTAATGGTATATGACATGTCCTCAGCAGTTTTTTTTATGTTTGAGTTTGGGCATTTTAATGAAGCCAAGAACCTTTGGTCTAGCGATAACTGATAGCGGTGTTTACAGTAACTGTTATGTATTTTAGTTTATTTGCATTGAAACGATGTACTTTGTTTTCGTTTCCCTCAGGTCTTCTCTTTTGCTTAGTATTCATCCGACTGCTTTTGTTAATTGGCACTTCTCGTTTTGGGCTTACTTTGCAGGTTTCACACTATATCTTGGTTGTGCAATTTTATAATAAAACAGAATTCCAGTATGACTCTGATTGAATGAGCTAAGAACACAACAGAGTTATTTGGCGACGAGGATGGGATGCTGAACGTCTGAACGAGAAACTTACAGTGGTACGCAGAAGTGTTCAGTTTTAGTCCCTACGAGTTTTACTTTCTACAACTTTTAATTTTTACAATATGGACAAGGTGGTGGAATTAATGCAGTCGCAGCTAGAACATATGCGACAACAAATGCAGCAACAAGAAGAACAGGCGCGACAACAAAGGCAACAGCAAGAAGAACAGGCACAACAACAAATGCAACAGCAAGAACGTCATCATGAAGAACAACTGAAGGAGTTAATTTCAGCCCTCAAAATTCCATGCGAATCAGAAAACCAAAATCGATTATCTCAAGCTATTCCTAAATTTTGTGAGTTTGATTCAGCTTTAGAACTTTGGACTGATTATTGGTCACGTTTTTGCACATTTGTAAAAGCACAATCCGTTCCTGAAGATAAGAAGGCTCAAGTTTTCCTCACTAACCAGTCAGCCAGCATCTACAAGATGATCCTCAATCTGGCCGCACAAGAGTCTACAGCAAAGCCAATCAATGAACTTACAATGGAGGAAATTTCGAATTACATGAAGGCACAGTTCGACCCTAAGCGCTTCGTTATTCGTGAACGATTTCGCTTCTGGAGCAACTTGAAGCGGAAACCAGGTGAGACTGTTCCAGAATTGGGTGCACGAATAAGGCAAGCCGCTGCCACGTGCGACTTTTCTTCTATTACTAATCCTTTAGATGAAGCTTTGCGTACTTGTTTTATGTGCTCGGTAGGAAACGAAGCAGTTCTTAAAGCTCTCTTTAAAATTAAACCTGACGATCTTACTTTTTCACGTGCTCTTGAAATAGCCATAGAAACTGAAGACGCTGCAAAAGTGGCTAAGGAGACGGTGTTTGGCACTGAACCGTCGGTGGTACATAAAGTTAAAGGCACCGATAGACGATATTCTTTCAAGAAAGCTACAGTGGCCAGTGCTAATGCGAACAAGCAAAGTAAGTGCTATCGATGTGGTAATTCTAATCACCTTGCTAACAACTGCAGATTTAAAAATGCGGTCTGTCATTTCTGTAAACTTACAGGGCATGTACAATCCGCATGTCGTAAAAAAGCCGCACAAGTTCATTCTTCTAAGGTCAACTGCATACAGGAGGTAAATACTGTTCATAATTCGTCGAGTAAAGTTCCTAAACTCGAGGTTCGAATTTTTATTAAGTCTTTTCCCGTCTTAATGGAACTTGATACAGCTACAGGGGGAAATTTCATCTCTTCTGAAGTTTGGTCGCAGCTAGGCAAACCTATCTTGCAGACTCCGCAGCTACGTTTTCAGTCGGCAAGTAAGCACTCGATGCCTATTATTGGATCTTTCACTGCCGAAGCGAGCTGCAACAAATCGGGAAAGACAACCACAGTTCAATTTATGGTATGTGAAATCCCTAACCTTAACTTATTAGGACGTGATGCTATTCAAGCACTAGATATTTCGGTAGATAAGTTCTTTTCTTCATCTTTACATGCTATTCATCGTCACAACGACATAGATTTTAACTTGCAAAAATCATGTTCCGAGTTATGTGACCAATACGAAGACTTATTTAAACCTGAGTTAGGTTGTCTTCAGGATTACGAATTAGAGATTGAGTTTAACTCTGATTGTAAACCAGTGTTTTCAAAGCCCAGACCAGTGCCTTTCGCCATTCAAGAAGACTTAGCTCTTGCCTATGACGCCGGCATAGAAAAAGGTATCTGGACACCTGTACAATTTTGCGACTGGGGAACTCCTGTAGTACCAGTTCGCAAGGCTTCTACCGAAGGTAAGAAACCCAAATTAAGGGTTTGTGGTGACTATTCTTCGACGGTTAATCCACAACTTAAAACTCACAGGCACCCTTTGCCTCTTCCAGAGGATTTAATGCGTAAACTAGGGGGTGGCCACGGATTCACTAAGATTGACCTGGCAGATGCTTATAACCAGATTAGGTTAGGTCCAAAGAGTCGAAAAATATTGGCATTAAGTACCCATAGAGGGGTTTTACTGCAAAATGTTATGCCATTTGGCATCTCTTCTGCCCCAGGCCATTTCCAAAAGATAATGGATGATTTAACTAGTGACCTTCCAGGTGTAGCAGTCTATCTGGATGACATTTTGATAAGTGGAACTACAGCGGAAGAGCATTTCCAGAACCTTAAACGACTACTCGATCGTTTATCTTCGAAAGGTCTTAGATGTAGGAAGGAAAAATGTAGATTTGCCGAGGCAAATGTCGAGTACTTAGGTCATGTTCTTTCTAAACAGGGGATTTCAAAGGGTCCTAAAGTCGATGCTGTGCTGAACATGCCTGCTCCTTCCAATGCTGGTACCTTACGTTCTTTTCTGGGGTCGGTTCAATTTTATTCTAAGTTTATGCCCCCAGATTTTTCTACGGTAGCGCAACCGTTATATCATTTAACCAAGAGTGGTGTTCCTTGGAGATGGGAACACAAAGAAAAATGCGCTTTTGCAAAATTAAAAACGTTTCTTTCCGCAGAAGATATTCTCGTACACTTTAACCCGTTGCTTCCTTTAGGAATTGCATGCGATGCATCAAGCGTGGGCATTGGCGCCACACTGTTTCACCGCTCCCCGGACGGAAGCGAGAGGCCAATAGCCAATGTGTCGAAAATCTTGACAAAGGCTCAAAGAAACTACAGCCAAATCCAAAAGGAGGCTTTGTCCATCATCTTCGCTTTGAAGAAATTTTATCAATACCTCTACGGTAGGAATTTTATTTTGGTAACAGATCATAAGCCTTTACTTTCACTTTTTGGTCCAGATAAACCTACCCCTTCGCTGGCGGCTAACCGGTTAGCACGCTGGGCGTTGTTTTTGATTCATTTTAGTTATACTATAGAGCATCGCAAAACAACGCATCACCAAAATGCTGACGCCTTGAGCCGTCTTCCGTCCAACGATGACACAATTTTTGATGGGGAGGAAAGTGCAGATGATGTTGATATTGTCTGCGCAATTGATACGTTGGATTCGCAGGTTAGTCATTCCGATTCTTCTACTTTGCGCAAGGAAACTTCCAAGGATCCAGTCTTGTCTAAAATCATTCGCTTTACACAAGAAGGATGGCCTGCGAAATCAAATTCTAACGATCCAATCGAACAGTTCAGAAGAGTTGCTGATTCTCTAACAACATGTTATGGTTGTTTATTATATGGTTCTAGAGTAGTTATTCCTTTTAAACTCCGCAATGATATTCTTTCTCTTTTACACGAAGGTCATTTCGGCATGCAGCGAATGAAACAGCTGGCCAGGACAGCAGTCTACTGGCCCAATATCGATGCGGACATTGTCGACCTCTGCCGAACATGTACTACATGTGGTGAGCATCAAGCTGCACCAAGCAAGGCTCCTATCCACCCATGGATAGCTCCAGAGAAGCCTTGGAGTCGAATTCATGTCGATCACGCTATTAATTTTTTAGGTTCCAATTGGCTTATTGTTACCGATGCTTATAGTAAGTATCCTTCTATTCACCCAACTTCTTCCGTATCGACATCTGCTACTATTGATCTTTTAGAGCAGGATTTTGCCCATTTTGGATACCCCCACTCCATTGTCTCAGACAATGCGACTACGTTTTCTTCAGAAGACTTCAAGAATTATTGTAAAGCTAGGGGTATAGTCCACATCACTGGAGCACCATACCATCCAGCTACGAATGGTGCTGCAGAGCGTTTGGTGCGCACTTTCAAGCAGGCGTTGAGAAAATCGTCGTTACCGCCTAAAAGTGCTACCACTCAAATCTTGATGCAGTTTCGCCGTACGCCTAATGCCAGTGGTTACTCTCCCAGTGAGTTATTAAACCACCGACAACTACGTACTAAATTAGATATTTTACTTCCTTCCTCAGCTCAGATCACGAAACCATCGACGAGTCCTTCGCCTCGGAAACAAAACCAGAAAACAATTAACTTCGATGTTGGTGATCCTTGTTATGCTTTATACTTTGGTTCCAGGCAAAGCCGAAGCCCTCGGTGGGTTCCTGCCGTCGTGGTGAAGCGACACGGGAGTCGTAGTTTGCAGGTTCGAGTGGACCCTCGAGGTCCAATATGGAGACGCCATATCAACCAGCTACGTCCGCGTTACATCTCGCCGGAAGACGGGGACCCAGGGGAGACTACTTTCACGTCGTCATCGACAGCTGACGAGTTTCCGGTTCCATCGACGCCGATAGCGACCGAGGACTCATCGACGCCGATAGCGACCGACGATCCATCCATCGTCATCGCATCAAGAACAAACATTAAGGCGATCAAAGAGAAGACGCCAACCACCTCTTCGTTATGGGTGGTCATAAATTTTATTGGGGAGATGTTATGTATTTTAGTTTATTTGCATTGAAACGATGTACTGTGTTTTCGTTTCCCTCAGGTCTTCTCTTTTGCTTAGTATTCATCCGCCTGCTTTTGTTAATTGGCACTTCTCGTTTTGGGCTTACTTTGCAGGTTTCACACTATATCTTGGTTGTGCAATTTTATAATAAAACATAATTCCAGTATGACTCTGATTGAATGAGCTAAGAACACAACAGTAACTTAATCGAATAAATGAATAAAATAACCCACTCACTTAATGACCTTCTGCAGCTGACCAATTTGATCTTTCTGTGCGTCCACTATGCTCGACATTTTCATTAGCTTTTGCCGAGTCGTATTCATTTCCATTTCTTGATTTTTACATCGGTTTCTAGAAAAAACAGCCCGATACATATTATCTTCAAACATTTATCCAATATTATCACTTCTATATCATCATTATGTCACATATACCTGTTGTGTTCCAGTTCGATTTTCTGGGATTCACTCAGTTCGCCAGTCATATCCGATATCCTTGCCTGACTTCCAATCAAATCTCGCCGAAGTCCTAAAATCGCATCTTTCTGTGTCTGCAAAGCAAAGTTCACGTCGATTACAGCAACTCGTTCCTGCAACGTTGTTAATCTGACGTTGGTAGGCAACAATTCTGTGACATTCTACCAACGTACCTTTCACCATTCTTGATACAATGGGCGGTGACATCTTGACTATGTGCTGATAGTACCAGCCATGTCACTACTGTAAAAACATTATACTCTATACAACAAGTATGTAAAATTGTAAATAATAATTGTGTTAAAAAAATAGATTTTGCAATTTTTCGTGTTGAAAGTAATTTATTTCTTTTTTTTTGGTTTTAAAATGACATGAAGTGATAACAAATTACGCTTTAGGTTTTTAACCCCACGCCGGTGGGGCGAGGGTGCTCCAATTGCCGGAACCTCACTTTAATGAAAAATGATATTATGGCATCAGTTGATGGAAAATTTAGTCTGTGAACCTACTATATATTTTTTCTGTATCATGTTTTGTTTAGAACTTAAGTTGCATTAAAAGTCTGTACTATCTTCAAGCTACCTAATGGTGTGCGCGTCTTGGATGATGAAACCAAAAACTGGCTGCTCTCTAGTAGCCTTCCAGTGTAGTCCGAGAACATCGTGAATTCGGGGTGGTAAAAGGATAAACCTTCGGCCTCAGAGGCTCACACAACGACGACTCGTACAGGACTGACAAAACCTCTGATTGTTTATATATAAATACGAAGGCTATGTTTGTTGATTTGTGTACTTATTAAATCTAACTTGTAATGTATTTTTTCACATTGTCATGTTACATATCGGCGATTGCGGGTAATCAACCTCGGGTATTCGGGAAATCGTCAATATGTAACATGACAATTTGGATTTGGACTTTGTCTTACATTTACTTTGAATATAAAATTTTTCAGGCATTGCTTCCTTTGGATGCACAATTGGGATTATCTCAAGCACCGGCTTGACTGGGCGTGCAGTTGTTTTCCTACGTTAAATTGCCTACCCCAGTTTTTATTTATTTATATTTCATAAATAGATAATTTTTTGAGAAAATAGTTTAGTTTTGTGATGACCTCTAATTTATCCATTTTAGTGAAAAACAAAATGTGTCAAGTCACTCACCAATATTTCCTGGTTAGCATGAAACAATTCCGTCTTGAGAAATGCGATCTCTTGTTCTAACTGGTCGTTGGCGGCTGGTGCTTGCATTGGAACTGCTGGAAGATGTTTATCTGTTTCCAAATCTGTACAAAAATTTTGCGCAGTGCGGATAACAAATTGGAATCATACTTTGCATGGCGATCAGCTGAAAGCTGTAAATCAGGGGTGTGCAAACCGTGGCCAACGGGCCAAATTTGGTCTGTGGCCCGTGAGACGATTTTCATTTATGTGTCAAGTTTACAACGTTTAATAAACATATTTTGTAGTAAAATTAAGCATTAAATAAACGCAAAGTAAATATCGAGAGATAAGGTTCTCAATATAGACCTACCACATTTTTATCACGCAAAAAGAGGATGCTTTATAAGCAAGTAAAATTCAAATAATTTTTTAGGATTGAAGAATTTTTTACATCTTCTCGGATAATTATTATAGGTCGTCTTTGCAGCAAACAAGCTAAAAACAAAACGAGTTTATATGTCAGATTCAACCCATGAATATTTTGCTGCTCCCTTAACTTTTTTCAATAAGAATGGATCAACTAAAGAGATGATAAATTTGCTAACACAAAATATGATCGAAATTTTACACACCCGTTAAGATGTTAGAATCGGACACATCCCCTTGCTTCAACCGTAGTGGCTTCACCATAGAAAAAAATGGGTTCTACATTTGATTTATGAACCATGGCCTATTGCAGACAAATAATTGCGCGATTTTTAGCATTTAATTAAACATTCTGGTTCAGCAATGTTTGAAACAAATATGCTATCATTTTAGAAAAAAGTAATGTGCATAAGCTTTGGTATAGACAGATCGAACAGTTTAGCATCACCAATGCCAATATTTTCTCTGCCAGATACTTCCAATACGGACAGCTGACCGTTATCCCATTTTTCAGTTTTGGGCAGAAACATCCATTCACAATATTAGAACTAGGCAAATGAAGTGGTGTATTAATCCAAGTAGACAACACCTCAGAGTCTTCAGACAACCACTTTATCAGGTACACCACTACACATTTTCATCAGATCGGGTATGGATCTGATATTTTTTTTGGGTCACCCTGTATTCAACTTTAAAGTCAATTAACCTTTTTTTTAAACAAGGATACTCCCGCCACAGCTCACAGAAAACAGACCTTTTCTGTTTGATATTATTGCTTAGCCTGATTTAGCTTTCGCCAAAAAGTCACAGTAAAATAAAATCCTGTTAAAACCATGAGCAAGAAAATTAAAAATACAAAAAAAGGCATTTGAGCATTCTCGAGTGTCTTCGCAGGACAATTAATTTTTCTTGAGAAAAGAGGACAAATCCTCTCTAAAGAACACCTATAGTAACCCTACATATAGGCCTACTAAGCCTTTGGCACTAACGATAGTAGGGAGGCCGGTTCCTTTCTCTCGGCCGCCTTTCCTTCCGCAACTTCCTTCCTACGCCTTCAGTGCTACGGTCTTTCGCACTCTCTCATTGGATGAACACTGTACGTTTTTGTTTTATTACGTTTCGGCGTTTCGCATCAAAACAAAAATAAATGACCATCCATCCATCCAACTACGCCCAGCCAATCACCCAATTTATTACACTCTGGGTAGAGATGCACGTTGTTTTTCAACAACCAGGTTAAGCCGGGAATCAAACCATGATTGAATGATTGAAAAGCGAGCACTTCATCCCCTGCGCCAATCGACTTTTACAACAGCTGAAAAAAGCATTGTTGCGTCAAAAAAGCATAGGTATTCGCTTTGCTTTCTTTCGTGTAGTAACTGTACAGTTGTGTAGAGTTTTTTTCTCTTTTCAAACGTTTGTTTCGCGTCGCTGCCACGATTTTTTTTTGTAGTGTGAACAGGCCCTTAGCCATAACTATCAAGGCCTAGCCCTCAATTCAATGGATGCCGTAGCCTACCAATCGAGCAACAACGAGAATTCGGTACCCGGTCATTTGGTCGACAGGACGTTTGGTCGACAGGACGTTAGGTCGACAGAACGATTTATTTTAGGGTTAGGGTTAGTTAACTAACCATAACCCTAATCTAACCCTGACTCTAACCCTAACCCAAACATGAGTCGTTCTGTCGACCTAACGTCCTGTCGACCAAATGTCTTGTCGACCAAACGTCCTGTCGACCAAACGACCGTGCACCGAGAATTCAGTTTCATGTATGCGCACATTAAAACACCACTAACCTTTAAAGCGGGACTTAAGTGATGCAAGATTCTCCTCGGCTTGCTGGCGCTGGCGGTTAATTAGCTGGATCTTCTCTTCCATTGAAACAATAGTGACGGAATGCTGCCGCACTTCTTCCTATAAGGCAAACTTGATTAACTGTTTCAGGAAAAAAATGTCAAGACACAAGATCACTGCCACCATAAACTTGGAATACGATTTCGTGCATCCCGCTAATGAGTCAGACAAAGCCGCATCAACTGAGCCGCGTCATTCAAGTTTATTTATTAAAGTACTAAAATACACTTACTTTGTGCTGCTGGATGTCTTCTTCATAACTCTTCTTAGTTTGTTCGAGGCGCTCGGCAATTGCGAGAGCATTCAACTTGTGGTCCCTTTCCAACTTGATCAACCGTTCGTTTAGCTGTTTCTATATTTAAATGCATGAATATCGGAACAAGTATTTAAATGCGCCGGCCGGTCGTAGCAACAAAATTACTGTAAATGGTGCGAACCCCCTTCAATTAGCTTATGTCACCATTTGCTTTAATGAGTGCTTTCACATAATTGCCTTGGGATTAGAGGAGCTTCAGGACTGGTAGCGATTGTCATATGGCAATAATTAGGGCAAATTTTTTCAACTTGTTTTACAGCTTTCAAAAGAAACAAGACTAATACAGCAAAATATTTTTAGCTATTTCCGGGAATTTTATAATGCAACATTTTGCAGCTTTTTTTTCTTTTAAATGCAACCTTTAACTGCATATTGTTTTAAACATTATTTTTCCTTTACAGCAATCAACTTAGGAAAAACTTGTATTTGGATGGTCCGCTTGCTTCCAGACCATATGAGGCTGTGTGCAAAGGGTGGCGGTTGGGTTTGGATGTTAACCCTCCCTGGAGGCAAAGCATTCTACAATTATTAGTTTACTTTAGGTTATTCAAAGACAGATAAAACCAAGCAACCACACGGCATTTAATATAATACATTAAAAAGTGAACATAAACTACGAACGTTTTCGTTTTCTTTACTCATAAAATCCTACAATCCTCGCCTCAATACGCAGTTGTTGGCCGCAGGAATTAACCGCCATGTAATGTGCCTTTCTCCCCTGCTTTGCCGTTTCATTCTTGTGCATTTCGTTTTTCAATTTATTGTGTAGATCAGTTATTTATTTTCAATGTAGGTGCAAAATCAGTTATTTTCCGTTACTTGAAAAGGGCTAACATGTGTATGGCCGAAAACGTTCGTAGTTTATAGTTTATGTTCACTATAATATATTATGTTAAATGCCGTGTGGTTGCTTGGTTTTATCTGTCTATGGTTGAAGAAAGTCACCTCTTTACCAAAATTGTATTTAAGTTATTTGTCAAAATTTTTGTTAGTTTTACTACAACTTGCGCTTGCTTTTGGTTGTTTATAGAAACAGTTGTGACAAAACAGAGAGTCTTACGGCGCCCCCCCCCCCCTACCCCCAAAAAGCGTGGTGTACTTATTAAATTTGTTGGTAAAGGTTGAAGTACAAAAATGTGTAGCTTCCATAAAAATAACAACTGCATAATATTTGCATTCGGCACCCGAATTTAGCCTAAGGTAAGTGTCGGTGGCAATACAACAGCATTATATGCAAATTATCACATTGTACAGCAACCTCCTGCAGGCTTGTGCAAAGCTTCAGCCATGCTTTTTAGGTAAACAATAGTCAAAGATCGTCAATTTTCCACAATTCATATTTGGAAACATTTGGAATAAATAACACGAATAAATAAGTACTGGGGTTAAAAATGCTCGCGCATACATAAAACTTTTTACTTCAAATTTCCTTTAAAATCAGTGCGATTTTATCACTTTTGTACGGCAATAAACATTTGTCTTAACGATAAACAGTAGGCCTGCAGTACATCCTGTGTTTCAACTTTGCGTTTATATTCCTGGTTACAAATCGAAGCCGATGTTCACTCAAAAAAATGCTAACCTCTATATTTTTTTGGGCTTCAAGGTTGGAATAAGTCTCCTGCAGTTTCGTCTTCAATTTTTTCTCTTCCACTTGTTGCTCAGACAGCATCTGAAATGCGGCACACGTCATGTTAGCATTTTGCATAGATGCAGCTGCAATGTATCAGCCAAAATAAGTGCGTGGGATTAAAACTGGTGATATCCACCTAATTGGTATACACTGGGTCTTACATTTGTAAAATTTTACTGAACAAGTTTTTATTGTTATAAAATCTTGGGTTACAAAGAATAAGTTGCGAGAGAACACCGGGCGATCTATAGCCTGTCCAGTGTCCATGGACAGTGGAGATGGCAAAGCTACGTTTTACTGATACGGACCAGTTATCGATAGGGAAAATATGCCACGGCTACATAGAAACATGAAGACAGTTAATATTCTTTGCATTATTACAGAGTTTACGTTAGGTATTTTTTATCGGACAATGTATTTGTTATTCAAATCATCATCATCAGCCAGTCATGCCACCGCTGGCAGATGGCCAAATCACAAAATGATAAAGAAACGTTAGCACCCGACCTTCCTCAGTTGCTCAATGCCTAAGTTTGCTGAAGTCATCTTCACTTTTTCCTGTGCTAGGGCTTCCATGCGCTTCTCTTCCTCAGCTTTTTTCAGCTCCCGGAGAGATAGTTCAAAACGGGTCTCTTCTTCCCGGCTGCATGATACATGGTTGTTATTGTAAGGCTTAATTAAATAACTTTGTAAAGTGCAAATTTCACGAAAGGTCAGGCCAATTGATAAAACTTTATTTTCGAGCTGAAAAAGCATCATCTAGCTTAATTCATGCAGTTGTATACGCCATACGCATACCAGTAGCAATAGACGAATAAACAATCTTTGAAACACAGGCAGCAGACCAAGAGTTACTTGACAAAGAAAAGCTGTGAAGGATTAAAAGGATGAAAAAGTGCTAAGGGGCTAATTGGTGCTGACATTCAAAACCAACTAAAAATAGTTTCTTTTAATATTAACATCCATCACCGAATGTTTTCCAACTGAATGGCCAGTTTTTCTTCATTTTCTTTTAATAATTTATCGATGTTGCTCTGCAGCTCCTCTTGGTGATGGACTTCGAGCTGATTAAACGCATCTAATGCCGCTTGGTGGCGATCCTTCTCGGAGAGCAAAGCATGGTGTAATTCGCTCACATGACTTGCTGGATCTAAATCAATCAGTATGAATTGATGATAGATCACTGAGAAAAGTGCGGGTAGTAATCGTTACTCCTCAAACGAAAACGCTTCACCCCGCAAACCGAAACAACAGCAAATCTGTTCGATTCTATGTTATTATGTTACAAAATAATGTGACTTGCGAAATACAGGAATATTTATTGCTTGAGACACGTGCATATCATATCACGTTGCATTCAACACATTATCGCAATCCTATAACTAATCATCTATATGCGTGCTGTTTGCTTGTTGTTCTCGACAATCTATCAATGATACCAGATAGACCATTATTAGTGATAAATACAGCACCGTACACCACCAATGACAATAGGTTATTCATAGCCACACACATCATTAGTCCTTCAACGATGACAAAAATTCCAATGTCTTTCACTTTAGTAAAATTTGCCAATATTTGATCTGATCACCAAAGATAAGCCAACCTTCTATTCCACTTAATGGACAAAGGATAGAAGGGGAGTCTTAAAAAATGATATGGTATGCGGTTTATTCCTCAGTGCCAAGCTAGCTTAAAAACAACAACGAGATATACAATTATCAATTGGCGCGCAGTTAAAACGTAAAATCCGACAAGTGCACCCTAGCCTGTCGTTGAGGACATTCAGACGGGCATTTTAAATTGAACTTGGATGTATACAGCCATTTTGCTTGCGATTTATGGTCTATCCAATCTGCCATGGAAATGTCTTTATCGTCGTCTACCCCAAGTAAACTTTTATCAAATAGCTGTTGTCTTGACTTCATTCGATAAAAACACTTTTCTTAAGGAGCTAAGACTTTAAACCGGAGTAAGTTATTCAGTACCAGGTGCCGTCAACTAAAAGTCAAAGTGTGGCCTCTTGACGACAAAAATCAGCGGGTTTGATGCCTGCCAGAATAAGGAGATTGTTCAGCAGTGAAAAACATAGACATCCGGTTATGGTTTTCCAGAACCCGTTGATTGTAGTGTTGATGTTGTGACAGTTCAGCTAACACAAGTTGTTTTTAGCGACTTATGGCTGAGTAGACGCTAAGGCTGCCGTTCATAGGTCATGACTTGGCTTAACACATGAAGCAGAAATGCAGAAATATTACTATACAGATCATCATGAGTTATTAAATGTTAATTTAGGACAGATTGCGTCACTTGCATGCAGCAGGTTTTGCGATTTTGACAGCACACCCAGAGAAACCAAGTTCGATAAGAAGACCATGCGCCAATGCATGCCTTACCTTGCCACACAAACCCACCACAAGCGGATTCTTTTCCAATTCTATCCACACTACACCTGATTTTGTAACTCCTAATGCCATCGTCTACAACAACCTTCACTTCACTCATCACTTTGCTCAATTTAAAGCTGTAACTGAAATAAGACAATTTCTCAATGATAAAACTTCAGTTGGGTTAATGAACGCCTGAAATCTTCCAACGTCCGAACAACGATCACCTTGTTATGAAAAAAAATGACCGTACCAACAACCAGGCCAGGAAATATACAGTATGAATGCATATTTTAGAAATGTAGAGGTGCTTGAGCAACGCACGTTAAGGACTGCACTCCATTCAGCGGCATCTAATGGATGAAATAATTCTCTGGTAACAAGACTTCAACAATCGGAAACTTCACTTTGTCAATCTCGGTGACCATAGGCCTGCGTCAGTGCGTCACTCAGTGATGCAAAGCCTCTACAAGTATGCGAAACTGCCAAGATTAATCTCTGCAAGAAGCTTTCCAAGTCCGAGGATAAAGGTTGAATCAATCATGGTTAAATATTACGAAAAAAAAGTCTTTTGCTCGTAACATATCTCTTCGGAACGACGTAACAAAACTTTGGTGCACAGTAATTATCATATGCAGTAACAATTCCATTACAAAAATTTAGCCTTTAAGCACCCTTGATCTAGACCAGTGATTCCCAGCCGCGGCTCTTAGAGCCGCATGCGGCCACAAGCTAGCCTTCTTGCGGCTCTCATTGACCCCTGAAAATCCCACAAAAAATAAAAAAAAATCTTTATAATAATTAAGGCGATTATTTTTTGACTTGTCAAAATTATTTTCGAAGTCAAAATTGTTTACAAACTGCATAGTCGTTGTGTCGTAGAGGTTGCACTGTCAGTGAACTTTTCATTTTACATCTTACACCAGGGATACGTGTACCCTTTGGGGGTACGAAGCACCAAAGCAGGGGGTACGACATGCAATGTGAAACTATAAATCAAATCCTATTGCAGTTAATGTGGCCACTGCTCCTGATAATTTACAATTGGAGTTGCTAGACATGCAGTCAGATATCGAGCTCAAACAATTATTTCAAAGTGAAGACCTACTTGAATTTTGGAGTCGAGTTCCAGAGGGAAAGTATCCCAACTTGAAAACCAATGCCCAGAAAAACGCCTCTGTATTTGGATCAACTTACGTATGTGAAGCACTTCAGCAAATGATCAGAATCAAAAATACATATCGCAATCGGTTGACCGATGACCACCTTAAGCAGCTACTGCACTGCATTCTCTGCAATTGCGCCTCGCTTTGACAAACTTGTTAAAGCTGAAAGCCAATGCCAAGTTGCACATTAAATTGATTCGTTTGTGTTATTTTTCTTGTTAGTGTTGCTATTCGTTGGTACATCCTTTCATGCTGTAAAAGTTTCGTTATAATTACTTGAGTGTTTTCATGCGGCTCCATACGCACTCTGAAAGTTGAAATTAGGGCCCGACACCAAAAAAGGTTGGGAACCACTGATCTAGACTCTACTTTATTCTGTATTAACTGAAACTGTGTTCTGGAGAAAAATAAACTACTACAACATAACTGTTCTTTTTTTAGTTAATCAATCTAACTAAAGAATAATTTTATTTTATCTGCTATAAGTTAAAAAAAAGCAAAGTGGTGTCCTTAAAGAAATAAAGGCGAAAACTTGCAATGCGTGCTGTCCTATACCACCATGATTTCGCTCAGAATTGTCAACGTAGGCTCGCTTTATGCTGCAGTACTGTAGTATCAAGGTCTCGTTCAACGTAATCTTGTCGTCAGAAAGCTACTTGCTAATTCAAACTAAGAAGACCCCACAACCCGCTGCAAAGATGGTCGCCATAGAATCGCTAGAATTATCAAAGGAGAGGGCATTGTTTGTTCACAACAAATATATCGTGTTTCAAATCAAGGAAAACAATGATAGTTCATGCTAGATTGACAATGTACAGAAGGCAGGCATTAAATAACTAATTCTTTGGATTAATCAACACAAGTAACAAATACAACTTAACAGTAAATGATAGCATGCCGTGTATGTGGATTTGATACAAACTCACTCTTTTCGTCGATTGCCATATCATAGCCGGCCTGCATTAGGGCTTGATCCATGACAGCTGACCAATCAGCTTCCGAGTTGAGAAAAGCAGCAAATGACTTGTAAATCCAAGAGAAGCATTCGTCAGCAAGTGCAAGCGTCAAAAGAAGCTCTCCCTCAGTTCTCAGTGTCTTGGTGAGGTGACCAGACTTGGAGATACGGTCCTGGCAACACATGACATTGGTCACTGACACAACCAGCTGGTGAAAAGCGTCGTTGGATTACAAGGTGGCATCGGTCAGCAAGGCAACTAATTAACCCTTCCCTCAAATCACAATGCTCTCCAAACAAGAATTAATAGCTGATTTCACAATTATAACGCAACAATGATTCTAACTTTTCTCGCTGGCTTTTGTCTGTGAGAAACTATTGTCTACAATAATAATTTTAAAAAATGTAAGTTGAATTTGTATGATTTCGGTGTGTCTGCGCCAAAATAATACATTGTGCAACAACCGGCGCAAGCCATACAAAAAGGTATCGAGGGCTGGACTTTGGTCACCCCTGCGTTAAACTGTACCGTCAGGAATATCTCCAAGCAAAAATTTAATAAAATGTGATTGACAAATCAGTCTAGCTTGGATATACATTTATCAGTTGTAGCAATCGGCAAACACTCACCATCATCTCACCCACAGCAGCCTGGCAAGTCGTAGAGGACGAGGTGAGATCCTGAAGTAGTAATGTTTTTTCCCTCAACTTCTCTTCCACTTCTTCTACTTTACTCTTCATTTCCGACCTAGAAACGAAAATACTTAATTTCGCGAGTAAGGGATTCTATGAATTGTGTTCCTATATATAGAAGTACAATAATGCAAGGGTGCAACTAAGGTCTGGGGTTAGGTGTGTTCGAAACAAGTTTTGTTTCGACAAAATAAAACAACTTTATTTACAACGAAGCTTAATCAAAATGTGTATAGTGAAAATATCAGGTCAACGTCATATCAATTTAGGCTACAGTGCACTATCTTCCACCTAGCAAACATAATAGGCTGTCAGGTAAATCTTATTGATCAACAAATTGGCAACTTATCAATCAGCTGAAACGACAAGCAATGTGCACTGTGCAGCATGGTGGAAAGAACTCTCATGGTTGAACGTTCATGCCTGTGTAGGCTTGGTCGTTCTTTATCATCGATATTCATTTAAACAAGTGGAGAAAATGTACATGTGTCAGGAACCATTGCCACATAGAGCGATAGTTCATGGAGTCACTTCATAACTGAATGACTGTTTTAGCAAAATGCTTAGTTTTCAAAACAAAAAAAGTAATGGGACTGTTGTTATGAAAATTTTAACACAACTTTTGTTTCATAAAATACGAATTGTCCCTTTCAAAGTAGTTCCCTTTCGAGTTAATGCACTTTTGCATTGTATCCTGCCACTCCCTGAAACACTCGGCTAACTCCTTCTCTTTGAGGCTTCTTTTTAGCTTCCTCGACACTGAGACCTAGATTTCTTATGAAAATGAGAAATGAGTTCCATTTAGAAAAAAATTTAGTTTGGGGAAAAGCCAAAGATTTGTGGAATATGGAAGGTGGTGGAGAGATGTTATTTGCTTTTTACCAAAAGCTGCCTCACAATGATAGCCTTGTGGGCAGGTACATTGTCATGGTAAAAGAGCCATGAGTTGTCACTCTACATTGCCGGCCTGCTCCGTCGAACCTGGTGATGGAGGTGAATGAGAACCTGCTAGTAGAAGATCTTCCCGAACTTACAGATCTTCTCGAATGTTGTCGAGACAACGCTTCTTTGAACGTCCTCGAGGGTTATTCCCATGGACGTCATGACGGGATTTTCTTCGGCCACGCGACTCATTCTCATGGCATCTTCAAGATGATGGATGCCAAGCCTGGATCTCAGCTCTTTTATCGTCACTCGGTCAGAAAGGCGCTTGGAACAGATCCATCGTACCATTGCATTGCCATTGCAACATAGCTTATTGTGCTCTTTGACAGTGACAGGCCTGGTTTCATTTGCATACAATAGGACACTCCTCACACACATATTATGCACGTGGCCGCGGCTATCGATGGGAATATCCCTGTCAGTAAGGATAGGGATGAGCTGAAGGAAAATCCTCTAGGCTAATTGTATCATCATTGCAGTGTCATCCATACGGCCTCCCAATTGCTCAATCATGTCACCAAGACAGCGAAAGGCAGGCACAATGTCAAATTCTGCATCACCAATTGTAAGCTTGTCAGCAGTTGGCTAAGTAACTACCGTTATTTTATCGTGTCAGCAGTTTTTGCGTTTAGACTTAGAATTTTTCCTTAGAGAGCCATTCACCCCTGAACACTTGTGATGAATCGATTTTTACAATGAGCGTAGTAAATAGAGTTCCTGCCAACGCTTCTCCGACACACACCACATGGAAATTTCCTCCTTTCTTTAAACTGGCGGTTCTAAAAGCTTGAGGAGTGCAGAATCTTACTCTTCTTGACATGCGAAGCCCATAAGATACAATCCCTACTTTCCACGCTGAGAATTTCTGATCCACCTCAGCAAGACACTCAGCAGCAATGACAAGATCATCCGCATACGACATCTCTCAAGGGCAATCACAATAGAAATCACTGGAGAGTGCCTTCATCACGATAACCCACAACAAAGGACTCAGCACTGACCCTTGATGAACTCCGATGGTTACTTCAAACTCTGGACTGTAGTTTCCATTAACTCGAACACCAGAGTTTGAGCACTCGTACATGGCTAATACAACTGTGATTAACCACTCTTCAATAACAACATATCGCATAGCCCACCACAACACTTTTCTTGGCACTCGATCAAAAGCCTTTTCCTGGTCAACAACAAAAAAAAACAAGTTTTTCTGCTTTGATAAAAACTTCCCTTGCAATTAACACAGAATGAAAATGGCACCAGTGGTTCCACGTTCCGGCATGAAACAAAACTACATCGAATCAATATCGGCTTGCTCACAAATAATAGGCTTAAACAATAAACACCCTCTCAATGAGTTTGAGAACTTGGCCCTGTTACGTGAGGCCTCAGTAGGCCTAATATCTTCTGTCAAGAGCATCACCTTTGCCTTTATAACAAGTGATGATGTAAGACAAGTTCCATTCATCAGCCACTCGTTCTTTTCGAATAATATCATTTGCAAGCTCAGCTATTAATTCTGCTGTATGATCACCACCACATTTAACTATCTCGACAACGATCTCTGAAGGGCCTGGAACTTAGCCATTTTGCATGTGCTGTACCACCTCTCCTACCATGTCTTTGTCAATAAGCTGAAGAGGGCCAGCTTTCGGACTAATCTCACTAACAGACAGACAAAACAAAGTAACTTTAATGGGTTTAAAATATTTTATTACACAAAGAAATATAACATAATTAAAATAAACTCAAACGCTTTCGACACGTACTTGTGTCCTCATCAGAAATAACTTCAAGTACTGCAATATACACAAAATGAGAATTATAAGATAAATCTGACTGTGCACTATAACTGCAACGACATTACGGACTGCAAAGCAAAAACTCAATAAGTGATACAAGCTCGAGTACGAGTAAATTACAAGGCGGAAAACAGACCAGGAGATGTAAAATGCAACAATTAGAACACACAGAAAAAGAAAAATGAGCCACAGGCAAATAATTGCCTGTTGAGAGACGGATTCCTGACGAGGACATAAATACGTGTCGAAAACGTTTGAGTTTATTATAATTGGTATGTCACATTTCTTTGTGTAATAAAATATGTTAAACCCGTTGAAGTTAATTTGTTTTGTCTGTCTATGGTTCAACAAAGCGAAATCTATGCCAAAGCTTTATTAACCTCACTAAGAACATCAGGGTTCCAGGGGAATTCGGTATTGAGCAATCTATCATAATGGCTCAACCTGGCTCCAATCTTATCAGCATCAGAGAAAGCAATGCTGTTGTTGTCACATCTAATACATTTCTTACCTACCACATCCCCATTCTCATACATTTTACAGGCAAGCTTAAACCCTTGATTCCTCTTGTCGATGGATTTGCGACAACTGAATCTTTCTTGCTATGCTGCTTTCTGGTTGGCAAAGGATATTACTGATTTCGCAACCTTTATAGCAACATTATAATCTTCCTTACTGCCACCTTTCTGACATTCTTTGCGTTTTTGCTTCACTGCTGCATCTACTTTATATTTCCATCATCATGTCTACCTACTGTTGGAAGGCCCTCCCTTTGTGTAGCCACAGGTTTTTTCACAAGCATTAGTCAAACTGGATTGCAGCACAGTCCATAAATTATTTCCAACACTCCTACTATCAAATATCAGCAGCTCAAAGTTGGTCAGAAACATGCTCTTCAAATATAGAACGGCTTTCCGGAAACTTAAGCTTCCAAAGCCGAAGCTTGGGGTAACGGTTTTCAGCTTATATGCTTTGACGTTGATGTTCAATTGTTCATGTAACATACGCAACATAACAGTAACATAACAGTAACATTTATAAGTAGTTTGTGTTGAGATGTGCATTTTTTGGTTATAGGCGAATTCTTCGTAAACAATTCTTCGTAAAGCAATTCTTCGTAAGCAATTCTTCGTAAAACAATTGTTCGTAAACAGTTGTTGGTGAAATGAAATCCGTAAAAGAATTTTTCGTAAAGCATTTCTTCGTATACGTCAAATCTCCATTGCATGCACGAATAAATGCTTTGGGAAGAATTGTTTTACAAAGAATTAACTTTACGAAGAATTGTTTTACGAAAAATTGCTTACAAAGAATTGCTTTACGAAGAACTGTTTACGAAGAAAACGTCGGACACCGCATTTTTTACTTCCAATAACTTTAGCATTTCTTACTAGGTTTAGGTTAGACCTCCTCAACAGAATGTAATCAATCTGAGTAGTTAACTAGTTATAGACCCAGGCTTATAAGTTATCAGCCGCAAATCAGCTTTCTCAAAGAATGTATTAGTCACAGAAAGATTGAGAACAACACTTAGGTCCAACAACTTCAATACTTCTTGTACCGATCCCAAAGCCACCATGGACACCCATAAAACTACTTGCAGATTCACCAACGCGATAATTGAAATCACCACCAACCAGAAGCAATTCATGGTCAGGGACAGCAGCAAAGTTACTTAAGAGTATGTCATAGAAACTGTCTTCCTCTTTTTGAGAGCGACCAACCTGAGGAGCATAAGCACTAGAACACATTTATAACATCGTGTTCATTTAGAAACCTAAAACAAACTATTCGGCTGCAAATGAAAGACAAAGACAAAACTTTGTTGATCCCTTCTTTTGCTACAAGAATCCCCACGCCACCAAACCATCTTCTTCAACTTTCCAGAAAAGCTTGTGTTTCTTATTCATTCCTTTAATAAATCTCGAGGATTCTCCTCTCCATCGAGTCTCTTGAACACAACAAATGTCAATGCCTCTGCGTGTCAAAGTCTCCATAATTTCGCTTGCTCTTCCCAGCATGATGCCGACGGTTAAATTTCCCAGTCGCATTCCAGTTCAAGGCAACTGGGATGAGTCCCTGTTCACTCCTGTCACATCAGTCCGGGGCTGCTGATGTGCCCTTCTGATCGACCTTCGAGGGTCCGAAGGTGGCCTCCTCTGATCTGCACTATTCAAAATTGACATTATCATAAGCATTTCAAGCAGGATTTTACAGCTGAATGTCCTTCCTAAAGCCAACCCAAATAATTTTACAGATATTGATCACTCTCAAAGTTGCAAATTTCCAACCCAATGTAAACCAACCGATGTGTTCAGATGGCATTTTCTCCATCAGCCGGTGGCAATTGTTGGAACATCGGTTATTCTGCTGAGTGCTCGGTCAAGGTCAAGAATGTTTTGTGTTGAAGGTCAATGTATGACAAAGTCCAAATAGTATAAACTCATCATGTTGTGAGGTTAAGAGGCTAAAGTTGTTACGCGGTTGCTAACATATAGATAAATTTAGTCTAAAAAACAATAACAACAGTTATTACGCGATAATGAAAGGAGTTAAGCCATGCAACAAGAAAGCGGAGTGACAACGTCAGAGAGGGATTCTGGGGAAAGCGAGCCATTCTCGCAATAAAGTGACTCAAAATTGCCCTTTCATTCCTTTCATAATTCGCATAAAAAATGTTGTCATTACTACTCGCAGACAAAATTTATTGGTATGTTAGCAACTGCATAACAACTTTAGCTTTTTTCTGAACTAAACTGCTGAATTTCACGGTACAGTACCTGTTATAACGTGATGCTGAAGAGGATTAAATATCTAAAATCGACATCTACAACATGATGGTTGATATTATTGGAACTTTCTCATGCATTTACATTTATCATGAAAGTACAACCGACTTTATATTAAAAGACATGTAGTCGTCATGTACTTTACCTTTATTTTAAATGCAAAATAAAACAGCCTAGCATACATTGACATCACCTTTGCTTAATTGTTTTCTTTATGTCCTCTACAACAGTACTATCCTCCACCGTTTTCAGGTCATCCGGAACGGACAGGCCGGGACATGAGTATAAGGCGTTCACGATTCGCAGCCGGAACCGTTCCAACTGGAAGAAAAGTATACAATATAAAGTATGTGCAGGAAATGTGCCCAGAACGGAGCAAGTTTGAATTACTTCAAACCATAACTCACAAAAATAAATAACTTAGACACGGTGCACAAGATTTCAGAACAAAACCCGAAGTCGATTGCAGACAAGTGTGCTTGAATTCTACATTTGCCTAAAATGTTTCTTCAGGTGTTTTCAGTGTTCAACGCTTTTTTTCATCTTGCAATCTGAATGTTATCATAATGAGAGTTGATAAAATAATACCTGCTCCCCAATGATAGCTATTGGATCTCCATACAGAGAATTTCATTCAATGTTTGAACTACTGAATTGTATTTACGTATTGCTTGATAAAGAGCTATTTTTTCTTCTCGTATTAAAGCTTTTTATAAAAAAATAAATAACTTGAACAATGAACACTAAAACAATTGAATAAAAACGCTTAAAAAAATATTTTAGACAAATATAGGATCCAAATACATGTTTATCTGCAATCCACATCGGCCTTCAGTTCTGAAGGTTTGTACACGAGGTACAGCAAAATCCTCTCCAACAGACTCACACCCATAATCACAAACCTGACTTGTCCAAATCAAAAATGTGGATAGCCAAACCGCAGAATAGAGCATGTCACATTGTCACAATGAACAAGCAAGCAGCCTTGGAGGCATCCCAAATACAACACCAGCACTCGGCACATGTATATCATGATAATAGTCTTCAAAAAAGCATTCGATAAATTCGATAAAGATAATTCGATAAAGCATTCGATAAAGCGTTATTAGGTCCACATAATCTATCCTGGGGTCCGTATACAGGACATTGGTAGATAATGTAAGTCTGAAAATGATGTCTGAAAAAAAATGCAGGCTGAAAATCTGAGCCACATGCACAAGATGGTGAGTCGGAAATGCCCATTGAAACATGTTATTATTGAAACGGCCTACTCAAGTTCGCCGGCGACTGAGCTTCACCCATTCCTTCCGAGATAGTTCTGTTCATCATCATCATAATCCATCGTCGGTTTGTTCCCCACTAGTGGGGGTGGCCGATTGTTTCAGGTGATATATTGGTACCTTATCGGGAAGGACTGTGAACTGAATTAGTCTGGCAACTTCTTTCCATTCACTGTTCCAAACTTCGGAAATGTGGAAGTTGGAGTTGCAAATAGCTGCAGCATGGCGGGAAAAGGGTGTCAAGATTTCAAGTGCTGGGGCCTTTGGAAGTGCGAGTTTAGAACAATCTGGTTGAGGAGGTATTCATCCCTTGACATGGCTTGTAAAACCAGACTACGTACGTGATTTTTCCTACGCAGTCTAGCTGGGGCAATGCCTGATAGTACTAGCAGAAAGTCGGTGGGAGTTGGAAATAGGCAACCAGTGATAATTCTCATGGTGGTGTTGAGGGCAGTGTCAATTGTGCTAGTGTGTACACTACGGCACCAAGTGGGGAAGCATACTCTACGGTGCTATAAACAAGTGCAAGAGCACTTGTACGAAGTGTGGATGTACGAGCACCCCAGGATGTTCCAGCTAAGCATCTCAGCTTAGCATGCCATGCTTCAGCATGGTGTTTCTAGGTTAATTGTCGGTAAAGCTTTACTCTTTAGTAGCGTGACGCGACAATTTATTGAAAGACAATTTATCGAACAACGGTTAATCGAACGACAGATTATTATCAAAAGACAATTTATCTAAGGACAATTCATCAAAACGACAGTTCATCGACCAACTGTTTATCGAAACGATAGTTTATCGAGCGACGATTCTCCCGAAACAAATTTTATCTAAAATTTTAATGCACATATGCAATGGAATACTCAAGGGTTATGTTTTCGATTAACTGTCGTTTCATTAATTGTCGTTCGGTGAACAATCGTTTCGATAAACAGTCGTTTCGATTAACCGTCATTCGATTAATTGTCGTTCGATAAACTGTCGTTTCGATTAACTGTCGTTCGATCAATAGTCGTTCGATCAACTGTTGTAGTACCCTTAAGTAGGTGGGACACGAGTAGTGTGGGAGTGGGTTTCCGTCAAGCGAGACTGACAACTGGCAGGTGGATTCCATGTTGCAAAGATGGAAGGGTGTTACAGTGGTCTTTACCGGGCTCAAGTTCAACTTCCACAGCTTCAGACGATCTGCGATTCGGAATATGTTGTTTGTAAGCGCTCCCTCTACTACATTCCAGTGCTTGTCAAAATGGAGAAGTTGCCAGAGTAACAGCATAGCCACACTTGCGTGACGCAGTTTTTGGCTTGTCACTGATGTAGATGTTAAATAGTAAAGGTGACAAGCACAGTCTTAGCGAAACACCATTTCTTAAGCAGCAGGGCCGACTGCACTACTCGTCACCGGTTTTCAGCAAAAAAGTTCAATTTGACAGAATATTTGTGAGAAATCGCACTACATTTTTGTCTGGGATTGTGCGAAGGAGCTTTAGTGCTAGCCCTCGGTACCACACAGTGTCATAAGCAGCAGTGAGGTCCACTAAAATCACTCTTGCTTTGTTGCCTTTCTCAAAACTTTCCTCAATATCATTGGTCTGCTTGACTGCTTGATGAGTTGTACAGCGTCCGTGCCGACATCCAGGTTGTTCTTGAGGCAGCTGAAGGTCAATAATTGGTTAGAGTCGAGTCAGCAGGTGCCATTCCAGGATCTTATATGAGACGCAGAGTACTGATATTGAGCGATAGTTCTTGGGATCATCAGCTGGCTTGTTTGGTTTAGATAACAGATGCTTTTCGCCAGATTTTAGATATGGCCTGGAGGATCAGTAAAGCAGAATAAAATCTTACAATCATGGCACACATTTGAGGCCACAGTGCTTTAGGAATTCTGCAGGGATATTATCGGGCCCCTGAGCTTTCCCGCTTTCAACTTGCTTGATGATAGATGCAAGTTCTATGGTACTAAAAGGAGATGACAAATGGCTATCTGCGTTTGGGGTGTTCCAGAGCCTGCTGCATTCCTGCTTCAGTGCAAAAGCGTGTTTCTAATTTAACACTTTGCATTTGCAATTGGCTTAAAGCTGTTGCACTATTGTGTTAGCACACAGGGTATCGATTAAGATTGGAGCTGCGGCCTATAAAGCGATTGAAAGTTTTCTATGCAACTCTGCTTGGGTGGCCTTGTACTGTATCTTCCCAACATTCTTTACATTTTATGTTGAGGTGTTCCGATAAATCATTGACAGTCATAGATGTTTCCTCACCGTTTTTTAAGCTGTGTTTGTTAATCTAACAGCAGCCTATGACACCGAGACCTGGTCCACAAACTACTCTGCCTGACAGACGCATGGTCAAAATTAGAGCTTCCATGGAACTCGTCTACAAAAGGTTTTTACTCTTATCACCGAAAACACAAAACTAAGTAAACAGGAGGGTCTCAAAAACGATGCCCCACAAGGATCAGTCTTGATACCTCTCCTTTTCAACGTCTATACACACAAATTTCTACCTACAACATCTAACAAGTGTGCATATGCTGATGACCTGGCCATTTTGCATTCTACGAAAGACTGGCAATCATTACAAATGGCATTGAGCAAAAACAAAAACAAACTATGTCAGGATATCTCCACCAATCAATCTAAAGGTCAGCGACAGTAAAACTATGACAGCAACGTGTCATTCTCAACAACAGGGAGGAAAAACGCGATTTGAAAGTGAATATCAATGACAAGATTTTTTCCATCTTTCACAGAGCCTAGATACCGTGGGGTGACCCTTGATAAATCACTCACATATTGTCACCATTTACAGTCACTAACTGACATCTCCCGTGGCCTTGCTGAGGCGTTCAGCAGGCACAATTTAATGTACAGGTGCTGATACCTTGCGTACTGCAACCCTGGCTTTGGTTCATTCCACCACTGAATATAGCGCCCACATCCGCCTAATTAACTGGCCAATCAATGATGCTTTGCGTACTGTGAATGGATGCCTGCGCCCAACTCCAACAAAGTACTTACCTGAGCTTCAGTGAAAAGGAGCCATTAATTATTCACCTGGCTCGCAGTGCTAAAGATCCTAACCACTTGCTCCACACAAACTTCATATTCCACTTTAAAAATCTTTTTGGCGATTGAAGTAAAAATAAAACTTTTGCACTACCTTTGAATTGGTAAAACTATTCGGTGATCATACCACCAGCGTAGCACATGATTTGGAAGACACTAGGAATGCAGCTTGGTGTGCTCACCCGATGGCGTGTCCTACTGGTATGGACCTGATCTGATCAACTTGGGTTAAGCTCAGAGATGGGCAGCAGCACGCTACTTTTGTAGTGCCGCTACCTTTTTGTTGGAAGTAGTGATAGCACTTACATTTTGTTAGCGGCTGTAGAAGCAAAGCTACTTTTTTTCAATGTAGCGAAGAGGCACTAGATTTCTTTGTCGCACTCCCACTATCCACTACTTTCCAAATTAAAGTGAAAAAATGGCTCGTTTTTGAATATTTTTTATGGAAACAATGCGTGCAAAAATCAAAGCAGAAATCATTTGACTGTATTGTGGGAAACATGAAGCCACGTTGATGCCGATAAGAGTGACACCAACCCCAGTCACAACTATGAAAATTATTTTTTGGTGTGTTGTTGCCATCGAATGAAACGTCAGTATAGAAAAATATCAACTGTAGAGGCCTTTTATTAGACAAAAGCTAGACCTGGAGTTTTCATAGTGCCGATTTATAATGTCAATTTATTGAATACAACACT
Source organism: Aplidium turbinatum (assembly GCF_918807975.1). NCBI lineage: Eukaryota > Metazoa > Chordata > Ascidiacea > Aplousobranchia > Polyclinidae > Aplidium > Aplidium turbinatum. Next base: position 23,910,439 of record NC_137475.1, on the reverse strand, counting down.
CTCATTCTTTCCAGTGCTGTGTTGGATAGATTTTCTCTGTTGGAAAAACGTACCGAAGATAAAAGGAATGGCCCGTTTCGGAGAATCCGATTCGGAGAAATACCGATTCGGAGACAGCCTTTTTCGGAGAATGTCCTTTTCGGAGATTTTTTGAAAATCTAACGACGCCTTCTGTAAATCCAACGACGCCTTCTTTGAGATTGCATGGTGCATATTGGATGTATATAATAGGACGCAGATTGGACATATGTGTCTAAATGCCACTTGTACTATGAGACAACTTTTCTTTCTCCTGATTGAAACATGACAGCTTGTCTTCTGGCTATTTATGTCAAGTACCGTGATATGTTCTTCACCTCTCTTCTTTTATCCCCGAATCTACATGAGTTTAAAATATAGCCTACTAGCCTATTGTCTTATTTCATTTTTTAGGTAAAATATTACACAAAACTTATTTGTTTGCATAATTACGAGCAGTTTCCTTTATGACAGTATGGTACCGTATGCTATTATCAGGTAGGCTATAAAAACACCTTAATCTTAAGCAACAGAAAGATTGTTGAAACTAACTTTTAAATTGGGTGAAAACTGATCATTCATTTCTCTATTGAAAGATAACTCCTTTCAATATACATATGCCGCTGTGATTTTACAATTCTCCGAAAAAGGCTTTCTCCGAAAAAGGCTGTCTCTGAATAGAAATTTCTCCGAATTGGATTTTCCGAAACGGATTCTTCCAATAGTAGCAGACCGGAAGCTAAAGCGGGCAGAACTCAACAACAGCATTTTAAATTGCTCGTGTTTTTAAAAATATGTGTAATAATTAGTTCCACCTAGAACTTGTTTTCTATTACAACTTTGAAATGGTAGTGTAAACGAATGATACCGTTCCTTTTGAAGATCATTTTGAGGTCACTAAGTGCTTCCTGTGTCAGTTTATGTTAAGACAAAAGTAGCGGGAGAAGTAGCAGTAACAGCAACACGCTACTTTAGCTTGAGTAGCGGTAGCGGATAGTGCGCTACTTTCAAAGCAGCGGATGCCCACTTATTGTCAAACTGCATAGAATTCAAACAGGAGTGGGCTTCCATTACAATATGCATACGTTGGTTTGGCTCGCTCATCGGCCTGCAAATGCGGTGCGGAGGAATTCTTGACATGTCATTCTTGACTGCTCCATTTATAAGGCACCAAATGAAATGCATGCCATAGCAGAACTGGACGAAGCTACACTCACCTGGTTTTTTATTAGGCCTACTTGCGTTGAAATCTGATCCATCATATCTAACATGAAAGAAGAACAATTGATGATGAACAAAATTGTTACAAATTACATGAGCTTCATACCCGATTTTGGTTTTGTTCGTTGTCAACGCGCAGAATCCTCTCTGATCGTTGAACTTCAAAATATTTTAGCTTCATATCTTCGAGGTTCTTAGCAGCTGCCTTTCCTTCATCGAGGGTGGACTGATGCTTTGCCTGCATGTTTCCAATTTCATCTTTGTAGGTCTGGAGGAGTTTCAACTGGTCAGAAGACCTTGATTCCACCACTCGTTGTTTCTGTTAAAATACGTTTTCTGATGGTGAGAGAATTGAACAGTTTCTTAAACTTTCCATGAAAACTAAGTTGTTCCAGAAAAAGGATAAATTAAAGCCATAATTTACAATAAAAAAATGTTGCTTTACATGTAAATGATTTTTCAGAACAACTTTGTCTACGATTAGTGATAGGAATATGTTAACATTTTTAATTCCAACATTTTTGGCGATGTCATTGCGCTGCCGATGCGGAGGTGAATAATTTAAGTGCTCCCTCACTGTATCGCTGGGAGAATTAGGCACTATACCAGAAGTGCACAAGATCGTCAATTCAGCTGAGATGATCCATGCTCAGCATGTGGAAAAAGATTTAAAAGCAACTCTATTACGGGTAATTACTGCAATGAATGGGTTCATCAAAGATGCACAGGAATTAGCTAAAGCCTGGTAACAATTAAGGACTTCAAATGCAAACGTTGTCAATTGAAAGAAAATGAAAGACATGAAGAGACAGTCACCCTGAATTGGGATAAACTAAAAATGATTAAAAAGTTCTGCTACCTAGGAGATGTTCTGAGCAGAGATGGAAAATTGCAAAATTTAATAACATTAAAAATAAGAACGGGATAGAAAAAATTCAAGGAAGGGCTTGGATTCTGTGGAAAAAGTGCTCTCCCAGAAAATGAGATTGTTTATAAACCATGATGCATAAGAAGAACAATCTGCTACGAAGCCGATAAATGGACCATGAGTATCGAAGATATGAACAGGATAGAAACAACTGAAATGAGAATGCTCCGAATGATGTGTAAAAAAACCTTGAAGTATAAAATTAGAAATATTAGTATTATAACAGGAGTAGAAAGCATCCCTGAGTTAGTTAGAAGCCATCGTCTACGATGATGTTGTGAAACGTATGTCTGGTGACAAGGCTCCAGTATTGGTAAAAACGATTTCTGTCCAGGGAAAGAAAATTGAGTGACCAAAGCGACATTGCTATTATATGTATGTGACATCAGTGTCAGGAATCTGGATAAAGTCAATCGCAACAATCGGGAAACATTGTAAAAGGACTGTAAAAACTGGCGTACTCCTGCTGGCAGGGACAAACACTAGGCCTCATTCATAAAACAGGCATAGCTCAGCAACAATACGACATTTAACATTATCACACAAAAATGAAATATAGCGAACGTTTTCGACTATCCATAAAGTCCTTTTCAAGGCTTAAGCCTTTAAAAAAAATTATACATTGCATAGGAAAATACTAGAGAAACATAGTATAACATCGATCAAAAATATTGTTTAATCTAAACATTGAAAGACTGACTATCCTGCTCACATATTATGCAAAATGACTACACAACACAATGGTTTAAGTAGAGAATTAAGTTAAGCGTATCCAGGCAGCTTTGTGCTTTAGTTTAGTCCATTTCGTTTTGTGCTTTAGTCATAAAAGATTTAAGCAAGATTCGTAAAAAATATACCATGTAATGTCACATTTGACACTAATTTAAACCAAAGTTAGCCCTCTTTCATCTGCATGTTCTGCATTTTCTTCACTTTGCTAATGTCATGTGTCCAACTGTCCATGGTTCATTAAATATCCTTTCGTGTAAAAAATACTGTCTAACTTTTGCCGTTAAACAGAAAAATTATGAAAATAGTCTTGGACATTTGCAATTTGCATTACTGTTAGGCCTGAAATATATCGTGGTGTTGCTACAAAGAAGCACCCAATAATACACACTTCACTCGAAATAGCGCCTAAATCATACATGTGACGCAGCACCTAAACCGCCCGCAAAGAAAGGTACATTATATTGGAACCATGTATAAGTTAATGTCATTTTCATACACCAAAACAATATGTAGGTTTAAGTATTTCGTTATATAAGGTAGCCTACATATCTAGATGATAAGTTAGGCGATTTACGTCATCTGCTCTTCTATTATTAATTAAAGCATTCAGTAACTTTGTTTAACACAGTTGTGTTAATATGAAGGATGAAATTGACGTCTTCATTTCAATACCCAGGTCAAGTCTGGCTCGGGGAAGGAAGTGGACAAACAGGTAAAACATCACATAGGCGGGTTCGCTCAGTTTTGATCTCAAGTAGTTCACGTTTAAGGTTATAACTGAGAACTTCTGCTCACAAAAACATGTTGTCACAAACAAGCACAAAACTTTCTTGAATCTAGTGGTTCTTCGAGTTCTGTACCGCAGATCGAGGCTTTTCTTTCCAAGTCGGAAGACTCTCAACACATTTTTCTAGGTCGTCGGCTACAATGGTTAAGTCGTCTGCATAAAGATCTTCCCAAACAACACCGGCTCAAAACTCTCATGACAAAGCTTCTAGAGCGATGATGAAGAGTAGAGGGTTTAATATTGAACCTCGGTGTACTCTTACCTTCACACCAAACTCTTTTTGTAAATCACTCATCAGCAAACATATAAAAGTGAAAATGTACACATAAATAACTTTGAAATTGTTTCTAAGAACCATAAATCCTACAAAAAATCTTCCCGATTCTTATGCTGATTGTGTTTCCTTAGACATCAATGATCGTTTCGATTTCATTTATAATTAAGAAACATTACTTACGATCTTCGCATCCTTCAATTCTCTCCGCAAAGCATCAATTGTCTCGTCTTTGCTCCTGTGGTTGGCCAACTTTGTAAACTGAAGAAAAAAAAATAAAAAGGTTCACAGAGCGTTTGGTTTTTTGGAAGATCAATAAGTTTTTCCATGCGCAATTAGTATGTTTGCCAAGTTCCAATTACAAAACCTGCTGCCCATCGTCAACGGCACCCTGTAAGCCGACTGCATAGTCGAGCGATAAGAGCTCTGGTATGACACTCGAAAGGGCACCGGTTCGACAATGCTTGAAGATGCTGCCGTGTCTTTGACAGGAAATTTAAATGTGTGCTTGAAGGTAAACATCAAGATAGGCAGTTTAGGCACCCTTATCTTTTTGATTACTTAATCTAAATCTTCAAAAATCATCAGGCATAAACCAGCGCATGTGAGACCCATTCTTATGCGGTCATACAAAAGCAAACAGCACCCTTTCAGTTATAAATACCTGCAGTCCTTACAGTAGATCATAATTCAGAAAGTGTTAAATTTCAAAATAAAACATTACAATTTCTTGTGAAATTGTAATGTTCACTGCAAAAAAAATATGCTGCAATGGTGAGCACGCTTTCTACACCAAACCTGTTACTGTATTATTAACACAGCACCTCAAACTGATACGGTTGATGCAAGAGTTTATGTACAGTAAAAAAAACGGGTCTGCTACTATTCGGTGAGTCCGATTCGGTGAGTCCGATTCGGTGAGTCTGATTCGGTGAGTTCCTAACTTCTAACCCCTAACCCAACCCCCTAACCCCTAACCCTAAAACGGCAATGATAATTAGGCTACGGTACCCGATAATTAAAAAAAAAAAATGAAAAAATCTCCCGTTAAGGGATCGGACTCACCGAATCGGACTAACCGAATCGGACTCACCGAATCGGACTCACCGAAACGGGCCATTCCGAAAAAAAAACATATGCAGACGCTAATGATGTTCATCAATCTTTAATTTTAGAGTGGTCCAACTTCAACTAGATTCGGATGATTAGATACGTATTCAATTACATGCATTGTAGCAGTTTCAGCCATCTTGCAGACCTGCTGACCACTTAAAATTTGATATTTTTCAACGCATAATATAAAAACCAGTCAAAATGAAGAAAACGAAGCAGAGACAATGATTTCTAATGGTAATGGGTCCACGTTAGGGTGGAGTGAATTTTACTTAATCCTTTGGATTTTGATTTAAGGTGTTGTAATGTTGTCTTTGGGCCTAAAAAACAACCCCGAACATAATTTCGATTCTCCTACCCCTAAATTGACCCTCCTACCTGAGGTCAAAGGTCACATGAGGTCAAAATTGCTCTATCTCCACTTCTACTGGTGCTAGAAATCTGTTTAATGGCTTAAAAGATTCAGAAGACCCATATTTCTATCTGTTCTAATTGAACTTTTTCTTCTATTGCTAGTAGAATTTGACTAAACAGCAAAAATATAGTTTTTGTGTTTTTGCATATACAACATTATAGTTAACGAACTTCAACAGCCAAAATAGTAAATTTCAGCAATTGGTTGGATTATTGTTTGAGAATCACAAAACTATCCACAAAGCACTGGAAAATACCGACCTGCAGAACAATTTGTCAATTATAGCCTCAAATGGAACCGCAATTATGACAGGTAAACACCATTGCAGCATTGCCACATTAGAAGAGTTGCTGCAAAGACCTTTGCAATAGGTCATCTGTCTCCTGCGTACCAACGAACTACCTCTCAGGCATGTTTTTAAGCACTTGGATGGAGTCTCTTTAACTCCGAGTCGTTTTCAGGCCCAATTGGCAAAGAGCTAAATGGTTTATTGTCTGATTGGCATGTGGTTAAGTTTAAGCCATTATCTTCTATTGAATTTCCTCAATTGCCAAAAGAAGTTATGGAAAGTTCTAGTTCCGATCAATTTTATGCATACCAAATTTGTTTGGCTGTCATATCTGGAAAACTTGAGAATGACTTAGCACAGTTTGAAGTATGTGGCTTGTCACATGCAAGATGGTTGACACTTGCATGTCGCATTATGAGATACTACACTTCCCAAGCAAAGCCGAGCAAAAATTTGAGAATTCTGGTAGAATTCTGTTTAAAAGTCCAGCCTACTTCCTAAGTTGGTTTGATATCAAGCTTAACTATAAAATAAATAAAGTAGCTGTCAACTATTTTCGAATGATCAAACGAATCAACCAATTTCCCTAGAAGCAAGCAAGAGACATTGCATTAAAAATTTGATACGTAATGGCTTCTCAGCTCACTCCGAAAATATTCTTCTTTCGATGATGGCTGACGATGATGATACATCGATCGCAAGCTGTCAATATTGTGCTATCGCTACGCAGCTAAGCAAAGATGTTGAAATGACCCAGATGATGAAAGTGCAAAGGCGAAATCTATTGCAGAGAGGACAGTAACTGTTCGAAAATGTATCATACCGGAGATCAATATCAACACCGAGTTGTACCACAACATGGTAACTTTTGATGAAATTAATGCCACAGGAACCTCCCGCAGCCAAAGTCATGAATGATGATACAATACAAAAAAATTTCAAAACAAACAGGCTTGAACTTGATCACCCATGCCACAATCTAGCTGTAGAGCGTCATGTGAAGCTTGTAATAGAAACTTCCATGTATGTGGCTAGGTTCGAAAGACGGAATGGTGTGATCCGGCAAAAGATCAAATCAAGGAAGTTGATGCCCCTCTTTCAACACCAAAAATCAATTTTACTGCTGAATATGATTGCATAAAAACCACTTGTTTTTCGTTATAGTTACCAGGGGCATAGCCGGGACCTAAATATGAGGGAGGCAAAATGTTTTGTGACATCTTTTGAGTGTGTAATAGTGCAATTGGATTTTCATTTTTAAGCAATGGGACTTTCATTAGGTGCTGCTTGACTTGAAGACCTGTCGGTGGTCCTTTCGCAGCCTTCTCGTTGTTGATGGTTATTTCATGCTCAATTTAAATTTTCATTGTTTGTGTAATAATTATTATTGTACGTAGTGTGACTTGTTGGCAAAAACTGTATCTCTCAATAATTTCATGACTTTCAACCATTGAAATGTCATCTTAAATGCATTAAAACATTAATTTCATACTTAGTTCAAACTTCAATTCCTCATCAATGTTTCGGATAAGAATAATTCGATGTTCAATACACTTATTCTCAAACAATAATCCAACCAATTGCTGAAATTTACTATTTTGGCTGTTGAAGTTCGTTAACTATAATTGTATGTGCAAAAATATCACAAAAACTATATTTTCGCTGTTTAGTCAAATTCTACTAGGAATAGAAGAAAAAGTTCTCTTAGAACAGATAGAAATATGGGTCTTCTGAATCTTTTAAGACATTAAACAGATTTCTAGCACCAGTGGAAGTGGAGATAGAACAATTTTGACCTTGCGTGACCTTTGACTTCAGGTAGGAGGGTCAATTTATGGGTAGGAGAATCAAAATTATATTCAGGGTTGTTTTTTTGGCCCAAAGACAACATTGAAATTCACTCCACCCTAGTCCACGTCTTTTAGGCGCAGACAGTGAGGCGCCGGTCAAATAGGCACGCACACTGTGGCGTCTGGATATGTAGGTGCAGAGCACTCAGGCGCCGGTCAAATAGGCGCGCACACTGTGGCGTCTGGATATTTAGGTGCGGAGCACTGTGGCGCTCGTTCATTAGGTGCTATTCCTAGTAAAGTCTGCAGATTGTATCAGCTCAGCTTTGGCAAAACCTAGTCGAGGTTTTGACGGAAAACTAAGTTACTCTTCACTCAAAGCCTACCACCCGCTTGAATATAGGCTACGGTATATTTTTTACAGGTTTAGTGTAGTTATAACTAAAAGTGAACTCAGTCATGTTCGGAAACTTGAGTAATTTATTGATAAAGCTTTCACTGACGCAAACCTGGACTAACAACAAATAAATGCCGAACATGCGCATTAAAAAACAACATATTTTTCTGTTCAATATAACATTTTGTGTGAAAAGCATTGCCCTATCTGCCAAGTTGATACAATCTGCAGACTTTACTAGGAATACCACCTAAATGAACGGGCGCCACAGTGTTCCGGACCTAAATATCCAGACGCCGCAGTGTTCGCGCCTATTTGACCGGCGCCTAACTGTCTGCGCCTAAAAGACTTGCTCCCTTTCTAATATCCACCATTCCACCTTACTGTTCAGAATGAGGCGAGTACTGAGTGCTGCTACAGAGTTTCCAAATGTTTTTCAAAATTTAGGTCACATGCAATGTTAAAATATGCTTTGAAAAGCTTACTATTTACAAAACCTAGCTCAAATATGGACCATACGTTTGCGAAAACTGTGCTAATTCAAAACAAGTTCGTGCTAATTCAGCAATGCAAAGATATTTGAAACTGTACATAAAAAAGTTATAACCTGAACAGAGATTATAATTTTATCATAGCCTACTCTTGACGTCAGAAATATTAAGGAACGCACTAAATTCATATGCTCGCACGTATCTATTATAATGTATTTCATGTATCATGTTTCAAGTGGTTGTGCAATATTTCATCAACTTATATGCCATGTTTTGCAAAAGAATTTCAAAAAAAACGTTACCCAACTTTGTGTGGTATCACAAATTTTATAAACGTTTTAAATGAGCAAGGTTCAATCAACTCATAAAATAAAAATTTAACATGCGCATTACGCAAACACTGTTGCTGTACTTACTCTACTCTTGACAGTGAATTAGATATCTCATAGGCAGAAGACGACTTTGTGGAAGACGCACAAATACCCAAAACCCCAAGCAAAAGACAAAGTGTGGCTGGTCAGGCCATGCCAAGTGATGTTAGAGAGCCCAATACAAAATTCTTATCCAAACTATTAGTGAAGTCACCGAGAACCTACCTTAGACGACATGGCGGCCAATTGAACATCTTTTCGCTTCACCTCCCGACGTAACTGGGTGAGCTCAGGTGTTATATTTTTTATGGAATCTTCCTTGACTTGCAATTCCTTTTGCAGGGATTGAACCAAACCTAAAAAGTATTTAACATATTGCTGTGAAAGTCAAATGGCAATTGTAGAAAGTCGAATATCGCTTCACCGAAAACCAACGCAAAGAAAAAACAATCCAATGTTTGTACATCCAAGTGTGATTTTATTTATTTTCAAAAAGTTTGAATTAAAAATGAACGCAAGTACGCCCTGACCAGTAAAAACATTTCCAACGTAACACAATTACACATTGTCGCATGACATTTCGACTTTACCATGTAAAGTCATTCTTTCTTTGTGGTGCAGAACAATTTTACTTTCGATGTTTTTACTTTCGACAATCGACATTTCTACCTGTGCATGTGCCACTGCAGGGGTCACCAACTGGCGGCCCGCCACGCTGTTATGTGCGGCCCGCGAAAGGCATCAGCATACAAGTATAACCAAAAATAATTTTCTTGAGGAGTTAAACAGCATGAAGCCAAAAAATACTTTCCGAGAAGCATATTTTCGCTTTGCATACGATTCCACCGACCGATCAATTAGATTGTAGTTCTAAGTAGGGATCGTTTAAAGTTTTGCGATGCGATGTCTAGCCACACTGTCCCAGTGGTTGATTAAAACGTCTGTTTTCGAATTTCGAAAATGTCTGTGAGCATAGGGTTGCTTATTTTCAGTTTGTAAATGTCATGTAAACACTAGTGTGTGTTTCACCGTTACTGGGTTTCACGAGCAGTGTTCCTTTATGCAAGTTTTTGTTGGCAAAATAAGTCGGTATGGCAACTCAATTAATAATAAATTGGAAAAATATTATATATAAATTTAAAGACTTTTTTTGGTATTATGAAAATATTTAGCTTAGTGCTGCAAAATGTTGTTAATCAACAATTCTTGCCATGCTAATAAGCACCGCAAGTGACATTTGTCTAATAATCAAGGAAAGACGGTTTTATAGACTCTCACAAAAAGGATGAAAAACTAACTCATTGCTTTTTTAGAGGGAACACTGTTCATGAGTTACGATAGAAACGTTTTTTCAGTGATTTCCACAAGCGCTTGTTTCATGGAGCCTGGTTTCTTTCTCCCTGTTATTGGACCTATTTTTCGCTGATATGTTTGCAGGTCACTGTTGTTGCCTGCATTGCGATGTGTCAATCATTTCCATGTTTACTGAAGCTGTTAATGGCAAGATTATCTTTTGTGAAGCGAAGTGACAACACCACTCTTGCATGGCGGTGAATATTCTGATGAAACCGCTCGCCTCGCTATAAGTGCACAAAACAAGTAGCCTCGTTTATTAGGCAATGTTAAAAAAGTCAAAAGTGTTGTTAAAGGAGCTTGGCCTGGCAGTAGCGTTGTTCGGCTAAGTTTGTTGCTGCGGTATTCTAAGATAAATATTAACAACATGTAACGCTGGATACTGGGCACGAAATGCGTTCTTTTCTAGCATAAGAGTCAACCTACTTAAAATTTTATTAGTGCGGCTCGCCACAGCTCTCCTAAGTGCCACAGTGGCCGGCATGCAAAAAAGGTTGGTGACCCCTGTGCCACTGGATGGGCTAAAACACACTTTTTTCTGAATTTCAGAAAGAAGAGGTTCCAAAAAGCTGAAAAAAGGTACAAAAACTCATTTTTCAATATTTTGGGGAGTGGTCCCCTCTAACGTGCCACCAAAAGGTCAAATTTCCATATCTCGAGAACTGCAAAGCAAACAAAGCTCAAACGAAGCAGAAATACAACGTTTCTATCTGTTCTAAGAGACCTTTTTATCTTAGTTGCGCTAAAAACTTTAAAGTTATTACAGTATAAAAAACATTTTTTTATGCTATACCTTTTGGGCTGAGTGGCACGGCCGTTAGGTAAAGGTGGTCCCATACTTGATTCAAGTGTCGGGTATATGAGATTGTACTAAGCCTTTGGCACTAAGGAGAGTAGGGTGGCCAGTTCCTTTCTCTCGGCCACTTTTCCTGCAGCAATTATGCCCACCCAATTTAATACACTCTAGGACAGTGGTTCCCAAACTATGGGTCGCGACCCAAAAATGGGTCGCAAAGGGTCAGAAAATGGGTCCTGTGGGGGCGATCTAAATCTACCGAAATCGGACTGTTGTAAATTAATTTATAAATAAACTTTTTTTTCTTCTGTTGAGTTGTTTTAATCCCAACATCGACAATTATTGCATCATACGCTTTTATTTGGCTTCTCTTATCAAAATCAATTATGGTAAGCAGTTTTACCGGCATTCAAGTCACTTCCTTCAATAAATCACAGTAAACGTAAATTATTTTTTAAGTTGTAAATAACGAAAACGTAAATAATTCAAGATTTCTAAACTTTTTTTTTTAATCTGAAGTTCCTTTTTATCTGCGACCCTGGTGCTGGCAAGAGGCTATCTAGGCTGTGTTTTAAAATGTTGTCAACCAAATCTTTAATGGAGAACAAGTTAAAGAGACATCCGACGCATGCAAAAAATGAGCGTATTTTTAAGCACCGAGAAGAGGCATTGAAGTCAAGCCGGTTTGACTCAGCAACGAATCTAGCACTTATAATGAGCCTCTGAGCAAGACGAGCTACAAGACCACCCTACAACTGGTTGCCTGTGTCTTGTTTATAGCAGGCAAAGATTGCAAAAACAGTGAAGTGGTAAACTTGTTTATACAGGTTGCCTGTGTCTTGGGTCGCGAGATGTTTACCAAACTCAGATTTGGGTCGTGCTCAAAAAAGTTTGGGAACCACTGCCCTAGGACTAGGTAGAGGTGAGCGGTGTTTCCAACAACCAGCAGAAGCTGGGAGTCGAACCAACGAGCGTAAGAGGGGGCCACAAACCAAAATTTTGGGAAATGAGTTTTTGGTCCATTTGCTAGCTTTTTGGAACCTGAAAAGTGTTTTTCAGCCCACCCTAACGTGCCACATTTTAACCTTGCCACATGACTCAATCCTTCACTGCTATCTGACATAGTCTTCTCATTATGCATTGTGTCATAAAATTCCTTGTCTTCATTTTGTATTTGTTGATTGCCACGTCTGTTTTATTCGGTACTACGACAGTTTATCGAACGACTATTGATCGAACGACAGTTTATCGAAACGACAGTTTATCGAACGACAATTAATCGAACAACTGTTTATCGAAACGACAGTTTATCGAAACGACTGTTCACCGAACGACAATTAATCAAACGACAGTTAATCGAAAACCTAACCCCTAACCTAAACCCTAACCCCTAATCTAGGGACATTAGATTACCGGGATGCGTAACTACATCCGCAACATTAGAAGGGTAATTTTTTTTTATTTACAAAATAATAGGCTATATTTTTTATGGGTTATATAAAAAGAGTGAAGTTGGTTTTGAAGTAATTTAAAGTTTTTAGTTGAATGCAAGCCAGCAGCAAAGCGTGAAAAAAATGTCAAATTGGCAATTTACCCTTCTAATGTTGGCGGAACAACGGGGTTGCGCGTCCCGGTAATCTACTGTCCTTACCCTAATCCAAACCCCTAACCCCTACCCTTAACCCCTAACTCCTAACCCCTAGCCCCTGAGTATTCCATTGCATATGTGCTTTGTCGTTCGATAAACAGTCGGTCGATGAACTGTTGTTTCGATAAACAGTCGGTTCGATGAACTGTCGTTTCGATGAAGTGTCGTTAGATAAACTGTCTTTCGATTAACTGTCGTTCGATAAATTGTCTTTCGATAAATTGTTGCGTCACGGTTTTACTCGTTCTTGCATTGCGCCAGTGTTCCTTTTGTGTTGACCAAATCAGTGCATTTTGAAAACTCGCGAAGTTGCAGACAGGTGCAGTTCTCAGTTGCGTGCTTTATTTAACTCCTATGTTTTTAGATGCTTCGTTTTAAGTTTATTAAAACCTTGAATTAGGTAAAGGTAAGGTGCAAAATGATTGAAACGCCTGGTTACTCTAATCAGAAAAGAAAGAGCCCAAAATGTAGATTCTACATTCATGTTCAGCAAACAAACGTTTCAAAAACTATACTGTCTTTATCTTCAGTGCTATAAATGTTCGTGTGCCAATAAATATTACGTTAAAACATTTACAGGGTGGTCCACAAAAATGTGACATATTTTGTTTATCTGTCACTCCATAAAAATTAATTCTACCTCTTGATTTTCAGGTTATTTATAGAGTACAGCTATAAGTTTTATGTGTAGCAGTATGGAGCCGGGATATCGATTTTCAGTGGCTGAGCGGACAAAAATCATTGAACATTACTTTTCGACAAAATCTGTAATCTTGACCCAGAGACATTTTCGTCATGACTTTCCTGGAAGGAAAACGCCGTCTCGGAATACTATCAAACGCTTGTTGGAGAAGTTCAGAGACACTGGCAGTGTGACTAACAACAATAAGAACCATAGTGGTCCACCTTCCACCGCAAGAACCCCCGAAAAAGTTCACGATGTTCGAACTCGTGTGGAGAAGTCTCCACGGAAATCCACCAGAAGACTTTCTCAGGAAGTGGGGATTTCAAGATCTTCTGTCAATAGAATTATTCATGCTGACTTGCAACTTTTCCCATACAAAATTCAGCTTCTTCAGACTCAAAGTCAAGCCAACAAGGATGAACGATTTGAATTTGGTCAGCAAATCAGTGAACGGATTGAGAACAATCCCGGTCTTTTGGATGTGCTTCTCTTTAGTGACGAGGCCCACTTCCATTTGAGTGGCCATGTGAACAAACAAAATATGAGAATTTGGGCAGAAGCACAGCTTGAGTGTAACAAAAGTCACAGTTTGGTGTGCAATAGGACGTAATGGCATTTTTGGTCCCTACTTTTTTGAGGACGACGAGGGATGCCAGGTGACTGTTAACACTGAACGTTACATCAAATTGCTCAGACGACAATTCATTCCAGCAGTAAGGAGGAGAAGGGGGACCGACTTGAATACAGCTGTATTCCAGCAAGACGGTGCCCCACCGCATTGTTCCAATCGTACCCTTGAGTATCTGCATCAGTACTTTCCTGGGGATCGATTGATTTCAAGGCGGACCAACAACCCCTGGCCGCCATATTCACCCGATCTTAACCCTCCTGACTACTTCCTCTGGGGATATCTGAAGGATAGAGTCTACCAGGACAATCCTGATACCATTGACAGACTGAAGGAAAACATTAGAAGAGAAATTAGAAGAATTCCAAGGGACATGTTAGGGAGAGTAATGGACAATTTCAATGTGAGAGTGGCAGTGATGATTCAGCAGCGAGGAGCATGGATCGAACATATTATCAAATATTGAAATAACTCAGAAACCGGTTCGTTTTTTTTCAAAAGTGCTTTTAAGGGCAAAAACTTATAGCTATGACCCATCTCCGGCTGAAAAGATTTTGAAAAATCTTCAGATTTGTAGAAATTATAAACAAACGAAATGTGTCACATTTTTGTGGACCACCCTATAACACTAAAGATGAAGACAGTATAGTTTTTGAAACGTTGTTTACTAAAAATGAGTTTAGTTGTACATTTTTGGATTTTTATTTTTTGATTAAATTAAAGGTAACACTTCATATAATACAATCTTACCTTGAGACATGGCACATTCTTTCCGAGATTGATCGTTCTCTTGACGAAGTGTATAAATTCTCTTTTCACATTCTGCCACTTGGGAGGTCAAAGTGGGAGATGAAACTAATCCACTGTTGACAGTGTTCAGTTGTTGCCGTAAGATCGCAACCTCACTTCTACGTTCATTCAGCTCCTTTTCAAGGCCTTGTAACTTTTGGAATATCTGATTGCTTGACAAATTTTGCCCACAAGTTAATTGCTCCTGTAGTCTAGCTATCTCTTCTCGAAGGCACGACATGGTGTTGTCTTTCCTCTTTGATTCCTGAACACAAAACAAAGAGGTTGACAGACATTAATTTAGTAGCATGCTCGCTGCACACCGGGATCTCAAACTGAAATTTTTTTGAAGCTCAGGATAAGTTTTGAAACTTTGCTTCAGTTTTAACTAGTGATGTGCCGATTACAAAATTTTTGCCGATGCCGATTCTTAAATATTTGCCGATGCCGATTCTTTGGTTAAATGATTCAAGCTGCTTTTAGTTGGCGCTCTACAAGTGGTTGCGATTTTGTTACAAGTTGCTGCCTTTGAAATGTCTAAAAGCGTTCCCTTTGTCACCTGCTCTAGACAGCGTGATTTTTTACGGTAGTTCTTCACTTCTTGCGCGCTACAAAGTGGTCATAAACACGCGTTTTATTTGTCGCGGAAATCAGTTAAAAGAGAAAAATCGCTATCGCTCACAGAGTGCAAAATCAACGTAGCTTAATGCAGTGTGCAAAATATTATCTTGTGCGGTTTGTAGTATTTTTCTCGCAGAAAGAAGGTGCCAGAAACAAGAAGAGAAAAAGACTAGAGTGTAAAAGAAAATGAACGTAGCGGTATTGGTAAAATCATTTCGATACGATATTACCAAAAATAAAGCGATATTACCAAACGATATTTTACGGCGAATTGCAAACCATGGTTTTAATGAAAGAGGCAAATCTTCTGCGGTTACCCCGAGTAATGAAAAGAACACTAATTCAAAAGCGTTTTGAATCTTTCAGACAGTTGCTCACATTTTTTTTTGCAGTTTATACTCCCTTGCTTTTTCTCTTCTTGCTTTTAGCGCCTCCCATACTGCAAGAGGCACTAAAATAATAACTATTACGTAATAATCCATTTCTCCTTTAACTTCTAACCGTTGTGTAATCATTCAACTTTTATATTTTATCTGGTCTGATTTTCTCCTTGAACGTTTTTCGTCATTTCAAAGAAAGAAAGTATTTTGATCTGGTGCCTACTAAACAAGAGTTCACAAAATGGCGGACAATCGTCATTATTTAGACTACCGCTCTCCGAATGCTCGTTGACGCTGATGCGGTTGTTCAAAGAAGCCGTTCTTAGATAGGTATTTCCACGCACTCGCGCTACATATGATTAGGAAACTTTGATAAAGAATCGACAATTTTTTTCGATGCCGATTCCGATTCTCCAAAACTTGCCGATACCTGTCGATTCCAATGCCGATTAATCGGCACATCCTTAGTTTTAAACCAGCCTTGAAACTCTAACTTCTACGGAAATGCATTTTAATTTGATAAATTTGGTCAAATACAAAGTGTGCAACTCAAACAAAAACCAAATTGGCCAAAAAGTGCTACTACGCAATAGGCGACGAAAACAAGGTATGTAATGTTTATGAAATTTTTCTGGGGTAAACCCCTAGAAAAACATCTTTTTTGCTTCTATGGACCTCAACTCTAGCGTTGTCCATGTTTAGCTGCATGGCCGAGTGGTGAGAATCCTGGTTCGACACCACTCAAGCATGTGGCTGTGTCTTCGACAAAGATACTTAAATGTTGTGATTGCATTACCGGTACTGAAATATTACAATGATACAAAAGATTAGATTTACCCAAGGTCAGGAACTTGACCACAGTCACAAGTTATCGAGAGACAAATTGCTGTGATTGGTAAAAATAACACCATTATAGTGAAGTGATACTCGACTAGGCTTAATCTTCAATTATTTGCAATCTAAGAATTAGTAGGAACAAGGTGGTGAGCTTGCACATACTCCTCTGGATCTAGGCCGGAGCAACTATCACTCCCAGCCCAAAGCCGGAGTTAAAAAAATGGCTGGAACCGGACATTGTTCTATCACTACTTTAATGCATGGTTGAAGGTGGACATGAAGATTGGTTTGCTTGCCTTCCCTTCCAGTCAATCTAAATCTTCAACTACCGGGCGTAAGCCAGGATACGACAAAAACTTGTCCGTTTTCTCTCAAGATTTTATTTAGTTGAACTTCGGTGCTTCCCTACTTTTTTTGTACATCTGCTACGGTCCTAAATTTGTTAAAAAAGAAGCAGAATAAGCGAGTTATATGCTAAAAGTCAACCTATGAAACTTACAAATAAGCTCAAGAACCAACTCACAAATTGGAGTGTGTCCTGGACATTTGGTATGTATGTTTTAATATTATAATGTATGTAAGGAATTGTTTAGAATTCTTTATCAATATCAACACTCAACAGTGGGGTTTCAAGTGTGGAGTACGCCAAGGATGTACGTAGGCTACTTTCTCCATGTCTTTTTGATTTATATACAGAAATGATTTTTCGACGCATTGATGATATGAAAGGGGTAAAAGTTAGCGGTTTCAACATAACAAATTTACGCTATGCTGATGAAACTGTTCTGTTGGCTGAATCAGAAGAAGATCTTCAGGAAATATTGGACAATGTTAACTCAATTAGTAAAGAATTTAATATGAAAATTAACGCTGAAAAGACAAATCAATGATAATCTCAAAATTACCAGCCTCTCCAGTACTCCAAATTGTAATTGACAATGAAAATATACAAAAAGTAAAATATTTTTCCTATCTTGGACATTTAATAACTGAAGATGGGAGGTGTGACTATGAAATTCTAAGACGGATAGAAATTGCAAGAACTACATTAGGAAAAATGAAAAATATTTTAATCAATCAAAGTTTAAATTTATCAATTCGTCAAAGGATATTAAAATGCTATATCTGGTCAACCCTTTTATACAATTCTGAAACTTGGACAGTGTCACAAAAAATGGAGAAACGGATCGATGCCTTTGAGCTCTGGACATAGGCCTACAGGCAAATACTGTATTAAAAATTTCATGGAAACAAAAGATCCCTAACGATGAAGTACTCTCCAAATTCAATTCAAACAAAATTATCTTACAAATCGTCAAAAGAAAATTAAAATATTTTGGACACACAATAAGGCAAAACTCGTTACAAAGATCATTAAGAGAAAGAAAGATAAACGGAAAAGAGACAAAGGCAGACTAAGAATGATTTGGACAACAAATACCACTAAATGGACAAAATTAAGTTATGAAAGTGCAGTACGAACAGCTCATGGTCGAGAACAATGGCGCATTGTATTCAACCCTCAATACGAGTAAGGAACATAATGATGATGATCCATGTCAACGTATTTCATCCTACTTGTTCAAACATTGCCAGCCTGTTGATCTCATCTCCCATGTGAATTATCTTTTTCTCCTTGTCCCGCAACAACCCTTCCATGTTGGCGGAGTTACTCCAATCTAAAATAACAGCAGGTTAAAGATCAACTGTCGTCAAAAGATAAGGATATTTAACAACTGTCTCATTGCAAAGTATTGAGATTTCTTGTTTTTCCAAACACGCATACCATAGCTATACATACTGTTTCAGACCAATCAATCTTCCAATAGTCTAATGCAAAAGCAAGAGTGATATCCAACATCACAAACATCTCATTACTTCTTTGATTAGCTTTTCAATGTTCAAAAATAGCATACAGGTAACAAAGACATAAAAAAGGTTTAAAATTAAAAATCTACCTAGTTGTCGGTCACCTGTGATCCCACGCGCTAGCTCAGTATTTACGCCATGTGTTACACGGGGAAGGTCGTCCATACTAGATGGTCGATTCAACAGTGGTGGGTGTGGCTGCACACAACTCATCTTTGTAGGGGTGGGAATGGGTGCAGCTTTAAAAATAAAATTTATAAATTAGTGGATTGCCACACTACGTCGCTATCGATAAAGCAAACCATGAATCCTAAAATTGACATTTCACCTATGTATAGAATGCCAGAGTCAACTCAACATTACAAACTATGACTTGATTTAAATTTATTTTTGCACAATCTTTTTGTAGCAAGATCTCGCTATGACATCCAGTCACCTAAGTGATTTTGGGAGTTACTTGTCAATCATTAACCATAGTAGCAGCTCTCCTACGAGATCTTGTACAAGCTAATTGTCAGCGAGGACCATATACCAGCAGACTTGGAAAAAAAGCTATATCGTGAACATCCACAAAGGAAGAGAGGATGCTCTTGATAGGGGAAATTATAGAGATTTGAAGTTGCTCAAGCAGACCATGAAAATACTTGAGAGAGTGCCAGAACAACTGATTAGGAAACAAGTGCAGACTGGTAAAATGCAGTCCGACTTCATACAACTGAATTGATGCCATCTTTATCCCGTCAGCTTCAAGAAAAGCACCTTGCCGTAAACAACACTCTTCATATGGATTCTGTAGACCTCGAAAAAGCTTTTGATTGAGTGCTGAAGAAGGTAATCTGATGGGCCATGTGTAAGCTGAGTGTTGAGGAACGGCTAGTACGGATAATACAATCAATGCACTTGAATGCTAGAAGCCATATGCGTGTTGGAGACGGATACAGTAACACTTTCAAATTGGGAGTAGGTGAACATCAGGGTTCTGTATTGAGCCGCTGCTCTTCATCACCTTTCTGGTACTGTTACTTTAATTGCACACTGGCTATTTTTGTGAGCCATCGTACGCTGACAGCCTTGCTATCATCGACACCTCATTAGAGACACTAGTTTACAGAACCACATCCTAGAAAAAAATGGAAGCAGAAGAACATGGGAAAAATTATTTCTGGTTTCAACATGAACTCCCTGAGAAGATCAGGAAAACATCCTTGCTCGGTATGCCTATGTGGAACCAAAAGAAACTCTGTCTTTTGCACCAATTGCTCTCACTGGGTCCACAGGAATTGTAGTGGAATAAAATACCCGCTCAGACCGGACCCACAATACTTATGCCCTTGCTATAACAGCATAGCAAGACCTATGGACAGTAGGCCAGTCATCGAAGTTGAGGGTGGCACACTTGACATGGTAGCTGACTTTTGTTACCTTGGAGATACCACGTTTTCTGGAGGGGGTGTGAACATGCAACCATAACGCAGTGCGAGTCAGTCTGAAAAAAGTTAAAAGAACTTCTCCTTATCCTCAGAAGCAAGCAACTTTCTGCTGCAATCAAAGGTCAAGTTTACTCTAACTGTGTGAAGAGTGTCATGCATTATGGTTCTGAAACGTGAGAAACATTAGCAAACACAATCAAAAGCCTACAACGTAATGAGAGAGCGATGGTAAGATGAACCTGCCTGGTAAAGCCTAAAGACAACATCATTCTAGTTTGAGATTCTTTTATCTAGGCTAAAAGTAGGAGACATTGGTAAAGTCCTCCAATTGAGCAGAATGAGATGGCTTGAGTACGTTGAGTGCAGTACTAGCTGGATCTCTCGGGTCAGATGTGTCAACATTGCAGCACAGCGGGGTCATCATCATCATAATCCATCGTCGGTTTGTTCCCCACTAGTGGGGGTCAAGGTAGACTAAAACTTTTTGGGGAAGGACTAGTTAAGCGAGACCTTCTAGCCCTGAACATGAACTCTGCCAACCCATTCGCTCTTGACAAGCAGGCCACACCCTCAATATGTGGATTAATTCATAGCCTGTACAATCAAAAATTTTTAATGATGATGATTGTGTAATGTGTACGTAATGGCACAATAATAAAATTCAACAACTTCGCTATTAAATTAACAATGGGCTATAGTTAGATGGGCCTACATATTTTATTCTCTAGTGTCACTTCTCTCCTGCGTCACACCGTGAGTTACATATGTCCACCCATGAGTAGAGCACTGTTTTTCCACTATGTTACCACCTTGTTTGGATTTAAATCGTGCTCAAACAAAAAATGGAGTTGTTGTAATTTTTCTGAGTAAGAATTTCATCATTACCAAATTGCCTTTACCAGTCTGGTTCTGATGGTAGCTTATAGGTGTCTTTCATTAAGTCAGTGCTAGCAATTGGTTTAAGTAGACCTAATCACTATTCAGTTAGATTCTAAACACAATTTTGTGAATGTATTACATTTCATTGATGAGAGTCCGATCAAGGGAAAAGCGCAAGGACCTTGTGCAAGTCTGTCCTGGCGAGGAGAAGAGACAAGAATTTGGATGGGAGAAGTCCATGAAGGTCGTTGCTGCACTGGAAGATATTGATGTGCCTAAAGTAAAAATAGGAAACCTTTATTAATGACCAACAACCAACATAGCCTATTTAATAACCGATTAGAATGAAAATATTAATTACTGTGCTGCATTTACAGTATAAGTAACATTGGAACTTTCAGTATGCAGTAGGCTACATATGCATATTTATTTGCTTTCAATATTATTTCTTTCCTTGTAACTTTGTAAGAGTTATCCGTCCACCAGCTTGTTCAAATTGGGTTGAAAGCTATTCTTTTAAATTGAAGTAAAACTCGGTGAATCAGCCCTAAACAAGAATAAACGTACAGTGATCTTAAGATAATTTTGTGTGTTGGTTAGCCTAGCTAGGCCTTGTTCAAAAGTCGTTCAGTATGATTTTGATAAATCAATTCGTGTGCCGTCTGCAACAATTATTAGATATAAACAATTAGCCTTACTTTGCAACTGGTATCCGCCTCCAATTCATAAGCTTTTCCGTTATGTGAAAACCTTATGGCATCTCCTGGTGCTAGACGAACAGCTGAGTTTTGAATTCGACAGTTATTGACGTAAGTGCCTTGCACTGTGTTGAGATCATGCAAAACAAAACAATCTTCGCTAGGAGAGTATTCAATTACAGCGTGCCGGAGATCAGTTGCATCATCCTGCAAAAAAATACATACAAAACTACACTGTACCTGAACTTAAAAAGTAATGCAATCGATTACTTGTCTAAAATGTAAGTATGATGATAGTTTATTCAGAGGTGTGCGAACCGTGGCAAGCGGGAGAAATATGGCTCACGAGCACAAACTTTTTGGCTCGCCATAAGGTCCGGATTTGAAGTAATGTGTAGCCCGCTAGACGCTCTTCATTTATGTCTCAAATTTGCAACGTTTAGAAATATTATTTTTTGTTTGGAAACCTGACAACTTCAACCAGTGGGAAATTAAGCTAGCTAGGTGTGGGCAAGGCTGTGTAGTCTGGTGAAAAACATACAACTCCGATTGCTCGATTGGTAACTAGCCCATTCCCACTTTAGTATTGGCAGGTTTTGGAGGATTGCTAGTTTTCTATGAAATTTCGTCTTTTTTCATTTTTTTAACAATTAATTTCACTAAAATTGTAATCAAAATTGAAACGATGATTTTCACAAAACTGACAGTGCTAATGGTGTGTTATTGCACTTTGCCTATGTTGAGGCTGCTTGTATTTTGCTATCATTTCTTGTCATAGTTGTGGTCCGCGGACCAAGTTAGTTACGTGTATTTGGCCCTACAGTGCTGCACGTTTGCACACCCC
This sequence comes from Aplidium turbinatum, assembly GCF_918807975.1. NCBI lineage: Eukaryota > Metazoa > Chordata > Ascidiacea > Aplousobranchia > Polyclinidae > Aplidium > Aplidium turbinatum. The sequence continues at coordinate 23,888,156 of NC_137475.1, read as the reverse complement.
TGGAACAGATCAAAAGAACCTATTATTACAAATGCAGTATTATTACTTTTCTGTTATTAGGGACTATAATTAAACCAGAGTGGTCCAAACCCTGACACGCGGACCGCACGCAACTTCTGAAGAATTTTTTGTGCACCATATTTGTTCTGGAAAAAACAGCAATCACTTAAAAGCATCAGCATTTTACATAAATGCACTGTATTAGTTGGTAGGCCTAACCCAGTATTTCCGAAATTTCAGACCAGTTAGGTAGCCTACTTCTTCTTGCTCCAAAGCTCTCCGTATTGGATCATCAAGTGTCTTATCAAAAAAACAATTTATATTTCTTGTTTTGATAACAATTGATGAACTAAACCCCTTTTCAGCCAAGTAGGTAGGTTGGTAAGATTTTGCAGAAGAACTTTGAATTTTTGGATTGCCAGGTCTTTGCAAGATCTATCAGCAGCTCCGACACAAAACTCTGTCTGTTTTCCATGGATAAAAAATGCTTGTACTTGTACACAGAAATCGTTTTTAAGAATATGACCTAAAGGTCTCGGAAGCTGCTGTTCGCCAAAACGGTTCAAAACTCAAGCTTTCATTCTAATTTGGATGACTTGGGGAGTAAGCTTCAAAACTATCAAGCAGTGTGACGTGTGTGCAAATGAGCGCTTGCTACCTTGATAATACGCTTCTCCAGATTCCGTTTGGTTTGTTCCATTTACAGGAAGCTATACATTTTGGCTGAAAACGATGGAATTTTGGAGGTGGGCTTCAAATAGATCAATTCCACATCCTTATAGAGTGGTGTTTAAGCTCATTACCGAATATATCAACAAGATAAATAGCCTGACAAGCCAAAAATTTTCTATCCAATTTTTTTTTTTAGTATTTTGACCAAAAAGAAGCACTCGTTTCAAACACGGCCAGGCACCACACCCTTCACATCACAACCGGGTAGGAATATCATAAATTCGAGAAAGGATGTTTGCTTTGAGCTAAGTTATGCGTACCGTACTCAGTAGGGTATCGGAATGGCCAGTTTTGCCGAATCCAATTCGGAGAAGCCGATTCAGAGAAATCTCATTTCGGAGACAGCCTTTTAAAAACCAATTCAGAGAATTTTCGAAAATTTGTAGGGATTATTTAGGTAGGCAATTTTTGAGTTATTTTTCCATACGCATGCAAATGATTAGGCAATTAACTTAACCTATAACACTGGTCATTTGGTCAACAATTATTTTTTACAAGACAAACTAACAATCATTTCCAAGTAATTCTGGTACCCAAGTAAATAATTCAATAGTAATATGCAGCCAGTTCTATGCTGATCAAAATTAGTATTGTTTTTGGAAGCTTAAGCGTAAACTGTAGGCTAGAAGGTAGCTTTCAAGTTGCTGTATTTTTGTTAATAGCATAGATGGCAAGAGCAACTGCAACAAGTACGAGTGCTAGACCAAGTAACTCAAGAACCTAGAAACAATTTTTCCTTTCATATACGAAGAGTAGGTACAAGTTTATCTTCTGATTATGTAATGCTGTCCACCAGCCACAAGTTTGCCTGGACTAATGAAGTTAATTTGTTTTGTTTTAGTAAAGTTGATTTGTTTTAAGGAAGCGATTGCCAGATTCGCCACTGATATGTCGACCGTGGTAATGATTCATCTTTGCATGCATGTCTTAAACCATTACGGCTTTGCCACCTTTTCCTTTTGTTGGTTATGTCACTGTATGTTATTTTCACAATATCATTCCTTCAGCATTGCGACAAAGAAAAATCAATAAAGTGTATGACACAACTGCAAAAAATTTACGTTTTAATGGGGAAGCTATAATCTGTTGTCTTAAACAAAACAGTGATTTTATTTTGGATTTGCTTTATTTCCTATGGCAGATATATATCAAATTGGATTTAATGTAGGCCTAACTAGGCTACTCTAGCAGGCCCGTAAGCTTGCTAATTTTTCTGACCAAGCTTATCCTACCAGAGCTGCTTCCTAGTGGCTAAATTCTCGCGCCCGGCAACCACAACAAACAACCATTAAAAAGTTGTGTTTATAAAAATCCATTAATTGATATCGTATTTTTGTGTTCACTCAGAGAAGAACAACGCAAACAAGGACGTAAAACATATTTGCAGTTGTATTTAAATATACTGCTTCCAATGTAGTGTAGGCTATAAGTGGTCTTCAAGTTTTTATAGGTTGACAGCGACGCTCATACTTTGCCTTGTTGGTGAAAAAATATTGCAAATGCGAGTGAAGAGAAAAAAGTTTTAAATGCCCACGGAATAGAGAAATGTTGGCTTGTGGAAACCGGCCTACTGGCACGATAGTTTCAAAGACCATTTAAAGTTTGATAACTGTTTATTTTTTTCTTTACTTTCTTACTGTTTGACGTCTGCTTTTTTTGGCTGAGAGTTTATTTAAATAACCTCTATTGTTAATCATGAAACATCATTTGATAACTGTTTTTTTAAGTTGAAACTTTTTTGCTGACACTTTACTTAGTTAACCTCTTACCTATTATATGCTAATTTCTATAATTATGGTATATAGGCTTACTATATAACCTATAATTCAGCTATTAAAACCTAATTTATTTGAAGTTTAAGCAGATGTCGCTATGAAATTTTAGAATTCTCTGAAAAAGGCTTTCTCCGAACTGGGAGTTCTCCGAATCGGTTTCTCCGAATAGTAGTAGATCGTAAGGCTATAGCATTTCTCTTTAAGTTGATATTGGCTCTTTCTTTTTCTATGAATACCGTAGTACTGGTTAGCCTACTTTTATTTGTAAACTTATATACAGTATATACTTAATGGATGGTTGCATCCACCATCTTGGTTTTTCAAATGGAAGTTTCAAAATGGTAACGAGAAATTTTTTTTTTTTTTTTGTAGTATTATTATGTGTTTTTGTGGGGTGGTAAAAACATTAATGTTGCATATAAAAAAATCTTCAAGAAACTTTCAGTGTCACAACACGTGTAACTTTATTGTAATTTATCCAACAACATACGAGCTGAGTCATTCTAAAAACGAAGATTCGCTATTTCAGCTATCCTGTTTATTGAGGAATAATGAAAACTTCCAATATCAGAAAAAGGAGAAATGCATCAAAAAAGGTTGACAACTACTGCTCTAAATCAATAGCAGCCTATCATCAAACTAAAAAAAATGTTGGTTTTATTTAGACAGTTAAACCATTGTCACATGTCATTTCTGTATCTTTGTTCCAAAACTATTATGTAGACTATAGGCTACACACAGAGCCATCAGACAACTTTCTTTCTAGAGATGTGTTGTATCTGCAATAAGAACAATGTGTTATCTGAAACAACTCTTACAAACTTCAAAAGTAACTCACGTCAATGAGAATGTCACAATTTTCACGGCCAATTGTGGTTGTGCTGGAAGAAAGTGGACTAATCCCATCTCTATTCTTCAAATACCCTTTTTGCATCATGACCGAAACACAAAAACAACTCTTCTATTGTTACTAAAAAGTAAATCAATTATATATCTAATCTAATCATCTAGCCATAGTATGTTTCTGTTTAAGTAAAAATACAGAAACTAACCCTAAATCAAATGTAGTTATATTAATCTCTATATTCTTGACAGCCTGTTTCAACCTAAAGGGGGGATCATCAGAAGGTCCTTATTCTGTCAAGAAGGCTGTCAAGGGTTTAAAGCAGGCTGTCAAGGGTTTAAAGCAGTGGTCTCCTACCTGTGGGTCGCGACCCCATGTGGGGTCGCCTTAACTCTTCCTGGGGTCGTCACAACTCACCATATTCAATTTGTTGCTGTTTCAATTCAGTACCGAAAAAAAGACCGATACTTTTTTGTTCTAGTTCGCAACCTTTGCCTGTGTTTTGGCTCTTGCTACCTCGTGTCACAAATAAACCATAGTGGTGCAATAATCACAAATGGCATAGTTGCGACCAGTGGCTCCGAGAGGGGGGGAAGTCGGGCCAATTTCCCCCCTAGCAAAACAATGTAAAGGAAAAACGAGTAGTTTTTTGTTTTTGCACTTTTGAGGGGGGCCCATTTTTAGTACTAAAGTAAAAATGTACCAACTAAATAATCAACAAATTCTTAAATGAAGTGCGTAGTTCCAAGTATTTCTCAATCATTGTAAATGTCACTCTCGATGCTTTTCATCAAGAACAAAACATTTTCGTGTTAAGGTAGGCGATGTTGAACAGCTTCAAGACATAAAATCTGAAGCTGAAATGATTTCTGTATCACTGAACGGTTTCGATTGTATTGATAGTGTCAACTTGAAAACTGGTGCTGTTTTAGCTAAGCGGGAACTATTTTTGCTTGACTACTGAACCTTAACTTCAAAATCTGCGTTGGCCAGGCATAGGATGTTGTATCCAACATAAGTTATCTGGGAAAGTTAAAGGTATCAGTCCAAGCACGATTAAAGAAAGTAAATCCTGTATATTTTTTGTTTATAGATTATCATCAGTCATCATCTCCGCGTACAGCAGACTGTGCATCAACATGAGTTATTTGCTTCCAAGAGTGGCGATTTTGAGCCAGCTCGCCCAGTGTCGCCAAGTTGAGTCTGGTCCATGATTGGATGTTGTCTTGCCATCGTTTTGATTGTCTGCCACGTTTTCTTTTTTCTTCTACTTTGCCTTCTGTGCAAACTTTGCAGATTCCGAATTGTGATCTTTTAGTGTGGCTGAACAGTTTTAAAACTTTTGATTTTATTAACTTTTTGCTGCAATTAGATGTAATTTTGTCATAGGGTCATTCCAGCCCAACTCAACCAGTGCTTCCATGGGTACCGTCTCAGATTTTGCTCAAAATTGCACCAAATGTACCTCTATGGGAGCAATGAAAAATCCCCAAGTTTCAGATGAAAATTCCAAGCAGCTTAGATTTTATTTAAACTTTAAGGGCCTCATCCCTTTTTCGTAACAGTGGACCGCCGCGTTCATTTTTAATGGTTTTTGAAGGCACATATCTTCATTTCTATGCATGCAATATGCCTGAAAATTGGTATTATGGGTATTTCTGGGCTGCTCTTTCAGAATCTGCTGTCATAATTGGACTAGGATGTATTGATAAAAAGTTACAGGCATCTCAAAACTGGATTTTTGTTGGTCAAAATGTAAATTTTTCACATTTTGACCATCAGCTGTGAGTCCCCCTCTTGGCCAACATCACCAAATTTGTGAAATTTAGGCAATAAGCATTGTGTAGAAGCAATAGAAGCAAAATGTCTTGATACAAACATGAAATAATGGTTTTAGAGGCTACTGAAAATGGTCACCACTTAAAAAATACCCCTCGGGCCTCCTTTTCCGGGGGGGGTAGATAACCATGTAGATGGTACCCCAGAGTGATGAAACTTTCACCACTTAAAGATACATGTCTTGGCTATGCCTGATATAAATTAGAACATCTCAACTCAACTCCTTCTTATATTACTCAACTATTGAAAAGAAGCAGTTTTTCTGTACTCGGCCTGTACATTTTTAGGGTCATTCCATATCAAAACAGCCAATATGAAGATATCTTGTATATGGTACCTTTCAGATTTTGCTGAAAAGTTGTCATACTATGCTTTAGGCTACCAAACGAAAGAATCCTAAGTTTTAGATCAATTTGAATTTCTGGCGCTACCCTCATTTTTGACTTGGGGGGGGGGGGGGGGGGTGGTAGCGAATAGCAATTTCAGCCATTTTCAGAGCCCCATAACTTTTATTGTAATTGTAGTAGAAGACTAACAATCGATGTGCTAGTTCATTATAAACTATACTACACAATTAAATAGTATAAAACAACATCTCTTGATGCATAAGTGTTAGGTGGGTCATCAAAATCCAGCTTTTTTGAGTTGAAATGTTCTAATTTATATCAGGCATAGCCAAGACATGTATCTTTAAGTGGTGAAAGTTTCATCACTCTGGGGTACCATCTACATGGTTATCTACCCCCCCGGAAAAGGGGGCCCGAGGGGTATTTTTTAAGTGGTGACCATTTTCAGTAGCCTCTAAAACCATTATTTCATGTTTGTATCAAGACATTTTGCTTCTATTGCTTCCACACAATGCTTATTGCCTAAATTTCACAAATTTGGTGATGTTGGCCAAGAGGGGGACTCACAGCTGATGGTCAAAATGTGAAAAATTTACATTTTGACCAACAGAAATCCAGTTTTGAGATGCCTGTAACTTTTTATCAACACATCCTAGTCCAATTATGACAGCAGATTCTGAAAGAGCAGCCCAGAAATACCCATAATACCAATTTTCAGGCATATTGCATGCATAGAAATGAAGATATGTGCCTTCAAAAACCATTGAAAATGAACGCGGCGGTCCACTGTTACAAAAAAGGGATGAGGCCCTTAAAGTTTAAATAAAATCTAAGCTGCTTGGAATTTTCATCTGAAACTTGGGGATTTTTCATTGCTCCCATAGAGATACATTTGGTGCAATTTTGAACAAAATCTGAGACGGTGCCCATGGAACTTTTATTAATGTTGGTTGAGTTGGGCTGGAATGACCCCATAGTTAAAAGATCTTCTGTTTTCGTGTGGTCAAGTAGCCTTTTGTTGGTCATGCTTCTCATAATGTGATTTTGGAAGGTAGTGAGTTTTTTCTTTATTTGAGTTTTTTGTTGATGGATGTTGTTGCATCTAGTTGGATTGGAATTCATAATGTTGCCTACAGACAGCGTTGTTCAAACGTCTTATCATTTTTGGAGTAATTGCTTATCTGTAAGCTAGTTGCATCTTTAAAGTTATAGCCCAGTCAGAGGAAAAATTTAAAAAAATCTAAAGAAAGCTGTCCTATCATCTTGCAAAGAACATTGACTTCGAGAGGGTAATCAAGGCGTGGTGCAGTCAAACCCACCGCTCTACATTACCCTTTTGCAATTGAAGCTCTAAAGACGTTACTTAAATGCATCAAGTTGGAACCAACAAGAGCTTGATCGGAAGCTGAGTCAAAGCTAAAGTAGCCTACAATGAGCAGTTTAAAATTTGTGACTGCTTTGCATTGTGTATTACGGGCCTAAACAAGATTCTCTGATGAATTTAATGAAATTAAAGGAAGATGTCATCTAAGTAAGAGAAAGCTGAGAAGAGTAGGCTACTACTCGTAAGCTAAAGTTGCAGTGGCAATTATAAACTTAAAAGAAAATGATTTTCTTTTCCTGAGGACAGAACGCTTTTATAACTCCACTTAACTAGGTGAATCATTCGAAGGAAATGTATTCTACCGACTACCGTACATTGCAAAGGATTCGATAGTTGTTGGAATTGACAAATGTATCAACAAACTCAAACATATCGTCGATGAGTTTGAAATTCCATGAAAATTTCATCGTATGTCCGTTGTGCAGTTGTGGGCATGAGACAAATTTAAACCATTTGTAGGTTACAACAATGACATTTTTCAAGACATTTTGGATGTGTCGGTACTTTTGACAGAAAGCCACAGCAAACTTCAGCTGCAAACTAGAACGAACCACCCCATAATCTCTACACAAGGAATCATTGATTGCAACTTTCGAAAGGTTTTTCCAAATAGTTTTGTTATGATTTTTTTTGTGTTCCGGTAGCTACCTCTAACGGTTGCGCTTTGATAACGTGGTTTTAGCAATTACTGAAATTTGAAAAAAATTGTTTGCGCTCCAGTCGGCCTATGACTCAAAAGCGATTGAAAAGCCTAACTATGGCCTACATGTTGTGCATCAATTCAGATGTCGCAAAATTTTATCATTTGATGCTGTGATCCGTAACTTTGCATTGCAAAAAGTCCAGAAAGGGTTGATATACATCAGGGATGTCCAAAGCCTGGCCCGCGGGCCAACTGCGGCCCACAAGACGTTTTTGTATGGTCGCGCCTGTTGTTGTACAATGTGTTATTTTTGGCCTGCAGACACACTACAATCATATAAATTCAACTTGCACTTTTCAGAAAAATTATTGTGGCTGTTGGCTCGCGAACACTTATTAACAAATCTGGCTCGGGTGGGAAAAAGTTTGGACACTCTTGAGTTAAATGCTTGGTTGAACTATTTTCGTTGGTGTAGTTTCATGGTGTATGTAGTAGTTTATGGTGTAGTGTACGGTGTATAATGTAGTTTCCATATCAAAAAAGCGATTTGTTATATCTACTGATGTGTAGGCTACATTGAAAATGAATGTGGACTGTGGAGCTATGCCGAAATAAACTTGATTGATTGATTGGTTGATTGGTTGCCTGTAGGCCTATTGTGTGTTTACAAAGCTTTCTAGACAAAATAGTTAGCCTCAATGGCATTTTTGCTGCAAGTGTAATCCAGTGATTATTACCGTATGAATTTTACATTGAACAAAGTTCTTTTCATCCTGAGGAAAGTAGGCTACTTTCAGCTTAACACGAACATGCAAAGCAATATTTGCTAAAAAATATTATGGGGCCCATTTTTTGTATTGTTTCCCGACCAGTGCTGACTTCTCTCGGAGGCCCTGGTTGCGACAAGTAGGACAGAGCAAACGCATTTGCGTTACTAGTTTAGACAAACTTTTTATTATTCAAGGTGGCTCCAGAACGAGCGAATAGTTATTTATGCAGGTGTAGTGTGCAGAAATTTCACCGGCTGTTTACGGTTTGCTTTGCAGCTAGTAATAGTAATTTGTAGCTAGTAAGTATAGCTAAATATTATACAAAAATGGCAGCAAAAAATACCCGAAAAACATCATACGACGAGGCTTTTTTAAAACTTGGTTTCACAGAATTTAATGGCAAACCAAAGTGTATCAATGTGTCATCTGTCTTAAAGTTTAGTGGGTTTAACATACTTTATTAAACACAAAACAAAATATATAACATAATATCTCAAACGTTTTCAACATGTACGCGTGTCCTCATCAGGGATTCAATCTGCAATACACATAAATGAAAAATTGTAAGAATAATTTGACTTTGCACTACAGGCACCATTTCAGTCCAGAGTGTCGTTACAGTTACAGACAGTGCAAAGTAAAATTTATCTTACAATTTTGGGAAAAACAAAATGGGGTCGCATGTAAATGTTGAAAATCATTTTCATTTAAATTGGGGTCGCTTCTTAAAAAGGTTGGAGACCACTGGTTTAGAGAGTATTAACTAGGCTATATTTGATTTATATATATTATTATTACATAGCCTACCTTATATATTATATGTAGAAACTAATCTTATATAATATTCAGCAAATGTTTTAAAAACTAATTTCACACCTTCTTCATCAACTATTGTGCCACACCATTACAAATTTGGAAAAATTAGCCAAATTTGGTTGTTACCAATGAAAACCATAGCATGATCAGTTGATCACATGGTATGTCTATCAAAATTGCAATGAGATTAGCTAAAATACACAAACAACATAACATGACAAGAAAACATATTTTTTTCTTGTTAATTCAATGGATATAATATATTTTTACTGCAGAAAAGATTAAATTATACCATTTACACATAAAATGAATTTGAATGATTTTTTTTTCGATTACACAGATTGCACTCAAACCCGTTCCTGGGCTTGAATTAAGGCTAAGAAAAGCCAGAGTGCTTTGACGTGAAGGTAACAGTGAAATCACTATGATATACTTCAATATCATTATAGAATTTCAGAGGCTTATATATATCAATAAAAAGAAATAAAGCTGTGTTGTGTATTTTACAGGTCGTATTTTTGCGAAAAATTGAGATTTTCAAAAATTATTATAGATCTATAGATTTCAGAAGAAAATTTCTTCTTGAAGTAAATTGGAACATAACATTTCTGAATTTATAGCACCAATAATTAGGTTTCTAAGACCTACGATTCACAAGTTATACCAATTTTATCGATTTACCCCTCCATAATTCAAACTCCTCCAGGTTGCATGAATACTGAACAAGTGAACAGTGTTGGTGCAACTGCTCAAAAATATGACAGGACATATATTTTAGGCCTAGACCATCATTTTAGAAATACCTTTTCTTAAAATTCAAATATTTTGATTTTTTACAGCACCCTATCCACATGGGATTCTTGACTTTGAGGCCAAGATTTGGTTCCACCGTAACAAGGATGAAACTCAAGAATAAAACTTTGTATTCTGCTATAGCGTAAAAGGCCTTCTGTTGTGTTTCTAACTCATTCAACAACTTCATACCTTGATGGAATGATGGGTGTCATTTAGGACCAAGCTAATGAGTCGCATGCAAGGCGACACCGGCGCCGAGTCCCGGGCTGGGTTTTTTTTTCGCTGAGACTTTTCGGTCATTTGTCCGAAATGACTTGAAAAAATTCGGTCATTTTTTTCTGATGAAAATATTTCCTTTCAAGTAGCTGATACAAACCGAAATTTGCACTTCCTGACCAGCTACAACATGAAGTTTCGCTGAGAAGCGTGTTATATCTGAGAAAAGTTAGAACAGACAAACGTTTCTTCAACGTTCATCAGCAAAACTCAACCTTGCAACACCCGACCGCAGACATCTTTTATTGCACAACGGAAAGGAATAAAAACAAGTAAGAATGACCAAATAAAAAAACACGTTACGCTCTAAGTCTAATGGTTCGCATTTACAAAGTGATTTAACTCGTCAACAATTTCACCGCTCACGTTGTAGCGTGTTCGCTTCGGGTTGCCGTGCCAGTGCGCGTATGTCGCGTCATAATTGAATGTTTTGTATGATGCAGCATTCAACCTCAAACGCATACGCGCCGACTTCCGGAGGCTGCGCCCCCCGTAAATTTATAGTTGAGGGGCAACAAAAATGGTTATTACAAGTGGTGTTTCAAAGATAAAACACTTTGCGAAAGAGATTTAGATAATTTAAACGGACTTAAAGAATGCCGAAAGCAAAAAAAACAGCCCACGTTGCTCTTGCCCGCAAAACAGCAGCTGATCGCATGGCTTTCTCATACAGTATGGAAATTTCAAAGTAGATGGTAGAGTAACTTGCACTGCTGAAATAGTCACGAAACTATTCACTGCAATATTAAGTAAACCAGCTAAATTAGACGCGCTATTTTCAACGAGGTTTTCCCGCTTTGAGACAATTATGATTCAACAGAACGCACTGTATTCTTCGTAATGTGTGAGAATTAAATCGAAAACCGATAAAAGAAAAGATGTTTAATGGTCTTGATCGCAGATATTGCCTGCTTTAACGACGTCTTTTACCGCTATTTATCACCTAGCTAACCTGACATCATTGTTTTATGCGGCCGCTAAGGTTTGACATCGACTTCAACGATCATGGAATGTTACGTAATAAGAACGATTACAACCTACACGCAAAAATTAAAAAAAATGATCTCTTAAAATAACTCTTTCTGCAGTTTTGTCTCGTGAGCTTTGCATATTGCTCAACAAATGCATAAAGTTTAGAATTGACAAGAAATCATTAAATTTGAAAATTAAGTTTGAATCACTGCAAATAAACGTATTAAAACTTTTACTTAGGCCGACACGATTTCACACTCCGTAATCTACGTCGACAATGATTTTAAGTGCGTTCATTTTGAAAACTGCCAAGCTGGAAACAACAGCTTGTCCTGTGTTAGTTGAACTTGTCTTTTTGAGGTGAAAATCACTTGCGAACATCTCGACCTACACTCGAGTATATAGCCTACTGTATTCAATAAAAGACTATAAAGACTTTCGATAAAAAACAAAAAAGAAAACACTTCGCCGTTGTTAGCGCTTTGAAGGTAAGTAATTGGCAAAACGAGCGAAGCGAAGTTAATAAAACTGATGGCGGGTTTTCACTCTGCTTGAGATCATGATTTTTTGCGTTTTTATTCGACAACTTCACTGTCTCTGATCGTTGTTATTCACTCGCACGAAAAGGAAATGAATAGGCTTGTTTTCCAACTGTTCCAATTATGAGCTAACAATATCAAAATTTTTACAACTAGGTACTACGTACTGCATGCGTAAAACTAATCGTTTCAAGCAGCGATTGTAATAAATTCGGTTTGCGACCTAGGTGTCAATATAAACAAGACACTAAGCTTAATCAAAGACTATTTTAATTGAGTAAAATAGCGTTATGGTTATGACGTCATTACCTTTCTTGCCCCCAAGGTTTTTTGAAAGGTCGGTGCCTATGCGTCAAACGCATAAGTTTATCTGCAGTTGAACATTGAACAACGCAAGCAATTTCTTGCTGGAGTTCGCATCCGAGAAAGCAAACTGAATCCACGTTCTGCGGTTGCAATCTCTTCATTAAAAGTCAGCAAAGCATTAGCAATTAGCTGCCAAACTAGCCCAATCTATGCCACGCTTCGCAGCTATTGTTAAAACTTTCCGCCAATTGTCACCTGGTTCGCAATTACACATTACTTCAAATTTAAAAATTTTAATGGAGTGGAGTACGACGTTGCAAAAACCATCACACAAAATCATCATCTATCGATGTGGAGTCAGAGGTTATCACCAGCTCTAAAGTTAACAACATTATGCAATATGCTGGGATAACTTCCCGACTGACAGATCAATCTTTTCCACGACTCGAAGGAAAGATTTGAAAATACAGTGGCATTTCTAGAAAGTTGAATTCTTTGAGTGTGTTACTTTCATGTTTGCGTTTATCACAAGCAATGGGACATTGGATCAACGTACAAAGGGATACTTCGTGTTTATCAAGGTCTGATCAATAACATTTCGAAAGGGTTGACCACCAGCTCAAAAATTGATAATATAATTATGCAACATGATGACAAAAGATCCCGATCGACAGAACGGATCGATCAATCTCTACCAAGCGGTTTGACCTTTCCAAGGCAACGCAACATTGCGTCACACTTGAAAGCACCACATCAGTCACGTTTAGGAAATGTTACTTCTGTATTTGTGTTATCACATATATTATAATAAGACATTGGATCAACGTTCAAACACTAAGTCTATGTCTTGTATTTCCGATTGACAAAAAATCGTAGAATGGCGCAAGAAGCTTCTTTGCAATCACTGAAATCGATTTGCGCGGGTGGACTACATATTTTTTCGGACATTTTGACCGAATTGACTATATTTTTTTCGGACATTTTGCTAAAAAATCGGTCAATGACCGACAAATGACTGAAAAAAAAAACCCAGGTCCCGGGCAGGCGGGCGGACTGCACCCGCCGGACATTTCAGAAATTAAAAAAAAAATTTAATGCAATTTTAAGACCCAAAATTTCTGTAGCCATCTGCCACCTTCTGATACTAGCCTACTTACCTTATTTGCAAGGTTTTGTTGCCATATGATAGGCCCTACTGATTAAGCGATTAGTTTTCGTTAATTATTGCCATTGTTACATTCATGCAACGTTAAACAACATTGATTTGCCGTTAAACGAGCAAAAGTGTCCAGCCGCGCCGTTTGTCTCCATTCTGCAATCGTAGCCCAGTGCTATTTTATCAAGTAAATTGCGCAAACCTGTGAGGAATTCATTCGCAGCAAAAGTCTGACCCCAATTTCCACTGCTTTTACATCGTTTTAACATCGCCAGATGTTAAATCATTGTGAAAACTGTATCATATTCATTGTTCTTCAAATGAGCAATTTTCTCTCAAACAACGTTATCAATTAACTCTGCTGCCAAAATGCTCTATTTTGTTGTCTCAATCATCACCGTTGCGTCTGTTACGTCACTGATATTAAACTGTGCACACGTGTTGGTTTGGCCGGATGAAACCGTTGGTTGTCATTAGTTGCAATTCAGCTCCTTCATTATATAACTGTTCTAATTGTAGCTTCAATGTAAGCTCGGTTAAATAGCGCAGTTTATCGCTAGATATTTGCAATTTATAGTACGGTACAGTAGTAGGAACTAGGAATCCTATTAACTTGTACTTGTTTCCAAATCGTGTTAGAGGAGACATAAACTTAAATGTAAAACTAGGCTAGCCCAACAGCCTAGCAAAATCGCCTCTTTGAAAAACGCACAAAATAACCTTGATGACGTGACAGTATGTGTTCGTACACCCAGCTATTTTGAAAACTCGGTGCCTATGCAAGGCGATCTCTGTAACAGGCCTGGACACCACGCGCCCTGCATCAAAAAGACGGAATTGCCCGTTTCGGTGAGTCCGATCCCTATTCATAGGCCTACCATATTTTCATCGCCTAAAAAGAGGACACGTTTCGACAGCAAGTAGAATTTTTCGCTTGAAGAATCTTGTACATGTTTTTGAATCATTACAGTATAGGCCTACGCAGCAAAAGTTACCAAAAATAAAAAAGAGAACAGATTGATGGCTAGCGTGGAAGCTACACCGTTATGGTTGGCGAATCGCAGCTGTTCGCTGTACTAGTGAGTGCTCAGCCTTGTGCTGATAGCCGGGAAGAACGCCCCTTTCTTCACAATGTCCTCTGCCCTGGCGCCTGCTGGTTTTGTTGGCTCTTTCTTTGTTTCCACAAAAATAAGAGTTAAACTGACTGGTAAAGCGGTGGTCGAATAAATTTGTGGCAGAATACGGTGCGATACTGATGAGCCCAGCCTCATGGGAGAAACTCGTGTTTTCTGTACAAAATACTCCAAAAAATTGGATTTAAGCCAGTGATGATTTCATACTTAACTCTTATATACTCAAACATCTCTAGTCGAGTTGAAATGAATGGAGCACTGACAAAAAAAATCGACATTAGGCGAGGCATCCGACAAGGATGCCCTCTGAGCATGCTCTTTTTTATAATATGCGCCGATGTACTCACACGCCGCATAGAGAGCAATGCATCAATAAAAGGCTTCTCCATAAATAAAAAAGCAGTAAAAATCCAACAATACGCAGACGACACAACGTTTATCACAAATAACCTTAATTCTATTACTGAAATACTTAAAGAATTAAAACTTTACCAACAAATGTCAGGACAAAAAATAAACGAAAATAAAACACAAATGCTTGTATCACAACCTGAGTTACAAAGTGAAGTACAGCAACATTACCCACCTATTCACATTCAAAATGAAATAAAAATCCTTGGAATCTGGTTAGGAAACAACAACAAAAAACTAGACACTCTTAACTGGGAAAAAGTGATAAAACAAACTGAAACGACTGCCAACATTCATAAATTTCGACCACTCTCCCTTCTAGGAAAAATCACCATAATAAATACTCTCCTCGTGCCTATATCTCTTCACATGGGAAGGGTTCTTTACCCACAAAAAAAGCATATCCAATCCTTAAACAAAATCTTATACAATTTTCTATGGTATCCATCTCCAATTGAGCAATTAAGCAGAACAAAAATCATTGCAGAAGTTAAAAACGGAGGATTAAAAATGATTGACATAGAAACAAAATTTCAAACCAGTAGAGCTGACAGAATTAGACACCTGTCCACACTCGATAAAGCTACAGAACTATGGCATGAGTGGGCAAAGTACAATCTAAACTATAAAATAAGGCACATCAACCAAAAATTATATAACCTAAGTGAACCACACTCTGATTGCCCAAATTCGTTTTATTCTGATATTTTTCGCACTTTTCTCCAACTCCGAAAACACAATCTTGACTGGACTGATATATCATATAATACAATATACACAACCCTAAAAACACAAAAAGAAACTAAAACTGAAATTAAGAGCCAAAACAATAAACCAATAAGCTGGTCAGAAATGCTCCTTATGAAGAAAAATATCAAACCATACTTTTCAAACTCTGACATATCGATCTGCTATCGAATAGCACATTCAGCTTTTAAATGGGGCGATTTTTACAAACAATCTAACTCATGGCGTTGCAGCCAGAACAAAATTACTCAGTGCAAATTTTGCAAAATGGCTGTTGACAATATAAAACACCTGTTAACTGAATGTACCTTCACGAAATCAATTTGGAAAAAAATAGAAAAGCTATATCATTCAATAACAAAACAAAAGATTAAACTTACAACTGATATAATCCTATACAACCATTTTCCAAGCAGACAGGCAGACAACCTACTGATTCTGCTGATCCTAAATACAGTTAAGAGTACCATAATTAAAAAGAAAATTTCACTAGACATTGGAGATAAATATATGTGGGACAACAAAAAATTTACCAAAACAACCCTCTGGGTTATTAAAACAAAAATTAAAGAATATCTTCAAAATGACACCTCTGTAATACCGACGCCCCTTACAAACTCCCACACTGTAGCATAAGTCGAAGATGACAACCAAGAACCCACTGTTCTCGAAAGAATTCTGCTATTAATTGTTATCATTTGCAGTGTATGTACCTGACTTGTAAATTTTATGAAATGCGCCATAGTAAATGATACTTATTCACACATACCATCTGCATGTAGCATCATTGCACTACAAGAGAGCAATGAGGCAACATGCAGATCCTTCTTCGTTTATGCAATTGCATGCATTACATTATATTCCTACTTATTGATTTGTTTATTTTTTGACTACAAATGTGCGTTGTGGGACGCACAGTAACATAGACACCTTTATTGTGACTTGTAATGTGTTACCTACATACCTGCGAAATGCATCTGATTTCATGTTTAACACAACAACGCCTTTTGGCATATGTATGATAAGAATATCCTTTGGGCTACTGTTGTATGAACGTACTTATTAGATGTCCGTTATTATGGAGATACAACACTAGCCCCAAACATAAAAGTGATATCATAACTACAATGAATTTCCAAGTCTATCGCATGCGTTTATTCTCTTAATTCAGGTATAACCTATAGGCCTACTGTGCAACAGGCTGGCATCAATAATATGATTGCCCTCACCAATTGTTTCTTCTGCATTGTTACTTTCCTAATTGACTTTTCAAGATTAGAAATCACATGCCCAATGTATTTATTTTTCGTAGTACTGTTCAACTGTTTTTACTTTTCAATAAAAAAAAAAAAAAAAAACAGCCTCATGGGCGAAACACGTGTCTATCGCTGTCAATTCTTGCTACAAATCGGCTGCCGAGAAACATATTGTTGATTGGATGGTCTGAATGGCTAGCGTGGAAGCTACACCGTTATGGTTGGCGAATCGCAGCTGCTCGCTGTACTAGTGAGTGCTCAGCCTTGTGCTGATAGCCGGGAAGAACGCCCCTTTCTTCACAATGTCCTCTGCCCTGGCGCCTGCTGGTTTTGTTGGCTCTTTCTTTGTTTCCACAAAGATAAGAGTTAAACTGACTGGTAAATACGGTGCGATACTGATGAGCCCAGCCTCATGGGCGAAACACGTGTCTATCGCTGTCAATTCTTGCTACAAATCGGCTGCCGAGAAACATAAGGAATGGTCAGCCTTAACGAACTTGTTAAATTATTTGCAAGAAATATGACTAAAACGGTAGGCTACGCTGCACATAACCGTTAAGATGCTAAAATCGGCGTGAACTAAAAAAGCTGCTCCTTTCCTTGCAAAGCTGTATGCCTACCCATGCCATGATTTCTTTTGTTGTAGGTTAGGTGTTATACACATTGCACTTTTAGACATTTGTTTCGATTTGTGTCAAGTAACAAACGAACCAAACTGAGTTGGTAATCAACAACGTTTACAAGTGTTGTATCAATATAAAACGTGTGTAGGTAAAAGAATATTTTATTTTCAAAAGTGTGAGCATGGCCTTTAAAATGTCGTTTAATATCTTACAGTGAACCAGGCAATGAACGTTCAACAACAGTTCCATAAAATGTGCCAATTTCCTGTAGAAGTTATAAATCAGCATGTTACATTGGTAGCCAACGGTATACAAAATGTTTAGAAAACAAATAGCCTACAAGCTGTCGCTGAAACGTCATCAAGCAATATAATCCCGTTGAAAATACTAAGCATGAAAACCCAATCTGTCAAAAAAGAGGACATTTGAGTATTTTTTAGTGTCCTCGGAGGACAATTCATTTTTCTTGAAAAGGAGGACAAATCCTCTTAAAAGAGGACGTATGGTAGCCCTACCTATTCAGTGATTTTTCAATTTTTGTTTTTAATTTTCAGGTACTGTAGCCTAATTTTCATTGCCGTTTTAGGGTTAGGGGTAGGGGTTAAAGGTTAGGAACTCACCGAATCGGACTTACTGAATAGTAGCAGACCCTCAAAAACTGGAGGCGGACGGTATAAATACACATTTCCTTAATAAGACTAGGCTACATATTTTTGGAGTCAAGATATTTTCTCATCAAGAAAATGTAGTATCTTCTGACAGGTGTCAAACCCACAACAATGCTTGATATGAACGACTCGGTTACATGTCTTGTAATGCAAAGAAATTTATTCTCACATGAGTCAGTTCAATCATATATAGCTAAATATCGATTTCGATCAGCTAGAAGCTAGATCATCTTCAGTTAAGCTGGAAGCAAACAGCACAAAATTCAAATGATAAAAGTGCGAAGGAATGAAAAACGTTTTACTTTAGCTACATCAAAGAATTGATGGAAAAACTAACAATCAAAGGCGAAATAAAAGGAAAATGTCACGAAAGAGTATGGTATTTGTAGGGCCTACCATCATAAGCCTAACCAGGAACACATCAACAATACGAAAATATTGGTTAAAATGACAAAATGTATATAAAGTCTGTGCTTAAACCGATAATGACAAAAAGAATTAACCACATCAAATTACCTAGAACTGCATCTACAGAATTAACTACATCAAACAATATCCAAGTGGTTTCAAACAATATCCAAGTGGTTTCAAGTTCGCCTTTGATTGTTAGTTTTTCCATCAATTCTTTGATGTAGCTAAAGTAAAACGTTTTTCATTCCTTCGCACTTTTATCATTTGAATTTTGTGCTGTTTGCTTCCAGCTTAACAGAAGATGATCTAGGTTCTAGCTGATCGAAATCGATATTTAGCTATATGTATATGATTGAACTGACTCGTGTGAGAATAAATTTCTTTGCAAGATATTTTCTGCTAAGCAATAGCAACTATTTGGGGGTGATGCAGGTTGTTTATGACATCATAATGATATCATAGAAGATTATAATATTTTGTTTAATTGATGCAATATGTACCTTGTAAATGAATGTGCCTTGCTTGTTGGCAGCACCAGAAAAACAGAGAATAACACAAAACTTTGAAACTACTGTAACTCAGCTTATTGCATTCCACATAGAACAGGAACAACCAAATTTTTCAGTGAACAAGTGCCTATTAATTAATGCAATAAACTTAGTACCTCAAACACCCAACATAATAACATCAATTGCTTAATGCTTATTAACACATACTTGAAATGCAGCTTCTGCCTTTTTAGGCCAATCTTGTACATTTGACATACAATTCTCAAGTTTATAATACACTATATTAAGTTTAATGTTCATACATGTTGGCCTTGTTGGGTGTGATTGAGCAACGATTTATTATGTGCATTCAATTGGGTCCACACATATTAGGGGGTTGCTGTGTTACCAAATACGAGGCCAACATTAGAAGTTATGTGTTTTTAGAATCACAAGTTTTCAGAATAAACAGTATGTTAGTAGCGTACTGTATATTATGATTACTGCAACTTTAACAATTTCTGAGATGGTTCTTTGCATGACAATGGAGTCATTGCTTTGCATAAACTTATTGAGCAAAATATTGGACCAATTAGTACAAATGTAATGTAGTCATATTCATAAAAATCACTTACATAATATTATTATACTGAAAAATTGTGCCAAGTCACTTTTCGCAAACATTTAATTTACAACCATAAATAAGCTATAGCAAACACCACACTACTGACAATCTGACATGTTGTTGCATCGTTTGGTACATTTAATCCTCCCCGATTCAAATACTGGGTATAAGAGCCAAATTTTTCATAGTAAATAAAGGCCCCCTAGTGGGCCATGAGCCTTTTTCAAGGAGGCCATGAAAAAATTTGAAAAATAATAATTCTTTTAATTTATCATCTCTAAGTCCACTCCAACATTATATAACAAAAAAAATTAATTAAAATTTAATAATAATACTACAGTAGTACATTTTGCCCAAATCTTGATGAAATGGTCTTTACCAGTTATTGTACAAACAAGTTTTTTTATTAAAAATGACGTTTCTTACTTTTTGTTGAATTTAGTTGAAAAAAATAAGGGGGCCATTGATTTTTCAAAATTTTCAAAGGGTGCCACGATGTAAAAAAGGTTGGAAACCCTTGATATACATAATGCAACTTTTGTTCAAAGAAAACAACACTATCAGAGATCGTCAGCACGAGAGCCTTTCTGTATCAAATTTGGCTGCTTGAAAAAAAGTTGGAAAACACCTGGCTTATGCCGATGATTTTGGTAACGACTAGAACATCACACAACTAAGGCGAAAGAGCCACGCAGCTTGAGTCCTGTCTCTGTCATGAGTTACCAAGGGGGGTGGGGGGACTTGTATTCCTGGGACTGGTATACAAGTCCACCCCACCCCCTTGGTAACTCATGACAAAGACAGGACTCAATGGACATGGCTCTTTCGCCTTAGTTGTGTGATGTTCTAGTCGTTACCGATGATTTTTGGTTGGTTTCAATTTATCTCTGCATTATATATGATAATGGTGGTTCCACCGACTGACGAATAGGGAATCCTGCCAGACAAAATGAGTTCAGATGTTGATAAAAGCATTACTGAGGTTTCTACCTAGAATTTTTGTTTCTCATGAAATAAAAGTGCCAAATTAGGGGTCTCTGTGACATATACAAGTTTACTTTTAATCCTATTTAAGTGGAAGTCTTTAAATTTTAATGTATCATACAAAATTGTAGAAAACCAACCGAAACTTTGGAACCCAGATACTTCCATAATTTTGTACCCGATTTAGAAAATTTTTGCAAGGTTTGCTTCCTTTAACACTTTCTTTTTTCTTGTAGATTTCACAATTTATTCTCTCTTTTAGATTTTTCTTGAAGGCTCTTAATTGTCACATGCTTTATAATAGCCAGTTATTACCAGTTCAGTTCATAAACACTACCAAGTTACCAGTTTATAAACACTACCGGGTTCAAAGTTGTCAAATATTCCCACATAACAATCAGGAGAACAATGAGCTAAACAATGATCAATGGAACGATGTAGGGTCCACATCTTTTTGGTGCAGATAGTTAGGCAGCAGTCAAATAGGCGTGCACACTGCAGCAACAGCGTTAGGATATTTAGGTGCAGAGCACTGTGGCGCCCCATCATTTAGGTGCTATTCCTAGTAAAGTCCTTTTCAAACAAAAGAGCTTGCAATGTGGGTTCTTTGCTGTACTTGCATAGTCAGGCACTGCACACCAAATTTTTTATCACACCCTTGAATATAGGCTATGGCATGTTTTTACTGATGTTTAGTGCAGTGATTATTTCACTTAACCAAAAACGAATTCAATAATGTTTGGAAACTTAAATAATGTAGCCTATTGATAAAGCTTTCGTCGACGCAAACTTGGACTAACAACAAATAAATGCCGAATACACTAGGGTGTTTCATTTTTTCACCATTTTTGAAATTCAAAATGCCTGGGGTCCCACCTGGTGGTATTTGGGGTAAAAAGTTTACACCCCAAGTTTTTTCAATTATGACGTCATATTGAGGTGGTCCACGAGGTTTGAAATTTTTGGGGTTTTTTTGAAATTTTTCGGCTTTATTTTTCGATGACTTGAAAAACTTCGGTTATTTTTAATTTATTTCGGTCATTTTTTCTGATGAAAATATTTCCTTTCAAGTAGACGATACAAATCAAAATTTGCACTTTCTGACTAGCTACAATATTAAGTTTCGCTGAGAAGATACTATACATTTTGACTATACATTTTTTTGGACATTTTGACTGAATTGACTATATTTTTTTCAAACATTTTGCTAAAAAATCAATCAATGACCGAAAAAAAAACCCAGGTTCACCTCTCTTTGGATATCAAGGTGTTTAACACATCCTTGTTTTAGTTTCGATGGAGTTTGCTAACTGCAACTATTACTGGAGTTGATTGATCACAATCACGCTTTTTGAATTGTAGGCTAATACAGGGTGCTTCAAAATCATTGCTGAAAAACAGTTTTGCATAAAACAGGAGTAAAGTTAGTTACTTGTGTCTGGAGTTAAGGTATTACTTTCTGTATTACGGTACGGTACTTTACATTTTCTGTTGAAGTTTGAGGAGCGTGCAATGGGAAGTTTTTTGTTTAGAATTCCAAAATATCTACTGTACGGTACTACGGTATCTGTAGCTGCAGTACCGAAATTTTATGTCTTTAATATCATATGCTTTTTTTTTTTTTGCAAATTATATTCTCTCTGATTATACCAGGAGTTCCCAACCTTTTTACGATCTCGTACCACTTGGACGCTCTGTACCGCCAAGCGTACCAGTACCACTTCTTGCAGAACAACTAATTTGATTGAGTCATATTTTATTCAGAAGAATAATATTGGCGTAGTAAAATAACACTAAAGCACCACAACTAAATGAAATTTTTGTTTTTGTTTACTGTCCACCAATTGGTCGATGCGCAGTGTAACTGTAAATTTGCCAACAGCACAACGAAAGTCATTTCCCAACGCATCTAGTCGGTTTCGATTTTTTGACTTGATGTTCATCATGACTGAAAATCCCTGCTCGCATTCTGCAGGCATTCCCACGTGAAAGGGAAAATCAGTAGCTGTGGAACAGCATGATAAGCTAACGTTGAATGTTAAGAGGCCATACTGGGCCAGAAGTTTATTGGAAAACATTCTTTGTAACTGTTGTTGAACATTTTATTCAGATCTAGTTTTAGCTTACAACTAGCATTATTCAATGCTATTGTAGCTTAAGATATAAAACAGTAGATGATATCTATCAAGAGTAATCATTTGACATAATTAACGCCCACTGTCCCACAGCGTTGTACGGCTTTTCATAGAAACTGTGCTCCTTGTTGACAATTGACATAACCTGTATTTTGAAGATCTTAACGATATGAAACAACAAGAATAGTTATGGTATGTAACAATAAGAATGATATGTTTCGGGTTATTTTTTTGTAAACAAAACCAGATAAACAAAATATAAAGAAAATGAAGGGGTGTACCAGCAAACATCTATAGGATTGACCCATGATACTAGAGAAGGATCCACAGAGGATACAAACTGATATGAATGAATCAACAAGTGAATAAAAAAATAACAGTTAACCTCTCAAGTACATGTAGCTCCACACAGAGTGAAATTTCCATGCCTTTTAACTCTTTTTTATTTCTTTAAAAGTAATGTCTAAAAAGACATTATTGACCCAAAAAGAATGTCTAAAAAGACATTATGAAAAGTAACTACGGACAAAGGCCAGTGTTTCGATCTTCCGATCTCTTCAGCGTAGTAAAGTGAACTTAGAAAGTTGTCTTGAAGGTGTTGGTTGAGATGATGATTTGAAACTTGAGTGATTGTTGTGAGATAATGAGACTGGATTTAATTTTTAATTTCGGACTTCAGCGAAACGTAATTTTACCGCCATTTAGAAGGTGTAATTTTTTTGAAAGAATTTGTGCTAAGAAATGACAGAAATTTGTTAAAAATAAAAACTAGAAAAAAGACAAGAATTTGCAACTTAGCTAGGACATAACAATCATCTGAGATGGATCTAAAATGCAAGAAATTAGAACAAAAACAAAATATAGCCTATAAAAAGTACGAATCCAGGTTTTTTGTGAATAAAACGGAAGCTACCCGCGTACCACTAGTGGTACGCATACCACAGGTTGGGAACCCCTGGATTATACCAACCGCCACTACTTCAGACTGACAAATTCTCTCTTTCATGAATTTTGCAGTCATAGGCTACTCAAATCACCCCAATAGCTCAGTTGGTTAGCGCGTCACTTCTGAAACAAAGACGCTTCACAATCAAGCGTCACTGGTTCGACTCTCAGGGTGTGCGCTTGAGCTACGCACGCTAAGGACTGCTCTCCATTCAGCGTCACCTAATGAATGGAATAATTCGCCAGCAAAAACACTTCAACAATCGGAAACTCCACTCTGTCAATCTCGGTGACTGGGCCTGCGTCAGTGATTCAAAGCCTCTACAAGTATGCGAAACCGCCAGGATTAAGCTCTGCAACAAGCTTTCCCAGTTCGAGGATAAAGATTTCATAAATCAAATCATTTCCTTAAATGCCATGTATTTTAAACTGATTGTCCTGTTTTGGTATTAAGCATGTTATACGGTAACGTTTGCGCTTGGTCTCTTCTACCATTTTCTAAACCTCTGCTATGTTTAGCTTGCAGTATATTGTTTTTCGTTGTGGCGTCAGAAATAAAAACAAAGTGAAGTGAAATAAGAAAATTTACTCGGAAATGTGTGAAAAAATCCTTGCTTTTGAAACTCGGTAACCAGGGATGCCAGCGACAAATTTCCAATAAACTTAGATTGTGTGCTAAAAAAAACCCAGATGAGGCAAAAAAAACCCAGGTCCAGAAAATATGTAGTAAAGCGGTTAAAAAAACCTGCGTGTGCTTTCAGCACCATTTTAAATCATTACACAGAAAAGCCTCAGAAAGCTACAAATAGTGACACGTATAATCGTATATATAATTATGCAATATACGGTGCATGCTTATGTTGGTATGGTAGTTAATATATATGTAATATAACTAGGGCAACCAAAAGTCAATAAAGTCAAAATTTTTCTGCTCTGTTCAAAGTTTATAAAACGTCCACAAACTAAATTTCAGGCTGACACGAAGAGAGGTTTCAAAGTTATTAAGTAAAAAAAAAGTCAAAATGCATGGTTAGGTCAAAATTTTCTTTTAACGTAGTTTTTCTTCTCTCTATTGATATTTTATTAAAGCTACGCAGATACTGATTTTTTGTTGCAATTTCTGCTGCTGTTCTGACGTAATAATCCATCTGTTGCAATTTCTGAGGTAATAATCTTGTTGGGGCCACTACTGACGATTGAATATTAGCCAACTACCCTGCTGTTGATGAGTTGGTTGCCAGGGTTAAAGCAGTGACCATTAAAAACAGGTCAAGAAGAGCTAGTTTTACTTCCATTGGCCAACTTCCACAGCCAAATGTAACTAGATGGGGTACTTGGTTGAAAGCTGCTTTCTATTATTCAAGAAGTCTACGTAAAGTAAGAAATATTGTGGAAGGCTTCCATGATGGTGGTGTCTTGCTGCGGCGTGCTCAAGATGCTGTAAAAGCTCCCAATTTAGCTACTCACCTTGTAGAAATAGAGGAGCAGTACAGTGCACTGTTTGATTTAATTCAGAAGATGGAAGACAGCCGATGCACCATTCAAGAAGCTTACCAGAAAATGAGGTCCCTTAACTTTGGTGTTGATGGCTGCCTAATTGGAAAATATATTCAAGCAAGAATCTCAAGAAATGTCATCAAGTGCATTGTGAAAATGGAACGAGATGATATTTCACCGCATTTTTATAGCTTGTTGAGGAACTCCCTGGCAACTTCTGTATCAGTAGAGAGAAGCTTCTCTATTTTATGAAAAATTTTGGCGAGAGGCAGGAACTTCAAAGGCGATAATGTGAAACATTACTTGATGTTGAAGTATAATACTGCAGAACCCTCTCAGTAATTTCGGGATATTTAAAGACACTCCATATTTAGTTTTTGCAGTTGTTCGAGTGACTTTCATTACCTGTTCGTTAGCTGTGGTGTCGTTGAGTCTTCCACATTTTTCTCATATTTCATTAGAAAAAGAAGATATCCTTACCTAACGGTTCGATTTCTAATATGCTTTGTATTTCGCATTCGGGTTGCGAACGCAGAAAGTTATTGGTCAAAATTAGGTCAAAATTTGTAAATTATAAAGTCAAAATTTCAAGTTTTTAGGTCAAAAAATTGGTTGCCCTAAATATAACTATATACAAAAACAAGAGCTTGGTAGGCCTATATGGGCTCACAGCAAAAATTTTCGTTCAAAATTGCCTTTATGGTAAAGCGTCTAGCTAGCAAGGTTCAGTGTGTGTTTAACCAAAATTTCTAAAACTGACTAGATGTATGAGTGTACTGTATAGGCTAGCCATTAAGGTTAGTTTTGACTTTTGAACTAAACTTTTTGCTGTGTGAGTCGTAGACTGCGGCTGAGAAGAATCATCATGCCTGCTTACAGTTTGGTGTGCAACTATGATAACTTGGTTCTTAGCAATAAACCCTGCAGTGCATAGCCTTTTTCATTTGAACATAATGTTGAAAAGAATAACTCAAATTCACAATACATAAATGTTCAGTAACACAAATACTACTCCAATTTTTAGTCATCCACATTTTCATAAAGTTGGATCATTTCTTCCTTCCTTCCATCCTGTACCTCACTGACTGCAGTAGCTGATGCAAAAAACATTACTGGTACCTTATCATTTTTTGTGTCGGCTGCATAGCCGAGTGGTGAGAGCCCTGAAAGGGCAATCGAAGGGCCGCCGGTTCGACACCGCTCAAGAGCATGCGGCTGTGTCTTTGGCAGGACACTTAAAGACATGCCTGAAGGTGGACATGAAGATTGACTTCCTTGCCTTCCCGTCCACTTAATCTAAATCTTCAACCACCAGGTGTAGCCTAAGCCTGGATACCACAAACAAACATCATTTTTG
This sequence comes from Aplidium turbinatum, assembly GCF_918807975.1. Taxonomy (NCBI): domain Eukaryota; kingdom Metazoa; phylum Chordata; class Ascidiacea; order Aplousobranchia; family Polyclinidae; genus Aplidium; species Aplidium turbinatum. Next base: position 23,861,682 of record NC_137475.1, on the reverse strand, counting down.
TGTTGCAGTGTGGACCATTTATCGAAGATCCCAGTGTCTTAATACCGTGCAAGCTCTGTATAATACAAAGTTTAAAAACCAAAAAAACCTAGATTTACCTAAATTTGAAATAAAAAAACTTAAAACCCAGATGTGGTCAAAAAAACCCAGATCTAGGTGGAAAAACCAAGCTCTGGCATCCTTGTCGGTAACCATAGCGAAGAATAAATATTTGTCGCGACCTTTTCAATACTAGGAAAAGACAAACTAATCAAAAAAATGCAAAGGAATTTATTTTCAAACGAGTCAGTTCAATCATAAATATACAGTATAACTAAACATCGATTTCGATCAGATAGCAGCTAGATCATCTTCAGTTAAGCTGAAAGCAAACGGCACAAAAATGAGATGATGAAAGTGTGAAAGAATAAAAACGTTTTACTCTTGCTACGTCAATGAATTGATGGAAAAAACTAACAATCAAAGGCGAAATAAAAGGAAAATGTCACGAAAGAATATGGTATAGAATTGTCCCATCATAAGCCTAACTAGAAACACATCAACAAAACGAAAATTTTGTTTAAAATGACAAAAAGTATAAAGTCTGCACTTTAACTGATAAGGCGTCTATTAAGCCTATAGCAAATATATAGCAGTTTTGCAGTCATATGCTACTGTTTGATACTGTTTGATGTAGGCAGGGTTGGAAGTCGTTAGTCAACAAGCAATGACTATTTCACTATTCGATAGTGCCCAAAAAAGCAACGACTTTCCGCTATCGATACTTAAAAATGCAATGAATAGCAATTACTTAAGATAATTAAAAAAAAATAACAAGCAACCTCAAACTCAAAAAAAAATACGCAAACTCGAAAAAAAAACAATCCCAAACTTGCTCGAAAACCGCAAGGTTGGCAACACTGTTAAAGGTCCTCACTGGCATGGTTTTTCTGAACTGTGTTGCAGCAAAATTTTCCTTAATCCTTTAAAGTTCGAAAACCGGAAGGGGGCTAGGTTGGATAGTAATCCGAAAACTAATTAAATCTCGTAAATTCATTTTGACGACGAAGTAATATAAACAACAAAAAATGATTCAGCAGTTCTCCTGAATATCGATTAGTGAAAAACGAATTGTGATTTTGTTGCTTGCATAAAAAAGCAGTGAATAACGCGCATTCGATATTTATTTTTAAAAGAAATTGTAGAATTTTGACGCGAATTCTACGTTAACTGTTTGAAGGTTGGGGGGGGGCTGTCAATTCAACTTTTTTGCATCAACAGTTGTATCTCTAAAACCACTGAGGCTGCGACTATGAGATTTCTTGACTTTTCCTAACTTTCATTCACCTCTATTGAGCTGAAATTTTGAGCGAATAAAGGTTATAAATTGAGAGATATAAGGCATTTCTCAGCACATCCTCTGAAATATTTCATATTCTATTGTTCAAAATTTTCCCACCAGCTGGATGAAAGTAATTAATTTGGCCCATGTCTCGTTAATCCTAACTGCTTCACAGCGTGAAGGAAATTGACAGTATGCGTGGATCTTTTGTTCTCACCACGGCTTATAAGCGACGTCGATACAAGAAAAGCTTCAACTTTGATACGATGAGTTACCGTCGCTTGCGGTTGAAATTGCGTAAAATTAAACATAAGACTTGGTGCCAATGCATCTAGAGCGAGAATAGTTTTTCGCAGACAATTATGTCCTTTCAATCAAACAAAGCATAGGCTACAACGTTATTGCCTACTATAGAAGCTGCTCTGTAACATATTATGATTTTGGTTTCAAATCTTTCCTTTTGTCCGACACACTATCAAAAGCAGAAAAGGCGTCGATGTTCCCAAAGCTTCTCACATATACTTGTAAACATTTATTTCCAAGTCGACATGTAAAGATTTGAAATGCAATACGCTTCTCATTTGTGTAGGATAAACCAGAACATCACGCTTTTGTGAAAAGGACGATCGTTCCACCACGTTTATACGTGATGCAGCTTAGTTGAATCAATATATTCGAGGCTTCTTGTACCAGGTTCACTGTCACTGATAAACTAAACCGCGATGCAGTACCTCGCAAAGCAATTGTAGCGTAACATTTCCATGTGCTATAACTCGTCATAAATTGTGAAAACTTGTGTATTTACTTGTCAAGTTGTTTCATGTGAAATATAAGTTTGCATAGCAATGTCACAATGAAATCTTATCTCCGTTTATCAAACTAAAGATATGAACTTATGCGACGTCTTGCAACGTTGAATCGACGGAAAGGCGGGTAACTGCCAAACTGAACTGAGAATGCATGAAAGAAATCGTTTATTATCGAATGGACGTGACGTCAGAAAACGATGAATCGACATAGGCTAGCGGCGAGAGATATTTTAGTTAGATAATGACACGCGGCAGCGCGTTTACATTGAATAAAAATACCTTTATTTTATCCATTTCTATTTCCATTCTTCCTAGTTTCGTCTCACAATAACAAACAAATGAAGTTACGCATATTTACTAAATTATTCAATAAACAATAATGCATCATCCAGCATTATGTCAGCGCTGATTGACTAGACATATTCACGAGTTGTGTGAGAATTGTATTCGATTAATCGCATTATTTATTGTAGGTAACACCTGCAAAAATTCAAGTCATTGCAGACTCTGCCTTCATAAGTGTAGTTTAGAAGTAGCCATCTCATATTGAGCCAATCCAATCAATGTAAAATAGAACGCTTTTACTTGATAGCGCGTGTGATATATAGGTTTTATCTAACAACTACTTTCAGTTACATTGAAAGTGAATGAGTAAGCATTATGCAGTCTGTGACAAGGACTGAAAATGTATAATCAGAAAATATAATATCATAAAGTATATTGCGTTATGTACATCTAGTAATTTTTATTAACATGGTATCATTTTGCAGGCAGGCGTTTTTATAGAGATACAAACTTATTCCATAGTTTGATTTATGGCACTTATCCAACTGTTTCATAATGCGAATAGCTGTTTTAGTTGAATTTGGAAAAAAATATAACTTATAACCGCAGACAGATGCAACTTTTTTCATGCTTTAGGCAATCGGCAGTACGGTGAACTATAGTGGTACATAACATAACCCATATGCGGGGTAATCGCAAGGGTCAACCCAAGTAATGGAAAGGTTCTTTTTGAACTATGGTGATGGAATTCTTGTAATGCTATTGAACTTCATCTTTTTATGAAAAACTTATATTGTTTGCATTTGCAAGAAATATCAAACTTTTGGATTTTTTTTATCACTGAACTGTCCGTTAGTAGAATGTTTCTTTATTACCTTAGTTAGGCCTATTGGTAAGTCAGGAAAGTATTTGTTGATGTGACATATGAGGATATTATAAGAGACCGAGTTATTTTGTAAATAGTATTTGATTTTTGGACACCATCAAAATTTTCTCACAATACACAAATGCGCATCGAGATATAGTGCTCACAGTTTGGAAAAGTTAGATTGTGATAATTACAACTTGCCTGAGTAGGCCTACAGCAAGGGACAATCAAAATAGATGAAACCGCATTCATGGTAATATAGACGTTTTGCAAACTGCTCTTTTCGTTTTCAATATAATAACAAGAATGACAGCTTATTTTCACTAAACATATAAACAAATATCAAAAATTATGAATGAACAGCGCATCTATATTTTTCGGTTTAGGTTCAACAATGCATTCTAGCCGTCAAAATGATGGAATATTTGGTAATTTTGTTGAGACATACCATTGCCCAATCGTTGAATTTACATCAGAGATAATTTTATTAGATAGATTATCAGTTTCATGCACATGGTTTCATTCAGCGTTATAATGTTGTTTTTCAAGCCACGTGGCGTTCATGGTCATAACGCAACATTGCAGAAACAGCCAATATTGATACCAGGTAGGCCTACTAATTATTACGCCGCTTTCGTCGAATCTACGTCGCTAAACGACGATATTGTGCAAACGCCTGTTGGATTTCCCTTCTACGTGTAGTTTATCATAAACGTGAAGCATTGCTCAAAAAGCTAATCTGAATCACCATAGATAACCATAGCATTCATATAGTTTCATCATCAGTAAATATGTAAAGTGCACTTCACAATTTTTAACAACGGTCTGACAATTTATTATATTGCAAAGTTTTGATTTATTCTCGATTTTTCTAATTCTGTGTAACAGTTTTTTTCTAACTAGTTTCTATGGGACTAACAATTTGTTTCATTATACATTTTCTTTAGTATTTCAACGCCATTATTAAAAAAATTACGTCCTTTTCACTTTTAAATAAAACATGGCAAGGCAAGGATTCAGTGCTGAAGAAATATTGCAACATGTTTTACTGGATTCTGACGACGAAAGCCAGGCGGATGATTTGGAGGATTTATGGCACTCCGATTCAGATGAAGAAGCGGATTCTTCTCCGTCAACTTCCGCAACAGCGATTCCGATCGAGATTGACGACCAGTTACCTTCCATGGGCGATGTTCAACCGGAGTTTGCGCCATCAGGACGGATTATAACATCGAAAAGACTGGTGAACAGCATAGATTCCTATCTCGACATGAACAACTACGATGCTGTTGATTTTTCCTGACACACTGAAGTCTTATACAACTTTTGTAGAAAAGCCAAAGAACAGACAAGAGGGCGGCGTCAGCATTACTTGGTCTAATGCGAGACCGGTGCACAATGGGAGAAGGGGCCGGGCTAATATTATATCTGGCCCGACTGGTGTTAGAGGAGAAGCCAAAGAAACCAAGACCCCTCGGCAAGCATGGGAACTATTTTTTTCTTTAAACATTTTGAACATTATTGTTCAAGAAACAAATAGAAAAATTGCCACACTCATTTCTCAATTGCCAGAGAGAATTTTAGATGACAGCAGGTACTGCTATTTTGGCCCAACCAACAAGGAGATGCTGGCCTTTGTTGAATTGGAGTATTTTCGGGGGCTTTTAGGACAGGCTGGTCATTCCACGGATGTATTGTTCAATCAACTGCAAGGACATCCCGTGTTTAGTGCAACAATGAGCAAGAACCGCTTTAAATTTTTATTTTCGAATATTTCGTTCGACGACCAAAATACTAGGCCGCAACGTTGGAAGAATGACCGGTTGGCCGCATTTCGAGTCGTTTTCGAAATGTTTAACGAAAACTGCGGCAAACATGTCATTCCAGGTGACTACTTGTCGTTGGACAAAACGCTATACCCCATGAGGACACAAATTTCCTTCAAGCAATATAATCCAAACAAGCCTGCGAAATATGGCCTTCTGTTCAAGTCGGTAAACGCCAGCAGATTCCCATACACATTTGCGGCATCGGTCTATTCAGGTAAACCGAAGGAAGAGCCATTTAATTTTTACGTTCGTGGAACAGAAGAACTGGTAAAAGGAATGGTGATGAGCCTGGAACAACACGGTGACCTTCAAGGTCGGAATATTTTGTATGACCGCTTTTACACCTCCATACCACTCGCGCAGTTGCTTGACAGGGGTATAATGTCAGCTGGAACCCTCAACGCTATACGTAGATGAATACCCCTGGAAGTGAAGCAAGTGAGTGGTAGGGAGAAATCTTCGTAAGAAATTTATTGGCAGACGAGTGAGGCTGATCTCAGCCTACATTCTTATGTAGTAAAAACGAAGAATTCTGGCATGCGGAATGTGTTGATGTTGACGACCATGCAACCTCTATTGGGGATTACCAAGGATGACGGCAAAAAGAAGCCAGGCTTGTATAAGCTTTACGACTTCACAAAGGGTGGCACCGATATCATCGACCAAAGGATGGGTTGGTTCATTCACGTGCAAAGCGAAGTCCCCACGGTGGACAACTACTGCGTTTGCTTATTGAGAAGGTGCCAAAGCCAGAAAAAATAAACTACCAAAAAACCGTGGCCAATGTCAATGCTGTGAAAAGCCTTTATGCCCTGCACATTCCATACGAGTATGTCAAGTTTGCTTTTGCGCAGAATAAACTATTTGAATGATTGCGGTTTTATAAACTTTGGCTTCAACCACAGCCTAAATAAAACGCGGAGCTCAATGAGAGATTTTCCTTTTTTCCTTTTATTAGACAGATAGCTATTTTTACGTTGATTCAACATATCAAGACGTTGAATACTTGTAAACATGTGCAGTTTTGCAATTAGATTGCTTATCAAAATCATCTATCCTTTTTTGTATAAAAAGTGGGTCATAAAACTAATCGTAATACTGGATGTAAAATTCAGCATTTTTATATGCTGAAACAGTATTGTATTCATATTTTATAAATCCATTTTCTATTTAGAAAATATCAATATAATGCGGTTTGAGCATAGCTGAATTTAGCACGGATACAACGACTGATTTTATGACTTTTATACAAACAAGGACAGAAGAGAAGTAATCTAATTGCAAACCCGCGCATGTTTACATCGTCTTGCAATGTTGAATCCACGTCGAAATGATTGTATTAGCGTTGTATTCAATTTCTCGTATTATCGAACTGTAAATGTGCAGCCACTTGTAATTTCAATGTGCCTCATTGCATATTCTTAAATATTTCTGAATTTGTGTGTACATAACCTGACAGAACACAGGTTGCTTTACCATTGAATCAAGTTGAAAAACGTTGCTGCAAGAGCCTTGTGCCAATTGCTGCAGTCCGGTATTGCTGTAACCAAATCAAAATACTTATCAATATTTTGCTGCCAAACTGACATTTTTATCGCATAAACGCCCATTAGGCAAAAAAAAAGGCAGCTAATTTTTTGTAAAGTATTTCTCCAGGTTCACAATGATTTGACGCATAATAAATACTACTTTGAATAAATCTAAATATTGTTTGGATTTTAGTGTGTGGCATATGAATCTTAGAGAGCTTATTGAATCCACAAGAAAATGACCCGAGGCATTACAGATTTTCCTTTTGATGAAAAGCGTTGTGACGTTCTGTTAATTAATGAACCGTAACTGTTTTATTTTGAATTTCTTTCTGACTTCTGTTTATGTAAAGCATCATCGACTTTATCGGGTAATCTTACTCCTAGTACTAGCCTTGTATGTAGCCGAGTTCACATTGAACTTACATTGAGAGACGCTGTTGCAACTACAATACATTGCATTTAAACCGCTTTTTTTGTTGCATGATCTTCCATTCGTTTCGTGGATTACATAATAGTATTTGATAAACGCCACCCTGCTTCTTCAGCTGGTCTACATTTGTTAATAAAGCGTAGGAGTTGCTGTTCTTGGAACCGAGGTCACAAGATCATAATCCAAATTGGTGTGACACGCGTTCAGAAATCTCATTACTGCATGTAATTGATGAAGCATTGTTCTTTTAGTCAAGAAGCGAGCTTTACTTTGAGCGTGGGAAAAGTTATTATTTTGCATGAAAAATATAGATTCAAATTGAGATTATGTAAAAAAAATTTAATCACAACATGGCAATGCATGTTCTTCATTACTCTACCAAAAAATAATGTGTAAACTCACGCTACAATTGCTTTAATCGCAAAATAATCCAAAAGTCATAAGTCACCTCAACATTTCAACGTCTATGAGCAGTTCTAAAATTCACATAGGTTTAATTTTCGGATATGCTCAGCGTGAATAATTTTACAAAGTGAATCCCAAAGTTTGAAGCCGTACCTTAAAAAATAACAGAGATATCACTCCTAAAGCATAAGAAGAATCGACAGCCCCCCCCCAAACTGACCAAGACTCCAGGGAGCCCAACCTCGTAAGGGTTAAAGAATATCTTTCTCACTGGCGCCAAACAGTGGATTGGATTATTATATGCCTCGCTCAGTCAATACGGTTATGCGCCTACAACAGATAAAGAAACAAGCCAGGTAGATTGAATCTGAACAAGGTCTTGAGTTCTGTTATTTTATTATGGCAGAAAGGTTGCAAGATCACAAGGTTACAAGATCACAAGTTGCAGGTCGCAGGTTCAGCCACAAGTTTGCAGGTCGCAAGTTTACGGGGTTGCAGGTTGGAAGGTCCAGCCACAAGGTTGCAGGTCGCAAGCTCGTTTAACAAACTTAGTGGGCAGATATAGGCTACTTCAATTCTAGATAGAGCTGGTGATTATAGTTCAGACTCACCGAGACAGCAATCAGGGCTTGAAGTGATAATCTGTACAAATAATAATCCAAATAATAATAAGTCATACAGCAATTGATTCTACTAGTGCATCTTATTCAAATAGAATCCAAAAATTTACAATTAGTAAATGGTTAAGAAATACTTAACATAAAGTTTCTCAATTTATGCTTAAGAGTTAAGATTTAAACATCTCGTTTTACCAAATGCAGCTAATACAAAACTCAACGGAATATCTGGTCTATGCTCTCAAACGTTCGCTTTGCTAAGCCTTTTATGCTGATATTGCAAAACACAAAGAAGATGTGCTATATAAAGACAACGATAAGAAAAAATAGCTTCAGTAATATGCCTTGGTTGAAGAAAGCAAGCGGATAACAATCGTTCGCTAACGTTCATACAACATCTTTCAAGATGCGGCGAAAGCTTGGAAGAAATATTGTGCTACACCAAGTATTTACATTCACATACAGACAAACGACATTTAGACGTTGAATTACCGTTGGCCGTGCTATGCCAACGTTTAAATGGATGATGAAAAACAACGATTAATTTTCAGCCCACAAGATGACATAAAATTGTTTTTTGTTAAAAATAGCGTTTTAAAACAACACACTACAGATACTCTAGTGCCGTTTCATGAGTCAATCCCAAGCAAGCCCAGTCTCTTGTCTAGAAACTGACAGCAATTATTTAAACTTGTGTTTCGGGAAGAATAAGGAATCGCTAACAATGTAAATTGTTTTTGTACAATTTGATAGACTACTAACTCCGTGGAGAGAGATATATGGATTTAAGTAAACACAAGCTTTATGTCTGTAAAAGTAACGTAATAATTCTATCAGCACGAAGACGTGATTGACGTTTCAGAGGTTATCTTAAAACAACAAAGAATGGCTTGTTTGGCTGATATACATAGACTGCTTCATAGAGTGGCTGCTACTTGACATGTTATTCAAGTCGATTATAAAATTAACACACTCCCGGCCCGAAGAAGGGCATATATAGGCCTTCTTCTCATGAAAAGTAAATTTTATCAATCCAACTAGTAAGTGTTGAACTTCGGATTGCTTGGCATTAGGCTACAGTATACAATATACATATTACAATAGGCACATACAGTTAGTTACAATAATAGTTACAATACATCAAAAAAGGTTCTGGAACTCCACAGTTCATCATCTTGATCTAGACGGCGTTCTCGTCCTCACCTTCAAACGGAACAATGACGCAAAGTTTGGTGATTGGACGTTTGAGTGTTCCTGTCGAAGTTTTGACCATGACCACTCTCACATTTCCGAATTTATAGGGAAATGTCTCTGTAATCCTACCAAGCGGCCATTTTTGTCGCGGTGTTAAAGTGTCACTGAGCAATACAATGTCTCCCGTTTTAATGTTGGCATTCCTGGAACGCCATTTTGGTCGAGAAATTATCGATCGGGGGTATTCCTGTATCCATCTTCTCCAGAAACAGTCGGCGAGATACTGCACAGCCCGATATCGGTCACTATGCAAGCAGTCCTTTTCGGTTGAATATAGCGGGGGCAAACTGGGGTTGGTATTTAATTTTAACAAGTGATTAGGTGTCAGGGGTAGGTCTTCATCTGCGCCGAGTTTAACTTCAGTTAGTGGCCTGGAGTTTACGATGTCCTCAACTTCAAGCAAGAGAGTGTGAAGAGAGTCATCATCTAATGGGCGCTTTGGTAAAATATTTAGAAGTACTTGGCGGACGGTTCTTATCATTCTTTCCCATCCACCCCCCATATGGCTTGCTAGGGGTGGGTTAAATTCCCATTCAACTCCTTCTTGTCGAAGATAATCGTGAATTTGTTTTCTGTTCCAATTTTGAAGTTCTCTTTTCAGCGTTCTGTGGCAACCGACGAAGTTACTTCCATTGTCAGAAAAGATCTTGGTAATTGGTCCACGGCGAGCAATGAATCGTCGCAAAGCGTTCATGAATGAGTTGGTAGTTAAATCTGGCGCCAACTCTAGATGTATGGCTCTAGTAGTTAAGCAAGTAAACAGGCAGCCGTATCTTTTCACGTCACTTCTCCTTTGGCGGACGACTATTGGTCCAAAGTAGTCAACGCCAGTACTGCTGCGAAATGGAGGCTCTGAAATTTGAAGTCGTGCTTCTGGAAGTTCAGCCATAAATTGCACTCCTGGCTTTGCGGTTCTACGTCGACAGCGTAAACACCTGTTCAGTATTTTTCGAACAGCAACTTTTCCATTCAGAATCCAGTACTTATGAGCCAGCAGGTTGATTGTGTGAGATGCACCAAAGTGCTTCGCCTTTTCAGCGTGGAAATCGATGATCAAATCCGTTAGGTGTCGACCCGGAGCAAGAATGGCTGGATGTTTCGTTTCGTATGGTAAGTTTGCTTTAAGTCTACCTCCGACTCGAAGGGTGTTACCGTCCAGGATTGGGTTTAGCTTCTTCATCGGCGCGAGTTGAGTCTTTGATTGTTTTGGTCGTTGTCCTTTTGGCAGTGACAAGAATCATGCCGGAAAGGCTTGGTGTTGTTCGTAACGTACCAAATCGTTTTCAGCGAACTGGAGTTCAGACACTTGGATCGGATTTTGGGTGAGGTTTGAAGTGATTTCGTCGCCACGTATTCGAGCAAGCAGGCAGGGGCGGATCCAGGTATTCACGTTAGGGGGGGCGATGTCATTGACTTGCAGGCAAGTGATCAGGCACAAACAACGACGAGGGTTTCCTCTAGAAAATTTAGATTGCATTTGATGCGTTGAGAGCATTTCGAACACAAATTATGAGAAATTGAAATTCTATAACTTAATTCAACAATGCTGTTGTTTAACAAAGGGAGAGATGAAGAGCTGATATGCCCTTGCCATGTCAAGTTGAAGCCTGAACAACCTAGCCGCATTTATAGTTGAGACTGAAGGTTGCACTCTTGATTGTTTCACGGCAATTTAAAAATTGGCCTCGGAAAGATAATAACAGGTAATTCTGTCTTCCAAATATTGATACAAACATTGAGGTTATAGATTTACTGTATAACTTCGAGGTTTTATTCATCTGACAAGTTTTGAATTGTTACAAAGAGCAATGAGGAAAGGTTATGCATACATTCAACATAATGAGCAACAAAAGTGGGGGCCAGGTCAAAACACTGGGTTATGCTTATGCTTCACCTCCCGTAGAATTGCCACTAGGCCTATAGGCTAGGTAATAGGTATCGATTGTAAATTTTTATTTTGGACCAGCGAAACACTACAATTTGTACAATAGAATGGCAGTTAAACATAGTTAAATGACGACCAAAAGATATAGTCCTCTTTTAAAACGTGTCATGCACGGTCGCTGCATCAGACAAAAAAAGAAACTAACAATAACAGAAACAACTATTTCTGTGGACTTCACAAATAAAATGAAAATAAAAAGCTACTTTGCCGGTACGGGTAATACTAACAGGTGTCGTACCTTTGACTACAACACAAAGTCAAGTTTACGGTTTCTACTGTTGGCAAATTGATTTATCACGGAGTTTGTGTCAATTAAAATGTCCCGATGCTGGTATAGTAAGGCCAATCCATTCAGTCTTTCCTCGCCGATGTTGTTCCTCAGCCAGGTTTTCAACGACCGAAGAGATGAAAAGCTTCTTTCGGCTAATGCTACGCTGACTGGCAAGGTTAATAATATTTTTAGAAGAGAGTCTACGATTGTTTACACATTTTCATCACACGGTTGTAAAGCTTCTTCCGCAGTCAGCGGTAAGACTGCAGCAGTCGCCGGGACAGTTATGTTTTCCCACTTCTCCTTCCATAGTTGGATCTCTGAACTTAGAGCAGATTCCACACTATATATATGACGTAACAAGCCTTTGTAGGCATTGCAAATGACTTTTGTCAATACTATCGGGTCGGTACTTGAGCAATTTCGTGGTAGCAATGATGTTAGGTGTCAAGATGCTAAAGTCTCATTGAAAAAAATTGAGCTTTGCTGTTTCTAGATGCAATTTCAAGGTAGAATCAGTGGCCTAGCAGCCACCTGGCGGTTCTGGCTCTGCGCCAGGGGCGGCAGGCTGCAAGGGGGCGGCAAAATGAGGCTGCACAGCACGAGAAACGAGTTAATTAATTATAATGTACCTCATATTATTCTAGAAGCGATTCAATATTTTTCTTTCTTTTCCTTTTTATGTTTTTGGCAGGCTCATACTTAAACTTACTTGCAGAAAAAAGGACTGCTGCTAGCGCAATGCTCTAGGTAACAAGATGAAAGCGTTTGTCTTTTTAGTGGAAGAACGAGATAATCTGGTTAAAGGTTCTGTGGATGCAGCAATCACAAAATGCACAGAGCTAGAGATTCCAGTTGAAGATCGGAGAGTTCGCAGAAAAAAGAGAATGCCTGGCGAACACGCAGAAGATGCTGGCCTTAGTGTTGTTGGAGAAGTAAGACGATGCATGTTTCAAGCTTTGGACAGATTTAAACTTGAAGCTGAAACTAGGTTTACCGGCATACAGCACTGATTTTTGAATCCTCACGCGCTGCTGCAAAGCGAAAGTCACAATGGATTCACCAACGCTTTTAAAAGCACTTATGACGACGGAGTGGACTTTTTGGAGTTAGCTGTGGAAATTGACAGATTTAAGAGACTGGTGCGAAGCAGTGAAACCACGTTTGATCGTAATGCAACAGCGTTTGATGTTTTACAGTGGTTAGCTGAATCACACCTACTTGATTCGACACCATATTTGTGCTTGTGTCTGAAACTTTATCTTACCATTGGTGTCTCAATTGCGAGCTGTGAGAGGAGTTTCTCAAAGCCAGGGGCTCTATCCACTTTTAGAATCCGGGAGGGTGATTTTTGGACAGTGGGCTCAAATCGTCATAGTCATTTCAACTTCTGGGGGGCTGCGCCTCCCAGACCCCCCATTGCAGCATCAGCTTCTTTCTGATCGAAGCATAGGGTTTCCAAGTCGTTTCGCAAAGTATGTTTCGGAAAAGACATTTTTGGGTAAGCAAACTTGTAGTCACTTAACAAGAAATAATTCTGGCACTGCAAATGAAAACTCGAACCAATCATAAACTACGTTTTCCGTGACTTAAAAAAGAGCGAAAAGAAGATGATACAAAGCAAATCAAGTGCTGGATTTTCTATCAGCTGTTTGTTTGTTTATTTGTTTTTTCATATTTTTACCCTGCATTGCGAGAAAGCGGACTTGAGCGCCATGCATCGGTGTACACCTTCTGACGTACACCTGACCCACGCTGCAGCCGACGGCAATGTCTGTTTTCGGTTGTCTACTCTACTTATGACTTAAATTTGGTACTACCCATTACTCGAAATCGATCACTGGGTAGAGGCAATTATACTTATAGTGAAGTTTCTTCCCCAGAGAAACAACAGCAAGTGCGGGGGGGTGGAGTCGAACATGCAGGCTCTCGACTGCGAGCCCAACGCGCTAACCACTCGGCCACTGCTGCCGACTAAGTTGGCAACTGGTTGGCTTTTTAGGGGTTAGGGTTAGAAAGTAGTCATTTCATTGACGTGGGTTCGATTCTCACAACTGCTATTGCTCTTTTTTCTTCTGTAATTACCAAATAAAATTCAAAACAAAGATTAACTCTCTGGCTAAGTGCGAGAAAGGTCACAATTGGACGGTAGCCTCTTATAACATGTTCTGATTGGTTGGCGGTGTCATTCTAGTCATTTGCAATGGCAGAAATTTTTATTGTTAAAGTGGCTACCAAGCAAACCAAGTTAAAACACAGTGTAAACGCCTGGCTCGTAGTTCAGGGTTGCCCAACCAAAAAATCATATTGAAATGAAATATATATTCATATTGATAAAAAATTCAAAATGTGCTAAGCGAAAATATATTTTTCAAAATTTGATCAATAAAATATCACAAAACCTTTTCAAAGCCAAATGAATGGGGGGGGGGGGGGGGGTGATTTTGCATTGATCACCCCCCACTCCAATTAGTGGGGGGTGATCACCCCCCTCACCCCCCCCTTGGATAGAGCCCATGCTCAAAGCTCAAAATGATAAAGTCGTGTTTACGTTCTACCATGAATGATGATTGGCTATCAGCTCTATCGATTCTTTCTATAGAAAGAGACTACGTTCAAAAACTTGATTTTGAAGATATTATCGCTGATTTTGCTTCGGCGAAGGCTCGAAAAGTTCAACTTTGAGGCGGCTATTTATCTTTTATTTGCCTAATAGCCTACATTTGTTGTCCATTTTTTGTCTTTAATTTTTGGCCTTAACGCTGAGACAGTGAGGCTTCTTTCTCAAGCAATATAGAACTTCTGAGACGCGGCACATTATTTGTAATTATTTTTATTGAAAAGATTGCTTGAACATGAAACTATTTCAAAATTTGCTGTAATCTACTTAGGGCGGCATTTTCAACGAAAGCCAGGGGCGGCAGCATATGCTCCTACGCCACTGAGTAGAATTTCAATGGTTTTAGTTTCACGTCTGACCGTCAAAGTTGCCAATAACCTGCTCTGTCAACCAACTTATCTGGGCTAAGGGATTTATCGCCATGCTCTACAGTGCCGGCAAAAAGTTTAGAAACTTTTTAAATTTTAGTAATTTCGTTCGGTAATTAGACTCTGCGACAAAATAATAGCCTTATAACTTACTATGTTATTATTATAGCCTGCCCTAGCCTAACCTATTCTTTGAACATGGCGAAAGACTTATTCAGCATTGCTTACGTTATGTTGTTATCCAAATTGTATACATATAAATGAAGAATAAAGCTACTTTCTTGGGTTTTAGGGGGGGCGATCGCCCCAATCGCCCCCCTCTGGATCCGCCCCTGCAAGCAGGTAAGCCTTGACTCGTAGTAACCACGCTGTAGCAAGCTTTAGGTGATGCAGTGACGAAAAGTGGGAGATAAGTACATCAGTTCCTGTTGAAGATTTGTTATTTGTACCAATAGTGAACGAAGTTAGCCTACCTTCTGGCGCCGTTCAGGTTGAAACTTGGTGTAGATATCGTCGTGTTGTGGGTTAACGGATTGTTGAGGCCATTCGGTTGGTGGCTTCCTTAAAAAGTCTGGCCAATTTAGCCATTGACCAGATTGCAGTAGAGCTTCAGCCGTCATACCTCGAGATGCCTGATCTGCTGGATTGAGGGCCGTTGGTACGTGATGCCAGTCGTACACTTTGGTATGACCTAGAATTTTCTGCAGGCGATTGCGAGTGAAGGTTGGAAAACGTTTCGTAAGCTTTGCAGGACAATCATGGAATCTGTCCAAAAAATGCATGGACAATTACTTAGCTCGAGCTCTTGTTTAACGGTCCGAGCCAGATTGACGGTGTCCAAGGCAGCTTCTAGTTCTAGGCGCGGGATCGTGTGTCTTCCAGCGCCGGGTAGAAGGGATTTTCCTGTAACAGGATTGCAAAGAACGGTTGAATCAGGTAATATTGAACGTAGATAACACACGGAACCCCTAGCTCATGTTGAAGCGTCAGAGAAGAAGTGGAGTTGAACTTCCGGGATCGTGGTGGTGGACTTCAGCTTGTAGCAGCGAGGTATACGAATCTCTTTTAGACGTTCTAAAGTGTTTTCCCATGATCTCCACCTTTTGAGAGTAGGCTACTTGGTTCAGCAGGGTCGTCCCACCCTACCTTTGCTAGACAAAGTTCACTGTATATGAGTCTAGCTTCAAGAACTACTGGGGCTACTAATCCCAATGGGTCAAACAATGCATTTGTAACTGACAGCACTATTGTCTTTTAGTCAACGGTTTTGTAGACGGCTCTACGTTGAATCGAAATTCGTCGGTTTGTGCGTCCCATTCCATGCCCAGGACGCGTTGCTTTGGTCCTTCTCCAGGCAGCTGGTTCTTTATCGATTTGGACTTTTCTTCATCAGGGATTGAATTCATTACCTTATCGCTGGTGGATAGCCATTTTGTTAGCTTGAACCCAGACATGCCAAGGATTGCTCGTAAGTCTTTTACAAGCTTACATGCACTTTCATCGTTTTCAGCTGTTAGCAGTGCATCGTCGACGTAGAATGACGTCAGTAAGGTTTGAGCGACATGAGGATCAAACAACTTTCCATGCTCTCGAGCGGTTTCACGCAAGCAGAATGTTGCTACAGAAGGAGAGCATTTTGCTCCAAACAAGTGTACCTTTGTTTTGTACACGGTGGGTTCACGCGTTAGGTCGCCACCCTTCCACCAATAAAAGCGCAAAGCATCGCGATCACATGGTGAAACTTTTACTTGGTGAAACATTGCTTCAATGTCAGAGACTATTGCAATTCGGCCCGTGCGAAATCGCATTAATACACCGACCAAAGAATTGTTTAGGTCGGGACCAGACATGAGGTAATCGTTTAAACATCGATTGTGAGAGGTAGAAGCGCAGTCAAACACGACACGTACCTTGTCTGGCTTTTTTGGGTTGATAACTGGGTGATGCAGTATATACCATTTCTGACTAGTGTTGTTGATGTCATCTTCTGGTACTTCTTCGGTGTAGCCCTTCTCCAGATTTGACTCCATTTGAGCGACGTATTTTTCTAAAAGAGAATTGTCTGCAAGCAGACGTTTCTTTAAGCCTTTCAGGCGCTTTTGCGCCATCTCGCGGCTGTCAGGAAGCTTAGCACAGTCATTGCGCCATAAAAGTGGCAGCTGATAGTGACCATCAGAGCAGGTTAACCGTCTGCGCATCATGTCGTAGGCAATTGGGTCCTCACGAGAAAATTTAAAACCAAATTCTTGCAGTTCTCTATGAGATTGCAAGAATTTCATGAGGCTTTCCATGTCGAATAAGTCTGTGTCGACTGAAGGTGAAATTGTTTCTCCTTCGTCGGTTATGATTAAGTCCTGGATGTCTTCGGTGTCTACAGGCCACTTAGCGCCTCTAACAAGAAGGCTTGTGCTATTTTCCTTTAGACAAGGGGCATCTTTGAAGTGTGAACCACGAAGAAGCCAACCTAGTGGAGTGCGGATGGCATCTGGACTTTCGTTCGGACGTGGCGAAAATCTGCTTTCAAGACATCGATGGGTAACTGCATAGTTATTGCCAATCAATAACATTACTGAGCGATTTTTGACTGCAGGCAAATCAATACCTTGCAAATATTGATATGCTTGCAGTGTTTTCGGCTTTGGGCTCAGTTGCGGATCAACAGGGATTTTGCTGACTACTACGACTTCTTGTAGCTCGAAGTCTTGTTCTTCATCTAAAGATGACACTACAAAGGAGACGACGGGGGCTTTCAAACGTTGAGGACTCTCAGACGATAGCGTCTGGAGAGCAAAACTACGCTTGCACTCTGGTTTGGTATCCAGAAGTTTTATTAGTTCTTCTTCGCAGAACGTACGGTCAGAACCAGAGTCTAGCAGCGCATAGGTTTCGACGGTTTTTTCACCACAAGTTACCTTTACGGGAACGATGTCCAGGTACGAGTTTTGGCTAGCTAGCTCTTCCGGTTCTGAGCGCACGGCGAAGTTAGGCGCTTTTACAAATGTGTTGTCATGGCGACTGCGAGGAGTACGGTGCCATTGGTCGCTCATAACTTTAGAATCCCATTGGTGGTCATTGCGACGGAAGGTATCGTCTTTTGTCCGTATTGCAGGTCCTGACGTACCTTGTGCTGAAAGATTAGGTGAATGTAGGAGAGTGTTGTGTTGTTTGCTCCCGCAACGGTCTATCTGGCACGAAAACCTTGAAGTACACGCTGAACTTAAATGGTTTGGGCTTAGGCATTGTTTACATAAGCCTTTTTCTTCGACAAGGCGTACTCGTTGTCGATAAGACAGAGCACGGAATTTTTTACATCGAAACACACTATGAAAGGCATCTAAGCAGCATGCACACTTCCAATCCTCTTGCCGTTTGTTGGCTTAGTTAGAGGAGGTTTAGGGTTTTGTACAAAGTTAGTGCTAAATGAAGACACCTTATTTTTTCCAGATTGTGCTACACTAGACTTGTGTGGATTACTCGATAGTAGCTTTCGGCCGTAGACAGAGTTTGCATTCATAGTATTCTCTTCCAGTGGCGGCTGGTGAGCTGTGAAAGTGGTGGTGCTGCGGACGGGCGCAGCCCGGCCGCGTCTTCGCCGACGGCGAGTAACACGGCGGGGGGTCTGAGGGGCCCCCCCCAGAAAATTTTGAAAAATGACACTTAATTTGGTGCATTCTGTGCGCATCTTCAGCTCTAAATTGTAATGAAAAGTTAAGATAAAACTTTCGCGATTTAAACTTTATCAAGCAGATGCAAAAAATTAAATTTCTGCACTTTGCATATCTATAATTGGCTAAATCGCTGCTAGGCTATTAAAAATTACATACATGCAGCTCAGAAAAAGTTAAGGACTTAGATATTTATCAACATATTCCCTGGCTAACTTCCTTTTCTCTTCCATTAAACCTTGAGGTATGTTGCCTATATTGTAGCACTATATTAAACAGAACGCCAAAAAAGAAAAAGCAGAACATATGAAGAAAAATAGAAATTTATTGTTGCAGATCTTCTACTTGTGACAGCACTCATTTCACAGTGAAATACAGTGTTTTTTATGTCTTGAAAACGTCTTGTAATTAACTCTGGAGACGTAATGAATACGACGTAGCAACTCTGCGCGGTGTGCCGAGGGTCAATTTCGTATATAACGAATGAACATCGCTGGTCCCGACTTGTCCGTTGCTTATTTATTTGCTTCAGATATATATACAATATACAATACATGTTACACATCCATGTGGTGATATAAGAAAAAAAGAAAAGAAAAATACACGTTCAGGTCAGAAAACTACAAACATAACCATAGGTGAATCAAGAGAAAATCGCTGGACGATGACACTTTACCACTGCTATGAGTAGGCTGCATGTCAGTCTTCCTTGTACAACAAATTACAAGCAACATCACAAAACTTCGATTTTTAAATGAACATCAGCATTTAGCATGGTACAAATCAGGTTATTTTCAGACTCTGGGCAGCCTTACAAAAAATATATATATATTTTTTCTCAATATAATTGAATTCTTCACCCCTGAGAACATAGGAATAGACACTTTGTTCATCATAATTGGACAGGAAACTAGTGGCAAAAATGTAAAACTTTAAATTGCGATAACTTGAAAACGACACAAGGTATCAAAAAATTCCTACAGTTATGAAAATCATTCTAAATTATGTACCAAATGTGTAAAAATGAAGAAAATCTAAGAGATGGTGGTGTTCACCATTTGTTGAATTATAATGGAATGACTCTAGAGCATCCATCGTTAGTACATTACAGCGAACTTGGTGAGTGCTCACACTTTCAAATCCACATATATAAACCAAATACACCTCTATATAACTTGTTGTTTACAAGCAACTTTAAACTTTCTTTTCCATCTAACAGAGACATTGGTCCATAGGTGTGCGTTATAAAGAGGCATGCAATAAGCTCGAAACGTAGCTTGTTTTACATCTACACTACAATGTTTGACAAACGAAGGCACATTATTAGCGGCACAATACAAAGCTTAGATTTGTTTTTTTACATCACTATTGTCACACAACATGTATAATTGTATATCAATAAGCATACCAATATATTTGGTTGACTGCACAAACTCAACGTGTTGACCTTGAAGGGTCACAACAAAATCACATTGTAAGTTCATGCGTTTGTTACTAAAGCAAATGCAATATGTCTTTGATGCATTAAACATAATATTATGAGATTTAGCATATTCGGAGCAAAGTGACAAAATAGCTTGGAGACCTTTCAAACTCCGGGCAAAACAACACATATCGTTAGCAAACATAAGATTGTTTAAATCAAATATAGTTATTACTATCTGAATACTTAACAGCCTGTTTCACATATAATCTTTCTATAATAGATTCTATTTGAATAGGACTCTTCTGATGATCCGTTTGAGGTGAAACAGGCTGTTAAGGATTCAGATAGTAATAAGTATATTTGATTTAATTCACTCTGCTTTGCTTTTTTGCTTAGCATTGAGCACTTTTGTAGTATTAATAGTTTTCATTGTTTTAAGATTGTTTAAACATGCATGACCGATGTAGCAGCCTATTGATAATGCATTTAGTCGCTTTGTCAAGTCATCTACATAAACAGCAAAAAGATAAGGGCTTAGGATTTCACCCTGTCTGACGCTGTGAGTAACTGTACAGTGTATCATACATGAATCAGGGAAGGTAGATCCCCAATGTTGTATTCGCATGTGCTGGTTGTGGAACCAGTAACTTACATGCAAGTTCTACTGTACAGTGTACAGTATATACAAGGTATGGTTTGTGACGGTGAGTGCATTACGTAGGTACAGGTACATTCACGCACTACGTCCTCAACATTAAGTCGATATCTTTTCTTGCTTTCAGTTTGTAATAGAGAAGGAAATCCTGATACGCAAACTCACTCAGACGCAAAAAGAAATAAGAATGCGAAGAGCTTTTCTGTTGTTGCTGAAGAATCTTTCTAATCCAGAACTGTAGAAATATAAATTCCTCCAATAAACTTTTTAAATTCCTCCTTGGTTACGTTTAAGTATAAAAGTGGTATTCGGATACTGTACTCATGATTCCGATATCCATCCAACTTCCAAAGTCCTTGAATTCACTCCAAATCCAGAAAAATTAGTATGATGGCATGCGTGTCAAGTTATTAGCATGTAGGCCTACTACATCTATGACAAAATAGAGAAAATGTTAATGCATATTGAAATTGTACAGCAGATCAAAAACGAACCAGAGTTTTATCAAAATTCACTGCACAAAAAAATTGCTTCTTTTGTAAGTCCTGTACGTTTCGTTTATTAGAGCAGCCCCTATTGCCTAGCTTACAATTTATAAACAGTTGAACAGCTTTGTGACCTGCATACAATAATTTAACAAACAATAAAAAATTTACTTGCCACATATATATACTGTTCAAAAAACTGTATGACAATAATAGCTTAATCTGCTGCTCAGCTTTCGTATCAACTCTAGCTAATTAGGTTGATCAACCTTAAAATTTACAGTTAATCAACAATGGTTTAGCAGCCTAATGTTTTATATTAAGCTAAATTGTTGCTGCTGAATGCAGATACGGGTAAATATTAAACTGCTACAGTCTTGTATTCTGCCATCTCAAAAAAAAACACATATTCAAATTCAAGTAGGCTTACAACACATATTATACAAGTGAAACTGTCCTTCGCTGTACCAGTAGGCCTAACGGTACCTGCTGTTATTACATAATGTTTGGCGAGAGGCTCATTTTCAGATACATACGCAATATCTGTACCGGTTTGTAGATCAATGCATCATCACAGAATTTATTTTTTTCAGGTTTTCATTAAATTTTATATAAAAGGCAGCTCAGTCATAGAGCTGAACAGTTTGGCCACAAAGTTCAAGTGTGCCCTGTCTCTAAATAATTGCCCAACCGGCTCACTCGCCCTAGCAGTTTGGGATATGCGCCTATGCCCATTGCCAGACTATCCACAGTAGGCCATACATAATACATACTTTTAATTTTATACTTTTTTCCAAAAAGCTGTAGCCCAGTAGCCCACTGCAGCCAACAACAGGTAAATCTCTCTACTTCGAAGTGTTGGTTTGGTTTGGTGCTGAATCAAGGTTGCCAGATGTTTTTAAAATTCCCGGTCCAGTTGCTACTGAAAAGTAGCCCTCACAGGAGATGAAACAAGCCCAAAAGTAGCCCGAACTATGACAAATTCGCGCAAAATGGAATCAAAATCAAAAAACATTGGTAAGAATATAACGAAACCAAACAAAAAAAACCACAACTGCTAAAATTTTTCCGCAACT
The DNA here is from genome assembly GCF_918807975.1 of Aplidium turbinatum. Classification (NCBI taxonomy): domain Eukaryota; kingdom Metazoa; phylum Chordata; class Ascidiacea; order Aplousobranchia; family Polyclinidae; genus Aplidium; species Aplidium turbinatum. Next base: position 23,839,821 of record NC_137475.1, on the reverse strand, counting down.
CTAAAACAAATATAATCCAATTCCGCGGGAAAACCTCAAAACTGGCAACTCCTGGAGCTGTCCTGACACAGCTCCAAGATCATTCCATCTTATCATTCTAAGGCAGCCAAACTACGTCATTGTCACATGACTTTCATTTGGTTTGTTTGCTTTGATGACGTCGGGGCCCTGGAGCTGTTTTAGTCTTTGCGCCAGCCAAAGCATCATCAAAAAGCAGTCATGTGACAATAAGGTACTTTCCCTATCTCAGAAAGCGTTTCCAGTTAACAGTAGCAAAAAGTTGGAAAGGTCTACAAATCTAAACGGATTAATAAAAATAATGAAAAATCACAACGTTTGCTACATTTCTTATAACGTGAAGAACGAGGGAAAAATTTGGTGGTGCTGCAGCGCCACAGCACCATCACACGAGCCGCCACTGTTCTCTTCTATGAATGCTACGAAGTCAAGAAATCCAGCTGGTTTCTTGCCTTCATTGTTTTCTATTATCACACATGATTTCTTTATCCAATCTAATTGCATGGTGTGTGGCAATTTTTCCACCAACATCGTGATATAATTGACGCTGTCTAAGCTGACGGCAGACACCTTGCCATCAGGCGTGCGAAATAAGGAAGCACTGCAGCGATTTAACAGCACAGACAATTTTGTGAGACGTTCTGGGTCGTACCGCGTAAATTTCGGTACGTTAGTAAGAACTTCTTCACAGGCCTGGGCTATAATATGTGGCTCACCATACCTGTGACGAAGTTCTTCTACTGCTAACTGGTAGTTATTTCTGCGGTCAGGACAGTCTGCAAAGTGCTGGATTTGTTCCTGAACACCCCTGCCGCAATGTTGCAAAAGAAATGACAGCTTCTTTTCTGAGGGAAGCCAACTGCCAACATGAGTTTCAAACCGGCGTTGAAAGGCACGAAAGTCCATGGGGTCTCCTTCGAACTTTCTTATGTCAGGCTTGGGAAATAGTCGCTCACTGACTTCGGCCTGAAATTCATATGGATTAATACGTCGAGATTGAAAAACATCGTTGTCGGGGTTTGAGTACCTCATATCCCGGCTACTGTAGCTTGGATGTCCGAAGTGGGATTCGTCATTAATTTCGAAGTTATTTGGGCGTGACGTTGGGCTCGTAGAAAACGTGACTTTGGCTCTTTCATGAGTTACATTATCATTATAGCTTCGTTCATTTTGTTGAGGTAAAATTAAAGTTTGATCATTTGATCGCAAATTATGATGAATTGGTGAACCATTAATTATTTGTTCAGGGTTTGAGACGTGGGGCGGAATTGACAGGTGACGAACGCTTCTTGCAGAACCTTCCTGAGAATTTGCTTCCCACACATCTGCTTCGACCCTAGCCGCTTCTAAAAGTCGAAGGTCTTCAGCTGCGGCTCGGTCAGCTTTCAATTTCGCCTCTTGTTCTGCTTTCTCCAGCTTTAGTTGCCTCTCACGCTCTTCTTGTTCCCGTTTTAATTGCCTCTCACGCTCTTCTTCAAGACGACGCTGCTCATTATGCTGCACCGCTAGTCGTGCAAGTTCTAATTTAGCTTGCAACGCCTTTTGCTTAGAGCTTCTGTTGGAGCTTGTTGTCGTCGTTCTGCGGCTTCCGACTCTGGAGCCCGATTTCGAATGGTGGGAGACATTTAAAAGATGCAAGGAGTGAGCCTGACTACTCTCGTGTTCGTCCTGTTCTTGTAGCCAGCTGTCGACTTGGGCCATGAACTCGCCTTTGCCTCGAATGTAATCAGCCTTTGTAAGAGTGGAAGATTCGAGCAAAGGCGTGTCATCGGGCATGTCAGTGCAGAGATTCATCAGGGCGCTAAATAACCTGTCTAGGTCGTGAAGCCGGGCACGCACTGTTGTTGAACAATGAGGACTTTTCATTAAATTGTTGATTTCTAAATAGAAATCGCTTAATTGCTTGGCCGCATCAGAAAGATTTTCAGCAGCCATTTTGCTGTAGAGTTTTCCGCTTCTTAGCATACAACGCGTTTGAAGGCAGAAAATATAGAAAACCAAGCGAGAATTTGCTGGTTAAGTTTGTTAAACCGTGTAGAATTTTGACGCGAATTCTACGTTAAAGAATATCTTTCTCACTGGCGCCAAACAGTGGATTGGATTATTATATGCCTCGCTCAGTCAATACGGTTATGCGCCTACAACAGATAAAGAAACAAGCCAGGTAGATTGAATCTGAACAAGGTCTTGACTTCTGTTATTTTATTATGGCAGAAAGGTTGCAAGATCACAAGGTTACAAGATCACAAGTTGCAGGTTCAGCCACAAGTTTGCAGGTCGCAAGTTTACGGGGTTGCAGGTCGCAAGGTCCAGCCACCAGTGACGTGCGGTGAGGTTCCTAGATGGTGAGGCACTAATTTTTTCAAGTCACTTTTACAATAAATTTTTTTAACAACAAAAATAGTATCATAAGTTACTAATCAAAAAAATTAGCAGCATGCCTTCACATTTATTAAAAATAAAATTCATGCGCCTATCCTTTTGGTACTGCTAATTTGCATTCATCAAATGCTGGTATTTGCACAACAATCTAACCTCTTAGTGTAATTTATTAAGTTAAGAATCGATTTCGCTATAATAGCATCTTCAGCTAGCACATGTAAAAAAAGAAGAAAATTTGAAAAATACGTAAAACGAACAAATAAAGCAAACTCCGATGTTATCAACACGCATAAAAATTATATTTTAAATAGATGGTTACATAATATTAAAATCAAAACCTGCAAGCCTAAATCTTAACTGGTGTTCTCCCACGATTTCCAACAATATTCTGGTACAAAATTCAAGAAATACATTAACCTGATCATCCGTCTAGTAAATTACAACAGTTTAAGAAGGCGAATACAAAGAAAAAACGCAATTTAGTTTCAGTCCATTGCCGTAAGTTTATATCGATAAAGCGTCAATAAAGAATAAGTGTAAATGGGCATCCATCTAGTAAATTACAACAGTTCAACAAGACGAATACAAAGAAAAACGCAATTTAATTTCAGTCCATTGCCATAAGCTTACATAGACAAAGCGTCAAAAAAGAATACGTTTAAATGGGCATAGTTGAAGAATCTACACCACAGGGGTCGGAGGTTGCTGATGACATGGGATGTAAGTGGTTGGTCGAATCAATTTCTGTATGTTTATGGTGGCTTTGATTGTATGTAACCATTTATCTTCAGCGATGTCTAAATAATGTTTGCTGGGTTGTTCGGCGAAAGTAACGACAAAGCAGTCTGCCAGAGCTGGTTTCTTTTTGAGTTCAATATTGTGGAGTTTCGCATAATGTTTCAATAATGCTGCTTTGTCACCGGATTTATCAAAGTAATTAAAACTGTTCCAAATAGATCTATGTGTGGCCCAACGTGTGGAAAATTTTGTCATGGTTTGTCCTACATAGTGTTCGTGACATATGGTGCACGTTGCAATGTATATCCCATAATTTTGGCAAGTTAATTTTTGTTTGAGACTGTATGTTTTGTTGAGTTTACATTTAATAGAGGTGCATTCTTTTACCATAGGCTTATGCGCTCCATGGTTACCACACAGTGCACATTTGCCGCATGGTTTGGAGTAGCCATTGGACTTGGACTTTTGGACTTAAACATTTGTGACTTTGTTGTATAGACCCTTCTTTAGTCCTAACAGTATCACTAGATATTGAAAACAAGAGACAAGGAAAGCAGAAAAGGCAATTTTTAAAGCATAGCCACACAGCCACTTCTTTTTTGAGCAGCAATCTCTTTGAAAGCTGCAAGTTATTTTTTTTTGTTCAGTCGTCTGATGCAAACCTTATAAATTTAGAACCGGTCTTCCTTTACTTCAGCTTCAGACTTCAATTTTGGATTGAAAGTTTATTTTTTAAAAATCTCTCAGATTTGATACTAAATCTTCCTCCATTTTTTAGTTAAATTTTATAAGAAACAATCCTTTACAGTTTACACTGCAAGAAGTCACATACCACGTACTATGCGGGCATTCCAGCTTGACGAAAAAAGTTTCATAGCTGTGACGTCACACTTGAGGCAAGCCTCAAATTGCAGCTAAATCGTTCATGATGATTGCTGGGCGACTTTGCGAAAGAAAAAGGCACGCATGCAGTGTATGGAAGTTTTCTGATCTGAAGTGAGGCAAGGCTTGGCGTTGCCTCTCCTCGCGTATTTCAACGATATTGACCACGTGAACGCTCGATATGAATATCGCCACAGAAACAGAAAAAATTAAAGCACAGTTTGGGTGTAGAAACGTTAAATTTGAGGGAAAGAGGGCACGACTACAGCAATTCACATAAATAAAAGCACCTAAAAACGTGCAATATTTACTACTTTTTAACAAATAATATTTATTCTGTGATAACCATATCTTTGATATAAATTTTGCTTTGCCAGATGTTGGCAGGTGAGGCATTGCCTCACCTGCCTCCCCTGACTGCACGTCCCTGCCAGCCACAAGGTTGCAGGTCGCAAGGTCGTTTAACAAACTTAGTGGGCAGATATAGGCTACTTCAATTCTAGATAGAGCTGGTGATCATAGTTCAGACTCACCGAGACAGCAATCAGGGCTTGAAGTGATAATCCGTACAAATAATAATCCAAATAATAATAAGTCATACAACAATTGATTCTACTAGTGCATCTTATTCAAATAGAATCCAAAAATTTACAATTAGTAAATGGTTAAGAAATACTTAACATAAAGTTTCTCAATTTATGCTTAAGAGTTAAGATTTAAACATCTCGTTTTACCAAATGCAGCTAATACAAAACTCAACGGAATTTCTGGTCTATGCTCTTAAACGTTCGCTTTGCTAAGCCTTTTATGCTGATATTGCAAAACACAGAGAAGATGTGCTATATAAAGACAACGATAAGAAAAAATAGCTTCAGTAATATGCCTTGGTTGAAGAAAGCAAGCGGATAACAATCGTTCGCTAACGTTCATACAACATCTTTCAAGATGCGGCGAAAGCTTGGAAGAAATATTGTGCTACACCAAGTATTTACATTCACATACAGACAAACGACATTTAGACGTTGAATTACCGTTGGCCGTGCTATGCCAACGTTTAAATGGATGATGAAAAACAACGATTAATTTTCAGCCCACAAGATGACATAAAATTGTTTTTTGTTAAAAATAGCGTTTTAAAACAACACACTACAGATACTCTAGTGCCGTTTCATGAGTCAATCCCAAGCAAGCCCAGTCTCTTGTCTAGAAACTGACAGCAATTATTTAAACTTGTGTTTCGGGAAGAATAAGGAATCGCTAAAAATGTAAATTGTTTTTGTACAATTCGATAGACTACAAACTCCGTGGAGAGAGATATATGGATTTAAGTAAACACAAGCTTTATGTCTGTAAAAGTAACGTAATAATTCTATCAGCACGAAGACGTGATTGACGTTTCAGAGGTTATCTTAAAACAACAAAGAATGGCTTGTTTGGCTGATATACATAGACTGCTTCATAGAGTGGCTGCTACTTGACATGTTATTCAAGTCGATTATAAAATTAATAGAAATGGGTATAAGAATTCGATATTCAGAAATCAACGAATAACGCTATCGAATAGTAATAACTATAGTCGTTACTTCCAACCCTGGATTGGATGTAGGTACCGGTAGCTAATTATTTTCGTTGCTATATCGTGTGTGTGAAAACGAAAATAAATGTGACTCGTGTGAAAATACATTCCTTTGCATTAGGCTACAAGACATGTAACTGAGTCGTTCATATCAAGCATTGTTGAGGGTTTTGACACCTGCTAGAAGATATTTCATTTTTTTGACCAAAAAAAAACAAAGAGATAGCCTAGATGATGTAGATAGTAGCCTAAACTCATAATATATTCAATTTATTTTTCTTTACTGGTGCGAACATGTAGAAAACGATAAGGTATAAATACACGAATTTTGCACCAACAAAAGGAAAAGATGACAAAACCGAAAAGTTTAAAATCTGCATCAATAAAACACTGCAGGGATTTGATCCTTTGCTTTTCAACGTTTTTTCACAAACTAACTGCTCAAGGGGAGCCGTTTTAGGACCAAATTCAACCAAGATCTGCTGGTTCTTTTTTAACGGAATTCGTCCTAATGTGTAGAAAATCACTTGTCAATAAGTTTGAAAAGTTAATATTCTGACATTTTGTATGCTTAACTTGATATTTTATTTTTTACAAAGATAGGCTATAGGCTACCTACCCAAAAACGACTATGTTGCTTTATCTTTCCACCTTTTAATTACCGTGCTAATCCAATTTTACGCATAGCGCTGCAAAACAATGAGCCCGCTCCAACGCAATGCGGAGTGTGTGTGCCAAATGTATTACATTAGATAGCTTTGCGTGAGAATCTTACATCGTGCTTTACTTCTGAAATCTTCGATGCACCAAACCCATAAATATTTTACTATTTGGAAAATCTGGCATTGTTTTCATTATGTTACAATGTAGCCTAAACCAGGGCTTCCCAAACTGGGGGTCGCGACCCCGCAAGGGGTCGCGTTACGAACTTCAGGGGTCGCAGAGAGTGTGACACTTTTACACAAAGTATTGCATATTAACACTTCTGTGCAAGTTATTAACCGTAACCAAACACGTTGAGAGTAATGCACCTAGTACGCGTATTTTTGCGAATTGGTGTGGTAAAACGGAATCGGAATTCAAAACCTACCTTAATTATTGCAATGGAAAGTAAGATGGCTTTCAAAAGTTGAAGCTGAAAAGGTTATTGGTGTTGAATTATTGAAACCGTAAACAGACTTTGCCCACCATTTTCGCAATGACATCTGGTTCTTGAAATTAAGCTATTTATCAGATTTTCTTAAAAAACTGAACGAACTTAATTTGTCTATCCATAGAGAAAACATCTATGTTTTTACATTTGTTTTACATTGCAATCTACAGTTAAAGCGTTCATCAACACAATCGACATTAAACGTTTGAAAACAAGAAGTTGAAAATGATTTATTTGAAATGTTCTTGTTTACTGAAAAGTTTTTGGCTAACAATGATGTGAAATCAGATGTTATTAAGCTTTTGGTTATTAAACGTTTGTCAAATCTGTTGACAGTTTCAGAAGTATTTTTTTTTTCCAGAATTGGACAATACCAAAATATATTGAATTCAAAACCTATTTGCAACGCAAAAACAAAGTACGGTAGCTAACCTACCGAGCACTTCTCTCAGAAAGAAATCACTGATCTATCTTCTGACTTAAAGTTTAAATTTTGTTAAAATTTATAAATTTTATGCAAAAAACTTTCACACATTTTGGCTTAACTTTAGAGCGGAATATATACCATGACCTGATTCAACAGTAGACCTAACCACACTCGTGTCGTTTGTTTTGACGTATTTATCTTGAAAATTTCCAGCAGAGGAAACTTAGCTAAGGTTTGTCAATCTGGAAGAAGAGAACGAGGGAAGTCACGGAATTTTTTGAGAAAAAAAAACAGCTTCGGTAGAGAGTTTGTCTTGTTGAACCATAGGCATACGAAGCCGAGCAACGTTATCAAGTTTAACATATTAAAGATTATTATATTTACAAAAAACACAAAAAAACTTTGTGTTTTTTGTAAATAAGTTATAATAATCTTTAATATGTTAAACTTGATAACGTTGCTCGGCTTCGTATGCCTATGGTTCAAAAAAAAAAAAAAAAAAAAAGATACAAAAGATTCAGAAAAATTAAACATTAGAAAAAACGCTAATACAACCACGTTCCTAACTATCCATACAATGTGACTTTTGGCCACGTCTTTTCCGCTGTAGAATAGGCCTCCAAAGCCACATCCGAATGGAAATAAAACCAATGCTCGGACACGAGCTGGAGCCTACAGTGCGAGTCAGCGTTTTTGAAGTTGATGAACAGACATCATCAAAACTAAGCAATATTGAAACCGCCTTGGAACCAGCATTAGCCAATTGAGCCACGGCTGGACTTGCTTTGTAGCAAAAAATGGTTACATCCATCGCACTCATATCCATCTGAATAAATGTGTTTGGTTCTTAGTTTTGTTTCCAGTAGGCTGCGTGTAAACTGTAAAGTAACAGTCATTGAGTACCGTTAGCTTGTTTTAAGTTTTCATTTGAAAACCTTTCCATCAATATCACAAATGTAGGCTATATTTCGCACTATTTATCATTTTGACCGTGAAGGGTCGCGAAAAGTTTTAGGAGATTAAAAGGGGTCGCTAGCAAAAAAGTTTGGGAAGCCCTAGCACGATGACTGAATTTTTCAGTAAACAATGACGGTTTACATTGTATTGTAGTGTAATGCAAAAATGACTAATTATATCGGCCTGATATCAATGGTTTCTATCGTTTTCAATATCAAATTGAAACAAAAATTTCATTTAATATGGTTGTATTGTCGGGTAGAAAACGATTTATCAATTATTTTTGTTCACAACAAGTGAGTTTTTTTAAGAAACGCAAGTATTAGGCCTATAGGAGAAAAACATTTTGCAAAAAAATTAAAAAAAGAAAAAAATTGAAAACAATGAATATTCATCACGGGTCCCTACAACACTATCTTCAAAATGCACAGTCACCAAACATAGAAAAGAAAGAGAAAAATAAAACTTTTTTTCTTCGGTTGTGATTTATAAAAATAGGCTTACAATCAACACTTGCAAGTGTAACAAGGGCAATTTACGTTTTGCAATACAAAAACAATTACAGCCCAGCACTAAATAGACTACGTACAAAAGAATTTTACCTACAACTCTGTTGTAGGCTATAGCCTATTTAACAGAGAGAGAGAAACCTTTTATTTTGTCTGTTGCAAGAGTAGGCTAGTAGGCTAGTGTACAATTATGAACAATATGAATAAAATAACACCATACACTCTAGATTCAATAACAGAATCCAAGGAGTGGACACTTGTCACACACCTCCCCCAAAATCGGAAAAAAGGAAATCGTCTGCATTTTTTGCATAATTTTCTCACTCGCTCAATCCCATGTCATAAACCTAACAAGTGGAATTGAGAACGCATGGTTTCAGCAGTAAATTTAAAGAATAGTGCCAGTATTATTTTAAAAGGCCTTGAAAACCATGATAGCCTACTAATGAAATATTTCAAATTGAACACTTTTGAGGAAAACCGCATTTCCAAACGAACTGAAGTTTGTCCTCTCTCAACATCATCATGGGTAGAAGCATTTATATGTCAAATTGAACCTCTTGACAAAAAGCGGGGATATAGTGAGCTTGACAAAAAGATAACAAAGACTCTTCAAAAAGGAATTTACAAAAAAGTGAGTTCTCACATATCTTTTCAGATTTTTGACTCTAATAATATTCAATGAAATATCCCAAACTTTTGCTTGATCACAAGATTTACGTTCATTTAACAATCAGAGTCATACAGTGACAGGTCTCATGTTGTGCACGTTCTATTTGAATAAGGGAATGCTAGAGTAGCAGACATTGTATTGGTTCATGTATTTTTACTGATAATATGGTAGCGGGCGTCGAATTGTTTGGAGCATTTCGCCCATAGGCTACCTATAGCAGTAACTGCTGCAGTAACATCCCGAGTACAAGCATGGTAGTGGGAATGATCTGAGAATGATACCTTGGTTTTCTGCGAGTATGAGTCTATTGCAAAGAAATAAACAAACTTCCAGATCGGAAACGTTGCAGCCAAATAATACCTAAGCCTAACTTGATTAAAAACAGAATGAATTGAACTTGTAGCGCCCTGCGTTTCACCTTAGGTCTTTTTAACGTTTGTTACCGTCGTGAAATTTACAATTGTGCTTCGGGATTTTTACCTTAGGTCTTTTCAACTTTCCTTAGGTTTGTTACCGTCATGAAATCGTCGTTCTTTTGCATATATGTAACGTTACCCAGTAATTCAAGTAATTTTGTAGTTGTGCCTCAGGATTCTGAAGCGTGATTAGGGATTTGCGTTCCCCGAGAACTTGCATGTTAATCAGCTAAAAGCATTCTTGCAACCGGCAGTTTCAATCACATATGCGTAGTTTTTCGTCTCTTCAACGTTTTAGTCTACAGATGCTTGATTCCTCAGCGACTATGTATATCGCGTTTTGGCCTACAATTCGCCAGACAGAGAATTTTACTTTTGGTGTAGGGCGTATGTCAGAGTATGGTATAATTTTGGTGCAGTTCACTATAATATGATTTTGGTAGAGTAGTGATATTACTTCTGGCTCCATCGGTCAACGTTCAGTGTGCAGTTTCCTGGGTTGGACTTATGATTTGAATTATGTTCTGTTGTGGAAAGACGATTGCAATCTTTTAAGTTATGTGGTGACAATAAAAATCATACATGTAGTAAAGAAGTACAGACATCGTTCTTGGATCATTTCTGCCACATTGTTGTGCCCGAAATGTCGCTGTAGACTAGTAGGCCTACTACAGCTAGGTATGAGCGGATAAGTTAAGTTACCTGCTGTCCGCTACAAACTGAATCAAAATCATGATTGAGAACATAAAATTAAACTACAACCATAACTGAACTGACGTCGTGACTTTCGAGAAAAGAGTTCGTGGTGAACTTGTGGTTATATTTATTTAGGTTATATTCAACGTATAAGGATAGTTTATATTTAAATATGAGAATGGTTTGTTTATATTTGAATTGATATTAAGGATGTCTAACTGCTTGATGAAATTTCTATCTATCTAATTTATCTAGTTTGGCTATCTGACTCCATGAAATAATTTCCACACAATTATTGTTATTCGAATTATAATTTTAAGTTATCAGAAGGTGTTCGACTGTTCGTATAATATTGTAGGTCTATGGGGGTACAATCTAAATCTTCCTTTACAGTGTTTCTCAGTGAAAGTAACGTAATTGGTAAATTTCCTGACCACTTTTCTGGGTGGTTTTGCATACGCAATGAATCTTTTAGCACGCGATGAAAACGCTCGAGGGCGATAAGAACAAGTCGTTTGATGCTTGGTATTTAGCATTGTCATAAGATCTCGCCATTTCTTAGATAAAAAGACGCTGCCTCTGTCAGAAAGCACTGAAACAGGCGATCCAAAATATTGGACCCAGCTATTCAAAAATGCGTGGCAAACAGTCTCTGCAGTGACATTTGGCAAGGGGTGAGCTGTGAAATAACGTGTATATCGATCTATAACGGTGAACAAGTAGCGATTATGATCTGACTCTGGTAGTGGACCAACAATGTCTACAGATAGCCTATGTTATGGAAACGATTTGTGGGAAGGTCGAACTTTTGTGGTGCAGGATGAGAATATCGCCATACTTCACCTTTTTGACATTGTGGGAAAGCTTTGACCCATTCTTTAACTTGCTTCTTCATTCCTGGCCAAACAACTTTTTGTTGAAGTTGTTTGAGGGTAGACATTTTACCGCCATGTGATAACGAATGAAAATGATTGAAAAAAGTCTCACGAAATGACACAGGTACAATAGGGCGAATGGCGGTAGTTGAAGTATCACACAGTAAAGTTACGTTGGAATTATGTATCGGAAACTCTTCTATTTGAAGAGACGAGTCACTGCTATTGAGCAACTTGGTAATCTCCGCGTCGTTAGGCTGAGCTTTTGCCATCTCAGCATAATCAAACTCTGGTACGTACTGTACATTGTTGATTTCTATACGAGACAGGGTGTCTGCCACACTGTTGTTTTTGCCGTCGATGTGCCGTAAGTCATTGGTAAACTCGCTGATGGACGATAATTGACGTGCTCGGCTGGGATCAAAGATTGATGCTGGGAATGAAAACGTGCAACAAGAGGTTTATGATCGGTGAAAATGGTGAGTCACGAAGTTCCAAATAATGTCTGAATATTTTTACGGAATCGAATATAGCAAATAACTCTTTGTCAAAAGTGGGCTTTTTAGTTTGACACAAATCAAATTTTTTTGAGTGGTAAGCAAGTGGTTGTAGTTCACCGTTGATGTCTTGAAAAAGACAACTCCCAATAGCAAAATCGCTCGCATCAGTTTGTAAAATCAGTCGTGCCCCCGCTCGAGGGTAATTGAGCTTGGTAGCATCAGCAGCGATGCGCTTGCTGTCTTGGAATGCTTTAATACTGTAGATACGGCATCCCATGAAATTTTTCTGATTTCACTGAAACTGTTTCGTTAAAAATTTTGTCAATGGAGCAAGGCATTCCGCTAATTTAGGTATGTGGGCATGATAATAATTGATCAATCCTAAATAACCTCGAAGTTGTTTGATGGATTTCGGTAAGGGAAACTTGTTTATAGCATCAGTTTTCTCACTCAGTGGATAAATGCCGTCTGGTGTTATTTTATGACCCAAAAATTGAATTTCAGACACGCCTAGGACACATTTGCTTTGATTCAGGGTAACACCGTGCTTGCTCAGCCGAGCGAAAAGTTCACGCAAATGATGAGCGTGTTCTTGTTTAGATTTCGAGAACACAATAATGTCGTCTAAATAGGCCATACAGTGGGGTAGAGGTTAAACAATGAAATCCATGAAACGTTGAAAAGTGGCCGAAGAATTTTTTAAACCCATGCACATTACTTTAAATTGATGCAACCCCAAAGGTGAAATCATGGCAGTGTAATTTTTACTTTCTTCGTCGAGTGGGATCTGTCAGTAACCCTTAGAAAAGTCTAATTTGGAAAAATAGTGTGAGTCTCCAAGGCGGTGAAGCAGATTTTCTATTTTTGGAATAGGGTAGCGATCGGGGACAGTTTGCCTGTTTAAATTGCGTAGATCACAGCATAATCTGTAAGGATCAGCGCTACCGGCTGGTTTAGCAACGAGGTGAAGTGCACTGCTATAGTTTGATTCACTTACCTCCAGTACTCCATCTGTAATCCATTTGTTGATTTCTGACTTCACCCAATTGTACTTTTCCGGCGGTAGCAGTCGACACTTCGCAAAGCATGGATATCCCGACGTCACAATTTTGTGCTTCACCGGAACGCGTGCGGCATATTCAGCGGTTCGTGGTGCTGTCAGCTCGGGGAACTTGTCCAATATTGCTGAAAACTCGTTGTACTTTGTCAGTGATATGGGTGCGATACTAGCTTGTTTGCGTAAATGTTGCAGTGCGTGACGTTGTTTCGTGGTTTCATCAATAATGCATTTATTCTTCGGGTTAATTGACAAGTTGAAATGCTGTAAAAAATCTAGACCAATAATATTTTGTTTTACATCGGCGATTATAAATGTCCAAGTTTTTATTTGATCGTACCCAATTTTGATGTCCATGGTACGTCTGCCGTAAGTCGGTATTTTAGTATTATTAGCTGCATACAAGATGTCGTTGGAAAATGAAATAGAATTTTTTTCTAATCGAGTGGTTTGAACGCAGCTCACAGCAGCACCGGTATTGCAAAGAAATAGCTGTTGGGAATTTAGATCTTCAAGAAATAATATGTTGTTATTGAAACCTGGCCCTGTTTCAATAACAACAGTGTGATATACCTACCTTAGGGCCGACACCTCGTTTTTTGGTTTCTGTCTGTTATTTTACATCGAATGGGGATTGTTAGGCCGTGCTGTGTTCCATGAGCATGGCCATTGACACTTAAAGGCGGCGTGGCTAAACCTTTGATGATAAAAGCAAGTAGGTTGTTGTCTTTGGGGAACGTTTGATCTGGGCGTCTGAAATGATGTGCGATATCGGTTTGGGAAGGAATTAATAGGTTGACGGGTTCGGTCAGACTGAAGATTAGACACACTTGCCGACAATTTGATGTTGTAAGGAATGTAAGCGATCAATCTGTTGCATTAGTTGGGCATTGGGATTTTGTTCTGTGGTCTGCTGCACTGCGTTTACTGTGGCATGGGAAACGTTTGTTAGTTTTGACATTTGATCGGCCGCTTTTGCTAATTCGTTTAATGACATTTCGAGATTTCCGGCCAAAACAAGTTTGATTTGATTCGGGAGTTTATTTACAAACAATTCCCGAATTAATTCCGTCGATGCGACATTTTGAGGAAGTTTTGCTCGCATCTCGGCCAGCACTTCGGAAGGCAGTCGATCGCCGATTTCAGACAGTGACATGACGTCAGCGATGCGTTCGTTCAACGTCGGTTCAAAACGCTGAAGTAAGCGTTCCTTTAATTTATCATAGTCTGCCCCGGCGCTGATTAAGTCTTGTATGTTTACAATAATATCGTAAGGCAGACACGGTACAAGTTTGTCTGTTTTCAGACGTTGGCAATCAATCTGATAAGTAGTGAATCTATTTTCTAAGATGGTAAACCACAACCCAGGGGTATCTCTCCAAAAGATGTCGCAAAACTTTTCGCCAGGAGAGATTTTAATTTTTTGAGTAGAGGGTTCGCGATATTCGCTTTCGGGTCGAGGTTTTCTTGGGGCCATACTATAGATTATACAAGGCTAAAACTACAATTAAATTATGAGATACACAAGAGATATTGCGACGATTTTAATACAAAAATAAGAAAAACAAGTACTTACCAATGTTCTCACTTTTCTTTTGTGAAACCTACTTACGTGCGGGGTCACCAATGTGGTTATATTTATTTAGGTTATATTCAACGTATAAGGATAGTTTATATTTAAGTATGAGAATGGTTTGTTTATATTTGAATTGATATGAAGGCTGTCTAACTGCTTGATGAAATTTCTATCGATCTAACTTATCTAGTTTGGCTATCTGACTCCATGAAATAATTTCCACACAATTATTGTTATTCGAATTATAATTTTAAGTTATCAGAAGGTGTTCGACTGTTCGTATAATATTGTAGGTCTATAACACAAATTGAATTTAAACATTACAGAATAGTGAAATTGCAGAACAGGGAAACATTAAGCTATTACGAATTATTACATTTTTAACTAAACAATGAATTTAATGTTTTCTGAGAGCTGAACTGGTCTAACTGGACTGGTTTGATGTGAGCTCTCGTCAAAGGGCGAACAAACCCTTTTATTTTCCGTTCCCTTTTTTCTATTTACTTCGGGAGCAGTTTACATGGAAAATTACAGAAACACTAGGAAATGAATTTAAGTTAAAGTAGTTCACTTTAGTACAAGAAAGGGAAACTTATATGACGAAATAATGGATCGCTACAAACTGACTGAAAATAACGCACCACAAAATGACTGAGAGAAACCATATTGATTTTAGTTTAACTCTAGACCAGGGTTACTCAACTAACCTTAACAAAGGTCCAGTTTGACAAGTTGACTATTTTTAGCGATCCGGTGAATAAGTTATTTCACACGCAACCACGAAAGTTAAACTATCTCTACCAAACCACTTTTTTGATAAAATGTAACTCGAATTGGATTTCTGAGAAAGTGTTGGGAGTCGAAGTCCCCCAGCAACAATGATAATCACAGTAAAAATTGCTTCCTCCCAGTAGAAATCTGTTTAAAAAAGCCCTGAAACGCGGCAATGAGGTTATTCTTCCAAAAGCTCAAAGACCACCATCAGCACCCAGAAGGTCCGGATTCGGAGTCTGCCAGTTGAGTAGCCCTGCGCTAGACGGTTGATTTGAAGGAAACTCAGTGTGATTAGAATGCTCCAAGCAATGCAGCATGCGGCAGATGCACAACGATAAAAAGACGTAAAACTACGTATATGTGTATGAAACTGCCGATTGCAAGAAAACGCACAATTGCTGTCAGGGATTCATACTATTGCTGTTAGTGTTTAACCCATTTATGCCTAGCGTCCTATGTGTAGGACACCTATTAAAATTAAAATTTTTCTTTGCACGTTAAGTTTTTAGTTTTAGACGAAGTCAAAATACGTTTATGAGTGTTTTTGCAGCATATATCACAACTTTTTTCAAAAATTTCTTGTTTTGTTGAGGCTTGAGATCATTTTCAATTTTCCCGATTTTGCTAAGTCTGAAATTTTGAAAATGCATGTCGAATTATATCAATAAATCCGCATATGCAAATAAGCTTCCAAAAATATTTGTCATTGTCTTTATTCGTTATGTATCAACATATTTTACAACAAATGTTTAAATTTAATTGGCAGCAAAATTTTCGAGAAAATTCATTCAAAAGATTGGTGTCCTATATATAGGTCGCCAGGCACACGTGTTAGCAAAATGAAGCAAAAGCGTCAATCAATTCCCACGCATCAAGTGGTATCAAACAGCGATTGCCAATGATTTCTACGCTGTATAACAAAGTAGTTGTGTTTGATTTTAGAACAATAACATAATTATCGTAATTTGCTGAAATTTTGGATAATTTTTTAGTTTTCTCGAGGCGTTTTTACATGGAGGGCATCTTGACGTAGGCGAATTCGGCCTCAAAGCGATTTCGATCCACTAAATGACTTGTTTCAGTGATGTGTTGCTTTGCTACTTTTCATTTTCGTATTTTGTGAACTTTCATTTCAATAAAATGCTCGATGATAAGACATTTCCCATTTATCACTTTGAGCGATAACGATTAGGCCTACGCATTACGCACAAGAAACTTGCGAAATTTGATAGCGGATTTGCCTAGCGTCTTATATGTAGGACGGTCTTTTTCTCGACCAGTATTAACATAATTAGGAAAAAATTAATTGTGAAATGTTTTTTAGGTCATGATTATGCAATACTTAAATTTTCAAAAAATTTTTTTAAGTACTTTCACTTTCGGCACAAAAGGGTTAAATGTTTGGGATGGGATGGACGACAAATGGCTCCTCGTGCCCCATCCTGTGAGTACCATCTGCCTTCAACCAGATGAGAAACGAAATTTGTCAACAAAGAGCCTGCTCACACGACGACGACGACGAGCGTTTAAATCCCGAATAAACGGCACAAATTCTTAAGGAAGGGCCCAAATTCTAGCCAGCGTTTCAAATTCCTAACAAACACAGGTTTCACAACGGCAATAAGACTCAAGGAAGCATGAGAAAAGCCGCAGACGCTACAATATCATATTGAATAATTCAAAACTAAAAAAATATTGAACTGCGACATGACTACTGAGGACAAGGCAAAGATGGATAAGATACTGATTTTGAATTTGAAATTTTTAAAAGTCGAAAAAGGTATGAGCAAAAGTGTGATAATGTTCAAACCACTGCTTTACCCCCTGATGTTGCTGTGTTTTTTTTTTTTGTTTTTTTTTCTGTTTTGCATAATGAAAACATGTGTATCTGTATCACCAAATGCTTGATTTTCTTTTTTTGTATGTGTGTTTGTGTATTTACTGTATATTATGTTATTTAGGCCTACATCACCAAGCTTGAGGTGGCTGCTGACTAGATGACCGTTTGGTCTTTTCGCAGTTTCCTCGTCATATGACAAACAACCGATTATTATTGTATACTTTGTATTCTTTTCATGTTTGTGTTTGTGACAAATAAATAAATGAACTGAACTGTACTGAACTGTGTTCGTCTTTTACAGATGGACTTCAGCAGGCCGAACACTTGGAGCTGACGGAGCTATCTACTGTAAACAAATTTATGCTCTTCAGAAACAAGTTTGGGAACTCCAACACTCTGTATAGGCTTACAGGACAGAACGCAAGCTAGATCAATGACTTGGAGCAGTATGGGTGAAGAAATTGCCTCATTTTAGCAACTTTTTCACTTTAGCAACGCTTTCATCTAAGGGTGATTTACCACCACAAGCCAACCAACCAAGCGGAGTAAGTAAAGCATGTAGTTCACTACGATTTTCACCAAGACGCTTTTCCTTAGCCTTATAACATCTCTCCGGTATTTGGGTGTCAAGCGCACAAATTCTTTACAATTATACGCTCTTCAACTTCTCATCTTCACTGAGATCTGTAAACGACGAATCCATGAGAAATTTATCCATTGAAACTACATTCTTCCTCGAATGAGTTTTCACTGTCGTCAATCCACCACTGAAAGTTATGCGGTTGTCAAGTTTGGCAAATTCGGATTCGCATCCTAAATTTGTCAATGGTGCATGTTTGAATTTGACATCGTCACTACTTTGACCTGCAAAAAAGTTCATCTCGGACAACTGTCTGTCCATTGCATCTAGAACTTCATTCAGTACAGCACCATACAATCGGACTTGACCCCTCTCTGCGTTCATGCACTCCTCTTGCTTGGCTCTAATTTCTGGTATTTTCTTATCGAAAAACGACCTGACACCTTCCCAAGTTCTCTCACCACCCGTGTCATCTTCACGTTTATCAATACTAAGCAGTCCCATCAGAGGCATAATCAGCTCATCACCAAGCATTCGGTAAACTTCAGCACAACACAAGAACCAATCGTTTTGGATGTAGGCTACGTGGAAACTGCGAGTACTAGTTTGTTGGCATTAGGATCAACAATAACGTAGAAGAAATCTAATATTGACTGACGGCAACTCAAGTATTCCCTGGCTATTTCCGTGATACGCCCAAAACGATTTCCAGTAAAGCCTTTGAAACCGTCGTGTTTAATTCCCTGACCAATGACCATCCATCCAATTTTATAATCATTATAAAGTGATATTGAATGTGCAGCGTGGCTAGGCGACAACAATTTGGCGATTGCTATCTGTGCCAAAGTATGGACGCTGGTGCTGGGAAATGTGAATACTTTTTCACCAGCAGATACGTGTAGCAACTTCTGAACACCAATCTTTCGCTCTATCTGTATTACGAAAAACCTTATCGCAAGCATGGTGAATTCCCAAAATTACATGGAAACAGCATTTTGTCATCTTCTCCGCTTCAATACCTAGATGTTGCAAGAGCGTGGTACACTGGTACAGTCACCTGTCCTGTCAGACATCCAAAAATCAATGGCACCCTTGATTTCATTAACGGTTGAATTTGACAATGCTGCCAAGCATTTAAGCTTGTACTCGTATGCTGCGGCGCCATCTGCTCCTGCGTGACTTAGATTCTCTGTGTAACCAGTAGTCATGGTACGTCTGTCTCGACTGGGTCCCGATATTGTAATGTGGTCGGCCTTTACATCATACAACCGATGGCCGGCCGCTTTAGTAGTGTCATCGAGGTCGACAGTTACAACACTGTCTCCTTTCTCTAAAAGTATATTAACGACCATCTCCAAATTCATATGTGAGGCATCCTCCAAATACCTGTTGAGAGTTCTCCCACTTGGGAAAACGAAGGTCAAATCTTTGGTACATTTTCTTCGTTTTTGTGCAGGTGTCTCGGCTTCCGAGCTTCCGCTTGAAAGCGAAGAAATGAGTTCTTGGCTTTCAGAATCCGATTCATCATCACCTTCTTCATTTTCTTCAGTGTTCAACTCCCAGTTTTGATCAAATATCAAGTTAGCAGTTTTTACTATTATACCGGCTAAATCTGCAGCACTCACTTTATAATCCGAGAAACATTGCACTGTACATCGCAATATTTTTTCGTTGAGTATATTGCGACTTTCTCTGACCTTGACTTTTGGGAAACGATCACTGTAGAAGTCATTGACACTGTCCAGAGTATCCGGTAAACTGGACGATTTCTTACTACGGGTAGTGATGGAAGAAGATGAAGACGTACGAAAGTTCAAATTATTCATTGAAAATTCCACATCTTGTTTCTGCTCACCGCTGATCATGATTGATTGATTATCGCCATCAGCCAGAGACAACGATTCCTCATACTGCAACTTCCTACCCTCCATTTCTCGCATTGTAGAAGATTTCATTTCTTCTCTTTTCTTCTCAGCTGATAATTGGCGTGTATCTTGTCGGTGCTTTTGTTTTCGCCAGAAACTTGAAACAGTGGATAGACAAATAGCTTTATGACTTCCAAAGCAGTTATCGCGGTAGAATTCTTCATCTTCTGGAGCCATTTTTACTCCAAACTGCTTCTCTAATTTCGCCTGATAGTCGCTGTTTTTTGTTCGAACATCGTATGCATTTTTAGTCATTCTCTCATTAAAACTCATTACTTTACTAATCCATGCATCCGTTTTCTTGTACCTTGTATTGTTATCTTGTTTGCACAAATTTCTCAGAAGTTCATAGTTATTTTTGATTTTTTTGGATACCACGCTTTCATGCTCTGGGTATACGTTCTTTTCCACCCAATCTTTGCAAAGTTCAGTTGCAACTATTTTGCTGCTATCTACTAGTGTCAGTTGTTTCTGTCCTTTCTTTGTTGTGATTACATTTAACATGCGACCGAGGATGTATCTAACGTGCGACTATCGGGTAATTTACTCAACGTCTTTATTTCTGGTTCCTCATGGTAAACTATCCCATACAACGTTTTTTTCACAGAGTCACTTCGTGTATTAAGTGTAGGGGAGACTGGGGTAAAGTGTGCAATGGGGTAAGATGAGCAACCCCTGTTTTTGGAAAAACGAGTCGGCGGAATTTTTTTATTTTTATTCTGGATGTATCACTCATAATGCCACTTCACTCAATGTATTTGTTATGTCCACTGACAATTGCATTTTACAATGGCACGCAATTATATCAGATTATATTGCATATGTCGAAAATTCGAAATTTTTATTTTTTTGCCAAAAACTGAATAACTTTATTGTTACACTATGTAAATCAAATCTGTTTTTTTGTATTGGTAAGTATAAAGTGTGAGGATATTCAATAAAACGTTCAGGTTGGTTAGTCTTGTAGTTTTGTAAATATTTGTAATTTTGTCACAAAAATCAGGATGGGGTAAAGTGTGCAATGCTAGTTGAAGTACTGTATCTTGGAGCAATTGCTCAACTTACCCCAAAAGAAATAGCCTTAGCTTATTTAATGTTTGAACTGTTGAATTTGTGTCTTTTTAGGTTCGTATTGGATAAAAAAAACAGTGTTGTGTTGTGAAGCATAATGCCTCGCAATTATACAAACTAACTGACAGGGGAATGCTTCAACTTAATCGAATTGCTCAACTTACCCCAGGTCATTGCTCAATTTACCCCATACAATTTATGCCGGGGTAAGTTGAGCAACACGCGAATAAGTATCAATATAAAAAAAAATAAAAATCGTAATGTGATAAAACTCAATCTAAAATGTAGCTGATTCACTAGTGCTTTAAGTTTACCCTATTAAAATTTTCCAAAACAAACCGTTCTTTTGTAAAAGCGACTTAAGCAAAAAGGTGCTCATCTTACCCCACCCTCCCCTACAACTAGTTTCAGACATCACTGTTGATTATCTGTAACGACACGAAAAACGTAGTCTACAACATCAAAAACAAAGGATATAGTTGATTAATCAACTCAAATATGGTTCTGAAATTAAAAAGTAAGTATATTTTTCAATAAAAAATACACAGTTTTAGCTATAACTGTATAAAGCCATTATGTATCACTGTTTTGACCTCATATTCGATATCAGTGACCCTGAAAACATAAAAAATGACATGTTACATGACCTAGTAAGACATAATTATCAAATTTTATCTGAAAAATGTGTAAATTTGGCGGCCATTTTGAATTTTTGCATTTTACCAACCTAAGACATCATCCTAAGTCAAAAATTTCAACGGATTCGTGATCAGCGTGAAAAATGGCCATAAAAAACACTCCTTGTAAAAAAAGTAATGTTGTTTGTCCAACTCTACCAATACTTGAACATTGTACTTTCATTACTTTTAGACAACCAATCTTGGCATGATTGTTGTCCGTCTTCATGTTCTGATAGTTCATAAGCATCCTTTAAAAGTTTTTTCAAGCATACTGCTGTCATTTGCAAAGCGTATCTTGCTTTTTTAATGTGGTTCACATCACATATGGCATTGGTCAATACGACAGTATGTAAAGCAGTCGAGTTGATAATCGTATCAAGACCAGTGCCTTTCAGCAGCTCCAACACAGAGTAGAGCAGTATGTTCAATATGCAATCCACCTAGGAAACAAAAGTAATCGTCTTGGTATGGACATAACCACTGTATCTGTTTCTTCGTTGCGTACAGCGGTTGATCTGAACAGTGAACAACCAACAGCGACCTGGCCGGGATTCAGATATGCTGTATAACCTTTGGCAATGCTCATAATGTGCAGTTGCAAATCCCAGCTATGACTCACATGGTCGATTATTGGAAGAATGTTATTGATTGTTGTGATATTTGCAGTTTGATCTCTTGCTTTAGTTGTATGGTATGCAACCCATGAAGGAGGAGTACCGGTACTGTAATCTTCTTCTTCCCTTTACATTGCAGTAATTGCTGACAGCATCCTTCACATTCAGCAGTAATCTTCTTCACTGTTTTATTGTTGGAGTATCAGTTGAATGTTTTCTTTAAAAGATTCTTCAAAGTCATGCATAGTGCATTGGGGGCGTTGTGCATGTTTAGGCAGATTTGCAAGTGATACATTGAGGAATGTATCAAGCGAACATGCGTTATTTGACTTCAGTTGGTGTACCTCATCTGTCGCCATGTCTACATACTTTCTTCTGACCCGCTGTTCATCTGGATCATTATGCAATTGAAACTGCAGGATTGAAACGGATGTTCCATGCAAGTGATGAATTGCAGCAGAACTGGAGCTGCTTTGGTCGATGTTGTCATCCACTACCACAGTAAATACACCATGTCGTAGGGCAATTGGCAATACTCTTCCACCTGATCTGCAATAAAGGTATTTTACTGTAACTGAGAGTTCTTCAATGAAGCAAAGAGTGCTATAGTAAGATAAGGTTATCGGTATCCCATGATGGAACAAGACTTGCATCAAGTTTTTAGACCTAATAATAGAGTACAGCTTGATCGTAAGGTGGCAGTTGATAAAACCAGCCTTGTCCTTTGTGCGTCCACGAGAGAGCTGTGACTGAGTTGCAGGGGTGTGACAGGGACGAGTGAAAGTTTTGGTGTTCTTTACAATCAACTCACAAATAGTTTGATAAGGCAAACAAATTTTGTCATATTCTGGCTGCTTCTGGCAAATTAGTGTAATCAGGATGGTGAAGTCAGAACCACAAAAGTGATAGCTTGTTTATTCTAACACTAATCAGTTTTCATAGCCTATTGGATAATTCTAACACTGCTTGGTTTGTACCAATATTAGGTCATATTATATGAGACAAACAAAAGATGTACCGTACCGTAACTCAGAAAGATTTGTTGCAATGGTGTGTCTATTGACTGAATAAAGGGAAATCAAACTTTTCTATACCCTGCTGGAAATAGACTAAACAAAAGAGGAATCTAATTTTTGTATTCCCTGTAGGGAATAGGCTAGTAGGCCTATAGTTGGATTTCTCTTTGTGACTGACCAATCTCAATGTTTCCCGAAGACTGACTGACTGCTTAACAATCCTACTCTTAAAACTCAAAAGTTAATCTGTCTGGTGCAAATGCAATTCAAAACTAAATTCGCACCCCTTTCACTGCCCAGGTTACTGTAAACTTGCCTCCCGCTTTCGCATATTGCCACCTAGCCTACACAAAAACGGTCATTTTATCCATACGGTTTTAGTGTTTTGGACAACTGTTGTCCATTATCTGCTTCAATGATTGTTTTGGGTTAAAAAGGATGCTTCCAAACGGTTTTTCAGGCCAAATTACCCCCGAACAAGTACTCATATGCCATTTAAAAAAAATAAAACAATTTTTCTACATGCGCTCTAGCCATCACTACCCCCCAAACGGGAGCGGCATTTTGGGGACTTTCCACCCCCAAAATTTTCGGGCTCCAGACGGATTTTGAGTCTGATGTGTCTAAGGAACTTGAAAATGCATATGAAAAATGTCTACCCAAATTTGCACAAAACAGCCCTAAAACGTGCATAACTGACCAGACTAAATAAACGATAAATGGAGTCTGATAAACAACATTAGCCTCAGAAAATTGAGATATTTCGGACACATTGCAAGAAGCAACTCGTTGGAAAATTCAATGTTGACTGGGATGGTGCAAGGCAAACGAACAAAGGGACGACAAAAAATGAAATATTTTGACAATATCAAGCAAATTACAGAAATAAAAAGCATGCCGGAAGCACTAATAAAAACAAAAGACAGAACAAAATGCAGGCAGTTCATCAGGGAGATCACAGCTGACCAAACATGATCAATCTGTTGAAGAAGAAGAAGTAGGCCTACAATTTTATTAAATTATATTAGCCTACTAACTGTTGTCTAAAATTTTAGTAAACTTTTTAACATTATAAAACTCTAATTAAGTACAAACAATTTATAGTAATGTAGCAACTGCATGATTGAGTGGTGAAAACGTTTGCGCGACTTTCGCAAAGGACTTCGGTTCGACACCGCTCCAAAATTTGCGGCTGTGTCTCGGCAAAGACACTGTCATGCTAAAATAAGAATAGCCGCTGACTCGACAAATATCTCTTCGTTGCTTCTTTATGTGTTGCATTTCTGATCGCAGTGAAGTCTACGTACTCTATAATTATGTTGTTGCAATGTGTCACAATCAAGGTGCAATGCCTCGCGATGGCTTGCTTTGTATCTTCAACGAGCGTGTTGTTTTGGTTGTAGAATTCTGGTGCGATGTGTTATTATCGGTTATGACCTGAAGTAACCTTTGAATGAGAAATCTGTATTATGTAACGCATTTCCAGATTCGTCTGTAAACATGCAAATCTGGAATGTTCTGTTGTTTTTCATAATTTCTGAGCGTCGTTTGTCATGACGTCATAAGGATGTTTACCAGTAGATGTCCGATTGCGAAATATTTATTATGTAAGAATCTACTACCCTACGTGACATTCTTTAAACTTCTTTGAGCTTCTGCTTGTTTACATTAATGCAACTTGACAGAACAATGTGACATTACTTAACCTTCTCGAAGTTACTAGATCGAACAAACCTTTTATAAATAGTGGTGTAATTTGCATTATGAGGATTATTATTGTTGAGATCATTATTATTATTATGAGTTGATTATGAGAGTTGTGGTATGAGTTGTGGATTGGGAGTTGGTGCAGAAATTATTGGTGATTGAGACTTGAAGTAATTGAATACAAGTAGATGAGAATTGGTGCTGATATAAATTGTGTTCGAAATTAGAGTTAGAAGAGAAGCCGTTCGTTAAAGTCCTTTAAGAGTTTTCATTATCATTTTACCGGTAGAACTATCCGATCATTTAATTGACTACTTTTCGGTTATACCCATTAAACTACGTCATTGAACCTTTCCAAGTCTTTTTCCTGGTAAGAGATAAAAAGAAATCGTGACAATCTGGGGGCTCGTCCAGGAATTACCGAAAAAGAATAACCGAATACCGAAGAATACCGAAGGATTTATTGAAAGAATAATAAATTAACAACAAGCTGTCAAAATGGCGGATACCGTCAAACATGAGATGATTGAAGACTTACGGAGCATGGCAGAAAGAATGGGGCTGAGTGACAATGAGAAGTCTCAGTTTGTGATGGAAGAGTATCACAAGATAATGGACCAAAAGGCTCAGCGAGAAGCTGACGAAAGAGAAGATAGAAGAGCTGCTCGTGAAATAAGGAAAGCAGAACTTGAAGCCGAAGAAAAACGAGCACAGCGTGAAGCTGAAGCTGAAGAGAAGCGGGCACTACGCGAAGCAGAAGCTGAAGAGAAGCGAGCACAACGCGAAGCAGAAGAGAAGCGAGCACAACGCGAAGCAGAAGCTGAAGCAAAACGTGCACAACGGCAGTACGAAGCAGAAGCTGAAGAAAGAAGAGCGCAATATGAATTGGAAAAGTTAAGGCTTGATTTAGAAAAACAAAAACTGGACAATGGTGAGCGATCTAATTCTACTAACGATAATGTTCGAAATGTTATGGTGGCGCAAGTTAGACGTCCAGATTTGCCATCATTTGTTGAGGAAAAAGATGAGTTAGATAGTTACTTGTTAAGATTTGAAAGATATGCTGCAATAGCCAAATTGGAGAAGTCGACGTGGGCTACCCAGCTAAGCATGTTATTATCGGGACAAGCTCTTGATGTATATTCAAGACTTTCGCAAGAAGAGGCCATGAATTACGACAGAGTGAAGTTAGCTCTGTTAAAGCGATACAATTTTACCGAGCATGGATACCGTCAAAGATTCCGTGAGGCAAAGCCTGAACGACACGAAAGCCCAGGTCAATTTATTGAACGTTTAAGAAACCTTTTGTTAAAATGGTTTGAACTTTCGGGGGCCAATCAATCATTGGACGGATTGGCAAACCTTATAGTTAAGGAACAATTCACAGATTCATGTTCAAAAGATCTGTCTGTTTATTTAATGGAGAGAAGTCCAAAGACTCTAGAAGACATAGCCAGTGTGGCGGAACAGTATTTAGTTGCCCATGATGAGAAGTTGTCGATCGAAGAGATGATGTCATTCGATCATGACGAGGAGCAAACAAATAATTTTAAAGGAGGTGCTGTTCCAAGAGAAGTACGTTGTTTTAATTGTAATGGCTTAGGCCATAAGGCTGTTAAATGCCGGAAGAAGACTAACAAAAACCATCAGGAATCGAGAAAGTGGTGCAATCGTTGCAATAAGCAAGGACACGAAGCGAAGGAATGCAAGGACAAGTCATTTTCCTTATCCAATCAGTCTGGAAAAGATAAAGACACGGACTTTTATCGATGCGGTTGTGCGTTAATGATTCCTGAACCCACGCCTGAGGGGGAGAGACCAGATGAAGATGATCAGTTAGAGAAGAAAACGGGAAAGAAGACAAAAGAAGATGCTTACAAAGAAATAATACCTGAAGATTACCTGCCAGTAGTGAATGGAACAGTTGGAAACAAAAAGGTAAAAGTTTTACGTGATTCTGGTTCTACGGGTATAATGGTGAGGAGAGATTTGGTTAAAGAAAGTCAGTTAACGGGAAAAACTGGAATTGTGATGTCAATAAATAATACTTCAATCCAAGGACCGTTAGCGAGGATATATATCGAAACTCAGTATTGTAGTGGGACTGTGAAAGCATTATGTTTACAAAACCCTTTAGTTGATCTTATAATCGGAAATGTTATTGAGAGAGATTCTGAAGTTACTTGTTATTCTTGTGGCAAGAATGGTCACTTTGCTCGAGATTGTTCTGCAGATAATCAGCAATAATCTCACGATCACGGATACTACAAGCGCGAAGAACCGAGGAGAGGGGGCAGGCGACGACCATTTGGAGTTTGCTATAGACGCGGTAGACGCGAACACTTCGCCAGGGAGTGCGTTGCTGACGGCGGACATTCGGAAAACAGACGTTGCCGTGACAACCACTGCTACCGATGTGGAGAGATTGGACACATAGCCAGGGGCTGCTCTTTTGATGAAAAGGCTTGCTACAACTGTCACAGAGAAGGTCATCTGGCCAAGGACTGTCCGGAGAGGAAGTGTTTCCGATGTAAGAAGATGGGTCATCTCGCTCGCCGATGCATTGAAGACATTGAGGACGTTGGAAACTTTCGCAGAAAACGTAATTATTGTTTTGAAAAACGCTGTCCTTGGTAGTTCATGCAACGATGGACTAATGAGTCGTTGAAGATAACTTATGAGAATTGATTTATCGAGTAACTAATTGTTTTGTAATGTGTATTGTATTGATTGTGTTGTTATATTGTTTGCAACAATATTCTAAGGGGGGGCCTATGTCACAATCAAGGTGCAATGCCTCGCGATGGCTTGCTTTGTATCTTCAACGAGCGTGTTGTTTTGGTTGTAGAATTCTGGTGCGATGTGTTATTATCGGTTATGACCTGAAGTAACCTTTGAATGAGAAATCTGTATTATGTAACGCATTTCCAGATTCGTCTGTAAACATGCAAATCTGGAATGTTCTGTTGTTTTTCATAATTTCTGAGCGTCGTTTGTCATGACGTCATAAGGATGTTTACCAGTAGATGTCCGATTGCGAAATATTTATTATGTAAGAATCTACTACCCTACGTGACATTCTTTAAACTTCTTTGAGCTT
Source organism: Aplidium turbinatum (assembly GCF_918807975.1). Lineage (NCBI taxonomy): Eukaryota > Metazoa > Chordata > Ascidiacea > Aplousobranchia > Polyclinidae > Aplidium > Aplidium turbinatum. The sequence continues at coordinate 23,812,079 of NC_137475.1, read as the reverse complement.
CTGCTTGTTTACATTAATGCAACTTGACAGAACAATGTGACATTACGTAACCTTCTCGAAGTTACTAGACCGAACAAACCTTTTATAAATAGTGGTGTAATTTGCATTATGAGGATTATTATTGTTGAGATCATTATTATTATTATGAGTTGATTATGAGAGTTGTGTTATGAGTTGTGGATTGGTAGTTGGCGCAGAAATTATTGGTGATTGAGACTTGAAATAATTGAATACAAGTAGATGAGAATTGGTGCTGATATAAATTGTGTTCGAAATTAGAGTTAGAAGAGAAGCCGTTCGTTAAAGTCCTTTAAGAGTTTTCATTATCATTTTACCGGTAGAACTATCCGATCATTTAATTGACTACTTTTCGGTTATACCCATTAAACTACGTCATTGAACCTTTCCAAGTCTTTTTCCTGGTAAGAGATAGAAAGAAATCGTGACACAATGGAAGCAAAATAACGTGATTAGTCTAGCCTATTACTGGACTTCATGTCAACTTTACTGGGTGGCTTATATGAAACCGGGTAGGCTAAACAAACAAATAATTGAAATCCTTTTGTGGTCGGACAAAAAGAATAAAACGTAGGTTCCATTTCATATTTAAAGTAATCACCAAACTTTTGCGGAAATCCAGTTTTTATTGGATGAGTTTGGGAAAATGCGAAGTGTGTGCCCATGCGTCTTCATCAATTGGTTGACCCGTTGGGAAATTGAGCCAAAGAGCGGCCAAAGCAAGATATAAGCTTATAGTAACAATAACTATTTGTCAGCAGCTGATTGTAGCAAGAATTGAGAGCAATAGACACCGGTGTTTCATGGTTTGTAGCTCCTGTGAGCTTTACATATGTCATTTCTACATTCTATAATATCCACAGAAACAAACGAAAGCTCCATAATTGCATCGGAGCCCCAACTGACGAAGTTAGGCTACGGCCCTGATTGAATGCAGTCTAGCTTATTAGCCTACTTCAGTTGGTTCATATTCAGTGCAAATAGGCCATAAGTGATAGGCTGCATTGCTTTCACAAGTAGCCTAAAGAAGCAAAAAAAGGCTACAAACCGAAACCCACTTATTATTATAAGACATAGTAGCTAAAGCAGAAAGAAATTTTAAGTCTAACAGAATTGCAGACCAACAGCGTTTTGCTTAGACCAGGGGTCACCAACTGGCGGGCCGCATGCGGCCCGCGGAAGGTATCAGCGTACAAGTACAACCAAAAATACTTTTCTTGAGGACTTAGAGAACATGAAGGCAAGATATACTTTCCGGGAGCATATTTTCGCTTTGCATATAATTCCACCGACCGACCAATCAGATTGTAGATTGCGAGCAAACATTTTCACGAATGAAGATTTCGAAATCGAAACTCCGATCAAGGTTGACGGACAAATATTTGCATTCTATTTTGAGAATGTCTGTCACGAATTTCAATGTAAACATTGATGTTCTTTGCAAAAACATTCAGCAACAAAAATCTCTACAAAATTGTCTGTGAGCATGGGGTTGCTTATTTTAAAGTGCCCCTGACAGGTTGGACCCAAGTATAGTAACTTTTCAAAGCATTTTCTAGCGCAGAATTATGCTTAGCGAACTTTTTAATCTTAACCTCGAAGCTTGACTGGTTAGGGCAAAATTTATACAAAACGACAGTTCCGCAGCGCCACCACAGGCGAAACTCCATATTTCACTGCTCTGCGACGACTTTGGTGGTGTTACGTCATGCTGGGTGGGCGTCGTTAGCGACGAATAAAACAAATGCTTTCTAGATGTAATTGATGGATCACAGTTTGGTCGGAGTTGGTACAAGCGGTTGCTTTTTTCGAAGATTTATTGTTTTTTGCAGTTTAATAAAACTGTACTGGATATGTTCCTACAAAACCTAAAATATACTGGAAGTGAAAAATGAAGAAATCGTACGAATCATCATTCATATTTAATTCATCATCATTCATCACTATTCATAAATAAATAAAAGTTCTCTCTCCCTCTCCCTCATAATGTGCCTTCAGTTGGCCATTGAAATCCGGTGTAACGGCCATCTGGACTTTAAAATTGTTTCGGATTCGCCAAACAATGCATGATGGCAGCACAATCCGCTTGTTGCTTCCGAGAGCACCACCTTGTAGTATCCACTCCAATACATGCCTGTAAGCGACTAATTACCGATACTGCCTGCAAGGAAATAAAATCAATTTGTTTAGTGTTCATTCTTTAGCGTTTAGGGTATTTTTAGCCTAATGTAGCATCCTTACTCTTTCGATAGGTCTCCGTTTTCTCCTTTCGGTTTATTGCTTTTTCTCCAGTTCTTCCTGCTCCTCATAAAAAAAGTCCTCAGAACTGCAGGATGTAAGTGTGCCTCAAAATCGGTCAAATTGGTAACACAGCTAGATGCGTCTTTCTTCAAAAGTGCTTTCATCTGTGGCACTTCATGGCAACATACACATTCATTGGGCTGGGACATAGACTCGCACTTGTGGCAAACGCACCACCTACAGTTCCCAGCACGCCACTCATTGCTGAGAAGATCCAAATCGGGTTGGTGGTGTTAACAGAATCATCTCCATTGAAGTGAAGAGAACATATACGACTAGTTTTGTATGGTCCATCCCACTTTCGAAGACTTGAAGAAAACTTTGACCATTTTCTTCTCAGCACCTTGTTTTGTTTGAAAGCATGAAAAGATAGCACACATCTTTGTCACTGACTTTGTCACATAAACAGCAATTTCCAGGCATTAGGCTACCTCAACCATAAATTAAGGGTACTGTCTGTGAGATACTGCTGTTACACTGCAAATGGCTATAGCCAGATTAGGACAAATAAAAAATTATCCAAATTGTAGCCCTACAAGAGTTTAGAAAAACTGCAATTTTAATTGAATTGAGATACTGTTTGATAAAAATAAGCTCCATCTATTTGATCTAAACCTGATAGTAATAATAAGTTGACTTTTTCATTTCGGTAATTCTCATTTTGCACATGCTTTAGACCAATAGAGCCCCACATATTGACGTTTTGAAGCAGTGTCGTACCATACTTTACCAACTCACCACAGAGAAAGAATGTAACCTTCCCACCCATGGTGACGTCACAGCGAGGTTGCCGTTTTTATTTTCGCAATTGAATGAGTGCCAGATTTGCCGATAGTGAACGAAAGTTTGCAAGCGTGTAACTTAGTAGCATGTTGAAATATTTTACGATTTGCTGGTCAGGGAAGTTTGTTAGTGTCATCTCTTTGGTATCTTAGGTAAATTTAGCAAATTTATTTTCCTGTCAGAGGCACTTTAAGTTTGTAAATGTCATGTAAACGCTAGTGTGCGTTTCATCGTTATTGCGTTTTACGAGCAGTATTCCCTTTATGAATTTTTTTTTTGGCAAAGTAGGTCGGTGTGCCAACTCAATTTATAATAAATTGGCAAAATATCATATATAAATTTAAAGACTTTTTCTGGTTGTATTATGAAAATATTTAGCTTATTACTGCAAAATGTTGTTAATCAACAAATCTTGCCATGCTGCTAAGCACAGCAATATTGACAGTTGTCTAATAATCAAAAAAAGACTGTTTTATGGACTCTCACAAAAAGGATGAAAAACTAACTCATTGCTTTTTCAGAGAGAACATTGTTCATGAGTTACGATAGAAACGTTTTTTCAGTGATTTCTACAAGCGTTTGTTTCATGGTGCCTGGGTTACTTTCTTCCTGTTGTTTGAGCCTATTTTTCGCTGATATGTTTGCAGGTCACTATTGTTGCCTGTATTGCGATGTGTGGAACATTTCCTTGTTTACTGAAACTGCTAATTGCAAGATATCTTTTGCGAAGCGAAATGACAACACCACTCTTCCTTGGCGGTAAATATTCTGATGAAACCGTTCGCCTCGCTATAAGTGCGCAAAACAAGTGGCCGCGTTTATAGGCATTGCTGAAGAAGTCAAAAGTGTTGAGGAGTTTGGCCTGGCAGTAAGGTTGTTCGACTAATTTTGTTGCTGCGGTATTCTAAGATAAGTATTAACAACACGTAACGCTGCTGGATACTGGATACGAAATGCTTCTTTTTTAGCATAAGAGTCAACCTACCTAAAATTTTATTAGTGCGGCCCGCCACAGCTCTCCTTAGTGCCAAAGTGGCCGCTTGCAAAAAAGGTTGGTGACCCCTGGTTAGACATTAACACACTACCAGCAGTTCCTTCAAGCGCCATAGCTTATGCGCAGTTACTAGAGCCCATTAAATAAGTGGCTTATCATTGCATCACTTGGCTTGTTTTTCATATAAAAACAACTTGAATAAAATTTAACAGTCAGATCCTTGTTTTTTAACGTTGGTTCCATGCTTTTATGAAGATTCTACTAACTACTCAACAAGTTATCAAGTATTCACAAGCAATTTGGTGCTTACCAATGAAGTAGCCAGCGTGATTGTTTTCAACGTCACGCTTCATTGCACAGAGCTACAGGAAAGGTCTAATCGCGCGCAGTAAAAACTATTGCCCGATCAGCTGTCTGTCACAAGTAATACTCGTCTTCCTCACAACTGGTCTGAGTTTTTGGGAAATGACAGCAACAAAACTGCGTTATATCAACTGGTTCAACAAGCTGTGATAACTTCAGTCGATCCAAACTTGTTTACGATTGTTGTAACATCGTTAGATACAGCTCTTAACAATCAAACATCGGACATGTCTGAAGTTTCCCCATGCGAACACGAAGAGGCAGACACCCGTATGTTTCTCCATGTGAAACATGGAAAATCCGATGCCATAGTCAAAACAATAGATACTGATGTGGTAATTATTGCAATTTCGTGTTTTGACAAGTTAGAAATCTGTAAACTATGGGTTGAATTTGGAGTTGGAGAAAAACTCGTTTCATTCCAATCCATGATATTGTTTCATCTTTACCTCAATCTCCGATGATTTGCGCTTCTTTACCTTTGTTTTATAATATCACAATCTGTGATACTGTTTCGTCTTTGGAAAAAAAGGCTTGGGATTGTTGGATGCTTAATCTTACCGCAATGTGTGGCTTATTTAACTCTCTGAATTTCTCATGCTCACCTAGTTCTATAAATGACATACAAAAGTATGTCATAGCTCTTTATGGCAATGGTCCTACTATCACGGATGTAGACGAATGCCGTTATATGATGTTTACCAATGGTTGCACTATTGAAAAGCTGCCACCAACGTCAGCTGCTCTGATGCAACATACACGCAGAGCGATACATCAAGCTGAAATACGGAAATCAAGCCTCGTAAATGTTCAGCAACTACCTTCTCCTTTAGCTTGGGATTGGAAACATAATGATGCAAATCAGCTTGTTCCGTTTTGTCAGTCTGCTTGTGGCTCTCGATGTTCCTGTAAGAAAAAATCCATAAAATGCACAAGTCTTTGTTCATGCGAGTACGAAACATGCAATTCGACCACAAAATATCCAATCCTCTCTGATGTTTCATCTTCAATCCACATTGACGTTTCATCTCCAATCCACACTGATCATTCAAGAAATGCTTTTGACTTTCTAAACTCTATCTTGTAACTTGAAAAAACTTGTCGTACACGAATTTTTTTTAACATCAAATTACGTATGGTAGGAATTTAAAGGGCGGGGAAACCCAAATTAACTTTTTGCGAGTTTTTTGTTTCAGCGTGATGTCATTGTGTACAACATGCGTTTTAGAAAAAAAAAATCCAAATTTTGTTGCCCTCGTCTCGCTGAGGCCGCTTTTGTTTGATACCCGTTTGCGAGGCCTCGCGCGCATCCAGCTGTGATGCTGTGCGCTGTGACGTCACAAGGTACATACAGCCGTAGCCAAAAGTTTAAGACCAGACTTGATTTATGACGATTTTTGCATTACTTCCAAATACTGCATCAGATATAAGATGATGCATAAAGATGGTGCAACTGAAACAATATCTGATGCAGTATTTTGAAGTAATGCAAAAATCGTCATAAATCAAGTCTGGTCTTAAACTGTTGGCTACGACTATATGTACCTTGTGACGTCACAGCGCACAGCATCACAGCTGGATGCGCGCGAGGCCTTGCAAACGGGTATCAAACAAAAGCGGCCTTAGCGAGACGAGGGCAACAAAATTTGGATTTTTTTTTTGCTAAAACGCATGTTGTACACAATGACATCACGCTGAAACAAAAACCTCGCAAAGTTAATTTGGGTTTCCCGCCCTTTAACATCGAAAACTGCTAGTTTTTTCATCTTGAATTAACAGTGTTAAGACTCTGACATTGCATTATCTGGGGTCGTGTATTAATTTGATTTGTAGATCATAATGAGGCCTACATATTATTTTAAATTTTAAAGTGGCATGACCAAAAGGGAAATTCACCCCTGGTAGCTGCTCTTCTGGTTATTCCTTTGATGACGTCGTTATTGCGTCATACTGTACTGGAATTATTGTTATTGCTTGCAATTGTAAAATTTTAAGCATTTGCAAAACTTATAATGAGAGTATTTGATCGCTTTTTTCGGAATAAACTTACCTTTGGTTCCTGAATTTGAAGTTGTCTAGTTTTAATAATGCAATGATGACGTCATAAAAGATGCAATCATGACGAAACTACTTTTAGGAATTGTGAAATGGTTTTAGTAACCGGTACTCCAACTACAACCAACAGCAAACGACCAAAATAGGTTAAAAAAGCAAAAATAATATATGTGATGACGTCACAATGACGTCATCAATCAAATTATTTTGTGTTTATTTTGTCTCACTTATTTGTATGTGCTTTTTAAGTTAAAATATACAAAAATCAAATATGTAATTGCACAAAAATGACGTAAACAGAGCTGAAACGTGATTTCTGGGGAAATCCCCGATTTGGGGGTGATTACGAGATCCAAAAAGTTGCGGCACCCACTAAAATCAAAGTTGGGTTGATCAACTGCGAAAATATGCAAAAAAACAACGTGTAACACGTTTAGCCTAAAGATTCCCCTAAGGGCCTGCACTATCTTGCGGGATGTAAAACAAAAGAAATGGAAGCAACCATCCTTAAATTTGAAGTGAAGCAGAAGAAAAAATATTTTGTAAAGAAAAGACAAAGTTTGAGTTTTGGTATATTATTGGGCAAAGTTAAACTCTAGTTGAATTATAGGCTACCTGTAATTAATTAAGTAAACTATGCTTTTGATAAACATATTCTGTCATTTGTCGTTGTCTTAATAATAAGTATTTGACCGCTGATGCAATATTGTCCTCCTTTTTGATCCATAGAATAGGTTAAGAAAAATTTAAGTTGGGAGCCCTTCTGGTAGTCAGATCGCGCACAATTAGGATAACCCATAACATCATGTAAATCCCGCAAAACCATTCTGAGTAGGCTACGGTACTAGTACAATTAATAACCTGCACGTGTTTCACTACTAAATATTTCCTTGCATCTCATAAAATTGTTCATTTTGATGAAATTTATCCACAGCTTATTGTGTAGGCTATCCTAGCGTTAAAGCAACAAACTTTATTCTCGACCAAAGGTTTATTTATTTAGATTCAGTTTGGAAAAGAAAACAATTCGAAACAATGAAAGTCTTAGAACGATGAATGTAGCTTAAAATTCAACCTCGAGGCGGCGTATTCCCAGAGATGTACGTATACGCCGCAAATTCTACGCCGTAGACTTGCGGCGTAGAATTTTTGTTTGCGCTAACGCTTGCGGCCACATTTTTTTGGATAGTTTGCGCTTGAGGCTACACCTTAAAGTTTTCGCGTTTTTTTAGCGCATAGCGTCAACGCATACTTTTTAATGTCTTAGCTGTTGTTTGCATTTTTTTTTATCAAACTTTCCAAATTTTGAATAAGTTGAAAGAGTGTTTTCAATGGGCAAAGACATATTGAAACCAAAACGCGGCAAAACGTCAGATGAACACTTTCAGATGCTTGTGTTTCTTCGTGGAAATTCAAAATAAAACTTGTTTGTTTCGAGTGGTTTATACCGTGTGAATGTTTGGCACCTAGCAAACAAAATTAGTTTACGCTAGTGTATGCGCTGACGCTGACACCGCCAACTTTTTTATAAGGGGCGTATGGTTTTTCGAACATTTGCGTTTACGCTGACGGCGTCAAGTTTTTTTGTATGCGCGTACATCACTGCGTATTCCATATCGGTTTAGGCTACTAATAGATACGTTGTCAAAACTTTATGTTATAAATGCGTGAAACAAAACTTTCGTAAGTTATTTGTTTGTCTTGATTTTGTTTCGAAAGCTTCCATCCAAACAAAACAGACGAGTAAATCATACAGAATGGTAGAGAGTTGTGTAAGAAATCTACAAATTTATGATGAAGGCTTTCACGTAAAACGACATCTAGTGATGATTCGAGTGGTGCTTCTGTTCTTGCCGAGGAGTTAGCGGACAAAACTAGTTTGTTCAATTCCTTCCTATTTTCATTTTCCACGGGTTCCTGAGAATGGAATAATTGAGAGATTCAATGGAAGACTTGTAGCTAGTTACAGTTGCTATATTAGGTGTAGCCTAAATGAAGACATATAGCTCTGTCGCTGTGAGAATTAGTTCTATAAGATTTTAGTTTTGCAAATTCTGCCTTGTAGCCTAGATGCCAATCATTGGTTTATTTTATTTTTCAAAAACTACTGGTACTCAACGTTACCGTATATCTTAACACACGGATTTTTTTGCATAGCCTATTAATAAACGGAAGCGAAATACGTTTTGAGGCCTCCAAGTTGGCTCTCACCTCATTAAAAGTTTACAAAGCTGATTTGACTTGGTTGGACTATTGCACTTTTTCAAAGAAGCATATTTATGAAATTTAGATTGGAACTTTTTTTGAAAACTGGCAACAATAGATTTGAGTACACTTTTCTGTAATCTTGTAATTTTTAGTAGGAAAGTCTGGTGACTCTTTTGCAATATCAATACGGTTAACCAGAGCGTCACGATGCTCCATTTGGGGACCTGTTGTATCTTATCAGTTTTGTAATTGAACAAACGAAAAGGTGCAAACGATAAATTTAAGTAGGGGGTGACTTAGAAGGGTTTTGGCGAAAAGTAATGTTCTGACAGGCTGAAATTATGGACTATGGTAAGCAAATTCCAACAAGCCCAAATTTATGCCTCTGGGCTGTCATTTACTCCCTTGAACATACCCCCTGAAGATGACCACTTAGTTTTTTTTGTCGTATCCAGGCTTACACCCAGTGGTTGAAGATTTAGATTAAGTGGACGGGAAGGCAAGGAAGCCATAATCTTCGTGTCCACCTTCAGGCATGCCTTTAAGTGTCCTGTCAAAGACACAGCCGCATGCTCTTGAGCGGTGTCGAACTGGCGCTTTTTCGATTGCCGTTCCAGGGCATTCACCACTCGGCTATGCAGCCGACAACTTAGTGATTAGAATTTAGATGATTACAAATGTTTTTATGCAGTGTTGCCATATAAAATAACATTTTGTCGTACAAAATTAATTAATTTATAGATATAAAGAATTTTCTTTAATTAACCAGAACATAACATTATGTTTGAGTTCTTGAATATCAAGTGTTATCGAATTTAGCTTAAAATAATTAATAACTGTTTTCGAATGGCTACACCTGGCAAAGTTGCAATTTTTCTTTGTTTCTACAGTTTGGTGCAAGTGATAATACAAACCAACTAGGTCATTTTGCTGCATGCATGATATTTTTTAGTCTAAGATTTTCTAATAAGCTACAGATTTTGGTAAAAGCAACTTTATGGGAATCTGAGATAGTTTAGTTAAAACTACAACCAAGTGCGGTAGTGTAAAAGATTTGCAACTCCTGTATGATACTTTTTGAGATTTTTGCTAGAGGATTTTGAAGTGTTTGGTTTTGTAAGTGGAGTGTGAAATTTTTTTTTAAGAACTACTGCGGTAATGGCTACAAGTTACCAAACATTTTATGAACATTGGACTCTGTTTAGCCTACTTTGGGCTCTGTAGCCTACATTTCACTTATCTTGTTTTAATAAAACATATTCTAATCAATGAGGCGAACTTGAGATGGCACGGTTTTGTCGCTACAACATTTATGTTTTTCCAAAATAATCTAAAATGCAACACTATACGAACAACAACATTTCAATAATTGGACACTTCATCTGTTTGAATAAGTACCTTCTGACGATACCACAAAGGTGAAACAGGCTGTGAAGGTTAGGCCTACTTGGATAATAATGATTTAATTTAGGGCTACTCAATTTATAACTAACATAATTATATGAAACTTATTATTGGAGCCACAAGCTCAGTCAACCGTTTTCAATATTTCGACAGTTTCATTTTTACAGTGCCATACTTACTTCTGCATTTGAATTCGGGGTTTTCCCATTTTCCACTACCACAGCGTAAAATAGTGGAACCCACTGGGAAGAAGCCGTGATTGCAAACGTAGAGAGCCGCGAAGACGACACGGTTGCTACTCAGTAGGGGTCGTGCGTTAGGAACAACAGGAGGAGTGCCGCAGTTTCCTATAATGTGTTTTCATACACGTGAATGATCAGCAGGTTTGAGTAGATGCATTCGACACTTGATATAGCGGCTGGCGTCAAATTTAGTTGGTCTTTCTACTCTTTTGTTTGATAATTAATTTTACATTAATGTATCAAATCAACAGTGTTGGGCACGATAACTCATTTTTCAGTTAAGCGATAACGATAATCGATAAACGAAAAATGCCTAAAGCGATAACGATAAACGATAAATCAAAAAAAAGTTAAGCGATAACGATAAACGATAAATTATCGCCGATAATGTCCGATAACGATAATTTTTTTTTCTTGATTAGCGCTGCCCCATCCCATGCAGCACGAACTGTTTTCATCAACATGACGAAAAATCGAACATAATATAGCCTACTGTAAAGGGACAAAACTTTTTGTAAGTTATGCATGAATAGAATCGCAACAGCGGCAGTAGGTATCGAATCTTCAACCTCTTGATCCAGAATCAAACCACTGAGGTAACCGCCGTGCGTATAATTATACCTTCAGATACCATTTGGATGCTTTTATCAATTGAGTTACACTGCCGCTTACGTGCAGTAGGCAAAATAATTAAATCAAATGAAAATACCATAAAAAATTCCAAACTTTGTAGGCTGTATCGCTTTCTGTTTACAGCAAAGTCAGCAATAATTGAAAAAATTCCAAAAAACGCAAAATGCTTGAAAATTTATCACTAATCTTAAGCGTTATTGGCAGTAAAAGTGTGCATACTGTGAAATCCATCAAGCTTGTCAAATTAGTCGTGTTTAATAATTATCGTACCGGTAATTTACAGATAATTCAGATAATTTTTTTTTTCTTTTGTGAACACTATCATTAAAGCAATGGTAGAATGCTGAGTTGTTGAGATAAGAATTACAATATAGGCACTGTATTAGTGGGAATAAAAATATTTGATTGAGGTAGGCTATGTCGCATAGGTAAATGAGAAAGGTTACTTACGCATTTGGTTATTATTTTTGGATTAAAGTTATATCGCCAAGCTAGAAAAAAATCGATCTTACAGTCTATACCCGATCTTGTGTTGTTATTGTGTGTGAATTTTGTCTTTTAAACTGAGTTTGTGACGTAACCGCACGTCTCAAGGCAAGTTCTTGCAATTTTAGTTAATCTACTCATCTAAAGATTTAATGCGCTTAAAACAGTAAGTTTCATGTTTTGACGAGAGAGATTTTATTTTTTTACGACAATTACTAAAAACTAACACTTCCAACAAAAAAAGAAAACACAAGAATAAAATAGTTGATCGCGAGGTGGCGCGAAAGACCATGTTTCCGATGTACAGGCGGCCTCGTATTGCGACACTTTCACAAACCACTTGCCAATTTCTTTCGCTTCGCTTCAAAGGAATCTGTACCCCCTGTGCACTTACATTTTAATTGTAAAATTCACTCGCGATTGCCGATTGCAGCAAAACAACAAGAGACTTGTTGCATGCATTTTATTGCATTGCAATTTGCAACTCTAAAAATTATTGTGTTGTCAGGGCCGTCGCTGCAGGGGGGCGTGACCCCTCCCCTGACAACGACCTGTGCACACACACTTCAGGCACTGAAGAAGAAGAGGTTTTAATTTTAGTTTCATTAACTAGGTGGCTAGTCAAAGTATTACTTTTCATGGCCTTTTCACTTGTGTGTTGATCCAAAATAAAATTTATCGGCGACTAATTATCGGCGATAATCAAATATTGCCTTTGGCGATAACGATAAACGATAACTGAAAAAATAATTGAGCGATAACGATAAGCGATAAAAATTTATCGCCGATAATTATCGCCGATAAATTATCGCCGATAATGCCCATCACTGCAAGTCAATAATGTCAAAAACGTCGCGAAAGCAGTACGGTTGACAGGGTGTCCAAGGAATATGTTTACTTTTGGATCTAAGAATTTGAAGAAGACACTGCGTACTGCGTAGGCCTATTGGATCTTTATACATGCAAATTCGGTTATTTGAATATATTGACAGAAAAAACTCTCAACCTCTTAAAGAAAGTCACCTCTCAACCAAAATTGTATTTAATATAGCCTGTTGGATAACTACATAACTAGTTTTATCGCATAAGGACTGTAAATTTCAAACCATAACAATCTTTCTGCTGATACTTTGGTTTATAGCATAACCTTCTAATTGAAATAGAAATAAAAGCTATTCATTTCGATTAAACGAAACGTTAACCAATAACAAAGTTTTCAACCGTGTGATAACGATAATGCGCAACAGCGCAAGGCATGAACCAAAAAAAAGACTTCCACAAGCAACCAACTGCACTTTGGACCTGGAGCAGTGCCGGTCTTAGGGTATTTCGGGCCTTGTGCGGAATATGCTTTGCGGCCCAATGACAATGATCCAATTCAGTAATGTAGCTAGGCATTTTGAAAGGGGAGGGGGGTTTTGACGGCTGGCGGGCAAAGTCTGATGATGTGTTTGCCGAAGGCGACACCCAGCGGCGGGGGACCAGGGGGTCCTCCCCCAGAAATTTTTGAAACATTACTTTGCATTTGGTGCATTCTGAGAGCATGTTCAACAAAAATTTGTGTATGAATATGCGATTTCCCTAACCACGAATATTTAGTGAAATAACCCGAACGAATTTCAAAATAAACAGGCTAATGTTTGTTTAAACTCAAAAACTGAAATGGCACAGGTAAGAAAAATGCTATCACTATTTCCGAAATAAAAATTAGACCAAAATCTCTTTTCAGATTTCTACAATCAGCAAATGTTTGATCTAGCCCCAAAAACCTTTCCCAAATCAAATTGAAAACTTTCTGACCATATGCACTTTAGAAATTTGCTGTAAATTCTCTTCTGGTGAGCCTAGAATGACCAGTGAAACATCAATGAAATTGTGAAGTAGCCTACGCATTAGGGATTTTTCCGTAAACCGCGAAATCCTTGCGCTTGATGTTGAAGTTCTAGAAGTCACACTAACTAACTGAGCTAACACGCTAACTAACTGAGCTATCGAGATATTAGTAACTTTATCATTGCTGTTGTTTTCCGACAAAGAAAAGCTAAATTGAATTGAACATCAGACGCAAACAAAAATTTAAGGTTTTGTCGCTACGAGACAACAGCAAAAAATCGCTAACCCTGTGAACGTGTACAAGAATTTGATTTGGACCAAATTAACTTCACACCACAGTGAATTAAAATCTCTTGTTTTCAAGAATATTTTGGTTTAGTTTGTTTAGAAGTCATTTCGTCACTGTTACCGTGGCATGAAAACCTGATGTTTCCCCAACTTCCATCGTGCATACATCTCATTCTCGGTAGACCTCTCAGCGTAAAACCCGCTTTGCATTGATACGTTACAATGCTTCCAGGTCGATACTTTGACTTCAATCGTCCTGAGACTGATATCTTCGCGTTCCTCACTACTGGTGGCATGCTACATGCACCTAGAAGCAAAATAAGCTATGGCTAAACATGGTTCATTATCAACATTTTTTAAGTCATTACACAAATGAGTGTTTCTATTTGTGCCTATTTGGTGTTAAAAGATGAGAAAACAAATGTAAATTATTTATGTAGGCCTATTGCTTATCGTTTTGAACATGAAAGTGATCACATTTAAATTCTCACTGTGGGATTAGGGATAGGCAATATGTATTTTGTGAATCTCAAAACGGGTAGTTCAGTTTAAAAAATCGTGTGATATGTTGTTATCAGAGTCAATTTTTTTTTCAGACAAAGCTGCGTGTTTTTATATTTTGAAATTACTATTAGGCTACAATACCAGAGGCTTTATTTCTTATTTCGGCTTATCTAATTGAGCATAAAGTAGCCTACTTTGAAGATAATGCAATTATGAGATCTATGTAATGAAAATTTGCAAGCAACGCAAGCAAAATATTGGAGCACTCAAAAAATTTCGCTCTTGCTTCGCTTACCCGGTCCGCCACCTCATTTTCAGATATCTGCAGGTGCGCCCTGCCGTGAAAAGGGTTAAGAAACACTGCGAATACGTTTGCAAATAGGCCAAGTTAGAGAGGCAAATATGGTAGGGTTTTATTACAAAGGTAGTTATTGGATAACGGGTAACTTTCATATAGACCAAAATGTTCCTCAAGCTAAGCTGAATTTTCATGTCAAGTTAAATATTTTTGCTTCTGGAATGCTTCTCCAATCAAATGAGTCACAGTAGGCTATGCCACTGATCACAACAGATACAAAATTTAATAGCGAATCTTAAAGAGCCGTCAAAAACCTGAAGACATTTCTAGACAAATGTAAATATCCTTACTCGGCATTGATTTGCTTCGTCAGAGTTGATGATGGGCTGCATGCTTCAAAAAAACTTCCATACTTTCCAAACAACTTGCTGCCTAATTGGCTAGAAATTGTACTAGTGCGTAAGCTTGACCTTGCGGATTTCAAACAAAAAGCCACTTTGACCTTCACCATGGAATTAGATGTTTCCCCTCTATCCGGGTGACCAATTGCTCGTTAGACAGCACTGCCGCTCAGAAGTGGGCGTGAGAAACCCGTTTGGCGCCAACCGGTCTTACATCATAGATACCAATCAATGAACATCAGTTCATAAAAACTGCAGCGCCTTTTTGAGAATACTGCAAGCTGGTGACTCGACGACTGATGGGCTATAGTCTTTCGCTGCTTCCTGTCGTGGTATCTAGATTGCCATGGTGCTATTCTATTCATATTGTATATGAGTGTTGGTCACAGCGGAAAACCATAATATCTTCGTGGGAAAGTTGAACATAAAATTCCTGAATCCTTTCGTCTGTATTCGATGATACCGAAAAAATACTCTTCTGAAAACTTCTTATCACGAATTGTATTTTAAAAAAAATAGCCACAGGCTGTCGAAAAGGACGCAACACAGTACGCACTAAAACTTGTCACCACAATACAAATTACCATGATAAAAGACGGAAATTTCGTCTAGTTGGTAAGCACAAGCAAAACAGTTTTAATATTCGACCAACCTTCCAACAACAATTCTGAAATGACGAAACTGACTTGAGATATTTCAAATGCACGTAACCAGCTTCTGTGGCGTAACAGTGATAAACATTGTGAAGCAATTTTCACAGGTGTTGAAAAGGATTGTGCAATGTTTTACAGGTGTTACGAAGGGATGATGCAATCTCTGCTCATTTTTTAGCAATTTCCATGACGTAAGACACCAGGTTCAGTAGACCATAACGGTTTTATGTGACGTTTGATTTGGGGAACGATTGTCCGTAACATAGCGTCCCCTAGTTATGACAGTACAGAGATGTTTGTTTACGTCGCAGATTCTACGCTGCAGATTTGCGGCGTAGACTTTTTGTTTACGCTAACGCTTGCGGCCACATTTTTTTGGATAGTTTGCGCTTGAGGCTACGCCGTAAAGTTTTCGCGGTTTTTTAGCGCATAGCGTCAACGCATAGGCTACTTTGTAATATATTTTTTTCGCTACAACGTGCCAATACCTTCCAGCGCTGCAGTTGAAAGAATGCTTTCAATGGGCAAAGACATATTAGAATCAAAACACAACAAAATGTCAGATGAACACTTTCAGATGCTTGTGTTTCTTCGTGGAAATTCAAAATAAAACTTGTTTGTTTCGAGTGGTTTATACCGTGTGAATGTTTGGCACCTAGCAAACAAAATTAGTTTACGCTAGTGTACGCGCTGACACCGCCAAATTTTTGTATAAGTTACGTTGACGCATACGGCGTATGGTTTTTCGAAGGTTTGCGTTTGCGCTGACGGCATCAATACGTTTTGTACTCGCGTACATCATTGTGACAGTCTGACATGGCATAACTAAAAAAGAATTGACGACAATCGTGAGCCAAGAAATGAAATACACACGACACACAAATTGTTTGAATCACTCACGGTTAGGTTAATACGCAAATACAAAGGGCATGTAAAGAATGAGCTGCAATAAGAATAATACACCAGGATACATGAAATTGGTACTATAGGTACCCGCTATATACAATGGTTGCGATAATAACCGACTGTTCTTGGCTCAGACAAATGTCGGCCATCGCAGACAGAACTAGGCTCAAACCCTAACTCTTAAGTGTTCTTTACGGGGGCGAGGCACGAAATATCCCTCAACACGTAGTCTACTTTCACTTCCCCCGTACTCTCATCATAGTTGCAAACGGCAACTTTAGCTCTACGAACCACAGGCTTCCCTTTCCTAATTTGTGGGACCACCTCATGCACCCTCCCAAGTTGATACTTCCCACGTTTACCAATGTCTTGAAGAGAACCCACCTCTACAAGTTGACCAGGCTCCAAATTCTCGGCCATTTTTAACCATTTTTTTCGGCCCTGAAGCCTTGGCAAATAAAAATCGATCCATTTACTTCAAAACTGCTGAGAAAGTGACAAATTGAACCGATAATGTTTTCTTAGTTGGTCAATATCATGTGGTTGCCCAACAGCACAGTATGGGTCTAAATATGGGGTCAACAGTGAGTCAGGGGTCATGACAATAAAATCCCTAGGGTCGTCACTCAAAGGTACCAAAGGGCGTTCGTTCACGATCCCAACGGCTCTGCCTGTGTAAGTAAGCAGTTCAATAAAATTGGGCTTACGTATTAAAGTGTCCGAAATGTGAAAAAAGTACTAAGTCATATCGGCCACGAAACCAAATCTACCAAGCCGAAATCTAGCCAAGACATCTGCCAGAGAGTTTAACAAGTCAGGACCCGAAAACATTACATCATTAACACAAGTTCCTCGAAATTCAGACTTACCATCGTAAACAATGCGCTTTTTTATTTGTGACGTCACAAAGTATGGTAAATACCACTCAAATCCCTTTACATTTCCCGCTTCACCAGCACGCTCAATATAACCATTAGATATAAGATCCTTCATGGTGTCAGTAAGGAAATCACGAAGTTCAGGTTGTTTTCTTAAAGCAGCAGCTCTATCCAACGCCAACACAAAATTGTTAGGTAAATCAATATCTTCCTTCAACGGTACAGGTATCTCAAATCGACAATCTTTCAACTCAATATTCGGTTCAACAAGTTCTCTAGCCAAAATGTCATTGCGAGATAATTCACAGGTTTCATTTTGCAATGTCAAATCTTGAATGACTTTATTCAGGTCTGCTATTTCCATGTCACGAGACTCAATTTTACACTGAATGCCAGAGATGACATCCGACTCTGAAGACGTCTGCACTCTGCACACGTTAGCAACGCTTTCATCTAAGGGTGATTTACCACCACAAGCCATTCAATCTAGCGGAGTGAGTAAAGCATGTGGTTCACTACGATTCTCACCAAGACGCTCTTCTTTAGCCCACATCCAATAAGCGTTGTAGTTGCCAATCAGTACATCTACAGTACTAGGCTACATTCACTCAAATGAAACATATTCACGTCATGAAAATGACGGAAACAACTTAAATCCTGCTTATACGGTAAAGTTTTAACATCGTCAGCTCAAGCTGGGTTAACCACCAAAATTATATCACAAAACAGTTCATCCGTCTCTAACGACTTCATGTTGAGTTTAACAAAGTCAGCACAAGCAGCTTTCTGACCAGCCAAGGTATCCATTTTAAACGACGCTTTATCATACGGTTTAAGGCCAAGTTCGCACACCAAATCACTCGAAACAAACGTCAACTGCGAACCAGGATCATGCTGACAATACACCAACTTCGATTTACCCGTCATTGGATTCAAAACACGAGCAGCAGTAAATGCGGTTAAAAGCTCCTTTAACATTTCCAATCTTAACATTACGCACAGGAACTCTGGCACAAGCATCATCTTTGCCGACCGAATCCAGAGAATCACGTGACGTCACATAAAAATCATGCAAGAGAAAAAAATATTTCCTATCATTGTTAGGCCCACACTTATGACAGTTGGTCACATGATCACAGTCCCTAACCATATGCTGGCGCAAACAATTCAAGCATTTGCCAGCTTTCACAATAACATCTCTCCGATCTTTAGGTGTCAAGCGCAAAAATTCCTTACAATCAGACAAAAAATGATGTTCAACTTGACCACGTGACGAACAATACATGCCGGTAGGTTTCTACGTCTGGCCTCACCACCGCGCGGTGCGCCAACAGCAGTCGAGTACTGCGAACTTCCTGACATCACATTATCATGGGGTTTTACCGACGTCTGCCTAACCGGACATGAAGGCAATTTTCCTTTGCCAAACTTTTTAAAATGCTGCGACTCACCAGAATCGCCCATTAGCATAATGCTAAAATCAGTCGACTTGCGTGTTTCCTCCCGTACTACAAAATCGAACAAACTCTGAAAAGTAGGCTCATTAGTGCTACCATACTGATCACCTAAAAAGTCAAGATAGCGTTGTTTAGCATCAAACGGGAGTCGCTTAGCCAAATCCAAAGCAAAACGTCCTTCCAATTTATTGTGCTGACCATAAGCTTGAGCGTAAAGCAGACACTGCGACAATTCATCTTTAAACTCTTTCCAATCACTAGAATAGATCGAAGTCAATATGCTATCATAACGGTACTTCCTAATTTCCGGTTCCGCAAAAAGACCTCCACGAACTTCAAAACGTTAGGACAAGCGAGCTAACGACATTTCTATCTTGTCTTCCTCTGACAAGTCAGGAGTGTCGGAAACAAAATTAGCAATCGTTCGTGCAGCTGTTATAACACAAGCTGCTTGTAACAAAGTCAAACGAGTTCCCTTTAAAAGGCGAAGCTGCCATCAAAGCCGTAATACGAATTTTAAAGAAGATAAATGGCATATTATTACCATCGTAACCAATCAAGGCCGCCTTATCAAAAAACGTCCAACCATTTTGGTATTCAAAAAAGCAATCCTGTTGTTGAGAACTCGATTTAGCGGGAGAAGACAAGCTATATCCCTTAAGGGGCTGAGGGGGCTCAGTCACATGCACAGCCCGATCACGATCCTCACACACGAATCAGTAGACGCGACACGCCTCTCACAACCACTTAAATTACGTGTAGCTGGGCGATCAAAAACTAGCGGCGCAGAAAACTGTGAAGGGGGCAAAACATTTCTTCTGATAGCGGCCCCGTGACCTGTACGTTCTGGGGGAAAAGTTCGGCTATGATTCGCAGACCTTGGCTCTAGAGCCTTCGGAAGATCTTTAGCTGCGGTCCCGAGACCTCCTGAAACCGCTTGAAAACATGTGGATTGCACTGGTCCACTTACGGATTGAACAGGCGTCTTGAAAAGGTTAAGTAAATTTCACCGCGATTGATGTTCACTTCTGGAATGGCTAGAAGAGCCCTTCTTAGAGCTACGCCGGAGCCCACCTCTGATCGATATTCAGCTAAAGCTACCTCCTTACGTTGTTCAGCCCTCAACTGGGCGTCTTTGATTGCGAACTCAGCAGCTCTCGCGGCGGCCTCAGCAGCTCTCGCTTCGGCCTCAGCTCTCGCGACGGCCTCAGCTCGTATGACTACAGAAAGTTCCCCAATTCGAGTCAAAATATCCCTTCTAAGATACCAGGCCTCCCTGACTAACTTAGCCTCATCATTATTGGGTCCTTCCCCAGAATGGCCTGCCCGACCGCAAAGAACATCATCAGGTTTAAACCCAATCGAGTCGACGGCGGTCGAGTCCTTGTCGACACCGAGTGTAGACATATTAAATACTGGGCTTAACAATTAAAATTAAATTACACACACACAAACAATTACATTAGTTATGAAAACTTAACAGCAATGACCGTAAAAAATAGAAATGCACAGTACGTAGTTGTAGGGGTATATCAAGTCCAACCCCACCTGGAGTCTTCCAATCTCGGCTATTGAAAGTTCCACACAACTTGCTTGGATTCGTCCAGTTGAATCTTCAAGCACAGATCGATAGTTTTCAATCTTCTTCCTTGCCAATGACCAACAAAGAGACGTCTTTAATTTTTAGCTTGAAGTTCTTCGGTTCCAACTGACAAGAACACGTCTTTTATTTTTCTTTCTTGATGTGCTTCTGTCCCTACTGACAAGAACACGTCTTTTATTTTTCTTTCTTGTGCTTCCGTACAAACACTAGCTAGATGACGGTCTTTGTATTTTTTATGGTCATAGCAGAAAACCATAATATCTTCGTGGGAAAGTTGTAACATAAAATTCCCGGATCCTTTCGTCTGTATGCGATGACACCAAAAATACTCTTCTGAAAACGTCTTTTCACGAATTGTATTTCAAGAAAAAATAGCCACAGGCTGTCGAAATGGGGCGCAACACAGTATGCCACTAAAACTTGTCACCACCATACAAATTACTAGAATAAAAAACAGAAATTTCGTCTAGTTGGTAAGCACAAGCAAAACAGTTTTAATATTCGACCAACCTTCCAACGACAATTCTGAAATGACGAAACTGACTTGAGATATTTCAACTGCATGTAACCAGCTTCTGTGACGTAGCAGTGATAAACATTGTGAAGCAATTTTCACAGGTGTTGAAAAGGATTGTGCAATGTTTTACAGGTGTTACGAAGGAGTTGTGCAATCTCTGCTCATTTTTTAGCAATTTCCATGATGTAAGACACCAGGTTCAGTAAACCAAAACGGTTTTATGTGACGTTTGATTTGGAGAACAATTGTCCGTAACAATTGTATCGTGCTATTCTTGCAATAGATGAAATAAAAGTTTTCTGTTTCTCTCTCTCTCTCTCTGATGGATTTGATATAAATATTAACGTAAAATGATCTAGTTATCCACCAAGCAAAAAGCCTATGCAGATTAGCAAGGTCTAATATACCAGAACAAGAGACGGAAGAATCTCGCCACCACATAACATATCATTAAATGTTTACGTCTAGTTTTTTTTTAGATGAAGATAATGGTGCTAGCCACTCAAAACAGAGAACAATTGGTTTAGCTTTAGACTACGCCCCTGCTGAATACTGTGCTGCAATACTTGGTGCAGAAGCGTCCATACTGACCTTGCCCATAGGCTAATTAACAACTGCCTGCAAACTGTCACTGGTTGTCTCCGACCAACTCTAACTGACTGTTTGCCTGTCCTTGCAGACATTGAGTCAGCTACACCAGTGTTTCTCAACCTATATTTCTTAGCGGACCCCTTTCGGTGCCTTTGAAGCGGTCGCGAACCCCTAAAAGAGTTTTATCTGAAATTTTGGTGTATTGCGTCTTCGAATGGAATCAAACGTTTCATAAGTTTCGAAGCGACACACTCAGAACAATTTGTTAAACTCGTGACGCACCACTGACGATTGATGACATTGACGAAGTTATGAGCTGGGCTATATGTTGGAACACAGCATCAAAAATTAGTAATCTATATGCTGATTTAATGATTTTCTGTAATTTTTATCAAAAATTAATAGAATTTTTGCCACTGTTAAAAAAATTTCTCATTTTGTTTCATTTGTAATCAATATCAATTTGTTATAATCACAGGTAGGCCTATGTCAAAATATTAACCTGTCTGCACTTTGTGTAATGCTCACTGCTCTTGCAGTCAAGTGTCAAATATGTACCGATTGTGGTGATTTCGTACTTAAACCTTCTATAAAGAAATAATTACCAAAATGAACTATTCCATGTAACTGTGACGTTTAGTGGCTTAAACCGTTGGGAAAGCAACTTGGAAATATGCTGCAGCAAGGTAGTAGGCACGAAGGGCGTAACCGTCAGGCGAAGCCCGTAGGCGTGTTGCCGAAGGCAACACTTCCAGCGGGGGGTCTGGGGGGCCTCCCCCAAAAATTTTTGAAAAACACTTCCAATTTTGTGCGCTCTGAGAGCATTTCCCTGGAGCCTCAGTGGTGGTTTCTGACAGGAACGTTTGCGTTAATTGGCATTTATAGGCAAGACATGCGGTTTGGTAAGGACTTAGACTACTTACAAGCGATACGAGTAATTCTAGTCACGAACACAGTAATTTTCATGTTAAAATAGACGTGATAAAAATAATGAGAAGTTAAACCTAGAATTCAGTCATTATATTTTGCATAGTTTTCGCTCAGGTAAGCACTGCTTTCCTTGCTTTCCCTCACCGATCGTCACTGCCATGTAATGAAAAGCGTTTTATCGTGTTTGACGGATTGAAACAGAGATCTTTTCTGCGGTTATGAATGGTTTTTTCAATCTGAACACAGATAGCTTTTTGTTTGTTTGTTTTATCTTTATCCTGCATTGTGGGAAAGCGGACTTGAGCACTATGCATCGGTGTACGCCTTCCGACGTACACCTGACCCACGCTGCAGCCGACGGCAATGTCTGTTTCCGGTTGTCTACTCTACTTATGACTTAAATTTGGTACTACCCATTATTCGAAATCGATCACAATAGGCTACGTATATTTGAACAATTTCAATAAAATCATGCAAATTTGGGCAAAATTTTTATTCTGCCTCCCAAAATGTTTTGGTCTGTACGGCTATGCACAAAAGTGACACAAAATTGCCCGATAATCAATCAAAATGGCACAGTCATTCATGATCAATTAAGAATGAAAAATAATGAGAAAAATATTGCAAAAATAGTTTAGCCTCATTGAATACTAAATGAGACCAGTCAACGTTTGTTTGTTAATCTGTTTCAAAATAACTTTGTTGATAAGTTAGTCGTTTCGGATTACCTGTGCATTTAATGTTAGGTGGTGACCATCGTAAATCATCTCTGCAATAGATGAAGGCTCTTCCGACTTGAATGTAGCCCCGCTTACAAGCATACTTAAGAACTGAACCTACTGAGTACTTGTCCCGAATGGAAGGAATATAGCCGTTCCTAATAAACGGAGGAGACCTGCAAGCATCTGGGGAGGAAAGTTTATGAAACTCGAATTTATTTTGTGGATACAGAAAAGTGATAATACTAGAGTGCAAGTTTGGATATTTCCGTATGTTAATGGAGAGTTGTGATTTATTTCCAGTTGAAGAAGCAGTCGCGCTTTAGGTGAAAAACCTTCTAGCTCATCATACCAATTCAATGACGTGCATTAGAAAAAATAAGAGATAGTTTCGGGATTTTTCGTGTTAGATGGAGGTCTGGGTGAGTAATGGAAGTACAAGAGACAAATATTTTCTAATTGAATGCTTGCAATGAAAACGGTGAAAGCAAAAGTTGCAATATTCCTACAAAGCTCTACTTACCGACACACACAAATGTAGGCGCTGTAAATCTTCCTGCTTCGGTGCACATCACTGTACTTGCACCAAATGTAATAAATGCATCGTTGCAAGAATAACGAACAATCTCCCCGACACCGTACGTTCGTTTCGGGCTAACCAGCGAGGCGTGTTCCACGTTCGGGTAGTCACTGCAACGAACTGGGAAACAACAATAAAGCAACTTCATTACAGGTGGAGTTTGAGCCTTTGTGGCAACGGGTCTATCTTTTTTTTTGCTTTAGCATGTTGATGAAGAAAGCAAGCAAACTTTGGTAAAATCAGCCAAATTACGCAAATATTCTAGCTTACTCCCTTTTCTGGACGGATGATGGTAGACTTATACCATTGTTTGTAATATGTTCTGCAGTATGCTTTCCATTGCCACAATAACAAAAAAAAAACGACCCTACTCCCCATTCGTACGCAGTTAAGAAAATCAGACACCTGTGTGAGAATAATAATCGAGACGTACCAGCACTGGCTTTAAGGATGATGGAATCTCATACTCAGTATCGTGTGAGCAAGATCTCGCACCTCCTCTGAAATCCCTTAGCTAAAGGACCTATTTGTAGTGATGCCATCTAAAAAAAAAATTTAAAACCATGCCCATTGCCCATGTACAAACATAGGGCAAGGACGCATCAGGTTAGGACGCAAACTCTTTCAATGCAGTGAAAATAAAAATTTCACGTTTGTCATTTTTAGCAAAGAATAAACTCTCTCAATTTTTTTGAGAAAAAAAAAGTAAATATGCCGACAGTGCAGCAGTTTGCACTAGAGTCTGTCAACCATAGTCTGGTTTGCTTAGATGCTTATGTTTCCATTTGTTTCAGCTTATTTCATGGAACTTACAGTATGTTGTACTTAATTACAGCCTTGTATGATTTAAGCTATTGATTATTGAGTTTCTGTAGAAGTATTTCCATCTTTTGTCTTTTCAAGTAGCCAAAAACACTAATTAGACTGAAATGTTATGAATACGGGGTGGTTAAGTTTGAAAAATTAACGTTGCAACAAAGTCAGATCAAATTTCAGCACGTTCAAATATCAGTTGTTTAAAAGTCACATACAGTAGTCCACGCTTATTAAGCACACGGTTAGTGGGCCCACCTGCTTATTAAGCCCAATTTGGTCTCATCCAGAATTAGTTTTATTAATTCCAGTAAAAAAAAACGCTTAAGAATCATAATTTTTACATTTTCTTGAAATTGTGCAAAATACGTCACCATATTGTTTGTTTGTTTGTTTGTTTGTTTATCTTTATCCTGCATTGCGGGAAAGCGGACTTGAGCGCTATGCATCGGTGTACGCCTTTCGACATACACCTGACCCACGCTGCAGCCGACTGCAATGTCTGTTTCCGGTTGTCTACTCTATTTATGACTGAAATTTGGTACTACCCATTACTCGAAATCGATCACTGGGTAGAGGCAATTATCGTAAAGTTTCTTGCCCAGAGAAACAACAGAAAGTGCGGGTGGCTGGAGTCGAACATACAGGCTCTCGACTGCGAGCCCAACGCGCTAACCACTCGGCCACTGCTGCCGATCTTTTGTTTTGCTTTCGACATTTTTACGCTTAATAACGCTGCCAACTCAGTTCTTAATATTCTTTGATCGTTGGGTTGTACAAAACACGCCTCGTTGCTGACACAACTGGCAAAAAATGCAATTCTCGGTGGATTGCAAAATGTGTGGCGAATAACAGGAAAGAATCGATCGTTGTGTACAGTTGTTAACAGATCTAACAACTTTTACCAATAGTGCAGTCGGCCGTAGTCAATTATGCGTATAGGAGTGGCAGAAATTTGTCTACTCTTAATAGGTCTAGCCGCTTAATTAGCCCAAAATCGTCTGGTCCCGAGGTAGGCTTAACCCTATCTATAGCGACACGGGGCTTTATGAGGACACCTCACTCTAGTAGTGAAATATTTCTCAGAAGAAAATATGATAGAATGTGAAATTCCTTGACTTTTAGTTTTTGTTCTTTGCGAATTTTCTAAACCTACACTGATCATTTTTCTACCTTCCTGCCCTTCACAAAAAGCATTTCGTCTCAGGTGGCTGGACATTTTCATGCAACGCTAGATATTATAATTTAATGTAAGTGCAATATAAATGTTAGTGCAATTACTTTGAAATGTAAAAACGCCTAAAATGCCTTACATTTATGCGAAAAAGCATTTTTTGTTTAGTTTAGCATTACTTTATGTTATAATTCAAAAATTGCAATTTTGAAGCTATTTTTGGGAAAGTAGAATAATAACCGACTTTCTGACGCCTTTTCAACTCAAACACTTTATTTTAATAAATTTGTTGGGTAAAAATTTAATTTCTATACGCACAATACACATGGCTATTATCTCATAAAATATTTTGGCTCTGTGATTTTCATAGCTCCCGTTTTTAACGATTTATTAGCACGGGGTTTAAATAGCCGTGATGTGCTTTTCGCGTATGAAAACAACTCGTATTAAGATAGGGTTAAGCAGCGGGAAGTACCTTACTGTACTGTACCTCACATTTTTTTACCAGAATGTACATCATCTGTGTCATACACAATAATAGAAAATATAAAAGAAAACTCACTCTACATATTCCTATTTATGCCAGTAATCAATCTACTCTACAAGCCTCACTAACCCGGCGCCTTTTTGCATGTAAATGGAATGCGATGACGACATGGCACGTCATTCCAGCGACCGTTTCTATGGTGAATCATAACCACACAGTCTTCTCTTCCAGCAAGCAATCGATTAGGCTGTCCCTTCAACCAGTTCTGGTAAACCTTGACAAGTAAACAATTGTAAATTTTATTTTGTAGCCTACAAAACGTAGCTGTCATCGTTTCGTTGTGGATTCTTAAACTGTGTGCTGCCCACACAAGTGCGGGTCGCAAGTGTGCCGGGAAGACTTGACGGTTTGAATGGTATGGTTTTGAATCTTTATCCACTTACTGACAAAGCCTTGATGGGTTATTCCTGGTAGTTTCGCATACTTGTAGTGGCTTTGGATGCAGGGCCGATTACCGAAATTGACAGAGTAAAATTTCCGATTGTTAAAGTCTTGTTGCCGAAGAATTATTTCATCCATTAGGTGCCGCTGAATGGAGAGCAGTCCTTAGAATTCGTTGCTCAAGCGCACACCCCGAGAGTCCAAACAGCGCCGCTTGATCTTGAAGCTTCTCGTTCACGAAGTCACGCGATAACCAACTGAGCTATCCGGGCAGACAATGTTGCCATCGTAAGCGCAAACCTACAAAGTATCGAATTTAGTTTGAAGAGAGCACATTTGCTTGCGTGTTGCAGCAAGCTACGATAAATAGTCGATAATTAAGTGAGTAAAACGCTTGATCATCGAACCACTTCCAACGTTTAACTGCAATGTAAAAAATCCGTATTTCATCTATATGTCACTTACTTGACATTCGCAGGCAAAAAGAAACCCTTCAAATTAAGCATAGCCCAGATCGCTCCTTTTCTGCATGACACTAATCAAAATCAAGCCCCGAATCAAAACTATTTGTGCACACAACCAGGCACACCTTTCACCTTGAAGCAGCATATAAGTAGGCCTTCAGTAAATAAATTTACTGATATGTATAAGACACAGCCGCTTGCTCTTGAGCGGAGTCGAACCGGCACCCTTTCGACTGCCGTTCCAGCGCCCTCACCACTCGGGTGCGGCTGCACTGTCTTGTCGGCAGCATAGCCGAGATTCGAGATTCACGATGTTCCCGGATTACAGTGTGATCTTGAAAATCAAGATCGTGATGTGATCTTGAAGATCACTTTTTTGTTTGACTATGATCTTAAAAATCAATAAGATCAAGATCACTTTAAAATTAATTTTACTTCCTAAATAAAGACTTTTTTTTAGAACTCGTACCTGTACAAAGTAATTAGCCGCAACTACTAACATTAAGTTTTGTTAAAAAAAGTCAATTTCAAGTCTAAGTTTATTTAGCTTAGTGTTGCCATTTCAAAATTTAAAAAGCTTTCTGTGTTGGCCATAAAAAACTTTTTTATGTTGCACAACGTGACAAGCACAACGCGACAACGTGACACAGCACAACGTGACAACTTGCCCTCGTTCAGCTGAAACCACAGCACCAACCTGTTTAAGACCTGTAGCAGCAATCACCTTTTGTAGTTTCTGGACTGTGTTGCACCCAGTCTCGTCCAAGTTTCATACCTTATCAGGAGTAAATTTTTCTCTCTCCAGTAGACAAGAATAATTTTCAAAAAATGTGCTACCATTGTGCCTGTTGAAGCTAGTTGTGCAACTGAGAGAAGTGCTTTCTGGAGTACGGAAAGACAGGTCAGGATGACGCTCATGAAGTCTTATGACCAATCACTTCCACCTTCTTTCAACTCATTCCAGGAAGTTAGATTTTTTAACTTAGCTTCTTTGTCATATTGATAAGCTAATCTTTTTACTTTCTTAGTGCACAAGCCACAATAAAGTTTCGATGCTTTCAGGAGATACTCAGCAAGAAGATTCGCATGATTGTCGTCAAAAACTGATCTGTTATTAAAGTAGGCTATCCATATTTTGGTAGTGTTATTAGGCCTACATTTTGTTCAGTGCTTGAACCCAGTGCTTCACTGCGATGTTTCACACAGTAGCATACCTTCGCAATGTCATATGCGGGATCCTAAATCCTTTGGTAACAGCAAAGCATGGTCTTTTATTGACAAGAACTTCACCCATTGCTCTCTCCATAACATCCTGAGGTATTTTACATCTTTCAGTTTTTTTTTGTAGGTGCGCATGTTGTAAAGCCAATATTGTTCAAAATACAGAGAAATTAGTAGCAGATTTTTGACTGATTACACAGCTATAGCCTACAATGACAAAACATGCAGTTATCACTGATGGTTTAAGTAATAAAGTAAATATCAATAACCTACACCATTTTGTAAGCCAAAATAGGAATATTACTGTGTAAACAGCTTTATTCAAAATTCAGGGATTTGTTGGAAAAACTTTTCAACATGGCCTACCCCATCTGCAATTTTCCAACTAACCCTACATGATCTGATCAGCAAAATTTATTAATAGATTCAAGCTGAGTCTAAGCTCCTGCAAATGCTGTGGTTATTGGTGTTGACAAGTTGACAACATCTACTATCATTACATAATAACAGAATTTTCGCTAACCGAACAAACAACTGAGCTACAGACTAATTTAGATCACCTATGAAAAAAATTTATAAAGTTCAAAAACACAAAATCAAATGATCAAACCAAAAAAAATATGACGAAAAGGTTCAAAGGTCATGTTTCACAAGATGGCAGCAGTTTAAAAAATGTGAGGAGTTAAAAAATTGCAGTTTTTCAATTAATCCCGTTGTCCAACTTACCCCACTCTCCCCCTACATTTGCGACAAAATCTCTAGATCAATCGTTGAATTTCCTGGCAAGAAAATGAATGAATGCTCGACTGTATCACTCAGTTTCTCCAGGCAATTTTAATAGTTGATTTCGTGAATGAAGCAACAATGACTCTACTTCTTCTCGAAACCAACACGACAACTGGGCCCCAAAATAATGTTTTAGCTAAAATACAACTAATTTGTATCTTGCGTTGCATGTTTGTGTTAGGCTACTCAGTTTCTCTAGGGCCTAGGCAATAATAGTTGATTTCGCGAATGAAGCAACAATGACTCTACTTTTTCTCGCCTGGCTTTTGTCTGTGAGAATACTGTCTTGATTAAATTTCTAAAAAATGCAATTTGAATTTGTATGATTTTTGTGTGTCCGCGGGCCCAAAATAACACATTGTACAACAACAGTCGGGGCCGTACAAAAATGTCTTGCAGGCCGGATTTGGCTCGCATGCTGGACTTTCGACACCCCTGATTTAATTCAACCTTTTCTGGACTTTTTGCAATTCAAAGTTACGGATCACAGCATCAAATCATAAAATCTTGCGACGTCTGAATTGATGCACAACAATGCATAGTTACGCTTTTCAATCAGTTTTGAGTCATAGTGGAACGCAAACAATTCTTTACAAATTTCAATGTGCTAAAACCACGTTCTCAAATCGCAACTTTTGGAGGTAGCTATAACATGAAAACAAACAAAAATTTATCACAACAAACTATTTGGAAAAACGCTTCGGCAGTTGCAATCAACGATTTCCTTGTGTGGATATTATGGAGTGGTTAGTTTTGGTTTCCAGCTGAAGTTTGCTGCGTAGCTTTCCATCAAAAGTACCAACTCATCCAAAATGTCTTGAGAAATGTCGTTGTTGTACAAATGGTTTAAATTTGTTCACATCATACATACGATGAAATTAATTTTCATGAAACTTTAAACTCATTGACGATATCTTTGAGTTTGTTGATACATTTGTCAATTCCAACAACTAGCGAATTGCAAAATATGGTAGAATGCATTTCGTTTAAATGATTCAGCATGTCAAGTTATAAAAGGGTTCTGTCACCAGGAAAAAAAATCATTTTCTTTTAAATTTATGGTTGCTTCAACAACTTTAGCTTGCGAGTACTAGCCTACTTTTCTCAACTTTCTCTTACCGTACTTAGATTAGGCTACATTTTTCTTTAATTTCATTAAATTCATCAGTGAATCTAGTGTAGTTTAGGACCGTAATTCACATAATGCAAGCAGTCACAAATTTAAACTGCTACAGTTGTAGGCTACTTTAGCATTGACTCAGCTTCCGATCTTGCTCTTATTGGGTGCATTTAAGTAACGTCTTTAGATCTTCAATCAGGCTACAAAAGGGTAATGTAAAGCATTGGGTTTGACTGCGCCATACCGTGAGTAGGCTACCTTTTCAAAGAAAATTTTCTTTACAAAGATAGTAGGACAGCTTTCTTTTGATTTTTCAGAATTTTTCCACTAACTGGACTATAATTCTAAAGATGCCACAGGCTTACAGTCGATCATTTACTCCAAAAATGATATGACATCTGAACAACACTGTAGGCAGCACTATGAACTTCAACTAGATTTAAGCAACAACATCCATAAACAAAAAATAACCAGGAAGGGTTTACTTTTGTAGAATCCACTTGGAGATTTTCCCCTTTTTGACACTTCGTATTGGTCTCTGCTGCCGCCATTAAAGCATAACAATTCCTGGCGTGCAAAATTGTTGAATCTCTTTTTTTGTAAACTACCCTAGCGTGAGGGTGTGCTAAAGTTCACTGCATGGCCTGTTCGACTCCCAGCTTGGCTTCTCTCTTAAAAGGTTTGTGCCAACTATGTTTATTTATTTTGCAGCACTTGACCTTAATGTTTA
Organism: Aplidium turbinatum; assembly: GCF_918807975.1. Taxonomy (NCBI): domain Eukaryota; kingdom Metazoa; phylum Chordata; class Ascidiacea; order Aplousobranchia; family Polyclinidae; genus Aplidium; species Aplidium turbinatum. The sequence continues at coordinate 23,781,198 of NC_137475.1, read as the reverse complement.
AAAATCAGATTAACCAGATTAAACAGACCTACAAGCTAAATTAGGCTCTGAAAAAAGTAAACTTACGTATAGGGTTGAAGAATGATAAAAAAATGATTCAACTTTGTTTACACTTCTGTTTTGTGAATTCTAAAAAAAATTATCTTGTCTTTGCCTAATCTTAGATGTTTCAAAGGTTTAGAGTGGCTATGGTTACAAATGTTAAAATCAAAAGCTGCAAGCCTAAATTTTAAACTGATGTTCTGCCACAACTTTCAACAATGTAGGCTACAGTACTGGTACAAACTTCAAGAAATACATGGTTATATATCATCCATCAAGTAAATTACAACAGTTTAACAAGACGAATACAAAAACAAACGCAATTTAGTGTAGCCTACAGTCTGGTCACAGCGGAAAACTGTAATATCTTTGTGGGAAAGTTGTAACATAAAATTACCGAATCCTTTCGTCTGTATGCGATGACACCAAAAAAATACTCTTCTGAAAAGGTCTTTTCACGAATTGTATTGCAAGAAAAAATAGCCACAGGCTGTCGAAAAAGGACGCAACACAGTAGCCTACTCACTAAAACTAGTCACCACAATACAGATTACTAGGATAAATAACAGAGATTTCGTCTAGTTGGTAAGCACAAGCAAAACAGTTTTAATATTCGACCAACCTTTCCAGCGACAATTCTAAAATGACGAAACTGACTAGGGATATTTTAAGCCACATAAATTGCATCTGTGACGTAATAGTAGATATGCATTGTTAGACAATTCCACAGGTGTTAAAAAGGATTGTGCAATGTTTTACAGGTGTTACGAAGGGATGATGAAATCTCTGCTCATTTTTTAGCAATATTTCATGATGTAAGACGCCAGGTTAAGGAGACCTTAACGGTTTTATGTGATGTTTGATTTGTAGAACGATTGTCCGTAACATCTGATCCCTAGTTATGACAGTCTGACATAGCATAACTAAAAAAGAATTGACGACAATCGTGAGCCAATAAATGAAAGACACGCGATACACAAATTGTTTGAATCATTCACGGTTAGGTTAATACGCAAATACAAAGGGCATGCAAAGAATGAACATCAATAAGAATAATACACGACGATGCATGAAATTGGTACCATATAGGTACACGCTATACACAATGGTTGCGAAAATAACCGACTGTTCTTGGCTCAGACAAATGTCGACCACCGCAGACAGAACCAGGCTCAAACCATAAATCTGAAGTGTTAGGGGGCGAGGCACGAAGTAAGGGGTAAGGGGGCGAGGCTCGGGGGCGAGGCACGAGGTACGAGGTAAGGGGGCGAGGCACGAAATATCCCTCAACACGTAGCCTGCTTTCACTTCCCCCGTACTACAAAATCGAACAATCTCTGAAAATTAGGCTCATTAGTGCTACCATACTGATCACCTAAAAAAGTCAAAATAGGGCTGTTTAGCGTCAAACGGGAGTCGCTTAGCCAAATCCAAAACAAAACGTCCTTCCAATTTATCGCGCTGACCATAAGCTTGAACGTAAAGCAGACACTGTGATAATTCATCTTTAAACTCTTTCAAATCACTAGAATAGATCGAAGTCAATTTTCTACCATAGCGGTACTTCTTAATTTCCGGTTCCGCAAAAAGACCTCCACGAACTCCAAAACGTTGAGACAAGCAAGCTGACGACATTTCTATCTTGTCTTCCTCTGACAAGCCAGAGGTGTCAGAAACCAAATTAGCAATCGTTCGTGCAGCTGTTCTAACACAAGCTGCTTGTAACAAAGTCAAACGAGTTCCCTTTAAAAGGAGAAGCTGCCAACAAGGCCGTACCGTAACACGATTTTTAAAGAAGATAAATGGCATATTGTTACCATCGTAACCAATTAAAGCAATCCTGCTGTTGAGAACTCGATTTAGAGGGAGAAGACAAGCTGTATCCCTTAAGGGGGTGAGGGGCTCAGTCACATGCACAGCCCGATCACGATCCTCACACACGTTAAAATCAGTAGACGCGACACGCCTCTCACAACCACTTAAATTACGTGTAGCTGGGCGATCAAAAACTAGCGGCGCAGAAAACTATGAAAGGGGCAAAACATCACTTCTGATAGCGGCTCCGTGACCTGTACGTTCTGGGGGGAGGAGTTCGGCTATAATTCGCAGACCTTGGCTCTAGAGCCTTCGAAAGACTCTTAGCTGCGTCCCCGAGACCTCCTGAAACCGCTTGAAAACATGTGGATTGTACTGGACCACTTACGGATTGAACAGGCGTCTTGAAAAGGTTATGCAAATTTCACCGCGATTGATGTTCACTTCTGGAATGGCTAGAAAAGCTACGCCGGAGCCCATCTCTGATCGATATGCAGCTAAAGCTACCTCCTTACGTTGTTCAGCCCTCAACTGGGCGTCTTTGAGGCGAAATCAGCAGCTCTCGCTTCAGCTCTCGCAGCGGCCTCAGCAGCTTTCGCTTCGGCCTCAGCTCTCGCGGCGGCCTCTGCTCGTACGGCCTCAGCAGCTCTCGCAGCGGCCTCAGCTCGTACTACCTCAGTTCTCGCAGTGGCCTCAGCAGCTCTTGCTTCGGCCTCGGCTTGTATCTGGAGCTCCTCTCGTCTTAGCTGCAGGTTAACTTGTGCAACTATCCGTGACGAGCTCCTAGACATCCTAGTGCTTACACTTGAGGCGCTATCCCCAGGATGTATGTCAGCATCCAACATATCGGAGTACCGTAGTCCAGATTACTCTCTTTGTTGTGGTTGCATTTTTTCTGTTGGTTAGGTATTCGTTCTGTCCATTTTTCAGCAAGTTGAATTTTTTCTTTGGTATATTTTGGGAAAAGTTTAAAGCTCTTTTTAAGTTGTTCAAGTGCTGCAGTGTAGTCGTGTTGTGTTTCATCTCCTAACTCGTAATGCTTCTCCAATCTCCATATATAATTGCATTGAATGTATTGTAAATGTGGGGTGGTGCGATTTACCATTGAGGTACAAGCGGTCTATTGCTGTTTCTTTAGTGTAGTTGTTGGTCACAAATTTAAAGTTCGAAGTTTTACAAATGGGGTGGTTAACGTCTCAAAATACAACAGTTTTATCGATTTGAGAGGTTTCATTTCTCTGACAGTAAGTTTCAAGTCGTGATTTAAAATGCTGTAATTAAGTTGAGTTTTATCAATTCTGTGATCTTTTGGTCAAATGATATTCAAATTATATCATTTATAAAGCATTTCAATATTTCCGCTTGTTTCAGTATGTTGGGAGCTGATTTGATGACGTGGTGCATGGCAATGTTGGCGATGGATACAAAATGGTTGTCACCTGTTGTTGTACCTTCTGGTTGTTTGTAGAAACTCTCACCGTTTTACGAGATAACATCGTCAAGACTATAGAACGTCAAATATGTGTTTCTGTTGCAATTCGAGGATATGTTGTGTGTTGTTCTATGGGATATTTCAGCCACTCTTTAATTAATGATTTTTGAAGTTAGGGTATGACGTAGAACTTTGATAACAGCCGCGATTAAATGTAATTGATCGCTCTTATCTGTTTGTCAGATTGCCGTTGCATAAATGTTTCTACATAATGTTTGCTATCTCTACAGAATTCATTTATTGTACTTCGACAAAAGGTTTCAAACATCCTTCAGTAAACTAGTACTGACCTTAGGAAAGCAACTGACAGAAAATCACAGCGAAGAAAAATAAATACATTCTCAGTGACAGGCTGCTATTGATTTAGCTTAATCTTGCAACTTCCTAATGAAGGAGAAGTGATTAACGGCAAACAAAGATTGCAAACACTTACAAATTGCTGCACTCTGTACTAACAATGGGCAGAGTACGGCATAGCAGTCAAAGAACAAAAGGTGCATTTAGAGCGCGCATTTTTTACCTTACAGTATGCTGCAGAAGATTAACACAGAATCGCAGAGAAGGTTTGCTGGTGCAAATTGCAACATAATGCGGGTGATTCAGTGTTTGATTTCAAGAGCAAATGTTTTTTCTTAAAAGCGATTTGAAATCTATTGCAGACGTATTTCACTTGAATTCTGATTATCCCTTGCATAAATTCCAACAAGCCAAAAGACTCACAGAACGTTGACAAGAAGTTTCACCTACACTGAGTCAGTTTTTGGAATTAATCAGCAAAATTAAACCCTACAAAGAAGATTTTCATTTCCACGAACTCTAGGCCAATTGTTTGTAAAAAACAGCTATCACAATCCCCGTGACAAGTGCTTCTTCAGAAAGAAGTTTTTCAGCAGTGAGTTTGAAAGTCATGTTTGCGTGATGATATGACAGACAAAAGGCTTAGACCAAGCAACCTCGGTATTATTAACATCGAAAAGGAAAGGTCAACTGATCTCGATTTAAATGTATTCGTTGATGCATTTACAAAATGACCCAATTTAATAGGAGAATCGTTTTGGTGTGGCCTAAATGGTGCCGTTATTGCCAAAATACCCAAAATCTTCAAGATTTGTTTAACCTTATCTTAATACGAACTGTTTTCGTTCGAGGAAAGCACGTCACGAGCTATCTTAGCTCCGTGCTAATTAATCGCCAATAACGGAAGCTATGAAAATCACAGAGCCAAATATTTTACAAGATAATAGCCATGTGTATTGTGCGTATAGAAGTTAAATTCTTACTCAACAAATTTATTGAAACAAAGTGTTTGAAATGAAAAAACGTCAGAAAGACGGTTTTTATTCTACTTTTCCAAAAATAGCTTCAAAATTGAAATTTTTGAATTATAACCAGTGCCGCCAGACCTTCAACATTGAGGGGGCAAAATATCACTGCACGACAGTGATATTGTTTAATTTGTCTTGTTTTGTACTGCTTGTCTGCTTTGCAGTGGCGTATCCATGAGTTTTGAAAGGGCGGGGGGTTTGACGGCCGACGAGCGAAGCCCAACAGCACGTTTGCTTAAGACAACACTCAGCGGCTGGGGGTCTCCCCCAGAAAATTTGAAAAATTACTTTGAATTTGGTGCATTCTAAGAGCATTTTCAACAAAAATGTGGGTGTGAATATTCCTGTAAAATGGTGCTGTCCGATGGCATAGCAAAAGAATAAGATCATGTTTTCTTCGGCATTTATCGGAAATTAAGCAAAGGCTCTATGTTTTCTTGTTGCTAATTCCTGGCTAAGATATTTGAATGTTTGGTATGGGCAAAACTCGATCTTTTAATGCAGTTTCGTTTAAAATTAGTCAAACTTTGTTTTAGAGACATAAAGAGACTGAAAGCATCATTCTCAATATCGTGACGTCACACGCATGCCAAAGGGGGGGTTAAAAACCCCAAAACCCCCCTTGGCTACGCCACTGATTATATCCTTATTATGAAAACATTGAATGACCCAATCTTCTTCTCTCGTATTGTCGCTATATGTCAGGGCATCCGTTGGTTAGCCACTGCCTGGTGTCGTCATCGATGGAAATTAGGCCTTCCATACCATGGGATGATCTATATAGCCGTCAATCCTTGATAATGTGGACTGCCGTCTGCAATTCGTCACACTCACAAGCAGCACTCTCTGCCAAGCCCCAACGCAACATGTCTGCACCATAGCGTCCAACACCAGTGAGCAAACGGTTACGCCTTGATGAGGCAAGTCTAGAGAGGCCATGGCCCAGCTGGTTTTCGGACGGGGATCTGAATACTTGGCGAAGTGGGGACGTGCTGCTTGACCATTGTTCACACCACGCCGCGTGGCACCACTGTTTGCTAGGGCTTCCACCAGAGGCTGCCAGAAGGTCTTGTGCAGAGCGTACAAATGGCTTTCTTGATTTTAGCCGCTGCTTTGGTGGATATCTCAGCGCCGTTGTGTGTAGCGGATGGCCAGGGTTTAGGGCTTTACGGCTCAGGGAAAGAACAGCACGTTGGCGCCGTAGTGCAGCAGGCTCAATGTTTGCAAGGACAGACAAACAGTCAGTTGGAGTTGGTAATGACCCAATGCTGTAGGCCTATGCACTGCCACTACTCTACTAACTTAGAAAAGCAGTCTCTCACATACCGGTAGCTATACATTTCCACACGGTTCAACGACCTTGCTGGTTACGAAACAAATCCTTAAATAAGACGTGAAAAATCATGTCCTTGTTGTAATCGCTGCTGTTACGACAAATTGTTAGCATTGTCTCGGGTTTTTCCACTACGAGATAAAAAAATGATGAAATATTACACAACTACTAAAAATAACTAAGCAAGAACCAATCTGCTGGACTGCCGGTAACAATTGTTACGTAGTCTAACAGGCAGCAGGTAAAGTACATGACTAGAATCACAAAATCATAATAATAACAGCAGTAAGAAGAACAAATTTAAAATAAAAGAAAAAGATTTACCCCCTCCCCCCTTTTGCAACTTGAGTAGACTTCAGGTTGGGATCCAAAAATTAAAAAAAAGTAATAATATGTAATAAGATACAAAAAAATTAAAAAGATGATGCCTAAAACATTGGAGGGGCAGCTGCCCCCCTTGCCCCCCTCCCTGGCAGCGCTACTGATTATAACATAGAGCAGTGGTTCTCAAACTTTTTACAGTCTAAGCACACTTACAATACTACAAATAATTCTGGGCACACTTTATATAAAAATGCACTGAAATGTCATAATTAAGTCAAATAAATATATAAAACTCAAAAATAAAGAAATTATCTTTTTATTAATGGGAAACATGTGCTTGATGAGCCTGTGAGATTTTCTCAATGTTCGGTCTTATGTTTGAGAGGCAAACTCTCATTTCCTCATCGATGCATTGCAGAGTTCCTCTCTTTTTACACTTAATTGTGGCGAGGGTAGAAAAGCCAAGTTCACATAAATATGACGTTGAAAATTGCAATAAAACAGTCAGTGGTTTTTTAGATATCGCGACATGTTCTTTTCTGATAGAAATCCAAAAAGCTTCAAGAGACCACTCTTTGTATTTCATCATCAATCCACGATCTGTGGACACAGCTGCCAGTTCTTCTTTTTCTGCCAGTGTTAAACTATATTCAGAGGTACGGTACTTTCTAAAAAAGGATTTCTAATCCAGTCATATTGCGCAGTGTTAAGTGATGGAAAGTAAAAATTCATTTTTTCTTCTAAAGTTGATAAATGTTCAATTACAAGTGGAAGGATTTCAGTTTTGCAAGTATTAGTTACCAATGGGAACATTTCTAAACTACCTTTAATCGCTGCACTTTTCCAAACGTGTAATTTTTTCTGAAACGCTTTTATCTTGTCAGTGGATGTAAGAACGTTTTGCCCTTTCCCTTGCATACTGGTGTTCAAAATATTGAGATGCTGAAATATATCTGCCAAATATTGTAATTTAGCAATCCAAAATTTACACTGCAACTGCAAGAGATCACAAAAATGTGACTGCTTCATTGCTTCAAAAAATACAAGAAGTTCTTGTCTTAACTCGTGTACACGAGTAAGCACTTTGCCTCTTGATAGCCACCTCACCTCGGTATGTAAAAGTAATCGTTTGTGTTGAGATTCCATATTGGTACAGATTTTTTCAAATAGCCGCGATTTTGCAGGTCTTACTTTTATAAAGTTTACCATCTTAACAACTTCATCTAAGACCTCTCTTAAATTCTCTCCTAAGGTTTTTGACATCAAGGCCTCTCTATGCAGAAAGCAGTGAGTTACAATAACATTCTCGTTTTTCTTCTTTATAAAAGATACAAGTCCCTTGATACAACCTACTATAGAAGGTGCTCCATCTGTGCAAATGCCTACACACGATTTCCACGATAACTGCCACTTATCAAGGTAGTCATTCAGAATGTTAAAAACGTCCTCACCTTTAGTAGTCACACGTTAATAAAACGAACGAATGCTATGAGTTGTGCCTTGTTGGTAATGTCGGTAGTTTCATCAACTTGCAGAGCAAAATCTGAAGAGTGGAGTTTATTACCACTTACATTTTTCTCAATATCAGAAGACATTTCCAGAATACGCCTGCGAACAGTATCGTCTGACAGAGGTATCTTGCTTATTTTTAATGCTGCTTCGTTTCCTAACATCGTACTGACAATCTTTTTGCAAGCAGGCAAAATAATTGACTCACCTAAAGTATGAGCTTTCATATTTTGAGCAATCAGTTCAGAGACTTGGTAAGAAGCAATTTGAGCTTTATCAGAAACAGTCACTATACTCTTAAAGGAACTTGCTGTTTTTTGTTGTTGCTCAGACATTCTCTGAAAATAGCTTATGGGTTTATCTTTTAGATAAAAGTGTTTCTTTTTAAAATGTTTAGCAAGTTTGCTAGGGACCATTGATTCATTGGCCATCTTCATTCCGCAAACTAAACATACAGGCAAAGGATTATCATGACTTCCGATCCAGGAAAACCCAAAACTTAGATAGCTATCATCATATTTACGAGTCGGTCGTGGTTTTGCTTTATTACTAGTACATTTTTTTACGCTTAAATTTTGGTCACTTTCGGCGTCAACTTCATCAATGTCACGCTTTCTCTTAAGAAACTTATCCATATGTAAGAGTAAATTTTTCTAAAAAAAAAGATATTTACATCAACGAAATTTATTCTTAGCTATAAAATCCGCATTACAGTTATTTACTACTATACTTCATTAATGACTACCTCCAGTACACTACTATTAACACCTCTACCACCTTTTCTATGAACACTAACTCAGCAACTAGCAATTTCTTTCTGCTTTACAATTACATTCTGAATCTACTCCAACAACAAAAAACACACATAGACAATTGCTATTGTGAGCAACAATAGACAATTGCTATTGTGAGCAACAAATACAAGTATTACCGAATGTCTGCGACCGTGCCTGAAATTATCGTAATAATGATGTTAAACGGAAGGAGCAGATAAGAAAATTGATCTAATATGGTAACTATTCTTTTTGTTTTTCTTATTAGAATACTTTTTTAGGAATGCTGTTGGGCACACCTAGATAACCTCTGGGGCGCACCAGTGCGCCCGGGCACACCGTTTGAGAACCACTGACATAGAGTAATGCTAAACTAAACAAAAAATTACCTTTTCTCATAAATATGGCATATATATATATGGCATTTTTGGCGTTTTTACATTTCAAAGTAATTACCGTACACTAACATTTATATTGCACTAACATTAAATTATATATATCTAGCATTGCACGAAAATGTCTGGCCACCTGAGACGAAATGCTTTTTGTGAAGGGCAGGAAGGTAGAAAAATGACCAGTGTAGGTTCAGAAAATTCGCAAAGAATAAAAACTAAAAGTCAAGAAATTTCACATTTCTAGCATATATTTCTTGCTGAGAAATATTTCACTACTAGAGTAGGGGGTCTTCATAAAACCCCGTGTCACTACAGATAGGGTTAACTGTTGCCCGCAACCACTGTATTTTAGTCTGTTTGTACTGCAGTGAACCCAAGAAACTTTGAAGGCTTTCTTGTAACCACTTTTCTAACAACTGTTATTAAAATGTGTTCGATTTTCGACATGTAAAGAAAGAGGTCAACTTCTTCTCTATCTATTTTACGACTTATAGTCAGCCTACTGTTAATTTTTTTATATGAACACGAAGTGATGTGTTATCTTGATTTAGCATGTTTGTTCTTTAGAAACTCTCATTAGTGTTGCTTTATCTTCAATCATAAACAACCAGAAAAAGCAAGTGCAATCCGAATGACTAGTCCAAGCTTCTTAAGACAGAAATTTAATATTCCTCATCAATTAATATTTTAAGCTAATCTCAGTTTTAAAGCGATTTATATCGCCTTCGTTTACGACGTCACTGAAAATGTTATCTCCTCCTTCTTGGAAAAACAGTGTCAGTTCTTTGCCTTTTCTGTAAAATGGACCTGGTTATGCCATTGGCATTGACAGGTCAAAAACGTTGATGCATACCTTTTAGATCATCACAATGATTGTTTGGAAAGGTTTAGTTTGAGGATATAAAAAGAATTTTAAATCTTAATTGTCACATATCCATAACGTAATCAATCTTTCAGCAAACACCTCACCAAAGGAGACTTATCAGTCCACTTGTAGTCAGATTCTCTTCTTCGATCATTTAAACCAATCCATTGGTACTCGTTCGTTAGCCCTAGCAACAACACCGTTATTACTTAGTTTATTCCGGACTAAGGCAATCCTTGTAGCCCCAAAACATAAACTACCATGAAAATATCAGAACTGGTAGACTAATCAAATAATAAAGAGCCCAAAATGTAGATACTAAACTCATATTCAGCAAACAAACGTTTCGAAAACTATACTGTCTTCATCTTCAGTGCTACAAACCAGTGTTTTAATAATTTATAGCACTAAAGGTGAAGACAGTATAGTTTTAGAAACGCTTGTTTGCTGAACATGAGTTTAGTATATATGGTTTGGACTCTTTATTTATTTTTTATTAGAGAAGCATGATTTTTGGGCTCTAATTTTTGGTAGACTAACCTTCGCTACTTTGCCAACAGCCTACGCCCCACATAACATGCATCAACGCAATAATGTGAGTCGCAGGAAACAAGCAAAGAAACAGAAAGTTAATTGATTAGAAACGTCAGCGACAGTTAACACTACTGTAGGATGACTGAAAAAAGTTTATAGGCCTACCGTTAACGATGGAAGGTGTCGAAATCGACACCTGCACTATCATTGAAACGACATATAGCAAACATGCGTATTGTGTACTTAGTTGCGTTTCAAACTAAGTCAGGACCACAAATTATAAGTTCTTAAAACTAAAACTATAGTTTTGTTGATAGTGTCGTGACAGTTATTATTGCTGCGAGGCGTATTTTTCGCATTCAGTAAGTTTCCCATTGCCAGTATCACATTTTCTACAGGCTATCTTTCGGCAGTGCTAGCAAATTGTTATGGTGTCACTATCTCTGCGAAATTCCGCCTCAAAAAATTAAGGAGAGATTTCGACTGCTCCTAAAGTTGAGAGTTGTTCGCAGATGCCTGAGTGGATGAACATCTTCCGTTACGAGCACGGCAATGTGAACCTTCCTCTGGTTAATGACAATGGAGGTCCCATTACAGCAATGTAAGTGGAGGCGGTCCACCAGCCACTTGATGTTGGTTCCGCCCATAGTTGTGACGGATTGTCCTACGATTTATGGGCTCGGGTTCCAAATAGCGACTGTCAGAACAGCGACTGTCAATAGAGCGACCACACGACAGCGATTCATTTAAAACAGCGACTGTCAATAGAGCGACTACACGACAGCGATTCATCAAAAACAGCGACTACCACAACAGCGACCTCACTTCTTTTATTAAATCCAAGGCTTACGCGCACACGCACTCTTTCACCCCCTCCACACATACCTTCCATCCCCCACACCTCTCTACATAGTGCCTTCACTACTTTACCTTTGCTTTGCTATTTTCTAACCCTACAAGTTAAGGTTTAAGATGACAAAATAGCAAATGAAAGTTACAGCAGCAAAGGCATAAAACAGCTTTTGCCTGGATGGTATTCACACACTTCACCCTATATTTGGTCGATTCTGACTCATGACGTTTTTGACCAAGAAGCTGAGCATCTGTACTTCCAATACCTTAGCCTACTAATTCTAACTGTAAACTTGTAAACTAAAACTACCCTAAAAATACTTTACAAACTTTATCACAGATCAACTAGACTAGGCAATCATTGTCAAGCTGGTGCCATACAGAACCACCCAATTCAAATTTGGCGCCTACAATAAATAAAATTCAAAAATATGCCACATAGGTGCCAGATGGGGCATTTTTATGGCACTTAAAGTGTTAAGTCGCTATCATAACAGTCGCTGTTTTAATGCAGTCGGCATTTATACAATCGCTGTTTGGAATGTCGCTCACTTCATTACGTCGCTATTATGAAGTCGCCATTATGACAGTCGCTGTTTTGACAGTCGCTATCCGGCCTGGATGCCGATTTATGGAAGGTTGGGGACTCTTGGCCAGCCTTTTTAAGACCTACCGGATCAACCGCCGCCTGCCAGACCAGTGCAGATCCATAAAAATCATACTCATATGCAAAGACCCGGAGGGTGATCAGCATGATATCAGCAACTGGCAGCCAATCTCTATCTGCCAAAATATTTATAAAATTTATGCCGCCGTATTAGAAGGGGGCGCCTGCAGCGATGGGAGGGGGATGGAGGGAAATGTTGTCAGCCGAGAACAAGAGATTCATACCCACATAGGGCGTCTATGAACATGTGTTCATGTTCGACACTATTCTCTCGGATGCACAGTCGCGCAAAAAGAATCTGTCAGTTTTGTTTCTGGACATCCGAAACGCCTCTGGCATGAGTACATAGTCGAAGTCCTGAGTCATTTTGACGCCCCTAAAGATCTTGTTGAGTGGAACTCTGACCTATACGTTTGTAACACCTGCACCGTCCGTTGCTGCAACGGTGAAACCGACCATATCTCTGTGGGGCAGGAAGTCCATCAGGGCTCTCCGTTGTCTGTCCTACTATTCAATTTGGTCATCCAAGTGCTCCTCAGGAGCGTCCGTGACAAAACGGAATGCGGCTACAACTTTCCTGCTAATGAAGACATAAAAGTGCGTTGTATCGCGAGCAGATGATTTTCCTCTTATTTATAACTGATCCCTTCTCTCCCTGGTCCCCTGCGCAAGTGTGCCACCATATCCTATAGGAAAGCGTCAGCATCCGTATGCTGGTCGATCCGGAATCTTTCTCCCTAGCAGGGGAGGAAATTCGAGTCATTCCCAAAAGCGAAACGTACAATTTTGAGGCTTGAACCAGATACGCCTCGGATGCGTCTCTTACCCAACCTTTCATCTCCACCCTAAAGATACACTTTCTTATTTTATGAAATCTTTCCTCACTCCAAGCCAGAAACTTCTGACGCTCATTTCTACCATTCTTCCGTTTGTGTCATACCATCTGCGAGTGCGGTCCTTCAGACAGTATGAATTTCTAAAGCTAGATCGACCGGTGTTGCAGTGTTAACAGTAATTGTGTAATATATTTCCATCTAAGCTTTTTTACACCAATTAGTTGAGTTTTTGCTCCAAATTTTATTTAAATTTTGTCTCCCACAAGAACTAAATTTTTCTTAATAGCTCAGCTTCTCTTCCCCTTGGGAAACCCAAAGTTTATCCGCTCTGCTTAAAAGCAGACATTATAGTTCTCAAACATACCTGTGTTACAATAATGAGGTGGAGACATGGGCGCTTCCGGGCTATCAAACTACTGCCGGTTTTAGCCACTCTGCATGATGGGCCACCCTGTCTGTTGTGGACCGACCTTTTTGCGTTGCGAAAAGTTAGGCTGTTTCCCTAGCCCGATCCGCCATTCTAAAATTTGCGAACGGGTTGCACAAAATTTTCAATCCACCCTCTTCTTCCACTGGCACATTGGCTTCTCAGCCTGATCCCGGCAACTTAAGCTGGTGGACCAGTGGACCTCCCTCTCGGATGCACTCCACCCCTAAATCACGCCGTTCGTCGCCGCCGCAGGGTGTAGCAGGCCGGTTCTTTATTGTCTCTGACCTGGCTATGTTTGTTGTTGTTTTCTTGTTGTGTCAATTATTTTGTTCTCGTGCATTGTTGAATCAAATAAAACCGTTCATCACCGTCACAATGTGGAGAAGACGTATAAGTATTGACGTTGCATAATAATGTACTCACTGTTCACAAAACGGTTCTCTTTCCTATTGTTGATGCTTGTTAAGGTTGAGTTGCGTTTGTTCCGACAAAACCTTTCCGCGTTCCGCCATGACAGGTATTTTCCTGCTTGGTATTGAAAACAAAACCCTTGAAACTTTTGCCAGCCTGCTTGACACGGAACGGTCAAATCTGTACACAAGGTTCGTCAAAGTGAAATAATGTTCAGTTGTTTCTCGGCAGTCGAGTGTAGCAGGAACTCAGCGATAGACACGTGTTTCGCCCATGAGGCTGGGCTCATCAGTATCGCACCACTAGTTCCTGCCACATAGTTCTCAACCGCTGCTTTTGTCAGTCAATTGAATTCTTACCTTTGTGGAAAGAAAACAAGAAACCAACTGTCGCCAAGGATATGCACTGTTGAAAAGGAGCGATCTTCCTGGCGTCAGCACTACCTGACTACTCACTATAGAACAGCGAGCATTGTGTTTCGCTAACCATACCGGTGTAGCCTCCACACTAGCCATCAAGACTTTTCCGAATACATGTGTTTCTCGGCAGTCGAGTGTAGCAGGAACTCAGCGATAGACACGTGTTTGCTGAGTTCCTGCTGTCGCTGAGTTCCTGCTACACTCGACTGCCGAGAAACACATGTATTCGGAAAAGTCTTGATGGCTAGTGTGGAGGCTACACCGGTATGGTTAGCGAAACACAATGCTCGCTGTTCTATAGTGAGTAGTCAGGTAGTGCTGACGCCAGGAAGATCGCTCCTTTTCAACATAATGTTCAGTTGTCGAGTGTCAAGCATAAACCCACTTCATAGACAAGTTGTCGATTAAGAATATCCAATGCTTAATAAATTTCTGAAAACAGCTATGAGAATTACAAAATACCATTACAACATCATCTCAATTGCAATTTACTTCAATGGGAACAAGTCTATAGATGCAGATGAATTGTTTAATAATTTGAAATAGCCCATAAATAATTTTTCAAAGTTCTGCACACAGACCAATAGAGTACGCGGACGAGAAAGCTTTTTCTATCGTAACAGAGAAGTGACATTAGTAGTCTCGTTCCATCGCTCGTCTTTATCTAGCGCGCAATTGCAAGAAAAGCAAGTCTTTCGCAAGGTTCTTTACGCAGCGTTAGCTATGTTTTTGCTTTGGAATGAATATTGATTGGTTTTTGTTATTAGTTGACCTGTTTGATTTAGACAGGCTTAAGGCTTGGAAAGTGAGTTTTAAATAAGTCTTCAAAAGGCCTTTGTTTTAAATCGCTAAACAAGTAGGATAGGCTACGGTATTTTGCAACGTAAAAGTTTAGATAACATTGTGAAATAAAGACAGGCAAGACACAACAATACAGCAGGGTTGAGCATTATTGCAATATATTTTACATATTTACAAATAGTTTTAACAAGCAAACTGTAAAATATATTGTTATAATATAGTGATAATGCTCAACCCTGTTGTATTGTTGTGTCTTGCCTGTCTTTGGTACAAGAACGCAAACTCTCTCCCGAAACTGTATTGTGCCATAACGTGAACAAAAGACATTCAATTCAGTTGGTTTTGCTATAGAAGCATGGCAGCTAGCATGGTCTTCGGATAGGTTTTCTGTGTCTTAATTTTTTACCTGGAGTAGCCTGGTCAGGCAGTATTTATTGTATAAAGAGTTTCAGTTATTTTTAAGGTTGACTTGTTTCAGGGGGTGCAGCAGGTGCATTCTGGTGAATTTTTTGGCTAATACGATGGTAACAATGTGATTTGAAGTAGCCCTCCTGTCTACTGAACGGAAAGTTTGACTGTGGGCCTGGCCTATAGCTAGGGTAGGCATGCCCGAGTTATAGCCTATGCCAGGAAAAATGTCACATGTTGAAGTAAAGAATTACTTTGAAACATTTTTTTTAAATATGCAGAGATTCTTATTAACCACTGCGCGTCGGCGTTTTCGCTAACCTACGCAGCGGCGTTTTTTTTTGGGGAAAATCTTTGCCGGCTTTTGGGCTGTACCAAGGTCTTGTAAACCGATATAAAACTACTTCAAATGGCAGATATTGTTCTTCAAACAGTAAATCAGCCTCTTTTACATAGATTCAACGTATTCAGGCCTTCAATCAACGTAAAATGACTTGTTTAAAACCAGTTGTGAACAAACAAGCTTTCTTCAATTTTGAGACTCCTCAAAAGCATGTGAACTCATGTGAAACGATTTCCGCTGGGTAATCTAGCCGGCGTGGAGTAATCAGCATTTTTTACATGGATTCAACGTGTCCAGGCCTTGAATCAATGTGAAAAGGCTCATTGAATGTGAATAGCCAGTTTGAACAGACTTTTCTCGAAACTGCTTGTAAGCAGACCTGGTTTTCGCTGAGAAAACAGAATCATAAGGATGATTTATTGAAGCCAAACTATTTCTGATATAGATAACAGAAGTACAATTTGGGTAGAGAGGTAACTCTTTTAAACCATAAACAGACATAACTAAGCAACAACACTACATTTAACATTATAAAAACAAAAAAATTTGTTTTTATAATGTTAGATAACAGAAGCTTCAGGGAATTCACCGAATCATACAAGCTGTATACGACCAATAACGCTGTTCCAACGTTAAGCAACAAAAAGTTGCGTCGTGCTTACTGTACTGAAAACGCGCCGTGTCGATCATCGATTAAGCGGCACATTTTGGCCAATAAGCACCCATTTCAGCATTTTACTAATTGGATGTCATTTTACTCATTGGTGGCATCCAGTTTAGATTAGGTGCTCCGACACAACTGATAGGATTAAGTTTTTCTATGTGACTTTCAGGGTCTGAAAAGACACATATGAACAATTTTACATAATATAATAATTAGTAGTATGTAGCCTACATTTTATTTCTTTCAGGCTAATACTTTACTGCAAGTAAAATTTCATATTCTACTTTGAAAACAATACCTCCCATCTGAGACTATGGGGTTTAAATGTTATGTGCCTGGTTGCAAGGGTGGTTACTTCTCTACTATGAAAGTTGATACCACTAAAACAACATTATTTGGATTTACCAAAGTGCAGCATTACGAGAAAGTTGGGTTAAAGCTATTCCTCGTAAGGATTGGATTGTGTCAGATACACATAAAGTGTGTGCAAAACATTTCACGAAGAGGATTTTATACAGGTTTCTTCAGATATTCGCAAGAATAGACGTCTTGCCAGAGACACGCAAGAGTTAAAGCGCTTACGCATAAAATCAACTGCTGTTTCAAAAGTATTTCCAGAATTGCCAGGATACCTTTCGAAACCATCTTCTTCAGCCCGTGCTACTTTTGCTAGTACTGCGCCAGCAAGGCGATATGTGGAAAATGAAAGAATCCAGCAGCAAAATCAGCGCTTGCTTCAGCAAGACGTTTTTGATAACTTTGCATCACTTACAGCCAAACTGAAAGATGCGCATCTTCATCTACCTTCTGGATTTGTAACTGTTTTTAAAGAAACCACAGTTGTCTTTCATTATGTAAAATATGCTGAGGATTTTGCAAGTGCCCCCAGCTGCTTGGATCTGTTATAGTGACTGAGAGCTTGAAAGTTACTGCATTTTTTTCTTTGGCTGTAGTGCCACCACATTTGTATAGGCATTTGCTGCAGTCTCAATCATTGAAAACCACCTCTAAATTGGCGAATATTCTAGCTTTCTGCAAATCTATTATGGATGAACAAGATTCTAAAAATACCAGCAATCGTATAAATTTTGTCAGCATTGCTGTATCTGCATTACAAAACTATCTATCAGCGGATACACTGCCTGACTGCGGAGATGATGGCCATTCAGATGCATCACTAATTCTGTTTATATGTGAACAGCTTAACCTGCTTCTAGTTGCAAAACAAGGACGCCGTTACTCCAGCAACTTAATAACTGTGTCTTACTTGTGGCATCTGACGAGCACTTCTTTGTACAAGATATTAAAGAAGTTTTTTATTTTGCCTTCTATAAGACGACTTCAACAGCTTTCTGTTTCAAACACTGTGAATGGTGGACAAATTGATGTGCAGTACATAAAGCAACGCACTGCTTCCCTACGGAACGAAGAGCGAATTGTCACTTTGATGATAGATGAGGTTTATACAGCGCAAAGAATAGAGTACAGTAATGGAGCCTTTGTTGGACTTACGGAAGATGGGACTTCTGCAAAGACGGTTCTCACATTTATGGTGCAGTCAACATGTGGAAAATATAAGGATGTCATCTGCTTGATACCTGTCAACAAATTGGACACTAAGTTGCAGCGCTTCTGGTTCAACACGATAATGGTGGCACTGCATGACATTTTGGTCGTGATAGCTGCATCTGTTGACAAACATGTTTGTAATAGGTATGTAAATTAATTAGGCCTACTGTATATATATAATAGTTAATTATATCATAGGTACATTAACTCTGTTGGTTGAACTACAATGCATGTGAATTAAGTAGACTAGACCAGTGGACAACATTAAAATATTATCAAATATCCTCTATGGTATGAACTTTTGAACGGGTAATTCCATCTTTGATTTAGATTTTTTTTTTAATTTGACATTAAATATGTGCCATAATTGTTTGATTTTTTGAACAAGGAAAAAAAATTAAGATTTCTATTGTATGGTTTTTGCGGATGCTAAATTGTTGCGGCAGTTTTATTTTTTCTACAACTTCCTCAATTGTTATGTACCGTATAGTAGCCTATAGTACCAATATAACCGTAATAGTTGTGCTTTGCTGCTATTCTATATTATTTGTTTGAACAATCTGTCATGGGTTGTATTAGACTGTCACAATTTACTAGTGCTGTTGATAAAGTACCGTTACTAAATGGAAAATGGTAGGAGGGTGCACATTTTAAAGATACATGTAATGTAACATCTAACCATCAATGGTTGGATGCATCCGTCGTCGCATGGTGTATACCTTGACTGGTAAGAAACAGTGGTTGTGGAGCACTAATTGCAATTCATTTGTTTTAGGAAGATGTTCATGGACTTGTGTGGAGGCAAACTTTCACACAGTATTGTCCACCCAACAAAGCCGGACGAACGCCTCTTTCTACTTTTTGATTTTACCCACAATTTCAAAAACATATTCAACAATTTTGTCAACAAAAATCGCATGCATATTCCTACTGCTGGTCATGAGAACATTCTTGGAGAAATCTGCATACCACTGTTTGATCACGTGAAAAGATTGTATTCTATAGAAGAGCACAAAACATTAAAGATTGCTCACACACTGAAAAAAGCATCTTTAAATCCAAGCAATCTTGCAAAGATGCGCCTGCCACACTGTCAAGTAACCTTGGTTTTTTTTTTCGCTGACACTTTTCGGTCATTTGTCCGAAATGACTTGAAAAAATTCGGTCATTTTTTATTTATTTCGGTCATTTTTTCTGAGGAAAATATTTCCTTTTAAGTAGCTGATACAAACCAAAATTTGCACTTCCTGACTAATTACAACATAGGCGCCAACTTTTTATGCTGTATTGATACATAAAACAATAAATGAACTAGCGATCGGCAGCAGGACAACATTTTTTGAATGCAAACCGCAACAGCTTTGCGATAAATAATCACTAGAACGAGTAGGATGCTACAATTCCACACCAGACAAAATCTGTCATTTTTACATTGATTTAACGTCTGCAGACGTTGAATCAATGTAAAAATGGCTGATTTTGCTGCTTGCAACATAGCAAAAATCTACCATTTTGTGTCGTTTCAATGTCATCAGATGTTGAATGCACCCAAAAACAACATAATTTGCTACGTAGACGGAGCGTGCGTTTAGCTTTACGCGCTTGCAAACAGACTCGATGTTGCTTTCGAAAGTCGAAACCTCTGCAGTGAATTGTCGCGGCAGTGAACCGCTCGCTGTGAAAATGAACTTGAAGTCTCGGCACAACGTAAACACCAACCAACGCAACAAGGGCTGGTACAAACCGCATTGCGCACATGCGGAATAATCAACGCAACAACGGACTCGCGCAAACTGCATGGCGCACACACGACCGTTGCCATAGAAACCTGATCAAAGGCGGAAATATGCGCATCTTTTGTTTCATCTGCAACACGAAAACAAGTCAACCATAAAGTTGAAAGCAGGTCAGTCATAAGTTGCGATATTGTAGTGAAAAGGGAGCTATAATCAAACGTCTCTCCGTAACTATTTTTCAAGAGCTGTTTACGGATGTCAGCAACTTCTAAATTTATTCAAGGTGACGTGCTGTTGAATTGATGTAAACGTGAATGATTTTACTTACAACAGGTACATTTTCAAGCGTATAATCAAGTTAGTACTTGCATTCCATTTTCAAGACATTGTCATTCCATTTACAGTATACCTTTTACTTTTTAGTAAACCTTTTCGTCTCTTATTTCATGGTAATAAATCTAATTCGTTGCTAAACTTTATGTTGTGCTTAGCTTAAAGAGTCGCAGTCCATCAACCGCTAGTTTACGCAGACGCATGGCATGTGTTTGCTTAACCGAAGTGGTCGAGTTTTGTTTATAATAATTAACGGTACCGGTAGGTCGAACGTAGCGATAACTCCGAGTGTGGCAATAAAAGCAATCCTAGTGTGACGACATAATTATGTCATCTATCTGCGTGACATTTTGCTGAATTTACGTTGCTGCTGATGAAATGCGCTTTCGCCCCCACGGCCAAAAAAATAGTTAGGCACCTATGAGCTACAACATTAAGTTTCGCTGAGAAACGTTGTCGTGTTTTATCTGAGAAAACTTTCTTCAACGTTCATCAGCGAAACTCAACCTTGCAACACCCGAATTGACTATATATTTTTCGGACATTTTGACCGAATTGACTATATTTTTTTCGGACATTTTGCTAAAAAATCGGTCAATGACCGATAAATGACCGAAAAAAAAAACCCAGCAAGTAACCGTAAAATTCGCAAATTGACAGGAAAAGGTTCTGTTAGAAAAGAATCTTTGTAATGCCTTTTGTTGTTTTCTGTTTTATTTTTGTATGTTGGAAGAATTTTTGGCTGTATGGCCTGTTTTGAAAGTTATAAGCTTTCGATTTCTTGCAGTAAGTTGTCTACTGCTGGTCTACTTATGCTGTTTATTGACAAGAGGTTCAACCTCTGATGTTTCTACATACTTTGCTTTTGTCGTGTCTTACCCCTACCCAGTATTTTTTGAACATTTTTTTGTCTAAATGTTCCCCGATAAACTTCAAAAAAAGTCAGAAGATATCAGCTTCTTGCATGAACCGTTTTTACGTGGTAAAACATTTGTCGCAAAAGGAGGGCCAGTATGCGCGCCGGGTGGGTAATTTGGGTATGTATTAACCTCCGATGAACCTTTTATGTTTTACCAATTTACAACGTCCAGGTTGCTATTATAATGCGTTTAATATACTTTGGTGTTGCTTTGTGAAGCACCATAGAGCTACCATAAATGCTGTGTTTTCCACTGTGTAGATCTGGTTGCAATACTGCATGACATCATTGACTTAGGATCTATGCTATGATATCCATTTGTTTAGTCACAGTTATTGTCCTGTACTATGCTTAGTGCTGGCATGATTTACCTATACCAGTATCAAGTTATTCATGCCTTTTGTTTTTGGTGTATAAAACGTCTTAGTTTTTGTTTACCATATTGTCACTTGTCAGGTTTGGTAGTTTATCAAGCATGAATCTTGCTTTGTTGGGTTTAATGTAGTTAAGAAACTGATCTTTTTAAGATCTTCTTACGTTGATTTAACGTTTAGTGACATTGAATTGATGGGAAATATGACGAGTAGCTGTTAGGTTTGTATAGCGTACACTTCTGAAACATAGATCAAGCTTCACTGCAAGCTATGTATGGATTTCATTGTAACTTACATATTAAATTTTACGTTGAAATTACGAAAATAAACGTTTAATTAACGTTGATATCAATCTAATTGGTATTCACCTGGTGAACATTATGCTCAAAACCAGGTGTAGAAGAAAGAATTGCTTTGGTTTTACTCAAATACTATTTTGACTAAGTAGGACTACTAATGACAGGGCAAAAAAAGCTTTCGCGTCCGCATACTCTATTGGTTTGTGGTTCTGCATTGCAATCACCTTGCTGGTGTTAATTAATTTTTTAACTCAGAAAAATTTAGTTAATTTTAGTTTGCCGCGGTATGTTTTTGTGAAAGAAAAAAGGAAGTTGAAAATGATATGGAGTGTTGTATGTGTGCATGAACCTAACCTTCATCTTTCTTAGTAAATCAGAAGGTCAGTGGATTGCGTGTTTTACCACACCTGGAACAGTGTTAGTGGCCTGAACTAGATCCAAGGAACATAACAAAACTAGTCTTTTTTTACGAACAAGTTTGCTTTTACGGCCGACTCTAGTAACAAAAAACATTTACTCCGCCTGCTAATCTTGCCACAGAAAAAACGTCAAAGAAAACCTTCGTAACCACCTCTGAGCATGCAGACCTTGCTGAAATTCGTACAAAACTAAAGCATGGATCAAAAAAACATTTCTCAATATTTCACTTAAACACGATTAACTTAATAAAAAACAAATTTAAATTAGAAGAATTAATGACTCAGTTGGATTTTAAACCGAATATAATGTGCATAATGGAAACAAAATTAAAAATGGAGAATCTACTAGTTATTATTGCTGAATATAGCCTAACTTTATGCAAGCTGATTCTCCAACCAATGCTGGTGGCGTTAGAATGTACCTTCATAATTCAATCATTTACTCTGAAAGGCAAGATCTACAATTTATAATCGAAGACTGTGAAAACATGTGGATAGAGCTGTCCAGGGCCGGATTAAGGTTTTATGGGGCCCTGGGCTGAGCTGAAAGTGGGGGCCCTTATCAAGTGACATTTTTCGCTAAAAATTAATGGTGGAGTGGGGCTACGATACGGGCCCAGTTGCATGTATCGGTTTCACGGAGTCCCAAACAGCGGACCAGTGGCGTTGCCAGAGAAAAATTTTGTGGGGGGGCGAAATATTTGATGAATTGAAGAGAACAACAAAGTGTTTGATTTAAAGCCATCGCTACTTGATGTGCAGTGGCGTATCCTGGTGGGTTGAAGCAATAAAAGTGGTAGGGGAGTTAGAGCGTGCCGAAGGCACGCGTATTCTAGGGGGGTCCGGGGGCATGCTCCCCCGGAAAATTTTTGAAAAATTACACTCAAATAATGGATTATAGCGCTTTCTCAAAACACTTTTAGGGTAATATTTGTATGAAATTTATTAGCAGATAAACAGCTATTAACTTATTAAAGATAGCTCTTACACACGAACGGGCAAAAACTGCGGCTAAATAAGAGAACACCAAAATTCAGCTACACAAAAACTCAATAACTACACAAAAACCCAACAGAGTAAGCCATTCTGAAATTGCTTCCACAAGTTAGTTCAAAGAAACGTAAATCGCGTAAATTTTGCGCGATTTACGATTTGCAAAATTTATTGGTGTCTTTCTGTGTGTCTGAAACAAATCCTTGGGGGTGTTAAAAGCCAGATGTCTTGGAAAACGATATAATTTTCTACAAACTTTATTATATTTTCAACAAAGGGCTCAACTTCGAAATCCAAACTTGGAAAATTTGGGGGGGCATGGCCTCTTTCGCCCCCCCCCCCCTGGCTACGCCTATGCAGCGGATCACCTTCTTGTTTGCCCTCGGCTTGCCACCCGGTGCAGTAGGTGGGACCTGTCAGTGTATAACTCCGTTGCGGAAGAATGTGTCAATCTGTGGTGTATCAACGAACTTTAGAAGACTCGATAGAAGAAGAAGAACTGCATTATATCTAACTGACCATCTTGTATCAGATAATGTCTTCAAAACAGGAAACCATCTAGGAATTTTGGATGGACTTGCCAACGATGAGTAGACGAGACGAGCCATGAATAAAGGCTTTGCAACAATTCAAAAAGCTCAGCGGCAGAACGGCATGTTTCTACAGGACATTTAGGCTACCGATTAAACTAAGTGAATGTGCTGTGCAAGGGACATAATGAGCTACACTACATTTCTCGCACAGAAGAGCTTGAAGACCGTTATACTTGCCACTCATATTGGCAGCATTATCATAACTTTGACCCGTAATCCGTACCATTTTCGGATATGAAAGTATCAAATAAATATGTTTTTTGTTAACAAAACGAAGAAAAATTGAATAACTGGGGCTGGGCAGGGGTGCTGCAGCACCGCAGCACATATGGGTGAGCCGCCCTTGCTTGTTTGAGATACGAATTAAAGCAGTAATCTCCAGCTGTGCAACTAAAAAAATTAGTAGATTTTTTTCTTTGAAGTTGGAGCCCCCAAAAGTGGGGGCCCTGGGCTTCAGCCCAGTCCGCCCCCCCCCTTAATCCGGCACTGGAGCTGTCTCATACCAATTCAAAAAAAAAATTATTGTAGGCGTTGTATACAGACAGAGTATGATCCGATCAATATCTGCTGGCAGTGCTAAAAAGCAGTGCCCCGGCAGTGCACTGGCACTGCCCTGGCAGTGCACTGGCACTGCCCTGGCAGAGCCAAAAGCTGAGTCGTACTCATAACTCTGAACGATGTAGTAAGTCAAATCAAATTTGCCATTTCAATCTTATTGATTTTCAAGAATGAGATCACACAAAAAATGGCCGTAGATCAAAATCAGCGTAAAAACAGTGATCTTCAAGATCACTGGGTATAGCCTACAACATAATAGTAAAACAAATCATGTTTATCACAAAACTTTCTGTTTTTGTTAAGCGTTTAGCGAGAGAAAAGTTGGAGATTTTGTATTGTTGAAAATAATTAAAAGTGTCATGAAACAAAGGAGATTAGAAGCAATCGATCTAATTTTAAAGTATTCAAACACGGTGAACGAAATCTCGATGATGTTCTTCGCAATAACAATAGTGATTTAATCTTGAACAATACTACAAGAACACAACTCATTATTTCCATCCTTACTCAAATGCAGATGATGTTGTATGCAATAAAGAAAAA
The DNA here is from genome assembly GCF_918807975.1 of Aplidium turbinatum. Classification (NCBI taxonomy): domain Eukaryota; kingdom Metazoa; phylum Chordata; class Ascidiacea; order Aplousobranchia; family Polyclinidae; genus Aplidium; species Aplidium turbinatum. The sequence goes on along the minus strand of NC_137475.1, from coordinate 23,756,624 downwards.
TTGATATACACTATGTATATTTAGTTCTTGGAATTATGCTGTTATAAGATGAAATCCTTCTGAATTATGCAATGATTGTTACTAGAAAAAAAACAAAAGCGTTAATGGAAGGTAATAAGTTGAAAGGGCCATTGCTTGCTCACTGCTATTGAAAAACACTTACCGACTTCACAACGGAAACCAGTGAATGAGGATAGACAAAGACAAAAGTATCGGCCAGCTGATGATAGACAAGGTGCGTTGTTAAGACATGGATTTGAGAGGCAAAAGTCAATATCTGCCAAACAAGACTTCGGTCAAAAACAACACAATTAACAATCACAGGGCATCTTGTGCTCAAAAATAACTTGAAACATTATCCCTTTGTATGGTTACAAATGTTATCTTCAACAGCTTGAAAACAAAAAAATGCATATCTTATTCGATGAATTTTCAAGTACACCTTGTAAGAAAAGCACATAGTCGTAAGAAATGGGGAGGCAGGGAGTTGCTGAAGAAAAACATTGCGGATTTGGGAAAAAATGTCCAGTTATTTTTGAAAATCACTCTTTCCATCATGTTTAAAAATCTTACCAGTGTATGAACTTTACATAATTGCTATAATTTATGAAATACATTAATATTTTCAAATGAATGTAAAATATATTATCGATTTTAGAAACTATCTCATGATTGTATTGCAATCTGAGCAGAATGATGTTTTGATTCCACAATTTAAATTTAACGTAATAACTTTTTCGCTGCAGCCGCCTCTTATCTGCTAAATGTCTTAACGCTGTATTGCTTCACTGATTTGTGTTTTTCCTAGGCAATTAAGCGTCATGTGATTTTGCCTCTCCTCTGCCTTGCCGCTTGATTTTTATTCGTTTCTTTTTTATGTTTCGTGTATGTGGATCAGTTTCGTAATTTCAATTGATGTAGATTGTAGAACATATCAGTTGGTTACTTGATACAGTAAGGGCAAACATGAGTATGGCCGAAAACGTTTGTAATTTTTAGTTTATTTTCGTGTTATTTAATTTTGTTAAATGCCGTGTGGTTGTTAGATTTTATTTGTGTATGGTTTAAGAAAATCACCTCTTTACCAAAATTGAATTATTACTTTGTAAAGTATTTGGGAGTCCTCAGCCCACAGCGCAAAAAGCTTTTGTTTTAATTTTCTTTCGTATTTTTGCTTCATTTTGTCCTTTTGACCATTCCTTAGAAGTCAATATTGTACTATTGTTTTCTGATGTAATTGCATTATTACTGCATTATTACTGTCAGACTGCAATTTGTCACTAGAAACCATGTTCCTCGGTTTCTTCATTGCCGTTCGGACAAAGCGAATAAAGAAAAGCGGAATTAAAAGTGCCATGAATAGCTGCGGTCACGAAAACGATCCCAGACAGCCACTTTATCTGGCCTAGATCTCGCAAGGTTCTGGTCAAATCCGTATCTCATCTGGTAAAGATCTGGACCAGACAAAGTTGCTGTCTTGGACAATAGTTGTCTTATACACAGCAAGACCGGCTAACTCGGACGACAATTGTTGTCATACGCACATAATGTTGCCTTTTCTTGCCTGGAGTACAATGCCGTACATTGTAAGGGAATTAAGGAAAGACCTTCTGAAGGTTCACTTCACAGGATCAGCGCATTCTCTGGTGTCCTTTTAATTTTCTTAACAACCTCAACCGACTCGCGTTGACAAACATCAATTACAACAACTTGCTGTTGAGAAGCGTCATGAGCATTGAGCAGCAGTTGTCAGGTTGAAGTTTTCAATTATTGTTTGTTGCAGCAGAAGCATACCAAAGGCAAATCAATCTACGTGACTCAACGAAAACCACTAGATTAAATAGATATGTAGATAGATAGGGATTGAGCGGAAAATCTCAGAATGAGGGCTTGAATCGAAAATGCATGTTGTTTTGGCAGACAAAAGCCAAAGACGTTTTATCAATTACAGTGGTTTTCAACCTTTTCGGTGGAACGGAACCCAATGAAACATTCCAAAAGCTCGAGGAACCCGTGTTCAATAATTTAATTGCCTTATGCAAAAAGCATCGTTTGATTAATAAGAACTCCTTGAAGCGAAGAAAACATGTCGACGAAATTTGGCGGGAAAGCAGAAAGTTAAAGGTAATCGCACCACAAGGAAACAACGAAAATTCGGGATCGCAGCGAACGTGTTAAAGTGTAGCAAATTTAATAATGGCAAACCTAATCAATATTTGATTATATTTAAACAATATGCATATAATAATAAAATAGACCGTCGGATTTGAATGTCAATTTGCGGTACCCCTAGACTTACTGGCGGAACCTTAGGGTTCCGCGGAACCTGGTTGAAAACCACTGAATCATAACAAAACAAGCTAAAAGCGACTTTATTTTTTGAAAAATAGTGTTTGGAGATAGGTTTTGGTCAATTTACGGCGGATCAACTACATCCAGCTTCATGCAAGCCGTTTACATTAATGTCACGCTTTTACGCATGCGCATAGTCATGCGCACAAATCAAAATGACCACTTTCCGTGTTTTACGACGAAACCAAGACCAGAAAAATCTTTACCACAATCTTGCAACATATTTAATGTGTTTTAGTACAGTAGAGAATAATGTTTGAACTTTAAATGCCATAAACAAAAAGTGACGTCCATACAATATTAGGCAATTACACGCAAAAAGTAATTTTTAGAGAAGGGTTTTTTTCTTGGACGAGGTCTTAAAATGTCCTGTTGTAGTCTAAAGCTAGGGCTAAAGTTGGATTTGAAAAAATAAAACCGATTCATCCCCTCTCAATAGACTCATATGTTTTGTCTGTACTCAGTTTTATCGATCATAGCCACTAAGTGTGTTGGTCCAAAAAGGTTTCTTAACTCATTCTGGACGTGTCTTCGACGTAGGCTACATCTGTACTGTGATGTATGCTTTTCTACTAGGTTTGTGAGTTCTACAAGCCAAATATAGCTTTATGGTTGCGCTTTTTGTTGACCTGGACTACATTTGATATACTTGTGTCGGCATTTTATAGTTTAATTGTCGCTTATTTGGCCACCTTGTGGCAATTAAATTGTTTGTGTTTTGACTTTATATACTCGATTGAATAGTTTTACAATGGTGAAACCCTTATTTTTAGACTAGTTTTAATGGTGGGTATGTAAAAAATGATTTTTTTGAAGTTTAATATTATTGCTATATCTCTGCTCCATTTATTTTTTCATGCCTGAGTGACCCCAACCATGCAGTAACATCTTCTGTAACTTATCTTTCTTTTACGTTTTGGCATGTGGTGATTGTTTATAAATCTGGATATTTGAAGTGATCAAGGAGCATGTTAACAATGGATTTTGTGACCATTAGGTAAGCAACTATTTTTGTGTTTGTTCTTTGTTTCTGAATACACCAATTCTTTGAACAAGTAACGCCTCCACCAATTCCAGGTGGTCACAGCGGTAAACCATAATCTCTTCATGGGAAAATTTTAACATAAAGTTCCCGAATCCGTTCGTCTGTATATAATGACCGAAGAAACACACACTTGAACTTCTTTTCAAACAGTGTATTTCTGTAAAATTAGCCCGCGGCTATCGAAATGACTGGTGCAACGCCTTACACCTCAAAACTGTCACTACGATACAGATTACTTGGATAAAAGACGGAGAATTTGTCCAGCTAGCAAGCACCAAATAAACCAGTTAAATGTGCGACCGACTTCCAACAAACAACTTCGAGAATGAATCAGAAAAATTTGTGATAACTCAAAGGCGACGCAACATTTCATGTTTAAACCGGTTTCAACAGGATTGACACGAGTCTTACGGACGATGGTGCAATTTTGGCTCATGTTTTAGGAATTTCCATGACGTAATATTCAGTAGACCCGAACGGTTTCTACATGACGTTTGACCAGGCGAACAACCGTCTGCAACACCAGGCTAGGCAGAAAACGTTTAAGACAATGATGTCCATCAAAATCAGTGTTGCTAGATGTTTTTCTAATATGTTTTTATCATGCAAGTGGAATGCAAAGCTATAGCATACACACTTTTTTAAAGTTAAAGTAGAATTATTTAAATCTTGTTTGTCAATTTTTTCCAAAACAGCTACAAGTTAGAGAGTGATACTAAGTATACGACAAGACACAGAATTATGCCACAAAAAGCGAAAATTTCTGTTTCTGCTGATTTCAGGATACATAAAAAAAAATTCAAATGCCAATTTTCAAAACTGACATTTTGTGACTTGGGTACTTTTTGTTCTCACATTTAAAGCTATCGTCAAAGTTACTTAGTGTAACATGCAACTTTTGGTTGTAGACCTACTGTATGCTAGGCTTAGGCTATTATTTAACCAGTGAGTTTATGACAATCTGGTTGAGGAGATGGTCATCCCTTGTCATAGCTTGTAGGACCAGACTGCGTACGTGGTTTTCCCTACGAAGTCTACCTGGGGTGACGCCTGGTAGTACCGGCAGAAAATCAGTGGGAGTTGGAAGCAGGCAACCAGTGATTATTCTCATGGTGGTGTTGAGGGAAGTGTCAATTTTGCAAGTGTGTACGCTGCGGCATCAAGTGGGGGAAGCATATTCGGAGGTGCTGTAAACATGCGCAAGAGCACTTGTACGGAGTATGGATGTACTAGCACCCCAGGATGTTCCAGTTAGGCATCTCAACAAATTGTTGCGTGCTGATAGCTTAGCATGGAAGGCTTCAGCATAGTGTTTGTAGGTTAATTGTCGGTAGAGCTTCACTCCTATAGGTAGGTGGGACACAGGTTGTGTGGGAGTGGGTTTCCGTTGAGAGACTGACAATTGGCGCGTAGATTCCAGGTTGCAAAGGTGAAAAGGTGTGACAGCGGTCTTTGCCAGGCTCAGTTTCAGTATCCACAGCTTCAGGTAGTCTGCGATTTGGGCCATGTCATCTGTAAGTGCTTCCTCTACCACATGCCAGGACTTGTCAGAATGAAGTAGTAGTATCACAACTGAGTGCAAATCAGCGTGTTGATCCGTCACCTTCGAGATAACATGTTATCTCGAAGGTGACGGTTGATCACGTCTATCATGGATTTAAAAAAAGGAGGTAACAAATTGTGATCATTTTTTTAATATTTCTAATTTTTGCTTTGGTAATTGCAAGTGTTAAGACAAAAAGCGCACCAAATTTGATTACCTTACTGTAAAAAATCCCATTGAAACTCCCTGCTCCCAACAGATATTGAAAATTCTAATATTATGTTTGTAGGCTACTTCGTTTTGGTGGACTTAGCCATATTTTTTTTTTGACGGCAGTCCTCCACACATACCAACTTTTTTCCCAAAAACGATACGACTTTGCCGAAAATGAGGTGCCTCGTTTTTGTCGAAATCGAACGAATTTCATCTTGAAACTCTGACATATCATTCTGTATGCTTTTCTGACTATAAATGTGCACTTAACTCAATTTCGCAATAATGTAACATCTACTTTTGCCCAAACAGCTTCAAATGCTGTTCAACGTGGAAAGATTGATTTGCAATATTTGAAGCAGCGTGCCAGCGTATTAATGTTTGAAATGATAACTTGATAAGCAACGTGTAGCCTTATAGTAACTTTAATACTTAATGAAGTTTGTACTGCACAAAGAATCAAATACTCCAACGGATCATATATTGACCTTACAGAAGATAATGCTTCTGCCAAGACAGTGTATTTTTCATGGTCCAATCTGCATTATTATGCAAAATATTGCAAAAAGGTGTTGTTTGCTTTGTTTAGTTTAACAAGTTAGACACAAGAGGTTTGAGAAGGTACAGTAGTTTGAAAAGATGATGTTTGCTTTGTATGACTTGCTCAGTGTCTGTTGATCATCGTCTATGCAATTGAAAAACGTTAATATTTCTTTATTTAATTGGTAGCCTACCATTATCAAAAAGCATTTTTAAAAAGAAAGAATCTGTTGAAGAGGCTATTTTCAGAGTTTACTACCACAATATGAGGTTGTGAGATCTATGGCGGTAAGCATTATTTTATTAATAATATGTTATGCCATTTACTGGATTAATCTGTCAGCTTATATAGTGTACATTGGACTGATCAAAATCAAAGAAATAGTTTGATTTATATTTGCTTAAGTTTGTTGTATAAAGCATTTATTGGCATGCCATATTTACTGTACTGGTATAAAGCATTTTGTAAATAAGTATTTATTATTTATTTGCTCTACTTTGATACATTTGCTTAAATTTTTTAATGTGCATGATAATGATTTACCATTCATATATGATAATATTGTGTGTACCTTATTGGGTGCATTGTGATGATTTGTTTTTCACCATTCTTCTGAAATGCCAATAGGTTTACCATCTGGTTTACCAGTAGAAATGTTTTTTTTTACCAAAAAAACTTACATGATTTTAACATTTACTTTGTGTAAAATAACCATATAAAATAGCTTCAATTTGCTTTTTCAAAAAAATGTTTGTTGACATGTGTGGTGATGAACTGAAACACAGCTTTAATCATCCTACAAGGCCTTGTGAACGCATTTTTTTACTTTAGACTTTAGCTTTTGAAACGAATGCTCAACATTAGTTTGATTAGCTTATCTGCATTTTTGGCATTTTACTTTTTGATTAGATTGACCAGACCAATTAATGTGCTTCCAAAATGTTTGGGTAACAAGGGTTTAGAACTTTTTTGGATCGTGCTAACAAGTCTTTGTGGACCCCTTGTATAAGATAACTTACTTTTGGCAACTCGTTGAGCGAGATAGAAAAGCCACAATTGCAACACAACCTTTTAGAAAAAATGTGGAGACCTTACCTTTGCTTCAAGTTTGTCGAATTCTCAACAACTTATCATTAGTAGAGCATGGTTTTGATTATAAAGCAGCAAAGCTGTTTGTGTCTATTTCTTTAAAAATAAACAGCTTTCTTTTAATTAATAGTGAGCCTTTTTACCTTCAGCATCGCATTTTAGGAAATACAAAAGAAAAAAAAATGTTCTGAACTGACAAATCCACATGTTATCGAGATAGCCTCAGGTTACTAACTCCAGAAAACGTTAACAGAATTTCCCCGAAAGAATGGTTAGGTAAAACCAATTACTAATCCAACGGGAGTAACTCAAAGTTATAGTCGAAAGGGTTGTTTTTCAATAGCCTACCTTTGCACGAGAACCCGTCATCTAATAAAGTATATCCATCGTTGCACGAACATTGATATCCTCCGTCAGTGTTGTTGCAAACATGCTCGCAATTGTTGTTGCCGGAATACATACATTCGTCCACATCTGAAAGAAACTAAGCTGTTTAGAAACTGCTCAGAAACTATAATGTATAAAACAAAACATTGCATCCCATAGCAATGCAATGAAAGCAAAAACAACCAAAAATTTTTGAAACAGCTTACCATGACACGTGTAGGATTTCTCTGTTAATGCGTATCCGTTTCTACACGCACACTCAAAAGATCCGAAAGTATTGAAACACAGCTGATCGCACAAATCTTCTAGGTAAAAGCACTCATCGTCATCTACAAATGTGTTCAGATAATTTTTTTTTCGTTTTTAGGTTCATCATCATCATCATCAGCCATGCCTGAATAAGGCGTCGGCTACCACGAGTCTCCACAACGATCGATTGTCCATAGTTCTAATTAGGTTTTCAAAATTTTGGTTTGTCCATGTTGTAAGATTTTTGAAGATTTCCAAACGTGGACGCCCTCGGTGCCTCTGACCAGGAAGTCACCCCATCATTGCCGAGTGTTTGCGGTAGACATGCCCGATAAATCTCATTTGCCTTTTTTTGATAGTTGTGATGAGGACGCCAGGGGTGCACCCAGAGCGTCTCCACACTTCTTCGTTAGTGATCTTATCCATCCAGTTAATTCCCATTTTTAGGTTAAGTGGACAGAAAAGCAACGACGCCAATCTCTATGTCCTTCTTTACATATACGATTTAATGTCTTGCCAACGCACAGTCTTATATTCACGATATATTTTGAACAAAGCTTTTGATAGCCTATAGCCGACGTGTGCGGTGTGCAACCTGTGCCCCGGCGCAGTGCGTCCGGTTTGTTACTCAGCATAATACTGAAAGTGCAGGCTACTATACACTGAACTCGGCTGCATAGCCGAAGGGTGAGAGCCCGAGAGCCCTGTTTCTGCAAACACCCGTGTAATACACGGGTGCACGTCACGGGTTTTGTACGAGAAGCTGGGGTAAAAGGACACGTATATTTCTCGTGTTTTCTACGAGCCAATGTTTATGGGGCTGGTTCGACGTTCAAGGCGCTGGTTCGACACGGCTCAAGAGATTATGTCTTTGGCAAGACATTTCAAGGCATGCCGTGGATTGCGGAGTGGCGCCCCTTCGACTATAGCCCTGGATTGTTCTTATGATTACGAATAGTACGCTGCTATAGCCACTTGTGGACAGGTGACGTATACTGTATATACACATTTTCATTGTTGACAAAAAGACGGGTGCTGTTTATATACAAAAAACTTTCAGCAATTCTTTATTTTAATATTGGCAACATTAATATGTTGTGCAGTTGTGCACTGAGGTAACCACCGAACTGAAAAAAACATTCAGAAACAAATTTAAAGTAAAAAGAAAAAAAAATTCTGAACTTAATCCCGTCCAGTAGGCTAAGCGAGATAAAAACACCTGCCGTTCTCAAGTGGCTGAGAGAAATGTCTAAGGCCCTTAGCCTATTAAGGCTAGGCCTGCTGAACTGAATTGTATAATTTGTGAATAGCAAAAAATGAAAAAAACTTTGTGAATAGCTGAGCGTACTTTTTCATGTGGTTCATATCAAAGCAAGTGCAACTTTTCCCAAGCTGTTTAAATGTTGCGCTGATATAATCTGAAAAGCTTTAAGGAGCAAACTGCAAAGTTAGTGTGTGTTTACGGGTAATCGCCCCTTTTTTTTAGTATTGTGTTTTTAAAGCCTGTTGAAAAAATGTGAACACGCAAAAAGTAGATAACGTATGCCACTGGAACAAATTGTACAAAACAAGGGAAAGCACAACTGCAAATTATAAGGTATATTCCTAAATAGCCCTAACAAAAGGGAATACAAGATTGCCACGTTTTTTTTATCTCTTACACGTAAAGAGACTTTGGAAAGATTGATGACGTAGTTTATTGAGATATCAAAGGTTAAACAGTCCAATAAACAGTGGAACAATTCCACTTGTGAGATTGTAAATGAAATCCTTGTAGGACTTTATGAATGGTTCAGCACTTCCAACTGGTAGGCTAATCATCTACCGTACAACTTCTAATAATATCAATGCTCACAATCTGTCATTGCTGGTGGTGCTTTTAAAAACGATTTAATGCGTTTAAGGATCTAAAAACATCTTTCAGCTTCTGATGTTGTCATTGGAGCCACAATCAAAATTTTTAACAAGTTTAAAACTTCAGAAAACGCTTCCTGCAGATATCCATTGATAATAACTAATTCACTTGAATTATGTACACTAAGGTATTTTAAGATTTAAAGGCGTTTTTTAGCTCATTACACCCAAAGAATCTCATTTATAGGCTTAAAGCCGAACGCTCTCTCCTCATTAGGAAAATATTTAGGCAGCTTGCTGTCATGTTGTTTGATACAATTTTTTTCTCTCTTTTCCTACAACGAATTGTAGCATTTCCACCTGGGTTGGCGGCGCCAGTGTGTGCACTCTGCACTGAGTGCACTCTGCAGCCTAAAATGAAGCTAATATTTTACGATAATGAGTAAAAGCAGAGAAAGCAAAGATGATAGTTTCTGTTGTGAAGTCATAAAAGTTGAAACAAATGCAAAGGAATTTATTCTCACACGAGTCAGTTCAATCATAAATAGCTAAAAATCGATTTCGATCAGCTAGTAGCTAGATCAGTGTTTCTCAAACTTTTTTAGTCCATCGCCACTTTTTCGTTATTGAAATAAAATTTCGTCCCCCTAATCCTGTCAAGTAAAATAAACATTGATAATAGAGTGATAGACAAATTTAGTTTTAGAAATTTAATCAACGAAATTGACAGTAACATGAATACATGATAATGTTCAATGGGATGGATGAGCTTGGCGACTTTTACAAAGCTTTGAAATGTTTTGGCGACATCTTCGTAAGATAGAGTCAAAGATCATCCTGTTTATGAACTAGCAAGCGATTTCTTTGCTTTGAAAGCATCCATGCCACAGCCGAAAACCCCTTTTCAACCATATAGCAAGTAGGAAAAGACAAAATCCACATTCTAGCTTCTTTCCAGAGAAGCTCATATTTGCTAGCAACCTGACACCAAAATAAATCGTATCGATCATTTCTGAATTTCACTCTTGACTCATCATCTGTTTGCATATCAATGAACTGCTCTTGGAGTTCCACTTCTACAGTATGTATGTAGGTTCGGTAGAAAATGGTTGTACCACCCAGTTTGGAACATGGAAGTCCACGAGATCTGGAAAGCGAAGTTTCATGTCTTTATGAAGCATGTCTAAATGTGAGCAGTATTTTTGCCGTTGTTCTGTAATCTCGCTCAAATTGGAAACTGAGTTAAGACATTTTGACCTGCACTTATCTTGTTGTTGACGCATTTTATCACAATATTCAGTGATTTATGCAGTTCAGGACTGAGATTACGGGCAACCAAATGCTGACGGTAAATTACACAATGTATTGCAATAAGTCCAGGAATTGCTCTTTTCATCAGTGCAATGAACCCTCGATGCTTTCCAACCATTGCCGGAGCACCATCAGTTGCACATTGTAGAATATTCTTTAGTGGAATCCCCTTCTCTTCGTAGAAGTTTTTCACTGCATTAAAGATGCTTGATGCCCGAATATCTGTAGGAAGACTGAGCGCAAAAATCATTTCTTCTTGTTCTCATTTTATGAACAAAACGCACATATCCAAGCAGCAGCGATACTTTGTCGGTCAAGGTGGAATCATCTATTTGCAGTAAATGGTTTGCGCGTTAAACTATTGTTAGCGCGTTGGACTGTTATTGGTGGTTTGATAAATTCGCCCCCTTCGAGTGTTTTCGCCCCCCGATCGCTCCCTTTGATTTTTTCGCCACCCTGGCGCTCAAAATCGCCCCCATGGGGTGCGATTTCGCCCACTTTGAGAAACGCTGAGCTAGATCATCTTCAGTTAAGCTTATTCAAATAGACTCGTGTGCGAGAATAAATTCCTTTGCATTACAAGACATGTAACCGAGTCGTTCATATCAAGCATTGTTGTGCGTTTGACACTTGTCAGAAGATATTTCATTTTCTTGAAGTTGAAACAAAGCATTTCTTCAGGATTGAAATGAAGGCAGAGAAAATATTGCTTTAAAGCAGTGCTGCCAAAAAGTTAAAAGTTATGCAAAACTACAGACAGAAAGTTTAGGATTTTGATATTTTTTGATCTATTGATGCAAAAATATAACGACATTCAACAAATTTACCAAGTTAAGCTTATTAGGACGAGCCGCCATTGAATTGGCCATCAATGTCTCACCAGACAACAATTACAAGATGTTTTTCAAAAATTGGTTTACTATCATGGGACTTTTGACTTTTGTTTGTTTGTCAAGAGTACGGTACTGTACTACAACTATGAAGCTGCATCACTCTCCAGCAGTTTGGTTGGAAATTCATTTAAAATACGCCAAAGGAGCTCCATCCCTCTCCGATACCGAAGTCACCCGCATCCCATCAAGACCATTTTCATATCTTCTTCACTACATTTTTCATTATTCATGATCATCACTATCATGTTCAAATAATAATTAATGTATATTCCTGAACCCATCAGTTATCGATTCCCATTTTAAAACTACACCACTGTCGTCGCTGCGAACACTTCACTTCATTTTATTTAAAAACGAAACACTGTAGCCTATCTGCACAGTTTTTTGTATAATATGCTCGTGTTTTTGATTTTTCTTTTTTTGAATTGGTTGTAGGGTTTAGTAGTCCCGCATGGCTTCATCAACGGTCACACCTCCAGTTGCTTTAGGTATGTGGAGCCAACTGATTCTTTCAACTAATTCATCTATTTTAAACTGTTAGGTTTGGTGGCTGTGCTTAAATTTACTTTCATCGACGTATCCTTTAAATTTACATCGCATGCACCTTTTTTAAACTTCTGTGATTTTGCCGCCATTTCCTTTTGTTGGTTTTGTTCCCGTAAACTATTGGTAACTTTATCATTGCTGTTGTTTTCCGACAAAGAAAATAAATTGAATTGAATTAACTAATATATGAACTAAACAATGTTGAAATTTAACGTGCATAAAATTACAGCAAGACTCTGTGAATTGTGGTGTGAAAGACCAATGTTGCATTAGGTTAACAAACCCCTAAATCCTGCCACTATAACATAAACATACGTACATCTCATTTTCAACTGTAAAGTCAGTATCAAATTGTCCTGTTTTTGTATGTTTTACGTAATAATTGTTGCAATTCGTTGGTAGTATTCACGTTTTTCCTCGTTATTTCAGGAAAACTTTCGCAAGTGCTGTAGCCTATATTCTAGCACACAATCACATATTGGTGGTTGGTTAGTTCTTGGTCGCTGGTTTGAATCTTCATCTTCGACTTACTCAGTCTGAGAGTGGAGATTCAAACCAACAGCAGTTGTTTTTCAATCTCAGTGGCGAATTCTTTTTATTCATTGAAGTAGTGTGCCTGCCTCTGCACACTAGTGTGTATGAATGTGTAGTTAGATTTACTGTGATGGGGTGGTGGCTGACTAGATGATTGCTTATGGTCTTTCGCTACCATCCTGATTGCGCCATAGTCTAACCAACAGTTGTACAATGCATTGTTTTGGTAATTACATTTACTCTGATTGTTTGTTAATATATGGCGCTGTTAAAACAAAATAAATTGACTTGACTTGACTCAATGGTCAAGTAGGCCTAGTAAACGACATACGACACGCAGATGGCACTGTCATTCTCGCTGGCACAGAAGAGAAACTGCAAGAAAGTATGGACAAAATCAATGAAATCAGTAAAAAATACGGAATGAAACTAAATTTCAAGAAAACAAACGATGATGTAAAACAGTGGGCTGACTTGTCAAGCATTGGAAAAGCAAAAAGAGTAGCGGAAGAACATGACGTGTGGAAGCGAATGACAGCCAACCTTCGGATCGGAGGTGGCACGAGATGATGATGATAGTTGTTCAGGTAGTGATATTTAACTTATTTTTGTGTCACCCCCGACAGATATTTTTGCGTTCAACTTTTAGGTTAGCCTTATGCTACACTAAACATAACATTTCCACCGAAGAATTTGAAAAATATTTGAGACTTTTGTTTAACGCACCCTTTGTTTGTCAGGTAGTTTGACGCCCCGTAGACCTACTTCTATAAATCCCTTGGGACTTGGGTGCATGTACAATTTTTTTCTTTGAAATGATAGGTAAGAGAAACAATACTTCCAAAGTGTGATTACTGATAACTGATAACTGAATCTCAAGTTAATGCCAAATGCCTGATTTTGCTTTAAAAACTGAAAAAAACTTTCAATGTTGTTGTCAATGTTGCCAGATCTTCTTCTGATTTCCGGAGCAACTGACAAATTTTAAGTCAATTTTTGCAGGTAACATTGGCATAAAAGTAGCCAAAATCGGAAAAAAGTCACAAACACTATGTTGATTAGTTATTACCCAGACTAATTACTATCCTATTTTATTCAGGTTTTGTATTTTGGATAGTACTATATTTATGGAGTTTGTACAATAAACTGTATGCAATAGCATATCACTGTGTAAAACTTTGGTGCTTGAGAAGGTGAAAAATATACTTAGATGGGTCGTCACAGAAGAAAATTCTAACACGGTCTCCAAATATCTGATCTGTCATAAATTACCATCATACTGTAGCCAAACCTAAACAAATTTACCTATATTGCAAGTTTCCCCAAATAGTCCTTCAGGACAAAGGCAGTAATAGTCATTCAATCCATCCACAACGCAAGTACCAGCGTTGGAACATGTACCAGGTTGACAAGCTGATCCTAATAGGAATAATAAGTATATAGAAGGATTAGAATAATTACTTAACCTTCATCAGTGAGCTTCAGAACCACCGCACTTTAATACAATTTCATAGTTATAGGAAAAGCAAAACTTTGAAACTTATTGACAATCAATTGAAAAATTCTGAAAATATGCTAGTACTTTTGCAGCCAGCTGAACATATTGTAAATTTAAACAATAACACGCTTTGCCCTGATGTAAAAGGTTTGTACCTCAATGTACTCATGATTGTACAGTCGGTTCTGAAAACAAAGAGACAGAAAATCACGAACGATGTTTTAAGATTCAGCGTGTGCGCTTGAGTATCGTAGTCTATTGATAGGCGCCAGTGGTAGGCTTACAAACTTTTATTAGTATGCAAAACCGCCTAGGAAATAAGCTTCCAAAAAGGTTTTGTTGGACCGAAGATAAAAATTACAACAATCAATCAAACAACACATAATAAAATAGTTGAGAAAAACTAGTTGCGGTTCGATATGAATAAGCTATCATATGACGTATGTGCATGGAAAATAGTTATTTGGTATCCACTAGAAACCTCTAGCTCAGTGGTTCTTAACCTTTTTTCTTTCAAGCCCCCCTTCAATAATGGTCATGTGCCTCGCGCCCCCCTAGATTTTAAATAAGTATCATACCAAAAAAATTGCATTTTTGTCTCTTTATTCCTACACATCAGTGAGATACTTGACACTGCTTCTTCGCGACTAGATTTTTAATGCGAGGTTTAACTCCAGAGTGAACAACGTAAGTCTCCTTCAACTCTCAGCCTGTTTCTGTACTTGGTCTTGATAGCAACGAGAGCAGAAAATGCAGCTTCACAAAGATACGTGGATCCAAACATTGTTAGAATTCGAAGAGCCCGAGTTGCGATAAACAGGAAGGTAATTGGCCCAGAACGTCTCAAGTTTCAGTTCTTTGAAATCTTCTTAAGCTGTGGATTTGAACTTCATCTCAAGAAACTCCTCTTGTCCTTTTTCGAAAATATCAACTACTTTGCATTGAAACGGGTTTCTGATGAACTTCCAGGTTTCACGCTTCTCATCTAGATCTGGAAAGTATTTGATGAACTCCGCTTTCAATTCATTTATGGTGGGTTTCTATTTGTTTCTTTAACTCAGACTCAAAGTTACCATCTTTGAGAGCAGAATCCAAGGTACTGAAGCTCGCTGGATTGCCTTGTTCACTTCGACTCTTCCAGAGGTCGAGTTTGGCTATAACAGTTCGAATGATGTCATAATGCTTAATGATGTTGATTTTTTTTCCTTGAAGTTTAAGCATTAAGTATTAAGTAAATAAAGCTGTAAAAAAGCAATTTGAACAAAAAAGTAAAAATAAAGCAGCGTTGAAAATTATATAAAGCTGAAGGAGTTCAGCGCAAAATAGTTTTGTGAAGTTCTGGTCTAACTAATAAAGCAAGAATTACTGAAAACAATATAAAATAAGACAAAATACAAAATATGACGAACAGCATACGTCCTAGAACATTAAAGTAATTAAAAAAAAATTAAAATTGATGTACAACTCGCGCCCCCCCTGAGAAATGCTTCACGCTCCCCTGGGGGGGGCGCGCCCCCCCGGTTAAGAACCACTGCTCTAGCTGAATCAGTCTCACCTTCAAATAAAGAAGATACCGGTAGTAAGCTTGCAGTGACGGTGGATGTATCCTCTAATTCATTTTTGACTGTCAGAGTCGCTGATATTAATTGTGGATCAACAGTCCTCTCAGCAATATGATGATTTGTGGTAAACATGGGGAAAATTTTTACACTAAATATGGCACGAAGTTTTTTCGATGTTGGAAGAACTTTCTTAGTGAATGTTGAAACACTTGTTTTAGCAGTCGTTTGAATCACTGTTTTTTTGGATTTCAGAAGAAATTTTTTTGTTGCCTTAAGAAAAATGTTTTTTGTGGTTAATAGGTGGAAACCTTCTGTGAATGTTGGAAAAAGTATTTTGTCAGATGCATAAAGAAAACTTTTTGAGGATGTTGTAAAAAATGCTTGTGTAGATGCTGGAACAGCTCTTTTTGTGGTTATTGGAAAAACTCTTTTTGTAGAAGTTGAATGACTTTCAGGTGGTGGAAAAACTCTTTTTATAGATGGTAGGAAAACTTTTGTCGTGATTGACTGGAATTGTTCTATGAATGTTGAAATAGATGTATGTTGAAATGTATGAAGAAAATCTTTTGTAGATGATGTAAAAAATGTTTGTGTGATTGTTGAAATAACTCTTGCACTGGATGTTGGTAAAGCTCTCCCTGTGATTATTCCATAGCTTATTTGTTTAGAAATCAGATGACTAATATAATTTGGTGACGAAAAAACATTCTTTGGGGATGATGGAGGAATTGTTTTTATAGATATTGGGTAAATTGTTTCTGTTTTTACAGACATTGGAAGAATGGGTGTGACAAAAATTGGAAAGACACTTTTTGTAGACACCACAATACAATTGTCTGTGTAAGTTGAAGGAGAGCCATCTGAGGACTTCGAAAGAAATTTTTTTGTAAGTTTTGGGACAACAGAATAATTGGATATTGTTGGAATTCTTTCTATGGATTGTGAAATGACTTTATGGGTAGACGTTAGAGAAAAGTTGTTTGTCTTAGAAAAAAAATCCTTTATGAATGTTGTTGAACTTTTGCTTGTAAGCCATGTATGAATTTGTTCCATAAACAAGGAAACTTTTGTTGAAGAACTTATCCGTGATTTATTAAGAAACGTTGAAAATGTGACATTGGATGGTTTTAAAAAAGAAAAAGAATGAAATATGTTTGTATGTGTATGATTAGTGATTTTATGGGATAAATGCAAAAGGTGTGTTTTAACAAAATGAAATTCTGTATTTTTAAATTGAAAATATATTTGCGGAGTTGATAAAGAAATTCTTGTAGATGGATAGTTAGTGTTTTTATTGAAAGAAGTAAAAATAGTTTTTGCAGATATATGATATGTGTTATCTAAGAGTCTAGTAGAAATGCGTTCTGAAAATGCAAAACAATCTTGCCTTGAAAACAACAAGGGTGTGGTTTTAGTATTTACAAGCAACAAAGCGTTTGTGTATGTGAACAAAGATTTTTCTTTATGTGGTATTAAAGAAGTAAAAGTTTGAGCTAAAAATAAAACTTTCATTTCGGTAGATACAAAAGAAAATGTTTTTATGAACTTAGAAACAGTGGTTTCCGTAAAACCATATATGACCTTACGATAAACAGGCGTTTCGGTAGACACAACAATTTTATATATTTTTGAAACAGACGTGATGTGGAATGAAATAAAGCTGGTGCTTCTATTTTCAAAATATCCCTGCATTTCCGATTTAGAAAAGATAACTTCTTTGTTTTCAATTGTCTCTGTAACGATATGAGAGTTCTGAAGAGATAGATGAGAGATAGTTTTTCTAGTAACAAGAAGGGTGACTTTTGAAGAAGTAGAGGTTATTGATTCTGTAAATGTAGAAAATATGTTTTTCACAAAAGAAGGAAAGAAATCTAAAGACGTGCTGGATATCACTCCAGCCAGTTTAGGAGCGAAAGTCATTTGAAAAGCAAATGAAGATTTTTCATTAGAAGAAGTACTATCAACATATAATGAAAAATTTCGGGAAAATGCTAAAGAAAACAACTCTATGGATAAGGTCCATTGGATGTTGGAAGTAGAAGAACGAACAGGTTTAGTATAAGAAGAAGGTACGGGTTTTAAGGAACTACGTTTAATATATTCTATGCTGCCAAAAGTAATAGGTATCATGGTAGTATACTGTACCATTTTTCTGGGAGAAAGAATGATGGTTTTTGCAAGAGAACCTCGACCAACATGGTCAATAGAAGTTAAAGACACTTGTTTTTTGGAAACAGGATGGCTAGTGTTTATGTGAAAAAAGTAGCTCTTTTCTCTTGAAAAAGAAGCAATAGTTTCAATATAAACTGAAGTCGAACATTTTCTGGGAAAAAAATAAATGATTTCTGTGGAATTAGGTGAAATGACTTTTGAAAAACCATAATGGGTAATTTTTTGTGAAACAGGAGTAATGGTTATATAAGAAGAAGTATGTACGATTATTGTGAAAGCAAGAAGATTAGATTTCGTAAAAACACGATGCATAATTTTTGCGGAAACAGGAGCTATTGCTTTTTTAGCAACAGAATGGATAATCTCTTTGGAGGTTGGAGAAATACGTGCGATGGTAGCATTAGCGATAATTCTTGCAAAAGTTAAAGACATATTTGTCGAAGAAGAAGGGTAGGAAATTTTTGTAGAAATAGGATAGTTAGATTTTGTAAAAGAAGAACTAAAATTTTCTGCAGAATCTAGATAGAAAATTTCTGGTAAAGTTGAAAGAATGGTGTTTATGAAATCCGTAGAAGCATGAGCGATACGTTTTATTGAAGTAGAAGATATAGTTTCAGTAGAAGCAGTATGGACAACTCTTGTGGAAACAGTAGCGATTGTGTTTGTAAAATTAGGAGTGAAAATGTTTGTGGATGAAAAATAAATATGGTCTGTCGAAACAAGTTTATTGAAAGCAGTAAAAACAATTCTCATAGAAGTAAGAGAGATGGAGTTCATAGAAGTAAACGGCATGCGGTTTGTGTGGACATGATGTATAATGTCTATTGATGGTGCCGTTTGATGAATATTTGTCATAGCAGCAGGAACATTCACTTTATGTGACACAATAGTTATAGCTTCTACAAAAACACAAATGGCGGTTGAAGGAATACTGTTTATGGAAATGGAATAAACATCTTCCCGATAAGTATAAAGAATCTTTTTTGAAGAAATAAAGTGGGTAATTTTTTTGAAAACAAGAGAGGCATCTTCTATAGAAATAGGTACAGTAATGCCTATTGAAGTTGTTGAAGAAACAAAAGAAATTACCTCCTTGAAAAAAGGAGCACTCGTTTTTTTAAAAATAGGAGTAATGTTTTTTGTGCTATTGTAATGTTCAGATTTTATAGTAATAGGAAAACGATTTGTTTTGAAAATAAAAGGTGTATTTTGTAAAAAATAACAGGGGCTTATGTTTACAAAAGAATACGGCTTGATTTTTTTTAAAACAGATGAAATGGTTTTTACAGAGTTAGAAGTACAGAGTTTACAAGTTAGTTTTGTGGATGCAGCAAAATTTGCTGTTGTGAAGGATGTAGCAGGCATTGTTCTTGTAAAAGTTGTAGATATATTTTTGGTATATTCTAAAAGACTGGTTTCTAAAGTGTGAGAAAAGGTAGGTTTTTTCGATAATCTATAAGTTAGTCTTAGAAAAACTAATGGAGTAGTTTTTGTACATTTAAAAACAATGATTGTGTTTAGGGTAATTAAAAAGGGTTCAGTAAAAGAATTAAGGGTGGGTTTTGTTGATACAGAAGAACTTACTTTAAAAGCAAGATTCAATAGCCTTGTAGCAGAGAAGGTAATTTCAATAAACGGAAAAACAACACGGTTAGTAGATAAATATGGAACTCTTTCTGTAGATGGAAGACATGTGCTTTTATGAAATGTTGAATAGATGATTTTTGAAGATGCTGGATGTATAGTTCTTTTTGAAATAGGAAAAATAGTTGTTTTCAATGTAGAAGTTACAGTTTGTGCAGACCTAGACGAAATCATCGTTTGTGTGAATGAGTTATAAATAAATTGTATGAAAACAGGTAAAACTGCTTCTGTTTTTAAAGAATGAACGTTGTCAATAACTTTAAAAGAGGTATTGTTTGGCGACAAAGAATATATTGTTTTGTCTGATGGTAAACTAGTCGTTTTTACAACTAGCGCAAAGGTTGGTTTCGTTAATTTGATTGGCTGGGTTTTAATATGTGTAAAAGGTATTAAGTTTTCTGATTTAAAAAAAGCGACTTCTTTGGATGCCTCAATCATCTTTTTTGTAGAGGAAATGCTATCTGTTATAAACATGGCATTTTCCACAGATGACTGAAGTATATTTTTTACAAAAGTGGTAGTTGAGATTTCCTTAACTATAAAGGGAATGACTTTGGTGGAAAAATCGAATGTGGTTTCCAGGTATGTAGAAAGTGAAGTTACTTGTGCATATACAGAAAATGGAGTGGCTGTAAACGCGAAATACTTATTAATTTTATCAGATCCGTTTTTTGATATGTTAGTAAAGGTGAAAGATAGCGTGATAATATCGGTTTCGGTAAATTGCTTTAGATGGACTTGTGCTATCTTTCTTTGAATGTCATCATTCACCACATATATGTCTGTTATGAGGCCCATTGTACTTCCAGATACTTCAGTTTCTTCCAAGTGTGGCATGTTAAATCTAGCTGACGTCTTTTGCATACTATTTACAGGATTTATTGAGAGAGTATAACGTGATGTTCTATTTTCTACTAACGTTAAATCAGTCTTAACAAGCTTTCCACTTCTGGACCTTTTAAATACTTCAGCATATGATTTTTCTAGAACACTGGTTGATGTAACTTGCACTTGGATAGACTGGAAAACTACATTTGGATGAGACAAGTCAATATCTATCATACATATATCGATTCCACATATCTTTTCCCCTTTGAAAGTATTGGTCTGATTAGGATGAAGTCGAGTCAGTTCAAAAAATGTTGTTGGTGTTGAATTTAGTTCAGACAATGCTGTAAAATTTGACTGATATGTATCAATAACCTTTAATTTCGCTCCTGTTAAATTTTCCGGTGTCTCCGATATTTCAAAGTGTGTTTCACCAGGATCGCCATTAAAACTTGGTGTTTTTATATGTTTTGAATTATATTTATAAATTACAAGTTGTCTAGATACAAACTTATCTTTAACAGACGTATAGGTGCTTAAGGTTTCCTTGCTTTTTGACTCTTTGTGGATGTCCATGTGTGGTGTAGTAGAATCAGTTAAAGGTGTTTGATTGAATCCAGAAATTACTGTAGAACATGACATCTCAATATTTGTTACAACTACGTTTCTGTTAATTCTTCCTGACACTTCAGTTAATTCTATGTGTTTTCTAGTGATACCACATGATGATGATATATTTTGAATCGATTGTATGGCAATTACTTCTTTTGAAGTATCATTATCCGTTAGAAATGTGTAGGTTTCACTCACTTGTCCATTCCCTGTTACATTAGCAATTTCCAACTGTGAGTTGGCAACATTACTCACTGTTGTACTTGGTGTACAATATAACATCTGGTTGAATAAAAAAATGCTTGTTGCGTTAGAAGCGTCATCAGTTATTATAATTATCTTTGTATCATCTCCTTTTCTAGATATATACGTTTTGGTTACTTTGAATTGTAATCTACTCCCCGAAATTCTTGTAGCTTCTGTGAGTGAAGTTATATGACCATTACATGTGTTGGAAGTCGAATTGACGTGCAAAACTGTGGCTGAATGAGCAAAAATAATTACATCATCATCGTGCATTACACCACTTCCGTACAATCCACTTATTTCAGAACGCGATAAACCTGTAACTGCTGTCAATACTGGATCAAGTTCGTCCACCGTTGATGAGCTAAAAATGGTGTCATACATTTTAATGGTATTGGTATCAATGTGCTCTACACTTGATTCTATTTCAAGCACCTCCAAATATTTCTTGGTAATACTTTTGGATAAAGTTAGTGGATGATTGGTTGGAAAATCTGTTGATTCAGAAGAAAATCTATCATTGTAATATATGTTAAATGTGTTAGTTTCAAAACCTTTTATCCTTTTCATAATTGGACTTATTTCCATGTGTGACGTGAGAGTAGCATTGTGTATTTTTGACGCCAGGCGCGATACAAAAGCTCGTGTTGCATCTGTAGTGTCATAATTGAACCAAGTTTTGTTTGTACCAGATTCCTCTCCACTCTTTATTATTAGCATTATTTCTGAGTGCACATCTGTGAATTTAAAGAAAGTTCTTTGATTTTCATTACTTTGAAATTCTGGCGTTCGGTAAGAAGTGATATCTTCTGTCACAATTGTATCGGTTCCAATCTTTCTTCCCTTCGTTGACGTTTCAATTGAATCCAAATATATTATTGAAACGTTAGATCTTACTAAGTGTTTTTGAGAAGCTGTTGTTAACCTTTTAATGACATCACGTGTTAAAACCATGTCATCACCGTTTTCTATAATATCATGCCCTCTTACGATTACATCTGCTCTAATCTTATCTCTACTTGCAGTCATTTTGAGTACTTCCAGATGTCTTTTAGAAATATGTGTAAACGCTGGTTGAGTGTGATTGAATCTATATGGAATTAATAACCTTGAAGCAGTATCAGCGTCATCACTACTTCCACTTGTTTCTGTATCAAGTTCGGTCCCAATTTCCAAAATTTCAGTTATTGCTGAGTGTGTAACCAGCGCATGACTAAATGGTGTGATTGCGTCCTTGACGTCAGGAGTTAATGTTGTTCTGAAAATACTATATAAAGATACTAGATCTGATTTGGTAATACTATGGCCTTGATTTTTTGTTTTTTCACTTGTATACTCGTGAAGTTTATCGACATCTGTTGATGGTTTTTCTTTGGTTAGAGTAATTTGTGTGGCTTCTATTGAACTTATCACTTCATAATTCGTAAGAATAATGTTAATTTTTTTGTCACTCTCCAAACCTTCTATTGTGATTAAATGTTTCTTGACAGTATTAGTTGATTTTACATTACTACCAGAGCCTATTAATTGGTCATTTTCCGATAACTCGAATACTGTGGAATGCGATACCACAGCATCATTATAAGTTGCTGCTGTTATGTCAAATTGATGGCTCGATGTTCCATCTGAAACTATATTAACCTTCAAATCTACTCCAATTCCAACTTTCTCTCCACTTCCTGATCCTTCAGTTTGTGTTGTTTTAATTACTTTGAAATGTGGTATACTCAAATAAATGGATATCGTTTGCGTTTCATTTAATTTAGGTATTGTTGTCGTACTGTGTATACCAAACCCTAATTTGTTGACGACAAATTCTAATTCGTTTTGAGAAAATCCAGTTGCTTTTACTTGCGGTATGACATCGTTAATAAGAATTATAGGATCAGTAAACTCAAAGTACGTTTGCTGACCTAAAGTGATAACGCATATGGTAACAGCTTCAGTTCCAGTGTCTTGTGCATCAGTCATCACAATATCTTTAATACCTTCCTCGACTCTGTTTCCTGTATCATTTAAGAGTAGCAACGTAATAGTAGGTTGTGTGTTTAGTACTTCTGTGGAATTGATTAGGGTGAATATTTTTGCACTTGATATAACGTCATGAGTTGCAAATATTTTTTTGTCACTTAGTTGATCACTTTTCCTCTCATTAAATTTGAAAATTGTTGTTAGACTTAAAACTTCATGTTCATCTAATATAGCGTTGTCTGTCCAAATCTCTACTCCACTTCCTGATGTTTCAGTTACTTCAGGATGGGATTTTACAAAATCAATAACGGTTCTGAGTGCTTGATTGAGTTTTGTAACTTCTGTTGGTTCTGAGTTCTTTACAGTTTGTGTAACCAAGTTAGTTTTAATATCATCTTTACTTCCAGTCATATGTATGACTTTGATTTGTAGCTTGGTAACATCACTGAGCTCTCTTTGTGTATTGTTGCATTGAGATACTGTTGTAAAATAACACTGAGTTAAACTTAACTCAGTTTGATTCTTTTTAGAAGCAGTTTTACCTGTTGGCAGTTTCGCACTAATTTCTGCTACTTTAGATAATTTTAATTGCAAGCTTATGATGTCAGTGACTTCCAGTTGTCCTTGAATAAATTGAAAGACTTTTGTTGGCCATGAACGTTCTTCATCTTTCAATAATAAATCCGTAATTAGTTTGCTGTTACTTTTTCCGCTTTCAGTTACCTTCAAATGTGTTCTGGTCACATTGGCTATCATTATTTCTGTTCTATTAAATTCAATCGTTATTGGTAGACTGACAGTTTCATCATTTATTGCAACGTTTGTGACTCCAATAGTTATCTCACGTGTGAAATTTTCAATTATTTTTAAGTTTTGTATTGCTACCGTATAGCTAATAATCGGAGCAATATTTGTACTACTGGTTTCTTTGTTCAACTGTATTTCTATGACTTCGCATTTTAATTTATTAGCATTGTTGAGCGAACTTTTTGTTTGATGACAGAAAAAATCTGTTTTATGGCTTAAAGATTCATCAATATCTGTCATCTTGACAATTGCAAACTCTTTGTCATTATTTTCTAGCTGTTGCTTATTTATATTAGTACATATTGTTTTTGTTCGAGAGCCTGCTGTCACCACCAAAACTTCATTAGCTATTAAAGTAACATTTTCTTCTACATCTACATCATCTCCTGATATTTCAGTGACATTCGAAAGTTGTTTTACGGATTTATCAAATATCAATTCAATCTTTTTGAATAGAAAAACTGTAGTAGGAAATGCTAGTTCAATGCCCGGTACATTATTTTTTCTACTAGCTTCTCTTCCACTTCCTTGCATTTTAGTTAATTTGAAATGTAGGTTGTTGACGTTTGTTAATATTGTAAAGGCTTGAGCACTCAGATAAGATAATGTCTGGCCAGAAATGTCTTCATCAAATACAAATATATAAGTGCTCTCTGATTCGATAGTGTTAGTTACTTTATTAACGTTCAATTGTGACATAGCTAGATCAGTAAACATCAGTTGGGATTGACGTTTTTGAGTCACTGTAATAGAACTTATTATTTCATCATGTTTTGCCATTAGGTTTGTCCCATTGTATACTCCGCTTCCTGACACTTCAGTTTCTTTTACGTATCTAGTAGTATCATCTGATATATTTTTAGTTTGACTAAATTGTACCACACTTCTGTCTGGTAAAGTTTTATCATGTGTTACAATTGCAGCTTTATAAATTTCAGTCTTCCACACACGTGGAATAAACGTTATCTGTGCTTGCTTGAAATGGGATTTCATTGTGAAACTAAAGAGGTCAACACTTCTCTCAGATTCACAAGTCTCAATTCCTAATTCACTTCCAAACCTTTCCTTTGCTTTGACGTATTTGTCCGCTTTATTTGTAGATATCGTTAATGTTTGTTTGAATTCAAGGACTGATGACAAATGAGGCATATCATCTTTTGATAGGAACATGTCAGTGCTAGTCTCATTCATATCTGATGCTACTTGTTTTATTGTCATGTATGAAGCAGTACAGCATGTTGTTGCTGTTTGATTGTAATCAAGCATAGCCCTTGACCGTGAATTATTATGTTCAGTTAAAACTTGTTCATTTTGTTCCATTTTTGCTATAATGAAGTCTTTCGGCATTGCTTCTACGTGATTAAGCTGAGAAATTATTGTTTGAGTAAAGAGGTCAGACACATCATCTATTTCAGCAGTGATTCGATTAACCTCGCTTTCACTACCCGATGATACACTTGCTCTCAAGCTTGACAAATTAACACTATGGATGTTTTTCTGTGGTTGGTGGTATCGAGAAGCAGTTGTCAAACTTGAAATCTCCACATTAACTTGAACTGTATCATTTACATGCATTTCCACATCAGCTGTTTTTGAACTCACCAATAGTGCTGACGTTTGACAAAGTTTAATCTTGCATGTTAAATTTGAAATCTCATCATTCATGTGCAGTACATCGATGGTCATGCCCTCTCCGCTATTAATTCTTGTCATTTCGTTTGTGTGCGATTCAACGAAGATAAGTGTCATTGTCGTTTCAATAAATTGATATTCTGACATTTGGATTGAAACATCATTGTTCAAACTACTGGTCTCATGATTACTTTCTGCTTTCTCCCTAATATAGCGTTGAGAGCTATCATACACTTGGACATCCTGTGATCTTGTAGAGACTCTGTGTCTTGATGCTTTTATGCGTGGGGTTTTAACACCAAAAACTATTATTTGTGTTTTAGGTTTGTGTGTGCATGTAGTTGTAGTGAGAGCATTAGTATCTATTGAACTTAACGCTGAGCCAGTCTTATATTTATTTTTTGTAAATTTAGTAACTTCCATATTTTTTTCAATTGCACTGTGTTGTATTGTAGCCTTTACCGAGAGTTGAAAATTTTCGGTTTGCTTATATACTTCATTAGTAACTTTAATTATTCCAATCTTCTTCATTCCTTTAGTTTGTTTGACTCCACTTCTCATCAATTGCAGTTTAGTCACGTTAACGAATTGTTCAGAGGATTGCATGAATTGTGTTAATATTGGAGGTTTTAGTGTTTCATTCAAGTGAAAAGTCGAGATGTGATATACTTGTGTTTGAAGTACAGGTTTTGTTATTGTAGAATCTGTGGTCAGCAATGGCGAGTTGTTTTTCCTGTTCCGGTTCAAAAAGTGTATGTGAAAATTTTCTTTATCCGTTTGTGTTTCCGATGTAGATGCTGATAAAACAACATGAGGCACTGGTGTAAGTGTGCTCAACTTGCTTAAAGAATATTTGAGATTTGCGTCCTCGGAAAAATGCCTTTCAAAAACACTTGATGATCTTTTCGAAAAATTACGAGCTTCCACTTCGACAGCTTTAGTTGGGACAATAATTTTAGATAGTCCTGATGTGTGGATAGGCAAAGCTTGCTTTTCAGCATTATTTGTTCCAGCAGCAGTTGATTTAAGATGTTGCACGTGACACAATGCTGAAATATGGATTCCGTATTCTGTGCTGTTCCATCCCAAAGAATGAGTATCATCTTGGTTTACGTTACTAGCGTAATGACGAATTTGCATCTCGGATATCTTTTTGATTAGAATTGTCTTCTTGCTAATGGATGCGGAGCTATAGATCACTTTACCACTTGGGCTGGGAACGGATTTCTGGCATTTCTTTAAGGTCGAATTGTATAAAGTTATCGTACAACAGACAGTTTGAATTCGATGAAGTGGGTTTGGCTCTCTTGTTGGGGGATAGATAAAAACAGAAGCAGATGAAGGTTTGAGAGGTTCTGAAAACATGTACATTGTTATATCTACTGCATAGTGATAAAGTATAATAAAAATTATTACAGCAGCAATAAAATTCCTGTTGAAATTCACTAATAGCCTACTCCTTATAGCCTGCCAATGGTTTTTAACCTGCAGGTTAAGCTTAATCGCCCAAAAAGAAAATTTAACATTTTAGGGGTAATTTAGTTTAAAGCTTTTTGGTTACGCTGTGTTCAAATATTTTTAACTCTGTAAATTACAATAGAATCTAAAATAGATAGAGTCTCATATGGGTACCGTTGACATGTCGTTTGTTTCATTTGACATCATGCTTGATGTGGCATCATGGTACCTTTGACCTTTATACGTATAGTAGACCGTAGTCTTGTACATTAATTAGTAATACTCATTTGCTGCATGCCGTGGTGAAGACCAGGATTTCCTAAGTTTGTTTGTAATAAAGGCTCAATATATTTATGAATCTAATTTTTTGCCGACTCCAATCCTATTTTTTATATCCGTTTTTATGTCGAACCATTGTGACAGTAGCAGAGCAGCAGTGTACTAGCCTAAAATTCAAATATGATAACCAACTTTGCTTATTAAACCTCGTTGAAAGAGCTTTCAAACTATTAAGTGACGTACAAGTCATCGTTTTGTGTACAGCCAATATCATAAATAATGGATAGACAACAAATTAGGCTAATTGGGATTGTTTATTGCTATTCAACCCAATTACTTTGTTGTCTAGCTCTAGTAATTGCCTATGGTGCAACAAAATAACTTCTTTTCCAATCATCTAACAACAGTAATTTTTAGTTTAATGCAACAAAGGAGAATACCGTGGATAAGCATAAAATATCATTCACGGATGATAGACAACAGAGTCATTGGATTTCAATAGGGTAGTTCAAACCTAATTGCTTTGTTATGTTTCTGTTTAAAGTGCAGCAAAAATACTTCCTTACAAAATAACCAATAAACCATGATAGCTTTATTCTGTCAAAGCCAGATTGATTCATTTCTAAAAAAAAATTCGAACAACTTGTAAGTTTATTATACAGTAAAGCAAGGCCTTTGCAGTACATGGTGATAATTATTTTTCGTGGGGAGACTATAGCTTAAGGTATGGGAATTATAATATTAAACTAATTGCATAAAATTTATTTAAAGATTTGAAATAAAAGTGAGCAAGGATAATACAATCATTTCAAGGAAAACAAAAACAATCAATCAATCGTTGATACAATCAAATCATGATGATTGAATAGATTAGCCTACAGCACTCTCTTTAATCAAACCACTCAATTTGATGAAGAACATGTTTGAATGCCCTTTTGTGGCTGTATATCAATAAGCCAATGCCAGAAGCAAAACCCTCACACCATAAAAAAGGATTATCTCAAATTCTATTGGAATGGGTTCAGTTGTTGCCACGAAAACATAAATTACATTTTTGCCACTACTGGTAGTAAAGAGCTAAGTAACGAGTACTAATATATCCACATCTTAACACCAAAAGGTCCAATCAGGCAAACATTTTTGACACTAGAATGTTCTTAGAATGACCCTGGAATGTCCATTGGACTCGATCAGCAACTTTGTTATTACTTTTGTTCAATTGTTATTACTTTTTGATGGTAAAGTTTCGCGTGCCAAAGCTCCTTGCATTTCAAAAGCTACGAGATATGTTCAAATTAGTCCTATTGTTTATGGTGAACTTTTCTAATTGCTCAAAGACATGAAAATATAGCTTTTGTTGCCATCCTAATCCAAAGAACAAACTTCCTATTTAAACCTGATCAGTGATCATCATCCCATTTGAACTTGAAAATTGTGAAAAAAAAAGTTCAAATAATACATAAAAAAGATGTAGCCTAATGATTTTACAATCGACAAGCTAAACAAAGCAATCAGAGTTTTCAGCTTGATGGTGTTTACAAGTTAAACAAAAATAAATGGTCTTTTATCAATAACTGTATGGTCATTGACCGATATAGAATGCTAATATTCCACAAAATAATCAGTAGAAAGCGGTTCCCAGAGCTGGTAAGAGTTTTTTTTTGTTTTATGACGCTAAAAAATGACCTTATAGAAGATCACTACACAAGCTTGAACCAATAAGAAGCGTTGTTTGAATATCGTACAATTCACTTTTTAATTCATTTGTTCCTGGTGTTAACTCTACGATTACTGGAAAAAAGTTTGCGTTTACTATTCCAAGGGTAGTTCCAAGTTTACTATTTCCAGTTGTTTAATATTTGAAAATTTTACCTGATTACGTTCAAATATCTTGTTTGATTTACTATTAATCCAGCCTACTTTACCTGCTGAAAAGTTTATATTTTTTAGTTTTTATCATGGCATATTTTATTTACTTAATAAAATTTCCATAACAAAGGCTTTATAAAACATAGCTAAACAGAAGCATAAAGTAAGTACCTAAACTCTTTAAAACCCTCACAACACAACTGAAAAGTGGACAATGAGAAATGTGAACAAGAGCTTTGAGAATCACGCCAGAATCTAACACGTCGACTGTGCACAGAGCACGCAAGATCAATTAAACACAACCAATCAGAAGAGAGAAGAGTTTTACAACACCACACAATGAACGCATTGAGAGCAGACACGTCAACGTCAAGCACGTTAAAAAAATGTTACAGACTATCATCTACCCATTCTCTTGAGTCTTGACACTAGATGCTTTCACTATTTTGTCAACAATATCGACTCCACTTTTGGTTTTGTTACAAAACAAGATAACACCGGGCTTCGTTTATCCGAGTTAGCACGAAAACCTTGTTGATCATGTATGGCAGAGACTGGAGAATATGTTTACAGGAGCATTTGTCTTTACACGCTAGCTTCCAAAGCAATCATTACGTTTTTTTTGTTTTTTTTTAATCCAAACAGAGTGCTTGTTACTCCCCTTCTTGCTTTTTCAAAGTATAGTGGCAGTTCTGGCTTGACCTTTGTGCCGAAAATTGTTAACTTTCTGCTTGAAACTTTTTTCCAAATTGTGAACAAATTCTTAATCTGGCAACACTGTGTGATAGCAAATTTGATACCCACTTTGCAGAAATGTTTTGCATAGATTGTGACAACATAAAATTCCTAAATAACGCAATATGTGATGTCGCATTGTTCCTGCAACTCAAAATATTTATTTGAAGACTAATTTTAAACCAAAAATAAGTCCATACACACTGGGATCCAATAAACCCAATTGGTTAGAAGACTCTCTTTCTCAGACACCATCTCACGCAGAGATTAAAACTGCCATCATGGCCATGAAAAACAACAAAACAGCGGGCCCTGCGGAACCTCCAGCAGATATTTAAAAACTGGTGGTAGTTTAAACCAATATGACCTCCTTCAACCATTCTGACAAGTACTGGCATGTGGTAGAGGAAGCCCTCACAGACGACATCGCCCAAATCGCAGACTATCTGAGATTGTGGAAGTTGAAATTGAGCCTGGCAAGACTACCATCACACCTTTTTACCTGTGCAACATGGAATCCACACGTTAATTATTGATTTTCTTAATGGAAACTCCCTACCACACAACCCATTATCCACTTACCTAGGAGTGAAGCTCGATTGGCAATTGACCTATAAACAACACGCTGAAGCCCTCCATACTAAGCTATCAGCACGCAACAATTTTCTGAGATGCTTAGCTAAAAAATCCTGGGCTGGTAGTACTTCCACAGTTCACACCCCGTACAAGTGCTCTAGCATTTTTTTACAGCACCTCTCAATATGCTTTCCCCGCTTGGTGCCGCAGCGTACACACTAGTAAACTTGACACTGTCCTTAACACCACCACTAAAATAGTCACCAGTTGCCTGCTTCAAACTCTTACTGACTATCTGCCGGTCAGGTAGTGCCCAGCTAGACTCGTAGGGGAAATCACATACAATGGTTTTACAAGCCATGTAAAGAGATGATCACCTCCTCAACCAGATGATCCTAAAATCGCATCTCCAAAAACCCCAGCGGTTGAAATCTCGGCGCCCTTTTCCCGCCATGCTGCAGCTATCTACAACTCCAACTTTCACATTTCTGAAGTTTGGAATAGTAAATGGAAAGAAGTTGCGAGACCAGGATGGACGACAAGATGACTAGACCTGCTACTTTGGGAAACAGCTATTTTATAAGCTTTAGTTGACCTGCACGCTATTTGCTGTCAAAAAAACGAGAACTGCGTCAGGCCCGAACCTTGAATAAGAACTCCAGCCAAATCATCCTTCTCATGTCCATCCTGCAGCAGAAGCTTTGCCGCACACATGGGCCTCAACTGTCATGTTTTGACCCAAGCACGCTAACCACATATTATAATGTCATTTATTGATTTGCTGTCAAGGGGGTTTCTGTATTAGTTTTACTGTATCAAATTACCATCCGCTTGTATCAACTTACCTTCCTTCCGTATAAATAAAACAGCCAACCTAATCTTTTTGTTTCGTCAAAAAAACGAGAACTGCGTCAGGCCCGAACCTTGAATAAGAACTCCAGCCAAATCATCCTTCTCATGTCCATCCTGCAGCAGAAGCTTTGCCGCACACATGGGCCTCAACTGTCATGTTTTGACCCAAGCACGCTAACCACATATTATAATGTCATTTATTGATTTGCTGTCAAGGGGGTTTCTGTATTAGTTTTACTGTATCAAATTACCATCCGCTTGTATCAACTTACCTTCCTTCCGTATAAATAAAACAGCCAACCTAATCTTTTTGTTTCGTCAGATCATGTTTAGCTATATACTTAACTCTTATATCACAAGAAAAGTACGTGGTTTCTAAATTCTATTTGCACAAAAACTAGCTATGAATAAGTCGAGTTGATGAAACAAAAAGCGAACAACGCATCATATAAAGCCATGATAAGCAACAGAACAATAAAAAAAAACTCTCAAAGATCAATCACAATGGGGGTAACTTCCCTCCTTTCTTGCGCACGCCACTGCATCCGCCACATTTTACTTGCAACAATAAAGACCGAAACAAAACCACAAAGAGAAAAGTCGACTTATCTCAAGGGCTTGGACTTGCCCGGACAAGAAACAAGGATTGTAAACCATCGTAGCTGGAATATCCTAGCAATTTGTTTCAACAAGGTAATGCTATGTTGTAACGTCTTATTATATCGCTTACTCTGAGGTTTTTTTACTGATTTTTGCTTACCTTTGAGGACAACAAGTTCCACGTGAGCAATATCTCTGTCCACTCCCACTCTCACCTCACAACTAAACCTCCCAGAGTCGGACATCTTTAAATCACGAATTGTTAGCGACGCGTTTCCAACTTCTGCTGACAGCTTGACTCTTCCTCTATAAAATGTTCAAAATTAAAATGGTTAGAAAGTAATTATATAACCCAATACCACCGCATGTTTGACACACCTAGATCCAAGCGAAAACTCACGAAATACCATAATTATTTCCTCTGCCTTTTATGGATATGTAATCTGTTAATTCACGATCGACAAATACTAAATGGTAACAATGGTCCATGGCAGTAAGGTGTTTTATTGAACTGTAAAAGTTGCTACAGTTTTTACCATAAGTTTAAGAACACTCACAATTTTCCCTCTTATTCAGTAAATATCATACCTATGTTGCATCAATTTTGTTTTCTTAAAAACTAAGGTTTTGACATAACATTTATGCAATAGATTGAGTTTCTCTTTTAGAAGCATGATCGTTGCTTGCTGCACAATGTAGATACTAATGATCTGTTTTAGCCTGATATTGAGAGTTCGCCAGTGCCGGATTAAGGGGGGGGGCGGACTGGGCTGAAGCCCAGGCCCCCACTTTTAGGGGCCCCCACCTCAAAGAAAAAAATCTACTATTCTTTTTAGTTGCACAGCTGGAGATTGCTGCTTTAATTCGTATCTCAAACAAGTAGAGGCGGCTAGCCCATATGTGCTGCGGTG
The DNA here is from genome assembly GCF_918807975.1 of Aplidium turbinatum. Lineage (NCBI taxonomy): Eukaryota > Metazoa > Chordata > Ascidiacea > Aplousobranchia > Polyclinidae > Aplidium > Aplidium turbinatum. The sequence continues at coordinate 23,723,815 of NC_137475.1, read as the reverse complement.
CTGCGGCACCCCTGCCCGCCCCAGTTATTCATTTTTTTTTAAAACAAAAAACATATTTATTTGCTACTTTTATATCCGAAAATGGTACGGAGTTTTTGGATATTTTTTTTCAATATTGGAAACACGGCTTGCGCTGTTTTTTTTTTTCATTTCGTCGCCGCGTCGGTTGGGTAGGTTGGTAGGCTATATGTGCTTATATGTGCTGTAGAAACATGCCGTTTTGCCGCTGAGCTTTTTGAATTGTTGCAAAGCCTTTATTCAGGGCTCGTCTCGTCCACTCATCTTTGGCAAGTCCATCGAAAATTTCTAGATGGTTTGCCTGTTTTAAAGACATTATCTGATACAAGATGATCAACTAGATATGATGCAGTCAGTGCATTAAACAAAGGATACAGTGAGACCATTTTAACGCTTAAAGAATTGGCCTCTGATAATGCTCAATCTCGAGAGAGCAAAGTCGAAGGAGAAAGATTTGTAAAAAAGTTGAAACAACTGGAGACAGCTATTTTGCTTGAAATGTGGAGTGCAATTTTGGAAAGGTTTCAAAAAACAAACCTGTCCCTTCAAAAAAGTTGATTGTGTTTGAATAATGCAGTACAGTGTTACAAAGTCTCATGAGCTTTGTTAAAAGCGAAAGATCCAACTTTGAAACGTATGAAGTAAAAGGTAAAAAGAAATGTGGATCCAACACCTACACAAGTTCTTCAAAACGAATTCAAACCCAACGTTATAGGCATTTTGATAAGCCCTCTACAGAGCCAACGATTTTTCCCTAAGAGATAAATTTAGAGTTGAAGTGTATCTTGCCATAATAATTGACAAACTATCTGCAGAACAGGATAAGCGTTTGACAGCATACCGTGACGTCGAAAGTAAGTTTGGTTTCATTTCAAAACTGACGGATCTTAGCCCTAACGAGATTCATTAAGCTACTGTTGCATTGATGAAGGAATATCCCATGGATTTCGAAGCCAATATTCCAACTGAAACAGTTCATTTTGCAAAACTTTTCAAAGTGAAAACTGCTGATGGTGGAAAAGAAGCCTCAGAAAATCCTGATAAACACAAAGTGGAAGACAGTGTTGAGCTCAACATGTTCTTCCTTCTAAAGGAAAACAGGTGCGTTGAAACCTTTCCTAGCAATGTCTTCGTTGCTCTGCGAATGTATTTGTGTATGATGGTCCCCAACTGCAGTGGAGAAAGATATTTTTCAAAATTAAAGAGAATCAAAAACGAAGTTCAAGATTCTTGGCGGCAAGAGCGAGTTTCGAATCTTTCGCTTCTAAGCATTGAACACGATATTTTGGATTCATTAAATTTTGAAGAACTGATCAGCGATTTTGCCACGAGAAAAGCAAGAAAGCGTTCATTTTAAGTTGATATGAACAATTTTTCAGGGCAGCAAACAAAATGATTACTGGTAGTTTGCAGTTTCATTTTTGATTTATGGCCTATACTCCCATGAATATGATTCTGTTTTTATCGTGTGAAGCTGACAAACAATTCACAGTTCATACATAAAGTTGCGGCCAAAAACAAACGTTTAGTTTTTTTGTGAAACGATTAAGCTTACTTTGATCGCTCTGTATCTCAACAGTTTTGTGTTTAAGTATTCGACACCATTCACACCAAGCACTAAAAGTTTATTGTCACTGCTAAATTTGCTTTTCAACCAGAAAACGAATCTTTTCCGTAGAAATACTGTTGAAAATTAACCAGGTTTTTCCTCACAATTTTCTTGGGGCTAAATTGTTTGTTTTGAACAGTATAGGCTACAGTATTGCACAAAATGAACATGTTATCGTACAGCATATCAATAACCGCCTATAAGCAATTTGTATTGAAAGTGTTGACACTAAAAGTTTTGGAGAAAGGATCGAGTTCACTTTGAACAGTGACAGCCAATCTCACAAACAGATACGTTTGTTGATCTGCTCTAAAATGATTGGTTTTACTTTCATAAAGATATCTAGAGAACAGTGGCGTAGGCTACCTAGAGAATAGTGGCGTCGCTCGGGTAAGTTTGAGAGTTTGCGCCCCTCTAATAAAGTCAGCATTAAACGAAATATGTCATTTTGTTGTTCTAAAAATAATGTTCCTGTTTATATTTGCTTTTTTCGATTCCAATCGCAGCAAAAGCACAGTAGGCTACCAACTACACAATAGGCCTACACACAATTCGGGGTTTGGAGGCGGAGCCCCCAGCTGCTGAGAAATGCTTTTAGTGTCATTAATCGATAACCTTTTTAGAGAAAAATGTCACTCGATAAGGGCCCCCACTTTCAGCTCAGCCCAGGGCCCCATAAACTCTTAATCCGGCCCTGGAGTTCGCTGTGGTAATGGTGGCTTGCACTAGCTTTCGAAACATAGTTCCCTTATCTTGTGCTATGACGAATGATGTGTTGTTATTTTATGTCAGTTCTTTTATTTGGCTTGTGCTTGCTGTATGGATTGCTGTCTGTTGTGGTTATGCATAGTCAGGCGATATTATTGTAAAATTCTGTCCAATCGCTTGATTGAATTAGGTGACGTAATTCCTCCCTTTCGACACGGTTGCTGATCTTTAGACTTTGTCTACTTATGAAAATGGCCTCTTTGAAGTGCAATGGCACCACGTCATTCTCTCTGGCAATGATTGTAAATTCAAAGTCAGCGAGGCATTGTTGAAGATTAAAGACTGAACTTTTATCAGATCTAAGGTGTTAACTTTTAATAATTAACCGCATGAAACAACAACACACTAACATCATTCATCATAGCACGTGACTAGAGAACTGTGAAGCTAGTGCAAACCGCTATTGCCACAGCAAATTAGACTAAGACAGATCGTTAGTATCTACATTGTGAAGTACATAACATTTATGTTCATAAAGTTTATTTAAAGTTTTGACTATCATCTTCAAGCCACCTAACAGAGTGGAAGGTCTGATGTACTGGATGATGAAACTAAAGACTGGCTGCTTTCCAGTAGCCTTTCCATGTAGTCCTGGAACATCGTAAATCTGGAGTGGTAAAAGGATGGACCCTCGGCCCCAGAAACTCACACGATGAAGAAGAAGTGGTTTCTATATTAGTCCCTCTTTTATCAAAGTTAACTGCTTTGAATGCTTCTGATTCATTCCTTCAGATGCCTTGCCATATTATGGATCTGATCTTTTCAGTACTCATTTGACATTTCTTTCACCGGTAGCCTACTCATTTTATCACTTTTACAATTGTTTAACACTAAATGGCTGCTTTCATGCAACTTTATCATTGACTTTCACTTTCTTCCAGAAATGCTGTATTATATGAGGTCTGAGCTGTTACCGGCCATTCTAGCATTTTGACCTATTTTTTTACAAAACAAAATTTGCAACTTTTTTGCAAATTTGACCTTCAGTACAAAGTCTAGCCCATATGTCTCCACTATTACGATCCTTTTTTAAAGAGCGCAATTTCTTCAGACAATGTGTATCCGCGCCAGCTTCACTGTAAGTAGGCAAGACGTTTTGTTATCACATCAATCGACTCCGGCAGACTCTCACAACCAAATCTTCATACACTACTTTCTGTACGTAAGAAACAACCCTATTTAAAGCGTTCTCTTGGAAAGCATTTTATTGTGGTTTCACATAACCCCGTTTCTTGCATTTTGAGACAATAAACTCCGTGAATGCTCCAAGATACGCAGATATCTTCTTTATCGCGTGCAAAGTAAGTATGGCTTCGTTCATCATGGTAATGGAGTCGGTTGCATTTTTTTCTTACCGTCATCTCCAACTACAGTTCCATCATACAAATAGCAGCATCTGCTTCTTCCGTTGGGACTTTGCCTTGCTGCATACGAAAAGATGGACCGCTCAACCACATCTCTTTGGAACCTGTTTTGGTGATGGAGTTCGGCCTGGTGCCCATATTTGTGGAGTTGAGATGTGTCGGACGGAAATGCCTCACTTTATGTCATGAAATGTCTAGCGTCACCCCCATTATTTTCAATTGGTGGCGAATTACACCTTTTACTTTTAAGATCTTTCCTTACAGTTAAGGCAGAGGTTTATCACGGCTTGAAACCTTCTTTCTATAAACATCGCGTTGATCATAATGTGGTTTTCTTCCAGGGGCCCCAACGGTCCTACCGGCTAGTTTTGTTAAAACATTATCTCAGCTCCACGTTTTATCCTTGTTTGGGTGTTCCTGAGGAAGATCTTTCTAACACGTCACAAGTGCTTCCTGTGTCAGATTAAGTTGAGGCAAAAGTAGCGTGAAAAGTAGCGGTAGCGTGCACTACTTTAGCCCTAATAGCGGTAGCGGTTAGAATGCTACTTTAATTTGAGTAGCAGGTAAAGCGCTACTTTTGAAGTAGCGGATGCCCACTTCTGATAGTGACCACTCTGCTTTTGTGAAACCAAGCGTATATCACAAACGTAATGCCTTTTTATAATAGTGGACAAACGATAAGACTCGAAACTGGCGCCATTCAATTGTAAGATATTCTTGAGTACAGATGAAAATATAGTGAAGCAATACAATTAGCTTTATCATTATCGGTTACAGTACTCAATATAGTGAGTTGTAGTCGAGATTTGGCTCAAGAATAGTGCACCATCAAGCCTCCTAGATCCCCTACACACGTTTGAGTTCCCTCCGTGGTACACCAATGTGTCACGAACCATGGCAGGCAGCTTAACCTTTTGAGAACCATTAACTTTTAAGACATGTTTTATTGAAATATTGATGATTTTTATCACAAGTTTGTCCTTTTAAAGAGGTATCTGAAAAAAAAATTTAGAAAATATATATTTTAAATAGAAGTTACGCTTTGTTTTGTTTGTTTGTTTATTGGCCGCTGCGAAAAATATGTACAATAAATCAAAACACAATGTACAGTAAAACTGTTGAAAAGTTTACAATAAAAAAAACGAGTAAAAAATGATGGTAGCATCACAGCAGCGGGAGGCTGCGAAGTGACCGTTCAAGGTCTTCAAGTCAAGCAGCCACCCTTAACTCATCAATGATAATTATAATTGAATAATTGAGACAAAGAGATAATAATACATAAATAACGGTGAAGCTGTCCAAGAAGATAAGAAATCAAAAAACTGATTAGTAGGTTAATTTAGCATTTGTTTAATATGAGTCAATAATTTTCTTTTTGTACATTCTTTTAAATTTCTTTTTGTACGCTGTGGTACATATGTGTACCATTGGTCCTCAAGGGTAATGTTTTAGTATCATTGCTGGTATGGTTTTAGATTAAGAGACTCTAATGTCTCTACAAACAAAATAGCTCTTGCCGTAAACACAGTATCCCTGCGTAAACATGTCAGAAATCTAACAAACAAACGCACAAAAACAAAAGTAACAATAAACACATCAGTGCATTGTAGCAAGCAATAAAGCAAATGTTTTTGAAATCTTCATCAAGTTACAGTTCAACATGGTAGATTTGAAATCAATTTCTCCCGTTGACAAAACCGTGCGCGGACATTTTGCCGAAAGGACATTTTGCCGAAAGACATATTGCCGAAAGACATTTTGCCGAAAGGACATTTTGCCGAAAGGACATTTTGCCAAAGCTCATTTTGCCAAAAGGACAAATTGCCGAAAGGTCTAATTGTTTGTGAATGATATTTATGCGTTATTAGGTTATGTTAATACGTATAGTACGTTTGTATAATTTCGGCAATTAGTCCTTTAGGCAAAATGAGTTTCGGCAAAATGTCCTTTCGGCAAAATGTCTTTCGGCAAAATGTCTTTCGGCAAAATGTCCTTCGGCAAAATGTCCTTCGGCAAAATGTCCTTTTGGCAAAATTTAAGAAACGTTTAGAGACAAACACTTTTTGATAACTACAAGAAAATGATAAGAAATCATGAAAAAAGTTCATGGTACACATATGTACCAACGGTCCTCAAAGGGAAACCCTGATACAATATTCAGCGCATCGCTAATACCGTCTGCTTGGCAAAATACTACGAGCCACAAATATCTGCAATGAATTTTGTAAGCTATGATGAATATTGGTATACCTGAACATGCGGTGCACCTTGTTGATGTACCATTCCTTTTTGAGGATTTCAGTGCGCCGTCGTAGTCTGTTACGAGACCAGGTTACTCGTTTCTGGTAAAAAGGAAGATTGTTACGTGGTGGAGGGTATTGGCACCGCAGCGTCACTGACTGGCCTAACAGAGCTGTCTGTATTGGAAGTGTTTGCGCGTAGAATTCTGAAGAAAAAAACATAAACTCTAAAACGGCTTGACATAATTTAATCAAACTTTCAATTCAACAAAGTTATCTTGGTACACATAACCATTAATATTTTGTACTTTGTGCTGACGCTTAACCATCAGCTGGATGGAAAGAAAACAAATAAATTTGTCACTCAACAAACAGAGGATAACTGGAGTCTGATTCACAACATAAACCTCAGACAATTAAGATATTTGGACACATGGCAAGAAGCCGCTCGTTGGAAAATTTAATAATGATTGGGATGGTACAAGGCAAACGAACAAAAATACGACAAAAAATGAAATATTCTGACAATATCAAGGAAATTACCGGAATGAAAAGCATGTCAGAAATACTACAGTACTAAAAACAAAATGGAGGGAGTGCATATAGAAGCTGTCACAGCTGATGAAACGTGATTAATTTATCGAAAAAGAACAAAGTGCTTCTGGTGTCTCAAACCTCCGTTTGGGCTTCTCGATGTTAGGAGCATTGTAAATTTAAATTGTATTAGGATCCATGTTTAAGGATGAAACCCCATGGATGAAACCAAACAAATAAAATCAGTAAATAAAACAAGCTGGTTTGGCAACTAGGCTAAATAAAATTTATTTGTTGTGCTTTCGCCGCCGTAAAGGCGGTTTCATCAGTAGGAGAAGTGCGGGACCGATGGGACACGGGGACCGAAGGGACATAGCGATATCTTGCTCTCCAGTGAATATTTTTTGGCAATATTGATTTTGGACACGAAATATGTATCTCAGGTTGTGCACGTGAAAGGAGTAGGATCTAGCTCAACTGTGTAAACAATGGCGGCAAAATATTAATTTTAAGACCCTAAAATAAATTGTAGCTATAGGATTAAAAAAATCTGTGGAAAATACCAGAAATAACAATGATTGACAATAAAGTTGTTTTAAATCAGTGATATAAGAAGTAAGGTTTGTGATACCAATGGAGTTTCAGATGTCAACAGAATGGACAGCAGAAAAATATTTCTCAAAATTGCTGATTGCGGGACCGATGGGACAAGGGCATTTTAAATAGGCATTTTAATTTGTCTTTCTAAACAATGAGAATGTTGCCTCAATTTGTCAAAAAGATATAGATAAAATAATCCTTGCCACAACCAGTTGATATAACAACACGCGTAAGCGGCATTCTAGCGTAACAACACGCGTAAGTGATTGTCTCACAACAATCACTCAAGTTTCAAATCATCATCTCAACCAACGCTTCAAGACAACTTTCCACTTTCACTTTTACTACGCTGAAGAGATCGGAAGATCGAAACACTGGCCTTTGTCCGTAGTTACTTTTCATAATGTCTTTTTAGACATTCTTTTTGGGTCAATAATGTCTTTTTAGACATTACTTTTAAAGAAATAAAAAAGAGTAAAAAGGCATGTAAATTTCACTCTGTGTGGAGCTACATGTACTTGAGAGGTTAACTGTTATTTTTTTATTCACTTGTTGATTCATTCATATCAGTTTGTATCCTCTGTGGATCCTTCTCTAGTATCATGGGCCAATCCTATAGATGTTTGCTGGTACACCCCTTCATTTTCTTTGAATTTTTATACTTATATGTGCCGCTTGTATCTAATTTCTTGCATTTTAGATCCATCTCAGATGATTGTTATGTCCTAGCTCAGTTGCAAATTCTTGTCTTTTTTTCTAGTTTTTATTTTTAACAAATTCCAGTCATTCCTTAGCACAAATTCTCTCAAAAAAATCACACCTTCCAATAGGCTGTAAAATTACGTTTCGCTCGAGTCCGAAATTAAAAATTAAATCCAGTCACATTGTCTCACAACAATCACTCAAGTTTCAAATCATCATCTCAACCAACGCTTCAAGACAACTTTCCACTTTCACTTTTACTACGCTGAAGAGATCGGAAGATCGAAACACTGGCCTTTGTCCGTAGTTACTTTTCATAATGTCTCTTTAGACATTCTTTTTCGGTCAATAATGTCTTTTTAGACATTACTTTTAAAGAAATAAAAAAGAGTCCAAAGGCATGTAAATTTCACTCTGTGTGGAGCTACATGTACTTGAGAGGTTAACTGTTATTTTTTTATTCACTTGTCATAACAAAGTTTATTATATTACTATATGTGCCAATTGTTATTTTATCATAAACAGAGATTATTTAAGATAAATAGAAGCCCTTCTATTGTCAGACATATTAAAAGCCTTCGTATCCCCTTCTCCAGATATCCCTGGCTGTTTCAGACTCTCAAAACACTCTAGAGAAATATCGTGATTTGGAGTTTGAGAACAATTACAAAAATGCAGTTTTACTTCCGGAAAAATTTGTTGCTAATTTTATCACGCCTTTGCAAGCACCAAGGCAAAGAAGAGTCTCTGAAAAATTGGGTGGAGGCTCGATGGCAGCTACTACAGACACTCAACTGCATTATAAAATACTTTACTATCCGTTCATGGACAGAGTTATTTCTGAACTGACCGAACGGTTTGAAAGTAGCCTGAATTTAGTGTAGTCATCTAAGCTCAAAAAAAGGGCCAACCCGGAAAAAATTCGTAACTTAACAAATTTGGTACCAAAAGAAGCGCAATTTTATGTAGATTAATATATCCAAAATCCTCTTTAATCGGCTTTGAGCAAAAAATTTGATAGCAAATTTAGTGAAGGTAGGTATTTCTATCTAATTTTGTCAAAACTCACTTTTTAGATTTTCAAATAAAGTGAATACTAAGAAGTTTGGATATTTACCAGGAATATTACGTATCTTTTCTAGCAATAATTGCAGCGTTCATCTGATGAATGCGAAAGGAAAAGCAGAAATAGATACGTTGTTTATTGCTTTACTGACGTTTCGCGCATCATGGCAATGCGCATCTTCAGAGCGAATGATGTACAAAAACAAAATTTCGGATTTATATAGCCTACTGTAGCGACGACAGAAAAAAATAAAATTAATAAACAACAATTTGTATGTGTAATGCAATGCAAAGTCTTCTTATATAATTGTAACGACCAGCAATCTCTTTTCTATGTAAAACTGGGTTACATTAGCATTGTCGGCTTGTCATATGTGATCTGGGTGATAAAAGCATGCAATTTCGACGTAATTCACAGCCTCTTTATTGTGCGAAGGCTGACTTGAACTTCAAACCGGATGAAACCATGATCACCTAGTTCACAATCACAGTTGTACCGTTTCAGTACGAGGAGCAGTTGATATCTGAAGGCGAACTGCTTTAGAGTGTCAGACACGTGCATTCCTGTTGGTATGGTCGGTAATGGAGGGTTCCACACTTTGATATGAAGGGTTCCACACTTTGATAAGTTACTTAGGAAGCGTCAGTATTACAATGAAAGGATCCGGTATTGTAGAATGCTTGCAAGTGGTTTATGGTGAAAATGCGGTTCAACACATGATTTCAGGCAAGGCGATAGCGAGAGCAGTAGGCCTAAGAGGCCATTTTCTCTTACAAAGTGCTCTTCGATTAACAATCATTGGCAGACTCCTACAAGAAGAGATAAAATCGGAAGACGATTTGAAAAAACTGAAGGCCATCTACCACAATCTTATCAATGATGAGATCCCACCTGATGAAATCAACAACTGTGAAGTATTGGAGAAGTTAAACAGTGCTATGGAACAGATGATGAGTAGACTTGGTGCTCCTTCCCGTACAGCCAAGCTTTGGGTACAACATATCCGCTGTATCAACATCTTTAAGTTATTCATTGCTGCGGAAAGGACTGGTAACTGGCAAAATCATCTAGCTGCTACTGTACAAATGTTGAATCTATTTGCTGCAACAGGTCATATCAACTACGCAAAGAGTGCCAGACTTTATCTGCAAATGATGAATGACCTCCCATCAACTTTCCCAGATTTGCATGAACAGTTCACGCTCAACGGATATCATGTTATCCGACGAAGCGCTCGATTTTGGAACGGAATTTGGACTGATATGTCGATTGAACAGGTGTTGATGCGCTCACTGAAGACACGTGGTGGCTTAACCCGTGGAAGAGGGATGAAAGAAAATGTAATGTTGACCTGGGTACACACGATGCATGTTTGCGCTTCAATACATGACGCTATGACAACATTAACTGGGAACACACATAAAACAAGCAATCAACATGCAGAATTAGGAACAAGCCGTATGAAGCGAGACAATGATGATTTGGTGAAGATTCTATCTTGGATTGATAGCCATAACCCCTTCTATGAAAGTGAGCCTGTACTAAGAAATATTGCAACAGGAGTTACAGCAACAGAAAGAGATGAAATCAATTGTGATGATGCAGAAAGTGTTGGTGAAGCAATCCAGCATCAACTAGACGGTGTTTCGTATTCAGAAGCAAAAATTAAGAAGAGAGATCAGATCAAGACGCTGGAAGCACTAGAGATTGGTGTAAGACTCGACAAGGAGAAAGTGCGTGTCGACCCATTGCTCCTATTTTCCAGGTTGCTTGTGTTGATTGAGAGAGAAGAGGATACACAAAGCTATTTCCAGTATGAGCTGACAGCCGTCCCTACCTCGCTGTTTCAGAATTCGATGATGCAAAAATCAAGCAAAGCAACACTGGGACAGGCTTTAAAGAAAGATGTCACATCCTCCACCCACATATGGGATCAATCATTTCATATACTGGATGGAGGTGCTCTGCTGCATAAAGTAAAGTGGCTCAAAAATCGTCCATATCGGTCAATTTTGGATCAATACACAAAGTATGTAAGCAAGAAATATGGACGATCGTGTATAGTTTTTGATGGATATGATAATGGTCCCTACGTAAAAGATCATGAACACAAACGAAGAGCAGAGAAAATAAGTGCCTTTGTAAGTTTGGATAACTTAGAAATGACTCCAACATTCAACCAAGAAGTATTTTTGAAGAACGAGCAGAATAAATCACAGTTCATATCTTTCCTATCAGACGAGCTGCGAAGAGAAGGTCATGATGTTCGAAACAGTTTGGGAGATGCGGACACTCAATTCGTTTCAGCAGCATTAAAGTATGCAGAAGATAACAACAAAGATGTGGTTGTAGTAGCGGCTGACACTGATATTCTAGTGTTGTTGATGTTCCACTGGAAAAATGGTATGCATCTCTACATGCTCTCTGATGCTATAGCAACAAAGGTGACAAAGAAATCTGGAAAATTGAAGATTTGGTCAAATCAACTGGAGATGTCATTACAAGTCCTATTTTGTTCATCCATGCTTGGTCGGGTTGCGATACTACGTGTGCATTGTTGGGACAAGGTAACCTACAATTTGTTTTTGGCAACTAGGAACTTTCATGGTAAACTTGGTTTTACTTGCTTGAATGATGTAAATGTTACTTTACGAAATATTGTATTTAGATAAGCCTTATCGTATTCTTTTTAATATAATTGTACACGATGAACATATTCGGAATTGCCTTCGTTCTTTACTAATTTTTTGGTTAAGCTATGCACAGGCTACTTATATCTATAATCTTTTATGTCAGGAAAAACTAGTACCCTGAAGAAGTTTGGGACAAGGGAGGTGTTCCAAGAAACTGCTAAAGTATTCGAAGACGAAACAGCCACTGCAGAGGAAGTAGAACAAAAAGGACTTAAAATTTTAATGTTTAGGTAACTTAAAAAGTTACATTTGTATTATAACGATAATTTCAAGTTCCTATCACCAAATCATCAATAAAAGTTTAAGAAGTGTGTTCAGTTTTAATATACAAATTTTCTCTTTTTAGCTATGGTGGAAAGAAAACTGGGCGATGGAAGATTTGCGCTACCATCAGTTTATGAAGGCAGCAGCAACATCTAAAACGACAATCAAGCCACAGTCTCTCGCTCCAACAAAAATGCTGCAAAGTATCATTTTCTTCGAATCCATCTGCAGGTGATTGAATGGAAAACACTGATGAGCGTTGAACTAAATCCGCTCGATTGGGGCTGGAAATTATCCAATGGGAGTTACGATCCTATTCTGACAGATTTGAGTGCGGCTCCTGATAATATTCTTCGCTTTGTACGATGTAACTGTAACGTCGCTAAGAAAAGTCCTTGCAGTACCAACGTTTGCAGCTGCAGGCGGCACGGGCTACCATGTGTTTCTGCGTGTGGTAATTGCAATGGAGTGGATTGTAAAAATTATGACAAAGACGAAGTTTCATCAGCCGAAGACAGCGTTGGAAGTGACGAGGAAGCGGATAGAAACATATTTGATATTGAAAAATAAATATCAGATTCAAATTTGGTCAAAATTATTCAAAATCTAGCTTTTTTGAAGTGTTGGTTGCAAAAAAAAGCGATTTACAAGTCTGGAAAAGAAATCATGAAAACAAAACTTTTGAAACAATTTTAATTAATTTCAAACGCCTTCTACTGATATGATATGTTTGGTTTGACATGTAGATTATTGTTCATAAGTATTTGCAAAAATTGATATTGAATTTTACTATTTACCTTATAACAGTGATATTCGTGATCGTCCATAAAACATTACTTTTAACCAGTGCATTATGACGCCATTGCTACTGCAAGTATTACAATTTTTCATTGATTTTCTGAATGCTCTGAAAGGTTTACTCAAGTAAGTGAACACAAAACAATATGCACAAACCAACGATTGCATTCACTGGAAATTCTCGATTGTCAACATTTACATTTTCTGCACTAGATGGCGCAACATGTGTTTTAAGTAGCCCATCACTCCCCATTAAACTTATTCTATTCAACAAAGTAAAAAACGAAAAGAAAAAGTGGCTTTACTGGGAGTATTCTTGCATTCCATTCATCCCCTAGTATTGAAGAGTAATTACGATATTCCAATTATTCTTGTGACGTCATCATGACGTCACATCCAGAATTTTTTACCAAAATGTTCTCACAAAGCTACATATTGCGATATTTGAAAAAACAAATCACAAATCAGTATCGAAGTATTAGAAAAGATGATTATTGTTCATTTCCGCTAGGGGGCGCTAGACGAAAATTTCAAATGCCCCCCATTCCATTTTCTCAAAGCCGATTGAAGAGGATTTTGGATATGATGATCTACATAAAATTTCGCTTCTTTTGGTACCAAACTTGTTAAGTTACGAATTTTTTCCGGGTCAAACCCTAATATGACTACATTAATTCCAATTCGGCAAAGTGTAAAGAACTTGCACGAATTTTCAAGACCGGCTTTGTTCCTGAAATGGTCAAAAACAATCCAGAGCTGAATAACAATCGATGAGTTATCAAAGTGATTCATCATTCAGAAAGGTAACAGGAGCAAAATCTCTGTACGATGCTAAAAGAGCTTACCAGGCATTGTCCGAGTTGGAAAAACCTCTCTCCAAATAGCCTACCCCAGCTGATTAAGATCCTCTTAGCTTGCCCAGTAGGCTAAGCTCTGCTGCTTGTGAGAGGTCGTTTTCCAACCTTCGTAGATTGAAAACCTGACTGAAAAATACTTTGGGATAGGAAAGGTTGAATGCTAGCATTGATTGCAACATTCACCAAAATATTCTTAACCTGTTAAGTGCGTATAACGACAATTGTCGTCCGAGACAGTCGCTCTTACTGTGCGTAAGACGACAATTGTCGTTTTCGTGATCGCAGCTATTCATGGCACGTTTAATTTCGCTTTCCTCTATTCGCTTTGTCTGGAAGGCGCAATTATGACGTTTGAAAAAACATAGATGCATTGTTTACACTACAATAACGATTGCAGCCTGACGGAATTCATTAATCCCTAAATCACTCTATTACAATATTAGGTAGCTTCTGCACTTACCTACAATATAACCACAATTGCAAGAATAAGAAGATTTCGTCCTAAATGTGTTTTTTTCTGAAATGGCTTCCTTCCAGTGTATAACATTCGAACCACATCATGCGCGTTCAGTCAGTGTGAATTCATTTTGATGTAATGTTGCAAGCAGTTTCAGAAATATTTTGTTGTGTTCGAAAACATATTTTGTAACATATAGTCAACAAAACAATAGGGTTTTGTGTTGCTGCTAATGTTAGAACAAGCGTCAGAAAATGCTGGCTACAGTTTGAACATTTCCAAACTAAACTTACGTGTACTTTGTTTAGTAACCTATAAATGCTTAGAAATTATTCTGTTTTGAGAATTGATGTATTTTTTTCTTCATAATAAACAACTAGTTGAATAATTTCACAATGGTGAAAGGTATTATCACTTGAGAGTAATGCGATTACACCAGAAAACAATAGTCCAGCCGGAGACTTCTCCGCAATAGTCGATGAAAAAGTAAAGCAATGGACACAAAAGGAAATCGAACAAAAGGGTATTGTGCTGCGTCATGGGGGTTCCCTAATATCCTAGCAAGCAATACTGCGACGAAAAATACTGCGAGTGATCAAATTAAATACGCACAGTAAGGAGAGTTTCGAAAATTTAATTACGCACTTAACGGGTTAATGACATCAGCATAATTGACATTGCTAATGAGCTTTCAATGCGCACTACCGTAAGACGCAATATGTTCGGTTGTAACAAGTTCTTGTGATGTGTTTGAAAGTTATTCTTTTTGTCATAAATTTGCAGATGTTCTTCTGTAGCTTCGATTGTTTTCAGTCTCCTGACTAGTGACTTTGTCTTATAGTGCACTAAGTGTAAGTGTAGGGATTTCACTGAAGGAGAGGACAAGAAAAGTATAACTTCTGTTTTTTTGTTGTTGACAAAATAAGTATTCATTGGAAGGTCATAAGTTCAAATCCCGCTGGAGGTACCGATTTTTCTTTGCTTGTTTCTTAATCTTGCAGCAGCCATTCACAAGAGCACTGGTAGCACTTTTATCTCCATGATTTCTTATCTGTATTTTATCCGGTTAGCAGCTAATTTACCGCGGTCCGGTGATTGTTCAATAAACTTAATACTGGTACCACTAAAATTGTGAATATAAATATGCATCCCCCAATGTTCAAAATTGTCAAAAATTTGATAAAATATAGATTTACCCCCCCCTCCCCCCAATCCTCAGCTAACTTCGGCACCACTGCGTGTAAGGAGATGCAAGCTGAATGTAAATAATGCATAATCAGGTAAATTTCTCACACGAAAGATAGTTTGAGATAACTCTAGTCTAGGCTTACGTATGCAAGAAGCACATTCTCCAAAACAAAGCAACCTCACGGGTCGTTGCATCCTACAGGAAGCCTTCTTCAGCTCGCATACATTGTTGTAAGTTCTCTTGTTGTTGCCACACACTGGAAAGTTGGGCTGATGGTCACACTGGTGCATGCAGACGCATTTCTAAGGATAAATATTTGCTATTAATGCAAAAAAATGTAAATTCACTTTAATCATTTTTCTACTGACAATTGAAGAATGCATATCTACTATGTTACATCAAATAGGCTATAGATATTACTTTCTAAAACCTCTACAGCCTATTTCATCATAAAAGGGAGATCATCAGACCACCCACCTAACATTAAGAGACAAATCCAGACTTGCAAAACGATTGTCCGCCATATCATTTGGTCAGAATGAATTTGAAAAGACCGCATCTGTTCATAATGATGCCCTTTTGAAAAGTTGTTTTACGGAGAAATTTTGCTACAACCCTACTATAACTCGCGCACATCTAGGAAAAAGGAGTCGGAAAATTTTATGGTTTAATCCTCCTTTCAGCTTACAAATTGATAGCAACATTGGTAAGGAATTTTTCAGACTCATTTCCATCCACTTTCCGCCCCATCATAAATTGCATAAAATATTCAACCGTAATACTATTAAGCTAAACTATAGTTGTACTCCGAATGTTGCAAGCATCATATCCACTCACAATAAATCAATATTGCAGGCTGATAATGAACTATCTCAGCCTGGTTGTAATTGCAGGGTGAAGCCAGATTGTCCTTTGTTGGGCAATGCTTACAGAAGGCCGTTATTTACAAAGCCATCATTGATAACGGCCAAAGGTTATAAATTACATTAGTTGTTGTGAAACGACTTTTAAAAAACGTTTCTCCAACCACAAATGTAATTTAGAACCTTTGGGCCGTTATCAATGATGGCTTTGTAAATAACGGCCTTCTGTAAGCATTGCCCATCAAAGGACAATCTGGCTTCACCCTGCAATTACAACCTGCAATTACAACCAATCATGGATAGGTCTAAACCAGTGATTCCCAACGTGGTCCAGGTGGATCACTGGTGGTCAACCTGGTATTTCTGTTGGTCCACAGAGAGTTCTATAAATCCTTGATAAAACGTTCTTCAAAATTGTATCATTTACTACAGTAAATTATATAAGGACTGCATAACAGGTGTAAGAAAATTATGTAGCATGTATGGTTGTATGTCAGCGTGACGTAATAATCATGTTTAGCCTACTTCGTGATTTTGATCGATTTTTCTGGAAGTGCTATATAACTAACCTATACTACAGGGTTGCCATACCGTCCTTGTTTCAAAAATTAGTCTAATTAGTTTCTTCTAGTAATCAGATTCTTCAACGCCAAAATTGGATTACGAGTGCGTCTTCTTGACCTGCGATCGATGCTAGGCGAGACCTCGGCACAGATCACAAACTTTATTCTCTCTTCTATTCAAGAGAAGTGCTTAAACATGAAACAGCTGTCATCCTTTTGAGCCGATGATGCACCAGTGAATTTTGGAGGATCACAGCATAGTGGAAAAAACAACAGGTTCTCTCGTCTCAAAGAACAAACATTGCATCTGATCCCAGTCGACTGCCCTATTCATATTTTGGATAATGCAGCAGAGAAGGGATCAGAGCGCCTCACATTTGACATAGAAACAATCGTACTGAAGATTGGTAGCCACTTCAAATACCAAACTGGTAGAACGATGAGGCACAAGCATTTCTGTGAGGAGCTTGATAGCAACTACTCGACTCTACCAACACACACGTCGACTCGATAGACCACATTTGATGCTGTAGCCTACTCGAGCGAATGATCGATCTCTGGGAACCACCCAAAGCGCATTTTCTTTCGCTGAAACATTCACCAAGAATATTGGAGAATTTCTTTGAATCAGAAGAGTCACTGATCATTGTATCATTTCTCCACAGCGCTTTCTTGCTCTTCAATAAACCACTGTTATTCCTGCAAAAGTCAACTGCATTGTTTCCACAACTGGCAGAGATAATTGAATCTTTCAAGATAAAAATATTGCAACGCCAGTGTTCAGGGCCGTTGACAGGATTTCTCGGGCCCGGTACCCATTTATTTTCGGGCCCCCTTCATCGGCAATGTTTAAATATAAAGGTTGTGTACAAACTTTTATTGATGTGCTGTTAAAATGAGGATGACACATGCCGTTCAAAGTAGAAAATTAGGAATATCATTTATATATTCTCAAAGATTTGTTGTATCCACGAATTTCCCCAACTGTGCAATTACGCATTAGGGATTTCTCCGTAAACCGCGAAATCCTTGCTCTCAAGCACGATCTTCGTCGATATGTTTAAAATTGTTGGAGTTTTCGACTGAAATTAATTCTTTGTAAAGTAGAGTAGCCGTAGGAGAGTAAAACATTTTGGGGGGGCAAACATAATTTGCACAAATTTTGTCTTTGCGTATATATTTTCAGAAATACAAAATTACTCACAATCTCTGAAAGTCATCAACTTGGCCGTGTACGAAACACAAGCAAAAAAACACGTACAACAGCAAAACAAGGCTGAACTTACTTTAATCTACATTCATAGACGTGTCTGTGTCCCAATTAAATATATAAACTATCTAATTAAAACACTCTTGTGTATCACAAAAAATATACAGTAGGCTATATTAAGCCTAACTGGATTCAAAAAAATTCGAACTGAGACTTCACCAATAACTGGACAACTATAATTGCTGAATATTCATGTCACCAGATTATATGAAAATCTCCAGCCCAACTTCAATAAAAGGCCTGACCAAAAGTAGCTCAATCTTTTCAATTCAAAGATAGTCCAAAGACTCAATATTTGTAAATTTGCATTGAACAAAACTAAAATGACAATCTGTTTACTTATCAAACCAGTAACATTACTTAATCCATGCTGCTTCAAATCCTACAGTCTGAAAAGAATTTGACAGTTTACCATGCTATGTGCATCAAACTTCCACCTTTGAACAAAACTACATTTGATACCAAAAATATTGAATTGATATTATATTACAATGAAATGTTTTTTCAGAAGATCATTACAAAGATAATCTTACTTCACAATGAAGCAGCTAGGCCTACTCAAATCATAAGAACTGAAGAAAAATGACTCCCAGATAATAACTTCAAACTCAATCGTTGCCACCAAATACAGACCACATTACCAAAACATGATGAATTGCATGAATTGGATGACAAAATAACATAACATGCGTCTTTCTATTTGATTGTTGCTGCTCTAATACTGTGTCATAGATAGTAAATCAACTGAGCATATCAACCCTGGGACTGGCAAAGACAAACAGCAGTTTATACAAAAAAATTCAATATAGAAAACAGTTAAACCATAGCTCACAAAAACACGAAATTAAATTTATACAGGAAAATTCACAAGTTGTTTTCATTTAATATACTTTTTCCATAACTATAGTTAGTGGCCGGGATCAATGCTCACAAAATTGGTGTATAGCCTATGTGGCCTCACAACTGTTGATTATTAAAGTTTATAACAAATACCGTACTTATTTTGTGTAACCATATCTATAAATGATAAGCTATCTTTGTAGTACCGTATTTAAGTCAAGTTTTGCGAGCATAGCATAACTCATGGTAAAATTGACTTATCCAATAATTGGATATTTTTGCCCAAATATTTTTACAAACAACTACATTAGTGGGATATAGAGAAAAAACAAAAACTTCATAAGCTCACCAGAACCCAGCAGGGTTTAAAAACTATAGGCTAGTGTGATATTCTAATGAACATCTGTAATAAGCTTATCTCAGCTTGTCGAAGCATTATTCTGCATTTTTTTCTGCAAATACTGAATCGAAACTTAACATTCTGCCCAAATTTTAATACCAAATATAAGTTTTCAAAATTGTTGATACTCTGTTTTACATTCAAAGCAAAATGTTTTATATGCAAAATGCAACACTATAAAGTTACTAAACTGGTAGAATGTTGAAAACTTGTGGTAAGAACTGATTTGTCCAAATAACTAGACATTTTTGCCCAAATAATTTTTATAACTAACTACACTACTCATTAGTAGGATATTGAGAAAAAACAAAAAACCTTATAAAGTTACCAGTACGCAGTAGGCTTTTAAATCTTACCCATGAAGAAATGCAGCCTACATGTTAGTGAATATCAGTAATAAGCTTACCTCTGTTTCCCAACTGTGCTTTTTTACAGTTCTATTTTGCAGTTGTCGAAACGAAACTTATCATTCTGCCCAGATTGCAATACCACATGCAACAGTTTTCAAAGTCGGTGATAATACATTTACATTCATTGGAAAATATTAATGTATCTCATAAATTACAACAATTATGTAAAGTTTCTAAACTACTGAGGCGTTGAAACATTGTGGTAAAATTGATTTGCCCAAATAACTAGACGTTTTTGCCCAAATTTGCGACATTTTTTTCAGTGGGGGAGCGACCGCCCCCCCCCCCCTGCCCTCCCACATCCTACAGCTATGATTATATAGATGCAAGTAGCTAGAAGTGATTACCACCAAAAAAATATATATATTCAGAATTAAAGAGTGGGTGAAGAAAAATATTTCGTGGTTTTGAAAAAAAAAATTGTGGTTAGGGAAATCACTATACCCGGAAGGGGGCCCGGTACTTTACCATCTGACGGCTGAAGTGGCTGTTTTAACCTCTGATGGCAATTCCTTTAGATCTGATTATATGAAGATCTTGATAATGTTTGAAGCCGCGGAGAATCTTTTAAATCCGGGCCCCCTAAATATTCCGGGCCCGGGTCCAAAAGTACCACCTAGACCCCCCTGTCAACGCCCCTGCCAGTGTTCAAGGTTTTTCGGAGCAACAACAGACGAACTATTACGAACAGTCGATGAAGAGCATGCTAAGGTCCTCAAAGCGAGCTTCCAGGAGTTCTACACCATTACTTTGGAATGTATCAAAAAGTGGTATCGATTTGAGAAGCATCCAATGCACATCAACTGGACCTTGCTGAAATATCAAGCAATCGAGTACGAGGAAGTCAAGGGGTTGGCGAAGCAAGTTGATCTACTAATGGCAATGAAAGATGAGCTGCTCGATGAGGTCTCGGCAGTTAACGCTCTGCTCAAAAAGAAGAAGAAACTTTTTCATTTTGCATCATCAGCGCATATGGAAAAAAAACAAAAAACAATACAAGATTACAGTGTGAGTTAGGTTTTTTGCTGATGATGATGGGAGTGGCAGAAGGACCAAACTGGTCATCAAGTCTGCCACACCCGTGAAATGATTCCAGATGATGTGTTCAGCAAGGATGAACCTGACGCCAAATGGATGAAAATCTTTACCGGAAACAACTCTTTTCTGCTGCTCTACATGCTGGTTAGCATCATTTTCTCCCTTCCGGTCAGCAATGCGTTTGTGGAAAGAGCGTTCTCTCTTGTTTCGGCGCAGTGGACCAAGGAAAGGAACAGACTTAGTGAAATGACAGTCAAGTCCCAGCTACAAGTAAAGATAAACCTATACCTGAGCTGCATTGAGATCCATGAAGCAATTTCTAATCACAAGGAGTTGCTGGAGCAGATTGTTTCTGGCAAAAAGGATAGAATGTGATACGACACGGCTCGCATAAATACAAAGTATGTCCAAAAACGTTTTTTAAACGCTAATCTAATTTTTCGGTTGTCCATATTTTTGGGTCCATGTCGATGGTAACCCTGCCTATACATAAGCATAAACACGACAGTTTTTGAACTTATTTTACTAGTTGACGAGTAGGCTATTGAACTGTTCAAGGCGTAAGTGAAGTGCTGGCAGGCCTAATCAATAAATCATATGTTGCTGTAGGCTACTTGTTGTGGTGTTGTCTGTGCACGAAGATTGCGCTTCTTCGTAGTACAAAGTTTCTTAAGGGAGAGTAGAGCTATTCGCTGTTTCACTGAATGTTAATTGAATTATTTTATGAATGTCACATGTTATATTTTTTCAGACGCTAAATTAAGCACTGTATTCCGCAGTGCTTTCAAATTAACAAAACGTCAGAAGCTCCTGTTGCTAAGAAAGCAAAACTAAGACATTACCAGACATTAACTATTCTATTAAAACAATATGTGCATGATGTTTTGTTAGAATAAAATTTGAAATTAAAATTATGTGTATTCAAGTAGTTAAGGTTGAGTGTTCAAATTAAGAGGGTTTGCTTAATTAGTTAATTACGTATTATTTTATTAAGGACTAAGATTGAACACGCCCTTGAGTTTTCTTACTTATGTGCAATACAGTTTCGACTAGTGGCGTTCATGAGGCGTCAACATAGCAAAGTGGTCCATCAGATATTTTTTTAAAAATATGGTCCATGGGCCAAAAAAGGTTGAGAATCACTGGTCTAAACGAAACAGCACGGAACTATTTAATGCGGTTTAGGACCTTAATGACAGGGGTGGTGATCTTAAAATAACATGGTCCATTCATAGCTGTGCTCGGCCTTAGTGGAGTTGGGTGGTCGCAATAATTGTGGCCTCCGTCTCTCTGAAAAACTGGCCATTCCAAAAGCCGATTGTAACCACCTTCTAAACGAACGATCTGAACTGGTAGGTAAATGTCATCATCGCAACAAATTTAAACTCAAATACTTCACAACAAAATAAAGTTAAAATTAATTTTATTTGATTTCTACAGGTTTCTACAGGTTTCTTATCTTTATTGCATTTTGTTTCGTAGGCCACGATTTTGTTCCATTACAGTTGTTAAAAAGCTATATCAGTAATCGTCTACAGCACACGGTTGTCAATGGAATCTCTTCAAGTGCAAGACAGGTTACCTGCAGTGTGTCCCAAGGATCGACATTGGGAGCCCTTCTTTTTTTACTTTATACAAATGACTTACCAAATTCAACAAACATGAATGTTAAACTATTTTCAGACGACACCGATCTTACGATGAGTGACAAATGTGAAGTAAATTTGCAGGACAATGTGAATACCGAAATGCAAAAGTTTACAACTGGTTGAAGCTTGATAGATTATCGTTAAATTTTTCAAAAGCTGAATACATGC
The DNA here is from genome assembly GCF_918807975.1 of Aplidium turbinatum. NCBI lineage: Eukaryota > Metazoa > Chordata > Ascidiacea > Aplousobranchia > Polyclinidae > Aplidium > Aplidium turbinatum. The sequence continues at coordinate 23,701,455 of NC_137475.1, read as the reverse complement.
TAATAACAAATAAAAAACACATACAAAATTTCAACATTAACATTGGTAACACAAAAATTCAACAAAAAGATCAAATAAAATACTTTGGCGTTTACATAGATAACAGATTAACATGGAAATATCACATAGATAAAATTTGCGGAAAAGTAGCAAAAGGTTCATGGGCGTTGCTAAAAATCAGAAATTATGTCAACAAAGACACTTTAAAAGATGTGTATCACGCTTTGATTTACTGCCATTTACAATATTATATAACAAGTTGGGGAAAGGCCTATGACAGTGTACTGGATCCATTAATAAAATTACAAAAAAAGTTATAAGAATAATTACGAAACAAAATTACTATGCTTACGCTAATTTCTTATTTTTCAAAACGAGCATCTTGAAACTAAAAGACATAACTTACATAACTTTGAAATAAAAAACATATCTACAAAGTTCATATGAATCAGTATCCGTCTACGTATTGTGATTTATTTACAAATGCTTCATCCATTCATTAGCATAACACAAGATATCAAACAGGCAACAACTATTTTATAAATAGGCTAGATCAAACACAGAATTTGGCAAAAAGTCCATTCAGGTATTGGGACCAATGGTCTGGTCAGAGTTTTCAAGTAGGCTGAAAAACTTATCATTTCATTGTATCAAATAAGAGATCAAAACGTTAATTTTACAAAGCTACAGTGTATCGTAAGTGATCTGTTATAAAAATCCACGTGTCAGGTTCACATACAATATAGTATGTTCAGTCGGAAACTTGAAACATGTTTTCGCTGCAGCAGGAAAGAAAATAAAGCACCCACGAAAACCATGCGCGTGGAGTCCAAACCATCTCTCTCTTATACAATTTGCTAACACTTTAATAAATTGATCAAAAACTTCACTCTGTCAATCTCACTAACCGGGCCCTTGTCAGTGGATCGAAATTTCTACATTCTACAATCTATAAGTATGCGAAACTTCCAGGAATAATTTATCAGAGGCTTTCATAGTCTATGACGAAGCCAGCCAACCACTTCAAAAACAAACTTACTTGCTTTTCGCTGCACTCTGCTCCAAAAGAGCAATCCCAATCCTTACGACATAGTCTGGTTGGGCTTTTTGCTGAAAATAATGAAAAAACAAATGAGTTTATTATATTTGTTCACTTAAATGAGGGATGGCAAACCACTGACCACAAAGTGACAAAGTGACCCATCACAGATTTTCAGTGACCCTTGTTTTTTAAAATAAAGAAATGTAAATAAAGATTTCAGCAAAGAAGCAATATTTTTCTAAATATTTGGAATAAGGCCCGTAACGTTAGTTTTCTTCAGTGCTGCATCCCACGCTAATGCTGGGGCTGTGTAGTACCGAGCGGGGTCGAGTTGATAATGGTTTAAACGGGTTTCCCGAACGTGTTCAAAGACGTCGGCAAGAAGAAATACATCTAGTTCGAAGGTAAAGGTAGTGGTAACCCCTGAGTGTTTTCAATGCGAATTCTTTCCAAACCCTCTGTGCATGTAGATAGTCCTGGTCAAAGATATGTTCCTCGTTCAACCTTGAGTAAAATGCTTCTTTAAGAGGAAGGACTTTTCATTTAATTTTTCAAAGGAATCAACGTAGTCATATAGGTACCCACCTTTTCTTTGTACCAGAATAAGTTTCCTTTCTAAAGGAAAATAGTTTTTCAAGATGTAGAATTTTTTGTGTCAAGGTTTGAAGCGAGTTTTTCTAGATTGGTAGACATGAATTTGAAACTTTCAATGAATCTCAAATCACGTTTTACATCTATGGTTGGCCTTTCTTTGTTTACGAATTGATCGATCACTGCCGTTTTTGTGAAGGAGATGTATTTTCTTCGTTGTTTGAAATACAATTAATATTCCCGCTGAGGTTTTTGATGAACAAATAGCTATCATAAGCAGAAAGATTGTGAAATAAAACAGATATACATTTAGGGACTTTGAACTTAGGGTTACATTCGTTGCAAGCAGCTCCTCGATATTTCCGTAAAAGGTGACACTGATCTCTTACTTTGTCGTTGTTAGAATTGAAAGGGCTTCTTCACATATGACACTCTTTGGCTTTTTCGAACTGTTGTTTGTCTTTGCCAGAGAAACTCATGCTTTTTGGGAGTTTAAACTTTTGGAAGATATCAGTCACCTCTTTTTCTAGGCGGTCAACAAATATTTGGGCTACATTCTGGTCCGCTAATTTTTTTGTGAAATTGACTAGCTTTGGTTTAAAGAGTGAGTCGTCAAAACATTTAATGAGGTAAGAAAAGCGTATGTTTTTGGAATTGATTTGTGTAACTTTGAGTTGAGGTTGGTTGACAAGTAGCCTATCGATTTTTTCAACGAATGACGCAAAATCAGCAGATACAACAAATGGAACTTTCATAATGTGATTAAAATGTTTAAACTTGAGAATGTTGTTATCTTTCTCCGGGAGCACAACTTTAACTGGATTTTTAGTGTTGCATAGTTTTTTATGTTTTTCAAGTGACCCTTCAGAATGGAAAAAGTTGAGACATCTCAGACAGAAATGTTGTTTATACTTATGTTTAAAGATTACCCATGGCAACATTCTACTAAGGCTTTTAAGCAGACAATAATGATGAGTTCCACTATCGTTGGTGAAGAAGAACAAATTAATTTTATATTTTCGTTCAGGACCTTTGTAAATTCGCAAAGAGTAAAAAACACGCTCAAATCAGAAAGCGTTGACTGAGATGTCGGGGTTGTTAGATTCAAGCCTGGAGATGTCCTCCAAAGAAACTGGGAAGGAAATTTCAGAGAAATCGAGCTCAGAATGTTTTTGATGGTCTTTGAAGATTAGTTTTCAATTTTTTTCTACTGGATTTAACCTTCGAGTAACAGACCATTTGAAGTAACAGACCATTTGAAGTAACAGACCATTTGAAGTAACAGACCATTTGAAGTAACAGACCATTTGAAGCATTGATTGTTTTCATTTTTAAGGTTGATAATAGCTTTTTTCTTTGCAATACAACTTGGAAGAAAGATGAATGAAGAGCCACTGGATTGAATTTAACGGTAGGCTATGAATCTTGAGGTGAATAATGGAATCGAGTCTCCATCCACTTTCTTCTTGTAAAGTGTTGTGTATCGCTACGGGTCATTGCTTTTAGATTCGACATATGGTCTGCGGAAAGTTGCATTGAAGCTTAAGTAGCCTATTTAATGAGGCGTAAATTCTCGTGCTATGACGTGGTTGTATCTTTATGTAGTGATAGATAGGTATATAGTTCATGAAGTACAGTGCGTTGGGATATTCGTTTTAAGTACAGTGGGATATTCGTTTTAAGCAGTGAGTTGGTAAGAAGTTAACGCAAGTTTAAATCGGTTTTTAAAGTGAATAAAAATGTCGAACACAGATCTCATTCAACTGATTAAAGAACAGCTACAGCAGCAACAACATGCACTACAGCAGCAGCAGGAACAACAGCAGCAGCAGATGCAACAAATGCAAATGCTCACGAAAGCTTTAGAAAAGCTTGGAGACCAAGGGACAACTACTACTAAAACAGAGAGAAGTTCTGTAGTTTCTAATTTCTGCGCATTCGATCCGTCGAGTGAGTTGTGGTCTGACTATCACGCCACGCCAGATTCAAAACACTTTTGGGAGCACACTCAAAGGAAAGAAAGGTCCCGAAGGAAAGGCTGCGCAAAATTTTCTTGACAAATCAAAGTTCAGTCACATACAAGATGTTGCTGAATCTTGCAGCACAACAGAGCCCTCCTGAGGAGATAAACAAACTTGTTTTAGAACAAATAACAAAGTTAATGAACGACCAATACGACCCGAAACGTTTTACGATACGAGAAAGATTTAAGTTCTGGAGCAACATGCACCGCAAGCCACGCGAGTCTATCAACACCCACGCAGCTCGAATCAGAAAGGACGCTTCAACATACGATTTTTCTTCCATAAAGGATGCTCAAGATGAGGCCATGCGCACACGCTTTATTTGCTCCGTCAGCAATGAAGCGGTGTTGAAAGCCTTGTTCGAAGTAGACGCTGAAGAATTAAGCTTTGCCAAGGCCATGCAAATTGCCTTGGAGACAGAAGATGCTGCTAAGGTAGCAAAAGAGACAGTTTACGGTTCAAAGACGTCAAGTTAACGTGGTCGAGGAAAAGAGACAATGGCATAGAGGACAAACTAATTCCTTTAACTACAGAGAGTGAGCAGATCCGAAAAGAAACTTCCAGTGTGGACGCTGCTGGAAGAAGTGCCACACTGGAAAAGATTGCCGTTTCAAAGATTCCATTTGCAACTACTACAACAAGAAGGGACATATCGAACCGGCATGTTTCAAGAAGAAACGAACTGCGCATGTTAAGGTGATTTTTAAAACTAAATTGCAAAAAGTAAAAACCACGAATAATGTGCCTCAGCTCCAACAATGTGTTTCTATTGATAACATGATGTTTAGTTTTGAAGTTGATACTGGGGCTGGGGAGAATTTCATGTGTAAACGTCGTTGGCTGCAGCTTGGCAAGCCACCATTGCAACATTGCAGTTCGAAATTCGAGTCCGCTTCCGGACACAATTGCCAATTATGGGTATTGTTCGCCCGAATTCCGTTATGACAGAAGGCTCTGACGAGAACTGCAATAATTTATCGTTTATTGTGACAGATGTAAATGATTTGAATTTACTTGGTAGAGATGCAATTTCTAAATTGCAAATTTCTATACATGCTTTGATATCTCCTGCTGATACTAAAGTGTGTAATTTGAATAATGTAAATAATGTTTTTGATAACCTTTCCGCAGACACATCTCTCCGAAATGCTTGTAAGCAATTATGTAATGAGTTCCTTGACCTTTTTAAACCAGAATTGGGGTATTTGAAAGATTTTGAGCTTGAAGTCAAATTTAAACCGAATGTCAAGCCCGTGTTTTGCAAGCCCAGACCGGTACCATTTGCCATACAGTCTGATTTAGCCCAAGCGTATCACGCTGGCATTGCCAAAAGGGTTTGGAAGCCAACCCAGTTTAATGATTACGGTACTCCTGTGGTGTCTGTATGCAAGACAAAACTTCCAGGGCAAAGCACAGCATCCCTCCGAGTTTGTGGAGACTTTTCCGTTACCGCCAACTCTCAGCTGTAAAAACATAGACAACCTCTTCCTCTGCCAGAAGAGCTCATGCACAAGCTGGGAGGTGGTTATGGATTCACAAAGATCAACTTGGCTGATGCCTATAATAATGAAATACCGCTGAGTTCAGAAAGCCAAAAGAAGCATGCTCTGAGCACACATCAAGGAGTCTTACTCCAGATGAGATTACTTTTTGGCATCAGCTCAGCTTCTGGTTATTTCCAAGAAATTATGGGTCAACTCACCTCTGATTTGAAAGGAGTAGCCGTTTACCTAGACGACATTTTGGTGAGTGAACACAATGCCGAGGAGCATCTGCAAAACTTGAGAGCTCTTATGCATCGCTTGCAAGAAAAGGGTTTAAGATGTCGTCTGGAAAAATGCGCCTTTGTTCAACCAAGCGTTGAGTACCTGGGTCACCGGCTATCCAAGATAGGCATTGCAAAAGGACATAAAGTGGACACAGTATTACAGATGCCACCACCAAACGACGTGTCCAGCCTGAGGTCTTTTCTTGGTTCCGTGCAGTTTTACAGCAAGTTTTTGCCAAACCTATCTTCCCCCATAGAACCACTTCATAAGCTCACACGAAAAGGAGTAAAGTGGCAATGGGAAGCAGAGCAGGAAGAAGCTTTTCAAACTCTAAAGAAGGTGCTCTGCGCAGATTCTGTATTGGCTCATTGCGATCCTTCTCTACCTGTCGGCATATCATGCGATGCATCAAGTGTCGGAATTTGAGCGGCACTCTTCTATCGTTTCCAAGATGGCCAAGAACGACCAACCGCCAAGTTGTGAAAGACACTAACAGATACGCAAAAGCGTTATAGCCAGATACAGAAAGAAGCGCTAGCAATAATTTTTGGATTATAAAAGTTCCACCAATACCTTTACGGAAAAAAGTTTATTCTGGTCACGGACCACAAACCACTACTGGCATTATTCGGGTCAAACAAAGCCACACCAGCCTTAGCAGCCAACCGTTTGGCAAGATGGTCCCTCATGTTGAGCCAATACGACTACTCAATTGAGTATAGGAAAACGCAAGAGCACGACAACGCTGACGCACTCAGCAGGTTGCCTGCGGGAGAAGACGTCATCTTCTACAGAAAGGAAGAGGAAGAGAACACTCTCGTAGTGAGTACCATCAAAATGATCAACGCTCAAAGTCTTCAAGAAGACGTAAGCCAAAAAGAATGTTTGAATGTTAACTCTTTCATGGGTTTTCAGAATAGAAGGGAGGTGTTGTGTATCGCTACGGGTCATTGCTTTTAGATTCGACATATGGTCTGCGGAAAGTTGCATGGAAGCTTAAGTATTTAATGAGGGGTAAATTCTCGTGCTAAGACGTGGTTGTATCTTTATGCTATGACAAATATATTGTTCGTGAAGTACAGTGCGTTTTGATTGTGTGGTCTGACTTATAAGCGTTTCGTTCAATATACTAAAAACCTATATCTTACCGAAGTATCTCCTGACTTAATGACGAGGCATAAGTAAGAACACAACATAAAGGTTTACCAAAATTTTCAAAGATTCTTGTTTTCATCCTTTCAAAGATTTTGAGAGTATTCGTTCCAGGTAGATTATTTTCAATATTCGAAGAAAATGGAAATTCTTGTTCAATATCGTTCCGTTTCAGAAAACATCTTACAACCATCCGGATTTTTGTTCCAGAGTCGTTTTCTAAAATTTTGATTTTTTGTCATATCCTTTGTGGTTTGGAACGGCTTTGAATTACCTGGCGAATTTGTTTCAACGACGATTGACCTTCTGTGAATGTAAGGGGTAAAGAAGAATAAAGTTTTTGAATTTTGTTTTTAACCCTATTTTAGTACGAGCTGTTTTCGTACGCGGAAAGCACGTCACAGGCCATCTTAGCCCCGTGATAATTAATCGTTAATAATGGGAGCTATGAAAATCACAGAGCCAAAATATTTTACTTGATAATAGCAATGTGTATTATGTGTGTAGAAACTTATTTTTACTCAACAAATTTATTGAAATAAAGTGTTTGAGATGAAAAAAAACACATCAGAAAGTCGATTTTTATTCTAATTTCTCAAAAACAGCTTCAAAATTGAAATTTTTGAATTATAACATAAAGTAATGCTTATCTAAACAAAAAATTACTTTTGCTCATAAATATAAGAAATTGTTGGGCGTTTTTACATTTCAAAGTAATTGCACTAACATTTGTATTGCACTAACATTAACATATATATAACTAGCATTGCACGAAAATGTCTAGCCACCTAAGATGAAATGCTTATGTGAAGGGCATGAAGATAGAAAAATGACAAGTTTAGGTTTAGAAAATTCGCAAAGAATAAAATCTAAAAGTCAAGAAATTTCACATTTCTGGCATATTTTTTTCTGTGAAATATTTTACCACTAGAATAAAGCGTCCTCATAAAACCCCAAGCCCTACAGATAGGGTTAAGTTTTTCCAAGGGACTTAACAACCAATCTGTACAGTCATTTATCAACCCATAGGGTTTAGGGTTCGAGTTAGTGTATGGAGTTGGTTTTAAAACACGGGTTGAAATCTCTAGGACTGGCTAATCCAAGATATTCGATAGCTTTGAAGGCACCGGGGCCGTGGCTGTTTCTAACAAAGCTACTAATTCTTGTTTTCGTAAAACTTGAATATCTGTTGAGACTTCGCTCTTTAGCAAGTTTTTTAAGTTGAGTAACAGTAGACGAGTTTGTTTTATATGTAGCCGATTTTCTTTCAAAGGCCTGTCATTTTTCATATTTTTCAATTATATGTTACAATAAATTATAGTGTCTTAAAAAAAAACTTATATGTTGAAAAGAAACAACAGATATGAATCGAGGACGACCAATAAAATATACAATGTATGATAATAAAAGAGAAAGATTCAATACGGCAGAAAGAGCATATTTTAGAAATAATCCTTTTTATTGTGACAAATGTGAAAGAAGCTATCACTTAGGGAGTAAAAATAGACATTGAGTTTCAAAAAAACACATCTACAAGACTCTTAAAATTCATTCCCAGGCTGAAACACTGCTTTTGTGAAACACACTGTCTGGTTTGCGGGGAAGCACCAGTGTTTCTCATTTCTTTCTCGCGTTTGTGTGAATAGGCTACTTCACATAAAAAATTTCAATTTTTTTAACAAGCATTTTTTTTAATAAGTGGTCCAACTATTTGGAACAATTGTCTTTATGTAATAATGAAATTATTGTTACTAGAGATATATTGTATTGTTCTTATTGCATGTCGTTTTACGCATCCCAGTTGTGGAACAAGTTTAGATCTTCCAGTATAGGGTTAGGGTTAAACGATTACGTGTTGCTTGCAATGATTGTTTCAGATTATTGCGCAATTTTCTTTGTTATGTCAGTGGCCGTGAATATCAAGTAATGAATAATATAACAACGTGGGAAAATGTTGTCATAGAAACAAATTTAAACTCAAGTACTTTAAATAAAATAAATTCCTTTTGATTTTTACAGGTTATAAATTTAAAAATAAATTTCATTTGGTTTTTACATGTTATAAATTTAAAAATAAATTTCATTTGATTTGTTCAGATTACTACAGGTTACTTCATCGTTATTGTATTTGGCTTCTTTGTGATGTCACAGGTGTTGGCATCAATCGGTTTGGTTTCAATCTGGACATTTTAATTGAGGCTTTGTGGTAACGGATGGAGGTAGCCCTTTGTAATTCTGAGGGTTTTTTGCAGATTGGATTATGGTTATACATACAGTAATATTTAATATCTTTTCAGGAATTACCGATTTATTGCTTTTGCATGTTTTTCAGGGCCTTCTGATGATCCTCCTTTAGGTGAAACAGGCTGTCAAGGGTTTAGATAGTAATAACTATATTTGATTTAATTCGCTCTGCTTTGCTTTTTGCTTGGCATTGAGCACTTTTTGTAGTATTAATAGTTTTCATTGTGTGATGTTTTATTGAAGAAAAGTATGTTTTCGTTTATCAACAGTTGCATACACTCCACAAATCGCTTTATATCAGACCTGATGTCATCTGATTGTTTAGTAAGATTAGATTAATTATTTAGTGAGTTCTTAAACTGACGACATCCAAAGTGGCTCACTGTGACCTTTGTGTATTTGCAGTTTGTGTGTATTATTTCGTTGTTTTGTCTTGTATATGGACAATGGACAGCATTGTTTGAGGTAAATAAAAAATAACAATAAATTTGAATCTTGATAATATTGGTTCAGTGGATGTTGTGCAGTTTAACAACATTTCATCTACATTTGGATTGAAACAATTGATAAATGATCCAACTCATGTAAATGGTCACACACTAGCCTTAGTGTTAATGCGATCTCATTCAAACATTGTTGTTTATAATCCACTTGTCACTGATCCATGTCTGTCCAAGTCTAATGTTCAGGGTATTTCCTCTTCTGAGCATTTTGCTTTGACATTAAAAATAATTCCATACAAACTACTTCGCCTCAAGAACAAGTAAAATTTCGAAAATGGAAGAACCTTTATTGTTGATAAAGATTTTGCTTCCAATGTCTGTCTTGCTTTCCAATCTTTAAAATTGAACTGTTCTTGTGAAGATCCTGTAAAATTCTATAACTCATCTCTTAAATCTATTTCTCATGATCATGCTCCCATCTGCTCCCAATTGCTCCACATCAAGAACAAATTATCTTTGGTTTACTGTGGAACTCAAGTAAGAAAAGCAAATACGAAAAAAGCTTGAACACAAATGGAGAAAAACTAAAATATCTATTCATCGAAATATTTACAAAACAAAATGCTAATATGTGAACATGTTAGTACTGGAAGCCAAGAAAAATTACTATCTTAAGCAAATCAGTGAAAACAAAACTCCAATACAATTTTTCAAATTTTCTAAAACATTGATGGGCAAAGATAACAGAAGTGTTCATCCAACTGGAAAGTCTGCTCAAGGAATCACTGAATCATTTAGCCAATACTTTTCAAACAAAATTAGTTTAATCAGAAATACTCTTCCATGTCCTGACCACATCACAGGAGGAACTAACTCAGCAGATCCTTGTAGCCATAATCACATTCATTTTCTGGTTTTCCTGAACCAAACAATACTGAAATTCTTAACATTTCACCTGCATTATCATCTGCATCTCGTGAGCTAGATCCAGTGCCCTCATGGCTTTTCAAAAAGTATTTTCATCTTTCATCATCTTTTTGTCTATTCTGACTTTTATTGTAAAGAAATCCTTGACTAGTAATCTTGTCCTCCAAAACTCAAACATACCATTGTTCAAAGAAAATGAAGGGTTGTACCAGCAAACATCTATAGGATTGGCCCATGATACTAGAGAAGGATCCACAGAGGATACAAACTGATATGAATGAATCAAGTGAATAAAAAAATAACAGTTAACCTCTCAAGTACATGTAGCTCCACACAGAGTGAAATTTCCATGTCTTTTGACTCTTATTTATTTCTTTAAAAGTAATGTCTAAAAAAACATTATTGACCCAAAAAAATGTCTAAAAAGACATCATGAAAAGTAACTACGAACAAAGGCCAGTGTTTCGATCTTCCGATCTCTTCAGCGTAGTAAAGTGAAAGTGGAAAGTTGTCTGGAAGGTGTTGGTTGAGATGATGATTGGAAACTTGAGTGATTGTTGTGAGACAATGAGACTGGATTTAATTTTTAATTTCGGACTTCAACGAAACGTAATTTTACCGCCTATTACGTAATTTTAATTAACGTAATCTTACGTAATTTTACGTAATTTTACCGAAATTAAAAATTAAATCCAGTCTCATTGTCTCACAACAATCACTCAAGTTTCAAATCATCATCTCAAACAACGCCTTCAAGACAACTTTCCACTTTCACTCTACTACGCTGAAGAGATCGGAAGATCGAAACACTGGCCTTTGTCCGTAGTTACTTTTCATGGTGTCTTTTTAGACATTCTTTTTCGGTCAATAATGTCTTTTTAGACATTACTTTTAAAGAAATAAAAAAGAGTCAAAAGGCATGGAAAGTTCACTCTGTGTGGAGCTTACATGTACTTGAGAGGTTAACTATTATTTCTTTATTCACTTGTTGATTCATTCATATCAGTTTGTATCCTCTGTGGATCCTTCTCTAGTATCATGGGCCAATCCTATAGATGTTTGCTGGTACAACCCTTCATTTTCTTTGAATTTTAATACTTATATGTGCCGCTAGTATCTACTTTCTTGCATTTTAGATCCATCTCAGATGATTGTTATGTTCTAGCTCAGTTGCAAATTCTTGTCTTTTTTTCTAGTTTTTATTTTTAACAAATTCCTGTCATTTCTTGGCAAAAATTCTTTCAAAAAAATCACACCTTATAATAGGCGGTAAAATTACGTTTCGCTAAAGTCCGAAATTAAAAATTAAATCCAGTCTCATTGTCTCACAACAATCACTCAAGTTTCAAATCATCATCTCAACCAACACCTTCAAGACAACTTTCCACTTTCACTTTACTACGCTGAAGAGATCGGAAGATCGAAACACTGGCCTTTGTCCGTAGTTACTTTTCATGATGTCTTTTTAGACATTCTTTTTGGGTCAATAATGTTTTTTTAGACATTACTTTTAAAGAAATAAAAAAGAGTCAAAAGGCATGGAAATTTCACTCTGTGTGGAGCTTACATGTACTTGAGAGGTTAACTGTTATTTTTTTATACCATTGTTCGTTCACAGATAAAAAGTCTAGTCTAGACAAAGAAGAGTTCAAGAACTATCGCTTTGTGTCCAATCTATCTTTTGTGTCAAAAATATTGGAAAAAGTAGTTGGCAGACAGTTAAATGATTTCTTTTAAACGTGCAAATTTTATTTGATATCAATCAATCTCCTTATCGTCAACATCATTCCACAGAAACGGTTTTACTAAAAATCCATAATGATATTGCTACTATACTTGACTGTAATCACAGCGTTGTTCTATTTTCTCTTGATCTTTCAGCTGCTTTTGATACCGTTGATCACAAAATTCTTCTAAATCGTTTCAATCAGATTTTTTCATTACCGGTACAGGAATCGTACTTGACTGGTTCTCTTCTTATCTTTATAACCGAACTCAGTCTGCACCAATTGAAAACTCAATGTCTTCTGCAATATTCCTTTCTTCTGGAGTTGCTCAGGGTTCTGTTCTCGCCCCTGTCTTGTTTTTCCACCACATAAAACCTCTGTTTGACATCATAAAGCGACATGGGCTTTCATACCACTCATATCCTGATAATATACAATTGCATTTGCATGTTACTGATAAAGATTCATTTTGTTGTATTAAATCAAAATTCCAAAATGTATGGTTGATATTTCAAATTGGACGTAGCCTACTATAATATGATGAAACCGAATAGATTAAATGTTAGTTTATTGTATTTCAAAACTTAACGACATGACCCTTAGCCTTACCCTGAGTAATATTAGTCTTTCTTCTTCTAACTCAATTAAATTGCTTGGTGTGACATTAAATCAACATTTGTGTTTAGAAAACTCTGTCAGTGACACTGTTAAATCTTGTTATTTTCATCTTAGAAATATTGGTTCCATCAGACAGTTCATAAATGTTGATGCTGGAAAAAACTAACTCATGTACTTGTAACATCCAGGCTTGATTATTCAAATTCATTGTTAAATAACATTCCACAATGTACTATTTTGCGTCTTCAAAGAGTTCAGAATGCTGCCGCTCGGCTAATTACTTTAACACGTAAACATGAGCATATTACTCCTATACTAAAATCCTTACATTGGCTTCCAGCATTGCATCGTATTCGCTTCAAAATATGTCTATTAATTTATAAAGTTTTCCATGGTTTTGCTCCGAACTATCTGGATACTTTTCTTGTTCATTATAAACCTGCCATAACTTTGCTTTCTCAACATCAATTGCTCTTGTGTAACCTTTCATGTAAGACACAATATGGAAATCGTTTCAATGACTGCAATACCTGACTTCTAACAAAGACATTAAATCTTAGCTGGAAACAGTACTTCATCAATAGAAAGCTCGACTTGCCACGATTAAATTTGATAAGGGACAAGGATGTTTGGAAAAAACTATGTTGATGGTGTCCACTGTCCAGGTACCACGAAGAAATGATGATGATAACGTAATAACGCTATTGTGTTTTTGACTGTTCAAAAAGCATTTTACTAGTTTATACCCTTTAAACAGTGACTGTATACCATTTAGCTGTTTAAGATAAGTGTGGTCTTAAAATAAAATTAAACTAAAAACTGGCATGAATGGTTGCGACTTTTCTGCTATGTAACATGTGGTTCAGCATTTTCTTTCAAATACTGCGTTTGAAGAGTATTGGTTCGCTAGAGGCTAAGGCTAGAAAGTGTACAATTTTTCGACAACGGCGGCCAGAAGGAAGGAGATAAAGAAAATACCAAAGCAATTACCAAAGAAAAAGAACGGCACTCGAGAATCAAGCTTAAACTTGGACTATTTATTTGGAACATTGACTATTCTAGTGTGATTATATTATTGTGTTTGTCAACCCTGGTTTAAATTATATCATGGAAACTTGTTGCGTAGTGTGAATGGGCAATGTCTGAATGGGCACTCTAAAAGACATAAGGCTATGGCTTCGTTCGTCCATTCTGAGCTAAGCGTACATCGGTGGTGCTTAGCGAACTCCGACCACAACCACCCCAACCGGCCAACTTGTGACCCTCGACAAAGCCTTCTCCTAGTGTGCATTGACAGTTAGTATAGTATCATCTTGTATCAACTACTGGTGACGTAATCAATGCGGGTAGCTTAATTAGGCTCACTTAATTATTTCTGTTAGGCTAATTAATTTTTTGTTATCATTGTGGCTACGCACAGAACAATTCTATCAAATCATTACCATCTAGCACAGTGGCTCTTATGCTTTTTTCTGACACGTCTCCCTTTAGCAATGATCACATGCTTTTCACCCTTCCCTCAATCTTGAACAACTGTAAAGCCAAAACCAATTTTCTGTTTGTTCATCACGGTGAGCTGTGTAGCCTAATAGAGAGATACTTGAAATTGGATCTAAACAACTAGATTTTTAATGCTCTGGTTAACACTAGAAATTACGCAGCGTAACGTAAGCCTTAACTCTCAGGCTGTCCTTGGTCTTGACAGCAACTGCACCGGGAAATGTAGCTTCACAAAGATGTGTGAATCCAAGGTCTGTTCGTATTTGAATGTCCTGACTTGAGACAAGTGGATTAATAAAAAGATAATCTTGAGTTCCAGTTTAAATCTTACTTGTCTGTGGGGAAGTACGGTACAAGGCAAAAAATGTTCCAGTGCTTCTTAATAATTATTTTTAATAAATTTCCAGGTTTTCATTAATACCACACTGTTAAAAAAATTTGTATATTTACTCTCTTTCTACTTGTAAAAAATTTACACGTTTTACTTGCAAAACAATTCACAAACGCCTTTACGTAAACTTGAATGTCACATGACTGTGATACAAGTTTTAACCAATCACAATGCGAGATTTTTTAAACGCTTTGGCGGCATGCCGCGGATCTGTTGTCGGGAATTAGCGCCATTTTAGGTAAAGCCAGAGGGGAGGGAACTAGTTGAAAACAAGTTTCGCTGGAAGGATTAATAATCTCCAGTGTAAAAAGTTTGATGGTATAGCAAACTAAGCATAGTGTACAACTTTAAATAATGGAACTTAACAAAACTGTATTGCTTTTCCTGCTGCGGTTATTTTTTCAGATCTTGTCTCTTTCCTGTTTGTTACATTTACCAGCAGGTGGTCACTATGACACTAAGGAGATCTTAGTGACAAGCTTTTTTGTTAGAGTGTAATAGCAAGGGTTAGGTTTGGTTCAGTAATATATATTAGAGAAGTAGTGCAAGCAGATTAGCAGAGAAATAGTGAGAGTCAGTCAGATAGCAGATTGAAATACAGATCCTGATACCGGTAGTCCGTCATTTAGCTTTACCGGTACCGTTTTGTTGGAAACCGGTGTTTTTTGTAATTTGACTTCACTGCAAAAAATAATGCCTTAAAGTAAGCAGTTTTTAAAACCTGGCTTATTTGTCCGTAAACGGTTCATTTTAAGCTGTTTTATTTCAGTTTATTCCCAGTTGGTCTTCAGTGCCACCTCTAAATCACTTATGCATAGCATATGTTCGATGTATCTGGGCTACTCTTGGTTCCTGTGTAGAGATTTCCACAAACAGGGCTATGCATGAGAAAATCATCCCGGCTTAGTATAAGTCGTTTTAAAAAGGAAGTGGCTACCGTACATTTACGGCGCCGTAAATACAGCCGTTCCATGCCTTTTTTCTAATCTTTACGTCGCTTTTACTGCGCATGCATGCTGTTGCTGGAAAAAAAGTGCATATATATATATAAGTTCTAAATTCAACTGCTTTTGCCAAGTGAAATGGTGGCGCATGTAATCTTTGTCCGGCTCTTACTCTCAAGGATACGAGTTCGACCACCAAAAGGTGATTTTTTTTTTAAACTCAATTCTGACCCGATGTGACTCAATCCGTTAGGCTACGCATTTTTGTGGCCGTTCAGTTTAGTTTGTTTATAGTTCTGACCATCACAACGAAAAAATAGTAGCCTATATGACAAACATAAACATAGCAGAAGTCTACAAAAAGGTAGAAGTGACAAAAAGCGGACGTTATAGCGTGCATGATACCAAAGCAGGACAATCAGTTTAAAATATGGCATGGTCGTAACACCTAAAATTTTTATAAATTTAGGATTTTTTTTACTCATTTTAATTGTTAAAGAAAAAAAACTCACTAGCCTTTTTTCTCTTTGTTTTAAATTTAAAAAAATTTATTAAGGTGTTATGACCGTGCCATATTTCAAACTGATTGTCCTTCCTGCTTTGGTATGATGCACGCTATACCGGTAACCTCCGCATTTTGTCGCTTCTACCTTTTTCTAGACCTCTGCTAGTTTGTCATATACTGTTTTTCGTTGTGACTAAACAGCCACAAAAATGCGTAGCCTAACAATTGAGTCGCTTCGAGTTAGAATTGAGTTTTAAAAAAAATCACCCTTTGGTGGAATCGAACTCGTATCCTTGAGAGTAAGAGCCAGACAAAGATCGCACGCGCCACTAATTCACTTGACAAAAAAACAGTTGAATTTAGAAGTTATATATGCACTTTTTTTCCAGCAACAGCGCATGCGCAGTAAAAGCGATGTAAAGATTAGAAAAAAGGCATGGAACGACTGTATTTACGGCACCGTAAACGTAGCCACTTCCTTTTAAAAATGGCTTATATGTAGGCCTATATATTTAGTGCTGAGGTATATATGCTTAATCTTGTTCGATTTTATATATCTTTTGATTTATAATTATTGTATGCCTATGTATTGATGCCAGCTATGGAGCTCCTAGCGTCCAGTATTAATCACATTCATGTTGCCTACAACAACGCCTGTGACAGAAACTTGCGTGCAACATTCCTCATTTCCAAAGTACCGTATATATATCCAGCTTGCAGGTTAGCTGCTATACAGTGGCGTACCGTGACTACTTTGACAGGGTGTTCAGTGACGGCAAAGCAACAGCGGGGGGTCTGGGGGGCCTCCCCCAGAAAATTTTTAAAATTAACATTGAATTTGGTGCGTTCAGAGAGCATTTTCAGCACAAATTCTGAACATGAACAGAACTGACAAAAATAATGTTGTCGGAATGGAGAAGAATACAAAATAGATATTTATTTGACAGCGCATTGAATGAAAGACTTAATAATATCAAACATTAAGTTGCATTTCTAAAGTCACATACTTATTACTTCAGTTCACTTTTTATTTCCGACCATCAAAACGAACAATATTACTTGCCATAACACAGCAGGAGTCTGAAAAAACGCGAAAGTTAAAGCGTGCTCGAGATGGAAATGATTTACTTCATGCAAGGATTAGGCACGGTCGCAACACCTTGAGAAATGTACAAGCGAATTAAAAACAAACAGGTGAAAGTTAAAACAAAAAACAATAGCAAAGCAACTCGATAATAAACAAGAAAAGAAAGTCGATTGCTATGTTGGTCGGCTGTACTTTTATCCGCCGTACTACTTAGTAAAAACGAAAATGTTTAACACCTCGACTACAGAAGAAAAATTCATCTATAGCATAATTCGATTCTTCTTGTTTGTGCAATAAATTTTTGAATTACATCGTCGTAGAAAGCTTGCTTTTGCTTCAGTTCTAGCAAAAGTTGTTCCCAGCGCTGATCACCTCAAACTCTAATCCAACAAGCTAACACTTGCTATTGCCTGGGATTCCCCCAATGACGCGCCAAGGTGTGCAGATCAGCGAGTACACAGCCTGGCTGACCTAAAACCATTGCTGTTTTCGCTGCCTTGTGACGTCATTTTTCTTAATTGTTTATTTTAAATAGCACTCGCCAAGCTGTCAGTGCACACCCAGCTTAAAGGTAATGACCTCAAACGTTGGAGTATTAAAATTAGAAGGGACGAGTTTTGCAATTGAAAAGAAAGCAATCAGCATGCAGCAAGATGTTAGAATATCATGAAAGTAAAGAATATCGACAACCGATGGAAATTTTCTTTTTTTCTGGATTTCTTGGGGTGTGCAGTGCACACCTTGAACACCCTGAATATACGCCACTGCTGCTATATGACAATGCTTCAAGCCCTCATTAGAAAGAATGTGTGTTTGAATGCCTTCATAGCTCAGCGCTCCCCTTCCACAATTGGCTTGATTAGAGACTTGATAAAATCAGGGTGTCATGTGAAATCACACTTCATGATACATTATTCAGTATTACTGTGTATGGTAGGTGACTGATGTTGCATTTGTTCTATTCTCAGTGTTCCCTTTAAGCATGTTTTTGTGGGCAAAAAAATGTCTTCTGCCAAGAGAATTTTCAAATGTTGGTAAAATATTTCTTGACTTTTCTTGGTGGATTTCTATAAAATATTAATCTAAAGGTGTACTATCATGTTTAAATTGATGTCATTTATGTATTGTTGAGTCATTAATGTCAATACAGCATGTCTAATTTCTTTTAAAATGCATTGTCATTTTTTGGCTTGCAAAGAAAAATGTCATCTGCCCACTCACAAATTCCTTAGAGAGAACACTGTCTATTCTGACTAGTCTATTCGGAACACTAGTCATGCATATTTTTTATTGCCTGTATATATACATCGCTCAGGATTCTATATGAATCTTTTTACTGTTTTAGTTTGTGTGACCTCGCTATGGACTGATGGCAGATTTGTGTCTGACCCAAATAAATAATTATTCCAACAGGATATGCTAATGTCTTGATCTGACTTATGCAAAGATTAAAGGTTAGCTGGTTAGTAGTTTGCTTTGGTTTCTTTATTGAACTGAATTACTGAACTGATAAATATGGCGTATAATCTTGTTTGCTCTCTTCAACTTTGTGGAATTACCCTCAGTAACTCAATACAATTATTGCAGCACATCAAAGAACATATAAGAGAAGGCTTTTCCATGAAGTGTCCTATAGTAAACTGTGAGAAATCATACAAAGTTGTTTCATCTTTTACTTCTCACATCTCAAGAGTTCATAAACACTCTTGTCATAACATTATTCATATCCCAGAAAATGATAACCAGGAAAGTGATCAACAAGCTGGAGATGGCTTGGAAGGTACTGGTAGTGATCAGAGTATCTCATCTTTTGAACCACCTGTAGTTTCTCATGTAGTTCAGAGAGATTTGACTAAAGCTCATGCTTTGTTTTTGTTGGCATTGCAATATAAACATATGATTCCAGCAAGTACTGTTGCTTGTATAGCCAAAGAAGTAGAAACATTGCTCATGGTACACAAAGATTTAGCCTTAAATAATATTCATTCTGTTTTGCTGTCTCATAATATCCCAGCTGAAACGGCAGCTACAGTAGTTGAAGGTGTTGCATCTTCGATGGACCATGAATGGTATAGTAATGGCATGTTGCGGACAGCATATACTCGACAATTATATTTTGAAAACTCATTAGACATTGTTCAACCAGTAGCATATGACATCAGCATTGTACCAGGTGATTTTTATTCTCCTGTTTCCTTCCAATATGTTCCAATATTGACGACACTCAAAAGTTTGTTCCGCAACAACAGAGTGATGGAGCACTTTCTAAATCCTCAAAAATCACGAAACTCTGAGGTATTGTGTGATTACACTGATGGTATTGCATTCAAGAAAAACATACTTTTCGGCAATGGGAAGTTGTCCATACATATTATCCTTTATCAGGACACATTTGAAATTGTCAACCCATTAGGATCTGCAAAGTCCGTTCACAAACTCCTTGCAGTTTACTTTTCTCTGGGAAATCTTTACAACTATAACAGATCTTCAACGAATCCCATGCAATTAGTTATATATACTATGTAAAGAAAAATATCTCAATGCTGATAACCAGATGCATCTTTTCAGGCCACTTCTCGCAGACTTAAAAGTACTTGAAACAGATGGTATAGATATTGGTGTGCCAGAGAAAGTGCATGGAAGCATTGTTGCTATTACAGGTGACAACCTTGGCAGCCATTGGATTGGTGGCTACTTAATGAGCTTCAGTAACATGTGGGCTTGCAGATATTGTTCTGCTTCAAGCAAAGACTTTTCTACTTCTCAGCGAAATATAAATGCTATGCGGACACCAGCTTCCTATGATTCTTGTGTTGAAGTGTTACAGCAGAGGAAAGAAAATCATGTGACCGGTGTTAAGCATTCATCCTTCTTCAATCAGCTTTCCTTCTACCATGTGTGCAATCCTGGTTTACCACCCTGCATTGCCCATGATTTATTTGAAGGTGTTGTAGCTTTTGACATGATGTTGTTTATTAAATATTTTTGTTTGAAAGGTTGGTTCACTCAGCACTACCTCAATAGTGAAATTGCCTCTTTCAAGTTTGACCCTATAACCAGTTTAAATAAGCCTCTTCCAGTGAAGATAGAAGCTAAACGATTGGGAGGAAACGCAGCTCAAAACTGGTGTTTCCTAAGGATGTTTTCTCTGTTTGTAATGCAAAAAGTGAAAGACTGTACAGACAAAGTATGGAGGTCGTTTTTACTTCTTCATCAGATTGTGGAGTTATCATGTGCTTCATCTATAACAACAACTCAAATTTCACTGATGTCATTTATGATAGATGAATACTTAGACTTACGATCACAATGTTTTCCAGGTGTGAAATTGCGTCCGAAACACCACTATATCAGCCATTACCCCTGGCTTACTCTTCAATTTGGACCATTAATTAACTTTTGGACATTGCGGTTTGAGAGTAAACATTCTTATTTTAAAAGGTCCGTGCGATCATGTGGAAACTTCATAAATGTCACATCAAGTTTGGCACACACGCATCAAATGTTTCAAGCTTACTTATGTGAAACCGAACAGCTTATTGATCCCAAACTTCAGGAAAGCAAAGAAAGTGAATCTGTTTATTCTACTGCAATAATGAACGCATTACTCACTCATGAAGTTCACTTACCTACTTGTGTGTTTTGCAAACGTGTCGTTTATAAAGGAACATGCTACAAGTCGGCACAATTTCTTGTGTTGGAAAGAGTTGGTCTGGACTTAAATGTTGGTAAAGTTGAACTAGTGTTTTTGAATAAAGAAGAAGTCTGGTTTGTTGTGAAGGTGTTTAAGGCTTACCTTGTACCTAATCTTGGTGTTTATTGCATAAACAACGATGAGTTATCCTTGCTGCAGTGTGTTTCTGTAACTAGTTTGCATGATTATTATCCACTATATTCATACCATGTTGTAAATGGCTATGATTATTTGGTATTGAAACACAGTGTTGTATAAAATGAGTTTGGAAATAATTTCTGATTAACTGGACGTTTTCTCTATAACAGTGCTTCTCAATCAGGGGTCCATGGACCCCCAAGGGTCCGTAAAGCATTTTCAGGGGGTTCGTGAAAGCTTTTGGATTTGCCATGATTGATAAATTAAGAGTTTATGAACACGTTAGACTTTAAAATAGGCTTTTCCTCAGTGAAAAATGATAGCAATGAACAGTTGTAATGCGTTTTATGTTATGCTGTTCTCAGCAACGAAACCATCAAAGCTTAGGCTAAGTGACACTTGCAGCAGAAATACCCGGGACATACGGAAAAAGACTCGACTCGTATCCACCACCAACTTCTTGACTGCGAGTCAGGCTTGCAGTCGAGAAGTTGGTGGTGAATATGAGGAGTGGGCATTTTCAGCAGCAAAGCACTGCGAGCGTGGAGGCTTCTTTCAAAGAGGCATTTCTAATTACCTTCCAAAAAACCTCCACGCTCACAGGGTATGGATTATTGGGCTGACATTACTGATGGCACAGTTAAATAAGTTTAACTTGAGCCTTCCATCGCCTGATACAAACATATTGCAATTCAGAGACGTTTTGTTTGGCTTATTAGAAACGACAAAAATGGAATTGAAAGTTAATACGGGTTTGTGTGTAATGTATTGCAATGATAGCAGTGTAAGATAGGAAACATTCGGTTGCATTTTAATTTATAAACTAAATTTTTGTTGAACATTTTTTGGGGGTCCGGCCTGCCTTGACGGCTCCAAAAGGGTCCGCCAAGGCAAAATGGTTGAGAACTATTGCTATATATAGATTTTTGTGTGGAATGACATTGTAAGTTCACGTTGAACTGTAGGCTTTACTGTTTTGGAGCTGGCTGGAGTCAAACTACCAACCTCTTGACTGCGGGCCCGGCTCATTAACAACTCGCCCACGCTGCCAACTTATTCAGCATATTGCGAATTTCTTACTTTCTCTTTGAAGCTTATGATAAAATATTCATTGTGATTACATCTAGTTTCTTTAAGATGGATGCTGTGATTGGGGAAGCTCTACCTTCTCTTAACAGAGCTGAAATAGAAGACATTGTTGAGCTTTTACACAATATTGGTGTGGAAGTTGAGAGCGACTTACAGCTGGTTGAAGAAGCTGATTTACTTAGCATTCTCAAACCTATACAAGCCAGAAAACTGATAAAGAGAATAAGAATCTGCCATTCAAATGAGAGTGGATCTTCAACGGAACCAGTCACAGCTGAGAGTGGATCTTGCACAGATTCACCAGTTTCTAGAAGTAGTAGCTTAAATTCAGAAGGCTCTGCTAGCGCCTCATTTGACTGGGACATTAATTTTGAGGTACCTTGGGATGCTTTTCCACAAAAGTTAATGAATGCTTGCCAAAAATGTGAAAGACCGGACAAGCGTAGCCGCCTTCAAATGGTTCGGATCATGGTGGATAAAATTCACAAAGTGAATAAAAAACCGAAACTGAAAAACCTAGAAAGAATTGCTTATAAAATTATCTCAAAGTTTCCAGATTCATTTAAAGACGAGGTTTGTGGAGTAGTTATTGGGTCAGGCCTGGAATCATTAACCACTCAACTTATGTACAGATCAGATAACTTGAACCGGTCATCTTCAAAAAAGTTTGGTGTTGTGACCCATTCAGATGTACTTGATAAAGAGGAGGAGCTTATGAACAAGCAAAATCATTTGAAGGAAGCTTTCTTACTTCATGACAAAGATAACGAAAAGGTTGATTGCTTTATGAGAGACACATACAAGCTGCAGAGGATAGATATCTGCGAAAAGATGCTTGTACCAGAACTAAAAAAAACTGGCCTTTTTTGTTTCAAGAAGCTTACTTGTTTAAGCATTACGAAACTCTAATGGATGTAACTGATGCCAAGAGCACTTTGCTTGAAAGTTTTGAAGAAGGTTCACTAAAGATTTTTGAGTAAGTCTCGGAAAAACTGCTTGTAATTTTCTATAAACGTTCCCTGTTTTGCTTGTGTGTACTTTGCACAAACTCAAAGCAATTATTTATCTAGTGAGTAGTGACTGCCATAACTCGTGACTGCTATACTGACTTCCAGCTTATAGTATCTGATTATGTTGCTGTGCCTTTTAGTTCAATTCACAACTGTAATTAAGCCGCTTAGCTAGCTTTTGATTATTATCTTTAACCGCATGTATAGTCCTTAACTATGCTGGTGTCTGTTAGTTTTTCTGGCATTTTTGGTACTTGCCACTGTATGCAACGTTTCTTGTGCCACACGATGTTTTGCTCATTCTTGTATGTCTTAACTACGGTAGGGGAAGGGAAGGTAATTTGATACACTTTTAACATTTTTGCCTGTTAACTGAAAACTACGTGACACAAACTATTGACTTTAAACTGAAATGAAAGTCTGATCCCTTACACACTTTTTAAAAACATTTTCACTTTTCTATTTTTATTACTTTTTTTTTAATTGAAATTTTAAAAACGTCACTCAAATGTATCAATTTACCTTCCGCGGAAGGTAAATTGATACACCCGGAAGGTAATTTGATACAGTAAAACTAACACAGAAATCCCCTTTGACAGCAAAGCAATAAATGAAAAGTTAATATGTGGTTGGCGTGCTTGGGTGCAAAGACAACTGTTGAGGCCCATGTGTGCGGTGAAGCTTCTGCAGCGGGATGGACATGGGAAGGATGATTGGCTGGAGTGCTTATTCAAGGGAGGTGCTTTGCGCTGTTCTCATTTTTTGACAGCAGATAGCGTTTAGGCCTACGAAAGCCTATATAACAGTTGTTTCCCAAAGTAGCAGGTCTAGTTAATAAAGAATAACTTATTTAAATCAACTAGATCAATGACATTTATTGCAGTCACAAAAAAGAATTTAATATACTGTATCAATTTACCTTCTCCGCATGTATCAATTTACCTTTTTCAGAAAAAGTTATAAAATTCTGATTTTTGTATGCTTGGATGCACATTGCAGAAAAAGCGTGACATGCCCTTGAAGTCTTATCAATGAACTGTCAAATGAGTTTGGTTTCATCTTTCGGGAACTTTTCTTTAATTTTCCAGACGAAAATATTCATGACTTAAAAATTTTATGAAAATGCTCAAAAAACACACTTTTACAATTTTATGCCACAAAAGCACGAGTTAGCTGCATGATGCAATTTTTATAGGCATTATTTTTACAGATCTTCCATCTAATGACAATATTTTAGACTAATATTTTTTGTACATTTCTGTAGGGGGGCTGTATCAAATTACCTTCCGTATCAAATTACCTTCCCTTCCCCTAATT
This sequence comes from Aplidium turbinatum, assembly GCF_918807975.1. Taxonomy (NCBI): domain Eukaryota; kingdom Metazoa; phylum Chordata; class Ascidiacea; order Aplousobranchia; family Polyclinidae; genus Aplidium; species Aplidium turbinatum. The sequence goes on along the minus strand of NC_137475.1, from coordinate 23,677,243 downwards.
GATGTTTAGAGCATTGGACTTTTCGACAAAGCCTCACATTGCAAAAATGATAGGGCAAATTAAAGAGGAAGCCAGGCATGCATCCAATAATAAGCCAAAGTCGATGGGGATCTTAAAGCTATTAGCGTGTTACTTTTCAGAAGATCATGGTCTTAATCTGCAGTGCTTTGAGGTAAGTTATTCATGTGCTTATTTGGGTTTTATGACATAGAAGTTAAAGTGTAACAAAACGATCATAACGTAAGATACTCGGATAAAAACTTTTTATCGGAACATGACTGGTTTCGAGCTTGCTAGCTCTCATCAGGTGAACATAGAGTTAGAACACGAGACCCAGAGGCTAAGCTCTAGGGCATATTTCAGGGGCTGCAATTGAGCTCCATCGAGTTCTTTCGGGCTTTGCTGTTTATAGCAAGAAGTAATGTTTGTGTGTATTCGATTGCTAACAATGGCGGTTTTACACTTAAACAAAAAGCTTTTTTCTCTTATTTACAACTTGGTGATAAGTTACCCTTTGATACAGAACATGTCTGAAATGGAAGAGTTGCTGAGTGGTGGAAGCTTACCTAAGCATCCTCGTATTCTCGCAAAAGGTGAGAGAAGATATTTTGTTATCTTTTAAGGTTAAACTTGTAAACTTCGAATAACTGTTTATGAACAAGTCCCATAATTTCACTCTTGAGAACTCACTGACGGAAGACTCTGGTGCGGCCGCCAAATTGGCTATGCTGCCTTAGTTGATACTTGCTCTCTCAGGTTGATGCTCAGCATTATTTCACACAAGGAAGGTAGGCTGAGCTTTAAAGCATGTTATTACCAATGGCTCACCATCACTTTGGCATTGACTGTTCGGTGTTCATGCAGTTGTGTGTGGTGCATGGCGCAAAACTGACGACGACTGGCGCCACCGACCAATTTGACATCAGAATGGTTTCCATGTGTCATGCAGTTGGGGATATCTTGTCGACTATTATAAAATAAGCTGAATGAAAGCATCACAGAAAGCAACTGCTGTAAATTTGTGCTGTGGCTTCTCGCTAACGTTGGGTTTTCACTATAGGTGATACAGCTGCATCGGCTGAATTTTTTTTGGTGACTATGGAAGACAACATAGTGATGAAGACAGGCTCGTTCTTCACAGCATTGGCCTATGTTTATTGTGCATTCCACGTTTTCAATATGGAGTATCCAAAAGGTGCGGAATGCACCTTTGAGTTCATACGGAGGTAAACGTTCAGTTGTTCAATGTTCATATCATGATTTATAGTTTGTTTGGCTTTCTACAGTGCGTGTTGCCGCCCCAGTTCGATTACCGAGATCACCACATACAAATCGCTGTTAGAACTGATTTATGACCAATCTCAAGAGAAAAATTCTCGTCATATGGAATTTTGGTACTCCAACAAAACATCGACGACAATGAATGCCTCTAATTTGCGTTTTTGCAATGTCTGACTGCAATTTGAAGCTACCCAAGTATCCATATCCAGTAAAAACAATTTCACCATGCTTAGGTGCAATCATAGGCTACTATAGCTGTCCTTTCACACAACAACACGGTACACTTGAACTGGCCACGACTTGAACTGATCACGAGATTCGTATGTAATACAGATCAACCCTAACTACTTCCAAATAACCCTATCCACTCGCGGTCATTTAAAGTCGTGACCAGTTCAAGACGCATTCAGTTCAAGTCGTTGCCAGTCACGCGTGCCAGTTCGAGTGCTCCGCAACAACATTCCGAGATCTACGCAGGGCTTTGAGCTCATTAGAATATTGCTATCAACGATCGTTTTTCAGTAATTTTCTTCTGAGCATCGTATTCATTAAAACGCCGTATTTAGGATTGACCTGTGTAAAATTTTCATTTGTGATTATGTGCTTTAGGTATTTTGCCAAAGAGAACAGCAGCCGGCAGAACCGAAAAAAACGTTCGAGACGAACAGTGCACCCGAAGGTACTACAGCTGACCAACGAAATCATGCTGAAGCAGGGCTATCTTGTGGCGTCATCACTACAAGCTTCGACTTCTTAACCAGTGAAATCCTGAATTCTTTATTGGATTTTTTTGTCTTGGGACTGTCCATAAAAGTCGTCTGAAGTCAAGGGGAGTGGGTTCCTGGGATTGACATAGCGCTGATGTTTTGCGAAAATGTGGAAGGTGGCAGTTAGTTTTTTGCGGATGACTTGCCCGATGACTGGGCCGTTTCTGTTGAGAACACAATGTTCTTTCTTTCTTTGCTTATTCTGTGCTTTCTTTGCTTACTCTGTGCTTTTTCTGAAATGATCAAGATTGTTTATAGACTGAAGTGTAAGCAATGTACCATAGGATGTCCCGTTTTTTGGGCGACGTCAGGAAACATAAGCTTGGGTCATATTGTGACTGGATTTTCAACGCTTAATAAAAAAGTGACGTTATTTTTTCATTATGTCGTCATCTTGAGGCGGATTTCTACAATTTGGGCTGTATCTCGAGAATTGCAAAACCTAGAACTTGTACCAAAATGACCGGAAGGTTCGATTTCCTGTTTTTCCGGGTACAAATTCTTAGGTGTCGCCCAGGGATATCTAGAGAAGGGGATACGAAGGCTCACAGCGATTGCCTTATTCTGATGACACTACCAGGGCGGTAGTTTGCAGCTCGTGAAACATGCGGTTCTTTTCAAAATTGCAGAAAGTTTTGTAGTTCAACTGGTACAGTCAGCTACAGAAGACAATTAGTAAATGTTACATAGAGCATATTTAAAAAATACTTGTTTGGAAAGACAGTTGAAAAGTTAGCAATAAGCTGTTTTTCTGAACAAAGCCTTTGCGGTAGGCTAGATGTAAAGCAAGTATACGGGTAGTTGAATTAACAAGTAACCATGAGCATGCAGTGAGTATCCAGGCCTGATGCTAACAGCGCAATGCAAGTTATCATAACAAGATTTATTAAACTACTATCGGTGCCAATTGTCATTTTATGATAAACAGAGATTATTTACGATAAACAATAGCCCTTCTATTGTCAGACGTAATAAAAGCCTTCGTATCCCCTTCTTTAGATATCCCTGGTGTCGCCTCAAGATGATGTCATATAGTGAACAAATAACGTCGTTTTTGAATTCAGCTTTGAAAATCCAGTCAGAAGATGACCCAAGCTTATTTTTCCTGAAGTCGCCCAAAATTGGAACACCCTAATGTTCTACTCTTTTTCAACCAATCAGGTCTTGTCAATGCAGTTCCTGACCAAGGTAGATTTATTTTGCTTAAACTCCGTGCTTGGGAACTTCACTTTCGGCTCTTTAATTTTGTACGTGGGTGCCGGTGAAGTTAATCACCACCAACTGCGTGCAAAGTTGTTCGATTGTTCGCTGCTGTTGTTCATCGATTGCTGTCTTTGGTGTAAATTTGCAGTGTTTTTGGTGTAATATAAATTACAATAAATGATGTGAATCTGCTGCCTGCTCTTTGTCAGTATAATTACAGCAAACTTGTAAAATGCACTACAAAAGAGCACAGTAATTTTACAGTGATGTGCGTTATTCAGAAACAGCTTCAGTCTGTAAATTTACAGAGTAAGATAGTAATTGAAATACAGGGAAACTATAAGTAATCTGTAAACATCGAATGATGTTTTTCTGCTGCCTGTAAAATGTCAGTAAAATTTTTTAACAGTGCAGTATCTGAAAATTATTTCACGATTGTTGCTTTCAAGACTTTTAGATGAGCTGTAGCTGTTGCTAAATTTTCCCACTGAAACTCAATGTGACGATCAGCAAGTGCAGCATACAAGTTATTGAAGCTCATTGGATCTCTTCTAGTTCGTTCGGCTCTTCCATAAGTAAATTTTGAATGTGGACGTTTCAATCAACATGCTCATTTTAGCATGTTTCTTTAGACAACCATCAAACATTTACATAGAAAAGCCAGGTTCTGCGATTAAATAGCACATCCTTACACAAAAGATGAAAAGATGACTGCAAATATCTCCGGCTTTTATAAAGCCCAATCTTATGTAAAGTTGACTGATAAGTTCAGGACACTCTTTTGCTTCACTGGAAAACAGGTTTTGGATTGTAAGGCTTCGTGAAACGTCACGCAGTGAGTAAGCCTACTCAGTACTCACTCACATTTATAGGCGCTCGACTAGAAGACCTTCCAGGTCACTTCGCAGCCACCTGTTGCAGTATCTACACATTCTACGTTATCGTTTGTTTTATCTAAATTTGCCGAATGTGTGTATTTATACTCGCAACAAAATAAAAAATGTCAATCAATCACACTTGATTGATTTTATTTGTAACGAAGTCTAATTACAAAGTTTTTTTTCCTTCGGTAAGAACCTGATTAAGTAACCTTTAATCTTTTTTAAAGATGTTGCGACCGTGCCATATTTTAAACTGATTTTCCTGCTTTGGTGTCATGCACGTTATAACGTCCGCGTTTTGTCGCTTTTTCCTTTTTCTAGACCTCTGCTATGTTGCATGTATTGTTTTTCGTTGTGATGGTCAGAAATAAAAACAGTCTAAACTGAACTGATATGTTCGATAGCTTTATCAATGTGTTTGTTTTTTCATATTCGTGGGAATACATATTTTCACACATAAATGTTATGGAATCAAGCATTCGAAATCGTCTCAACTTAGATATGTGTGTAAAGCTGAAAATTACCATCACCAACCAAGGTAAATAAGACTTGGAGAGAAGATGTAGCATCTAGTTTTACATCAATATTGAACTTGTAACTAAATGCACGATCCACTTTTGTTTTTTAAGGATTGTAGTCTTTTGTGACCTATGGAATAAAAAACATTTGCCATCCCTAATTTAGAATAACCATCGTAACTTTTCAACACTTTGTCGGCTGCGTAGCTGATTTTGATGAGAGCCTTAAGACGGTGCTCGAAAGTTCGCCGGTTCGACACCACTCAAGAACAAGCGGCTGAGTTTTTGGCAGGAGATCTAAAGACATGCCTAATTGAGTAATTGCCTAAAGCTGGAAACAAAGATTGGCTTCCTTGCCTTCCCATGCACTTAATCTAAATCTTCAGCCACCAGATGTTAGCCTGCATACGCCAAAAAAAGCTTCGTTTGTTGCATATATTTTAAAATGTTTCCAGATCTACAGTCTACACATCACATAATACAACTTTGGAGAAAGATGGAATTAGCCAAAAACATAAAGAGCGCAAAATGTAGATACTAAACTCATGTTCATCCAACGTTTTGAAAACAAAGCTTTTTTTCGTCAATAGCAATGAAGATGAAGACGTCACCTGCATTGGAGATGAGAGTAGTTTAATTTTCGAAAGATTTGCTAAACATGAGTTTAATATCTCCATTTTGTGATCTTTAGTTTTTATTAGATGTAGGCTAATTAGTTTTCAGAATCCATTGCAAGGTGATTTTTAGCATAATCACAATGTATTCTAAGTCTTAAATTGTTAAATAACGATAGAGCTTCTGTAGAGAGTTTGTCTTGTTGAACCATAGGCATACGAAGCCGAGAAACGTGATCAAGTTTAACATCTTCAAGTTTATTACATATAGAAACACAAAACTACGCAACAAATTAAGTATCAAACGTTTTCGACATCACAAGATGTCCTCTTCAGGAATAATATACATACAACTTAACTACATCTGAATAAAATATAGTGGTTAACTAAATCTAAATACAATGAACGGAATTCCAAGTTTCCTTTTTTACTCTACGCTTAAAACATTTACCGACAAAAAGGCCACTCCACCAACAAGATAGGTCACATAACATTGCTTTGTGTAAAGCATCCAGGTATTTTGATAACAAACTGAGCTGAATAACGTAAACCATCAACATTTTCAACATCGTTTTGTTTACATTTCTTTCTTTGTCTGAGTCATTGCGCAAGAAACGGCTTACCGTTAATCACTTGAAAACATTGAATGTTTTTGTAAGGTTTTAATAATGAAGTTTATGTAGAAAATTTATAACCTATAGAAAACTCGACAAACTGGTGCTTAACTTTCGAAAAGACAAAATGTCTTATGAAATAACAGCCAACGATTAATGAAAGGTTCAATATGTCATACGTACGTAATGTTCTTGTCTTAGTCTTGTGTTTTGGACTTATTGCTGTTAGAGTTGAAGCAAAATGAAGCATCAATAAGCTAAGTACAATATTATAGTACATGCTGGCCCCACTGTGTTCCAAGCAAGTGATATGTTACTGCCTAAACGTAAAACATGCATCAGTATTCCTGTTTATAAAATAATTAGTAGCAGTCGCGTAGAGTCTTAGGGCACTGGAGGCACATGTCCTCAAACGTTTTCAAACTTGGTTTGGTTAGAATCTTTATTCTCGGACTGACAAAGCCTTGATAGGTTATTCCTGATAGTTTTGCATTCTTGTAGAGGCTTTGACGCAAAGCCGGTTACCGAGATTAACAAAGTGAAGTTTTCGATTGTTGAAGTGTTGTTGCCAGGGAATTATTCCATTCATTAGGTGTCGCTGAATGGAGAGCAGTCCTAAATGTGCGTTGCTCAAGTGCACACCCGAGAGTCGAACCAGCGCCGCTGGATCTCGAAGCTTCTTCGTCTACGAAGTCACGCACTAACTAATGCTATGGGGGCGGAGCTAAGCTGCAATAAGTTTTTCATTTATATTAAAGAATTCATGTAATTTCAAACAATTACAGAAGATTTATGGCCAAGAAAGGGCAAGTTAGTGTTTTGAGTATAATCACTTAAAACAAGTTGTGGAGCAGGAGCACAAACAACAACAAAGTCAATCGCATAACTAAGTTGATATTATAATAATTTAATAAAGAAAATGTAGCCTACGAATTTTCATGTAATTCTAGGTTAGCCAAATCTTTGGTTAGGACATTTCTACAATCGCTTTTTGAATAGGCTACTCCTCATTTCAAGACAGTGATCTAAATATAAGTTCATCTCAACCTTATCGCTGTAAAATGAGTTAGTCTACGATGCAATTAACAATGAGTGCAAAAATCTTGATTATGCATTAATGTCTTCATGCATTTGTGTATGCCAAACAACCAAGAACTATGATTTAAATCATGAATGGAAAAAAATATTGTTCAAAAAGTCGACCATGTGGTAGAAACATTATCGACGATCCAGTGCTACCCCTTACAGGTTTCTCGACATGCAACAAAAAAGGAATGGATCAGTTGCAATAAAATTTTATCCCATCATGCCCAAATTGTTACCACTGTTCATCTATTGGGCCATCTAAACACACCAACAGTCTAAGATGCGAAAAAATAACAAAGCTGTTGATCATTTGATTTTAGACTGTCCATAGACCGCATAACCGGATAGTTTCAACACAGTTTCATCATCATCATTAAATTCCTTCCTCTCGTCGAGGGTTGGAGGTAATGAGACGCTAAGTTTCTCTGTTGTGAGATTTTTTTTTACTGCAGTGTTGTAATTAAGTCCTGACCAGTCTTCAATATTATAATTAGTCCAAATTCTGGGTGGTCTGCCCCTATTTCGTTTGCTGTTCATTTTTCCTTCCGGTAGTTGTGTTTGAATAGAATTATTGCGAATCATGTGGCCAAAATATTTCAATTTTCTTGATTTAATTGTTTACTAACACAGTTCACCAAAGCGGAAATATTTTAAAAACTGGCCAAAACACATTAAAGGCTTTGTGCCGCCCGAGCACTCTCACTGACGTCACGCGCACTGGAATCCACTTGATGTGTACAAATACCGCGGACTTTTAGCGCAATCCTGCGTCTCGCTTAGAAATTTAGGGAATTGTAAGCAATGAACTTTTGGAAGAATGCCTAATTAATAGGGTCAAAATAGGAAATATATGGGCTAACCCAAAAAAAATTGCAAGAAAACGTTTTACTGGTTTTTCCTTTGGCTTAACCTCAACAGAACAACATATTAAAAGTTTTTCATGATTTGAGCATCACAAAGTCTGAAATATGACGTCACAAAAAGTGGCCTGTTGCAGGTAAAAAATCTTTTTGGACTGTCTATTGTGAACCGACATAGCTGTTTATCCATAATTTGTTGACAATGAATTTATAAAATAAGTGTCCAATAATCCTCAAATCGTCTCGAACAGTATAGTGAAGTATAGTAGAGTCTAATATAGCAGTCTCGTCTAGTATAGTAAGTATGTATCGTATATTTTCGTCTAGTGTAGAATCATGGTTGCAGTTGCTTAAAAAGAACTCTGGTTTAAATTGGAGAGGCGCATCCACAGGCATTGCCAATTCTACATGCGATCATCTAACGTAATACAACGGTGGATCCACTAGTCGCTGAAATACAGTGGTACTGCAATTCAGGCACAATGCAAAGATTAATTACAACACTGCATTTCGAAAGTATGCGGTATTTGTTGATTGGAAAGGAAGATTCTGGAATTCGAAATGACGTCACGGTGACGCGCGTTGCGTCAGAGAAAATTAGCTCTCGGGCGCCACAACGTCATTATTATGTCATGATGCCTGTAAGAGATAGCCGCCTCTCAGCAAGCAGTTTCACTGAGCGATTGTTACTAGGGTGGACAGAAAAAAAATTCTAAAAACATTAAAAAAAAACCTCCAAAAACCTGGCAAATGGCCTAAAACTGGTTTGGGGGGTGTTGCCCGCTAAACTGGCCGAGCCCGGGACCGATAAAGGTCAGGGAAAGGTCAAATTTCATAAAATTGCCGTAACTTTTGAACCAGTTATGATAGAAAGGTGAAACTGGTCTTAAAAGATGCAGAAGGGCCAAGTTTCTATCTGTTATAAGAGTAAAGTCTTATCTATCTTTTTTAGAAATAGAAATATTTAAAAAAATTGCTTTTTAGAGGTCTGAGCTCTGAGGCATTAAAATATGGAACAAAACTTGTAATTTAGTGAAGTTAAACAAGACAGGTAGCTTCTTCTCTTCTTCTTGTCGTATCCAGGCTTACACCCGGTGGTTGAAGATTTAGATTAAGTGGACGGGAAGGCAAGGAAGCCAATCTTCGTGTCCACCTTCAGGCATGCCTTTAAGTGTCCTGCCAAAGACACAGCCGCGTGCTCTTGAGCGGTGTCGAACCGGCGACCTTTCAAGTGCCGTTTCAGGGTTCTCACCACTCGGCTATGTAGCCGACAAGCTACACAGTGCAAATGTAGATGATATAGTGCTATAGAAGATTAGCTATTAAGGAATGATGAACGCAATGTACAGTAGGCGTGAATATTCAGGTCAATCATCTGTTCTCTTCCTACCAATGATCGATATGTACCCCGACGACAAAACATGTATTCTATAGCCACACTTGACTTCATCTGTAAGCTCGCAACAAGGCACAACATTCCACCTGTTATAACTTTTGATAAGCCATTGTTTTGGAAGGCTTCTGAAATTGTTAATGATGGTGAAGACTCAAGTCCACTAAAAGATATTGTCTTGTTACTTGGTAGTTTCCATACACTCATGAATCTGTTGGGTACCATCGGGACATTGATGGAGGGAAGTGGACTGAAGAAAGTCCTAGAAACAATCTATGGCGGGAATGCTGTGGTACACATGATGAAGGGAAAGGCTGTGCAGCGTGAGCTTCGAGGACATTTCCTAGTAGACCAGTGTCTCAATGTGATCCAGAGTTTGCGATTTACCTGCTTGAACTTGAGCAAGTATACAGTCAAACTGAGGAAGGTGTTATAGATGTCGCCACATTATCCAGATCAGCGTGCATGGATATGCTTGCTTGTTCAGTTGCGCAAAGAAATGCGAGTTGTCTGAAACTTCGAAAACTAGCAAGCTTTGGTTGAACTATCAGCGGATGTTGGGAATGTCCGAGAACTTATCAAGGCCGATCGCATTGGATCATGGGAAAACGCATCTTCATGCCGTATCCGACTGTCTGCCAATATTTGCTGCCGCGGGTCACCCAAATTATCTGAAGTCAGCTTACCTATATCTCCAAACGATTACTGTCTTAGATATTGAACATCTTGATGTGTTTCAGATGTTCATGCAAGGATACCGTGTCATTCGGCGAAATGACAAATTGTGGGCTGGACTAGGTTGCGACTTACGGAACTATGCTGACTTACGGAACTAAGCAATACGGAACTATGCCGCTTCTGTGGAAGATGCTGTTCTTCGAACTGCACCAAAAACAAAGCACTACGTCCTAGAGGGGGGTTCTCTTTTGCATCGACTGAAATGGACAGAAGGATGCACATATAGTTCAATTGTGGATGATTACGCATCTTTCACAACTGGGTTGTATGGTAAAGCAACTGTCGTTTGCGATGGATATGGAAGGCCCAGTACAGAGGATAACGCACACCAAAAACGGAAGACATCTGCTTCTAGAAAGGTCAATGTGACCTACATTAGTTGGGGAGAAGCAAGACTTCCTGTCAAATGATGCCAACAAGCAGTCACTCGTTGATATGGTAGCAACTCGACTAAAATAGTGTGACTGTTATGTTGTGAAAGCAGAAAGGGATGCAGATGTAGACATAGTACGAGCAACGGTGGATTCATCTAAACAGAGAATCACCATGCTCATTGGAGAGGATACAGATCTCCTCATTCTGCTTCTCTACTATGGTGATGTAGACTGTAAAGATCTGCACTTCCGATCAGACAAAGGGAAGCCAACTATCTACAACATCAGAGTTCTGAAAGATTTACTTGGGAATCAAGTCTGCACTGACCTGTTGTTTGTTCATGCATTTACAGGCTGTGGTACATCTTCCTGAATCTTTGGGGTTGGAAAAAAATCAGTCTTTCAAAAACACATTAACTGCATCTTCCAGAATCTTTGGGGTTGGAAAAAAATCAGTCTATCAAAAAGTTATCAAGGGAGACTCTGTATTGCGATCATTCTCAAATATTTTTTGTGCACCACACTCTGAACAAGGTGATGTAGAAAGTGCTGGATGTAAGGCTGTAGTATCACTATTTAATGGGACAATATCTGACTCGCTCGTATCGTTAGGCCTACGTTATGGCTATCTTTGCAAAAAAGTTGTGACATCAAGCACATTTGTTACGCCTGAGCAGTTGCCGCCGACAGAATCTGCATTGAAATACCACTCATTTCGTTGCCACTTGCAAGTGATGGCATGGATGGGCCAAAGTACTCAAATGGACGCTGAAAAATGGGGTTGGAAAATTCAAGGGGATAAGCTATTACCAGTGATGACGGACAAAAACTCTGCTCCTGATATTCTACTAAAAATGGTTCACTGTAATTGTTCAACTGGGTGCAATACACTCAGGTGCAATTGTAAGAAGTCTAAACTTGAGTGTACAAGGGCATGTGGTCTTTACCAGGACGGCAACTGTGCAAATATTAACAATGCACCCATTCTAGAAGATACTGATGACTGATGTATAACTCACACCTGATAAGACAGTTTCGTGACTTCTGGGTATATCAAAGTCTTCTTTGAACGTAGGAGTACTGTGTTAACCAGGGGCTCCCAACCTGGGGGCCATGAGCCTTTTTCAAAGGGGCCTTGGAAGGAAGCATTTGAAAAATTATAATTTTTTTAATTGATTATCTCTAAGTCCACTCCAACACTATATAACAAAAGAAATAAACTAACATTTAATAAAAATACTATAGTAGGCCTACATTTTACCCAAATCTGTGGGTTTTCAACATTGTTACTTTTGAAGACATAGCATCGCAGTGTCTTGGATATTCAATATGACATGCGGCTTGCTCTTTCCACCACCAAACCAGCAAATAAGACAATGTCACAGCAAATACAAGCTCAACCATCACATTAACTGCATATGTAATAACTAATTAATGTACTATCATGTTTACTGTGTGTTGTATTTATATCATTTGATCATTCTAACTACCGGTTACTGTATAAACAATTTTTTTAATTAAAATGACGTTTCTTAATTTTTACAAAAGGTTGATAAAAATAGGGGGGGCCATTGATTTTTTAAAATTTTCAAAGGGTGCCACGGTGTAAAAAAGGTTGGGAACTCCTGGTGTTAACTGTTAAGATTACTGGGGTAATGCAGTTTATGGTTAAATTTGCCATTTTAAACCCTTTCATTCATTCTGTATCATATATGATACATTTTTCAAAGTCTTGTCTTGCAGCCCCTAATCATTTTTTATTTGTCAACTCACTTTGTATCACGCCTGAATGCGTATTGGATTGAAATTCAATCAACCATGATTAGCAATTCCCGGTTTGGCAAGAGTTGCCAGAGGTCAAAGTACAAGTTTGTTGAGATAGTGTATGTGCATGTCAACTTAGCTCTGTATTTCCATTTGTACAGTTGTAAATAGCTTAAAATGTTTTTATTTGTAGTGTAGAGACATTAGAGACTTCGTATCATGTTATTTTGCTGGTTTTAGACTAGATTTTCATAAAATATAGATACTTTTTGACATGTGTATCAGATATGATACAGAATGACTCAATGGTTGTGGCATATGAATGAAAGATTGCTGGCTGCACATGAGCATCTTGTGAATTTAGCTTTTTTGTAACAGTAAGGAAAACTAAATGTATCTTACCACCATAGTAGCAATGAACTGAATATTGAACTATGATAGCCAACATCTCACATGACCTATATTATGGACCTAATGAAATCATATTGAAATACCGTATCATACCATATTTTTCTTCGGCTTCCAATTTCTATTTTTTGGAATTTCTAAACTTTTCACATGTTGTTTGTACTCATTGCAGGCTTGTTATGCAAATGATGAATTTAGCTTTTTTGTAACAGTTAGGAAAACTAAATGTACCTTACCACCATAGTAGCAATGAACTGAATATTGAACTATGATAGCCAACATCTCACATGACCTATATTATTGACCTAAATGAAATCATATTGAAATATCATACCATATTTTTCTTCGGCTTCCAATTTCTATTTTTTGGAATTTCTAAACTTTTCACATGTTGTTTGTACTCATTGCAGGCTTGTTATGCAAATGATCTTATTTCTATAATGGCGAGTAATAAAAGAAATGCTGCTGAAGTTGCACGAATGCTTAGCGAGGTGGAGTTTGGTGATGAGTCAGATATGGATGGCTTATCAGATGGTGAGGATGATGGTGTATTAGAAGACTTGCAAGTTAGTTCAAACGACAACAGCCATAGTGAAGCTCTACTAATTGAAGATAGTGAAAATATTGAGCATGACAAAGAACCACCTGCTAAAAAAAGCAAAACACTAATTCAAAAATTACATGGGTAAAATCCAATTTTACCTCAAGTGCACCTGTTGAAGAATTGGAGAATGACTTTTTTTCAGAACCAACGTCACCTTACTCATATTTTTCTAAATTTATCAGTGATGATTTTTTTGAAGAACTCAGCATAAAAACAAACATGTACCACTTTCAACAAAAAGGAACAGATTTGAAAACAACTCCTCTGGAACTCACACCTTTTTTTGGAATGCATATTGAGATGGGTAGCATCCAATACCCCCAGCTTCGCCAATATTGGAATAAAGTACGACGCTATCCATTGATTGCGGATACTATGCCATTCAATCGATTCAGCACTTTACGCACAAATCTCCATTGTGTTGTACTGTTGATAATATGCAGAATAATAAAAAAGAAACTGATAAGTTCTGGAAAGTGCGACCAATTATGAATGAGTATTTGAAGACTCTCATGGAAGTAACACCAGAGAAGAGAGTGTGTGTCGACGAACAGCTCATTCCTTTCAAAGGAAGGCTTAACTTGAAGCAATATATGAAAGGAAAACCCAATCCATGGGGAATCAAGTTGTTTTTTCTTTGTGGAGAATCGGGAATACCATATAATTTCATGGCATATCAAGGAAAATCCACCAATCTTTCAGAGGAGCATGCTCACTTGGGCATTTCTGGAGGTGTGGTAATGACATTATCACAAGGCCCATCTTTTTCCAATTATAGACTCTTCTTTGATAATTTTTTTACTTCACCAAAGCTAGTGCATCAGCTGTTGGAAAATGGAATATATTCAACAGGAACAGTGAGATGTAACAGGGTCGGAAATTTACCCATCAAAACTAAGCAAGAACTTGCTAAGGAAGGTAGGGGTGCAATGGATGGCTGCACATCATCTGATGGCTGCACATCATCTGATGGCAAGATGTGTTTGGTTCGCTGGAATGATAATTCTATAGTAAATATGTTGTCTTCTGCTTACGATTGGGAAACTGAAAAGAGGTATGCATCACGTATTGACAAAGCAAAGAAAAAAGAAGTGGAAGTCCCATGCCCCCTTCCTGTTTTGGAGTACAACAAAAGCATGGGAGGAGTTGATAAATTAGACTTTTTGCTGTCTTTGTATAGGATCCACATCAAGTCTAAAAAGTGGACATTGCGTGTCATGTTCCACTTTGTGGATTTAGCAGTGGTCACATCATGGTTGCAATATAAAAAAGACTTTGAGTCATCTGGGCAACCTAAGTCAGGCATGGCCTCTCTTCTACAATTTAGATTCAGCATTGCTCAATGCTTGATAAAATGTGGCACTAATACTTTTCTCAAATTGACACCAGGTAGACCACGAAAAACATTGCAATATGTTCCTCAAGATGAAGTGAGGTCTGATGGAGTTGGCCACTTCCCTGAGTGGAGAACGGAAAGGCAAAGATGCAAATGTCTAGGATGTGAAAATGCATTTTCCTATGTATTTTGCATAAAATGCAAAGTTTCCTTATGTCTGAACAAAAGTAGAAACTGTTTTCTTCAGTTTCATTCATTGTAAATTTATTGTGTATAATGTGACATGTTTGTTGTGATCATTTTTTTACCTTGTCCTTCCTATTGTGGATAATCAAAGGGGTATCCGACAAATGTTGGGTGCTGTTTTGGGGGAGAGCTGACTGTAGGGAGAGGGTAAAAAAAGCAAGAGCATGTCATCATGTGTTTTAGTTTAATAGTTAATAATTATGTATGTTAGCAAAATATTACCATTTCTTACTTATCCTATGTTTTGTTGTAAGACACAATTTTGTCATTTCGCACCCATGTAGTCATATTGTATCATATATGATACAAGCAATTTCTGCCGA
Source organism: Aplidium turbinatum (assembly GCF_918807975.1). Classification (NCBI taxonomy): domain Eukaryota; kingdom Metazoa; phylum Chordata; class Ascidiacea; order Aplousobranchia; family Polyclinidae; genus Aplidium; species Aplidium turbinatum. Next base: position 23,662,233 of record NC_137475.1, on the reverse strand, counting down.
AGTAAAAATTTTTGGAATCCAAAATGTGGTTAATGATGTTCAGTGTACTCAATTTAGTCAGAATTGCATAAAAAATCAAAAAAAATATGAAAAAAAATAATTCATGACTGAAAGGGAAGAATCAGTGTTTTTTTGGATTTGGTATATATAGGCTACGAGTATTTCGGTAAAATGGCGGCCATCTTGAATTACGTAATATTTAAACCCTTTGTGACGCTCGAATTTTGGAAAACTTTTTGTATGTTGTTCTCTGAACTGAAAACTATTGGAAAACATCAAAAAACGTTTTCTTGCAATTTTTTTGGGGTTGGTCAGCATAATGACCCTACTAAATCGCATTCTGACTAGCGTTTCATGGACACATAAATATGTCGTATTGTATGGTTGTGTACAGCATTTACAATGCCGACAGTAGCGCTTTCCCAATCAAGACTAGATCATGATTCCTGACGCACTTTTTTAATACCGCTAAGTCAGACTCAGCATTACTCAGAAGAACTCTTAATTTCTGAAGTCAAGTCAACCATGTAGGACGACAGCGCATTGTACTGAGTTGTGGTGGTAGAATCGTTAGTTATTCTGGTGTTTTAATTTGTGTTCTTGTTGAATTCTGTCGTTCAGCGTTCGTTGTTTTCGTGTGAGCCTCTGGGGCCGAGGGTCTATCTTTTTACCACCCAAGATTTACGATGTTCCCGGACTACATTGGAAGGCTACTAGAGAGCAGCCAGTCTTTGGTTTCATCATCCATGTAGGGCAGACCTTCCACTCCATTAGGTGGCTTGAAGATGGAACAGTCATTGCTGATGTGGTCTGCGGTCTGTTCCTCGGCACCACATTGACAGGAGGAGGAAGAGTCCATTCTCCATTGGTGCATGGTTGAGCGGAAAAGCCCGACGCCCGTAGGAAGACGGTTGGCGCACCCATGCTTGTCTTGGTAGTGTTAGGCCGATGGGGCGTGTGTCGGCGTCGTAGATGAACGAATAGAGTCTGGTAGCGGTTGACTTCCATTCAGAACTCCATTTATGGTCCGCCCAAGTAGCCGCGGAGATGTCTTGTACATCAGCTTCGTTGATGAGAAGTTGAGCGGCTGGCACGAATGGGTGTCTTGATTTCAGTCGACGGGGGTGCTCGTTTGGGAGAGCAGAGATCTTGTGGTGGAGAAGGTGGTTAGGCTCTAGTGTCCGTCGGCCGAGGGACAGAGTGGCTTCTTCGCGATGACGCTGAGTGGGTTGGATGCCAGCGAGAATGGGGAGATAGTCCAATGGTGTGGGACGCAGGCATCCGGTCACTGTGAGCAGGGCGCTGTTTATGGTAGTGTCCATGTTATGGCAGTAAGCACTGCGGCACCAAACAGGTTCACAGTACTCTGCTGAAGAGTAGACAAGGGCTAAGGCTGCTTTACGCAAAGTAGGCACTTTAACATAGAACAGTTTTCCGTGCGAACCAGCTACCACCATCCATTGCTCCGCGGCGCATTGGTTAAGAAAGGTAGGACAATTTTCCTTATAAAATCAATTGATTACAGTCATTAAGATCCTTCTTGCACTCAGTTCAGTTGCAGAAGAAAAAAGAACATTAGCAGAGGGTGAGAATCGAACCAACGCAATCGAAATGACTATTCCCTTACCCTAACCTTAACCCAGTAGGCCACGCTGCTTGTGGCGATACATTCACTTAATTTTCTTTGTATCAAAAATCTTTCGAGTAGATCGGTCAGAATATCACGTGCTGAGCCGCATGACTGAAATCAGCTGATTTGCAAAGAAAACTGTCCTATGTCAAAGTGCCTATCTAAACGCAAAGTGTCAGCCCTCGCCCCCCAGCTAGAGCCTGCCAGGCGCTAGAGTAGCGCAGCGCGGGATGTGAGTTTCTTGTGCAGTGACACCAAATGGTGGCGGTGTGTGAGCGATCTGTCCAGTGTTACCCCAAGATACCTTGGTTCTGGGCAGAAGGACAGAGCTTTTCCGTTGTTCTGGACGTGTAGCTCACGATCAGTTTCCCAATTGTGGAAGTGGAAAGCTGTTGCCACAGTTTTCGTTTCGCTGAGTTTCAGTCGCCAGTTCTGAAGATACGGTGAGAGAGTTTTCATGTCCTGGCTCAAGGTGTCTTCTAAATTTTGTCACGACTTTGTGGAGTGGAGAATTGCCAGGTCGTCCGCATAAGCGTATTTTTCGGAGACCGTAGTTGGCAGGTCGTGGGTGTAGATGTTGAAAAGAAGTGGAGCCAGGACCGATCCCTGTGGGACGCCGTTTTTTAGGCGTCGCAGTCTGCTTCGCCGTGAGCTACCGGTGGTGAGGATGAAGCTTCGATTTCTGACAAGTTTTATAATCATATGAACCATATGTCGGTCAGGAAGCAGGCGAAGCAGCTTGCAAGTAAGGCCGCGATGCCATACGGTGTCATAGGCAGCTGTGAGATCTAGAAAGACAGCACCGGCCTTCTTTTTTGCCTCAAAGCAATCCTCGATGTCTTGGGTCAAGAGTGTGACCTGATCTACGGTAGATTTTCCTCGCCGAAACCCAGCTTGCTCTTTTGGAAGGAGCGCGTCATTGGTTGGGTTGACGCGGGCATAGATCAGTCTTTCGAGGATCTTGAAAGGAACACAGAAGAAGGATATCGGACGATAACTCCTTGGGTCCTCTGGTGGCTTGTGAGACTTAGGGATTGCAACTACTAAAGCTCTTCTCCAGATTTTTGGGATTGTGAGATGGTGCAGGCAGGAAGAGCGGAATCTACGTAGCCAGGACTTTAGGGCATGGCCAGCGTGGAGCACAAGCTCAGGGCAGATCTTATCCGGCCCTGGAGACTTGTGTGGTTTCATTAAGTGGAGGGCGGTGGCGAATTCCTCTGGAGTGAGGTCTCCAGAGATTGTTTCTTCTTGTGGTATTTCCACTCGCCACAGGGCAGATACTTCCTTGGCAGCGTTCAGCGTTAATAAGTCAATAAACAAATCAATAGAGAAGATCTCGTGTCCCATTCACTCCTGTCCTTCACTTCACATTCACTTCACTCAGGTCATTCAATCATGTCCAGGAGTGTCACTGTCCTACTGATGGCTGTGTATGGGCGGCAGCGAAATTTTTTTCCCACGAACTTTCTGGTACTTCGCATAGAGTTTGTATTTATACCATGTGAATGCAAACGTTTTCGTTGGCGTGTTTGATTCAGTGGTTTCGTCTTTTGCCTTACATTCGTGAGGACATCGGTTCGACGCCCATCGAAGTCAATTTTTTTTTCTTTACATTAATTTTTGCGGTGCACAAAAGCTTTTCATAAAAAGTAAGGTTAGGGTTAATGGGTTAGGGTTAGTTTTTAGGGTTAGGATTAATTCTTAATCAATTCGGAAAATCTTTCTTTTAGACTAGTGACCAGATTCAATTTCTTTTCTCAACCCTTTTTAAACTTGACCAGACTAGGTAGGCCTATATCTCTAGGCTACGCTTTTTTCTTCAAGTTCAGTGTTTAGATTTGGACCTGGAGCGTGAGAATCGGCTGAATATCGGCTGCTGTGATAGCGAAAATTAGTAAAAACAGTTACGCACGCCGCGCGGTAACCAGGGCGGGCATTAGGGTGGATAAAAAAAAAACGAATTTTTGAGTTCAGCTTAGTGCATCTGCCAAAAGATGCAGTTTGGGCTATTTTTTACATTGGTACATGAAAAAACATTTTTTGACCCCGTTTGACCCCTATCCAAAAGCGCTCTAGTGGCCGCCGAGCCAAAATTCCTTAAATTGGCCATAATCTACTTTTTCTAGTGGGTGTAGGCTAATGATTTTGGTGTCTAACCCCACTAAATCAAGTCTTAGGAAGTCACTTCTGCAGTCTAAAATGATGCATGGGCAGCCAAAATTGCATAATGACATTTTTGCTCTAAAAAGGCATTTTATGGGAAAGAAATGGCATTTTTAGATATTTCGGGCAGTTTTATGGATGAAATACTAAAAAAGTGTAACCTAAGTAAATCACACTAGGATGTGGTCATTTGTGTGCAAACTGGCCTCTAGTCCAATGAGGTGGTTGAGGTGATATGAGGTCCAATAGACTACAGAAGCATACGTTAGTGCAGCTGCATGTTGCATATATATTTATTTGATAGTGTAAACTTAACTATTGCATTTATTACAGATTTAGATATTGTTTATTTCAATGTTTGTAAATATCTGATTACACTTAACTTAATTGAGTTTATATGATTTTTAATAGAGGCAAAACTTGCATTTGGCTTCTGAATAAGCATCCCATTGAACACATCCTGGGTAGCGTGCACAACTGCACACAACCCCCTTGTTTTTTACTTTTTTTTTAAACTATTGACTTGTAGATTTATGAGGTTGTTCCACTAGCCAAGAATCTTTGCTGGTCCAAAAATCAGTAGAATTGGGGCACGTTTATGTGGGCCACCATCCCATTCAAATTTTCAGGTTTGCCATTAAGTAAATATTGAACTACCGGTATTTTCACGCTTCTCAGCAGAATTTGTATGTTTCAACAAAATAATGTGCATAAAACTTTTGCCTGTTCGACTATCTATCGTACAGGAAATTAAAAGAATTATGCTTGTTTATACGAGTTGTCTGTGAATTCACATTTTTTACGAGTTGGAATAGCTAAAAATACAACTCCAGTGAGCGGAAGCGGTCTAAAATTCTAATTTCGCACTGGAAATAGATCAAATACACATAGAAAGTTACCAATAGGCTAGTAAGTTTGTTACATGAAAGCCTGGTATTGAATCTGTATACAGTAACCCTAACACATTTTGTCACAGAAGGCATTGTGATCGACTAGGCCTAGTCTAATCTGTGCAAGAGGATATTAGTTTTTTTCTCTTTCTCAAATTAGGTGTGTCTTTTCTGTTAGCTTCCACTATTTGTAAAGTGTTTTGATAGAGTTCCTCGTTTCTGGCACTATGTAGATAATCGGTGCTCGGTTTAACTCCATGTTCAGCCACATTGTAAACAGCTTTCTGGTACGACTCTGATTCAGACCATTTCTCTACTGATAAAGGAAGAAAATCATCATTTATCTCTAAAACAGAGAAAAAGAACCGAGAGTCCTTTGTGATAAAATCTGTCAGTTTTGATTCCAGATTGATTTCTGATGGAAAACGTGGTCCGTAGCTAGCCAGTGCCAAACCGATCTGCTGGTGTAAAAACAGGATCTGTAGGTTTTACATGCATAAGTTCATCAGCCATCTGATATTTTCCTCTTCCTGAACTTCAGAACTGAACAGTGCCAGTCCAGTGGCACAATCTCAGCAGAGAGATACCAAAGTTGACGTTTGAAGCTACGTTCAGCAGCATCTGAAATCAACTTATGCACTGCTAAATATCTGAGAATGTTCTTGTACATTGTCAAACAGTTCCAAGGAGCATCTACAGCAACACTACACTGAAGCCAATATATACAGTAGATGAGTGAAATAAAATTCATGAGATATTTCAGTTTAGCCACTTGTGAAACTGATGTGATAATTCCCTTAGGTAACTTAGCTTTTTGATTTTACAGTAGCACCAATTGATAGGAATGAATCAATTTGGCCATCCATCTGGCCTTGTGTGTGGCCCCAGAACGGTAGAATTTCACATTTTGTAGACCAGGACTAATATAAGCAATGCACAAGTTCATAAGTTATTTATAGTCGCCTCAAATGAACTTGTATTTGCTTTGTGCAAGTTGAGCAACGTCATCTGTGAGGTTCTGAATGAGATCGTGTGTTGTTACTGGAAAGCTGTTGATATCCAGTGTACTTAGCAGTTGGCCAGTGTGGAATAGGATCCCAGTTCTTGCGGAGTCTCATGAAGATGCTCATTTCTGGTTATTTTAAAACCTCTAGCTTTAAATCTTCAAAGATATGTGACATAACGATTTCACCGATGTGATGTAAACAAGCTGACCAGAGAAGTTCCTTATCTTAAGAGCTACATTAGAAGCAGTTTTTGCGTTTCTTTTTTTAGAGTGTTTTTGTCGTTTTTCTGCACTAAGAATCCTACTTTCTTTCCTTCTGACTCGTGCGAATGAAACAGAGTCAAATCCGGCTATTGTGGCTGTCCTGTCTGTCATCATTCCTTATAAGAAAGATATATCTGCAGGATTTGATATAAGCTCCTCAACAAAACACTAACATACGGTACTGATTTCGCCTGAAACCGTTGTCATGCATTTTGTGTCCATTCTGTAATGCTATGGATAATTGGATGCACAAATTATTGGCAGCATTTTTTCAATTAACTTCATATGGCAATTGTTTGCTTTTATATGTTTGCTTCAGTGTATTAACTGCAATACCTTTAGAAGCATTATGAATTTGTTTTTCTTTGCCTTTTTAAAAAAAAAACAATAAATTTCAACTTTTTCAAGCATTTTTGCTGAATAAAGGCTCTGATGTCATTTTGCTAGCCCATAGATGATTTTAGATTGCAGAAATGACTTCCCAAGACTTGATTTAGTGGGGATAGACACCAAAACCACAAGCCTGCACCCACTAGAAAAAAAATTATAGCCAATTTAAGGAATTTTGCCTCGGCGGTCACTAGAGAGCTCTTGGATAGGGGTCAAACAGGGCGAAAAAATGTTTTTTCAAGTACCAACGTAAAAGATAGCCCAAACTGCATCTTTTGGCAGACGCACTAAGCTGAACCTAAAAATTCGTTTTTTTTTATCCACCCTAGCGGGCATGCTAATCAGCAGCGTCCGCTGCAGCTTCAGGCGTGAAAATGCCATACGAAAATACTATTGGGCTATGCGTTGTTGTTCATTGTTTATCACTAGAACGGCCGAGGTGTCAAAATCGACTCTTTAAGAAATTTAGTGCACTATTTTGTGCCTTTATTGTAATCGCAACGTTTTCAAACTTTCAGTAGCTTCCCAATTATGCTTACACTTTATAGTTCAGTATTATATTTCTAAAAAATCTTTTTATGTTATCTGCAATGTGCGGATATACCTCCGAGGTGTCGACATCGACGCCTTATACAAAATTAATTGTATAGAAAGATTAGTAAAGTATAAAAGATTTCCGGTGTGAAAAAAACTAATTCAATAGTTTTCACACTTACCTAAAGCGTTTCTCATGGTAATTGTCCAAATGTCCAACGCTCGGCTTGATGTGTGTCATCGCTCGGGTTGATTTTAGGTCATCGTACTGAGTTTATTGATAGGCATACCTTCCACAAATCTATTAGTGATTTACAACAGATAAGTTTATTCATTATCAAGAGCCACTGGAAGGACTTGCTGCTAATTGCATCAACAATTACACTCTGGATTTGAGCCTGCCAATCGATGAACAGCTATTTCCAATGAAAAACAGATGCCCTTTTATCGTGTTCATGCCAAACAAACCAGACAAGTTTGGCTATGAAATTCTGGGTGTTAGCTGAGGTTCATTCTAAATACGCATGCAATACCGTACTGTACTTATCGTACCTCGGAGCTATTAAAAGAGAGCAACAAAGTGGCAGGCTTCTCCCCGAGGATGTAGTGATGAGGATCACCACCAATTTACACAGACAAGGTGGGTACAACGTCACAACAGAACTTCTTTACTAGGGTGAATCTTGCTGGTTTGCTACAGGAAAGAAATATAACCATTATTGGAACTGTTCGAGCTAACAGAAAAGGACTGACAAAGGAGATGACCAAGGGTGGAAGAGAAAGATTTTCCAGTAAATTCTTCTACCATTCAACGAACAGCTGCATGCTTGTAGACTATCAGTGCAAACAAAAGAAAAATGCAAATGTCCTTTCCACTATGCATGACAGTCCCAGCATCGATGCAACAGAGAAAAAGAAACAAAGCCTGCCTGTGTTCTGTGAGCCATTTTTATAGCGAGAACAAAGTAGCAGTTGATGTGTTTGACCAAATGGCAAGAAAATACACCACTTATGCTGTGCAGCAAGCAAAAGATAGCCTCTTGTAGTTTGGACAAATATGCTAGATATTGCAGCTTTGAACTCTAGGATTATTTTTAGAAAACTTTCCGGCAGCAACATCAGCCGACGTAATTTCATCCTCCAGCTCATCGCAAGTTTGAGAACTGCTCATGTGCTGAAACGAAAGCCGACACTGCAGATAGAAGAAGAGCAGGGACGACCATCTAGAAAACGCAGAAAATGTGCTGGACATTATTGCAAAAACAATACAGTTACCATTTGCCGCCACTGTCGAAAACCACCCTGTGGGGAGTGTAATAGTGCTAAGGCTGCACTGCGTAAAGTGTTTGTTGGTTTGTTTGATTTTTTCCTCCTGAGTAAGAAAACCTTGTGCTATTTTTATGATACAGTAATTATGTCTTCGCTCTGTTGAATTGTTTTTAGATCATCATACACTACAGAGTCAAGATACACATAGCCTACAGTCAAGCTTCGAGCTGATCAATACATGGTAGCCTACGTCATAATTTTCGTATAAATCCAAAAAATGAACAACGCAAATAGGTGACAAAAGTAATAAGTGCTTCAAATAATTTTATCACTGTAAAATAAAACAAACTCTTACTGTTAATTTTGAAGAAAAATAAAGTTTTTGTGAAAAGTGTCGATTTCGACATCAGCGGCCGTTGGAGGTATACTTTTTTTCGGCCGTTCTAGTGTTATATTTTTGATAAAATAAGAGCACAATAAGTGTTTGGTCCTGGGAATGACGTTGGAAAGGCTCCAGTGTGGAAACTCTGGAGTTACGGGGAATATGGAGTTACCCCTTAGTTTTCCATTACTCCCAGGTCTGCTCTGGCCTGTACTGAGAGGCTGGTGCAAATTTGTGATACAAACTTTTGATACGCCGTTAAACGTATGTTTAGCATTGAAATTAACTGCCAGTACTAAAATTTATGTTCTTATACCGAAACAAATTATATTTTAAATTTATTTATTCAATGAAAATGTGCTAGTGGATTAATTACAAAGCACAGCAAAAATCCATATTATATTGTAATACAAAAATGTATGAAGCAGGCATGCTTAAATTATTCATTGAAAACATTCAAACTTAACGAAATAAGTAGAATATAATCACTGACACTTCCTCATACAACAGAATTTACTTGTTGATACCAGCATCGTAAGCATCATCTAATCTTGCTGATATCAACCTTCTCAATTAATGATAAAAATTGTAACATTTATGATGACGGTTTATGCTCCAATGTGGTTCTTGATAAATTTCAATCCTTCTTGTAAAGATGGAGCAAAGCAAGTATTTCAGAAGATGTTGATATTTAACAGCTGATCTTAAAAAAATTGTTCACCCAGTCATTCAAATAAATTCTTTTTTGTCTACCAAGAAAATATCCTAATTGCAATGATCAATGATTATAGAAAGCATATACGTGAATTTGGGATGCCCAGAATTTTGAAAGCCCGTCAAACTTCAGCAATAAAATCTGTGAGACAAATCAAACTACCAACTCTAAATTTTGCATGTGTAGATACACCGATATTACAGACGGATCTGAACGGTTGGTTGGAAACCCACTCTAGTCAAACTGAAAGACTACAACAACGAAGAACTACAAGGTCATTTTAATTCTTAAAAACCAAAAAAAGTTATTAGCCTACACACAAGAACTTGATTGCAGCTATTGTTGGAGAACGAAAGCGAGAAAGGAATAAGAAAGTTTAAGTGAAACCGTTATTTTATGCACTTGGATCAACAAAAAAGATATAATTGCGGTGTAATTTGCCTTACAATTTCTTTGCTTGTGTTATTACAACCAATAAAACAGAAGGTTTACGATTTGTGTAATATTTTTTTATAACACCGAAAACAAGACAGAAAACATACGTTTCTTATGTATCTTTTAAAACTACTGCAACAAAAATTCGGCTCTTGATGGTGCCAAAGATAAACTAAATTTAGACTTGTAGATGCAAGGGTCATATTATGACAAAGTGCCATCGCAGGAAATTATTGCAACAAATTGTTTTCTCTAACAGCTGTACAACTAAAATTATTTTTACAAGGGTCACTTGGTGGTGGTAGAACGGTGCGTAATAATGGCTTTACATTTGATTGCTAACCGTCACTACATAAGAAGTATAACTAGCAGAGCTGGGTGCTACTTTGGGAGCTAATATAAACTCCCTTATGCGCATAGTCGCATACAAAATGGTGCTTGCTCAACTGCTGTCATGACCTCAGTTCACAACTGCTTATGTGTAGGAGACTCTTCTAAACTATTCATTGCTACTGTATATTGGTGATAAATGGTTTTCATCCACTGCTATCACAAGAATTGTATTGTATTAGGACGGGCTTTTGCTATCATAGGGGACATGGCTTTTATGTTTCCTATGTTTCACACGAGACATTTCTTATATTTTCTATGCACATTTCAGCGGTAAAAATCACTAGAGTGTGAGGAAAAGTAATAACAATGTGCCAAATCAGATGGTCTTGTTCTATCGCTAAGTTTTTGCTACACTCGACTGCCGAAAAACAACATACCACTAAGTATGCAAAAAAAATTTATGCATAACAAAATAGTAAGCAACAGCAGTGGCAAGTTTTCTACAAGTGTAGTCGAGCGATTTTTGTTAATTTTCTTACTGAGAGAAGTTTGGTTTGATATCGATACGCTATTAAAATCTAAACTTTAAAGGAATTCAATTTTACGCAGAACGCAGAAGAAAGGAAGCCAAGTTCAGCTTAAGACATATGATTCAACGCATGATACAAATTTGTTGCTTTTATTTTTATTGAAAATTGTTTTTTGTGGCCAATTTTTCGTATGTTTTCCTGACCAGTCCTGATTTCTCTAGGAGGCCCTGTTTTTCACACGTCATAATTGTGCCTTCGTGACAAAGCAAAGAGTGGGAAGCGAAATTAAAAGCGCAACGAATGGTCGTGATTACTAAAACGACTATAGGCTACTGTAGACAGCAGCTGTCGTCGGCAAAGCAAGAGCGACTGGTTCGGACAATTGTTGCGATATGCACTTAATTTAGTCGGTTTCGCATAGCCTACTTGTAGAGGCTTGTTCCGCCTGCTCAATAGCCCTCTTGATTCGCAATTGTACTGACGAATTTGCGTTGTTTCCTCTTGGTTCTCTGTGGCGTGGCTTTCCTGCGGACAGATACGTTTCACTCTTTAATTGTAGCTTCTGCCGTCTGCTGAGAGCCGTTAGTTAAACAAGTGAGAGAGGGTACCAGGACGCAGTTACGAAATGTGTGTACTTTGAATTTGAGCTTCATCGTTTTGAGTTCATACAGTTCATAGAACCACAAATATAATATTTTATTATCTTTCGTGGGAGCAACTTCAGAATGGCTTGCAGTGAGTCGCATTCTTCTTAGGACAATTTTATCAGCTACACAACCGAGTGGTGAGAGTCCTGATTTGACATGTAAAAGGTGGCCAGTTTGACTGCTCAAGAGCATGTGGCTGTGTCAAGACACTTAAATGTGTTGATTGTACAGTGGAGCCCCTTCGAGTATAGCCTTGATTTCTCTCATTATAATGAACAGTAGGCTACGCTGTTCTGGAGAAAAATGCCTACGATCTTTTTAAAGGCTGTGGCTTGTAAACTTCTGTCTATTGCAATATTTCTTCTAATGTGAATTATGTTTCATTAACAATTTTTGTTGCAACGTTAGTATATTGTATTTTTTCCACAATTTGATACTGCTAAGAAGCCGATGTCAAACTGCACACTACAACTACATAAGCATCAATTGCATCAACTACACAAGTATCATCTTCTCCTAGGGTTTAGCAGTTTCGGCTGGTAATGAAATCAATTTCTAAACAGCAAACTTCTTTGTCGACTTTAAAGTAAATGTAGGCAACGCTAACACTTGCAACAGCAACTTTACAATCAGCAAAAATTTCAACTTTTACAAAATATTCAATATCAGCTAGAACTCTACAATCTTCAACATACTTTTCATTACGACTTCTCATCTTTTAATCCCTCTTATACACAACCCTACATATCATACTCAAATTACGCAGTTATTGGTTTGCCTTGACCGTTTGAACAGGTTTGCTTTGACCAGAAGCTTCCAGAAAGTATGATAATATTGCATCACAAGAACTCGTTTTTCTGGTCAACAAGTCAAAGACATTTCTAGAATCGCATAAACACAAAATCTTCTAGGAGCAAGTTTTTGCAATAAAAGATTGCTTAATCAAGTGGACTATAGGACAGTAATAGAAGAAACAGCTCAACAGAATTGCAAAATTAAAATAGAACACTTCAAGAACGCATACCGTAGCCTACCGTGTGGCTACGCATATTGATTGTGACAATTTAGGTTGCCACTAGTGTTTCTTCACCACTAGTGGCGTTAAGTACGGCCTTTTAAATTTCCCAAAATCATGCCAAACATATAGAAATTGAGTTTGAACTGGAAAGCTATCAGAAAGGCATTATATGAAAGTTTTTTCTATTGAAACAAGAAGTTCAATCGCCAGGATCACGACTTAACAGATTAAAAATGGATGATTTTGGCAAAATAAAATGTTTCGGCCCTTGAAGCAGAGTAGCCTATACCATCATCTGAGAGCAAAATTGTTGTCATTTTCAAATTTGTCATGGTCAAAACCATGGGAATCAATACGAGAGGCTAAAAAATTTGAAAAGTTTTAATCTTGTTCACTGTTCAGGTCTAGTGTGCAATGAAACACGACACAAGGTTAATGTTGTTGCCTTGTTTTATTTGTTAGTGATTGTTTTCCATGGTTACATTCTTTTATTGAGTATTTCGAATAGACTGTGAAAACTTGACAATGAATTATCTGTCTGTTGCCTGATATTTGCAGTGTCTTCGTTCAAGGAACTTCATTCTCTTACTTTAAAAGGTGTTACTTTAACTATCTCTGAAGACCTTTCATACGTAAACAGATAGCTTAATTTGAACTTCAACATGTACTTAGACTTCATAAACTAGCAACGTAAACGCCCACATAGCTGCGTCACTAAAACGATTGAACTTATTGGAACTCGAGTCGGTATGCCGCTACGCTGACAAGAAAGCGTATTTTACAGCGGCCAATTAAGAGGTTTCGAAAACGCGTAAGGCAAAATCCAAAACACAAGGTATAAACAAAGGCAAGTTCTCACAAAAACTATCTAACGTTACACAAACAGACAAACACAAAACGTTACACTAATGCAGGGGTCACCAAACCACGGCCCGCGAACTGATTTCATCCGGCCCGCCGCCACGTGCTGCGGAAATAGCAGCTGCACTACAACTGCTAAGGAAAAAAGTTACCAAACGTTTTGTAAAGGTCTGACGTTGCTGTTTATCATTAGGCCACTACAAATGGGGACAGCCTAGGCCAGATTTCGAAAGATGTAATGTTTTTTCAAGAGCACGATGCCCTGTAGTGTATCACAGCAGGGGATAAATTTTCCAGCAACCTTTCGATTTTCATCACAACTTTGATATTCCACCGCTGACTTTGTTATTTATTGTGCTTAATTCAAGTCAATGTAGATTCTAAATAGTTGTATATCTTTTCGCAATTTGCATCCGGCCCGCAGCTGTTAATCTCGCAGCAATCCGGCCCTCAGAAAAACAATTTTGGTGACCCCTGGACTAATGGAAAGGGATATACTGCCAAATGCACATGCAATAACAGTATCACATTTACTACACAATTTTTTTTTAACCACTTAGGCTCTAAGTGAACAGCAAGTATTAAACTTATAGCACGTTTACTCTCGTGAAAATTTCAGCAACAGTACAAGTAGGCTACCTTATAAGAACGATGCACAGCACGAAATCTCCACTTGTCACACTATAGGCTACAATACGATTCGAGTTGCACAAACACCATATCCATCAGATGGTTTTGCTATCCTGCCATAACGGATCATGCGCGGTGTTGGCATATTTCTACATGGCACATTGGGCTCGTCATTAAATTCATCAACAGCAACTTTTTTTATCAGCAGCTACGTTTTCATCACAACAACTATTTTAATCAGCAACAACACTTTCATCAGCAGCAACGTTTTCATCAGCAACAAGTAGCTGTATTTCTCGACATTGGACTTTGCAGACAGAGGCCAGCTAAACGTTAACTCGGCCATCTGCCTACACTTTTTGAAATTTTCAGCAACATTTAATTGTTGAAAGTTCATGTCTGATTTTGCTGCTTGCATCGAATCTATCTCTGACCTCATGTATTGTTACGCGAAATCCGTGACGTCTAACTATCTCTGACGAACTGTCATACGCAAACAGATAGCTTTATTTGAATCTCAACATGAACTCAGACTTCAACATAAACTAACAACGTAAACGCCCATATAGCTGCGGCACTAAAACGATTGAACTTATCATTGGAACTCGAGTTGGAATGCCGCAATGCTGTCAAGAAAGCGTATTTAAAAGCGGCCAATTAAGAGTTTCGGAAAACGGGTAAGGCAAAAATGCGAAACACAAAGTGGAAACTACGGCAAGTTCTCACAAACATTAAAAGCTTAAAGGCAGGTTTCCAATATCACAGATTGCCATATTGGCGGTTTTAACGCAAGGTACAAACTAAACCGGCAAGCTCACAAAAATTAAAAGTTTAAAGGCACGTTTCCGAATCCGATATTACACTATGGTACCGGCATCGCCTTAATGCAAAGTGGCCCATTTTAGACTGAAGATTGACAGCTTAACTACGACTTGTTAATAGAACTTAGCCCCTTTCACTTTTTTTTATTACAAACAAATTCGTTCACTTCTCCGGCTTCGTTCACGCTTGTTAAAATTATTTTCACTCTTGACTAAACTACCCACCAGTTGAAGAAGCACTGTTGTTTGTAAATTACACGGTTTCACAAAAAAAAAATCAAAATTTTGAAAAAATTGCTCTGGGATTCACACAGATAAAGTTTAAAAGAAATGTGCGTTTTTCTTTGTTTCTAAACGCAACAAATCATAAAACAGCACTTAGCCATGAACAGAAATTGAGTGACAGAATGTGGTTAGTGATCACTAGGGCCCGCAAAAGTCAATAAACTCAAAATTTTTTAAGGACCTCGTCTGTCCACCAATCAAAGAATAAAGTTGTTTTAAGCACCTAGGGGACTCTTTCTAAGAAGTTTATAGATCAAAATAAAGTCAAAATTTACAATAAAGTCAAAAATTTTCATAAAGTCAAAATTTGTCAAATTATGGCTTTTGACAAACTTTTTATGAATCTTGAGAGTAAGTTTTGTCAAAATCCTCGTGGAAACATTGTAAATTAGGAACAGCAACACAATTAAACCATTTTAACCCATAAAAGCATGAATTATGTCACAATGCCCAGTGGCGGCTCGTGCCATGAGGCTGCAGGGCTGCAGCCCCACTTGAAAGAACGAAAAGAGGGAAAATATGTTTTCCTCTGTGTTTGTCCGACCCGATTACTTTTTTCACTTAAGAATTGTGGATCGTAAATTAAAATATTAAAAGTTTCGTTTGGCAACACCGATATTGGGCAAACTGCTCTGCAGCCCGAGATTCTGGATTCCAAGCGCTCTGATTGGCTAAAAAATATCTTTGAAGCTCCACCTCTTTTGGTATTTTACACCAATTTTTGAATCTGTTGGGGCTGCAAAGAAAACAGCCCCACCTAACCGAATAACTTTACAGACTTTTTAAAGTTAGTTTTTATTTCGCAGAGTAGCGATGAGCAATGAATGTAGAAGTGTTAGCTGTAGAGAGGGTATTTAACAGGTTATAGGAAGTGCTAGTCCAGCCTAGGGCATCTCAAAATCACTTGAACCTTGTATGCAACATCAACTTTTTAACAAAGTTTGAATGCATATTTTTCAAAATTTGGGGTAAAAACATGCTCAGAACGCTCCAAATTTAATGCAATTATTCAAATTTTTCTGGGGGGACCCCACAGACCCACCCGGCGAACTCAGCGACGGGCTTCGCCCCCCCCGGACTATTTATTGCAGCCCCACTGCTCACAAACACCACCAGCCGCCACTGAAAATGCCCACTTGGATCAGCAGTAACTTTCATTCCAAATTATCCCTTGTTTGTTCATTGTTACGTATTTAAATAATTCTTATAAAACACTTCCTCTTCACAAACGTGTCTTTTCGAAGATCAAGAGTTTGGATTTTAGAAATAGGTTACCGACACATTCTGTAATACAAAAATGCCTAAGCAAGCTAAATCGTCTTCAGCAAAACAGACAGATTTGCCGAAATTTTCCTGGTGAGTTTAATACAACTCCTGGGGGTGATTTAAGGTGCAATTTTTGCGAGTTTATAGTGAAGTGCGATAAAAAGTATTTTGTTGAAGCAATCAAGGCAAACTTTGATTGAACAAGCCCATTTTATTGAACACGCTTGGGTCTGAAATCGACAAAATATTGTGTTATGTAACTGGTATCAATTCAAGGAAGAACTGTGTCCTCTACAAATAAGCAATGTCGTTAGATCAACATACTGTAAAGTCAAAATTTGATAAAAATAAAGTCAAAAAAATTTTTTTTTAGGTCAAAATAAAAATGGCCCTAGTGATCACCGATGTGAGATGGTCGAAGTTTCTGTTAGAATGCAAGTGATTTTTCTATCACCTATTTTACCTATCACGTTCTATTGTATTCCTGCATAGTGTTGATTACTGAAACCGTCAACACTATAGATGTTTTGTTGACATAACATTAGTATTCAACGATGAATAATGGTGACAATTCACAATTCCTATGACAAGACAATAAAATCGTTTATGTAAGCTACGTTTCACAGCACACCACAACTCTCACTGCTCTGACTGCTTAATCGAATCGTAGCTTATCCTCACTGAAAAATGGATCTAAATATCGCCACAGGGTGATAAATCTTGCGCGCAGGCGACACTTATTCAAAAGTTTGTTTTGTGACGTCGTTATGACGTAACCTATCAAAGAGACCAATCGGAGAAACGGAACAAAACTAGTCTTTTTCAGTAAGACAGAGAAAATGTTTAGGTTACAGAATGGAAAAAATACACTGTGTTTATCCCGGTAGTTTGATCCTGTAAGTCTAATCCACATGTGCTAAACTCCCTCCCCGGGGACCAAATCCGACTCGGAGACCGGAGCCATATTTGTTTGGTCGCAGAAATGTATTTAACCTCCTTTTAAATCTGGCCCGCCGATAAGCTGCACCATAAATAGGCCCACACCATATTCTCAAAGCCCAAAAAAAGGACATGCTTTGTCAGCAAGTAAAATGCAAGTAAGGTTTTCAGCCTACGTTTCAAGATTTTTTACATCTAAAATGATTAGAGGCCTACCCGCACAGCATCGTGAAGTTGGCCAACGTTAGCGCATAAGATATTTCGTCAGCGGGCCTACGTTAGCCCGACATCGGCGAAAAAATTGGTTGGCTAGACGTTGGCAAATAACTATCCATTCATTTAGATGTGAGGTGAGGTAGATATTGCAATTTAGTTCGTTTTGTTTCTTCGTGCATGTAAAAAAAACGTTGTACACAATAAGCTCATCGACCATACAGTAGCGTGTATAGTTTCTAGTTAATACACGTTTTTTAATTAATTTACACTGTTGCAATGACGATTAGGGTTTGAGAATCGAGATCCCGGTTTCGAGAATTCCAGGAATTTAGTAGTTTTTCGATTTCCCGGTGTTCTCGAGTAAAAATTTAGTTATTTTAAGCAAAAAGCCAGGATAAGAACGACCAAACCCAACATGGCGATCAAAACGGTGATAGGCTATCTGAAAGGCTTTGTCACAAATCACAATCAATATCAGTGGCGTATATTCAGGGTGTTCAAGGTGTGCACTGCACACCCCAAGAAATCCAGAAAAAAAAATCCATCGGTTGTCGATGTTCTTTACTTTCATGATATTCTAACATCTTGCTGCATGCTGATTGCTTTCTTTTCAATTGCAAAACTCTTCCCCTTCTAATTTTAATACTCCAACGTTTGAGGTCATTGCCTTTAATTTTTTTCGGTCATTACCTTTAAGCTGGGTGTGCACTGAGGTAGCCACTTTAACAAGTCGAAATTCTGCCACTGAAATTGACTACAATGCAACCGCCAACCAATCAGAACGTGTTATAAGAGTCTACCGTCCAATTGTGACCCTTCTAGCACTCACCCAGAGAGTCAATGCTTGTTTTGAACTTTATTTGGTAATTACAGAAGAAAAAGAGCAATAGCAGTGGTGAGAATCGAACACGCGTCAATGAAATTATTACTTTCTATCCCTAACCCTAACCCCTAAGCCAACCAGCTGACAAAAAATCAATCACTTAATTTGCTTTCTATGATCTTCTTTTCGCCATTTTTTACGTCACTTAAACCGTAGCTTATGATTGGTTGGCGGTTTCATTCTAATCAATTTCAGTGGCAGAATTTCGACTTGTTAAAGTGGCTACCGTGCACTGACAGCACAGAAATAGAATAGAATAGAAGCGTCATTCCCATTCACGCTCCACACACCGCGATGGCACCACTCGAGTGCGCCCGCCGCCATTTTTGTTAGCACAACCAATTGTGAAAGCCTATTCAACCGGTACCTCTAAATACCCATTGTCAGGCATTGTAGGCATTGTCGGGCATTGTCAGGTATTGTCAGCTTTTTGGGGGGTTGTGGAGCATTTTCAGGGGTTGTCGAGCATTTTCAGGGGTTGTCAGGTATTGTAGAGTAGCCTAGTCTAACTACTTTCAGGAATTGTTGGGAATTTCCAGGCATTGTCTAGGATTTCCAGGCATTGTCGATCATTATCAGTGGTTGACAGGCTTGTGAGGCATTGTCGAACATTTTCAGGCATTATCAAACATATTCAGGGGTTGTCGAGCATTTTGAGGGGTTGTCAGGCATTGTAGAGTACCGTAGCTACTTTCAGGCATTGTTGGGAGTTTCCAGGCATTGTCTAGGATTTCCAGGCATTGTTGCTCAATATCAGTGGTTGGCAGGTTTGGTAGTCATTATGGAACATTTTCAGGCATTGTCGAACATTTTCAGGGATCGTCGAGTATTTTCAGGGGTTGTCAGGCATTGTGGAGTAGCTACTTTCAGACATTGTTGGGAATTTCAAGGCATTGTCTAGGATTTCCAGGCACTGTCGATCATTATCAGTGGTTGACAGGCTTATTAGGTATTATAGAACATTTTCAGGCATTGTCGAGCATTTTCAGGGGTTGTCGAGCATTTTCAGGGGTTGTCAGGCATTGTGGAGTAGCTACTTTCAGGCATTGTTGGGAAATTCCATGCATTGTCGATCATTATCAGTGGTTGACAGATTTTTTAGTCATTATAGAACATTTTCAGGCATTGTCGAAGATTTTCAGGGATGGTCGAGCATTTTCAGGGGGGGGGAGGGGCGGACCGCTCCGGCGGCACGTCTGGGGACGGCACTTTCAGACTACGATTTTTGATTTTGATTATAATCTGATAAAAAAACGCATTTCATTTTCACACAGGGCCGGATTTAGCTGATGGAGGCCCCAGGGCACTTTTAGATCGGGGGGTCCCCGTGCAAAAAAATTTTTTTGTGCCTACGGCGCGAAACACCCCCTCGACGTCTACAGTAGCATTGATCCACCACTGCACAGCATTTTTCAGAAACTACAAATCTAAAAGAAAAAAAAATAACACAAAATTACACTTTTTTCACGTATGGGGGCCTTTTAAAAGTCGGGGGGTCCGGGGCACCTGCACCTTCTTCCCCCCTAAATCCGGGCTGGTTTTGCATGCTTTTTCTTGAAGGGGCGGCAAAACCTGAATCCGCCCGGGCGGCACATTCCCTAGCTACGCCACTGCCGACAATGCCTGCCAGAAAGAATCTAAGGTACTTTACAATGTCTGAAAACCCCTGACACCTAAACATGTTAGACAATGCTTGAAAATTTCTGACAATGCCTAACAACAAGCCTGTCAACCATTCATAATGATCGACAATGCCTGGAAATTTCCAACAATGCCTGAAAGTAGCTACTCTACAATGCCTGACAACCCCTGAAAATGCTCGACAACCCCTGAATATGTTCGACAATGCCTGAAAATGTTCTATAATGCCTGATAAGCCTGCCAACCACTGATAATGATCGACAATGCCTGGAAATCCTAGACAATGCCTGGAAATTATCGACAATGCCTGAAAGTAGCTACTCTACAATGCCTGACAACCCCTGAAAATGCTCGACGATCCCTGAAAATGCTCGACAATGCCTGAAAATGTTCCATGATGACTACGGTACCAAACCTGTCAACCACTGATAATGATCGACAATGCCTGGAAATCCTAGACAATGCCTGGAAATTATCAACAATGCCTGAAAGTAGCTACTCTACAATGCCTGACAACCCCTGAAAATGCTCGACATCCCCTGAAAATATTCGACAATGCCTGAAAATGTTCTATAATGCCTAATAAGCCTGCCAACTACTGATAATGATCGACAATGCCTGGAAATCCTAGACAATGTCTGGAAATTATCGACAATGCCTGAAAGTAGCTACTCTACAATGCCTGACAACCCCTGAAAATGCTCGACAATCCCTGCAAATGCTCGACAATGCCTGAAAATGTTCCACAATGACTAAGGTACCAAACCTGTCAACCACTGATAATGATCGACAATGCCTGGAAATCCTAGACAATGCCTGAAAATTCCCAACAATGCCTGAAAGTAGCTACTCTACAATGCCTGACAACCTCTGAAAATGTTCGACAACCCCTGAAAATGCTCGACCATCCCTGAAAAAGTTTTCCCTGAGCCCTTTTTGAGGCGATTTGTGCAGTTCATAGCTGCACAATAAGGCATTTTGTAAACAATTTGTAGCACGTATATCAACTTGAGAAAGCTCCAGCGGTGAATACCATGTGCTAACAAAGATGGCGGCTAGCAAGTTGCGACGGTGCCATATAAAGCGCTCTATGGCGCTTCTATTCTATTCTATTTCTATGACTGACAGCTTTGCGAGTGCTATTTAAAATAAACAATTAAGAAAAATGACGTCACAATGCAGCGAAAACAGCAATGGTTTTAGCTCAGCCAGGCTGTGCCCTCGCTGATCTGCACACCTTGGCGCGTCATTGGGGAAATCTCAGGCAATAGCAAGTTTTAGCTTGTTGGATTAGAGTTTGAGGTGATCAGCGTTGGAAACAACTTTTGCTAGAACTGAAGCAAAAGCAAGCTTTCTACGACGATGTAATTCAAAAATTTATTGCACAAACAAGAAGAATCGAATTATGCTATAGATGAATTTTCCTTCTGTAGTCGAGGTGTTAAACATTTTCGTTTTTACTAAGTAGTACGGCGGATAAAAGTACAGCCGACCAACATAGCAATCGACTTTCTTTTCTTGTTTATTATCGAGTTGCTTTGCTATTGTTTTTTGTTTTAACTTTCACCTGTTTGTTTTTAATTCGCTTGTACATTTCTCAAGGTGTTGCGACCGTGCCTAATCCTTGCATGAAGTAAATCATTTCCATCTCGAGCACGCTTTAACTTTCGCGTTTTTTCAGACTCCTGCTGTGTTATGGCAAGTAGGCTGATATTGTTCGTTTTGATGGTCGGAAATAAAAAGTGAACTGAAGTAATAAGTATGTGACTTTAGAAATGCAACTTAATGTTTGATATTATTAAGTCTTTCATTCAATGCGCTGTCAAATAAATATCTATTTTGTATTCTTCTCCATTCCGACAACATTATTTTTGTCAGTTCTGTTCATGTTCAGAATTTGTGCTGAAAATGCTCTCTGAACGCACCAAATTCAATGTTAATTTTAAAAATTTTCTGGGGGAGGCCCCCCAGACCCCCCGCTGTTGCTTTGCCGTCACTGAACACCCTGTCAAAGTGGTCACGGTACGCCACTGATCAATATAGGTATAACCCAGATGACAGGCTACATTATATGTTTTTGAACAAGCATGCTATCAGAATTGAGTAATTTTTGTGATGAGTTATTCTCCTAAAGCAGGAATGTCAGCTTCCAATCTTTTTATTATAGTGGGCCGTATTGTCACTTCAAATAATTCAATGGGCCGTAGAACCTATTAAGTCTCAAGGAAAATGGGTACATAAAAAAAAACGATTAAAAAGCATCAACTACATCTTTGAAAATAAGAAAAAAATAACACACACATAGAAGCCACAAAGCTGCACACTAGGCTGTGCCAAAAAAAGGCGAGGTTCATGGATTTTTCCTTAACTTTCTGAAAAGTTGTAGTGGACTTTTACAAACACAAGTGTGAAAAAATAATTAAAAATAATGACGTCACACGGTCGCGCTGGTCGTTTCTATGGTTACCAGTACCCATTTCATAAAAATTGTCATAATTCGAAAACCACTGGAGATAAAAAGATGAACTTTACAATAAAAGCTGCAGAAGTGACATGTTTATATCTGCTCTAAGAACACTTTTTATTCTAGAACTACTTGAAAAATATTTATAAACAAAAAACTAAATTTTACTATTTTTTCGTAGTAGGGGAGACGCAAGACCTATTAAACATTTTTTTTCCTTTTTGCTCTCATTTCTTCAGCTCATATCAAAATAAAACAAAATTTTTAGAGAATGCGGCCAAGGTCAATGTGTGTTGATTGGGTAAATATCTTGACAATCGAATTTATTTTTGTGAGGTTAAAGCTTATAGGCCTACAAACTTTTTTGAAGAGTGTATAATCGGTCTTGCCCCTGAAGGACCTATTATAGTATTATACACAAGCAAACATTGAAAAACAAAACATGTTTTTCACTTTCATTGCAAAAACAAGCACATAAAAATGTGAAATAATAATACTTAGTGTTTATAAACATTTTAATTGCCAAAGTAAGATTAATTAACGTTACATCAATAGCTCTTACCTGGGTAAGAGGCATCTTCATAAGAGGGGTGTTAAACTCTTTTCCGCCACGGTCATAATTCACTATTTTCGTTGAAATAACTTTTGGAGCATACATGTAATATAATGTTTACATGTAAATATAATTTTTAAAACGCACAAAAGTGAATTCTTAAAGTGCCTTAATTCACTCATTGTATAATAGCTCTTGGACGTTACTGTTTAATAGGTCCTTCAAGGATTCATTTCAAAGGTGTGAAAAAAAAGCTTGGAAGTTTGGCGACATCATCAGAGCAGGTTACCAAAAAAGCCATTGCTGTTGTTGATTATAAATGGAGTTGAGGTGACAAATACCAAAGACACATTTTCGAAGTATTGCTTCATGTGGACTCTTTATTGACAGACAGGTTATTGCAATTGCTCGAAATTGCAAGGTTTTAGCACTGACAACAATGTTTTTCGTTTTATGTCCGTCAATAAAGAGTCTACATGAAGCAATTCTTCGAAAATGTGTCTTTGGTATTTGTCACCTCAACTCCATTTATAATCAACAACGTCAACGGCTGTTTTAGTAACCTGCTCTGGTGATGTCCTCAAACTTTCAAGCTTGTCTTTCACACCTTTGAAATGAATCCTTGAAGGACCTATTACACAGTAACGTCCAAGATCTATGTTTCTCGGCAGCCGATTTGTAGCAAGAATTGACAGCGATAGACACCGTGTTTCGCCCATGAGGCTGGGCTCGTCAGTATCGCACCACTAATTCTGCTGCCGCTTTACCAGTCAGTCATTAGTGGTGCGATACTGACGAGCCCAGCCTCATGGGCGAAAAACGGTGTCCATCGCTGTCAATTCTTACTACAAATCGGCTGCCGAGAAACATATTGTTGATTGGATGGTCTGAATGGCTAGCGTGGAAGCTACACCGTTATGGTTAGCGAATCGCAACTGCTCGCTGTACTAGTGAGTGCTCAGCCTTGTGCAGATAGCCGGGAAGAACGCCCCTTTCATCACAATGTTCAAGATCTATTATAGGCCTACAATGAGTTAAGGCACTTGAAGAATTCACTTTTGTACGTTTTAAAAATAAAGCTTAATTTTCTAGCAACAGTACGCTGCAACAGTGCTGCTGCAACAGTGCTGCTGCAACAGTACGCTGCAACAGTGCTGCTGCAACAGTACGCTGCATGTACGCTGCAAAAGTTATTTCAACAATAATAGTGAATTTTGGCTGTGGTGGAAAAAAAGTTCAACACCCCTCTTATGAAGACGCTTCTTACCCAGTTAAGAGCTATTGATGTATTGCTAATCAATCTTACTTTGGCAATTAAAATATTTGTAGACACTAAGTATTATTATTTCACATTTTCATGTGCTTTTTTTGCAATGAAAGTGAAAAAAACATGTTTTGTTTTTCACTGTTTGCTTGTGTATAATATTATAATAGGTCCTTCAGGGGCAGGATTGATTATACACTCTTCAAAAAAGTTTGTAGGCCTATAAGCTTTAACCTCTCAAAAATAAATTCGATTGTCAAGATATTTACACAGTCAATAAACATTGATCTTGGCCGTATTCTCTAAAAATTTTGTTGATATAAGCTGAAGAAATGAGAGCAAAAAAGAAAAAAATGCCTAATAGGTCCTGCATCTCACCTCCTGCGAAAAAATAGTAAAATTGAGTTTTTTGCTTATAAATATTTTTCAAGTGGTCCTAGAATAAAAAGTGTTCTTAGAGCAGATGTAAACATGCCACTTCTGCAGCTTTTGATGCAATGTTCATCTTTTTATCTCCAGTGGTTTTCGAATTATGACAATTTTTATGAAATGGGTACTTGTAACCATAGAAACGCCCAGCGCGACTGTGTGATGTCATTATTTTTAATTATTTTTTCACATTGTGTTTGTAAAAGTCCACTACAACTTTTCAGAAAGTTAAGAAAAAATCCATGAACCTCACCATTTTTTGGCACAGCCTACTGCACACACCCACTCGTTAGAGACTCTCCCTTAACACTGGAGCAACCGTACCATACTTGCAAGTTGCACTGGTGGTGTACAATTGTGTACAAAGGCTGTTGAGGTGCGACATAAATCTCAGAAAGTTTATGAGATAAAGTAAATATTTATAAATGTTAGTATTTTTCAATTTTTTTAAGTATTTATTACAGGGGCGTATCCTCAATGGAAGCAAGAGAAGCATTGCTTCCATTGAAAAAAGAGAAGATGATATTTGTCGGTAATACGATTTCGTAATTTCTTTACCTGAATACGAATTAAAGCATCTTCTGACTCATGTCCCCGTATGATTTCAGCTCCGTTTTAATTTTAAAAAAGTTGGGA
Source organism: Aplidium turbinatum (assembly GCF_918807975.1). Classification (NCBI taxonomy): domain Eukaryota; kingdom Metazoa; phylum Chordata; class Ascidiacea; order Aplousobranchia; family Polyclinidae; genus Aplidium; species Aplidium turbinatum. The sequence continues at coordinate 23,637,139 of NC_137475.1, read as the reverse complement.
CCTTACGGAAGCATAGATTCATATCGCATCCCTTGCTCTCGTTTTTTCTATACGAAGAAACAAGTGAGAAACAAAGGAAAAAAAAGCAGCGCAAACTTTGCACTATTTACGTTTCTTTTAACTAATCTGTGGAAGCAATTTTTGAATTGCTTGTTCTGTCGCAGGGTTGCCAGATTGGCCAAGTTTCTCAAATTTGGCTTGTTTTAGAGTCTGTTGGCCTTAGAAATTATACATTTGGTCTTTTTCTAGATTTGGCCTTAAATTTGGCTTTTTTAAAAATTAGCTCTTCAACATGCAAAAAATCAAAAGTACATGAATGCAAAGAATCTAAAAATTCCCTGTTGTTCTTTAGCGTTTTGCGTATTGCAAACCGGATCAGAAGTAAACGAGGAATGTTCCACAATCAGTGAAATGTGTTCTCGTAGGCTTTTATGATAAACTTATTCACAGAACAACCCAGTATGAAATCAATACGTTTAAGATGTCATAAGAACTAAAAGTAATACTCGCTTTTGAAATTATATAACAGCAAACGAAATACGACAGGATTGCACAAATAGAATGCAAACACATTAAATAAACAAAGCAAGTGTATGCTTTACAGTTTACGGCAGGTAGGCTACATTGATTTGATTTTTGATTTGATTAAATCTTTATCCTCAGACTGGAAAAGCTTCTTACAGAGTTTAATCCTGGCAGTTTCGCATACCTGTAGAGGCTTTGAATCACTGACGCAGGCCCGGTCGCAACTTTTGAAAAGGTACCATAAAAAAATCCCCTCTGAGCAACAAAGGAAAACGTAAATTTTAGCTCAGTTTAGTCCTTCGTTCCCCATCGGCTGGCTTGGCGCATTGGGTTAGGGCGGTGGTAGTAATTATAGTAATTACATTGACGTGGGTTTGATTCCCACCACAGCTGTTGCTCTTTTTTCTTCTGTAATTACCAAACCAAGTTGAAAGGGGATTTTATAATGGTACCTTTTCAAAAGTTGTGGCCCGGTCACCGAGATTGGCAGCAGGGCCTCCGAGAGAAATCATGACTGGTCGGGAAACAATATGAAAAGTGGGCCCCAAAAAAACATTTTTCAGCAAAAATACAAGTAAAGAATTTGTATCATGCGTTGCATCATGTGTCTTACACTTGGCTACTTTCCTCATCCTGAAATTGAATTCGTTTAAAGTTTCGATTTTAAACAACGTGTATATCTGTATGAAAAAACTTCTTTCAATAATTATGAAAATCACTCGACTACACTTGCAGCAAAATTGCCATTGTTGCTCAATATTTTCTCTTGAAGAAATTGCAGTAAAGTTGTATGTGCACATGCACACCTCATACATGGTGCCTTTGGCCACGGCCGTTGAGAGGAGAATTTAGGTCCCATACCAAAACGATTTTCCGGCCCCAAATAAAGATACTTCCCAGAAAAATTCACCATCTCCAAAGAATGCAGTATAGTTTGTTCAAACTCTCTACAGCAGCGTTTCTTAACCTTTTCTGACTTTAGCACCCCTGTAACTAGGCCTGAACAGCCTAGCACCCCCTAACTATCGTTAACATACGACTACTACAGTGCCGGACAAAAGTGTAGTAGAGGCGGAAATTTTGACATGCTTGCAGATCGCTGGCGATATATTTTGTAATGAAGTCTCTTGTCGTCTAACAAACTGTGCTGTTGTTTTAACGAAGTTGATTCAGAATTTGATATTTCACTTTCATTCACCAACAGAAATTCAATTAGAACCAGTGATGTACTCGCATACAAAAAATATTGACGCCTTCAGCGTAAACGCAAACGTTCGAAAAACATACGCCGTATGCGTCAACGTAACTTCAACTTGTAAAAAAAGTTGGCGGCGTCAGCGCATAACTAGCGTAAACTCATTTTGATTGCTAGGTGCCAAACATTCACACGGTATAAACCACTCGAAGCAAACAAGTTTTATTTTGAATTTCCACGAAGAAACACAAGCATCTGAAACTGTTCATCTGACATTTTGCTGCGTTTTGGTTTCAATATGTCTTTGCCCATTGAAAACATTCCTTCAACTTATTCAAAATCTGGAAAGTTTGATAAAAAAAAATACAAACAACAGCTAAGACATTAAAAAGTATGCGTTGAGGCTATGCGCTAAAAAAACGCGAAAACTTTACGGCGTAGCCTCAAGCGACAACTATCCAAAAACATGTGGCCGCAAGCGTTAGCGTAAACAAAAAGTCTACGCCGCAAGTATGCGGCGTAGAATTTGCGGCGTATAGGCTACGTACATCTCCGATTATAACCATATGTAAGTGAATCAACTCTATTAATACAACAGCACAGTTTGTTAGACGACAAGAAACCTCACTACAAAATATACCGCCAGCGATCAAAACCATGTCAAAATTTTGGCCCCGCCATTAACCTTTGGCGAAGGAAAGCGATGTACAAATTCATCATTTTGTTTATTCTCCAAAACTACTCTTCAGGGGTACATAGGTCCTAATAAACCAAAATTTGTGTGTTTCAATGCGTGCAATTCACGCATGCGGTAGCCACGCGGGTAAAAACGCATGGTGAGGTTATGTAGGTGAATACAAAACTGCAGGTACGCACCCACCAGGTAAGTTCGCACAATCTACTCAGGATCAAGTTGCGTACTTGACTGGGAGCTGACTACAATAACAGCAAACCATGTAGGCTACTTCGAAACAGCAATCATTGATATAACAACTACTGATACTGGCAGAAAGACGAAAAAATGCAGAAAAGTAAAATGGCATTTTTTGATATTATACAGCATGCATTTAGCACCCCCTACAGTCTATTCCAGCACCCCCAGGGGGTGCTAGCACCCCCGGTTAAGAAACGCTGCTCTACAGTGTTAAAGCAGTGCGGGCGTGTTTGCTGATGAATACTTGTCTGTTCGTTGTGTGGAATCCTGCAAGAGCCGCTTTTGGGTCGGTGATAACGTCTCCTCCCTTGACAAGTCTGCGTCACTGCGTCTGCGTTGGTTCCAGTCATGTTGTGAATCGAAATTGTTATAGGTGGTAATTTTAGTATAACCTACAGTAGATAAAGGAAAAATTAATGCGGGCAATAAAAATAGCTCAACAAAGCATTCAATCCATTCCGAACCTTTTGCCATCCAAAGTTACGGATCACAGCATCAACAAGTATGCGAAACTGCCAGGATTAAGCTCTGCAAGAAGCTTTCCCAGTCCGAGGATAAAGATTCAATCAATCAATCAATTAATAATAAAGATTTTGCAAGGTCTAATTTGATGCACAACATGCATAAACTGTTCACTCGGTTTTGAGTCGTGGTGGTGCGTAAACAAATCTTACAAATTTTTGTGTGCTAAATCCACGTTTTCAATTCGCAACCGTTGGAGGTAGGGGAAGTGTGGGACCTATGGAACGCCGGGACCTATGGAACACCAGATTTGCTCCCAAACCAAAAGTGGATTTAAAAAAATATTTATATTTGGAAACACCGTTTTGACATGTAAGCAGAAATCAACTTCGAAAATTCTGGAAAAGGCTGTTTTGAAAGACGCAAACGCTTTTTTATGTTTTTGAGCTTGAAAATGTACCTTTGAGGTCTAACTTTGTAAGAATTCTTCAGGAGTTTAGGGCAAGCAGGACTCTTAGCGCAGAATCTCCGATGAAACCATTTATTTAAACAGTATATAGACAAGAATGCAGCACAGTGAAGTGCATCATTTCAAACTTACAACCGGTTATCTAAACATCATGGCTATGTGGGACCTATGGAACACTGTTTCACATAGGTGTTCCATAGGTCCCTTTTGTTCTTGAATTACAGATCATGCCTACTTTCAAACCTAGAAAGTCAAATAAGGGATTGTTTTCTGAACAAAACCTGAAAAAAGCTATAAATGATGTTCTTTCAAATGCTATGAGTATTAGAAAAGCTTCCAAAATTTATGAAATTCCTCTCAGTACGGTACCTTGCATCGCTACAAGAAAAATATGGTTACAGGAAGTACTGAAGTTAAAAAAAAGACCATGGTTACAACTCAAGTAAGTAGGCCTAAGCTACCTATAGCTCTGTTTAGCATTAAGATTACAAGTTTTTGCTTTACACCTAGGCCTAGTTCTAAACAGTTATAAGCATGATACTGTATACAGCAGAATTGATGTGAATAGATAGCCTACCAGTAGCCTAGGCTGGTAAGTAGGTAAAGAAAATAAATTTCAATATTTCGCTTCATCAGTCATTGTAGCCAAGTTTGATAAAACAGGAACAACAAATTAGCCAACTCTTCATTATAATTTGATACAGAAGAGAATGGTGATGGAGAAGTGTAAATAAAGCAGAGGAGAAAAAAAACTAATCTGAATGTTTATTTTTGTAGATATTTACAATGGACGAAGAATCCGCATTGAAACTCCACATTGTTAAGATGTCAAAACTATTCTATGGTCTCGACAAATTAAACGTCAAAAAGTTGGCATTTGAATATGCCCAAAAGAAAAAGAAGAAAATTCCAGATTCATGGAACACAAATCAAATGGCTGGAGAAGATTGGTTAAAGGGCTTCCGTAAGCGAATGGGTGATCTCAGCTTAAGAACACCAGAGTCGACCAGCCTTGCCCGAGCAATGGCATTCAATCGCTTTAACGTCAAAGCATTTTTTGACAACCTTGAAAATATGTATGACAGTGTAAAGCCCCCACCAACAAGAATCTGGATTTTGAATGAAACAGGGATAAACACCGTTCCAAAATCACGACAAATTTTATGTCAAACTGGCACTAAGCAAGTTGGACAAATTAGATCAGGAGAACGTGGACTTCCCCTACTGGTTTAGGTAACAAATTTTCAAAGCAACAAAAATACTTGGAAAAGTGTTTCGAAAGTTGCAATCAATGATTTCCTTAAGTGGATATCATGGTGTGATGCGTTCCGGTGTGCAGCTCAAGTTTTCTGGGTAGCTTTCTTTCAAAAGTAGCCTACCAACTTATCCAAAATGTCATTGTTGTAGGCCTACAACTTGTCTAAATTTGTTCCAGCATGCCTACAACTAGGCTACACATCAGACATAGCCTACATCAGATATTTCCATAGGACTTCAAACTTATCGATGATATCTGAGTTTGTTGATACATTTGTGAATAAACTAGGCCTACTAACAGCTAGCGAATCCTTTGCAACATAGCGTACAGTAGAATAAATTTCGTTTGTAAGATTGAGCTGGTGAAGCGGAGTTGTTGGAGCGTTCTGTCCCAAGAAAAATATATTTGTTTTAATTCATAGTTCCTACAACAACTTAAGCTTGCGAGTAGCCTACTTTCCAGCTGTCTGTAACTTTGATTACATCTTCCTGTAACTTCATTAAATTCATCAGCTTATTGCCCATTCGTCGTCGTCGTGTAAGCCTCCTCTGGGGCCGAAAAACATTGAACAGTTCTTTATCGCTGCATAAATAGGTTAGTAGAGTGAATCTCGCTTAGGACTGTAATCTAGGCTACATAATGCAGAGAAGCACAGGTTTGAAACTGCTCAAGTAGGCTGCTTGGAAATGGTATAGCTTTTTTTAGAATTTCCTATCTGGCTTGGCTGCAATTGATAATGACATAAGCTTAATCGATCAATTACACTACCGGTACTCAAAAATGGTATAATATTTGGACAACAGTGCACACCATGAACTTCAACTCTAGTGCATTTAAGCAATGACATCCATAAGCAGAAAATAGGCACGAAGGGTTTACTTTCTTCAATCTTGTTTTGTTTGTTTTGTTTGTTTTATATCTTTATCCTGCATTGCGGGAAAGTGGACTTGAGCGCTATGCATCGGTGTACGCCTTCCGACGTACACCTGACCCACGCTGCAGCCTACGGCAATGTCTGTTTCCGGTTGTCTACTCTATTTATGACTTAAATTTGGTACTACCCATTACTCGAAAATCGATCACTGGGTAGAGGCAATTATCGTAAAGTTTCTTGCCCAGAGAAACAACAACAAGTGCGCGTGGCTGGAGTCGAACATGCAGGCTCTCGACTGCGAGCCCAACACGCTAACCACTCGGCCATTGCTGCCGACGTGGACACTTTTCCAAATATGTTGGATCCATTATCGTATGCCTGGCAAACGCAGTTTTCATGTCAAGGTACAGTTGGTCAAGCAAACATAATAGCCTGCACGCTTAGGCAAAGCAGCACTAGTTTTCAAGTTAGAACAACATAACAATGATCGAAAAATACTTGTAAAGTTGTAACTACGCATTTCATTCAAAAATTTGTTTACTTTTAGGTTGATAAATTTTTATTTTAGTAGTAAAAATGGGGCCCCCTCAAAAGTGACAAAACGAAAAACTACTCGTTTTTCCTTTACAATTTTATGCTAGGGGGGGAAGTAGCCCGACTTTCCCCCAACTCTCGGAGCCACTGATTGGCAGAGTGAAGTTTCCGGTTGTTGAAGTGTTGTTGCCGGGGAACTATTCTATCCATTAGATGCCGCTGAGTGGAGAGCAGTCCAACGTGCGTTGCTCAAGCGCACACCCCGAGAGTCGAACCCAGCGCCGCTTGATCTTGAAGCTTCTTCATTCCAGAAGTCACTCGCTAACCAACTGAGCTATCGGGGCGGATGATTGTTATACTTTTCCTTGTCTGTTTACTACTTGCTATTTTTTAAGGTCACTTTATGTAAACCTTTATCACAGCGACGTAAAGAACAGTGACCCCACTATGGTGTATAGAAATGTTATCAGTTCTACAGAGTTTCCAATCCCGTAGTTATATATATCCCTGCCCGGACGCGAATTTTTTTTCCCACGAACTTTTTGTTACTTTGCATAGAGTTTATATTGATACCGTGTGAATGCAAACATTTTTTGTTGGCGTGTTTGGTTCAGTGGTTTTATCTTTTGCCTTATGTTCGTGAGGACATCGGTTCGACGCCCATCAAAGTCAACTTTTTTTTTCTTTACATTAATTTTTGCGGTGCACAAAAGCTTTTCAAAAAAATAAGGTTAGGGTTAATTCTTAGGGTTAGGGTTAATTCTTAATCAATTCGGAAAATCTTACTTTTAAACTAGTGACCAGAATCAATTTATTTTCTCAACTTTTTTAAACTTAACTAGACTGTGTGTGTCTCCAGGCTACGTTTTTTTCAAGTTCAATGTTTAGTTGGACCTGGAGGCCGAAAATCGGCTGCTGTCAGGGCGAAAATCGGTAAAAACAGTTACGCTCGCCGCGAGGTAACCAGTAATGGCTACACTTACAGGAATATGCAAATGAGACAAAAAGTTCGTGGAAAACATTTTTCTTGTTCTGACAAATTAACTCTAGAAAGCTCTCACTACAATGACAAGGCTACATATCCAATGTAGGCCCACATACTAATCATTTGTATAAAAAGTATCCTCAGACCTCAGTCATGTTTTTAATACAGAAAAGGAACCTTAGTGAACTCAGAACTGCCTGTTTTATTTCTTATATTCCACTTTGCACAGAAAACAAGACTAATCAGATAAATTTGCTTCAATGGACAATACAAAATACCGTAATGTTTTATAAATCTAGTCTAAATCCACTTGCAAAGTATTTAGATGTGTATTTACAGATAGCCTACAGAAAACCAGCATGCAAAATACGTACATTAGCCTTTCTGACCCTATTGCACAACCAAACTTCATTAGCCTACTAACTAGTCTTCAACGTGCAGTCTAATCACCAACAGCGCTGTTTAAACTTTGAATACTTGCCAAACAGTGACACTCATCATCATTTTGTTCCTTCCTCGTCTGGAGGGTTGGATACAATGCGCCATTGTTCTCGACCATGAGCTGTGCGTACTGCACATTCATAACTTAATTTTGTCCATTTTGTGATGTTTGTTGTCCAAATCATTCTTGGTCTGCCTTTACTTCTTTTACCGTTTATCTTCCCTTCTATTAATGATCTTTGTAATGAATTTTGCCTTATTGTGTGTCCGAAATACTTCAATTTTCTTCTTTTGACTGTTTGTAAGAGCATTTTGCTTGAATTGAATTTGGAGAGTACTTCATCGTTAGTGATTTTTTGTTTCCATGAAATTTTTAACATTTGCCTGTATGTCCAGAGCTCGAAGGCATCGATCCGTTTCTCCATTTTTTGTGATATTGTCCAAGTTTCAGAACTGTATAATAGGGTCGACCAGATATAGCATTTTAAGATCCTGAGACGAGTTGATAAATTTAAACGTTGATTGGTTAAAATATTTTTCATTTTTCCAAATGTAGTTCTTGCAATTTCTATCCGTCTAAGAATTTCATGGTCACACCTCCCATCTTCAGTTATTAAATGACCAAGATATGAAAAAGATTTTACTTTTTGTATAATTTTATTGTCAATTATAATTTGGAGTACTGTGGTGTCTGGTGATTTTGAGATTATCATTGATTTGGTCTTTTTAGTGTTAATTTTCATATTAAATTCTTTACCAATTGAGTTAACATTGTCCAATATTTCTTGAAGATCTTCTTGTGATTCAGCCAACAGAACAGTATCATCAGCATAGCGTAAATTTGTTATATTCAAGCCACCAACTTTTACTCCTTTCATATCATCAATTGATCGAAAAATCATTTCTGTATATAAATTAAAAAGACATGGAGAAAGTACACATCCTTGGCGTACTCCACGCTTGATATCAATTCCTTTAGATAAATCTTTTTCCATGCGAATAAATGCTTTTTGATTCCAGTACAAATTAATAATAAAACGTAAGTCTTTGCCATTCATACCAATATTGGACAAACAATGAATCAGTTTCTCATGGTTAACTCTATCAAATGCTTTCTCATAATCAATAAAACATGCATATACATCTTTATTTACTGCATTGTAACTCTCACAAATTGTTCTGAAGTTAAGTATACCCTCTCGTGTTCCTTTACCAGTTATAAACAGTGACACTACTGTGCGCAAAAGTGCTTCTCGCGGGGTCACGTGACTTCATATCCCGAGCTCACTATATCCCCGATTCCAGTAAATAACTTCAATGATCTTACTATAGCTATCAACAAGTAATAGGTAACTGTAGCTAAACTAACTATAGCTAAACAGCTAGCTATCAATAACTTGTATCATCACATCAGCATAATGTTTCAATCCTAAAACTAGCAGTTACCACTATACCCTCAAAAACCTTTTTTTCCACCTGCCACATTTGGAGCCCTTTTGCACTCACCAATAGAGCCCAGCCTAGCCTATCTGTGATTTTATTAGCCAGCTTGGAGAAAGATATTAATTGCACAGGCTCTCTCAAGTTCGCAACGTTCTAACCGCTTTACCAATTGCACAGGTGGTAGGCTACCTGAGAAGCCATAATGCCAGCAATTGCCTAGGTTAGGCTACCGAAAAAAAAAATTAACATTACCAATTTGTCAGGCTCAATTTTACATGCACCAGTACGTAGGCTACAGTTAACTGACTAACTTGCTATATCTGCTACTCCTACATCGAGTGCCAAGAAAATTACACTAACTCATTTTCCATTAATAATTATTTTATGCGCGCTTTCATTCATTTCAATTAACTGACTAACTTGCGAAACATTTCATTCATTTCAATTGTACATGCATCAGTAGGCCTACACTTCACTTAACTGACTAACTTGCGAACTTAACCTACCAGCCTGCTCCTGCACCAGACATTACTAGCAGAAGACCAAAAAAAGAAAACGTAAATGACGCAATCACGTAAGAAAACGATAGCCTACAGCATCTGATTGGTCAGTTTTCGAGATAGGCACAAAATAGGGAACCTTTTGTAAATATGCTGCTCGGACCCCTAGAAAACACGTGCCTTCGGAACGCTCTAATCTCCCACGTGTTTTATCGCTTCCCTTGCTCAACCCACCAGGATACGCCACTGATTTATTAATATTTTTTAGTATTTTAAGTATTTTTTTTATCAATTTGCTAAAAAATACTAGCCTACTTGGAGTGGAAATGACTAGCAGGCCGCACTAAAAAACAAACCTGCTATTAAGAGCTGCGTGATTCGAGTAGCCTATGATTCAGAGAGTTGTGTATTATAGGGGTTAGAAGGTGAGAAGTCGTAATGAAAAGTATGTTGAAGACGATTGTAGAGTTCTACCTGATATTAAATAGTTTGTAAAAGTGAAAGTTAGGCTATTGCCGATTGTAAAGTTGCTATTGCAAGTAGTGATGTAGGCTACATCTATTTTAAAGTCGACGAAGAAGTCTGCTGTATTTCTGGAACCCATCTACAATCTCAAAAGCAAAACTATTCGACATTTCATTGACTGTTCTACGTTTGATATCCCAATAAACTACGTTATTAATCTTTCCAAAATCTCTTTACGTGTAAGAGATAAAAAGAACTGTGACACTCTGCGGTCTCATTCAGGATGTATTGAATATAAGTCAATAAAAAGCAGTCTAAATATGCTTGTGAAATAAGAAAAACAGAATTTGAAGCCGAAGAGAAACGGGCACAAGTTAAAGCTGGAGAGAAGAGAGCACAACTTGAAGATGAAAAGAAGAGAGCTCGAGAGCACAACGTGAAGCTGAAGAGAAGAGTGCACAACGTAAAGCTGAACCCGAAGAGAAGAAGGTACAACGTGAAACCGAAGACGAAAGGGTGCAACTTGAGTTAGAAAAGTTCAGACTTGATATGGAAAAAAAAACTGGAGATCGGAAGGCGATCTATATTTGTTACTGATAATAGGCGAAATGTTACCATGGGACAAGTTAGACAACCAGATTTGCTGGCTTTTGTCAAAGAAAAAATGTTTTTTCAGACAGCTATTTATTAACCACAGACATATACAACCAAGCAACCACACGGCATTTAACATAATCGATTAAAATTGAACATAAACTATAAGCTACAAACGTTTTCGGCCATACACACGTTAGCCCTTATCAAGTAACAAAAAATAACTGCTTATCATATCTACAAAGAAAATGAATAACTGATCTAAACACTGAATCGAAAAACGAAATGCAAAATGAAACGGCAGAACATAGGAGAAAGGCACATCACATGGCGTTTAAATTACACCAGGCAAAGACGCATCATATGACGTATCAAGAAAAGACGTTGAGTAAATAAGAAGCACCTGAGGCAAACAACTGTGTTTTGAGGCGAGGATTGTATGATTTTATTAGCAGAGCCTCGTGGATTTTAGTGTCGAATTCGGTGAAACATTTACGCATAATTCTAAAGGACTCCATAACAAACCATCCTTGGAGTCCTTTAGAATTATGCGTAAATGTTTCACCGAATTCGACACTAAAATTAGAATTATGCGTAAATGTTTCACCGAATTCGACACTAAAATCCACGAGGCTCTGCTAATAAAATTATACAATCCTCGCCTCAATACACAGTTGTTTGCCTCAGGTGCTTCTTATTTACTCAACGTCTTTTCTTGATACGTCATATGATGCGTCTTTGCCTGGTGTAATTTAAACGCCATGTGATGTGCCTTTCTCCTATGTTCTGCCGTTTCATTTTGCATTTCGTTTTTCGATTCAGTGTTTAGATCAGTTATTCATTTTCTTTGTAGATATGATAAGCAGTTATTTTTTGTTACTTGATAAGGGCTAACGTGTGTATGGCCGAAAACGTTTGTAGCTTATAGTTTATGTTCAATTTTAATCGATTATGTTAAATGCCGTGTGGTTGCTTGGTTGTATATGTCTGTGGTTGACGAAAGTGACCTCTTTACCAAAATTGTAGCTATTTATTAAGATTCGAACGTTATGCTGCAATATCAAAATTGGAAAAGCCAACGTGGGCTACTCAGTTAAGCATGTTGTTATCGACGCAATGAACTACGACTTGAATTGAAGTTAGCTCTGTAAAAGCGTTACAATTTCACCGAGTAGCCTACGGATACCGACAGTGATTCCGTGAAGCAAAGCCTGAGCAACATAGAAGCCCATGTCTGTTTATTGATTGTATACAAATTCTTTTGCAAAATGGTTTGAACTGTCTGGGGCTGAAGAATCACTAGACGAATTGGCAAACCTTATAGTTAAAGAGTAGTTTACAGAGTCATGCTCGAAAGATCTGTCTGGCTGCGTAGTGGAGAAAATTCAAAAACTTTAGAAAATGTGGCAACCTTGGCTGAACAGTATTTACTTGCTCATAATAAGAAGTCGGCGCATAAAAAGACATTACAACTTGCAGTGGTGGCCTTTAGGATGTGCAAACTGGGCGACCGCCCAGGGTCCGCAAATTTATGGGGCCGGCGATTATCCAAAATATGCACAAATAAAATTTACATTAAGCACTAGCAGAAAGCAGTAGGCATACTTGTGATGCTGCAAAATCTTCAATACAAGCTTTGAGCTATTTTGGTTGCCTCCAAAAAATATTCAACATGTTTTCAGCATCAACAAAACGATGGGCTATTTTGAAGTTCTGTCTTCCATCTCAACTTGTGCAGAGACCACCAGACACACGATGGAAAAGTATAATTTCCTGCTGTAAGGTTCTTATGAAAAATTCTCCTCAAGTGTATTCTGTGATCCAGAAGATGCTTCTTGATGAATCCAGTCTAGATACTCAAACATTTTCAGAAACACAAAATTTGAAAAATTAGCTTCATTCCTTCAAGTTTATTGTGAGCACGGTCATATGAATATTGTGAGTTTATTGTGAGCCGTTCTCTATCAAATTAATACGGTCAGCAAGCTAATGCAGAGTACCAGCATGTCACTTGACTCTGCAATAACATTAACCCATTTGTGCCGAAAGTGAAAGTACTTAAAAAAAAATTGTGAAAATTTAAATATTGCTTAATCATGACCTAAAAAACATTTCACAATTAAATTTTTCTTAATTATGTTAGTAGGCCTACCGGTTGAGAAAAATACCGTCCTACATATAGGACGCTAGGCAAATCCGCTATCAAGTTTCGCAAGTTTCTTGTGCGTATAATGCGTAGGCCTAATCGTTATCGCTCAAAGTGATAAATGGGAAACGTTTTGTTATCGAGCATTTTATTGAAATGAAAGTTCTCAAAATACGAAGACGAAAAGTAGCAAAGCAACACATCACTGAAACAAGTCATTGGGAAATATGATATTGCTTGAAGCATTTGACATGCAGACTGACATCACATTTTTCGCATCTTGTAGTAGTTATTGCATGGCAATTGGCGGATCGAGTTTGTTTGTCCTGGGCTAGCACCCAATGCTCATAGCCTAGGCATAGTAACGTACATCGGATAAAACCTTTTGTGGTCTGCCCGCTTTCCTTGTTGAGGTGGCTTTCGATGTTGTAACATATAGCCTATCTTCGAAAAGAAAGCAAATCCATTGCATTGCCACTATTGCAAATTTCTTGCAGTTGCCATGCATTGTTGACAGAAATAATAAGCATAGGCCTACCGGTTGAGAAAAATACCGTCCTACATATAGGACGCTAGGCAAATCCGCTATCAAGTTTCGCAAGTTTCTTGTGCGTATAATGCGTAGGCCTAATCGTTATCGCTCAAAGTGATAAATGGGAAACGTTTTGTCATCGAGCATTTTATTGAAATGAAAGTTCTCAAAATACGAAGACGAAAAGTAGCAAAGCAACACATCACTGAAACAAGTCATTGGGAAATATGATATTGCTTGAAGCATTTGACATGCAGACTGACATCACATTTTTCGCATCTTGTAGTAGTTATTGCATGAAATTGGCGGATCGAGTTTGTTTGTCCTGGGCTAGCACCCAATGCTCATAGCCTAGGCATAGTAACGTACATCGGATAAAACCTTTTGTGGTCTGCCCGCTTTCCTTGTTGAGGTGGCTTTCGATGTTGTAACATATAGCCTATCTTCGAAAAGAAAGCAAATCCATTGCATTGCCACTATTGCAAATTTCTTGCAGTTGCCATGCATTGCTGACAGAAATATCGAGCATGTATGAAATCAAGCACGAATAACATTTTTTCCCTCTCACTGCGATGCGATAGTTCGAAATGTTCTGGTCCATTCTATCAACGTTACCGTACCTCCCCATACGTTCGTTATAGAGCGTGATCAATCAAGGTTGTTCAATTTGCACACGCTTCTTTTCAGAGGATGAATATCGAGAGGCTTGAGAAGTTGGGTAAACTCCAACCGTATTCGAGCATAAATTTACCACACTGTTATCATTCCATTTGCAAACCAGCACGCCGTTGTCAGTATCGGTTCTAAAATCGAACTTGCCTTTTCCTTGTTTTTTTCAAAGCATCTTTATCGATCAGCGGACATTTTTCGGTGCTGTTTTCACGAATTGTAGTTGTTGCTTTCACTAATTTTGTCCTCCAGCGTAGTAGCCAATTTCACACTACTGAAAAAGTTGTCGTAGCACAAGTGGAAAAACTTTCTGCCGTAGCTAGTGAGGACATCAGCAAAATTGCTGACAAGGTTTCCTCCAAGGCCTAAATTACTTCGTACTTACCAGACCCTTACTTACTTCGCTTACGTCACGATGCGCATGTAAAAACGCTAAGAGAAAACTTAAATTTATCAAAAAATTTCAGTAAATTACGATAAATATGTTATTGTTCTAGAAACAAACACAACTACTTTGTTATACAGCGTAGAAATCGTAGGGAATCGCTGTTTGATACCGCTTGATGCGTGGGAATTGATTGCCGCTTTTGCTAACACGTGTGCCCATGGGCTCCTTTAGAGAGAGGGCGCGGGGGTGATCACCCCCCCCCCACCAATTGGAGTGGGGGGAAACTAATGCAAAATTACCCCCCACTAATGTAGAGATAAAAATTTAATTTTTATATTTCTTCTACTTTTGTGTTTTATTTTCATTTTTTTTATTTTGTTGCACAACTTTTTGGTTGTTTGCTTGGAAACTCTGACTCGCAAGACAACGCAAATATGCAATAGAAACCTGCATAATGCTATGGGAATTGTTTAGGAGCTAAGTAGTTTGCAAAATCAGTCTGGCAAGTTCAAAATCGCCCTGCAGGAAGAATACCACCATGGCTTGCACACTTTGTGCCAAACAAGATGGCCGACACGTGTACCGGCCATTTCTTCAGTCTTGTCAAACTACGAAGCCTTGCGAAACACACTTCAAAATTTCAACAATGCGAAATGATAAGGCCTTTATTTCCAATTATTGCAAGGCAACACTACTTTGCATTGCAGTTTTGCCCAGTTTTATTCAAGCCACTTGAAAAGATAACTGGCCTGTTGCAGACCAGGTCTTATAGCCTACCATCAGCGACATGATGGAGCTGGTTAAAAACTCAAAAGTTAATTACCAGAGTCTTAGAAATGAAGAACAATTTATGCAGTTATACAAGGAATTTCAGCAGCAAGCATATAGTTTAGGCTTAGCTAAAGTCCAAATTGCAAGAAAGCGCTGTGAGCATGACCTCGCTTCTCATTACAGAGGGCAGTTCTATGCATCTATTGACAGCATAGTGCAACATAGTGCAAGGCCTCACCCACCGCTTCAATGGCAAAGAAATTAAAACTCACCAAATGCTTGAAGTTTTAGTATCTGGCACAGTCAACGACAGTGCTGTTACAGCGTTGGAACGACATTGGCTTCGACGTGAAAAGTTTGGGCCAAGATTTAAGCCACTTCCATCAGAAATTTGGGCCGATCAAGTATGTGTGGGATGTTCGAAACAAGTTATTATAATAGGATTTATGCCTATTATTGTCAAAGAGTTTTATGCCAGTGTGGAAAAAATTGCTATTGGTCAATGCCCTTCTTCTGCAGAAGCTAGAAGCTGAAACGCTTCATTTCACTGTGGGTGTTATGGCCCAGGTTGTCGTGCTGTATTCATGTAGCCTAATTGTAAACTAAGTTTTATAGAAGATGCACTAGATCTAAAGGTGGATGGGAAGAGGAAACGCGGTCGTCCAAGAAGAACGTGGAAACAACAAGTGAAGGATGAATTTTAAAAAGTCGGACTGAAGGAGGAAGATGCAAGGGACAGGGTGAAATGGAGAAAAGGGATTAAAACAATTGGTGCGCGGAAACAATCGGCCACCCCCACTAGTGGGGAACAAACCGACGATGGATTATGATGATGAGAATATAGCTTTGACCTTATTGCTGTTGGCCTTTTAAATCTAACTTTTTAGCGTCTGAAGTGCAAAATTTGGAGGACTTGAGCCAAGGAAGAATACAAAGAGGGATTTTGCGTACGTCCCCTCTTCCAGTCAAAATTGTCTCAAAACCTCAAAAAAATGTGGCAAATGTTAAAAAGCTTTTGCTCGTGATTTCAGATTCGTTGAAAGAATTTTTCGATTTTAAATCATGCTGAAAGGCAAAAATTTTGCGCCCTCGGCGCGAAACATGCAGCCTAAACGCGCTGAAAAAGAAACTGAAGCTTTCAGTAATGCGAGCGGGGTCTGAGGAGCGAGTTTTCGGAAGTATATGTGATAATCCAGTAAGCCCTCGTCGATGTCAAAAGATCGTTCCCGCCCCTGCTTAAATTACCCCCCCCCCCACTCTCAGGAAGTGTTCGGAACTCTCAGGAAGTGTTCAGCCCCTGCGTGTGCCTAGCGACCTATATATAGGACACCAATCTTTTGAACTAATTTTCTCAAAAAATTTACTGCTAATTAAATTTAAACATTTGCTGTAAAATATGTTGATACATAACAAATAAAGACAATGACAAATATTTTTGGAAGCTTATTTGCATATGCGGATTTATCATCATAATTCGACATGCACCTTCAAAATTTCAGACTTAGCCAAATCTGGAAAATTGAAAATGATGTCAAGCCTCAACCAAAAAAGCAATTTTAAAAAAAGTGGTGATATATGCTGCAAAAATACTCACAAATGTATTGAAAACAAAAGAAACCACAGTTCTCCCTGTTCTACAGTATACAAAACAAACTGAATGTTGTGTACCCTAACTTGTGTTTGTTACTAAGACTATTTCTTACTGTGCCAGTTACTGTAACTTCAGGGGAAAGATCATTTTCTAAACTAACGTTGATAAAAAAAATTACCTTTGCTCTACAATGAGCCAAGAACGCTTGGTTGGACTAGCTGTTCTTTCAATTGAGCACAACGTGGGCAAAACATTGAACAATGCTTCTGTGATATTATCCTCTATCACTAGGCTCGACCGCAAAGGTAATCCGGCTGTTGTCGAATATAAATGGAAATAGTTTATTAAATTGGAGCGAAATTACAATGATACTTGACGTTTTTGTCAACAGTCTTTCAAACCACAATCCCGAGTGATCAGAACAGGAGTGTAATCAAAAGAAGTCGTTTTCTGAAATAACATAAAAGCACAAATCACGCATTTGCCTAAAACTACAAGGCATTGAAGGCAATAATGATTAATGTGAGTTTTTACATTGCTACATCCATCGCGAATATGTGTCGACCTTTAGCGCTTTACGGACAGATAGTGTGAATAACAATACATTAAATCAGCAATAAATTTCACATGATTAAAATGTCCATACCAATTCTTGCCAAGTAAGCCGGTGAATTTCGGCAACAGCTACAGTCTGAAATTCTTTACACAGGATTCCAATGCGGTTACAATTCAGCTATAACAAACGAAAATAACGCGTTACGATACGTAGATAATGCGCAATAAAACTGTGTCAGCAAGTCTTCTTTAAGTGAACACAGCGCGTACAAGAATGATTGAAATGTCAGCAACAGTCAGCACAAAGCAACAGTCAAATTTACAAATAAGCAAACAATTTGTACTCACATTGAAGCAATCTCTTTAAAGCTGCTTGTCCGAATTCTACAAATCTCGACTTACTAAATAAGTCCGAACTGGTTGACACAAACGTACAGTAGTCACAAACCCAAGTTCACAGTTGAACAGAACTCTTGCCCCACAATTGGCTACAAACTGTCTGATAATATTTCAGGCACAAGTGCGCCTATTTAAGATAAATTTTTACATGTTTTGAAATTCCCAAATTATAATAAAGAAGCAACAAATCGAACACAATATTTTCGATGAATCATGGAATGTTGTTTCCGTACGCGATAAACTAAGATCCCAAGGGGCGATGATTTCAATAAATTGTTACGTCACAATAAACTTGGAGCCACCGTGTTTTGCAAGGGCATATGAAATCACCAAAATGTTTTCCAAAATAAAGTGTTTTTTCTATATTGTTTTAAGCTAAGCAACTTTCCAGTACATCAATTGCGGTTGATCAATCGCCAGGAGAAAGCTACTATGCCGTCAAAAAGGGCATTTATCAATATATTATCACTTGTAAACACGTGAACTTCAAAACTTAGAAAGTGAAGAGAAAATATCTTACACTCCCTTCAAAAATAGGAAAACTATGCAAGCCTATTTTTAACGTGAAACAAGATATTTTCGCAATTACGAAGGGTAAAGGCAAAAACTCTACGGCTGCAATACTGAAGCGAGTCATAAAACACAGATACGAAACATTATGTATCTACTCATTGTTGTCTCCACACCGCATGCAGGAACGACAATGCGTAGATACCGCGAAAAATACAATCCACAATTGACTTCCGGTACATCGGGTTCCCGCAGCAACGGATCAGCAGAGCGTTCATAAAATCAGCAAAGCGTCTAT
This sequence comes from Aplidium turbinatum, assembly GCF_918807975.1. Taxonomy (NCBI): domain Eukaryota; kingdom Metazoa; phylum Chordata; class Ascidiacea; order Aplousobranchia; family Polyclinidae; genus Aplidium; species Aplidium turbinatum. The sequence continues at coordinate 23,618,601 of NC_137475.1, read as the reverse complement.
TATTTGCCCTCAAATCCAGGCAATTGCTTCGTAGAAGCGCATGAAATCGCAGTTCTTGCACTGCTTCGATCTATACAGTATTTGTGTCGATAGCGGTATCATTTGAGGCCTCGGCTGGCTTGCAGATAAGACACAGCTTTGCAATCGGCCTTCTCAGGATGCTGGTACCGACTCGAACATCTACTTGTCGCACTACTCCGTGCTTATCTGGATATGTATGAATGATTCTTCCCATAGTCGAACGTCGTCGTGGAAAATTATCGTCAACAATTAAGACAACGTCATTCGTCTCGAAGTTGCATTTTCGGTCCGGCCATTTTTGTCTCAAAGCGATTGTCGGTAGATACTCCTTTTTCCACCTTCGCCAGAACTCATCGGCTAGGAAATCAACTCTTCGCCATTGTCGTCGCGCATAGCAGTCTTTTTCGTTTGCCTTCACGGAAAGCATTGGAGGATCACTCTCTAAATTGTGTCGTAATAAATGATTTGGTGTCAGTGGTTGTTGATCCGTCGAATTGTAGTTCACTGGAACCAGCGGTTGTGAGTTCAGGATGTTCTCCACTTCAATCATGAAGGTGTTCAGCGTGTCGTCCGTCAGTGTGCCGAACTTGGAGAGCATAAAGTCGAGAATCCGTCGAACCGAGCGGATCATTCGTTCCCAAACGCCTCCGAAGTGAGACGCTCCTGGTGGATTGAAATTCCACCTCATTGCTTTTCGTCGAAAGTATTGTTCAATGCTGGGGTCCTGTAAAGATCTCAAACAATTTTTTAATACGCGATGTGCACCGACAAAATTGGTGCCATTATCACTAAACACTTCCTTAGGATTTCCCCGTCTGGCAGCGAATCGTCGAAAAGCAGAAATGCGTCAGTAGACATGTCATAGGCAATCTCTAAGTGGACTGCCCTCATAGTTAAGCAAGTGAAAATGCATCCATACCTTTTTACCATGCTCCTTCCTTTTGCAATATCTTAATAACAGGTGAAAATGCGAGATGTTGCTCGAGTTTGATTAAAGAGATTTCTGCAAAGTTTAGCTCATCTACTGTCAGCTTTGACGTGCTAACAGAGTCTCTTGATTTAAGAAAGGCCTTAAAACGCAAAAGCCATGCCACTGACACTTTCAACTTCTCCAAACAAGAATACCTATTGATTAAATTTAAAATCAAATCCGTGTCACTGCTCTTACAAGCATTGACAATTCGTTTCCGTTCTACAGGGAGAAATTCTTTAGGCAGCGTTGCCTATTTTTTCTCTGGCGCCTGTGGCCAAGCAGTCTCGTCACACCACAGAAACTCGGGTCCAACAAGCCATCTGGACTTAACGAGTTCTTTCACAGACAGGCCTCTAGATGCGACATCCGCAGGATTGAAACGCGTGTTTACATGTCTCCATTGGCATGGCTCGGACTGTCGATGAATTTTTGCGAGTCTATTCGCGACAAACGTTGGAAAGCGCTTGCTTTCGTTACATATACTTAGGCGCACAGCGCAAGAGTCAGTCCAAAATATTGATTTCACATTTGGAAGATCTAATTGCTTTCTAATCCATTCATCATTCTCGGCAGAGAGCACTGCTGCTGCCAACTCAAGACGTGGAATGCTTTCCGTTTTTGGGGGGCTAACTCTAGCCTTTCCATACAGAAAGGCACAGTGGACGTCATTTGTTTCGTTGATGAGACGCAAATATGATACAGCGCCATAGCCATGGCTAGAAGCATCCGAAAAATGATGCAGTTGGTATTCCTTTACCTTGCCGAATTGCAATGGCTTTAAACAGCGCGGCAAAGTAACACTTTGCAATTCGGAAAGTTGAGAGAACCACTCCCTCCATTCGTCTACGTCAATTTGGGGCAATTGTGTATCCCACCCCAAGCCTTTTCTTATCAAGTCTTGTTGCAAAATGCGTGCAACAAGGATTACGGGAGCTACGAACCCGAGGGGGTCATAAAGAGTTGATACAGCGGATAAGATGCTTCGTCGAGTGTATAAACGTCCTCTCATAACGTCTATAACGTTGAAACCGAACTTGTCGTCCAACACTGACCAGCTAACCCCTAACACACGTTCATTTTCCTTTTCAAGATTACCTTTATTGAAATTAACAATTGACTTAGCTCGTTCTTCCTCCGGAATTCTTTCGATCACGTCCTTGTTGTTGGATAGCCACTTGGTCAAACGAAATCCGCCCAGTTGCATCATTTTTCGTAATTGGTCCATCAAGTCAATAGCTTCTTCTGGAGTCTGTGTGGAGGTCAAGCAATCGTCCACATAGAAATTCCTGTTGACCACCTGGGAAACTTTAGGGTCAAACTTACCTCCAAAGTCCTTTGCCACCTGTTTAAGACAGAAACCAGCACAACTAGGGGAAGAGGTGGCTCCGAAAAGGTGCACTAACATGCGGTGAGGAACGGGCGATCTAGACAAATCTCCATCGGGCCACCAAAGAAATCTCAACGCGTCGACATCTTGCTTTTGCACGCAGACTTGGTGGAACATAGCTTCAACATCAGCTATGAGAGCGACCGGATCCAACCGAAACCTTGTCAATACTCCAATCAGACTGTTAGTTAGATCTGGCCCTTGCAACAACGCATCGTTCAGTGACGTCCCTCTATGTTGGGCCGCACAATCAAAGACAATTCTTAATTTACCAGGCTTGTTTGGGTTGAACACTGGATGATGAGGAAGATACCATGCCGCATCTGCGTTCTCGTTATCACGGATCTTCTCTGCATAGCCTTTATCTAAGTAATCTTTAATTTTGTTAGTATATTCTTTGTAAAGTGTGCTGTTTCTTTGTAACCGTCTTTTAAGGGACCTTAGTCGATTCTCTGCCATGTGTAGACTGCCATGCGGAAACTCTGTTCCAAGACGCCATGGCAGAGGCAAGTAATAGTGTCCTTCGTCATGTCTCACTGTGGACCTCATAAGAGCTAAAACCTTCCTGTCCTCCACTGAGGTGGGGAAATCTAAGTCTCCGGAAATTATCGGGCGATTCTGTAGTTGGCTCTGGCATATTCGGTTGACCATTGCCAATTTTGAGTTCGGCTGCTCGATTCCGGGCCCTATCACACTCCAACCTAAAGGAGTCTTCACTGCACAGGGCTGTCTTCTCCCTCCAAACCTAGAATCCAAATTCCTATGAGCGTATGAGACGTCAGTGCCAATTAACAATGCAACCTCTTCAGTATCCAGGTGAGGAAATTGGATACCCTTCAAGTGAGGCCATGACTCTAGACAGGGCCTACGAGAGGGGGGTACGGAGGGTACGGCGTACCCTTGAGGGCCCAGGCCTGTGGTTGTTGGGGGGCCGAAATTGTGATTTTATACTTTACGCGAAAAAATGTTTGGTTAAAACCATCCTAAACGACTAAATTCAAGCATAAATGTTGTTATTCGTTAGTCCTTGGGGGGCCCGTAATGTAGCAAAAGGGCTTAGAAAGAAATTAGGTGTCTAAAGTGGTGATTTAATGCCTTACGTGCAAACATGTTATGTTAAAAGCACCCTAAATTAAATCACAAAAGTTGGTTATTCTCCTGTCCCGGGGGGGGGAGGGGCATAGTATAGCAACAGCAGGGTTGAGAAAAACCCGAAATTTTTTTAAAAATCCCAAACCGCTAGTTTTTTTTAATGCCCGGGTGTTTTTGGGCTTTTTTGTGTTTTTTAAAAACTATTTGAAAAAGGAGGCAAACTTGGTTTTGAATCTTTATCCTCGTACTGACAAAGCCTTGATAGGCTATTCCTGGTTGTTTCGCATACTTGTAGACTGTAGAGGCTCTTGAAGAAAGGCCGGTTACGGAGATTGGCAGAGTGGAATTTCCGATTGTTGAAGTCTTGTTACCTGGGAATTATTACATCCATTAAGTGCCACTGAATGGAAAGCAGTCCTTAGAATGCGTTGCTCAAGTGCACGCCCCGAAAGTCGAACCAGCACCGCTTGATCTTGAAGCTTCTTCGTTCACGAAGTCACGCGCTAACCAACTGAGCTATCGGGGCGACTTAAACCTTACATTATGTCATTATTCAGATGCATGGGATAGAATTTAATCTAGGGTAGGCCAATGCCATTCTCTGTTGTTACAAACTTGCATTTGATGATGCTCAGTCTTATCTGACAGCAGTGCAGGGTAGGCCGGTACCCGGTCATTTGGTCGACAGGATGTTAGGTCGACAGAACGACTCATTTTAGGGTTAGTTAACAAACCTTTACCCTAACCTAAATGTCCTGTCGACCAAATGTCTTGTCAACCAAACGACCGGCTACGGGGTAGGCCTATATCATATGAGGGAAACGACATATTTATCCTCTTTCATATTCAGTATTATTGTGCATAGCTTATTAAAATTAAAGAATAGTTTTATTGCAGGTTGATACTATTATTGCGCACAAATGTCCAATTCTGCAGTAAAATGTTGTATGGCGTGCAATACGCCTAAGAAAACATCATACGTTTTGCCCAAGACAAAGGGGGCCCAGAGTGAGAGGGGGGCCCGGAATGACTCTTCGTACCCCTAGTGAAAATTTCTCTCAGAGGCCCTGACTCTAGATCTGAATCCGTTAATGGACGATTGGTTCTGAACGCCAAATCGTCCAGCGACACCGCTTGTCTAATCTCCAGCTCATCACTGTCATCTAGCGGCCGAATTTTAAAATTTACTTTTTGGCAATCGATCGATCTCGGCCTTTGGCCAACAGTTGTCAATTGGATTCTGTCTGGCTGACCTCTTAAACCCAATCTCTTGACCAGTGACGTGGTGCAAAACGTGGTGTCACTTCCTGTGTCTAAAAATGCGTTAACGGTCAAACATTTATTTTCGTTATAAACCTTGACCGGGATAACGCAGAAAAAGAAATTCTTTCGTCCCTCAGACAGCGTTTCGCACTTAGCAATGGTGGCTGGCCTGCCATTGTTGCTATTTCCTATGGTTTGATCATTGTTTCTGGGACCTCGTGAAAAGTTAGGCTGCTGCCTCGGGCCAGTAGGTCTCATTTCTTCGTGCAGCAGAGTGTTGTGGCGACGTCCACAACCCTTTACAGTGCAGGCCGGCGGTCTATCACAAGACCTAACAACGTGCTTGTCGCTAAAACAGTTGTAACACCTTCCTTTGTATCTAATAAAGTCCTTGCGATTATAAATTGACTTTTTCAGAAATTCATTGCATCTACCTATTGGATGCGGTCCGTTGCAAAGGTAGCATGCCATCCTCGGCCGTGAAGCAACCGTCGCTTCAACGGCAGAACAAGAGCTCTTCTGGGTATATCGGGGGCTGGCAGGGACCCTTTGATCTCGTTTCACCGACCTGCACAGTAAACCTCCAAAAGCGTTTAATACTCTCGATTCTTCTTCCACAAACCCTACAAAGTCGTTAAATGTAGCTTGCCTCCCTGACTGCAGTATAATGTTTGCAGTGCGGCGCCTCCAGCCCTTCTGCGTTTCCATCGGCAACTTGGCAGCCAGCATCACCATGGTATCCACTGTGTTAAGGTCGCCCAAGTTTTCGAGCTTCCCTAGCACCAGTGAACACTGACGTAAGAGTTGGGAATAATCGCGCATGCCCAACGCGTCTTCGCTCTTTATATCAGGCCTTCCCATGAGCCTTGTAACGAAAGACCTAGCGACAATATGGGGCACGCCATAATTGTCGTGCAGAAGTTTCCTCGCTTCTGCGTATCCTCCACTGGAGTCGATAATCGAACAATGCTCGATTAAGTGCTTGGCTTTACCTCGGCACTGCTGCAATAGTAGAGTCATCCGCATTCCATCGGTGTGAGCTCGACTCTCCAAGTGGGTCTCGAAATGGCGAATAAAGGTCCAATACTCAATTGGCTCGCCTGAAAATGTCATGTGCTCTGGCTTAGGCATACACATGCCCTCGCCAACAGCTTTCACGATGCAAGGCAAAATTTCAGAGTCCGAGGGCTGAAAGCGAACAGTTTTATTTACCTCAGTCATAGCACGGTCAGGCTGGAATTCCGGCACCTTTCCTATACCGAGATCCACCTGACCCTCATGCCTACTGGCATCCGCTCTACCAGATAGCGCAAGACCAGGCTGGCAGTCCGGCACTTTCGGTGTGCTAGAATCCACTTGGTCCTCGCATAGGCTTGCTAGAGACGTGGACCGTCTGCATTCTTCAGACTGGTCCAAAACTTCTAACTGCGCTTTTGCTGTCTCGACAGCCAATTTGGCCTCGAATCGTTCCCTATCGGCTTGCAATTGAGATTCTTGGGCCCGCAGCTGAGATTCTTGTTGAGCCCGCAGCTGAGATTCTTGAGCCCGCAGTTGAGATTCTTGATCCCGTAATCTTTGCTCTTCTTCTATGCTTTTCAACTTAAGTTCGGCAAGCTTCTTGGCTAGTGCCGCCTCCGTTCTCTGCCTTTCACTGACAGACGTGCTACAGGAAGAGCGAGAACGGCTAGACCTCTTCGATCGGCGACTATACACCACACTAGCCGCTGGCGTTTTTCGCAAAGCTGAACGTTCGACATGCGGCTCGGGTTCGGCGCTCAGTTCTGCTCGAGCAACGCTAATCTCTAATTTCCTTTGAATCCAAGCCTGCTTCATCGCCTCTAGTTCGCAAAACTCATCATTTGCGTATTTAAAAGTTTTTAAGTGATCTTCCATCATTGGTAACAGCTGGTCGTAAACTCGCTGAAACGATTCTTCAGCGTTTTTAAATTCTACGAGACTCTTAGCTTTTGCAGCTTTCTGGCATAAAACAAACCAAGAGGCTAACCTTTTGTCTTCTCGCGTTGCTTTGTCCAGAGAGAATTCCTCGACATGAGTTTCCGGCAAACCTGACGCTGAAACCGATGGAAGGTTCTGGGTTTCCTCAGAAGATGGATTTTCCTGCTCAATTGGAGTTTCTGTTGTTTTAGACATCTTTATTTAATGCTGAAAGTTTCAATGTAGAAGATGAGAAGTAATCAACCGCAAATATTGGCACAAGTCTACGAAGGATAATAAAGTAACAAAGGAATGGAAAGCCTAAAATCACCTATCCAAGGACAGTTTCTTGATAAGCAATTTGCAAAACAGTGGACAGATTGTCAGCAAAGACACTAGAAATAATTTGCGAAATAGGCAAAAGAAACCAGAAAACTAGTGTGCCGACTTTAGGGCACGAGAAACTAAATATTGCCTACCACAGGCAATAAGAAACAAAACAAATCTGCCTACCCACGGCAAGAAAATTGAAAACTAATGTGATATTATCCTCTATCACTAGGCTCGACCGCAAAGGCAATCCGGCTGTTGTCGAATATAAATGGAAATAGTTTATTAAATTGGAGCGAAATTACAATGATACTTGACGTTTTTGTCAAGATTGACAAGTTTTATGACAGTATCGTGGAGGTCCTCCTAGATGCCTCAAGAAAAGTTCTTTTAGTTAAAAACAAGAAAATATCTACTTATTCAACTCCTGGTTGGAACAATACTGTCAAGTCACTCCACAAGCAAGCCAGAGCTAAGTACCTGGACTGGGTTGAAGGTGGCAAACCTAAAACTGGCAGCATACACAAGGCCATGTCTGCTACTCGTAAAATATTCAAATCTTCTCTACGAAAGTGCAAAAGTAACAGAGATCAGCATGAAGCAGATGCCATTGCCAAAGCATTTCATGCAGACTCCTCGTTTAAAACATTTTGGGATAAAATTAGACAGTCTGGATCACAAAGATGTTCATTACCTACCTCTGTCGGAAGTGCTGTTGGAAGTAAAAACATTTCGATCATGTGGATGTGTCACTTTAATAAATTGCTAAACTCGACTGGTAAAAAAGTTGTCAATGAAGAATTTGTTTCATCGCACTTAAATGATATACATGGCTATCACAATACTAAACAATTTCTGACCTCTGCTGACACAGTTTCTTCTTTGCTTCATAAATTGCCATTAAATTGCTCTGTTGGTTGTGATAAAATATCTTCTGAGCACATTGCTTATGCAGATTCCAGTATCAGTGTATATCTTTCATCATTTTTTAATATGTGCCTTATTCATGGGTATGTGCCAAATGCTTGTCTTAAAACTGAATTAGTTCCCATTGTTAAAAACAAATCTGGTGACGTTAGAGACATCGCAAACTACAGACCTATTGCTCTTGCTACTGTCATTTCTAAACTATTTGAACATGTTGTACTTTTTTTTATTAATGACTATCTCACAACAAACGATAATCAATTTGGCTTTAAACCTAAGCATAGCACAGATATGTGCATTTTTGTACTTAAGCAAGCTGTGTCTTACTACAGAAAACGTGGAAGTCCTGTTTTTTCTGTATTCTTAGATTCTTCGAAAGCATTTGATAGGGTAAACCACAACCTCCTATTCAAGAAACTAATTCAACGAGGAGTGCCAATGTGCTTTGTTCGTCTAGTAGTTTATTGGTATACCCATCAGCGGATGTACATACGCTGGGGTTGTCATTACTCACAGTCTTTTTCTGTCAGCAATGGTGTCAAACAGGGTGGTATTCTCAGTCCTTACTTATTTGCCGTGTATATGGATGATCTATCGACTGTGTTAAGCAAAACCAAGGCAGGCTGTTACATAGGTAATACACTTGTTAATCATCTCATGTTTGCTGATGATATTTGTTGTATTTCTCCAAGTGTTCATGGTCTGCAGAGTATCTTGAATGTGTGTGAAGATTATGCGCTTTCTAACGATGTCATTTTTAACTGCAAAAAGTCATTTGCTATGTACTTCCAAACAAAACACTTAAAGTTAAATATGAATCCAATTGTACGGCTCAATGGAAGTGAGATCAAATTCGTAGACAGTGTCAAATATTTGGGTGTTTTTCTTGACACGGCAATGTGTGACGACAAGGATATAAATCGACAAGTGCGATCAATCTACTGTTCTGCCAACAAATTAAAATCCAAATTTTACAAGTGCTCCAGTGATATTAAAAATGTTCTATTCCGTTCTTATTGTACTCCAATGTATGCATGTCATCTGTGGGAAAATTATCATCAACGTGACATTAATCGTCTGCGTGTTGCCTTCAATAATGCGTTTAGAATTATACATAATTTGCCTAAACACTATAGCGTACGTGAACATCAAGTCTTGTGTAACATCATAACATTTGATGCATTACTTCGTAAATATGTTTTTTCTTTTGTTGGAAGATGCGAAGTATCGTCTAACTCTATTGTTGCCTCCCTGATGAGGTCTGATTGCCATCGTATATCAAATTACCGTCTTCATTATAATAATTCTATGTATGCTATTAACTAGTTTTGATGGCTGCCATGTCATCTGATTGTTTTTATCGTTCTCAATACTTTCAGTTCTTCTAACTTGTAACGCTACCGTACCATTGTCTGTAAACTTGTAACAGTAGATAGCCTATTTATTGAGATTTTGTGCATTTGCAGTTTGTGTATTATTTTGTTATTTTTTGATGTTATTTCGTTGTTGTTGTTCGTTATTTGTGCATTTGCAGTTTGTGTATTATTTTGTTGTTTTGTTTTGGATATGGACAGCTTTGTCTGATGCAAATAAATTATTATATTATTATATTTGTCAACAGTCTTTCAAACCACAATCCCGAGTGATCAGAACAGGAGTGTAATTAAAAGAAGTCGTTTTCTGAAATAACATAAAAGCACAAATCACGCATTTGCCTAAAACTACAAGGCATTGAAGGCAATAATGATTAATGTGAGTTTTTACATTGCTACATCCATCGCGAATATGTGTCGACCTTTAGCGCTTTACGGACAGATAGTGTGAATAACAATACATTAAATCAGCAATAAATTTCACATGATTAAAATGTCCATACCAATTCTTGCCAAGTAAGCCGGTGAATTTCGGCAACAGCTACAGTCTGAAATTCTTTACACAGGATTCCAATGCGGTTACAATTCAGCTATAACAAACGAAAATAACGCGTTACGATACGTAGATAATGCGCAATAAAACTGTGTCAGCAAGCCTTCTTTAAGTGAACACAGCGCGTACAAGAATGATTGAAATGTCAGACGTTTTAACACAAAGCAACAGTCAAATTTACAAATAAGCAAACAATTTGTACTCACATTGAAGCAATCTCTTTAAAGCTGCTTGTCCGAATTCTACAAATCTCGACTTACTAAATAAGTCCGAACTGGTTGACACAAACGTACAGTAGTCACAAACCCAAGTTCACAGTTGAACAGAACTCTTGCCCCACAATTGGCTACAAACTGCCTGATAATATTTCAGGCACAAGTGCGCCTATTTAAGATATATTTTTACATGTTTTGAAATTCCCAAATTATAATAAAGAAGCAACAAATCGAACACAATATTTTCGATGAATCATGGAATGTTGTTTCCGTACGCGATAAACTAAGATTCCAAGGGGCGATGATTTCAATAAATTGTTACGTCACAATAAACTTGGAGCCACCGTGTTTTGCAAGGGCATATGAAATCACCAAAATGTTTTCCAAAATAAAGTGTTTTTTCTATATTGTTTTAAGCTAAGCAACTTTCCAGTACATCAATTGCGGTTGATCAATCGCCAGGAGAAAGCTACTATGCCGTCAAAAAGGGCATTTATCAATATATTATCACTTGTAAACACGTGAACTTCAAAACTTAGAAAGTGAAGAGAAAATATCTTACACTTCTCTTAAGAGTTTGCCGCAATAAAAGCTAGAAAAGTGCATTTTGTATAAGTGCTGCAGACGGGTGGTGTAGTATTCGGAGGGCACTAGGTGTGGTGGTAAAACATAGCATCAGAGTGATGTGAAGATATCACAGCTTGAAATACACCTTTCTCGCTTACCATCGCTATTTGTTGTTGTATCGTGTTAATTCCTTTTTGTGTTATTGTGATTTATGGTCATTTGAGTTTGTGTAGGCTACTTTAATTTGTCGATGCCGGACTGTTGGGGGGCTCATATTACTTCTTGCCCAGGGCTCACAAAGCCTTAAGGCCACCACTGATTACAACGTACCTAATTATGACAAGAGTTATAAAAGCAGTTTTCAACGTGCCTTTCTACCAACGAAAACTTTACAAAAACTATCTAATTGCAGAATATTAAAGTTGATTGCAATGTATTTTACTAATGTGGACCGATACTCCTTAGCTTTTAATCGTTGACTATCAACACCTAATATTGGAACTTGTAATTTTGACATATCATGGATGCAAGTTTGTTTCTGTCTTGACTCTTTGTTGCTATAGTGTAGATATTTAAGTGTAATGTTTACTAAATGTTTATCATCGATTTGGCTGAGGGTGGCTGCTTGACTCGAAGACCGTCATGGTCACTTCGCAGCTTCCCGTTGTGATTTACTTACTTCATCGATGCAGTGTACATTTCAGTGACGTGCGGTGAGGTTCCTAGATGGTGAGGCACTATTTTTTTCAAGTCACGTTTACAATAATTTTTCTTTAACTGCAACAAAAACGATATCATATACTAATCAAAATAATAATAATTAGCAGCATAATTTCACATTTATTTAAAAATGAAATCCATGCGCCTATCCTTTTGGATAAAAAAATTTGTGACTTTGTTGTAGAAATCGTCTTTATTTTGCCGCAATTTCTAAAGCCTCTTCATCTCAATGGAAATTATTGCTAGTGATGAAAGACGCTCTTGTTCAGTTCGATTTCTGTTGTAGCCTATGTTTTGATCCTTTTCAACGCAGAAAATGATCTTTCCACCGACGCTGTTGTAACAGATATAGTGAGCACTAACTGTAGCAACTTTGTCGCCTCAGGAACTGTCTGAATTAGATCGTTCTGGTATAAAAAACTGAGAAGCTGTGCAGGAGTTTTACAATTTTTTCTGACTGTTTGTGAGCTGTATAGTCCCACAAGATCAGCTTTCATTTTTACAAAGTCGAAGAATTTTGCATAACTTTTTGACAGGCTATGCAATTTAGTGTCATCAAACGTTAGAGCCATTCCGGAAAATTTAGAACAATCTACCAAACCCAGGAAGGCAAGCTCACTAAAATTGTCAAACCTCGATTTCAGTTGAGCAATAATATTGTTCAAAACATTGTAAAAGATTTGTTTTCGTTTATTTTTAATCGACGCTCGGTTTCCAATATCAATGTCGGCAAATCTCAGCTCAAGTGTTGTGCAATTCTGCTCAAACCGTTCATAAAAACTTTCAAACTTTTGTCTCTGTCGTCCCACATAGCCAACTGTGTCGCGTATTTGCTCACAACAGAAAGAAATATCCATTATTTTGTTTTGAAGCACTCTGAACAAAGCATCAGTCTTATTAAAAATTCCCTCATAAGCCATAATTAAAAAGATGGTCAGCGGTTTTAAGAGCCATCGCTCGTATCCAGCTGACTTAATTACTGAATCATTGTCCCACCTCCCATCATCGTCGCCAATAATACGAAAAACTTTAAGCAGATCAGCGTGATACATGCTTACTGTTTGCAACAATCTGGAATGTGAACTCCATCTCGTAGGTGATGCCCTTGGCAGACGCCGCTTTACAACATCATCCAATAAGCGAGTGGGTTTTACGGATTTACTAAAAAATGCACTTAACCCTTCCAGTGTTGAAAAAAATGTTTTGCATTCGGGTATGCATTTTGCTGAATGTAACAGCACCAATTCAGTTTATGTGCGTAAACATAGCTTCGGGCACCTCTTCCTTTATCCTGGCTTTCACCCCGTTTAAACCTGATGACATCACAGATGCTCCGCCATAAGTCTGCGCTACCAGCTTTTCCACCCAATTAAACTTTTGCAATTTTTCTAAGATATATTCAGCTATTGCAGAGGCTCGTCTATCATCACTCACATCATCAAACCCCAGGAAAGCTTTCTTTATTTCATATGAGGTCTCACTGACATAGCGAAAAATGACGGAGATCTGTGCTTTTTGCGTGACATCTGTCGTCTCGTCGACTTCTACAGCAACAAACGAGGCTTCATTGATGTCCTTTCTAATATCAGTTCGTATAACTTCAGCCACTGCTTCAATAAGGTCATTCTGTATTCTATTGGATAAACCAGAAAACACTGTAGATGTCTCCAAATGTCGAGAAAGTCTTTCATCATTTTCAGCAAAAACATACATTAATTCAACATAATTTCCACGATTAGAAGAGTTTGCGCTCTCATTGTTACCACGAAAGGCTAACTCCTGCTTAGCTAAGAAACATGTTCCATTAATAAGAACCTTCAAAATCTGTCGGTTTTCTCTAACTTGAGAATTGTGAACGCTGATCGTTAGTTTCTGCTGCTAATTTAATGCCAAATCAATTCTTGAGGTTCCAAAAGTCTTTAAAGCAATTTGATTTTGAATGTGAGTTTTTGATTTCTCATGTTTGCAAAGGCTTCTCTGTAAATTTTTTAAGTCGCAAAACCCTTCTTTAGTCCAAACATTATCACTGGATGTTGAAAACAAGAGACAGGGAAAGCAGAATAGACGATTTTTTTAAAGCACAGCCACACAGCCACTCCTTTTTTGAGTACCAATCTCTTTGAAAGTAGCGAGTTAATTTTTTTATCCAGTCGTCTGATGCAAACCTTTTAAATCTGGAACAGGTCTTCCTTTATTTATGACTTCAACTTTAGATTGGAAGTTTAGTTTTGAAAAATCTCTCAGCTTAGATACTAAGTCTTCCTCCATTTTAGTTAAATTTTGCATGAAACTATCCTTTACACTGCAAGAAGTCACATACACATAGCCTACTATGCAGGCATTCCAGCTTGACGAAAAAGGTTTCATATCTGTGACGTCACATTTGAGGCAGGCCTCAAATCACGGCTAAATCGTTCATAATGATTTCCAGGCGACTTTGCGAACGAAAAAGGCACGCATAATGTAGTGTATGGAAGTTTTCTGATCTGAAGTGAGGCACAGCTTGGCACTGCTTCACCTGCCTCCCCTGACTGCACGTCCCTGGTTGTACTACATTTGTTATTTTTCTTTGTTTCAATTTGTGTTCGTTTAGCGTGCTGCATTGGTTAATGATTTTGCTGTTATGATATTGAACAACAAAATAAACCAATCAATCGATGCGTTGCTTTATCTGTACAGCGGTAGGTCGTAAGGCCGTCGATTGTCGAAGTAAGCCTAACAAGGACTATCGGGATGGACGAAGGTGGCGCAACTTTTGTAATAGCTCTGCAACGATTCTTAGTTGATGAATTAGCTAAAGGTTGAAATATTATTGCAACAATTCTTGTCGTTGAAGTCAGAAAGTAGCCTACATTTTTGTATTGTCGCCACGTGTTGCAGCAGGCAGAGCGAGAACCGTCACGGCTTCGGTCAGAAGTACAATTGATCGAAAAGGGAAAGTTATGCTACGGCGCTACGCGAATCAATTTATTATGTTCAAGCGATGTGATGTCAGAATGGCTATAACACCATGTAACAAAAAATTAGTTGTGTCAAGTTTTTAGTATTTTTTGAAAGATATTGCTGATTAAAACATGCTTCTAGCAATTTTTTTCCACAAGTGTCGTTTAAAAAATATTTATTTAAGGTTTTTGAACTTTTAGTACCTTGTTTCTCAAGCTCTTATTTTAAAATCCTTATAAGGTCGGTAAAGTGTGACGTCATAGTGGCTATCATTTTAGCTTCATAACTGTAGCTTGCATCATAACAATGATCTTTGTTTGGTCATAGTCGAAGAAATAGAGCAAGTACAGAAATTTCAAATTGTTTTTATTTACTATCAATGTAATCAGAAAATATAGAACTTAAAACGTTTCAATCATTCATTGTTTCTTACTGTGTTCTGTAAAAAGCTCTAGCCTAACTTGCAGATAAGTTGGGAATTGGATCATCACGTGAATGCAAACTTTCTTCTGATTTCTTTCTACTTTCACTTTACTACGCTGAAGAGATCGGAAGATCGAAACACTGGCCTTTGTCCGTAGTTACTTTTCGTAATGTCTTTTTAGACATTCTTTTTGGGTCAATAATACTTTTAAAGAAATAAAAAAGAGTCAAAAGGCATGTAAATTTCACTCTGTGTGGAGCTACATGTACTTGAGAGGTTAACTGTTATTTTTTTATTCACTTGTTGATTCATTTATATCAGTGTGTATCCTCTGGGGATCCTTCTCTTGTATCATGGGCCAATCCTATAGATGTTTGCTGGTACACCCTTCATTTTCTTTGAATTTTAATACTTCCCAGTAAACATTGATTGTTGGGGCAACATTGGCAAGAAGTTGGCCGCAACATTGGCAAGATGCAGACGCCAACGTTGGCAAGATGTTTTATGCACCATTTGGATGCATCTGGCCAGCGTTGGCGTCTGCATCTTGCCACCGTTGGCTTCTGCATCTTGCCAACGTTGGATTATGCATCTTGCCAACGCTGGCTACTGCATCTGGCCAACGTTGGCTTCTGCATCTTGCCAACATTGGCAAAATGTTTTATGCACCATTTGGATGCATCTGGCCAGCGTTGGCGTCTGCATCTTGCCAACGCTGGCTTCTGCATCTTGCCAACCTTAGCTTCTGCATCTAGCCAACATTGGCTTCTGCATCTTGCCAACATTGGCAAAATGTTTTATGCACCATTTGGATGCATCTGGCCAGCGTTGGCGTCTGCATCTTTCCACCGTTGGCGTCTGCATCTAGCCAACGTCGACTTCTGCATCTAGCCAACGTTGGCTTCTGTATCTTGCCAACATTGGCAAAATGTTTTATGCACCATTTTGCTTCATCTTGCCAACGTTGGCATCTGTATCTGGCCAGCGTTGGCAAGATGGCTTGTGCACCATTTTGCTTCATCTGGCGCCTAAATTCTGGTTGACTTTTATGCACCATGACGCTGCTTCATCTGACCTATTGACTATCGTGATGCCCGCGCTTTGACCAAGGTTGGCCATGCGAAGCAAGCTGGTGCATAAAACATCTGAACAGCATTGGCATTTACATTTGCCAAACGTCTCTGTACCTAAACCTTGCTCATCACCAAAAGTTTATTGTTGAACCTAGCTAATCCTTGGGCGAAAGAACAGCAGCAACACGGATTTATAAGCAACACTACTCCCTTTGTGACAAAGCAAAGTAACAGCCGAGCTTCTTATATTTTCACATTTATTAGAAACAAGCTACATCAAATCGTATTGACAGATGGATATTCATTGCACATCAGCAGCTCTTTCTTGCGTATCTTTATCATTCTGAATTCCTGCGAATGAAACAAAAATATTTAATTCAAGAGGGCTGTTTGGCAACAGTGTAGGATTTTGATCAGTTGTTGTCCAGGATAATACGAAGTTAATTGACAATCTGCAATATCAATGTAATATCCATGGTAATATCCCTCTCTCCAACGTGCGTGACAAAAAACTTATCATTCGATTCTGCGCCACGCAGAGCAATAATCAAGTTCCAATACATTCTAATTGCGTGTACACAGGGCCGGATTTACCAATAGGCTAGGCAGGCTGAAGCCTAGGGCCTCAACGTCCAGGGGCCTCGAAATTCGATTTCAAAGTTTGTGATTCTTTTAAAAACTTGACAAGTTTAAACCCTACCTAAAGTACCTATAGCCTAGGTATATATCAAGCTTTTCAGAGTAGAAAATTCTATACACAAGTTGCAAACAGTCATTATTACGTCGTTACTCGTTTGCATCATAATAAAGGCAATTATTGCGCGCTTTCTGCTGGAAGCTTCTATGTTAAAGTGCCGCAGTCTTCTCTGCAAAAAACAGTATGAAATAATCTAGTGGTTTTCTGACTGACAGCATCAACTTTCCTTCTGTTGTTATCGAAGAAGATTTAGATGATTTGCAAGAAGAATAAGGAGCTTTGCCTCAAGCCTGCAATGCTCTGCATGATAGTGATAACCTTAGCCCACCAGAGTTTTGGCTAAAACTGAAAATAGACAACCAAGGTTTAAAACTTTTAAAGGAAGCGTATCCGCAAGATGTTGACCCGAGTCCCGAAACTTACTGATGAACTTCTATGTGCAAGGAAAAAATTAACACTGCCTTTCAATATGTGGAAGCAACATTAAGACTGTTTCAAAGCTTAATGGCCACTAACTGCTCAGGAGAGAGATCTTTCTCAAGGCTCAAAAGCATCAAAAATAACCTGAGATCTACAATGTCTCAAGTTGCATGATTTTGCTTTGACGAAAGCTAGAAAAAAAAATTGATAGCCTAGTCTTACTTTATTTGATGGCTGTATCTATTTCTTATGTCCTCGTAAACAGTGGCGTAGCCAGGGGGGGGGGGGTTGGGGGTTTCAACCCCCCCTTTGGCACGCGTGTGACGTCACGATATTGAGAATGATGCTTTCAGTCTCTTTATGTCTCTAAAACAAAGTTTGCCAAATTAAAAAAAAAACTGCATTAAAAGAGCGAGTTTTGCCAATACCAAACATTCAAACATCTCAGCCAGGAATTAGCAACAAGAAAACATAGAGAATTAGCTTTATTTCCAAAAAATGCTGAAGAAAACATTATCGTAACCTTTTGCTATGCCACCCGACGGTACCATTTTACAGGAATACTCATACCCACAATTTTGTTGAAAATGCTCTCAGAATGCACCAAATTCAAAGTAATTTTTCAAAATTTTCTGGGGGAGGCCCCCGCAGAACCCCGTTGCTGGGTGTCGTTTAAGGCAAATACGCCGTCAACCCCCCCCCTTTCGGAATTCCTGGCTACGCCACTGCTCGTAAATAAACTTTACAATTATTGTAACGGTTGTTTGATCAGAGAAATTAAAAGCAAAACTGCCTTAACTAAATTTTTATTCTTTTAATTAAAAATTTGCACCCATCATCATCAACCAATTTTGATTATACAGGCCATGAATTAATCCTCATGTCGAGGGTGTGGCCTGTCTGTCTGTCGAGAACGAAGTCTTCCCCTTCACACCTCGCGATTTATTGGGTTGGCAGAGTCCATGTTCAGGGCTACAAAGTCACGTTTTACAAGTTCTTCCCAAGAAAGTTTTGGTCTACCTTGACCCCGCTGTACTGCGATGTTAACACATCTGACTTGTGAGATCCAGCTGGAGCTGCGCTCAACGTGACCGAGCCATCTCAGTCTGCCTAATTGGAGGACTTCACTGATGTCATTTAATTTGAGCTTTGATAGCAGAGTCTCAAACTGGATGTGGAAAATGAAAAGAACGAAGAGTTTAATGCACTCATATTTTTAACATTAAGCAACGACATGTGATGTTGTTTAAAGAGAATTTCTGAGCTCAAAAATAGGGAGGGGCCTCACAAATGGAATAGCCTAGAGCCTCTCGTGGTCTAAATCCGGCCCTGCGTGTACAGATAGTTATTCAACAACTAAAGCAACACATTCGCAGTTGTCTTTCAAACATACAACAAGCTCACCAAAAGTTAGTTTTTGCCGTTTTCGGCCACCTTGCCTGTCCTTCCAATTTCGAAATCACTCTGAAACTCTTCATCAATTTGCTGCACGGCAGCAGCTTTGTCGTGCGCCATCACCATATCTAATCATGAAAGTAAAAAAAGAAGTGTTAAGTCAGCATATAATTCCGACATAGCCTACTAACCACCATGTTCGTTGTTCACATCAATGCGAGTACACCACTGAAACATTTTCATACATTACTCAATACTCTTCACAATTACATCATACATTAATCAAAAGAGCAAAATGGCATAGTTATGACATAATCATTTAGTCGTAGTAGAAATATTTATCCGTACTCACCAAGAACAACCTTTTTCAGATTCTTCTTTAAACAATCAAACGAGTGCTTAGACTTCACGATGTTTTTTTTTCTTTCTTTGTTCTCGACATGACTTGAACTGTGTTGTGTTCGATAATAATAGTTGGAATAAGTCCACTGATACAATCGCTTGCATTTTTGCCAACAACTTAACTTAAATTTGCCACCTGCAAAATGTAAATCGAATGTAATGACAGGAGTTTCATCCATCATATTAAAAAGCTTCAGCACTTGTTACAGAAATTTTCGACTGTTACAAATGACAGCCAACGTTTAAAGTTTTATTTGGGATTCCAGTCGTGTGTTGCGTATGTAGGTCGCAGTGTAGGCTACTGTAGGCTATGTTGTCGCAATGGGCGCAAAATAAAACATGTTATTATTATTATTATTCAGTTGACGGCAATGAAAGCTACATTTGCAAATACTCTACAACCATCACAGACCTATCCACACGACATAAAAATACAAACACATTCAAGCAGTCAGGCAAACACTGCCGGAGCAGCAAAATCAAAGATTGAGCAAAACCCTACACATGTTGTGGGACATCACAAGCTCTGCTACTTTGCTGATATCTTCTTAGCACTCATCTAGGAGCACTGGCACTAAATTTGTCACGAGAATATTTCATATGAAAGTTTTCCATTGGTCATTGAGTTTTATAACTTTCTCTAAATTGAGTTTTATAACTTTCTTTAAATTGTGTAAACGTAGCCTAGTGACAAAAACGACTTTACACAATTATTTCAGGTTCAATGAATAAAAGACATTCACTTACCAAGTTTTCATAAACATTGTCGTAAGTCATTCCTATAGTTTCATTTTGATCATTTCTAAAACTTCTTTTGGCTCATTTCTAATTGATCATTTCTAAAACTAATATCTCAATTGATTTCAATTTTTTATATTTTTGATGCAAGAAGCGAAAATTCCTCTTAGCGCTGTTCACATAAGCATTGTGCTTTCGCCTCTCCGGCTCTACACGTAATTGTGTATTGCGCACAACCGCCATGCTTGAATAGTCGAAGTGAATCGAGTGACGTCATAATCCCTTTAGCAAAGGATTAAGTCATGGCCTTTGTCTTCCTTCATCAAAACAAACCAAGTTCTTCTGCTAAATTGCATCTCCTCACGTTGATATAACACATCGCCGCATTCTAAAGCTTTGTTGCCTATTTCACTTCAACACGTCATATTGCCCAGTCAAAGTTTAAGTAGTGACGTCATAATGAAGTTTTCACAACAATTATTGTGCCTGCAGTGTTTTTCTATGCACCGCGGGAGGAGAAAGACGATTTGCCGGATCGTTGAAAGTAAAAGTAGCAATCGTTTTGTGAAATCTCGCTTCAAGAAATTGAGGAGAGATTTCGACGCAACATGACTGCTCCTGAAGCTGGGAATTGCCCACCAGTAGCGGTGTCAGGGGAGTTCAGGGAGTACTTTTGAACTCGGGCCCTGGATAATGTTAGGAGCCCGTAACTTCTTCAAGGTGTCCGGAAAAACAAACAAACTACCGCGTATATTTAGATGTAGTGCGTTATTTTTAAAACTGTTTAGAGGCCCAAAGATCTCATTAGTACCGGGCCCAAATTATCTTCTCACTGGCCTGGTCTGTAGCAAATGATGGTGTACATTTGCATAAATTGAAAGAAAACTTTAGAATAGTTGTTCAACTGGCACAACGTTGGCAACATTTCTAACCGATTGCTTGCTCACAGAAACATATTTTTAAACAAAACCGCATAAAAAAGGTTTGTAGGCTATTGATATTTTAAAAAATGGAAATAAGTAATAAAAGCATTGGCTACACTTCTGACCAACGCTGGTCTTAAATATTCATAGTATACTTGTACGGTATCAGAAAATAATAACAGCATTGATAGCCTATTATTAAAATTGTAGCAAAATGATGGCATAGCCTACATTTGCATAATTTGAAAGAAAACACCGAAATTGTTATGAATTGGCACAACGTTGGCAATGCTTCTGACCGATGTTAGCCAATCACACAACTGTGTTTTGAAGCAATACCACATGAAAAGATGTTTGTGTTAGTATTTTTCAAGTTTAAAACAAATAAGCTTAAACCTGAAATAAAATGTTTGAGATCTTTTTGAACGCTTAATAAGAAGTATTGAAATTGTTGGCGTATTGTTGGCAATGTTGTACGAAATTCCCGACCTAGGTTTCCCGCCCTTTTACAAAGTAAGCAGCAAAGATTTTGCTCTCCAGGTCTAAACATATAAATTGGATTAAAGAAAAACTTAGGCCTGGAGAATAACAAACTTTAGTCAAATTTAGAAAGGAATTTAATTGTGGTCATTTCAGTCCGAAAATTTTCGAAATCGATAAAGAATTCGCAAAGACAGAACAATTCAAAGAAACCCATATCAAGAATCCAAGTCTGCGGTTGCCGCATGTAACAAACAAGCAATTGACTCGCCAGCCTCAGCTTTGAAAGAAATTATTATCCAGTGAAGCAATTGAAGTACAGTACGGTAGAAAATTTATCAAACAACCATTAGTAAGCCATGTGGATTAATTGTTTTACATTCTATTGTGTAACATCTTGTTTGCTGCCCATTATCAAATCGGTTCAAAGTTTGTCCTAAAATTTTTTGTTTTAAATTCAATTGTTTTTTAAACTTTTCTGGATTAGTGTGTGTTGTATCGGTATAAATCAATTTAATTAAACCAGCGCAAGAGTTTTTAATGATAATTTACTTAGTTTTTGACATAAAAATTGAACGTTGGCCAACAATCAAGCCTAGTCAGTTTTTAAGCAGGGCTGCCAGACAAGTCTGGATCAATCGCACTTAGCCTAAATCGACAAAAATGCTTTTTTTTTCTTGCTTTTATTTCAATGCGAAGTGTTTGAATTTTTTTAATTGAATTTAAATTTTTTTGCTTTATGTCAGTGGAAAAGTGACAAAAATTGTCATAAATTGTTATTTCGGGCTCAAACTTTGTAATGATACGTCGTCTGGATTTGATTTTTGTTAAATTTCGTCTGAAGAAAACATTATTGACCTATTGTGTTATTCGGTTACACTCAATTATTTCTCATTTACATTCTATTCAATTTGTTTGTCAAATTATATGGTCACATTGCGCTAGTTTCATGCAGCCTAACAGGTACCACTGAGAGTCACTCAGCCATTTCTTTTATGACAGAACAATAGGTCTAGGCTATACCTTTTTTTTTAAATTGTGATTATTTTTGTATTGTAATACTGTTACTGAAAATGTTTTTACTCGTAGCCTTGAACTATTTATTGGCTTGAACTTTTCTTGGTTGCACTGAAGTTTAAACGCCCTTGCTACAAGAGTTTATTGATTTCAAAAGTTTTTCCTATTTTTAATCACCCGGAATAAAGTTTATATTTGAATAAAACCACAGGACTTCACTTAAGGATCGCAGCAGCACATGATTTTTTTTTTCTTTCATTAATATTACTGAACATCAGCCTATCTTGTTTCAACGTAATTTGCCGATGCTTGACATTTGTCACATTAAGAACTGGGAAGCAGCTGACTCGATGACTGATATAGTCTTTCGCTGCTTCCTGTCTTCCTGTCTGTTGTGGTATTTAGATAGCTATGGTACTATTTTATTCGTATTGTTTATAATTGTACCGGACTATTTAACGTTTTATTTTTCTCTTGTAAGCTTAGTTTAAATGGCAAAATCGTCATTTCTGTAGGGTGGCAATTGACTTGTAGACCGTATGGTCGTTTCGTTGTCTCCCTGTCGGTATGGGAACTTGTGTAACTTTGCATTGTGTATATTAATTGCATATTTCAAACATGTACCTATGTTCCTGTTACTGACAAATAAAACATTGATTGATTGATTGATTGATTGATTGACCTTGTGCCCTCACATCCAGCATATAGCCAACGTTGCAATTGTTTATTTTGTGGAAACGTGTAGGCTAATGGAAACTTCAAACTGTTTCGGTATCAAGCACGTTATCGCGTTCGCATTTTGTTGCTCCTACCTTTTTCTAGACCTCTGCTCAGTTTGGCATAAACAAACTGAAATGAAAGTACTTTGTTGGCAAAGCATTGGCTACTCTTCTGGCCAACGCTGGTCTTAAATATTCGTAATATACTTGTACGGTATCAGAAAATAATGACAGCATTGATAGCCTATTATTAAAATTTTAAATTGTAGCAAAATGATGGCATACATTTGCTTAATTTGAAAGAAAACACCAAAATTGTTTTGATTTGGCACAACGTTGGCAATGCTTCTGACCGATGTTAACCAATCACACAACTGTGTTTTGAAGCAATACCACATGCAAAGAGGTTTGTGTTAGTATTTTTCAAGTTTAAAACAAATAAGCTTAAACCTGAAATAAAATCTTTGAAACCTTTTTGAACGCTTAATAAGAAGTATTGAAATTGTTGGCGTATTGTTATCAATGTTGGACGAAATTGCCGACCTTGTGCCCTCACATCCAGCATATAGCCAACGTTGCAATTGTTTATTTTGTGGAAACGTGTAGGCTAATGGAAACTTTAAACTGTTTCGGTATTAAGCACGTTATCGCGTTCGCGTTTTGTTGCTCCTACCTTTTTCTAGACCTCTGCTCAGTTTGGCATAAACAAACTGAAATGAAAGTACTTTGTTGGCAAAGCATTGGCTACTCTTCTGACCAACGCTGGTCTTAAATATTCATAATATACTTGTACGGTATCAGAAAATAATAACAGCATTGATAGCCTATTATTAAAATTGTAGCAAAATGATGGCATACATTTGCATAATTTGAAAGAAAACACCGAAATTGTTATGATTTGGCACAACATTGGCAATGCTTCTGACCGATGTTAGCCAATCACACAACTGTGTTTTGAAGCAATACCACATGAAAAGATGTTTGTGTTAGTATTTTTCAAGTTTGAAACAAATAAACCTGAAATAAAATCTTTGAGACCTTTTTGAACGCTTAATAAGAAGTATTGAAATTGTTGGCGTATTGTTATCAATGTTGGACGAAATTGCCGACCTTGTGCCCTCACATCCAGCATATAGCCAACGTTGCAATTGTTTATTTTGTGGAAACGTGTAGGCTAATGGAAACTTTAAACTGTTTCGGTATCAAGCACGTTATCGCGTTCGCGTTTTGTTGCTCCTACCTTTTTCTAGACCACTGCTCAGTTTGGCATAAACAAACTGAAATGAAAGTACTTTGTTGGCAAAGCATTGGCTACTCTTCTGACCAATGCTGGTCTTAAATATTCATAATATACTTGTACGGTATCAGAAAGTAATAACAGCATTGATAGCCTATTATTAAAATTGTAGCAAAATGATGGCATACATTTGCATAATTTGAAAGATAACACCAAAATTGTTATGAATTGGCACAACGTTGGCAATGCTTCTGACCGATGTTAACCAATCACACAACTGTGTTTAGAAGCAATACCACATGAAAAGAGGTTTGTGTTAGTATTTTTCAAGTTTAAAACAAATAAACCTGAAATAAAATCTTTGAGACCTTTTTCAACGCTTAATAAGAAGTATTGAAATTGTTGGCGTATTGTTGGCAATGTTGGCAAAATGTTGGACGAAATTGCCGACCTTGTGCCAACATACCCAGCATATAGCCGATGCTGGCCCAGCAATCAATGTTTGCTGGGTTATATGTGCCGCTAGTATCTAATTTCTTGTATTTTAGATCCATCTCAGATGATTGTTTTGTCCTAGCTCAGTTGCAAATTCTTGTCTTCTTTTCTAGTTTTTATTTTTAACAAATTCCTGCCATTCCTTAGCACAAATTCTCTCAAAAAAATCACACCTTCTAGTAGGCTATAAAACTACGTTTCGCTGAGGTCCAAATTTAAAACTTAAATCCAGTCTCATTGTCGCACAACAATCACACAAGTTTCAAATCATCATCTCGACCAACCCTTCAAGACAACTTTCTACTTTCACTTTACTACGCTGAAGAGATCGGAAGATCGAAGCACTGGCCTTTGTCCGTAGTTACTTTTCGTAATGTCTTTTTAGACATTCTTTTTGGGTCAATAATACTTTTAAAGAAATAAAAAAGAGTCAAAAGGCATGTAAATTTCACTCTGTGTGGAGCTACATGTACTTGAGAGGTTAACTGTTATTTTTTTATTCACTTGTTGATTCATTTATATCAGTGTGTATCCTCTGGGGATCCTTCTCTTGTATCATGGGCCAATCCTACAGATGTTTGCTGGTACACCCCTTCATTTTCTTTGAATTTCTTCTGATTGTTTTGAAACTTTTTACTATGTCTGTGGTCTACCTATATCAGTAACCATATCAGACTGACAAGCGAAATGTGCAATGAAACAAAGCTAGAAGCAAAGCTTTTATACTTATGACACGTATTTTGGTATGGAAATTAGTGACCAAATTGACCAAGTTAAAAGCTGTGCAGTGTGTACCTTATGTGATCTGCAGAACACATCGGTCCAATTTAGATGGCTAACTAAGGGAAAACGACATTTGATACTACAGTATTTGCCATTTCAAAAGTTTGGAGAGAACCCCGAAACCATACAGAAGAGCGCTGTTGCTATATGGTTGACAGTTTACGGTATAGAAAAACAAAAAACCGACATGACATTGCATATTCTTCCATTTTATGTTCTATTGCACCTGTTTCGCATAGCAGTCAGCAGCTGAGTTGCCGATTCTCAATACCTCGAGCAAAAAAACTGCATAAGACACGGTAGTGTCTGAAGATATAGAAAAAGTCTCTCATGACGAATTCAACATAGGCTACCTAATACAGACATCAATTCAGAATTATGGTAATAGGCTCAACGAAGCAATAATTATTATCAACTTTTGGAAACACTGTGATGAAAGAATATGAAAAATGGTGTGTTTCATGTCCATAACAATGCATTTCCTGCACTCCCACCTTGATTGTGTTGATCCTTGTATGAGTGATTGGTAGAATCGGAAAAGATAGTGAAAGGTTTCATCTTATATGGAAAGAGAATGTCTAGGGCGGTGGATTTGCAATATGAAAGAATGGGGGGATGTATGGTCCGCAATACGAGAAGATTTCTCAGTGTATAGACGCAAGTCACACAAATGTGACCACTTTTGAAGTGTTTTCATTTTTGCATGATGCATATATGGCTTATATTTGCATATTATTTCTTTGTGTTTGCATGCTTACACGTTTAATAGAAAACTATGCTAGTTAATACAGACAATCTCTGAGTAAAACTAACAATCAGAAAAAGTGACATTTTATCAAAAGTAAGGACACTTCAGATTTTTTTTTGCTATTTTGGTGATTAGTTTGAATTTACAGAACACAATACATAAAAAATTTTTCGCAACTAAAAATTTTGCGAAATTTTGTTACATGGTGTAATTAGATTTGTTTCCAGTGATGCCCAAAGTCGTAATATTAATAAACTATACTTGAAGGTTAAAAAGATTGAATGTGAGGGTACTGGACTGCATTGAAGAATAACATAAAAGTGTACAAATGCGAAACTGCAGTCGGTAGCCTACACATCTGGGCATAGATCAAGGGAATGCAGAAACAAGTCGCGTTCACAAACTACATGTCAACCGTTGAAGAATGTGGTCGGCGCTGTCACTCATTGAGTGGGATGTGCTGTGCAAATTCGAAGCCTGTCGTCAACAGAGGAAATTTCGAAGTTTAGTACGAAAAGTGTACAAAAATACTTCATCGAAAACGGAGAAAATTAAAGATACTCGAGAGACATGGAACCAAATTGTAGTGCCAGAAGAACTGAAAAAAACAGGTCATGGAGATTGCTCAATGCTCATGACTTCAATTTTGGTGAACATATTGGTGTTAAGAAAGTAGAGGATCGAATCAACACCGTGCAAGCCTAATCCTCCCCTACTAGAAAAAGGGTTAAAATATTATTGTTACTACACTTTATGAAAGCTGTTTGCAAAATTAATCAATATGGACATTATTGTCTGGTACGCTACAAATAAATAGTAATAATATCAGTCAGGAGTTTTAGACACTTTTTGTTTTTGGAGTGCATGAAGATCTCCTATCGAAGCAAGAAATTACTTTTGGGTAGGCTGTTATTCAAATACCATGTGACACCATTATCTTACTTTGCTATATTCGGTGTCCGGTAATTTCATAAGTCAATTTGCTACCATAGCGGAACTTCCTAATTTCCGGTTCGGCGAAAAGACCTCCACGAACCCCAAAACGCTGGGACAGGGGAGCTAACGACATTTCTATCCTGTCTTCTTCTGACAAGCCAGGAGTGTTGGAAACCAAATTAGCAATCGTTTGCGCAGCTGTTCTAACACAAGCTGCTTGTAACAAAGTCAAACGAGTTCCTTTAAAGGGCGAAGCTGCCATTAAGGCCGTAACACGATTTTTAAAGAAGACAAATGGCATATTATTACCATCGTAACCAATCAAGGCCGCCTTATCAAAAAACGTCCTACTATTTTGGTATTAAAAAAAGCAATCCTGTTGTTGAGAACTCGATTTAGCGGGAGAAGACAAGCTATATCCCTTAAAGGGCTGATGGGGCTCAGTCACATGCCCAGCCCGATCACGATCCTCACAAACGTTAAAATCAGGAGACGCGTTACGCCTCTCACAATCACCCAAATTACGTGTAGCTGGGCAATCAAAAACTAGCGGTGCAGAAAACTGTGAAGGGGGCAAAGCATTACTTCTAATGGCGGCCCCGTGACCTGCACGCTCTGGGGCAGGAGTTCGGCTATAATTCGCAGACTTTGGCTCTACAGCCTTCGGAAGACCCTTAGCCGCGGCCCCGAGACCTCCTGAAACAGCTTGAAAACGTGTGGATTGCACTGGTCCACTTACAGACTGAACAGGCGTCTGGAAAAGGTTATGTAAATTAAACTGTGATTGATGTTCACTTCTGGAATGCCTAGAAGATCCCTTTTTAGAGCTACGCCGGGAACCCACTTCTGATCGATATTCAGCTAAAGCTACCTCCTTACGTTGTTCAGCCCTCAATTGGGCGTCTTTGAGTACGAACTCAGCAGCTCGATCTCGCCTCAGCTCTCGCGGCAGCCTCAGCTCGTATGGCCTCAGCTCTGGCGGCGGCCTCAGCAGCTCTCGCTTCGGCCTCAGCTCTCGCGGTGGTCTCAGCAGCTCTCGCTTCGGCCTCGGCTTGTATCTGGAGCTCCTCTCGTCTTAGCTGCAGGTTAATTTGTGCAACTATCCGTGACGAGCTCTCAGACATCCTAGTGCTTACATTTGAGGCGCTATCCTCAGGATGTATGTCAGCATCCAACCTATCTGAGAACTCACTTACTTTTTGTTCGAAGTTATTTTTTAACGAGTTAAATTCGGGATCTACCCCATCACAAAGTTCTGCCAAGATTGCAGAGTTAAAAATTTTAGTCAAAAGAGCATGGAAATGCTGTAAATCCTCTTCCAAAGTAGAGAACTTAGATGTAAAATTTAACAGTTCCTGCTTATCACTCAAAGAACCTAGGGCTACAAAAAGTTTCCCAATTTGAGTCAAAATATCCCTTCTAAGATGCCGGGCCTCTCGAACTGACTTAGCCTCATCGTTACTGGGTCCCTCCCCAGAATGGCCTGCCCGACCGCAAAGAACATCATTAGGCTTAAACTCAGTCGAGTCGACGGCGGCCGAGTCCCTGTCGCCACCGAGTGTAGACATATTAAATGTTGGGGCTAAATTTACCAATTAAAAAAATTAAGTTACACAAACACACAAAATTAAGTTATAAAAAACTTAACTGCAAAGACCGTAAAAATGCAAAAAGAATTTAAATGCACGATGCCGTAGCTGTACGAGTATATGAAGTCCAAAAGTCCACAAAACTTGCTTGGATTCGTCCACTTGAATCTTCAAGCACAGATGGACTGTCTTTAATCTTCTTTTTTGCCAATGAATGTCAAAGTTATTTTTCTTCTGTACCAAACTGAGAAGAAATGTCTTTACTTTTTAGCTTGAAGTTCTTCAGTAGCCTACCAACCGAGAAGAAATCTCCAATTTTCTTTGCTTCTATAGACTACCAACCAACAAGATCTTCTTTATTATTCTTTGTGCTTCTAAGTTCCAACTGACAACAACGTCTTTATTTTTTCTGCTTTAAGTGCTTCTTGGCCTACCAGCTAACAAGCCACGTCTTTATTTTTTATGGTCACAGCGGTAAACCATAATCTCTTCGTGGGAAAATTGTAACGTAAGATTCCCAAATCCGTTCGTCTGCATGTAATGAACGAAAAAGAAACACTCTTTGAAACGTCTATTCAAAAAGTGTAATCCTGTAAAATTAGCCCGCTGCTATCGAAATCGGAATGCAACGCCGTACACCTCTAAAAACTGTCACTACAATACAAACTACTTAGATAAAGACGGAATTTTTGTCCAGCTAGCAAGCACAAAGCAAACAGTTAAATGTGCGACTAACTGTCAAGCAACCATTTCACGAATGACCAGAATAGATATCAATATCTCAAATTCACGTATGCAGCACTGTGACGCAATAGTGAAAGACATTGTCACGCAATTCGAAACAGGTGTTCAAAGCTGGTGATCCAATGTTTCATGTTTAAACAGGTTTCAAACTGAAACAGGTTTAAACAGGTTTGACACAAGTCTTATGAACGATGGTGCAATTTTGGCACATTTTCTAGCAACTTCCATAACGTAATATTCAGTAGACTTGAACGGTTTTTATATGACGTTTGATTAGGTGAACAATTGTCTGGAACAACCGTCTGGGAGGTAGAAAAAGGTAAAGAAACATAGAAAAGGTCGCAAGATAACGTTGAAAGACTGTAGACATAGAGTATTGAAACGAAGAGAGAAAAACACACACGCATTTGGCTAACGCGATCGATTGACGAGAACCAAAATATCTGACCACAACTGAAGGATGGCACTGTGCTGAAGTTGAACTTCGTTTATGAAGTTGAAAAAAGCTTCGGCAAAAAATACAGCCAGCGATTTAGCTTGAGCTGCAAAAAAAAATCCTGCTATAGTTGCAGTGTATCGCAATGCGATTGTAAAATGTATTTGAGGACCTAAACAATGTTGTTTTACAAATGAGAATAGTAGAGCTTCGGTAGAGAGTTTGTCTTGTTGAACCATAGGCATACGAAGCCGAGCAACGTGATCAAGTTTAACATCTTCAAGTTTATTACATTTACATAAACATAAAACTACGCAACAAATTAAGTATCGAACGTTTTCGACATCACAAGATGTCCTCATCAGGAATAATATACATACAAATTAACTACATCTGAAAAAAATACAATGGTTAACTAAATCTATAAACAGAAAAAAACAAAAAAACTGCACAGTACTTCTGACTAGCTCAAACTCAACGATATAGGCTCCACGAGAATCAAAGGTAACTGCATCAAAAGGTGTTAAACAGATCACATGATATGGTAAAAAGGCAAGGTGCGAAAAAACTAATTTTAAAATACAGAGAGCAAGAAAGACGAGCCGCAAGCATACAGTTGTCTGTTCAAAAGTGGATTGTGACGTTTTATGTACAGGGCTTCCAAGATCTTAGTTTGATACTCAGACCTGCCTCTAGACATGATCTCAAACTGCTTGATAGAAACGTTATTTTGGCATTCTGCACATGAAAAAATGTGATCTTTAATTGCGCTTTTCTGTATAGAATTCAAATTCAGGTGTTCCCCAGCTCTAGTCGATAAATGTCTTGTTGACATACCGATGTATGTCAGGCTTGCATCACGCAAACAACTGAATTTATAAACGACATTAGAACATAAAGCAAAGGGCGTAGGCGACTTTAGCTGAAAATATCTGCCTACTTTGAACGTTCTGTAAACAGGGTAAATGTCACAATCAAATTTCTTTTTGACAATTTTAGCTAGATTTTTTGAAAATTTTACCGAATCTTTTCCCAAGAATGGTATATCAAAAAAGTTGCTAAAATCGTCTTCTTCGGGTTTATCTTTCGGTTTCGTATCCAAAAAAGTTTTTAATATTTTATCAAAAAAGTATGACGGGTCCTTTAAATTGTAGCATATTTTTCAACTTTTTAGTTTCATTGTGGAACATTGTGGAACAACGGACTTGTTGTTCCACAATGAAACTAAAAAGTTGAAAAATATGCTACATTTAAATGGATACCCGTTGTTGACACCAATATCAACGTGATTCTATTTAATGAATAAAGCACAAACAAATAACACTAAAAATGCAGACAGTTACAATACAAATAAAAAATGGAAATGTACTTTGTGGGGTAGCCGACAATAGCACATGTGAGTGCCAAACCGAATGATCCCAAGTTATGATCAAGAAGGCCCAACCCACCCAAATACTACAACTAACTGAGCTAACAAAAAAAACCAACCCAGGCTAGCTCAGAAGAAAAAGAGAGGGGAAAAATGGCAACTCCAATCCAGAGTTTCATATGCCACAGATTACTTGCAAGTCAATGTTCAGAGCTTAGTTCAATTGTCCAAATGCTTTAAGTCTGTTATAACTGGTTATCTGATTTTTAAACATTAAGGTTAAGTGCTGCAAAATAAATAAACATAGTTAGCACAAACCTTTTGAGAGAAGCCACGCTGGGAGTCGAAGAGGCCATGCAGTGAACTTTAGCACACCCTCATGCTAGGGTAGTTCACACAAAAAGAGATTCAACAGATTCTGCACGCCAGAGATTGTTATGTTTTAGTGGCGGCAGCAGAGAGCAATACAAAGTGTCAAAAAAGGGGCAATTCTTCAAGCGGATTCTACACCCGTCATACTTTTTCGATAAAATATTAAAAACTTTTTTGGATACGAAACCGAAAGATAAACCCGAAGAAGACGATTTTAGCAACTTTTTTGATATACCATTCTTGGGAAAAGATTCGGTAAAATTTTCAAAAAATCTAGCTAAAATTGTCAAAAAGAAATTTGATTGTGACATTTACCCTGTTTACAGAACGTTCAAAGTAGGCAGATATTTTCAGCTAAAGTCGCCTACGCCCTTTGCTTTATGTTCTAATGTCGTTTATAAATTCAGTTGTTTGCGTGATGCAAGCCTGACATACATCGGTATGTCAACAAGACATTTATCGACTAGAGCTGGGGAACACCTGAATTTGAATTCTATACAGAAAAGCGCAATTAAAGATCACATTTTTTCATGTACAGAATGCCAAAATAACGTTTCTATCAAGCAGTTTGAGATCATGTCTAGAGGCAGGTCTGAGTATCAAACTAAGATCTTGGAAGCCCTGTACATAAAACGTCACAATCCACTTTTGAACAGACAACTGTATGCTTGCGGCTCGTCTTTCTTGCTCTCTGTATTTTAAAATTAGTTTTTTCGCACCTTGCCTTTTTACCATATCATGTGATCTGTTTAACACCTTTTGATGCAGTTACCTTTGATTCTCGTGGAGCCTATATTGTTGAGTTTGAGCTAGTCAGAAGTAGGCCTACTGTGCAGTTTTTTTGTTTTTTTCTGTTTATAGATTTAGTTAACCATTGTATTTTTTTCAGATGTAGTTAATTTGTATGTATAGGCTATTATTCCTGATGAGGACATCTTGTGATGTCGAAAACGTTCGATACTTATTTTGTTGCGTAGTTTTATGTTTATGTAAATGTAATAAACTTGAAGATGTTAAACTTGATCACGTTGCTCGGCTTCGTATGCCTATGGTTCAATGAGAATAGACTGTGCTATTTCTCAGGCTATGTCAAAACATGCCCTTCAACATGCCAGGTTGACCTGGTAAAAAGTAAAACAATGCTATGTGGGGACCGTAGGCCTATTTAGGTACCATTAGCCACATGCTTTGAGAGGGTACGTGGGGGCCTGGTTGGCTCCATTAGCCACGTTGCTTAGAGAAGATTGCGTGGGGGCATAGTTTGGCTCCATTAGCCACGCTGCTCAGAAAATAAACAAAAAATGTTCAAGCATAGTAGCTTGTAGAAATCAGTGCTATCAAAAAAAGCGTTATTACGTCAGAAATTTTGTTCCACGTCAACAAAATGCGCCAGCGCAAGTTTGTATGTATTTAGAAAAAATAGCAATTTATTTATAGGAAGAACTATGCCGAAATTATGTAGAACAGAGAATAAAGATAAATGAGAGAAAATACGAGAGAGTTTAACGCGTACCAATTTGCAATTAATAATACTTTCGAAAAGGCTGGCGACAAAAATACTACGTGTTCATTCATTGATTCCAACAAGCCATTTTTGCTAGTGCATTGTAATTCGAAAGCTAAAGTCGTCAACAAAAATTAGGCGTTCCTTTTGAATTACAGTAGAATTCGCCTATATAGTGACTTTGGCTATAGTGACACTTCGCCTATAGTGACACCTGTTGCAAAGTCCCGTTTGCAAACCATATGTTTGCATAGAAATGACTTCGCCTATAGTGACTTCGTGTATAAGAACACTTTGCTTACAGTGACACCACATTTCTGTCCCTTGGGCTCAAAAATTTCCGTATAAGGACACTTTACGGTGTATTTCCAGTTTAAGTTGGAATCATATTTTGTCCTTATCAGCATTCGCCAGTTCCCAGCCAGCAAATCCATTTTTTTACATTGATTTAACGTATGCAGAGGTTGAACCATAAAGGATTGATTTGCTGACTGGGTTTGAATTAAACCAACATGGGATGCGCATGCGCAGATACTGCACAGGTGAAGTTATCAATGACGTCATCATTCGTCTATAGTGACACTTCGCTTATAGTGACACTTTTTCCGCGGTCCCTTCAGGTGTCACTATAGGCGAATTTTACTGTACAAGCATTTGTCTCTATCGACGATCGACGTGGAATGACGTTGTTTTGCGAAATAGGCAAAGGCGCTTTTTGCTTTAACGTTAAAATGCAATATGAAGGACAGTGTGCGAGACAAGCATACAAGTATAAGTTAACTAGCAATGTAGTTTTTACAACGTCTAATAGTGTTGTAAATGAGAAAATATTTACCAATATGAGATAAAACATTATCGCTTCCATTTGAAAATTGGGCTTTGGATGGAAGGCAATTGTTAAATTAAAAACAAAATTAAAATAAGCACTTGCCGTTAGTTGAATTCTTCAATTCGTTAGCAGAAAGACTTTGATTTTCGTTCTTCGGCTTGAAGTTGGCTATAAACTAATACTCCTTTTTGGTTGAATTCTTCTCTTTGGATGAGTTTCTTGTTTTCTTCTTACTTCTTTCTTGCCAAGGAAACACTCGGAAGGCACCAATGCAGGGCTTCGAAGGTTTTATTGTTGATTATATAAATGATTATTCTCCTGATGACAGCAGAACCGCTGCTGGCGTAACAAAGCTTCAATGGCAACAGACGTAACGCAAATGAGTCTCAAGTTCTTTTATTCGTGAGTTCGAATTGAATTTAGATTTTGAATTTGAAAAGTTATCTTATGAGTCTGAGTCTATTTTCAGTAATATTATGAGTCTCTGTCTGAGTCTGAGTTAAAAATTGTTTTGTGCAGAGGTATATACATATATAAACCACTTTCAGAAAAAGGGAAAAGCAAAGCAGTTACGTAATTTAAAACTGGCAAATTTCAACAATGTTTACGAACTGGAGTGAACTCCTGGTGAGATTTCGTCGCAGAGGTGAACTGCGGATACAACGTTTTGTTAAAGCAGAGACGATTGAAAGCGATGACTTGCCATTAAACAGAATCACTTGAGGAAAGCTGCCGGTAAAAGGTTATTTGAGTAAAAAATGATCCATCAATATTATCTCGGTGCACAGCAAGTGAGTTTTCTTAAGAAACGCAGCTATTTATTCTAACTGTTGGGTTCAGTGAGTTTTTAAGAAACGTAAATATTATGTGAGAATTACATTTTGTAGAGAGCTAAAAACAATGGAAATTCATTCGGGTCCCTACAATTTCTATCAAAGATGTCATAGAAACAGCAACAAACCTGAAGTGGCAATGGGCGGGACATGTAGCAAGAGTAAAAGACAACAGGTGGGCCAAGATAACCACAGAATGGACACCAAGATATGCAAGAAGAACTAGAAGGAGACCAAAAAGAAGATGGCGAGATGACATAGAAGAAAAGATTGGCATCACCTGGATGAGAACAGCAAAAGACAGAATGGTGTGGAAACATATGTGGAGGCCATCTGCCAGCAGTGACATGACCGGCTGATGATGATGATGTAACTTTCAACTTTTCAAGAAAATCAGTTATGAAACTTCAAATTTAAATTGGTTGGAAACCCGGATCAGTTTTTTTTCCTTCAGAAAAGCTGGAAAGCTTCAAAGCTATGCAAATTCAATTTGTGTTGCCAACCTTGCGGTTTTCACGCCCAATTGGGCTGGTTTTCGTCCTGAGTTGCGGGATTTTTTTGAAGGTTGCGGGTTGCGGTTTTTTGGGCTGGTTTGAATAATGTGTCTCAAAACAACGTGAGATTGCTAAAACTTATCAAAAGGAGAGAATGTAGTCGAGATTCAAATGTACTGTGGTGGTTAGGTTGAGGTAGGTTGTATAGAATGCTGTAAGTTGCTGCCCTAGTGCTGTCATGTCAGCCATTAGATTGGTCTCAGAAAGAAGGCAAGTTTGTTTTGTGCTAGTGAGATGCATAAAATAATGTTTTATTATTTTTTTATTTTCATTAAGAAAGTTCACATAAAAGTTCAGTAGGCCCTCAAAGCTTTACTTAACGCTGTTGTGTTCATAGCAAGGCATTGTTTACCATGAGAAAGTGGGCAAAATAATCTCTGAAATTGTTAGATAAGTTTGGAGTGAATATGTATGATCATAAACGTGTAGGTAATGTGTAATTGGTCAAAATTAGACATACTGTGCCTGCTGTGCTGACCTGTGTTTAGTAAAATTACATATTTGTTATTTTGTTTGCACTGTAATTATCTCTCAATTTTTACACATTGATTGTTTTTTTTTGCAGGTACATGCTAATTTCAGCGTAAATTATAAGATCTAGATATGTTAGACATTAGTATATATGATTGAATTAAGTCTATCAAAAATATTTTGGAAATTTAATTGTATTATGACGTCAAAAAAGCGTTTGGGCTGGTTTTGGGCGGGTTCAGTGATCAGTTTGGGCGGGAAATATTTTCAAAGGTTGCCAACCCATTGCAAATGGCTTGCAGTTGACAGGGTTTTGGGGCTGGCTTGTGAGTGAAGCTGTACGAATGTTTTTGGTTAATAACCTAGCTAATAAGCTCAGCTTCCAGTTACCAGGCTATAGGCCTAGCGCAACTACCGCATTAGTTACTATAACAGTTAGCCCAGTGAGTTCAGGCTATACGGTAAGTTTTACTCTTGTGTGTGTAGTTCATATACCGTAGCCACTGACATTACAATTGCATTATTGCTTACAAAAAGTGTTCAAAAGTCCTGATACTGGATCCAGAAACATTCTATTTGAAAAAGCATGATGTCTTAGAACTTTGATGCATTGCTGATAAGAGAATATGATCTGGTTAGCCTAGTCAGTTAGTGCACAGCTGTCACTACTGGTAGGTTACCAGTTATGATATATACCATGGGTGCTTTTTGCCACAACCTATTGCCCCTAAATCATTGACTAACTGTAACTGCCAGAAAACAAAGTGCGTTTTATCTCGATGTTCATGCAAGAAACTTGACCTTCCTTGTACTGAATTATGCGGTTGTCGACTCTGTGACAACAAAGATGTTAAAGATTAATATGACAGTTTTTAAAAATGTGTAGCCTACCCGAGTGTATTTTAACATTTTCTGCAATCAAGAGTTAACCACCGAAAAATGCTCTAGTCGCTAGTGTTCTATGTTGCACTATACTTTATGCAATTTCTTTTCAAGAGTTTGATAAGCGTTTTCAAAGAGGTGATAAGCTCGCTAAAATCTAGAACATCAATTCCCACGGAAATGATCGATTATTTTGGTATTTTGTTGCTTTTATAGGGTGTCGTCATTCGTTTTCTTCTTTTTTATGTTGTGTAGTTTTTTGTGTTTGTTTTTGATGTTCTACAAACGTAGCCTAGCCTGTATGATGACACTTTGCAGCCTACCTTTCTTCAAAGTGCTGCGTTGTGTGGATATTGGATTCAGGTTTATTTTCTTCTTTTGTATGTTGTGTTTACATATTTTACATTATTATTTTACATATTTAAATGCACAAGTGCGTGTAATCGGGGTGTTGCCAGCCAATCGCTTGCGCCGAATAATGAAGCATCACATACAGCTACCACAAAATGACTTTGGACCATGGCTTACTAAATACAGGCCTTGCCATCGTGCGGGCTGGAGTCCAAGCTGGAGGCGAACAAAAACTCATGTCTATAACTTGCTAAACACACTTTTCATGGCTTGTTTGCCCATTTTGTTAAGTCCTGCTCGATTGATACCATATCAGTAAATAATAATCTTTTTTTTTTAATTTAATTGATAAGTTATATGCATTTTATGTTTGATTTACAATGAATGACACATTTAAATAAAGCACATAGTGGAATAAAAGGTGTTGTTAAATGAAACAGTACAAACGCACACAAGAAAACAATATTTCTTGATTTCTTGTCAAGCACAATCTGCTATTATTAACGTTGATTTAACGTCAGTAACGCAAATACAAGCACAACACTAAAGCACAATGAAAGACAATATGTATGAGTCATTCTATTATAATACAGTCAAAATTTTGAAATTTTGTAACCCATCCTCTCAGAATTTCTTCATTTTTTAATATATTAGAGCTATTGGGAAAAGATGAAGATTAGCATTTGCACTGTCAAAATCCATGAAGCGGTTTTCAAGATATCGACGATTATATTTTTGCCATTAGAGGCGCTATTTTCATATCACAAAAACAAAAATAGCTTAGAATTCTTATTTTGTATGATGCAAAAATAATAAAAATATGTATTCTTATAGTTTTTGGGGCAAGGAATTCAAATATGTTATTACATTTGTGAAAAAAGCAAAGGAAAACACTTTATTTTATTGTACAAAAGTTTTGGGGTACTCCATTTCAATGCCCCATATCTCAAATCCTGCAAAAAGATTTTTTCCCCCAACTAATGCATGTTAAACTGTAAAGAAAAGCTACCTGCTTCATGTAGAAAAGT
Source organism: Aplidium turbinatum (assembly GCF_918807975.1). NCBI lineage: Eukaryota > Metazoa > Chordata > Ascidiacea > Aplousobranchia > Polyclinidae > Aplidium > Aplidium turbinatum. Next base: position 23,580,853 of record NC_137475.1, on the reverse strand, counting down.
ATGATAAATACATTTTGTTGCAAGCTTCTGCAATTGACATGAATTTTTCATTGCTATATTCATAACGCTTTCAATCAATAGACTCGAAGTGTCATACAATTAAGGAACTAATGATGCTCTACAGTAGTAGAGCGAAATGCATATGCCATAAATAGGGCACTGCTGATTATTGATTTTTTAATAAAAAATACATGATCACACCAGACAGCATATGCATCATGATGTCATAGTAAATCACATCGCGCAATATGTATATATACTTAATAAGGATAAAGGCATATCTTTGCACTTAGTCGTAAATGCAATCTTCCACTTTGACTCCCGCTCTCCATTATGCAAGTTCTAGTTCATTTCGTTTCAACTGTGCAATGGGTAACAATTCTTGTCGTTTGGTATACCACGTTTTATGACATTTATCAGACTCATTTGATTTTCCAATAAAGCACTTCTCCAGCTCCATAACTTTGACACATGAATTGTAGCAATAATGTTGTGTATTGTACAGTATGTTCTACAATAAGTTATTTGCCTATTAAATTCCTAAAAGTCATGATGGTAACACATAATACATTGAGCACTCTGAAAGCATTGATCACTATCATATATATACAGCAGTAGTCACAGTCTCATTAACGACCAGAATTAACGCAAATAGCCTTGCCATTTTGTTGTTGATGATTTAGCTAGCTTTCTGTATTTCTTAATAGGAAGTGGCTATTTTTTCACACTTAATGCCATTGTTACAATCAGGTGTTGCCAGAGTTAGGATTAAAGTTAGGAAGGTTTAAGGTAGGGTTTAGAGTTAAGAATAAGAATAGGGTTTTAATCTTTGCCCAGCACTAAAAAAAATTTCCAACCTACAAGTTTTTGTTTTCAACAGCTTTAATCTTTTCTCAAATTTGGGAAGAATTCCTTATCTGGCAACACTATTGAGGCTATTATTATACTATTGTGTAAATATAACCACAGCCTTCTTAATAACTGAATAACTATTACTAAATTGATTTAACAAATTTAGTCAAGTTTCACAAGTCATTCCGTTCATTGTATGAAAAAACTGATAAATTCTTGCAATGAACAATAGACATTCATATCAAGTAACCAACTGCAAAAGTTTACAAGACTACACATTTATCATATCTTTGGCAAGAAGCAAGTAATAATTGCAATTCATCACACATTTACGCCCCATTATGAATTAATCTTTATTAAGTTACCTAAATATAACATGCGAGTAGTTAATTACAGTACCGTATATGATTTTATTCAACCATAGGCTTACCTTTTAGGTTCCTTATAGCCTATTAACCTATTCCTGATCAGTAACATATAAAAAAACTAAAGTTTTAATCTCTTGCTTTGACCTAGCCCTGCGCAAAGATACTCTCTTGGTAAAATTCTCTGTCAAAAACAAACATGCAGAATAACTTATACTCTGTAATTTGTTTATTAAAATTTTTGTCAAATCTTGATTGCTGAGAACCTGGCTGTATCTATAGTAGGGAAGTCCTCTTTGACATTTTGACTGTTCAAGGTACAGCTATAATGAAAAAACTACACCTATCTAGCAACTTAATGATTGTGAGAAATCTAATGTACAACAGCTAATGGCTATTCACCAGCTACAACATTAGCTTATAATATTACCAACATTAAGAACTTGTATTAGTAGACTATACTTTGCTGCTGTCAAAATTCACATCTTCTTGCTTGCAGCATAGATAGATTCCGGTTTTCCCAACCATTATCTTCACAAAGACCGATTCAACATGTGGCATGGTTGTTAAGAACTCGAACAAATGGCTACTTTAATACACGTTTGTACAAATTATGCTTCTAAAAGTTACACATACAGTAATAAATAAAAAAAATTGTTCAAAATAAAATCAAATCAACACTACATTGCTATTTCATAACCAAAATAAGAAAAACGCCCCCTTCTAGTTAGTTGACTACTTTCGTAAAATATTTTCTGAATCAATCGTTGTGACGATACATGAGAGAAATACTACGAGATCGCGGAGGAGCAATTTTTTTCTTTCTCTTTATTATCTTATCGAATCTGAGAGAACTCTTTACTGCAAACAGTGCAAAAGCAAGTTTCGCCTCCAGCTTGGACTCCAGCTCGCACGATGGCAAGGCCTGTATTACGTAAGCCATGCTTTGGACCTTTTTGCGCACAGCAAAATTTACGCCAGGTTTGTAGTTGTGCATTTCACATCAGATCATACGACTAACAATAACCATTATGGCTAATAATGCAAAGGTTGTGAAAAATGTGTAGAAGATTCTAATAATGAAAAAATATTAAGAAAGGTCGATTGTTTTTATTAAAAGGTTTCATTGTATATATATTAGGGTGGCTCTTAAAATTGAGTTTTTGAATTTTGCTTGGGACACCCTTTCAAATGGTGAGGTTGTCAGAAAAAATAACTCTTGCAAATTTTTTTTTAATTTGAAGTTGATTTAGAGGTGGCCCTCCCCCCCTAAAGTTCTGTGCCCTCCCTCGAAATACCAAATCTGCGTATCTCGAAAACCAATTGAGCTAGAGATACAGTTTTTGTGTTAAAAGATGCAGAAAACATGGTTTTCTATCTGCTTTCTGAACATTGAATGCATCTATCTTGAGTAGAAAAGCAGTTATTTAGAAAAAACGTCTTTGACCAAATCTTGATTTTACAACCTTTTTTGTGACCACGAAACCGTCTACAAAATTTCGTCTTTTTGTCTTAATTTTTGCACCTTAGAGGGAACACTGGTAACGATATTCATATCAAAATGTAATTCTGGTCAGTATCATACTGGAAGAAGCGATATTATCGACAATATTTCACATATTGCCTTGCGCATCGTGACAGGATGTCTGCGACCTACACCATTGGACAATTTCCCTGTCCTTGCAGGCAACCAACCAGCTGAGTTTCGTCGCGAAGAAGCCATCCTGTCTCTTTCTCGCCGCACTACGAACCCCAACCACTTGCTCCACTCAAATCTCTACGAGTCTGTGAGCTAGGGTGTTGCGTTTTTCAAAAAATTTTTGAATCTCTTTTTGGAAGTATGATTTTCTGACCGGAAATGGCGTGAAACGACACCAGAAGAAAAAAATTTTGAAAAATTTTATGTTTTAGGTGTCCCACGCTCACCCCGAAAATTTTGCGTTTTGCCGCAAATGAACATATTTTCAAACGCAAGCAATTTCTACATTTTACATCATAACGGCACCATGTTGGGTATCATTTTGATCAGAATTTTATGGAAAACATCACTAAACTATCAAAAGTTAATTTTCTGTAAGAATGTAAAAATTGAAAATTTGGCCTGGCGTAATATTTTGACAAAAATCCATTCGAAAAAGGTGGAAAAATTGGAAAATTAGACACAAAATGTTTTGAAACATACGGTATACACAATACTACAATAGTCTTATCAGTTAAATGCCAAACAGTGTCAAAACTAAGTGTCAAAGATCATTGGGCTTGTCAATCATCCTTGAAAATCACCATCTCATCCAAAACTTTGAAGCTATCCAACTCTTGTATCATGGGCCAATCGAATTGATGTTTGCTGGTACACCTTCTCTTTTTCTTTGAAGTGTCAAAACTGTGTCGTCGTCATCGTGTGAGCGTCTGGGGCCGAGGGTCTATCCTTTTACCACCCCAGATTCACGATGTTCCCAGACTACACTGGAAGGCTGCTAGAGAGCAGCCAGTCTTTGGTTTCATCATCCATGACACGCAGACCTTCCACTCCATTAGGTGGCTTGAAGATGGAGCAGTCATTGATGATGTGGTCTGCGGTCTGTTCCTCAGCACCACGTTCACAGGAGGAGGAAGAGGCCATTCCCCATTGATGCATGGTTGAGTGGAAAAGCCTGACGCCCGTACGGAGACGGTTGAGGCGCACCCATGCCTGTCTTGATAGTGTTAGACCGATGGGACGTGTGTCGGCGTCGGGGATGAACGAATAGAGTCTGGTAGCAGTTGACTTCCATTCAGAACTCTATTTATGGTCCGCCCAAGCAGCCGCAGAGGTCTTGTACATCAGCTTTGTTGATAAGAAGTTGAGCGGCTGGCACGAATGGGTGTCTTGATTTCAGTCGACGGGGGTGCTCGTTTGGGAGAGCAGAAATCTTGTAGTGGAGAAGGTGGTTAGGCTCCAGTGCCCGTCGACCGAAGGACAGAGTGGCTTCTTCGCGACGAAGCTCAGTGGGTTGGATGCCAGCGAGAATGGGGAGATTGTCCAATGGTGTGGGACGCAGGCATCCGGTCACTGTGCGCAAGGCGCTGTTTATGGCAGTGAGCACTGCAGCACCAAACAGGTGCACAGTACTCTGCTGAAGAGTAGACAAGGGCTAAGGCTGCTATACGCAAAGTGTCAGCCCTCGCCCCCCAGCTAGAGCCTGCCAGGCGCTTGAGTAGCGCAACGTGGGATGTGAGTTTCTTGCGCAGTGAAACCAAATGGTGGCGGTATGTGAGAGATCTGTCCAGTGTCACCCCAAGATATCTTGGTTCGGGGCAGAAGGACAGAGATTTTCCGTTGTTCTGGACGTGTAGCTCACGATCAGCTTCCTGATTATGGAGGTGGAAAGCTGCTGCCACAGTTTTGGTTTTGCTGAATTTCAGTCGCCAGTTCTGGAGATAGGCTGAGAGAGTTTTCATGTCCTGGCTCAAGGTGTCTTCTAGATTTTCCCACAACTTTGTGGAGTTCAGAATTGCCAGGTCGTCCGCATAAGCATATTTTGCGGAGACCGTAGTTGGCAGGTCGTGGCTGTAGAGTGTAGATGTTGAAAAGAAGTGGAGCCAGGACCGATCCCTGCTGTGGGACGCGGTTTTTCAGGCAAGGTTTGTTTGCTCTCCTCTCCTTGTTTGTCACTAGGCCAGCCTAATGATTGGGTGAATGGGTGTCCTTATAAAAACAACCAGATGGCGAATGAGAGGCTGATTGGCAACATCACCAGATGTTTGAATAACCGAAAGGTTGAAGACAGAAACGATGCAATGTCAGACGACAAAATAAAAGAAACTGATGACAAAATACGAGCTTATGTCACATTGACACTTCAAAGAAAAAGAGAAGGTGTACCAGCAAATATCAATTCGATTGGCCCATGATACAAGAGTTGGATAGCTTCAAAGTTTTGGATAAGATGGTGATTTTCAAGGATGATTGACAACCCCAATGAGCTTTGACCCTTAGTTTTGACACTGTTTGGCATTTAACTGACAAGACTATCGTAGTAACCGTATGTTTCAAAACATTTTGTGTCTAATTTTCCAATTTTTCCACCTTTTTCGAATATATTTTTGTCAAAATATTACACCAGGCCAAATTTTCAATTTTTACATTCTTGCAGAAAATTAACTTTTGATAGTTTAGTGATGTTCTCCATAAAATTCTGATCAAAATGATACCCAACATGGTGTGGTTATGATGTAAAATGTAGAAATTGCATGCGTTTGAAAATATGTTCATTTGCGGCAAAACGCAAAATTTTCGGGGTGAGTGTGGGACACCTAAACCTTAAAATTTTTCAAAAAAAATTTTTTTGGTGTCGTTTCACGCCATTTCCGGTCAGAAAATCATATTTTCAACATAGGTTGTAAAATTTGCAACACCCTACTGTGAGCGAGCAATCGAGCATCCTCGGCAACTGAAATCGAGACACCCATTTGTATGTGACGCACAACTTCTGATGAAAACCGCTGAAGACCAATCCATCAGCGCGGCTACCTGGGAGAACAACAAATGGAGCTCAGAGTGGAAGAAGAACTCCTCAAGACTCTAAAGTTGTATCTCCGACACCAGCCCCCATCCAACTGGAATGCATAATTTGCCAAGGAAGGCCTGGGTGCGGCTCAACCGCCTGCGTACTGGGCTAGCCTACTGGAGTCAGACTATTTCGCACCAACATGCACAAATTGGGGATGGCTCCATCCGCAATCTGTGAGTGTGGCAAAGAGGAACAAACCACAGACCACACCATCTGTAACTGCGCCAAATGGTGTGCGTGGTCTGCTTGAACTGGATGACGAATCAATGGACGAATCAAAGGATTGCTGCTCGACACCTGCTCAAGCATCTAAACCGCATCGCCACTGCCCAAGAGTGGTAAAAGACAGAGCCCTTGACCCCTGGAGTAACAAAGAAGGTTTAAACGAAGAAGAATAGACAATATTGTTCTTGTTGGAATTTGGAATCAGTTTTCTGTGTTCAGTAACAACTTGCAAAAGAAACTGAAGTTGGTACTCATCTTCAGTTAAGATTTTGTTAAAATCCTGGATTAGACTTAGAGCAACTCCTCTCTCTGCTCTGTCATTGACTACTGAAAGTCCCTTTGCCATGTGTAAAGCTTGAATAAATGCACCATCTTCAGTCCAATGAGCAGGATCCTTTGAAAGTATAATTATTGCTTCATCTTCACCCAACAGCTGAAGAAGCCATTTTGAATTAGAGGTGCAATACTGTTCTAGACCCTTATTGCTAAGAAACGCATCTACTTTGATGCTTGGTCTCCTTGGTGGACGTTCTCCTGTTTCATCTAACATGGTTGCCACCATTAGCTTTTTACTTTCCACAGACAATCGAGAGTCAAACAAGGCTAGTCCAACCATTTCTTCGGACAGATACCATAAATGCACACCAAGCTTTTTGCATAAATCGCCTTTGCCATCCAACAAGTGCGATGCATAGCACCTGAAGCTTGAAAGCGGATTCCACGATCAGGAGTTTCTCCAAGGAATATGATACAAAACGGGCATTTTAGCTATGCATGAATGCATAAAAGTTTAGGAATACTTATTTCGTTTATTGCTTTACCAGTTTTACCGGTTAGTTTATGAACTTTGTTTATTGAATAGCTTGGGCCACAATACTTGTTTAGCACTGTTTTGTGCTAGAATACCGAAAACAGGTTTTTTCTAAATAACTGCTTTTCTACTCAAGATAGACGCAATCACTGTTCACAAAGCATATAGGAAATCATGCTTTCTGCATCTTTTGACACAAAAACCGTATCTCTAGCTCAAGCAGTTTTTGAGATATGCAGATTTGGTATTTTGGAGGAGGGAGCAAAACTTTAGGGGGGGAGGGCCACCTCTAAATCAATTTCAAATTCAAAAATTTTTTGCAGGAGTTATTTTTTCTGACAACCTCACCTTTTAAAAGGGTGTCCCACACAAAATTCAAATTTTTTTCATTTTTTGCCAAATAAGAGCCACCCTAATATATATATACAAAATGATAGTTTTTTTTGAAAATTTATAAAGGTCCGAAGTCATTTTGCGGTAGCTGTAGAAGTAGTGCCTGTAAGTGTGTTCATCCGCGTTCTTTTTAATATCTTCTTAGCGAACACAGGTTTTTGCTTGAATTTTTTTGTTTTGGACTCAGTAAAAATTACTCTATTGAACCATATCAAGAAAGTATTGTCTACTGGGGGGAGGTGCAACTCAATTGCATTTTTAAAGCGAAAAATTGAGGTCGGCCCACAGCCTACTAGCATGAAAAGAAATTTGACTCAATGACTAGGAGCAAACAGTTGTGCAGTAAACTTCGTTCGGCAAACGTGGTCAATAGGGTGTAACACTCCGACCAACTTACTTGTTGGCTAGTTATTGTGGTTTGCGAAATGACCTAACTTGATCAATTGAAAAAAAATTTTGGAAAAAATAGGCCACGCTCCCCATTTTTGTCGCAAAATCCCCATTACCCCACAGTTTGCTATATCTCATATCCTGGTGGAAATAGAGAGTTGCTTTTGCCACCAAAAGATGCAGAATACCAAAGTTTCTATCCGACTTATGAACATGCTATAGCCCTAAAACCTTTACTTCTTTCTATAATTGGGAAAAACTGTTTTGAGAGTAAAATCTGTCATTTTTGAAACAAAATGCTTGTATTTCAGATCTTGGCTTGCACGATTGTCATTTAGTCATTAAACATAACCTTTAAATCAAACTTGTAAGCTGTATATATATATAAGAACAGTGATGTTTTGTTCAATAATGAGGCATGAAACAATCAACACAAAACTAAACAGTATATACATGCTAAACAAAGTACATTGTCCTGTTAATTTCTCATTGCGAATAGTATGCATTGTTAATGTATTATAACTCTTTGTCTTTATGTCAACATCACTTGTGTCATGGATCTTTTTGCTATTAATTGTTTCCTTCACGTGGCCTATCAATCGCTCACAAGAAGTATTGTTGTTTCAAAACACTTCCCAATCATCCTTACTCCCTGCTGTCAGACATGGTGAAAATGCAGTTCAAGTTGCATCCAGAAATGCCGCCAGCGGACGGTTTGACCACAACAGAGCTTTGGTGTCTCCATTTTTTGTTGTTGAAATCCTAGATACATCAATGTTGGCATGCAGTGCACCCAGCGCAGCTGTCTTTGGGTTCTGCCATTTCTCACTGTGGGCAATGAAGCATTTCTTTGCTGGCTCAGAAGCATTATATACATGCTTTCATGATGCTTCTCATTTTTAGGCAACTGATGGACCTTGTACGGCACTGGGATGTAAGTATATTTGAAGAAAGATGGAACATATACAATTATACATCCACAACAAATTGAACAATGTTGTTCAGAATGGCGAGTTGTCCTGCTTCCAATCCACCAATTTTGAAAAAGTTGATTCTCAAATATCCACTTGCAGTTGTTAACCATCTAGCATGACCAGTGGTCTCCTGGGAAAAATGAAGGTATTTTGCCATGTTGCACTTTCCCTGTTGTTTTGGTGGTATATCTCTCAACGTGGCATAAGCTAGAACTAAAAGGGATGCTTGATCATCTCTAATCTGGTTATCTTTTGCTGACAAATTGGCTGCCATGTCCAAGACTGAAGACAGAAATTCCTTTGCCTCTGCTATTGGTTTGATGTCACACCTATAAGTAACCATATAAACCAATGATTAAAATTGAGCGCACCACCAGCTGTGAGTTATAGACAGTTCACATTTCTAAACAAAGACAAGGAAAAGGCGACAGATACAACAAACAACAGAAAATTTATCCACCATGATACCAATAAAAAACAATTAACTTACTGCTCATGTGTTACAAGTTTTTGGAGAGAAATGTGTATTAATTACATTGAAAACAGCTCCTTCTTTTAGACTGGACAGGGAAGATGTATCTCCATCTCAGAGGGTAAATATTATTCCTAAAATGACATATTAAATAAGAATAATATTTGTTAATGTTATTTGCATACCAATATATTGATTTGACAGATAAATAAGAGAAGTATTTATATATATATACTTTTAACCTACCAAGAAGCAATTCATTAATGTGAATGAGGCATTCCTCTCCTGTCTCTTCACTCCCACTTGGTTCTGAACTTCAGAGAAGGGAGTGGGTGACACTGAACCGAATAAGAACGGGAGTTGGCCGCTTCAATGCTTGCTTGACACGCTGGGGCATAAGGGACTCTGCTGCTTGTCAGTGCGGTGCGACGGAGCAAACAGCTAACCACATCATCTTTGGGTGTCCCATCTATTCCCCTCCCAATGGAATAACAGGCCTCCGCACAATTGACGATCTGACGAAAAGTTGGCTCCAAGTCCTTCCATTCGGCTGATCACAAACTTTCTGCTTCATACGAACGACGACGACGAGGCATTCCAAAGCTAGTATAATATATCTTTTCCTTGTCTTTTGTAATGTAATTCCAGTTTTCGAAATATTCCACCATGTACTCCTGTATTTAAGCTTGTGGTGTCCGCCAACACAGAACATTTTCTTGCAGAGGCAAAGTGCTATAAAAAAGTCAAATAACTTTTAGGTGGAACTTTTAAAAGCTAATTTACATTAGAAGAACAAACACGTTTAGATGAAGTTGCGTACCTGATTATAAAACGACTACGTGCTTCTGCATTACACCTTTCATCAGTTTCGAATGTCTTGAGACCAAGAAAATAATCCCCTTTCCTTGAAATTGCCAGAACTGCAAATCTTTCCTTTCCTAAAAGCTTCTTGCTATCAAATGCAACTTGGAATACAGTCTGCTTCATTTTTCCTATGTCTGAGGGGTTTCTCTTAAGCTTCACGATAAACCGTGACGCCGCAAAGCAACCAGATACATTATATCAAATATAGTTATTACTATCTGAATCCGTAACAGCCTGTTTCACCTTTAACGGATCATCTGGGGTCCACGTCTTTTAGGCGTTGACAATTAGGCGCTGGTCTAATAGGCGCGCACACTGTGGCGTCTGGATATTTAGGTGCAGAGCACTGTGGCGCCCGGTCATTTAGGTGCTATTCCTAGTAAAGTCTACAGATTGTATCAGCTTGGCAGGTAGGGGCGTAGGGCAACGCTTTTCACACAAAATACTGTATTGAACAGAAAAATATATTGTTTTGTTAATGCGTGTGCGTTGTTGGTCATGGCTTCAGTGAGTGAAGTTGCTTAAACCGGCAATGCTTTTTCACACAAAATATTATATTCAACAGAAAAAATATATAGGTGAAGGTGCTTAAATCGAGAATTCTTTTCACACAAAATGTTATATAGAACAGTAAAATATGTCATGGCTTCCGTGAGTGAAGCTGCTTAAACCGGCAATGATTTTCACACAAAGTATTATATTATTACCGTAGCCAAAAAAGGACAGAAAAAGACTATGGATCTGCCATGATTTACAACGTAGGATTACTTCCAATAATGTTCGGAAGCTTAAATAATTTATTGATAAAGCTTTCACCAACGCAAACCTGGACTAACAACAAATAAAACAATAATAAATCAAACAATATATTTTTCTGTTCAATATAACATTTTGTGTGAAAAGCATTGCCGGTTTAAGCAGCTTCACTCATGGAAGCCATGATATAATTTTCTGGCAAGCTGTTACAATCTACAGACTTTACTAGGAATAGCACCTAAATGACCGGGCGCCACAGTGCTCCGCACCTAAATATCCAGACGCCACAGTGTGCGCGCCTATTAGACCAGCGCCTAAAAGACTTGTTCCCATCATCTGAAGGTCTTATTCAAATACAGACGAAATCGGTTAATAGTATACTGCTTAAACATATCAATCGTTTATTTGAATCAAAACCTGAAATCCCAAACCAAATCCAATCTAATGTTAAGTAAAAACATCGGTTAAGCGTATACCGCTTAAAAGAATAAATCGGATAAAAGCATCAGGATTTGCTTCTAGTTTGCCTACTTCATTCATTTAATCGTATAATTGTACCCGTTAGCGAAAAGAGAATGTCTCTTTTTTGCTTCGCATAATTGTCTGCAATGTTCAAAGGCGAAATGAAGCAAAGGCGAGACAGACGCATGCGATCAAAACAAAGACAAGTGTCTGTAATCCCAGGCCATAATCTTATGTGCTAGACATCGCACTACAAAGAACCAATTTTCGCACAGCTGGGCTTCATTAAAACAGAAGAGCACACAAAAGGAATAATCACACTTCCCAATAAAGAAGTTTAAATGCTTTTGATGTCATCTGCCGGCGACTGGCCTTCCAAGGAAAGGACATGGACAAATTATTTCGGCTTGAGAAGTGTTCGAAAGCATGTCTAAAAGTTTAAACCAGAAAACTTTGGAGAATTTTTTTTTAAATTGCTGAAACAAAGTAGCCTACTGTTGTGAAATGCAGTGCGTAATTTCATTTGTGCAGTTGAAGAACATTGCAAATTAATTATTTTACCAGACAGCGCAAAAGACTTGACAAAAAAACCTTGCGATTCCAAAACAAACAATGAGTGTGAGCGGTGTTTTTCTACCATACCTTAATTTTCGTAGGCCATGTTCTATACTCAAAACTACACAGCTGGTAGGGAGCTAAAAATAACCCGCTTGAATCAAAAACTTCAACGTCAAAGTTCGCGTTGTGACGTCACAGAGATCGGTGATATGAAAGATTGCCGATTTGCAGTCCGATTGCTGCAGTTTGCTGAAAAATGCTTTGATCATACCGGCTCAGCCAAGTCAGCAAAGCTGATCTTTTTTACATTGTTTCAACGTCTGCAGACGATAAATCAATGTAAAAAGGACCAGTTTTGCTGGCTGAGACATACAGCGTAGTGGTGTGTAACACAGAACTAGGAAACTCTTTAAAGTTTAACCAGAATTGTAAACAGTTGTATGAAGTATCAGTTGTAATGTGCGTTGCAGCATAGTCAGCACAGACATCTTCTCAACAATTACGCCCATTCACAATAAACCTTTTTTTAGTAAATTGGTTAAACGAATCAATCGTATAATCGTATCAAAACGTCTGGCAAATAGGTGATTCGATTAACCGATTTCGTCTGTAGAATCTATTTGAATAAGATTCTATTTGAACAAGACCTGATGATTTGATTTAATTCGCTCTGCTTTGCTTTTTTGCTTAGCATTGAGCACTTTTTGTAGTATTAATAGTTTTTATTGTTTTTAGATAAATTATATATGTCACCACCGTTCCGAACGGCTAAACTAAACCCATTCACAATAAACCTTTTTTTAGTAAATTGGTTAAACGAATCAATCGTATAATCGTATCAAAACGTCTGGCAAATAGGTGATTCGATTAACCGATTTCGTCTGTAGAATCTATTTGAATAAGATTCTATTTGAACAAGACCTTCTGATGATTTGATTTAATTCGCTCTGCTTTGCTTTTTTGCTTAGCATTGAGCACTTTTTGTAGTATTAATAGTTTTTATTGTTTTTAGATAAATTATATATGTCACCACCGTTTCGAACGGCTAAACTTTCACTACCGTCGCCCACTTTGGCCGTCGCTCACCTGGCGCGTCGCCCACCTGGTCTCGCCCAACTGGGTAGGGTAGCGCCCAGTTTTCGTGTACCATGTTTACAGTACCGCAAGAAGATCTAAAGCCACATTTAGACTTTGGAAGTCCATTCTCAGCTAACATTTTTTTTTTGCTAACATGATAAGAAGATATAGAAGAAAGCGAGCAAAGACCTTTCTGGTGATGCTGAAGAGTGAGATACCACAATATTTGTTGCAATCTTCCCTGTCTAATTTCTTAAACACTGTATGATATCATAACTATATTCGCATCTCTAAAGTTGCTTGGGAGTGTTTTTGTTTCCCATATCACAAGAATCAGCTGCATTAAGCGGTCCTTACCTGAAGTGCTCTGCAAATAAGAAATTTTAGTGTAATGGTATCTGGTCTTGGAACTTTTTTTCTTTATGTGTTTGATAGCCTTATTATCATTCAGTGTACGTCAAGTGGTGTGGACACTGGACAGCCAATCGCGAGTGGGTTATTGCTGATCAGGTTATTGTGAGGAGATGAGTGGTTATTTAAGAGTTTGTCAAAGTGCGACTTCCAGTGATCAGTGATTTCTGCCATGTCAGTGACAATATTTGAACCAGCTGCGTTTTTTAGATCAGGGGTTCCCCAACCACCAGGTCGCAAAAAGTTTTTTACTGGGTCATTAGAACGCACATCCAAAATGGCCGTCAAGAGTTGGATAAAAGCAATAGCATGTCCTATGACATCAAATAATTTGGTTACATTTTTGCAAAACTTTCTAGCTCGTTTCACTCGATCAAGTCTATGTCATTAACCTAACGAGTGGCATTGGGAACGCTTGGTTTCAGCAGTAAATTTCAACAATAGTCCCGGCATCGGTAAAGTTTTAAGAGCCCAGGGCTGCGATTTTTGCCTTTTTCGGTGACGAGGTTACTCGACACGTGCCATCACTATTCGACAAACGCCGTGCCTTACGCAAAACGAAAAAAAAGGAAAATAAAAAGGAAAAAAAACTGAGAGAGGACTAAACATCGTCAGGTCGAGGAACAATCGGGGAGAGGTGGCATCACGTGATGCAATCATAAGAGTGCTGACTTACGTAAACTTTCCTTCTCCAGGTACTTCAAAGCAAGGTCTAAAAGCGACGCTTCACACGATAAAATCCCAACGCGTCAGCGTCGCCATTTTGAACTCTGCGAGAGAATGCTTTGATCGAAGTTCCAACGCCTGGCATCAAACATTTCGCAACACACGTTTCGTGCTATTCGACACAACGGGTTTCTTTTATAGATGAAATAACCTAGGCTACGTTGAGTTGTCAACGTCTATGCCAGTTTGTATTTCGCCGTTTGAGCTAATTAACCATATTGCTCTGGTAAAATGACTGTTGGATACTTGCTATGAAAGTTTTTCACAAGTAGAAAACAGCCTAGTTTCCGACCAGACGTTCAGAAATACAGATGAAAAAAGCCGCTATCTTTATGGAAAGGAACATTTTGAACACTGCGGGAAAATGCTTTGATCGAAGTTCTAACGCCTGGCATCAAATATTTTGCCACACACGTTTCATGCTATTCGACACAACGGGTTACTAACTTTCTTCGAAGTAGGCTACTTTTACTTGTCAACGTCTATGCAAGTTTGTATTTATGTCTGACTTATGCACTTGTTGTTCCACGATTGCAGAAATGTTTTGCAATGTGAATAAAGAATAGTAGACAGATAAACACGGTTGCAACTCGACTTCCTTCCACTAAAAGGGTTTTTGTGATTACCTAATGGGCGATTTTGCACTTGCATTCACAAAAGCACACAACCCAGCTAGCAAAACCCGTCGTTTTTACATTGATTCAACGTCTACAGACGTTGAATCGAAAAAACAAGAAACGAAAAATATACTAAAGTAGTCTATCACGACCGCACTGTTTGATTTGTTGTGATGTAATAATACCAAAAGTAGCGATACACACGCTGTTACGTTAATTCACCTTAAATAACTGAGGGGAAAAGTAAGTTAATGTTGGGTTACCTTTAAAGTAAGTTAACAGCACAAATCGATTTAAATTTTTTGGAAGGTAATATTGCGTAAGCTACCCAGACAGCAAAAATCATCATTTTACATTGATTCAATGTCTACAGACGTGAAGTCAATGCAGAAATAACGAATTTTGATGTCTGCGTATCAATGCCCAAGAAGAAATTTACGTTTGTTAATATTAATAGCTCACTGCGAGATGATTGCCTCGATTTACGTTTACACTAACATAATTTCGACACAATTGGGATACTGCGAGCAAACACGAGTCTGTTTGATAAAGAACTAGCTGTCAGAATCGGAGTTATCAGATGCTGTATCGGAGGATGAGGTTGTCGCGTCGTCACTAGAATACTTGAAGACGCAAAACTACCCGTTCATGGACGCGCGATGCCATATGATCGGAAGCATTACTTTACTGCCAAAGAACCATTTATCGAATTTCGTACTACTTTTTTAACTTGATCCCGTAGCTTTTCTAATTCCAGTTTGTTTCCGTCATAAAATTCTTTACAAATTTTGCAAAATACCACACTAACTTTTTCCTTGTTTGATAATCTATAGCAGGTAAATTCTACTTTTTAACTGTATCTTCTTTCACCATAATTTATATTTGCAACGACACCGGTAAACAATAAGCATTCGATGAAAAAATAACTTTTGCGTAACAATAAGCCGGTATTTATAAGGTTGCAAACTTTTTACAGTTCGCAAGAGCATTGTTAGCGCATAAAATAGCTTGCGTGATGCTCTGGGCTACCGCTGTGTGACACGCGATGAAGAAACGCATAAAATTTTGTTTGATTTAACATTAAAGCATACGGCAATTGCCGCCATAATCCAAGGTTTGTTGATTTGGCGACGGCAATGTTTTTGCCGTCGTTGATACAAGCTAATTTCGAGGGCTGTATACATGTCCGGTAGGTACATAACTTGGCGCTTGATACTCCTTTGCAATCACTCAACCAGCGTGCGATTAAAAACTTAAGTAAGTGACTCTGATACCACACAACTTGTGCGGTAACTCGCGGCCAAACGCTTATAATCTGACTCTTGTGACGTCATATTACTATTCGACAAATAAACGCAGAATTTTTGGTCGTTCGACAAGAAAGAAAAAATCGCAGCCCTGTAAGAGCCCCTCAAAAACCAACTTATTAATGAAATATTTCAAAGCAAAAACCGATCTATCTGGGTCTGCTACTATTCGGTGAGTCCGATTCGGTGAGTTCCTAACCCCTAACCCTAAAACGGCAATGATAATTAGGCTACGGTACACAATAATTAAAAAAAAATTTGAAAAAATCCCCCGTTAAGGGATCGGACTCACCGAAACGGGCCATTCCGGATCTATCTAGAGCAGGGGTTCTTAAACTGGGGTCCATGGACCACCAAGGGGTACGCGGACTAGTTTTAGGGGGTCCATGAAGGCCCAGTGTAAATCTTAGTGTAGGCTATAATTTCAAAAATGGAATAAATCTTTCAAAAGAAAAAAGATTAAGCTTAAACAACTATCCTATCAGACCTATCAAACACGAAGCCACAATTTCATGTTCTTGTTGAAGACAAACAGCAGCATTCTTCACAATAATAAAATTTGATCAAAGATATTGAAAAACAATCTGCATTCGCTATTTCCTAAATTTAATAAAACATAAGATAAATTTTGTTACCAATTCATTTTAATTTTATTGCGTTATGTCCAATTCATGCTGATCAAAAAAGTTTCTCGGACTTGGCCACAAAGGGGGTCCACGCAAACTAAAATTGTTTTTGAGGGGTCCGCGTTAAAAAAAGTTTAAGAACCCCTGATCTAGAGGTTGGAAGATCTGGTCACTGTCCGTAGGTACTCTTAATAAGGTCGTTTAAGATATTATTTTTAAAGAAATGAAAAAATAGTCAAAGGTCATGCAAATTTCACTTTGTGTGGAGCTACATGTATATACTTGATTTATTTTTTTTATTCTATTGTTATTTATTATTCAATTTTTAAATGGCTTACTTTTGTTTTCTTGATCTTTCCAAAAGTAAAGAGCTGTAGTGTTTGTTGAGGTTAGTAACATTAACGAAACTTGTTGTGGTTGTTTTAGTTTTGTTATTAATCACTTAAATTTGATTATACGACATCAGTTTGATGAAATATATAGCACATCAATTTTTAGTGAATCTTCACTTGCAAACATTAGATGGGGTAATCAGCTTTTTATTTCAAATCCTATTTTAGTCCTGGTTTTTGGATACAGCAGTATATTCTAAGAACTCTGTCTAAAAAAAACTAAAATTTACGTCTAAAACTTTTGAAATTTACGTTTAATCTCGTACTGTAGATTGACTGTTTTGCATTATATATAATGTTGAGGTTTGTTCAAGTTTGCAGAGCTCCGGCTGCATGCTGTGCTCTATAATTGGTGCTAGTTGTTCATGAAGTTTTACCATTTTTGTTCGTAGTATTAATTATCAAGCCAAAACAACTGCAACAATTGCTTGAGTTTCGCTTTTAGCAGCATGATCGTTGCTTACTTCACAATGTAGATTTTAACCACCTGTTTTAGCCTGATGCTGCGAGTTCGCTGTGGTAATAGCGGATTGCACTAGCTTTTGAAACACAGTTCCCTAGTCATGTGCTATGACGAATCGTGACTTGAAGTTGAAGTCTGTGAGTCTTTCTATGCAGCTCTTTTGTTTGGCTTGAGGCTGCTGGCTGTTGAGTTTCTGTGTTAGGCGTTATTGCTGTGAAATTTCTGTCTGTAGACAGAATCCAAAAATCAACAAACGTGCCGAAAGGGAAGAACTACGTCACCTAATCCATTAATCAACTGAAAAAGTCCCAATTTAGCTGCGGGACCCTGTATACTGAAATAAACTTCATTGTTTGATTTATTATTATTATCATAGTTAGCGGTTTTGTTTCCAAAACCAAAGTGCTCTGCTTGCTGCCACATCATAGGCGCTGGGTTTTGAAAATCGCCGGGGGGGGCAAACTTTCTAGCCGACTGATTGCTTACATTCAAAATGTTGATATTTGTTTGTCAGCATTGATGTTTTTGCGTCTATATGCCATTGTATATCGCCAAGCTTTATAATGTAGGCTCAGGCCTCGAAATTCACGTCGGACATTGGACATGTCCGCCGTCACAGCATGTGATGTCCGCGGGAAGTACCATCTAGATCGGTCATGTTTACCCGCCTAGAAATAACACAGGAACTAGCGATACAAATCGTCATTGCATAGCACGAACGTCGAACAATTGTTGCGACAATATAATTTCCAGCGCATTCTAGCGCGCATCTAGAAAATGTGAATACTGTATCCCTTAGCTTCCATTCAAGTGGGAATCGATTTTTACATTGCTTCAACGATTGAAGACATTGAATCAGCGTAACAAAGGTGAATTCTTCGCTAAGAATCGATAGGAGTACAGGTACTTCTACACCAGGGGTCACCAAACTTTTTTCTGTGAGGGCCGGATTGCTGCGAGATTACAGCTGCGGGCCGGATGCAAATTGCAAAAAGATATACAACTATTTAGAATCTCCATTGACTTAAATTGTCCAAATCCTTCTGCTTATGATGTCTAGTGTGACTGGTATTATTTGCCTAAACAGAGATATCGCACTGATCAAACATTGGTGGTTTGAACAACGAAGTTTGTGATGTCATAAGAAGAAACAATATGGAAAAATCATTATTTAGCACTTAGCAGGACAAGCAAGTTGACTGTAGCTCAACAGCAACGTCAGTCCTTTACAAAAAGTTTGGTAACTTTTTTCCTTGACAGTTGTAGTGCAGCTGTTATTTCCGCAGCACGTAGCGGGCCAGATGAAATCAGTTCGCGGGCCGGTTCCGGCCCGCAGGCCGTAGTTTAGTGACCCCTGTCTACACTAATCACGCGCAATTTAGTTCAAGTTTTACGTCACGATGTCTGGCGTTGATCTCCGAGTAATAATGATACGGCAAGGTTGGTTACTAAATTAGATTATACGAGTAGGTTACTACAGCAAGATGCAACAAACTTTGTTAAGTTTTGGTATTACAGTAAGAAAGAAGACCCAAGGAAAATTCACTTTCACCATAGATATCTTACATATAGATATGCAACTCAGTGGTGCGTAACGATGTTTGAAGGCTAACAGCGTAGCTATGGCTGTATGCATTGACTTCAAACTTGGCACAGCAAAACAACTTTATTTTTAATATATTTTTTTGGTTTTTGTTGAATAAAACTTTCTTCGTTTTCAAGTTGACGTATGGATTGCTTGTGATGACGTCACATTCTCGTTCCGCATGGACTGCTTTATGGAGATTGTGGCGATTGAAAACAAATCACAGTCACAAAGGGTAGGCCTACCTCTAAATACCCATTGTCGGCTTTTTGGAGGGTTGTGGAGCATTTTCAGGAGTTGTCGAACATTTTCAGGGGTTTCAGGTATTGTAGAGTAGGCTAACTACTTTCAGGCATTGTTGGGAATTCCGAATTTCTATGGATTGTGTAGGATTTCCAGGCATTGTCGATCATTATCAGTGGTTGACAGGCTTGTGAGGCATTGTCGAACATTTTCAGGCATTATCGAACATATTCAGGGGTTGTCGAGCATTTTCAGGGGTTGTCAGGCATTGTAGAGTAGCTACTTTCAGACATTTGTTGGGAATTTTCCAGGCATTGTCTAGGATTTCCAGGCATTGTCGATCAATATCAGTGTTTGACAGGTTTGGTAGTCATTATGGAACATTTTCAGGGATTGTCGAGCATTTTCAGGGGTTGTCAGGCATTGTAGAGTAGCTACTTTCAGGCATTGTCTAGGATTTCCAGGCATTGTTGATCATTATTAGTGGTTGACGGGTTTGTCAGACATTGTCGAACATTTTCAGGGGTTGTCTAGGGCTAACAGCGTAGGCTAACAACCCCTGAAAATGTTTGGCAATGCCTGAAAATGTTCTATAATGCCTAACAAACCCGTCAACCACTGATAATGATCGACAATGCCTGGAAATCCTAGACAATGCCTGAAAGTAGCTACTCTACAATGCCTGACAACCCCTGAAAATGCTTGAAAATTTCCGACAATGCCTAACAACAAGCCTGTCAACCATTGATAAGTAGGTAAAGACCTTTTTTGGAGCTGTAGTTCCAGGACAAGCTGAAGTTTTATTCAATTAATCTACTGAGTGTTACCAAAATGAAAGTTACTGCTGGCTACCGAAAGCTGTGCTATAGCATTTGGTAGCCTAGTTATGGTGTGTACCAAACATTAAAATTGTCTTGGTTTGGCGGTTGGATCCTTGATGCTAATGAAGCTGTCTCAGCAGGGGGGAGGATGCCCCCTGCCCTCAAATTTTCTCTGGATGGGGGGCAATGGTGCCCTTTTAAGGTCATGTAAGCTACTGCAAATTTTGCAATATAGGCTAACAACTTCTGCTATTCGCTTTTAGCCAAATTATAGGGCCTATAGCCTACAGTAGGCCCACACAAATTACCCCGTGGACATATTTTATACTTTGCAGCAGATTGTGATGCTATGAATGTGAAATTTACCTTTCGTTTCTTGTTCAAGCTATTGCAATTATTCATCTGTTTGTCTCACATTTCGACTTTCATGGCTAATAGCGGGAAAACGAACGAGTTGCCCAGCATTATCGCTATATCTCATCCTAAAACTCTCGTCCTAAAATTGTTCCGGCGCCCCTCTATCTCAAGTTTGTAAACTGCCTACAACAAGCTTTAATGAGTCACTGGAAATAAGCTTAAATGATAGTTCCAACGATCATGAAACAGAAGTTGCATAACCTACGTGAAGAAAGATTATTGTCTTGATTTTTCATAGTAGGCTATTCTGTGAAAACTTGAAATATACGCCAAACAACATATTCCAAAGGAGCTCAAAAGCCACCACTCGCCAAGCCCAAACCGTACAATAATAGCCTACCATAGATACGATAGCCAAGCTGGCAACCTTGATTGTTGATTGTGTCCATAAAGTCAGTCGAGCGTGACGATAATTCCACGATTGCTGAGTTGCATATCTATATGTAAGATATCTATGCTTTCACATGACACGCAAAAATAAACTTAAAGAAAAAAGCCTGTGAAACTTTGTACAGCAGAAAATAGTAGCGTTAGTGTAGAAATTTTCCGACTCCTGCTCAGAGCATTGTGACGCAATAAGCCACACGACCTCGTTCGGTGGAAGTTAATCAGTTATGTGACGTATTGACCAATGACCAGCTACACGGCGCTTTGACTCTTCAAGCGCAAGTCGTTGGTCTGATGAAAGCCTCTCAGAGTGCCTTACTGAATTTTTAAAAAGCCTTCTAAAACCGTAGTTATATACCGGTAGTTCTGAAATGGCGAAGAATTATTATCAAGATAAAGTGATTAAGCGTGACGATCGACGGCTAAAACTGGTGTGTCAGCCGTGAGACTTAATTTGTCCGCCGAGATAGCTGCTCAGACCGGACACGTTTGTCCGCCGTCAACAAAAACGAATTTCGAGGCCTGTTAGGCTACTTCGAATTATATGCTGGTCACTTTGAACTTTAGCTCTTAATACGCGATACTAAACTGAGCAAACCGCACCTCGTTATTGACACTCCCAAGAAAAAACAAAGCAGAAGAAATCAAGAAAAACGTTTTTCAATCATTGTTACTATATTTCAACAGCACCACCATGCTGGCGTTTATCAGCTACCGTACTTCTGTTTCTTGTGTTATCTGAGGAGCAGCGCTCTTGTTGCAACAAGTAGATCTTTTAATTGAGATCGATCCGCAATGAAGGTCAAACTAACGCAAATCTGAACTTAGAAACATTTGATTTAGGATTATTTTTAAATAATTTGCGGGGGCAGCCACCCCGAGCTAAATTCACGGGGGGGTGCCACCCCCTGGAGTTAGCGCCTATGTGCCACATAACCTTGTTGTTTCTAAGACTATTTGATTGATTGTCCACGTTTTCACACAAATGATTCAAGAGCGATGTTGTGCATTACAGTAAACGACTGAAATAAAAATATGCTACTCAGGAGGATGCTTGTTTGTGAATGTTGTTGATTTCTCAAACAACCATTGCGTTGGTTTCATACTCGAATCTAAAATCGAATTATTTCAGTTTAAGAAATGTAATCATTAATCAAATAATCCAACGGCAACTTTTATCCAGCTATTTTACAATTTTTTTTAAATTTTCAAAAAACGCGTTAGAAAGTTAATGATGGAATTTGGAGGGAATGATGTGATGTAAGACTGTCTTCCATCCCATCATCCAAATTTTCCATTCCATCTTTGACATCGTCCTTCGCGAAATATTCCTTCCAAAGTTCCAATATATCTCATTCCCTGCTCTTTGAGTACCAGTGGCACACTTATGTAGGCCTACCTCTAAGTTCTTGCATTGATTCCCATGGTTTTCGACTATGAGAAATCCGAAAATGACAAACATTTTGCTTTCAGATAATGGTATACTCTGCCTCAAGAATCCTAAACACTTTTTGTCTATTTTTTGCCCAAAACCACCCATTTCAACAGAAAACACTTTCAACCAATCTCATTCTTAATAGCTCTCGAACAAAAAAATTAGTTTCTAGATGTTTAGCATGATTTTAAGAAGTGTGGAGGTAATCAAGGGGTAGCACTTATTGCCACAGTCTTCGAAATTAGCGTCGGCAATTGCCAAGGTGATTGTCGACGCAGATGCATGAATGGCGCATTAGCGTCGGCAATAAACATGCCGAAGCCACACGAGCGCTTGTAAGGACCACAAGATTAAAAAAAAATAAAAATTCTTAGACTAGACACCAGACTAGGATGTTGATTCAATCTTACTGTTGCTACATGTTTTATTTGGGTTACTTTCTACTTCGCCGGCGCTAAGACACGTGCCTAGCTGGAAGAATTGAATCTTTTATAGAAATATCAAATTATTGTAAGCATCTACTTCTTATTGCGCCTCGCTTTCCGTTATCTCGTCCAGCTGATACAGCATCTGATGATACCGATTCTGACTAGTTCTTTGTCAAACAGACTTTGTGTTGCTCGCAGTGTTCCAATTGTGCGGAAATTATGTTCGCTTATACGTAAATCGAGGCAATCTTCTCGCAGGGAGCTATTAATATGTTACCGGTACCTGGTTGAGCAATTAACGTTATTTTATGATAATTCAACGTCGCTAGATGTCGAATTAATGTAAAACAAACGTAAATTTCTTATTGGGCATTGTTGCTACGCAATATAACCCGCCGGGAAAATTAAATCGATTTGTGCTGACTCGAACGTTGCATCAACCCAAAATTAACTTACTTCCCCCCGGGAGTTATTTAACGTGAACTACCGGAGCAGCGTGCGTATCGCGTTGATCGCTTTATCGCTACTTTTGGTATTATTTCATCACAACAAATCAAACAATGCGGTCGTGATAGACTACTCTAGTAGCCTATATTTTGCGTTTCTCGTTTTACATGTTTTGGTACAATCTTTTCGTAATAAATGTCCATAGCAATTGCCGAGTTAATTTCAACTTTTGCCGTTCTTCTTCTTTCGTATGAGAGGTTGTTTTTGGACTACATTTCATTGGGGTCAAATGTCCGGGCATTCTTCGAGCAGCCACTTGATTGTAGAGTCCTTCAGCGTTGACAGGCCAACTGCCCTTGGAGGAGTAACAACCATAATAAACTTTTGCCGTTTGGCCTCGGCAACGTTTTTACCGAAGTAAAAATATGCTAATTTCGAAGACTGTTGCCACTAGTAGTGAAAACGCATCTTGCTTATTCCGGGCAACCTATATTTAATCATCTTTAAAATACTGTAGTGTATATACCACATGGCACAGCAGATATGGTGCTGACTTTCCAATTATGGCCCAAGTTTGATGTTGAAAAACATCGCTCACCTCTACCGATGTAATAAATTGGGTTGGCATAGTATAGTTGCTGAAGGAAAGGTGCCTTAGAGAAAGGGAAAAAGAGAAAGTAACTCACCATCGTTAGTGCCGAGGGCTGAGTATAATTGGAACCTTATCTTCTCATTCTCCAAAGCTCAATTCTGAGAATGGGACATTTACCTTTACAGTATGTGTATCACTGGTCCTCAAAGTCAAAGGGTAAAACATAAAATCATGTTAAAACTTTGCAATTTTATTGTGGAATTCCAAGCTGTAAAAAAATATACACTTACACATTGGCATAATTATTGTATCAGCCCTTTCAAAATCGAGGCGTCGTACTTTTGAGTTCCTCTCAGTTTTAGGTGTAAGCTAAAGATTTTGCTAAGTCGCCTATGTGTATTATTAAAGCTTTGACAACTACTTGTAATTACAGTTACAGAACTTCATAAAATATTTGTTAATTGATACCATTTTTATTTTGCGTAAAAGTATGTGGTTATAACTTTGTCATTTTTGTTGTTGTCATAATGGGTGAAATGGAAAAGGAAAACCGAGTGCAGAATCATCCTGACTTCCGCAAGCAATATGTACGATATCTCAACCGTCCTAAGAGAGCCAAACATGATGGACTTCAGCTTGACGTTGTCAAAGACATCTCACTATGCACCAAGTCCAACAACATGGAACTTGTTCATATTTCTATGAGTGAACACAGTCAAGATATTGGTGATAAAACAAACTTAAGTGTGGAAATGAATTTCAAGATTTCAAAAATACGAAAACGAGGGAAATGCGGTTGTGCTTACAGGAAGCACTTATGTCAATTACATAAACATTCTAAAGAAAATTTATCATTTATTCATTTTCCAAAGGAAGCAGTGTTGGAACCAAAAAACGAAAACGGTCGAACTAAATTTCAGCTTAACGTTTCAGGAGTACCAAAGAAGCGACACATGCCTGATAACTGTACAACTTTTAGTAAGAATTGTGTGAAGATATCTAAGGAAAGATTGTTGAAATACAGGATGTTGGAGAACAGATTGATGCATAGAAGATTTCACCGACTTAATCAAAACAGCGATTCTGACAAAGATATTAAGTCACAGCTTTCAAGGCCGGAATTGCAGTTAAACTTGCAAGCTCTTCGCGATGTGAAGAGAGCAACTACGAAGACTCAAGTTTGCTTGGTGGAAGCTGATGTCATATGTCAATGCAAGCGAATTCCTAATTGTGCTTGCTTCACAACTTTTGATTTATACAAACGTGCATGCCAGATGTTCTGCACTAGGCATTTGCTGTCAACCAGTTTGATCGCTTTTTACTCGTCAAGCTCCAGCCGAAAAAGAAAATCATTACGCGGCGAGTCAATTCCTCTCACGCTTCCACATTTTATAAAAGATTCTGTTGATGTATGGTGCAAAAATTTCATTAGTTCAAACAAGTTCTTTGCTGAAAAAGGAAAAACATGTCAAG
This sequence comes from Aplidium turbinatum, assembly GCF_918807975.1. Taxonomy (NCBI): domain Eukaryota; kingdom Metazoa; phylum Chordata; class Ascidiacea; order Aplousobranchia; family Polyclinidae; genus Aplidium; species Aplidium turbinatum. The sequence continues at coordinate 23,555,731 of NC_137475.1, read as the reverse complement.
TCGAATTAGGGCAAAAAGTTTTTCCTTATTCATACTTTTATCAACGTCACTGGATAGATCCACAAAAGTTAGATATGTCAAGTGCAGCCCAACTAGCTGGCATGGCACCTTGTAAGTACGTGCCACAGAGAACTACCTCAAATCAGAAGTGGAAAGATGCAAAATCTCTTCCGGTTTCTGAGCAAAATGAAAACAAATCTGCTTCAACTGACTCATCACTTGTTAATGACTTTGAGACTCGCAACAATTCCCCGTCTAATGGTGTTGACGACGAAGAATATCAAAATGTTACAACGGCTGAGTTTAATCCAGCCATTGTTCGCATTTCAAGTCGATTGAAAAAGAAACGCGATTCCGGAGTTCAGGCCCCATATGGTGACGACTTCATTGTTGAGGTACCCACTTGCAGCAAGAAAGCAAAAAAGACAAAACCAACTTGTCCGTACAGCCACGAGCTTTTCTGGAATTTTTACTCAGGCTTAAAGTCTTCAGAAAGGTATAAGTGGAAATTTCTTGCTCGAACATATTTTAAAATGCTACAGTCAAACATCGATACAGAGGAGAACTTCGTATTTGGATTACAACGCTCAACATCCAAACTTCCTAAAAGAGAGTTTTCTTGGAATGACATTTCCCATCCCACTGTAAAGGATAATGCCAATGTAAAAGGTATGTAGGACACTCTGACATGAGGGAGTTATTGGTAGGCTAAATATTTTAATTTTATACGTTCAGTAGTAAACATTTTGAAATCCTTCTGCTTTGATTGCAAACCAGTGTACAGTATTGTTAAGTACCGGTACCATTGTCATAGTAATTTGGAACTTGCTCTTTCCATAACAAGCGTTGCGAAAGTTTTTCCAATGTAGCAATTCACAATTTCTTTCTTCCCTTTTGAAATAGCGAGTTTATGATACACTTGGCAGATACGTCGTGTTGTTTCTGTGGTACGTCATATGATGGCTGGTGCATCGAAGACATAACTGCTCACTCTCGCCGTCACAAGTCGCTGTGGGGCTCCTTTACTTCACCGATTTTTCTCTCAAGAAATCTTGTTGTCAAACAACGTCCAGTGATGGACAAAGATAATGGAAAATTTAGTTCGTTAAATTCTCCAGTGAAACCTCTTCCTGTGACCCCGCCGCCCCGGTTTGTGAGCTTCTCAAGAAACCATACAACCCTAGCAAAACGTGCTACGGCAAGAAAATCCAATATAGCCTGGTAAATTCCCCGACGGTCGGTCGGTTGAATCTCGATGTAAAATGCTTTTGTTTCAACCCTGTCTCTGGGACTCTAGTAGATATATTTTTATTGCGTTTTTTATCAATTTGTTTGTCACAATGTCTTCTCACTTTTGCATTATTAGTGGAATTGAAGTTTGTTACTACGCTCGATATCTGGTGCATCGATTCGATAGTAACGCTTTTATGTGAATAAGTGGGTAAAATATATTATTGGGTAAACTGCTAAGTCGAACGAAGTATTTGACTTTGTATTTATGTGATGCCGTTTTGGAATTTCGAAATTCAAATTTTTTTCAAAACAAGCACGAATTAAAAAATGTCCATTTGCTAATAATAACCAGTAGGCTAAGTTATATTGTGTAAGATCAGCCTACCATACTTAGCTTGCATGACGATAATTGTTTAGTTTGCAGCAACTCATTTGGATAGATTTTGTATTGAAAACAAACAAAATGTGGTAACACTCTTGACGTCGCATATAATGTTCACGACCCAATGAATTACACTCGTGCTATTAGGGTAGGCTACGTTCAGTGGCGTACGCAGGATTCTTACTGAGAGAAGGAAGTCTTCGATATAACTTGACATTTTTTTATTTTATCAGACTAGCCCAGTGCTACTTTATACTAGTCTGACCAAGGTAGCCGAGGCTATCTGTTGTTGAAATATAAACTCTCGCAGTGTTTGCGTATGTCACTGTACTTTTAGATTGAATTATTAGATATAAAAAGCACGATAATAGGCCTAAAAGGATAAGTAAAATAGTTCGATTAACAAGCAAGGTCTTCAGATTAAAGCATAAATCGAACCTTTCTGGAAAAGTTTAAATATCGAATGCAATTTATTTGGTTACAGTACTTTTAAGCAAAAATTATCGCACTCAAAACATAATATAGCAAAAAAAAGGCCTACAGGACTGTGTGAGCACCATCTTGCCCCCTTCTTCCGGAGTTCACTAGCGGACCTTTACTTTTTAGTGAAGTACTATAGGTTATGGATTCGGATCAAAAACATCAGAATGGCTCCACAATCTGTTGAGACTCTATGTGTATATACTACAGGCTGGCAATGCAAAGGGCTATTGAGTTTAACTAAAATACCCTAATGAGAATATTTTCAGCTTGTGGTAGAGCCCACTGCTGAGCGAAGGCCTTCTCCTTTTCTTGTGTGTCGATCGTGTGTTTATAAGTTGGGTCTGCTACTATTCGATGAGTTCCTAACCCGAACCTCTAACCCTAAAACGGCAATGATAATTAGGCTACGGTACCCGAAAATTAAAAAAAAAAAATTGAAAAAATCAACGAATAGGGATCGGACTCACGGAAACGGGCCAATGGGGCCATTCTGTTATAAGTTACCTTATTATTTTCCATATTCCACAAAAACTAAACACTTGGGAAAAGAATGACGCAGTGTTCATCTTGAAAAAATAATAAGACGCTTGGTTGAATGCAAAACAGTATAGCCTACTTCTACAAGGTGGTTAAAAAGGAATTGGCAACGTGTAGTTTCTTTCCGTACCGTATGCAAGGTCCACCTCTTCCTAAAAAGTTTTTCTTGTGTACGCTAAATAATCCCGGACAACGCTTCAAGAGTAGGCCCCTAAACAGCCGACCTCTCCTGGGGGGTACGAGGGGGTTAATACGTCACTGTTACCCAAGACCAATTTTAAACAATAACATGTTTGCACTACGGTACATAACCTAATCACAACAACGCTAAAAAATCGACATTTTCAAAGAGGGAAGCATGGCCCAATGCCCCCTCCTACGTAGCCTACGCCACTAAACCCCAAGCATTTGATGGACAATTTTTGCTGTGTTAGAGCATAGCTACCAGTGATTATTATGATGTTGCAAGGAAGGGTGGTCCGGCCAGACAAAGAACTGGCTTCAGTGGTGGTTGTGATGTGGACAGTAGGACAGGTTATAAACGGATGGTGAGCCGCACAATTGGTTGATATGATCAATCACTTCTATAAAATAATTGTTCTTGTATGGATTGATAAAGCGATGTTTGATGTCCATAATGGCAGCAGTTCACATAGGCCAAAAATTCGAAATTGCCTAAAATTGATGTTTTATACCTCATTAGAAAGATACTTTTATGCTGAATCACTTTCACAAAGAAACGGTTGTTCAAAAGTGCCCTTTGTTGATGTTATGATTCATTGAACTGTCATAAGTGAACATTTAAATTTCTAACGAAAACGCATTTTCCATCATTAGGCTAAGCGGCGTCTATCAATTCTGTTCCAGCTACACAGGATCGTTTTCTTTCGAATTAACCATCCCTGGAATAACACAACAAAGCTCAATTTATTGATCTGATTTCTGAAAGTTTGAAGAAGGATGGACAGCCAGTAACTAACTGTGATGGTGATGCTGACACTGAAATTGTGGAAACAGCGATCAATCTTTCTGCAAACAGACGAAATCCTATTGTTGTAGCACAGACATCATTGTTATGTTACTCTATCATTAGAGGGAAGATTTTCAAGATGTTGTGTTTTTCTAAGAAAGGGCTCAGAAGGGATGGAGGCCGGAGCATGAAAACTGTTTCACCACCACTGGAGACAATTACAGAGCATCTTTTAATTATTCATGCATGGTCCGGCTGTGATACTGTTTCGGCTCCATTTGGAAAAGGATAAGCAAGCTTTCTCAACCTTGTGAAAAAATCTGATGAACTGAAAGATTTGTATAGAACCAACCTTTGTAGCAATGTACACTACAGTATGGTGGAAAGAAATTTGACACCTTAACGAAACTCAGGTTAGTTTTAAAAGTAGGTTGGTTAAGTCAGTTATCGGTACATGTAGCATATATTTCTCACTGAAAACCAGTCTATATTACCCTAGTACAGAAAATTAACGAACAACATAACTAACAAATCAACAATTTAGCACGAATCTCAAAAACATTGCATTGGTGCATAAGAGTGTAGCCTAACACTTTAATTAAATTAACGCAGAAGAGAGGCAGAATTCAAGATTTCCCTCGTCTTTTAAATGTAATATCTCTGTAATGAGTTATTACCGGTATTTCATAGATAGCTTCCATTATTAATTTTACTTTAGACTTACACCAGGGTTCTGTCCTGTCTCCTCTAATTTTTGTCATTGTGATTACCGAATGTGTAAGAGAAGATTCATTGATGGAGATACTATCGGTACACGGATGGTTTTGTTGAGTGACACAATGGAAAATCTGAGAGGAGAAGTGGAAGGAGTCGCTTCAATGTAAAGGTAAGCGTGTCAACATCAAAAAGACAAAGATTGTGACAAGTGAAGGGAAATCACAATGAGCAAAATTGACCCATGTGGAAGAAGAGTGATGGCAAATTCTGTTAACTGTAGGCTACGAAATGCAGGAAGCAGATGTGCAAAGATGAAGAGAGTGGCATGCAGATCCGGAGATAGTTTTAAATGTGAAAGATGCAAGAAGATTGAAGAAGGAATGGTTGGTTCTGTTGAAAAGCTGAATGACGAAGTTGAATCCGTGAATGCCTTTTGCTATCTAGGAGATAGATGGAATGCCAGTGGTGGTTGTGAAGCGGCAGTGACTGCCAGAGTAAGGTTTAGTTTGGTGAAATTCAGAGTGGCGAGAGTTGTTATGTGGTAGAAGATTTCCGTTGAAAATGAGAGGAAGAATTTATACTAGCCTAGTTGTGTGAGATCTGCAATGCTGTACGGAAGTGAGACATGGTGCTTACAAGAAAACGAATTGGCGATTATAAGAAGAACTGAGAGAGCGATGGTAAGAGCAATGTGTGGTAGCCTATGAAGCTGATGGACAAAGGAAATACCAAATAACTTATGAGCTTGCTTGGGTTGAATGAGAATGTTGATAATTTGACGAAAGCGAATAGTGTGAGGTGGTATGGGCATGTTTTGAGAAGGGATGATGTTTTGAGAAGAGCGCTGGAGCTGCAAGTGGAGGGTTGCAGTAGCGCACCCAGAAAAAAATTTAGGGGGGGGCTAATTCAGAAATGCAGGCCGAGTGGTTTGCGACAACAGTGACAAAAGGCCAATGCCCATCCTTTGATTAATACAGTATTTAAAAGAACTTACAATCCACCGGTTGCCGATACATCAGGATTCGTTCTCTCAATCAGACTAGAAGTTGGCTAAGTGAACCCCATGCTCAGGCGCGGATCTAGGAGTTTTTTTTCGGGGGGGGGGGGGGTGCAGAAAATTTAAAAATCAATTAAAAAGAAAGAAAAAGATTAAACTGATATGAACAATGATACTACGACATATACGATATGCTATAAAATAGACATTAAAACAGCTATTTTCATCAATTGTGAATGTTTAAAAAATAAATTTTGCTTGAATAAAAATTGCTGAGCATGCAAAGTAGGCTAAACTTGAAATCTGGTTTAAAACCCTGTATACAGTGTCCATGACCAATTGGATATTTTTATGTTTGCAGGCTAATATGGTAATTGATTGAAATTATAATGAAGACTAAAAAAGGTAAAGGTGAGTCCCATACTTGAATCCAAGCATCGGGGGATGAGAAGATAAGGCTCTCATTAGGCTATACTAAGCCTTCGGCACTAACGACAGTAGGGTGGCCAGTTCCTTTCTCTCGGCCGCCTTTACTTCAGCAACTACGCCCACCCAATTTATTACACCCTGGGTAGAGGTGAGCGATGTTTTATCAACAACCAGCATAAGCCGGGAGTCGAACCAGGATTGCATGATTGGAAAACGAGCGCCTTACCCGCTGCGCCATCCCACCGCACTAATGAAGACTAAAAACTATAAAACAGCCATTCAAGGTTTCAGATTGTTTCAACTGACGTCATTTGGTTCAACGTTGGTAGCTGAATCAGCTCCAAGAAATGATGCTATTAAAATGTATTTGAAGTTGTATGAAAGAAAATAACGGAGTCTGATCGATGGATAATTTCAACCATAATAGCCTAATAACAAAAAAATATTCCCTCCCCCCCCGGGATAAGTTATGTCCGCTTTGGGACTAAGATCAGCTGTTTAGAAGCATATCAAACTATTTGATATGGAAACATACATTTTCAACAATTCCTCACAAAATTTCGGGGGGCTCATCCCTACGTCCATTCTCGCAATCTTCTATAGATCTCGACTTTTTCGTCATGTATGACAAAATAGAATTAGCTTTCAGTTTGCTAACACAAATAAGTGCGAAAACAGTTTGAAACAAAACACTAATTTTGTAAACAGTAAATTTGGACGTTTTTCCTACTTACAAAACATTCAAATTTAGTTCGTATTTTCAACTAAAGTCCCAGACGCCTTCGTCTCTCCGCTCAAATGTCGTATACAGTTTTACAAGTCCGTGTGATTCGCCATTGACGTACGGTACATCGGTATGTCCACCAGACATTTGACCAGGAGAGTACGGGAGCATCTGAACTTTAGGGAGTTAAAGTGCCCCTGACAGGTTGGATCCAAGTATAGTAACTTTTTAAAGCATTTCCTAGCGCAGAATTACACTTAGTAAACTTTTTAATCTTAACCTCATAGCTCGACTGGTTAGGGCGTAATTTAATCAAACGACTGCTTCGCAGCGCCACCATAGGCGAAACTCCGTATTTCACTGCTCTGGGACGACTTTGGTGGTATTACGTCATCCTAAGTGGATGTTGTTAGCAACGGATGAAACAAACGCTTCTTAGATGTAATTGGTGGATCACAGTTTGGTCGGAGTTGGTACAAGCGGTTGCTTTTTTCGAAGATTTATTGTTTTTTGCAGTTTAATAAAACTGTACTGGATACGTTCCTACAAAACCTAAAACATACCTGAAGTGAAAAATGAAGAAATCGTACGAATCATCATTCATATTTAATTCATCATCACTATTCAAAAATAAATAAAAGTTCTCTCTCTCATAATGTGCCTTCAGTTGGCCATTGAAATCCTGTGTAACGGCCATCATCTGGATCTGGAAAATTGTTTCGGATTCGCCAAACAATACGTGACGGCATCACAATCCGATTCTTGCTTCCGAGAGCATCACCTTGTAGTATCCACTCCAACACATGCCTGTAGGCATTTATCCTTGAGTGGTATTAACAAAATCCTCTTCAGTGAAGTGAACATATACGACTAGTTTTGTATGGCCCATCCCACTTTCGAACACTTGAAGAAAACTTTGACCATTTTCTTCTCAGTACCTTGTTTTGTGGGAAAAGAAAGCACACGGTCTTTGTCACTGACAATGCCACATAAACAGCAATTTGTAGGCATTGCCTCAACCATAAATTAAAGGTAGGCTACTGTTTGTGAGATACTGTTGTTACACTGTAAACTGCTATAGCCAGATTAGGACAAATAAAAAAGTATGAAAATTGTAGCCCTATGAAACTGCAATTTCAGTTGAATTGAGATGCTGTTTGATAAAAGTAAACTCAACCTATTTGATCGAAACCTCTTGGTAATAATAAGTTCACTTTTTCATTTCGGTAATTCTTAATTTGCACATGCTTTAGACCAACAGAGCCCCACACATTCACGTTTTGCAGTAGCCGTACCATACTTCACCAAGTCATCACAGAGAAAGGATGTATCCTTCCCGCTTACTGTGACGTCACAGCGGTGTTGCCGTTTTTATTTTTGCAATTAAATGAGTGCCAGATTCGCCGATGTCAACGAAAGTTTGCAAGCGTGTAACTTAGTAGCCTGTTGATATTTTTTACGATTTGGGGGCCAGGGAAGTTTGTTAGTGTCATCTTTTTGGTATCTTAGGTAAATTTCGCGAATTTATTTACCTGTCAGAGGCACTTTAAAGAAAAGTGCCATCAAAGACCATGCTATGGAGTGTTTATTTTGCACTGGTCGAAACTTCTGTGCTGACTCATTTAAAATTTTACGCAAAAGCAAATCCCAATTCGACACCAAAATTCACTGTTATGAAAGGAAGCACTGTTAATCAAACGCTACAACCCAAATTTATTTTGCTGGAGGCGTGCCCATTCTCTTCAACATTTTCTTGATGTACACCGTATCACGTTCTCTGTGGTGCAAATTTTTTTGTTGTTATTTATGTAGTCGCCTTTTCCTAATGTAATTTTACCTTCAAGAAGTTGAAATTTATTGCATTTTTATAAATATTTTCAGATTTCCAATGAGGGTTTAAGTTAAACCGAGAAGTTCGACTGTTAAAACTATTTGTAAATATGTAAAATATATTGTTGTAATGCTCAGCCCACTTGTATTGTTGTGTCTTGTTCATATCTAACCCGTAAGCAAAAGGTATACATGGAGAACACACAAAAAATTCATTTTTGGTGGTGGGTTTGGGGGGGCTTGAGCCCCCTTAGCCCCATGCTGGGTGCGCTACTGGAGGGTTGTAGAAAACAAGGAAGACCCAAAAAACGTAGAAAAGGCAAGTTGAGCAGGAAAGCAGCAAGGTGGGCTTGACGAGAGGACGCGTTAGACAGATCGATGTGGAGACAGCAGGGCCCGATTAACCTTGAGGCACAGGCCTCAGGCCCCCTGGTTTTGGGGGCCCCCATTCTTTTTACATTAGTACCGTAAGCGTAGGTAGTGAAAGTTGTTGTGCCAGTGTGTGCACAGTTGTTATTTTTGAGTAACGATTTCAAATCGTGTAACGATTGCTAAATAGAATAACAATTCCGAATCGTCACGCTTTGGCCAAGTTACTGGCTATATGCTAGGCAAAAGTTGAGCACTGCTGCTCTACATCGAAAGCGATTGCCAATTAGGGGCCCCTAAACTTAGCTCTACCTCGGGCGACCGTGAGCCTTAATCAGGCCCTGGGAGGCAGGGTGTGAAGGCAATTGTGACACTTGGAGGTGATTCCGGCCACCCACATCACCGGATTAAAACTGGGCATAGAAAGTATATGGAGATGGCATTGGCAACCAAAGGTGTGTTGGAACCAGAAGAAATGCCACTAACAAGCAGAGCAGCTTATTACTATGCTCCTGCAGGTTGAAGATGCAAATGCCAATCAACGTAGAATCTCTGGTAGGCTACAAAGAGATGTTCATGTAAGAAGCATGACCTCAGTTGTGTAACAGCATGCAGTGGTTGTCATGGTGAAGGATGTGAAAATAAAGAGGTACCGGTAAACAGTTCTTCAGTTCAATGTTTTCCAACGATGTATTTCTTGGACAATCAAGCTTTTAGTCAATAAAGACGAAAAAAATCTAAGTATAAAACGTCATAATTTACTGCAACAGAAGAAAGTGACCATCATGTTAGTTGTGTAGAGTGACTTTAACTATATGTCAGGCCGGGACTGTCAGGTGACATGCAGTTAGATCAGATATTTCATATCTTCAGATCAATGAATCACAGCAAAGCTCAATTTATTGATTTGATTTCGCTATAGCGAAATCAATCTATGATTAAAAAATTAAGCTGGTACGCACGTTAGCCTACAGGCCCTACACTGTTTGTTGCATTGAGTAACAAATCTTATAATAACTTCAAATGCGTGTATTTTTTGACCATAGTTCTTATGTGAAAGCGATTCAGCATAAAATTATCTTTCTAATGAGGTGGCCTATAGCCTAGGCCTAAAAAATCAATTTTAAACGATTTCGAATTTTTGGCCTATGGGACCTGCTGCCATTATGGAAAAATAGCCAAAACTCACTATTCCCAAAGAGGAATCATGGGGCTTTTTTGGTGACTCCAATCACCAATCGAACCCCCTGACAAAGTTTCAGCTAAATATTATTTTTTTCCGGGTCAAATCATTCAGTGACTGGACTAATTTTTTTGTAAAATTTAAGAGTTTGGTGAATTTTTTCTGTTTCCAGCTAACTTCCAGCAAAGCGTAAAATAGATTAGGCTACATTGCACTTACAAGCTATAGGCCTAAGCACATAATTGCTTTGTGCATCAATATGCGCACGGAAAGGGGCGCATCGTCTAGTTTTGTATGGTTTGGTTTAGCACCAAACGCATTTTTCTTATGGTAGCCTACAAAAAGAAAAGCCAGTGGCCACAAAGTCAGGGGCGTTGACAGGGGGGTCTAGGTGTTACTTTTGGACCCTGGCTAGGGTGCACCATTTGCCCCAACTTTTTACAAGAAAGCCTAACTTTTTTTTGCTTGTGAGGTTAGCTTAGAAAATAACTATTCCAAAATTTTGAGTTGATCGGACAAGGTTTGACTCCCCCAGCCGGCCATTATTTAAGGCCACCTATGACACTTTTTGGCGATTTTTACCACTAAAGGGCGATGTGTAAAATACACAACTAACAATTTAGTTTCAACAGATGCCTCTCTTCTTACTAAATCATTTAAAAAAAGTTGGTCAAAATTGGATAAGAGGATGCAGAAATATAGGCAACTTTATACTTTCTTTATGCTGAAAAGCGCACCTCTAGTGGTGATAATACATTATTAAATATCTTGCTTTTTTCTTATCCAAATCAAATGAAACTGGTGTCTAACCCCCCGTTTTTGAAGGTGGAGAATTTATTTTTGATGCTTATTTTACAAATTAGTCACTATAGAGCACTGTATCCTCATTCACTCATACATCACTATATATCCTCCATCACCTTCATATCTTGGTGGAATCTTTCTCCTTACTCATCGCTGACCACACCAATGTTTTCCGGGAAATTAGCAAGATGGCAATGCAAAAAATGCATCTTGATGCTCATGTTGCAGCCGAGTAGTTTGTAGCTTTCCAATAGCCTCTGAACAATTTCAATATAATTTTCTGCCCGTGTATTCCCAAGAAATCTCTTGACAAGGTTTTTAAGTGATAACCATGCATTTTCTTTCAATTCTGACGTTGAACCACAGAATCGTTCATCTTTGATGAGTTGCCGAATTCGTGGACCATCAAATACACCAGCCTTAATTTTTTGTATTGACAGGTCAGGAAAAGCCAAAACGAGATGACTGAAGCAGTTGCTTTCAGTTGACAATGCTTTGACGAATTGCTTCATTAGGCCGAGCTTTATATGCAGAGGTGGGAAAATAATTTTCTCTTTGTCAACAAGGGGCTCATGTAGAATATTAGGATCACCAGGTTTAAGGTAATATCTCGGAGGCCAGTTCCTCTCCACCCAGTGCTGATCTGGGCTCTGCTGTTCCACATACGCAAATAGCAGGGTACTTTGTGTATCTGTGTTGCTGACCAAGAAAAAACATACCATTTTAAAGTCAACACATATGATCTAATTGTGTTTGTGATATTGCAACAATTCACTCTTTTTATGTTTCCGTATTCTTCACGAAGACTAACTGAATGTGCAATTGGTACTGCACCGTATAAATTGACATTATGGAGAAGGACATACTAAGCTCTTCTTTGAGCTGTCAATGAACATTCGCCATTCAGTTGAGTTCTAAATCGGAATTCCCAACTCCTCTAGTAAACCTTTTACATCATGGCAATACTTTTGCAATACACAAAGCAATACACATACACAATCATGGCAATACACAAAGCCACTGTCACTTCGAAAGTACGGTAAAAACACACTTTCTCTCGGTCAAAAGTACGATACCTTCGCTCCTTTTCCAAGTAAAATTTTCTCATTTGGTCTGGATGCTAAGTTCCGAATCTTTTTTCCTAGTCTCAAATCATTCAACTCATGCTGATGGAATACTCCAAGTTCTGAATCATCTTCAATTTCAAAATCTTCATCATTAGGCCTGCTATCAATAAGACATTCATCATGATCCAAATCTTCGAGCGTAGGTGTTTCGAATACCAATTTGCCACGTGTTCCCTTGATCCACATCCACAAACTCTCGATACACTGCTTGCATACCTTGTGGGGTGCTCAACTGCTCAAGACTTATCTTTATCACCAAGTTTTATTTTAAAATATGCAAAGTAGGCTTATTTGACAGATGCACTGACGTCTTTTCTTTGGCTAGGAATAGTAAAACTGCCGCAAATATATATAGCAAAAGGAAACCAGGTTATTTAGACACTGACAACGAGAAACAGCAGACGCAGTAGCAGACATGATAGTATTCTAACAAACAAACGGCCTACATACATGGTTGAAAGTGGAAAGCAACTAACTTCAATTTTACCATTGTAACTTAGTTTCGTTGGATGACTGCATCCTCCAACCAAAAATGTGGGAAAATGCATCGACCGAAATCGATGCCTGTGCCTTTGTTGCTTAATAATTCAGTTGACCCTTCTTGTATAATAACTTACTATATGATTTGCTTGTGCATTCCTATTACGTATAGAAAAGCTATATGGCTAAAGTTGTGAAAAGTTGCATATTTTGGATGTATGCCTTGGAGCAAAAACTTAGCGTGATAGAAAAAAAATGGCCACATTTTTGAAATCAGCACACCGGAATTAGCCTAAATCAAGTGTGAAATCAAAGTCAACAAAAATTTGTTTCAAAATTGTTCCCCAGTGTAATTTGCCTCAATTGAAGTGACAATAGGCAAATTCTTTTGTATATTAGCTTAATTAGGCTAGTTTATTGCAATAATAAGCCATTGCTTTAGTTCTCCATTAAACATCTCATTTTGTGTAAGCTAATATAAAAAACCGCAACTCGTCTCCGTAATAACACAATTTCATCTTTTGCACACAGTAGTGTAAGTCAAGTCAAGTCAATTTATTTTGTTTTAACAGCGCCATATATTAACAAATAATCAGAGTAAAATGTAATTGTCAAAACAATGCATTGTACAACTGTTGGTTAGATTATGGCGCAATCAGGATGGTAGCGAAAGACCATAAGCAGTCATCTAGTCAGCCACCACCCCATCACAGTAAATCTAACTACACATTCATACACACTAGTGTGCAGAGGCAGGCACACTACTTCATTGAATAAAAAGGGTTCGCCACTGAGATTGAAAAACAACTACTGTTGGTTTGAATCTGCATTCTCAGACTGAGTAAGCCGAGGATGAAGATTCAAACCAACGAGCAACGACCAAGAATTGACCAACCACCAATAATTAGTGATTGTGTGCTATAATAGGCTACAGCACTTGCGAAAGTTTTCCTGAAATAACGAGGAAAAACGTGGATAACCACCACCGAATTGCAACAATTTTTATGTGAAGCATACAAAAACAGGGCAATTTAATACTAATAACTGTAGAGAACAAATATTAATAAGTACGATATGATGATATAGGCCTACTGTAAAGGTAAGTTATCCTTTGTATTGAGCACTTAAGGTACGCATGTATATTCATGTAACAGTTGGTTTTTGAGATTTTTTTTAAAGCAATGGAACGGTAAGTCTTTTACATCGTGTGAAATTTCACTCCACACTTGCACACACAAGAAATGGAGTGTTTTTTTGCCAAAGTTTGTTTCAAACCTGGGAAGAAAAAATCTGGTTTTAGCCTTATGTCTTGTATCATGTTGATGTATGTCGTCTAATTTAACAAAGTAGCCAGAGAAACATGCTGGCAAAAAATTATTTTCGCACTTGAACATGAACTGTGCATATGCCAGCTTTGCAAGGTCACTCACTTTTAATACCTGAAATTTGCTGTACATGTAGGTCGTCGAAGTTTTCCTGTCACCAAACAAACACGCTCTAATAAATTTGTTCTGAATCACTTCCACCTTGTGTACTAACGTTTTGTTGGCCCTACCCCAATTAATTATCGAATATTGAAGATTTGATTTAAATAATGAAAAGTAAATTAATCGTAATGTGGATAATGGGACATAGTATCTGATTTTGTAAGCAATGCCACATACTTTACTCAATTTTGTGCAAAGGTCAGAGATATAGGCGTTCCAGTTCAATCTGTGGTCCATCGTTACTCCAAGATATTTTACTTGATCAGTTTTGTTAATGCTTTGGCCGTTTAAGGTGAGAGAGAACGATTTTGCAACAGGAAGATTTCTACAAATGATCATAAAATTAGTTTTAGTGTAATTAATCGATAATTTATTGGTTCTCATCCATACATCAATCTTTTTTTATTTCTTCATTGGCTTGTTGTTCTAGGCAAGTCAAATTATGGTGTGTCATGTTTAGGCTGGTGTCATCCGCAAAAAGAGTGGTCATGAAAGAGGACGCAGTAGGTAGATCGTTCACATATAATAAAAATAACAAAGGACCAAGGACTGACCCTTAGGGGATGCCGCATTTGACCGTCGAAAAGTTTGATGATAATGAGTTAAGTTTGGTGTATTGTTGTCTGTTGGTTAAATAAGACTTCATCAAGTTCCATATTTTTCCACGTAAACCATAACAATATAATTTGTTCAATAAAATTCCATGATCAACAGTGTCAAATGCTTTATTCAGGTCAAGAAAAATGGAGCACGTATAGTTATTGTTATTTAAGTTTTTGAGTAAATGATCATATATGTGAGTTATACTGAGTTCTGTCGAATCGTTTGTCCTAAAACCATGTTGACTGGGAGTTAATATATTATTTTTATCCAGAAATTTAATCATTCGTTCGTACAAAAGCTTTTCAAGAATTTTAGAGAAAGTGGGCAAAAGAGATATTGGCCTGAGATCGGTTAAAGCGGTGGGATTGGATACCTTTGGTATTGGGATGATTTTAGACAGCTTCAGTGGATCTGGATAGGTCTCTTGAGCAAAGCAGTTGTTGTATAATCGAGTAAGAATGGGTGAAATAATACAGTTTGCAAGTTTGATGAATTTTGTCGGGATATCGTGTATTCCAGATGAAGTTTTTGTTTTCAATGTCATTATGATGTTTGAAACCTCACTGGGATTGATGTCTTCAAGTAAAAAACTGGATTGGCATGTTATTACCCGTAAAATAAAAAATATGATGTTTTTGTTGTTCACTACCAAATCTGTTAAAGCCAAGCATCAAAAATGAAATCTCCACCCTCGAAAATGGGGGGTTAGACACCAGTTTCATTTGATTTGGATAACAAACAAGCTAGTTATTTGATAATGTAGCATCACCACTAGAGGCGCTCTTAAGCATAAAATTCCCTATAATTTTGCACCCTCTCATCCTATTTTGACCAATTTTTTTTAATGAATGAGTAAGAAAAGAGGCATCTGCTGAAACTAAACTGTTAGTTGATTATTATCCACAGCGCGCTCTAGTGGCAAAAATCATCAAAAAGTGTTGTAGGGGGCCTTAAATAATGGCCGGCTGGGGGGGGTCAAACTTTATCCAGACGACACAAAATTTTGAAGTAGTCTTTTACTAAGCTAACTTCACAAGTAAAAAAAAGTTAGGATGAAATGACAGAAGTTTTAAAATTTTTGGGGCAAATGGTGCACCCTAACCCGGGCCCTGATTTAAAAACTTCCCTGCAACTTCAAACATTATCAAGATCTTAATATAATCAGATCTAAAGGAATTGCCATCAGAGGTTAAAACAGCCGTCAGATGGTAAAGTATAGGCTACCGAGCCCACTTCAACTTTCTGGTGGTAAAATAGCCACTTCTGCCACCAAACAGTAAAATAAGAATTTAGTCTAGTATAGTGATTTCCCTAACCACGAATATTACCCGAAACACGAAGTTCAAAATAAACAGGCCAATATTTGTCCAAATTCAAAAACTGAAATGGCACTGGTAAGAAGATTAGGCTACTATCCCTATTTCTGCACTAAAAGTTAAATCAAAACCGCTTTTCCGATTGCAGCAAATGTTTGACCTAGGCCCAAACACCTTTCCGAAATCAAATTGAAAACTTTCTGACTGTCTGCAGTGCTGTAAATTTTCTTCTGGTGAGCCTAGAATGACCAGTGAAACATCAATGGAATCGGGAAGTAAAACTCCAGCGAAATTTGACAAATAAAAGTTCAAAAAAGCAACCGCTAGGTAGAGATAGTAAGTTTTCCGGTTCAAGAAATTTTAAGATTGCGTAAGATTTGTTAAATGACCATGCTTAAACGACATCAATAAAAGTTTGTTGCTTACACAACCTTTATATTCATAGCTTTGTCGATGAAGGGGGCCCGAAGATAAATTGGTACCGGGCCCGAGAAATCCTGTCAACGGCCCTGCACAAAGTTCTTAATCAAAAGCAATAATAGCAAAGTTTTTTGGGTTATCAGCTCTACGAGGAACAGCAATCCACGAGCAAAATAGTTTGAAGGCCATAAACTATACAAAACAGTTGTTTCAACTAGCAAACATCTATTGACAAACAAAAACACGTTACAATAAGAAATATTTCCTTGGGTAGGCTAAAGACATGAATTGAAGAACCTGTATGCTGTTGCAATCAGGCCCGGATTTAGGGGGGCAGAGGGTGCAGGTGCCCCGGGGCCCCGACGTGGAAAAAATGTGATTTTGTGTTAATCTTTTTTGTTTCAGCCTTTGAAATTTCTGCAAAATACTGTGCAGTGCTGGATTAATGCTACTGTGGACGTGAAGATGGGGTTTTAGCGCCTAGGCGCGAAAAATGTTCTTGCACGGGCCCCCCACCCGATCTAAAAGTGCCCCAAGCCCTCCATCATCTAAATCCGGCCCTGGTTGCAATGGGCGCAAAATAAAAATGATAATGCTTGACGTCATATAAGTAAGACAAACAACAAGTCAGCTTTCTAGAGGAGCCAGAAACTGCAATGCTTCTGCTTTTGTATAGCCTACTTACTGGATTTTTGACATAATTTTTCCAAAAAAGTTGCCAAAACTTTGAAATTTTTAAGTTAGCCTACTTGCTAGATATTTCTATTGCTATTAGCACACCTGTGCATTGTGTAACCTTAGTTTTAAATAACAATTTGGTAGTGGTGTAAGACAGTGATTTTCAACCGGTTTTCCGCGGTAAGCTATACTATAAAAAAAAAGGTAAATGTGAGTCCCATACTTGATCCAAGCATCGGGGGATGAGAATTGAGAAGATAAGGTTCTCATTATACTAAGTCTTCGGCACTAATGAGAGTAGGGTGGCAATCAGTTCCTTTCTCTCGGCTGCCTTTCCTTCAGCAACTACGCCAGCCCAATTTATTACACCCTGGGTAGAGGTGAGCGGTTTTTGTCACCAACCAGCTTAAGCCGGGAGTCGAACCAAGATTGCATGATTAGAAAGCGAGCGCCTTATCCGCTGCGCCATCTCACCGCCACAAAATCAAGTTAGGCTACAAGATATTCACGTTGTCTTTCTACAATTCCTCCACGAATATCAACTTTGTGCTCATCCAAACGGTAGGCACTTTAACGTACCACACTGTCCGAAGATGCAATCATGCGTAACGTAGCCTATATAACACCACTGTTTTTTTAGTCACAATTTTCCTTATAAACTCCATTGATTGCAGGCTTAAAGGGTGGGGAAACCCAAATTCACTTTTTGCGAGTTTTTTGTTTCAGAGTGATGTCATTGTGTACAACATGCGTTTTAGCAAAAAAATCCAAATTTTGTTGCCCTCGTCTCGCTAAGGCCGCTTTTGTTTGATACCCGTTTGCGAGGCCTCGCGCGCATCCAGCCGTGACGCTGTGACGTCACAAGGTACACACAGCCCAACGAGATATAACACAGATGTGTTATATCTCGTTGATACAGCCGTAGCCAAAAGTTTAAGACCAGACTTGATTTATGACGATTTTTGCATTACTTCAAAATACTGCATAAGATATTGTTTCAGTTGCATCATCTTGCACTCACTTCAGTTGCAGAAGAAAAAATAGTATTAGCAGAGGGTGGGAATCGAACCCACGTAATCAAAATTACTACTCCTTTGCCCTAACCCATTAGGCAACGCTGGTTGTGACAATGCATTCATAGTCCTGTAGAATTTGGTCTAAAAATGGGTCAACCTAGAAAAAATTCTTATAAAGACGTATGATATAGGCCTACCATTGGAAAGACAATTTTATCAGCTTTTCAATGATGGGTTTTGTCATTTTTTTTACCTTGGGGAAAAAATTTACGACCAAAAACGTGTCAGGGGTGTAAAAATTGAAATTAGGGAAAAATATTTAACATAAGAGTATTTATATTCTTATCTTTCCTATAATGGGTGAACAAAAAGCTAAAAACTAACGAATATCAACAGAAAAGCAGGATATACATGCAAAAGGTTTAAATGAAAATATAATTATAGGCTACATCTGTTTCAGGGGGTAAGAGTGAGCAAGACAGGGGGGCATCAGTAGAGCTGTCGTTGTTCATTATAAATTCATTATGTTATTGTTTACTTGCTACGGTCAGTTTTATTTCCCTTGCTTGTTTTTTTAGATAGGCTAATGCTTAGTAAAGTAGTGTCATACATTGTAGACGGATTCAAGTCAAGAAGAAACAGCAATTTGTGTTAAGTGTAGAGAAGGCTATCGGACTGGTGATTCACTGTGTCATGCTGGAGCTTATTTCTGCGAGAGTGATAGTACCAGTACCACACACCCTTTGGACACTATTGGTCATGCTTTGAAACTGGATTGTGAAACGCTGGTCGCAACTCTGCAGAAAAAAAGAGAAAATGGCCTTATTACGTACATCCATACATCATGCCGTAATTTCTTGAGAAACCATACGAGATCCAAGAAACGTCCAGCCTCAAGCAATGAACAATCCAGTAGCAAGAGAGTATCGATGCGGTCAGATCAACAGTCGTCGACTTTAAAAAGCAGTATTTTTACTGTGGATATATTGTTGCATGTTTGATGAAAGGCACCCTGATTGAAATAAATTTGAAGAGGTGCGGACAGAATCGTCAGGAATATATTACGTAACACTTGCTTTATACCAAAGTAGAGACGATGAACTTGCTAAAACTGTTCAAAAACGAATGCTTAGTGCACACGACCTGGTGGCTCCTGAAGCCAGATACCATGTAGGCTACCATGAAGAACAAGGTTTGAACATCCTGCTCAGTATTTAACACCTGGTCGTCCAACATTCTTTGAAAAAATGACATTGTTTAATGCTGCGTGTAAAAAAATGGAAGATGATATGGACTTGTACACCGTTGCAGAGTTTCATTCCATCATGCAGGAATGTCCGCCCCGTTAGCTCAGTGGTTACGCGCCCGGCTCAAGATCCTGCAGCGCAAGTTCGACTCTACGGGTGTGCGCTTGAGAAACGCATTTCAGGACTGCTCTCCATTCAGCGGCACCTAGTGAATGGAATAATTCCCCGGCAACAACACTTAAACAATCGAAAAACTTCACTCTGCCAATTTCGGTAACCGCCCTGCGTCAAGAGCCTCTACAAGTATGCGAAACTACCAGGAATAACCAATCAAGGATTTATCAGTCCGAGGATAAAGATTCAAAAACCAAACCAACTTGGGGATGATGTATATTCATTGAAGATGACCCAAATAAAAAAAAAGTATGGAAATTCATTGCGCTTATTCGAAACAAATGGCAAGAGTAAAATTGTTCTCCTTGACAGAATGAGTGGAATTGTAAGTGAAAAATTGTATCAGGAAAGAGACTTATAGCGCATTGTTAAAACAGCAGCAAAACTCATAAAGGATGCCTTAAAAAATCATGAACATGAAAGCAGTACGTATCCTTCAGTTGAAGATATTCTTGGCACAGAAACCCCCATGAACCTGAATTGCTGAAAGTATTCATGAACGAATTGGTTATGGCCCCAGTTAAACAGGTAACATTATCACAAGCCTTGTAGCCTATTACTATTAGGCTACAATAACCGTTGAGGAAGAGGTATGCTGCTCACCTGCTTTAGATTTTGATTAAGTGTCATTATGGCATTAAGGTCAAGTATTAGCAAGTCGATGCAAACCTTCAAGGAATTGGAGAGAAATGTGCTTCCCCTTAATTCAGATATAGTCAGTCACTATTTTTACTTGACGAAGAAAGTAGTCGAAGCTAACCTAAGTTTTTGAAGAAAATACCCCTTTTCAAAGATTTGAAAGATGAACTGCTGAAAGATGTAGTTGGCATGTGGAACAAAGCTGGTCTTTCAGTGCTTAGCAAACAGAGAATTGAAGCGAAGTTAAAAGACGTGATAGAGAAGTAGGCTACAAAACAGCAAGAAAGAAGGAAATGAAACGCAGAGATAATGAGGGTAACCAAGAATGGTTACAGAACTTGTTCGATATATGTGCATGCAAGTGTTCGATCTCCGAAAATCCGGTTGTTTTTCAAAAGAAACTCTCTTGCAGCTGTGAACTCGAAAACCGAGTCCAGGAGAAAGAAATCGCTTTCTTGAAAGATCAGCGAAAAGATCAAAAAATGGTTATCGGTGGCATAGATGTCAACCATGTAGAAAAGGCTTTGGAACGGGAAAATCATAAAAGGAGGTGGGAAACGAGCAGAAAAGTTGAACAACCGAGCACTTCTGGCATACAATCTGCCAAAGCATCGGCACTACTATGTTCGAAGCAGAGAAAAAGAAATGAAGCAATTAGATATCTACACAGTTGCGAAAGCGACTTTGACGGGGATATGAATTGGGAAGATGATGAATAGCCTACGAGCCTCTGAAACCAGTTGTTGGGGGAAAAATGTACAAGAAAGTACATTCTTTTTCAATAAATGATAGAAGTACTTGCTGATCGTAGGATGACTTCGGTACGCCAGCAGTTAGATCTTATGAGGTCGGTTCTTGGAAAAGATCAAATAGCTGCATCACCTTCGACAGTATAGCCTACCGCCAACGATAAAAAACATGAGAAAAATTTTTGACGGAAATTGAGAACCTTCTCAACTCAGCTTCTGCCATGCAATTACGTTATGATGGGCGCGTTTTCGATAAAATAGATCGATACGTTTTCTTGGGTCAACTTGTTGATGATAATGGCATGAAACACGAAAGTGTGCTTGTTGTTAAATATTTTCCCAAAAGTGTGTCGGTCCCTGATGCTGAACTGATTTTTGACACCATCATCCAGGAGGCTTGCAGAGTTTACCTATCCCAAGTCATAGCTGATGCGACTGCTCTCAACACAGGAAAAAAGTCCGTTGTCAATACTCGACTGGTCAATAATTTTAAATGATGAAGCTGGCCATGATATTCATACCCTTGAACGCATGTTCCACATAAATGAAATATATCTTTCCCATGTCATTTCGTTTGTGAACGGCGCCAAAAGGGTTCTGGAGCAATGCAAGATGGGGCTTTGCTTAACCAGATAGCAAGACTAGACAAGCTAAGTACTGAAACCTTAACACCAACTGATCAGTTGAATGTTCCGGTAACGAGAATAGCTGCTGTACATTTAAAAGCTAAACTGGAATGGTTCTCGCAGCAAAATTGATTGTTGATACTTTAGCTAAAAAGCATAATCGCCAGAAATACATACATTAAGGCTTGCAGTTACGGTACGTAAAAAAGCCGACAGCCTAATTTTGCCAAAAACTAGTTTTTTAAATACCTTTTTTTCTGAATAATGTAGACCTTAATATTCTCTACATCAGGTATAGGAAACCGACCCTTCTGCGCATTTTGACACTAATTCTGTCGATCTATAATGAATGGTTCCGGAGATACGGCCAAACTTCGAGATTTTGAGACCTAAAAATTTCAAACCTTATGGACCACCTCAATATGACATATTGACGTCATAATTAATAAACTTTGGGGTGTAAACTTTTTACCCCAAATACCACCAGATGAGACCCTAGTGTTGAAGTTATATTTTAATAGAACTTAATACTTTAAATGTCGTTTTTACAGCTGGTTTAACCCTAGCAAGACCGGGCTTTTCTGGCACTCCAGGACTGGGGGGAGGGGGACAACAGATTGCTTCTGTATTTTCGTAACAAAATACCGTATAAAAAAGCATTTTAACTAAAAACTTCTTTACTTCCTCTTAGATAGCTTTTATTTGTTGCTTACATGTAGGACTTGCTTATAAAAGAAAACCTTTTATTTTGGTAAAATCTCTCCTATTATCTCCATCAACTTCCCCCCCCCCTTAAACGTGTGATAAATACTTCTTAATTAAGTTATATGTTTTATGTTTTTGCTGTCCGATTGTTAGTTTGTTTTGCTGATAGTAATATTCCAATTTATGGTGTTGTATTCTGTTACGAAGGTATCGTATTTTAGCTTATAATTGTATTGTAATGTTGAGCAAATTAGTGTTTTACCTCCTGGCACGTTTTTGGTCGTAGCTTTTTTCCCCAAGGTAAAAAAAATAACAAAACCCATCATTGAAAAGTTGATAAAATTATCTTTCCAACAGTATATAATTGGCTTTTATAAGATTTTTTTCTAGGGTGACCAAAAATTTTACAGGGGGCAAATTAGTGCTTTACCCCCTGGCACTTTTTTGGTGGTAGCTTTTTTCCCCAAGGTAAAAAAAATAACAAAACCCATCATTAAAAAGTTGATAAAATTAGTATCTTTCCAACAGTAGCCTATAATACGTTTTTATAAGATTTTTTTCTAGGTTGACCAAAAATTCTACAGGGGGCAAATTAGTGTTTTACCCCTGGCACGTTTTTGGTGGTAACGTTTTCTCCCAAAGGTAAAAAAGATGACAAAACCCATCATTGAAAAGCTGATAAAATTATCTTTCCAACGGTATATAATACGTCTTTATAAGCAACATTATCAACACTCAACAGCCCCAGTAGTGAACAGTCCCTGGCGCAGCTTGGGTGGGCAAACAACTTCTTCCATGTTGAAGCGCTGGTAGACGCCATTGGCAATGTCTGCTGTGAGCTGTAGTAATCAATCATACGAAACACACATCCCTATTAGGCGGAAGAGTGTGTCGATCAGTCCTCTGTTCCTGGCCACAGCGTGAATCTTGAAGGTCAGGTAGAGTAGGAATGGGGTTTCTCTCTCGCGGTTGTGGCGCACTGAGGTTGACTCCATGCAGCATGCATGCTTCACATTGTTGAACACTAGTAGCTGCGATAGTATAAGCGCAACAGTTGAGTTGGTTGTGTTAGCCAACTGAGTCTGGTGCTTGATGTTCGCATTATCGAGGATCATGTTAACCATAGCAAGGAGGGATGGTGTCACAGAATTTATCTGAGAATCAGAACGGAACACACCATTAAAGGTGAATCTTGTCTCAAACATTTCTCTCGGGGCTATCTATGCTGCTCTTACTAGGTAGCCTACATCGCGTCACTGTCATGATCCAGGCCTTCAACAGGGCTGGACCAATGTCTTTCTCAAACAAGAGAAGTGTGTCTCGGCCTTGCGAATGCGCTCTCATATCAGGAAGCCTATCCTATATGTTAAAAATATAAAAACAAAGAACCATCGCTACAAGAGCAAGAAAGCAAGACTTCCATCGTTGTTGCCTGCACACTCTGCACATGCGCAGTAACCAGGGTTGGAAGTCGTTAGTCAAAAAGCAATGACTATTTCACTATTCGATAGTGCCTAAAAAAGCAATGACTTTACGCTATCGATACTTAAAAAAGCAATGAATAGCAATTACTAAAAAAACAGTTTGACTGGCCAAAAAACAAGCAATCCTTAAACTCAAAAAAAACAAGCCCAAACATGCGGGAAAACTGCAAGGTTGGTAGCACTGAACGACTCTCAGTAGCATGGTTTTTCTGAACTGCGTTGCCGCAAAATTTTCCTTAATCCTTTAAAGTTCGAAAACCGGAAGGGGACTATGTCGGATAGTAATCCGAAAACTAAATCTCGTAAATTCGTTTTGGCGACAAAGTAAGTGAACAATAAAAATGATTCAGCAGTTCTCCTAAATGTTGATTAGTGAAAAACGAATAATGATTTTGTTGCTTACATAAAAAAGCAGTGAATAACGCGCATTCGATATTTATTTTGAAAAGTAATGGGTATAAGCTAAAACCTCAATTGCTAAGGTAACAGGGATCAGTAGTCAGTAGATGTAACAAAAAATATATTTCGTACTTGCTAGTGCATCATCAGTTCTGATCAGAACAGATCAGAACTGACGATGCACTAGCAAGTGCGAAATATATTTTCTGTTACATCTACTGACTACTGATCCCTGTTACCTTAGCAATTGAGGTTTTAGCTTTTGAGATATGGAACAGGAATCGTGTCAGAACAAGACTAGGTCAGAAAGCGAGGCAGACTCCGACTCAGCTCAGCAGCAGCCTAGAGCAGTTATAGCTACTAATGGGTATAAGCATTCGATATTCAGAAAGCAACGTATAACGCTATCGAATAGTGGCAATTAGTCGTTACTTCCAACCCTGGCAATTACAAATAACAATCATCACCACTGAAAGAAGAAAAGACAAGTGTTGCCGTTGTTGTTTCAATCTTACAAAATACAGTGGGCTAAGATAAAAAAAATCTAAACAGAAAATTTGAAGCAATATAAAAAAAGGCAAAATAAGACTGAAAAGCCAAACCTAGTGTTTATTGGCCAAACGACTTCAAAACAGGCAAAGTTTGTGAAATTTAGCCGTAAAAAGGCCAACCTGGCAACCCTGATAATAATGAACAACACACTATCACATTCAACACTTTGTAGAATGTATAGACACTTTTTTTATAACACATGTGCATGTTTGTACATCATACACGCCTGTAAGATTAACCAATGACGCCAAATATCAATATTCTGATGCTTTGAGGTCATTGACCTCTCAAGGTTATCAGAGGTCAAATCTAACTTACCTCCCGATCTTAAAATTACCCTTATGGTATGTAGGTACTAACACTGGTGAAAATTTCATGCTTTAGTCAAAATTTGCACAATTGTCATAATTATGAGAGGCTGAGTACTATACTGTTATTGCACAACCTAGCTATCTTCATTCTTGAGAGTACCGTATTCTTCAGAAAAAAAGAAGCAATCAAATTCACATACATCATTATTATCCCAGCTATTACCATTAAGCTGTATCACTTCATAGAATGCCTGAAACAATTCAAAGCCAGATATGAAAAATTATGGAATATGAAGTTGGTTTCGTCACGTTTTGCAAGCACGACAATAACATAATAACAGCAACATAAAAAAGGTTCATGAAAGACTTGAAGATGTTGCTTTAACTACCAAAAGTTATCGGTACTAGAAACAATATCCATAAACACACAGTACCGGTAATGTTCACAAATACATGTGAAATATGTATGTGGCACGAAACAGCTGGTACCGAAATAAAGTAAAATCCCGAAAGCGAATTAAGCTGTTTCGTGCCACATGTTCATTTGCCATGTCGATGGTTTTATTGAAATTGCCAATCACAATTAGTCATGTAAACAAAAAGCCAAATTAGAAAACGCCAAACAAAATTTTTCGGCCAAAAGAATAACAAAAAAGGCCAAACAACTGCCAAATTTTGAAAAAATACCAAACAACTTTAAAAAAATGCCAAACTGACAACCCTGACTTCAACCTTTAGACTCAACATGATTGTGTCAATGTTCTTTGAATAGATAAATTTGCTGACGTTGGAATATTTAATAAATCTTCAAAGGAATTTGAAGTTTTCGTTGAGCAAAGCGACCACGAGCGAACTGCTTCTGTTTCTAGCAAATGGTCACTGGATGATACACGTGTTAACAGCCCGTCTTTTTTATTTTCTGACTGAATGGGCAGTTTATTGTAAAGGTCTGGCTTGATGCAAGTGGGACAATGAATATTCAAGATGTAAATCAACGTCTGTTTCTCATCTTCCAACCGTTGGATGTCCCTCTTCAACTTTACGTTTGCGCTTTCAAGGCTTTCAGATTCCTGAGACATAATCAATTGCAATTGGTATTTCTATCAAAGTTCACGATAATAATTCGAAACATGTTAATTACTCAAAGAAAAGTAAAATATTACTTGGATGACAAGGGACCCCAGGCAGTTTTCCTGCACATTGAGTTGTTATTCTTTGTTACAGAAAACCAAAGTAAAATGCCCTCACACGGTTGAATTCAACTCCTAAAAATTAAACCTTTTAAAACGCACTTTAAAGCATGTGAAATGCTATTATGGCAATGATAAGGCATGAGTCTAAAAATTCAGATGAGACTTCAGAATGTGCAATTTTGCTTATTCTACAAACCTCTCGTAGCTTTTCCGATATAATCTTTTTTTTAAAGCGGCATTTCGCTGCAGCAACTTTATTTCTCTCCCTTCTTTTTTCTCGCTTTAACAGCGTTTCCGGTGAAATATCCTGACAGAGGATTGTCATTATAAATTTATAAAGATACTTTTAACAATTAAGTCCACAACTATTGACATGGCGCTTAAAAAAGAAACCAAAAAATAAAACTTTGTAAAGATAAGTGTTGTATTCGTCTGATTAACTTAAATATAGCCTACTCTACTTCAATAGATTACACACAGACACAGTTTATTGTACTTGTTGTTAGCTAATCACCTAAACTCTTTTGAGTCTCGTTACAGTGGCATGTAGTACAAAACGATATACCGAAACGTAACAACGGTTTCTATGATGAAACACTATACATCCCTCCCTTGATTTAAAACTTCTAAATACGGTAAAATCACATAATTAATGCAGCTTCAACATTGAAAAACAAGAACATGAATCAGCATTTATGAACTGCTTCAGTTGCACTTTAGAGGCGACTCAATTACGAAACAATGAATGAAACAACAAAATAAGACCAGGTATTTACAATTTTTTGGCAATATGCCTTTTATCCAACTATAAAGTAAGACAAAAATAAACAAAAAAATATTAGCATGTGTTAAGCTTCTCCACTACGCGTAAAAATAAAACTACACAAAATTATCACATGTAGTAAACATTGTTGTGTAAGAACATAGTCTTCGAACCTTGCTGGTTCAGTTATAGAATGAGAAGAACAACGTTCTGGCATTTGCAAACATGGGGGCGATAGGTTCATTGAATCTGCTTCATCAATCATGACTGGCGGTGTGTCGCAAATACCATTCTCAGAACTACTACTGTTGTTTGGCCTGTAGTATTTCTTAAAGAAGGACGAATTAGCGTACGTTTTAATTCAACACCATCCTTATCCATAATGGTAACCTCACTCTTTTTCTCCCGACAACTGTTTGAGGGACAAGTTTAAAGTTTGGAAAGACAATATTTAGAAATTTTAGAATTTCCAACTAAGACTTCATCACCCATTTTAATTTCTGATCCTATAACAGCACCTCTTTTTTGTCAGCGTAGCTTTTACTTTTCAATTCATTCTCCCATCACGATGTCAGATTTCTTTATCGAACTGTTGTGGCTCATGGAACAATTGTGGAAGTTTTGTTTTCATTTCTTGTCCGAACATCAAATAGCAAAATGAATAGTAATGCACCACATGTACAATTTTGATTGCTTTTATTAACGTTCTGTTTTGTCGCTCCACCTCTCCATTTGCTAGTGGCCACAAGGGTGTCGACTTTTTATGCATTTCTCAGTACTCGGTTAAGAAATTCTCAAACTCTGAGGAAACAAATTGCGGTTCATTATCTGTTCCCAGAGAATCTGGACGACAAGTGGCTCTTTGTGCCCCATCCTGTGAGTACCATCTGCACATAAGCAGATGAGAAACGAAACTTGCCAACAAAGAGCCTCCACCCGGAAGGCATAGCTACAAGGGGCAATTGATAAGTTCAGACGTCCACCATTGTGCAACTCAATATAGAAGGCTACACAACAATCAAGATCAAATTTATGGAGCAGCTTTCCCATACCAACCGTTCGCTTTTTATCCTCCTATAAGAGACCCACTGCACCTTAGCAGATAGGATAGCTATTCCCAACTACACGCTAGCCGGTACACGACAACTGGGCGAGACAAACTGGGCGACACCCACTTGGGCGAGACCAGGTGGGCGACGAGCCAAGTGGGCAACGGAGCAAGTGGGCGACAGGTCAAGTGGGCGACAGGTCAAGTGGGCGACGAGCCAAGTGGGCGACGGACCAAGTGGGCGATGAGCCAAGTGGGCGAAGGCCAAAGTGGGCGACGGTAGCGAAAGTTTAGTGGTTGTGACATATATAATTTATCCAGTTACTTTGCGGTGTCACGTTTTATCGTGAAGCTTAAGAGAAACCCCTCGAAGCATTGGAAGTAAAATTTTCATTATTTTTTGTAGTGTAGTAATAGCGCTTGCTGTTTGATGTCAATTTGCATTGTGACATCATCTTGACACATTATTTTGCAATTTGCGGTGTCACGGTTTATCGTGAAGCTTAAGAGAAGCCCCTCAGAAAAGAGACAAACGAATTGCCAAAGAGTGGTTGAAGTCATCGAAGCTTGTCAGTCGTTATAAAGACATATTTTCTGTTTTAAATCATAAAATATGACTTTTAATTTTTACTTTAAAATACAATAATTGATTTGTGGAAGGGAGGCAATGAGAGTTTTCACGTTGAGTTTCACGAAGCATTGGAAGCAACATTTTCATTATTTTTTGTAGTCTATAGTAATAGCGCTTGCTGTTTGATGTTAATTTGCATTGTGACATCATCTTGACACATTATTTTGCAATTTGCGGCGTCACGGTTTATCCTGAAGCTTAAGCGAAACCCCTCAGAAAGACGCTTTCAATTGTGATGACAACTACGACTTGCCTTGCATGTTTTATACCAAGTATTCAGGTCATTTCAATTTGTGAGCACGCCTCTCCAGAATGTCGTGGCTTACATATATATAGGTCACCAATCGAATGATTGTCCGCAATGGGCGAAATGAAGTAAAGGTGGGACAGACGCATGCGATTAAAACAAAGAGTAAGTGTCCGCAATCCCAGACCATAATCTTGTGCTAAACGTTGTACTGCAAACAAAGACGTTGAATCTATGTAAAATATTGCAATGATAAATCTAAATAACTTTTGAAAAAAAGGTTAGAACAGACAAAAGTTTCTTCAAAGTTCATCAGCGAAACTCAACCTTGCAACACCCTGCCGAATTGACTATATATTTTTTCGGACATTTTGACCGAATTGACTATATTTTTTTCGGATATTTTGCTAAAAAATCGGTCAATGACCGATAAATGACCGAAAAAAAACAGCGTAGTTAATGATTCGTAGTTAATGATACGAATCATTAAGGCAATGATAGGCAATGATAATCCGTAGTTAATGATTCGTATGTAGCATAAGTTTTTATATGTATTTTAAACAATGTCAATAACACACTCGCACAACTAACAAAAAACTTCTGTTTCGCTTGAAAATCACTACAAAAATTCAAATGTCTAATGCATGTACCTACCAAACCATCTACTTAGTAGTTAAGATCTCAGCACTGGCTGACCTAGTGACCTACCGCAAGTGTTTATATTATTCAGAGACTGGATTGTGTGTTGCAAAATAATGTGTCAAGATGATGTCACAATGCAAATTAACATCAAACAGCAAGCGGTATTTCTAGACTACAAAAATAATGAAAATGTTGCTTCCAATGCTTCGTGAAACTCAGCGTGAAAACTCTCACTGCCTCCCTTCGACAAATCAATTATTGTATTTTAAAATAAAAATTAAAAGTAATATTTTATGATCTAAAACAAAAAATAATGAAAATGTTGCTTCTAATACTTCGTGAAACTCAGCGTGAGAACTCTCATTGCCTCCCTTCGACAAATCAATTATTGTATTTTAAAATAAAAATTAAAAGTAATATTTTATGATCTAAAACAGAAAATATGACTTTATAACGTCTGACAAGCTTCAATGACTTCAACCACTCTTTCGCCATTCGTTTGTCACTTTTCTGAGGGGTTTCTCTTAAGCTTCACGATAAACCGTGACACCGCAAAGCAACTAGATGAATTATATATTTAAGTTATTTTGGCAGCCGATTGTAGCATCGAATAGACAGCGATAGACACGTGTTTCGCCCATGAGGCTGGGCTCATCAGCCTCATGGTGAGCCCAGCCTCATGGGCGAAACACGTGTCTATCGCTGTCTATTCGATGCTACAATCGGCTGCCAAAATAACTTAAACGTTTAATTGGAGGTCTTTATGGCTAGCGTGGAAGCTACACCGTTCTGGTTAGCGAAGCGTTACTGCTGCTCGCTGTGCTAGTGAGTAATCAGCCTTGTGCTGATAGCCGGGAAGAACGCCTTTCTTCACTGAATTATATATGTTACCACCACTAAACTTTCGCTGCCGTCGCCCACTTTGACCGTCGCCCACTTGGTCCGTCGCCCACTTGGCTCGTCGCCCACTTGACTCGTCGCCCACTTGGTCCGTCGCCCACTTGGCTCGTCGCCCACCTGGTCTCGCCCAAGTGAGTATCGCCCAGTTTGTCTCGCCCAGTTGTCGTGTACCGACGCTAGCCCGGTCAACCTTCACCAGGAAGCACAGCATCGCTACGTTTGTGCATGAGGGCCTGAAGTAGACCTTTGTCGACCAATATTGAGTGGGTGTGCATTTGTATCTCAGACTACAACATCGCCAACATCTACAAACCTTTACCCTCGCGAATGTTGCCATCATCCCTTCCAACGTTCTCCACCCTCAGTCTACCATGGCGATTCCAACTGCCAGCACATTGACTGGGGCTACAACAATAAAAGCAGCGACGGAGAATTGCTGGCTGACTGGGCCTCTACAAACCATCTTGCCCTCTTATTCAATCCAAAGTAACCAGCCAGTTTCCACTCCGGTTGCTGGGGAACAGGGACAAATCCTGACTTGGCCTTCGTGAGTGTCAACAGCTGCTCTCTTCCAGACAGAAGTGTGAGAAGTTTTCCAGGTCCCAGCACCGGCCGTTCCTCAACATCTCCCCAAACCTGGTGGCTCCTGCCCCGAGCTCACCGGTGAAGCGATGGAACTTCAAAAAAGCCGATTGGAGTCAATGCAGCCACTTGACCATTGAGTCTACGGCAAAGTTACCATCACCTGAAACATGCAACGCAGACGAGGCATACCAGGACTTCCGCAATACCATAAAGGCCACAATACCACGTGGCCATTGAAACAGCTATACCATGCTGGAACTCTGAGTGTGAGGCTCTCTATCACAATAAATAACAAAGTCAGCAGTGGAATAGCAAAGTTTTGATGAAAATCGAAAGGTTGCTGGAAAAGTTATCCCCTGCTGTGGTACACTACAGGGCATTGTGCTCTTGAAAAAACATTACATCTTTCCAAATTTAGCCCAGGCTGTCCCCATTTGCAGTAGCGCACCCAGCATGGGGCTAAGGGGGCTCAAGCCCCCCCCAAACCCGCCACAAAAAATGAAGTTTTTGTATGTTCCCCATTTAAGTTATAGCCCACCTTTTGCTTACAGGTTAGATATGAATAAGACACAACAATACAACAGGGCTGAGCACTATACCGTAACAATATATTTCACATATTTACAAATAGTTTTAACAGTCGAACGATTTCGGCTTAACTTTAAGCCCTTATCAGGAATCTGAAAATAAGTTAATTAAAAAATGCAATTAATTTCAACTTCTTGAAGGTAAATTTACATTAGGAAAAGGCAACTACATCACTACAAAAAAATTTGCACCACACAGGGAACATGATACATCAAGTAAATGTTAAAGGGCGGGGAAACCCAAATTAACTTTGCGAGTTGTTTGTTTCAGCGTGATGTCATTGTGTACAACATGCGTTTTAGCAATAAAAAAATCCAAATTTTGTTGCCCTCGTTTCGCTAAGGCCGCTTTTCTTTGATACCCGTTTGCGAGGTCTCGTTGCGCATCAAGCTGAGATTCTGTTCGCTGTGACTTCACAAGGTACATATAGTTGTGGCCAAAAGTTTAAGACCAGACTTGATTTATGACGATTTTTGCATTACTTCAAAATACTGCATCAGATATAAGATGATGCATAAAGATGATGCAACTGAAACAATATCTGATGCAGTATTTTGAAGTAATGCAAAAATCGTCATAAATCAAGTCTGGTCTTAAACTTTTGGCCACAACAATATGTACCTTGTGACGTCACAGCGAACAGAATCACAGCTTGATGCGCAACGAGACCTCGCAAACGGGTATCAAACAAAAGCGGCCTTAGCGAGACGAGGGCAACAAAATTTGGATTTTTTTTGTTGCTAAAACGCATGTTGTACACAATGACATCACGCTGAAACAAAAAACTCGCAAAAATTTAATTTGGGTTTCCCCGCCCTTTAAGGAGAATGGACGGGCCTCCAGCAAATAATTGTTTCTTTGATTTGGTTTGTAGCGTTAACACTTAACAGTGCTTCCGGAATTTTGGTGTCAAATTGGGATTTTCCTTTGCGTAAAATTATAAATGAGTCAGCAGAGAATTTTTGATCTGTGCACAAAGTAGGGGGAAAGTAACCATAGTTGAGCCAAATTTTACATTTTTGGCGATAAATTCTAACCGGTAATGTTTTCACTCAAAACAAACTGAATACCGTAAACGAAACTCTTTAAACTAGCGATTTGTGTTTTTACATACTTCGTAAGTAACTTAGTTGTAGCATTCTTTTCACGTATAAAAGTAGGCTACTCATTTGGCTCAACTATGGAATCGCAGCGCCATAGTTGATCCACCCAGTGTCTTTAGTTGAGCCACTATATTGTAGAAAAGGGAATTGATAAACTGATGAACCTGTGCGTTTTATAGCTTAAAACACACATTGAGATTAAGTGGTTTCATGTCACGATTTCTTTCTATCTCTTACCAGGAAAAAGACTTGGAAAGGTTCAATGACGTAGTTTAATGGGTCAACCGAAAAGCAGTCAATTAAATGTCGAATAATTCTACTAGCGAAATGATAATCTGACTTCTTGAAGAACTTTAACGAACGGCTTCTCAAATAACTCTAATTTCTGCATCAACTACCAATCTACAACTCATAGCACAACTCTCATAACCAACTCAATAATAATCATCATAATAATCACCATAATAATAATCTCAGAATAATCAGAATACAAACTACACCACTATTTATAGTTGGCTGTTCCGTCCAGTAACTTCGAGAAGGTTACATCATAAAGAACCATCGTTCGGTCACGTAGCATTTAAATGTAAACAACAGAAGTCTCTAGAAGGTCACGTAGGGAAAATGATTCCAGAAAACACGTTTTACATAATACAGATTTCGTAATCAGAGGTTACTTCAGGTCATAACCGATAATAACATACCGCTCAAGAATTCCACAATGAAAACAGCACATTCTGTCAAGATGCAAAGCAGCCCGACGCGAGGCTTTGCACATTGATTGTGACATACGCCCCCCCTTAGAATATTGTTGCAAACAATATAACAACACAATCAATACAAAACACACCACAAAACAATTAATTACTCAATAAATCAATTCTCATAAGTCCATCGTTGCATGATCTACCAACGATAGCTTTCTCAAAACAATAGTTACGTTTTCTGCGAAAGTTTCCAACGTCCGCAATGTTTTCAATGCACCGGCGAGCAAGATGACCCATCTTCTTACATCGGAAACACCTCCTCTCCCGACAGTCCTTGGCGAGATGACCTTCTCTGTGACAGTTGTAGCAAGCCTTTTCATCAAAAGAGCAGCTCCTGGCTATGTGTCCAATCTCCCCACATCGGTAGCAGTGGTTGTCACGGCAACGTCTGTTTTCCGAATGTCCGCCGTCAGCAACGCACTCCCTGGCAAAATGTCCGCGTC
Source organism: Aplidium turbinatum (assembly GCF_918807975.1). Lineage (NCBI taxonomy): Eukaryota > Metazoa > Chordata > Ascidiacea > Aplousobranchia > Polyclinidae > Aplidium > Aplidium turbinatum. The sequence goes on along the minus strand of NC_137475.1, from coordinate 23,522,150 downwards.
TACCGCATCTATAGCAAACTCCAAATGGTCGTCGCCTGCCTCTTCTCGGTTCTTCGCGCTCATTGTATCCGTCATCGTGAGATCGTTGCTGATTATCTGCAGAACAATCTCGAGCAAAGTGACCATTCTTGCCACAAGAATAACAAGTAACTTCAGAATTTTTCTCAATAACATTTCCGATTATAAGATCAACTAAAGATTTTTGTAAACATAACGCTTTCACAGTCCCACTCCCACTACAATATGGAGTTTCGATATATATCTTCGCTAACGGTCCTTGGATTGAAGTGTTATTTATCGACATCACAATTCCAGTTTTTCCCGTTAATTGACTGTCTTTAACCAAATCTCTCCTCACTATTATACCAGTAGAACCAGAATCACGTAAAACTTTTACCTTTTTTTTTCCAACTTTTCCATCCACTACTGGCAGGTAATCTTCAGGTATTATTTTTCCGGATCTCTCATCCCCAAGCGTGGGTTCAGGAATCATTAACGCACCACCACCTCGATAAACGTCCGTGTCTTCATCTTTTCCAGACTGATTGGATCGGGACAACGACTTGTCCTTGCATTCCTTCGCTTCGTGTCCTTGCCTATTGCAACGATTGCACCACTTCCTCGATTCCTGATGATTTCTGTTAGTCTTCTTCCGGCAGTTAACAGACTTATGACCTAAGCCATTACAATTAAAACAACGTACTTCTCTTGGAACCGCACCTCCTTTAAAATTATTTGTTTGCTCTTCGTCATTATCGCATGACAACGTTTCTTCAGTCGACAACTTCTCATCATGAGCAACTAAGTACTGTTCTGCCACACTGGCTATTTCTTCTAGAGTCTTCGGACTTCTTTCCATTAAATAAACAGACAGATCTTTTGAACATGAATCTGTGAATTGTTCCTTAACTATAAGGTTTGCCAATCCGTCCAATGATTGTTCGGCCCCCGAAAGTTCAAACCATTTTAACAAAAGGTTTCTCAAACGTTCAATAAATTGACCTGGACTTTCGTGTTTTTCAGGCTTTGCCTCACGGAATCTTTGACGGTATCCATGCTCGGTAAAATTGTATCGCTTTAACAGAGCTAACTTCAATCTGTCGTAGTTCATGGCTTCTTCTTGCGAAAGTCTTGAATATACATCAAGAGCTTGTCCCGATAATAACATGCTTAACTGGGTAGCCCACGTCGACTTCTCCAATTTGGCTATTGTAGCATATCTCTCAAATCTTAACAAATAACTATCCAACTCATCTTTTTCTTCAACAAATGATGGCAAATCTGGACGTCTAACTTGCGCCACAATAACATCTCGAGCATTATCATTAGTAGAATTAGATCGCTCACCAATGTCCAGCTTTTGTCTTTCTAATTCAAGTTTTAACTTTTCCAATTCATATTGCGCTCTTCTTTCTTCAGCTTCTGCTTCGCGCTGCGCTTGTTTCTCTTCAGCTTCTCGTTGAGCTTGTTTTTCTTCAGCTTCAGCTTCGCGCTGCGCTTGTTTCTCTTCAGCTTCTCGTTGAGCTTGTTTTTCTTCAGCTTCGCGCTGCGCCCGCTTCTCCTCTGCTTCAAGTTGTGCTCGCTTTTCCTCAGCTTCAAGTTCTGCTTTCCTTATTTCACGAGCAGTTCTTCTATCTTCTCTTTCGTCAGCTTCTCGCTGAGCTTTTTGGTCCATTATCTTGTGATACTCTTCCATCACAAACTGAGACTTCTCATTACCAGTCAGCCCCATTCGTTCAGCCATGCTCCCTAAGTCTTCAATCATCTCATGTTTGACAGTATTCGCCATCTTGACATTAATTTATTATTCTTTTAATAAATCTTCGGTAATCTTCGGTTTTTCGGTTAATTCTTTTTCGGTTGATTCCCGGACGAGCCCCCAGAATGTCACGATTTCTTTCTATCTCTTACCAGGAAAAAGACTTGGAAAGGTTCAATGACGTAGTTTAATGGGTCAACCGAAAAGCAGTCAATTAAATGTCGAATAATTCTACTAGCGAAATGATAATCTGACTTCTTGAAGAACTTTAACGAACGGCTTCTCAAATAACTCTAATTTCTGCATCAACTACCAATCTACAACTCATAGCACAACTCTCATAACCAACTCAATAATAATCATCATAATAATCACCATAATAATAATCTCAGAATAATCAGAATACAAACTACACCACTATTTATAGTTGGCTGTTCCGTCCAGTAACTTCGAGAAGGTTACATCATAAAGAACCATCGTTCGGTCACGTAGCATTTAAATGTAAACAACAGAAGTCTCTAGAAGGTCACGTAGGGAAAATGATTCCAGAAAACACGTTTTACATAATACAGATTTCGTAATCAGAGGTTACTTCAGGTCATAACCGATAATAACATACCGCTCAAGAATTCCACAATGAAAACAGCACATTCTGTCAAGATGCAAAGCAGCCCGACGCGAGGCTTTGCACATTGATTGTGACATTTCATTAAAGGTGTATTGACAAAGAGCAATATGAAAGAAAGTACGAATACAAATAGTCAGAGAGTGTCATTAAAACTTATGTCAGTTATTAAAAAAAAATCAGTTTTTCAAATGCTTTAGTCAGTTATTGGCAATACTGGCATATGAAAATAGCTGTATCATCAGTATACAAGCTTCATGTGCCTAGCTCTTACATGGACCTGCACTGCTGCAGCTGACAGCTGATCGATTGCAATGAACACAGCTCGAACAAAGGCATTCAACCCATTCCTCCACATTTTTAATGTATACTTCAGAGCAAATGCAACAGATGTTTTCATCTTCAACTTCATCAAAATCAGAGCTATCATGCAGGCTCATAGTATCAGATTCTTCTGAGGAACTCTCGAAGATGATTGATTTCTTTGCCTTCTTTGTGTTTGCTTGTAAAAGCGTTTTATTTTTCTGTTGAGCCCATCTCATCTTGGGTTGACTGCGTTTCTTTGCCACTTTGTCAGATTGCCTCATTCGTTTCTTATCTAATAGCTTTTGCTTCTCTATGAAGCGATTTTTCTCTGGTGTACTTGTTATAGGCTAACAGCTGATTTCATTTTATTTTTTGATTGACTGGAACGCTTTCGAGGCAAAGCGTTTGGCAAAGAAAAGATATCGGCACGTGAAACATAATTAGAATTGGGAAAATCATGTTCACTTCGAATCGGTGTCTGATAAATTGACGTTCCTTCACTTCTACCCATTTCAGAAGCATTTTCCTGCAGAGAGGGAACATCCTGACGCACATTTTGCATTTGTAAAGAAGAATCGAGTTCTTGAAGTATGAATACTGAAAAGTTTGGCTGTTCATCAGGACAATTATCGTTTCTAGCACTAGTTGCTACGTTCATCTGATGAAATTGAAAGTAAAATTAACAACAAACAAGATGGTTTATTGCTTCACTGACGTTTCGCGCACCATGACAATGCGCATCCTCAGAGCGAATAACATACAAAATAAAATTTCACCAGGTTATATACTGCAGTGCGATTGAAGGCAAGAAAAAATAAAACACGCAATATTTTAAAAAATTGGCCAATGATGTGTGAGCGGTTACTTTCCACGTTAAATTACGTAAAGACTTCCAACAATAAACATAAAAAAATTCGAAGCGGTGACAACCAACAGAAAATTTTTTTACGTAATTTAACGTCGAAAGTAACCGCACATCATTAGCCTATCTTTAAAACATTGTGTTCTATTTCTCTTGCCTTCAATCGCACTTTTTCTGTTGGTCGTCACCGCTTCGAATTTTTTTATGTTTATTGATGGAAGTCTTTACGTAATTTAACGTGGAAAGTAACCGCTCACACATCATTGGCCAATTTTTTAAAATATTGCGTGTTTTATTTTTTCTTGCCTTCAATCGCACTGCAGTATATAACCTGGTGAAATTTTATTTTGTATGTTATTCGCTCTGAGGATGCGCATTGTCATGGTGCGCGAAACGTCAGTGAAGCAATAAACCATCTTGTTTGTTGTTAATTTTACTTTCAACTTCATCAGATGAACGTAGCAACTAGTGCTAGAAACGATTCTTGAAGTATGTTACCAGTCACAATGTACAGTTTCTTCAATGAGCTGCTCTTCTCTAGCGGCAGGGTTGGGTCTATCAGTAAGATCTGATGGCAAGAAATCTTCGTCTGTGTAGGTATCTATGTTAAGTAGAAAAACTCCAGTTGCTTTGAAAGCAGATTCAATGTTGTTTTTGCTAAATGAAACGTTGTATGCTTCCTTAGCAATGCCAGCAACATCGTAAATGGTGCAAGGGATTCCAGGGTGCGATTTCATCCAGCTGTCCCGAAACTTGTTGTAATATTGTTTGAAGGGTCCAAAAACGGCTTTATCTAGCGGTTGAAGTTTATGCGAAGTGTGTGGATGAAGCGTGAGCATAACAATCCCATGCTCTCTGGCTCTTTCTACGGCTGTTAAGGAGACATGTGATACATGATTGTCAAGAATAAGCAGCACGGGGTTTTCCATCGAACATTTAGTATGTTTTATAAAATGATCTAAGTAATAGACAAATAATTCTGTGGTCATCCATCCGGATGGGTTTGCGACACCCAAGGAACCAACTGGAGCATTTTTGAGCGTGTACGGTTTGTATCGTTTACGAGGAAAGACAAACATCGGTGGAATATCGTTATTTAGTAGGTAGCCATAGTTGACTTACTTGGCTCAACTAAGGGTCGGTGAAGTGGTTCAACTATGGAGCAGCGCTCAGTTTGAACACAACACAAAAATTTTGTCAGTTCCTTTTGATCCAGCAGTTTAAATTATACGCAAATTAAAACTTTAAGCTTAGGTATATCATGGCCACCTGGAGATGCGGCCTGATTTGTCACATTTTGCAGATTTTGATTACAGCTACTGCTCGTGCTTGACTGACATTTTTTGAGATGTTTTTACTTTTTGTGGTTTCCTAATGACAAAAAACTTTTTGTTGCCTTGAGGAAGCAGTAGCAAATGAGAAAAACCAAGTTGAAAAACGCAAAATCAGACTGTTATTGAAAATTAACAGTCTGACTAAAATTTTCGAAATCAAATTTTCTTTGTTTTTCAACATCTGAGGATGTTAAAACCTGTTGTGTCATCTGGGAAAAAGAGTAAAGAAAGCGTAAGAATATAATTTTTAGAAAAAATTATTTAAACGTTCGCTCAAAGTTAGAAAAACCTGGAAATTTCTGCAAAATGTGACAAATCAGGCCGTATCTTCAGGTGGCCATAGGTATATACATACAAAAACTTTCGCCTTTCCAACTGCAATATTTCCTGAATGAGTTAAGCTGACTTTTTTTCAAGAAAAAACGGTTTTTAGTGAGAAAAATACATAATTTGAGCTAGCGAACTCATCTTTCGCAAGAACCGCTTGAAACTAACAACGAAGAACAACCATTTTGCTGCAAACACTTTGATGTGGTCACGGTGCAATGATTTTGAACAAATCGATAAAAAATCCTGGTGGATCAACTAAGGAACCGGCTCAACTATGGTTACTTTCCCCTACACTCCATGGTCTTTGATGGCACCTTTCTTTAACTCTCTAAAGTTCAGATGCTCCCTTACTCTCATGGTGTAAAACTGTATAGCCTACGACATTTGAGAAGAGAGACGAAGGGGTCTGGGACTTTAATTGAAAATACGAACTAATTTTTGATTGATTGAATCTTTATCCTCAGACTGAGAAACCTTCTTGCAGAGCTTAATCCTGGCAGTTTCGCATAAGCTACTTGTAGAGGCTTTGAATCACTGACGCAGGCCCGGTCACCGAGATTGACAGAGTGAAGTTTCCGATTGTTGAAGTCTTGTTGCCGGGGAACTATTCCATCCATTAGATACTTCTGAATGGAGAGCAGTCCTTAACGTGCGTTGCTCAAGCGCACACCCCGAGAGTCGAACCAGCGCCGCTTGATCTATGAAGTTTCTTCGTTCCAGAAGTGACGCGCTAACCAATTGAGCTATGAGAGAACGAATACTGATGTATCGGCAACCGGTGGGTTGTGGGCCGTGAGTGCCTTTGAATATTAATCAAAGGGATGGGCATTGGCCTACTGTCACTATTGTCGCAAATCACTCGGCCGACATTTCTGAATTAGCCCCCCCCTAAATTTTTTTCTGGGTGCGCTACTGCCCATTTGTAGTGGCCTAATGATAAACAGCAACGTCAGTCCTTTACTAAAAGTTTGGTAACTTTTTTCCTTAACAGTTGTAGTGATTCGAAACGCTCAGTAGGACGACCTGCACTGCGTTACAGAGACGTTTGCAAACGAGACCTGAAGCTAACTGACATAGACCCTGCCAGCTGGGAACTGATCGCAGAAAATCGCAACAGATGGCGCTACAAAGTCAGTGCGGGTCTAGCAAAGGGTCAGTCGAGGCGGAGGAAGCAACTAGAGCAAAGAAGACAAAGAAGAAAAGAGAGACAGCAGCCTCAGAACACCTCTGATTTCATATGTCCAAACTGTGGACGAGACTGCCACGCCAGGGTTGGACTTCAGAGCCACATGAGAAGCTGCGGTACCCAGAGTGCTACCATCATCTGAAAAGATGGAAGGATGCCTACTACTACTGTAGTGCAGCTGTTATTTCCGCAGCACGTGGCGGACGGATGAAATCAGTTCGCGGGCCGGTTTCGGCCCGCGAGCCGTAGTTTGGTGACCCCTGGTTTAGTCCAATGTGCATGCGCGACTTGACGTTTCGCAAAAAGATACGGAGCTGACGTAGAGGCCTACAGCGCCTGGGCCTGAGCGCATATTGAGGCCAAACGTCATGCTGGACTGAACGTGTGCATATACTCTCAGAGGCTATATTCGCAATATATTGTAAATAAAGCCTCTGCCTTGTTTTTAATTGATTTTTGACATTTTCATGAGCTTTTGTGATAGCTATTGCGTCATTCAAAACTAAGTTATTGTTTTCGAGCAGCTTTTTCTTCTATGTCGAAAGCACACTTTTCAATCACTTGATCTCAAATACAATCATCTCTATTGGTTCCAAATTCACACAACGTTGCTTGCCAAATTCACCTTGCACGTAGAAAGATATTAAACTGCCTAGTTCACAGACGAGCGGGTTGCTTCAAGCTACGGTAACTTGTTCTGTCTTCTCTTACTTTAAAATTAAATCCTTGTCGCTGTTGTTGTATACGTCAAATTAACTTAGATAGGCCTATACTTAACTCTAATAGATTACACACAGACACACTTTATTGTGATTGTGATCACCTAAACTCTTTCTAGTCGCGTTAATGACGAATTAATGACGAATGACGCGTTAATGACGAAAAATAAAATGATTGATTGATTGGTCTTGTAACAGTCGCAAGTAGCTCACCAAGTAGTACAAAACGCTAACGAAACGTAACAATGGTTTCTATGATGAGACACTACAATGAGAACTTGCTGCGGTCAGCCTTGCTACCATAAAAAATATTCTTTAGGCCTATAAAACAAAACAATAAGTACCGTAGCCTACTATTAATGCTACAAAAAGTGCTCAATGCCAAGCAAAAAGCCAAGCAGGGCGACTATCAAGTGGCTCTGGTTCGACTTTTGGGGTGTGCGCTGAGCAACTCATTTCAGAACTGCTCTCCATTCAGCGGCACCTAGAGAATGATATAATTTCCTGGCAACAACACTTTACGACTACCGGAAAAGTTCACTCTGTTAATTTCTGCAACCGACCCTGCGCCATTGGTTCAAAGCCTCTACGTCTGCAAGTAGGCCTATCACAAACTTCCAGAAATTACCTATTTAGATGCTTTGTCAGTCCGAGGATGAAGATTCAAAACCAGCCAACGAAATACCGCTACGATAGGCTACTACTACTCATCTAAAAACCTTAACAAGCTGTTTCACCCTATTTAGAAGGTTCTTATTAAAATAACCTTTTGATAAAAGATATAAAAACAAAAGTATTAATAAATAATAATTAACTAAACCCGGATCAGCTTACTTCGGGTTGTGGTTTCTTGTATTCGAGCTCAACTGTTTCTGGCAGGCCCCGAGCTGCACGTTTGGTTTGGATGGTCAATCGCAATTCCGCCTTAATGAGGGGCCGGATGTGCTCTTCCACAAGAAGAAGATCATCGGATGATACTGTAGATATTGTCTTGTTTCTTGTAACGTTTTTATCCACTGTTTCTCTAAAATCTAGTACCTGCTTGTCTCCTTTTCTTTCCTTTACGAAATTCTCAGATTTCAATTGTTCGCTTCCGTAAACTTGTTGAAAAATATTACACTTTGTATTTGCGGATATCTGATGGTGAGTAGGACGTACTGATAAGCTATAAGAAGAAACTCGTTCCTGGCCCGAGGACGTGATGTTGGATCCATGAGTCATCATTTGCAGCATTATCTACAAACTAATTGTAGACTATAAACAAAATTAAAGCATGGATTTTCTCAAAACCCTTAATGGCATTCTGAACAAACAATATAACATAAAGGCTAACGCATAGGTTACATTCGTGACCGTCTCGATCATTCGTTGCCAGTGAGAGTCACATTGCAAATACGAAACTGAGTAATGGTTAAACAACGAGTCTAATGTTAGACCAGTGGTTCTCAACCTTTTTGTTTTGGAAGAAACCTCTTGGTACCTTCGAAGCGGTCGTGGACCCTTAAAAAATTGTAATCTGAAATTTTGGTATATCGCTTCTCCTATAATAGATCAAATGTTTCATAAGTTTCGAAACACCACACAATTAGAATTTTTTGAACTCGCGACGCACTTATGACGATTGATGACATTGACGAAGTTATATTATGCGCTTTATGTTGGCACACACTCACGCAGCATCAAAAATTAGCTATCTATATGTTGATTTGATGTTTTTCTATAAACTTTATTAAAAATCAATAGAATTTTGCGACCGTTACAAACAATTTCTCCCTTTCTATTCAATATTAATTCGTTATAATCTTTGTCATGGCAAAACTGTGAGTGCTGATAGACTGCTGACTAGCGTTTGGATTTCTAAGTTAAGCATTGATCAATAGACTGCTGTCTCAAAAGAATTAAGTTGAACAAAGCCTTATTAAAAACTTAATTCATTATGATATTTTTTTAGTTAGCAACCAAACCTTAGTGCAATATCCTTTGAAAGTTCAAAGGACATCGCACCAGTTCGTTGGGAAGTAGGCTACAGTTTGAAAATCAAGGTAATAAATACTCGTACACAAATAAAGCACAACCAATCAATTTTTAAATTTTGTAATTTATCAATCATGCTGCAAACTCGTGAACTTTTACGGACCCCTAAAATCGCTTCGCGGCGGGAACCCCAGGTTGAGAGCCACTGTGTTAGACCCAAAGAATATTTTTTGTTTTCTCTTCCAACACAAACTAATTTATAAGAATTTAAAATATTTCACATCTTTGTCATCTGCATAAATTTCATGAAAGACAGCAGCAAATATTTCATTAAAGAATTTTCATTTTCAGTTTTCATTTCATTCTTTACTTTATCTGGAATTCAGTTCAGTTGTTTTTATTTCTGACCATCACAACGAAAACAATAGTCTACCTACACGTTAATATAGCAGATGTCTACAAAATAGTAGAAGATAAAAAAACGCGAACGTTAAAACGTGCTTGCGACCGAAATAAGTTATTAGGTTAAAAAAAATTGGCACGGTCGCAACACCTTTAGAAAAATGTAAGATGAAAAGGAAATAAAAAAGTTCTTAAAAAGACATTCAAGCAAGCCATAGCCCAGGGTTACTCGACAAAGGTCTAGTTTGACAAGTTGAATATTTTTAGCTGTCCGGTGATTAAGTTATTTCACACGCAACCACAAAAGCTAAACTATCAGTAGCCTACCAGTAACAAACCATTTTTTTTTTTAGGTAAAGTGTAACTCGACTTAGATTTTTGACAAAGTGTTAGAGGTTCTGGATGGCGAAGCCTCCAAGCTATTAGGACAAACACAGAAAAAATTGCTTCCTCTCAGTATAAATCTGTTTAAAAAGGACCTGAAACGTGACAATAAGGCTACTCTTTCAGATGCCTGAGGTCCACTATCAACACCCAGAAGGTCCGAATTCGGACCGCGGTCCGCTAGTTGAGTAGCCTCCTATAACCTGTATATCGGAAAAGGATCTATTCAAAATTTGTAAAAATAGAGACTAGCTATAGAAATCGGCGTTATCAAGAGTGCTGATGGTCGTGAGGGGAACACATCTTGGTGCGTTTAGCGCATGGCAAAAAGAGCAAGTTTGAGTGTTTAGATTATGCATGCAATCCAATTCCACAGCAAACATCTCTGAAAAAATTTAGCTTTTCTTGTGTAACATATTTATTTCAGTTATTGTGGTATTACGTCCATAAAAATTTGCTACCTTCGAAAACACCATCGCTTCTTGTTACTTTCAGCCTTTTACACTAGTAGCTCACTAAGTCGCACTGAATTTTCTTCGATGAGAGCAGCCGCTTATATTCAGCGATCATCGATCGAATTGGCTCCCAACGTCATTGCTATTTTCATATCCTGATCTCATTCCCTTCTTTAGTTTCTTTGCATGGTTCATGGTCACGTGATTAAATAAATGAAGCGTGACAGCTACAGCACAGTGATAGTGAACAATAGTCGTAAATAGTTTGCCTTCAAGCAAGCGATCTTATAAGCTACTTTGGGCAATTGCAAGACGTTTCTTTGCGTCAGCAATGCTGCTGTTTTGTCGTCGATATGACGCAAGTCATTCATGAATTCACTAAAAAATGACAGCTGAAGTAGGTCGCGTAGCAGGAATTTCTCCAGCAAAACTACTAACCAGTTAAGTTCAACACGGTACAACATTTCCCCGATTCTTTGCGAATTTCCGCAACTTAGTTAGCAATTAAGGCATGGCATCTATTTCACTGAACAATGAACATTATGACTGAAAGTACTGTTCCGTATTACTACAGCGCCCCGAAGCATAGTTTGCACCGTGTGGATGTGGCGCTATATAAATTTTGTTGTTATTATGTGTCCAAATAAGTTATTTTGTCGTACAGGTGTCCTGGCATCCCTCTCATTTGCTTTATCGATATTGAATTTTAGCACAAAAAGATAAATGGTCTTTTCGCACATAACGACTCTTGGCAAAAACGACAATTAAGAATGAAACGTGGAACATTGCGACCCCTAATTATGGCACATAATTAAAATAAAAATTTAAAGTAGAAGGGTCGATGCCCGACATGCAGTATACAGAAAATATATACATCAGGGCTGCACAACAAACGGTGACTATCCTTGTATAACAGCGCCAAGCACTGGGGCACCCTGGCCACAAGGGCCTGATGAATAACTTACTTACACGATTAATATCTATATCAGTTGCATGAGATACACGGTTGCAAACAAATTCAAAACCACTAAGGTGTAACTAACCACTTATAATGACGCACCTCTACGAAATCGGAGTGTCTAGAGAGCTGAGCCCCCATCTCAAGCCTTAACGCGGTGTAGAGGTGAACCCAGGCTGAAAACTAGGCTCATTCCTAGCTACTCCTGTGCTGTGACTAATAGACACACGTAAAAGTCCCCAACGGCAATCTTTTTTGGCAGAAGAGGGCAGTGACTGACGTGCACGCATCCTGTAAGGCGGGCTTCGATGAGCAGAGCACCCGGCAGTCCGTTGCAACAAATTCTCCTGAAGCTGCACTTTTCGATCTTATTCTTATTCGACCGCTGTGAATATGGAGCTGGTCAAGAGTGTGTGCGTAGCCTCTCGCGTAGTCACGACCACCTTAAACAACCGTACAACCGAAACAACCGAATGGCCTTTGTCTCAATTTGGACCTGGACCAAACAAAGCCCAATGGCCATGATATCATGTGTAACAGGCTTGGTAAAGTTGGAAGCCTCCAACCCAGTCTCACACATTGGCGGCGGATCTATGATGATAGTCTCCCAAAGATAAAACTACCACGTCCCCCAACCCTCCATACAATGTGACTTTTGCCCACGTCTTTTCCATCATAGATTGGCCTCTAATAGGCTACTACATACGACATCACCATCCAAAACCAAATTCGATTTGAAGACGAAACCAATGCTCGGACACGAGCTAGAGCCGATGACGATGATAATGACGCAAATCACTGAGATCGTTGTAGTGCATAAGGCTACTGTTGTTGTGGGCATGTTGTGGAGTTACGCATATTGAAGCTCTGCGGATAACACATAGAATGATGCAGGTTTAAAGTGATTGGAGTGATACATATCCATAATACATACTACAATTTTAAATGAAAGCCAAGGTTGGTGCAGATGTCTCCACGACATTCGCTAACAGACCAGGTTCAGAGCTACAGTCAAGCACCCTTTACAGGAACAACGCATGATATATTCCTCAGGACTAGATTCACTTTAACCTCAACCAAGGTATCATCCACGGCTGAGACTGCCACTCTGACGAGCCTGACAATCGGTTTTCCTTTCCTAGTTAAGGGGATGATCTCATGGGCTCTCTACCTCCCTCTTTTTGTTATATCTTCTGGAGAACCAATCACCACTAATTGGCCAGGTTTTAGGCTCTCTTCCAAACTGGCTCACTTATTTTTACCCTATAAAGAAGGTAAATAGAGAAGATTCACTTTTCTCAGAAGTGGAATAGAGCCGGGTTATAGTCTCTTCGTAACTTATCCCGGCCATACGGCTCACCTAGACACCTAGTGATGAGAGTGGACTTGAGAATGGGTTAAGAAGTGCGGCTGCGGGATACAGTACAGTACAATCCTTAGGGTCATCACAGATAGGGAGTAAAGGTGTTTCGTTGGCAACGTTATTTCTCAACGCATCATCTTCTTGTCAGTTAAGGTAGCCTGGTTGGAAATCTCGTTCTATATTTCTTTTAAATATTTGCATTAATGACGCATTGTTGCTAATAAAGGTTTTTCTAAAAAGTATCTGTTTAATGTTGCATTACAAAATTGCAGATAGTTTGGTAATGCAGCTGATAGTCAGCTGCAGAAGACAACAGTAGCAACATCAAGAAAATCACGGAAAACCACTAAGCTTTACAACATGAAACAAACGTAATTTTGCACAAATTTAACAAAAATAATGCCCCTCCAGCAAATAATTGCTGGTTTAGCTTGGAGTTGTGTGGTCTTATTTGGAGTGGCTCATGAATTTTGGCTTTTAAACCCTGATGGACATTTTTGAAATATTTTAAAAGAATCCAGATATCCAAATATTGCAGTTTGCAAATGTTATGTCGGGTAGAGCATATTTAAGGAATAGGCCTACGTGTTTGGAAAGACAGTTGAAAGATTACCAGCAAGATGTTTTGGTTTACTAGCAGCAAACAAAACCTTTGCAGTAGGATAGGTAAAAAACAAGTATAGGGGTAATTGAATTCACAAGTAACTATGAGCATGCAGCGAATACCCAGACTTGATAGCCTACTAATAGCATAATGCTGGTTATAATGCAAGTCTTATTAAATTACTATCGGTGCCATTTGTCATTTTATGACAAACAGACATTATTTACGATAATCAGAAGCCTTTCTATTGTCAGACGTAATAAAAGCCTTCGTACCCCTTTTTTAAATACTTCTGACACGATGATAGGCAAATTTGATCGAATTTAGCCTATAACTTTAGTTTTCCCATTCATAAAATTTAAAAAGAAAATCACTTGCACCAGTGTTGCCAGGTTTTTTCATGAGTTTCAGCATAGTTGCTAAATTATTAAACGTTTATTTTAGACCTTGCTATCCATATAAAGCAAAAAGAATAATTCAACAAATTCACTTGCATGCAAAATTCAGAATAAGGTTATACGAGATTCATTGTTTGTTTGTAGTGCTAATGAAACGATGACAATGAGAAAGAATCCAATTTCCTGAGAAACGAAATTAAACTGTTAGCTAAGCAGCGTTTGATAAACGCAAAAAGAGCCTTTCTCATCATGGTCTCAAATGTAGTCAGGGGCTCCGAGAGGGGGGAAAGTCGAATAATAAAATATAAGCTTTCCCGAACCCTACTTTTTTTGAAAAGCTCTTGTGCATCGCAAAAATGAATTTAAAGAAAAAAAAAGTTTGACTTCGACGGCGGTCGAACCCTCGTTCTCACGAACACTAGGCAGAGGATGAAATCACTGAACCAACCGTGCCAACGAGAAAATGTTGCATTCACACGGTTTTAATACAAACTTTTACCAAAATATGCAAATGAGACAGAAATCTCGTGGGAAAAAAAATTTCGCGACCGGCCTGCGTCAGTGATTCAAAGCCTCTACAAGTATGCGAAATTGCAAGGATTAGGCTCTGCAAGAAGCTTTCCCAGTCCGAGGATAAAGATTCAATCATCATCATCATGTATCCAACATATCTGGGAAAGTGAAAGGTGTCAGTCCAAGCATGATTAAAGTTGTTGACACCAATATCAACGTGATTCTATTTAATGAATAAAGCACTAACAATTAACACTAAAAATGCAGACAGTTACTATACAAATAATGAAGGGAAATGTACTTTGTGGGGTAGCCGACAATAGCACATGTGCGTGCCAAAACAAATGATTCCAAGTTATGATCAAGAAGGCCCAACCAACCCAAATACTACAAATAGCTGAGATGACAAAAAAACACAACCCAGGCTAGGTCAGAAGAAAAAGAAAGGGGAAAAATGGTAACTCCAATCCAGAGTTTTATGTGCCACGGATTACTTGCAAGTCCAATGTTCAGAGCCTAATTTAGCTTGTAGGTCTGTTTAATCTGGTTAATCTGATTTTTAAACATTAAGGTCAAGTGCTGCAAAATAAATAAACATAGTTGGCACAAACCTTTTAAGAGAGAAGCCACGCTGGGAGTCGAACAGGCCATGCAGTGAACTTTAGCACACCCTCACGCTAGGGTAGTTCACATAAAAAGAGATTCAACAATTCTGCACGCCAGGACAGGGTTGTCAGACAGCTTTTGAGAAAAACAGCCAAACAAAGTCGAAAAAAGGGCCAAACTGGGTAAAAAGGAGCCAAATTGTTCAATAATGTTAATAACGTTGCTAATAGAACATAATAATTACGTTAACAACGTCAATAACGAAAAAAACAATGAAACAACACAGTCTACATTCTACAAGAACAATATTCCAAATCTTTATCTTTTACAGTGTTTCCACTCGAATCTTTGGCATTGGCATAAACATTGTCAGCTAAACACTGTCTAAAAAATCGTAATAACACTTTTCAGTCTCAATTTCCGAAAGACATTTATTTAAATAGCTAGTTTGATAGTATGTGCCAACTGCTTCCAAAAAGAGCCAAATATTAAAAACAAAGGGCCAAGGGGTCAAACAATTCTTTTGGGGGCCAACTACCTCTAAAAAGGGCCAAATTTCACAAATTTGGCCCCAAAAGGGCCAATCTGGCAAGCCTGCGCCAGGAATTGTTATGCTTTAGTGGCGGCAGCAGAGAGCAATACGAAGTGTCAAAAAGGGGAAAAATTCCAAGCGGATTCTACAAAAGTAAACCCTTCCTGCTTATTTTTTGTTTATGGATGTTGTTGCTTAAATCTAGTTGAAGTTCATAGTGCTGTCTACAGTGTTGTTCAGATGTCGTATCATTTTTGGAGTAAATGATCGACTGTAAGCCTGTGGCATCTTTAGAATTATAGTCCAGTCAGTGGAAAAATTCTGAAAAATCAAAAGAAAGCTGTCCTACTATCTTTGCAAAGAAATTTTTCTTCGAAAAGGTAGCCTACTCACGGTTGGCTATGGCGCAGTCAAACCCAATGCTTTACATTACCCATTTGTAGCCTAATTGAAGATCTAAAGACGTTACTTAAATGCATCCAATAAGAGCAAGATCGGAAGCTGAGTTAATGCTAGAGTAGCCTACACCTGTAGCAGTTTAAATTTGTGACTGCTTCGCATTATGTGAATTACGGTCCTAAACTAGATTCACTGATGAATTTAATGAAATTAAAGAAAAATGTAGCCTAATCTAAGTACGGTAAGAGAAAGTTGAGAAAAGTAGGCTACTACTCGCAAGCTAAAGTTGTTGAAGCAACCATAAATTTAAAAGAAAAGGATTTTTTTTTTCCTGGTGACAGAACGCTTTTATAACTTGACATGCTGAATCATTCAAACGAAATGCATTCTACCATATTTTGCAATTCGCTAGTTGTTGGAATTGACAAATGTATCAACAAACTCAAACATATCGTCAATGAGTTTAAAGTTTCATGAAAATTAATTTGATCGTATGTATGATGTGAACAAATTTAAACCATTTGTACAACAACGACATTTCTCAAGACATTTTGGATGAGTTGGTACTTTTGATAGAAAGCTACGCAGCAAACTTCAGCTGGAAACCAAAACTAACCACTCCATAATATCCACACGAAATCATTGATTGCAACTGCCGAAGCGTTTTTCCAAATAGTTTGTTGTGATAAATTTTTGTTTGTTTTCATGTTATAGCTACCTCCAAAAGTTGCGATTTGAGAACGTGGTTTTAGCACATTGAAATTTGTAAAGAATTGTTTGCGTTCCACTATGACTCAAAACTGATTGAAAACCGTAACTATGCATTGTTGTGCATCAATTCAGACGTCGCAAGATTTTATGATTTGATGCTGTGATCCGTAACTTTGAATTGCAAAAAGTCCAGAAAAGGTTGAATTAAATCAGGGGTGTCGAAAGTCCAGCATGCGAGCCAAATCCGGCCTGCAAGACATTTTTGTACGGCCCCGACTGTTGTTGTACAATGTGTTATTTTGGGCCCGCGGACACACAAAAATCATACAAATTCAAATTGCATTTTTTAGAAATTTAATCAAGACAGTATTCTCACAGACAAAAGCCAGGCGAGAAAAAGTAGAGTCATTGTTGCTTCATTCGCGAAATCAACTATTATTGCCTCGGGCCTAGAGAAACTGAGTAACACGAAAATGCAACGCAAGATACAAATTAGTTGTATTTTAGCTAAAACATTATTTTGGGGCCCAGTTGTCGTGTTGGTTTCGAGAAAAAGTAGAGTCATTGTTGCTTCATTCACGAAATCAACTATTAAAATTGCCTGGAGAAACTGAGTGATACAGTCGAGCATTCATTCATTTTCTTGCCAGGAAATTCAACGATTGATCTAGAGATTTTGTCGCAAATGTAGGGGGAGAGTGAGGTAAGTTGGACAACGGGGTTAATTGAAAAACTGCAATTTTTTAACTCCTCACATTTTTTAAACTGCTGCCATCTTGTGAAACATGACCTTTGAACCTTTTCGTCATATTTTTTTTGGTTCGATCATTTGATTTTGTGCTTTTGAACTTTATAAATTTTTTTCATAGGGGATCTAAATTAGTCTGTAGCTCAGTTGTTTGTTCGGTTAGCGAAAAGTCTGTTATTATGTAATGCTAGTAGATGTTGTCAACTTGTCAACACCAATAACCACAGCATTTGCAGGAGCTTAGACTCAGCTTGAATCTATTAATAAATTTTGCTGATCAGATCATGTAGGGTTAGTTGGAAAATTGCAGATGGGGTAGGCTATGTTGAAAAGTTTTTCCAACAAATCCCTGAATTTTGAATAAAGCTGTTTACACAGTAATATTCCTATTTTGGCTTACAAAATGGTGTAGGTTATTGATATTTACTTTATTACTTAAACCATCAGTGATAACTGCATGTTTTGTCATTGTAGGCTATAGCTGTGTAATTAGTCAAAAATCTGCTACTAATTCCTCTGTATTTTGAACAATATTGGCTTTACAACATGCGCACCTACAAAAAAAACTGAAAGATGTAAAATACCTCAGGATGTTATGGAGAGAGCAATGGGTGAAGTTCTTGTCATTAAAAGACCATGCTTTGCTGTTACCAAAGGATTTAGGATCCCGCATATGACATTGCGAAGGTATGCTACTTTGTGAAACATCGCAGTGAAGCACTGGGTTCAAGCACTGAACAAAATGTAGGCCTAATAACACTACCAAAATATGGATACTTTAATAACAGATCAGTTTTTGACGACAATCATGAGAATCTTCTTGCTGAGTATCTCCTGAAAGCATCGAAACTTTATTGCGGCTTGTGCACTAAGAAAGTAAAAAGATTAGGTTATCAATATGCCAAAGAAGCTAAGTAAAAAAATCTAACTTCCTGGAATGAGATGAAAGAAGGTGGAAGTGATTGGTCATATGACTTCATGAGCGTCATCCTGACCTGTCTTTCCGTACTCCAGAAAGCACTTCTCTCAGTCGCACAACTAGCTTCAACAGGCACAATGGTAGCACATTTTTTGAAAATTATTCTTGTCTACTGGAGAGAGAAAAACTTACTCCTGATAAGGTATAAAACTTGGACGAGACTGGGTGCACCACAGTCCAGAAACTACAAAAGGTGATTGCTGCGACAGGTCAGGTTGGTGCTGTGGTTTCAGCTGAACGAGGGCAACTTGTCACGTTGTGCTGTGCTGTGAGTGCAATTGGAAACTGTGTCCCTCCCATGTTTGTATTTCCTCGTGTCCACTACAAAATCGTTTTGTTAAGGCAGGGCCTGCTGGATCAATTGCAAGGGCACACCCCAGTGGTTGGATGACTAGAAAATTTTTTTTAGATTACATGAAGTATTTTGTTTCACATGTGGATGCAGCAATGATCATAAAGTTTTATTGATTTTAGATAATCATCAAAGCCATGTAAATTTGGAGGTTGTTGATTATGCTCGAAAACAAATGGAGTAGTTTTACTTTCATTTCCACCTCACTGCTCCCATAAGCTGCAGCCGCTCGACCGCACTGTGTATGGCCCTTTCAAACAGTATTACAATCGTTTATGTGATTCTTGGATGAAGGAGAATCCCGGAAAAACCATGACTATAGCCTATATGAAGTTCCGTATATGATCGGCAGAGCATTTCCCAGAGCCATGATACCTGTTGATATCCAATCAGGTTTCAGGGTCATTGGTATATATCAATTTGACAGAGATATATTCGCTGATAATGAGTTCATGCCTTTAGATGTTACAGATCGGCCTGTCGATACAAACAATGCAGAATGCAGATCAATTTGTAGTCCCTGAATCACCCAGAGATGCTACTCCTTCACTTTACAACAATGTATTAATTACTTCTGAAAGCGTTCGTCCATTTAGAAAAGCATCACCTAGAAAGACAAAGGGACAAAGAAAGAAAAGAAGAACCAGAATCTTAACAGATACACCTGAAAAATGTGAACTTGAGTCCCAAGCTGCAAAGAAGTTGACAAAGCACACAAGTGCATAATTTCCTTTCCTAATAGCAATTCCAGTGCGTTACCATCATCAGAAGAATAAGCATCCCCAAGAGCAAAAGAAATTGACGGTGTTCAAGCAAATCCACCTTCTGATGACAAGATGAGTTCGTTTTGGTGCATTTTACTGATCAGAAGAGCGTGCGATACTATGTTGCTCGGGTAAATTGCAATTAAAACAGTGACTCAGTTGTGTTTCTTAGAAGGATTTTATTTCAATTCAATTTATTTTTCATTGCTTGCACAAACAGGTAGTTATCAATTATTTTTCCACTCGCTGTCATCAGTACAAGATCTTATTCAAATAGAAATGTTTGTGTTGCTCAGGTGGTTGATGTGTTTCATGATAGAGATGTCACTCTGAACTTCATGAAACGTGCTAGTTCCTGATACACTGAACAAAACAAAAGATCCACAAAACAGATCCACAAAACAAAACTGACATTTGTGTTTCCGGATGAATTTGAAGACTCGCTGTTCACGCACAGCATTAACAACATAGTCTTGAAGCTTCCCAATCCTCTTATAGTCAGGTCAATATATGGTTTGACCCAAAAAAACTCCCACAAAATGTTTTCCAACGATTTTTTATTGTATTTATCATCAAGAATAACACTGTGCTGCGTTTGAAAATTTTTTCGCAAAGGTCAAAGATGTTTTAAGTGTTTCTGAATCAATTTTTGCGCTGAAGTCAAAAATGCAACCAGTTTTTTTCAATCAGGTCAAGTTTTTTTTTATCACATATTTAATTATGCTAGCTTTGGTCATTATTGTGCACAGAGAAACTAATTTCTGTGGTAGCATAATTGGTCATGCATGTTGTCAATTTTCGCAAGAAGGTATTTTTATTTGAATGCAAGGTTTTTGCAATGACAGCCATTTTAAATACTACAAAAATATAATGACACAGTTGAAATAAAGGCACTTACAACTAACCAAGAAAGCTTCCTAACACATAATTTTGTTCAACGGCGATCAACCTAACAATAGAAGTTAATATGTACACTATAGACACGTAAACACTTAACATCACAAATGTGTTTTAAATGCGAAATACTTGCCAACATCAATGTGTGAAATAAAAACGAAGTGTTTAAAATAGCTTATCACAGAAAGCGTTGTTCGGCACATGATGATATTCCGACGATAAATACAATAAAAATAAAAATACAAATGATTCCAGCTGACAAAAATTGTCGCTTCAAAGATATTCTTCTATGTGTGGAATTGGGAAGATCTCTTTTTAAGCACCAACAGAATCTGCAAGCATGTTTACGTCCCAGTATCCTTGGTACCTTTCTTCCATCTGGCGAAAGTCTTCGTGGAACCTCTCTCTATGTTCTTCGCTGTAGTCACTACAGTTGTCAGGAAAGTAATCCGAATGCGAACTCAGAAAGTGCATTTTCACAGACATCCGGGCTCCAAGGGTTGAAAGCTTTCAAGCAGCTCTTTAACCTGTGCTTCGTAATCAGGGCTTCTATGCTTTCTAATCAGGGCTTCTATGCTTCTATTCTTTGGTGAGATTTAAATCTCGTGTTAGGTCATTCAGCTCAAGCTGTGTAAGAGGCTTGGGTTGGCTTGTACTTTGCTCTGTATCCCATGTGTCTTGTTCACTTGCTTCGCTCTCTGCAGATGAAGAACACTCCATTTCACTTATGTTTCCAGGTGGTTCTGGAACAGGGATACCAGGGCTATGTGATACTGGTTTCATGGCTGAAGGAATATCAAGGTACTTCACATATTGTTTGTTCTTCCAGTTTGTTCCTGAAATGAAAAAGAACACTGAAAAAAGAACACCATAGAAATACCAAAAGGAAAGCTTTTTATTTTCTTTAGGCTCCATAATCTCAAGCTTTCAACGAATGCTCTACAACATATGTGCGGAGCAAATGCCTTGTCCTGATCGCCTAGTTTTACTCCAAAATACTCATAATATGCTTTCTTAACGAACTGCATAATTTTTGCTTGGCGACTATGCAGGGTGACCTTGCCACATATATAACAGAACCTGTCTGCATCATTTTTGCACTTTCTCATTGTACTGTAAAAACAAAACTAATCTTTATTACACAAACGTGTCAAATATACTGACGTGGTAAAGTATTGAGTGCACATAAGTCTTTACATAGCTAATTTCCAAATAAAATACAATAACTATCATCTTAACTACACACTAACGCAGCCTGTAAAAACCAGTTCATTTGTTTAACTTTTCAAGCATCGGGTGCATTCGTCATGTTCTTCATTGTGATGTCACTGAAGTTTCATCAAAACTTAATTCATTTGTTAAATCATTTTTATGACATCATAAATCTCAATCGCAAGACGCTGAAAGCAGCAGTTGTCGAAAATTTCAAATGCATTTTGTCAAAAAACTAGACCTGATGGAATAAAACGGATAACAGTTTTGGATTCAGCATCAAAAAGTACACTAAGAACCGTCAATACTTTAGTAACCTTAAAATTAACGCAGCACAGTGTAATATATTAAAAATCTAGGAGAATCAGAGCACCGGAAAGTTGTCATTTTCAAGATGGCCGCCAAAACAGCATAATGACAATAATTCAGAAAAAAGTGTGCAGGGCAAAAATTCCAAATGGCCGCCATTTTCTCCGAAAAATCACGTTTTTAGCCATAACTTGGTCATTTTGGGGTATTTTTACCTGGTTATAGTATCTGACCCTATGTTTGTAGGGTCAGGCAATCTGTTTAAGCAATAATAAGTAGGCTTTAGCTTTTACGTGTAGAGTTATAATATAAATTTGACAAAATTACCCACTTTTTTAAACTTATCTTGTGGTTTTTATTTTGATCATCAACAGACTACAAACTGTATGAAATTGTTCTGCTTTCAGCTAAATCAATAAATAATTTCAAACACAAAAAGGCACTCTGTCAGAAAGTAGTAGCTACAAATGCCTTGGTAAATAAGAAGCCCACAACAAAAGTAACTCTACACTTTGATACTACACAGAGATGTATAGACAGGGATTGGCCTTGTCTCATCTTAAATTTTCGTGACGATGATGATTAGGGAGGGTGGGGTAAGATGAGCAGCTTTTTGCTTAAGTCGTTTTTACAAAAGAGCGGTTTGTTTTGGAAAATTTTAATAAGGTGAACTTAAAGCACTAATGAATCAGCTACATTTTAGATTTAGTTTTATCACCTTGCGATTTTTATATTTTTTTATATTGATACTTATTTGCGTGTTGCTCAACTTCCCCGGCATCAGAGGTGGGCAGTAGCGCGCTACTTTTGTAGCGGCGCTACTAGCGGTGCTACTTTTTTGGTAAAAGTAGCGGTAGCTGCGCTACTTTTTAGTTGGAGTAGCGGCTGCAGTAGTGGCGCTATTTTTATTCCAAAGTAGCGGTAGCGGGAGAGGCGCTACTTTTTTTCAGTCGCACTCCGGCTACCGCTACTTTTTAATTTAAATTGAAAAAAATGCTTGTTTTTTTGCAATACTGGCGTGGTCAAGCCGCTATATAATCGGCTTGGTTGCAAAGTTTCGGTCTTTTCTAGCTGACGTCAACTTCTTTGGCGAATATCTCCGTGTGATGAAGCCTATTTGCAAGGCTTTGGACATTCTCCAGGGCGAGTCCAAGGCATATTACGGAGTCTTGCCTCCAACCATCACAATTTGCGGGAAGAAGTTGACCGAGATCAGTGATCTTTTGACCTGTGAGGAGTTGAAAGTGAAAGTCCTTGAAGGGGTGAAGAAACGATTCAACAAGTGCTTCAACAACATGAAATGCGTTATTGCGTTATGGCATCATGTCTTCATCCCTCCTTCAAGACGTCGTGGCTACAATTTGTGCACTACGTTTCCACGGATGATGCTAACGCACTGCGAGAAAAAGTCAAGACAGATATAATTCGACTGTTGCGGAGACATCAAGCCAGGTTGATACCGAGAAGAGTGACACCAAATCCAGTCATGACTCCGAGGATGTATTTTTTGGAGTGTTTGCGTCATCCCGTGAAACGTCGGTGCAGAAGGAAGCAACAATTGTGGACGCCTTTTTTTCGGACAAAAGCAAGTCCTTGAGCTTTTCGAATACCGAGTTAAAACATCTGTTCATTAAATACAACACCTCCATTCCTTCCAGTGCTGCGTTGGAGAGACTTTTCTCTGTTGGAAAAGATGTGCTTAAGCGAATACGGGCAGGACTTAATGACTCTCATTTTGAAATGCTCGTGTTTTTGAAAGATGCGTAACAATAAATTTCCCTTAGAATGTGTTTTCTACAATGACGTTAAAATGACAGCGTAAACGAATGATAACATTCGGTTTCAAGGTCATTTTTGCGTCACTAGGGACTTTAGTGTTTCCTAGTGTTATTTTAGACAAAAGTAGCGGAAGAAGTAGCGGTAGCGCGCGCTACTTTGTCTCGAGTAGCGGTAGCGGGTAGCGCGCTACTTTTGTAAATTGGTAGCGGGTAGCGGTAGCGCGCGCTACTTTGGCCCAAGTAGCGGTGGCGGGTAGCGCGCTACTTTAAAAGTAGCGGGTGCCCACCTCTGCCCGGCATAAATTGTATGGGGTAAATTGAGCAATGACCTGGGGTAAGTTGTGCAATTCGATTAAGTTGAAGCATTTCCCTGTCAGTTTGTTTGTATTATTACGAGGCATTATGCTTTACAACACAACACTGCTTTTTTTATCCAATACGAACCTAAAAAGACACAAATTCCGCAGTTTAAACATTAAATAAGCTAAGGCTATTTCTTTTGGGGTAAGTTGAGCAACTGCTCCAAGATACGTCAACTAGCATTGCACATTTTACCCCATCCTGATTTTTCTGACAAAATTACAAATATTTAAAAAACTACAAGACTAACCAACCTGAAGGTTTTATTGAATATCCTCACTTACCAATACTTACCAATACAAAAAAACAGATTTGATTTACATAGTGTAACAATAAAGTTATTCTTTTTTTGGCAAAAAAATAAAAATTTCGATTTTTCGACATAAACAATATAATTGCGTGCCATTGTAAAATGCAACTCGTAGTGGACATAACAAATACATTGAATGAAGTGGTATTATGAGTGATATATCCAGAATAAAAAATAAAAAAATTCCGCCGACTCGTTTTTCCAAAAACAGTGGTTGCTCATCTTACTCCATTGCACACTTTACCCCAGTCTTCCCTACACTGAATATAAGATGATCTCTCTACATCTTCGCCTCTTTGTATTCGAAGATAGAGACCAAATAGTTGCCCTTTTATGTTGAGACGACCTGAAGAGACTACAGGTAGCTACCGATGACCCTCGCTGGATTTCACTACGTCTATGGGAGCAGATTGATGCCCTCATGACAGCTGCCGCAAGCAAAAATCTCAGGATTGAGATAGGTGTTGCAGAACAACTTTCATCAAAACATGTGCCATATCATTTTCTTTGTAACTTCCACACATGTGAACGGTTCGATACAGACAATCTCAAAGCTATGGCTGCTCTCGAAAACAAAATTGGTCTTTGTAAACTCATTGTAAAGAGAGAGCCAGCATTGCAGGCCTACCTCTGGCAAAACAAATCTGTGGTTGAAACTGCTCTGGCAGCTCTTTTAAAGCTCGTAGCCCATGAGAGAGATGGCAAGACAGCAACTTTAGCAGAACAGTTTGATTTGATTTTAGAGGAAGCTGGAATATATAAGTCGTTTAGCTTCTACAAAGAGTGACGTTTTACCCGACTTGGATGTCAGGCAGATGCAGTTTATGATTGCATTCCATACATGAAGCAGTTACTTGCCAAAACACCGCTTAATAATCTTATTCGAGCTTGTAAAATTTACCTTGAGAATGATTTCATCATAGCAGGATTCAAAGCACTTGCAAATTTTACATGCCGAGTGACCATGCCCTTTCTTAACTGTAGCCTATAGAATGAGCAAACCAAGATTTGTTAATTGACATCCTTCCTTAGCTCTGCAGTGACCTTGCTGAAAAAAAGACACACACTCTTCCAAACTACCATGTAGAATGGAGACATGTGAAAATGGAAGACAATGCTTCACAAAGCGATCTTGATTATCTTCTTGGAGATATGTGCATCCAGGCTGGAAAAGGAGTAGAACTGCAGTGCAAGCTTGAGTATTGGGGTGTTGGTCTTTATGCTGCTCGATCAACTCCTCTCCATACACTGGTATTGGACCAACGAAAAAACCTGCCGACAAACTACTTGAATGCAGAGAGGTACTTGGCTAAGTTTGGTTATCTTGCTTCACAATCGGCAAAAACACTTAAACAGGATGTTCAAGGCAAAGAGGTTCAAATATGACCTTATGCTATCAGAAAGACAGATCAATGAAGTTGAGCGGTCAACCAGTAGCGTACTATTCTCAAACAACTAGATTTAATGGAGCTGACCTGAAGCAACAAGCAGAAAAAGAAGAAAAAGGAAAGGTTGAAAGAGAATTTACAAAAAAAAGTGAGAGCCAGTGATTTTATTGACCAACTCGTTGTGAAATGTAAAAAACATAGGAGGCCTTTTACATCTGTCCATGAAGTGAAAACTCTTGCTTCTAAAAAGCCACCTGAGCTAAAGACAGTCAAAAAATCAAATATCAAAGAGTCACCCACCAACATGATGCAGATGTCAGCAGCGATCTTTACCAGGTCAACAAGGTATCCCAAGAGGAGATAATTGAGAACCTCACTGTACTCCTTGGAGATGATTTCCAAGTTGAGGAAACAGTGGTCTTCCCTTGTGAAGAGGAAGAGGTAAAGAGGCAGAGGGTCAGGATGAGGAAGGTCTGGTGTTCCAGCCAAACCAATCACTTGTCGTCATATGGGATGTGGGAGAAAACAAAAGATGGTACGCTAGGTTTTACCTCGACGATAATGGGGATGGAACATTTCTAGTGGACCATCTGACGCGAGCTGGCACATGAGATGAAACTTGGCAGCGACTACCTGGCACTGATGAATCTGATAATTGTCGGAATCACTGAATCTCCAATCCTCTCTCATGTTTCATATTCAATCTACATTGACGTTTCATCTTCAATCCACACTGATCATTCAAGAAATGCTTTTGACTTTCTGAATTCCATGTTGTAACTTGAAAAAACTTGTCGTACGAATTTTTTTAACATCAAATTACGTATGGTGGGAATTTAACATCGAAAACCGCTAGTTTTTTCATTTTGAATTAATAGCGTTAAAACTCAGGCATTGCAAAATCTGGTGTCGTGTATTAATTTGATTTGTAGATCATAATTACATATTATTTTAAATTTTGAAGTGGCATGGCTAAAAGGGAATTTCACCCCTGGTGGCTTTTCTTCTGGTTATAAGCCTACCCTTGATGACGTCGTTATTGTGTCATAATGTAGCCTACTGGTATTATTGTTATTGCTTGCAATTGCAAAATTTTAAGCATTTGCTAAACTTATAATGATAGTATTTGATCGCTTTTTTCGGAACAAACTTACTTTTGGTTCCTGAGTTTCTAGTTGTCTAGTCTTGATGATGTAATGATAACGTCATAAAAGATGCAATCATGACGAAACTACTTTTAGGAATTGTGAAATGGTTTTAGTAACCGGCACTCCAACTAAAACCAACCGCAAAGACCAAAAAAAGTTAAAAAGCAAAAAAATGATGATGTCATAATGACGTCATCAGTCAAATTATTTTGTGTTTGTTTTGTCTCACTTATTTGCAGTGATGTACGCGCATACAAAAAATATTGACGCCGTCAGCGTAAATGCAAAGTGACTTGAGTGACCACAAGAGGTTGTGCTCGCCATGGCGAACGACTCGGCTCAATTAAACCTTCCTTATAAAGTCGCTGCACCTCTGAAGAGATAAAACTTCTATCGGCTTGAGAATACTTTCTAGGCTTTGTAGCAATCGGATGGCACTCCTTCTTTAAGTGTTTGAAAAGCTGTATTGAAGTAGACGTTTTAATAGCTTCTAATGCTCCGATCTGTAACGTTGGCATAGGCCCTCCAAATTGAATATTCACGCTTTTGTGCTGTTTCATAAAAGTTTGTCCGATAATTAGGTCGGTGAGCAAATTTTTCAAAACAGTGACTCCTACATTATCATACTCTTGTCCAAAAAGCGCGACTTTTACGTTACAGATTCCTAAACTTTGCGATGAACATCCTTTCACCGCTAAACCAATGCGGCATTCACTTTCTTCAAGATTTAGTTTTAGACGCTTTCTTAAACGGTCGCTCATGTGACAAAGGGTAGAGCCAGTGTCGATGAGAGCATTGGCTTGAACTCCGTTAACTGTAACAGGGACGTTGACCTTTGCGTGGGTGTCGAAAGATTCGGTTGTCATATTTATAATGACATCTCGTGGAGTAGAAGCAGATGAATAAATAGGTTTTCGATTTACCTGGAAAGACGACAAACTTTTGAGAAATGACCTTTTTTAGAACATTTGAAACAAATAACTTCACGAGCAGGGCACTATATTCTACTAAGTCGCCTATTTCCGCAATAGTTACACTTTTCAACCAACGCGGCGCCGCTAACATCTGAGCTTTCTTCCTTAGCCTATATGAAGAATCTTCAATTTTAAAGATAGGACGTGTTTCAAAAGCTGTTGCGCCACAATCAAGTGAAGACGGAGTCTGGCTCGCAGTCATTTCGACACGATTGCAAAACGTTTGGGCATCATCTAAGGATCGAGCTTTATCAAAAGTTTGTTGTAGCGATGCATTTTTGTCCTCTAGCAAGCGTTGTTTAATGTGATTTGACGAAATCCCAGCGATAAACGAGTCACGTATAGCTTCCTCTTTATGCGCAACTGCCGATACGGCCCGAAAGTCACAGGAAAGGCTCAATCGCTTTAAGGTCTGCATGTACTCGTCTAGTGATTCATCTGGCTTCTGCTTCCTAGTTTTTAAAACAAATCGAGAAAACATGAGGTTAGAAACCTTTTCAAAAAGGCGCTTCAGTTGTTCGATAGCTTCATCATAATTTGTTGTCTCACACACCAGTTCATATATTGAAGCGTCTATATGATTTATAAGCAAAATCAACTTGTCTTCAGCTGAAATTTCTCCGAGCTTTTCTACATAAATTGTAAAAGACTTGCACCAATGCACCCACTGTTGTTTAGCGTCTTTACTTTGCGGGTCCGCAGCTAAGAGTCTAGGGCGCAAGTCTTTTAGATCCATACTTTATTAGCGTAATAAAATGTAGTGAAACCATCTACAATTCCTTTATTAAGAAGTTTATTACGCTAAAATGCAGCTAGGTTGTTCTGACTACATAAACTGCAAACTGAAATGAGACTGAAAATAAACACCAGTAAAAACGACAAACGAACTTAAGGCAACGCAACAAAGCAATCAGCAACAAAGCAATCAGTAACAACGTAAATTACAATGCAACTTAAAGCAATAACATGTCAATGTAATGTCAGGGAGTTCGCAGTACTCGACTGCTGTTGGCGCACCGCGCGATGGTGAGGCCAGACGTAGAGAACTACCGACATGTATTTATTGTTCGTCACGGGGTCAAGTTGAATATCACTTTTTGTCTAATTGTAAAGATTTTTTGCACTTGACACCTAAAGATCGGAGAGATATTTAAGTTATTTTGGCAGCCGATTGTAGCATCGAATAGACAGCGATAGACACGTGTTTCGCCCATGAGGCTGGGCTCATCAGTATCGCACCGTATTCTTGCCACTTGAGTAATCGACCGCCGCTTTACCAGTCAGTTTAACTCTTATCTTTGTGGAAAGAAAGAGCCAACAAAACCAGCAGGTGCCAGGGGTAGGTCAATGTGAAGAAAGGCGTTCTTTAATTGGAGGTCTCAATGGCTGGCGTGGAAGCTACACCGTTCTGGTTAGCGAAGCGTCACTGCAGCTCGCTGTGCTAGTGAGTAATCAGCCTTGTGCTGATAGCCGGGAAGAACGCCTTTCTTCAGATCGGAGAGATGTTATCGTGAAAGTTGGCAAATGTTTGATTTGTTTGCGCCAGCATATGGTTAAGGACTGTGTTCAACTGTTCATGCAAACAACTGTCATAAGTGTGGGCCTAACAACGATAGGAAACACTTTTTTCTCTTGCATGATTTTTATGTGACGTCACGTGATTCTCTGGATTCGTTCGGCAAAGATGATGCTTGTGCCAGAGTTCCTGTGCATAATGTTAAGATTGGAAATGCTAGAGCAGCCTTTAACCGCATTACTGCTGCTCGTGTTTTGAATCCATGACGGGTAAATCGAAATTGGTGTATTGTCAGCATGATCCTGGTTCGCAGTTGACGTTTGTTTCGAGTGATTTGGTGTGCGAACTTGGCCTTAAACCGTACAATAAAGCGTCGTTTAAAATGGATACCTTGGCTGGTCAGAAAGCTACTTGTGCTGACCTTGTTAAACTCAACGTCAAGTCGTTAGAGACTAATGAACTGTTTTGTGATATAACTTCGGTGGTTAACCCAACTTGGGCTGACGATGTTAAAAGTTTACCGCATAAGCAGGATTTAAGTAGCTTCCGTCATTTTCATGACGTGAATATGTTTCATTTGAGTGAATGTAGTAGCCTACTGTAGATGTGCTGATTGGTAACGACAACGCTTATTTGATGTGGGCTAAAGAAGAGCGTCTTGGTGAAAATCGTAGTGAACCACATGCTTTACTCACTCCTCTCGGTTGGTTGGCTTGTGGTGGTAAGTCTGATTGATTGATTGATTGATTGAATCTTTATCCTCGGACTGGGAAAGCTTCTTGCAGAGCTTAATCCTAGCAGTTTCGCATACTTGTAGAGGCTTTGAATCACTGACGCAGGCCCGGTCACCGAGATTGACAGAGTGAAGTTTCCGATTGTAGAAGTCTTGTTGCCGGGGAACTATTCCATCTATTAGATGCCGCTGAATGGAGAGCAGTTCTTAACGTGCGTTGCTCAAGCGCACACCCCGAAAGTCACCCTTATAGTCCAGTCAAAATACGAAAAAAAAAACCTTTACCCTGAACAAATTTCAAGAAAGCGTTTTATTGTTTTTTTTGGTAGTATAACATGTAGGGAAAAACATACTAAAAGTTTACCAAAATAGGGTTACCACAAAGAGTCCAAATGTGACGTCAAAGAATATGGCCGCCAAAGCTATAAAATGTTAAAGGCGACTCGCCTTTCAGTGTCTATCATATTTTGTATAGTTTTCTGTGTATGATTTCATTGATGACTGTAATAAATAGATTGCAGTAATGTTTCTGTTGGCCAGGATGTACTCGGTGGTACTATAGACAGACTGGATACGGCGCTGCTGTTCGCTGCGGACAACGTCGATCATAATATCATCACGTTAGATGGGAAGGGGACTTTCCACGGCATGGGGATGGTAGTAACTGTTACTCCAGGAAGGAAGGTCAGTCGCACTGTTCTCAGACGGAAGACTGCGGACTTGGAGATAATTGAACAAAGCAGAGTTGATGTAAGGGAATACCGATTCGCAAAACACACTCGCCGAAACATAACATTCAAGCCCTTGCCATTTCTCGATGCCATTGACCATCGGGTTGATGTATTGTGGGAGATGTCTTTCCGTTTCAGACAGCCTGCACCGAGCTGGAATGAAATTATGCACATGCTACATAAAGACTGTGATCATCCGGGGTCGTCTTAGGTAATCTTCCTGCCCATCATTGAAATGTATTCCGGAGACAAGTCATGCATCTTCTTCACTCTTGAGTATCTGTGCAAACTTGCTGATAAACACCGCTCCGCTGCAGTTGTTACATTCGATCAGCCACTCTACTGGAAAGCGTCAAAAATCAAACACGAGGTGCCTGAAGACAGCCCGGTTCAAGATGTTGTCCTGATGCTCTGGAGCTTCCACACATTGATGAATCTTATGGGTGCCATAGGAACGTTGTTGGATGGGAGTGGAATCAAAGAGATCTTGGGAACAATTTACGGTGACAATGCTGTGCAACACGACGGGAAGGCAAGGAAGCCAATCTTCATGTCCACCTTCAGGTATACCTTTAAGTGTCCTGCCCAAGACACAGCTGCATGCTCATGAGCGGTGTCGAACCGGCGCCCTTTCGATTGCCGTTCCAGCGCTCTCACCACTCGGCAATGCAGCCGACCTGGCTGATGCACCTTCATGCTGTAGCCGAACGTTTGCCCATTTTTGCAGCTGCTGGGCATGGGAACTATGTGAAGTCCGCCTACCTTTACCTCCAGTCAATGACCACTCTGGAAGATGATATGCCATCAGTGTTCCATAGATTTATGAATGGCTTGCATGTTGTAAGGCGTACTGATCAGTACTGGACAGGCTTGGGTTGCGACCTAGTCATCGAGCAAGCTCTGATGCGCTCCCTAAAAACTACAGGAGGACTCACCAGAGGAAGTGGAATGTCCGAACATCAGAGGGCCTTGTGGACTCTGTCTGTGCCACTGTCCTCTTCCTACAGTGATACAATGCAGGGTTTCACTCGCCAGAGCTTTGTCACTAGTGAACAACACAAGGAGGCAAGAACGTCAAGGACGAGAAGAGATCGTGAAGACCTGGAGAAAATTGCAGATAAACTCGAGACGTTTTCACCTTTTTCTGATGAAGTGTCTCTTCGCAACATTATCACCGGGGTCAATGCAAATAAGGATGTGAATGTCCATAACCTGTTTTAGGCTGTTTACCATTGGCAGAGAAATAGTGGCAACAATAGAGGTGTTACGGACAATTTTCAAATCAAACGTCATATAAAAACCGGTATGCTCTACTTAACCTAGCTGGCATCTTACGTCATGGAAATTGCTAGAAAATGTCCAAATATTGCACCATCGTTCGTAAGACCTGATGAAACATTGCATCACCACCTTTCAACACCTGTTTGAATTGTGTGACAATGTCTTTCATTATTGCGTCACAGTTACTGTTTACGTGAGTTTGAGATATTGAAATTTATTCTCTCATTTGTAAAATGGTTGCTTGAAAGTTGGAGGCATATTTAAGTGGTTGCTTAGTGCTTGCCAGCTGGATAAAATTTCCGTCTTTATCTAAGTAGTTTGTATTGTAGTGACAAGTTTTTAGTGGTGTACCGTGTTGCATTCCATTTTCGACAGCCAGGTGGCTAATTTTACAGAAATACAATTTTGAATAGACGTTTCAAAGGAGTGTTTCTTTTTCGGTCATTACATACAAACGAACGGATCCGGGAATCTTACGTTACAATTTTCCCACGAAGAGATTATGGTTTACTGCTGTGACCAGGAGAGTCAATCACTGTTTTCAGTTAAGTACAAGCGGTCAATGAAAGCCAAGACCCTGGCATCTAGTGTGGCAATTGACGTTGCTATAGACAAAACAATAGATCCCGCTCTTTTGTTCCAAAGGTTTCTTGTGGTGTCTCAAACTACTCATCTTTCCCTTGATGAGGTGATGGCCTATGAACTTTTACCATACCCACCATCCCTCTTTGAGGCAAAACATCTTTTACGCCAACCAAACAAAGCACAACTGATGGCTGCTATAAAAGAACAGAGTTCAGATGACGCAGTACTCAAGGATGTACCAGAAGTGGAGCATAATGTTCTTGACGGAAGTTCTCTTCTCCATCGACTGAAGTGGTCAAAAGGAAAGACATATTGTTCCATCGCTGACAACTATGCATCTTTCACAGTAAAGCAATATGGTAAGGCTACGATAGTATTTGATGGTTACATTGGAGGATCAAACGCTAAGGACATTACCCATCAGAGACGGCGAAAAATCGAACAAGTAACAAAGTGAACATTGCTGAAGGAACGAAATTTGTCAGGAAAAAGGAGGATTTCCTTTCGAATGTGAAGAACAAACAGTCTCTTATCAATCTCATTTCATAACGCATGAAGGACAGAGGTTGTCACGTAATACAATCAGAGGGTGGGATGCAGATGTAGAGATTGTTAAGGCAGCAGTGTCAATGTCATCCAACAAAAGTACGAATCTCATTGGCGAAGATACAGATATATTAGTGTTGTTACTTCATCACGCGTCAACCAGCGATGGCAACAAGCTATTTACAGAAATACAGTTTTGGGTGTAAGACGCTGGGTGTAAAGCGTTGGTGGCATTGTTCGGGGGCAAACCTGGAGACAATCTGTTTGCAATGAGGTATTCTAGTCTCTGCCAAAAAGTTGGTTCAGCCAAAAGCTTTGTTACACCTGAACAACTGCCACCAACCTTCTTTGCAACGAAGTATCATGCCCTTCGGAGTTACCTCTAAGTAATGCTTTGAATGGACAATGGTGAGACCATGGACACTACTGAATGGGGATGGGAATTGCAGAACAACAGTCTAGTTCCAGTGATGATGGATACTTCACCTGCGCCAGAAACACTTCTGAAAATAATTCACTGCAATTGTTCTCGTGGTTGTAGTAGCCTACAGTTTGGTGCACTTGCAAAAGACACGGACTTATCTGTTCACGGGTATGCGGACCATGTCAAGAAGGGCATTGTGACAATATGAGTGAGGAAGCAGTGTCTGATAATGAAAATAGTGACTATTAAAATGCACTGTGTATTCTATAATTTTAGAAATGTACATGTATGTCATGACGTCATTGATGACGTCATGACCTTGCCTGTTCATGTAGTTAGTATAAAACTTTGTATAAAAATTGTTAAATCAAAAATATAGTATAAAAAATGGAAACTCTTCTGTAACCTACAGCTACAGCTTTGAAATAAGAAAATATTGGTTATTTTTAGTGCATTGACTGTCATCGTCTTATGACGTCATGGTTAGAACCTTTGTGGTAATCAATTTTTGGTAAACTTTTAGTATGTTGTTCCCCACATGTAATAGTAATAAAAAAAATCATAAAACGCTTTCTTGGAATTTATTCAGGGTGAAACCGTATTTTGACTGGACTATTAGATGAAAGCGTTGCTAACGTGTGCAGAGTGTAGACGTCTTCAGAGTCGGATGTCATCTCTAGCTTTCAGCGTAAAATTGAGTCTCGTGATATGGAAATAGCAGACCTGAATAAAGTCATTCAGGATTTGTCATTGCAAAATGAAATCTGTGAATTATCTCGCAATGACATTTTGGCTAGAGAACTTGTCGAACCGAATATTGAGTTGACAGATGGTCGATTTGACATTCTATGTTAGTTAGGCCTATATTTCTAATTTAGGCCTATATTTCTTAGTAATAAAACATGTTAAACCCGCTAAAGTTATTTATTTTGTTTGTCTATGGTTCAGCAAAGCAAACTCTCTACCAAAGCTTTAATTTATTTGCAGAGCCATAAAAGGAATGACTTTGTTTAGTGATATCACAATCAGGGCTCCCATACCTCCCATTCTTGGGTTTCTAAACCCAGATCTGTTTTTTTTTGCTGCCTGTCTAGGTTTCTAAGCTTTTTTTTTATAAAGCATGGAGTAGCAGAGTGTTGTATAGGTTCCTGTACCTTTCACTAATAATATCGTATTAAATAACCCAAAAATAATATCAAACTGCAACATGAATTCTGAGGACAGCAAGGCAAAGATGGATCAGATACTGACAGGCATGGAAGAGATTTTGAAAAGACAAGAAAGGTATGAACAAAAATTCAATAATGACCTAACCACTGCTGCACCCCCTGCTGTTGCTGTGTCTTCATCTTTTGCAGATGGGCTGCAGCAGGCTCAACAAGTGGAGTTGTCGGAGCTATCCAAACAGGTCTATGCTCTCCAAGAACAAGTTTGGCACCTCCAACAGTCTGCATACAGGACGGATCGCAAGCTGGATGACTTGGAGCAGTATGGGCGAAGCAATTGCCTCATACTGCATGGATGCAATGATACACCAAGCAAGGGAAGTAACATTGATTATTCTGAATATGTAGTAAAAAAGTTAAATAAAATCATTAAACCAACAAACTGTCTTACAGTGAGAGACATAGATGCATGCCACCCCTTGCCATCAAAAAATAAAAATAAACCAATAATTATTAAATTTGTTAGAAGGATGACAAGGGATGAAATTTTTTATTGCAAAAGTAAATTGAAAACTGATGATGGTCCTAAACTGTCAATCACAGAGTCCTTGACCAAGCGACGTCTTGCACTACTTCGTCAAGCAAGAGATGCCTTTGGCTTCAAGGATGTCTGGACATCCAAAGGAACTGTGTGGTGCTTCTGGGATAATAAAAGGCAAGTCATAGATGATTTTTCAGACATTCCTAAAATCTTTAACCATAAGTGATCTTAAACTATTTTGTTAATAACATAATGCTGTTTACAGTTATACAGTTACATATTACCTGTTACCTGTTTACATATTACATGTTACCTGTTACCTTACATATTACATGTTACCTGTTTACAGTTATATAAGCTTATTTAACTATATAGTTTACATTATGCTGTGAACAGTCTCTCTCTGCTTTTTTTATGCTGTTTTTCAACTATTTTTGAAGCTAAACAAACCATATGACATATTATTATAAATGATTATGCTGTTTTTCAACTATTTTGAAGCTAAACAAACCATATGACATATTATTATAAATGACTGTAAAACCAAACTCAGGAACCTTTTACTTGGTGCATTCCCTAGAACCTTTGTAAAGCTTAGCTTTTGAACCAACCCTACTTTATACCTTTTTATTTTTTCAAGTTTTTATACATGAATACAAAACCAAAATGTAACTATTGCATGAAAACAATCCGAAAAAATCAAAAGTTTATTAACTGCTTAACTTGTCCCATTGAAGCTCATATCAAATGTTGTAAAAAAAGCGCAACTTACCAGGACACAAAAAAATGGACATGTACATTGTGCAGTGACTGGAATCCCCCTTTTGTACATCTATCCAATACAGAATTAGCTACACTGGTTGGAAGCCACAGTGTATCAAATCTTACCTTCAAGCCTGACTATCTGAATGATATGTTTGCTAGTATATCTCACACAAGCAACAATGACATAGATGACCTTTTTATGCCTAACATATCTGAAACATATTTAGACTCAACAACTGTCAACAAGCTAAAAATGGACTGCTCACTGGGGCCAGTCTTCTCTTCATTATGTATCAATGCTCGGTCCATAGTCAATGTAAATAATTTCACCAAACTTGAGGCCCTGCTGATGTCTATACCCATTAGTCCTGATCTAATTTCTGTTGTCGAAACATGGATTCAGCCTAATTCAAAAGGTCCTTACTTAAACCTACCAGGCTATACATTCATATCAAATGCTCGGATAAACAGTCGCGGTGGAGGGGTAGGAATATACTTAAAAAATGACATTATGTATACCAAGCGCGATGACATAACCATTATGAAAGAAAAAGTATTTGAATCTCTATTTGTTGATATTTTTATTGGTGGCAAACAAGTGACCTGTGGTAGCATTTATCGAGCACCTGCATTGGATGCTAAGTCAAATTTGGAATTTCTTGATCTTCTTAGTGAGTGCATTAACAACATAGGTACATCAAAACAATGCTACATAATGGGAGATTTTAATTATAATTTATTGGATTATGAAAACATCAATGTAGGCAATTTTACAGACCTGATGTTCTCAAATTCTTTTTACCCACTAATTAATAAACCTACTAGAATAACTGACACCAGTGCAACAGTCTTAGATCAAATATGGTCCAATGTGCAAACAGGTAATGAAAGTCGGTGTGGAATTCTAATTAATGCAATCTCAGACCACTTCCCAGTTATGCATTGTACAAATATTGGAAAACCCTCAGTTACATGTCATCAATATACCAGATCATTTAATCTCTCAAACATACAAAATTTCTCAAATGCTCTGGAAAATATGGACATCACATGTTGCTTAAATCAAACTGATGCTGATGAAGCTTATGAGTCATTCATAGGAGAATATACTAGTCAATTTAATAAGCATTTTCCTTTACAAAAAACACCTTTAAAAAAGAATAATTCTTGGTTTAATAGAGAACTACTACATCTATTACGAAGAAAAGAGCGTTTGTTTAAAAAGTACATAGCAAATAAAACTATTCACTCCAAAAAGAACTACACCTCTGCAAGAAACTTATACTTCCATACAGTTCAACAAAAAAAGAAGGAATTTTATAAATCTAAATTTGAAAAGCAAAAGTTTAATATGAAAGCTACTTGGCAAACAATCAACAATCTATTAGGTAAATCCCAGTCTAAGACTAACCATGGCATCAAAATAAATGATAGTACAGTCATTGACAAATTAACTATTGCAAATCACTTCAATGATCACTTTTCCTGTGCTGCCCATTCCCTTACAAAAAAAATTCCCAAATCAAATACAATATTTTCAACATATCTTGATTCTCCATGCTCTGAGACAATTTATATTTATCAAACTACTTTGAATGAAATTAACAATATTATTCATGCTATGCCAGCAAAAACTAGCAGTGGCATCGATGAAATACCATCCATAGTTGTAAAGTCAACCCCAAACAATATGCTGCATGCTTTAACTCATATATTTAACTTATCTTTAACGAGTGGAAAATTTATAAATTCATTTAAATTGGGGAAGGTGATACCTATCTTTAAAAAGGGTAGCTGCAAAGATTCAAACAACTACAGACCAGTCAGCCTACTACCTGTTTTTTCAAAGATATTAGAAAGAATCATGTACAACAGATTATACTCGTTTTTAATTAGACATAAATTTTTCTATAACAATCAATTTGGTTTCAGAAAAAATCATTCCACAAGCCATGCTGCTTCAATGCTAATAGAAAGTATTACCAGTATACTCAATGACAACCATCTTGCATTAGGAATCTTTCTTGATTTATCTAAAGCATTTGACACCATTGACCATAAAATATTGCTAGCTAAATTATATCATTTCGGAATAAGAGGCGTGGCCTATGACTGGTTCATGAGTTACCTGAGTAATAGAAAACAAAGAGTGGTTTTCAATGGCACACTATCTTCTAATGTTAACAACATATCTTTGGGTGTCCCACAAGGGTCTATCTTAGGCCCTCTTCTATTCCTGATTTATGTAAATGACTTTCCTAACTGCCTTCAACACGGAACTGCAATTATGTTTGCAGATGACACCACCATTATATATAAAAATAAAACCGTTTCTACTGTATATGATATGGCAAATCAAGAGCTTGTATGCATATTATGTTCGTTCAGAGGATCGCTTGACTTTTCGTAAGATTATTATTTAGGTTGGTTTGGAAAAGATGCATGAAACAACTCAGACACTACATCCTTCATCGGCGCTACCAAAGAGTCTCCACCTCTCATTAGCGATACCAAAAACACTCCATCCCTCACTGACGCTATCAAAGATGATTCAACTCTTATTAGAAATACCAAAAACACGCTGCTATATCATCATGCTTGTTATGCTCTTACATGCGCAGGAAATTAATTTAAAAAAACAAAGCTTTTTTAACTATTTTATCTTGATAATGAGCTGCCATATTATGTATTTGTTCTACAATATATAGGCTACTTAATATCGTTGCTGCGAACACTTTATTTCTGTATGAAATCTGTAAATAGTCCTTGTTTTGATAGTCCGTTATGTAATTTCAATATGTGTGTGTAACTGTGTATATTAGTTTGTTTTTGTGATGTTGGGTTCAGTCGTGTTCTCATTGCTTTAAGAATTGGCGCTCCAGTTGTTCCAGGAACGAGGAGGCGACTGATTCTTAACTAATTCATCAACTTATTTTAAAGTATCAGGTTTGGTGGCCGTGCTTGACTATATTTATTGATGCATATACCGCAATATTAGATCCTTTCACGCACGTCTTAAACCATTAAGGTTTTGCCACCTTTTCCTTTTGTTAGTTTTGTTACTGTATTTCTTTTTCTCAATATCATTTCTTTTGCATTCTGACAAAGAAAAATAAATTGAATTGAATTGAATTGAATTGAATTGATCAATGGCTATCAACAAATCGAATGTCTCTAAATGTCACCAAAACCAAACATATATTATTTTCAAGTCAAGAAAGCAAGACACTATCATGCAACCCACCCTTAAATATTCGAAAAAACAACATAGAACAAGTTGCCTCAATAAAGTTTCTGGGAATAATTGTAAACGAGCATTTGTCATGGAAATCTCATATGGAAATCTTACTTCAAAAAATAAGATCAACACTCTGCGTGACAAAAAAAATTAAGCCTTTCCTAAACAAACAAGCACTTCTCTCCATTTACCATTCTTTAGTTGAGAGTCAGATATTATATTGTATCTCAACATGGTGTCATGAAAACAAAACTTCATTGCAAAAGCTGCAACGTACATGCAATAACTTTCTTCGTATTGTATTTGACATTAACCGCAGAGAAAGCATAAAAGGAGTTATGGAACTCAATAATTTAAAATCAATTAACCACATGAAAAATACAGAGATTGCAACTTTCATGTTTAAATATTCAAAAAAGCTACTTCCCACAACATTCAATGATATAATTATGTGTAAACAATCAAGTAGCCTAACAACAAGAAGTAATTCTCCTTATATTCCGATATATTGCAGAATAAACACTTGCAAACAATCAATACGGTACATGGGGCCAACAGTTTGGAACAAGCTTTCCCCTACTATAAGAAATGAATGCAAAACTGTAAAAGGCTTTAAATCAAAAATGAACAAGCTAAATCTTCCTTGAAATAATCCTATCTAAGTATTACATGCACCAAACTTACTAATATATATATATATATTTTTTTTTTTTTGCCCAGAAATGATAGGCCAATGTGTGTAGATTTATTAGCAAAATAGTAAGATTGTAAGTACTCCTACTGGCCTTCTGGTTCTTGTGTTTTTTGTTTTTTTTTTGTCCACAGAAGTTCGACAGAGTCTGCAGAAGTTTTTCCATCCTCTTCGACCAATCGCCATCTTTCGGTGAAGCGGTGGCCATGTGCTCCAACCAGTTGTTATTATATCAATATCTTGGACTGGATCGTCATGCTATTGTTTGATTGTTTATCTATTTTTCTAACATGCCAAATTGGATTTTTTTTTTTTTTTTTTTTTTTTTTCATTTTTGTTATGGTTTAACGTGTAAAACATACGGTAACCCAAATTTATCATATAACTGTGTCATGCCACTACTACATCCCAGCTGGCGATGCCTGTCGTTTTTGCATTAATTCAACGTTTGCTCACGTTGGATCAGTGTGGAGGTGACGAGTTTAGCTGACTGAGGTCTAAAATTATCGCTTTATCAACGCAACTTTTATCAAAGCACGCTTGATATCTTCAAGACATAACTTCCCTGGGTATAATTAAATTTCCGCAAGATGATGATGTTGTTTTTGCTAGTTTGTTTTACTTGTTTTTTTCATTGTTTTTATGTCGTCAAGTTATAGCCTATCTATTTTGTGAGTCGTGCAAGGCCTATGGTGCGTTGCGCTTGAAATGGCTTTGCCCGTGGTAGGATTTCTTTGTGGGGTTTTCTTTGCCTGCCTTGCTCTTCTTTGCTATGAGCTAAACGCATCAAGACGTGTTCCCCTTATGACCATCAGCACTCTTGATAACGCACCATGGCCGATCTTCATAGCAACTGTCCATACAAATCTTAAATATATCAGCTAAAGCTATGTGGGCTAATAAAGCTATAGCTTAAATATATGTTGTTTTCGTAACATTTTCTTTTTTTATTTTCCCTTTATATCTTAAATTTTTCTGAAGGTGTTGCGACCGTGCCAAATTTCTTTCAACTGAATAACTTACTTCGGTCTCAAGCACGTTTTAACGTTCGCGTTTTGTCGCTTCTACCTTTTTCTCGACCTTTGCTATGCTGACGTGTATTGTTTTGATATGATGGTCAGAAATAAAAACAACTGAACTGAACTGAACTGAACTTTCAATCAAGTTCAACTGCAGTTTTACCAAGCTGCTCTACTGAGTAAGTACCACTAGTAGGGTGGCTCATTTTCCTTGATGTTCTTTAAAATTTTTGTCAGTTTGGAATAACGTTCCATTTTGCTCACAGATATTTGCAAACCAAAAATTTTTGTTGGGTTTTGACCTTTGACCCTGGTTCACCCAAAGAGAAATTTTGAATTTTTCTGAAAAATTAGTAAATTTCGAAGTGGTTTAGCAGTATCTGAAGAGGGGATTTCTCAAAATTTGATCACGTGATTTTGACGTCACTTCCTCTGTTAACTTCCACGTGGAACATTTTCACCTACTCCAAGTCTGAGAGTCAATAATAGTGCATGCTTTTAGTGTCATTTTAGTTTATTTTACAGCCTTTTCGCAGTCAGTGAATCTATAACATTATATAATTATACACCAACAAAAATTTTTGGCACAAAAGATGAGAGTCATTCTAGAGTATTTCAGGGGCCCTGATTCCGAAAATGCACTTAGTTTTTTCGAATTGGCTCTAGTTTTCGAGATATTCGACAATGAAAATATTTTTGAAATCGTTACTCAAAAGCTTTCTATTAGCAAATTACTTATTATTAGCCGTGTTTACCATTTAATAATCATTCGCTATCTCCGCTTGCAGCAGATTGCGCATCAATATGGGTTACTTGACAGGGTTCCGTGTGATTTTATGAGCAGTACTGCTTCCATGCTGGCTCAAGGCAGATTGGAAGAGGGTGATATGTCACCAGATTATTACCCGATTTATCCTCACTGCCTTATGCAAGAAAGAACACAATCGGTACCCTTTTTAAAGTCTTTGGTATGACCCGACCTGGAATCGAACCCAGGGATACCAGCACCAGATCTGACGGCGATAACCACTGAGCCACGGGTGCTGGTTGCACTTGTCTAGTTCAATTGATTCATATTGCACGAAAGTTTAAAACGCAAGCAAAGGTTGAAATGAACTGTGTTTAACGTAAGTGAGACATAAATATTCAATGAAAACAGTTGTGGATCAGTAAGCCTACATCACAAGAAAAATATCCAGAAAGTCATGTGTTTATGAATGCAGCTTTATATTGAAAAGGTATGCCTACTGAAACGGATATAGGCTACTGTACAAATGAAATTTTATTCTAAGCCTTTGCTAAGGCCAAGTCTTTTCTGCAAGAAGTTTTTTTCTGGTTTATAGGCTAAATAAATGGCATACAGGCTAATAAAATATGCCTTTGAGAAGTAGGATGCTGTTGGCTACAAACAACCCAGATATATTTTACTGCATGAGGCAACGCAGAGAAGCAACGCATTCTGCGATAGATACAGCGCTATATAAAAACAAGCATTATTATTATTGCCTACTTTTGACATGAAGCTGGGTGATCAAGATAAGTCCTGGGTTCCTCCGAAAGCAGTGTTTCCCAAACTTATAGCGCCCTCCTGGACAACAAACAAAGTACCAAACGCCCCTTCGACAAAAAAAGTAAAACCAAAGTTATTTTCTATTCAAGTCCAACTCTAATGAGACAGACGAGGTTGGTGCAATGTCATCAGCCTCTTGACATCGGGTTCCAGTTTGGATAGGAACAATCTTAAGTCTCCCCGTTTGACTATGCCAAGACGGTTTGTTTTGTTATTCAGAAGCGTTGTCACGGCACTGAAAGCACGCTCCAACAAGTATGAGCTGAGAAAGACTATGATAAAAACTTTGACCCAATTCCACACGTGAGGGTATTTCTCTTTGATTTGGTTCTGTAACCAGAACGATTGATGCGAGATATTGAACTTCGGTTTGAGTGCAAAATCGCCTTGCAATGTTCCTCAAGAATTCCATGTTTGGAAACATCACAGAATGGGTCGATTATCCAGTCAGAGATTTCTAACTGAAATAGGCTACATCCTAGAATCGAACTCCCATGTCTTTGTGTATTTCTTGACCGGGCCTGATTAAGGCTCACAGGGGCCCGAGGCACAGCTAAGTTTAGGAGCCCCTATTGGCAAACGCTTTCGATGCAGAGCAGGAGTGCTCAACTGTTACAGCAAAATCGTTACACAATTTGAAATTGTTACTCAAAAATAGCAAGTGTGCACACACTGGCACAACAACTTTCTCTACCTATGTCTGCCGGAATGGCCCGTTTTGGTGAGTCCGATTCCTTAACGGGGGATTTTTTCAATTTTTTTATTAAATTATCGGGTACCGTAGCCTAATTATCATTGCCGTTTTAGGGTTAGGGTTAGAGGTTAGGAACTCACCGAATCGGACTCACCGAATAGTAGAAGACCCTGTGAACAGCTTGAATTAACTTTTCTTACTGACCTAGTTTTTACTATTTCAGAAATTCAGATTCAAAAGATTGGGCTGGTTCTTTGTTGTGACTAGAGGTTTTGTGTTTTGGGGGTCTGCGATGTTATTTTGCTAGTCTAAACTATTGAGAATTTTTCAAATATTGCTACAGTTACAAAAGATTATAGCCTACAAAAGTAATCTGCAGGAGAGGCATTACTAATGACTATCTGCCAAAATCTTGAAGAAATGTCCACTGTTTAATTCTAAATGACACCAAGCAACATAAGATTATGCTAACTGTAATATGGACCACCTAACTGTTTGGTAATATGGACCAGTGGTCCAGGTTATGGTCAATTGGTAGATATTTGTTTCTCAGTAATGAAGACAGGCATAGAAATGAAGTTCCATGAAATTTATGCATTTTTTTCAAACTTTCTAGAGTGCATCATAAAATAAATTTGTAACTTGCTTTCTTATAGTGATAAAAGCTACTACCAGTAATTTGCATAATCACTTTGATATTATAAACAATTTTACTGCAAACATGTGAAGTAGTTTATAAAAACACATAATCCATGTTAGTTTCGATTTGTTGAGTCAAGGTATGTTTGTTTGGCTGACATTTTTGTGTTTTCTTACTTTTGAAGTAAATTTTTTGGCGTATTAAAAAACATCTTATGCGTCGATATCGTTAAAGATAGGCACAAGTTTTTTGGTGTGTGTCAGCTGTAGGTGTTCTACAACACTAAGAAATAAACAAATTTTAGTCCAATGCACCATGCTTGAATATTTTAGGAAAATAGTTTGTCATATGCTAATGGGGCTAGTTGGAAAATAGTGGGTGGGGCTAGTTGGAAAATGTTTTGATAACGGTATGACTATGTAGTATGTTACGAGTATATCGTCGTGGTATGATAA
The DNA here is from genome assembly GCF_918807975.1 of Aplidium turbinatum. Classification (NCBI taxonomy): domain Eukaryota; kingdom Metazoa; phylum Chordata; class Ascidiacea; order Aplousobranchia; family Polyclinidae; genus Aplidium; species Aplidium turbinatum. The sequence continues at coordinate 23,477,916 of NC_137475.1, read as the reverse complement.
GAAGTAGTATAAGCTCCAGTGTACTTGTTTTAAGCAGACACACATTGTAAAATTTTAATTTGAATAACTTGGAAAGTGCTATATATGCGGCATTACAAGTTTTAACAATGCGTTTATTAAAAATGTTTTTACGGTGATTAGATGTAGAATTCATTGCATTTTGATTTCAAAGCAAGTAAACATATTTGCTTACAACCCCATGTAAATGTTTGTTGGTTGAAATAATAGTATCCAGTTCATTAGTGAGCAGTAAACTGACGTTTTTCAACTAACCCCAGGCATGGGGTTAGTTGAAAAACCTATTGTATGTTTGTTTATTTTAAATTTTCATTAAAAGCTGAATTGACTTAATACTTATTTTTGGTTGTATGATAGAGGACACCATAGATGATAATTTAAGCCGCTTCAAGTTGTCAGGTTATGCACCAATTGTTTTAAATTTCACTTTAAAAAAAAATCTTTCCGACTAGCCCCACTCTCCCCTAAATGGATTTAAAAAAGCAGGATTTTATCCCATTAATCCTCTTATATTTGATGAAAGTGATTTTCACTCAACTGAAGTTACTGACAAGCCTCATGAAGTAGACACCTCTCCAAACAATATATCACCGCTGATAATTGATGATCAAGATATGTCTACTCAAGATGCAATTTCTCGAAACATTTCACCTTTGTCACAAGATGTGGTAAACATTGAGAAAGTGGCAAAAACATCTATTATGTCAACAGAATTAAATGCTGGAACTTTAGCTGATGCACCGTATGAAGCAATCTCACAAGCACCAGGACTATCGTCATTGAGTGTTAAGAACTTACAACCTTGTTCAGTTAGCATTTCATGCAGGGTATCTGTCGAGGGCATAAGCCCACTTCCAAAACAAGTTACAAAAGGAAGAAAACGTAGAAAAACTACAAAGGCTACTGCAGGGGTCCCACTCGGCATAAAATCATAAAAAATCATAAAATTTTGCTTGATTTGGAAAAAATCATAAAATAGCGTAAAATATAGACACAATCATAAAAAATCATAAAATTTAGTTGTAATGGAGAACTGAACATGTAAAAATCAAAAAAATTAATATAGTGTAATGTGTAACAATTCCAACCATGATAACAGCATAATTATTTGTGTAACGATTGTGTTGAATGCATTGATTTAGGATAACATGTGGTTGCGTTATCAAGTCCAGTGTTGCATGTGGAGCTGGAATGAGAAAAGGAGCGTAACTAGATACTCTCAGTGCATGTTTTAAACGTCATTAGACATAGACAAGTAGACGCTGACAAGATTTCAAGACATTGCAGTTATTGTGGGAGAATGGTGAAAGGATAATTTGACAGCAATGTTTTGGGAAAAAGCGTAAGGCTAGGCAAGGAAACTATTGAGGCCATTTGCAAGCAATGTGTTACTCAGGCGAAATTCATGGCGGAAATTCATGGCCTTAAATCTTGAGTGGGACCTCTGACATTACTTCCTGTAGTTTTTGCCTTAGCAAAAAACTTCAAGTCAAACATTGCATCTACCCAAAGATACAAAAGGATTTAAGAAGCATTAAAGGATCCTTTGATGGAAGCTTATATTTCATTTGTATCATTTGCTTCTGGTGACTTTGAACGGTTTTTAGTCCTATTCCAATATGAAGAGCCACTGATTCACATTTTTTACTCAGCAATGTGCTATCTGATCACAGCTTTGCTTAGTAAATTTATCAAAAAAAAAACAACATATCATCCACAGAGTCAGAACATCTTGTGCTTGATGTCACAAACAAAGAACTTCAGAAGCCCTTGAACTTGATTGATGCTGGAACATGAGCAAAAATTTTACTCAGTGATATTGCAGTCCTTACTGAAGCCGACAAGAAAAAATTTAAATCAGACTGTCTAAACTTTTTTGTGGTTGCTACAAGTTACCTTTTACATCATTTGCCATTGCATTCATCTGTTCTTAAGCAGGCACAATTTTTGCACCCAGAAAAAAGAAATGATGTTGGAACTACAACTTCTACTGTCAATCCATTGGACAGTCTCCAATTGCATTAAAAAGTGTCGTGCAAGTGCTTTTGCAATTGATGTATCTGTTTCAAGAGAAGAACTTTATGATAAGGCAAGACTGCAGTGGTTGCGGTATCAATCTAAGGATATTCTAGATGAGTTTTACAAAAAGACTGATCTTGAAAGTAACAAATACAGTATACACCAATTCCCAATCTTCTTACTGGACTCAAGCACAAATCAAATATGGTTTAACAGTAACACCCCTACCAAAAGTGTCTTCCTACAAGAGAATTGACTATTATTAGACAAAAATTGGAGGCCTGTTTGATGATGCTGGGATAAAAAATATCCGCAACTATTTAGTCTGGCAAAATGTTTTCTAACATTAAGTCACGGTAATGCCAGTCCTGAAAGAGGTTTTTCCATTAATACACATTTGATTGATTCATATAGAAGTTCTCTTAAAGGAATCACAATTGTTTCACTGAGGATGGTGAAAGATGAACTAAATCGGTATGATGATGAGGTAAACTTTCCCATTAACCGTTTGAGTAATGTTACCAGAAAGTTGGTTTACATGAAAGTTGCCATCTGATCACGGCTTTGCTTAGTAAATTCATCAAAAAAAAAAGAACATATCATCCACAGAGTCAGAACATCGTTTGGTTGATGTCACAAACAAAGAACTTCAGAAGTCGTTGAACTTGATTGATGCTGGAACATGAGCAAAAGTTTTACTCAGTGATGTTGCGGTCCTCAGTGAAGTTGACAAGAAGAAATTTAAATCAGACTGTCTAAACTTTTTTGTGGTTGCTACAAGTTACCTTTCACATCATTTGAGTATTGTTACTAAAAAGTTGGTTTATATGAGCCATGCAAGAAAGATCAAGCCACAACAAATACTGATTAACAGGTCTGTTCCAAAGGAATTATGATAAATTGGATTTCCGCAGAACCTAGAAGTAGGCTACTGGTTATTCCCAATGTCTTTGCAAGTCTGTTGTTGCGTTGATTTGATTTTTAAAGTGCAGCTTGCTCTGAACTGAGCTAAACAATTTAACCATATTTAAATAATGTAAAGTATAACAAGCTTACATTAGGCTATATTATGTTTTCTACTTCCACTCAAAAGCTGTACCGTAGCCTATGTTTGCTTTTACGTAATGACTTGCATTGATTGTTTTTCCGTAATCGCTTCTTATCCTTAAACTGTGAAAATAAATACTTTAAAAAAATTAAATGTAACAAAACATCGAGCTCTGATGTAAAATCATAAAAAAATCATAAAATTTTGATGAAAAATCATAAAAAAGTCATAAAATAACCAAAAAAATTCATAAAAAATCATAAAATTTTTGACTTTTTTGGCATAAAATCATAAAAAAAAATAGGAACATCTTGAGTGGGACCCCTGCTACTGTGCTGACAGGTACGCCACACAAACATAAAATCAAGTTCACAGAAAAAGCTAAACCAGCAAAACAAGTGAGAAAAGGCTTTAACCTTTAAGTCTTCAAAAAAGAGAGTTATTCCAAGCAATGCTGCTTCTGCATGCACTTGTCTTGTATGTGACGAGTCCACTGATGAGGATTGGATTCAGTGTTGTCAGTGCAAGAAATTGGCCCATGAAAGTTGTGCTGATATATCAAATGCTTATTTTTACTATTGTGACAACTGTGCCAACGATCAATGATTTGAAACTTGTTTGAGATGACCATCATGAACGTTTCAGACTATTTTTATTTATTGAGTGTTTGTGTTCTATTTCATGCCTTTGAAGTTTGACTTCCTTGATATATTTACTTTCACATGACAACGGTCCATTTTACAGTAGGCTATGGTGATCCACAGGGCCGGATTTACCAATAGGCTAGGCAGGCTGAAGCCTAGGGCCTCAACGTCCAGGGGCCTCGAAATTCGGTTTCGAAGTTTGTGACTCTTTTAAAAACTTGACAAGTTTAAAGTTAAACCCTACCTAAAGTATATATATATATCAAGCTTTTCAGAGTAGAAAATTCTATACACAACTGGTTTCAACCACGTTGTAAACAGTCATTAGCCTATTACGTCGTTTGCACCATAATAAAGGCAATTATTAAGCTCATTCTGCTGGAAGCTTCTGTTAAAGTAGGCTACCGTAGTCTTCTTCTCTGCAAATAACAGTTTTCAGCTTCCACAAAGAGGTGGGCAGTTCTAAAATCATTTTAGCAACCTCAATCAAAAGTGCCAAAACATTTGTCAGATACTAGGAGCTACGGAAGCTATTTTGAAAAGTTACAGTGCCATCACCAATACTCGCCTCTCAGTCATTCGCACTCCAATGTAAGTGAGAAGGGTGATACCAGACTTCATGCTGACAATCTTTTGCAAAAAATGGAAAAATTGGAATTTTTGTTTATGTTACATTTTGCTTCAGAGTGCTAGGTTGTTTTTACAGGGTTAGCAAAGTCCTTCAGAAATCTGAATTGTTAAGTACTTGTGCCGAATTGTAGGCTACTGTTCACTTGTAGACTTTCCAAGCGAAATTAGAGATGAGTTTGACGAGTTTGATCATCAAGCAAAAGCAACCTTACCGAATATTAACTACAGAGCTGTCACTAGGAGACAAAGAAATGCACCTGACGCTTTAAGTGAACTTTCTTCAAAGGAAAGGTTTAAAATAAATTCCTTCATCCCTATGCTCGATGCACTTGAAGCCAAATTAAGAAGAAGAGCTAATGTGTAGGCTACAGTGACATTGCAGAAATGTTCCTCTTTCTTGCTAATCTGAAAGCAAGTAAGGTAGAAATTGTACGAGGCGTAGAACTTTTAAGGGAAGCGTATCCGGAAGATGTTGACCCGAAACTTACTGATGAACTTCTACAATTTGTACGTGAGACAAACACAAAACCAAGGGCTTACCGGTAGGCAAGTACAGAAGGTAGGCCTACAGGTACGGAAGAGCAATCTATTTCCTTGTCTCATGGAGACCTGTATGAAATTATGTGCAATGAAAAAATTAACACTGCCTTACCTAATGTGGAAGCAATATTAAGACTGTTTCTAAGCTGGTCATTAACGGCTCTGGAGAGAGATCTTTCTCAAGGCTTAAAAGCATTAAAAATAAACTGACAACGTCTCAAGAATGGTTGTCCGCACTGAGAGTGACAAACTTAAACAGATAAAATTTTGATGAACTTTTGCATGATTTTGCTTCGACAAAGCTAGAAAAAAAATTTGGTAGCCTAGTCTTACTCTATTTGATGGCTGTAACTATTTCTTATGTCCTCGTAAATAAACTTTACAATTGTTGTAACGGTTGTTTGATCAAAGAAATTAAAAGCAAAACAACCTTAACTAAATTTTTATTCTTTTAATTAAAAATTTGCACCCATGAATGTGGAAAATGAAAAGAACGAAGAGTTTAATGCACTCTTATTTCTAACATTAAGCAATGACATGTGATGTTGTTTAAAGAGAAATTCTGAGCTCAAAAATAGGGAGGGACCTCACCAGGGGCGCCGGAAGCGGATGCCCCCAATTTTTTTGTGGATGGAGGGGCAATGGTGCCCTTTTAAGGTTGCACATTTTGCAATACGATATAACAATTTCAGCTATTCGCTTTTAGCCTAATTATAATCTTTCATTTTTGCCTCAAAATAATATTCACGACACAAAATTCTGTATCACAGTAGGTTAGCTTACATCATTATAACATAGCATGATGCTCTTCCGTGCCACTGTTCTTTGTATACCGGACACTTGTATCATTTTTCGATGATGAGCTGATGGATTAGCATTATCGCTATATCTCATCTTAAAACTTAAAAAAAAAATTGGCCTTTCAGCAACAAGTGCCCTTTTTTCATAATCCTGCCCCCCAATCAAAAATCATTCCGGCACCCCTGGGCCTCACAAATGGAATAGCCTAGGGCCTCTCATGGTCTAAATCCGGCCCTGGTGATCCATAATATGAAACAGGTGGTCCATTTTAGAAACTGGGTTGATAATATGGACCACTATATAAAAATAATAATAATGTAATTTTCTTTGTCTGTGTTATGTTTTTTTGATTGGAATTGTTTTTACAAACCAACTAGCCTGTAACTAATTAAATAAAGTTAGTTGCACCCCAATGTTGTGAATCTTTTTAAAAATATTAAGATTTTTCATTAGGTGGTCCAAATTATAGTAGCCTACTTTCTCTACTAATGTAAAAAAATGGGGTCCCCAAAACCAGGGGGCCTGAGGCCTGTGCCTCGTGTGCCTCAGGGTTAATCGGGCCCTGCTTCTTGATGATGATTGCTGTAGCCTACGTCTCTACATCAACATCAGATATGCCTCTATCACTGATATCAAGTTGATGCAAGCTCGAGATTTGGAAAAATTCTTTTCTAGCTAAATTTCGCTGATACAGCACGAGCTTATTACTGAACCCAGACAATGCCGATTTCACCTTAGTTAGATTTACTTCGTTACCGTGAAGGGATAGATTCACTAAATTTGGAAAATATGTCTGACAAGTACGCGATATCATTTCTCACAACCAGGACGTCATTCTCAGGGCCAGGCTCACAACTCTGTAGAAATTCCACGATAGTTTCAAACAGCGAATAAAATCGTGCAAGGCAATTTTCCTTGGAAAGTACTTCGGTGTGGAGTAGTAAGCGCCCAAAAGATAAGATTTGCGAAATCGCAGTGCTTCAAAGTAGGCTAAGCCATGCGTTACGACATCAACAAACTTGTAAGGCACTGCGAAGCGACGTTAAATGACAAAAAATACTTTGCAATCCTTTTCTTGTAACTGCCCCGATTTACTCTCAGCGCCCTCCAATCGCCCACTTTATAGCCAGCGCCCACTTCATGGTCGTAAACGCCCCCAGGGGGACGTTGGCGCCCACTTTGGGAACCACTGTCCTAAAGTATGCAAACATTGCACTCAAACCCGTTTCTGGGCTGAAGACTAAGAAGTTCAGAGTGCCATGGAATCACCATGAAAATTGATACTTCTGTGCGGTGAGCATGTTCGAAGTTGGAACATCATGTTTACATGAAGTGTGCAAGGCAGTCATTGCGTACGTTGCTATTTCTCTTTTTTGTTTGCCCTCTCTTGTTTCAAGTGGTGATTTGCTTGAAACAATAGGAAAACGGGCATGACTGAGAGTAACCTCAATACCTTCAGCAATGTTTTGGAGTAAGGTCAAGCTTTTTTCTCAAAACCATTTCTACCACCTATTGTAGCCTAGTTAGAAAATTAGGCTAGTTATCAAAAGTTGTAGCTGAAATCTTGGCTAACTCAAAAACTAGAGCCAATTCGATAAAACTTAGTGCATTTTCAGCATCAGGGGCCTCGAAATACCTTAAAATGACTCTCACATGTCCTGCCTTCACATAAAAATTTTTTTTGTTGGCCTGTGAAAATCGATAAACATCGTCAAATGATTCAAGAAACTGAAAGCAGTAGATATTTACTACGGTAAACGGTGCACAAAGAAAATTATGTCTGAAATGAGGTAGAATTCGACATTTTGAGAGTAATAGGCCTACACGTGTCAGTGTTCATGGAGTTGCCAATTAAACCACTTTGATTGCTACAAATTTGTGTTACTGCCTCTTATTGTGTCCATTAAGATGCTAGAATGCATGAGAAGATAAGCGAGTGAGCAGTTTCAGGGATACGCACGTTTTAACGTTCGCGTTTTGTCGCTTCTACCCTTTTCTCGACCTTTGCTATGTTGACGTGTATTGTTTTGATATGATGGTCAGAAATAAAAACAACTGAACTGAATAAGCGAAAATTCGATATTTTGAAAAAAATCAAACCAGATGAACCAGGATCAAACGTTAATATTTTTTTGTGAAATTTGGTATCGTATAGGAGATATATTTACCAAAAGGAACAATATTACAAACTGACGAAAAATTTAAAAAAAAAAAATTCGAGATTTTGAGCCAGCCTAATATAACCACTAGTTTTGATTCAATTGCTAGTGTGGCGCTCGAGAGCTATTTTCTCTGACGTAACGCGCGTCACTTTACTGACGTCAAGTCGAATTCTGGAATATTCTGCTCCAATTAACAAATACCGCGTGCTCCCGGAATGCAGTCTTGTGATCAATTTTTGCATTATGCCTGAATCGCATTCCTACTGTAGCCTACTTCATCGACACGTAGATCTACCGTTGTGTTGTGTTATATGGTCGCGTGTAGAGTTTGCGATGCTTGTGGCTGCGCCTTTCCAACCAAAACCAGAGTTCTTTTTAAGAAACTGGAACTATGATCCCTGAAGTGGCTTGTGACATGTAACCTGTAAGATGTAACTATGAAACTAGGATTCCAGATGTAATACGTAAACATTCTATTTGAATACAAGGATTCTTGATGTAATATGTAAAATTCTATTTGTAATCAAGATGCAATTGTAAATGAAAGTGAAAACAAAGTTTTTCAATTCCGAAGTTAAAGTTCTTTTCTTTGTAATGAAGTTAATAATGTAGTACGCCAGTATGCTGAACTAAGTTTTGATGGGGGAGTTATTAGTCGTTCGGTGTTTTCATTTTTGGTGTGTTTGGATTCTGTTCTTCGGAAGTTAGAAGTCGAGTTAATAAATAACGCAGCCTTGAAGAACTCTACTCGTGATCAAGCATTGTTCTGTTAAGTTCAGTCGATAAACAAGGAAGTAGATAAGACGAATTCGTGTCCCGGTCATTCCTCGCCGGTTATGCCCAGGAATGTCGTCGTCTTCATTGACGGCTGTATATGAGCGCGCGTGTGGACTACCGCGTCTGCTACACTAGTTTTGTGAAAGATTTGTTGATGGCAAAACAAGCCATGAAACGAGCGGGGCAAACTGTCATGCCTGGGAACCTAAAAGAAAATTGGTGAACGAAGTAGGCCTTACCGGTAATGGAGAGGTGTTTGCCATCAACGTTATGAAAAATGACTTCAAGGACAAAAAGACTTGCAGAAAATAAATGTTGTAGAATGAAATGTAATTGATTATTAGTCGATGGGTGGTACAAAATTGTAGTACTACAGAAATTGTAGTAGTAGACATCTCGAAGCTCTTCTACTGTATTAGCTGTTATAATCATCTGGGTTTTTTAGCCAATCTGGGTTTTTTTTAGATAAAATCTAGGTATTTTTCAAATTTGTGGATGGGAGCACGAATCACAATCATCATGCAAGTCACTTCCATAGACATGGTCACTTCATGCATTGCGTAGGGTTGCCAGATTGGGCACTTTCACACTCAATTGGGCTACTTTTGACTTCTCCAGGCGCCAAAAACTCGTGTTGGGCGCGTTTGATTGGCTGGCCCCCAATTGGGCTACTATTTTCTAAAAAATACAATATAGCTCTTTACAATATGGAACTATATCATATTTAAGATTTTTACCTGATTCGTAGTTATTTCATTGACCACCAACTTTTTAGGAAGACTCGGTCAGGCAGGGTTACCAATTTGGTATACAAATGACAATTTTTAAAAATTTATGTGAATATTTAGGCTTTAATATCTGGCAACTCTGGCAACCTAACTGATCCAGCCAGGCTTCCATGAAAGTGCACCATAGACATCTTATTATAACTAGACCGCGCATCGTCACTTCTCTCGTTTACGGTTTTTGAAGAAAGCAGGTTCAGACGTCAGCCATTATTAGTGTACCTATTCCGCGCGTTTGCCAATGCTTTTGTAGGGACCCGTAATGAATTTTCATTGTTTTTAATTCAATTCAATTTATTTTTCCTTGTCAGAATGCAAAATAAATGATATTGTGAAAAAGAAATACAGGAACAAAACCAACAAAAGGAAAAGGTGGCAAAACTATAATGGTTTAAGACGTGCATGAAAGGATCTAATATTGCGGTATATGAATCGATAAATATACAGTATAGTTAAGCACGGCCACCAAACCTGATACTTTAAAACAAGTAGAAGTAGATGAATTAATTAGTTAAGAATCAGTCGCCTCCTCGTTCCTGAAACAACTGGAGCGCCAATTCAGCAATGAGAACACGACTGAACACAACTTAACTTTTTACAAAATGTAATTCTCCTATAATATTTGCGTTTCTTAAAAAACTCAGTTGTTGTGAACAAATAATTGACAAAACAAATAGTTTTCTATGCAACAACACAACCGCAGCTTTTTACCAGGATTCTGTTCAATAGAGATTGATGGCTTTCGATTTTCTCCGTTGTAGCAAAACGTTGCATTATGACGTAAATTCGTGTGATTTCATCAACAATAACTTTTAAAGAAATAGCTTCAGTTTCAAGTTGCTGTGAGATAACAACTAATAAATATCTCCGCAATTCACCTAGTATGACGAAATCTTTATATGATTTCACCTTTGCTGTTCTACAATCGCAAACATATTGTTGGAATTTGTTAATTTTAAATTACCGTACGTAATTGCTTGCTTTTTCTTTTATTTTGAAAGTGCTTTATATACCTCCGCACAAACAAGTTTTACATATAATATAGTAGGCTAGGCCTATAGTATAGTATGACAATTGCGAAGAGAACATTTCCGCGTTCATTTCACAGGTATGGAAATATTGTGATACTTTTAGCGAGCTATGAGAAAATAGAAAATACTACTATTGTGACGATAACACTGGTTGGTTGGTTTTGAATTTTTATCCTCGGACTGACACTGACTAATTTCTTTTCCTTCTAGGCGGATATTTTTGTAATTTTTTTTGTTATATTTTGGACAAAAATTGTGGCGCTTTTCTTATAAAAAAACAAAACAAATGTGAAATCGGGCTTTCAATATATAGCCTAGCTACTACATTAGCCTATAACGTATCATGCTATTTTACGTTGCTTAGATTTCCAACCAATGAAGAACGAAGAAAATTATGGATTGCGAACGTCAAGCGTGCCAATTGGACACCTTCTAAACACACATTTATTTGTTCTGATCATTTCAAGGAAGAGTTCATGTATCGCTGTGGTGAGCGAGTGACTTTACGAGACAACGCTGTCCCCACTCGTTTTAAGGCATTTCCAAAGCATTTGAACAAGGTAATCATTTGAAAAACATACGAAAAGTTAACTGCCGCATGGGCTTAAATAAAAACACGACTAGCCTATTATTATTATGATTATGCGCACTGTTGGCCAATGATAGGCTATTTTTGAATTTAGTTCCAGTTTTCAAACAGCCTATAGCCTACCTTGTAGCCTATTTTGTATCTGCTTAATGAAGACAGACGCTTAGGCCTATGTGCATTGCGACTTGTAGGCTATGCAAGACGCATAAACATAACTCCAAATAAATAAAATTATTTGTAGAGTGACATATTGTGAATTTTAATTGGGTATATACTATAGGCTACTATGAGATCGCATAAGCTCTGTCGAGTAGAGGGGTTCAAGCAGACATAATCCTAATCTGCCACCATTGAAACATGGAACATTGGTGGGCCGAGTAGTTAAAATATCAGACTTGTCTGGCTGTAGACACCAGGAGGTCTAGGTTCGAAACCTGAGTCTGTCTGATGTGCTCTAAGAAGAGCGAAACCGGTCACGGAATCCTTGTTCACTTGAAATAATGTGATTTGAAAACTGGGATGCTTAGACATGATAATATTTTCATAAAAAATTACGATTGGTATGCTTGTAAATTTTATGCTTATAAAATTAAAACGATGTAACTTCAAAACTTTTTTTGAAAAATGAGACTTGGTTTTAATAAACGTTATGCTTATACAACTTTAAAATCAATGCAAGCTACTGTGCAATTTAATACATGCTTTTATTCATTTCATAGATGACTAAAACCTCTATTACACCAAAGTTCTAAATTATAGTTAACAAGTTAGTTTTCTGCAGAAGCGCAACCAGCTCAGAAATGTTATCGTTAACAGCGCAGCTTTCACGCGAGTTTGAGACACTAACAATGGCCGCCGCCTTTTTTCAATTTCTTCAATCGAAATACGAGAAGCGCAGTCTAGTTATAATAAGATGTCTGTGAAGTGCACTGTGCAGTAGTGATGCAAGCCGCGCCGCGCCGCGCCGCGTACGCGGCCGCTTTTGACTTTTTCGCCGCGTGCCGCGCCGCGTGGAAGGTTGAAATGACAAAGCCGCGCCGCGCCGCTTGCCGCGTAAACTTTCAAGAAATTAATTTTTCGTAAACGTAAACTTTCAAGAAATTAAACTTTCGTAAACGTAAACTTTCAACTTTTCAAGAATCAGCTATGAAACTTCAAATTTAAATTGGAAACACGGATCAGTTATTTTTCCCTTCGGAAACCCTAAGATGGAAAGCTATGCAAATGCAAATTGCAAATGGCTTGCAGTTGACAGGGTTTTAGGGCTTGCTTGTCAGGGAAGCTGTACGAATGTTTTTGGTTAGTAGCCTAGCTGATAAGCTCAGTTACCAGGCTATAGGCCTAGCGCAACTACCGCATTATTTACTATATCAGTTAGCCCAGTGAGTTCAGGCTATAAGTTTTACTCTTGTGTGTGTAGTTCATATAGCCACTGGCATTATAATTGCATTATTGCTTACAAAAAGTGTTCAAAAGTCCTGATACTGGATCCAGGAACATTCTATTTGTCTTAGTTTGTATTATGTCTTAGAACTTAGATGCATTGCTGATAAGAGAATATGATCTGGTTAGCCTGGCCAATTAGTGCACAACTGTATTGGTACTAGGTTACCAGTTATATGCCATGGATGCTTTTTCCTACAATTGACTTTCTAAACAATAACTCGTTAAAATATTTTTTTTTAATTTTGTAATTTGCGGTGTGCGGTGCGGTGCAGTGTCAAAGTTCCAGATAAATTGCGGTGTGCGGTGCGGTGCGCGGATAGATGAGTCAGTTGCGGTGCGGTGTGCGGATAAAAATTTTGGGTTCGCTGCATCTCTACTGTGCAGTCCACATCAGGGTTGCCATATTGGCGTTTTTCCTGCCAAATTTCACAAATTTGGCGTTTTTTGAAAGCGTTTGGCAGGAGAAAATACGTTTGGCACTTTGGCATTTTTTTGGCATTTTTTATTTTTGTGTCTGGCATTTTTTTGTAATTATTACGGTACCGGTACAACTCACCACTACAGTTTTTTAAAAAACTTTTATTAATGAAAGTCCATCAAAAAACTTTAATTTATGGACTGGAAACTCCGATTCCTAATTTATTGAAATGGAAGCTCCAGACCAGAGGCCACTGGCCAGTCACACCAGTCACCATTCACCAACCAAAGTTGGAGTTGGACTGGGCAGCTGGAGGGATGCGGATTTGACATTGATTTTCTTGCCAATAGTAAGTGTTAACAGGGTATGGTTAATGATGCGCAGTCGGACCGTGTGAGTTGAAAGCATAGCTTAGGTCAGAGGTCTTGTAGAAATTTGAACCGGAACGTATTTGGCCTACCGGTATGCTGTACGGTACTGTGTATAAATGGCTGGCTGGGCTGAACATGTTGACATACAGATAGGCAGTAGGCTATAAACCTATACGGGAGGCTACTGTCTCAAAGAGCACACGGTCACTGTGCAACCTACCAGGAATTTTGTTGACTTGAGCTGCTGAATTGGTACCGGAAGTTCCTCACCAGTACCGTACATGCAGTCTATTATATATGGCATGTGAAAAAGCAGATGAAAATGAAATGCGTTTTTTTATCAGATTATAATCAAAATCTAAAATTTTAGTCTGCAAGTGCCGCCCCCAGACGTGCCGCCCGGGGTGGTCTGTCCCCCCACCCCCCCTAGATACGCCACTGTAGATCACCTTCAGTTAAGCTTATTCAAACAGAATATTTGCAATACAAAAGTTTCAGACAGCTGTTTGATATTATAAATGCATGTGAAAACCCATCGGATGCCAGAATAGCTCCAAATCCACTTGTAAAAACATCCACTACAAGGCCACTTGGTCTTTATCACCTTCCTCTGATTGCGCTTGGTTGATGCTTGATAGCTCCACCTCCAACTATGTGGCCGTGTACATTTTGTACAACCTTTGAAAGTTTGTTTTAATTTAGCTTGATACATGCAGTTTGTGTTTTATTATTCATACTAAGTGGTTTATCAAGGTAAATTGAGACAGTAGGCCTATACCATCAGACAGAGCTATATGTAGCACCAAATAGTATGGTGTATGACCTTTCTGACTAACAGGACAAGTAACTACTAACACTAACAGTTTGGCATTTTTTTTGGCATTTTTTTTTGAAACCCTGAAAAATTTGGCAGTTTTTATGAAACATTTGGCAGGCAAAGCTATTTTGGATCTGGCAACCCTGGTCCACATCCGTTAAGTTTGTTTTAATTTATGACCATCACAACGAAAAGCAATATATGTCAAACATAGCAGGGGTCTAGAAAAAGGTAGAAGCGACAAAACGCGGACTCTATAACGTGCATGATGCCAAATTTGTAAGGACAAACAGTTTAAAATATGGCATGGTCATTGGTCACAACACCTTACTAAAATTTTTACAAATTTAGAAAGATGAGAAAAAAAAGGCTAGTGAATTTTTTTTTAGGAAGTGGCTACATTTACGGCGCCGTAAATACAGCCGTTCCATGCCTTTTTTTAATCTTTACGTCGCTATACGTTATATATGCGCGCTGATGCGTATTTTTTCTTTCTTGAAAGAACAAATAATAAAAAAAGTGCATATATAACTTCTAAATTCAACCGCTTTTGCCAAGTGAATCTGTGGCGCATGCGATGTTTGTCTGGCTCGTACTCCCAAGGATATGAGTTCGATACCACCAAGAGGTGCTTCTTTTTTTAAACTAAATTCGAACCCGAAGTGACTCAATCGTTAGGCTACGCATTTTTGTGGCCGTTCAGTTTAGTTTGTTTTTAGTTCTGACCATCACAACGAAAAAACAATATTATACTATATGACAAACATAGCAGAGGTAAAGTAGAAGCGACAAAACCCGGACGTTATAGGCTAGCGTGCATGATACCAAAACAGGACGATCAGTTCAATATATGGCACGGTCGTAACACCTATAATAAAAATTTTATAATTTGAGAACAAAGAGAAAAAAAAAACTAGTGAGTTTTTTTTCTTTAACAATTAATATTGTGGTAACGTATATTATTAATTATATTTAAGTATGAGAATGGTTTGTTTATAGGCAGTGGCTATTTGACCGGCGCCGGTCTTTGAATCTGAAACACTATTTGACCGGTCATGACGTCACTATACAAGTCACTTTTTTTCTTTTTCTCTTTCAAAGCAAAAGACGAGAGCACGTATATAAGCTCTAAATCCGACTATTTTATTCAACTCGTTATGTGGCGAGTGCGATACGTCGCCGCTTCCTATTCTAGAGGGACTGAGTTCGATACTACCCGGAAGCGTTCTTCTTTTTTATTTATTTTTTTTTTAACTAAAATTTGACACGAAGTGCATTTTTGTAGTCAATTTTTAATTTGAGTTGTCTACAGCCCAATTTTTTATGTTTTTTCAAATGTGAGTAATAAAGTTAGAGTTTTTTTAATTTGCTGGAACTTGAGAATTTCTCTGGGTAATTTTCCGTTTGTGGCCATGCTAACTATAGCCTACTACAGGGATGGCGAACCACTGACCCGCGGGTCACGAAGTGACCCATCACAGATTTTCAGTGACCCACTTGTCTTTTTTAAAATAATGAAATTTAAACAAATATTTCAACAAAGAATGAATGTTTCACTAAATATTTGTAATAAGGCCCCACCATATTTTAATCTAGTACCATACCGAATTGCCATATAGCAGTCTGACACAACTTAATTTGTGGTAATGTTTTACAGCGATTTGTTGAATTGTTGGAAGAAGTACAACTTTTTTTAACTGAAAAAAATCAAAAATATCCAGAGTTAAGCGAAAGTATGTGGTTGAATGATTTAGATTTTTTCGCTGATTCACAATGCATTACAATAAGTTAATACTAAATTGCAAGGCTGTGGAAATATTGTATTATCCATGTTTGGGCACATTAAAGCATTGAGAAGAAACTCGCTACTTTTTCTGTAGACCTTGAACAAGGCCAGCTGAAATATTTTCCTCAGTTGTTGAAGCACTTTACCAGCACCAATTTAACTTATGAACAAAAGCAAACTGCACTCAACAAGTATGTTTTACTGACGAAAGAGGCCAAAAACGTAATTTCAGAAAGGTTTACCCAGTTCGAAAGCTAGATACTACATTGCAGTTCATTCTTTTCCTGCATGCAATTCAATTTGAAAATCTTGAACTATCAAACTTCAAATGGCTTCGTCTTTACAACTTGGAAATGGAAATGATAGACTTTTCAGAAAGTGCAGTTTGGAGAACAAAATTTGTAGACTTAAATCATCTCCTACAAAAAATTGAAATGAAAACGGATATGGATGGTTGTGACTTTCCTGCTGTTGAAAACCATGCTGAAAATATAATTCTTACAGAGTGGAACTCCCTGCCAAATTCGTTTGAAACTATGAAAAGATTTGCGGTAGCTCTCAACGTTGTTTGGTTCTTCATATTCGTGTGAATTTTTATTTTTGCACATGAAATTTATACAATCAAGCACACGGAATCGTCTCAGCTCAGATATGAGTGCTGCATGTGTGAAGCTAAAAACTACGGATTACTAACCAAGGATAATAAGACTTGCAGAGAAGATGCAGCAGCAAGTTTCGCATTAACATGTAATTAAATGTATGACCCACTTTTGCTTTTTCAAGGATTAAGGTCTCTTTTGTGACCCATGCACTAAAAAAGGTTTGCCATCCCTGGCCTACTACATAATTTTTCATTCAGGCACGTTTTAAACCTTCAAGGTTTTGCCAGTTTTTCCCGTTCATCAACGTGCTGGGAGGTCCATATCGATTTTTGTAGTTAGCATCTTTTTCGTCCCTGACGCGTTAATGACGAAAAATAAAATGATTAATAGTATGTAAATGTAATGCAACTCAAATTAAAAATTGACTACAAAAATGCACTTCGGGTGAAAATTTAGTTAAAAAAAAAAAAAATGCTTGCGCGTGGTATCGAACTCAGTCCCTCTTGAATAGGAGGCGGCGACGTATCGCACTCGCCACGTAACGAGTTGAATCAAATAGTCGGATTTAGAAGTTATATACAGTAGGGTGTTGCAGGCGCCCCGACCCTCTCGGATTTTGCTTACCTTTTTTGTGGTACTGTGTTTAGATCAGTAGACCACAAATATGAAGTTTCGTAAATTTTCATCGACGTTTACCTCCACCGCCGAGGCCATTTTGAGGCCCACTTTTTGAATTTTTTCATGTTTTTTGCCACTAGAGGTCAGTGTATAAGTTTTGCAATATTGGGGGTATATTTAAAAGATGCTCTATGATGTTCTGAATAATGTTTAAAAAAAATTGGAGAAATGGGATAAGTATATCCAAAAATATTCAAGTTTTGTTCCTAATTGTTTGCACAATACTGCCCCTAGTGGTGAAAAGAAAACTTGAAATATCTTAAAAACTACTCATCATATTGTTATGGAACTTGCATGCAACCCCCCATTTTCATGGGTAAGGAATTTGATTTTAGCAATATTTTTGCAAAATATTACCACTAGAGGGCGGTAATTCTAATTTTGAACTATTTTTCTGTAAAAAGGCGATATTGTTGCATTTCTTAAGCTGTGCTATCTGAAGAATACAATTTCATGGCTTATGCACAATAAAATTTATTCAATTGTAAAGAAACTGCATCATGCATGCACTATATCAATAAATCCAAACAGGCAATGTGAGTCTTAGTTAACACAATTTTCGCAAAGGCAGTTGTACATCTTCATTGTGCTGATAAACGACATTTTCTAAGATTTGGTATTTTTCTTCGATCCTCCTCCATCACTTGAATATAGTTTTGCGGATTTTTTCCTTGCTTTGCGAAATGAAGAAAGTCAGATTATACCAGTTTTACCCCTCTGCTGAATCATTACAGACTCTGAGTGCACTTATGATACCATTAGCAGAAGCATAGCGATCATCTATTTCCCACTCTTTCGGGTGTTTGGCAAGAAAAGTTGTTGAAATGTGCAAAAGTACAAAAAAACATTTTTCTGCTGGCATTTGCATAGGAGCACAATGACAATGAGTTATCGTTAACAATGTCTGGCAGCTCTGGCTTACTGTATCCATTACCAAGCCTGTTTGTAACCTGGCCATGGAAACTTGCATTTAAACGCAGCAGAGTTCCAGCCAAAGCTTCCTTTTCATCCATAATGACTTGTTTGTCCCATAGAACTAAGGGGATCAGCTCCCTAGTTACATACCATGTATGCCTACCTAAAGCTTTTAAAGCAGCAACACTGATAATTTTGTCTACTGCATCATAGCTTTTGATGTCACTTACCAGTTGCTAATCTTTTCAGGGTGCTGATGCAGCAATTGGACAGTTGAACCACCATCCATTAACTACAAAAGTCAACAAATCACTCTAATTTTTGTATTTGTGACTTGGAAATGATTCCTTGTGGTAGAAAGTCTTGCAGCATTATCATCTTGTAGCAATATAGCTGCTTTCCCATCCACCTTGCTCGATGGACTGCACCACATTTTCCAATATGTTTTCTGCATGCTAGGCAGAGTGGTTTGTCTAGCTTCATTTGAAGAGAAATGCATGCAGCATAGAGATGGAATGAAAAAACGAGAAAAATTTAAAACAACAACACCCAAACCTTTTTTCAAGCCATCTTTCTGCTGCATGCATTTTTCTTCAAATAAAGCTAGACAAACCACTTCTCTGCCTAGCATGCAGAAAACATACTGGAGAAGTTATACTTTCTCATGTGTGGGAAGCCCTGAAAGTCGAAACGTCAAGCTCTCCAGGCAATGAACTATTCAAAAGATTCCGAAACAAAGGATTCAATGCAACCCCACACGCTGCAGCTGTACTGCATACCAAAGTTCCTCAAGAGTTGGGAAAATTTGTAACAACTCAAAGCAGAAAAAGTGGAAGCACTTATAAATTTTGAGAGAGACATGCAAAATTATCAGAGGGGTGATTACAAAGAACTTTTAGACCGGATGGCGGTGTACATTGGAATCAACAGTAGACAGTACAACTTCATGAAATGCGGTGCAGTCCATCAAGCATTGTGGATGGGAAAGCAGCTCCATTGCTATAAGATAGTAATGCTACAAGACTTTCTACCACAAGGAATCATTTCCAAGTCACAAATACAAAACTTAGTGATACTGTCCGATTGCTGCATCAGCACCCTGAGAAGATTAGCAACTGGTAAGTGACATCAAAAGCTATGATGCAGTAGATAAAATTATCAGTGTTGCTGCTTTAAAAGCTTTAGGTAGGCACACATGGTATGTAACTAGGGAGCTGATCCCCTTAGTTCTATGGGACAAACAAGTCATTATGGATGAAAAGGAAGCTTTGGCTGGAACTCTGCTGCGTTTAAATGCAAGTTTCCATGGCCAGGTTACAAACAGGTTCGGTAATGGATACAGTAAGCCAGAGCTGCCAGACATTGTTAATGATAACTCATTGTCATTGTGCTCCTATGCAAATGCCAGCAGAAAAATGTTTTTGTACTTTTGCACATTTCAGCAACTTTTCTTGCCAAACACCCGAAAGAGTGGGAAATAGATGATGGCTATGCTTCTGCTAATGGTATCATAAGTACACTCAGAGTCTGTAATGATTCAGCAGAGGGGTAAAACTGGTATCCGACTTTCTTCATCTAGCAAAGCAAGAAAAAAAAATCCGCAAAACTATATTCAAGTGGCGGAGGAGAATCGAAGAAACAAACCAAATCTTAGAAAATGTCGTTTATCAGCACAATGAAGATGTACAACTGCCTTTGCGGAAATTGTGTTAACTAAGACTCACATTGCCTGTTTGGATTTATTGATATAGTGCATGCATGATGCAGTTTCTTTACAATTGAATAAATTTTATTGTGCATAAGCCATGAAATTGTATTCTTCAGATAGCACAGCTTAAGAAATGCAACAATATCGCCTTTTTACAGAAAAATAGTTCAAAATTAGAATTACCGCCCTCTAGTGGTAATATTTTGCAAAAATATTGCTAAAATCAAATTCCTTACCCATGAAAATGGGGGGTTGCATGCAAGTTCCATAACAATATGATGAGTAGTTTTTAAGATATTTCAAGTTTTCTTTTCACCACTAGGGGCAGTATTGTGCAAACAATTAGGAACAAAACTTGAATATTTTTGGATATACTTATCCCATTTCTCCAATTTTTTTTAAACATTATTCAGAACATCATAGAGCATCTTTTAAATATACCCCCAATATTGCAAAACTTATACACCGCCCTCTAGTGGCAAAAAACATGAAAAAATTCAAAAAGTGGGCCTCAAAATGGCCTCGGCGGTGGAGGTAAACGTCGATGAAAATTTACGAAACTTCATATTTGTGGTTTACTGATCTAAACACAGTACCACAAAAAAGGTAAGCATGGTGAAACCAAGATTTAAATTTCATGGGGCGCCTGCAACACCCTAATATACAGCGCGTTTCTCGTCTTTTGCTTGGAAAGAAAAAAAGTGATGGTATAATGACGTAATGACGGTCAAATAGTGTTTCAGATTCAAAGACCGGCGCCGGTCAAATAGCCACTGCCTTGTTTATATTTGAATTAAGATTAATCTGATAAATATTCTATTTAACTTATCTAATTTGGCTATCTGACTCCATGAACTAATTTCCACACAATTGTTATTCGAATTACATATAATTTTAAGTTATCAGAAGGTGTTCGTATAATATTGTAGGTCTCTAACATGAATTGAATTTAAACATTACAGAATAGTAAAATTGCAGAACAGGGAAACATTATTACGAATTATTACATTTATAACTAGGCCTAAACAATCAATTTAATGTTTTCTGAGAGCTGAACTGGT
Source organism: Aplidium turbinatum (assembly GCF_918807975.1). NCBI lineage: Eukaryota > Metazoa > Chordata > Ascidiacea > Aplousobranchia > Polyclinidae > Aplidium > Aplidium turbinatum. Next base: position 23,457,070 of record NC_137475.1, on the reverse strand, counting down.
CTAACTGAGCTCTCCAAATGCGAACAAATCATTTTATTTTCTGTTCTCTTTTTTCTATTTACTTCGGAAGCAGTTTACATGGAAAATTACAGAAACACTAGGAAATAAATTTAAGTTAAACTAGTTCACTATAGTAGGGGAGTATGTTAAAACACAAATTTTGAGTACAAACTCTGAGTACCCACAAAATTATGCCACTGGGAGTAAAAAAACATAATTTGAAAAAAATTTTGGATTGCCCCTCCGGGAACTCCCCGCTACCGGGGGGTTTTATGAGCGATTGTCAAAATACATGGGATTTGATACCCAAAATTTGAACCGGTTGTCATAGAAGGCTGGGACCAGTCTCAAAAGTTTCGTTTTGAAAAGTTAAGATAGGAATGTATATAACAGTTTCAGAAGTGTCAGGTGTATGGACAGGCCCATTTTGGCCCAAACGGCCTATCGTGATTGTATGAAATTCAAAATTTTTACCTTAATAAGTTTGAAACCGGGATAATTTTTTGTTTAAAACGTTATGATTCGAATTAGTACTTTCAAATGAATCATATGCATGTCTAGTTGTAGAAAATTGATTGATTATATGACGTCATTACGTTTAAAATCAGAGACGTTTTGGGTAATGTCGTAAAAATTGAAATATAGACATATCATACAGATTAGAGCTCGACCGATATCACTTTTTCAGGCCGATACCGATATTTATGAAATTTTTAGGCCGATACCGATATATATCGGCCGATATATATCAATTACGAAAAATTTGTTACCAACAAGGTTATTAAGCAACAAACCAGTCCAAGAAAGTTTATGCATTGGTTGCTGTCATAGGTGCCGAGTTTTCAAAATAGCTGGGCGGGCGAACACATACTGTCACGTCACGTCGTGATCACCAATAATAATGTAGAACTCCACTGTTGTTTTCCTGCCACCAAGGTCCAAGATCTAGGCTTCCTAGTTCCAACTAATATAAATTGCAAATATCCAGCGATAAACTGCGCTATTGAACCGAGCTTACATTGAATCTACAATAGAACAGTTAACGAAGGAGCTGAATTGCAACTAATGAGTGACAACCAACGGTTTCATCCGCCAAACCAACACGTGTGCACTGTTCAGTAGTGCACAGTTTAATATCAGTGACATAACAGACGCAACTGTGATGGTTGAGACAACAACATAGAGCATTTTAGCAGCAGAGTTAATTGATGACGTCGTTTGAGAGAAAATTACTCCTTTGAAGAACAATGCTACAGTTTTTACAGCGATTTAACATCTGGCGATGTTAAAACGATGTAACAGCAGTTGAAATTGCGGTCAGACTTTTGCTGCGAATGAACCCAGACAGCAAAATCTGTCATTTTTACATTGGTTCAATGTCCGCAGACGTCACAGCAATGTAAAAATGACGGATTTTGCTGTCTGGGAAGTTCCTCACAGGTTTGCGCAATTTACTTGATTTATAGCACTGGGCTTACGAGTGGCAGAGTGGAGACAAACGGCGCAGCTGGACACTTTTGCTCGTTTAACGGCGAATCAACGTTGTTTAACGTTGCATGAATGTAACATGGCAATAATTGACGAAAACTAATCGCTTAATTAGTAGGTTTAGTAGGGCCTATCATATGGCGACAAAACCTTGCGAATAAGGTAAGTAGGCTAGTATTAGAAGGTGGCAGATGGTCACAGAAATTTTTGGACTTAAAATTGAATTAATTTTTTTTTTAATTCCTCAAATGATCGGCGGGCGCGGCCCACCCGCCCGGGACTCGGCGCAGGTGGTTGCTTGCTTAATTACGCCGCATAACTTCCACCGAAAGAGGTGACTTCTATAATGACGCTACTATTTTCTTCTGTGCAAAGTTTCACTAGGCTTTTTTCTTTGGGTTTATTTTTGCAACTTCTACAATGACGCTACTATTTTCTTTTATGCAAAGTTTCACTAGGATTTTTTCTTTGGGTTTATTTTTGCGTGTCATGTGAACAAAACTTAATTTTCCCTGGACATTTTCTTTCTTACTGTAATACCAAAACTTGACAAATTTTGCTGCATCTTACTGCGATAGCCTACTCGTATGATCTCATTTTGTAACGAATCTTGCCTTATCAATATCACTCGGAGATCAAAGCCAGGCATTGTGACGTAAGACTTGAAATAAGCTGTGCGTTAGGGTGTGCCACTTTGTAACTTTTTTTTCATAACCAAGGTCTCAACCCATTTTGGGGTTCCTTTTAGGACCAAAAACTATCCCAAAAATTTTTGGGGAAAAATATTCGAATTTAGTGGCGCCACAGAGCACTTCGGAGCAAATTTGGCCAAAATCGCTATATCTGACTGACCGGCAAGGATAGAGAGTTGATTTTAGGCTCTATTGAAAGGTAATCATCATGTTTTTATATGCTTTAAAAGAACATTTTTCTCTAAAACAAACAGAAATTAAGTTATTGCCAAAAAAATGATTTTCGCTGAATTTTTGGGCATTTTTACTGTATTACATAGTATTGCCTTACACTTTGTATAGGTTTTAGCAGATTGTTTTATTGGTAGTTTGGTGTTATACAATACATGTTAATAAGTGAGTTTATTCTTATCAATGTATAGTAATTTCGTTCTCTTCTCAAGATCATATCGCCCTTGCTAAGCTAAGGCTTGTGAACGAATGGTATGTACTATGAAAATAAAAAAAAAATGTGCATGTTTTTTACTAAAGAGAAATCAAACAAAGTAACTTCGTTTTATTTCTCTATGGTTCAACAAAGCAAACTCTCTACCAAAGCTTTTTTTACTAATTAAAACAAAACAAGAAAGGATAATACAGCACAGACGATAAAGAAAATTACAGCAGAGTCACAATATCTTAAATTACAGTCCAGATGAAGTGGAAGCAAGATCAGCATTTAGCAAAGTTTCTTTCTTTAGGTTCAGAACCAATCTTCTTACTTCTGGGACTGTTTAAAAAAGTGCAGATTTCTGCGCCTTGTTCTGGGTTAATTTGTTATATGTCTTTGCTAATAAAATTTCCCTTTCTGCAGCGTCATTGACTACATGCATATGCTCAAATGAATGTTTAGCAGCTATACAGGAATCATATTTGCTCCTTGTTCTAGCATGTTTTTCAATGAAAGCACAATCTAACTTGCTCCTGTGTGGAATGAGCCAAGAATCTGGTCCAAACAAGTTAGACTGTTAGACTAGTAATTAGACTGTTTAGACTTGAAAATCATATTGGTCAGAAATTGTTGCATGTATATTGTATATTGTCGTCATCATATTTATGAGAGAGTGGTGGGTGATATTGCTGAAACCGTTCTTGGTAAATCAAGCTCTCCTGAGACTGGCCTTTACAAAATTATGAAAGATGTCTGGCTAAACATCAGAGTAAATGACTAGTTTCCATTTCTAACATTTAGCAGAAGCCTTGACTCATATGTTAAACATTTTGTTGAATTTGCAACAAATGCATTAAAAAACCTCCCACTAAAGGATAACTATCAAGAAGTTCTTGAGTATTCTTTGCTATTTCTTGCATCATATCCCCATGACATAATAGCCGCTATGATCAAAAGCATTGGTGCAGTGAGCCATGCCCGATGGATGGCCAAATTACTGTGTGAGTTAAAGCTTGCTCTGTATTCTCTTCAGTTTGTACAACTCAATAAAATTACCGAGGAAGAAGCAAACGAGCATAGATCTCTTTCCATGTTTTTAATATTATTTCATGTTCCTGCATTGATAACCGCACATGTTCCATTTGATGCTCCATATAACGATCTCCATCTGCTTAAAACTCTTCTTCCACTTAAAAAAGAGAATGACCTTCCAGAATCTTTTATCAAAGTTTATTGCAGCAATGATAAACCGTCTTATGCAACATCTGTGGTATCTTTGTGAACCATTTGTTTTTTTGGTATTGTTTTCTGCATTATCGTCTGTGCAAGAAAAGGAAAAATGTCGTAAAACATTGCTAAAATATGAAAAAGCTTTAGAATCATCGTTGAAAAACTTGGAAAAATTAGTCACACCTGCAGAAATAACAATGTCAACCAACATGAATAACTTGTTTGGACCAGATTCTTGGCTCATTCCACACAGGAGCAAGTTAGATTGTGCTTTCATTGAAAAACATGCTAGAACATGGAGCAAAAATGATTCCTATATAGCTGCTAAACATTCACTTGAGCATATGCATGTGTAGTCAATGACGATGCAGAAAGGGCAATTTTATTAGCAAAGATATATAACAAATTAACCCAGAACAAGACGCAGAAATCTGCACTTTTTCAAACAGTCCTAGAAGAAGATTGGTTCCGAACCAAAAGAAACTTTGCTAAATGCTGATCTTGCTTCCACTTCATCTGGACTGTAATTTAAGATATTGTGACTCTACTGTAATTTTCTTTATCGTCTGTGCTGTATTATCCTTTCTTGTTTTGTTTTAATTAGTAAAAAAACATGCACATTTTTTCTTATTTACATAGTACCATTCGTTGACAAGCCTTAGCTTAGCAAGGGCAATATGATCTTGAGAAGAGAACAAAATTACTATACATTGATAGGAATAAACTCACTTATTAACATGTATTGTATAACACCAAACTACCAATAAAACAATCTGCTAAAACCTATACAAAGTGTAAGGCAATACTATGTAATACAGTAAAAATGCCCAAAAATTCAGCAAAAATCAGTTTTTTGGCAATAACTTAATTTCTGTTTGTTTTAGAGAAAAATGTTCTTTTAAAGCTTATAGAAGCATGATGATTACCTTTCAATAGAGCCTAAAATCAACTCTCTATCCTTACCGGTCAGTCAGATATAGCGATTTTGGCCAAATTTGCTCCGAAGTGCTCTGTGGCGCCACTAAGTTCGAATATTTTCCCCAAAAATGTTTGGGATAGTTTTTGGTCCTAAAAGGAACCCCAAAATGGGTTGAGACCTTAGTTATGAAAAAAAAGTTACAAAGTGGCACACCCTACTGTGCGTGGTTAGTGTAGAAGTACACCCGCACTCCCAACGATTCTTAGCGAAAAATTCACCTTTGTTACACTGATTCAATGTCATCAATCGTTGAAGCAACGTAAAACTCGAAATTTTTCCTGCTTGAATTGAAGCTAAGGGATACAGTATTAACATTTTCTAGATGCTCGCACTAGAATGGGCGGGAAATTACATTCTCACAGCAATTGTTTGTGCTATGCAAGCACGTTTGAGAAACTTGTGTTTCTTCTAAAGGCATGCATGGATGGTTTTGAGTGTGCTTTTGCTGGCCGATGTTTATCGGCGAAAAATAGCCGATACGATATATCGGCTACACCTGATATCGGCCGATACATATCGGCTGACCGATATATCGGTCGAGCTCTAATACAGATAGTCATTATAAAGCATTTTCAATTTTCTTGCTCATGTTTGCTCTTTTGAAATATAAATATATGTACGTGTCAGTTACCAATGCGACATATTAGGCTATATATATTCAGTATATTGTATATACTGATAAAATAATAAGAACAGGATGCTATGTAATATTAAATGATAGTTTGTTTGTGCAGGTGCAGTTTGTGTATTATTTCATTGTTTTGGATATGTACAGCTTTTTCTGACGCAAGTAAATAATACAGTAATAATAGTTATGTTTCAAAGGTCCAATGTTATGGAAGTATTGTGTAGTTCCAGATATCAAATTAGTTAGTTTTTTTTATCTTTTCATTAAGAGCTTCATTCAATAGGCCTAGTTGAACTGTTTCATTTGAAACACAGCAGTTGATTCGGGCAGATCTGACATATGACACAAGTCGACACATCCAAGCTATTATGAATGATCTGATAAGTATCAGTACCAACAAGAAGTTCAGGATTTTCATGGGAAATCCATATTTCTCCATCTCTACTGTTGCCAAGCTTCTTGAAGTATGTAGCCTAAGTAGTAAGGCATCATCATTCACAACTTCAACAATGTTAGCAAGGTACCAGTGTTATTCGCTTCCTTCAATCCAGATGGCAGCTACGAACTCACCAACTTGATAGGCTGGTGTTGCAGAATCAAATTCCTGGTCATTTGATGTGGAGCTTGAATTTGCCTCTGTAAGCAAATGCATAGCAGAAAGCACACTTTGGAGGTCTGACATTGTTATAGCTGCACATGAACGTGAATTATCCAACTAGCTGATAAGGTTGTTGGCATAGTCTTCAAATCTGGAATTTTTATAGTCTCGTTTCAGTCGGAATATTGAAGCACTTGATTTTAGGGAGAGGCATGTCTTCTTTGCATAGCGAACTTCAGTGTAAAGTCTTTTGTTCTTTATGTGATCTGTTACAGCATCACTTTGAAGGTAAGCACTCACTTCCTCAGAAGTGGTAAAAGGCACTGGTGGATTTTGCACTTTCAGGAAATCTTAATCAGCAAGTTTACTTTGCTCTGTTCTGATATTAAGAGCTTCTTTTTCAGAGTAACCTTTTTCTTCATAAGCTTTCATTTTTCATTCCATTGCTGTCTAATTTCTTTGCTATCTTGTACTGGTTTTTCCCATTTCTTTTTGTCAATCTTCTGAATATTTTCAAGTAAATCCATGCTTTTATTGAGAACTACACTTCTGGAGACTGCATCAAGATTTCTTTTACCATAATCATTTATCTTATAGTTCACTAATCCGACACTACATTTTTCACCCAGGTTGTGAACTGGCAGATTATCCAGTTTCTGTAGGACATCATCACTTGCCGATCCAATTTTCAACAGCGATCCTGTGTCCTCATTTGCAGAAGGACCAAAACCAAACAGAGACCCTTTTTGAGTTTCAAAGCCTTTTGCATTGATGGAAGATTGAAGGAATAGAGCAAGCAAACTCTTAACTTCGTTACAGTGTTCTTGCAAGCAAACATCGATCGAGCTGAGAATTGTTGGTTTAGGTAATGTCGATTTGAACATACCAATTGACGAAAAAGAAGTAACACACTCTGATGCTTGCAGGAAATGATGTGCCTGAAGCATAGTCAAGTCGGGCATATATGACTCATGCAAAAATATTGCAACCCTATCATAGCTTATTAATCAAAACTTTTAGGCCCATTTCCAACTCATTAAGGCCAATTATTGCCAAAATTTCGATTTTGTACCATCGCGGTAGGCTAAATGGGTCATTTTGGGCCGAAATGGGCTTGTACGGGCCAAACTATACAACTGACACTTCTGTTACATTCCTATCTTAACTTTTCAAGACGAAAATTTTGAGACTAGTCCAAGCTTTCTATGACCACCGGTTCAAAAGTTAGGTATCAAATCCCATGCATTTTGGAAATCGCTTGTTAGACCCCCCGGTAGCGGGGAGTTCCCGGAGGAGCAACTCAAAATTTTTTTCATTATATATATATTTTTTTACACCCAGTGGGCAGTGGCACAATTTTGGGGGGTACTGAGATTTTTTTTATTTTTAACATACCCCCCTAACTATAGTAAAAGGCAGGAAAACTTACATGATGAAATAATGGATCGCTACAGAGGCCCCCCCTAATTTGGGCTAAATTGGAACCAAGGGTACCAAGTTTAGTTCTAATTTAAGGAGTTAAAAACGGTATATAAGGAATAAAATTGTAACAGATATATAATAGTATAAACTAGGTATGTTTAGTATTTGTGATAATAATGTGGTGTTGTGTTTGTGCTATCGTGTCGCGAAGTGATTCTGCGTGGTTCCACCGCCTTCCGCAAAGGAATGTCTGAGTTTGTGCCAGCTGCTTGAAAAGTTGCATTGCTTTATGGGCGCTGTCGCAAGTCCTAGGAGGCATTCATTGTTTGTCTGACTCTTCGTTAAAGAACAGACAGTGCCTTGTGATTGGCTTGATCATGATGTTGCTTTGTCGTCGCAAGGATTTGTCGAACGACGTCGTTTGGCTTCATCATAGCAAGACAGCTTTTGTATTTGTTGTATGGCGCTAGAGAGACGCTGCAGCATTGGCTCTGAAGGCACTTTGTTTCTTTTCCGGCGGTGAGAACGGCATAACACTCGCGTTTCTGATCTGATTGGTTCATGTTGGTTTCTGAGAAAAGGCAAAATAAATTCAATTACAGGCCTCGAAATTCGTTTTTGTTGACGGCGGACAAACGTGTCCGGTCTGAGCAGCTATCTCGGCGGACAAATTAAGTCTCACGGCGGACACACGAGTTTTAGCGTCGATCGTCATGCTTCATCAGTTTATCTTGATAATTCTTCGCCATTTGAGAAGACCAACGACGTGCGCTTGAAGAGTCAAAGCGCCGTGTGGCTGCTTAATACGCCGCATAACTGATTAACTTCCACCGAACGAGGTCGTCTAGCTTTTTGCGTCACAATGCTCTGGGCACGAGTCGGAAAAATTCTACACTAACGCTACTATTTTCTGCTGAGCAAAGTTTCACTAGGATTTTTTCTTTAGGTTTATTTTTGCGTGTCGTGTGAGCGAAAGTGAATTATTTTCCCTTGACGTTTTCTTTCTTACTGTAATACCAAAACTTAACAAATTTTGCTGCATCTTGCTGTAATAGCCTACTCGTATGATCTAATTTTGTAACCAACCTTGCGTTATCAATATTACTCGGAGATCAAAGCCAGACATTGTGACGTAAGACTTGAACTAAGTTGCGCGTGATTGCTGTTGAAAAACCGTACTCCCAATCTCCCACCGATTCTTAGCGAAGAATTCACCTTTGTTACGCTGATTCGATGTCATCAATCGTTCAAGCAACGTAAAAATCGAAAGTTTTCCTGCTTGAATGGAAGCTAAGGATATCATACAGTATTTTCATTTTGTAGATGCGCGCTAGAATGCGCTGGAAATTATATTCTCGCAACAATTGTTCGTGCTATGCAATAACGATTTGAATCGCTAGTCCCTGTGTTATTTCTCGGCGGACAAATATGACCGATCTAGATGGTACTTCCCGCGGACATCACGAGCTGTGACGGCGGACATGTCCGCCGTGAATTTCGAGGCCTGCAATTACACGTCCGACTATAGAATTATTTGTCGACTTGGTTTGTTAGCCGACCTGCACGAAATGTGAAGGTACCATTTGTAATGCGGAAAAAAAATTAATACATATATAACAAAAGAATATATGCTTCGATAGGTCTAAATACCATTCACAAATTCGTAAATGTTCATAAGTCTGAACAGTCGTTCAGCAACTGCAAATAAAACACAGAAATAAAAAAGATACAGTACATCAGTGGTTCTCAAAGTTTTTTTTGTTGCGACGCCACTGGAAAAGTTTTCTGGACATGCGACGCACCAGCAAATAAAAGTTAATGAGGAAACTTATTATTAAAGTTTTGTTTGTTGATACAACAACAAAAAGCAATGCATATTATTTAATGTGACGTGTGGGCTTGTTTGTTTTTACAAAGTTCATTAAATCTTTTTTCTTTCAGTGTTTATTGGTGATCGAAATTTGCTTTTTATCACCGCCAAGGCAGAAAATCCTGCTTCACATAAATATGACGTGACAAATGGGATAATAATTCGTAGCGCTTTCTTCACCAAAGCTGGATAATCGCCATTCAATGAAATCCAGAAATTTGCCGGATTTCCTGAATTAAACATCTTTTTCAGTGAATTGTCACAAGAAAGGTCAATGTAGGCTTCTTTTTCTTGTGCAGTAAAAGACAGTGGAGTAGGTTGGACGAAAGGATCACGAATCCATTCGTTGTTTGATAAATTTTTCGGGAAGTATTTTGCAAATTTCGACTCGAGCTTGGACAAATGTTGCCCAAATATGCTTCACAAATTCCAGAGCTTCCAGACAGGTTTGCTATATCTTCTTTCCACAATAGCAGCTTTTTAACGAATGCCCGCAATTTTATCTGAAATGTTATTTTTATTCGGCCCTTGCATAGAAATGTTCAGTTTGGCGAAGATATCACACAAGTAAAGTAAGCCAATTTCAATAAAAAATTGTTCTGAGCTAAACAATCTGTAAGTGGATTATTTTCTTGCTGCAAAAAAGCCTGAAGTTCATCCACCAATTTGTGGAAGCGTTCAAAGAATTTTCTAAGCGAAAGCCACCTGGATGAAAATTAAAAGAGCAAACTCCGATGCGCTGCATTCATTTCTCCACAAAGTTTTTTGAAAACTCTTGACTTCAGTGGGTGTGTTTTAATGAAGTTAACAACTTTGATGACAACTGAAACTGCTAATCAAAGGATTAACCTCATCTTTATAAGATAAACTGAATTCAGCAACGAAACAAAACTCTTCTGCGACGCCCTTGGAAAATTGAAACGACGCACAGTTTGAGAACTACTGCAGTACATGATTCAAAACCATGCTGTAGTTTCATGCAGTATGGAAAGTGATGTTTCGTGGGTATATGCATGTGTGCCCAACATAGGTTAAATAGGTTAGTAACATGCCATGCCAACCGTTAGATACGCGCATTTGCATGCCACACTCTCAGTTGCAGTCATATTCAACCATACACAATAAAACAAAAACGTCGAGCAAACAACTTATACAAAGAAAAAGGTTGAAATAGACAACCACTGATGGTTTTGCATTGAAGAGAATCTTAAGAAAGCAGACAGTTGCAGAAAAAGACAACAAATTCGCATTAATGCAATATTTGCATTTTTCCTGCGATAAAGTTATATAACCTACAAAGAAGACAAGAACTTTTAGAAAGCAGATTGGCCAGCTTGTAGATTACAAGCTAATTGAAAAAAATTGCCAATTGGCTGAGATGCATCTCGTTCCGAAGTAGGCCTACTTGAGATGGCTATACTGGAAGATGCTGTAACTTTCCTGCAAAGAACTAATTTACATGGATGGTTAAACACATGTATTTAGAACAAACAAAAATAACCTAAATTGCTGCGAGTACTGCAGACTTCAAAATAAACACGCGGACCAGTGGTAGACTGGCCATTGTGGACAATCTTTAAAGTGATTCGTCGCACAGCAGCAGTTTGGCGTTGTTAAAAATACACAAACACTATCTTAGTAAAAAGTTACATAATTACAATATTAAAATACAATGTAAACGCAAGGTTTTGCAGCTTTTGATCACATGAGCTGCCCTTCGACTGTTCGGCGGATGACGTCACTGATTGATTGTGTTTTTGATCAGTTTCAATTTCGGGGTCCGACAGTTCATGCTACTGCTTTTCACATGGCTTTTCACAGCTTGTGACTCCAGTGGTGGTGATAATAGCGCTGTTAAGAAAAAACGTTATACAGCAACATAACTACAACATTGAAAACTGTTCACGTAACGTGAACACTAAGATTTGCAAGTCAACCATGTGGGCTGTCTGGAAGATTTTCAGTAATATGCTACAAAACGGTTATCCAACGGTGATCAGCCATATTTCGATGCAGATGGAAGAAATTATATAGTGTCAGTTGAATCGAGGCGAATGATGTCATCAATGGATTGTTTTGCTGAGTAAAAGTTAAGTGTGATGGATAGTGCTGTTTTGTCAATCGCAGCACCAGAATACGTGACAGCGATCCTGCCTTCTCAAGAGACAAAGAAAATATATGTCCAAATGTCAAGCAAGCTTACACAAAAAGTTCCATTGTCAAGGTAAAAAAAAATTGTGCATACACAGACTTAGTGCAATTGCAAACAAAAGACAGCGGCCAAAGTGGCTATAAACAAAGTTTCTTAAATCATGTTAGCTCCTAGTAATACTGTATTTAAAAAAAATTGGGGCGAACGAAAACACAACCTCGATTGGCGGCTTTGCATGATTTCCCCTGTCTTTGCGCCACAGAGTTATACGAACTGATTGCTTCAGCTGAAAACATAAAGGTGGCAAAGTTGTGAAGCAAAGTCTTCACAATGATTTCTCATATTTGGAGATTCTCCTTGTCGGAGTAAAAAGACGCACAAACTCACGGATGGTTGCTTGGAAGCGACACCAAACGCTTTGCAGAGCTGTGCCTGCACGTGTACGTCTGTATAATGATGAGATTGAGGCTCGAACCTGGCAATCTCCCATGCTAGTTGCATGTAGGAAGGCAAAAATAAAATATATTAAAATGACCTAACGATTTAAGTTACATTTGAAACTGCAATAATCTACAAAAATTTACATGACTATGTTTCCCTGCAAAGGCAACTTGTTGGCAATTAGTTTATCCAAGCAACGTTTAAAAAACATTACATTTGGCAAATGGCGCTTCGGCATAAAAATAAAATGGTAGACATAGGCAGTTTAAAAGGGCTGTCTGCCGCAGAACAATTAGCTTCGTTACATCCGTTGATCGTACAACAAAAATCAGTTACATTTGACGAGCAATAGATTGCTGGTGGTTGATGGTGCTTTAAAAATAGGCTACAATGAACTGCAGAAAAATTGTTGGCAAACCAACACGTGAAAGTTTGTTAACATGCTTTGAGAAGTTAATTATGAGCTCGTGTTGTTATCATTATTTTTTTTTTTTTGACATAGAAATAAAATTTTGTATAATAAGGTACTTACCAGATTCTTCAAAGTTTAGTTATCTTGTTAAACTTACTTTTTATTTTTAAAAATAAACTACTTACGTGCGGGGTCATCAATGTGGTAACATATATTATTAATTATATTTAAGTATGAGAATGGTTTGTTTATATTTGAATTAAGATTAAGGCTGTCTGACTATCTGATAAATATTCTATCTAACTTATCTAATTTGGCTATCTGACTCCATGAACTAATTTCCACACAATTGTTATTTGAATTATAATTTTAAGTTATCAGAAGGTGTTCATTAGGGTGGTCCTCAAATGTATGCGAAAAATTCAAACCTAAAAAATTGTAGTGCACACACTTCTATTTGGTTCCTTTTTATATAAAAACATTTCCCTGAAAGTTTGAAAGAATTTGATAAAGGTTTAGAGGTGCCAGATTACAGGTGAAAATTCAATAAATTGAGCGATTTATGAAACCCACCCCAAGATAGCGTAACATTTGCAATTGTACTTTAAAAAGACAACACATTATCGCAGAACGAACAATAAACATGAGAAAAATGATATCATATGTAAGAATACTGTACTCTCATCCAACTCTGCTGTAGAAAACACTGATATAATTTTCTAGTACTAGGCTATGCTTCATGCATCATTATAACTCCAAAGTATATTACTGGAATACTAGAAGTTTAACTAGTGCATTCTAAAGATAAATACGGTACATAATGCAATTCAGTCTGTGGACTGATACACTTTCTGAAGATTTTTTTTTGCTGCAAGTCGAAAGAGCATGCTGGATTGCTGGTGCTGTTCCACAACTTGTAGAATTTATTGAATTTGCTCTTCATCTTTCGTTAATACATTGTTAAAATTTTGCATCAAAGCAACACCTCTTTCGGCAAAGTCATTGATTACATGGAGGCCACCAACAATGGCTTGCGCTTTCTCATAATTGTCATCAGCATTCCATGATGTGATTTCGGGAGCAAGTCTTTTAGGTGCTGACAGTTAGGCGCTGGTCTAATAGGCGCGCACACTGTGGCGTCTGGACATTTAGGTGCGGAGCACTGTGGCGCCCGGTCATTTAGGTGCTATTCCTAGTAAAGTCTGTAGATTGTATCAGTTTGGCAGCTTGCCAGAAAATTATATCATGGCTTCCGTGAGTGAAGCTGCTTAAACCGGCAATGCTTTTCACACAAAATGTTTTTGTGTGAGAGGCATTTCCGGTTCAAGCAGCTTCACCCATATATTTTTCTGTTTAATATAACATTTTGTGTAAAAAAGCATTGCCGGTTTAAGCAACTTCACTCACTGAAGCCATGACCAACAACGCACAAGCATTAACAAAACAACATATTTTTCTGTTCAATATAACACTTTATATATAAATCATTGCCGGTTTAAGCAGCTTCACTCACGGAAGCCATGACATATTTTTCTGTTGAATATAACATTTTGTGTGAAAAAGCATTCCCGGTTTAAGCAGCTTCACTCACTGAAGCCATGACCAACAACACACACGCATTAACAAAACAATATATTTTCCTGTTAAATGTAATATTTTGTGTGAAAAGCCCCTACCTGCCAAGCTGATACAATCTACAGACTTTACTAGGAATAGCACCTAAATGACCGGGCGCCACAGTGCTACGCGCCTAAATATCCAAACGCCACAGTGTGCGCGCCTATTAGACCAGCGCCTAACTGTCAGCGCCTAAAAGACGTGGACCCGTGATTTCCACCTTCAGAAAGTCACATGGTAAGTTGAGAATCTGGAAAAATCTCATGGTGTTTAATGTGACAAAGTGCGACAGATCTTTTGATGAAATGTCATCTGGTACTCCAGAAAGATGCTTTGAAGGTGTACTGCTTTTATGAGTTAACGCAGAAACCATGACTTTTTTTTGAGTAACAGAAACAGCATCATTAAAAATGCCATGCCCACAAGTTCTTCACTTATATACCATAAGCGCCGCGAAAATATTTTCATGGCTTCTTGTGATAAACCTGCATCATGTTGCTCATACTCATTTACCCTTTTCAAGAGCTCCAGGTCATGTCATGGTGCACATTTAGCTAAAGGTGCTGTGAACCATGATTTTACATATATACACCTTCAAAACAAACAGAACTAATCGCTTTAAACCACGTTGCTCCTGACCTGACAAATCAAACTGCATTCGAAATAACCAGATTTTGAGTGCATATGCAGCAGTTGCCATCCATCTGGCGCGATGAAGGGCACCAAGATGACAGAATCGAATTCCATGCGGTTGTGTTCCGTTGAGGATTATGACCGATACTTCTAGAAATTCTTGGTAATCGTCTGTTGGCTGATTATTGTTACGCAGATGGTGGATACAGAACTGTATGATTTCATCAGAAAAGCTGCTGTCATCTTTTTCCAATGTCACATACCCATCTGTATTCAATGTACTCCATTTTGATTCAAATCACTTAAAAAGGAGAATGTCTGGTCCAGATAATGGCCCAAGGCATGTCAAGAAGGCTTTTTGTAATATTAGTTCCAGAATATGGTGACGACAAGCCAGATGAAACATGTCCTTGTTCAATTTTTTTGAAATTAGGACACAAGCACCAGACTTCTGATCAGTATTGCTGAATTGAACTAACTTTAGCTGAATCTAGAATATTTACTCAACTACAGACAAAGCTTTGGTAGCTGGTGTGACATAATTTTATCTACTGTTATGACTATCAACATGGCAGCTAAGTAATGGTGGTCAGTGAAATGGAATAACATCATGCTGATAAAAAGAGATTAACCCAGTTTAAAAGAGGACATTACCTACAACTATATCAACAGTTGGATAGTTTCAACTTCAGTGTGTCAAGTATGGTTTTACAGACTGTAGCTTCCCAATTCCCATATGCTCGCATAGGGAAAAAATCTGAATTTTCAAGGTAAATCTGGCACCTCTAAACAAAGTTCAATCTCTCTGAAATTTTTACAGGGTCCATTTTTGGTCATTTGGAGATGTTTTGGGTAGTGTCACATTGCATTTTCTAAAATTCGGTTTTCGGGACCACCCTAGTGTTCATATAATATTGTAGGTCTCTAACACGAATTGAATTTAAACATTACAGAATAGTAGAATTGCAGAACAGGGAAACATTATTATAAATTATTACATTTCTAACTAAACAATCAATTTAATGTTTTCTTAGAGCTGAACTGGTCTAACGGAGCTCTCCCAAATGCAAACAAATCATTTTATTTTCTGTTCTCTTTTTTCTATTTACTTCGGAAGCAGTTTACATGAAAAATTACAGAAACACTAGGAAATACATTTAAGTTAAACTAGTTCACTATATAGTAAAAGGCAGGAAAACTTACATGATGAAATAAAGGATCGCTACAATATGAGTAAAAAAAAATCTAAATTCATTTAAAATTTTAGGTGTTACGACCGTGCCATATATTAAACTGATTGTCCAGCTTTGCTATCATGCACGCTATAACGTCCGCGTTTTGTCGCTTCTACCTTTTTCTAGGACCTCTGCTATGTTTGTCATATACTGTTCTTTTTGTTGTTATGGTCAGAACTAAAAACAAACTAAACTGAATGGTCACAAAAATGCGTAGCCTAACGATTGAGTCACTTCGGGTTCGAATTTAGTTTAAAAAAAGAAGCACCTCTTGGTGGTATCGAACTCATATCCTTGGGAGTACGAGCCAGACAAACATCGCATGCGGTACAGATTCACTTGGCAAAAGCGGTTGAATTTAGAAGTTATATATGCACTTTTTTTCATTTGTTCTTTCAAGAAAGAAGAAAAAATACGCATCAGCGTGCATGCGCAGTAAAAGCGACATAAAGATTAAAAAAAGGCATGGAACGGCTGTATTTACGGCGCCGTAAATGTAGCCACTTCCTTTTTTTTAACAATTTGTATGAGTAAAAATAAAAGAAACAAGACAAAAAGATAGTTGCTATGTTGATCGACCTTGGTGGGCTATCAAAAGTGTTGATGGTCTTGAGGGAACACTCTTCATGCGCTAGCTCATCACGAAAAGCAATTAAACCATTTTTTGTCTTTAGGTACCGGACCGGTAGGTACTAGGTACTAGGTAGGCTACCTGTTTGTAATTATTTTAAGGCAGTGGCTATTTGACCGGCTCCGGTCTTTTAATCTGAAACACTATTTGACCGGTCATAACGTATTCTTTCTTTTTTTTCTCTTTCAAAGCAAGGACGAGAGAAGAAAAAAGTGCTTATATAACTTCAAAATTCAATTGTTTTATTCAACTGTGTCCATGGCGCGTGCAATGTTTCTTGGGCTGGTATCCCCAAGGGTATAAGTTCGATACTACCCAGAAGAGATTCATTTTAAACTAAAATTGCCTGCAAAAAAGCACTGCCTAACCCTAAAAGTTAACTGAACATTGATCAAAACATTTCTTTTAGGAAGTGGCTACATTTACGGCGCCGTAAATACAGCCGTTCCATGCCTTTTTTTAATCTTTACGTCGCTTTTACCATTTGCCCCAAAAATTTTAAAACTTTGATCATTTCATCCTAACTTTTTTTTACTTGTGAGGTTAGCGTAGTAAAAGACTACCGGTACTTCAAAGTTTTGTGTCGTTTAGATAAAGTTTGACCCCCCAGCCGGCCATTATTTAAGGCCCCCGACAACACTTTTTGATGATTTTTGCCACTAGAGCGCGCTGTGCATAATAGTCAACTAACAGATTAGTTTCAACAGATGCCCTCTTCTTACTAAATCATTTAAAAAAAAGTTGGTCAAAATTGGATCAGAGGATGCAGAGATATAGGGAATTTTATATATTCTTATGCTTAGAGCGCCTCTAGTGGTGATAATATATTTTCAAATAACTAGCTTATTTGTTGTCCAAATCAAATGAAACTGGTGTCTAACCCCCCATTTTTGAGGGTGGAGATTTCATTTTTGATGCTTGGTTTTAACAAATTTGGTACGGTACTGAATGACAGAAACATCATATTTCTTATTTTACACTATGCAAAAGAAGAAATTGTGTTATATCGGAGAAGTGCGTTTTCAATAATAACAGTCATCAATCATTATTAATTTAACCTATTTATTAAGTTAATTTGATGCCTTATCACTCACATGCTCTCTAAACTCTAGCACAATCTTAACATTTTTATGCACAAAATCTCTTGAGAGTACTGTACTAGGCTACCAGAGCTCACGCGTTGTTGCGATTCCCCTTTTTCTTTCGATGTAACATCGTCACGTGATGTTGGCATGTTGCAATTGCTTTTTTCTTATGATTTAACACGTGATGTTGCTGCCTTTTTCTTACGGTTTAACACGCACAAATCACGTGTTTTCTTGTTTGAATAGAAGCGCAAACGAGAACCATGCACTCTAAACGATCAAACGACAGTCATAATCAGGCCTCGAAATTCACGGCGGTCATGTCCGCCATCAGTCCATCACTGCATGTGATGTCCGCGGGAAGTACCATCTAGATCGGTCATATTTGTCCGCCGAGAAATATCGATAGAAATCGTCATTGCATAGCTAGGGATGCACAATACAGAATATCGAATCTTAGAGATTCGAATCTCAATGTATTCGAATCGCATTTGCAGTTTCTTTTCGGTTATCAGGATTCGAAAATAAATCTGTTAAATGAACAGTGTGCGACGCTAAACAAATGTAAAGTTGATATTTTCCGTCTTGCACGCGGACTTTTTTCTTCATGGACTGTTTGTTCCAAGCGACTTTTTTCTTCCTTCATAGGGTTTGTGCAGTTATCAGAAGTGCAGACACGCAGTTATCAGAAGTCGCGTTTCCGTGTGATTGTATGATGCTTGATTTGTAATATGTTGTACACTGTTTGACATGTGATACTAATACAATTCAAAATAAAGTACAAATATTTTTGCTTTTGGTTCGATATTATTTGGAAAAAATTGCCGTGTAATTTCAGAAGAGATTCGAAATTAAGTATTCTAGAATATTCTAGAATAGCCAGGTATTGTGCATCCCTATGCATAGCACGAACAATTGTTGCAAAAATATAATTTCCCGTGCATTCTAGCGCGCATCCAGAAAATGTGAATACTGTATCTCTTAGCTTCCATTCAAGCAGGAAAACTTTCGATCTTTACGTTGCTTCAACGATTGGTGACATTGAATCAGCGTAACAAAGGTGAATTCTTCGCTAAAAACCGATGGGAGTACCGGTACTTTTACACTAATCACGCGCAACAAGTTCAAGTGTTACATCACAATGTCTGGCTTTGATCTCCGAATAATATTGATAAGGCAAAGTTGGTTACAAAATTAGATTATACGAGTCGGCTATTACAGCAAGATGTGCAGCAAAATTTGTTAAGTTTTGGTATTACAGTAAGAAAAGGCCCAGGGAAAATTCACTTTCACTCACATGACGCGCAAAAATAAACCTAAAGAAAAAAGCCTAGTAAAACTTTGCACAACAGAAAATAGTAGCGTTTCAGTGTAGAAGTTTTCTCACTCGTACCCAGAGCATTGTGACGCAAGAAGCCACACTACCTCGTTCAGTGGAAGTTATTAGTTATGCGGCGTATTAAGCAGCTATACGGCGCCTTGACTCTTCAAGCGCACGTCATTGGTCTGATGAAAGCTTTTCAGAGGCAGTGACTTTGCTGAAATTTTAAAAAGCCTTCTAATCCGTACCGTGGCTATAGTTCTTAAATGACGAAGAATTATAAGATAAAGTGATTAAGCATGACGATCGACGCTAAAACTGGTATGTCCGCCTTGAGACTTGATTTGTCCGCCGAGATAGCTTGCTCAGACCGGACACATTTGTCCGCCGTCAACAAAAACGAATTTCGAGGCCTGCATAATACAATGATATTTTCGCACTGGACAGTCGGACCAGTGCGAAACGATTCGTACTGGTCTGCAGGGAACTCGCACTTAGACATTGGCCAGAGGACCAGCGCTAAGATCGAACCCTGTCATCAATTGATTGATTGATTGAATCTTTATCCTCGGACTGGGAAAGCTTTTTGCAGAGCTTAATCCTGGCAGTTTCGCATACTTGTAGAGGCTTTGAATCACTGACGCAGGCCCGGTCGCGGTCGCTGAGATTGACAGAGTGAAGTTTCCGATTGTTGAAGTCTTGTTGCCAGGGAATTATTCCATCCATTAGTTGCCGCTGAATGGAGAGCAGTCCTTAACGTGCGTTGCTCAAGCGCACACCCCGAGAGTTGAACCAGCGCCGATTGATCTTGAAGCTTCTTCATTCCAGAAATCACGCGCATGGCTGCAACAGATATTATGTCACATGCTGGAAAAATGGAGATGTCCGGATTTAAATGATCCGGGACATTTATCAAAATTCCCGGGTTAGTTGCCATGTCCTTAACGCAGCAGTGGACCTCGAGCATTAGCGTCGACAATAAAAATAAGGTTAGGGTTAGACATTCCTTCCAGTCGTTATGCCACAGCCATAGATTTGCTCCTTAGTCAACACCCTGATGGAGCTCTGCAAAAGAGGCGTGTGGAATGTGGATGGGTATCAAAGTACGAAAACGGCAAAACGTGGACGCTTCATTGCGAACGGTGAAGAGAGTGTAAATTCACAGCTAAGCGATGAGCCTTTTTATGTGTCCGATTCCAGTGATGACGCGACAACCTCATCCTTCGATGCAGCATCTGATGATTCCGATTCTGACAGCTAGTTCTATCAAACAGACTTTGTGTTGCTCGCAGTATCCCAATTGTGCCGAAATTATGTTAGTGCATACGTAAATCGAGGCAATCTTCTCGCGGGAGCTATTGATTTGTTACAGGTACCTGGTTGAGCAATTAACGTTATTGGATGATAATTCAACGTCGAATTAATGTAAAACAAACATAAACTTCTTATTGAGCGTTGTTGTTAATATAACCCGCCGGGAAAATGAAATCGATTTGTACTAACTCGAATGTTGAATCTACCCAAAATTAACTTAATTTTTTACCCGTGAGTTATTCAACGTGAATTAACGTAACAGCGTGCGTATCGCGTTGCTCGCTTTATCGCTACTTTTTGGTATTATTACATCACAACAAATCAAACAGTGCGGTCGTGATAGACTACTCTAGTATCGTATATTTTTCACTTCTCGTTTTACATGTTTTGGTACAATTTCCGTTATGAACGTTCACAGCAATTGCCGAGGCAATTTCAACTTTTGCCGTTCGGCCTTGGCAACGTTTTTGTAAGGGTTTGCAGTTACGAGTTAGGGCTGTAATAGTTGAAATATCGAACGAAATTGAAATAAATATCGATATTGAAAAGATATCGTATCGAAAACTCTATATGTCGCCCAACACTAATTTCCACGTGTTTGGGAGGTTCTTGCCTTGGAAGACGATCAAGGATGGAAGAGCTTCACCGGCAGCACTGCAAGAAGCTAACACTGTTGTGTCAGCACAACCTGGACCGGAAGAGACCTTGGCATATCCACAGCCTATATTAATATACTTGCATATTTCAAACATGTACTATGTTTCTGACAAATAAACCATTGATTGATTGACATTTGTAAATTTGTCTCCAGACGGCTCTGAACACCCCCACACTAGCCTGTATAATGAACATGTTTAAATAAGTTTCTACATTCTCTAATGCACATATCTGAATTATATCTGCATCCTAGGCAAAGGCTAACTCTTCATTACACTTCCTTACCTTTTCAATGACCAGATCAAAACGGATACAATAAAAGCATGGCCGCTCTTGCGCATTGGAAAAATCGCTCGAATGCGCGATATTTACTATCGCCATCTAGTGATTGCTGTTTTGAACTTTTATTTGCCACATGGCGCTAGAGTATTATTTTCCGATTTTATTGAAGTTTCAATGGCAATTGTAGGCTCACCAGAAGAGATTTAACAGCAAAGTTAGTGCAGACGGTCAGAAAGTTTTCAATTTTATTAGGGACAGGGTTTTGGGACTAGGTCAAACATTTGCTGAAATCTGAAAAGCGGTTTTGGTCTAATTTTTGTGCAGAAATAGGGATAGCAATCTTCTTGCCCATGCCATTTCAGTTTTTGAGTTTGAACAAATGTTAGCCTGTTTATTTTGAAATTCGTGTTTCGGGTTATTTCACCAAAAATTCGTGTTTAGGGGAATCACCATATTATTTTAAGATATTTTGCGTTGTCGACTGTTTAGGCAACTGCAATCAGCGACTTCAGCGCTTCTGTATTTTTTCTCTCAGTTTTTTCGAGGGAAAAAATTTGAAATGTTTGCGGCAACTCTAATCAGCGACTTCGGCTCTGTTGTATTTTTTTTTTCTTAAACTTTTCAAGGGACGAAATAGCTTGAGCCCTAAATATGGTCTTAACTGCAGTGTGTTTGTTGATATCTGTTAATTTTTGTTACTTTGTCCTTTTATTCAATTGTCTTGTGAACATACCTAACCTATGTAATATGATGTTACTATATATGCCATGTTCGGCTGTTCACGTCATACTAAAAAGTGAATTTGTGGACAATCTTTGAACAAAAAGGTGAAGGAATGAGAAATTTAAGCAAAAAATTTCTGATTTTGAAAGCTTTGAAAAGAGGAACAATGTCAATATTGAATTTACGTTTAAAGAGTTTAGATGTTTTTTTAGCATAAAGGCAGAGTATTGATATTTTTCTGAGCAAATAGATCGTGCACGGTTAAATAAGCCTGAAACTACGCTAACTTTCCATTTAATGGCGATCAGTGTTCAAAATAGGAGTACTTGGAAAGCCGGATTTAAATTCACTGATGTTCAACCCTCGTAATACGGGAACAAAGGATGTAAAACCATGCACTAACTAAATGCGTTGAAGTTAAATTCTCTTCTTCTTTCATATGAGCAGTTGCTTTTAGACTACATTTCATTGGAGTGAAATGTCTGGACATTCTTCAAACAGTCACTTGATGGTAGAGTCTTCCCTCATTGATAGATCAACTGCCCTTGGAACTTGGTGGAGTAAAAACGGGGCAGTGGTACGATGTGCTGTCTGTTCCTCTGCACCATAGTTGCATGGTGCAGATGCTGATAGGCCCCACTTGTGCATCAAGGATACAAAGTGCCCAACGCCCATTAGGGTGCATCGTCTCCCGCTTTTTTTTTAAACTGGTTTTGTAACATTGAGAAGTGTGTTCCACTTTAGGAAAAATTCAGCCAAAAATTTGTTTTTCGCTCAGGGACCCCCCCCCCCCCCTTCCACTCGCGCCTTGGCCCCCCAAATTGCGGACAGAAAAATTGCTATAACTCCAAAACTAAAAATACTTAGACATAAAATGTTTGGTATTAAATTCATTGTAACTATATGATTTGATCCAAATTTGGTAAATAAAAGTAAAAACATATTTTCAAAGAAACAATTTTTTTACTCTTCAGGAGACACTGTTCACTCGAATACATTTAAAAAAAATAGCTATGAAATGATAACTGTTTGTTTTATGCATGTTCCCTCGCAAATATTATAATAATGTCACTAAATGAACTAAAAATATCAATAAGCCTAAAGTGAATTCTGTTTTATTACTAATAGTTATAATAATATTCAATAAAACTTTTAAAAAAAGGCAGACTTTGTCTCATAGAATAGCCTTGAAAACGACTTTAAAAAGGGGGGTCCAACGAACGTTTTCGTCTAGCTCTTTTCGGGAGTAGTTGCTGTAATAGATTCTTCAGGCGAATGGGATAGTGTTTGTAGTAAAGCTGTTTTAAATAATTACATTTCATGGTTATCTGGAAATTATGTGGCGATATAGTTACGCACCGAACTCCAATTTTGTCCCATAATCAAAGTCCACTTTTGAAAGTGGAGTTGCAAGCTTGTTGCAGATGGATGTAACTGCAACAGTCTATGGTTTTTGCCGCAAGTTTGGTCTCTTAGATCTGCTTTGTTCAACCACCTAAAGAATGCTTTCAAAGTTTTGGATATTTTGAGTTGATGATCGAATATCTGTGGCCAGCTTGACATCACACTCGGTGCATCCATTTACAACCATTAACATTTCTGCTTTTGATTTGGCCAGTTTATACTGACTATCTTGTTCCCACTCTAACATTTTTTTCAAAAAATCATTGGGCGTATTTTTAACAGCTTAAAGAGATACCAGAAATCTTTACCAATCAAATCAATCATGACTCAAGACATCGAAGACTGCTTTGAGGCAAAGAAGAAGGCTGGTGCTGTGTTGCTTGACCTCACAGCCGCATACGACACCGTATGGCACCAAGGCCTCACCTGCAAACTCCTCCGCCTGCTCCTGGACAGCACATGGTCTGCATGATCATGGAGCTCGTTTACAACAGAAGCTTTAAATATCCTCACCACCGGAAGTGGTAAACCAAGCAGGTTACGACGCCTTAAGAATGGCGTCCCTCAGGGATCTGTCCTGTCCCCCCTTTTGTTTAACATCTACATCCACGACTTGCCAATCACGGTATCTGCAAACTACGCCTACGCCGATGATTTGGCCATTCTACACTTGTCGAATCAATGGGATACATTAGAAGAGACTCTAAACCAGGACATGTCGACACTTTCGGCATATCTCCAGAGATGGAGACTGAAGCTCAGCGAAACCAAAACAGTGACGACAGCCTTCCACTTAAACAACCGGGAAGCGAAGCGTGAGCTCAAGATCAACACCGATGGAAAAACCCTGCCCTTCTGTCCAAACCCTAAATATCTAGGGGTAGTCCTGGACAGGTCGCTCACTTACCGTCAACATTTGGAGTCACTACGCAAAAAGATCTCAACACGCACAGCTTTGCTAAGGCGCCTGGCCGGCTCAGGCTGGGGAGCCGGAGTCGATACCCTGCGCATTGCCACCATCGCGCTAGTTCACGCTCCAGCAGAATACTGTGCACCTGTCTGGAGCCGCAGTGCCCACTGCCATAAACGACACCTTGCGTATCGTGACAGGATGCCTGCGACCTACACCATCGGAAAATCTCCCTGTCCTAGGCATCCAACCAGCTGAGCTTCGTCGCGAAGAAGCCATCCTGTCTCTTTCTCGTCGCGCTACGAACCCCAACCATTTGCTCTACTCAAGTCTTTATGAGTCTGTGAACGAGAAACCTCAGCGACTGAAATCGAGACACCCATTTGTATGTGCCGCACAACTCCTGATGAAAACCGCTGAAGACCAATCCATCAGTGCGGCTACCTGGGCGGACCACCAATGGAGCTCGGAGTGGAAGAAGAACTCCTCAAGACTCCAAAGTTTCATCTCCGACACCAGCAACCACCCAACCGGAATGCATTTGCCAAGGAAGGCCTTGGTGCGGCTCAACCGCTTGCGTACTGGTGTCGGACTATTTCGCTCCAACATGCACAGATGGGGGATGGCTCCATCCGCGATTTGTGAGTGTGGCAAGGAGGAACAAACCGTAGACCACACCATTTGTAATTGCGCCATCTACCATGCGCCAAATGGTGTGCGTGAACTGGATGACAAATCCATTGAATGGCTGCTCGACACCTGCCCAAACATCTAGACCGCGTCGCCACCACTGCCCAAGGGTGGTAAAAGGCAGAGCCCCTCGACCAGGGGCGGGCAACTTCTCCAGTCGCCGGGCCTGATATAGAAAAATGAAGTACTTGGCGGGCCGGATTCATTAATCGCGTATTTATCTACCTACTGTAGACATTAGACAAGGAATAAATCGTATTTAATGTAATGTAAACTTTAAGTTTAAAGCATAGAGACTAAAAACAGGATTTCATGAATTTATTAACAATTAACTTAATGTACTTCAATAGCTGTTGAAGTCAATGAGACATCTGTGGTCGATCAAAGTTGTCAACAAGTTCTTTGAACTCTGGCTGCATGTCGGACGTAGAAACCCTCAGGAAAGACTGCTCGAGAACATCAGTGAGATTGGATCGCAGCTTTGTCTTGTTGATATTGACGGTCGAAAATGTTATGTAGACCAGAACAGAACAAGTAGGCCTAGTTTCATGGCCATTTTTCTCAGGTTGGAAAACTTGGACTCATTCAGTGACGCATAAAATTTGTCAATGTTTTTGGATTGGAATATCTCTTTCTGGGTAGACACTTTAACAATCGGAAAACTTAACTCTGCCAATCTCGGTAACCGACCGTGCGTCAAAAGTCTACAAGTGGGCCTATGTAAAACTACTAGGGTAACCAATCAAGGCTTTGTCAGTCCGAGGATAAAGATACAAAAACCAACCAAATCAATCAATTCCAGTTGTAGAGCTTGAGACTGAAGGAGATTCTTACAAGAGAAAAAAAAAATGATGGAAAGGCACGTTTATGACGGAACATAACATACTTGTCCCTTGACTAAAAGCCAAAAACAAAGAACTATAAAAAATAACTAACAGTCACTATTATTTGACGTAGTAAGCAAGTAGTGGGGGATTGCGGCAAAGTGTGGCCGCGGGCCATATTACCATGCAAAGACCGGAATCTGTTTGCGGGCCGCTCAAAATCTCGTCGCGGGCCGGGTCCGGCCCGCGGGCCGTATGTTGCCCGCCCCTGCCCTCGACCCTTGGAGTGGCGAAGAAGGTTCAAACAAAGAAGAAATCAATCAGTGAAGTGTTGGCATCGATTGTGTCGGGAAAGCTTTCCTTTACCTTTTCTTTTCAGAGGTTCCTGAATTGAACCATCAGCTGCTTACATTTTTAACAAAACAGTAACAATTCCTCTTTTCGTTTCCTCTTCAGTTCGGCCCATGGTGCAGAAACTCCTGAACTGCAACGAAACCACCAGTCCACCATGGCACATACACAATTACACATATAGGAGGAACATTGCAAACATTTTCAACTTATTAGTTTCCTTTGGCTGCGAAATCAAGTGTTCTTGGGATAAGCATTAAGCAGGATCCATTACTTCTTCAGCCCTTCCAGACAATAGTGATAACTTTACGGCATGAATAACTTTAGCCACCCACCGAGCTTTGTGAATAGCTTCTAGTTGTTTAAATTGCTTCTTGCATGGCAATGGATAGTTGAAACTAAATAGACACAGCTCCAATAGCTCTCTGTAGTCTTCTCGAGGTAAATATCTTTCATCATTTTTTTAAGCAACTGGGTTGCAACTTGCAAGAGCTACAGCATCTTCTTTAACCCTATTTCCTGTCGGGGGGGGGGGTCGGTGGGGACTTGGTACTTTTCAAAGCAATATCATTAAAGAACTACGCGATCCACAGCTTTGAAATTTCTTGACTTTTCCTAAAAATTATTCAAGTATTCATTCCGCTTTAAATGACGTTGCTTTTGTCTATAGTTTTAGAGATATGGCATGATTTTCATAACATACTCTGATATTTTAGCTAGCTACTAGCTCGCCCTTTTGTTTTCAAATTATATGGATTAATAGGATTACTGAGCGCCGCCGTGCGTGGAACTGCGACGCAGATATCTCATGAGTTGGTTTTGTTGTAAAGCTTTCAACCGTAATGATTCCGCCTTTTGTTTGCAAATTCGAGTTCTGAGTTGCTTTGATTAATCTTTTAATTACATCTGAGTTGCTTTGAAATTATCAGAGAGCATCCGACAAGCTATGCTGAAAAAAAATGTAATTTTTGTTGTTTTCTATGGTGAATACATTTTGTTTCTAACTTATAACAAGAAGCAGTAGGAAAATTCTAGACAAAACTCTGTTTATCTCATAAAACAAACAGACTGATGTGGTAAGTTTCTTGATTTCTTGTCGGAAAGCAAGGAGTGCATTCTTGACCCGCCAATAAACTTTTGCATGTACCTGTACAGTGTGCAGGTACACTTATATTCACATGAATATTTATGGATGTTGTGAAAATGTTTTATGAAAACAAGAGATTGATGGATACTGAAAAGAACTTGACACAGACTATCTAAACTGCTTGGCTTTTGTGGAAAAACACGCGCAGCTAAATTACTGTGCTTTGGCAAGCATTGTGCATATTGTATCATCACTGAATCTTTACCTAAATGGTAATTTTGCAGTTGCTTGAGAGATTACAAAATTATGTTTTTATACGAGGATTGAAAAGTTTTGATATATCTCAGCAGAAACACTATTAGGGCCAACTCAATAATTTCAAACTTTTCATTCAAATGTTGGTCTTCAAAAGCTTATTTTCACAAAACGGTGTAGGCCTATATCTTTTTCTCCATAAATTTGGACGTTTGTGTCATTTGGAGCAAAGTTGTTTGTTGGGTTGAAAGAATCTGAAATCAATGCCTCGTTTTTGTAACGTATCGTAACGTAATCTATCAGTCAGCCGCTTTTGTGCCTTTTTGTTTTCGAATACATTTCCGTAACAAAAGATTGGCTTTTGTAATAATGCCATCAACCATAGAGTTGTATTCTCTGACTGCATCTCAAACGCTATACCATACTCAGCAATTTTTCTAAAGCATTGTTACACAAAATGCATATCTGACAAAATAAGGAAAATATGTTGAATTGAATTATATTTTATACAGATCGTTTTCCTTGTCCTTGAAAAAAAGAAAGAATGATTTTTATCGTTTGGCATAAAAATATGTATATTAAGGGCGTGTTGATTTAAATTATTTTGGAACTTTGCTAGGGAACGTATATAAAAACATGTGTATAGATATCTATAATTGAAATCCAAAATTATTATTCAATTAAACAAGATTTAGCTTGGTAAATTTAGGTTTATTTAAAATACAACAAATAAAAAAAATTTGTTCCGATTATGGTCATTTTTTAGTTATAAGTTCTTCAATTCCATATAAATATAACTTTAAATTGTTTCTAATTTGTTATAGTCTTCATTTAAAGATACTTTTTGAGCTTTCAACATTTTTTTATATCAGATGCCAGGCGCGGATTTATGGGGGGGCAAGGGGTCCGCCCCCCCCCGAAATTTTGTGAGAAATTGTTGAAATTGTATGTTTCCGCATCAAATGGTTTGATATGCTTCTAAACACCTGATATTAGTCCCACGGCGGACTTAACTTATCTCGGGGGGAAATAATTTCTTGTTATTATTATGGTTGAAATTATCCATTGATCAGACTTCGTTATTTTCTTTCATACAACTTCAAATACATTTTAGTAGCAACATTTGTTGGAGCTGACTCAGCTGAAATCAACGCTGAACCAAATGACGTCAGTTGAAACAATCTGAAACCTTGAATGGCTGTTTTATAGTTTTTAGTCTTCATTGTTTTATTTACAATTTCAATCAATTACCGTACATGCTTGCAAACATGCAAATATCCAATTGGTCATGGACACTGCATAGTGCATACAGGGTTTTAAACCAGATTCAAGTTTACTTTCAAGATTAAAATATTTGCATTAACTTGTTGAAAACAAATTTAATAACGATGGCTTCTAAGAAGAGGACAAGACAAGGGACTTTGACGGATATGAGCAATCTTATTGGAACAGGTCAAGAGATGTTGCCTTCTGAGCTTCCCATTCTGAGATGTCTTCTGAGATATGGGCTACTGTTGAGAGAACGAAGCTGTGAGGATGTGAGAAACTACCCTCTATCCAATCTGGCAATAGACATATCCCCTGAACTATTGAAAAGATGGGGCCGAGCAAATTGTTGTTTTGTATACCTAATTATAACGTGCCGACTCGCAATCTTAAAAAAGATGTGTTTGAGCTGGGAACAGGCAAAAGATATATCTCTTGGAAGAGGAAAGATTCAAGTCAAAGAGGCATTTATTGCAAAGCTTGACAGGCTTCTTGATATTCTTAGTTGTAAATGCAACATTATTCCGTGTTCCGAGTTTGGTTGCTCAGCAGATATTGGCAAAATACAAATTTACATAATATGTACGTGAACGTGCCCAAAGGAAAAGAAGATTCCAGGGAAAGAGCTTGCTTTTATCAACGGCCAGAGAAATAAGATCGCATCAATTGGGCCACATTAGATTGCCTTTCCAGATATAGCCTACCTGAGCACAACAGGC
Source organism: Aplidium turbinatum (assembly GCF_918807975.1). Classification (NCBI taxonomy): domain Eukaryota; kingdom Metazoa; phylum Chordata; class Ascidiacea; order Aplousobranchia; family Polyclinidae; genus Aplidium; species Aplidium turbinatum. Next base: position 23,427,724 of record NC_137475.1, on the reverse strand, counting down.
AGGTCAAAAGACAGAAACGACAAGAAGATGAAAGAAAACTGATTGTGGAGGATTTTGAAACAATTAGGGAAAAGGTTTCAATATCATCTAACGAAACCATGTCCTCCGATGATGAAAATATCGATGATGTTAAATATGTGACATTAAGCACAGAAATGCCAAGCAAATCTTGTAATAAATTACAATAGAATACATTAGAAATACATATTGTGACTATGACGAGCATTAGATATAGTCTTGGGCGACATGCAGCGGCTTCTATGACCACTGCTGCCTTAATGGATAGGGGCTTGATCACACAAGAAGACAAGAGACTTGTAGTTGATCATAGTAAAGTCAAAAGAGCCCAATTAAAAGTCATGGACGCTTTGGATGCAGAATTTGATGAGTTTTGCAAGGATGGTAACATTAAATGCATCTTCTTTGAAGGCCACCAAGACATGACAAAGGTTCTAATAAAAGCAGACAATTCAGATAGACAATTCCCGAGCACCATCAAAGAAGAGCACTATTCCGTATGCAGTAAACCAGGAGGAAGATATCTTTGTCATTTCACTCCTGTAAAAGAATCTTCCAACAAAAAACCTGCTGAATTGATTGCAGATAATCTCATGGATTTTTTCGGTAATAAAGAGATTGAAAAAGTCTGCAGGCAATTAGAAGCGATTCCACGAACGCTAATACTGGCTGGGCGGGTGGTGTTATCCATTGGGTAGAAGTGAAGCTGAGACGCAAGCGGATATGGTTGATTTGTGCCCTCCACACCAACGAGTTACCCTTAAGGCATTTAATGAAAACAATCAATGGAAAGACCTTGTCTAACAACAAAGGGACAGGTGACATTGGGAAGATGTTAGACATTGCCACAACACGTGAAGTGGATACTTCATTTGTTAAACTTCCCATTGGAGAACCCCTTATTGGTTTATCTCAAAATGTTATATCGGATCTGTCTACTGATCAAGCTTACGGATATAGAATTACCGAGGCCATTAAAACAGGAAAGCTTCCTGCTGATTTGGCTCTCCTTGAGATTGGTCCTGTGAGCCATTCCAGGTGGCTGACAACAGCAAATAGGGTTTGCAGAATATGGATCTCAATCCATGGCCTTGAAGGCAATACTCTTCATAATTTAAGACTTGGTAGAATTTATTGTCGGGGTATATTATCCCTGTTGGTTCAATATTAAAATTAAGCGCTCTTGGGTCGAAGGGCCATGTCACATTCTGCGCCAACTCCGGCTAGTCCGGATGCAAAACAAGACAGTAGTGGATGCTGTCATGCCAATCATCAAACCTTCAGCATGGTATGCATTCAACGAAAACATCATCCAGACTATTTTGTGCTCAGAAGACATTGAAGAGTAGGGTGGAGTGAAAAAATTAAAAATCACTAATTCAAAAAACGTCCCCTCTCAATAGTTGCCTTTGGTCCCAAAACTAAGTTTAAAAGTGGTTTTGGGAAGTTGCCTCGAATATTCAGGTGACAACCTTGACGCAAAGGTCATGCGGGGGTCAAATCCCATAAAAATGCCATAACTCTGTGAGCGATGATGCTAGGGATTTAATTCTGATGCCAAAAGAAGCAGAATGTGCACTTTCCTATCACTTTCCTATAAAACTCATAGCATTATGCACAGTTTAACATCACCATAACCATAGGCGCCGACTTTTCAAAAAACCTTGGGGGGCGAGAAATGTGATGACTGGTCACAGCGGTAAACCATAATCTCTTCGTGGGAAAATTGTAGCATAAGATTCCCAAATCCGTTCGTCTGTATGTAATGACCGAACAAGAAACACTCTTCAGGAAACGTCTATTCGAGAATTGCATTTCTGTAAAATTAGCCCGCGGCTGCCGAAAACGAGGGGGTGCAACGCCGTACACCGCTAAAAAACTGTCACTACAGAACGGATTAATTGGATAAAAGACGGAACTTTTGTCCAGCTAGCAAGCACTAAGCCAACAGTTAAATGTGCGGCCAACTTCCAACAAACAACTTCAAGAATGAATCAGAAAAACTTGTGATAACTCAAAGGCACGTCAGCAGTTAGTGTGATGCAATAATGAAAGACAATTATGAAGTCATTCAAACATTTGTTCCAGAGGCTGATGCAATATTTCATGTTTAAACAAGTTTCAAACTGAAACAGGTTTAAACAGGTTTGACACAAGTCTATGAACAATGGTGCAATTTTGGCACATTTTCTAGCAACTTCCATGACGTAATATTCAGTAGACTTGAACGGTTTTTATATGACGTTTGATTAGGTGAACAATTGTCTGGAACATAGCGGCCCCTAGTTATGACAGTCTGTCATGGCATAACTAAAAAAGAATTGACGACAATTGTGAGCCAATGAATAAAAACACATGATACACAAATTGTTTGAATCACTCACGTTTAAGTTAATACGCAAATACAAAGGGCATGCAAAGAATGAACAGCAATACGAATAATACACGACAATACATGAAATTGGTACCATAGGTACACGCAAAAATGACGCTATATACAATGGTTGCGCTAATAACCTACTGTACTGGGCTCAGACAAAGGTCGACCACCGCAGACAGAACCAGGCTCAAACCATAACACTTAGGTGTTCTTTACGGGGGCGAGGCACGAAATATCCCTCAACACGTAGTCTACTTTCACTTTCCCCGTACTCTCATCATAGTTGCAGACGGCAACTTTAGCTCTACGAACCACAGGCTTCCCGTTCCTAATTTGTGGGACCACCTCATGCACCCTCCCAAGTTGATACTTCCCACGTTTACCAATGTCTTGGAGAGAACCCACCACTACAAGTTAACCAGGCTCCAAATTCTCGGTCATTTTTAGCCATTTTTTCCGGCCCTAAAGACCTGACAAGTAAAAATCGATCCATTTACTCCAAAACTGCTGAGAAAGTGACAAATTGAACCGATAATCCCTTCTTAGTTGGTCACGATCATGTGGTTGCCCAACAGCACAGTATGGGTCTAAGTATGGGGTCAAAAGTGAGGCAGGGGTGATGACAGTAAAATCCCTAGGGTCGTCACTCAAAGGTACCAAAGGGCGTTCGTTCACGATCCGAACGGCACTACTGGTGTACGTAAGCTGTTCAATAAAACTGGGCTTACGTATTGAAGAGTCCAAAATGTGAAAAAAGTATTTGGTCACATCAGCCATGAAACCAAATCTTTCAAGCCGAAATCTAGCCAAGACATCTACCAGAGGGTTTAACAAGTCAAGAGCTGAAAACATTACATCATTAACACAAGTTCCTCGAAATTCAGACTTGCCATCGTAAACAATGCGCTTTTTTAATTGTGACGTCACAAAGTATGGTAAATACCATTCAAATCCCTTGACATTTCCTGCTTCACCAGCACGCTCAATATAGCCATTAGATTTAAGATCTTTCATGGTGTCAGTAAGGAAATCACGAAGTTCAGGTTGTTTTAAAGCTTTCTTTCTTAAAGCAGCAGCTCTATCTGATGCCAACACAAAATTGTTAGGTAAATCAATATCTTCCTTCAACGGAACAGGTATCTCAAATCGACCATCTTTCAACTCAATATTCGGTTCGACAAGTTCTCTAGCCAAAATATCATTGCGAGACAATTCACAGGTTTCATTTTGCAAAGTCAAATCCTGAATGACTTTATTCAGGTCTGCTATTTCCATATCACGAGACTCAATTTTACGCTGAAAGCCAGAGATGACATCCGACTCTAAAGACGTCTGCACTCTGCACACGTTAGCAACGCTTTCATCTAAGGGTGACTTACCACCACAAGCCAACCAACCGAGAGGAGTGAGTAAAGCATGCAGTTCACTACGATTTTCACCAACACGCTCCTCTTTGGCCCACATCAAATAAGCGTTGTCGTTTCCAATCAGTACATCTACAGTACTACAATCATTCAACTGAAACATATTCACGTCATGAAAATGACGAAAACCACTTAAATCCTGCTTATGTGGTAAAGTTTTAACATCGTCAGCCCAAGCTGGGTTAACCACCGAAGTTATATCACAAAACAGTTCATCTGTCTCTAACGACTGGATGTTGAGTTTTACAAGGTTGGCACAAGTAGGTTTCTGACCAGCCAGAGTATCCATTTTAAACGACGCTTTATCGTACGGTTTAAGACCAAGTTCGCACACCAAATCACTCGAAACAAAGGTCAACTGCGAATCAGGATCATGCTGACAATACACCAACTTCGATTTGCCAGTCATTGGATTCAAAACACGAGCAGCAGTAACGCGGTTAAAGGCTGCTTTAACATTTCCAATCTTAACATTACGCACAGGAACTCTGGCACAAGCATCATCTTTGCCGACCGAATCCAGAGAATCACATGACGTCACATAAAAATCATGCAGAAGAAAATAGTGTTTCCTATCGTTGTTAGGCCCACACTTACGACAGTTATTTGCATGAACGCAATCCCTAACCATATGCTGGCGCAAACAGTTCAAGCATTTGCCAGCTTTCACAATGACATCTCTCCGATCTTTAGGTGTCAAGCGCAAAAATTCTTTACAATTAGACAAAAAATGATATTCAACTTGACCACGTGACGAACAATAAATGCATGCCGGTAGGTTTTTACGTCTAGCCTCACCACCGGCGGTGCGCCAACAGCAGTCGAGTACTGCGAACTTCCTGACATGACATTATCATGGGGTTTTACGGACGTCTGCCTAACCGGACATGAAGGCAATTTTCCTTTGCCAAACTTTTTAAAATGCTGCGACTCACCAGAATCGCCCATTAGCATAATGCTAAAATCAGTCGACTTACGCGTTTCTTCCCGTACTACAAAATCAAACAAACTCTGAAAAGTAGGCTCATCAGTGCCACCATACTGATCACCTAAAAAGTCAAGATAACGCTGCTTAGCGTCAAACGGGAGTTGCTTAGCCAAATCCAAAACAAAACGTCCTTCTAATTTATCACGCTGACCATAAGCTTGCGCGTAAAGCAAACACTGCGACAATTCATCTTTAAACTCTTTCAAATCACTGGAAGAGATTGAATTCAATTTGCTACCATAGCGATACTTTCTAGTTTCCTGTTCGGCGAAAAGACCTCCACGAACTCCAAAACGCTGGGACGAGCGAGCTAACGACATTTCTATCCTGTCTTCTTCTGACAAGCCAGGAGTGTCAGAAACCAAATTAGCAATCGTTTGCGCAGCTGTTCTAACACAAGCTGCTTGTAACAAAGTCAAACGAGTTCCCTTAAAGGGCGAAGCTGCCATTAAGGCCGTAACACGATTTTTAAAGAAGATAAATGGCATATTGTTACCATCGTAACCAATCAAGGCCGCCTTATCGAAAAACGTCCTACTATTTTGGTATTCAAAAAAGCAATCCTGCTGTTGAGAACTCGATTTAGCGGGAGAAGACAAGCTATATCCCTTAAGGGGGTGAGGGGGCTCAGTCACGTGCACAGCCCGATCACGATCCTCACACACGTTAAAATCAGGAGACGCGATACGCCTCTCACAACCACCCAAATCACGTGTAGCTGGGCGATCAAAAACTAGCGGCGCAGAAAACTGTGAAGGGGGCAAAGCATTACTGCTAATGGCGGCCCCGTGACCTGTACACTCTGGGGGAGGAGTTCGGTTGTAATTCGCAGACCTTGGCTTTACAGCCTTCGGAAGACCCTTAGCCGCGGCCCCGAGACCTCCTGAAACAGCTGGAAAACATGTGGATTGTACTGGACCACTTACGGATTGGACAGGTGTCTGGAAAAGGTTATCTAAATTTAACCGCGATTGATGTTCACTTCTGGAATGCCTAGAAGATCCCTTCTTAGAGCTACGCCGGGAGCCCACATCTGATCGATATTCAGCCAAAGCTACCTCTTTACGTTGTGACACGGTGTAAAGATGGTTCGAGCTTCATCTTTGCACCCTCCAAACTTCAATAATTTCACATTTGTTTGGTGTTAGTCTCATGGGGGTTAATTACCAACTAGTATAGATTAATGATATGCAAAATGGTGGTTCTGTGACTATTGGTTTGGGAGATAGCGGACATCAAAAATTGATAAAAAATTTTCAAATGTAAAAAATTTCCATTTTTGAAAGGTTCTATATCTAAAATTAATTTGAAATTAGCAATTTTGGTGGTAGATATGAAAACTAGGCCTGCTTCTTAATCAGAATACCAAATTTCAGCTTTGTAAATGTTTTAGATTAAAAGTTATGAAGACCCAAACATGGAAGAAAATTTACATGCGAACCCCTTTTGAGGGACCTTGGTGACTTTGAAGGGCTATAATTTCTAAACGTCTTGAGATAATGAGCTGAATTTTTTTTTTGTTCATTATACAGTACACCAATATGAAACTTTAGTGTGAATTTCGAGAAAATCTAAGAGGGCCGAGCTTGCACACCCTGTTGAGTTGACATGGAATGACCCATTTGTGCATTATGTGCAGCTTTCAAAGTCGGTAGCAACCTTAAAAATGCTTTCGATTGCCCTAAAAATTTGACAGGATTATTTTTTCAGGTATTGACACGATACAAGAGGGTGCACCATTGAATTAAAAAAAATTTCAATTTATGAATCACCCTAATAATGAGTATGATATATCTTTAACCAATGAAACACACATTTGAGTGGTTTTAAAGCAAGCACAGGATGGTAACAACAAACAAATATAAAATTGGGTTTTATAATATTACAATAGCCTAGACGACAGACGTTAAATGCCAGTTTTATGCAGGGGGAAATGATATCGGCAGGAGGACCTAAGATTGAAATTGCTTTTTAGTATTGTATTGCTTCATCAGTTTTCGTGACCGAATTTTTAGCCTAATCAGACCGTCACGTCTGTTGAAGCCAGCTACTGCTGATGAAGCTTCAGTTACAAGCTTTATGTGGCGCTCCACAGCTTATTTGTGGCATGGGAGGCACATAATGAGCTTTTTTTCTTTGATTTTTTCGATGTTGCAGTAACTCAGGTCAGCTGGTGGTTCGCATTTCTGGTGGTTCGTTGGTTTGGTCAGAATTTAAGTTCACAAGTTTGTAGTAAGATTTAGCATGAACATTGATTGCAGGAACATTGAATTTTCTCACATGGATAGAAGCTACGGATTCTTCCCCATTGGATGGCTCGTTTTGGACAGAGGTGGGCAGTAGCGCGCTACTTTTGTAGCGGCGCTACTAGCGGCGCTACTTTTTTGGTAAAAGTAGCGGTAGCGGCGCTACTTTTTAGTTGGAGTAGCGGCGCTATTTTTATTCCAAAGTAGCGGGAGAGGCGCTACTTTTTTTCAGTCGCACTCCGCTACCCGCTACTTTTTAATTTAAATTGAAAAAAATGCTTGTTTTTTTTTTGCAATACTGGCGTGGTCAAGCAGCTATATAATCGGCTTGGTTGCAAAGTTTCAGTCTTTTCTAGCTGACGTCAACTTCTTCGGCGAATATCTCCGTGTGATGAAGCCTATCTGCCAGGCTTTGGACATTCTCCAGGGCATGTCCAAGGCATATTACGGAGTCTTGCTTCCAACCATCACAATTTGCGGGAAGTTGACCGAGATCAGTGATCTTGTGACCTGTGAGGAGTTGAAAGTGAAAGTCCTTGAAGGGAAGAAGAAACGATTCAACAAGTGCTTCATCCTTCCTTCAAGACGTCGTGGCTACAATTTCTGCACTACGTTTCCACGGGTGATGCTAACGCACTGCGAGAAAAAGTCAAGACAGATGTAATTCGACTGTTGCGGGAGACATCAAGCAGTGCCGGACTTAGGGTATTTCGGGCCCTGTGCGGAATATGCTTTGTGGGCCCCAATGACAATGATCCAATTCAATAGCGTAGCTAGGTATTTTGAAAGAGGAGGGGGTGGTTTGACGGTCGGCGAGTGATGCCTGATGGCGTGTTCGCCGAAAGCGACACCCAGTGGCGGGAGGTCTGGGGGACCTCCCTCAGAAAATTTTGAAAAATTGCTTTGAATTTGGTGCGTTCTGAGAGCATGTTCAACAAAAATTCGGATATGAATATGACTGTAAAATGGTGCTGTCCGCTGTCAACAAAATCGAATTTCAACCTATTTCGTCCCCTGAAAAAATCGAGAGAAATTTTGAAATGTTTGCGGCAACTCCGATCAGCGACTTCGGCTCTGTTGTTTTTTTCTCTCAATTTTTTGAGGGTACAAAATGTTCAGGAGACGAAATAGATTGCACCCGTTGAATCTCTATGCTGAGTCTCTATGTTTTCTTGTTTCTAATTCTTTTGTTGAATTTTTCCATTGGAAATGACAAAAATTACTGTATTTTTTGAGTAAATTGCGGGCCCCCTAATTTGCGGGCCCTGTGCGATCGCGCGGTTTGCACACCCCAAAACCGGCACTGCATCAAGCCAGGTTGATACCGAAAAAAGTGACACTAAAACCAGTCATGACTCCGAGGATGTATTTTTTGGAGTGTTTGCGCCATCCCGAGAAACGTCAATGCAGAAGGAAGCAACAATTGTGGACGCCTTTTTATCGGACAAGAGCAAGTCCTTGCTGAGCTTTTCGAATACCGAGTTAAAGCATCTGTTCATTAAATACAACACTTCAATTCCTTCCAGTGCTGCGGTGGAGAGACCTTTCTCTGTTGGAAAAGATGTGCTTAAACGAAAGCGGGCAGGACTTAGTGACTCTCATTTTGAAATGCTCGTGGTTTTGAAAGATGCGTAACAATAAATTTCCCTTAGAATGTGTTGTCTATAACGACGTTAAAATGACAGCGTAAACGAATGATAACATTTGCTTTCAAGGTCATTTTTGCGTCACTAGGGAGTTGAGTGTTTCCTAGTGTCATTTTAGACAAAAGTAGCGGAAGAAGTAGCGGTAGCGCGCGCTACTTTGGCCCGAGTAGCGGTAGCGGGTAGCGCGCTACTTTTGTAAATTGGTAGCGGTAGCGCGCGCTACTTTGGCCCAAGTAGCGGTAGCGGGTAGCGCGCTACTTTAAAAGTAGCGGGTGCCCACCTCTGGTTTTGGACTGGTGCTGCTTCGCTTTCAGGCACTTCATTTTCGATTGAAACTTGTTCAATGACCCCTCTCAAACTAAGGATTTTATTCACAGCTAAATGACAATCTGTCTCATCATCTGCTAACATCCCCAAGAGAATGTTTTGTTGGTGCGCAAAGAATGCATTTAAGGACATGCAGTGCAATCTTCTTGACTTTATTGTTCGGAAATTTGACGACTCTTTGTAGCATGTTGAAGAAGTTGTTCGGTCGATCTGTGATCGTGTGGTTGTGCTTGATTTCAAACCATGCCGGAAAGTAAACTGTAATGCAAAATTCTCCGATTGTTGTCAATGTTGTGGTTGGTCGTTGTACAGAAACATAGAAACGAGGTATGCGACAGGCCAAGGTCAGCCACCTTGCATGGGAAAGTCCTCCAACTCCAACAAGCTCGAGATCTTCATCAACAGTGCCCAACATTACAGCCATGCAGATTCTGTACCCATAATATTCGTCATTTAGCTGTGAATAAAATCCTTAGTTTGAGAGGGGTCATTGAACAATTTTCAATATAAATAAAGTGCCTGAAAGCGAAGCAGCACCAGTCCAAAATGAGCCATCCGATGGGGAAGAATCCGTAGCTTCTGTCCATAAGAGAAAATTTAATCATGCTAAATCTTACTACAAACTTGTGAACTTAAATTCTGACCAAACCAACAAACCACCAGAAATTCGAACCACCTGAGTAACTGCAACATCGAAAAAATCAGAGAAAAAAAGCTCATTATGTGCCTCCCAGGCTCCCATGCCACAATTAAGCTGTGGAGCACCACATAAAGCTTGTAACTGAAGCTTCATCAGCAGTAGCTGGCTTCAACAGACATGACGGTCTGATCAGGCTAAAGATTCGGTCACGAAAACTGATAAAGCAATACAATACCAAAAAGCAATTTCAATCTTAGGTCCTCCTGCCGATACCATTTTCCCCTGCATAAAACTGGCATTTAACGTCTGTCGTCTAGGCTATTGTAATATTATAAAACCCAATTTTATATTTGTTTGTTGTTACCATCCTGTGCTTGCTCTAGAACAGGGGTGGGGAACCTGCGGCCCGCGTAATTGTTCTATGTGGCCCGCGTCAAAATTTCGTAAAAATTTTTTTTTTTCTTTTGGAAAAGTGAAATCATTTGAAGCTAAATTACCTGTGGAAAGTACAACTTGAAAACAATAACACCGCACATTTTCCTACCTTGCAAGAGCAAAAGCTTTCTACAACAGCCAAATATAGGCTACCCATTGCCTATGTATGTGTCAATCTTATGGAGACATTTAATGCAAGATTTTTGGACATAAAGAGTAAAGAAATGGAGTTAGATATTTTTGCCTCTCCTTTCAATGTGGTTGCAACTGATGTTCCTAGTAACTTCCAACATGAAATAGTAGAGCTCACAGAGTGACGGTACGTTGAAAGCGATGTACCAAAACATTCCACTGCTCAACTTTTATCAACGCTACATAAATGCTGATGATTTTCCAGTCATGCAGAAACATGCTTTGAAATATGTGTCTCTGTTTGGAAGCACCTACCGTTGCGAGCAGTTTTTTTCCAAATTGAATCTAACAAAAAGTCGGCTTCGCTCCAGAGTCTCCAGACTGACTGATAAAAACGTGGAGATGTAGTTAAGAGTTGCAACATCTTCCGTGTCAGCAGACATCACACGACTCACCAAAAATAAAAACTTTCAGCCATCCCACTAGCTGTGAAAGTGAAATAAATCATTGTCTACTTCGCTGCATTTTTTATCTGTAAATAAAATTTCGAAATTTTAGTGGCCCGCCTGTGTTATTTCTCATTTTATGTGGCCCGCATTACTAAAAAGGTTCCCCACCCCTGCTCTAGAACCACTCAAATGTGTGTTTCATTGGTTAAAGATATATCATACTCATTATGCTGATTTCTTGTGGAGTGATTATGTTATGGTGATGTTAAACTGTGCATAATGCTATGTGTTATTCATATTTGACCTGAAAATTACATTTTGTGAAAATAACCATATATCTAGTGAAATTTCGAAAACAACTTCTTTTGAGACAGATAGGAAAGTGCACATTCTGCTTCTTTTGGCATCAGAATTAAATCCCTAGCATCATCGCTCACAGAGTTATGGGATTTGACCCCCGCATGACCTTTGCGTCAAGGTTGTCACCTGAATATTCGAGGCAACTTCCCAAAACCACTTTTAAACTTAATTTTGGGACCAAAGGCAACTATTGAGAGGGGACGTTTTTTGAATTAGTGATTTTTATTTTTTTCACTCCACCCTACTCTTCAATGTCTTCTGAGCACAAAATAGTCTGGATGATGTTTTCGTTGAATGCATACCATGCTGAAGGTTTGATGATTGGCATGACAGCATCCACTACTGTCTTGTTTTGCATCCGGACTATTGAAGAGAGAAAAGCTGGAGTACAAAAGATTATAGATCTGAGAGGAGGAGATGATAACACATTAGGAGATGTTTCAGTACGACCCAGAAAGACACCTTTCATTAACTCAGATGCTTCATCTCTAATTGAGCTAATCGACTGGTCCGACAGGGTGTACGAACCACCTTTGACTTGCAAGCTTACAATAGCGCAAGTAAAGTGCTTCATTAACGAACCTATGAAAGTTCCACAGTGGCCTTATCATGGTCAGTCAATTGAAAGGTGCGTTAAGCAAGTCACTGAGGCAGTTGGAAAAGTGTATACGCATGAAAGACGTGAGGGTTGCATCAGGGGCCAAGTAGCAAGTCGGCGCATGATGTCAAGGAATGAATCAAAACAAGACTTGATGAAACTTCTTGGTTGAGAAAATACCATTATTTTGTGTTTTGTATTGTCATTTTATCGTTGGTTATTGCTGTTATGTAATCCTTAATGTTAGTTGATTTTTTTTTGGTAGGCGACTTAATTTTGGTCTACATGTTTTTACATTAGTTCATAGAAAAAATTATATTAACAAATTGTAATAGCATGCTTATCTTCATACTACTGTATAATACTAACGAGTATAATGTTAAATATTGAGAAACAACTGTAAAAATGTTCAAAAATGTGAATCTGGGAAAAAAATAGCTTGTGGAACCTGAAAAATGATCTTTAAAGGGAGAAAAACTTCCTAGCAATTAGAGATGTACCGATATATCGGTATCGGTGATATCGGCCATTTTTTTAGTATCGGTATCGGTATCGGCAAAATTTGGCCGATACTATGGCCGATACTAAACATGTAAAACAAGGCGTTTGCTGCGGATTTTCTGCAGAAGCAAAGATATAGATTTTTTAAAGTAGTAACTAACATCACATTGAAGTAGAAAAATAACAACCTGTTCAAATTTTTGATACCTCACACTCCCATGACTTCATGCGTGCACCTTTTGACATTGTTGCTTACAGTGATTCTTTCACTCAAACAAAACGTTTTCTTTCAGCAGTTTTGCGTTGTTCGATTCTTAAGTTGTGAAGGAGACTCAATTTCTCCAATATTCATCATTTGTGTTTTTTTTTTACTCTCAGCAGAGGATAAAACCAGGCCAAGACTACCCAGGTAGCAAAAATGTATAATTTTGCATCGTTTTTACCTTTCAATTCTTGTCGATGTCAATTCTTGCTGCAAAACGGCTGCCTTCTTCTTCTTCTTTCGTTTGAGACTAGATCAAATTTCGGGGCAGGTGGTGGAGAGCCAGGTGAGTGTAGCTTCGTCCAGCGTTGCTATACCATGCGTTCCATTTGGTGCCTTGTAGATGGGACATTCGAGAAAGACATGGTCAGCAGTTGGTTCCTCCGTGCCGCATTTGCAGGCCGATGAGGGAGCCAGACCCCACTTGAGCATGTTGGAATGGAAGCGACCGACTCCGGTTCGGATTCTGTTGAGCTTGACCCAAGTCGGCCGAGGCAGGTCCATACCAGGGGGGCGCGCCATCGGGTGGGGTATAAAACCATGTAGTTTGGTGTTGGTGGCGTACCACGCTGCATTCCAAGTATCTTACATGAAGTGTGCTGCGCTGATGGCATGATCGCTGAATGGATGTTAGTAATTCAACAGCAGCTAACGGCTGCCGAGAAACATATAGCTGATTGGATGGTCTAAATGGCTAGTGTGGAAGCTACACCGTTACGGTTAGCGAATGGCAACTGCTTGCTGGGCTGTTGAGTGCTCAGGCTTGAGCTGATAGCCGAGAAGAACGCTCCTTTTTTCACAATGAGGTTTGTCATCTTAGACGTAATAAGACCATTTATTGATTAGTTTAGTGAGGATTCGTAGTCCCATTGCTTTCATTTTGAAACCTGGGTAGTCTTGGCCTGGCAAAAGCTTTTCAACCAAACAACAAGCGCCCTTAGGTTGCGCATTACTTGTCAAATAGTTTTTGTACAACTACACAAATCCCTTGGTTTACATTTTACATCTTATTATCAATTATGATAGCCTATTTGGAGAGTTTGCGCAAACACTTTATTAACTTTTCAGAAACCCCAACTATGATGTAATGTTTCTTCCCTTATACCCCAATCCTCAATTACGGTGGCCTTTCATTACTAAAACCTACTATTATGACACAACAATGCGGTTGAGATTGGGTTCTTGAATCTTTAATAAATTATGCCAATTGAAAGCTTTTTTTAATAGTTTTATGCAAATAAGGTAAAACTTAGCATTTGATATAATTCCTTGCAAATACCAAAATTGCTTCTTTTTGTAACACCAAAGTATCGGCCAAAATATCGGTATCAGTATCGGTATCGGCCTAAAAAAGTGATATCGGTATCGGCCAAAATATTGGTATCGGTACATCTCTACTAGCAATTAATAAACACCGTATTATTATGTAATTAAAGAACACATGTCTCATTAGAAACAATAATCGGAGAAAAAAATAAAATGTTTTTATATTTGTGGTTTTTTTTTCACTATTTAAAACAAACACAGATTTACCAAGCAAAATTTTGTTCAATCAAAAAAAAATTTGGATTTGGTTTATTCACGGCCATACACATATTTTTAAATAAGTTCCCATCTGAAATTCAAAAAAATCATTTTTTCTCTTTAAATTGACACACCCTAATGTATATTGAGGTTCACCTTGGTTTGCATAATGAAAATCACCCCAAAGAATTGCTTGAAGTGATTTTCGCAGCTATTTGATCCTTTGCGTTGATATCAATTATAGTTTCTATCAGATGAAACCTGTTCAAACTATTTTTTTTAAAACTATGGTTCATTCAAGAATATAATACTTTGTAAATATAGCTTACTTCATTTTTGTGTTTTTACTTCGATTTTTTCACAAGCAAGACTTTACACAAAACAAGTTATTTGCAACGTGAGTTGATTGACCATAGTAGCCTAAATGGACCAGAAAGCTGTGGCCAAAACTTGATTACTTTTTATCAAAATGTTTGCACATTGGAAACAGCAATCACTTTGTTTCAAATCAGCAAATCACTTTTTGTCATTGGTTCAACGTCTGCAGACGTCCAAACTAATATACGACAAAATTGGTTTTCTGGGTCTTCGGTTCGGAAAAACATCATTATGATGTATTGTGACGTGGTCTATCAGCCAGCAGTACTTTTTGCGTCTTTTGTTTTTGGATGTGTGTCAATTACAAAAGATGGCTTTTGCAGTAACGCCATCAACCACAAACTGCATCTAAAATGCTATTTCAAAATTTGAACAGAAAGAAATCTTCTAATGCGTAATAAATAACTTGATACAAAATGCATGTCCAACAAATTAGAAAAAAAATGTAGAAAACGTTATTTTGCAAATTTAGTTAACAGCATGAAAAAAAACACTTCAATCATTTTGAAACAAACGTGCATTTTTAAAATATCAATAACCTTCAATTTTGCCCAAGGAAAAAGTCAACACTTTAGTGATTTTTTGTTTTTTTACGACAATAGCACTCGGCCTGAAAAAGATTTTTTTTTCTATTTTTTGTATCGTTATGCCACGACTTTGAGTTTGTCACGCAGAACGGGAGTTCCATTTGGCAAACGACCTCTTCTATAGCCTACCAACAGGATTTGACTAAACGATTATTATCACTACATTTTGTCACAACTGTTTGCAAAATTGTTTCATTCAAAGTGATCATTGTTGGTAAGTATTGAAACATATCACTTTGGAATGCATCGTGACATAGTTCATAGTCAGGAGTTTTAGACGCTCTTTGTTTTTGGAGTGCATGATGGCCTAAAATGGAATAAGCTCCTATCAAAGCAAGTCACTACCTTTGGATAGGTTGTTGTTCAAATACCACGTGACACCATTAGGCTACCTTACTTTTCTGTATTCAACCGCTACCCAGACAGCAAATCAGACACTTTTTACATCGATTCAACCTCTTTAGACGTTGAAATAATGTTAAAAACGAATAAATAGCTTCCTGAGATGTGCTGTGAAATACAAAGTGTTTCTTGATCATGCATAACCAAACTCGACAGTGTGAATGTGCAAAAAAATTTGCTTGATTTAGTTCCAATATCAAGTAATGACAGTACGTTTGAAAAAGTGTAGACTTTAACCCATTTGTGCCGAAAGTGAAAGTACTTAAAAATTTTTTTTGAAAATTTAAGTATTGCATAATCATGACCTAAAAAACATTTCACAGTTAATTTTTTCTTAATTATGTTAGTACTGGTCGAGAAAAAGACCGTCCTACATATAGGACCCTAGGCAAATTTGCTATCAAATTTCGCAAGTTTCTTGTGCGTAATGCGTAGGCCTAATCATTATCGCTCAAAGTGATAAATGGGAAATCTCTTGTCATCGTGCATTTTATTGAAACGAAAGTTCACAAAATACGAAGATGAAAATTAGCAAAGCAACACATCACTGAAATAAGTCATTTAGCGGGTCGAAATCGCTTTGACGCCGAATTCGCCTACGTCAAGATGCCCTCCATGTAAAAACGCCAAGAGAAAAGTAAAAAATTATCAAAAATTTCAGTAAATTACGATAATTATGTTATTGTTCTAAAAACAAACACAACTACTTTGTTATACAGCGTAGAAATCATAGGGAATCGGTGTTTGATACCACTTGGTGCGCGAGAATCGATTGTCGCTTTTGCTTCATTTTGCTAACACGTGTGCCTGGCGACCTATATATAGGACACCAATCTTTTGAACCAATTTTCTCGAAAATTTTGCTGCCAATTAAATTTAAACATTTGCTGTAGAATATGTTGATACATAACGAATAAAGACAATGACAAATATTTTTGGAAGCTTATTTGCATATGCGAATTTATTGATATAATTCGACATGCATCTTCAAAATTTCAGAATTAGTAAATCGGGAAAATTGAAAATGATGTCAAGTCTCAACAAAACAAGCAATTTTTGAAAAAAGTTGTGATATCTGCTGCAAAAACACTCATAAACGTATTTTGACTTCATCTAAATCTAAAAACTGAACGTGCGAAGAAAAATTTTAATTTGAATAGGTGTCCTACATATAGGACGCTAGGCATAAATGGGTTAAACATGTGGCTCAAAAAGAACTTGAAATAGTTTTTTTGCGGTGATTTTGTCTCATTCTCTGCAAATGTTGAAACAAAGCAAATTTTTTTTTACAATGCCTCCGACAAAACAACAAGCAAACGCGAGTCGGACGCCAATTACGATTTCATTGAAGCGTGGACGACGTCTCCGCGTAAGAGATTAAAATCTACACAATGGAATTAACTCGTCACACTCAATTATAAGTTAAATAAGAAGCAATTTCTCAAGTCAAATAAAAAAAATATGACCAACCATCAAATTATTTGATTTTTCAAGTTGCGCTGTTGAACAAATTGCAAAAGAGTTTCTATGTTATGTTGTCAGATAAATTATCTACACCATGTGAAAATTTGATTGATCTATCTTGCGTAGTTTTTGAGATACACGAGCTCAAAGTGATAGTGTCGAACAGACCCCCCCGTCCGCAAGTCAACTGGCCAAAATACGTCACAGGAAAAAGGTTTCAAGGAAATTCATTATACTGATTGACAAGCACTTGTATGTAGGCTATCTAAATAAGGTGGGAAAGAGTTGAGGTCTTGAGAAAGAATGTTGAAGTGAGTGCGAAAGTGAACAAACATAGTTATTTTAGGCCATCGAGATGTTTCAATACTCAGTGCTTCAAACCTACGATGAGTTCTCCAACATGTTTTCAGCATGCACAGTTGCACACCATAGCAATGACTTCTTCAATTTCTGTTGCAATTCAGCACAATCTCCAGACCAAAGGCTAGTGTTTGTTGATGTAGTGTCAATACCATGCTGATAGCACCACCAACAGAACAGTTCCATGCATCCAATAATTCAGTAGTGAAATCAGCTATGATGCTCCCAATTGATTGCTCTATTTTAGGATTGATAGAGGGCACACCAAGCAGTTTGGTTTAATTTCGAGGACTGAATAGTTGATTGATGGTACAAAACTTGAATCAAGCTTTAAAAAGAGACGGGTCCATAACTCTTTATCTCATAGAGTAGCCTTGAATAAGGCTTTAAAAGAGGAGTCCAACTTGAACGTTTTCAACGAACGTAGCAAATTTTTTGTTTCTTAGTAAAATATGTTTTATTCACCAAATTTGGATCAAATCATATAGTTACAATGAATTTAATACCAAACACTTTATGTCTAAGTATTTTAGTTTTGGAGTTATGTAGATTTTTCTGTCCGCAATTTGGGGGGGCCAAGGCACGAGTGGAAAGAGGGGTCCCTGAACGAAAAAACATTTTTGGCTGAATTTTTCCTGAAGTGGAACACACTTCTCAATGTTACGAAACCAGTTTAAAAAAAAAGCGGGAACGATGCACCCTAAGTCGCCCATACAGAGGCGATTCAACCGTACCCAGGCAGGTTGGCTGAGCTTCCTTCCCGAAGGCATGGGTCAAGCGTCAGACACAAATGAGTGCTGTCAGAGATGTTGTATGTCCACTCATCTTTTCGGTGTCAGCGATCCAACGTTATTATGCTTCTTTCAAAGTAACGGATTTCCACCTCTGGCTGCATCATAAAACTGAAGACAAAAGATGTAATTGGCCTACTAACACTTCTTGGACAACTTTTTCAGCCGTACAATTGTTTTTCCCATTGCACACTGTACTATCAAGTATTAGCATGCTGGTTTTAATTTTGGTGGCATAGCTACTGTACTTAGCTAGTAATACAGTAGTTTAAATTTGATCTGTAAGAGAACATGACTTCAAATAATTTAAGTTAGAATATATACTGTGTAAAAAAATCCTTTTAATTAGGTTAGTCTAAACAACAAGGTACTCCAATTTCTTGGAGAATTTGGGAATTAGCATGTTACATTAGGTCTGCTAGTATTCGGCGAATCCGTTTCGGCTAATCCGTTTCGGCTAGTCCGCTTCGGCGAGTTTCCTATTCGGCGATTTTTTGAAAATCCAACGACGCCTCCTGTAAATCCAACGATTGATTTGAATATTATTCAATATTCAGACATTGAATCAATGTAAATACGAACTGTTAGGCTAATTGGGTTCTTTGAACAAATCGAATGGCTTTTGTAAATGGTACAACCTATACCTGGTCAGCAAAAGTTCCCTTTTGTACACAATTTCAACGTCTGGCGACGTTAAAACGATGTAAATGCCTTTACATTACAATCAAAAGTTTTGTTGACATCAAAAATTCTTTGACTGTTTTGAGTTACTTTGTGAAAAAGGTTGTTTTAATGTAAAATATATTTGAATTATCATATAAAATAAACAAATACCTTTATTTAAAAAATGAATGACAAAAACATGATGCAAAGAACGTGGATGATGTAGGATATATGTAGAATTTTATGTGAGCAAACATTTTAATTTAATAGTTCAAACATTTTTCGCTAAATTTCATTTATTTTTCTTTGTCGGAATCGGAATGCAAAAGAAACAATATTGTGGAATAAAATACAAAATTCTCTAAATAAACTGAAGGCGTCGTTGGATTTTCAAAAAATCGCAGAATAGGGAACTCACCGAAACAGGCCATTCCGTGTCACATTACTGTGGTACAATAAATTTTTAAAAATGACACACAAGCCGTCGCATAAAGTAAGATCCCAATTCATAACAAAAAAATAGGACATTTGAGCATTTTTAAGTGTCCTCAGAAGACAATTTATTGTTCTTGGTAAAAGAGAACAAATCCTCCAAAAAGACCCGATACCCGCATGGTACCTGCACGTATTACACTGGTTTACTAATAAAGAATTTTTTTGCGCCATGAACTTTGAAGACTGATTTAGAGTTATTTTGGGGTGCTGAATCCGAACCTGACCTCAGAATTATCCTATCACGTCAGGTTTGTGAGATATGATAACAAGTTGTTACTTTTGTCAAAAAAATGGAAGATTTGGTGTTGCGTTTACCACCAACATATGCGGTGCTATAACGAAAGGTTAGTGTTAGACAGGCCCAAACAGCCTAAAGAAGGTTGCTGGACAAGCATTCAGGGCGTCAGTAATACGTTTAGCCTCCCTTTTAGCTTGTTGTTACTGGTTAATAATGTTGCTTAGAAAACAAATTGGTATCAAAATTATAGTTGGTGGGTGTATTTCCGGAATGGCCCATTTCGGTGAATCCGATCTCTATTCAGTGATTTTTTCAATTTTTTTTTTATTATCGGGTACCGTAGCCTAATTATCATTGCCGTTTTAGGGTTCGGGTTAGAGGTTAGGAACTCACCGAATAGTAACAGACCCTGTATTTTAGCTACTTATGCACCACATGGCCTGGATTTCTGAATATAGCACAATGTGTATGTGCAATAAACGTAACGTCAAATCTTCCACTATTGACAAAAGTAACAACTTGTTAGATACTTGTGAAGATTTCTAAAAAAAAATTCACTGAGTTTTATTGTCTTAACTTTGTTGAACTTCATAAGCTTGCTGAATTTCCATTCAAAGATCCATGGTGTGACACACATACTGCTCTGGATCACTTGACCTTGAGATACCCTCCTTTGTATGCCAAGTACTTTCAATACCATATTTTTCAGATTATGTTCATTTAGTCATTTAATTTGTTGAATGTAAGATACCATGTCTTCTGACCATAATACACGTATTGCTATTGTTGACAATGATAAGTGTAAACCGAAGCGATGCAGGCAAGAATGTCGGAAGTCGTGTCCGGTTGTGCGAATGGGAAAGTTGTGCATTGAGGTCACACCTGCATCAAAACAGGCTTGGATATCTGAAGAATTATGCATTGGTTGTGGCATTTGTGTCAAAAAATGCCCGTTTGAAGCTATTACCATCATTAATCTTCCTAGTAACTTAGAGAAGGATACAACACATAGGTATAATGCTAATTCGTTCAAGCTTCATCGATTGCCGATCCCGAGAGCAGGAGAAGTTTTGGGTCTTGTTGGAACAAATGGTATTGGAAAATCAACTGCTTTAAAGATCCTTGCTGGAAAGCAAAAGCCCAACTTGGGGAGGTTTGATGATCCTCCGGATTGGCAGGAAATTTTGAATTACTTTCGAGGTTCAGAATTGCAAAATTATTTCACAAAAATTTTAGAAGATGATTTAAAGGCTGTTATAAAGCCTCAGTATGTTGACCAAATTCCTAAAGCTGTGAAGGGTACTGTTCAACAAATGTTGGATAAAAAAGATGACACTGGCACTCAAGCAGAGTTCT
The DNA here is from genome assembly GCF_918807975.1 of Aplidium turbinatum. Taxonomy (NCBI): domain Eukaryota; kingdom Metazoa; phylum Chordata; class Ascidiacea; order Aplousobranchia; family Polyclinidae; genus Aplidium; species Aplidium turbinatum. The sequence goes on along the minus strand of NC_137475.1, from coordinate 23,407,060 downwards.
GCGACTTGCTTGATTTGAATCATATTCTAGATAGAAACATTGCAGACCTTTCTGGTGGTGAACTTCAAAGATTTGCAATTGCTGTTGTATGTGTTCAAAAAGCAGATATCTACATGTTTGATGAACCATCATCTTATCTTGATGTGAAACAGCGATTAAATGCAGCATTGGCCATTCGCAAACTTTTGTCAGATAAGAATTATGTCATTGTTGTCGAGCATGATTTGAGTGTTCTGGATTATTTGTCTGATTACATATGCTGCTTGTATGGTGTACCTGGAGCTTATGGTGTAGTTACAATGCCTTCTTCTGTACGTGCAGGCATCAACATATTTCTGGATGGTTTTATTCCATCTGAAAATCTGAGGTTCAGAGAAGCTTCACTTGTGTTTAAAGTATCTGAAACTGCTGAAGCTGATGAAGAAATTAAGAAAATGTGTCGTTATCGCTATGGAAACATGTTGAAAAAGATGGGTGACTTTGAACTGAGCATTCGAAGTGGCGAGTTTACAGACTCGGAGATAGTTGTTATGCTTGGAGAAAATGGAACTGGTAAAACAACCTTCATTCGATTGTTGGCTGGGAAGTTGGACCCTGATGCAGGAGAAAGTGTACCGACACTTAACATCAGCTACAAGCCCCAAAAAATTAGCCCTAAATCAACTGGTACTGTACGACAACTTCTCCATACCAAAATTCGTTCGGCATATGTGCATCCTCAGTTTGTCACTGACGTCATGAAACCGCTGATGATTGACAGCATAATTGACCAAGAAATTCAAAACTTATCTGGTGGCGAACTTCAACGTGTGGCAATCGCGCTATGTCTTGGTAAGCCAGCAGATGTGTACCTGATCGATGAGCCGTCTGCTTATTTGGATTCAGAGCAACGTATTGTAGCAGCAAAAGTAAGTACAGAATAATAAAACGTGTTTTCCTGCCTACTTATTAGCAAGGTGTGGAATGGAAGACGTTTTCTTCATCTTCCATCGAGATTTTCTCCATCCTATTTCCATTCTATCATAAAAATCTTCCGTTCCATCTCAAGAATTTCTTCCATCTTCAAATTTTGTGATTTCTGTATTGTATGTGCTACAAGTAATCTCACAAACTTTAGGCTAATTTTAAGCTTAGAATTTAACAGTAATATTTTTGTAAAGATTACGTACCATCTGGGGTTAGAAGTGGCAGACCAATACCTTACACCTGTGGTCTTGTTTCGCTGCAACTTTGACACTTGTTGTGTAGGACCCCAGAAAAATGGAATGCGTTGGAGTTTCTGTTTTCGTGTTTTATCAATTCATGTCAAACATCAGGACATATAACGTAGATAACTGTTTGGTTTCTTTATAGCGGTGTAGTGCATTGGAATGAATGAACTAAAGTAAAACTATGTTACTCACGCAGTGAAAGGTTATCGACTTCTAGTTCTCGAACAACCTTCCGGGCAATAGTCGCATTGGTTCAATAGATGATAGGGTTCAATACGAATCGAAAATCGATCGTTGATTCAGTTTGTGAAACGTAATCAAACGGAAACTTGTACTCAACTTATTTTACAGATTTTGTAAGGTTGATACTGTGTTAGAAAGTTCATGATGGAAGATTGTTTTCAAATCAAACCCAAACCTTCTATCCTTGACATTTTCCATATTCCGTTCCATTTCATGCCTATTAGAAGTCGGTAACCTCCAACAAAATGGCCTCTACCTCGTATGTTAGATTAATGCAATTATGTGAAACTTTTTTTCTAAAGTGAATTGCATTTTTTTACAGGTTATCAAGCGCTTTATTCTTCACGCCAAGAAGACCGCATTCATTGTAGAGCATGACTTCATAATGGCTACTTACCTGGCTGATAGAGTTATAGTTTTTGATGGAATTCCATCTATCAAAACTACTGCCAACAGTCCACAACCTTTGCTTGCCGGGATGAACCTTTTTTTGGAATCCTTGCGAATTACTTTTAGGCGTGATCCGAATAACTTCCGGCCTAGAATTAACAAACAAAACTCTGTCAAAGATGTCAGTCAAAAGAAATCCGGGCAGTACTTCTTCCTTGAAGATTAAGCTTTCCAACATTCGTTTGGTAATTTTGATTATGTAAGGATTTTGTTTGAAAGTCTTTTCGTTTTAAAGCAAACCGATTCTGCAGTGCTACGCAAACCGATTGTGCAGTGCTACGCAATTGCTCTGATCATACTTTGTGTTTTTAAGCATAAGCTAGCTTACCTGGCACAACGCATTATTTTTTGAAGAGAAATTTTGTACGTCCCCAAAGTTAATTTTAATATGGTAAAACTGTTTATCAATCAAAAAGGAAATCTTACTAATCTTGCCGCTGTCTGTGGACTGCTCGTAAAAGCCAAGTTTCGATGATTGAAATATTTAATGTGTTTTGCTTTGGAGAAATAATGAAAAAACTTCGCTCATTTGTGTTGTCCCAAAGGTTCGATAAATTGGTTATATAAACAACTACTTTGTAGCTTTAACTACATTGCGGAATCTCTTTTGCTTTCTAGATTTGTTGCCTACACAAATAGGGCATTATGTAAGCTTGGTTTGCAGTGCGTTAATGTAAAGGGTAATTTTTTTTTATAATTTTAACATAAAACAAAATAATGCATGCAAGGATGCCCAGTGTTGTGGTGGGTAGCTGCCCGGATGGCGAATTTTTTTCCCACAAACTTTCTGTTACTTCGCATAGAGTTTGTATTAATGCCGTGTGAAGCTGTGAATGCAAACAATTTTCGTTGGCGTGTTAAGTTCAGTGGTTTGATCTTGTGCCTTATGTTCGTGAGGACAACGGTTCGACGCCCATCGAAGTCAATTTTTTTTTCTACAAATTAATTTTTGCGGTGCACAAAAGCTTTTCAAAAAAAGTAGGGTTAATGGGTTACGGTTAATTCTTAATCAATTCGGAAAATCTTACTTTTAAAGTGACCAGAATCAATTTCTTTTTTAAACTTGACTAGACTAGGTGTGTCTCCAGGCTACGTTTTTTTTTTCAAGTTCAATGTTTAGATTTGGATCTGGAGGGCGAAAATTGGCTGCTGACTTTGAAAACCGCACGAAAAAATGAATTAGTAAAAACAGTTATGCGCGGTAACCAGTAATGGCTACACTTACAGAAATATGCAAATAAGACAGAAAGTTCGTGGGGAAAAAATTTCCCACCCGGGTGGCAACTTTCCAAAAGGTACCATAAAAATCCCTTATGTTGAAACTTCGAAAGAATAAAGGAAAAACGCAAATAGTAGCTAAATTAAGTTATCGGCTGCTTTGGCGCAGAGGGTTAGGGCATTGGTTCTCAACCTGGGGTCCGTGAAAGTTTCCTAGTTTGTAGCATGATTAATAAATTACGACATTTAAAAATTGGTTAGTTGTGCTTTATTTGTGTATTACCGTGATTTTCAAACTGTATTTCCCAACGAACTGGTGCGATGTCCTTTGAAAGTTCAAAGGTTTGGTTTCTTAACTAAAAAATATCATATATATGAATTAATTTTTAATAAGGCTATGTTCAACTTAATTCTTTTGAGACAGCAGTCTATTGATCAATTCTTAACGTATAAATGCAAACGTTAGTCAGCAGTCTATCACCACTCAAAGTTTTGCAATAACCAAGATTATAACGAATTAATATTGATTAGAAATGAAAAAAAGGGAGAAATTGTTTGTAACGGTCGCAAAATTTTATTGATTTTTGTAAAAATTTATAGAAAAACATCAAATCAAGACATAGATTACTGATTTTTGATCTTGTGTGCCAGCATAAAGCTCATAACATAACTTCGTCAATGTCACCAATCGTCGAGTGGTTTGCGCGTTGGGCTCGCAGTCGAGAGCCTGCATGTTCGACTCCAGCCACCCGTACTTGCTGTTGTTTCTCTGGGCAAGAAACTTTACGATAATTGCCTCTACCCAGTGATCGATTTCGAGTACTGGGTAGTACCAAATTTAAGTCATAAGTAAAGTAGACAACCGGAAACAGACATTGCCGTCGGCTGCAGCGTGGGTCGTGGTACGTCGGAAGGCGTACACCGATGCATAGCGCTCAAGTCCGCTTTCTCGCAATGCAGGATAAAGATAATAAAACAAAAAAAAGTGTGTCGTTTCGAAACTTATGAAACATTTGATTCCATTCTAGGAGAAGCGATATCCCAAAATTGCAGATAAATTTCTTTAGGGTCCGCAACCGCTTTGAAGGTACCAAAATAGGTCCGCCCAAAACAAAAAGGTTGAAAACTACTGGGTTAGGGCGATGGTAGTCATTTTATTGTGGGTTTGACTCCCACCACTGCTATTGCTCTTTTTTCTTTTGTAATTACCAAACAATGTTCAAAGTAATAAATGTTAAAGTGCCTACCCTACTGATCGGCGCGACTCTGATTGGTCAAATTTCAAAGTAGGGAATTTTTTATGGTACCTTTTGGAAAGTTGCGCCTGGGTGAGCAACCCACGTGGTTTATTCAAAATGAAAGAAATAATTTTCGATTGGTCAAACTTCACCTTCCGTTCAGCAGGATTGACGTCTTCATGGTTTGTGTGCAATCCCTCTTGGTTCAATTCGTTCATCCGACATGGAAAAGCTCGTTTTTCAGACCCTTCATCAAATTTTGCCTTTTATGCGTTGTCATTTGAGAGATATTTGATAATTTGAGCGAGTCATCTCTGTCTTGTCACATGGTTTTCTACAGAAACCTGGCATGGGTGGTTTGTGGTAACGAAGATTTTGTGTGCATTTTACTTGCTCCGCTGGGTGAATACATGTTTTTGTATATGTCACAATTGTTTCTATCTCTTATCGTAAAGAGACTTTGGAAAGATTGATGACGTAGTCTATTGGGGTATTCTTTCGTGTGAGACAGGATTGTTCAAATTTCAGGGCAGGTGATAGAAAGCCAAGTGAGTGTAGTTTCGTCTAGTGCTGCTATACCATGCATTTGGTGCCTTTTAAATGGGACATTCAAGAATGGCATAGTCAGCAGTTTGTTCCTTCGCGCTACATTCGCAGGTCGATGAGCAATGGTGGCGAAGTAGGGGGATGGGGGGATATATCTCCCCAATATGTTTATAATTTAGAAAAAAAATATTTGCTATGAAGTTGTACTTCGATTTAGTTGTTTGCAAGCATCTCGAATTGCTGACAGCAATTTGCTGTTGTTTTTCTTTTATTGATGTTTGACCACAGTTCTAAATTGTCTTGGATTTGACGCTAGGCAATGAAGGACCTTCATTGAAGGTATTAAGGACAAGTTGGACCAGGCCACGGCACTGCAGTAATGCTTATGAGGGGACTCATTGTATTAATCTCCTGTGCAGGTCTTGTGTCTCTGGTATGCAATGGATTAATCTCCTGCGTTTAATCGCAGCTCGTAACTATAGTGTCTGCTGTTCTACTTTTACGATATTTGCATCAACAACTTCGTCTAGTCTACTTACATACGTGTTTTGTATCATTTTAATTTTATGTGCTGCAGTGCTTCAACACGTGAGTCGTGACACCAGGTACCGTAGTTAAAGTCTGAAACAGTGTGCTTTGAATAAGTTTGAAGTTTAGACTGCATGGAAACAGTCAGTCAGAGATACATGAACGTGATAGTGCAGGCCCTTAGGGGCAAAAATAGCATCTTTAGGCTAAACGTGTTACACGTTGTTTTTTGCATTTTTTTGTAGTTGATAAATCTAACTTCAATTTTAGTGGGTGCCGCAACTTTTTAGGTCACGTGATCACCCCCAAATCGGGGATTCCCCCCAAATCAATTTTGATCTCTTTTCACGGCATTTCTATGCAATTAGATACATTATTTTTTATATTTGGACTGACTGCCACTACAAAATACACGAGATAAAAATCACGCAAAATTATGTTATTAATAACGGCATTGTGACGTCATAACATTAATTTTTTTGCTTGTTTTTTCTTATTGTAGTCGCTTGTTTGTTGTTGGTGTTACTTTTTTGGTTACAATAATTTACCAATGCTAAAATAATTCCCTCTTCAAATACGACATCAGCATTGCATCATGAATGACGTCACAATTTGTTTTGTGATTTTTTTCCGGATGTTTTATAGGTTAGTATAGTAGGTAAGCAATAACTAGTATTTTATACAGGTTGATTAGTGATAGGCCTATCATGAACGTAACTACCAAAAAGCTACTCATCATCGGCGTATGAGCAGATCTTTCCAGGCTAGATTGGAGGGCAGGAAATCATCAGCCACTCAACAGTCTCGTCGTCCAGGACCCTCAGACCGTGTGGAGGCCGGTGGGTTAGGCAGTGGTGGACGACATGATCTGCGGTCTATTCAGTGGCACCACACTCGCATTCTGGTGAAGGAGCCAGGCCCCACTTGTGCCTGACCGAACGAAAACGGCCGACGCCAGTTCGCAGGCGGTTAAGCCTGACCCACGCAAGCCTTGTGAGGGTCATCTCCAGTGGACGGGGATCGGCGTCGGGTATGAATTAAGTCACGGAGCGTGGAGGTGTGGTTTTGCCGCTCCGTGTTCCACATGTGGTTCGTCCAGTGTTCCACACTCAAACCAAGTTCTTCTGTGTTTTTAAGTAGTTGTTGTGCGCCAGGCACAAAGGGGCGTCTTGATTTCAGCCGCTGCTTTGAAGGTGATGGTCGCTTGAATGTTGCACGGAGGGGATGGTCGGGGTCTAGAGCGCGGCGAGCGAGAGAAATCGCGGCTCCTTTATGATGTAGCTCAGCGGGTTGGATGCCTGCTAGGATGGGTAGGTAGTCCGTCGGAGTGGGACGCAGGCACCGAGTCACAGTACGCAGTGCATCGTTGATGGTGGTATCAATGTGGTGGGTGTGAGAGAGAGATCAGCTCCCCAGCCGGGACCCGCCTCAAAAGTGCGACGCGTGTAGATAATTTTTTGCTGATAATGTAGATAATTTTTTGCGTTTGACTCCAAGTGTCAACGGTACGTGAGTGACCTGTCCAGAGTTATGCCGAGATAAGTACAGCAGGGTAGGCGCTCCCCATCAATGTTGATGTTTATCTCACGCTGTGCCCCCGGTTGTTAAGGTGTCTGCCGCCGACACTGTCTTTGCTGAGCTGTAGCTTCCATTTCTTGAGGTACCGTATGCTGATAGTGTTTGCATGTCTTGGCTGAGGTTCCTCTCCACTGACTGCCAATTTCCCGCTGAGTGCCAGGTCGTCTGCGTAAGCATATTTCCTGGAGATGGTGGGGGGCAAGTCGTAGGTGTATATGTTGAACAGGAGAGGAGCCAAGACTGAGCCCTGTGGGACGCCGTTTTTAAGTCGGCGTAGTCTGCTTCGACGACCGCTACCGGTTGTGAGGGTAAAGCTTTGCACAAGTTCCGTCATCATATGGACCATATGTCTGTCAGGGAGCAGGCAGAGTAACTTGCAGGTAAGGCCGCTATGACATACGGTATTGTGGCGCCCGAGAGCTCTGACGTAACGCACGTCACATACTAACGTCATATGGAATTCTAGCACCTTCGTTTCCAATCAACAAATGCCGCATACGTTCGGAATGCAATCCTGTAATCAATCTTTGTACCGTGCCTGAATCATAGTACAGTACCACTATATTTCATCGATAAGTGGATCCACCGTTATATAATGTTAAATGATCGCATGTAGAATTGGCAATGCCTGTAGATTGCGCCTTTCCAATTAAGCTAGAGTGCTTTTTAAGTAACGGCAACCATGATCCTTCACCTTTACTATAATATACTGTTCGAGACGATTCGAGGTTTATTCAACTCAGACTCACTGTTATTTCTGTTTGTAATCAAAGTTGAAGTTCTCTTAGTTCGGTGTTCTCATTTCGCTATGTTTGGATTTCTGTTCTTCTGAAACTGGCAGTCAAGTTAATAAACAACGGAGTTGTGAAGAAAGGGGCGTTCTTCCCGGCTATCAGCACAAGGCTGAGCACTCACTAGTACAGCGAGCAGCTGCGATTCGCCAACCATAACGGTGTAGCTTCCACGCTAAGCCATTCAGACCATCCAATCAACAATATGTTTCTCGGCAGCCGATTTGTAGCAAGAATTGACAGCGACAGACACGTGTTTCGCCCATGAGGCTGGGCTCATCAGTATCGCACCGTATTCTGCCACAAATTTATTCGACCACCGCTTTACCAGTCAGTTTAACTCTTATCTTTGTGGAAACAAAGAAAGAGCCAACAAAACCAGCAGGCGCCAGGGCAGAGGACATTGTGAAGAAAGGGGCGTTCTTCCCGGCTATCAGCACAAGGCTGAGCACTCACTAGTACAGCGAGCAGCTGCGATTCGCCAACCATAACGGTGTAGCTTCCACGCTAAGCCATTCAGACCATCCAATCAACAATATGTTTCTCGGCAGCCGATTTGTAGCAAGAATTGACAGCGACAGACACGTGTTTCGCCCATGAGGCTGGGCTCATCAGTATCGCACCGTATTCTGCCACAAATTTATTCGACCACCGCTTTACCAGTCAGTTTAACTCTTATCTTTGTGGAAACAAAGAAAGAGCCAACAAAACCAGCAGGCGCCAGGGCAGAGGACATTGTGAAGAAAGGGGCGTTCTTCCCGGCTATCAGCACAAGGCTGAGCACTCACTAGTACAGCGAGCAGCTGCGATTCGCCAACCATAACGGTGTAGCTTCCACGCTAAGCCATTCAGACCATCCAATCAACAATATGTTTCTCGGCAGCCGATTTGTAGCAAGAATTGACAGCGACAGACACGTGTTTCGCCCATGAGGCTGGGCTCATCAGTATCGCACCGTATTCTGCCACAAATTTATTCGACCACCGCTTTACCAGTCAGTTTAACTCTTATTTTTGTGGAAACAAAGAAAGAGCCAACAAAACCAGCAGGCGCCAGGGCAGAGGACATTGTGAAGAAAGGGGCGTTCTTCCCGGCTATCAGCACAAGGCTGAGCACTCACTAGTACAGCGAGCAGCTGCGATTCGCCAACCATAACGGTGTAGCTTCAAAGATAAGAGTTAAACTGACTGGTAAAGCGGTGGTCGAATAAATTTGTGGCAGAATACGGTGCGATACTGATGAGCCCAGCCTCATGGGCGAAACACGTGTCTGTCGCTGTCAATTCTTGCTACAAATCGGCTGCCGAGAAACATATTGTTGATTGGATGGTCTGAATGGCTTAGCGTGGAAGCTACACCGTTATGGTTGGCGAATCGCAGCTGCTCGCTGTACTAGTGAGTGCTCAGCCTTGTGCTGATAGCCGGGAAGAACGCCCCTTTCTTCACAATGTCCTCTGCCCTGGCGCCTGCTGGTTTTGTTGGCTCTTTCTTTGTTTCCACAAAGATAAGAGTTAAACTGACTGGTAAAGCGGTGGTCGAATAAATTTGTGGCAGAATACGGTGCGATACTGATGAGCCCAGCCTCATGGGCGAAACACGTGTCTGTCGCTGTCAATTCTTGCTACAAATCGGCTGCCGAGAAACATATTGTTGATTGGATGGTCTGAATGGCTTAGCGTGGAAGCTACACCGTTATGGTTGGCGAATCGCAGCTGCTCGCTGTACTAGTGAGTGCTCAGCCTTGTGCTGATAGCCGGGAAGAACGCCCCTTTCTTCACAATGTCCTCTGCCCTGGCGCCTGCTGGTTTTGTTGGCTCTTTCTTTGTTTCCACAAAGATAAGAGTTAAACTGACTGGTAAAGCGGTGGTCGAATAAATTTGTGGCAGAATACGGTGCGATACTGATGAGCCCAGCCTCATGGGCGAAACACGTGTCTGTCGCTGTCAATTCTTGCTACAAATCGGCTGCCGAGAAACAAACAACGGAGTCTTGAAGAATTCAATCTTGTAGTCAAGTGTTAGCTGTCAAGCCAGTTAAGAAATAGACAGTGAAGAAGACCACCGTGTCCTGGTCATTCCTTGCCAGTTCTGATCTCGGTTCTGCCCAGGAATGTCGCCGTCAGCACGGACGGCTGCATATGAGCGCTCGTGCTAACTACCGCGTCCGCTACAGTATCATAGGCAGCCGTGAGATCAACAAACACGGCGCCAACCTTCTTCTTAGCCGAAAAACTGTCCTCAATGTCTTGGGTCATAAGTGTGACCTGATCTACGGTTGATTGTCCGTGTCGAAAGCCAGCTTGCTCACGGGGGAGCTGCGGATCTATTGTTGGTTCGACACGGGCGTAGATGAGTCTCCCGATGATCTTGAAGGGGATGCAGAGCAGTGAGATTGGGCGGTAGCTCTTCGGATCCCCTGGAGGTTTCTTCGGCTTAGGAACTGCAACCACAAGGGCGCTTCTCCAGATTCAGGGAATCCTCATGTGGCGCAAACAGCAGGAAAGGAAGTCTTTTAACCAGGACTTTAGGGAGGCAGCAGCATGGAGTATCAACTTCGTGCATAGGTGGTCAGGGCCCGGGGCTTTACCTGGCTTTATGTGCTGGAGAGCGGGGGAAAATTCCTCCGGGGTGAACTCACCCGAGATGTTATCCCCGTCTGGAGTTGTTACCCTCCAGAGGTCCGTCATTTCTTGTAAGACGAATCTGTCTGATTCACGATCTCTCGGTTTGTATTTCCCGTTCTCCACGAGCTGTGAGGCGATGGAATTTGCTGAAACGGGAACATTGTTGACGAGAGGCACGTGCTGATCTGCCAGTTAGGTTGTTCAATGTACACCATGCTATGCGGCTGGAGTGCGTGAAGTCGATTGATTCAACAGCTTCTGTCCAGCGATCCTTCCTCTTTGAGTACATCTTCGCCAACAGGGCTGTGGCTGAGCTGTTGGTGTCGTTGCCCTGGGAGACATGTAGGAAGTCGGAGTAGAGGCTTTTGCACTTCTTATCCCAACACGGCATGTACGGTAGTTGTTTTGTCGGCCGTGGGGGATGGAGTGTTTTGCCGCTGATGTTATTGCATCACAAAAGTCCTGGTAGGCTTCTTCCAAGTTGTTGTTGTGTGGGGATGGCAGATACTGTGTGGCTTCTTTGGTGAGGAGTCTATAGTACTCCCAGTTAGCCATTCTGAAGTTCCATTGCTTAACAGGCTTGCTCGGGACAGGCAATGTGAGCGCTGGAGCCGTGATGAGCGAGTGTCGATGTTGGGACCGGGGGAACTTCTCTATCACACGTCTGTCCGGTTGGCAATTATCGGGAGTCATCACTTGCGACATTGGAAAAAAGGCAAAATTTGAAAATGTACTGCAAGTATCTAAAAAGCATTTGCCCTTGTTTTTTTTGCATTAAATCATCACCTTTATGCTCGTTGGACATCAGTTCACATTGGTGATATTGAAGCATTGGAGAAAACTGATTCCACTTTGAATAGACCTACACATTTTTCTGAAGGAAAGTTTGTGGTTACAAAATCTGGTAAGACGTTTTCTGCAATGGCACTTGACCAGAATCATGAGCAGTGCAATGCCGTTGTTAAAGGTAAAGGAGGTAGGCTACTATAGATTTGTTTCAAAACGAAGAAGCTTTGAAACGATGGATGATTTCTCAACCAATGATTGTAGAAAGGGTGACAAAATATCATGACGAAATTGGCTTTAGTGACAAAAAACTCCAATGGCTACATCACGAAGAAAGCAAAGATTATCACAAGAGGTTTCGTGAAGAATTGATTTGTTTGGTACCGGTACAAACGTTTGAAGAGCTTGGCAACCCTGTCACCGACTCGTCTGAAAAACTTTTGACAATGTGCTCAAGGCAAGCCTCCAATGATGAAGGTGTGCAACAGCTTCTAAACCTTCATAACTTTGGGGAAACAAAATTTGAATCGTTTGTATCTTCCAATTTTCTTGAAGATCAAAGTTTGGAGAACCAATAACCAAAGTATCGTTAGACTTGTTAGGCAAAACGCGAACACCAAAGAAGAACACACAACTCATAGTCAAATATAAATCATCCCTTCTTCATAGAGGGTTTGTTTCAAGCTATGTTCGTGGCAAAGGTGCTTTAAAGCTGTTCTTTAGGCTAAGCACGAAGTATCATTGTACCCTATAGCATTATCTGCAAACGGTTATTTGAGATCTACAACAAAATCGGCTCTGCTCACAATTTTAGAATATTTTGGATGTCCACATTGTACTGCACCAAGTTGCAACGTCTATGTTATAGATGGTTCAGCACTCATGCAAATAATCAAACCCAGAAGTAATGTGAAAACATTTGAAGAATACATTTTTTAAATCGTTACGGCAGGGCCCGATTAACCATGAGGCACACGAGGCACAGGCCTCAGGCCCTCTGGTTTTGGGGGCCCCCATTTTTTTTGCATTAGTAGGGAAAGTACTATAATTTGGACCACCTAATGAAAAATCTTAATATTTTTAAAAAGATCCACAACATTGGGGTGCAACTAATTTTATTTGATTAGTTACAGGCTAGTTGGTTTGCAAAAACAATTCCAATCAAAAAAACATAACACAAACAAAGAAAAACTACATTATTATTTTTTTATTATAGTGGTCCATATTATCAACTCAGTTTCTAAAATGGACCACCTGTTTCATAATATGGTCCACCATACTGTAATATGGACCGTTGTCATGTGAAAGTAAATATATCAAGGAAGTCAAACTGCAAAGGCATGAAATAGAACACACTCAATAAATAAAAATAGTCTGAAACGTTCATGATAGTCATCTCAAACAAGTTTCAAATCATTGATCGTTGGCACAGTTGTCACAATAGTAAAAATAAGCATTTGATATATCAGCACAACTTTCATGGGCCAATTTCTTGCACTGACAACACTGAATCCAATCCTCATCAGTGGACTCGTCACACACAAGACAAGTGCATGCAGAAGCAGCATTGCTTGGAATAACTCTCTTTTTTGAAGACTTAAAGGTTAAAGCCTTTTCTCACTTGTTTTGCTGGTTTAGCTTTTTCTGTGAACTTGATTTTATGTTTGTGTGGCGTACCTGTCAGCACAGTAGCCTTTATAGTTTTTCTACGTTTTCTTCCCTTCGTAACTTGTTTTAGAAGTGGGCTTATGTCCTCGACAGATACCCTGCATGAAATGCTAACTGAACAAGGTTGTAAGTTCTTAACACTCAATGACGATGGTCCTGGTGCTTGTGAAATTGCTTCATACGGTGCATCAGCTAAAGTTCCAGCATTTAATTCTGTTGACATAATAGATGTTTTTGCCACTTTCTCAATGTTTACCACATCTTGTGACAAAGGTGAAATGTTTCGAGAAATTGCATCTTGAGTAGACATATCTTGATCATCAATTACCAGCGGTGATAAATTGTTTGGAGAGGTGTCTACTTCATCAGGCTTGTCAGTAACTTCAGCTGAGTGAAAATCACTTTCATCAAATACAAGATAATTAATGGGGTAAATTCCTGCTTTTTTAAATCCATTTTAAATCCAATTTCCATGCTTAGACATGTCGTCAGAACTTAATCAAATTGTTTATAATATCTAAGTGATTATGCAAATTACTGGTAGTAGCTTTTATCACTATAAGAAAGCAAGTTACAAATATATGTTATGATGCACTCTAGAAAGTTTGAAAAAAATGCATAAATCTTATGGAACTTCATTTCTATGCCTGTCTTCATTACTGAGAAACAAATTTCTACCAATTGACCATAACCTGGACCACTGGTCCATATTACCAAACAGTTAGGTGGTCCATATTACAGTTAGCATATAATCTTATGTTGCTTGGTATCATTTAGAATTAAACAGCGGACATTTCTTCAAGATTTTGGCAGATAGTCATTAGTAATGTCTCTCCTGCAGATTACTTTTGTATAATCTTTTGTAACTGTAAAAATATTTGAAAAATTCGTAATAGTTTAGACCAGCAACATAACATCGCAGACCCCCAAAACACAAACCACTAGTAACAACAAAGAACCAGCTCATGAGCTCAATCCTTTGAATCCGAAACAGTAAAAACTAGGTCAGTAAGAAAAGTTAATTCAAGCTGTTCACAAACCATGAAATTATTTACTTCAGTCATTGAAAAAACAGCAGTGGTCCAACTTATCAGCCGGTCCACTTTATAGCACTTTCCCCTACCGTAGGCGTAGGTAGTGAAAGTTGTTGTGCCAGTGTGTGCACACTTGTTATTTTTGAGTAACAATTTCAAATTGTGTAACGATTTCGCAGTAACTGTTGAGCACTCCTGCTCTTCCTCGGCCGACTTGGGTCAAGCTCAACAGAATCCGAACCGGAGTCGGTCGCTTCCATTCCAACATGCACAAGTGGGGTCTGGCTCCCTCATCGGCCTGCGAATGCGGCGCGGAGGAACAAACTGCTGACCATGTCGTTCTCGAATGTCCCATCTACAAGGCACCAAATGGAACGCATGGTATAGCAACGCTGGACGAAGCTACACTCACCTGGCTCTCCACCACCTGCCCTGAAATTTGATCTAGTCTCAAACGAAAGAAGAAGACTCCTGCTCTGCATCGAAAGCGATTGCCAATAGGGGCCCCTAAACTTAGCTGTGCCTCGGGCCTCCGTGAGCCTTAATCAGGCCCTGCGTTACGGTATCCCTTACGTTACTGGCTAGGGAGCAAAGTTCAATCGTGTTGACATTGTCTTCGATGTACAGTATATCTGAAAAATAACATTAAATCTTCTGCAAGAAACAGGCGAGGATCTGGATGTTACGTGGCTGTCACAAGTAATAGGCTACTCGTCTTCCTCTCAACTGGTCTGAGCTTTTGATTTTCCGCGATTTCCGCGTGTGATCACGAAGAGGCAGACACCCGATGTTGCCTCCATGTGAAACATGGAAAATCCGATGCCATAATCAAACCAATAGATACTGATGTGGTAGCCTAATTATTGCAATTTCATGTTTTGACAAATTAGAAATCTGTAGACTATGGGTTGAATTTGGAGTTGGCGAAAACACTCGCTTCATTCCAATCCATGATATTGTTTCATCTTTACCTCAATCTCCGATGATTTGCGTTTCTTTGCCTTTGTTTTATGCTATCACAGGCTGTGATAGGCTACTGTTTCGTCTTTGGAAAAAAAAGCTTGGGATTGCTAGATGCTTAATAATCATACCGAAATGTGTGGTTTGTTTAACTTTCTGAATTTCTATACCTCTCCTAGTTCTATGAATGACATACAAAAGTATGTCATACAGTGACGATCGGTGAGGGAAAGCAGTGCTTACCTGAGCGAAAACTATGCAAAATATAATGACTGAATTCTAGGTTTAACTTCTTATTATTTTTATCACGTCTATTTTAACTTGAAAATTACTGTATTCGTGACTAAACTTACTCGTAACGCTTGTGAGTAGTCTTAGTCCTCACCAAACCGCATGTCTTGCCTATAAATGCCAATTAACGCAAACGCTTCTGTCAGAAACAATCACTGAGGCTCCAGGTAAGCAACTATCAAACTTGCTTTCCCAGATTCAAAAATGTCAAAAAACGCCTTCGTTTTATCCAATCCTCACTCGTTTTGCAAAACGTCACCAGCTGCTTAGCCAATCAGATGTGTTATGGTTATGGTATGGTTAGTTTTGCTTTCCCAGTGACGTCAATGCGAACATTCGCTAGAGCGGCTAGACTAACTCGTCAGAATGATCTCTCGTCACGGTACAGAGCATAGCATCATAATGCCGAAATAATTGTTGCTGTTTTTTGATGTCTCCTCGCCATGTACTTTAGCCTACTAGCTTTCATAGTCATGCCTTTGCCCTTTTTACAGCGTTGATATAACGTTACTTCGCCAATGAACGTTCAGGTGCGGATGCAATATTTAGTTCGTTAAGCTTCTATACGCAGGAGGCAAACTTTTGTACAAATCCAGCTTTTTGTACAAATTGCTTGCGGTTGTAATGTTTAGGCCTAAGTGTTAGTTTTTGTAGTGTAGGCCTAACTGAATATGTGAGAATGAACACTCATGACGAATTAAATAATAAGACAACTATTATTCCATGTCTAACACTGGATTTTGGTCCTGCAACGTTAAAATTAAAATTGTTCATGACTTCTAAACATTAAATGGATGTATGATCACGACATAGGCGAAGCACAATTTGACAGATTTTTATTTTTGATTTGTTTTGGAAATGCTCTCAGAGCGCACTAAATTGGAAGTGTTTTTCAAAAATTTCTGGGGGAGGCCCGCCAGACCCCCCGCTGGAAGTGTTGCCTTCGGCAACACACCTTCGGGCTTCGCCCGACGGTTACGCCCTTCGTGCCTACTACCTTGCTGCAGCATATTTCCAAGTTGCTTTCCCAACGGTTTAAGCCACCGAACGTCACTGATGTCATAGCTTTTTATGGCAATGGTCCTGCTATCACGGATGTAGACGAATGCCGTTATATGATGTTTGCCAATGGTTGCACTATTCAAAGGCTGCCACCAACGTCAGCTGCTCTAATGCAGCATACACGCAGAGCGATATATCAAGTTGAAATATGGAAATCAAGCCTCGTAAATGTCCAGCAATCACCTTCTCTTTTTAGCTTGGTGTTGGAAACATTATGATGCAAATCACTTTGTTCCGTTTTGGACCTCAAGCTATTCCACATCATTGATTCACGAAATGATAGATCATTGTAGGCTAGTTGTCAGTCTACTTGTGGCTCTCAATGTTCCTGTAAGACAAAATCCATAAAATGCACAAGCCTTGGTTCATCCGAGTACGAAACATGCAATTCGACCACAAAATCTCCAATCCTCTCTAATATTTCATCTTCATTCCACATTGACCTTTCATCTCCAATCCACACTGACCATTCAAGAAATGCTTTTGACTGTCTAAATTCTATGTTGTAACTTGAAAAAACTTGTCGTACGAATTTTTTTAACAGCAAATTACGTATGGTGGGAATTTAACATCGAAAACCGTTAGTTTTTTCATCCTGAATTGACAGTGTTGACTCAGACATTGCATAATCTGGTGTCGTGTATTCATTTGATTTGTAGATTACCTATTATTTTAAATTTTGAAGTGGCATGGCTAAAAGGGAAATTCACCCCTAGGAGTTGCTCTTCTGGTTATACCCTTGATGACGTCATTATTGCGTCATACTGTACTGGTATTGTTGTTATTGCTTGCAATTGAAAAATTTTAAGCATTTTCAAAACTTATAATTATAGTATTTGATCGCTTTTTTCGTAATAAACTTACCTTTGGTTCCTGAATTTCAAGTTGTCTAGTCTTAATAATGTAATGATGACGTCATAAAAGATGCAATCATGACGAAACTACTTTTGGTAATTGTGAAATGGTTTTAGTAATCGGTATTCCAACTAAAACCAACAGCAAACGACCAAAATAGGTTAAAAAAGCAAAAAAAATAGATAACGTCATAATGACTTCATCAATCAAATTATTTTGTGTTTGTTTTGTTTCACTTATTTGTGTGTGCTTTTTAAGTTAAAATATGCAAAAATCAAATATGTAATTGCACAAAAATGCCGTAAAAAGAGCTGAAACGTGATTTCTGGGGAAATCTCCGATTTGGGGGTGATCACGTGACCCAAAAAGTTGCGGCACTCATTAAAATCAAAGTTGGGTTGACCAACTCCAAAAATATGCAAAAAAACAACGTGTAACACCTAAAGATTCCCCTAAGGGCCTGCACTATGAAGGAAAAGAGGAAGTTATTATTTTGTCATAAACTTGCAGATGTCCTTCTTTGACTTTCTTTTTTGACTTTGTCATACAGTGCACCAAGTGTAGTGATTCTAGTGAAGGAGAGGACAAGAAGAAAAGAATAACTTTTATTTTATTTTTTTTTTTTTGGAAAAACTAAGTAGGCTAAGCTTATTCATTGGAAGTCGGAAGGTCATAGGTTCGAATCCCACTGGATGTAGGATACTAAATTTTCTTTTCTTGTTTCTTAATCTTGCAGCGGTCATTCACAAGAGCACTGTTAACACTTGTATCTCCATGATTTCTTATCTGTATATTATGCTTTTAGCAGCTAATTTACCAAGGTCCCGTGATTGTTTAATAAACTTAATACCAGTACCACTGAAATCGTGTATAAAAATATGCATCTCCCCAATGTTCAAAATCGTCTAAAACTTGATAAAATCTTGATTTATCACCCCCAATCCTCAACTAACTTAGGCACCACTGTCGATGAGGAAGCCAAACCCCACTTGTAAGCCTACATGTTGGAGTGGAAGCGGCTGACTCCTGTTCGGATTCTGTTAAGCTTAAAGTGCCCTTGACAGGTTGGACCCAAGTATAGTAACTTTTCTAAGCATTTTCTAGCGCAGAATTATGCTTAACGAACGTTTTAATCTTAACCTCGAAGCTCGACTGGTTAGGGCAAAATTTATACAAAACGACAGTTCCGCAGCGCCACCACAGGCGAAACTCCGTATTTCACTGCTCTGGGACGACTTTGGTGGTGTTACGTCATTCTGGGTGGGCGTCGTTAGCGACGGATGAAACAAATGCTTTCTAGATGTAATTGGTGGATCACAGTTTGGTCGGAGTTGGTACAAGCGGTTGCTTTTTTCGAAGATTTATTGTTTTTTGCAGTTTAATAAAACTGTACTGGATACGTTCCTACAAAACCTAAAATATACTTCAAGTGAAAAATAAAGAAATCGTACGAATCATCATTCATATTTAATTCATCACCATTCATCACTATTCATAAATGAATAAAAATTTTCTCTCTCTCTCTCTCTCACTCATAATGTGCCTTCAGTTGGCTATTGAAATCCGGTGTAACGGCCATCTGGACTAGAAAATTGTTTCGGATTCGCCAAACAATGCATGACGGCAGCACAATCCGATTGTTGCTTCCGAGAGCACCACCTTGTAGTTGTAGGCTAATATCCACTCCAATACATGCCTGTAAGCGACTAATTACCGATACTGCCTGCAAGGAAATAAAATCACTTCGTTTAGTGTGCATTCTTTAGCGTTTAGGGTATTTTTAGCCTAATGTAGCATCCTTATTCTTTTGATAGGTCTCCGTTTTCTCCTTTCCGCTTATAGCTTTTTCTCCAGTTCTTCTTGCTCCTCATAAAAAAAGTCCTCAGAACTGCAGGATGTAAGTGTGCCTCAAAATCGGTCAAATTGGTAACACAGCTAGATGCGTCTTTCTTCAAAAGTTTTTTCGTCTGTGGCACTTCATGGCAACATACAAATTCATTGGGCTCTCTTGTAGCAAACGCACCACTCGCACTTGTAGCAAACGCACCACCTACAGTTCCCAGCACGCCACTCATTGCTGAGAAGATCCAAATCGGGTTGGTGGTGTTAACAAAATCATCTCCATTGAAGTGAAGAGAACATATACGACTACTCGACTAGTTTTGTATGGTCCATCCCACTTTCGAACACTTGAAGAAAACTTTGACTATTTTCTTCTCAGCACCTTGTTTTGTTTGAAAGCATGAAAAGATAGCACACGTCTTTGTCACTGACTCTGTCACATAAACAGCAATTTCCAGGCATTACTTTAACCATAAATTAAGGGTACTGTCTGTGAGATACTGCTGTTACACCACAGTCTCTATATTACTAGTCTGGAAGGCTAACGAAAAAGGCAGTTGTCGTCGCTCGTGAAACAGCGCTCCTAGTGGTGGTAGGGTACATTATGAAAGCAAAGCACCAAAGGTATGCAAATACAGGCATATTGTCTACTATCAATGGTGAAATTGTGAAAGAGAATGTGGTTGCAGACTTGTTTTTAACTAATGTAGAATGTTTAGGATGTTAGTTCCAGTATTTATCTAGAAAAATTCGTTTGGTTTACTTTTCTGAGGCTTAGGTTAGCATGACTACAAGTAGTTAAAAAATGATGTGAGTTCAAATTATTATGGAATTGAATTTTGACTTCTTCAGCAGAAGACCAAAACATAGGTTGTTGAAAGGCTGGTTAGTTGCTAAACTTTTCTGCCAGAAATATTAGGCACTGGTTAGTTTAAAGGAAGGCACTTGTTGCCAATGGAAATTGACCTAGACTCAAGATTAAACAGTACTTTTGTCTATTCAAAGTTTATAAATGTATATGTACAGGCATTTATTCTGAAGAATTTTTAAAAGATATTGATAACCGGTAGCCTACATTATGTAAGTCTAGATAAGGCTATATCAGACTTGTGCAAATTATGATGCACTGGTCAAATCTATACTTGCCACAATCAACAATTTTGCTGTTCATTAAGAATATGTGAATTACAGTCAAAAATTTTTCCCATTCTTGTGGCTAGTTTTCTAGGTTAGGCACAATAAGTTTATTCTAACTTGCCATTGAATATTTATTGTTTGTCAGTTTACACTACAGACTGCAGATGTACTGGCAAAAAACTTGTTTGTTTACTACTGATAAAAATATAAAGTTAAGTATGTCATCTCCTTTCTTGTTCCACTTAAGATATTTTGCACCAAAATGAAGAGTGCATTTGACATGACACATTTGTAGCCTATATATTATGAGTTCTTATTCATTACCGCAACCATGGTTGATTTTAAACCAATTCCACTAAAACTATGCTTGTACTAATTCTCGTAACCACATAAAATAACTATGTTTGAATTAAACACCGATGGGCTAAGGTATTGGTAACTTACTTTTGAATGCAAACAGCTAGCTTCATAGAAAAGGAAATACAGCACTTCTATATTTCAGATATGTCACATTTAGCATGTTACTCGTGGGCCACTCATGATATAGAAAACAATTTATATGCATAATACAAATAGAGAATGTTCATAAATACAGTATATGTTTATTACAATACAGCAATAACTGTACAGAAAGGTTTTTTATTATATTGTTTTAAAAAGTCATTAAAATGTTATCACAATGTTTGGAGGCTCTTCAAGACATGAGTGAAGAAGAACTTATCGTACAATTTTTTGATGAGGTATGTTTAACTACACTTAATACTTTTGCAGCTTACTCGTTAACAATTCTCCGCAACAGCATTATCTGTTAACCGGGTTATTGTGATTATTCTTGTACTTTTTGTTTTTGTCTTTTTGCATGTATGGTAATTAATATGGACTGATTGGTCTGATGCAAATAAATAGTAATAATAATATTATCAATATCAAATTTGGAAATATAGCCAATGAAATACATACGGTAATTGCAGGTTGAAAAAGTTAGCTTTCAAAAGCATAATATGCAATATACACCATTATGATGACAGTGCTACTTTAGAAGTGCATTAATTCAATAATTCCGTAGCTATATTTACATTTTGAGGTACCGGTAATGAACGTTCTTTTTTGGGTGCCAATTTTGCCTACTATATATAGCAATTGAACGTGACTTATTTTACACAAAACATATGCATTACATTACTGGTATGCTAAAGAACTATGGCATCAAATGGTCACCCAAGTTCGGAGAGATTAATGGCACTTCATGAAGATGATGCATTACTGAATTTATTTGTATTTTACAGTTGAATGAAGATTTGGAAGGTGGAAATTCGCATATGACGGGGATATTCCCTTCGAAAAGTGGGCTATTACACCGACATATTGCGCGCAATGAAAGTAACAACCTTAATCTGCCTAATGCATATCATGACTATTGTGAAGAAAGCTTATTGCCGGACTTGGACTGTGCAAGGTATACAGCAATCCATACAGAAACCCTCTACGAAGGCGCTTTTAAAGAACTTTTCTAGAACCTTACTATGTTGACGTGTATTGTTTTCGCTGTGATGGTCAGAAATAAAAAAAAACTGAACTTAAGTGCTGTATACGTATGAGGAGTCATATTTTTTGCCACTACAAAAGCTGTGGCGACATTTACACTATATAGTGTAATAATTACCTCAATAGTGTTGCCAGATAAGGAATTCTGGTCTAATTTGAGAAAAGTTTAAAGCTGTTGAAAACAAAAGCCTGAATTTTGTAATTTTTTTTAGTCCTGGGCAAAGATGAAAACGCTAATCTTATTCCTAACTTTAACCCTTACCTTGACCCTTCTTAACTTTAATCCTAACTCTGGCAACACCTGCTTGTAACCACGGCGTTAAGTGTGGAAAAATAGCCACTTCCAATTGAGTATATGGTGAGGAAAAATATGCAAACACTAGTAAAACGTAACTTTAGTATTATAAACATTTCACTATAACATTTAAAATCAAAATGCAACGCCAACATTGTTAGGCCTATGTGTTTCCGGTGGCTCCAGGTCCCCTGCTGCCATGGGCAAGCATATTAACCCTTGAAAGGGGGGTATCACGACTGCCACGTCGCTCATTGTTGCCTGGTTTCGGAGGATGTTTGAAGTTCCTTGATTGGGGTAGGATCTCTACACAAACATATAGAAAATCATGTAGTGCAGTCAAGCATCTGTAGGAGCAGACAAACCTACACGATCAGCTAACTCAAACAACTGGGCATATTCCTCTGGTACACAGTCTTGGATTTTATGTACATTTATAATCTTGCACAAGCAATTCTTTGCAAGCCGAGCACTTTCTTCGGTGAGATACACTACGTCCAATGTGTCCACTAACAAAGCACGTAACATTAGCATCAACAGTTCAACATCAGATAAATCATCTATATGCTAACTACAACAAAGAAATCATCAAGCCAATTGAAAGAGAAATTCACATTCAAATGACCGTCGTGACCTTAACGCTAACCCTAACGCTAACCCTAATCCCTAACCCCTAACACTAACCCTAACCCTAACCCCTAACCCCTAACCTCTAGCCCCTAACCCTTAGCCCATAGCTTCTAGCCCCATACCCCTAACCATTCTAGCTCCTAACCTTTAACCCCTAGTCCCTAGCCCCTAACCCTTAATCATTAACCCCTAGCTCTTAACCCTTAACCCCTGAGTATTCCATTGCATATGTGCTTCGTCGTTCGATAAACTGTCGTTTCGATAAACAGTCGTTCGAAGAACTGTCGTTTCGATAAACAGTCGTTTCGATGAACTGTCTTTTCGATGAATTCTTGTCTTTCGATGAACTGTCGTTCGATAAATTGTCTTTCGATAAATTGTTTCGTCACGTTGAGTGCCACAGATTGAAACATATCAACTTTTTATTGTAGGCCTATCACTAAATAAAACAACTTTATGCACTTTTTTAAAATAAGTGTCAACTGAATTAGTTGATCAATCAATGTTTTTGGAAATGATGCTGGCTAAGTAGCATCTGCCAATTACGGTACTAATTTCAAGCCTACTTCAGCTTAAAGCTTCCACAAATATTTAGTAATTATAAACCCTTCAATTATTAAGCTGCTGTATATACTTGGTACATTGAAACTTATGAACTTTAAAAACCACTACTTCAAACTATAAAGTAATTAATTCCGTAGCAATTTGAAAACTCACATCATATTTTAACTACTTGTAGTCATGCTAGATATTAACTGTAACTAACATCCTAAACATTCTACATTAGTTAAAAACAGTCTGCAACCACAATATCATGCAGTTTCACCGTTGATAGTTGGCAATATGCCTGTATTTGCATAGCCTACCTTCCAAGCAGATTCTGTAATTTGACCACAGTCTCCATATTAAAAACTTAAGACCAACTTAGAAGGATAATCTGGTAATAAGAAAAAATAGCCTAGGCCTATTTAGCGGTAATCGGCAAATAAGAATTTAGCCTACTAAAAGTTAAAACAACCTGCAGTTGACATTACTCGGCTAAGCCTACCTAGTGCCTAGACTTTTGGCTACGACTTGCAAAAGTACCCTACCAACACTTGAGGCGCTGTCTCAAATGCAAAGACACAGCCTTGCCTAGCAACGCCATTGAGTTTCCAGACTAGTATTATAGAGACTGTGGTTACACTGCAAATGACTATAGCCAGATTAGGACACATAAAAAATTATCCATCCAAATTGTAGCCCTACAAGAGTTTAGAAAAACTGCAATTTCAATTGAATTGAGATGCTGTTTGATAAAAATAAACTCAATCTATTTGATCTAAACCTGATAGTAATAATAAGTTGACTTTTTCATTTCGGTAATTCTCATTTTGCACATGCTTTAGACCAATAGAGCCCCACACATTGACGTTTTGAAGTAGTCGTACCATACCTTACCAACTCACCACAGAGAAAGAATGTATCCTAATTCCCACCCATGGTGACGTCACAGCGAGGTTGCCGTTTTTATTTTCGCAATTGAATGAGTGCCAGTTTCGCCGAAAGTGAACGAAAGTTTGCAAGCGTGTTAGTAGCCTGTTGATATTTTTTACGATTTGCTGGTCAGGGAAGTTTGTTAGTGTCATCTCTTTGGTATCTTAGGTAAATTTAGCAAATTTATTTTCCTGTCAGAGGCACTTTAACCTAAGCCGGCCGGGGCAGGTCCATACCAGGGGGGGGATGCCACCGGGTGAGGTATAAACCATGGAGTTTGATGTCGGCGGCACACCATGCTGCATTCCAAGTGTCTTCCATATATAATGTGCTGCACTGATAGCAGTGGCGTAGCTGGGGAATGTGCCGCCCGGGGCGGATTCAGATTTTGCCGCCTCTTCAAGAAAAAGCATGTGAAAATGAAATGCGTTTTTTTATCAGATTATAATCAAAAATCGTAGTCTAAAAGTGCCGCCCAAGCTACGCCACTGACTGATAGTATGATCGCGCTCTGAATAGTGTTGTAATAATTCAGCGGCAGCTGGTACAAAGGGGTGTTTTGGCTTTAGCCGCCGAAAGGCTTCCTGAAGGGACATGCTGAGTTTTGAGTGGAGAAGGTGGTTGATATGATCTGCCCGGCGAGCTAGCTATATAACGGCTACCTTTCAGCGAAGCTCAGCAGGTTGGATGCCTGCAAGGATTGGTAGGTAGGGAAGACTCAGGTACCGTAAGTTAATTGGCCCAGCAAAATGTAAAATTGAGTTTGTGAGCTAATAACAAAATATAGCCTATGTTAAAGCGAATGCTATTGAAGAGCAGAGAATTTATCACTCTAGAAGTGGACATATTCTTGCATCAAACCAACATTCTCAGGTATGTAATTTATCAAGTTTTCC
Organism: Aplidium turbinatum; assembly: GCF_918807975.1. Classification (NCBI taxonomy): domain Eukaryota; kingdom Metazoa; phylum Chordata; class Ascidiacea; order Aplousobranchia; family Polyclinidae; genus Aplidium; species Aplidium turbinatum. Next base: position 23,382,158 of record NC_137475.1, on the reverse strand, counting down.
TAAAAAATTTAAATAGATCGTCTTGTCTTCCTATGCAGGTAATTTGGCCCATCATGGAAGGTAAGTTGGCCACGTGGCCAACATGTCCATCTACGCCGGTATATTAAACAGTAGAAAAGTTATCTTTCTCTTCAATTTTAGTTTCTTACTAATTATTTGTTGGTTTTATAGAGGCATACATACATTCTGGTCACAGCGGTAAACCATATATCTCCGTGGGAAAGTTGTAGGATAAAATTCCCAAATCCTTAGTCTGTATGCGATGACCGAAAAGAAACACTCTTCTGAAAAAGTCTTTAACGAATTGTATTTCAAGAAAACACAGCAACACCGGCTGTTAAAAAGAGAGCGCCACGTACGCACCAACGAAAAGTTGTCACCACAAACAGATTTCCAGATAAACAACAGAAATTTGGTCTAGTTATTACCCAAAGCAGAACTGTTTAATATCTGACCAACTTTCACAGCGACATTCTACAAAATGAGAGAATTGATTGCGATATTTCAAATGCACGTAACCCGCCTCTATGACGTAACAGTCCATATGCATCATTAAGCAATTCCACATGGGTTAAAAAGGAATGATGCAACAGTTTATAATTCAAGATGATGCAATACTTCACAGGTGTTATAAAAGAATGATGAAATCTCTGCTCATTTTTAGCAATATTCCATGACGTAAGACGCCAGGTTGAGTAGACTTTAACGGTTTTTGATTTGGGAGCGATTGTTCGTAACACAACGGCTCCTAGTTATGACAGGCCAACATGGCATAACTAAAGAAAAATTTAACGACAATCGTGAGCCAATGAATAAAAACACACGATACACACGTTGTTTGAATTAGTCACGGTGAGGCTAATGCCAAAAAACATGACAAGAATGAACAACAATAAGAATACACGACGATACATGAAGTTGGTACAATATAGGTACAGAAATGGTTGCGATAATAATCGACTGTTCTCAGCTCAGACAAATGTCGACCACCACAAACAGAACCAGGCTCAAACCCTAATTTCTTTAGGTAGCCTATACCGTATTCTTTAGGGGGGCGAGGCAGGAAATATCCCTCAACACATAGTCTACTTACACTTCCCCAGTACTCTCATCATAGGTGCAAACGGCATTCCCTTGCCTAATTTGTGGGACCACCTCATGCACCCTCCCAAGTTGATACTTCCCACATTTACCAATGTCTTAGTGAGAACCCACCACTACAAGTTAACCAGGCTCCAAATTCTCGGCCATTTTTAACCAATTTTTCGGGCTCCGAAGCCCTGACAAATAAAAATCTATCCATTTACTTCAAAACTGCTGAGAAAGTGACAAATTGAACCGATAGTCCCTTCGTAATTGGTCACGATCATGTGGTTGCCCAACAGCACAATATGGGTCTAAATATGGGGTCAAAAGTGAGGCAGTAAAATCCCTAGGTCGTCACTCAAAGGTACCAAAGGGCGTTCGTTTACGATCCGAACGGCACTGCTTGTCCTACGTAAGCTGTTCAATAAAATTGGGCTTGCGTATTCAAGTGTCCAAAATGTGAAAAAGGCATGTAGTCACATCGGCCATGAGACCTAATCTACCAAGCCGAAATCTAGCCAAGACATCTACCAGAGGGTTTAACAAGTCAGAACACGAAAACATTACATCATTAACACAAGTTCCTCGGAATTCAGACTTGTCATCGTAAATAATGCGCTTTTTTAATTGTGACGTCACAAAGTATGGTAAATACCACTCAAATCCCTTTACATTTTCTGCTTCACCAGCACGCTCAATCCGACCATTAGATTTGAGATCTCTCATGGTGTCGGTAAGGAAATTACAAAGTTCAGGTTGTTTTAAAGCCTTCTTTCTTAAAGCAGCAGCTCTATTCGCCGCCAACACATAATTGTTAGGTAGATCAATGTTTTTCTTCAATGGTACAGGTATCTCAATTCGATCATCTTTCAACTCAATATTCGGTTCAACAAGTTTTCTAGCCAAAATGTCATTGCGAAACAATTCACAGGTTTCATTTTGCAATGTCAAATCCTGAATGATTTTATTCAGGTCTGCTTATTTCCATATCACGAGACTCAATTTTACGCTGAAAGCTAGAGATGACATTAGACTCTGAAGACGTCTGCACTCTGCACACATTAGCAACGCTTTCATCTAAGGGTGACTTACCATCACAAGCCAACCCACCTATAGCGGAGTGAGTAAAGCATGTGGTTTACTACGATTCTCACCAAGACGCTCTTCTTTAGCCCACATCAAATAAGCGTTGTCGTTGCCAATCAGCACACCTACAGTACTATATTTGGTTAAATGAAACATATTCACGTCATGAAAATGACGGAAACCACTTAAATCCTGCTTATGCGGTAAAGTTTTAACATCGTCAGCCCAAGCTGGGTTAACCACCAAAGATACATTGCAAAACAGTTCATCCGTCTCTAACGACTTGATGTTGAGTTTAACAAGGTCAGCACAAGTAGCTTTCTGACCAGCCAGAGTATCCACTTTAAACGACGCTTTATCATACGGCTTAAGGCCAAGTTCGCACACCAAATCACTCGAAACAAACGTTAACTGCGAACCAGGATCATGCTGACAAGTGCGCCAACAGCAGTCGAGTACTGCGAACTTCCTGACATCACATTATCATGGGGTTTTATCGACGTCTGCCTAACGGGACATGAAGGCAGTTTTCCTTTGCCAAATTTTTTTAAATGATGCGTCTCACCAGAATCGCTCATTAGCATAATACTAAAATCAATCGACTTGCGTGTTTCATCCCGTACTACAAAATCGAACAAACTCTGAAAAGTAGGCTCATTAGTGCTTCCAAACCGATCACCTAAAAAATCAAGATAACGCTGCTTAGCGTCAAACGGGAGTCGCTTAGCCAAATCCAAAACAAAACGTCCTTCCAATTTATCATGCTGCCATAAGCTTGCGAGTAAAGCAAACACTACAACAATTCATCTTTAAACTCTTTCAAATCACTAGAAGAGATCGAAGTCAATTTGATACCATAGCGGTAGGCTACTTCCTAATTTCCGGTTCGGCAAAAAGACCTCCACGAGCTCTAAAACGTTGGGAGAAGCGAGCTAAAGATATTTCTATCCTATCTTCCTCTGACAAGCCAGGGGCGTTGGAAGCCAAATTAGCCATCGTTTGAGCAGCTGTTCTAACACAAGCTGCTTGTAACAAATTCAAACGAGTTCCCTTTAAAAGGCGAAGCTGCCATCAAGGCCGTACCGTAACACGATTTTTAAAGAAGACAAATGGCATATTATTACCATCGTAACCAATCAAGGCCGCCTTATCGAAAAACGTCCTACTACTTTGGTATTCAAAACAGCAATCCTGTTGTTGAGAACTCGATTTAGCAGGAGAAGACAAACTATATCCCTTAAGGAGCTGAAGGAGCTCAGTCACATGCACAGCCCGATCACGTTCCTCACACATGTTAAATTTAGGAGACGCGGTACGTTTCTCACAATCACCCAAATTACGTGTAGCTGGGCGATCAAAACCTAGCGGCGCAGAAAACTGCGAAAGAGGCAAAACATTACTTCTGATGGCGGCCCCGTAACCTGTACGCTCTGGGGGAGGAGTTCGGCAATAATTCGCAGGCCTTGGTTCTGTCTAACACGTAATTTATTTTCTTGCTTCGGTAGGAACTAGAACATGTTATTTATTTTTTATGGTCACAACGGTAAACCATATATCTCCGTGGAAAAGTTGCAGGATAAAATTCCCAAATCTTTCGTCTGTATGCGATGACCGAAAAGAAGGGTAGGCACTTTAACATTACCCACTCGTCGAAAAGCGTACTCGCGATTTAGCTGATTTCAGTCATGTGACTCGACACGTGATATTCTGATCGAAAATTTTTGATACGGTACAAAGAAATTTAACTGAATGCTTCGCTACAACCAGCTTTGCGTAATGGTTAGGGCAGAGGAGTACTAATTTCGATTTCGTGGGTTCGATTCCCACCCAGGGATATCTAGAGAAGGGGATATGAAGGCTCAAAGCGATTGCCTTATTCTCATGACATTACCAGGGCGGTAGTTTGTAGTGCTTTAAACACGTGTTTCTTTTTAAAATCATAGAGAGTTTTGTAGTGCAGCTGGTACAATGAGCTACAGAAGACAGTTAGCAAATGTTACGTAGAGAATATTTAAAGAATACTTGTTTACAAAGACAGTTGAAAAGTTACCAGTAAGCTGTTTTTTTACCAAAGCCTGATGCGGTAGGCTAGATGTAAAGCAAGTATATGGGTAGTTGAATTAACAAGCAATCATGAGCATGCTGTGATTATCCTGGCCTGATGCTAATAGCGCAATGCAAGTTATCATAACAAGATTTATTAAACTACTATCGGTGCCAATTGTCATTTTACGATAAACACAGATTATTTACGATAAACAAAAGCCCTTCTATTGTCAGACGTAATAAAAGCCTTCGTATCCCCTTCTTTAGATATCCCTGTTCCCACCCTCTGCTAATACTATTTTTTCTTCTGCAACTGAACTGAGTGCAAGAAGGATCTTAATGACTGCAATCAATGGAGTTTATAAGGAAAATTGTAACTAAAACACAAAGCAATTTCACATTGAAAAGCAGGCACTCTTCGACGAGTGAGTGATGTTAAAGTGCCTACCGAAAAGAAACACTCTTCTGAAAAAGTCTTTGACGAATTGTATTTCAAGAAAACACAGCAACACCTGCTGTTAAAAGGAGAGCGCCACGTACGCACCAACGAAAAATTGTCACCACAAACAGATTTCCAAATAAATAACGGAAATTTGGTCTAGTTATTACCCAAAGCAGAACTGTTTAATATCTGACCAACTTTCACAGCGACAGTCTACAAAATGAGAGAATTGATTGGGATAGGCTATTTCAAATGCACACCTCTATGACGTAACAGTTCATATGCATTATTAAGCAATTCAACATGTGTTAAAAAGGAATGATGCAATACCTTATCATTCAAGATGATGCAATAGTTTATTTTAATTAATGTTTTTGCCATGAACACATCCATGTAGCCTATGGTTTATAATATAATCTACTATTATAATAGTGTGTTTTACCTCAGTAAACTCTTTTTACATGAGTATTTACACCAAATAAGCTTTCGAAAATAACGAAGGCTGTATCAAATATCATGTAGTTGGAGCGGTATGCCTTTATTCCTAACGATCTGGTCACTTTAACGATACTATAATAAGTAGGACCTTGTTTGCAGTCCATAAACCCCAATTTTGCATGGGCACCAATATCGGAACATTTTTAATGTATCTCCGAAACCAAGTACGTTTTAGACCGTCGCTTGAAAAGTGGTTACATATTTTTCTTTGGCTCCCACCATTCTTCAACATCTTTAGCCCCTCTTCATACACCTGCTGAGACACATTTCCGCGATTGGTTTTCTTGATATAATTACTTACCGTTATTGTATTATTACCATATGGGTTAGGAATTAGTTGTCGCAATCTGTGGCATAAAAACGATGTTAAGAAGTGTATTATCGTTTGATCGTTTAATGCCGATGTAAAGCCGCGATTTACTTAGCCTACTTTGGATACTTGATGAAAGGCTACTTCAATCTTGCAAAATTAAGTTATCGGATTAATTAGTCAATTATTATCATTCTATATAATTTTTCATGAAGGCAAGTTGGCCATGGTGGCCAACGTACCCATCCACGAAATGGGCCAACTTTCCTGCATGGCAGCCATATTGTAAAAACTAAAATTTATGTCAAACTATCGAGCTTCTAACAACGGTTTTACCGTCAAAGTGAGCCTTAATAACTACCCTAGCGCTGCACTCACTATATAATAACTTTTCTTATAACTTATAGTAAGAAAAAACTCACTTAACATCTAAAAAATTCTAAAATCAAAATTTTTTAAAAATTATAATTTTTCATATAAAAATCGTGGTCACATGTTTATATTGCTTGCTAGAGCCTCCGAACCTGGTGATAAGGTAGTTTCAACAGCACTTTCTCGGTATGCGTATGATATGTCACAATAACTATATTGTAGGCTACTTAAAAAATTATTTAGAGTGTGCCAACTTGCCCATTGGGAAAATTTACCTGAGTCTCCCCTACTCTGATTGATTGAATCTTTATGCTCAGACTGGGAAAGCTTCTTGCAGAGCTTAATCCAGTTTTGCATAGGGTAGAGGCTTTGAATCACTGACGCAGGCTCGGTCATCGTGATTGATAAAGTGGAGTTTCCGATTGTTTAAGTGTTTTTGCCTGAGAATTATTCCATCCATCTGGTGCCACTGAATGGAGGGCAGTTTTAAACGTACGTTGCTCAAGCGCACGCCCCTAGAGTCGAACCAGCGCCGCTTGATCTTGAAGCTTCGTTCCAGAAGTCACACGCTCTGTTGGAGTTGTGCGCATTCATCAAATTACAGATCGCAATGCGTCGTTGATTGGCGGCTGTGGGCAACAAGGGTGCAGTATTTAGCAATGCAGTGAGCCAGAGTTGCTGTGCGCAAGGTGTCAGCGCCTGCACCCCACGTTGCGTCTTCCAAGCGTTTTAGCAAGGGGATGTCAGTTTTTGCGTAGTGACTGTAAATGATGACGGTATGTGAGTGACCTGTCAAGCGTAACCCAAAGGTATGTTGGTTTTAGACAAAACGACAAGATCTTGCCGTTGATACTCACTTTCAGGTCACGTTGAACCTTCCTGTTGTTGAGATGGAAGACTGCCGTCACCGTTTTAGTTTCTCTGATCTTCAGTTTCCATTGATGGAGGTGTAGCAATCCAATATCATGCCATATACGTTTTCCTTCCTGTTGATGACGTCATATCATTGCGCAACACAGTATCTGTCTTGAGATCAGTCACTTCGCCTTTTTGTATTCTACGACTACGTGAGCTAATCCGTTATCGCCATTATTGTGACACGCATTGTTGCACCTTGTTGCAAACGTTCGTAAATGCAAACGTTCGAAAAACCATACGCCGTGTATGCGACAACGTAACTTGTAAAAAAAGTTGGCGGCGTCAGCGTTAGCGCATACACTAGCATAAACTATTTTGGTTTGCCAGGTGCCCAACATTCACACGGTATAAACCACTCGAAACAAACAAGTTTTATTTTGAATTTTCACGAAGATGCACAAGCATCTGAAAGTGTTCATCTGACGTTTTGCTGTGTTTTGGTTCCAATATGTCTTTGCCCATTGAAAACATTCTTTCAACTGCAGCGCTGGAAGGTATTGGCTTGTTGTGGCAAAAAAAAATACATTAAAAGGTATGCGTTAACGCTATGCGCTAAAAACCCGCGAAAACTTTACGGCGCAGCCTCAAGCGCAAACTATCCAAAAAATGTGGCCGCAAGCGTTAGCGTAAACAAAAAGTCTACGAATGCGTAGAATTTGCGGCGTATACGTACATCTCTGATGGCAGACAATTGTATAATCCGTCAACAAACAAAACCAAGCAACCAGAAAGAGACACTCAAACAACACAACGAAGGAACGGCGCCATGGAAGAAAATTGGTATTGATCTGTGTGAGTTTCAACGAAAGAGTTATTTAATAACGGTCGACTACTACTCCAATTTCATTGAAATCGACGTGATGACGTCAACCACCACCAGACAAGTTATAGGCTGCTTAAAAAAGCATTTTGCGCGATACGGCATTCCCAAATGTGTAATATCAGACTGCGGCCCACAGTTTATGTCTGATGGCTTTAACGCATTTTGCAAAAAAAATGTCAGGTCACCCATATTACTTCCAGCCCAGGCCATCAACGAGAAAACGGGAAAGCGGAGTCAGCGGTTAAATGGGCAAAAACCATGCTTAAGCGCACATTTCTCAACCAAACCGACCAATACCAACCCTGCTTGAGATCAGGAACACGCCGCGCCGAGACGTAAACATCCGCCCAGCAGAAATCCTCTTCGGCAGAAAACTTAGATCAGTGCAGTGGCGTAGCCAAGGGGGGGGGGGGTTGGAGTTACAACTCCTCCTGGGCATGCGTGTGACGTCACGATATTGAGAATGATGCTTTCAGTCTAAAAAAATGCCTAATATCAAACATTTAAACATCTCAGCCAGGAATTAGCAACAAGAAAACATTGAGACTTAGCTTTATTTCCGAAAAATGCCGAAGAAAACATGATCTTATCCTTTTGCTATGCCACCGGACAGCACCATTTTGCAGGAATATTCATACCCACATTGTTGAAAATGCTCTCAAAATGCATCAAATTCAAAATGATTTTTAAAATTTTCTGGGGGAGACCCCCTGCCGCTGGGTCCCATGCATAAAAACCCATGCATAATTTCCTAAAGATTTTGTATTTTTCCTTCTAAGCTGAACCAAATAAAAAAAGGTAAGAGAAAATAAAACTGTCCACACTCGCCCTTTGAAGGGAGAGACGTGGAGAAACAAACAGCGAAACGAGAAAAATTAGAAAGTACCGTATGCAATTTGGATGAGTGAATGAGAACTAGGCGTACGTGAAGTCAAAGATCAGTGGATATACCCTGGCAGCATGCACTAACAGCAACGTTCATGGAATAGCCACATATGTGAGGAACTCTGCTAAGTAGATACCGATTGCTTCATACAACCCTGACTATGAAGTTGAATAGACAGCCATTGAAATCGAAGGCACAGCTGTGATCAACGTGTAGGGGAAGGCGGGGCAAGTTGTGCAACGGGGCAAGTTGTGCAAGTCTCCGTTTGAAAGAAATAAGTAGCGTAATGAATCTTTAACGCCATTATTATATTTTACCTATAATGCCTTTGAAGCACGTGAATCACAGTTGTCAGTTTTTTGGGCAGGTTAGGCTTGATCAACGATGTAAGGTGTTTAGGTCTTAGGATCTAAATTCGGATGCCAACAAAATTTTGATTTTTTGGATGCACAGTAAAACTAGTCAAACTTTAGCAGTAGGCGTCAGTAGACATATGATGTAGCCTAGTTGTATTTTCGCAGGTAAAATTTTCTCGTACATTTGTCAGTTTTCTTGAAATTTTTTGTTTTTTAAAAAGAGTGTGAATGGGGTAAGTTGTGCAATTAATGACGGGGCAAGTTGTGCAACTGTTCCTGTAAACGCCTTTGTTAATTTACAAATATTCTAGCCTAATAGCCATTTTTACATAGTTTCAAAGTCTTCCACGTGAATGAATGTAAAAATGGACTAGTGAATGAATGTAAAATAGCTGATTTGTTAAATTGTCTGTACTTTTGCTGGCCGTAATATGTTGCTCAACTTGCCCCTAGTCAAAACAAACGATTGTTGTTGCTCAACTTACCCCATGGTGCTACACAGCTTGCCCCATGGCGCTGCACAACTTGCCCCGGAAAAATAATCCGAAGCAAGTTGTGCAATCGTTACTTAAACTTAAATACAGTACAAAATAATAAATAAAACCAACTAGTTTTTGTCTAAAAACTTGGCTTACTAGCATGTTTTTGAAATGCAATAGCCTACTTGAGTCTTCGAAAAAGTTAGTGAAATAAAAAAAAGATTTAAAAAAAACCTGCCCGCCTTCCCCTATAAACCACCAAATACACGTCTGCAAGCTAGCTCCATTCCCGCCTTTGCTCCACCATGCATGTAGCCTATGTCCGGAGACTTCCATTCTCACAGCACGACCTGGGGCTACCGCCACTCAAATGCAGACGGCATAGCGTTTGAATCATGGGCAGCTGCCACTGGTATCCAATTAATGTTCAACTCAAAAGAACCAGACATTTTTTGTCAGGAAGATGGAAAACAGCAACTAATCCGGATCTGGACTTTGCCAACTTAAAAGGACCTTTACCAAACCGTACCATCCTTAGCCCCTTTCCTAAGTCCTAACATAGACCATCGTTCATCTCACTTGAAAACCCATTCAACCAAGTCCCAATCAAACCTGTAAAGAGGTGGAATTTTCGCAAAGCAAACTGGACCAAGTTTACACTCCTAGTTGAAAAGAAAACCCGGCACCACCCAGAACCAACTTCTGACGGGTTGGAGAAGTCTTATAAAGCCTTCTGCAAACCTTAATCATGGCAGCAAAGAATAGTCCATCCCCCGTGGATTCCGTCGTCAATTTATACCTTCCTGGGACGAAGAATGCAACAAACTTTATGGTGCGTTCCTGGCCTCAAAAACATTGAAGAGACATCCATGACTGCCACTGATGTGTTGGAACACCTCAACGTAAAACGTAAACAGCGTTGGGAAGATACAGTAGCCTACAAGGCATTGACTTCACCCAATCAAGCAGAGTTGTTGCTGCTCAACTTACACGGCGCTGGTTCGACTCTCGGGGTGTGCGTTTGAGCAACGCATTTCAGGACTGCTCTCCATTCAGCGGCACCTAGTGAATGGAATAATTTCTCGGCAACAAGACTTCAACAATCGGAAAACTTCACTCTGCCAATCTCGGTAACCGGCCCTGCGTCAAGTGCCTCTACAAGTATGCGAACAAGTACCAGGAATAACCTATCAAGGTTTTGTCAGTCCGAGGATAAAGATTCAAAACCAACCAAACCAAAACCAAACCAAACCAGAGCTGCATGAAAAACTGTCAATCGCTTTACAGGCCGCACCTCCAATCCTAAACGATGCCCTGTAACCGCTAACGCCATAGCACAACAGCTCCTAGCCAACGGTGCAGTTCAGTTGTTTTTTATTTCTGACCATCATATCAAAAACAATACACGTCAACATAGCAAAGGTCGACAACGGCAAATGTAAAGTGGCAATTAAGAAGCACGCCCTTGCAGTAAAGCAGGAATGCAGCAGGCTCTGGAACGCCCCAAGCGCAGATGGCCATTTGTCAGCCCCATTCAACACCTTGATTGCAACTGATAAGAGGGGGACGTTTTTTTAACGGCCGCAAGTACGGTAGCCTAACTTATTCTATTAACTTTTGATAAAATTTATAGAAAAACATCAAATGAGCATATAGATTAGCCTACTGATGTTTGATCCTGTGTGCCAACATAGCCTATAGCTCATAACATAATTTCGTCAATCTCATCAATCGTCAATGTGGTATTCGTGTGTGACGTAACAATGACCCACTGTTGCCGTCTTGTTATCGTATGCGCAATGATCAGTCTAGTAGGCTACTGTAGTTCTCGCTTAGTGGTTGCTAATTGTAAACTGTTGCTCGATTGTACATAGTATTGATAAGCTGTAGTTCTTTCACAATTCAGATATACAACATGGCGTCGCCGGCATTTTAAAGCCGAGTCAAGAGAAAGCTAGCAGGACATTAAATTTGCTCATAGCCTAGATTTATTGTCAGCTGAGTTTAGCAAGTTTTGGGTTAGCCTAGGCTACCTAGTATTTCTAATCATGCCAAAGTCGCGCAAAGAATTAGAAGCTGAACTTCAAGCAGCTAAGAAGAAATTATCTGAATTAACTGCAGCGCAACCCACAGACACTGAAGCTGATGAAATGGCCGCAAGCTCAGCCACCCCAGCATGGCTTCAACAATTTTTAAAATCGCAATTAGAAATGCAACATCGCGCTCAAGTGCAGACAGCTGAAAGTCAGCAACGAATGCAAAATCTAATTGCCCAAATGCGTCAGCCGCAAACGCCTGCAGAAGATTGCCCACCAACTAGGCACAGTGAGGTCGGGAATCATAGATCCTCGAAAGCAGATGCGCAGAAGCCGCCTGTACTTAATGTAGGAGTCTCGTTAGGCGAATTTTCAAGATGGCGGAAGTCGTACAACGATTACGTCACAGTCTCGCAAGCAGCACAGCTATCTCGTCACAGCCGATTAGCGTTTATGAGAAGTTTTTTCTCTATAGAAATGCGAGAAGCTATCGAACATGTCTTACTCATACCTGATGACACCGAGCTTCAACCAGAAGAAGTTCTCGATAAAGTAAAGGGTTACATTCGAAGCCAACGCAACATAGCCTTGGATTGTGTAGCTTTCGAAGAAAGAAGACAGCTCGAAGGGGAATCTTTTGATTCGTTTCTTATTGCTATTAAAACGTTGGCTAGAGACGCCGATCTTTGTGTGAATTGCTTAGATCGCCGCTTAGTTACAAAAGTTATGTCTGGAATTTCAAACAAGGAACTTCGACAGAAATTGTTAGCCATCACGCCGCTTCCAACTCTTCAGAAAGTAACTGATGTTTGCAGATCAGAAGAAGCTGCAAAATCAGATGAAGCTGCCATGGAACGGACGCGGAGCAGGCTCATTAACCGAAATAAATTTCCGCGACGTCCATATAAGTCTAGAGAGAGAGATGTCAAATCATGCAGAAGATGTGGAAAACCGAACTGCCCACCCAGAGGACAAACCCAGTGTCCTGCTAAAGACAAGGTATGTTTGAAATGTCGCAAAAATGGACATTTTGCTTCTGTATGCCACTCTAAGACGTCAAATTCTGTCAGTCGCGTAACTAGCAAGAAACACACAGGTCAAGTTAAACGAAGTGCTATTAATTCATTGCACAAGGATAGCCTACCAGCTCCGAAAATTTTAGTTACATTGCGATCAGCAAAATCTAGAAGTGTTATTGGTTCCAGTCAAGCCACGCCGGATACCGGTGCTGAAGCCACTCTTATAGGAACAGGCAAGCTTAAACAGTTAGGATACGATTTTAGCATGTTAAATCCACCAACAAACGACCCTTTAATGACCGCAAATGGACAGTCACTTACATGCATTGGTACTTTGCACTGCGAAATAGAGTATGGAGAAATGTCTTTAAAAGAAACCATCTATGTGTGTAACGAAGTTGAAGATTTTTTACTTGCATGGTATGTTTGCAAGCAACTTAGTATTTTGCCACCAGACTATCCTAAACCTCTAAGTTTGCATACTGCAAAGCAAGTTTCAAGTGTAAAAGTAAGCAAGTGTCAAGAGCACTCATCCAGCCAACAGCAAGAGCAAATGAAGTTTGATCTTCCTCCAACTCGTCCTTTTGAAGAAGTATCTATGGGTCTTTTCAGTTATGCGGGAAAGTGTTATCTCGTGTATGTTGATCGTTTGTCTGGATGGATAAAGATCACAGAGTTTAACCACGATCCAACTTCTCAACAGGTGATCAGTGTTATCAGAAAATACTTTGTAGGCTAGATACAGGTGTACCAGTCCGCGTGAGAACAGACGGAGGACCTCAGTTCACTTCCAGTAGATTTCGACAATTCCTAAAAAGATGGGGTGCTACCTCTGTGCGCAGCATACCTCATTATCCTCAGTCGAACGGACACGCTGAAGCTGCTGTCAAGGCTATGAAGAACCTCCTTGCTAAAACGTCTGAAAGAGGCAGCATTGACAGCGAAGAATTTTGTGAAGGTTTTCTAGAATGTGTAGCGCCCTGCGTTTTCACTTTAGGTCTTTTCAATCTTCCTTAACGCAAGTATAACCCTAGGACAACTGGCAAGTATGCTTCGGGCTTCCTGAAGTATGAGTAGGAATTTGATTAGGAATTTGCTTGCCTCTTAAGAAATCGTTTGCCAATCAGCTAAAAGCATTCTTACAACCTGTAGCTTCAATCACATATGCGTAGTCTTTCGTCTTTTCAACGTTATAGCTTACAGATGTTTCATTCCTCAGCGACTATGTATATCGCGTTTTGGCCGACCATTCAACAGACCGAGAATTTTAGTTTTGGGTGTAAAGGACATGGTACTTGTAATCGAGAACTTTACTAGACCTTTACTGTAATAGATTTTACTTTACTATTCAACTATATTATTCGAGACGGTTCAAGAAGGTTCGCTAGTATTTTCTGTTTGCAACCAAGCTGGCTATTTGATTTCTGCAAGTTGAAGTTCTATTCTTTGAAAGTTCGGCGTTCTTAGTTCGCTATGTTTAAATCTCTGTTCTCCTGAAAATAGTGGATCGATTAATAAACGACGGAGCCTTGGAGAATTCACTCTCGTAGTCAAGCATTAGCTGTCAAGCCAGTTAGTAAATAGACAGTGAAGACCATCGTGTCCTGGTCATTCCTTGCCAGCTACAATCTTGTTCTGCCCAGGAATGTCGCCGTCAGCACGGACGGCAGCGTATGAGCGCGCGTATTAACCGACGCGTCCGCTACAAATGGCTATATACTCCGAAAGCTCATGGTTTATCACCCGCTGAAATTCTATATGGATCTCCCATACGATCGATAGTACCGGCCCGGATCCAGTCGTTTAGTGAAGCGTGGAAAAATAAATTTGAAAATTGGAATAAAGCTGCAGCAAGCATAAAGCAATATGCAGAACAAAGTTACAACAAGCATTCTAAAGTTCTCAATCCCCTTCTTATCGGTCAAAGTGTACGTATACAAAACCCAGTTTCACATAAATGGGATCGTATCGGTCAAGTTGTTGGCATAGGTAAAAACCGTGATTACAACATCAAACTACCCAGTGGTCGAATTTGCTGGCGTAATCGACGATTTCTGCGACCAGAGATAGATGATGCCACCGTGACTCACAAGACAACCGAAGGAGAGGATGAGATACCTTCGCCGAATCGGAAAGTTCATTTTAATGACAATGTTAATGTGCGACAGATACCTCCACGACGGAGCAGGCGACGTGCCAAAGGACCGTCAAAGTTAAATGACTATGTTCGTACATAAAGCTCCGGACGTTGAGAAACAAACTGTTGCTCACAACTTCCTTGTAGAAAAAGGGGGGCTGTGGTATTCGTGTGTGACGTAACAATGACCCACTGTTGCCGTCTTGTTATCGTATGCGCAATGATCAGTCTAGTACTGTAGTTCTCGCTTAGTGGTTGCTAATTGTAAACTGTTGCTCGATTGTACATAGTATTGCTAAGCTGTAGTTCTTTCACAATTCAGATATACAACAGTCAAGTGCGTTGCGAAATCAGAAAATTATTGTAAGTGTGTTACTTCGAAAGTAATGTACGGTAATATGATTCCATAAAGAGACGCGATATACCAAAATTTCAAATAGAAATTTTGAGGCGCCCGTGACCGCTTCGAAGGTACCAAAAGTGGTCCACCAAGACAACAAAAGTTGAGAACCACTGCTCTACATTCTACAAATATGCGAAACTACCAGCAATAACCTATCAGAGGCTTTGTCAGTCCGAGGATACAGATTCAAAACCAAACAACCAAGTAGGCTCAAAATTAAGAAATTTCGATTCCAGCTAAATATTTTTTATCGTAGGAGTTAAATTCCGTCACACAAGATTTTTTGGCTATTGACAACCGAAATTGTTGTTACTCTCAGGACAAAAACTTATGTCTTTCTTAACCTAAATGTAAACCGGCTCTCGGTGGTTAGTGTGTCCGCCTCTGAATCGGTGGGCATGGGCTCGATAGGCTACCCTGTCGGGTCATGCCAAAGAATTTTAAAAAATGGTACTGAATCTAATTCCTGCTTGGCACTGAGCAACGGAATGGATTACGGTAATAATGTAGCCTACTCAGTTGCTCCTCTATACGGCTGCATTCTGCGATGGATACAGCGCAATTCGCATATCATCTGTTTTCGTATGTCATAACTTCTTCTTTGTTTATTTTAATTTTCTTTTCTGTAATTCGTAGTTCTGTAAATAATCTTTTTTCGATCGAATATTTTCACAGTAGGCGACGTAGTCAAGCTCAAGTCAAAAAGGAGAAAGGTTTTAGAGTAGACAAAAATAGAAAGTTTAACTTATCATGGGCAGTGTTGTACGTTGACGCCCTGAGTTAGGATGACCGTGACGGCCGCCGATGTCAATGTAGGCTATTCGGAGTTAGGATGACTTCCAACTTTGTCATCCCCAGTTGTCACTTCTGTTACAACATTGCAAACGATATGACAACAATTGCAGTTTTTATGGTTTTGCGGTCAAAAAAGTTTTACACACTTTATAAGAATTTTGGTTTAATCTTTTGAAAAACCAAAACAAACCTCTTTTTATGTGGAATTGCTTGAAAACATGGTTGTGTGATTGGCAAACATCGGCCAGAAGTGTTGCCAACGTTGTGCCAAATTAAACTATAATTTTAGTAGTTTCTTTCAATTACCGGTAAAGGAAATGTAAACTATCCTTTGTTACAGGTTTAAATGTTAAAGCCGTTTATGATTGTGCTAAATTCAAATAAATTATATGATTAAAGCCATGGTTGGTTAGAAATGTTGCCAACGTTGTGCCAGCCAAGTAATTTTTAAATGATAAAACTTAGAAAGTGTTAACTGCTGCTTAAATTTTTCTTTACACATTAAATATATAAAATGATATTTTAAAATAGCAAGACAAAAAACCTCTTATGTATTAGTGGTTAAAAACATAGTTGTGTGATTGACAAACATCGGCCAAAAGTGTTGCCAACGTCGTGCCAATTGAAATATAATTTTAGTACTTTCAATTTATGGAAATGAAACGCTTCAGGTAAAAATAGCCAAGAATTGCATTTTTTTTAAATTATGCGTTAAAAAGTCTCAAATACTTCATTCCAGGTTAATCTGGTTTAACCTTTAAAAATACCAACACAAACTTTTTCTTGTGTGGGATTGGTTGAAATCATAGTTGTATGTTCGGCAAACATCGGTCAGAAGTACTGCCAACGCCATTATAAAATTTAATGATATTAATGCTGCTATTGATTTGCTGAATACTAATACTAATATGATTATTTAAGACTACCGGTAGCGTTGGTAAGAAGTGAAGGCAACGTTCTGCAAACTTAGTGATTTTTTGGTTTCAAAACTCAAAAAGTGTGAACTGCTGTAGTTTTCTTCAAATGTTTCGTTAAAGCGTAGACCATATATGTGCTATTTTTATCATGCACGCAGTGATGATCATATTGTTGAAAAATAAAATTTCTGCAGTAATTCTTGTACCAATTACGATAAGATACAAATCGTTTAGTTGAAATGAAGTTATTTAGTTATAGTTTGGGAGAACAAGATTGGCAATTTTCCCCCCACATTTTACCAACGTTGCCAACAAGCGCAGTTTTTTTTAACCTGATCAAAAAGGACTTAAACACTTCATTTTAGCTTTACTATGTTTCAATCTTTGCAAACACCAATACAAATCTTTTTTCTTTAGCTTTGTTTAAAAATATTATTGTGTTATTGGCAAACATCGGTCAAAAGTGTTGCCAATGTTGTGCCAAGTAAATAGCTATTCTGGTATTTTCTTTGAAGTTATGCAAATGTACATGCCATCATTTGCAACGAGCGAACAAATCAATCGGCGTACGCTCTATTACCTTCAACGATCCGACGGACCATTTTCTTCGCGTCTACCGGATGAATTAGTATCAGGAAAACTAGATGATAGAACAATACTGAAGGCACAACTGTTGTCAAATTATGACGTCACTACTTAACTTTAATTGGGCAAAGTGACGCGTTGAACTAATGGGGGAGTGGAGGGCGTTTGAGATCAATAAAGTAGGCTACAAACCTGTAGAACGCAGAAGGGTAGTGATTAAAAGGAGCAAGATGAATTGGAACTGCGGCTCTTCACAATTGTTAGATTAACGTGCTGCAACTGAGAAAATGCGATGCGTTATATCAACGTGAGCAGATGCAATTTAGCAAAGTAGCTTGATTTATTTTGATGAAAGAAGAAAGACAAAGGTAACGAGTTGCTAAAATGATTATCACGTCACTCGATTCACTGCGACTACCAAGCAGGGCGGTTGTGCGAAACACACAATTAGCCTACATGGAGAGCACACAATGCTTATGTAAACAGCACGAAGAGAATTTTCCCTTATTGCATCAGTAATATACAAAATTGGACGGACAAGTGGCTCCTCGTGCCCCATCCTGTGAGTAACATCTACTACACCTAAGCAGATGCTAAATGAAACTTGTCAATTAACAGTCTCCACCCGGACGGCACAGCTGCAGGAGGCAACAGACAAGTTAGTAGACACCCAACCATCCTGCAGCTCAACACAGAAGGCTTAACAGCACGCAAGATCAAAGTTATGGAGCAGCTTTCCCATACCAACCCGGCACTCGTCATCCTCCTCCAGGATACCCAGTGTAACTCTGCAGAAAGACCAGCTATCTCCAATTACACGCTAGGCGGGTCTACCCTAAGAAGGAAGCACGACATTGCCACGTTTGTGCACGAGAGCCTGAGGTGGACCTTTGTCGATCAATCCCCGAGTGATACCGAAATTTAGTGGGTGTGCATATCTAATCTATCTTAGACTACAACATCGTCAATGCCTACAAGCCCACGCCCTCGCGAATGTTTCCATCATCCCTCTCAATGTTCTCCCAGTCTCTACGCTGGCGACTTTAACTGCCAGCAAATCGACTGAGGCTACAACAACACAAGCAGCGACGGAGAATCGCTGGCTGACTGGGATTCCACAAATCGTCTTGCCCTCCTTTTCAGCCCAAAGGAACCAGGCAATTTCAACTTTGGTCGCTAGGGAACAAGGGCAAACACAGACTTGGCCCTTGTGAGTGTCAACAGTTCTCTTCCAGCAAGACGTGTGCTTTAGAAGTTTCCACGGTCCCAACATCGGCCGTCCCTTATTAATTACCGCTCCAAAACTTGTGGCACCTGTCCTGAGTGCACCGGTGAAGCGATGGAACTTCGAAAAAGCCGATTGGTCAATACAGCCTTTTGACCAACCAGTCTATTGCACAGCTACCACCACCTGAAACGTGCAACGTAGACGAGGCATACCAGGACTTCTGCAATGCCATAATATCTGCGGCAAAGGCCACAATACCACGTGGCCGCCGAACCAGCTATAGTGCTATACACCACGCTGGGACTCTGGTGTGAAACTCTCTATCGCCCCTACCTAAACGTTACACTTGGCACTGCTTCTAGCACCGCCACGAAAAGAAGCTTGAGCCATTGATCAAAGCCTTCCAAAACATTGATCTCACACTCAAGCGGCAAAGCATGGAGCATCATTAACAACTTCACTGGGTGCTCAGCAAACTCCCTTCACCAGTGGCCCGTTTCTGTTGTCCTACAGGGATCGGTCCTGGCTCCTCTTCTTTTCAACATCTACACTACAGTACACCCACGACCTGCCTAGCACGGTCTCAGAAAAATATGCATATGCGGATGACCTGACAATTGCAGTGGAAACATAGTTAAAAGTTTTTGCTGCAATGTACTGTAACATACTTTTATTCAAGCTACGATGAGAAAATGTTAACAGGATCACTTTTTTATTTTCAGAATTAACTATAAAATGCTTAGTCTACCCAGTTTGGCTTCAGGTGGTAACTGCCTAAAAACTCAATCACAAATCAAAATAACACCAAAGACAGAATAAGTCGTTTGTATTAATAGCCTATAGGCATACGCAGAATTCAACCAGATGGACATTTAATTCGCACACTATTTCCAAAAGAGCGGACATGATCACAACTGCACCAACAATGTGTGAAATTTCCCTTCATAGACTCACAGCGTCACTTCATTGTCATGTCGTTTCTTCTAACGATAACGATAATCATCAGACAACGATTGTTAAATTAGTGTAAACAAAACCTTGAAAATCAATCGTCGCATGTTAGCAACAACGGCTTCGCTTTAATGCTTTTGGCTATCTTTTCCAAACGCTGTTTTTTTTTTGAAACTGTGCTTTTTGAAGACGGTCCTTTGCGCTTCTTTTGCCCATTTTTGGTGTCACCTGATGTGCCGCCCATTGCAAATTTCTTATTTTTTAGAGGAAGTGGTTGCATTTCTTCATCTTCTGAGGAGCCGATGCTCAATTTCCCAAAGTATTTTTCTATAAACCAGCACATGTATTATAATTCGTGTATTATAGTTCAACCAAGGGTTATTGATTTTTGAAAGTGTACACCCTTGTGGCACATTTTGAAAATTTTAAATAAATATATGCTTTACTAACCTTATTCGCAATAAAAAATCATTGCCTGAGATTAAATTCAAGTAGGCTAACCATTTCCCCTTAAAAAAGACAAGTAAAGTCGCCCCTTTCGCTTGTAAATTAAGAAATAGGATTCCTCAATGGTGTGCTGTAAACATTCCCACCTAAACAACCTCGTTCGTCGTTCCGTTGCTTTTCATGAGTTACCGTAGTATTTTTTATTCCTGCGTCTGATTTCTTAAAATCAACGTACGATAGGCTACTTAAAATATTTTTGTCTAGGGCTACCATATGTCCTCTTTTTGGAGGATTTGTCTTTCGAGAACACTAATAAACGCTCAACTGTCGTATTTTTTACTGTTTGAATTATCTTGTTTATATTTTTAACGGGATTTACTTTTATTTGACTTTTCGGCAACAATTTGTGTTTTTTTTGTAATTGCACGAGTGACCAACGTTTTGGTTATATGCAATCGCCATCTCAGCTTGCAGCAGATTGCGCATCAACATGAATTATCTGTTTCCATGAGTCAAGGTTTTCAGTTAGCCTGTTCACTTGTTCAGTGTTGTCAAATTGAGTTCAGTCCATGTCTGGAAGTTGTCATGCCATCGCCTTAGTGGTCTGAATATTTTTCTCTTTCCGTTAACTTTACCTTCCATGCAGATTTTGCCGGCCCCGTAAATTGATCTTTTAGTCTGGCCGAAAAGTTTTAGGATTTTTGATTTTATTGCATCTGCAAATTTTGGAACATTCTGGTTACCTACTTCTTAACTCTTAAAGCGAAATATTTCTATTTCCAATAAGTCATCCTTTCAATTCTCAGCACACAATTCATTGTTAACTTTTTTAGAATTGCTAGTGATCGACGAAAGCATGCACTTCTTGGAAAAAATTGAGTTAATGTAGGAACCAACCTGGATACAAATCGGAAAAGCTGTCATCAGATTCATAGTTTTCTTTAGTCTCGTCTTTTTCGCCATTCGGTTCTGCAAGAAGTAGGCTATAGTAGTTTTGCATGACCATGTCAGCTTTTAGCTCTTGACTTAAAAGCCAGTTTTAGAAGCATTTCTATATTTGCACATTATGTTGTAGCCACCGCAGAGTCTATGAACAGTCGAGATCAAAGAGGAGATAAAAAGATTACTACAGAGGAAGCAATAAAGGAAAACATTTTATCTTGTAACAGCCTGCCCTACTGAAATAAAAAACACAATAAAAAAATGCGCAAGATGTATATTTTTATCGCTGCCAAATATTTCTTAGCATGTCCAATAATCACCATAGTTTCAAGGATATAATTGACAGTCAATCAAACGGGATCTACTTCATAAAGTGAGTTACCTTCCTGTCTTCTTCGATTATGACATTGCAAAGGAACAAATTTCTCTCCCGATATTTGACATTCTTCCCCTGCAGAAAACATTTCATGAAACAAAATACAATTGGACTGGTAGTTTTGACATGTTTGTCAAATCATAACAGTCATAAATACACGTAAAACAACAAACCCCAAAAAAAATGTTCATTGTTTATCTTTATGCTAAAGGTCAAATTAAACACCTTTGCTGATGCTTCAAACTTTCACACGGCAGAACTGTTTCAGTAGAAAAACTCCTTGTTCCAATTTACATGTTACAGAACCAGTTTGTCCGATTTCAACAAATATACCTATTCTTTATAGTTATTACTATCTGAATCCTTAACAGCCTGTTTCATCTTTAACGGATCATCATAAGTATCTTATTCAAATAGAATCTATTTGAATAAGACCGTTGGTAGGTACAGTTAGGTACAGTTGGTATGATTGTATCAGTTGTAATGTACAATTGTACATTGCAGCCTATAGTTAGCACATGCACATTCCCAGCAATACCGTTCATTTACAATAAACCTTTTTTTTTTGAACAAATTGATTAAGCGTATCATTAAGATAATCATATACGTTTTGATATCAAAACGTCTGACTGTCACAATCAAGGTGCAAATGCCTCGCGATGGCTTGCTTTGTATCTTCAACGAATGTGCTATTTTCATTATGGAATTCTGGTGCGTTGTGTTATTATCGGTTATGACCTGAAGTAACCTCTGATTGAGAAATTTGTATTATGTAACGTATTTCTAGAATCATCTGTAAGCATGCAAATCTAGAAGGTTCTGTTGTTTTTCATGATTTCTGAGCGTCGTTTGTCATGACGTCATAAGGTTGTTTATCAGTAAATGTCCGATTGCGAAATCGTTATTATGTAAGAATCTTCTTGCGAACGTGACCTTCTAGAGACTTCTGTTGTTTACCTTTTAAATGCTACGTGACCGAACGATGGTTCTTTATGATGTAACCTTCTCGAAGTTACTGGACTGAACAGCCAACTATAAATAGTGGTGTAGTTTGTATTTCTATTTTATTCTGAGATTATTATTATGGGAGTTGTATTATGATGAGTTGGTGATGAGAGTTCATTATTGTAGTAGTAGCAGTTGTTAATAGACGCAAAGATTATTGTTGATCGAGAGTGGAAGTATTGAATACGAGTACTGTAAAGCAAAGTTGATGCTAATATAATTTCTGATTGAAATTAGAATCGTATGAGAAGCTGTGAGTGGATCACGTTAAACTCGATCAATAGTCGCAAGCATTGGAATCTATTGCTGTTTACTATTACTTTGATTAATTGTTGGAAGTGGTGAACCATTCGTTGGAGTCCTTCAAGCGTTTTTATATATCATTTCACCAGTAGAACTGTCCGTGAATTTAATTGACTGCTTTTCGGTTTGACCCATTAAACTACGTCATTGAATCTTTCCAAGTCTTTTTCCTGGTAAGAGATAGAAAGAAATCGTGACATTCTGGGGGCTCGTCCGGGATTAACCGAAAAAAATTTAACCGAAAAACCGAAGAATACCGAAAGATTTATTGAAAGAATAATAAATTAATGTCAAGATGGCGGATACTGTCAAACATGAGATGATTGAAGACTTAGGGAGCATGGCTGAACGAATGGGGCTGACTGGTAATGAGAAGTCTCAGTTTGTGATAGAAGAGTATCACAAGATAATGGACCAAAAAGCTCAGCGAGAAGCTGACGAAAGAGAAGATAGAAGAGCTGCTCGTGAAATAAGGAAAGCAGAACTTGAAGCAGAAGAAAAACGAGCACAGCGTGAACTTGAAGCTGAAGCAGAGGAGAAGCGGGCGCAGCGCGAAGCTGAAGAAAAACAAGCTCAACGAGAAGCTGAAGCTGAAGAAAAACAAGCTCAACGAGAAGCTGAAGAGAAACAAGCGCAGCGCGAAGTAGAAGCTGAAGAAAGAAGAGCGCAATATGAATTGGAAAAGTTAAAACTTGAATTAGAAAGACAAAAGCTGGACATTGGTGAGCGATCTAATTCTATTAATGATAATGCTCGAGATGTTATTGTGGCGCAAGTTAGACGTCCAGATTTGCCATCATTTGTTGAAGAAAAAGATGAGTTGGATAGTTATTTGTTAAGATTTGAAAGATATGCTACAATAGCCAAATTAGAGAAGTCGACGTGGGCTACCCAGCTAAGCATGTTATTATCGGGACAAGCTCTTGATGTATATTCAAGACTTTCACAAGAAGAAGCCATGAATTACGACAGATTGAAGTTAGCTCTGTTAAAGCGATACAATTTTACCGAGCATGGATACCGTCAAAGATTCCGTGAGGCAAAGCCTGAACGACACGAAAGCCCAGGTCAATTTATTGAACGTTTAAGAAACCTTTTGTTAAAATGGTTTGAACTTTCGGGGGCCGAACAATCATTGGACGGATTGGCAAACCTTATAGTTAAGGAACAATTCACAGATTCATGTTCAAAAGATCTGTCTGTTTATTTAATGGAGAGAAGTCCAAAGACTCTAGAAGACATAGCCAGTGTGGCGGAACAGTACTTGGTTGCTCATGGCAAGAAATTGGCGCATAAAGAACCATTTCGTCGCAATACTGACAAAGGTCATACCAGTAGTTTTCACAAGAGCCTTTCTACCAGTGAAATTCGTTGCTTTAAATGCAATGGGATAGGTCATAAAGCTATTGATTGTCGGACTAAACCCAGGGATGGACGAAGGTGGTGCAATTTCTGCAGTAGATATGGACATGAAACGAAGGAATGCAGAGACAAGCCGCGTTCTCAAACCACAAATCAGCCGCCGAGGAACGTGACCGGTACTGTAGCTCACCGAGTGGGATGTGCTATCCAAATTCAAACTTTATTACCAGAAGAGGAGATTCCAGATGAGAGTGGTGGTTGGTCAGAAAGGAAGAAAATGGAAGATATATCTGAAGAAAAACAAATTAACACTAATTTGCCCATAGCGGTTGGAAAAGTGGGACATAAGGAGGTGAAGGTTTTACGGGATACTGGATGTACCGGTATAATTATTAAAAGAAGCTTAGTCAGTGAAGATCAATTGACTGGTGAAACGGGTCATACCACGGCAATTGATACCAGGTTAATTCAAGGACCTTTAGCGAGAGTGCATATCGATACTCCTTACCTTACCGGAATTGTGGAAGCCTTATGTTTGGAAAGGTGTTTGTTTGATCTAGTGATTGGTAATGTGGATGAAGCAAGGGCACCTGGTGAACCTGATCCGGAGTGGGGTATATCTGCCGCCGCTGTTACGAGGGCACAGGCAAGGAAGAGGGAAGATAATGTAAAGCCTCTAAAGGTAGCTGAGGTACAATCCAAATTAACCGTTACGAGGGATAAATTGGCTGAGATTCAAGAAAACGACCTGACTCTGAAGAAATTTGTTAATATGAAAGAGCCAATTAAAAGAGGAAATTTTGAGGTTCAATATGAAAAGTGTAGAAAAATCCTTCGTCGAAAACGTAAAAGATTAGATACCGGAGAAGTATGGAGCCAAATTGTAGTGCCAAAGGAATTAAGAAAACAAGTGATGAAGATTGCTCATGACTCCATTTTTGGTGGACATATGGGTGTGAAAAGAACGGAAGATCGAATCAACACCAATTTCTTTTGGCCAGGGATGCATAGTGACGTTGTGAGCTTCTGTAGATCTTGTGATATATGCCAGAAAACAGTTTCGAAGGGGAGAGTTGGAAGAGCTCCTTTAGGGAAGATGCCGGTAATTGACCTACCCTTTAAACGAGTTGCAATCGATTTGATAGGACCGATTGCTCCCGTTAGTGATGACGGTCATCGTTACATTCTGACCCTAGTAGACTACGCCACAAGGTATCCAGAAGCTGTACCATTGAAAAGGATAGATACTGAAACTGTAGCTGAGGCTTTGATCGATATTTACAGTAGGCTGGGTATTCCTGAGGAGGTCTTGAGCGACCTAGGAACACAGTTTGTTTCTGATTGCATGAACGAGGTATCCCGTTTACTTTCCATTAAGTCACTCAGGACTACTCCATACCATCCCATGTGTAATGGATTAGTGGAACGTTTTAATGGAACACTAAAGAAGATGTTAAGGAGGCTTTGTAGCGAACAGCCCAGACAGTGGCACCGATTTATTAATCCCTTGTTGTTCGCGTACAGAGAGGTACCCCAAGAATCAACTGGATTCTCCCCCTTTGAACTATTGTATGGGAGGACCATTAGAGGGCCAATGAAGATTCTAAGGGAATTCTGGACCAATGAATCCGATTCTTCAGAAGTAAAAACTAGCTATCAATATGTTTTGGAACTTAAGGAACGCCTAGAAGAAACTATGAAGATTGCCAAGGAAGAGCTAGAGAAAAGCCAAATAAAACATAAAAAATATTTTGACCGGAAAACGACAAGGAAAAACTTGAAGGAAGGGGACAAGGTGCTGATTTTGCTGCCGAGTGACAACAACAAATTGTTGATGCAATGGAAAGGCCCTTACCAAATTAAAAAGAAGGTCGGAGAAAATGACTTTCTCGTTTCTCTTCGTAACAAGCTAAAAACGTATCATGCTAATCTTTTGAAGTTGTACTATGATCGAGATGAAGACGCTAAAAGCAAGAAGCAAATGTTCCAAGATTCTTTACAAGTGTCAGAGCCCATGGTGACATTAACAGGATTAATGGAACATCAAGATAACGAAGATTATAGTGTCGATGATGATGAGTTACTAGAGTTAGGAAATTGCCATAGAAGAGAAAATATCAACGATGTGGTTATTGACTCCAAGCTGCCGGACGTACAAAGGAGAGAAATCAATGATTTACTGAAGAAACATAAGGAATTATTTTCAGATCTACCTGGAAAAACAAAAGTCACTAGCCATCGAATCAACGTGACCACTGATATACCAATGCGTTCTAAACCTTATCCTTTGCCATATGCTGTTCGAGAAAATTTGAAGAAGGAAATGGAAGAAATGGAACAGCAAGGAATCATTCGTAAATCGACATCTCCATATGCTTCACCGATTGTTATCGTGAAAAAGAAAGATGGATCCAATCGAATTTGCGTCGACTATCGGAAGCTCAATAAGATTACACTCGGAGATCCAGAACCGATGACCACGGCCGAAGGTTTATTTCAACGCCTGGGTAAGAGCAAATATTTTACGAAGATTGATTTAAGTAAGGGTTATTGGCAAATTCCAGTGGAAGAAAAGGATATTCCCAAGACTGCTTTTGTGACGCCAGATGCAATGTATGAGTTCATTCGAATGCCGTTTGGTATGAAAAACTCTGGCGCGACGTTAGTGCGCGCAATCAGAAAAATTCTATCCGGAATGGATAATGTAGAAAGTTACATTGATGATTTGATTATACACACTAAAGATTGGGACACACATCTACGGACACTCGACGAACTGTTTGGGCGCCTTCGTGTCGCTAATTTAACAGCCCGCCCGTCAAAATGCGTTGTTGCGACCAAGGATGTGGAATTTTTGGGTCATATAGTGGGATATGATTGGATTACGCCAAATGAAGAAAACCTAAAGAAAATTCGTAACGCGAAACGTCCCAAGACTAAAAAGGAGGTGCGTTCTTTCTTTGGCTTGCTAAGTTATTACAGGGATCATATTCCATCTTTTGCTACGATTGCTGCGCCTCTAAGTGATCTAACTAAGAAGGGGATGCCAAACAACGTAATGTGGAAAGAAGAACAAGAGAGAGCGTTTCGAACACTACAGGAAAGTCTTCTGCAAAGACCAATTCTGAAATTGCCCGATCATGATAAGGAATTCCTCGTGCGAACCGATGCATCAAACGTTGGTATTGGAGCAGTGATGATGCAAAGACACAATGACAAACTATATCCAGTCACATATGCCAGTAAGAAGCTAACCAATGCCGAACAGAAATACTCAACGATAGAAAAGGAATGCCTTGCAATAATTTGGGGCATTAATAAATTCCGTCTGTTTTTGATGGGAAAACCATTTATTTTGCAAACGGATCATAAGCCATTAACTTTCCTTTCCCACGCCAAATTTCAAAACGATCGGATAATGCGTTGGGCTTTGGCATTGCAAGTGTATGACTATCATATTGAAGACATTCCGGGCAAGGACAATATTGTGGCCGATTATATGAGTCGAATAAACATTGATTAACTTGACAGTTGCTCAGCTGCATACCGCTGTGGCGAATAACGTTTTTTTTTGGTGTTTTATTTTGTAGTGTGTTTTATATTGATTGTGTTGTTATATTGTTTGCAACAATATTCTAAGGGGGGCGTATGTCACAATCAAGGTGCAAATGCCTCGCGATGGCTTGCTTTGTATCTTCAACGAATGTGCTATTTTCATTATGGAATTCTGGTGCGTTGTGTTATTATCGGTTATGACCTGAAGTAACCTCTGATTGAGAAATTTGTATTATGTAACGTATTTCTAGAATCATCTGTAAGCATGCAAATCTAGAAGGTTCTGTTGTTTTTCATGATTTCTGAGCGTCGTTTGTCATGACGTCATAAGGTTGTTTATCAGTAAATGTCCGATTGCGAAATCGTTATTATGTAAGAATCTTCTTGCGAACGTGACCTTCTAGAGACTTCTGTTGTTTACCTTTTAAATGCTACGTGACCGAACGATGGTTCTTTATGATGTAACCTTCTCGAAGTTACTGGACTGAACAGCCAACTATAAATAGTGGTGTAGTTTGTATTTCTATTTTATTCTGAGATTATTATTATGGGAGTTGTATTATGATGAGTTGGTGATGAGAGTTCATTATTGTAGTAGTAGCAGTTGTTAATAGACGCAAAGATTATTGTTGATCGAGAGTGGAAGTATTGAATACGAGTACTGTAAAGCAAAGTTGATGCTAATATAATTTCTGATTGAAATTAGAATCGTATGAGAAGCTGTGAGTGGATCACGTTAAACTCGATCAATAGTCGCAAGCATTGGAATCTATTGCTGTTTACTATTACTTTGATTAATTGTTGGAAGTGGTGAACCATTCGTTGGAGTCCTTCAAGCGTTTTTATATATCATTTCACCAGTAGAACTGTCCGTGAATTTAATTGACTGCTTTTCGGTTTGACCCATTAAACTACGTCATTGAATCTTTCCAAGTCTTTTTCCTGGTAAGAGATAGAAAGAAATCGTGACACTGACCAATAGGTGGTACACTTGACCGACTTCGTCAGTAGTATTATAAAAACAGCACATAAAAAATTACATCTTTTCTTGGCCTTTATAAACTTCTTTCCATCGACATGTCTTTTGATATGATGAGGAATATTGTTGACATGCTTCAACGTTAACTTGCAAAATAACTGATGCCTGAAAAAACAAATTTTCCACTAGCATAATAGCTGCAATACTGCATTTAACAAGCCAACTGAAACCAAAATCATGCATACTTGTATGCAGTATAATAAAAACAGAATGGTTCATTTCGGTGCGGCCGAATTGGAATCACGGTCTTAAAGATAACTGTTTTGGTGTGGACGATTTTGAAAATTTCAATCTGGCCAACAACCTTTCCGCAGAATGCAAGTATTCACCTGCTTTTGAAAATATACCCAAATGTGACGAACATAGGCGCCAGGTTTTGAAAATGGCCGGGGGGGGGCAAACTTTCTAGCCGACTGATTGCTTACATTCAAAATGCTGATGTTTGTTTATCAGCATTGATGTTTGTTTGCGTCTATCTGCCTTTGTATATCGCCAAGCTTTATAATGTAGGCTCAGGCCTCGAAATTCACGGCGGATATGTCCGCCGTCACAGCATGTGATGTCTGCGGGAAGTACCATCTAAATCGGTCATATTTGTCCGCCAAGAAATAACACAGGAACTAGCGATACAAATCGTCATTGCATAGCACGAACAATTGTTGCAATAATATATTTTCCAGCGCGCATCTAGAAAATGTGAATACTGTATCCCTTAGCTTCCATTCAAGGAGAAAAACTTTCGATTTTTACGTTGCTTCAACGATTGATGACATTGAATCAGCGTAACAAAGGTGAATTCTTCGCTAAGAATCGATAGGAGTACAGGTATTTCTACACTAATCACGCGCAATTTAG
Organism: Aplidium turbinatum; assembly: GCF_918807975.1. NCBI lineage: Eukaryota > Metazoa > Chordata > Ascidiacea > Aplousobranchia > Polyclinidae > Aplidium > Aplidium turbinatum. Next base: position 23,352,901 of record NC_137475.1, on the reverse strand, counting down.
TTCACGTTTTACGTCACAATGTCTGGCTTTGATCTCCGAGTCATAATGATATGGCAAGGTTGGTTACTAAATTAGATTATACGAGTAGGCTATTTCAGCAAGATGCAACAAATTTTGTTAAGTTTTGGTATTACAGTAAGAAATGACCCAAGGAAAATTCACTTTCGCTCACATGACACACAAAAATAAACTTAAAGAAAAAAGCCTGTGAAACTTTGCACAGCAGAAAATAGTAGCGTTGGTGTAGAAATTTTCCCACTCCTGCCCAGAGCATTGTGATGCAACAAGCCACACGACCTCGTTCGGTGGAAGTTAATCAGTTATGTGACGTATTGACCAGCTACACGGCGCTTTGACTCTTCAAGAGCAAGTCGTTGGTCTGATGAAAGCCTTTCAGAGTGACTACTGATTTTTTCAAAGCCTTCTAAAACCGTAGTTAGAGTTCTGAAATGGCGAAGAATTATTATCAAGATAAAGTGATTAAGCATGACGATCGACGGCTAAAACTGGTGTGTCCGCCGTGAGACTTAATTTGTCCGCCGAGATAGCTGCTCAGACCGGACACGTTTGTCCGCGTCAACAAAAACGAATTTCGAGGCCTGTAGGCTACTTCGAATTATGTGCTGGTCACTTTGAACTTTAGCTCTTAGGCTAATACACGTAGACACTAAACCGAGCAAACTGCACCTCGTTATTGACACTACCAAGAAAAAACAAAGCCGAAGAAATCAAGAAAAACGTTTTTTAATCATTGTTACTATGCTTCAACGGCACCATGCTGGCGGTTATCAGCTACCGTACTTCTGTTTCTTTTGTTATCTTAGGAGCAGCGCTCTTGTTGCAACAAGTAGATCTTTTAATTGAGATCGATCCGCAATGAAGGTCAAACTAACGCAAATCTGAACTTAGAAACATTTGATTTAGGATTTTATTTTAATAATTTGCGGGGAATCGGGCAACCACCCCGAGCTAAATTCATGGGGGGGCGCCGCCCCTCCGGAGTCGGCGCCTATGGTGACGAAGTATTTACAGTAGAAGAAAAACACACTGTAAATTTGGCTAATCAGTTAATTCAAATTAACAAAGTATGAGCTTTACGGCATAAACGAATTCATTTTGGAAACATAAGACTGGAAAGTTCAAAGCACATTCTTCATTATCCAGCAGGTTTTGTCCCATTGCAGAATCACTAGATAATATTTTATGAACAAATTATTTTATTGTTATTATATATATTTATTACATTGATTTTTAAAAATAAAATATAAAAATTATTATAAAATCACCTTCATAAAATCACAATCAAAAGACTTTTAGGTATATTTTATTCTGACGACCTCCTGAAGAAAGTCAGACAAAATCTGCAGCAATGAGCAACATTCTACCCGCCATTTTAAAATACTTACATTCTGTGGAAACGTTGTGTGCCAGATTGAAATTTTCAAATTCGTCCACACCAAAACAGTTATCTCTAAGACGACGTCTCCGATTTGGCGGCACTGATATGAGCCATTCTGTGTTCAAACTAAAGGTGGCAAGCAAATATAACCAGTGCACTTACTCATGTCCGTGTTTGTTGCTTTGTGTTAAATGTGGCTCATACTTATCAACGGTAATTTTGCCATGAAAGTCTTTAGCCAGACGTTTGTATCTCTTCCCATTAATGTGTTGCATAATCACTTCTAGTTTGCTCAACATCTCATGATTGGTGACTGCACATTTTATCTGAGAAAGTTTAATTTTTTGAAATCTTGATCTACTTAAAACACTTGTGGACGGATGATATATATAATACGTGAGAAAACTTTTGCAATAAGACAGGTGCCATTTATCCACACAAAACTTTCAGCAATTCTTTATTTTAATATTTGTAACATTATTAAGTTGCACACTGGGGTAACCACTGAACTGAAAATCCATTCAGAAACAAACTTACAGTAAAAATAAAAAAATCTCTGAATTTAATCCCGTCTAGCAGGCTAACCGCGGAATGGCCCGTTTCGGCTAGTTCCCTATTCGGCTACAGTTTTGAATTGTATTTTATTCCACAATATTCCACAACTAAAATCGGAAATTTCAACAGCACAGTTTGAATTTTTACATTAAAAATGATAACAGAGAGATGTATGTCCGATTCTTCCGTTTATTAGAATTTTGTATTTTATTCCACAATATCGTTTCTTTTGCCTTCTTGCATTTTATCCAGTGTTTACCTTTGAGTGCCATCCCAGACGGCAAAATCCGTCATTTTTACATTGATTCAACGTCTGCAGACGTTGAATCAGTGTAAAAATGACGAATTTTGTTGTCTGGGTTGGTTTAAAATAAGTGTTATACATCAACATTTTTCATGATTAACAATAGAGGTTAATGAAATAAAGTCTCAGCGAAAACGTGTCAACGAAAAAAAGACAGTTGCCAAATAGTGTTTGACATAAAAGATGAAGTTAAAACCTAAGTGGCAGTTTAGAATAAACCTGGGTTTCGGCATTACATGACCTGGAATTTTAGTTTTGGTCTCAATCTCATTATCATGATTCGGAGTAAGATCTTTGTTAGATGATTCACAAGGCTAATTGTTCTGTGGAGTGAGCATTCTGTTGCTCCGGTTTTCTTTGGTAAAGTTATGAATATGGAACGTACCATATCACTAGGGATGTTTCCGATGTCATAAATATGATTTAAGATCTCAGTGGTTAGGTCTAAACCCCACTCATCTAAAGCTTTGATAATTTCAACTATAAAAGAAACGATATTGTGAAATAAAATACAACATTCTCTAAATAAACAGAAAGCATCGTTAGATTTGGAATTTTGTAATAGTTGAGGATTCTAATACCATATATTCTAAGTTTGCATACAGACGATATTGTCTGAGTTCGTTCAAAATAAGTGTTTTACATCAAAACAACATTTTTCATGATTAACAATAGAGGTTAATGAGATAAAGTCTCAGCAAAAACGTATCAACGAAAAAAAGACAGTTGCCAAATAGCGTTTGACATAAAAGGTGAAGTTAAAACTAAGTGGCAGTTTAGAATAAATCTGGGTTTCGGCGTTACATGACCTGGAATTCCTTTGGTTACTTCCTTCGTTAGACTCTCAGTTGATGTTACTTTATCATGACAAAGGAATCGACGTACGCAACGACATGTACGCAACGACATGCAAACGGTCGGAATGCAAAAGAAACGATATTGCGGAATAAAATACAAAATTCTCTAAATAAACAGAAGGCGTCGTTAAATTATTTATCGTTGGATTTTCAAAAAATTGCCGAATAGGGAACTAGCCGAAAAAGACTGTAGCCGAATAGGGAACTAGCCGAATCGGACTAGCCGATTTGGACTAGCCGAATCGGACTAGCCGATTGGACTGTAGCCGAATAGCAGCAGACCCGGCTAACCGACATAAAAAAATAGGAGTGTGCAAGACTCCAACCAACCAGTCCGCCCCGATAGCTCAGTTGGTTAGCGTGTGACTTCTGAAACAAAGAAGCTTCAAGATCAAACGGCGCTGGTTCGAGTTTCGGGGTGTGCGCTTGAGCAACGTACGTTAAGGACTGCTCTCCATTCAGCGGCATCTAATGAATGGAATAATACCCCGGCAACAAGACTTCAACAATCGGAACCTTCACTCTGTCAGTATCGGTGACCGGGCCTGCGTCAGTGATTCAAAGCCTCTATAAGTATATATTGGAAACTGCCAGGATTAAGCTCTGCAAGAAGCTTTCCCAGTCCGAGGATAAAGATTCAATCAATCAAAAAACTCAAAACCAGGCCTCGAAACAACTTTTTTTTTCAGGCGGCCAAACGTGTCCGACTGAAGGAAGCTGTTCGGCGGCCAATCACAAGCACATGGCGGCCATCGGAACTTCGACAAGCATCAACATACAGTCTTAAAATTAGCACATTTTACTTTGGCAGAAACATTGCCGAGGCCAAATGACAAAAGTTGAAATTACCTCGGCAATTGTTGTAAACGTTTATTAGAAACATTTGTACCAAAACATGTAAAACGAGAAGCGAAAAATATACTAAAGCAGGCTATCACGACCGCACTGTTCGATTTGTTGTGATGTAATAATAACAAAAGTAGCGATAAAGCAAGCAACCAGATACGCACGTCGCACGCTGTTACAGTAAGTTACGTTAAATAACTCATGGGGGAGGGGAGAATAAGTTAATTTTGGGTTGATTCAACGTTCGAGTCAACACAAATCGATTTAATTTTCCGGCGGGTAATATTGCGTAACAACGAAGCCCAATCAGAAATTTACGTTTGTTTTACTTTACTGCGACATTTAGCAACGTTGAATTATCATAAAATAACGTTAATTGCTCAACCAGGTACCGGTAACAAATTAATAGCTCCCTGCGAGAAGATTGCCTGGATTTACGTATAACTATATAGCTAACATAATTTCGGCACAATTGGGATACTGCGATCAACACAAAGTCTGTTTGATAAAGAACTAGACTCTGTCAGACTTGCCTCATCAAGGCGTAACCGTTTGCTCACTGGTGTTGGACGCTATGATGCAGACATGTTGCGCTGCGGTTTGGCAGAGAGTGCTGCTTGTGAGTGTGGTGAAATGCAGACGGCAGCCCACATTATCAAGGATTGCCAGCTATACAGACCACCTCATGGTATGGAAGGCCTAGTTTCCATCGATGACGACACCAGGCAGTGGCTAACCAACGGATGCCCTGACATATGGCGACAACACGAGAGAAGAAGCTATCAGAATCGGAATCATCAGATGCTGTATCGAAGCACGAGGTTGTCGCGACATCACTGGAATCAGACACATCAAGAGGCTCATCGCTTGACTGTAAATCTACACCGTCTTCGCCGTTCGCAATAAAGCGTCCACTAGGGTGGATAAAAAAAACGAATTTTTGAGTTCAGCCAAAAGATGCAGTTTGGGCTATCTTTTACATTGGTATTTGAAAAAACATTTTTTGACTCCGTTTGACCCCTATCCAAGAGCGCTCTAGTGGCCGCCGAGCCAAAATTCCTTAAATTAGCCATAATACTTTTTCTAGTGGGTGTCTAACCCCACTAAATCAAGTCTTAGGAAGTCACTTCTGCAGTCTAAAATGATGCATGGGCAGCCAAAATTGCATAATGACATTTTTGCTCTATAAAAGGCATTTTATGGGAAAGAAATGGCATTTTCAGATATTTTGGGCAGTTTTATGGATAAAGTACTAAAAAAAGTGTAACCTAGGTAAAACACACTAGGATGTGACCATTTGTGTGCAAACTGGCCTCTAGTCCAATGAGGTGGTTGAGGTGATGTGAGGTCCAATAGACTACAGAAGCATACGATAGTGCAGCTGCATGCCGCACATTTTTATTTGATAGTGTAGACTTTACTATTGCATTTATTACAGCTTTAGATATTGTTTATTTCAATGTTTGTAAATATCTGATCAGACTTAACTTAATTGAGTTCATATGATGTTTAATAGAGGCAAAACTTGCATTTGGCTTCTGAATAAACATCCCATTGAACACATCCTGGGTAGTGTGCACACAACCCCCTTGTTTTTTACTTTTTTTTGTACTATTGACTTGTAGATTTGTGAGATTGTTCCACTAGCCAAGAATCTTTGCTGGTCCATAAATCAGTAGAATTGGAGCACGTTTATGTGGGCCACCATCCCTATCAAATTTTCAAGTTTGCCATTAAGTAAATATTGAATTACCGGTATTTTCACGCTTCTCAACAGAATTTGTATGTTTCAACAAAATAATATGCATAAAACTTTTGCCTTTTCGACTATCTATCGTACAGGGAATTAAAAGAATATGCTCGTCTAAGATACGAGTTGTCTGTGAATTCACATTTTTTACGCGTTCGAATAGCTAAATATACAACTCCAGTGAGCGGAAGTGGTCTAAAATTCTAATTTCGCACTGGAAATAGATCAAATACCACATAGAACGTTACCAATAGGCTAGTAAGTTTGCTACATGAAAACCTGGTAATGGTATTGAATCTGTATGTATACAGTAACTGTAAACTTTTACAAACACATTTTGTCACAGAAGGCAATGTGATCGACTAGTCCAGTGGTTCTCAACCTTTTTTCTTTCGTGGCCCATTTTTGTTACACAAAAATTCTTGTGGCCCATTAATTGTTTATGCAAGAAAAAAACTGCAAAATAGATTTAAAAACAAAATAACAGATTATACCGTGCAATCGTGCATCAATGAGATGCGTGCTCCTGAACGTTATTGACCAACTTGTAGTTACAGTGGTTTTCAACGTTAATGCCATATTCCTTCTTTGAAAGACACAACTATTGTCAATTTCTCCCCACAATAATAGACAAAAAATACTAAAAACAGATTTGCACAAATTTTAGTAGGCTACCGCTTTCAGTTAGGCTATGATTTGATGGTAATCACAAAGTTGTCTATTACATCATCAAGTGTCATGTGCTACGTGCTATGTGTTCAGTCATAAATAAATTAACCATTTCAATAGATTTTTTAGATAAATTTACATTTGCAGTAGAGCAGGGGTTCCCAACCTGGGGGCCATGGCCCCCTAGTGGGCCATGAGCCTTTTTCAAGGGCGCCATGAAAAAATTTAAAAAATAATCATTTTTTTATATATATATTATCTCTAAGTCCACTCTAGTAAATTTAAATAAAATACTAGAATTACTAGTTACAATAAATACTATTATACAATAAATATTATACAATAAATACAATAAATAAATTAGAATTACATAAAATACTAGTAAATTTTGTCCAAATCTTGGTGCTCAAAGCGAGCTCTTGAAGTTGCAAGAAGAGACGGAAACCCGATTGAGCTTTGAGAAAGATAGTTTGACCACATTTTGGGCAAAACTAAGCAAATTGTGCCCAAAGCTTAATGAAATTGTCATGCCATTGCTGTTGCCTCCCATCAACATATCTTTGTGAATGTGGGTTTTCAACAATATTACTTCTGAAGACAAAGCAGCGCAGTGTCTATTCAACATGACATGCGGCTTGCTCTTTCCACCACCAAACCAGCAATTAAGACATTGTCAGAGCAAAAACAAGCTCAACCATTGCATTAACTGCATATGCAATAATAATAACTAATTAATGTACTATCATGTTTATTGTGTGTTGTATTTATATCATTTTATCATTCTAACTACCGGTTACTGTATAAACAAGTTTTCTAATTAAAATGACGTTTCTTAATTTTTACAAAAGGTTGAAAAAAATAGGGGGCCATTGATTTTTCAAAATTTTCAAAAGGGGCCACGGTGTAAAAAAGGTTGGGAACCCCTGCAGTAGAGGGTGGTAAATAATGCAGTAGAGGGTGATGAGGATAAAATGCTTGCTTCACATGCTATGGTTGTTAAGATTGCTTGTCATTTTAGTGGTAACTATTCTACATGTTTTGCCCTGCAAAAAATTAACTGCCGAACAGCTGAAGGAACTCCTTAGTCCTTATTGAAGCTGCCTTAGCTGTAGTTAGTGCTGGCGGTACTATAATTTCTTTGATATGTGACAATTGCAGCACCAACCGCAGTGTATATCCAAAACTTGGAGGACGAGGAACTTGTCAAGTATTGTCAGTTCAAGAGCAATAAATGTTCGCTACAACCGGATTACAGCTAGTGGCCAGACACTATCATTCGTCATAAATTGCAATGAGTACAAAGCTTACTGGAGTGATATTCAGAAGGTTTATAAACGAGATTGACAGGGCTACTCCTATTCGCTTAACAAAGCTGACACACACCGCTGTTTTCCCCAAACCCCTTCAACGTCAGAGCATACCATTGGTATGTCAATTGTCAAGTGATCAATGGCAACACTGTGGCTTTAAAGGATTCACTGAGCTTCAGTGAAGGCCCCATCATTCTCACCCAAACAATGAGTGAGTGTTTAAAAGATGATGAATGTGAAAGACCGTTTCTCAGCTATCCATCTGCACGACAAACCCAGACAGCCTTGGACAGTAGACTGTACACTACATAGGGTGCGGCTGATGCCCAGTGAAATTCAAAACTTGATTGTAGAAACTCTAACTTTTTTTTGGAAGTGAGGCTTGGTGTAAAAAGCTTAAATATTAAGTTTCAGCAAAATTAAATAAAGTCTAGGGGGTCCAGATTGCAATCAGACTTTTATAGGATTATCGATTTTCCCAAATTTTAATTTTGACATTACATTGAGTGATTTATGTTTTTAAAAATTTGAGTGATTTTTATATGTTCATGTGATACCAGCTAATTTTTGTAAATCATTGCAAATTATAGTTTTTATGCTGTGAACAGCAACTTAGGTTTCACTTAGAACCAGTGTGTCAATTTAGGGGTAATTTTGCATACTTAGTGCAACGGAATTTCTGAAATTTTTGCAGAATTATGGCAAACTCACCAAGTTTAGGCAAAATCTGTGGAGCATAGGCCTACTTTGCAAAAAATTTCAAAAATGGTGTCTTCGGATCGCAAATTCTTTGAATGAATACCCTGTTCAGAACACACCATAACTGACACTTCAAAATCAGTGTTTTATACTTTTAATGCCATTTACCACAGCGCTGTGTAGGCTTTAGCCATAATAAATTTAATATAAGCACTCCTTTTGTTTGTTTTGTTTTATTATCTTTATCCTGCATTGCGGGAAAGCGGACTTGAGCGCTATGCATCGGTGTACGCCTTCCGACGTACGCCTTCCGTACGCCGCAGCCGAGTAGTTCTTGACTGTTTGTAAGGTGTGCCGAACACCTTACAAACAGTCAAGAACTACTCAATCAACTTAGAGACATGCCACGAGACACCCTGAGAAAATTCAACTTTTCCTTCAGCCTGGATGTGACAGCAATGTACACCTCCATCCCTCCTAAGGAAGCGATCAACAACGTAATCCAAAAGCTGTCGACAGGAAAAACACAACTATGCAGCCCGTTCCACCCTGAAAAGATCGGTTCCCTTCTCAAGATTATCCTTCAGAACAACGTCTTCACTTTCAAGGAGAAGTTCTATAGCCAAGTCGGCGGTCTACCAATGGGAAACGCCGTATCTGGAGTCCTCGCCATCCTCTTCATGGACACCCTAGAAAAACAGACACTGCGGAACCAGACAAACCTTACCCTCTACAGACGATACGTTGACGACACATTCTTGCTGACAGTCAACAACAAGGAAGCCCTAGCTATCCAAAACGCTCTCAACCAAGCGCACCCAGCTATTAACTTTGAAATAGAACTACCAACAACAGACAACGCCATCTCACTACTGGACTTCACCATAAAAATCGACAAAGACGGTACAATCCACCACAAATTCTACCAGAAAAAAGCAAAGGCAAAACTACTCCCACACTTCAACTTGGCCCTACCCACAAGTACTAAGAAGACCATACTCTTAAACGAAACACAGAGAAGAAGGGATAGATGTTCCTCGCCCAATAAAGCAACACCACACTTTACGAATTTGAGAAAACAATGGAAGAAAACGGATACCCCAAGGACTTTCTTAAACAACCACCCAGACGACGACGACACCAGCAAAACAGACAAACCCCCCAGACACCATACAACCCAATACATTTTGAATTTCCATACATGAGCGACGACGCGGACCGTAAAGCAAAGAAAGTTTTCAAAGACCTGGATCTGCCAGTCCGCCTTTTTCGACGCTCACGAACCCTCAGAAACGCCCTTCAAAAACCAAAAAAACCCGAACCTTGCCGGCTACAAAACTGCCCACTACGGAACGATGACATATGTACCACCAAGAACTGTGTCTACAAGATCGCATGCAAGAAATGCAGGGAAAGCTACATAGGCAGCACGATTCGACCACTCCACTCCCGCATCAAAGAACACTTCAGTTCAGACAAAAGTTCGGTGTTTAATCATCAACAACAGTGTCACACCGACTTTGAATTTACAATAATTGCCCGAGAAAATGACGCGGTAAATTACGTTTCAAAGAGGCCATATTCATCAACAGACAAAATCCTAAAATCAACAACCGTGCCGAAAGGGAAGAACTACGTCATCTAATCTACTAATCAACTAAAAAAAAAAATTTTGCAACAAAAAATGCCTAACAACACAGAAACTCAACAACCAGCAGCCTCAAGCTAAACGAAAGAACCACAGTAAAGAACCACTCACTGACTTCAACATCATTCATCAAAGCACATGACTAGGGAACTGTGTTCCGAAAGCTAGCGCAACTTACTATTGCCACAGCAAACTCGCAGCATCAGGCTAAGACAGATCGTTTAAATCTACCTTGTGAAGAAAGCAACGATCATGCTGCTAAAAGCGAAACTCAATCAATTGCAATTACAGTACAGTTGAGCAAGTTTTACGTTTTACTTGAGTTGTGAGCTAACATTTTTACAGTTGCAAAGCAAAAATTGTCAGAAAAATAATTTCTTTTTACAAGCAAGATTTTCAAATGAAGACTGAGACAAAGGCAAACCACTAAACAATATACAGAAATTTCAGAAAAGCTTAGTGAAACCTTTCCTTTCTGGCCACGCAACGTAATGGGAAAAAAATAGCAATGGCGTGGTCACCACCTGCTGTTGAACTTCTGGAGACTTTCTGGAGCTGAGGATGACGTGAACAACGAGCCATGCACATTTTCAATGATTTGTGAGATAGAGGAAAAACGCTCTCATGAAAGATCAAAAACAGGAACAGCCATTTTCATTCCTCATGACATAGCCTAATGAAATCTCCAGGATTAGTCTCTGCAGCAATCAGAAAGAGCACTACCAACTGCCTTATCTGTTACTCTCCATTCTATGGTTCAAGCCTGTTCTGGAGATGCTTCGAAGCTAAATCTGCATCCATCTTAGTCACACAGATAAAGAGTTGAAACAGCGCAACATATTTCAGAAAAAATTCTCTTGGCGTGGTCACCACCTGCTGTTGAACTTCTGGAGACTTTAACCAGCAAGTAAAAGCAAGATAAAAGGCTCTAAGTTTTGATATCTGGCATCGGTGGCATTAAATTGTTGGGTGTTCCAATAATCCCAACCTATTCAACAGGAACAGCTGGAGCACTTGTGTCCAAAGTTACTATACAGTTGCTTAATGATTGGCATTGCAAAGATTTTGTTACATCTCTTATTTTTGACACAACAAGCTGTAATACAGGGCATAAAACTGGTGCTTGTAGACAACTTTAAGAAGATATAGGTCGCCCCTTTCTTTAGGCTGCATGTAGGCACCATGTGGGTAAAGTAATTCTTTTGAGGGTGAAAACCTGTGGTGCAATGATATGTAATTATGTATCATAGAGTACTAAAACACAAATGTTAGAATGTCACTTCGTAATATCTAAAATTTAAATCAAAAGCAACAAGGCAGCAGTGGCCGAGTGGTTAGCGCGTTGGGCTCGCAGTCGAGAGCCTGCAATCCTGCATGCTCGACTCCAGCCACCCGCAATCGCTGTTGTTTCTCTGGCCAAGAAACTTTACGATAATTGCCTCTACCCAGTGGTCGATTTCGAGTAATGGGTAGGCTAGTACCAAATTTAAGTCATAAGTAGAGTAGACAACCGGAAACAGACATTGCAGTCGGCTGCAGCGTCTAGAAGTAGGAAGACAGATCGTTTAAATCTACCTTGTGAAATGTACTGTAATTACCCGGAATGGCCCGTTTCGGTGAGTCCGATTCGGTGAATCCTATCCCTTAACCGGGGATTTTTTCAATTTTTTTTTTAAATTGTCGGGTACCGTAGCCTAATTATCATTGCCGTTTTAAGGTTAGGGGTTTGGGTTAGGGGTTAGAGGTTAGGAACTCACCGAATCGGACTCACCGAATAGTAGCAGACCCATTTAATCAAAAAAAGTTTGCTAGGCTATGCCTTCTCATGCACAACGACACAACATGACCCTTGGTAGGGATGGGCAATTCAGAATATCGAATCCAGAAGGATTCGGATCCTAAACTATCCGAATCCAAAACGGCAATAAAACCGGGTAATAAGATTCGGTTTTAAAGATATACATAAGTCTTGTGCAAGCTGTCAGCTTGAGACAGTGAACTGAAAAAAAGTGTGGTTTGCACTTTCTCTTTGCACTGACACCATCCGCAGTTCTGCACTTTCAAAACCATTGTGCACGCTTTGTGCGCGCACGGCGCATGCAACTCTACGTCACTCGCTCGCATGAGCAATCAAAGAAACTAAGCGCGCAATTTTCTTCACGCTTTGTACACATGCACAATCGTGCACTGCTTTTTTTCAATTCACGTGCGTATGCGACTCTGCGATAGTTTGACTGGTGCGCGTAACAACATTGAGCAGATGCCCTCTGCTAAAGGAGTTGGCTCTGAAACACCTCAGCATATCTGCCACATCAGCATCTTCCGAGCGATTCTTTTCGACTGCGGGTTGACTGAAACTAAGCTGCGCTCCCGTTCAGCGTTGCCAGATGGGGAGATAGAATATCAAATTGAAAAATTCTGGTGAAATTTAGAGGTCTTTATTGCCAAGCTTTTTGACCTTGGAACCAGATAACTTTTTGGTGAAATCTGGTGAAATTTTCCCTACTCAATTTTTTTCAAGAAAGTTTTTTTAATTTTTTTAAACTTTTTAGCAAATAATTAATCCCTGCTCGTATAGAAAACGTTTTGCAAGAGGTTTGCATATGGATGATGGCAGTGTCTCATGTCTTAAAAACTATTTGTATTTAAGCGAAATTGCTTTATTTAGGGTCAGGGGCGTAGCCAGACCGCAGAGCAAGGGGGGGGGCAATTTTTTTAGGGGGGCCGAAAATTTTTTTTGGACAATTAATCATTATAATTGTTGCTGTTGCTCGAGAATGTTGAGATTTTGCCAGGGGGGGCAAAATTTTTCCAGGGGGGGGGGGCAATGCCCCCCTGGCTTCCGCCTGGCTACGGGCCTGTTTAGGGTGTTTTAAATATCTGGTGATTTTTAGTTATTTTTTGTTGCCAAGCGGCTTCCATCATCTGGCAACACTGCTCCGATTTGGCTGGAAGTCATTTAGAATGCCTTAATGTGTTGCATTGCAACAAAAATTTACTTTGAATGTGTAGCTTTTGTGTCTGAAATTTTTTACTTTTTGTGTTGCTGGAGCCTGGAAGTTAATAGGATTTGGTATTCTGGATTCGATTCTGGATTCGGTTTAGTATTCCTGAATTATTCTGAATTGCCCATCCCTAACCCTTGGTATGTTACTCGCTACGGTTCCCACAAAAGCAGATCAAGATATCAAACGTAGCAAGTTACCAACCTACAAGCAAGCGATTTTCAAATTAATTCAAACAAGGTTATCAGGAAGGCAGGTAATTACGAGTCTGCTACTATTCGGTGAGTCCGATTCCTTGCTACGTTTGATATCTTGATCTGCTTTTGTGGGAACCGTAGCGAGTAACATACCAAGGGTCATGTTGTGTCGTTGTGCATGAGAAGACATAGCCTAGCAAACTTTTTTCGATTAAATAGCCTACCAACTGAATACAAACTACACGTATTGAATCTAATCTGCAATTAATACGATTCTATGAATGTTTCACCACATAGCATACTAAATGTCTAAGGTAATTCACCATTCCTAAGTTGGCACAATTACTGTAAAATGGTTAGGAGCCTTGTATTGATATAGGAGAAGTGCTCTGTAACGACTCCTTACATTTAACCTTAATTCTAAACCTGGGAACAATGCCTTAGAAATGATCTACACATACTAGACTGAAACTGGAGGTATTTGACTGAGCGAAATAGTGGTACTGTACCGTAAGTCATTTTGAAGGTATTCTGACATCACAGAGGCATGTTTTCACTTTTAACGATTCTGATACCAGGAAGATTTCGCTCACTCACATTTAATAAAAGTTGTGTGCTGTGCTGGTTAATACACAGACTATGTTGTTCTACTGCTTAATACTTGCATTCTCCAGCAATTACATCAAGCATATTTTGCAATAGGTTGTCACATTACTTCTCAATATAGTGTTTGGCTATCTGCTTGCAAAACCCTACTTGTTAAAAAATAGTATGGAACATAATAATACTGTGTCAAACATTGCAACTGTAGAGCCTAGATGACATTAAATACAAAATTTACCATGATAAATGAAGGACTATGTAGCACTGTAAAACTACCCGAATAAGCACCAAATTTCTTAATTTTCAATTCAAATCTGGACCCCCTAAACATAAATTGATTGGTCTTAAACTTCATAAATATTGTTTTTGTACCAAGTGTCACCTATAAAAAAAAGTTAGGGTGTTTTGCTTCAGGTCGGGGCATTAGCCGCACCCTACACTACATGGCAATGGAGGTTGTGGTCGTAAGCTAAAGCTTACTCAGCAAACTGCTGAAGCCTTCACTGTGTCAACACGTAATAACGTGGGTGCTGCCAAACTACTTCTGGCGGATAAAGACTTTAACTATGTCCTTCCTGCTATATTCGCCGATGAAGCCTTGGAAAAGTTTTTTGGCCAAGCCAGGCAAAGGAGAGGTGGACACTTCTACATTGAAGTAGTTGACATTATGGCTGCAAATAAAATTGTAAATTTGCAAACACTAATTAAGCACGAATGAACTTCATTACACCTAAATGAAGTTCTCGTGTGATTGGTTGCTCCAAGCATCGTACAACTTCCACCAATCCAGATGAGCAAAGTGAAATTGACAAGATTATTCCTCAAAACAATCAGGAATTCTTAGGGTCTGATGATACCCTCAAGCATAAAGTGGTTTATTTGGCCGGATACCTTGAAGATGAAGAATGAAGATGGTAATGAGGTGTCATCCGAGTCAAGTGAATTTTTCCTGGGCCTTTTCTTTCTAACTGTAATACCAAAACTTAACAAATTTTGCTGCATCTTGCTGTAATAGCCTACTTGTATAATCTAATTTTGTAACCAACCTTGCCTTTCAACATTACTCAGAGATCAAAGTCAGACATTGTGATGTAAGACTTGAACTGCGTTGCGCGTGATTTGTATAGAAGTACCTGTACTCCCATCGATCCCTAGTGAAGAACTCACCTTTGTTACTCTGATTCAATGTCATCAATCGTTGAAACAACAGAAAACTTGAGAGTTTTCCTGCTTGAACAGAAGCCAAAGGATACAGTATTCACATTTTCTAGATTCATGGGAAATTTTATAATATTCTCACAATAATTGTTCGTGCTATGCATTATGCATCTCTCGGTGGACATCTCTCGGTATGCTATTTCTCGGTGGATAAATATGACCGATCTAGATGGTACTTCCAACGGACATCACATGCTGTGACGGCGGACATGTCCGCCATGAATTTCGAGGTCTGTAAACGCCTGCGAAATGGGTGGGCACACTATGATGTCAAGATATTTAGTTGCGCACTTGATCATTTAGGTTAGACCTGTTCAAAAATCAAAATTTTTCAAATTTTAGAGCTTCTCGCATTGTTACCCGTGATTTTGACCATAAAAAAAATGACAACTATTTTGCTCTCAGATGGGATATCCTGCCTCAAGGAGCCTAAATATCTCCATTTTTGCCAATATCACCCCTTTTTTACCTGTCTTGAGTCCGATGCTGGATGTCTTTATTTCAACTAAAAACACTTTCATCCAATGCTATACCGATAGCTCACAAGTGAAATCAACTTTTGGATATATATTTGGCATCATTTTAAGAAGTGTGGGCCGTGGTGGGAATAAGAAGAATTAAGAAGCAGCACTTAGCTTCACTAATAATGAAAAAGCATTATGCTCATTTCAGGCAACCTGTATACACATCTTTTGAAACTGCTCAATGGGTCTAGTCTAACAGAAAGAAACCTTAGATTTGCACCTGAAAGACAGTGTTTGAGCTTGTGGTATCAAAACACATGGCTTCAACATTTCCTTTGGTGTTCCATTTCCTAAGTGCACTAAATATGCTCAAGCTTAAGCCTCTCCTGGACTGCATGGAAGCTTCAGCAATCAGCACTGGCTGTCTTTTTAAATCACGTTAAATCATAATCATTTTAAATCTTTTTAAATCATGTTTTAAACAAATATTCTGATTGGTTTGGATGTCAGAAGCATTCAAAAATTGAAAAAAACACCTTTACGGGGCAAAATATTAGGATTGTAGTGACTCACCTAATAGGCCTACCCATGCATCCAGAAATGTTGTTTTTTATTGTTGAACTGTATAGTATAGTTTATAATGAGCTAACATAGCATTATAGTTTTCCAATGTTAGTTTTCCATTACGTTTGCAATAGAAGTTATGGGGCCCTGAAAATAGCAAAATTTGCTATACGCACCCCCAAGTCAAAAACGAGGGTGGTTCTCGAAATTTAAATGACCGCCATGGACAAACCCTTTGAGATATTGATCTAAAACTTGGGATTCTTTTGTTCGGTAGTCTAATGCATAGTATGACAACTTTTCACCAAATATGAGAGGTATCATATTTGAAATATCTTTATATTGCCTGTTCATGTGAAATGACCCTATTTCTCGTTTTTTCAAGCTTGATGTGGACCCGGTAGAGTTCATCCAAATTTGGTAATATTTTACACAATTGATTTTTTTCTAAGGGTAGTACAACTTTAACATACTGCCATGAGAAAAATTTTTCATGAGGGGGGCTTCATGCACCCTAATATACAACTAATGACTTTGTTGAACTCCATGAAAATAATGAAATGATGTTTTTGCATGCAAACTTACTCTTCCATTTTCTAAACACTGTAACGCTGGATGAACTTTGAGAATGGCTTCCAATGCAGAACTCTTTTCAAATTCCGCCATATCAAACTCTTCTATAGGTTACCGTACCGTATATAAAGTAAAACCTGTTATTACCGGTATGTATTTATATGAGAAAATAAAATGTCATGTAATGCACTTGCCAGATGTTTTGCCCCTGAGATCTTTGTCCCAACTTTTCGGCCCTACCCTACAGCCAAGGTTGCCAGATTTTAAAGCACAAAATATGCCAAATTAGAAACACAAGAATTCAAGGTCATTGGATAAAAAAAACAATTGAAAATTCAAAGAAATATTTACACCTATCAAGAATTCAACAACTAGCAAAAATTCAAGGTCAAAATTAGATAAAAAAAATTAAAAATTCAAACGAAATATTTACAACTATTAAAAAATTAAAGCTTTGGTAGAGAGTTTGCTTTGTTGAACCATAGAGAAATAAAACATAGTATATAACCTTAGCAGGTTTAACATACTTTATTATTGGAAGTGACTATTTTTCCAAACTTAATGCCATGGTTACAATCAGGTGTTGCCAGAGTTAGGATTAAATTTAGGAAGGGTTAAGGTAAGGGCTAGAGCTAGGAATAAAATTAGGGTTTTGATCTTTGCCCAGGACAAAAAAAATTTCCAAAATACAAGTTTTTGTTTTCAACAGCTTTAAACTTTTCTCAAATTAAGGCAGAATTCCTTATCTGGCAACACTATTGAGGCTATTATTACACTATATAGTGTAAATATAGCCACAGCCTACTTTATTACACACAAAAAATATAACATAATTAAAATAAACTCAAACGTTTTCGACACGTACGTGTGTCCTCATCAGGAATTAAATCTACAGTACAACAAGCCTTAAAGCAGCCGGCGGCCATGGCCGCTAAGTAGTGCTTGAATGACCGCCGGTACTACCTCCTCAGTCGGCCAAGTTTGGCCGCCGGTTTCTTCTAGCCAATTATTTAATTTCACAATAGAATGATCGTGGATCAACTGTCGAAAATATCTAGTATCAAAGAGTGACACAGAATTAGGTCAGCGCGTCATTATCACCGCTGTTGTATTGTGCGGAAACATTTGCCATTGCATGGAAAATATCCAGCTGCGATCACCAGCTATAAGTCTTGTTTGTAATTCCCGACGTTTATTTTAACAAAGTGTTAATCCGAAGTGCTAATTTACATCGGCTGGCAATATTGTCGTTTTTATGTCGATTCGATGTTGTTGTCGGACATTGAATCGTTGTTAAACAGGAGAACTATTATAGGTTAGTTGACATCCGAAGGGAAAACACGTATCTTCATAGTTGAGAAATGTTCCCGCTGTGGGTTAGTGACTTCACGTTCACACCCTCAATGGTGACATCATAACGGTATAAATGGTCAGGTTTTATGAAAGGCGGTATGCAGTTGAAACAATTTAGTGTGTCCGCAATACCGGATTACAATCCCGATAAAGCAGTTATTGCGTGGTACAACCATTCTATAGCAGGACGTCGCCCAGACTTCAACAACACCAAGTGATCATTTTGGCCTTGTTGCAAGTTTAATTCTATTTACTTGTGCTATCGTTATTTGTATTGTGGCCTCCAAGAACGCAGATTCGGCCGTCGAGAAGGAGCTCTCGGTAGGCCACAATGGCTGCCGAAAAAAAACACGAGTTTTAAGGCCTGCTACAATAGGCTATATATCAGGGTGATTCATAAATTGAAATTTTTTTTAATTCAATGGGGCACCCTCTTGTATCGTGTCAATACCTGAAAAAATAATCCTGTCAAATGTTTTAAACAATCGAAAGCATTTTTAAAGTTGCTACCGACTTTGAAAGCTGCACATAATACACACATGGGTCATTCCCTGTCAACTCAACAAGGTGTGCAAGCTCGATCCTCTTGGATTTTCTTGAAATTCACACTAAAGTTTCATATTGATGTATAATGAACACAAAAAAAGATTCAGCTCATTATCTCAAGACGTTTAGAAATTACAGTCCTTCAAAGTCACCAAGGTGCCTCAAAATGCGTTCGCATGTACATTTTCCTCTATGTTTGGGTCTTCATAACTTTTACAAAGCTGAAATTTGGTATTCTGATTAAGAAGCAGCCCTAGTTTTCATATCTACCACCAAGATTGCTAATTTCAAATTAGTTTTATATATAGAACCTTTCAAAAATTGAAATTTTTTATATTTGAAAAAAAATTATCAATTTTTGATGTCCACTATCTCCCAAACCAATAGTCACAGAACTACCGTTTTGCATATCATTAATCTATACTAGTTGATAATTAACCCCCATGAGACTGACACCAAACAGATGTAAAATTATTGAAGTTTGGAGGGTGCAAAGATGAAGCTCGAACCATCTTTACACCCTCCAAACTTCAATAATTTCACATTTGTTTGGTGTCACTCTCATGGGGGTTAATTATCAACTAGTATAGATTAACGATATGCAAAATGGTAGTTCTGTGACTATTGGTTTGAGAGATAGCGGACATCAAAAATTGATAAAAAAATTTTAAATGCAAAAAATTTCAATTTTAGAAAGGTTCTATATCTAAAACTAATTTGAAATTAGCAATTTTGATGGTAGATATGAAAACTACGGCTGCTTCTTAATCAGAATACCAAATTTCAGCTTTGTAAATGCTTTAGATTAAAAGTTATGAAGACCCAAACATGGAGGAAAATTTACATGCGAACGCATTTTGAGGGACCTTGGTGACTTTGAAGGGCTATAATTTCTAAACGTCTTGAGATAATGAGCTGAAATTTGTTTTGTGCTCATTATACACCAATATGAAACTTTAGTGTAAATTTCAAGAAAATCTAAGAGGATCGAGCTTGCACACCCTGTTGAGTTGACATGGAATTGACCCATTTGTGTATTATGTGCAGCTTTCAAAGTCGGTAGCAACCTTAAAAATGCTTTCGATTGCGCTAAAAATTTGACAGGATTAGTTTTTCAGGTATTGACACGATACAAGAGGGTGCCCCATTGAATTAAAAAAAAAATCAATTTATGAATCACCCTAATATATATACATAAAATGAAAAATCGTAAGAGAAATTTGACTTTGCACTACAACTGTAACGACACTCTGGACTGAAAAGCACAAACTGAACAAATGATACGAGAATGATTGCGAGTCAAAACAATTTACTCGCAATCATTCTCGTATCAATTGATTGAGTTTCACTTTTAGCAGCATGGTCGTTGCTTACTTCACAGTGTAGATTCTAACGATCTGTTTTAACCTGATGCTGCAAGTGCGTTGTGGCAATATCGAATTGCACTAGCTTTCGGAACACAGTTCCCTAACCATGTGCTATGACGAATGGTGTTGAAGTCAGTGAGTGGTTCAATCTTTAACCCTTAGAAGGTTGGACTCTTGCTCAGTTTGAGGGGGCTGTTAATTCTTCTTATGCTTTAGTAGTGACAACTCTGTTATTTTTTAAGGCACGGTTTCAAAATTTGGGATTCACTTTGTAAAATTATTCATGCTGAGCATATCCGAAAATTAAAACTATGTGAATTTTAGAACTGCTCATATACGTTGAAATGTTGAGGTGACTTATGACTGTAGTTGTAGCGTGAGTTTACACATTATTTTTTGGTAGAGTAATGAAAAACATGCATTGCAATGTTGTGATTAAAATTTTTTTACATAATTTTACATACAGCTAATTCCCTTCACGCTGTGAAACAGTTAGGAGGGCCAAATTAATTACTTTCATCCAGCTGGTGGGGAAATTTGGAACAATAGAATATGAAATATTTCAGAGGATGTGCTGAGAAATGCCTTAAAAATATCTCTCAACTTATAACCTTTATTCGCTCAATATTTCAGCTCAATAGAGGTGAATAAAAGTTAGAAAAAGCCAAGAAATCTCGTAGTTGCAGCCTCAGTGGTTTTAGAGATACAACTGTTGATACACAAAAATTGAATTGACAGCACCCCCTCCCAACCTTTAAAGGGTTAATGTGGCTCTTTGGTTTAGCTTGAGGTTGCCGGCTGTTGAGTTTCTGTGCTGTTAGGCATTATTGCTTTGAAACTTTGTTGAATCAGTTGATTAGTAGATTATGTGATGTAGTTCTTCCCCTTCGGCACGGTTGTTGATGTTTGGATTTTGTCTGCTTATGAATATGGCCTCTTTGAACCAGACAAACCTCACTCTCTACAGACGATACGTTTTTATGTCATTCAAAATGCTCTCAACCAAGCGCACCCAGCCATAACCTTTGAAATAGAATTACCAACAGCAGACAACACCATCTCACTACTGGACTTCACCATAAATATCAACAAAGACGACACAGTCCACCACGACTTCTACCAGAAAAAAGCAAAGGCAAAACTACTCCCACACGGCCCTACCCACAAGCACTAAGACCAGGAATGGCCCGTTTCGGTGAGTCCGATTTGGTGAGTCTGATCTCTATTCGGTGATTTTTTCATTTTTTTTTTAAATTATCGGGTACCGTAGCCTAATTATCATTGCCGTTTTAGGGTTAGGAGGAGGTTAGGAACTCACTGAACCGGACACACCGAATAGTAGCAGACCCAAGAAGACCATACTCTTAAACAAAATACAGAGAAGAAGGGATAGATGTTCTTCACCCAATAAAGCAGCACCACACCTGACTGAATTCGAAAAGACAATCAGGGAAAACGGATACCCTAAAGCAGTGGTTCTTAAAATTTACTAACCTGCCGAACCCTAACGCCAGTCTGCAAGCTTTCGTTGAACCCCAAATTTTTGCTAAGTCACAAAAACAAAAATCTACCACATTTAATAGTATTAGTAAATCAATGAGATTTCTGTTGCCATTTTTTCTGAGACCAATAGTGAGATTCGAGGCTTTGATCTCAAAAACAGCAATTCTCATGTCATTTTTGCATGCAAGCCGGTATCGTTTTTTTTTTTGCTTTAACATCCACCAGAATAGAAAACGCATGCTCGCATAAATAAGTGGTTACGAATGGCATGAGAACTTCAAGGGCAACTTTTGTAATAAGAGGATAACTTTCCATTTGTTGGCACCAAAACAATGAAGATTTGTTGTGTTAAGTTTCTTTTTTTGCATCTCGCTTTGTTGAAGCTCGATAATGTCATCTAAGTAAGGACTGTTTATATCTTCTGTTGAAGTATCGTAAGTAAATGGTTGACGTATCCATGCTGGATATTACGTTTGTTCAGGAAAGTAGTTTTGAAATAAATTTTGCAACTTCTGCAAATGCTCAGTAAATACTGGCTTAAGCCTCTGAACTTCTGCAACTTCGCCATTAATTGCTGTATCTGAACTACTTACTACCTCGTCCAGACGTGGAAAGTTAGCAAAGTTGTTATGTTCTAATCACTGCCACCACAACAGCAATTTCCTTTGAAAAGCACTCATTTACTGTTCAGCTTCTATCTGGGTTTTTTTTTCGGTCATTTATCGGTCATTGACCGATTTTTTAGCAAAATGTCCGAAAAAAATATAGTCAATTCGGTCAAACTGTCAGAAAAAATGTGTACGCACGCAAATCGATTTCAGTGATTGCAAAGAAGCTTCTTGCGCCACTCTACGATTTTTTGTCAACCGGAAATACAAGACGTAGACTTAGTGTTTGAACGTTTATCCAATGTCTTATTGTATGTGATAACGTAAATACAGAAGTAACATTTCCCAAACGTGACTGACGTGGTGCTTTCAAGTGTGACGCAATGTTGCGTTGCCTTGGAAAGGTCAAACCGCTTGGTAGAGATTGATCGGTCTGTTCTGTCAATCGGGACATTTTCTCAGCATGTTGCATATATTATCAATTTTTGAGCTGGTGGTCAACCCTTTCGAAATGTTATTGACCAGACCTCGATAAATAATGAAGTATCCCTTTGTACTTTGATCCAATGTCTCATTGCTTGTGATAAACGCAAACATGAAAATAACACACTCAAAGACTTCAACTTTCTAGAAATGCCACTGTGTTTTCAAATCTTTCCTTCAAGTCGTGGAAAAAATTGATCTGTCAGTCGGGAAATTATCCCAGCATATTGCATAATGTTATTAACTTTGGAGCTGGTGATAACCTCTGTGAAATGTTTGACTCCACATCGATAGATAATGATTTTGTGCGATGGTTTTTGCAACGTCGTACTCCATTGAGTAGACGCAAAAAACCCTACAAAAATATAACTGTTTGTAACTTTTTAATGAGCAGGTGGGAAATCATTTCAATTTAGCTGGAATTTTTCCGTTTTTGGTAAGTATTGAGTAGCCTCAGGGGCGTATCCTCAATGGAAGCAAGGGAAGCCTCAAACCCTGTCAAAATTGAAAAAATAGAAGATGATATTTTTCAGTAAAACGATTTCGTAATTTCTTAACCTGAATACGAATTAAAACAGCTTCCAACTTAAAACAGGCCTCGACACTGAAGGCGGCCATCGCAAACATGGCCGCAATTAACCTACAAAAACCGACATTTGTCCGCTAGGTCTCGCACTTCCGTCGGCCGCATTTGTCCGCCATGAAGTTCCGAGAAAATTTTACGCAAGCGGTCTTGTGAATAAAGTATATTGCCACTTATAATCACAAAGGATTAGAAAGCAGTCAAAGCACCCGATAAATCACAATTTACACACTGTCTATGCTTGAATTGTTAACATTATTGATTGCGAACCATGTGACAATTGGCGGAAAGTTTTAATAATAGCTATGAAGCGTGGCATAGATTGGCCAAGTTTGGCAGCTATTGCTAATGCTTTGCTGACTTTTCATGCAGAGAACGCAACCGTGCAACGTGGATTCAGTTTGCTTTCTCGGTTGCGAACTACAACAAGAAATCGCTTGCGTTGTTCAACTGCAGATAAACTTATGCGTTTGAGGTTAAATGCTGCATCATCAAAAACATTCAATTATGACGTGGCACGCACGCACGCACAGCAGCACGCTACAACGTGAGCGGTGAAATTGTTGAGGAGTTAATATTCACTTTGTAATTGCGAACCATTAGAGCGTAACGTGTTTTTTTATTTGGTCATTCTTACTTGTTTTTATCCCTTTCCGTTGTACTGTATTTTTGTTTTGTGTTATTTTTGAACGTGTGTTAGTCACGGTGTTAGTATGCAATATAAGATGTCTGCGGCCGGGTGTTGCAAGGTTGAGTTTCGCTGATGAACGTTGAAGAACGTTTGTCTGTTCTAACTTTTCTCAGATAAAACACGACAACGTTTCTCAGCGAAACTTAATGTTGTAGCTAGTCAGAAAGTGCAATTTTTTTTTGTATCAGCTACTTGAAAGGAAGTATATTCATCAGAAAAAATGACCAAAATAATAAAAAATGACCAAATTTTTTCAAGTCATTTCGGACAAATGACCGAAAAGCCTCAGCAAAAAAAAAAAAACCCAGGCTTCTATTACATTTTTACTACCTCCTTGCATTTGGTAATTCAGCTGATTGAGAGCACCAAAGATGTCAACAAAATACCGTATTTTACGGACCATAAGGCGCACTTTAAATCCTTTTTTTCCTCATAAATTGATTGTGCGCCTTATGGTCCGGTGCGCCTAATGTATGGATCAAGTGCGGTAGTGCTGTATTGCCTACACTCAAAACCAGTACCGATACTACCATTATATATGGTGGTGCGCCTTATGGTCCGGTGCGCCTTATGTATGAACAAAAAACTGATCAAAGCAATTTATTGACAGTGCGCCTTATAGTCGGGTGCGCCTTATAGTCCGTAAAATACGGTAAGCCAAAGTAAGGATAAAACTTGTCTTCAAAGTTTTTTGAATGCCGATGGTTGTGACTTTCCAAGAACTCCAATAATTCTGTACGCAAAGCAAAAACGCGATTCATCACTTTCCCCCTCGATAGCCATCGTACTTCATTGTAATTCAAAAATATTTCCAAAAATATTTGCTGATACACCATTCGTAGGCCGTGTGTTAATGTTTCAGAGGATGTTTGCACCGAACCCCTGAAACAGCTTCGTCGAACCCCAGGGGTTCGATCGAACCCAGGTTAAGAACCACTGCCCTAAAGACTTTCTTAAGCAACTAGCCAACCACCCAGACGACGACACCGACAAAGCAAACAACCCCCCCTCAGACACCATACAACCCAATACATTTCGAATTTCCTTATATGAGCGACAACGCAGACCGTAATTTAATAAAGAAAGTCTTTAAAGACCTGGACTTGCCAGTCTGCCTCTTTCGACGCTCACAAACCCTCCAAAACGCACTTAAAAAAAACACAAAAATCAACCTTGCCGGCTGCAAAACTACCAACTACGGAACGACGACATATGTACCACCATGTCCACCAAGAACTGTGTCTACAAGACCATATGCAAAAAATGCAGGGAAAGCTACATAGGCAGCACGATCCGCCCATTCCACTCCCGCCTCAAAGAACACCTTAGCTCAGATAAAAGTTTGGTCTTTGATCATCAACAACTGTGAAGCCTCAAGCTAAACCAAAGGGGTCTGCTACTATTCGGCTAGTTCGACTTGGCTAGTTCCCTATTTGGCTACAGTCCAATTCGGCTGGTCCGATTTTTTCAACGATAATTAATTTAACGACGCCTTCTGTTTATTCAGAGAATTTTGTATTTTATTCCACAATATCGTTTCTTTTGCATTCCGACAAAAATAAATAAATTGAAATAAAATTTAGCGAAAAATGTTTGAACTATTAAATTAAATGTTTGCTCAGATAAAATTGACATGTATCCTGCGTCGCCGTCTATATGCAAACTTAGAATATATTAAAATCCTCAACTTTTACAACACACACACTATTACCTGATTTGTTGCTGCACAAGTGTGGATGCGAGCCTTGCATTTCTCATCACGTCGAGAACGCCAGTATTTCTTAAGTCTGTCTGCACTATATTGAGCTAGTTGAAACATGTAGCCATCATGTAGAAAAACCTCACCTTTGCGTTGCGTACTAATCGATTCCTCTGCCATGATAAAGTAACATCAACTGAGAGTCTAACGAAGGAAGTCCCCAAAGGAATTCCAGGTCATGTAACGCCGAAACCCAGGTTTATTCTAAACTGCCACTTATAGGTTTTAACTTCATCTGTTATGTCAAACGCTATTTGGCAACTGTCTTTTTTTCGTTGACACGTTTTCGCTGAGATCTCATTAACCTCTATTGTTAATCATGAAAAATGTTGTTTTGATGTAAAACACTTATTTTGAACAAACCCAGACAACAAAATTTGTCATTTTTACATGGTGTTCCCGACAATTATTCAACAAATCAAACGTCATATAAAACCGCTATGGTCTACTTAACCTAGCTGGCATCTTACGTCATGGAAATTGCTAGAAAATGTCCAAATACTGTATTGCACCATCGGTCGTAAAACCTGATGAAATATTGCATCACTACCTTTCAACACCGGTTTGAATTGTGTGACAATGTCTTTCATTATTGCGTCACAGTTACTGTCTACGTGCATTTGAAATATCGCAAATCATTCTAGTCATTCGTAAAATGGTTGCTTGAAAGTTGGAGACATATTTAACTGTTTGCTTAGTGCTTGTCAGCTGGACGAAAATTCCGTCTTTTATCTAAGTAATCTGTTCTGTAGTGACAAGTTTTAGTGGTGTACGGCGTTGCATCCAATTTCGACAGCTTTGAGGCTATTTTTACAGAAATACAATTTTGAATAGACGTTTCGAAGGAGTGTTTCTTTTTCGGTCATTACATACAGACGAACGGATCCGGGAACTTTATGTTACAATTTTCCCACGAAGAGATTATGGTTTACCGCTGTGACCGTTAGGGTGCATCAGGAGCCGCAACCATGCAATTTTTACTTCTTCTATTGTTTAAATTGTTAGGCTATATTAATTAGAATGTGTGGTAAAATATCATTTAATTCTTTCAACGTTTAGGTATGCCACACAGAACATAAAGATTGATCCAGTAGCCTACCGTACAGGGTTGCCACTTAGCAGATTTTATTGCAAAATTTGAGAAATTTAGCAGAATTTTAAGCTGTTTGGCAGCGAAATTTTGAGTCAGAATTCTTAAGTTTAACAGATTCATAAAACTCGTGTTGAATTCCATTGAATTTTTGACAAAATTGTAGTTCTATCTTGTCGTTTGTGAAATAAATGGTGGTTATGTTTACGTTGTAATCATTTGCTTTTAACAAAGTAACTATGACATCTAAAAATAGAAAGCATATTAGTTTATTTTAGTGGGTTTCATTTCAGTTTATCTTAGGGGTAAACTATGCATAATTGGTTTGGCAGATTAAAGATGATTTTGGAAGATTTTTGGACACTGTTTGGCAGAATATCAAATTTAAATCTGGCAACCCGGATCCAGTAACATGTATGCAATTAAATTGCTCGGTGCTCAAATAAACTGTAATGAGGTATTGAGGTAATATCGCTGATTTTCATTGTTATATTATATAGTGCAAAATAGGATAGGTTCAGGTATGGTAGATACCAGAACAGGTTTAGTATTCAACATCCTAGTTTTCAGATAGATATCCAGTGCATTTAATTTTCGCTTTGTGTTGTAAATCCTCCATTTTTCAGCATTTTCTGTTGCTTAAGACCAACTCTGTTAAAGACAAGTGGAACAGGTGTGAAATCACCCACCCAAACACCAAAAACTCGACAATGTTCAAATATTTTTGGTGTAGGTAAAGGACTGTTTGTTGATGATGCAGAAATTACAGGAAGCAAACTGCCACCGTCTATGAAGTATTATGTTGCATGCTGTATCACGTTGAAGATGGAGCCAAAACTAATCGAACTAAATTTCAGGCTTCTAAACTTTATGCCTTAGAGGGCAATAAGAAACTTCGTGACATTCCAGCTAACAGAAAACAAACTCCATTAGTGATGAAGAAGTTAGAAGCCAGTAATTTAAGTTTGTCAAAGACTTTTCGACTGTGGCCTACAGATGTTGAAAAACTGATTAAAAATGAAGATGACATAGTTCCTAAAATCCATGCAAACTGATAGAGTAGCAACTTTTGGGTCGTGTGATAAGAAACAAGCTTATTTGGTTCAGCGCCGCCAAGCACGCAAGGAGGCTGAGACTCGACGTCATGAAAAAGCACTTTCTGATATGAGTGCAAACACCAGCACAGCAGTCTTAGACGATAGTGAAAGTGAAGATACATGTACCTCGTCCGATCAACCAAAAGCTATCCGAAGCCACAAACGTACAAAGGTAACAGGTACACTACACAGGCATTTATACCTCATGATATTTTACAGTCCCAAAAGCTAGTATCTCTTGCGACACGCATAAAAAGGATCCAAGCTCAGCAAGCTGCATTTACAGAAGCTTTTATAGAAGAAGTTGGAGGTGACACCTCGAAGGTAGTGACATCACATTCTTCAGCGGATCGCACCAGACGAAAAGTGGGAAAAGAAATGCAAGTTTTGTGAAAGAAAAATGGACTGCACCAAAACTGTTATCCCTCCATTGGGATTTGAAGCTGCAATGCAAACTAACTGATATAAATGAGAAAGAGGAGCGAGTAGTTATAGCAGCTGGCACTACAAAGGAAATGAAAATTCTGAGCATTCCTAGTTATGAACCTGGAACAGACCGTAAAACTGGTGAAATAGTTGCAAAAGTTTCAGCTGATTTGATTGAACAATGGGACTGCTCGAAGTGCATTGTAAATTTAGTGTTTGATACCACTTCAAGTAACACTGGACCTGCATCGGTGGCATGTATTAGCCTGCAGCAGCAGTTGGATCGACCCATTTTATGGTCTGGATGCAGGCACCACATAGGTGAAGTGGTGATTACTCATGTTTTCAATGAGCTAAAAATAGAGACATCAACATGCCCTGATATGATGTTGTTTGTAAGACTACGCAAAAACTGGGGAATGATTCCACATTGCTCGGCTGAAAAACTAGCTAGGCTGGACATATCTAATTTTGATGAAGAAGCGAAAGTATTAGTATTACAGCTGAAAGAAGATGTTCTGAGGTTATTCAGAGCGCAGGAGACGTTTAAACGTGATAACTATGTATAATACCGTATAAAGAATTTATTCATTTGTGCTTGGGCTACTTTGATCCAAATCAACCAGTCAATTTCATGAGGCCGGGTGCTTTACATTTGGATGGCCAAGATCATATATATTCTTAAACTAAGCTTACTGGAACACCAGATTATTCAGAGCCTAATTTAGCTACCCAAGGCCGTGAATGTTTGTGCATTGCATGATTTTGCATCCTACCCTGGACAGAAACCAATCATTATGATATTCTAAATATCAATTAGTATAAAATATTGTGCCGTACATGCATACTTTAGTGGCGCTAAATTCAGAGTTGTGAACTAGAACGTGACTTTTTGAGTTAAAAGAGGTGAAATTGCACAAGAGTTACCATTCAATAACATTAGGGCCATGTGGCATACCTAAATGTTCACAAAACTTTATAGCATTTTCACACACTGATTTTCTCACCCAGTCTAACAGTTTAGGCAATAGAAGAAATGCGATGTTAGTATTTTTCAAAAATATGGGGCAGCTGATGCACCCTAGGGACCATAAATAGTAAAAGACGTTACTCTGTCTAGTGTTTGGTACTGAAGCAAAGAAATAATAAAAGAAGATCTTGTTGGTTGGTAGTCTACAGAAGCAAAGAAAATTAAAAACATTTCTTCTCAGTTGATACTGAAGAACTTCAAGTTAAAAATTAAAGGCGTTTCTTTGTTGGTTCTGAAAAAAACAACAACATTGACATTCATTTGAAGAAAAAAGATTAAAGACAATCGATCTGTGCTTGAAGATTCAAGTGAACAAATCCAAGCAAGTTTTGTGGACTTTAGGACTTCATATACCCGTACAGCTACGGTATCGTGCATTTAAATTCTTTTTGTATTTTACGGTCTTTGAAGTTAAGTTTTTTATAACTTAATTTTGTGTGCTTGTGAAACGTAATTTTTTTAATTGTTAAATTTAGCCCCAACATTTAATATGTCTACACTCGGTGGCGACAGGGACTTGACCGCCGTCGACTCGACTGAGTTTAAGCCTAATGATGTTCTTTGCGGTTGGGCAGGCCATTCTGGGGAGAGACCCAGTAACGATGAAGCTAAGTCAGTTCGAGATGCCCGGCATCTCAGAAGGGATATTTTGACTCAAATTGGGGAACTTTCTGTAGCCCTAGGTTCTTTGAGTGGGAATCAGAACAATCAGCTTTCAGCATATCCACCCATATACAGCCATCAGTGGGATGGCAACATTCCTGGGCGAAGTCGGCAAGGAATGATAGGACACGAAGTTGACTACGCTGCTGCATTGTTGCTAATTCAAACTCAGAAGATCGATGCTTGCTCACAACGTAATTGTTTATAGGTTTTAATCTTCGATCCAGCAACACAGAAAGTAAAGGAAAACACCGGAATTATTAAAGCTCCACCACCAACAACTGGATACGAAATGTTGTCGCTGAGTTGTCGCAGAATGCTACAAGTGATAAGCAGGAACTGTTAATTTTTAGATCTAAGTTCTCTACTTTGGAAGAGGATTTACGGCATTTCCATGCTCTTTTGACTAAAATTTTTAACTCAGCAATCTTGGCAGAACTTCGTGATAGGGTAGACCCCGAATTTAACTCGTTAAAAAATAACTTTGAACAAAAAGTAAGTGAGTTCTCAGATATGTTGAATGCTGACATACATCCTGAGGATAGCGCCTCAAGTATAAGCACTAGGATGTCTAGGAGTTCGTCTCGGATAGTGGCACAAATTAACCTACAGCTAAGACGAGAGGAGCTCCAGATCCAAGCTGAGGCCGAAGCAAGAGCTGCTGAGACCATCGTGAGAGCTGAGGCCATACGAGCTGAGGCCGACGCGAAAGCTGCTGAAGCTGTACGAGTAGAGGCCGCCGCGAGAGCTGAGGCCGATGCGAGAGCTGCCGAGGCCGCCGCGAGAGCTGCTGAGGCCGCCGCGAGAGCTGCTGAGGCCGTACGAGCAGAGGCCGCCGCGAGAGCTGAGGCCGAAGCGAGAGCTGCTGAGGTCGCACTCAAAGACGCTCAGTTGAGAGCTGAACGTAAAGAGGTAGTTTTAGCTGAATATTAGAGTGGTTCAAAAAAACACAATTTTCTCGGAATCTTCCTATACAAGGCTTAAAATGTGCCATTTTCCCATAGAAGTGCCCTTGCAAAAAATTAGACTGATTGGAAGTCGTTTAGAGGTCAATCAGATTTTCACTTTTTTACCACATTCTGCCTATGCCAAACCCTATCGCACACAGGCCGATATTGTGTGCAAGACTTACAGAGAGGGAATGCCCCCTATTGTTTTGAAAACCACAGCAGAGAATGAGCTAGACTTCTATATGATGCATAATTAAACTTCGTGTGTATGTAAACAGATTTATTAACTTAACACCCAACAAAGCAAAAATCTTATTTTCATACTAAACTATCGGCAATTCGGCATCTACCATTTTTATTGAAAAACACTCGAAACCAGCAGTAGTCTCATCAGTCATCACTTCAATTATTTTGATAGGTTAAATAAGTTTAAACATAATACAATTTTCCTTTTATCACAAAGAGACATCCATATCACGATAAATGAATTAAAATACAATGTTAGCATCAAGGACTGTGGTGTTAAATCAGATATGACATTCGGCCACTGTTTTCGTCACAGTCTCATTTCAGGCTTTGTTGAGATTAAGGGTTGCTTTGGTTGGCACTGGAAACCTTTTCCTGTAGATGCTTACTAACTGCAGTAGGTACTGGTACTGTTTCTGAGTCTCATGAAAATGATTGAAGTGATGACTGATGAGACTATTGCCGGTTTCGAGTGTTTTCAATAATAATGGTAGATGCCGAATTGCCGATAGTTTAGTATGGAAATAAGATTTTTGCTTTGTTGGGTGTTAAGTTAATAAATCTGTTTACATACACACTAAGTTTAATTCTGCATCATTTAGAAGTCTAGCTCATTCTCTGCTGTGGTTTTCAAGATGATAGCGGGCATTTCCCCCTCTGTAATTCTTGTACACAATATCGGCCTGTGTGCGATAGGGTTTGACATAGGCAGAATGTGGTAAAAAAGTGAAAATCTGATTGACCTTTAAACGACTTCCAATCAGTCTAATTTTTTGCAAGGGCACTTCTATGGGGAAATGGCACATTTTAAGCCTTGTGGAGGAAGATTCTGAGAAAATTGTATTTTTTTGAACCACTCTACTGAATATAGATCGGAGTTGGGCTCCCGGCGTAGTTCTAAGAAAGGCTCTTCTAGCCATTCCAGAAGTGAACATCAATCGCAATTTAATTTACATAACCTTTTCCAGGTGCCTGTTCAGTCCGTGAGTGGACCAGGGCAATCCAAACTTTTCCAGCTGTTTCAGGAGGTCTCGGGGCTACGGCTAAGGGTCTTCCGAAAGCTCTAGACTAAAGCCAAGGCCTGTAAATTATAACCTAACTCCTCCCCCAGGGCGTACAGGTCACGGGGCCGCTATCAGAAGTAATGTCTTGCCCCCTTCACAGTTTTCTGCGCCGCTAGTTTTTGATCGCCCAGCTACACGTAATTTGGGTGGTTGTGAGAGGCGTATCGCGTCTCCTGATTTTAACGTTTGTGAGGATCGTGATCGGGCTGTGCATGTGACTGAGCCCCACCAGCCCCTTAAGGGATATTGCTTGTCTTCTCCCGCTAAATCGAGTTCTCAACAACAGGATTGCTTTTTTGAATACCAAAATAGTAGGACGTTTTTCGATAAGGCGACCTTGATTGGTTACGATGGTAATAATATGCCATTTATCTTCTTTAAAAATCGTATTACGGCCTTAATGGCAGTTTCGCCTTTTAAAGGAACTCGTTTGACTTTGTTACAAGCAGCTTGTGTTAGAACAGCTGCGCAAACGATTGCTAATTTGGTTTCCGACACTCCTGGCTTGTCAGAAGAAGACAGGATAGAAATGTCGTTAGCTCGCTTGTCCCAGCGTTTTGGGGTTCATGGAGGTCTTATCGCCGAACCGGAAATTAGAAAGTATCGCTATGGTAGCAAATTGACTTCGACCTCTTCCAGTGATCTGAAAGAGTTTAAAGATGAATTGTCGCAGTGTCTGCTTTACGCGCAAGCTTATGGTCAGCGTGACAAATTGGAAGGACGTTTTGTTTTGGATTTGGCTAAGCGACTCCCGTTTGACGCTAAGCAGCATTATCTTCACTTTTTAGGTGATCAGTATGGTGGTACTGATGAGCCTACTTTTCAAAGTTTGTTTGAATTTGAAGTACGGGAGGAAACGCGCAAGTCGACTGATGTTAGCATTATGCTAATGGGCGATTCTGGTGAGTCGCAGCATTTTAAAAAGTTTGGCAAAGGAAAATTGCCTTCATGTCCGGTTAGGCAGACGTCCGTAAAACCCTATGATAAGGTGATTTCAGGGAGTTCGCAGTACTCGACTGCTGTTGGCGCACCGCGCGGTGGTGTGGCCAGACGTAGAGACATACTGGCATGTTTTTATTGTTCGTCACGTGGTCAAGTTGAATATCATTTTTTGTCTAATTGTAAAGAATTTTTGCGCTTGACACCTAAAGATCGGAGAGATGTCATTGTGAAAGCTGGCAAATGCTTGAATTGTTTGCGCCAGCATATGGTTAGGGATTGCGTTCATGCAAACAACTGTCGTCAATGTGGCCCTAACAACGATAGGAAACACTATTTTCTTCTGCATGATTTTTATGTGACGTCACGTGATTCTCTGGATTCGGTCGGTAAAGATGATGCTGGTGCCAGAGTTCCTGTGCGTAATGTTAAGATTGGAAATGTTAAAGCAGCCTTTAACCGCATTACTGCTGCTCGTGTTTTGAATCCAATGACTGGCAAATCGAAGTTGGTGTATTGTCAGCATGATCCTGGTTCGCAGTTGACGTTTGTTTCGAGTGATTTGGTGTGCGAACTTGGCCTTAAACCGTACGATAAAGCGTCGTTTAAGATGGATACCCTGGTTGGTCAGAAACCTACTTGTGCTGACCTTGTTAAACTCCACATCAAGTCGTTAGAAACTAATGAACTGTTTTGTGATATAACTTCGGTGGTTAACCCAGCTTGGGCTGACGATGTTAAAACTTTACCGCATAAACAAGATTTAAGTGGCTTCCGTCATTTTCATGACGTGAATATGTTTCATTTGAATGATTGTAGTACTGTAGATGTACTGATTGGAAACGACAACGCTTATTTGATGTGTGCTAAAGAAGGGCGTGTTGGTGAGAATCGTAGTGAACCGCATGCTTTGCTCACTCCTCTCGGTTGGTTGGCTTGTGGTGGTAAGTCACCCTTAGATGAAAGCGTTGCTAACGTGTGCAGAGTGCAAACGTCTTCAGAGTCGGATGTCATCTCTAGCTTTCAGCGTAAAATTGAGTCTCGTGATATGGAAATAGCAGACCTGAATAAAGTCATTCAGGATTTGACCTTGCAAAATGAAACCTGTGAATTGTCTCGCAATGATATTTTGGCTAGAGAACTTGTTGAACCGAATATTGAGTTGAAAGATGGTCGATTTGAGATACCTGTACCGTTGAAGGAAGATATTGATTTACCTAACAATTTTGTGCTGGCGTCAGATAGAGCTGCTGCTTTAAGGAAGAAGGCTTTAAAACAACCTGAACTTCGTGATTTCCTTACTGACACCATGAAGGATCTTAAATCTAATGGCTATATTGAGCGTGCTGGTGAAGCAGAAAATCTAAAGGGATTTGAATGGTATTTACCATACTTTGTGACGTAACAATTAAAAAAGCGTATTGGTTACGATGGCAAGTCTGAATTTCGAGGAACTTGTATTAATGATGTAATGTTTTCGTGTCCTGATTTGTTAAACCCTCTGGCAGATCTCTTGGCTAGATTTCGGCTGAGTAGATTTGGTTTCGTGGCCGATATGACCAAGTACTTTTTTCACATTTTGGACTCTTCAATACGTAAGCCCAATTTTATTGAACTGCTTACGTACACAGGCAATGCAGTTCGGATCGTGAACGAACGCCCTTTGGTACCTTTGAGTGACGACCCTAGAGATTTTACTGTCATCACCCCTGCCTCACTTTTGACCCCATACTTAGACCCATACTGTGCTGTTGGGAAATCACATGATCGTGATCAATTGAGAAGGGATTATCGGTTCAATTTGTCACTTTCTCAGCAGCTTTGGAGTAAATGGATAGATTTTTACTTGTCAGGTCTTCAGGGCCGGAAAAAGTGGCTAAAAATGGCCGAGAATTTGGAGCCTGGTCAACTTGTAGTGGTAGGTTCTCTCCAAGACATTGGTAAACGTGGGAAGTATCAACTTGGGAGGGTGCATGAGGTAGTTCCACAAATTAGGAACGGGAAGCCTGTGGTTCGTAGAGCTAAAGTTGCCGTCTGCAACTATGATGAGAGTACGGGGAAAGTGAAAGTAGACTACGTGTTGAGGGATATTTCGTGCCTCGCTCCCGTAAAGAACACCTAAGTGTTAGGGTTTGAGCCTGGTTTTGTCTGCGGTGGCCGACACTTGTCTGAGCCCAGAACAGTCGGTTGTTATCGCAACCATTGTATATAGCGTCATTTTAGCATGTACCTATGGTACCAATTTCATGTATCGTCGTGTATTATTCTTATTGTTGTTCATTCTTTGCATGCCCTTTGTATTTACATATTAACTTAAACGTGAGTGATTCAAACAATTTGTGTAATATATCGTGTGTTTTTATTCATTGGCTCACATTTGTCGTCAATACTTTTTTAGTTATGCCATGTCAGACTGTCATAACTAGGGGCCGCAATGTTCCCGACAATTATTCAACAAATCAAACGTCATATAAAACCGTTATGGTCTACTTAACCTAGCTGGCATCTTACGTCATGGAAATTGCTAGAAAATGTCCAAATACTGTATTGCACCATCGGTCGTAAGACCTGATGAAATATTGCATCACTACCTTTCAACACCGGTTTGAATTGTGTGACAATGTCTTTCATTATTGCGTCACAGTTACTGTCTACGTGCATTAGGGTGGAGTGAAAACATTTTTTTCTTTCAAACCAAAAGGCTAGTTTACCAAAATTCGGTGTTGACCTCAAAAACACCTACAAACACAATTTTGGGTCGGTGCCCCCCAGGGGGTGCAGGCACACCCCCCCTAAATTCAAAAAACCCCAATTTTATAAAAAAAATTAATATCTCATTAACCACAGACGATAGAAAGTCGGTTGGTGGCTCAAAATCATCAGAAGGTACAAGTTTATATTACCTTTAAGAGAAGTATTTTTACTAAAAGCACTACAAAGTGGTCATTTTTGCAATAATGTAATTTTAGTCGTAAATTTACGTCAAATTTGGTCGATTTTTGTATATTCAGTTGATATTTTAAGCTTAGTACGGTGTAAATGCGTACAGTGGCGCTTGGCTACAAAACCGCATTGTTAATGACTCCCTTAGTCCCAATCTGTTATAATTAGGCAAGGATGTAGCTTCAATAATTGTAAGTTTATTTCAATCTATGTTCACTTGTTCAGATTAATTACGTGCTCGAGGTTTTTCAGCTTTGTCAATATTGCTTGTCAGTTGTTGCTTGTACGCAGGTCAGTGCAGTTTTATTGAATTTCAGTCATTTATTATTAACATTTCACGAATAATTGTTTTGTTTAGATGAATTAAGATATTTTCCTGAAGAGGGCAGAAAGTTTTGCCGAAAACGTTCGAAATTATGTATCTATTTCATTTCTGTATTAATTTTGAATTATGCAATTCAATGTTATTAAGTTGTTATCGATTGTCTGTCTATGGTTTTTAAAAAGTACCTCTCTACCAAAGCTATACTATTGTCAATATTGCCAACCAAATCTACCACACAAAACCGATCATCTCTAAAAGAAGTAGCAATAACTTGTGAAAGATTTGGAATTTCGGATAGAGCAGGTGCTGCTATTGCTACTGCCACTGCTGCCACTCTCAAAGCATTTGGTATAGTAACTGACATTGATAAATCACAAGTTATTGACCGAAGTAAATTAAGGAGAGAACGACAAAAGTACAGAAAAGAAATTCAGAAGGAAGAAGAATTGCAGTTCGATATTGTGGATGGACTTTATGTTGATGGACGAAAGGATGCCACCATTACCAGTGTGAAACAAGGGAGCAAATATCATCGAACCAGAATCATTGAAGAGCACTATGTAGTTGTCGGTGAACCCTTTGAATTTTACATCACTCATATCACACCAAAAAATGGAACTAGTCAACAGATTGCTCAAGCCGTGTAGGCTATGGTGCAATTGAAGGCACAGCAATGGAAAGCAAGCTAAACATCATTGGGACAGACGGAACAGCAACTATGACAGGGAAAAAATCTGGTTTCATTACTTCCCTTGAAAAAAGCTTGGGCGTCCATTGCAATGGGTGGTGTGCTTGCTGCATCTCAATGAGCTCCCTCTGGTTCTAAGGCATATATTTCAAGAATTAGATGGTTCAACAATTGGTCCAGAATCGTTTTCTGGAACAATTGGCAAGCAATTGAATGGAAAAGTGTCAGCTTGGGCTGTGGCGAATTTTCTGCCAATCTTAAATGACGAATTTCCTATTCTTCCTGATGAAGTAATTGAAAGTCTCAGCAGTGATCAGTATTATGCTATGCAAATGTGTCAAGCTGTTATGACAGGCGTTGTTACACAGGATTTGAAATACCTTGAAGTTGGTGGATAATGCCATTCCCGTTGGTGGACCTTAGGATGTCGAATCCTACGTTATTACGTTTCAAAAAGAGGTCTTCAAAGAATTCGCGCACTTTGACTGAATAACTTGTTCGAGTCTATTTTCGCTGTTGGTTCCGCATCAAATATCATCATAGAATTACAGACGCGTCCAAAATTTTTTTCTTTATGCTAAATGCCATTTTTCATTTTCCAAACGTACTGGTAAACAACGTTGGACTTAAAGTTTTGCAAAACAATGCTTTTTTGCCCACCATGAAAACATAATTTTGGCAATGTTGGGAGATGATGACCGAAGCGTTCGTATCACTGCAATAAACAAAATTCTTCAAAGCAGAATTCAAAGCATCCATCAAGAAAGTGGTTCAGCTAAGATACGAAAGTTCATTCTTCCGAAGTTAGATGCGGGAGCCAAAGCCTATTACGATATGTCAAGTTTGGACCTTTCCGATTTTCACGAGCCGCCTGCAGTCAGGAACATAACGAATGAAGCTGTGCAACAAATTATCACAGATAAACTTGAGCTAAACCATCCCTGCCATAACCAGGCAGTGTAAAGGCATGTGCACTTGGTAACTGAAGCTGCTGCAAGCGTTGAAGGTTTTCACAGACGAGATGGCATGATCAGACAAAAAATTAAGTCTCGTATGCTAATGCCGTGCTT
This sequence comes from Aplidium turbinatum, assembly GCF_918807975.1. Lineage (NCBI taxonomy): Eukaryota > Metazoa > Chordata > Ascidiacea > Aplousobranchia > Polyclinidae > Aplidium > Aplidium turbinatum. The sequence goes on along the minus strand of NC_137475.1, from coordinate 23,314,816 downwards.
CAATACCAAAAATCAATTTAATGTCTGATGAACAATTTGCTGAAATTTGATTTATGATAAATTTAAACTTGGTCGTATAACTTACACGTAATTGAACATTTTTACATCAGCTCACTGTAGTTAAGTGCATTTTTTACAGCAGTTTTCTTCGCTAAGAAAATTGTAAAGTAAGTATATATTTTCCCAAAGTAGATTAAAGTACAAGTTTGCCCAACGTATTTTTTTCTGCTTTAGAAAAATTTTGCCCATACTTTTACTTCAACACACGAATTTTTGAAGTAATATGCCAAAATTTCACACAAATCTATCTTCACATTTTTCAAATCAAGGAAAAAATTGCTCAAATAATTTCTCAACTTTGCACCTTAGAGCGAACGCTGCATTACAGTTACCATTTTATGATATTCATATTGTTAAATGACAATGAATCTGCTTGATTTTTCACTTCTATGACACATACTAAGCACAAAGATTAACTTAATTTACAAAATCGACCAAATTTGACGTAATTTACGACTAAAATTACATTATTGCAAAAATGACCACTTTATAGTGCTTTTAGTAAAAACACTTCTCTTAAAGTAATATAAACTTGTACCTTCTGATGATTTTGAGCCATCAACCGACTTTCTATCGTCTGTGGTTAATGAGATATTATCTTTTTTTATAAAATTGGGGTTTTTCGAATTTAGGGGGGGTGTGCCTGCACCCCCTGGGGGGCACCGACCCAAAAATGTGTTTGAAGGTGTTTTTGGGGTCAACACCGAATTTTGGTAAACTAGACTTTTTGATTTAAAAGAAAAAAAAATTTTCACTCCACCCTAACGTGCATTTGAAATATCGCAAATCATTCTAGTCATTCGTAAAATGGTTGCTTGAAAGTTGGAGACATATTTAACTGTTTGCTTAGTGCTTGTCAGCTGGACGAAAATTCCGTCTTTTATCTAAGTAATCTGTTCTGTAGTGACAAGTTTTAGTGGTGTACGGCGTTGCATCCAATTTCGACAGCTTTGAGGCTATTTTTACAGAAATACAATTTTGAATAGACTGCAGACGTTGAATCAATGTAAAAGTGATGGATTTTGCCGTCTGGGATGGCACTCAAAGGTAAACACTAGATAAAATGCAAGAATGCAAAAGAAACGATATTGTGGAATAAAATACAAAATTCTCTACATAAACAGAAGAATCGGACATACATCTCTCTGTTATCATTTTTAATGTAAAAATTCCTTTTTGTGGTCCTTTTGTCTGGAACAAATCCAAACTGTGCTGTTGAAATTTCCGATTTTAGTTTTGGTCTTAATCTCATCATCATGATTCGGAGTAAGATCTTTGTTAGATGATTTACAAAGCTAATTGTTCTGTGGAGTGAGCATTCTGTTGCTCCGGTTTTCTTTGGTAAAGTTATGAAACGTACCATATCACTAGGGATGTTTCCGGTGTCATAAATGTGATTTAAGATCTCAGTGATTAGGTCTAAACCCCACTCATCTAAAGCTTCGATAATTTCAACAAAAAAGAAACGATATTGTGGAATAAAATACAAAATTCTCTAAAAAAACAGAAGGCATCGTTGGATTTAGAATTTTGCAATAGTTGAGGATTCTAATATATTATAAGTTTGCATGCAGACAGCGACGCAGGATACATTTCAATTCTATCTGAGCAAACATTAATAGTTCAAAAATAAATTTAATTCACTTTTTAGTTTTAAGATCTCAGTGGTTAGGTCTAAACCCCACTCATCTAAAGCTTTGATAATTTCAACTATAAAAGAAACAATATTGTGGAATAAAATACAACATTCTCTAAATAAACAGAAGGCATCGTTGGATTTGGAATTTTGTAATAGTTGAGGATGCTAATATATTCTAAGTTTGCATACAGACGTTGACGTAGGTACATGTCGATTTTATGTGAGCGATTATTTCAATTTAATAGTTCAAACACTTTGCGCTAAATTTCATTTCAATTTATTATTCTTTGTCGGAATGCAAAAGAAACGATATTGTGGAATAAAATACAAAATACAATTCAAAACTGTAGCCGAATAGAGAACTAGCAACTAGCCGAATAGGAAACTAGCTGAATCGGACTAGCCGAAACGGGCCATTCCGAAACCAAAGAGCCACATTAAGAAACCACTCAAATTTCAATTTATTATTCTTTGTCGGAATGCAAAAGAAACGATATTGTGGAATAAAATACAATTCAAAACTGTAGCCGAATAGAGAACTAGCAAATCGGACTAGCCGAATAGGAAACTAGCTGAATCGGACTAGCCGAAACGGGCCATTCCGAAACCAAAGAGCCACATTAAAGAACCACTCACTGACTTCAACACCATTCTTCATAGCACATGACTATTGACTAGGGAACTGTGTTCCGAAAGCCAGTGCAATTCGATACTCGCAGCATCAGGCTAAAACAGATCGTCAAAATCTACACTGTGAAGCATTCTCGTATCATTTGTTCAGTTTGTGCTTTTCAGTCCAGAGTGTCGTTACAGTTACAATGCAAAGTCAAATTTATCTTACGATTTTTCATTTTATGTATATAGCAGATTTAATTTCTGATGAGGACACACGTATGTGTCGAAAACGTTTGAGTTTATTTTAGGCAGTGGCTATTTGACCGGCTCCGGTCTTTTAATCTAAAACACTATTTGACCGGCATGACATATGGTCATTTCCCTAAGCACGATTTTTTTTTTGAAACACAAAATATTTTTCATCACCCACTCTTTAATTCTGAAGATATATTTTTTTGGTGGTAATCCACTTCTAGCTACTTGCGTCTACCTTACAAAACAATTTATTTCAGGCGAAAACTCCATCAACTTCGGAAACAAGGAAGAAGATCTTGAATTGGGAGCAGGATTTTGGTGGAAGAGGAAAAATCGGAGCTGGTATGCCACGAGCTCCGCCCTGGTTAAAAAGCCGATGACGTCACAAAGGAGGTATCGACCAAAAAAATAGTGGAAAGTGGGGTGAAATCAGTCAACCATGACGATAAAAAGCGTGCAAGTGTCCGGCCTTAGTAAATTAGTTGTGATGTACTTGATTCTGCTTGATTTTAACAATTGAACCACAGTCTCTATATTACTAGTCTGAAAGGCTAACGAAAAATGCAGTTGTCGTTGCTCGTGAAACAGCGCCCCTAGTGGTGCGTGGGTATATTATGAAAGCAAAGCACCAAAGGTATGCAAATACAGGCATATTGTCTACTATCAATGATGAGATTGTGCAAGATATTGTGGTTGCAGACTTGTTTTTAACTAATTTAGAATGTTTAAGATGTTAGTTACAGTATTTATCAAGTAAAATTCGTTTGTTCTACTTTTCTTAGGCTTAGGTTAGCATGAACATAATTAGTTAAAAGCAGTGATGTACGCGCATACAAAAAATATTGGCGCCGTCAGCGTTAACGCAAACGTTCGAAAAACCATACGCCGTATGCGTGAACGCAACTTGCAAAAAAAGTTGGCGGCTTCAACGTCAGCGCATACACTAGAGTAAACTAATTTTGTTTGCTAGGTGCCAAACTTTCACACAGTATAAACCACTCCAAACAAACAAGTTTTATTTTGAATTTCCACGAAGAAACACAAGCATCTGAAAGTGTTCATCTGACATTTTGCTGTGTTTTGGTTCCAATATGTCTTTGCCCAATGAAAACATTCTTTCAACTGCAGCGCTGGAAGGTATTGGCTTGTTGTAGCGAAAAAATACATTTTAAAGCATGCGTTGACGCTATGCGCTAAAAACCCGCGAAAACTTTACGGCGTAGCCTCAAGCGTAAACTATCTAAAAAAATGTGGCCGCAAGCGTTAGCGCAAACAAAAAGTTTACGCCGCAAGTATGCAGCGTATACGTACATCTCTGGTTAAAAGATGATGTTAGTTTTCAAATTATTAAGGAATTGAATTTTGACTTCTTCAGCAGAAGACCAAAACATAGGTTGTTGAAAGGCTGGGTAGTTGATAAACTTTTCTGCCAGCAATATTAGGCACTGGTTAGTTTAAAGCACTGGTTCTCAACGGGGGCGGTGGCGCCCCCCAGGGGGCGTTTTGATTTTTCAGGGGGGCGGTATGATTATCTCGGCTTAAGGGGGGCGTTTTGATTATTAAGAGGCATTCTTTAACCCATCTACCGCCCAGCATAACGATTTCGTCAAAGAGCTCGTATCTTCGTGGTAACATTTCCTGCCTCATACCTGGTGGAAAAGGGATTCAGCTGTGTTGTTATGCTACATACCAAACAGCGAAACCCACTTGACATATCCAGAAGAGGTGATCTTCGAATGTTTCTCACTGGCTTTACACCGGATGTGAAGAAACTGGCACTTTCTCACCAAGCCCAAGGTTCGCACTGACTACCACTAGGCCAATCCTGTTTTCATGCTCGCAAATATATATTTGCTTTTCATCAAATATAGTTACTATAGTCTCTAAAACCCTTACAGCCTGTTTCACCCTAACAGGGGGATCATCAGAAGGTCCTTATATTCTAATAGAAATAGAATTCTATTTGAATAAGGACATTCTGATGATCCACCCTTTAGGGTAAAACAGGCTGTAAGGGCAGGGATTCATAGTCTGATTAGCCTATATTGGATGTGATTCGCTCTGCTTGGATTTTTGCTTGGCATTGAGCACTTTTCTGTAGTATTAATAGTATTTATTGTTTCATATTCGCTTTTCGTAATGAATCGTTATTGTTGGGGGGGGGAGAGGCGGTAAAAGTTTGCCAGTTCATGAAGGGGGCGTTGGGCCAAAAAAGGTTGAGAAACACTGGTTTAAAGGAAGGCACTTGTTGCCAATGGAAATTGACCTAGTGTAACAGATGGGCAATACTGCCTCATGTGGATTTAACACGCTCCACTGATTACTGCACTGTACGGATCAAACCATTCATTATTATGTTATGTTTACAGCTGTGGTAGGTCACCAGATTTTAGAGTAAATGAATCTGCCTTCATCTTGATTTACGAAGAGCCCACAAAGATCAACTTACCGTTACACGTAAGTTATGAACATTACATGGTGTCAGAGTGAGATAAGAAGTTGGTAGACGTTAATTTGGACTGAAGTTGTCCAACTGGAGTGACCAGTACGTTTTGCGCTAGTAATCCGTACATTGTAAAAAACATGTCGGAATTAAGGCAACCAAAGGAAATGAGCTTCTCTGTGACAAATATTGCAGAAGCATGGCGCAAATTCGAGCGTGCATATCGAGTGTACCACGTAGCAGTTGAACTCACCAAAAAGGCACAGGAAGTCCAGATAGCCAATTTTTTGAATGCGGCTGGGGCTGAGGCCCAGGAAATTTTTGACAATTTCGTGTTCTCCAATGAAGAGGGAGACAAGAAAGATATTCTAGAAGATGTCCTAAAAAAGTTTAAGACCTAACTTACTGTGAGCCACAAAAGAACGAAATATTTGAAACGCATCGCTTCCAGCAGCGCACACAGCGGGAAGGAGAAAGCGTTGATTCATGGATCAATGACTTAAGAACCATTGCCACAGGATGTAATTTTGAGACTGTACGCGAAAAAGAGCGAAACTTGAGAAATCAAGTAGTGTTTGGTGTGCAGGACTCGCATGTGAAAGAAAGGTTGTTGCAAATGCCTGATCTAACATTAGCTAAAGCACTGGACATATGTCATGCGGCAGAAGCCAGCAAGGATCACATGAAAGTAATGAATTCTGCAAACGGACATGCTATCAATGCTGTGAGCAAGCACAGTAGCCTACTAATACTAGGCACAATAATTTTAAACGTGCAGTAGAAAAAACTGATTATAGGCCTACTAAGTGTAAATATTGTGGTGGTAAACATGCTCCTAGAAAATGCCCAGCTTACGGCAAAGCGTGCCATAAATGTGGTGGACGTAATCATGTTTCTAGTGTTTGTAGGAGATCAAATGACAGTACGGCAAGACATGTACCCGTGCATGAAATTGAAGCACAAAATGAGGATGTAGGTTTCCTGAGAATCTCATCAATTAACAGTAACGAAGAGTTTACATCCAGAATGAAAACTCATCTTACCGTTATTGATGGAGATAATCACAAATTTTCTGTCTTGTTTAAACTAGACACAGGAGCCGAAGCCAACGTGATACCGTTGAAATTGTTTAGTGCCATGACTGGTCAAGTACTAACTAAAACCAACACTAAGCTTTGTGGTTTTGGAAATCTAAATGTGAAGCCTTTAGGCACTACTGTGATTAAATGTGCAAATAAGAACGGTGATTATTTTGATTTATTGTGCTATGTTACTGATGTTGTAAACTTATCGATATTGGGTGAATCATCGTGTGCGAAACTTAATTTAGTTAAGCCAGTGGATGTATGTAGTGAACCCTTATCACGTGACAGCGTAAACACTAATTATGCAAATGTTTTCACCGGCGTTGGTACCTATGCAAAGGAGTAGGCTACCACATTCAGATAAAGCCTGATGCACAACCTGTAGTTCAACCACCCCGTAGAGTCCCATATGCAATACAGACCAAACTGAAAAGCGTCCTGGACAAGCTTGAAGAGGATGACATCATTGCGAATGTAGACATTCCAACAGAATGGGTGAGCAACTTGGTGGTAGTTGAGAAGAAAAACAAAGACTTGCGTAGGCTATATGCTTAGACCCCAAACCACTTAATGCGGTTATCATGCGCGAACGTCATAACATCCCGACGCCAGGAGATGTACAAGCAAAGTTATCAGGAAAAAATGTTTTCACTGTTATTGATATGAAGAATGCGTATTGGCATGTGAAGCTGAGTGGCGAATCATCCTATCTCACAACATTTCACACGCCATGGGGTCGAAAGAGATTTTTAAGAATGCCCTTCGGTATTTCATCCGCCAGTGAAGTTATGCAGAAACGAAACGAAGAAACGTTTGGCGACTTACTGGGTGTAAATGTTATTGCTGACGACTTGATTATCGCAGCCACTGATGAAATACAACATGACGAAATTCTTCGAAGTGTGCTCAACAGAGCACAGGACAAGGGTGTGAAATTCAACAAGGACAAGATTCAATTTAAAGTCAGTACTGTTGAATACATGGGAAATTTCGTGTCACAAGATGGGTTGAAGCCAGACAACAAGAAAGTATCTGCCATTGCAGACATGCCTCAACCAAACGATATTGCATCTCTGCAAAGATTTTTGGGAATGACAAAATATTTATCGCAGTAGGCTACATACCGAATGAGTCAACGATTACAGCACCCCTTCGTGAACTTTTGAAGAAAAATGCTGAATGGAAATGGACAGATGAACACGACAAAGCGATGACACACTTGAAAACTGTGGTAACAAGTAAGCCAGTTTTATCGTTTTATGATGTAAACAATCGGGTAACAATTCAGTGCGATGCATCACAGAGTGGTTTAGGATCTTGTTTATTGCAAAAGGGTAAGCCTATTGCATATGCGTCCAGAACAATGACATCAGCCGAAAAGAATTATGCACAAATTGAAAAGGAAATGCTTGCCATTGTGTTTGCAACCGAGAAATTCCATCAGTATGTGTATGGAAAAGAAGACGTGACTGTTGAAAGCGACCACAAACCGCTGGAAACAATCATGAAGCAACCTTTAAACAAGGCTCCACCGAGACTTCAAAGACTGATGCTGAGATTGCAACCATATGATCTTCGAGTAAAATTTGTACCAGGAAAGTACATGTATATGGCTGACACGTTATCGAGAGCATATTTACCGGAGACATCAGACAATGCATTGAATGAAGAGCTTGAGTATGTTATACACTCACTGATTACAAATTTACCTGTTTCTTCTACGAAACTTGAAGAATTCCGAAAAGCTACAAGGGAAGACCCAACCTTACAAACCAGGGGCGGATCCAGAGGGGGGCGATTGGGGCGATCGCCCCCCCTAAAACCTAAGAAAGTAACTTTATTCTTCATTTATATGCGTACGATTTGGAAAACAAAATATCGAAAGCGATGCTGAATAAGTCTTTCGCCATGTTTGAAGATTAGGTTAGGCTAAGGTAGGCTATAATAACAATATAGGCCTAGTGTAAGGCCATTATTTTGTCACAGAGTCTAATTACCGAACGAAAATATTAAAATTTAAGAAGTTTTTAAACTTTTTGCCGGCACTATAGAGCATAGCTATAAATCGCTTAGACTAGATAAGTTAGCAGGTTATTGGTAACTTTGGCGGTCAGACATGAAACTAAAACCATTGGAATTCTACCTTGAAATTGCATCTAGAAAGAGCAAAGTTCAATGTTTCTCAATGAGACTTTAGCATCTTGTCACCTAACATCATTGCTACCACGAAATTGCTCAAGTATCGATCCGATAGCATTGACAAAAGTCATTTGCAATGCCTACAACGGTTTGTTACGTCATATATATATAGTGTGGAATCTGTTCTATGTTCAGAGATCCAACAATGGAAGGAGAAGTGGGCAAATCTAACTGTTCCGGCTATTGCTGCAGTCTTACCGATGACTGCGGAAGAAGCTTTACAACATAGTGTGATGAAAATGTGTACACAGTTGTACACTCTCTTCTAAAAATAATATTAACCTTGCCAGTCAGCGTAGCATCAGCCGAAAGAAGCTTTTCATCTCTTCGGTCGCTGAAAACCTGGCTGAAGAACAACATCGGCGAGGAAAGACTGAATGGATTGGCCTTACCATATCAGCATCGGGACATTTTAATTGACAGACTTCGTGATAAATCGATTTGCCAGCAGTAGAAATCGCAAACTTGACTTTGTGTTGTGGTCAAAGGTACGACACCTGATAGTATTACCCGTATCGGCAAAGTAGTTTTTTTATTTTCGTTTTATTTGTGAAGTCCACAGAAATAATTGTTTCTGTTAGTTTCTTTCTTTGTCTGGTGCAGCATAGTTAATAAATATAGCCTGTGGGTGCAGCGACCGTGCATGACACGTTTCAAAGAAGACTATATCCTTTGGTCGTCATTTAACTATATAAACCAGGGGTTCCTAAGTCCTAACCATTTTACGATCTCGTACCACTTGGACGCTCTGTAGCCTACTGCCAAGCGTACCACTTCTTGCAGAATAACTAATTTGATCGAATCATATTTTATTCAGAATAATAATATTGGCGTACTAAAATAACACTAAAGCACCACAACTAAATTTAATGAGATTTTTATTTACTGTCCACCAATTGGTCGATTCGCGATGTAAATTTGCTAACAGCGCATCGAAAGTCATTTCTGGGCGCACCCAGTGGCTCCGAGAGGGGGGGGAAGTCGGGCCAGTTTCCCCCCTAGCAAAATATTGTAAAGGAAAAACGAGTAGTTTTTTGCTTTTGCACTTTTGAGGGGGGCCCATTTTTAGTACTAAAGTAAAAATGTACCAACTAAATAATCAACAAATTCTTAAATGAAGTGCGTAGTTCCAAGTATTTCTCAATCATTGTAAATGTCACTCTCGATGTTTCTCATCAAGAACAAATCATTTTCGTGTTAAGGTGGGCGATGTTGAACATATTCAAGACGTAAAATCTGAAGCTGAAATGATTTCTGTATCACTGAACGGTTTCGATTGTATTGATAGTGTCAACTTGAAAACTGGTGCTGTCTTAGCTAAGCGGGAACTATTTTTGCTTGACAACTGAACGTTAACTTCAAGATCTGCGTTGGCCAGGCATAGGATGTTGTATCCAACATAAGTTATCTGGGAAAGTTAAAGGTATCAGTCCAAGCACGATTAAAGAAAGTAAATTCTGTATATTTTTTGTTTATGGATCATCATCAGTCATCATCTCCGCCTGCAGCAGATTGCGCATCAACATGAATTATTTGCTTCCTAGAGTGGCGATTTTGAGCCAGCTCGCCTAGTGTCGCCAAGTTGAGTCCGGTCCATGATTGGATGTTGTCTTGCCATCGTTTTGGTTGTCTGCCACGTTTTCTTTTTTCTTCTACTTTGCCTTCTGTGCAAACTTTGCTGATTCCGAATTGTGATCTTTTAGTGTGGCCGAACAGTTTTAAAACTTTTCATTTTATTAACTTATTGCTGCAATTGGATGAAATTTTGTCATAGTTAAAAGATCTTCTGTTTTCGTGTGGTCAAGTAGCCTTCTGTTGGTCATGCTTCTCATGATGTGATTTTGGAAGGTAGTGAGTTTTTTCTTTATTTGAGTGTTTTGTTTATGGATGTTGTTGCTTAAATCTAGTTGGAATTCATAATGTTTCCTACAGACTGCGTTGTTGAAATGTTTTATCATTTTGGAGTAATTGATTATCTGTAAGCTAGTGGCATCTTTAAAGTTATAGCCCAGTCAGAGGAAAAATTCTGAAAAATCTAAAGAATCTGCTGTCCTATCATCTTGCAAAGAAAATTGATTTCGAGAGGGTAATCAAGGCGTGGTGCAGTCAAAGCCAATGCTTTACAGTACCCTTTTGCAATTGAAGCTCTAAAGACGTTTCTTAAATGCATCGAGCTGGAACCAACAAGAGCTTGATCAGAAGCTGAGTCAATGGTAAAGTAGCCTACAACTAGCAGTTTTAAATTTGTGACTGCTTTTCGTCATGTGGATTACCGAACGGTCCTAAACAAGATTCACTGATGAATTTAATGAAATTAAAGGAAGATGTAATCTAAGTAAGAGAAAGCTGAGAAGAGTAGGCTACTACTCGCAAGCTAAAGTTGCAGTGGCAAGTATAAATTTAAAAGAAAATGATTTTTTTTTTCGAGGACAGAACGCTTTTATAACTCCACTTAACTAGCTGAATCATTCAAAGGAAATGTATTCTACCGTAGGCTACATTGCAAAAGATTCGATAGTTGTTGGAATTGGCAAACGTATCAACAAACTCAAACATATCTTCGATGAGTTTGAAGTTCCATGAAATTTCATCGTATGTCTGTTGTGCATTTGCGGGCATGTGGGACAAATTTGTAGGCTAATTTGTAAACCATTTGTAGGCTACAACAATGACATTTTTCAAGACATTTTGGATGAGTTGGTAGGCTACTTTTGACAGAAAGCCACACAGCAAACTTCAGCTGCAAACCACAAGGAACCACCCCATAATCTCTACACAAGGAATCATTGATTGCAACTTTCGAAAGGTTTTTTCAAATAGTTTTGTGATGACGTTTTTGTGTTCCGGTAGCTACCTCCAATTTTGTGATGACTTTTTTGTGTTCCCGTAGCTACCTCACTAAATCCACGTTCTCAAAGTTGCGCTTTGAGAACGTGGCTTTAGCAATTACTGAAATTTGTAAAGAATTGTTTGCGCTCCGGTAGGCCTATGACTCAAAACCGATTGAAAAAACTAGGCTTATAGGCTACACGTTGTGCATCAATTCAAACGTCGCAAAATTTTATCATTTGATGCTGTGATCCGTAACTTTGCATTGCAAAAAGTCCAGAAAGGGTTGAATTAAATCAGGGATGTCCAAGGTCTGAAAGTGAGAGCCCTGAAACGTTTTTGTACGTTTTTGTATGGCCCGCGCCTGTTGTTGTACAATGTGTTATTTTTGGCCTGCAGACACACAAAAATCATATAAATTCAACTTGCAGTTTTCAGAAAAATTATTGTGGCTGTTGGCCCGCGAACACTTATTATCAAATCTGGCTCGCGTGGGAAAAAGTTTGGACACTCCTGAATTAAATGCTTGGTTGAACTATTTTCGTTGCCTGTAGGTTATAGGCCTATTGTGTGTTTACAAAGCTTTCTAGACAAAATAGTTAGCCTCAATGGCATTTTTGCTACAAGTGTAATCCAGTGATTATTATGATTGTTACATTGAAGGAAGTTCTTTTCATGCTGAGGAAAGTAGGCTAATTTCAGCTTAACACGAACATGCAACGCAATATTTGCTAACAAATATTATGGGGCCCATTTTTTGTATTGTTTCCCGACCAGTGCTGAATTCTCTCGGAGGCCCTGGGCGCACCTAGTCGGTTTCGACTATTTGTTCATCATGACTGAAAATCCCTGCTGGCATGCCCATGTGGAAGGGAAAATGAGTACAGGTAGCTGTGGAACAGCATGGGAAGCTCGCGGTGAATATGAAGAGGTCATACTGAGCAAGAAGTTTGTTGAAGAACATTCCTTGTAACTGTTATTGAACATTTTATTCCGATCTATTTTTAGCTTACAACTAGCATTATTCAACGCTATTTGTAGCTTAAGCTATAAAACAGTAGATGATATTTATCAAGAGCAATCATTTGACATAATTAATGCCCACTGTCCCACAGCGTTGTACGGCTTTCCAAAGCAACTGTGCTCTGTGTTGACAATTGACATGACCTGTATTTTGCAACAAGAATAGTTACGTACGTACGTACAAACAGCAAGAATAGTTACGTAACAATAAGTATAGGCTTCGTGGAAAAAAAATTATAAACAAAATATAAAGTTGTGAATCCAGGTTTTAGTGAACAAAATGGAAGCTACCCACGTAGGCTACCACCTGAAAAACCGTCGCGTACCACTAGTGGTACGCGTACCACAGGTTGGGAACCCCTTATGTAAACCAAACAGATTCTACAGTTTTAATGTACAAATTGTAGTGTTTCGCTGGTACAAAATAAAAATTTACAATCGAAAGCTAGCTTATAGTGGCGATTCTACAGGGAGTGGAGCATGACCCAGTGTTTTGACCTTGCCCCCACTTTTGTTGCTCATTATGTTGAATGTATTCATAACCTTTCCTCATTGCTCTTTATAACAATTCAAAACTTTTGTCAGAGGAATAAAACCTCGAAGTTATACAGTAAGTCTATAACAACCTCAATGTCTGTATCAATATTATGCTGTGACATTGGGAAAACAAAATTACCTGTTATTATCTTTCCGTGGTCAATTTTTAAATTGCTTTGAAACAATCAAGAGTGAAACCTTCAGTCTGAACTATAAATGCGGCTAGATTGTTCAGGCTTCAACTTGACATGGCAAGGGCACATCAGGTCTTCATCCCTCCCTTTGTTAAACAACAGCATTGTTGAGGATTTTTTAAGTTATAGAATTTCTCATAATTTGTGTTCGAAATGCTCTCAGAGCGCACCAAATTCAATCTATTTTTTTCTAGGGAAGACCCCCCATCGTTGTTTGTGCCGGGCTGATCACTTGCCTGAATGTCAATGACATCGCCCCCCTTAACGTTAATACCTGGATCCGCCCCTGTTACAAACCATATCCAACTACTGCTTGAATGGATGGCCAAGTCTACGGAAAAGCGTACTGGCTCAAGCAAGACGTTTTTGGGATATGCAGAACACATTGCACTTCTCTGAAGGCATTGTTTTTTCAAATGAACGTATTGTTGTTCCTTCTAAGTTACAATCTGAAATGTTGACTTTAATTCATGAAAGCCACTTAGGTGGTGAAAAATGTAAATCTAGGGCAAGAGAACTGCTTTATTGGCCTGGAATGTGTGCAGACATTGATGATGTTGTTGCAAACTGTCAAACTTGCGGCAAGTATCAAAGATGTCATCAGAGAGAACCATCCGAATGGACGTTTTATTAAAGTTGGAACGGACATAATGACTCTTAATAATGTTGATTATCTTGTTGTAGTAGATTATTACTCCAAGTACCCTGAAGTAGTGAAACTTGTGGATAAAACTGCAAAAAGTGTTGTTAATGAATTGAAACAAATTTTCTCACGTCATGGCATTCCTGAGGAAATTGTGTCGGATAATATGCCATTTGGTAGTAAAGAGTTTTTACAATTTGCCAGCAAATGGGGTATTAAGTCCACAACATCTAGCCCTGGTTTTAGTCAAAGTAATGGCCAGGCTGAAAGAACTGTCCAAACTGTCAAAAATTTGATGAAAAAAGCGTATGATGATGATACTGATCTGTATATTGCATTGTTAGAGTATCGTAACTCGCCTATTGCTGGATTGCAGTATTCACCTGCACAAATGTTGATGAGCAGAAGACTACGTACAAAATTGCCTATCGCGACGAAGTTGCTTGTACCGCAAATTGTTGACGCTTACGATGATTTGTGTAACCGGCAAAGTCGTCAGAAACACTATTATGACCGTGGAACTAAGTCATTGCCTGTATTGAAAAAGGGAGATGAAGTCCGTTATCGTAAAGACAATTATTGGGAAAAAGCTATGGTAAATAATGAAAGAGATGAGCCTCGTTCGTACGTCATAGAAAATTCTCATGGACAAATTAGACGAAACCGGCGTGATTTGTATAAAGCTTGTAATTCACCACCTGTACGTAACTATGATTATTTAGATGACATAGTTTCATCCAGCTTCCCACACAATGCTCAAGTGTCATCCACACAGAGCAACCTAGTGTCCCCACCAAAGGAAACTACTCCGCAGGTTGTTGAGAATACTCTTAATCGCACGACACGATCTGGCAGACATATTAAGACACCTGCAAGATATCGTGATTGAATTATTTACACCGTGCTTGTGATTTGTTATCAGTCGTTGTGAATGTCTTTAGTAATGTTTAGGAACATCCTGCAAGAAGGGAGGTATAACAGATGGGCAATACTGCCTCATGTGGATTTAACACGCTCCACTGATTACTGCACTGTGCCGATCAAACCATTCATTATTATGTTATGTTTACAACTGTGGTAGGTCACCAGATTTTAGAGTAAATGAATCTGCCTTCATCTTGATTTACGAAGAGCCCACAAAGATCAACTTACCGTTACACGTAAGTTATGAACATTACACCTAGACTCAAGATTAGAAAGTACTTTTGTCTATTCAAAGTTTATAAATATATATGTTCACTTTGTACAGGCATTTATTGTGAAGAATTTTTAAAAGATGTTGATTACCGGTACATTATGTAAATCTAGATAAGGCTATATCAGACTTGTGCAAATTATGATGCATTGGTCAAATCTATACTTGTCACAATCAACAATTTTGTTGTTCATTAAGAATAAGTTATGTAAATTACAGTAAAAAAATTGCCCATTCTTGTGGCTAGTTTTCTTGGTTAGGCCCTATATGTTCATTCTAACTTGCCACTGAATATTTATTGCTGTCAGTTTACACTACAGATTGCAGATATAGGCTACTGGCAAAAAATTTGCTTGTTTACTACTGATATAAATATAAAGTTACGTTATGTATGTAATCTCCTTTCTTGTTCCACTTAAGATATTTTGCACCAAAATGAAGAATTGCATTTGACATGACACATTTGTAGCCTAAATATTATGAGTTCTTATTCACTACCGTAACCATGGTTGATTTTGAGCCCATTCCACTAAAAATATACTTGTGCTAATTTTCATCAGCACATACATCAGCAAAATAACTATGTTTGCATTAAACACCGTCAGGTGGGCTAAAGTATTGGTAACTTACTTTTGAATGCAAGCAGCTAGCTTCATAGAAAAGAAAATACAGCACTTTTATATTTCAGATATGTCACATTTAGCATGTTACTCGTGGGCCACTTACGATATAGAAAACAATTTATATGCATAATACAAACAGAGCATGTTCATAAATACAGTATATATATTTTTTACAATGCAGCAATAGGGTACAGAAAGGTTTTTTATTATATTGTTTTAAAAAGTCATTAAAATGTTGTCACAATGTTTGGAGTCTCTTCAAGACATGAGTGAACAAGAACGTACAATATGTTTTCATAAGGGATGTTGAACTACACTTGTTTACATGCAAAATACTATTCATATTGGTCACAGCGGTAAACCATAATTTCTTCGTGGGAAAATTGTAACTTAAAGTTCCCGGATCCTTTCGTCTGCATATAATGACCGAAGAAACACACACTTGAACTTCTTTTCAAAAAGTGTATTTCTGTAAAAATTAGCCCACGGCTACCGAAAACGAGGGGGTGCAACGCGTACACCACTGAAAACTGTCACTACAGAACAGATTACTTGGATAAAAGACGGAACTTTTGTCCAGCTAGCAAGCACTAAGCCAACAGTTAAATGTGCGGCCAACTTTCAAACAATCATTTTACGAATGACCAGAATAGATAGCAATATCTCAAATTCACGTATGCAGTACTGTGACGCAATAATGAAAGACAATTATGAAGTCATTCCAACAGGTGTTTAAAGCTGATGTAATATTTCCTGTTTAAACAGGCCCAAACAGGCCCAAACAGGTTTGACACAATTCTTATGAACGCTGGTGCAATTTTGGCACATGCTTTAGGAATTTCCATGACGTAATATTCAGTAGACCCGAACGGTTTCTACATGACGTTTGACCAGGCGAAAATTGTCGGGAACATAGCGGCCCCTAGTTATGACAGTCTGACATGGCATAACTAAAAGGAAATGACGACAATTGTGAGCCAATGAATAAAAACACACGATACACAAATTGTTTGAATCACTCACGTTTAAGTTAATACGTAAATACAAAGGGCATGCAAAGAATGAACCGCAATAAGAATAAACACGACGATACATGAAATTGGTACCATAGGTACACGCTGAAGTGACGCTATATACAATAGTTGCGATAATAACCGACTGTTCCGGGCTCAGACAAGGGTCGGCCACCGCAGACAAAACCAGGCTCAAACCCTAACACTTAGGTGTTCTTTACGGGGGCGAGGCACGAAATATCCCTCAACACGTAGTCTACTTTTACTTTCCCCGTACTCTCATCATAGTTGCAGACGGCAACTTTGGCTCTACGAACCACAGGCTTCCCTTTCCTAATTTGTGGAACTACCTCATGCACCCTCCCAAGTTGATACTTCCCACGTTTACCAATGTCTTGGAGAGAACCCACCACTACAAGTTGACCAGGCTCCAAATTCTCGGCCATTTTTAGCCATTTTTTCCGGCCCTGAAGACCTGGCAAGTAAAATTCGATCCATTTACTCCAAAACTGCTGAGAAAGTGACAAATTGAACCGATAATCCCTTCTTAATTGGTCACGATCATGTGGTTGCCCAACAGCACAGTATGGGTCTAAGTATGGGGTCAAAAGTGAGGCAGGGGTGATGACAGTAAAATCCCTAGGGTCGTCACTCAAAGGTAATAAAGGGTGTTCGTTCACGATCCGAACGGCACTGCCTGTGTACGTAAGCAGTTCAATAAAACTGGGCTTACGTATTGAAGAGTCCAAAATGTGAAAAAAGTATTTAATCACATCGGCCATGAAACCAAACCTTTCAAGCCGAAATCTAGCCAAGAGATCTGCCAGAGGGTTTAAGAAATCAGGACACGAAAACATTTCATCATTAACACAAGTTCCTCGAAATTCAGACTTGCCATCGTAAACAATGCGCTTTTTTAATTGTGACGTCACAAAGTATGGTAAATACCATTCAAATCCCTTGACATTTCCTGCTTCACCCGCGCGCTCAATATAGCCATTAGATTTAAGATCTTTCATAGTGTCAGTAAGGAAATCACGAAGTTCAGGTTGTTTTAAAGCCTTCTTTCTTAAAGCAGCAGCTCTATCTGACGCCAACACAAAATTGTTAGGTAGATCAATATCTTCCTTCAACGGAACAGGTATCTCAAATCGACCATCTTTCAACTCAATATTCGGTTCGACAAGTTCTCTAGCCAAAATATCATTGCGAGACAATTCACAGGTTTCATTTTGCAAAGTCAAATCCTGAATGACTTTATTCAGGTCTGCTATTTCCATATCACGAGACTGAATTTTACGCTGAAAGCCAGAGATGACATCCGACTCTGAAGACGTCTGCACTCTGCACACTTTAGCAACGCTTTCAACTAAGGGTGACTTACCACCACAAGCCAACCAACCGAGAGGAGTGAGTAAAGCATGCGGTTCACTGCGATTTTCACCAACACGTTCTTCTTTTATGCCCACATCAAATAAGCGTTGTCGTTTCCAATCAGTACATCTACAGTACTACAATCATTCAAATGAAACATATTCACGTCATGAAAATGACGGAAACTACTTAAATCCTGCTTATGTGGTAAAGTCTTAACATCGTCAGCCCAAGCTGGGTTAACCACCGAAGTTATATCACAAAACAGTTCATTCGTCTCTAACGACTGAATGTTGAGTTTAACAAGTTCAGCACAAGTAGGTTTCTGACCAGCCAGAGTATCCATTTTAAACGACGCTTTATCATACGGTTTAAGACCAAGTTCGCACACCAAGTCACTCGAAACAAAGGTCAACTGCGAACCAGGATCATGCTGACAATACACCAACTTCGATTTGCCAGTCATTGGATTCAAAACACGAGCAGCAGTAACGCGGTTAAAGGCTGCTTTAACATTTCCAATCTTAACATTACGCACAGGAACTCTGGCACCAGCATCATCTTTACCGACCGAATCCAGAGAATCACGTGACGTCACATAAAAATCATGCAGAAGAAAATAGTGTTTCCTATCGTTGTTAGGCCCACACTGACGACAGTTGTTTGCATGATTACAGTCCTTAACCATATGCTGGCGCAAACAGTTCAAGCATTTTTCAGCTTTCACAATGACATCTCTCCGACCTTTAGGTGTCAAGCGCAAAAATTCTTTACAATTAGACAAAAAATGATATTCAACTTGACCACGTGATGAACAACAAAAACATGCCAGTATGTCACTACGTCTGGCCACACCGCCGCGCGGTGCGCCAACAGCAGTCGAGTACTGCGAACTCCCTGAAATCACATTATCATGGGGTTTTACCGACGTCTGCCTAACCGGACATGAAGGCAATTTTCTTTGCCAAACTTTTTAAATTGCTGCGACTCACCAGAATCGCCCATTAGCATAATGCTAAAATCAGTCGACTTGCGCGTTTCCTCTCGTACTACAAATTCAAACAAACTCTGAAAGGTAGGTTCCTCAGTGCTACCATACTGATCACCTAAAAAGTCAAGATAACGCTGCTTAGCGTCAAACGGGAGTCGCTTAGCCAAATCCAAAACAAAACGTCCTTCTAATTTATCACGCTGACCATAAGCTTTCGCGTAAAGCAAACACTGCGACAATTCATCTTTAAACTCTTTCAAATCACTGGAAGAGATAGAAGTCAATTTGCTACCATAGCGATACTTTCTAATTTCTGGTTCTGCGAAAAGACCTCCACGAACTCCAAAACGTTGGGACAAGCGAGCTAATGACATTTCTATCCTGTCTTCCTCTGACAAGCCAGGAGTGTCAGAAACCAAATTAGCAATCGTTTGTGCAGCTGTTCTAACACAAGCTGCTTGCAACAAAGTCAAACGAGTTCCCTTAAAGGGCGAAGCTGCCATCAAGGCCATAACACGATTTTTAAAGAAGACAAATGGCATATTATTACCATCGTAACCAATCAAGGCCGCCTTATCGAAGAACGTCCTACTATTTTGGTATTCAAAAAAGCAATTCTGCTGTTGAGAACTCGATTTAGCGGGAGAAGACAAGCTATATCCCTTAAGGGGCTGAGTGGGCTCAGTCACATGCACAGCCCGATCACGATCCTCACACACGTTAAAATCAGGAGACGCGATACGCCTCTCACAACCACCCAAATTACGTGTAGCTGGGCGATCAAAAACTAGCGGCGCTGAAAACTGTGAAGGGGGCAAAGCATTACTGCTAATGGCGGCCCCGTGACCTGTACGCTCTGGGGGAGGAGTTCGGTTGTAATTTGCAGACCTTGGCTCTACAGCCTTCGGAAGACCCTTAGCCGTGGCCCCGAGACCTCCTGAAACAGCTGGAAAACATGTGGATTGTAGGCTACAGGTCCACTTACGGATTGAACAGGCGTGTGGAAAAGGTTAGGTAAATTAAACTGTGATTGATGTTCACTTCTGGAATGCCTAAAAGAGCCCTTCCTAGAGCTACGCCGGGAGCCCAACTCAGAACGATATTCAGCTAAAACTACCTCTTTACGTTGTTCGGCCCTCAACTGAGCGTCTTTGAGTGCGAACTTAGCAGCTCTCGCTTCGGCCTCAGCTCTCGCGATGGCCTCAGCTCGTATGGCCTCAGCTCTTGCGGCGGCCTCAGCAGCTCTTGCTTCGGCCTCAGCTCTCGCGGCGGCCTCAGCAGCTCTCGCTTCGGCCTCAGCTTGGATCTGGAGCTCCTCTCGTCTTAACTGTAGGTTAATTTGTGCAACTATCCGTGACGAGCTCTCAGACATCCTAGTGCTTACATTTGAGGCGCTATCCTCAGGATGTATGTCAGCATCCAACCTATCTGACAACTCACTTTCT
This sequence comes from Aplidium turbinatum, assembly GCF_918807975.1. NCBI lineage: Eukaryota > Metazoa > Chordata > Ascidiacea > Aplousobranchia > Polyclinidae > Aplidium > Aplidium turbinatum. The sequence goes on along the minus strand of NC_137475.1, from coordinate 23,294,653 downwards.
TTTTGTTCGAAGTTATTTTTTAACGAGTTAAATTCGGGATCTACCCTATCACGAAGTTCTGCCAAGATTGCAGAGTTAACAATTTTACTCAAAAGAGCATGGAAATGCCGTAATTCCTCTTCTAAAGTAGATAAGTTAGATCGAAAAATTAACAGTTCCTGCTTATCACTCAAAGAACCTAGGGCCACAGAAAGTTTCCCAATTTGAGTCAAAATATCCCGTCTAAGATGCCGGGCCTCTCGAACTGACTTAGCCTCATCGTTAATGGGTCCCTCCCCAGAATGGCCTGCCCGACCGCAAAGAACATCATCAGGCTTAAACTCAGTCGAGTCGACGGCGGTCGAGTCCCTGTCACCACCGAGTGTAGACATATTAAATGTTAGGGCTAAATTTAACAATTAAAAAATTAAGTTACACAAACACACAAATTACAGTAGTTATAAAAAACTTAACTGCAAAGACCGTAAAAATACAAAAAAGAATTTAAATGCACGATACCGTAGCTGTACGAGTATGTGAAGTCCAAACGTCCACAAAACTTGCTTGGATTCTTCCACTTGAATCTTCAAGCACAGATGGATTGCCTTTAATCTTCTTTCTTGCCAATAAATGTCAAAGTTATTTTTCTTCTGTACCAAACTGAGAAGAAATGTCTTTACTTTTTAGCTTTAAGTTCTTCAGTTGCCTACCGAGAAGAAATGTCTTTAATTTTCTTTGCTTCTTTAGACTACCAACCAATAAGATCTTCTTTTATTATTTCTTTGCTTCTAAGTGCTTCTTGGCCTACCAACTAACTAACTCCGTCTTTTATTTTTATTTTTCTTGCTTTAATTTCTTCTTGACCTACCAACTGACAAGAACTCGTCTTTTATTTTTTATGGTCACAGCGGTAAACCATAATTTCTTCGTGGGAAAATTGTAACTTAAAGTTCCCGGATCCTTTCGTCTGCATATAATGACCGAAGAAACACACACTTGAACTTCTTTTCAAAAAGTGTATTTCTGTAAAAATTAGCCCACGGCTACCGAAAACGAGGGGGTGCAACGCGTACACCACTGAAAACTGTCACTACAGAACAGATTACTTGGATAAAAGACGGAACTTTTGTCCAGCTAGCAAGCACTAAGCCAACAGTTAAATGTGCGGCCAACTTTCAAACAATCATTTTACGAATGACCAGAATAGATAGCAATATCTCAAATTCACGTATGCAGTACTGTGACGCAATAATGAAAGACAATTATGAAGTCATTCCAACAGGTGTTTAAAGCTGATGTAATATTTCCTGTTTAAACAGGCCCAAACAGGCCCAAACAGGTTTGACACAATTCTTATGAACGCTGGTGCAATTTTGGCACATGCTTTAGGAATTTCCATGACGTAATATTCAGTAGACCCGAACGGTTTCTACATGACGTTTGACCAGGCGAAAATTGTCGGGAACACATATATCTTACTAACTACGGTAAGTCTCTTTAAGACTTCTATTCATAAATGCTCTGCTGCAATTCTGACGCTCTTATCAAATCGTCTTATTTCAAATGTGCCATTTGCAGCTTACTCGTTAACAATTCTCCACAACAGCATGATCGGTTAGCCGGGTTATTATGATTATTCTTGTAAGCAAACATTAAAACAACCTACTTCACGTTGTAATCTTGTATTGTTTTTTCCACATGTGCTGTTGATGCAAATAAAAGAACTTCTCTTCTCTTCTCTTGTATTTTTTGTTTTTGTCTTTTTGCATGTATGGTAGGCTACATAATTAATATGGACTTATTGGTCTGATGCAAATAAATAGTAATATTAATATTATCAATATGGTATGAAACTTGGAAATCTAACCAATGAAATACTTAACTGCTTCAGGGTTAGCCTTCGTGTTGAAAAAGTTAGCTTTCAAAAGCATAATATGCAATTATATATACATCATTATGATGGTGCTACTTTAGAAGTGCATTAATTCAATAATTCCGTAGCTATATTTACATTTTGAGGTACCGGTAATGAATGTTCTTCCTTGGGTGCCATTTTTTTGCATGCTATATATAGCAATTGAATGTGACTTATTTTTATGCACTACGTACATTACTGGTATGCTGGCACTTGATGAAAATGGTGCATTACTGAATTCATTTGTATTTTACAGCTGAATGAAGATTTGGAAGGTGAAATTCGCCTATGACAGGGAAATTCTCTTCAAAAAGTGGGGTATTACAGTATTACACCGACATATTGCGCAATAAAATCAACAACCTTAATCTGCCTGATGCATATCATGACTATTGTGAAGAAAGCTTATTGCCAGACCTGGACTGTACAAGGTATACAACAATCCATTAACTGGAAACTCTCTACGAAGGCGCTTTTGAAGGACTTTTCCACAGACCCTTGCTATGTTGACGTGTATTGTTTTCGCTGTGATGGTTAGAAATAAAAAAAAACAACTTATAAAAAAAGTGCTGGAGATGCGAATGAGGAGGTTATATTTTTTGCCGCTACAAGACTTCTTACATGGTAGAAACAAAACAGCTAAACAATTGTGTTACGTCGTATTTGTCCGCCTCCTTTTCTATGTGTACAACTAAATTCGGATTCCCTAAGTAGCACCTGGCAACCCCTGCTGTCTCACCTCGAGGTGTGATCGTTACGTCATAATTGCATTTGCGACTTTGCGTTCGTTACTACGTTTCTTTGCTTTTTGAGTTTTGTCAAGTGGCAGTACATGTAAAGATCAGCTTAACGTTTACAGCAACTAGTTAGCGACTGACAGTTATTCGAGCTATTAACGGTGCTGCTGTTTTTTAGTTGAATCAAAATAAGTGTTAGGCTACTGCGTTAATATACTGTATTGTTGAAGCCTGTGCAGCAAATTCATCTGTCGTTGGACTATGTGGCCTAATCATCACAGTTCACGGTAAGCTTAATATCCTACTGCAACCTTTACTGATAGGCTATGTGATTTTAGTGCCGATGACGTAATGGCGTAATAATTGTAGTGCCGATGATGCAATGACAACCTTGGATCAAGTATGAGCTCACCTATGTGAATTTAATAGCCTACTATCTTAATGTTTATATATTCAGTTTCGATCTACAACGGTAGAATTTCAATTGTTGGGTTTCTCCCTGTGCTGTTCCGTGCGCCACAAAATAGTCGGTAAGAATCCATTATAATTTGTCATTTGTAATTCCGTATTTAGGCCGAATTCGTAAGTTTTGTGTGTTAATCGTTGTTTTGCTGTGTTGTCACAGAAACCTTCTTCTTCACTTCACCGTCGCTTGTTCGTTGTCGTCGCTGTCGTCGACAGTTGAATACAATTACCGTCACTCTGTGTGCGTTTTCGTACGTTACAATTGCATAAGTCGAACAGTGCACTGTAGCACTCTGAAAAGTATAAACAATTCTAAAAGCAAACATTGAAGTAGGATTCCTGTTGTATTTTGTTATGCGTTTTTGATTTGTACAATAAACATCGTAGCATACTTTCATCGTATGGTATGCTTTTCAAGCTGATTTCATAGCACGTCACTTTAAAGAATAAAATAAGCTTTCTATTAACACCGTAACTTAAATATTGTAAAAAGTGCACAGAAGGGTGTCAATGCAGCAATGATGTAGTTGCAGTGAAAGTACACCACTCTCCTCATTTATTCGAATGAACTAAAAAGCATAAGAAACCATCCGGATTAAAATTTTCGTTTATATATATACCCATACTGCACGTTATATGTGAGGTTTACCGGTACTGTACCGGAAATCAGCATACAGTATGCATTGTAGATACGGAGCTCCTTCAATGTAGGTACGGATTCTCAAAGTGCCAATTTCAATTACTGTTTTATGCAGTCTCGAGTAAAGCGTAGTATGCCGGAGTGGTTAGTCTAATGTTCACTCTCAACATTAGATCCCTTCACTGCAGAGTTCTCTACAATATCTAAAGTTTTGGCGGTACTGCTAAACATTCGAACTGTAGGCACGGTATCATATGCAACTATTTGAAGTTGTCAACCGAGTAATGTTTAAGAGGATCCTGCTTTATTCTTGCAAGTACTGGCCACAGCGGTAAACCATAATCTCTTCGTGGGAAAATTGTAACATAAAGTTCCCGGATCCGTTCGTCTGTATGTAATGACCGAAAAAGAAACACTCCTTCGAAACGTCTATTCAAAATTGTATTTCTGTCAAAATAGCCTCAAAGCTGTCGAAAATGGGATGCAACGCCGTACACCACTAAAACTTGACACTACAGAACAGATTACTTAGATAAAAGACGGAAAATTTGTCCAGCTAGCAAGCACCAAGCAAACAGTTAAATATGCGACTGACTTCCAACAAACAATTTTAAGAATGACTAGAATAATTTGCGATATCTCAAATGCACGTAGACAGTAACTGTGACGCAATAGTGAAAGATATTGTCACGCAATTCAAACAGGTGTTGAAAGGCAATGATGCAATATTTCATCAGGTCTTACGACCGATGGTGCAATACAGTATTTGGACATTTTCTAGCAATTTCCATGACGTAAGATGTCAGCTAGGTTAAGTAGACCATAACGGTTTTTATATGACGTTTGATTTGGTGAACAATTGGCTGGAACAAGTACATAATCTGCATCAGCAGCAAACGTTTCTCAAATTAGTAGCAGTAGCATCTTCTCTATTGACATCCCCAACTAAACCTGAAAATCAATGACCTATCATAAACAACATTTAGCAATGTATGTTGCAATTAGCACACGTATTCATCACTAATTAACTATACACAGGGATGCCAGATTAGTGAATCTTCTCAATATACGAGTTTGTTTGTTTGTTTGTTTATCTTTATCCTGCATTGCGGGAAAGCGGACTTGAGCGCTATGCATCGGTGTACGCCTTCCGACGTACACCTGACCCACGCTGCAGCCGACGGCAATGTCTGTTTCCGGTTGTCTACTCTATTTATGACTTAAATTTGGTACTACCCATTACTCGAAATCGATCACTGGGTAGAGGCAATTATCGTAAAGTTTCTTGCCCAGAAAAACAACAGCAAGTGCGGGTGGCTGGAGTCGAACATACAGGCTCTCGACTGCGAGCCCAACGCGCTAACCACTCGGCCATTGCTGCCGACGAGTCTAGTAGCAGTAAGCACCATATGCTTATTGCTTAAATAAAATAAAAAAACACATAATATGATATGTGTGACACATTAGGCTACGTGATTTACTAGGCATATTGGTAAGCTCTTAATTTTTACTAATGTCAACCATCATGACAAACAACATAAAATTACACTATTTTATTGTATTGATTTTACCTGATCAAACTGTTTTGCCCACAGTGCTGTTAAAACAGAAAACCTTTTCTTGTTACCACTTGGAACGTTGTACAAACAAAATCCCATATTTGTAACTTACTGTTAGATTGTGGTAAACAGCAGTTCATTCCACCACATTTACGCTTAACTTGTGACATTATCAAACTACATAATCATAACTAAGATAATTCACAATTTCCTAAATAGAGTACAGCATCTGATTATGAACTGTAATGCATCAAAAGATAATTGCTAACAAAGGTAGTGGCTAACCGGTTATATACTATACCATACTGCATTAGTGTCTGCTAGTAGTCTTAAAGTAGACTTTTTGACCTTCAAAAATTGGCATGCTTAAGATAATAAAAAATAGGAAATTACAACACAAAGGAAATAAATAAAACATGACCTTTGTCAGCATAACTGCTTTAACTGGTCCATTCAATCAAACTTCCAATCTGTACATAATCGATTAATAATATGTTGCTGAGTTATGTCTGTTTATGGTTTAATCGATTAAGATGCTATATATGTCGCAAACCAGGTTCCTCAAATCAGTAGCGTAGCCAGGAATTTTGAAAGGGGGGGTGCTTACCCAGCGGCGGGGTCTGGGGGGTCCCCCCCAGAAAATTTTGAAAAATTACTTTGAATTTGGTGCATTCTGAGAGCATTTTCAACAAAAATGTGGGTACGAATATTCCTGTAAAATGGTGCTGTTCGGTGGCATAGCAAAAGGATAAGATCATGTTTTCTTCGGCATTTTTCGGAAATAAAGCTAAGTCTCTGTGTTTTCTTGTTGCGAATTCCTGGCTGAGATGTTTGGTATTGGCAAAACTCTTTTCGCTCTTTTAATGCAATTTTGTTTAAAATTAGGCGATTTTTTTTAGACTGAAAGCATCATTTTCAATATCGTGACGTCACACGCGTGCCAAAGGGAGGGGGGGTTGTAACTCCCAAAACCCCCACCCTTGGCTACGCCACTGCCCCAAATATGAAACAAGTTACGGTATCTGATTCTGCTATATCTTCCCTCTGCCTAACTGGTTTCAAGTTAAATCTCTTTGTTTGTGACATTGTTGCTTAATGGATCCCTTCTTGCAGAGCTTAATCCTGGCAGTTTCGCATACTTGTAGAGGCTTTGAAACACTGACCCAGGCCTGGTCACCGAGATTGACAAAGTGAAGTTTCCGATTGTTGAAGACTTGAAGTCTTGTTGCCAGGGAATTATTCCATCAATTAAATGCCTCTGAATGGAGAGCAGTCTGTAGCACCAGAGAGCTCTGACGTCACGTTCCACGTCATTAGAATTGTTCCAGAAAGTTCTGGCCTTTGAGCACATACCGCGAACTGCTTTGCACGTCTCGGGAATTCAATTTAGTAGGCCTAATCAACTTTTTTTGTAAAGCGCTATGCCGAATTCCAACCATGGTTCATCATTATGTAGATTTGCAGTCGTGTTGCGTTGTATGATCGTATGTAAAACTCGCTATTCCAAACTATAACCTTTCTTTTTGAATCAGTATTTCAGTATACCAGGTCCAGATGTCAGATATCAATGTATCAGTTTTATCATAGATTGTCAGGGTTGTCAGACAGGGTTGTCAGGGTTGTCAGTCAGACATACCAGGGTTGTCAGACAGCTTTTGAGAAAAAAAGCCAAATAATGTCGAAAAAAGGGCCAAACTGGGTAAAAAAGAGCCAATTTGTTCAATAATGTTAATAACGTTGCTAATAAAACATAATAACGTTACAAGATTACAACAACACAGCCTACATTCTACAAGAACAATTCCAAATCTTCATCTTCTACAGTGTTTCCACTCGAATCTTTGGCATTGGCATAAATATGGTCAGCTAAACACTGTCCAAAAAATCCTAATAACACTTTTCAGTCTCAATTTCCGAAAGACATTTATTTAAATAGCTAGTTTAATAGTATGTGCCAACTGCTTCCAAAAAGAGCCAAATATTGAAAACAAAGAGCCAAGGGGCCCAAACAATTTTTTTGGGGGCCAACTACCTCTAAAAAGGGCCAAATTTCACAACTTTGGCCCCAAAAGCTGGCAAGCCTGTATCTTACATATAGATATGCAACTCAGTGGTGCGTATCAATGTTTGAAGGCTAACAGCGTAGCTATGGTTGTATGCATGTACTTCAAACTTGGCACAGCAAAACAACTTTATTTTTATTATATTTTTTTGGTTTTTGTTTAAATAAAACTTTCTTCGTTTTTAAGTTGACTTATAGATTGCTTGTGATGACGTCACATTCTCGTTTCGCATGAACTGCTTTATGGAGATTATGGCGATTGAAAACAAATCACAGTCACAGACTAACTTTCTGGCAGCTGCATCAAAATCAAGGAATAGCATCAAATCGTAGCATGGACTAGTAAACTACCGTACAGTTCGTTATCGTAACGGCATCAGCTTAAGGTTTCCAATAGGCTCGTTAAGTTACAACCACTTGAGAAGTGTACCTTTTTGCAGTAGCTTGGTTTCTGTATTTCAATATAAATAGGCTACCGTATGCGAAACTGCTGCATTCCTGGATGTGCTTGTTTGAACTTTTATTTACATCAGTAGCGATAAACGTGAATAACCACTGACGCAAATTAAAATAAGCCAGATCGTGAAGACCTTGAATAACCGGCCTACCGCGCCCCGCGTATGCGAGGCGCGGCGTGAGGGGACGGGCGACTTTGCGCCCGGAAACGGTTGGTCCACCAGCTAAGGACGCGGGGCCAGGGCTGGGGAGATGTGGTGCCTGTGAGGAGAGAATTGGTGGCCGAAATTCCGATTGATGAGGTCGCGTCCCGAAAATTTAGAAAGTCGGGACGGACCAGAGAGACGGATACGAACCGCCCTTTTGGGGTGGGAGTTCGTCTTCCGGCAGGCTGCTTGGGTCTGCCGGGGAGAACGGCTTACACCCGCGGGGAAGATAGCCCACGGAGAGCGTTCTCTCGCGTCTCTCTCTCGCAGTCATCCTACAGACACTCACCTGGGTTTTAATTCCTGGGAGCTCCGGGCCGGCTGCTTTTATGAGCGGCCGGGAGCTAGAAACTGTGGTCTCCTGCAAAACGGAAGATTAATTTGATTGGAAATGTGGGACGTTCTGCAGGGGCTAATAAAACGTTTTAATAAAATTCCCTCAAAAGTATTGGGTGGTTTCGTTTTGGAGGATCGTCAATTACTTGAGTAAAATTTTATCCGCGGAGCACAGAGAGTTGTGCACAAGTTGAGCAGAAGGCATTCTCGCTCAACTGGGTCGTGAGAGCTAGCGGACAGAATCGAAAACACAAGGATCAGACTTTTATAGGTAGGAAAAATCAGTTTGTTGTTTTTCTGGGGAGGGGAATCATATCAAAAGGGGTGACCAGGGACCGGTCATTAAGGGCTGAGGTTTGTGAGAACCCAGCACGTGAGGCAGCTGGCGAATACAATACACTGGGACGCGACCAAGTACAATAACATTGGGACTCATTCCACGGCCGTGACTTCAAAGATTGCGGCGCGTAACAGAAACGTCCATTCCGCTGTCACGGCGCAGTGTAGTCAATTTCGAGGCGTAAGAGAACGTCCATTTCGCTGTCACGCCGGTTGATCCGGTCGTGACATTTGCGAGCCGATTTTTGCGGCAGCTATCAAGTGGGGCTTTTCAGTCCTGCCCACTGGGCCTCTGCGAGGCGTTGCGAAGTTACGATAGACAATATACAAGGGTTTGGTCGCGCCAAATAAGGATGTGGTTGCTGCCTCACGGGTTCGGCTCGCACTCACCATGCTCCACTGTTGGGTGGGGTTCTGATCCGCTGGTGTCGTCTTGTATATTGACGTAGCTCTTCATCGAACGAGCCCGGCTTTCCAAGCTTTCCAGACCCGGTACGACCCCTCGATCGAAAGAGCGGCCGTTTTACGGGCTACCTCTTTAACCCCTCGAGCAGGAACTCCCAAGACCACCAGAGCTCTAGAGCTCGCCGGTGGGTAACTCCCGAGGGAGCCCACGACGAATGGGTCGTCCAGGACACCCTTTCTGGGGCGTTTCTGGGCGGCCACTATGTTGGTACACAGTTCGCCGTACTTGGTACGTTTTCTGTCGGCGGCTCTCACGAGGGAATCGGCACCGTACTCATACGGGCAGGTAACGTCACACACGACCGTGACACCGTCGGGACGTTGCAGGACGATGTCAGGCCGCAGATCGGCCCCACCCGCCTCCACATGCTGTGGAACCGAGCGGTCGACGGAAATGCCGGATTGCCATTCGGCAGGCACGTTGCTCACGAGCTCCTCCAACACCGAATTGTGCCTTTCCGTGATGAGGCCCATCACCTCCGGGCAGTGGTTCAGTATGTGGGGAAGCGTCTCCTCCGCCCTTCCGCATCTTCGGCACATGGCGGGCTTGTATGGACCTTTTCCGCCAGGGGTTGCTTGTTTGGCCAAGGGCAACAGGTTCAGACGGGCCTTGTACGCGAATATCCGGTCCGCGGATCCGAGGAGCTCCGGGTGCCGTGTCCAAGAGTTCGAATACTCGGACAAGCAGTGGGCGCTGACCGTTTTGCCTTGGTCAGGTTTGGACTCCCACTGCTTCCTCCACCACAGGTCCGTGAGCTGGTGGAGGACCGGCACTAGTTTCTTTCGGGTGGACGGGATGACTTTGGAGCTCCCCGCGGCCAACTCGAGGCCGCCGTCCTGCAGCGCGGACCAGCGCACGTTCAATCGACGCGTGGCCGCCGGGACTCGGGCCCACAGGCTTCCGCCTGGCGGACTCGGCCTCGAACGAACACCGTCTGGGGGTTTCTCTTCGTTCAGAAAGCTGGCCAGGGTGGTCGTAGCCGGTTCTTTGGTGCTGAACTTCGCACAGGCGTGACGTCGCAGTTGACCTCGCGCGATGGCGGACACGACGCCGTCAGGTGACGAAAGCATCTTGAAGGCCTGGGCGATTGTCAGTATGTCGCCTTCGCGGCACACGTTCATCACGCCGAAGCCACCCGAGACCGGTTTTGTGTGGACGAACGCCCCACAGGTTCGGACCGGTAGACGCCAGGCCACCTTCAGACATCGGGACACCAGGCGGTCGATCGCCTGCAACTCGGCCTGCTTAAAGCGTCGCACGCGAAGATGGTACGACACGGACGGAAGGATGATAGAGTTTAGCGCCACGAGTTTCTGGCTGGGGGTCAGGAAACAGTGGAAGAGAGCCGTGATGTGGCTCTCTAGGGTTGACAGGAAAGGTTTGGTGAGGGAAGAGTCCGAGGCGTAACCGGTTCGAGCGCCCAGATATTTATAAGTCTCGCCCTTCGGCAACACCTTGATCTTCTCTCCCGAGAGATAGAAGGGTTCGGTGTCCGCTTCCAGACGGGACTTGGACGCTCTCCTGTATGACAGGGTGCTGCACTTTCGTGGGTTGAACCGTAGCCCGGACCAGTTGGAGAAAGGTTCCGACGTGGAGAGTAAAGAGTTCATCTGCTCGCGGTCGGAAGCTACGAGGCAGATGTCGTCCGCGTAGGCCAGTGCCCGGACGGTGGCATCTTCTTCTTCTTTATCCGTTGGTAGATTGTAGCCACAATCCTTCTTCTCAGACACTCTTCTGAGAACAAAAACGTTCACTGTTTTCTATAAGACGTCCAGATCTTGGCTGGACTTTTGTGGAACTCTTCCTACCAAATTTTTGTCGGAGAAGTGCAGAAGTATAAAGGTAGGCTACAGTCTGTGATTGCTGTTGATTTTATGCTTCTATATTTAGTTTTGATAAAAAATGCAATTATGCATTACATTACAAGTCTTCAGTCAAACACAAGGCTTTACCTGTAAGTGTTCGACATTCAACTTTACACAATCTGGAATCTTCTTATTCCAAACTGTCATCTCAGATGAAGGGTAATGCCCTATTCCAAAAAGCTTACTTGCAATTGTTTACGAAATGAAGCCAATCCCTGATTGAAGCTATCTGATATGTGGGATATTCTAAATTGTATATATATAATCTAGGCTATATAGTGATTCCCCTAACCACGATTTTTTTTCCGAAACACGAGATATTTTTCATCACCCACTGTTTAATTTTGAATATATATATTTTTTAGAGGTAATCCACTTAGCCTATAGTTACTTGCGTCTACCTAACAAAACAATTTATTTCAGGCGAAAACTCCATCAACTTTGCAAATACGGACAAAGATCGTGAATTGGGAGCAGGATTTTTGCGGAATTGGAAAAATCCTTATTGCGTAAATGCGCAGTTGGGGAAATTCGTGGATACAACAAATCTTTCAATTGCACGTTTATTTTGGAATAAATTTGCTTCCATTTGATATGGTTAGCTCCTTCATACCTACCGTACTAATTGAAACCTGAAAAGCGGTTTTGGTCTAATTTTTAGTGCAGAAATAGGGATAGCAATCTTCTTACCTGTGCCATTTCAGTTTTTGAGTTTAAACAAACATTAGCCTGTTTATTTTGAAATTGGCGTTTCGGGTTATTTTACCAAAAATTCGTGGTTAGGAGAATCACCATATACTTTATTTCAGATAGATGGATTCTACATTTTCTTTGTAATAAATCAGAAAAGAAAGCAGAACCTAGCAACAGGTATCAACATCATACATTTTTGTGGTATGGTGAAAGATGAAAACTTTCACAAAGTCAAAACTTGCTTGATACATTCTATTTTGCTAGGAGCATATTTTGCACTGTGGACATGGTGCTGTAAAAAATGCTGTTGTTATTATCATTACAAAGACTTGGGTGATTAGTTATGGTTTGATACAATTAACTTCCATATGAAACCTAACTGCTTGGTTACTGATAAGCATATTTTTCCGCAGTGTGTCAATTAATGAAAATCTGGAGACAAAGTATGTGGCATACAGTGGTTGGAGATGTCCAGATTTGTCTCAGTTGAACACAGATTTATGTCACTCCACATTATTTGAATATCTTAGTAAGTGGTTACTCACAAGCACTGGTTCCAAAAAAATTCCACCTGCTTGATTTAGCAATTATTTCTGTCAATGATGAGTAGCATGTGTGCATCTCAAATTGATACAGCTTTGGCTGCTAAGCCAGATATGTTCTTGAGCAACAGTCATGTTTACTTTGATAGGAGCACAATGTGGTTTTGCAATATTTTATGAAAAATATTATTTTATCGTGACTTATTATTTCATTGACTGTGTTGTAAAAAGCGCTATGAACTTCCTACTACTACTTCAACATTAAGTTGGCAAACAAGCATTACAAGCCTACTGTACTCTTATGTTTAGTTTAAACTTGTTTCTTTGTTTAGAATGAAGTATCCGCTCATCCTGGTGAGGAGAAGCGAGTGGTTGCTAAATCAACCTTGGAGGGGTTAATCTTTACTACCCTGAACATGGCTGCATTGTGCAAGCACTTGCTTAATCGTGGATACGAATACATTTCTATGGGCATCCTTACTCAAGACGTGCTGGAGGCAACGTTTGGTAATCTGGTAAGCAATTTTGTCCGCCCCGTTAGCTCAGTGGTTACGCGCCCGGCTCAAGACTACGCCTCGCTGGTTCGACTCACCGGGTGTGCGTTTGAACAACGCATTTCAGCACTGCTCTCTATTCAGCGGCATCTAGTGAATGGAATAGTTCCCCGGCAGCAAGACTTCAACAATCGAAAAACTTTACTCTGCCAATCTCGATAACCGGCCCTGCGTCAATAGCCTCTACAGTCTACAAGTAGGTATGCGAAACTACCAGGAATAACCTATCAAGGCTTTGTCAGTCCGAGGATAAAGATTCAAAAACCAACCAAACCTATTTTCTATGGAAACATTCGGCACTTTCCAAATTGATACGACACATGAATTTTGTTTTATTTGTAGTGTAAAGGCATAATAAGTTACATCTCTATTATTCACAGAGAGCATCAAACAGACGATTCAGTAATCCCGACATTAATCAAGTAGGCTAACTACAGTAGTAATATCACTGCTTATAATTGTAGTAATATCACTGCTTTATCTCATCGAAAATCGGTAAAGCAAATTCACAGTGGAAACACCACTTTCGGCTAGAAGAACGCGTGGACTGAGGTTTGCAATGAACCTTTAAAAAGAAGAAAAGCGAAGAACACTCAAAACAGCACTGAACTCCAAAAATGAAACAATTACATTGTGTCACAAAAAATGTGGCATATCGGGAACTGATATATGAATATCCATTCCTGATTTAATTTTGGCGGCTTACCTGTTTCTCTTACATCTATTCCTGGCACGCAAGTTATTTCTTTGGAATCCTCTTCGAAATCTACAACGTCATCAAAAATTTTTAACCGAATGAATGCAGCATCGCTTTGTTATAGCCTAGTCCAAATATACTTGCTGCATCACCTACTACGTGAGCGTATTTTGAGTACAGCATGTTGTTGTGGTTTGTCAAATATTCGTCTAGTAGCCTAATTGTTTTATGAATGCCAGTGGTGGGTTCGGTAGTATGATATTTATTCCGCGGTTTTCTGCCAGCGCAATTGCTTTGTGAAGAAGGTTGTTAGCGTCTTCGTCCGTAGCCAGCCACCTTTTGTATACTTCTTACTTTATGCTTAGCAGTTTGACGTTGCCTCAGTTCTTGTACTGTAGCAAATGTAGCGTGACATGACTTGCATGAAATGGTATGATGCTGAACTTCAGCGAAACAGGTTTCCACTTCTTGTAGCCTAATGACAGCATTTCCCATTCTTGCATTTTAACCACTATTGTTTGGCGAAATCTATTAGCGTACAACTTACAAATCGAATCTTACAACTTTCTAATACACAAAAGGAAACTTGCAAATGATTTATTGAAAGCTAGCAAATTGTGAATTTCAAATGGTCTGAATGGCTAGCGTGGAAGCTACACCGTTATGGTTGGCGAATCGCAGCTGCTCGCTGTACTAGTGAGTGCTCAGCCTTGTGCTGATAGCCGGGAAGAACGCCCCTTTCTTCACAAATCTACTGAGTGTTACCAAAATGAAAGTTACTGCAGGCTATCAAAAGCTGTGCTATAGCATTTGGTAGCCTAATTACGGTGCGTACCAAACTTTAAAATTGTCTTGGTTTGGCGGTTGGATACGTGATTCTAATGAAGCTGTCACAACAGGGGCGCCGGAAGCAGGGGGCGAATGCCCCCTGCCCTCAAATTTTCTCTGGATGGGAGGCAATGGTGCCCTTTTAAGGTCATGTAAGCTACTGCACATTTTGCAATATAGGCTAACAACTTCTGCTATTCGCTTTTAGCCTAATTATAGGGCCTATAGCCTACAGTAGGCCCACACAAATTATCCCGTGGACACATTTTATACTTTGCAGCAGATTGTGATGCTATGAATGTGAAATTTATCTTTTGTTTCTTCTTGTTCAAGCTATTTCGATCATTCATCTGTTTCACATTTCGACTTTCATGGTTAATAGCGGGAAAACGAACGAGTTGCCCAGCATTATCGCTATATCTCATCCTAAAACTATCGTTCTAAAATCGTTCCGGCGTCCCTCTATCTCAGGTTTGTAAACTGCCTACAACAAGCTTTAATGAGACGCTGGAAATAAGCTTAAATGATAGTTCCAACGATCATGAAACAGAAGTTGCATAGCCTACGTGAAGAAAGATTATTGTCTTGATTTTTCATAGTAGGCCAATCTGTGAAAACTTGAAATATACGCCAAACAAAATATTCCAAAGGAGCTCAAAAGCCGCCACTCGCCTCGCCAAGCCCAAACCGTACAATAATAGCCTACCACTCCTTTTTTTCCCCGCGCTTTAACAAAGTAAGCGGCAAAGATTTTGCTCTCCAGGTCTAAATATATAAATTGGATTAAAGAAAAACTTAGGCCTGGAGAATAGCTAATTTTAGTCAAATTAAGAAAGGAATTTAACTGTGGTCATTTCAGTTCAAAAATTTTCGAAATTGATAAAGAATTAGCAAAGACAGAACAATTCAAAGAAACCCATATCAAGAATCCAAGTCTGCGGTTGCCGCATGTAGCAAACAAGCAATTGACTCGCCAGCCTCAGCTTTGAAAGAATAGGGATGAGGAAAGTAAATTACTATCCAATGAACCAATTGAAGTACAGTACGGTAGAAAATTTATCAAACAACGATTAGTAAGCCATGTGCATTAATTGTTTTACATTCTATTGTGTAACATCTTGTTTGCTGCCCATTATCAAATCGGTTCAAAGTTTGTCCTAAAATTTTTTGTTTTAAATTCAGTTGTTTTTTAAACTTTTCTGGATTAGTGTGTGTTGTATCGGTATAAATCAATTTAATTAAACCAGCGCAATAGTTTTTAATAATAAATTACTTAGTTTTTGACATAAAAATTAAACGTTGGCCAGCAATCAAGCCTAGTCAGTTTTTAAGAAGGGCTGCCAGACAAGTTTGTATCAATCGCACTTAGCCTAAATCGACAAAAATACCTTTTTTTTTCTTGCTTTTATTTCAATGCGAAGTGTTTGATTTTTTTTTAATACATTATATAAGGATTTCGCAATCAAAGGTCACTACAGGACAGTAACTGATAATAACATTTCGTAAGAATTATACAATTAAAACTGTACGTTTGGTTAAGATACATAATAATTCAAAATTCGCCTGAAAACGTTCTATTTTACTGAACATTATGACCGAAAGTAGGGTATTTAATTATTACAGGGTTGCCACTTTAAAAAGTTACATTTTATTATGAATTTATGACAAAATGGAGTGAAAATTTATGCCAATTTTTTATGATTTTATCCCAAATTTTATGAAAATTTCATGCTAACCGCCGAAAATTGATGCTTCAGTTAGGGGATCTTTCAGAGCATTTGCACACTGCTCTCATACCTTGCGGTTTTCTTGATAAATGAAAATTTTTCTGCTTTGGAAGGAAGTTTAAGAAATTCTGCTTTAGGTTGGTATATTGTTCTAATATACGTACTGCAACATATTTCATCGTTAACCATCTAGTTTCAGTGTGATGAGTGACATAGTGTGCTGCAATATCGGTTACATCTGCCATTCGATTATAGTCCTCACGCATTGCACCGGACAACTTCAAAAAGAATGCAGGTTGTGAAAAAAGGTATCAATATCAAACTAACAACTCATTTTCGAAAAGCTGTGTGAACTGGATGGAGTGTGCAGATCCCAACGTTAAGCATGGTAGTTTGCAACGTTTCTTCCAAATACACCTTGCTTTAGTTTTCTTTCAAAACTTAAAATTACATTTGGCCCATCCATTCCAATGCCCAAAATCAATTGTGGGTTTAAAGAAAGGCTTTGCATAAACTGTCCCAAGTGTTCCAGAAGAAGGTCACTGTTGCAATGGCCCAGAAACAATGAACCACAATCAGCACTAATAATTTCATTTTGTTTGTTACTCCAATACTGCACATAATCGCCGTATTTCTTTTTGACTTGAGAGGCTGTTGTTTCATCAAATTTGAAAGAGAATGGTGTGTTGCGCACCTCATAAATCAATTCTGCTTTAAGAAAAGGAGCATTGTCGAACTGAATGTTATATTTAACTTTTGTTTTAGCTTGTCCATAGTTTTGTGCAATTATTGAATCCGGAAATATTAGTTGAAACCTCTTACTATCAGGATTAGCACTCAAAAACGAGTAATTATACTGAACAAAATACAATGCCTGAAGAATCTCGGCATTAACCACTTCGTCTTCCTAAACAAGAATTTCTGGTTTTGCTGCAGAAAGCTCTACTGTGCTATTGCCAGCCAAAACAAAAATGCGTTGCAATGATGCGGAATGTGAGATTTAACTTTTGCAACACCACTGCCATCAATCCTAACCGTTTTTAACATTGCCTACAAAATGCTTGGTAGGCCTATACATCATTCTTCACATGATCAATCCATGGTAAGTACCCTCCCAGGAAAATTGAAACTCATGTTTACCCATTATCCTACTCTAAATAATTTCTGAGATAAAAATGCACAAAATTAAATCATTTCGCCGCATCCAATTAGCACAGGAACCGAAATACTAGGAAATTGATATTGTGCAATTGTGTGAGTTACGGCAAGAAGGAGTTCAGGGAAAATTAAATTTCTGGTGCTCCTGTGCTGATCGGATAAACATGGTTAGTCTTGAATACATAGCCTACTGATAAAACTATCCTTCCACAATCAAGTTAGTTGAATACCGGTAGTTTTCAACTGCCAAACAACAAATCAGACCAAGTCTACAGACAGTCCGACATATTACAGTATATAATATCCATAACCAATTGGTTAAACCATGCAGTTAGCTGCAGTAATCACTTTTGTTGTCGTTGCAGATAAACAAACACGCAAAGAATGATGCTTTTTTAATGTGTTTATAACAGATTGGCAATTGAAACAACAATCAAACAAAAGTTTAAAAAATATTTAGCATCATATAATTATTGAAATACCATGATTTTTCAAAAAATTTATGACTTTTTATGATGAAGTATGATTTTTATAAGTTTTTTATGCCACACGGTGTTTTTGGAAGGATTTTATGATTTTTATGATTTTATGCCGTGTGGCAACCCTGTTATTATCATCATTGTCATGTACAGCGCCCAGAAGCATAGTTTGCACTGTGGATGTGGCGCTATATAAATGCTGCTATTATTATTATAATGTAGCCTGTCGTGAGTCTTCACATATTGATTGTGACAAAGTGCTTGAACACATGACACTCAGATGTCCGATATCCTGGGTCAAATCTGGTAAAAAATTTCCGCTATACTCGATTTTTTTCCTTCAAGACCAAATAAAGTATATTAAAGCACATCAGCAGAAATGCAATAAAAACGGTTGGAAGCAATTGGGATGCTACGAACAGTCGAACAGTGAAAATACCAATCTGCATATATTCAAACATCACAGCAGAAATACAGTAGTTGAATAGTAATGAGAATATCCGTGAAAATAATGTAATAAAACTAAGTGCGTATGATCCCGTCCAAAAAAACAAAAACATAACGTATTTAAAACAAATTCCGGTATCGATCACAAAACACACTCCTGTACTTTATCAGTGACAAAATTTTCATACAATATTTCATCACTACAAATATAAATGTGACGCAGTTTCATGAAAGGAACAATTTCAAGCGGTTTAGCAAAAACTTAAAAAGGTGACTCAGGTGAGTTGATGGCAGGGAGCCTGAAGGAGGTGATGTCATTGCGAATACAGCGTCACATCGGTCTTCGGATATCTATCAAGTATCTACCAACAAAAGAGAATAGGCCAAGCTTGTAGATTTGGCAAACGAATGGCCGTTAACCAAAAACATCATGTTGTTATTATATGTTATGTAAGTGAAAATATTCTACTGGATTATTTCACACAAAATGTCTACAGGTGCAATTAAATGTCATGACCACAGTCAACGAGAAAACATTGAAAATTCAACAAGTTGGTACAAAATGGCATAACAAAATTAAATAAAATATATTTAGAAGAGACATTAAGAGAATTTACTGTACCATAAACATATATAACAGACAAGTGAGAATAGAGTTGGAAATGTGGTTATCGCAGGGATGTGCCTTCGTCAGAAAAGTAATACCAAACAAAAGTAATATCAAACACTAAATACAAAACAATTGTTTGAGATTTTAGCATTTAAATAGTAACCTCGTCCCTCACCAAGCTGAAGTAACTTAGTCAATCTGCGTGAATTTATTCGTTTGTTATCTGCGTAGTATAAAATGATGTTACTCAACTTCATTCTTGGTTGACGATCATATGTTTTATGGTACAACAAATTATTGAATAGATAAAAATGACAATACTTATGTCTCGTTGATTTTTAAAATATACCGGAGTCCTTTTCCAAAGATCTACAAACAACTTCATTTTTATCATTGATTGACTTTACTTCATCAAAAGAAGAACATACGGTTGGTATGGACGAATGTTTATGCATGGAATAATGGCAATCGTGAAAAGCGTGTTCAACTTTAGACGAACACTGCGTTGATTCAACGGATCTTATATTTTCTACAATGTCTTTCAACTGATCAAGCTCACTGTACCTTTGCGGGACAAATACATTGTTTTTAATGTGTTGGACAAATTTGTTATATTTCTCTGTTATTTGAAACTGCTTTACGTGATGAGAAAGACTTTCCGGAACACAAAGCCTCGCGTGCCCATCAAAGTAAACAGCAGTGGCTCTAACTTTTTCAGTATCTCTCACATACCTGTATACTCCTGCTATGAAAGCGTCAACAACAACGCCTTTGCACGCCATGAACTTATCACAACGGCGCTTGCCTGTTGGTGTGCAGATGAACACGACGTGGTGACAACGCTGCAACCGGTTTGCTATCCAATCTTCGTGCTCTTTGATGCTAAGTTGCCACAGATTGAAAAAGTGCTCCCCTCCCAACATGGAAGCTAACACATTGGCTGCTTTGTGGTAGAAAGGATCTTCTTCAATGCTGTTGACCAGAATTAGCAGCCGTGCTTGTTGATCTGAAAAAAAAAACATGACACCATATAATGCTTGATGGATAGCGCCTCCATGAATAAGATATGAAAGAAAGGGATACTTGGAAGTAAAAACATTTCGGTATTGTGCATGACACTAGACAGGCTGTTATTGTAATCAGAATGCAAGATGTAACACCACGAAGAGGGTTACAGCAAGATTGGCAGAGTGTTTAGTTTGTGGAAAATGTGATAAAGGAAGGGATTTGGTTAAAGATCGCATTGAGAGTTTGTCATGGAATTGAAACAGTGACATACTTCTGCTGTTTAGGTAATCAGATAAATGGAAGCAGTAGATGCGAAGCAATTGTGACAAGAAGGGCAAGACTGATTTTGGGCAAAGTTTATAAAAAATGGAGAAATGCTATACGGAAAAAAAATCGTTAAAAATAAAGGGGAAGGACGGAAGGCGTATCGGAGTAGTGTACGACCAGCAGTGTTGTGGGGAAGCGAGACATGGATAATAAGAGAGAGTGAAGTGACAATTCTGAGAACAATGGAAAGGGCAATTAGTGAGAGCAATATGTGGGGTAAAAAAGAAAAAGGAGAATACTACTGATAAACTGATAGATTTGTTAATAGTAAAGATTACACTCCAACTTACACCAACAACCAACTACACACCAACTTGCAAGGGCAAGATGACGAGCAGGAGTCAGCATTTTGAAATGTTTGTGTTTTTGTGAGATGCATAATAGGGTCTGCTACTATTCGGCGAATCCGATTCGGCGAGTTCCCTATTCGGCGACAGCCTTTTTCGGCGATTTTTTTAATTCCGTAGCAATTTTCGGGCCATTACGTGCATAATAGGCCTACATTTCACCCAGAACGCGTTTTCTATGATGACAATAATATGGTAGTGTAAACGAATGATATCATTCATTTTGACATCACAAGGTAGTTGAATAGTGCTCCCTCGAGACGGTTTAAGATAAAAGTAGTAGGAAAAGTATTGGTAGTGAGAGGTACTTTTGATCGGAGTAGCGGTAGCGCGCTACTTACAAAGTAGCAGATGCCTACCTTTTATTGTTACACGGTTAATGGGCTATCTAAAAATACGGTCTGATTTGTTATGTACCCCCAAAAAAATTATTCTTTGAGACTGTTCCACATTTTGCAAACTATCTGAATAGTTCAGGCCCTTAGGGGCAAAAATGAGCATCTTTAGGCTAAACGTGTTACACGTTGTTTTTTTGCATTTTTTTGTAGCTGATGAATCTAACTTCAATTTTAGTGGGTGCCGCAACTTTTTGGGTCACGTGATCACCCCCAAATCGGGGACTCCCCCCAAGTCAATTTTGAGCTCTTTTCACGGCATTTTTATGCAATTAGATACGTTATTTTTTTACATTTGGACTGACTGCCACTACAAAATACACGAGATAAAAATCGCACAAAATTATGTTATTAATGACGTCATGTATTAATTTTTTGCTTGTTTTTTTCTTATTGTAGTCGCTTGTTTGTTGTTGGTGTTACTTTTTTGGTTACAATAAGTTACCAATGGTTTTTCAACTGATTTGATTAGTATTGAGTGTCAGTACTAACATATTCAAAATCTTAAGGAATCCAACTTCCGGAAAGTGGTTATTTTCAAGATAGCTTCCAAGATGGCCGCTAAACCATTGAACAAAACAGTAAATTGACCATAACTCGGCCATCATATGACCAAAACATGTAGTTTTGGTGTCTGTATCTAGGTTTTTATACCCTGTGAAGTCAATGAGACTATTCTCAGAATTGTTGAATTATCTGATAGCCTATAAATTCAATATGGCCATCCAAGATGGCCGCCAAACCATTAAAATAACAGTAAATTGACCATAACTCGGTCATCATATGACAAAAACATGTAGTTTTGGTGTCTATATCTAGGTTTTTATACCCTGTAAAGTCAATGAAACCATTCTCAGAATTGTTAATTCATCTGATAGCCTATAAATTCAACATGGCAATCCAAGATGGCCGCTAAACCATTAAAATAACATAGTAAATTAACCATAACTAGGTCATCAAATGACCAAAACATGTAGTTTTGGTGTCTATATCTAGGTTTTTATACCCTGTGAAGTCAATGAGACTATTCTCAGAATTGTTGAATTATCTGATAGCCTATAAATTCAATATGGCCATCCAAGATGGCCGCCAAACCATTAAAATAATAGTAAATTGACCATAACTAGGTCATCCTATGACAAAAACATGTAGTTTTGGTGTCTATATCTAGGTTTTTATACCCTGTAAAGTCAATGAAACCATTCTCAGAATTGTTAATTCATCTAATAGCCTATAAATTCAATATGGCAATCCAAGATGGCCGCTAAACCATTAAAATAACATAGTAAATTGAACATAACCAGGTCATCATATGACCAAAACATGTAGTTTTGATGTCTATATCTAGGTTTATATACCCTGTGAAGTCAATGAGACTATTGTCAGAATTGTTGAATTATCTGATAGCCTATAAATTCAATATGGCAAACCAAGATGGCTGCCAAACCATTAAAATGACAGTAAATTGACCATAACTAGGTTATCATATGACCAAAACGTGTAGTTTTGGTGTCTATATCTAGGTTTTTATACCTTGTGAAGTCAATGAGACCATTCTCAGAATTGTTAAATTATCTGATAGCCTATAAATTCAATATGGCAATCCAAGATGGCTGCCAAAACAATTAAAAATGTACAATAACAATGTATTGTTTATTAATAAACCCGGTAAATTTCTATATGTATTTGGGTTAACTGAGCAGGCATAAAGAGCTCATACGATGTGGTCATGTAGACTCTTGACATAATCAGCGTAAAGAAAGCAAATGGATCAAGTATTACTAATGCTCATCGCTGTGACTCTCGATGTCATCGTCTGTAATTATGTGATTGCTGTATGGACACATGAACCAGTTTGGCATGGT
Source organism: Aplidium turbinatum (assembly GCF_918807975.1). Classification (NCBI taxonomy): domain Eukaryota; kingdom Metazoa; phylum Chordata; class Ascidiacea; order Aplousobranchia; family Polyclinidae; genus Aplidium; species Aplidium turbinatum. The sequence continues at coordinate 23,271,951 of NC_137475.1, read as the reverse complement.
CCACATCCAGCATGGTATGGTAGCACATATCTCCGGCAACTACAGTGAGGTGAACACGATTCGCAATTGCAGTGATCACTTTCAGTAGGTTGTCCGGGGCAGCTTTCATGTCCGTCATGATTGGAACCATCTGATTATTGTCTACTTTCCATCCCCAGTCTAGAGCATCCATACCATCGTCAGTAGCCTACCCATCCTGACCATAATCTGGTAGTAAACTCTGAGGCAGTGGAATTTGGTAAAGGATGATGTAGGTGGCAAGCGTTCAGGGTGAACAAAGGATTTGGCTGTTTTAATTTTCTTGACCAATGTATTGTATCGCTGTGTTTCTAGGTTACTGTTATCGTTGCCAAACATAACGGTCATAGCTTTGTTTCCAAGATCCTTAATGATGTGGTTTGTCTGATTTGGGAGAATAAAGCAATTTGCACATTCTTTGATTATTGGTTGACTTTTCACTAGTTTCTTGAAAGCGTCTTCTTCCCGATACCAAATATCCTTGACGTTGAATCACAACCGGTGAATGCATGAATGAAGAGGAGCTGTAAGCATAATTATGTCTGGTCCGATGATTGCTTTAAGTTTGTTGATGTCGTGTATTTTGATTGCGTAAGCCTTTTCGGAGCGGAAGTAGAGGTCTTTAATGTCTGGGTCAGTGTCAGCATAGCGTAGTATCAATATTAAAAGGTCTGTGTCTTCACCAATTAAAGCCGTACTATGTCGATGAGGACTGTCCATCTGCCGTCTTGACGATGTCAACATCTGCATCACCTGGAGCGTTCATCACATTGCAGCTTCTATTCCTCAGTTGAGCAGAAATTAATCCTTCCTTGTTGGAAGCTCGAGGCAAGAACTGCTCCTTCTTTCCAATGAACTCGGTGTCTACAGTAAAGTGAACAACCGGGTGGACGTTCATGCCGCGTCTTTGATGGGTATTGTCTTTGATAGACGGACCACCATATCCATCAAAGACCACCGTTGCTAAGCGATAATGACGAATGGTAAAATCTGCATACGACTGTGCAATAGACCCATAACTGTCTCCAGTTTCCATGGCACTCGATGCAACAAGAACCCTCCATCAAGGACGTAGTGATCGGTTTTCGAGGCAGATTCTTTCACTACTTCATAACCGGCTGACATCACACTGCTGGCATCATTGGCATGTTCTGTGATGGCAGTAGCTATCTGAGGCCTATCTTCTGCAAGAAACAGGGTCTGGATGTTACGTGGCTGTCACAAGTAATACTCGTTTTCCTCTCAACTGGTCTGAGTTTTTGGGAAATGACAGCAACAAAACTGCGTTATATCAACTGGTTCAACAAGCTGTGATAACTTCAGTCGATCCAAACTTGTTTACGATTGTTGTAACATCATTAGATACAGCTCTTAACAATCAAACATTGGACATGTCTGATGTTTCTCCATGTGATCACGAAGAGGCAGACACCCGTATGTTTCTCCATGTGAAACATGGAAAATCCGATGCCATAGTCAAAACAATAGATACTGATGTGGTAATTATTGCAATTTCGTGTTTTGACAAGTTAGAAATCTGTAAACTATGGGTTGAATTTGGAGTTGGAGAAAAAACTCGCTTCATTCCAATCCATGATATTGTTTCATCTTCACCTCAATCTCAGATGATTTGCGCTTCTTTACCTTTGTTTTATGCTATCACAATCTGTGATACTGTTTCGTCTTCGAAAAAAAAGGCTTGGGATTGTTGGATGCTTAATCTTACCGCAATGTGTGGCTTATTTAACTCTCTGAATTTCTCTAGCTCACCTAGTTCTATAAATGACATACAAAAGTATGTCATAGCTCTTTATGGCAATGGTCCTACTATCACGGATGTAGACGAATGCCGTTATATGATGTTTACCAATGGTTGCACTATTGAAAAGCTGCCACCAACGTCAGCTGCTTTGATGCAACATACACGCAGAGCGATACATCAAGCTGAAATACGGAAATCAAGCCTCGTAAATGTTCAGCAACTACCTTCTCCTTTAGCTTGGGGTTGGAAACATAATGATGCAAATCAGCTTGTTCCGTTTTGTCAGTCTACTTGTGGCTCTCGATGTCCCTGTAAGAAAAAATCCATAAAATGCACAAGTCTTTGTTCATGCGAGTACGAAACATGCAATTCGACCACAAAATATCCAATCCTCTCTGATGTTTCATCTTCAATCCACATTGACGTTTCATCTCCAATCCACAATCATCATTCAAGAAATGCTTTTGACTTTCTAAACTCTATCTTGTAACTTGAAAAAACTTGTCGTACACGAATTTTTTAATATCAAATTACGTATGGTAGGAATTTAACATCGAAAACCGCTAGTTTTTTCATCTTGAATTAGCAGTGTTAAGACTCTGACATTGCATCATCTGGGGTCGTGTATTAATTGGATTTGTAGATCATAATTAGGGCTACATAATTATTTTAAATTTTAAAGTGGCATGACCAAAAGGGAAATTCACCCCTGGTAGCTGCTCTTCTGGTTATTCCCTTGATGACGTCGTTATTGCGTCATACTGTACTGGAATTATTGTTATTGCTTGCAATTGTAAAATTTTAAGCATTTGCAAAACTAATAATGAGAGTATTTGATCGCTTTTTTCGGAATAAACTTACCTTTGGTTCCTGAATTTGAAGTTGTCCAGTTTTAATAATGTAATGATGACGTCATAAAAGACGCAATCATGACGAAACTACTTTTAGGAATTGTGAAATGGTTTTAGTAACCGGTACTCCAACTAAAACCAACAGCAAACGACCAAAATAGGTTAAAAAAGCAAAAAAATATATTTGATGACGTCACAATGACGTCATCAATTAAATTATTTTGTGTTTATTTTGTCTCACTTATTAGTATGTGCTTTTTAAGTTAAAATATACAAAAATCGAATATGTAATTGCACAAAAATGACGTAAAAAGAGCTGAAACGTGATTTCTGGGGAAATCTCCGATTTTGGGGTGATCACGTGACCCAAAAAGTTGCGGCACCCACTAAAATCAAAGTTGGGTTGATCAACTGCAAAAATATGCAAAAAAACAACGTGTAACACGTTTAGCCTAAAGATTCCCCTAAGGACCTGAACTAGAATAAAATTTTCTCAAAAAAAAATATTTCAACGTCTTTTTACAGTTTTCCCCAGATGACAAATTGGGTTTTAACATCACCAGGCCTTGAAAAACAAACACAATTTGATTCAGACAATTTCAGACTGTTACCCAAGTGCTTGCTAACAGTCAGATTTACGTTTTTTTAACTTAGGGTAGATTGTCTCATTTTTACCGCTTCCCCAAGGCAACAAAAAGATTTTATATCAATCCGACATAGCAAAACGCAAAAAAATCTTAGAAAATTTCAGTCTGACAGTAACGAAAGTCAAAATGTGACAAATTAGGCCGCACCATGATTGTCATATACTGTACCACTTTTTAGCAACTTTGGTCACAGTTGAGTTATTTACAAGACACTTTTCTAAGTTTGCATTCATGTAATCACTCATTCGAGATACAACTTTGACTGATTATAGCAAAAATGGTTATATTTGGGATTTCTAGAATAAAGTATTGTATGAAAAGTTTCAACTTTCAACATACTCTTTTCAATGATAGAAAGAAAGAAATGTTGGAGTTTATCACATCATAGCGAGTGAAAACCTGACCACAGCATTTTTAAAGGGTATTCAATTCATACGTTTTCAATGCAGTCTTCATGTGAAACAGCAATGGTTTTGAAATTATTAGAGTTGCACCGTACGTGTATCTGTAGGTTGCTGCAGCAGATGGAGTATTTTGATTGAAAACACTTTAAACATAAGATGTTTTTTCGTATGAACCACCTGACTGCAATCACTGTGAGCACTTAGCCAGAGATTGCAAACTTCTAGCACTTAGCCAGAGATTTGATACTTGCTTTACACTTTGTTTGGTAATTAAAGAAAAAAGAGTAATGGCAAGGGTGGGAACCGAACTCAAATTATCGAAATGACGACCTCTCAAATTGCTCAAACTGCAGCAATCTACAGATTACAAATACGGTACACGCACTGTTAGCTAAATAACGCAATTTTAGCTCAAGCCAAGCACTGGGACATGTCTCAAGCACATTACTTAAGTATAAAAATGTGCACGAAACTTTTTGCATTACCTTTAAGAGGTTTGACAAGAAAAATAGAATTTCAACATTTTTTCGTAGAAAAGTATGATGGCTATCCCTCGTCTTCGAGGATGATGGCCTTCGCAATAAAATAAAAGCTAACGGTGAGTTCTTAAATGGCTAATTAGTCCAATCTTGGCTTTAAAAGTTCGGTTACATTTGGTACATTTAAGATCGTTTGGGAGAGTTGGTTGTGGGTGTGATTGGCGTTCTCAGGGATGGCCAAATAATTTTGGCCATGATCCACTACCGGAAAATCTGAGAACTTAGTGATCCACAATGAGCTGAAGACGACACCCAGCGGCGGGGGTTCTGGGGGGCCTCCCCCAGAAATTTTTTAAAAATTACTTTGAATTCGGTGCATTCTGAGAGCATTTTCAACAAAAATATGGGTATAAATATTCCTGTAAAATAGTGCTGTCCGGTGGCATAGCAAAAGGATAAGATCATGTTTTCTTGGGCATTTTTCGGTAATAAAGCTAAGTCTTTATGTTTTCTTGTTGCTAATTCCTGGCTGAGATATTCGAATGTTTGGTATTGGCAAAACTCGCTCTTTTAATGCAGTTTCGTTTAAAATTAGGCAAACTTTGTTTTAGAGACATAGAAACTGAAGGCATCATTCTCAATATCGTGATTCGTGACGTCACACGCGTGCCAAAGGGGAGGGGGTTGTAACCCCCAAAACCCCCCTTTGGCTACGCCACTGGCTGAAGATGTGCATTTTTCCTTTTGTATCATACAAACAACATGGAATTATTTGGGTACATCTAAAACAAGGCGTCAAGATACGATATATACATAATTTGATTAAAAATCCGTGAATGAGTGTGCTGTAATGAACAGGTCTGGTATTAGAGAGAAAAATGATGAGTGGATTTTGATTTCACAGTACTATCGAAACGTGGTTTCCTGTTACTTACAGCGATTTTTACGAGTTCATGAAGATGAATATTTTTAAAAAAAGTAAAAAAAAAATTAGCAGTTTTTAAAATAAATACTTTGAAATTTTTTTCAGAGCCAACTTGAAAGATCCACAAAAAAAGTTGAAAAGATCCGGACCCGGATCGCGATCCGTCATTTGGCCATGCGTGGGCGTTCTTTTCTTTGCATTCTTTTTTCTTTTAACCTTTTAGATCTGCTCTTCTCAAACGTGGCGACACCTTTCTGAGTGGCAGATCTCCAGAGCAGCCTGTCCTCTGCGGTTTCCTCCCAGTTTGTATAATTGATGTTACACACTTTAAGATTACTCTTCAGTGAGTCTTTATACCGCTTCTTTTGTCCACCTACCGAACGCTTACCCTTAGCCAATTCCGAGTAGAACATTTGTTTAGGGAGACGCTGATCTGGCATTCGCACTACATGCCCGCACCATCTAAGTTGATTTCGAATAATGCGGGACTCAATGCTTGTTGTTTCAGCCTCTTCTAGCACGCTCAAATTTGTTCTTTTCTCTTCCCAGCTGATATTCAGAATTTTGCGCAGGCAGCGTTGTTGGAATCTTTCAAGAGTTTTAATATGGTTTCGGTAGGTGGTCCAGGTCTCGGAAGCATATAGTAGTGTTGTGATAACTACTGCATTGTAGACGGCGAGCTTTGTACTTATTTTTCGTGTGTTATGGTTGTCAAATATTCGTGAGCGAAATTTTCCAAAAGCAGTGCTAGCACAATTTAAACGATGTTGTATTTCATCCTGAAGGTTTGACAAGAAAAATAGAATTTCAACATTTTTTCGTAGAAAAGTATAGAAAGGTGATGTATGCTAGGTATTTTCTATCGTCTCTACAATGTCATTCTTCCTTATCCTCAAGTTTTTTCTTTGCATTTAATTGTTCAACAAACTTATGAAATACAATGTTTGTGCTGCAGGTGTGGAAGTGATTGCATTCTTAAGTGTGTTTTAATGAATCAGGGCTTTGCATTAACCTTACCATATAAGCTAGTAGGTAGGCCTCCACATCCCTGTGCTAATAAGTGTTAGAAGTCACATTTTAAAGCCTATTTGAAGAAATTCATCAAATCAAAAAGTAAATTTCTGTAAAAGCTAGTCGCAAGATATGGTTTAAAATTGAAGTTAAGTATCCAATCCTTTTTTTCTGGCTACAGAAGAATTTCAATAACCTATCTTTTAAAATAGTTTTGCCTTGTCTTGTACGCTAACGTAGCTATCACATACATAGTCTTTTAGAGAAATTTCGTATTCGTCAGCGATAGTATTCGTCAGAGAAATTTCGAATTACCCCATCGTACCACATTGTAGCTACAAAGGGCACATTTCACCTCATCCTTCTATTAAGACTGGAAGTGAAATTATTTTATCTGTTGATTAGTTGGTGAGCAATGTGTTTTAGTACAAAATAGTGCATTTTTTTCTCAGTTTTTGAGACAGGGGCCGATCCAGCAAATGGTTTGGGGGGGGGATATTTAAATATAAAACAATGATTTGTAGGTCTACATCAATCCGACTATGAAAACACACAGTGAATATAACTACTTTATTGTCTTATAGGGGGAAAATCGACCCAATCACTCACCTTGGATCCGCCACTATATTGAGGGACACAAAAATGCACAGTTGCACACCCTTTATAAGCTACAGTATCTGCTGCTGAAAATTGAAAATATACGATGCCTATCCCACTGGTAAGGTAGATGAAATGTAATTGAGCGAGCGTAACAAGCAAAATTTGTTTACAGAAACTAAGAAAATACATGTTTTTATTCATTTTTTTGGGGGGGGGGTGAACGTGATCAAGTGCTTCCCCTTGGACCCACTATTGCGTGCAAGGGGAGTTTTACATGTACCACATCCACAGTTTTTTGTGAAAACCATTCAATGCTTCCCTAACACATGCCGGTTTGAAAAGATAACCAAGCGATTTCATTATTTTGATGATTTAGCATTGTTAGATTATTTAGTTAAAAGTTCTACCACTTGAATTTATCTTATACTTATAGGTACAATTGCAGGACGTGTAGAATAATATCTACAAACATCTTGCAATTTTAGTCAGTAAAAAAAAAGTTTTTGTGCAGGTAGTTGTGAGGTTACCTTATTGATATCATTTGATGTAGTTAATTCTTTTCGTCGCTATATTTGCGAGAATTGGCGCCTTATAGGTTAAAGCGCAGACTTTATACTTTTTGTCAATTTAACCAATATTTTTTGTATTAATATGCAAAAAATGGGGTAGGCAATTTGGCGTATTGGAGAGAAACTGCACGCGTCAAGCCAGTGCAAGATTTTTCGTTTTGTTAATGTTTCCTGGTTAGGCTTATAATGCGAATGGTACAATTCCATACCATACTCTTTCGTGCTATTTTTCATTTATTTCGCCTTTGATGGTTAGTTTTTCCATCAATTCTTTGACGTAGCAAAAGTGAAACGTTTTTCAATTTTTTCATTCCTTTGCACTTTCATCATTTGATTTTTTGGGCTGTTTGCTTTCAGCTTAACTGAAGATGATCTAGCTGCGAGCTGATCGACATCGATTTTTAGCTTTTTATGATTGAACTGACTCGTGTGAATTATATAATTCGTTTGTATTTAGGATGATTAATTCGTTAGTAATCTAGGATGATTATATTATAAATCTGTAATAAATATACGTAATTTAGTAGGTAATATTCATGAGGTATGTTGAGCAATGATTTGACTAGCATGACCATTGCTAGTGTCAGAGCTCCGTTGGCCTACTAGAGCTTTACCCAGCGTTTCAGGATCTTACCTTGTAATTATAAAAATCTAAAAAATTCTAGTTGTCCAAGACCGTTACCAACCACATAACTCAGATTAACTGTTCACGAGATGTGTATTCCGATAACTCACCTTTCTTTTGATGGCATTCTTGATATCGTATGGAATTCTGTCGTTTGTACATCCACACTGTAACACAGAAATGCTTGGAATTTGTTTGACGATAACTACTTTTTCATATATCCTACACTACAGTTCATTGCACAGTGAAATTGAACTGTATTATGTTATTTGAACAATTTTCATTATTGTATTTATCGTTTTTTTGGTGCTCATCAATTACAAATCAAACAGCTGCAGTGTGTGATGCCACATTTTTTGTGAGTGACCCCATTCTTCAAACTATCTCTATGTGTTAACATAATCCGATTTAAGATTAATAAGATGAATAGTAAGTTTCTAGTAATTAGAAAAATTGGAAACAAATTTTGCTAAACATTGAACTAATTTCATCCACACTCCGATATAATAGTAAAACAACATAGTTAGCGACTTCTCCAAATTCACACTTTTAAAACGCCATGAAAGGTCATGCTTTTAAAAGGGAATGGATAGAGCAGTCCTTAATATGACAATCCAGCTTTACTATGACAAGTTTAGCTACCAATGGCACAAATATATGAAACTAAGCAAGAAACTAGGCAGAAAAAGTTCACTTTAAAATGATAATTTTTAACTTGATCGATTGATTGAATCTTTATCCTCGGAGTGGGAAAGCTTCTTGAAGAGCTTAATCCTGGCAGTTTCGCATACTTGTAGAGGGTTTGAATCACTGACGCAGGCCTGGTCACCGAGATTGACAGAGTGAAGTTTCCGATTGTTGAAGTCTTGTTGCCGGGGAATTATTCCATCCATTAGATGCCGCTGAATGGAGAGCAGTCCTTAACGTGCGTTGCTCAAGCGCACACCCCCGAGAGTCGAATCAGCGCCGCTTGATCTTCAAGCTTCTTTGTTCCAGAAGTCACGTGCTAACCAACTGAGCTATCGGGGCGGACTTGATTATTGAACAAGCATGAATTAGCTTTTAAAGTTTACAGTATATGCTTGTCAATGAATGATTTAGTGACCATCACGCTCTCTTATCCACTCACCGTAAATGAATATAGCAAAGCCGATTATAATGACAACAAGCACAACAGCAAGCACCACGACGATGTGCAACAACAGGGAGGATTCTAAAAAGAGCAAGCCAACCAGTATTAGAAACAAATCAAAGGAATATAAGGAGTACGCTTGGGTTTCTAATGGAGCAAACATTTCGCACAAACAGTCAAACATTCACCACCAACAACAACAAGTCAAACATTCACACAAATGTAAGAAGTCTCAAAAGCTTTTGGCTTTGCCTCCACTTTAGGACAGCTATTTTGATGCTATATAGACCAGCAGACCTATATCAGCTACTAAGTATTAATCAGCCATCTTAATATCGTCACTTCGGTATGACAATTATCTTCATAGAACAACTTTTACTGAAAAGGTAAGTAAAGTAGGGTCCCATACTCAGTTAGTGAGCCTTGGGGAATGAGAAGATAAGGTTCTCAACATACTAGGCCTTTGGCACTAAGGAGAGTAGGGTAGCCAGATCTTTTCCCTCCACCGCCTTTCCTTCAGCAACTATGCCCTCGATAAACTGGTTATTGCAGCAATTGTGGTGTATTGAGGTAAGGTCAATAAAAATTCATAAAGTTCACCACAAACTCAGTAGGCCTACTTGATAAACTGACACACGATGCTGTGATATTTTCCGAGTACAGGTGCTTCAAAGCAACTACATTCGATCAAGAAAACTGTGATCAAAGCTTGTTTGTTGTATCGTCATCGTAAACTATTATCTGAACAATGCAAACCGGATTTTTTTCTGACATTTTGAACGAATTGACTAATTTTTTTAAATGACATTATTTTGGCTAAAAATTTTGTCAATGGTTGACAAATGACCGATAAACAAACTTGGTAAATCCCAATTGTTTAATCGCCATCTTTATAAAAACTAGTTTAGATCAAATATAGTTATTACTAGGGCAACCAATTTTTTGACCTAAAAACTTGAAATTTTAACTTTATAATTTACAAATTTTGACTTAATTTTGACCAATAACTTTCTTCGTTTGCAACTCAAACGTGAAATTTAGAAATCAAACCGTTAGGTAAGGATAGCTTCTTTTCTATTGAAATATGAGAAAAATGTGGAAGACTCAACGACACCACAGTTAACGAACAGGTAATGAAAGTCACTCAAAAAACTGCAAAAGATAAATATGGAGTGTCTAAATATCCCGAAATTACTGAGGGGGTTCTGCACTATTATACTTCAACATCAAGTAATGTTTCACATTATCGCCTTTGAAGTTTCTGTCTCTCGCCAAAATTTTTCCTAAAATAGGGAAGCTTCTCTCTACTGATACAGAAGTTGCTTGGGAATTCCTCAGCCGGCTATAAAAATGTGGTGAAATATCATCTCGTCCCATTTTCACAATGCACTTGATGCCACTCCTTAAGATTTTTGCTTGAATATATTTTCCAATTTGGCAGCCATCAACACCAAAGTTAAAGGGGTATTAAAGGAAAAACCTGACTTGGCGATTTTCCACGTTCTTTGTGTTTAACATGCTACCATAAAACGATTTTCAATAAAATTTTGCCCCATTGCGGTCTGACCACCATTGTGCGCGTGCTTTTGTCAGAGCTTTCAAAACGAGATTGGCCTGAGCAACGAAGCGTGCGACTGTAAAGAACGTCATAAAGTCTACGTCATAAAGTCTAGCAATCAACCGATCACGCAATAATTGTTACTGCGGGCGATTTGATTGTAGGCTATGTATGTATTTACATCAAAACAGCACATTTTAACATCAAAACAGCAGACAGTTTGCTCAAAACATCAGATTGGTAACGTGGCTTTTGTTATTGCTGGACTTTATGACGTATTCTTGAGCTGTGTTTGCACGTTTTGGTCATTTTGAAAAAAATGAAAATAAATGAAACACTGGACTTTGGGCCTTGCCAGCGCCATTGAAAACAAATTTTTTTGGGTAATTGTTTTTGAAATGTATTCTTGAATGTTCAGTTTACTCATTTTAATGCTTAATTCCGGTTTGAAATTTTCCTTTAGTATGCCTTTAAGAGACCTCATTTTCTGGTAAGCTTCTTGAATGGTGTAACGGCTGTTTTCCATCTTCTGAATTATATCAAACAGTGCACTGTACTGCTCCTCTATTTCTGCAAAGTGAGTAGCTAAATTGGGAGCTTTTACAGCATCTTGAGCACGCCGCAGCAAGACACCACCAATCCACCATCATGGAAGTCTTCCACAATATTTCTTACTTTTGGTAGACTTCTTGAATAATAGAAAGCAGCTTTCAACCAAAGGCCCATCTAGTTACATTTGGCTGTGGAGGTTGGCCAATGGAAGTTAAACTAGCTCTTCTTGACCTGTTATTAATGGTCACTGCTTTAACCCTGGCAACCAACTCATCAACAGCCGGGTAGCTGGCTAATATTCAATCGTCAGTAGTGGGCGAAACAAGATTATTACCTCAGAAATTGCAACAAATCGATTATTACGTCAGAATAGCAACAGAAATTGCAACAAAAAATCTGTATCTGTGTAGATTTAATAAAATATCAATAGAGAGAAAAACTACGTTAAAAGAAAATTTTGACCTAACCATGAATTTTGACTTTTTTTTTACTTAATAACTTTGAAACCTCTCTTCGTGTCAGCCTGAAATTTAGTTTGTGGACGTTTTATAAACTTTGAACAAGGCAAAAAAATTTTGACTTTATTGACTTTTGGTTGCCCTAGTTATTACTATCTGAATCCTTAACAGCCTGTTTCACTTTTAACGGATCATCAGAAGGGTCTTATTCAAATAGAATTCTATATTTGATTTAATTCGCTCTGCTTTGCTTTTTTGCTTAGCATTGAGTACTTTTTGCAGTAGGCTATTAATAGTTTTTATTGTTTTTAAAAACTAGTTTAGATATTAGATCGACAAACTGAGTCTCATATAAGATCAAACGCTGACCTGACACCCTGCAGTCCGGAAGAAAATTCGTACCCACGTTACGAACCCCTGCTCTCATCGTGTCACTTTTGTTTTCACTGATAAGGTATTATTCCAAAGGAAAACAAACCCAATGCTAAGACACTAGCAGGAGTCAACAACGGCATTTTTGTCCTAATTCTGACATCTTGTTGATGTGGTAAATCAGGGGTGTGCAACCTTTATTACAGGAGGGCCAGATATAAATAACTGGGTGAAACCGCGGGCCGCACGTTTATTTGACATATGATTTTTTGTAGTTGCAGGTAGAGCTCGACCGATATAACTTTTTCAGGCCGATACCGATACCAATATTTATGAAATTTTTAGGCCGATACCGATATATATCAGCTACAAAAAGTTTGTTACCAACAAAGTTATTAAGCAACAAACCAGTCCAAGAAAGTTTATGCATTAGTTGCTGTAATGGAAAAATCATTCTTAACACTAATCACAAAAAACACCAAACAAAAAGAAACAACCCAGGCCTCGAAATTCGTTTTTGCTGACGGCGGACAAACGTGTCCGGTCTGAATTCTTCGCCATTTAAGAGCTGTAATACGCCGCATAACTGATTAACTTCCACCAAACGAGGTCGTGTAGATTCTTGCGTCACAATGCTCTGGGCACGGGTCGGAAAACTTCTACAATGACGCTACTATTTTCTTCTGTGCAAAGTTTCACTAGGATTTTTTCTTTGGGTTTATTTTTGCATGTTATGTGAGCGAAAGTTAATTTTCCCTGGGCCTTTTCTTTCTTACTGTAATACAAAAACTTGACAAATTTTGCTGCATCTTGCTGTTGTAGCCTACTCGTATGATTAATTTTGTAACGAATCTTGCCTTATCAATATCACTCGGAGATCAAAGCCAGACATTGTAACGTAAGACTTGAAATAAGTTGCGCGTGGTTAGTGTAGCATCGATTCTTAGCAAAAAATGCACCTTTGTTACACTGATTCAATGTCATCAAGCGTTGAAGCAACGTAAAACTCGAACGTTTTTCTGCTTGAATGGAAGCTAAGGGATACAATATTAACATTTTCTAGATACCTTCACTAGAATGGGCGGGAAATCATATTCTCGCTACAATTGTTCGTGCTATGCAAGCACGTTTGAGCAACTTGTGTTTCTTCTAAAGGCATGTATGGCTAGTTTTGAGTTTGCTTTTGCTGGCCAATGTTTATCGGCGAAAAATAGCCGATACAATATATCGGCTACACATGATATCGGCCGATATATATCGGCTGACCGATATATCGGTCGAGCTCTAGTTGCAGGTGCAAAAAAGTTGTTTTTTTGTTATTCATGTTATTTCTTATGGCATTATTAAGGGTTATCTCCTTGCAGAAATAATAAGTTAAGACACATAAATTTCTGAAGAAAACTGCCATTCAAATTTATTGTCACACCGTCCTTTTAAACGAGTTCAGAGAGAAGTTTGCAGCTAGCTTCTTTTCCCGACGGCTTTTTCCAAATTTAACGTACTTTAACGGAAGTGTTTGCAATTCGAAGTTCATTTTCCAAGTGTTTGTCTGTCAGAACCGATCGATAGGGAGATTTCATGACGCCCATTTTAGAAAAAAATTGTTCGCACAAAAATACGTTGAGCCAAAAAGAGCCATTTTTGAAGCAATGGATTTTTTCCAATGTGGAAAGTCATCTTGGTTGAGATGTTTTCGGTATAAATCGCCAAGATTCATTTCTAAATACTTTGCTTCCAAATTCGTTTTCACTTGAAGATCAATCAGTTCAAGTTGGATATCATCAGGTGCTTTGTCAATGACTGTGTCGAATGGCGAAGAGAACATACCAAACAAATATTCATGAGATTTGAAGTCCTTGAAACGAGCCAAAAATTCATACAACAATTTTTCAAATTTAGTTTTCTTCTCAGAATGCATTCCATAGTCTCTCAAAGTTGGAAAGTGGAAAAGGTTTTCTATCTGTATGTGAGCTTTCCAAAGTCGTAATTTGTTCATAAAGCCTTTTATGTGACCATACCTTTTTACGTTCAAAATAATTAAACAGAATGGATTAGCGGTGGCCGGTGGGAGATTTCTAAAATGGTTTACAGAAGATGTGAAATCTATAATAATCTACTCCACAGCGAATTGTCCACACGTAGACTACCAGACTAAACTAAATTATAAACAGGTTTCGCAGGCTGCACACAATTCAAAATTGGCACATCTTTGCGGGCTGCAAAATTTTTCTTCGCGGGCCACATTTGACCTGCGGGCCGCACGTTGCACACCCCTGTGGTAAATGAAAGGAAGGTGTGCCAACCATGTCTGGCACTTCGTTCAAGATTATAATACCAACGTATAATTAGCATTACCTGGCTGCCTGCTGAGGACCATGCTATTTTCCTTCCTTTTACTTCTTTCTTCGATTTTCCTCTTTTTTTTTCTGTGTCTTTGTTTCTTTTTTCCTTTTACAATTTAAGGTTGAAAAAAATATTATTTAATCATCAATTTATTTTATTACTTTGCTTTTGGGCTGTTTACCCACTGGCGTAATTTAATATTACTACTAAATTCTTCTATTCAACAGAAAGATTTCTTTTCCAAAAATAAGGTTTATTTTAACAAGAATAAATTCAATTGTTTAACTGTATGTTAGTACAATTTGATGTTGAATAGAAAAAGACTCATCAAGTGTTCAATTGAATAATAAAAACTTTGTATTGAGATGTAACAAATTTGGGTCGCGAGACCATCCACTGTGGGTCGCAAAACCGTTTAAACTTACTATCAACATAACTTGTTTGAAAAAAATAAATACAATCAGCCTACAAGAAATTTTATACTTTCAATGGTACTAGTAACCTAGTCCCCGTTTATTAAGCCCAATTTGGTCCATTCCGGAATTACTGAAAGTATAAGAGTGGTAGAGAATCGTCCTTCGCTTAATAAGCCCAAACTTGTCCGGTGCAGATGTGTGCTTAATACGAGGACTCAAGGAGACAACCGTATTGAAAATGATATTAAATTGCAAAGTATTTTGAGCAAAATTGTATGCTTCCGAAACGTTTGGGTCGTGGAGAATAAAGTATTGTTTTTGGGTCACGCCAACAAGTATTTGCAGACCCCTGCCCTATTGTACCACCATCAAATTGACAGAGACAATACAAAGCTCACGTATAAATAACAAACGTGCATACTTTGCTTTACAAGGATTTCTTTGCAGGTCTTGGTTGTGCGTACATCCGTCTGTTCAGTACATTCTAAAAAATCAGAAACTTCACATCATAGATAGTGATTATTAAAAATTAAACTATTTCAACACACTTGCAAGCTTGGGTTGCCTAAGTTTAATTGATGCACCAACACGAGTTACCGTCCACAGCTCTACTATTTTAGACCATATAGCATAAATGGCAATCACAGTAATAAAAGTTGTTTATTAATCATTGACATATCAGATTACCTCCTTAAAGCTCCGTAGATAATTTATCTTATACCATAACCGAGTAATGCAACCCAATTAATGTATTTGCATTCCAGAAAAAAAGCTGCCAGTAAGTTCAGTTTCTTTGTTAGTAAAAACTTCAAGTATTTTTCTATCGGCCCGTTGTAAAAAGGCCTTTATATGTGACATAGTCGGTCATATTCTACTAGGTGGCCATGCCTCCATACAATGTGACTATTGTTTTTACCGTCATAGACTCATTAGACTGGGCTTCCAAAGCCAAATCCGACTTGAACACAAAACGGATACAAACTGAGAGCTTGGATACAAAGCTCAGATAGGAGCTGGAGCCGACAACAAAGATATAAAGGCAGATGTGCATTTACCAGCCTATTCCATTCCAGTGCTAAGGCAGTACAATGATATACTGTAGGTCTACACCAAAGTATTATGTATTTACTACGCTACACAGTAGGGTGGTCCAAAAAAAATTTTTTGTAAATATTAATGTCTCACCCTAAAATATTGTTACCTTTGATGAGAAAATGACATATGCAAATTTTTATAAAGATTGGTTGATATTTAGAGGTTGCTACCGGGGTTCAAAGTTTTGTCGTTTGCCCCTATTTTAACGTTTCCAGACGATATGATATCGTACAGTGCCATGGTAGATTGCAAGAAAAATACAGTTTAATAATTACTCTATAAGTCTATAGTCTGTTTATAAATTCATGTGTCTGTATTACGAATTATACTAACTGGTCTACATATACAAATGTGCGACTTTGTATAAGGTAAAGGTGAGTCCCATACTTGAATCCAAGCGTTGGGGGATGAGAGGATAAAGTTCTCATTATACTAAGCCTTTGGCACTAATGAGGGTAGGGTGGCCAGTTTCTTTCTCTCGGCTGTCTTTACTTCAGCAACTACGCCCACCCAATATATTAAATCCTGGGGAGACGAACCAGAATTGCATAATTGGAAAGCGAGCGCCTTAATTGGAAAGCGAGCGCTGCGCTATCCCACAGCTGCCACTTTGTATACTTGTGTTTAAAATTCATAGACTAAACTTGACATTCAATAACAACTTTATAAGACAGTAATTCAAAAAACTACATGTAAAAATGTACATGATGTAAACTAATATACGTAGTACGTCATACATACATGAATTATTGCGCGGGGGTCTTTCTACTACAGTCTGGATATGGCTGACGGTGATTGACGACCAGACGCAAAATATATTATACTGTTTTTGTTCTTTGTCACAGATCTGTTTAATGTGTTATATTCTGTGATCAATGCCACTCCGCGCCCGTCAATCTCATTTACAACCTTCATTTCACTCACAATTGCTCCCGCTTTTTGATACGCGTCATTGGTCTCCCAGTTATCTGGGTCTATCACCAAAAATGATGAAGACAAATTCAGAGCCTTAAAAAATCGGTTTGTATTTGTTGTAACAAAATCAATGAATGACTATTTCATTTGAAAACCGAAGACTTATTGTATTTGGCCTGCCCTCATCATATTCACGAGATGGTTCTCAAGGCAATATTTCCATGCGCGATGGATCCCTCGGCTGGTCCGGACATTCTACTCTTCAAGCATTTTCAAATGAAATGGTCATTCATTACTAAAGATGATGTACAATGTGCATGAACTGACGACGAGGCTTTAAAGCATGTGACAGACGTAGAAGATGTCATAATAACCTTCACTAATGAAAATTGTTAATACAGCAACATTGCAACGACTAAAGACCTCCTTGAGTTGACCATCATATTCTTGGGTAGAGTTCCTCTTCGTGGCATCAAAATTATGGCTCCTGGTGCCCTTCATCGTGCCAGGTGGATGGCGAAAGCCATCTATGCACTCAAAGTTTAGATGTACCGTACCAAAAACAGTGCACGTTGACTAAAAGGGAGAATGTCGCTTTGCGCAATATCTGTGTGTTTGTTGTGAGAGCGTATGTGAAAGCTTGGTTTGTCGCCCCATCGTCGATTCTTGCACCATCTCAGGATCTCGTATTTCTCAACAACTCGATCAGTACAAGGATATTATTTCAAAGATGGCGAAGGCCGCAGTGAATAAGATGTTGCATCATTTGTGGTACGGTACCTGAGAGAGGAGCTTATCGCGTTGACATTCTTTCATAATTCTGTATCATCAGACACTAAACGGAAGATGGTGACTGCAATAAAGACATGTGACAAAGGAGTAGAGTCTAGTAAAAAAGCTGCAATTGGCCACAAACAAATTTCAAACAAAAGTTTTAAAGATTTTGTTACATCAACTACAAATCGAATTATAAGGCCCTGAATTTGTCTTCATCATTTTTGGAGATAGACCCAGATAACTGGGAAACCAATGACACGTATCAAAGAGCTGAGCAATTGTGAGTGAAATGAAGGAAAATAAAGGCATTGCCAAACACAGAGTGGCATTGATCACGGAATACAACACAATACAGTAATACACACATGTGACGAAGAACAAAAACAGTATCTTTTGAGCATCGTCGCCGATCACCTATATCCAGACTGTAGTAGAAAGACCCTCCCTCACGCAATTATTCCTGTATGTATAATTGTGTATGTACTAAACAATAAAAACTATTAATACTGAACTGACCATAACAAGCTCAAGAATAACATGCATTAATAAGGCTTTAATAAACTTAGAATTGACACATCCATAACACAGTTCTGAATATAAGAAAGATGTAGATAATAATACAAAACTAAATAACTTATTATACAAACTAATCTGGCAGCCGCTCAAGAATTAAGTTAAGCTACAGTTGCTAAAACTAGCAGTTACAAGGACAGACAAATGCACAATAGAACGCTAGCGTTGTAGACCTAAGCAAGCAAGGCAAAGCGCTGAAGGCACAAACGCGGAGCACTAATTGACCGTAAACCTACAAGCAGCACAGTGCTCTATAGCACGAGTTAAATAAGTTACAAATTTACCACAAATACCATACTACAAAAAGTGCTCAATGCCAAGCAAAAAGCCAAGCAGAGCGAATTAAATCAAATATAGTTATTACTCTCTAAACCCTTGACAGCCTGATTCACCCTAAAAGGAGGATCATCAGAAGGTCCTTTCAAATAGAATCTATTAATATATATAATATAAAAACAAATCAAACATAGTTATTACTATCCGAAGCCTTTACAAATTGTTTCACCTAACGGATCATCAGAAGGTCTGAAAAACATGCAAAAAAGTAAAGAATTGATAATTCCTGAAAAGATATTAAATATTACAACTGTAATTTAATCTGCAAAAAAACCTTTAAACCTGTAATTCCTGAAAAGATATTAAATATTATAACCGTAATCCAATCTGCAGAAAAAACCTCAGAATTACTAAGGGCTACCTCCATCCATTACTACAAAGTTTCAATTAATTTGTCCAAATGGAAACCAAACAACTTGATGGCAACATCTATGACATCACAAAGAAGCAAAATGCATTTGTGATGATCAGTGCAACCTGTAGTGACCTGAACAAAATAAATGAAAATTGTTTTTAAAAGAACCTGTAAAAATTAAATGACATTTATAACCTGTAAAAATCAAATGAAATTTAATTTTTCAAAATTATAACCTGTGAAAATCCCAAGGAATTGTGATGATGTAACCTTTATATATACAGTAGAACTTGGATAACTCGTCTTCGTAAAACTCGTCAGTTTGCCCAAATCATCAATGATTGCCAGGTCCCGGCAGAAAGCCTATCTTTTGAACACAATCAAGTTCGGTTAAGTGGTCAACTGGTCATCGCATAATTCGTCAATTCGATTATGTCGTCACTGTTTTTCTTTCCCTGGGACGTAAAATTCGTCTAAGTTGTCATTCACCCAAATGCTGATGTGGCATTTACAGACTTTCGAGAAGAAATTACTGCGCTAAGACGTGTGTACGCACACACTCTATCAGGCCAGACGTACATGCGTGGAGTATGTTGGTCTGGTCGATTGCGGGTGTGCGCGCACGTGCTCTGTTGCCGATAAAGAGAAGCACTGTTCAGCACGTGCGTGGCTCAAGAGGAAGAAGAGCCTGTGCCACCTCCATCTACAAAAGAAGCTTTGCAGATGGTTGAAAACCTCCAACACTATACGTTATGCCAAGAAGACAGTGGTGAATTCGCAAGCTCACTATCAAAAATGCATGACTACTTGGTTGACAAGACACTTGCAAGCAAAACGCAGTCAAAAATATCTGTGTTCTTCAGATAAGCTGTTAAGTGCGTTATCACTGTAGCCTACTTTATTGTGTACCGTAATTAAATTCTTTTCTCGCTTTCCTCTTCGTCTCACTTTACCACTATCGCATTTAATTAGGTCGCGGAGCACCATGAAATTAATGCGACGTGAAACAATGGCAAAATTTAGCTGTTTGCATTGGTCGTCAGTTTGCGTAAGTCGTCACTTTTTCTATTCCCCCTGGGGTGACGAGTTATCCAAGTTCTACTGTATTAAATCCTTTTAGGCCAGTGTTTCTCAACCTTTTTTGGCCCAACGCCCCCTTCATGAACTGGCAAAATTTTACTGCCCCCCTAACAAAAACGATTAATTACGAAAAGCGAATATAAAACAGTAAATACTATCAATATTACAAAAAGTGCTCAATGCCAAGCAAAAATCCAAGCAGAGCGATATAATTACATCAAATATAGGCTAGTTACCAGTCTCTAACACCCTTACAGCCTGTTTTACCCTAAAAGGGGAATCATCAGAAGGTCCTTATTCAAATAGAATTCTATTAGAATAAAGACCTTTTGATGATCCCCCTTTTAGGGTGAAACAGGCTGTAAGGGTTTTAGAGACTAGTAACTATATTTGATGAAAAGCAAATATGTATTTGCGAGCATGAAAACAGTATAGGCCTACTGGTAGTCAATGTAAACCTTGAGCTTGGTAAGTGCAGTTTCTTCACATCTGGTGTAAAGCCAGTGAGAAACATTCGAAGATCACCTCTTATGGATAAGTAAGTGGGTTTCGTTGTTTGGTATGTAGCAAAACTACTAAGCTGAATCCATTTTCCACCAGGTATGAGGTAGGAAATGCTACGACGAAGATACGAGCTCTTTGACGAAATCGTTATGCTGGGCGGTAGACGGGTTAAACCAGAATGCTAATAATTTAATATAGAGAATAAAATAGTAATACTAATAATCAAAACGCCCCCCTTAAGCCGAGGTAATCATACAGTCCACCTGCAAAATCAAAACGCCCCCCGGGGGGCGGTACCGACCCCGTTGTGAACCACTGTTTTAGGGTGAAACAGGCTGTCAAGGGTTTAGAGAGTAATAACTATGTATGTATAATATTAGTTTACATCATGTAGAATACATGAAGTTTATTTACTGTCTTCTAAAGTTGTTATTGAATGTCAAGTTTAGTCTCTGAATTTTAAGCACAAGTATACAAAGTCGCACGTTTTGTATATGAAGAGCTTGTTTCCAAAACCGCTTACATCCACTTTCGTGATTTCGAGAAAACCACGAAAAACGTTTATGCGCGTAAGTGGTTTTGGAAAAAAACGCAATTTTTAGTGTCGAATTTGAAGCAGAAAGGTTTTGGAAAAAAAGGTATGGATAGTAGGTACCTATGGTAATACTCTACCTAATGACGCTCTAAACTCAATTTTCTAAAAGTGGCGCCTAAGCGGTTTTGGAAACAAGCTCTTCATAATTATGTAGACCGGTTAGTATAATTCGTAATACAGACACATGAGTTTATAAACAGACTATAGAGTTAATTATTAAACTGTATTTTTCTTGCAATATACTATGGCACTGTACCGTATCATATCCTCTCGAAACGTTAAAATAGGGGCAAACGATAAAACTTTGAACCTCGGTAGCAACCTCTAAATATCAACCAATCCTTATAAAAATTCACATATGTCATTTTCTCATCAATGGTAACAATATTTTAGGGTGATACATTAACATTTACAAACATTTCTTTTGGACCACCCTACTACACAGTATTATACTGTATAAAAAAAATTGGCCTGTTTTAGCTTGTGCATGACCACTGGTTGACGCTTGAGTGCCAAACACTTTCTTGATATACATCACAAGAAAGCCCATCACCTGCTTTGAGTAGCTTACATTAGCAGAATATGCAATAACGTTTGTTTTCCAGCTGGTTTCAAATCAAACAAGATTACTGATGAATCACTAAACTTATTTAATATTAATTAAAGTAATTTGCGTTCTTCTGGTGACTATTCACTAGGTTACCTCTTGATGTTAAAGATGATAACTAGCTTTTTGTATTTCCGACGTTTCGTCAGTCAGCACGACTGACTTTATCAAGGCGGCTAAAAACAGGTTAACACAACCTGTTCAGCAACGATGGCATAACACAAAAACATACTGATAAAATGAGTAAAGTAAAGCAGCAAGAATCAGAGTTAAAACACGCGACAAGATACCTAGAGGTTAAACTGAATGCAGTGAATGCCTAAAACCAGTAGGCTACTTTCCAACAGCGAAATTTGTCTATCTTTTGGGCCACCGTCAAGAAACGTTGAAAAGACATCAGACAAGACAGAAAAAAAGGGGATTAGCAATTACAATGATAGAGAAAACGCACTGAGCAAAGGAAAAGGTGAAGCTAAAGTTAAAGTAATTTTTGTACACAGAGGGGAAGTTCTGACCATCTTTCTGGTTAAGAGCATATTGTGCTTTCTGGTTTATGCACCACTTTTTTATAAACAATCTTTTTGTATAATCCTTTTCAGTTTTAAGAATGGTAGCGTTGGTCCAAGTAATTTTTATGGTCTGAATTTATAAAGTATTTGCAAAGAGCGGAATGCTCTGGACGTTGAAATTTAATACTCTCTTTGGTGCTCGTTGATTCTTGATTTAAGATCACGTTTTGTCTGTCCAATGTAGATTAAATCACAGTCATGACACGGAACTTGGTAGATCAATCCAGAAACTTCACCTTCTTTCATGAGGTCTTTAGCCGAGGGAAGGTATTTACCTATTGTCAGATAGGGTTTCATCGCAACCTTGATTCCTATGCCATTGAGGATACGCTGAATTTTGTCAGATACCTCCCTTATGTAAGGAAGACAAGTAAAAGATTTGTAAGGAGGAAGTGAAGGTTTCGGTTTGGGTCGCTGTATGCAAGCAAGTTTTCGTGGAAATCCGTTGAGCATTAAAGTGTTGTGAATGTTTTTCTTGTGGTGTGAACTGAACGTTCAGAATCATCCATTATGTGAGTGTCCACTGTCCAGCCTGTTATACAATGTTTTGGCCACTGTGAGTTTTTGATGTTCGGGGTGATGTGAGTTGAACTGCAGGTATCTGTCTGTATGTGTTGGTCTTTTGTGTATGGTAGTGGTTAGTTTTTTGTTGTTGCTATGGCGAACCACTTTAATATCCAAAAATAAAATTGTGCCGGTGACTTCATGTTCTATGGTAAATTGAATGGATGATGAAATGCTGTTAAGGTGCTTGTGAAAATCATTAACTGCAGTTTATTTAATATTGTTGAACAAACAATGTGGTTTCCAGGAAATAATGTAGCTATAAGGCTAAGGTCCTTCAAGGTCCTTCGAGAGGTTGCTAAGTTAATATGATGAAAATGATGATGTGTGAAATTTGATACAGGCGTTGGCGATCAAGATCTGTCATCAAGCTTAGTGTCATACATCTAAACTCTAAAGCAATTGCAATATGGTGCAAACAAGTCAACAACATAAAACATTTCAAATAAAATTGTAACAACGGTCATCGGTTACAATTGAATTTAAGTGACATGCTGTTAAAAATAACTGGTCACACTACGAACTATAAAAACACATGGCAACCTGAGTATACTTACTGGGTATAAGTAATGGACGACTTATCTTCTGTATGTTTGTGGTAGGCTGGAACAGAGGCATTGGCATGATTGTGATGCTGTACGACCACCCAGGCCGCACTAAGTCACTTTCACATAAGAAGAAGTTGAAGAAAAACTGGGAAAAGTAATTAGTAGCCACATTTTTAACTTGAATAGTTGATTGGTGGTACAAAACTTAAAAATTGCGAGTAGAAGGTTGAACCTTCTACCCCAGTAGAACCTTCTAGTCACATTGTAAATTGTATACCGTACTTAACTCTTTAGCACGGCTTACAATCTGGAAAGTACAGAGTGTTCATAAAGTCCTGCATAGGCGCCAACTTTTCAAAAAACCTTGGGGGGCGAGAAAGGCAATGACGTCATAACCATAACGCTATTTTACTCAATTAAATAAAATAGTCTTTGATTAAGCTTATTGTCTTGTTTAGATTGACATCCAGGTCGCAAACCGAAGTTATTAGAACCGCTGCTTGAAACGATTAGTTGTACGCATGCAGTACGGTACACCTGCTCGTAAAAATTTTGATATTCAGCAACAACACTACATTTAACATTATAAAAACAAAAAACAAAAAGCGAACGTTTTCGGCTAGTCATATAGCCCTTTTCAAGCCTATAAGAAAATACATTATTAAAAGAAATGCTAAAGAATCATATAGTATCACAGCAAAAATATGGTCAAAGCTAAACATTTGAGAAACTGCCTCGCTCACACAAAATGATAACTGAAAATTACACAGCACAACGGGTCAAGTATTTCAGAGGTAAAATTAATTGATTGTTCAGACAAGGACTCAGACAGATTACGCAAGAAAGACAGAAGCACAAGAGATAGTGGCACAAAACAAAGTAAATGCGAGAAACACAAGACGTGATAATTCAATCAAAAAACTGCTAAAAGGTAAGAAGCTCCGCAAGCAAATAATTGCCTGTTGAGCCCTGGGTTTAAAGATTTGATGATCAATGCCTCGTGAATCTTGGTGTCGAATTCGGACAAACACTTACGAACAATTTTGAAAGACTGCAAAGACGGTTTATTGTTAGAGCACGATTGGCAGTTTCTAATATGGTCTTTAATTGCACTGTTTTTATTAAAATTAGCTAAATTCAAATGCTCTCCCACTGTTGTCACCAAATGTCGTGTGGTCATACCAACGTATGACGATCTCGCATCATGCGAGCAAGTGAACTTATACACGACGTTAGAACATAAGCGGAAAGGAGTTTTAGACTTCAACTGAAAATAATAACCAGCTTTAAATGTTTTATAAACGGGAAAAATCTTAACGTTAAACTTTAATGCAATAAATCTGGACAAACTTGTGGCAAAACGTTTGGATTCCTTGCCAACAAACGGGATTGTTAGAAAGTTTTTGAAATCAGGTTCCTCAACTGGAGACGTAGTGGAAACCGAATTCAAAAATCCTCTAAGAACCTTGTTAAAAAACCAAGTCGGATAATGATTAGCACCAAAGTATGAGCGTAATTTATTAATTTCATTGTTGAAACAGTCATTGTTCGAGCAAATGTCGCGAGCTCGCGAGATAAGGCACTTGATCAAAGCAGATTTGTAATTAGACGGGCAAACAGCGCTGAAATTAAGGAAAAGATTAGTGTTTGTAGGTTTACGCCAGACCCAAGTATCAAATCCATTACCATTTATCTTGATTTCTACATCCAAAAAAGGTATAGTCTCCGTTGCTTTTTCTACAGTAAAATTTATGTTTTGATGTTGCGTATTGAGTACTTCAAGAAACTGTGAACAAGAATTATCGTTATCAAATATGGCAAAAATGTCGTCAATATAATTAATTTTACCTCTGAAATACTTGACCCGTTGTGCTGTGTAATTTTCAGTTATCATTTTGTGTGAGCGAGGCAGTTTCTCAAATGTTTAGCTTTGACCATATTTTTGCTGTGATACTATATGATTCTTTAGCATTTCTTTTAATAATGTATTTTCTTATAGGCTTGAAAAGGGCTATATGACTAGCCGAAAACGTTCGCTTTTTGTTTTTTGTTTTTATAATGTTAAATGTAGTGTTGTTGCTGAGTTATGTCTGTTTATGGTTTAAAAGAGTTACCTCTCTACCCAAACTGTAATTTTGATATTGTTAGCTAATAATTGGAACAGTTGGAAAACAAGCCGATTCATTTCCTTTTCGTGCGAGTGAAAAACAACAATCAAGACAGCAAAAATTATCGAAATAAAAAGCAAAAAATTATGATCTCAAGCAGAGTAGAAACCCGCTATCAATTTTATTGACCTCGTTTCGCTCGCTTTGCTAATTACTTTTCTCTTCTGTTTTTTTATCGAAATTCTTATAGTCTTTTATCAAATACCGTATATACTCGAGTATAGGTCGAAATGTTCGCAAGTGATTTTCACCGCAAAAAGATAGGTTCGACTATAAACACGGGACAAGGTGTTGTCACCAGCTTGGCAGTTTTCAAAATGAACGCATTTTTGCTGCGGTAAAATCATTGACGACGTAGATTACGAATTGTGAAGTGGCGTCGGCCGAAGTAAAAGTTTTAAATACGATTATTTGCAGTTAATTTACAAATTTAACTTTGTAAACTTAATTTTCAAATTTAATGATTTCTCGTCAATTCTAAACTTTGTGCACTTGTTCAGCAATATACAAAGCTCATGAGACAAAACAGCAGAAAGAGCTGATTTAAGAGATCATTTTTGTTTTTGTGTAGGTTATAATCGTTCTTATTGCCATACGTAACATTCCATGATCGTTGAAGTCGATGTCAAACCTTAGCGGCCGCATAATACAATGATTTCAGGTTGGCTCAGAGGTGATAATAGTGGTAGTCTGTAAGACGGCAAGAGACGTCGTTAATGCAAGCAATATCTGCGACCAAGACCATTAAACACCTTTTCTTTCATCGGTTTTCGATTTAATTCTCACACATTGCAAACAAAACAATGCGTTCTGTTGAATCATAAATGATCTCACAGCGGGGCACACCTCGTTGAAAATAGTGGGTCTAATTTATCTGGTTTACTTAATATTGCTGTGAATAGTGTTACATAACTATTCCAGCAGCAGTGTAAGTTACTCTACGCTCTACTTTGAAATTTCCTCACCGTATGTCAATGCCAATACTAGATGAACCATCGAATGGTAGTGTCGAGATTCGGGAATAAGCTATTCGACTTATACACGGGAAAAGGAAATATCACCGATTTTTAGCTCAAAAGTAGGGGGTCGACTTATACACGAGATCGTAATTGTTGCATAAATACAGTGCTTGTTGAAGCAAAACACGGAATGACAGTTTTGAATAATGCATTTTTTCTTTAAGCTGTATTCACGTAATTATTCGTTGTCATAGTTTCAACTCAATAAGTTTGCTAAAATCGATTTCATGTTTGAAGTCACAGAAAATCTAACAGGCGTTTGGATAACTCGTGAAAGAGAATAAACATTCAACCTCGCATTCGCATTTCGTTACCACGTGTTTTGACTTTGAAGTTGCGCCTCACGCGCGGTGTGTGACTGTGGGCGTGCGTGTCATGCGCATCTCAGTAGTAATTCACGTTCCAGAGAAAGCCATGTGATCAGCTGCTGTTTTGCAGGCAAGAGCAACGTAGGCTGTTTCACGCTTTCGACATTCTTTAAGTCCGTTTAAATGATCTAAATCTTTTTTGCGAAGTGTTTCATCTTTGAAGTGCTTGTTTGAAACACCACTTGTTATTGCTATTTTTGTTGACCCTCAACCATAAATTTATGGGGAGCGCCGCCCCCCGGAAGTCGGCGCGTATGAAGTGCTGTTAATATTAACTTAATCAAAATTGACTGTTCCTGATATATATACAAATACCACCAAGGTTTTTAATGTTTAAAATGACATGTAAACCGCAAAAATGGTGAGTAAACTTTTGCATGCATGAACCAAAAATTTACATACGTGCGTAATGCGTATACATTAGAGTCTTACTTTTTAATCGATATGGTAAGCTTTTTGCTCCCACCTTTAATGTGATGCCTATTGGTGAGAAACTTTCTGCAGGTGTGCAACTTTAGCTCAATATTTAAGGGGTCCTCAATTGATCTGAAATTAACATCTTGTTTTTTTTTTACCAAAAACAGGCACTTTTTAAGCTACTTGAGGACCCTTCCTTCAACATTTATTTTATACTTCATGTCTTTCATCATACTGACATTATCAATAGACAAGTTATTTTTCAAAATGGCTGACTAGTGACGAGCACACATTTGCCGGCTGCAGCTGGATGATAGAATTGAGTATCAAAAGACGAATGCGTCACAAGTGACGTTCCGCAAGGTCGCTATAGTGATGACATTTCAAAGGCAATTCGAGAGGACAAAATCGTCACACATGACATTGACGTTAAACAAAGCCAGGTTTATATAACAATAAAATTCAACCGGAGAATGCCAAAGCAATGAAATTGTAGAGCTATAGGAATCTTATAGCCTGACATAACATTGTAGAAGTTGTGTTTGATACTGTCACCGTTTCAAACACTGGCAAAGAGAAAAATGTATGCAGCAGAATTAGTGATTATGTAGGAAAACCGTTGGGTCTATTCATGGATCACTGAATTAGAAGGATTGGAGCGTTTAAACGCGGCTTTACAAGAGTGGTGCAACTTTTGCGTTCGTAACCTCGGCTAACCACTGGTGTTTAAAATCATTTAAGATTTTAAAATTGTTACAATATTAAACCCTGAAATTCAGAGTTGTCTTGCGTCGGTCATTACGTGACGTCATAAAGGATGCATTACAATGTGACGTCACAATATATAGTCAACGATGTACGCGATTTCAAAAAAGTGCAAAAACTGTAATACCAGATTTTTTTTCACATTTGATCTACAGTATAATTACAGATGCACTGCAGTAGACAGCTGGAACCACATAAAAGAGTGTCATAACAGAAAATGTTTATTTTCCTTTCATTGTTAGCCTGTTAATTAAATGCATCTAAATTCATAAGCATATGGATACGCCAGAAGCAACAACGAACGACACGGTTGCAAAGTTTGACCGTTTATTTGCTGTTTCGAAAAGAAAAGAATGAAAGTAAACAATGAACGTCCCATCATATCGCCGCTTGAATTCAAAACTGACTTAAGTCCATTTTTAGCATTTTGAGATAATTGCAAATAACTGCATTTGCCTGTACAACTGAACAAATTTCTTTGACATGGATGTGCACACAGAGACTTACTATTTACCAGTGATAGGCAATATGTTGGTCCACAAAAATCACCGAAGAATTTGCCACTAGGTGGTGCCATCAATTTTTTTTTGTATGTTGTTGGACTTAAGTCTTTCTTGCTCTGAAATATTTTTGATTCATTTTTATGTAAATGGACATAAGTCTTATTTATCCTTAAGGTTAAGATACCTACATGCAGAAAAACACGAATGAATTGTTTAATACCAGTGCAGCATCATTCATTTTCATTTGATGAATCACTTTTAGAGGTAAAGTATCATAGCATACAGCAAAATAACGTAATTTTAACTCAAACTTTCATGTTCAAAATTTCTTTATCACAAATTTAATTATTCAATCACACTGACACAAACTCTTCCAAAAAACTCTTCTTCTTAGCAAACTCTCACACTAACTGTGAATTTGCAACATTTTCCCAAAAGAGAGTAAAACTGCTGTGTAGTTGACTAGTTGTGCTGAATTATCTTTCTCTGTTCAATTAACATATTGCCATTTCATACAGACTACAGTTAGTGCAATTCAACCTGTAGTCACTGTAATTGAATTTAATGTACCGTACTTAAACAACTACCACTGTTAACTCAACTATTGCACATAGTAACTACTGCACTTAATTTGTTTATTAAATCCACTGCACTTCATTAATTACCACTATTGCCAACTCGTTACAATTCACCAGCACAATCTCCTTATTAAATTTCCTCAATTTTTTTCATATTTGCTAAATTCAATGCGCTTTCATTCACTTCACTTATTAACTGGCACAACTTATATATACCACCATACTGCATAATGACATTGACAAGTTCACTGGGCATAACAGAATGATGCGTTATCAATATGCATAACTTTATGTATAACTTCTTTAATCATCAATATGCATAAAGTCTTTAAATCAAAAGTGTCTGCAAAGAAGCGCTATCACTTATTTCTGAGCCTAGTTTATAAAATTATACTTCAATACTGTCTTTGTTGGGAGTGACCGGAAGATTTCGAAAGAAGTCGTGATGTTGAATTGGAATTAAGCCTTTGAGGCAGAGTTTTTTCAAATCATTCTTCTTATCCATTGAAGTGCCAGGAAAAGATTTATATAACCTTGGCATAGTGGTAGTGCTCAGCTTCGTCTTTCTGGATTTTCGAACAATTAAGTCTAGTTTTCTGAATGTGCTTTCACTGTAGCTGTATTTTATAAAAAATGTTGTTGGCTCTGCTTTGGTGAATTTTAGTTGCATAATTTTGGACCAGTAGATTCTTTCTCCATTGCCATCATTGACATTGGCTTTCATCATTTTCGAAAACTGAGTGAAATCCTTGCTTTTGAAATCAATCACATCACTATGTTGCAGACATTCAACAATTGGTTGATGCTTTTTGAAGGCAGTCATAATCAAAGTTTCCCATTGTGCAGTAGTGTAAATGGTCATTTTGCTTGCAGCACGTTCTATGATTGAATGGGCTGTATCATTTTCGTTTTGGCTATGCCCAGATACCAAAAAGTTCAAGGTGATTTCATCAAAGCCATAAATCTCGAGAGCAATAGCCAACATGATATAAACCATACAGTTACAGTTCTGGCCACAGCATCGATCACAAAATAAGTGAATTTTCTTTGCACCATTGGTGTTTGCTTTTGATAAAAAACTTAGAAGACATGATGCTACTTCACAAGAACCTTTTCTTGCATGACATTCGTTCCACAAAAAGCAAGTAGTTTGCATAGAGTTCAAATTAGTCACAGTAAAGTTGTAATTTTTCAACCTTAAACTGTAATAAAATGAAGATGCTTTTCCATGAGGTGAAAGCAATGTTTTCTGGAAATCGAATCCTGCAGTAAGAACAGATGCATCGTTAGAAGCTTCCTTCTTCATTTTTTTCTTTATGCTCTCTTGCAAGTTGCTTTTCAGCAAGGTGTTTTTGTTGATCAGCCTTCATTTGATCGGTAACAAGATGTTCTGGAGTATTAGCAAAAGCAACACAGCTATCACATTGATCCTTCTTCGGTTTGTGAAATTTCAGATTGAATTGTTGGGTTAATACTTGGTAATACGTGGAATAGTTTTCTGGTTGAAACTTACGTTCACTGCACCATTCAATATACATTCTATGCATCTCTGCAATATTTAAGTGTTCTGGCAAGTATTCACAATTTGATTCTTTTCTGATGTAATGGGATTCAACAGTTTTGAACATCAGAATATGCTGCTTGATAGTGTTGATTCTGCTTTCTTCTATCTTGTTGTGATCCGATGTTTGACCACGCAAGTCTCCTTCAATAGCTCCACTCTTTGATGTTTTCTGGATAACTGTTCTCACCATCTTTTCTGAAATATCAAGTGTATTAAGAAAGAAACTTTGACATACTGGTACTGATGTACTTGTGCCTGAGCTGTTGGGTTTAATCAAGGAGTAGGTTCTTGTGAACTGTCGGTTACGTCTCTTTCCTTTCGGGTTCTTACGCTTCCTTTCTCTCTTCTTTTTTGACACATTAATTAATTGACTTAAAAATGTGCGTTTTATGCCTATATTAGATAATTCCCAAAATTCGTCATGGATTAGCTTTCTTTCTTCTTCTGTAATGTTTTCTGCACATTTCTTTTTACAGATTCCAAAGCATGGTTGCTTTACTGCTCTAGCAGATTTCACGAAATCTTGACCACATTTTGATTTATAACTGTATTGCTCTCCTGCTTGTCTCTTTTTTTTTAAAACGTTTTTCTTCCACTCTGCTTCATTCCGTTTGCGCTTTCTTTTCTCCAATGGAGTCGGAGGTCTTCCTTCAACTCCATACTTCAAATCACCCTTTGAAACAGCACTTTCATTCCAAAGTATTGCACTTCCCTTGCAGTGTACATCTTCATCAAAACGTTCCCACAAGTATGCATCACTTAGCACTTCTGTAATAAAATATCGCCTTTCAAAGGACTGAACTTGTACGCCGTGAACTGTACCACAATCTCTTTCATCTATCATAGCTTTAAATAAATGTTGTCCACTTTCACTAAGAAACACTTCCTCTTCTTCTGTGTTGACATTGGCAGTAACTTCCACATCAGTAACAGCATGATTATGGGGCTTTGAAGGTGGCACAAAAGCAGGATCCATATCTGAATCATCATCAATATCGCTTGTTTTTGGAAGAATAAATTTTTGTTGTTGATCACCAAGTCTTTGTTCTGTTATAGCATATTCTTTGTTGATGGATGTAACATCATTATCTATCAGAAATTTTACCCTCAGTGTGTTACTATATACACTCAACACAATTCCTTTGAGGAGAGACTTTTCTTTGTACAATAAGCCATCTGTATACTTTGGTCCTACATCACTTTTGTTGAATAAATCAGCTTGAACAAATATGCAATCATTCGCTTTTATTTTATCTGTGCTTGACATCCAACTTCTCGTACCTGCACCTTTTGAGCTTTCTGCTATTTCCATTTTCACTGCCCTAAGTTATTATCTTACCATACTCTAAAATACTACAACCTATTTAAAAACAACACATTATTATATTTGCAATCATCAACATAATTCAGGTATAGGCTGCTGTAAATACCATGACCATAGGTAGGGGTAGGCTATAAGTAGAAATGATTGTCAAAAAATGTTAAAGATGTTACAAACAAATGACTGATTCATTCCTGTATCATACTGTCATGAAAGAACGTTTTCCCTGCTAGGAGGTATAGCCAACAACCTTTTCTGATGCTGTATTGGTATAAAATATCTATTACCTAAGAGATCATGGCAAGACTGTGTGGTTTCTGTTCGTATGTTACGTACAGGTGTACAATCTGAAAGTTACTTAAAGCCCCGAACGCATAGATACAATGTGCATACGACTGTTCAATTAAACCGTACTTGCCATGCTGCCAGTTGAATTGCAGGCCAACTGCTGTAGTTTTGTTGCAAGGCAAAGTGATTGTTATTATGATGTTGATACAATGCAAGCTTAACTAGTTGCCAGTAATTGGTAATGGACTTACAACTAAAATTACACTGATAGTTTTTGGACATAAGTCCACAAAAATATCTTAAGTCCAAATGTTTTATAAAAAAATTTATCTTATGTCCATGCATGGACATAAGTCTATAAATTATTAAAACTTGGAAAAATGTGTGGACATAAGCCTACAGTATCTCTGGTTTTAAGGCAGGTACAGCTTAGCAAATTGCTCATAACATGGGCTTATGTCCAATTAGCAAAAAAATGCAAAAAAGTCAAAATCATGAAAAGTGGACTTAAGTCAGTCTTGAATTAAAGCGGCGATATGTGAAATGAGTCACCGAAACAAAGCAACAGTTAAACTTTTGAGATATGACGAATGAAAACAACAGTGAACAGTAGCAATAAACAAAAGCAAGATACTTTTATTCTAATAAAATTTACCGTTAAGCTTAGGTAAGAAGTGCCAAAGCTGGAATTTAGCCATGGAGAAATCAAGCAAAATCTGAATAATAGACTTGCAAGCACGTTTCTAGTGTCAAGTCTGATAATATATTTGCGGAAAAAGCTGCTTGTATGAATATTACACAATTAAAAAATATGTTAACACATTTTGAAAATTTTGGAATTTACTTTTGGAACTGTCCGGTAAGTTTCATTCGTTTCATCGTGTCGGATGACTTACGGTCATTCGGTCAATGGCAGACATGTCGGAAACAAGATTTTTCGACATACAGTTGAAGAAACGTGCAATTAAATCACTGACTGAGCACTGCCCGGATTCACATGTAAGGCAATCCGTAGAGATTTTGCCAGCCTCACAATCCTTAGCAAGTAGCTGTATAACAACATGCATAAAACAGGTTCTATGATTAGCACAAGAAAGAAAGCAATGTTTCAAGTGAGGAGTCGAGAAAATAGTACAATAGACATGCCAACACTTCAAACCAATGGAAAATGCAACAGCACTGGGCTTCAGGAGGCCACCCCTGTTGATAGAATTCAAAAAAACTTGCGCATCACTTGGAATATTACCAGCACATTTGCTCTATGTTGTTCAGAGGCATGATTACAAACAACGGTGAAAGGCTTTTTTAAACTCCTTTTGTTTGCTCTGCATCAACTCATATAATATAGGTAACCATTTCACTGTTTCCCATTTTTTACCTACATGATGTAACTTTCTCTGGCAGTAGCATGAGCTTGCTTAACACGATTATTCCAACCAGGAACAGAAAATATGTTACATTTCTTCTTTACATCAACAAAGATTTTATCAGAAGCTGCTTTGAGACCATCAGTTATAATATATATATATTATAGAAAGAGTCTATTGAGGCAACATGAGAAGCATCTGAACAATGAGAATTATTGCATTTAATACTTTCAGTTGGCAAGAAAATTCTGGATAGATATTTTTAAATACAGCAATACACATGAACAACAATTTTTAGGCATTGCCCAGGGTTCCCACACATTTTTTATACACAAATTCCCTACTTTTTCAATACTAAATTCTAAAAACTCCCTACTTTTTCAATACTAAATTTAAAAAATTCCCAACCTGATTTTGATCTAAATTGCGCATTAACAGTGCTTAATCAACGAAAATTTCTGTGCTGTATTATTTCCAAACACGATCACGCACAGGTTTAAAATTGTATAATATATCCGGACTCTATTACATTCGAATCAGTATGAAAAATAATTATAATGTACAGTATAGAAGATTTCTGTTTGAAGAAAAAACTCTTTTTTTCAAAAGACCACCCGAACTGAAATCAGTTTGGATAAACTGTCACATTTATACTAAAATTGCAATTCAAAGCCTCATTCCATCGGACATGGCAACCTGCCATAAGCCAAACCAAAACAATTAAAAATCACACTACTGACAAAATGAAGTAAGTGAAAAGAACACTGAACATTGTCTTTGCGATTCTGAACACTGAATCACAAAGACATTGTACAGTAAATAAGATTCATGAATGATATTGTCTTTGTTGTTGTGTCATAATAGTAGGTTTTAGTAATGAAAGGACACCGTGATTGAGGACTGAGGTATTGTGGTCTTGATCGCAGATATTGCCTGCAGTAACTTACCGCTATTATCACCTAGCCAAACTGACATCATTGTTTTATGCGGCCGCTAATCGACTTCAACGATCATGGAATGTTACGTAACAAGAACGATTATACACGCAAAAATAAAAAAAAATTGATTGCTTAAATCAGCTCTTTTGTCTCTTGACCTTTGCGTATTGCTCAACAAGTGTATAAAGTTTAGAATTGACAAGAAATCATTAAATTTGAAACTGAAGTTTGAATCACGGCAAATAAACGTATTCAAAACTTTTACTTCAGCCGACGCAGTTTCACACTCAGTAATCTAGGTCGGCAATAATTTTGCCGCAGCAAAAATGCGTTAATTTTGAAGGCTGCCGAGCTGGAAACAGCTTGTCCCTTGTATAAGTCGAACCTGGCTTTTTGAGGTGAAAACCACTTGCGAAAATCTCGAACTACACTCGAGTATATACGTAATAAGTAAAATTTTGAATGTTAGGCTACAGAACAAAAATCGCCCGAGGCTAAATTTTCATGTCAAGCTAAATATTTCTGCTTCTGGAGTGCCCCACAATTAAATAAGTCACGCCATGGTTACGCTACACCACTGCCTGTGCAGTATAACTCCTGCTGCAAGTAGGCTAACCACAGTTCACCTAAACTGCTTAGTGGATGAACAACGGAGAATGACCGGTGTTTAACGCGCAGATGAACAAGAAAAAAACAGTTCCCAAACTTCATTGAAAAGCTGCATGTTGCGCCACAACATTGTTCTTTAATACCGCTTTGAAGGAGGATTACGAGTATGAACAAAAGAATAACTTTTAAACTTCATTTTGAATTGAAAAAACATGACGTAATGTCTTCCATTCTTAGTTATCATATATTTTTTCATTACGTAATGTCTTGTAGGAATAAATTGGAAATCAGTATGATCACTCAAAATGAAAGCAATGGGACTTCGAATGCTCACTAAACCAATCAATCAATGGTCTTGTTGCACCTAAGATGACAACCTTATATTTTACTGATCTCCGGAGCTGATGTAAACCTTAAAAGTCATGTCGACTTATTCTTGATGCCCCCCTTATCGAAAATTGTTCTTTGTAATACCGCTTTGAAGGTGGATTACGACTATGAACAAAAGAATAAATTTTAAACTTCAATTTGTATTGAAAATACATGACGTAACGGTAACGTCTTCCAACCTTATCACATATTTTTTCATTACGTAATGTCTTATAAGAATGAATTGAAAACGAGTCTATTCACTAAAAGAGAGCAACGGGACCACGAATCCTCACTGAACCAATCAGTAAAAGGTCTTGTTGTGCCTACTAATCTCTGGAGCTGACATAAACCTGAAAAAATATGGACTTACTCTTGATATGAAATTTGAGTACATATATTACATATAGATTAATCAAGCCTTAAAGCAGCATGCGGCCATCGCCGCTAAGTAGTGCTTGAATGACCGCCTGTGCTACCTCCTCTGTCGGCCAAGTTTGGCCGCCGGTTTCTTCTAGCCAATTATTTAATTTCGCAATAGAATGATCGTGGATTAAATGTCGAAAATATGTAGTATCAAAGAGTGGCGCAGAATTAGGTCAGCGCATCATAGTCACTAGTGTTGTATTGAATATATCCAGCTGCGATCACCAGCGCTGTAAGTCTTGTTTGCAATTCCCGATGTTTATTTTAACGAAGTGTTAATCCGAAGTGCGTTGGGCTCGCGTTGGGTTAGCGCGTTGGGCTCGCAGTCGAGAGCCTGCATGTTCGACTCCAGCCACTTGCTGTTGTTTCTCTGGGCAAGAAACTTTACGATAATTGCCTCTACCCAGTGATCGATTTCGAGTAATGGGTAGTACCCTGGCCTCGGTAGTACCAAATTTAAGTCGTAAGCAGAGTAGACAACCGGAAACAGACATTGCAGTCGGCTGCAGCGTAGGTCAGGTGTACGTCGGAAGGCGTACACCGATGCATAGCGTTCAAGTCCGCTTTCCCGCAATGCAGGGTAAAGATATGAAAAACAAACAAACAATGTTGTCGGACATTGAATCGTTGTTAAAAAGGAGAATTAGGTTAGTTGACATTCGTGGGTAAAACACGTGTCTTCATAGTTGAGAATGCTGTGGGTTAGTGACTTCACACCCTCAACGGTGACATCATAACGGAATAAATAGTCAGGTTTTATGAAAGGCGGTATGCAGTTGAAACAATTTACTGAGCTGCGAGCAGTTAAAACAATTCAGGGTCGTTAGATGGTCCCGCAATACCGGATTACAATCCCGATAAAGCATTCAATGCGTGGTACAACGATTCTATTGCAGGACGTCGCCCAGACTTCAACAACGCTAAGTGATCATTTTAGCATTGTTGCAAGTTTAATGCTATTTACTCGTGCTATCGTTATTGTATTTTGGCCTCCAAGCACGCAGATTTGGCCGCCGAGAAGGAGCTCTCGGTAGGCCACGATGGCTGCCGGAAAAAAAACACGAGTTTTAAGGCCTGATTAATGGATATTTTGTCTAAGGATGTGCCGATTAATCGGCATCGGAATCGGCAGGTATCGGCAATTTTTGGAGAATCGGCATCGGAAAAAATTGCCGATTCTTTATATCAAAGTTTCCTAATCAAAAGTAGCGCGAGCGCGTGGAAACACCGATCAAAGAACGGCTTCTTTGAACAACCGCATCAAGGTCAACTACAGTAGAACTCGGTTAATCCGGATTCGATTTGACCGGCGATTCCATCCGGATTAGGCGAAGATCCGGATTAACCGATGACGGTTCTATCAAACCTGACTCATTTGTACTTCCAGTTTCATCCGGATTAGGCGAAGATCCGGATTAACCGAATCCGGATTAACCGAGTTCTACTTTTAGCATTCGGAGAGCGGTAGTCTAAATTATGACGATTGTCCGCCATTTTGTAAACTCTTGTTTAGTAGGCACGAGATCAAAATACTTTGTTTCTTTGAAATGACGAAAAACGTAAGAGAAAATCAGACCAGATAAAATATAAAAGTTGAATGATTACACAAAGGTTAGAAGTTAAAGGAGAAATGGATTATTACGTAATAGTTATTAGCTTGCAGTATGCAAGGCACTAAAAGCAAGAAGAGAAAAAGCGAGGGAGTATAAACTGCAAAGAAAATGAGAGCAACTGTCTGAAAGATTCAAAACGCTTTTAGAAAAAAACAAAGGGCGTCAATGAAAAACAACGTGTGAAGTTGCAAGTTATATTTTTTCAGACGCTGAATTGCAGTGAATTAATCTTGTCACTTAGTAAACACGTGAAAAAATATTACCTCGTTGGCGCAATAATCACTCGATTGTTTGTTCAACCCATGAAACGGACTATGTTACAGCCAAATGCACTGAAGCTGAAAGATAAAATGGAAAAATATTGCACATTGTCACTTCCACCAAGAGATGTTAATGTAATGCTTTGGTGGAAAGCAAACAATACTATGTTTCCTGAGCTGAGCAAAATTGCAAATAAATTGCTTTCGTCACCACCATCGTCGATCGAAAGCGAACGAATTTTTAGCACAGGTGGCAATATTTTCACGCCTCAACGGAACAGACTTACTCCAGCAACTGGAGAAAAGTTGATGTTATTGCATTTTAATTTACGTGCCTTTAATTTCGAATATTAAAAAGCGCAAATGTTCTTTGTAATTATTGTTTAATCGTTGTAAAATTCGTAGTCACTAAAAGTTGCTTAATGTTAATTTACTAAGCAGAGAGAAGTGAATTCCAAGCATAGGCCTATTACGCTTAATGCGTTCAACAAACAATCGTGTGATTGCGCAAACGTAATCAAACCAGCAACCCGGTAATCTTCACGTGTTTGCTAAGCAACAAGATTGTCTGCAACTCTGCGTTCGAAAACAATAGTAATTTCTTCACAAGATGTTTTTCTTTTTTCGCCTATTGATGCACTTTGAATGCAAGGTTGGTGTGTTACTTTTTAAAAGTTTTTTTTGTAGCCTATATTCAATACCGCTGCGTTCATTGTCTTTTA
This sequence comes from Aplidium turbinatum, assembly GCF_918807975.1. Taxonomy (NCBI): domain Eukaryota; kingdom Metazoa; phylum Chordata; class Ascidiacea; order Aplousobranchia; family Polyclinidae; genus Aplidium; species Aplidium turbinatum. The sequence continues at coordinate 23,233,416 of NC_137475.1, read as the reverse complement.
CACTCTAGTCTTTTTCTCTTCTTGCTTCTGGCACCTTCTTGATTTCTGCGAGAAAAATACTTCAAATCGCACAAGATAATATTTTGCACACTGCATTAAGCTACGTTTATTTTGCACTCTGTGAGCGATGGCGATTTTTCTCTTTTCACTGATTTCCGCGACAAATAAAACGCATGTCTATCACTACTTTGTAGCGCGCAAGAAGTAAAGAACTACCGTAAAAAATCACGCTGTCTAGAGCAGGCGACAAAGTGAACGCTTTTAGACACTTCAAAGGCAGCAACTTGTAACAAAATCGCAACCACTTGTAAAGCGCCAACTAAAAGCAGCTTTAATCATTTAACCAAAGAATCGGCATCGGAATCGGCAAATATTTAAGAATCGGCATCGGAATCGGCAAAAATTCTGTAATCGGCACATCCCTATTTTTGTCCCACTGAACTTCAAAGTCAAAACGTATTTGTTTGCCATCACCAAACCACTTGTGACGATCGAATTTGTTAATTCCTTATTCGATAAAATGTTTAGATGATGTCACGTCATTACGCCGATTTGAAATATAATTTCATTTATGACGTCGTATGGGTGAAAAACTTTTACAAGTTTTATACTCTGCTGAGATTAAAAAAGAAACATAAATGATAAATATTGGAGAAATTGAGTCTCCTTTACAACTTAAGAATCGATTCGAACAATGCAAAACTGCTGAAACAAAACGTTTTGTTTGAGTGAAAGAATCACTGCAAGCAACCAATGCCAAAATGCGCGCGCAAGAAGTCATGGGAGTGTGAGATATCAAAAATTTAACAGGTTGTTATTTTTCTACACCAATGTGACGTTAGTTACAACTTTAAAAAATCTATATCTTTGCTTCTGTAGAAAATCCGCAGCAAGCGCCTTTTTCACACGTTTAGTATCGGCCAAATACCGATACTCAAACAATGGCCGATATCACCGATACCGATATATCGAATTTTTTATCTACAATTTAGTCATCAAGGTGTTCCATACTTTTTCAATACCACGAGGGAGGTTTCACAAAATTCCCGACCTTTTCCCGGTCTGGAAAACGGGTTTTTAAATTCCCTACTTTTTCCCTACTTTCCCGACTGCGTGGGAACCCTGATTGCCTCAACCATAAATTAAAAGTAGCCTACTGTTTGTGAGATACTGTTGTTACACTGCAAATGGCTATAGCCAGATTAGAACAAATAAAAAAGTATCAAAATTGTAGCCCTATGAAACTCAAAACTGCAATTTCAATTGAATTGAGATGCTGTTTGATAAAAAATAAACTCAACCTTTTTGATCAAAACCTGGTAGTAATAGTAAGTTCACTTTTCTATTTCGGTAATTCTTAATTTGCACATGCTTTAGACCAACAGAGCCCAACACATTCACGTTTTGCAGTAGCCGTACTATACCTCACCAAGTCACCAGTCACCACAGATTGTACCCTTCCAGCTTACGGTGACGTCACACCGATGTTGCCGTTTTTATTTTCGCAAAAGAATGAGTGTCAGAATCGCCGATGTCAACGAAAGTTTGCAAGCGTGTAACTTAGTAGCCTGTCGATATTTTTTACAATTTTCTGGTCAGGGAAGTTTTTTAGTGTCACCTTTTTGGTATCTTAGGTAAATTTCGCAAATTTATTTACCTGTCAGAGGCACTTTAAGTCTAGAAGTAGAGGTAGCATTCCCTGATCTTGAAGTTGATGGAGAAGACACAATACATTTAGGAAGATTTTCAAACACAGTTGGAATGGCACAAGGTGTTAATATTTTGCGAACCAAGTTCTTCTTAAGTTTTTTCTGTCTTGTAACATTTTTATCTACACTGGTTGAAATGAAATCACTTGGTAGAAAATGCAACGAACATACGCGACTACTTTTGGTAGGAGTAAAATTCTCTCGACTGATATTCTTCAACCACAACTTCAACAAACATGGATTGTTTATCGGATACCTATGAATTGAAACCCCAGAAGGAATTTTTGAAGTTCCATAACCAATTTTACAATTCAATGCTGAGCAGCAATATGGCAATTTTGAATCACAAAGTAAGCCTAAGTTACTTATACTAGTTCTGGAATAAACAAATAACTTCATTGCATATATCATTGAAGTTCATTATCATTAAATTTTGGAGTTCCATAACAAATTTAGTGCTGAGCAGCCATATAGCATTTTGAAATCACAAAGTAGGCCTAAGCTACACTAGTTCTGGAAGAAATAATTTTATTGCCTAGCCTATATCATCGGTTAGCAGGACAAAATCATATGCAAATATAGCAACCTAAATGAAGACCTTAACCCCTCAGTGTTCAGCTAAACTTGGTTAAAATAAAAACATAGCTGCATTGCACATCTACTAAAATATATTTCTTAAGATAATGTAAAAAAACTACCCTACTGCCTGGCTGTACATTAGGGTGGCCAAAAAAAATTGAAATTTTTTATTTTTGTTTGCACACCCGCTCATTTGAGGAGGATTCATGAAAAAATGACACTGTGAAAATTTGAAGTGAATCCGACAAGAGGAAGTGCTCTCCCACCGACCTCAAAGTTTGCTTTCTTTGGCATAATTCGTCAAAATTTCTTGAATATGTGACGTAATTCTTTTTTGACTTATCTGCATTGCAGTTGCACCATTTTTATGTTAACCATTGTTTTACTCTGAATTTATGATATAATAAGTGTTTCCACATGCAGAAAAACATAAATAATGCACAAAATAGATCACATTAACAAGCGTTTGGTATGAAATTAAATGCACTAAACTTTAGCCAAAACCGCATAAAAGTACGTTTACCAGTCACGATCGTAACGCTTCAGGTGACAACACATTGCCCAGAAATTGCAAGAGAAATGTTTGTAAAGAGTCAAGCCATTGGTTGACTTTATTGTACTTGTTGGAAGCAGCTTTCTGTGGTGCTCGACCACTTGATAGAGGAGCTCGTGCTGTTGTTCATTTTTTGTGGACTTCATTGAAGTCAGTAGCAAATTTGACGCCCGCTCTGCACAATTATTGACGGCTTTGAGATGACGCCAAACTTTGCATGCTTCTTTATAATCATCACGATCACGCCATGTGTCGACAGAAGCAGTGACTCGAAAAGGTTAAGTGAATGCTGTGTTACAAATTGTGCCAAAGAGAGACGTTGAAATTTGACAATTTTGTTTTGGGCAACACGACGAACATCTTCGGAAAATGGGTCTTTATTAAGAGCATTAACGGTTGCCTTCTTTTCATCATCTGTGATATCATCACTGAATAAAGGCAGTGCTGCAAGATCCTCACTGATGTACCACAAGTGCAACCTCAACTTTTTTCTGCCACTTGAGAAATTGCATTGTCAACCTATTTATATTCCTCTGTGAGCTGTAGCATTGCTAGGTCATTTGTAGGGGCAGATATTGATGAAGGTGCTGCAAACCAAAAAGTGGCATAGATGGTAGTAGTTAATATTACTTCATCTGCAGTTGCAATGCAGTAGAACCACACCCCATACAGGCAGCTGACATGGCCCCCTCAAGAGAGTCAACAAATGGACACCCACTCTCTAGTGTTGACTCTCTTGAGGGGCCATGTCAGCTACCTGTATGGGGTGTGGTTCTTCACCACCTCTACTACGAGATGAAGATCAATAAGGTTACACTGCCACTTGCTTGCAGTACAGTTCTTGTGAGTGAAAGCTAATATCGCTACCACTGCAAAGACTCACGTTGTTACCAAACTAAAACGCATCCATCAAGAGCATATAGGAGAATCAAAGCACAAAGGGAGGCGAAATTCAGCTTCCCAGCTGACCTCAGAACCTGACTTCACCTAGAGCTTAAGTGCATTATTTGATATTGCACATGCTAACTCGGAAAGCCGCACAACAATACCAGAAGACTGCCAGTTTTTGTTAGACCAATGTGGTGCATGAGAGATACTAATGACAACAGAGGACCCAATGCATCGGCAAGCTGCTGCAAAGTATAGAAAGCGCAAAGATGATGAACAGAGACGCAACAGAAATCGCATTGATCCAGTACCATCAAGTGCTGCTGCTTTCTCATCTGAAAATGATCAGCAGATGATGAAGATTCTTCCAGTGACCCACTGTTTGCACCATAAATCCAAATAACACCAAAACAACAGAAAACCCAGTAGGAGCAGCCATTACCAAAACGCTGCATTATCGATAATTCACTGTTTAATGCAGCACTGAACAAAACTATAACATCAAGTCGTCAAGCAATGATGATCGTCACTCCTGCTCTTGCTGCAGCTGGAATTGATATAAATGAATTGACAATGTCACATTCCTCTGTCATGAATGCTCGAAACACCTCCGGAATGGCCCGTTTCGGTGAGTCCGATTCGGTGAGTCCGATTCGGTTAGTCCGATTCGGTGAGTCCGATCCCTTAACGGGGGATTTTTTCAATTTTTTTTTTTTAATAATGGGGTACCGTAGCCTAATTATCATTACCGTTTTAGGGTTAGGGGTTAAGGTTAGGGGTTAGAAGTTAGGAACTCACCGAATCGGACTCACCGAATCGGACTCACCGAATAGTAGCAGACCCAAACACCTCACGTGAAAGCCTGGCAGCTGCAGTGCGGCAAAAATTTAAACCAACAGTTCCACTTGTTGCTCATTTTCATGGTAAACATTTGACTAATGCCACTGGCACAAAGTGCAACTCTTTGGCCATTGTAGTTTCTGGTATGCATGTTGAGATACTGCTTGGCATTCCGAAGCTGCCTGTTGGAACGGGATCACTAATGGGCCAAAAAGTAGTGGAATTCATACACGAGTTGTAGCAGAGCATTTAGCTGCACTTTGTTTTGACACAACATCAAGCAATACGAGAATCCACACTGGAGCTATCACTGTCGTGCAGCAGGCATTTAATCGAAGGCTGCTATTTCTTGCATGCCGTGATCTCAAAGTCGTCAATGATTGTGCAGAGCGGGCACTGGGCAGTCAAATTAGCTACTGACTTCAATGAAGTCCTTACGAAAAATGAACAACAGCGCCAGCTCCTCTATCAGGTGGTCGAGCACCACAGAAGCTGCTTCCAACAAGTGCAAGTAAAAGCCAACATGCCAACAGCTCCATTAAATAAAATCAATGGCTTGACTCTTTACAAACATTTCTTTTGCTTTTTCTGGGCAATGTGTTGTCACCTGAAGCGTTGTGATCGTGACTGGTGAACGTACTTTTATGCGGTTTTCTCTTAAGTTTAGTGCATTTAATTTCATACCAAACGCTTGTTAATGTGATCTATTTTGTACATTATTTCTGTTTTTCTGCATGTGGAAACACTTATTATATCATAAATTCAGAGTAAAACAATGGTTAACACAAAAATGGTGCAACTGCAATGCAGATAAGTCAAAGAAGAATTACGTCACATATTCAAGAAATTTTGACGAATTATGCCAAAGAAAGCAAACTTTGAGGTCGGTGGGAGAGCACTTACTCTTGTCGGATTCACATCAAATTTTCACAGTGTCATTTTTTCATGAATCCTCCTCAAATGAGCGGGTGTGCAAACAAAAATAAAAAATTTCAATTTTTTTTGGCCACCCTACTGTACATTGCATGCAAGCACTTGAATAAACCACTTGAATAAACCACTGTAAACCTAAACCACTGTATCTGGCTGTGCATGAATCACAAGCAATGGAATGATAGAACTTGGACTACTGGTGAAATATCCTAAAAGCGGAAAAAGCGGACACTCCAATCCTTCTAATTCCGCGATCCATGGTCTATTCTATTTCGGAATGGCCCGTTTCGGCTAGTTCCCTATTCGGCTAGTCCGATTCGGGTAGTCCGATTCAGCTAGTTCCCTATTTGGCTACAGTCTTGAAAATTTGTATTTTATTCCACAATATCGTTTCTTTTGCATTCCGACAAAGAAAAATACATTGAAATGAAATTTAGCGCAAAATGTTTGAACTATTAAATTGAAATGTTTGCTCACATAAAATCGACATGTATCCTACGTCACCGTCTGTATGCAAACTTAGAATATAATCCTCAACTATTACAAAATTTCAAATCCAACGACGCCTTCTGTTTAATTAGAGAATGTTGTATTTTATTCCACAATATCGTTTCTTTTATAGTTGAAATTATCGAAGCTTTAGATGAGTGGGTTTAGACTTAACCACTGAGATCTTAAATCATATTTATGACACCGGAAACATCCCTAGTGATATGGTACGTTTCATATTCATAACTTCACCAAAGAAAACCGGAGCAACAGAATGCTCATTCCACAGAACAATTAGCCTTGTGAATCATCTAACAAAGATCTTACTCCGAATCATGATAATGAGATTGAGACCAAAACTAAAATCGGAAATTTCAACAGCACAGTTTGGATTTGTTCCAGACAAAGGGACCACAAAAAGGAATTTTTACATTAAAAATGATAACAGAGACATGTATGTCCGATTCTTCTGTTTATTTCGAGAATTTTGTATTTTATTCCATAATATCGTTTCTTTTGCATTTTATCCCATGTTTACCTTTGAGTGCCTTCCCAGACGGCAAAATCCGGCATTGATTCAACGTCTGCAGACGTTGAATCAATGTAAAAATGACAAATTTTGTTGTCTGGTTTCCTTCAAAATAAGTGTTTTACATCAAAACAACATTTTTCATGATTAACAATAGAGGTTAATGAGATAAAGTCTCAGGGAAAACGTGTCAACGAAAAAAAGACAGTTGCCAAATAGCGTTTGACATAAAAGATGAAGTTAAAACCTAAGTAGCAGTTTAGAATAAACCTGGGTTTCGGCATTACATGACCTGGAATTCCTTTGATTACTTGCTTCGTTAAGACTCTCAGTTGATGTTACTTTACCATGGCAGAAAAAGACTGTAGCCGAATAGGGAACTAGCCGAATCGGACTAGCCGAATTGTACTGTAGCCGAATAGGGAACTAGCCGAATAGTAGCAGATCCATTCTATTTAGCAAGTAGACATTAATTGTTTACAAGTTTATGTCTACGAATGCCATGATAGATCTATCAGTGGGCTTCATTATCTGCTATTTTAAAAAAAGCATGACAAGTGCACAGAACGTGAAATTGACAAAACAAAGTCAGCAAAAATTAATTATGGGACAAACACAACATGGAATAGCTACCATTGAAAGAATTTTTGTATGCTGACGATTTAGTGCTTAAGCGAGACAGTAAGAAAGAGGTAGAAGAAAGGTATGTCAGATAGAAAAATGCAAAGGAAAACAAAGGTTTAAAAGTGAATGTGAATAAAATGAAAGCAATGAGAACAAGAATAAAATGTACAAATAAGGTATTAGCAGTCAATTTTATGGAACCATGTGGCAAGAGAGTAATGAGGAATTCTATTCAGTGTATTAAATGCAAGTATTGGGTGTACAAGGGATGTTCAGGCGTTCATGGAAGATTGATGAGTAGGATAAAGTTTAAATACAGAAGATGTAAAGTATTGTAGGTGATGAAATGCACGAGAAGCATGTGGAATTGGGATGCCATGAAATAGAAGTTGTTATGGAGTTCCGCTATCATGGAGATTGGAGATATGTTAGGAACAGATAATTGCACAAGTAGAGTAGTGATGGCAAAGATAGGTGCGAGTCGGAAAAAGTTTAAAGAATTGTCAATTTGTCTTCCGCACTTTGTGGCAGAATGCTTTCCTCCAGATTGAAACGAAGGTTGTACAAATCAAAGGTTGTACAAATCGATAGCTTTAAGTATTCCGAAATTAATAAAAAAGCTGAAACATTGCTGGAAACTGTATATTATCCGTTCAAACGGGCTAACCTGAAATGGCGATTGTTTAGGCGACACGCCACTGCATCAAACAAAACGGCATATCGATACAAACGTTCCTTCGGCATGCGGTGGTTAGAGCACCAACACAACGTTATTGACGCCTACTTAAAAAATTTGGAAACGTTGATCGGTTTTTTAAACCATCAAATTGTCCAACCTTTCGATACCACCATGAAGAAGGATGCAAGCAAATTAGAAGGAATTCGGCGGGAAATTTGTAATCTTCAAACTATCATCTTCCAATGCGTCAAGTTTGATGTAGTTGCTTGCATAAAACCACTTTTCTTTAATTTTGCAAAAAAAACGAGTTATTGCTTCCTGAAGCTATCACAGCTATCTATCGATACCTGTTTGGGAAGTATTCAATCCATGCTATCAAGTGGGTTCAATGCGATGTATTCGAAAGAGTTGTTTCCTACTCTTAACACTGTGCTTATTCCCTGTATCGCCACTAGTTTGAATCCCGCCCCAGCCGAACAAGCTGCGCGCTCACGCCAATCTACCACTCAGAGCCAGGGTTCTGTAACTTTCTGTTCATCGAGATTCTGGCTAAAGAGTCGAGAGTGTCGTATGGGACCATGTCAACTCTACTCCAAAAGGACCTGAAGATGTCTCCATTCAAGCATGTCAAGAAACAACAACTTTCTGCTCAAGTTGTTGATAAACAACTCCAAAGATCCCAGATTCTTCTTTCCTGCATTCAGGATAGCATGCTACCAAATCTCGTTTTCAGTGATAAGAAATTTGATGTTGAACATCACTTTAACACCCAAAACGATCGGGTTTGGTCGAGGGATAGGGATGAAGCATCTCGAGTGGTGACAAGGAAACAATGTGCCGCTTCAGTGATGGTCTGGGCAGCCGCGACAGAGTCAGGTAAAAGACCCCTCTTTTTTGTTGACCAGGGGGTGAAATTGAACCAGCAAAACTATCGAGATGACATCCTCGTTGGCGCATTGATGCCCTGGGCCCAGCCCCAGAAGCACTTCAAAAAGCGTCCCTGGTCTTTTCAGCAGGACTCTACACCATCACATGGGGCTAAAAAGACTCAGGAGTTGCTTTCCGAGAATGTCCAGCACTTCATTCCCAAAGAGGAATGGCCCCCATCTTCCCCCGATCTGAATCTCCTTGATTTTGGGATCTGGTCATACCTTGAGAGCAAGGTTACGGCCACTCACCATCAAAGTTTGGAAGCTCTGAAGGTGAAACTGCAGAAGGAGAGGGCTAAAGTCCCTCAGAAAGTAATTCGTGACACATGCAAGGCTTTTCCTAAACGTCTTCAACTAGTTATTGACGCAGATGGAGGACATATTGCATAATATTTTGTGTATTAACTCTCTATTGCTTTTTCTACAATAATACATTTGCAAAAATTCTAAATTTTCTTTCATTTCATAAATATAACCAATTTAAGTTGTAACGATAAATACTGATGACCCTGTATATGTATAAAGATTTACCAATGATGAAATGTAATTTATTGCGTACTTTTTGGTTTACACCGTACTAAATCAAGGATAAATGTATAAAAAATAGTTAGGCTGTGTTGTTGAAACTGTGTTATTCTTTTCCTAGAATGCGTCTCAACAATGATAGCCAAAGAGCACTAATGCGAGTGCGATGTGCAGGAAGAGACATTCCTCCCAGTCGATATGCTATAGCCATAGATTTGTTCCGAAGTCAACACCCTATTGGAGTTTTGCGAAAGAGAAAAAGGCGTGTTGATGGGTATCAAAGCATGAAAGCCGCAAAACGTGGAGTCGTGGACACTTCAATGCGAACGACGAAGACAGTGTAGATCAGGGGTCGGCAACCTACGGCCCGCAAGCCAGGTCCGGCCCACCAGGCGCTTCGTTCCGGCCGCGAGCAGTTCCAAGCAAAAGCACGCAATTCGGCCCGCGACGATAAATAAGTTGTTTTTCGCATGCTAAAATCATAGTGCAACAAAACCTGAATGTAAGCTGCGACTTTTGGAACACCAACTTCGTAATTCTAATTTTGCACATTTTTCCAATCTGGTAACAACAGTCCGTCAAGTACGTTGAAATATGTGGAGGTTATTGTTGGCATCAAACAGCAGTTTGCTTCCCGGTTCCAGGACATGTGAAGGCACAAACACGAATTCGCGTTACTGGCAACACCTTTTGATGTGGATCCAGCCGATGCGGACTATAGCGTGCAGATGGAACTGATTGAACTTCAGAATAATACAACGTTAAAGTTGAAGTTTCACGTTACTTCTCCGGAAGTGTTTTACAAAGAACATGTATCTGCAGCCCTATTTCCGAAATTACAAGATAATGCGAAAAAAATTGCATTCATGTTTGGGAACACTTATCTTTGTGAACAATTATTTTCCAAGATGAACTTTGCAAAAAATAAACTTCGATTACGTTTATCTGATGAACATGTTAATGATGTTTTACAAATTTCTTGTTCCAATATCAAAACTGACTTTGGCAATTTGGCAAAAAAATGCAAACAACATTTGTTCTTTTAATAATCGGTTTCAAAGTAATATATTCCTTTTATCATATCAATGAACATATTATTATATAAGCATGAATAGGAGTGTAAAACGCCGTGCAATTTAAGGGTAAGATATTCGCGTTTCAGAAAAGCTGTCCCGGCAGTTACGGCCCGCCAGTATATTTTATTTTATCAAATTGGCCCGCGGCTCAAAAAGGTTGGCGACCCCTGGTGTAGATTAACAGCCAAGCGTTGAGCCTCTTGATGTATCTGATCTCAGTGATGATGAGACAACCTCATCCTCTGATGCAGCATCTGATGATTCCGATTCTGACTAGTTCTTTATCAAACAGTATTTGTGTTGCTCGCAGTATTCCAATTGTGCCGAAATTATGTTTTGTAAACGTAATACGAGGAAATCTTCTCGCAGGGACCTATTAATTTGTTGCCGGTACCTGGTTAGCAATTAACGCTATTTTATGATAATTCAACGTCGCCAGATGTCGAATTAATGTAAAACAAATGTAAATTTCTTATTGGGCATTGTTGTTACTCAATACAACCGGTCAGGAAAATTAAATCGATTTGTGCTGACTCGAAAGTTGATCAACCCAAAATTAACATACTCTCCCAGCCCCCCCCGGTGACCGTGAGTTATTTAACATGAATTATCGTAACAGTGTGCGTATCGTGTTGCTCGCTTTATCGCTACTTTTGGTATTATTACATCACAATCAAACAAACAGGTCTTGATAGACTACTCTATTATATTTTTCTCTTCTCGTTTTGCATGTTTTAGCACAATTTTTAAACGTAATGAACGTTCACAGCAATTGCCGAGGCAATTTCAACTTTTGCCGTTTGGCCTCGGCAACGCTTTTGCCGAAGTAAAAATATGCTAAATTCGAAGACTGTAACTTATCACAATGTGAGTTCATGCATGTCGGATTGTGGTGAGTATGCATGCATGGTGATTGGTGAGAATGAAAGTCCAGCCACTATTATTCCAGTCCTGCAGTTTTTGGTGCTTCTTGAATTGCACTGTGGTACTTGATACAGTAGCATGCGTAACTCCAAACCAGGGATTGATCCAAGCACTTCAGCTGTGCCTGTGTTGGTGATCAAACAAGCTCCAACATTTGAACATTTTGTTCTGTTTTAAACTCGATTAGGTCAGGGATTTTATTTGAAGTAAATAATATTGAAAAATTTAGTCACAGAGGTTAATAAACCTACTTTTTAAAAGATACATAATCACAAAGGCTACGGTACAGAAAAAATCTTAAAATAACATACAGTATCACTGAAATATTACAATAAAACTGATTTAATATAAATTTATGAATATTTATTAAACCTATTTTATAAATCAAGTTACCATTGACTTGAAGAAGTATGGAGTATGCTTGGAAAAATTGAAAGACACTTGGAACTTTCTTTCGTCTCCATCATTCGGTTTTATGACGACCACGTACCCTTCCACAGCTTGACAACCAGGTAAAAAATACCCTCCTTTAAAAATAGTAAACAGAACATTCATGTCTGAAGCAAAACATTTGGTTTCAAAAGGGAGTGAAAAACCTCCAAACACTTCTACAAGTCGCACAGCAAAATGCTGTCAAACAATAACATTTCTTGAAAAAATTTAACTTTTTATTTGATCCGATGTTGCATGGATTACATGCATCTATCTTTATGGTTTGAAGTTGCATAATTTGAGTGAACTACAAAGTGCTACAGCAAGAGATTCATCTTCAGTAATATGTTACAGAAAACCAGGTCCACTGCATACGATTTTAGTTGTGCAGTTAACCAACATAACAATGCACGGTATGCTTTTGATGGTACTTGCATTCACAAATTGGTCGCTTTTCCACATGTGTAAGTTTAAAACAACGCTGCTTTGCATTGACTGCGAAGGTTGGTGGGAGATTCATGTTTTAGCGGATAATGGAACAAGGAAACAATTGGGATCAAAATGTGAAAGCCGATGTGGTAGCAGGTTCAATAAAGAGAGTAACTCGAGATGAGTGGATCTTAGCAATGGAGAAAATGAAATAAGAGAAGGCTCTTGAACTATCTGAGGTCACTGTAAAATAATGCGTGCAAGTAAAAAGACAGGATTGAAAACAATGACGAATATCATGTGTTAGATGAAAAGGAATGCCAAGTGAATAGAAGACGAGTGTGGTGATATACCTATCTTCAAGGGAAAGGGTGATGCAATAAAATGTGAGGTAAAGCAGTTAGAGCATGCAAAGTATGCAGTGGCAAGAGTGTCGGAGAATAGAAGATCTTTTGTGAACCTGGACGAGATGCAGTGCAGATTTATACCTAGGAAGGAATGAAAGAACTATTTTTATTTTAAGCATTCAGTTGCGTGAAATCTGCAATGCTGTACAGAAGTGAGATATGGTTTACAAGCGATGGTGAGGGCTACGTGTGGTGTGAAGCTGATGGAAAAAGAAATACAGTCGAAATCGGCTAGTCGTTAGTCGCATATATCGGTTAAGAGCATAAATCGCTTTAGAGCATAGCATTGCATAATCCCAAACCATTCCCATTCACATGTGAAGAGAATTCAACACTTAGTCGCATAATGATTAATCGCATAAATCGGCTAAGCGACTAGGAATTCTTGATAGATTTGTAGACTTTTATCACTTAACCGCATATTTCCTTTGGCAAAGCAAAGTTGCTCAAGATAACACCTCAAGACAGACAGTTAGCGCCTACATGATTTAAACAATAAAGTAAAACCGCACGAAAAAAGGCCTTCTCTTCTATGATTTGAGTACAGTGCTGTATGAATCACAAGACCACATTTCATTTATGGATTGTTACATCATAAACAAGTATCATTACGTCGCAGTACGAACTGTAGAACCACAAGACTAAAGAAAATCTAAATCGCATGATTAGTGAATTTTCTTTCTTGCTTGCTGAAGCGAATTCGTTACGGATGGGTGATCACGGCAGCTACCCGAAAGCCACGAGGAACGCGCGTGAACAGTTGTTGCTGCGTCACACTTCGCTGACCAACAGCCAAACAAAGTAGTACCGTTATTTGGAATTCGGTTGTACAGTACTATTCTACAATATTCTGTAAATCTCCTAACACTCCGGGTTACGTATTAAGGCTCAATGCCTTCGTTCATCGAAAAAGTCCAGCGGTCTGTTTTCACGCTTTTGTGTTAGATAAACGTTCGGTATTGACGTATAGGATACTGTCAAACAATGTAAACGGTTAAGCGCATATACCGTTTAAGCGCATAAAAAAGCTTGACAAATTGACTATGCGCTTAAAGTGCCTCTGACAGGTAAATAAATTTGCAAAATTTACCTAAGATACCAAAAAGGTGACACTAACAAACTTCCCTGACCAGAAAATTGTAAAAAATATCAACAGGCTACTAAGTTACACGCTTGCAAACTTTCGTTGACATCGGCGAATCTGACACTCATTCTATTGCGAAAATAAAAACGGCAACATCGGTGTGACGTCACCGTAAGCTGGAAGATACAATCTGTGGTGACTTGTGACTTGGTTAGGTATAGTACGGCTACTGCAAAACGTGAATGTGTTGGGCTCTGTTGGTCTAAAGCATGTGCAAATTAAGAATTACCGAAATAGAAAAGTGAACTTACTATTACTACCAGGTTTTGATCAAATAGGTTGAGTTTCTTTTTATCAAACAGCATCTCAATTCAATTGAAATTGCAGTTTCATAGGGCTACAATTTTGATACTTTTTTATTTGTCCTAATCTGGCTATAGCCATTTGCAGTGTAACAACAGTATCTCACAAACAGTAGGCTACCTTTAATTTATGGTTGAGGCAATGCCTAAAAATTGCTGTTCATGTGTATTGCTGTATTTAAAAATATCTATCCAAAATGTCCTTGCCAACTGAAAGTATTAAATGCAATAATTCTCATTGTTCAGATGCTTCTCATGTTGCCTCAATAGACTCTTTCTATAATATTACAACTGATGCTCTCAAAGCAGCTTCTGATAAAATCTTTGTTGATGTAAAGAAGAAATGTAACATATTTTCTGTTCCTGGTTGGAATAATGATGTTAAGCAAGCTCATGCTACTGCCAGAGAAAGTTACATCATGTAGGTAAAAAATGGGAAACAGTGAAATGGTTACCTATATGAGTTGATGCAGAGTAAACGAAAGGAGTTTAAAAAAGCATTTCACCGTTGTAATCATGCCTCTGAACAACATAGAGCAAATGTGCTTGCCTCAGCACTCAACTTGGACAGCTCACATAAGTCATTTTGGCAGAAAGTAAAAAAGTCTACTTGCAAAAAGAGTTCTCTTCCTGTAAATGTTGGTGGAGCAAAAGGTCCTGAAGCAATTGCTGAGATGTGAAAACATCATTACAGCTCCTTGCTAAATTCTAGCAAAACCAACACTGAAAAAGAATTTGTTAACTCATGTATTTCTTCTAGGGATAAATATTACAACTTTTGTTGCAACATGGACATAATTGGTTCCTTGCTTGTCAAACTGCCATTAAACTGCGCTGCTGGTGCTGACAAAATTTCAGCTGAACATATTGTTTATGCTGATTATTCGTTTTTATATTAGTGTACCTTGCTTTTTAATATGTGTCTTAGTCATGGCACTGTACCAAATTCTTGCTTGAAAACTGTCTTAGTCCCGATTGTAAAGAATTTGAATGGCGACATTCAAGATTCAGGTAACTATAGACTTTTTGCTCTAGCCACAGTAATCTCAAAACTGTTTGAATGTTTTATTTGAATCATCTATTGCCTTTCTTGAATACCAGTGACAATCAATTTGGGTTTAAGTCTGGTCATAGTACTGACATGAGTGTTTTTTATTAAAATAACCAGTGTCCTCTTATATCAGTCATGGCACTCCTGTATATTCTGTCTTTTTGGATGCTTCAAAAGCCTTCGACAAAGTCAATCATCATTTATTGTTTAAAACGCTTATCACACGTAACGTGCCTTTTGTTCGCTTATTGGAATACTGGTGACCTTTGTGCCTTTATAGTAAAAAAACCATGCAAGTGAGGTGGGAAGGTCACCTGTGCCAATCATTTACTGTGTCCAACGGAGTCTGACAAGGTGGGGTGTTCACTGTTCAGCCCCTATCTTTTTGCCATATATATATATATATATTGATCAGCTTTCTTATCTCAATAAAACAAAAGTTGGTTGCTATGTTGGCAACTCTTGTCTAAATCATATTATGTTTCCTGATGACATTTGCTGCATCTCGCCTAGTTTGTGTGGCTTACAAAATTTGTTAGATGTTTGCCACAAGTATGCTGTTGAACATGAAATTACTTTCAATTCTAAAAAGTCATTTGGTATGTTATTCTCCCCAAAAAACTTTTATCTTTTACGTGCTCCTCTGCTACATCTAGGTAAATCTGAAATTGTGTTCACAGACTCTGTAAAATACCTGGGTGTATTTATTGATAGTTCTCAGATGAAAATTATATTTCAAGGCAAGTACGCTCTCAGTATTGTGCTGCAAATAATGCAAAATCTCAATTTTTCTAAATGCTCACCTGCTGTAAAAAACAGTTTATTTTGTTCTTATTGTATGTCGTTTTACTTATCCCAGTTGTGGAACAAGTTTAGATCTTCTAGTATAAAACAATTACGTGTTGCTTACAATGACTCTTTCAGAATATTGCACAATTTGCCTCGTTAGGTCAGTGCCCGTGAATATCAAGTAATGAATAATGTAACTACGTTTGAAACTTTATTGAGGAAAAAACATGTTTTCGTTTATTAACCGATTGCATGCACTCCTCGAATCGCTTTATATCAGACATGATGTCATCTGATTGTTTTTATCGTTCTGAATGCTTTCAATTCTTCCAACGCTCGTCGCTTATTGTATGTAAATTTGTAACAGTAGATAGCCTATTTAGTGAGCTTTTAAACCGACGGCATCCAAGGTGGCTCTCTGTGATCTTTGTTTATTTTCAGTTTGTGTATTACAGTATTTCGTTGTTTTGTTTTCGATGTGGACAGCTTTGTCTGACGCAAATAAATAATAAATAAATATGTGACAGTGTCAGTGACAAAGACCGTGTGCTTTCTTTTCACGCTTTTCCACAAAACAAGGTGCTGAGAAGAAAATGGTCGAAGTTTTCTTCAAGTGTTTGAAAGTAGGATGGGCCATACAAAACTAGTCATATATGTTCTCTTCACTTCACTAAAGATGATTTTGTTAATACCACTCAAGTAAAAATGAGCTTGAGCAAACTTTACATTTTGAAGAAATCTGCCATAGGCTACCATCTATAAAAGCAAAAATGCAACCAGTTGCTGATGATGATTTCAGCACTTCTAAACAACAACGTTTACAAAAACGTACCCTTGTACAGGTAAACTAGGCTTTTACATGTATAGACTCTGCTATGTACGTACTGAGGGCACATCATGAGAGAGAGAGAGAACTTTTATTTATTTTTGAATAGTGATGATGAATTAAATATGAATGATGATTCGTACAATTTCTTCATTTTTCACTTCAAGTATATTTTAGGTTTTGTAGGAACGTAGCCAGTACAGTTTTATTAAACTGTAAGAAACAACAGATCTTTAAAAAAAGCAACCGCTTGTACCAACTCCGACTAAACTGTGATCCAGCAATTACATCTAGGAAACGTATGTTTCATCCGTCGCTAAGAACGCCGACTTAGGATGACGTAATACCACCAAAGTCGTCCCAGAGCAGTGAAATATGGAGTTTCGCCTGTGGTGGCGCTGCGGAGCCGTCGTTTGATGTAAATTACGCCCTAACCAGTCGAGCTACGAGGTTAAGGTTAAAAAAGTTCGCTAAGTATGATTCTGCGCAAGGAAATGCTTTAAAAAGTTACTATACTTGGATCCAACCTGTCAGGGGCACTTTAAACGATTTCGACTGTAATACTAAGGAACTTATGAACTTATTTGGGTTAAATGAGAATGTTAATAAGTTGGCGAAGGCGAATAGAGTAACGGTGGTTTGGGCATATTTTGAGAAGGAAAGACAATGATGTTTTGAGAAGAGTGTCATAGTTGCCAGTGGAGGGTTGTAGGAAACAAGGAAGACCCATTAAAATGTGAAAAAGGAAACTTGAGGAGGAAAGCAGCAAGGTTAGGTGGGCTTGACAAGCGACAATTGAGAATGAAATGCCTGAATTGCAGACGCGCAACGTTACGAAGAACAAAGAAGAAACAACAATTAATTCAAAGACAGCACAATTACAAATCAAGAGGGTAATCGAGCTGCTAAAACATGGACTCATGGATTTGTTTTTAAAGTTTTTTTGCAGACCAGCATTTCATTTCATGAACGCAAACCAAATAACGCAACAAAGATAGCGAAGAGCAATAATCATTATACTTATTAGAAACCACAAAATGCGACACAAATGGGATGGGCATTTTCGAATAGTTGAGAAATCGAATCTATTCTAGAATAATTATATATAATAATGAATCCAGCATATGAAATCCAATTCGATATATTTTCGCCAAAAAAAGTGAACACAACAAATACATAACAAGTCAAGGTTTTGTTTGGAGCACAAACTATGTGTGTAAAAATATAACATAATTTATCAAAACCACTGACAAGATTTGTCAAAACCACTGACAAGATTTTGTTTTGCTCTCTTTGATACAATAAAGTTATTCAAACGTGAAACAAAGCAACAGACAACAAGTTTTAGATTGATTTATTGTCTGCAAACGTGGAAACAGTTGAAAAACTGGTTTGCTACAATGGAGTCTTAAGCAAGAACAATGCGGATTGATTAGTGTTAGTGAACCAAACCGTTATCGTACTTAATGGCTATCCCACTGTTGGATGCAGTGGTGTTGAAATGCCTGATCTGACAAGACAGATCAAATACTATAGCCTAAGTTACTTACATCACGATATATTGATCTTAGAAGAAATAATGAACAATATTATATAACTAATAAAAAAGTTATTGACGCTAAAACGATAAACCACACATTTGGTTAGCCTTTTCATTCTGTTGCTACAATGTAAAATTGAACTGTTAGGCTAACTGGGTTCTTAAAACAAATCGTAAGGCTTCTGTGAATGTTTCTCATTTTCAACGTATCCTAGTCAGCAAAAGCTCCCTTTTCTACACGACTTCAACGTTTAGCGACGTTAAAATGATAGGTCACACATTTGGTTAGCCTTTTCATTCTGCTACTACAATGTAAAAATGAACTGTTAAGCTAACTGGGTTCTTGGAACAAATTTTTGTTGGTCGGGATAACTAGGCTACGGTACCCAATAATTTCCTTTCAATCCAAGCTGAAGGCCACACATTTTTTGATCCAAACTGATCATTTTAACTATTCAAAAGTACTAACTTATAGACATAAACATGATTTTTTTTTGTACATATCTTAAATTTTTCTGAAGGTGTTGCGACCGTGCCAAATTTCTTTCAACTCAATAACTTACTTCGGTCACAAACACGTTTTAACGTTTTGTCGCTTCTACCTTTTTCTACACTTTTGCTATGTTGACGTGTACTGTTTCTGATATCATGATCAGAAATAAACACAACTGAACTGACATGACGAATTCAAGCAGGTTTTAATGTTCGCGTTTTGTCGCTTCTACTTTTGCTATGTTGGCGTGTATTGTTTTTGATATGATGGTCAGAAATAAAAACAACTGAACTGAAATGATGAATTTTAATTTAATAGTTCAAACACTTTATTTTTAGCGACGTTAAAACGATGTAAAAACGACAATTATAATTAGGCTACGGTACCGATAATTACCTTTCTAAAATTTCAAAAACTCGCCGAATAGGGCACTCGCCGAAAAAGGCTCTCGCCGAATAGGGAACTCGCCCAATCGGACTAGCCGAATCGGACTCGTTGAATAGTAGCAGACTCCAAAAATAACGACATTCTTGTCAGAACCAAGTGGTGATGACTGCGGTAGTTTATTGCGTAGCCCGTAGCCTACTAACGCTGTCATGACGTACTGATACTGATGGAACCAGCCCATTATTAAAAACAACCAAATTACATGGGTTTTTTTAAACGTCTCGTGACGTAGAAACGATGCAAAATTATAAACTTTTGCCTCCTGGGTAGTCTTATCAAACCTGGCAAAAACAACAACCAAACAACAAGCGCCCTTACCCCTTAGGCAGGTTGAACCTTTTTTGTATTAGTGCACGAAAGACTTGGTTTATATTTAATATGCTTTTATTCTAAATTATGATAACCATTTTAGAGAGTTTGCAAAAACCCTTGATGCTTGTTTCTTCCCTTATGCCCCTCCTTAATCATGGCATCGATCTCTTCACGTTTTAAATTTTTTTTATTGTTATTTTTCTCACAAGATACAATATGCCTGAAAAACAAGCAACCCAAAAAAATAATCGGGCGACCTAACTTTGAGTCACGACTCACAACCCATGCGTTGGGAACAACTGTCTTAGTGCATAACTTAGATCAGGGCATCCAAAACTTTTTTGCTCGTGACCCCTTTTAATCTCCTAAAATGTTTCGTGGCCCCGTACAATTAAAATGATGAACAGTGTGAAATATCCATATGTGATATTTATGGAAAAGCTTAGATCAAACGAAAACCAAAAACAATTCACCGGCACTCAGTTCAGTTGTTTTTATTTATTTCTGACTATCACAACGAAGCCTATGGATACATTGGGTAGCCTACTGGAAACAAAACTAATACCGTATTTTACGGACCATAAGGCGCACCGGACTATAAGGCGCACTGTCAATAAAGTGCTTTGATTAGTTTTTTGTTCATACATAAGGCGCACCGGACCATAAGGCGCACCAGACCATATATAATAGTAGTATCGGTACTGGTTTTGAGTGTAGGCAATAAAGCACTACCGCACTTGATCCATACATTAGGCGCACTGGACCATAAGGTGCACGATCAATTTATGAGGAAAAAAAGGATTTAAAGTGCGCCTTATGGTCCGTAAAATACGGTAAGCAAACACATTTATTCAGTGTGATGGGTGTGACTGCCTTCTGCTAAAAAGCAAGTCCACCCGTGACTCAATGTTAGTTAAAGCTGGTCTGAAAACGGTTTCAATGTTGCTTAGGCTAGAACAGTAGGCGAAGTGAAAACATTTCAGATAAATCATTTTGAAATTTTTTCGGCAGTCCAGCCGCCTATTGAGTGCACGACTCTTAATTAAGTTAATAACTGTCACAGCATCTCGCACAGAAGTGCTAATATGCAGTACCTTGTGCAAATTGGTATACTTTCTGCAATCCCTCTTGGGGGGTCGCAAATCCCGTGGGTCGCAGTCAGACTACCAGTTTGGGTCGCGACTCCCAGCCCTGCCTTAGATGACAATCAATTTCTAAAAAAATGAGGTGTTCTACTTAAACCAATTTGGAACTAGGCACGCTTCAAAATTCGAAAGTAGACAAATGAGATCCACCCTAGCCTGGTGGCATAAGTAGGCCACAAGCTATAAAAGTTAATATATTTATTAATGTATTTAATTATATTTTACCATAGTAAAAACAGAAACTTGCTAGGTGATAAAACAATTGCAAGTATATATACCTGCTTGGGACCAGGATACATTGATTCCTAAATATTTTTTTCCGCTTTTTATCTTGGTATTGATAAACCAACTTGAATTAAAAAGATGCGGTAGAGGAGCAGTGCTGTCGTTAACAGAAGGTCGAGGAAAGTTTTCCAATTCTAAAACATTAAAACATTGGTTTTGAAAGCGTTTTATTAGACCACACGACATTCAGTCACAAACGACCTGTCGCAGAGTCATCTTATCACAGGGTACGTCTTACGGAATGGCACGATTTGAAAATATCTTTATTCAAAGACAGCCTTTTTCAGAGATTTGGGACAAATCGTCCACCCCGATAGCTCAGTTGGTTAGCGCGTGACTTCTGTAATGAAGAAGCTTCAAGATCTAGCGGCGCTGGTTCGACTCTCGGGGTGTGCGCTTGAGCAACGCATGTTAAGGACTGCTCTCCATTCAGCGGCATCTAATGGATGGAATAATTCCCCGGCAACAAGACTTCAACAATCGGAAACTTCACTCTGTCAATCTCGGTGACAGGCCTGCGTCAGTGATTCAAAGCCTCTAGTCTACAAGTATGCGAAACTGCCAAGATTAAGCTCTTCAAGAAGCTTTCCCAGTCAGAGAATAAAGATTCAGTCAATCAATAAATCAAATGACAAAAAAAATGCCAGCAAAAAAAACAGCTGTCAAAAAGCATTTTATCATTTTTGCTGTCAATAAAAATATAATTATCTGTATTTGCCCAATTGATTGCCTAACCCATAAATTAATTGTTGCTAGATATATCAACAAGATATCAGTTAAACCTATCTTAGTACGAGCTGTTTTCGTGAGCGGAAAGTATGTCACGTTCTATCTTAGCCCCGTGCTAATTAATCGCTAATAATGGAGTTATGAAAATCACAGACCCAAACTATTTTACAAGATAATAGCCATGTGTAAAACGTCAACAAGTCCGTCGGTTTTTATTCTAATTTTCCGAAAATAGCTTCAAAATTGACCGTTAGAAAGCATATTTTTGAATTATAACATAGAGTAGGCCTAATGCTAAACTAAACAAACGATTAATTTTGCCCATAAACATAAAGCATTTTTGGGCGTTTTTACATTTCAAAGTAATTGTAAGCAGTGTCTGTCTACAGAGCTGCTACTTCTACCTTTTCAGGGGCAATGCCGCTCGACAGTCGACACGTGCCGTCACTATTCGACAAACGCCTGCCTTACGAAAAAAAAACGAAGAGAGGACATCAAGTAAGGTCGAGGAACAATCGGGGGAGAGCATCACGTGATGCAATCATAGGAGTGCCGACTTACATAAATTTCTTAGCGACAGGTATTTTAAGGCAAGGCCTAAAAGCGACGCTTCACGGGCGAAATTTCTAAGCCTCCGCGCCGCCATTATGAACACTGCGAGGAAAATGCTTTGATTGAAGTTCAAACGCCTGGCATCAAACATTTCGCCACACACGTTTTGTGCTATTCGACACAACGGGTTTAATTTATATATGAAATAACCTAGGTTATTTTTAGTTGTCAACGTCTTTGCCAGTTTGTATTTCGCCGTATGAGTCAATTAATAAAATTAACTCTGTGAGATACTTGTTACGCAAGCCTTTATACATCTAGAAAATAGCCGAGTTTCCGACTAGATGCTCATTGCTCAGAATTAGAAATACAGATGAGAAAGGCCGCTATATACATGAGTTCGCTTCCAGAAGAACAGTAGGAAGTCACTGGGCGACGGTGAAACAGTACTAATTTTGGATTTGAGCATTCTCTTGCAGATATTTCTTGTGGAGGTTTGAGAAAACATCACACAAAAAATTTCAGCGATTTTTGACAACAGGAACCTACCCACTTTTTGAGTTGAAATTTCATAATATTTCAAAAAATCCCTAAAATTTCAAATTTTTTTTCGCATTATTTAAAGTTGATATAATATTGTAATATTTCTTTTATACCTAAAACTATTAGTTTACTTATGTGTTTTTCCCAATATGGGGCCAATAGATGCAAATTAAAGTAGGGAAATGAATCACAAAAAGTGTAAAAATCTTGGATTTTTTCTAAAAATTTACCAAAGTCAAAAGTTACAGTATTTAGTTTTGTATAGGCCAATAATTCCCGCATTCAATAGTTTCCGCGTCGAATAGTCGTTTACCCTTTCGTGATTGTCTGACAATTTGATAGAGGCGGTCTTCTTCTTTTGTTTGAGACTAGATCAAATTTTAGGGCATGTGGTGGAGAGCCAGGTGAGTGTAGCTTCGTCCAGCGTTGCTATACCATGCGTTCCATTTGGTGCCTTGTTGATGGGACATTCGAGAACGACATGGTCAGCAGTTTGTTCCTCCGCACCGCATTTGCAGGCCGATGAGGGAGCCAGACCTCACTTGTGCATGTTGGAATGGAAGCGACCGACTCCGGTTTGGATTCTGTTGAGCTTGACCCAAGTCGGCCGAAGCAGGTCCATACCAGGGGGGCGCGCCACCGGGTGGGGTATAAAACCATGTAGTTTGGTGTCAGTGGCGCACCACGCTGCTTTCCAAGTATCTTCCATGAAGTGTGCTGCGCTGATGGCATGATCGCTGAATGGATGTAGTAATTCAACAGCAGCTGGCACAAAGGGGTGTATTGACTTTAGTTGCCAGGGGGATTCCTGAGGTGAGATGTTGAGTTTTGCATGAAGCAAGTGGTTAGGATCCCCCGCCCGGCGAGCCAGGTGTATGATGGCTCCCTTTCGGCGGAGCTCAGCAGGTTGGATGCCTGCAAGGATTGGTAAGTAGGCTACTCTGTTGGAGTTGGGCGCAGGCATTCAGTCTTCAGTCACAGTTCGCAATGCGTCGTTGATTGGGCTGTCGATGAAGCGGGTGTGGGTACTGCGGCACCAGGCAGGGGCGCAGTATTCAGCAGTGGAGTGAACCAGAGCCAGGGTTGCAGTGCGCAAGGTGTCAGCACCTGCACCCCAAGTTGTGCCTGCCAAACGTCTCAGCAGGGCGACACGAGATGTCAGCTTTTTGCGCAGTGACTGTAAATGGTATGTGAGTGACCTGTCAAGTGTAACCCCAATGTATGTTGGTTCTGGGCAGGGCGGCAGAATTTTGCCGTTAACGGTCACTTTCAGGTCACGTTTTGCCTACCTGTTGTTGAGATGGAAGGCTGCCGTCACAGCTTTACTTTCGCTGAGTTTCAGTTTCTATTGATTAAGGTATCCAGACATGGTCGTCATGTCTTGGCTCAACGTCGCTTGTAATGATTGCCAGTCTTTCGCAGAGTACAAGATGGCCAAGTCATCAGCATATGTATATTTGTCAGATGTTGTTGATGGTAGGTCGTGCGTATAGACGTTGAAAAGAAGGGGAGCCAAGACTGATCCCTGTGGGACACCGTTTTTGAGTCGCCACAGTCTACTTGGTTTTCCGCTTCCGGTGGTAAGGGTAAAACTCCTGTTGTGGATGAGTTCCATGATCATTTTGACCATGTGCTTGTCAGGGAGTAGGCGGAGTAGCTTGTAGACTAGGCCACGGTGCCAAACAGTGTCATAGGCTGCTGTTAGGTCGATAAAAACAGCCTCCGCTTTCTTTTTTGCCGAGAAATTCTCCTCAATATCCTGAGTTAGTAGTGTGACTTGGTCTACAGTTGACCTCCCGTGTCGGAAACCAGCTTGTTCTTTGGGAAGCAGTGGGTCGATTATTGGTTCGACACGGGCGTAGATCAGTCTCTCAAGAATCTTGAAAGGTATGCAGAGCTAGGAGATGGGGCGATAGCTCTTTGCATCGTCTAGTGGTTTGTTTGGCTTAGAGATTGCGACGACCAGAGATCTTCTCCATACTTTAGGAATCTTGAGGCGGCGCAGGCAGGACGACAGGAAATCGCATAACCTGGACCAGGGGCCTTACCAGGTTTTAGGTGCTTGAGGGCAGCATTGAATTCGCTCCATGAGAAGGAGCTAGAAATGCTCTCCTGGTTGGGTGTGTTGATCTTCCAAAGCTTTGTCACTTCTTTGGTAACAAACCGATCGGAGGTACGGTCACACGGCTTATATCTCCCATTTTTTATTACCTGCGATGCGATCTTATTAGCAGGAATGGGACATTGTCGGGGTGATTGTCTTGATCGTCCCGTAAGGTTAGGCTATTGAGTGTGCTCCACGCTGTACGGCTTGAGTGCGAGAGATTGGATGGTCTCAGTCCAGCGTTCTTTTCTTTTTGCATCGAGTCTTTCCAGAAGAGCCTTGGCGGCTGAGGGTGTTGTTTGACCATCTGAAGAGCTAACAAAAGATTGGTAGAGGCGCTCGCACTCTGCATTCCAGCACGGAGTGTAGTTACTTCTACGACCGCAGCACACTCTGAAAATGTGATAATGGCAATGCTTGCGGATGACTCCAGAGAAGTTCGAGAAAATGCAGTCATGGCTATATTGAAAATTCGCAATGAGGCAAATATTGGTGATAGATCCGTTCGGAAGTTTGTTGTTCCAACGATAAATTATGAGGCCAACCATTATTCCGACATCACCGTATATTTATGTTATGAACCTATCTTCACAACCACAATTACATCTGATGACATCATCTCATGTCGTGAAAGCAAAATAGAATTGAAAAGCTATCCAAATCACTCGCAATCAGTAGAAAGAATTGTGAAATTGGTGACTGATGCATCGTACAAAGTGTGTGGGTTTGATAGAAGACATGGATTCATCCGTGCTGGTATAGCTTCCAGGAATCTGATTCCTGTTGCAGACACAAAGGCGCACTACAGCCAAGCACATTTGTAGATACTGTTAACACTAAAATCAAGTGCTAGTATATTTGTGTTACAATTGAATTAGTGACTGTTGAATCCAGTTGATTTTGCATGTCTATCATTTTATATTCCCAAAACTGATTTTAAAATGCAATGGTAGGCAATTCGATTTTTGGAAAAAGTTGCATGTTTTTGCAAAAAAATTAAAGCAATCGAATCTCAAAACCTAAAAAAAACTTGTATTAGAAGCTAGTCCAAGTCAGTATTAGTGCAATGCAAAATAGTATATTGAAGATCTAGCCAAAAAAAGTGTCTTTAAAGTTTTATTTTCATAAGCATGTTTCGCATATTTTTCGAAAAAGGCAGAATTTTCAACCCAAAAAGTGGGTAGGTTCCCAAGGTCAAAATTTCCTCAAATTCGGTTTCTGATCGTTTTATGTTGTTCCACAAGAAATATCAACGAGACAAAGCAAAATTTTTGGTTCACCCCACCCTACTGGGCGTGGACAGGGCACAAGGTAATAGGCTAGTTGTAAAAACAGCAAAGCTCGTCCCAACTACAGATAGGATAGTCTTCAGTTAGTTGGTATCCTAATATGACCAAAAAACGAAAGAATCATCTGCCATCACGAATGGCAAAAGCTTCGGTCAGTCTAACCGAGAAGCGGTTAAGGTTCAGCAAACAGAGAGTGATGTGCGGGATCTGTTGAAGGAACTATCAAGAGAAGCATTGCCAATTCCCTTCGGAACTTATCATTCAGGTAAACTTCCGGCTAACAGCGTTTCATAGCTTTATGGCGGTGGTCGATTACCCTTGTGTCAAGAATACGGTGCGATACTGATGAGCCCAGCCTAATGCGCGAAACACGTGTCTATCGCTGTCAATTCTTGCTACAAATCGGCTGCCGAGAAACTTTACGTTTATTGGATAGTCTGAATGGCTAGCGTGGAAGCTACAATGTTATGGTTAGCGAATCACAACTGCTCAGTGCTCAGCCTTGTGCTGATGGCCAGGAAGAACGCTCTTTCTTCACACAGCGTTTCCTAGCCTTACGTCGCAAAGCATTCTCAATTTTGAACATATTTAATTTAATTGTGGTAAGCAAAGCATGCTTGATAAAATGCGCCTACTACGTTTTCACATTTCAACAATGAAATTTTATAGATAAGCCAGTTCAAGTGCATAAGGAACAACGCATCGATACATTGTTTTCTCGACGAGACAGTGATAACGTTTCTGAGTTTGCCCAAGCACAACCAACAAGCAGATCAAGTTCAGTTGGTGAGCTTCCATCTGTAAATATAAGGTCAGGCGCTGGCGATAGCATGGCTTCACTAGATGTTTAAGCTCATCGGGAAGTTGAAACGACCTCTCATGTTGAATTACCACCAACAATCGAAAGATGTGGGTCTGAAGTTGCAATATTGTACGAAGAGGCTTGTTTGCCATCTCGGCACACCTTAAACGCTGTAACATTATGCCATTGATTTGTATTATCGTAGTATTGTTCCGTTTTCTTTTATCTGCAGTTCTTTTTTCGCTTTATCTTGGCTGTGTTTCTTGTGTAACTTGCATATTTCGCTCCTAACTGTGTTTGCATGTGGGATGCGGATTGCGGGTGTGCATAACCATTTGGGTCTGCTACTATTCGGTGAGTCCGATTCGGTGAGTTCCCAACCTCTAACCCTAACCCCTAATCCCTAACCCCTAATCCCTAACCCTAAAACGGCAATGATAATTAGGCTACGGTACCCGATAATTTAAAAAAATATATTGAAAAAATCACCGAATAGGGATTGGACTCACCGAATCAGACTCACCAAATCGGACTCACCGAATCGGACTCACCGAATCGGACTCACCGAAACGGGCCATTCCGTAACCATTTGCATAGTAAGCAAGACTAAAGAGATGCCAAAGGAAAAATTCTCGCAGTAGGTTACGTTAGCGGTATAGCCTCAGAAGGTATTTTTTTCTTTTGCGATCCTCAGTTCCGCTTTTACAACAGTTCTCTTTCTGGAGCAAAACAAATAATATATATATTATGCATGTCCGGTAGGTACACAACTTAGCACTTGATACTCCTTTGCAATCACTCAACCAGCATGCGTTTTAAAATTTAAGTGACTCTGATACTACACAACTTGTGCAGTAATCCGTGGCCAAACGCTTATCTGACTCTTGTGACATCATATTACTATTCGACAAACAAACGCAGAATTTTTGGTCGTATTGACAAAGAAGAAAAAATTGCAGCCCTGTCTGTCTATAATGTAGAAGTGTCAATTGCTATTGTAGGCAGTTTTATAAAAATGTCTCTGGTCAGTCAGTCACTGATTTCAGTCCACCTGAGATGAAATGCTTAGTGTGAAGGGCAAGAAGGTAAAAAAATGACCCGTGTAGGTTTAGAAAATTCGCAAACAATAAAAACTAAAAGTCAAGAAATTTCACATTTTTGGCATATTTCCTTCTGTGAAATATTGCACTACTAGAGTGTGTCTATCGCTGTCAATTCTTGCTACAAATCGGCTGCCGAGAAACATAAACTATTTCGTTTGCATGAGTATGGACCCACAAAACTACAAGTTTAGCCAATGTAAATGATCCCTACATCATTATGTGGTAGCCCACTGCTGAAGGAAGGGCTTCCCCGTTTCTTGCCAATACAATCGATCATGCGTTTTGGTGTAGCAGTTTGTTGTTCCACATTCTTTGTCAATTTTATCTCTTCATCTCATTTTTGGGTTTCCTTGATTGTGTTTGTTTTCCGAGGGTGTCCAAGTTGGTAATTTGTTAGTCCATCTGTTGTCCTGATGTCTTACTGTATGACCTGCTCATGACCAATTGACCACTTTGGTTTTTTGATAGTTATCACAATATCCTGTAATTTTATTCGATTTCGAATCCATTCAGCAGTTTTTTTGTCTCGTCATGTTAAACCCATCAGAATTTGTTTATGTGCTTTTTGCGTTGATCTTAGTTTAACAAAGATGTCCGAGATGGATTACCGAGATGTCGTGTAGGCTATAGTACACTGTCAGTCATTGTTGTTTTTACTGTAATTCTTTCCTCAATGTTTGTACTTGCACCATCATACTCCTTTACTTTCCCTAAATACTATTCAAAACGCCTGATGAGTAAAGAAAAATTGAAATACTTTTCGTTTTATGTTTCTTAAGCGATTTTGATCAAGTACCGCCATTTTTATCACATGATGTCTCATTGGACACCTAAGGCTATTGTTGCAGATGATTTAAAACTTGTTGACAAAGGTTTTTTAATCCAAAACATTGTACCTGATGGAGTATCTGTTAACCTCTTCCGTTCGGCTGTCGGATATAGCCGACAGTTTTGTCCATGCCAATTCGACGGACGATGGCTGTAGCTGACAGATTTTTCTTGGTTCGACAATGGGAGTCGCCTTTTGCCGACCATTGCTAGCAGTTGAAAGGGGAATCACCTAATGGTTCTGTTATCTTCAGGCAATGATATAATAAATCAATGTTACAGCGGAATTTTGTTTGTGAGAAAGTTGCCTGTGATGTAAGCTTTCTGAGCTACTGTTTCAGCATGAGCGAATTGAAGGCATTCCAGTGGTTGCTTAGCTGTAAGAGGTGGCAACGCGAATTTTCTTTTGTTGTTAACTGAAGTATTAATCTTTTTGTAACGCTTGCATTTGCAATGTATATATTTTATGCGTTTTTGTTTCTTGTCTTTCAGTGATATATATAAGCTTTACATAGTATGTCATCGATTTGAAAAATGGCTGCGAGAAGATTGTTTACTGTTGATGCTGAAGTTGGTCTTCAACAAATTCTTGGCTCTGCATCGTACGGTGAGTCCGGTTCCGAAGATGAAGATGGTGCTGAATTGGAAAATTTGGTTGACACATTTTTCCTGAACTCAAGCAACAGTGAAAGTGATGAGGATCAAACTTCTTCCAGGTCACCAAATCAGAGTGTGGCACAAAACTTGACTTGGAATTGGTGGCATTCTAGTGAACCTAGATGAAAGTACCTGGCCCAGTGGCCCTGGACATTTTTTCGAAACGCTTGGAAACATTGAAAGGGATACCAATTTGTATGCCACACAGCATCCTGAAGCCACTAATTCCCGACGACATGACACGTAAGAACTGAAAGTTTTTTTGCTACATCCATCATGATGGGAGTGGTGAGTCTGCCAGAATTGCAGATGTATTGGAGCACGAATGGCATGCACGATATGCCATTAATGAAGAAAACCATGCCGATTGCCGAGGGATAGGTTCATCAAAATCATGCGGAAACTCCATTTTCACAACAATGATCTGGATGGTGGAAATGAATCGTTTATTTAAGATAAGACCTCTCCTTGATGCATTTCTCCACAATTTTCAGGAAGTCTATTGTCCACAGAAGCACATCTCTGTGGATGAATCTATGCTGAAATTTCACAGTAGACTAAAGTTCAAGCAATACAGTCCTTCGAAGAGGGCGCGGTTTGGACTAAAGCTGTACCGACTCTGTGAATCAAGTGGGAGTATGTGTGGATGCACCTGGAATTTCAAACTATACAGTAGGGTTATGACTAGAAAACAAATTCAAAATTTTGTGTGTCCTGTAGTCCACAAATTATGAACTTTTATATATGTCCTGAAACTGATGGAGAAACAGGAGAAAAATAGAAAAACAAAAAAGGATTCATTTAAAGATGAAACAGTAAACCTGTGTGACATTACCAAGATAGAAGGAGAGTGGCTGTGCCAAGAAGACAAAAAACTATATAACCTACAAATTGAATCTAAAGGAAAAATTGGCTGTACAACCAACAAAACTGCTCCAAAATCGTCAATCCACCCTTCAAAGTGAGTGCGAACATCAAGTGCTTCACATACCGGTATACTTCCCATACCAATGTGGCTTCACATCATGTCACACCAAATGAAGAAGATGACAAGACATCAAGTGATGTCGAGAGTTCTACAAGTGATGCAGAGAGTATGTACTATGGCAGAATACAGTGACAGTATTAATTAGCCAGGGTCATTCCATATTAAATCATCACAAATTTTTGGGATTTGTAAACAAAAATTTTAAAATATCTAAAATTCCTAGGATATGAAGCTATTTAACTGAAAGGGTTATTGTGAAAATTTGAGCAACTTTGACCCGGCGGTTTAAAAGTTATGCATGTTACAATTTTTCACCACTGGGTGGCCAAAATACAAGGAGCGCCCTAAAATTTGACAAAAACTTTGACCTAAAAGTTAAATATCTTTCTAAATATTTGCCACAGGGGGCTGAAATTTGGTATACTACCATTTTGAAACCCAAGGAGTTCAAAACTGGTGGTTAAAAAATGGCGTATTGAGTGGCGTAGTGGTCAGTAGAGTGGTGCCTCACTCTACCGGACCGCGTTCAATAACACTGGTCAACAGCCAATTTGCTTCTGAAACGAATAGAGTCAATCTTGGCTAATTTGGGGTTGCTGATCACGAATATCAACTTGAAATTCGTTGATTAGCTCTAGTTTTTGAGATATGGCACCATGCCAAAATGTGCTTTACTTGTTGACGCGGAAAGCAGTGTGTGTTTATCTGTTGTAGCTTCCATCGATCAGATAGAGTTGGGCACTTAATATATTAGTTGGAAGGTAGATGACGTGTCTATTCATATTATTTTTATTTGACATATGTTTGAGTTGGGTTGTTTGCTTGCTTCTTTTGTAAAAACTTCATGTGTTTAGCCTTAACTGCTCTTTCTGCAAATGCCTCGAAAATGCATCAATAAAGCAGACAATTTCTCCTACATTTGTGGTGAAATAACTTTTTCTTCACAAAAACGAAGTATAACGGCCCTTACGGCTGTGCTCAGGAAAGCATGCCACTTGTATTTTGGATGTAAAGTTGGTGATCAGGACAAGAATTGGGCCCCTCACATATGCTGTAACTCAAATCTTCGGCAATGGCTAAACGGAAACTGACAACATAAAGCAACTTCTAAGATGCATAAAGCATGACCAACATCATTGGGAGCTGTGTGGTGACTTATAGGTAGTAGCTCTTGTTATGGGTCTGCAGCTAGGTTATACTAAGTACTGCTGTTTTCTTTGTGAATGGGATAATCGAGCGAAACGTTCCCACTACAACTACATCAAGAAAGACTGGCCTCTCCGTCAATTATGACTCCAGGGGAGAAAAACGTTCTACAACCATCACTTGTTGAATCAAATAAGATTTTGTTGCCACCGTTGCACATAAAACTGGGTTTAGTGAAGAGCTTCGTCAAGGCAATGGACAAAGCAAGAGCTGGTTCATGTACCTTGGCAAAAAATTCCCCCAATGAGCAAAGCGAAAATAAAGGAAGGTGTGTTTATAGGTCCCCAGATAAGGCAACTTCTCGAAGACGGTGAATTTGGTCAACTGTTATTTGGCAAAGAGAAAATTGCATGGGAAGCGTTTAAGTTGCTGGCTGAAGAGCTGACAACTACACAAACAGCTGATAACTACACGGAATTGGTGTCCAATCTCATTAAAACATACAGATGCATGGGGTACAATATGTCACTGAGGATACATCTTTTGGACTCGCACCTGGATTTTTTCCACCAAATTGTGGAAAAGTTAGCGATGAGCATGGTGATTGGTGAGCGATTTCACTAATGCATATCTACAATGGAAAAGAGATACCAGGGAAAACAAAATCAATCAATGCTTGCTGACTTTTGCTGGATGATAGCTATCTAGGGATGCTTCATTAACCGTATACAAGCGACAGGGCAAAAGGAGAAGAACAGATAAAATAGATTAGAAGTTTATATTTGAAAAGTGACAATTATTTGTTGCAAATGCTATGCTAAAATATAAACGCATGCGATTATTACACCGTTTGTAGATTGTTACTGTTGTGTTCAATAAAGTGCACCAAGGGTCCAAGGCTTGCCATATGTAGATCCACATACAAAAATGAAACAAGTTTTTATCTTTTAAACTAGAGCTAATCAGCAATTTTAACCAACATTTTTGGATTCAGCGTCCAAAAATACATACGAATCAATTGTTTTCTTACGGGAAGCAAACAACTTTTGAAAAATTGTTGAACAGTGTAATCGGTGCGTCACGAGAAGCCTCACTTAACTCTTACAGGAATGATTACAAGAGTGACAGAGGAATAATTACAAGTGAATTATACGGTGGAAAACAGATCACATGAGGTGTAAACTACAGGCATGTTTTAACAATTAAACTTTTGACAATTAAGTACTGTAACAATTTGTTGAACATATCTCACAAACCTGGCATGATAGGATAAATCTGAGGTCAGATTCGGATTCAGCACCCAAAACTTACTCTAAATCAGTCATCAAAGTTCATGGAGCAAAAAACGTTCTTTTTTTGTAGACCAGTGTAATATATGGATTATGCCTGCATTGTGCTTGGGCAATTGGGCATGTTGATGAAGACTTGCAGTTATTGTCAGTCGGGGAATTATGTCATTCAAGGTGGCTAACACTTGCGTGTAGGCTACTTTGTAAATACACTCATGTAATCAACCCTTCCAAAAGTTTCATGATCTGAGAACTGCATAGTGCATCAAGATTTGCTTCCCATCTTGGTTTGAAATAAAACACCACAATTCATTATCTGTTGGGTCAAAAAACTTCTTCAACATGTTGCAAAGAAATCTTCACAAACCAAGAAGTAAAAGAGATTTCCAAGAAGGTTTTGAAACGCAATGCATTATTAGCTCACTCTGAAAATATCATAGTTGGTATGCTAGGTGATGAAGATTGCCAAGTTAGAAGAGCAGCAGTCCAACAAATCTATTCCTTAGGTTCACAAGCACAGGAAAAGCAAAGTAAGAATCATGGATGTTGGCTCCTCACAAAAAGCTGAAGATGAAAATCAAAAGCTGAAAAAGGAAATTTCACCAGCGGTGCCACCTGCAATATGCAGATTTCTTGTGCCACAGCTTAACACTAAAGCAAAACCATACCACCAACTTGTGAAGCTTGGCACAGTTCGTAAGTCTGAGCCACCTATCATGAGATCCCTAACAGATCAACAGCTTGACAATGTCATTGACGAACCTCTGCAGCTGGATTGTCCTTGCCACAACCAAGCAGTGGAGCGTCACGTCAATCTCGTGACTGAAGCAAGCTTATATGCTGTAGGATGGATGGGTTGATTCGTCAGAAGGTGCGATCACGTCAACTTATGAAAAAATTCAACAGCAAGAATCAATTCCAACTAGGGTTAACCCACTAGATTGACATGTTCAACCTTTTGTGCTGATTGCTGAAGTCTCAATGTAGTACCGGTAGTCTAGCACATGCAGCAGTAGCCTATAAAGCAGGGGTTCCCAACCGGTAGTACGCGTACCACTAGTGGTACGCGGGAGCTTTTCAGGTGGTACGCGAGCAGCTCTTCGTTGCATGTGATATGTAGTAGTATTGTCAAATAAAGTAGGCCTATTGCAACAATTATTTAATTTTGAGTTTCTAAAATATGCGAACAACACTTTTATTTCTTTCCGTACTAAATTCTCTGCACTCAGTAAGCTACTGTTGTCGATCTTGCTCCCTGCTGTCATTGTTATTAATGCAATGCTGCTGTGCAAACTTAACGGTGTCTGTGACGAAACTATTATGGGTGCAATGTGAATGGTGTCTGTGACGAAACTATTACGTGTGCAATGTGGTCTGTGCAATTGCAGAATTGCGTTTATTCTGATGTTGGTTTTCCGACGTGTAGTGGCTGAATCCTGAACAGCATTACAGTTTTGTCTAAATATTTGAAAATGTCGAAGCGAAAGTATAGCGCAGAACCGCAGATTATATTAAGTATGGCTTCATTGCTATTCAACACCGTGAAGATAGCTTACCTCAGTGCGTGATTTGTATGAAAACCCTTTCAAATGCAGCTTTGAAACCAAGTTTGCTTAAGCGGCATCTTGAGTCCAATCATGCAGATAAGATGAATCAAGATAAGAGTTATTTTGAGCGACTTGGGGAAAACGTGAAGCGACATCGCATGGATCACACAGGCCAGTTTTACCAAAATAATCCCGGAATTGTGAAGGCATCCTATGAAGTATCTCTTCTGATGGCCCAAAACAAAAAAGCTCATGTCATTGCCGAGTCACTTGTTTTGCCAGCAGCAAAGATATTAGTCAGAAATTTGATTGGAGAAGATTCAGTGGCAAAGTTGGATAGTGTATTGCTTTCTAACAATACTGTGAAACGACGCATCGAGGAAATGTCAGTTGATATCACTGACCAAGTGATTGCAGGAGTAAGAGATTCAAAGTTTGGATTTGCCTTACAACTTGATGAATCCACAGATGTCACAAACTGCTGCCAACTGCTTGTCTACGTCCGCTTTACACAGAACGATACTGTAAAAACGGAATTATTGTTGAATCATGAGGTGTCCACTACATCAAAAAGAAAAGATATTTTCAACTCTTTGGATCATTTTTTCAAGAAAAATGAACTGGATTGTGGAAATCTTGTCGGATGTACGACAGATGGGGCTCCCTCTATGCTCGGTAGAAAGTCTGGATTTCAAGCCCATGTCAAAGCTGTGTCACCTCGCGTCATAAGAGTTCACTGTTTCATACACAGGTTTGCTCTTTGCACAAAGGTTCTTCCTGCAAAGTTGTTAATGTGTTTGAACAGGGTAGTCAAAATCGTAAATTTTGTTAAAACATCAGCTTTAAATACTCGATTGTTTAAGGTTCTTTGTGAAGATCTTGGCTCAGACCACACTTGTCTCCTCTATCACACAGAAGTGCGCTGGCTCTCTCGAGGAAATACAACTAAGCATCTTTTTGAAATGAGGAATGAATTACTTTTATTTTTCCAACAGAAAGACCATGAATTTCAAAACGATCTGGAGGACGTGGAATTCATTGCAAGATTGGCTTATTTGTCAGATATATTTGAAGCTTTCAATCATTTAAATCTGTCATTTCAAGGGCAAAACTGCACTGTCGTAGACTTTGTTTCAAAACTGGGAGCTTTTATCCGAAAGGTGGAATTATGTAGAAAAAATGTGGAAAACAAGCGCTATGGTATGTTTAAATTTCTGTCAGCCCTTGAAATGGAAATCAGTGATGACTTTTCCAGAGAAATTACCCAGCACCTCTCGCTGCTAACTGCTGAATTGCAGCATTACTTTCCAGATACTACAAACTGCCCATACATCACAGATCCTTTCTCAGTGGACCCAGCCGACCTACCTGTCGGTACAGGGGAACAAGAGGAACTAATAGACATGCTGGAGGATCAGACAGCAAAAAAACAACTCAAAGAATGTTCTGCACTAAACTTTTGGCTTAGTATGGCTTCTTCATACCCAACGCTAGCTTCCCACGCTGTTCCACAACTACTGATTTTTCTTTCTACTTGGGAATGCGAGCAGGGATTTTCTTTTCTTATGAACATCAAATCAAAAAATCGAAACCGAATATGTGCCCCTGAACATGACTTCCGATGTGCTATTAGCAAAGTTATGCCACGCATCGGTCAACTGGTGAAAGATAAACAAAAACAAAAATCTCATTAAATTTAGTTGTATTGTGTTTGTGTTTGGTTGTGTCTTTTTCTTTGTTATTCTGATGCGTTCTGTGCTGTGTGGTGTAATGGACTCTGTGAAGTTTTGTTGCTACTTTTGCTACTTTCGCTGACTTTACATCCAGATTCATCATCTTGCAAATAATTTAACATTGGATGAAATTAGTTGTTTTGAAAATAGTGATACGTGTTGACAATCCATGGTGGCTAAGTGGTACGAGAACATAAAAAGGTTGGGAACCCCTGCTATAGAGTATATCAATCTGTGTGATGGTATTTTCTTGACAATGATTTCATGGCAGATCACAGTCTACCCATCACAAATTACGTCTACCCATTACAGTATATAACTATATATATTATAGATATATGCTGTATAGCTGGTAATACAATATAGTGCTCATGTCATGTACACACACAGTAGCAAGTAACAACTCCACTGCACAACCTGGGGGTTACTAACTGGACTGTTTAAAGCGTATGTGCATAAAACATGACATAAAATTGACCGAATTTTTTCAAGTCATTTCGGACAAATGACCGAAAAGTCTCAGCGAAAAAAAAAACCAGCTGCCATGAGTGTGTAGGGCCTATCATTTAGATTTGTATCACTGAATCATTAGCAGGCCTTTAAGTTCCAGGCAACCACAGCCGCCTAGAAGTCGTTAAATGGCATCCAAAATTACTCCGCCGTTGGACCGTGTTTGGTCGCCAGATACCATGGGCCAACATTTCTCAACTTTGTTGGTATTTGAAGCTTTTTTTCCACTCGGGTTTATATTTAAAACTTTTTTCCACTAGGCCTAGCGTTCGGTCGTGAAACCTTTATTACTTTACGAAGACTAGTTCTACACCTACTTGGAAGCAGTGTATTTAAATACAACTGCAAATATGTTTTATTGTTTCAAGGCCTTGTTTGCAATTGCATTTCTCTTACCTGAGTGAAAAACGTGTAATAAATTATGCAAAAAGTGTGCAAAAACATGATTATTGGATAATTATTTATACAAAGTAACTTCAGCGGGTTTAACATGATGTCTTACATACACAAATATAACATAATTAAAAATAAACTCTAATGTTTTCGACACGTACGACTGTCGTACGTGTGTCCTCATCAGGAATTGCATATCTGCAATATATTATATCATACATAAAATGAAAATTGTAAGGTAAATTTGACTTTGCACTATAACTGTAACTGTATAATATACTAACGACACTCCAGACCGAAAAGCACAAACTGAACGAGTGACACAGGAATGATTATAAGTAAATTAGACGGTGGAAAACAGATCACATGAGGTGTAAACTACAGGCATTTGACAAACAATTAGAACACACACAAGAGGAACGATGAGCCACACGAGAATAACTGACGATTGAGAGACGGATTATTACGTTTGATTCTTAAGGCTTCCATGATCTTAGTCTGAAATTCAGATCTGCCTCTAGAGATGATTTTAAATTGGTCGATCGAGACATTTTATTCTGAGACGTTATTTTATTTGTATACCCTTTTTAGGAAAAGATTCAACAAGCTTTGCAAAAAACCTAGCTAAACTTATAAAAAAGAAATCTTCATGTGACATTCATCCTGTGTATAAAACATTTAAAGTGCATCAATATTTTCAACTGAAGTCGCCTACCCCCTTTGCTTTCGAATGTTCTATATAAATTTAGTTGTTTGCGTGACGCAAACCAGACTGAAGAGCTTGTTTCCAAAACCGCTTAGGCGCCACTTATACCAAAATTGAGTTTAGAGTGTCATTAGGTAGAGTATTACCATAGGTACCTACTATAAATTCCTTTTTTTCCAAAACCTTCTCTTTCTGCTTCAAATTCGACACTAAAAATTGCATTTTCTTCCAAAACCGCTTAAGCGCCATCACACTTTGTTTCCAAAACCACTTGTATCCACAATTAACCAATCATATTAAGCCATTGTATCACGTGACATATCGCTGATTGTTAAACCGTTTTCGTCATTGTTTCGTGATAAGCAGCAGTGTTACCATTTGGCAAATTTCACTACCAAATTCGAGATTTGGCAGAATTTTACGTCACGTTTGGCAGTAAAATTTTGCGGTCCACGACATTAAGGCGCGAACAAAACGGCGCGAGACAAAAAGGCGCAGAAAAAAGGGCGCAGAGACAAAAGGGCGCAGAGACAAAATGGCGCAGAGGCAAAACGGCAGACAAAACGGCGCCAAAGTCAATGTAACAATTTTTTTTTCTTTTGAAAATACTTAACTCAAGCGCGAAGGTTGATCAATAATAGTTTTGATTCAAACGCGTTGCTCACTTCAAGTTCATTTGGGAAGCACGAAATCAAATAACATTATTGTAAAGAGAAACTGCTGTGCAATAATATCTAATTTGTGATAATTAAATGAGTTCAATAACACTCAATGACATTCTTAATTCAAATGCGTTGCTCCTTATATTTGAAGTCAAGTTCAGTCGGGAAGTAAAGACCACATTTGGTCGGGGAGCAATTTGAAACAGCGTACATTTGTTTGCAATAAGTTCAAAGATTATGTCGCATCATTTTCAAGACAAAATACGGCGCGATTAATATTCCTGCATCACACTTTGCGTTCTGTCTCTCACACTAACAACCGTGACGGCTTATCAACTGCCAAGAAACTATTTATTCTGTAATTATCCAGCTGACAAAAGTGCGACCAGTGCTTAGACGTGAAAATTGTTTGTTTTGAAAGGTACGAAGATCAGAAACAAATGTTTGCTTGAGATGTAGGCAGATTTGGCTACAAGCCGCAAAAATATATTCTTACACAGCTAACAATTCCATTGATTTTGCATTGATGTTGATTCAAAGTCTGGCAACGTTGAATCAAAGTTATAGTGGCGGATATTGTTACCTGGATAATTGCTTTGTAGTACAGAATTAGCGCACGTGACAGTTCAGAGAGATGGGTGTCAAAGATAGGATGCAAATCAATACCACAGTTGGACGGCATCTATGGCAAACCAGACGGGTTTTATTTTTACTTTTCGAGCTGGGTACAAATTGCAACGGTTTGCCGATGATTAGCGAAATCAGGAATTGTTTATTTACTACGTTTCTGCAGTAATTGTGAATGGGCGTAATTGTTGAGAAGGTGTCTGTGCTGACTAGGCAGCAACGCACATTACAACTGATACTTCATACAACTGTTTACAATTCTGGTTTAACTTTAAAGAGTTTACTAGTTCTGTGTCACATTAACACTATGATGTATGTTCCAGCCAGCAAAACTGGTCCTTTTTACATTGATTTATCGTCAGCAGACATTGAAACAATGTAAAAAAGACCATCTTTGCTGACTGGGAGAGCGTGTGCGATCAAAGCATTTTTCTACAAACTGCGGCAATCGGACTTGTTTTCATCTCACCGACCTCTGTGATGTCACAACGGGAACTTTGACTGTTGAAGTTTTTGATTCAAGCGTGCTATTTTTAGCTCCTTACCAGCTGTGTAGTTTTGAGAATGGAATGTGGCCTACGAAAATAGTGGTAAGGTAGAAAAACACAGTTCACACTCATTGCTTGTTTTGAAATCGCCAAGGTTTTTTTTTTCAAGTCTTTTGCGCTGTCTAGTAAAATAATTAATTTGCAATGTTCCTCAACTGAACGAAACTGCACAAATGAAATTACGCACTGCATTTCACAACAGTAGGCTACTTTTTTTCAGCAATTTAAAAAAAATTCTCCAAAGTTTTCTGGTTTAAACTTTTGGACATGCTTTCCAACACTTTCCTCCCAAGCCGAAACAATTTGTCCGTGTCCATTCCTTGGAGGCCAGTCGCCGACGGATGACATCAAAAGCATTTAAACTTCTTTAAGGAGCAACGCATTTGAATTAAGAATGTCATTGAGTGTTATTGAACTCATTTAATTATCACAAATTAGATATTATTGCACAGCAGTTTCTCTTTACAATAATGTTATTTCGTGCTTCCCAAATGAACTTGAAGTGAGCAACGCGTTTGAATCAAAACTATTATTGATCAACCTTCGCGCTTGAGTTAAGTATTTTTAAAAGAAAAAAAAATTGTTACATTGACTTTGGCGCCGTTTTGTCTGCGCCGCTTTGCCTCTGCGCCATTTTGTCTCTGCGCCCTTTTTTTTGCACCTTTTTGTCTCGCGCCGTTTTGTTCGCGCCTTAATGTCCTGCTTCGAAAATTTTGAGTTGGCAGAATTTTGGCAAACATTTTTGGTGAGTTGACAGTCAGTCTCTGGTCAGTTTGGCAAAATTTGAAATGTGTTTGGTAGTTTGAAGCATCTACTATCTGGCAACACTGATAAGCACTGTTATATGCTTGCAGCCTATTGTTGCAGCTACCAACGGTGCTTAGACTGCTTAGTAGTCTACTTGAGTTTTATAACTGTGTTTTTTTGCTTTGTTTAAAGTGGATTTGGATTGTGGTGATGAATTAGTGGTGGTCAGCTTGGAAAAATGGTTTCAAAAATTGGTTTCTGTCATTCTGGCAATTTTTATTCTCCAGTTTATTTCCAAAACCGCTCATATCCACATTTCTAATTTTATAAAAAGGCGATTCTAAGCCTTCTAATATTCCTTAGATCTGGACAAACGTCATGGCTCAATACATCGTTAGAAATCAAAAGCGCATTACATTTACCAAGCGAAACTGTCATAAACGTTTTTCGTGGTTTTCTCGAAATCACCGAAAGTGGATGTAAGCGGTTTTGGAAACAAGCTCTTCATATGTTGGTATGTCAACCAGACATTTGTTGATATGGTGTGTTGTGTGCCCCCATAAATTTAAAAGATGATTGAAAACAAAATCATTTTTTTTTGTGGGTAAGGCTTGACTAAAAAAGCAAAATCACAAAATTTCAAAGAATTTGGTCAAGGTTTAGGTGCTTCACATCCCAATTGCCCGTATCCCCTTGTTAGCTTGACATTTTGTCAGACTGGAGTTACCTTGTCAAGTTGACAATAGGGTGGGTTGAAAATAAAACTTTTTTTAAATTAAAAGAAAGGGGGTCTAGACCCCTGACAAATTAGCAAAAAACAACAACAAAACTGGTTTCAGGGAATTGCACCACCTATTGGCCGTGCTACCCTCATTTTATGGGAGAATACCCCCAAAATTCTCAAATCGGGTGTAACTTTGGAACTGCTGGTGCTAGGAACATGAGTTTGGTATCAAATGATGCAGAATCATAATGTTTCTATCTGCTCTAAGAAGACTGTTTGCCTTAATTTCACTAGAAAAAAAGTTATGACAAAAAAGTATATATATATATAATACACTATCTAAATTTATTTCAGTCATTTTTGGTCATATATAGTCAATTGACTCTATATTTTTTCGGACATTTTGACCGAATTAACTATATTTTTTTCAGACATTTTGCTAAAAAATCGGTCAATGACCGATAAATGACCGAAAAAAAAAACCCAGCATGGCAGTACCACATCTTAGTGAAGCAGCATTTACACATTATTTTAATTACAACTAGAATCAAAAGACAGCAGATACTGCACCATACCTCTTAAATTACAATCCCGCCATAGTTGCTTTTTGTCAGTTGGCATTGTCCTATGGCATCTTTTCCGACAGTTAATGGTGACGAGTCCAAATGCTGAGTCAACCGCCAAAACACAGAATATAATAAGCCATGCAAGCATATAAAACATGACATACAGCAATCACATTTTGTCGAAATAAGTCAGTGAATATTGCAGCAGAAATAGCTGTAACAAAATTTCATTAGACTCTGAAGTTCTTAACCAGGGTGCACGTTAGGGTGGTACTTCAAAACACCTTTTTGGAATATTGTTAGTGCCAGGTATTCCATTTCATGAAAATACAGTATATCACATGCAAAATAATTTAAAAAAAATATTCATGTTTAGAGGTACCTCAAGTCGGATGCACATGAATTCGTAACCTGAACAATTCGTACCCAGGGTTGCCGGACTTTAATTTTCAAAAAAGGCCAACTCACCAAAAAATGGGCCAACTTTGAGGCCAAATAGTTAGAAAAAAAGGCCAAAAAAAAGCCAAACTCAAAAAAGATAAAATAAGCATTGTAACAGTATTTGTAAAGCAAATAACCCAGTTTGAAAGCTCAGTAATTATCACATATCATCAAAGATTTGCAAACATGCACAAGAAAAGATTCAGTAACATCATCAGCAAAGATTT
Source organism: Aplidium turbinatum (assembly GCF_918807975.1). NCBI lineage: Eukaryota > Metazoa > Chordata > Ascidiacea > Aplousobranchia > Polyclinidae > Aplidium > Aplidium turbinatum. Next base: position 23,191,076 of record NC_137475.1, on the reverse strand, counting down.
TTTGGTAAAATCATACAAAAGTTCATAGATCATTTGCAGAACGAAGAAACCTGCATTATAAGCCACTCACACCCAGCAATTTAGGCTGGCCCCTTTTTGGGTGATTTTGGAAATTGATTAGGCCTGGGTATTAAATTTTTGTTTTAACCCAAAAAAATGAGATTCTCAAAATTTTTTTGGATTTGAACCATGTCTAGACCCTGCCCCGGTCCATCTCGCCGGTTGACGAAATTTAAAACAGCCGTAACTTTTACAATATTCATGTTAACCAGGTCATGTAAATACTCATTTTCATTGGCTTTTCATGGAGAACAAGAATGGTTTTTGATACATATGGCATGATTTAGAAATCTTGTTTTTTGTTAATTATTTGAAAAATTACTGTTATTACGCGTATTAGCCTCATTTTGCATAGCAATGTCTGAAGCAACTGCCTTTGTGTTTACTGTATTTATTCTCTTGATTTCAGCATACCGGTAGTATTGTAAGGTTTGTCAAATTTTTAATATGGATGAGAGAAAAAGAAGAAAAATTGCAAAGGATCCGCTTGATATTGGTACGTACCAACCCATGAGTCAGTCAATGCTTCCGCTTAAGCTAGATGTCCTGAGGCATTATCTGTATATGCGAAATATTAAGTACACAAATGATGTAGGACAAACTGTGCTCTACAATGAAGTTTATGACTGCATTTGTAAAATCTACACAGCTGCATCCATTCCAGTAACAAAAAGTAAGACCAGAATAATAACCGAAATGCAAGAACTAGAAAAAATGAGGAAGGAAGAGTTAACAAAAGAAAGAATCCCAAACGAATTCTTGACTTCACAGATCATCTAAGTTTGATTTTCTCTGTTCTTAAAGGTACAACTGATGTACCAATACCAGAGAGAGAATTTTACAATGACCAGTGCACTGACAGGAAAATGATGAATTCCTTCTCTGTTGACAAACAACAAACTGCCAAATATCAGCGTAAACTCAGAAATCAACTCCAGCTGACCAGTCTTCAACCGGAACCATCAACGTTGGAATGCCACGAAGAGAGCAGGTCTTGTCAAGGAAGCGGATTTGATAAGAGCAGTGCAAGTAGCTCCGAACTATGGGAAGAAGAAACTTTTCAGGAACACCAGTCAGCTTCTAGCTCTTCATACTTCACACAATCACTGCAAAATACAGCTGTTGTTGCAGCGCAGATCAATGTTGGTGCAGAGCAAGTAGCCAAAATTTTAACTGCTTATAACCAAGACATTGATTACCAAGCAGTGGTAACGAGAAAGAAAGTTTGTGGTCAGAGGGAAAAAGCATGGAGACAAAAGACAAGTGAAATGAGACAAAATGCTGTATATATATGGTATGTTTGGTATGGTGATAAGCTAGTTTTTAACTTTGTGAATGAGATTTTGAGCTATGGTAACAAAATTAACAGCTATTTAACACTCCATATATCAAACAGGTCTTTATTACGGGCGTCTGGATGCTAAAACGGTTGTGAAAGAGAGCACATTGCCTTCATCATCATCAACACAAAAAGAAGCCCACTACTCTGTTGTTTCACAGCCTGACGAAACTTACCTGGGATTTTGCAGCCCTGAAAATGGGACTGGTATGTAATGCATATGATTTTATATTATCGGTTAAACTAAAGGAGCTGGATAGCCGTATAAAGCATAACTAGTACACATGATACAAAGTGAACTAAAGTAGCCTATGAAAGACTGCTTCTGTTCTTAGATGGATATTTCTAACAATGACACTTTTCTCAACAGGTAAATGTGTAGCTGATAGCATCTTGGACTACTTGGAATCATTGGAGGTTGATGCTGGGGATATTTGTGTGTTAGGCTGTGACGGAACAAGCTACAACACTGGGTGGAAAGGGGTTCAATGGCATGCATTGAACAAAAGCTGGCAAGACCGTGTCAACGAGTAGTATGCATGTTGCATCATTGTGAACTGCCACTACGCAAGCTCTTTGAAAAACTTGATGGTTCAACAACAGGCCCAAGTAGCTTTTCTGGACCAATTGGTCAGCTGGCAGGCTCAACAGATGTATGGCAACAGCCTTGCCAGAAGTTTGATCCTTTCAAGCTTGCAGAATTTCCGTTGCTAAGCAAAGAAGTCGAAAATAGTTTGTCAACAGATGTAAAATATCTTTATCAAATGTGCATGATGGTGAATGATGGAAATATTTCTGGGGCACTGCTGAAGAAAAAAATTGGTCCGGTATCACATGCACCATGGTTAACTTTAGCATCTCGCTTGCTCAGGATGTATGTTTCCATTACACCTGAATCTCCATCCTATCCTGCTGTGAAAAAGCTGGCAACATATATTGTTGGTGTATACTGGAAACTGCACATCAACATAAAACATAGAAGATCAATTCAACAAGGTCCCTTACTTTTATATGTACCAAGAAATAGCAACCCCAGAGAGATTTACTTTTAGATGTTGGTGATCTCAATGTTGTGCAAACTTGTGTTCAGAATAACTGCTACTTTGCTTACCCTGAAAACCTTCTACTTGGAATGCTGGGGGATGACAATAAAGCTATTCGTTCAGAAGCTGTGAAGATCATTCTAAAAATCCGACGAACCAAATCACAAGGTAAACTTCGAGAATTCTACCTTCCGAAATTAAATTTTGATGCCACATCTTATACCAAAATGATAACAATGGCATGTGATGGAAGAGCTGCACCAACATACCTGACAAAAAACAAAGGATACCAGCAAATACATGAGCCGCCACTCCTGCAACACTGTGACATCAAGCAGTGTATTAACTTCCCAGTTCAGTTCAATTACCCTAATCATACACAGTCAGTTGAGCGAGCAGTTAAGCTAACTACAGAGTCAACAAGCCGCAGCACTGGCAAAGGCCGACAAGTTGGAGAAGCACTATGCAAGCTTTCTGGCAGAAGCAAGAAGTGGAATGGTCCACACAATGACCATAAATATGTAGCGGACGCGTCAGTTAGTGCGCGCGCTCATATGCTGCCGTCCGTGCTGACGGCGACATTCCTGGGCAGAACAAGATTGGGGCTGGCAAGGAATGACCAGGACACGATGGTCTTCACACTGTCTATTTACTAACTGGCTTGACAGCTAATGCTTGACTACGAGATTGAATTCTCCAAGGCTCCGTCGTTTATTAATCGATCCACTATTTTCAGGAGAACAGAGATTTAAACATAGCGAACTAAGAACACCGAACTTTCAAAGAATAGAACTTCAACTTGCAGAAATCAAATAGCCAACTTGGTTGCAACCAGAAAATAATAGCGAACCTTCTTGAACCGTCTCGAATAATATAGTTGAATAGTGTAACGTGTAACAGAAAGGCTGCATTGCGAGAATAACAAGGGTTCATTGATACCAGATTATGGTTGTCATGATGAGTGCTTTTACATGCCACCCAACTTTTTGGTTACTATAATGTATTATAATGTGTATTTTCAAGTGCGATTCAGTGTATATATAGTTGTTATTGTGTACCGTTTGTTGGTCCTCCATTGCAGTGAAAATTGCATGGTTGCAATAATCTGTGGTCTTCATGCACCACCCAAGTTACAAACCTTGTTGTTGTACTTCTTGCTACATCTTAGTGCTTGAGAATGCACAGTAAAATTTCATTAAAAAAAGTGATTGTGAAATACAAGCGTGTGATAAACCTGTACTATTCAAGGACAAACTGGAAGTCAGGCCTTAAAACTCGTGTTTTTTTCCGGCAGCCATCGTGGCCTACCGAGAGCTCCTTCTCGGCGGCCAAATCTGCGTGCTTGGAGGCCAAAATACAATAACGATAGCACAAGTAAATAGCATTAAACTTGCAACAATGTTAAAATGATCACTTAGCGTTGTTGAAGTCTGGGAGACGTCCTGCAATAGAATCGTTGTACCACGCATTAAATGCTTTATCGGGATTGTAATCTGGTATTGCGGGACCATCTAACGACCCTAAATTGTTTTAACTGCTCGCCACTCAGTAAACTGTTTCAACTGCATACAGCAGTGGTCTCCAACCTGTGGGTCGCGACCCCAAGTGGGGTCGCCTTAACTTTTCCGGGGGTCGCCAAAACTCACCATATTCAATTTATTACCGAAAAAAAGACTGATAGTTTTTTGTTCTAGTTCGCAACCGTTGTGTTTTGGAGTACTGCTTGCTACCTCGTTTCACAATCAAACCATGGTGGTGCAATAATCAAAAACAGAATTGTTGCGACAAGTAGGACAGAGCAAAAGCATTCGCGTTGCTAGTTTAGATTAACTTTTATTATTCATGGTGACTCCAGAACGAGCGAATCGTTATTTAAGCAGGTGTAGTGTGCAGACATTTCACCGGCTGTTTACGGTTTGCTTTGCAGCTAGTAGGTCTAATGGTTATTTGTAGCTAGTAAGCACAGCTAAATATTATACAAAAATGGCAGCAAAAATACCACAAAAAAATCATATGACGAGACTTTTTAAAACTTGGTTTTACTGATTCTAATCGCAAACCAAAGTGAAGAATGAAGAAAAATAAACTTAAACGTCATTTAGAAACAAAATCATCCAGGCTGCCTGAATGGATAAACCATCTGAATTTTTTGAACGTAAATTGCAATCTCTTGAATTCAATTTCACTGTCAGCTATATCAGTAAACTGTCGGATTGAAGATATGTCCAATGACGTTCTTGACCAAATTGCAACATTACATCAACAGTGCAAATTAAATGTTGAAACAAATTGACAATTTTGTGTTCGTGAAATCACGTTCATGTGTTAATTGAAACTTCTTAAAAACAATCATTGGAATACTTCATTGTAGCCACATTTCTCTGAATTTGTGCATACTTACTCGTATTATTTAATTTCAGCATTACTTGAAATATTTTTCTCCGTATTGGAAAACAAAATGGGGTCGCATGTAAATGCTGATTTCGTTTTCGCTTAAAATGGGGTCGCTAGTTAAAAAGGTTGGAGACCACTGGCATACAGCATACCGCCTTTCATAAAATCTGACCATTTATTCCGTTATGATGTCACCATTGAGGGTGTGAAGTCACTAACACACAGCGTTCTCAACTATGAAGACACGTGTTTTACCCACGGATGTCAACTAACCTAATTCTCCTTTTTAACAACGATTCAATATCCGACAACATTGAATCGATATAAAAACGACAATATTGCCAGCCGATGTAAATTAGCACTTCGGATTAACACTTCGTTAAAATAAACATTGTGAATTGCAAACAAGACTTACAGCGCTAGTAATCGCAGCTGGATATATTCAATACAACAGTGGTGACTATGATGCGCTGACCTAATTCTGCGTCACTCTTTGATACTACATATTTTCGACGTTTAATCCACGATCATTCTATTGCGAAATTAAATAATTGACTAGAAGAAACCGGCGGCCAAACTTGGCCGACGGAGGAGGTAGCACCGGCGGTCATTCAAGCACTACTTAGCGTCCATGGCCGCGATGGCCGCCGGCTGCTTTAAGGCTTGGGAAGTAGAACAACATGTAGACTGTAGTATGCAATACCTGCACCGATATGCCAACGTATTACTTGTACACTAAAAAACGAAATTTCCAAAATTAAGCCAAATTTATCAAAAACCTGTACATACTTGTTCTCCATGAAAAACCAATGAAAATGAGTACTTACATGACCTGGTTAACAAGAATATTGTAAAAGTTACGGCTGTTTTAAATTTCGTCAACTGGCGAGACGGACTGGGGCCCGGAGCAGGGTCTAAACATAGTTCAACTTCAAAAAAATTTTGGGAATCTCATTTTTTTGGGTCAAAGCAAAAATTTAACACCCAGGCCTAATCAATTTCCAAAATCACCCAAAAAGGGGCCAGCCTACCCAGCATCTGCAAATTATCTGGGGTTCTTTTTTGTGCTTCTTTGATTTTTCATGGCTCAAAAGATTACTCGCTTTTGGTGCTATGGAAATGTGCCAAAGCCTGCAATAAGCATTTTCCGGTCTACCTGCAGCTTTCTTCACCCAAAAATACGTTTTATCCCAATTGCAATTATACCTACAGCCAGGGGTGCCGGCACCGGGAGCTTGAGAATGGAGGGCAAGGGAGCAATGCTGCCCTTTTGAAGTCATGTAAACTACTGCACATTTTGCAATATAACATTTCCTGCTATTCGCTTTTAGCTTAATTATAATTTTTCATTTTTGCCTTAAAATAATATTCACGACACAAAATTCTGTATCACAGTCAGTGACATCATTATAACATAGCATGATGCCCTTCCGTGCCATTGTTCTTTGTATACTGACATTTGTAACATTACTCGATAATGAGCTGATAGATGAACATTATTGCTTTATTTTGAAACTTTAAAAAAAATTGGCCTTTCAGCTACAAAAGTGCCCTTTTATCATAATCCTGGCACCCAGTCAAAAATCGTTCCGGCGCCCCTGCCTAGTGCCTACAGCCACTGTCATAACTGGTCTTCCACTTTTTAGGTGGCATCTCATATAAAAGTTTAGCTGAAGTACAGATCTACCAAAGTACCGTATAAGACAAAAGTGCTAATATATTTTAAACTGCAACAATATAGTTTTTTTTGTTATTAGGGTCATTCTCTGCTTAATTTAGAATTTTTTCAAAAATGTTCAACCATCGTTCTTGGATCTCTTTCAAACTGGTCTCATTGGAAAGATCTCATTGAAAAAATAAGATTGCAAAAAATTTGAGTGTTCTAGCTCAAACGGTTGCCGAGATATCACAAATCCAAGTTAATGCATTGCCACATAAAATTAGTCACGCTTGAGTGATTTTTGCTCTCTACTGCCTTCCCCTTATGCTAAAAAGACAGAAGAAAATTCTATTCCACCATTTTTGAGGGTGAGGAATTCAAAAATTTACATTAAAAAGGTCTATGAGCATGTTTTGGGGGTGAAAACAGCCATTTAAGTTTTTTATTTCAAAGAAAAATATGGCAACGCTGCAAAAAGTAGAGGTCGCTGCTACACGCCAAAACATTGTTTAAGCATCCATCTACAGGTTTTTGATGATTTCACTCTTGGTCGATGCAAAATGTTGATGTCACATGTACTACGTTGAGAAGGTGCATGTTGCACGGGAAAAATGGAATAAGGACTACCTGTGTCGATAAGCCATTTAAGCTGAGTAATAGAATCGTCAATGTAAAAAAGTTGAGGCGATAAAGGATATAACTGTGTGGATAGCCCCGCTGTGAGTCCTATTGACGAGGCAGCGGGGCGGCACCGTTTTTTGGTGGACCAGAGAATGCACAAGAAGGGGAGCAGTTGCGTGCCTTGTGGCCAAACCTGTGATGGTAATAACAGAGAGGTGGGGTGAAAGGTGTGCTGTGATCTGTGCGACTATTAGGGTTGAAAGGCGGCATAGCCTGAGGATAAGAACGTGGCCGCGAGGGTGGTCGTGGACCATTACTTTGCGTTGGAAAAGGTGCAGATTGCTGATTGGGCCGCGCCATGAAGGTTTCGAGAGAATGCGTGAGTGAAGTAATTTTTTGTTCTAAGAGCTGATTGATTAATGATTGAGAGGAATGATCGTTGGATGTGAGAAGGTCATGTTGTGGAGTGAAGGCGTCTAAAATGTTGTTGGTCTGAAGGGCCAGGGCGTCAAGATCTAGATGCGTGGAGGCAGCCAAGATGGGTCGTATTTGTGACGGCATGCGCTCCAGGAATAAATTTTTTAGAATGGCATTAGCCGTGGGATTGTGAGCATTGTCATGGCCCAGCAGCTTACGCATCTCATTTAGGAGGACGGTATGTTTTTTATCACCTAGAGTGCATTTGTGGAAGAGGGTGGATAGACGTGCGGAAAAGCTCTGCTGATTGGCTGAGATGAGAGCCTGTTTGAGTGTAGAATAAGGCTGATAAGTGTGTTGAACGGTGATTATGGCGTGGTCAACATCACGCAATTGAGCATAGGACAAAGTATTTACAACAAGATCGAACTGGATCTGTTCATTGTTGAGGTTGTGAGATCTGAAGATAGATTCGCACATGCTGAACCAGAGTGGCACAATGGCACATTCTCCGTCCAGAATTCAGGAAGTTTAATATTGACGGGTGAATAGTAGGTAGGCGTAGAAGTGGAGCTAATTGTAGTGATATCGTGTGGCGCAGTTGCGGAGGAGCGCATGGGTGTGGTGAAGGTTGCGTCTGTGTGGGACGTCATAATGGGGGTGGTGGAGGCTGTACTATCTAAAGTGTAAAAGGAATTGTTGGAATGCATTGGTATTTGAGAGTTTGAAAAGAGATTGGAGGAATGTGTGGCCGCAGCGCAAGCGGGAGTGGAATGTTGAGTTACCGGTATGTCAGTAAGAACTGAAACGAATCGAGGCATAGTGGGGAGGTTAATAAGAAGTATGGCTGGCAGCTGTCTGTAGGGTACAGTGGGTACTGGTTGATTACAAAAAGTTTAAAAGAAAATTGTTTATGCAGTGGTTTCTATAGCAACCGCAAAGGTAGGAAGGTAGGGTACCGTAGAAAAAATGGAAGTTATAAACGATGCATAAAGACTACCGTAGTAGATGATTATAAAAAGTTAAAAAAATTTTGGCATGCGGTGGTTTCTATCGCAACCACAAGGTTAAGGTACCATAAGAATAGAAGTTAGAAACTATGCATGTAGACTACAGTAGGAGATAATTACAAAAAGTTAAAAAATTTTAGCGTGCGGTGGTTTGTATGGCAACCACAAGGTTAAGGTACCGTAGTAATAGAAGTTAGAAACTATGCATGTAGACTACAGTAGGAGATAATTACAGAAAGTTAAAAAAAATAGCATGCAGTGGTTGCTATGGCAACCACAGGGATAAGGTACCATAGGAATACAAGTTAGAAACTGTGCATGTAGACTACAGTAGGAGATAATTACAAAAGGTTAAAAAATTTTAGCATGCGGTGGTTTGTATGGCAACCACAAGGTTAAGGTACCGTAGAAATAGAAGTTAGAAACTATGCATGTAGACTACAGTAGGAGATAATAGACCGATCTATCGCCTAGCAACGTTCAGCCAATCAGAGCGAATGAGAGCAAGCTATCTTCGCTTGCCAACTATGCAGCATTTGTTTTGTGCAGTTTCGGTCACGTTTATGCTGTTTTCGTGGTGGTAAATAAGAGGTTTAGTTATGGCACTTGCAATTTTGACGACAGATATCCAGAGAAATGCCAAGATATCACTTTCATTGGCTTTCCTAAACCAAAAATAAGATTGAAAGACTGTTTATGTTGAATCAAAGCATGTGGTCGGCTTCAGCTAAACGTGTCAAGAATTAACCTTCATTCATACGTTTGTTCAAAGGTAGGTGGTAACTATTCTATCTAGAATCTGAAATTGTTTGCAATCTTAGCAAAACAGAAACCGTCTTACAATGCTGCATCAATTGCCTAAACAATCTATTAGTTAGCTCTGCTGGGGGGTAGGCCTACTAATAGACTGATTTTATTGTTTATTTGTGGTGGTGGTTTTGCAATGTACAGTATTAAAATACAATAAATACATGAAGTGTTACCAATTTTAGCATTTTGTGGATGGAAAACCTTCTGACATTCATCCAGACCCAATTCCAGCTGATGAAATGAAAGTACGAACAACTCGAAAGAGCCGAAAAAGAATTCTGCAAGATATGTCTCATGACAATGATGCAATGAACAGTGAACAAGATGACCATGTACAAAAGAAGCAAAAAATTATTTCAGAAGCACAAAACAATGATAGGTTATGATTATCCATGACATCTCAATTAGTCATTTTGCAATGGGTTAGGTTAAATGGTTTATTTCTTGATTTGTGTGAATTAATTACTGGTAGCTTACGGTAGGCCTACTAGGCTATTGGTATTATATGTTTCGTTTCATTTTTTTATGTTATGCAACCATTAAATTTAAACAACCATAGTTTACAGACTATGCTATTCATTGCAGAATAGGGTGCTGGGCCGTTTTTGACTTTTTTCGAAATTCAAAACGGCTAGAGTAAGATATTTTCTCTTCACTGCATAAGTTTTGAAGTTCACGTGTTTACGAGAGGCAATATACTGATAAATGCCCTTCTTTGACGACATAGTAGCTTTCTCCTGGTGAGTGATCAACCGCAATTGATGTACTGGAAAGTTGCTTAGCTTAAAACAATATAGAAAAAACACTTTATTTTGGAAAACATTTTGGTGATTTCATATGCCCTTGCAAAACACGGTGGCTCCAAGTTTATTGTGACGTAACAATTTATTGAAATCATCGCCCCTTGAGATCTTAGTTTATCGCGTACGGAAACAACATTCCATGATTCATCGAAAATATTGTGTTCGATTTGTTGCTTCTTTATTATAATTTGGGAATTTCAAAACATGTAAAAATTTATCTTAAATAAGCCCACTTGTGCCTGAAATATTATCAGACAGTTTGTAGCCAACGTTGGGCAAAAGTTCTGTTCATCCGTGAACTTGGGTTGTTTTGTCAGCCAGTTCGGACTTATTTAGTAAGTCGAAATTTATAGAATTCAGTCAAGCAGCTTTAAAGAGAGTGCTTCATGTAAGTACAAATTGTTTGCTTATTTGCAAATTTGACTATTGCTTTGTGTTAAAACGTCTGACATTTCAATCATTCTTGTACGCGCTGTGTTCACTTAAAGAAGGCTTGCTGATACAGCTTTATCGTGCATGGTCTACGTATTTTCGACGTATCGTGACGCGTTATTTTCATTTGTTATAGCTGAATTGTAACCGCATTGGAATCCTGTGTAAAGAATTTCAGACTGTAGCTGTTGCCGAATTTCACCGGCTTACTTGGCAAAAATTGGTATGGACATTTTAATTATGTGAAATTTATTGCTGATTTAATGTATTGTTATTCACACTATCTGTCTGTAAAGCGCCAAAGGTCGACGCATATTCACGATGGATGTAGCAATGTAAAAACTCACATTTATCATTATTGCCTTGTAGTTTTAGGCAAATGCGTGATTTGTGCTTTTATGTTATTTCAGAAAACGACTTCTCTTGTCACTGTTCCTGTTCTGTTCACTCGGAATTGTGGTTTGAGAGACTGTTGACAAAAACGTCAAGTATCATTGTAATTTCGCTCCAATTTAATAAACTATTTCCATTTATATTCGACAACAGTCGGATTGCCTTTGCGGTCGAGCCTAGTGATATAGGAGAATATCACACTAGTTTTCAATTTTCTGCCGTGGGTCGGCAATAGTTTTCATTTTTTTGCCGTGGGTCGGCAATAGTTGTTCTTGTTTCTTATTGCCTGTGGTTTTCAGGCAACATTAGTTTTCAATTTTCTTGCCGTGGGTCGGCAGTGTTCGTTCTTGTTTTTTATTGCCTGTGTTAGGCAATAATTAGTTTCACTCTCTTGCCGTGGGACGGCAGATTTGCTGTTTATTTCCCCTTGCCTGCTGTAGGCAAATTAGTATTTCGTGCTCTAAAGTCGGCACACTAGTTTTCGGGTTTCTTTTTGCTTATTGGTAGGCAATTATTTCTAGTGTCGTTGCTGACTATCTGTTCACTGTTTTGCAAATTGCTTATCAAGAAACTGTCCTTGGATAGGTGATTTTAGGCTTTCCATTCCTTTGTTACTTTATTATCCTTCGTAGACTTGTGCCAATATTTGCGGTTGATTACTTCTCATCTTCTAATTGAAACTTTCGGCATTAAATAAAGATGTCTAAAACAACAGAAACTCCAATTGAGCAGGAAAATCCATCTTCTGAGGAAACCCAGAACCTTCCATCGGTTTCAGCGTCAGGTTCGCCGGAAACTCATGTGGAGGAATTCTCTCAGGACAAAGCAACGCGAGAAGACAAAAGGTTAGCTTCTTGGTTTGTTTTATGCCAGAAAGCTGCGAAAGCTAAGAGTGTCGTAGAATTTAAAAACGCTGAAGAATCGTTTCAGCGAGTTTATGACCGGCTGCTACCAATGATGGAAGATCACTTAAAAACTTTTAAATACGCAAATGATGACTTTTGCGAACTAGAGGCGATGAAGCAGGCTTGGATTCAAAGGAAATTAGACATTAGCGTTGCTCGAGCAGAACTGAGCGCCGAACCCGAGCCGCATGTCGAACGTTCAGCTTTGCGAGAAACGCCAGCGGCTAGTGTGGTGTATAGTCGCCGTTCAAAGAGGTCTAGCAGCTCTCGCTCTTCCTGTAGCACATCTGCCAGTGAAAGGCAGAGAACGTAGGCGGCACTAGCCAAGAAGCTTGCCGAAATTAAGTTGAAAAGCATAGAAGAAGAGCAAAGATTGCGGGCTCAAGAATCTCAGCTGCGGGCCCAAGAATCTCAGTTACAAGCAGATAGGGAACGATTCGAGGCCAAATTGGCTGTCGAGACAGCAAAAGCGCAGTTAGAAGTTTTGGACCAGTCTGAAGAATGCAGACGGTCCACGTCTCTAGCCAGCTTATGCGAGGACCAAGTGGATTCTGGCACACCGAAGGTGCCGGACTGCCAGCCTGGTCTTGCGCTATCTGGTAGAGCGGATGCCAGTAGGCATGTGGGTCAGGTGGATCTCGGTACAGGAAAGGTGCCGGAATTCCAGCCTGACCGTGCTGTGACTGAGGTAAATAAAACTGTTCGCTTTCAGCCCTCGGACTCTGAAATTTTGCCTTGCATCGTGAAAGCTGTTGGCGAGGGCATGTGCATGCCTAAGCCAGAGCACATGACATTTTCAGGCGAGCCAATTGAGTATTGGACCTTTATTCGCCATTTCGAGACCCACTTGGAGAGTCGAGCTCACACCGATGGAATGCGAATGACTCTACTATTGCAGCAGTGCCGAGGGAAAGCCAAGCACTTGATTGAGCATTGTTCGATTATCGACTCCAGTGGAGGATACGCAGAAGCGAGGAAACTTCTGCACGACAATTATGGCGTGCCCCATATTGTCGCTAGGTCTTTCGTTACAAGGCTTACGGGAAGGCCTGATATAAAGAGCGAAAACGCGTTGGGCATGCGGATTATTCCCAACTCTTACGTCAGTGTTCACTGGTGCTAGGGAAGCTCGAAAACTTGGGCGACCTTAACACAGTGGATACCATGGTGATGCTGGCTGCCAAGTTGCCGATGGAAACGCAGAAGGGCTGGAGGCGCCGCACTGCTAACATTATGTTGCAGTCAGGGAGGCAAGCTACATTTAACGACTTTGTAGGGTTTGTGGAAGAAGAATCGAGAGTATTAAACGCTTTTGGAGGTTTGCTGTGCAGGTCGGTGAAACGAGATCAAAGGGTCCCTGCCAGCCCTCGATATACCCAGAAGAGCTCTTGTTCTGCAGTTGAAGCGACGGTTGCTTCACGGCCGAGGATGGCATGCTATCTTTGCAACGGACCGCATTTAATAGGTAGATGCAATGAATTTCTGAAAAAGTCAATTTCTAATCGCAGGGACTTTATTAGATACAAAGGCAGGTGTTACAACTGTTTTAGCGACAAACACGTTGTTAGGTCATGTGATAAATCACCGGCTTGCACAGTAAAGGGTTGTGGACGTCGCCACAACACTCTGCTACACGAGGAAATGAGACCTACTGGCCCGAGGCAGCAGCTTGACTTTTCAAGAGGTCCCAGTAACTATAACGAAAGCGAAGAGGATAGCAATGGCAGGCCAGCCACCATTGCTAAGTGCGTAACTCTGCCTGAGGAAAGAAAGAATTTCTTTTTCTGCGTTATCCCGGTCAAGGTTTATAACGAAAATAAATGCTTGACCGTTAACGCATTTCTTGACACCGGAAGTGACACCACGTTTTGCACCACGTCACTGGTCAAGAAATTGGGTTTAAGAGGTCAGCCAGACAGAATCCAATTGACAACTGTGGGTCAAATGCCGAGATCGGTCGATTGTCGAAAATTAGATTTTAGAATTCGGCCACTGGATGACACTGATGAGCTGGATATAAGAGAAGCGGTGTCGCTGGACGATTTGGCGTTCAGAAACAATCGTCCTTTAACAGATTCAGATATAGAAGCATGGCCTCACCTGAAGGGTATCCAGTTCCCTCACCTGGATACTGAAGAGGTTTCATTACTAATGGGCACTGACGTTCCATATGCTCATAGGCATCTGGATTCGAGGTATGGAGGGAGAAGAGATCCCTGTGCATTAAAGACCCCTTTAGGATGGAGCGTGATTGGACCCGGAATCAAGCGGGCAAACTCAAAACAGGCAATGGTTAATCTAATAAGCCAATATCAGGTACAGAACTTCCCGATAATCTTCAGGGACGTAAATTTCTCTACTTCAGTGAAGGACAGAAAGGTCCGTGATAATGAGCGCGCGGATGCGGCATGGTACCTCTCTCCTGACCCAGTGCTCGACCAAAATAAGTCAGACGCAGAACAAATTGTTTCCGATTGTGTGGCCCAACATAGAGGAACGCCATTAGACAATGTATTGATGCAAGGGCCATTGTACCAGCCTGATGTAGACGAATGGAGGGAGCGGTTCCCTCAACTCTTTGAATTGCAGAGTGCCACTTTGCAACATTGTTTAAAGCCATTGCAGTTAGGTAGGGTGAGCATAGACCGACTGCATTACTTTTCCGACGCTTCCAGTCAAAATTACGGCGCAATTTCGTATCCGCACTTTGTTAATGATAACTTTACAGACATCTTGAGGGTAGAAGGACGCTTGGAGAATACAGCGAGTCCTTGCAATGTCAAACATCCAATCATTCTTTCGTATTCAAGTCAATCTAAAATTTCGTTTATTTTGAAGCAGAATCTCGATGTTGGTCATGCAGGAATAGCACACACTTGGACGTCTTTGCATGAGCGGTTTTACTTCTTCAAGGATTCCGCCGCTGTGCGGAAGATCGTTAGCAGCTATGTGACCTGTCCAAAGTTTAACGTGCCAACAGGAGAACAGAAGATGACTGATCTATCTGCTGTTTGTCTACGCTCTTATGAACCTCCTTTCAGTTCTGTCGGAATCGACTACTTCGGACCCTTCATGGTTAAGCAGGGAAGGAGCATGGTAAAAGGGTATGGATGCATTTTCACTTGCTTAACTATGAGGGTTGTCCACTTAGAGATTGCCTATGACATGTCTACTGACACATTTCTTAATGCTTTTCGACGGTTCGCTGCCAGACGGGGAAATCCTAAAGAAGTGTTGAGTAATAATGGCACCAATTTTGTGGGTGCATATCGCGTATTAAAGGATTGTTTGAGATCTTTACAGGACCCCAGCATTGAACAATACTTTCGACGAAAAGCAATGAGGTGGAATTTCAATCCACCAGGGGCGTCTCACTTCGGAGGCGTCTGGGAACGAATGATCCGCTCGGTTCGCCAAATTCTCGACTTTATGCTCTCCAAGTTTGGCACACTGACGGACGACACGCTGAACACCTTCATGATTGAAGTGGAGAACATCCTGAACTCACGACCGCTGGTTCCAGTGAACTACAATTCGACGGATCAACAACCACTGACACCAAATCATTTATTACGACACAATTTGGAGAGTGATCCTCCAATGCTTTCCGAAAAGGCCAACGAAATAGACTGCTATGCGAGACGGCAATGGCGAAGAGTTGATTTCCTAGCCGATGAGTTCTGGCGAAGGTGGAAAAAATATCTACCGACAATCGCTTTGAGACAAAAATGGCCGGACCGAAAATGCAACTTCGAGACGAATGACGTCGTCTTAATTGTTGACGATAATTTTCCACGACGACGTTGGACTATGGGAAGAATCATCCATACATATCCAGATAAGCACGGAGTAGTGCGACAAGTAGATGTTCGAGTCGGTACCGGCATCCTGAGAAGGCCGATTGCAAAGCTGTGTCTTATCTGCAAGCCAGCTGAGGCCTCAGATGATCCTGCTATCGACACAAATGCTGTATAGATCGAAGCAGTGCAAGCACTGCATTTTCATGCGCTTCTACGAAGCAATTGCCTGGATCTGAGGGCAAATAATAGACGCTTTGCTGATTTTATGAACGCTCTGCTGATCCGTTGCTGTGGGAACCCGATGTACCGGAAGTCAATTGTGGATTGTATTTTTCGCGGTATCTACGCATTGTCGTTCCTGCGTTGTGGAGACAACAATGAGTAGATACATAATGTTTCGTATTTGTGTTTTATGCCTTGCTTCGGTATTGCAGCCGTAGAGTTTTTGCCCTTTGTAATTGCGAAAATATCTTGTTTCACGTTAAAAATAGGCTCGCATTTTTTTCCTATTTTTGGAGGGAGTGTAAGATATTTTCTCTTCACTGCATAAGTTTTGAAGTTCACGTGTTTACGAGAGGCAATATACTGATAAATGCCCTTCTTTGACGGCATAGTAGCTTTCTCCTGGCGAATGATCAACCGCAATTGATGTACTGGAAAGTTGCTTAGCTTAAAACAATATAGAAAAAACACTTTATTTTGGAAAACATTTTGGTGATTTCATATGCCCTTGCAAAACACGGTGGCTCCAAGTTTATTGTGACGTAACAATTTATTGAAATCATCGCCCCTTGGGATCTTAGTTTATCGCGTACGGAAACAACATTCCATGATTCATCGAAAATATTGTGTTCGATTTGTTGCTTCTTTATTATAATTTGAGAATTTCAAAACATGTAAAAATTTATCTTAAATAAGCCCACTTGTGCCTGAAATATTATCAGACAGTTTGTAGCCAACGTTGGGCAAAAGTTCTGTTCATCCGTGAACTTGGGTTGTTTTGTCAGCCAGTTCGGACTTATTTAGTAAGTCGAGATTTATAGAATTCAGACAAGCAGCTTTAAAGAGAGTGCTTCATGTAAGTACAAATTGTTTGCTTATTTGCAAATTTGGCTATTGCTTTGTGTTAAAACGTCTGACATTTCAATCATTCTTGTACGCGCTGTGTTCACTTAGAAGGCTTGCTGATACAGCTTTATCGTGCATGGTCTACGTATTTTCGACGTATCGTGACGCGTTATTTTCATTTGTTATAGCTGAATTGTAACCGCATTGGAATCCTGTGTAAAGAATTTCAGACTGTAGCTGTTGCCGAATTTCACCGGCTTACTTGGCAAAAATTGGTATGGACATTTTAATTATGTGAAATTTATTGCTGATTTAATGTATTGTTATTCACACTATCTGTCTGTAAAGCGCCAAAGGTCGACGCATATTCACGATGGATGTAGCAATGTAAAAACTCACATTAATCATTATTGCCTTGTAGTTTTAGGCAAATGCGTGATTTGTGCTTTTATGTTATTTCAGAAAACGACTTCTCTTGTCACTGTTCCTGTTCTGTTCACTCGGAATTGTGGTTTGAGAGACTGTTGACAAAAACGTCAAGTATCATTGTAATTTCGCTCCAATTTAATAAACTATTTCCATTTATATTCGACAACAGTCGGATTGCCTTTGCGGTCGAGCCTAGTGATATAGGAGAATATCACAGCTAGTCATAAAAAGTGGCATATGCATGAAAAAATTAAGTGTGCAAAATTTTATCAGTTTGGGGGTGCATCTTCTGCCCCCGCAGGGGGGTCAAACTTTCAAATTTTTGAAAAAAAATGGGAAATTTCATTTTCCGTTTTAACATATTTTTTTTAATAATTTTTCTACCGGCTAGTTATAAATTGTAAGTGGGATGTACCCAGCACTTTCCTGTGTAAAGGCATGTTCGAAGCTTAAGGTTTACTGCCCCCGCATCGACGACCAAAATGCTGAATTTTCACCAATTTGAGATGTTATTTTGTCATTGCTCAAAAAACAAACTTGTCGCATAAGGGCGAGATGGTGTTAACGCTGTACGCTCATTTATGTTCTGTCCACTACCTTTGCAGGATGATACGAACTGACAAACTATAAGACGTAATCTTGCTTAAATTAAAAGCAATAGTAGGCTACGTTTGATCAGTTGCAGCTATAAAACGCAATCCTATAATTTACTTCAGAATAAAAGCAATGTGATCTGCAGGTTCCATAAATGGAATGTAATGTACAGTTCCACGTGAATTGTTATCATGATTTTGTTTACATAAATTTGTCATTTACTAACCATTAAACGTTCACTTGATAGGCTACTACAGAACCACATACAAGAGTAAACTTTGTTTGACAGCAATGTAACGATAAACAAGAACTTGTGTTAACAAAAAAAACGAAATTGTGTCAAAAATACAATAAACAACAAGGTCTTTTAGCCAGTTCCCCAGATTTTGCTCAAATTTAGTTCTGGCTGAAGCCTAATGAATCATAAAATCTTGTTTCGACTGGAACCTAGGAATTTTTTGTCCTTGATTGTAATATTGCTTTAATGTAGGCTACCCAATACCCATCTCTTTCAACGCTGTCCACCACATGTGATGAGCATCTGTTGTGTGTGGCAGACAAAACGTAGAAAACAACTGTTGTGAAGGCATCTTTGTTTTGATGTGCTCTTTTATCACATTGCTGTCAACACCAAGCATCGCTGGGGGTTCCGTAACTGGAATATTTTGCCAGTCTATCATCTCAAAGTAACGTTCGGAACTGAACTGCAATATTGACAGCAGGGTGAATTTTTGCTGACGAGTGCTGTGAGGTGATAATATTCTTGAATTGAAAATTTTTCTCCATCCTAGTTCCCTTACATACTCTTTGGTATAACATATGATTGCAATCAAAATGTTTTCACGATGGGCATAAAACACATTCCTCTATATTACTTTGTTGAGGATATTGCGAGCTCTATTCGATAGCTTCTGAGCAGAGTGTAGAATTTTAAAGAAATGTTTTTGGCCATTAGTGAAATTGCTTTCCTTTATAATGGCAAACCATACTGGAATTTAAACATTTATGATATAGTCCACACGTTCCACCAATACAGCTGACGCGTTGGATGCAACATATAAACGTAGAATTCGATTGGCTGTGTTCAACCATCTTGAGTGGTTCATCATACCTGGACTCCTATATGCGAAATGAATAGATATATCTCCACTTTTTACTGCTCTGTGCATGTGTAGAAGATATTTTTGGTCAGTGTTGAGGTCATTTTCATCAATTTCAGTCTCTGGTGCCGGAACTGCATTATATTTTACAACATCTGGTTGTGTGACAGTGGCTAGCTGCTTTATAATGGGCCCAATGAAGCTATCAGGTCTGCTAGTATTGCCATATCTTTTATAAGATGCCTAAGAGGCAATTCATTACTATGGAGTAGGCATATTAACCATTAAAGTGGCTTTTGGAAACGATCTTCCAGCTTTATAACGACGCCTTTTTGATCTGTGTTTATTGCGGTTCCATCGCATCCAATTGCCATTACATTATCGTAGCTAATTTTATTGGATCCAAGATATTCAAGAATCCCTGTAGCTATTGACACATTAGATCAGTTGGCTACAGTAAAATGACCAATGAAATGAGAACTTGGCTCCTTAAGTAAAGTATTGTGCTCTTCAACTGCGAAATGTTTTCGAAGTCGCCCAGCAATTTCATTTTGTTTGATGGTTTAATCTTTTCGGCCATCAAAATATAGGCTATGCTTTGCAAATTGAACATTGCAAATTTATGCACATGATAGGCCTACTTTCCATTTGAGTTGTAAACCACATTTTTTTCCTCTCTCTTCTCACTTTGCTTTTAGGCTATCTACGACTGATTGAGATTCGCTATCCGTTACAACTCCCGCATCTTGTAGAAATGATGAAGCAATAAGTGCTGCAGACCTATCGGAAATACCAGTACGATCGCATGATTCAGCAAATACTACTAAACTGGAAGTAACCTTGCTTTTTCTGGGGTTTTCCGAGGCAAAACTGAGTTGATATTCAAAATCTTCGTAGCGTTCTTCATTGGATGACAAATTTTCTGAGCTTGAATAAGAAGTTAAAGGTGTTTTAACCAAAGCGCTACTTGTGCCTGCTCCTGGGTCTTCACGTAAAGAACGGAATTGTTCTGATCTTGCGACTCTCCTCGGAAAACGTTTAAAATTAGATTTTGTGGCCGATTTATCATGTTTATCAATCACCATTATGCGAGTTGTTCTTTGCTCAAGGAACTGTTGTTCTGTAACACGGACACGATTTTCCTGCGGGCAAGTAGATTGCAGAAAATTGGAACACTCAGGCTACAACAACCGATTTCAAATATTTTTGCTTTGCAGATTCTTTCATTTGGTCCAAATTTTGCCGAAATTTAGGCCCACTTCTAGAATTTGACTTCAAAATGTTATTCATTGTTTTTTGTAACTCTTTATCATAAATATGTAGCCTACTGATGTTGGTACCTCATTCGTATCATCCTTCAAAGTTAATGGACAGAACATAAATGAGCGTACAGCGTTAACACCATCTCGCCCTTTTGGGACAAGTTTGTTTATTGAGCAATGACAAAATAGCATCTCATATTGGTGAAAATTCAGCATTTTGGTCGTCGATGCGGGGGCAGTAAACCTTAAGCTTCGAACATGCCTTTACATAGGAAAGTGCTGGGTACATCCCACTTACAATTTATAACTAGCCGGTAGAAAAATTAAAAAAAAAAATATGTGAAGAAAGGCGTTCTTCCCGGCTATCAGCACAAGGCTGATTACTCACTAGCACAGCGAGCTGCAGTGACTGCTTGTGACTGCAGTGACTGATTCTATTTGAATACAAGGTAAGTGCTCACGAGCCTTATTCACTGCGAACGATTAATTGCGACCTGGTGGCCTTGGAGACATTGCTGCCAAAAAGCGTTTAACAAGCAAGCCTTGCTTTCCTCGCTAGAGCGAGCGAGTGAAAGCGACACCGGCCTAACTTTTACCAGCCTTTTTAGATTTTTTTTAAAGTCAGTTAGATAAATAAATAACTAGAAAGTTTAGAAAATAGCCTAAGTCAGCTAGATCAGTGGCCCCCTGCTGGGAACCACTGATCCAGGCGAGTAGTTAGCTTTTTTTCCCTCCCTAGATTTTTTTTGGAGTCAGCCTTTTCCCCTTAAGGGAATTAGCTGATTGCCACGTAGATAGGTCAGGTGAGAATAGTCAGTTAGCTACAGCGAGTCTAGACAGTACGTGACCAGCTTTTAGGATGTGGTCAAGACAGAATTTAGCTGAACTTTCCTTCACAAGGAAAGTTGAAACTGTTAAAGCTTGAATTTCGGTAAGTTCTATTGAATTTATTTATTACTTACTTAAATAAACATCTTTAAACAATACTTACTTCATGATGGGCGATTCTAAGGCCAATGAGTTTAAGTATCAAAGAACCTTGGTTGTGCAAGCATCCAGCCAGACCTGGCTTGATGTAAGCACTTTCATCAGCTTCTTTATGCAAGATGGCTTCCTTGCAAAGTATGGAAAGGAGCTAAAAGCTGTGCGTGCCAAGAGCCTGCGGCAGCACATTTTCACCGTCACGTTCTCAGCTTCTGAGAACGAAACCAAATCCGTGCTGATGGAACAGCTGGCGCTAGACCATCAGTCACCCGTGACCTATTCACACAAGGAAGTAGGTTACGTGATCAAAGTATGGCGACCGATGCCACCATGCGACGTGATCACATTATATCCAGTGCCAGACGAGTGGCATCTGGATTTAATTAATGAGTTTGCTTGTCAAGCAAACTGGGGAAATGTTTACCAGATGGTTAAAGGTAAACACAAGCAGCACCCTACCATCTGCAACGAGTTTCTGCATGTGTACCTGCAGAACACTAAACTCGCCAACATCCCACAGAAGGTGCAGATGTTTGGTGAATGGATCTCCATCACCAAGCCTGGAGAAGGACATTTGCCACTCTGCCAGATTTGCAAAGTCCGGAGACACCTAACATCAAAGTGCCCCACGAAACCGAAAAAGACCCAGGCCAATCCACATCGAGACGGGGCGTCCAAAACTGATCCACCCCGTGACCGGGCGTCCAAGCCGACCAGAAACCGGACGCCTAAAAGAAGAACAAAACACTCCCGGGACAGGAGCGACAAAGTACACTCAAAACGCTCCCGGGATTCGTCACCGGCCAGGTACCGTCTACCCTGCCATGTTTGCGGATCAACAGACTTTCACAAGCCTGGATGTGACGCAAGAGAAAAGTTCCGGGAAATGTGTAGTGGAAGAGGAAGGGGAAGAGGAAGAGGCAGAACCCCCCCCGCCCCAAACAACAGGAAGAGGAAGACCCCCCCCCACGAGCGACGATGGCTTTATCACCGTGGGCAAAGGAGGGAAACACAAACCCAAAACCCACGTGCGCAGCATCTTCTCGCCAGATGCTGAATTGGATAAGCCCATGTCCAACACAGAGTCCAAGACATCGACTCCAAAAGAACTCGCACACACGCGGAGATCGTTTACTCAACCTGAATCTCCGAAGACGATGAATCCCAGAGATCATGACGCATCCCACGCCAGCTCCAAGGATGCGTCGGTCTCAGTTGACAATGAGAACTCGTCAACTGACCTGGAGTCCGTTTCTTCGAGAGAGTCTCTGCGGGCTGGACTGCCCGGGACCTCTCCTCCCCATCGAAATGTCTTCAGTTCGATGGGTGAGCTCACGGACTCAGACGGCGACGACCCAGCCATCTACACGGTCTAGTCCGACTTCTTAAACTTTAACCTGCTGCTTTCTCTATCTATAATCATGTTCGCAGATACGGAGAGTGACGATTCGGACGCCGGACTGGGTAACCTCAAGGTTGGCTCAATGAACATCAACGGAATATCCAAGAAATTGCGAGATGTCAAACAGTTCTTTACATCTCACAGACTCTCTGTACTGGCAATTCAGGAAACACACAGAATCCCCACCGATCAACTCGAGACGTGGGCTCAACATAACAATTACATAACATACAACAACATAGAACCTGATAGAACCCCCTTCTATGCAGGGACAATGTTCATCGTAAAGAAGGACATACACGATAGGTCCGAAATCACACATCACACCATAGTACAAAATCGAATACATCACCTCAACATCAAATGTGGTAAAAATAACATAAACATATTCAATGCATACCTTCCGCAGAGCAGCGGAGAGTGAAAGTCATGTTTTGAACTGCTCTCCGAGGCTATGCTGGAATATGAACATCAACATGTGGTCTTACTTGGTGATTTTAACGTGATCCTTGATCCGTTGGACACTGCTAAGCCGCAATTTTTCTTCACTACACCGGATAAAACAGCACTTAGAACATTAATACATCATAACCAATTGACAGACATATTCAGACAAGAATATCCTTACAAAAGACTGTTCACGCGCCAAAACCACAACAGTAAGACCAGGATAGATAGAATATACATAAATGAACATGCCCTTGAAAATTATCATAACATCAAACATGAATACTTCACATCATCAGAAAACGCAAAATGAAAAGAAAATTGACAAGATTGATGAAAACGGAAAGAAGATTCCTTGGAATGAGATCCTCTTGAAAAACAAGGGAATCAAACTCTTCCTTCCACCTCACCTATCCTCCATGTCCTTTCGGATTGCACATGGAGGATACAAATGGGGAGATTTTAATAGATCAATACATTCCGACAGAAAAACAAACTGCAAATTCTGCAGAAAGCCAGAAGACAATGTGGCCCACGTCCTCACCAAGTGCTCCTTTGCACAAGGAATATGGGAGCGCCTGAAACAACAATATCTTGACCTAACCAAGGAAGACATAGAAATAACAAAGGACATGATCCTTTACAACCAACTCCCTGGAGGACAAAAGAACAACCCGATTCTTTTGACCATGATGAATGTCGCCAAGCACACCATCATCCAAAAGAAGAAATCTCTGGACATAGGCGACACATATATACAGGACACAAAACGGTCCACCATTCAAGCCCTGTGGGTGATCATGACAAAAACGAAAGACATAACACAAAAACATAACATTCCTTTGTCATCTGACATTTCTACTCCTTCTAAACCTCCTCCTACGGTCAGAAGAAAGAAGAACCAGTCGAGATCCACTCTTCAACCGCCCTCTCAGTCGTCCTCGGTGGTAGGGATGACTGATTGCAGCGGTGGATCTCACTAGCACAGTACGGTCGTAGATCATCTTTGAAGAAGCTTAGACAACCAAGGGCGTAACAACCCACCTTTAACCCGTCCCTCTCACTCATCTACAACGGCCTGATGCCGGAAGAGTGATTGCAGCGGGAGATCTTTAACCGTCCCTCTCCGTTGTCCCACTCGCTCTGGGATGACAGGATTGCAGCGGCCCATTCCAAGACGACTCTGGGGTCAGCGAAAGCTACCCTCCCTCTGGCCGCTCCTCTCTGGCATCTCCGCCAAATGAGGTGTCAGACTGCGGTGGCCCGTTTTCTCCAAACAGGTGCCCTTCTTGAAGCGGGCAACAAGAAGATACACACACACAAACAATTTCAAATAAAATTAAAATTAACTCTCTACCAAAATGCGCTAGTTCTTGAGCTTGACCCGCCATCTCCTAGACTGCTCCAAGATCAGCAAGAGGAAAGTCGAGACAGGCAGATCAGCTTGAGGCAGCCACTAACCAAACATTTACATCCACAGATTACCATCTACCGCGGTGGGTCCCTTCGGTCGTAGTGAGTCCCTCGCCTCCCTGGTAGGTATCTTCCATGTAAGTATGGTGTGCCTGCTGAGTGTTTGGGTGTGTGGACGGCTCCCGGAGCGGACGCACTAATGATGAGACAGAAAACAAATCCATTCCATATGGACAATTTGTAAACCTGCAAGATGTAGTGGTAACCATCTTGAACTCTGAGCGTTGCGCGAAGAAGAAGAAAAAAAAAAAAAAAAAAAAAAAAAAACATGAGCGAAACACGTGTCTATCGCTGTCAATTCTTGCTACAAATCGGCTGCCGAGAAACATATTGTTGATTGGATGGTCTGAATGGCTAGCGTGGAAGCTACACCGTTATGGTTGGCAAATCGCAGCTGCTCGCTGTACTAGTGAGTGCTCACTGCTCAGCCTTGTGCTGATAGCCGGGAAGAACGCCCCTTTCTTCACAATGAATCGCAATCTCTTCTTTTGCTACAGTTGCAAAAAGGGTCATTTTTTAGTGTAGGCTAAGTTTCATTTTAAATTCTCCTGTTAATGAATTGTTTGCATATTATACAGGTTTAAGTCACGTGCAATTTAAAACCCTGTTTGATTTTTTGACTCAAAATGCCACAAGTGCCATTAAATACAAAGAAAAATGTTTAAAATTTCTGGAAAATCAGCCACTTTTGACTCTTTGCAGGCTAAGAAATGGGTTTTATTTAAAAGATTTGGCCTATAGATTTAATTTTTCATTCCAGTGAATTGTAACAAATCAAACAAACAACGTAGCAGTTGCAGCACAGCACACCATCCAGGCTATGTAACTTCTTCTATAAAAATATGATCAACTATTGAAAACATTGATAACACTGCATGGCTATGGCTCTACAAACCAGTTAAATCGTGTCTTAGAAAGCACTATTTGCAGCAAGTTTCCCATTTTAAGACATCTCAAATAGGTAGGGCAAGGGCAGGTTAGTTGATACAGAAGGTTAGTTGATACACCACTAAAAACAGATTCCAGAAAGCGGATTTTGTACAAATACCGCCACCAACTGGTGAAGAATAATGATTGAGTGGTGACATGATGATTTCGCTGTTATCCAATTTCAAGTTTGTAAAATAATGCGAAATGTTCAAAAATTGAGTTTTTTTGTAAATTTTTTCAAATTTACAATTCAGTTAATTCTTGAGTGTTTGAAAAACGGTAAAAGATTAACTTATTGGCGACAGGCAGTATATAGGTGTATAGTATCATTGCATAAATCAAATCATTTTTAACCGACTTCGTTTGATTGATGGCACACACATTTTTGATAAATGTAAGGAAAAGGTTATAGTTGATACATTTTAGCCCAGGCTAGTTGATACACTGTATCAACTAACCTGCATTCATACATTCAGTAACCTGCAATATTTCAACCATATTTTCAGGTGAAATAGGCCTACATATGAAACTCTGTAAATTGGTTTGGAATTAGTTGTTGAACTTTTGAGCTGTGTGTAAATGAAGCTGCAGAACCTGTGAGCTTATGACAACATCACAGAATTAATAAGGTCTCTTTGACAACATGCCCCAGTTTTATAAAAGAAAAACTGATCGATGCAGTGGCGTAGCCAGGAATTTTGAAAAGAGGGGTTTTTGACGGCCGGCGGGAGAAGCCCGACGGCAACTTCGCCAAAGGCGACACCCAGCGGCGGGGGTCTGGGGGGCCTCCCCCAGAAAATTTGAAAAAATTACTTTGAATTTGGTGCATTTTCAACAAAGATGTAGGTAAAAATATTCCTGTAAAATGATGCTGTCCGGTGGCATAGCAAAAAGATAAGATCATGTTTTCTTGGGCATTTTTTGGTAATAAAGCTGTCTCTATGTTTTCTTGTTAATTCCTGGCTGAGATATTTGAATGTTTGGTATTGGCAAAACTCGCTCTTTTGATGCAGTTTCGTTTAAAATTAGGCAAACTTTGTTTTAGAGATATAGATACTGAAAGCATCATTCTCAATATCGTGACGTCACACGAGTGCCAAAGGGGGTTGTAACCCTCCAAACCTCCCCCCCCCCCCCCCTTGGCTACGCCACTGGATGCTTCAGATCAACTGAAGACTCTCTTACTGTATGTTGTAGGCCTACGTAAACCCTGGCTGTCATAAGAATTGACAATTATGTCAATTTCCAAATCTGTATAACAGGTTGGCGTTAGGAAGAACATCCGGATGTAAAATATCTTTATCACATTTTACACTAGATAACACTATAAGACTGCAGCACTGTCATTGCTTTTGGTTAATCCTGACCTGGCAATATGGTTCTACTATCTACATTACAGTAGTTTGAGTATAAATTTCAAAAGTAGCCTATAAAGTATATTATATTCTCAGTATAATTGAGGCGTATTTTGATCGTATCAACTAGAAGTTCCATGTATCAACTAACCTCATAGGTGTATCAACTAACCTTCATGGAAGGTTAGTTAATACAAACCGGAGATGTAGGCTATGTTTGAATGAGTCTGAACTGATAACCAGTGACATCAAACAGACTAAACTTGGGGGAAAGTTAGCCCAACAAACGAACTTTCTTTAGCACCATAAATGGTGTTTTTATTTCCAACAGTTTTAGTAAAATCTCACTAAATGTGAAAATTGTATCAACTAACCTGCCTTTGCCCTATTTGTTGTCAAACCTGCAAGTACCGCAGAAGAAAATGCTACTTCAAAGAAATCACAGCATAAATGTGACCGAAACTGCATAAAATCAATGCTGCATAGTTGGCAAGCGAAGATAGCTTGCTCTCATGCGCTCTGATTGGCTGAACGTTGCTAGGCGATGGATCGGTCTATTAGG
Organism: Aplidium turbinatum; assembly: GCF_918807975.1. Taxonomy (NCBI): domain Eukaryota; kingdom Metazoa; phylum Chordata; class Ascidiacea; order Aplousobranchia; family Polyclinidae; genus Aplidium; species Aplidium turbinatum. Next base: position 23,163,783 of record NC_137475.1, on the reverse strand, counting down.
CTATAGAAAGTTAACATTTTTTTTGCAAAAACGTGGTACATTACCAGGTGGCGTTGATGTCTTTGTTGAAGATCGTGAATTCAGAAAATGTACTCGGGGTCACCATTGTAACAGAAGTGGTTAAGCTAACATTCTGTAAACATAGACAAAGCACTACTGTTGCTTCTCAAAAGGGTTTCTTTATTGATTACCCAGCATACAAGTCGATGTCATCAGATAGCCGAGACAAATACGTGTTACGCCAAGTTGTGTCAATTTGAAAGGAACGAATATTGCCATGCTAGTGTCTTTTATCACGAAAGTATTCATACGCCGGTGCTGCCAGGCGCATTGGAAATGAATTAATAAAACATGAACGTTGGCTAAACAGCAGAATTATGGAATTATGAGAGCGTTGGACTGCACTGCAGAATAATGGCTGGTGACGAATATAAGACAGCAGTCGGTACAGCTCTGCAGTAAATTCAAAAAGCTTCTGAAAATAGATAACTTACTGTAATTGTAATGAGCAAAATCTCATTTTTCTAAATGCTCACTCGCTGTAAAAAAACATTGTATTTCGTTCTTATTGTAGTTCGTTTTACGCATCCCAGTTGTGGAACAAGTTTAGATCTACTAGTATAAAACGATTACGTGTTGCTTACAATGATTCTTTCAGAATATTGCACAATTTGCCTCTTTATGTCAGTGCCCGTGAATATCAAGTACGGTAGAATGAATAATATAACAACGTTTGATGCTTTATTGAGGAAAAACATGTTTTCGTTTATTAACCGCTGCATACTCTCCTCAAATCGCTTTATATCAAACCTGATGTCATCTGATTGTTTTTATCGTTCTGAATACTTTCAATTCATCCAAAGCTCATTGTATGTAAATTTGTAACAGTAGATAGCCTATTTAGTGAGCTTTTAAACCGACGGCATCCAAAGTGGCTCTGTGCGACCTTTGTGCATTTGCAGTTTGAGTATTATTTCGTTCTTTTGTTTTGGATATGGACAGCTTTGTCTGACGCAAATAAATAATAATAATGAAGAACCGTAGGGGGACATTTAGTAAGCTACAAAATGCACGACTAAAAGGAGCGATTGTTAGATCAAAACAACAACCAAAACGATCTAAAACTGTGCTTTACCACTATGAATTCCGTTCGTGAAGTGGATTGTTTTCCACGCCACGCTTCTTTGGTTGGCTGTCGAAAAGGTCTATTCACGCAGTTCCATTAGATAGACCAACGCGCGTGCGATCCAAAACAAAGAGTCATTATGATTTGTGTTTTGTACTGCATGATATGCGTAACAAAATTGCATTCAAAAATAAACGTCACACACACTGCAAGAAATAAATGCTCCATGTATGCGAGTCGTTATAGTATTGGCCTGTTTGCACAATTAGTCACTTTTTTTATAATCTCCTGGAGGTGACGAATTCTACTGTCTATTTCCAAAATGTAAAAGGTGGTGGACTTTTTTCGATTTTGTTCAGATATTTAATTTTTCAACTTTATTAAAATAAGGGCACGACTCCATTTCCGGTTTGGTAGAAAATGAAAAACGAAAGTACTTTTTTTACGATCTTGTTAAGTTTTTGTCGAGTTTGTTTTTAATGAAAAAACGTTTATCGTTGTGAAAAACCTTACTACGACCAATGAGATTACCACATAATGGCAGACTAGTGCTGAGACTTAAAGAGCCATAGGCCTACTATTACTCACCAACAAACATCATTTTAAAGCAAATTTTCAAGCTCAATCTGCCCTAAAAACAGTGTTGACTAGCTATATGTTGCGATAGTTATACTAATAAACGATTTTCTATTCGGAAGAATATGATAGAATGAAAGCAAGTTGCTGTGGCATTGACCATTTGACTACAAATGAAAACTTATCAAGATGGACGACCGGTATTTCGTCAATGATTTGAGTATCTGGCTCTACGGCTCGGAGAAAGTGACTGCGTTAATTTGGAAACGGTATTTTCGGCAGGATAATAAAATACATTTCAATTAAATTACAGACAATCAAGAAATAGCAGCTGAAGACAACACATAAGACGAATCGAAACAACTATTGCATAAAGAAAAAATAGTAATTAAACTTATGACAATAAAAGCGCATCATCGTGTGTAATCAAACGCAATTTCAAGTCTTTTATCATGATTAAAGCTCTTTACAGCGATATTATAATATTAACGAACAGGGTTAATTATGAAGGGTGATGAATCAATAAAAACACAGCAGGAAGAGATTTCGTAGAAAGCGCTCCTAGTAGTCATGGAGGAGTCCTATTGCTTCCGCAGCTTTGCCGCGGACATCGGGAGAAGAATCTTTTAGAAGTTGGATCAGTGCTGCAAAATTTAACTCGTTATTGTCGTTGGTTGGGCACAGGAACAAACCACTTCTTTTAAAGGCAAAAGTGAGGCTCCCATTTACTTCAACTGTGCAATGTGCATCAATATTAAAGATTATAGAAATTTCGAGATGTCAAACTATCTGTCAAGCGTGGTAAATCATTATATACGTGACCATAGAATTAACAAGAAAGAAGCGTAAGATGTAAGGAAAAAAATGTGGGTTTACCGTCAAGCGTAGGGTGCGTTAAACAAAAGTGCTGCCAGAGTCTTAGCAAAGACGGTTTTTAAAAATTGTATAAGTAGTGATCGCTTAAAACAGTGATTCTCAACGTGGTCCAAGTAGACGACCTGGAAGTTTTAGTGATCCATAGAGATTTTAGTGGTAGCCTACACAAACTGTACATCAATAGCAGTGGATTATCAAATTAAGACTGAATAAGTTTCTCAAAAATTGGCTTGGACTTTTTGTATCAGAAACATCAAACCAAGTTAGTCACTAGTTTTGTAACTTACGTTGTTACATTAATTTTGCAAAATATATTGCACTATACAGGCATAATCTGCTGCTACAATAAAATTTAAAATTGGAATAACGCGTCCCACCTTTAGCGGATCTAGAGGGGGAACGTGCATCTCCCTTAAAACCTAAAAAAAAACATGTAAATTTTCTAAATTTTTGGATTTTTTTCCGCTGGCTCAATCATATTTTTATTAACCTGACGGGTAGTATTGGGAACGCTTGGTTTCAGCAGTGATAAACCTTCAACATTTATTGTTTTGGAATATTTCTGTGACCGTAAAAAAAATAATATTCAAAACGTGACTTCAACTTCAAACCAGAACTTGTAACGCAAACGTTTAGAGAAATTAAGTTTTTATTTGATGAATTTGGTCAACTACAACATGGGCGTCTTGGTAACAAAAGCACATTATTGGGCTTAGTTCAAATATAGTTATTACTATCTGAAGCCTTTACAAATTGTTTCACCTAACGGATCATCAGAAGGTCTTATTCAAATAGAATCTATTTGAATTATTTTTGAATCTATTGAATCTATTATTTTTATTTTTGAATTATTAATTATTAATTATTTTTGATATTAATTATAATATTTAATTATAATTATTAATTATAATTATTAATATTAATTATTTTTGAATCTATTTGAATTCTATTTGAATAAGACCTTCTGATGATCCGTTAGGTGAAACAATTTGTAAAGGCTTCAGATAGTAATAACTATATTTGATTTAATTTGCTCTGCTTTGCTTTTTTGCGTAGCATTGAGCACTTTTTTGTAGTATTGATAGTTTTCATTGTTTTATTGGGCTTAGTAATGCACAAAAAGCGATAAAAGCAAGTCAAATTTGTCAGGGGCATGCTCCCGCACCTCTCGGTCCTTTTTCGGACTTAAATTTTTCATTGTTCATTCGAACTTGCGACTTTTGATACTTTCAAATATCTGGTGTCCTCTCCATTTTTTTCTAGATCCGCTGCTGGTCCCCACTCAGCCTTTAGTTGTTCAAATCGAACAGGTAGTTTGATTGAATGTGCAAATTAAGAGATACTGCTTAAGTAGCAAAGGATTGACAATGGAGTTGACTGACCTATGTGCAATACGGTTTCGACAAATGGCCTTGTTGGGGTGTTGGCAAAACAAAGTGGTCTTTAAAAAAATGTCCATAAGACGAAAAACGTTAAGAACCACTGGTTTAAAGCTTCCTTGATCAACAGGCTACTATCCTAAAGTTTAAATTGGAGTTGCACAAAAATGATATGAAGCAATTTACTTAAATATACAAAACAAAGTAACTTCAATGGAGTATGTTATTTGTGTACTGTATATTGCAGATGTAAAGTAATTCCTGATGAGGACACAAGTACGTGTCAAAAATGTTTGAAAGTTTCTTATAATTCCAGTATGCTGTTTTTTTGTGTGATAAAAATAACATGTGTTAATCCCTGCAATTAAATGGCGTTCTTAGCATGATCAATTTGTTTCGAACACATTTCTTTACTTTATTGGTACATGCAGTGTTTTGTGTTGCCAACTTGTTGCAGTCTTGAGTTTGTTAGCTGGTGTTAAGTTCCTTAGCTGGTGTTAAGTTCCTATGTTAGCTGGTGTTAAGTTTCTATTTTGTCCGCTCCAATAGCTCAGCGCGTGACTTTGTGAACGAAGAAGCTTCAAGATCAAGCGGAACTGGTTCGACTCTCGGGGTGTGCGCTTGAGCGACGCATTCTAAAGATTGCTCTCCATTCAGCGGCACCTAGTGAATGGAATAATTCCCCGACAATAACATTTCAACAATCGGAAGCTTCACACAGTCAATCTCAGTAACCGGCCCTGCGTCAAAAGCCTCTACAAGTATGCAAAATTACCAGGAATAACCTATCAAGGCTTTGTCAGTCCGAGGATAAAGATTAAAAATCAAACCAGTACAGAGTATCAATCATTCACTTATGAACCACAGTTCACAATAGAATCATTGTGAACACACCTGTGCAAACATATTCTCTGTTGATTGTCGCCTTGCCATCGCTAGGCAGAGAACTGAGAAGAAAACCTGAAACAACAAGGTGATCAGTGACAGGATGCTTCAAGTTGTGTTCTCAACGCTATACGTGTGGAACTTTTTGTAATGTCAGAAAAGCGTGCATTGCAACACATTTACAAGCAATCCATCACACCCTCGGTCATTGGCGGTTTGTAATTCATTCGTTCTCGGACTGAGACATTCGTTCTCGGACTGAGAGAGGTTTCTTTGAAGTTTTAATTTGAATTAAGAATAACCTAATTCAATCAGCTAACTTAATTATACCAAAGAAAATGAAGGGATGTACCAGAAAACATCTATAGGATTGGCCCATGATAGAAAAGAAGGATCCACAGAGGATGCAAACTGATATGCATAAATCAACAAGTGAATAAGAAAATATCAGCAACCTCTCAAGTACATGTAGCTCCACACAAAGTGAAAATTACATGACTTTTGACTCTTTTTTATTTTATTTTTTGAGGATAATGTCTCAAGACATTGTGAACTACGGACAATGGCTAATGTTTCAATCTTACGGATCTCTTCAACGCAGTGAAAAAAAAGTAGATAGTTGTATTGAAGTTCCGGATGAGATGATGGTTTCCAAGAGTGAATTATAAGCCCAATAAGAAATGATTTAATTTCGGATTTCAGCAAAAGGTAATTTTCCTGCCAATTAGAAGGTGTGATTTTTTTGAAATTGTGTTATAAAAGATTTGAGTTTGTAAAAAATAAAAACTTTAGAAAAAATATAGAAATTTGTCACTGAGCTAAGGACATAACAATCATCTGAAATGGATTCAAAATACAAGAAATTGGATACTAGCAGCACAAATATGCAGTAACATTCAAAGAAATTGAAGGGGTGTACCAGAAAACATCTATAGGATTGGCCCATGATAGAAAAGAAGGATCCACAGAGGATACAAACTGATATGCATAACTCAACAAGTGAATAAAAAACTATCAGTAACCTCTCAATGTAGCTCCACACAAAGCAAAAATTACATGACTATTGACTTAATTGTATCAGGTTCAATATTTGATATACAGATTACAGAGCCTCATCAAATCGCTCCTTACATATTTGCAATCTTCAGTATTTCTCTGCTTAGTTAAGAATTTCAAGCCCGAACTGAATCCTTTCTCTACCAGGTATGATGAAGGAAATGCTAACAGTATTAGTTCGATTTTTTCACAAGGATGAAGTTATTTAAATGGCCCCGTTCGGCCAGAAAGCTTCATAACCAATCTGCTGAAACAACACTTCATCTTCAAAGTCATTTTGTAAATTTTTCAACACCTTCTCAATACAGCGCCCCCTGGGTATATCCGCGCCTCTAAAAAATCAACAGCGCCCCCTAGTGGAGGTAGTGCTAAGATTAAGAGATGTAGACAATTTAACAGGGCAACAGCAAACTTTGGTAAAGTAGCAAACTAGAACACAAAGTTCCCACTGCCACACAGAAGAACTAAGCCCCGGAGTGAAATACCTGTAGAACAATCAACAAGAAACAAACTATTTGAATTATTTAAAAAGCTTTTTAAATATATTCGGATAAAGTCTGGGTAAAACTAATTTACCTGTTTAAATAACGTAATTTTAACTGTACGCATTTGTTGCTTTAGTGTCTATCTGCACATTATTTATTTATTTTCCACTTAATATTAAACGTTTAAAGTATGTGTGTTTTTGTATACCAAAAGCACTTTGACAAGAACAAGGCAAGATTCGTTGGTGCTTCTTGCTACTACATGCTTTTTCCATATTTATGTAATAGCTAATATTGTTGTTGAAAGGCGAATAAATCTGCCTGTCTCTCTATCACAGCCCATTCACCAACCCGCTCACAAGTCAGCAACCCTGTCAAAATTTGACAACACTACTAATTACTGAGCAACACTAGTAAGTAATTTCTCAAGTCTCCTTACAGTAACACTGTACCAAAAAGCTAATTACCTGAAAACATTGCAGCGTTTGACCTCACGCCAACCCATTGACTCTTGTAGAATGACACGCAGTCCATGACGTAGAAACTAACCATGTCGAGCAGTTCAACAACCTGAAACAACGTAGGTTCAGTTCAAACACGAAAGAGAAGTTAATCGTGCAAAGGCGATTAAGCGTGTCCAGGACTCCAGTAGTGCAAAGAGAAAACCGCAACTCTTGATCTGAGCGGTCGATAGCTATGATTAAAAACCATGTGTCACCTTAAAGAAAAGATCAAAACCATTGACCTTGTGATGTATTTGAACTGCTGTCTGGTCGAAGCCCTGCTTAATTGCAAACGTCATAATTGTATGTGTGTGTGTGCCTTTGGTAGTTCTGTCGCACTGCTGGTTTCATTTCAATTGTTTATCTGAAGTCGTAGAGTAGTGAGCAGTGGCAGTTATTTTGCAGAGCAGTTTTGTTAAAGATTTTCATGTTAAGTTATAGCGTTTAATTCTGTAATAATTATGATAGTATGATATGTTTATGATAGTTCAATTAATATTCTATTTGAATTTAAACATAGCAATGGTTCAATAAATTAAAACCTTCAAGGTCTATGAATATTTATCAATACATTCATCACAATTTAATTCATTGTTATGGACAAGTTCCTGAAACCTGATCGTTTAGAGGTGGACCCGCATTCACCGACAGCAGTCACAGATTTTAAGCACTGGCTAAAGACATTCCGTAACTTCATCAGAATAATAGATGTCGAAGCCAATCGTCCTCTAGACAAGCTGAGTATACTTGAAAATCTTGTGTCAGCATCTGTGTTCCACTACATAGAAGACGTTGCAACTTATGACGAGGCCATCGCGGTTCTTGAAGCTACATATGTTAAAGCCAAAAACGAAACGTTTGCTGGACATCTCTTAGCTACTCGTCGCCAACAGACAAGCGAATCTATAGACGAATTTCTGCAGGGTTTGAGAATTTTATCAAAGGACTGCAATTTCAGACAATACAATTTTGGTAAAGAGGCCACTTTCTTCAACCACAGACATATACAACCAAGCAACCACACGGCATTTAACATAATCCATTAAAATTGAACGTAAACTAGTTTACGTTCAATTTTAATGGATTATGTTAAATTTCAGACAAGTCTCTGCTGAACAGCATAAAGAGGTCTCAATTCGTGATGCCTTTATCACTGGGCTGAAGTCAGGTTTTATAAGACAAACGCCTTTTAGAACAAGAAGGTCAATTAACTCTACAACCAGCGTCCAGCAAAGCACGCTCTTTAGACCTTGCCCAGAAAAACTCAAGCATCTACGATGTTGGTTCATCTGCTACGGCATCAGCAGCGTCACAGTGTTCAGATAATCTTCCTGATTGTCTCGTCAAGGAGGAAGAACCGTCTGCAGCTCTCGTTTCCAAATCACAATGTAATCCTAGAAAATGCTTTTTCGGTGGTGGATCAATGATCAAACATTCATAAAGGAAGAAGCAGAAGTTGTTAAAAGATGGCATTATTGAGAAATCTTCATCACCCTGGAGGGCACAAGTCTTGGTAACAAAAGACGAGCGACACAAGAAAAGAATGGTGATCGATTGCTCACAAACGGTAAACAGATATACGTTCTTGGACGCTTATCCGTTACCTAGAATTGATGATCAAATCAACAAAATATCCCATTTCAAAGTGTTCAGTGCACTTGATTTAAAATCTGCGTATTACCAAATATCTCTAGTGAATGAAGATCGCAAGTATACCGCATTCCAAGCAAATGGAAAACCGTACCAATATAGTCGTCTTCCTTTTAGGCTCACGAATGGTGTATCAACATTCCAGCGGATAATCGACGGCCTAATAGCAAGATCATGATGATAATCTCAAAAAGTTTTTAGCTGCTGCAGGCGAAAAACAACTGACTTTTAACGAAGCGAAATTTCAACCACGGAATTGAACTTGTTGGGATACAATGTGTCGCATGGATTCATGTAACCGGATCCAGAATGGCTGAAACCTTTGGTAGAACTTCCTCCACCTATCAACCAAAAAGAACTGCGTCGTGTGATTGGAATGTTTGCATACTATGCAAAATTTTCAGACAAGCTTCATCCGTTATCAGAAACGAAGAGTTTCCCAATAAATGCTGAAGCCATGCGATCTTATGAAACCCTGAAGGATCTACTCGCAGCTTGCCTAGGCAGTATTGATGAAAGCTCTCATTTTACAGTAGAGTGCGATGCTTCTGACTTTGCGATAGCGGCCGTACTAAGCCAGAGAGGGCATCCCATGGCTTTCATGTCTAGAACGTTATCAACCAGCGAAAAAAGATATTCTTCAGTGGAAAAAGAAGCCTCTTCAATAATGGCAGCGGTCAGAAAATGGTCCCACTATCTCCATGGACAAAAATTTACATTAGTAACTGATCAGAAATCCGTAGCTTTTATGTTTGATGCCAAACTAAAAGGAAAAATTAAAAACGCTAAGATTCAGTTATGGCGGATTGAATTGGGACAGTTTTCTTATAACATCGTCCAGGAGTTGAAAATGTAGTGCCTGATGCACTTTCGAGAAATTGCCAGAAGAAGTACTGTGGTGTTGCTGCATCACTAACGAGCCTTGCTGATATTCACAGCTGCTTGGGACACCCAGGAATCATCAGGTTAAACCACTTTGTTAAGTCAAAGAATTTACCTTTCTCAATGGAAGATATCCGCCGTGCCTGTCCGCAATGTCGCACCTGTGCTGAAGTAAAACCACAGTTCTACAAACAAGAAGAAGGCAACCTCATTAAAGCTACTCAAGCATGGGAAAGAATCAGTGTAGACTTCAAAGGTCCCCTAAAATCATCTAAATCTCCATATATGCTGGTGATAGTGGACGAATATAGTCGATTCCCATTTGCTTTTGCTTGTAGCAACACTTCAGCAAAAACAGTCATTTTTGTTTGTCTCAATTGTTCAGCATTTTTGGTTTACCCGGCTGCGTCCACAGCGACAGAGGAACCGCATTCACTTCAACTGAATTGAAAGATTACAAGAGGTGTGGCAACCAGCAGAACGACCCCGTACCATACAACAGGAAACTCACAGTGTGAACGCCTAAATCAAACATTGTGGAAAACGATCAAGCTCATTCTCAAAACGAGAAAGTTATCTGAAGAATCGTGGGCAGATAGCTTACCTGATGCTTTGCATGTCATAAGATCCTTGTTATGCACTGCTACCAACGCAACACCACATGAAAGGTTTTTTGGATTTCCCAGAAGATCAATGTTGGGAAAAGCTTTGCCAACTTGGCTACTTTCCCCTGGTCCGGTCATGTTGCGCCGGTTTGTTAGAAATAAAAGTGATCCTTTATGCGATGAGGTAGAATTGCTTGACGTAAATCCGAACTTTGCAGAGATCCGCTATAAAGATGGCCGTGAATCAACCGTTTCATTGAAAGATTTAAATCCATGCCCACCTAACGTCATAAACTATCCACAAAATACGTCCGAAGATGATGTCAGTAAAGAGTTGTTGATATCTCCTGGCCCGGATTCTGAGACATCTGAGAATTCAATGAATTTATCCACCGAGAACACTGAGAATGTGCCGCTGAGGCGTTCCCAAAGAGAGAGAAAAGTACCAGACAGACATGGTGACTTGGTGCCTCATTGAGTTGAACTGCTGGCTCATTGAATGCTGAGCGTACAAAACTGGAACCTTGTTTCATTTGTGGTACCCTGCGTGGTGTATGTTTCGTAAGCTCTTGTAATAGTTTAAGAAACTGCTGTTTTAAAATACTATAGCACTCATTCTTATTTCATTCATCCTCATTCTTTTAATCCTCATTTTTTTGGAAGGGCGAATGTGATGTATTTGAACTGCTGTCTGGTCGAAGCCCTGCTTAATTGCAAACGTCATAATTGTATGTGTGTGTGTGCCTTTGGTAGTTCTGTCGCACTGCTGGTTTCATTTCAATTGTTTATCTGAAGTCGTAGAGTAGTGAGCAGTGGCAGTTATTTTGCAGAGCAGTTTTGTTAAAGATTTTCATGTTAAGTTATAGCGTTTAATTCTGTAATAATTATGTTTATGATAGTTCAATTAATATTCTATTTGAATTTAAACATAGCAATGGTTCAATAAATTAAAACCTTCTTAAGGTCTATGAATATTTATCAATACATTCATCACAGACCTCAAACAAAGCTAGGCCAGCAAAATGTGCGATTAATCCTACTTCTACTGTTCACAATTGTGTGTACGGACCAGGTCATTTTATTATTTAATAGTTGCATTTTCTGTACTTGGCCTATCCACCCATTTCACCAAAACTATGAAAAAAAGAAACTGGAGGTTTTGAACATTTACTGACTTTTTATCTATGTAAACTATAATTTTTCGTTTGTTTCGGGCCAGTTGTACTGCTATCAGTTTATATTGTATTTTTTTTGTGTTTGTGGTCCATTGATTCAAGCTGCTTAAATGTGTTCATCTTTGTCGACTTTTGCTTCTTTTTCCTTATATCATGCCTAATAGTCCTAGTTTTTCCATATCTCCATGTCTGTGAATAAGACCTACAGATTGTATTGCACGACATTACAATATTGAACCAGTTAAATACCATAATCTTGGCTAGATCGTTCATGAATTCCCCATAGTGAAGCTTGGAATCTAGAAGATGCTTCTGGAACATTTTGTCAATACTTTCCGATCCCAATCTTGGTCCAATCTTTTTCAAAGTAGTCTTGCATGCCTGCAACGTAAAGTGAATACGGTGACATGCTTCGGAATGACACAGCATCTTTCTGGTTATCAATTTTTACAAAATGCGAGCAAGTTACCTTATTCTTACTTAAAGTCTTAACTTCTTACTCATTTAGGGTTGAATGTACCAACGTTTGTCCTTTGTTTACCTTCCTCCCCGTGTAGTTAGAATACCCATCCAGCTGTCAAGACGCTCTGCTCTCGCGTCGCGGTGTGCGGCAGTTTGCGCGACGGCTTCGCATAGCTTCTATTTGGACTGTCACCTTGTTTCGTAGAGTACGCTATGCCCTCTGACACGCTATGTCATTTTTTTACGTATTAGGCTTTGTATGTTGCATCTAGGCGATAGCCTTGCTTTCATGGCTTTCAAAAGTAACTGTGCTTAGGTTTATCATCTTTTTTGTGGTGCAGATTGGCCTTCTTGATGGCCAGATGTCCGCTACGGCGACACGAAGCTTCCATTTTGCCCGACTGTTGGAGCCGACCAGCCGCTCCACTGGGAACAGAGGAACTGTTAGCGTTCGCGCCGTGCGGAGGGGATCAGACCTAGGTATTCCATTAACTATGGTTACCTTTTGCACCGTTTCATTTCTGTACTGTTGTGCCATGATAAGAGTGCCTCTTGTGCAGGGCCTCCGAGAGAAATCAGGACTGGTCGGGAAGCAATACGAAAAATGGGCACTAACAAAATATTTTTAAGCAAACATAAAAGCAAAAAAAAAAATTATGCGTTGCATGTTCGTCTCAATAAACTTAGCCTACTTTTATTAGCGTTAAATTGAATTCCTTTTAACATTCGATCTTAACAACGTATTGATATGGAAACAAACTTCTCTCGATATGAAAATCTTCACAGTTTACTCCATTATAACCTACTTGTAGCAGAAATACCATTGTTGGTACTTTTCTTTGTATTTTCTTTATATGTGTAAATATTTTTCTGTTTGGATGTACTGTTATTTCAATAATATTTGTCTACACTTGGCTTGATCACACTGTACATGGTTTTGCGTCCATTTTAGGTTGCAAATTCTGTTAATGCCGCATTGCAGTCAATGCGCCGTGGCTACATGCTCTGAGATGCAGCTTATCGTGACTACAGCTATGTATGAGCGGGTTGCTACTCACTGCGCCGCTACATAATCAACAAAAAAAATACTGGACACTGGACAGTATGTCCTTATTGAAACTAATAAATACGCCTACCTTTTTGACAGTTTCCTCTCCATCATTGAGGTGCAGCAGGATTGCCATCAGGTTGCTGTGAGACTGCTCAGTGTACAAAGCTTCCAACTCATCCGCAGCAAATTTGGCCAAAGCTCCGAACAACTGAATGGCGGCAGCATGCACTCGAACGTCTCCCTAGTTTATCCACGGTACGACAGCTTATGTTATAAGATATTGAAACAACGTTATTTTTTTGAGGCAGCCTCGTTTAATGTTTACACTCCTTCTTTCTGAAACATGTTGTAATTTAAACATGCCAACCTACCTTCTCTAAGAATGGTCGAGTACGAAGACAAATGTTGATGAATATGGGTCGAAGGCTGGGCTGCTTTACCTCATGGAGGAACCTGTGGGTATTTTATGGCATAAACATCAAACTTTCTTGTTACAAACTATTGGATTTCAGTAATGAGGTAGACAAAAAAACAACTTCTGAACTAAATGGCTCATTAATTAATAGGTACTACGACAGTTTATCGAACGACAGTTTATCGAAACGACAGTTTATCGAAACGACAGTTTATCGAAACGACAGTTTATCGAACGACAGTTTAGCGAAACGACAGTTTATCGAAACGACAGTTAATCGAACGACAGTTTATCTAACGACAAGTTATCGAACGACAGTTAATCGAAAACCTAACCCTAACCCCTAACCATTATCCCCTACCCTTAACCCCTGAGTATTCCATTGCATATGTGCTTCGTCGTTCGATGAACTGTCGTTTCGATAAACAGTCGTTTCGATGAACTGTCGTTTCGATGAACTGTCGTTTCGATGAATTGTCGTTCGATGAACAGTCTTTCGATAAACTGTCGTTCGATGAACTGTTGTTCGATAAATTGTCTTTCGATAAATTGTCGCGTCACGAATTAATACACACTCGTTCAACACCAAATCTTAGGTCCAAGAAAGATGGTTCAAGCTGTTTTATATGATTTTTTTTTTCAAAAACGTTTTTATAAATTTTTATTTATTTTTTAAAATGTGTTTATTTTTTTAGAAACTTTCATATTTTGGCCACATAATGAGAAGCAAATCAATGGAAAAAGACATCATGCTTGGTTTGGTCAGCAGAGGAAGAGGAATGGAGCGCCCAAAAACAAGATGGCTTGACACATTGTAAATGACAGTGGTATGGGAGTGCATGAATTGAAAGAGGCTGCGTGGCCGTGGGATCGAGAGATGTGGAGAAAGATGACGTATAGAGTGACCGAGAGTCGTAAACGACTGAACGGATGAAGAAGAAGACTTATTTTTTAAAGTATTTTACATACAATGATACAAGACAAGGGACTTTTTGACAAACACTTAAGTCACATGATTTGCCTAGAAAACAATGCAGCGTCCCTCAAGAAGGACACTTGTAGGCTATTGTCACAATCAATAGGTATAGCCCACACGGCAGACTACATTATGTTCTAAAACAAGTATTTTAGTTGTGTATTTCTTGCAAGATGTTATTGTCGGATATTGTTCATAGGCAAGAGCTAAGCAAAGATTGGGGTCACGTCCCAAACTGGGGGTCACGTAACGAACTTTAGGGGTCGCAGAAAGTATACCAATTTGCACAAGGTACTGCATATTAACACTTCTGTGCGAGATGCTGTGACAGTTGTTAACTGTATTAAGAGTCGCGCACTCAATAGGCTGCCCGTATTTTTGAAAATTTATGAGTTGAAATGGAATCGGAGTTAAAAACTCTTTTACTGCATCGTGAAGTGAGGTGGCTTTCAAAAGTCAAAGCTTTAAAATGGCTAGCCATATAACCTTGAAAACTGAAATCGTGATTTTTCTAACAGAATAAAATTCAGTCTTGGTCCACCATTTTCACATCTAGGTTTTGGAATTATGCCAAATGTCAGATTTGCTTGAAAAACTGAACGAATTTAATTTGTCCCTCCTAGGAAAAAACATGAATATTTTGCATTAAAATCTAAAATTGATGCGTTCATCAAAAAATTGAACATCTGGAAAAGAAAATTTCAAAATGATTTATTTGAAATGTTCTCACTTCGCCTACAGTTCCAACCTAAGCAACATCGAAACCGCCTTGAGACCTGCATTAACAAACACTGAGCCACCGCTGGACTTGCTTTGTGGCAGAAAGCAGTCCACCCATCACACTGAATAAATGTGTTTGCTTTTTTGTTTTGTTTCCAGTAGGCTACCAATAGGCTTCGTTTGTGATGGTCAGAAATAAATAAAAACAACTGAACTGAGTGCCGGTGTAGCAGTCCAAGAGTTACTGCATGCCAAAAGTTACAAGAGTTGCCAAATATTTCATTTAAATTTTATTTAATTTTGTTTTGAAAAATAATTAAATTTTTAACCTCTCAAAAGATCAGATTAATAATTATAAGTATTTTGTAATGTTAACTGAAAAGCTTGCATTAGTTTGAGAGCAATGAATTCATTACACTTAGTTAAAACAATTTTCGATTTTCTATCGATTGCGAAAACGCCGGGCACCGCTGGTAACTTTTGGACTGACAGTAACTTCCAGACTGCAACGCCGCAGAAGCAGTCCAAAAGTTACTGCTATTGTAAGTGGGTGTGCTTTTTCAAAATTCTTTTGGGAAAACTTGTAAATGGACTGAAACTTCACACCCTCTGCAAGTATGCGAAAGATATGAATCCCAAGGATAAATATTTTCACCACGAAACCATAATGGGAGTCCAACGGAAATTCATTGGAATCTCAAAGTGTTCAACACTTTCGTAAAAGCTAAAGCCTTCCCCGCGTGTGAGACTGTGATAGCCTACTCACTGAAGGTTGATGGCGTTTTGACTATCGGTTGGCCTACATGTAGCCTAAGTTACTTTATATTTCTTCAAAACGGTAGTTATGAAAAACCAGACCAAAAATAGGCTCAGTGCTTTATTCACTAGAAAGCTTTGGTTTTAACTTTCATGAAATAGGCCTACATAAAATATAGTCAAAGACTATGTTCGTCAACTACAACTCAAGACCAGCGGCTAACAAGTCAGCCTTCAAATGCAAACTTTGCACGATATATTAAGGCCTGTAGCTTATTAAATGCCACCGATTCACGTATAGCAACGATTTGAAATGTTTGGAGCGATGATCAATTAAATTATTTGTTTCAACAGAGCCATATAGCCTACAATGAGTCATTAAAACACTCATGATAGCCTACTCCATTGTGAATCGTAGGTTGCATTATAGCACAATCAGGATGACAGCAAAAGACTATAGGCTAAGTGGTCATCTAGTCAATCACCTCCCCATGCAAATTTATTTTCCAACGCACGTAAGGCACGGACACAACTTCAAATGGTATAGTACAAACAAATCAGGTTAAAATGATAGCCTACGTAAATTGTTAGGTTACAAATTCAAATTTCATTCCAAAACAGCAACAATTTCTGGTACAAAACTCATCTTTTAACTTTCATCTTATTTTCACTTTATTCCCAATTACGTTTCTGCTGTAAATCATGTTGTTAAGATGCAATAGTGGATAAGTTTTCAAGTTCAACATGTTTCCAATGTTGAAATCATTTATACAAATCTGCTGCAAGCGTCAAATCGGAAAACCCTGTTTTAGTAACTTCTGGACTGGCAGTAACTTTCAGACCGCGTATACGCGGTCCAGAAGTTACGGTAACTTTCAGACCGCAGTAACTCCTGGACCGTTACACCGGTAAATTGTTTTTGGTTTTCGTTTGATCTAAGCTTTTCAATAAATATCATTAACGTATATTTCGCACTGTTCGTCATTTTAATCGTAAGGGGTCGCAAAAATTTTTTAGGAGATTAAAAGGGGTGGCGTGAAAGTTTGGGAAGCCCTGATTTAGGCAATGCAAAAAAAGGTCGGAAAACGAAACTAGTCTGGCAGGGAGTCTAAGAGGTTTGCTCCCCAGAAAATTTTGACTAATTTACTAATTTAAAGTTGTTTTGATCGCTTTGTGTACATTTCTATGCCCAATAAACATTTTTTTTATCAAGAAGCATACCTTGTGCCTGTTTGACCAATTTCATGAAATTAAAACTAGATTTCTGTAGAAGTTTGAGTGACAGGTTTTGATTTAAAATCGAAACTGTGGTTTAAATATATTTTCTTTCACAACTACAGAAAAATGTCAATAATTTTATCTATTATCCAATAAACACATTTATAATAAACCACGGCCATTCTCCCCTTTCTAATAAATTTAGCCTTTTTGCAATAATACTGGGCTATATGCAATTTTGCAGTAATTATCGATACCGTACGCACAAGACACAACACGAAAAAGACTCATAGCAAAAATGAAGACAAATGCGAAATTCGGCCAGTGATTCTTGATTTCCTGAAATCGACAAACGAGTTTTGAAAGATGAATTAAAATTATATTAAACTTAAGCTACAGTTTCTGCAGTACAATACAGTCACAAAGAAGTATTGAACATTCCACTCGCCAGCAAGCTTCATGTAGTTTATGCCATAAACCTTGGAAAAAACACATTTTTAAATCAGTGGCACAGGCTACACAAAAAATTCAATAGTGGAGGAGGTTGAAAATAAATTGCATTGAGTTAAGCTACGTTAAACAGAACATTCCGCGGCGGAAGCAAATCTAGGCTTGTAACAAACTCATGATCACAGCTGCAAGATTGTTCAATAAATTTATTTGAAGTTACGTTTTCTGTGTAATTATCAGTAAACGTTTTTGGATGAGTGAGCAATGTATGGGCTGCGAATGCAATCAACTGTCTACCAATAATAATCTATTGCATGCGATGTTTGGTCGATCTTGTCTGCAGAGTAGCTTACAAAAAAATGTTCTAGGAGTTACGGTAAGATTACATCAGAATTGATTACATCACATATTTCGCTACAATTTGTTAAGTGTGAAAACGCCAAACGAAACTACGAATAGTAGAAGAGTTAAAAATGATCAACGATAATGTCGAGCGAAGAGTATAGCACTCGTTCAAGAGGACTGGAGATTAATGACAAACGATGAGGATCAGCTCCAGTAGGTTACGTTTTTCAAGTTGTACAGCAGCATAGGAAAACATTTCCTAACAGCAAAAAGGGTATTTTGACACAAAAGACATAACACTTCAATGAAAGGTGAAACGTTTCAAGGATACTCTTTTTATGCATGTTGCGTTATTTGTATTGCCGGTCATCATTCTAGGGATTTTAGGAAGCTACAACACCACAAGGAAAGGTTTAATATGCCACAACACTCCAGTCATGTTCTCTAAAAAGCAACGACCATTAGGCTACAGCCACGGCTAAGGCCCATTAGAACGCAAGCTCACCAACAAAGCAGCCTAACCATTGTTGGGGAGTGGATAGTGGGTACTACCCTTCAACCAACTCTCATGACTTGGGTCATTTTTATTTTGACAAAAAAAATTTTTGACTTTATTTTTTATCAAATTTTGACTTTATTTTGACCTAACGAAATTGCGTATTTGTAGAGGCCACAGTTCTTTCTTGAATTGATACCAGTTACCCAAACATAATATTTTGTCGATTTCAGACCCAAACGTGTTCAATAAAAGGAGCTTGTTCAATAAAAGTTTGCCTTGATTGCGATGCTTGTTGTCGCTCCAATCCAGGTTGATGGCGTTTACTTTTCCTGTGGCTTTCAGCAAAATACTTTTTATCGCACTTCACTATAAACTCGCAAAAATTGCATCTTAAATCACCCCCGGGAGTTGCATTAATTTCATCAGGAGAATCTCGACAAATCTGTCTATCTGTTGCTGAAGACGATTTAGCTTACTTAGGCATTTTTCTATAACAGAATGTCAGTAAGCTATTCTTAAAATCCGAACTGTTGATCTTCGAAAAGACCACGTTGGTAAAGAGGAAGTGTTTTATAAGAATTATTTAAATACATAGCAATGAATAAACAATGGACAATTTGTGATAAAAGTTACTTCTGATCAAAGCGGGCATTTCTGCTTTTATGGGTTACTATGGTTTAATTGTGTCGCAGTTCTTGATTTACAATGCTTCTACGAGGATTTTGACAGAAATTACTCTCAAGAAACACAAAAAGTTTGTCATAAGCCATAATTTGACAAATTTTGACTTAATTTTGACCTATAAACTTCTCAGAAACAGTCCCCTAGGTGCTGAAAACAACTTTATTCTTTGTTTCCTGGACAGACGAGTTCCTTAAAATTTTTTGAATTTATTGACTTTTGCGGGCCCTACTCATGACCCTTCTTATTAAAGTGTGTGCAACACAATATAGCTACTATCCAAGGGAAGCCTACTTTATGTTCACATGTTACAGAAGCTGTTTATTGTTATTTCACAAATTCAAATCCACTTGTTGCACAAAAGTAGTAACCAAGTACAGTACTTTAGTGCAATGGATTTATGTTTGTATCACTAATATTGTATTGCAAATAGGCCTATGAGCATTTCGCTGAAAAATGCAGCTTTTTTTATCTAACTTGAAACCTAAATGAGCTAGAGCTATATCATGTATTAAAGTTGGATATGAAATCATACATTCTGCATCTTTTGATATTTAAATGAAGCTTATACTGTAGCACTGTTCTGTTGGTTCAAGAGATATGGACGTTGGCGCCATTTTGCCCTATGCAGAAAAATGAGGGGAATTGAGCTACCTCTAAACATGAATATTTTTTTTAAAATTATTTTGCATGCAATATTATTTCACTAAACAACACACTTTAAATACCTGGCACCAACAAAATTAAAAAAGCATTTATAAGGACCACACCTGCAGGAAAACAAATGTGATACTCCTAATGGGTATACATACAGTTGAGCGAAAAAGCTTGGACAGTTGAGACACACGATCTAGTTAAGGGCAGAACGCTAGTGCGGTGTTGGCGTTGATGATGAAGGGAACCAGGTGGAGCAAACTGTTGGTTGAATTATATTGCATGTCATACCACGGAAAGAATAATAGCTACTCAATACGACGTACTTGGATAGGCCTGACATAGATGCGAGGGTGATCGCGTTGGAAGGATCATCATTGTCATCCATTCCTGCCATCATTGCACTCAATACAGTTGCGCTGTAACGCTCCACCTGAGATGGAAGAACAATATAATTCTTTTTATGCAACTTATTCATTATTTTTGTTACAAAGTACTGTAACTACTTGCACAAGTACGCTATAAAGTTTAGCCCATAATCTAGCTAAAAATGGATTACATGTACTTCGTATTGTAGACCTTCCCATGGATAGATATTAGTATTAAAGAGTGCTAAAATAAGTAAGCACTTTAAAGTACTGTATTTGTAATATTGCAATGCTTTGAGGGTGTTTTGACAGATGCAGTTTTTGAAAACAAAGGCAGATTGCACATCAACTCTCCACTTCTCACGGTCACAAAGTTTGGATCCCAATAAATTCCTTTCTCAGCAATCTTTTAGTGTTATCGCTTCCTAAGTTAATTTTGGCCGACCAAGCCTACGTCTTCCTGGAATTTGTAAAATGCAAGCCAACTTCACAGCACCATTAGATCTATTTACATATTCTTACCAGCGAAGCATTCTTTCTCTTAAAGTATAATCGATGTCAGCATCAACAAGAAATCATTAAATTTGAATCACGGCAAATAAATGTGTTCAAAAGTTTTTACTTTGGCGATTACCGACGCCATTTCACTATCCGAAATTTAAAGTCAGCAATGGTTTTGCCGCAGTAAAAATATGCTAATTTTGAAAACTGGACGCATAGCAAATAACCCAGCATGCTTATGTAGTACCGTACTTAGATAAATACAACGCAGTGAATGTCGTTTGTTCAAAATTGAATTCGTTGGTCAATTAAACAACAACATCACCACAAAACAAATAAAGAAAAAAGTGCACATCAGCCTTGGTTGTCTAAATATTGTCGCCAATTTTTGTTTCACACACCCTTGATAAATATCTTGAACAGTTTTACTTTCTATCTGTGAAATGAAGTTGCAAACTCAATCCGAACTTGTTAAGGGTTTGAATTCTAGAAACAAATTTATCTACGGCTTCGGTGAGAGCAAGAGCTTCCGCATGATCTCGATGTGTAGATAACATGTTGCCAAAAGTGGAAACAAACATCCCAGACAAGCTCGTTACTCAATGTTAAATAAACGAGCTAAAATTGTCACAGCAGGATCCGACTCGCAGCCTTTGTTACAAGACATTTGGTGAAGCCGACTTTTTGGAATCAAAATAATCGCAATTTTGTTTTTATCACCATTACGCAACCACCGTGCATTCTTTGGATTTAATGCATGTATCTTATAAATGTCTTGGTT
This sequence comes from Aplidium turbinatum, assembly GCF_918807975.1. Classification (NCBI taxonomy): domain Eukaryota; kingdom Metazoa; phylum Chordata; class Ascidiacea; order Aplousobranchia; family Polyclinidae; genus Aplidium; species Aplidium turbinatum. The sequence continues at coordinate 23,142,708 of NC_137475.1, read as the reverse complement.
TGGGGACCGAGGATCTCATTGGTATCGGCCAAAATTATCCTAGCAGCTTATTAAAATAAGCTTTGAACCGGCATAATTTATTTGTAAAGACTCATTATCCCTTTTTAAAGATTCAATCAATCCGACGTCAACTGCATTGTTGTGTCATAATAGTGGTGGGGATATATCCCCTCCAATATTTTGGCAGCATCTCCCCCAATAATTCAGAAAAAAATTGTTTGCTATGAAGTTGTAGGCTACGGTACTTCGATTTAGTTGTTTGCAAGCATGTCGAATTGCTGTTGTTTTTCTTTTATTGATGTTTGATCACAGTTCTAAATTGTCTTGTATTTGACGCTAGATAATGAAGGACCTTCATTGAAGGTATTAAGGACGAGTTGGACCAACCAGGCCACTGGCCACGGCAATGCAGTAATGAAGAAACTGCACAAACATATTTAGGACATGTGCTGATTTTGAAGCTTTCAAGGCACTTACAGAGCAATTTGGTATCACGTTGCAAGGAGAAAAGCTTGACATTGACTCTTGTGAAGAGCTGTTTCAGACCCTGAAAATCACTCGAGAGAAATATCCTCATTTGGAGTTTGAGAACAATTACAAAAATGCAGTTTCAATTCCGGAAAAATTTGCTGCTAATTTTATCACGCCTTCGCAAGCACTACTGCAAAGAAGAGTCCCTGAAAGATTGGGTGGAGGCTCGATGGCAGCTACTGCAGACACTGAACTGCATTATAAAATACTTTAGGCTACAATCAGTTCATGGACAGAGTTATCTCTGAACTGACCGAACGGTTTGAAAGTAGCCTGAATTCCGATTCGGCAAAGTATAAAGAACTTGCACAAATTTTCAAGACCGGCTGAGTTTCCGAAAAGGTCAAAAATTATCCAGAACTGAATACTAGACAATCGATGAGTTATCAAATTGATTCATTCAGCAAGGCAACGGGAGCAAAATCTCTTTACGATGCTACAAGAGCTTACTAGGCATTGTCCGAGTTGGAAAAACCTCTCTATTCTCAAATACTCCAGCTGATTAAGATCCTCTTAATTTTCCCAGTAGGCTAAGCTTTGCTGCTTGTGAGAGGTCGTTTTCCAATCTTCGTAGATTGAAAACCTGGCTGAGAAATACTTTGGGACAGGAAAAGTTGAATGCTAGCATTGTTTGCAACATTCACCAAAATATTCTCAATGACATCAGCATAAATGACAGTGCTAATGAGTTTTCAATGCGCACTACCGTAAGACACAATATGTTCGGTTGTAACAAGTTCTTGTGATGTGTTTGAAAGTTAGTATTTTTGTCATAAATTTGCAGATTTTCTGTAGCTTCGATTGTTTTCAGTCTCCTGACTAGTTACTTTGTCCTATAGTGCACTAAGTGTAGTGATTCTAGTGAAGGAAAGGGCAAGAAGAAAAGTATAACTTCTGTTTGTTTTTTTGGAAAAACTAAGTATTCATTGGAAGGTCATAGGTTTGAATCCCGCTGGAGGTACCAATTTTTCTTTGCTTGTTGCTTAATCTTGCAGCAATCATTCACAAGAGCCCTGGTAGCGCTTTTATCTCCATGATTTCTTGTCTGTATAATGCTGTTAGCAGCTAATTTACCGAAGTCCGGTGATTGTTTAATAAACTTAATACCAGTACCACTAAAACTGTGTATAAAAGTATGCATCCCACCAATGTTCAAAATCGTCTAAAATTTGATAAAATTTTGATTTATCCCCCCCCAATCTTCAACTAACTTCGGCACCACTGATTGAGAACTAAAGTATAAAAAAGAAGAAGACATCATAATTGGGGTTTTTGAAAAATTAATGAAGGGTTTGTGCAAACTCTCCAAGTAGGCAATCATATTTAAGTACAGTAGAACTTGGATAACTCGTCACCCCAGGGGGAATAGAAAAAGTGACGACTTACGCGAACTGACGACCAATGCAAACAGCTAAATTTTGCCATTGTTTCACGTCGCATTAATTTCGTGGTGCTCCGCGACCTAATTAAATGCGATAGTGGTAAAGTGAGATGAAGAGGAAAGCGAGAAAAAAATTTAATTACGGTACACAACAGTAGGCTACAGTAATAACGCACTTAGCAGCTTAACTGAAGAACACAGATATTTTTGACTGCGTTTTGCTTGCAAGTGTCTTGTCAACCAAGTAGTCATGCATTTTTCATAGTGAGCTTGCGAAATCACCACTGTCTTCTTGGCATAACGTATAGTGTTGGAGCTTTCCAACCATCTGCAAAACTTCTTTTGTAGATGGAGGTGGCACAGGCTCTTCTTCCTCTTGAGCCACGCACGTGCTGAACAGTGCTTCTCTTTATCGGCAACAGAGCACGTGCGCGCACACCCGCAATCGACCAGACCAACATACTCCACGCATGTGCGTCTGGCCTGATAGAGTGTGTGCGTGCACACGTCTTAGCGCAGTAATTTCTTCTCGAAAGTCTGTAAATGCCATGTCAGCATTTGGGTAAATGACAACTTAGACGAATTTTACGTCCCAGGGGAAGAAAAACAGTGACGACATAATCGAATTGACGAATTATGCGATGACCACTTAACCCAATTTGATTGTGTACAAAAGATAGGCTTTCTGCCGGGACCTGGCAATCATTGACGACTTGGGCAAACTGACGAGTTTTCCAAAGACGAGTTATCCAAGTTCTACTGTATAAGATATAAAATTGAAACCTGCTCCTTTCTGTTGTCATACTAAACTATACGACAAGTAGTGTTTAACATAAGAGCTCTTGTCGTTTGGTTGAAGCTTTGGTCAGGCTTGATAGAAGTACCCACTACCCAGGCAGCAAAAATATAAAATTTTGCCTCGTTTCTACATCGCTGGACGTTTAAAAAACGGTGTACGGTCGTTTGGTCGACAGAACGTTTGGTCGACAAGACATTTGGTCGACAGGACGTTAGGTCGACAAGACATTTGGTCGACAAGACATTTGGTCGACAGGACGTTAGGTCGACAGAACGATTCCTTTTAGGGTTAGGGTTAAGGTTAGTTAACTAACCCTAACCCTAAAATGAATCGTTCTGTCGACCTAACGTCCTGTCGACCAAACGTCCTGTCGACCAAATGACTGGGTACCTAAAAAACATGCAATTTAATCGTTTTCAGTGGGTTGGTTCTATCAGTTAAATATGTAATTTTAACCTTTATTTGTAATGAACCTTCTTTTAGTTAGCACATCAGATTTTTGAGACATGATTACAAAATTTATTTTTAATAATATTTTTTAAAACACTGGTTTACAAAAAAAGATTTCTTTTTTGCTGTTAGGACTTTGAAAAGTGATTCAATGTAATTTTGGGGTGTTGAACCCGAATCTGAACTCAGATTTTTACTATCACGTCAGATTATTGAGGTATGATAACAAAAATACCTTATTTTTGCCAAGAGTGGAAGATTTGGCGTTGCGTTTACCACCAATATATGCAGTGCCATAGCGAAAGATTTGATTTTGTTACTTCATGCAAAACATTGACAGAGGGGGGGGTCAATTATATTTTTAGCTTCACTTTTTAGCTTGATATTATTGACAGGACGTTAGGTGTTGCTTTGTTAATAATGTTGCTAATCCTTGCTTTGTTAATAATGTTGCTTCCAAACAAATTAGCATCAAAATTGTAGTTTGTAGATGTATTTCAGCTATTTCTGCACCCCATGGCCTGAATTTCTGGATGTAGCACAATGTGTAAGTGTAACAAATGCAACGTCAAATCTTCTACTGTTGGCAAAAGTAACAATTTGATGTTATCATATCTCATAAACCTGACGTGGTAGGATAAATCAGATTGGGATTCAGCATCCCAAAATTACTCAAAATCAGCCTTCAAAGTTCATAGAGCAAACAATGTGCAGATCAATGAATCATAAAAATAATTTTTGGCAAAAGTGGAAGGTTGACGTTGCGTTTGCCAGCAATATAAGCTGTGCCATAGCAAAAGATTAGTGTTAAACAGGCCCAAAATAGTTTAAATAAAGTTGCTGGATAATTATTGCCATAAAACCATTTACAGTAAATGCTCAGTCATACTTTTGACTTGTCATTACTTTTTGTTAATTATTTTGCGTCAAAAACAAATTGGTATCAAAATTGTAGCTACTTTGTAGGTGCACTTCAGCTGTTATATTTCCCATGGCACGGATTACTGGATATAGCATAGTGTGTATGTATAATAAACACAAAGTAAAATCTTCCACTTTTGGCAAAAGTAGCAATTTGTTGTTATCATATCTCAAGATTTTCGTTGTGTTGCTAATGTGCGTCAATGTAAAAAACGTTGGTCTACAAAAAACTTCAGCAATTTAAATTTTTAATTTTTTTAAAGTAATAAATTAAATTATTATTAAACTATTTTTTCTAGCACTATTTGCAACGTTCATCTGATGAAATTGAAAGTAAAAGTAACAACAAACAAGATGGTTTATTGCTTCACTGACGTTTCGCGCACCATGACTGTAACAGATGGGCAATACTGCCTCATGTGGATTTAACACGCTCCACTGATTACTGCACTGTGCCGATCAAACCATTCATTATTATGTGATGTTTACAGCTGTGGTAGGTCACCAGATTTTAGAGTAAATGAATCTGCCTTCATCTTGATTTACAAAGAGCCCACAAAGATCAACTTACCGTTACACGTAAGTTATGAACATTACATGGTGTCAGAGTGAGATAAGAAGTTGGTAGACGTTAATTTGGACTGAAGTTGTCCAACTGGAGTGACCAGTACGTTTTGCGCTAGTAATCCGTACATTGTAAAAAACATGTCGGAATTAAGGCAACCAAAGGAAATGAGCTTCTCTGTGACAAATATTGCAGAAGCATGGCGCAAATTCGAGCGTGCATATCGAGTGTACCACGTAGCAGCTGAACTCACCAAAAAGGCACAGGAAGTCCAGATAGCCAATTTTTTGAATGCGGCTGGGGCTGAGGCCCAGGAAATTTTTGACAATTTTGTATTCTCCAATGAAAAGGGAGATAAGAAAGATATTTTAGAAGACGTTCTAAAAAAGTTTAAGACCTACTGTGAACCACAAAAAAACGAAATATTTGAAACGCATCGCTTCCAGCAGCGCACACAGCGGGAAGGAGAAAGCGTTGATTCATGGATCAATGACTTAAGAACCATTGCCACAGGATGTAATTTTGAGACTGTACGCGAAAAAGAACGAAACTTGAGAAATCAAGTAGTGTTTGGTGTGCAGGACTCGCATGTGAAAGAAAGGTTATTGCAAATGCCTGATCTAACACTAGCTAAAGCACTGGACATATGTCATGCGGCAGAAGCCAGCAAGGATCACATGAAAGTAATGAATTCTGCAAACGGACATGCTATCAATGCTGTGAGCAAGCACAGTACTAATACTAGGCACAATAATTTTAAACGTGCAGTAGAAAAAACTGATTATAGGCCTACTAAGTGTAAATATTGTGGTGGTAAACATGCTCCTAGAAAATGCCCAGCTTACGGCAAAGCGTGCCATAAATGTGGTGGACGTAATCATTTTTCTAGTGTTTGTAGAAGATCAAATGACAGTACGGCAAGACATGTACCCGTGCATGAAATTGAAGCACAAAATGAGGATGTAGGTTTCCTGAGAATCTCATCAATTAACAGTAACGAAGAGTTTACATCCAGAATGAAAACTCACCTTACCGTTATTGATGGAGATAATCACAAATTTTCTGTCTTGTTTAAACTAGACACAGGAGCCGAAGCCAACGTGATACCGTTGAAATTGTTTAGTGCCATGACTGGTCAAGTGCTAACTGAAACCAACACTAAGCTTTGTGGTTTTGGAAATCTAAATGTGAAGCCTTTAGGCACTACTGTGATTAAATGTGCAAATAAGAACGGTGATTATTTTGATTTATTGTGCTATGTTACTGATGTTGTAAACTTATCGATATTGGGTGAGTCATCGTGTGCAAAACTTAATTTAGTTAAGCAAGTGGATGTATGTAGTGAACCCTTATCACGTGATAGCGTAAACACTAATTATGCAAATGTTTTCACCGGCGTTGGTACCTATGCAAAGGAGTACCACATTCAGATAAAGCCTGATGCACAACCTGTAGTTCAACCACCCCGTAGAGTCCCATATGCAATACAGACCAAACTGAAAAGCGTCCTGGACAAGCTTGAAGAGGATGACATCATTGCGAATGTAGACATTCCAACAGAATGGGTGAGCAACTTGGTGGTAGTTGAGAAGAAAAACAAAGACTTGCGTATATGCTTAGACCCCAAACCACTTAATGCGGTTATCATGCGCGAACGTCATAACATCCCGACGCCAGGAGATGTACAAGCAAAGTTATCAGGAAAAAATGTTTTCACTGTTATTGATATGAAGAATGCGTATTGGCATGTGAAGCTGAGTGACGAATCATCCTATCTCACAACATTTCACACGCCATGGGGTCAAAAGAGATTTTTAAGAATGCCCTTCGGTATTTCATCCGCCAGTGAAGTTATGCAGAAACGAAACGAAGAAACGTTTGGCGACTTACTGGGTGTACATGTTATTGCTGACGACTTGATTATCGCAGCCACTGATGAAATACAACATGACGAAATTCTTCGAAGTGTGCTCAACAGAGCACAGGACAAGGGTGTGAAATTCAACAAGGACAAGATTCAATTTAAAGTCAGTACTGTTGAATACATGGGAAATTTCGTGTCACAAGATGGGTTGAAGCCAGACAACAAGAAAGTATCTGCCATTGCAGACATGCCTCAACCAAACGATATTGCATCTCTGCAAAGATTTTTGGGAATGACAAAATATTTATCGCAGTACATACCGAATGAGTCAACGATTACAGCACCCCTTCGTGAACTTTTGAAGAAAAACGCTGAATGGAAATGGACAGATGAACACGATAAAGCGATGACACACTTGAAAACTGTGTTAACAAGTAAGCCAGTTTTATCGTTTTATGATGTAAACAATCCGGTAACAATTCAGTGCGATGCATCACAGAGTGGTTTAGGATCTTGTTTATTGCAAAAGGGTAAGCCTATTGCATATGCGTCCAGAACAATGACATCAGCCGAAAAGAATTATGCACAAATTGAAAAGGAAATGCTTGCCATTGTGTTTGCAACCGAGAAATTCCATCAGTATGTGTATGGAAAAGAAGACGTGACTGTTGAAAGCGACCACAAACCGCTGGAAACAATCATGAAGCAACCTTTAAACAAGGCTCCACCGAGACTTCAAAGACTGATGCTGAGATTGCAACCATATGATCTTCGAGTAAAATTTGTACCAGGAAAGTACATGTATATGGCTGACACGTTATCGAGAGCATATTTACCGGAGACATCAGACAATGCATTGAATGAAGAGCTTGAGTATGTTATACACTCACTGATTACAAATTTACCTGTTTCTTCTACGAAACTTGAAGAATTCCGAAAAGCTACAAGGGAAGACCCAACCTTATAAACCATATCCAACTACTGCTTGAATGGATGGCCAAGTCTACGGAAAAGCGTACCGGCTCAAGCAAGACGTTTTTGGGATATGCAGAACACATTGCACTTCTCTGAAGGCATTATTTTTTCAAATGAACGTATTGTTGTTCCTTCTAAGTTACAATCTGAAATGTTGACTTTAATTCATGAAAGCCACTTAGGTGGTGAAAAATGTAAATCTAGGGCAAGAGAACTGCTTTATTGGCCTGGAATGTGTGCAGACATTGAAGATGTTGTTGCAAACTGTCAAACTTGCAGCAAGTATCAAAGATGTCATCAGAGAGAACCATTAATCTCTCATGTGATTCCGAATGGACGTTTTATTAAAGTTGGAACGGACATAATGACTCTTAATAATGTTGATTATCTTGTTGTAGTAGATTATTACTCCAAGTACCCTGAAGTAGTGAAACTTGTGGATAAAACTGCAAAAAGTGTTGTTAATGAATTGAAACAAATTTTCTCACGTCATGGCATTCCTGAGGAAATTGTGTCGGATAATATGCCATTTGGTAGTAAAGAGTTTTTACAATTTGCCAGCAAATGGGGTATTAAGTCCACAACATCTAGCCCTGGTTGAACTAGCTGAAAGAACTGTCCAAACTGTCAAAAATTTGATGAAAAAAGCGTATGATGATGATACTGATCTGTATATTGCATTGTTAGAGTATCGTAACTCGCCTATTGCTGGATTGCAGTATTCACCTGCACAAATGTTGATGAGCAGAAGACTACGTACAAAATTGCCTATCGCGACGAAGTTGCTTGTACCGCAAATTGTTGACGCTTACGATGATTTGTGTAACCGGCAAAGTCGTCAGAAACACTATTATGACCGTGGAACTAAGTCATTGCCTGTATTGAAAAAGGGAGATGAAGTCCGTTATCGTAAAGACAATTATTGGGAAAAAGCTATGGTAAATAATGAAAGAGATGAGCCTCGTTCGTACGTCATAGAAAATTCTCATGGACAAATTAGACGAAACCGGCGTGATTTGTATAAAGCTTGTAATTCACCACCTGCACGTAACTATGATTATTTAGATGACATAGTTTCATCCAGCTTCCCACACAATGCTCAAGTGTCATCCACACAGAGCAACCTAGTGTCCCCACCAAATGAAACTACTCCGCAGGTTGTTGAGAATACTCTTAATCGCACGACACGATCTGGCAGACATATTAAGACACCTGCAAGATATCGTGATTGAATTATTTACACCGTGCTTGTGATTTGTTATCAGTCGTTGTGAATGTCTTTAGTAATGTTTAGGAACATCCTGCAAGAAGGGAGGTGTAACAGATGGGCAATACTGCCTCATGTGGATTTAACACGCTCCACTGATTACTGCACTGTGCCGATCAAACCATTCATTATTATGTGATGTTTACAGCTGTGGTAGGTCACCAGATTTTAGAGTAAATGAATCTGCCTTCATCTTGATTTACAAAGAGCCCACAAAGATCAACTTACCGTTACACGTAAGTTATGAACATTACAATGACAATGCGCATCCTCAGAGCGAATAACATACAAAATAAAATTTCACAAGGTTATATACTGCAGTGCGATTGAGGGCAAGAAAAAATATAAAACACGCAATATTTTAAAAATTGGCCAATGATGTGTGAGCGGTTACTTTCCACGTTAAATTACTTAAAATCTTCCAACAATAAACATAAAAATTCGAAGTAGTGACGACCACTAGAAATTCGAGACAAAATTAGATTACAATAACGTTTCCAACTGTGTTTAAGTAGGCTTGAAGCCTGCATGTCGAGACAATAATGATTAATGATAATTTTTAAAATATTGCGTGCTTTATATTTTTTCTTGCCTTCAATCGCACTGCAGTATATCACCTTGTGAAATTTTATTTTGTATGTTATTCGCTCTGAGGATGCGCATTGTCATGGTGCGCGAAACGTCAGTGAAGCAATAAACTATCTTGCTTGTTGTTACTTTTCCTTTTAATTTCATCAGATGAACGTTGCAACTAGTGCTAGAAACGATAATTGTCCTGATGAACACCCAAACTTTTCAGTATTCACATTAAACTATTTCATTATTAAAGATCTGAAAAATATACCAATATTCGATGAAATATTAAGATGATGACCACCTCCAAGCAAGTCAATCTTTTTTTTACATTGATTCAACGTCTACGAATGTTGAATTAATATAAAAAGTGACTGATTTGCTGTCTGGGAGTCATGACGTTACATAGACGAAAAGCTTTTACAAGTTTTATGTTCCGTTAAGAACAAAAAAAAATCACAGATGATAAATATTGAAGAAATTGAGTCTCCTTCAAAAGTTAAGAATATAGCAACGCAAAACTGCTGAAAACAAAATGTTTTGTTTGAGTGAAAGAATCGCTGCAAGTAACAATGCCAAAAGGTGCGAGCAAGAAGTCATGGAAGTGTGAGGTATCAAAAATTTAAACAGGTTGTCTTTTTTCTACATCAATGTGACGGTAGTTAGTACTTCAAAAAATTTATATCATTGTTGACTGCAAAAACTGCATCAAATACGTTTTTATTTTACATTTTCAATATCGGCCAAATTTAGTCGATACCAATGCTCCAAAAATGTACCGAGTCAACGATATCGATACATCGGTACACCTGTACGTATAAGTAATTAAGTACGTGTTAAAATGTGTTCAGGTCATGCCTACAAGAGCATTGTTCCGCTTCTTAATGTTACATTTTCTTGAAGTGATTACATTTACGGCGTCATACACTTGACATACATGTTGACGTGGTTCTATTAATAATCTCAGCGAAGATTATACAGCGTTTGACGTTGAAATTGTTGCCACAAAGCAGACGCAGACATTTGTTTTGGTTTAGACTTCAAAATAATAATCGTTGTTATAATTGAGCACATGACCAGAAGCAAAACTAATAAGAACAACATAACCACAAAAGTTTAGCAAAAAAAAACAAAAAAGCGGCAAAATGTACGGCGAGTAATACAGTACACAGCCATTACCTTTTTTGTTAATTTTGTGTAATTTTTAACTTCCTTGCGCAAGTAGTAAATGTTGGAATAATTTCTTAAAATTTTTATGGCAGTGTTTTTGTAACTAAATATTATATTTTAATACTCTGTACAGTTCAAAGTTTGGAGATCAAACAATTAAAAAACACACTTTAAAGAGGGTAAAAACTTATTCACCTTAACAATTCGTATAACGGTTTAAAGCGTGGCCTCCGAAAATAGATGGCCTAGACACCGTGCACAAAATTTCAGAACTGAAGCCTGAAGTCGATTGCAAATAAACGTATACTTGGGTTTTACATTTACCTTAAATGTTTCCACAATATTTCAACACTGAAACAATTGAATGAAAACACTTGAAAAAACAATTTAGGCAAATGCAGGACCCAAGTAACATGTTTACAGTCGCCTTCAGCCTTCTGTTCTGAAGGCTAGTGCACGATGTCTAGGCCATTTATCTTCGGAATGGCCGGTTTCGGCGAGTTCCCTATTCAGCAATTTTTTGAAAATCCAACAACGCCTTCTGTAAATCCAACGACGTCTTATGTTTATTTAGAGGATTTTGTATTTTATTCCACAATATTGTTTCTTTTGCATTCCGACAAAGAAAAATAAATTAAAATGAAATTTAGCGAAAAATGTTTGCTCACATAAAATTGACATCCTACGTCATCCACCTTCTTTGCGTCATGTTTATGTCATTCGTCATGTCATTCATTTTTTAAATAAGCTATTTGTTGATTTTATATATTTCAAATATATTTTACATCAAAACAACCTTTTTCACAAAACGATGCTGCAACTCAAAACAGTTAAAGAATTTTTGATGTCAACATAACTTTTGAATGTAATGTAAAGGCAATTACATCGTTTTAACGTCGCCAGACGTTGAAATCGTGTACAAAAGGGAAATTTTGCTGACCAGGTATAGGTTGTACCTGAGAAACATTTACAAAAGCCATTCGATTTGTTCAAAAGAACCCATTTAGCCTAACAGTTCGTATTTACATTGATTCAATGTCTGAATATTGAATAATATTCAATCGTAGGATTTACAGAAGGCGTCGTTGGGATTTCAATAAATCGCCGAATAGTAGCAGACCCATTTATCTTCGTAGGCCACGGTTTAAAGTCATATGGCGAGTTATGTGTAACCATGGCCACCTAAAGATACGGTCTGATTTGTCACATTTTGCAGAAATTTCCAGGTTTTTCTAACTTCGGGCGAACGTTTAAATAAATTAAAAAAAAAACTAGGTTTTTACGCTTTCTTTATTCTTTTCCCCAGATGACACAATAGGTTTTAACATCCTCACATGTTGAAAAACAAAGAAAATTTGGTTTCGAAGATTTTAATCAGACTGTTAATTTTCAATAACAGTCTGATTTTGCGTTTTTCAACTTACTTTTTCTCATTTGCTATTGCTTCCCCAAGGCAACAAAAAAGTTTTATGTCATCAGGAAACCACAAAAAGCAAAAACATCTCAAAAAATGTCAGTCAACCACTAGCAGTAGCTGTAATCAAAATCTGCAAAATGTGACAAATCAGGCTGCATCTCCAGGTGGCCATGATGTAACCAATTACATTTCTATTACGTAAAACAGTATTTAAACGTCGCATCAGCTGACTATATTGTTTCTTTAGTTGTTATTGAATTTTCATCTATGCTGGTAAGTTGTTACGTTCTTTTGCAAATTTTAAATTTTAAAATACTTGTTTTCAATAAAGTGACGGGTAAGTGTCAATATTTGAAGCCAATAATGCAACCATTTTGGCTTCATGCAAATGGAGAGAATCACATGATACACCGACATCGCATTAGTATTGAAGGCACATTGATTCGACAAATATATTGACTTCAAAGAAAACAACTTCACATAGATTGAGGAACATGATATAGTAACACATCAGCCATCGGCTACCTGATTTTTGGACGCGTGCACGACGTTGGAGAGGCCGACAATGCAAAGCAGCCTCACAAACTTGTGCGAGTCTATGACACGGCTGCGCAGGCTGTTCATTATTATTTCAAGGAGAACCTCGTCTCTACATGGTTGTTCTTTGACGAGCTGCAAAATTTAATATATTCGAAGTTTGTTTACAATAAATTACAAAGCAACGTTAAGACAAGAATAAGCAAAAGTGCAAAGAATGTTAGTAAATAACAACAGTCCATGCTCTAAAACAGGGCTTCTCAAACTTTTTTGTTCTGCGACCCCATTTTGAAAAATATATTTCTATGTGACCCCATTATGGGCCATGGGAACATCCACGTTAATGACATTAAAACGTGATTAGTTCTTTTGTCTCAATTTGTTTTCTTTGTGCTTCCATTGTTACCACATGAATCTACGGAACTTAACCACTGATCCATAGTCAATTAATCTTGTAACTGATTTAAACTCAGGGATGCCAGTGACAAATTTCTAATAAACTTAGATTGCGTGCTAAAAAAAACCCAGATGAGGCAAAAAAAACCCAGGTCCAGAAAATGTGTAGTAAAGCGGTTAAAAAAAACCTGCGAGTGCTTTTAGCACCATTTTAAATCATTACACAGAAGCCTCAGAAAGCTACAAATAGTAACACGACGTATGTATATATAATTATACATGCTTATGTTGGTATGGTAGTTAATATATATGGAATATAACTACAATATATACAAAAACAAGAGCTTGGTAGGCCTATATGGGCTACAGCAAAGATTTTGGTTCAAAATTGCCTTTATGGTAAAGCGTCTAGCTAGCAAGGTCCAGTGTGTGTTTAACCAAAATTTATAAAACTGACTAGATGTATGAGTGTATAGGCTAGCCATTGAGGTTAGTTTTGACTTTTGAACTAAACTTTTTGCTGCGTGAGTTGTAGACTGCGGCTGAGGAGAATCATCATGCCTGCTAAGTGCTTACAGTTTGGTGTACAACTACGGTAACTTGGTTCTTAGCAATAAACCCTGCTTAGCTTTTTTCATTTGAACATAATGTTGAAAAGAATAACTCAAATCCACAATAAATAAATGTTCAATTGTTCAGTAACACAATAGTTGTACTACTCCAATTTTTAGTCATCCACATTTTCATACAGTTGGATCATTTCTTCAGCATCCTGTACCTCACTGACTGCAGTAGCTGATGCAAAAAACATTACCTTATCATTTTTGTATTGCAGTGTGGACCATTTATCGAGGATCCTGGTGCCTTAATACCATGCAAGCTCTGTAGCCTACAAACTTAAAAACCTAGATTTACCTAAATTTGAATTAAAAAAACTTAAAACCCAGATGTGGTCAAAAAAGGAAGTGGCTGCATTTACGGCGCCGTAAATACAGCCGTTCCATGCCTTTTTTTAATCTTTACGTCGCTTTTACTGCGCATGCGCGCTGTTGCTGGAAAAAAGTGCGTATATAAGTTCTAAATTCAACTGTTTTTGCCAAGTGAATCAGTGGCGCCTGCGATCTCTGTCTGGCTCATATGCGCAAGGATATGAGTTCGATTCTACCGAAAGGTAATTTTTTTTAAATTTAATTCTAACCCAATAAGACTCAATCGTTAGGCCACGGTTAGGCTACGTATTTTTGTGGCCGTTCAGTTTAGTTTGTTTTTAGTTCTGACCATCACAACGAAAAAGCAGTATAATAATGACAAACATAACAGAGGTATAAAAAAAGGTAGAAGCGACAAAACGCGTACATCATAGCGTGTATGAATCCAAAGCAGGACAATCAGTTTAAAATATGGCACGGTCGTAACACCTAAAAATTTTACATTCCATGCCTTTTTAGAAAACGGTAGAAGCGACAAAACGCGGTGGCTATAGCGTGCATGATACCAAAGCAGGACAATCAGTTTGAAATATGGCACGGTCGTAACCGTGGCGTCGTCGTAACACCTTAACAATTCTTTTTTAAATTTAAAACAGAGAAAAAAAGGCTAGTGAGTTTTTTTTTCTTTAACAATTAAAATGAGTAAAAAAAAAATTCTAAACTTATAAAATTTTTAGGTGTTACAACCGTGCCATATTTTAAACTGATTGTCCTGCTTTGCTATCATACACGCTATAACGTCCGCGTTTTGTCGCTTCTACCTTTTTCTATACTTCTGTTATGTTTGTCATATACGGTACTGTCTTTTCGTTGTGATGGTCAGAACTAAAAACAAACTAAACTGAACGGCCACAAAAATACGTAGCCTAACGATTGAGTCACTTCGGGTTAGAATTGAGTTAAAAAAAAACTACCTTTCGGTGGAATCGAACTCATATCCTTGCAAGTATGAGCCAGACAAAAATCGCACGCGCCACTGATTCACTTGGCAAAAACAGTTCAATTTAGAAGTTATAAACGCACTTTTTTTTCCAGCAACAGCGCGCATGCGCAGTAAAAGCGACGTAAAGATTAAAAAAAAAGACATGGAGCGGCTGTATTTACGGCGCCGTAAATGCAGCCACTTCCGTCAAAAAAACCCAGATCTAGGTGGAAAAACCAAGCTCTGGCATCCTTGTTTAAACTTTAGTCTAGGTTCCTTCAGAAACTAGTTGCTAGGCAGCCTAGGCTACTTTGAAATCATAATGCGAGCGGTAAGGTTACTTTTGGTCAGCACGTTACAGCAATGACAGCGTAACAATGCATCAATTGTTACGATTGGTTATATTTTATCGTTCGACATTTCACACCGACGGTTGTGGTCAATTAATTGACATCATGGCAAGACTACAACCTACCGGCACTAGACTAAATTAAACTATTTCATTACGACCCCAAAATTTCATTACGCGACCCCATTTGGGTTCGCGACCCATAGTTTGAGAAGCCCTGCTCTTAAAGTTTGCACTGAATTTATAAAAAAAACATACGAAAGATTAGACACGCACAAGAAAATATTGCTAGGGGGGGGGGGGGCTTAGAGCAAAAGTTTTGCTCTAACCCCTTCAAAGTACGGGGACACAGGAAAAACAAGCTCCAAATTGCAAGCCTTTTACAAACGTACCTGGGCAAAGAACGCAACAACAACCACGCGTTGCATGTCATGTATACTGGAAAGATAGTTGTTCAAGTGTGAGACTATGTGGGGTACATCAGCTTGGTGATGACTGCAAAGTCCCCTGTCATCAAGATAAAGACAACGTTTATTGGTAGCATTGCTAGCATCTACAAACGAAGTGGTGAACCATTCGTCAGTTGAAGCATTTCATCTATCCTCTCAAAAGTGAAACTATTCGACCGTTTGTCTGACTGTTTAACGATTGTGTTTAACAATATTGTGATATTAATCGTTTTTTTTGTTTTTTTTATACTACGGTATACCAATTGTTTCATGCAACAACTATTTTCGTTAATCATAATACAAAAATGCAAAAAAAAAATTATAAATGCTGAATACCTCATGACTTAACTGCTGTTTGACTTATTCTGTACCTCAGAAGTGTGGCCACATGCTTAGCACTAATGAACACTAATGAAACAAGTGGCACTAATGAACCACCTCAATTGCCAACAATGGCGGGGATGAGGACTGTTTGGACGTTGCATCCTGGAAAATGCTGTCCCAGTGAGAACTATGTTAACGGTCAGCCTCCTTTATTGTTTGTTATTGTTTCTTTTATTAGTTTGTTTATTTCTTTCATTCATTCATGTCTGTTATTCATGTCCTTTATTGCGTACATTATAATGAGTAAATGTTCTTTAAAATCTAATTGGTGAATTTGTAGTGTAGACTCTAGTTGACTGATTCAGGTTTACTCTTCAATGTGTTGATTATTTCAGGACACATATGACAGATTGAGACGCAATAGTGCAAATTTTGTTAAAGCATTTAAATTTTAGACAGATTGATTGCTAAAAAAAACAATTGTTTTTTTATTACTTTATTGAAAAAAAACAACATGTTTTTTTAAGAACAAACGATAGCAAATGAAACAACTCAGATCCCTAGCTATTGTACTGCTATTTTGCACTCATCAAGTGCTGGTATTTCCATAACCATCCAACAAGATGCTGCATTTATTATGTTGGTGGTAAATGCAACGTTAATCATGTAACTTTTGGCAAAAAAAACATATCTTTGATAACATATCTCAAAAGTCTGATGTGATAGAAAAAATCTGAGCTCGGATTCAGCATCTCAAAATTACTTCACTTCAGTTCTTGAAGTCTAAACCGCATTAAAAAAGTTTTGTTTGTTGTCCACTAACAGTGTATCCACTTATGCTAGCGATTCTGACTGCTATGAAGCGTAGCAGGTCGGCCTCCAGTCAAATTTGAAGGTCGCACGTTGGAATGGCCTGTGTTAAAAAGTTGCCATGGCACAATCCTTATTTTTATATTCAAAACTTCCTTTGTCGTGGACCTACTAGCCTACTGTGATTGACTTACGATGCGATGGAGTTGATCACTGTTGTCAAGGTAAGATCGTCTTTCCTGATGTTTAAAATCTCCCAGACCTCGCCATGGTTGAGGTAGATGTTCATCTTTCGCCCGCAGCATGCCAAAAACACTGTCTTCAGTAAGTCGATGGCTTGCCTAGAATATTGATGATGAACTAAAATGCTTCCACAATACAAATATATTCACTATCATCATATCACAAAGATGAATGACAGGAAAATTTTATGTTTTGATCATCATTATCCTGATGCTTTCATCACAACCGTGCATCTGTTGCAATGAACAAAACGTCTATGGGCAAATCCATAAATTACTTCACAGGCCGCCAGCGAATGCAAATCCTGGATTTCGACACCTTTATAAACTCCAATAAATCACAAGCAACCATCCAAAACCGGCCTGTTATCGCTGAACATGCTCCAGATAAAAAAGTATATTGGTGTTTAATTTATCGGAATTTTGCATTAAAGTATTATTTTTACACCTCAGGCACAACAAGCAATCAAGTTCAGCATAACATGTCAGGATAAACCAACATGGCATCGACTGAGTCATGGTGGTACGGTACACACTTGTAGGGATCAACAGTAAGCTTCTGGGGTGATTGTACGTCATACATAGCACCCAAGCGAACCAGCGTCACAGCTATCAACCAATGACTGTTGGCGAACATGGTTTGACCATCAGGATGACGAAATGCATCAGATGGCGATGATGTCACGAGGAGATCCAAAGCGCATGAAATCTACGAATGGAATAAATTCGTTTCAGAGTTTATATATTAACGTTTTGATCTCTTTTTTGAGTGAAATGATGTTTTTTTTTTAAACTGCTTGGTACCTCTGACCAGACTACTGGTCCCAGTACCTGCATGGATTTTTCGTCAGATTCTGTGTTTGATCTACAGTATATTTGACTTATAAAATCTATGTTTGATTTAAAAAATAGTTGCTGCTTGTTTGATATCTTGTCTTGGGCTTATGAATGGATGAAGCATTTTTAAATAAATCACAATACACAGAGAGATATTGATTCGTATGAACTGTGTACATATGTTTTTTAATTTCAATGTTATATATATCTTTAGTTTCAAAATGTTAGTTTTTAAAAATAAAAAGTTTGTGTGAGCGTAATAGTTTTGTTTTGTTAAGTTTTGCATTGTTTGTTAAGTAAAACACAATGTGAAAGAGCGTTTAACAACACATCGTGCCTTGTGACTGTGTGCCCTGAGAAGCAAGTTTGCGAAAGTCCAATGCATACTTTGTTTTTGACTTCTATTGTACAACATGAGCTTAGTGGATGACACACCACAACTAAGATGCAAGATAATATTCTACCAAACTGGTGTTGCTAACCGCTAATGAAGGTATAGTGGCGATCTTCGGTCCAGCCTGCTTCATTTTTCCTTTCTGCTTCAGTACTTCATCATAAGGGAGGTTCTTGTTCAGCTGGTCAAGCAGAAATTCAAGGGCCACCTCCTTGACCCGGTCCATGCCAAGACGGGACCAACACATGGTCACCACTCTGGAAAGTGCTCGTTTATGAAGACGCATAAAAACAAAGTAGTTATAAAGTGCCAAAGATGAAATAGGCGATCGAATAACGCAGATAGTTATGTGGGACCAACATGCAGTTTGAGCATTCAGCAAATCCAAATAAATTAACTCTTAATTCAAAAATGAGGTGTTAAATTTAAACATACAAAGAAGCTTACTCCGAATATGGTAGTGGATTGGCAAGAAGGATGGCCAATGATGCGTGGAGGTTGTGGTAAACCAAGATGCAGATTAATTGAAGGACACCGTCTTTTGTGATGGACTTGTCATCACCAAGTAGAAGAGCGAGTCGGTCGAGGAGACATAAGATGATCTCTGCGATCTGCATCGCAATCGTATGTTTTGTATCATTCAAGAATGTTTTTGATATTGGAAGCTGTTTAAATATCATGTGACATAACTTTCTTCACTTGCAGTAGAAAACAGTATGACGTTTCTGACAATCTCAAGGGCATCATTTGATTCGACTAAGAAATAACCTAATCAGTCAGCTTATGTAGTGATCATTACTCCAATCAAGCGGAATGTTCTGGGACTGAAACAAAGGACAAAACAGATGCAAATAATATAATTTAAGATACGTATTACGTATCGTAACAATGATGTACGACAGTAACAACAGCAAAACCACACCCCAAGATATTAAAGCATGACAGACTAAGCTCCCATGTTTTCTGAAGAAAATGAAATATAACGCATTTCTTACTTTACTGGCAAACACGGAACCTCTGCTCTCAAATATATAGCGCAGGGCAAGACAAGCTCCATTTGATGTCATCTGCTGAGGGCAGGCAAGCGCATCCACCAAACAACAAGTCAACGAACCAGGATTATATTGAGTGAGGTCAGATGGAAGTTTAAGGCATAGAACCTACGATTAAGCGGAACGCGGTATAAAAATAAAATGTACTATCATCTTGGCAACATGCGGGCGTAACAGTAAAGTGTGAGTAAAACACGGTAAGGCAGGCATGGGTGCACCTCAACCGCCTTCGTATGGGCGTCAGGCTTTTCAGTTCAACCTTGCAATAGCTTCTTCCTCCTCCTGTGAATGTGGTGCCGAGGAACAGACCGCAGACCACATCATCAATGACTGTACCAGTGTACCATCTTCAAGCCACCTAACGGAGTGGAAGGTCTGCGCGTCATGGATGATGAAACCGAAGACTGGCTGCTTTCTAGTAGCCTTACAGTGTAGTCCAGGAACTTCGTGAATCTGGGGTAGTAAAAGGATAGACCCTCGGCCCCAGAGGCTCACACGACGACGACGGAATGATAAACTTTCGTGTGAACTAGATTTCTTCTTGCATGCAATCAAGACTTTATGTCGCAGGTACATACGGTAAAATGATAAGTGAACTCTAAACATTGAATATCATCTTGAACTTCAAAAAACAAATGCGATATGCTGTCATTGCTTTTAAAGATGTCATTTTCTGCGTCAGATGCAGATAGCATCAAATGTTGCCATATTTTCATCAATGAGTGTGTAATTTCAAATCGCAATAACCATTGCGTCCCACCTTAGTGAGCTCAGCTACAACCTCGTACATGGTCTGGCTGTCTTCGGTGATGAGCTTCTCGCCAAATTCTTCAAACCATACCGAACCCTCGCCAGATGTTTCTGTTGACACGAGATGCAAGTTTAGAACTTCTAAATAAGTCTCAGCAATACAACAGTGAAGAGAACAGGCTTCCTGTTGAGCTACTGCATTGACGTAAATAACAATCTATTTCCTGCTGAAGCTTCCGACAAACTATACTGACCTAAACCATCTAAAATTTGTATAAAAATCTAAATTTATGAATAATAGTTTGAAACAGCACTTAGTAGTAAAATTAGTCGATGTTACAACAACAATATCTTCAAAAGTACAATTTTTTGCAATAGATTGAATTTCGCTTTTAGCAGCATCATCGTACATTTTTTTATTGAAAGCAAACAAATAGGCTAGGCTGTCTAGACCAGACAGAAGCAGAATTGCATTAGGTTAGAGAACAAAATTTTAACTAACTGTTACAAAACACCGCTTCTATTACATTAAAACAGAGTAGACAGTATCATACTAAATCAGAAAAGTCAATAATAACGTCATATGAAAATTAAAAAATTGAAATTAGAAATTAAAAAGGGTGTAGAGAAACGAAAACTATTTTAAAATCAATCAATGATGTATTTGTCAGAAACAAAAACATAGTACATGTTTGAAATATGCAAGTAACATAAATATTACACAATGCAAAAGTTGCACATGTTCCCATAATGACAGGGAGACAAAGAGACGACCATATGGTCTACTAGTCAATTGCCACCCTAGAGAAATGACAATTTTGCCATTAAAAAAACAAACATAAACAGACATAACCTAGCAACAACACTACATTATAAAAACAAAAACAATAAGCTAACGTTTTCGGCTAGTCATACAGCCCTTTTCAAGCCTATAAGAAAAACATTTTTAAAAAGAAATGCCAAAGAATAATTTTGTTTAAAAGTTCTTTCAGCAACATACACAATACACATTAACAAGCTTGTTAAAAAAATGCAGCACCAACCATTTCACTGAAAGGAATCCAAACGTTTTGCCGCAAGTTTGTCCAGATTTATTGCCTTGAAGTTTAACGTTAAGATTTCTCCCGTCCATAAAACATTTAAAGCTGGTTTCTATTTTCAGTTGAAGTCTAAAACTCTTTTCCGCTTATGTCCAAACGTCGTTTATAAGTTCACTTGCTCGCATGATGCGAGTTCGACATACATTGGTATAATCACGCCACATTTGGTGACAACAGTGGGAGAGCATCTGAATTTAGCTAATTTTAATAAAAACAGTGCAATTAAAGACCATATTAGAAACTGTCAATCGTGTTCTAACAACTAACCCTCATTGCAGTCCTTCGAAATTGTTCGTAAGTGTTTGTCCAAGTTCGACACCAAGATTCACGAGGCATTGATATAATCAAATCTTTCAACCCAGGGTTCAACAGGCAATTATTTGCTGGCGGAGCATCCTATCTTCTAACAGTTTTTGATTGAATTGTCACATCTTGTGCTTCTCGTATTTTTACTTTGTTTGTGCCACTATCTCGTGCTGTGCTTCTGTCCATCTTGCATAATCTGCTTGAGTCCTTTTCTGAACAATTAATTAATTTTACCTCTCAAATACTTGACCGGTTGTGCTGCGTAATTTTCAGTTATCAGTTTGTGTGAGCTAGTTAAGCAAGTTTCTCAAATGTTTAGATTTGTCCATATTTTTGTTGTGATAGTGTATTATTCTTTAGTATTTCTTTTTAGAAATATTTTTCATATAGGCTTTAAAAGGGCTGTATGACTAGCCGAAAACGTTAGCTTATTGTTTTTGTTTTTATAATGTAGTGTTGTTGCTGGGTTAGTGGGTTATGTCTGTTTATGGTTTAAAAAAGTTACTTCTCTACCCAAATTGTATTAAAAAAAATGTTACAGAAAGACACAACGTTCCCGCGTTTCAAAATACACACCAAAAAAAACTTGTTTAAGCACAAGCAGAGATTACTCAAGTTTCAAACAAAACCTTTTTAATTGCATATGATACCGACAAGTTGATTTCCGTATCATAGGCTATCTATATCATTTACAACGCGCCATTAAAAACTGTGTTCTACTCTAAACGATGATTTCCTCGACCTGAGGCAGTGAGGCTATTCTATTGTTTAAGCATTAAGACGTTGTAAAAGTTTTATCAATAAAAAAGCATTCGATGTTTTTCACCTAGTTCTTGTACGTTGCTTTGTGCTAACTAACGTTAAAGAGTAACCACGCTATGGCAAAAAGCAAGGTTAGCTTATTGGGCCTACCATGTCAAATACAGATTTGTCAGTATCGTTTCCAATGGCAATGAATAAATTCAGTGTGTAGGCTATTTTGTTTAAAAGTTCTTTCAGCAACATACACAATACACATTAACAAGCTTGTTAAAAAAATGCAGCACCAACCATTTCACTGAAACTGATTTCCATAAACCCATAAAAGATTGCAAAAAATTCAAACGATAAAAATGAGAAAATGTAGTTTATTCTAATTACTTTTTCTCCCATAATCTAGCCAAGCTTGATAGGAAAGGGAAATATTAATTGAAAGAAATGTAAAAAAAAGTCGTAATAACATCTTGAAAAGACGTTTTTGGTTTCAGAAGTTTGCATTAGAACAGCGAAATGAGACATAACTGGATGCCGTCATGAATCAAATGTAGTTAAATTTTGCATTAAATATGCTTTTGTTTAATATGTATATGAGGCGTCGCGAGGCTTTCTATTACCGTACATTACTTTGAAAAATGTAAATACAAACGAGTGTAGAACCATAATCTAAAGCAGTGGATTTCAAACTTTTTGGACTACGGCACATCAAAGAATTTCAGAATCTATCACGGAAGCTTGACTGACTAAGCCAATTTTTTTTCGAAATATTGCTTGTCACATACTTCTTGATTGAAACTGCCACAATAAACAAACCATACAGTACATGTCAGAAGTTATTTAAAGCTAACTTTATTTCAACCAATGTAAGTCAGTAAAATCGTATAGTTTTATTGCAATGGGAAATAACTATCCACTTTTGTGCAAAAATCGTTGTAAACTATCGTTGCGACATGGCCAAATTTACTGTTTGACAGTGATGGTGAATGGTGATGCATACATAATTTGAACAGTTGCTCTTAGGCTGCCAACTTTTAGCTGGTGACATGCAGAAGTATAGCTACGAAACATTTCACTACATAGTTAAATGATGGAAGTTGGGAGTGGTCTGATGATCAAACGATTATAGCAGTTGATCATTGGCAGTTTGTAAAATATCATCATCATCATCATAATCCATCGTCGGTTTGTTCCCCACTAGTGGGAGTGGCCAATTGTTTCCGCGCAGCAATTGTTTTAATCTCTTTTCTCCATTTCACCCTGTCCCTTGCATCTTCCTCCTTCAGTCCGACTTTTTTAAATTCATCCTTCACTTGTTGTTTCCACGTTCTTCTTGGATGACCGGATTGACCGCGTTTCCTCTTCCCATCCACCTTTAGATCTAGTGCCTTTCTAAGAAAACTTCCTTCCTCCCTCCTTATCACACGTCCATACCATCTTACTCCATTTGCCCTTGCCAGTTGGTCTATGGTCTCTCTCATCTCTAGCATATCCAACAATTCCTCAGTCCTTTTTTCCCTTCTCGTTTTCACCCCACACATTGCTCTCACCATTGACCTTTCCGTTCTTCTCAGGATTGCCAGTTCACTCTCTCTCAATACCCATGTCTCGCTACCATATAGCATTGCAGGCCGCACACAGCTCCGATATACTTTTCCTTTCATCCTTAGTGAAAATTTTCTGCCATGCAACATTTCCCCACATTCCCTGAACTTTGCCCAGCCCAATCTTGCTCTTGTTGTCACCGCTGCTTCACATCCACCACTTCCATTTATCCGATCACCCAGATAACAGAAGTCTGTCACTGTTTCGATGCCATGGCAGAACTCATCATCATGGCCTTCCACTTCATTCCTTCCTTTACTGCATTTCCCACAAACAAAACACTTCGCCAATCTTGTTGCGGCTCTCTTGACATTAGCACATCTTGCATGTACCCACTTTCCACATTCCTTGCATTGCATTGAATTTCTCATCACTCTCTTGCCACATATTCCACAGTGATCTACTTTGTTCTCAACAACTGTTCCTTCTGCTCCACTCACCATCACTTTTGTTTTTTCAAGATTCACCTTCATACCCTTGGTTTCAAATGCTTCTTTCCATTTCTCAAACTTTCTCTCCAGTCCCTCCATACTATTACTTGTCAAGACCAGGTCGTCTGCATACAAAATTTCACTCAATAAGCCCTCCCTCACTCCTTCAGTTACAACGTCAACCACAATAGCAAATATCAGAGGTGACAAAACTGATCCTTGGTGTACACCAACCTTCACAAAAAACTCGTTTGAATAATTTGATCCAACTCTCACTTTTGTTCTTGCATCCTCATACATAGACATGACAGCTCTCACTAATACCTCCGGTATACCTCTTTTCCTCATTGCCCACTCCATCACTTTCCTTGGTACTCTGTCAAATGCCTTTTCTAAGTCGACGAAACATATTTTTAATTTTCTCTGCTTCTCTCGGTATTCCTCCTGCATTCTTCTTAATATAAACAGAGCATCCACTGTACCTTTTCCTGGCATAAATCCAAACTGCATATCATTTAATTTCACCAATGTTCTCAACTAAATAAATATGGTAATACAAAAGCAAATATGCTTCTTCCTAACCTAAATTGAAACATTGAAACTTCACAGCTTTGCGCTGCATAGCCGAGTGGTGAGAACCCTGGAACAGCAATCGAAAGGGCGCCGGTTCGACACCGCTCAAGAGCATGCGGCTGTGTCTTTGGCAGGACACTTTAAGGCATGCCTGAAGGTGGACACGAAGATTGGCTTCCTTGCCTTCCCGTCTACTTAATCTAAATCTTCAACCACCAGGTGTAAGCCTGGATACGACAGACAAACAAGCTTTGCGCTTGCAACATTCAAATCACCATGCTTTTGCGATACAGTTGCAAGCCTACTCATAGGCGCCGGGTTTTGAAAATTGCCGGGGGGGCAAACTTTCTAGCCGACCGATTGCTTACATTCAAAATGCTGATGTTTGTTTGTCAGCATTGATGTTTGTTTGCGTCTATCTGCCATTGTATATCGCCAAGTTTTATAATGTAGGCTCAGGCCTCGAAATTCACGGCTGACCGCCGTCACAGCATGTGATGTACGCGGGAAGTAGGCTACAATCTAGATCGGTCATATTTGTCCGCCGAGAAATAACACAGGAACTAGCGATACAAATCGTCATTGCATAGCACGAACAATTGTTGCGATAATATATTTTCCAGCGCATTCTAGCGCGCATCTAGAAAATGTGAATACTGTATCCCTTATCCTTTAGCGTCCATTAGCTTATTGTCCATTAGCTTATCCCTTAGCGTCCATTCAAGGAAGAAAACTTTCGATTTTTACGTTGCTTCAACGATTGATGACATTGAATGAGCGTAACAAAGATGAATTCTTCGCTAAGAATCGGTAGGAGTACAGGTAGGCCTACTTCTACACTAATCACGCGCAATTTAGTTCAAGTTTTACGTCACAATGTCTGGCTTTGATCTCCGAGTAATATTGATACGGCAAAGTTGGTTACTAAACTAGATGATACGAGTAGGCTATTACAGCAAGATGCAACAAAATTTGTTAAGTTTTGGTATTACAGAAGAAAGAAAAGACCCAAGAAAAATTCACTTTCGCTCACATGACACGCAAAAATAAACTTAAAGAAAAAAGCCTGTGAAACTTTGCACAGCAGAAAATAGTAGCGTTGGTGTAGAAATTTTAAGTAAGCAATAAGCCACACGACCTTGTTCGGTGGAATTTAATCAGTTATGTGACGTATTGACCAGCTACACGGCGCTTTGACTCTTCAAGCGCAAGTCGTTGGTCTTGATGAAAGCCTTTCAGAGTGACTTTACTGATTTTTTAAAAAGCCTTCTAAAACCGTAGTTATAGTTCTGAAATGGCGAAGAATTATTATCAAGATAAAAATTAAGCATGACGATCGACGGCTAAAACTGGTGTGTCCGCCGTGAGACTTGATTTGTCCGCCGAGATAGCTGCTCAGACCGGACACGTTTGTCTGCCGTCAACAAAAACGAATTTCGAGGCCTGTAGGCTACTTCGAATTATATGCTGGTCACTTTGAACTTTAGCTCTTAATACGCGTAGATACTAAACTGAGCAAACTGCACCTCGTTATTGACACTCCCAAGAAAAAACAAAGCAGAAGAAATCAAGAAAAACGTTTTTCAATCATTTTTACTATGCTTCAACGGCACCATGCTGGCGTTTATCAGCTACCGTACTTCTGTTTCTTTTGTTATCTTAGGAGCAGCGCTCTTGTTGCAACAAGTAGATCTTTTAATTGAGATCGATCCGCAATGAAGGTCAAACTAACGCAAATCTGAACTTAGAAACATTTGATTTAGGATTTTTTTTAAATAATTTGCGGGGGGGCAGCCACCCCGAGCTAAATTCACGGGGGGGCGCCTATGAGCCTACTGCTGCACACAGTCTGAAGAACTCTGATCTACAGTACAATAAAACGCAACATTACTCTACTAACTATTCAATGATCAAACCCATGAATACGAGCAATTCAATTTGCAACTTCATCACCAACCTCTCGTCCTATTCTGAAAGCACAGGAGCTGTCTGATGCAGGTCAAAGCCGCCAACCTCACATCGATGACCGAGTCACAAGTGCATGGCAGCAGGCGAGCCGTCACTAATCCCAGGCAGGCCAACGCATTGTGCTTCTGGGAACAAGTACACTATTGCTAGCAATGGTTGTGGTCAGCAATATTTAGTGCAAAGTTTATTTTTAACAGTGTTATACGATTATTACGATTTCATGTGATAATGTATTGTAAGGTGTCAACAAAGCGGCATACACATAAGTGGTAATGCTACTCTCTAAAACTTCCACAACCTTATTCTATTTGAATAAGGAGGTCTGATGATCCCTTTTTTAGGGTGAAACAGGCTGTAGAGGTTTTAGAGAGTAGTAACTACTGGGTCATCAATAATTAACATTACAACTTCAAACAACTGTATTTAACAAATGGTAGATAATTTTTGAGTAATAAACATACAATATTATTGTCAAATATACTTATTACTCTCTAAACCCTTGACAGCCTGTTTCACCCAATACTAAGTACGAGTATTCCACATATTACAAGTACTGGAGCCTAAATGCAAACCCTTCCAAAACCCAAGTAACATGCTTTCACTTGAACAATCATAAGGCTAGCCAAAAACTTATCATCAATTGGGAAAACACTGCTTTACAATATACCCCCTTTCCTGTATACCTTGGCATAACACTGGACAGGACCCTATCCTATAAGACACACCTACTTAAGCTTAAAAAAAAATTATTTGCTCGCAATAACCTTTTGCAAAAGCTGGGAAACTCAAACTGGGGAGCAGATGAGCACACACTGAAGCAAACAGCACTGGCTCTCTGTTATTCGACCGCTGAATACTGCGCTCCAGTATGGGCTAGGTCAAGCCACACCAAAGTAATTGACTCCGAATTAAACCAAGCATGTAGAATCATAACTGGCACACTCCGTCCAACACCAATCTCCGACCTCTATAACTTAGCAACTATAGCTCCACCTCATATCCGAAGAGAAGTCGCTACAAAAAAGGAAAGAGTAAAACAAATATCCGACCAACGCCACCCTCTCTATGAACACAAACTTATTCCAGCAAGACTCAAGTCACGCAAAAGCTTCATCAAAGTCGGCCCATTGGAACACACAAGCGCGACAGCTGCACGACTAGAAATGTGGACTTCTGAGCCCGATAGGACACAACATCCTGCCATCCCAAGTCCTTCCGAAAGTCTACAACACACTCCCACCCTTGAGAGAAGAGAGTGGTGCTGCCTAAACAGAGCCCGCTGCGGAGTCGGGGGAAATAAAAGCAATCTTTTCCGATGGAAGATGACTCCTGACCCAACGTGTGATTGCGGCCTAGACAATCAGACGATGAAGCACATCCTCACCAACTGCCCCCTTAGCCCTTCATGTGATGACAACGACCTCAAAAACATTACAAACAATGCTCTTACCTGGCTCCGACACTGGCGTGACAAGCTATGAATGAACCTTTGAGATCTGCTCCTCAAATGTGGCAACACCTTCAATATAGTAGCATACTAGTGCAACAGCCTGTCACCATGGTGCACCTTTTGGAAAATCTTCTTGCTCCACCAGGGGGCGTACCCCTAGTATTAAGCACTACTGGCCTATGGTGTTTTCCGCGCTCTAAGGCTTATATATGGCCAATATAGAATCCGTAATAGCCATGCATCCATGATTTTTTCTTTTGTTCCGATTGATTCTTCTATTTATATATGCCCCACCACTGTGAAATAGACTTCATTCTGCAGACAAGCTCTTGAAAAGGGTCCAACCATAAGCACATCAAGCAATGCACCACATCCTCTTCAATAATAATCATGCTTTTATTTATAATAATCAAGCGTTTATTTCTATGCAAATCTTCACCTTCACTGTCTTCACCATCTATGCAAATGCAAGGTGCAAGCGTCTATGGTGTGGTTGAACAACACAAATTTATGCCATTAATTTGGTTGGACCAGAAGGACAACATCATCTTTGCATCCGAGAGCGAACTTTCACTGAGCTTTCCAACAACAATGCCGCGCAACCAACTCAGTTAAAATAACCTGCACTACTTGAAAATGGTCTATTACCTCAGACACAGCAACCATATTGTCAAATTTCATCAGTGCGTCCGTCGTCATCTGTATGGATCTCAGGCGTTCGTGAGTTTGCTCGGAAATCAGGTAAGGTTCCAAATGCTAAGAAAAAAATAATAAAACAGCGAGTTCAATATGATCATTATTTATGTTTAGTTTACAACTTGATAAACATAAACCACTTAGTTTTAGACATGTTGTGAAACTCTTAAAAAGTAATCTTCTTCTTGTGTATGAGACAGGATTGGTCAAATTTCAGCGCAGGTGATTGAAGCCAGGTGACTGTAGCTTCGTCTAGTGCTGCTATACCATGTATTCCATTTGATGTCTTGTAAATGAAACATTCAAGAATGACATAGTCAGCTCAGTTTGTTCCTCCGCGCCACATTTGCAGGTCGATGAGGGAGCCAAACCCCACTTGTACATGTTGGAATGGAAGCGGCTGACTCCTGTCCGGATTCTGTTAAGCTGAACCTAAATCGGCCGGGGCAGGTCCATACCAGGGGGGGAGGTATAAAACCATGGAGTTTGATATCGGCAGCCCACCATGCTACGTTCAAAACATACATACATACCTTGAATATGAAATTAAAACCTTGAAAATTGGCGTGTTTTCGCATCACTTCTTCCAGCACTGTGCATGCGTTGTTGGTGCACTCGGTTACAAGAAACTGAAATGAAGAATCTGCATATTTACCTTTGTAACATGAGTTTCTGCTTCATGAATATGTGGTGGTGTCACGTCAGCGTATACAGGGTCCCGAAGCTAAATTGGGACCTTTTGCATTTTTTTCATAATTTCCCTAATTAAGAATAAAAAGGGTAAAAAAATCATTTTAACTTTATTAATGTAATCACTACAATCTATATGGCAAAACCGTGAACAAGTTCTCTTCACATCATCGATAATGAGATTACGGAATGCTCTTCGCATGGCTGCTTTAAGAGAGTTGAGGATAGGGTTTGGAATTGAGTTAGACTGTCCTTCAATCACACCGAATAGGCAATAATCACAAATGTTCAGATCTGGAGAGCTACTAGGTCAAATGTATTTCAGGACAAACATGGGAAGATTCTCCTTCCGATAAGTCTGTACTTTTCTTGCACCATGCGTTGGTGCAGACTCTGGAACAAGTATGACTTTGGTAGCATCGTAGTTTCTACGAATCTATGGCAGCAAAATTTCATTCAGAATCTTAAGATACTCCGTTGTGTTGATTCTAATTCCGGATTTGATGAAATGAAAAAGGAATCACCTTGCCATCACTTGCCACAACTGCAAAAACCATCACAGAAGGAAGATTTTTGCTTTGCATCAGTTGAGGAACTTCTGAAGGGTCATGGGCATTGGGCAACAACTCGTGTGGTCTGACGATTTGTAAACTTGTCCATTCACAATGAACCTTTTCTCAACGACAAAAATGCGAATATGTCTTCCTTTGTTCTTGAGATGATTGAGAAGCTTTGGACATCTTTCAACCTGATTGGCCTTGAGTGGGTAGCGAGGAGGATGCAACGTGTTTTCACATAAGACTTCATGGCAAGGTCTTCATTGACTGCTCTACTGATGGTTCTGTGACTGACATGGCGTCTTTTGGCCAGTTTTGTCATCGACTGTGTTGGGTCTGCCTTTATCGACCTTTTTAACCCCGGCAGAAAAAAATTGCTTTAGATCTTTTCGAGGGCTGTGGAGGTTTCTTTCAAGTTTTCCTTCGGCATCAAACTTGGCCACAACTCGATGAATTGTCGTGTTTGAGTAGCAGTGCTCTTAATAATATCCAAAGAAGTGATCTTGGCACATCCCAATTCGCATAGGCCTATATGGATATCCGTTTCGTTAATTCTGCGATGTTTAAGGAAGTTTGCATAAATATTACTAGGCTATAATATCTTTTAGAATACCTTTATGGGACTATCTGCAGAAAGTTTGTTTCTGCAGATTAGAGAAGTAAAAAAGAAAATTATGCAAAAATGAAAAAGTCCCAATTTAGCTGCGGGACCCTGTACATACAAACTGGACGTGATTTCTCGCCCAACAAATTTTTCCTTGGGATTCTTCATACGCAATGGTCGTCTAGCCCAGTATTTCTTAAACTTTGTGTTTTGTTCATTCAACCCTCAACTGCTGCATTATTCACACCAAAGCTATATCATTGTGAGCCTACAATAATGATACCCTAACTATACAAAGTAAGTGCAAATATTTAGAGTTGTTGCACTAGAAATGCCTAAATCGAGAAAAACATTTAAGTCATCAGCTCACAACGCATCCCAGTCGTAGGTAATCTTTATTTTCTTTTTACATATTTCTGTAATGTAATGATAAATGTCAGCCTTTACTATTTTGTTGAATTTTCTTAAGATATTTCAACGGTAGCCTTGTAAAAACAGACAAAATCGTTCACCTGTCAATGTCAAAACCCTTTGACAACTGCATAATGGTTTATGTGTGCCGGTTTATGTCTTTTTATTTGATTGAAGATATTGATTTGTCTGCTCAGTACTGCTGACAAGTTAGCCTATTTTGGGAGGATCATTGTTTTATTTGAATTATTCCCTGAACAATATAATTTTACTTTAGGCTATATTTCTCTGCGCCTCAAGGATTTCATACTTTTGAATCAAATGATACCGTCACTTTTCATGTGACAAATTTAATTGATGCAAAGGTTTTACCGCAATTTCGACAAAGAGATGACAATCTTCAAGCAGCATTGCTCATCCTTGCTTTTACAAAACTTTATTTCCCTTTCATCCACCCGTCTACTTTCATTCACCTTTGTAAAACATCCCATGGTTGTGAACCATTCACCAGTTTAAAAGGAACTGGACTACAGTAGCTTGTAAATCCAAGTTCATGGCACAAGCTTTCATTGAAAATTGGACAAAATTACAACATGTGGACTGGATATATGACTTTATGCCGCTATCCAAATGCTGCGAACACGAATGACGCCATCCATATGCTGCATGCCGCAAGACATAAATAATGCAATACCTACAGTTCGGTTTATTTTGTTCTGTAGGTGAATAAACAAAAGAATACAAACACAATAAACACAAACAATTCGCACAGCAAAGATGGCAGCGATAGACCAAAGGGTGACTAAATTGGTTACTTTTTACTAAAATTAATTGTTTTTTTAATACAACAGTAATTCCATTTGTCCCGGTAGTAGTAGTAGTCCAGTTTTAATCCGGTGATGTTCTCGTTACCGAGGGTGGCCGGATTCATCCCTAAGTGCCGCAATTGCCATCACACCCTGCCTCCACATCAATCTGTCTAACGCGTCCTACAAGCCCACCTTGCTGCTTTCCTCTTCAACTTGCCTTTTCCACGTTTTCTTGGGTCTTATTTGTTTTCTACGACTCTCCACTTGCAACTCCAGCGCTCTTCTCAAAACATCATCTTCATCCCTTCTCAAAACATGCCCATACCGTCTTACTCCATTCGCTTCCACCAACATATCAATATTCTCTCAACA
This sequence comes from Aplidium turbinatum, assembly GCF_918807975.1. Taxonomy (NCBI): domain Eukaryota; kingdom Metazoa; phylum Chordata; class Ascidiacea; order Aplousobranchia; family Polyclinidae; genus Aplidium; species Aplidium turbinatum. The sequence continues at coordinate 23,110,419 of NC_137475.1, read as the reverse complement.
GATCTCATGATCGTGGACACTACGAACGTAAGGAACAGAGAAGATACAAGAGATGACCATCTGGAGTTTGCTATCGCTGTAGCAGACGCGAGCACTTTGCAAGAGAATGCGCTACTGATGACGGATATTCAAAAACAAGCGTTGGCGTGACAACCACTGCTACCGATGTGGGAGATTGGACATATAGCCACGAACTGCTCGTTTCATGAAAAGGTCTGCTACACCTGTCACAGAGAAGGCCATCTGGCCCCGGAGAGGAAATATTTCCAATGCAGTAAGATGGGTCATTGAGATTGCTACTGCACTTTGTCGGCAGCAGTGGCCGAGTGGTTAGCGCGTTGGGCTCGCAGTCGAGAGCCTGCATGTTCGACTCCAGCCACCCGCACTTGCTGTTGTTTCTCTGGGCAAGAAACTTTACGATAATTGCCTCCACCCACTGATCGATTTCGAGTAATGCGTAGTACCAAATTTAAGTCATAAGTAGAGTAGACAACCGGAAACAGACACTGCCGTCGGCTGCAGCGTGGGTCAGGTGTACGTCGGAAGGTGTACGTCGGAAGGCGTACACCGATGCATAGCGCTCAAGTCCGCTTTTCCGCAATGCAGGATAAAGATATGAAAAACAAACAAGCACTGAAGACATTAAGAATGGTGAAAAACATCACAGTAGACGTAGCAAGTACTAATTTGAGAAATGCTTTCGTTGGTAGAACGTGCCATGATGAACTTTGCAGAATTTTGTATTTATTGTGTTGTTATATTGTTTGCAACAATATTCCAGAGGGGCGTATGTCACAATCAATATGCGTAGTCCCGTGATAAGCTACATTTTTGATAAAGAATGGGTAATCTATTTTATTGTGTAATTCTATTGTGGTGTTTCGACAATCACTGACCGATAGTAACCTTAGTTGTGCAATCTGCTATTGTGAAGTCTACTTCTGGAAAGTTGCTGTGTATGTGTGATTCTAGAAACTTCTTTGACTTTTTTACCAGAAGAATGAATTTTTGTGATGCAATATTGCTCTAGTCCAGTGCTTCTTAACCTTATTTGGCCGAACGCCCCTTCATGAACTGGCAAAATTTTACCGCCCCCCATCAAAAACGATTAATTACGAAAAGCGAATATAAAACAATGAATGCTATTAATACTACAAAAAGTGCTCAATGCCAAGCAAAAACCCAAGCAGAACGATATAATTACATCAACTATAGGCTAGTTAGGCTACCAGTCTCTAAAACCCTTGGGCTACAGCCTGTTTTACCCTAAAAGGGGGATCATCAGAAGGTCCTTATTCAAATTATATTTTTGTGTAGAATAAGGACCTTCTGATGATCTCCCTTTTAGGGTGAAACAGGCTGTAAGGGTTTTAGAGACTAGTAACTATATTTGATGAAAAGCAAATATATATTTGCCAGCATGAAAACAGTATAGGCCTGCTGGTAGTCAGTGTGAACCTTGGGCTTGGTGAGAAAGTGCCAGTTTCTTCACAGCCGGTGTAAAGCCAGTGAGAAACATTCGAAGATCACCTTTTATGGATATATCAAGTGGGTTGGTATGTAGCATAACAACACAGCTGAATCTCTTTTCCACCAGGTATGAGATACCGTAGGAAATGTTACAACGAAGATACGAGCTCTTTGACGAAATCGTTACGCTGGGCGGTAGATGAGTTAAACCAGAATGCCGCCTAATAATCAAAACGCCCCCTCCCCTTAAGCCGAGGTAATTATACTGCCCCCCTGCAAAATAAAAACTCCCATGGGGGGCGGTACCACCCCCGTTGAGAACCACTGCTCTAGTCTCTGGAAGCTTCTGGTCCAAAGCAAAGTCTCTAGATCTACTACTTCTACTGAGGTGTGCATATGGTCTACTGGGTACTACGACAGTTTATCGAACGACAGTGTTGTATTTCCAGACGTTTAATATAAAATAAACAACAATAATAGTAGCCAACCAAGTGAGAAAACCATTTACCTTTTGTACTTACTAATTCAGTATATAAAAGCAACACAATATATAGTATGAAAGAAACGCAAAACAATCAACTAAGGAACGTGGTACAAAACGCTTAATTGATTACACGCGTTGGTGGTAATCAATTCCAGCGTCTGTACCAGAAAACGCTGAATGTTATTATGTAGTGAGGCAGGTCACAAGTAACATAAAATCAACGTAAATAAAATGACGACTATAACAGACAATTTATCGAACGACAATTAATCGAACGACAGTTTATCGAAACTACAGTTTATCGAACGACAATTAATTGAACGACAATTTATCGAACGACAGTCGAAAACCTAACCCTAACCACTAACCCTTAAACACTAACCACAACCCCTAACCCTCACCGCTAACGCTAAACCTAACCCTTAACCTTTAACCCCTAGCCCGTAACCCTTAACCTCTAGCCCGTAACCTTAACCATTAACCCCTAACCTCTGAGTATTCCATTGCATATGTGCTTCGTCGTTCGATAAACTGTCGTTTCAATAAACAGTCGTTCGATGAACTGTCGTTTCGATAAACAATCGTTTCGATGAACTGTCGTTTCGACGAATTGTCGTTCGATGAACTGTCTTTCGATAATCTGTCGTTCGATGAACTGTCGTTCGATAAATTGTCTTTCGATAAATTGTCGCCCTCTACTGGACCTGTATTGATAGTCTCAAAATTCATCACAAATTGAACTATTAAAAAAACGTTTTATAAGAAATAACAAACTTTCGCGCCATTCGTGTATTGCATCACTCGGGCCTTTCTTCATTCGCATCTTGTAGCCTAGGAATGGCATCATTTGATCATTTGGACCATTGCCTTAAATCATGTACCGGTTTGTACACTGCACGTTTACTAACTGAACTAATTCAAGTTTAAAGTTCAAAGCAAACGCTAAAATCGGACAATAGTTGTGCAACTGCAATCCCATTTCTTATGCGAGTAGCCTACCTGCAATAAAGTTCATACCTGCTTTTTATTTTCCTGGCCAGCTTGAATTGGTATGACATGTTCAAGAATGGTCTTCATCATCGTAGCCTGATCGGCGTCACCTAGTGGTGGATCCAATTTACTAAAAAATCTTTGTTAAAAAAAATAACAATTGTGGTAATGATGTGGAAAAAAGAAACAAGTATCTGTCATTGATTTGCCTTTCAACCAAACAAAATCTATGTTTATATACAATAAAAACAAATCAAAATAAAATTTGAACTTCAAGGATACACCAATGAACCGCAGGTCTTCAGGATGACAGACTTCAACTGACTGGCATCAGACGGCACATCATTCTTGAGGTAGGTCAGCAACTTGGTCATCAGACTTTCCCGGGCAGTGAAGACATACCTGGGCCGACTGGAAGGCGTGTTTGTATGGTGGGGGTCCAGGGATCGAGCAATCAAGTTCACTGAATGTGTCAAGTCGATTTTGATCTGTGTGTTCTGTGATGCAAACACTCAAATAGTGAACATGTATGTGGCATGTTTTTTATGTTTGCTTGATGAAAATTTAAACTCAAAGGATTAACAAAACTGAAAGTCACCAAGTTGGTTCTGTTTAGCACAAAGATTAAAACAATATAAAGTAGGTAATGTGTGTCAATCGAACATCAAACACTGAGGTGTTCAGTAAATATACGAACAATTCTGCTCCATCTGAAACATGAAGATCAGAAGCAATCTTGACTAACAATTTAGCCTTTTCAAACAAAAAGTTATAATTCCTAGAAAAATAAAACTTAACAACCAGACCGAATTTAACATAATAACATGAAAATAAACAAAAAATTACGAACGTTTTCGGCCATGCTAATGTTAGCCCTTTTCAAATAGCCAACTGACTGATGTTCTTCATAAATTGAAATTACAGATCTGATCTACACACACAAAAATCGAGAAAAGAAACACATAAGAATCAAACGGCAAGGCAGAGGAGAGGCAAATTCACAAGACCCTTAATTGCCTCGGAAACAACACAAATCAATGACGCAAAATTACGTGAAGACAGACAGGAGGCGCCTGCGGCAAACAGCTGCCTATTGAGGCGAGGATTGCAAGATTTTATGGGTAAAGCCTCATAAATTTTAGTGTCAAATTCGGTGAAGCATTTACGCACAATTCTAAAAGACTCCAGGGATGGTTTATTGTTTGAAAAAGTTTGACAATCGAGTATATGATCAATTGATCATTAATGGCACTATTTCTGTTGAGAGCAGTTAAATCCAAATACTCTCTCACTCTTGTCAACTGCCGAATGTCGCGTGGACATACCAATGTATGTACAGTCCGGAGTCCGCGTAATGCGAACAAGTGAACTTGTACACGACATTTAAACACAGAAAAGATGGAGTTTCAGATGTAAGCTGAAAATAATAACCCACTTTAAATGTTTTATACACGGAAATAATATCACTGTTGAACTTCAATTTAATAAAATTAGACATATTCTTGACAGATCGTTTGGATGCTTTACCAATACAAGGGACAGTCCGGCAATCAGTTGCCGCAGGCGCCTCGTATCTGCTAAATGTCTTAACGCAGTTTTGCGTCATTGATTTGTGTTTTTCCAAGGCAATTAAGCGTCATATGATTTTGCCTCTCCTCTGCCTTGCCGTTTGATTCTTATGCGTTCCTTTTTTTGTGTATGTGGATCAGTTTTTGTAATTTCAATTCATGAAGAACATCAGTCAGTTGGTTAATTGAAAAGGGCTAGCATATTAAGTATGGTCAAAAACGTTTGTAATTTTTAGTTTATCTTATGTTATTATGTTAAATGCCGTCTGATTGTTAGGTTTTATTTGTCTATGGTTAAAAAAGCACCTCTCTACCAAAAGTGGATTCCTAGAAAGCAATTCCCTCCTCAAAGGCACTGTTAATCTACTCGTAATATACTTTACTCAAATAAATTAAGTTAGAAAGCTCTGTGGACATGATGTTTGAATACAATTATACAAATATCTATCACTACCTTCCAAAATCACATCATGAGAAGCATGACCAACAAAAGGTTACTTGATCACACGAAAATAGAAGATCTTCTAACTTTGACAAAACTACATCCAATTGCAGCAATAATAAAATCAAAAGTTTTAAAACTGTTCGGCCGCACTAAAAGATCACAATTCGGAATCAGCAAAGTTTGCATAGAAGGCAAAGTAGAAGGAAAAAGAAAACGTGGCAGACAACCAAAACGATGGCAAGACAACATTCAATCATAGACCGGACTCAACTTGACGACACTGGGCGAGTTGGCTCAAAATCGCCACTCTTGGAAGCAAATAAGCCATGTTGATGCGCAATCTGCCGCAGGCGGAGATGACGACTAATGATGATGATACAAATATCAAACATTATTATAGCGTTTAAGCACAACATCTTAACGATAGCATAGCACCACATTTGATGCATATAAAATATAAATTGAAGCTTTGGCTAACGACACCTCAACCTGAACTCATGCCTGCGTATTATTGCAACTCGAAGTGAAAGTAAAACAGGCTGAAAATTTGCTGTCTTTTCAAACTCGAAAACTTCTTAGAAGTCTTTTGACCTGTGGTGTACGCAAGGGGGTTAGGTGAGGATCAAACTCCCATCATTGAGAAACAGAGAGGGATGTTTTTTATTTGCCTTTCCAGCATGAGAAAAAAATCGAGTAAATACACAATAGCAACAAAAATGAACAAAAAAAGAACACAAAAATGCAGAAAGGACTGGCAGCATCGAATAACCTTGCGCTTTCCAAGTCGAGGTGCTGCCTGTCAACGAGTAAACAGTGTTGTGATATAGGCCTTGTAATAATACTGGTCGTTGGTTGGTTTTAAATCTTTATCTACGGACTGAGAGCTTGATAGGTAAACTTGTTATTACTTATTATGCGTTACGTTAAATATTAACTTGGTAATTGTCTCTGTGAAAATGGAGGTTAAAAAACGAGCACTTTTGTTGTGATATAGGCCTTGTAATAATACTGGTCGTTGGTTGGTTTTAAATCTTTATCTACGGACTGACAAAGCCTTGATAGGTTATTCCTGGTAGTTTCGCACATTTGTAGAGGCATTTGACGCAGGGCCGGTTACCGAAATTGACAGAGAGTGAAGTTTCCGATTGTTGAAGTGTTGTTGCCGGGGAATTATTTCATCCATTAATTGCCGCTGAATGGAGAGCAGTAGAAGTCCTTATAATGCGTTACTCAAACGCACACCCCGAGAGTCGAACCAAAGATTGATCTTAAAGCTTCTTCAACCACGAAGTCACGCGCTAACCAACTGAGCAATCAGCAAATTTGCTTCTGAAACAAATTGAGAATCTTGGCTAATTTCGGGTCGTTGAACACTGTCACAATCAATATGCGAAGCCTCGCCACAGGCTACATTATGTGTCTTGACCAACCGTACTATATTAATTGTATAATTCTTACGAAATGTTATTATCGGTTACTGTCCTATAGTGATCTCTGATTGTGAAATCTATATTATTTGACGTATTTCTAGAAGACTTTGCATAAATGCAAGACTAGTAGCTTCTCCACCTTGATCGAACAATTAGTCAGGTGGTAGGTTGTTATGACGTCACAAATATGTTTACGGGGAGTAAAACTTGACTAGGACAATGAGTTCTTATGACGTAACATTGTGATACCTTCTGGAAGTTACTGGTCAAAGCAAACCAGCTATAAATAGTGGCGTAATTTGCGTAATATGATAGCAATATAGGTAGACATTACAGTGAGATGATTGTTGACTGAGAGTTGAATTGAAGTTGAAGTTATTGAATACGCGTAGATGAGAGTTGGTGCTATTACAAGTTATGATCGAGATTAGAGTTGTATGAGACGATGTGAGTGAAGTACGTTAAAGTCGATTAAAAGAGTTACAGACGTTGGAATTTATTGCTATTCATTGTTACTTTGATTATTTGTTGGAAGTGTTGAGCCATTCGTAGGCGACTGATCCCCCAAAATCTCTCACACGTCGACGAGAAATATTGCTGAGAAAAGCTTCGCAAAAACACTGAGCGTGGACCTATACATCATAATCCATCGTCGGTTTGTTCCCCACTAGTGGGGGTGGCCGATTGTTTCCGCGCAGCAATTGTTTTAATCCCTTTTCTCCATTTCACCCTGTCCCTTGCATCTTCCTCCTTCAGTCCGACTTTTTTAAATTCATCCTTCACTTGTTGTTTCCACGTTCTTCTTGGACGACCGCGTTTCCTCTTCCCATCCACCTTTAAATCTAATGCCTTTCTAAGAAAACTTCCTTCCTCCCTCCTTATCACATGTCCATACCATCTTACTCCATTTGCCCTTGCCAGTTGGTCTATGGTCTCTCTCATCTCTAGCATATCCAACAATTCTTCAGTCCTTTTTTCCCTTCTCGTTTTCACCCCACACATTGCTCTCACCATTGACCTTTCCGTTCTTCTCAGGATTGCCAGTTCACTCTCTCTCAATACCCATGTCTCGCTACCATATAGCATTGCAGGCCGCACACAGCTCCGATATACTTTTCCTTTCATCCTTAGTGAAAATTTTCTGCCATACAACATTTCCCCACATTTCCTGAACTTTGCCCAGCCCAATCTTGCCCTTGTTGTCACCGCTGCTTCACATCCACCACTTCCATTTATCCGATCACCCAGATAACAGAAGTCTGTCACTGTTTCGATGCCATGGCAGAACTCATCATCATGGCCTTCCACTTCATTCCTTCCTTTACTGCATTTCCCACAAACAAAACACTTCGCCAATCTTGTTGCGGCTCTCTTGACATTAGCACATCTTGCATGTACCCACTTTCCACATTCCTTGCATTGCATTGAATTTCTCATCACTCTCTTGCCACATATTCCACAGGGATCTACTTTGTTCTCAACAACTGTTCCTTCTGCTCCACTCACCATCACTTTTGTTTTTTCAAAATTCACCTTCATACCCTTGGTTTTAAATGCTTCTTTCCATTTCTCAAACTTTCTCTCCAGTCCCTCCATACTATTACTTGTCAAGACCAGGTCGTCTGCATACAAAATTTCACTCAATAAGCCCTCCCTCACTCCTTCAGTTACAATGTCAACCACAATAGCAAATATCAGAGGTGACAAAACTGATCCTTGGTGTACACCAACCTTCACAGAAAACTCGTTTGAATAATTTGATCCAACTCTCACTTTTGTTCTTGCATCCTCATACATAGACATCACAGCTCTCACTAATACCTCTGGTATACCTCTTTTCCTCATTGCCCACTCCATCACTTTCCTTGGTACTCTGTCAAATGCCTTTTCTAAATCGACGAAACACATATATAGTTTTCTCTGCTTCTCTCGGTATTCCTCCTGCATTCTTCTCAATATAAACAGAGCATCCACTGTACCTTTTCCTGGCATAAATCCAAACTGCATATCATTTAATTTCACCAATGTTCTCAACCTCTTTTCTAGTATTCGCTCCACAATTTTCATTCCATGCTCTAGTAGTTTTACACCTCTATATGCACTGCAACTTCTCACATCTCCTTGTCTCTTGAACAGTGGAACAACAGTACTATGCTTCCACTCCTCCGGCATTCCCTTTCCATCTAATACCCTTTGGCTAAGTTGTAGCATTACTTCAATTCCCAACTCTCCACTTGCTTTTATCATCTCTACGCTCACTTCTGATGGACCGGCTGCTTTATGCAGTTTCATTTGCCCCATTGCCTCCACCACTTCATCACGAGTAATCTTTCCCACTGGACCCTCCACCAGATCAACCTTTGTCATATGATCCCATACATTCTCCTTATTCATAACATTTTATTAACATAACACATATTCATAACACTTATTCTATACAATTTAGAAAACTAGCTCTACACAATTTGGGACGCAGAGCATGTCAATACAACTGCAAATATTTTCATGATCCTATTTGGGTTGCTCTTACCTGAGTAAACGCAAAAACAGGATATTAAGCAGTCCAAATGCATATGCTATTGATCTGTTGATATAAAAGTAACGAAATGTGGTATGTTGGGTGCGTGAAAGCTTTCTTGCTGTAATGACATGTTTCTTTGGCTGCCGAGAAGAAATTCCGGTGAGCCGTAGGCAACTTGATCGCCGGAAAAATAAAGGAGTATAGACTAGAGGCTTGCCAGAGATAATTTTTTTCCAAAAATCAAACCGGTCGCAGCGAGTTTAGACCAAGTTTGTGACTTCATTTCACAGATAGAACGCGAAACTGTTCAAGCTATTTATCAAAAGTATATGAAACGAAAATTGCCAACAATATTTAGACAACAAAAGCTGTTGTGCACTTTTTTGCTCTCTTTATTTGGTTTGTTGTGATAGTTTTGTTTGATTGACCAACGAGTTTAATCTTGAACGAACGACATTCCCTGCGTTGTATTTACCTAAGTATTACACAAGCATGTGAGGGTAATTAGCTATGTGTCTTCCGGGGTGTTCAATCAATGTAATGCACGTACAGCCAAACTAAACTGTACGCAGAATTTTACACGAGTGACTGACATGTGGGTCAACAAATAGCCTAATATATTATAAATAATTGTTTTGGCTGAAACTAATGTTTTGCTAACTTTCAGAAACCAGTTTCAGAATTGGCGCAGAAGTCTCGCGCTCCTGGAATTGGCAATCAAAAATCGACGCCAATGCGTACGGTTTCTATTTTTACCAAACACTGCAAAGAATTCTAAAACTTTCTTTTTCGATTTTTCTATAAGCAGTTCCAACGTACAACTCGGTATAAAAAAACATAAGTATTATATCATTATTCATTCGTACAAACAAAAGTACCTTGATATTCTTGAAAAGTGATGTTATTGTTTTGATGATGTTAGTTTCTATCCTTGACGCAATGAGGTCGTTAGGTGCGTAAAAGGCAATGTAGCCACAACACAGAGCTGCCGTACCTTTGGTCTGCTCAAGTTCTGTGATGGATCTCTCACTCTGATGTGAAGAAGCAGAGTTTGCATAAAATAAAAGGAAAATTAAAATATTTAAAACATAAAAACATATTTCAATCTAGATTTTATGAATTGCCTCAACTGCATTTACCTTCAATATTCTCAAATAGGATGACTCTTTCTTAGTGATGTTTAATTTGATAAAGTCGTTCAGTTTCTCCAGAGTCGCGTCCAGATGGTGGAAAGCACACTTTCCAACGCAAACCGCAGCTCCCTAAACAAAACTGAAATAATAAAAATTTAACCACAAAACTAACCGCTGCTACGTTAAACTTTACGTCTGCAGATCGGCGACCAATAACAAAACATGAAAATTATATTATGGTAGTAAGTGTAGTTCAAACCAAAAAAGGTTCATTTCAGTATAATTTTAAGAAAATTCATGATTTTTTCATCAATATTTTGGCATGTTGATCAGTATGAAAACTAATGAACAAAAAAAATTGAAATTGGTTAAACGGTTTTCGAGATACAGCCGTTTGAAATATTATTATATGATATTATTGTAAGATATTGTAACCGTTATTTGGCTTTATTAAACTTAAAACTCGAATCTGCAAAATAAATAATCATTCTATAACACAACTCAAGTTAACAGCAGACCAGCTAAATCAACATCCTTCACTCCAACTTGTACAAACTAAAACTGCGAACAGAAATACAATTTCACCAACAGTGAACAATGAATCAACACGTCGGCTTCAGGCACTAGCTCTGCTTTAGGCATCAGAGCACTTGTTCAATTACAGCTCATTCTCCCCCATATAAAATTGAACAACACAAAAGTTGAAAAAAACAAAGAGAACAATTGGAACTTAAAATTGCAATTGAAGGTGCACCGTTATTACAACATCTAATGTTTACATGTGCCATAGCATGAAGTTGAACACAAATTGTATCAAACGTAAGGCACAGCACCGTAGTAATCGACAGGTTTGCGTCTCCGTTCAGAGCGGCGCAGCTTTGAAGTGACAACGCTATTCTCATTAGTTTCGCTTGGTCCATCATCAGGCTGCATCGTTTCTGAAGACGACGGCTCGGAAGTGTTACTTTCTCGAGGTACGATGGACAAGAATTCTGGAGTAGTAGCATCAGGTTCGGCGAAACATTGGTTTTCAGAATTACGCGCAGGATTTACAGCAGCGTCGTCGGCAGACCTGTTGCATGGTGAGAGATCTCTAATAGACACGGTGGTTTCCTTTCCATTGCTTAAACGAACGTGAGCATAACCTGGGTTTGCTTCATGCAGTTCCACTTCGTCCACTAAAGGATCATTCTTATTACGCACGTGGCTTTTGACGTAAATTGGACCTGGTTTAAGCCACGACGGAATAGTAGTTCCGTTGACCGAGCGTCGAGCATGCTGGAAGAATCGTTGATGAGGTGTGCAGTTGATCAATGTGCATAATAATGAACGGATTGAATGCAAGGCATCGGTCAAAACGTCTTCCCAATGGGAAGGTGGCAACTGACGAGATTTTAACGCACATTGGACCGCCTTCCATATAATTCTATTGTATCTTTCACACTGTCCATTTCCTCTAGGATTGTAGCTGGTCGTTCGACTGGCAGCTACCCCATGAGAGTGCAGCCAAGATTTTAATTCTTGAGATTGAAAGGAAGACCAGCGATCGGAGTGAATATATGAACACATTCCAAAAGTAGCAAACAGTTCCGTTACACACTTGATTACTGTTGTTGGCGTCATGTCGGCACATGGGAAAGCAAACGGAAATCGGGAATATTCATCGACGATGGTCAAAATATATTTATTTTTCGTTGCGTTGGGAAGAGGTCCTTTAAAATCCAAGTTGAGTCTTTCGAAAACTTGGGTAGCCTTTAATAATTGAGATTGGTCCGATCTGACAAAGCGTGGTTTGACTTCAGCACATACGGAGCACTTGGAAACCATGTCTCGTATTTCTGCTACGGAATAAGGAAGATTATTGTTTCGCACGAAGTGAGTCATTCTAGTAATGCCGGGATGACACAGAGCAACATGAAGCTCACGCAAATTGTCTTTACTAATTGCACCACAGAATGCACGTGTAAGTGCATCGGGACCTACATTTTCCTTCCCTGGTCTGTGTAAGACAGTGTAACTAAATTGAGAGAGTTCAATTCGCCATCTAGTTATCTTTTCGTTTTTTATTTTACTTGCGTGTTTGACGTCGAACATATACGATACTCTTTTGGTCTGTGATTAATGTGAAGTGACGTCCGATTAATAGGTGTCTCCATTTGCGCAAAGCCTCCACGATAGCATATGCCTCCTTCTCCACAGCAGAATGACGCTGTTCACCCGTCGACAAGGTTCGTGAGTAAAAGGCAACTGGGCGTCCATCTTGATTAAGAGTGGCAGCAATAGCAAAATTGGAAGCGTCAGTTTCCACGGTCAAGGGTAGGGAGTTGTCGATAGGATGCAACGAAGCTGTAGCCAGCACTGACTTGATTTTTTGAATGGCTTGATTGGCGCTTTCTGGCAGAGGCAATGAAGCTTTGATAAGCGGATGTATTCTGTCCGAATACTTAGGAATCCAGCGTGCATAATAAGCAAATAGTCCAACCAGACGCTGGAACTCTTTGTGAGTTTTGGGTACTGGCAAATCGAGAAGTGGTTGCACTCTGTCTGGATCTGGTTTGATTGACTGATGTTCGATTTGATATCCTAATAAAGAAACCTTTGATTGAGAGTGCTGTGTCTTCTTCTTGTTTATAGTTAAGTTGTCTTTCGACGCGGCTTTAAAAAATTCTTCCAAGTTCCGATCGTGATCAGCTTGGTTCTTCCCAGCAATCGTAATGTCATCGAGGTAAAGAAAGCAGCCCTTTAAATTGTTGCTTTTGATGAACCAGTCAATAACTCGCTGAAATTCGGGAACGGCATTGGTTAAACCGAACGGCAACCGTCGCCATTGATACAAGCCCCAGAGCCCGCCTGGAAAGCGGTGTATTCTTTATCCTTCGGATCAAGTTCGATCTGGTGGTAAGCGGACTTTAAATCGACAGTGGTAAATACTTTATTTTTAGAAAGTTTGGTCACAATGTCTTCGATTAGTGGTAATGGATATGCATCAAGCTGAGTGAAACGGTTAATAGTTCTGCTGTAATCCATGACCATGCGCCTTTTCCCTGATTGCTCGTTTTTGACAACCAAAACCTGAGCCCTCCACGGAGAATTGCTGGGTTCAATCATGCCCTCTTGTAGCAAGCGTTGTGTTTCTTCATGAATATAATCTCTGTCTTGCTTGGAGTATCGTCTGGCCTTATCAGCAATAGGATGGCAATCTTGTGTTAAATGGTCGAAGGGCTTAGGGTGAAGCGAATTCATTTTTGGTAAGGCGTTAAGAGTCAGCATAGAACGATGTCCATTGAATTTAAATACAACGCTTTCGTGTTCTTTAAAGGCATACTAAAGGAAAATTTCAAACCGGAATTAAGCATTAAAATGAGTAAACTGAACATTCAAGAATACATTTCAAAAACAATTACCCAAAAAAATTTGTTTTCAATGGCGCTGGCAAGGCCCAAAGTCCAGTGTTTCATTTATTTTCATTTTTTTCAAAATGACCAAAACGTGCAAACACAGCTCAAGAATACGTCATAAAGTCCAGCAATAACAAAAGCCACGTTACCAATCTGATGTTTTGAGCAAACTGTCTGCTGTTTTGATGTTAAAATGTGCTGTTTTGATGTAAATACATACATAGCCTACAGTCAAATCGCCCGCAGTAACAATTATTGCGTGATCGGTTGATTGCTAGACTTTATGACGTAGACTTTATGACGTTCTTTACAGTCGCACGCTTCGTTGCTCAGGCCAATCTCGTTTTGAAAGCTCTGACAAAAGCACGCGCACAATGGTGGTCAGACCGCAATGGGGCAAAATTTTATTGAAAATCGTTTTATGGTAGCATGTTAAACACAAAGAACGTGGAAAATCGTCAAGTCAGGTTTTTCCTTTAATACCCCTTTAAAGATTCTCTCTCCGGTTATTGCATCCGTGGCCAAATTGTCTAAAACGTTGAAGGAAACATTCGAATATTCATTTTTGTTTACAATCAAGGTAGCAAAGCATTGCCCTAAGATTGGCAAACGAACAGATGTTTCGGCTAAAATTACTTCGCCCAATGTTTGATGAATTTTTAAGGAATGTTGATTGACAAATCTTTTGGTAACGTAGCAATCTGATGACCCCGTGTCCATCAATGATTTTGCAGTAAAACCGTCAATTAAAACATCACAAAAAACGTTGTTATTGTTTTGCGTTGCTGAAAGATTAGCTGTAGCTAGTACTGAGCTTCGGATAGTGTTCAATTTGGTGCGCTTTGATTGTTTAGATTTAGAACGAACAGAACGTTGTTGACAGACTCTCGAAAAATGTCCGATTTTGGAACAGTAGTGACAAACTGAATCTCTTGCTGGGCATTCCCTTCTGGGGTGGCGAGCTTCTCCGCAGAAATAACACAGTTGCTTAGCATAAGCTGCCTGAAGAAGCTCTGGTTCGGCGCACTGCGGTTCTTGCTGACTGGAAAGTCGTTCCTGTCTGTTTGGCAACTCCCACGCACATGCACCGCTGGACGCCATGGAACTGGTTGATGTTTGATAGGCCTCAGCGTTTGCAATTGCGAGCTCCTGAGCACGAGCTTGCTCATATGCATCTTGAAAATCCAGACTTCTGTTTTCTAACAATCGTTGGCGTATCCCGCTCGAAGACAGACCGGCAATGAACGCATCTCTCAATAGTCCGCGACGATGCTCCTCGGCGGTCACAGCGTTACATTCACATTCTTTACTAAAATGTTCCAGGCGCAAAACGAAATTGTCTATTGTTTCACCAGGTTGCTGTCGACATGTGCGCGCGCAAGCGATGACGTGCAGCTACGATATTCTTAGGCTTTACATAGAGACCCTTCAGGAAAGTCATGGACGATTCATAGTCTCTAGCACCTGCTATACTTTTATAAACCTTCGGGGACACCATGTTGATTAAAACTTTCAAATTGTCTGGGTTCAAATTTGCTGCAGCCCGAGCTTCTAAATAGTGATTGAACGTCTCAAGCCAATGTTTGAATTCGTCGACTGCTGACGGAACACTTGGCTCAGTTTCCAAACGCTCAGGTTTCAAGACCTTGTCCATGTTTAAATTATAAGTTTAATAAATTGTTGTAACCGTTATTTGGCTTTATTAAACTTAAAACTCGAATCTGCAAAATAAATAATCATTCTATAACACAACTCAAGTTAACAGCAGACCAGCTAAATCAACACCCTTCACTCCAACTTGTACAAACTAAAACTGCCAACAGAAATACAATTTCACCAACAGTGAACAGTGAATCAACACGTCGGCTTCAGGCACCAGCTTTAGGCATCAGAGCACTTGTTCAATTACAGCTCATAGTGGTCACGTTATTAAGTGTAAATATAAGTATCCACCTATTTTGGGGGTCAAGCCATTCAAATCTGAGGTCTGAAATGCATTTAAATTAACCCAAATGGTTCGAAATAGCATTTCAAAAAAATTAATTTTTATACTTTGCACATGACAATCTTCTGGAGCCATTTTTGGAATGTTCGAAAAAGTTTTGGACAAAAAATTCTTTTAAGTATGTTCTGATTCCCATTCTACTATAAAATGTATGATTTACCATTAGGTATTGACCATAGAAAAATTTGTACGTCTTATAAGTGATCTTATAAATTTCACGCAAATTAACAGAAAATTTTAGGTTACTTTTTAACATTGTCTTCAGACAAAAATACTTTTGATCATCATAGTGCAAAAAACTCGTCGCATACTGTGCTATTGAAGCATTTGGCAGGCTCCAGCTGGGGAGCGAGGGCTAACATTTATTGTTTAATGGCGGCATGCCTTCAAGTGTCTTGCCAAAGAGACAGTCACATGCTCTTGAGCGGTGTCGAACCGCTGTTCCATTGAACCTAGACTCTCACCACTCGGCTTTACAGTCGACTGGAAATGTACTAGTGTATTATTGTGAGATCTTGAAAAAAAATAAACCAATGATTCATCGATCGACGAGCGTTGGATCCAAACCACTTCTTCACTCCAAGGCTCCCACTCTTCCAAATGAGCTCCCCATTGACTGAAAGCAAGACATTTATTCATGCCTGCTACTCACCATCTTCTTGACGAAGCTGAGAAACAAACGTATTTGCAGCTAATTGGACAATAATTGGAAATTTAAATAGAAGTCAAGCACCGCCATTGTTCAATGTTCTCAATGCCGACACCCGTTTCATTTACCTGTCCCAACAGTAACACGCATGGGTGCGCGTCAATGGTGTTTGCACGGGTGTCGGGCTTTTCCGCTCAACCATGCACTAATGGAGAATGGCATCTTTCTCTTCTTGTAGATGTGGTGCTGAGTAGCAATTCTTTGTTTGAACTTCTGGCCCGAGGGTCTATCCTTTTACCATCCCAAGTTCAAAATGTTTCCACATTAGAGGGATGTACTGTTGAGGTAGCAGCAAATACTGTTGAAATTGTGCAGATTATTTCTGTAAATGGAACCCAACAATTGCAGGAATAAAATTCTAAAAATATACAATATTGTTATACTTAAAGCTATTCAAAATTCCAAAGACAACACCAAGTTGTAAATTTTCTAAAAAAAACATAAAATGTCAATTTTAATTGATTTAGAGTTGAAAAAATATCACAATAAATGTTTCTTTAGTTTTCTGTTTGTACCTTCCATTGGTTGTTTGTTAAAGGATTATAATTTCAAAACCTGATGGGTAAGTGCTGTGTCTTTAGCAAGACACTTAAAAGCGTGCCGTCGATTGCGGAGTGGCGACTATAGCCCTTGATTTCTCTCATGATTATGAACAGTGCGCTTCGGTCTCTAGAGAGACATGCTTAATTGCTTATGGCTCTTCTTAGGGCTATGGCCAGCTGAACTGAACATTTACTGAAATGACAAAAGGTCTTATGAAGTTACCAAATCAGCTTTCATCCCATTAGAGCGGCTTTTTTGCGACGATCTCAGCAAGTTGGATACCAGTGAGAATAGGAACATTATCCAATGGTGTGAGATACAGGCATTCTGTCACTGTGGCAATCACTGCCACAAAACAGGTGCACACACAGTATTCTGCTGAAAAGTAAGGGCTCGGGTTGATGTTGGCAAAATGTCTACCCTCACTCCCTAGCTGGAGCCTGCCAGTTGCTTCAATAGCACAGTGTGCGACGACAGTTGCTTGTGAAGTGATGATCAAAGAGTGGACAAGGAATCAGGTGCATCATATATGCAGGGTCAATTAAAAATATTAAGAGTTTTTTGTCTTAACCCTTATTAGCACAGGGATTTTAGGTAACTTAATCGGCACAGATGTTGACAAATTGTCAACATGGCATTTCCTTGTGTTTTTGATACAAATGCGCTAGTTTCAAAGTGAAGTTGTTATTTTAGATGATTTGATGTTGATAAAACCCTAATAAAACCTTAACAAAACAACCATTAATCCTAATTGGGAGGTCTGCTTCCAACCCAGGACATAGTTTTCGCTTACTAGCTCTCAGATAAAAAGCAAAGAAATCTTAACAAGCGAAGTTTTGCCACGTATATTTCAAACACAAAAACGAAGAAACGTGGAGCACTACAACAAATTGTTCAGCATTCCAAGCAATATTGGTTTTTGTGAAGTTTTCTGTGTCGTGGGCAAACCCGGCGGCTACAAGTGACACATGCAGATCGAGTATGCTTTGCACATCTGCAGCATCTTCCCCGTTTGATACTTTGTACTGTGCGATTGAAAGTGCTTGAAGTAGCAGCATCGATGAACCCCAACTTTTCGGCAAGTAGTTTAGTTTCTCCCGCTAATTTTCTTTTGTTGACATACGGTTGAGCAAGCTGAAAGCTAAGTTGTTTGAGAAAATCTGTTTTTTTGCTACTCTTCCCATTGCCTCTCATTATGAGAAATGCGTTGTTACTGGCAACATTTATCAAATTGTAATTTATAACCATTGGCCAACGATTTGTTTTCCTCAAGCAATTGAATTCTTCACAGTTTTCATCAAGAGTGTCAACTCCACCTTTATGCTTGTTATAATCCATGATAACTGTAGGTTTCCTGTGAGAGTCAGTGATGGAAACAGAAGAGTGTGAAGAAGACATCATGAGGACATTCCTGTTTCGTTTTGGTACATATGACAATAGCAGAATCTTGTTCAAATGGTAATACAACGCTTCAGTACTTTCCACCTCTCTTCCCCTTACTGATTTGAGCTGCGATGGAACTTCACGGCGATTAGCCATTACTGTTCCTACCAATGTAAGATTTTGAAGCAAAAGATTGCAAACCAGACTATGAGATGTAAAATATCTGTCAACGTATATATCCCGACCACTACCAAAGTAAACAGAACACAGGTTCATCACTATATCATTTGCAAGATTTCTGTGAGGAGCCGAGTCGGGTTCTCTTCCGGAATAAATAATGCCATTTAGAGCAAAACCTGATGTGGCTTCACACAGCCAAAAGAACTTCACACCATACTTCCTTGGTTTCGATGGCATGTATGTTCTTCCAGGAATTTTGCCTCGATATCCGACCAGTTGTTCATCCACAGTCAATGCTTCCTTAGGGATGTAGACGTTGCGCAGACTACTGTTGAATGCTTCCCATACTTCTCGAATAGCAGCTAACCTGTCGTTCCTTTGTCTTTCTGGTCGATTGCGATAGTTATCAAAACGCATGCATCGTAGCAGAAATTTAAATCGATTTAGTGCCATAGCCACCCTATAAAATGGCCTACTGTCAAGAGGATCCCACAATCGACGTAAATCGGTGAAATTATCTCTGTCCAAGCCAGCACGTATGATAATTGCAAGACCTGCCTCAACTTCTTCAATTGTGAAGTTTTTGTCTACAGAATTAGGCAACAGCTTATATTCGTGTCTCACGTCCCTTGCTTTTCTGTTTGTCTCACGTACTATTTGAAGTATAATTTCAGGCCGATAAAATAATTTGAAGGCATCCACTTCAAGTTCAGGAGCAGCATCAATCCGAGGCTGTTGCGTCAATATATTTCTTCTTCTGAGCCTGCCTGGAAAAGGATTTGCATAATAGGTTGCATTGCCAGCTGTTATTGGTACTTGATCTTCATCTTCTGAGGAACCATAATTAGATTCTTGATCTGCATCACTGCCAGTCTGGTCATCTTTACTTTCTTCCTCAAAGACATCTATATCGGGCAGTTCCTCCTCTTCCAAAGGCAGTTCATCAACATCTGGTATGGACTCACATTCACTACTACTTGTAGCCTCAGCATTAGAGTCGCTATCAACATCATCAGAAGTTATTTTTAGTTGTCTTAGGGCCTCTTGAAATGAAAATCTTCTCTGTCTGTCCATCAGTAAATTTGCACCTTACTGTAACCAACCGAAACAACCTTTGAAATTCAAATAGTTAGCATTTCATGTAAGAGCTAATACACGTGTAAAATCTTGTAAGAGCTAGGGCAAACGTTTCCAACACAACTGCTTAGGCAGTATTTTTCTTCTGAGTTATATCAACTGGCATTCTAACTCCTCCTAGTCCACGGGTTCCCAAACTTTTTTGGTTTTAGGCCCAAATGTCTACCCTAACCCTAACGATTTGTGGCTCACCACGTGCTGTACATTTGGGCACAAACAATTTCTATAAAGATTTAACTCAAAAACAGGCCTTATGTAACTTTCATTATACTTCCTTATAGCCATATTTGCAGCTATTATTTAGTAAATTTCACATAATGTTTCTGAAAAGTAAGCTAGTTCAATAAATGGCTACTTCTCATTTCCCGCTACTCACATCCTTGACTACTCAGTTACTCACCCACTTTGAACTGCTATCTCCCACACAACAGCTAAGACCAATTGTTAGGAGACAATGACATTTCTTGCTAAATAATTAATTATTGTTTTGGAAGTATTATGTTTTGCTGAATAAAACGCATAATTTCTATAATAAAACAATAGAATTTGTTCAAATGGCTCTGTGGCATATTGAAAATGTCTTGGTGGCCTAGTAGCCTACTGGGACATGGCCCACAGTTTGGGAACCACTGTCCTAGTCAGATAGCGATTCACTAAATGCACGTGCAACATTCCTGTAAATAGCCGGTTATCACTTTGTGATAATACCTAGCTACTGCATAGTGGCTTTAAATTTCAAACTCCTATTGTTTCTGATTGTTGACATTTTGTCAACAGATGTGCCGATTTAGTTAAAACGCAAATAACTCATTGTGGAAACAATTTAACGTTTTGAAATCTCTACAGCAGTAAGCTACTCAAAAGTTTTCCTTCGTCACTGAATGTTGCTGAGCTAGTGCATAAGGAGCGAGAGCAATCTCACACAAAAAAGTCGATGTTGACAAAATGTCAACACATGTGCTGATAAGGGTTAAGACAATTTAAAAAAGTTACCTAAAATAACGTTCTGTTTAATTTGCATGAAATTTACAAGATCACTTATAGGACTTGCATATTTTTCTATATGGTCAATACCTAATCGTAGTTCGGCATTAGGAAAATTGCCCGTCGGATAATTGCCCGCCGGATAATTACCCGCCGGATAATTACCCGCCGGATAATTACCCGCCGGAAAATAGCCCGTGTGGGAAAAATTGCCGTGTGGGAAGATTGCCGTCGAGAAAATTGCCACCCAAAAAATTTCCCGTTTTGATTAAGAAATATTGCGAAAAAAGTCCAGCTGTGAGTCTGTATTGAACCATTGTTCCTTTAATAGTTCAAACATAGCACCCAGCCGTGATAAAAGGCGTGGCGTGATAAATTTTAATCTGCAAATGCCAAACTAAATGAAAAAATGCTTCTGGGGAATTCTCTCTATCTCATACCGACAAAAGTATGCAGCTTTACATTGACTTGTGAGGATAGTCTTCTTTCAGATTCCGCTATTGTCTCAAATTTTGTCACCCCAAAATGGTGACCGTCATAAACAGTGAGCGCGGAAAAGACATTCTTGTAGATGAATTGCAATTATCATCGGAATAAGACGAATGAAAGTGGTACTACAATTTGTTGGGAGTGCAGTGAAAGAAAATCTACAAGTTGCAAAACAAGATTACACACGAACTCGCATATTGACAATATTCAAATTTTAAAGAAAGTAAATGAACATACAGCGTCCGGGTGTTTTGATGGATGTATTTTCATTATTTGCCTTCTGTATGATCGCTTTGGTTAACACATGAGCAACAATAGTAATTATGTAAATTTCTGATATCAATTAAACCTTCCCCATACTTGTTATTCCCGCATGAAAGTTGTTGCTACTTTCAATGTCTAAATGATGAATTTATGATGCGATATGCCTTTATTACTGCAAATTACCTAATGTACATTTTCAAATTTGTTACAGATTGAAGTAGGCTATTTCATGAATTTCGCTTAATACACGACAAAGATCAGTGTCAAAACGTGATAATTAAATCTCGTCGCACCAATCTGGTTGCAAGGGTGCTAAGTTTAGACTATTTGAGGAACAATGGTTCATTACAGACTCACAGCTGGATGTTTTTCGCAGCTATTTCTTACTCAAAGACGGGCAATTTTCCAGGTGGCAATTTTCTCGATGGCAATCTTCCCACACGGGCAATTTTCTGGCGGGCAATATTCCCACACTGATAGCAATTTTCCGACGGGCAATCTTCCTGTCACGTCGTAAATCATACATTTTATAGTGGAATGGAAAGCATAGATCATGATTTGGGTTGACTTAAATGCATTTCAGACCTTAGATTTGAATGGCTTGAACCCCAAAATAGGGGGATACATATATTTACACTTAATAACGTGACCACTATATCATATATTAACAAAAAAGTTTGCTTAGCCACCGCGCTCAGACATAAAATTGCCATCTAGTGGTAAATAGTTCAAACGGTTGTATCTCGAAAATTGTTTAACCAATTTCTTTTCTTTTTTTCATCATTTTTCATACTTATCAACATATAAACAAATAATAAATATTGGAGAACCCTGTATATTCACTCTTAAAATTGAATGACCCAAAAGAAAAAAAGAGGGTTGCCATCCCCGGTGTATGACCGTCACAGCAACAACGACTCTTAAACAAAAAGGTCACCCGTCTCTCAGCAGGGTTGCCATGGTTGATGGACATGAAGAGCAGGACCAGGTAGGATTCCACAAATACCTTCTTGTTCGTCTTTTGCAGCACAACACCAAGGCATTTGAATGCAAAACTCTAAAAAAAAATATGCAGAAACTTGTAAACATGAGTGATTTATAAAGTAATCGAGTAATTTGTAGATTACTGCAGATAGCTCAAGAGTGGAATAGTTTTTTTTTTTTTTTTTCTTCACTGCCTTCCTTTCTGTTCCATTCGCTTAATCTAAACAATCACCATTTAGGAAACAGCCGACTCGATTACTGTTGTAGTCTCACTGTTTTCTGTCTAATTCGACATGGGTCTGCTGCTACAGGGTTGCTACTTTGTTTACTTATTTTCGAAATGTCGTTGTGCACCAATTCGTCTCTCCGCAGGTTAGCTGGGGCAATCCCTAACAGAACAGCTAGGACGACCTTTCTAGGTGATCAGTGGGAGTGAGGCGAACACCATCTATGATCATTCTCATAGCGTCATTGAAGGTAACATCAACCTTGGAAGTATGTGCACAGCGACATCAAGCCGGAGCAACATATTCGGCTTTGCTATAGACGAGGGAAAAAGCACTTGTACGAAGTGTGGCAGTGCAAGCACCCCATGACGATCCTGCCAAGCATCTCAGCAGATTATTTCTTGCTGATAGTTTGAGCCAAAAAGCTTCAATATGTTTTGGTATGTGAGTGATCGATCTGGCTTCACTCCTAGGTATACAGTATATTATTACACTGTAGTTGTGCTTAGAACAGAAACACTACCCTACTTACAAAACAGTAGCAGTACATAGTAGGGTGTTTCATAGTTTCACCATTTATGATTTTCAAAAAGCTTGGGACCAATGTGGTGGGGTGTGGGATAAAATAATTTTGGTAAAGAGGCGATTTTCTTGAACCATAGACAAAGTTTTTTTGGGTAAAAATTTGAAGGCAAAGTTTTCATTTTTATTTTAAAAGTAAAAACTCAACATCAAAATTTTAGCTCATGTGACATCATAAAGATGTGGGACATAGCCCTTTAGGTTCTGAATACCCTAATTTTTTACGTATTTCAAATTACTTGTCGTAGAGTGACAAAAATGGTGTTAAAATGCGTAGAAGAGATGGCTTCCTGTGACCACTGGTAAGAGTCAAACAATGTATCTGCTTTCTGTAGCAGAAAAAAAGTTGTTTAAAAAAACAGTTTTTGACTAATTGGCAGTTACGAATTTTAACCAACCATTTTTTCAGCAAGATCACTTTACATTTATTCTTGTGCTTTTTTTTATTCAAATCGATTTGCAATAAAGAGTAAAGCACACAACAAACTAGGTGACGAATTTTAATAATTGCTTAAAACAAATTAATTTTAATAAATATTACATAGCAATGCACGCATCTGAATATCAGAGCAATTCAGCTTTGTAGGGTTTTCACCATGGTAAAAAAGCTACATTAAACCGCTCATTGTTTTGCGGCGCTTTGCGTGAAATCAGATAAACACAGTACCGTAATTAAAAGGCGGTAAGATAAAACAAAATAATTTTTGGGTACCTTAGCAAAAATAAAATATGAAGGGGAAATATACAAAATGTCAGAATATTAACTTTTTCAACTTATAGACAGATAAATTTTTTATACATCAGTACAAAATCTGTTTAAAAAGACCAGCAGATTACACGTCACAGCTCGTTGAATTTGATCCAAAAACAGCCCTCCCTGAGCAGTAAACTTGCGAAAAAGGGTTGAAAACCCAAGGGTTAAACTTCATTTTGGCATCGTTTCAACATCACGAGACGTTCCACAGACATGAAATAACATTCACAATAGAGAGTTTGAAGGTGAACTAATGCAAAGATACAAGGGAAAAGGGGAGGAGAAAAGTTTCACACAAGAGGAAGCAGGAAAAGAAGATTTGATTTTTTTAAATTGATTTGAAATTTTATTTTTTAGGTCAAATTTTCACGATTTTGTGTCTATCCAAGTGGTTTTCGAAATACGTAAAAATTAGGGCATTCAGAACTTCAAGGGCCGTCCCCCCAAGTATTTATGATGTCACAATGAGCTAAAAAGTTTGGTGTCAGAGTTTTTACCCAAAACAGCACCTCACGAGAAATCAAGTTTTTCAACATCGAAAATGGTGAGAATATAAAACACCTTGGTACACAAAAGAAATTAGTAACTTGTGGAGGTGGCTGAAATTACCTTGTACTGTGGGAAACCATCATACAGAGGCCACTGTGAGGTCAACGCTTGACCAAGCGAACACGACCATTCTTCGCTATTTACAGCACTTAGCATGTCTGACAGCAGCTACAAACGCAAGGGAGTAATAAGTAAATGCACGATGTGACTCGTAGAAAAGTTTGAGATGTTGGGTTAATTCATATTTTTTTTGCCAATAAGCACTTAAGCCACAGTTATAACAACCCAATAAATGCGATGTCAGCTGCGCGACTGAGTGATGCGGCTGTGTCTCAGTAAGGCACTTGATGGCATGCCATAACAAAAAAGCAGCCAAATCAATGACTAGTGTAACTCTCGTTGCTTGCAGTTGTCTGTTGCATTGCATTTGTGATCACTTGGTACTGTAACATCGTTTATTTGGCTCTTTAGGGCGTTTGTCCCCGCTAGAAGGGGTCCGTCAAATTTTGCAGCGTTTTCACCATGCTTCCAAGTTGTTGGGGTGTATTCTATGCAGGTTTCTTGCACTGACGCTTTCTCTCACCAACTCTAAATATCTCCTTTTGGTCTTCTAATTTTCTTTCTCCGTACAGAAATTCACGGTTTTCCGTCCTTTGTTGTCGTATTGCGAGGGTTGAACGTCAGCAAATTTCGATCCAACTTGCTTTCCAGGTAGTCTTATTTTAAATGATCACTGTCACAAGGTTCCCCTTTCAGAGATAGCTCCGCATGCTATCGTACCCTCTCTTTTTTGGCTGTCCACATGGCTTACGCCCTTCCACCTGCAGCAACTGAATCTTTATTGGTCAGGAGTTCTCTTCCAGTTGTTGTATGGCCATACCAACGAAGTCTCCTCCACCACACGATCTCTTCTATTAGGCGGATACCAAGCCTTCTTCTCCATTCTTCACTTGGTACTCTATCTGCTAGTCGCTTTAAGCATATTCATCCACCTCACCATAGCATTATCATTATGACTGAAACGATTGATGTACTCTGCAGTGACTGGCCACGTATCACTGGCATAAAGCATTCTGCTTCTGACACACGTCACACAATGTTGCACAAATGCCGTCGAATTCGGGAGGGGATACTGCTGCTCGCCAGAATGGGAAGGAGCTCTCGGAAATTCCATACGGACCTGACTGTAGCTGTGACATTGTCTCTACATGCGCCTGACTGACTAATGTTAGCCAAGATTGCAAAAGGCATTAACACATTGATACAGGTATTCAATAAATTTCAAAGTGTGTTATGGCATCTTCTACACTCTACAGGAGGAGTTTCACCACAATGTCTCTTGAACATATACCATGTACAGCTTCTTTTCAGCCGCCTCATACTTTTCCATCAACTGATGCACTGAGTAAATTACATCGATTGTGCCTTTTCCTGGTACAAACTCAGTTGCACCTCACCCAAGTCCACCATCTCCCTTTGAAAGCGTTCTTCAAATACTCTTTTAATTACTTTCATTCCATGTTCTAGCAGTTCCACACTTTCATAACTTCCACAAAATCTTGTACCACCTTATTTATTGTGATGTTCGCCCTTCGTTTCAGAAGATAGCCAATGAGACTGAGATCAAGCTTTTTTTAGTGTGGGCTTTGGTCAGTGTAGGCTACATGAGTACGGAGATGGCTGATGAGGCCTATCTGTGCGGTGAAGCTTCTACTGCAAGATGGACATTGGAAGGATGGTTGGCTAGAGCCAGGGTTGTTTGAGGCTCGGGCCTTGTGATGTTCTCGTTTTTTGACAGCAGATAGCGTACGGTGTTTCTCAGCTGATTCTGCGCCATGTTGGTCATTCTGCGGTTAAGTCTTGCCACGAATCTACGTCGATGACGAATCCTTTTATGGAAGCTTTTAATGTGTCTTTAAAGCGTTTTCTTTGACCACCTACATGACGTTATTTCTTGTATATGGTATTAGATCGCTCTTCCTCTAACTTTGGCATCTTCAAACCATCCAGCAAACAGTTGCAATATTTGCTAGTCGTTTCACATTTTCTTGCCCTATAAATATCAACAAATCGGTTATAGGTGAATTGTTCGTAAACAGTTGTTCGTAAAATTAGTTCTTCGTAAAACAATTCTTCATATACATCAATTGTTCGTATAGGTGAATTGTTCGTAAACAGGTTGTTTGTGAACAATTTTTCATTTGTTACTCAGGGGCGCCGGAAACGGGGGGCATCATGGAGGGACAGGGGGGCAATAGTGCCCTTTTAAAGTCATGTAAGCTACTGCACATTTTGCAATACAACAATTTCTGCTATTCGCTTTTAACCTAATTATAACACAGGCCAACAAAAAAGTTTTGGCACAAAAGGTGAGAGTCATTTTAAAGTATTTCAAGGCCCATGATTCCGAAAATGCACTTAGTTTTTTCAAATTGGCTCTAGTTTTCGAGATATTCGACAATGAAAATATTTTTGAAATCGTTGATCAAAAGCTTTCAATCAAAAGCTTAAAATAATATTCACAGCACAAATTCTGCAACACAGGTTGCATCATTATAACATAGCATGGTTGCATCATTATAACATAGCATGATGTCCTTCTTTGTATACCGGACACTTGTATCATTACTCGATAGTGATGAGCTGATATGAGCATTATCGCTATATCTTATCTTAAACGTTTTAAAAAAATTGGCCTTTCAGCAACAAAAGTGCCCTTTTTCATAATCCTTCCCCCTCCTAGTCAAAAATTGTTTTGGCGCCCCTGTTGTTACTCGTGCAGGACATTTCTTTTGAAAATGCTCAAATTTCCAATAATTAGTTTCTTGCCCTTGTGCGTTAAGTGCACTATAATCTTTGTAATAAAGCTGACCACCATACAAAAGTTTTGGCTTTCCTTTTTCGCTGCCATTCTGAATCAGGGACTCTACTGTCTGTCTGCTCGTCTACAGCACGTCACATCTACCACATCTCTAGCATATACGCTACCCTAATTAATTGTTCGTAAAGAATTGTAACTGTTTTAGGAACAATTAGTATTACAGTCAATTGCATGCACGAAGAAATGCTTTACGAAGAATTGTGTTACGAAGAATTAATTCTACGAACAATTGTTTACGAACAATTGTTTTACGAACAACTGTTTACGAAAAAACGTTGGACACCAACAAACCGGCAGACATTCCACTGGGCCCAACAGCTTTTCCTGTCTGCTAGCGACGAAGTACATTCTATATAGCTCATTTATGCATCCAGTTCACCACTTCATTCATTTTCTAACTTCAGTAATACAAAAGATCCTTTGCACTGTACTCTTGATTTCCTCCTCTTTAGCAGCAAATATAATTTATGTTACTCTCTTCTTTCCACCCAATAATTTTGCTTCGACACATTATCCTTTTCTTTTCGCCATATCTTGTACAGTTGTCTCTTCTCTTTTATGGTCATTGTATGTATACTTGTTCATTCCACAGTCCATCGTTGTGTACGTTATTACAATGAGCGCAAAATAAAATACATGATTATTATCATAATTACAATGCAATTAAGAAAACGTACATTGAATTACGAAATCAAAGTTTTCTTATCTTAATTCACCACGTTTGAAATTTAAATGCTTCAATACTTCACACTACGTCCCAAACAAAAATCAATCAATCTTAATGCTAATTCAGCATCAATATAACATTGTAAAATTGTTGTTAAAATTACCTTTAGAAGCAAATCTTCCCATTCTACTTGAGGCCAGTCATTGCTTCCCGTCAAGCGCTCTGCGTTGGTTTGGCAACCATTAACAACAGAAAACATTCAAGCTCAAAATACAGAAGGCCAAGCCTATCTTGTCCCAATTATGCCAAGGAGTAAACAGCAAAATGATTCGAATTGATTGTGCTGCACGGATCCTAGCAGAGAAAATGACGAAATAACACAAATGCACTATTTAGGCAAGTCTGGTAATTCCCAAACTAATGATGCCAAGAGAATGAAAAAAATAGCTTGAAAACTACATCAGACAAATTAGTTGACTTGGGTACCCTAAGCGCTTGCAATATTCATGATAATTTTTAAGCAATTTCTACTGTGATTTTAACCGCTGTTACGTTGTGAGCGTAAGTGTTCAACTGTTCAAGGTGGAAAATAAACATCATTTGGATTCATACCAGTAAGAAAGTTTATGATCATTGGAATTTCTCTATCAAGGAGCTTCGGAAGATGATCATGGATATTGGAAGCAAGATTCTGAATGAGAGTGAGCGAACAGTCTGCATGAATTCTTTTACCAAGAGGATGCGCCAGCATGACCAACAACCTCGACAACAAGGCGACAGGTTGGGGGATGTTTACTGCAACAATGAAATACAATATGTTAACTTGTTAACGCAAGAAACAAATGAGCCGCGATAAAAACATACACTCTTTCTCTCTCTCTCCATTTCGCTTTAAAGCCTGATCTTCACCTCGAAATATCAAGGTTGACCAGTTGTCTGCAGTGACTCCTCCATTTCTCTCCATTGTTAGCATCTACAATTTTTAAGTACCTTTTTATCAGGTCATTCTTCACGATGTCTTTCCATGTGTTTCTTTGGTTTTCTCTTTTTCATTTTTCCCATCACTAGCTCATTCCAAACACGCTTTGTCAAATTTTTATACATTCGTTTAAGATGTCCAACTCATCTCAGGCGATATCCAATGTCTATCAAGTACTTCTCTAAAACCTCAACAACCTTTCCACTCCCTCAAGACATTATTTTTAATTTTGCCGCAAAGTGTCTTGCCACACATCAATAAAACCACTTTTGTTGTTTGCATTCGCTTGATATCTATCTTCTTCAAGTCCAGCATTCACCTCCATAACACATTATGCTTCTTATACAAGCCTTCCTTTCAATCTGCATTTAAAAACCTCATTTAAATACTCATTTAACACACTATTGTATACCAAAGAACCTCTAACATACCAAAAAAACAGTAACTTGCAAAGACTTTGGTGCAAATTGTCGGTTCACGGTAGTTTAACTCAGTTAAACTATCATTAAATTAACAATTATTCATTCCAGTTCCAAGCACTCACCTAAGTGTTCAAACTCTATGAGGGATTCAGATGATGATGCAGCTCGCTTCTTTTTTGCTAAGAATGATAGTGATCGGGCCACCACACCAAGAGCATCGGTTAATGGCCCATTCACTACAAATTCGAACAAGTAGGGCCACAAAACCTGGAAAGAATGTAACAACAGCAGATGAGCAATATCCACAAGTTTTGACACCAATCATTGCAAGCAAACAATCGGTTGAGTTTATTTTTGGCAGTTTATGGTGGGCACTTGTAGTTAAACCACTGCTGACAACAAACTATTATTTACCAGGTTCCATGAAATAAAACTACTAACGTGCAATACTAAACAACAAAGGATAGTTGTCGTTTCGTTGCAAAAATTACGCAACTAAAATTATGCTTTCTTATATTATATCAGAAGTTGGAGTGCAGAAACTTCATCAAGTTCAATGGTACAGACTCAGCGGTCTGCAAGCTACATATCCCGCCACACCACTTTATAGTGGCATGCAGAAGCCTTTAGCAGTTTAAAAAAATCTAAAATTCCTCCCAACCTATCACAGGATATGGAGCTGAGGATAAGCAGTTTGAAATAAATGATATGCAATTTGATCACATTCTGAAAAAAATGTTCTATTATTATCAAACTTTTACGAATCTTTATCGCCTAACAAAAAAGAATGATACTGCATAACATTTTTTGTTTTCAAGGCACTCAAAAAAAATGAAAACTAGAAAGGCAGCTGGCCCATCCGGCATGATAACTGAAATGCTCAAAGCATCCGGCGACAAAGGCATCCTACTCATCACGGATCTAGCCAATGATATCATCAGAGAAGGTGCAGTATCAGAAAGATTGGGAGGAGAGCGTCGTCACCAACTGTTACAAAGGCAAAGGAGATGCCCAACAAAGAGCTAACTATAGAGATTCGAAACTATTAGACCAGGTGATGAAAGTGATTCAGAGAGTTGCTGACAACATTATTAAGAGACACAGGATCCATGCCAGGACGAGGGACTACCGACGTCACCTTCATTGTCCGACATCTGCAGGAGAAATTTCTCGGTGCAGACAAGAAACTCTACTTTGTTTTTATCGACCTAGAGAAGGCTTTTGACCTGGTCCCAAAGGAGGTTTACTGGTGGTCCATGAGGAAGCTCGATTAGCTCGGAGTAAATGAGTGGATTGTTGGACTCGTTTAAAGTATAGGAAACTAACTGCAAGTTGCGTGTAGGAGACAGTCACATTGACGACTTCGAAGTTAAAGTCGGTTTTCATCAGGGGTCTATCCTCAACCCTGTCATGTAACTTCCGCACGGGTAGTCCTTGGGAACTCATCAATGCTGATGACCGGACTATCATCTCTGAATGCCTAGACGAGCTGGTGGAAAGGTTGAAGATATGGAAGGATGGCTTGGAAGCTGTAGCGCCAGAGAGCTCTGTCTCTGACGTCACGCGCTCCACGTCACTAGAATTGTATTCCAGAAGATTCTGGCCCTTGAGCGCTTACCGCGGACTGCTCTTCACATCTCGTTATCCTTGTGCTGTGTGTAGAGCCGGCGTGGGCACAAATTCCATCCAGTACAACACTTGCCTTCTTTGGGTTCACAAGAAGTGAAGTGGCCTAAGCCGAGGACTGAAATCCGACTCAACCTTTAAGTGTAAAAGATGTACAGGAGAAGCTTGGCACATACGGTAGAGGGTAGAACCATCACTGACATCCATTTATAGATAAGTTAGACGAAATGATCCGTTTCGGCGAATCCAATTCGGAGAAATCCCATTTCGGAAAACTTGTAGGGATTATTTAGGCAGGCGTTATTGTGTTTACCTCTCTAACCCTAACCGATAACACTAGTCAACAAGAAAATTTTACAAGACAAACCAACAATCAATTCCAAGTAATTATGGCGCCCAAGTAAGTAACTCAATACTAATATACATCGAGTGCTGTGCTTGGTAAAAATTAGTATTGTTTTGGTTAAACTGTATCTTTCAAGTTGCTGCATTCTTGTTATTAGCATAGCTGGCAAAAGCGACTGCAACAAGTATGCGTGCTAGACCAAGTAGTTCAAGACGAGGTTGATAGAACGTCCAAACATATTTTTGCTTTTTATGCGAAGAGTAGAAACACATTTACCTTCTGATTCTGTAAAGCTGTCCACCAGCAACAAGCTTGCTTGGGCGAATAGAGTAAATTTATTACGTTTTAAGGAAGCGATTGCTTGACTCCCCACTGATATGTCAACCATGGTAATGATGCATTTTTAACAAGTATGGATGGGCAATTTGGAATTGAATCTATGCATGCATGTCTTAAAGCATTACGACTTTGCCACCTTTTCCTTCTGTTGGTTATGTCACTGCATTTTATATCCAAAATATCATTTCTTCTGCTTTCCGACAAAGAAAAATAAATATACACCCTACACAGTCTAGGGGAAGGTCGGGTTAGTTGAGCCATTTTTTGCATTTTTTCTTTATACGAGTTGCTTTTATTTCTTCAATCACAGTATTCTACCTTCTGGGTATATTAAACAATATTTGTAGGAAGTACAAGCCTTATCGAACGACGACAACCGGGTCCACAGGTGTTTAAAAACTAGTAGTCAAATGGCTCAACTAACACCACGGTAAGGGTTAGTTGAGCCACAGACTGGGGTTAGTTGAGCCTCATTTATTATTTTTAAAAATATAAATTTAACCACATTTCTTTTCCAAGCCTTAGTTTATATTTAAAGTAAATATCAATACATGAAAACATGTTAACAATTGTTCTAAGAGTCGCTCGTTACTCAATGTACACATCAAATAATGAAGGGGTTGCTACGGCATCCAAATAACACCATTTCATTAAAGCTTGACCAAGTTTATGTGCCTTTGTTGAGTTTTATGTAGTTCAAAGAGATTTATTGGACCGTAATCAGACTTATCCAACAGCTGCAATTTATGTACGATGTGTGGAGGTATCGTAAGCATTATAACGCCCTTTTTACACTGACTCAACTAACACCGAAGGCAATGGCTCAACTAACACCTTAACTATACCGCCATGAAAAGGTTAAAACTACAGCAAAACTTCATGGCACACTATGCCACTTTTTATTCAGAACGTAGCTTGTTTGGTAAGCTACTAAACAAATAAAATGAAACTGTGTCAGTAACCAAGTATAAAAAAATATTATTGGACATACCTCTATTTTTAAAATCTACTTTCCAAGGTTAAAACACAACTTTTTTAACTTCAGCACCACATATAATATCAATCGTCAACTCAAACCAGATGGGAGACCACGCGATGAGAAACTTTAAGATCACGTGATGATGAAATGTGGTTAATTCACCACATTTAAGAATTAAATGGGGTGGATCAACTAACCCAGTGGCTCAACTAACCCGACCTTCCACTACAACTGCAAAAAATGTACTTTTTAATGGGGAAGCTATAAACTGTTGTTGCAAACAAAACGTTGACTTTATTTTGCGTTTGCTTCATTTCCCATGGTGGAAATATATCGAGTCGGATTCGATGTGAGCCTAACTAGGCTACTCCAGCAGGCCTCTAAGCTCGTTTAGTTTTTCGGAGACCAAGTATGGCCTACCAGAGCTGCTTCAGGGCGGCCAAATTTTCCCGCCCAACAACCAAAACAGAAAATCTGTTAAAAAATTGTGTTTATAAAAATCCGTTAGCCTACTTATCGTGTTTTTGCGTTCACTCAGAGAAGAACAATGCAAACAAGGAGCTGAAACATAATTGCAGTTGTAGGGGAAGACGGGGCAAAGTGAGACACTTTTCGTAAAAACGTAATTTCAGCAACAGTGATTGTTGGATTTAGTTAATTTCTTTTTTAATTGAAAGCCTTAGTTGGTCAGCATATTTGGTTCGAAGATCGAGCGGAATCTTTCTACTGTTATAATACAAATCAAAAATGTTTTTTTTTTAAATGTCCCGCGTGGGGCAAAGCGGGAAACTTCATTTTTGCATGATTTGGTACTGTTTAGCCGCTTCTCTCAAAGACAACTTCTTGCTTTTCACATCTTCTATTGCATTCTTAATATTGATAGCCTATCCGTCCATTTACCTATTTCAGTTTTTCCCTTATAGCAACGAACCATTGTCAGAATTAAATTGTGTAGGCCTGCCGGTACAATTTAAATGAATGCTGATAAACATTTTACAATCTTGAAGACTGAAAGAGTTATAAACAAAAATTCAATCAACAGAAGAACCACAGATACAATTTAGACTTCTAGAGTCTCATGTTGCCCTAATGCACCGTCCCACTTTGCCCTAATACAGCTGTCCCACTTTGCTCCAAAGTATAGCCTTTAGAAAATTACTTCTCTGCTGAAACCTGTAAAGTTTTAGGTAAAAGTTGCTTTTGTTACCAACAAATACTGTCTCAATGTCTAAGATAAAAACAAAGCTACCAACAAATTCGCTTATGCTAACGAATGTGGTAGCTATTTTTCCATCTCTTTCTTATAACAAACCATGCCAAAACAAATTTTACTTCCTCACGACACGCGTTGTGCTCTACCAGTCGCCATTTTTTCACAGCAAATACAGTTTATAGTTGCCTAACTAGTGCTTCCGGTTAGAGGGAGCCAAAGAATACAAAACATGAGAAATCGCGATGTCCCGCTTTGCCCCGCGTCCCGCTTTGCCCCGTCTTCCCCTATTTAAATGTACTGCTTTCCGTGTAGGTGTAAAGCTAGTCGAGTTTTCATAGGTCGACAGCGACGTTCATACTTTGCCTTGTTGGTGAAAAAATATAGCAAATGCGAGTGAAGAAAAACACATTTCAAATACCAACAGAATGAAAAAATGTTGGCTTGTGGAAGCCGGCCTAACATGGCCTACCAGCAACATATTTACAAAAGGTTCCCTATTTGGTGCCTTTATCTCGAAAACTGACCAGTTAAAAGCCGTAACGCTTTCTTATGTCATTTCATTTGCAAAATTGCTTTTGTGTGATTGCGTCGAGTACGCAGGTTTGCTCCAGAATTGCCAGTTCGTTGCTTAGTGGAAAAGTTTAGCAATTGCGTTTTTTTCGGTGTACTTTTATTGAATTTTTTTTTGCGCGAATTTGTCGTGTTTTGGTCTACTTTTGGGCTTGTTTTATCACTTTTAACAATTTTCAGTGAAAAGTTACTTTTCAGTAGCAATTGGACTGGAAATCTAAAAACATCTGTTGGTTTGGTCGCTGCTTGTAGCTAGCTGTTAGGTTGAGTTGGCATTTGGCAAGTCGGTTCAGTTTTGCTTTTATTTTTGATCATCACAACGAACAACAATATATACCAAACATAGCAGAGGTCTAGAAAGTGATAAAGCAGCTAGCCTACAGCCTGGGTTTTTTTTTTCGCTGAGACTTTTCGGTCATTTGTCCGAAATGACTTGAAAAAATTCGGTCATTTTTTTATTTATTTCGGTCATTTTTTTTGATGAAAATATTTCCTTTCAAGTAGCTGGTACAAACCAAAATTTGCACTTCCTGACTAGCTACAACATTAAGTTGCGCTGAGAAACGTTGTCGTGTTTTATCTGAGAAAAGTTAGAACAGACAAACGTCTCTTCAACGTTCACCAGCGAAACTCAACCTTGCAACACCCGGCCGCAGACATCTTTAATTGCACACTAACACACGTTCAAAAATAACGCAAAACAAAAATACAGTACAACGGAAAGGAATAAAAACAAGTAAGAATGACCAAATAAAAAAATATGTTACGCTCTAATGGTTCTCAATTACAAAGTGATTTTTACAGTCTTTGAAATTAGCATATATTTACTTCGGCAAAAGCGTTGCCGAGGCCAAACGGCAAAAGTTGAAATTGCCTCGGCAATTGCTGTGATCAGTTATTACGAAAAGATTATACCAAAACGAGAAGCGAAAGATATACTAGAGTAGTCTATCACGACCGCATTGTTTAATTTGTTGTGATGCAATAATACCAAAAGTAGCGATAAAGCGAGCAACGCGATATGCACGCTGTTACTGTAATTCACGGGGATGGAAAATAAGTTAATTTTGGGTTGACTCAACGTTCGAGTCAGCACAAATCGATTTAATTTCCCCGGCGGGTTATGTAGCATAACAACAATGCCCGATAAGAAATTTACGTTTGTTTTACATTAATTCGACATCTAGCGACGTTGAATTATCATAAAATAACGTTAATTGCTCAACCAGGTACCGGTAACAAAATTAATAGCTCCTTGCGAGAAGATTGCCTCGATTTACGTATAAGCTTTGAACATAATTTGGCACAATTGGGACACTGCGAGCAACACAAAGTATGTTTGATAAAGAACTAGTAAGATTCGGAATCATCAGATGCTGTATCAGCTTGACGAGATAACGGGAAGCGAGGTGCAATAAGGAGTAGATGCTTACAATAATTTGACGTCTCCTGGCGTTAAATCAATGCTAATAGGGTGATATTTCTATAAAAGATTCAATTCTCTCAGCTAGGCACGTGTCTAAGCACCGACGAAGTAGGAAGTAACCCAAATAAAACATCCAGCAATAGTAAGATTGAATTAACATCCTAGTCTGGTGTAGTCTAAGAAAATTAGTTTTTTTTGTAATCTTGAGGTCCTTACAAGCGCTCATGTGGCTTCGCATTTTTATTGCCGACGCTAATGCGCCATTCATGCATCTGCGTCGGCAATTACCTCGGCAAATGCCGATTGCCGACGCTAATTTCGAAGACTAGATTTAACTCCTCAACAATTTCACCGCTCACGTTGTAGCGTGCTCGCTTCGCGAATTGACTATATTTTTTTGAATATTTTGCTAAAAAATCGGTCAAAGGCCGATAAATGACCGTAAAAAAAACCTAGCCTACAGCAAATAGACTATAAATTTATATTATCATTAGATAAATGCACTCAAAGTTACACTCAATTGCAGCAACAATAAAATCAAAAATTCTCAAACTTTTAGAATTTTTGGTGGCAAAAAAATCTAAACTTGCAAAAAGGTGTCAGAAATGCACAAGTTCCCGAACCCAACTTATGACATATGGCAACATTTCTCCAGTTGAAAAATTATAGTTTGTCACTTAGATGTACAATACATTAAAATTATTGCATGATAAAATGAAATGTTAACATTTTATGCAATTAAGCACAATATTAACAGTTGATTGGTAATGAGTTAAGATGCAATTCCAAAGGAAAAGCAGATAATTATGTTAGAGAACACAAGTGTCACTACTTGAATTGTAAAACACCATGAATCACGCAGCAAGTAAAAAAGATACTTTACAGTGAGCTAACAAACTTTGCCACCATGTATTTACACAGATGGTAGTATTAAATTATGTTTTGTTTCTTGGATTGTACAATGTTATGACATGCGTTATCCCACACTGCAATTGTCTGGTGACTACATTCTGGCCAATAACTTCAACGGCTTTACTTTTACTATTAACAAATTTTATCATCACATGAGTGTAAAGTTTCAAGCATAACCTTAGAATTGTTACGTTGTCTTAAAACCTTCTTTCTATCTGCCATAAGAAAAGCCTTTTAGACTAATCCATAGCCTACGTACCGTCCAGCCTATCTTTTCTAAGGCCAACATAGCCTAGTTTATTTATTTCATGCATTTACCAATTGCACAGGCTTTTGTAAAGTTTACTACATTTAAACTGTTAACATTAAAAATTAACATCATCAAATAGCCAGGCCTACCTATTATAGTGTAAAGCCGCACTAACCTACTGACAACTAACTGCTATATTGACTATTGAGTGCTAAGAAAATTACACTAAACTTATTTTCCATTTATAATTACTTTATGCACACTTTGATTCATTTCAGGTGTACGTGCACCGGTACCCGGTCATTTGGTCGACAGTCATTTGGTCGACAAGACATTTGGTCGACAGGACATTTGGTCGACAAGACATTTGGTCGACAAAACATTTGGTCGACAGGACGTTAGGTCGACAGAACGATTCATTTTAGGGTTAGTTAACTAACCTTAAACCTAACCTAATCCTAACCCTAACACCACCTCGGACACACAACTTGCTAGGCTGCGGTGCCAAAGATCGAGGATGTCCATTGCTTTAACCGTCTCCGCTAGTTTGAACATGTTGAAAGGAACAGCGGATGGATAAATTATTACCGAGATGAGCCAGCTCCCAGCACAAAGAAACTTGGACGTCCCAGGGAGACGTGGGGTGATACAATAAATGATGAAAAGAAGTAGTGGCAGATGAGAAACACTAGCTCCCTAAATCGCAATGAATGGAGACCATGTGCCTCGCCAGACACGGTGCTACCCCGACTCCGGGAAATGAGACATAAAACAGTAAGAAGATGCACAATTGCACATACATTTATAAGCAAACTGTCCCATTGAATTACTTGCACTGAATAAAGCGTCTTTGCGATCATAATTTTACATTTTTGAATTACCATTTTTTATTTACGGTACCGACTTTACTACGAGGTAACATACCATACCAATTACAAGGTCCCAGAATTAACTTAATTAAACACCTCTGCTCCAGGTATACGAGTTGTCTAATATTTGTCTTGCATGTGTAAAATAACATCAATATTGTTCGCATTGAACCGCTTAGATAAGGAGAACGCAAAGCGGCGATGTATGAGTTTTTTTAAAATATGTTTTGCACGTGTAAAATACTTTGTTACAAACCTTTTCGCAATCCTCCACTGTAGTTGTCAATAGTTGCAAAATGTCGTCACACATATCCCGAAGTTGAGAGTTGAGAAGCTGGGGCACTTTGCTACTTGGGCTCTGGTCAGACAAGGCGCACTGTCGCACAATGAAGTGGATATATGCATAACCACCTTCTCGAAGAAGATACCCATGTGTTCCCATGGCAACAACAAGCTTAAAAATAATAATAAAATTATTTCAAATAATAAAAAACGCAGTTTATCTATCTATATGATTTAACGTCTCTTGCTTCCCGTATTGCAAGGGTTAAATGCCAACGAATGTCTATCTGTCTGATGGCATTTCTCCATGCCACCCGTTCCTGAGGGTCGACCGAAACAAAATCTTCCTTGCTTCATCATGACAGGTTTTGCATTTAAAGTTAGAATTTTGCGCTTAAATAGAGGGCCATTAACAGTTGTGGTAAATCCATTTCCTACAATAAGCGCATGAAATAGAGTTCCCCCCAATACCTAACCGACACACACCACATGTGAAAATTTTCCTCTTTCTTTCCATGCTGAGAATTTCTGATCCAATTCAGCAGTAATGACAAAGTCATCCGCATTCCGCATGCAACAACTCCCAAGGGCACCACAACAGAAACGGATGATAGGCTCACAAACACCCTCTAAATGAGTCTGAGAACTTGGTCCTGTAGTTTGAGGCCTCCATAATTTCCTCTGTCAAGAGCATCATCTTTGCCTTTATAACAAGTGATGATGATCAGGCACTCGCTCTTCTCGAATAATAGCTTTTGGAAGCTCAACTATTCATTGACGTATGAGCAGATCTTTCCAGGCTAGATCTTATCAGATCTTACCAGGCCATGTGCCCAAACTTAGTTCTCACTCCCACCACATTAATACCACCATCCACGATGCACTGCTTACTGTGACTGGTTGCCTGCGTCCCACTCCGACGGACTACCTGTCCTAGCAAGCATCCAACCTGCTGAGCTACTCCGTAAAGGAGCCACGATTTCTCTCGCTCGCTGCACTCTGGACCCCAACCTCAGCTATTAATTCTATTGTACAGTTCAGTTTATTTTGTTTAGCTAACAAATAAACAAAAAATACACAATGTATGATCAACACAAGCTCTCGAAAACAATCCTAGAAGGGCCAGGATCTTTGCTATTTTTCATGTGCTGGACCTCCTCTCCTATCATGTATATTTATCAATCAGCAGAGGAGGTCCAACTTTCGGACTAATCTCATTATGTACATCAGGGTTCCAGGGAACTCGGTATTGAGCAATCTATCATAGTGGCTCATCCAAACTACAATATTATCTGCGTCGGCGAAAGCAATGCTGTTGTTGTCACATCAAATACATTTCTCGGCTACTACAGTACAGTACATCCTCATTCATTTTACAGGCCAGCTTAAACACTTGATTTCTCTTGTCGATGGAGTTGAGACCACTGAATCTTTCTTATGCTTTCTTCTTGGCAAAGTATATTAGCAATAGCAGTTATTGAAATAATTAATAATAAATCATAAAATAAAGTACCAAAAGCAGTCACAGGATTACAATTGAGGAGTCTAGAAAAACTCAAGGCAACATTGAATAGAACCTTGTAAAGCATCACCTTGGCCATGTTGTGCTTGACCTGATTACTTTGATCGTTTAGTTGTTTGATAAACCCTGTGATGATCATGTCTTGGTCATTCGCCATAGCAGCGGCTGAAATCAAATGATAAAATATGATTTCATTACATTCCTAATTTCTCTATTGGGGTGAAGGAATCCCAAATCCTATCATGTGAAAATACTGTTGCTTTAAATCAGTGGTTCTCAAAGCATGGGTCGCAACCCAAACATGGGTTGAGCTATAGTGATGCAATTCTGCCCAAACGAACTTTTTTCATTTCATTTTTCAAGTATTTTCAATTACATCATCACTGAATTATTGCATAGAACTTTATGTGGCTTCATCTCAGTAACCTGGAGTATTGCATCATAACTGGTTTTCTGAGAGTTTTGATGGCAGCCAGCTACAGTATAGCCATAGCCAACTATGGCTATGGCTAACTATAGCCAACTATAGCTAACTATAGCCAACTATGGCTATACTGTAGCTGGCTGCCATCATAGGAATAGCTAGGAATACTGGAGAAAGCATAGGAATAGCTAGGAATACAGATTATTCTTTTACGTTACGAACTGAGATAATTCAGTCTACCAGCCATGACTGTAATACTTTGCAGGATTTTTGATATAATTATAAGGTAGACTTTCCACAGCTAGCCTAGTATTCATCGCTGATTATGCTTCTTGTTAACTTTCGTACGGCAAACAGATTAGGGTAGGTCCTGATTAGAATGTTTTGTTTTTTAGAAGATCATTCTGCTAGCTCGTATCACAAACATATACCTCAAAATTCTGTTAGACTAGCGTTCTTATAGTGCTGTCTTAGTCACTGATAAACGTAGGATTAGAATCGAGACTATTGTGCAATGTTAATATAATATTATGTCTTTGGATTGGCTTTGTGGTGATTGAGGATTGCGAGCTGTTCAATACGGCGTGAGTTTGCAACTTGAGGTGCTGAGCTGGAAACTCGTCTGTTTCAGTTCGAGCAATACGTTCGTTTCTTTAGATGCGTGCTATAGATTTGTTGTTTCCAACTTTGCAGGTAGTATTGTTAAAAGTTAGCGTAGATGAGTAAGTATTAGTACAAAAAAAAAAATTTAGATTTGGAATTCACTTCTATCAATGATCATGGTGTTGCAAAGTCACGATGTGTGCAGTGTTATGCAGTATTGTCGAACGATTTTCTGAAGAAAAACAAACTGAAAAGACACCTGGAAACGAAAAACCTGCAACATGTGAAAAAAAATCGAATTATTTTCAGCACCGAGAACCGGAACTGAAATGAATCCGATTTTGCTCACCAACGAATCCAGCGCTTTTAGTAACCTATCAAGCCACGCTGGCATGGTACGTAGTCGAGCTACGCATAACTAAAGAGGTGAAACCACACATGGCCGGAGAAGAGCTCGTTACGCCTGCAGCCATTGACACGACTCCTATGCGGCAACGACATGGCCTCGAAATTCCAGTCCGTCTCGTTATTGAACAGCACAGTGAAAAGGCAAATCACAGACTTTTCACTGAACATTAAATATCAAGTGGTCTCCCGAATAAAGAAGACAGGAGAGTGGAGATCAAGAAAATGAAGTATCTTCTGACAGGTGTCAAACCCACAACAATACTTGATATGAACGACTCGGTTACATGTCTTGTAATGCAAAGAAATTTATTCTCACACGAGTTCAATCATATATAGCTAAATATCGACTTCGATCAGCTAGAAGCTAGATCATCTTCAGTTAAGCTGATTCAAATAGAATCTTATTCTATTTGAATAAGCTTAACTGAAGATGATCTAGCTTCTAGCTGATCGAAATCGATATTAAGCTATATATGATTGAACTGACTCCTGTGAGAATAAATTTCTTTGCAGGAAAGTGGAGCTATCAACTCGATGAGTTAACCGACATTGGAAAGAATGCGCAGCTAATGGTTTATGTAAGGTACCAGGGTGACATGGACCTCGAAGAAGAATTTCTGTTTTGCACACAACTGACAACAACGGCAACTGGTGCCAATATCTTCAACGTTGTAGACAACTTCCAACAAAAAGGCATTAACTGGGAAAACTGTGTTAGCTTATGCATTGACGGTGCTCCCACGATGCTTGGTGATCGACAGGGGTGCACACGAGTCAAACAAGTCAATACTAATGTCCAAGCCATCCACTGTCTTCTGCACCGTGACAACCTTACTGCGCAACATTTTTCTCCGGATCTTTCGGCAGTGATGCAGGAGGTGGTTGGTGTTGTCAAGTTTATCAAATCCAGCGCTCTTAACTTTCGTCTGTTCGAGCAGATGTGTGCCGACTTTGAATCTCAATTCCAACACCTCCTATTCTACTCAAATGTGAGATGGCTTTCTCGAGGTAAGGTTTTGCGCCGTGCAGTTGATCTACGAACAGAGCTGCAGATTTTTTTTAACAAAAAAAAACATTGTCATGCCATTCCGTGCCAATATAAGTAGTGGATGTTAAAAGTACGTTACTTAAAAGACATCTTCACCACAGTGAACGATCTTAACACATAAATGCAAGGCAGAAATCAAAATATTATCACTCTATCTGCAAAGCTGTCTGCTTTCAAAGAAAAGCTGCAACTCTGCAAGAAGAAACTGGAGCATGGACGAATAGCAGCGTTTCCAATTCCATCCATGAACGAGTATCTGGAGGAATGGAATCAAACTGCAATTAGCAGATTTGATGTCATCAAACCCATCTTATTGGAGCATGGAGCATTTACAAAACCTTATCATGGAGTTAGATTGCTACATGCCGGATATAACTTTGGCATCTGAGGTGTGGGTCAGAAATCCGTTTTGGCAAAGGTTGACGACTTATCAGAGGATATTGCAGGCCAGGAAAAGCTTATCGAACTGCATCACGATCAGTTCCATAGACAACTTTTTTTTACAGCATCACTTGGACAATTCTGGAAAAGCCAATAATTGGTAACGAAGTGACTTTTCTGCTCCCATTTGCGATCAGCCGATCACGTATCTGTGCGAGCAGCCGAGCAAGAATTTTCGGCACTGACGTTACTAAAACCAAGGCTTGCAATCGCCTTGATCCTGCTGATTTGCGCATTGCGCTCACTAAAATAGAGCCGTGCATTGAAGATATTATGAAGGAAAAATTTCAATTTAATCAATCACACTAAAATAAATCAATCAGTTGTTTGTAATAAATCATTGTTTGATAGCACTGTGTACTACAATTGTCTGTGTATTTTTCTATTTTATGCATATCAGAAAAAAAATACATTTTTTTATGTTTGAGGCTTGGGTCGTGAGATGTTCATCAAACTCAGATTTGGGTCGAGCTCAAAAACGTTTGAGAACCACTGCGTTTAGATACCAACTCTATGGTTTCATCTTAAACTTTGACACGTTTAAGTTTATCAATCTTTATGATAAACTTGATACACAATAGCATTGATGACTACATCATCAGCTTACTATGTCGGCTGCGTAGCCGAGTGGTGAGAACGTATGCGCGACGTTCGAAAGGACTTGGGTTCGACACCGCTCTAGAGCACTCGGCTGTGTCTCGGCAAAGACGCTTAATGGCAAGCCAAACTAAGGGGAGCAGCTGACTCGAAGACTATATGTCATTTCGTTGCTCCCTGTCATCTGTTGTATCGCATCTATGATTGCAGTGTACTGTATGTCGTCGCAATGGGCGCAAATAAAAGCATGATTATTATTATTATGACTCGTATACAAAAATGTCTATCTCTCTACGAAAACTATTGCAAGAACGTTTGGACATGCTCTTCACTTTTTTGAAAATTAAGAACATTGGCATTTTTGGAATCTATATTTTACTAATTACACTTGATCCCCAGTAACTTTTCGCGATTACAAAACCATAATGTCTCACGATTAGCGTTGATAAGATGTTTAATGATGAGCAAGTTTCCAGCACGTATATTCTCGTCTCGAACTTCGGCGCGTTGCAACGTCATTGCGATGATGATTCCAGAATACGACGCAGCTGTAAAACACAACATTTAATAACATACTTTAAAGCTCTTTTATTTTTCCGGCGACAAAGCATAGTCTACTAAAGCTTCTTCAGGCAGCCCAAACCAAAAGTTCGTTAAAAATTTGTGTTTTAAAAATTTGTTAATTGATATCATGTTTTTGCGTTCACTGAGGTAAAAACCACTCCAACAAGGCCCTGAAACATATTTGCAGTTGTACTTAAATATCAAATATAGTTACTACTCTCAAAAACCTCTACAGCCTGTTTCACCCTAAAAGGGGGTTCATCAGAAGGTCCTGAAAATGTGCTGAAACAATAAATCGGTACTGTAATATCTGAAAAGATATTAAACATTCT
This sequence comes from Aplidium turbinatum, assembly GCF_918807975.1. Taxonomy (NCBI): domain Eukaryota; kingdom Metazoa; phylum Chordata; class Ascidiacea; order Aplousobranchia; family Polyclinidae; genus Aplidium; species Aplidium turbinatum. The sequence continues at coordinate 23,066,490 of NC_137475.1, read as the reverse complement.
AACCTTAATTCAATCTGCAAAAAACTCAGAGTTACAAAGAGCTACCACTGTCGAATGCCACAAAAGCATGAATTAAGAAAACTATTAAAAAGACTTCCAAGTTTTGGAGATGGCGGCCCACATGACAGAACACGGTTTTTGACATCGGTAAACTGTTCTCACGGAATCTTTAATATCTGCTGAAAACTAGGTATAAATTCTATCATTCTGATTATTGAACTGAGCTTTAATTGTGAAGAGTTTTTTGTCTGAAAAAATGATCTTTTGTCCTGCCATGCCTGCCTTCAGTTCTCTGAGAAGAATCTGTGCTCTTTTAAGTCTCTTTTGCTTTTGGATAGGTGTTAGGAACTGCTGTTTTCTCATCTTGTAAGGAGACAACTGAAGATTTTTTGCACAATGGTTCTCATTGAAGTGTTGCTCACATTCATGTCTTGAGCCATTTGACCGATGGACCTGTTTGAGTTTCTCCTCACCCTTTCTCGGACAGCCTTAACCACTTTCATTGCTCGAGTAGTGCGAGGTCTTCCACTACGAAGACGATCTTCAGATGTACCAAGCTCCTTAAATCTATTTACAACATGTTAAACGGTGGATTGGGCAACTTTTAAGAGCTTAATGATCTCAGAGTTGGTTCTCCCCGTGCGATGGAGCTAAATGATAGCTTTTTTTGGCTCATTTTAGACCTTACAATTAATGCTTACAATTAGACCTAAATTTTAGAGAGTTTATCAAAATAATTAGCTATTAAAAGGTATATAAGTGACATTCAATATGTTTAATCATAAAATGAAAAAAAGTCCAAGGACTTTCTGTTTACCCTGTACGTTGCTTCAGTAATGCTTAATGCACCACATGAAGCAGCATCCTCCAAGGAAATAATGTATAACTTACTTGTGCGTACTCACAATGGAAAAGGTAAAGGTGAGTCCTATCCTTGATCCAAGCATCGGGGGATGAGAAGATAAGGTTCTCATTATACTAAGCCTTCGGCACTAACTCACAATACATAGTACAAAACAGAGGTTTAATAGCGGTTCACAACACACAAAAATGAGTTAGAAAACTTTGATAAATAGCTGGAATTATAAATTCATCTGGATATTAAGTCGTTCATATAGTATGATATATCTCTCTCTCTCACTTGGACTACTACTTTAAACTAATGTAATGAGAAAGTTTCAGTGTCTCAATGACCTCTGGAGCGTTCTGCGGAGCAGATGCACCCCGAAGTGCTACCCAAGCGAGGTTGGTCAAAAGTAGAGTCTATACAAATGTAGTCCGTCCACGGCAGGAAAGCCTTCAAGTCCCGTACCACACTATTCCAGTGACAATGACACAAAACCACTCACCCTCTTCCAACATGCCTTAACTCATAACATTCAAGCGTCAGTTTGAATTAACTGAGCAAAAAGAAGACGTTCAAACATGCTGATGCCGATAGGAATTCAGTTTTTGGATTAATCTGATAATGAAGAATCCAGGTAATTGTTTGATCTCTTTAAATTCTGCGTTATCAGCTGTCGCAAAAATTACAGCAGCCTAAACTTAAAAAACTGTTTTTTGCATTGATCTGAAAATTAACTGCTATCAAACAGCTATGAATAAGAATAAAATCAAAAAATATCTAAAAAAAGGAAAAGAAATATATCTCATTGAAGCAATTCTATAGATGGACTTACAAAAGTTTTGTAACTATTTTACTACCGTCAGTTCAAGCTGACAGTGAGAGGGTACAGGTAAACATGATTTCACCAATGGGCAGGCTTGTTTTTTGAATTATGATGTCAGTCATAAAGTTTCTGTAAATTTTGATTATTTCCGAACATTTCAGTAGCTTATTTTTAATTGAAAGCTAGCGCAGATACAAATTTAATCCATTGTCAATTTCCATTTGCACTCGACAAAGTTACTTCGTGTGATGATGATGATGAGTGATGATGATGATGACATTGCAATTTCTTTGGTGTAAGCTTAGGCAACTATTAAAACAAGATTTTGGTAAAAATGTATGAGTGACGTTACTTTTTTTGTTAATGGCTTTTGTTTGCTATTGATATTTTTGTTGTTGGCTCATTCATTGCAAAACAGAGTTTGCATTTTAACATAGACCTGATATTGTTTTACTTGCACCCTCCTGCTCCTGGCACCAGTTTAAACTAACAAAAGTAAAATCATCCATTTTTCAGAAAAAAATAATTTTTTATCGAAAAAACATCCATTCCTGTCAAGTTACACCTATCTACAGCTACCTTGAAGAAATGAACAGAAAAACTCAGATTCAGGAGGAAATGGGTTAAGCCAGCATGGAGGCAGTAGGCCTACAGCTTGTGAAATCACATGGCATCAATATGTTTAATAGAATCGCAGCTAAGAGGATGATGCATCTAGATTCTCACTGAATAACCAAGAAGGCATATTAGCATCCTCGAAGTGATGTAACAGTTAAGACCAGTGGCTCTTAACCTTTCAATACTGCCGGACCGGTAAAAACAAAAAGATCTTTTCATTGACTGGTAACCAGAGTACCGAAGGAGTTTAGGAGACATACGCAAAGAAAATTTAAAAAAATACACAAAACTAAACTCAAATATTCAGTGGGGCATACTCAAACGTTTTAATGTGTGCTGGGACCAAATTTAATGTAAAGTTGCTTGTAAAAAATATTTTTGCCTCTGAGATTGAAATTCAAGTGCTGGTGTGACTGTACGCTGTACGCAATAGCGGATCGATAACAATTTTGGTGATACCGTCCATAATTTCAATGACCAAAAGTTCTTAGCGAAATGAACAATGTAAATTTCGAGTTCCAACAGCAGTGAAAAGGTTGAGATGGGAGGTTTGCTCCCCAACAAATTTTGGCTATTTCTACCTTGTTTTCGTCGCTTTTGTGTATTTTGTGCTCCAATATTCTGTCTTTTTGCCCAAGACTCACACTTTGTATTTGACTGAAACTAAATTCATCTAAGCTCAATTAAAATCTAGATTTCTGCAAAGTTAAGCCACAAAGTATGGTTCAAAATTATTGTGAGTTTTAAATCTTTTTTGTTTATGGCCACATTAATCTAATAGCATATCTTTGACCAGGGATATCTATAACTACGGGATTGGAAACTCTGTGAAACTGAAAACCATTTTTTACACCAGGTCCAGTAGGGTCACTTTTCTTTGTGCGCTGCTGTGATAAATAATCACATAAATTGACCTCAAAGGGAAGCAAATAGTAGGCTAAACGAACAACCAAAAGTGTAATCATCAATCCACCTGTAAATTGTAAGGTCTATGCTTGCCTGGTTTGTTTATTTGTTTGTATTCCATTAGTGCAGTTATGTTGTATTTTCTTTGTTGCTTAAAAAATTTCTAGAATGGCTATTGGTTTTAGTTCTGATGACATCGTAAACGTATTGGTTTCGTATTGGATCGATCAGTGAACAAGTTGATGATACAACAGCATATTTCACTGATTGCTGAACACTCCTCATTTACTTCTGATCGGATTTGCAGTACGCAAAATGCGAAAGAACAACAGTAGGCTGTTTTTTTGGAGTCGTTGCATTCATTCATACTTTGGATTCATCGTTGTTTTTTTTCTAGCAGCGTAAATGTACTTCTATACATCAATTAAGTTTCATGTGAGTGTACATTTTGTATTATTATTGTAAAATCTAACTTTGTATATATTTTAGTCGCTATTTTATTTTGTTAATCTTTCTGTAGTCCTAGTAATGTGATGACCCTACTGATGTATAGCACTGGATAGAGTTTCCAATCCCGTAGTTATAGATATCCCTGTCTTTGACGAAGGTTTGCCTAGTCTTGTGTCGTATTACATAGTCTTTCAAGAAAATTTTTAATATCCGTCTGCAGTGTCCTCAATATACCGTGACATAGTCAATAGGCCTACACATGGCACATTTTACCTCGTAATACTTCTATAAATACTAAAATAGGTTAAATAAATTGTTGTTTACTTGAGTGAGCAATGTGTTTTACTTCGGAATTTTTCATTATTTTTTCAGCTTTAGAAAGAAACTAACATTAACACTAGGCTACTGCTGAAAACAAGCGATTTTCATATGGTTGGTTAAGTCAATGAAGTGTGGTTGGTGAGGAAAGCAAGAGAGAAATTTTGGAAAAATTTAGAAGAATGTACTGATGAAACTGCAAGGCCGAAACAATGTAGGAGAAGGTATGGACCCATGACCATACCTGACCCATGAGCCACCCCCTTCCAAATTCGAATAAAACCTTATAGTAGATTTTTTTATTGACTAAATAAGTTGCACGTAGTTCAATAGTATTTCTTGGAAAGTTCTGGATTGAATCTTTTAAAATTTTGCAAGTTAGAGGGTGGGGTGTGATTTCGAGGTGTTTTAGTAAAATTTCTCATTTGCGTTTGGAGCTTTACAGAAACTTAAATATAGCTAGCATCGAGTCATAAAGTTCAGAAATTGCAATGGGCTATATAGTGCAAAATTTAGTACAGCTCTTTTAGATTTTTCTTCATTCTAATTAAGTTAAGCCAAGATGGAACTTTGTCACCAACAGTTCTGACCCATGATCCACCAAAAATGTTGTCCCTTGACCATGATTCATGGGCTAGCACAATGCCTAATTGAGGGACAATAAACATGTTTCATTATTTTAGAAATTATTGTGTACTGTGAGTGGAGTGTAAAATATTATAAAATGTAGTTGAATGAGTTTCGCTTTTAGCAGCATGATCGTTGCTTACTTCACAGTGTAGATTCAAACGATCTGTTATAGCCTGATGCTGCGGGTTCTTTTTGGCAATATCAAATTACACTAGCTTTTGGAACACAGTTCCCTAGTCATGTGTTTTGACGATTATGTGTTTTGACGACTATATTATAAAATGACTAGTGAAGCTGGTGATGCCCCAACAATTGTTTTTGTCCTCTTCCCACCACTTGCAGGAACGACGAAACAAACAGTCGACCTTAAAAAGCTTTGAACTGACTTTTCGCAGTTTAATATCGCTTAATCTATTTCTGCACACTGTTAGCAGTGTGTGCATTTGACAGTGTATTTATTGTATCTTAAAAGTTTGCTCTAAACATCTTTAAGGTCTAGCTTATCAGAGTGGTTCAAGGGTCCATAGCCATACCCGGTGGTTCAAGGGTCCAAACGCGTTTGCACCCTTGAACCACTCTGATCACCATCAATGTTGTCAAATATTTTTGTTGATCCTATAATTATATGTGGTTGAATTTTTTACACAATATACTGAAGTGATCACACTATGTTGTGCTGAAATTTCGTCATCATAGAGGAATTAGTTAGCCAATTATAGCTTTTAATGTGAAAAAGTGGCTCATCAGTCCATACCTTCCCCTACCACTGTCTGCAGTTACAAGAATTGTGTGTTTTTTCTTGATTTTGAGAAAGGTGATTCATCGAGCAAACTGAACAAGTGATGCCGACTTTATGGCAGACCGGCACAAATATTACCGCAGACCAGCGATTAAGAACCACTGCTTTACATCGACAATTCGATAACCTTGATTGATGTGACAATTAAGCCCAGTCGCCCGGTGATTTATATCAGCATGTTCGGACTGAAATGACATACCGTATGAAAAAAGGTAATAAAAAAACGAAATAAATTTTCAACTTATGCACATACAACTCAAGCACATAAACACAATCAATGACTTAAACAATCACAGTGATTTGATACAGGATAGCTCACACGAGAAAATCAACTTTTGGATATTTGACATGATTTTGAGAAGTATGAGGGGATTAAGAAGCAGCACTTAGCGCCACTAGTGGTAAAAAGGCATTTTGCTTATTTCAGGCAACCTATACACATCTTTTGAAATTTCTCAATTGGTCTAGTCCAGTGGTTCTTAACCTTTTTCTTGGCATGTCTCCTGGAGACCTGGCCCTCCTTTTAACAATGATTACATGTTCTACACCCCTCCTCGTTTCTGAACAATTGTAACATCAAATTTTTTTTTTTTGACTGCGGTTGGCCACATATTAGTAAGGTAACCGGAATTTATTCTAAGCAACTCGATTTGTAATGCATTGCACAACGTTGTTTAAGTTTTCAACTCTCAGCCTGTTCTTAGTCTGGACACTGGACAGCAACTGGAGCAGAAAAAGGTGCAAAGATATATGGATCCGAGCACTGCCAGTCTTTGAATATCTTTAGTTCAAACAAGGGGGAAAACAGAAAGATAATCTTGAGTTTCAGTTCTTCGAAGTCCAACTTGGCTGTGAAGTTGAACTTTCATGCAGAAAATTCCTTTTGTGCTTCAAAAGGTATTTTGATTGGTGTTGTAGTCGCCATTTAAATTACGCTGATATTATGTAACTTGTGACCAAAGTCGGTGCATAATCAGTAATCACCTTCAGCGTTTTCTAATACAGACGTTGGAATTGATTACCACCGCACTGCGCGTCGTAATCAATTAGCGTTCTGTACCATGTTCTTCAGTTGCATGCCTTGCATTTCTTTCTTGCTCTACAGATTGCGTTGTTTTGTACACTCAGTTAAGTAAGTATCAAGAGGTCAATGGATTTTCACTTACTTGGTAGGCTATAATTATTATCACTACATTTTGTATGTCGACAGTTTATTTGTCACTGCGACTTCACTTACTTCATTTTTATTATATCTGTCTAAAATACAACAATTGGTTTCCATGTTTTCCTCTGCATTTAAAAATTATTTAAGCTGTTTGCTTTCAAGGCATCTAGATGAGCTGTTGCTTCACTTGTCCACTCAAACGTAAAGTTGCCATTTGCGAGTGCAGCGTCCAACTTAGAGCACTGAAGTTCACTGAATTGCCTTGCTACTTCGAATTTTCCAGATGCATACGTAGTTTAGTACGTAGTTTTCGAGATATTCGACAATGAAAATATCTTTAAAATCGTTACTCAAAAGCTTTCAAATGGCACATTACTTATTTTCAGCCCTGCTTACCATTGTGATGTCATAATTGCACTTGTCTAGTTCAATTAATTGATATTGTACGAAATGTCAAAACGCAAGCAAGGGTTGAAATAAACTGTGATTATTGTAAGGGAGACATGAATATTCAATGAAAACAGTTGTGAATCAGTACCTCACAAGAAATAGCGCGAAAGTCATGTGTTTATCAATACAGCTTTATATTGAAAAGGTAGGCCTACTGAAATGGATACTTGTACAAATGAAATTTTATTCTAAGCCTTTGCTAAGGCCAAGTCTTTGCTAAGGCCAAGTCTTTGCTGCAAAAGTTTTTTTTGATCTATAGGCTAATAAATGGCATAGGCTAATAAAACATGCCTTTGATGAGTAGGATGCTGTCCTCTATACGGCTGCATTGACACTGTCTGCTTTGTAAACCGCTGAGGAGCAACGCATTCTGCAATGGATACAACGCTATATAAAAACAAGCATTATTATTATTGCTTTGACATGAAACTGGTTGATCAAGGTAAGTCCTGGGTTCCTCCTAAAGTATGCAAACATTGCACTCAAACCCGTTTCTGGGCTCAAGGCTAAGAAGTTCAGAGTGCCATGGCGTAAAGAGAGCCGTGGAAATGGTGGAATCACCTTATTGATACTTCTGTACGGTGAACATGTTCGAATGAAGTCGTCACAAAGGAAGTTGAAGCATCATGTTTACATGGAGTGTGCAAGGCGGCCATTGCATGGACGTTGCCATTTAGCCTATGTTTTTTCTTTGCCCTCTCTTGTTTCAAGTGGTGATTTGCTTGAAACAATAGTAAAACGGGATTGACCGAGAGTAATTTCAATACCTTCAGCAATGTTTTGGAGCAAGGTCAAGGAAGGTTTTTTCTCAAAACCATTTCTACCACCACCTATTGTAGTTAGAGATTTAGTTATCAAAAGTGGCAGCTAGAATCTTGGCTCCTCACTCGATCAACGTGGCATTCTTGACTCTGAGGCCAAGATTACGTTCTTCCGTAACAAGGATAAAATTCTAAGCAACTACTTTACTGAAGACCATAACTTTGTATTCTGTAATTACATAAATGGCCTTCATAACTTGATGGGGTGTTGCTCAGAAGGCTTACCATAATAAAGAGTTGCGTTTGTTCATCAATAGCTTTGTTTTGCTTATTTGTCTAGTTTGTTAAGCAAAACAATGTGCGCATTTTGTAGGCCTCCTTAGTAGCTTAGTTAGTAAGTCTGATATGGTTGAATTCAACAAATATATTAACGCAAAACACAGGTTACATATTCTACATCTTGTATCCTCAAACTTGCTTCACGTCGTATTTTGATTGTTACTGGGCCAATAAACGTTAAATAACTGTTTGTTTGGGTTGTAATCAACGTGATTGGTTCCAAATAGCGTTTATACTTAACTGAGAAATGTGCCTGGGATTACTTTCAGTTTTGTCTATGTAATAAACGGCACAAAGTTAAATCTATAGGGGTTCAAAATTGCGAAAAAAATTGTTTTTGCTGTATCTCAAAAACTAGAGCCAATTCGTAAAAAACAAGTGCATTTTCGGAATCAGCGGCCTCGAAATACCCTAAAATGACTCTAACATGTTGTGCATTTTAAAAAAAAAAATTTTTTTTGTTGGCCTGTGTTATTTACAATCAGGCTGCATCCCTCACACAGGTTGAAAACACAACAGCAAGTGCTCTAGTTTTTGATAAAGCACTCTCTGCTTTTGCAAAGTTGATTAGCCTACCTTGATAATAAGGTTCAGGGCCCCGCTCAAGACACCCTTGATTGCTTTACTGGAGACAGGGTTTTGGATGGTAAGGCTCTTCGATAAATAACGCAATGAGTATTAAAGGATTTTACTGTTCGTTTTCCCGTGTAACAGAAAGCTCCTCTGCATATAGCCCTACTATACAATTGATTTCCAGCTCTTAAAAATATAAATGGCAAAAAAATAGTTTAAGAGATTTAGTAGGGGTTCCATGCCTGTGTATTTTTTTGATTTCATTTCAACTTGATGCAAAAGTTTTGTTCTTAGTACCAACTTAAAGGTAAGGGCCTATGGAACAATTTTGGTTCGAGTGTCAAACTGTCAGATGAAAAAAAAATGGTCGCCAAAATCCAAGAGGGCGGCCGATTTCTAGATTTTTTCACATTATGCCTCATAACTTTTATACTATTGAACCTAGAATGGTGATTTTGGTCTCGAAGCCTAGGTTTGTATGTATGAGTAATTCATTTAAAATAAAATAAACCTGATTGGAGCAATATGTTTTCTTATATTGAGTTAACTTCCAAATAAATGTGTGATAATCTTGTTGTTATTTCTGAGTTAGAAGTACAAATGACTGCAAAATAGCAAAGCAATGCAGAGCAGACCACACAGTTAGTCGAAGGCACGCAAGAATGCAAAATTTGTACATCAATACAGATTCAGTTCGTATAGTTTAGGGCAGTTTATCGCAGTTAGGGCAAAACTGTCCACACCAAAAAGATGTTTGGCACGCGAAAAAGTCATTAACATTAGCACATGGCCACATAATTCGAAAACTGGCAGGCTGCGTTCAAAAGGTTGCCGACCTCTGGTTTAGGGTCATAAAGAAAACTCAATCATAACAAAAGGCTTGCAAAATTGCTCGAAAAAACTCTCCGAAGCAATACATTCAAAAAGAAAATGGCTAACAAATTAACGAAGGCCCATATATTGTAATAATTGTATATCTTACATACATGCTAATATTGAAAATTGTTCTTTAGTCCAGCTATTTCGTGCATGTGCACTGGCACTGACGTGTGCATTTTAACTTCGTCTTTACGCATTTGCACTGAGAGCAGGTAATTGTGCAAGTGCACTTCAAATCTGATGAAACACATCCTTGGCGAGGGACAGCGTGATCCAAATGGGAAGCAGCTTGCCGTCCTCTTCCTTCCACCCATGGTCAATTTGGTTGATGACAGGCATCACGGACATGTGGGCTGTTGGCCTGTTGCCCAGATGCTTGCTTGGAAGACACTTCTTTTAAGATGTTGATCCAAAGCATCACTAGTCGGGAGAATTTTCTCCACGTCCCTAGTTGTCTGTGCGAACAACTTCATTCGGACGAGGTCAACATCATTGTCCTTATTTGATTCATTTGAATACAGTCTAGAGACAAATTTTTTTGCCACTTCCTTCAACCTTGGGGATGTTTGAAATGGAGTGTCGTCAATAGTTGCAAATTGCTCCATGACGGATGGAACTTCGTGCATAAACGTGCAGCAGGATCGCTTACCCTTGAACTTGAAGAAAGAAGTGCTGTCTGATCCAGTGAATGCATGGAAAAGGGACATGACTTTGCATATTGTCGTAACCATGAGTTTTAACTTCCTCTCCCGATGTGCCCGGATGAATATGATCTGTTGGTTCTTGTGTATGAGTAGCCAGAATTTTAACGTTGGACTCTGTTGGGAAGCTACAATGACCCAATCCTCAAGAGCCATCTCGGTTCCACTGTCTTCGTAATCTCGTTTTAGAAAGCTATTAAGTACCACAACAGTAACTTGATGGCATATCTTGTTCTCATTACATTGGATGCTTTCAGAAAAGCTGTGGCTGCTGCTTCTGTCTTCACTAGCCCAGATTTTTTCAGGCTTTCAGGCCATCCAAACCAGACCCACGCAGAAGATCTCCCATGGTGCTCCACAAAGCCAACTCAATGTGGAGCCCACCCAGCATAACCACAATCTTGTCTTCCCCAAAAATGTCAGGGAAGGTCCACTGCATTTTTTGGCAATGTAATACAGTGGTTGATCCACTACTAACACAGGGACTTGGTGTGGGTTGAGGTACTCAGTTGTCTTTTTCACCAGTTTTCACATGTCGAATCATTTCTGGAGTGGCGGCTTTTTCGTGGAAAAGTGGCAAGAGGGCTGCATTTTTTCGGTTGTCCAACAGAATCTGATCGAGCAGCGTGGTAGGAAGACCACATCGCTGGAGTGTGCATTTCTGCATCACAATCCATCAATAGGATGTTATTACTGCAGCCATCCATGCCTGTTTGTGACGTATCTCCTCATCGAATGAACGCGTTGTCACTGGTTGCGAACCTTTTCCCAGAGGTTGGTTGACAAGACTTCGGCCCACTGGTGGTGCAAACGTATACGAACGAGGCAGGATGGGTTCACTGTTGCGGGTTCCTGTTTGCTGTGAGTTGATTTGTAGATAATCTTGGTTCAACTCAGGCGTTTGCGACGAAGGAAATTGAAATATTGAAATACCAGTTCCATGAAATGATGAGCTTGTAGTGCGTGATGTGGGATTGTGATCCAAGTTATCCAGAACTGCCACCGTGAAAATGCCCTGACGCAAGTTTGTAGGACAAACTATATCATCGTTGTTCCTTGCATGATCTGCAATCGCCTGTGCAAATTTAGATTCAATGCTGAGGACTTTCTTATATGACACGCTCAGAGCATAGCTGTTTAGCAGTTGTACCAGCTTCCTGCTTCTTGTTGGGAATGCAATTTGAGGAACAGAAACACTGCAAGTGGAGGATCACAATTCAAGTTCGCAGAAAGAGAAGTCATATTTAACATGGCCAACTGACTCACAAAGAGAATCTTCCTAGAAGTCTCTTGTACTGGTAATGATTTGGGTCCTTCGAGTTGACGGAAAAAATACTTCATACGTTGTGGAACAGATGATTCTTCGCAATCATTGAGAAATGAGCCATCAAACCTGAATGCAGTGTCGTGATCCACAACAGCTTTACGGAGAATCGATGCTGCCATTACTAATGTACGTACTTCCTCATCTAATGTTTGAGTTGCACCTGATATGACCTTTCTATTCTCCTCTGTCAAATTCGGAAAGTGTTCCAGGACTCTTTCCTTTAGGTGTGTTCGGTGCACAGTCTTCTGGATTCCATATTGTTCTAATCGTTCGGCCATCATATCTGTCAGATCTTGCAATGCAAAAATTTTATGACCTCCAGTGACTTAACTTCCTTTATAAAATGGAGATTTTTATTTTCTGTTGTGGCCTCGAGATTTTCGCTAGTTGTGTCTTGTTTACAAATCGCATCGTAACGGCGATTGAACCCTGTGTAGCAGTTCCAGTGGTACTTAGCTTCAAAGTTCAATGGCGACCAGATCGCTTTTGGCAAGGAGTGCCACAATATGCTCTTCCCCCAGCGCGACCGCCTTGTCATGTATCTGTTGAGTGAGTGTTACCTTCTAGAAAGAATGGTCCGCTACATTTGATTCTTCACCACAAAAGATACACACACTACGATTAACGCTTGTGTGACTCCGCTGTGATCTTTTTCTTGGATGATACAATCCTTCGTTATGACGTTGTCTAGCCACTCTAGCATGGTCAAGTGCTGATGCTCTGTAAAACTGACGACAAGATTTATGCCAAGATGCACGATTCTTTTGCATGGATTCTTCACCTGGTAGTTCTATGTATGAGTGGGGAGAAGCACCAATTTCTCTGAACTTGTTTGCGAAGCTAGTGATTTGTGTGTAGGCTCCCTTTCCACGACTGGCGACTGGATTCGCAAGAGGACAAACTAACACTTCTTCAGTTTGCTTTTGACACAAAATACACAACTGCCACATCGGCCTACTTACCTTAGCCATCCTAACAGAAAAAATCTCGAAAGAAACAAAAACATGAGTGATCAGTCAGTAGCTTATGAATCACACATAAACACATTGACACAGACATCAAAATCACCACTCTGTGCTCCAATCAGGTTTATTTAATTTTTATTGAATTACTCATACATACAAACCTAAGTATAGAGACCACAATCTCCATTCTATGTTCAATAGAACAAAAGTTACCACGCATAATGTGAAAAAATCTGGAAATTGGCCGCCATCTTGAATTTTGGTGGCCATTTTTTTTTATCTGACAGCTTGACACTCGAACCAAAATCGTTTTATAGGTCCTTACTTTCAAATTGGCACTGAAAACGAAACTTTTGCATCAAGTTGAAATGACTGAGTACCTGGGCACCCCACTAATTGAAATTACTGGAAAAACATTAAACATCGTTGGAAAGCTCGCAACTATCATGAAAAGTGTTTGACACCCCCAAAGGGGGCGTGCTCACTGGATAAGAACCACTGGTCTGGTCTAGTCTGACAGAAAGGGAACCTCAGATTTATTTTTGACAATTGTCTGACATTTGAAGATAATCAGCTGTGATGCCAATACAATTGTTTCTGAACTGGTTGGTGGCCTGCATTCTATAACATAGTCATCTCAATGGTTATCAGTCAAATCTCTATCTTCTCTCACAAAAAATTCAACAGCTTCATCTTCAATCATGTTACCAAGTAGGCAAGTTTGAAGCAGTAACATTGTGTAGCATTGCATAGCCTACCATTGCTTTCGTATGTGTATTTTAGAAATGTTCAACTGTAATTTATTTTCTGGGCTTTATTTTCATGCAGGAAATTTAGTTTGTCTTGAAAAACGATAGTATCCATATTACTGCTCCAGTTTTTCTTTCAAAGTCAGTGTTCTTTCTTATTTGCGCAGTTCCCTCTTGCAATTTGACATGGATAGGAAGTAGCAATAATGCAGCCTATTAATTTTGTTGTCTTGTGTTACACAGTAGTGAGTTAATCTCTTGATCTTCAATATACAGTATTATAAAGTTTAAAATTTTAGCATGACGTCACCTTGACGTCATCGTCAAAAATAAATCTGAGGTCTCTTTTGTCAGACTAGGCCCAAATATGTGTAGGTTGCCTAAAATAAGCAATCTGCCTTTTCACTACTAGTGGAGCTAAGTGCTGCTTCTTAATCTCCTCACACTTCTCAAAATGATGTTAAATAACCAAAAGTTGATTGTACTTGTGAGCTATTAGTGAAGCATTCGATGAAAGTGTTTTTAGTTGAAATAAAGAGTTCCACCATCAGGATCATGGCTTAAAGGGATACTAAAGGAAAAACCTGACTTGGCGATTTTCCACGTTCTTTGTGTTTAACTTGCTACCATAAAACAATTTTCAATAAAATTTTGCCCCATTGCGGTCTGACCATCATTGCGCGCGTGCTTTTGTCAGAGCTATCAAAACCAGAATGGGCCTGAGCAGCGAAGCGTGCGACTGTACACTGTACAGTCTACGTAACAAAAGACGAGCAATCAGCTGATCACGCAACAGTTGTTACTGCCGGCGATTTAACTGTAGGCTATGTATGTATGTACATCAAAACATCAGATTTCAACGTCAAAACATCAGACAGTTTGCTCAAAACCTCAGATCTGATGTTAAAACATCAGATGTTGTAACGTGGCTTTTGTTATTGCTGTCTTTTGTGACGTATTCTCGAGCTGTGTTTGCACTTTTTGGTCATTTTGAAAAAAAAAGTGAAAATAAATAAAACATTGGACTTTGGGCCTTGCCAGCGCCATTAAAAACAATTTTTTTCGGTAATTTTTTTTGAAATGTATTCTTGAATGTTCAGTTTACGCATTTTAATGCTTAATTCCCGTTTGAAAATTTCATTTAATATGCCTTTAACAGACCAAAATGGGTGATTTTGGCAAAATGGAAAGGTTTAGGCCTCTTGAGGCAGGGTATCCCATCATCTGAGAGCAAACTGATTTGGTTGTCATTTTCAGATTTCTCAAGGTCCAAACCATGGAAAACAAGGTGAAAGGCTAAAAAAAAATTGAAAACTTTTGATTCTTGAACAGGTCTAAGATAACACGCTCATTATCAATTGAAAAACACACCCTGACCACTAGAAATGAAACCATAGAAAATCAAAAATTGAACACAAACGTTTTACCAATCGTGCTTTACAGTCTAGAATGCGTAAATTCGACGTCAACAACAAAGAAAACCTCACAACTTTCCAAAGTCACATTATTGGAAGCATGACCAACAAGAGGTTACTTCACCACATGAAAATAGAGGATCTTTTGACTATGATGAAGCTACTTCCAACTGCAGCAACAATAAAATCAAAAGTTCTAAAACTGTTCAACCACACTAAATAATCAAAAATCGAAGTTAGCAAAATCTGCATAGAAGGGGAAGTCAACAAAAGAAAACGTGACAGCACCGGCGCCGAGTCCCGGGCGGGCGGGCCGCGCCCGCCGGACATTTCAAGAATTAAAAAAAAAAATTTAATGCAATTTTAAGTCCCAAAATATCTGTAACCATCTGCCACCTTCTGATACTAGCCTACTTACCTTATTCACAGAGTTTTGTCGCCATATGATTGGCCCTACTAATTAAGCGATTAATTTTCATAATTAAGCGATTAATTTTCAACGTTTCTTGACAGTGGCCCAATAGATAGATAAATTTACGCTGCGGGAAGTAGCCTACTGGTTTTAGGCATTCACTGCATTTAGTTTAACCTCTAGGTATCTTGTTGCGTGTTTTAATTCTGATTCTTGCTGCTTTACTTTACTCATTTTATCAGTATGTTTTTGTGTTGTGCCATCGTTGCTGAACAGGTTGTATTAACCTGTTTTAGCCACCTTGATAAAGTCAGTCGTGCTGACTGACGAAACCTGACGAAACGTCGGAAAAAAAGCTAGTTATCATCTTTAACATCACGAGGTAACCTAGTAAATAGTCACCAGAAGAACGCAAATTAATTTTATTACCAAATGCCTGGTGAACAGTCTCTCTCTGTTTTTTCATCAATTATTATTGCCATTGTTACATTCATGCAACGTTAAACAACGTTGATTTGCCGTTAAACGAGCAAAAGTGTCCGGCCGCGCCGATTGTCTCCGCTCTGCCACTCGTAGCACTTCATTTGCGGCAAAAGTCTGACCGCAATTTCCACTGCTTTTACATCGTTTTAACATCGCCAGATGTTAAATCGGTGTAAAAAACTGTAGCATTGTTCTTCAAAGGAGTAGTTTTCTCTCAAACAACGTTATCAATTAACTCTGCTGCCAAAATGCTTTATTTTGTGTTCTCAATCATCACAGTTGCGTCTGTTACGTCACTGATATTAAACTGTGCACACCTGTTGGTTTGGCCGGATGAAACCGTTGATTGTCATAAGTTGCAATTCTGCTTCTTTGTTATATAACTGTTCTAATTGTAGATTCAATGTAAGCTCGTTTCAATAGCGCAGTTTATCGCTAGATGGCTTCTCGGGAGCTGAATTGTCGTAAAATCGCTTCTGCGTTGCATTACAGCATCTCTTGTGTCTTATCTGTGCGCCCGCTAGGAGCGACTTATCGTATGAACCCACCGATGTATTGTGTGTGTGTTATCGTGTTGTATCAACAATAGTAATGTAATTACGGAACTAGTACAGTATTGCAGTTTTCGTTCTGCAACCCGCACGTACCAATTACAAAAAAACATGCGGAACTGAATTACCAGGACCAGACGTTGTTGCGTACCAATTATATTTATTACTTGTTTCCAAATCGTGTTAGAGGAGACATAGACTTAAATGTAAAACTAGGCTAGCCCAACAACCCAGCAAAATCGCCCTTTTGAAAAACGCACAAAATAACCTTTATGACGTGTCAGTATGTGTTCGCCCGCCCAGCTATTTTGAAAACTCGGCGCCTATGCGTGACAGACAACCAATACAATGCCAAAACAACATTCAGACATGGACCGAACTCAACTTGGCAACACTGGGTGAGTTAGCTGAAAATCCAGACTTGTGAAAACCATAAACCTGTGTTGATGTGCAATCTGCTTCAAGGAGAGATGACAACTGATGATGATATCTCACTATCTCAGGCCTCTAAGCTCCCGGCGGCCTTGGCCGCCGAGAAGTCGTTAAATGGGATCCAAACTACCACGCCACTAGGCCATGTCTGGTCCCCGGCTTCTGTAAGCCAACGTTTTTCCACTCTGTTCGTACTTGCACTTTTTTCCACCCACGATTGTATTACAAACCTTTTCCCTTTTCTCGCATTTGCAACCTTTCTTCAGAAACAATTCAGACTCTCTCATACACACCGTCGAGTAATATTGCTGATAAAAGTTTTACAATAAGTCTGAGTGTCGGCCTACAAAAATTCGAAAGCTGACTCTACACCTACTTGAGAACCAATGCACTTTACAACTGCAACTATGTTTTAGGTCTTTGCTCTCGTTGTTCTTTCCTGAGTGAACGCAAAAACACGATATTAATTAACGGATTTTTAAAAACACAAATTTTTAGTGGATTTTTTTTTGGCTGCTGAGAACGAAAATTTGGCCGCCGGGAAGAAGCTCTGCTAGGCCATGCTTGGTCTCCGAAAAATAAAGGAACTTAGAGGCCTGAATTATGATATGTCATTATACTTAATTTTGATCTTTTGGCTTCGATCCAACAAATGCATGCAAATTCATGTTCTACCTGTTGTAGACTAGACTTCTCAGCTTTTCCTCTCGAAAAATTTCTTGCCTACCTTAACTTTCTAGATATTGTATCAACTACGTTGTTTATGTATTGTATATGTTATCCCTCATGTTATCATGAGGGAAAGCTGGTATTTCATTTTAGCTTGCATCTTACAAATCAGGAACGTTAGCACGAAAAACTCAATTACAACAAACATCATGGACTAACAATAGTGCATGAAGCTCACCTAAAATTCCAAGGCAACGAAGAACTTCAGCAGTATTCTTTTCGGTGTCAGGCGAGTCCCAATTGGGGAAAATGCATGCCTACACAAAGAATATGAAATATTGTTACAATGCCTTGAATATGATAGGGCTGAGATAGGATAGTTGTTGCCAACAGAACTACAACTACACAATTTAGACCGTTTAATTTTTCTGAAAAATTTCTTTTTTTGTGCACACCTCTTTAATCTTTACATTTGCTTGAAAAAAAACTTTCTGGCAAAATTTTGGGTGAATCCACCAACATTTAGTAACCTCTCACGGTGTTATTATATTCTCATAATTATCATTTTTACATGGCCGAAAATGCCTTGAAAAAGTACAATTAATAAGAATTAACACTTCACTACTACACATTACACATTAGGCTGCCTTATCAGTACGTTGTTAATGATTAAATGGACTAGGAGTTGCTTAAATGTTTTCATAAAAACCATTAAAATCAGTACCAGAGTTTCCCCTACCAAAAAGTATGATTTGGATTTAAATGCAACAGAATTTATGGCATACAATAAGTTGACGTCATAAAATTGGGTACAGTACAAAAAACATAACACAAACATAATAAACAAAGAACACAGTGCTTAAGCATATGCAGTATGCCAGCTTCTTTTTTGTTGGTGTAGTTGGTAACAGTTTGCGATGTTGTTCAACATGTTGATGTTGACTTTGCTCATCATCTTGTGTGAGTGCCATGTTAAAGCCGGTGACTAGCTTTATAACGCGCTCAGCACAATCATTAATGGTGCTGAGGCCACAAACAACTTTCACAGCTTGTTCATAGTCTTCCGGTTCATTCCATTCTGGACTGAAAGAAATGCTTGTGATAACTTTAATGTGTGAAACAAGTTCATTGAGCGTGATGTTGTAAAGTCATCTAAACTTGAATCTTTAAAGCAAGTCACACTTTTAGGGTCAACACGGCCGAGATCCTTGTCAGTAGGTGGCTTACTCAATGCAGTGACCATTGCTCTCTTCTCATGCACAGAAATATTGCTGAAAAGTGCTAGACCGATCAGATCTTCACTGAGATACCACAGCTGGCCTTTCATCTTTTTAAGCCCTCAGTTGCTATAACTAAATCCACAATGCGGTAGTCTTCCAGGCGTCATAATAATTTAAGGTCGTTAATTGGTGCAGTTGTGCTGCTTGGTGCCTTGACCCACATCTCAACATACATCGTAAGAGTAAACAGCACAATTCGACGGAGTGCCTGCAGTTCCTGCTTACTCAAGGCAAACTGATGACGGAAGCCAAAAATCTTAAGACAGTAAATGCCCTTGGCCATCCAGCGAGCCCTGTGATAAGCCCCTGGTGAGCTGAATGCACTTTTAGTGCCGTGACTTAGTATTTTTAGTGATAATAGGATGAATTCTCGATAATCCGACCGTGGCTGATGAGTAAGTAAATGCCTGTTTAAAATGTCAACAATTTCGATTCTATGATTTTCCAACCAGTTTCTTTCTGCAGGAGGTAGCCAACCACTTCCAGAAGTATGTGAGTCTACCAACTGGAAGTTTTGCTGGTCAATAAATTCCCACTTCTCTTTAAATCATGCAAATAAATTAATTTCCGTCCCTTTGAAGTGAAGAAAATATCAAAAAATTTTGTAGCCACTATTTCTAAAATGTGGTGGCTACGGCCAGAAAGAGAAGTCTTCTGTTGAAATGCTTTTGGATTACAGTAATTACTCTTGAATGTATACCGCTGTTGCTTGAGGTGGTATCAAAAGATAGAGCAGCACAATGACTTTCAACATCATCCCAATCTTTAATGAATTCAATCACTTTTTGTTCCATCTGAATACCAGTACCAGTTGCCACTTTTGGAATGCCAAAATTTTCTCAATGTCCTGTCCTGATACAACAATGGCAATGTGATCGCTTTTACTTCCACTTGCAGTAGAAAGTAATTTCCCATTAAAATGGATGACAAGTGGTACTGTTGGCTTGAAATTAGCACGAACTTCAGCTGCGAGCTTGTCCCTTGAATCTTTATGGGCATTATACAGCGATGAAGTTGATAAAACTACATGGTTAATGTTGACACCAACCGCACAGAGAGCTGGAGCCACAATATGCATAGCTTGCCAAGAACTCATTTTTGTACGATCAAGAGCAGCATTGAAGTGAGGATCATCAACAAGGAGGCGCTTTGGTATAGGTTAGGGTGGTTCAAAAAAAATCAATTTTTGAAAATGATATGGGCTACCCTGCCAAAACTTTCCATTTCCAGAAAAAATAACTTGTGTAAAATATTTTTGAAAAATATTAATGTTTCTAAAGGGGTGCCCCAAGCCAGCTATGATAAGATATTTATCAATGACTCTGTGATACTGTATCTGCATAACTTTGGTTCAATCACAAGTGATGAGTGATTTCCCAAGGCCTACCGGTAAGCACTTTGCAGGTTAGGCTACGTTTTATCTGGTTTACATAACAGTTACTTGCTGGTATAAAATGTGCCTTCGTACCACCCTGCAGTTTGGTTTGTAGGAGTAGGCTAGATGTAGTAGCTGAATACTGAGTTTGGTCAATAGAGTAAGACATGAAAATTAATATTAGAAGTATTACATTAAACGGCAGAGTCTAAACTAAATGAAACAAATGTACAAGCTCGCCTGATTATGAAGAGTGACAAGTAAAAAGTCAAGGATTGATTCAAGAATAGGACTTTTGTGTTTGGTGACAGCTGTGATGACATTACATAAGGCTGATGTTACAGGAAGTGGATCTGGACACCTTCGAATACATACAATGTATAGTAGTACAATAAACATACAATGACCAATTACAAAACATATAGAAAATAGACTATCAACCTTTTTTACACTAGGCCCAATATGTTTGGCAAGTTGCATAGTATTTAACCTGGCAAGCAACAAACTCTTAACAGACGTCACATAGCATTCTTTGGAACTGTACTAAACAAATTTACCACCTACTTCTTATACATTGCTACAAACAAGACAACTAGTTTGGATGCATGTTCTTCAATCTTGTCGTTGGACATCAATAGAATCAATTTTCCAAGCGCATCAACAACAGCGGTTTGAACCTAAATAAAGTGAACAAAAAGTCAAGCAAGCTTGTTTTACAACACATCGTTTGTTTGAAAGCTACCAAGTGACATTGAATACTGCCAAAACACAACACAAGTCAAGATTGCAAAGTTTAAGAAAGCGAAGGAAGGTTAAGAAAAAATGAGCTATGTCAAAAATTAGCCAATAATTTTCACAAAAAAAAAAACGTTCTTGATAGCCAGCTGCATTATTGAAATAGGGTGGGGCGTTAATAGACCTTTCTTTCGAATCCAACCTAGCCCTGGATTTAGGATGCAACAGTACATTTTAAAACCTCTGGTAATTTTTTTTTGAATATTTCGTCCCAAATATCGTCAGAAATTCCGTCTGCTAGTTTTAGCTATGTAAAATTAGACGTTGTTGCACGGAAAATTATTTAATGTGTGACAGCAGGCTATTTCTCTAGTGAGGGACAAGGCTGCATAGGGCAGGCTAGGCCTATTATGAACATATTACCGTAAGGGACTCTGATCTGGAGTAAACTATTAAATGTAGCCTATTTGTAGGAAAATAATTACAGATCAAACAATCGAAATAAACTTTTCATTAAAAGTCTTTATTTGAATTTACTACTGATCCAAATTAATGCAGTGCGATAAATACTAATCAATTTTATACTAATCAAACTAGAGATTAAGCTACCAAACTAATTTGATAAATTCAAGTGTAAGTACAAAGCTTTTGCCACACAGGTGTGGCTTCGCTAGTGACTAACTGACTACATATTTGTCTTATTAAAAAAGAAGGTTTAAAGTTCTACATTTGTAAGAAAAGCCATACTTGTGTGGCAAAAGCTGTGCAATACCCTTGGATCAAGTAAATGTGGTAGCCTATTCTTTATTTCTTCAATACAAAAAATCTGTATTTTTGGTGCGCTTTTGTGCATGCGAACAAATCGAAATGACCACTTCCCTATGTTTTACGATGAAAGTAAGACCAGAAAAGCTGTTTGCGGCTGTCTTGCAACGTTATTAGTGTATTTTCGTACAGTACAAAGTAATATTTACACTTTCAATGCCGTAAGCATAAAATGACGTCAATACAACATGAGGCAATTTTATGCAAAAAGCAATTTTCAGGGTAGAGCGTGGTTTGCATGGGAATTTCAAAAACTTACCCCAGAGGTCTTAGAATGTACTGTGGTATTGTAAATTCAGGATTTAAGTTGAAATTAAAAGTAATCGCCCCCTAATAGAAACTGAAATAAAATTGATGAGACTAACTATTAATAGCCCATGTTAAGTAGAAAGTTGAAGGCAAGAGACAGTTGTTTCATTCTTTACCAAGCTACGGATGTGAATTCGAAGCTGCAATCTCAACAGCAGTTTGTCAAATGGTTAATTAGGTCATTTAAAATCGACAGTTTACTTCAATATCTCTCGTCTGGACCCAGCTGTTAAATAGAATGTCAAAAGCTCCATTGATGTCATGGCAGAAGATGGACAAGTCAAAATCATCCACCACTTCAGGATTGGAGCAACATTCTGATATCGCTTCGCTGAAGTTAGCAAGGCTGATGGAAAAGGAAATCCTGAACAAAAAGTTGTGGAAGCAACTTAAAATCATGCGATGGTGACAACATGGTTGAATTGATACAACTGCCTGATTTAATATCCTGATTTCCTCAGATTTGAGGGCTGGACGACATGTCATGCCAATTCCAATGTTTTAGGCAAACTGCGCTTCTTCACGCACCATGGTCGTGCGCGGTTTGGCATTTGAGTGACAACTCTTAAAGGTTCTTACTTACATTTATGCATCCACTTTACCTTCTGGTACTGAGCATGATGTTAAAACTGCAACAGATGGGAAAGACCCTGGTGTGGGAATTTTGAAGTTATGGGGAATATGGAAGTACTTTTTACAGTTTTTGCATTACTCTCAGGTCGGCTTTGACCAGTGACACTAGCACCTGACATGGCCTCAAGCTATGGGTCAAATAGCACTACGGTATTAGGCTTGTCACCTTATTCAAAACCTGGGTGTGTGGCTGACTCAACAAAAGAAACTCATCAGTCATCATGGATGTACAGTAGTTCAACGGACAGAAAGGAGGTTGGAGTCCTGCATAGCCTCTCCCTCACTTAAAACAAAATAATGCACAAGTCACGTTTTTGGGTTGAGGTCCTGTGGCAAAGGAATGGCTAACTAAAAGATGCGGATACACCCAAGCTGTAGCCGATGCTACACATAGACGACTCAGGCCATATGGTCATTCTCCACTGAATCTGGAGCAGCAGTGGAATCCAGCAGCCCATGAACAACCAAACAGCCTTCTGCTGTGAATGCTCTGCTCGCCTTTGTGGCCAGAGAACTAGCCCGCTACAACAATGACATTCCTGCCCCAAGTAAAACCCGCTTTGCAGATACAGGACAATTGTCTAAAATAGGCGGCTACATCTTCTTCTGGAGTGGTCACTGGTCACAGCATTGACGATTGCCATGAGTCTGGTATTAGATTTGCCATCAAGTCCGTTCATGTGAAACTAACTACAATACTCGATGGGTTAATGACTGCTTTATGTCAATGCAGCTTTCCCTGGGAAACCACAGTATATACCACCTTGATTAGTGCTTACGCCCTTACATTCTTCAACAATACTGAAAAAGGAAAATTGCTATAAAAAAAAGTAGATCAGCAGTTCTCCACTGGAAGTCCGCAAAGCATTTTTAGGGAGTCCGTAAAAGTTTCTGAAATTAATGCATGATTGATAAATTAAGACATTTAAAACTTGATTGGTTGTGGTGCCATGATTGTGCTTTATTAGTGTATTACAGCGATTTTCAAGCTGTGCATAGGCCTGGTACATTTTTTGGAATTTCAAAAAGTTTTGCACAAACGTTCGCCTTACTAGGCTAACTCAATAAAATTCATATTTAAAACAAGAAGTCATTTTATAAGGTTACCGTACGTATTTTTAACTTAATTTTTTTTGGAGAGAGCAAAATTATTGATCAAAGCTTAATTGAGAAATGCAAAAGTTATTCAACATTCCAACAGCCAAAGTTGCCAGATGTTTTTATAAAATTTCCAGCCCAACCGCTGCTGAAAAGCAGCCCAATCGCCACAAATAATGAAATACCCAAAAGTAGCCCAAAGTATGACAAATTCACGCAAAATACAGTCAAAATTGAAAAAAAAATTGGAAAAATGGAACAAAAAAAATGTGACTGCTAAAATTATCTTGCGACTCCAAAACAAAACTAGTCCAATTTCGTCGAAAAGCCGTGGAACTAGCAACCATTCACTAGCACTCACAGTTTTGTTATGACTATAAATACAACAAAATATTCAATTGATTAGGCCTACGAATGAAAAAATTCTTTGTTATTGTCGCAAAATTTGTATTGAATTTCGAAAACTAAAAAACAATTAAATCAGGATTTACATTACTAAGTTTCCATAAGAACTTTAGCAAATTCTTCCATTTATACGTGTCTTCAGAACTTATGAAACATTTGTTTGCCTCGTTGAGAGACGCAAAATACTAAAATTTCTGATAATTTCTTAGGGGTCCGCCACCGCTTTGAGGGCACTAAAAAGAGTCCGCCAAAACAAAAAGAAAGAAAATAACTGAACTAGACCCCCTTATTGCTTCCATTCCAAAATTCGAGATGTTAATCTTTCTTGGTGACTTTCGAATGGTGTTATTGGAAAATACGGTATAGGAAGATGCAATACGGTACTAGCAATAAGTTTCTGGGCAGCCGATTTGTAGCAAGAATTGACAGCAATAGACACGTGTTTCGCCCATGAGGCTGGGCTCATCAGTATCGCACCGTATTCTTGCCAATTGGGTAATCGACCGCCGCTTATCGTTTATTGGAGGTCTGAATGGCTAGCGCGGAAGCTACACCGTTATGGTTAGCGAATCGCAACTGCTGCTCGCTGTACTAGTGAGTGCTCAGCCTTGTGCTGATGGCCGGGAAGAACGCTTCTTCTTCACGGTACTAGCAATTTGGTCTTCCGCTAAAAACCTGTGCCATTTGTGGCCTAGCTATCACAAACACTCTGTTCCGTCTTCCTACCCGCAACAAAATATCATGGATGCACAGTTGTACACCCGCTCTAAACACTGGCATAATATAACTCATCTCACTAATCACAACCAAATTTTAAAAATATGGGCTGAAGACTTTCAAAGTTTCATGATGTTTATAATTATGATGAAGTTCAGAAAGCCATCGACCTTTTATCTTTGAGGATAACCCTTGGATTTGATGCTATACCAGCAGAGATATATAATACACTATACACTACTTCGTGTGATACCTGGGACAAGGAGGCTAGATTCTCGTAGCCAGACGTGTAGTAGGTGGTTGCAAGCATAAGCGTTAATTAGGCAGGGCGAAGCCTCCTCGGGTCTGAGACATAGAGGGCGATATATGTCTGGCTCCCTCAGTTTTTTGTTGATATTAACAACTTCGTAAAAAAGGCAGTTTTGGGCTGTTTACGCAAATGCACAAGCTACCTTTGTTCAAATTCCAAAAAGTCAGCTTCATCAAATGTCTTGTAACAAAGGTTGCGAGTCTGATCGTGCTGTGCCAATCTTAGCTTGTCTATTTAACGTTGAGTAACGAGCTTGTCTGGAAAGTCTGTTACAACTTTTGGAAATATATATGTAGTCTAACAGGCTAACAAGAAAAGTTCAATTTAGTGAAAACTGTTCAACTGGTTGGGCAGTGGGCACCTCTGGTCCAAATCATCTTAAGCAATTAGTAGTGATAATAGTATTTCATCAAAACTCATATCACAGTTTTAGCTGGACACTAAAATACAATATTCCTAAAATTTAGTGCTGACGACAATATGCTGATATTGAAATTATGTAACAAAAAGTTTTCCAAAAGACTACCATGATTTTGACTGTACAACACTGATAAAAAGCATCTTGTCAGCGCAATCCATTCCTCACGTTACATAATTGCTTTATAACAGCAGCAACAAAGATGAGAACATCATAATGAAAGGTTTTGTATTGGAATTACAAAGGAACAACAACAATACATTTTGTCGTTTTTAGGTGAGATGTCTTCACTCATTAACACCACAATTCACATGTGATAAAGCAGAATAAAAATACTGCATTGGTTATCATGGTCACATTCGTTATAGTTCGTTTGTTACCTCAAACTGTCGTTCTTCACCAAACCAAGCAGTGAAACGGTGGTACGAAAAATGCAGTCGAAATGCTTCACCATTCCTGTAGCTGAAAAACAAGTTGCAGACATATTACATCATATTGAATGAAAACAATAACTTATTGGTACAACGATATGGATGGCACAGAATGTTCAATGTTCATTGTTCAGGTTATAGACAGAATGTTCTATGTTTGTATGCCACTTGAATTTGATGATATTCATCATTTATGAGCGAAAAAATGGACTCATACAAATAAGTCGATTTAAAAAGAGCTGTCAGGTTCAAGGCACATCTGAGATTGGGATACTTCTCCTCCATAAGTTGCTTCCAGAACACCACATGCTCTCCAAGGTGAGAAGATGTTGATCTGACTTCATCTCAGTGTCATTTTTCAAATTCAGAATCTCATCATGAGCAGAGCTTTCTAAGTCGAAATGTGGTTTGACTTTGGCAGCAATGTCACCAACAGCAACACTTGCACTAAATGGATAACAAATATAGTTGGCTACAAGCTCGATGGATGCAAAGTCAGTAAAACACCTTTCAAACTTTAATAACATGCTCTGAAATAGCTACTCATAGCTTGCACTGTCAAGTTGTGTTGTAATTCTGCTTGCATGTGAGGGAAGTTGCAGAAGTTACCCAAGGTGCAGCCTGTTTGACTTGTCTGACATCGGCTTTGAACAAGTTTACGAAACTTATCATGTTGGTGACACCTTTACTGTTACCCTGTAATTCTAGATTCAATATTGTGATCGCTGGTTTATTCAATAAGCCGAGCTGTTAATTGGAAACCAAGCAAAAGAAATTTTAAATTTTCCTACAAGTCACAATCGACCAGATCGGTTTGAGATCTACCAGTAGATCGCGATCGACAGGTTGGACACCCTTTCTAAAACTTTCAAGGGTGTGGGAGAGGGGGATGTGAGGTTCGCCACTTGCCAGTCACTTAAATTGTGTAATTTATGCACTTGAAACTTTCTGTTTTGAAACTCGACTAAGACAAGAAATAGCACTGACATTCCAAGAATACGTCATCAATGATGTTGGCGTTTTTTTAATCATTGTTACCAACCAAGCATTTACAAACGGATTTATGACATCATCGCCTTTCGGTCACATCAGAGTATTGGTCATTTCTCATTTTTTGGTTGTCAACTGAAGTTAGCAAGATCAAAACTAGTCAAGTAAGGGTTTGCTGTTTTGCTATGTGCATACTCACGTAATTTCAAGGAAAAAAGCATTTCTATGCGTGCGTTTTTGTAATTTTGATTATACAGGCCATGAATTAATCCTCGTGTCGAGGGTGTGGCCTGTCTGTCTGTCGAGAACGAAGTCTTCCCCTCCACACCTCGCGATTTATTGGGTTGGCAGAGTCCATGTTCAGGGCTACAAGGTCACGTTTTACAAGTTCTTTCCAAGAAAGTTTTGGCCTACCTTGACCCCGCTGTGCTGCGATGTTGACACATCTGACCCTGTGAGATCCAGCTAGAGCTGCGCTCAACGTGACCAAGCCATTTCAGTCTGCCTAATTGGAGAACTTCACTGATGTCTTTTAATTTGAGCTTTGATAACAGAGTCTCAAACTGGATGTTGTCTTCAGGTTTGACTAGGCAGGTCCATCTTATCATCACTTTGTCATTACGTTGTAGGCGCTTGACGGTGCTTGCTAAAGTAGCCCACATTTCAGAGCCATAGAGCATGACACTCCTCACAGAAATGGAGTAAACTTGTCCTCTGGTTGCAGCAGGAAGTTGCTTGCTTGTGAGGATAGGGAGAAATTCTCCAAAATTTTTCAGGCTGACTTGCACCGAGTTATAGCCGCATGCTCACACCCCCCTCCAGAAGACATGGTATCACCAAGGTAGCAAAAGTCAGCTACCACGTCAAGTGTGCCACCTTCAACCTCAACCTCGCTTACCGGCCTGCCATCTGTTAGTATTGCTGTGCCCTGACAGCGTGGGCATGAGTAGTGTGGGTCCGGTCTGAGTGACCCTTTAATTCCACTACACTTTTTGTGGACCCAGTGGGAGCAATTGGTGCAGAAGAGAGTTGCTACCGGTTCCACTTAGGCATACCGAGCAAGGGTGCTTTCCTGATCTTCTTAGGGAGTTCTGGTTGATGCCAGAGATCATTATTTTGGTCTTACCCATGTTCACTCTTAGGCCCTTTGCTTCCATTCCCTTCTTCCAGGCGTCGATTCTGTCAACTAGTGACTCCAATAAGGTGTCGATAATGGCAAGGTCATCAACGTACAACAGCAATGCAGCATGTGCGCAGTTCGAGTGACAGGGCCTCCAAGACAATGATGAAAAGCAGTGGGCTCAATACAGAACCCTGATGCACAACTACGCCTACTTTGAAAGTGTTACTGTGCCCATCCCCAACATGCACATTAGGGTGGCCCTTATATGGACCTAAATTTTTTTTTTGCAAATTTTTTAACTCCAATTGTCTAATTCTTTTCCTATGCCTGAAAAAATGATTTTGTAAAAGTTTGAAGTGATTTGAACAAAGTTTAGAACATGCACATCGACGTTGAAGTTTTAGGGGGGTATCGCAACATGTCGCAAGGGGGCAAAAACGCTAAATTGGCCATATCTTTTCTTCTACACAGCCTAAATTCATGTTCAACCTCTCAAAATTTGTAGAATGATTATGGTTATTCACTGGAGTTACAAAATACAGCTTTTAATTTTGTTCAAAACCATTAACTTAAAAGAATGTGAAAAAAATTGCCATAATTTAGTGTTTTGCAGAATATTTTAATTGGTTTGATATTTTCGATAGTTTTAAAGTTCAAAATTAGCAAAATCACAAAACAGAGAGCTAGCTAAGAATTGTAAATTCAAGGCAAAACATTGTCAAACCGTCGCAGATAAATACAAATAGAGTTTACACAAACATGTTCTTAGTTACTGAGTGAGAGTAGAGTTTTTGCAGTTTGGAAATTGTTTCCGGTGTTTAGAAACCACCAGTAGCAGATATTGCGTCTGCTCTTCACTATGAGTGAGGATGCGATTGTACTCTTTAATGAGTGCCACTCCTCGCTCTGCATGATTATTTGTGACAGTAAGTGTGTGAACCGTTTGTAATGCCTTATGAAAATCATCACGTAGTGGCAAAGTTTGTGGATCAACTTCCATGAACTTAGTTGAAATGCCAAGCTTTTGTAACAGCGATAAAGATCCTCTGGTGACAAGATCAGGTAACTCGAATGGAGTAGTTGTTGAAGGATTAATCATTCGGCGTTTTGGGGCATCTTCTGTCTCGTTGTGGTCTTTGATAGCTTGAACCATAAGTCTCTTGGACTCTTGGTGTTGGCAGGCATTTATATATCGAAGAAGGCAAGGGCCACAAGTTCTTCGGATAGATGCCACAGATGGGAACAAAACTTGGACAATACAGCTTTGGATACTGCACTGTTGATGCTAGCATATGCTTGAATAGACTTGAACAGCTTGATATCATTGTTTGGGGCTGCAGCTGAAAGAGGAGCTTCTATCCATTGATTGATTGCTTTTATTTCGTTGTAGGTAAATATAATACAATAAATACAGCAATAAAAAAGGAATTTCTAGCAACGGGAATCTGCGAAGAGACCATGGGTCTTCGAGTCAAGCAGATACCTCAGATTCTTATAGAAGTTCTAAAATTGCGATAAGAATAATTCAAAATCGAAAATTGAGACAAGAGTTAGAAGATGGTCACAGAGAAATATATTTAGTAGTCTATCGGTAGCATAAAGGTAATACAAAATTAAACGTGCTAGTATTTAGCGATGAGTGAATTTTTGTGTTGTTTTTTAAAAGAATAAAATGACAATTTACGCAAGCTCGTTGGTAAGGAGTTCCAGATTTTCACTCCGGCATATTTAATGCTGCGCTGGAGTCGGGATGAGGCGTAACGTGGGACAAAGTAACAATCCTTGGAAGAGTGTCTAGTAAGACGTGCATTATACATGAGTTTGGTTTTTTCAAAGTAGTGTGCGAAAGGCAGAGGCAATACATCCGTATCAAATTTAAACATGAATTTAGCAATTTCGTGTTTGTACAAATCTTTAAGCTTGAGTATGTTAAGTTTCTTATAGAAAGGTGTGACATGATCAGTCCACCTGCCACCTGCTACTATTCTGACAGCCTTATTTTGTAAGGTGCTAAGCTTGTTCGTTTGTGTCTTGCAGCATGAACCCCAAATCGTTATCCCATATACGATATGAGAATGTACCAGTGCGTAGTATAATTGTAATAATGTTTTGTTTGGAAGAATGTATTTGAGTTTCGACAATATCCCTACAGATATAGAAAGTTTCTTGTGGAGCATATTAATATGAGGTTCAAAATTTAGACCATTGTCAAAAATAATGCCAAGGTATTTGGCAAACTTAGCTTTAAGATAGATCTTCACAGCAAAAATGCACATCTGCAGAACCCCATTGCATTCTTTCACTGTAAGTTTGAACTGTTGATGAAAAATCCAAACCTTTAATGAGTGTAAAACTTTGGACATCCACCTAGCATGATGCATTGGACCAGGAGCCATGAAATGAAAACCTCTTGGTGGAGTAACTCCCATAAAAATTAATGAGAGTTCAATAAATTCTCTATAATCGTCACGAAGATCTTTTCTTTCTCTCAATGATTTTTCAGCCCAAGCAATAAGATCCGAATCTATAACTGTTTTAGCTATGCCTTCATTTTCTGTCACTATCGAGGTAAACCATGTCTTATCCAAAAATTCCCATTGAGACTGAAATCGTTTGAAGAGTAGCACTTCAGGTGCAGCAGTGCTCCCCATAATTGTGGTGAAGGCTGTTTGCGCAAGCAATTCCAGAATGTGGTGGCGGCACGCCAAATGCAGAAGATCTTTTTGTAACTCTTGTTCGATCAAGACACATGCGCCTTGATTTTTTCCTGTGTTGGAAGCTGTAGTATCGAAAGATATAGCAGCAACTTTATCTGTTAGATCCCAATCATCAAGAGCTTTTACTACAGCTTTTGCTTGTTGTAATCCTGTACCATTTGGCAATTTTGCTACTTCTAGCAGTTGAGACACACCATTGCCAGTAACAATAATTGGCAAGCGATCAACATGCTTTCTGGTTGTCAAGTCTCGAAGCAGTTTACCATCCCAGTGAACCACTAAAGGACAATCAGCATGAAATTCAACTTTCAGAGATCCTGCAATTGACTTCCGGTGACATTTGCGTAATCGTTGAATAGAAGTACGATTAATGTTGAATTCTGGTGGGTCTTGACCAATTGAACGAACTGTTTCGATCAAAACGTAAGCAGCACATCTGTCAGTTACTTTTATCCTGTCGAGAGCCATAACTAATTGCGGAGTTAAAACATTCTTGGTTGCTCTGCATTGTTTCGGAAAGCTTGTCTCTTGCACAGCGCTTGTGGCTTGATCATGATCACATGTTGAGTCTGTATCGCTGCCGCTAGAAGATAATTCCAATCCTACTTTGCTGGAAGTTGCAATAGCGTCTTTCTCACATTGAATTTGCCGTTCTTTTTCAATCATTTGTCTTTTTAAAGATCGTTTTGTATTGCTGTATTGTCGTTACTGGTATCAGTACATTAAATGTGTTAGAAGTATAGAAATAAATCAGTTTGGCGTAAATTTTTACCTTATATACATTTACCTCGCAATTAAATAGAAAAAAATGTGAATCTTTTCAGGAGACAAGTTAACTGTAGCTAGACAGTAGACATTTTAGAGCGTTTTGAAAGAGAAGTAAAAGCATTACAACAACAACAACTATAGTAGGTTTGCAATTAGATGAAAGCTCTCAGCACATGTAATTCACTTCTGAGAAATTCCTAATTATCCCATATGAACAGAAATATCCAACCGTTTAAGCAAAACTTTGCTAAAAAATTAGTTTTTTTTCATTTTCTGCTAAATTTGTGGTTTTAAACAAAATTAAAAGCTATTCTATGTAAGTCCAGTGAATAACCATAATCATTCTACAAATTTTTAGTGGTCAAACATGATTTTAGGCTGTGTAGAAGAAAAGATATGGCCGATTTAGCATTTTTGCCCCCTTGCGATATGCTATGATACCCCCCTAAAACTTCAACGTCGATGTGCAAGTTCTAAACTTTGTTCAAATCACTTCAAACTTTCACAAAATCATTTTTTCAGGCATAGGAAAAGAATTAGACGATTGGAGCATGACTTTTCAAAATTTCAATTTTAAGGGCCACCCTAACGCACATAGCTCCTAGCATTCAGGTACATTGATTGTACTATCCGTACTAGCCATTCCTCAACACCAAGTAATTTTCTGTAACGAAATTCAAGTAAACAAAATGTCTAGGTGGTATCAAAATTTCTCAATTTTGTGCCTACTTTACGCGTAGTTGGGCTGCATGAAACAAAACTAAACATCAACCCATCCACCAGTTAGAATAACCAGTCTATATTTCACTGGTGGCTAATCTAAGTATTAGTACTAGTAGGCTTTAGTTTTGATGTAGATGTAGCTATATTGGGACTGTTTTTACTTTAATTTTAACATGACATTTTATGAAAATGGAACTTTAATTTTAATATAAAATATTTGATTTTTCGATAAGATCTGATTTTGGTGAATTCATTCTTGCTTTTATGTTAAAAAGTTTTTCGCAAAGTTTTGTTTTGTTTTGGAAAAAATACTTTGTCTTCCATTTAAAAATTGTAGCAATTTGGTTTTGTTATGCGTTTGAATAAATATGAAAATGCAGGAGAATGTTATAATGCAAAAAAAAGTCGTAAAGTGTAAATTGAGCAAGCTTGCATAAGTGCTTGATCAAGATATATGAACTATAGTTTTAATCACGAAACTCTGTTTGCAAGTGAGTTCAAACCTAATTGGTCTTCGAAAACAAGATAGTGTGACTGACCTCTTGAGTTGTTTCTGAAGCAACGAGGAATGAGGAATGAGCAACGCCTGCAGCCCTACACTTCGAGTTTGTCAAACGTTTTTGTTCAGTAAAAGTTCTGTGCAGACGCGGTCATTAAGATTAAAAAGCAACAAGCAGCTTCATCTTTATTCTGTCAAGTGGAAAAAATTGAAATTGCTCCCGTGGCAAAAGAATTTCCTACCGCATTAAAACAAGCAATCAGTTTTAGTGAGAAATAACCAAGTCTCATATTTATTTTGTCAAATGCAAAAAATATTTTTTATGTTTTTGTTTGCATAAAACTGAAAATTGCTACCGTGACAAATAAAATTACTAACAGTATTCAAAAGAAAAATTGTCTTTATAAGAAATAATCCAATTTCACATCATTCCTGCATTGCGGCATTCAGTCTTGCGTCATTCATGTCTTGCATCATTATGTGCCTTGCGATCTAAGGATCGCGTCATTCGGAGAGCAGCATAAAGTCGTAGACTGAAGTAAAAGTAGTATTTCAAACAATGATATGACACACACTACTCCCAACCTACCATCAGCTGCAGCCAAGCGTCCGAGAGTCTGGATAACAAGACGCTGAGGTAGACGACCAGCAACAAATTTATTCCGTAATTCTTCGACAACTTCTGAGATGTAGCACTTTCCCAGGGTCGTCAAGACATCACCAGCTGCATTTTGGCAAACCTTGCTCACTTTCTAAATTGATATTTTTTACTCTTAAAATACTTTTACATCACTTAAAAGTAGTTTTAACTTAGAGACTTCAACGTTTCACTCAGTGGTACCCAAACTTTTTCTATTCGCGTTCCATTTAGCAGTTTTATACAGTGCTCTCGTACCACCTACACTACAACCAGAAAATCTCAGAAATATACAATAAAAGGCAAGAAACTTTAACAAATTTTAGCACAGCGCTTCAAGACTAAAAGACTTTAATATTAGACTAAATATAATTACAGTAAGCTGTTGAGCTGTTGGCTTAGTAGAAGACAAATAAGTAGGGTGCACTACTACTGCTAACTATCAGTAGCAACATTGAAAACTAAAAAGTTTTGGCTTTTCTGTTGAACAACCTTGGTCAGAGGTTCTCAAACTGTGCGTCGCCACGCTCTTGGTGCGTAGTTTTAATTTTTCAAGGGCGTCACACAATGATACCACAGTTTGGAAACAACTTTAACTACTGCACAATGTACAGTCGGAATGGCCCGTTTCAGAGAATCCGACTCAGAGACAGCCCTTTTCGGAGATTTTTTGAAAATCCAGCGACACCTTATGTTTATTTAGAGATTTTTTTATTTTATTCCACAATATCGTTTCTTTTGCATTCCGATATAAGATAAATAAATTGAATTGAGATTTAGTTGAAAAATAAAAAGCGAATTAAATTTATTTTTGAACTATTAAATTAAAATGTTTGCTCACATAAAATTAACATGTGCGTTGTCATCTGTATGCAAACTTAGAATATATTGGAATCTTCAACTATTAGAAAATTCCAATCCCTAGTTTAACAAGTCAATACAAAAACGCCGATTACTGGGGGGGTTTTTTCGGTCATTTATCGGTCATTGACCGATTTTTAACAAAATGTCCAAAAAAAATATAGGGTCAAGCCGGGTCAAATGGGACGCGGGGGCAAACGAGCCATTCTGTTACTCTGTTTACTTCTAACATTTTTTTCAAACTTATTCTTTTCCAAAATCGGAAGTTAATAGCTCATTTTAAAGCTGTTTTCCCATAGATTTGCATCATGTAAAACAAACACAGATCTACATTTGGAAAATATACCTCACATGATACATAAAGTGGCCAAAAAATGTGACAATATTAAAATTTGAAAATTTACCAAAAAAACTTTGGTATACCTCAAAAACTAATTAAGCTGGAACAAAAATTTACTGAACAGCATACAACCCAGAATGCTGAATTAGTATGCTGAATTAGTATGCTGAAAATGTTAATAGTCCCACTTTTTTTACTTTTTGTATTTTTTCTGTTTAAATAAAATGGGGTCAAATGGGCCACACATCGGCTTTTTGACAAGTTTTAGCTCACTTGCATAACTTTTTTAATTCTATGTATGTATTTCTTTTATATATGGTACCGGTATTTTTTAGGTAAACACTGTAAACAGGCCTATTATTACTATTAGACATAGCTGTTGGTTGCATGATTAGCTCTAGACATGCCTAGAAAGAGAACTGATGTGACGTCCGTTTTCTCTTTGAGCAAAAAGAAAATAGAAAGTGCTCATACAACTGAAAGTGGTAAAGGCTTTGAAAAATCTAGGATTTGAGAACCCTTCTAACCGTGCCATCGTGGACTTAATGACTGTCAATAGGAAAGAACTGCAGGTCTTTATCACAGCAAACACCACATGCTTTTTAAAAATTACTGGAATGCATTTTGACTTTTTGAGTCCAAGACCCACCTCTTTAGGAACCCAATGACACCTACACTACTGCAAAATCAACTCTACTTGGCATGAGAGTTGTGAATGACATAACTGAATCCGGTGTGGCAAATACAAATTTGAGCGTGATGAACGAATACAATTTGCTGCACACCAATGATAAAGAGCAAAAGCAGTTCCTTCTCAGGACAGTCTAAAAGTTCAAATAGCGGTATCCAGATAGGAATAAGTCCATATTGATGCAATAACTATATTATAATTAATAACATTTTGGACATCTGTCAACACTGAACTAATTAATTTTCAGTAATTTTGTCATTATTTTCCTATCATGTAATCCCGTGTTGCTATTAGTGTATTCTGTGAAGCTTTCAAAGTCGGTAGCAACCTTAAAATTTTTTTAGTTGCCCCAAAAATTTGACAGGATTATCTTTTCAGGTATTGACACGATATGAGAGGGTGCCCCACTTGAATTTCAAAATTTTAATTTGTTTCCAATTTATGAATCACCCTATTGTATAGTATCCTATTTCAATTGTCAACTATAGACCCTGCTGTTTGACTTGGAACCTTCTACTCTGTTTATGACCACCAGTTTAAAATTGAATATTTGTAAAATGTTTCCTTATTCATATCGTTCAATTTTAGTTGTAAAAAGGCCTTTATGGCTAAAATTGTTGAGCATCACTTTAACAAAATATATGCCACCCAATAGGTCTATGATAGAATAGCAAAAATGAAGTTCTTTCCTTACCATTTCGACGTATAGAAGTTGTGGCCCATTTGACCCCACAGCTGATGGGGTCAAATGGGCCACACCTACCTCAGTTTAGCACATTTTTTTATGTTGTGAAGAAAGAGGCGTTCTTCCCGGCTATCAACGCAAGGCTGAGCACTCACTAGTACAGCGAGGAGTTGCGATTCGCTAACCATAACGGTGTAGCTTCCACGCTAGCCATTCAGACCATCCAATCAACAATATGTTTCTCGGCAGCAGATTTGTAGCCTCATGGGCGAAACACGTGTCTATCGCTGTCAATTCTTGCTACAAATCGGCTGCCGAGAAACATATTTTTTTATGTTTTTGCAAGTTTTTAATTTTTTGAAAAATGTCTTATTTCATTGCTGAAAGGTGTAATGCTCTGTGGTAAAATTTTTTTTTAAATCTCATCAAAAGTTTTATGTGGCATTCACAAAACCGAAAAAGTGTCCCTTTTGACCCCGCATGACCCTAGTCAATTCGGTCAAAATGTCCGAAAAAATATATAGTCAATTCGGTCAAAACATCCCTTACGAGATAAAACACGACAACGTTTCTCAGCGAAACTTAATGTTGTAGCTAGTC
This sequence comes from Aplidium turbinatum, assembly GCF_918807975.1. NCBI lineage: Eukaryota > Metazoa > Chordata > Ascidiacea > Aplousobranchia > Polyclinidae > Aplidium > Aplidium turbinatum. Next base: position 23,030,058 of record NC_137475.1, on the reverse strand, counting down.
AGGAAGTGCAAATTTTGGTTTGTATTCAGCTACTTGAAAGGAAATATTTTCATCAGAAAAAATGACCCAAATAAATAAAAAATGACCGAATTTTTCCAAATCATTTCGGACAAATGACCAAAAAGTCTCAGCGAAAAAAAACTAGACGCCGAAGATGATTCGCTCGATGTCAAATAAGAAAACAAACAAAAAATAACAGTTGATGCGTCCATTTGGAAATAATGGCAGATTAATTATTATTATCAGGTAGGCTATAAAAACACCTTAATCTTAATGTTAAGCAACAGAAAGTAAGATTGTTAAAACTAACTTATTACATTGGGTGATCATTCATTATTATCATTCATTTCTTTATTGTTGCCAATTATTTTCAATATACATTATGCCGCTGTGATTTTACAATTCTCCAAAAAGGGGCTTTCTCCGAAAAAGGCTGTCTCCGAATAAGGATTTCTACGAATTGGATTCTCCGAAACGGATTCTCCCAATAGTAGCAGACCCCTTTTTATGTGAAGCACACTAAAAATATTAAATTGAGAATGTAATGGTAGCCTACAAACCTTTGAGTTGGTGAGATAGTCTGACGCCAACAGAATTATCTTCCTCACAATGTCTTGTGTTAAGTCACAGCATCCATCGATGACATCATTCAAGCATGACATCAGCAGTGTTCTGTGGGCTTGATCAATCTAAGAGGAAGTCATTTTTAAAAGGTTACAACAACTTATTTGGGAGAATAGATATGGAAGTTTAAAGGGACAGCAAATACCTTTGAATGTCTTGTTAAAAACTCATATATAGCATTGACTACTAATTCAGGCTGCTTCTTTCCAAAGTATGATAGAGAGTTTGAAATTGCACTTTTTGTGTGTGAATCATGATCAAACGTACTTGAAATGAGAGCTGCAACCAAACCTAAAAACAATACATATATGATAAAAGTAAAGGAAAAAGCTTATTGAACAGTAGTTGGGAACAGGACATTCTGTCACGGCCGACTGACCACGACCGACCTGTCGCAATACATCTCGCCACAGGGTACATGTCACCACTAGACGCAAATTTCTTACTAATCCGATTAACGCTTCCTTGTCATAGCCTTTCCGTGGCTTGTTAGACTCGAACCTTGAACATCTATTGATCTATGTTAGATCACAGCAACAGAGTAATCTTTAAACTTCTAAGCATCATGTGATTTTGCCTCGCCTCTGCCTTTTCGTTCTGATGACCTTCTTTTTTCGATTTTTGTGTATGTACACTGCACAGTGCACATGGTAATCAAACCAAGTGTAGACAAATATTTATTGAAATAACAGTATGATATACATCCAAACAGGAAAATATTTACACATATAAAGAAAAATACAAAGAAAAGTATAAATAAACAAAATATACTCTTACTTTTTAACATACCATCTCTTTGCTTTCACCAAACGCCTTAGCCTGTTGTGCACTTGGCTACATGAGGCACGTATGATATCTGATGATATTTTCTCCCAACAAGTGCGCAATTTTGCCTTCAGAGCTGTTACGCTTAAATGATTTGAAGAACATGCTTCACTCTCCAAGATACTCCATATTGCGAAGTCCATTGGGTTTAAATCAGGAGAGGATGGCCATAATTCCTTTGGCCAAAACCCTGCCATATTCTCCTTACAGCAGTCTTGGACAAGATTCGCTGCCACCTTGTTGAAGACTTATTCAGTCTTCTCCAAATGTTGCATTGATCCAGGGAATTAATTTATCCTTCAACATTTTCAAATAAACATGTTGATTAACTTTTACTCTCTCTTCAATGAAGAGGGGCACCCCAAACCATCAAAGAGGCTTGTTTCTGTCTCCGGAACATCAGCCTGTTCATTCAGTGGGATATCTTCTTTATTCTTTGCATACGTACGATCATTCTGATGATTATGCACAGCCTGGACAATGAACAGGGCTGCGATTTTTCCTTACTTGTCAAACGACGAAAATTCTGCGTTTGTCGAATAGTAATATGACGTCTCAAGAGTCAGATAAGCGTTTGGCCGCGAATTACCGCACAAATTGTGTGGATGTACATCAGAGTCACTTAAGTTTTTAATCGCACGCTGGTAAATTAATAAAAGTGAAAGAAACGAACATTAGTAACAAGTGCTTTTCGCAACAATGGTTTCGCCAGTGAAATCAGTGGGCCGCACATGTCAATCATCTTGAATATCGTCAGACAGTGGCCTTAATCACAAGTCATGCAGTGATTAGCTGGAGCAGAAAGACTTGACGCTACATTCATTGCAACAGCGCACCAGGCAGGCTACTTCAAGCAGAAGTGCATGAGCTCACTTAAATCCTGGTAAAAAATTTTCTTCGCGAGGACGTTGTACCACAAACTTTCAATAGAAGGAAACGGCTCTTCAGATGCTAGGCGCTGATGAAGCGTGTGGTACAGCGAAATGAGGAGTTCCTGGTTAACATCCGCACCTGCGGGCTCTAGAAGATGGCGAAAACCAGGGAGCACATCACCTGTAGGTGTTGAAGAGTAGTTCGTCTTGTAACTCGTTGGAGAGCATTCCAACTTCAAAGCCAGATATTTCGATTGTTGGTGGTGCTACAACATGAGAGGCCGTTTCCACTTCCTGATGAGCTTAAACATCTAATGAAGCTGTGCTATTGCCAGGGCAATATGCTATTGGGTAATCACTGATCAATACGATTAACCGATTGATACATTTAATATTGCATATAGCCAATTATGATGAGCAAATTTGTAACATTACGCCGTTGTTTCATATTATTGTAATATTGTTCCGTTTTCTTTTATCTGCAGTTCATTTTTCGCTTTCTCCATGCTGTGTATTGCCTTGCTGTTGTAATCTCGCAGTAGGTAACGCTAGCGGTATAGCCTAGCTCTGAGGGCTTTTTTTCTTTAGCGATCCTCAGCTTCGCGTTTACAATAGTTCTCTTCTCTTCCTGGAGCAAAGTAAACAATATACACGTCCTGTAGGTACACAAATTAGCGCTTGATACTCCTTTGCAATCACTCAACCTGCGTGCGATTAAAAACTTAAGTGACCCTGACGTACATCCACACAACTTGTGCGATAATTCACGGCCAAACGCTTATCTGACTCTTGTGACGTTATATTACTATTCGACAAACAAACGCAGAATTTTTGGTCGTTCGACAAGAAAGAAAACATCTCAGCCTTGCACACACACAAAAAAATTCAAATTAAAGTAACATCAATTCTCTACTAAAACGCGCTAGCTCTCAAGCTTGACCCGCCATCTCCTAGTCTACTCCAACATCAGCAAGATGAAAGTTGAGAAAGTTAGGTAAGCTTGAGGCAGCCAATAACAAAATCTTCCAATTGTGGATCTTCCCGAATGTTGTTGAGCCAATCACCTTTCCCTTTATTACAAGTGATGATGTAAAACAAGTCCCCTTCATCAGGCAGTCGTTCTTCTCGAATAATAGTATTTGCAAGCTCAGCTATTAGTTTTGCAGTATGATCACCACCCAGCTTTAACCACCTCAAAACGATCCTTAACCAGCTACACACCATGCTGGGATTCTGAGTGTGAAACTCTACGGTCCACGACATTAAGGCGCGAACAAAACGCGCGAGACAAAACGGCGCAGAAAAAACGGCGTAGAGACAAAATGGCGCCGCATAGGCAAAACGGCGCAGAGACAAAATGGCACCAAAGTCAACGTAACAATTTTTTTTCTTTTGAAAATACTTAACTCAAGCGCTATAGTTGATCAATAATAGTTTTGATTCAAACGCGTTGCTCACTTCAAGTTCATTTGGGAAGCACGAAATAACATTATTGTAAAGAGAAACTTCCGTGCAATATTATCTAATTTGTGATAATTAAATGAGTTCAATAACACTCAATGACATTCCTAATTCAAATGCGTTGCTCCTTATATTCGAAGTCAAGTTCAGTCGGGAAGTAAAGACCACATTTGGTCGGGGAGCAATTTGAAACAGCGTAAATTTGTTTGCAATAAGTTCAAAGATTATGTCGCATCATTGTCAAGACAAAAAAGGGCGCAATTAATATTCTCGCATCACACTTTGCGTTCTGTCTCTCACACTAACAACCGTGACGGCTTATCAACTGCCAAGAAACTATTTATTCTGTACATAATTATCCAGCTGGCAAAAGTGCGACCACAGTGCTTAGACGTGAAAATTGTTTGTTTTGAAAGGTGCGAAGATCGGAAACAACTGTTTGCTTGAGATGTAGGCAGATTTGGCTACAAGCCGCAAAAAATATATTCTTACACAGCTAACAATTCCATTGATTTTGCATTGATGTTGATTCAACGTCTGGCAACGTTGAATCAAAGTTATAATGGCGGATATTGTTACCTGGATAATTGCTTTGTAGTACAGAATTAGCGCACGTGACAGTTCAGAGAGATGGGTGTCAAAGATAGAATGCAAATCAATATCACAGTTGGACGGAATCTATGGCAAACCAGACGGGTATTATTTTTACTTTTCGAGCTGGGTACAAATTGCAACGGTTTGCCGATGTTTAGAACGATTCAATTAGCGAAATCAGGAATTATTTATTTACCACGCTTCTGCAGAAACAGATGCAAAAAAGTGCAAAAATATATAGTTACAGACTTTTCGCAGTCTGTACTCACGATTTACGTCATTTTACATTGATTCAACCATGATGATAATAAATCAAAGCTAAAACAACAATGTGCTATTCTAACAGCACTTATCTTTTGAAACATAACAACAAACGATGTCCACTTGTGCAATCATCGGAGGCAGTCAATTTTATGATAAATCAAATTCGTCTAACGTTGATTAATAAATCTAGCCAGGTGACCGCCTCCTTTAATCTCAAAATGCAAAATGAAAAACACGCAATCGATATACGTAAGCCTAAGGATTCAACTGGTAACTGTGGCTGATACCGCGAAGAAATTCCCACATCGACTGAGGTTGTTGGTTAGTGTTGTTACCCATGAATTGATCCAATAGGGTCCGAATTTTTTGGTCGGCAGTTCTATACTTCCTTCTCTTAGCTGGAGGTTTGTGACCACTGACCAGCTACCATTTTTTCGTGATCCATGTCCCGACATGTTTGGACCTGTCTCAGCCCGTCGATGAGCTTCCACATCGTCGTGTGTGCCATCATCAGCTCGTTTGGCAAACGGCGGTGTGAGGCCTCCGCATGGTTGTTTGTGCGGTCCTGAAATATATCTGTTTTTAAAACTTACAAACTTCGATAATCACACCTTAAGGGATTAAGTTGATAATACGACAATTCCATCACATCTTTACAAAAGTACAATAACTTAATAATGGACATACTGCTTTGTTGTGCACTGAGGATTTATAAATGAAAAAACTATAAGAACGTCAATTGAGGGTAGCTGGAAAATGAGCTAACGCTCTTTGAGTCTCCAGCCACCCTAATGCTTCCAAGGATCCTAGCTACCCTTATTTGACGTTCTTATACAGTACATATACATAAGTTCGTTCATTAGTATTTCATGTTCATTTGTAAAACATTGCTGGAATTGGTCTGGCTACGTCCTTGCATTTGGCAGCGACCCCTGAGACACAACGAAGCACGGAAGCAGCCCACTAATATCATGTAGAAGATACCTGGTCATGCAAAGTACGATCATGGACGCTCCACAACGCTGGAAAAAACATCGGAACACGTCTTCAACCGCTATTGCGACATTTTCCTGTTGAAATAAAAACATTGATACAATTTTTGAAAATAGCTATGACTATTAATATCGGAGTGATACAATCAGTTCGAACACTGCTGAAGGATATCGATAGTTACACATTACGAAAATGTATTGCTGGAAAACAGGACAGGAGCCGAGGCAATAGTCTGTTCTTAAAGCAATACTCTGTACATAAATCCACCGTTGGGCGTTGGACAGTATAAAGGGCTATATTGATAGGAGTTGGTTAGAAACGGGACAAATTACACAGGCACACATTTTACGTAAGGCCGATGTGGAAGTTTATTTGTTCATGTACGATATACTGACATATGTAAATGTGCGTGACCTACGTAGCATCTTCTTTTACTAAGTGGTCTGACACCGATAAGCGTTCAAGAACAACTTTTAATTGGTTTAAAAGGGGTTCTATTTGACCTGAATTTTTAATTTGACACGGTTCTAATCATGGTGGTCGTTTTTGTACTTACCAACATAATACTCTTCAAACCAGTCAAAGAGAAACATCAAATTTGGTGGCAAGTTGTTTTCCAGCGCTGTCATTGCTTGATCTATTTGGCTTGAAGGAACAAACGCTGTGGCTAAAATTGCTTTGCAATGTAAAGCAAAATTGGCATCGGTCTTGTACCGTTGTAGAGCATGCGGTACAGTTCCCAGATGTTTTTGCATATTTTTAGCCAAGTGATAAAAACAGCCGAAAAGCTGCGCTCCGGGAAAGGCAACTTGAGCGGCTCGGATCGCAGCCAACTCGAAGTCTATCGAAATGGCTAAAGGCTAAAAAATAAATAAATACTTTGTACAGTTGTACATATCAAATGCCAGTCTTGAAAAACAAATAAAAGCAATATTCTTTATGTTTATAACGTACAGTAATTAAATCCTTGAATCAGCCACTTGGGGGGAGAGCAAAATGAGGAACTTACCTTGTTTTTACTTTTTCTTACTCTCCCGATTTTGGGTTGTTGTAGCTAGGATAACGTTAGCTAATTACTGACTATACTTTCTTTTACGGTTTCTCTTTGTTTGGGCTTTTGAATATTTTTCCAGGGTGTAGAATTATTCTTTTAGAGATGAAGTAATTTTTTCAATCTAGATACAATTACAGGCCTACTGTTGACAAAATAGCAACTCGGTGCGACTTTGCTGAATCGAAACGTGTGTTATTTAAGCTTCAAAAACGCATACTTACATTTAAATTGGGCATAACTTGCTGCACAGCGGGAAAAAATCTTGAATACGTTCTTTGACTCTTGTTCGGTAGCAATGCGTAGACCATGGGAAACACCCATTCTCGCTTTTTCACAAGCATCACGTATAACTGCAAACATTCATGAAATAAATAACCAGAATGGTGACCACAAGAAATGCGCAAATGAAAAACCATGTTCTCGCACAGGGTTCGAATCGAACCTGCAGCCTTTAGATTATCGGTCTGTTGCTCTAACTAGTCGAGCTAACGAAGATATTTTTCAAATGCGCATATTTGCATATAAACCCAGCATTTGCTTTTGATTATTGCTTGTAGTTGTCGTTCTGGTGGCTCTTCCTGGTTCGTGATTGCCGTGCTGGCAATCCTTAATAAGCCAGACAGTATACGACCATGTTGATTGAAAAGATGCTGGCTACGTAAATCATAATCACTTTCTTGTCACATCAAATAAATAACAGCAACATATAGAAAATTAAAGCAACTGTACCTGTCCGCGTTCATACAGTGGTGGAGTCAAGCTGAATGTTCCATCCAAATAAACTTGTTGCAACGAATTTGAAGTCCACTCAATGTTTTTTTCTCGGCCAAATATTAAAATTCTGTTGTTCCCTGACGAAGCTCCAGAGTCACACAGCAAAATTTTTTTCCTCTGCAAAATAAACAAACAAGATGACGATAATCTCTCTCTTGTAGTCTCATGCCCGATGACGATAATAGCAAACCGAATAAAACAAAATTTATCAAAAATAAATGCTGTATTCATGGGGTACAACGAAGGTGGGTTACCAGGGGCAGCTGCTGCGGTGTTTCTGGTGCGCTGCGTTAGTTTCTTCAAATTTTTTGATTCGAGGACTACCTTAGTCGCAGCGCTGACGTTTTGTAATTCTGCCACAATAATTTGGCTTGGCAGCTCTATTGTGTCTTTAGCTCTTCTTTTTATTCCTGTTTTGACTTTGGCTATTTCGACGTCAACCGCACTTGCATCATGAGTGTGGCGATTTATTCTCTTTAATACCTAAAACAATGTGATTGACTTATTTTGTCGCGAACGTAACATTTGCTTGTATCTATCCACCGTTATAGAAAACAACATAACGTATATATTTTGCAGATTGGCAGAACACAAATTGTTATAAAATATGTAGCATTAAATTTTCGAGTTCAAGAAAACAACGTATTCTTAAGAGTAGTAAAATTTTTCTTCAAGTCCAAATTCTATGCTCCAAAACAAGAATGGTTAAGATCTTCCAATCATATAAGGCCACAATCGATACTAGTCACTAGGCCACCAGAAACATTATTATTTTGCATTGTATAAACTAAATTATTATGATCAACATCTTGTGCTGTCACTAACCTGATTGTTTTGAACGTTTGTATGAATCCTCGCCTTGCATTCATCATTTTTGAGGTAACATCGCCAAAATTTTTTAGACTTGTCTGAGCTGAACCGATCGAACACATACATAAATCCACTGTCAATTAATTTGTCACGTTTTTTTGCGATTGCGAGATTTGCAATGACATCCTGAATCTCAACCCCTTGTGTCTAGCTCTCAATAAATGACATATGCCGGTCCGTATTTATACCAAACTGGGTCGAACAGAAAAAATAAAACCCGTCTGGTTTGACACCTGTCTGGTTTGACAGTGACACCCATCTCTCTGAACTGTCACGTGCGCTAATTCTGTACAACAACATCAATGCAAAAACAATGGAATTGTTAGCTGTGTAAGAATATATTTTGTGCGGCTTGTAGCCAAATCTGCCTACATCCCAAGCAAACAGTTGTTTCCGATCTTCGCACCTTTCAAAACAAACAATTTTCACGTCTAAGCACTGTGGTCGCACTTTTGCCAGCTGGATAATTACTCATTTAATTATCACAAATTAGATATTATTGCATGGTAGTTTCTCTTTACAATAATGTTATTTCGTGCTTCCCAATGACTTGGCGCCGTCGTTTTGCCTCTGCGCCATTTTGTCTCTGCGCCGTTTTGTTTGTGCCTTAATGTCCTGCTTCGAAAACTCTATAGCGTTCTAACCTAAGTGCTACACTTGTTACTGCTTCTAACACCGCTATGACCAGACTACTTGAGCTGCTGGACGCAAAGAAGCTTGGGCGATGGAACAAAGCCATCCAAAACATTGCCTTCACACTCAAGCCGCAAATCATCAATAACCTCACTGGGCGCTCAGCAAACTCCCCTCGCCAGTGCCTATTTCTGCAAATGCCATCACTTCCCATCTAGTGCAAAACGAGCTCTACAAAACAAAGGCTCCCGCAAAGCATCCGGCCTTGTCGGTAAGGAGGTATCTGCCATGTGGCGAGTGGAATCACCAGTACACCACAAGCAGAAACAATCACTGTAGACTTCACTTACAGAGAAGTTCACCATCGCCCTCCACCTAGTGAAACTATACAAGTCTCCAGGGCCGGATAAGATCTGATCTGAGCTTATGCTCCATGCTGGCCCTGCTCTCAAGTCCAGGTTATGTAGATTCCTTTCTTCCTGAACCACCTTACAATTCCAAATATCAGGAGATGAGCTTTAATGGTTGCGATCCCCATTCCCCCAAGCCTCAAAATCAACCAGAGGAACAAACGAGTTATTGCCGATATCTCCCAATTTTGTATTCCTTTCAAAATCCTTGAAAGGTTATTCTATGGCCGATTGCCCGCGTTAACCCAATCATCAACCTACATCATCCAGTCATAAAAAAATACACTCCGCTCAACACTGCCAGAACAGATATTTGTATAGCCAATAGTACCAGCTATACATTTCAATCACTTTGCCATGCGGCCAATTCCCAACGGCATACCAAAATACGGAATGGCCGTTTCAGTGAGTCCGATTCGGCGAGTCCAATTCGGCTAGTCCGATTCGGCGAGTGCCCTATTCGGCAATTTTTTGAAATTTTTTTTTAATTATTGGGCATCGTAGCCTAATTATCATTGCCGTTTTAGGGGTTGGGGTTACAGCAGGGGTTCTTAACCTTTTTGTCTTGTTTACCCTTTGCCGAATGAAAAAAGTAAAATTTACCCCCACAGTTTTGGTGGCCCCTTGTGATGTTATCGTGTCCAGTCAACCATGCAAAGAAATGCAAAACATTATTTTTTGTTTGGATTTACCTTGGCAAATATCAAAAACAAGCTGTTTATTTGCCGAAGACACGATTGTTCTTGATGGGGTCCTGTGATTGTGAACAATAATGTCTTGGAACAGTTGTGAATAGAGCTACTCGCATGTCGTCTTTGGGAAGTAAGTGAGATCGATGTTTTGTTTTAATAGTCAACAAGGAAGGGAACTCTGCTTCACACAAATAAGTAGTTGGAAAAAGTATAATAACTTCCAATGCACGCTTAGTCAGCGTAGGAAACTCTTTGACTAATCCACACCAAAACTTGGAAAAGTCACCACGGCACGATAAGAATTTAGAACAAAGCGTTGTTGAACATTGAAGATCAATCAATTCATCTTTGCAAAGATCATCGTCAGCAATACTTTCTAACTTGGCTTCGAAGGGATGAGTTATCCAAAGAGCCGTACTGTTAAAACTTTCACCTTCGAAGTAACCGTCAAAGTTCTTTTTTAAGGCGTCAAGGTTCTGGCATATTTTGACTTCAAGGTCAGAAATCTCGTTGCGACTTCTACTGACTTTCCAATCATCAAATGTTCGAAAATTTGTCTAAATTCCTTTTTGAACTCTTCTACTCCACAGATCTAATTTTGTCTGAAAGCCTTAATTTATGATTCAGTAAATTTACCCCCTCGGTAGGTGAAATTTACCCCCGGTTAAGAAGAACCCCTGTGTTAGAGGTTAGGGGTTGGGGTTAGGGCTTTATTTCAACGTTTAGCGACGTTAAAACAATGTAAAAGCGGCAATGATAATTAGGCTACGGTACCTGATAATTTAAAAACAAATTTCAAAAAATCGCTGACTAGGGCACTCGCCGAATCGGACTAGCCGAATTGGACTCGCCGAATCGGACTCGCCAAATAGTAGCAGACCCACCAAAATAAGTGCTTCAATAGGTACTAGGTACAGCGAAAACAATTTTTTGTAAACTTGAAACAATATTTAGCATATAATAATTAACAAACGTTATCAAGTTTCAACCTGGAGTTACACAAAGCAGAAATTTTATAAAACCCAGTGGCTATTCTTACCATATAGATTCTGAAGCCATATGAATATAGATTCTGAGGCCATATGCACATGCATAGTCGCTTACTCAAGCATGACATATTCTATTCCTTCATATTCTCTTGTAAAAATTAACAATATGGTACCGGTACTTGTTTAAAAAAATGGTTTCATCAATGTATAATTTAGAAGTTTGTTTTAGCAATTTTTGTTTTATCGCTGCCGCCTTTATTGCATCCTATTTATATGTTTATTATACAATTAATATACATACACAACTTAACCTTTCGCAAAAAGATGCAGAGCTGACACATACAACACCTGTGAGTGCATATTGAGGTCAAATTTTATGCTCAAATGAACATGTGAATACTGAATATAGCCTTTGCCTTCATAAAACTTACGAGGAGCTTGCGATGTATTCTTTGCATTGTCCATTGACCAGTTTTAAATCATTAGTAACAAATAGCAGAATGTACGTTTCTTTAATACATACACAGATGTATGCAATCAACTGTGGGCTATACTAAAATGCAAAAATATGTATTCAACAACCAAAATACCATACCAACAATTATCAAACTTCACTCAATGGTGATAGCAGCTGATGAAAACTAAAGACAAATTACAAGACATCTTGTAATTAGTAATCGTAAGTAACCCCGTAGCACCCTATGCTGCACAATAGTGCACATTAGCAATGTAAATTTTTGGGGAGTACATAAACTTTTGGGGAGTAGAATAAATATTTGTAAGAATTTTGTGAAAAACTGGCTCAGTGGCTTAGTGTATCCACTTCTGAATCGGTAAGTGTGGGTTCGATACCCTGTCAGGTCATAGGCTAACAAAGACATATAAAAAATGGTACTGAATCTAATTCCTGCTTTGCACTGAGCAATGAAATGGATTCAGGTAATATATAAAGTACTCAGTTGCACCTCTATAATATGATCCTCAAAGAGGCGGTTGGGCATTATCAACAGTGGGTGCTTCTTTTGCGAAGGGATGGATGACACTTTCTTAATGGTCTTCGCTGTGAGAAGATCCGAAGAAGTCTGAGCTTAATTTTATGGTACCTTTCAGCACAGTCATTAATTACATTGATACCTTGGACAATTACCAGGTTTTCTTTGAAGATGCTGTTATCATGCCATTCACTAACAGACATGTGCAAAAATTCATGGTTCAGGTTCAATTTGTTTAAAAAATACCATGAATCTTCTCCAATTACAGTCGCGCTCAAAAGTTTAAGACCACTTGTCAAAATTTTGGATCCTTGCAATAATCTATGGAAATCATCTTAAATGTTATGTTATATTGGGTTTTATGCCATTACTGCAGTGTTATGTAACAGAGCCTTCTGTTTAAGCCATTATGAATGAGCTATTTCTCTCAGAAATAAAAAATTTAAACTCTTTTTCAAAAAAAATAGATTATTGTAAAAATCCAAAATTTTGACCGGTGGTCTTAAACTTTTAAGCGCGACTGTAAATCACCAATCCTTCTAGATTGTCCAAGGTGTTGTGGAAATGTTGGCTTTTCAAACCCAGATCCATGTCGCTGTTTTGGGATGGCTGAGTGTGTATCAATGCATTGTGGGCTGTGGCATTCGATCAGCAATAAACCTCTTTTCTTTTAACAGGAGTGTTTTCGCTGGATAGAGAAAGAGGAATCATTTCCTCTGTCAAGTAGGCTACCAAAGGTGTCTTCTTTAATGCCTTCAGAGCACTGGTTGCAATACAGTCATTAATGTTGCTGTAAGTGAACAGCATCTTGCAAAACTTCAAATCATTCCGTGGAGCATCAGTGGGTGATGAACATGTCAACCACCACTGAGAATACACAAGAGTGACGAAGTTGACAAAGCCTCTTATCTTTGAGGTTTGTTGAGTGGTAGTAACAGTGCCATGTGGAAGCTCTCCAATGTATTTTTCCAGAAGACATCTTAATAGAGTAAATCAGCTTTGCCATCCATCTGGCTTTATGCAAAGCTCCAGACTTTTTGAAGGTTATTGGGTCTTGTAGTGAATTGTCCAGGAAAATATGACAGAGTTCAATGAACTCTAAATAATCATCCTTCTGGGAAGTATGCTGAGCAGAACAAAGTTCCAGGACTTTCTGCTTTTGCTCTAAAGTTTTTACATTGTACATTACCACTGGTCATGTTTATACCTGCAAGTGGTTCAGTGATGTTTTTGTGTGGCAAGAGTTCAAAATGCTTCTTGTAGCGAAGGAACAGTGTAACATCAGGAAGTTGAGACAGAATGACTTCTCCTAATCCTATATGGTGTCTACAGGCAGACCAGAACAAGGGACGCTGCAGACTATCTTGAATCTTGATACATGCTGGTGAATACATTGAATATTTATCCTCCAGGACGGAAAACATCATTGAAGCACAGTACATTGGCAATTTTTGCAGCACTCACTTTGGAGTTGCCTGCAATAGCCTACACTGTTTCCAGTGACTTACATTAGGATGGCTTGAATTTGGAACTACCAATTACTGGATGGAGACAATCATTTTGACCTTTCTTGCCCAAGAAAACAGCAACACAGTGGTTTCAGTAGCTGGAATTAATGTAAACACTCTTTGGTGAGAACACCGATGTGCTAACTACAACACACCACATTGCTGCCTGCTTTATAGAGGTTTTGTGAGCCCCAGCTGTGCTATTACTTATTGTAACATTGTCCTGTTACTTCATAGATGGTTTTTGATAATATTGTATCAATGTGATTAATTTTGGGAGCAAGTCTTTTAGGCGCTGACAGTTAGGCGCTGGTCTAATAGGCGCGCACACTGTGGCGTCTGGCTATTTAGGTGCGGAGCATTGTGGCACCCGGTCATTTAGGTGCTATTCCTAGTAAAGTCTGTAGATTGTATTAGCTTGGCAGCTTGCCAGAAAATTATATCATGGCTTCAGTGAGTGAAGCTGCTAAAACCGGCAATGCTTTTCACACAAAATGTTACATTGAACAGAAAAATATATTGTTGTTTTATTGATTTATTATTGTTTTATTTGTTGTTAGTCCAGGTTTGCTTTGGTGAAAGCTTTATCTATAAATTATTGAAGCTTCCAAACATTATTGAGTTCATTTTTAGTTAACTCTTTCGCGACCACGGACGTATACCACACGTCTTGGGATTTTTGCCATGATGACCAAGGAAGTATCCATACGTCCAAGGTTAAAAGTAGCATATTTCAAGCAAAAAAATAATGTAAATGATGGCAGATCCATAGTCTTTGCCTGTCCTTTTTTGGCTAATTAAAAAAAAATATTTTGGCGGTGCAGTTAGCAGATGAGGACTTCTTAAAGATGGGGACACAGTGGATTTTTTTTCTTTCACTCATTGGAATTGGCAGGCAAAACTGGCTAGACAACCCCTTACTTTGGAATTTCTCGATCAAAAACACTGTAGGCTAAATTACGTAAACTTTTTGCTTAAAATTTTCCAAATTTCTCCATAATCATTCTGCTGTACCTCCTAAAGCATTGCGCGCAGAAACGAAGTAAATTTTTTCTCATGTGCAGAATTGTTTTGGCATTCGATTAAACTACATATATTTTCATATTATTGTATCATGCTTGGGTAGTAAAAATTATAATGAAGTACACTTTTCTGCCAATTTTTAATTTTTTAAAAAATTAGAAAAAATACCTTTTGGAAAGTTGCTAGTTGTACATAGAATGTTTTAAATTTTATTGCAAAGCTTTGCATCTTCGGATAGCTGAAGAGGTATGCTTTCATTTGATGTCAAGATTGTGCGTCTACGTCGATCACATGACATGTTTTTACCGCGTAAATACAACAGACTTGTGTGAAAAATGTCTGGTAATTTAGATTAAATATAAATTACTTCTGTTCGGGATGGATTGGCCATGTGACGAGAACGCGTAAGGCGCTCTACTACTGTTCACATGAATACATTTCTACAGGGCATATAGGCTACACCAGGGGTCGGCAACCTACGGCCCGCGGGCCGGATCCGGGCCGCAGCATTTTTGCAAATTGTAGTTGGCGGGCCAAAACGAACATCCCATTATTTTATGCTGCCATTTGGTTTTACATAACCGAATTAAGATTACTAAATGTTATGTAAAACTTTCGCAATTTTTACTTTTCCATATTTATCCATAACGCTCACTTGTAATCACGTAGCCTGTGTACTTATGCCGCAACAATGCTTAGTTAGGGCATTGTCGCCATTTTGAATTTCCTTGATATTCTTTCTCTGCGAACTGCATTTTAGAGAGAGCGACGTTGCAGGCCTGACAGACAGGGTTGGCTGATTTAAATCAAATGATTTAAATCATTGATTTAAATCATGATTTAAATCAAACAATAAAAATCAAAAAAATCAATTAAAAAAATCAAATAATTTTTTATTTGCTAAAATAAAAATAAATACATCAACAAATGTTTCACTGCTTCTCTGTAATACAAAAGTTATATTTAAATACTTAAGGCTATAGGCTATGCATGTTTTGAAAGGCAACTTCGTTTACTTGGCAGTTCACAAACAGTGTTGTTCACTAAACATAGTTTTTGAGCAAGTTTTTTCCACTTTTGGTCTGGTTTAATCAGAAGTTCGAAATCGATTGGGCACTGCAAAAGCTGGCGAGCTTGTACTTATGTACAAACTTCTCAATGCAAAATAAACTGCAATTTTGTGTCATCTGAACTTTTATTGTTTTGGTATGATACGTCGGTAACATAATTATATTACACAGTTAAACTTTCTTTGCAAAAAGTCTGGTTGTAGGCTATGCATCAGTTGAGCAAAAAAGCAAAGTAATGTGTGCTCAAACGTAAGAAAAGATTTTAGTGTAGTGAGATGACAGTCTGAGATATACCTCAATCTCGATATGCACATTATGATTCAGTATAAAGCAACCAGGGTTGGTTGATTTAAATCAAGTTTAAATCAAACAATAAAAATCAAAAAAATCAAATAATTTTTTATTTGCTAAAATAAAAATAAATACATCAATAAACGTTTCACTGCTTCTCTGTAATACTAAAGTTATATTTAAATACTTAAGGCTATAGGCTATGCATGTTTTATATAATAATAATAATGGTGTTGTAAGCACAGCAGTGCTTTTTCATCTTCATAACTTACGTAGCAAATAAGTTTTCAAAGGCAACTTAGTTTACTTGGCAGTTCACAAACAGTGTTGTTCACTAAACATAGTTTTTGAGCAAGTTTTTCCCACTTTTGGTCTAGTTCAATCAGAAATTCGAAATTGATTGGGCACTGCAAAAGCTGGCGAGCTTGTATTTATGTACAAACTTCTCAATGCAAAATAAACTGCAATTTTGTGTCATCTGAACTTTTATTGTTTTGGTATGGTACATCAGTAACATATATTACACTGTTAAACTTTCTTTGCAAAAAGTCTGGTTGTAGGCTATGCATCAGTTGAGCAAAAAAGCAAAGTGATGTGTGCTCAAACGTAAGGAAAGATCTTAGTGTAGTGAGATGACAGTCTGAGACGTACCTCAATCTCGATATGCACATTATGATTTAGTATAAAGCAACATATCACACCTACTTAAAAATATGTGCAATAGACAGGCTAGCCTACAATATGATAATAACAATGATTAAACACTTGCAAAGCAAAGCCTTTCAATCAATCAAGGGGTTAAAAATAATTCTGCTATCTTACTAAAATGATCTCTTCCCCCAAGTAGACTCGACGCTTTTTTATATAAAAAAAATCAAAAAAATCTGATTTAAATCAAAAAAATCCGATTTAAATCAAAAAAATCCGATTTTTTTAAAAAAAATCATGATTTTTTCCAACCCTGCTGACAGATAGTTTGATAGATTTGAAGTTTTAAGAATTAGTTTGTTTGAAGGTTGATAATTTAGAAATATGTGTAGCTTAGGAAGCAGGAATTGGCCTTTTTAGTGACAGCCGGTCCAGACTTTTAAATTACTTTAATTTTTAGAGTTATAATTTACTCCCAGTTCCATTTTTCCGTTTTTTTCAACAAGTGATTCTTGTCTTTGAAGAATTTGCTGCTTGTTAGAATCCACCAAGCATAGGAAATTATCACAAAGCGCCTTTGTACCCGCGACCTATCGATCACGGGTCGCTTTGTTATAGTAAACTAGGTTTGGGGCAAAATTTAGCTTAAGCTTGCAGAAGGTAGCATCAAGGTACTTGGCAGTTTCACCTTGAAGTCCGGTTATATTAGCCTATTTACTGCATGCTAGTTGCAGGCTACATGAGTTGCGTTAGTAATAGTCAATTAACCGTACATTTAACGGCAAGTTGAGAACACAACTTACTGATGACCACTTGCAAGATGTTATGATTCTTGCCTCATCCAACCTATCACCTGACCTTCAGAAACTTTCTAGCAGGAAACAACATCAAATATCACATTAATGTTGTGCTGTCAATAAATAAAGTACTTGGTGTTTTTTGTTACCAATTGTTACTAATTTTCTTTATATTAATCTATATAAGCCTATAGTAGCTAAATATGGAGATACTCTGATAAGAAAGCCAATTTTAACAATATTATGAAAAGTAAAGAAAACGGAAGTGCAAATGGAAAACTTGTACGGCCCGTTGACATCTGCGCAGTTTTGTTTTGGCCCGCGACTGAAGAAAGGTTGCCGACCCCTGGGCTACACCTTGGCTACAAGTTGCAAGCATAATGGTGAGACTTCGCTCGTTATTAAACCTAGTCCGGGTTTTGACGGAAAACTAAGTTACTCTTCACTCAAGCCTACCGCCCGCTTGAGTACAGCCTACGGTACATTTTTTACTGATGTTTAGTTATTATTTGACCTAACTAAAAGTGAACTCAATCTCATACATTTTCGGAAACTTGAATAATTTATTGATAAAGCTTTCGCCGGCGCAAACCTGGACTAACAACAAATAAATGCTGAACACGCGCATTAAAAAAAAAAACATATTTTTCTGTTCAATATAACATTTTATGTGAAAATCATTGCCGGTTTAAGCAGCTTCATTCACGGAAGCCATAACATATTTTTCTGTTCAATATAACATTTTGTGTGAAAAGCATTTCCGGTTCAAGCAGCTTCACCCATATATTTTTCTGTGTAATATAACATTTTGTGTGAGAAAGCATTGCCAATTTAGGCAACTTCACTCACTGAAGCCATGACCAACAACGCACACGCATTAACAAAACAATATATTTTCCTGTTCAATATAGTATTTTGTGTGAAAAGCATTGCCCTACGCCCCTACCTGCCAAGCTGATACAATCTACAGACTTTAGTAGGAATAGCACCTAAATGAACGGGCGCCACAGTGCTTCGCACCTAAATATCCAGACGCCACAGTGTGCGCGCCTATTAGACCAGCGCCTAACTGTCAGCACCTAAAAGACGTGGACCCTTAATTTTGGTGTTGTGTCAATTACCACTTATGTTTGGTTGTTCACATCGTACGTTTGGTTATTCATGCTAACTGCTTTTCGTATGTTGCACAAGAAAAAAAATTTTTTTGCTTAGATTGTTATTTTGGCAGCATTTTTGAATTAAAGTGGGGTATGCCAATAACTTTGATACCCAACAACCCACGTTTATCTAAAGTGGTTTTTGAGTTATGGCGATTGGAGTAGGCAGATATTTTGGGGTCAAGGTGGAGGGGGTAAACGGGAGGCCATAACATTAAAAATTATTGTGAGGTTAATTTTTCCCAAAATGGAACAGAATTTTAAAACTTAGGGACAGATCAAAATTCAAATAAAGGGAGCAAATGAAACACCCTACCGGGCATGGCATGCTAACGAGCAACATCCCCTTTGTCACGATTTCTTTCTATCTCTTACCAGGAAAAAGACTTGGAAAGGTTCAATGACGTAATTTAATGGGTTAAACCGAAAAGCAGTCAATTAAATTCACGGATAGTTCTACTAGTAAAATGATATATATGAAAACGCTTGAAGGACTCCAACGAATGGTTCACCACTTCCAGCAATCAAAGTAACAGTAAACAGCAATAGATTCCAACGCTTGCGGCTTTTGATCGAGTCTAATGTGATCCACTCACAGCTTCTCATACGATTCTAATTTCAATCAGAAATTATATTAGCATCAACTTTGCTTTACTCGTATTCAATACTTCAACTCTCGATCAACAATAATCTTTGCGTCTATTAACAGCTGCTACTACAACAATGATCTCTCATCACCAACTCATAATAATAATAATCAACTCATCATATAAATCATTACGCAAATTACACCACTATTTATAGAAGGTTTTTTGGTATAGTAACTTCGAGAAGGTTACGTAATGTTACATCATAGGACTCATGGTTCTGTCAAGTTGCATTAAAATTGTAAACAAGCCGAAGCCTCTAGATTGTCACGAAGGGAAAAACGATTCTAGAAAATACACCGCATAACAATGACCTCGGATTCAAAGATCCATTGGTAAACATCCTTGTGACATCATGACAGACGATATTTGGTGATTGAGAAAACAACAGAAGGTTCGAGGTTCGCATCTTACAGAATGATGTAGAATTACGTTACATAACAACGATTCGCGATCAAAGGTTACTTCAGGTCATAACCGATAATAACACATCGCACCAGAATTTTACAATCAAAACAACACGCTCGTTGAAGACACAAAGCAGTCCATCGCGAGGCCTTGCACATTGATTGTGACACCGTTCTTCTTCTTCAATTGCCTTGCCTGAACCAGGCATCGACAGGGTTGACAAACTGAAATTTGCAAAAAAGGCCAACTCACTAAAAAAATAGGCCAACTTGAGGCCAAATAGTTAGAAAAAAAAGGCCAAAAAAAACGCCAAATTGAAACAAGATAACATAAGCATTGTAACAGTATTTCTGAGGCAAATAACCCAATTTGAAAACAGTATTATCACATACGGTACCGGTACCGTACTATCAAAGATTTACAAACATGCACAAGAAAAGATCCAGTAACATCATCAACAAAGATTTTTTGCAAAATTTTACAAAAGTTATTAGATCATTTGCAGAACAAAGAAACCTACATTAGAAACCACTCACACCCAGAAGTTCTATGGTTCAACAAGTTTTGGTTGGCAGAAATTAAAAAAAAATAATAACATTATTTTAAATAAACAGTTCAATATTGTCTACATCAGTGGAGTCAGCTTCTCAGATTTTTCATGACTCAAAAGCTTGCAATAAGCATTTTCTGGTCTACCTGCAGCTTTCTTCACCCAAAAGTATGTTTTATCCCAATTGAAATTATACCTACGGCCAGGGGCGCCAGAAGCAGAAGCCTGAGGATGGGGGGGCAATGGTGCCCTTTTGAGGTCATATTTTGCAATATAACAATTTCTGCTATTCCCTATTAGCCTACTTATAATCTTTCATTTTTGCCTCAAAATAATATTCACAACACAAAATTCTGTATCACAGTAGGTTACATCATTATACCATAGAATGATGCCCTCCCATGCCATTGTTCTTTGTATACCGGACACTTGTATCATTACTCGATAGTCGATAATGAGCTGATAGATGAACATTATCGCTATATCTTAAAACTTTTTAAAAAAATTGGCCTTTCATTCTATTTGAATAAGGTATCTAAGGTGTTACGTTGTACTTGTAGGCTGGGTTTTTTTTTTCGGTCATTTATCGGTCATTGACCGATTTTTTAGCAAAATGTCCGAAAAAAATATAGTCAATTCGGTCAAAATGTCCGAAAAATATATAGTCAAGTCGGATGTTGTAAGGTTGAGTTTCGCTGATGAACGTTGAAGAAAGTTTTCTCGGATAAAACACGACAACGCTTCTCAGCGAAAGTTAATGTTGTAGCTCATAGGCGCCTAACTATTTTTTTGGCCGTGGGGGCGAAAGCGTGTTTCATCAGCAGCAACGTAAATTCAGCAAAATGTCACGCAGATGGATGACATAATTATGTCGTCACACTAGGATTGCTTTTATTGCTACACTCGGAGTTATCGCTACGTTCGACCTACCGTTAATTATTATAAACAAAACTCGACCACTTTGGTTAAGCAAACACATGCCATGCGTCTGCGTAAACTAGCGGTTGATGGACTGCGACTCTTTAAGCTAAGCATAACATAAAGTTTAGCAACGAATTAGATTTATTACCATGAAACAAGAGACGAAAAGGTTTACTTAAAAGTAAAAGGTATACTGTAAATGGAATGACAATGTCTTGAAAATGGAATGCAAATACTAACTTGATTATACGCTTGAAAATGTACCTGTTGAAAGTAAAATCATTCACGTTTACATCAATTCAACAGCACGTCACCTTGAATAAATTTAGAAGTTGCTGACATCCGTAAACAGCTCTTTAAAAGTAGTTACGGAGAGACGTTTGATTATAGCTCCCTTTTCACTACAATATCGCAACGTATGACTGACCTGTTTTCGTGTTGCAGATGAAACAAAAGATGCGCATATTCCCCGCGTTTGATCAGGTTTCTGTGGCAACGGTCGTGTGTGCGCCATGCAGATTGCGCGAGTCCGTTGTTGCGTTGATTATTTCGCATGTGCGCAGTGCGGTTTGTACCAGCCCTTGTTGCGTTATTTAGTGGTTACCTCGGGCCGAGACTTCAAGTTCGTTTTCACAGCGAGCGGTTCACTGCTGCGACAATTCACTGCAGAGGTTTCGACTTTCGAAAGCAACATCGAGTCTGTTTGCAAGCGCATAAAGCTAAACGCACGCTCCGTCTACGTAGCAAATTATGTTGTTTTTGGGTGCATTCAACATCTGATGACATTGAATCGACACAAAATGATAGATTTTTGCTATGTCGCAGGCAGCAAAAATGAGTCATTTTTACATTGATTCAACGTCTGCAGACGTTAAATCAATGTAAAAATGACAGATTTTGTCTGGTGTGGAATTGTAGCATCTTACTCGTTCTTCTAGTGACCATTTATTGCGAAGCTGTTGCGGTTTGCATTCAAAAAATGTTGTCCTGCTGCCGATCGCTAGTTCATCTATTGTTTTATGTATCAATACAGCATAAAAAGTTGGCGCCTATGTTGTAGCTAGTCAGAAAGTGCAAATTTTGGTTTGTATCAGCTACTTGAAAGGAAATATTTTCCTCAGAAAAAATGACCGAAATAAATAAAAAATGACCGAATTTTTTCAAGTCATTTCGTACAAATGACCGAAAAGTGTCAGCGAAAAAAAAAACCCAGCTTGTAGGTTGAATATTTGGTAGTTGAATTAATAGTTAAACTGAAATCTTGTGAGTTATTGACTATGACAAGAGGAAGCCAAAAGAAGAAGCAAAGTACCTTGTGGTTTGTGTGACGAAAATATTGAAGAAGAGCTTGGTATCAGTTGTGATGCTTGCCAGAAATACTTTCACCAAACCTGCTCGAAGCTGTCTCAAGCAAGCATCCATCTGATGCAGAAATTAACAAAAAACAAGGATGAACTGATGTGGTACTGCCAATTTTGCCGAAACAATGCTCAGCAATCTTGAACGCATCAAACAAATGACCAATGAAATACTAATAGATACTTTGAAAAATGACCTCAACACAAGATTCAAAGCTATGGAAGAAAAAATTAACATGATTGAAAACGATTGATAAAAAAGTAGAGGAAAAATTGGAAAAAATTAAAACTAGTATGATACAAAGGATGAAAGAACAAATGAATTCAGAAAGAACAATCTCGTCTTTTATGGAATCCAGAAAGTGCATCAGAAAATACTGAAAACAGAATCAAGGAAAATTTCCAAAATTTTTCCTCATGCACTAAAAAATGTGACATTGAGGTGCAAAGTAAGGATATACAATACAGTTATACAGAACAGTCAGAACATTTACCGACTTGGAAAGAAGGAAGAAAATAGCTCAAGGCTCTACTCATCAAATTTAACAATCAAGAAATTTGATCAAAAATTTTGAAAAATTCACAAGACCTGAGACTGGCTATCAATGGAGAATGACTGAAAATTTTTGTCTCACTTGATCGGTCACCTGAAGAAAGAGAACAATGTAAAAGACTGAAAATTGATATTAAATCAAAGAAAAGAAGCTGGCGAAGCAAACCTTGTGATCAGAAATGGAAAGATACAGGAATTTCGACACATTCAAGAGAGGCAGAAAAAAGTTACCTGGGCAATGATAGTGAAGAATGGAATCTGAACAGTAGAAATCAACAGTGTAAGATGTGCTCCGATACAGCATCTGACGATTTCGATTCCGACTAGTTCTTTATCAAACAGACTTTGTGTTGTTCGCAGTGTCGCAATTGTGCCGAAATTATGTCAGTGTATACGTAAATCGAGGCAATCTTCTCGCAGGGAGCTATTAATTTGTTACCGGTACCTGGTTGAGCAATTAACGTTATTTTATGATAATTCAACGTTACTAGATGTCACTTTAATGTAAAACAAACGTAAATTTCTTATTGGGCATTGTTGTTACGCAGTACAACCCGCCGGAAAATTAAATCGATCTGTGCTTACTCGAACGTTGAATCAACCCAAAATCAACTTACTTTTCCGCCTGTGAGTTATTTAACGTGAATTACTGCAACAGCGTGCGACGTGCGTATCTTGTTGCTCGCTTTATCGCTACTTTTGGTATTATTACATCACAACAAATCAAACAGTGCGGTCGTGATAGACCACTCTAGTATATTTTTCGCTTCTCGTTTTGGTACAATTGTTTCGTAATAAACGTTCACAGCAATTGCCGAGGCAATTTCAACTTTTTTCGTTTGGCCTCGGCAACGTTTTTGCCGACGTAAAAATGTGCTAATTTTGAAGACTGTATGTTGATGCGTGTCGACGTTCCGATGGCCGCCATGTGCTTGTGATTGGCCGCCGAACAGCTTGCTTCAGTCGGACACGTTTGGCCGCCGGGAAAAAAAAGTTGTTTCGAGGCCTGCTGCATACATACACCGTTTTGTAGTACAGTATCACTAAATAAAACAACTTCATACACTTTTCAAAATAACTGTCAACTGAATTATTTGATCAATCAATGTTTTTGGAAATGATGCTGGCTAAGTACCGTAGCATCTTCCAATTACGGTACTAATTTCAAGCTTATTTTAGCTTAAAGCTTCCACAAATATAATAGTAATTATACCCTTCAATTACTAAGCTGTTGTATATACAGTACTTGGTACGGCCTACATTGAACTTTAAAGACCACCTTTAAACTTATGAACTTTAAAGACCACTACTTCAAACTATAAACTAATCACTTCGTTAGTAATTTGAAAACTCACATCATCTTTTAACTACTTGTTGGCCTAGTCATGATACCAGTGCCTTTCTGCATGCTTTCTGTCTATATGGCTCAACTTGGTGCAGCAAGCATTCTGAGCTACGGTATGTTCTGAGGAAAACGTGCACATGGAGTATTATATTTTAATTAAAATTACACAATGAAGGCCTAAAAGGAACGTTTAGCACTTCTGTAACACAGTTTCTTCTTTCTAGCGTTATTCCCCCCCCATTCAGCAGCCCAAACTCACCTAACAAACACGGCAACCATTCAATTTGCCATTTTTCTACAGGTTTACATCTAGTAGTTTTGCTGACTCAGCAAAACGTATTAACCACCGACAGAGGGCGTACGTGCCGAGTTTAAAACAACGGAAGCTGGCGAACTAGGGCACTACAAAATACACGAGATAAAAATGACACAAAATTATGTTATTAACCCATTAGTGCCCGCGCGTCCCTACAAGGACGTGAAAAGTGGGTTTTTTAGATTCTGAATTGCTTTCTTCAGATTGCTGATAATAACGTTTTTTTTTCTGCTCGTCGTCGTCAGCGTATGCTCAAACAGACGAATCGCCCACCAACCGCTACATTTAAGTTATGCTTGCAAACTCGAAGTAGATGTGAGTGTTCGGCTGATTTTTAACATGCATTCATGTAGTCAAGTGGAGTTTCAATGGATAGTTTTTGTTATTGCTTAGTGATCAATTCTTTATACTACTTCTGTAACTAGGTGGTTGATGTGCTTGTCAGGTTTGGGCAAGAAAGCTTAGAGTAGAATATAAGAAAGCAGGGGTGGATTCAGCAGGCAGTCTTAGGGGGGCGATTTCTGCCTAACACACATAACACAGTGATGTGTTAGGTCTACATGCATGTACTGAGCTTTTATAAATCAGGTTTGGGCAAGGAAGCTTAGAGTAGAATATAAGAAAGCAGGGGCGGATCCAGCAAGCAGTCTTAGGGGGCGATTTTTGCCTAACACAATGATAGGTCTACATGAAAGTGAAACCGACAATACAAATACACCGTGAATAAAGTTTCTTTTTGGTGGGATGATTGCCCCTTCCCCTGGATCCGCAACTACAAGAAAGTCAAGTCACTCTTTAAAAGTGAAGTAATTAGGCTTGCTGCTAGGATTTTTTTTGTTGCTTTCCGGATTTCTTATGGCATCATGTAGGCTACCGGTAGTTGTAATATAAAAACAAACAAAATTATATATTTTTTCAGCTATGAAAGAAAACTTTAGTTCTACAAATGTCTTTACGAACGTGTTGTGTGATTGGTTGTCACAATAGCGGTTTTAAGTTAAATAAATGGAAGAAGCTGATGTGTTCATTACATAATTGTTGTTATGGGGATTATGACTGTTTATGTTCACCACCATTTCAACTGTTTCCATTTCCTACGGTGAGAAAGAACAAGGAAGCCAGGGGAAGATGGACCAACAATGTGAAACGAAAGAAAATGTTAGGAAAAGGAGATTGGAAACCAGACAATGACACTAGAATTTGTTCTAAGCATTTTCCAGATAAGAAGCCAACAAAAAAACACCCTGATCCTACCATTGCCATGGGTCATCATCAAATATGTACAAAAACTAGAAAATCTCCTGCAAAGCGTGTTGTTTTAGTACCAAAAACAAAACCTGCAAAGAATGTTCAATCTTTATCTAACATACCAAATTCTGATGTGGAGAACTGCAAGCGATGCAAAACACAAGATTCAAAGATTGTGAATTTAAAGGAATCCCACATGATCTTATTAAAACAACTATCTCAACAAAGGTTTGGCTGCGCAAATTTGTTCAATGATGATGATGTGAAATCATATACAGGATTTCCATCTACAAATGCATGGTGTGCAGTGTTGAACCTTTTGAAGAGTAAAAGTAAAGGCATTAGTTACTGGCATGGGCCAAAGCGCTATGGCACAACCCCTACACAAACATTTTCAGAAGCACCTGTTGCAATTCGTTCGCTTTGTTTTGAAGATGAGGTTTTAATGACATTCATGTACCTTAGGCTTGGTCTTGTACAATACGACTTGGCCCGAAGATTTTGTATATCACCCACTACAGTATCAAGGATTTTAACAACTTTAATAAAATTTATATCAGCAAATATGTCATCATTAATTTGCAATCCGCCTAAAGATACCGCAGCCGCTGCATTGCCACATAGCTTTTTGGTATACCCTTACAACAAAGTTCGGTATATCATAGATGGAACAGAAATTTTTGTCGAGACCCCGAAAAATCTCAGTCTTCAGAGTGCATGCTGGAGTGAGTACAAGCACCACTGCACTATCAAATACCTTGTAAGTATATATCCAAATGGCCTATTCAATTTTGTTTCGAATGGCTGGGGTGGCCGTGTCACAGACAAGCACTTGACTCTAAACTGTGGGTTCATGGACCTACTCGAGCCTGGTGATTTAATATTGGCTGATCGAGGATTCCCCATACGAGAGGATGCACTCATAAGACATGTTACCTTAATTATGCCACCAGGCAAAAGAGGAAAAGAACAAATGACTTCTGCAGATATACGCAAAACAAAAGAGATTGCAAATCGCCGCATTTACGTTGAAAATGCCATTCGACGGTTGAAAACCTTCAGTCTCATCAAACATGAACTGCCAATCACGTTGGTCCATCTAGCTGATGACATTGTTAAAATATGTGCTGCAGTATGCAATTTAATGCCTTGTTTATGTAAAGAGTGTCCGGTAGGGTGTTGCAGGCGCCCCATGAAATTTAAATCTTGGTTTCACCATGCTTACCTTTTTTGTGGTACTGTGTTTAGATCAGTAGACCACAAATATGAAGTTTCATAAATTTTCATCGACGTTTACCTCCACCGCCGAGGCCATTTTGAGGCCCACTTTTTGAAATTTTTCATGTATTTTGCCACTAGAGGGCAGTGTATAAGTTTTTCAATATTGGGGTATATTTAAAGGATGCCCTATGATGTTCTAAATTGTTTAAAAAAAAAATTGGAGAAATGGGATAAGTATATCCTAAAATATTCAAGTTTTGTCACTCATTTTTTGCACAATACTGCCCCTAGTGGTGAAATAAAAAATTAAAATATCTTGAAAACTACTCATCATATTGTTATGGAACTTGCATGCACCCCCCCATTTTCATGGGTAAGGAATTTGATTTCAGCAATATTTTTGCAAAATATTACCACTAGAGGGTGGTAGTTCTAATTTTGAACTATTTTCTTGTGAAAAGGCGATATTGTAGCATTTCTTGAGCTGTGCTTCTGAAGAATACAATTTTATGGCTTATGCACAACAAAATTTATTCAATTGTAAAGAAACTGCATGCATACCTGTACTATATATATCAATAAATCCAAACAGGCAATGTGAGTCTTAGTTAACACAATTTCCGCAAAGGCAGTTTTGTGTTGATAAACGACGTTTTCTAAGATTTGGTATCTTTCTTCAATCCTCCTCCACCGCTTGAATATAGTTTTGCGGATTTTTTTCTTGTTTTGCTACATGAAGAAAGTTGGATACCAGTTTTACCCTTCTCTCTGCTGTATCATTACAGACTCTGAGTGCACTTATGATACCATTAGCAGAAGCATTGCCATCATCTATTTCCCACTCTTTCGGGTGTTTGACATGAAAAGTTGTTGAAATGTGCAAAAGTTCAAAAAAACATTTTGCTGCTGGCATTTGCATAGGAGCTTAATGACAATGAGTTATCATTAACAATGTCTGGCAGCTCTGGCTTACCGTATCCATTACCAAACCTGTTTGTAACCTGGCCATGGAAACTTGCATTTAAATGCAGCAGAGTTCTAGCCAAAGCTTCCTTTTCATCAATAGTGACTTGTTCGAATGTTCATCCCATAGAGCTAATGGGATCAGCTCCCCAGTTACATACCATGTGTGCCTACCTAAAGCTTTTAAAGCAGCAATACTGATAGTTTTGTCTACTGCATCATAGCTTTTGATATTACTTACCAGTTGCAAATCTTCTCGGGGTGCTGATGCAGCAATTGGACAGTTGAACCACCATCCATTAAATTAATACAAAAGCACAAAGGTCAACAAATCACTCTAATTTTTGTATTTGTGACTTGAAAATGATTCCTTGCGGTAGAAAGTCTTGCAGCATAACTATCTTATAGCAATAGAGCTGCTTTCCCATCCACCTTGCTCGATGGACTGTACCACATTTCATGAAGTTGTACTGTCCACTGTTGATTCCAATCTACACCGTCATCAGGTCTAAAAGTTCTTTGTAATTACCCCTCTGATAGTTTTGCATATCTCTCTCAAACCTTATGTGCTTACACTTTTCTGCTTTGAGTTGTTACAAATTCTCCCAACTCTTTTGAGGATTTTTGGTGTGCAGTACAGCTGCAGCATGTGGGGTTGCATTGAATCCTTTGTTCCGGAATCTTTCGAATAGTTCAATGCCTGGAGATCTTGACGTTTCGACTTACAGGGCTTCCCACACATGAGAAAGTATAACTTCTCCAATATGTTTTCTGCATGCTAGGCAGAGAAGTGGTTTGTCTAGCTTTATTTGAAAAAAAAATGCATGCAGCAGAGATATGGCTTGAAAAAAGTTTTTGGGTGTTGTTGTTTTAAATTTTTTCTATTTTTTTAAGGCCATTTCTCTGCTGCATGCATTTCTCTTTGCTGTCCATCGAGCAAGGTGGATGGGAAAGCAGCTCTATTGCTATGAGATAGTAATGCTGCAAGACTTTCTACCGCAAGGAATCATTTCCAAGTCACAAATACAAAACATAGAGTGATTTGTTGACCTTTGCAGTTTTGTATTTAATGGATGGTGGTTCAACTGTCCAATTGCTGCATCAGCACCCCGAGAAGATTTGCAACTGGTAAGTGACATCAAAAGCTATGCTGCAGTAGACAAAATTATCAGTCTTGCTGCTTTAAAAGCTTTAGGTAGGCACACATGGTATGTAACTGGGGAGCTGATTCCCTTAGTTCTATGGGACAAACAAGTCACTATTGATGAAAAGGAAGCTTTGGCTGGAACTCTGCTGCATTTAAATGCAAGTTTCCATGGCCAGGTTACAAACAGGTTTGGTAATGGATACGGTAAGCCCAGAGCTGCCAGACATTGTTAATGGTAACTCACTGTCATTGTGCTCCTATGCAAATGCCAGCAGCAAAATGTTTTTTGAACTTTTGCACATTTCAACAACTTTTCTTGTCAAACACCCAAAAAAGTGGGAAATAGATGATGGCTATGCTTCTGCTAATGGTATCATAAGTGCACTCAGAGTCTGTAATGATTCAGCAGAGAGAGGGGTAAAAGTGGTATCCGACTTTCTTCATCTAGCAAAACAAGAAAAAAATCTGCAAAACTATATTCAAGTGGTGGAGGAGAATCGAAGAAAGATACCAAATCTTAGAAAACGTCATTTATCAACACAATAAAGATGCACAACTGCCTTTGTGGAAATTGTGTTAACTAAGACTCACATTGCCTGTTTGGATTTATTGATATAGTACATGCATGCATGCAGTTTCTTTACAATTAAATAAATTTTGTTGTGCATAAACCATGAAATTGTATTCTTTAGAAGCACAGCTCAAGAAATGCTACAATATCGCCTTTTCACAGGAAAATAGTTCAAAATTAGAACTACCGCCCTCTAGTGGTAATATTTTTCAAAAATATTGCTAAAATCGAATTCCTTACCCATTAAAATGGAGGGGTGCATGCAAGTTCCATAACAATATGATGAGTAGTTTTCAAGATAATTTAATTTTTCTTTTCACCACTAGGGGCAGTATTGTGCAAAAAATGAGTGACAAAACTTGAATATTTTAGGATATACTTATCCCATTTCTCCAATTTTTTTTTTAAACAATTCAGAACATCATAGAGCATCTTTTAAATGTACCCCCAATATTGCAAAACTTATACACTGCCCTCTAGTGGCAAAATACATGAAAAATTTCAAAAAGTGGGCCTCAAAATGGCCTCGGCGGTGGAGGTAAACGTCGATGAAAATTTATGAAACTTCATATTTGTGATCTACTGAGCTAAACACAGTACCACAAAAAAGGTAAGCAAAATCCGAGAGAGTCGGGGCGCCTGCAACACCCTAGTGTCCGGCATCGCAGTAGATTTTGGCTTAGTTTTACCTTGTTATGACAAGTACGGTAGTGATGTTGCTTGTTTTTAATGTAGGCATATGCTTACGTTACAAGTATTATACTTTGTTTAGATGCTGTGTGTTGTTTCCATGCTTACCAGTGATGTCTTTGCATCTGTAGGCCACTGCACTTGCAGTAGCCAGATTTTGGGCTTTGGCTGAGTTTTACCTTGTCACATGGCAAGTAGTGATGTTGCTTGTTTTGAATGTATTGTGGACATATGCTCACATTACAAGAATTATACTTTGCTTAGATGTTGTGTCTTGTTCCATGCTTACTAGTGATGTCTTTGCATCTGTAGGCTACTGCACTTGCAGTTTCAACACAATACAAAATTTATCTGAATTCTTTAATCTGGATTTTATTCATGTCAAACAAGACAGTAATTATTGTGCAAATCAGAAGTGACCAAGCTTTAAGATGTAGCACATAGCGAAAGAGGCAAAAAGTTTCCAAAAACATTCTACAAAGTATATACATTAATAAATCAAAAACAATTTTACATGCTCAGGTGATGAAAACAGCTACTCATGCAGTGAATGGCAATGATTCCATACAAATGTCCGTAACTTGTTGCCAATCGATATAATAATCACTCAGTTTGTCGAAGTAATGGATAAAGGTAATTTGTGAAAAAACAATCCAGCTTTGGCTTTAGATTGTTCTTTAAACATTTCATCAAAGTATATACGCTCAACTATGTAGTCATGTTCGCAATAAACAAATAAGTCACACCAATTTCTTTTAGTTACAGCCAACTGTCCTTGAATCTGCGTGTAGTAAGGATGGCTACGTTTTAAAGAAAAGCTGTAATTTATTCTTTGCAAATATGGCGGTAACTTTTCCTGCAAGGAAGAGTCTTTGCAGCTGTATGGGCATTTAATTTCTACCAGCCCACTTCCACAGCATGTGCAGCTCACTGCTGCGTCTGGGCTTGCACCTATGTAAATGTTCTTGCAATCAAGGAATATGCCACAATTTTTCACCACAACATTGATGTGACCTTGCGACTGCAACATCTTAGTATATACACATTTTGCTGTGGGTTCCATATCACAACCATGTTGCACAGCTGGAATATGGTTCAATGGTTTGCTTGTATTCATAATTTTACAAAGCAATGGGTCAAAGTTTGCTGCTTGGCTTGCATTCATTTTCATGATCTTCGTTGAGACTTCATGAAAAGTAGAAGCAGTAATTCTCCCTGTCCTTGCTTTCTTCCATAGCGGATTTGATGACTGCCCTCTTGTAGCAACTTCAATAGCATTAACCGTGCTGCATGAAAGTATGGGAAGAGGGAGCAAATTATAGTTTACACATTTGTGCATGTCAACCAACTGCAGGGTATCTTCAGGCATTGTTGATTTGGGTTTTGAGAAGGCTGACACGAAGCAGCTTTCTGGGACAACCTTCTGTAGCAGAGTGACCCATTCTTGTGTTGTTGTTGCTTGACAAGCAGAAGGGTTGAACTCTTTTTTCTTTTTATCCGCAAGAACTCTAGTATCTAAAAGATTGAAAACAAGCCAATGAAGTGATGAAATGTGTAGTGGCTACGATCACAAAAGAATGAATATAGCTGAATTGTCTTCCCAATCCAGACAATTCTAAACTTTTCCATCAGGCATTAAGTTAATGTTGTAGGCACTTATACTCTTTTTCATTAATTTCAATGACAAAACCGATAGAGTAATTACAATATTTAACCTACTTGTTTTTCCAAGAATGCTCTTTTTGAAGTTCATATCATTGATCATAATAGGCGACACCTTGGTTTTGTCAGCAGGAACATCCCACATGCACGGCAAGGAGGTGCACGGTAATGAATTTTTTTGTTCAATCCGAAACAACATGGCAGTGATATGATTACAAGTTCCAGAAAGACTGCAAAAAATACAAAATTATATCTTCTGGCAATGGATTTTTGTTTAACTTGAAACTACCTAATCCGCCTCTTTGACCCAGTGGTTAATGTTAGCGCCCGAAATCAAGCGGCACTGGTTCAGTTCTCGGGATGTGCACTTAAGCAACGCATTTTAAGGACGGCTCTCCATTCAGCTGCACCTGGTGGATGGAATAATTCTCCAGCAACAACACTTTAAGTAACGGTATCGGAAAACTTCACTCTGTCAATCTCAGACCTCGGTGACCGGCGCTGTGTTAAAAGCATCTACAAGGATACAAAACTACCGGGAATAACCTATCAAAGGCTTTGTCAGGCCAAGGATAAAGATTTAATTAAAGAGGCATTCCATTATAATTCAACAAATTTTAGAAAGAAATGTAACCACTAAGTTTCAAAAGGTGTTGGTTTTGATATATTTTATTGTGTTCAAAATTTGAACTTCGGCAAAAAAAAAATTTTGAAAATCGAATAAGTGGTTTTTGAGATATCGCGTTTTGAAATTTTGTTGTTGTCAGTAGGTGGCGCTGTTGATGTTCCCAATGTTTTTTGATTTTAGGGTTATATTTGGGGTAGAAAGTTGGTTGAAGTGTCTATTCCACCATTTTTCATAATGCAAAATTCAAAAATGGTCTCAATTTTAGTCTAAAAGCATTAGCTAAGAAGTTATGGGGCATTTAAAAAAATTTGGGGGACCAAATGCCAACCCTCAAATTGTCATCAATTGTCAACCCTCAAATTGTCAAACAATATTTGCCCCACCGAAAGAAGTAAACCTGTTTAATCCACTCACTTTCCATATACTCATATGCCTTGGTTGAGGTGGTGGACAAAAATTCCATTATTTCAGCTTCTTGAATGTAGGGCCACAGAGGTACTGCAGCACTTTCTGCCATCCACACATCATCAGGAAGACCAAGTGGATTTACAATTGTGTCTCCGTTTGAAAGGTTTAAAATGTCAGTGTATTCTTTCTTTAATTGAAGCAATGAATTTTGCTTATCTGTCGAAGGCTCCACTTTCATAACTTGGGCAGAATATGCCAAAGCAATCAGTTGATCCTTGGTCTTTTTGCTAACACTTAAACCATAACGTTTGCAAAAATCCTTCAAACTGTCTACTTTCCAAGTGGATAAAACTTGCAAGTCATGAATATGATGTTTGTCTTCATTCATACTGAATACTAAATTGAGATAGTGTTATCAACAGCTAAAACGTATGATAAGATGATGAAGTGATCAAAAAGTCAATATATCATATGATATAAATATTTTTGTTGGAAAGCAATAGCCTACTTATCAAATATCAGTGCTATTGATCAGCTGTAGCAGTGATAGTAGGCAAATAATTTTACTGCACAGGACGGTACTAGGTTTGTGTCATCGCAAAATCTCGATGCTGGTTAACTATAAATTCCTGAAAAAACGAATAGCTTAACTCATAATCCATGTAAAACAAAAAAAAATCACATAATTTTTCTCAAAGCACCATTTTAAAGCTTCAGTGAACCTATCAAAACCTTCAATACACCTAGAACATCAACAACTCAACAAGTTTCGGAGCAATCGCTTCTTCAATCCACTTCCTACTCCGAATTCCCACGGTTCCCACGCCTGGGCGATTCGTCTATTCTATGAATGGAGACAAAGGACCAGATGAACTTCAATTCGCTTTTAATTCCAATTCATACACAACATGAATTTGTTGTATATCCGGATTTCGAGCATTTAGCTCTCTTCAGTACAACTTTTGAAATGCGAATGAACAACACTACAAATGAACTGGTATTTATAGCGAAAAGGGTTCCACGTTGACAGCGATGGCATTGCAAAACCAACGTCAATCACTGCCAACGTGGAGCAAACAATTTGGACAGTGGCGAAACGGTTGAACGAACAATGGATAAAGGCCTACGAATAAAATTAACACGTGGAGAAACTTGTGTTAACAATATCGACGTGGAATTTCATTGCGCTTTTTCTGCTGAGGTTAGAATAACATTACAGCTATTGAAGCAGCGCAAGAGTATTTTCTTAAACAAATTTTAGTGTTCACTTTACAACGACCATCTTCTAACCCTTGTTCCAATTTTCGTTTTTGAATTATTCTTATCGCAATTTTAGAACTTCTTTTGAATCTGGGGTATCTGCTTGACTCGAAGACCCATGGTCTCTTCGCAGATTCCCGTTGCTGGAAAATTCCTTTTTATTGCTGTATTTATTGTATTATATTTACCTACAACGAAATAAAATCAATCAATCAAATCAATCAACGTTCAAGGTAGACCTTTTGTGAGATATGGACTAATGGAGCCAGCACATGGTACACAAACTGTGACCTACAAATCGAGGTATGTAACATTGTGTTTTTATCAACTTTGTGTATTGATAAATCTATAAATATGTTTAGCTACGTGTCCAAAGCGAAATATTTCATTTTTCTCTTATAATTTTTTTCTGAATATAAGTTAGAAGTTAGGTGAGTCCTTGTGGAGACGCTTGGGCACTCGCCCGGACGCGAGATGTTTTTTTCTCACAAACTTTTTGTTACTTCGCATAGAAATTGTGTTTATAGCGTGTGAATGCAAACGTTTTTTTCGTTGGCGTGTTTGGTTCAGTGGTTTTGTTTTTGCCTTATATTCGTGAGGACACCGGTTCGACGCCCAACAAAGTCAATTTTTTTTACATTATTTTTTTGCGGTGCACAAAAGCTTTTCAAAAATGTAGGGTTAGGGTTAATTTTTAATCAATTCGTAAAAACTTACTTTTAGACTAGTGACCACAATCAATTTTTTTTCTCAACTTTTTTAAACTAACTTAGGTGTGTCTCCAGGCTACGTTTTTTTCAAGTTCAATGTTTAGATTTGGACCTGGAGGGCGAAAATCGGTAAAAACAGTTACGCGCGCCGCGCGGTTACCAGTAATGGCTACACTTACAGCAATATGCAAATGAGACAAAAAGTTCGTGGAAAAAATTAATGCTATAGGAATTCGTACGTTTTCATGTTTGGTGCAAAAACGAACGTTACCGTATTTGTAACCCGCTGATATTTAATTTTCAAAACCATGCCTTTTAGTTGGGGTAGGCCTACCCAAGTAGCAAAGATTGGCGTCTAGCCAGCTCCACGCTAGCGAAGTTATTGGCGACGCGCCAGCGATAATCGCCAGCCAGCCGCCACCGATCTGCTCATCGTTTAACCGGCGTAACGCTGGCGAAAATCGACAATAAAGTTGGCGGCGCGTAAACGCCGCGAACACGAAAGTCGCTCAAGTCAGTTAACGGCGCGCTGTCTGTACGTCAACGAATTTCGCTAAACTTACTGGCACGTTTTTCCGGCTGCGCGCGCTGTCGCTTGGCTGACGAATGCCGACCTGCTGAAGCCCTTTTTTTTGGCCACCATCAGCAGCTGTTGTTTTGCGAAATTACCAAAACAAAACACTAAAACTTTTGGAAGCATTTTGTGTATTAATTGTCTTTTTGTGATTAAAGCCAGACGCAATTCAAGAATGTAAAACAACGAAAACAATGAAGATTTTTAATACACCAGTCTTCCCACAGCTCCATTTTCGTAATAGCCTACAATGCTAAAAAATGTTTCAGTAATTAATGAATGGCGGTTTTTATGATCATTTGCAATACAAATAACAAAACAATTTACGAGCCCAAGCCATGTGAGAGCAAAGCTAGACTATAAACATGAGGTTATTTCATAAAAGCCCAACAGTTGTTAAGTGAATTTTGACAGTTATCGCGCAAACTATAATTTTTAAGGAAGAAATTCTATTAAAAAAACTTTCTTGGTTTTCGAAACTATAATGGGTGTGAGTGTGATTCAAATTTTTGCTTGCATGATTTACCCTAGGGTAAGGGTAAGTAAAATTTACTCCCGATTAGAAACGAATTGTGTACTACATAGGCTACTACAGTATCATAACTATAATGATATAACTATTCTATTCTATTTGAATAAGGGAATGCTGGAGTAGCAGACATTGTATAGGTTCCTGTATTTTTACTGATAATATCATATTAAATAATTCAAAAAGAAGAAAATATTGAAATATTTGAACTGCAACATGACTACTGAGGACAAGGCAAAGATGGATGAGATACTGAAAGGAATGGCAGAGATTATGGAAAGTCAAAAAAGGTATGAGAAAAAGTATAATAATGTCCAAACCACTGCTGCACCCCCTGCTGCTGCTGTGTCTTCATCTTTTACAGATGGACTTCAGCAGGCCCAACGCTCGGAGTTGACGGAGCTAACTAAACAAGTTTATGCTCTGCAAGAACAAGTTTGGGAACTCCAGCACTCTGTATACAGGACAGAGCGCAAGCTGGATGACTTGGAGCAGTATGGGCGAAGCAATTGCCTCATACTTCATGGATGTACTGACAGCCCAAACAAGGGAAGTAATGTTGATTATTCTGAATATGTGGTAAACAAAATTAATCAAGTAGTTAAACCAACTAACTGCCTTACTTTGAGGGACATAGATGCATGCCACCCCCTGCCATCTAAAAAACTAAACAAACCAATAATTATTAAATTTGTTAGAAGGATGACAAGGGATGAAATTTTTTATTCAAAAAGCAAGTTAAAAACTGATGATGGTCCTAAACTATCGATTACAGAGTCCTTGACCAAACGACGTCTGTCATTACTTCGTCAAGCGAGAGATGCTTTTGGTTTCAAGGACGTCTGGACATCCAAAGGAATAGTGTGGTGCTTCTGGAATAACAAAAGGCAAGTGATAGATGATTTTTCAGATATTCCAAAAATTTTAAACCATAAGGCATAAAAATTTTAAACCTAACAGCTTAACTTATTTTGTTAGGCTGTAACATTATGCAGTTTTCATTTATCCTTTTGAAGCTAAACAAACCATATCACATGATATATTATTACCGACAACAAAAAAAACAAACTCAGGAACCTTTTTACTTTATCCATTCTCTTAAACCTTAGCTTAGCTTTTAACCAACCCTATTTCATACATACCTTTTTGTTTTTCAATTCTACGTTTATATAATACATGTTATTAAAACCAAAATGTAACTATTGCATGAAAACAATCAGAAAAAATCAAAAATTTATTAAATGTTTAACTTGTTCCATTGAAGTTCATGTTAAATGTTGTAAAAAAAGTGCAAATTATCATGACACACAAAATTGGACATGTACCTTGTGCAGTGACTGGATTCCCCCTTTTGTCCATCTATCTAACACCGAATTAGCTACACTGGTTGGAAGCCACAGTGTATCAAATCTTACCTTCAAGCCTGACTATCTGAATGATATGTTTGCTAGCACATCTTACACAAGCAACAATGACATAGATGACCTTTTTATGCCTAATATATCTGAAACATATGTAGACTCAACAACTGTCAATAAACTAAAAATGGACTGCTCACTGGGGCCAGTGTTCACTTCATTATGTATCAATGCTCGGTCTATTGTTAATGTAAAAAATTTCACCAAACTTGAGGCCCTGTTGATGTCTATAAATATCAGTCCTGATTTAATTTCTGTAGTTGAAACATGGGTTCAGCCTAATTCAAAAGGTCCTTACTTAAACCTACCGGGCTATACATTCATATCAAATGCTCGAATTAACAATCGCGGTGGAGGAGTAGGAATATACTTAAAAAGTGATATTATGTATACCAAGCGTGATGACCTAACCATTATGAAAGAAAAAGTATTTGAGTCCATTTTTATTGATATTTTTGTTGGTGGTAAACAAGTGACCTGTGGTAGCATCTATCGAGCACCTGCATTGGATGCTAAGTCAAATTTGGAATTTCTTGATCTGCTTAGTGAGTGCATGAATAACATAGGTAGGCTACATCAAAACAATGCTACATAATGAGAGATTTTAATTATAATTTATTGGATTATGAAAACATCAATGTAGGCAATTTTACAGACTTGATGTTCTCAAATTCTTTTTACCCACTAATTAATAAACCTACTAGAATAACTGACACCAGTGCAACAGTCTTAGAT
Organism: Aplidium turbinatum; assembly: GCF_918807975.1. Taxonomy (NCBI): domain Eukaryota; kingdom Metazoa; phylum Chordata; class Ascidiacea; order Aplousobranchia; family Polyclinidae; genus Aplidium; species Aplidium turbinatum. The sequence continues at coordinate 22,991,655 of NC_137475.1, read as the reverse complement.
CAAATATGGTCCAATGTGCAAACAGGTAATGAAAGTCGGTGTGGAATTCTAATTAATGCCATCTCGGACCACTTTCCAGTTATGCATTGTACAAATATTGGAAAACCCTCAGTTACATGTCATCAATATCAGTGACGTTCGGTGGCTTCAACCGTTGGGAAAGCAACTTGGGAATATGCTGCAGCAAGGTAGCCTAGTAGGCACGAAGGGCGTAACCGTCGGGTGAAGCCCGAAGGCGTGTTGCCAAAGGCAGCACTTCCAGCGGGGGGTCTGGGGGGCTTCCCCCAGAAATTTTTGAAAAACACTTCCAATTTGGTGCGCTCTGAGAGCATTTCCAAAACAAATCAAAAATAAAAATCTGTCAAATTGTGCTTCGCCTATGTCGTGATCATACATCCATTTAATGTTTAGAAGTTATAAACAATCTTAACTTTAACGTTGCAGGACCAAAATCCAGTGTCAGACATGGAATAATAGTTGTCTGAATATTTAATTCGTCATGAATGTTCATTCTCAGATATTCAGTTAGGCCTACACTACAAAAACTAACACTTAGGGCTAAACATTACAACCGCAAGCAATTTGTACAAAAGCTGGATAAAAAAGCCTTTATGATGCTGTGCTGTGTACCGTGAGGAGAGACCATTCTGTGCGTATGATGAGATAGTCTAGCGATTGTACGCATTGACGTCACTGGGAAAGCAACTCTAACCATAACACATCTGATTGGCTAAGCAGCTGGTGACGTTTTGCAAAACGAGTAAGGATTGGATAAAACGAAGGCGTTTTTTGACGTTTTTGAACGTAGGGAAAGCAACTTTGAAAGTTGATTTCCTGGAGCCCCAGTGGTGGTTTCTGACAGGAGAGTTTGCGTTAATTGGCATTTATAGGCAAGACATGCGGTTTGGTGAGGACTTAGACTACTCACAAGCGTTACGAGTAATTCTAGTCACGAACACAGTAATTTTCAAGTTAAAATAGACGTGATAAAAATAATAAGAAGTGAAACCTAGAATTCAGTCATTATATTTTGCATAGTTTTCGCTCAGGTAAGCACTGCTTTCCTTGCTTTCCCTCACCGATCGTCACTGATCAATACACCAGATCATTTAATCTCTCAAACATACAAAATTTCTCAAATGCTTTGGAAAATATGGACATCACTTGTTGCTTAAATCAAACTGATGCTGATGAAGCTTATGAGTCATTCATAGGAGAATATACTAGTCAATTTAATAAGCATTTTCCTTTACAAAAAACACCTTTAAAAAAGAATAATTCTTGGTTTGATAGAGAACTACTACATCTATTACGAAGAAAAGAGCGTTTGTTTAAAAAGTACATGGCAAATAAAACCATTCACTCCAAAAAGAACTACACCTCTGCAAGAAACTTATACTTCCATACAGTTCAAAAAAAAAGAAGGAATTTTATAAATCTAAATTTGAAAAGCAAAAGTTTAATTTGAAAGCTACTTGGCAAACAATCAACAATCTATTAGGTAAATCCCAGTCTAAGACTAGCCATGGCATCAAAATAAATGATAGTACAGTCATTGACAGATTAACTATTGCAAATCACTTCAATGATCACTTTTCCTGTGCTGCCCATTCCCTTACAAAAAAAATTCCCAAATCAAATACAATATTTTCAACATATCTCGATTCTCCATGCTCTGAGACAATTTATATTTATCAAACTACTTTGAATGAAATTAAAAATATTATTCATGCTATGCCAGCAAAACCTAGCAGTGGCATCGATGAAATACCATCCATAGTTGTAAAGTCAACCCCAAACAATATACTGCATGCTTTAACTCATATATTTAACTTATCCTTAACGAGTGGAAAATTCATAAATACATTTAAGTTGGGGAAGGTGATACCTATCTTTAAAAAGGGTAGCTGCAAAGATTCAAACAACTACAGACCAGTCAGCCTACTACCTGTGTTTTCAAAGATATTAGAAAGAATCATGTACAACAGATTATACTCGTTTTTAATTAGACATAAATTTTTCTATAACAATCAATTCGGTTTCAGAAAAAATCATTCCACAAGCCATGCTGCTTCAATGCTAATAGAAAGTATCACCAGTATACTAAACGACAACCATCTTGCATTAGGAATCTTTCTTAATTTATCTAAAGCATTTGACACCATCGACCATAAAATATTGCTAGCTAAATTATATCATTTCGGAATAAGAGGCGTGGCCTATGATTGGTTCATGAGTTACCTGAGTAATAGAAAACAAAGAGTTGTTTTCAATGGCACACTATCTTCTAACATTAACAACATATCTTTGGGTGTCCCACAAGGGTCTATCTTAGGCCCTCTTCTATTCCTGATTTATGTAAATGACTTTCCTAACTGCCTTCAACACGGAACTGCAATTATGTTTGCAGATGACACCACCATTATATATAAAAATGAAACCGTTTCTGCTGTATATGATATTGCAAATCAAGAGCTTGTATGCATAGATCAATGGCTATCAACAAATCGATTGTCTCTAAATGTCACCAAAACCAAACATATATTATTTTCAAGTCAAGGAAGCAAGACACTATCAAGCCACCCACCCTTAAATATTCGAAAAAACAACATAGAACAAGTTGCCTCAATAAAGTTTCTGGGAATAATTGTAAACGAGCATTTGTCATGGAAATCTCATATGGAAATCTTGCTTCAAAAAATAAGATCAACACTTTCCGTGACAAAAAAAATTAAGCCTTTCCTAAACAAACAAGCACTTCTCTCCATTTACCATTCTCTAGTTGAGAGTCAGATATTATATTGTATCTCAACATGGTGTCATGAAAACAAAACTACATTGCAAAAGCTACAACGTACATGCAATAACTTTCTTCGTACTGTATTTAACATTGACCGCAGAGAAAGCGTAAAAGGTGTAATGGAACTCAACAATTTAAAATCAATTAACCACATGAAAACTACAGAGATTGCAACTTTCATGTTTAAATATTCAAAAAGGCTACTTCCCACAACATTCAATGATATAATTATGTGTAAACAATCAAGTAGCCTAACAACAAGAAGTAATTCTCCTTATATTCCGATATATTGTAGAATTAACACTTGCAAACAATCAATACGGTACACGGGGCCAACAGTTTGGAACAAGCTTCCCCCTACTATAAGAAATGAATGCAAAACTGTAAAAGGCTTTAAATCAAAAATGAACAAGCTAAATCTTTCTTAAAATGATCCTATCTAAGTATTACATGCACCAAACATACTAATATTATTTTTTTTGCCCATAAATGATAGGCCAATGTGTGTAGATTCATTAGCAAAATAGTAAGGTTGTAAGTACTCCTACTGGCCTTCTGGTTCTTGTCCACAGAAGTTCTACAGAGTCTTCAGAAGTTTCTCCATCCTCTTCGACCAATCGCCATCTTTCGGTGAAGCGGTGGCCATGTGCTCCAACCAGTTGTTTTTTATATCAATATCTTGGACTGGATCGTCATGCTATTGTCTGATTATTTATCTATTTTTCTAACATGCCAAATTGGATTTCTTTATCACTTTTGTTATGGTTTAACGTGTAAAACATATACACGGTAACCCAAATTTATCATATAACTGTGACATGCCACTACTACTTCCCAGCTAGCGATGCCTGTCGTTTTTGCATTAATTCAACGTTTGCTAACGTTGGATCAGTGTGGAAGTGAAGAGTTTAGCTGACTGGGGTTTAAAATTATCGCTTTATCAACGCAACTTTTATCAAAGCACGCTTGATATCTTCAAGACATAACTTCCCTGGGTATAATTGAATTTCCGAAAGATGATGATGTTGTTTTTGCTAGTTTGTTTTATTTGTTTTCGTCATTGTTTTCAGTGTCGTCAAGTTATAGCCTATCTACTGTATTTTGTGAGTCGTGCAAGGCCTATGGTGCGTTGCGCTTGAAATGGCTTTGCCCGTGGTAGGAGTTCTTTGTGGGGTTTTCTTTGCCTGCCTTGCTCTTCTTGCTATGAGCTAAACGCATCAAGACGTGTTCCCCTTAAGACCATCAGCACTCTTGATAACGCACCATGGCCGATCTTCATAGCAACTGTCAATACAAATCTTAAATATATCAGCTAAAGCTATGTGGGCTAATAAAGCTATAGCCTAAATTTATTTGTTTTTTTTTGTTTATTAACATTTTCTTTTTTTTATTTTCTTATATCTTAAATTTTTCTGAAGGTGTTGCGACCGTGCCAAATTTTTTTTTTCAACTCAATAACTTACTTCGGTCACAAGCACGTTTTTAACGTTCGCGTTTTGTCGCTTCTACCTTTTTCTCGACCTTTGCTATGTTGACGTGTATTGTTTTGATATGATGGTCAGAAATAAAAACAACTGAACTGAACTATATATAGGTATATTTAGTTATATACAACTATATATAGTAATATATAACTGTAAAGTTATACAACTAGTTTCGAAAACCACGAAAGTTTTATTTTAATAGAATTTCTTCCTTAAAAATTATTGTTTGCGCGATAACCGTCAAAATTCACTTAACAGCTGTTGGGCTTTTATTAAATATTATTAGGCTATTATTATTTCCTTAAAAATTATTGTTTGCGCGAAAACTGTCAAAATTCACTTAACAGCTGTGGGGCTTTTACAAATAAGCAATAAGCATATATGGTAGGTACTAGGTATTTCAATAGGTCAAAATCACAGCACTGGAAGAAAATACACAGCAACATCAAGAACACTATTGCTTCCACTGTACTCTATGATGTAATAAAGATTAATACATAGCCAGCAGAGAAATTCAAATTAATGAGTTTTTCGTGCTATCTGACTTTGACGGTTGCCAACACGGCAACCACAATTATAGGGAAGGGCAGCCTGAACGACGACCACAACGCATTTTCGTTTGCACATTTGTTGTGGCTGTCATGCTGGCAACCTTCAAAGCCAGATAACACAAAATTCAAACCCTCAAAACATAGCCTACCATTGCATGAAAAAATCGTAAACCCACGTAGGATATATGCAGTATATCAACATTCACGAGTGATTATTGCGTTTCGACATCCATTAAAGGCGTATTAAAGGAAAAACCTGACTTGGCGATTTTCCACGTTCTTTGTGTTTAACATGCTACCATAAAACGATTTTCAATAAAATTTTGCCCCATTGCGGTCTGACCACCATTGTGCGCGTGCTTTTGTCAGAGCTTTCAAAACGAGATTGGCCTGAGCAACGAAGCGTGCGACTGTAAAGAACGTCATAAAGTCTACGTCATAAAGTCTAGCAATCAACCGATCACGCAATAATTGTTACTGCGGGCTATTTGACTGTAGGCTATGTATGTATGTACATCAAAACAGCACATTTCAACATCAAAACAGCAGACAGTTTGCTCAAAACATCAGATGTGGTAACGTGGCTTTTGTTATTGCTGGACTTTATGACGTATTCTTGAGCTGTGTTTGCACGTTTTGGTCATTTTGAAAAAAATGAAAATAAATGAAACACTGGACTTTGGGCCTTGCCAGCGCCATTGAAAACAAATTTTTTTGGGTAATTTTTTTTGAAATGTATTCTTGAATGTTCAGTTTACTCATTTTAATGCTTAATTCCGGTTTGAAATTTTCCTTTAGTATGCCTTTAAGTAAATATGAAAAAAAAAACTGGGAACAGGTTGTTTTGATGCCAAAGAGCTTGGGTTCGGGGCAATGTTAAACCCACGTAGGATATATGCAGTATATCAACATTCACGAGTGATTATTGCGTTTCGACATCCATTAAAGGCGTATTAAAGGAAAAACCTGACTTGGCGATTTTCCACGTTCTTTGTGTTTAACATGCTACCATAAAACGATTTTCAATAAAATTTTGCCCCATTGCGGTCTGACCACCATTGTGCGCGTGCTTTTGTCAGAGCTTTCAAAACGAGATTGGCCTGAGCAACGAAGCGTGCGACTGTAAAGAACGTCATAAAGTCTACGTCATAAAGTCTAGCAATCAACCGATCACGCAATAATTGTTACTGCGGGCTATTTGACTGTAGGCTATGTATGTATGTACATCAAAACAGCACATTTCAACATCAAAACAGCAGACAGTTTGCTCAAAACATCAGATGTGGTAACGTGGCTTTTGTTATTGCTGGACTTTATGACGTATTCTTGAGCTGTGTTTGCACGTTTTGGTCATTTTGAAAAAAATGAAAATAAATGAAACACTGGACTTTGGGCCTTGCCAGCGCCATTGAAAACAAATTTTTTTGGGTAATTTTTTTTGAAATGTATTCTTGAATGTTCAGTTTACTCATTTTAATGCTTAATTCCGGTTTGAAATTTTCCTTTAGTATGCCTTTAAGTAAATATGAAAAAAAAAACTGGGAACAGGTTGTTTTGATGCCAAAGAGCTTGGGTTTGGGGCAATGTTAGGGATTAGGACTGGCGGCAAAACACCCCTCCGAAAACACGTTTGAATATCAACAGTAAACATATTAAAAGTGAACACTAAAAGGTCAACAATCAAAAAACAGATAGCGTTCATGTATTGTCGGAATTTTTATCTGCGCCGGAAGTTTTGTTTGCCCAGTTCTTTTTTTTTTCGTTTCTGTCACTAGCCGCCTTCAAATATCACTTCATTGCAGATTCGATATCTTTGTCCGTCGCCTTGGCTTGCCTTCGAATCACATCTGTAATAATACAATATGAGCTCTCTGTGAAAACAATTTCGCTCACAACAACAACTTAATTACACTACTAACTCACAATTAAATGTACTGTATCTTGGTATAAACCTCCAATGACGTAGCAAGACGGGTAGTAATATAAAAAATACGTCAAAAAATTGTAATTAGGGAACGTTCAAATATTACGTAACGCCTCCGACGGGGGGGGGGGGTTATGCAAAGCGTTACGTTAGCGTCACATTGGGGGGAGGAGGTTCAAGCAAAACGTTACGTAACGCTTTCGATAATATAAGTGATATATATAATATAATTCATCACTGATAAACTCAGCATTATTGAAACATCTTTTGTGATAAGGTACTGCTGAAACCCGTGTTTTATCCTGCAACAACAACGACGCGTGTGATATTGGGAAGGCAGGGCTAAATAGTAGAAGCTGATCTAATACTGGACGTTGTCACATTTTAACGTTTATATTACAGAAAGATATTCCATTCCTTGATAAAACTTCCAATTTGTCAATCCTCAGTTGATTTGATTTATATTTAACTTGCATTCATAAAAACAAAGAGGCCTGGCATTTTCCACCATCGTACTGTAGTATGCATGGTGTTAGCATTGGCAGCACTTATTACTGACGATAGCTCGTAAAACTACGTAAATATACAATTATATAAATACAAACTTACCAAATAACACTTTTTTTATTTTCAGATCAAGAAAGGCAGTTTTTACATTTTTTCCAGTCCAATTAAACTGAGCGGCCAGATCGTCATTCATTAAAAGTCGCATAACTCTCCACACAGTTTCGGTACAATCGTTTCCTCCAACCGTTGTTATTTTCCATCGCTGTTAAATGAACATCCACACGTTACTCAATAGTCAGTTTAAAACTGAACAAGCCAAGTCTAGATCGTGAACTCAAACCAAACAACTACACGTTCTATATATTGGTTAATCGTTAGGTTATGCTTTAAAAATCATCATAAATTGGTCTAATAAACATGATTCTATTTTACAAACTAAAGTATTTCTGCACACAAAATGTATGTGGAAGCGTTTAGTTTAGAGCAAAACAAACAAGTTTTAAAAATTAAAACTGAGCAGTTGAATAATTAGAAGGTTCTAATCTTTTTTAAGTATGAATTACCGTAGTTACCACCTGCAAAGCGAAAAAAAACATGAACATCTGTAATGTAACATTAACTCACTTTCTGAAGAAGCAGCAGCTAAACGTTTTGATGCACCAGGTTGATATTCAGACGCATGAGCATAATAGAGCAATTTATAACTAAAATATAAATCAGGAGACAGACAAAGCTTAAATCTAAAATGACAGTCAATGGCGTTAGTGAGTGTTAAAAGTCCTTAAATTTCGAAATAGAACTGAATTTCCTTGATAGTGAGAGACCTGAAATCATAGCCGCAGGAAAGTAAAACATTTTTTTTGGGTGGGTGGGGCGAACAAAATTTTCCCAAATTTCGCCTTTGCAAATATATTGTCAAAAACGCAATATTACTTACAATCTCTGAGGTAGTGTAGTCTAAGAACTCCATACTCATCAAATGCAAGCCTACCATAAGGTAGCCTACGCTAGCTACTTTAAACACTTTTCACATTCATTTGAAAATTTCAAGGGGTCGATCTTAACTTTTTTTTCACTAGCCCGCACGATTTTTCACTAGTCCGACCAGTTTACTGACTTGTGACTTTTCACTTGTCTGATGACGTATTAAGATAAGTGTTTTGGATTGCTGGCTTCTCTGACCTCTGTGCAGGCGTGCTCACTAGTCACTACTACACGTGTCATGTCTAGCAAAGTTGCGAGAAAAAAGTAGTCACGTGTTCATTGACCGACTTTGCAGCCTTCTTCGCGCAATTTCGTCTCTGGCAAGCAAATATTTGCAGTATTTCAGAGTGACGTCACCAACCGCCATTTTGTAAACCAAAACTTTTCACCAGCAAATATTTTCACTAGCCAATCGGACTAGTAGCCTACTGCAACATTTCTACTAGTCCGCGCAAATTTTCACTAGCCATTGGCTAGCGGACTAGCGTTAAGATCGAACACAAATTTTGTGTGTATTCTTTAAAGTATTTATGCTAAATATCTCAAATTTGGTCATCATTGGGTGTAACCAGACAAAAAACTTGCTGTTCACTTTGAAAAACACTACAAACACATTGATACAACCAAAAAAAATTAGATAAGGCTACTTTAAACACTGTCCAAACTTATGCACACCAACATTTACATAAAGCTAAATCGCTAAAAAAACACTAAAACACTAGATGCAATCCAAAATCACTAGATCTGGTGAAAAACATTAGGAGTGGCACCACTGACAATTAGACAAAGGACAAACAGGCTTCAACTCAAATCAACCGCTTGTTTGAAATGGCACGTGACTTCAATCAAGCGCAACTAAAACGGTATGATGACATCATTTTTCTAATCAAATGCGAAGCTCGGCCTGTCTTAGGAAACTCGACGGCGCGTTGTCAGCGGAAACTGGGCGAATATCGAAAGCGCGTCTCTCGCGCGAAAGTCGATGGCGTGAAGCCAGCAGAAATCGATAAATTTTAAAGAAAAAAAGTCATGACGAGATTCGCCATTCAAGCGCTGGCTTACCGCTAACGATTTTCGATGTCGCCAATGTGAGCGCTCGCCGCCTTGATGACGCCAGCTGCACAACGACTGTTGCTACCTGGGTAGTAGGTTAGGTCATCATTTTCGTGTGCAGACGGTGGTGCTTCAGAATCTATTCTGGGCGCTTTCACTATTATTGCACTGTAAATTGAGGTCTTGCTGTAAATGTACATGTATCTTTAATTTATTTTTTGTACTCTTTATAGGAAAATTCATTTCACTGTTCAAGAAATTTTGGGAATTTTAGAAGAGGATCCACCCAAGGAGCCCACAGACATTGTAATTTTTCCTCCTGATGAATCCGGCAACGTGAGCGATGAGGACAGTGCAAATGAAGATGAGGGTGTCAAAAACGTTAACAATGTCGGAAAAGGAATCCTGAACCAGAAAGGCGAATTAGTGATTCATCACAATGAAGACACTCAGGACATGGATCTCTTGTTGATGATAAGGAGAGGCCTACATTTGATAACGATGAGACAGAGTCGCTACCGGGACCATCTAAAGTCAATCCATTGCGTTGGAACCCAAGAAGAAACGTAAAAAAAGTCCTGGCAGCACAAGAAATTGGGTCAACGCCCGTTGCGTTAAATCACCTGGAAGAAGAACTATCGTACAACAAACCTGCCAAAAGAAAGTTTGCATAATCACCCAAACTAACTGGAAAAGTAACACTTGTAACTAAAAAAAGCAAGGGCCGTCCACGAAAAATTGTGTTTCCTGGCTCATCATCAAGTGAAGAAGAGTTAACAGAAGAAAAGATACCACTTGTACGCGTCAGAAACAAAGATAGGATCCAGTCTACCGCCCAAAATCAACTAGGGAAAAACATTCCTCCTTTTCCTGAAGCTGAGAAATTCAGCCATGATAATTTACCCATTGATCCTGATAATGTGAAAACGCCGTATGATGTTATGAAACTCTTCATCTCTGATGATTTTGTGAACAAAGTAGTGAAAGAGACCAAGAGGTATGCAGCGCAACAAAACAAATTGGCCTTCCAGTCAAAGGTGGATAATTCTTTAATAAGAGCAAGTCATGCAATAATGTTTATGACAGGATACATCACCCCTTCCACACGCAGGATGTATTGGGAGAGGAGAGATGATACAAACAATGTGATGGCAAGAAAAGCCATGTCAAGGAATCTGTTTGATGAGGTAATGCGCTATACCCCTTTCGCCAACTCAAACCACCCGAAAGACGACCCATTTTGGAAAGTTGCCTTTCTTTTTGAGACTTTGAATGAGACAGCAGCCAAATTTGTTGAAAAAACTGAGTACGTAGCTGTAGACGAATCAATGATCCGTTATTTTGGCCCCCACCCTCTGAAGCAATTTATAAAGGGCAAGCCAACAAGATTCGGGTTTAAAATTTGGTCTATGTGCACCCCCTCTGGAGAGCTAATCCACTGTGTCCCCTACGCTGGAGCAAAAACAAACATCTTCAAGTATGGATTGAGTCAGGGGCCTGACGTTGTTTATGGCCTTGTGGAAAGTGCTCGACTGATTCCTGGATCGAAGGTTGTGTGCGACAATCTTTTCACGAGCCTGGATTTGATAGATTATTTGTCTAAGAAAGGGATAGGTATTTTGGGGACAATGAGGCAAAATCGAATGAACAATCTATTTTTACCATCAAAAAAAGAGACCAATAATATGAAGAGGGGAGATATGAAGCAACTGTACCTTGGAGATGATCAAACCATTGTTGTGTGGAAAGATTCTGGACCAGTATACGTTGCATCTAACTTTGTGGACAAGGAACCTTTGGGAAAATGTGCTAGGTGAGTAAAAAACATCTAACAAAGGCGGTGGAGTTATTTCGTTGTAATATAGAACAGTGGGATTGCAGGCTGGTAGAATATATGACACATGTTATTATTCTGCAGTGGCGCGTTTACTTAACTTGAGGCTGACTCAAACTGCTGGTTTGGGCGACCGCAAGGCAACACACCAGTAAGAACCTTATGGTAGTATGCATATTTCTTTATCGTATGGCCCCTTGGCCTGATGGGTTTCCTTAGATCGTGGGTATGGAGCCCCAAAACGGTACTGTCTTTCAGTTATAGTCGGTAATCATTTTACCAAATTTTAGATACTCTCGTGATGCAAAAAAGAAACTGGACGTGGATCAGCCTTACTTGCTCAAGGTCTACAATAACAACATGGGAGGTGTGGACCTGTTGGACAATCTCAGTTCCTGTTATTCCATCCGCTCAAGAAACCGCAAATGGTACTGGGGTGTGTACAATTGGTTTCTAAATGTCAGTATGGTGCAAGCTTGGAGGTTTTATAGAAAAATTGGAGCAATCACAGAAGAGAGAGATATGGAAAAGATTAGTCTCCTTGACTTTATCCGATCATGTGCAGAAATGACAAATATGATCCATGGGAACAATACATTTTCTCTCTTACCATCGACACATGCCCTTGCCAACGGCGAAGAGATCAGAAGGGATCAGGGCAATCACCTGATCATCAAGACGGACAAAAAAGGTGTCTGCAAACACTGTCACAAACGTACGTCATACAGATGCCGTCGGTGTGATGTTGGACTGCACCCAGATTGCTTCGAAATGTATCATGAGTGAAAGAAATTTGTAATATTATCTGTTTAGATCCAGTTTCGTTTGTTCGTTTCTTAATAAATCTAATGGAAAAGCGATTTATTTTTATTAGAAATTAGTTTTTACGCATCTTAGAGCAGTACTGTTGCTTTTTACGACTTCAAAAATATCCATTACCGAAAATGCTAATTTCTTTTATCTTACATCAAGCCTTCGTACGAGTGCCCAAGCGTCCATACAAGGACGTACCATTTTCTGCATTCCTGGTAGGCTACAGATATCAGATTTTTTTTTTGAATATTCATATTCAACCTATAAGGACCTTACAAAAAAAAAATTTGTAAAAATATTCCAACTAGAACGATGACCGGGCACTAATGGGTTAATGACGTCATTGTGACGTCATGTATTAATTTTTTGCTTGTTGTCTTCTTATTGTAGTCGCTTGTTTGTTGTTGGTGTTACTTTTTTGGTTACAATAAGTTACCAACGGTTTTTCAACTGATTTGATTAGTATTGAGTGTCAGTACTAACATATTCAAAATCTTAAGGAATCCAACTTTCCAAAAGTGGTTATTTTCAAGATAGCTTCCAAAATGGCCGCTAAACCATTGAACAAAACAGTAAATTGACCATAACTCGGTCATCATATGACCAAAACATGTAGTTTTGGTGTCTATATCTAGGTTTTTATACCTTGTGAAGTCAATGAGACTATTCTCAGAATTGTTGATTTATCTGATAGCCTATAAATTCAATATGGCTATCCAAGATGGCCGCCAAACCATTAAAATAACAGTAAATTGACCATAACTAGGTCATCCTATGACCAAAGCATGTAGTTTTGGTGTCTATATCTAGGTTTTTATACCCTGTAAAGTCAATGAAACCATTCTCAGAATTGTTAAATCATCTGATGGCCTATAAATTCAATATGGCAATCCAAGATGGCCGCTAAACCATTAAAATGACGTAGTAAATTGACCATAACTAGGCCATCATATGACCAAAACATGTAGTTTTGGTGTCTATATTTAGGTTTTTATACCCTGTGAAGTCAATGAGACTATTCTCAGAATTGTTGAATTATCTGATAGCCTATAAATTCAATATGGCAAACCAAGATGGCCGCCAAACCATTAAAATAACAGTAAATTGACCATAACTAGGTTATCATATGACCAAAACGTGTAGTTTTGGTGTCTATATCTAGGTTTTTATACCTTGTGAAGTCAATGAGACCATTCTCAGAATTGTTAAATTATCTGATAGCCTATAAATTCAATATGGCAATCCAAGATGGCCGCTAAACCATTAAAATAACATAGTAAATTGACCATAACTAGGTCATCATATGACCAAAACATGTAGTTTTGGTGTCTATATCTAGGTTTTTATACCCTGTGAAGTCAATGAGACTATTCTCAGAATTGTTGAATTATCTGATAACCTATAAATTCAATATGGCAAACCAAGGTGGCCGCCAAACCATTAAAATAACAGTAAATTGACCATAACTAGGTTATCATATGACCAAAACGTGTAGTTTTGGTGTCTATATCTAGGTTTTTGTGTAGTTTTGGTGTCTATATCTAAATGTACAATAACAATGTATTGTTTATTAAAAAACCCGGTAAATTTCTATCACAGGGATTTCTATATATATTTGGGTTAACTGAGCAGGCATAAAGAGCTCATACGATGTGGTCATGTAGAGTTGTAGACTCTTGACATAATCAGCGTAAAGAAAGCAAATGGATCAAGTATTACTAATGCTCATCGCTGTCACTCTCGATGCCATCGTCTGTAATTATGTGATTGCTGTATGGACACATGAACCAGTTTGGAATGGTCCACATCCAGCATGGTATGGTAGCACATATCTCCGGCAACTACAGTGAGGTGAACACGATTCGCAATCGCAGGTTGTCCGGGGCAGCTTTCATGTCCGTCATGATTGGAACCATCTGATTATTGTCTACTTTCCATCCCCAGTCTAGAGCATCCATACCGTTGTCAGTAGCCTACTCATCCTGACCATAATCTGGTAAAACTCTGAGGCAGTGGAATTTGGTAAAGGATGATGTAGGTGGCAAACGTTCAGGGTGAACAAAGGATTTGGTTGTTTTAATTTTCTTGACCAATGTATTGTATCGCTGTGTTTCTAGGTTACTACTGCCATCGTTGCCAAACATAACGGTCATAGCTTTGTTTCCAAGATCCTTAATGATGTGGTCTGTCTGATTTGGGAGAATAAAGCAATTTGCACATTCTTTGATTATTGGTTGACTTTTCACTAGTTTCTTGAAAGCGTCTTCTTCCCGATACCAAATATCCTTGACGTTGAATCACAACCGGTGAATGCATGAATGAAGAGGAGCTGTAAGCATAATTATGTCTGGTCCGATGATTGCTTTAATTAAGTTTGTTGACGTCGTGTATCTTGGTTGCGTAAGCCTTTTCGGAGCGGAAGTAGAGGTCTTTAATGCCTGGGACTGGGTCAGTGTCAGCATAGCGTAGTATCAATATTAAAAGGTCCGTGTCTTCACCAATTAAAGTCGTACTATGTCGATGAGGGCTGTCCATCTGCCGTCTTGACGATGTCAACATCTGCATCACCTGGACCGTTCATCACATTGCAGCTTCTATTACTCAGTTGAGCAGAAATTAATCCTTCCTTGTTGGAAGCTCGAGGCAAGAACTGCTCCTTCTTTCCAATGAACTTGGTGTCTACAGTAAAGTGAACAACCGGGTGGACGTTCATGCCGCGTCTTTGATGAGTATTGTCTTTGATAGACGGACCACCATATCCATCAAAGACCACCGTTGCTAAGCGATAATGACGAATGGTAAAATCTGCATACGACTGTGCAATAGACCCATAACTGTCTCCAGTTTTCATGGCACTCGATGCAACAAGAACCCTCCATCAAGGACGTAGTGATCGGTTTTCGAGGCAGATTCTTTCACTATTTCATAATCGGCTAACATCACACTGCTGGCATGTTCTGTGATGGCAGTAGCTATTTGAGGCTTATCTTCTGCAAGAAACAGGGTCTGGACTCTGGATGTTTGTGATTTGAGTAGGCCTAGCTAATTCATCGTGAAGTAAGATGATCTTTGTAATGATCTTCTGAAAAAGCATTGACTATGATTTCATTGTAATATAATATCAATATTTTTGGTATTAAAAGTAGTTTTGTTCAAAGGTGGAAGTTTGATGCACATAGCATGGTAAACTGTCAAATTCTTTTCAGGCTGTAGAATTTGAAGCAGCATGGATTAAGTAATGTTACTGGTTTGATAAGTAGGCTAAACGGATTGTCATTTTAGTTTTTTTCTATGCAAAGTTACAAATATTGAGTCTTTGGACTATCTTTGAATTGAAAAGATTGAGCTACTTTTGGTCAGGCCTTTTATTGAAGTTGGGCTGGAGATTTTCATATATTCTGGTGACATGAATATTCAGCAATTATTGTTATCCAGTTATTGATGAAGTCTCAGTTCAAATTTTTTTGAATCCAGTTAAGCTTAATATACTGTATATTTTTTGTGATACACAAGAATGTTTTAATTTGATGGTTTATTTAATTGTAAAAATCAAAGCAGAAACAAGCAAGTTACAACTAATTTAATAAAGACATATAATGATCGCAGACTTGGGGAGACTTGTATACTTGCTTCGATTCGGAAATGCAACGAGTCATCGGGCGCTATTTGCTTGTGTTTGAAGCCCAGTTGCTCGCTTTGTAAAAAAGCTATCAACCTCAACTTTTGCTTGTAAATAGACAGAGATATGTTCTTTAAATTAGCGTTTATTAAATGCTTGTATCTGTAAAATTATTTTTCGTATAAATGGTTAAACTCGGTCAAGTTCAACTCTTTACCTAGGAAATATTTTTAACTTTTAGGGTCTGGCTTAGCTTTATTTGGGTAGACGATAGCTTGTGCTTTCCAGCAATGGTTCAATTGTAAAAATCAAAGCAGAAACAAGCAACTTACAACTAATTTAATAAAGACATATAATGATTGCAGACCTGGGGAGACTTGTATACTTGCTTCGATTCGGATATGCAACGAGTCATCGGGCGCTTTTTGCTTGCGTTTGAAGACCGGTTGCTCGCTTTGTGAAAAAGCTATCAACCTCAACTTTTGCTTGTAAATAGACAGAGATATGTTCTTTAAATTAGCTTTAATTAAATGCTGGTATCTTTGAAGGTATTTTTCGTATAAATGGTTAAACTCGGTCAAGTTCAACTCTTTACCTAGGAAATATTTTTAACTTTGAGAGTCTGGCTTACCTTCATTTGGATAGACGATAGCTTGTGCTTTCCAGCAATGGTTCGATTGTTAAAATCGAAGCAGAAACAAGCAAGTTACAAATAATTTAATAAAGACATATAATGATCGCAGACCAGGGGAGACTTGTATACTTGCTTCGAGTCGGAAATGCAACGAGTCATCGGGCGTTATTTGCTTGTGTTTGAAGCCCAGTTGCTCGTTTTGTGAAAAAGCTATCAACCTCAACTTTTGCTTGTAAATAGACAGAGATATGTTCTTTAGATTAGCATTTATTAATTGCTGGTATCTTTAAAAATATTTGTGGGATAGACGGTTAAACTCGGTCAAGTTCAACTCTTTACCTAAGAAATATTTTTAACTTTTAGAGTCTGGCTCACCTTCATTTGGATAGACGATAGCTTGTGCTTTCCAGCAATGGTTCGATTGTTAAAATCGAAGCAGAAACAAGCAACTTACAACAAATTTAATAAAGGCATAAAATGATCGCCGACCTGGGGAGACTTGTATACTTGCTTCGATTCGGAAATGCAACGAGTCATCGGGCGCTATTTGCTTGTGTTTGAAGCCCAGTTGCTCGCTTTGTAAAAAAGCTATCAACCTCAACTTTTGCTTGTAAATAGACAGAGATATGTTCTTTAAATTAGCGTTTATTAAATGCTTGTATCTGTAAAGTATTTTTCGTATAAATGGTTAAACTCGGTCAAGTTCAACTCTTTACCTAGGAAATATTTTTAACTTTTAGGGTCTGGCTTAGCTTTATTTGGGTAGACGATAGCTTGTGCTTTCCAGCAATGGTTCAATTGTAAAAATCAAAGCAGAAACAAGCAACTTACAACTAATTTAATAAAGACATATAATGATCGCAGACCTGGGGAGACTTGTATACTTGCTTCGATTCGGATATGCAACGAGTCATCGGGCGCTTTTTGCTTGCGTTTGAAGACCGGTTGCTCGCTTTGTGAAAAAGCTATCAACCTCAACTTTTGCTTGTAAATAGACAGAGATATGTTCTTTAAATTAGCTTTGATTAAATGCTGGTATCTTTGAAGGTATTTTTCGTATAAATGGTTAAACTCGGTCAAGTTCAACTCTTTACCTAGGAAATATTTTTAACTTTGAGAGTCTGGCTTACCTTCATTTGGATAGACGATAGCTTGTGCTTTCCAGCAATGGTTCGATTGTTAAAATCGAAGCAGAAACAAGCAAGTTACAAATAATTTAATAAAGACATATAATGATCGCAGACCAGGGGAGACTTGTATACTTGCTTCGAGTCGGAAATGCAACGAGTCATCGGGCGTTATTTGCTTGTGTTTGAAGCCCAGTTGCTCGTTTTGTGAAAAAGCTATCAACCTCAACTTTTGCTTGTAAATAGACAGAGATATGTTCTTTAGATTAGCATTTATTAAATGCTGGTATCTTTAAAAATATTTGTGGGATAGACGGTTAAACTCGGTCAAGTTCAACTCTTTACCTAAGAAATATTTTTAACTTTTAGAGTCTGGCTCACCTTCATTTGGATAGACGATAGCTTGTGCTTTCCAGCAATGGTTCGATTGTTAAAATCGAAGCAGAAACAAGCAACTTACAACAAATTTAATAAAGGCATAAAATGATCGCAGACCTGGGGAGACTTGTATAGCCTACTTGCTTCGATTCGGAAATGCAACGAGTCATCGGGCGCTATTTGCTTGTGTTTGAAGCCCAGTTGCTCGCTTTGTGAAAAAACTATCAACCTCAACTTTTGCTTGTAAATAGACAGAGATATGTTCTTTAAATTAGCGTTTATTAAATGCTTGTATCTGTAAAGTATTTTTCGTATAAATGGTTAAACTCGGTCAAGTTCAACTCTTTACCTAGGAAATATTTTTAACTTTTAGAGTCTGGCTTAGCTTTATTTGGGTAGACGATAGCTTGTGATTTCCAGGAATGGTTCAATTGTAAAAATCGAAGCAGAAACGACAGAGATATGTTTTTGATTAAATGCTGGTATCTTTAGAAGTATTCTTCGGATAAATAGTTAAACTTGGTCAAGTTTAACTCTTTTCTAAGGAGATATGTGGTGTTTTTCGGGCCTGTGTTACATTGCTTTGCATAGGTGAGATCTTCTGCTTTGCAGGGCTGGTTCAATTGTAAAAATTGAAGCAGAAACAAGCAAATCACAACTAATTTACTAAAGGCGGACACTTGCATGCTTTTTATCGTCATGATTGACTGATTTCACCCCACTTTTGTACTATTTTTTTGGTGGATACCTTTTCCGTGACGTCATCGCCTTTTTAACCAAGTGGGAAGCTTGTAAACCAGCTCCCACTTTTCCATTGCTAATTATTAATCGATACAAGACTATACTGTTTTGTTGTAATATCGTTTCTAAACTCTTTACTAAATAAAAGATTTTCAGTTAGATGCTGCTCTAGACTACGGAAACTAGGCTTACTAGTAAAGATAACGCTGGTATACTGGCAATAATTTGGCAAATTTGCCAAAGTTACTGATAAATAACTAATGGCGATTTACATATTTAACAAAGAGTATCTGACACTTTTAACTGCTTACAAAATACTACAGGCTACTACAAACTGCACTGTGACACTGCCAGGTATAAGATAATGCTAACATTAATTGTGCGGTAAATCACGTAACAATATGCTCTTTATCGTTTCACAGACGGGGAGGGCAAATCAGAATCTGTCCGCATACAATACATGCATTGTATGCCGTGAGGAGCCGCCATTATTCCTAACAGTCCTAAATGTTTTTTTCCTTAGCAAGATGAAAGCATTAAATCTTGGTGAAAAAAAACATACTAAACGGATTTGTAAGTCATAATTTTCAACAAAACTAGTTTAAATTATAGCCTAGAGCAGTTATTAATTTACAACAAAATTTTTTTGTATTGCCCAAGCTCGCAGTGTTTAAAGTCACGGGAGCCAGAGCAGAGGGCTGAAAGAGCCGCATGTGGCTCCGGAGCCGCAGGTTGCCGACCTCTGCACTAGGGTGAGCC
This sequence comes from Aplidium turbinatum, assembly GCF_918807975.1. Taxonomy (NCBI): domain Eukaryota; kingdom Metazoa; phylum Chordata; class Ascidiacea; order Aplousobranchia; family Polyclinidae; genus Aplidium; species Aplidium turbinatum. The sequence goes on along the minus strand of NC_137475.1, from coordinate 22,972,447 downwards.
GTTTTTGACTTTTTTCGAAATTCAAAAAGGGCTAGTCATAAAAAGTGGCTAGTGATTAGTTATGGTTTGATACAATTAACTTCCATATGAAATCTAACTGCTTGCTTACTGATTCAAGCATATTTTGCTGCAGTGTGTCAATTAATGAAAATCTGGAGAGAAAGTATGTGACATACAGTGGTTGGAGAATGGAGGTGTTACTCTGATAAGAACACAATGTGGTTTTGCAATATGTTATGAAAAACATTATTTAATTGTGACTGTCACGGTTTCTTTCTATCTCTTACCAGGAAAAAGACTTGGAAAGGTTCAATGACGTAGTTTAATGGGTATAACCGAAAAGCAGTCAATAAAATGTCGAATAGTTCTACTAGTGAAAAGATATATGAAAACGCTTGAAGGACTCCAACGAATGGTTTCTCAAATAACTCTAATTTCGAACACAATTTATGTCAGCACCAATTCTCATCTACTTCTATTCAATTACTTCAAATCTCAATCAACAATAATTTCTGCACCTTTTACCACTCCTGACTCCACAACTTTCATCATCAACTCAATAATCAACTCATAATAATAATAATCCATCAATTCACACCACTATTTATAGCAGGTTTAAAGAAGCTTCTAGATTGTCACGTAGGAGTAGAAGGTTCTAGAAAACACGTTACATAATAAAGATTTCGCAATCACAGATCTACTGGTAAACATCCTTATGACGTCATGACAAACGTCACTCGGCAATTGTGAAAAACAACAGGCAATTGTGAAAAACACCACCCCCACTAGTGGGGAACAAACCGACGATGGATTATGATGATGATGAACAGAACAATCCAGATTTGTTCTGAATGAATGTCCCGAATGCTTTGGAAATACATTACATAATAGAGATCTCGCAATCAAAGGTTACTTCAGGTCAATAACCGATAATAACACATCGCTCAAAAATTCCATAATGAAAACAGCACGTTCTGTCAAGATACAAAGCAGCCCGTCGCGAGACCTCGCACATTGATTGTGACAGTGACTTATTATTTCATTGACTGTGTTGTAAAAAGCGCTGTGAACTTCCTACTACTACTGCAGCATTAACTTGGCAAACAAGCCTACTTGTTACGGACAATCGTTTCCCAAATCAAACGTCACATGGAACTGTTGAAGTCATGGTTGACCTGGCGTCTTACGTCATGGAATATTGCTAAAAAATGACCAGAGATTTCATCATTCTTTTGTAACACCTGTGAAGTATTGCATCATCTTGAATTATAAACTATTGCATCATCTTGAATGACAAGCTATTGCATCATTTCTTTTTAACACCTGTGGAGTTGCTTAAGAATGAATATGGACTGTTACGTCATAAAGGTGGGTTAGGTACACTTGACATATCGCAATCAATTCTTTCATTTTGTAGACTATCGCTGTTAAAGTTGGTCAGATATTAAACAGTTCTGCTTTGGGTGATAACTAGACGAAATTTCCGTTATTTAACTGGAAATCTGTTTGTGGTAACAACTTTTCGTTGGTGCGTACGTGGTGCGCTCTCTTTTTAACAGCCGTGTTGCTGTGTTTTCTTGAAATACAATTCGTGAAAGACTTTTTCAGAAGAGTGTTTCTTTTCGGTCATCGCATACAGACGAAGGATTTGGGAATTTTATCCTACAACTTTCCCACGGAGATATATGGTTTACCGCTGTGACCACTACTGTACTTTTAATGGTTTTCTTCTAAAAGGTGATTTGGAAAGACATGAACTATGCAAAGGAGTTGTAGCTGCAACAAAAAATCATGTAGGGGGAGATGTGGGAGCATTGGACCACCGAGACCTTTGGACCATGAGACTTTTCTCGAAAACCAAAGGGGACTGAAAATTAAAACTTAGCTTAAAATGTTTACCTTTTCGATTGGAAACCATGTACTTGTCCAGATCAGGTTTACCAGCAGTGCTTAAAGTGTCCTGGCAGAAAGTTTGTTTTGACAACGTAAAAGTAAATATTTCGGATGCATTTCAAACTTAACTAGTTCAAAAACGTAGCAAGTAATTTACTTATTCCTATTTTCTAGTATTAGCAGATAGAATTTGCTTTACGAGTTAGACAGAAAGTTGAATTGAAGTGCAAGTTCTTCTGACTTTTTTTAGTTTTGTAAAAAATGGCGGATTGAGGGACCGTTGGACCATTTAGTCAGGCTATTGTCCCACAGTATAATGCCAAACCTTTATTTATGCAAATTTTAGGTTGTTATTATCTAAAGCAGTGGTCACCAACCAACCTTGCATTTCATTCGAATGGAATTTTTCCTCTAAATTCACTAGTGTTTTCGAAAGAAAATTTTCTTCCAGCTTTTGTTACGGATAGGCCAATTGAGGATATTGAAGTTGCGGCAGCAGGCACTTCAGCTCAGTCTGGGCTCTTTGAGGATGACGAAGTTGGTGAAGCAAGCACATCCTCTCAATCTTTGTCATTACAAGCAAAGGAAGATGATATGTCGATCTTATCTTTCATCAGGCCTTACCACAAAGCTGATAAAACCATGAAGCGACGAAAGACCAAAAAAGGAAAGTCAACTGTTCTTACCAGCACACCCGAAAAAGATATGCTTGCTTCATTACAAGCAGCAAAAAGTCGCAAAGGCATAAAGCAAAAAAGAGCCAGACGTCAAGTCGTTTCTTCGAGCAGTAGCAGTAGTGACAGTAATATTGAGATGTCGACGCATTCTGACACTGATTGTTTGGTTTTAAGTGATAGCGACAGCAGCAATGTGAATAACGTTTCGCGTGAGCCTCTTGAAATTCAAGCTGGTCAATCTTATGTTGTTGTAAGAGTTCATTCTCAAAATAAGTCTTTTCGCTACTTTGTCGCATACGTAAGTAGTGGCCCAGATGAAGACGATTATGAAGTCGTGGTTTTACGAGCTTCATTAAAATTCAAGAAAGGATATTATTTTCCTGAAAATGAAGATATTGCCAGTGCCAAGGCAGAAGACTTGTTGTTGGTCTTACCACAACCAACACCATTGTCCACAACAAAGCGTTTGGCGGGACTTCTCAAGTTCGACATAGACATGGAAGAGTATGGATTGTGAACTTGACTATATATTGGGCAGGATTTTTTGTAATTTCCCAATTTGTAGTTTTCGTTTCAATAAAATTGTGTTTCTTCACAGTGATAGCATTGATTGGGCTTGTTCAGTGGAATGTAGGTGTAGTGGTCCAAAGGCCCCATTAGGATGGTCCAAAGGTCCCTACCCATGGGGACCTTTGGACCAAAATACTGCAACATTTTAAGCAAAAAAAATCACCGACTAACATCTTTTATCAAACTAATTTTAATTCCAACATGAACATTGCAGCTTTAATTTCATTTCAAACCTAATTTCATTCGGTGTTGAAGCGAAATAAACTCGTCAGACAAAAAAGATCAAATTTTGGCCCAATGGTCCCACATCTCCCCCTTCTAGACTACCTGTACTGGACACAGGTGACGTATGCATCACGTGACCATACCACAGTGGACCCAAAGGAATTGCGCTTTTTTCAAAAACTAGACAGAAGACAGAGAATTCAGTTCATTTAAGTTTTCTTATGAGAAAAAAAATATAGTTCAGTTTTAATCTTTGAAGGAAATTGTGTGCTTTGCAGAAAGGTAGGCTCCCTTTTTTTAATGTCTTGTGTGCGTGACTGTGGTGTTAGCACAGCAGTACTGTAGCTAAGGGAAAGCTTTGTGAGAATGGAACCTATGGTACTGCTCGGTACAAAAGTAGCCTATGTACAACTTTACAAAGCATAAAACATTATCAAGAAATACTACGTTTTTGATTGTTGACAGTGAATACAAGAAGGCTTGCATTGACTGACATTGATAGCCTAACAGCACAGCAGTAAGGCATGCAAGTTTGCAAGAAGTCAAGTTTTGGAAATAGCCTAGGCTACATAATAGTAGTAAGCAGTTAGCTATGGTATTTTGTAATTTCCGCAAAACTAAAGCATACAAGGCTGAAATCAGTTAGAAAGTGATGTTTTCAGTTCAGTTACATGTTAGACTAATTTAGTCATTTCATTTACAAATAAAGACACCTGATGAATTGTTGCAGGTTGTGTAGCTTGGTACAAATTTCGAATTATGGGACGTTGCTCTGCTTATGGCTGTAAAAGTGGCTATGATAGGCATAAAGCACCAAAAGGTGTGTCAATGCACAGTTTTCCTTTACAAAATCATGAACTGTTAAAAAAATGGATCTGTAAACTTTCTCGAAAAACCAGGTGAGATTAATTGAAGACATATATGAGCGAATACAGACAGAACAAGCCATGCCATCTGAAATTACTGCGTTGTTGAAAGACGACATTTTATTTCTTTGTATTGTTGACATGACTGCTGAAATTCCATCCTTAAGCATGGGGTTGCGAATTTTTGTTGATTTGTCATACGAGTCCTTTTTGAGTACCGGTAGTAAAAAAAGAAAGAACAATGTTAATATTGCAAATGGCACAATAAGTCGTTTCAGTGAAGTCACAAACCTGCTTGCTGACCTAAAATGTCAACTACCACCTTGTCACACAACTAGCTTTGATGATGTTCTTGATGATTTTACAACTTCTTTTGAAGCATTTTTTCCTGATTGTAAAAAAATAAATTTCATTACTGAGCAACTGAAGCTTATTGGAGGTTCTACAAACCGACGAAAATACTCTAGATTAACCACTGTTTTTGCATATCCGGTATGGTCAACAAGTGAAAGTGCTTACAGAGTTCTTTTAAAAAATGAAATTTTAATTTTGCCTTCAGAAAGAACACTTCGTCGTATCACACATAAACTTGGTGCACCAACTCAAAATGCTTCTGTTAAATATTTAAAAGCACGGCGATCTGGGTTGATTTCACTTGAGTCTAATGTTAACCTCATGCTGGCTGAAATTTACACAGCTAGCAGAATTGAGTATGCATCTGGAAGAAGGCTGGTGGGCCTGACTAATGGAGGGGAAGTTGCTTCCACTATTCTGTGTTTTATGGCCTCTTCTTTGTGCGGTAAATTCCAAGATGTGATAGCATTGGTCCCTACTTATCATCAGGGATTTGCTTATCATTTAGATACACTGAAACTTAAACTTGCCATGTGGGATGTCTTTTGTCTTACACTTATTGGCTGAATCTGATTTTAATGTTGTATCACTCTGCTGTGACAATCACCCTGTGAATCGTTCGTTCTTTAAAAACGTCATGTGTGAAGGTGTTCTGAATCCGATTGTTTCTCATCCAATCACAAAAAACCTTTGTTTTTATTGTTCGACTCAGTGAATAATTTAGAAAACATCAGGGATATCTAGAACAACGGGATTGCTGACTTTGCAAATTTCGATAAAGCGATGGACACTAGAAGGGTCAGCGCTGTTAACGCCCGAAAAAGAAAAAGGCGAAAGCGCGTGTCAATTACACTGTTGAGAAGTCGCCTTTTCTAGATATCCCTGCTGTGAAGCTAAAATAAGGTCTTGATAGTGGGCATTCCTAGGCATCTTCCCTAGCAACGCCCATAGCAACAACTAATGGCTGGCCTTGTCTATAACTTAAGATCATCATTTTAAAGCAAACTTTTGCTGTTAGTCATCCAAGACTATTGAGTATTGAACACAGCTTTAGTTTTCATATTTAATTGATTATTGCATCACTTTTGGGCAAGTTTTAGTCATCAAAAATAGGAAATAAAAAAACATGAAAAGAAGTAAGAAAATTCAATTTCGTGGTATTGCTAAACAAAGAAAGTTGGATAAGGTTGGTTGTACGTCTAACAATGGTGGTAAACTTGATGAACTGTTACTGTAACACAAATGTAACCTTTCCTGTAACACCAGAAAGCCATCCAACAACAGAAGATCAAAGCCCTTTTTGCCAACCTTCTCCTTCAGCAAAAAAAATTAGGAAAACAAGACAGTGGTAAAATCTCTGCATATTCAGAAATCTGCCAAATACTCGACAAGTTTTGACTTGACAAATCAAGAAAAAGAAGCTTTGACACATCCAAGGCCAGGAGAAAATCATTAAAAGCACTTAAGAAAAAATTACAAATCCAAGCAGAGGCAAAAAAAGGGTCTACTTATGATAAAGGAGCCTTTAAGGTGTTGAAAATGTTTATTGTTGTTTTTCGTAAAATGTGATTTTTGACCAAGTACCAAATTTTAATCCCAAATATCTCTTTCATTTATTTGCCAATCGCTTTCAAATTTTTAACACTATCAGACAGAGTAAACATGCAAAGCCTCTGGTTCAGGGATATCTATAACTACGGGATTGGAAACTCTATCCAGTGCTATACATCACATCAGTAGGGTCATCACATTACTAGGACTACAGAACAATTAACAAAATAAAATACCTAAAAAAAGATATACAAAGTTAGATTTTGCAATAATAATACAAAATGTAGCTACACTCACATGAAACTTAATTGATGTATAAAAGTACATTTACGCTGCTAGAAAAAAAACAATGAATCCAAAAAATGAATGAATAAATGCAACGAGACCAGAAACAGCCTACTGTTGTTCTTTAGCATTGTGCGTACTGCAAATCGGATCAGAAGTAAATGAGGAGTGTTCAGCAATCAGTGAAATATGCTGTTGTATCATCAACTTGTTCACTGATCGATCCAGTACAAAACCAATCCGTTTACAATGTCATCAGAACTAAAACTAATAGTCATTCTGGAAATTTTTTAGGCAGCAAACAAAATACAACATAACTGCACTAATGGAATACAAACAAATAAACAAACCAGGCAAGCATAGACCTTACAATTTACAGGTGAATTGATGATTACACTTTTGGTTGTTCGTTTAGCCTACTGCCTACCACTTGCTACCCTTTGAGGTCAATTTATGTGATTATTTATCACAGCGGCGCACAAAGAAAAATGACCCTACTGGTGTATAAAATGGTTTTCTGTTCCACAGAGTTTCCGATCCCGTAGTTATAGATATTCCTGCTCTGGTTAAAGAATTTTGGAAATTTTGTCCATGATGCTGTCGGCACAAATTTGTTTCATGTCCGAGGATCAAAAATTTTTGAAAAAATGCAACAATTCGAATAACTTTTTATTTTCTCAAAATATCTTCATTTCCTTCTGTAGAACTTCAGTATTAATACTTATAAACATTCTGTTAAAATTTGATTCAAATCCAGTAAGTGGTATTAAAAATATTTGTGTTTAAAATTTGTGTATTTTTCACCACTTGGTGGCGGTTTGGGGAAAAACGGCCACATTTTCAATTTTTTTTTTGTTTTTTTAAAATTATTTCATCTTCAAGCATCATTTTAATAACAAGAAATAGGTTGTATGTTGAGAAATCCACATTTTAGTTTGTGCAGTAATGATGCAGTAACCCTCCTATTGTCCACTTCAAAACAGAGTCAGCAATCCCGTTGTTCTAGATATCCCTGGAAAACATTTACAACAATTTGCATAATCAAAGAGTATTTTCTTTCCTGATATTGACAACCCTAACATAATAAAAACTGCTAGATATGATGACATTTGTGACTTGTATGCTGCAGAATCAAAACGACCCCTCAAGTTAGCACACAAATTGACAAAAAAGGTTCTTGAACCCAAAAACATTGAAAAAACTTCTGCAAAATTGTCGAATAGTATTTTTCATGAAAGCACCATGAATGCCTTAATTGTAGTACTTCAGCACGAATGAAGGAAAACAATGGAACGGAACTGCTGACTTCATCACTATTGTTCTCAATATGTGGAAAATCGTTGATGTAAAGACACCATCTATTGGTCATCACAAAAGAGACCCACTGCGAGATCCCATTTTATGTTGTGATGATTTTAAATTGTGTTATCTTGAAAAATTTGCTAAATTTATTGAAACTTGGTCTTCAAGTGGACTGCCTTGTTTATCAAAAAAAAACATGTTTAGCTTTGAAACAAACTTCGTTGGCTCTCTGTGCGGTTGCTAGATACCTTCTGTCTGATCTCGGTTTGGAAAATTGCAATCAGATGCTTTAGAGTCCAGATTTGGTTGGTATCGTCAAATGTGTGGGGGCAATTATTTCATTTCTGTACAGCAAGTTTTACAGAACGAACGAAAGATCAAAGCTATTTCTCTTATAAAGTTTTCTGGTTTTTCTTTGTGTGACGATTTTGATGACAGTGCTACAACATCATATGCTGTTGAAGAAGACATTGACCTATTCCTTGAAGAAATGGATCATTCACTCAAGCCATCGGTTTGTGAGTTAAACAGCATTTATTATGTTACAGGAGCAATGGCCCATTCTCAGCTTCGCAGCAAACCCTGTTCTGCTTGTTCTGACATTCTTCTGTCAAATTCAACTGCCGTTATGGTAATTGAATCAAACGTCTTTGATAGGGAATGTGATGAAGCCTGCAAAGTTAATTATTATTGACATTGCTACTGTATCTTCAATTCAATTCGCTCTAAGCCTTTCCTGGAGCAAAAATTTTTAGCGATTGAAGAAAAATAACATTTTTTTGTGCGACTTGTCACAGTTTCATTGATTGATCTTTGGCAAAATTATAAAGATATTTCAAAGTGTACCATGGGCCATGATATCATCAACAATATGATCTGCAAGTTTTGTAATTGTTTTATGTCCAATTATGTACGTGATCTATCACAAAGCGATAGATCAACATCGTGCCGTAAAATTACGAAGTTGCGTGGTGGATACTAACAACAACCAGAGATGTGACTTTATATTTTTGCTTAACTGCTTACAAATGTGCTATTGAATTGGTTCAATATTGGTAGTTTATGTCTATCAACGGACAACCGATATTTTGGGCGTTGTCGTCAGTGGAATCGTACCTTAAATGTTGAGAAATTAATTAAAGCTATATATACCAGCTCAAAGTTTCAGCCAAGAATGCGATGGGAATAATTCAGTGATAACTTTCTTTGCGCGAGAGAGAAAAAAAAAACTTTCTTTGACGTTGTTCCGCGTAGCCAACCTTGTTGTTTGTGTTGCATCAATGTCATACCTCTCCTTTAATTCACGTCGCATTGCAATTTTCTGTGCTGCTTAACGTACTAAAATTAATAAATGCAAACCACGCTTCAATCGTGGCGCGCGGGCTCGCGCGGCTCGCCGTCATTCGAACGGGGGTTCTCCTCGGTCGGACGGCGGGGTTCGCGCGGGAACGGAGCCCGATATCGTAGGGGAGTGGAGTTGCGAGCCGCCTTCTCGCGGGACGCAAAGGAAACGGTCCGTCGGATCGTTGAAGGAAAAAACTGCGACCTTCACTGCGAAATTCCCTTTCAAGAAATTGAGGAGAGATTTCGACGTGACATGACCGTGTAGGGTTTTTAACTATCTTTGTCCCCTTAGTGTAGGGTTTTGCCTAACTTATGTCCCCAGCGTAGGGTTTGGCTGTCTAATTTGTCGTAAATTTTTTTAATAAAAATAAAATAAAAAGGATAATAAAAAAGGATATTGAGAAACTCTAAGTCTCTAATTAAAAAAGGATAATTTAGGCTTCTGGCTGTCTAGTCTAGGGGTATGACTTCCTACATAAAGCAAAACGAATTAAATAAAACTAATCATTTTTTATTAAATCAAAGTTACAAATGCGGGAAATTGAAATATATGTCTAACTAATTTAATTTATTGCAACCGGTGTCAGAATAGCGACATTCTCCAGTCGTGAATTTAACATTTCTAGTTCTGCCGTTGTTCAGTCTGTTCGCTTTGCAAGTCTATTTTCGAATGCCTTCATTTTTCAATTCCCCGCTTATTTCATAATGTAGTGTCTTTTTATCAGTAATAGCCTATCGTGAGAATTATTAAGCGAAGCCAGTTACACAATTACATCGCTTCAGAAATACGATTGTGGTAAGCTAAATTCTGTGAGAGTGGCATTTCTGGGAAAGCGTGACCTAGATTCCGTGAGAACAGAATATAGGTTTTGAATTTGCAGCGTTGAAATGCATGTTGCAATTCTGATAAGTTTCGGTTTCTTAGCCTAAATGTTAAAATATAAATTTGTTGCTTAAAACATGGTACATGTTACACACTTCCCTCCTTACGGCAAAATAACGGATAAATCATATTACGATAACTCGGTTATACAAGATGCAAATAATATACAGGTGTGTGGTTATAAGATACTTTACAAGAAAATTGACAATTGTAGGCTAACAATTAATAGGGGAAGACACATGACCCCCTCCCTTCGTGGGATGAGGAGATTGGACGCATACATAAGTTAACAAGTAGTCTATAACGTGATTGCAGGGGTAACACTTGTTTATCATAAGAGATAAGGCGATGTCTTAAGTTCCCTGGAAGCTTTTTTGGCCTATTGAAGCAAGGCAGCAGTGGCTAGGCTAATAGGTTGGGTACAGTTTTACCTCTTGTTCAGGAGGGATGCAGTTTCACCTCATGCTCAGGAGGAACTATGGGTTGGGTACAGTTTTACCTCTTGTCCAGGTGGGACTATGGGTTGGGTACAGTTTTACCTCTTGTCCAGGAGGGATGCAGTTTCACCTCATGCTCAGGAGGAACTATGGGTTGGGTACAGTTTTACCTCTTGTCCAAGAGGGATGCAGTTTCACCTCATGCTCAGGAGGAACTATGAGTTGGTTAGGCTACAGTTTTACCTCTTGTCCAAGAGGGATACAGTTTTACCTCATGCTCAGGAGGAATCCTTTAGGCTTAGGAAGATATACACAAATTGCACTTGCAAACGTAAAATGCACAAATATGGTAGGCTAGGCTATATAGGCAGGTCATGAGTGTCCTTGACTGTTTATGCCCCGCGTCCGGGGAGATAGGCTTGACACTCATAGAAGCAACCATAATAATAATAGAATAGCGGTGAGTTACGCGTGCGCGAAGGTTGTGCTAGACTGAGATGGCGTTCATGAGAGTAATGTCTTTGAGGACCAGATATGCTATAGAGTTCAAGCAATGTTTAGTTCGAGACTTTGACAGCAGTGCTGATGAGCAGTTCAGTTTATGACTATTGACGAATGATGAGCACGACATAAATGAGTGGCCAGTTTGTAAGGTCGCAAGCTGTAAAGCAGACGTCTTGAGCAGCTGGATGCTGGATAGACAGTGCAACTGTGGCGCACGTCGGTGTGTCGCAAGCAGCAGTGCTTCTTGTGTGAAGAAGGCTTGAGTGCGTAACAATGCAACTACTGTGCACGGTATCACAGTTTTGCGAGGACATGGGTTTGACCATGTTGAAAGATAACGATGCAGCTTCGGTGCATGTAGACGGCAATGAGGTTAGCCAAGTTGATGTCATTAAGTAAAGGCATCTCGAATAGAGGCATCTCACGTGGAGGTAAGTTGATGAGAGTCACCGTGTGGTGGCGATAGAGAACTCTGTCATGTCATCCGTCGTAGTGCTGTAGTCTCTCAAGGTCTCTCGCATCTCATCTAGCAGCAACCATGCGGTGAGGTGGCGCATCTGCAAAATTCGATACAGAGTAGCATCCGCAAGATACATAATTACGGTATAATAAGTAAAGTACGTACACGGTAGTATAACACAATAACAAAACATATAGCATAAAATGGTCAAAATGCCTAGGCGACATGATTTAATCATGGTGGCAGATGCCGGCTGATGAGGTTCTAGAAGCTGTTCAAGTGTGAGAACAGGCAGGAAAATTGATAGACTGTAAGTTTAAGTGTGTACAATGTGATACAATACAGGTGATACAATGTCAGTGAATGAGCAAATTCGTTCAGAAGGAACAGCTTAGTTAACGTAGGCTAGATGAAATGATGACCACCTAAAATTGTAATAAAATGCAGTGAAAAACAGGTGATGATGAGATATCAGTGAATGAACAATGTCAATGAGACATGGCGTAGCTTGAAATACGATATGTAAAAGCGGTAAATAATAGCATAAGGTAAATGGGAATACTACGTAACATGACAGTGTCATGGCGTAGGCTAAGCTTACGGCTAATAGGGTGTATGTAACAGGAAAAAGCAATGGTTCAATAGAACATGCCGAGATAAAATCGGTAGGCATAAAACGGCTGGTATGTTTTTTAGTGGTTAATCAACGTTTGAACGACGTGAGATGAGTGGTGCTATTTTGTCGATCTCAGCTCGTGGCAGCGCTCCTGCCTTATCAAGAGATTAATGAAATTATATGGCCAAATGTACATAGGTACATCAAAACAATGCTACATAATGGGAGATTTTAATTATAATTTATTGGATTATGAAAACATCAATGTAGGCAATTTTACAGACTTGATGTTCTCAAATTCTTTTTACCCACTAATTAATAAACCTACTAGAATAACTGACACCAGTGCAACAGTCTTAGATCAAATATGGTCCAATGTGCAAACAGGTAATGAAAGTCGGTGTGGAATTCTAATTAATGCCATCTCGGACCACTTTCCAGTTATGCATTGTACAAATATTGGAAAACCCTCAGTTACATGTCATCAATATACCAGATCATTTAATCTCTCAAACATACAAAATTTCTCAAATGCTCTGGAAAATATGGACATCACTTGTTGCTTAAATCAAACTGATGCTGATGAAGCTTATGAGTCATTCATAGGAGAATATACTAGTCAATTTAATAAGCATTTTCCTTTACAAAAAACACCTTTAAAAAAGAATAATTCTTGGTTTGATAGAGAACTACTACATCTATTACGAAGAAAAGAGCGTTTGTTTAAAAAGTACATGGCAAATAAAACTATTCACTCCAAAAAGAACTACACCTCTGCAAGAAACTTATACTTCCATACAGTTCAACAAAAAAAGAAGGAATTTTATAAATCTAAATTTGAAAAGCAAAAGTTTAATATGAAAGCTACTTGACAAACAATCAACTATCTATTAGGTAAATCCCAGTCTAAGACTAACCATGGCATCAAAATAAATGATAGTACAGTCATTGACAGATTAACTATTGCAAATCACTTTAATGATCACTTTTCCTGTGCTGCCCATTCCCTTACAAAAAAAATTCCCAAATCAAATACAATATTTTCAACATATCTCGATTCTCCATGCTCTGAGACAATTTATATTTATCAAACTACTTTGAATGAAATTAACAATATTATTCATGCTATGCCAGCAAAAACTAGCAGTGGCATCGATGAAATACCATCCATAGTTGTAAAGTCAACCCCAAACAATATACTGCATGCTTTAACTCATATATTTAACTTATCTTTAACGAGTGGAAAATTCATAAATACATTTAAGTTGGGGAAGGTGATACCTATCTTTAAAAAGGGTAGCTGCAAAGATTCAAACAACTACAGACCAGTCAGCCTACTACCTGTGTTTTCAAAGATATTAGAAAGAATCATGTACAACAGATTATACTCGTTTTTAATTAGACATAAATTTTTCTATAACAATCAATTCGGTTTCAGAAAAAATCATTCCACAAGCCATGCTGCTTCAATGCTAATAGAAAGTATCACCAGTATAATAAACGACAACCATCTTGCATTAGGAATCTTTCTTGATTTATCTAAAGCATTTGACACCATCGACCATAAAATATTGCTAGCTAAATTATATCATTTCGGAATAAGAGGCGTGGCCTATGATTGGTTCATGAGTTACCTGAGTAATAGAAAACAAAGAGTTGTTTTCAATGGCACACTATCTTCTAACGTTAACAACATATCTTTGGGTGTCCCACAAGGGTCTATCTTAGGCCCTCTTCTATTCCTGATTTATGTAAATGACTTTCCTAACTGCCTTCAACACGGAACTGCAATTATGTTTGCAGATGACACCACCATTATATATAAAAATAAAACCGTTTCTGCTGTATATGATATTGCAAATCAAGAGCTTGTATGCATAGATCAATGGCTATCAACAAATCGATTGTCTCTAAATGTCACCAAAACCAAACATATATTATTTTCAAGTCAAGGAAGCAAGACACTATCAAGCCACCCACCCTTAAATATTCGAAAAAACAGCATAGAACAAGTTGCCTCAATAAAGTTTCTGGGAATAATTGTAAACGAGCATTTGTCATGGAAATCTCATATGGAAATCTTGCTTCAAAAAATAAGATCAACACTTTCCGTGACAAAAAAAATTAAGCCTTTCCTAAACAAACAAGCACTTCTCTCCATTTACCATTCTCTAGGTGAGAGTCAGATATTATATTGTATCTCAACATGGTGTCATGAAAACAAAACTACATTGCAAAAGCTACAACGTACATGCAATAACTTTCTTCGTACTGTATTTAACATTGACCGCAGAGAAAGCGTAAAAGGTGTAATGGAACTCAACAATTTAAAATCAATTAACCACATGAAAACTACAGAGATTGCAACTTTCATGTTTAAATATTCAAAAAGGCTACTTCCCACAACATTCAATGATATAATTATGTGTAAACAATCAAGTAGCCTAACAACAAGAAGTAATTCTCCTTATATTCCGATATATTGTAGAATTAACACTTGCAAACAATCAATACGGTACACGGGGCCAACAGTTTGGAACAAGCTTCCCCCTACTATAAGAAATGAATGCAAAACTGTAAAAGGCTTTAAATTAAAAATGAACAAGCTAAATCTTTCTTAAAATGATCCTATCTAAGTATTACATGCACCAAACATGCTAATATTATTTTTTTTTGCCCATAAATGATAGGCCAATGTGTGTAGATTTATTAGCAAAATAGTAAGGTTGTAAGTACTCCTATACTGGCCTTCTGGTTCTTGTGTTTTTTGTCCACAGAAGTTCTACAGAGTCTTCAGAAGTTTCTCCATCCTCTTCGACCAATCGCCATCTTTCGGTGAAGCGGTGGCCATGTGCTCCAACCAGTTGTTTTTTATATCAATATCTTGGACTGGATCGTCATGCTATTGTCTGATTATTTATCTATTTTTTTAACATGCCAAATTGGATTTCTTTATCACTTTTGTTATGGTTTAACGTGTAAAACATATACACGGTAACCCAAATTTATCATATTACTGTGACATGCCACTACTACTTCCCAGCTAGCGATGCCTGTCGTTTTTGCATTAATTCAACGTTTGCTAACGTTGGATCAGTGTGGAAGTGACGAGTTTAGCTGACTGGGTTTTAAAATTATCGCTTTATCAACGCAACTTTTATCAAAGCACGCTTGATATCTTCAAGACATAACTTCCCTGGGTATAATTGAATTTCCGAAAGATGATGATGTTGTTTTTGCTAGTTTGTTTTATTTGTTTTCAGTGTCGTCAAGTTATAGCCTATCTACTGTATTTTGTGAGTCGTGCAAGGCCTATGGTGCGTTGCGCTTGAAATGGCTTTGCCCGTGGTAGGACTTCTTTGTGGGGTTTTCTTTGCCTGCCTTGCTCTTTTTGCTATGAGCTAAACGCATCAAGACGTGTTCCCCTTAAGACCATCAGCACTCTTGATAACGCACCATGGCCGATCTTCATAGCAACTGTCCATACAAATCTTAAATATATCAGCTAAAGCTATGTGGGCTAATAAAGCTATAGCCTAAATTTATTTGTTTTTTTGTTTATTAACATTTTATTTCTTTTTATTTTCCCTTTATATCTTAAATTTTTCTGAAGGTGTTGCGACCGTGCCAAATTTTTTTTCAACTCAATAACTTACTTCGGTCACAAGCACGTTTTTAACGTTCGCGTTTTGTCGCTTCTACCTTTTTCTCGACCTTTACTATGTTGACGTGTATTGTTTTGATATGATGGTCAGAAATAAAAAACAACTGAACTGAACTGAACTGAACAAATGCCAACCAAGCTTTTACACACAAAGTTCCATATTCAGGGTAAATAACTGTGCATATACTGCAATTCCAAACAAAAGAAAAACAGCGGATAAAATAACTAAACAAAGTTTCTCAAATCATGTTAGCTCCTAATAATACTAAAAAAATGGGGGGAACGATAACAACCTTTATGGGCTCAGGCGGCTTCGCATGATTTCCCCATGATGCACAAAAATCACGAGTGGTTGCTTGGGAGCGAAACCACAACGCTTTGCAGAGCGGTGTCTGCACGTCTGTATAAAATACGATTGGGACGGGGTGTCCTGCAATCTGCGATGCCGAGTAAGGCAAAATAAAAGGAATATTAAAATGAGCTAAAAATTCAAGTTACATTTGACACTGCAATTTTTCTAAAAAAATTACATGGTTATGTTTCCCTGAAAAGGCAACTTATTGGTAATTACTAATCAGTGAATCCAATTATTCTAATGTGAACGTTCAAAAATATTAAAAGTGGCAAATGGCGGTTTGGCATGTAGCCTAAATAAAATTGTCGACATCGGCGTCTAAATAAGCGGTCTACCGCTGAACAATTCGCTTTATTACTTCCCATGATCAAAAACAGAAATCAGTTACGTTTGACAAGCAATAAATTGCCGGCGTTGCGCTTAAGAGTACAGTAGGCTACACAAAATTTTGTTGGCGAATCAACGTGTGAAATGTTATCAAGTAAGTTAACATGTTTTTAAAAGATATTTATGATAAAAATTGTAGCATAGCGTACTTACCAGATTTGTCATAGCTAGTTTGGAGAAAATCTCTCTAAACTTACTTGCCTGAGTGTCACCAATGTGGTAGGCTAACATTTATATTATATATGTTAAATTAAAGGTTTAATAAGTTAATTATATTAAGACTGTCTGATTATCTCATAAACTTCTATATATTTTGACTCCACTAAACCTTATTCACTCATTTGCTGTTCATTTATATTGTGGAATTAATTAAAAGTTAATCATCGTTTTGTTTGGACGAGCCCCCAGTGTAGGGTTTTGCCTAACTTATGTCCCCAGCGTAGGGTTTGGCTGTCTAATTTGTCGTAAATTTTTTTAATAAAAATAAAATAAAAAGGATAATAAAAAAGGATATTGAGAGACTCTAAGTCTCTAATTAAAAAAGGATAATTTAGGCTTCTGGCTGTCTAGTCTAGGGGTATGACTTCCTACATAAAGCAAAACGAATTAAATAAAACTAATCATTTTTTATTAAATCAAAGTTACAAATGCGGGAAATTGAAATATATGTCTAACTAATTTAATTTATTGCAACCGGTGTCAGAATAGCGACATTCTCCAGTCGTGAATTTAACATTTCTAGTTCTGCCGTTGTTCAGTCTGTTCGCTTTGCAAGTCTATTTTCGAATGCCTTCATTTTTCAATTCCCCGCTTATTTCATAATGTAGTGTCTTTTTATCAGTAATAGCCTATCGTGAGAATTATTAAGCGAAGCCAGTTACACAATTACATCGCTTCAGAAATACGATTGTGGTGAGCTAAATTCTGTGAGAGTGGCATTTCTGGGAAAGCGTGACCTAGATTCCGTGAGAACAGAATATAGGTTTTGAATTTGCAGCGTTGAAATGCATGTTGCAATTCTGATAAGTTTCGGTTTCTTAGCCTAAATGTTAAAATATAAATTTGTTGCTTAAAACATGGTACATGTTACAACCGCTCCTAAAGCTGGGAGTTGCTCGCAGATGCCTGAGTGGATGAACGCCCACCGTTACGAGTATGGCAATGTAAACCTCTCCCTCATCGATGACGGTGAAGGTCCCATTACGGCCAGGGAGGTGGAGGCGGTCCTCCAGTCGCTTGATGTCGGTTCTGCCCCTGGTTCTGACGGATTGTCCTACGGTTTCTGGAAGACCCTGGACCCAAGAAGGGGACTCTTGGCCAGCCTTTTCGAGACCTGCCGGATCAACCGTCGTGTACCGGACCAGTGGAAAACCAGCAGGATCACACTCATATGCAAAGACCCTGAGGGTGATCTGCACGACGTCAGCAACTGGCGGCCCATCTCCATCTGCCGAAACATATATAAGATTTACGCCGCCGTATTGGCCCGACGCCTGCAGCGATGGGCGGTGGAGGGGAATGTTATCAGCCGAGAGCAAAAGGGATTCATGCCCACGGAGGGCGTCTACGAGCATGTGTTCATGCTCGACACCATCCTCTCGGATGCACAGTCACGCAAAAGGCCTGTGTCGGTTGCGTTTCTGGACATTCGAAACGCCTTTGGCAGTGTCCGCACGAATGCATAGCCGAGGTCCTGCGTCATTTCGACGCCCCCACAGACCTTATTGAGTGGATCTCCGACATATACGTCGCCAACACCTGCACCGTCCGCTGTGGCAATGGTGAAACCGACCGTATCCCTGTGGGGCGGGGAGTACGTCAGGGCTGCCCGTTGTCTGGGCTGCTATTCAATTTGGTCATCGAGGTGCTCCTCAGGGGCGTCCGTGACAAAACGAATTGCGGCTACAACCTTCCTGCTAAAGAAGACATCAAAGTACGTTGTATGGCGTATGCGGACGACATCTGTCTCGTTTCTTCCGATCGCGAGCAGATGATCTCCCTCTTATCTACTACTGATCCCTTCTCTTCCTGGTCCGGGCTACGGTTCAACCCACGCAAGTGTGGCACCTTATCCTATAGGAAATCGTCGGCGTCCCGTCTGCGGGTCAACCCGGAACCTTTCTCCCTAGCCGGGGAGGAAATCCGAGTCATCCCCAAAGGCGAAACGTACAAATATTTTGGCGCTCGAACCGGTTACGCCTCGGATGCATCCCTTACCCAACCTTTCATCTCCACCCTGGAGAAACACATTTCCTCTTTAATGAAATCTTTCCTCACTCCAAGCCAGAAACTTCTGGCACTTACTTCTATCATTCTTCCGTCCGCGTCATACCATCTGCGAGTGCGGCGCTTCAGGCAGTATGAGCTTCTGAAGCTCGATCGACTGGTATTGCAGTGTTTGAAGGTGGCGTGGCGTCTTCCTAGGTGGGCGTGCAGCGATTTCTTTTACTGTAATCCTGCATTGGGGGGCTTTGGTGTGTTGAATCTGTGTCGCGAAAGCGACACGCTTTCGATAGCCCAGGCCTTCAAGATGCTGACGTCTCCTGACGACCGTGTCTCTGCCATCGCTTTCGGGCAGCTTAGGCGTTGTGCCAGTCTGAGGTTCGGCACTCCAGATCCTACCTTGTGCCAGCTAGCCAGTTACTTGAATAAGGACCCCGCCTGAAGGTGCCCGTTCTCGACCGTGCCCAACAGGCGAAAGCTTGTGGGGCCGCGTCCCGGCGGCTACCCGTCGTCTAAATGTACGTTGGTTCGCACGCCCGGATGGCGGTCTCGAGTTGACCGCGGGGAGCTCCAAAATCACCCCTCCCCTAAGAAAAAAAGTGGTTCCGACCCTCCACCAACACATTGACTTGTGGTGGAGGAGACAGTGGGAATCCAAACCTGACCAAGGCAAGACGGTCAGTGCCCACTGTCTGTCCGGATTTTCGAATTCTTGGACTCGGCGACCGGAGCTCCTGGATCACGCGAACCGTGCATTTGCTTATAAAGCCCGCCTAAACCTACTTCCCTTGAAATCAAAACCAAGCCCTGGCCGCCCTTATAAACCTGCCATATGTCGCGCGTGTGGGAAAGCGGAAGAGACTCTTCCTCATATATTGAACCACTGCCCTACCGTGATGCCTGTTGTCACGGAACGACACAATTCAGTATTGTGGGAGATCGTGAAGCATGTACCTGCCGAATGGCAACCCTTGCTTACCATAGATAGTACGGTTCCACAACACGTGGAAGCGGGCGGTGATGATCTGCGCCCTGACATTGTTCTGCAACGCCCTGACGGTGTCACGGTTGTATGTGACGTCACTTGCCCGTTCGACTACGGCGCGGATTCCCTTCGAAAAGCCGCCGACAGGAAACACGACAAGTACGGCGAGTTATGTGTAAACATATTGGAAGACAGGAAGCGCCCTTGCAGGGACGTCCTGTCACTTCCGTTCGTCGTAGGCTCCCTCGGGAGCTATGCTCCGTTGAGCTCTCGGGCTTTGGCGGCCTTGGGTGTTCCTGCTCGTGGGGTAGCAGAGGTGGCTAGAAAAGTGGCCTCCCTCTCAATCGAAGGTTCCCTCCGTGTCTGGAAAGCTTGGAACGCCGGGCTCACTCGTGGAGGGGCTACGTCATATAAAAGACGATTCCAGCGATCAGAAGCTCAATTCCCCAACAACAGAAGCTCTGCAGTAAGCATCCGAGCGCGCAAGACAGCAAACCTCAAAACCCGCCAGTAATTGTGTGACGTCATAGTATGTTAAATCCATTGTTTCATTATCAATTTATCTGTAAACAATTGTCGTTTCATCAGCATGCTGCAGCTCAATGAAGAATACAATCATCATCAATAAAATAAAATAGCAATATATGAATTAAGTATATATTGCATATCGTGGGTGGACTCATATCATCTATCAATGACGTAATATCATTAACAACACTGGATCTGTATTTTCATATTTTCAATATTTTAGAATATCACACACTACCTTCTCCCGATATGCTGCTCTTTCCCGCTCGGATCAACCTCGCGTTGCTTTTAACACATCAATAAACATGATCTCCCGATCAACTCGATGCAACCTCCAAAGTTTCATCCCACTATTCTATATTTTTCCTGGTAATGTAGCCTAGTCATATCTACGCTTCGATCGCTAGTCCCCCCGACCCATCTGGGCGAACCTGCCTCAACGTCTGGCCAGTGCACATCAGTGCTTGTTGGTTCAACGTCAACACTTTTCCAGTAAGTAAAGCATACAATATATTCCCACATACTTTCTTTTTTTTACACCAATTAATTGAGCCTTTGCTCCAGATTTTATATAATTTTCGTCTCCCACGAGTATTCAAATCGTCCTTGTAGCTAAGCTTCTCTTCCTCGTGGGAGACCCAAAAGTTTATCCGCTCTGCCTACGGGCAGACCGGGTATAGGAGTCAAACGTACCTGTGTTACGGTCACGTGATGGAGACGTGGACGCTGCCTGGTTTTATAAAATTTCTGTCACCAGGCCCGTTGTGAGCTGACCTTTTTGCGTTTGCAGAAAGCTAAGCCCGTCTCCCTGGCCCGTTCCGCCATTCTAACTTTTGCGGACGAGTCGCACAAAATTCTCGATCCACACTTTCCTTCCACAGGTACCTAGACTCCCCAGCCTGGCCCCCGCGACCTAAGCTGGTGGACTTCCTTCCGGGTGCATCGCCACCCCATAATCACGCCGCTCCCCGCCTCCACGGGGCGTGTGGTCACAGCGGTAAACCATAATCTCTTCGTGGGAAAATTGTAACATAAGATTCCCGAATCCGTTCGTCTGCATGTAATGACCGAAAAAGAAACACTCCTTCGAAACGTCTATTCAAATTTGTATTTCTGTAAAATTAGCCACCTGGCTGTCGAAATTGGATGCAACGCCGTACACCACTAAAACTTGTCACTACAGAACAGATTACTTAGATAAAAGACGGAAAATTTGTCCAGCTAGCAAGCACCAAGCAAACAGTTAAATATGCGACTGACTTCCAACAAACAATTTTAAGAATGACCAGAATAGATAGCAATATCTCAAACTCACGTACGCAGTACTGTGACGCAATAATGAAAGACAATTATGAAGTCATTCAAACAGGTGTTCAAAGCGGCTGATGCAATATTTTATCAGTCTAGGAACAATGAGCCAAGATTGCATCATTTTTTAGGAAAAATTCCATGACGTGATACGATAAGATTCAATAGACCATATCGGTTTTTATATGACGTTTGATTTGGTGAACAATTGTCTGGAACAGCGTGGCAGGCCGGTTCTTTAAAGTCTCTGACCTGGCTATGTTTATTGTGTTCTTTTCGCCGTGTCAATTATTTTGTACTCGTGGGTCGTTGATCAAAATAAAACAATTCATCATCTTTGCTATATTCTACATAACTCACATCTAAAACAGTAGCCTACTGCTATGTTGTTCGTTCGGTATTTACGGTTTCCGTCGCATGGGGCCACTAGCATATTCAATAAAAACCTGTGTCCAGTACAGGTAGTCTAGAAGTACATGCAAAAAATACTAGGCCTACTACCCATTACTTGCAAACATGGTCAGGTGATCATATGGAGGTGGTGTATATAAATCGATCTGCAAAATGTAGTTGCATAGGCAGGCATAGAGGAACCACGTGGGCCTGGGCCCACGTACTTCATTTTCTGGGTGGGCCTGACCGTCACCTTCGATGTAACAAGGCTAATTGTCCGATTGTGATGTCATGCACTGTCGATACAGGTTGCTGAAGTACAGTACATGACCGCAGTTAGGCTGTGCTGCTGTAGCAAAATATTCAGGTGATAGCCTACTTTATAAAATACAGAATGCGTTTAGGTAGCAACGTTTAGCGATTCGTGTGCAGCAAGTTATGTTAATTAAGTATAGTGGTCTTGGAACATTGATAGATTATTAAGCTATAATCGTACCTTGGTTTGGTTTTGAATCTTTATTCTCGGACTGACAAAGCCTTTGATAAGTTATTAGACTACTGGTAGTTTCGAATAGCTACTTATAGAGGCTTATTGGCAAAGTGAAGTTTTCCGATCGTTGAATTATTGTTGCTGGAGAGTTATTCCATCAAAATGTTTCATTAGATTAGCAAGGAAATAGGATTTGATTAAGTAGTGTGTAGTCCAGCAGCAGGCTGCTAAATATAGGCTAAGCCATCTTAACCAGTGACGATCGGCGAGGGAAAGCAAGGAAAGCAGTGCTAACCTGAGCGAAAACTATGCAAAATATAATGACTAAATTTTAGGTTTAACTTCTTATTATTTTTATCACGTCTATTTTAACTTGAAAATTACTGTGTTCGTGACTAGAATTAGCCTACTCGTAACGCTTGTGAGTAGTCTAAGTCCTCACCAAACCGCATGTCTTGCCTATAAATGCCAATTAACGCAAACACTAGGTGTTTGATGGCTGCGTCCAACTCAGAGATGTTAAAAGAGGGAGATAGGAAACAGCTTAAACTGGGTACCTTCCATAGTTGGTTGATTTCATTTTTCACTGCTCTGGCATGCGCTTTATCAGCTCCTTGATATTGGCCATTTGCGAGAAGTTGTTTTGCTATGGAGTTGGCCGTTATAGGGCATGGCTTTGGTTTCGTGGTCCTGCCTGTGAGGCGGTTGAGCGTTGACCAGGCTTTACGACTTGAATGGGTGAAGTCTATTCCAGCGACGGATTCCTCCCATGTATCTCTTTTTTTCCTGTTGATGCGGTCTGTTAAGTCAGTAGCGGTTGCTGCAGCTATCAAGCCATGTTCGGATGACATAAAAATATCATAGCTTATTTTTTCTGACATTCATTATCCCAGGTTGGGATAAAATTTCTCCTGCAGCTCCTTGGGATGGATAGCTTGGCTGCCTTGGTGAGGTGTTGACAGAATTTTTTGTATGCTGCGTCCACTCCTACGGTGTTTGCTTCAGGAATCTGGTTACATTGCTGCTCTACAAGGTCGGTGTACTTTTCCCAGTCTGTTTTCCGGAAGTTCCATCTTGGGATGTATTTGGTTGGTACTGGTCGAATTGGGTTAGAAGGGACAATCAGTGAGGGTCGGTGTTGGGACCGAGGGAATTTCTCCAGTACAGCGCGATGCGGGAGGATTCCGCCAAGCTTCACGAAGGCCAAATCGGGGTTAGATGTGGTACCACATCTGGCAGACCGGAAACTATCAGGTTGTTTTGAAACGTCTGAAAAATGGCGCCGCGCCGCCTGAAAAATGGCGTCCCCCAAGGGTCAACACTATCGCCACTCCTATTTAATATCTATATAAGTGACCTCCCATGCACTACATCGCAACAGTATGGCTATGCGGATGATCTAGCTCTTCTATATGCTCACAGGAACTGGCATGAGGTGGAAAGAAAACCTGAAACTGACCTGAAACTGGTGGCTGACTATCTGGACAAGTGGAGGCTCAAACTGAATGCGTCGAAAACAACAGTCTCTGCTTTCCATCTAAATAATCGGGAATCTCAGCGTCAACTGTCTGTCCCGCTAAAAGGAAATCCTTTACCATAAAGTAAAGATCCTTTACTTTAGATCTTTAGATCTTTTACTTCCTAAAAATCCTTTACTATAAAGAAATCCTTTACCTTTATGGTAAAGGAAATCCTTTACCATATACTGCAAACAACTTACCTTGGAGTAAAACTTGACCGGCAGTTGACCTACAGACCCCACATCGAGTCACTCCGTGCCAAGGTAATCCTCGCGAAATAACCTCTCGAGAAGCCTGGCAGTAACGGGATGGGGAGCCCCAGCATCAACCTTACGTACAAGTGCTCTAGCCTTGCCATACAGCTCAGCCGAATATGCCTCAGCTGTGTGGAACCGCTGTGTTAAAGTTTAACATTGAAACACATATTGCTTACATATATGATCTTAGTTGATGTGCTTGTGTACTCACCCAGAACCTTTCGCGGACTCATTTGAGTCCGCGGACTCGGGTTGGGAAACACTGTGTTAAACACTCATTGCCTTTTTTATGTGAAACTTTGTTCTGTGTAAAACGTGTTTTGCTCAGATAATATTTTGTTTTAGTCTCTGCTTGCAGGAACTGTATAAACGAGAAGAAGAGGGGAATAAGTCATCTATGCTTTAACGCTACCCACTGCCCGAAAAATTTTACGCGATCATGCCTGACATATGACATCACTGATATACTATGAAAAGATGCTATGGAGCTACACACTGTGTAGCGCTATCCTGCATGACATGTGACATTACTGATAATAAATTTTGCGGTAGGCTATGCAAAAGCTATCTAAATAGGCTATCTAATCTATTTTGGACGCTAAAGGCGTATATTCAAATACTATTAGGCTACTGAACTTGGCCATTGCTTTAGAAATCAACAGAAAATTTTAAACATCCTTTTTTTGCAAACAAAGTGAGGCATTTGGAAAAGAGGTCACCATCCTTTCTCCTCCAAGCAGAACGAAGTACTGGATTACAGAAACGTAAACAACCAAATTTAATAAAAGATTGAGATGTTTGAAACAACTCTCTTACCGGGTAGCAACTTTCCAAATGGTACCATAAAAAAATTCCCTACTTTGAGTTGGTTGGTTTTGAATCTTTATCCTCGGACTGACAAAGCCTTGATAGGTTATTCTTGGTAGTTTTGCATAAGCTTAGTTGTAGAGGCTCTTAACGCAGGGCTGGTTACCGAGATTTATTACTTTGAACTTTGTTTAGTACTTACGGAAGAAAAAACAGCAATAACAGTGGTGAGAGTCAATTAATGAAATGGCTACCATCGCCCTAACCCTCTGCGCCAAGTCAGCCGATGACTTAATTTAGCTACGATTTGCGTTTTTTCTTTGTTCTTACAGAGTTTCAACATAGTTTTTTTTATGATACCTTTTGGAAAGTTGCGTCCGGGTTAGCCGATGTCAATTTTTGAGAATTTTTTTAAAATTAAATATTACTTCTACTCAATGCAAAAACGATGCAATAGCCTGCAAACAAGAAAAAGAATGGGCACATTCAACGGAGGTTATAAAATCGTGCGAAGAAGGCACGTGTCTAATGGAGTACCTGATCGTTGCTCTGCGAAAGAGCAAATAAACCCCTGATGTGTTCATGGATGCTCGATCTGGTACCACAATGTTACCAGCAACAAACCACAAACGCTCACTTGTGGTGGAAGTGGCTGGTAATGATAACCAACAAAATCTGCGTTTCCAAAAGCTTTGCAATTCGCTTTCGAAATCATCTGCTAGCGCTTTTCCGAACAAGTCTTTTATTTTTTTTTCTCTTCTAAAAATTCCCACCCTGCAGCAATTGTTTTATTCGTTTTCGTTTCCTGAACTTCGTTGTTCGTCGGATAAATGTCCTTCCTCTTTATCAAACAAAATCAGCTTTAATAGTGGATCGACAGCGGTGGCAGCTTAAGACCATTTTTCATTGCTTGAAGTTCGATTGGAATTCTATTCGCTTCTACCTTTTTCTGGAGCTCTGCTATGATTGTCATATACAGTTTTTTTCGTTGTGATCGTCAGAAATAAAAACAAACTGAACTGAATATCGGTAAAAGTGTAAGTTTGAATACAGATAGGCCTAGCCCTAATCAGTCATCTACGCACTCATGCACACCAATCACATAGCCTACTACTAAAGCTTGACCCAGTCTCTTTGGCCATCTTTGGAATACGAAGGGCGAACATCAAGTTTGACTGCAATTCAGCACCAAATTCAATAACATCTTCATTAAACGACCTAATGGGGATAACATTCCTTATTTAGCAACACTAATGGAAAATTGTACCCTGGCTGAGGCAAGTATAATAAAGAGAAAAAGGAGAATCTCATAAGCTTTTCGAGATTTTATTTTTTGTGAGTTGCGATTATATTATTATCAAACATTGGAAATGTATGATGCAAATTCACTTTGAAGTATAAGTTTTGGCACTTTTTAAATCCCCAAATTCAATTTCGTTTCGAACACAGAACGAAAAAAAATGGCTTGGATTTCGAAATGAAACGAAATTCTTTACTCAGAAATTATTTTGAATCGAAACAAAATTAAGCCAAGAAATTTCGCTTCGAAACAAAATATTTCAAAATATTTTTATTTCAAATTGACAGCCATAGTAGCCTAGTTTTGCAAGACATGCTTTAATGAATGATGTTGTAGACATGAAGGTTGGTCTTGATGTTTTTATTGTATTATCTAGCCTACACTTGTAGGCTACTGCATAACTATTCGTATTTGTATAAAACTGTCATTGGACCGCAATCTAATTTTATTATAATATGATGACATCACATCCAATTCACAGTCACAAAACTACAAAGTTTCAAAAATAAATAAAATATCAGAACAATTTAAATCGATTAAATGCTGTCAACATGCAGTCTATAAAATTATGCTTTGAAAAAAGAATAATGTAATCTGCAGTATACAAACAACTCCTTCGGCTTCAACAATAAATAGCATATGAGCACGTGGGGATCCTGAAGTAAAAGCAGAAAAATCAAAAGGCCTATATATTTTAGATTGACATAACTTTATTTTAGCATTTTTATATGTGTGCATGAAAGTGAAATCAATTGGTTGCAGGAATTAGATACAAATCAATCATTGATCTGGATCCAGTGGGATTTTCTCAAGGGGGTGGGGAAGCATTCGAAATTTTTTCGAATCGAATTGAAACAACGTCCATTTGCTAATACGGTAATAACCAGTAGCCTAGGCCTACATCATATTGTGTAAGGTTAGCCTAACATAGGCTACTCAGCGTGCAATGACGATAAGTTTTTAGTTTGCAGCAACGAGTTTACTCATTTAAATACGGCAGATTTTGTACTAAAAATGAAAAAATGTGATTTAGGCTTACTAATGTTTTACGTAGATGACGCAGTTAGCTTAGTCAACCCAGCGAACTAGGCGTATTGAAGGTACGTTCAGTGGCGTACGCAGGATTTTCTTATTAGTGGAGGGGGCGTTCAAAATAATTTGACTTTTTTTTATAAAGAGTAGGCTAGCCTAATGCTACTTTATGGTCTGACTACACTTTAAGGTAGCCGAGGCTATCTGTTGATAAATATGAATTTTCACGATCTTTGTAGCCTATCGTTAGGCTACATATTTTACTGCACTTTTGGATTGAATTATTAGATATGTGGATAGGAAAAGCATGATATTAGACCTAAACGGATAAGTAAAAAGTGTAATAATAATAAATGTAGTAGGCTACGGTAATAGTTACATTAACGTTTAACAAGCAATGTCCATAGATTAAAGCATAAATCAAACCCCTTTGTGAAAGTTTGAATATCGAATGCAATTTATTGCGGTACCTTAGGCTTACTTTAAACAGAAATTATCGCATTCTGAACATATATAACGAAAAAGAAGGCCTACCCTACAGGGCGTATGAGCACCATCTCGTCCTTCTACCTCCGAAATTCATTACTTGACCTCTACATTTCAGTGAAGGTGCCTAAAATGTTTTTGAACTAGTCTATAAGTGGTTAATTCAGATCAAAAACATAAGACTAACTCCTCAATATGTTGGGACTTCATCGTTGACTACATAACGATGCAAAGATTTCTGAAGTTCAACTAAAATAACGGTAGCTAAATGATTTTACAGGGTCGTTGTGATAATTTGGCAATGAAAAGGCCGTCTCTAAAACATGTAATTGCATCACTCTTGACATACAAAAACTAAAAAAGACTAAAAAGAATAAGGCAGTGTTTGCCATAAAAAAAAAAAAAAAATAAGACGCTGGATTAAATGCAAACAGCCTACTTTAACAAGGTGTCACAAAAAATTTGGCGACGTGAAGTTTCCTTCCATATATGCGTTATGCAAGCTCCTCCTCCTAAAAAGGTTTTGAATTAAACAAGTAATCTCGAATGCAAAAGTAGGCTATACGCTGGATAGCCCATGTCAATCCTTCTGAATGCCATTATTGAACATCTTCGTTGTTTCACGAGCATTTAATTTTGGACAGGTCTTGCGCTATCAACTGTTGAAACACATTTTCCAAAAAAGCGAGAGAGCCCTATTGTTTCTTTTGTAAACTCTAACAAGATAACATTGATTTGCTGTCTTCGCTGATTTAAAATATTCAATCCAAGTGATGATCGATACAAGCCGGATGGATGCAGCCTAAGCTATGAAATACGAGTTTTTGTAGCAACATTGTCACATTTTTTATTTAAAATTGACGAAAACGCTGCTCCAAATAAATATGAATATGGGTGGGCCCCAGAGATGTGCGTCAACTAACCGGGGTTTTGGAAGCGGTAAGTAGGGCCTTGCATAATAATTTAAGCTAATAAATATCGAGCTTCTGTTTTGAATATCGAGCTAGAAATGTAAAATTTCTTGACTTTTAATTTCTATTCTTTGCGAATTTTCTAAACCTAAAGTGGTAATTTTTCTACCTTCCTGCCCTTCACAATAAGCATTTCGTCTAAAGTGGCTAGACATTTTCGTGCAATGTTAGTTATATATTATGTTAATGCAATATAAATGTTAGTGCAATTACTTTGAAATGTAAAAACGCCTAGAAACGACTTATATTTATGAGGAAAATTAATTTTTTGTTTAATTTAGCATTAGGCCTTGTTATAATTAAAAAAATTTCAATTATGAAGCTATTTTCAAAAAATTAAAAGAAGAACCGACTTTCTGACGATTTTTCATCTCAAACAATTTGTTTCAATAAATTTGTTGGGTAAAATTTAATTTCTATATGCACAATACACATGGCTATTATCTTGTAAAATATTTTGGCTCTGTGATTTTCATAGCTCGTTATTAGCGATTAATTAGCACGGAGCTAAGGTAGTCCGTGACGTGCTTTCCGCGTACGAAAACAGCTCGTATTAAGATAGGGTTAAATGAGTGGGCCTCTAACAACCGTGACTCTTCCCCTTCGGAGGGTAGGCTACGAGGAGCGGTTAATACGGCCCTGCTACACAAGACCACTCCAACAATATCTTGCTTCCACTACACAATCACAAAAAATCTAAGAAAAATCAACATTTTTGAACGGGGGCATGGCCCATGACCTACCCACCCCCACCCCTTGCGTAAGCCACTGGCTGTAACCATAAAGAGACTATCGATGCACATTAGGACAGCATTTTTTTCATACCATTGAGTATTTGGACGAGATATAGCCACGTGCTTGGTCTAGATGGGCATCAAACAACGGCTTACAGAGCGTCGGTCAGACATATTTCGACTGCGGACTTGAAAAGGGATTTACCACCGTTACCAGTGACAATTTGACAGTCGCACGTTTGATTTTATTATTAAAATTAGTCTGTTCTTACAATAGCTATATATGATATAGCTATTTGATCTCAGTGTATAGTGTCTCGGGGTTCTCTGCTTGCACTCGCCGGCTCTCGCGGATACTTTGTTGAGCCTGTATTTTTCTTTCGCCATATTTGCTCTTGAAAAAGCCAGCCTAGAAAAACAGAATATTCAATTCAATTTATTTTTCTTTGCCAGAATGCAAAAGAAATGATATTGTGAAAAAAAAATACAGTAACAAAACCAACAAAAGGAAAAGGTGGCAAGACCTTAACGATTTAAGACGTGCATGAAAAGATAAAATACAGCGTTATATATATATATCGATAAATATAGTTAAGCACGGCCACCAAACCTAATAATAATAAGTTACCAGTAGGCCACAACATAAGAAAACGCAATGCTTAATATTTCATTTATCAGCTTATTTACAGCCATAGGCTACATATTTCTTCATTAAGGAGCCTATTATAGGGCAGAACCAAGGCTTTGAAGAGGTACGAAATCCGAAACTACCTTAGAAGAGCAGTGTGCGACTGTGCGTTATATAAAATGTTGCCAGGTTGTTCTTTCAGCATAAATGCTGTTTATGACTTGCTTTAAAGTGCAGCAGATTTTTTCAACCAGCATCTGGCAACCCTGTTTGAAGGTGTTTCTTTTTTTTTACTTTTATAGGTGTATTTTTCTTCATTAATTAATTATTAAACTACTAAAAATTACTGACAAGTGGGATCAAAATCATCTTCTTCTTTCGTTTGAGACTAGATCAAATTTCAGGGCAGGTGGTGGAGAGCCAGGTGAGTGTAGCTTCGTCCAGCGTTGCTATACCATGCGTTCCATTTGGTGCCTTGTAGATGGGACACTCGAGAACGACATGGTCAGCAGTTTGTTCCTCCGCGCCGCATACGCAGGCCGATGAGGGAGCCAGACCCCACTTGTGCATGTTGGAATGGAAGAGATCGACTCCGGTTCAGATTCTGTTGAGCTTAACTCAAGTCGGCCGAGGCAGATCCATACCAGGGGGGCGTGCCACTGGGTGGGGTATAAAACCATGTAATTTGGTGTCGGTGGCGCACCACGCTGCATTCCAAGTATCTTCCATGAAGTGTGCTGCGCTGGTGGCATGATCGCTGAATGGATGTAGTAATTCAACAGCAGCTGGCACAAAGGGGTGTCTTGACTTTAGTTTCCGGGGGGATTCCTGAGGTGGGATGTTGAGTTTTGCATGAAGCAAGTGGTTAGGATCCCCGCCCGGCGAGCCAGGTGTATGATGGCTCCCTTTCGGCGGAGCTCAGCAGGTTGAATGCCTGCAAGGATTGGTAAATACTCTGTTAGAGTTGGGCGCAGGCATCCAGTCACAGTTCGCAATGCGTAGTTGATTGGGCTGTCAATGAGGCGGGTGTGGGCACTGCGGCACCAGGCAGGGTCCCAGTATTCAGCAGTGGAGTGAACCAGAGCCAGAGTTGCAGTGCGCAAGGTGTCAGCACCTGCACCCCAAGTTGTGCCTGCCAGACGTCTCAGCAGGGCGACTCGAGATGTCAGCTTTTTGCGTAGTGCCTGTAAATGGTAACGGTATGTGAGTGACCTGTCAAGTGTAACCCCAAAGTATGTTGGTTTTGGGCAGGGCGGCATAATTTTGCCGTTAATGGTCACTTTCAGGTCACGTTTTGCCTCCCTGTTGTTGAGATGGAAGGCTGCCGTCACAGTTTTACTTTCGCTGAGCTTCAGTTTCCATTGATGAAGGTATCTAGATATGGTCGTCATGTCTTGGCTCAACGTCATTTGTAATGATTGCCAGTCTTTTGCAGAGTACAAGATGGCCAAGTCATCAGCATATGCATATTTGTCAGATGTTGTTGATGGTAGGTCGTGCGCATAGACGTTGAAAAAGAGGGGTGCCAAGACTGATCCCTGTGGGACACCGTTTTTGAGTCACCGTAGTCTACTTGGTTTTCCGCTTCCGGTGGTAAGGGTAAAACTCCTGTTGTGGATAAGTTCCATGATCATTTTGACCATGTGCCTATCAGGGAGTAGGCGGAGTAGCTTGTAGACTAGGCCACGGTGCCAAACAGTGTCATAGGCTGCTGTTAGGTCGATAAAAACAGCCCCCCCCCCGCTTTCTTTTTTGCCGAGAAACTCTGCTCAATATCCTGAGTTAGTAGTGTGACTTGGCTACAGTTAACCTCCGGTGTCAGAAACCAGCTTGTTCCTTGGAAAGCAGTGGGTCGATTATTGGTTCGACACGGGCGTAGATCAGTCTCTCAAGGATCTTGAAAGGGATGGGAGATGGACGATAGCTCTTTGCATCGTCTAGTGGTTTGTTTGGCTTAGGGATCGCGACAATCACAGATCTTCTCCATACTTTAGGAATATTGAGGCGGCGCAGGCAGGACGACAGGAAATCGCATAACCAGGACTTTAGAACATAACCAGCGTGCATGATAAGCTCTGGACATATCCTATCTGGACCAGGGGCCTTACCAGGTTTTAGGTGCTTGAGGGCAGCATTGAATTCGCTCCGTGAGAAGGAGCTAGAAATGCTCTCCTGGTTGGGTGTGTTGATCTTCTAAAGCTTTGTCACTTCTTTGGTAACAAACCGATCAGAGGCACGGTCACACGGCTTATATATCCCATTTTTTATTACCTGCGATGCGATCTTATTAGCAGGAATGGGACATTGTCAGGGTGATTGTCTTGATCGTCCCGTGAGGTTATTGAGTGTGCTCCACGCTGTACGGCTTGAGTGCGAAAGATCGATAGATTGAATGGTCTCTGTCCAGCGTTCTTTTCTTTTTGCATCGAGTCTTTCCAGAAGAGCCTTGGCGGCTGAGGGTGTTGTTTGACCATCTGAAGAGCTAACAAAAGATTGGTAGAGGCGCTCGCACTCTGCATCCCAGCACGGAGTGTAGTTACTTCTACGACCGCGAGGGATGGATTGTTTGGCACATGTTAAGATGGTGTTGCAAAAGTTCTGGTAGGCCTCGTCCACTTTGTGACAGTTAGGTGGAGGTAACTCATTTGTGAACTTGTTGGTAAGGACGCTAAAGCGATTCCAGTCGGCTTTACGGAAGTTCCACGGCTTGACTGGTTCACTCGGAATTGGTGTCTTGAGCTGTATTGCGGTAATGAGAGAAGGTCGGTGTTGGGACCGAGGGAACTTCTGTAGCACACGTCTGTCCGGAAGCTGATTGTCGTTGCCAATGCTAGCAAAGGCCATGTCTGGGTTCGTTCCAGTGCCCCATCGCCCGGATGTGAAGCTGGCTTCGTCTTTGGGGTTGTACAGTGGGGCATAGTTGTTATTTGATGCCCAGTTAGCCAGACATGCACCAGAAGGACTGGTGATGCGGTATCCCCAGTCGACGTGCTGGCAAATCACCAGCATAAAGGCAGGGGTGGGGGTACACTGGGATGGCCGTCGGAGTGAATGGCGAGGGAGGTGGCTTGTAGATGTTTACGATTTTGTAGCGGTTGACGTCCACACTTAGTCATTCAATCTCTGAGTCTGAAGAGGATTGTTCAACCAGTCTCCAGTTCAGCTTCTCGTGGACAAATGCGGCTAAGCCGTGTATCAAAATCATGTTTAATGTTTGTAATGTGTTTACTACTAACTTAAACATTTAAATGTTTAGTAGTAAACTATATCTAGAACACATTACAAACAGTAAAAATTATGTTAATCCTACGTATCGGTCATTAGGGCGGCCCAGTCAGTTCCTCGACCGTAATATTTTGATTGTTGTTTTGTAAACTTGTAAATTTCAGTTGCAGACACTCCGTTGCTTGCACTTTATAGCTACTACTGTTTTGTGATTGAATTTATGGTAGAAACTATACATTCTTTTAAGTGTGAATGGATGGCATTCTTTAATAACTATGTCTACCGGACGACCTTACAAGTACATGTCTGAAGCCCAAAAATGCAAAGAAAATAAAAAAAATTTCTAAACTAAAGTTGATAAAAATTACCTTAATCTACAATGAGCCAAGAACGCTTGGTTGGACTAGCTGTTGTTTCAATTGAGCACAACGTGGGCAAAACATCGGACAATGCTTCTCTTATTAAAGAGTTTGCCGCAATAAAAGCTAGAAAGGTGCATTTTGTGTAAGTGCTGCAGACAGGTGGTGTAGAATTCGGAGGGCACTGGGTGTGGTGGCACAACATAGCATCAGAGTGATGTGAAGATGTCACAGCATGAAATACAACTTTCTCTCTTACCATCGCTGTTTGTCGTTGTATCATGTTAATTTCTCCTATCGTGTTATTGTGATTTATGATTATTTGAGTTTGCGTACTTTAATTTTTCGATACCGTGCTGTAGGGGGCCTTCATATTACTTCTTGCCCAGGGCCCACAAAACCTTAAGGCCACCACTGCCTGCAAACATATCAGCGAATAATAGGCTCCAATAACAGGGAGAAAGAAGCCAGGCACCATGAAATAAACACTTGTGGAAATCACGGAAAAAACGTTCTTATCGTAACTCATGAACAGTGTTCCCACTAAAAAAGCAATGAGTTGGATTTTCATCCTTTTCGTAAGAGTCTATAAAACTGTCTTTCCTTGATTATTATCAGGCAAATGTCTTTGCGGTGCTTATTAGTTATTAGCATGGCAAGAATTGTTGATTAACAACATTTTGCAGTAGGCTACTAAGCTAAATATTTTCATAATACCAGAAAAAGTCTTTAAATTTATATACAGTATATTATTTTTCTATAATTATACTGCACTGTAGTGATAGTGACCTCTGATTGCGAAGTGTTTATTTTGTGACGTATTTCTAGAACATTCTGTCTACGTGCGAGTCGGGAATAATCTTTTGCTTGCTTCTCATATTTTGCGAGGTGCAGGGTTTATGACGTCACAAAGATGTTTAATTGTAGTGCAACTTGACAGAACAATGAGTTCTTATGATGTATCATTACGTAACCTTCTCGAAGTTACTAGACCAAACAACCTGCTATAAATAGTGGTGTAATTTGTGTAATTATGAGAGATTGTTGTTGTTGTAGTTGGTTGGCAATAGATGCAGAGATTGTTGCTGATTGAGAGTTGAAGTAATTGAATGAGTTACATGAGAAGCTGTGAGTGAACCACGTTAAAGTCGATTAAGAGTTACAAGCGTTGGAATATATTGCTGTTCACTGTTACTTTGATATTTGTTGGAAGTGTTCAGCCGTTCGTTAAAGTCCTTCAAGAATTTTCATTTATCATCTTATTAGTAGAACTATCCGACCATTTGATTGACTGCTTTTCGGTAATATCCCATTAAACTACTTCATTGAATCTTTCCAAGTCTCTTTCCTGGTAAGAGATAGAAAGAAATCGTGACACATGGTTTTTTCATCGGTGTTGATTTGGAGCTCACGTTTCGCTTCCTGGTTTTTTAAATGGAAGGCTTTGATCGTTACTGTTTTGGTTTCGCTGAGCTGTAATCTCCATTTCTAGAGATATGCCGAAACATCGACATGTCCTGGTTTTTCCTTCTAATGTTTCTCAATGTTTTACTTTTGACTGGTGTAATACAATGGCAAAATTATCTGCATAGGCGTACTTTGCAGATAGGCTACCGTGTTGACAGGTTGCGAGTCTTCTTTCGTGTGAGACAGGATTGTTCAAATTTCAGGGCAGTTGATGGAAAGCAAGGTGAGTGTAGTAGCTTCACAAAGTTATGCTATGCCATGCATTCCATTTGGCGCCTTGTGAATGAGGCATTCAAAAATGACATGGTCAGCAGTTTGTTCCTCCGCGCCGCACTCGAACGCCAATGAGGAAGCCAAACCTCACTTACATATTAGAATGGAAGCAAATAAGACTCATGTTGAATTGGGACTCATATTTTCAACCTCGTGGTGAGTCCAGATAAATGAAAATATCAGGTTAATGACAATAAACAGAGACACATCAGGGTATCTTTGAGGTGGTAAAAGGAATAAACCCTCTCCCCCAGAACATGAAGAAAAATAAGTTGTTGGTGTAATTTTTAAATAGAAGGGGATCCAGGACAGATCCCTGAGTACGCCACATTTTTAAGGCGTCCTAACCTGCTTAGTTTACCATTTCCGGTGTTGAAGGTAAAACTCATGTTGCAAACAAGCTTTATGATAGTGAAAAACATGTACCTGTCCGGGATCAGGCGGAGCAGTTTGCAAGTGAGGCTACAGTGCCTTAGGGGGCAGTGAGGTTAAGAAACACAGCACCGGCCTTCTTCTTTGTATCAAACCAGCAGTCTTCAATATCTTGTCATGTGTGTGACTTGGTCTACAGTAGATTTTCCACGTCAGAAACCGGCATGTTCCCAGGGCAAGAGATCTACAATTGGCTCGAATCTAGTGTACTGTATATGAGACGTTCGCAGAGTGTGAA
Source organism: Aplidium turbinatum (assembly GCF_918807975.1). Taxonomy (NCBI): domain Eukaryota; kingdom Metazoa; phylum Chordata; class Ascidiacea; order Aplousobranchia; family Polyclinidae; genus Aplidium; species Aplidium turbinatum. The sequence continues at coordinate 22,936,418 of NC_137475.1, read as the reverse complement.
AGGGATGCAGAGAAGAGATATAGATCGATAGCTCTTCGGATCCTCATCTGGCTTATGAAGCTTGGGATCGCGATTACCTTAGCTCGTCTCCAGATTTTGGGGATTTTGAGTTGGCATAAGCAGGAAGAAAGGAATTTGTGCAGCCAAGACTTCATAGCAGTGGTAGCATGGAGTAATGGTTCGGCGAATATGTTGTTCGATTTGTGGAGTAACATATAGTCTAAAACTAAATATTTAAAAACGTAGCGTGGAACCAAAAACATTTTCAGCTAATCTATAAAAATGGAAACTAAAAAGCAGCGAAACTAAAACAATGGCGGCAGCTCTTCCAATTAAACAACAGCATCAAGCAACAGAAAATTGAAATTCAATTAAATATCGCTATCCTTCCACCTCGAGCCAAAATATTTTGGAGCAGGCCTAACACTGACAAATTGCTTCAATACCACCATAATTTAGTAAGCAATAGCCTATGTGTATAAAACTGTCATCTTGCGCTGCAAAACTAAAGAGTTTGGCAGCCTCCAGTTGGGAAGCAGAAGGAATGACAAACTGTAGCCCTTATCGATTTCTCAGCAGAATACTGCGAACCTACCTGATGCCCAAGTGCTCACTGTCACATCAACACTGTTTAAGTGCGTATTATGACCGGGTGCCTGTTACATTTACTGGACAATCTTTGTATTTTTTTCAGATATCCCGCGCCTTGAGTATCGCAGCAAAGAAATGTTGACTTAACGGTAAAGACAATGAAAGCAATTAATACATTAAAATAAACTTAAAATTTTGCACCTTCCACATGCCAGCAATGACCAAGGAAAGCAGAACTATTCCACCAATGATAGATCCCACAATGACGCCTGCATTGAGAGGTGTGCGTACCATGTTGGATCCAGGCTCCCGATATCGCTCCACTAGAGTAGAAACCTAAACGTAGATTATGGAATGTCAAATAAAATTGGAAAAATTTTTCTTTTAAAAGTCTGATAGGTGCATGAAATATTCAGAATTTTTGACAAAATTGTTGAAACAAACTATAAACAATTAGAGGTACCTTCAAGAGCGGGGTAGACTTAGATAAAAGTTTTGCTCTAACTCCCTCAAAATATAGAGACACATGCAAAACCAAGAAAAATCTTAGCGGTGCTGAACTGTTTTATTAGAATCGACAATTTATGGGTACAAAAGGATTGACACGACGAGAAAAGCATAACAAACATAGCCAGGTCAGAGACTTCAAAGAACCGGCCAGCCGCACCCCCATTGATTTTTTTGGGTAACGATACACCCTAGGGAGGCACACCAGCTTAGGTCACGAGGGCCAGGCTAAAAAGTTGAGGTACTGGTGGAAGAAGAGTGTGCATCAAAAACTCTGTAAGACCCGCCTGCAGTCAATCGTTAAGCTTAATTTTCCGCAATACCGGATGGCCCGTCGCGTGTGGTGGCTGAAACAGGTAGTAATTTTACCGCCACCGCCAGACAGCGCCCACGTCTCAATCACGCGGCCGTAGCACATGTATGTTTCACCTTATACTCGGTTTGCCAGTAGGCAGAGCGGATAAACTTGGAGTCTCCCACGAGAAACAATTGTTTTTTTGAAACATACGGTAACGATTTCACAGTCCCTCTACGATATGGAGCTTCAATATGTATGCTGATAATGGTCCATGTATTAAAATGTTATCAATTGGCATCACATTGCCGATTTTTCCAGTTAACTGAATTTATTTTAATAAATATGTGCTCACCATTATGCCCGTAGACCCAGTATCACTTAAAACTTTAACTTTTTTGTCTCCAACTGTTCAGTTACTACTGGTAGATCAACTTCAGGTATTATTTCTCTATGCACCTTTTATCACTTTCTCTCCCGTTTTATTTTCCAACAAATTGTCATTTTCATTCGATGCCTCCTCCTTCTCCTCTTCCTTCATCACTATTGTACAACGGCTCTTCGATCGCCAGCTTCTCATCATGAGCAACTAAATACTGTTCAGCTAAGTTTGCCATATTTTCTACAATTTTTGGACTTTTCTCCATTAAATAGCCAGAACGATCTTTCGAACATGACTCTGTAGACAGCTCTTCTATAAGCTTTGCCAATCTGTTTAGTGATTGTTCAGCCACTGAGAATTCAAACCATTTTAGCAAAAGGCTTCATATACGCTCAATAAACTGACTTTGACTTTCATTTTGTTTAGGCTTTGCTTCACAGAGTCTTTGTCGGTATCCGTACTCAGTAAAATTATAACACTTTAACAGAGATAACTTCAATTTCTCGTAGTCCATTGCATCTTCTTACAAAAGGCTTGAATATACGTCAAGGACTTGACCCGATAACAACATGCTTGACTGAGTAGCCCATGCCGGCTTCTCCAATTTTGCTATTGCAGCATATCGTTCAAATCTTAACAAATACTGTAGCTATCTAAATCATCTTTTCCATTGACAAAAGATGGCAAATCTGGTCGTCTAACGTGCCATAGTAACACTTCCACCCTGATTGTTAACAGACATAGATCGCTCACCGATATCTAGTTTCTTGCTTTCCAAATCTTGTCTCAACTTTTTTAATTCAAGATGTGCTCTCTTCTTTTCAACTTCTCTTTGTGCTCTCTTCTCTTCACATTAAGTTTTTTGTTCTTCAACTTCTACTTCACGAGCTCTTTTCTCTTCGGCTTCTGATTGTGCTCTTTTTTCTTCAACTTTTAGTTGCACTCTTTTCTCTTCAGCCTATAGTCGTGTTCTTTTCTCTTTAGCCTCTAATTCAGCTTTCCTTATTAGCAGCTCATCTTACAGCTTTTCTTTTTTAACTTGAAGCGTGGATGCTTCAAGTTAATGAAGTTTCTCGATTTGTACGAACACAAAACCTTCTAGAAGCAAGTTGCGCAATAAAGATTTCGTAATTAAAGGTTACGTTAGAACAGTAATCGATAATAACACCTCGTAATAATCGCACAATTAGAATAGCCTACTTGATCAAGGAAATATCATGTAGCCTGTCTTGGGGCTACGCATATTGATTGTGACACTAATAACTATCACGCATATTAGACAACAAAGTAATATAGTCAGGGTTGCCATCGACATGGACCCAAAAATAAGGACAACCGAAAAATTAGATTAGCATTTAAAAAACGTTTTTGGATATACTTTGTGTTTATACGAGCTGTGTCATATCACATTCCATACTTTTTGACAGAAACAATCTGCTCCAGTAACTCCTTGTTATTAGAAATTGCTTCATGGATCTTACGGCAGCTCAGGTATAGGTTTACCTTTACTTGTGGCTGGGATTTGACTGTCATATCACGAAGTATGTTCCTTTCCTTGATCCACTGCCCCGAAACAAGAGAGAACAGTCTTTCCACAAACGCATTGCTGACCTGAAGGGAGAAAATGATGCTAAACAGCATGTGCAGCGGAAAAGAGTTGTTTCCGGTATCTTCATCCACTTGTCCTCAGGTTCATCCTTGCTGAACACATCATCTGGAATTTTCTTGAACAGAGCGTTAACAGCCGAGATCTCATAGAACAGCTCATCTTTCATTGCCATTAGTGGATCAACTTGCTTCGCCAACCCCTTGACTTCTTCGTACTCGATTGCTTGATCTTTCAGTAGGGTCCAGTTGATGTGCGTTGGATGCATCTCAAATCGATATCACTTGTTGATATATTCCAAAGTAATGGTGTAGAACTCCTGGAAGCTCGCTTTGAGAATCTTAGCATGCTCTTTATCGACTGTTCTTAGTAGTTCTTCTGTTGTTGGTCCGAAAAACCCTAAACACTAGCGTTGCAATATTTTGATTTTGAAAGATTCAATTATCTCTGACAGTTCTGGGAACAATACAGTTGACTTTTGCAGGAGTAACAGTGGTTTATTGAAGAGCAAGAGAGCGCTGTGGAGGAATGATACGATGACCGGTGACTCTTCTGATTTAAAGAAATCCTCCAATATTCTTGGTGGATGTTTCAGCAAAAAAAAAGCGCTTTGAGTGGTTTCCAAAGAACGATCATTCGCTCGAGTACAACATCAAATGTGGTCTATCGAGTCAGCGTGTGTGTTGGTAGAGTCGAGTAGTTTCTATCAAGCTCCTCACAGAAAAGCTTAAGCCTCATCGTTCTACCAGTTTGGCTTGCGAAGTGGCTACCAATCTTCAGTACGATTGTTTCTATGTCAAGTGTGAGGCGCTCTGATCCCTTCTCTGCTACATTATGCAAAAAAGGAGCTGGGCAGTCGACTGGGATCAGATGCAATGTTTGGTCTTTGAGACGAGAGAACGCGTTGTTTTTTCCACTATGCTGTGATCCTCCAAAATTTACTGGTGCATTATCGGCACATAAAGATGACAGCTGTTTCATGTCTAGGCCATTCTCTTGAATAGAGGAGAGAATAAAGTTCGTGATCTGTGCCGAGGTCTCGCCTGGCATCGATCGCAGGTAAAGAAGACGCACTCGCACTCCAACTTTGGCGTTGAAGAATCTGGTGACTAGAGGAAACTAATTAGACTAATTTTAGAATATTATGCAACACCAGATACCAGAGGAAAATGATCGAAGTTCTGTAATTGTTGAAAATAAGACAAAATAAGGACGCAAGTCGAAAGTAAGGACATTTCTTAGAAATAAGGACATTTAAGTTTTCTAAGACATGGCCCTTCAAAATAAGGACAAATCTTAGAAATAAGAATGGTATAGCAACCCTGAATATAGTTGTGCAATTGATTGAGTTTCACTTTTAGCAGCATGATCGTTGCTTACTTCACAGTGTAGATTCTAACAATCTGTTTAAGCATGATGCTGCGAGTTCGTTGTGGCAATATCGAATTACACTAGCTTTCGGAACACAGTTCCCTAGTCATGTGCTATGACGAATGGTGTTGAATTCAGTGAGTGGATCTTTCATGTGGCTCTTTGATTTAGCTTGAGGCTGCCGGCTGTTGAGTTACTCAGCCGGCAGCCAACTCAACAGCCGGCAGCCTCAAACTAAACCAAAGAGCCACATGAAAGAACCACTCACTGAATTCAACACCATTCGTCATAGCACATGACTAGAGAACTGTGTTCCGAAAGCTAGTGTAATTCGATATTGCCACAACGAACTCGCAGCATCAGGCTTAAACAGTAGGGTGGCTCGTTTTTGAACTTTTTTTTTTAATTCTCTCAGGGTAGTGGGGAAATGGTGCCAATGAGTGAGAAAACAATCATGACAAAATTTGAGATTCGTAACAAATTGTCTTCAGCCTCCTGATGGGGCCCAAAAATCGAAAAATGGGTCAAAAACGCAATTTTTTCAAAAATATTTTTAGTTTGGGTAGATACAATATTGTTTAGATATATCTAAACAACCTAAAAAAAAAAAATTGAATTGAAGTCATTTGAAATATTCCTTCAGCTTCCTCACAGCTTCTGAAAATTTTTATTTTGCTGAAAATTTCGCATTTTTGTTTGTGGTTACATAACTACAAACTTCGTCAGTGACGTAAATTCAAATAAAAGACGTTACTTTTTCCTACCAAATTAATCCAATTTCATTAAAAAATGACGCAACAGCTCAGGGCAGGTCTATCAAGAGAAATACAATGACGTTTTATAGCTGGAAAAATGTCTAACGCAATTATGTATCATGTAACCACCCACAAAAATGCGAAATTTTCAGCAAAATGGAAATTTTCAGAAGTTGTGAGGAAGCTGAAGGAATAGTTCAAATGACTCCAATTTTTTTTTATTAGGTTAATTAGATATAGACATATGCAACCAAGCAACCACACGGCATTTAACATAATCCATTAAAATTGAACATAAACTATAAGCTACAAACGTTTTCGGCCATACACACGTTAGCCCTTATCAAGTAACAAAAAAATAACTGCTTATCATATCTACACTGAAAATGAATAACTGATCTAAACACTGAATTGAAAAAACGAAATGCAAAATGAAACGGCAGAGCATAGGAGAAGGGCACATCACATGGCGTGGCAAAGACGCATCATATTGCCTCGTGTAATTTAAACGCCATGTGATGTGCCTTTCTCCTATGCTCTGCCGTTTCATTTTGCATTTCGTTTTTTCAATTCAGTGTTTAGATCAGTTATTCATTTTCAGTGTAGATATGATAAGCAGTTATTTTTTTTGTTACTTGATAAGGGCTAACGTGTGTATGGCCGAAAACGTTTGTAGCTTATAATTTATGTTCAATTTTAATGGATTATGTTAAATGCCGTGTAGTTGCTTGGTTGCATATGTCTGTGGTTGAAGAAAGTGACCTCTTTACCAAAATTGTATAATTAGATATATCTAAACAATATTGTATCTACCCAAACTAAAAATATTTTTGAAAAAAATTGCGTTTTTGACCCCATTTTTCGATTTTTGGGCCCCATGAGGAGTAGGGTGGCTCATTTTCCTTGATGTTCTTTAAATTTTTTGTCAGTTTGGAATAATGTTCCATTTTGCTCACTGATAGTTGTAAACCAAAAATTTTTGTTGGGTTTTGACCTTTGACCCTGGTTCACCCAAGGAGAAATTCTGAATTTTTCTAAAAAATTAGTAAATTTCGAAGTGGTTTAGCAGTATCTGAAGAGGGAATTTCTCAAAATTTGACCACGTGATTTTGACGTCACTTCCTCTGTTAACTTCCACGTGGAACATCTTCACCCTACTCCAAGTCTGAGAGTCACTAATAGTGCATGCTTTTAGTGTCATTTTAGTTGATTTTACAGCCTTTTCGCAGTCAGTGAATTTATAACATAGACCAACAAAAAAATTTGGCACAGAAGATGAGAGTCATTATAGAGTATTTCAGGGCCCCTGATTCCGAAAATGCACTTTGTTTTTTCGAATTGGCTCTAGTTTTCGAGATATTCGACAATAAAAATATTTTTGAAATCGTTTCTCAAAAGCTTTCAATTAGCAAATCACTTATTTTCAGCCCTGTTTACCATTATGATGTCATAATTGCACTTGTCTAATTCAATTGGTTCATATTGCACGAAAGTTCAAAACGCAAGCAAAGGTTGAAATGAACTGTGATTAACACAAGGGAGACATAAATATTCAATGAAAACAGTTGTGAATCAGTAGGCCTACCTCACAAGAAAAATATCCCGAAAGTCATGTGTTTATGAATGCAGCTTTATATTGAATAGGTAAGCCTACTGAAATGGATACTGTACAAATGAAATTTTATTCTAAGCCTTTGCTAAGGCCAAGTCTTTGCTGCAATAAGTTTTTTTTTCTGGTCTTTAGGCTAAATAAATGGCATATAGGCTAATAAAATATGCCTTTGACAAGTAGGATGCTGTACAAACAACCCAGATATATTTTGCTGCATGAGACAACGCAGAGGAGCAACGCATTCTGCGATAGATACAGCGCTATATAAAAACAAGCATTATTATTACTTTGACATGAAGCTGGGTGATCAAGATAAGTCCTGGGTTCCTCCTATAAAGTATGCGAACATTGCACCGTTGCACGCAAACCCGTTTCTGGGCTCAAGGCTAAGAAGTTCAGAGTGCCATAGCATAAAGAAAGCCGTGGCATCACCATGAAAATTGATACTTCTGCACGGTGAGGATGTTCGAAGGAAGTTGGAACATTATGTTTACATGGAGTGTGCAAGGCAGTCATTGCATGGACGTTGCTATTTCTGTTTTTTGTTTGCCCTCTTTAGATTCAAGTGGTGATTTGCTTGAAACAATAGGAAAACCGGCATGACTGAGAGTAACCTCAATACCTTCTGTAGTGTTTTGGAGCAAGGTCAAGTTTTTTTTCTCAAAACCATTTCTACCACCTACTGTAGTAGTTAAAGATTTACAGTAGTTATCAAAAGTGGTAGTTGGAATCTTGGCTCCTCATCTCGATCAACATGGCATTCTTGACTCCAAGGCCAAGATGACGTTCTTCCGCAGCAAGGATAAAATTCTAAGCAGCTACTTTACTGAATAACATAACTTTGTATTCTGTAATTATATAAATGGCCTTCATACCTTGATGGGGTGTTGCTCAGTAGGCCAATCATAATAAAGAGTTGCGTTTGTTCATCGACAACTTTGTTTTGCTTATTTGTCTAGTTTGTTAAGCAAAACAATGTATGCATTTTGTTTGTACATAGTAGCTTACTTAGTAAGTCTGATACTGCTGAAGTCAACAAATATATTAATGCAAAACGCAAGTTATATATTCTACATCTTGTATCCTCTGGCTTACTTCACATCATATTTTGATTGTTACTAGGCCAGTAAACGTTAAATAGCTGTTTGTTTGGGTTGTAATCAACGTGATTGGTTCCAAATAGCGCTTATACAACTCAGAAATGTGCCTGGGATTACTTCCAGTTTTGTCTATGTAGTAAACGACACGACGTTAAATCTATAGGGTCTCAAAAATTACGAAAAAAATATTTTTGCTGTAACTCAAAAACTAGAGCCAATTCGAGAAAACTTAGTGCATTTTCAGAATAAGGGGCCTCGAAATACCTTAAAATGACTGCCTTTATATAAAAAAAAGTTTTGTTGGCCTGTGAAAATCGATAAACATCGTCAAATGATTCAAGAAACTGAAAGCAGTAGATATTTACTACGGTGAAGGGTGCACAAAGAAAATCATGTCTGATATGTGGTAGAATTCGACATTTTGAGAGTAATACACGTGTCAGTGTTCATGGAGTTGCTAATTAAACCACTTTGCTTGCTACAAGTTTGTGTTACTGCCTCTTATTGTGTCCATTAAGATGCTAGAGTGCATTAGAAGATAGCGGGTGAGCAGTTTCAGGGATAAGTGAAAATTCGATATTTTGAAAAAATTCAAACCAGGTGAACCAGGGTCAAACGTTAATATTTTTTTGTGAAATTTGGTGTAGGAGATACATTTACCAAAAGGAACAATATTCCAAACTGACGAAAAGTTTAAAAGAAAAATTTTTTTAGACATTTTGCGCCAGCCTAATGAGGAGGCTGAAGACAATTTTTTACGAATCTCAAATTTTGTAATAAGCGTTTTCTCACTCATTGGCACCATTTCCCCACTACCCCGAAATAATAAAAAATAAAAGTTTAAAAACGAGCCACCCTATTAAACAGATCGTTAGAATCTGCACTGTGATGTAATATAGTTGTCTGTATCATGAATTGTACCAAACTTTATAAACAATGAAAACGTGCAAGCTTTCCTTTTTCCAAAATTATTTTAAGCGAAATTCAATAACACATGTCATTCAACAACTCAAACATAATTTCATATTTTGGTTATTGAAAGAAAGTTTTTTTATACCTACAAAATAATTAATTTTGCAAGACAGAATAGGTTTAAACGTGATCATGTTATTTTATATTGCAACACTACATGTAAATATCCGTATTCTCAAAGTGGTCATCTTCCCTTCCACCCCTAGCTTAAGCTATTACCTTACATTTGAACAGCCATGACATTCGAGTAAAGAGTGTATGGCTCAAACCGCTTTAAAGCGCGCTTTTTAATAAATTAAATGTGTTGTGACGAGTTTCATCACTTACTTGGTTAGAATAGATTCTGTTCGGAGGATGAATGGGCAGGGAGGAAGTGTCGATATCGACGCGGCTCACGAATCTGCTACTCAAGTCAGGCTGAAAAAAATTGAAACAAATTAAACAGTGATTTTCTGGGATGCGACGTCTAATCGCAGCTAAATGAAAATTTACAATGAAATGATAGCCTACCTGTGAGAGTGTGGGTATCCAAACCTTAAACTTGGCTTTAACTGTGACAGTGAAATAAGGATTGAAGTCGCTCAACTGACATGTGATCATCCCACATACGACATCATTGCAAGTCTACCATAAAATATTATGGTTAGGAGAGTGAATGTTGCTCTCTGCTATATCAATCTCACCACGTAGTCCATTTCAAGTATTGTGTGGTATGAACTGGTCATCAAAGAAATCCTGTATAGACCAACTATGTAGCCTACTATTACAGACATGTTACAGTAGTTATTCAATGTTTGACATTAACACAGGAAGATTTAAGTTTTATCTAGGTGAGAATAGTTTTAGTGTAGTGGAATATCAAGTATGCGGTTCTTGGATCTGCGGTTAAAAATCGCTAGTCCAAGTAAAAACATAAAACTTGCTACATTTTTAGGACAATTGATAGTACTGGTGATAAAATAAATGCTAATGTCTCTTAATCTCAATTGATAGCACTCACTGGATGTATAGGTACAATAGATTCCATTTCACTCGGAAAGCTCAATGGAACATTTGGCGTAAATGTAGTGTTAGTTTGTGGTAAATTCAACGTATTTATTCTCCCATTCGTATCACATAGGCACAATGAGGAAGGCTGAAATGAGATTATCTTTCACAAGAGAATCGTTTACTGTTGAAATCAGAAGCGTAGCGTCCAAGGCGTAGAGGGATGGCACATCCAATCATTTTCAAGTTGTAGTGAAATATTTCATAACAATAATTATTAATAAATAACAACAATTAGAAAATAGCAATAAAAAATAACAAGTAATTGTTAGAAAAAATGTTTTTGGCATTAACTTGGGCATTTTGATAGATTTTTAGCGTTTTTTTTTTTTTATTTTTTTTTTGGAATTGTGAATAGTGTAAAAAAAACTCTGTTTTATCAATGCGCAATAGCTAATTTACAAAACACCAGGTTTGAAAAGGCAATTTTTCCGAATCTTGATGATGCTTTTCAAAATATTGCGTTTTGTGTTGATTTTGTCAACAGCATGATTGTTACCAAAACCAAAAGTGTTGCAACCGTGCCATATTTTAATTTGAGCATGTAATGGAAAACGTCAAGTTTCTAAAATTTGGCGTTAAAACCGCCAATATGGCAATCTGTGATATTGGAAACCTGCCTTTAAGCTTTTAATGTTTGTGAGAACTTGCCGTAGTTTCCACTTTGTGTTTCGCATTTTTGCCTTACCCGTTTTCCAAAACTCTTAATTGGCCGCTTTTAAATGCGCTTTCTTGACAGCATTGCGGCATTCCAACTCGAGTTCCAATAATAAGTTCAATCGTTTTAGTGCCGCAGCTATATGGGCGTTTACGTTGTTAGTTTATGTTTGAAGTCTGAGTTACTTTACCCATGACAGTTCGTCAGAGATAGTTAGACGTCAAGGATTCCGTGAAACAGTGCACAATCCTGTTTGCCTTGCAAGATGAGGCCTAGCGTTTGGCTTCCGTCCACATGCTATTATAGCAACGTCCACGGTCATAGTTGATTTTGTTTTTATTGAGTTTGAAACAATGTTGTTTGTTCTGTTTTTATCTTTGTTTTTATCGTCAACTTGGTAAAATATTGAGTGCTGAAGTTTGAGACTAATACAGAGTACGGGCATCAGATTGTCAAGTATCAGTAGTCACTCTCTTAGACCAGGGGTCCGCAAATAGTGGGTCGCGACCAAAATTTGGGTCGCGAGACCTTCCAGTCTGGGTCACAAAATACTTTAAACTCACCGTAAATATAAGCATCGCATATGTGTAATAATGAATTTTAGCTTTTTTAAACCTCTAATTGTTAATTATCTTAAATCGAGACCTCTCAGAGAACAAGATTAGTTACCATTCTCTGCAACGAAATGGGCTCAGAGCATAAAAGTATTTTTATTCAGAAGTGAGATGGTTATCGTAAGGTAAAAGTTCTCACCGTTTGTATGAGCTGCGAAATGAAATATACTTGTTTCTTACGGAACGACAACACAAACTTGCTGCAAATATTACCGACTCCGACTGGCTGACAATACAGTTGTACTTATCTTGTAGTTTTGAGAATATAAACAGTTTAAATTTGTCATTACACGGCGAATCAATTGACATTTTAACAGCGTACAACAAGATCAAAGCGTTCAAAAAGAAAATTCAACATTGGGCTAGTCTTGTTGAAAGTGGAAGAATAGATATGTTTTCTGAGTTGAACGACTTTCTTGATAAAAACGAGTTTAGTCAAAACATTAACACCAGAAACAATATCCTGAGGAATTTTACCAACTCTGGTTGGGGCACTAATCCACAAACCCTCAGAATGACCGCATTGGCTTTGTGCTACTCCACAGCAGAATATGCATGCCCTGTTTGGAACAGGTACTGTCACTCATCGAAGCTTAACTCGGTAGTCAATCATTCTTGTCATCTTATTACTGGATGTCTGAAGCCCACATATACCAACAAACTTTATCTGCTTGCTGGTATTGCACGACCACACATAAGAAGATACGTTAACAGTCAAGCTGAAAGGCTAAAACAAACATGTGATGAAAAACATCCTCTATATCAGCGTTTCTTAACCGGGGGTGCTAGCACCCCCTGGGGGTGCTGGAATAGACTGGAGGGGGTGCTAAATGCATGCAGCATAATATCAAAAAATGTCATTTTACTTTTTTGCATTTTTTCGTCTTTCTGCCAGTATCAGCAGTTGTCATATCAATAATTGCTGTTTCGAAGTAGCCTGATACCTGGTTTGCTGTTATTGTAGTCATCTCCCTGCGCAACTTGATCCTGAGTAGGCTAGTTTGTGCGAACTTCCCTGGTGGGTGCATACCTGCAGTTTTGTATTCACCTGCAGAATCTCACCATGCGTGAATTGCGCGCATTGAAACACAGAAATTTTGTTTTTTTAGGACCCGTGTATCCCTGAAGAGTACTTTTGAAGAATAAACAAATGATGCATTTGTACATCGCTTTTTTCCTTCACCAAAGGTTAATGGCGGCGCCCGTATTTTGACATGCTTTTTGATCGCTGGCGATATATTTTGTAGTGAGGTTTCTTGTCTAACAAACTGTTCTGTTGTTTTAAGAGAGTTGATTCACTTACATAATGGTGAATGAAAGTCAAATGCCAAATTCTGCATCAACTTCGTTCAAACAACAGCACAGTTTGTTAGACAACAAGAGACTTCATTACAAAATATATCGCCAGCGATCTGCAGGCATGTCAAAATTTCGGCTTCTACTAAACGTTTATCCGGCATTGCAGTATAGTCGTATGTTAATGATAGTTAGGGGGTGCTAGACTGTTCAGGCCTATTTACAGGGGTGCTAAAGTCAGAAAAGGTTAAGAAACGCTGCTCTATATGGAAAAACTGCTGCACAAACCCGGTTGAAATCAAGAAAAAGCTTCTTAACACACGTTCAGCCACTAACCTCAACAAAAGAAGAAACAAGACTTAGGCAATGGAAACAACAATTCGAAAATGACCCATCATGCACTGAAATGAAGGTCCCACCATCAGAGTCCCTCCCCCCAAGAGCAAACGCTCCTTGGGCAAAGTGGAAAACATTAAATCGATTCCGAACCGGTGTTGGACGCACTAAGTCTGCAATGGTGGAGTGGGGCTCCAACACGGGCCCAGTTGCATGTATCTGTGGCACCGAGCCCCAAACAGCGGACCACCTTCTTGTTTGCTCTCGGCTTTCCACCCGGTGCAGTAGGTGGGACCTGTCAGAGTATAACTCCGTTGTGGAAGAATGTGTCAATCTGTGGTGTATCAACGAACTTTAGAAGACTCGATAGAAGAAGTCAAAAAATTGTGAAGCAATCCATAATAATTATTCATCTTCATAATCTTAAATGTTCGATAAATATTTTCTCGAAAACACCACACCACAAGGCAGGATCTGGAAAAAAGTTTGGAAAAGACCAAAGCTTTAAAGTGCTTCTGACAGGTAAATAAATTCGCTAAATTTACCAAAGATACCAAAAAGATGACACTAACAAACTTCCTTGACCAGCAAGTCGTAAAAAGTACCAACAGGCTACTAAGTTACACGCTTGCAAACTTTCGTTGACTTTCGGCGAATCTGGCACTCATTCAATTGCGAAAATAAAAACGGCAACACCGCTGTGACGTCACCATAAGTGGGAAGGATACACTCTTTCTCTGTGGTGACTTGGTAAGGTGTATGACTACTGCATGTGTGGGGCTCTGTTGGACGTGAATGTGGAACGTGGACGTGAAACGTGAATGTGTGGGGCTCTGTTGGTCTAAACAGCATGTGCAAAATAATAATTACCTAAATGAAAATGTGAACTTATTATTACTATCAGGTTTAGATCAAATAGGTTGAGTTTATTTTTATCAAACAGCATTTCAATTCAATTGAAATTGCAGTTTCGTAGGGCTACAATTTTGATAAATTTTTATTTCTCCTAATCTGGATGTAGCCATTTGTTGTGTAACAACAGTATCTCACAAACAGTAAGTTACCCTTAATTTAAGGTTGAGGCAATGCCTACAAATTGCTGTTTATGTGACAGTGTCACTGACAAAGACCGTGTGCTATCTTTTAACGCTTTTCCACAAAACAAGGTGCTGAGAAGAAACTGGTCAAAGTTTTCTTCAAGTGTTCGAAAGTGGGATGGGCCATACAAAACTAGTCGTATATGCTCTCTTCACTTCACTGAAGATGATTTTGTTATGGTGGTACGTTTGCTACAACTAGCACTCTAGGTGGTGCGTTTGCCACAAGTGCGAGTGTATGCCCCAGCCCAATGAATGTGTATGTTGCCATGAAGTGCCACAGACGAAAGAACTTTTGAAAAAAGACGCATCTAGTTGTGTTACATATTTGACCGATTTTGAGGCACACTTACACCCTACAGTTCTGAGGACTTTTTTATGAGCAGCAGAAAGAACTGGAGAAAAACATATTAACCGAAAGAAGAAAACGAAGACCCATCAAACGAGTAAGGATGTCACATTAAGCTAAAAATACATTAAATGCTAAATAATGCCCACTAAAAGAAGTGATTTTATTTCCTTGCAGGCAGTATCGGTTAGTTGCCTACAGGTATGTATTGGAGTGGATACTACAAGGGGATGTTCTCGGAAGCAACAATCGGATTGTGCTGCCGTCATGCATTGTTTGGCGAATACGAAACAATTTTCCAAGTCCAAATGGTCGTTACACCGGGTTTCAATGGCCAACTGAAGCCACATTATGAGAGAGAGAGAGAGAGATACAGAGAACTTTTATTTATTTATGACTAGTGAATATGGATGATGATTCGAGCGATTTCTTCATATTTCACTTCAAGTATATTTTAGGTTTTGTAAGAACGTATTGTAATGATTGCTTGCCTGTAGTTCACCTTGTTTACTCTCTTACGTAATCATGTGTGCCCTAGGTAATTGTACGCTTTTCTAGTTCTGTACTCTAGCCTTGCCACTGATTCTGTGATTCATCTTGCAGTTGTGTGTGAACCAGCTCAGTGGCCGAGTGGTTTCGCCTTCGGCTCTGGTGCTGGTAGGTCTGAGATCGATTCCAGGTCGGGTCAAACCGAAGACTTTAAAAACGGTACCGATTGTGTTCTATCCTGCATAGCGCAGTGAGAATGAGTCGGGTAATAATGTGATAACATCGTAAACCTGATAGAAATTAAAAATGAGCCCTGTCGCTAAAAGACCATAGCTGTTGTAGAGCGACAATAAATAAAACCATAACATTATTATTATCTTGCAGTTGTACTGGCAGAACGAGGACAATAGAGTTGTGCAGAACTATGTCTACCGTAGACATATTTAGTTAACTTTATATTTGTTTTGTTTGTTTAGCACGAATTTAAGTTAATTAAAGCCAAGTTATGCTTCTAGTTTGGTTTATATCGTAACAATTTAATCAACTTATTTATCTGGTGATGGAACGTTTGTTGAAACCGAAAGTGCTAGACCTTGACCCGAGTGATGCACTTGCTGCTAAGCACTACAGACATTGGCTGAAAAAGTTTAACGTCTTTCTTGAAGCAGTTCAGCGTTCTGTGCCAAGCCGTGAACCCTCTGAAGGCGACCATAGATCTCAGAATTTCTCAGCAGTAGATAAACTAGCATTACTGCACTGCTATTTGTCACCTGAAGTGTACGACCTTGTTGAGGACTGTTCTACTTTCGACGCAGCAAAGGAAGTACTCGATAGAGCCTACATAAAGGAGAAAAACGAAACTTTTGCCCGTCACCTTTTACTCACTAGGGAACAGAAGCATGATGAAACCATCCCATTGTACGCAAGAGCACTCAAGGCACTTGCCCGAGATTGCCAGTGGCGAGCTGACAGCGCGAAAGATTTCAAAAGGGAATTAACTCGAGATGCATTTATTACTGGAATCTCTTCTTCAGCTATCAAGCAGAAACTACTAGAAGAAAAATCACTCACCCTTGAAGATGCTATAGCTAAGGCTGAATTACTCGAACAAGCGCACAATCAATCCGGATGTCTTTCAACTACTCTTCAATCTTCCGTCGCTGCATCGTCAAGAAATGCCAACATCCCACTAAAGAAATGCTACTTTTGCTCCGGAAAACTGCACCCGGGCGGAAGGATGGAATGTCCTGCTCAGGACGCTTCTTGCCGAGCATGTGGAAAAAAGAGTCATTTTGAAAGAGCCTGTTTAAAATCACAAAAAGGACAAAACAATCGTATCAAAGCACAATCTACATCTGCTTTAATACTGGGAGATCAGCACTTATCGTCTGGATCTGAAGATGGCATTGTCGCTTCAACAGTTTCTTCTTATTTATTGTCGGTTTTAGCCGGTGTGCCATCCTGTTTGTCGTCTTCTTCAGTTTCCGTGGAAATAGCCGGGGAACACATCACTGCTCTTCTAGACTCCGGTGCATTTCATAGCCACATTGACTGGAAGGTTGCGAAATGGCTTGGGCTGGATCCTCCATCAGGACCCACTTCTTCAGTTTCACTAGCTCGCATAACTCAAAATTTTGAGTGTCTAGGAAAGACTGCTGCTAAAATGACTTTATTTAATCGCGAATATGATTTACAACTGGGAGTTCGACGCGAACTTTGTGCAGACATCATCTTCGGACAAGACTTCATGGCGCTGCATCGACGGGTGATTTTTGAATTTAATGGTAAAAAAGATGATATCATAATAACACCTTCAAACTGTAGTGTTGCAGCGGCTAAAGTCACAGCACCTCGTCTATTCAAGAATCTGGATCCAGGAGTCCGACCAATCGTCACGAAGTCTAAACGTTTTAATCCCGAAGATCAGCATTTTATTCGCCAGGAAATCAACAAACTCCTTGCTGATGGGGTTATAGAGCCTTCTACTTCACCTTGGAAAGCTCAAGTTCTAATCGCAGATGATGGACGCCATAAAAAGCGGATGGTAATAGATTACTCTCGCACCATTAACAAGTTTACACTTCTTGACGCCTTTCCTTTACCAAGAATTGATGATCAAGTGAATGCCATTGCCCACGGAAAGATATTCAAACCCGATCCCACAAGATTGCAACCCCTACTGGATTTACCCGTTCCAAAGTGTAAAACTGAACTTCAAAGAGTCGTTGGGATGTTCGCTTACTACGCTCGTTGGATACCCCAATTCTCACAAAAGGTACATCCACTAAACCTCGCAATTACTGGAAACACCTTCCCTTTATCTCAACTGGCGTTACAAGCTTTTGAATCATTAAGACAAGGACTTGTCTATCGTTTATTCGTGATGACTTGCCCTTTCAGGTTGATTGTGATGCATCTGAACATACAATAGCTGCAACGTTAAACCAAGGGGGGAGACCGGTAGCCTTTTTCTGAAAAATATTTTCAAAATGCGAAAGAGCGTACGCTGTTGTAGAAAAAGAAGCTTTAGCTATAATCGAAGCAGTTAGACCAGTGGTTCTCAACCTTTTTGTTTTGGCGGACCCCTTTTGGTACCTTCGAAGCGATCGCGGACCCTCAAAAAATTTTTATCTGAAATTTTGGTATATTGCTTTTCCTATAATTATGATGGAATCAAATGTTTTATGAGTTTCGAAACGACACACTTAAAAGAATTTGGTGAACTCGCGACACACTTATGACTATTGATGACATTAGAGAAATTATGTTATGAGCTTTATGTTGGCACATCAAAAATCAGTAGGCTATATAATCTATAATTATGTTGATTTGATGTTTTTCTATAAATTTTATCAAAAACCAATAGAATTTTGCGACCGTTACAAACAATTTCTTCCTTTTTTCGTTTCTAATCAATATTAATTCGTTATAATCTTTGTCATCGCAAAACTGTGAGTGGTGATAGACTGCTGACCAACGTTTGTATTTCTAAGCTAAGCATTGACCAATAGACTACTGTCTCAAAAAAATTAAGTTGAACATAGCCTTATTAAAAAATTAATTCATTTATATGATATTTTTTTAGTTAGAAACCAAACCTTTGAACTTTCAAAGGACATCGCACCGGTTCGTTGGGAAGTACAGTTTGAAAATCACGGTAGCCTAATACACAAATAAAGCACAACCAACCAATTTTTACATTTCGTAATTTATCAATCATGCTGCAAACTCGCAAGCTTTCACGGACCCCCTGAAACCGCTTCGCGGACCCCAAGGGGTCCGCGGACCCCCAGTTGAGAACCACTGAGTTAGACGTTGGTGTCACTATCTTCATGGTAAAAAGTTTAAATTAATTACTGATCAACGAGCTCTTCATTTATGCTTGACCCAACTAACAAAGGTAAAGTCAAAAATGCCAAAATTCAACTTTGGAGAGCAGAATTGGGTTGCTTCGACTACAGTGTAGAGCATCGGCCGGGAGTCGACAACGTTGCTCCTGACACTCTATCTCGCTTCAAAGTGATCGCTAGCTACTCTCAACAACCCAATCTAAAAGACATTCATCGCCAACTTGGGCACCCGGGAGTTACTCGTCTTTGGCAATTCACTCGTTCAAAAAACTTGTCATTTTCTCTAGATCAGTGGTTCCCAACCTTTTTTTGGCTGTTACCCTAATTTCCACCCTGAAGTGAGCCAATTACCCCCACGATCAATTTTCAAAAACAAAAGTGTTTATTGCTATGTATTTCAAAGGGCTAACTATGACAATCAAAATGCGATACAATACTGAATACGTTCAAGATAACAATGCGTGGTAAACATTTAATGCGAAAGTTGGGCCTGGACTTCAGCCGCCAGCTTTGTGGTACGAGGGTGATTCTTGTGTCGCTTTTGACATCCTGGCGATTGCGCTTCTGTCTTCATTCCCAAGACAGTTAAAAATCCTTGTTTACAGCGATACAATGTTGAAAAAGATGTCAGGATATTTAATGCCAGTGTCGCTAATGTTGGTGCGTCTTGGAGTCTGCTAAGCCAGAAAGGTTCTAAGCCTTTCCCCCTTGAAATCAAGTTTCAACGCTTCATATGTTCATTCGGAGAGTGATAAATTCTTCTTTGGTCGGAAAATTGTCATCATCCACCTGGCTGTCATCACGTGTGAAGGGCTCAGTGCACCATTGATGACTAGCTGTGTCCAAATTAGGAAAGTAGTTGTCCATCTTCTTGGCTAGCTGGCCTAAGTGGTCAGCTATGTCCTCCTTCAACACCGCTGTCAACTCAAGTCCATTGCCTTTGAGCTACATGTCAAGCGTCATAAACTGCGCCACTGTGCCTCTTCCAACTCGCTTGTTCCACAATTTAACCATTGCGATAAATGCTGCTACGGCTACTTTGGTGTCGATTACAGTTAACATTCTTGCCTTGAATTAAAAGATTGCTTTTGTCCAATTCACCAAAGATATCAGCAAGCAAGGGCGCGGGAAGTAGGGGTGCTCAAGGCGCTTCAGCCCCCCCTAGAGCTAATTCAGCCCCCCCTGGAATTTTCCAAAATTGCTTCAGCCCCCCCCTAGAAAATTGTGAAAATTTAAGGTATATAACATATTTTCAGAAAATTATTCGAGCAATAATTGCTACGATGAATCAAGTTTCTGTTACGTGTGGTCGCGCTCATCATTCGCAATAAGAGTCGTCGATCACATGGAGGTATAATATCTCGCAGTAGCGGTACCAGCCACCCTCCTTACTAACACGGCGGTCCATCGTTTATTGGACATCATTCTGCAATATCCACTTTGCAGCATAAAACAGCAAGACATCTGGTTGTTATAACGGAGGGCGGGCCAAACTAGAATTATGCCCTGGATCGTTATTCATTCACTGCAGTAATCATGCTCTCGATTTGATTTTGCGAGACGTTGTAAAGGAGGTGAGGCTTATTGCCGATGCCTTAAACTTCATTCAAAGTGTTGCAGTTGTAATTCGTGAATCGATCGTCTAAACGTAAATATTTGTTCATGTCGCTTTTTGGTTCCGATGAAGTTGTCTGCAATTTGCTGGTTTTGTTTCCTACTCGTTGGTGCGTTCGTGCTTCTGCCCTTGCTCATGTTGTTAAATGCTACCCTACCCTATTTGGCTGTTGCAATGTCTGACCCACATGACAGAAGATAGTGCAATGAAAGGAGACGCACGTGCAAAGACATTCAGCTTGGTAAAATAAGCACGCATGATGTGGATTTATTTTGCGATTACCTGCAGCGGTAAAGTTTTTCAGTTTGCAGAAGCCGTCGCAAGACAGCTCCAAAACAAGAAGATCTCTACTTCATCTTTGGATCATCACCATTTTCCGCAAACGGATCCAAAATCTCAGACAAGATTGATCCGTTTCCATGCTTGTGGAAGCAGCGAACGTCTTTGTGTCTGCCAACAACCTAAAGACGCCAAAGAATCCCCAAGTGAGCAAAACTCTAGCAAGATTTCGAAACACAGAGGAATCGGATGGTTTGTCGTCTGCGTGAGAAGGAGCGTGGAAACGGCAATACATCGAAGCCCTTGATTTTGTTCAAGCTGAGCTTGATCGAAGATTCGACCAAGTGGATCTGCTTAAAGCAGCCAACAGAGAGAAGGCCCTTCTAAGCTGTGCAAACGGTGAGGGAGGATCTGATACTGAGATCAGCTTACCCGATGCCATCAGAAAAGATCGCTTAAAAACGGAACTTACCTTGCTCAATGCTCAGCGAATGGTAAGTGGAAAAACCGCAAACTCCGTTAAAAAGGTTGCTGAGATATCATCGCAACTAAACCCTCGAAGACTAAGTCTTTTTAAAGAAACGTGAAAAGTTGTGGAGCTCTGCCTTTGCCTCCCGGTTTCAGCTGCATCATCAGAACGTTTTTTTTCTGCTCTATGGCGCCTGAAAACGTGGTTGAAAAGCTTAATGACACAAAAAAGATTTAGGCCTACTCGTCTTGCGTTGATGCATGTCCACCAAAACATTTTGAACACTGTCGATGTCAAAAAACTCATGACACGGCTCATAGAGAAAATCCTGAGCGAAAAGCGATCTTCGGAAGCGTGTGAGAACTCATTTTCACAAACTGTCGTTTTCATATCACTCTCTAATTTGTTCGTTTTCATTTAAATTTCCTGAACACTGCTTTCGTTGTTGCCGTTCTTCGTTTCTTACAACCTACAATGTGTGTGTTTTTGGCGTCTTATTACACACTGTAGAGGACCGATAATACCTACTACCAGTTTTAAATGTTCTCCCACGTAAAGGGGGTCTGGGGGGCGAAGCCCCCCAGAAGCTCACAACACTACGGCAGCTTCAGCCCCCCCTAGAGAAGAATAGTTCCCGCGCCACTGTCAGCAAGGTAGCACAGCTGGGAAATCGACTGTTGGTTAGAGAAGTATTCAGTCAAGTCGAACTTCTTTTCTATCAGAAAAACATGGACAGCCTCACGAAGTTCGGCCAGGTGGGTTATCACTTTGCCACGAGACAGCCATCGTACTTCTGTGTGGTAGGCTACAGTAATGCTTCGTATCTTTCTCCCATCTTCTTGCACAGTTTCTTGAAAAGACAACTGTTCAATTCCTTCGCTTTTATAAAGTTCACAACCTTCACTGTTTCTAAATCGGGTCTTGTTACCCCCCAAAAACAGGCAAATTACCCCTCGGGGGTAATTTACCCCCAGGTTGGGAACCACTGCTCTAGATGATGTGAAAAATGTTTGCAAAAGCTGTCGTTCGTGTTGTGAAGTGAAGCCTCGCTATCACAGCTTGGATAAAAACCAACATTTAATACGTGCCACAAGTCCCTCGGAAAGAATAAGTATCGATTTCAAGGGTCCAGTAAAAGGTGTCAAACCATACATTTTAACACTAGAATTACAAGGGTGTCCTATAGGACATCGGGTCTTCTTTAATCTGCAATTGCCGCTTCGGATTAAGAGCTTTTGTTCTGAAATTCTTTGACTTTTAACAAAATTCACTTGACATAATGCTACCATGTTGCCCGAATTCCAAGGATATTTGTTAAAGAAATTATATCACATTTTTGATTTTACACCCTAGAATTACCACGGTGTCCTATAGGACACCAGAAAGCATTTTACACTGTATTGGCTTAATAACCTTATTTTAAATCTAAATCTCTTTTGCTCTCAATAGCTGCCTGTCGAAACTCACTCATTATGACGCAACAGCGAGTCTTTGATTTGTAACACAGCAACAGCAAGGTTTACATTTCACGCACTATAGTACCTATGTCAGGGATGGCGAACCTTTTTTAATGCATGGGTCACAAAAGAGACCTTAATCCTTGAAAAAGCAGAAGTGGGTCATACATTTAATTACATGTTAATGCGAAACTAACTTAGGCTACATGTTAATGCGAAACTTGCTGTTGCATCTTCTCTGCAAGTCTTATTATCCTTGGTTGGTGATCCGTAGTTTTTAGCTTCACACATGCAGCACTCATATCTGAGCTGAGACGATTCCGTGTGCTTGATTGTATAAAATTCATGTGAGAAAATAAAGATTCGCACGAATATGAAGAACCAAACAATGTTAACAGAGCTACCGCAAATCTTTTCATAGTTTCAAACGAATTTGGCAGGGAGTTCCACTCTGTAAGAATTATATTTTGAGCATGGTTTTCAACAGCAGGAAAGTCACAACCATCTATATCCGTTTTCATTTCAATTTTTTGTAGGAGATGATTTAAGTCTGCAAATTTTGTTTTCCAAACTGCACTTTCTTGAAAGTCTATCATTTCCATTTCCAAGTTGTAAAGACGACGCCATATGAAGTTTGATAATTCAAGATTTTCAAATTGAATTGCATGCGGGAAAAGAATGAACTGCAATTAGTATCTAGCTTTCGGAACTGGGTAAACCTTTCTGACATTACATTTTTGGGCTCTTTCGTCAGTAGGCTAAAACATACTTGTTGAGTGCAGTTTGCTTTTGTTCATAAGTTAAATTGGTGCTGGTAAAGTACTTCAACAACTGAGGAAAACATTTCAGCTGACCTTGTTCAAGGTCTACAGAAAAAATAGCGAGTTTCTTCTCAAATGCTTTAATGTGCCCAAACATGGATAATACAATATTTCCACAGCCTTGCAATTTAGTATTTAACTTATTGTAATGCATTGTAAAATCAGCGAAAAAATGTAAATCATTCAACCACGTAGCCTACTTTCGCTTAACTCTGGATATTTTTGATTTTTTTCAGCTAAAAAAAGTTGTAGGCTACTTCTTCCAACAATTCAACAAATCGCTGTAAAACATTACCACAACTTAACCACCTTACACTGTTGTAGGCTACATGAGTAGGCCACTAAATTTACTGTCACACGCGTTCAATAAATTTGCAAACTGGCGTTTATTAAGAGCATGAGATGCAATAGTTGACTATTTTTGTTACCACACTTAGCTACAACTTTTTGAAGAGATTTGCAGTGAAATTCAACAAAGCTGCGCTCTCCTGTTTAGTAATTGAATAAATCCAACATGTTTCCCAATCATGCTGGGCGCTCCATCAGTCGTTACAGATACAATCTTCTCCATATCTATAGCCTACCTAGCTCAGCAAACTCTTTCTTTAATTCAGCCGTGATACTGATAACGCATTACTACGGCTTTAGTTGTGTCAGACTGCTATATGGCAGTTCAGTACGGTAGGCTACTAGATTAAAATAGGGTGGGGCCTTATTACAAATATTTAGAAAACATTTATTCTTTGCTGAAATATTTGTTTAAATTTCATTATTTTAAAAAAGACAAGTGGGTCACTGAAAACCTGTGATGGGTCACTTCGTGCCCCGCGGGTCAGTGGTTCGCCATCCCTGACCTATGTAAAGTACCAACAAAAAGCTAAAAAACAATCTGTTATCCACCATGCATTCTACGCCACATGTGGACATCACCACGGCTGCCAAAAAGCCATGTGTGATCGGTATCTACAATGAGAACAAAGTTGGCGCCGACGTTTTTGATCAAATAGTTCGTTTGTACAATATCGATCAGTTTCCAGGAGGTGGCCATTGTCATATTCTGTCTGTTTACTGGTGTATTATATACAGAAACAACATGCACTTCCACTTTGATTAATTACTGACAACAGAATGTACTTCCGGGATACTTGCCAGGGTTGCCAAAAGATAATCTGGTAACCGGTCATAAGCATAACATAATAATCACATTTCAATACACTACATCCCTTCCTTCTCGGATTAAAACGTAGTTTTCAAAGGCATTACTTCTTTTGATAAAAACCAAGTTTACATTAAATGTTCATAACAGGTGATGAAAACCATGAGCACTTGAACCAATAAGACTCATTATCATTAGGTTTCGATTACGTATAAGCATCATTCCTGCAATCAATGGTATACACAGATTAACTTATAAGTACCAACATTTACTGTCAAAAGCAATATAGCCATACCCCAAAGATCATGATTAACACGTTTGCTTCTACTTTTTACACTTTGAACTTGAAATTGTAATGGAGAACAATTAAATAGATTACCACTCAATTGACATGACGTTTAAACAAATAGACATGCATTCCAAAGCTAGTCTTTATAACGAAAGAACAAAAGGAATCATAGACATATAAGTCTGCATTCTATATAGTCACTTCAGGTTACATAATCATTAAAGCGGGTAGGTTTACTGACATTACGTGTCGGACGAGTACGTACAGGTATTGAGGGCTCATTCAAATCAGCGTTCACGGTTATGTCCGCAGGAGGTGAGTTTACATTTTCATCACTGGTGTTCAATTTCTTGAAAAATGACGAATTTCGTGTCAATTGAACCCCTTCATTGTTTTGTACTGTCACTTCCCCCCTTTCCTTCCTAACTACCTGTTGGGTAGCGCTATCAAAATTTGCAGAAAGTTTATTTGATTTTTGACTTTTAACCAAAACTTCATCTCCAACCCGAATATCTGAGTCGACAGCACGTCGCTTAAAGTCAGTATATAGTTTACCGTCTATTTTACCCTTCCAGTCTCTGTCTCGAATCCCTTCATCAAAGATCTGAGGTTCTCGGCACAGTTCAGGTAATTTAGACTTCATTTCTCTGCGAAACATCATATAATAAGGAGTAGAACCTGTAGAAACTTGCGGAGTTGAACGATATGCCATTAGAAATTTGTTGATCTCATACCGCCAATCTTTCTTTTCAACTTGAGCAACTTTGATTGCCTTTAACAATGTTTGATTTTGTCGTTCCACCTCACCGTTTGCTTGAGGCCATAATGGTGTTGTTTTGCGGTGTATTACTCCATATTCTTCTAGAAAATTCTCAAAATCATTCGATACAAATTGTGGACCATTATCAGTTCGCAATGAGTAAGGTACTCCAAACCTTGAAAACATGGGCAGAATCGCTTGAATCAATTTTTCGCTTGTGATAGATTTCAAGATTGCAATTTCGTAAAAACGACTAAAGTAATCTACCACTACTAAAATGTTCTCACCACTTGGTAATGGACCAAGAATATCTGCCGCACAATCTTGCCAAGGCCCACTTGGTGGCAATACCCGAGCAATTGGTTCTGGTCTGCAAAAGTCGCTGGTGACTTGACATCCGTGACAAAGTTTACACATCTTTTCTGCATCAACATCGATCTTTGGCCACCACACCTTTGTGCGTAATCGATTCTTTGTCTTGACAATGCCTTGGTGACCCTCGTGTGCCAAATTGAGCACTTTTTCACGCAATGTAGCAGGTATAACGAGTCTTGTCCCTCTGAGCAACAAGTTTCCATATGTACACAGTTCATTTTTTACATGCAAAAAGCTTGTGTCTGTACACTTGGACCAATTTCCTGAATGAATATAGTCCCTAATTTCTGACAATTGTGGATCAGCAGCTGATTCTTGTTCAAGTTCTTCTGTAGATAAAGCGACTGGCATACTTTGAAGAACAATAGATCTCACATAATCATAAGGTTCTGTCAAATCTTTGCTTTCTTCATAGGGCTCTTTATTTAGCCTTGACAATGCATCAGCAATGTTAGTTTTCCCTGGACGATAGATAACACTAAAATCAAACGATTGTAAACGCAATACCCAGCGTTCTATTCTTGCTGATGGTCTTGATTTCTTCGTGTAAATGTATTGCAGGGGCTTATGATCTGTTTCAAGTTCAAAATGTCTTCCAAATACATACAAATTGAATCTTTCACAAGACCAAACCAACCCTAGAGCTTCTTTTTCCGTTTGGCTGTACTTCTTTTCCACATCTGACAAACTTCGAGATGCATAAGAAATGACTCTCCACATTCCATCTTGTAACTGTGTCAACACAGCACCTAGACCAACTGGAGATGCATCTGTCACAATTCTTGTCTTACAGTCATTCCGATAATATGCCAATGTATCAGCCTTTGTGATCACTGTTTTTAGTTTCAAAAATGCATCTTGGTGTGCTTTATGCCATTGAAACTTTGCAGTCTTTTTGGTCAAGTCTAGTATAGGCCTTGCAATGGTTGCTAAATTTGGGATAAACTTAGCTGAAAACTGAACAAGACCCATGAATGATCTGACTTCACTAGCTGAAGTTGGAGGTTGTGCTTTTTGAATAGCTGCAATTTTCTCTGCACTGGGACTTACCCCTTGTTGGTGCAAGTCATGTCCAAAAAATGTAAGCTTTGACATTCTAAACTGACATTTTGTTTTATTCAAAGTCAATCCAGATTTTAACAACTTTTCCAGTACCACATGTAATCGACTGTCATGTTCTGTCCTGTCTTTTCCATAAATGACAATGTCATCTGCAATGTTAGCAACACCATCGCAGTTCTTCAATAAATCCCAAATAATTTTCTGATATTTTTCAGGAGCAGAACTCAGTCCAAACATTAGCCTTTTATATCTGTATAGACCTCGATGTGTAACAAATGTTGTAATATGGCGGCTCGTTTCATCCAACATTATCTGATGAAAGCCCCATTTTAAATCCAACTTACTGAAAACAGTACTACCATTGAGTTGATACAACAGTTCTTCAACAGTGGGAATTGGATGTCTCTCTCTAACTATAGCCTGATTGGCTTGTCGCATATCAACACAAATGCGAATGTCACCATCACTCTTAGGTATGACTACCAATGGAGAGATCCAACTTGATGGTCCTTCTGGGACTTCTTCTATAATATCAGCATCAAGCAATTCATGTAACTTCACATCTACCTTTTCTCTCAGCGGAAATGGTATTCTTCGAACAGGTTGAGCTACTGGCTTAAGAGAATCATCAATATGCAATTTTAACTCATAATCTTTTAACAAGCCAACACCAGTAAATAAACCATCATACTTAGACACAATGTCATTATCAACTTGAGGTTTAACATTATTAGCACCAGATTTAACACCATTTACATGTATTGGACCAACATGCAACAAACCTAAAGTCTCTGCGGTGTCTTTGCCCAATAGTCTGTGTCCATCGGTATCTGCTACCACAAAGTCAGCAACACATACTTTTTGTGTAACTTTTGATTCAACTTTTGCCGTAAATGTTCCTAATGTTGGAATTGGCTTCTTACTTCCATACGCGTACAATGTTTTAGCAGATTTCCTTGTTGTTGCATTAATATTACATGTCTTCAGCCATTCCCAAGTTTGCTTGTTCACAATGTTGCATGATGCACCGGAATCAACTAACATGTCTCCCACCGACACACCACCAATGTTTAAACTTACACTGCACAGCCCATGTGTTGAACTTTTCATTGAAAAGACATTAGTTGATGCTCCAAATTCATTTTCACCCAATCCTGAATTATCTATTTGATTGGCATTAGATTTTGAATTTCTTTGTTGATAAAACTGTGTTGTATTCCTTACTTTTGACCTGCATTTCTTTTGAAAATGTCCCAGATTTCCACATTTGTGGCACTTCTTCCCTCTTGCAGGGCACTGCCTGTCATGTTTGAAATGACCAAATAATCCACATGCAAAACACTCTTGTGTGTCTTTTCCCTGTTTTGACTTAATGTTACTCTTTCTTTGTATAGGAACTGAATTTACTTCATGCTGCATGCTTGGTTCTAATGATTTTCTTTCCATCATCTTAACCTGTGAATTAACTGCTTCATGTGCTCTAGCAATAGCTAATATATCATTTAACTGGACATCTCCTTTTTCCAAAAACTTTCGTCGTAAATGATTGGAATGACATTTATCAATTACTTGATCACGAAGTTGGGTATCCAATGAATCACCAAATTCACACATAGCTGCCTGTTGTCGCAGTCTGCAAACAAATTTGTTTACCGGCTTATCATGTTTTTGCATCAATTGCCTAAAAACATGGCGTTCAAAAGGTACATTAGCCTTAGGAAGAAAATGATCATCCAACAATGTTAAAGTCTCTTGAAGAGTTTTACCTTCATTGTCTGGAACCAAAGAAAAATAAATTTCTTGCACATCCACACCAGCAGTGTGCAGCAGCAGAGCCTGTTTTTGTTCATCACTGGTGACACCTTTTCCAGTGATATACAATGAAAACGCCCGTTTCCATCGCTTCCAACGTTGTCCCTGGTTTTGTGCATCACCATTGACATCAAAGGGTAATACAGCTGACACCTCGCAGGTAACTGCAGCTCCATTCATGATGCTCACTAGTAGTTTGGACAACACGACAAGAACAATTCACTGTCTGCTTGGACCTCTTGAACTAATAGGCTACAGATTTAAATATTTTCCTCGTCGCCAAATGTCATATTCTGTCTGTTTACTGGTGTATTATATACAGAAACAACATGCACTTCCACTTTGATTAATTACTGACAACAGAATGTACTTCCGGGATACTTGCCAGGGTTGCCAAAAGATAATCTGGTAACCGGTCATAAGCATAACATAATAATCACATTTCAATACACTACAGCCATTATGGGGTAACATCCTCGATGTAGCGGCAATCAACGATGTGCCCTTTTTATAAAGTCGACTGGTAACCATATATCACGAAGAGACTTTATACTCGAGCTCATTGAATGTTTGTGCCACCAACTACAAAACAACACAACTATTGTCATGACACCTGAGTATCGCTCACATATCGCCACCATTTGGTGTCACTGCGCAAGAAACTGACATCCCGCGCTGCATTACTGAAGCGCCTGGCAGGCTCTAGCTGGGGGGCGAGGGCTGACACTTTGCCAATAGCAGCCTTAGCCCTTGTCTACTCTTCAGCAGAGTACTGTGCACCTGTCTGGTGCCGCAGTGCTCACTGCCACAACATCGACACTGCCATAAACAGTGCCCTGCGCACAGTGACCGGATGCCTGCGTCCCACACCATTGGACAATCTCCCCATTCTCGCTGGCATCCAACCTGCTGAGCTTCGTCGCGAAGAAGCCACTCTGTCCCTCGGTCGACGGGCACTGGAGCCTAATCATCTTCTCCACCACAAGATCTCTGCCTTCCCAAACGGGCACCCCCGCCGACTGAAATCAAGACACCCATTCGTGCCAGCCGCTCGGCTTCTGATTAACGAAGCTGATGAACAAGACATCTCTGCGGCTACTTGGGCGGACCATAAATGGAATTCTGAATGGAGGTCAAGCACCACCAGACTCCATTCATTCATCCGCGACGCCGACACACGCCCCATCGGCCTGACACTACAGAAACAGGCATGGGTGCGCCTCAACCGTCTCCGTACGGGCGTCGGGCTTTTCCGCTCAACCATGCACCAATGGGGAATGGCTTCTTCCTCCTCCTGTGAATGTGGTGCCGAGGAACAAACCGCAGACCACATCATCAATGACTGTACCATCTTCAAGCCACCTAACGGAGTGGAAGGTCTGCGCGTCATGGATGATGAAACTAAAGACTGGCTGCTCTCTAGCAGCCTTCCAGTGTAGTCCGGGAACATCGTGAATCTGGGGTGGTAAAAGGATAGACCCTCGGCCCCAGAAGCTCAGACGACGACGACGACACCTGAGTCAAGTAAACGCAGGAAATGCTATAGATTCTATAACATAGTATAGAAGAGGCTGTAACAATGCAACGACATTTACGTGTTCCAAGTGTCAGAATCCTACCTGTGGAAAGTGTTCGCAAAATGATTAGAAAGTTATTTTTGTGAAATTCAGCGGGTGTTTCAAATGATTCTGTGATGCATTATATGGCTGGTCACAAGTGTACTCATTTATGTTTCTTTTACATCTGTAGGCTAGTCTAAGATTGCTAAACCGTGTCCCATGGAGTGCTTATTTCCTATACTTTTTTGTTCGAAATAAGTTTTCAACAATACAAGTTGCATGCAAATGTGTTTTTTAGGAAACTGCATTCATTTAGAATGCATAATAATAGTTAGAACACTAGCAGTTAGACAGAAAAACGCTGCAATACTGAAGGTGTCCTATAGGACACCGTGGTAATTCTAAGGTGTAAAAAATCCTGGTAATTCTAGTGTTAATGGTTATTGACGAGTATTCTCGTTATCCATTTGCTTTCGCATGCAAAGACCAATCCTCATCAACGGTGTTGAAGTGTTTATCAGAACTTTTTGTACTATTTGGCGTTCCTGGATACGTACATAGTGATAGAGGTTCAGCCTTTATGTCCAATGATGTAAAAACCTACCTTACAAGTAAAGATGTGGCTACCAGTAGGAGCACACCATATCATCCCACTGGTAATTCACAAGTAGAAAGAACGAATCAAACTATTTGACAAACCGTACAGTTAATGTTACATGATCGCCATCTTCCGCAGGAGAGGTGAGAAGAAGTCCTACCTGACGCTCTACATGCAGCGCGATCATTATTATGCACCAGCACAAATGCTACGCCGCACGAACGTTTTCTTAGGTTTGAACGACGTTCAATGCTCGGGAAGAGTTTACCTGGTTGGTTGCTTGCTCCAACCAGGCTCTGTCCTGCTTCGTCGGTTTGTCAGGAACAAGGACGAGCCATTAGTAGATGAAGTTGAATTGCTAGATGCGAACCCTTGCTTTGCACATGTTCGATATCCAAATGGCCGAGAATCAACTGTATCGACTACAGACCTTGCTCCTTGTCCGCAAAAAGAAAAACCAGCAGAAGACAACAACGTTACCGCCTCACCCGAACTACTGGATTTAAATTCAAAACCTGCACCTGAATCACCAAAGTCCGGACTTGAATCTCCAAAGTCTACACCTGAAAATCCGGTTGTTGAGCACTCGCACAAACCGGGCGTGATCGATGTTGAGGTTCCTGCCCTTCGCAGATCCTCTCGGGTACGAAAAGAACCTGACCGATATGGTGCTTATGTGAAACATTGATGTATCTATTTTCTTGAGACAACAAGTATCGAAATTCTAAACATGTTCATAAATCAGCGGGGAGGAATGTAATGATTGCTTGCCTGTAGTTCACCTTGTTTACTCGCTTACGTAATCATGTGTGCCCTAGGTAATTGTACGCGTTTCTAGTTCTGTACTCTAGCCTTGCCACTGATTCTGGGATTCATCTTGCAGTTGTACTGGCAGAACGAGGAACCTTATATTTGTTTTGTTTGTTTAGCACGAATTTAAGTTGATTAAAGCCAAGTTATGTTTCTAGTTTGGTTTATATCGTAACACGTATCCAGTACAGTTTTATTAAACTGCAAAAACAATAAATCTTTGAAACAAGCAATCGCTTGTACCAACTCCGACCAAACTGTGATCCACCAATTACATCTAAAAAACATTCGTTTCATCCGTCGCTAACGGCGCCCACTTAGGATCACGGAACACCACCAAAGTCGTTCCATAGCAGTGAAATATGGAGTTTCGCCCGTGGTGGCGCTGCGGAGCAGTCGTTTGATATAAATTACGCCCTAACCAGTCGAGCTACGAGGTTAAGATTAAAAAGTTCGCTAAGCATAATTCTGCTCTAGGAAATAATTATAAAAGTTACTATACTAGGATCCAACCTGTCAGGGGCACTATAACAAAGCAAGACTTTTACGACATAAAGACAATGCAAAACGTAATGTCCGAAAAAGCAAAGCACCATGTGGGTGTGGAAGGTTTGCCTCCTGGAAAATTTTACAAATATAATCCTGTTTTGGTCATTTTTTAGGCATTTTTGGCGTAATAATGCTTCTTTTATCAAAATGCACATTTTGTGTGTAACTAGCCTATAACTTAGGTCGTTTTGTGCGTAATCAAATTTATCAAATTAAAATTGAATTTATGTGGAAGGTTTAGTTTAAAATTTCATTAGCCTACTATTTAAAAAAAAAAAAAATTCCGACCACAAGATTTCAATAATTCATTTCTTGAAAATTTTTATAGCCCATCAGCCTGGCCTGGCATGGCAGCCTTTCCGCAGGCTAGCAGTTCGAAAATCTGTCTGAGGTGTCCTCGCCTTGCTTCACCTCATGCTACATTTCACTTTATAACCTATTTCCATTAACACCGAAATTTATCAATTTAATTGTTAATTAACTAAACATTATAAACTTAAAAAAAAATGGAAACAAAATTAGATATTAAATGTTTATAGTTACAAGTCGAAAGCGCCGCACGAACTAAATAGGCTTAGGCCCCTAGGCGAGGGTTGAGGAAGCAGAAAATACGGCCTTGCATGATTTAAGCTATTGTGTACTGAGCTTTTGTAGCAGTTTTTTTTATTTTTTAAACAGTCAAAAAACATTAAAAGAACTAAAGTCAGTGCACCTCTAAACAGCCGTAGGCCCCCTCCCAGGCGGGGGGCATGGGAGGCGGTTAACATGGCCTTGCCCTTCACAGTATCAAATACTCATCATTTATCATCAGATATGATTGAAGCATTGGATGCCCTGTCAAGTGACCGCGCTTTAAAGATTAATATTGAAGCTAAAAGAACTTTGGCTGAATTTTGGATTTCAGTTGCAAAAGAATATTAACAGTTATCAGCGGCTGCAATGAATGTTCTTTTGCCATTTGGAACTACATGTTATACGAAAGGACGTTTTCTGCAATATCTTACATCAAAAGCAAATACAGATCAAGACTAGAGTAGAAGATGATCTTCAGATCGTCTCTCAAATTAAACCTCGAATTGATTTGTTGTGTTCTCAACACAGAGTCCATAGTTCTCATTACTTAGGTAGATTAAATGCATTCATTTACTTAATGTTTTATGTGGTTTCGCACTATTTTGTGCAAGAAAATATCTACTGTCAATAGTAGTCTTAACATCAATAACACCAAAAAGTATTTGCAGACCCCTGCTCTAGATTGCCTATGGAAATAGATAAAATGCTTGATGAAAACGAGGAGCGGAAAATGTATAAGTTTCGCATTCTGAAGAGTGTAGAAGAGGAAACCATAGACGATTTACTCTTTAACTTCGAGCGAGCTTAAAACGAAAACCCTTCCCGCCCCCGTCTTGAAATTAGTATTATTGTATATCCAAGAGACCAAGACGATTGGCCTAGCTCTGGACTCTGAGAACTTTATGACAGCGGCACAGATTTGAAACCGATTGAAAACTACTGCGGTGATTTAAGCTCTTGTTAAATAAAGTTACTCACTGTGCAGGTGAAGTCATATAAATAGAGCAACGGATGGCCACTTTTTGTAGTTGCTGTCCATGAAAACGTCATAAGAGATGACGCGACCAACAATGGACCGAGACTGTAGATCTGCGGTAAGCAAGTAATGTTCTTTTAATTTTAGAAGAATTAAAACTTTCAAAACTATCCTACCATACGATGCTAATGAAAATAATACTGCACACTTGGTTATTTAAAAGTGGATTATATTTTTCAAGTCCAAAGCATTTCATTCATATTTATTCAATACGAGCGAAAGAAAGTTTTATACCAAGTAAAGAATGATTTATTTAATCTTAGTTTACGCCTTGCATCATCATATGGAGTAAGATCTTCCAATGGGTAGAGCACTGAGGAATAATCGCAACATATGTTCAATTGTTTGGACAAGTTATCGTTAACCTGCTATGGTTAAAGAATGCCACGACTGTCGACCTCAGAAGCTCTAACAACGACCTGACATTTCACACTTTTGAACAATTTTCCTGTTTTTACTGACATTTTAACCCACTGAAATTTGTTGTAGTCACTTTGTCTTTAGGTTGACGGACACTGGTCAAAATATCTCCTCTGCTCCACAAACAGAACTCTTCAGTAAGCATGTTCACTGATAGGCGTTAAAACGACCATTTGTGTCAGTGATTCAAATTTTATTTAGCAAAAGTGACAAATAAAATATACTTGCGGCTAATTCGCTAATTGGAAGGGTCGAAAGTGGAATTCAGAATAACAAGAACACCAAATCAGGTCTCATGCTTTTATTGCTACTGCTGACATTTGCCCATTCGCACGTTTTCGTCGACAGCGCATCTTCAAGGCATCTAAAAACTATCTCTTCAGAGGTGTGGTGCTTTTTCATTCAACCACATACCCACCAATGGGTAGCTGGCATCTTTATCTTTTTGAGATGTGATTATGCGGAACAAAATTAAGATTATATCTTTAGCCTGAGCGCCTTCGATCAAGTAGGCTACTGGCTGTTCTCTATTAATTTCATAATAATGAAAGGCATGACAACCCAGAGAGAAAAAGTATAAATCTTCGCCTCCAACGGTTCAACCGAGAACAAACTGACGTAACTGTTTGTCAATATATTATTTATAACTATTTAGAATGTTGAATCACAGTTAAACTGTTTTTTTACAATACCGCAACGTTTTCCAACGTCTTTATGACACAGAGAACAGCTGATTTCTTCGATCGCAATTCAACAAGAATCGCTACATGCTGCCACTAGCTGGTGCTTACATTATGGGTATGCATCACGTTGGTGTCGACCCCACCGAGTACTGGGTCTATGAGAGTGTGGGCAAAAACGGAAGTCACTGAGTGGTTGAAGAAGACAGCATCGGGAATAGTGGACCTTTTAAAAGTAATATTTGTTGGTTAACTGCAAGGTCCATACATGCACGGATTTTAAATAAACAAAAATGTTGCAAAATTAAAAGAAGTATCTCAACACTGTCACAACAACGATGACAACGTGTACAGTAAATACTAAATGTTACACTTCTTTACCTTGATTACTTTTAAAAGATTAATCGTTTTAAACCAGTTGTAATCTTCTTACAGAAAAACTAAAAGTAATTCACCACGCCAAATGATCATACAAGTAGGGCATCAAGAGATAGTAAAGAGAAGCATGGGTTACTAAAACGAAGATCATTCTCAAAAACGCTGTTTTGTTGTATCCAGGCACAGTGATTCTAAATTTAGATTACACGGGCGGGAAAGCAAGGAAGTCAGTTATCGTGTCTATCTTCAGGTAAGCCATTATGTTCTGCCAAAGATACAGCAACATGTTATTGGGCGGCATTAAAACAAGATCACCCCAATCATCTTCGAATCAAGCAGGTAATATCTTGCAGCATATTTCACCAAGCCCATACTAAAGGTCGCTTTTTAGACCCTCCACATTACAACGAGTTTTTAAGTACCGTAACCAATATGTAATCATTCAAGTGTTGAACATAAAATTACGTGTTTGCTAGTCAAGCAAGGATAACATAAAACATTTTTTACTAAAATTTAGCAAGATTGTCTCGCCACAAGACCACCTTGGTGGTTTGAGCAATGACTTGCTTGAAGAATTGTATTTTCATTCCAGTGCCTAATCTAAAACAATGTTGGGAATTTTCAAAGGACGTTTGAGGCAGCCAACAGTTCAATTAGAAACCTTCAATTAGTCAAATCGGAAAACTTCACTCTGCCAATCTCGGTAACTGGCCCTGCGTCTAAAGCCTCCACAAGTAGGCTATGTGAAACTACTAGAAATAACCTATCAAAGGCTTTGTCAGTCCGAGTAAGTGTATCAATTGCACAAACAATATCTGCAGTGCTGTGTTAAGCCCTTGGTGGGCCCCGGGGCCAAAATAATTTTGGGCCCCTTATCGGCAAGCAGACTTATGATAATATAGTGTGTATGTTAACTGCCCTGATATGGAAAGGTGTGAAAACTTCACTAGACTTTCTCACCAGTTGAGTAAACAATACAAATGTAAATAAGAGCAAACACAGGTCTATCAAGTCATAGCTACACCTTTGCTTGCAATGAAAGCCAAAAGTGTTAACGATTTCTAAACATACTGGCAACGGTCATGAAGCGTAGGGGTCATTCAACTCAGATCTTATATCACACAGTAGAAGTTAGCATAAAAATTTGACATGCTTATCACATTGAGTTCATACAATTTTTTACATCGAACAAGAATTGACATAATTATGAGAATTTTACATTGGTTAGTTACATTTGAAAGCAATTTTGGTATAAGGGCCCAGGCCCGGCATCTCATTGGTACCGGACCTAAATTATCTTCTCAATGGAAGTACACGCAGTAAACTTTAGCAGCTAAAAAACATGCCACTGACGCGCAAAAGTCTATTACTTGTGGGTCCCCTGAGATGGTGAGCCCGGGGGCCGGGCCCCCTTGGCCCCCTCTTGACACAGCACTGAATATCTGTATGGAGTGTGAGCGATAACAAAAAATATATGCAAGCGTGAAAGCTACCGGAGACAAAGCACAAATGAAAGCTTAAATGGCAACCCACATAGTAAAATCCGTCATTTTCACCTTAACGTCTGCACTTTGCAGACGTTAAATCAATGCAAAATGGCAAATTTTGCTGTTTGGGGGAGCTAAAGGTGGCGTTTCTACATTGCTTCAACATACAGCGACGTTGAAACAATGTCAAAACGGCAACTTTTTTGTCTGGGAAGCTTTTTTGGATCATCTTACCCCGTCAGAGAGAGTTGTGCATTGTAACGTATTGGTCTAATAAACCGGAAGCGATTGTTGATGAGGTTCTCATCGTACGCGACTGTTCCACTGCCCGCGCTAGCAATTTACATTAATTATTATGTACATTAATTTCAGCGTTGAGTTTAGTCACAATGTTAACTATTACACATTCTTTTTGAAGACAGCATATCATACCAAAAATGGAGATTGATATGAAAAAATTTGAAAATTGAATGCATCTTAACATCTAATACGTTCTTACTGTGTTGTTATAATGTTGATGCTTAATTGTAACGGTTCATGCTGCTATTTAGATGTTCTTTTAGTGTCCTTACGGATTATTACAAAACAATCCAAGAATGCAATTTTTTGACATGTAGATTCTAGCAAATTTTATGAGCTAATCAAATCTGAAAAAGTTGTTACTAATGAATGCGATATCGAAGCTTACTTTGAAAATATATTTCCCTCGATGAATATAACGCCGGTTCTGGCTTTGGCGGTTAGGGACGAGAGGTCATATTCAAGGTTGAAGAAACACTAACAGAGTGTAAAAGTCATGTGAAGAAAAGCAAGGTTTGCAGGCAATCAAAATTAAGATATCAAAAATGTGAGTAAACCTAATTACGCTAGGCCAGGGGTGTCCAAACTTTTTCCCAGGAGGGCCAACAATTTTGTTTTGGGTAAATAAAGATGTAGGCCTACCTAGCCTATAACAATATTGTAATATTTAATGTCATTTTCATACAACAAATCGATATGCAGGTTTAAACATTTCATTGTAGCCTGTACATATCACGAGATATCATTAGTTAGGCTGTATAATTTATCTGATTTCCATCAGAAATTAACACATCCAAAAACTTTGAAAAACACAGCTATGTTAGCGACAAGGATGAAACTGACGTTTTGATTTCTATACCCAGGTCACGCCTGGTTCGAGGTTAATGATAGACAAGCGTAAAATGACACGTAAACGGGATGGGCAGCTTTCACCTCCAGCGGTTCTTATTTAAGTTCATAAACAATAAAGAACGTTTCATCACACAAATTAGGCAGCACCACTCTCTTCTCTCAAGGGTGGGAGTTTGTTGTAGACTTTCGGAAGGACTTGGGATGGCAGGATGTTGTGTCCTATCGGGCTCAGAGGTCCACATTTCTAGTCGTGCAGCTGTCGCGCTTGTGTGTTCCAATGGGCCGACTTTGATGAAGCTTTTGCGTGACTTGAGTCTTGCTGGAATAAGTTTGTGTTCATAGAGAGGGTGGCGTTGGTCGGATATTTGTTTTACTCTTTCCTTTTTTGTAGCGACTTCTCTTCGGATATGAGGTGGAGCTATAGTTGCTAAGTTATAAAGGTCGGCGATTGGTGTTGGACGGAGTGTGCCAGTTATGATTCTACATGCTTGGTTTAATTCGGAGACAATTACTTTGGTGTGGCTTGACCTAGCCCATACTGGAGCGCAGTATTCAGCGGTCGAATAACAGAGAGCCAGTGCTGTTTGCTTCAGTGTGTGCTCATCTGCTCCCCAGTTTGAGTTTCCCAGCTTTTGCAAAAG
Organism: Aplidium turbinatum; assembly: GCF_918807975.1. Classification (NCBI taxonomy): domain Eukaryota; kingdom Metazoa; phylum Chordata; class Ascidiacea; order Aplousobranchia; family Polyclinidae; genus Aplidium; species Aplidium turbinatum. Next base: position 22,898,013 of record NC_137475.1, on the reverse strand, counting down.
GTTATTGCGAGCAGATAATTTTTTCTTAAGCTTCATTAGGTGTGTCTTATAGGATAGGGTCCTGTCTAGTGTTATGCCAAGGTATACAGGAAAGGGGGTATATTGTAAAGCAGTGTTTTCCCAATTGATGATAAGTTTTTGGCTAGCCTTATGATTGTTCAAGTGAAAGCCTAAACAGAGCCCGCTGCGGAGTCGGGAGAAATAAAAGCAATCTTTTCCGATGGAAGATGACTCCTGACCCAATGTGTGATTGCGGCCTAGACAATCAGACGATGAAGCACATCCTCACCAACTGCCCCCTTAGCCCTTCATGTGATGACAACGACCTCAAAAACATCACAAACAATGCTCTTACCTGGCTCCGACACTGGCGTGACAAGCTATGAATGAATCACACAAATAAGTTGAACCGAACAAGCTCAAATATTGTTTTTGCAAACTTTTTCATTTCTGGAAATTTGTTTTTATCCAGCTATTGATAAAAGACACGAAAGAAAGATGTTGCTGTCGGTTTCGCAGAAAAGCTCAATTAGCAGCGGTCGTTGAATTTGTTGAATGAATGCTCGACCTTATCACTCATTACAACACTTTCAGGCAATAATAATTGATTTTACGATTATGACGCAACAATAATTTTAACTTTTCTCGCCTGCATTTGTCCTTGAGAAATACTGTCTTCACCAATTTTAAAAATAAATGCAAGTTGCATTTGTATGATTTTTATGTGTCTGCGAGCCAAAATAACACATTGTGCAACAACAGGCGCGGGCCATACAAAAACGTCTCGCGGGCTGGATCTGGCCCTCGGGCCGGACTTTGGACACCTCTGCCCTAAGCCTTGTTGACAATATCCTACTTTGGTGTCACAGGCTTGTTAGCAATATCCAGTTATCCACCCACCAATTATTAACCGCAACATATTTCTTGTAGACTTACTTGCGTTTATATATGACTCTCAGAAACGATAGTGACAACTTTTTTTTATAGTACAATCATACATCCGGCTACTTACGCCCTGTTCGGACATCATCAAGTCTCGTAGGACTCCTGTTGAATTGACAAATGAAAGCACGGCTTTCCCAGGGGAGGAGTCAATTTCGGACAAAGCGACACACAAACCTGTGACCTGGAAGTGCACACAATGACATTGATATGAAGTACTGAAGTAGTTCATTGGTGATAGATAGGTTTAGTTTCATTTTCTAAAAAGCAGATAGTAATATATAAAGTTACCAATGCACATGTTGTGAGTCAGCGATGTATTATTATTATGAGATGGTGATAGATACCAAACTGACCTATCACCATCCACAGTCATTGCGCAAAAATTTCGGTTCATTGTTCTGTTGAAACCGCTGGTGAGCACAAGCTCAATAGCTCGAGCCACATTGCGAACAGCAGCACCATGAAGAGGAACCAGTCACCTTCTCGTGGTTTCTCCTGCCAGTTAGCACCAAAGTGCGAATCGAAGAGCTGTAGAAAAACGAACCTCGACCCGAAGCACCGGCACTGCTCTATTCAGAGAGTGGCAATTCACTGTCAACAAGTTTCATCGTCAAGCAGTTAGTTCAAGCAAGTGATCAAAGACCCAGGTCCTACCCGACGCAACAGAAGATCTCCCGAAGAGACATTTACTTTGGTAAAGTAAGAGTGATCAGGTCCGTGGTTTCGAATCACAACGCTGACGATAAACAGATCTGGGTTCTGCTGGAGGATCAATGCTCCCCCTTCCGGAAGTCTAAATGTAAATGAGCGAGTTTGTTGAAACATTTTGAAGTTCAGCCTACATCACAAAGAATTCCAGTCTTTAGCTCTATGAGTTTATACTCGAATACTCAGGCGAGTAAAATTTACAATAGACGCTCATTTAAATCAGCAACAAAACTTGAAGAAAAGTTCTGAATACTAATCTTTCAAGGAGGCTAGGTGGACCATCAATAAATTACAGATTATGAAAAATTCGACAAAAATTCCAAAAATGTTTATTTCCAATTTTAGTGGGCCTCTACAATCCTAGTATGTCTATGCCAAGGAAAGGTTGTGTGTTATTTAATCACTCACGCCCCAGCGTCGGATTATTCCGTTCACATAGGCTAAGCATAAATAGGAGATAGCACTTCGTGGGATCTCTCAGTGCAGGCCTATTATGAAAAAATAAAGTGAAGGCCATTCTATCAACTGCCAAACCTATTGCAGCCTACCCAAAACATGCCTCTTTGTGTGAATTAGGTGATCAAGCAACAGGCATGTTGGGCATAGAGCCCTTCTTATCCATTACAATTATCAAGGAATTGCCTAAGGTTTTCCAAAGTTGAATAATTAGTGAATATTAATGAGTTGTTTCCGAGCATGAATTTTCGAGCTTGTACAGTCAGGCAAAGCCTTCCCATGCTTTAATTAAGCCCCATTACTGGAAATTTCCATATATCTGTTACAATGAATTTCTCTGAAAGCAGATATGCAACTTACGAGTAAGTGGCGATAGCGGTCAAGTCATGATTGCAGACATCGTTAGCTCCCATACAGCCTTTTTCAAAGGACCACTGGTAGGTCACCATGTTGTCCATCACTGGGTCAAGCACAGGGCTTAGTATCTTGTTTTTGTGGGTTTGAGTTAAGTCATAGCTGAACCTCACATATGGAGTAACTTCCAACGATCCTCCTAGACTCAACAAGCTCAAGGCCTCAGTCTGGTATGGAAAAAATATACTTCATATGAAAGAAATAGTTGGTGTTGTTCAAGATGGCAAGAAGGGTTTTTGATAGCTCAAAGCTGCAGTTCTTTTCTTCTGACTCTCTTCATTAAACTGTCGTCAAAAATAATAATAATAATAATGTCGTGATTTACTTACTGTCGTTCTACAACTGCTGAGGTATTTTAGCGACAGAGCTCCTTTTGAGCGTTTTGTATCAGATTTAAGATTCTACTTCTATCGAATAAAGTAACAGGATGAATCAAGCACAGAAACATTTGTTTATATGAAACAGTTTAGGAGCTCTTTCGCTAAAAGACCTTAGCAGTTGTAAAACGACAATAAATGATGATGCATGACATTCTTATTATTCTGACGATAAGCTCTTGGTGAGAGTAAGACGAAAAGAACTGCAGCGTCGAGCAACGAAAAACATTCTCCTCGCCATATTCAAGTAGGCTACAGTGGCGGCTCGTGGTATTTATAGCAGGGGGTGCTGCAACCGGAGGTAGCCTATACGTGAAAGAGCGAGCGCCAAAGGCGCGATGCCAAGGGGTCTAGGGACAAGACCCCCATAAAATTTGACCTTATTTTAATAGTACTTCATGAATTCTGAGGCTATTTTAGCACTCAATTTCCTGATGTTCAACACGTTTAAATAGGCTGTTTTAGCATGTGACCTTTGGCCTTAACTTATTGTCGTACCGGTAAGTTAACAATGAACCTAGGTAAAATTTAATTTAACAACAATAATGAAAACCTAGTCTAAGCTTTATCTTTTCGTGCAGAAAGTAAAGCACATTAGTCTAACCATAGATATCTTGGTCTAACCATGCAACAGCATCAGTCGCAGCCAACTAATATCGTGCTTGAAAACAACAGTATTTGCAACAGTAGCTGGGCTGACCACGTGACCAGCAACTGCAAAATTTGCAGTTCGAAATTGTGGGATTTGAAGCAACCTTAGCCAAAATATGACGTCACAATTTCTCTTTGTTCTTCTTTTATAAGATCGCAACTGCAGGGCTTGCAGTTCAGAGCTGCCAAATACAAAACTTAAAAAATCATAATATTTTTTAAAATCCAGAAATTATGAAACTTCTAGTCAGTAGGATCTATAGAGAAAATGAAAAAAAAACTTGAAATTAATAAAAAAAATAAAATTCTGAAATGTGCAGGGGGTGCTGCAGTTCTGCAGTTTCTATAGACGAGCCGCCACTGTTCAAGTATTAAAGCTATTGTTTCACTTTAAATATTTGAAATCCAATCACAAACAAAATGTCTTGAAAAAAAAAACAATGCAAAGTCTTACATTGATTTGTATGTCGTAATCGAAGCAAAATTGAGTGCTGGATATACTTTTAGTGAAAATAGCCGAATGAGAGGAAGTACCAAGAAAATTGAACCGCTTCAAAAGGGAGCTTTCCACCTCAGCATCCAGTAACAGTTTCAAATCCATTCCTATAACACAGATAAATAAACAATGTATTAATTTGTCTACGGAGCAAAGTAGAACATATTTAATTATTGACAAGCAAAGTACAACCTGCTGAAAATACAGAATAATTTCAGAGTTGATATACAAATCAAGCTAACCAAACGATTTTGCACTGAATTGACATCATCATGAAGCTAAACTTTGATCAAAAATTTAATCAACACTGCCGCTAATCAGTACATGTGCTAACCCTCCTGTACAACCCTCCCTAGCGATTGTCTTGCAACATTTTACAACATATACATAACCAAAAAACATCTTTTCAGCTTCATGTGCAGTTCATTCACACATAGCGTACCACTGTTGTTCTTCGGGAGATGCAGGTAGAAATAGTGTGAGAAATATCGATACAGACAATTAGACATGTAATGCATACCAACGCACTTTTTGTGCTCTTTTTTTTCATCATTTCTTATAAAATTCAATAAAACTATCATGGAAAAAAAACTAGTATATTAACTTTTTGTTCTTAAGTCAACGCCAGTCACGAAAAGCTATATCCTGTTTAAAAAAATACATAATTTCTTCAACAACGTGTTATTTTTTGCCTATATGAGAAAGATAAGCGACCAGTAAAAGCTCAATTGTAACCTACTGCAAATAAAAATATTCAGTCTTGTCTTAAAAAGTAAGTTTGCATTAGTTTACATTGTCTCATTTAAAACAATTATTAAAGTATACATCTTCCTTTAACGTTAGTAAACTGTTGGAAAAGTTAGAAATCTTTCTCTCACCATACACGGCACCCTGGGCACCTATGCGAGGCCTGGCCGATATGCAGGCGCGAATGGTAGAGCACGGCACGGTAGGGTTTGTTACGCAAGACACAATGTCAATCACATTGTTGATTAAAGTGATGCTGGGTTTCACAATTACAATAGGCCGGCTACGTAGCACCACCACGGCGTCATCTTGCGATGCTCCCACCACTATGTCAGTATATCCATTGTTATCTACATCAGCAGAAGAAATCGAGACACCGAAACTGTGTAGCGGAAAAGCGACGTTCAAGCTTCGAGCCAAAATTTTCTGGTAAAAATATGAAATGCGGCTTTCTGGTTAATACAGTAGGCTATTTTGTTTTAAGCATGAATAAAGTGAGTAAACCTCTGATGTAAATAAACAATGATAGTTACATTTTGTAGGTTGCATTACTTAATTTTGTTTTGCAAGTTTAACAATTGGCCAATTGGTAAAGCCAAAAATCCCCTCTCCATCTGGAAATTCAAGTTGGAATGCAATTTCCATGCACTTTATGGTCAGAATTTTCAGGCAAGGGAGTATTTTCGATTTGTGATAAACCCAGCTTTTCAATTTTAATTATGCTATGAAGTAATATAGTTACCTGCTTTCTAGTTTGTAGCAACCCTTGTGCTGAACCGTAGTAAATGTACACGGCACCACCGTTATCCGGTGCAAGTTCATCATAAGGGGCTCCGATTACGATGTCTTTATATCCGTTTCTGTCCATATCACCAGTAGCTGACAATGTCATTCCAAACCTTGCGCCGTTTGAATTAGTGCCCACAAGAACTTGAGGTGTGTAAGTAGGCAAAGTCTGAATAACCCGTTGAAGTAAATAAGCAAAAAAGTGGCAAAACAAATACACTTGAACAATGCAAATTGCATTTTAAGTAATGGCAAAGAACGTAAGTCCAAAGTTAAACAAGCGCAACACTACCAACCCATTTTGGTGGTCCAACATTGGTCGGATCGTTCACAAACACAAACACTCTTCCTTGGTCGTATCCGGCTGTATCGGAATACAGCGGCGCTGACACCACCAGGTCGTCAAAGTTGTCGTTGTTTAAGTCCAAGGTGATGATAGAGTGACCAAAATAAGCGCCAAGCTGCCACAATGAGCTTATCTGTGACGGATGAATTATGGCGTATTGTGATGTTGAAAAGTTGGAAGCGGAAGGGTTATAAATGAAGACCTAAAAACGTAAACTTAGTGGTTATCATAATAAATCATGACAGAACAATTACGTCTTGCAATGGTGTAGCAACTGAAAAACTGCCTGAAATTGTTGATTTTCAACTCTCAAAGTTTAAGAACTGATCTTACATTCCTTCCCACATAAAAGACATCACAGACTTTTTTTCGTATCTAAATCAAATCAATTGTATACCCACAGTATCATTGCTTGTCACACTTGATGTTGTAGCCTATCTATGTACACAAACATTCCACATGAAGGCGTTTTTTTAAACACATTAGATCACTTGTTTGTTGCACAGCGTAAATGTTGATAACGATTTCATTGCATTCTGAAAAATAATTACTTTACTTTCAATTCTAAAAATTACCTACAACTTTAAGGCACTGGCATTTAATAATATGCTAACATTTTCATGGCAAACTCTAGGCTAAATGTGCTTTAAATCTCTTTGAAATGGTTATTTTGAGAATTAAAATTGCCAAAGTGTGATCATTAAATCTCAAATCACTGTAGAACTCATAGTTTTATGTTAAATTAGGGGAAGAGTGTGAGTGGTGGGGTAACTTTGATTTCAACTTGAGCCCTGATTTTAGTATACAGCAAGACATTCTAAGACTTCCAGAAAAAAAAAATTCAGTCCAAACCTCTCTCCACCTTGAAAATTACTGTTTGGGTAAAATTGCCTTGCGTAATGCATTGAAGTCACTTTTTGTTTATGGCATTTAAAGCTTCAATACTATTTGCTACTGTTCTAGAACACGCTAATAATGTGACAAGACAGTCCAAACAGTTTTTTGGTCTTGGTTCATTGCAAAACACGAGGTGGTGATCATTTCGATTTGTGCGTATGACTATGCGCATGCTGCAAAAAGGTAACAATAATACAAATATTCTGTATTGAAGAAATAGTGAATAGGCCACCTCATTAAATTGATCCAAGAATCTTGTACAGCTTTTTCAGTTCAGTTTGTTTTTCTTCACAAGTATGCCTTCTTAAGTAACCTACACGTATTAATCTTACAAAAGTAGAACTTTAAACCTTCTTTGATATGATAGATATGTAGTCACTGACAAAGCCACACTTGTGTGGCGAAAGCTTCACAATACACTTAAATTATTCAATTTAATGGGGTAGCCTACTCTCTACTTCTTTGATTAGTATTGATCGCAGTGAGCATCCATTTAGATCATTGGCAAATTCAAAAGAAGATTAAAAGATTCATTCACAAAACTTTTTCGAGTTTTGCATTGAGCTGACCAAATTAACAAACAAAATAAATATAACCATATCCACTTAAAATCCATTTCGAAACTTTTCCAGGCTTTTTACTGTTTTGTATAGCGCATGAATATTTCTGTAGGGACATATCTATAGGCTATGTATATTTGTATTGGTTTTGGACAAAAATTTTAACTTTTTTGTCAGAGATCTTAGATTGTCCTGTTGTATTCTAAAACCATGATTAAAGTTCGATTTAAAAAACAAACAAAAACGATTTATAACCCCCCCCCCCCCCCTTTTAACAATGACAACATTTCTCTGCTATCATTGTTGCTGGATGCTTTTCAAATTTTCAAGCACAAGTACCAAAATCTAGTCCATTATTTGAACAGCAACAATAGCAAAAAAGTAGCTCAAAATGACGCAAAATATTCACCGTTACTATATTTATCAATTACTACTCAAACTCATTTATAGTCGGGACAAAGGAAATATTAGGTTGGACAAGTTTAGGAAATATGTGGAAATGTTGCCAAAGGCATAAGACTTTCGTTAAAGATGACGAAAATAGTCTGTCGGATTTGTGTGAGCCTTGCAATGTTGTATGACAGTGAGACATAGAGATTAAGAGAAGGTAAACCATTAATCCTGAGAAGAACGGAAAGAGCAATCATTCGTGAGAGCAATGTGTGAAGTAAAAACAAAGAAGGAAAAAAAAGATAGACTGAAAAGCTTATGGATATGCCAGAGAGATGAGGAAACCTAGACTAAGTTGCAAGAAAAAATGTACATGTTCAGTGGTATGTGCTGAGAAGGGAGTAAAGAAGTTTTCTCAGAAAGGCTTCGGGATTTGTAGATGGATTGGAAGAGGAAACATGGATATTCAAAGAGAACATGAAAAACAGGTGAAAGATGAGGCAGACAAGATTGGCTAAAGATAGAGGTCGGAGGATGCGATAAAAAACGGTAGAAAACGATTGTTGCAAGAAAAGAACCTGCACCAACAAGGAATGTAAACATATAGCAAAACAATAAAGACATATCAAAAAAATAACAATGCATAGATATAAAAAGAAGAAGTAAAATCATCACTGTTGTTTGTTACTGTTTTGAGTGAGGAATAAATTTGGCTATAAACTATGACTACCATCAAAATATACAGAAAAAACTTGAAGTTTACTCTTTGCTCAGTGAAAAGAAGCAAACGTAATTTAACATGCCCAAGTTTGAAAAAGACCACGTAAGTAGTTGGTGCAGTTTGTAATTACTGTCCTTCGTTATTTTGGCATAACAATGTTTCAATTTCGTTATGTTTTCCTGGTTTCTATGGCTTTTCTTACATCTTTAGTCTATGTCTATATAATATATAAAAAAAATTTAAAACATTATACTGGTGCATATTTGAACTAAATCCGGTAGTTATAATAAATTTAGTACCAAACACTAGATTATCTTGTTTAATTTTGAGTTATAGTGATTTTACTATATGAAAATAAAGGGGGTGAAGAGGCAGTGGTAGGGGGATTCTGGTGAACCACATATGTTTTTGGGTTGAACCTGACGTGGAATGGTCACCATTTCTAAATGGTACAAATTGAATTTCCAACATGAGGAGGTAATGATGCACCTTTGTACACAACTTTCAATAATTTTCAATTTGCGACTTCTATTTAGCCTATCATGATTGAACTGAAATTATATTTCGTCCAAGAGATACATTAAATCTATTTGAGATAAAATATAGCCTAGGCTAACGCATATTATCAACATACCGCTCCTTTAGATTGATACCGCGGAGAACCACTGGCCACATACACTGTTTGACCCCCGAAATAGTTGCCACTTGTCACGGAATAACCTGGCAGAAAGTAATTGGTCATGAAAACAAACATGCATTTAAAAAAGGAATTGAATTGGTTGATTGATCGAATCTTTATCCTCGGACTGAGAAAACTTGTTTGACAGTTTAACCATGGCAGTTTTGTTTACTTGTGGAGGCTTTGAACTACTGACGCAGGCCTTCTCACCGAGTTTGGCAGAGCGAAGTTTGCGATTGTTAAAGTGTTGTTGTCTGTGAATAATTCTATCCACCAGGTGCTGCTGAACGGAAAGTAGTCCTTGAAATGCGTTGCTCAAGCGCACACATTGAGAATCGAACCAGCGCTGCTTGATTTTGTAGTTTCTGCGTTCGTAAAGTCAGGCTTGTAATCAGCTAAGCTATCGGGGTGAACATATTGTTGTAAACCAGCTGGATTTGTTTGTTCACATCCTGGCTTTATGCTTACAAAACCGGGAATTTTTATTCAAGAAAACCAGGAAACCGGAAATTGAAAAACTACTAAACCTGGGCAATTCCAGAAACCGGGTTTCCGGTTCTCAAGCCTTACCTGTATCCATAGATGCACGTTCGACTTATTGTCTATATTATTGAGACTGCTATCATGATTGTGGCCTATTGATTTTGCGTGTTGTCAGGAGTGATTACTGTAAAATTTGCCTAATCAGTTTTGTAATAGAATAGGTGTGTTTCGTCCCTCTCCGCACAGTTGTTGATTTTTGGCAACTGCCTAGTCAAGAGAATGACCTCTTTGAAAGCGCAATTTTACGGTGACCTGATTCAAGACTCATAAAGAAGGACCAGATACCAAGATTCATCCAGTCGCCTCAAGCACAAACACAAATTTAGGAACACAATCTTGGCAAATGGGAAATTTTGTCCTAAATTTTTTTAAGTGAGAATTATTGTTTTATTTGCTACAATAAGTAAGTTATGTAGTTTCCGTTTGTAGCCTTTTTTTCTTCTTTACTTGTGAAAACAATATATCACTCATCGCCTACTTGCACTGAATATAATTCAACTGGAGTAGGTTAATAAGCCTTGTTAAATGGATATAACTTTAAGAATGCCATTCACCAAGCTCGTTTATTTAGCCAAATGAAAAAATCTTGATATAACAATATAGATAATGACTATAAAATTATATTTGAGGTAGTCTATCATTGCTGTAAAGAGTAAATTATATTTGAGGTAGTCTGTCAAAGCTGTACTAGTGTATATTGTTTTAATTTACCATATTTCTTTGAAACTAATTAATTAAACTACCATTCAACGTTTTATAGGCAGAGAAAACTTTTTCTCGAACCGTAGAAAATTTCATTATCAGATCACCGCTTCAATGCGTGATGGAAATCTACAGATAAATCTGCATAAAGCATTGCAGAGTGCAAAAAACAGTGTTGCAGAACGCGTTTTCGAATATTAAATTTTCATCAGTGCAACTACGTTTATGAACGCAATAACAATGGTTAAATTTAAACTCAATACAATACATTACAAACATTATAAGGACATATTCTCAGTGTTCAATTGAATATTAATAAATCCAGAGACATCAGAAAATCACTTCCCGCATGCAATTCCAGACCGACATTACTCGCTTAAGGTTTTTTTTGTTAAAACAAACTTAATGTTCAAAGCAAAAAAGCCATCACAATGAACATCTACCGAAGTATACTAATTTACAGTACTTAGATAAGCACTGAAAATTAATAGACGGCACTGTTATTAATATCAATTCAATATGATTTCAGTGATTATAATACAATGTAATACAGTATAGCGTATCCAATTAATTAGCGACGACCTTTTAAAGTACACGTTAATTCGAACAGAAATAAGAATTTATCAAAAGTCTCAGTCATTTTAGAAAGATTTCACCACCGGTTACAGGACCATCTTTGCTTGTTTCCTTGACAGAGTCAACTCTGATTGATCATATACGCCTTGGAGAGTAGCTAGTTGAGAAAAATTCAGATAATATGAAACCAAGGAACTTTCAGAAATAATTAATTAAACTACCATTCAACGTTTTATAGGCAGAGAAAACGGTTTCTCTGCCTATATAACGTTGAATGGTAGTTTAATTAATTATTTCTGAAAGTTCCTTGGTTTCATATTATCTGAATTCTTTGAAACTGTCCAACAATATGAAACTTGATAACGTTCCACGAAGTTTCATGGTTGTCTAACTCCTTCACATGAGACTTGCTTGCAGGAGCAAAACTTATCTTATTAAATACGCTCCTCTCTTCCCATGAACATGTGTGAAAGATTTATTTTGTGTAGTGTACTATATTTTCAACCCTATTTTCAATGCGTGCGTATACGCCTGCTCCTGCATAATGTCTTATCAGTACCTCGAAGCTTAGGTGGAGACGTATTGTTTAAATGCATACCCAATGGTAATGCAAATGCTAAGACGCCACGCAACGGTAATTACGCGGCACTGTGCACGGCACTCTGCGCGTTTCTACCTTTTTCTCGACCTTTGCTATGTTGACGTGTATTGTTTTTGATATGATGGTCAGAAATAAAAAACAACTGAACTGAACATGCTGTTGGGTGACGCAAGGACTGCTGTATTAGCAGTTACTGATTTTTTTGATTTATTCGAGACTAACACAACACTAACAATGTAATAGACAGTTTCGCTTTTAGCAGCATGAGCGTCTTTTATTTCACAGGCATAGCCGTACGAGCCAGGGGGAAGGAGGGTAGCTGCCCCCCTGTTGTTTCAAAACATCGCGAATTCGGGCCAAATCTTGCAATTATTAGGGCAAAAATTGCTATATGAAAAGCTACAAAATTGCATGAATAAAGAAAAACTATAAATTAATATCTTTTACCTATCAAACTAAGTACAACCTCTTATTTGCACAAGAATGTGCCGCAAAATTTTCATTTGGCACACCCGTATTGATGTATTGTATTGCATGGTGATCAAACTGTAGTACGAAATGCATTTAACTAACTGCATCATGCCAATTTGGGCAGCCACCAAAATATGTCTCTAATACTTTTGTGGAACTGCCCAAATCAAAACGCAAAATTTGCTATATAGCTAATTTTATTAATTTTCACAAATGCATCGTGTTGATTTGGGCAGCTGAAAACATGAAATTATCTGATGAAACTGATTAGTCTGTTTATGCAACTGCCCAAATTAGCGGGAGGCAGTTTCCCCAAAATGAACAAATTCATTAATTTATCCCATTTACATAACTGTATCGTTTAGATTTGGGCAACAAAAAATATGAAATTATCTGATCATAGTCTATTTATAAAACTGCCCAAATTGGCATGATGCAGTTGCCTCGGCATCAAAATTTACAAAGTCTTTAATTTTTTTCATTATATCCATGAATGCATCATCTTGATTTGGGCAACTACAAAATATGAATTTATATAAATCTGGTGAATACATTTATAAAACAATTCGGGTGGAGAGGTTCAGAGATGTACGTATACGCCGCAAATTCTACGCCGCATACTAGCGGCGGAGACTTTTTGTTTACGCTAACGCTTGCGGCCACATTTTTTTGGATGGTTTGCGCTTGAGGCTACGCCGTAAAGTTTTCGCGTTTTTTTAGCGCATAGCGTCAACGCATACTTTTTAATGTATTTTTTTCGCTACAACACGCCAATACCTTCCAGCGCTGCAGTTAAAAGAATGTTTTCAATGAGCAAAGACATATTGGAACCAAAACACAGCAAAATGTCAGATGAACACTTTCAGATGCTTGTGTTTTTTCGTGGAAATTCAAAATAAAACTTGTTTGTTTTGAGTGGTTTATACCGTGGGAATGTTTGGCACCTAGCAAACAAAATTAGTTTACGCTATTGTATGCGCTGACGCCGCCAACTTTTTTTACAAGTTTCGTTGACGTATACAGCGTATCATTTTTTGAACGTTTGCGTTTACGCTGACGGCGTCAATACTTTTTGTATGCGCGTACATCACTGGAGAGGTTACAGCACTTTTTCAACCATAAACGGACATAGCTGTAAGCAACACCACAACATTTAACAAAAAAATGTTATACCTGTTAAATGTAATGTTAATGTTGTGGTGTTGCTTAGCTTTGTTTGGTTACTTTTATAAAACTAATCAAATTAAAATGATGCAGTTGCGCTCCAAAATAAAAAATAAATATTTAGTTTGTTTATGCAACTGTGTCATGTTAATTTCACCAACATTTAAAATGCTACTGCTGAAATATGTAATCTCAAATCAATCATAATATATTCATTTATTTCAAAGCTTTCCAAACTCAAAACCTGCCATGCAAGCTGGCAAAATATTTGCTTTGCAAGATCTTGTGTGAAACATGGCATCTCCACTTTTTTCATTAATATATTGACTTCTGTTCTGTGGAGACAGATCCAGTTGTTTGCATTAACTTGACCTTTTTTTTCTGGTTGCAAAAAAATGTTGGCAAGCTGCATGCGTATCTTCAAAGATGAATTCAGTTGTTCTATCTTGATTAGTTTGGTAAGAAATTCTAGCTAGCTGGTGATCTTGTTATGTTAGTTTTTCACTGTTATCATGCACCGCATAAATTATATTTGGGCAATTTCTATAAAAGCGTGTAGATTTTGGCAAATTACGTTCTGCCCTCCCAAAATGGTTTGGTCTCGTACGGCTATGTTCACAGGTGTAGGTACAAACAACCTGTTTTTTGTCTAATGCCGCGGATTCGCTGTGTGGTAGTAGTGGTTTGTCTTTAGCTTTTGGAACACAGTTTTCTAGTCATGTGCAATATTTAATTTTGGTTATTATTTTTGTTTGATAAATCATCATTTTTGTCGCTTTTGTGTTAATTTTCATGTTATAGGCTATTTCTTTCCAATACTGTTTACTTTTTCTCTTATTGTTTGAAGAGGTTCTCTTGATTCAGTCATCAAAACAGTATCGTCTGCATATCGCAGGTTGGATACTGTCATTTCTTCTATGTTGATACTTCCATCCCGCCAACCCGTCAGAAGAGTATTTCGGTCTACAAGGTGAAAAGATGTGTTTCTCGGCAGTCAAGTGTAGCATGAATTCAGCGATAGATATGTGTTTTGCCCAGCCTCATGGGCCAAACACGTGTCTATCGTTGAATTCATGCTACACTCGACTGCCGAGAAACGCATGCTTTTTGAAAAAGTCTTGATGGCTAGAAAGTGTGGAGGCTACACGAGTATGGTTAGCTAAACACAATGCTCGCTGTTCTGTAGTGAGTAATCAGGTAGTAGGCTACTGACGCCAGAAAGATCGCTCCTTGTCAACAAAGGTGAAAAGACATAGAGATAGCATACATACCTGACGAACTCCACGTTATAGCCTATCAATTGCACCAGATAAACTACCTTTCATCTGAATATATGTTTTTTTACGTCCAGGCAACATACTGTGGATTAGCTATTACTCATTAGTTGCAAATTTTTCCATAGTTCCAATCCCCCTTGGCGTCTTATCAAAATAGATTCACCTAGGCGTTTGTTCAAATTGTGAGAAATTTTTTTCTTTCGGTTGTTTCAGAAACCACACGGGAAGAGTTCGACTTATCTTCACGATGTTGACAGAAGTTGAAAGAGTTCAAAACGATCGCACTATCACTGGTCTGCCAAACAGTTCTAACAATCTCTTCGCATTAACTTCCAATATGATCCTAACTGGTTGCGTTGCTGAGGATGCTATTCTAGAATCTAGAGGCTATATAATGATATAAAACAATTTAGAAACGAAATTCATTTTTTATCTCTTTCACTGTGTTACAACATCTTTTTTAATTTTATTTTTTTATAGCAATTCCTTCAATTTTCGGCAAAATCCTCTATCAGGCAATAGTGGAGGAAATGCCTATTGCTGTCAGAAGGTCATTTTTGCAGGTAGCCTACACATCTTTACCAGATCTGATCAGATCTGTACCCGATTCAGTAAAGATAACAGATAAAATGATTGTGTGGGATTGGTAGCAACAATTAATTTGAATATGAGAAGAAAAAAAGAATATGCGAAATATTGACCACAACAAAAAAAACTTTCAACTTTAATCTCAAAAACAAACCCTCAATTTAAAAAAATAGAATTGTATAAAACAAGCTTAAAAATAAGCAACCCGCAAATATGAAACAAAATTAGTTAGCATAAAAAAACAAGCACAAATTTACAACAAAACTGAAAGGTGAGCAACAGCATTTTGTAAGGGATGGGATTTCGAGACCAACTTAAAGTTCCGGGATTGGAATTTTCCCAAGATTTTTACTCTACAGGAAGTAACCTACAATTTCGGGTTTTCTTGGATAAGGAAAATTGCAAACAGTACTCCTGCGTATCAATCCCATATGTATTTATCTATTACAATGCTGCCGCCATAACAGAAGCGTATCAAGAGTGTTTTCACTAAGGCGATTTAATAGCCTTAGTAAATATAATTTTATTGTCTTCTGATTTTATCGCCCTTTTTGCTAATTACCATTAAAAATAACCAAGAGCTAAGACAGCGCATCCTACTGGCTTTATACAAATTTACACACTTTACACATGTTGCGATTACTTAAAAACGGTTTTAGGTAATTGACACAACACAATAGGCGTGTAATGCTGTTGTACTGTAATTTGTCATACAACAGTACCGTGCGATAATATCCAAATTTCATTGCATAGGCGCTTGTAAATACATTCTGGAAAATTCTGGGATTTCGATCAAATTAATCCCGAAATCGGGATTAAAAAATCAAGATTAGCCTATAATTCCGGTTTCGGGATCGGAATTTTCTGGGATCCTATCCCTACTTCACACCTGTTATTCATGGTGCAGTTTCATTCTCTTTTGTATGTGCGCTCATCTAGTCTTTTATTCTATTAATCGAGTAAATTATTGAGCACGTGGTCGTTTTAGTGTACATAAATTTTAAGTTTCAGATCAACTGCTTAGTGGACGTCTTCAGAAAACCAAGGGGGTGGCGTTGTCAAAACAGAATGCAATGTATTAGCCATTAGCATAGAAAATGTGTTAATCCTCGCTGAAATGGCCATTTTGATGGAGTAGTCTCTTGATTGAAGTGGTCGCCAACAAGGTTTCCACTGTAGGCCTATGTCTCTTAAAGATATCTGTCAAGACTCCCATACCTAAATACGATTCTTCGATCTCTGCCAGATTTTTGGGGTTGACCAGAGTCCGCAGTTCATTGGCAGATAGAAAGTGAGAAGCAGTGGAGCGAAATGTGCTGGCGGAGGCGCTATATTCCACCACAGTTCCTGTTCTGTCATACGCGCCAACAGCGCCTACGTACAAGTTTCCTGTTACCTAATAAAACCGAAGGAAAGTGATTGGCACCGAGCAGTAGGATGAATTAAGTAGTTTAATGAGGAAAACAGCACTTTTATAAACACGAGATCACAAACTTCGTTCTCATGTGGGGGACTTATCCTTTGGTCGCACATCAATGTATGACAACCTTTGAAGTTGCAATGCTATCTCTTCCTGCAAGTCATCGAAGTAAAACATATTGTGTTATGTTTTAAGGCTTTTGGAATTGTGTTTTACAGAGCTAAACGACATGTTTTCTTTCCTTGTTTAGGTGTAGCGCCTGAGAGTTTTTTCTCTGACGTCACGTTTTGGCTCTAGACCAGTGGTTCCCAACCGGGGAGGAATTCTTTCCCAAGAAAGAATTTCATGGTTTTAGGGGGGACATTTTCACTTTGTACTTTATAGATAAGCTATTCGTAATGACTAAGTAGGGTAAGTATATAGGCTATTGTATTTAAGTAGCTCTTTTAGCTCACAATGACTCTTTCAATTTATTATGTCACTTTGTCTTTGTAAGTAGTGGTCTATCACGTCTACCACCTTGATTATGTGAATGAAAGTTACGAGATTATTTGAGAAGTCTTTAATTTTTTATCATATCTAGGTGCTTGCGTAATGGTCAAATAGTTAGGTCACCAATTTGGGAAAGCAATTTCCTACCCAACTTTAGGTGTTACGGCACAATCACGAGTTTTATGTTTATGCCAAACCGCGTTTTCGAATTTTGAACTGACGTTGTTGCTGCTTAGCAGTAGGTGACCTGAAAGTGACAATCAACGGTGACATTTTTCCGTCTTGCCAAAGCCTACATACCTTTGGGTAACACTCGATAAGTCACTCACATACCACCACCATCTACAGTCACTCCGGAAAAAAATGACACCGCGAGTTGCTTTGCAGAGACGTTTGGCAGGCACAACTTACGGTGCAGGTGCTGACACCTTGCGCTTGCGCAAGCTTCGCCGAAAAGGAGCTATAATGCACTGCCTTGCAGAACATAAAATCCTAATCACTTGTTGTATGCAAAACTCAACGTTCCACTTCAGGAATCTTTACGGCGATTAAAGTCAAAACACCCTTTTGTACCAGCTGTCCTTGAATTATTATAATCATTCAGTGATCGTACCACTAGTGTAGCACATTACATGGAATAAACTGGAACACAGCATGGTGTGTGCCACCGATACCAAACTCTATGGCTCTATACCAATATACACAAGTGGAGTTTGGCTTCTCCACCGGCCTGCAGATGCGGCGTAGATAAACAAACGGCTGACCAAGTCATTCTTGAATGTTCCATATACAAGGCGCCAAATGGAATGAATGTTATAGCAAAAGTGGACGAAGCTACACGCTCCTTGCTTTCCATCACCTGACATGAAATCTAAACAATCGTGTCTCACACGAAAGAAGTAGTGCAGCATTACAAGCTATCGACTAAGAAAAGCAATCAGTTTGCATCAATTGCCCCATATTTTGCACAAACAACATCAAATATTTCCATAAGCTTTTTTCAAACTATGCGAGTTTCTAACCATTTCAATGAGCAAAGACACATACAGTAATCTGGAACCCTTGTAAGACATCAGTGGTTTATCTCAAGAAGAAACAATGCATTTACGGGAGCATTGGGATGGTAGTTCAAAATTCAATAGTAATCTGAGCCATTTTAAAATACAAAGCTTCATTATTTTAGAAATTCTGTCAACTTCAGGCTGTGGGGAGGAATAAAAAGTGCCATAATCAACAAAGGGATATATGCACCGAAAGAGGTTGGGCCAGGGATATCTAGAGAAGGGGATGTGGAGGCTCGCAGCGATTGCCTTATTCTCATGACACTACCAGGGCGGTAGTTTGCAGTGCTTTAACATGTGGTTCTTTTTAAAATCGTAGAAAGTTTTGTAGTGCAGCTGGTACAATGAGCTACAGAAGACAGTTAGCAATTGTTACATAGAGCATACTTAAAGAATACTTGTTTACAAAGACAGTTGAAAAGTTACCAGTAAGCTGTTTTTTTTAACAAAGCCTTTGCAGGAGGCTAGATGTAAAGCAAGTATATATGCAGTTGAATTAACAAGCAACCATGAGCATGCTGTGAACATCCAAGCCTGGTGCTAATAGCGCAATGCAAGTTATCATAACAAGATTTATTAAACTACAGTACTATCGGTGCCAATTGTCATTTTACGATAAACACAGATTATTTTGCGATAAACAAAAGCCCTTCTATTGTCAGACGTCATAAAACCTTCGTATCCCCTTTTTTAGGTATCCCTGGGTTGGGCACCCATCCTTTCCAAATCCAGCAATGTAGGAGAAGGGAAGGTAATTTGCTACACTTTTGCCTGTTAACTAAAAGTTACGTGACACAAACTATTGATTTTAAGCTGAAATGAAAGTCTGATCCCTTACACACTTTTTAAAAAACATTTCACTTTTCTATTTTTGTTACTTTTTTTTAATTGAAATTTTAAAAATGTCACTCAAATGTATCAATTTACCTTTCGTGGAAGGTAAATTGATACACCCGGAAGGTAATTTGATACAGTAAAACTAACACATAAATCCCCTTTGACAGCAAAGCAATAAATGGAAATTTAATATGTGGTTGGCGTGCTTGGGTGCAAGAATGACTGTTGAGACCTATGTGTGTGGCAAGGCTTCTGCTGCAGGATGGACATGGGCAGGTGATTGGCTGGAGTTCTTATTCAAGGGGGGTGATTTGCGCTGTTCTTATTTTTTTTACAGCAGATAGCGTGTAGGCCTACGAAAGCCTATATAATAGTTGTTTCCCAAAGTAGCAGGTCTAGTTAAAGAAGAACAACTTATTTAAATCAACTAGATCAATGACAACATTTATTACAGTCAAAAAAAGAATTTGATATACCTACTGTATCAGTTTACTTTCTCCACATGTATCAATTTACCTTTTTCAAAAAAAGTAAAAAAATTCTGATTTTTGTATGCTTGAATGCACATTGTAGAAAAAACGTGACATGCCCTTGAAGCCTTATCAATGAACTGTCAAATGAGTTTGGTTTCATCTTTCAGGAACTTTTCTTTAATTTTCCAGACGGAAATAATCATGAGTTAAAAAATTTACGAAAATACTCAAAAAACACACTTTTACAATTTTATGCCACAAAAGTACGAGTTAGCTGCATGATGCAATTTTTGTAGGCATTATTTTCACAGATCTTCCACCTAATGACAATATTTTTGACTAATATTTTTTGTATTACCTTCCGTATCAATTACCTTCCCTTCCCCTAATATTTTTTTTTTTATTACAGCTACGTTTTGACCTTCACGACACATCCCTGCGCAAGAATATTTTTGTAGCAACTGGGTTTGTTATGATGATAGCCCTTCATCATTTGTACAGTATAGCTAAAAACGACAGATAAACTATAACTTCTACAGATTTTCTCCAGTAAATCTTATGTATAAATTAATAACACACAGTTGGTGGATAGACTGCAACAAAATTAACCGTATAAACAAAACGGTTTCAACGTTTGTCGCTATTTTTTCTGCTTTCAGAAAGATTACTCACTTGGGATATATGCGTTGACAAACCCATCTGAAGCTGAGTTAGTTCCGATGTGGCATTGGAATTGGATCCTGAATACAAAAATACATTTAAATACAGTAGTATAGCTACTCATTCAATGGTGTGAACTTATCCAAGGGCGGCAGAATCTTGGGGGCTTCTAATATGGCTAATCGCTGTTTTTGTAAACATTCATATAATCCAAGAAGAGCCGGAATGCAAAGTGATATATCCCAAACATTGTTTCAAGTCATGCTGCTCTTGGCCGCTCGGATTGATTTCGGTTTGCTTTTAAGACATCGATAAACACGTACCCCTGATCAACTTGATGCAACCTCCAAAGTTTCATCCCACTACTTTTTTTCCTGGCAACGTAGCCTTGTCATGTCTCTGCTTCGATCGCTAGTCCCTCTGACCGAGCTGAGAAAATCTGCCTCAACGTCTGGCCACTGAACATTCGTGCTTGTCACGGGCCGACCTTTTTGTGTTGCGGAAAGCTAAGCCTCTCCTGGCCGCTCTGCCATTCTAAATTTTGCGGACGGGTCGCATAAAAGTTTTCAATCCACACTCTTCTTCCATGGGTACCTAGACTCCCTAGCCTGCCCACGCAAACTAAGCTGGTGAACCTCCTTCCCGGGTGCAGCGCCACCCCAAAATCACGCTGCTTCTGGCCGCAGGGTGTGGAAGGCGGTTCTTTACAGCCTCTGACCTGGCTATGTTTATTGTGATCTTCTTGCCGTGTCAATTATTTTGTACTCGTGCGTTGTTGATCCAAATAGAACAGTTCATCACTGTATTTACAGTGACGTCATAGTTGTATTTTTTTATCAATTGTTCTTCAATCATTTTATCTCACTCCTACTGCTCAGTGCTCATCATCAAACTTAATTAATTTACTGATATGCAAAGCTTAATTCAATTTATTTTTATTGCTGGCGCTAAAATGAAATCAACGATAAAGTAAACGCATTTAGTACGGTAACGTTGTGTCTTTGCAAAAAAAAAAAAAAATATATATATATATATATATAAGTTATCAAATCTTAACTATTAACGCTCGATCCCCCTGTAATCTGCCAGTAGCTTAGCTTTTTTGTAACCCGTTGCTTTCAATATACAAACTTTGAATTGCCGCTGAAACTTCTAAAACTTTTTCAACGTAACCAGTTTTTTTATATATATGTTTATACTTTCACAATTCTACTGAATTTGCTTTATGTATGTCCGCTGTACTGTATGTTTAAAACATGTATTGATACTATTTCCAGAAAATAAAATCATCGTTTGTGAGCATCGATTGTGATTGTTGTGTCTAAAAGTAATAAGTTGCATCTTTTAAGTTATGCATCCCAAGATCACCTTCTAAGACGGTCTGTCCCGTTTCTGTGATCACATTCCTCAGATTATCTAAGATAGAATCAAGGTTTCCGAAGTCACTGGCGCGGAATACATTGAGTGAGTTGTCATTTGCGATGATTCTTAATTCGTTAACGTCAATACTTCCATCACTTCCGATCCCAACAGCCACCATGATGATGCCATTGTTTCTGACAAGTAGTAGACAGCTGCTTAATAAATCATAAATAAATGCTCACTGCACAAATCATCGTATATTAAATTTTGGAACTGAGTTTGTATTCACAATTCGATTTACACCCATTTTTGCAGTTCTTTTCATTCAAGTTCAGTTAAGTTTTCATCACTTTCTCTGAAACATAATCGTGGGGGCAATTAATAACAAACATATTTTTACTCGGCTGGAGTTGAAACAGAACGGACCGTTTTATGTACTTGTCAAAATCAGAGTACTTTACGTTTTGCAAGCTGCTTGTCTGTTTCAAGTGTATAAACAAAAAAGACTGTATTTAACTAAAAACATTCTTATAATGTAGATATTAACGACCTGTTTTGGCCTGATACTGCGAGTTCGCTGTGGTATAGTAGCGGTTTGCACTAGCTTTCGGAACACAGTTCCCTAGTCACGAGGCCACGACAAATGGTGTTAAAGTCAGTGTGTCTGATTATTAAGTTGAGAAGCTGTATTGTCAGTTTATACCAAAATAATTCAAAATATTGGCTATACTGACAGACTTATTCAATGAAGTCAACACCAAACGAGGAGCAGGCCTACGATGAGCACTTTATCCACTTCTTTTTGATTTATATACAGAAATGATTTTCAGACACTTTGAGAATGCAAAAGGAGTAGAGGAAGACAAAAAATTCAATATTAAGATCAATGCTGAAAGGCTAATTCAACTCATCGTCAAGTTCCTTCCTCTCGGTGAAGGTTGGAGGCAATGAAGCGCCAAGTTTCTGCTTTGAGATTTTTCTTCAGCAGTTTTGTAATCAAGTCCTGACCACTGACCAGTCTTTAATATCGTTAGTCCAAATAATTGTTGGTCAGCCCCTATGTTGTTTTCCTTTCATTTTAATTTCTGTTAGCTGCTTTGGAATAGAATTATTGCACATCATACGGCCAAAATATTTCAAATTTCTTGTTTTAATTGTTTGTAGAATTTCCCTGTTGGTTTATATTTTAAATAGTGGGCCTACATCTTCGTTTGTGATTTTATCTTTTCATAAAATTTTAAGCACTTTTCTACAAGTCCACATTTCCAATGTGTCAAGTCGTTTTACCATTTGTGATGACAATGTCCATGTTTTTGACGTGTAAAGTAACGTAGTCCAAATATAGTATTTCATAATTCGTTTTCAAGTGTTGGTGTTAATTTTGCGTGTTGTTAATGTCTTTTTTATTTTGACGAAGTTGTTTCTTAACATTTCTATTCGTCTTAATATTTCGTATCGCATCTGCTATTTTCAGTTATTGTGTGTCAACTATTACCTCAACATTATCAGATAACACAAGTTCCAGGATGACAAATTGTAAGTGATAACGTAAATATACTAGTACAAAACGCTTTCTGGTCTTGGAAATCTAATAACCAATGGCGGTGGGATGGCGCAGCGGGTAAGTCGCTCGCTTTCCAATCATGCAATCCTGGTTCGACTCCCCGCTTATGCTGGTTGTTCACGAACACCGCTCACCTCTACCCAGGGTGTAATAAACTGGGTGGGCGTAGTTGCTACAGTAAAGGCGGCCAAGAAAAAAGAACTGGCCACCCTACTCTCGTTAGTGCCAAAGGCTTAGTATTATGAGAACCTTATCTTCTCATCCCCCTATGCTTGAATCAAGCTTGGGACTCACCTTTACTTTTATACTGAAAACAATGCACGACTGTTAGGCTATGTTTGACCAACAATATTCTATGATGCTGAAACTTGGGCAATATCACAATCTGTGGATAAACGGATTGATGCCTTCAAGCCAGAGATTCATAGTTTAGGGATGACCAACTCGGCTGGATATCTGACGAGCGGAGTGTAAACATGTTGCCAAATATTTTTTAAATTATTAGAAAAGCTAATTTTTAAAGAGTAGTGGTCTCCAAAGCTTGTCCGTTTAAAACTAACTTGAAGTTTAAAGTTGCACTCTTGTGTTAAAGTTAAAGAAGTTTTCTTCATTTAAAGAAGTTTGTAGTTGTGTTACTTTGCAACAAGAATGTGCTGAATTTATGTACAAAACTTAAATAAAACTTGCAGGTTTAAAAATATATATTACTAACCATTTAAGAACAAAAACAAATTTGAGAAAATTAAAATACTCCTCAGGGATAAAAAGCTTCATGTTTTAAGTGTTAAAGCCGAAAATTATTTTTAAGTAATATGTTTTATGCACAAGAGAGGTTAAATTTGCAAACAATATGATAGTTTGATCAGTGAACAATAAAATTGTTTTAGATTAGTCATGGCTACCTAGAGATACGGCCTGATTTGTCACATTTTGCAGAAATTTCTATATTTTGCCAACTTTGGGCGAATTTTTAAATGAATTTTTCTAAGAATTATATTTTTACGCTTTGTTTACTGTTTTCCCCAGATGACACAATAGATTTTAACATCCTCAGATGTTGAAAAACAATGACATAGTATGGCAAAGATTCTTACAAGAACCATTACGCCTAATAGAAGAGAAGATAAATGAAAAAAGGAGTACATGAAGACCAAAAACGATTTGGACACCGGTTATGCCTGCTACAAAAGAAAATTATAAAAATGCCGTGAAAACTGATTATAAACATAAACAATTTAATTTATTGCATTTACAGTGAACAGTTCACCCAAACTCTTATTAACCAAACAGAAGGCTCGAAGTTTTTGGTACGTTCCGAAAGCTAAACTTTATTCCACACTTACGAACGAAATGTAGGCCTACAGCATATTGATGAACAATGCGAATTGCATGAAAATGAACAAGTGCTATTTTTGCAATGATTTACCCCGCTTCTGTAGCTCTTTGTTGCAGAGCGCGCACACGGGAGGATGACGTCTTTCCATCAGTCATAACGACCATCAACTTTGGAACATTAGGACGTCCTCTATCTTCGAATTCGTTCATACCACGAAGAATCCCCAGATCTGTATATGTGCCGCCACCTTGTGGCATCACCCCGGCGACACTCACTGAGAAGAATGACACATTTATATTCAATTTTCGATGTGTATTATTGATGTACTATCATTGAGTATTATCGATGTTGAAAACTACTGCATGTGGTATTGCAATTTGGGCAAAATGATAAGTTTCGATTCAACACTTGCAAAAATTAAATATAAAAGCGCACAATTGGCGAGCAGAAGTAAGCTTATTCACTAGATAGGCTACATTTTTTCACGGGTAGGATTCAAAACCCTGCTCTATATCCTACTAATGCAATTATTAATAAAATTATTTGGCCAAAAATGTCAAGTTATTTGGACAAATCAATTTTTACAATGAGTTTTTAAGATTTTACCAGTTTAGGAATTTTGTAGCTTATAGTGTTGTATTTTGAAGTACATCAACGTTTTCCTTAGAATGTAAAATGTAGCATCATCAGTTATGGAAGCTTTGGTATTTGATATTGCAATTTGAGCTGAACGTTAAGCTTCAATTCAATATCTCGTACACTGCCAAGTTGATTACTGTGGAGTTATTAGACCAGAGGTCGGGAACCCATGGCTCGCGAGCCATATACTGTATTGCTCTTCGTGACGGCATCTGGCTCACAAAAAGTTATATTTAACTTTTCATTACAACTTAAACCTGACAATATGCTCAGAATGCACCAAATTAAATGCAATTTTTCAAAATTTTCATTGGTAGGTCTCCCAGACCTCCCCTATTTTCTCATCTTCAGCAAACACATAACTCCACTTTTACAACTCATCACTTGCCACTATATGTTGGTAGTATTAAGTGTTAAAGCAGTATATGGCTCTCACAAAATACATTGACAAAAATAAAGCCTCCTCTTTCTCTAATCTAAAAAGGTTCCCGACTCCGGTATTACACTATACACCACCGCAAAGGTGAGTGATGTTACGTTTTTGAAAGTATATTTGCAAAAGCAAAATTGGGTAATTTTTTTGCCCCACCATAATGTTTTATTCTCCCAAGGCTATGATGCTACAAGACGTTGAATATATTAACGGAGCAAAGATTGGAGGACAAAATATAACAAACTTGAGATACGCAGGTGACACATACACACTACACAGTCCTAATATCAGAGTCTGAAAACGATCTACGTGACTTGCTAAATTCAGTTGCCAATATAGTAAAACAGTGGTTTTAGACTTGAATTCAACTAAAACAGAGTGCATAATTTTGGTCAAAAAGAAAACATTATCCAAAAAAGCAACTTTGCACTCAACGGTGTCGCTAGTAAAACAAGCTAACAAATTTCAATATCTTGGACACACTACAACAATTGACGCAAAGAGCAAAACGAAGAATTAAAAATATATTCGCTATAGCAAAGGACAGTTTCAACAATATCAGCCCAGTTTTCAAAAAAAACGAAACATGATAAGGAAAACCAAAATTAATGTCGTAAAATCATAGTTAGAATCAAGTCTAGCCTGTGGATGCGAATGCTGGACAAAAAATGTAGCAGAAAACTCACCCGAAAGTATAAAATATTCCCGACTTCCGAGTGGTATGTTTAATGATGTGGTGGTACTGAAGGTGACTAATCCGACCCAAACATGACCGGAATCAATATTTTGTCTGCAAACACACATACGGCTTAGTGGAATCACTTAATACCATAAATTTGTAATATTGTTATCATTTTTGTCATTCCACTTTAACAGCCTTGACAAAAGACGGGCAACAACGTTAAAAACGGTTCGTGTATTAGTAGTTTTATCAACAGAAATATAAAAGAAAGAATATAACACGCATCAACTGAACCACGAAAAGTCAAACATTTGTATGGAATAAATCGAGTTTCGCTTTTAGCAGCATGATCGTTGCTTACTTCACAATGTAGATAGGCGTACTAACGACCTGTTTTAGCCCGATCTTACAAATTTGCTGTGGTAATAGCGGTTTGAACGAGCTTTCTGAACACAGTTCCTTATAGTCATGTGTTATAACGAATCGTGACTACAGGGCACATAACTGTATTCCGAGATCTAGTGCAAACCGCCATTACCACAGTGAACTCGTAGGATCAGGCTAAAAGAGGTCGTTAGTATATACATTTATATAGAAGGAGCTATAGCCTATCTAATTATATTTAAAGCACGTGAAAACCATACTCTGTGATGTGATATCGTCATTGACTTGAATGTTGTGCTTATGTTACTCTACTAAACCAGTGGTTCTCAATTCAACGTGTTTCAGAACAGGCGCTAAATTCTAAACTGAAACTTTGCGAAGGAGAGCAACAAAGAAAGCAATTTAGTGTGAAACTTGACTTTGACTTTTAAAAAGTTTCCCAAAACGAGGGGTAACATTGAAGGGTGCAGTAGGGATACTCAAAAGCTGCTCAAAATTTTGTTTGTCAATCGGTTGTGATATTTGGATTAATTCCAATCATTTTGCAAAAAAAAGTGCTTCACACATGTAAGTTATGTTGAACAGAGGCATTTTTCAATGCAATGATTGACTCGACTCCAAAATTGAAGTGATTGATCACATTGTGTCAGCTTCAGCTGAAAATTATCGAGGAGCGGTGACTGCGTTTATTGCCATACATGTTGCAAATATTATTATCAGGGGCAGGAAAGAATTGGTACTGTTAATGCGACTTTCAGATTCATCAATCATATCACTAATAAGTCTACTGTACTTTCGAATGATCCGTTTACCTGGTTTAACCAACGAACAGAAATGGGCATACACAAGACTCCATAGTCAGCATCAATATCTGCCAGAAATTGCTTAAACTTGCGATGATCAAGTGCATTTGCACGAATTTACTTTAGTGTTGATGTTACGATTTGACCTCTTCATTAACCTTGTGACTTCAGTGAAAAAAAGAACGATATTTTTTTGGTGTAACATGCCGTGGTGCCACATCACAGGGGTAAAATTATCCTCTCCACCACATCTGTGAAAGAGTCCATCAAGACGTCCGTGGAAATTTATTTGTTTGATGTTCTTGGATAAGCTTCTGACAATCAACATTTTCGAATATTTGTTAAATTTTATTGTTAAATTTTTTTCTTGTTTTTGGAAATAGGTTTGTTCTCATTTAGGAACATTGGGAAGTCGAGGTCTGAGAGTTTTTTTTTCTGCATTATGGGCTGTGATGTATAAAAGAGTAATCAGAGTCACTGGGGTTTATTGTGTTACCACGCCCTTTATAGATTTAAGATCTTATATCTTATTACTAGGGCAACCAAAAGTCAATAAAGTCAAAATTTTTCTGCATTGTCCAAAGTTTTTAAAACGTTTATAAACTAAATTGCAGGCTGATACGAAGAGAGGTTTCAAAGTTATTAAGTAAAAAAGTCAAATTTCATGGTTAGGTCAAAATTTTCTTTTAACGTAGTTTTTCTTCTCTCTATTGATATTTTATTAAAGCTACACAGATACTGATTGTTTGTTACAATTTCTGTTGCTATTCTGATGTAATATGAAAGTGCTATGAACGTGAGTGCCAACTACCCTGCTGTTAATGAGTTGGTTGCCAGGATAAAAGCAGTGACCATTAAAAAAAGGTCAAAAAGAGCCAGGTTTACTTCCATTGGCCAATCTCCACAGCCAGTTGTAACTAGATGGGGCACTTGGTTGAAAGCTGCTTTCTATTATTCAAGAAGTCTACCAGAAGTAAGATATATTGTAGAAGGCTTCCATGATGGTGGTGTCTTGCTGCGGTGTGCTTAAGATGCTGTAAAAGCTCCCAATTTAGCTGCTCACCTTGTAGAAATAGAGGAGCAGTACAATGCACTGTTTGATATAATTCAGAAGATGGAAGATAGCCGTTA
The DNA here is from genome assembly GCF_918807975.1 of Aplidium turbinatum. NCBI lineage: Eukaryota > Metazoa > Chordata > Ascidiacea > Aplousobranchia > Polyclinidae > Aplidium > Aplidium turbinatum. The sequence goes on along the minus strand of NC_137475.1, from coordinate 22,869,641 downwards.
CACCATTCAAGAAGATTACCAGAAAATGACGTCCCTTTTCAAGCAAGAATCTTCAGGAATGAGGTAAAGTACGTTGTGAAAATGAGACGAGATGATATTTCACCACATTCATATAGCCTGCTGAGGACCCCCAAGCAACTTCTGTATCAGTAGAGAGAAGCTTTTCCACTTTAAGAAAAATTTTGGTGAGAGACAGAAACTTCAAAGGCGATAATGTGAAACATTACTTGATGAAGTATAATACTGCAGAACCCTCTCAGTAATTTCGAGATATTTAAAGAAACTCCATATTTAACTTTTGCAGTTTTTCGAGTGACTTCATTACCTGTTCATTAGCTGTGGTTTCGTTGAGTCTTCCACATTTTTCTTTTATTTCAGTAGAAAAAGAAGATATCCCTACCTAACGGTTTGATTTCTAATATGCTTTGTATTTTGCATTTGGGTTGCAAACGCAGAAAGTTATTGGTCAAAATTATGCCAAAAGTTGTAAATTATAAAGTCAAAATTTCAAGTTTTTGGGTCAAAAAATTGGTTGCCCTACTTATTACATAACAAACTTGCAACAAATCAAATACATTCTATTTGGCCCATATCAAAGTGGTTTATTCTAAAGTTTGGTTGCAATGTTTGTACGACATCTTTTCTGAATGGCAAGTGGTTTATATTTTCGACAATCTTTTGGGCGAGCTCTAAGAAAAATCGGAGAAAAGAAGCCTCCATCACTTTTGATTTGGTAGTCGCGGTCGGTAGTCACTTAGAAATCGATCAAGGAGAACGACTCCTCTCATGAATTTATTGTAATTTTCCATCATCCTAGGTTTTGTCTTCAGGTATGGTTTAACAATTTTCTATTTTCTTTCCATAGTATTTTGGCAATTTTCCTTGTTTCTGTTTTCTTGTGCTGCTTGGTTCGGAGCGATCTTTCTCTTCTTCTAGGCTCGGATAGCTAGGCTCTTCTAGGCTAGGCTCGGATACTTCAACTTCTCCAGCAACGTCTTGCATGACATAAATTTCCAGCAAATATTCGTGGTCTTTTTTTTTATTTGTAACATCACCATTGCTTTGTGGTGATGAAACCAAAAGTTCGTAATCCTCTGTATCACTCATGTCATCAAGCACACCAACTGCTTCTAGAGCTGTAAGAAATTGTGTTGAAATATTCAGTATGTTTCTCGGCAGCCGATTTGTAGCAAGAATTGACAGCGATAGACACCGTGTTTCGCCCATGAGGCTGGGCTCGTGTCTATCGCTGTCAATTCTTGCTACAAATCGGCTGCCGAGAAACATATTGTTGATTGGATGGTCTGAATGGCTAGCGTGGAAGCTACACCGTTATGGTTAGCGAATCGCAACTGCTCGCTGTACTAGTGAGTGCTCAGCCTTGTGCTGATAGCCGGGAAGAACGCCCCTTTCTTCACAAATATTCAGTATGTTAGCTAAAAGTCGCTTATTCCTTAAATTATAAATAAAGTTTTGTCTTTGCATATTACCAACAAAACTTCGTCAAAGTTCAAACTCCAGAAAGCAACTACTGCTAACATACTATATACTATATTATATAGAACGTTCAAAGGAGGCAGATATTTTCAGCTAAAGTCGTCTACGCCCTTTGCTCTATGTTTTACTGTAATGTCGTGTATAAATTCAGTTGTTTGCGTGATGCAAGCTTGACATACATTGGTACGTCAACAAGACATTTATCGACTAGAGCTGGGGAACACCTAAATTTGAATTCTATACAGAAAAGTGCAATTAAAGATCACATTTTCTCATTTACAAAATGCGAAAACAGCGTTTTTATCAAGCAATTTGAAATCATGTCCAGAGGCAGGTCTAAGTATCAAACCATGATCTTAGAAGCCTTGTACATAAAACATAACAATCCACCTTTGGACAGACAGTTGTATGCTTGCGGCTCATCTTTCTTGCTCTCTGTATTTTAAAATTAGTTTTTTGGCACCTTGCCTTTTTACCACATCATGTGATCTGTTCAACACCTTTTGATGCAGTTACCTTTGATTCTCGTGGAGCCTATAACGTTGAGTTTGAGCTAGCCGGAAGTACTGTGCAGTTTTTGTTTTTTCCTGTTTATAGATTTAATGAACTATTGTATTTTATTCAGATGTAGTTAAATTGTATATATATTATTCCAGAAGAGGACATCTTGTGATGTCGAAAACGTTCGATATTTAATTTGTTGCGTATATTTGTGTTTCTGTAAATGCAATAAACTTGATTATGTTAAACTTGATAACGTTGCTCGGCTTCGTATGCCTATGGTTCAATGTTTATATATCTTTCTGTCGCAAATAAGAATCAAACCATTAGCGCTAATTAAGAAAAAAATTTGCTGCACTTTTTGACGGAATTGTCCGGGGGACAATTCTACTAGGACCCTTTTCAGCCAGCTCCCACACTCTTGACTACAAGAGCCTAACCTCCTCGTCTCAGGCCTCGCACTAAGGCAGGAAATGATGTCCCTTTTTTCAAACTCAGAGACCTACCTGTTTTATATCTGGTTTATTTTTTACCTTGTCACTGGAGATGCCTGCATAGCCGAGTGCTGAGTGCCATAGTTCGACATTTCACAGAGCGCCTTTTAGACACCGCTCAAGACACTTATAAGCATACCAGAAAGTGGTCGAAGATTGGCTTCCTTACTTTTCTGTCGACATATTCTAAATCTTCAACTGCCTGGCGTAAGCCTGGATACAACAACAACAAAAAACAAAGAAAAATTACGTTTCGTTCAAATGCACAGGTATACACTGCTGTAGTGGTGATTTTTTAGAAATATTTGGTAAAGCTTTTTTTTGTAAAATTTCTTTGAATAGTTAACATTGGTTATTCATTTGAACTGCATGCTTAACAAGTTTCCCTATAGACCTACTTCCTACTTATAATCTGTATGAACCAAAAACGTTCCCAACAAATGTAGGTTGACATGTCAAAATATGGCTTTTACCATGTTGATGATTGATCTGTGTGAGCTTTGATATGTTAACGCTGATCTGGTAGATCTCAGGAAGTTGGTTTCTTAAAAAGTAGATCTTAGGTCATAAAAGGTTGGGCACCAATTTTAAAATAACCCATGGTATTGGAATCTAAAGGACGTGGTATCAACGTTACTGTTTCATCATTGCTTTAACTAATCATCCATGACACAAAACCACGTCAACATCAGGTTAATTTGAAAGTTATTTATTAAAAACGTGATATTCGAGACTGGCGTAGGCCTACCACATTTTTTTGACGTGGTATTTACGCTGCCTTGGAACGTTAGCTTGAACATTATGCCTCACCAAATTGATACAAACGTGAACACGTCCTTGGTTTAAACGTGGCATACTCAATTTTTCATTCTTTTCGCTACAACATGTTGCGACTGTGCCATGTTTTAAACTGACTGTCCTTTTCGGTATCAAGCACGTTTTGTCGTTTCTATCTGTTATGTTTGGCATACATTGTTTTTTGTTGTGATGGTGAGAAATAACAACAAACTGAACTGAACAACATTGGATACGTTGAAGAAGAAAAAAAGGAACTCAATAAAAAGAGTTTGGTGGAGCGAGTCCTTTGCGGAGGTTGGTTTTGTGAATCTTCTGCTTAAGTCGTGTTCAAATGACTCTATATTTAGACTTACATCTAGAGTAAATTGCACTGTAGCCTATGTGTGTAGTACTTTATTACTGTGTAGACTTGTATACCCGATTAATTTGCTCAAGCTTATGTAAGTTACTCTATATAGCCTGTATTGTTTGTTCTAAGAGCACTATATGTAATGCTGTAAATTTTAGTCACAATAGATCAACCTGAATGTTGAGAGAATGTTGGTAATCCATTGTAGACCAATTTTGAAGTCAGCAACATCAACGCTTGAGGACTGATCTACTATAAACATGATGTCGACTTCCAGCCCACTACGAGGACACGCTAAAAAGTACAAGAAAGATGAGTTTTAAGCTGAAACGTAGTTGTTATTGACGTTGTCTAGCAAGAACCAGCTTTGTTGTTTGAAAAAGCTCTAACATTTCATACAAGATTAGGCTACCTCATAATAAGAATCAGTTTGAGACAAAGAAATATTAAAAAAGTATTGCCTCATTTGTCAATAAGGCAACCAGCGAACATCAATGAAGTCAATCTTTTTGTTTAACGTTTATAAAACGTCTAATACTTTGTTTGACACTGTGAGAGGTTGCAAAGTTATTAGCTCAAAGAGTTATAGTTAGTTCATCGCTACAAGGAGCTTTCTCAGCACGTATTCTGATTTTGCAATTTATTAAAGTTTTAAGAGACATAGACTACTAATTTGCTGTTGCCTTTTGATACTTAAATAACTAAATAAGTCGTTTATTGTTACATATTTCAAAAAGTGTTTTTAAGAAATTAAATAGGGATGATCGGAGAATTAGAAAATATATTCCAGAAAAAGTGTCAAGAAATGACATCAAGTGAAAAATATTACAAAATATATTTCAGCACATTTGCTTAACTAACCATTATGGAACGGCTGTACATGCAACCTCTGCAAAAGTAAGAAAGAAATTTATCCGCTTTAAGAAACTTTTGATAAGAGATGGACAGTAACGGCAATAAGATAAATCAGTAAACCTACTTGTTGAAAAGTAACTCTGTAGAGTCGTCTCAGAATAGCAGCGGCGCTGGTTCAACTCTAGAGGTATGCGCTTTCGCAAGGCATTTTAAGGACTGTAGACCTATTCAGAAATTTTCATTTTTTGCTTCTAGCATTGTTTTCCACAGTTTTGACTATGAGAAATCCGAAAATGACAACCATTTTGCTCTCAGATAATGGGATACCCTACCTCAAGAGGCCTAAACATTTCCATTGTTGACAAAATCACTTTCGATCTGTTAAAGCATGATCCTGACAGTTCAACTCTTTGTTTCAACTGAAAAGTTCAACGGAAAAAACTTTTATCCAATGAATTAACAACAACTTACAAATGAAAATCAACTTTTGAATATTTCGCATGATTTTAAGAAGTGTTGGAGGATTAAGAAGATTTAAAAGAAGCATTTAACACCACTAGTGGTAAAAAGGAATTTTTCTTATTTCAGGCAACCTATACGCATCTTTTGAAATTTATCAATGCGTCTAGTTTGACAGAAAGAGACTTTAAATTTATTTCTGACGATATCAAAAAGTCATGATGATGCCATCATAAAATTTAAACTTGCACAACATAGTGATCTATGAAGGGGCGAGGAATTATCTCATTAATCTGTAAAAAAAGACAGCAAAATCAGTAGGCAACATTGTGTTATGGAGGGTTTTGTGGAGGGAGGGAAGAACAACCACCTTCTCGTGGTCCCTCCAGTCAGTACCATATCTTCAAGACACAAAAGAGATATTCAAAGCGAAGCTTGTCACACCCGAGCAAACCAGGCCTGGGTTCAGCGCAGGGTAGATAGGGAAACGCCTTTCTCAGGGCGAGGCAGCTCCTCTGTCGAAAAGCACCGACGACCTACCGTCCTGCAACTGAACACGGAAGGCATTACGGCCAGCAAGCTCAGCATCATCTAGTACCTGGCCACAAAACATCAGACCTCATTATTCTCCAGGAGACCCACCCCACATCTGTGGATAAGTTGGTATTACCCAACTTCATACTCGCAGGCGTAAGTATCAGCAGGAAACACGGCCTCGCCACGTTTGTCCATGAGCAACTGAGCTGGACGGCAATAGACCAGTCCAATTTCCAATCGGATATAGAGTGGCTGTGCATAGACATATCAGGCTATCACATCATCAATGTCTATAAGCCACCACCCTCATGCTTAACACCAACAGCCATCCCAGTGTTGGCCAACCCAGCCTCTATGCTGGGGATTTTAAAGGCCACCACGTTGACTGGGGCTACAAAACCACCAACACCGACGGAGAAAGCCTGGCCTCATAGTCAGCTAATAATAACCTCACCCTACTACACAAACGCAAGGGTGCAGCGAGCTTCTTCCAGCGCTGGAACACTGGTACAAACCCCGCTCCTGCTGTTGCGAGTGATGACTAGGGACAGTGGAATATCGGGACGACTCGCTTCACTGATTTTTCTTGCAATATGGACAACTGGAGGGTCACTGCAAAATTTAGAAATTGGCAAAACTGCAAAAAGTTTTCTTTGCTTTTACATAAATTCATTTTTATCAAATGAAATGCTATATTTTGCGTGAGATTTTGGGTGCTAAAACATCGGCAGAACCTTACTACAGCAGTGTGAGGCTAACTCTTGTTCCCACTGTAGCGTGAAATCTATATCGCTGCATAATTATGACTAGAGTAATATTAAATAAACATGTTATCACATATTTTCATGCATAAATTTTGGCAATACACACTTTGTGCACACGCAGCCAGGTCACATACACTGCACCTTGGTATGCGACATATGGCGGTAGACGTCAAGCTGTAGTTGCGCCAAATTTTGTCTTAACACTATAACCCTCCAGTTGTCCACCTTCTTTTTGAGTGAGCAATCCCCTACTTCTACCATCCCTAGTGATGACCCCGATAATTGTCAACCAGACAAACGTGTGCTAGACAGGTTCCCCCAGTCCCAACATTGACCCTCGCTCATCACGGCTCCAACGCTTACAATGCCTGTCTCGAGTAAGCCTGTTAAGCGATGGAACTTCAGAATGGCTAACTGGGAGTACTATAATCTCCTCACCAACGAAGCCACACAGTATCTTCCATCCCCACACACCAACAACGTGGAAGAAGCCTACCAGAACTTTTGTGATGCAATAACATCAGCGGCAAAACACTCCATCCCTGCGGTCGACGAAAAAACTACATACCGTGCTGAGAGAAGTAATGCGAAAGCCTCTACTCCGACTTCCTCCACGCCCCCAGGGCAACGACACCAACAGCTCAGCCACAGCCCTGTTGGCAAGGCTGGACTCAAAGAGGAAGGATCGCTGGACAGAAGCCGTTGAATCAATCGACTTCACGCACTCCAGCCGCATAGCATGGAGTACACTGAACAACCTAACTGGCAGATCACGTACATCTCGTCAGCAATGTCCCGTTTCAGCAAATTCCATCGCCTTACAACTCGTGGAGATCGGGAAATACAGATAGAGAGACCGTGAATCAGACAGAACCGTCTTACAAGAAATGTCGGACCTCTGGAAGGTAACAACCCCAGACGGGACAGCATCTCGGATGAGTTCACCCCGGAGGAATTTTCCGCCGCCCTCCAGCACATAAAGCCAGGTAAAGCCCCAGGCCCTGACCACCTATGCCCGGAGTTGATACTCCATGCAGCTGCCTCATTGAAGTCCTGGTTAAGAGACTTCCTTTCTTCCTGTTTGCGCCACCTGAGAATTCCCAGAAACTGGAGAAGAGCCCTTGTGGTTGCAGTTCCTAAGCCGAAGAAACCTCCAGGGGAACCGAAGAGCGACCGCCCAATCTCACTGCTCTGCATCTCTTTTAAGATCCTCAAGAGACGCATCTACGCCCGTATTGAACCAATAATAGATCTGCAGCTCCCACGTGAGCAAGCTGGCTTTCGACACGGACGATCAGCCGTAGATCAGGTCACACTTATGACCCAAGACATTGAGGACAGTTCTTCGGCTAAGAAGAAGCGCCGTGTTTGTTGATCTCACGGCGGCCTTTGATACCGTATGGCATAGCGGCCCTACCTGCAAGTCACTCCGTCTGCTCTCTGACAGACACGTGGTCTATATGATGGTGGAACTTGTGCAAAACCGCAGTTTTACCCTCACAACCGGAAGCAGTCGTCGAAGTAGACTACGCCGGCTTAAAAACGGCGTCCCACAGGGCTCAGTCTTGGCTCCTCTCCTGTTCAACATATACACCTACGACTTGCTCCCCTCCATCTCCAGGAAATATGCCTAGGCAGACGACCTGGCACTCCTGCACTCAGCGGGAAATTGGCAGTCAGTGGAGAGGAACCTCAGCCAAGACATGTAAACATTATCAGTATACCTCCAGAAATGGGAGCTACAGCTCAGCAAGGCAAAGACAATGTCGACGGCCTTCCACCTTAACAACCGGGAGGCACAGCGTGAGATAAACATCAAGATTGATGGGGAACGCCTGTCCTACTGTGTCGAACCTACTTATCTCGCATGACCCTGGACAGTGGACAGGTCATTCACGTACCGCCGGCACTTGGAGTCACTGCGCAAAAGACTATTTACACGCTTCGCACTTTTGAGGCGATTGGCGGGTTCCGGCTGGGGAGCTGCTGCTAAAACTTTTCGTACAGATACCCTAGCCCTTGTTCATTCCACCGCTGAGTACTGCGCACCAGTCTGGTGCAGTAGTTTTCACACCAACCAAATTGATACCGCCATCAACGATGCACTGTGTACTGTGACAGGATGCCTGCGTCCCACTCCGCCGGACTACCTACCCATCCTAGCAGACATCCAACCCTCTGAGCTACGTCGTAAAGGAGCCACGATTTCTCTCGCTCGCCGCACTCTGGACCCCGACCATCCCCTCCATGCAACATTCAAGCGACCACCACCTATGAAGCCGCGGCTGAAATGAAGACGCTCCTTTGTGCCTGCCGCACAACAACTACTTAAGAACACAGAAGAACTTGGTTTGTGCGGAACACTGGACGAACCACTTGTGGAACAAGGAGCGGCAAAACCACACCTCCACGCTCCGTGACTTCATACCCGACGCCGATCCCCGTCTACCGGGGATCTCCCTCGCAAGGCTTGCATGGGTCAGGTTTACCGCCTGCGAACTGGCGTCGGCCGCTTTCGTTCGGACATGCACAAGTGGGGCCTGGCTCCTTAATCAGAATGCGAGTGTGGTGCCACTGAACAGACCGCAGACCAAGTCATCCACCACTGCCTAACTCACCAGCCTCCACACGGTGCGCATGGTCTGAGGGTCCTTGACGACGATACTGTTGAGTGGCTGATGATTTCTTGTTCTCCAATCTAGCTTGGAAAGATCTGCTCATACGCCAATGATGAGTTGTACTTCATTCACAATTCAGATATACACCAATGTCAGTGTGTGGCTCTGCGATTTTCCGTGCACCGAAGCGCAAGCGTCATAAAAGCAAACAAACGAAGTCGAACTCACATGACAATGGCGTAGTTTGTCAGTCTGGCAACGGCAACATTCGTCGTTTTGGCGATTTTATTGCCAAATTCAAAAAAATTGCCGATTTTCAAAGATGTTTGGCTACATATTTGGGGTTTGGCTATTTGGCTTTTTTAACTATTTTTTTAGAACCGATTTGGGATAATTAATTCTGTTTGGCGATTCCCCAACCTATATTACTTGTAGAACAATACTTTGCAAAAGCGTTTAGCAACGCTTTCTGTCACAATATTGGCTCCAGCCAATTCACCAGTTCAATTCATTTTTCTTTTATCGTAATACAGAAGAAACGGTTTTGTGGAAATAAAACACAGCAACAAAAGGAAAAGGTGGCCAAACCGTAATGGTTTAAACGTGCATGCATAGATCCATGTCTCAGGTATATGTATCGATGAATACAATTAAGCACGGCCACTAAACCTAATAATTTAAACAAGTACGTGGATAAATAAGTTGAAAGCATCAGTCGGTTTCTCATTCCTAAAACAACTGAAAAGCACCAATAGATTAATTATTGAAACAATGCAGAACGATGGCACCAAACAACTATCACAGAAAAAATTAATACGCAGCTGTCTGAGTAGGCTAAACGTTTGGGTTGCAAGTGAGACAGTAAGTTTGGCAGATGACTCCTGTTCAGCAATTTTTTATAAAATACCAGAAGAGCATGCACCATCACTAACTCAGTTGAAGGTTGTCTGGCATCCAGCTGGGACTCCTACGGTCCTTGACAAATCAATAACTTTGTTTTTATCTTAACGCTCAGAATGCACTAGATTTAATGCGAAAGTTTTATCTTAACTTTTCATTACAATTTAGAGCTGAAGATGCGCACAGAATGCACCAAAGTAAGTGTCATTTTTCAAAAATTTCTGGGGGAGCTCCCCCAGCCGTTTAACTCGCCTTCGGCGAAGACGCGGCCGGGCTGCGCCCGTCTGCAGCACCACCACTTTCACAGCTCACCAGGCGCTACTGCTCCCACACTTCTCAAAATCATGCAAAATATCCAAAAGTTTGTTTTCACTTGTAAGTTATTAGTAAGATGTTAGATGAAAGTGTTTTCAATTGAAATAAAAAGTTAAACTGTCAGGATCATGGATTAACAGGTCAAAACGAGTAATTTTGTCAAAAATGGAAATGTTTAGGCCTCTTGAGGTAGGGTATCCTATCCTATGGGTGCAAAATGGTTGTTATTTTCGAGTTTTTTATTTTTATTTTTTTATTTTGTTTTTTTCAATTGAAATAAAAAGTTAAACTGTCAGGATCATGGATTAACAGGTCAAAACGAGTAATTTTGTCAAAATTGGACATGTTTAGGCCTCTTGAGGTAGGGTATCCCATCCTATGAGTGCAAAATGGTTGTTATTTTCGAGTTTCTTATAGTCAAAACCATAGGATACATGATGATTCAGTGCAGCTGGACTATTTGCATCTTAACTCAGGTCTTCTTCTTGTGGTAAGTTAGTATGATTGGTTCTCTGCACTTTCTAAAAAGTCTCTTCTAGAGCCAGCGAATGCAATTTCTAACTGGGCGACTGTAATGACCACATTTATTTTAAATTATGGCTCTTTGATGCCCTCCTTTTCCTTTGATGGAGTGCTTTTGTTTAAACGTAATTATTTCCAAGTGAACATGATATTGCAACTGCCCACTTTGCCAATATAATATCGGCGAAAAAGTATCAGGATATGATCGTTACAAATATGCGTTATACATATACCTGTACGTCTACTTCTACAGCTAGAATTTTTTACTAATTTTTTTTTATTACTTAAGTAATTTTTTAATCTTTACAAAAATCCTTAGCTTGAATCCAGTCCTAAACAACACTTCATTGGAAACTTCACTGCCAATCTCAGTGACTCGGCCTGCGTCAGTGATTTAAAATCGATACAAGTATGCGAAACTGCCAGAATCAAGCTCTCATTTTTCTGGTGCATTTTTGAGTGACTTTCATTACATGATGCTCGTTAACTCCAATTAAGTACATTTTCATACATACGGTAACGGTGTGATCGCTTATAGGTTTGTATTTTGCATTTGAGCTAAAAATCCAGAAAATTTTAAGTCTAAATTTGATTATCTTACGTATCACGAACCGTACAGTGATAGTGAATAAGGACTGTTTGAAACAAAACTATTTCCTAAGATTTAAGAAGCAACAGCATGCTTGCCAATTACAAGAAATTGAGATTTTTCATTGGGTTGAAATCATCATTGAAGAACGTAGACTAGATGTTTTAGAATAAATCAAAATAGTTATGACTGAATAAATACAACTGTATTGAAGTGTCATATTACAGTATTGATGCGACAAAGAAAAGTAGGCTACTGGGTTTAACGTAAAGTTAACAAGTTGACAAAGAAACGATCTAAGATAAAACTGATGTTCCTCCTGAAACGTGAAACACGTGATCATCAAAGCAATCTTCGTGTAATGTCAATAAAAAGCCTTTTAAAAAATATCTTATCGTTTAATTAAATAAAAAGAATGTGAATTTATTAATTCTAGATCCTCTTTATTGGATCACTTTTCGTACTTGTTGGTCCAGCAGAAGTCAAAGGCTCAGCATCTGAGTTTGTGACGTAGTTGTAACAAGATCCTATCAATCTTTGTTCCACTTGGGTATTCGGGCAGGAGAAGTAATACAGCGATCCACAAACCTATGTAAACCAAAAAACTGCTTTGCTTCAACTTGATTAACAGCAATTCTTGCTCACCAAACTAGTCCTCTAATTCATTAAAGAAATTAGTTTGTTTGCTACGAAATACAAAGTTTATTGTAATGAATCAACTTGTAAGGCAAACATTTCATTTAACAAATACTTTTCAGTAATTCATTTATATATGTCCATTTTACATACATTAGGCAAATTTATAAAAAGCTGTTTAGAAACCTACACCAGTTTAAAAAAAAATATGTATATATATATATATTCTGATGATCCGTTAGGTGAAACAATTTGTAAAGGCTTCAGATAGTAATAACTATATTTGATTTAATTTGCTCTGCTTTGCTTTTTTGCTTAGCATTGAGCACTTTTTTGTAGTATTGATAGTTTTCATTGTTTTTATATATATATATATATATACATATATATATATACATATATATATATATATATATATATAACTATTAATACTACAAAAAGTGCTCAATGCCAAGCAAAAAGGCTTCAGATATAGTAATAACTACATTTGATTTATATAACTGCATATATATATATATATATATATGCAGTTATATATATATATATATATATATATATACATACAACTGCAGACAGTGCACACCGTTTCGACCTCCTGGTCTCATCAGTGCAGTAGTTAGTGTTAAACTGTTTTATTTGCATCAACAGCGCACGGGTACAAATAATTGACACGGCGAGAGAGCACAAACAAACATAGCCAGGTCGAAGACTTTCAGAAACCGGCCTGCCACACCCCGCGGCGGCGGGGAGCGGCGTGATTTATGGGGTGACGATGCACCCGGAGGGTTAAGTCCACCAGCTTAGGTCGCGAGGGCCAGGCTGGGGAGTCGAGGTACCTGTGGAGGGAGAGTGTGGATCGAAAAACTATATGGCCGTCCGCAAATTTAGAATGGCGGAGCGGGCCAGGGAGACAGGCTCTTTCTGCATAGCCCAGAAAGAAGCCCTGCGACGAACCGGGCGACCCGTCGTGTGTGGACGCTGGAACCGGCAGTAATTGACCGCCGGGCAGCGCCCACGTCTCCTTCACGCGTCCTCGCGCAGGTACTTTGACTCTTATACCCGGTCTGCCAGTAGGCAGAGCGGATAAAATTGGGGTCTCCCACGAGGAAGAGAGTCGAACCATTTAAGGATAATTTGGCTCTCGTGGCAGACGAATATTCAATAAAAATGTGGAGCAGAGGCTCGATGAATCAACATACTGTAATCAAAAAAAAAAAAATATATATATATATATAGGTGGGAGTGTAATTAATACTCACTGGAGAAGAGTAAGCTTTCATTCGGCGAGCACGGATGTGCACTGGCCAGACGTTGAGGCAGGTTCGCCCAGCTGGGTCGGGGAGGCTAGCGATCAAAACCAGAGGCACTGATAGGCTGCATTACCGGTAAAAATAGAAAATTGGGGTAGAAGTTTTGAGGCTGCATCGAGTTGATCAGGGGATCGTGTTGATCAATGCATTGAAAGCGGAGCGATGTTGATCCGAGCGGGCAAGAACAGCGTTACAAGGCGAAAGCGGCGTATGACAGTTCGAAACAATTGATTGATTAGTACATAGAGAATCTAGTGAGGATTGAAATTGCTTAATTGATGATGAACTGTTTTATTTTGGTCAACGACGCACGAGTACAAAATAATTGACACGGCGAGAAGAACACAATAAACATAGCCAGGTCAGAGACTTTAAAGAACCGGCCTGCCACGCCCCGTGGAGGCGGGGAGCGGCGTGATTATGGGGTGGCGATGCACCCGGAAGGGAAGTCCACCAGCTTAGGTCGCGGGGGCCAGGCTGGGGAGTCTAGGTACCTGTGGAAGGAAAGTGTGGATCGAGATTTTTGTGCGACTCGTCCGCAAAAGTTAGAATGGCGGAACGGGCCAGGGAGACGGGATTTGCTTTCTGCAAACGCAAAAAGGTCAGCTCACGACGGGCCGGGCGACAGAAGTTTTATAAAGCCAGGCAGCGCCCACGTCTCCATCACGTGACCGTAACACAGGTACGTTTGACTCCTATACCCGGTCTGCCCGTAGGCAGAGCGGATAAACTTTGGGGTCTCCCACGAGGAAGAGAAGCTTAGCTACAAGGACGATTTGAATACTCGTGGGAGACGAAAATTATATAAAATCTGGAGCAAAGGCTCAATTAATTGGTGTAAAAAAAAGATGGTAAGTGGGAATATATTGTATGCTTTACCTACCGAAAAAGTGTTGACGTTGAACCAACGAGCACGGATGTGCACTGGCCAGACGTTGAGGCAGGTTCGCCCAGATGGGTCGGGGGGACTAGCGATCGAAGCGTAGATATGACTAGGCTACGTTACCAGGAAAAATATATAATAGTGGGATGAAACTTTGGAGGTTGCATCGAGTTGATCGGGAAATCATGATTATCGATGAGTTAAAAGCAACGCGAGGTTGATCCGAGCGGGAAAGAGCAGCATATCGGGAGAAGGTAGTGTGTGATAATCTAAAATATCGAAATATGAAAATACAGATCCAGTGTTGTTAATGATATTACGTCATTGATGATGATATGAGTCCATTCACGATATGCAATATATACTTAATTCATATATTGCTATGTTATTTTATTGATGATGATTGTATTCTTCATTGAGCTGCAGCATGCTGATGAAACGACAATTGTTTACAGGTAAATTGATAATGAAACAATGGATTTAACATACTATGACGTCACACAATTACTGGCGGGTTTTGAGGTTTGCTGTCTTGCGCGCTCGGATGCTTACTGCAGAGCTTCTGTTGTTGGGGAATTGAGCTTCTGATCGCTGGAATCGTCTTTTCTATGACGTAGCCCCTCCACGAGTGAGCCCGGCGTTCCAAGCTTTCCAGACACGGAGGGAACCTTCGATTGAGAGGGAGGCCACTTTTCTAGCCACCTCTGCTACCCCACGAGCAGGAACACCCAAGGCCGCCAAAGCCCGAGAGCTCAACGGAGCATAGCTCCCGAGGGAGCCTACGACGAACGGAAGTGACAGGACGTCCCTGCAAGGGCGCTTCCTGTCTTCCAATATGTTTACACATAACTCGCCGTACTTGTCGTGTTTCCTGTCGGCGGCTTTTCGAAGGGAATCCGCGCCGTAGTCGAACGGGCAAGTGACGTCACATACAACCGTGACACCGTCAGGGCGTTGCAGGACAATGTCAGGGCGCAGATCAGCACCGCCCGCTTCCACGTGTTGTGGAACCGTACTATCTATGGTAAGCAAGGGTTGCCATTCGGCAGGTACATGCTTCACGATCTCCCACAATACCGAATTGTGTCGTTCCGTGACAACAGGCATCACGGTAGGGCAGTGATTCAATATATGAGGGAGAGTCTCTTCCGCTTTCCCACACGCGCGACATATGGCAGGTTTATATGGGTGGCCATGGCTTGGTTTTGATTTCAAGGGAAGTAGGTTTAGGCGGGCTTTATAAGCAAATGCACGGTTCGCGTGATCCAGGAGCTCCGGTCGCCGAGTCCAAGAATTCGAAAATCCGGACAGACAGTGGGCACTGACCGTCTTGCCTTGGTCAGGTTTGAATTCCCACTGTCTCCTCCACCACAAGTCATTGTGTTGGTGGAGGGTCGGAACCACTTTTTTTCTTAGGGGAGGGGTGATTTTGGAGCTCCCCGCGGTCAACTCGAGACCGCCATCCAGGCGTGCGGACCAACGTACATTTAGACGACGGGACGCGGCCCCACAAGCTTTCGCCTGTTGGGCACGGTCGAGAACGGGCACCTTCAGGTGGGGGGTCCTTATTCAAGTAACTGGCTAGCTGGCACGGGGTAGGATCTGGAGTGCCGAACCTCAGACTGGCACAACGCCTAAGCTGCCCGAAAGCGATGGCAGAGACACGGTCGTCAGGAGACGTCAGCATCTTGAAGGCCTGGGCTATCAAAAGCGTGTCAATGTACATGAGGTATTTAGATATATATATCTCCATGTGACATTTTCCCATTTGTGGTACCTTATCAGTAACCAAAAATGGTACTACTGTCAACCTTGCCAAAGTGCTCAAACTGCAAGCAGTGAGCTTTGCGCAATGCATAGCAAGGTGCCTCCAGTAAAGTGCTCAATTGGCGTAAACCAAGAGCGTCAATAACTGCAGACAGTGCACAGTGCACACCGTTTCGACCTCCCGGTCTCATCAGTGCAGTAGTTACACTGGAATAATGGCAGCTCACCGCCCCGGCGTTTGAGCAGTATGACAAGGTGGGTGAAAGTACCCAAATGTGGTTCCTTGCGTACTACATATGGAAAAATCACCATCTTGAATTGCTTGTAATGTACCAAGTCTAGTGTACGTTTACTGCACTGATGAGACTTTAATGTCGAAACAGTGACGTTCTGTCTGCGGTTATGTGATGCTCTTGGTTCGCCAATTGAGCACTCTGCTAGCAGACACCTTGCTGCTTCATAGCGCATAGCTCACCGCTCCTGCAGTTTGATGGCTCTGACAAGGTGGGTGAAAGTATTCAAATGTGGTTCTTGCTTACCACAAATGGGGAAATCACCATTCTGAATTACTTATAAAGTAATAAGGCGTTCAAGTCTAGTGTACGTTTACTGCACTGATGAGACCTTAAAGTTGAAACAGTGACGTTCTGTCTGCAGAAACATTGAAGCCAGAGATATCACTATGCTAAATTAATAAACTGAAATTTAATCTGAAGCTTTCGCTACACAAGTGTGGCTTCGCCAATACATATTATTCTGCAACAAATAAATGAAATAATATAACATCCTTTTCAAGGCAAATTATTAGAATTGCACGTTTTTTTCTTTTCCTTGTCGATTAAGCTTTTGTTGTGAACATTTACTGAATTTATGCGATAATTAAATCATATTTCAGTTATGTGCACCACACTCTTGTCTGAAATTTGTAGTAAATATAGAAAATTAATTATATCTCAGGATTTTTTGACAACGACCGGGAAGTAGGCTAATATGCAACCGTACCATAAAAATTGACAAAAAGTAAACTGACAAAAGCAGTTTGTTATCAAAAAACATGTAAATTAATTTAACAATCACACGTGTATGCAAACCACTGATTCCACTGATAGAAGTTCATACAAAACAAAAAATATCGTTTACGTTATGTTAATTTTTCAGAAAAGCTATCATCTATCTTCTCAAGCACAGTGAGATACGTCACTTACCACAACACTTGGTTGACCTGTAGGTCCAGATAATGACATTCCAATGGCTCCACTTTGACCTGAAAAGCAACATTTACGAGCGGTAATATCTACTGTATCATTAATGACCAGGATTAGTTTATAAAGGACATGTTCTAAATATAAAATATCAAAATGTTGCTTTCAAAACAGTATCACCTTCACTGCTAGAATATAATACAAAGCCAGGGGAAGCTTTTGGTTCAAATAGTAGTTTACAACAGTTGATGAGTATGTGTCTTAAAAAACGTCTGTACTGTACTGATTTTATTTTTTAATGAAAAACTTTACTAATCATACTAAACGTATCAGTGCAGGCCAATGTGTAATGTTGTTTCTTTTTTTGTTAAAACGAAAAACTCACTTCGTATTGAATGAAGATGCGATAAACTTAAAAAAATTAAGGTGGTATTTTTTCTGGACATTCTTGAGGTACGAAATCCAAGATGGCATCAAAAATTGGGGCAAAACACTAATTATGCAATATTTTTGCAAGTAGACTATATATGAAACAATTTTAGAATAAAATGTCTGAATACATGTTTTCTGAGACAGGAAATCTAATAAAATCATCAAATTTAAGTTGTCATGAACACATGCCCAATTCCAAACCATTGTTCAAAATGCCCGCTACGCACCCAGAACGCAAGCTACCTACCTGTTGGCATGGCAACATGATTTTGTAATTTACCAACAAGGACTGTATTATGTGTTTTTCATGAAGCGCTGTGCGAAATAAAAAAATAAAAAAACATGAAAAATACGTAACTGGAAACTCAATAAACAAATATCTAATAACTATAAAACTTGCAAAGGAATTTATTCTCGACACCTGTCAGAAGATATTGCATTTTCTTGAACAATAAAACTTGAATTAATTTTCGATCCTTTATGTCGATTTAAACGAAAAAGATGCAAAGAGTCGAAAGTCTGCTGATTAAATGGCAGTTATCTTTTTAATAACCAAAATCTACAGAATTAAAAATATTTGTGGAATGTCAAAGAAAGTAACTCTTCCAACTTTCAGTCTTCATTAAACACTCTTTGGATAATTTTGTTTTTACAGTTGAGAACACAACTAGCCTACCACAGACTTCTGTACATAGAATATAGTTTGACAGTTGTACCTTCCTTCGCATTCACCTTTTTATCTACACTTTATGAGTTACAAATAAATACCCACAAATAGCTTCAAAATTGAAATTTTGAATTATAACATAAATTAATGCTAAACTAAACAAAAAATTACTTTTGCTCATATATATAAGGCATTTTTGGGCGTTTTTACATATCAAAGTAATTGCACTAACGTTTATATTGCACTTACATTAAATTGTAGGCTATACAGTGTATGTAGCATTGTACGAAAATGTCTGCCACCTGAGACGAAATGCTTATTGTGAAGGGCAGGAAGGTAGAAAAATGACGAGTGTAGGTTTAAAAAATTGGCAAAGAGCAAAACTAAAAGTCAAGAAATTTCATATTTCTAGCATATTTCCTTCTGTGAAATATTTCACTACTAGAGTGGGGCGTCCTCACAAAACTCCGTGTCACTATAGAGTAGTTGTTGTTAACCTGCTTAATAGGGAGCCAAGGACCACAACATACTCTTAACATAGCAAATTGTATTCACAGCTATATACAGTCTACACTCGATAAGAATAATGAGAAAGGCAATTTGACCACGCGAAGTACAAAGTAAAATCACATTGATTCGTGTAAAAGCGGATCACTCATCAACATCCCCCTATTTAACAAAATTTCTTTATAACGGTAATTTGGGTACCCTTGACGGCAGTATAATTGTAAACACGATAACAATTCAGTAAACAACATATTCGCGTAATCTAATTGGTAGGCGGTGGGTTCGTGTGGGTCTTCCCACTGGGCCAGAATTATTTTGTTCGTTTGTTTCACTGCTGTTTGGGCTGGGGCTGCAAGGGCTAGGTGAAGAAAAAGGCATTAACGTGTCGTCGTAGGAATGGGAGCGGGGGGACCTCTGATTTCGGTCCTTTCGTAAATGTACCCGGTTTCGTGTGTACGTTCTGCCATTTGAAGATCGGATAATGTATGTGCGGGAGCCAGTGCGTTTGACAACTTCGCCTTTCCGCCATTCACTTTTTTCTGGGGATTGGAAAAATATGGGGTCACCTGGGAGTAGAGGGGGTAGGTTTTTAGCTGTTTTGTTATAGTGGCGGAGTACGGTTTCACGTCGAGTTTCTCTGCGTTCGGGGTGGAACCTTTTCGTTGGAGTGCTTTTAATAACAGTGGGCAAAACGGAACGGGTCTGTCTTCCAAATACGATCTCTGCCGGGCTGATATTAACATCTTGTCTCGGGGTGTTTCTGAGTTCTAAAAGGGCCAAATATTGGTCTTCATGGTTTCGGGTTGTTGTGCGAAGGAGGTGCTTCGCTGATTTCACCGCAGCTTCGGCTTTCCCGTTTTCCCTTTGATGGCCAGGTGAGGAAGTAACGTGTGAAATGCTCCACTTTTTGCAGAAACGTTTAAATTCACAAGATAAAAATTGCGAACCACAATCAGATACAATTATTTTGGGAATTCCATATCGTGCGAAATGCTTTTTGATACAACAAATAACTTGCATACTGGTAGTTTGGGTCAAAAGGTCAATTTCAAAAAAATTTGAAAAATAATCCACAACGACAAGAAAACTTTTACCATTCACTTCAAATATGTCAACACCGCACTTTTCCCAAGGATATGAGCCTTCATCGTGCTGTTTTAAAGACTCTTTTTGGTTACTTGGTTTGAGCTCCTGACAAATGATGCAGCTATCAGCAATTTGGCTGATTTCCTTGGCCATACCCAGCCAAAAAATGGTTTCTCGCGCTCTGCGCATCATGCTGGCGTAACCAAGATGAGCTCGGTGCAAGTGATTTTTAAAAAGACTACGACACATTTTAGGCACAAAAATACGTTCACCTTTCAACACCAAACCGTTATCACAACTTAAAGTGTCACGTAATGAAAAATACGGCTTAACATTATCGGTGAGCTCATTTTTGTCAAGCGGCCATCCGTTTTGAATATTTGCTAAGAGGTCTTTCGCCTCTTGGTCTTGCAACATGGCATCTTTAATTAGTTGCAAGTTTTTGTCGGGTATGTCATTAAATGATGAAATAGCCATGACACGGGTGATAGGTTGTTGGGTGTCATTCAATTCGGGGTAAGCTCGGCTTAAAGTATCAGCTATCACAAGCGAGCTTCCTGGGACGTACTTGAAGTCAATAGAGTAGCGATTCAATCGCATGATCAAAGCTTGTAAACGTCGTGGGGCTTGGCTAAGGGGCTTTTTTAGAATTGTCTCAATCGGTCGATGGTCATTGACCACGAACACCTTTCGTCCATACGTGTACTGGTCAAATCGTTCGAGTCCGTACACAACAGAAAGTGTTTCCTTTTCAATTTGGGCCCACTTTCTTTCCGAAACAGTTAGCCCACGCGAGGCATATTCGATTGGTTTGCCATTT
Source organism: Aplidium turbinatum (assembly GCF_918807975.1). Lineage (NCBI taxonomy): Eukaryota > Metazoa > Chordata > Ascidiacea > Aplousobranchia > Polyclinidae > Aplidium > Aplidium turbinatum. The sequence continues at coordinate 22,849,133 of NC_137475.1, read as the reverse complement.
TGTAGTAAGACAGCCCCGACGCCATCTTTGCTGCTGTCGACCTGCAATGTCAAATCATCTTGTGGGTTGTAGAAAGTCAACACTGGGGCTGTGCTGATCTTTGCTCGGACTTGTTTCATCGCGTTCTCGCAATCATCAGCCCAATTCCACTCCACCCCTTTGCGGGTGAGTTTTCGTAGTGGCTCTAACTCATCTGCTAAGTTTGGCATAAATCGAGCCAGGTATTGCACCATGCCGCAAAATCGTTTGATTCCCGAAACATCGGAGGGTGATGGCATGTTTTTGATCGCCTCTACTTTGCTGGGGTCGGGTTCTATGCCATTTTTGGAAATGAGGTGCCCCATGAACTTTATTTCGGATGTCTTGATCACGGCCTTGTCATCATTTAGTTTAATTTGCTGCTCTTCACATCGTTCACGCAACTTCAGCAAATTACTTTCGTGATCTGCTTCGGCGGCTAGCTGGGAATCTCCACAGCCAAAAACAATGATGTCATCAGCAACTGCCAACACCCCGTTTAGACCGCTTAAAGCACAAGTGAGATGCTTTTGAAAAAATTCGCTGCTCACTTTAAGGCCAAAGGGGAGTCTGTTCCACTTATAGCGCCCATAGGGTGTAATCATGGTGGTCAGTTTGCTCGATTCCTCATCGAGCTTCAAATGCCAAAATGCTTGTTTCACATCTAGTTTGCTGAACACTTTGGCACCATTCAACTGGGGCAATATGTCATCAACAGTGGGTAATTGGTAATGTTCACGCAAGAGTGCTTTGTTCAAGGGTTGTGGGTCTATGCATATACGTAAATCACCATTAGATTTTTCAACTACTGCCATTTGGCTGACCCACTCGGACGGTTCATTTACAGGAGAAATAATGCCTCGATCACTCAAATTATCAAGTTCAGTTTTTACTCTAGTTTGCAGTGAAATAGGGATTTTTCTCGACGGTAACACTCGAGGTTTCACACTTGAATCAAGCGTTAAAGATACAGTTCCTAAATCACCCAAATCGTTAGTAGCATTTACATTTGCAAGAAAACAACCACTGTTAATAGTTATTAAGTTAAGCTCTTTTACCGTTGATAAACCTAACAAGCAATTGAAATCATTTTTTACAACAATAAAGGTTACATCATGCACGCTCAGTGTTTTGGGATTTGTCACACTTAGCACCGTTTCGCCAATAGGTTTGACATTCGTTTTGTTCCACATGACCAAGTTTTTGTGTGTTGGCTTGACTTGGTTTTTGCGAACATAGCGCTGACAAATAGTATTGACCTGTGCGCCAGTGTCTATTTGGAAACGGACTTGACAGTCATTGATTTCTAAAAGCGCTGTGAGTGTGTCTCTGCTTTTGTCTAAAACCGAATGGAGATACGCATCGCTGTCATCACCGCTATCTTTGTCGTCATGGTACAGTGATTCTTGCCTGGTCTCGTGTACGTGTTTTCGCGATAAGCACTTTTCTTGGAAATGGTTTCGATTGTGACACAAATGGCATGTTTTGCCGTAGGCGGGGCAAAATTGAGCGCCTCGTTTGTGACGCTTGCCGCAAAATTTGCAATTGTCCACATATAAATCGGTTTTGTCGGATGGTCTTTTTTGCCATTGTCTTTCATTCGACTTGTACTGTTTACCAGTAGGCCTATTTCTACCAGTCGTGACCACTTTATTCACTAATGTGGTAGATCTTTGCAGTTCAATTACATTTTTGTTGGTCATTTCAAAAGCTTGGCATACTTGAATTGTCTTTTCTAAGGTCAACCGTTCCTCACGAAGCAAAATTTGTTGCAACTTGTCATTGACAGAGAAAACAATTTTATCTCTGAGCATTCGATCTGTGTCATTGAAATTACAGTTCGTTGCCTTCTCTCTCAGTTCTCGCAAAAAAGAATCGAATGGTTCCTGGTAAGACATCTTCCAGAACCGAAAACTTTGCATTACCTCATTCTGTCTTGGGTTGCAGTATTGGGATAGTTTTCGAAGTAGCACTTCCGGATCTTTTTTCTCGTCTTCATTCGCATACGTAAATTGTTTGGCGATTTTGACCACCTGGGGTCCAGCACAATTGAGGATGATGGCGCGCTGTACGTTCTTTTCTTTGGTATTTGCGCCACTGGCCAATAGGTATATATCAAGGAGGTCTTTCCAATCTTTGTAGCTCTCAGCGACATTCCCATCATTTAAATCCAACATAGGAGGGAAACGAATATGTGACTCTGTCATTTTCGCTGTTTGGCTATGGATCGAACTCAAGATTAAAGCAGATTAAAATCTTTCAAAAATGCTGACGGGTTGAACTTCTGCAGCACTCAGCTAGGCTTCTGGGCTAGGTTTTAACTATTCTTCAGAAAGATGATGATTCACGCTGCCACCATGTTGTTAACCTGCTTAATAGGGAGCCAAGGACCACAACATACTCTTAACATAGCAAATTGTATTCACAGCTATATACAGTCTACACTCGATAAGAATAATGAGAAAGGCAATTTGACCACGCGAAGTACAAAGTAAAATCACATTGATTCGTGTAAAAGCGGATCACTCATCAACAGTAGTAAAGGTCCCATACTCAGATACTGAGCTTTGGGGAATGAGAAAATAAGGTTCTCATTATACTAAGCCTTCGGCACTAAGGAGAGTAGGGTGGCCAGTTCCTTTCTCTCGGCCGCCTTTACATCAGCAACTACGCCCACCCAATTTATTACACCCTGGGTAGAGGTGAGCGGTGTTTTTCAACAACCAGCTGAAGCCGAGAGTCGAACCAGGTTTGCATTATTGGAAAGCCAATGCCTTATCCGTTGCGCCATCCTACCACTACAGAGTACAGATAGGGGTAATGAAATTACAGGAAAACGTAAACAAAATTAGAGAAAGCTGGGCAGAGTAGGCTACTCGCAAGCTAAATTTGTTGTGGAAACTATGAATTAAAAAGAAAAAGATTTTCTGGCGACGGAACGCTCCTTCAAAGCCTCTTCACCGCTCAATCAAACAAACGAAATTTATTCTACCGCAGGCTATTGTGGAAAAGACTCGCTAGCCGTTCATAGTCTAGTAACAAATGTATCAAGAACCTTAAATACATCATAGATTAAGTTCTATGGAAATTTTATCGTAGGCTACGGTAGGCTATATGTCTGGTGTGCAGTTGCAAGCATGTAGAACAAATTTAAACAAGTTGTAGTTGGTACATTTGAAAGAAAGCTACACAGCAAACTTGAGCTGCAAACCGGAACTCATCACCCATGATCTTTACCCAAGGAAATCATTAATCGCAACTTTCGAAACACTTTTCCAAATATTTTGTTGCTTTGAGATTCTTTCGCGTAAACCGGTACCTTCAACGATTGCGTGTTGAAAACGTGGTTTTAGCACACTAAAATTTGTAAAGATTTGTTAAGAATTGCTTGTAAACCATGACTCAAAACCGATTGAACAGCAAGTACATGTTGTGAACTAAATCAGACGTTGCATTTGATGCTGTGATCCGCAACTTTGCACAGCTAAAGGTCAAGAGTGGATTGAATGTTTTGTTGAGCTATTTTTATTGCCTGCAGTTTAAGGAGTTAAGGAGGAGGGAGATGGAGAGGGGGAGGAAACGTTATTACTGACCAATCAAAGGCTTCTCAAGGATTTCACACAATAAACAGACAAGAATGGGTAACAGCTAACAAGTTCATCAGCAAACATGCCGCAGTACCTAAACACTACATAGATGGGGCAATCTCAGCAGCCCTGAATGCTCACACTGCGAATCCAACATTCAGGAATTTCATTGGTCAACGGGATGATATTCTATTTGAATAAGGTAAGTTTTTTAAGCTGACCTTCATTCAAATTTTGAATGATTTTGTGTTCTGGTGGCATTGAAGACAGTGCCTCCAAAATTGCTCATCTGATAAACATTGCTTTCCTCGCTACATCGAGCGAGTGAGAGCGCAATTTTCCCCCACCTTTTTATAGCCTTTTTAGATGTTTTTTAAAGTTAGCTAGACAACCAAATTACTAGACAGTTTAGAAAATAGCCTAAGTCAGCTAGATCAGTGGCTCTCCCTTGCTGGGAACCACTGATCTAGGCGAGAAGTTAGGACGGAATTCAGATTTGAATCTCAAAATAAGTCAGGCTTATGCTTAAGTCAGACTTATATCATCATCATCATCATCATTGTCAGCCATTGTTGTTCCACTGCAGGACGAAGGCCTTCCCCATATCTTTATAATTTTGTCTGTCTTTGCACGTTTGTGTCCAGTGTTTGTCGAATTGGTAGAGATCGTCTCGCCATCTTGTTTTCTGTTTCCCTCTTTTGCGTTTATTGTCAAGCGGTATCCAGTCAGTAGCTCTTCTTGTCCATCTGTTGTCAGTTGTTCGCATGATGTGTCCTGCCCAATTCCACTTTAAACTTTTTATTGTTTCAATGATATCTTTGATTTGTGTTTGTTGTCGTATCCATTTGGCTGGTTTCCTGTCTTTCCATGTAATGCCTAAGAGTACTTTTTCATGTGATCTTTGCGCAGTGCGTAGTTTGAGTGTTAGTGCTTTCGTTAAGTTCCATGTTTCTGCCCCGTATGTCATTGTTGGGAGAATGCATTGATTACATACTTTTCTTTTCATTGAGATCGGTAATTTACTTTTAAATATTGAGCTCGCTCTTCCAAATGCCTGCCAACCAAGTGTAATTCTTCTTTTAATTTCTTCTTCTTTATCAGGTGATGTGGTTACTATTTGGCCAAGGTATGTGTATTTGTTCACGTTTTGGAGATTGGCTCCATCTAATGTAATGTTTTGGTTTCCTTTGACATGGTGATTGAACATAACTTGTCTTTTAGTCAAATTCATTTTGAGACCGACCTCTTTGCTTGTCTCGTCGAGTTCAGTCAACATTGTTTGGAGTTCATTGGGTGTTGAAGATATCAAAATGATGTCATCAGCAAACCTGAGATTGGATAGGTATTCGCCATCTACTTTGATACCTTTTTCTTCCCAATTTAAATTTTTGAAAATTTCTTCTAAGCATGCTGTGAAAAGCTTAGGAGAGATAGTGTCTCCTTGCCTAACACCTCGTTTAAGTTGAAATTTGGCTGAGTCTTTGTGTAGTCTGATGAAGGAAAAGCAATTTTGATAGATGTGTTGAAGGATATTGACATATGTTTGGTCAATTGCTTGGTTTCTGATGGCTTGTAGCACTGCAGGGATCTGTATTGAATCAAACGCTTTACTGTAGTCAACAAAGGCAAGGCAGAGAGGCAAGTTGTATTCATTTGTTTTTTCGATTATTTGGTTGATTGTTTGTAGATGATCTATGGTAGAGTAGCCACTTCTAAATCCAGCTTGTTCTCTTGGTTGGCATTCATCCAGTTGATTAGCTAGCCTATAGGAAAGGATTTTGGTGAAAAGTTTGTAGACACTACTAAGTAGACTGATTGGTCGGTAATTGTTCAGATCTTTGTGATCTCCTTTTTTGTGAAGCAAGATCATGATAGCAGTATTCCAGGCTTCCGGAGTCTTTCCCTGCTGAAGGCATTCAGTGAAAAGATTAGCTAGCTTTTTCAATATGGTCTCTCTAGTATCTTTTAGAAGATCATTAGTGATGTTGTCTGGTCCTGGAGCTTTTTGTGTTTTTAGAGCATCAATAGCATGTTTCACTTCAGAAACAGTTATTGGTGGTTCGTGGTTTGCTATTTTTGGCTTTGGTGTTTTGGAGATATTCTGCAGATTGTTGTTACTACTGTAAAGTTTTTCATAGAATTCTTTTGATCTTTCAACAATTCGATCTTGATTGTTTGTGATTTTTCCGTCTTCTTCTTTTATAGCTGTTATTTGGCTTTTCCCTTGACTTAGTTTTTTCTTTGCAAAATTGAATCCTCTGCCTTGTTTAATAGTTTCATCAATTATTGTCATGTTATGGGATCGAATGTCCATTCTTTGGTTCTTTTTGATTAGTTTGTTTAGTTCTATCTCTTTGATTTTGTTTCGATTATTGTCCATTGTTTTCCATGCTTTACGTTTTTTCATTAGCTGCATAGTGTTTTCAGATAACTTACTTTTCTTCATTATTTTTTCTTCTTGGTATGCCGAGGCAGTTTCATGTAAGGGAATGGTTATATTATTGTGAAGTTCCTCTATGTAGTTGAGTTGACTGGTGTTTGTTGCTTCTTGTTTTTAAGAGCTGTTTCTAAGTTTTCCTGGAAGTTATTGACCTGTTCTTGGTTGATTTTGAGTGGTTGAAGTTTGCAGTGATGAAGTTTTTTCCTTTCTTTTTGCACATCGATTTTCAGTGTACTGAAAATCGATGTACTGAAAATCGATGAATACTTATATAGGCCAGGCTTATATGAGAAGCTTATTTGCGATGCAACATATGCGCGATTTATACAAGACCGTATTAAGCCTCTGTTTTTCGCGCGAAAAAGAAATTGCTATAGCAACACTTCGGTTGAGGTAATGAAGCGTAAAACTGAAGGCTGTATAGCTGAGCTACATTCATGCTGATTCTGCTGAATCAACAAATAATGCAATGTTGTGCTTTAAACTCACAACCAGAAAAAAGTCCTTTTTTGTGATGTTGAAATACGTTATAGTAATATAGTTGCATCAGTAAGTCGTTCGTTAACTAATGTAGATGGCAAGTAATCCATAACGCAACAGATCTGGCACAAAAAGTACATTCACGAGCAAGTAATACTCATTTAACAATGAAACAACGTAAAACAACGTTATGTCAATATGCACATGGCTTTCATTTACAATAATTCATCAATTTGAAATAATCAGGTAACTCAAGTTATTTTTGATGCCTAAGTAGGAAATTTTGACTTTGCTTGCACAATTTTATGTTTACAAAAGTGATGTAACAAGCGATATTAACCTTAAACTTCCTGAAGCCCAAACAATATTATGTTGAGGCAAAATGAAAGATTATAATTAGGCTAATAGCGAATAACAGAAACTGTTATATTGCAAAATGTGCAGTAGCCTATAGCTTACATGACATTAAAAAGGCACCATTGCTTCCCTGCCCTTCCTATCCACACAAAAATTGAAGCCAGGTGGACATCCATCCCATAGGCGCCGACTTTTCAAAAAACCTTGGGGGGCGAGAAAGGTGATGACATCATAACCAGGGCCCACAAGAGGGGGGGACAACCGGTGCATTGCACCGGGGCCCGGTGAGTTCAAGGGGGCCCGACAAAATATCTAAATTCACGCGTTAAAGTTGATTTCAACAATTTTGCATAAAATATTGTTTTTTATATTAGTTCCGTATGTCGATTGGGCCCCCTGGTGGGTATGCCCTTTTTTAAAACTACAGAATTTTCAATTTTTTGAGTTCAAGGAGCCCGACAAAATGTTTAAATTTGCGTGCTAAGGTCGATTTTGCATAAAAAATTGTTTTTTATGTTAGTTTCGTATTTCAATTGGGCCCCCTCATGGGTAGCCTATAGATGCCCTTTTTCAAAACTACAAAATTTTCAATTTTCTGAGTTCAAGGGGCCCGACAAAATGTTTAAATTTGCGTGCTCAGGTCGATTTTGCATAAAATATTGTTTTTTATATTAGTTTCGTGTTTCGATTGGGCCCCCTCATGGGTATGCCCTTTTTCAAAACTACAGTATTTTCAATTGTTTGAGTTCAAAGGGCCCGACAAAACGCTCAGGTCAATTTTGCATAAAATATTGTTTTTTATATTAACGGTAGTTTCATGTTGCAATTGGGCCCCCCTCATGGGTATGTCCTTTTTTAAAACTACAGAATTTTTAATTTTTTTAGTTCAAAGGGCCCGATAAAATGTTTAAATTTGCATGCTCAGGTCGATTTTGCATAAAATATTGTTTTATATATTACCGGTAGTTTCATATTTCGATTGGGCCCCCTCATGGGTAGGCTACCATATGCCCTTTTTCAAAACTACAGAATTTTCAATTTGTTGAGTTCAAGGGGCCCGACAAAATGTTTAAATTTGCATGCTCAGGTCGATTTTGCATAAAATAATGTTTTTTATTTCATATTATATTAGTTTCGTATTTTGATTAGGCCCCTTCATGGGTATGCTCTTTTTTATGACTACAGAATTTTCAATTTTTTACTTTCAGGGGGCATGACAAAATGTTTAAATTTGCGTGCCAAGGTCGATTTGCATGAAATATTATTTTTTATGTTAGTTTTGTATTTCGATTGAGCCCATCATGGGCATTCTTTTTTAAAAAACTACAGAAAACATATATTGCAGTGTGAATGAATATTTCAGTTTATTTCAATGTTTTAATTTCAGTGTTAGTGTTTTAATTTTAGTGGTGTTTCAATGTGAATATGTGGGTGTGTACGGTATGTTTTAATGTTTCAATGTTTTCACTTTTTCAACGTTTTAATTTCAGTGTTAGTCTGGGTGCTTTAATGTGAATATTTGGGTGTGTATGTTTTAATAAGCAATTGATTGATCAGGTTAGGTTAGAGTCATTACACAGAAGGTATTCCATGCATTTTTCTGACATCTTGTCAATTTATGACACAAGCAAGCAGTGACAGTTATGTGTAATCATGTTGAACTGGTACAATTTTAGTTGTAGATAATCTTGTTTAGTGTGATATTTTAAGAGTTCAGAAAATAGTAAACAGTAGGTACCGGTATTGAAATATTGTTCGAATTGCTTAGCAAGAAGTCGTTACTGTCACTTTTTCAGTACAAAAATGCTCAAGTGTTTTTTTTGGATACTAATTATACTGAAATCATGGAGCTTCTCTAATATAGCCTGAGACAGTACAGTATTTTTGAGTTTTTAGGACTTGAATGATTTTGCTATATTGGAATGCAAGCAAGTTTCGTGGAGGCAGTGCTGGAAAATAATTTTGTCCTTGTAGCAGGGCCAAATGATATAGCAGTCTAACAAAAATAAAAAAAAAGTTAAAAGATTAGTGAAAGTGTGATTTTTTGAGTAAAAAATCATAGATCTTTACTTCTGTTGAAATTGAAGTATGATACAGTTTCTTTTAACTCTAGACAGAATCAGAAGTGTCTTAGTTGCAGTGCAACTTACTTTTTCCAGCACTGCAGAAAGGTGTTGATTTTCAAAAGTATGTTTAGTATATAAACAAATATTTTTTTATATATATATCTTAAGTTTTCCTTTTCATTTGTTTTCACTAAGTATTTCTTAGCAGTCTTCTCCAGCCAGGCCAATCCAATCTTACTCTTGAATTTCAGGAACAGTGTCAATATTGACTCAAAACAGCCATTCTGTAGTTATGCAGGGTATTTGTAAAGGTATTGATACATAGTATAGTGAAAGATGTAGGTACATTTACATTGATAGCACTTGAAAATAGAAATATATTCAACTTTGTTTTCTACTGACTGCTTGCTGTAGAAATGAAGAGAAAGTGACCCTCAATCGTGCTTGAATGCAGTTTCACTCAAACAAGCAAAGAAAACTAAAGGAGTAAAAATAAGAAGCAGCCTATTGATCCTGAAATGAAGTTGGTATATAATATAATATATTTCTTAATGTCATGAACAATAGCAATGCATTCATCCAAGTTTGGTCTCCTAGTCTCTGCTGATTTTAAGGTCAGAAATAATATTGTACGGTATGTTAATGTAAAGCTGTATGCACACATATGCAATGCTACATAATATGTCAGCCATGCTGGATAGTGTTGCCATTTTTATCTTCAAAGTGGATATTTTTACCCAGTTTTTGCCATGGTTGCAATCAGATGTTGCCAGAGTTAGGATTAAAGTTAGGAAGGGTTAAGGTAAGGGTTAGGAATAAGGTTAGGGTTTTGATCTTTGCCCAGGACTAAACAAAATTTCAAAAATATGATACCGTACAAGTTTTTGTTTTCAACAGCTATGATATAAACTTTTCCTCAAATTTGGGCAGAATTCCTTATCTGGCAACACTATTGAGGCTATATTTACACTACATAGTGTAACTATAGCCACAGCCTTTTATCTTTGTGTATAACTAGTGTGTATCTGTGAATTTAAAGTCATAAACACCAGTACAATACTGCATTCTTTGTGAAATGGTGGATTGTTAATACTTTAACCTAATGTATTCTTTGTATTATTTTTTAAACAGGTCTGGTTTTAAAATAAAAACACTGTGCGGAACACCATGTATGCATTGGCCTTGTGGATTAACGCGCACCGCAAATTTTGCTTGTGATTTGTGAGATATCATGCGACATGTCGCGTTGGGGGGCCCGGCAGCAACATCTGCACCGGGGCCCGGCAGGGCTCTTGGAGGCCCTGATCATAACCATAACGCTATTTTACTCAATTAAAATAGTCTTTGATTAAGCTTACCGTCTTGCTTATATTGACACCTAGGTCGCAAACCGAATTTATTAGAACCGCTGCTTGAAACGATTAGTTTTACGCATGCAGTAGGCATACGCCTATAGTCGTAAAAAAATTGATATTGTTAGCTCATAATGGGAACATTTGGAAAACAAGCCTGTTCATTTCCTTTTCGTGAGAGTGAATAACAACGATCACAGTGAAGATATCGAAATAAAACGCAAGAAATCATGATCTCAAGCAGAGTGGAAACCCGCTATCAGTTTTATTACCGTAACCTCGTTTCGCTCGTTTTGCTAATTACTTACCTTCAAAGCGTTAACAACGCGAAGTGTTTTCTGTTTATTATCGAAAATCTTTATAGTCTTTTATCGAATACCATATATACTCGAGTGTAGGTCGAGATGTTCGCATTTCGCAAGTGATTTTCATCTCAAAAAGACAGGTTCAACTTATACACGGGACAAGCTGTTGTCTCCAGCTCGGCAGTTTTCAAAATGAACGCATTTTGCTGTGCCAAAATCATTGACGACGTAGATTAATGAGTGTGAATTAGCATCGGCCGAAGTAAAAAATTTGAATACGTTTATTTGATGATTTCTTGTCAATTCTAAACTTGATGCACTTGTTGAGCAATATACAAAGCTCACAAGATAAAACAGCAGAAAGAGCTGTTTTAAGAGATCTATTTTTTATTTTTGCGTGTAGGATATAATTGTTCTTATTACGTAACATGCGATGATCGTTGACGTCGATGTCAAACCTTAGCGGCCGCATAAAACAATGATATCAAGTTGGCTTGGTAATAATAGCGGTAAGAGACGTCGTTAATGCAGGCAATATCTGCCACCTTTTCTTCTATCGGTTTTCGATTTAATTCTCACACATTGCAAACAAAACAATGCATTTTGTATCAAAAAAGTCTCGTGCTCTTGCACCAGATGGTCTATTTAAAAAAAATGCTGTAACAAACCTCCTACTTTTTATATCTCCAGCTTTAGCCAAACACTTTTTCTTTCAACAGAGGCTTAAACCACCTCCGCAGGTGGCTTATATCTTTCGGCTTATAAGCCGAGTATAAGCCTTGCTAAAGCATAAGTTTGCTTTCTGAATTGCAAAATCGACGCTTAAGACAGACGTTTGTTCAAACAGACATAAGCCGTCGTCTGGTTTCTGAATTCCGCCCTAAAAGTTGGATTTCGGTAAGTCTGTTTATTTTTTTTACTGCTTACCTAGTTTCACAACTTTACAACTATTTTTTACTCATGGGCGATTTTCAGGCCAACGAGTTCAACTACAAAAGAACAATGGTAGTGCAAGCTGAAAGCCAGACCTGACTGGAGGTGAGCACCTTCATAAGTTTCTTTATGAAGAGCGGCTTTTGTTCCAAGTATGGAAAGGAGCTACAAGCGGTGCGTGCCAAGAGCCTGCGGCAGAACATATTCCATGTGACATTCTCTCCCTCTGGGGAAGAAACCAAGTCGTTGCTCATAGAACAGCTGGCGCTAGACCTTCAGTCGCCGGTTAAGTAAATCCATAAGGACGTAAAGTATGTGATAAAAGTATGGCGATCCATGCCACCATGCGACGTCATCACTCTGCATCCAGTTCCAGGCGAGTGGTCACTGGATTTAATAAATAAATTTGCTTGTCCAGCAAAATGGAGTAAGGTCTACCAAATGACCACAGGCAGACACAAGCAGCACCCCTCCATCTGCAACGAGTTTCTGCATGTGTACTTGTAGAACACTCACCTCGAGAACATTCAGGAAAAAGTGCAGATGTTTGGTAAATGGATTTCCATCACTAAGCCTGGGCAGAGACATTTGTCACTCTGCCAGCTATGCAAAGTCCGGAGCCACTTGACATCAAAGTGCCCAACCAAAAAAAGACAAACCCAGGCCGATCCACCTCCCGGACGTCCAAGACGACCAGAAAACGGGCATCGCAAAGAGATCAAAACGCTCACTGGACAAAAGCAACGAACGCTTCTGTCAAAATTCGGAGACCTGTTTCCTTGAAACGAACGCGCAAGCCAGCACACGGCCACGCGTTTTCTCGCTCAGGAAAACGTACAACTCAGAGTCGTCGCCCACCAGGAAACAGATCATCTGCTTTATTTGTCGATCATCAGGCTTTCACAAGCCTGAATATGTATATATCAACTTGAATTCTGCAGGTTTTCTGCAGATTGGATTACGGTTTTCTGCAGATTGGATTACGGATATAATATTTTATATCTTTTCATGAATTCAGGTTTAGAGCTTTTTTTTGTAGATTTAATTACAGTTGTAATATTTAATATCTTCTCAGGAATTACAGGTTTAGAGATTTTTTTTGCAGATTAAATTACAGTTGTAATATTTAATATCTTTTCAGAATTATCGATTCATTACTGTTTGCATGTTTTTTCAGACCTTCTGATGATCCGTTAGGTGAAACAATTTGTAAAGGCTTCAGATAGTAATAACTATATTTGATTTATATATCAACTTGTATGTATGTATCAACAATAATATGTATGTATAAGTTCAACTATGACACCACAGATTAGAAAAAACAGTTCAGTGGAGAGTCTAGAGCATTTCTTTCCAGAGCAGCTTTTTTCACCAGATCGCGTCCACTTTTCCAATCGAGAACATTGTCGATACATTCTGTTCTTCTTCCAGGTTTACCTTTTTCTATAAAACTCTCCTTCGATAGCAGCCAAAACCAAATTATTTCCCGTTCTTTCCAATGACAATCTTTGCGAAGCTTCCTCTCTTTGATGTTCGTCAGCATATCTTCACTTTCCCGGATTTCCATCTTGTTTCTCACACATTCGTTCGTGGGTCTGTCAGTCCAACTCACCCTCAGCACTCGTCTCCATAACTACATTTCAAAGGCATTGATCGTCTTCTTCTCTGGTTTTCTTAATGTCTACGTTACGCATCCATAGAGCTCAACCCTCAAAATTAAAGCTTTTGCTGGCTGTACTTTGAGGTTGATCGTAATATTTTTTAATTTCCAAATATCGTTAAGATTATCTGTGATGCTCCGTGCTTGTTCTAGCCTTGTTTTGACTTCCGGTGTACTGTATCCATCTGGTGTGATGTGCGATCTCATATGCTTGAATGTTTTTACCTTTTTGATCTCCTGACCATCAAGTTTTACTGCTCCGCTTCCTTGGACTGTCATTATAGTTGTCTTGGCACTGTTTATTGAAACACCCATCTTCAGACTGACTTATCTCAGGCTTTCTGACATCACTTCAATCTCTTTCCCTGCTGTTCACTGCGAGCGTTGTGTCATCAGAGTACTTCACATCCTTCTTCCTCCTATAACTTTTCCACTCTTCTCACAGAAACTGAGATGCACCTTTCTCATTTTCGTTTATTATTATTATAACTTTTCGCAGTAGCTAGTACAAACAGCTGATTAAAATGGGGCTGAAATTTCATTTTGGCCACTTCGATACGACATTTCAGTTCAGTGCACAGAAACAATGTCACCTTAATTTTTTTTCTTTGTTGTAGTATCATCTGACAAAATCAAGAAAGTTTTTACTTTTAAATAAAAAGCCCAAGAATCCCGTTTTCATGACAAATCTTCTTTCTTCTATCGAGTCTTCTAAAGTTTGTTCATACACCACAGATTGACACATTCTTCCACAACGGAGTTATACACTGACAGGTCCCACCTACTGCACCGGGTGGCAAGCCGAGGGAAAACAAGGTGGTCCGCTGTTTGGGGCACAGATACATGCAACTGGGCCCGTGTCGTAGCCCCACTCCACCATTACAGACTTAGTGCGTCCAACACCGGTTCGGAATCGATTTAATGTTTTCCACTTTGCCCAAGGAGCGTTTGATCCTGGGGGAGGGACTCTGATGGTGGGACCTTCATTTCAGTGCATGATGGGTCATTTTCGAATTGTTGATTCCCTTGCTTAAGTCTTGTTTCTTCTTTTGTTGAGGTTAGTGGCTGAACGTGTGTTAGGAAGCTTTTTCTTGATTTCAACCGGGTTTATGCAGCAGTTTTTCCATTATAGAGGATGTTTTTTATCACATGTTTGTTTTAGCCTTTCAGCTTGACTGTTAACGTCTCTTCTTATGTGTGGTCGTGCAATACCAGCAAACAGATAAAGTTTGTTGGTATTTGTGGGCTTCAGACACCCAGTAACAAGACGACAAGAATGATTGAGTACCGAGTTAAGCTTCGATGAGTGGCAGGACCTGTTCCAAACAGGGCATGTATATTCTGCTGTGAAGTAGCACAAAGCCAATGCGGTCATTCTGAGGGTTTGTGGATTAGTGCCCCACCCAGAGTTGGTAAGCTTCCTCAGGATATTGTTTCTGGTGTTAACCTAAGCCTTTGTGTTTTCAATGTGCTTTTTGTAGCTGAGAGTACGGTCCAGTGTCACTCCAAGGTAGACCGGGTTAGGGCAATGCTCCAGCTCTGCTCCCGACCAGGAGATTTTGAGGGTCCTTGTAGCTTCTCTGTTTTTTAGGTGGAAAGAACATACTTGTGTCTTTGAAGGGTTAGCTTTGAGGTGATTGTTGGTGTGATATTGTGTTAACTCCTCGAGCGACTTTGTGAGGTTTTGTTCTATAGCAACAAAGGTCTTTTCTTGTGATGTTATACAAAGATCATCGGCGTATATAAACCGCTTAGTGTGTTGATCTATCGGCAGATCGTTGGTGTATATGATATACAGTAACGGTACTAGAACACTTCCTTGAGGAAGTCCATTCCGTTGATGATGCCAGCGGCTTGTTTTGGCATTCAGGATAACTTGGAATCGTCTGTTGTGGAGTAACGTTGCTGTAAGCTTTGTTACTGCAGCATCATTGGACACCTGCAAGATATTTTTCAGCAGGAGACGATGGTTAACTGTGTCATAAGCCGAAGATAAGTCAACAAATGCAGCACCGGTATTCATACCTTTCTGGAATCCGTCTTCAATATGTTGCGTTAGACACAGCAATTGACCTGTTGTTGACTTTCCAGGTCGAAACCTAGCTTATTGGGGAATTAGGTGTGGTTCAACAGAAGGTGATAGTCGGCCAAGAATTAACCTCTCGAACAATTTGTAAAGGTGACACAGTAAAGAAATTGGTCTGAAGCTTTTTGCTAGAGATGGATCTTTTCCAGGTTTCAGAAGAGCAATGATCCGTGCTTTCAACCAGATCTTTGGGATGTGTTTCTTTGTCATGTAACAATTGAACAGTTTTAGAAGCCATTTTTTAGCCAAAGGACCAAAATGTTTTATTCCTTCAGTGAAAATGCCGTCTAGTCCAATAGCTTTGCCATTTTTGAGAGTATCAATGCCTGCCTTAAGTTCGTTTGGTGAGAAGGGTGTTGTTAGACCAGTATTTTCAGTATATTCCACATTCTTGATTTTCAGTCTGGGGATTTTCTTTGTTGGCTTACCATTTTCTAGCAGCTGGTGGACAACTTTATTAGCCGTGATAGGATAGTGTTTCTGTTTTGATTCTGATGGGTCGTTGCTTAGTCTTTGTATTAGACTCCATGCCTTCTTGCTATTTTTCGACATATCCGTTGCTTCGATGGTGTTTTGCCATTTTTGTTGCCGTTCTTGAGATGGAGATCATCAGGAGTTCGCCAGTAAGGATGGTAGCTTCTGCAAAAGGGTCTTCTTCAAACAGTTGTTGGTACTTTTGCAACAGCTTGTCACTTTCACTGTTTAGACCGGGAATATATTTTGAGCTGCATCCGCGTGGGATGTTTCTCTTGGCTATCTGGTGCACAAGATTGGCAAAGGATTCATAATTTCCTGGTGCTGGGTCAACTGAATTTATCTTGTTTTCAAGTTCTTCTGTGAAGCATGCCCAGTTTGCCTGTTGAAAGTTGAAACGTCGTCGTCGTCGTCGTCGTCTGAGCTTCTGGGGCCGAGGGTCTATCCTTTTACCACCCCAGATTCACGATGTTCCCGGACTACACTGGAAGGCTGCTAGAGAGCAGCCAGTCTTTAGTTTCATCATCCTTGACGCGCAGACCTTCCACTCCGTTAGGTGGCTTGAAGATGGTACAGTCATTGATGATGTGGTCTGCGGTCTGTTCCTCGGCACCACATTCACAGGAGGAGGAAGAAGCCATTCCCCATTGGTGCATGGTTGAGCGGAAAAGGCCGACGCCCGTACGGAGACGGCCGAGGCGCACCCACGCCTGTCTCCGTAGTGTCAGGCCGATTGGGCGTGTGTCGGCGTCGGGGATGAATGAATGGAGTCTGGTGGTGCTTGACCTCCATTCAGAATTCCATTTATGGTCCGCCCAAGTAGCCGCAGAGATGTCTTGTTCATCAGCTTCGTTGATCAGAAGCCGAGCGGCTGGCACGAATGGGTGTCTTGATTTCAGTCGGCGGGGGTGCCCGTTTGGGAAGGCAGAGATCTTGTGGTGGAGAAGATGATTAGGCTCCAGTGCCCGTCGACCGAGGGACAGAGTGGCCTCCCCGCGACGAAGCTCAGCAGGCCGGATGCCAGCGAGAATGGGGAGACCGTCCAACGGCGCGGGACGCAGGCATCCGGCCACCGCGCGCAGGGCGCTGCCCACGGCAGCGCCGATGCCGTGGCGGCGAGCACCGCGGCACCAGACAGGCGCACAGGTGACACAGTAAAGAAAAGAGAAAGCCTTGAAACGTCGTTGTAAAGGAACACTTGTTCGTGAAATTACGGCAGAGATGCATATGCTGATTGGACGGTGTTGTGTTCTTGGGATCGTATTCAGGACTGTTTTCTTACACATTCCTGCAATTCTATGACTTGAAAATGCAATATCGGGGTTGTAACCAGATTTCCATCTTCTGCTATTGAATGAGTGGAGCTGTTTAGCGTCATGTATTAGGCTGAGTTGGTAATTTTCAACCCATAATTCTACAGCTTCACCATCAAGGTTTGTTTCACTGTATCCCCACTGGGTGCTATGGCTGCTAAAATCACCAATCACAACTTGTGGTTTCTCTGTAGTTAAGAAAAGAAGAAGTTCAAATTGAGTAGGTGGCGGCTTGTAAATGGAAGTGATGTTGACATGAGTGAGCTCAACAGACAGCGCTTCGATGTCCTTCAGATTGAGCTTTGATGTTGATTGCACAACCAGTCCTTCTCTGACAAACATGGCGCTGCCATGTTTCTCATGCGGCCTTTAAATGACATTTTTCATGCCGTCCACCTGAGGTCTTGGATCGTTTTCCCCATCGGTGAGTTTCTTGAAGGCAGAGAACATCACAGTGATGGTCTCTGCACAATTTGGAAATCAGAGCTTGCTTGGGTGCGGATACCCCTTCAACGTTGAGAGATATTATGGTCAACGCCGGCTTTGATAAAAGCCGATCTTTGTGACATTGGCCTCTCTTCTTGCATCTAGGGGTCTTCATATCAGTAGATAGTATAATCTCTCTTGACAAGTTTTAGTAGAATTCGCAGCTACTACTGTGTAGTGTGCTGACAGGGATCGCGACGTGAACGCTTCTACTATGACAAATGTGCACGCACTATAATATTGAAATGTTTTTTTTCCTTCTATGTGGCCTTCATATCGGAATGTGAGGCAGTGGTTGAAAAACAATAACTACAAAAAAATATTACTAAATTATACGAAGAATGGTGTGTGTATTTGGCATACTTTTGTAACGCCAACCAAAAAGTAAGAACTATTTAAAGTTTGCAACAAACCTCAAATTACCTAACAAGCAAAATTCAATTTCGCATACCAAAATTTAAAATGTTTGTGTTTGAGCAAGTCTTGCTACCCCAACTTTCTCCATTTAAACTGCACACAAACATTGCTCCTGGAGTCACTCCATTTGACTCAGTTCCGTGATTGGGTGTTCCAATGTAAACATCACTCATTGTACTGAAAAGCAAAAAAAACTAAGGATAACAAATTTTAGTTCATTTGAAGACCAACCTTGTTGCTTTCTACGTTAAGTTCGGTTAGTATTGCTTGTAATTAATTTAGCTGTTTAGATATAAGAATTATACCATCGGCAAAACGTAAATGATTGATGTATTTTACTGTATTTTCATTTCTTTTTCTACCCAATGAAGTTGTTTGAACCTTTTTTCTTGGGTTGCTATAAATAATTTTGGAGAAATTGTTTAACTTTGGTGTACCCCTTCTTGAATTGGAAATGGTTCGAAATCTTTATGCAATCGGATTATGGTTGTGTTTTTTATGTAAGGTAAAGGTGAGTCCCATACTTGAATCCAAGCATCGGGGGATGAAAAGATAAGGTTCTCATCATACTAAGCCATCGGCACTAACGAGAGTAGGGTGGCCAGTTCAGTTCCTTTCTCTCGGCCGCCTTTACTTCAGAAACTACACCCACCCAATTTATTACACCCTGGGTAGAGGAGAGCGGTGTTTGTCAGCAACCAGCATAAGCCGGGATTTTATATGTAGATATTCTTAAAAGCTTGGTGTATGGTCGATCAATTGCTTGCTTTACGTTTGCTGAGATGACAGATGATGTTTCAGTATGGTAAAACGCTTTTTTATAATCTACTAGCCAAGGCCAAACAGACTATTGTATTCACTTGTTTTCTCGATTAGTTAATTGATAGTATGCATGTGGTTCATTATTTTAAAAGCCTTTTTCTAAGACGAGCTTGTTCTTTAGCTTGTTGATAGTCCAAATTTTTGATTAATTCTTTTACTCTGGAAAAAGCTTATAAATTATTGGAAGCTAATCGGACGATAATTTTCTGAGTCTTTTTGATTTCTTTTTTCTGTACAAATATGAAGATAGATTTTGCCAGATGGAAGGAATTTGACTTTATTATTTTAATGCTTTCAATGCGCAGGTGAGCAAGAGGTGGCAAAGTTATTTCCTCTGCATCTCTAGTGATGAACTGTTTTATTTTGGTCAACAACGCACGAGTACAAAATAATTGACACGGCGAGAAGAACACAATAAACATAGCCAGGTCAGAGACTTTAAAGAACCGGCCTCCAGCTTAGGTCGCGGGGGCCAGGCTGGGGAGTCTAGGCTTTGTTGGGTGCGTTATCTTGCTTTATTTGATTAATTCCATGTTTAATTTGTGGAATATTTACTTTTAGAAGGATTGTAAATTTTTCTATAAGTTGGCATCGGAATTACCGGTCGCCGTTTGTAGTTGACTGTTAAAATTTAGGTTTTGATACAATTCTCTTGCCTTTTACTTTATTAATATTCTGTCTGCATTTCGTGACAGAGTCATCTTGTTCTTTTATGCTGATCCTTTTATCTGTTAAACTTCTTTCTGATAGATTTAAATTTTAAACCAACGAACTTGCCGAATTGTATCTTCAATGACCTCAGAGTTGTATTTTTTTTCATTTTTTCTTTGTTTTTTCTTCTGAGTTTGTCAAGTTCTGCTTTTTCGATTTTCTCCCTCGTGGATTTTGGTTGTGCTAGGTTTCTGCGATAGGCCCTAGGCCTACTTCATGAGATTTAGAGTTTCAGTTGACAGTTTTGATTAATTTTTTGGTTTTAGTTGTTAGTGTGAAATTGAATGTAGGCCTAATGTTGTTATTTAAATCGTCAATTGTAGGCTACTGTATTGCTTGCTGAAGGTAGATTATCCAAAGCTTGAAACTGTTTTTAAGTCCAACTGAAATGATAAATTCTCACGAGGATCTATTCGCAAACCTTATGTTTTGTTTTCGAAATATCTTCCTTCTTTCGTTTTGAAGGTCCAAGTGCTCCTTAGCATTCTACGGTCGTTTTCAGTATTTACTTGATTAACAACTTTTCCATTTTGAAAAATTTCAGGCTTATTTGTACCATGAGTAATTGAGTATGTTGGCTAGTTATTTTCGCTAAGTTATGGCTTTATACTGTGGGTAAGTACGTTTATATAAAACAACTAACACAATAAATAAAAGCAGGCTACATAGAAACAGCAAAATCAATGTAAAGACAAAAGCAAGAATTGAACCTCTTTTGCCTGCTGGTCGTGTTTCTATAAAAATATCAAACGTTGTTTTTGTGTTTCTCGGCAGTCGAGTGTAGCAAGAATTGACAGCGATAGCGAAACACAATGCTTGCTATATATCGAGTAGGCTAGTCAGTTAGTGCTGACGCCAAAAACATCGCTCCTTCTCAACAAAATATTGTTTTTAATAATTAATTTAGAAAATGATTATTCAACAATTGTTTTACAGTTTGAACTAACTATCTAACATTGGCAAAATATTTTCACCCGCCAGTTTTCTGAATCGCCAGACTTGTGCCGAATCCATAAGTTCCTCCAGAATTTAATGGGCGAATTGAAATATGTCTTCTTGTTTCAATGTTTTGAGAAGCTGCCCTTTTCATGTGGTGACTCAGGCAAATCCACATAAAAGTGAATACGGCTATTTTTAAATCCATTACACAGGTTCAATTGCAATACAGGTATTGCTGATAGTTTAAGACACAAATATCTGCAAATTACATGGGGAGTTAAGTATCATTGTGCTGTAGCCTAATTAAAAGATAACCAATTCTGATATCTAAATATGCTATAATAGTTTACGTGCCTTTTGTAGCACTGAAGATAAATGCAGTATAGTTTTCGAAACACTTGCTCAACATGGGTTTCGTATCTACGTTTTGGTTTATTTTTGCTTAGGTATTGTAGGTTCATTAGATAACCTACTTGTGCTAGTTTTGGCAGGTTGTTAAATATATAATCAGAAACTTCAATTGAATTAACGAGACCTCTTGGCGATTGTCAGGGTAGGCTACGCCAATTTTTCTGTTATTGCCATTGATTGCTTTTACATAAACAATACATATTTAACAGTCACCTAAATGGTTTTTACATCAGAATGATGGACGGTTATCGTTGAGGTCTGCAAATAAACTGCTTTGACTCTATACTGCATACTCGAACAAGCTCCCCAAGAGCGAATTTATGATGATGTATAGACCTCATAAAACTGATACGTTTACACATTTCTTGCGTTTATGGGCCGGTTCACATTACAAGAAAAAATTGTGGTAGCGTCGCAAAAAGAAAACGTTTGAAAGGAGAAAAAACTGTCTACACTACGGTTATTGCAGTTGAAGGAAAGCAAAGCGAATATCTATGCCTTTCTGACGCAGGAATGATTTTTTCAATCAGTTGAAGGAAAGCAAAGCGAATATCTATGCCTTTCTGACGCAGGAATGATTTTTTCAACTGTTGTAAAAGTTGAATGGCGCAGGGGAGAAGGCGCTTGCTTTCCAATCATGCAATCCTGGTTCGACTCCCAGCTTCAGCTGGTTTTTGAAAACCACCGCCCACCTCCACTGAGGGAGTAATATATTGGGTGGGTGTGGTTGCTGAAGGAAAAGCGGTCGAGAGAAAGAAACTGGCCAACCTACTCTCGTTAGTGTCAAAGGCTTAGTATAATGAGGACCTTGTCTTATTATCCCCAAATGCTTGGATTTAAGTATGGAACTCACCTTAACTTACTTGGTCCTTTGCAAGATCATGGCTGCAGCTTTTAAAAAAGTTTTAGGGCATTTTTCTTGTTACTTTTACGAAAGGTGCACTTTCACATAATAAGAAATGCTCGACAAAAGGACTTTTACAAATGTTGCATGTTTGGAGCGTGGTCAAAAAAAGAAACAACAGCGGACGCACCACCAAATTTAGGGTCATTGTATTTTAACTATAAAAGAGCTCACGGCATTGTTTTGATGGTCAGGGTCGTTAAGAGGATAATTTGGGCCCGATATTAATCATATCCTTAGGCCTCAAATTAAGACTCTTTTAAGCAAAGCGCAAAATAACAAACGAATATAAGATAGTTTCTTCAAGTTCCCGGGCCCCTAAATTCATCATGGGGACCGAGTGCAAAAGTACCTCCTGTCAACGCTACCGTTGAGGCTCACTATAATATTTTGTTTTTATCGACATTTTGTTCGTATGGGAAGTAGCGTTGACAAGGGGATCCAGGGGTGCTTTTGGACTCGAGATGATTTCAGTAGCCCGTAATCTTTTTAAGGGGCCCGAGGATTTTGTTGGTATCGCGGACAATATGTTTTCTCAACAGCTCTGCCTATGAGCGTCTAGCGATGTTCTATCACTTTGAATTTGGAACATTGCTAGTGAGCAACTTGGACTTTTAGCAAATAAACAGCTACAAACCAACCATCAATGCCGTTAGTATTTGTAGAAGGTAAATCTTTTCCCTTGGTCAAAACTTGATGCGACCCTACCCTGATTCCAACCTTTTTCATGAAAAAAAAATGTCCAACGAGCCTACAGGCTGTCGCATACACAGTGAATTGTAGAAAAACTTAATGGTACCGGTATATAAATAATAATAGTGTTTATTTATTGTCGCTCAACAACTGCTAAGATATTTTAGTGTTAGATTTCATTTTTAGCTTTGTATAATATTTAGGATGTCATCACATTGTTACCCGACTTATCCTCACTGCATTACGTAAGAAAAGCTCCACCAGCATCACAACCATAGGCGATGACCACTTGGTCACGAAGCTGTTTTCTCAGAATAACAATAGTATGGTTTTATTTATTGCCACTCTACAACTGCTATGAACATGGTTTTATAGAGGCAGGGCACATTTTAAATTTTTTATCTGGTTTTACGATGTCATCATATTATTCCCTGACTTAGGCTATTCTCGCTGCATTATGCAAGAAAGAATACAGTCGGTAGGTTACCGTTTGTAAAGTTTTCGGTTTGACCCAACCCGGAATCGATGTCAGATC
The DNA here is from genome assembly GCF_918807975.1 of Aplidium turbinatum. Classification (NCBI taxonomy): domain Eukaryota; kingdom Metazoa; phylum Chordata; class Ascidiacea; order Aplousobranchia; family Polyclinidae; genus Aplidium; species Aplidium turbinatum. The sequence continues at coordinate 22,826,144 of NC_137475.1, read as the reverse complement.
TACTAGACCAATGATTCTCAACCTTTTTTGGTCCATGAACCATACTTTTAAAAAAATATATCCGATGGACAACTTTGCTATGTTGACGCCTCATGAACGCGACTAGTCGAAACTGTATTGCACATAGGTCAGAAAACTCAAAGGCGTTTTCAATCTTAGTCCTTAATAAAATAATACGTAATGACCTAATTAAGCTAACTCTCTTAATTAACACACTCAACCTTAACTACTTGAATACACATAATTTTAATTTCAAATTTTAAGCTATTCTAACAAAACATCATGCACATATTGTTTCAATGGAAAGGTATTGTCTGGTAATGTCTCAGTCTTGCCTTCTGAGCAACAGGAGCTTCTAACATTTTGCTAATTTGAAAGCACTGTAGAATAGGCCTACAGTACTTTTAGCGTCTGAAAAATAATATTGTGACATGTGACATTGTGACATTCATAAAAAAATTTAATTAACATTCAGTGAAACAGCGAATAACTCTACTCTCCCTAAAGAAACTTTATACCATGAAGAAGCGCAATCTTCGTGCACCGACAACACCACTACAATTACAGCAACATAATATGATTTATTGATTAGGCCTGCCAGCACTTCACTTATGCTTTGAACAGTTCAATAGCCTAGGGCCTAGGCTACTCGTCAACTAGTAAAATAATTTAAAAAACTGCTGAGCTTATGCTTATCTAGCACTTCCAGAAAAATCGATCAAAAATCACGAAGTAAACACGATTATTTCGTCACGCTGACATATAATCATATATGCTACATAATTTTCTTACACCTGTGTGCAGTCCTTACATAATTTACTGCAATAAATGATACAATTTTGAAGAACGTTTTATCAAGTATTTATAGAACTCTCTGTGGACCAATAGAAATTCCAGGTGGACCACCAGCGGTCCACCTGGACCACGTTGAGAATCACTGTACTAGACCACTCAGCTGGTTCCTCAGAATAAAGCTAAAATGTATGTTTAGGGTATTGCATGCATAAGCCCTATGAAATGATTTTGTGTCATTGAAAATGAATATTGAACGTAAATCGGAAGTTTAAAAAAAATTCATCAATGTTTTTCCCACCCACCAGGGTAGTTTTGTGACTTATTTTGTATAAAAACTACTTTTTGCCACTTGAGGACGCTGCTTCAAATTTGCATAATTAAAAAATCCCTTGCTTTTCTAAACAATTTACAAAAACTTTGTACTGATTGGGCCTTTGGGTCTATAAATATGGACATATTAGTACTCAAGCATCACTCTTTACTGCCAGTAGTGACAAAAATGAAGTTGGCGTTTTTTTGGCAACCACTCTACCGATTCGAACAGAATTTGACATAGGCTCCTTTTATGGTGTGGGGATTTTGTTTCTGGCACTGACTTATTGAAATCACTAACGCTGGAGGGCAGTTAAAATATCAATTTAAGTGCTTAGATTGTATCACTTTTTCGTAACATAGCCTAAGTTATACTTTCAGCAGTTCAAACAACCATACATCAAAGGAACCTATATACACTTTTCTCAATCAGACTTCCAGAGAATTTTTAGGTATTGAGAATGTTCCTTTTTGCAACCAGGACAAATTTTGAATATTTTTTTCCAATTTTGAAGAAATGTAAAAAATTGGTCACAAGCTTCATTTCCCTCTCAGTAGAGTCATTGCAAACTCTTAAAGAGCTCACAGTCACTCTGCCAGCGGCGTCCTCACTATCTTCTATTGTTCAGCAGGCTTTGAAAATCTTTGAGGATTGCAATACTTAAAAACACGGTTTGCTGTCAGACGTGACAGACAGAAATTTAGTCAAAGCAAGCCCTTACCCAGTTTTGATGCCAGGTAGTTTTGACTTGCCAAATGCTGAAAAGTAGACAATGGCCAAGGCTGCTATACGCAAAGTGTCAACCCTTGCCCCCAGCTGGAGCCTGGCAGTCGCTTGTGCGGGATGACACTTTCTTGCGCAGTCACACCAAATGGTGGTGATATGCAATCGATCTGTCCAGTGTCACCCCAAGGTACCTTGGTTCAGGGCAGAAAGACAAAGGTTTTCCATTGTTCTGAACGTGTAGCTCACAATCAGCTTCCCGATTGTGTATGCGGAAAAACTGCTGGCACAGTTTTGGTTTTGCTGAGTTTCAGTCGCTAGTTCTGGGAATAAACTGAGGGGGTTCTTATGTCCTGGCTCAAGGTGTCTTCTAGATTTTCCTACGACTTTGTGAAGTGGAGAATTGCCAGGTCGTCCACATAAGCGTATTTTGCGGAGACCGTGGCTGGCAGGTCGTGGGTGTAGATGTTGAAAAGAAGTGAAGCCAAGACCGATCCCTATGGGATGCCGTTTTTCAGGCGTCTCAGTCTGCTTCGCCTTGAGTTGCCGGTGGTGAGGATGAAGCTTTGATTCAAATTCCTGTGCCTTATGGTGACAAATTCCATAATCATACGGACCATATGTCGGTCAGGAAGCAGGCGAAGCAGCTTGCAAGTAAGGCCGCGATGCCATGCGATGTCATAGGCAGCTGTGAGATCTAGAAAGACAGCGCCGGCCTTCTTTTTTGCCACAAAGTAGTCCTCAATGTCTTGGGTCAAGAGTGTGAATTGATCTACGGTGGATGTTCCGAGCAGAAAACCAGCTTTCTCTTTTGGAAGGAGCAGGTCGATGATTGAGTTGACATGAGCACAGATCAGCCTTTCGAGGATTTGGAAACAAACACAGAGGAGGGATATCGGACGATAACTCCTTGGATTTTATGGTGGCTTTTGAGGCTCAGGGATCGCATCTACTAAAGCTCTTCTCCAAATTTTTGGAATTGTCAGATGGTGCAGGCAGGAAGAAAGGAATCTACGTCACCAGGACTTGAGGGAAGAACCAGCATGGAGAACAAGCTCAGGGGCCCAGGGCATATCTTATCCGGCCCTGGAGAATTGTGTGGTTTCACTAGGCGGAGGGCGGTGGCGAATTCTTCTGGAGTGAAATCTCCAGAGATTGTTTCTTCTAGTGGCGTTTCCACTCGCCACAGTGCAGATACTTCCTTGGAGACAACGCGGGGATGCCTTGTGGTCCTTTGTCATGTAGACTCTTTTCTGCCCTAGCTGGGAAGCGATGGCGTTAGCAGAAACGTGGCACTGACGAGGGGAGTTTGCTGAGCTTCCAGTGAGGTTGTTGATGATGCTCCATGCTTTGTGGCTTGTGTGAGAGTCGATGGTTTGGACGGCTTCGTTCCATCGCTCAAGCTTCTTTGCTTCTAGCCGCTCAAGTAGTCTGGTGGCGGCGATGTTAGAAACAGTACCAGGTGTGGCGTTTAGGCAGGAGCGATAGAGAGCATCACACTCAGAGTCCCAGCATGGCGTATAGTTGGTTCGATGGCCACGTGGTATTGTGGCCTTTGCCGCAGTTATTATGGCATAGAAGAAGTCCTGGTAAGCCTTGTCTGCGTTGCATGTTTCAAAAGATGGTAACTTTGCTGTAGACTCATTGGTAAAGAGGCTGTATTGGTTCCAATCAACTTTTTTGAAGTTCCATCGCTTCACCAGTGAACTCGGGACAAAAGCCACACGTTTTGGGGCGATGATGAGGGACGGTCGGTGTTGGGACCGCGGAAACTTCTCAAGCACACGTCTGTCTGGAAGAGATCTATCGACACTCGCGAAGGCCAAGTCAGGGTTTGTCCCTATCGCTGCTTATGTTGTTGTAGCCCAACCTAGACGGTGTACTGGCAGTTGAAATCGCCAGCAAAGAGACTGGGGAAGGGGAACGTTGGAAGGGATGGTGGCAACAATCGCGAGGGTGGGGGTTTGTAGATGTTGAAGTCTGAGATACAAATGCACACCCACTCAATCTCGACATCGGTTGGAGATTGGTCGACAAGGGCCCACCAGGCTCTCATGCACAAACATGGCAGTGCTACTTAGGGTACACGCTACCCGACTAGCGTGTAGTGGGGAATAGCTAGTCTATCTGCAGAGGAGCAGTGGGTCTCTTGGAAGAGGATGACGAGTGCCCTGTTGGTATGGGCAAGCTGCTCCACAACTTTGTGCTCTCTTACTACCCTACATGTATTGAAGTATTTATACATGAAAGGAGCAAAAAAATGTGAATTTTGGCTAATCAACGTAGAATTCTTTCATGCTAACGAAGAAGTTTTACGGCATAGACAAATTATTTTTGATGGCATAAGTCTGGATCAATAATCTTAATGAGTAGCTTATTGCTTTTAGTGCTGCAAGCTGAAATAGAGAAAACAAATACGAAAAAAACAACAACAGAGAACGGCCTTATGAAAGAATTAAACACATTTCAAGTTTAAATACTGAGTAGGCTATGGTTAATAACCATAAACCAAGTTTTAATCCAGCTAAGCTTAGCATATTAAGTAGGCAGCTAAAAGCTTTAACACTTGAAAAACACTTTGCACAGTTGTCAATAATATGAATCATGACGTTAGTATTAGTGTGTTACTCTCCTGATCAATGTTTTTCATTCATGTTATAATAATTTTTCAAGGTTGTTGCAGTACTCAAGAACATATAATGAGAATAAAGTAGGGTAATCAATTCTATGACCCCTTCCATGTCACCAATGGAGTAAGGCAGGAGGGGTTTTAAGTCCTTACCTTTTTTTTGTATATAAATGACATCGACTGAATTGAATTTGCTAGATGTTGGATGTAATACTGGTTCATGTCACTTGAATCACCTAATGTTTAAAGATGACTTGTATGTATTTAGTCCAAGTGCTAAAGGTACTCAAAAGCTCATTCATATCTGTGAATCCTATGCTTCTAGACATGACATTATTTTCAACTGCAACAAAGCAGTTGGATTGGTTCATCAATATAGCAAATTTAAAGGTTTGACTTCTCCATGCATACGGCTGTACAATACATAAATTGAATTTGTTAGATAAGTGAAATATTTAGGAATACTGATTGATGATACCACCTTCCACCTGGCATTGACATATCTTACCGCATGGATGGAAAGCTTTTTAACCTCGCTCGCCTTAAAAGTAAATCAAAGACTACAACACAGAGTATCATGGAATTTCAATATGCCGATGATAACTGTGTAGCAGCACTGAGTGAAAACCACCTACAGCAGATTCTGAATGCTTTCCATCAAGCATACAAGAGGCTTGGACTTATAGCGTCAATATTAACAAGACTCAGGTCCTCTTTCAACCTCTTTTTAAAGATCGTACCAGTGCTCGCCAGAAATCCTTCTCGATTGTACACCTCTAAAGAATGTGAAACACTTCTGCTACTTCGGAAATGAAATTTTTGACAGCGTTGACCTTCAGGATGAAATACAACATCGGCTAAATTGTGCTAGCACCGCTTTTGGAAAACTTCGCTCACAAATATTTGATAACCATAACATACGAAAAAGTACAAAGCTCGCCGTCCACAATGCAGTAGTTATCACAACACTACTATTTGCTTATGAAACCTGGACCACCTACCGATACCACATTACAACTCTCGATTTCAACAACGCTGCCTGCGCAAAATTCTGAATATCAGCTGGGAAGAGAAAAGAATAAATTTGAGCGTGCTAAAAGAGGCTGAAACAACAAGCATTGAGTGGCGCATTATTCAAAACCAACTCAGATGGTGCGGGCATGTAGTGCGACTGCCAGATCAGCGTCTCTCTAAGCAAATGGCTTACTCGGAAGTCGGAATTGGCTAAAGGTAAGCGTTCAGTAGGTGGACAAAAGAAGCGGTATAAAGACTCACTGAAGAGTAATCTTAAAATGTGTAACATCAATTGCACAAACTGGGAGGAAATCGCAGAGGATAGGCTGCTTTGGAGATCTACCACTCATGAAGGTGTTGCCACGTTTGAGAAGAGCAGGTCTCAAAGGTTAAAAGAAAAAAGAATGCAAAGAAAAGAACGACAATCACACCCACAACCAACTCTCCCAAAGAATCTTAAATGTACCAAATGTAACCGAACTTTTAAAGCCAGGATTGGACTCATTATCCATTTAAGAACTCACCGTTAGCTTTTATTTTATTGTGAAGGCCATCATCCTCGAAGACGAGGGATAGCCATCATCATCAGTGATGACACTTACATTAAAAAGCAAGTGCGATCTCTCTATATTGCTGCCAATCAACATAGGTCCAAGTTTGGAAATTGCTCTACCGAAGTTAAAAATGTATCATACTAATCATATTGTATGCCAATGTATGGTTCTCAGCTATGGTGTAATTATAAAACTTGTACTATAAATCACATACGAATTGCTTACAACAACTCGTACAGAATTATTCACAATTTGTCGAGATACGATAGTGCTAGAGTGCATCAGGTGCAAAACCACGTTTTAACTTTTGATGCTCTATTTAGAAAAAATTATGCATTTGTAGAACGCAGCAAAAGTTCTATTTATCCATTTTGCGCAATCTCATGTCTTCTGATTACTATTTCAATTCTACATTTTATAATCACTACAACAGTATTTTGGATGTTGTTTGATGTATCTTGAATGGTCTTGTTTTATTCTGATATTTTGTGTGATGACTGTTAAAAATTTGAATTCTATGGTCTTATAATTGTGTCGGATGCACATAAATAAATAAAATAATAAGTTGGCGTGCTGTAGCCTATTGTTTATTTAATGGTTGCAAAGCGATTTACCAATAACTTTGACAAGCCTTAGGCTACTTGCAAGCCACTGACACCATACGAGATAATTTAATAAATTTTCAACAGCTTCAAGAGAAACCAACTGCAGTTTTAAATTTGTTGTACATAAGTTGTGTTAAATCTTTCACTAAGCTTTTTTGTTGTACCGTTGTAGCGATCCATTATTGCGTCAGATAAGTTTTCTTTTCTAACAAGTGAATCATTTTAACCCATACGTCATCTTCTAAAGATTTTGTATTTTTCTATCTAAGCTACTTTAAATAGAAAAAAGAGAACAGAAAATAAAACTGTTCACATTCGCCCTTTGACACAGAGCGAGACGAACAGCGACACGAGAGCTTAGTTCAGAAAACATAAAATAGGTTGTGTATTAAGTAACAGTTTGGACGACTAAGTTTCTGGGCAGCCGATTGTAGCATCGAATAGACAGCGATAGACACGTGTTTCGCCCATGAGGCTGGGCTCATCAGTATCGCACCGTATTCTTGCCACTTGGGTAATCGGCCGCCGCTTTACCAGCCGCTTTACCAGGCGGTCGATTACCCAAGTGGCAAGAATACGGTGCGATACTGATGAGCCCAGCCTCATGGGCGAAACACGTGTCTATCGCTATCTATTCGATGCTACACGGGCTGCCCAGAAACTTATCGTTTATTGGAGGTCTTTATGGCTAGCGTGGAAGCTACACCGTTATGGTTAGCGAAGCGTTACTGCTGCTCGCTGTACTAGCGAGTGATCAGCCTTGTGCTGATGGCCGGGAAGAACACCCCTTCTTCACACAGTTTGGACGACTGTTAAAATGTGAAAATTCGTAACTTTTTGTTTCTTTAGTCTACTCTACAGTATAATGTTTAAATTCATTTTGTTATAAACCTACAATACTATATGAACACCTTCTGACGGCTGCATAGCCGAGTGGTGAGAACACTGGAACGGCAATCGAAAGGGCACCGGTTCGACACCGCTCAAGAGCATGCGGCTGTGTCTGTAGTAGGACACTTAAAGGCATGCCTGAAGGTGGACACGAAGATTGGCTTCCTTGCCTTCCCGTCCACTTAATCTAAATCTTCAACTGCCGGGTGTAAGCCTGGATAGGACAAACAAACCTTCTGATAACTAAAAATTACATTTCGAGTGAGCTAATAATTGTGTGCAAAGAGTTAATGGAGTCAGATAATCAAATTGGTTAGAATATCCATTTGACAGACAGAATTTCATGAGACAGCTAATTAACATTTTAAACCACCGCTAAAACCATCCTTACACGATAAATGTTACCACACCGTAGCTTATATTATTCACCCTTCCTATCACTTAATTAGTTTAACTAAAAAGGCTACATTTTACAGATATAATCTCATGTTAGTAACAATAGTAAAAAAACTCATTATTATGTATGATGTTTGAAATTGATTGAACAATTGACTATTTTTCTTTTAGATTTACTCATTCTGGAAGAGGTTACCGGAGCTGGTTGCATTTCTGCACACCCTCCTAGGCAGCTTTTTCTCACAATTTCATCATCTCCAAGTTTTTCCTTGTGGATACAGTAATTCCAGGGGTTACTATTCTAGGTCTTGATCGTTACTTAGGCTCATAATAAATTATGAGTATTATGACATAAAAATAAATAAACCATCGCATAATATGTGCTGCAAATTTATATGCGCCATGAAAATTAAAAATAAAGCGATAGATACCTGCAATAAAACAAAAATAAGCTAGCTGCTTGGTAATTTAGGCTTTTTTGATACATAAATTTCAATCTCCTAGGTTTAATGATAAATTCATATAAAAGTCTATCATCAGCTTCCTTTTGTATTCTAAAAACTTCCCTCGAAGACTTGGTTGGGTTATAGGCAAATTGTTCGTAAACTGTTGTTCGTAAAACAATTCTTCGTAAACAGTTGTTGGTAAAACAATTGTTCGTAAACAGTTGTTGGTGAAATGAAATCCATAAAACAATTCTTCGTAAAGCATTTCTTCGTATACATCAAATCTCAATTAGCCTACATGCACGAAGAAATGCTTTGGGAAGAATTGTTTTACAAAGAATTAGTTTTACGAAGAATTGTTTATGAAGAATTGTTTTACGAAGAACTGTTTACGAAAAATTGTTTTACGAAGAACTGTTTACGAAGAAAACGTCGGACGCCCTTGGTTGATCCCGTGGAAAAACCGCGGAACTGGCAACACTGCTGACGACATATAGGCTAATGCTGACTGGCTGCGACGTACTTACTACAGTACTGTGAATAAAATGGTATGAATGCAATAACAGGAAAAACCAAACTGCATTTACTCAAGCTATTATACTTTATCTTTTTAGGCGAGTTGGAGTAATTCATGGCATGGGTGCGCCTCAACCGTCTTCTTACGGGCTTCGGGCTTTTCCGTTCAACCATGCACCAATGGTGAATGGCCTCTCCTCCTCCTGTGAATATGGTGCTGAGGAACAGACTGCAGACCACATCATCAATAACTGTAGAACGGAGTGGAAGGTCTGTGCGTCTTGGATGATGAAACCAAAGACTGGCTGCTCTCTAGTAGCCTTCCAGTGTAGTCCTGGAACATCGTGAATCTGAGGTGGTAAAAGGGTAGATTCTCGGCCCCAGAGGCTTACACGATGTAGCCCACAGTTAGTAGGTCCACTTGCTTATTAGGCCCAATTTGGTCCATTCCTTAAATACTAAAGGTATAGGACATGGGAGTGGTAGAAAATTCCCCCCCGCTCAGTAAGCCCAAAATTGTCCGGTCCCGATGTGAGCTTAATAAGCCGGGACGACCGTATTGAAATTGATATTAAATTGCAAAGTATTTTGCGCAAAATTATATGCTTCTGAAACGTTTGGGCCGCGAAGATTTCAAACGATTGTTTTTTGGGTCGCGCCAACACGTATTTGTGGACTCTTGTTCTAAACAGGCAACAAAGACTATCTTTCGGAAATAGCCTACACAAACTTTTGTGCATTTATCGAACAATCGCGCTTGTCTCGGTCAATGCTGAACGCAGTTTTAGCGCCATGAGGAGAGTAAAAACGTTGCTTCGTACCACAATGACAGACAACAGTTTAAACACCGAATGTTTACGACTATTTACAAACAGGAGATGGACACCATTGACATTGCAACGCAAGGCATTGTGACGCAGCAATGATCAAAGTTTAATACTTTACCATTGTACAATCTTCCAGAAACCTCTTATTATTTTTCTGCTTCGGACTAAGCTCATGTAACCCGAGTTCCAGAGTCGCCACTAAGTCAATCTATCATCGATTTGGTCCACCCACTTTTTTCTGATTTTCAGGTAACTGTCGCACATCTCTTCACGATACCTACGCAACTCTCTTGTCATATCAACTGTCCTACAGTACTGTAGATACCTCAATCTTACCACTTAAACTTAAAATTATAATTGATGTAGCTACGGAACTATTGCAAATACCCACAAATAAATAAATAGATTTACAAATCTACAGTACATACATTCTTTCAGTTACACCTACTCAGCACTAGATCTATTTTATTTGAAAGATATCTCTGTCATAATTTCAAGATGTTTGCGTTATGTAGGCTACTGAGTAACAAGTTAATTATAACAAAAACAAAATAATGCGTAGTTCTGCCTAATACGTTTTATCATCTGTCATTTCGATGGATATCACTTCTGATTCACCACGTGATAAACTCACCATTGTTGCATCACAGTAATTCAGTCCACCGGACAGAACCAATTGTGATTAAGTATGAGTAATAAAGTAAAACAGCTGGATGGAAAGAAAAACAAATGAATTTGTCACTCAACAAATAGACGATAACTGGAGTCTGATTCACAACATAAACCTCAGACAATTAAGATATTTGGACACATGGCAAGAAGCCGCTCGTTGGAAAATTTAATAATGATTGGGATGGTACAAGGCAAACCAACAAAAGTACGACAAAAAATGAAACATTCTGACAATATCAAGGAAATTACCGGAATGAAAAGCATGTCGGAAATACTACTAAAAACAAAAAGGAAGGAGTGCATATAGAAGCTGTCACAGCTGATGAAACTTGATTAATTTATCGAAAGAGAACAAAGTGCTTCTGGTGTCTCAAACCTCCGTTTGGGCTACCCGATGTTAGGAGCATTGTAAATTTAAATTGTATTAGGATCCATGTTTAAGGATGAAACCAAACAAATAAAATCAGTAAATAAAACAAGCTGGTTTGGCAACTAGGCTAAATAAAATTTATTTGTAGTGCTTTCGCCGTCGTAAAGGCGGTTTCATCAGTAGGCCTACTCTTATTCAAATATATCAATTATATTTCTATTTGAATAAGAGTTCTGATAAAGCCGCCTTCACGGTGGCGAAAGCTCAATAAATAAATTTTTATTTAGTTGCCAAAATTGCTTGTTTTATTTGCTGCTTAGGGGGAGGATGAGGTAAGTTGAGCCATTTTTTACTTAAACGCTTCTGCTGAGAAAACTACTTGGTTTACAATAACAGCGAAAGTGGCAGCGTAATGGCTGATGCTTTGGCCTTAATTAAAAAATTTTTTTTTTTCATAACTCATAAGAATATTGAAAAAAAAAATCTCTCAAACACTATGTCATTTTGGCTCAACTTACCAACCCCACGAAGTAAGTTGAGCCGGGGTGTGAGGTAAGTTGAGCCACTCGTTTAAGTTTAATAACAAAAGTTGTAGCGATGGTACATATAAAATGCTATGCAATAGGCTACATGTGTTCACAAAATTATCGCCCAGCTATTTGTCCCCGAATTGTAACATAGACTGTGACGCAGTGGTGACGTCATCATTTCGATGCACTGTCACGCTTGAGCGACAATCGCTCATTATTTTTCTCTATTTACTAACTCGTGCTTTCGCTAGTTGGCGAAAAGGTTGTTCGGCCTTTTACGATGTGCGAATCTATCGGACGGACGTCCCGTATTAGAGTGTGCAGTGACTATTCCACATCACAATTGAACCCGTCTCTTGTTGACAATATATAAACTTCACTCAACACAAGTGGAACTTGAATCAAAAGTTTGGAAAAAGACAGGTTGGGTAGCAGTTAATACCACAGCTGCTATCAGGAAGACAGAACAACACGTGAAAGGATACATTTATTTTGTTGTGACTGTTCGACTGTGAAATTGAGCACTTCCCAGCCTACAAATCCGCCACTTTTTCTTTGATTAAACGTCAACACTCAACAGACGTTGAATCATTGTAGAACTAACAGATTGTGTTAACTGAGCTGCTGAACAGAAAATAAAACGATGAATTAATACAGCACAATCCTGATTAAATAAACCTCCAAATGTGAATTTGCTAAATCAATGTCCATTGTCTGTCAGGTCTTAAGTTATTCGATATGCCACTGATCAAGAGAGCATGGAAACCGGAATTTCTGCTGACGGCGGAAAGTTCCTCCAATTATTGTCGGGTGAGGAAGCTTTTTCACGACATCCTCTTTAAGAAAAGCACACTCATCGTCTTCTTCAAAGACAAAGGACAACTTTTCCTCGGACTTTCCAGGCACTTTTCTTAACAACTTGGCCTCAATTTCTCCATCTTCATTGAAGCATTCGATTTGACCAATGTAATGCACAGGTCGAGTTTTCCCTTCGAACTGGACAAGAACAAAATCTCTTTTGTTGTAAATTTCCTTACCATCATTTTCAGCAGTGTTTTTTGCATTATGATTTGTAGGCTCATCGTCTGCCACACTAAGAGACTCTTCTGAATCTTGAACTGAAAATGCAGTTTCTTCTTCAGTGTTTATGAAGTTCAAATTTTTTTTCTAGGCTTCTTAGCAAGTCTCCCTTAGCTTGTTAGCTTGCGCTTTGGCAATTTTTCTTGCCGTTCATTAAACTTTTGTTCTATGAGACGTTTTTCCGGGGTGTCAGTTAAAATGGTTGTTCTTCCTCGCTTTCGACTCCGCTTTTCCTTTCGAGGAGGTGCTTTTGGAAGTGGAATTAAGACAACAGGAGGTGTATAATTAGTTGCGTTGGAAGAGCAACTTGGCGCCTGTGTTTGTAAAGCATGAGGCGAGTCACAGTTATGTGCAGCTGCAGCAAGAGAGTGGCTGTTCGAAGGGGCGGGTGAATTAGTGTTGCTCGATTCAGGAGCACTCAAATCTGCGGCAGGCCTGGTAGCAGGAAAAGCATTAGCTTCCACATGTGAAGCAGCCGATAAAGATGCATGTGCTTCCTCCAAATTAGCAAGCATGGCACGATCTGTCAGCTGACTGGGATCAAATTCTTCTTCAGCAAATAAGTCTATGTTTAAAGGGCATATTCCTGTGCTCCTAAATCCTGACAAAATGTTGCTTGGGGACATTGCAGACAAATATGCCGAGTTGACCAAAGCTGGCAAGTTATAGTGCTTTGACCTCTGCGCTGGATGGTTTCGCATCCAGCAATTCATTGCCCTGCTTGTTTTTGTTTGTTTTTCATATCTTTATCCTGCATTGCGGGAAAGCGGACTTGAGCTCTATGCATCGGTGTACGCCTTCCGACGTACACCTGACCCACGCTGCAGCCGACGGCAATGTCTGTTTCCGGTTGTCTACTCTACTTATGACTTAAATATGGTACTACCCATTACTCGAAATCGATCACTGGGTAGAGGCAATTATCGTAAAGTTTCTTGCCCAAAGAAACAACAGCAAGTACGGGCGGCTGGAGTGGAACATGCAGGCTCTCGACTGCGGGCCCAACGCGCTAACTACTTGGCCACTGCTGCCCACATAGGACCTGCTAAAATAGGACTTAAAATTTAAGTCTTTAAATGGTCCGTAGACTGTCTTGTCCAATGGCTGCAGAAGATGGGAAGTATGGGGAGGAATCGTTAACATCACAATTCCATGATCCCGAGCAATGGTGACAGCTTTGAACGAAACATGGGATTGATTGGTTGTCCAAAATTAAAAGAACCTTTTTTTTTTCCTTGAACACCTGATATTTTCAACAAAATGCTGCAAATATATGGCAAACAAGTCCTCATTAATCCAACCAGATGGAGACAATAATCCTTTGGCTCCCGTGGGAGCTCCAGCGAGGAAGTAATCATGATAGTTTTTTCTGGGAAAAATAAAAACCGGTGGAACAGTACTTCCAGATGCACTAATAGTGCACACAACAGTCACAAGTTCACCGCGTTCAGCTGATGTGACAAAGCCACGGCGAGCTATTAGAGGCCAGCGCATCGTGCACGCACGAGATCTGACTGACGGCCTATATGCTTTGTGTAAAAAAACACGATTTTGTCACTTTCCTGGAACGTTATTAATAGTTAGGTGATGTTTCGTCAAAATTTATTAATTATTGTAATTAGTATACAAACAATATCACATGGATATAAATTGATCGTCATATGTTTTACTGTCTTACAAATAGCATTTAGTAATAACAGCAGTTTTAGTAGTTTAGGTAAGCAAATGACAGTGGAATGGCTGCATAATGTTGATAGACCACAATTTCTACGAATCAGTTTTCTGCATTCCCGTATTGACTTTAAACAGTACGTACTGTAATTCAAAAAATTCAAGTACTGGATGCATAAAATATAAAACCATTAACAGTATAAACGCACAGAAAAATTTAAACATGGTAGAAATAAAGTACTGAGCATCATACATATCTGCAACTAATTTCCATGCAACATTAATAGCAATTTAAACAAAATCGTGCTGATCAATAGTTTTCAATTGAATCATGCCTTCACAGTATAATGCAGGTGAGCCAGACATTGCTCAAACTATACCGTTCGTTATATCGCGCTGCAAAAGATCTTATGTGTTGGCCTTCTAGACAGATATTACATCCAACTCTCCTATACAATCAGAAAATACAGTGAGATTAGAGCAGTAGAAACTAGTAAACAAAAATATGCCTGCTGGTAATTTTATCCAAGAATAGTTTTGAGTTTAGACAATAGACATATACACAAAACAATAAGCATGTAAGCAGTTCTGGTCATATCAAAATGAGTCAGTGTTCACCCTCTGAATCGGATACATGGTTATCTCTGAGTCATCAGTTGATGGAGGAAGAGGCACCTGGTGTTGGTTGATCAGGATCGGCGTTGGTCTCTGTAGTTCATACCATTGATAGTGCGATGTTCTTCTGCCATATACTCACTTATAAATGGTGAAATTCTGTTTTCATATTCATCTGACAGACAGAGCTATACTTCAAAACTTTAAGCTCAACTCTTCAAATATCAACAGTCAATAAATTAATCAATGAAGCCAGTCTGCCTAGCCCTAGAGTGACTGCCTAAAATGCAAAAACAATAAGGTTAAACAGAATATAAAGCTGTAATTTTACAAAATGATGATGGCGTATGAGCGATCTTTCCAAGCTAGATTGGAGGGCAGGAAATCTTCAGCCACTCAGCAGTCTCGTCGTCCAGGATTCTCAGACCATGCGCACCGTGTGGAGGCCGGTGGGTTAAGCAATGGTGGATGACATGGTCTGTGGTCTGTTCCGTGGCACCACACTCGCATACTGGTGAAGGAGCCAGGCAGTAGCGGCGCCACGGGGTGGACTGGGGTGGACATGTCTGTTACGGCCAATCTCTGTACAAATCAAACGTCATATAAAACCGTTCAAGTCTACTGAATATTACGTCATGGAAGTTGCTAGAAAATGTGCCAAAATTGCACCATCGTTCATAGACTTGTGTCAAACTTGTTAGGACTTGTTTGGGCCTGTTTAAACAGGAAATATTACATTAGCTTTAAACACCTGTTGGAATGACTTCATAATTGTCTTTCATTATTGCGTCACAGTACTGCATACGTGAATTTGAGATATTGCTATCTATTCTGGTCATTCATAAAATGATTGTTTGAAAGTTGGCCGCACATTTAACTGTTGGCTTAGTGCTTGCTAGCTGGACAAAGGTTCCGTCTTTTATCCAAGTAATCTGTTCTGTAGTGACAGTTTTCAGTGGTGTACGCGTTGCACCCCCTCGTTTTCGGTAGCCGTGGGCTAATTTTTACAGAAATACACTTTTTGAAAAGAAGTTCAAGTGTGTGTTTCTTCGGTCATTATATGCAGACGAAAGGATCCGGGAACTTTAAGTTACAATTTTCCCACGAAGAAATTATGGTTTACCGCTGTGACCAATGTCCACCCCACTCCTATTTAGGGTCAATTTTGTAATTTGTCGAGATCCGATGAGAAAACTTGGGGGGTGTATGCAGGGGGTTAGGGGGGCCTAGTGACTTCGTCATGAATTAATTTCAACTTCTTACATATAAGTTACTTTTGCAGCATTGACATAAGAAGAAATGAAGAATCTTCATTGTTATCGCTTTGTTGTATTGATTGATTGTAGTCTAATTTTACCATTTTGAGGTGATGGCCTTTATCACAGCTGAGACACAAGCTTTGCAAGACCTAATAGACAAAGGTTTTGATGGGGCCACCAACATGTCAGGCAAGGATTGAAGGCGCACAGCAGCACCTAGTTGCAGCGGGTGCCAAACTGTCGGTATATTTTTATTGTTTTGCACAACGATTAAATCTTGTACTTGAGCACAGTGTTGAAAACGTAGCGACAGTCAAAACAATTTTTGAAACAATTGGTAACATCTACCACTTTATGGACTGTTCTCCCAAGAGATTTTTTGTACAGTAGGTTATAAAAAGCATTTGAAAAAGGAGGGAATCATGTCTGGAAAAATTGCATTGCACTCGTTCTCTGATAGGCTACTAGATGGTCTGCACGTTTAGATAATCTGGATGGGGTTATTAATGTAGCCTATATCCAGCACTGCTGTCAATGTTCCAACAAATGTCAAACGAAGGTAATAGTGTAGCAAATGGTTTGTTGTTCCGCATCAAGCAAACTGAATTTGTTACTGCTAGTCTTATTCCTCATAAATGATTTTCGTTAAATAAACAGGCTTCAGATTATTTAAAAAGTGAAGAAATGGATCTCACCACTGAGGTTGCTGCTATCAACGACTTGACAAGAACATGTGACTCACTGCGTTCAGAGGAAGATTTTAACAAATTGGTTTTCAACTCATCGCTGTTTGCGGATCGAAATCAAATTACCAGTGAAACCACCACGCCGGCTAAGCGATGCCGCTACCCACAAAGCCATTTCCGAGATGGTCCGATATTATTGACAGGTTGCAACAGTCTGTGCCGTGGAGTGAATCTGAATCCATTACAGAAATGTTAAGAAGAGACTTTTCTTTATCCTTTAACAGAATGCTCAGTGAACTTAAAAAGCGTTACTCGGAACAAGCATGTGAATTAATGTCAAATGCAGCTGCATTTTATTTCACGCACATGTCTCCATCAAATTTGCCTAAAGTTGAATATTTAGTCAAATTCTATAATTTCGATTAAAATCAGGTTGGGCAGCAATAGGATCTTCTTTTTTTTGAGGTCAGCTAAGTTATAATTGTCACAAGTGGAAACTAGAATTTAAAAAGCACCAAAGTGGATTGACCAAGACCGCGTGGTTGTGTTTGTCTTCACTTTTGAAATTGTGTGGACAAAACGATCTTAAATCATTTGTACAGCGATTTGTTTCAAATTATTGCTACTTTGCCCATGACAGTGGCGTCTTGTGAACGTATTCACAGCAAAGTTAAGATAATAAACAATTATCTGGGAGCTGCCATGTCATCACAAAGACTTGAACATCTGGTGCAGACCAGCAGTGAGCGAGACATTGCCGATAACACTAATCTTCCAAAATTGGTGAAACTTTTTAAACTGACCTGGGAGCGCAAAATAAAACTTTAGTGCAGTGATTCTTAACCTATGGCTATGGGTATTTTTGGGTAGGTAATAGCTAAGTTTTTTAAAATTCTGTTTAAGGGGCCACCCAATAAATTTTTATGAGGCCGCCTATCATTGCAGCAGCTCCATGACATAAAATAACGACAAGCTTGCTAAAATCAAGATCGTAGTCGGAAATTCCATGGACCGCATAGGAAATGTATGGTGCAGCGTTTGACCCCATTCTATTCTTTTGTTCATAATTTAGAGTGCGCTCAATGGAAGACAAGCTTTTACCCCCTTTCAATTTCCTTTGTTTATTTTTCAATAAATTTCACAACCGAGCTGCAGTGAATCACTTCGCAATCGGTAATCTAAGTGACCATATTTTTTGCGGTAGCATTTTACCTCGAAATATTTTTGTCCACCCCACTCATTTTTGGCTTGCGCCGCCCCTGGAGCCAGGCCCCACTTGTGCATGTCCGAACGAAAGCGGCCGACGCCAGTTCGCAGGCGGTTAAGCCTGACCCACGCAAGCCTTGCGAGGGACATCCCTGGTGGACGGGGATCGGCGTCGGGTATGAAATCACGGAGCGTGGAGGTGTGATTTTGCCACTCCGTGTTCCATATGTGGTTCGTCCAGTGTGCCGCACTTAAACCAAGTTCTTCTGCGTTCTTAAGGAGTTGTTGTGCGGCAGGCACAAAAGGGCGTCTTGATTTCAGCCGCTGCTTTATAGGTGGTGGTCTCTTGAATGTTGCATGGAGGGGATGGTCCGGGTCCAAAGCGCGGCGAGCGAGAGAAATCGTGGCTCCTTTACGACGTAGCTCAGCGGGTTGGATGCCTGCTAGGATGGGTAGGCAGTCTGTTGGAGTGGGACGCAGGCATCCAGTCACAGTACGCAGTGCATCGTTGATGGCGGTATCAATCTGGTGGGTGTGAGAACTACGACACCAGACCGGCGCGCAGTACTCAGCGGTGGAATGAAAAAGGGCTAGGGTAGCTGTACGAAGAGTTTTAGCACCAGCTCCCCAGCCGGAACCCGCCAATCGCCTCAAAAGTGCAACGCGTGTAGATAGTCTTTTGCGCAGTGACTCCAAGTGTCGGCGGTACGTGAGTGACCTGTCCAGGGTTATGCCGAGGTATGTAGGTTCGGCACAGTAGGGCAGGCGTTCCCCATCAATCTTGATGTTTATCTCACGCTGTGCCTCCCGGTTGTTAAGGTGGAAGGCCGCCGACACTGTCTTTGACTTGCTGAGCTGTAGCTTCCATTTCTGGAGGTATGCTGATAGTGTTTGCATGTCTTGGCTGAGGTTCCTCTCCACTGACTGCCAATTTCCTGCTGAGTGCAGGAGTGCCAGGTCGTCTGCGTAAGCATATTTCCTGGAGATGGTGGGGAGCAAGTCGTAGGTGTATATGTTGAACAGGAGAGGAGCCAAGACTGAGCCCTGTGGGACGCCGTTTTTAAGTCGGCGTAGTCTGCTTCGACGACCGCTACCGGTTGTGAGGGTAAAACTGCGGTTTTGCACAAGTTCCATCATCATATGGGAGCAGACGGAAGTAAATGAATGATTTTACAAAATGAACGAGTAGAAGAGAAAGTCAAATGAGTCACAATTATATTGTGATTTACTACAATAGAACTATAGAAGTGGTTAATTGTAGATGGTGAATGATTACTACTGATAAATGCAGCCATATAACGAAGTAGAAAATACTTACTAAATAAATACAGTAGAAATGTTGTTTAAAAACATTAAAAGTTGCATGGAAAGTAAAAGCTTACCTGGAAAAATATACAAATAAACTACAAGGCATTTTTATAACATCAGATCAGCTAAATAAAGATTCAAAGAAAGATTATGCCTTTAGCTATCAGCATGTATAGACTATATTCTATGAAAGTTTTAGCACTTTTAATGCACTTTCTTTTGAGCATCTGGGAGACTGCAACAGGGCATAGTTCTTTAAAAATACATTAGCCAATGTGCGACAATGAGACAATGTCATGAAAAAGCAATGTCGTTCAGATATGGATAGAAAGTTACAGGAAATAAATTTTCGACACATTTCGCCAACAACACTTGTAAAAAAGATGTAACAAAGTACACACCACTGTACAACACTATCCTTCGGACGTGTCAGACCACCTCGATTTAATTTATCAACATATAAACCAAATCTTTCATAACAGAAGTATGTGTCTTCTGCAATAGCACATCCATTCTTCAACTCAACATACCCAGCAATATAAACCATTGCAATTAAAACCTCTTCTGAAACTTTCCCTTCCAAAGCACATAAGCTATCCAAAACTTCAAGCTCACTTTCTACAAGATCACGATTACAAGCGGCACAAGCATGACCTTCGACAACATCAAACTTTAAATCTAATTGCAGTGAGAGCTTCGCATGTTGAATTCTTACCTTTTCCAAAACTGACTGAGCAGTAATGAAATAGGTACCTCCAGACCCTTGTCGAAGTTTACTGAAGCACTTTTCTAATGGGTCTGTTGTAAACCAGCCAAAGATTACAAAATCATTTCCACATGAAAGTAAATACTTTGCTAGATCTACAAAACCATGGCATATATGATACAAGAAGTTGGCAGTATCTGCCGTTAACTGACGAATTCTGACTGAGCCAGTTTTCTTCATTTTTTCTGCCATGCTTGCAACATCTAGCAAAAACTGTAGCCTTGGGTCATCGGGTGACCGAATCACTGCCCTAGTTGGATCGTTAAATCTCACATCAGTACCAAGTCTTCTGACATTAAGAATCTTCCATAATTTAATGAAAATTTTGATAAAATTTGCTGTACCTGCAACAGGAAGATGTTTCAGTTTGGGATGGGTTTGTAAAGCGGCGATCGACAGTTTCATCACAAAACACCTTCAGACAGGTTGACACCTTTTGCCTCTCAATTGGTTTTGGAGAAACAGCCACATTTGTTAACTTCGAAAGCTTCAGTAGATGATTTGTTTCCATTTCATGTAACCGCTTTAGATCACTCCACTTTGCAACCTGACGCTTACCATCAAATTCAAATTCCAGCTCGCCACACTTTTCAGTGAGCCAGTTATTTCGAATACATTTCATAACATGAACATAATCATACAGCAAAAATGTTTCTTCATCTTTGAGCCATGTTTTCCCCTTAACCGTGTTAAGTTTCCTAAAACATTTTTGGTTGGTTTGATGCCCATCTGCAATAATTGCTAAAATGTTTCCACCAGACTGATTGATACATTGCAAAATAGGTTCACTTTGACTGATTAAAAAATCTGATGTCAAATTACTCACTGGTAGAACTTTTGCCAGGAACTCCGGACCACCAAACAAGCACTTTACCATCATCCCCAAAACAGTTTTTGCTAAGCATTCTGGATGATCTGCAGCTTTGCCGAATAGTGTGCCACCAGGATATGTGATCATAGATTTAATATATACTTCATCCCACAACAAAACACAGTTACGTTGACGCGCAGGTAAACCATCTAAAACATTTTTTAAGAAAGCCAAATCAGTTATGTTATCCACTTTCGAAGTAATACGTTTCAGTGTACTAACACTCGGGAGCTTGTAATCTTCACGAAATCGGTTGTATAATGATCTTGACAATGCGAAATATTCAAATGCTCTAGTGACTGAATCTGGTGAATAAATAGTTTTCCCAACTTTCTCTTTTCCCATGGCACTCAGTTGCTCAAAAATGATTTGAGTTTTGTGGTTTTGCTCTTTATGTTTTAAAAATCGAATAATTTCATGAAGAGTAGACCAACGATTGCAAGAAGTGACTCTGTTTGCTGAAAGTGTGTTAACTGTAGGCTACATGAGGATCCACAGTGAAATGATTCATAGGTTAAATCACTTTTTATTTTGATTATGAAATGTGGTACACCTTGCGTCATTTTTTTGACTGAATAATTTTACTTTTATCATCACTGTATACAAATAATTCTGAATCATGTAACTTCTTCTCAACCTCATTCAGTGTAAGCATATCAGCCTTTTCAAACTCTGCGATCTCATCTGGCAAAACACTTCGAACACTGACAGAAGATTGTATTGTTTTTCTGCATTTGGGAGGAGGTGAGGACAAACAGCTTCTTGGAATATTGGGAAAGACACTTGGGGGTTCACTGGGGCGCAGTTTTCCACGACAAGCAACTATCTTGCAATCATCTGGCCAATGTTTGCGACAAATCGCTGTGTGTTTCGTTACTACTAAATTTGAACGCGGTATCATGGCTATCTATTTCTTTCTGTCTTCCTCATCCTGTGGTAACTTATATATGGACACAACAATCCCAGTAGACTTATAATTTGAATTGCAGTTTGGTACGCAACACTTTAAAGGCATTTTTTAAAATAGAGGAATTATCTTTCATGCAAATTAATCAGATTAGTAAATCTAAATAATATCAAACCATGCATGTTAACTACTTTCTACTGACATGCAGATCATAAATTCTCAAGATGTATGTATTGCAAAAATCAAAACATCTCGAGAAATAAATGAAAGCATAACAAATAAAGATCCCCCATCATGCATGTATTAAATGAAGATGCTACAAAACTAAACAGTTGTTGAAACTGGGCAGTCAATCTATTAAAAATTATTGTACTACCAGTATAGCCTATTGAAAGTTACTATTTAAGTTAGTTAAGATTTGTTAGTTATCTATACAGTACCGTAAGTAATCCACACAAATTAATAACATTACATTCTACAAAGATTAGCTTTGGTACTGGTATTTAAGAAAATAAATGTAATATCAGTGAAGTAATTTTTTGTGAATATTGATATGTTATCTATAAGAAAATGGTGAGTGGACAGAAGACATGTTGCTGGCAAGCAAAAAAATACGGTACATGAAGATTTGTAATATAAAGTACAGGTAAACATTTAGTATCAACATTCAAAATTGAATGAAGCTGTTAAACTAACTTACCAGTAGTGAGTAACATTGCATACAACTGAACATATAAATGGAGATTTATTAAATAGGCCTACTCTATTTGCTAACTTTAATAAACCTGGAAGAAATACAATTTTCTGCCTACTTTACCCACAACATGCTTCAAGGAAACTGGGCAGAAACTTATTATTAAAGAAAACATAGATTGGTAGTGGCAGTTTGTTGTGAATTTTCTGTGTAACCAATGACTTCATGAACAGATAAAAGCTCCTTGAAACGAAAACATTGTAGCTTATAGCTAATTTTGTTAAACTAAGCTGCATAACTGTAACTGCTTCAGCTTTTCATAAAGTTTGTAAGTTGTAACTAAACTTCTACTTTCTGGCAAAGATGCATAGTTAGTGAACAAGTTAAGGAAAATATAAAAAATAAGTTCAGTAAAACTAGAACCTTAGCATAAAGAATAGACTATAGATGAAACATCTTCCTCCCAACTGATTAAGTTAAGAATAGGTCGTCAGTCACGTTTGAAGTACGCGCGATGACCTGGCCTCTACTAGAGGGTGCCATGGACAAAGCCTACTTGCTTCTGCCCCGTTTCGAACAATACATTTTGTGGCACTTGGACCGTCGTCACGCCTGTTTCGTCGACGTTGTAAATATCTGATGGACAAAATTGATACCTGAAAATATAAGCAATGCCTTAGTTCAAATGTCATGTTTTTATTGAGTTTGTTAGTCATGAGCAAAAGACAAAATCAATGGATTGACCTACCTGTCTAGAACGCTGGTCAAATTTTTGAAAAACTCCGAAACGGTGTTCTTATTAAAAGCAGTTGCACCTGCCAATGAAGTTGCTTCTGGCCAGTAGCGCACCCAGAAAAAAAGTTTGGGGGGGGCTAATTCAGAAATGTCGGACGAGTGGTTTGCCACAATAAGGACAGTGACAATAGGCCAATAATGCCCATCCCTTTGATTAATATTTAAAGGCACTCACAGCTAGGGGCGTAGCCAGTAATTTTGAAAGGGGGGTTTGACGGCCGGCGGGCAAAGCCCTATGGCGTGTTCGCCTAAAACGACATCCAGTGGCGAGGGGTCTGGGAGGCCTCACGCAAAAATTTTTGAAAAATTACTTTGAATTTGGTGCATTCTGAGAGCATTTTCAACAAAAATGTGGGTATGAATATTCCTGTAAAATGGTGCTGTCCGGTGGCATAGCAAAAGGATAAGATCATGTTTTCTTCGGCATTTTTCCAAAATAAAGCTGTCTCTATGTTTTTTCGTTGCTAATTCCTGGCTGAGATATTTGAATGTTTACTAGCACCACCAGCTTCCTCATCCCTGCGTCCACTCTTGCAATCTTCTAATAGATCTCGACGTTTTCGTCATGTATGACAAAATAGAATTAGCTTTCCGTTTGCCAACACAAATAAGTGTGAAAACAACAACTAGCACGAAAACAATTTAAAACAAAACACTAATTTTGTAAAAAATAAATTTGATGTGGACGTTTTTTCTACTTACAAAACATTCAAATTTAGTTCGTATTTTCAACTAAAGTCCCAGATGCCTTCGTTTCTCTGCTCAAACGTCATATACAGTTTTACATGTCCGTGTGATTCGGCATTGATGTACGGTACGTATGTCCACCAGACATTTGACCACAAGTGTACAGGAGTATCTGAACTTTAGGGAGTTAAAGAAAAGTGCCATTACAAACCATATCATGGAGTGTTCTTTTTGCTCTGATCGAAAATTCTCTGCCGACTCATTTAAAATTCTACGCAAAGACAAACTCCAATTTGACACAAAATTTAGGAAGCACTGTTAATCAAACGCTATAACTCAAATTTAAACAAACAATTATTTGCTGGAGGCGAGTCCATTCTCATCAACATTTACTGGATAGGCCTATCACCTTCCCTGTGGAGCAAATTTTTTCGTAGTTATTTATGTAGTTGCCTTTTCCTAATGTAATTTTACCTTTAAAAAGTTGGAATATATTGCATTTTTATAAATATTTTCAGATTCCTGATGAGGGCTTAAGTTAAACCGAAAACGTTCAACTGTTAAAACTATTTGTAAGTTAAATATGTAAAATATATTGTTATAATGCTCAGCCCTGTTGTATTGTTGTGTCTTATTCATACCTAACCTGTAAGCAAAATGTATAAATGAGGAGCATACAAAAACTTCATTTTTAGTGGCGGGTTTGGGGGGGGCTTGAGCCCCCTTAGCCCCATGCTGGGTGCGCTACAGCTTCTGGCCTTCTGTTGGAGAGATGATGTCGTTTGTTGAAAGCCACCATCCATTCTTTTCCTGGATCAAAAATAAAGCAACTTATTAGAGTAATGTAGGCTAAGGTGGAAAGTTGAGGCTTCTGATAATGGGAAATCACACTGTAGGCCTAGGTGTGCAGACCAGGTAGACGTATTAAATTTTTCAACATAACAGCACACAAAACTCACCGGCCTCTTTATTTTCTGTCCAGCTACAAGGCATCTCCATATTATTTGCCACAGCGAAGTCATATGCCAGCTTTTGAAACTTCGCCAAAGATAAACCATGAAATCGTTTGGCTAAATCCTTCGCGTGCTTGGCTAAATCTTCTTCATGGCTTTTCGAGAATACGCGTTGTGCATCGGAAACATTGGTATAACCATAACATGAACCAGCATTCTCTTTCCTTTTGGCAATGTAGCGCTGAAACGTCATTCTATTGATTCCAAATTCTTTTGCACTTGCACGTATAGACATTCCGTTATCTTGAACATGCTTTGCAACATTTTCCATAATTTTTAGATCAGTTTGACCACGCTTGCGGTTGCGAGGCATGTTGCTAGTAGGCTACAGGTTACAAATAAATTCAAACTTCAATAGACTAATGGAGAAGTTATTTTTCCAAAGAGTTAGACTATTAAAGAGTAAAATACACTTTGTTAGCTATTTAATGACTACATATATCATCACTTAACACTGGCAGCTGAAGTGAGGTAAGTTGAGCCACCGGCTCAACTTACCTGTACATCACTGGCTCAATTTACCACAAGGCCGCCATTAAAAGTTAAACTGAAATTTCTCCAGACATACATGAGCTAGCAACCTCACTTTAATAGTTTCTGAATAAGCTAACATTAGTGATTACTGTTATACATATCAACACTGGTGTATGCCACAGACATTTTGTACAACTCAAAAAAAACTTTTTTATTAAAAAGTTCAAAAAACTACCCAAAATCACTCAAAACTGTTATTTTGTTTTTCTACAAGACAAAGACCTATAATCTTTACAGAACAGCTCCAAATAAGGTAAACGGTCAAGTAGGTGGTAGTAGCAAGTTGATGCGCTTTTTATTTTTCTAGTTAACGGGGGGGTGGCTCAACTTACCCACTGGATCAACTTACCTCACCTTCCCTCTAAGTATGTTTGAAAAATACGTATGAGCCACAAAGCAATCATTTAGCACTGTAAGATCAGCACGCTGGTTCGACGCTCAAGGTATGCGACTGTGCAACTCATTTCAAGGACTGGTCTTCTAAAAATTGGGAACAACTAGTGGAAAGAATAATTTACACAGACAGCAACAATTGAAGAGTCCAGGTGCAAAACGATCAAACTAGCAAAAGCAACTTTCGAGTAAACTGAAAAGTAAGTTTTAGACTGATCGATATGTGGCTGAACCCTGTTAGTTTAAAGCCTTATTTTAAGAGATATTGATCGTTTTGCCGGAAAAAAAAGGCTGCTACATAAAACTTTTGATGTTAACACAACGGAAGATGGTAAAATTTAAAAATCACAAGTAATGGTTTGATCGTTATGCACATGGACTCTTCAATTAGAAACTTCGCTCTATCAAGCTCGGTGAGCGGCATTCGTCAGTGATTCAAAGCCTCGACAAGTATGTGAAACTGCCAGGATTTAGCTCTCAAAGAAGTTTTGTTAATCCGAGCATAAACATTTCCACAATTATTCTCTCAATCATTTTGCAAGGGATTGATAATCTAGAAAAATGACTTTCGTGTCACGTCATAGACATGTCCTGCACCTATGATACTGGGCGGTGCCTTCCTGTCCATTGAACTACTGTAGGGAAGACCGGGGAGGGTTGTTACAGTCCTTTTAACTTAGTTCACATCAACCGCTGGAATTAAGTTTTTTTCTTTCAGGATTTTAGTTTCCATGTGCAAACGAAGCTTCAGCCATTTTGAAGGCTGCAGTAGAAAATTATTGATGAAAAACGGTTTTAGGGTATGAAAAGTAAATTTTTGCTTTGTCAAAGAAAGTGTTATTGTAGGGGTATTGGACTTAGGGGATCCGAAGCTTATCCGTTTTTTCATTTATTCCGTCCAACTGAAGGGCATGTCTAAATCGTGGCGTGCTTGTTTTTAGTTTGGTGCTGGTAGGTTATGAATATGGAAGACGAAGTTGTGACTAGTGTCAGTCTGTCAGATAGGCTAGACCGAGCAGATTTTTAATTTTCAAAATTCTGTTGATTGGGTGAAGTGTCAATCTGCTATTGCCTGGAGTGGTCATTTTCTAGGCCTTAGGGTACCAGTACGGTATGTTTGTATGTTGGAGGGAAATAGTTAATTTCATTATAAACTGATGGTCCAAGTTTATTCATAATAAAAACATACTTGAGTTTAGTACTAATCACCTGGAAGCAGCGAATGACCAATGAGATTAGTAGGCTAACACTGGGGGAGCAAGACTTTTAGGCGCAGACAGTTAGGCGCCGGTCAAATAGACGCGCACACTGTGGCGTCTGGATATTTAGGTGTGGAGCACTGTGGCGCCCGTTTATTTAGGTGCTATTCCTAGTAAAGTCTGCAGATTGTATCAGCTTGGCAGGTAGGGCAATGCTTTTCACACAAAATGTTATATTGAACAAAAAAATATGTCATGGCTTCCGTGAGTAAAGCTGCTTATGCCGGCAATGCTTTTCCCACAAAATGTTATATTGAACAGAAAAATATATTGTATTTTAATGCGCGTGTTCGACATTTATTTGTTGTTAGTCCAGGTTTGCGTCGGCGAAAGTTTTATCAATAAATTATTCAAGTTTCCGAACATTACTGAGTTCACTTTTAGTTAAGTCAAATAATTGCAACACTAAACATCAGTAAAAAATATACCGTAGCCTATATTCAAGCGGGTGGTAGGCTTGAGTGAAGAGTAACTTAGTTTTCTGTCAAAACCCTGACTAGGTAATAACGAGCAAAGTCGCACCATTATGCTTGCAACTTGTAACCAGGGTTCACATGCCCTATAGAAGTGCATTCATGTAGTAGAGCGTTGTCTCATACGTACTCGCAACACAACCAATCCATCCGAGTAGAAGTAATTGCGAACGATAACAGATTAAGTAAAGGTCCATCTGGCTGCAACCTGTGTTCAGGATGATAAGCAAATGTCCTGTGGAGATGAGCTAAAATCAAGAGTAGTAGAGCGTTGTCTCACACCTCATATCCACATGCGCATTAGCAAAACAACATATTTTTCTGTTCAATATAACATTTTGTGAGAAAAGCATTGCCCTACCTGCCAAGCTGATACAATCTGCAGACTTTACTGGGAATAGCACCTAAATAAACGGGCGCCACAGTGCTCCGCACCTAAATATATAATGCAGACGCCACAGTGTGCGCGTCTATTTGACCGGCGCCTAACTGTCTGCGCCTAAAAGACGTGGACCCAACACTGGTAGGTAGGCTAACAATACACAATTACACATCATTTCTACTCGTGCCAATGTATGATATAATGCTACCAGTACCAAGTCTTTTTCATATCTCATTGTGCATATACCTGAAACTAAGTACTTGTGCTTGAATGTTATAGGTCATTCAAATTGTTTAGCGATATGGGGTTTACCTGTTGCGTTTCTAATTGTAATACTGGTTATCGTTTATCTCAAAGTAATAGAGCAAAAGTGTCACTTTTTCGATTTCCTCGCAATCAAGATGCAATTCAAGCTTGGATTAAAACTATTCCTAGAGAACAATATGCAGTCACTTCCTCCAGTAGAGTTTGTGCAAAACATTTTTATGATTCAGACTTTATAACAAGTACTACCGATGTCCGAGAAAGAACAGTTGCAAAAAGAGAATTGTTGCAACTGAAAAAGCTTCGCCTAAAGCCGTCAGCTGTACCAAGAATATTTCCTGGTTATCTGACAAAGCAACAGCCACCTAAAAGATCCACTTCTACATCTACAGCGTCTGCAAGACTGAAAAAGGAAAATGATTTAACAACAAACCAAACAATTTACAATTCAAGACTCGTTTAATGATTTGAAAAAAGTGATGAATGCACTAGATGAAATCTTCTTTGTTGTTGCTGTCTCCGTTGACAATCATGTTTGGAACAGGTATTTATGTCTGCATGAATTGGTTGTGATGAGAGCTGGGTAATGATATTTTTGACATGCTTTAATTTGTCACTAGACTTAGGGTAGTTCCCAGTGCCGTTAAACGGTAATGGTTTGCGCATGTGCGCGCCTATTTGACCGGCGCCTAACTGTCTGCACCTAAAAGACGTCAACCCTTGTAAGTTGGGTGTACTTTTATGCAATTTGAATGTATGTATATACAAATTTATTGGACAAAAGGTGTAATTTTATTGGTGGTAATGCTTTGCTTCACATAGTTCAAATTAACTAACAATGTACATACTCTTTTATTTAGAAAAATGTTCATGGATATGTGCGGGAACAACAAATTGTCAAGTTGCATTGTGCATCCTACAAGGGAAGAAAAGCATTTGTTCCTATTATTTGACTTCACACACAATTTTAAAAATATTTTCAATAATTTTCTGAATGGAAAGAGAATGCACTTTCCTCCTGTTGGTGGAGATCATAGACACATCCTTGGTGAAAAATGCACTGCTCATTTTGAGCATATAAAACGCTTGTATGCTCTTGAGGAACACAAGCCTCTGAAGGCTGCATTTGCACTGAGGAAAGCATCGCTAAATCCCAGCAGCATAGCTCGTACATCACCTGGCAACATGCTTTAAGTAAGTAAAGTTGTAAAATATGGTATTAATGACACAGACCCATCTGTGAATTGAGTATTATATAATATAGAACTCACTGCCTTGTAATGCATACACATAAATGGTGCTCAACTGGTGTAGTTTCTGTCTTGTATGCAGAAAGGTTTTATCCGGATGATATGAGCATTGAGCACAACAACATTTTAAAATAGCATTTGAAATTGGTCGGTTATGACATCACAAAGACATATATAAAAGGAAGGAATACAAAAGGAAGTAATACTTTGCTAGTAATTTAGGTTAGCACTATTACTGGAAACTGTGTACGAAATTAAAGTCATAGAATAAAAAATACTGAATAAGACTATATTTGCCAGCCGCAAGCCAACGATGGCCTTTGCTATTTTCAGGTGTGTTCTGTGAATCAACTGCGCAGTGCGCATGCCTTGGAGTTGTATGCTGAAAGCAATGCTGGGTTTCTGGAAACATCAAGATTTGTGAAATTCATATCTAAAATTTGGAAAATCATGTCCGTTAAATCATCATTTAAGGGTATGTCATGTCACTATACTGATATCGCAAATTTTACGTATATATAAAGCAGACTTCGTACAACCAACAACAACAGCTTTTCTGCAAAGTTTACAGAAGTCAGTAGAAGAAGTTAAAAACAGTGAACCAGCAGATTTGGATCAATCTTATTGGTGCATACGACCCTAAAGCTGTTCTAAAGTTTATTATGCTTCCTGTCCACAACATTACTTGTGAAATTTTTTTTTTTTTTTTTCAATCAAATTAGATCATGAGCAAGTGGTAGAATCACTATCACCAGCAACTATTCCAACACATTAATAGCCAAATTCAGGACTTGTAGACTACATGAGGAAACATTTGCTACTGATAGCAGTTCGACATGTTACTTTCCAGGCGTCGCACTCTCTTATAAACGGTTACATATTAATGCAATGTTATTGATGACATTTTTTGTTGGTGAAATGCTCACTTAACTCACTGCATTGTGTGTTTTGAAGGTGTAGCAAAAAAGGATGACATGTGCATGCCAAGGAAATTTCCTAAAGAAGGAGAGGATCAACCTCCCATCACGTGCTACCTTGCAGCTGCAGTTGATATATTTGTGAAGTGGCAACAATCTGGAAATGCTGGTCTCACTGAGCAAACATTCTTGGCATACATTCAAACGATGACAGCAGTGCCCGAACTTGCTCAGTATTTGCATGACAGTTTGGGATTGATGCACATTCTTCAGTGCTAACAGAGTTGTGCTTCGCTGTAACGACAATGGCTGTTCAGTATTACGATGTCGTACTCAGCAATCCTTCTGCTAAAAAGAAAATGCTCACTCTACCAAACTCACGCTCTGCTTTTATTCGAGCCGTTAAAAACGCAGCAGAGACGTCATTTGGTTTGCAGGCTGATGTGGCTTGTTCAAAATTAAGGCCATTGCAATTTCGAGTTGATTGGAAAAACTTCGTTTAATTGTTTTGCCAAAAATGAACTAAAACGTTTGAACGCTCCCAGGTGCAAGGAACCCGCGAAGATGGCTCGAACAGTACGCAAGCTTACGAGTGGTGGTTCACGCAAGACTGCAAATACTTGAATTTGTGTCATTGCCTGATTGTGGTTACAGTGTGAAGTTATGATATCTGATTGTCCAATGTCCAGTGATATTTATTGGTATTATTTTTGTTTGTGTACATAGCCTAGTAGCCAAGTTTATGAACAATAAGCCATTAGTCGTTTTTTTCTTTTGTGGATTCTGCATGTAGCCTAATGAATTGGTTATAACTCACAATATTAATAATTTTGTCATCAACATAAGATTGACAATAATGTACAGATACAACTTTTGTAAAACGACGAATAAAACAGCCAGTGCAAAACAAACATTTTCTCGTGTGGTAACACCGCATTGTGCAATTCATTGTAGGCAACATGGTTAGCCCTTCAGTTGGACGGACGGATTTTGAGTTTCGCATCCCGTTAGTGTCTAGGTATCCCTGGTTATTGCTACAAAACTATGAGTGATATTTAACTGGCTTCAAAGTTAAATCAGACTTGAAGTGCAATAGCTTTGATTCATTATAAATATTTTAAAGCTGAATGACACATGTTGATCTTATTCAGCCAACTACTATTGGGGTGAGTTGTTACACAGCTTAATGCTTGCTCATCCCAACTGGAAAAAGTACTTTTAGAATAGTTGATTACATTTTTAAGTTCTACTAATATCTGTTGTTGCTGTATCTGTGCCAAAAATTAATAAAGGGTGCCTTATTGAGGCCAAATACCATGAATGGTTGGATGGAGATCAAGTGTTTGCAATCCTGGTGACAATGCATTGTCAATAATGATGTTATTTGCTTGTTCATGATTTTTTCTATTGAATTTGGATGTTCAATAAATTCAAGAATGCTGTGTCAACGTATTCCATCAGTTTTAGGTATTTCAGTAAGAAAATTCAGTTAATAGAACAGCCTATTTGAAATTGTAACATTTCACCCCATACTGTGTAGTAGGGTGGCTCTTAAAATTGAGTTTTTGAATTTTGCTTGGGACACCCTTTCAAGTGGTGAGGTTGTCAGAAAAAATAACTCTTGCAAATTTTTTTTAAATTTGAAGTTGATTTAGAGGTGGCCCTCCCCCCCTAAAGTTCTGTGCCCTCCCTCAAAATACCAAATCTGCATATCTCGAAAACCACTTCAGCTAGAGATACAGTTTTTGTGTTAAAAGATGCAGAAAACATGGTTTTCTATCTGCTTTCTGAACATTGAATGCATCTACCTTGAGTAGAAAAGCAATTATTTAGAAAAAACGCATTTGACCAAATCTTGATTTTACAACCTTTTTTGTGACCACGAAACCGTCTACAAAATTTCGTTTTTTTGTCTTAATTTTTGCACCTTAGAGGGAACACTGGTAACAATATTCATTTCAAAATGTAATTCTGGTCAGTACTGAAAGAAGCGATATTATCGACAATATTTTACATATTGCCTTGCGTATCGTGACAGGATGTCTGCGACCTACACCATCGGACAATTTCCCTGTCCTTGCAGGCAACCAACCAACTGAGTTTCGTCGCGAAGAAGCCATCCTGTCTCTTTCTCGCCGCACTACGAACCCCAACCACTTGCTCCACTCAAGTCTCTATGAGTCTATGAGAGAGCAATCGAGCATCCTCGGCAACTGAAATCGAGACAACCATTTGTATGTGATGCACAACTCCTGATGAAAACCGCTGAAGACCAATCCATCAGCGCGACTACCTGGGAGGACAACAAATGGAGCTCAGAGTGGAAGAAGAACTCCTCAAGACTCTAAAGTTGTATCTCCGACACCAGCCCCCATCCAACCGGAATGCATAATTTGCCAAGGAAGGCCTGGGTGCGGCTCAACCGCCTGCGTACTGGGCTAGCCTACAGGAGTCAGACTATTCCGCTCCAACATGCACAAATGGGGGATGGCTCCATCCGCAATCTGTGAGTGTGGCAAAGAGGAACAAACCACAGACCACACCATCTGTAACTGCGCCAAATGGGGTGCGTGGTCTGCTTGAACTGGATGACGAATCAATAGATAAATGGACGAATCAAAGGATTGCTGCTCGACACTTGCTCAAGCATCTAAACCGCATCGCCACTGCCCAAGAGTGGTAAAAGACAGAGCCCTTGACCCCTGGAGTAACAAAGAAGGTTTAAACGAAGAAGAATCGACAATATTGTTCTTGTTGGAATTTGGAAACAGTTTCCTGTGTTCAGTAACAACTTGCAAAAGAAACTGAAGTTGTGGCTCATCTTCAGTTAAGATTTTGTTAAAATCCTGGATTAGACTTAGAGCAACTCCTCTCTCTGCTCTGTCATTCACTACTGAAAGTCCCTTCGCCATGTGTAAAGCTTGAATAAATGCACCATCTTCAGTCCAATGAGCAAGATCCTTTGAAAGTATAATTATTGCTTCATCTTCACCCAACAGCTGAAGAAGCCATTTTGAATTAGAGGTGTAATACTGTTCTAGACCCTTATTGCTAAGAAACGCATCTACTTTGATGCTTGGTCTCCTTGGTGGACGTTCTCCTGTTTCATCTAACATGGTTGCCACCATTAGCTTTTTACTTTCCACAGACAATCAAGAGTCAAACAAGGCTAGTCCAACCATTTCTTCGGACAGATACCATGAATGCAAATCAAGCTTTTTGCATAAATCGCCTTCGCCATCCAACAAGTGCGATGCATAGCACCTGAAGCTGGAAAGCGGATTCCACGCTCAGGAGTTTCTCCAAGGAATATGATAAAAAACGTTTATTTTAGCTATGCATAAATGCATAAAAGTTAAAGAATACTTATTTCGTTTATTGCTTTACCAGTTTTACAGGTTAGTTTATGAATTTTGTTAATTGAATAGGTTGGGCCACAATACTTGTTTAGCACTGTTTTGTGCTAGAATACCGAAAACAGGTTTTTTCTAAATAACTGCTTTTCTACTCAAGATAGACGCAATCACTGTTCAGAAAGCAGATAGAAAACCATGTTTTCTGCATCTTTTGACACAAAAACCGTATCTCTAGCTCAAGCAGTTTTTGAGATATGCAGGTTTTGTATTTTGGAGGAGGGCGCAAAACTTTAGGGGGGGAGGGCCACCTCTAAATCAATTTGAAATTCAAAAATTTTTTACAGGTGTTATTTTTTCTTACAACCTCACCTTTTAAAAGGGTGTCCCACACAAAATTCAATTTTTTTTCATTTTTTGCCAAATAAGAGCCACCCTACGTGTAGTGTGTAGGCTAACAAGTCACCCCGATACTGGGGTGACTTGTTACAACTGACTCATTGACATATTTTTGCAAATATTTTCCTGTAAACGTAACTTTTTTAAATTTTAAAGTTGTATTTATAACAACTGGTTATGTGGCAAAATTACATAAAATTTCCAGCAACTTTGTGCAAATATTGAAAGAGAAATCTTAGATTTACTGAAAATTGTAACAACCCTCCCCGGTCTCTCATGTAGTGACTCAATTCTCTAATTCAAGTACAGTGGCGTAGCCAGAAAAAAAAAATTTGGGGGGGGGGGCAAATATTTGATGAATTGAAGAAAACAAGTATTTGATTTAAGCCATCGACACTTGATGTGCAGTGGAATATGTTAGTGGGTTGAGCAAGGGAAGCAATGAAAGTGGTGGGGGTTAGAGCGTGCTGAAGGCACGCGTATTCTCGGAGGGTCCGGGGGCATTCTCCCCCGGAAAATTTTTGAAAAATTGCACTGAAATAATGGATTATAGCGCTTTTTGCAAACACTTTTAGGGTAAGATTTGTATGAAGTTTATTAGCAGATAAACAGCTATTAACTTATTAAAGGTAGCTCTTACACATGAACGGGCAAAAACTGCGGCTAAAATTAGAGAACACCAAAAACTCAAACACTACACAAAAACCAAGAGAGTAAGCCATTCTGGAATTGCTTCCACAAATTAGTTCAAAGAAACATAAATCGCGTATAGTTTGCGCGATTTACGATTTGCAAAATTTAGTGATGCCTTTCTGTGTGTCTAACACAAGTCCTGGGGGTGTTAATAGCCAGATGTCTTGGAAAACGTTATAAATTTCTGCAAATTTTATTACATTTTCAACAAAGGGCTCAACTTCGGAATCCAAACTAGGAAAATTTGGGGGGGGCCATGGCCCCTTTCGCCCCCCCCCCTGGCTACGCCTAATTGTTCAAGTACCGTAGTTAATTTGCACTGACGTGTTGTTTTTCAATAACTAGTGGTTGAGTTGCCATTTTTGGTTTTTACAATTTATAATGCCCATTACATGCGTTGTATCATTAGTTCATGACCTGTCAGAGTATCTTCGTTAAAATCGAGGTTATCTGCTACCCACTGACAGAAAGAGCTGGGATGACTTGTAAGAGTCCATTACCTCATCCGTATTATAACTATTCGCTTGGTCTACAGTAGCTGATCGTTTAAACGCTATTGACCATAATTTGCTAAAAGACCAAGGGATGATAGTACATCCAAAAGAATTCTCGATCTTGTGACCTGATGTATAAAAGTGCCAATTGACAATAAAAGTCTGGCGACGTTGCATTGACGTAAGAATGTCTACCTATTTCTTCAGATAAGTAGGCTATTTTGTGTAGCTTTGGCGATGATGTACTCGATTTAATGACTTGGCTGGTGTGGTGTTATAGTTGTTATTCAACTCCTCAATTATGCATTTTCTGAAATCTTTTCTTTGTGAAAGTTCAAGGTATAAAACATTAGCCTACCAAATTTTATGTGCCCGTAATTTTCATGTTCGTCAGATAGCCTACGTTGTATCAGACGAAATGACATTTTCCGAAATCTTAGTTAAATAGCATTTTGTTGAACTTTACAACCACTACACTGTGGGATGACGCAACGAACAAGGCGTTGGCTTTCCAGCGATGCCAACCTGGTTCGACTCCCGGCTTCAGCTGATTGTTGAAAATACCGCTCACCTTTACCCAGGGTGTAATAAATTGTGTGGGAATAATTGCTGTAGGAAAGGCGACCGAGAGAAAGGAACTGGCCACCCTACTTTCCTAAGTGCCGAAGGCTAAGTACAATAAGGCTAAGTACAATCTTCTCATACCCAACACTTGAATCAGCATGGGACCACCTTTTTACACTATCATTGGAGCTTAATTTCTGTTACTTGAGGCACTCAGCATACAAAATATGTTATTTTGCGTCGATTCAATGTCTCCAGACGTTGAATCAACGTAAAATAGCAAATTCTACTGAAGGCTAATTCTAGACACTATGTTAATCATCCTTGTTTCACTTGAAATTCGGGCATTAGCACGACGGAAAATACATACGTTTTTCTTCCGCAAGATGGCGCGCCGATCAATAATTGCCTCCTTCAAAAAGGTCTTTCCCCATGTCCGAATGTTAGATTTGGGGTGTCAAACAAGTAACCCAATCCCATCTTTTTAAGAAGAAAAATGGTTGTGATCAAAAATGTCCGGGTCTGGCTGTTTTTATGTCAATTCTTACTCGCCTACAAAACTGTTTACAAAATTATTCCATTCCGAGCAAAGTGATCATTGTTGGTAAGTATGGAAACATATCACTTTTGTAATGCATCGTGACATAGTTTATTACTTTCAGTAAGGAATTTTAGACGCTTTTTGATTTAGGAGTGCATGAAGATCTCCTATCGAAGCAAGTAACTACTTTTGGATATAGGTTGTTGTTCAAATGCCATGTGACACCATTAGCCTACCTTACTTTTCTGTATTCAACCGCTACCCAGACTGGAAATCAGACACTTTTTACATCGATTCAACGTCTCTAGATGTTGAAACAATGTTACAAACGAATGAATAGCTCCCTGGGATGCGCTGCAAAATACAAAGTGTTTTTTGATATAAACAAATTGGACTGTGTGCGCTTGAAAAGAAAACTGAACTAAACGCAATTGACACTTAACAAAATGTTTACTAAAGCTCATTGCTTGATTTAGTTCTAATATCAAGTGATGACAGTACGTTTGAAAAAGTGTAGACTATGAAATGTAGCCCAAAAATAACTTGAAACAGTTTTTTGCGGTTGTTTGAACTTATTCTCTGCAAATGTTGAGACAAGGCAAAAGATTTTTACAATACCTCCGGCAAAATAACAAGCAAACGCAAATCGGTCGCCAATTACGATTTCATTGGGTGAAGCGTGGACCACGTCCACTTGTAAAAGATTAAAATTGAATACAAAAGAATTGCCCCGTCATACTCCATCATAAGGTAACTTAAGAAGCGATTTCTCAAATCAAATGAAAAACATGACCAACCATCAAATAATTTGATTTTTCAAGTTGTATTGTTAAACAAATAGCAAAAGATTTTCGATGCTGTGTTGTCAGATAAATTATCTGCACCATGTGAAAATTTGATTGATTTATCTTGCGTAGTTTTTGAGTTACACGAGCTCAAAGTGCTAGTGTCGAACCGACCCTCCCACCGTCCACAGGTCAACCATGGCCAAAAAACGTCATAGGAAATAGAGCTGAGGATCAGAAATACATGCCAACAAGAACAAACACAAAAAAAATTCGGGACTGAGCATGAGATCATGAAACCAAGATCTGCTTAGCTTAACTAGACTGCTATCACAGCGATTTGGTTTTTTTTGGACAAATAAAATTTGACTATTTATAACTAATTTTGATAAATTTGGAATGACAAAATGTAAATAACTCAAAACCCTGATGCGATAGAGCAAAATAGAGTTTCAATTTCGATGAAAACTTAAGGGAAATTAATATAAAGAAAGTGAAACAGGACAAAATGTAAAAGTTCTGGCAACACTGAAGCCAGGGTCGGCCAGTTGAAAAATCAGAGTCGGAGTTGCATATTTTCGCTGGACGTCATACCCTTGCGAATAACATCGGATGTAGAAGTACTGAAAAAAATCATCTCGAGCCCTTGCAATGCCTAATTCTCGTTTAATTTGGCACTTTCACAAGTTAGATTTCATAGTGGAGTGGTTGGATTATAAAAATGACAATTTCTGCTTAGCTAAGCGCAGGGTTAAATCTCTGTATGGAGTTCTGATCTAAAAAAGCGGAAGCAACGTTTAGAAGTGACGAGAAGGCGAGAATTATATCATCAATATCCGCTACATTTTCACTAGGAAGGTAGGTTTTCGTGTCCTAAATGACGAGACAAAATAATCAAGAAATCTAACTTTTACGTCAATATTTAATTCTACGTCCCTGCATCGCCCATAAAATGGCACTAAATAAAGAGCATTTGCAAGGTCAGGAAGAAGAAAACTTCAATCTCTGCTTCAATGCACTAGAGTAGCCTAGTATTGAAATATTTTACTATTGGTAACGATAGAGCTGTAGAAAGAAAAAATAAACACAAAATCAATAAACAGACTAAAATTTTCATCGAAGTTACAAATATTGATATCAGATTTGGCATCTAAAGAGTAATTTTCTTTGATAATTCCTAAGAATATTGTCATGTTGCACATAGCCAGAATAATTTCAGAAAACATCAATCGGAAAACTGAAATTCAAAATAAGAATACAGGTCAAAACACAGTGAGATCGTAGGTAAAACCTGGCTGCAAGGATCAAAATCGACAAAAATAACAAAAAACGATAATATAACTTGTTCATACAACGATGCATAGCCGAGTGGTGAGTCCCCTGGTACGACGCTCAAGAGCATATGACTGTGTTTTTGGCACGACACTGAAAGACATAAAGATTGGATTCCTTCCCTTCCCATTCATTAATTTAAATCTTTAACCACCTGGTGAAAGCCTGGATACAACAAAAAATGCTAAATTTGTAAATTATGAAGAATACATATCAATGTGCAGAAACGAAAAACAATTGCATGGAGGCAGTCAAGTTGAACATCTTCATCATATTAGAGTTAGACGTCCATGCCAAAAACCAATGAAAGCCTTGCATGTCCAAAATGAGCAAAATGTCTGCTCAACACAAGCGTTTTGTGTTGTATTGTGATACAAAGGCACAGATCGTTGACTCAAAACTATAGAAAGTACACAAACGAAAATAAATGTCACATAAAGGGACATACATTTCAGAAAAAAAAAAATTAGATATTCTACTGGAATAGGGGTGCCCAAAGTGCGACATGCAAACTATATCCGCGGCCTCTGTCCAGGCCGCGAAATTTTTTTCCCACGAACTTTTTGCTACTTTGCATAGAGTTTGTATTTATATCGTGTGAATGCAAACATTTTTCGTTTGGCAGTGGTTTCGTCTTTTGCCTTATAATCGTGAGAACATCGGTTGGACGCTCGTCAAAGCCAATTTTTTTTCTTTAGCCCTACATTCATTTTTGCGGTGCACAAAACCTTTTCAAAAAAAGTAAGGTTAGGGCTACTGGGTTAGGGTTAATTCTTAATCAATTCGGAAAATCTTACTTTGAGACTAGTGACCACAATCAATTTCTTTTCTCAACTTTTTTAAACTTGATTAGACTAGGTGTGTCTCCAGGCTACGTACTTTTTCAAGTTCAATGTTTAAATTTGGACCTGGAGGGCGAAAATCGGCTGCTGTGAGGGCGAAAATCGGTAAAAATAGTTACGCGCGCCGCTCAGTAACCAGTAATGGCTAAACTTACAAAAATATGCAAATGAGACAGAAAGTTCCTAGGAAAAAAATTTCGCGTCCGGGCCCATACCCTACTTAAGTTATATCGATTATGATGAAGAAAATTTAGTAGTTGACGGAGGTGGGCATCTGCTACTTTGAAAGTAGCGCGCCAACACTACCAGTCGATGAAAAGGTAGCGTGCGCTACAGCTACTTTTGTCTTAAACTGATTGGGAATGCAAGTCAGCTTCAAAGTTCACATGAAATCGATTTTGAAAAGTTTAATGTTGGTTTTAAAATTAACCAAATTACTTTCTTTTCGTGGTAGGAATAGTTTATGAGAAATGCAAGTTTGGCTCACGGTCTAACATGGATACTCGGATTAGACCGGCAGTAAGGTTGCACAGGTATACTCCTGCCCTACAGTATACAATTTAAAGTTAAGGCCGAATTTCAAGGACAAAAATGAGAGAAAAATTTAATGCGAGTCGGCAAAACCTGCGCATAGCAAAATGCCGACCATGGCTACAAAACTTTGGGCACCCCTCTACTAGAAGGTCTGTCCAGTGTTTTGAAAAGGAATTGATTCAGACCGACATGTTTTCAACCCACCTGAAGAAGGGATAGTTCGGCATGGATCATTAGAAATAATTTATTTGTCTTGAAAGAAATGAGAAATGCCATGTTCAGTCAACATTTCTTTCTGAGCTGGTTCTATGCAACGGATGCTGCCAATATATTACGCTGTAGATATGATATAACAAAGAAATATATTATTAAAAAAGTGTCCAAAATTCGCAACTGGTTTTGATATACGAACCTTGAAAAAAGCAACAACATAACATTTGCTTTTCCCAATAAAATGATCAAACTAATAACAGTTTTGGAAACTTTTTGCACATTTGCTCATAGAACAAGTTGTCATAGATACACATAGTTGTAGATGTATAATTGTATATACACAAAACTCACAGAGTAGAGACAACTGTGTCCTCTGCATCAAATAAAATACAATAAATTGCTATACTGTTAAAAAAAAACGGAACTGTACAGGGTAACCAAGTTACTAACGCTAACAACAAATGGCACAAGTGAATCTCTCGGTTGGCCAAGACAGGTATACTGTCACGCTTTTCACCAAGCAGGTACAAAAAAATTAGGATTTTATCTGGATTTTATGAAAACCATTTATAAATTTTTTTCAAGCATTTCACGAAGGCACTCCTTCTCTCGTGACATTAATCCCAGACAGCCACTTTACCAGATCTTGATCTGGTCACGTCCGTACCCGATCTGGTAAAGATATGGACCAAAAAGAGTGGTTGTCTGAGATATTTTATGACGGAAAAGTAAACGCCATTAGGGTTTGTACGACATCAGTTTCCGCAAAGGGTGATTGGGTAGTCCAAGTGGCCTAGTTTGTAGTCCAAGTGGCCTGTGGAGAAACCATCTTATATGTCATTGTCATGGGAAGGAACGGATGAGACGTGCTTTGCAATTATCGCAGTTGGGGAATCACCGTACATGCCTGGGACATTTTTCTGTGTCTTTGCTGATCTATTTCGGCTGAAAACAAAAAGTTCAAATAGTTCATTCCTGTGTTTCTCACGGCGCCTTGCTTTTTTTCACAACCCTTATGATTGAAATTCCACAGAGTGCATGGCCGCATTTTTGCAATTGCGTTACATTATACTGTACATAGTTTTGCGTTCGCTCACGTTGTTACTTTGGTATGTGCTGCTTATAATCAATGTGTCGCGGCTACACGTCTTTAATCAAAACGAGTTTCTGTAACTCGAGTGACCAGCGCAGAGTTGCCAGTTCCGCGGTTTTCCCATGGAATCGGGCTAGTTTTATTTTGGAGTCATGGGAAATTTTGGCAGGCGTGTTATTTTTGTTCGGTTTCGTTCCATTTTTACCATTTTTGTATATGTTGACTATACTTTGCACACATTCGTCATATTTTTGGCTATTTTTGAGTTTGTTTTATTGCTTGTTGCGATTGGGTTACTTTTCAGTGGCAATTGGACGGGAAATTTTGAAATCATCTGGCAACCTTGGACCAGCGTTTTGTTTCACAACAACAATAATTCAATATGTAACAATATGCATCGATACATACCAGAGAGTATACTTCAGTGTATCTAGATGGCAGTATGATCGTTCAACAGGATATTAGTATACTAGCATGCATTGGTATGGGTATCAGTTTTTAAGTTTGATTTCTATCAGCGATCTGAAGTTCTGTGCTACATTCTATTAATGGTTTAATTTTGGGTGTCAGATCAGTTATCCCCCTTTTGTTCTGACGGTGTCAATTCTACTTCATACTGCAACAAACTGCTATACATATTGTTCTTAGGTCATCCCCACCACTATCGTGCACCGGATGTCGCTGTACTTACTATAGTTCTGTATGAGCGGATTACTACTGACTGTGCCGCTACAAGTCATTTGGACGATTGAGTATTGACATTAAAGGACCATTGCCGACAAATACTAAAAATAATTTCTTTTTAACTGTTGCTAATGAATTTTCGCGTTTTTGTTTTGTTTATCCTAAACCAGGGATGTCCAACCTTTTATTATGGTGAGCCGCATTGTCACCTGAAATAATTCAATGGGCCGCAGAAATTTCAAGAAAAACGGGTACATAAAGTAACAATTAAAAACTAAAACTAAAATTAATTTCATCTTTGAAAATAGGAACAAATAACACACACATAGAAAGAAACAAAAATTTATTTCTACAATGTTTTTGACATTGTTTTCCAGCTAAGATGTTATCAACATTTGCATTAAAGGACGTTGTCTTGATTCTTAGGATGTTTGCTAAGTGTTTGTCCGTCAGTCTGTTTCTTTCTGCAGTTTTTTATGTTTCTCATGGATGAAAATGACTGCTCGCAACAATATGTGCTGCCTCACATGCACAATAATTTTCTGGACAAACTAACTAATTTATTATTACAAATTCATTACATGAATGCAATTCTTTATAAAATAAAGGAAGAGTGTGTTCTCTGTGGAAAGTTTTCAAACTTTTTCGACTTTGCACTTCAATCAGTTCAAGTTGGAATTCGGATGGCGCTTTATCACACTGATATGAAAATGGGTCACTGAATAATTTTAATTCAATTTCAATCTTTTTGAAGTCATAAAATCGGACTATAAATTCTTCAAGCAAATCTTCGATTCTACAAGCAAACCAGTAATTCATATAACTTAGCATACTTTTCATAGTTTACAGATGTCTTGAGCTCTTACAGATAGACTATAAAAATATACAATTGTGCCAGCTTTCAGTTGTGCTATGAAAAGTTTTAATTTCCTGGTACAGCTACTTATTCGCTCGAACATTACACAACTGACCTTTCCCTTGTAAATGCAAATTGAGCTCAGCTAGCATTTCTGTGATGTCAACCAAGAAAGACAAATGATTCAACCATTCTTCATTTTCTATCAAGTTCACATTTTATTTCTTTTTCTCCATGAACTGTTTTATTTCGGGTAACAATATTTTAAATCTT
The DNA here is from genome assembly GCF_918807975.1 of Aplidium turbinatum. NCBI lineage: Eukaryota > Metazoa > Chordata > Ascidiacea > Aplousobranchia > Polyclinidae > Aplidium > Aplidium turbinatum. Next base: position 22,783,177 of record NC_137475.1, on the reverse strand, counting down.
TTTAAGGTGGCTGCTCTACTGAGCCATCGGACTTAGCCTATATATAATCCTGTTGCTCCCATACTATTAGCCTACTACGCCCTTAAAAACTGACTGATACATTTTAATCAGGCTAAGATTCCAAGTTCAAAATACTACTTGGAGTGGAAATGATTGGCGGGCCGCACAAAAATCTCAGGCGGGCCGCAGTGCGGCCCGCAGGTTGGACATCCCTGTCCTAAACTATAAATGATCCATCTGAATTTAAAAACTGCAACCAGCCGCAAAATTTTGTGGTCAACACGATAGAAAGCAGCAAGAGAATCAGTTTTGCCTGAAGCAGTTCCCTGCGATTGGAACATCAGTATTGCTCTTTTTCTCTTAGTACACTTTAACTGTCAACAGTATGAGTCCAAAGACTGTAATAAGTATGTAAAATTGTTATGATCATCATCATCGTCGAGTTTTGTTTTCAACGTGCAAGTTTTATGGGGAATATCAACACTTGTAGGCCCCACTCCAGATGACTGGCTCGCCACGCATGGCAAATTTCACATCGGATCTCCACTTCTCACGGTCGCAAGGGTCAGATCCCAATAAATTCCATTCTCGACGATCTTTCTGTACTCTGTTTTCCCGAGCTAACTTTGACCGACCAACCCCACGTCTTAGAATTTGTAAATTTTGGGCCAACTTTACTGCACTATAAGATCTTTCTACAATGTTTAAGAAAAACCTTTACCAAGTCAGATGCCAACCACAAATGCAACTACCCAAATAATATGAAAATAAACCCGACATTCACCTTAGTGTAGACGACAATGCTGACGTGACGATTGTTAGAGAGCGAGGGGTGGGCATGAAGGCCGATGGAGGCTTCGCGACAAACGGCAGCATTCTGGCGTCTGTTCTGTAAAATCACAACAGAATTTGTGGTAGCACGGAAGGAAGTATTGTTATTGAAATGAACATGAAAAGAGTTTATAGCAAACTTCACTACTGAATGTTCCTACATTATACCGAACTATTCACCGAACAAATCCCCAGATAATATACTTATTATAATCAACATACAGAGCCACGAAAAATACAGTTTATTCATTTATTTAGTGTTCTATACATGGCATATCTTTGAAATGTGCCGCTTATTAAATCGCCCGCTTTCAAATTGACAAGTTTTAACTTTCTCATTACGTTTGTAGATTACAGTCAACCCTCAATTTAACGGACAAATGCGGATCGGCGGTAGTCAGTTGCTGGAAATAAGTCTGCTCTTCCAAAATACCATAAGCTCTTACTCTTTAGCACAGCTATGCAGTGTACTGTATAATCTGTATAACTGTTACTGTCAACCTAAGCTATATCAACTACCATCACGCTAGTGACGCAACACTACTGTGATTATATTTTTGCGTATTAAACATGGTTATACTGTGCATAAATACACTGCAACTATTCGTGTTTAATAAGAAAATTTAACACAACTTAACTGGAAAAAGTTTGCTCTGCATTTTACAAGCTGTACAGTGTACAGTATACCTGCACGACAAAGCATATCTACAGTATGTAAAACATGACTTAGATGATCAATGTCCATTAATTAGTGTCAGACATGAATGACCATTTCATTATTCCCATCCTTCTGGACATCATTCTCAGAAATGATGTTATAATTATTGCGATATAAAGCAGCATTATTCAGTTTCAATTCTCAAAGACAGGAGGGGTGTTCAAGGGAGATGGATTGCCAGAAGCGCCAGGTTGAGTAGGGAGACTAGAGACAAAAACTGCTGATCTTGGTCTGATGGGCTCCCATATAATGCTCTTTAACGACAAGCTCCCTGGTATTAAAGAGGTACCCATACTGGTGTTTTATTTCTGGTGGCTGGCTGTAGGAAGAATAATTAATCAATGATAGGGCATTTTGTTTGTTTGTCGTATCCAGGCTTACACCTGGTGGTTGAAGATTTAGATTAAGTGGACGGGAAGGCAAGGAAGATAATCTTCGTGTCCACTTTCAGGCATGCCTTTAAGTGTCCTGTCAAAGACATAGCCGCATGCTCTTGAGCGGTGTCAAACCTGCGTCCTTTCGATTGCCATTCCAGCGTTCTCACCACTCGGCGGACGGGCATTGATACAATTTGGAGACTGCTATCGTCTCTTCCTTATCGCTGGTTTCTTTTTCACCATCCACCACAGACGCAAATATTTCAGCAATACTTAAAACCTCATGCCCTGGGTCTAGATCGAATTCATCCAGCCAATCAGTTCTGTCATCAATAGAGGTGGATACCTCCCCATCACGCCGCAACACATTGCAAAAATCTTGTGCTTCAAATTCTTGAAAGTTAGCCTCCGCGTCTTCATCTTTTAGCCAGTGCTTTTTAACCCGTGGGATGGTACGCACTTATGCGGATGAAAGGCGATGAGGCAGATGAAAATGTGCTGAATTTTTACTTGTCATTAAGTAGAATAATTTAAATAAGCAAAACTATTCAGATTTTAGTACGTATTCTTACAATGTAATATCTATATCATACATACAGGCTTCGTTTAATGGAGAAGCCGTGTTTAACGAACTTCGAATGGGTATTGTGGGCTATACCAGTGATCTTCTACAAATATCGTATACAAGATTCACTCAGTCAAATTTTGCTTGAATTTATTTATATTTAGTCAGCTTGCTTTAAGTGATCACTGGTGTAGGACAGGTCTGCCTCAAAGTCTTTTTTGTTCAGTATGTTTTGTGTTGTTGTTGCTTGTTTTTTTTTTCTGCAGTAATAACGACCGCTCACTCTAACTTTAGCATCATAATAAGTTGTCTTTTATTGTTTTGTTTTTACGGGAATGACTGTGTTTGCCAACTGCATTTTAACTTTTAATTCCTGATAAGTAGGTTTGGTGGCTGTGCAAATTAAAAATATTAATTTCAAAACTGTTTAGCGATGCATATTTTAAAAGTTTTGGTTTTACCATCTTTCCTTTTGTTGGTACCAAATTCGTGTGTTTACTTTATCGTTCTTTTCATTTTCGCGTCAGCAATCAAAAATCAAATTGAAAGTAAGCAATAGCCGTGTATCTTTGATGCCCTCAAGTCAAGTCAGTATTTTCATGTGATTGACTCAGCTAGTTTTATATTGTAACTTTATTAGTCCGCTTTAGCAGTTGGCACAATGCTTAATTACTGACACATGACTCCACATGAAAGCTGGTTTGCTGTTTACTGTCTTAGACGATAATCGAGAAGTCCACACAGAGATTGCCTGACATCAACTTCTACTTCTGTTACCGCTTATGAAGACCGTGTTAAAATAAAACCCGAAATGTAAAAACCGAATTTAAAGAAATTAAAAAACCATCTCCTGCAAAAAAGTAGCGTGGAATTCTGTGACCTCTGTGGATGAGAACCAGAATTGTCAGTTCCGTGGTTTTACGGAGGAATTAGGTTATTTTGGTTTCAACGTCTCACGATGTTGAAAGGATGTTTTTTCCTACCCGCTTTCTCTTGTATGTTTACACTTAGCTTGTCTTAAAACTTTCTTTTGCAACTGTTATTCCATGTCGTTGCAAGGTTTCGTGATGTCCAAACGAAATCAAAATGAAGTTTAGCAACATAAAGCAGTGCTTTGAACATCTCTATTGCTTTCATCATAAATTGAGCAACAAAGCAATATTTCAAGGTTTTGCCGCCTTTTCCCGTTCATTAACGTGCTGGTAGGTCTATATCGATTTTTGTAGTCAGTATCTTTTTCGTCCCGGACGAGTTAATGACGAAAAATAAAATGATTGATTGATGATTCGAAAGTGAGAAAAACTAACTGGAAAAGGTGATCTGGTACTATGACACTTCCTCAAATGGGTGATCTACCTAACACAGAAATCTATTTTATTTTATCTTATCTATATCTATTTTATCTATTTGATTGATGATTGAAACGTTTGAAAAAATTAAAAGAAACTCAAATAGTTTGCCATCCCTTGTTATGGCATTAACTAGAAACTAATCGCTCGAAATGTGAAATAAAAGTGCTTTCATTTCTTGCATACGCGATGTCTGGTGTTGAGCGGTTTTACTACTTTTGTAGCGGCAAGTTAAGTTTGAAAAAGTGAAGTAAGTCTAAATGAAATTGTGTGGAGTCAAGTTGCTAGGATACATTCGGATACATCGGGTTTTATTTTTACTACTTGTTTGTGTCGTAAGAACGTCACAATACCACGTTTGTTATTTTTTATGTCCTTCACTAAGTATTATCACCCAGAGAGCAAAATCCGTCAATTTAACATTGAGTCAACATCTGCAGACATTAAATCACAGTAAAAATGACGGATTTTGCTCTCTGGAATAGTTGTCACTTGTCACAATCGCTTCGTCTTTACAACACAACTACGTAAGTCTTTTTATTATCTAAAAGCGTCGATGTGAGCGGTTAGTGCTCACTAAATTTGGAACAAGTGTTAACACGATTTGAAGATACCTTTGAAGCATGCTGTTGCATACGTCTCACTCAGTGAATACATTGAAAAATATGCCCGGTGGAAGTATCGGAAATCGGAACGTTCTTTAATTGGTATTTTGTATCAAACGCAAAATGGTTCGCATCACGATTAAACACAAAATATATCACAGCAGATGTGCAAAGCAGAGACTCACATCAATCAGCATGCTCTAAGGCTATTTAGTCAGCCAAGTTTCTGGCTGTAAAATTATGTGATCTTTACTGCCTAAGTTTTGGATATTTTACAATGCAAAAAGAGAAACCTATACAATTATAAGATAACTACTTTTGAAACTGTATGCCTATTTTTGCAAGCGACGAAACGAAAGTTTTATTTTTTCTCTCTTTTTTCTTGGTTTGGAGGCTGCGCATTTAGTGTTTTCCTGACGCACTGTTTTATCGATGCATATATTAAATCTTACTTTGGTTTTGCCATCTTGTAGTTTTGTTGTTGCCAAATCGTGTGTTTACTTTGTCGTTCTTGAATTGAACTGTATTGAAATGATCCACTTGTAGATACTTTGTGAGAATTGTATTGGACGAAAAACTATTCAACAAAATTTTCGTCTAACCCCATGTTGAGAGAACAAACAATTAGCCTAAAGCATGGGTGGGTAACGTGCGGCCCTTTTCCATTTTTTGTGCGGGCCTTCATTTTCTTCCAGCTATTTTTCCCCAAATAAGGCTATTTAAATTAAGGCTATTTTCATCTCGATTTACACAATTTCGAAGCTTAAGAAGTGATATGATTGTCTTTTCACTCCCCTGTACCTGTGAAATAAGTTTTGCTCCTGTAGAAACCCCTGGCCTAAAGGCACTAACTAAGGCACATTTAGTTTGTGAAGTCTATGTTAGCTTAAAAATGTGTTCATGTGCATTTCAAACAAAAGATAAAATGTTTAAGGTACGTAATCTTTGATCACATTCCATGGGAGGAATTATCATCTATCTACGACGATGGTGTCTTCATTGAGCAAACACTTACATTCTAATTTTTCTGCGTAGTAAAATGCGTAGTCCTGCGGTAAGCTACGTTTTTGTTCTAGAATGGGTGAACTATTTTGTTGCGTATTTCTGTTGTGGTGTTTCGACGATTAATGACCGATAGTAACCTTATAGTAATCTTAGTAACCTTAAGTAACCTTAGTAACCATAGTAACCTTAACCTTAGTAACGTTAAGTAACCTTAGTAACCGATAGTAACCTAAAAGCATGATTATTATTATTATTTTACTTTAGCTATGCGATCTGTTATTGTGAAATCTGCTTCTAAAAAGTTTCTGTGTACAAGGCATTCTGGAAACTTCCTATTGTTGACCAAAAGACTTGTTGACCAGAGGAATGAATTCTTGTTATAGAATGAATTCTTGAACGGGTGCAATCAATGCAATAAGCAACGACACGAAGCAAAGGAACGTAGAGACAAGTCGTTACCGTAAAGTAGGCTACTCACTAATCTGGGAGATATGAAAGAGATACGGACACTTATCGAGGAGGATGCAGTGATGCACCATAGTAATTCATGAACCATTGTTTGAGGAGGAGATATCGGATGAAAATGATAATTCATTAGAGAATAAAACGGAAAAGAAAGTGATAAAAGGTGCGTATGGAAAAATAATACCTGATGGTTATCTGCCAGTAGTGACCGGAGCAGTTTTGGAGACAAAGAAGTTAAAGTTTTACGTGATACTGTGTTTACGAGCATAATGGTGAGGGGGGTTTAGTAAAAGCAAGTCTATTAACTGGAAAAGTTGGCCATGTGATGTCAATTGGTAATACTTTAGTACAAGGACCATTAGCAAGGATACACATTGAAACTCCTTATAGTAGTGGATTCTGGAAACTTCTTTGACTTGTTAACCAAAAAGACTTGTTGACCAGAGGAATGAATTATTTTATTGTGATGTAATATTACCCTAGTCTCTGGAAGCTTCTGGTCCAAGCAAACCTGTTATCAATAGCCGCCTGATTTGTTTACAATATTGTTATGAGAATTGTGTTGAGAATTGTGTATTATGGCAATTAGAAGTGTAATGAAAAGTGTATTAAAGAAGATTGTAGAGTTCCACCCGATACTGAATAGACTGTAAAAGTGGAAGTTATTGCCAAGTTTAAAGTAGCTGTTGCAAGTAGTAGTGTATATTTATTTTGAAATCAACGAAGTCGTTTGCTGTTCACAATTAGATTTGTTTATGTGCTGAAAGTGATGGACCATTCATCCGCTTAAGAATTTTCATCTATCATCTCACAAGTAGAATTATTCGAACATCTATTTGGCTGTTGTTTGATATCCCAATAAACTACGTCATCAATCTTTTCAAAGTCTCTTTACGTGTAAGAACTAGAAAGAATAGTGACACTATGTAGTTTAAGAAAAATAACTGCTAAGACGACTTTATATTTTTAAATCTTGTATGTTTGAAACTAGTTCAAACCAACGCCTGTTAATTTCCGTTACTTTCATATTACCTTTTATCAAAACCTGAAGAAATTGCTATATTTTCAAACAAAAACTGATTCAATGTGGCAATTCAAATATTGAACCTTCCCTGAGCAAAGCTGAAAAGAATTGATTTAGTTTTGTCGCTGAAAACGAGAGCTTGAAAAAAAGGTTCTCAGAAAAAAGTAGAGGATTTTTTGCTCAAATTTTCTACTGTTTCTATACACCTGTAATTTACAATTTTACTTCCAATAGTGAAGGTAAAATTTCTGTTGTAAACGGGCTCCATGATCATGCGAACCATGTGCCTGTCCGGGAGCAGGCTGGGCAGTTTGCGGGTGAGGCCTTGGTGCCGTATGGTGCCGTAAGCGGTTGTGAGAACAAGAAACACAGCACCGGCCTTCTTTGCCTCAAAGCCGATTACTGACATATGCCCCTAACAACAACGATGTCTTTAGTATTGCATGCACAAAACTTCTCAACCATCTTTGGTACCAGAGAGAAGAAGTTGTAACATTTGCATTCTTTAATGAAAGTATTGCTGAAGAAAGGAATCTCGATAAACCTGGAAAGCCTTGCAAGCCAACATGAAGATGGAAGAAATTGAAGCAAGTGAGATAGGACTTTGTGTCAGTGAAATCTTTTGTAGTTCTTCAAGGCTCTCAGTTGTCAACAGATTGCTTGTCATTGCCAATGTCGCAGAGACCATCAAATGATGGTTACAATGCAGGAAAAAAGTAAGAAGCGCAGTTAGGAACGCTTAGCGACACAGCTGAGAGGTTTTAATTCAAGAGTAGCGGTACACCCATCTTCAGTCAAAAGATGAAGCACAAAGACAATGCCTCCAAGCGTTGTCTGATCACCGCAATAACTTTCCAGAAGCTTGTTGGCTATAAATACTTTGTTAAAGCTGACGCATAAAGAATATGACGTTATAACATAGTACAGACGAATTTAGATAATCACAAACAAGTAATAGCTAGTAGCCGTTCACCGTTCACCTTCTGCTTAACGAAGCTGACGAAGAAAATATCTCTGCCCCTAATTGGGCGGACAATAAAAGGAATTCAGAATGGAAGTCAAGCACAGCCAGACTACACTCATTCATCCCCCACGCCGACACCCGTCCAACCGGTCTGACGCCGTCGAGACAGGCATGGGCGTGCCTCAACCGTCTTTGTACGGGCGTCAAGACATTTCCGCTCAACCATGCACCAATGCGAAACGGCCTCTTTCTCTTTTTGTGAATATTGAGCAGAGGAACAGACCACTGACGACATTATCAACTACTGCAACACGTTCAGCCCGCCTAACGAAGTGAAAGAACTAAGTGTCTTGCATGATAAAACCAAAAACTGGCTGCTCTCGAGGAGCCTTCCAGTGTAGTCCGGAAACATCGTAAATCTGGGGTGGTAAAAGGACAGACCTTCGGCCCCAGATGCTCATACGACGACGACGAAGTAATAGCTGTTTTAAGTTTGAACTCAGAAAGGTGGTGACACTGCGTTGTTCGTATCGACTTTAAATAATTGATAAACTACATTGTGTCGAGTGATGGTTATGTGGCACCTTTAAACACTGTTCAATCCTAGCCAAATTTTGCGCAGTAACATATTGTAGACAATGGTCGTAACAAAATTCTAAAAAGAATTTTCGGGACCACCCTAACTACTTGGTTAAATAATCCGTGACGACTTCGGAATCACCAAAGTCATCCATCACTGCCTTTAAAATCCATGATGCCAATATGGGCAGCAAGTTTGCCTGCAGCTGCCAACAATTTAGTCCAACGCACGTTCACTCCAATGGACCGTTCCTGAATATACCACCTCATAACTGTCTTTCCTTCCTCATTTTCATATATTTCTGTTCTTCACTTTACCAACCTTGGAAGATGAGGAATCGATGAAATAAGCGCAGGCGTATAGCATTAGCTTTTTATTCTTTTTAACGTCCGACACTGTTTGTTTTTAACCCTGTACTAATCACGAATATTCACAACATTGATCCCTTTTCAAGCTTCTTGATCAGCTCTAGTTTCTGCATCGCAGCCAGGTTCACAAGTTTACGTTTAATTTCCTTCCTCAAGTTATCTTTCGATTAGTTTTGAGAACAGCATGTCAAACCGAGTCTATTAAAGCAGAACTCAGTTAAACCGGGGGTCTACTTTTGCATTTATCCAGAAGCAACTCAATTAACCTTGAAAAAGAGCATTTCAAATTTTTGAAAATTTCACTCCTTTCATCGTTAAGCTAGAAAAAGATGATCAAATAATGATATCCTTCCGCTTTCTGTCAAGTATTCATTGAGAGCAAGCCACACTTTATCTACTGTCGGAATACCACCTACCTGGGCGACGGTAATACTTTGGGTGGGCTGATAGCAGCAGCACTCCACACGTGGTCAGCCGGGACCAAGGTCGGGTCACTGGCGTAGTGTGGGAGATGCAGGCCCTTGCGACAGTATGACTCTAATATAGACACCGCTGCAAGTACATTGTTGTTTAGTTAATAGTCCAGTCAAAATACGAAAAAAAACCTTTACCCTGAACAAATTCCAAGAAAGCGTTTTATTGTTTTTTTGGTAGTATAACATGTAGGGAAAAACATACTAAAGGTTTACCAAAATAGGGTTACCACAAAGGGTCCAAATGTGACGTCAAAAAATATGGCCGCCAAAGCTATAAAACGTTAAAGGCGACTCGCCTTTCAGTGTCTGTCATGTTTTGTATAGTTTTCTGTGTATGATTTCATTGATGACTGTAATAAATAGATTGCAGTAATGTTTCTGTCAGTTCTAACAATTGATTTTTTTTTCTTACAGAGCTGAGAATGTATATAACTTAAATGTAAATAAGAAAACTTATATAATAATGATGGAAAGTTAAGAAACTTTCCCCTTATGCAGCCATGAAGCAGAAGATGACGGAGAAAGAGTGGTGATTGGTGCGAAAGGAGCTGAAGGGATCAATAAAGCCAGTATTGAGAGGGGCGTTAGCACTGCGGTAGCTGCTGGAGCAGTGGTGCACAAGAGATGTCGTATGAAGTACATAAACAAGAAGCAAATGGACTTGGATAAGAAAGCTACTTCCGTTCATCGTTCACCTGCCAAGAGAGGTACACGGGTGTCTACTGGATCCTATGATAGCACGACGCAGTGTTTCTTCTGTGGACATGAAGTGGTGAAGACAAGGTCTAGTGCTAAGTTCGATGACTATAGCTTTGTTAAAACGGATGGATTTGTAAAGTCCATCTTGTCACATTGCAAACAGCATAACGATGACAGAACAATCACTATTCAAGGAATAATCGAGTACTTTGAGAAGGACTTACATGCTGCAGACTGTCTGTATCATCGTTCATGTGACATTAATTTTCGGACAAACTACGGAATTCCTATGCGTCATGGTGGTGGATCTACTACAAAGAAACCGCGGAAGGTAAGGAGGCCGATGAACATGGACCAAGAGCAAGCGTTCTTGAGAATGTGTGCCTTTTTCGAGGACAACGATGAAGAGCAACTGACTGTCACAGATTTTGCAAAGAAAATGACGGAGTATCTTGTAGGAGACAGTGCTGCCTATAGTAATAAATGACTGAGGTATAAGCTGGAGGAGAAGTATGGCGATTCGCTATTCATAGCAGAGTGTGAAGGGTTGCCTAACAATGTAACGTTCCGTGAAAAGACAAGAACAATCCTGAGGACTATTTCAGTATTAAGGAAAAGGATGAAGAAGCCCAGCAGAGAGCCATCATAGAGACTGCGGCGAAACTCATCAAGAGTGATATCAAGTCTAAGATCCCATCTTCAACCGATGAATATCCGAAGACTTCTTCGCTTGAATGTGAGTCTGCCTTAGATTATCTCCCCCTGAGTTTGCGTTGCTTGCTTGAAAACCTCTTCGTTGGAAAGGACATTCACAGGAAGGTCGCAAGCATTGGACAATCAGTTGTTCAGGCAGTACGTCCCAGGGCTGTAGTAGCTCCATTGCAGCTTGGGTTAGCAATCCAGCTACATCCTCATTTCAGGTCTCGATTTCTTGTAGACAGTCTCTCAGCCATGGGATATTGTTCATCATATTCGGAAGTTCAGCGATTCGAGGAAAACGCTGCCGCTTCTGTTGGCAAGGATGTACTCGGTGGTACCATAGACAGACTGGATACGGCACTGCTGTTCGCTACGGACAACGTCGATCATAATACCATCACGTTAGATGGGAAGGGGACTTTCCACGGCATGGGGATGGTAGCTGCTGTTACTCCAGGAAGGAAGGTCAGTCGCACTGTTCTTAGACGGAAGACTGCGGACTTGGAGATAGTTGAACAAAGCAGAGTTGAGGTAAGGGAATACCGTTTCGCAAAACACACTCGCCGAAACATAACATTCAAGCCCTTGCCATTTCTCGACGCCATTGACCATCGGGTTGATGTATTGCGGGAGATGTCTTTCCGCTTCAGACAGCCTGCACCGAGCTGGAATGGAATGATGCACATGCTACATAAAGACTGTGATCATCCGGGGTCGTTTTCGGTAATCTTCCTGCCATAATTGACAGGTATTCCGGAGACAAATGCATCTTCTCCACTCTTGAGTATCTATGCAAGCTTGCTGATAAACACTGCTCCGCTGCAGTTGTTACATTCGATCAGCCACTCTACTGGAAAGCGTCAAAAATCAAACACGAGGTGCCTGAAGACAGCCCGGTTCAAGATGTTGTCCTGATGCTCGGGAGCTTCCACACATTGATGAATCTTATTGGTGCCATAGGAACGTTGTTGGATGGGAGTGGAATCAAAGAGATCTTGGGAACAATTTACGGTGACAATGCTGTGCAACACATCATGACTGAAAGGCAGTTCAGTGTGCAGTTCGTGGCCATCTCCTCCTTGATCAGTGTCTTACACAGCAAGTTACAGACAAAGTACTTTGCGACCATCCCGGTTTTGCAGACCTGTTGCAAGAACTTGAGCAGTTGTATGCTCGGACACTGACAGGGGACAGTGAATTGAATTCGGTCATCACTTCTACCTGCCTTAGTGAAATTGTCCACCAAAAGAAATGGATTATCCGCTCACTCTCGCACCAGTAAAGTATGGCTGAATTACCAACAGACGGTAGGAATTGCAAGGGAGCTTATCGAGGCCGATCGTACAGGATCCTGGCTGATGCACCTTCATGCTGTAGCCGAATGTTTGCCCATTTTTGCAGCTGCTGGGCATGGGAACTACGTGAAGTCCGCCTACCTTTACCTCCAGTCAATGACCACTCTGGAAAATGATATGTCATCAGTGTTCCATAGATTTATGAATGGCTTGCATGTTGTAAGGCGTACTGATCAGTACTGGGCAGGCTTGGGTTGCGACCTAGTCATCGAGCAAGCTCTGATGCGCTCCCTAAAAACTGCAGGAGGACTCACCAGAGGAAGTGGAATGTCCGAACATCAGAGGGCCTTGTGGACTCTGTTTGTGCCAGTGTCCTCTTCCTACAGTGATACAATACAGGGTTTCACTCGCCAGAGCTTTGTCACTAGTGAACAACACAAGGAGGCAAGAACGTCAAGAACGAGAAGAGATCGTGAAGACCTGGAGAAAGTTGCAGATAAACTCGAAACCTTTTCACCTTTTTCTGATGAAGTGTCTCTTCGCAACATTATCACCGGGGTCAATGCAAATAAGGATGTGAATGTCCATAACCTGTTTACCATTGGCAGAGAAATAGTGGCAACAATGGAGGGTCAATCACTGTTTTCAGTTCAGTACAAGCGGTCGGTCAATGAAAGCCAAGACCCTGGCATCTAGTGTGGCAATTAACGTTGCTATGGACAAAACAATATACCCCACTCTTTTGTTCCAAAGGTTTCTTGTGGTGTCTCAAACTGCTCATCTTTCCCTTGATGAGATGATGGCCTATGAACTTTCACCATACCCACCATCCCTCTTTGAGGCAAAACATCTTTTACGCAAACCAAACAAAGCACAACTGATGGCTGCTATAAAAGAACAGAGTTCAGATGACGCAGTACTCAAGGATGTACCAGAAGTGGAACATAATGTTCTTGACGGAGGTTCTCTTCTCCATCGACTGAAGTGGTCAGAAGGAAAAACATATTGTTCAATCGCTGACGCCTATGCATCATTCACAGTAAAGCAATATGGTAAGGCTACGATAGTATTTGATGGTTACATAGGAAGACCAAACACTAAGGACATTACCCATCAGAGACAGCGCAAAAATCGAACAAGTAACAAAGTGAACATTGCTGAAGGAACGAAATTTGTCGGGAAAAAGGAGGATTTCCTTTCGAATGTGGAGAACAAACAGTCTCTTATCAATCTCATTTCACAACGCATGAAGAACAGAGGTTGTCACGTAATACAATCAGAGGAGGATGCAGATGTGGACATTGTTAAGGCAGCAGTGTCAATGTCATCCAACAAAAGTACTAGTCTCATTGGCGAAGATACAGATCTATTAGTGTTGTTACTTCATCACGCGTCAACCAGCGATGGCAACAAGCTTTATTTCTACTCGGATAAAGGGAGTCCTGCAACAGTATACGACATTAAGGTTATGAAGAAGTTGCTTGGAAACGATGTCTGCAGCAGTCTTCTGTTCCTGCATGTATTCACGGGATGCGATACCACTTCCGCGGTTTTTGGAATCGCAAAAAAACTCGCTTTACACAAGGTTTTGAAGGGAGACTCTGTCTTAAATAGCTGTGCTACGATGTTTTCCACACCTAAGAAAAACATAGCTGAGATTGAAGACGTTGGGTGTAAAGCGATGGTGGCATTGTTCGGGGGCAAACCTGGAGACAATCTGTCTGCAATGAGGTATTCTAGTCTCTGCCAAAAAGTTGGTTCAGCCAAAAGCTTTGTTACACCTGAACGACTGCCACCAACCTCCTCTGCAACGAAGTATCATGCCCTTCGGAGTTACCTCCAAGTAATGCTTTGGATGGACAATGATGAGGCCATGGACACTACTGAATGGGGATGGGAATTGCAGAACAACAGTCTAGTTCCAGTGATGATGGATACTTCACCTGCGCCAGAAACACTTTTGAAAATAATTCACTGCAATTGTTCTCGTGATTGTAGTACAGTTCGGTGCACTTGCAAAAGACACGGACTTATCTGTTCACGGTATGCGGACCATGTCAAGAAGGGCATTGTGACAATATGAGTGAGGAAGCAGTGTCTGATGATGAAAATAGTGACCATTAAAATGCACTGTGTATTCTATATTTTTTAGAAATGTACATGCATGTCATGACATCATTGATGACGTCATGACCTCGCCTGTCCATGTAGTTAGTATAAAACTTTGTATAAAAATTGTTAAATTAAAATATATAGTATAAAAAATGCAAACTTTTCTGTAACCTACAGCTACAGCTTTGAAATAAGAAAATATTGGTTATTTTTAGTGCGATGGCTGTCATCGTCTTATGACGTCATAGTTAGAACCTTTGTGGTAATCAATCTTTGGTAAACTTTTAGTATGTTGTTCCCCACATATAATAGTAATAAAAAAAAATCATAAAACGCTTTCTTGGAATTTGTTCTGGGTCAAACCGTATTTTGACTGGACTATAACGTTTAATCAACATTCGTTCAGTACAGTGCACGTTGGGATGATTTACTATTCAAATTCGTTGGGTTCGTTATAGCATGATCCAATTACTTACCCCTCACCCCCTGGGAATGATACTTGGCTCTCCAAGCGCTCAAAAGTTCATTGTAGTAGCGCGGTTGCTCAAAGAATTGAAGATATTTCCTAGAAATAAACACAACATGAACCACCGTCTTATACTTTGACGATGCCACACTGAGGCGGAAGTATCATGGTCGATAACAAGCAATTGAAAATGAGATATTGTATTGCCAAGGGAGAAAGGACGTTCGTGTTTATGGCTAAATATGCAGCTTTGACATATTGCATAAGAAAAATATCGTTGCAGTTAACTAAATATAAGGAGCGGTGAGATGCATTAAATCAGAGGTGACGAACCTGCGGCCAGCAGGCCGCATGCGGCCCGTCAAAGAATTTTGTGTGGCACGCAAAACAATTTGACAATCACTTATGCATGAAAGACAAAAGACATCTCAAAGCTGTTTGATATCACTGGTACACCATTCCTTTGCTGTTTTCTTGCCCTAAACACTAACGTTCAGTGTTAAAGTAAGAAAATAGGAAAGCTATAAGGTAAAGTTAAGAAAACACTATAATATTCACCAACTTTACCTTGCATTTTGAAAATTATCACATCGTTTGTTCGACCTAATATTGAACGCTCAGTCAAGCAAAAAACTTTCCTAAAATCCCACTAAGCAAAAAAATTCAATGCTTCAATGTTATTTTATGCTTCAATGCTGCATTAGATAGATTCAGCTGTATGATTCGCATGGGCTTTTTTGTTGTTGTTTGAAAAAGAAATTTCATTAACTTCTTCTTTTATCGAGTCTTCTAAAGTTTGTTGATACACCACAGATTGACACATTCTTCCGCAACGAAGTTATACACTGACAGGTTCCATCTCCTGCACCGGGTAGCAAGCCGAGTGCAAACAAGAAGGTGGTCCGCTGTTTGGGGCTCGGTGCCACAGATACATGCAACGGGGCCCGTGCCGTAGCCTCACTCCACCAATGCAGACTTAGTGCGTCCAACACCGGTTCGGAGTCGATTTAATGTTTTCCACTTTGCCCAAGGAGCGTTTGCTATGGAGAGAGGCCAACGATGCAAGAAGAGAGGCCAACGTCACGTCACGAGGCGACCATAATATCTTTCAACGCTGAAGGGGTATCCGCACCCAAGCAAGCTCTGATTTCCAAATTGTGCAGAGACCATAGGGGAAAACGATCCAAGATCTCAGGTGGACGGCATGAAAAATGTCATTGAAAGGCCGCATGAAAAACATGGCAGCGCCATGTTTGTCAGAGAAGGACTGGTTGTGCAATCAACATCAAAGCTCAATCTGAAGGACATCGAAGCGCTGTCTGTTGAGCTCACTCATGTCAACATCACCTCCATTTCAGCAACTGATTTGTTGTTTCGGAGCATAATGGTCGAAACATTTAGTCAACTTAAGCAAAAAGGATAGCCAAAAAAAGAAGAAATCATACTCACATGAAAGCAAACGCTTCGAAAATTAAACTGTCTTCATTATCAGAGCAAGTACTGTTGCTCCATCCTTTTTGCTCAAGTTGATTTGTTTTTATTTTTTACTGTTGTATGCTTCGATTCAACGTAAAATAATTGCAACTGTGTGGGCTTTATTACTTTCATCTGCCGTTTGTTACTTTTCATGAATAACATCTTGAGTCGCTTCTAAAATATTTCATAGTAGGTTACGATTAAAAAGTTGTGCGGCCCGATAACTCATGTGTAATTGACAAAGTGGCCCGTCACCCCTGCATTAAATAAATGAAGAGCGCTCGACCAGAGCCAGGACGGAGATGGCTACCGTTAAAGGGAATTCAGTGGCGGCTCGTGCCATGGGGCTGCAGGGCTGCAGCCCCCCCTGAAAGAAAGAGAAAAAAGGGAAGATATGTTTTCCTCTGTGTTTGTCCGACCCGATTACTTTTTTCACTTATGGATTGCGGATTGAAAATTAAAATATTTAAAAATTTGTTTGGAAACATGGCTTTGGGACAACATTCTTTGCAGCCCCAGATTTTGGATTTCAAGTGCTCTGATTGGCTAAAAAATATCCTTGAAGCTCCACCTCTTTTGGTATTTTACAGAATACATAACAGCAATTTTTGAATCTGTTGGGGCTGCATGGAAAACAGCCCCCCCCCCCCCCCTAACCGAATAATTCTACAGACTTTTTAAAGTTAAGTTTTGTTTCGCAGAGTAGCGATGAGACATGACTGTAAATGTGATAGCTGTAGGATTAGGGTATTCAACAGGTTATAGGATGTACCGGTACTAGGGCAAGAAAACAACAGTGCTAGGACAAGAAACAATAGTGCTAGGACAAGAAACAATAACTTACACTGGATCTCGAACCTCAATCGTCTTAGGCTACTGTGTGACTGTGATGTGCAGTCTGACCATAAAAAGAGCTCAACACCTGCTCTCCTGGGCCACATCGAAACCTGCTTTTGCCTGAGGATGGGTTTCTTTTATGTCCGGTTTTCTTTATCCATCCTATTATTGTTATTACAAAGTGGCTATTTTTACACACTTGTTGCCATAGTTACAATCAGGTGTTGCCAGAGTTAGGATTAAAGTTAGGTAGGGTTAATTAAGGTAAGGGTTAGAGTTAGGAATAAGGTTAGGGTTTTGATCTTTGCCCAGTTTTGATCTTTGCATGTGACTCCATGCTGCTGAGGGTTGGTATAGTATTTTCTAGGGCAAGGAACGATAATTGTTTCCACTCAGTGATCCGTCAGGAGTGATAGATAGTTAAGTTAGGTGCTTCACTAGTGTCTGCCCTCTAGGTCTAGTACCGGTATGCTGCAGAAGTGCATCTACATGAATGATTTATCTTCTGAATTAAACGGTCTTTCTGTTGGCTGCTGCATTGGCAACTCCTGTCTTCAATCATTTAATGTATGCTGAAGGCTTGTGTTGTTTTGCATCAAGTGTCAAGGGACTCCAGAAACTCATCAATGTTTGTCAAATGTATGTAGTTTCTCATGACATTATATTTAATTGCAACAAAACTGTTGGTGTTTTATATAAAGCCTAGATGTTGAAATTTGGCTATAATCCGATCATATATAATACGGTATTTAAATAAAAATCGTATCTGCTTTGAGACCCTTGAAATATATTGGAGTAATAATTAACGCTTCTACCTGATGATAAAGACATGAAACGACAATTACGGTCATTGTATTGTTCTGAAAACATGTTAAAAGCAAGGTTTTCCAAACGTTTGATTGCTGTTAAAAATGTGTTGTTTCGTTCCTATTGTATGCCTTTATATGCCTGTCAACTATGGTGTAACTATCTTCTATCCAGTAGTAATCGCTTACGTGTTGGATACAATAATTGTTACAGAATGTTGTTTAATCTGCAGAGACGATGCAGCATCACCTCTGCATTCGTTGATAACAATATCACCATTTTTCAAGCTTTCATTTGTAAAAAATTATATCAGTTTGTAACCCGCTGTAACTTGTCTTCCAACCAATGGATATATGAACTAATGCGAACAGACTGTTACACTCAATCTTTGTATTTGGTACATTACGACTCAGATCTTCGGAGTTGAGTATCTGCTTTGTTTCTACTTTCATCTTGAGTCTGATGCAAATAAATAAAAAAAAAATATCATATATATATGGATACTCTTATTTTGACTCTGAATCTACCTTCATTTAAAAAAATTGACAATGATTTCATTTGTCTTAACAGGTTTATGCTATAATAATTTACACTTTAATTGGAACATTTTGCAATTTATATACAATGGATAATTCTGTAATGTCATTGAAAAAAATTAGGTTTTCCCAGTTGTCTCTGCAAGAAAAACTTAGCATCAAAGCACAAGGAAGACCCACTCCAAACCTTGACATTTCCCAATCATCCACCAGTAGAGGTAACCCTTATGCAAGGAAGTTTAACAGAAATGTGTATGATGATCATGACTGGCTGTGTGGCTGCAACAGTGAAAATGCTTTCTTTTGCTTTCCCTGTTTACTGTTTGGTGGAGATCAAGAACATTCCTGGACCAAAGTAGGTGTGAAAGACCTGAAACATCTCAGTAGAAAGACAGAGAAGCATAGTAGATCAACTTTCCACATGAACAATACTTTGCTTGGCAGAGTTAATATTGCTACACTTATAGATTCTGGATATCAACTCTCCATTACTAAACATAATGAAGAAGTAACGAAGAACAGAACAGTATTGTCAAAGATTATAGATTGTATAAAATTTTGTGGCAGATTTGAATTGCCATTAAGGGGACATGATGAAAGTCAAGGCTCAAAAAATCCTGGTGTGTTCATGGGGTTAATTGATTTTGCTTCCAATCTTGACTCACGCTTCCAAAATCATTTTAATTCTGCAAAGGTATTCAAAGGTACATCCAAAACTATTCAAAATGAGCTTTTGGAAACGATTCTTGAGCTTTGCAAAAGCAAAATTAAAGAAGAAATATCACAGTCTGAATTTGTAGCAATCATGTGTGATGAAACTACTGACATCTCAGAGAAGACACAGATGGTGATTGTACTACGGTATGAAAGTTATGAGAAGCCTGTTGAAAGATTTTGGGTTTTTTTTAATCCTGCTAACCAGACAGCAGAAGCTCTGTCTTCAATCCTATTTCAGGAACTTAAAGTTTTGCTTGGGAGCAATACATCCAAACTTGTAGCACAAACTTATGATGGTGCTGCTGCTATGAGTGGTGCAAGAAATGGTGTGCAATCAAGAATCAAGCAAGTATATAGCAATGCACACTTTGTCCATTGTTATGCACACCAGCTAAACTTGGTTATACAAAAAGCCACTTCGCAGAATACCAGTGTCAGAGTCTTTTTTAACAGTCTTTCGGGAATCCCAAGTTTTTTCTCCAAATCTCCTCAAAGAATGGCTGCTTTGGACCAAGTTGCTCAAAGGCGTATTCCTCGCCCATCAGCAACACGATGGAATTTTAAAAGCAGGACGGTGAATGCTGTATCGGAGGTAAAAGACGCACTTATAGAATGCTGCTCAACTTTGGAACAAAGCAACTCTTCGGTGACTGGCTTTGCTGCTGCTGGTATAAAACGAATGCTCATAGATCCAAAATTTGTGTTTTGGTTAGATTTCTTTTCGAAAATCATGCCTCATGTTGACATACTGTTTGCTCAGCTGCAGTCTGTGGAGCTTGAGTCATTCAAAGTGCAGTGCTCTCTGGATAATTTTCTGTCAGCAATACAAAGAATAAGGGAAGGCATTGCTGCAGACAATGAGTCACCTTCACCCACACGGAGAATGCCTGAATCCCAAATCATTGATGCTAAAGAAGTATGTGATGTTGTCTTAATGCAGTGTCAAGAAAGGTTCAAGTTCACCAATCATCTTGAAGCAAGCACTTTATTTAATTTGAAAAATGCTTCACAATATGCAAGACAGTTTCCAGAAAAAGCTTTAGAAAAATGTTGTGAAGCATACCCTATGTTAATCAAAGACAAGCTCAAACCGGAGCTGTCTGTTCTCTATTCTAGAAATGACATGCATTCAGTGAGTGGACTTGTGCAGCTGCTTTCGTTGCTAAACCTGGAAGGAATGCAATCAACTTTTTCTGAAGTAATAAAGCTAGCTAAAATTCTACTTACCACTCCAATGTCAACAGCAGAACCAGAACGTTGCTTTTCATCACTGAAAAGGATTAAAACCTTTTCCCGCAGCACCATGTGTACTGAAAGACTTTCTGCATTAGCCATGGTGTCAATAGAAAATCGCTTAATAACTGAAACCAAAGATTTCAACGAGAGGGTAATTGACCATTTTGCCATGGCAAAAAGTCGCCGAATGGAATTCATCTATAAATAAAGGTCCGCTGTCCTTTATATGTGATGCTCAGTAATGTGTAGCAAAGAGTAAATGTGGCACCTATGGCTTGAGCGAGATCAATGGTTATAATTACAATATGTGTGTGTGTATTTGTTTGTTTTTGTAATGTTAGGTTCAGTCGTGTTCTCATTGCTTTAAGAATTGGCGCTCCAATTGTTTCTGGAATGAGGAGGCGACTGATTCTTAGCTAATTCATCTACTTGTTTTAAAGTGTCAGGTTTGGTGGCCGTGCTTAACTATATTTATCGATGCATATACCGCAATATTAGATCCTTTCATGCACGTCTTAAACCATTAAGGTTTTGCCACCTTTTCCTTTTGTTGGTTTTGTTACTGTATTTCTTTTTTACGATATCATTTCTTTTGCATTCTGTCAAAGAAAAATAATTTGAATTGAACTGAATTATACTTGCCATCCAGTGGGCATTTATACTTGTGATAGAATTGAAATTTTGTCTTTGTCCTTCTGTATTGTGATACATGCAGGGTTGCTAGCTGGCTTCAGCTGGCAAAAGATAATTTTTGTAGGAAAGAATAAAAAATGTTAACTTCCAAGCATTTTTAGTTCTGGAGCAGTGGGTGCATACATGCAGGGTGCTCCAAAAAAGATGTAGCTACGGTTATACTACATGTATACTGCAATATACTGTGTGTGTGCGAAGATTATGTACTTTGTAATGAGATCGTTTTTAACTGCAAAAAGTCGTTTGCTATGTATTTTCTAACTAATCACTTAAAGTTAAATTTAAATCCAATTTCACGGCTCAACGGAAGTCAAATCAAATCTGTAGATAGCGTCAGATACTTGGGTGTATTTCTTGACACGGCAATGTGTGATGACAAGGATATAAACCGACAAGTACGATCATTATACTGTTTTACCAATAAATTAAAATTTTACAAGAGCTCCAGTGAAGTTAAAAATGTTCTCTTCCGTTCATATTGTACCCCAATGTATGCATGTCACCATGGGAAAATTATCACCAACGTGAATTAATCGCTTGCGTGTTGCATTCAATAATGCATTTAGAATTATTCACCATTTGCCCAAACATTATAGCGTAGGCTACGTGAACATCAAGTCTTGTGTAACATTGTATGTCATATAACATTTGATGCATTACAACGGAAAAGGGCCTTTTTTTTGTTGGGTAATGTGAATCATCGTCAAATTCTATTGTTGATTCCCTGATAAGGTATGACTGCTATCGTAACTCAAACTACCTCCTTCATTATAATACCACTATGTAGGCTATGCCGTTACCTAGCCTTGATGGCTGCTATGGCACAGCAGTGATATCAACATTCATCGATTGATAAAGTTTAAATTTCTTTTTATAGTTGGGTGTTTGAACAGATTAAGTATGATATTTCATTTTGAATATTGATTTTTGTTTCGCATGTTTAATTTGTGTGATATGGATCGCATGATCTGAAATGGACGATTGATTAATAAATTTATTGCTTACTTCAGCGTCATTCCTGTGAATGTACTTCTGTTTGTCTTTTGTTTCTGTGTATTTTTTTGTGTGGATCGTATGTGGACAATCGTGTCCGATGCCGGCGATCGACAATAAATATTTGCAGACAACAAACTGAGCGAACTATTGAGAAAACGACGAAGTGCATAGAACATAGTTTGATTTGCATTTAGCACTGATTTTGAATATAAAAATTTGAAATATTAGTATTTTTCAAGCTCTACAGCAGCATTTTTGACTGTTATTCCACTCCCAAATTTCTTTTGAAAATGCTCTCAAAATGCACCAAATTAAATGTAATTGTAAAAAATTTTCTGGGGGAGGCCCCCCAGACCCCCCGCCGTGGGTGTCGCCTTCGGCGACACGCCCGCAAGGTTCGCCTGATATCGCCCTCCAACAATTCTGGGATATGCTGCCTTGCAGCCCCCCCAATTCAGGAGGCCACCAGCCGCCACTGAAAGGGATAGTAAAAGAAAAACCTGACTTGCCGATTTTCCACGTTCTTTGTGTTTAACATGCTACCATAAAACGATTTTCAATAAAATTTTGCCCCATTGCGGTCTGATCAGCATTTCGCGCCCAATTTTGTCAGAGCTTTCAAAACGACAATAAGCGTGAGCAGCGAAGCGTGCGACTGCACAGTCTACGTCACTATAGGTGAGCAATCAGTTGATCGCGCAATGGTTGTTACTGCGGGCGATTTAACTGTAGGCTATGTATGTATGTACATCAAAACAGCAGGTTTCAACATCAAAACAACAGACAGTTTGCTCAAAACATCAGATCTGATGTTAGTGTTAACGTGGCTTTTGTTATTGCTGTCCATAGTGACGTATTCTCGAGCAGTGTTTGCACTTTTTGCCAAAAAACCAAACCAAAAAGTTTTTGGTCATTTTGAAAAAAAATAAAAATAAATGAAACATTGAACTTTGGGCCTTGCCAGTGCCATTGAAAACAATTTTTTTTCGGTAATTCTTTTTGAAATGTATTCTTCAATGTTCAGTTTACGCATTTTAATGCTTAATTCCCGTTTGAAAATTTCATTTACTATGCCTTCAAACTTGGGCGACAATTTGCAACTCATATTCTGAGGAAACGGCTCGTGCTGCTTGCCAACTATTTCCACTAATATACACTGCTAATAACCAACAACAGAGTATTAGAACAGTATAAGATTTCGATTTAATTTTCGGCCCAACGTTTTCCGCATTGCCACCCATGGTCAACACAACACCATACCTACTGGTACTGTGATAAATACCAACATAAGAAGAAAAATAAGAAGATTAAGAAGCAACACTCAGCGCCACTAGTGGTGAAAATACATTTCGCGTATTTCAGGCAACCTATAAACATCTTTTGAAATTTCTCAATGGGTCTAGTGTGATAGAAACCGACGTCAGATTTGTTTTTGATGATGACGTCAATGTGGCGTCATAAAAGTCATGAGAACGTCGTTGTGAAATTTTAAACTTGCGCTATATTGGATATATTAAAAAGCAAGAGATTAGCTCATTACTCTGTTAGACAAAACAGACAGAGATTTTACTGATAACCGTCGTGATGACTATGTTATAGAATGCAGGCCATCAACTAGTTCAGAAACAATTGTATTGGCATTCTTAAAAACAAGTAGCCTATTGCAAAGGACCGCAAGGCATCTCGCCTTGTTGTCAAGGAAGTATCTGTCCTTTGGCGAGTGGAAACACCACAAGAGGAAGCAATCTCTGGAGACTTCACCCCAGAGGAATTCGCCACAGCTCTCCGTCTAGTGAAACCACACAAGTCTCCAGGGTCGGATAAGATCTGCCCTGAGCTTGTGCTCCATGCTAGCCATGCCCTAAAGTCCTGGTTACGTAGATTCCTCTCTTCCTGCCTGCACCACCTCACAATCCCAAAAATCTGGAGAAGAGCTTTAGTAGTTGCGATCTCTAAGCCGCACAATCCACCAGAGGACCCAAGGAGTTATCGTCCAATATCCATCTTCTGTGTTCCTTTCAAGATCCTTGAAAGGCTGATCTACGCACGCGTCAACCCAATCATCGACCCGCTCCTTCCAAAAGAGCAAGCTGGGTTTCGGCGCGGAAAATCCACCGTAGATCAGGTCACACTCTTAACCCAAAACATCGAGGATTGCTTTGAGGCAAAAAAGAAGGCCGGCGCTGTCTTTCTAGATCTTACAGCTGCCTATGACACCGTATGGCATCGCGGCCTTACTTGCAAGCTGCTTCGCCTGCTTCCTGACCGACATATGGTTCATATGATTATGGAACTTGTCAGGAATCGAAGCTTCACCCTCACCACCGGTAGCTCACGGCGAAGCAGACTGAGACGCTTGAAAAACGGCGACCCACAGGGATCGGTCCTGGCTACACTTCTTTTCAACATCTACACCCACGACCTGCCAATTACGGTCTCCGCAAAATATGCTTATGCAGACGACCTTAGGGATTGTAGATCATAGGGATGCGAAACTTCATCCGCTTTTGGCTTATCCGCAACACTAGAAGAGTTACGTTTTTTTCTAATTTACAAAATATTTTATTTTTTATGGGTTATATAAGAAGAGTTAAGTTGGTTTTAAAGTAATTTAAGGCTTTAAGTTGAAAGCAAGCCTGCAGTAAAGCGTAAAAAAAATGTCAAATTGGCAATTGACCCTTCTAATGTTGAAGGAACAACGGAGTTGCGCGTCCCGTAATGTACCGTCCCTAGGACGACCTGGCAATTCTCCACTCCGCAAAGTCGTGGGAAAATCTAGAAGACACCTTTAGCCAGGACACGAAAACTCTCTCAGCTTATCTCCAGAAGTGGCGACTGAAACTCAGCGAAACCAAAACTGTGGCAGCAGCTTTCCACCTCCATAATCGGGAAGCTGATCGTGAGCTACACGTCCAGAACAACGGAAAATCTCTGTCCTTCTGCCCCGAACCAAGATATCTTGGGGTGACACTAGACAGATCGCTCACATACCGCCACCATTTGGTGTCACTGCGCAAGAAACTCACACTCCGCGCTGCGCTACTCAAGCGCCTGCCAGGCTCTAGCTGGGGGGCGAGGGCTGACACTTTGCGTATAGCAGCCTTAGCCCTTGTCTACTCTTCAGCAGAGTACTGTGCACCTGTTTGGTGCCGCAGTGCTCACTGCCAAAACATCGACACTGCCATAATAGACCGAGAGCCTACGACAGAAGATTTCACCCCATAAGGTACAAAAGGTTTGACCCCTTGAAGTTACTGGGGTCAACCATGTCACTCACAAAAAGTATGGAAGATTGACCGCACCGGGTGAATCTGGACCCTAGAGCCCGCTAAAAAGCCCAAAAAGGGGGTTAATTTCACCCCATAAGGTACATGGACCAAACTTGGTGAAAACGAAGTTCTATGTCAGGACATCACAAAAATATCAAATCTAACAATATTTTCGAGTGGAAAGGTGATGTAAGACTCCCCCCAAAGTGACCCCCCAGGGGGTTAATTTCACCCCATAAGGTACATGGACCAAAGTTGGTCAAAACGAAGTCTTATGTCAGGACATCACAAAAATATCAAATCTAACAATATTTTCGGGTGGAAAGGTGATGTAAGATGCCTTCAAAGTGACTTCCCTTAATGTGACCCCCTCGGAAGGTTTATTCCACCCCATAAGGTACATGGACCAAACTTGGTCAAAATGAAGTCTTATGTCAGGACATCACAAAAATATCAAATCTAACAATATTTTCGGGTGGAAAGGTGATGTAAGATGCCTTCAAAGTGACTTCCCTTAATGTGACCCCCTCGGAAGGTTTATTCCACCCCATAAGGTACATGGACCAAACTTGGTCAAAATGAAGTCTTATGTCAGGACATCACAAAAATATCAAATCTAACAATATTTTCGGGTGGAAAGGTGGTGTAAGATGACTTCAAAGTGACTTTCCTTAATGTGACCCCCTCGGAAGGTGTATTTCACCCCGTAAAGTACATGGACCAAACTTGGTCAAAACGAAGTCTTATGTCAGGACATCACAAAAATATCAAATCTAACAATATTTTCGGGTGGAAAGGTGATGTAAGATGTCATCAAAGTGACCCCCAGAGGGTTTATTTCACCATAGAGTACATGGACCAAACGTGGTCAAAACGAAGTCTTCTAGGGCACCACAAAATATCAAATCTAACAATACTCTCAGTTGGAAAGGTGATAAAAGACCTACCCAAAAGTGAATCTCCTCCTATAGTTTAATTTACTTCATCCCTTTCTCGAACCAACCTTGGTGTAACGAAAGTGCTATGCCAGGATAGTACGAATGGATTAAATTTAAAAATATTTTTATATAGGTTTTGATGAAATACATTCACAAGCTGTCCCATGATGCATGAAATGGAACTATAGCCTACTTTACAAAAAGTTTTTGTATAAATCATATTAAGTCAATCGAAAAAAGGCAACAGGACATGACAATACATGGCTTTGTAACACCAAAAACAGAAAGTACGTAAGAAGCATATAGGCTACAGTAGCCAGAAAATTGATCCAAGATCTTGATACCACCACTAAATGTGGACTTAATCGAACAACTGACTATCCAAATCAAAACGTTTCGAAATGAATCATTTGGAACGTTAATTTAGGCAGTAATGAACATTTTCCAGCTGCTACAATAAATAACCCAATAAACCCAATGTAGTAAATTTTTGTTTAATGCCATTTGCTTCATGTCTCCAATCAGTTATTGTAACTGTTCATTCATAAACAGAGATTGTTTGTGTAAATGTAAACGGTAACTCAATTGGTTAGCGCGTCACTTCTGGAACGAAGAAGCTTCAAGATCAATAGCGGCGCTGGTTCGACTCTCGGGGTGTGCGCTTGAGCAACGCACGTTAAGGGCTGCTCTCCATTCAGCGGCATCTAATGGATGGAATAATTCCCCGACAACAAGCCTTCAACAATCGGAAACTTCACTCTGTCAATCTCGGTGACCGGGCCTGCGCCAGTGATTCAAAGCCTCTACAAGTATGCGAAACTGCCAGGATTAAGCTCTGCAAGAAGCTTTCCCAGTCCGAGGATAAAGATTCAATCAATCAATCAATCACTGGTGTCGCTTTTACTTTCTTCGTCTTATTCTTCAGATTCATACAATTCTCCTGTTATATACAGAGAAATAAAGACTGTACGAAACAATTGCTATTATGCACTACAGATATGCGTAACATACAATAGTAATTTTATTATCTTTTACAGACGTCTATTTTTCTTCGAATAATGCAACATTGCAACTTACTATTAACTGGAAAAAGTTCAACATTTATTTGTTATTTAGTGCACCCAGGCATTTTTCTCAAGATTGCAGAAACTATTGGTTATAGGTTCCTAAAACGAAACTTTACAGCCAGTTATTGGCTAATGTTTACAGTAAGAAAGTAAACGACTGATAGACCAGGAGAAAGTTTTATATTTATAAAGGGTAACCCAAGCGACATCCAATGCTGTTTACCTTCTTCTTGACTTTCCTGGATGAGATCAGATTCCACGCAGAGACATCTAAAGATGCTTTATACCTTTACCTTCAAACCACACCACTTTATAAGAACCTCCTTCTTCTTTCCAGCCATACTCTAGCAGCAACGTTGCTGCTTGTTCACTTCTAGTTGAAGATAACCACCATCTTGTGATGAGATGTGTGCGCCTTGTCTTCTGGAGAAGTACTCGTAAACAAAGTGGTAGAGTACTACTATCTACAGTAGCTTCTGGTATGCATGATATCCTTTCATTTTCTTTTTTGGGTTTGTAGCCGTCTAAAAACATTTGTAAACGGACTTCGTTGACATAATTAATTTTCTTGTTTTTGTACATGTTACACACAAAGTTCTCTATGGCGATGATAGTGTCTTCACTAATTTCTTTGTCGTGTCCGAGTTGGCTAAAAGCTGCCTGCGCTTCGTGGTTTCCTTGGAGTAATTTCAGCGGCCGCACTTTCCCTTTCCTGCTAAATGACGAGGTGTAATCAGAATCTGTAAAGGCATGATATGCAGGTAAACACTTGCAAATCGTCACTCCAAGTGCGGTAGGCCTATGCAGCTGGTTGATGTTGATGTACCGCTGCGTGTTATTGCTTTGCAAGCCAGCTTCTATCCATATCTTTAATGAAGGATCAAAAGTTCCATAGCAACCTAAGCCAATTACAAGACAGTCAGTGTCAGACGTGCGGATAACCACATTGCTTGGGGCTGGTACATCGCAGACAGCTTGCTTTATCTCTGTATATAACAGGAGAATTGTATGAATCTGAAGAATAAGATGAAGAAAGTGAAAGCGACAGCAGTGACAATGAAGAATAAAGAAACGACCGTTTACATTTACACGAACAATCTCTGTTTATGAATGAACAGTTACGATAACTGATTGGAGACATGAAGCAAATGGCATTAAATAAAAATTTACTGCATTGGGTTTATTAGGTTATTTATTGTAGCAGCTGGAAAATGTTCATTACTGCCTAAATTAACGTTCCAAATGATTCATTTCGAAACGTTTTGATTTGGATAGTCAGCTGTTCGATTAAGTCCACATTTAGTGGTGGTATCAAGATCTTGGATCAATTTTCTGGCTACTGTAGCCTATATGCTTCTTGTGTACTTTCTGTTTTTGGTGTTACAAAGCCATGTATTGTCATGTCCTGTTGCCTTTTTTCGATTGACTTAATATGATTTATACAAAAACTTTTTGTAAAGTAGGCTATAGTTCCATTTCATGCATCATGGGACAGCTTGTGAATGTATTTCATCAAAACCTATATAAAAATATTTTTAAATTTAATCCATTCGTACTGTCCTGGCATAGCACTTTCGTTACACCAAGGTTGGTTCGAGAAAGGGATGAAGTAAATTAAACTATAGGAGGAGATTCACTTTTGGGTAGGTCTTTTATCACCTTTCCAACTGAGAGTATTGTTAGATTTGATATTTTGTGGTGCCCTAGAAGACTTCGTTTTGACCACGTTTGGTCCATGTACTCTATGGTGAAATAAACCCTCTGGGGGTCACTTTGATGACATCTTACATCACCTTTCCACCCGAAAATATTGTTAGATTTGATATTTTTGTGATGTCCTGACATAAGACTTCGTTTTGACCAAGTTTGGTCCATGTACTTTATGGGGTGAAATACACCTTCCGAGGGGGTCACATTAAGGAAAGTCACTTTGAAGTCATCTTACACCACCTTTCCACCCGAAAATATTGTTAGATTTGATATTTTTGTGATGTCCTGACATAAGACTTCATTTTGACCAAGTTTGGTCCATGTACCTTATGGGGTGGAATAAACCTTCCGAGGGGGTCACATTAAGGGAAGTCACTTTGAAGGCATCTTACATCACCTTTCCACCCGAAAATATTGTTAGATTTGATATTTTTGTGATGTCCTGACATAAGACTTCGTTTTGACCAACTTTGGTCCATGTACCTTATGGGGTGAAATTAACCCCCTGGGGGGTCACTTTGGGGGGAGTCTTACATCACCTTTCCACTCGAAAATATTGTTAGATTTGATATTTTTGTGATGTCCTGACATAGAACTTCGTTTTCACCAAGTTTGGTCCATGTACCTTATGGGGTGAAATTAACCCCCTTTTTGGGCTTTTTAGGGGGCTCTAGGGTCCAGATCCACCCGGTGCGGTCAATCTTCCATACTTTTTGTGAGTGACATGGTTGACCCCAGTAACTTCAAGGGGTCAAACCTTTTGTACCTTATGGGGTGAAATCTTCTGTCGTAGGCTCCCAGACTATAAACAGCGCCCTGCGCACAGTGACCGGATGCCTGCGTCCCACACCATTGGACAATCTTCCCATTCTCGCTGGCATCCAACCCGCTGAGCTTCGTCGCGAAGAAGCCACTCTGTCCCTCGGTCGACGGGCTTTGGACGGGCCTAACCACCTTCTCCACAACAAGATCTCTGCTCTCCCAAACGAGCACCCCCGTCGACTGAAATCAAGACACCCATTCGTGCCAGCCGCTCAACTTTTTATCAACGAAGCTGATGTACAAGACATCTCTGCGGCTGCTTGGGCGGACCATAAATGGAGTTCTGAATGGAAGTCAAGTACCACCAGACTCTATTCGTTCATCCCCGACGCCGACACACGCCCCATCGGTCTAACACTACCAAGACGGGCATGGGTGCGCCTCAACCGTCTCCGTACGGGCGTCGGGCTTTTCCGCTCAACCATGCATCAATGGGGAATGGCCTCTTCCTCCTCCTGTGAATGTGGTGCCGAGGAACAGATCGCAGACCACATCATCAATGACTGCTCCATCTTCAAGCCACCTAACGGAGTGGAAGGTCTGTGTGTCATGGATGATGAAACCAAAGACTGGCTGCTCTCTAGTAGCCTTCCAGTGTAGTCCGAGAACATCGTAAATCTGGGGTGGTAAAAGGATAGACCCTCGGCCCCAGACGCTTACACGACGACGACGAATGAAAAAGTTTGTACCACAGTTGATCGTCTTTCGGTGTCAGACAAGCAAACGGGACTCATGTTGCCAACCTCCTCGTGGTGAGTCCTGGTAATTCAAATTTATGAAGCGAACGGCAACAATCAGAGACCGCAACTCACAGGGCACCCGGAGTGGTAAAAGGATAAACCCTCGGCCCGGGTGTCCAATGAGAGAAATTCATCCTCCTGTCGGAGTAACAATCTTGCAGCTAAACGTTAAAGGCCTTACCAAAGCCAAATGCAACATGTTGGAACATCTCACACAAGTGCATAACGTGACAGCATTGCTCCTGCAAGAAACCCACACCACCGAAGTATCCGCTCGATGAACACACAATCCATTGGCTGCTGCGCCTGGATGTAACAACGTGATCTGTGGCGGCCTCAAACGCAAGAAGAAGACAATCAAACCCATTGCCAGAGTCGCAGCTGTATTGCAGGTTGGTGGTACAAACCTTGACGAATTTGAAATCTTAACATTTACCACAAGAAGAAAGAGAATCAGTTTAAGGTAACACTTCTGCCAAACACACATGAACCAATTTCGAGAGGAGCGAACACAAAAGCATTGTGTTCTTCATTGGGTGGCAAACTCTTGGAAGATATATTGGGTTGAAAGCCAGGTCAGGCTTCAAAAACTTTGGCAGTATCAGTGTCTGAGACACTAAAATATGAAGGAAAACACCTGGGTGTGCCAAATCTCAGAGATTCTCCTGGTGCAATCCAAGCAAAAGTATGACCACAAAATAAACTGAATGCGGTGAAGTATTTATGGTAGAAGGAAGAGGAAAAACGAAACGTAAATTTGGCTGATTAGAGTAATTCAAATCAAACAAAAAAGCTTTAAGGCATGTTCTGCCTTAAAACTTGCTCTTTCTTGTTTACTTCATTATGTTACCACACGAGAAAGTGTTCTTGCTTGAGCTGGTTTTTAAACTCGTTTCGTCCACACTTGCAATCTCGAAGGAAGTTCCGCTAGCTTAAGCAGTGATCACGTGAGTATCTCCACTGCAATGACGTCACGCCCTAAAAAGTTCGACCCATAGCAAGAAGTAGATCAAGCAACTGTTTCTTAACAACTAGTCGGAGTGAGCTGGCACTTTAAGTTGTTGCAGTCATTCAATAATGGCTTCTAAAATTTCGCTTAAAAATGCTGCATAAAGTGTAAAGTGAAGGTTAAACCCGCAGTTTACAGAGCTGAAGTACATGTTACATACAAGACTTGGCCCTGGTCAAAATTTCTTTGACATCATATATTGGAATCGACCAAGAAGTATAGGGTGAAGTGTGTGAATAGCATTCAATCAGGCCAAATCTGTTTTATGCCTTACTGCTTCATTTGTGCTTCTTTCTCACCTTAAACCCTAATCGTCAGGGCTTAGGTTTTGAAAATAATCAACCAAAGGTAAAGTTGTAAAGGCGCTACTCACAAACTTTACCCTGTATTTTCTGGTCAATTTCAATCTATGACATCATAAAATTTTTGTCAAGGACGTAGACTAGTATACCAGCCCCAATTTACTTCATATAAAAGCATTCAAATAACTAAGTGAAGTTCTCAACTAGTTGCACAGGTGCTTTACCTAATTCTTTTTAACTTTCCTTGTTTTAAACTCCACAGTTTAATCTTTCTACTTATTTGATTCTCCGTCATTCTGGTGTTAACGTTCTTTGAATTCATATCCATAACCAACAGTCTGTGGTGTGTGAAACTTTCTTCATCAGATATTATTTTCACATGTCGGATCCTTTGCAGACCATTCTTTTCTACCACTACATAGTCAACCTCTGTCGTATGTTCACTCGACTTGTAGGAGATCTTCATCATGTTAGTTCAACACTTTCTCACGTTCATCGTCTTCCAAGTTGCATTATACTGTAAGCCTTCATCGTCCCGGGGTCAAACGATGAGGAACACACGTTCAACTATGATGAAGATCATAAAACACAGCTGTGTTAATGTGAAGGATGAAGCTGACGTCTGCATCTACACAGGTCAAGTCTGGTTTGACGTTAGTGGTAGACAAGCGTAAAATACCACGTAGGTGGGAGTCGCTCAGTTTTGATCTCAAGCGGTTTTTGTCAAGTTCATAACCACAAACGTCTGCTCAAAAATAACGTTGAACCAAGCAAGCTCAAAATTTTCTTTGCAAACGTTCGCATTTCTGGAAATTTATTTTATCTAGTTGCGGGTAAAAAAGGTACAAGACAAAGATGTTGTTGTCGCTTGCCTTTGGCGTCACTGTGAAGCTATGTTAGCTCCAGCTGCAGGTGAGCTGGGGTCTCATCAGGCTCTACGCAGAAAGGAAAAGTGAATAGCAAAAAGTCCTTTTCAATTGCGGCAATATCCCGAAAGCGGTCGCTGAATTCTCTAGCAAAGGATACCAGTTTGTTTCAACACACCCACTGCCAACAGTGACATCCAGCAAAGCTGGAAAATGAGGTGCGCAGGGATCTGTTTGTGCCAAATGTCACTTCTGCTATCGACACAGTAGTTAGTGCTCTGGCATTGGTGCCATTAGTGCCCTATTCAACCTGCATTGTCCAATTTTCCACTTAAACGAGAAAAATCGCTGTAGTGCTGATCCTCTACTGACCCACCTTACATCGTTATGATCTTCATGTTTAGCCTCAATGTCATGCAGAAGCTGCTGAAACTGGCGGTGGTTTTAATGATAATAGTGTTTGTTTTTATATAGCGCTGTATCCATCGCAGAATGCGTTGCTCCTCAGCGCTTTACAAAGCAGACAGTGACAATGCAGCCGTATAGAGGTGCAACTGAGTACATTATTACCCAATCCACTCTATTGCTCAGTGCCAAGCAAGAATTAGATTCAGTACTATTTTTAAAAAGTCTTTGGTATGGTTTAAAGCTTTAAACGTGATGAAATAAATTACTTTTACCACTGGTTTCATGACATGATCAAATGGTAGATGTTTAGCACAGGCGCAAAGACCCTGCTGCTGAATAATGTAATGAAGTTTACAGCATTGCCTCCTTCGTCACTGACTTTTTTATAGATACATGTGGACAAGTTACTTCGTTAAGCAGCCATAGCAGGCGCACCAGTTGTAGTATTCCGCACCTTTGCTCCACGGTAATTTTATGTCATCAACTGCTGAACAAACGTTTAAAACTGAATCGGCTCCGCTTGTTTGGCTGTGAGACTTTTGATGTCCAGCAGCTCTTCTCTTATGTTTTTGTCACCATAACACCTTTGGAAAAAATGAGCAATTGAGCACTTGAGCAGTGTCCGATTCGTCCGTACTTTTATCGCAGGCAAAAGAAAAAAAAATCAAAGTTTATTGACCTCTCTCCTACTTGTCTTCGAACATGTGACGACAGCTCCGAATCTCCGTTCCAACAGTGTTCTGAGTGACGCTAACAAATCCATTCTGCAATTTTCATCACACAATGTTTCACAAACTCCCCTTCTGAAACGGATGTATTGCGTTTAGCTATAAACAGAGCCACATCGTAACTTGCTTTATTAGTGATGCTTTCATTTGACTCGTTTAAAGTACAGATGCTGAGTGGCTATGCTATATCCTCCAGTTCGTCACTGTTTCTGCACAATCGGTCACAGATAACTTGTAAAATGGGTAATTATGTTTCGTCTCATAGTATCTTTTTAGAGCGTACTCTTTACACACTGCTATAGTCTGATGGCACACTAGGCAGACGCAGTTGTTGTTGTTTCCAAAGAAAAAATACTATAGCTTCTACCTTTCCTGGAAACAGCATCTTTTTTATCCAATTTCCTTTTCTTACTTGTTGTATGACGGTTTTACATAAAAAAAAAAAAAGATTCCTTTTTGCTCGATGGCTACGGTGGGACAATGAAATGTATAATTTTCCATTTCCAACTTTCTGCCAAATATGATGATCACTGATCAGTTTGCGCATACTATGGCTTCAAACCATCTTATCATAATGATCATCAATTTATTCATGCAAACGACGTTAATGTCAAGGTTAGGTAAAAAGAATCACAACGTGAAGAGTTCCTGCACCTGTTAGTAGAGGGAAATATTCTTTGAAAGCCACCACAACGTGACGCTTCTCCCTCGGATTCCACAAGTATCCTGATATCGTTGACCGTGAGAGTTTCTAACAGGAAGTTGTGGATCGCTTGCTAAAAACCATTAATAAAACGTGAGTTTTGTTTGAGAATTATTAAAATAAAAATCAACCAGCCTCATGTTTAAAAAGAATATATATTTCGCTACGTAATGAGCATCTTCAGTTCTGCAAACAAACAAACAAATTACTGCAATGAGTGCTGCATAAAGGGAAACTATGCTGTAAGCCTCTATAATCAAAATTAAAATGATGAGCAAAATTTCTTCAATATTTACACATTAAGAAAATTATTTACGTCATGGGATATAAAAACCAATGTTTAAAGTGAAGAATAAAAACCAAGAATGGATTTGGCAAATCTTCTCTAGTCGGTAAATGGCAGTTCACTCTAAGAGCTATCAATAGGTAAAGTAAATTGGTATCAAGAAATGCAAATCATTCAAAAACGGCAGTTCAGTTTGTAAAATGAAAAATCAATTGAAATTGTTGATGTGGTTGCCAAGGAACAAATTTGTTTGCGAAAATAGTCTGCGAGCAGTAATAATGAAACATATTTATGCAAATTATAAAGGTAATTAGGTCATACATTATAAAGGCGAAGTGAACATTTGGGAGGGGTTCGGTTCATTCAAAACAAGCGTGAATTACAAGAAATAGTAGTAACAGTGGATAAATTAAAACCGTAGAAAACAGTAACCCTTGAAATTACAGTGAAGCCTATTATCATTTCTAAAAACATTCTATCTGATTTTGGGTAAGAACATTTTTTTAATGTTAATGTTTGCATTTAAAATATGAAACCAAAAGTTTTCTCGGCTATCAAGAATGGAAGGTTTAGGTTCTTCAACGAAAATAACTTCGAAACAATCTGGAAGGGTGGGTTTATTCTTAATAATATTGGGGTGAAATCGGTGAAAATGTTTTAGTAAGGCTGCTTTATCTGAATTGTCCTTGCAATCAAAGCTGTTCCAGTTGTGTCGGTGACCTGTCCATCTTACGGAAAAGGGGTTTTTAGTTTGGCCAACGTACTGATTTTTGCAGATCCTGCAAGTTGCGACGTAAATTCCAAAATTTTTGCAGGTTAAGTTTTGTTTCAGGTTAATTTTTTTTCCAGAGCATGCAGTTAGAAATGTGGTAGAAGGCACCATACTCGTTTGATGATTTTTTCTGTTCCCGCAAAGTGCACATTGTCCACAAGGTTGCGATGTCCCTGTTTCAGGTTTAAGATTTATGCTTAGGGAAATAGATTTATAGTTCGTTAAGTGGTTTGCAAGTGTTGCTGGGCGTTTAAAAACGACTGCTGCATTGGGTTTTAGTTTTGCTTCTTTGGTGGTAACTTTCAAAAGGTGTGGAAAAGAAGTGGCCCAAATAATTTTTTTTTAATTTTGATTTCGTTTAGTAATGCTAGGTCCAAGACGCGATTTCCATGTTTTTGCCAAGGTGATCATTTCTTGCGTGATAGTTTTGTTGAAACCCGAGTCTATGCATTTTTTATAGAGTTTTTCCAAACTGGCCAGGTAATAATCTTCACGTTCATTAAGTCGGCGCATGCGAATTGCCTCTCCATATACATGAAACATTAAACATGAGGCTGGTTGATTTTTATTTTAATAATTCTCAAACAAAATTTTCGATGTGATCAAGTCAACCGCTTCTTGCTGACGGCGTGCCAGGGTTAGGTCTCGGTGTCTCAGAAGACATCCACTTTATCAATTTGACAAGTAACCGAAGAACTCCCAGGACATGCAGGCCGAACGCGAAAACAGCAAATACGTTACTGCTTTAGAAAAAGCTGTTTTTCTGAGAAGATGCGTAAAGTGTAATGTGCTGTTACCTTCAAACAATAAAAAAGGCATAGATTTTG
Source organism: Aplidium turbinatum (assembly GCF_918807975.1). Classification (NCBI taxonomy): domain Eukaryota; kingdom Metazoa; phylum Chordata; class Ascidiacea; order Aplousobranchia; family Polyclinidae; genus Aplidium; species Aplidium turbinatum. The sequence goes on along the minus strand of NC_137475.1, from coordinate 22,746,834 downwards.
ACCTACTCCTTATGCAACAGAAAAGGAAACTTAAAAACCAGGTTCAGATGTTGGAACAGCAAAACAAAGAATTCTTGAAAAACATTTGGCCTTCAATAAACAAGATTGAAAAAATGCAATTGAAAAAACATCGTTTGTCTGAAAAACTCAGGTTTATAAACAAATTTAAGTGGCTTTGGAATAAACAAATCGTCTTTAGAGAAAAAATTACAACCAAAATAAATTACCAGCAGCGAAAAAACAAGAAAAGTACAGAAAGGTACCGCAATCGAAAAAAATACCAACGTAAACAAACTGCTATTGATTCAACAGAAAAAATGATCCTCAATAAATCATCTTATGCCTTTAGCAACAACGAAAAAATCCTTTTAACTTTTGGTTTAAAGTTTGCACCAACACCAAATTGGACTAAATTAACTGAAGAAGCAGAATGGCTAGATTTGCAAAAACATATACGGAGAATTGAATGGGAAGCAGTTTTTAATGGAGAAAATTCGCAAGAAGAGCACCACGCAGAAATGATACCTAATAAACTCAGAATACCGAAAACTTTGAGACCCAACAAAGAACACTTAGATGAGGAAACTAACGCTTACACAGAAATGGTGACAGCAAAACTAAGGAATATAGGAGAGGTGGTCAAACGGTCTTACTATGACAGGAATAATTTGAACAAGGAACTACGAGAAAGTTTAAAAAATTTGAAATTATTAGTTAACAACAGAATATTAGTTATTTGTCGTTCTGATAAAGATGGAAAAATTGTAATTTTAGATTTTTTGGATTATGAACAAATCATGGAGAATCAGCTAAAGAAATTTCAAGAGATTGAAACTTTGAGTATTAGCAACGTTGATAAGCACTTAAACTCTGTTCGGGAACAAGCGGAAGTTCTCGTCAAAAAGCTTCACACAGATGGTGTTGTAGATGATAATTTATTATTTCACACCACTGGAATAAAAGTTACACCGACAGGCTACCAGAAGAAAACCGGTTCCAGCTCTAAGTATTTTTGTGATAATACAGTTGGTTATGCATATCCCCTGTTTAAAACGCACAAAATTAATCCAATAGAATTAAAAAAGATTGATGTTTTTAAAATACCTACTAGACTGCTCCAATCCGCGGGTAACATTACTACCTCCAGAATAACAGCGTTCCTTGAGTCACTCCTACAGCCAATCAGCATAAATTTTTGTCAGTCAGAAGTAGACGAATATTGTAGAGACAGCAAATATTATATTTCTAAATTAATTGAATGTCAACAAAACAAAGACTTTCAAAATCAATTCAAAAATAACAATCTGTTCTTGGTGGCAGCTGATGTTGTTTCTCTTTATCCCAGTGTGAGCCGGAATCTCATCCAAACGGCAACCAGTTACGCTTTGCAAAAACACACAACATGGAAATCTAAAAGTCAAGAAACGTTCGTTCAGTTAATCATGTTGTGTTTGGAAAACGTCATCATTCGATTCAAAAACAAATTTTACAAACAAGAAGAAGGAATAGTGACTAGTGACAACAATTCGGTATCAATTGCAAACATCTGTATGCATTACATTATTAGATCAGTCGCTACCACTATCAACCGGGCAGAAATTTTCAAGAGATTTATAGACGACATAATGTTTATATCATTCGGTGCAGATTTGACAAACGACATTCAAGAAAAATTAAGGCAAGTCTTTGAAAATTGGGATTTAAAGCTACAGTTCAGGGTGGTCTCAACAGAAAAAGATGGCACAGGAGTAGAATTTTTAGATGTCCATCATATTATTGACCAGAAAGCTCCATCAAGATTCTTTACAACCAATTTTGTGAAACCTACTGCAATTAACTCAAAATTTTTACACGGAAGTTCTCATCATCCCACACATGTTTTCAAGTCAATCATCTATGGAGAGGCAATTCGCATGCGCCGACTTAATGAACGTGAAGATTATTACCTGGCCAGTTTGGAAAAACTCTATAAAAAATGCATAGACTCGGGTTTCAACAAAACTATCACGCAAGAAATGATCACCTTGGCAAAAACATGGAAATCGCGTCTTGGACCTAGCATTACTAAACGAAATCAAAATTTAAAAAAAATTATTTGGGCCACTTCTTTTCCACATCTTTTGAAAGTTACCACCAAAGAAGCAAAACTAAAACCCAATGCAGCAGTCGTTTTTAAACGCCCAGCAACACTTGCAAACCACTTAACGAACTATAAATCTATTTCCCTAAGCATAAATCTTAAACCTGAAACAGGGACATCGCAACCTTGTGGACAATGTGCACTTTGCGGGAACAGAAAAAATCATCAAACGAGTATGGTGCCTTCTACCACATTTCTAACTGCATGCTCTGGAAAAAAAATTAACCTGAAACAAAACTTAACCTGCAAAAATTTTGGAATTTACGTCGCAACTTGCAGGATCTGCAAAAATCAGTACGTTGGCCAAACTAAAAACCCCTTTTCCGTAAGATGGACAGGTCACCGACACAACTGGAACAGCTTTGATTGCAAGGACAATTCAGATAAAGCAGCCTTACTAAAACATTTTCACCGATTTCACCCCAATATTATCAAGAATAAACCCACCCTTCCAGATTGTTTCGAAGTTATTTTCGTTGAAGAACCTAAACCTTCCATTCTTGATAGCCGAGAAAACTTTTGGTTTCATATTTTAAATGCAAACATTAACATTAAAAAAATGTTCTTACCCAAAATCAGATAGAATGTTTTTAGAAATGATAATAGGCTTCACTGTAATTTCAAGGGTTACTGTTTTCTACGGTTTTAATTTATCCACTGTTACTACTATTTCTTGTAATTCACGCTTGTTTTGAATAAACCGAACCCCTCCCAAATGTTCACTTCGCCTTTATAATGTATGACCTAATTACCTTTATAATTTGCATAAATATGTTTCATTATTACTGCTCGCAGACTATTTTCGCAAACAAATTTGTTCCTTGGCAACCACATCAACAATTTCAATTGATTTTTCATTTTACAAACTGAACTGCCGTTTTTGAATGATTTGCATTTCTTGATACCAATTTACTTTACCTATTGATAGCTCTTAGAGTGAAGAGAGAAGATTTGCCAAATCCATTCTTGGTTTTTATTCTTCACTTTAAACATTGGTTTTTATATCCCATGACGTAAATAATTTTCTTAATGTGTAAATATTGAAGAAATTTTGCTCATCATTTTAATTTTGATTATAGAGGCTTACAGCATAGTTTCCCTTTATGCAGCACTCATTGCAGTAATTTGTTTGTTTGTTTGCAGAACTGAAGATGCTCATTACGTAGCGAAATATATATTCTTTTTAAACATGAGGCTGGTTGATTTTTATTTTAATAATTCTCAAACAAAATTTTCGATGTGATCAAGTCAACCGCTTCTTGCTGACGGCGTGCCAGGGTTAGGTCTCGGTCTCTCAGAAGACATTCACTTTAAAACGTGAGTTTGAAACTTGTTTGAAAACACTTCCTTACTCGTGCATCACTGATTTGTTTAACAGTGAAGCAATCTTGCAATCCGTATATACGGTTAGCACTGGGAGACAGTTAACTTGAGGATTTCAATACATCTTCAATAAGAAACAGGTAGCTCTTGGTTGTCTAACCATATGACACAGAGCAAGAAAAACGCAAAATCAACATTCTAAGCTTTAAGGTGCTGTACAATGCCATGTTGTTGCGTTTTAGGTGAAATGAAAGCTACGCAACTAACTTCACGCCAGATTAAGCACAATGATGAGCCCACAATGCCATAAGCTACAAATGTAAATGAAGTAGGGGTGAAATAGACTGGAACAAGGTGACTAAATTCCACAAAACAATACTGTAATATTATTTCGAGAAAGATCGCTTTTTGTACCTATTAATTAACCCTTCAAACCGTACAACTGCATTCCGTCACACAGACATGTAATCTTGTTGTGTCTTGCCTGTTTGTGGTACAACATGATAATATTGCTAAACTGTATTAGACATGGTGTCTCAAAAAATTTGACATCATTGTGCAGTCTTGTAACTTTGCCAATTAGCCCATCGTTCATACGATCTCAAGTTTTAACAGTATGTACAGATACAACTCTGGGAAGAAAAAGGCCAGATAGAAAGCAGATTTGGACATGGCATAAAAAGTTCGAACAAGAAGGTTGCTTGAACAGAGCAAAAAAGGATCTGGCCCTTTTCTTCCAAATCGTTACGCAAATGCACGCTGTACACAGTCTTATTCGACTGTGTTCTAGCATACTACAGTACACAAAATGCTTTTTCTAAGCTATTGTATGGCATTTCTACATCTAAAAAGAAAATATTTGATAAAACTACCATTCAACGTTTTATAGGCAGAGAAAACTTTTTCTCGAACCGTAAAAAATTTCATGATCAGATCACCGCTTCAATGCGTGATGGAAATCTGGTAGGCACTTTAACATTACCCACTCGTCGAAAAGCGTACTCGCGATTCAGCTGATTTCAGTCATGTGACTCGACATGTGATATTCTGATCGAAAAATTTTGATACAAAGAAATTTAACTGAATGCTTCGCTACAACCAGCGTTGCCTAATGGTTAAGGCAGAGGAGTAGTAATTTCGATTTCGTGGGTTCGATTCCCACCCTCTGCTAATACTATTTTTTCTTCTGCAACTGAACTGAGTGCAAGAAGGATCTTAATGACTGCAATCAATGGAGTTTATAAGGAAAATTGTGACTAAAACACAAAGCAATTTCACATTGAAAAGCAGGCACTCTTCGACGAGTGGGTGATGTTAAAGTGCCTACCTGGAAATCTACAGATAAATCTGCATCAGGCATTGCAGAGTGCAAAAACAGTGTTGCAGAACGCGTTTTCGAATATTAAATTCTCATCAGTGCAACTACGTTTATGAACGCAATAACAACAGTTAAATTTAAACTCATTACAAACATTATAAGGACATATTCTCAGTGTTCAATTTAATATTAATAAATCTAGAGACATTAGAAAATCACTTCCCGCATGCAATTCCAGACCGAAAAACGCGTTCTGCAACACTGTTTTTGCACTCTGCAATGCCTGATGCAGACTTATCTGTAGATTTCCATCACGCATTGAAGCGGTGATCTGATCATGAAATTTTCTACGGTTCGGGAAAAAGTTTTCTCTGCCTATAAAACGTTGAATGGTAGTTTTATCAAATATTTCCTTGGTTTCGTATTATCTAAAAAGTTCCTTGGTTTCGTAATATCTAAAAAAAAAAACACCTGAAAATTAAAAGATTAAACTTTATGTTGTATTTGTGCATACTGTTAAAATTTAAGATCGTATAAACGATATAATTGGAAAAGTTACAAGTCTGTACAATGATGTCAAATTTTTTGAAACACACTGTACTATATAAAACAGGCAATGCTTTACCTCATCCATAAGTTTATAGTGCTGAGCAAAATAGGTATGTTTCAGTTTTGTATCTGGTGACACCTCGTTACTCTGTTTTCGTTTTTCTTGGCTGAAGTTGGCGGCGGCGCTCGGGATACTGGAAGAGAAAATATACACGGTTTTGTAGGAATAGGTTAATACTGCAACGGTGAGGGTTGGAGAATGGAGGGACAAATCATATGTCTTTCGATACCAATTTCTAACCAGTTTGCTATCTTCGAGAAAGGATAGCCAACGTTCTTCGACAAAAAGCTTTCCGGATCGTGTGTTTGGAAGCTTAGAGGCTCATGCGCTTGACCACGTATTGTAATGAATGGCTGAAAAAATAACCTGGTAAAGGGATAACAAGAGCACAACAATCTTGACCAAGCTCACACCTGCATCCGGTGGTGGTTGAAGGAGCGTTAGAGGATATTGCTTTCTTGTCTGGCAGTAAAAATCCACAGAGATTGAACATGTCTTTCACCATCGGACCCTTGATCTCAACATCCAAAGGAGAATTGGAGTGCAGGCTGAAAAATAAATGAGATGGGTGGAAAAGAAAATGTGATTGTGACGACCATTCCCAAAAAAATACCAACTGTCTCAACTGTACAACTGCCTTCCATCACACTCACTTGACTCTGTTTCCAATAGCAAATTAAACCAACTTGCACCACGCTATAATTGTTTGATGGGCATAAGCCGAGTAACTCATGTCCTAAATCAATTGCATTGAGTATTATGCCAGGCTGAATGATTGAATCGAGCTCAATGAAACGACTTAATGTTCAATGCTACCCGACTATGATCGTGTGCCACTACAAAGTCATGTGATCGTGTGCCGTCCACAAGGTCATGTGGACGTGTGCCATCCCATTAGTTCAATAAATTTTTCACAGTCAACTCCGCAAACGTAGTTGTAATTACCAAGGTTACCTGATAAGCTGTACCAATATTGGGCGAATGTCTCAGATGATTACATAAGTTGGTCAAAAGTTGTAGTTGGGTTCATCATTCATGAAAATGACAAAAAAGTTTAATCAATTGTGGTTTGACGCCTCCTGTAGAAGTGTTTCCATGGAAACGATCAGAAAAGTAGAAATATACCGTACCTTGAAAACCGACGGAGCTAGAACAATTTTTTTTTTGGAATGAACAAAACTATGATATTTCTATATGCATTTAATACATTTTACTTGCTTATTTTATGCATTTTTGTGATATTCAAAAAACTTTCAATTTTGGTAATTTTCATCCAATTTTGTGCAGAAAATTTAGCTATAGTGCTTGTTTGGTGCTTAACTAGAGAATCTGTACAAAAATAATTTTTTCAGGCATCATTATCCACAAATTAATTATCAGGCAGTAACTTAATGAGTGCATTTTAAAGCTTGTTTGTGACAAAATGCAGCGCATAAGCCGGTTTAAATAAATATATACAGACACAACACATTAATTGCAAAGTTGAAAGTACATGTTCAAAGTACATAACCACTACGTTGTGGCCAAGACGTTGGATCTGCCTTTAAAACGCTGGCCTACACTCAGGAAAAGCGTCTAGCTATCTTTTCCAACAAGATCAGCAAGTGAAACAAGTGATCAGCAAGTGGGGTGGACGACAAGTGGCTTCTCGTGTCCCATCCCGTGAATACCATCTGCACATCAGCAGATGAGAAACGAAACTTGCCAACAAAGAGCCTCCACCCGAACGGCACAGCTGCAAGGGCAACTGATAAGTTCAGACGCCCCACCATCTTGCAGCTCAACATAGAAGGCTACACAACAAGCAAGATTAAAGTTGTGAAGCAGCTTGCCCATATCAACCGGACACTCGTCATCCTCCTCCAAGAGACCCACTGCACCTCTGCAGATAGGCTAGCTATTCCCAACTACACGCTAGCTGGGTCTATCTTAAGCAAGAAGCACGGCATTGCCACGTTTGTGCATGAGAGCCTGAAGTGAACCTTTGTCGACCAACCTCCAACTGATGCAGATTGAATGGATGTGCATTTGTATCTCAGACTACAACATCGTCAACATCTACAAACCACCACCCTCGCGAATGTTGCTACCAACCCTTCCAACGTTCCCCTCCCCCAGTCTCTACGCTGGAGATTTCAACTGCCAGCACACCGACTGGGGCTACAACAACACAAGCAGCAACGGAGAATTTATTTCACTCCAGAAGAATTCACTACCGCCTTCGCCTAGTGAAACTACACAAGTCTCCAGGGCCGGATGAGATCTGCCCTGAGCTTGTACTTCATTCTGGCCCTGCCCTCAAGTCCTGGTAGCGTAGATTCCCCTCTTCCTGCCTACACCACCTCACAATCCCAAAAATCTGGAGAAGAACTTTAGTAGTTGCGATCTATAAGTTTCACAAGCCACCAGAGGATCCAAGGAGTTATCGTCCGATATCCATCTTCTGTGTTCCTTTCAAAATCCTCGAAAGGCTGATCTACGCCCGCGTCAACTCAATCATCGAAACGCTCCTTCCAAAATAGCAAGCTGGGTTTAGGCCTTTCGGCTGCGGAAAATCTACCGTAGATCAGGTCACACTCTTGACCCAAGACATTGAGGACTGCTTTGAATAAAAAAGAAGGCCGGTGCTGTCTTTTTAGATCGCACAGCTGCCTATAACACCGTATGGCATCGCGGCCTTACTTGCAAGCTGCTTCGCCTGTTTCCTGGCCGACATATGGTCCGTATGATTATGGAACTTGTCAGGAATCGAAGCTTCACCCTCACCACCGGCAACTCACGGCGAAGCAGACTGAGACGCTCGAAAAACGGCATGCCACAGGGATCGGTCCTGGCTCCACTTCATTCAACATCTACACCCACGACCTGCCAACCACGGTCTCCGCAAAATACGCTAATGTGGACGACCTGGCAATATTCCACTCCATAAATTGGTGGGAAAGGCTATAAGACACCTTTAGCCAGGACATGCAAACCCTCTCAGCTTATCTCCAGAACTGGCGACTGAAACCCAGCGAAACCAAAACTATGGCAGCAGCTTTCCACCTACACAATCGGGAAGCTGATCGTCAGCTACATATCCAGAACAACGGAAAATCTCAGTCCTTCTGCCCGAACCAAAGTACCTTGGGGTGACACTGGACAGATCGATCACGTACCGCCACCATCTGGTGTCACTGTGCAAGAAACTGACATCTCGCGCTGCGCTACTCAAGCGCCTGCCAGGCTCCAGCTGGGGGGGGGGGAGGGCGAGGGCTGACACTTTGCGTATAGCAGCCTTAGCCCTTGTCTACTCTTCAGCAGAGTATTGTGCACCTGTTTGGTGGCGCAGTGCTCACTGTCATAACATCGACACAGCCATAAATAGCGCCCTACACGCAGTGACCGGATGCGCCCGTCCCACACCATTGGACAATCTCACCATTTTCGCTGGCATCCAACCCGCTGAGCTGCGTCGTGAAGAAACCACACTCGGTCGACGGGCACTGGAGCCCAACCATCTTCTCCACCACAAGATCTCTGCTCTTCCAAACAAGCACCCCATCGACTGAAATCAAGACACCCATTCGTGCCAGCCCCTCAACTTCTGATCAACGAAGCTGATGAAAAGACATCTCTGCGGCTACTTGGGCGGAACATAAATGGAATTCTGAATGGAAGTCAAGTACCAACAGACTCCATTCGTTCATTTCCGACGCCGACACACGCCCCATTGGCCTGACACTACAAAGACAGGCATGGGTGCGCCTCAACCGTATTCATACGGGCGTCGGGCTTTTCCGCTCAACCATGCACCAATGGGGAATGGCCTCTTCTTGCTCTTGTGAATGTGGTGCCGAGGAACAGACCGCAGACCACATCATCAATGACTGTACCATATTCAAGCCACCTAATGGAGTGGAAGATCTACACGTCATGGATGATGAAACCAAAGACTGGCTGCTCTTTAGTAGCCTTCCACTATAGTCTGGGAACATCGTGAGTCTGGGTGGTAGGGGGATGGACCCTCGGCCCCAGAGGCTCACACGAAGAAGAAGCAAGTGAAGCACTTAGAGTTAGAAGATACATCTTCTGCTGGACAATTTTATTGCTTTGCCTGAGGTAATGCGAGTGGCTTAGCCATAGCCTGCTTTTCACACAGGGGCACATAGTCACTAAAACTGATAGAGAATATGGTTTCTGACAAGTACCAAAGGCAGGGTGTTTCATTTGCTCCCTTTATTTGAATTTTCATCTACCCTAAGTTAATTCTTTTCCATTTTGGAAAAAAAATAACCTCGCAATAATGTTTCATGTCATGGCCTCGGGTTTACCCCCACCGAATTTCTGCCTACTCCAATCGCCATAACTCAAAAAACACTTTAGATAGACATGGGGTATCACATTTTTTGGCATACCACACTTTAATTAAAAAATGTTGCCAAAATAACAATCCGAGCAAAATTTTTTTCTATTTTTGAACAACATAAGAAAAGCAGTTACCATGAATATTGAATAGCCAAACATACGATGTGAACAACGAAACATAAATGACAATTGAAACAATACCAAAATTAATCACATGACACAATATTATCAAAAACCATCCATGAAGTAATAGGACATTCGTTAAAGCAGGCAGCAACGTGGTGTGTTGTGCTAAGCGCATTGGTCTTCGCACCAAAGAGTATTTACATTAATTCCAGCTACTGAACCACTGTGTTGCTGTTTTCTTGGGCAAGAAAGGTCAAAATGATTGCCTTCATCCAGTAATGGATAGTTCCAAATTCAAATCATACTAATGTAAGTCACTGGAAACAGTGGTGTCCGACGTTTTCTTCGTAAACAGTTCTTCGTAAAACAATTCTTCGTAAACAATTCTTCGTAAATAATTCTTCGTAAAATTAATTCTTTGTAAAACAATTCTTCCCAAAGCATTTCTTCGTGCATGCAATTGAGATTTGATGTATACGAAGAAATGCTTTACAAAGAATTGTTTTACGGATTTTATTTCACCAACAACTGTTTACGAACAATTGTTTTATGAACAACTGTTTACGAAGAATTGTTTTACGAACAACTGTTTACGAACAATTTGCCTATAACCGGAAACAGTGTATTACAGGCAACTCCAAAGCGAGTGCTGCAAAAATTGCCTATGCACAGTGCTTCAATGATGTTTTTTTCGTCCTAGATGATAAAAATTCAAGGACGACAACACAAGTGGGACATGAATCATGAATAGTAACACAGCAGCAGCTAACGCTCCTTAAGTAGGGCATGGATAGGATACTAAGGCCAGTATTCTAAGATCCAACTTGAGGTCAAGCTGAAACTCAAGTTTGATTTGCTCCATGTATTTGGTATACCATAGGCCTAGTCAAACTTGCTGATGTGTTCAGCAGCATGTATCAGGATTCAAGATAGTCTGCAGCGTCCCTTGTTGTAGTCTGCCTGTAGACACCATATAGAAGTCATTCTGTCTCAAATTTTTAATGATCTAAAATTTAAAATTACCAAGTCTCGTGATGTTACACTGTTCCTTCGCTACAAGAAGCATTTTGATCTCTTGCCACACAAAAACATCACTGAACCACTTGCAGGTATAAACATGACCAGTGGTAATGTGCAATGTAAAAACTTCATAGAAGAGCAAAAGCAGAAAGTCCTGGAACTTTGTTCTGATCAGCATACTTCCCAGAAGAGTGATTATTTAGAGTTCATTGAACTCTGTCATATTTTTCTGGAAAATTCACTACAAGACCCAATAACCTTCAAAAAGTCTGGAGCTTTGCATAAAGCCAGATGGATGGCAAAGCTGATTTACTCCATTAAGATATGTCTTCTGGAAAAATACACTGGAGAGCTTCCACCTGTCACTGTTACTACCACTCAACAAACCTCAAAGATACGAGGCTTGGTCAACTTCGTCGCTCTTGTGTATTCTCAGTGGTGGTTGACATGTTCATCACCCACTGATGTTCCATGGAATGATTTGAAGTTTTACAAGATGCTGTTCAGTTGTTCACTTACAGCAACATCAATGGCTGTATTGAAACCAGTGCTCTGAAGACATTAAAGAGACACCTTTGGTACTTGACAGAGAAAATAATTCCTTTTCTCTATTCAGTGAACACACCCCTGTTAAAAGGGGTTTATTGCTGATCGAATATGGTACACACTCTAGGATGGTGCAAAAAAAGTGAAATTTTATAGTCTCACCCTTTCAAAAGTTTCGATTTACTACAAAAACATCTTGTGTAAAATATTTTTGAAAAATATTAATGTTTAGGGGTAGCTCAAGGCTTTCGAAATTTGAGGGTCTTTGACGAAATGGGTTAAACTTTAAATACCTGTATTTCGTAAACGTTTACAGCAAATATACATTTGTTTGGGTTCATTTTCATCAGGTTGGAGAGTACTATAACTTGATAAAATCAAACAATCGTAAATAAGTAGGCTACTTTTGGAATATTGCGATTTTAATTTTTTTACAAAATGAATTCAAAACACTTGATGTAAAGTTTTAAATATTTTTTTAAACATTTAGTGGTAGCTGAAACACGTTGAAATTTCAGAAAAAAATTGGTACACACCACAATGCACATACAAAGTCAAGTGCTAAACAATTGATAGCCATGAACCATTCAGACTTTCCCAGTGAGTGTGTTTTTGCAGCTGTCAGGCAAAGCTTTTCTGAGTTCGTGCACAGCCTGTAACAGATACTGAAGTTGTTCCTCATAATGTGATAGTAGGCCACTGAACTTCTGAATTAGAGCTACTCCTCGTTCAGCGTGGTCGTTGACAACTTTTACGGCCTGCACAATGCACAATGTCACACGCCGCTTGACAATCTTCTCGCACTTTCCATGTCTCTGGATCTGTTTTGAGAAAACCATCATGAAGGTTGTGATTTTCTCAAAAAGCATTTGGGATATTTGTGGGACAAAGTCGTCCAAACAATTTCCTTGAATTTTTCTAGATTCACATGAATCCGCTTCGGAGGATCTGCATGTCCTTGTTTTCCAATGCGAGAACTATTTTTCGTTTCACTGCTGCAGGCACCTGGCACATTCTTGTCAAACAAGGCCAGTCCAATCAACTCTTCTGATAAATACCACAGGTGGCCAACAATCTTCACTGCTGCTGCTTTATAAATGGCTGGGTTAATGTATTTGTAATCTACCAGGGACTGCAAGAGCGTGAGGTCATTGTTGAGGGCACAGGCTGCGAGAGGAGCTGTCATCCAGGCTTTGAGATAAATATGAATGGTAAAGACGGTTATATGTCGTAACTCTTTCTGTTCTTTAGTAGAGAGCTTAAACTGGCAAACTGGCTTTTAAAACCAAAGGTGATTATGAAGTTTCTTGAGATAAGCAGTAATTGTTACTATTCAAAGCATGGAAAACGAGTTGTAGCATAGTTTTCCAATGCATGGAGATGTTTTTGAGTATTTCCAACAGCTTAGTGCATTTGCTAGGTTTGTGCAGATAAACCACTAATAAAAGTGCCAGTAGTCGAATGTTCTCCTAAGTATAAGGGCTTAAGATATTTTGTTGTTCGAAATAAGATGAGAAAAGGGCAATCTTGATGGAGTAAATGACCTTTGTCATCCACCTTGCATGAGATATTGCACCTGTAGCTATATATGCATAGTGAATTATCGATTGCGAAACTCCACCAGGAAAAATCACTGCTAGGCATATGAACTCCTTGTAGTTTTTTCACAAATGTTGGGAGTTGGTGTTCGCACTAAGAAAGCTTAAACAAAAATTTAACACAGATTCACATCCACCTGTCAAAAATCATGGTAATGAACTCGCATCAAACACACTGAAATCATCTGTCTTAACATACTTCCAGTGTGTCTGAAGCATATCAAAGATCTTCTCATTAGGTGATACTGTTTCTCCATATTATACAGGCCGGCATACAGCTCAGCAACAAAGTTCAAAAATGTGGTGCCGACAAGTAAAGATAAGTACATTTATACTTTTGGAGTTGTACCACACTTCCATTTTGAAGTCCAATGTTACCAGCAGTTGTATAAAGCAAAATGCTATGATTTTCTTGGTTAGACTTTCAAATTTTACCATTTCAGAAGCGATCAAATTGGTTTCGTTTTTAGCTGTCTCGCTATGCAATTTAACCATGTTAAACACAAGATTATGTCTCCCTTGGGATGCTTTAGTGAGTGCAGAATGACTGCAACATGTTTTTTGGTTTCAGAAGCATGCTGCAAACTGTTCAACACTTTCCCATCACATTGAAGCATAAAGAGATCTTCAGACTCAATACGTTTTCTATTCAACTCATTTCTTTGTTCACTAACTTGTAATCTTACCAATTTTTTTTCTCTTTTGCAAGTCATTTCAGACACTGGTGGCTCTAACTCTGATGATTCAGTGGCTGTATGAAGTTTTTCAGTTAAAGCCCGATGACTGACTTGATACTTATCAGCCACCAAGCATACGTGAAAACTAAGTGCATCTTTTCTTATCTTTTTAGTAAGATTTGAAGAAGTTTAATGGGCTCAACATACAACTTATCCTTTTCGTTACAACTTTCATCATCAACTTCACAATCTGGATTTACTATTGTAGTCTCTTGAGATTGTTTTGTGTTTCACTTCCAATGCTTTGAGGCCTCTTGATGCTTTTTAATCGTTATTATTATTTATTTGTAGCACAAAAGGTTGTCCATATTAAAACCAAAACACAAAAAAACACAAAGAGACAAGACGTAAGGAGTCACTTGGATGTCATGTGCAACATATCATTGTAGTGTTTAAAATATTTCGTTTTATAGAAAGCGTCTGAGGACATTAATGCTATGATAAGGGAATTGAGAGATTTGTAACAACGTTACACAAAGGCATAAACTGTTTTCCGCAATAGAGCATCAAAAGTTGTAATATTTGCATTAACTTGACATTCACGTGCAATAGTAAAGAGAGGCATATTGTGTAGAATTCGAAATGAGTCATTATAGGCAATTCTAATCCGATTGATTGAAGAACGGCGATAATTGTGCCAAAGTTGACAAGCATAAAGAGATGTACAATAAGAGCGAAACAACACATTTTTTACTCTTCGTGAACATTTGCTATATTCATTTTTTAATTTGTTTACAGTACAATAAAGAGATTTAACTTGTCGCAGTATGTCCTTGTCATCTGATAATGAGGACGTGATATGCACACCTAAATACTTAATATTTTCAACAAACTCGATCGGTTCTTGGTCAACAATAATCCTTGGGGAAGCAGACAGATCGAAATGCTTGGGCTTAAATAACACCTCAAAGGATTTTCTACAGTTAAACGTAATGTCATGTTGCTTAGCAAAGTCTTGGCAGATTTCAATCAATTCACGTAAACCAAAAAGGCTGGGACAAAAGCAGCAAAGGTCATCAGCAAACATAATGTGATTTAGCAATGCATTCCCTACATAGCAACCCACTTTAGACATGTTAAGCTGTTAATGATGTGAATATCCGAGTATCCTAAGTTAATTTTCAATCCAATTAGTGACTCGTCATGATTTTTTAATGGGGAAGCAGCGAAAGTTTTCTTCCATACTATTGCAGTATCACCATATGGCCTGCCAATATGAATGCCTTGTTCATGATCAACTGAAGCAACACCAGTACCACAATGATTTGGACTTACTGAAGAAAGATAGTCAAGTTCTTGTTTGGCCAACCAAGTTTCCCGCAGAAAGACAATAGCAAAAATATTACACAATTGCTGCACTTCACTAATTGAGGATTTTAAGCCTCTACAATTGAAGGAGACAGTTTTCAAATTATTTTCTTTGAATTTTCAGCTGTAGAACTTTCAGGTGTACCTGCACTTACTTGGTTGTCAGGAGAAAAAAATCTCTTAACCAAAACACCTTCAGGGCAGTTTTCAAGATGCACAGATTGCTTAAAAGTTATTCCTATTATAGTCACACAGAAGGAAGAGTAGGAACTGTATTTTGTATTAAGCTTTTGTGATGTCACAATACTTGTATTTTTGAATTGAGATGTAACAAAGCTGGTTACTTCTGCTTCTGTAGTTTCTAGTTTTAGGCGAGAAATGAATACTTTACAGGGTTTCTGAAAGGGGTTGATTGCTTTCAATGCAATAGAGTCACTTTTTCCAACTCTCGGTTTTCGACGCTTTTTTACAATCTGCCAGTTGACATCTGTAGAGGTGTTAAATATATGTTCCGGTTTTCTTACCGAGGATGTTTGCATAGGACCTGAGTGGTTATGCGATGCATTTGATCCTTCAATATTTATAGAACAGTCTGTGTTAGAGATCGAGGCTGTATCACTAGGTCTTGAGGCCACTACTTCAGAGTAATTAGGCTTAATGACCTTGTTTCCTATCATTGAGGACATTGTTTCTAATGAATAACTATCAGATTGGATTAATTTTGCATCTCTGCTAGACATAAACAGTTTAATATCAAAAAGAGCCAATTGAACTCCTTTTATACCAGCAGCATCAACAAGTTTGTCTTCTTTCATTTTATTGATCTCCTTTTTTAGTGCCAGAATGTCACTAGCCATAGAACTAGCATTAATGTTGGTAATGTCCAGAGAAGGGAAGTTTGTGTCAGCTGTCACAAATGTGGGGGATGAGATTTTTTCAGAAACAGACATTTCATGGAAAATAGCAATAATGTCTCTGACAGCCTTTTCAAGTTGACCACTCCCTTTGAATATTTTTTTCCTGAGAAGTTGCTTTGGTCTGGCATCTTCAGGGAAATTTTAATATTCCAAGTCTCTGCTCAATTCGATTTCCTCAGGAGTATAGTAATCCACCACCAACTTTATGATTACATCATGCTGCAGTTGCTTCATCCTCTGGTGGATGAACCATAGTGTGGAGTTAACCACAATGGTTGACATCTTACCAAAGTTGGACAGCAGCACTTAAGCAAACCACAAAATCATTTACACAATTACTATTTTTAATTACACTTGATTAATCACCCTTATTCAATACGCCTTGATTACAAATAGAATCATGTTATGACATGGCTTTGTTTGTTTATCAATTGCTCCAATAGTTGAATAAGCTTTTGCTAAAAAAAACTCAAAACATACATAAAATAAGCAAACAAAATATATTAAATGCATATAGACATATCATAGTTCTGATTCATCTAAAAAAAAAATGTTCTAGCTCCATCGGTTGTCAAGATAGTATAATTCTACTTTTTGGGTCGTTTCCACAGAAACGCTTCTACAGACGTCAAACGACAATTATTGATTCAACTTTTTTTGCACAACTACAACTTTTGACCAACTTATGTAAAGATCTGAGAGATTTATCCAAAATTGGTACAGCCTATTACGTAGTGGTTTAGGATAACGCAGAGATAACTTGTCGAAACATTTAAAAGATTCCTTAACTAGAGATTTCAAATTTTTGAGTAACCTTTTTCGTAGTATTTAAAAATACACACCTGGGAGATATATTGACTTCAAGCAACCACGGGCGCAGCTTGTCGTCCAACATAATGTCGAATCCGAACAACTCATGGCAGCAATATCTTCGACGGCAGTTTGATTTTACTAGGCTGTTAGTGTACTGTTCGACACTGGAAGAGAAATAACAGTCATAGATACTGGAATAATCAGATCCAGTATCAAGGGTGGCCAGCTTCTTATCGAATGGGATTGACTAGAAAATTTCTTACTTACTAGCGATCGACCGGTCGGTGATCGTCAGCACTGAACAGTATATGTATGCTTTAATTAATTTAGTAGTAGCCCATGGATTAGGCTAGGGTTAGACTGCAATAAATACACGTAACCCTTGTAAAAATAACTAGTCTCATCTTTTACATAAGCAGCAATTAAACTGGAAAGTTACTGCTATTTCTTTGACAAAGCCTCTGCAACATCGTCTTAATGTTGGTTTGCCTTCTGACTACTGCCGACTCACCTTGTGAACATTACGAATGCTTTGGAGTTTTATAATGACTAGGGCGATTTTTTTGTTACTAAAGTTACTTTTGTTTTAGTTCGTAGACAAACTTCACTCAAATTCAAATATCGTAGATCGTAGACAAACAAATTGAGTAAACAAATAATTCAAAGATCGTAATTATTCAAACTAAAAATTAAAAAAATTCAAATATCGTAAAAATTCAAATATCGTAGACAAATTTCGCTCAAGTCAAATTTGGCTTGAATTTATTTATATTTAGTCAGCTTGCTTTAAGTGATCACTGGTGTAGGTCTGCCTCTAATTTTGTTTTGTTAAGAATGTTTTAGTTATTGTTAACCTCTTTGCAGTTGTAACCACCACTCGCTCTAACTTTAGCATCACAATAGGTTGTCTCTTATCTTTCACGAGAGTGACTGTTCTTGTCCACTCCATTTAAACTTTTAACTCCTAACAAGTAAGTTTGGTGGCTGTGCAAATCACAAATAATAATTTTTGAACACTGTTTTATCGATGCAAATTTTAAACCAGGGGTGGGCATTCCACGGCTCGCGGGCTAGATGGGGCCTGCGTGCAGATTTTGTGTGACCTGCGACAATATTCAAAACTTCTCCATACATCCGTCTAGTTACCGCATTCAAAATTGGTGTTTTTTACTGGTCGCCCACATGCAATTTATGCTATATATATCTCTTCTATGTACCACCGTGTTTGTTAGGCTACGAAAAGACTTTTTGAACTAATCACTGATACCGGTAGACCTACAATCGTAGTGGTTAGTTTCATGAACGTGTTTTGTACATTAGAACCAGAGATCTGTGTCATAGAGTTGTGCTGAGCTGGCAGAAAATCAGAAAAGATAAAGTATTGCGTTGCTTGGTTTTAACGATACGTAGTCGAAAATCCTTGCTTTGGCCAAGCGATTGCTAAAAGAATAGAAAATACAATGCAGCAAAGCAGCTCTGGATATATTTCTTAGAATATTTTATCTCGAGAAATTTTGCTGCAGAGTTCACCGGCACCTTGGCAGGACTCAAGTTCTGGCATTTCAATTCTATCTTTTAAACATTGATAATAATTCACAGAATAAATACAATTAACAAGAAACTTAATAATTAAATAACGTAACAAATTTAATTAAATAAATTAATAATTAAATAGAAACTTAATAATTAATAAGTGTTGATTCTATTTGAATAAGACCTTCTGATGATCCGTTAAAGGTGAAACAGGTTGTTAAGGATTCAGATAGTAATAACTATATTTGATTTAATTAATAAGAAACAAATATAATCAAAGAACAAATAATAATTCAAATAATCTTGAAATTTTTGTTGATTTGCTGAATCGCGTTGAAAAAGAGGTTTCAAATGATTACGTGACGTACAAGTCGTCGTTTTAGATATGTTGCCAGATAGACAGATCTGAATTTCAGACTAAGATCATGGAAGTCTTAAGAATCAAACGTAATAATCCGTCTCTCAACCGGCAGTTATTCGCCTGTGGCTCATCGTTCCTCTTGTGTGTGCTCTAATTGTTTGTCAAATGCCTGTAGTTTACACCTCATGTGATCTGTTTTCCACCGTATGATATACTTGTAATCATTCCTGTGTCACTCGTTCAGTTTGTGCTTTTCAGTCTGGAGTGTCGTCAGTATACAGTTACAGTGCAAAGTCAAATTTACCTTACAATTTTCTTTTTATGTATATTGCAGATATGTAATTCCCGATGAAGACACACGTACGTGTCGAAAACGTTAGAGTTCATTTTTAATTATGTTATATTTGTGTATGTAATACATCATGTTAAACCCGCTGAAGTTACTTTGTTTTATTTCTCTATGGTTCAACAAAGAAAACTTTCTACCAAAGCTCTATCTTTTAAACTTTGATAATAATTCATTTAGTAGCCTACTATTAAGTTTTTTTTTGACAAAAGGAACACCAAACCTATGCCGATTAGCAGATGGAAATAACGATTCCTACAACACTGGCGCAGGTGGGCATCAAGAGGAATCTCTAACATCAAATATTCGAAATGAAAACACTAGCCTACCTCACGGAGATTTATTAAAAATTTTCAAAGTTTTCAGACTTTCGCATTGTTTCCCATGATTTTGACTAGGAGAAATCCGAAAATGACAACCATTTTGCTCTCAGATGATGGGATACCCTGCCTCAAGGAAGACTAAACATTTCCATTTTTGCCAAAATCGCCCATATTTAACCTGTTAACATTTTGCTCCTCCAGGAAGGGGACAGATTTGGCCCTCTCTAACACTTCTTTTGATTACTAGAAGCACTGTAATGCCATGCACTTGGTTTTTCTTGACTTTTTCTATAATTGCAAGACGGATCAGATGATGTTACATTTGATGATCAAAGTTGTATATTTTTTTTGTAATTTACAAAAATTGTAAATTCAAGCTTTTGGTAAATTTTTGCTGTTTCTTGCCAAATTCTAGCAAAGCTTAAAATCGATTACATTGAGCTTAAAGCATTAAGCTCATAATTGCTTCGTGCATCAACATGCGCAAGGAAGAGACGTATCGTGGAGTTTTCCATTGTTTGGTTTGATCTCAATTTGCCCCGAGCTGATGGCAAGAACAGTCCAGTTAGAAATCTTTTCTTTTTATATTGATTCAAAGTTTCAAGACGTGGAACCAACATAAAATAAAAAAGATTTTGTAATTAGGTGAATAAAAAAACATGTTATTCTTTTTTAGACCACCGCATTCAAAAATACACACAGAAAGCAAAGACTTCCACCGTCAGCATCATGGCTTAACAGATTAAAAATGGCTGATTTTGACAAAAATGAATGTTTTAATGGAAATGTTTAAGCCTCTTGAGGCAGGATATCCCATCATCTGAGGGCAAAATGGTTGTCATTTTCCGATTTCTCATGGTCAAAACCAAGGGAAACAATGCAAGAGGCTAAAAAATATGAATTTTTTTGAATTTTGAACAGGTCTACTACCTCAGGCTAGCTAGGTCTTTGGTCTTCACGATTAGGCTGCGGAGCAGTGTCTCACAATACGTTCGAACAGTGAATCGGATCAACTTAATATCATCTTTAAGAAATTGATTTAGAGAGTTTGGCAAAGTTTTGAAACCTTTTTTCAGTTAACCTTTAAGGTAGGTCCGTATAATCTGATTTGAACTAGCAATGTTCTTAAATTTTTGTTGACACAATAAAAGTGCCGATTTTATGTGAGAAAAGTTAAAGCTAATCTTTTTAAAAGAGAATCGATAGCTTGTCGAGATGCTTCAAAACAGTATTCAGCAGGTTAAGGGAGAAAAAAAAGCGTTTTGAATAACTCAAATAAAGAATACCATCTGCTGTGCAACTTATTTTCTGAAGCAAAATAATGAAGTGTGGTGTACACAGTAAACAGTTTTTCCTTCATTGCAATTACAGCTTCAGCTTCACCATGAGATAGCTGACGAGTACGGCATGCTTTAACCTACTTTCGTATAAATATCAGCAGCTTACAATTACAGTATTTTAGTTAAAAGCCTAAAATGCCATTTTTAGCGTTTTCGGTGGTAAAATTGAAAAGTACTTCCATGTTTGAACTCAGCCACGTTCGCAATCCTGTATGTGCTGCAGCTCTTTCATCGTGTCTGTACAAGCCAGTGCTAAGCGATACGCATAGCAGTGCACTGCGCAAAAGATCTGGTTTTGTGCAGTCACTTTTTGTGAAAAGGAGTTTCGACGGCCTATCACTATCAAAGTGGGCAGCGACCTCGTTCCAAAGTAGAAGGGGGATAATATATATTACAGAACCCGTTTACAAAGATTAAGTGTTAATTCTTTGCTGTAGTTACAGAAGTAGGCTGTATTTTGAGAGACCGTTGGAGAAATTTGAGAAACCGTTCAGTCTTTCAAAACCTGTTTAGAAAACACTGTACACACGTATACTGTACAGATATATAATAATACATTTAGAAAGCTTAAAGCAATGGGATGCCTTGGTAACGTGAATAACGTTACTTCATCAACTTGCTGCAAACTTAATTGTAATTTGTTGATATGACAGCAACGTGTTGTTGTTAAACGTGTTCGTTGTTGTAAACTGGCGTTTGTCCTCGCTAGCAAAAGTCGGTCAGTTTTAAAGACGTTGTCATAATAATTAAGTTATTGGTTGAATGCTTAGAGTGGAAAAGAAAGCGCCACCTTATGATGGTTTTGATAACAATGTCTTTCATCTGTTCCCAAATTTTGTCCGTATTGATTCCATTTTGCTGGAGGTAACCCCACAGGGCTTTAAGACTCCTAAACAGAAAGAATCAATGTAAAAACGTGAAAGGTTTTTATAAATCAGTGGTTGCAACTCATTGGAATTTTCTAAAGAAATTGTATTATGAAATTCAGCTTAGACTAGTTTATTTTTTACAATGAAAGTGATTTTTTACTTTAGTTGGGATCAAGAAAAAGGTAGAAGCGGCAATGCAAACGCTAGCACGTGTTCGGGACAGACATAATATAGCATATGCCTACTAAGTAGCCTAGCCTAGAAAAGATTTGACTAGGTCACAACACCATGAAAAATAAAAAAGTGTAGAAATTAAAAAAATTGTTCGAAACAACTACATCAAAAAAAAACAAACGAGAGAGACGTTTGCTATGTTGATCGACCGTGATGCGTTATCAACAATGTTGCTAGTCGGTGGGGAAAACATAACTCGTGTTGTGTTTAGCTCATAGTGGTGGGATCTAGAAATCTAGACCTGACTGGTTAAATTTGACATTCTATTTGAATAAGCTGAAGATGCTATTACTATAGCGAAATCGATTCTTACTTAATAAATAATACTAAGAGGCTAGATTGTTGTGCAAATGCCAGCATTTGATGAATGCAAAATAGCAGTACCATGGTTAAATGGAAAAATGGCCTATTTTCAATTGCATCGAAACTCATTGACAAAAGGTTGCCAGCACAGCTTGCAAAGCACCATTCGCAGTAACAATCAAAAGAGATAATAGTTGCAATCGGTATAAACTTATGGTAGATCAGGTAGGCACTTCTACTCACCATTTATGTCCTTGGCAGATACTAGCATTGTCATTTTGCTCGAAATCGCCCGACCTCTTGTTGATACTGTAGTTGGTCAGGTGCATGTACCTGTTACTCAAGTGCTTCATCGAATTTGAATATCTAAAAAGAACATTGATGAGCATTTTTAGAACTTGTGATTATTCTGTATATCACCGCTTATCAATTCAATGCAAACGCAGTCGTGTGTTGAACATATACAACCTTCCCTGACAGCTAAACATAGATCGCTGTAACCAGAAACCCGTTAAGGTATTTGGTAACAACCCTTGTGTTGTTAACAATAGTTGTGTGTATTATTTGCAATGCGGATAACATCTAGATATACATTATTTAGCACACACATGATATACTGCACTTCCTAAATAATGTGCAAAAATAACATATCTTGCCAATAACTCAATGTGTCTTTCACAGTAAACTAGTCAATCACGCTTAAAATCAGTCCAGTAGGCATGTTGGAGAGGATTGAGCCAAAAATCGTGCAATTATTAACATGTTAGTCAGTGTTATCGGTTTTCAAAAAGTTTGTGCTTTCTCAAATTCAGCCTACATTGCTATCGTTTATGCATCGACAGTGTGACATGATCATCATCATCAACAGGTCCATTTCTCTAGACGAAAATTGGAAGCAATGAATCGCTAATCTTTTTTGAGATATTTTAATTGCAGTTTTATAGTCGAGCGCTTTTCAATTTTTAAAAAATGGTTTGTACTTTTTTATTTCGCAAAAATTTCATCTGCACAAAACAACTAAAGTTAATTTTCAGCTATTTCTCTTCCGATTTAGAAGATGACAACGGAAGAGTTTGTTCATTAAAATCCTAAGCCAAATTTAAACTAGACAGTTTAAGCTGCAATGATTTGATCTGAATTCAATTCTCATTGAAAATTCAAGAAATGTGGGGAAGAATTATATGGAAGAATATTTTCATTAAATTAAACAGAAAAAGTCTATCGGAGTAGAGTGTAGCCTGCAATATTGTTCGCTAGCGAGACATGGATGCTAAGAAAGAGTGAACTGGCAATTCTGAGAAGAACGGAAAGGCAATGGTGAGAGCAATGTGTACGACAAATACGAGAAAAATGCTGAAAAATTGATGGATATGCTAGAGATGAGAGAAACTAGACCAACTTGTGGGGAAAATGGAGTAAGATGGTATGAACACGTGCTAAGGAGTAAGAAAATAAATTTTCTTCGAAAGGCATTGACTTTAAACGAAGATAGGGAGAGGAAACCAGAATGTCAAAAAAGAAAAAGTGATCTTCTTCTTCTTCGTGTGAGCATCTGGGGCTGAGGGTCTATGTTTTTACCACCCCACATTCACGATGTTCCTGGACTACTAAAGGCTACTAAAGAGCAGCCAGTCTTTGGTTTCATCATCCATGGCGCACAGACCTTCCACTCCACTAGGTGGCTTGAAGATGGTACAGTCATTGATGATGTGGTCTGCGGTCTGTTCTTCGGCACCACACTCACAAGAGCAAGAAGAGGCCATTCCCTATTGGTGCATGGTTGAGCGGAAAAGCCCGACGCCCGTATGAATACGGTTGAGGCGCACCCATGCCTGTCTTTGTAGTGTCAGGCCAATGGGGCGTGTGTTGGCGTCGGAAATGAACGAATGGAGTCTGGTGGTACTTGACTTCCATTCAGAATTCCATTTATGTTCCGCCCAAGTAGCCGCAGAGATGTCTTTTCATCAGCTTCGTTGATCAGAAGTTGAGGGGCTGGCACGAATGGGTGTCTTGATTTCAGTCGATGGGGTGCTTGTTTGGAAGAGCAGAGATCTTGTGGTGGAGAAGATGGTTGGGCTCCAGTGCCCGTCGACCGAGTGTGGTTTCTTCACGACGAAGCTCAGCGGATTGGATGCAAGCAAGAATGGTGAGATTGTTTGTGGCAGTGTCGATGTTATGGCAGTGAGCACTGCGGTACCAAACAGGTGCACAGTAGGGTGGAGTGAATTTCACTTAATGTTTTGGATTTTGATTTAAGGTGTTGTAATGTTGTCTTTGGGCCTAAAAAACAACCCCGAACATAATTTTGGTTTTCCTACCCCTAAATTGACCCTCCTACCTGAGGTCAAAGGTCACGCAAGGTCAAAATTGCTCTATCTCCACTTCTACTGGTGCTAGAAATCTGTTTAATGGCTTAAAAGATTCAGAAGACCCATATTTCTATCTGTTCTAAGAGAACTTTTTCTTCTATTGCTAGTAGAATTTGACTAAACAGCAAAAATATAGTTTTTGTGGTATTTTTGCTTATACAACATTATAGTTAACGAACTTCAACAGCCAAAATAGTAAATTTCAGCAAGTGGTTGAATTGTTGTTTGAGAATCACAAAGCACTGGAAAATACCGACCTGCAGAACAATTTGTGAATTATAGACTCAGATGGAACCGCAATTATGACAGGTAAACACCATTGCAGCATTGCCACATTAGAAGAGTTGGTGCAAAGACCTTCGCAATAGGTCATCTGTGTCCTGCATACCAACGAACTACCTCTCAGGCATGTCTTTAAGCACTAATTGGATGGAGTCTCTTTAAACTCCGACTCGTTTTCAGGCCCAATTGGCAAAGAGCTAAATGGTTTAATGTCTGATTGGCATGGGGTTAAGTTTAAGCCATTATCTTTTATTGAATTTCCTCAAACGCCAAAAGAAGTTATGGAAAGTTTGAATTCCGATCAATTTTATGCATACCAAATTTGTTTGGCTGTCATATCTGGAAAACTTGAGAATGACTTAGCACGGTTTGAAGTAGGTGGCTTGTCACATGCAAGATGGTTGACACTTGCATGTCGTCTTTTGAGATACTACACTTCCCAAACAAAGCCGAGCCAAAATTTTACAATTCTGGTAGAATTTGTTTAAAAGTCTACTTCCTAAGTTGGTTTGATGTCAATAGCTTAACTCTAAATAAATAAAGTAGCTGTCAACTATTTTCGCATGCTCAAACGAATCAACCAATTTCCCTAGAAGCAAGCAAGAGACATTGCACCAAAAACTTTGATACGTAATGGCTTCTCAGCTCACCCCAAACACATTCTTCTTTCGAAGATGGCTGACGCCTGACGATGATGATACAATTCGATCGCAAGCTGTCAATATTGTGCTATCGCTACGCAGAAGCAAATATGTTGAAATGACCCCAGATGATGAAAGTGCAAAGGCAAATTCTTTTGCAGAGAGGACAGTAACTGTTCGAAAATTCATCATACCGGAGATCAATATCAACGCCGAGTTCTACCACAACATGGCAAATTTTGATGAAATTCATGTCACAGAACCTACCGCAACCAAAGTCATAAATGATGATGCAATACAAAATTTCAAAATAAACAAGCTTGAACTTGATCACCCATGCCACAATCAAGCTGTAGAGCGTCATGTGAAGCTCGTAACAGAAGCTTCCATGCATGTGGCTGGGTTCGAAAGATGCCTGGGATGGTGTGATCCGCAAAAAGATCAAATCTCGGAAGTTGATGTCCTCTTTCAACACCAAAAAGCAATTTTACTGCTGAATACGATTGCATAATAACCACTTGTTTATAGTTACCAGGGGCATAACCGGAACCTAAATATGAGGGAGGTAAAATGTTTTGTGACATTTTTTGAGTGTTTAAAAGTGCAACTGGATTTTCATTTTCAAGCAATGGGATTTTCATTAAGTGCTGCTTGACTTGAAGACCTGTCGGTGGTCCCTTCGCAGCCTTCCCGTTGTTGCTGGTTAGTTCATGCTCAATTTAAATTTTGATTGTGTAATAATTATTATTGTACGTAGTGTGACTTGACAAAACTGTATCTCTCTCTCAATAATTTTCATGCCTTTCAACCATTGAAATGTCATCTTAAATGCATCAAAACATTAATTTCATACTTAGTTCAAACTTCAGTTCCTCATCAATGCTGCAGATAACAATATTTCGATGTTCAATACACTTCTTCTCAAACAACAATCCAACCAATTGCTGAAATTTACTATTTTGGCTGTTGAAGTTCGTTAACTATAATGTTGTATAAGCAAAAATACCACAAAAACTATATTTTTGCTGTTTAGTCAAATTCTACTAGCAATAGAAGAAAAAGTTCTCTTAGAACAGATAGAAACATGGGTCTTCTGAATCTTTTAAGCCATTAAACAGATTTCTAGCACCAGTAAAAGTGGAGATAGAGCAATTTTGACCTTGCGTGACCTTTGACCTCAGGTAGGAGGGTCAATTTAGGGGTAGGAGAACCAAAATTATGTTCGGGGTTGTTTTTTAGGCCCAAAGACAACATTACAACACCTTAAATCAAAATCCAAAACATTAAGTGAAATTCACTCCACCCTAGTGCACAGTACTCTGCTGAAGGGTAGACAAGGGCTAAGGCTGCTATACGCAAAGTGTCAGCCCTCGCCCTCCAGCTGGAGCCTGGCAGGCGCTGAGTAGCGCAGCGCGGGATGTCAGTTTATCGGGACCGCGATACGTTATTTGTAGGGCCCGCTCCTGTTGTTGCACAATGTGTTAATTTTGGCCCGCTGACACAAAGAAATGATACCAATTCAAGTTGCATTTAAAAAAAAAAATAATCAAGACTGCCTTTTTTCAGATAAAAAGCCAGACGAGAAAAGTTAAAGTCATTGTTGGGTCATAATTGCAAAATCAACTATTATTGCTTGAAGAGTATGGAAATGAGTGATGCCGTGAGCATTGATTCATTTTCTTGCTAGCAAATTTAACCACCGCTTTTGAGATTCTGCGGCAATTAAAAAGGACTTCCACTTCTTTCTACTTGAACTTCGAGGGGGTCCAGCTCACTTGCAAGTAATTTATTTCTCTGCGATGCAAAAGCCGACATCTACATCTTTCTCTCGTGCCTTTTTACCAGCAGCTGGATAAAAATAAGTTTCCAGAAATGCGAAATTTTGCAATGAAAATGTTGGGCTTGTTCGCTTCAATATATTTGTGAAGCAGACGTTTTCAGTTATGAATTTAAACCTACGTGACACCTTATACGGCTTACGCTCTACTACTAACCTCGAACCAGACTTGACCTGGGGCAACAAATGAAGACGTCAGTTTCACCCTTCACATTAACAAAGTTTCTGGACGTGTTAATTTACGGTGGAAAAAACAGATAACTTATCACATCCCGTGATGTGTGTACAACAAAATACTTCAACTTGCATATTGCTTTGTTGTATGAAAATTACATTAAATAACGCAATATTACTATACCCTAATGTCTCTCAACCTCAAAGCCGAAAACTTAACTGTTAGAAAACACGCTCAATTAGAAACTAGCTGAACGTATTATTCAAATTAAATTTATTAGAAATTCCGCCAAAAAAAACAAAAAAACTCCAGTAATCTTGATAAAATCCATGTTCTCTACAATGATGTCAAATTAGAAACAGACGATAATGCTAAATATCTAGGAGGAATTATTATTGACCATCAACTTTCGTTTAAACCCCACATCGATGCTCTGAAATCGAAACTTGCCTGGTCCGTCGGCATCTGGTCTAAATTCGTCTAATTCTTTCGAAAACCAGACTTCAGTTATATCACTCGCTCGTGCATCCCCATATACAATAGCCTAGGCAATAACAATATGGGGTTCCACTTTTAAGACACATGTCGACAAACTTAACAAAGCAATAAAAATAGATGAGTCGGATCACGCGACACCATATTTCAAACAATTAAATGTTCTTAAATTAAAAGATCTGTACAAACTCGAAACTGCAAAATTCATGTATAAATATGAAAACAATTCACTACCGCGTACTTTCTCTAATTATTTTAAAAAAGCAAAACATGTTCATTTTAGTATTTTTAATAAAAAAAGTTTAATAAAAAATACTGAACTGATACTTGATGGAGAATCGCTGGTCTGCTTCTTCGTAGTCAGGAGATCCCCTATCCTTAATGGAACTCAATAAATGTAATGTTCATTTTTGCAACACTAAAAATTCAATTGACAAGAATAATTTTTATGTTCCTCAATACTCATCTTCAAAACTTTAACATAGCTTCAAATATAAAGGTGTGGAAATTTGGAACTCAATCCCGTTGGAAATGAGAAAAAATTCACCTAACTCATTTAAAAATCATTATAAAAATCTTTTACTGTCGTATTACTAATGTTGTGGCATTAGGCCTATGTAGATGTCTTATTGTTTAATGTTGTACTATGCATGCATACTTGTCGTTCTAGTGAAACTATTCAGCTGACACGTATTGTGTTCATTCAAGCAATTATACTGTAAACTTATGTTTTATTTTTATCAAATTCGCGTCACTTAGAGTTTGTTCGCGTTCTTTTGCCTGGTCGCGCAATGAGCGCGAAAACATCTCCTAATATGCTTCTTTTATGTTTAATTTGCTATCTTTTCTTCTATTGTTGAGGGTGGCTGCTTGACTAGAAGACCTTCCAGTTCACTTCGCAGCCTCTGTTGCAGTATCCACACATGACCGCTGGTTTTATTTGACTTTGCTTTATGAGTGTGTGTGATTTATACTCTCAACAAAATAAACATATCAATCAATACATAATGGCATGAACGCTAATGTCTCTGAACCTCTGTTCTGGTTCTTCAATGTTATTGAGGATGAAAAGTTAGGCCTATATCTGTACAAGGATCTTTCATTAAGGATACAACCGAACGATTAAACACAATCAGTTAGGTTCGGAATCTTGTGTAATTTATTAATAAAGCTTTCGATACAGTAAAGGCAGGTTCTTCAGTATCTTATTCAAATAGCAGCATTTGTACAATGTACTTTTAGACAAGCTTCCAAGCAACAGTGAGCTTTGAACTCGGGTCGTTGAAGGTTTGCATCACTTCAACAATCCACTACGCCACTCACTATATAATATGCTTCTTTGTTTGCGCAAAGCAAGATTGTC
Source organism: Aplidium turbinatum (assembly GCF_918807975.1). Taxonomy (NCBI): domain Eukaryota; kingdom Metazoa; phylum Chordata; class Ascidiacea; order Aplousobranchia; family Polyclinidae; genus Aplidium; species Aplidium turbinatum. The sequence continues at coordinate 22,717,560 of NC_137475.1, read as the reverse complement.
ATAAGCTGTTGGCCCGCGTGCACTTTCGCATTATCAAATCTGCCCTCCTCCCATGGTAAAAAGTTTGGACACCCCTGTCATATATCATTTTATGGTGTAACTATATTATTATGTAACAGATACTTCTATGCAAACCATTAGGAATGGACAATTTCTTTCGGAAACAAAAAAAATTAACTTTTTTCAAAGTTTATAGCAAAAAAATATTGACAAAAAGGCGCTTATCAGATGTAAAAAGGTCAAAAACTTGTGATATTGCACAAAGAAGGGTAGTCTACTCAAAAAGAAAAATATCCCAAAAAATAAATTTCAGCAAGACAATAATCAATCAGGCAATAGTCAATGGTAGACCAGGGTCAATGGTAGACCTGGTAGACCAGGGTTACCAGTCCAACAGATGATCATATTGATGAGGAGGATAGTGTGCTCACTTATATATTTCAGCAAAAAGACTAGATTGTGCAAATATTGTTGTGCAAATGTAAGAAGGTTGCTTCTACCATAAAATGTCGTATTAGTGATTATTTTGACCTCAAAACCTATAAAGCAGCTAAAAAATAAGGCTTACACCTTAAATGAAGCCTAAAAGATATGCATTCGCAAAGGCTCACCTCGATTAAACAGTTGAAAAGTGAAAGAAACTAGTGACAATCAGTGTTATTTGCTGATGATTCAAGTGTGCAACAGTTTGCCTCTCGCAAGCGTTTCGTTAGAAAATTACTTGGTTCTATGTATGAAGACCATTGCATGATCCAAACGATAAACCTCCTCCCCCAGGCATTATGGTTTGGGGGCAATCTTATAGGCTACAGTAGAGTAGGTAATCTTATAGAGTAGATAACAGAGTGGCTGCATTGGTCAAAAATAGAGAAGGTATGATGAAAGTGGTAAACCATTTGTCAGTTCAAGAATTTTCATCTCTCCCCTCACAGGTACAACTATTCTATCATTTATCTGACAGTTTAACGTTTGATATCCCAATAAACTACGTCATCAATCTTTCCAAAGTCTCTTTACGTGTAAGAACTAGAAGGAATTATGATATACTGTATTTGTGAATCAAATTAGCGATCAAGTGAAGTAATTACTTGCACGTAGCGAATCTGACGAGTCCATCCTCGAACAAGTATATTCGGAGGGGGTCGAACGAGGTGACGTGAACGTATAACCTCAAATCGAACTTGTTACCGTTAATTAGGTAGGGTCGGGCCAGGTACCTGCGTAGAGGTGGGGTGCGGTGTTAATAGCACAAGTGAAACGGTATGGAAAACAAGTCGAACTCCCAATGGAGATAACGAATGAGGTAGTTTAAAATTGTTGCAACAAAATAATTAGGCTATACTAGAAAATTGCGAACAGTTTAATTCAAATACACAAGTTAGTTTCTTTTATCCAGTCACACTTAACACAATGTGCCCAATTGTTGCCCCACTGAACTATGAGTGTATCAGATATCGAATGCTTTCATCGACAACATGTGAAGTTAAGGTGAATGTTTGCGATTAAACAAAAAGTTTGCAACTTGTACCTACTTTTGAACCATGATGGGTTTCTTCATCGGGATTTGATTCCATTTATGTATAACTCGAATTCCAATACCGCGGGCGGAAGCAGGCTGTATTGTAGAAGTCAGTGGTGAGCTTTACCCTTAATTAGGTTTAAAACCACAGATAGCGGTTTGCAGATAAGCTGGCAAAATTAATCACTGTTGTAACCGTTATTTGGCTTTATTAAACTTAAAACTCGAATCTGCACATTAAATAATCATTCTATAACACAACTTAAGTTAACAGCAGACCAGCTAAATCAACACCCTTCACTCCAACTTGCACAAACTAAAACTGCGAACAGAAATACAATTTCACCAACAGTGAACGGTGAATCAACACGTCGGCTTCAGGAACAAGCTTCCGGCATCAGAGCACTTGTTCAATTACAGCTCATTCTCCCCCATATAAAAATGAACACCAAAAGTTGAAAAAAAACAAAGAGAACACTTTGAACTTAAAATTGCAATTGAAGGTACACCGTTATTACAACATCTAATATTTACATGTGCCATAGCATGAAGTTGAACACAAATTGTATCAAACGTAAGGCAAAGCACCGTAGTAATCGACAGGTTTGCGTCTCCGTTCAGAGCGGCGCAGCTTGGAGTGACAACGCTATTCTCATTAGTCTCGCTTGGTCCATCATCAGGCTGCATCATTTCTGAAGACGACGGCTCAGAAGTGTTACTTTCTCGAGGTACGATGGACAAGAATTCTGGAGTAGTAGCATCAGGTTCGGCGAAAGATTCGTTTTCAGAATTACACGCCGGATTTACAGCAGCGTCGTCGGCAGACCTGTTGCATGGTGAGAGATCTCTAATAGACACGGTGGTTTCATTTCCATTGTTTAAACGAACGTGAGCATAACCTGGGTTTGTTTCAAGCAGTTCCACTTCGTCCACTAAAGGATCATTCTTATTACGCACGTGTCTTTTGACGTAAATTGGACCTGGTTTAAGCCACGACGGAATAGTAATTCCGTTGAGGGATCGTCGAGCATGCTGGAAGAATCGTTGATGAAGTGTGCAGTTGATCGACGTGCATAATAATGAGCGGATTGAATGCAGGGCATCGGACAAAACGTCTTCCCAATGGGAAGGTGGCAACTGACGAGATTTTAACGCACATTGGACCGCCTTTCATATAATTCCATTGTATCTTTCACACTGTCCATTTCCTCTAGGATTGTAGCTGGTCGTTCGACTGGCAGCTACCCCATGAGAGTGCTGCCAAGATTTTAACTCTTGAGATTGAAAGGAAGACCAGCGATCGGAGTGAATATATGAACACATTCCAAAAGTAGCAAAAAGTTTCGTTAAACACTTGATTACTGTTGTTGGCGTCATGTCGGCACATGGGAAAGCAAATGGAAATCGAGAATATTCATCGACGATGGTCAAAATATATGTATTTTTCGTTGCGTTGGGAAGAGGTCCTTTAAAATCCAAGCTGAGTCGTTCGAAAACTTGGGTAGCCTTTATTAATTGAGATTGGTCCGATCTGACAAAGCGTGGTTTGACTTCAGCACATACGGAGCACTTGGAAACCATGTATTTCTGCTACGGAATAAGGAAGATTCTTGTTTCGCACGAAGTGAGTCATTAATGCCGGGATGACACAGAGCAACATGAAGCTCACGCAAATTGTCTTTACTAATTGCACCACAGAATGCACGTGTAAGTGCATCGGGACCTACATTTTCCTTTCCTGGTCTGTGTAAGACCGTGTAACTAAATTGAGAGAGTTCAATTCGCCATCTAGTTATCTTTTCGTTTTTTAATTTACTTGCGTGTTTGACGTCGAACATATACGATACGCTCTTTTGGTCTGTGATTAATGTGAAGTGACGTCCGATTAATAGGTGTCTCCATTTGCGCAAATCCTCCACGATAGCATATGCCTCCTTCTCCACAGCAGAATGACGCTGTTCACCCGTCGACAAGGTTCGTGAGTGAAAGGCAACTGGGCGTCCATCTTGATTAAGAATCGCAGCAATAGCAAAATTGGAAGCGTCAGTTTCCACGGCCAAGGGTAGGGAGTTGTCGATAAGATGCAACAAAGCTGTAGCCAACACTGACTTGATTTCTTGAATGGCTTGATTGGCGCTTTCTGGTAGAGGCAATGAAGCTTTGATAAGCGGATGTATTCTGTCCGAATAGTTAGGAATCCAGCGTGCATAATAAGCAAATAGTCCAACCAGGCGCTGGAGCTCTTTGTGCATTTTGGGTACTGGTAAATCGAGAAGTGGTTGCACTCTGTCTGGATCTGGTTTGATTGACTGATGTTCGATTTGATATCCTAATAAAGAAATCTTTAATTGAGAGTGCTGTGTCTTCTTCTCGTTTATAGTTAAGTTGGCTTTTGACGCGGCTTTAAAAAATTCTTCCAAGTTCCGATCGTGATCAGCTTGGTTCTTCCCAGCAATCGTAATGTCATCGAGGTAAGGAAAGCAGCCCTTTAAATTGTTGCTTTTGATGAACCAGTCAATGACTCGTTGAAACTCGGGAACGGCATTGGTTAAACCGAACGGCAACCGTCGCCATTGATACAAGCCAGAGCCCGCCTGGAAAGCGGTGTATTCTTTATCCTTCGGATCAAGTTCGATCTGGTGGTAAGCGGACTCTAGGTCGACAGTGGTAAATACTTTATTTTTAGAAAGTTCGGTCACAATGTCTTCGATTAGTGGTAATGGATATGCACCAAGCTGAGTGAAACGGTTAAAAGTTCTGCTGTAATCCATGACCATGCGCCTTTTCCCTGATTGCTCGTTTTTGACAACCAAAACCTGAGCCCTCCACGGAGAATTGCTGGGTTCAATCATGCCGTCTTGTAGCAAGCGTTGTGTTTCTTCATGAATATAATCTCTGTCTTGTTTGGAGTATCGTCTGGCCTTATCAGCAATAGGATGGCAATCTTGTGTTAAATGGTCGAAGGGCTTAGGGTGAAGCGAATTCATTTTTGGTAAGGCGTAAAGAGTCAGCACAGGACGATGTCCATTGAATTTAAATACAACGCTTTCGTGTTCTTTAAAGATTTTCTCTCCGATTATTGCATCCGTGGCCAAATTGTCTAAAATGTTGAAGGAAACATTCGAATACTCATTTTTGTTTACGATCAAGGTAGCAAAGCATTGCCCTAAGATTGGCAAACGAACAGATGTTTCGGCTAAAATTACTTCGCCCAATGTTTCATGAACTTTTAAGGAATGTTGATCGACAAATCTTTTAGTAACGTAGCAATCTGATGACCCCGTGTCCATCAATGATTTTGCAGTAAAACCGTCAATTAAAACATCACAAAAAACGTTGTTATTGTTTTGCGTTGTTTAAAGATTAGCTGTAGATAGTACTGAGCTTCGGATAGTGTTCAATTTGGTGCGCTTTGATTGTTTAGATTTAGTACGAACAGAACGTTGTTGAAAGACTCTCGAAAAATGTCCGATTTTGGAACAGTAGTGACAAACTGAATCTCTTGCTGGGCATTCCCTTCTGGGGTGGCGAGCTTCTCCGCAGAAATAACACAGTTGCTTAGCATAAGCTGCCTGAAGAAGCTCTGGTTCGGCGCACTGCGGTTCTTGCTGACTGGAAAGTCGATGTGTAATTCTGAAAACGAATCTTTCGCCGAACCTGATGCTACTACTCCAGAATTCTTGTCCATCGTACCTCGAGAAAGTAACACTTCCAAGCCGTCGTCTTCAGAAACGATGCAGCCTGATGATGGACCAAGCGAAACTAATGAGAATAGCGTTGTCACTCCAAAGCTGCGCCGCTCTGAAAGGAGACGCAAACCTGTCGATTACTACGGTGCTTTGCCTTACGTTTGATACAATTTGTGTTCAACTTCATGCTATGGCACATGTAAACATTAAATGTTGTAATAACGGTGTACCTTCAATTGCAATTTTAAGTTCCAATTGTTCTCTTTGTTTTTTTCAACTTTTGGTGTTGTTCAATTTTACATGGGGGGGAATGAGCTGTAATTGAACAAGTGCTCTGATGCCGGAAGCTTGTTCCTGAAGCCGACGTGTTGATTCACCGTTCACTGTTGGTGAAATTGTATTTCTGTTCGCAGTTTTAGTTTGTGCAAGTTGGAGTGAAGGGTGTTGATTTAGCTGGTCTGCTGTTAACTTGAGTTGTGTTATAGAATGATTATTTATTTTGCAGATTCGAGTTTTAAGTTTAATAAATTGTTGTAACCGTTATTTGGCTTTATTAAACTTAAAACTCGAATCTGCAAAATAAATAAGCATTCTATAACACAACTCAAGTTAACAGCAGACCAGCTAAATCAACACCCTTCACTCCAACTTGCACAAACTAAAACTGCGAACAGAAATACAATTTCACCAACAGTGAACGGTGAATCAACACGTCGGCTTCAGGAACAAGCTTTCGGCATCAGAGCACTTGTTCAATTACAGCTCAATCACAAAACATCAATAGCATCGCTTGTTGACAGCCACTTTCTGTGCACGCAAAGCGTCTGCTTTGCAGTCAAATCTGACATTAAATTGCAGTTTATACTGGTAGTTCTGATTACGTACAAATCGAAAGCTGAGAGCAGGTACAAAAAATGTTGTGCCTTTGAAACGAAGCCACATTTTCTTGAAGTTTCAACAAATGTTTAAAAACTTATCAAAACAGCTATCTGAAGTCGTACTGGCTTGAGAATGTATTTCTGTTTAGAGCTGCCTTCGTCCCAGGCGTTTTTCAATAATTTTTTATCCCAGGGCAGCACGAAAGATTGTGGAACAAATCCAAACTCTTTTTTGCCGAATCGAGTCTGCAGAAAAGGCAACAGAAAATATAAACGATAATAATAACATCTCTTGTGGACTTTCCACAAATACAGTATACCCTGATACATTGATACATTCATGATGAGTTGATGACATTGAAAAACCAGAACATATCATCGAACTACCAAATCATTATACATGATGCTGGGCGTTTCACATTAAACCGCAAATAATTTTAAAATGATGCTGGGTGCGAAAGAGTTAAATTACACTCTCTATCTCACAACCTCCTTAGATGTTGAGAACAAAAGATGTGTCTGGTCAGGACATGCATGTGCCAATACTTTAGTGCGTAGGTCTCTTTAAACCTGAAGCATCACCTGCATTCGTGAAATGTTTCGCCATAAACGATCCTTTCGTCCAAGCTGAAATGAACCAGGAAAGTGATTGATCTGAAATATGGTATATTTTAAATATGTAACCGCAACATCAAGTAAACGTCGCAAGACATGGATGTACTTGAAGTTTCAAACACGGTAGTATGGTGGCAATTCTAAATGGTATAAAACATTCCATAACTCATTCTAAAACGTGAACAAAGCACAGTTGATGTTGCTACTACCTTTTGATAATCTCTAAGGGATCGGAAACCATTCGACTTCATATGCTTGCCGAAGTAACCGAGCCAGTCGTGGTTCTCTAAAATAAAGAAAACCAAATGAAGGGAGGTGAATTCGTAAATGCGTTTCACGCAAATACAGTGTATTTCCATTGAGAAAAACTATTTTCAAACGTGGTATTGCCTCTATTGCACAGCAGTAAAGGAAAAGCATTTCGGTAGCAATGTTGTAAAGTAACTATAACAAATTTCATTGTCTATGCAACCAGAGTTATAGTGGATAGCTTCCCGGGTGGGCTGGATTGTATATAAAAATCCGGTTTTTTAAAGAACGTGCCTAGATCTACAAAACAACTGTTGCCAGATGAGGAATTCTACTCCAATTTGAGAATGCTTTAAAGTTGTTTAAGGAAAAAACTTATGGCAATACCCGTGACAGAAAAAAGCTGTTTCTCAAAACTTTCAAAAGTGTTATTTTTAACAGCTAATCAAATAAATACTGCAAAGTGGGTGTTCATCGGGATTGTTATCTTTTCTAACATTAGTTTTGTTGCAACTATTGTTAAAGAAAAAACTAATCAAATTCTTATGGCATTTAGTAGGCTGTAGGCTTAGCAACTAGCAACTTACTCCTAGACATATGACTTTTCACATGAATGCAAATTGCATAAATAAGAGTCAACTTATTCTTAAACTAATATTAATAAACAATATTTTTTCGGCTAATTTTATGTGATAACACCCATCATTACCCATAATACCCATAAAAACCTGGGTGGGCTGAGTTTTATTTTTAAAAAACGGGTTTTTTACAACTCTAGTATACATTCAATGCTTTACAAAGTTGCTCGTAGATGGGCAGCTGTCTGGGGACGGAGGGGTAGTTTATCAAGAAGAAATTATACGGAAACATTTTTCTGCCTCAGGTAAATGTTAGTAATGATGGCTATATCACAGACTTAGCATTAATCTCCCTGGAGAGTGTAGTTGTCTTAAAAGCATGCCATTAATGGTAACTCGGTGAAACTGAGGAATAAATCTTACTTTTGGAAGCCTTGAAACCTGACCTCATGACAGTGTTGCGGACGACGATAGGAGTGATGGTGCTCATCTTCCACTTTAGTAATTTGCGGACACTTTGTGGAAGAGGCTCAACTGAAACAACGGATAAAACCAATATAATTGTTATGTGATGCGCAGTAGACAAACATCGCACGAACTACAGTAAAATAAAAAAATAAAGTAAAAGTTAATGAGTTTTGTATTTCTGTCGTTTTGGGATATGTTTATGGGCTTTGAGAGCAGTTCTTCGCGTGTTATCAGCAGACGTCGTGTTTGGGTAAGGTGTGTACCAGTATGTAGTACACTACAGTATAAGTAAACGATTAGGTATATACAAAACAAAGTGAAATAACGGTTGAACAAAGTCACGGAGTTTTGGAAAATATAAAAAAAAACTGAAAAAATGTTGGCCTTATTTAAAGCCATCTCTTTTAGAGTGTATAGGTGATTTTATGACAGATATATAAATCCTACCGCCCTTAAACAATTATTGCATGCATCTGTGCTGATAATAATAATCATGATGAAAATTGCTTAGTGTCATGAAAATAAGGATTACGATCTAGGATTTCTAAAATCAAACAAGCAACATTGATAGACGAACATCTTATACTACTTCTAAAAAGAGTGCTTTTTAAATTAGTTCTTTTCTGAAACGAAAAGGCGAATTGCCACAAAAGTAAACAGAAATTGTACATCACTTGATTTTGCATGAAGAACATGTATTGTACGGATACTGAAAATGCCAACTTTGACGTAATCAAAGCAATGCAGTTATCATAACATTGATCAAAAATATCTCACTTGTTTTTTTGTTTTTGTAAAGAACAGCCAACAGAATAACATAAGCTGATACCTAGCTCAGAGCGAGTTGTGAAGTTGATGACTGGCGGACAGTTGCTGAATATACTTTTGATAATTGCATCCTTCCTTTCCACCGCAGTCTCTTCATTCTGTTGTTGCTTGTAAAGCGATCCAAGCGCTGAGAACTCCGATTCTGAAACACAATCTGCAAATTTTGAATCCCTTGAGGTGCCATCAAAGGTGGTGGCATTCTGCATTGTTCTACCATCTTCACAGTTGTTGAAATTTAGCTGAGTAAAATTATCCACCTGTGCTGCCTCTGAGACGGGTATTTTGAATTGTGCTTTGTGTGGCCTTTACTTTTTATCCAATCTGGCCATGATGAGCTTTCTAGAAGCAGTTTGCTCTCGTCAGTAGAGATCTTAGATCACTGAGGCAAGTTCCCCCACCACATTTGAGGTAGAGATGTTCACATGATCAGAATCCAGATTCTGCAGGATCATTTTAAATTGGCAGGGTGAGGATCGAATCTTGATTTTTGCGCAAAACCAGGGTTAGGACAGGACTCAAAACTTTTTGTAGCAGAATAAAGATTGACAACATCGTATATGATTATTCACGAACTTACAATATTATATTCTTTACATGTGGCATGGCTGGATTGGGCAAAGTTCAGAGAATGTAGGGAAATGTTATTCGAAAAAAAGTTTTCGGTAAAAATGAAAGGGAAAGCTATAGGAGTTGTTTGCAGCCTGCAATATTGTACGGTAGCAAAACATGGATACTAAGAGAGAGTGAGTTGGCTATTCTGAGAAAACTAAAATAGCAATGATGAGAGCAATATGTGAACTAAAAACCAGAAGGGAGAAAAAAACTGAAAAACTGGTGGGTCATGGGTATGCTAGAGATGAGGAAAAATATTGAACAACTTACCAGAGTAAACGGAGTAAGATGGTATGGACAACTGGACTAAGGAGGGAGGAAGGAAGTTTTCTTCGAAAGGCATTGACTTTGAAGGAAGATGGGAAGAGGAAACGGGAACGTCCAAAACAACATGGGAAGAACAGGTAAAGAATGAGAAAGACAAAGTCGGACTAAAGGAAGAAGATGCGATAGTTTCACTATCAATAGGTATAGCATTTGGCAGGCTACGTTATATCTTCTTGAACAAGTATGCTATTTTGATTGTGTAATTCTTGCGAGGTGTTATTGTCCTAAAGTAGTCCTTAATTATAATAATATTTTATTGCAAAACTTGCTTCTAGAAGATTTTGAGTTCGTGCGATTCTCGAAACGTCTTTCACTTGATAACCAGAAGAATGAGTTCTGGTGATGTAATTACCGTAGTGTCTGAAAGCTTCTGGTCAAAGCAAACCTGTTATAAATAGCCGCGTGATTGAGTATGATTTTGAGAGTTTTGCATTATGGGGGTTAGAAAAAAAGTCGTAATGAAAAGTATGTTGAAGACGATTGTAGAGTTTTAGTTGATATTGAATAGTTTGTAAAAGTTGAAGTAATTATCGATTGTACAGTTGTCGTTGCAAGTAGTACTAGTAGCGTATATTTATTTTGAAGTCGACGAAGAAGCCAGTTGTTCAAAATTTGATTTGTTTATCTGTTAGCAATGCTGAACCATTTGTTTAGTTTTTCAAGGATTTCTAGAAGCAATCTAAAATCTTAAAAGTAAAACTATTCGACATTTAATTGACTGTTTAACCTTTGATATCCCAATAAACTATATCATCAATGTTTCCAAAGTCTTTTGACGTATAAGAGATAGAGATGTAGGGTTACTCTCTATCTCTTAGAGTACTGTGTACAGAGAGTACTGTGACAAATGGACAAAAGGAGATAGAGAACAGGAATGAAGGCAATCGCTGCAAGGAAAGAATCGGTCACTCCCACTAGTGGGGACAAAACCGAATTTGGATTATGATGATGATGTGGCCTATACATGACATGAAGTGAGCTATAGCTTCGGTGTGCAGTGTGCACCCGAGTTCTAAATAACATTGGTATGATATTTAAAAGTCAGTCAGTTTTTTTCCAAATGATTACGGACTGTGTGTTATGGTTGCCAGGAAGCAGAGATGCTTACAGGATCATTGAAAATTGGCAGGATCAAGACAGCATCTTTAAAATTTCAAACAACATTGAATCACTACAGGATCACACCAAACATATCTGATTTGAGGTAGAAGTCCTACTGAAAGTATATACCTTCTACAAGAGTGATACAGTTAGTAACGTTTATTTTGCGTTATGGTCATTGCCTAGTGCATTGCACCGAGTCACGTGCACTTGATTACGTCGTGACTCCCTGTGGCTGTGAGTAGTTTGTAAGTACGGCAGCAGGACTTCTTGGTAGGTACATAATGATTTGTCCTTAGTTCATTCTAGCTCTACTCGTGTTGAGACCTCTTTTCAATTCCTTTACGTTTACCTAGAAGCGTAACAGTGGTGTCAGAAGTGGGATTCGAACCCACGCCTCCATCCGGAAAAGGGGTTGCAACGCCAGCAGAAAGACTGAGTAGAAGCTATAGGCCATGTAAGCAGTTGCAACCAAATTCGAAAGACACCTCCATGGAAGGAAAAGCGGAACTCAAAAGCTTACCAACGCATCGGAAAGCAAATTTGGATCCGTGCCGAAGTTAATGGCAAACCGTTCACGTGCCAGTGGGACACTGGCTCAACATGTTCCATGGTTGGATTAGATGGATACCACGAGTTAGGTTCTCCCACGTGCTATCCATCAGAAACCTCACTACATGCTTATGGTGGTAGGCCTTTGCATGTTAAAGGTCAATGATTCGTAAATGTTAAAATAGGTTGTCAACTAAAGTCAAGGATGAAGTTAATCGTACTAAATGAAAACAAAGGCACAAACCTAATGGGTCTAGACTGGAGTGACAGTTTTGGCTTGACCAGTCAGGGTATTTCGGTGTTAGATCAAGTTTCAGACAAGAAAAAACATCTCGTATTTTCACAAGTTCAGCAGACAGAAGAATCCTTACTAATGCAGAGGGAAAGGCAAGTTTCAGCTTAAACTTGCAAATTTTCCAGAGTTTTTTCGTCTGATCTTGGGAAATGTGTTACGACAAAAGTTTCTATACACTTAAAACCGGAAGCAAAGCCTGTTTTTTCCAAACCAAGACCAATTCCATTTTCCAAAAAGCAAGCTATCAAAGAAGAATTGGACAGACTTGTGGAGCGCAACGTTTTGCAGCCAATAAATTATAGCGACTGGGCAGCTCCGATAGTAGCGGTGTCGAAAGCGAATGGAAGTATACGAATTTGCGGCGATTTCAAGGGACTGAACCAGCAAATACAAGTGGATCAACATCCGTTGCCGACGTTGGACACGTTGCTGGAATCGCTGGGAAAAGGTCAGTACTTTTCTAAAATTGACTTGTCGGATGCTTACTTGCAATTAGAGCTTGATGACGAAGCAAAAAAACTTTGTGTCATAAACACACCTTTTGGTTTTTTCCAATACAATCGTATGTGTTTCGGTGTGGCGTCAAGCCCAGCCCAATTTCAACGTTGCATGGATAAAATGATTTCGGGAATCCCTGGTGTAGCACATGGATGGATCCAAGGGGGGGAGGGGGTGCGGGGGGTGCGCACACCCCCAAAAAATTTCAAACTGCTATTATTTTAATAAACTAATGGTATTAAGATCTACTAGTATGACTTTATATTTTGATAGATCACAGCATTTTATATCAGCTTTCAGCATGTAACGAATTGATGCTGAGTAGATTATGGAATGTGTATCATACCAATGGAAATAATCATGTGTTTTGTACTGCTCATGTTTTTAAACTTTAGAATATTTCCCACAATTTCATCACGTTCTTGAATTTTGTTATACCATAAGTTTTTTTTTATTCATGCTTGTTTTTAAGACTTGATTTTTCATGCACACTCTCTCCGTTTTCAGGTCTTTATTAATATTAAACAAAAACATCTGTATTAACAACATGAATGCTTATCAGGGGTGCAACCTAATTCGTACCATGAACAATTCGTACCGTCAGTTCGTACCTTGAAAAGATCAAGAGAAAAAATTAAAAAAAGCCGAAGTCGCTGATCCCAGTTTCCACAAACATTTTAAAAGGGTTAGGGTATCGGAGTATCGGTTAGGTAAGATCAAGAGAAAAAAAATAGAACATCGCAGTTTCCGTTTTTCCGCAGTTTCCGCAAACATTTAAAAATTTCTGGTAATGATCCTAAGAGTTTGCCAAAGTCGCTGATCACAGTTTCCGCAAACATTTTAAAAAGGTTGGGGGTTAGGGCTGATCTGAGTTTCCACAAACATTTACAAATTTCTGGTAATGATCCTAAGAATTTGTGTTTGTTTTCGGAAGATTTTAAAATGTTTGCGGAAACTGCAATCAGCGACTTTGGCTTTTTTAATTTTTTTTCTCGATCTTTTCACGGTACGAACTGACGGTACGAATTGTTCATGGTATGAAGTAGGTTACATCCGCTTATCAGTATGCCAAATACAGCAGAGACACATTTTGACAGTGCCACACTGATGGACTTCCGTGAATAAAAATAGATTTCAGCGGCACCCCCCCAAAAATTAGAGGCTGGATCCATCCCTGGTGTAGCAGCATATCTAGATGATATCTTAGTTACGGGACCGACAGAAAAAGATCATTGGAATAACTTAAATAAGTTTATGGATCGTTTAAGCGAGTATGGGTTTTGTGTTAAAGCACAAAAATGTGAATTTTTCAAGGATTCGGTTGAATATCTTGGATTCTTGGTCATGTAATCAACAAAGCGACCGTCGAGCACATCAGTCGAAGCAATAAAACAATTACCCCAGCCGCAAAACCTTCAAGAACTTCAAGCTTTTTTAGGGAAAATTAACTATTATGGTCGTTTTATAGCAGGTCTTCCAGACAAGGCAAAACCTTTAAATTCTTTGTTGAAGAAAGGAGCAGTGTTCAGGTGGACACAACATTGCAAACTTGCTTTTCAACAACTGAAGGAGGACGTGATCAATGCAACCACGCTAAGTCACTACAATGAGAGCAAATCACTCATACTAGCCACCGATGCATCCCAGTACGGAATAGGAGCAGTTTTGATGCAGAAGCACGATGGTGTGGAACGTCCACTCGCCCATGCATCAAAAACTTTGAGTGAAACGCAGAAGAGGTACTCACAAATTGAACGAGAAGCGCTCTCTGTCATCTATGGAGAAACGAAGTTTCACCAATACCTGCACGGTAGGACGTTTACTTTAATTACGGATCATAAGCCACTAGTTTCGATGTTCTCACCAAAAAAGAATCTACCAGTCCTAACAGCTCAGCGTCTTCAACGATGGGCTATTACCTTAATGCATATCAATATGATATTCAGTACAAACCAACTAATCTACATGGTAATGCAGATGGACTGTCTAGATTGCCTATGGAGTTAGACAAAACGTTTGACGAAAACGAGGAGAGAGAGAATGCAGAGGTTTCTCATTCTGTAGAGGCAACCATGGACGGTTTACCTTTAACTTCGAACGAGCTTAAAACAAAAAACGCTTCACAATCCGGTCTTAAAATTAGTTCTGTCGTATATCCAGAACAGTTGGCCTAGAAGATTACCTGACAATGATAAGCTGCGCTGCTATGCTTTGTATAAAGACTCGATGTGGGTAGAAAACGATGTAATACTTTTACAACGTGACGGTTTTCCACGAGCAGTAATTCCGCAATGTTTGCAGGCACAAGTTGTAAAACTCTTGCATGAAGGTCACTGGGGAATCACCCGAACGAAGCAGATGGCACGCAGATACGTATGGTGGCCGGAGTTGAACAAAATCATCAATGAGATGGTGAAGTCGTGCGGACCTTGCAGGCTTGTCGCAAAACCTCCGGACAAAGAGTACCAAGCATGGCCGAAAACTACAAAGCCGTGGCAGCGGATTCATCTCGACTATGTTGGACCTTAGGAAAGATGTGGCTGATTTGCGTTGATGCACACTCAAAATATCCTTATGTTTCTATGCAGAACATCGGACAGGCAACTTTCAAAGCAACGATCAGCGCACTTCAACAAATCTTTGCGATAGAAGGCTCTTCGGACACGATTGTCTTAGACAACGGAAGCCAGTTTACGTCCGGAGAGTTCAAGACATTTTGCATCAAGTTAGGAATACATCACATCACCTCGCCAGTGTTCCACCCTGCTTCAAATGGCGAAGCGGAACGCTTCGTCCAAGCCTTTAAAAGGGCGATGGAAAAAAACTATAAGGGAGAAGTGAGCTTTGAAGCACACCTCACCCATGCTTCGACTGGAAGACTCCAGCCGAAGTTCTTCATGGGCGCCAGCCGAAAAACGCTATTATCCTTGTTCTCGCCAAAGGAAAAAAGTAATTCAAAACAAGAACCTGCATCTCAAAAGCGAAGCTATGAAGAAGGTTCATTAGTTTATGCTCGAAACTATGCATCTGGTTCGAAGTGGCTACCAGGTACGGTAATTAAAAGACGGGGACGTGTCCTGTATAACGTAACGTACGAACGGAACGAGGTGTTTGGAAGAGACACATAAATCAACTTCAACCCAGGTTTCACAACGTTCATACTGAAAGTAAAAGTGATTTTTCTGATTCAAGTAAAGTTAAGGTTGCACCAGGTCCAAAAAAAGATTCCGAACCGACCGATACCAATGAACACCCTGGGCAGTAAAGCTGTCCCACAGAGACGCTATCCAGTACGAAACAGACGCAAACCTGATTTTTATCAGGCTTAGTCAATACGTTTGTTAGTCGTATGTGCCTCTGACCCTAATTGTAATATGACCATTATTGCAGTGATCTGTTAGAAGCACTATATATATTGTGTATGTTAAGTCGTGAATACTTGGTTAGTATCACCCTCCCTTAGCTGTAATGTTTTATTTCTACTGCTAAGTGTTAATTTATAAGGGAGGAATGATACAGTTAGTAACGTTTATTTTGCGTTGTGTTCATTGCCTAGCGCATTGCACCGAGTCACGTGCACTTGATTACGTCGTGCCGCCCTGTGGCTGTGAGTAGTTTGTAAGTACGACAGCAGGACTTCTTGGTAGCTACACAATGATTTGTCCTTAGTTCATTCTAGCTCTACTCGTGTTGAGACCTCTTTTCAATTCCTTTACGTTTACCTACAAGCGTAACAAAGAGTTACTTAGTCTTAGACCATGCTTGTGGTTACAAATCTTTCATCAATTCTTTTTTATTTTTTACCTCAGATACTATTATCCTTAATAAACTGTCAGGAAACAACACAACGAACAAACCAGCGCTCTCTGAAACAGTGTCATCTTCGTCAAACATTGCTACGTCAGAATCAATGCAGTCCAACGCATCGTCGTCGTCACACGGTAGATACTCCCCCACAGTAGTGCCAGCGTTACTCGTTTGACTGCATGACATTTCATCACCCTAGGTTCATAAAAAAAAAGAATATAAACACAATGAAAGTTATTTTTAAGCCAGTGACGAAAACAAATAAAAAAAATAATCTGAAAAATGTGAAAATAAAATTTGGTTTACAAAGATTTTCTTACCCCATCTTCTTCCTGGCCTACTTCTCCATCATTGGGTTCCAGAAGTGAGTCCTCGTAGTCAGAGTCCTCCTCATCGTAAACAAACAATGAATTTTCATCTGCTTTGTCTCCTGGTTGATGATTGGATTTCCTGAGAAAATCGTGAGTGATCTTTAATGGGAAAACAGTAATGGAAACACTGTGTACAATTTTAACCTAGGAATTGAACAAGCAAAACAACAACATGATAGGCCTATGATTAAACATTACAATGATATATTGCACATTCTTACAAATAATTTTAACAGTCGAACGTTTTTGGCTAACCTAAGTCATTATCAGAATCTGAAAAAAGAATTGAAGAAGTATAATTAATATTCAAGGAAAATGTACCATGAGTCCAAATTACATCAAGTTATCATGTTGCATATCGCGATTTCGGATATGAAATCCTTTTCAGTACAACTTTATAACAGGTAAAATTTTCAGTAGGCCAGCTCAGTTCAAAGCAGTTAAGTTTAGAAAGAGACCACAATAGTGTTTTTCGGTTGCTAATAAATAAATTTAGTTTGCGAGTAGTAGTAACAATTCTTATGAAAATTATGAAGGGAATTAAGCCATACATTAGTTAATACGCTAAACTACTTACTTCATTTTTTTATTAATCGACAGTGACTGTATTCTTTGTTTTTGGATCACATTATAGAGCAATTTTGAATCACATTGTGCAAAGATGGCTTGTCGTTCCCAGAATCTCTCCTTAATGTTTGTTACTGACTGCTTTAAAATGTATGACCTAATTCTCTCCATAACTTGCATTATAATTGTTGATATCATTGCTCGGAGACTGAATTTATTTGCATCTATAAGCATTAAGCAACCGCAAAACAATTTTACTTCTAAACTGAACTGTGAGTCTAGAGATGTAAATGCAAAAAAAACGAACCGTTTTTTTTAAAAAAAAACGTGTTTTTTTTCAAAAAAAACTTGAGCCAAAAAAAACACTCGTTTTTTGTTTTTTTTTGTTTTTTTTCATATTTTTCTGAAAAAGTTGCAATTTTTTTGCAATTTACAGCTTAGTTTCATTATAGTGCTCTTGAAAAACATTAAATTACTAAAAATAGTTTTATTGGTGTGCTGAAATTCCTAAGTGTTTGTGTTTGGCAGCATATGCTCTTGCATAGTCCTATTGAGGACCTACGTTGTTTCGCTTTCTTCTTCATTCTCTGGCATGTTTGTGGCAGTAGACCTGACAAACATTGAATTAATGAAACTTGATACATGACATAATGTAGATGAGTTAATTTCTTTTTCCTTTTATGGAAATTAGCCTATGATGTTAGTATACTGTGGTACTAGTTATTCTTGTACACACTCAATGGGTTGACGAAATTTTGACAAAACAAGGTGGCAGTATTCAGTACACACATTTACCTTGTTTGTGGACGTGGTAATTTACTAATGCAAGCTATTGCCAATAGCTTGTTTAAACATGTTTTGTAACTGATAGCTTGCCAACGATGTATATGCTTTATAAATGTTGAAACAGAAGTATTCTTTTCGTGTGTTGTAAGATCTTGGATTGGACACTTCGTCATTGATGCTTCTTGCAGATTATTTGGGACATATAATGCAAGAGACCTTATCACTGATATTTTTAGCTGTCAAAAGTTAGTGCATTTGTCAGAAAAGGTTTAGGTTAATGTTCCTTTCAAATGCCCACCACCCATGTTGACTATTGCTAGTAACTACCATTCTACCAACCTTGAATGAAGAAATTTTTCCTTTAAAGTGGAGTTTTTCAGCACTGCTCAATGCTCAGTGTTCACATAGTGAATAAATGCTTTATAATGCTTTTCCTGACAAGAATAAAGTTTTACCCATATTCCCACAATGCAGGATAAAGATACAAAACAAACATCAAAGATGAAAACTTATTTTATTTGAGAACTAGGCCTACTGTTTTTTGAGATAAAAAGAAATTGACCTCTTGTCGTTACGCACCAATAAAACCATGATGCAAACTTTAATTTTTTTTATTGGGCAGAGGAAAGATTGACGAAAAGTTAGGCAAAAACAAAAAAAGTGCTAAAGTCTCAAAGTTCTGCAAACTAGTTCAAATTGGATGGATTAAGTGCAATCAATAACCATACTTCTTTTATACATGTCTATGACAGCACAATGATGTAATTAAGGGAAAACAAACATGACTATGACGTCACAAAGGATTATTGAATCTCTTCAGGGAAAATAAAAAAACATCAAAACGTTTCCATCTTTCACTACATTTAAATGTGATTTGGGCTAAAAGTTGGGACTTTAGCACTACACTGCTTTTGCCAAACTTGTCATCAATCTTTCTTCTACCCAATTATTTTTTTTTTAATTTACGCACCATGGTTTTATTGGTGCGTAACGACAAGGGGTCAATTTCTTTTTAGCTCAAAAAGTAGTAGCCAAAACTTGTTTTAATATTCATAAACAGATAGCCCACCCCATAAAACATGGAGGTAGAGCTAAAACTTATGTAAATATGTTGAGCGGTTCTTGAGATATGGCCGTTTTTCTATTGCTCCTTATCTATAAAGCCACTTAGTGGCTAAGGTTATTTCACTTATAACTCGAGAACCGCTTGTGTGATTTTCATCACGTTTGCACCAAATGCACATCAACTGGAACAATCTCTTGACGTTGTACTGGTAATGGTGTGGTGTGCTGGTGAAAAGTGCCTTTGTGAAGTAGAGAAACAGGACCCTGACCACCTGGTCCTAACGTAACATGCCCATTAACCAAAATCCCAGGTGGCTTCGAAACTGTACACAAGTGTGGTACTGCATTTAACAACTGGCTGAACCAAATTACAGACAATACTTGAGATGTGCCAACCATAGGACACTGTGTTACTATTTGAGACGATGAGAAACCTTTATGGCTCGTGTGTTGAGACTTGAGAGACATATTGTCTCATTTGAAAGATGTTATACGAGTTATGAGACTATTTTTTTGTTGAAAGAGACGCTATTGCAATGAGTTTACCCTAATTGCTGCATATTGTGACATTTAATAAAAAAATAAGTAAAAAAAACAAAAAAAACGAATAAAAAACAAAAAAAACGATAAAAAACAAAAAAAACGAGCTCGTTTTTTTTAAAAACAAAAAAAACCGTTTTTTTACATCTCTAACTGTGACGGTGTGAAATTGTGACTGTATTAATTGGACTGTTGTAAATTTTATTATGCTGATTGTAAAGTTACACTGAAGAGGGTTACATATCCGAAATCGCGATATGTATCATGACAATTTGGACTAGGACTTTGTCTTACATTTACTTTGGATATGGAATATTAAATTTAGTACAGTACGGTATTACTTAAAATATACAAAGACAAACACACTCCAATTAAATGTTTATTGCGAAAACACCTTGTTTTCAAGCGATTTTTATAATATAAACGCACGAAAATCAAAGCGTTGAAACTTTTATCATTTTATCTGTTTCTCAGTATTGTGACGATTAGTCCTATGGAAGAAAAAGCTCTTTCGACCTCCCCAAAGAAGGCTTGATTACAAGCTAAGCAAGATCGATTCTTTTAACATTTTCAGGTCTTTTGTTCGTAGCTGAAAACACACATTGTTTTGTTTTTTTTATTATTCCTTGCTGTGGAGGAATGGAAAATTGCTCAGACGGAATCCTTACCTTGGACTTTCTAATGAGTAATTCAACACTTTTTCAGTCTTCCATACGACCGTCAGGGCTCTATGGATAATCTTTCCAAAAGAGATTTGCGGAAGTAGTAATTTTTAACTTCCGAGTTTTGTGTCCAAATTAATCTGCTAATCCAGGTGGGTGGGAGACTTAGAATATTTGATTCAGTTCAACATTTTCCCTTTTCTTGCGCACATCCTCCAATCTCTCTTGCAGATTCCTGCTAATCTCTGTTCCCAAGTCTGACTGCTCATTTAGGGTGAACAACTGAACATGACCACATTGTCAGCCAGACGAAGTTCAATATTCTTTTTGCAAAGGTATTCTACTGTTATTTTAATAACACTAACAGCATTACAAAACTCTTTGATCGTTTCACATCTATTTTCCGAAAACTCAAACTTCGCCCAAGTCTTATCATAACCACCATTAGGCTATTTCTTTACGTAGCTCGTAGAAACGGCAAATCACCTTGATTCTTGAAGAATTTATTCCGCTGAGTCTTGCAACCAAGAAAGAAAACCTTCTTTTTTCCGTATGAGACAATACTCTGAGGTTGTAAATTGTCTTCATTGCGTACAGTGTATGTTCTGAATAGCTTCACTGCTTTGCGGACTTTTGAAACAATTATCTTAATTTCAGGAGCTAATAAGAAGAATACGATATAAACTTTATAACTGCGCGGCCTAACTTGGTTCAACGTGATTCTGCATTGCGGGGGGAGTATGTGACAATTTTGTATGCTGCAATAGCTGACAGCCAGAGGCGGGCAGTAGCGCGCTACTCTTGTAGTGAGGCTACTTTTTTGTCAGCGCCGCTACATTTCTTTCGTTCGTACTCCCGCTTACGCTGCTTTCGAGTTTAAAGTGAAAAAAGGATTCATATTTGGAGACTTTTTATGGGAACAATGTGTAAATAAATCAAAGCAGAAAACATTCGACTATTGCGGGAAACATCAAGCAAAGGTACGTTGATGCAGAAAAGAGTGACAACAACACTAAGAACGATTATAAGCATCATTTATCACAATGTTTGCTTTACGCTCAGGCACATGACCAGCGCGATAAGTTGGAAGGAAGGTTTGTATTAGACTTAGCGAAACAGTTTTCACTGGCAACACGGTCAAAATTTTTACTTTCTGTTTGAGCAACATGAATCTGAATTTCACAATTTACTTGGTTTTGTAGTTCGGAAAGAAACATGTCTATCTTCCCGGCTTTTGGATAAAAGTACTTTTCACATTCTGTCTGAAAACCAGGGTTTCCTGATTTTAAAACCCGGGTTTCGGGTAGCAAAAAATAGCCAAAAAAACCCGGGTTTCGGAATTGGGTAAACCCAAGTTGGAAACACTATGTTCAAGTTAAATTTTATTATATTTGTTCCAAAATTGTAACATTTCTAATGAGGTTAGCTGAAAATGTTCAGCTGTTTTAACTGATTTGTAAACATATAAGTAATAGACTAAACAATAAATACTATTAATACTACAAAAGTGCTCAATGCCAAGCAGAAAAAGCCAAGCAGAGCAAATTACATCAAATATAGTTATTACCTTCTAAAACCTCTAAAATGTCTGTTTCACCTTAAAAAGGGGATCATCAGAAGGTCCTTATTCAAATCAATCAAATCAAATATATTATTATTCAAAATGATCGTATTTCAATAAGGACCTTCTTTCAGGGAGAAAATGGCTGTAGAGGTTTGGGAAAGTAATAACTATATTTGAGTAATATACTATATTTATAGCATATTAATGTAATGCTCCATCCGCTTGTGTTGTTTTGCTTTGCTTGTATGTGGTGCAAAACATTTTCTTTCAGAAATTATATATAGCCTATCACAAGCTCGCCAACATTATAAGGCTACCACATTTCAGCAATGGAAAAGACAAAAAGGTCTCATACCACTGTTTGGATTCCAACGTGTTGTTTATTGAGCTGTGTTGAAGGGTAGGTGAGTTTTCGTCAGCACCGTCTCCACAGCATCTGACAAAAGTAAGAAGGTCACAAATCTCCAGTACTGGTAAAGTTTGATAATCAAAACTAACTCACTTTGAAGCAGATACTCATGCTAACTTCAGCGTGAAGCGGAAGCTGATTTCATGATATATTTATGCTGACTTCAATGTTTTACTTGGAATTATAATTTCTACTATTTTAGCACGGTGAGAAGAAAGTTTTTCATAGCTCAAAGCTGTGGTACTGCTTGTCTGACTCTCGTCAGAAGTTTGCTATAAAA
Source organism: Aplidium turbinatum (assembly GCF_918807975.1). Lineage (NCBI taxonomy): Eukaryota > Metazoa > Chordata > Ascidiacea > Aplousobranchia > Polyclinidae > Aplidium > Aplidium turbinatum. The sequence goes on along the minus strand of NC_137475.1, from coordinate 22,695,300 downwards.
ATGAAGTCAACCTAAATTTAGTGAAATATTTATAGGAAGAAGGAAACACAAAGCAAAAAGAGATGAAAAATTTGGCCGATCAAGCTGGAGCGATTTCAGGCTAACGAAGGTATGTCCATAAACAAATTCCTTTTAGCAATTCGAGTTTAAAGAATATTACTGCTGCAAGTGAATCGAAAAAACGTTCTTTGGAAGCAAGGAAAAACCTTTTCCTAGTCATATTAAAGCTATGTAGGCCAACCACAAATCAACCCTATGCCCATTTTGACAAAAAAATACGTAGTTAATTAACAGACAAAATCTTCATCATTAGTCTACACATGGCCATACGAGACCATAACATTTTGGGGGACAAAACAAAAAAATTACCTTAACTTTTTTGAAATTGCCCAAATATACATCAAAACATCCATCGACTAAGCTGAAAAAAATATTAATGTAACTTTAAACGAGGCTACTTTGAAAATTGCTACTGTGCCCTGGCCAATCTAAACTTTGCACCACATTAACTTTGCCCTTCATGCAGTACTCTGCAAAGATTTTTGTTGACAACCCACTTTCAAATGCAAAAAAAATAATTCAGGTAAATTTAAAGAAGTATTTTCATGTTGCTTCCCAAAACTCATAACAGAGCTGATATCGGTATTGTGTAAAGAAATCTTTCAATATTTCTTGTGGCTAAAATAAACAAGGCTAAAATAATTTGCACAAGTGGAACCTATTGGATGAAAATAATAAATTTATCTTGAGATTAACCGATACCAAAATTTTCGCCGATACCGGTATCACTTTTTTAGGCCGATACCGATATTTTTCCATACTTTAGTGTTGCACAAGGAGTTAGATAAAATGCTAAGTCTGACCTTTTTTGAATAAAACTATTAAAAAAAGCTTTGAATTGGCATAACTTAGTTGTATAGGCCTAGATTCAATCAATCCAATTTCTCTGCATTGTTGTGCCATAATAGCAGTGTTTAGTAATAAAAGGTCGCCATGATTGTGGACTGGGGCATAAGGAAACAAACATCATAAATGCGGTTTCTGAAAAATGAATAAAGGGTTTACGCAAACTCTCCAAATAGGCTAGTCATAATTAAAAATAACATATAAAATTTAAAGCAAGTCCTTTGTGTAGTCATACAAAAACCATTCGACAAGTAATGTTCAACCTAAGGGCGCTAGTTGTTTGGTTGTTGCTTTTGCCAGGCTTGATAAGATTACCCAGGCAGCAAAAATGTGCAATTTTACATCGTTTCTACGTCGCTAGACCTTTAAAAAAACATGTAGTTTGGTGGTTTTTAATGAACTGGTTCCTTTTTGTTGTAATAAACTTATCAAGCTTAATCATGGCAGCATAAGTAGGCAACGGGCTACGCAACGAACTCCCTCAGTGATCACCACTTGGTTCTGACAAATCAAAAAACATCGTTGTCTTGTGATGTTGCTAAGTTGCGTCCAAGGTCAAAATCAGAATTCTAAACTATTCGAATAATTCGAATCTTTAATTGGATTCGGTATGTGTATTTTTTTTGCGTCACAATTACGTTATTCAACACGGATGGACTGCGCACAAGCAGTGCAACAAATAAATTGTGCAAGCGTACACACGCCGATTGGCATTGCAGCTACCGTACCAGTTTCGAGATTTCCCCTCAAAACTGTGATAATCCTGGATAATTTCGTTTAGCAGTTGCGTGTATTTGATTGGTATTTCGATGCTATATGATCTGGAATTACTGTGATCAGCAATTTTATTGCGTTTAGTTGATGTAATGTTGCATTGTTTGGCTAATTTTTTAGATCAAAATTAATTTTAAGAGTAGCTGACAGATATCCTCAAACAATCAACAATCATATTTTTTTACGTTCAATCAATTAGAGCTTAGTATTTTCAACGTTTCGGTTCTTCTTAATTCGATTAAAAACATTAGTGAAAAGTAAAAAGCGAATTGAACATTATTTTTCTAATACCAAACCACTTGTGATGATCGAAGTTGTTAATTCATTATATATTCGATAAAACGTTGAGATGATGTTACGTCATTACGCCAATTTGAGATGTAATTTCATGACGCTGCATGGCGGAAAAACCTTCACAAGTTTTGTGATCCGTTGAGAGTAAAAAAGAAACACAGATGATGAACATTGGAGAAATTGAGTCTCTTTCACAATTTAAGAATCAAGCAACGCAAAACTGCTGAAATAAAACATTTTCGTTGAGTGAATCACTGCAAGTAACCAATGCCAAAAGGCGCGCGCAAGAAGTTATGGGAGTGTGAGGAATCAAAAATTTGAACAGGTTATTATTCTACATCAGTGTGATGTTAGTTACTGCGGTACTTCAAAAATCTATATCTTTGCTGTAAAAAATCCGCAGCAAATACGTTTTTTTACATTTTAGTATCGACGACAGAATTGGCCATATTTTGTTAATACCGATTCTTCCAAAATGGCCGATATCGATATTTCGCTACATCTCTAATCCTGAGATTGCAGTACTAATCTTAAATTATAAACAGACATAACCCAGCAACAACACTACATTTAACATTATAAAAACAAAAAACAATAAGCTAACGTTTTCGGCTAGTCATACAGCCCTTTGCAAGTCATACAGGGCTGTATAACTAGCAAATTCTCTCCCGAAACTATATTATTGTTTTTTGTGTTTATGATGTTAAATGTAGTGTTGTTGCTGGGTCGTTCCATTATATTTCAGGTCAGAATTAGAGGAAATGCCACCCACACTCTCCGATTTGGTTGATTTTGACATATGTGAGAGATGGCAACTCACTGAGCTAAACAAAAACAAATTTCGAAATTGGTTGAGGGGTTTTAAAGTTACACCATTTTCAATTGTAACCACACGGTGGCAGTATTTCAGCTCCAAAGAGTAAAAATGCCCCAATATCTGTTATACTGAAGCTAGGAAGTTGATGAAAATATGCAGAATACCATTTTGGGGGATGAGGAATCCAAATTTGCAAACAAAATATAAGAAAAACATGTAGTTTTGTAGTAATTTGATTATAAATATTTTTTGAGGTATATATTTTGGGGAGAAATGTGCCCATGTAGCCAAAGAAAAAACAAACATTTTTTTGGGGGGGATGTTAAGTTGGACTTATATTTTGATAAACACACTCCAATTTTGCTGTTCCATATTGTTCCTTGCCTGGACTGGTGGTCAAAATTCTTTCTAAAGTTTTGCAAATTTTAAATGCTTTTTTAACATTGTACAGTGGGGCATTCCATAATCATCAGATTTTTTCAAATTTTGTAACCACTAGTCACAGATTTTGCTTATTTTGACATATTTTGTACATATCATCCTAAAAAATGATGAAAGTAGCAAAAAAAATGTTTGAAGTACGGTATCTTCATTGGGGGCCGAGATAGAGCACTTTGAATTTTCGGCCACTAGTAGGATTTTGGAAGCTGAGCACAGCCATTTTTTCATTTTGCGCCTTCATTTTTTGACATTGTACCTCTTTACCTTGAACGATTTTCGCACTGAAAACATGCATTTTACCAATTTAAGATCCAAGGAATTCATTTAAATCGCAATTAAAAATATGCTAAGATGAACATTTCAAATGGTAATTTAGGTTTAAAGTTTTTATTCATTTATTTTTGATACGCTAAGTTTGGGGGAATATTTTGGAGCGTTGAGAAAAAGATCCCAAAAAAAAAATTTTTCAAACAAAGCAATTGTAGTATAATATTTTTACGAAATTTGATTGATGTAAGTTTTGCATAAACCAAAATAATTATTCAACTTAGAAAATATCAACCCATACATATCAAAAAATGAAAATAATTGAAATATAACTGATGCTTTGTCATAATATTTGCAGGGTTCAGCCATATTATGGTCCATTTCTTTAAGAATTGTTTTATGTGTCAAACTACCAATGTTTTATTATCAGCTGATATCACACAGCTAGTCTGATCAAGATTTTACTACCGTTTCTTATCAAACCAGCACCTGCACCCTTATCATTTCTGAACTAACTTTTCATTGAAGTAGAAAGCTGCCTGGCTATGATGTTTTTATTATTCAGCAGGAAAGGAGTTGTTAAACAGTTTAGTTTGGAAAAGACCATATATGCTGGATGCCACACACTTCTGCACTTTTGAAACTAACTCCACCTTCTACATCCGGAATGGCCTGTTTCGGTGAGTCCGATCCCTTAACGAGGGATTTTTTCAATTTTTTTTATTTAAATTATCGGGTACCGTAGCCTAATTATCATTGCCGTTTTAGGGTTAGGGGCTAAGATTAGGGGCTAAGGTTAGGGGTTAAAAGTTAGGAACTCACCGAATCGGACTCACCGAATCGGACTCACCGAATAGTAGCAGACCCTTCTACATCCAATGGTAGAAGTTACACTTTTAGCTCGCAAGAACTGAACAAACTTGAAAAACTTTTTAACTAGACTGATGTGCAATTTGGTGTAGTTTTTATTACTTAATGCTCACTCAATAATTTCTAAGCTGTTCCTATGGGATTTAGCTATACTTTTTTGATCATATGGATTGAAACAAATCACTGTCAGATGACAGACATTGCAATTTGCTGTTTCAAAAATGCCAAAACTTCATGTCAAAGAAATTGGAATTTTGCCAAACTGAGTATCAGTTTTAAACTGCAGTCCCTCTCAAAAAACACATGGAACAACTAAAATAACTCATCATAAAGACATAACATGAACAGGTAAATAATTTCAGAAAAAAAAATTTTGAGTTTGGTCATGGCTACATGGCCAAAGCAACCCCCCAAAGTTATCCCCCCCAAAGTTATCCCCCCCAAAATTTTTGAAACGTTGTTTTTATCTATAAATGATAACTTTTCACCAATTTTGACTGGAAATTCAGATTCCTTGCCCCCAAAAATGGTACTCTACATATTTTGGTTGTTTTTTTTTAGCTATAAATTACGAGATATTAGCAAAACTTGAATTTTGGGGGGGGCACGATGCCCCTGTCAGGTGGTGAATTTCAAACCCCCACAACTTCTAAACCACTTGGTCAATTTCAAAAAAAAAAATTTTGGTGTGCTCAGTTAATGATTGTGAACTTACTGCCAAAGTATGAAACATTTCCAAGAGTATTGGTTTTTTCATGACCTGAAATATAATGGAATGACCCTGACTGGGTTAGTGGGTTATGTCTGTTTATGGTATACAAAAGTTACCTCTCTACCCAAATTGTAATCTTAAATTACTAATTAATTGAAAAATTAATCTTAAAACATGTGGATACGCGGGCAACATAAAATATAAACCTACTGTACCTTCCTGACTTGACAGATAGTGTTCCATTTCCACTGTCATCACTGTATTTTCGATACAAAATCATGCTGTCTTGTTCATTTCCAGTAACATCTTGTTTGTGATAGGCCGGTTTAATAAGTTTGGTTTCAGCTGATGATAACGAAGCATCTTGCACGTTCTCGGTGACTTTTTCTATGGCATGGATATCAGAAAAAGACTTTGAAGGACCAATTACCGGTACGAACTTTTTACTGACTTTAGCACTTTTGAAATCTTTAGCCTTCCCAAAAGCTAAGTGTTTGTTTGATTTTTGACTATTTTTATCAACTTTCATGTCACAACAGACATCATCAACAATAGTTGATGCACTGTTGCAATAGCTATTGGTGCTTTCTGCATTACAGCTATAACCAAATTTTAACATATCACACAAGTCATCCACAGATCCATGCTTCAAAAATTTATCAGAAGTATTTTTGTTGTGCACCGCATTTTCAGCAAGAGAAGGAGAAGTGTTTGAGGTACCATAAGTCTTTCTTTGTCTATAATTAAGATGAATCGTCTCCTCGGTTGGTTTTGAGTTCAGCTTTGATGATGCCATAGAAAAATCTTTTCCATTGTTGGGAGGTGCAGTTTGCTTTCCTGAATAAATAATTGGGGGATTCTGATTGGTTAAAGCAAAACTTTCAGAAAATGAACTAGACTTTTTTTTATCACTGGATATTTCCGCAGATGAACTGTTGGAAGCAATGGGGTTAACATTGGTACAGCTTCTTGATACTTCAATATGAGAAGCAACATTACGACGTAAACTTGAACTGTTTGGACGATAAGAGAAGTGTGAATTATTGCATGAACCTGAAGTAATCACTGAAGGTCGTAATGAAGTTAGTAATGGACCAGTCTTATTACAAAGAGAGCTGGCGTTATGAGCAACTTTGGCATTTCCACTTTTTGCAATTAATCTATTTTTTGCACTGTTGGGTCTCAGCCTTTCAGCTTTAGATACAACAGACCTAGGCAAATTCTGATATTGAAAAGTAGTTGCTGAAGCATACGGGGGAATTGTAGTAAAACTAGGTGGATTTTCAGATGATATGTTTGAATGGGTCAATTCGTTGTTTTTCTCCAGTTTTTTGGCTCTCGATCGAGTATCAGAAAGCATGCTGCTTCTAAACTGATCAACTCTGTGCTTTAATCGTGCTGGTGTTAGCAAAGAGCCAGTCAGCCCAAGTCTAGGTGAAGGATAATTATAAACTGCAAGTGTATTTCCTGAATGAGTTGTTGTATCAAACCGAGAAGTGTTATTATGACCCACCAGGCTATGGTAAGAATCACAAGGCACAACTAATTCAAATTTATCACTACAATCATTTTGGAGTTGGTGAAAGTGGAAAAATTGCTGAGTGTTGTAGTGTCCTCCGTTTTCTAATGCAGGAAGTTCAAAAACAGTTGTCTGCTGAAGTCTTGTTGTTGGAACATGAGCAAACCTAAACAATTTACAAATTAATTTTTTGGTTGGATATAATTAAGTACCGGTAACTTATTTTATTGCATAAATCACTACAGTTAGTTTTCAAAGTTACCTAGAGTAAAAATGAAACTTTGGTAAGTAATTATGTGAATGGATTTTAAACAGCACTTTTTCAAAAGTGATTCTGTTTAACAAAAAACAAGGTTACCTACTGGTGCATTAAGAGAAAAATTATAATATAAAATATTCAAGTAATAGCTGACTATGAGTGCACATTTTCATGCACATGCATCTGTACAGAAATGCAATTATCAATTTAAAAATTATAATAAACACTTAATGAAATGTTAAATCTATGATACCTTCCTGAATGAAGAGGTGAACTAGTCTCGGAAGATGAGCTAGCTGAAACTACAGATTTGTTCTGATATTTTAATACAGGAGAAAGGTGTTCTTGATGAGCAGCAACAGGATTATTCTCAGATATTTGTGTAACCCTTTTCTGAAGACTTAATTTTCCAACAATTGTTTTCTTTTGGGGGAGTGGATTCTCTGATGAGTTTATGTCTTTAGTGCCATTCATATCTACATTGCAACCCAATGAGAACGTTCTCAGGGTAATTTAGCATAGCAATAAATGTCTGTCAACTTTACTTAAAATCTGAAAACAGTTTGTATTAATCTCGGTCTAATATAAATTACTCTAAATTTAATCTATGCATAAATGGAATCAACAGAAACAAAAAATTAAAAATTTAGAAACGAAAAGTGTCAAATATTTAGGAGTCTACTTTGACAGCAGACTTAGGTGTGTCATGCATTTGTCTAGCTCAGGGGTGACAAACCTTTTTGCCGCCGCGGGCCACTTTGTCAATTACGCATGAGTTATCGGGCCACACAACTTTTTAATCGTAACGAACTATCAAATCTTTTAGAAGCGACTCAAGGTATTATTCATGAAAAGTAACAAATGGCAGATGAAAGTAAGAAAACCCACACAGTTGAAATGTCAAATCACCCAAAAAAAAGTTAAATCTTAACCCCTACCTCTTCGATTTTGCTGAAATTTGGTATATAGGGAGGTCTTAGCATAATTAGCCCAAATCCAAAATATTAGCTCAATCGGAGCAGTGGTTCTGGAGATATAGGCCCTCGAATTTCCACATTTTGGCAAAAATGGGCGCGGCGGCCGATTTTTAGGGCCCGATATTTTGGCAACCGGTGGGCGGATTTTAATGAAACTGGTGTCATTAGAAAGGTAATTTCGCAAAGAATCCAAATCTGTAATTCTTTCCTTGATAGGAGCAAGTTAAATATGTGTGACCTTTTGACCTATTGTTTGACCTTGAATATGACCTTGTGGCCCACGTGACCTTGAAAATAAATTAAGTGCAAATTATACCCCAAGATGTTACCTACAACATATAAAAAATCCAGAGATGTAAAATTTTTGGTTTATTAATAAAATACACTTTAGTGGACATAGACAATTAGAGAGAGACCACATACATAGATCTATAATACCGGTAATGCAAAGGAATTTATTCTCACACGAGTCAGTTCAATCATAAATAGCTAAAAATCGATTTCGATCAGCTAGTAGCTAGATCATCTTCAGTTAAGCTTATTCAAATAGAAAAAATAGCTCTATTCTCAGATCTGTGATCTCATGATCACAGACCTACAATACTATCATTCCCCAGACTCAGGCAGTCGGCTGCTGCCCTTCGAATCGCTCTAGTCTGTGACGTCACGCCAATGGGCGTACTAGTTTATCTTTAACCTTTAACTTTAAGGGTGTTTGAAATCTTCTGTTCATGACCTTATGAAATTCTGTGTGTGCTCTACCGAGAACGAAATGTGTATGATGGGTCATTGTAAATGTAAGGACTGCCCTGGTTGTGAAGGGCTCGTCGATCACCTTAAAAACTCTGAAGATCTGAACGATGTTGAGGACGTGACATACCAGCAATGGATTAGCACCGATCGCACGAAACTTGCCACTATTACTGAATCAAGAGAAGACTTCATAGACAACTTTTCCTCGCAGCTATTAAAACTCACCCGCCACAGTTTCACTGCAAAATCTCAAACTACATACATGAAGGACCTTAAACCATCAATGAAGCCATTGGAAGAGACTATTCTACAGGGGGATTTCGCTGAAAATTACTCATACGTTGTTCAGGATGAGATCCAAAGTTTTCATTGGGAAAATAAACAAGCCGCACTACATCCATTCATTGCCTACCGCAAGCTCGATGATGAAGATGGTACGCTAGAACACCGAAACATTTGTGTAGTAAGTGACGTAAAGGAACATTCAACCTCGACTGTGTATGCTTTCCAGAAAGTGGTGATTGAATTCATTAAGAAGGAGTTCCCACAAGTAAAGAAAGTCCACTACTTCACGGATGGCTGCGCTGGACAATATAAGAACAAACATAACTTCATCAATCTTTGCAACCACCAGAAGGACTTTGGCCTGGAAGCCGAATGGAACTTCTTTGCCACATCACATGGCAAAAGTGCTTGTGATGGTAGTGGCGGAACTGTGAAGAGACTCCTGACAAAAGCTAATCTCCAGCGACCCTACACGGATCCGATTCTGACAATAGAAGCCATCATGGAATTCTGTGTTGAAAGGATTCCAGGAATCAAATTCTTCAATGTCCCACCCGAAGAAGTGACAAAAGTAGACACAGACTTGAGAAATCGATTCGATATTGCTACAACTATTAAAGGAACTCTTCAGCTTCACAGATTTGTACCACTTTCGCAAACCCATCTTTCGGTATATAAATTGAGTACACAAGTGGATCCTCCTGTTGTGGTAGCCATCACAGAGCATGCCGAACATGACAGAATATCGAAAGTGCCGATTGACATTGCTGAACATTTGTCTGCTGTCTTTATGACAACGAACCATGGATTGGCCTGGTGGAGGATATTTCAGACGAGCATGGAGACTACAGTATAAAGTTCATGCATCCCCATGGACCGGCCAAGCTCTTTCATTGGCCTAGAGATGAAGACAGATGTTGGCTTGACAAGAAGAACATCCTTTGTGTCATCAACACACCATCTCTTACACTTTCCACTCGGATGTACAGCATCGGCAAGCCTGACAATGTTAAAATAACTGGACTATGTAAAAAGTGGAAATGTTAATATCAGGAATATTATCACAGCCAATATTGTTAACAGCCTACTTTTACATGGATTTGTATAGCCTAAATGTCAGTTTGCATTATTTTAATGAAAAACATCGTGAAGGCCTAATTAATTAATTAAAATACGTCAATTAGTATGAGCAAAGCCTGTTATAGTGTCAATACAATATGACATCATACTTTGAATAAGGATTATAAGTTCTGGATTTGTACTAAACTATGACATATCTCCTGTAGTGTATTTGTGTACATTAATGCATTATAAGTTTGAAAATTGTCATTTTGTGGTCAGGTATGTCCACTTTAAGTGTATTTTATTAATAAACCAAAAATTTTACATCTCTGGATTTTTTATATGTTGTAGGTAACATCTTGAGGTATAATTTGCACTTAATTTATTTTCAAGGTCACGTGGGCCACAAGGTCAAATTCAAGGTCAAACAATAGGTCAAAAGGTCACAAATATTTAACTTGCTCTTATCAAGGAAAGATTTACAGATTTGGATTCTTTGTGAAATTACCTTTCCAATGACACCAGTTTCATCAAAATCGGCCCACCGGTTACCAAAATATCGGGCCCTAAAAATCGGCCGCCGCGCCCATTTTTGCCAAAATATGGAAATTTGAGGGCTTATATCTCCAGAACCACTGGTCCGATTGAGCTAATATTTTGGATTTGGGCTAATTATGATAAGGCCTCCCTATATACCAAATTTCAGCAAAATCGAAGAGGTAGGGGTTAAACCCATTGGGTGATTTGACATGGAATGACCCTTATGCAGAATCGAAACATACAATGTAGCGTTTTCACAACTTCACATAGCTTTCCTATTTTCTAACTTTAAACCCTGAAAGTTAGTGTTTAGGGCAATAAAATAGCAAAGGAAAGGTGTACCACTGTACCAGCACTCCAGCAGCTTGGATTAACTACATATAGTAGCAGATGTAGCAGCTGCTACGGGCCTCGCGCTTGACGAGCAAAACATTTTTTTTTGCAAAAAAATGTCGAACATGGCAAGTAATTTTTGGCTTGCAAACTGAAATGGTATCATAAGAGAACATTATAATTGTAGAATTAAATTACTAGTCCCAACGTCTTGTCCCTTCCTAATTATTTTAAACTTAAAAAACCGGTAATTTCCGCTGGAGGCAACTGCCTGTTCGAATTCCACTAGTCCACGATGCTAGTCCTAGTTGTTTGAGGGAACATTCGAGAGAATGGCAACTTCGCGCATTGTGTTGTCACAGGGAAAAATTTAATCGTTACTTGTGTGCGATTTTAAGGTTAGTTATTTGTGTAAATAGTTTCTCTTGTATTGGAAGAGGCGAAGACATTTGATTTGAACTGGATTTAGCCTATTACTTCTGAGAGAAAATTGTAAGTAAATTCTAACTAGCTATTTCGTGATTGAGAGAACCGGCACCTTTTGTACTGAACTTAGCCAGAACAATTTGCTAAGTTTGAGTCAGAGGTGCAGAAGCTGACTCAAGTGCCGAATTACCGACCAACAAGCAAAAGAAGAATTGTCCGAAATCGAAGGCGCGATGAGGATGTAGGCAGCGGCCGTTCAGTTCCAGATGCAATAGACAATCAATCAACTAAAGATAGATTCCGGGTGGAAGTTTTTCTTGCAGTATTGGACAGCCTACAATCTGCGCTGGAGCAACATCGCAAGGCATACACCCAATTGAACACACGGTTTATTTTTTTGCGAAATCTGCATGACCTAACACCTGCGCAGATCCAAGAAAGTGGTGACACTGACAGACTTTTAGAAGCATATTCCCACGATTTGGAAGACGGATTGAAAGATGAACTACCTCAGTTTTCAGAATTCGTAAAGCACATTGCTATTGATTGCTCCTCTCCAGAACTCAACTATTTCACTTTGATTAAAGAAAACAATATTGACACCATGTTTCCTAACATTAACAATTTGTTGCGATTTTATCTATGTATGATGGTAACTAACTGTACTGGAGAGAGATCATTTTCAAGATTGAAGTTGATTAAAAACTATCTGCGAAACACGATAAGGCAAGAGCTTCTACACTACAGTCCTCGAAATTAGCGGCAGTACGCGGCAATTGCCGTCGTAAAAGCTGCCGCAAACGCCATAATGGCCATTCTGCTATGGCAATAAAAATGCAGTCGCAAAATGAGCACTTAATTGGGACAAAAATTGTTCAAAAATTCTTCCTGTGTTATTTACTCGCAGCGAGAGTTTAATCAGCATAAACATCGCACCAAGACCTCACCTCGGACTATTTTACTTGCGCAGCTGTGAACAGTCACGCAATCTTCAAATTTAGCATATTTTTACTTGGAAAAACGTTGCCGAGGCCAAACGGCAAAAATTGAAATTGCCTCGGCAATTGTTGTGAACGTTTATTACGACAAAATTGTACCAAAAGATGCAAAACGAGAAGCGAAAAATATACTAGAGTAGTCTATCACGACCACACTGTGTAATTTGTTGTGATGCAATAATACCAAAAGTAGCGATAAAGCGAGCAACGCGATGCGCACGCTGTTACGGTAATTCACGTTAAATAACTCATGGGGGGAAAGTAAGTTAATTTTTGGTTTGTTCAACGTTCGAGTCAGCACAAATCGATTTAATTTTCCCGGCGGGTTATATTGCATACCCAGACAGCAAAAGCATCATTTTTACATTGATTCAACGTCTACAGAGGTGAAATCAATGCAAAAACTAGAGACCGCAACTCACAGGATTAGGCTACTGTAAGTTGCTAGTTAACGTTGTTCTTTTCATTTTGTTACTGAGCTGACACATGCATTTCATAAACATACACCTGAATTTTTTTGTATTTTAACTTAAATGCATTCCTGAGCTAAAGATGTTTTCCGGTAGAATGACCCCAATTTGGGATAATCACATTTATTTTGATATTTTTCCACAGTTACTTTGTTTACTTATAGTATACACAACACCTTTCAAGACAAGTTACACTGCAACTAAACATTTCTTTTTAAAATATGCATGATTAAGCAGTTACTATGGTTTTTCAAAGTCTTGAATGCCCTGAAAATCATTTTTTGGCTCATAACTGCTTTTTTCAACACTTTAAAGAACACATTCCTCTTAGAGCAGATAGGAACATGTGACTTCTGAGTCTTTGGAACCAAAAACAAAGTTTCTACCTCAAGCGGTTTAGAAGTTATGCAATTTTTGCAAATTAGGAGGGACCCCTAAACAGTGATATTTTTTGCTCAAAATTTTTTTGGGTGGTTTTATGTGATTTCCCACCTAGCCAAACCAATTACTTGTATTTTTAAAAAATTGACCTCAAAACGCAACGGCCTAGTGGCAGGCCTTACCAAAGCCAAATGCAACATCTTGGAACACCTAACACAAAAGCACATTGTAACAGCAATCCTTCTACAAGAAACTCACACCATGGAAGTATCGCAGTTAAAGATCAGTGGATATACCCTAGCAGCTTGCACGAATAGCAACATTCATGGAATAGCCGCACATGTGAGAACCTCTGCTATATAACTCTGACTGTAAAGTTAAATGGACATTGGACAGCTACTAAAATTGAAGGCACATATGTGATCAACGTGTATAAATCACCAAATACACATCTGCAAGCTAATTCCATTCCCGCCTTCGCTCCACTATGCATGTATGCAGGAGACTTCAATTCCCACAGCACAACTTAGGGCTACCACCACTCAAACGCATATGACATAGCGCTTGAATCATGGTCATCAGTCACTGGTGTCCAGTTGCCATTCAACCCCAAAGAACCAGATAGCTTTTGTCAGGAAAATGGAAAACAACAACCAATCCAGATCTGGCCATTGCCAACCTAAAAGAACCTTTACCAGACCGTGGAATCCTCAGCGCTTTTCCTAAGTCTCAACATAGACCATCCGCTCATCACCCCTGAAAATCCATTCAACCCAGTCCCAAGCAAACCTGTAAAGAGGTGGAATTTTCGCAAAGCAAACTGGACCAAGTTTACACTCCTGGTTGAAAAGAAAACCCGCCACCTTCCAGAACCAACCTCTGACGGGCTGGAGAAGTCTTATAAAGCCTTCTGCAAAACCTTACTCATGGCAGCAAAGAAGTCCAATAGTCCATCTCCCGTTGTTCCGGCATCAGTTTATGCATACCTGCGATGAAGAAACGTGTAAAAAACGCTATGATGCGTTCCTGGCTCCAAAAACCTGTGAGGAGACATCCATGACAACCACTGATCTGTTGGATCCCTCAACGTAACGTTGAGAAGATACAGTTCAGGGCATTGACTTCACTCACTCAAGCAGAGCTGCATGGAAAATTTTCAATCGCCTTACAGGTTGCAACACCATCCTAAACAATGCCCTGTAACTGCTAACTCCATAGCACAACAGCTCCTAGCTAATAGCAAATGTAAAGTGGCAAATTAAGAAACACGCCCTTGCAGTGAAACAGGGATGCAGAAGGCTCTGGAACGCCCCAAGCGCATATGGTCATTTGTAAGCCTCCTTTAGCAACTTGTATCTGTCATCAAGCAAATTAAAAGCGAGAAAGCACAAGGGCCAGATATTAACATCCCTCCAGAATTTCTTAAGCACAGTGGCACCAAATGTCTGGCATGGTTGAAAACCTTCTATTCTGCTTGCTTGACCTAACAGGCTGTACCAAAATCCTGGAGAAAAGCCACTGGTGGCACAACTTAAACCAAACAAGCCAACTGATGATCTTTAGAGCTATCGCCCGGTATCACTACTCTGCGTTTAAACAACAAGCTGGATTTCGCACGACGCTGTACTCATCACACAGTAAAGCTGACCGAGGATATTAAGGAAAGTTTCGAGAAGGACAACATGGCAAGAATAATGTTGGTGGACCTCATTGCTGCTTATGACACTGTGTGGCACCAAGAGTTAACACTTAAGCTCCTCCAAATGATCACAAAAACTTTAGTGCGATTTCTCACAAACATTCTGGCAAATCGGACCTTTTTGCTGAATAACAGTGATGGGCAATGCAGTCGAAACACCGCTTAAGAAACGGTGTTCCGCAAGAATCATGCCCTTCACCCATATTGTTTAACATCTACATCAGTGACATGCCAAAAACTACATCAGACCAAATCAGACTATCTGAAATTGTGGAGGTTGAAATTGAGCCTGGTAAAGACCACCGTCACACCTTTTAACCTGTAATCCTGTAATGCAACCACTGTCACACCTTTTAACCTGTAATGCAACATGGAATCCACGCGCCAATTATCGATCTTGTTAATGGAAACTCCCTACCACACAACCATACTCCACTTACCTAGGAGTGAAGGCGTGAAGCTCGATCAGCAATTGACGTATAAACAACACACTTAAGCCCTCCATGCTAAGCTATCAGCACGCAACTTGCTGAGATGCTTAGCTGGAACATCCTGGGGTGCTAGTACCTCCAGTCCTCCACATTGCGCAGAAGTGCTCTTGCACTTGTTTATAGCATCTCCGAATATACTTCCCCTGCTTGGTGTTGCAGCATACACACTAGCAAAATTGACACTGCCCTCAACATCACCATGAAAATAATCACCAGTTGCCTGCTTCCAACTCCCATTGACTTTCTGCCGGTACTATCAGGCATTGACCCAGCTAGACTCTGGAAAATCACACACATAGGTTGGTTGCACAAGGGATGACCACCTCTTCAATCAGATGGTCCTAAACTCGCACCTTCAAAACCCCCAGTACTTGAAATCTCGACGGTCTTTTTCCCGCCATGCTGCAGCTATCTGCAACTCCCACATTTCCAAAGTTTGGAAAAGTGAATAAAAAGAAGTTGCGAAGTCAATAGCAACATGTTCAAATGAAGTTTAACCGACTCACCATCTTGTGCACGTGGCTCACATTTTCAGACTGCACACCACATTCTCTACCAATGCCCTGTATACCGACCCAAGGATAGACATGTAGACCTAACAACGCTAGATGAACACACAATCTATTGGCTGCTGCGCCTGGATATAACAACGTGACCTGCGGCGGCCTAAAACGCAAGAAGAAGATTTAAAACTACAATATGTTCAATATCTTCTTCTTCAACAGATTGATCATGTTTGATCAGCTGTGATCTCCCATATGAACTGCCTCCATTTTGTTCTGTCTTTTGTTTGTAGTAGTGCTTCCGGCATGCTTTTTATTCCCGTAATTTGCTTGATATTGTCAAAATATTTCATTTTTTGTCGTCCTTTTATTCGTTTGCCTTGCACCATCTCAGTCAACATTGAATTTTCAATATACTGTAATAATAATATAATTCTATTCTTAACTGCGGTAAAGTCTCTACAAGTACAACGTCACTTGCTCCGATTTATACTATGCAAAATACCTTTACTAGAGCTTGCTTCTTTTTACCTCTACAAACTTCAACAATGTCCTTATACTTTAAATTTAATGTTATTAACTAAACGATATATTTAATCTTGAATCCTCTGTTTTTATACATAAATCTGCTCACAACTGCTCACAATGTGTTGCCTGATGAATTCTCTGAATAGTTAAAAACTTTCAACGAAGTTCAGAACCATAACACTCGACAGAAAATTAAACAGAAACTTTACCTACCAAATTGTAAATCCAATATAGACAAGAAAAATATTCAATACCTAGTTGAGTCATCTCACATTAAATTTAAGGAAAAAAATCGAATTTTGTTACCCAATGTTTCAGAATTTCTTTGTTTTCATATACGTTATTGCTCAATGCAAAATAATGAACAAACAAAAAATATTGTTTTGAATGGTTTTGAGATATGACTGAATGAAAAATTGGCCACTAGATGGATTTATGCTGTGCATGTTTGCTTATTGACCAATGCAAATTCATGTGTATCTCTATAACTACTCAACATAAGTTTAAAAATTGGTTTCTAGGTATTTTCAGGGTCAAGGAGTTCAAATGTTTTATTAAAATATCAAAAAAGCAACTATTTCTTGAAGAAGAATAAGATCAAAAAATTTTTAACAGTTTTTTTTTTAAGTCTCAAAGTTTGACCCCATTTTTTAAGCTGCTGACACAAAGTTGCAAACTAATATTTTATTCGTTTGTTTATTGTTTTTATACTTTTTGTAAATGTAAGTTTGGTAATAGATAGTTTGTATGCATCACAAAAATGTTTTCTGGATAACAACTTCGAGAGAAAGTTTACAAAATGTTATATCTTTAGAATCACAAAAAAAAATGTGTGAAAGGCAATAACTCACTTTAAAAAAGACACAAAATAAACACGAGATCAGATAAAAGTGGTTTGTCCTGGTTTGAATCTTTGTGGAACTTGATTAAAAGATGTTGCCAGTATGGATGAGACTTTTTTTTGTCATGTTCAGATTTAATACTCGGTGGTTAAAGGTCTACCGGTAAACTAAGTAGACAGAAAGGCAAGAAAGCCAATCTTAGTGAATTCTGTTGAAAGCATATCCAATAGATTGATTGAATCTTATGGATTTCTAAAGGATTACTAGATTTCTAAAGAAGGCGATGTGAAGGCTTTTATTATGTCTGACAATAGAAGGGCTTCTGTTTATCGTAAATAATCTCTGAGTGTTTATTTTTAAATGATAACTGGTACCAATAGTAATTTCATAAACCTAGTTATGATAATCTGAATTGCGCTATTACCATCAGGCATGGATATTCACTGAATGCTCACAATTACTTGTTAATTCAACTACCTGTATCCTTGCTTTACACTTAGCCTACTGCAGCAAAGGCTTTGTTAAAATAAGCAGCTTACTGGTAACTGTTCCAAACAAGTATTCTTTAAATATGCTCTACATAACATTAGCTACAGTGTATTCTGTAACTGACTATATCAGCTGCACAACAAAACTTCCTGCATATCAAAAAAGAACCGCATGTTTAACATAGAATGATACCAACTATTGCCTTTCTAGTATGGTGAGAATTATCAATTGCTGTGACAGTGTGAGCCTTTGTATCCCCTTGTTTAAATATGCACTAGGGCCGACTTACGAGGTTACGGGGTGGCCACGCTGCCACCCCGTAACCGCTGTGGAGGGGTGGCAGCCACCCCGTTTAGGTTACATTACTTACTGCAAATAAATGTAATTTGAACGGACGTTTAAATCTTTTTTTGATCATTGGGTTTCGCTTCAAGCCAACGTAAAGCAAAAGGTGAACCAATACAGTATGCGAAGAAAATGATTGTTTTTGTCACAAGCATGATACTCGCGTAACATCAAGCAAGCTACGTGAAGATTAAGCAACACGTGGCTACGAGTTTTTTTCCTGCGTTTGGAATTGCAACAGCTGGAAAGTTTTCAACAGTAAAAACAGATTTTTGCTTCAACTATGTCGCAACTGATTGATCTATTTGCAAGCAATGAAACAATTTCATTAATGCTTCCAAACGTGGTCTGCATTGTGAAAATATACTTATCGTTGCCTTCCACCACCTGCAAGGCAAAACAATCATCGTTTAGTGCACTCAGGCGCATAAAAACCTACTTGCGATCTACCATGACGCAATAGCGATTGAACCACGTCCTAATTTTAAATGTTTATCAAGCTGAAGCTTCACAGTTACAACTTGACAGTTGATTAACAGTTGGATTGACAGAGCTGCTGTTCGCAAAAATACTTTTGCCAAATGTTAAGTGTCAGAGCAGCAACGCAACAATCAAATTCACGACATACCCCCTGTGCTTTGCTTTAAAGTTGCTTTGTAAATTATCGAGCTGCAAATCAGGTATGAAAAGACAATTGCATCTACGAAACACGCTTAGTAAAAATCAAAGTTTTTTAGGTTGCCATATTGTGCTATCCGCCACCCCGTGCAAAAATAAAAGTCAGCGCCTATGTCTACCACTACCCTAATTCAAAATACTACGGTATACAAGTGGCTGAATAACTCATTATTACAGTACACTACATTGTTGCTGCTAATTTGCCATCAGTCATGGGGGAGGGCAATTCAGCAGCAGCCATGGGGGGATGCAATCGCTTTCCCCCATGGCTACTGCTGCTGAATAATAAAACTCTCATAATAAATGAATAAAACTCATCAATAAAAATATCTGGCTTCTAAAAACATGCTTTAATACTTTTACATTGTTTTAATACCATTGTAATTCATAAAAACAAAGTGAAAACAGAGTGAAACTGTTCACCAGGCATTTGATAATTAAAGTAACTTGCGTTCTTCTGGTGACTATAGGCTACTAGGTTACCTCTTGATGTCAAAAATGATATACCTAGCGTTTATTTCCGACGTTTCGTCAGTCAGCAATTGTCATTCATGTTGAATGATGTTTTCTCCCACAACAATTGCTTTTGCCCCTCTAAATTTTCTTTCTATCTACGTTGCTGCAAAAACGGCAAATCACCCTTCTGCCACAATTTTTTCGTGAAACTTAACAAAAACATACTTACCAAACCTACATAAATAAAAAGTATAATAATAATAGCAGTTAAAATAAAAAAAACTTTGCGTCAACAACTCAAAAAATTAGATGAAAGTTCGAAACTTAAATAATACTTTTAATCTTATTTTTCCTCAAGAAGTAGGCTATATACCGTAGTTGCTTTTTTAACATTTTAATGAAAGATTTGGATTCCTTGGCCCAGAAAATACCCAGAAACCAAGTTTTGTAAACTTATGTGGAGTAGAACTATGAAGATACATACAAGTAAATCTGCATTGGTCAATAAGCAAAAATTGAGCGCTTGCAAAGCAAATGTCTACCAGAGTCTACCTAGTGGCCAACTATATCATAGTACCCGGTCATATCTCAAAAACCATACAAGGCATCAATTATTTTTTTTTTTTGTTCATTATTAACTGCAAAGACAATAACATAATGTCAAAACAAAGAATTTTTGAAACATTGGGTTACACCCATCATGCAAATTGACATGGTAATTGACAAAATCACCCAGCTGTAAAACTCTAGAGCTGAATTCCTAAAGACCTTAAAATCAATACCTTTCAGCGTATTAACTGTTTGAAGGTTGGGGGGGGGCTGTCAATTCAACTTTTTTGCATCAACAGTTGTATCTCTAAAACCACTGAGGCTGCGACTATGAGATTTCTTGACTTTTCTTAACTTTCATTCACCTCTATTGAGCTGAAATTTTGAGCGAATAAAGGTTATAAATTGAGAGATATAAGGCATTTCTCAGCACAACCTCTGAAATATTTCATATTCTATTGTTCAAAATTTTCCCACCAGCTGGATGAAAGTAATTAATTTGGCCATGTCTCGTTAATCCTAACTGCTTCACAGCGTGAAGGAAATTGACAGTATGCGTGGACCTTTTGTTCTCACCACGGCTTATAAGCGACGTCGATACAAGAAAAGCTTCAACTTTGATACGATGAGTTACCGTCGCTTGCGGTTGAAATTGCGTAAAATTAAACATAAGACTTGGTGCCAATGCATCTAGAGCGAGAATAGTTTTTCGCAGACAATTATGTCCTTTCAATCAAACAAAGCATAGGCTACAACGTTATTGCCTACTATAGAAGCTGCTCTGTAACATATTATGATTTTGGTTTCAAATCTTTCCTTTTGTCCGACACACTATCAAAAGCAGAAAAAGCGTCGATGTTCCCAAAGCTTCTCACATATACTTGTAAACATTTATTTCCAAGTCGACATGTAAAGATTTGAAATGCAATACGCTTCTCATTTGTGTAGGATAAACCAGAACATCACGCTTTTGTGAAAAGGACGATCGTTCCACCACGTTTATACGTGATGCAGCTTAGTTGAATCAATATATTCGAGACTTCTTGTACCAGGTTCACTGTCACTGATAAACTAAACCGCGATGCAGTACCTCGCAAAGCAATTGTAGCGTAACATTTCCATGTGCTATAACTCGTCATAAATTGTGAAAACTTGTGTATTTACTTGTCAAGTTGTCTCATGTGAAATATAAGTTTGCAAGGCAATGTCACAATGAAATCTTATCTCCGTTTACCAAACTAAAGATATGAACTTATGCGACGTCTTGCAACGTTGAATCGACGGAAAGGCGGGTAACTGCCAAACTGAACTGAGAATGCATGAAAGAAATCGTTTATTATCGAATGGACGTGACGTCAGAAAACGATGAATCGACATAGGCTAGCGGCGAGAGATATTTTAGTTAGATAATGACACGCGGCAGCGCATTTACATTGAATAAAAACCTTTATTTTATCCATTTCTATTTCCATTCTTCCTAGTTTCGTCTCACAATAACAAACAAATGAAGTTTCGCATATTTACTAAATTATTCAATAAACAATAATGCATCATCCAGCATTATGTCAGCGCTGATTGACTAGACATATTCACGAGTTGTGTGAGAATTGTATTCGATTAATCGCATTATTTATTGTAGGTAACACCTGCAAAAATTCAAGTAATTGCAGACTCTGCCTTCATAAGTGTAGTTTAGAAGTAGCCATCTCATATTGAGCCAATCCAATCAATGTAAAATAGAACGCTTTTACTTGATAGCGCGTGTGATATATAGGTTTTATCTAACAACTACTTTCAGTTACATTGAAAGTGAATGAGTAAGCATTATGCAGTCTGTGACAAGGACTGGAAATGTATAATCAGAAAATATAATATCATAAAGTATATTGCGTTATGTACATCTAGTAATTTTTATGAACATGGTATCATTTTGCAGGCAGGCGTTTTTATAGAGATACAAACTTATTCCATAGTTTGATTTATGGCACTTATCCAACTGTTTCATAATGCGAATAGCTGTTTTAGTTGAATTTAGAAAAAAATATAACTTATAACCGCAGACAGATGCAACTTTTTTCATGCTTTAGGCAATCGGCAGTACGGTGAACTATAGTGGTACATAACATAACCCATATGCGGGGTAATCGCAAGGGTCAACCCAAGTAATGGAAAGGTTCTTTTTGAATTATGGTGATGGAATTCTTGTAATGCTATTGAACTTCATCTTTTTATGAAAAACTTATATTGTTTGCATTTGCAAGAAATATCAAACTTTTGGATTTTTTTTATCACTGAACTGTCCGTTAGTAGAATGTTTCTTTATTACCTTAGTTAGGCCTATTGGTAAGTCAGGAAAGTATTTGTTGATGTGACATATGAGGATATTGTAAGAGACCGAGTTATTTTGTAAATAGTATTTGATTTTTGGACACCATCAAAATTTTCTCACAATACACAAATGCGCATCGAGATATAGTGCTCACAGTTTGGAAAAGTTAGATTGTGATAATTACAACTTGCCTGAGTAGGCCTACAGCAAGGGACAATCAAAATAGATGAAACCGCATTCATGGTAATATAGACGTTTTGCAAACTGCTCTTTTCGTTTTCAATATAATAACAAAAATGACAGCTTATTTTCACTAAACATATAAACAAATATCAAAAATTATGAATGAACAGCGCATCTATATTTTTCGGTTTAGGTTCAACAATGCATTCTAGCCGTCAAAATGATGGAATATTTGGTAATTTTGTTGAGACATACCATTGCCCAATCGTTGAATTTACAACAGAGATAATTTTATTAGATAGATTATCAGTTTCATGCACATGGTTTCATTCAGCGTTATAATGTTGTTTTTCAAGCCACGTGGCGTTCATGGTCATAACGCAACATTGCAGAAACAGCCAATATTGATACCAGGTAGGCCTACTAATTATTACGCCGCTTTCGTCGAATCTACGTCGCTAAACGACGATATTGTGCAAACGCCTGTTGGATTTCCCTTCTACGTGTAGTTTATCATAAACGTGAAGCATTGCTCAAAAAGCTAATCTGAATCACCATAGATAACCATAGCATTCATGTAGTTTCATCATCAGTAAATATGTAAAGTGCACTTCACAATTTTTGACAACGGTCTGACAATTTATTATATTGCAAAGTTTTGATTTATTCTCGATTTTTATAATTCTGTGTAACAGTTTTTTTCTAACTAGTTTCTATGGGACTAACAATTTGTTTCATTATACATTTTCTTTAGTATTTCAACGCCATTATTAAAAAAATTACGTCCTTTTCACTTTTAAATAAAACATGGCAAGGCAAGGATTCAGTGCTGAAGAAATATTGCAACATGTTTTACTGGATTCTGACGACGAAAGCCAGGCGGTTGATTTGGAGGATTTATGGCACTCCGATTCAGATGAAGAAGCGGATTCTTCTCCGTCAACTTCCGCAACAGCGATTCCGATCGAGATTGACGACCAGTTACCTTCCATGGGCGATGTTCAACCGGAGTTTGCGCCATCAGGACGGATTATGACATCGAAAAGACTGGTGAACAGCATAGATTTCTATCTCGACATGAACAACTACGATGCTGTTGAGTTTTCCTGACACACTGAAGTCTTATACAACTTTTGTAGAAAAGCCAAAGAACAGACAAGAGGGCGGCGTCAGCATTACTTGGTCTAATGCGAGACCGGTGCACACTGCACAATGGGAGAAGGGGCCGGGCTAACATTATATCTGGCCCGATTGGTGTTAGAGGAGAAGCCAAAGAAGCCAAGACCCCTCGGCAAGCATGGGAACTATTTTTTTCTTTAAACATTTTGAACATTATTGTTCAAGAAACAAATAGAAAAATTGCCACACTCATTTCTCAATTGCCAGAGAGAATTTTAGATGACAGCAGGTACTGCTATTTTGGCCCAACCAACAACGAGGAGATGCTGGCCTTTGTTGAATTGGAGTATTTTCGGGGGCTTTTAGGACAGGCTGGTCATTCCACGGATGTATTGTTCAATCAACTGCAAGGACATCCCGTGTTTAGTGCAACAATGAGCAAGAACCGCTTTAAATTTTTATTTTCGAACATTTCGTTCGACGACCAAAATACTAGGCCGCAACAATGGAAGAATGACCGGTTGGTCGCATTTCGAGTCGTTTTCGAAATGTTTAACGAAAACTGCGGCAAACATGTCATTCCAGGTGACTACTTGTCGTTGGACAAAACGCTATACCCCATGAGGACACAAATTGCCTTCAAGCAATATAATCCAAACAAGCCTGCGAAATACGGCCTTCTGTTCAAGTCGGTAAACGCCAGCAGATTCCCATACACATTTGCGGCATCGGTCTATTCAAGTAAACCGAAGGAAGAGCCATTTAATTTTTACGTTCGTGGAACAGAAGAACTGGTAAAAGGAATGGTGATGAGCCTGGAACAACACGGTGACCTTCAAGGTCGGAATATTTTGTATGACCGCTTTTACACCTCCATACCACTCGCGCAGTGGTTGCTTGACAGGGGTATAACGTCAGCTGGAACCCTCAACGCTATACGTAGAGGAATACCCCTGGAAGTGAAGCAAGTGAGTGGTAGGGAGAAATCTTCGTACGAAATTTATTGGCAGACGAGTGAGGCTGATCTCAGCCTACATTCTTATGTAGTAAAAACGAAGAATTCTGGCATGCGGAATGTGTTGATGTTGACGACCATGCAACCTCTATTGGGGATTATCAAGGATGACGGCAAAAAGAAGCCAGGCTTGTATAAGCTTTACGACTTCACAAAGGGTGGCACCAATATCATCGACCAAAGGATGGGTTGGTTCATTCACGTGCAAAGCGAAGTCCCCACGGTGGACAACTACTGCGTTTGCTTATTGAGAAGGTGCCAAAGCCACAAAAAATAAACTACCAAAAAACCGTGGCCAATGTCAATGCTGTGAAAAGCCTTTATGCCCTGCACATTCCATACGAGTATGTCAAGTTTGCTTTTGCGCAGAATAAACTATTTGAATGATTGCGGTTTTATAAACTTTGGCTTCAACCACAGCCTAAATAAAACGCGGAGCTCAATGAGAGATTTTCCTTTTTTCCTTTTATTAGACAGATAGCTATTTTTACGTTGATTCAACATATCAAGACGTTGAATACTTGTAAACATGTGCGGTTTTGCAATTAGATTGCTAATCAAAATCATCTATCCTTTTTTGTATAAAAAGTGGGTCATAAAACTAATCGTAATACTCGATGTAAAATTCAGCATTTTTATATGCTGAAACAGTATTGTGTTCATATTTTATAAATTCATTTTCTATTTAGAAAATATCAATATAATGCGGTTTGAGCATAGCTGAATTTTAGCACGGATACAATGACTGATTTTATGACTTTTATACAAACAAGGACAGAAGAGAAGTAATCTAATTGCAAACCCGCGCATGTTTACATCGTCTTGCAATGTTGAATCCACGTCGAAATGATTGTATTAGCGTTGTATTCAATTTCTCGTATTATCGAACTGTAAATGTGCAGCCACTTGTAATTTCAATGTGCCTCATTGCATATTCTTAAATATTTCTGAATTTGTGTGTACATAACCTGACAGAACACAGGTTGCTTTACCATTGAATCAAGCTGAAAAACGTTGCTGCAAGAGCCTTGTGCCAATTGCTGCAGTCCGGTATTGCTGTAACCAAATCAAAATACTTATCAATATTTTGCTGCCAAACTGACATTTTTATCGCATAAACGCCCATTAGGCAAAAAGAAAAAAGGCAGCTAATTCTTTGTAAAGTATTTCTCCAGGTTCACAATGATTTGACGCATAATAAATACTACTTTGAATAAATCTAAATATTGTTTGGATTTGAGTGTGTGGCATATGAATCTTAGAGAGCTTATTGAATCCACAAGAAAATGACCCGAGGCATTACAGATTTTCCTTTTGATGAAAAGCGTTGTGACGTTCTGTTAATTAATGAACCGTAACTGTTTTATTTTGAATTTCTTTCTGACTTCTGTTTATGTAAAGCATCATCGACTTTATCGGGTAATCTTACTCCTAGTACTAGCCTTGTATGTAGCCGAGTTCACATTGAACTTACATTGAGAGACGCTGTTGCAACTACAATACATTGCATTTAAACCGCTTTTTTTGTTGCATGATCTTCCATTCGTTTTGTGGATTACATAATAGTATTTGATAAACGCCACCCTGCTTCTTCAGCTGGTCTACATTTGTTAATAAAGCGTAGGAGTTGCTGTTCTTGGAACCGAGGTCACAAGATCATAATCCAAATTGGTGTGACACGCGTTCAGAAATCTCATTACTGCATGTAATTGATGAAGCATTGTTCTTTTAGTCAAGAAGCGAGCTTTATTTTGAGCGTGGGAAAAGTTATTATTTTGCATGAAAAATATAGATTCAAATTGAGATTATGTAAAAAAAATTTAATCACAACATGGCAATGCATGTTCTTCATTACTCTACCAAAAAATAATGTGTAAACTCACGCTACAATTGCTTTAATCGCAAAATAATCCAAAAGTCATAAGTCACCTCAACATTTCAACGTCTATGAGCAGTTCTAAAATTCACATAGGTTTAATTTTCGGATATGCTCAGCGTGAATAATTTTACAAAGTGAATCCCAAAGTTTGAAGCTGTACCTTAAAAAATAACAAAGATATCACTCCTAAAGCATAAGAAGAATCGACAGCCCCCCCCCAAACTGAGCAAGACTCCAGGGAGCCCAACCTCGTAAGGGTTAAAACCCAAATTAAAAAACTCTTTCTTAAACAATAAAACAATTAATTTTTTCTTATTATCAAGAAAGACGGAAAACCAAAACAGTTAAAATATGCAAAAACACTATGTGGATATCACTATCTTTAATTTGCAAGGCCATCAAACCTGGAAAAGATGCAGAAACTATAAAATTTTTATGTGAAAATAGTATAATAGGCCTATACAATTACAATCAACAATTGTCAGTAAAGGCGATTTTCAACAAAAGCTGTAAAGTTGAACAAAACAAGCCCAATCTGTCTCCTTTACAAAATGAAAAAATAGGCCAAAAATTACTGCACAATAAACACTTGCAACAAGGGCGATTAAAACTTTAGCCTACGCCTTTTTACACACAAAAAATAATAGTGACAAGAAATCAAAGATGGAATCAAATGTTATTAAGGCTTTGGTCATCGACCATTTTTCAAACCTGTTAAAACAGTTTCAGAAGTATTTTCTTCCAGAATTCGACCATGCCAAATTAGACTGGATCCAAAACTCATTTGCAATACAAAAACAAAGTATCAAGCACTTTTCTCCCTAATCTTAAGAACTTGCTGATCTAATTTCTGACTCTAAGTTGGTAGTTGAATTTTCTGAAAAAAAATCACACTTTTTGGCTTAATGTTATAGAAAGAGGAATATCCATAATTATCTCGCTCAGCAGTAGTTGCACTCTTGCCATTTGTCTCCATGTATCTGTGCAAGTCAGTGTATTCAACGTTGGCAGCAAACAAAATATCATTCCAGTCTAAGTAACATTGAAACCACAGTGAGACCAGCACTAAGAAACATTAGGCCTCAGCTGGAATCGCTTTGTATAGCAGAAAGCACTGAAAATAGTCACAAAAAACAGCAAAAAATTTGAGAACAGTCGACTCATCATACTGAATAAGTATATTTGCTTATTCGTTTTGTTTCTAGTAAGCTGCGTGTAAAGCACCAGTCTTTGAGTACCGTACCCATAGCTGGTTTTTATTTATTGTTCGAATGAGCTTTTTAAGACATATCACAAAAGTATATATATATATTTTGTAATGTTGATCATGGTAACCGTAAAGGCCCGCCAACAAATTTTCGAAGATCAACCACTTGTGGACGGATGATAAAACTTGTGCAACAAAATAGATAAGATGTATATATACGCATTTTGACTGTTGACAAAAAGAAGAGTGCCATTTATAATTTTATATACACAAAACTTTCAACAATTATTATACCGTTATTTATTTTAATATCTGGCAACATTATCATGTTGTACACTGGTGAAACCACCAAACTGAAAAACCATTCAGAAATTAAATTTCAGTAAAACAGAAAATTTTCTCTGAAATTAATCCCGTCTAGAAGGCTAAGCAAGATGAAATGAATATCATCCGCAAGTGGTAAACAGGGGTTGTGAGCAAAAAAAGTTTTCTCGCAGTACTTTTTCACTTGCCTCGGTAATGACAGAAGCAAAATATTGAAGATAAGAAATGGTCTACCTCAAGGATTCGTACTTTCAACAACATTCTTAAAAGTTTATATCAAAGATATGTTACATACAAAATCAATCAAATTCGGGTAAGCAGACGATTGGGCACTTCTTCATCAATAGAAAAACATCACTAATATTGAAAAAATACTCCAGGAAGATGTCACTGTCCTCAACGGATATTTCAAAAAATGGTACTTTAAGATAAACACCTCAAAAATAGCCTTATTTCACCTTAACAACCACAAACCCAAGCTCTCACTAAACATAAAAATTGATAATTAATGAATCACTCCAACTTGAACCCAATCCAAAGTACCTTAATGTTACACTGGACCGGACACTGACTAACAAAAAATTCCACACCTCACGAACATAGTTGGAAAGCTCCAAACAAGAAACAATCTCATCCAAAAACTAGCAGGAACCAAATGGGGTGCCAATTAACAAGTTCTACGCACTTCAGCTCAGGCATTAAATGCTACGGTACTCTGTTGCAGAGTAATGTGCAACTGCCTGGGCACAGTCAGCCCATGCAAGCAAAGTTGACGTACAAGTGCACATTACCACAATGCATCTGATTACTGGAACACTGAAATTGTATCCCAACACAATGGTTACCAACAATGAGTACTATTCCTCTACCACAGATCCGAAGACTGGCAGCAATTTTAAACATGCACCAACAAATTTTCAACATAGCAGAAATTCTTAAGGTATATAGTTCAACAAATAAACCAAGCACCAAAAACCCGCCGACATAAAATCAAAACACCCTTTCTAGAAAACCAACCCATTCTCAATTAATATTACAACAGAGTGCAGAACTTCTAAAAAGAAATCCCTTCTGGTGGAGAATTACTCACAGACTGGGTTTTTTTTCGGTCATTTATCGGTCATTGACCAATTTTTTAGCAAAATGTCCGAAAAAAATATAGTCAATTCGGTCAAAATGTCCGAAAAAATACGTACGCACTCAAATCGATTTCAGTGATTGCAAAGAAGCTTCTTGCGCCACTGTACGATTTCTTGTCAATCGGAAATACAAGACGTAGACTTAGTGTTTAAACGTTGATCCAATGTCTTATTATATGTGATAACGCAAATACAGAAGTCAGTCTTCGAAATTAGCGTGGGCAATCGGCACTTGCCGAGGTGATTGCCGACGCAGATGCGTTAGCGTTGGCAATAAAAATGCTGAGGCCACAGGAGCGCTTGTAAGGACCAAAAGATTACAAAAAAAAATAATTTTCTTGGACCACACCAGACTCTTACTATTGCTGGATGTTTTATTTGGGTTACTTCCTACTTCGCCGGCGCTTAGACACATGCCCAGCTGAGAGAATTGAATCTTTCATAAAAATATCATCCTATTTGCATTGATTCAACGATGGTAGACGTCAAATTAGTCTAAGCATCTACTCCTTATCGCGCCTCGCGACTTTGTGTTGCTGGCAGTATCTCAATTGTGCCGAAATTATGTTAGTGTAAACGTAAATCGAGGCAATCTTTTCGCAGGAAGCTATTAATTTGTTACTGGTACCTGGTTGAGCAATTAACGTTATTTCATGATAATTCAACGCCACTAGATGTCGAATTAATGTAAAACAAACGTAAATTTCTTATTGGGTACTGTTGTTACGCAATATAACCGGCCGGGAAAATTAAATCGATTTGTGTTGCCTCGAACATTGAATCAACCCAAAATTAACTTACTTTCCCCCCTTCAGTTATATAACGTTTATTACTTAACAGCGTGCGTATCGCGTTGCTCGCTTTATCGCTAGTTTTTGGTATTATTACATCACAATAAATCAAACAGTGCGGTCGTGATAGACTACTCCAGTATATATTTTGCTTTTCGCTTTACATGTTTTGGTACAATTTTTTCGTAATAAACGTTGACATGCAATTGCCGAGGCAATTTCAACTTTTGCCGTTTGACCTTGACAATGTTTTTGCAAAAATAAAAATATGTTAATTTCGAAGACTGAAAGTAATGTTTGTCTGTTCTAACTTTTCTCAGATAAAACACGACAACGTTTCTCAGCGAAACTTAATGTTGTAGCTAGTCAGGAAGTGCAAATTTTCGTTTGTATCAGCTACTTCAAAGGAAATATTTTCATCAGAAAAAATGACCGAAATAAATAAAAAATGACCGAATTTTTTGAAGTCATTTCGGACAAATGACCAAAAAGTCTCAGCGAAAAAAAAAAACCAGCTCACAGATCCAACAAAAGCTCTTCCAAGATTTGACACGGCTACCAGAAAATTATGGTCCACTGCCAGTGGTGGGCACTAGTTACTTTCAAAGTAACTGAGTTACAGTTACTTCGCTCAAAAAGTAACTAGTTTCAGTTACAGTTAGCGCTTTTAAAAAAGTAACTAGTTACAGCTACTTTTTAAAGAAAATGGATGTGTACTGACCCACAACTACTCTTCTTCGCATGAAGTACTACAAGTTGAAAAATACATGAGAAAGGGCAAGATGATACCATACTTTGCTCGTAGCTATTGCCTAACTTCAAAACAGCGACCACTCTGCCTACCGAATATAAAAAACTAAAAAAATTTAAAAAAAAACGACATGCACAAGACACTCCATATATTATATTATATATAAACACTAAACAGTAGGACGTGTCAATATTTCTATAGGCCTAAGGGTATCTAAAATGAGTGAAGAAGCACAACATCAATTTTCAAACATCAGTACCGTATTTCAAAATGTTGATCGCTAAGTCCAGCTCGCTTTGGCTTTAAAATGTCCTTCCCAAGGGAGAACAGTCTTTCAACAGCAGCACTGGAGGGGATAGGGTTATTATATTACTATCAAGTTAGTTATGAAACTAACTGTTAACCTAATTAACAGCAAATGAGTTATGTATATCAGAATGATGAAAAAGCACCTCGGTGCTTACAACATCAAATATTTATTATTATTATTATAATTGCAAGAGAGGCATTCCATTATAATTCAACAAATCCAAATAACCACTAAGTCTTCAATTTTGATGACTAAAGCATATGTCATAGTATGTGAAAAATGCATCTCAGCAAAAAAAATTTTGAAAATCGGACAAGCGGATTTCGAGATATCGCGTTCTGAAGTTTTGTGGCTGTCACTAGGTGGCGCTGTTGTTGTTCCCAATGTTTTTTTATTTTAGGGTTATATTTGAGGTAGAAAGTCGGTTGAAGTGTCTATTCCACCATTTTTCATGATGCAGATATCAAAAATGATGTCAATTTTAGTTGTGGAGGGAGTTGTGTGGTATTCAAAAAGAATTGGGGGACCAAATGCCAACCCCCAAATTTCTATGTGGGTAACAAGATATCCCAAAATTTTTTTTTGTTCTTTAAAGTTTCTTGCGTATACTTCATGATAATATACTGTTTGTTTATGAGACTTTTGTCCTTTTTGCACTATGCAACCTTTTATCAAAGACTTGCATGAGAAGTTATATGATCTATTAATGCAATATTTGAATGATTTTCACAATGAAAAAAAGTTTTTTGAGGAAATCTGTAATTTGTTATTGTGACATCATAAGCAAGCATCATTCAAATATTGCATTAATAAATCTTTGATATAAGGTTGCATTGTGCAAAAAGGACAAAAGTCTCATAAAAAAATATTATATATACTATCATGAAGTATATGCAAGAAACTTTTAAGAACAGAAATTTTTTTCGAGATATTGCGTTACCCACATGACAATATGAGGGTTGGCATTTGGTCCCCCAAATTTTTTAAAATGCATCATAACTCCTTAGCCAATGCTTTTAGATTAAAATTGAGACCATTTTTGAATTCTGCATTATGAAAAATGGTGAAATAGACACTTCAACCAACTTTCTACCCCAAATATAGGGATGGGCAAAATAGAATATCGAATATAGAATAACCGGTTGTAGAGCCAAACCGGTTTCAAAATGCATATGAAATCGGATAATTGAAACCGCTTTAACGATCGACTTTGCTCAAGTCCGTTTGATCGCAACGAATTCGCTACAGCGAAAGTACAATTGTTTATCGATTTAGTGCGATGCGGCGTAGGAAAAACGCACGAGTTTCATTGTTCGCATTAACCCCGCACTGGGGACCCCCTAATGCCAGGGTTGCCAGGTTGGCCTATTTGGGGCAAACTTTCAGAAATCTGGCTCTTTTTGAAGCTGTTTGCCCCCCTAATTTTTGGTTGGCTCTTTATGAGCAGGCTGAGAATTATTTCCTAGATTTTAATGTAAGCTTCAGCAATATGGCAATCAAAACGTGTTTTTTGGCAACTCTTGACTTTCTGATTTTTTACCCTGTTTTCTTTTCACACCCAGCTCGACATCAGCATGACCTTTTTTAGTGAGTTGAAGGGTTAGCTCTCCAATTTTGGTTGGCTCTTTGGCCCTTTTTGAAAACCAGTTGGTTTCTTAAGTTTTAATTTAGCTCTTTAGCTTTTTTGGGCCTTGTTTGGCCGTTTTCAAAATGTGAGGGATTGTGGAATGTTTTTTTGGAAGTGATTCTTTTTGCCTTGTCTTCTGGAGAAGGTGGTAACAGAACACTAGTAAGGATACTGTGGCAGTGTAATACCGGTACAGGTATACTATTTTATTTCAATTGTGTTTTTGGACTTGATCCAGGAAGATTAGGATGCCAAAGAAGTAGAAAGCAGGATATGAGAGCGGTACCGGTAGGAAATACAATAGTAGGCCTGTGGTAATTGGGGAAAACTTCGAATGGGAGGATGATAGTGAATTGAATGTGGAAATGTTTATTTGACTGTTGGATAACTTGCTCGGTGGAATTTATTGGGGTCACATTTTCTGCATGCCTTTTTGTAAATTGTTTATTTGTTATTGTTGTGTCTCTCCAGAAGCATGATCTAGCATGTATGGTCTGTATATGTTATGTTTCAGTGCTGAAATGTCTGTATTGCTAAGAATGTGTTGTTAACTCAGTGAAATTGCTTCTTAGTACTTGAAAATTGAGCTGGCCCTATTTTTGGCACCTTGTTTTAGAAGAATTGGCTCTTTTTTGGCCCTTTTTAAATGTGCAGTTGGCTTCTTGCCAAATTTACATCTGGTAACCCTGCCTAACGCTCAGAACAATGCAGGGCACTCTACCTTTGCGTGTCTCGGGAAAACCCAGCCCTGAGACACTGGTGGTGGTGGGGTGTTATGTGGCACGAAACAGCTTAATCCGCTTTGGGGATTTTGCTCTGTTTCGGCACCACAAACATAAGTTGTTTGTGGTAGAACACAAGGGTCGACTTGCCTTCGCTGAGCAACCCAACATTGGAAGCTCCCACTCTCGTATGCAGGGCAACGTCGACCACAGGGTGTGAGGATTAGCGACCCTCTCCGCAGAAGTACGTATGGGTAGCTGGCTTTGTCTTAGCTTTTACTACTGGTATGCCAGTACAGTGACATGCAGGGCCGGATTTAGCTGATGGGGGGCCCGGGGCACTTTTAGATCGGGGGGCCCCATGCAAAAAAATTTTTTGCGCCTACGCCGCGAAAAACCACCTCTGCGTCTGCAGTAGCATCAATCCAGCACTGCACAGCATTTTGCAGAAACTTCAAAGACTGAAAGGAAGAAAAAACAACACAAAATCACATTTTTTCCACGTAGGGGGGCCCTTCAAAATGCGGGGGGCCCGGGCACCTGCCCCCTCTGCCCCCCCCTAAATCCGGGCCTGGTGACATGGACGACTTGTTAAGCTGTGGGATTGAAGATGTTACATGCAGTAGTGAAGATGAATCAGCAAATTTGGTTTCACCACCTTTAGAAATAGATACCTATCTCACGTTGTTGAAAGCATCGACTATATATATCTCTTCAAAATGCCCTTGTTTGGTGGAAAGCAAACAAAAAACAATTTTCTTGTTTATGTCAGTTAGTTTCAAAATATTTTTGTGTACGGTACCTGCTACATCTGCTTCTTCAGAGATGTTTTTCAAGTGCAGGTTTCACTGCCACTAAGTTGAGATCTCGTTTGACTGGTAAAAATTTAGAAAGCCTAAATTTGTTACACTGCGATAAGCATTTTTTGTGATGTTCATTGTTTTTGTAAAGTCATAAAAATCATTAAAATGTGTCATGGTAAAAACTCTCAATTATTCTAGAATAGATATCTGTATTCTATATTCGGTTTCAGTATTCTAGAATATTCTAGAATAGCTAATTATTCTATTTTGCCCATCCCTACCCAAATATAACCCTAAAATCAAAAAACATTGGGATCATCAACAGCGTCACCTAGTGACAGCAACAAAATTTCAAAACGCGTTATCTCAAAAACCACTTGTCCAATTTTCAAAATTTTTTTTTACCCAAGTTCAAATTTTGAAAACAACAAAATATATCAAAACCAACACCTTTTGAAACCTGGTGGTTACATTTCTTTCTAAAATTTGTTGAATTATAATGGAATGCCTCAAGAACAAACGCCTCATGGCATCATTGGGGAATGTATCAGATGTAACCGACTAACCGTCTTTATTGGGTTACGTTCGAGAAATTCATTTAAAATTTTTTGGGCACTCGCTTCCTTTTTCTATTTTCAAACAACGGAGCAAAAATAGTGTTTCTGAAGTAATCTGTTTCATGCCTGTCAACATCAGTGTCACTGCTGCTTGCTGCATCGTCGATGCTGAAGTTGCTATTTTGAGATAATCATTTTGAGATGCATAGCCATCTTAATTTCTTCCCCCTTGTTTTTGTGTAACTTTAGGCTGTGCTTGCACCATTCAGCTCTTCAATGAGATCTGTGTAGACATCTTTCTTGGTGGTTGACCACTGACCAGTTTCGTCTTCCCGTTGTCTTTCGTTCCGAATTTTATTCTCATTTGCGCATAGCTGAAATCTTTTGCAGGCATGTGGGACGTGGGTGACTAGACTGCACAGTGCACATGTTCTTTAAATTATTTCGTCGTCGTCGTCGTGTGAGCGTCTGGGGCCGAGGGTCTATCCTTTTACCACCCCAGATTCATGATGTTCCCGGACTACACTGGAAGGCTACTAGAGAGCAGCCAGTCTTTGGTTTCATCATCCATGACACGCAGACCTTCCACTCCGTTAGGTGGCTTGAAGATGGAGCAGTCATTGATGATGTGGTCTGCGGTCTGTTCTTCGGCACCACATTCACAGGAGGAGGAAGAGGCCATTCCCCATTGGTGCATGGTTGAGCGGAAAAGCCCGTAAATTATTTAAAGATGTAATACTAGCAAACAGCTTCTTCAAATTTGGCCTGCATCATTTAGACAGAACTTCAACATTTTTTTCATCAGGCTTAGACTTAGGTCCAAGAAATTCAAAATAATCTTACAGGGTCATGGATTCTTGATGTAGAACAAGGAGGGTCCGACTGGTGTCTACTAACAACATCATATTCATTTCTACTTGGTAATGATGATCCGCTTCCTATTCCAGCACAATTAGACTGGATACCATTACCAGTGGGGTTTGTTTCAGTCTTAGATACTTTAGACAGAAACTTATCCATTTCAACCTTCGAGTTTTTGACTACCGGTACTGAGTACTGACTATACAGTGTCTACCTGTGTTCAAAGCTATATAACCAGTTAACCACAATCTACAAAAAAAATCGCTTTACAAAAATATTGAACCTCAAATTTCTAAAAACAGAAACTTAGTAGGGGAACAGACAAAGGATTGTGGCATCATAGACATCAATCTGTATAGAACACTGCAAAATCCTACTTTGCAACTCTCCTTTCTGTATATACATAAACCTCGCTTCTTGTTACCGAACGCCTATAAATCTCTCCCAAACAAATGATTTGACCACAAAGAAAAAACTGCCATAAACTGCAAAACAAACAACCGATTTTTGTTTGGGAAATCAAGTAACTGTAGCCTAACTTGTAACTGTTGAAAAATGCTAAAATATTAGCTAGTTACTGTTTATCGTTATTATTTAAAAAAAATATATCATAACTAAGTTACGGTACTCAAAAAGTACTGTACGGTATCTAGTTATGTACGTAGTTAATTTTTTAACTAGTTACTGCCCACCTTTGTCTACTGAAAACCGCATAGGAACCAAACAAGTCAGTCAGTCAGTCAGTCAGTTCATTTATTTGTCACAAACACAAACATGAAAAGAATACAAAGTATACAATAATTGGTTGTGTGTCATATGACGAGGAGACTGCGAAAAGACCAAACGGTCATCTAGTCAGCAGCCACCTCAAGCTAGGTGATGTAGGCCTAAATAACATATACGTATACAGTAAATACACAAACACATATACAAAAAATCAAGCATTTGGTGATACAGATACACATGTTTTCATTATGCAAAAAAGAAAAAAAAAAAAAAAAGCAAACAAACTAAAACAAATGACAACCGTTATTGATGTGGGATGACAACTCAACCAAACTGCCCAAAATACAACTCCACAAATCAGTCCACTGGTCTCATAGCCTACTGGAGACTTTGTAACTAAACTTCAAGGAGGATACCTTGCAGCGCTTTGCCGCTAGCTAGCCGGCTGCGTAACCAAGTGGTGAGAACGTCTGCGCGACGTTCAAAAGGACGTGGGTTCGATACCGTACCGCTTCAGAGCAAGTAGCTGTGTCTCGGCAAAGACACTTAGTTGCAAGCCAAACTAAGGGGAGCAGCTGACTTGAAGACTATATGTCACTTCGCTGCTTCCTGTCGTCTGTTGTATTGCATCTGTGATCGCAGTGTACTGTATGTTATCGCAATGGCGTGAATAAAAGCATGATTATGAAAAACTGAAGCCCACCAATGCAACAACGTCCTCATGGATTGGCTAAATGAAAAGTGCTTGAATTTATAGCGTCATACAAAACAACAAATACAAGTCACTGCTCAAATAATTTACTACAAACAAGTCAACAAGACAGCGCACATGATATCCTCACAAAGACGAGTCTGACTCAGCTTTGCATTTGCAGGCGAATTGCTGTCCCTGTCATAGTCATATCTTGATTTAGGCGTTGTAACTAAGCGACAAAAGGCAAAACCTGCACACTAACAGCGCTAGTGGAAATATCGTTCAACTCTATTTGTTGCAGCTGGCCAGAACATTAAGACCTGTTTAAAATTGAATAAAAAATAAAAAAAATTTAATCTCTCGCATTGTTTTGACCATAAGAAATCTAAAACTTACAACCATTTTGCTCTCAGATGATGGGATATGTAGCGGACAGTATATAATTCAGCTTATCCGTCCATACCTAGCTGTGGAAGCTTAAGCTACAGCGACATTCCGAGCGCAGTGATCGCAGGGAATGATCGAGAAAAACGTCTACTCTAGACTTCTTAGTTATAGGTATGCCTTTATTGTAGAAAGGAACTTCACGTCACCATACAACTTAGGAGGTTCCAACCATCAGTGGTGCCGAAGTAGGGGGGTGGGGCAATATTTGACAGCATCCCCCCCAATAATTTAGAAAAAAATATTTGCTATGAAGTTGTAGCCTACTTCGATTTAGTTGAGTGCAAGCATCTTGCATTGCTGTTGTTTTTCTTTTATTGATGTTTGAGCACAGTTCTAAATTGTCTTGGATTTGATGAAAAAAAAAATGAAGGACCTTCATTGAATGTATTAAGGACGAGTTGGACCAGGCCACCGGCCACGGCACTGCAGTACGGTAATGTTTATGAAGAGACTCATTGTTTTAATATCCTGTGCAGGTCTTGTGTCTCTGGTATGCAATGAATTAATCTCCTGCGCTTAATCGCAGCTCCTAACTATAGTAATCAATAAAAAATCAACCAGGTTTGGTAACCACAAAAATTTATTATTAGGCTATTATTTATTATGATTTATGATTAGCAATTCCCAAAACACCGAGAAGCCAGAACTGAGGTTAAGAGTCTGCAGAAACCTTTTATTATTATTACACTAACCCTAACTATAGTGTCTGCTGTTCTAATCTAAATGAGCTTAGCAGGCATTGTCCGAGTTGGAAAAACCTCTCTATTCTCAAATACGGTAGGCTACTTCAGCTGATTAAGATCCTCTTAGTTTGCCCGGTAAGCTCTGCTGCTTGTAAGAGGTCATTTTCCAATCTTCGTAGATTGAAAACCTTTCTGAGAAATACTTTGGGACAGGAGAGGTTGAATGCTAGTGTAGCGATTCATTATTTCAACATATAAGTTTTCCTGCCTTTTACTAAAGTTTCTGTAATTTTCCATTTAAACTGCTCCCGAAGTAAATAGAAAAAAGGGCGCACACAATAAAATGGTTTGTTCGTCCTTTGACGAGAGCTCTATAAAATCGGACTAGCTCTATCACATTAAACCAGCTCAATTAGACAAAGAGCTCTATCACATCAAACCAGCTCAGTTAGACCAGTTCAGCTCTCAGGAAAACATTAAATTGATTGTTTAATTAAAATGTAATAACTCGTGATAATGTTTCACTATCCTGTAATTTCATTATTCTGTACTGTTTAAATTCAAATTGTGTTATAGACCTACAACATTATACGAACACCTTCTGATAGCTTGAAATTATAATTCGAATAACAATTGTGTGGAAATCAGTTCATGGAGTCAGATAGCCAAATTAGATAGATAGAAATTTCATCAGGCAGTCAGACAGCCTTCATCTTAATTCAACTTATGAACAAACCATTCTCATACTTAAACTCATACTTAAATAATCTAAATAAAGATTACCACATTTTTATAAGTTACACCTAAATAAAATATAACCACATTGGTGACCTCGCACGTAAGTAGGTTTGAAAGTAAAAAGTTAACACGATTCTGGAATCTGGTAAGTACATTATGCTACAAAATTTTTATTTCTATGTCAATAAAAAAAAAAACACGAGCTCATAATTAGTTTGTAAAAACATGTCACCTTTTATGATTTCACGCGTTGGTTTTCCAACAATTTTTCTGATAGCGTATTGTAGCCTACTTTTTAAAGCACCATGCCAGCAATTTATTGCTTGTTAAACGTAACTGATTGTTGTTGTTCGCTCAATAAAGCGAATCGTTCAACGGCAGACTACTCATTTCAGCAGCCGATGTCGACAATCTGATTTATGCCGAAGCGCCATTTGCCAAAGTTAATTTTTTTTTAAACGTTGCTTAGATAAGCTGATTGCCAACAAGTTGCCTTTGCAGGGAAACATAATTATGTAATTTTTTGTAGTATTATCGCAGGGTCAAATGTTACTTAAATACTTAGCTCATTTTAATATACTTTTTTTGCAACTAGCATGCAACTAGCATGCAACTACATGCAACTAGCATAGAGATTACGAGGTTCGAACCTCAATCTCATTTTTCTACAGACGTACATGTGCAGGCATAGCTCTGCAAAGCGTTATGGTGTCGCTTCCAAGCAACCATCCGTGAGTTTGTGCGTCTTTTTACTCCGACAAGGAGATCTCCGAATAGGAGAAATCATTGTGAAGACTTTAATTCACAACTTTGCCACCCTTATGTTCTCAGCTGAAGCACTCAGTTTGTATAACTCTGTGGCGCAAAGACAGGGGAAATTATGCGAAGCCACCCAAAGAGGTTGTAGTTTTCGTGTGCCCCAATTTTTTTTAATATTACTAGGAGCTACCATGATTTAAGAAACGTTGTTTCTGTTTTTTGTTTGCATTGCACTACTGTGTATGCACAATTTTTTTTTACCCTGTAATGGAACTTTTTGTGTAAGCTTGCTTGGCATTTGTACATATATTACACTGGTCTACACAAAATTTCAGGTTTGGGTTTTGACAACCCATTTTAGCTAATTTTGGGGCGCTGAATCCGAAAATGAACTCAGATTTTCTCTATCACATCACGTTTTTGAGATATGAAATATCCCTAATTTTTGAAAAAAATCAATTTTTGCCCCCCCTCTGTTGTCAAAACAAGGAATTCTGATGCAATAAACACTGTTTTACCTGCAATAATCTAGCTTTAATTAACAAACAAGCATTCTATATTATATTCTCACAAATTTGCATTGTTTTTATTAAAATTTCATGCCTTGGAATAAAAAATAGGCATGCAAAAGAGCAACCATAATAACATAACATTATGCTGACGAACATGTCGATAGGACAGTGACAAGGTATTTTCTGAATTATAGCCTACAGTTCACACAATATGCACATAGACATTCCAATGGAGTGCAGAAATTCTGAAGACACACACAGAAATAGCAAAGTGCCAAAATAAAGATTGACTCAAAGGGACTTGGGCTGGGCGAGTTCAGAAACAGTCAAAAAAAGAGCTTTCATAAATATGAACTCTTCACTTGTAAGCTTAAAAAGGCTCTTTTGAGGGACTTTCTTTTATGAGCAGCATCTGGAATTTCTCTTTTAAAACTACAACAATAGTCGGCCATCATGACAATCCCACCGACCTTGATAACGTTCCTGCATAATTTTAATATCCTGGTGGAAACGTTCACCCTGTTCTTCACTAACTTTCTCAAGGTTTTCTGGAAACTCATCTGCATGGCTTTTCAAATAGTGAACTTTGATGCTCATCATGCATCCCAAATCTTCAAAACTAAGCAGTAGCTCCCTTAAAAGATCTTTATAATTTTCTGCTTTTCTGTTTCCCAAAAAAATTCTCACAACAGCACCGAAAGCATTCCAAGCTCTAGCCTCAAATGGCAACATTGATTTTACAAAATTTTCATCCTTTAACAATTGCCTGATTTGTGGTCCATTGAAAATCCCAGCTCTTTTTTTCTCTTCACTGAGACCAGGAAAAGCATAACATATATACTTAAAACACTCTCCTTCATGATCCAAAGCTTTTACATATTGTTTCATGAGACCAAATTTGATGTGAAGAGGAGGCAAGAGGATCTTTTTGATATCAACTAACTGATCACGTATGATCTTTTTGTCTCCAGGTGTCAAGGTGAACCTTGGAGGCCACTCTTCTTTGTTCCAGTGCTGATCCTTGGCCCTGTTGTCCCAGTAGCATAGGAAACATGGGTATTTGGTGTAGCCACTTTGTTGCCCCAGCAAAAAGTCCACCATTTTTAAATCTACACAGATGAGCCAACCATGCTCATGGTACTTTAACTTTTCAAGAACGGTTTTGATGTTCTGATACTCTTCTTTCATTGTCACCGAGTGTCCTATCGGAATAGAACCGTACACGTTACCATTGTGAAGTAGAACACACTTCAAACTTCGTTTGGAGCTATCAATGAAAAGTCTCCATTCGTCTGCATCATACTGTGGTCATCCCATTTCTAAAAGAAGCCCTTCTATATTGTTGCAATAAACGAAATTGGCCCCTTGTTTAAAAAGTTGGCTCTTTTTTGGCCCTTTTTGAACGTGCAGTTGGCTCCTTGCCAAATTTACATCCGGTAACCCTGCTGCACAGAGATAGCAGCTGACCCACAGATAACGCCTGAGAAGCCAAGACAGGGAGTTCAAGCCAGCATGGAAAAACTCAACGCTACCAATCTCCACTATGTCCTATTACGATTATTATCATAACAGGAATTTTTTTTATTTTAAAGGAAATCTGAACCAATTTATGAATTTAGTGTAAAAATATCTCTATGTGTGAAAGTTTATAGCTGTCAGAATATAATTATATTTGACATTTTACTGCACTAAAAAGGATAAAAATTGGTCAATTTCATTAATAATGGCAACGATAGAAAGAAAACTTGATGTGATAGAGAAAATCTGAGTTCATTTTCGGATTCAGCGCCCCAAAGTTAGCTAAAATCAGTTGTCAAAACCCAAACCTGAAAAAAAAAGTTGAAATTTGTAGACCAGTGTTATCTTTTGTCTCTTGAGAAGGCAGAATCGCTGTCACGTGTGCTGGTGCTGAGATCGACAAAACAGCACTATCCATCACACTTAACTTTTACTCAGCAAAACAATCCATTGATGATGCCAGTCTCTCTCGACTCAACTGACACTATATAATTTCTTCCATTTGTAATTTTGGAATTTCCTGAGACACGCAAATTCCTAATCACGCTTCAAAATCCCAAAGCACAACTGCAAAATACTTGAATTACTGGGTAACGTTACATAGGCTATATGCGAAAAACCGACAATTTCACGACGGTAACAAACGTTGAAAAAGACTTAAGGTGAAACGCAGGGCGCTACAGGATACCTTGCCTCAAGCGGCCTAAGCATTTTAATTCCTGTCAAAATCACACACTTTTAACCTGAACCAATGGTCCTGAAGGTGGAAGTCTTTATTTCGACTAAAAAAGCTTTCATTCAACACCTTACCGGTAGGCCTACTGATAATTCACAATCGAAAATCAACTTTTGAATACGGTAGGCTATATTAGAAGTGTGGGGGATTAAAAAGCAGCACTTAGCTACGCTAGTGGTGAAAGGCATTTCGCTTATTTCAGGCAAGTAGTAGTGTAGCGCCCTGCGTTTTCACTTTAGGTCTTTTCAATCTTCCTTAACGCAAGTACCGGTATAACCCTAGGACAACTGGCAAGTATGCTTCGGGCTTCCTGATTATGATTAGGAATTTGATTAGGAATTTGCTTGCCTCTTAAGAAATCGTTTGCCAATCAGCCAAAGGCATTCTTACAACCTGTAGCTTCAATCACATATGCGTAGTCTTTCGTCTTTTCAACGTTATAGCTTACAGATGTTTCATTCCTCAGCGACTATGTATATCGCGTTTTGGCCAACCATTCAACAGACAGAGAATTTTAGTTTTGGGTGTAAGGATATGGTAGGCTACTTGTAATCGAGAACTTTACTAGACCTTTACTGTAATAGATTTTACTTTACTATTCAACTATATTATTCGAGACGATTCAAGAAGGTTCGCTATTATTTTCTGGTTGCAACCAAGTGGTTGGCTATTTGATTTCTACAAGTTGAAGTTCTATTCTTTGAAAGTTCGGTGTTCTTAGTTCGTTATGTTTAAATCTCTGTTCTCCTAAAAATAGTGGATCGATTAATAAACGACGGAGCCTTGGAGAATTCAATCTTGTAGTCAAGCATTAGCTGTCAATCCAGTTAGTAAATAGACAGTGTGAAGACCATCGTGTACTGGTCATTCCTTGCCAGCCCCAATCTTGTTCTGCCCGGGAATGTCGCCGTCAGCACGGACGGCAGCATATGAGCGCGCGCACTAACCGACGCGTCCGCTACAAATAGCCTACATATCTTTTGAAAATTTCCAACTTCTGCCCCGTCAGCTCAGTAGTTGCACGCCCGACTCAAGATCAAGCGGCGCTGATTCGGTTCTCAGGGTAGCCTATGCGCTTAAGCAACGCATTTTAGGATTGCTCTCCATTCAGTGGCACCCATGGTGGCACCTAATGGATGGAATAATTTTTCGCCAGCAACATTTCAACAATCGAAAACTTCACTTTGTCAATCTCGGAAACCGGCCCTGCGTCAAAAGCCTCTACTGTGCTCAATTGGTTAGCGCGTCACTTCTGGAACGAAGAAGCTTCAAGCGGCGCTGGTTCGACTCTCGGGGTGTGCGCTTGAGCACCGCACGTTATAAGGACTGCTCTCCGTTCAGCGGCATCTAATGGATGTGCAGGGGTTTAAAGTTTTTATTGTTGATTTAAATGTTTATTCCCCCTG
Organism: Aplidium turbinatum; assembly: GCF_918807975.1. Classification (NCBI taxonomy): domain Eukaryota; kingdom Metazoa; phylum Chordata; class Ascidiacea; order Aplousobranchia; family Polyclinidae; genus Aplidium; species Aplidium turbinatum. The sequence continues at coordinate 22,651,800 of NC_137475.1, read as the reverse complement.
ATAACAGCAGAACCACTGCTGGCGTAACAAAGCTTCAATGGCAACAGAAGTAACGCAAATGAGTCTCAATAATTTCTTTATTTGTGAGTTCGAATTGAATTTAGATTTTGAATTTGAAAAGTTATCTTATGAGTCTCAGTTAAAATTGTTTTGTGCAGAGGTATATAAACCACTTTCACAGAAAGGAAAAAGCAAACAGTTACGTAATTTAAAATTGGCAAATTCCAACAATGTTTACAAACTAGGGTGAACTCCTGCTAGTGAGATTCCATTACAGAGGTGAACTGCGGGTATACTGAATAAGATTGAAAGCAATAAATGGCCATTTTAACAGCCTCACTTGGGAAATCTGCGGGTGGTAGGTTATTTGAGTAAAAAATGATCCATCAAAATAATCCCGGTGCACAACAAGTGAGTTTTCTTAAGAAACGCAACTATTTATTCTCACTGTTGGGTTCAGTGAGTTTTTAAGAAACGTAAATGTTATGTGAGAATTACATTTTGTAGAGAGCTAAAAACAATGGAAATTCATTCGGGTCCCTACAGATGGAATAACTTAGTTTGTACCGACTGCTGTCTTATATTCGTCACCAGCCAATATTCTGCAGTGCAGTCCAACGTTCTCATAATTACATAATTCTACTGTTTGGCCTACGTTCAAGTTTTATTAATTCATTAGCATTGCGCCTGGCAGCACTCGGTGGATGAATACTTTCGTGTATAAAAGTGACTAGCGTGGCAATATTCGCTCTTTTCAAATTGACACAACTTGGCAGAACACGTATTTGTCTCAGCTATCTGATGACGTCGACTTGTATGCTGGGTAGCCTAATCAATAAAGAAGACCTTTGGAGAAGCAACTGTAGTGCTTGATCTATGTATTCAGAATGTTAGCTTAACTACTTCTGTTACAATGGTGCCCCCGAGTAAATTTTCTGAACTCACGACCTCCAATAAAGACATCAACCTGATAATGTAGCACGTGTTTGCAAATTTTTCTTAACTTTTTGTAATTATCTAGCACTGGAGCCTACATTCACTATTTTCAACCACTTAGGCTACAAATTCTATTCCATGGTACCTTACTTTTCTGGTTGCTATAGAAACCACTGCATACAAATTTTTTTTTAAGTATCTGTAATCACCTAGTAGCTTACTGTAGCCTACATTCATCGTTTTCAACCACTTATAAATAACTTCTATTCCATGGTACCCAATGCTTGTGGTTGCTATGGAAACCACTACATGCAAATTTTTTTTAAATATTTGTAATCATCTAGCAGCTACGGTTTCTCGTGGCGTAACTCCCCATACAACGGCATTCGTCATACTTACATTGCTTCAACGTTTGCTGACGTTGAATCAATGTAAGGTTGACGGATCCACCTCTGCGCCTATACCATAAAGTTAATCGCCTTCATGACGTAGCCTAACCACTGCAATGTCAACTAACTACGTCATGATGTCTCACTGCGCTCTGATCACCTCCCAGCGCAAATCTTTGTTTTTATAAGCAAACGCCATCTTGTATGTCACACGCTACTTACACCTACTGTATTGTTTCATATGCCCAGCGTATCGTAGCTTACTTTTTGTTTATTCACTGACATTCTTTTACCACTAAGTCACTGCAAACTCACTTGTCAGCCTACTGATTTTATCTCGGTATGTGCATCACAGCCTCGTGCACCGTTTCAGCCGCGCTTACCACTATTTTTAAAACTGTAGCTTACCGTCCCGGGCAAGACGTCAAAACTGCATCCCTTCATTAGCTTACCGTTCTGGGCAAAACGCGAAAACTGCATCCATTCTTCCATTCTATAGTCACCCGTTTAACCACAGTCACGTGTTGTTGCAACAACTTTTTGTACTCATATTTGTCGCTACTTTTTTTAAAGTGACCTTTCATCAGCTGGCATTTTCCGCCATGACCACGTCATGCTACGTATGCTCATTTATCGCTAGTTTTTTTAATGTATCCTATCTCAGCCGGCATGTGCCGCCATGACCATGTCATGCTACGTCATTGCAACAAATTTTTTTCTGCTCGTGTTTGTCGCTTTGTTTATTAATGAGTGCTGAGCCTACTCAGTACCCATATACTACGACTCTCATAGTTTCATGCCTAGTTTCCTACCTATCATCAGCCGGCATTTGTCGCCATGACCACGTCATGCCTTGCAAATTTAACAATTTGTATGCCCGCATGTATCGCCATTTTTTTGTTATGTGTCCTTATACTGCTTATGTGTTACTTTTTAGCGGACGCTACTCTGTATCAATTTTGTTTCAGACGTGCCCATCAACACGGTTGCTGCGAGACTGGATGCGAGACTTCATGGGACTTCTATATTGCACCACGATGATGTCTCGACAAGCTTACTGATGAGACCACTTCAACATGGCACCACAGCACCCCATGTTCTTCACGATTGGCACTGAGTTGAACAGTCCCTCATCACATACCTCAACACGAGATGCTTCAACCACGAGATGCCTCCACGGAGATGACCTCTATACGGCTATCCACAGCCGCCGATGCAACCAATATGGTCAACCCCATATCTGCCGCTACTCCCTGCGACACACCATCGATGTGCAATTGCTGCATCGTCCATCATTCAAGCCTTCTCTGCGTCAGTAGCACACCGCGACGTTTCAAGCCTTCTCCACGTCAGAAGCACACCAACCAAACCAGTGCCGCTATTTGCGCCACTTTCGACATGCAATGGCTGCATGTCACACAGCTTGCAATTATACAAGCTTGCCTCTTTCGTGTCATATTCGGCCCATATCAACGGACTCACAACTCAACAGCTGTCGTGCTCGTCATCCATCAATGGACTACTAACTGAACTGCTTATCACCTGCTTTTGTGTTCATTATATATCATCGAACTTCCACATCAACTGCTGTCTCGTCCTCCCTCATCAAAATACTCGAACTAATAGTATGACTCTAGAACAGTGGTTCTTAACCTGGGCGCTACCGCCCCCTAGTGGGCGCTGTTAACTTTTAGAGGGGCGGAAATATTCAGGGGGCGTTATAGGGGGCGCTACATTCAGAAGGTGTAACGATATTTTCCTCACTGCAAATTTGCTTTAGTAGTTCTGCTGGGGGTACGAGAATCCACCGAGGATGAGGAGCTATATACAATATAGGGATTGTGTTTAACAAGGGAAGTAGTGATTCTCTCTCAGAGCATTCTATGTTGGCCTATACAGCACAATGCACAACACCATCCGACAAGCGTGGACGTCGGATGGTGTTGTGCATGGCCTTTGTTGTTGATAATGGGCATTGCTTCCCTTTCCTTGTAGTAAGTAAATGGCATTTTGTGGTCAGCTTTTAGCAGGGACAGCGGGCAGGCAGTGCAAGCAAACCATAAGGACTGGTCATAATAATAGTCAGTCAATAATGGTTATTAGTGTAACTCTTACTAACTACTAAAAAATCAGCAGAGATGTGCCTTAAGACTTTTAAGTTAAGAGCCTTAAGGCACATCTGTGCTGATTTTTTAGTATTAAAACTAACATCGGCTTAAACTAGTTTTTTCTTACTAACTAATAACTAATTACTACTGGCTGTAGGCTAGCCTTATAGTCTTGGAAGAAAATGTCATTAGTAGGCTACAGCCCTTATATTATGGTGGGCGCCAGACTATGGAAATCTCTGAAAAGGGGCGCTGGGGAAAAAAAGGTTAAGAACCACTGCTCTAGAACATCCTTGTCTCGCACAACCGCGCGCGCTAGGATGTTTCATTTTTTCACGATTTTTGAAATTGAAAATGCTTGGGGTCTAATCAGATCGGATTTTAGCCACAAACAGCCGATCTAAAATATTTTTTCGATTGGACGGCTTTTAGAGGGTGCGCGGTCCCCCCAAAGTTTGAAAATTTGAAGCGTGGGAAAATTTGCAGGAAATAAGCGATATCTCGGTAAAGGAAAGTGATATAAAGACGTGTAAGGTGTCAACTTGTGCGGAATGGCCAACTTCCTATCTGCGTTTAATACATTTTGCTACCCTATCTGCAACGAAAAAAAAGTTAATTGCAAAAAACTGTTTTTTTCATATTTTGATGTTTTGTTCTACAGAAGCAAAGCCCTTGGAACCAGTAACTACTGTGATTACAAGTTATAGAGAGCAACAAACATGTGCTATGGCATAGGGTACAAGTGTGCATTGAATTTTACACAACAATGGACTTCCTTTCACGATTGGCTTAGAATACCGTCATCTCCTATCGCACAGTGTCTCTCACATGTAAACGTTTCAGCATAAGCTACCAACACAGAGTAATTAAACAAAACAGTTGACATTGACGTGGCTGTGCAAATCAAGAGTCATACACCATGTGAACGTGAAGAAAATCATAAATTCAACAGTATGTACAATACTTGCGGGCTAGAGGTACGGTACTCTAACGCAGCTCCAGAAACAGGGATCCCCAGTCATGACCAGTGAAAGCAAAACAAATAAGCAACATCACGTAGAACGAAAAATCGGGCAAGTTACCCAAGAATAAAAATTACTGCCGGCATTAACACTTAATGATTATTCTTCAGCATTGCTTAAATACGACCTCAGTCTAACATCAACTTTGCTTTGTTGATCAGAGTTGTCAATAATCCCAGGTAGCAACAGTCGACGTGCAGCTGGCGTCATCAGGGCGGCGAGCGCTCACATTGGCGACATCGAAAATCGTTAGCGGTAAGCCAGCGCTTGAATGGCGAATCTCGTCATGACTTTTTTTCTTGAAAGTTTATCGCTTTCTGCTGGCTTCACGCCATCGACTTTCGCGCGAGAGACGCGCTTTCGATATTCGCTCGTTTTCCGCTGAGAACGCGCCGTCGAGTTTCCTGCGAAAGGCCTCGCTTCGCGCTTGATTAAAAAAATTCATCATACCGTTTTAGTTGTGCTTGATTGAAGTCACGTGCCATTTCAAACCAGCAGTTGAAATGAGTTGAAGCCTGTTTGTTCTTTGTCTAATTGTCAGTGGTGCCACACCTAGTGTTTTTTCACCAGATCTAGTGATTTTGGATTGCATCTAGTGTTCTAGTGCTTTTTTTTAGCGATTTAGCTTTATGTTTGTGTACATAAATTTGGACAGTGTTTAAAGTAGCCCCACCTATTTTTTGTTTGACTGCATCAATGTGTTTGCAGTGCTTCTCAAAGTGGACAGCAAGTTTTTTAGTCTGGTTACACCCAATGATGACCAAATTTGAGATATTTAGCATAAATACTTTAAAGAATACACACAAAATTTGTGTTCGATCTTAACGCTAGTCCGCTAGCCAATGGCTAGTGAAAATTTGCGCGGACTATTAGAAATGTTGCAGTAGGCTATCCAGTCCGATTGGCTAGTAAAAATATTCGCCGGTGAAAAGTTTTGGTTTACAAAATGGCGGTTGGTGACGTCACTCTGAAATACTGCAAAAATTTGCTTGCCAGAGGCGAAATTGCACGAAGAAGGCTGTAAAGTGGGTCAATGAACACGTGACTACTTTTTTCTCGCAACTTTGCTAGACACGACACGTGTTGAGCACTCCTGCATAGAGGTCAGAGAAGCCAGCAAGCCAAAACACTTATCTTAATACGTCATCAGACAAGTGAAAAGTCAGTAGGCTAAACTGGTCGGACTAGTGAAAAAAAAGTTAAGATCGACCCCTTGAAATTTTCAAATGAATGTGAAAAGTGTTTAAAGTAGCTATAGCGTAGCCTACCGTACCTTATGGTAGGCTTGCATTTTGTCGGCTTACATTTGATGAGTATGGAGTTCTTAGACTACACTACCTCAGAGATTGTGAGTAATATTGCGTTTTTGACAATATATTTGCAAAGGCCAAATTTGGGCAAATTTTTTTCGGCCCCCCAAAAATGTTTTACTCTCCTGCGGCTATGATTTCAGGGCTCTCTATATCAAGGAAATTCAGTTCTATTTCGAAATTTTAAGGACTTTTAACACTCACTAACGCCATTGGCTGTCATTTTAGATTTAAGCTTTTTCTGTCTCCTGATTTATATTTTAGTGAAAAATTGCTCATGCGTCTGAATATCAACCTGGTGCATCAAAACGTGGAGCTGCTGCTTGCCTGCTACTTCAGAAAGTGAGTTAATGGTACATTACAGATGTTCATGTTTTTTTTCCGCTTTGCAGGTGGTAACTACGGCAAATCATACTTAAAAAAGATTAGAACCTTCTAATTATTCAACTGCTCAGTTTTAATTTTTAAAACTTGTTTGTTTTGCTCTAAACGCTTCCACATACATTTTGTGTGCAGAAATACTTTAGTTTGTAAAATAGAATCATGTTTATTAGACCAATTTATGATGATTTTTAAAGCATAACCTAATGATTAACCAACATATAGAACGTGTAGTTGTTTGGTTTGAGTTCACGATCTAGACTTGGCTTGTTACCTTGTCCAGTTTTAAACTGACTATTGAGTAACGTGTGGATGTTCATTTAACAGCGATGGAAAATAAGAACGGTTGGAGGAAACGATTGTACCGAAACTGTGTGGAGAGTTATGCGACCTTTTGTGAATGACGATCTGGCCGCTCAGTTTAATTGAACTGGAAAAAATATAAAAACTGCCTTTCTTAATCTGAAAATAAAAAAGTTTTATTTGGTAAGTTTGTATTTATATAATTGTATATTTACGTAGTTTTACGAGCTATCGTCAGTAGGCTAATAAGTGCTGCCAATGCTAACACCATGCATACTACAGAAGGATGGTGGAAAATGCCAGGCCTCTTTTTTTTTATGAATGTAAGTTAAATATAAATCAAATCAGCTGAGGATTAACAAATTGGAACTTTTATCAGGGAATGGAATATTTTTCTGTAATATAAAGGTTAAAATGTGACAACGTCCAGTATTAGATCAGCTTCTACTGTTTAGCCCTCCCTTTCCAATATCACATGCGTGGTTGTTGTTGCAGGATAAAACACGGGTTTCGGCAGCACCTTATCACAAAAGATGTTTCAATAATGCTGAGTTAATTACTGATGAATTACCGGTATATTATACTGTATATATCACTTATATTATCGAAAGCGTTACGTAACGTTTGGCTTGAACCTCCTCCCCCCAATATGACGCTAACGTAACGCTTTGCATTACCCCCCCGTCGAAGGCGTTACGTAATATTTGAACGTTCCCTAATTACAATTTTTTGACGTATTTTTTATATTACTACCCGTCTTGCATTGGAGGTTCATACCAATATACAGTACATTTAATTGTAGTGAACCCCGCTCATGTCCAGATTAAGGACACTTGCCATCGGTTCGATCCTTAATAATGAGGTAGTAGTGTAATTACGTTGTTGTGAGCGAAATTGTTTTCACAGAGAGCTCATTTTGTATTATTACAGATGTGATTCGAAGGCAAGCCAAGGCGACGGACAAAGATATCGAATCTGCAATGAAGCAATATTTGAAGACGGCTGGTGACAGAAACGAAAAAAAAAAAAAAAAAACGGGCAAACAAAACTTCCGGCGCAAATAAAAATTCCGACAATGGCCTACATGAACGCTATCTGTTTTTTGATTGTTTGTTGACCTTTTAGTGTTCACTTTTAATATGTTTACTGTTGTTATTCAAACGTGTTTTCGGAGGGGTGTTTTTCCGCCAGTCCTAATCCCTAACATTGCCCCGAACCCAAGCTCTTTGGCGTCAAAACGACCTGTTCCCAGTTTTTTTCATATTTACTTAATGGATGTCGAAACGCAATAATCACTCATGATTGTTGATATAGTGCATATATCCTACGTGAGTTTACGTTTTTTTCATGCAATGGTAGACTATGTTATGAGGGTTTGAATTTTGTGTTATCTGGCTTTGAAGGTTGCCAGCATGACAGCCACAACAAATGTGCAAAAGAAAATGCGTTGTGGTCATCGTTCAGGCGGCTCTTCCCCATAATTGTGGTTACCGTGCTGGCAACCATCAAAGCCAGATAGCTCAAAAAACTTATTAATTTGAATTTCTCTGCTGGCTATGTCTTTCTTTATTACATCATAGAGTATAGTGGAAGCAATAAGTGTTCTTGATGTTGCTGTGTACAGTGTTTTCTTCCAGTGCTGTGATTTTGACGTATTGGAATACCTATACGATATATGCTTATTGCTTATTTGTAAAAACCCCACAGCTGTTAAGTGAATTTTGACAGTTTTCGCGCAAACAATAATTTTTAAGGAAGAAATTTTATTAAAAAAAACTTTCTTGGTTTTCGAAACTAGTTATATATATATTACTATATATAGTCATATATAACGACATATAACTAAATATAACTATATGCACTTATAGTTATATAACTATAGTTATGATAGTGTAGTAGGCTATGTAGTACACAATTGGTTTCTAATCGGGAGTAAACTTTACTTACCCTTACCCTAGGGTAAATCTTGCAAGCAAAAATTTGAATCACACCCATTGTAGTTTCGAAAACCAAGAAAGTTTTTTTTAATAGAATTTCTTCCTTAAAAATTATTGTTTGCCCGATAACTGTCAAAATTCACTTAACAGCTGTTGGGCTTTTATTAAATAACCTCATGTTTATAGTCTAGCTTTGCTCTCACATGGCTTGGACGTGTAAATTGTTTTGTTATTTGTATTACAAATGATCGTAAAAACCGCCATTCATTAATTACTGAATCATTTTTTAGCATTGTAGGCTATCACGAAAATGGAGCTGTGGGAAGACTGTGTATTAAAAATCTTCATTGTTTTACATTCTTGAATTGCGTCTCGCTTTAATCACAAAAAGATAATTAATACACAAAACGCTTCCAAAACATTTACTGTTTTGTTTTGGTAATTTCGCAAAACAACAGCTGCTGATGGTGGCCGAAAAAAAGGGCTTCAGAAGGGCGCCAAGTGACAGCGCGCGCAGCCAGAAAAACGTGCCAGTAAGTTTAGCGAATTCGTTGACGTACAGACAGCGCGCCGTTAACTGACTTGAGCGACTTTCACGTTCGGGGCGCTTACGCGCCGCTGACTTTATTGTCGATTTTCGTCAGCGTTACGCCGGTTAAACGATGAGCAGATCGGTGGCGGCTGGCTGGCGATTATCGCCGGCGCGTCGCCAATAACTTCGCTAGCGTGTAGCTGGCCAGACGCCAATCTTTGCTACTTGGGATCTTCTTTCGTTGTAGCAATTCTTTGAGCTTCCCTATTTCCCTCTCATTTGATCGATTGTGGTTGTTGACGCTCTTCCAGAACTGCCTGTTCCCAAACAAAACACAGGGTGCTTGCTTGCTTTGAACAGTGAAGAAGTGCTTCAGGTTCGATTGTCTTTGTTGCAGCATATTTTCGATGGTTACTTCACTAGGTAGTGAAGTAAGATCTGTCAGTACATTTTTAGAGAAAGGTGGATTGTCTGAACATATGCTCATGGCAACATTTTGTGAAGAGAGCCAGCTTTTTGCATGATTCAGATAGTAGCGCCATACTACAGTCACGAGTGTGGACTGTGGAATCAATTGCTTCAAAAGCTTGCAGGAGATCTTTCTGGAACAAAGTCAGGAAAGGAGCATCCGGGGCAAAAGGATTGAGATGGATCATAATAAAAGACGGAACATAAACAGAAGCAATGTACGAAACTAAACGTGACAATTTGCTTTTCTCAGCAGACGTGAGATCAAATGGGCTAAAAAGCAGCATTCTAAGGTACCGATTTGCCGTTGTCACCCAACGTGATTGACTTATCTGTTCTTGTTTGTAGCAAAGCAAATGCTTCAAGTTGGCTGGAACATCCATAAACAGTTGACAAGCTAAAACCAACAGACACATTTGGTCACTTCGAAAACTGTTGTCAGAAATTCTTGAGCGTTTTTGATCTGAAAACCATTCAATTTTGCTTCTGAGGTGGAGAGCAGCTATAGGTGTGATTTAGACATGAATGTTGTTCCTGGCGATGAGATTTTCTAAGTTACATTTTGTAATCCACTTAATTTTGTTGAGTAGTGCGCCTTCTAGCATTGCATCTGGACCCTTGCTTTTTCCTTCAGCCTCAGCAATTACGTGAGACAAGTAAATTTCATTTACATGAAACATACATTCAAAAGAATGTATTTCATGTCCAATATTCTCGATGATGTAATCAGTGACTCGTTTATTAACACCACTTTTTTTGCCCGTGTTCAATCTCGCTGTATCACTCATGATCGAGTATACTTTGGAAAGATTTTCACCACATGCACCAATAATCGCATTAAAGACAGCTTCACTATTAACAGAAATTTCCTTGAGAAAAGACTTTACTCCGATAACTCTTTCCATAGTTTTGTTCTTTGCTCGATCATGCGTTTGATCCAAAAACACATAACGATCCATACCATTCACATTTCGACCATCATAATGAAGCTGCAGAAAATCGGAAGCAGAGACGTCATCATCACATTTTTCTAAACACAGCTTTCTTGTTTTCTCCCTACATATATACACGGTAGTCGGTGAGGCAGCAATATCGTCACCAGCACATGCAAGCAACTGGTCAGATTGTTGGCGAATAGAAGTGCTTCGCCGGTCAGCTAACATACAGCTTAAAGAACTTACGGCAATTTGTCGTTTTTTTGTGTACATCTTGCCACCTGTTACTGCTTTCTTGGTGAAATCAGGATCAAGAATTAAGCCTCGTGTCTCATCTTCCGAAAACTCACTGCTGGACACGGTTATATCAGGTGTAATCATATCTGCAGGTCTTCGCCTTAGCCTCTCCTGTGCTACCAGGCTGGAAGTTTCTGAGCTGGTTGAATAAGAGCAAGATGGTTCATCTTCATCTGGTAACTTTTGCTGGTAAGAACTCTGATGACTCAATCTATTTTTTACCCTTAAAGTAAAAGATCTGTCGCGAGATGCAGTAATAAATATCTTTCTGGCAGACCTTTGATCTTGCAAAAACTCAACCTCCTCTTTTGGGATACGGTGCATCCATTGACAGCTACAAGAACTGGGAAGAAAACATCAAAAATATGAAAAAAACAGTTTTTCGCAATTAACTTTTTTTCCGTTGCAGATAAGGTAATAAAATGTATTAAGCGCAGATAGGAAGTTGGCCATTCCGAACAAGTTGACATCTTACACGTTTTCCTATCTCCTTTCGTTACCGAGATATCGCATATTTCCTGCAAATTTTCCCACGCTTCAAATTTTCAAACGTTGGGGAGGCCGCGCACCCTCTAAAAGTCGTCCGATCGAAAAAATATTTTGGATCGGCCATATGTGGCCAAAATCCGATCTGATTAGACCCCAAGCATTTTCAATTTCAAAAATCGTGAAAAAATGAAACATCCTAGCGCGCGCACACCGTTAGGCTACATACACCTTTTTTACTCTTCTGGTTTGCTTCCATGGGTGTCAGGTCCTATCTCTTCGGAGGCAGGACATGGACAGCCATGGACGCTTACCTGTTTGTATATATGCTTAATTTTTTCTCTAAAAACGCTTGTAAATATTTTTCTCTCATGGCTGATTTTACAGTTGCGCCACAATATTCAATTTCAGTTTCTAACCCTAATTCATAACTTACTGTTTTCGTCATTCACGACATCTCTCCTCTACGTTTCAATGGCGTTTTGACTGGGGCCAACGTATGTACCGCTTGCTGTCTTATATTCGTCACCAGTCAATATTCTGCAGTGCAGTCCAACGTTCTCATAATTCCATAATTCTACTGTTTGGCCTACGTTCAAGTTTTATTAATTCATTAGCATTGCGCCTGGCAGCACTCGGTGGATGAATACTTTCGTGTATAAAAGTGACTAGCGTGGCAATATTCGCTCTTTTCAAATTGACACAACTTGGCAGAATACGTATTTGTCTCAGCTATCTGATGACATCGACTTGTATGCTGGGTAATCAATAAAGAAGACCTTTTGAGAAGCAACTGTAGTGCTTGATCTATGTATTCAAAATGTTAGCTTAACTACTTCTGTTACAAGTTTCCCGGCAACAAGACTTCAACAATTGGAAACTTCACTCTGTCAATCTCGGTGACCGGGCCTGCGTCAGTGATTCAAAGCCTCTACAAGTACGGTATGCGAAACTGCCAGGATTAAGCTATGCAAGAAGCTTTCCCAGTCCGAGGATAAAGATTCAATCAATCAAAACTCCCAGGAATAACCTATCAAGGCTTTGTCAGTACGAGGATTGTTGTGTGCGACGCGAACACAACAGGTACGGTAATTAATTGCGCCGGTGACGTCACGATTTTCCTAATCCACTCGGCAGGACTGAGCACTGTTAAAGCACGCCAACTTGAAGAAATCACTCGGTTTCCAATGACTGCTTCGCAGCAATGAAGTTTATACGGTTTTTCTGTCAAGAAATAACACAACATAAGACACTAGTCACAATTCAGCAAGCACAACAGTCGAACTGATAAACGTACCAAATTTGTTGACTAACAGTTCTCAATCCACTGTACGGTACACAAGTTCCACAGGTTGGCCAATGACGCACTGAATAAATAAATTCGCGATGTTACCTTTCACAATTGATACGTACTGTATCGTACAACCATAACGCTAGGCCAAAAGGAAACGTGGCAATTCACATGGCCTAGTTAAGATTACAAATTGATTGCGATGAGGCTGACAAATTATTAGTCGATAATTCAGTAGTAAACATAAATCCCCAATTCACGACACAAATCAATCAATCATACAATTCAGAAATAATAAACATATCGGTAGTATGACCGGATCAGTAATGCCAAATGATGCACTTGCACGCAAAGGATTATATAGTGATTGACTCTGCAATATTTAAGTTTGAAGTATTAACCTAACAACAATTTACGCACACCAGAGATACGTTACGTTTGTTCACGGTAGAAAGTCAACATTCAGTTATACAAAACATTATTATATCACAAGTAGGCTCACCAGTAAGTTGAACTTTGAGAGATAGCAAGCTGCAAATATGGAATTTAGCCTACACGCAAATAAGTATTACCATAGCAGTTGTCAAACTTAAGTCTTGTAGAAACACATTACAGAGAAGTAGCTAACAAAGCATAAACATCAATCAATCAACTTTCAGTCACAAACTACAGTAACTAATAAGTTCGGCTAGCTGGCAAACTAGCACCAACACGAAAACGTCTCGAAAGTTCCATTACGATCTCATGGTGAGTGTTGCCATTTGCAAATCAGCGATAACAATGAAGGAGAAACTACGCTAGGTGGCAAATACACAAGTCAACGGGAGTAATGCAGTAAAACGAAAGGTAGGTCTATCAAGAACGTATTGAAAATCTAACAAGGATAAAGATTCAAAACTAACCAACCAGTCTAGTCTGAAAGAAACAGACCTCTGATTTATGTCTGGTGATAATGTCATGGTGACGTCATAACAGTCATGAAGACGTCATCATACAATTTTATACTTGCGCTATAAATTATAGGCCCTGATGATCGAGGCCAAATGATAGAACAGAATGTCAAAAGCTCTTTTCACTTTCAAAATTAATGTTGATTTGACATGTAGTAAATTTTATAAAAAGGGAAAATCGAACTCTGTAGCCTACGCTACTTTTGAAAAAGGTGCTTAGCACAGAAAAAAATAATCAGGCCTGCCTTATTTTCTCATAAATATTATCAGAGATGTAGCCTACGTACAGGCCTACGCTGCAAAATCTACGCCGTAGACTTGCGGCGTAGACTTTTTGTTTTCGCTAACGCTTACGGCCACATTTTTTTGGATAGTTGTCGCTTGAGGCTACGCCGTAAACTTTTTGCGGTTTTTTAGCGTATAGCGTCAACGCATACTTTTTAATGTATTTTTTTCGCTACAACACGCCAATACCTTCCAGCGCTGCAGTTGAAAGAATGTTTTCAATGGGAAAAGACATGTTGGAACCAAAACGCAGCAAAATGTCAGATGAACACTTTCAGATGCTTGTGTTTCTTCGTGGAAACTCAAAATAAAACTTGTTTGTTTCAAGTGGTTTATACCGTGTGAATGTTTGGCACCTAGCAAACAAAATGAGTTTACGCTAGTGTATGCGCTGACGCCGTCAACTTTTTTTACAAGTTACGTTGACGCATACGTCGTATGGTTTTTCGAACGTTTGCGTTTACGCTGACGGCGTCACTATTTGTTGTATGCGCGTAAATCACTGAATATTATTAGGTAAGTTATTTTATTTTCATCGCTGAAATAGGCCTAGGCTACACAATAAAATAAGCTATTGGTAATTTGCCCATAGCTTATTAATTAATTGGTTGCATTACATTATTTTGTATTAGGCCTACATTAAGTTCATTTATAGTTTTCAATATGCGTCCCGGATTCGCATTTCTAAAAAATTGCAAGCCCAGCTATAATGATCTATAAAAGGACAAAAGATTAGCTCATTACTCTGTTAGACAAGACAGTGAAATTGTGGTAGCCTAGTGTTCCATCAGCACGGCCATCGGCACTTAGTGGCTGCGTGGCCAAACCTTTGATGATAAAAGCAAGTTGTTGTTATGTTTGGGGAACGTTGGGTCTGGGCGTCTGAAATGATGTGCGATAACGGTTTGGAAAGGAATTAACAAGTTGACGGCTTCGGGAAGACTGAAGATTTGACACACTTGCCGATAAGTGCTTCATAGGTGTTGTGAGCGATCGATCTGTTGCATGAGCGGCATTGGGATTTCTTTCTGCGATATGCTATACTGCGCTTGCTGTGGCATGGGAAACGTTTCTTCGTTTTGACATTTGATCGGCAACTTTTGCTAATTCGTTTAATCACATTTCGGGGTTGTCGGCCAAAACAAGTTTGATCTGATTCGGGAATTTATGTGCAAACAGTTTGCGAATTAACTTCGTCATTACTCCACGAAAAAAAAAATTCATTATGTGCAGAATATCATGTTGTGTTTTTGCAAAAGACCTGGCTCACAAAACAAAAGCTCAATGTATCCTACTTAATAGCCAACAATTAGTGATGACCATTTTGCAATAGGCACATCTAACGTAGATGATGGTGATATCATACGTGCTGGAAGACCCAATGGTGGCTCAGTAATTTTGTGGCACTAATTTATTGGGTCTTGCTCAAAAGTTATCACCAGCAGTGTTGAAGATGTAAATTCCTTGAATGCTATTAATATCGTCTTAAAAAATACAGCAATTTCTATTATAGGCTAAATGTGTAGCCTATAGGCCTACATGCCTAACTGTAGACCCGATAATGTTGATGCTTAACTTTATAGGTTACTTTGGATGAAATAAGTTAGTAGCCTACGGTAAGCTTTGGAGATTGAGTTATTTAGTTTGTTCTAGTTAGTGTATTGTTTTAGTTCCAACTAGGGGTTCCAACGCTAGTTATTTTAGGCTTGATTGATTGATTGAATTTAATCCTCGGACTGGGAAAGCTTCTTGAAGAGCTTAATCCTGGCAGTTTCGCATACTTGCAGAGGCTTTGAATCACTGACGCGGGCCCGGTCACCGAGATTGATAGAGTAAAGTTTCCGATTGTTGAAGTCTTGTTGCCGGAGAATTATTCCATAATATTAGATGCCGCTCAACGGAGAGCAGTCCGTAACTTGCGTTGAGAGTCGAACCAGCGCCGCTTGAAGCTTCTTCGTTCCAGAAGTCACGCGCTAACCAACTGAGCTATCCGGGCGGACAATGTGATTTCAATGCAAGCAATCTAATCAGTTTTGGCCTCTAGGCTACTTTCTGATTTTTGCAATGATAACAATTTTTCTATAGTTGATGCATGGCCACCTAAAGATACGGCCTGATTTGTCACATTTTGCAGAAATTTCCCGGTTTTTCTAACTTTGGGCGAACGTTCAAATAAATTTTTCTAAAAATTAGATTTTTACGCTTTCTTTATTCTTTTTCCCAGATGACACAATAGGTTTTAACATTCTCACATGTAGAAAAACAAAGAAAATTCGATTTCGAAGATTTTAGTCAGACTGTTAATTTTCAATAACAGTCTGATTTTGCGTTTTTCAACTTACTTTTTCTCATTCGCTACAGCTTCCCCAAGGCAACAAAAAAGTTTTATGTCATTAGGAAACCGCAAAAATTAAAAGCATCTCAAAAAATATCAGTCAAGCACTAGCAGTAGCTGTAATCAAAATCTGCAAAATGTGACAAATCAGGCCGCATCTCCAGGTGGTCATGGCTGATGGTATATGACTACCATTTAATTCCTATAGGCTACGTAGGCTAACAAGTGCATGCCATAACACAACATCATAGATTGACGATTGCCTTGGCACCTCTAATGCTCTGAAAGCTTTATGTGATGTAGCCTACAGGCCATGGCATACGTAATACAGGCCTTGCCATCGTGCAGGCTGGAGTCCAAGTTGGAGGCGAAGCTTGCTTCTACACTGTTTGCAGTAAATAGTCCTCTCAGATTCGATAAGATAATAAAAAGAAAGAAAAAAATTGCTCCTCCGCGATCTCGTAGCATTTCTCGCATGTATCGTCACAACGATTGATTCAGAAAATATTTTACGAAAATAGCCAACCAACTAGAAGGGGGCGTTTTTCTTTTTCTTTATTTAACAATTTCTTTATTTAACAATTTCTTTATTTATTACTGCATGTGTAACTTTTAGAAGCATAATTTGAACAAACAATCCACTTTTGGGCAGAGGTGGGCAGTAGCGCGCTACTAGCGGCGCTACTTTTTTGGTAAAAGTAGTGGTAGCGGCGCTACTTTTTAGTTGGAGTAGCGGCTGCAGTAGCGGCGCTATTTTTATTACAAAGTAGCGGTAGCGGGAGAGGCGCTACTTTTTTCAGTCGCACTCCCGCTACCCGCTACTTTTTAATTTAAATTGAAAAAAATGCTTGTTTTTTTTTGCAATAGCCTACTGGCGTGGTCAAGCTATATAATCGGTTTGGTTGCAAAGTTTCGGTCTTTTCTAGCTGACGTCAACTTCTTCGGCGAATATCTCCGTGTGATGAAGCCTATCTGCCAGGCTTTAGACATTCTCCAGGGCGAGTCCAAGGCATATTACGGAGTCTTGCTTCCAACCATCACAATTTGCTGGAAGAAGTTGACCGAGATCAGTGGTCATGTGACCTGTGAGGAGTTAAAAGTGAAAGTTCTTGAAGGGGTGAAGAAACGATTCAACAAGTGCTTCAACAACATGAAATGCGTTATGGCATCATGTCTTCATCCCTCCTTCAAGACATCGTGGCTACAATTTCTGCACTACGTTTCCACGGATGATGCTGACGCACTGCTAGAAAAGGTCAAGACAGATGTAATTCGACTGTTGCGGGAGACATCAAGCCAGGTTGATACCGAGAAGAGTGACACCAACACCAGTCATGACTCCGAGGATGTGTTTTTTGGAGTGTTTGCGCCACCCCGTGAAACGTCGGTGCAGAAGGAAGCAACAATTGTGGACGCCTTTTTTTCGGACAAGAGCAAGTCCTTGAGCTTTTCGAATACCGAGTTAAAACATCTGTTCATTAAATACAACACCCCCATTCCTTCCAGTGCTGCGGTAGAGAGACTTTTCTCTGTTGGAAAAGATGTGCTTAAGCGAAAGCGGGCAGGACTTAGTGACTCTCATTTTGAAGTGCTCGTGTTTTTGAAAGATGCGTAACACTAAATTTCCCTTAGAATGTGTTTTCTATAACGACATCAAAATGACAGCGTAAACGAATGATAACATTCGTTTTCAAGCTCATTTTTGCGTCACTAGGGACTTTGAGTGTTTCCTAGTGTCATTTTAGACAAAAGTAGCGGAAGAAGTAGCGGTAGCTCGCTACTTTAGCCCGAGTAGCGGTAGCGGGTAGCGCGCTACTTTTTTAAATTGGTAGCGGGTATCGGTAGCGCGCGCTACTTTGACCCAAGTAGCGGTAGCGGGTAGCGCGCTACTTTAAAAGTAGCGGGTGCCCACCTCTGCTTTTGGGCAATATTATGTCTTCTGATTACTATTTTAATTCTACATTTTATATTCACTACAACAGTATTTTGTACGTTGTTTGATGTAGCCTGCTTGATGTTGTGTTAGTCTGATATTTTGTGTGATGACTGTTAAAAATTTGAATTCTATGGCCTTTGAGTCTGATTGCAAATAAATTAAAAATAAAGTAGCCATTTGTTCGAGTTATTAACAACCACGCCACATGTTGAATCGGTCTTTATGAAGATAATGATTGGGAAAACAGGAATCTATGCTGCATGCAAGGGTAGGCACTTTAACATTACCCACTTGTCGAAAAGCGTACTCGCGATTCAGCTGATTTCAGTCATGTGACTCGACACGTGATATTCTGATCGAAAAATTTTGATACAAAGAAATTTAACTGAATGCTTCGCTACAACCAGCGTTGCCTAATGGTTAGGGCAGAGGAGTAGTAATTTCGTGGGTTCGATTCCACCCTCTGCTAATACTATTTTTTCTTCTGCAACTGAACTGAGTGCAAGAAGGATCTTAATGACTGCAATCGATGGAGTTCATAAGGAAAATTGTGACTAAAACACAAAGCAATTTCACATTGAAAAGCAGGCACTCTTCGACGAGTGGGTGATGTTAAAGTGCCTACCGCAAGCAAGAAGATGCGAATTTTTGACAGCTGCAAAGTATAGTCAACTAATACAAGTTATTAATGTTGGTAATGTTATAAGCTAATGTTGTAGCTGGTGAATAGTCACTAACTGTTGTACGTACATTAGATTTCTCACAATCATTAAGTTGCTAGATAGGTGTAGTTTTTTCATTATAGCTGAACTTTGAACAGTCAAAACATCCAAGAGGACTCCCCTACTATAAGTACGGTACAGCCAGGTTCTCAGCAATCAAGATTTGATAAAAACTTTAATAAACAAATTACAGAGTAAAAGTTACTCTTAATGCATGTTTGTTTTTAACAGAGAATTTTACCAAGAGAGTAGGCTATCTTTGCTCAGGGCTAGGTCAAAGCAAGAGATTAAAACTTTAGTTTTTTTTATATGTTACTGATCAAGAATAGGTTAATAGCCTATAAGGAACCTAAAAGGTAAGCCTATGCTTGAATAAAATCATAACTTATAATTAACTACTCGCATGCTATAGTTAGGTAACTTAAAAACAATTAATTCATAATGGGGCGTAAATGTGTGATGAATTGCAATTATTACTTACTTCTTGCCAAAGATATGATAAATGTGTAGTCTTGTAAACTTTTGCAGTTGGTTACTTGGTATGAATGTCTATTGTTCATTGCAAGAATTTATCATTTTTTTCATACAATGAATGGAATGACTTGTGAAGCTTGACTGAATTTGTTAATCAATTTAGCAATAGTTATTCAGTTATTAAGAAAGCTGTGGTTATATTTACACTACCGGTATGTAGTGTAATAATAGCCTCAATAGTGTTGCCAGATAAGGAATTCTGCCCTAATTTGAGAAAAGATTAAAGCTGTTGAAAACAAAAACTTGTATAGTTTGAAAATTTTTTTTAGTCCTGGGCAAAGATCAAAACCCTAATCTTATTTCTAACTCTAAACCTTACCTTAACCCTCCCTAACTTTAATCCTAACTCTGGCAACAGCTGATTGTAACAATGACATTAAGTGTGGAAAAATAGCCACTTCCTATTAAGAAATACAGAAAGCTAGCTAAATCATCAAAAACAAAATGGCAAGGCTATTTGCTTTAATTCTCGTCGTTAATGAGACTTTGACTACTACTACTACTGTATATGATAGTGATCAATGCTTTCAGAGTGCTCAATGTATTGTGTGTTACTATCATGACGTTTAGGAATTTAATAGGCAAATAAGTTATTGTAGAACATACTGTACAATACACAACATTATTGCTACAATTTACGTGTCAAAGTTGTGGAACTGGAGAAGAGCTTTATTGGAAAATCAAAGGAGTCTGATGAATGTCGTAGCCTAAAACGTGGTATACCAAACGACAAAAATTGTAACCCATTGCACAGTTGAAACGAAATGAACTAGAACTTGCATAATGGAGAGAGGGAGTCAAAGTGGAAGATTGCATTTTCGACTCAAGTGCAAAGATATGCCTTTATCATGCAGCAATAGCCGAGTGGTTAGCGCGTTGGGCTCGCAGTCGAGAGCCTGCATGTTCGACTCCAGCCACCCGCACTTGCTGTTGTTTCTCTGGGCAAGAAACTTTACGATAATTGCCTCTACCCAGTGATCGATTTCGAGTAATGGGTACTGGGTAGTACCAAATTTAAGTCACAAGTAGAGTAGACAACCGGAAACAGACATTGTCGTCGGCTGCAGCATGGGTCAGGTGTACGTCGGAAGGTGTGCACCGATGCATAGCGCTCAAGTCCGCTTTCCAGCAATGCAGGGTAAACATATGAAACACAAACAAACAAACAAGTATACATACTGCGCGATTAGAAAAGAGACAAACGAGATGCTGCAATTTCTTACAACTCCATTATGGAGTTAAGCTTCCCAAAGCACGCCAATCAATTACATTAAATACTCATGTTAAGAAGTTCGATAAAAACCCACAATACAATTACACCCGGATTGAAATTGTGCATCACTTGCCAAAGACTAGCAAAAAACGACCTTGATATTCTAGCCAAGGGCAACCCGTCTGACACGGATGAGTGTGATGATGCATGCTAATCTTCAAGTACATCTGAAGCTGACAGATCAGAATTTGCAATTTCAGATAACGAAGGTGCACTTGATGCACTTAATGAAAGTCATTTAAATCAAAATCTGCCACCAATCAAATTGAACATTTACTATGACATCATGATGCATATGCTGTGTGATCATGTATTTTTTATTAAAAAATCAATAATCAGCAGTGCCCTATTTATGGCATATGCATTACGCTCTACTACTGTAGAGCATCATTAGTGCCTTAATTGTATGACACTCCAAGTCTATTGATTGAAAGCATTATGAATATACTGTAGCAATGAAAAATTCATGTCAATTGCAGAAGCTTGCAACAAAATGTATTTATCATACTTTTCTACATGAAGCAGGTAGCTTTTCGTGACAGTTTAGCATGCATTAGTTGGGGGAAAAAATATTTTTGCAGATTTGAGATATGGGGCATTGAAATGGAGTACCCCAAAACTTTTGTACAATAAAAAAAGTGTTGTTCTTTGCTCTTTTCACAAATGTAATAACATATTTAAATTCCTTGCCCCAAAAACTATAAGAATACATATTTTTATTATTTCTGTATCATAAAAAATAAGAATTCTAAGCTTTTTTTTTGTGATATGAAAATAGCGTCTCTAGTGGCAAAAATATTATCGTTGATATCTTGAAAACCGCTTGATGGATTTTGACAGTACAAATGCCAATCTTCATCTTTTCCTAATACCTCAAACATATTAAAAAAATGAAGAAATTCTGAAAGGATGGGTTACAAAATTTCGACTGTATTATAATAGAATGACCCATACATATTGTTTTTCATTGCGCTTTTGTGTTGTGCTTGTATTTGCGTTACTGACGTTAAATCAACGTTAATAATAGCAGATCATGCTTGACCAAGAAATATTGTTTTCTTGAGTACATTTGTACCGTTTCATTTAACACCTTTTATTCCACTATGTGCTTTATTTAAATGTGTCATTCATTGTAAATCAAACGTAGAATGCATATAACTTATCAATTTAATGAAAAAAAAATTAATTATTATTTACTGATATGGTATCAATCGAGCAGGATTTAACAAAATGGGTAAACAAGCCTTGAAAAGTGTGTTTAGCAAGTTATAGACATGAGTTTTTGTTCGCCTCCAGCTTGGACTCCAGCTCGCACGATGGCAAGGCCTGTATTAAGTAAGCCATGCTACAGGCCTATGTATATTGTATGATCACATCCCACTAAGGTCAGTCGATCAGCATAGTAACTGTTGTTTTGCCGTATTTTTTTTTACTTGGCCTATCTAAATTGTTAAAATAAAAAAAATTTACTAGCTTTTTTTCCCTCTCTTTTTCTTTTAAATTTACAAGAAATTCTGTTAAGGTGTTGCGACCGTGTGGTCACAACGGAAACCTTAATATCTTCGTGGGAAAGTTGCAACATAAAATTTCCGGATCCTTTCGTCTGTATGCGATGACACCGAAAAAATACTCTTCTGAAAACGTCTTTTCACGAATTGTATTTCAATAAAAAATAGCTGCAGGCTGTCGAAAAGGGAGACGCAACGCAATACGCCACTAAAACTTGTCACCACAATACAAATTACTAGGATAAAAGACGGAAATTTCGTCTAGTTGGTAAGCACAAGCAAAACAGTTTTAATATTCGACCAACCTTTAAAACGACAATATTCTAAAATGACAAAACTGACTTGGGATATTTCAAACACACGTAACCAGCTTCTGTGACGTAACAGTGATAAACATTGTAAAGCAATTCCCACAGGTGTTGAAACGGTTTGTGCAATGTTTTACAGGTCTTACAAAAACTTGTGCAATCTCTCCTCGTTTTTTAGTAATATTCCATTACGTAAGAGACCTTAACGGTTTTATGCGACGTTTCACTTGGGGAACGATTGTCCGTAACATAACCCATAGTTATGCCAGTTTGACATGGCATAACCAACGAGATATAACACAATGAGTGGAAACTCCTCTTTTTGCTCCGTTTTACGTGTCGGCCGTCACGCTTCACTACAGACACTTGCGCAGTAGATTAAACGAACATCACAAGAGTTTTAGATGGGATGTTCCTTCGATTTTATGTGCGTTGAGCTCTATCACTGAGCTATCTCACCGCCTAAGGTGCTTGGCTAATTAGTAATATAGTTTTGTACTATGGGTAAGGTGCTATTCACATGTTAGGCTATTTTCAACCTATTATTTAACATTATGTTATTGTCAGAAGCCTAAAATTAAACTCTAGTGCAGCCCTAAAGTTAACCCAGCCAGGCTACTGTTAGCCTGTCAGCAACTTAATCAATTTTGAAGGACCTGAATTTCTAATAAGCCGTCTAGACTA
This sequence comes from Aplidium turbinatum, assembly GCF_918807975.1. Lineage (NCBI taxonomy): Eukaryota > Metazoa > Chordata > Ascidiacea > Aplousobranchia > Polyclinidae > Aplidium > Aplidium turbinatum. Next base: position 22,628,870 of record NC_137475.1, on the reverse strand, counting down.
GCGTCGTAAGTCTTACAATGTTTTTAAAACCTTAGGCTATAGTCTTGCACTGTTGCTAGTTGAATCGTGAAATTATAATAATAATAATAATGATAGCATTTATATCCCGCTCAGATTAATGAATGATTGATATCAGAGCGGCTCTCAATTTAATGTTTAGGTATAGAATAGTAGGTAACAAATAAAACAGTGAAAAGGCAATATTTGATAGGTAGAATCACAAGCTCAGAGATATAATGCCGATAATATGCTGTATGCCTCAATGTAGTAGCCTAATGGCACACCACGCCATCACTTGTTTAGTGTGCCTAGCAAGAATTATTGTAAAGAAAACAAGAAAGAATGGGCTGATAATCTGGAAAAGATAGTGTTGTCATATAGACAAGATGACAACATCAAGAGTTTGTTTAAAAAAGACAAAGCGAAAATCTGTGAAGAGCACTTCGAAGAAAAGTACATTTTAAACAGTAAGGATGCATTTAAATACTAGTAGGCCTAAATGTGCCACATATTACAGTTATGTAGAAGTAGGGTTGCCAAAATGTTTTCATGTGAAAAGTGAACATTGTATGATAGTATTATAATGTATATATATTTCTAATAAGTGGACATTGTGATGCGGCGACACAAGTTAACAAGAGGCAAAACTTCTCCTGTAAATTTGTCTGACACTGGTATATGAGATAAGCACATAAACAGCTATCGAGCTACAGTAACAAACTAAGCAGAAATTTTGTGAACTTGACTGCTCTTGTTTCAAATATAAGTTTTTGAAATGTTGGTCATTTCAATTGTCGGTCGGTAAAGACCAGTCTCTACATTTTACATTGGAACTTGTAAGTGAATGCATTCACTTTATGTTATGTTCTTTCAGAGGGAACTCGTAAAGAGCTAGTGATTGGTGCCCTGCCAACTTAAAGGTGCCACAGAAGTCAATTCCTAAAGCTGTAGCCAAAGTCAGACCTTCACCTAAGAAACGGCCTCTCTTAGAAAGAACTTATGCAACAAATTTGAAAGACTTAATGAAACAAGCAAACCAACACTTGCGGCAACCATGGCAGTTTGTCGCCGATGATGATGAGAAATACATTATTTTTACTTACAAGGAAGCACCCTGTGACCAAACGAAGTACACCGTTACTGTAAATGAAAATTTGGAAATAGGTGTTACATTTTTTGGGTGGGCTGTCCCCCTCACTGCCACTTCTGCACTAAGTGCCAGAAACTGTACTATTTCTCAGTTATTAAGTGCAATAGAAGCATACAAGGTATGCATTGGACGTCAAAATGCTCAGCCCAATGATAACATATTCACGCACATTATCACAAAATCTGCTGAAGCATTTACCACAGGCAAAGAAGCTGTCCCAAAAACAACCAGACTGGCACTAAGGTATTTTTAAACTAGAACCGCATCAGGATCCCCTCTACAAAATGGTGGCTGAGAAAATGCCCTAAATTTTTAACCTAAACATGCCCAGCATTGTATGGCTTCTCACTTTATATTGAGCAGTGCGAAAATGCCCAAACAATTTTGCATTTCTCTCGCCTCAGAGGGAACACTGAACCGGATGAGTTTGTAGCGGACGCTGCTTTCAGCATATCCACCCATACACAGCCATCAGTGGGATGGCAACATTCCTGGGCAAAGTCGGCAAGGAATAATAGGACACGAGGTCGATTACGCTGCTATATTGTTTACTAACTCAACTCAAAAGATCAATGCTTGCTCACAACGTAATTGTTTATAGTTTTTAATCTTCGATCCAGCAGCACAGAAAGTAAAGGAAAACACCGGAATATTAAAGCTCCACCACCAACAACCGGATACGAAATGTCGTCGCTGCTACATTAACAATAAACTGATCCAAACGTCATCCTGGCAGTGCCAAAAATAGAAAACGGTAGCAACAACGAAACTGATATATTGCTTTAGAATTACCAAGACTGATTTCTTGATACCGGTTTTAAGTTCTGACTTTTGATATTGCATTCAACTGATTTCCATATTGAAAGAACCGACTTTTCATATTGAACAAAAACTCAACAAACTATTGATTTTCACATAGCAAAAACTTAACACACTCTGATTTTTACATGTTGTAGAACTCTACAAAAGACTAAATTTTCACATAGCAAACGACTGATTGATTTAAAACCATGAGCTTAACTTCTTTAAGAAGGTACTAGTGTGAGATTGCGAGTTTTACATATGATCACACAACGCAACACGACTGCAATTCTACATAACGATGAACCAAGGTAGGAATTCGGCATAGTGACGTTGATTACAGAAGTTGAATTCCCGATTGCTGAATTGAATTCCCGAGACGTGCAGTTATGCGCTCAAGGCGGAGTCTTCTGGAAGATTCTAGTGACGTGTACGTGTGACGTCAGAGACGACAGAGCTCTCTGGCGCTACAAGTTTAAAAGAATGTTTTGTTGTTGATATAAATTTTTCTATGTTTATTGTTCATGTTTGATGTTTATTTGAGTATTCCAACAAGTTAATTTACAACGAAAACAAGCTATGTAAAATATTTAGCTAAAAGACAGTTTTCAAAATTCTTACTGCCTTAAAAGGACACCTAACTAAACATATTTTTTTTACAATATCCAATAGACAAGTTTTAAACAAATTCAACTCGTTTGAGTGAATATTACGTTCATTCTATGTACATTATACTCTGCATAGGTTTGTTGCCTGCTGTATTTTTACATGCGATCATGTAAAATGCTTAAATTGCGAGCGGGAAGATTCCAAACAAGCAGCAAAGAGCAAGAAAAAAGAGAAATACGAAGAAAACGTCAGTGCGATTCCTCTAAAACGTTTGCGAGTAGGAACAGCAGTGCCTTCGAGAATTAAAGCTACTATACAAGTTAAAGATAAACGGTAATATATGTTTACTATGGCATAATAAATAAAGAAAGAGTTATGAGCTCTAGGTGAAATCTGCCCTCAGTGGAAAGTAATTAACGTCAATAGCCATAAAAATGGCTTCCGGTGGGTTTAGCTTATATGGCCATGTGCTTACTTCTGATTATTTACTATGGTATGATGGCATAGCATGGTGCTACACCATAGTTACGGCGCCTACCTATAAGAATTATGTAGTGATACACTAGTGGTACGTGCACTAAAACACTTTCACTGTTAAGGCATTAAGTATTTTAGTGCATTTGTACTTAGTGGTGTACCTGTTAGTGTTGCATATTTCTAAGAATTTATCTGCTTCTAATCATGTAATACTTACCTGGTAATGGTATAGAATATCAGAGCTTGAAGAACAAGTGCAGGATATGTTGAGTAACACACGTAATCATGTGCATGTTGATGAAGAACTGTCCTCATATTTCACCAGTGTTATGACTAAAGGTTTGTTCATTGCTAATTGTTTTGTTATTGCTAATAATATTGATATTATTTAAACCATACCATTGCTGTGGCCTAGTGATGGAAGCTGTAGAGGTTTACAGTAATGGCTAATAAATTGAAATGTATGAAGCAGGTAATTTTAATATAATCATTTTAAAATGTGGTAATTTGAAAAGATAATCAATATTCTGAATAAAATTATTGATTATCTTTTTATTTTTGTATAGTCATTATTATTCCATAACGATTTTGTTTCATTGATGTAATAGAACCCCAGAGGTTGACATTGTATAGCTACGTATAAGTTCTACAACTGGGGATAATGTCGTTGTTAAGGTTGAAACTATTGCTATATGCTTGCTCTCTTGCGTTTGAGGCCGCCACAGATCACGTTGTTACATCCAGGCACAGCAGCCAATGGATTGTGTATTCATCGAGCATTGTTAGGTCCACATGTCTATCTTGTGGTCGGTATACAGGACATTGATAGATAATGTGGTGTGCAGTTTGAAAATCTGAGCCACATGCACAAGATGGTGAATCGGCGAGGCCCCACTGGAACATGTTGCTGCTGAAACGGCCCACTCCAGTCCGCAGGCGATTGAGCTTCACCCATTCCTTCTGGGGTAGTTCTGCTCCAGGTGGGGTGTTGGTATTGGGAAGGACTGTGAATTGGGTTGGTCTCGCAACTTCTCTCCATTCACGGTTCCAAACTTCGGAAATGTGGAAGTTCGATTTGCAGATAGCTGCAGCATGTCGGGAGAACGGGCGTCAAGATTTCAAGCGCTGGGGCTTTTGGGAGTGCGAGTTTAGGACAATCTGGTTGAGGAGGTGGTCATCCCTTGACATAGCTTGTAGGACCAGGCTATGTACGTGGTTTTCCCTACGAAGTCTACCTGGGGCGATGCCTGATAGCACCGGCAGAAAGTCAGTGGGAGTTGGAAGCAGGCAACCGGTGATTATTCTCATGGTGGTGTTGAGGGCAGTGTCAATTTTGGAAGTGTGTACGCTGCGGCACCAAATGGGGGAAGCATATTCGGAGGTGCTGTAAACAAGTGCAAGAGCACTTGTACGGAGTGTGGATGTACTAGCACCCCAGGATGTTCCAGCTAGGCATCTCAGCAAGTTGTTGCGTGCTGATAGCTTAGCATGAAGGGCTTCAGCATGGTGTTTGTAGGTTAATTATCGGTCGAGCTTCACTCCTAGGTAGGTGGGACACGGGTTGTGTGGGAGTGGGTTTTCGTTGAGAGAGACTGACAATTGGCGCGTTGATTCCATGTTGCAAAGGTGAAAAGGTGTGACGGTGGTCTTTGCCAGGCTCAGTTTCAGCATCCACAGCTTCAGGTAGTCTGCGATTTGGGCCATGTCATCTGTAAGTGCTTCCTCTACCACATGCCAGGACTTATCAGAATTGAGTAGTGCCAGATCATCAGCATAGCCGTACTGGCGTGACGTGGTCTCTGGCATGTCACTAATGTAGATGTTAAATAGTAGGGGTGATAAGCATGATCCTTGCGGAACACCGTTTTTTAAGCGACGAGGCCGGCTGCACTGCCCGTCACTCGTCTTAAGCAGAAAGGTCCGATTTGCCAGAATATTTGCGAGAAATCGCACTACCTTTTTGTCTGGGATCATGCGGAGGAGCTTTAGGGTTAGCCCTTGGTGCCACACAGCAGCAGTGAGGTCTACCAAGATTACTCCTGCTTTGTTGCCCTTCTCGAAACTTTCCTCAATATCCTCGGTCAGCTTGACTGCTTGATGAGTCGTACAGCGTCCGTGCCGAAATCCAGCTTGTTCTTTTGGTAGCTGGAGATCAACAACTGGCTCGAGTCTAGTTAGCAGGAGCCGTTCCAGGATCTTGTATGGGACGCAGAGTAGTGATATTGGGCGATAGCTCTTGGGATCATCAGCTGGCTTGTTTGGTTTAGGTACTGCCACTACAGTTGCTTTTCGCCAGATTTTAGGTATGGCCTGGAGGGTCAGGCAAGCACAGTAGAACCTTTTCAACCATGCCAGACATTTGGAGCCACAGTGCCTCAAGAATTCTGGAGGGATGTTATCGGGCCCTTGTGCTTTCCCGCTTTTAACTTGTTTGATGGCAGACGCAAGTTCTCCGGTGCTGAAGGGGGCTGACAGATGGCCATCTGCGCTTGGGGCGTTCCAGAGCCTGCTGCATTCCTGCTTCACTGCAAGGGCGTGCTTCTTGTTTGCCACTTTACATTTGCCATTGGCTAGGAGCTGTTGTGCTATGGCGTTAGCGGTTACAGGGCATCGTTTAGGATTGGAGGTACGGCCTGTAAGACGATTGAAGGTTTTCCATGTAGCTCTGCTTGAGTGGGTGAAGTCGATTCCTTGCACTGTATCTTCCCAACGCTGCTTGCGTTTTACGTTGAGGTGTTCCAACAGATCAGTGGCAGTCATGGATGTCTCTTCACTGGTTTTTGAGGCCAGGAACGCATCATAGCGTTTGTTGCATTCTTCGTCCCATGATGGTATAAATTGACGACGGAATCCACGGGGGATGGACTTCTTTGCTGCCACGAGCAAGGTTTTGCAGAAGGCTTTATAAGACTTCTCCAGTCCGTCAGAAGTTGGTTCTGGGAGGTGCCGGTTTTCTTTTCAACCAGGAGTGTGAACTTGGTCCAGTTTGCCTTGCGAAAATTCCACCTCTTCACAGGTTTGCTTGGGACTGGGTTGAATGGGTTTTCAGGGGTGATGAGCGATGGTCTATGTTGGGACTTAGGAAAGGGGCTAAGGATGGTACGGTTTGGTAAAGGTCCTTTTAGGTTGGCAATGGCCAGATCTGGATTGGTTGTTGTTTTCCATCTTCCTGATAAAAAACTGTCTGGTTGTTTTGGGTTGAACATTAATTGGATACCAGTGACAGCTGCCCATGATTCAAGCGCTATGCCGTCTGCATTTGAGTGGCGGTAGCCCCAGGTTGTGCTGTGGGAATTGAAGTCTACGGCATATATGCATGGTGGAGCAAAGGCGGGAATGGAGTTAGCTTGCAGACGTGTATTTGGTGGTTTATACACGTTGACCACAGCTGTGCCTTCGATTTCAGTGGCTGTCCATTCAACTTCACAGTCAGGGTTGGATGAAGCAATCGGTATCCACTTAGCGGAGTTCTTTACATATGTGGCTATTCCATAAATATTGCTATTGGTGCATGCTGCCAGGGTATATCCACTGATCTTTGACTTCGATACTTTGGTGGTGTGGGTTTCTTGCAGGAGTAATGCTGTCACGTTATGCTTTTGTGTGAGATGTTCCAACATGTCGCATTTGGCTTTGGTAAGGCCTTCAACGTTTAGCTGCAAGATAGTTACTCCGACTGTTGGATGAATTTCTCTCATTGGACACCGGGGCCGAGGGTTTATCCTTTTACCACCCCAGGTGCCCTGTGAGTTGCGGTCTCTGATTGTTGCCATTCGCTTCATTAATTTGAATTACCAGGACTCACCACGAGGAGGTTGGCAACATGAGTCCCCCCCCCCCAAACATATGCTTGCTTATTGCTTAAGTGTCTGTTTAATTTCCTTCTACATTATTTATATTAGCAACAAATGAAGAAAATGTGGATGATTTCCATTCAATTTTGTGGAGAGAACAATGCAAATTGCAAAAAACTCAAAAGTGTGGAGAACGTTACCATCCAGAAATTATAAGGTGATAGTTTTTATGGTTAAGGCACCGTACCAAGCCTAACATGGTTCACACAGGATGCCCTGTTCTATTCAACATTTGCTAACCTGAAATTTCAGCATGCTAAATTTGATCGACGTTTTTCACAAATTCCGAAAACTGTACAATTCCCATCTGATACATCTTAAAAAGTATGGCTTACAATTGAGAAAAAAGAATTTCAGTTCTTGTCGACTGATCCAACCCTTCCCCGTTCCCCATCGTTACGTCTCTGATTGTTGTTATGCATTACACTCGCATGACCAGTGATGGGCATTATCGGCGATAATTTATCGGCGATAATTATCGGCGATAAATTTTTATCGTTTATCGTTATCGCTTAATTATTTTTTCAGTTATCGTTTATCGTTATCGCCAAAGGCAATATTTGATCATCGCCGATAATTAATCGCCGATAAATTTTATTTCGGATCAACACACAAGTGGAAAGACAATGAAAAGTAATATTTTTACTAGCCACCTAGTTCATGAAACTAAAATTAAAACCAGTTCATCTTCAGTGCGTGAAGTGTGTGTGCACAGGTCGTTGTCATGGGAGGGGCACGCCCCCTGCAGCGACGGCCCTGACAACACAATAATTTTTAGAGTTGCAAATTGCAATGCAATGAAATGCATGCAACAAGTCTCTTGTTGTTTTGCTGCAATCGGCAATCGCGAGTGAATTTTACAATTAAAATGTAAGCTCACAGGCGGTACAGATTCCTTTGAAGCGAAGCGAAAAAAAATTGGCAAGTGGTTTATGAAAGTGTCGCAATACGAGGCCGCTTTTACATCGGAAACATGGTCTTTCGCGCCACCATCACTGAAACAAGTCATTGCAGAATATGATATTGCTTGAAGCATTTGACATGCAGACCGACATCACACTTTTTGCATCTTGTAGTAGTTTTTGCATGACAATAGGCGCATCGAGTTCGAGTTGCGTGGTAAAATTATGCTAAATACAGTATAACCTTTCTCATTTACCTATGCTGCATAGACGAGTGGTGACAGCGCTGGAACGGCAATCGAAAGGGCGCCGGTTCGACACCGCTCATGAGCATACAGTTGCGTATCGAGTTGAGTGGTAAAATTATGCTAAATACAGTATAACCTTTCTCATTTACTTATGCTGCATAGCCGAGTGGTGAGAGCGCTGGAACGGCAATCGAAAGGGCAGGACACTTAAAGGCATGCCTGAAGGTGGACATGAAGATTGGCTTCCTTGCCTTCCCGTCCACTTAATCTAAATCTTCAACCACCGGGCGTAAGCCTGAATACGACGATGATTTACCTGTGCGACATAGCCAACGCTCAATCAAATATTTTTATTCCCACCAATAATACAGTGCCTATATTGTAATTCTTATTTCAACAACTCAGCGTTCTGCCATTGCTTGATGGTGTTCACAAAGAAAACAGAAAAATTTATCTGAAATTATCAGTAAATTACGATAATTATGTTATTGTTCTTGAACAAACACGACTAATTTGACAAGTTTGATGGATTTCACAGTATGCATATTTTTACTACCAATAACGCTTAAGATTACTGATAAATTTTCAAGCATTTTGCGTTTTTTGGAATTTTTTTAATTATTGCTGACTTTGCTGTAAACAGCCCTGCAGAAAGCAAAATACAAAGTTTGAAATTTTTTATGGTAATTTCATTTGATTTAATTATTTTGCCTACTGCACGTAAGCGGCAGTGTAACCCAATTGATAAAAGCATCCAACTGGTATCTGAAGGTATAATTATAAGCACGGCGGTTACCTCAGTGGTTTGATTCTGGATCAAGAGTTTGAAGATTGATACCTACTGCCGCTTTTGCGATTCTATTCATGCATAACTTACAAAAAGTTTTGTCCCTTTACAGTATATTATGTTCGATTTTTCGTCATGTTGATGAAAACAGTTCGTGCTGCATGGGATGGGGCAGCGCCAATCGAGAAAAAAAAAATTATCGTTATCGGACATTATCGGCGATAATTTATCGTTTATCGTTATCGCTTAACTTTTTTTTGATTTATCGTTTATCGTTATCGCTTTAGGCATTTTTCGTTTATCGATTATCGTTATCGCTTAACTGAAAAATGAGTTATCGCGCCCAACACTGCGCATGACTGTGTTGCCTTGTGGTTGAACTTTCTGTTGCGTTTTAGATTTTGCCTTAGCATTGCTTGCAAAAGCAAGGCAGCATATGAAGAATTAAGGGAAAGTCGATTTTTACGCTTGCCAAGCTCAAGGACGCTGCATGATTACAGGTAATGCATACAAGATATAATTTTGTTTTTCTTTGCTGCAACAGTTAAATCACGTCTGTTTTTATTAATCATCGCAGTTAAATAGAACGTCTTGTAAGTTAATTTAGTGTCCAACAACTTCGAAGTATTGCAATAAGTTAGCAACATTTCATAGGTTTAGTCACCCAATACCAACCTGGTTAATTTGTTTTAACATGACAGGAGTGTCTACAAAACCACCCCGGGTCTTTCAAAGGAAGTGTTAACAGAAATTGCGGAGAGAGGTCTCAAGATGAAAGAGCACAAGCTTTAAAATCTTCGTTTTTTGATAGGTACGAATTTTAAAATATAGCTTGCAAATGTGGTTTACAATATATGACACAATGTCCCAGTCGTTGGTTAATAAATACAAACTGTTTATATCAATCTCCTTAAACACAGTCTGCATTGTATTACAAAAGCTGAAATGTTTTCGAAAATCCACTTCCAGCCTCAGCAAAATTTTCATCAGAGTAGGACTTGGCTTCAGTAATGTTCCGTATTCGTCGTTTTGTAGTGTGTCAATCATAGATGAACCCGCTGTGCAACTGGTGTCACTTTCTAGTTTAGACAAAATGCCTTGTTATTCATCTGTGGCACTGCGCTTCAATTTTCGTAACACGTATCCCCCAATATATTCTATTATGTGTATTTCATCAGTTGTAAGCACCGTATTAGTCGTTTGTTGTTGTTGTGAAACTTTGCTATTTTCATCTCTGAAATGTAAATTTCAAAACGTTAATGTTTGTGTATTGAACATAGATGCTGGCAAGAGTATTTAATGGTATACAAATCGTAAATTCGTGCTATTTTTTACGGTAATGTAGGCAAAGTTAAAATATGCATCTTGCCCCGTTTTATGCATCTTGAGTATGTCTCATTTACTGGCTGGTATAGACAATTGCGTTATCTATTTGGCGACTTTATATGAAGTTTTTGGATATCGACCAATAAATACAGACTGAATTAAGACAAGTTTCGTACTTGAAGATAAGACAGAGAGATTGGGATTGGCTCAGTCAACAGCAATCCCACGAGATCACTGGATAAGCATATTAATCATTGAAGGCAGTTTCTGAAATCTGGCAGAACTGTCGTTCGTCGTACCAGACATTATTGAAATAAATGTAAATCACTGTTGATAAGCTACATTGGTTAAACAAGCTATAGCATCGGTATAGAATGAAAATGCCACTATATGTTTGGTTTTTACCTCAGAAACACATCAAACAATTTTCTTGTTTGCTCCACTGCTTCCATACGTTGAAATTTTCCGTGAAATAAACCTGGGATCACTTCAATTGCATCACAGCTAAACTTGTGAAAAAGTTCGCTCCCATTTGTGGTGGATTCGAATGCACGAATGTAATATTGAAGAGCTGCATCAGTGAAGTTATCAAGTGAACCACCAATTTGTAACCACATCTTCTGTACTGTTGATTCAGACACTAAAAAAATACAAAGTGTGTAATGAATACTACATGTAGTGGCGGATGTCCCGGTAGCACCTTTTGAAAGTGTACCACAATACTTTCCTAAAAGGAAACTTGTCTACAAATTCCCAAATCAAAGACATCTTAACCAAAATAGAGGATTCAAACCAACGACCTCCAGTCTTCTGGCCCATAGCATACTCTCTACGCCATGTTGGTTGGTCGAAAACTCGATCTTAGCAACTATATTATTACTATCCTTTTCCCTAACCTTCTGATTGGTCCATTCCCTCTATACACCTATGTAATGGTACATTTTCAAAAGATGCGTCCCGGTAGCTTATGTTTCCATTATATATTGGTGTAATGACGCTATTCAGTAGAATCAGGGCTCCCGAGAGGGGGGTCAGGGGGACCAATGCCCCCTCTACAAACGAAAACGCGATGTATGATGTCTTAGTTGCAACCTGAAGGGGGTGTGGGCCTCCGTTTCAAGAAATTAGGGGCCTCGTTTTGCTATTTTGACGTCTGGAATGTGGTCTAACAATTTCCCCTTTTTACGTCGATTCGACGTAGGCAGGTGTTGAATAGATGCAATATTTGCGATATGTTTTAATTTGGCAGACTGGATATGCCTACCACAGCAATTGTTACACACAAGTGGCTGACTGCAGTCAGATTTTAACGTTGATCCGTCGTCGCCAGACGTAGAAACAATGTGTAAATGGACGATTCAGGCTATAAAGTTGTCTTGCCGGTCTACAGGCAGGTAATATGCGGAACTGTAGTACCATACCTTTTCTGGTGTTATTACATGTGTTTCCAGCGTGCTTTGACTTGACATGAAAACGCAATCCCCCGTTGGTTTTGTAAGTTTTCGGACATAAGTGACATCTGCAAAAATACCGGATAATATATCCAAACAATTTTATTCAGCTTTCAACACACAACTGCACAATTTAATTAGAGGTGCGAGGTCCTTTGAAACGCTTTCTTACCCAAATTCACGTTGCACTGTAGACGCGCTCGTTGAAATGGGAATACTTTGAAATTCTTAATCTTCGATTATTTCCACAAGATAGGCTACTCGACGGTTAAATTATCAGAACTGTTTTCCATTGTACTGTTATAAAAAGCCAAACTTCTTCTAGCCCTGTTGGTTGTTTATAGCTGGATAAGATAAACTTTGATAACCATATAGCCTACAGTCAGTCGTTTTGTATCGTATTTCGTAGACCTTTGCTACCCTATACTAATTTAATATTGTTGTTAGGAAGAGCCTATGTATTTACCCTGCTTATTGACCTGTAACATCCTAATTAACCTACTTCAAAATTTCACACAATAATCTGAAAAGACAAGCGGTAACGAAAATAAACTTTTAAACCACCTAACAATAATACTATGGTCGGAACAGTCCAATTGCTTCGTGGTATTCGCCGTCACTTTAGCCTTGCTTTAGTGCATTCTTAGCACGCCGTACACCCGTACGGTCGCAGTCTGTAGCCTTTCATGTGCAAACAGTGAACCATGAAACGAACGACGTAGAGAAACGAGAGAGATAAAAGAGAAACACTAAGAGAAGAGTGAGTTTCCACTCATTGTGTTATATCTCGTTGGCATAACTAAAAAGAATTGACGACAATCGTGAGACAATAAATGAAAGACACGCGATACACAAATTGTTTGAATTATTCACGATGTTACGGACAATTTTCACCAAATCAAACGTCATATAAAAACCGTTATGGTCTACTTAACCTAGCTGGCATCTTACGTCATGGAAATTGCTAGAAAATGAGCCAATATTATTGCACCATCGTTCGTAAGACCTGATGAAACATTGCATCACCACCTTTGAACACCTGTTTGAATTGCGTGACAATGTCTTTCATTATTGCGTCACAGTTAGGCCTGTAGAAACCCTGTCTACAGAGACTATTTGAAATGAGCACTAGCAGACTTGTATGAAAATGCAGTTTATGAATGGGAGCTAGCAAATATGTGCAACAAAGGCAAAAACTTGGTCACCCAGGTCGTACATGGCCGAGAGGCATAAAGGAAAAAAAGTACACAAACAAAGATGAAAAACAAAAGGTTCAAACCTAAGCAAATACCAAATCACCAGGTAACACCAAACAGGAATCAGAGAACAATAGCCAACAATGGCGTTTATGACAAATTAATTGTGTCTTTCAGCAGGTGATCAAAAACTGATTTAAATTTAACAATGTTCCAGTGCTGAAACCTAAAAACAATATTAAAAGATTAAAATACACATTTACTTACAGTACTCTTTCCATGGCGGACAAAAACCCAAAAACTAAATTTATTGAAATCTACAAGGCGTCAGGCGTGCCTTGCGGAAGGCGGTAGAGAGCACCAACAAAACAAAAAAGGGAGCAAAGGAAACTGGCCGCTACAAGGCCTACTGCTTACGTGAGTTTGAGATATTGAAATTTATTCTCTCATTCTTAAAATTGTTGCTTAAAAGTTAGTCGCAAATTTAACTGTTTCGCTTAGTGCTGCTAGCTGGATAAAATTTCCGTCTTTTATCTAAGTAGTTTGGATTGTAGTGAAAAGTTTTTAGTGGTGTATCGCGTTGCACCCCATTTTCGATAGCCGCGGGCTAATTTTACAGAAATACACTTTTTGAATAGACGTTTCAAAAGAGTGTTTTCTTTCGGTCATTACATACAGACGAACGGATCCGGGAATCTTATGTTACAATTTTCCCACGAAGAGATTATGGTTTACCGCTGTGACCATAAATAATAAAAGACGGTTCTCTGGCTAATGTTTGTACGGAAGCACAGGCAAGACATAAATAATAAAAGACGTTACTCTGTCTAGTGTTTGGTACTGAAGCAAATTAATAAAAGACGAAGTTGTCAGTTGGTAGGCTACAGAAGCAAAGAAATAATAAAAGAAGATCTTGTTGGTTGGTAGTCCACAGAAGCAAATGAAAATTAAAGACATTTCTTCTCAGTTGGTACTGAAGAACCAAGCTAAAAATTAAAGGCGTTGTAAGAAACGATTTTTGCGATCTCTTTCTAATTTTAATGTTTTGGTTTAATTGTCACGCTTCATTGACCTCCAGCCGCACGAGTTTTAATCTCTTTTGGTCATTTATCGGAATCGTCCTTTTGCGTTTTGACTCGAGCGGTGGACGGTCACATTTTCTAAAATTTCATACTGATGACGGTTGACTATTTGTTCGTCGATTGCAAGTAAGTGTCTTCGTGTGTAGGCTACTTGAATAAACTTTTAGTCAGCTTTAATCAGTTTGTGATAATTAGAGGCCTAACCTTGGAGCCGTTCTTGTCAGGCGAGAAGCACAGTTGTTGGATGCAAGGTCAGATATGATACCTGTTGCCATTATTGGTCAGGCTTTGTATTTAAGTTAGGCCTTACTCTGTGTGAGTAAGTTTAATCTGTAAATTTACTTGTGTCCTGGAGTAGTCTTCCTAGGTCTACCAAGGATTGTTTTGCTAGGTCTGTGCTTGCGAGCCAGCTAGCTTTGTTTCAACCGTAAATTGAGTTGTGTCCTGGGGTAGCCTTTCTAGGTCTACCAAGGATTGCTTTGCTAGGTCTGTGCTTGTTTGCCAGCTAGTTGAAAGCTTTGTTGTAATTTAAATTTACTTGTGTGCTTTGGTACGCCGCCTTACTAGGTCTGTGCTTGTATGCCGGCTAGTTGAAAGCTTTGTTTTAATTTAAATTTACTTGTGTGCTTTGGTACGCCGCCTTAGGCTACTATGTCTGCGGTTATACGCCAGCTAGCTTGTTAACTTATTTTAATTGCTTAATTAATTGTAATTAAAGTTGTGTCTTGAGATATTCCTTGCAGGTCTGTCAAGGATTTAGTTTAACTGGTAAAACTCTTTTGTCTTTTGGGTTAATACCTTGGTGCAAGGTACCATTGTTGTAGACAATCAACCAGAGGTGGGCAGTAACTAGTTACAAAAGTAACTAGTTACTGTAACTAGTTACTTTTCGAGTAACTGTAACGGTAACTTCGTTACTATTTTTCAGAAGTAACGAAACGCGGTAACTAGTTACTATTTTAGCACTTTTTCAACAGTTACAGTTACAAGTTACTTTTGTATTGAAATTTCAGTTTTTAATGCCGTTTATTTCTTTGCACGTGTTTGTGTCTTGCTTAGTGCGTGTTTGCTGCGTTTTGCGCAACAATGCATTTTTCTCGCAGATGTATCGGCGCAGCACTGCGCATGCGCGGTTCTACTTTTGTTTTGTGGTCTGGTTGAGATGGGTTGCCATATTGGCGAATTTATCGCCAAAGTCCAGAAATCTGGCGATTTTTTAATACGTTTAGCTTTATATTTATGATTTGGCTCTTTTTTGGCGATTTTTGATAACTGATTTGCCTAAATTAATTGTTTTTGACGATTAATCAATATGTACCAAAGACAGGCAAGACACAACAATACAACAGGGTTGAGCATTATAATAATATATTTTACATATTTACAAATGAGTTTAACAGTCAAACGTTTTCGGTTTAACTTAAGCCTTCATCAGGAACCTGAAAATATTTATAAGAATGCAGTAAATTTCAACTTCTTGAAGGTAATTAACTAACTGACTATAAGCATCAAGAAACACGCAGCAATTAAAAGCAATTTGTTGATGCTTATAGTCAGTTAGTTAGTTACCTTAAAGAAGTTGAAATTTATTGCATTTAGTGTAAGCTTGCAATGCCTCTAAAAAGATTGTCTGACATTAAAACCAGCAACAGCATTGCTGTTTGCTTGCCGATGGTGGACGTTCTTGTGGAAGCAATACAAACCAGATTTGGTCATTGGTTCGAGGACAGCGACTTTCAGCTTGCGACTGCATTCCACCCACAATTTAGACTTATCTGTGTTTAATGCATGACAATTAAGCGACACTGCTGAAGACCAAAATAAAACAGAACATGCTTCAAGCAATTGAAGAAGCAAACTGCTCTGCTGATGAGGGGAGTAGCAACGACACTGAAGTGGATGGTGGTAGGTAGAGCCACAGAGGAATTTTTGCACCACTTTACGCAAAAACCAAGAAAAGAAAGCAATGCGCGTTGAATCTGTTACAGGACTATTTGGAAGCGGGCCCTGAGGACAAGTTAAGCGGATCCAGATTCACAATTGGACCGATGAAAAAACTGTTTTAAAAACATAACACTCCCTTTCCGTCAAGTGCTGCAGTAGAAATATTGTTTTCATTGCAGCACTTGTTCATCACCAGACTTTATTTGTTTATCCCCGACGCCGACACACGTTCCATCGACTTGACACTACCAAGACAGGCATGGGTGCGCCTCAACCGTCTCCGTGCGGCGTAGGGCTTTTCCGCTCAACCATGCACCAATGGGAAATGGGCTCTTCCTCCTCCTGTGAATGTGGTGCCGAGGAACAGCTCGCAGACCACATCATTGATTGATTAATTAAATCTTTATCCTCGGACTGGCAAAGCTTCTTCAGAACTTAATCCTGGCAGTTTTGCATACTTGTAGACTAAAGGCTTTAAATCACTGACCAGGCCCGGTCACCGATATTGACAGAGTGAAGTTTCCGATTGTTGAAGTCTTGTTGCCGGGAAATTATTCCATCTATTAGATGCCGCTAAATGGAGAGCAGTCCTTAACGTGCGTTGTTTAAGAGCATGCCCTGAGGTTCGAACCAGTGCAGCTTGATATTGAAGCTTCTTCGTTCAAGAAGTGACGCGCTAACCAATTGAACTATCGGTACGGACATCATCAATGACTGTAACATCTTCAAGCCACCTAACGGAGTGGAAGGTCTGCGTGTCATGAATAATGTAATCAAAGACTGGCTGCTCTGTAGTAGCCTTCCAGTGTAGTCCGGGAACATTGTGAATCTGGGGCGGTAAAAGAATAGACTCTCGGCCCCAGAAGCTCACACGACGACGACGATTGGGCAAGGACATTTTAAAGCCCAAAAGGGCAGGCCTGAGTGACGAGCACTTTGAAATGCTCGTATTTCTCAAAGGAAATAAACATAAATATAAGCCACTGAATATTTTTTTTAAATAAAACCTTGTTGGTTTTGTAGGCCTACTTGTGCTGTTATGTTATAACATGGATGGCTCTAACACTATATATCACACATTGCGGTTAAACTGGACTTGCATGCAGAGTTGGCCAGGTGCAGAATTTTATGTTCAGATTTGTGATCAACTGAAAGTAACTAGTAACTGTAACTAGTAACGGTAACTAGTTACTTTTTAAAATCGGTAACTGTAACGGTAACTCAGTTACTATTTTGGCCAAGTAACTGTAACTGTAACTCAGTTACTTTTGAAAGTAACTTTGCCCACCTATGCAATCAACCATTGTGATTTTTGTCACCTTTGTTTTAAAGTTTAAGGATTAGTTTTGTTTAATCTTTGCTTCGAGGTGATTGGTTAATTTTTTGTACTGTCTTGGTTTGCGTGAGCAGCCACATAGGGTTGCATTTATCTTGTTGCAGGTTTGAAGAGCCAATATATTAAGGTCGTCTTTATTAAACCTCAACTCAAAAGAACCAAGGTAAGTAAAATTATTATTAATATTGAGTTTTTGTTGCTTTGTTAATTGAAAGCGTGTCACTCTCGAGGAGCTTATCTCTTTCTGATAAAATCATTTCCTCTGTTGAACTCCATACTTTTTCTGACGCCTCACTGAGTGGATATGATGCATGCTGTTATGTTTTGATTCGTTACTCGGATAATTGTGTCACTTGTAATTTTGCTATGGGGAAATCACGAGTAGTCCCTTTAAAACCCACTAGTGTACCAAGACTAGAACTTGTAGCTGCTGTAACAGCAGTCAAAATGAGCGCGTTTGTGGCACGCGAATTGGAGTGGGAAATTTCGAGATCTTTGTTGTGGACTGATGCTACCGTCGTTTTGCGTTATATCCACAACAGATTGTTTAGATTTCACACTTTTGTAGCCAATCGTTTGCATGTCATTCATTGTTTGTCGTCTACTGAGCAGTGGCGTTTTGTTTCCACGTCTTTAAATCTGGCCGACCTCAGTTCTCGAGGTGTGTGGCCTGAACAAATCGATGCGGCCAAGTTGTGGCTACATGGTCCAGACTTTCTCTGTGAGCACGAGACTAATTGGCCTAAGCAACCCGATTTCTTACGATGTTTGCCGGAAGACGACTCTGAAGTGAAAGACGTCAAACTTTGCAACACCCACTTAGCAACCGTCGCAGAAGACCCGTTGCAACATTTGTTTCGCCGTTTTTCAAACTTTTATGACTTGCAGCGCACCGTAGCGTGGCTACTTCGTTTTTGGCGGATTTTGAAATGCCGCGTGCGGAAAGAGTCGATTCTGAATGGGCTGTTGACTCGTGAAGACATGGATGCTGCCCGTTTTGCCATCATCAAAGCAGTACAGTGGCAAGTGTTTCCCGAAGTACTGTCGACCCTCATCAACCACAAAGATTTTGAAGAGGATGTGAACCTTCTTACTCAGCAGCAGTTGTCCAAGAATCCGATGCTTAAATGTGTCCAAGCGCTGAATCCTTACCTACTTGAGGGCTTGTTACCCAGACAGAAATGGTTTGCGACATCTCCAAGCCTAAAACCAGGAGATTTAGTACTAATCGTGGACGAGTCTGCGAAACGTAGACACTGGCCCAAAGCGATTGTGAAAGAGGTCATGCCGGACGCGAACAATCTTGTGAGACGGGTGCGAGTGGCGGTTGCTAACGGAACTGAATATATACGCGACATTAGGAAAATCTGTCTGCTAGATGGCAGCATGGACTCTTGAACAGTGACATTACGCGACGCGCGTCGACGAGACTCAAATCAGGGTTGCGGGTCATTTCGTGCTGTGCATCATTAATGTTTGTGTCTAATAAGCTAATGCTTACCTACGATTCGGTTTGTAAGTTTTGCTGTAGTTTTTATCTTTTATTTGTGTGTGGTTAATTTCTTGTGGTGACGTAATTTAAGCCACCCAGTTAGTATTCAACATTGCTGCAATTCGCATCATTGTCTCCAGTTGCTTCGATTCTTTACTGTTCCGTTTGAACAGTTTCAAGTTGTGTGATCATGGCCGTTATGTAAGTAAGTTTGCAATCAGTGTGGCTTGCCCCTGTTGGTGTTTGGGCCTGGTGCAATGTCTTTAGCTAGTGTTATTGTGTCTTTTCCATATCCACTCGAGGCTCCCCTTTTAGATTGTGTGTTTGCTACTGCGCCTGCCTTTTAGATAATGTAATATTCAGTCATCTTCGACACTGTTTGGTCATGCATGCTTTGTGATTTATTGGCATAGCCTTTCGGGCAGTTATTATTATACACTTGTCAGTGTGCTGTTTGGCAATTCTGCCTTTCTATATTTCACCAGTTACGAGCTGCTTAGCTAAGCCGTCTCGTTAGATTTCATGTGTTTCTTCTTTTTATTGTGTTTGTGTAGGGCTAAAGTTAAACATTACCGTTTTCAACTGCCTTGATTCATTTTGGGCAGACGTTTTCAGTGCCTTTGTTTTCAGTGCCTTTCATTTTATGTAGGCCCAATTAGAGTGTACTTTAGATGCTACTTGCTTCGTCAATGTGTCTTTTCATACGGCATCTTTCAGCGCATCATTGTGATAGCAGCTACTTTAGGTTTCGTTTGCCAGCGTCAGCCAGGCGTTGCTCAACGCCTCACACTTAATTTTTAGTTTATAATCTGAGGTAGCATTGCTAGGGTACTTTGCGTTCTTATTCTTGCTGTCCAGTCACTATAGTACTCTGCGTCCGTTGTGTAGTAGTCTATGCGTTGCGTACTGAGTATATGTACTAAATCGTTTCCCTTGTAGTTAGAAACCTTCGTGGGCTTGCTCCGGTTTCGGGGGCGGGCATGTAAGAAACGATTTTTGCGATCCCTTTCTAATTTTAATGTTTTGGTTTAATTGTCACGCTTCATTGACCTCCAGCCGCACGAGTTTTAATCTCTTTTGGTCATTTATCGGAATCGTCCTTTTGCGTTTTGACTCGAGCGGTGGACGGTCACATTTTCTAAAATTTCATACTGATGACGGTTGACTATTTGTTCGTCGATTGCAAGTAAGTGTCTTCGTGTGTAGGCTACTTGAATAAACTTTTAGTCAGCTTTAATCAGTTTGTGATAATTAGAGGCCTAACCTTGGAGCCGTTCTTGTCAGGCGAGAAGCACAGTTGTTGGATGCAAGGTCAGTTTATGATCTTGCAGAATTCGACTGTTACAGGCGTTTCTTTGTTGGTTCCAGTGGCTCCGAGAGGGGGGGGGGGAAGTCGGGCCAGTTTCCCCCCTAGAAAACATTGTAAAGGAAAAACGAGTAGTTTTTTGTTTTTGCACTTTTGAGGGGGGCCCAATTTTAGTACTAAAGTAAAAATGTACCAACCAAATAATCAACAAATTCTTAAATGAAGTGCGTAGTTCCAAGTATTTCTCAATCATTGTAAATGTCACTCTCGATGCTTCTCATCAAGAACAAATCATTTTCTTGTTAAGGTAGGCGATGTTGAACAGCTTCAAGACGTAAAATCTGAAGCTGAAATGATTTCTGTATCACTGAACGGTTTCGATTGTACTGATAGTTTCAATTTGAAAACTGGTGCTGTTTTAGCTAAGCGGGAACTATTTTTGCTTGACAACTGAACCTTAACTTCAAAATCTGCGTTGGCCAGGCATAGGATGTTGTATCCAACATAAGTTATCTGGAAAAGTTAAAGGTATCAGTCCAAGCACGATGAAAGAAAGTAAATCCTGTATATTTTTTGTTTATGGATCATCAGTCATCATCTCCGCCTGCAGCAGATTGCGCATCAGCATGAGTTATTTGCTTCCAAGAGTGGCGATTTTGAGCCAGCTCGGCTAGTGTCGCCAAGTTGAGTCCGGTCCATGATTGGATGTTGTCTTGCCATCGTTTTAGTTGTCTGCCACGTTTTCTTTTTCCTTCTACTTTTCCTTCTGTGCAAACTTTGCTGATTCCGAATTGTGATCTTCTATTTTAGTGTGGCCGAACAGTTTTAAAACTTTTGATTTTATTATTGCTGCAATTGGATGTAATTTTGTCATAGTTAAAAGATCTTCTGTTTTCGTGTGGTCAAGTAGCCTTTTGTTAGTCATGCTTCTCATGATGTGATTTTGGAAGGTAGTGAGTTTTTTCTTTATTTGAGTTTTTGTTTATGGATGTTGTTGCTTAGGCTAAATCTAGTTGGAATGCATAATGTTGCCTACAGACAGCGTTGTTCAAATGTTTTATCATTTTTGGAGTAATTAATTATTATCTGTAAGCTTGTGGCATCTTTAAAGTTATAGCCCAGTCAGAGGAAAAATTCTGAAAAATCTAAAGTAAGCTGTCCTATCATCTTGCAAAGAAAATTGACTTCGAGAAGGTAATCAAGGCGTGGTGCAGTCAAACCCAATGCTTTACATTACCCTTTTACAATTGAAGTTCTAAAGATCAAGTTGGAACCAACAAGAGCTTGATCGGAAGCTGAGTCAATGCTAAAGTAGCCTACAACTAGCAGTTTTAAATTTGTGACTGCTTTGCATTATGTGGATTACGGTCCTAAACAAGATTCACTGATGAATTTAATGAAATTAAAGGAAGATGTAATCTAAGTAAGAGAAAGCTGAGAAAAATAGGCTACTACTCGCAAGCTAAAGTTGCAGTGGCAATTATAAATTTCAAAGAAAATGATTTTCTTTTCCTGAGGACAGAACGCTTTTATAACTCCACTTAACTAGCTGAATCATTCGAAGCAAATGTATTCTACCGTACATTGCAAAGGATTCGATAGTTGTTGGAATTGATAAATGTATTGTCGCCTTTCCGTGTATGGATGGGTTGGGGTCACCAGCTTAGCCCTTTGCTAAGCGCCACACGGTCTACGAAGCAACTGTGATGGAAGTCGCTTCGGCGACGCGACCGTGTACCTGTATAACAATAACTGTGTAGCCTACTTATTACCGTATTCACTGTTCACTGCGTCCAGTAGTTTATTCCACGTTACTGTACATCCAAAGGTTGAGGGTTGTATCTCCAATATATAATCATTACTTTGATACAAGATCCGAAATAAATCGATTATGCATTTAAACATATATCCAGTGCTTGACTGTAATAAGCGACCGTTAAGCAGACGTCCAAAACGAACTAACTTTCTTTTTCAAGTTTCAGAAATAAAAATGGCTTCTTACAAGAGAGGAGCGCATCTCTCATAACGAAGAAACAAACACTGCGCTCTCACTAAATCTAACGTCACATTCCAGAACTGTGGAAGAGAGGACCAATTACGTGCTACTACGAGCTTGTCTCCCCAGTGATGCACAAAACACATTATTATTTGGGTTCCATGGAGGGGAGTACCGCGACATAGCTCCCCCTCTAAGTGGGTACGAAGTTATGCGAACACACGACAAGAATACAAAACGAAATGACAAAAATATTGGTAGTTCTGGGTGAATCGGCTGATGGTCGTTGTTACGGCATGAAGCAGGCGGAGAAGAATGATCGTTGTTCTTCTAGCATGACGGTCATTCCGAGTAGCAATCCGGATGTGATAAAAATCCCGCGGAACGGCCGCAGTATCGCGTGAGCGATCGACATGCAGAGTATCCCTGCTCGCGATGACATAATGTCCGTAATTGTCCAATCAGTCCTTAGATTTCTTCTGATCTTTCAAAGTTGTGTCACCCAGTCTACAGCAGTGTTGGAGGTGAATATCTACAAAGTATATACAAGGCAGTAAGAGTCCTTCATAAGGAAGGTGTCTAAAGTAAGTCAAAAATTTTGAATCACACTCATACTCAAAAGTGTTCAAGACTCACCAGAGAAACGAAGGGACACGAACACAGAATCCCTAGACTCAAGGTAAGGTAAAAAAAAAAGGAACTGTGTACAGCAGAAAGGTACGGTAAAGGCAAGGGTTCATCACTTCCGGAAACGAGTAGGTAACCTGACTTCTCTGCCGGTACGTGTCACGTAGTGTGAAGCGGTCGATGAGACTGGGAGCTCATCGGAAACCCTAGGATCATCCTGGGAACGAACGTACTGCATAGAAGAAGTCGAAGAAGTTAAGAACGTATCGTCTCGAAACGGCAGTGACGTTTCGGCATGACTTGAAAAATCCTCATCAGGGGAAGTGTCCATATAAGCAGGTTTTAATCTGTCAATGGTAACTGTATCAGTGCGACCAGCGATGTCAACGATAAAGTATTTCTCACAACGATCGATTACACGGTAAGGCCCGTCGTAAGGTGGACGTAACGGTCCCTTCACTGCATCATGTCGTATAAAAACGTGTGAGCATGTGTCAAGGTCAGCGTCCATATAAACAGAGCGTTTGCCATGACGCGGGCGTATGTAAGGAAAATTGTTGACAAAATCACGTAACTGACGCACGTAGTGGGAATTGACAGGACCTACAACGGGGTCTGCAAAAAAATCACCTGGTAAACGAAGGGTGGTGCCAAGTGTGGCTTCAGCAGAAGAAAAACCAAGATCTTCCTTTATCACTGCACGAGTGCCCAGGAGTGCCAATCCGAGGTGGGAGAACCAGTTGTTTGGGTTGGATTGAGCTCTGATGGCAGTTTTGAGTGTGCGATGCACCCTTTCAACTAATCCGTTGCAAGCAGGGTGGTAAGCAGTAGTTGTACGATGATCACACCCAAGGTATTGGCATAGCTCTTTCCACAGGAGAGAGGTGAATTGTCGACCACGGTCAGTGACCATGGTGACAGGGGCGCCAAAGCGTGATACCCAACCCCAGAGAAAGGCATCAGCACATGCACGTGCAGTAATGCTGGTCAACGGTAGGGCTTCGACCCAACGCGTGTGGCGGTCAATAACGGTGAGGAGATACGAACATCCGCTGGACTCAGGTAGTTCTCCAACGATATCAACATGGACATTCGCAAAACGTTTGTCAGGAGTAGGAAAATGAGTTAGAGGCGCCGAGACATGCCGTTGAATTTTGGCGCGTTGACAAGAGACACATGTCTTAACCCAAGCTTTAATGTCAGCCTTCATGTCAGGCCAAACGTAGCGTTGAGCAATAAGGCGTTGTGTTGATTTGATTCCTCCGTGGTTGAGGTTGTGCAGTTTGTCAAAAACTGTTTTGCGATACGTCGTCGGCAACAGGACTCTAAAGCGTCCAGTTGAGGTATCCCCCTCGATGGAGATGCCGTGTTCAGGTAGGAGTCGTTTTTCCAACGTAAGAGAGGTAGGACTCATACGAAAGTCAGCTAAGGAGGTGTCATCGTGTTGAGCAATGGCCAGGTCACAAAAGTCGAAGTTGATACCATCTTCATAAATGGCATTGACTGCAGCGCGACTGAGACAGTCTGCGACCAAGTTTTCACTACCCTTTAAGTAGCGAACATCAGTGGAGAACTCACTGACGTAGGCCAAGTAACGTAACTGTCGTGCTGTGGCTTTCGCCATCGTTGCGCTGAAAGCTGCAGCTAGCGGACGGTGATCTGTAAAGATTGTGAAATCACGTGGCTCAAGGAAGTAGGAGAAATGTCGGACGGCGAGGTACATGGCTGTAAGCTCCCTGTCAAAGACACTATACTTCTGTTGAGCTGTATTAAAGAAACGAGAAAAAAACATGAGCGGCTTGGCTTCGCCATCGATGAGTTGCTGAACAACAGC
Source organism: Aplidium turbinatum (assembly GCF_918807975.1). Taxonomy (NCBI): domain Eukaryota; kingdom Metazoa; phylum Chordata; class Ascidiacea; order Aplousobranchia; family Polyclinidae; genus Aplidium; species Aplidium turbinatum. The sequence continues at coordinate 22,604,452 of NC_137475.1, read as the reverse complement.
GCCAGCGGCAGTATCTGACGCGTCTGTGACTAGTTGGATGGGAGCACCATGAACGGGGTGAGAGAGTAACGTGACTTTCGCGAGGCTCTGTTTCGCAGTCTCAAAAGCATGCTTCATGATGTCAGTCCAGATCAGAGGTTTCTTTGACGACTTACCAGGCAGTAAGGAAGTGTACAGAGGTTGAAGGATTTCCGCACAGTGTGGTATGAACATGCGGTAGAAGTTGAGCATACCCAGGAAACATCGTAATTGTCTTACGGTGGTGGGTAGAGGAAAGTTCAGGATAGCTGAGACTTTGCCAGGAAGCGGCCGTATGCCGCTCGAGTCGAGCTGGTGTCCTAGGAACTTCAGTTCGGGTACCGCAAAGGAACATTTTTCCTTGTTGAGGATGAGACCGTAGTGGTCAAGACGTTTGAACACCTGAGATAGGTGGCGTTTGTGCTCCTCTAAGTCTCGAGAATGGACAAGGACGTCGTCAATGTAACAATAGACATAGGGAAGACCCCGCAGCACTTCATCCATGAAGCGCTGAAACGTCTGTGCGGCACCCGAGAGCCCCATAGCTGTACGTTTGAAGTTGTAACTCCCCATTGGAGTCACAAGGGTCGTCTTGTGACGATCCTGTTTTGCTATGGGTATCTGGTGGTAGCTCTTCACGAGATCCAGGCTGGAGAAGATAGTGGATCCAGAGAGGTGGTCTACAAAGTCGTGAAGATAGGGTATGCGGTAGGAGTCTTTCGTGGTTTGTTTGTTGAGCAAGCGAAAATCACCCGTGATTCTGTACCGCCCATTTGGCTTGGGTACAAGGTGTACTGGTATACCGTATGGAGAGTTCGCCGGTTCTATGATGTCCAAGTCAAGGAGCGTCTGCAGTTCCTTGCGGAGACCCTCCAGCTTTTCTGGAGATAGTCGTCGTGCCCGTTGGCACACAGGTGGACCATTGGTAGGAATATAGTGTTCCGTTGTGTGGCGAACTGGACGGTTAAAGTTCTCCAGCTCAAAAACAGAAGGAAACTCTTCCTCTAGGAAAGCTAGTTCAGCAGGAATCTGTGCCGTGCTCGCAGAAGGTGAACAGGCATCAGAATAGAGTTGAACTTCAGAAGCATCAGTAGGTGAAGTAGACAAATCCGTATCAGGAGCAAAGTCAGTACTCGATACACAGGGATCGGCTGGGGTCGTCTGTAGGAGACGGCCGTTAACAACGTCAGGTGTTAAACAAAAATGGCGTAAGAAATCCAGTCCAAGAATGGGAAAATCTACGTCTGCAACGCGGAACGTCCACTCAAATGTGCGGTCAAAACCAAGCGACAAAGTCAATGGTCTTTTGCCAAAAATGTTAACCGCAGTGTGATTAGCTGCGCGTAGACTGGATTGCGGTTCGGAAACGTCGGTATAACAACGCGGCAACAACGAAAAGGTCGATCCTGTATCAACACAAAAGTTAATGTCAGTAAGAGTGTCAAGAATCATGAAAAGAGCGGAATGTGTCGTAGGTCCTGCGGAGCCGAGGCTGCCCACTCGTCCATCCCTCGGCGTTATTCGTTTTTTGGCTTGCCTCTTGGGACCCAAGAGCAAGGTTTTTCACAGCGATGTGCCTTATTACCATATGTGAGGTGGTAATAGCATAAAACACGCCTTGAGTCATTGGACCTCGGTTTGGGTTTGAAGTCGGTGGAGTCCGTAATTTTCGGAGTAGAGGTACTCGGCTCCGAGCGCCTAAAATTCGCAGGCGAGCTCAGTGTAGACATCGAGGTTGTACATGAACGAGAGTCAGAAGAAGCAGTAATGGAGGTCCGCGAGTGAAGAAATGCGGTTCTCCAAGTGGAAGTTAATTTCTGGCTGTTTATTGGTATCTTGCGTGGGAGCAGAATTAGATGGCTCTCCCGCAGCAATGATGTCATCTGCTCGTTCGGCGAGCGTTTGAAGATCGTCACCCTTACAGATGGTTAAAAGTTGTCGCACTCCAGGGGGAAGACGGTCAAGAAAAACTATGCGAAGGAGAGGAAAAAAATTCTCAGGAACACGACCGTTTATAGCAACTAACTGACGTAAACGCTTTAAGAGCTCGGTCGGCTTAAGGCCTCGATCTTTGTTACCATGTAAGAACTCGTGAAGTCTCTCCGTAGAGGACTTCATATTCTCGGCAGTGATCAAAGTTTTAAAATTTTCATACGGTAAATCACAATGTACACAATTATCCAAAATTTCTGTCATATCAGCCAATTGCTTAGGATCAAATTTTTGTACGATGCAATCGAACTTATCACGTGAGCTCATGTCAGGGTGCTGCATGAACGCAGATTCACACAATGATAACCATAATTGCACATTGCTATGAGTAAACACAGGTAATTTAAGTTTTTTTGATACTGGTACGTTTGCCGACAAGTTCATAATATTTTGTGCAGCAGTGTGAAAAGCCTCTGTGGCGTTATTATTTGCCTTAATATTAATGCTACGCACTACGAAATACAGTAAGGTAGTTAAAAATGACGTCACAATAGCCAAAAGTGACACTACAATAACAATAAACTCCATGTTGGTTGAATTAGGCCAAGTTAAGTTACATAAAAAAAATGTTGCAACGTTCCAAATCCAATCACGTCGGGGTCACCAATGTCGCCTTTCCGCGTATGGATGGGTTGGGGTCACCAGCTTAGCCCTTTGCTAAGCGCCACACGGTCTACGAAGCAACTGTGATGGAAGTCGCTTCGGCGACGCGACCGTGTAACTGTATAACAATAACTGTGTAGCCTACTTATTACCGTATTCACTGTTCACTGCGTTCACTGTTCACTCAGCTTATCTCCAGAACTGGCGACTGAAACTCAGCGAAACCAAAACTGTGGCGGCAGCTTTCCACCTACACAATCGGGAAGCTGATCGTGAGCTACATGTCCACAACAACGGAAAACCTCTGTCCTTCTGCCCCGAGCCAAGGTACCTTGGGGTGACACTAGACAGATCGCTCACATACCGCCATCATTTGGTGTCACTGCGCAGGAAACTGACATCCCGCGCTGCATTACTGAAGCGCCTGGCAGGCTCTAGCTGGGGGGCGAGGGCTGACACTTTGCGAATAGCAGCCTTAGCCCTTGTCTACTCTTCAGCAGAGTACTGTGCACCTGTCTGGTGCCGCAGTGCTTACTGCCACAACATCGACACTGCCATAAACAGCGCCCTGTGCACAGTGACCGGATGCCTGCGTCCCACACCATTGGACAATCTCCCCATTCTCGCTGGCATCCAACCTGCTGAGCTTCGTCGCGAAGAAGCCACTCTGTCCCTCGGTCGACGGGCACTGAAGCCTAATCATCTTCTCCACCACAAGATCTCTGCCTTCCCAAACGGGCACCCCAGCCGACTGAAATCAAGACACCCATTCGTGCCAGCCGCTCGGCTTCTGATCAACGAAGCTGATGAACAAGACATCTCTGCGGCTACTTGGGCGGACCATAAATGGAATTCTGAATGGAGGTCAAGCACCACCAGACTCCATTCATTCATCCCCGACGCCGACACACGCCCAATCGGCCTGACACTACAGAGACAGGCGTGGGTGCGCCTCAACCGTCTCCGTATGGGCGTCGGCCTTTTCCGCTCAACCATGCACCAATGGGGAATGGCTTCTTCCTCCTCCTGTGAATGTGGTGCCGAGGAACAGACCGCAGACCACATCATCAATGACTGTACCATCTTCAAGCCCCCTAACGGAGTGGAAGGTCTGCGCATCATGGATGATGAAACTAAAGACTGGCTGCTCTCTAGCAGCCTTCCAGTGTAGTCCGGGAACATCGTGAATCTGGGGTGGTAAAAGGATAGACCCTTGGCCCCAGAAGCTCAGACGACGACGACGACTGCGTCCAGTAGTTTATTCCACGTTACTGTACATCCAAAGGTTGAGGGTTGTATCTCCAATATATAATCATTACTTTGATACAAGATCCGAAATAAATCGATTATGCATTTAAACATATATCCAGTGCTTGACTGTAATAAGCGACCGTTAAGCAGACGTCCAAAACGAACTAACTTTCTTTTTCAAGTTTCAGAAATAAAAATGGCTTCTTACAAGAGAGGAGCGCATCTCTCATAACGAAGAAACAAACACTGCGCTCTCACTAAATCTAACGTCACATTCCAGAACTGTGGAAGAGAGGACCAATTACGTGCTACTACGAGCTTGTCTCCCCAGTGATGCACAAAACACATTATTATTTGGGTTCCATGGAGGGGAGTACCGCGACAGTATCAACAAACTCAAACATATCGTCGATGAGTTTGAAGTTCCATGAAAATTTCATCGTATGTCTGTTGTGCAGTTGCGGGCATGTGGGACAAATTTAAACTATTTGTAGGCTACAACAATGACATTTTTCAAGACATGTTGGATGAGTTGGTACTTTTGACAGAAAACCACACAGCAAACTTCAGCTGCAAACCAGAACGAACCGGTAGGCAATTTTACATTACCCACTGGTCGAAGAGGTACGCAATCATGCGTGACATGTTCAATCAATATTTGTGTTTTAGTCACAATTTCGACTTGTTAAAGTGGCTACCATTAAGATCCTTCTTGCACTCAGTTCAGTTGCAGAAGAAAAAATAGTATTAGCAGAGGGTGGGAATCGAACCCACGAAATCGAAATCACTATACTCCTCTGCCCTAACCATTAGGCAACGGTGGCTGTGGTGAAGCATTCAGTTAAATTTCTTTGTATCAAAATTTTTCGATCAGAATATCACGTGTTGAGTCACATGACTGAAATCAGCTGAATCGCGAGTGAACATGTCACGCATGATTGCGTAGCTCTTCGACAGTGGGTAATGTTAAAGTGCCTACCGAACGAACCACGCCATAATCTCTACACAAGGAATCATTGATTGCAACTTTCGAAAGGTTTTTCCAAATAATTTTGTTATGATTTGTTTTTTGTGTTCCGGTAGCTACCTCCAACGGTTGCGCTTTGAGAACGTGGTTTTAGCAATTACTGAAATTTGTAAAGAATTGTTTGCGCTCCAGTAGGCCTATGACTCAAAACCGATTGAAAAGCCTAACTATACATGTTGTGCATCAATTCAGACGTCGCAAAATTTTATCATTTGATGCTGTGATCCGTAACTTTGCATTGCAAAAAGTCCAAAAAGGGTTGAATTAAATCAGGGATGTCCAAAGTCCGGCCCGCGGGCCAACTCCGGCCCACGAGACGTTTTTGTATGGCCCGCGCCTGTTGTTGTACAATGTGTTATTTTTGGCCTGCAGACACACAAAAATCATATAAATTCAACTTGCAGTTTTCAGAAAAATTATTGTGGCTGTTGGCTCGCGAACTCTTATTATCAAATCTGGCTCGCGTGGGAAAGAGTTTGGACACTCCTGAATTAAATGCTTGGTTGAACTATTTTCGTTGCCTGTAGGCCTATAGTGTGTTTACAAAGCTTTCTAGACAAAATAGTTTGCCTCAATGGCATTTTTGCTGCAAGTGTAATCCAGTTTGATGATTTTTACATTGAACGAAGGTCTTTTCATGCTGAGGAAAGTAGGCTAATTTCAGCTTAACACGAACATGCAACGCAAGATACAAATTAGTTGTACATTTGCTAAAAAATATTATGGGGCCCATTTTTCGTATTGTTTCCCGACCAGTGCTGATTTCTCTCGGAGGCCCTGGTTGGTTCTGAAGGAAAACAACTTTGATATTCATTGGCAGGAAAGAAGATTAAAGACAATCCATCTGTGCTTGAAGATTCAAGTGGACGAATCCAAGCAAGTTTTGTGGAACTTTAGGACTTCATATACCCGTACAACCAGAGTCACTATTATACATAGTCTGGAAAGTCAATGGCAAATCTGCCTGAGCTTGTTGTTTACAGCGCCACCTAGGAAAGCCATGGTTAAATCACAGAATCTGCTTGGAAGGTATGCAAATACAGGCATATTGTCTACTATCAACGGTGAAACTGTGCATGATATTGTGGTTGCAGACTTGTTTTTAACTAATGTAGAATGTTTAGGATGTTAGTTACAGTTATTATCTAGAAAAATTTGTTTGATCTACTTTTCTGAGGCTTAGGTTAGCATGACTACAAGTAGTTAAAAGATGATGTGAGTTTTCAAATTACTAAGGAATTGATTAGTTTATAGTTTGAAGTAGTGGTCTTTAAAGTTCATAAGTTTCAATGTGCCAAGTTTATACATCAGCTTACTAATTGAAGGGATTAATTAATAAATATTTGTGGAAGCTTTAAGCTGAAGTAGGCTTGAAATTAGTACCGTAATTGGCAGATGCTACTTAGCCAGCATCATTTCCAAAAACATTAATTGATCGATTAATTCAGTTGACAGTTATTTTAAAAAGGTCTATAAAGTTGTTTTATTTAGTGGTACAACAAAACGGTGATAGGTTTCAATCTGTAATACTCAAAATAGCCGCTCCCAAAAATAATTCATAAACAAAGAGCATTAGCAAGACAAATTTGAGTGTAAGTATGTTGTACGGTATGTACCGGTAGGTTCAGTAACTTAAAGCAACAATGTCACAAAGTCCTGAGATTTAACTTAAAACTAGTTAGGCTGAAGGAAGATACAGCAGAATCAGATACCTACCGTAACTTGTTCCATATTTGGGGAACCTGGTTTGCGACATAGCATCTTAATTGGTTATGTACAGACTGAAAATTTGATTGAATGGACCAGTTAAGGCACTTATGCTGACAAAGGTTATGTTTTGTTTATTTCCTTTGTGTTGCAATTTCCTATATTTTATTAGCATGCCGTTTTTTTTTTAGGTCTATCAGTCTACTTTGAGACTACTAGCAAACACTGGTTTAATGCAGTAACCGGTTAACTACTAGCCTACTTTGCTTTGTATCATCTTCTTTTTCACATCACAGAAAACATAAGCTTATGACTGCTTGAGGTTTCAGTGGCATGGCTGAAGTTTTTCTTGAAGTGGCTACCATTACTAATTGCTTGTGATCTGCTTGACATATGTTACAAACTACGTATAAGCTATCATAACTTGTCAAAATCAACAACTTGACAGTTCATTTTAAATATGTGAATTAGTTAAGAAATTGGGATGCAACCTAATTCGTACCATGAACAATTCGTACCATCAATTCATACCTTGAAAAGAACGAGAGAAAAATTTAAAAAGCCGAAGTTGCTGATCGGAGTTTCCGCAAACAAACAAAAACTCTTAGGATCATTACCAGAAATTTTACAATGTTTGCGGAAACTCCGATCAACCCTAATCCTTTTAAAATGTTTGCGGAAACTGCTATCAGCAACTTCGGCAAATTCTTAGGATCATTACAGGAAATTTTAAAATGTTTGCGGAAACTGCATTTAGCGACTTCGGCTTTGTTCTATGTTTTTCTCTCGGTCTTTTCAGTTTGTTTGTTTGCAGAAACTCTGATCAGAACCTAACCCTAAACTCGAACTAACCATAACCCTTTTAAATTTTTTGCAAAAACTGCGATCAGCAAGTTCGGCAAACTCATTAGGGTACCGGTAACTTTTGAAATTTTGAAATTTGAATGCAAACAACTAGCTTCATAGAAAAGGAAATACAGCAGTTCTATATTTCGGATATGTTACATTTTAGCATGTTACTTGTGACCCTGTCACTCCTGATATAGAAAACAATTTATATAGGCTATATGCTTAATATAAATAGAGAATGTTCATAAATACAGTATATATTATATATATAAAACAATGAAAACTATTAATACTACAAAAAGTGCTCAATGCTAAGCAAAAAGGCAAAGCAGAGCAAATTAAATCAAATATAGTTATTACTATCTGAAGCCTTCTATTACTATTTACTTATTATTATATTAGTATTTACTATATTGTATTCTTATTACTATCTGAAGCCTTCAGATAGTAATAACTATATTTGATGTATTATATATATATTTATTACAATGCAGCAATAAGTGTACAAAAAGGTTTACAATTATACAATTTTTAAAAGTCATTAAAATGTTGTCACAATGCTTGGAAGCTCTTCAAGACATGAGTGAAGAAGATCTTATACTTTTCGATGAGGTATGTTGAGCTTGACTTGTTTACATGCAAAATACTATTCAATCAAATATAATTATTACTATCTAAACCTAAAGCTTACTTTTTAACAATTCTCCGCAACAGCATTATCTGTTAACCGGGTTATTGTGATTTTTCTTGTATTTTTTTTTTGTCTTTTTGCATGTGTGGTAATTAATATGGACTTATTGGTGTGATGCAAATACATAAATTGTAATAATAATATTATCAATATGAAATTTGGAAATCTAGCCAATGAAATACTTAACTGCTTCAGTACTTAGTTGCTTCAGGGCCTTCAGGTTGAAAAAGTTAGCTTTCAAAAGCATAATTTACACGATTATGATGGTGCTACTTTAGAAGTGCATTAATTCAATAATTCAGTAGCTAGATTTACATTTTGAGGTACCAGTAATGAACGTTCTTTTTTGGATGCCATTTTTTGCATACTATATATAGCAATTGAATGTGACTTATTTTACACATTTACATTACTGGTATGCTAAAGAACAATGGTATCACGTGGTCACCTTAATTCGTAGAGATTAATGGCACTTGAAGAAGATGGTGCATTACTGAATTTATTTGTATTTTACAGTTGAATGAAGATTTGGATGGTGGAAATTCGCCTATGAAGGGGAAATTCTCTTCGAAAAGTGGGGTATTACACCGACATATTGCTCAATGAAATCAACAACCTTAATCTGCCTAATGCATATCAATCATGACTATTGTAAAGAAAGCTTATTGCCGGACTTGGACTGTGCAGGGTATACAGCAATCCATTAACTGGAAACCCTGTACGAAGGGCGAAGGCGCTTTTGAAGAACTTTTCTAGACCCTTGCTATGTTGACATGTATTGTTTTCGCTGTGATGGTCAGAAATAAAAAAAACTGAACTTATAAAAAAAAGTGCTGTATGCGTCTGAGGAGCTAACAATCGCATAAGCCGAACAGTGCACTATGTAGCACTCCGAAAAGTTTAAACAATTCTAAAAGCAAACATTGAGGGAGAATTCCTGTTGTATTTTGTTATCCATTTTTCATTTGTACAATAAACATTGTAGCATGCTTTCAAGCTGATTTCATAGTGCATTACTTTAATAAAGAATAAAATAGGCTTTCTATTAATACCGTAACTTAAATACTGTAAAAAGTACACAGAAGGGTGCCAATGCGGCAATGATGTAGTTGCAGTGAAAGTACAGTAAACCACTCTTATAACCCCCATTCATTCGAATGAACTAAAAAGTATAAGAAACCATGCGGATTAAAATTCTCGTTTATGTACTCATACTGTATGTTATATGTGAGGTTTACTGTACCGGAAATTAGCATACAGTGTGCATTGTGGATACGGAGTTCCTTCAATGTAGGTAGCCTACAGATTCTCAAAGTGCCAATTTCAATCACTGTTTTATGCAGTCTTGAGTAAAGCGCAGTATGCTGGAGTGGTTAGTCTAATGTTCACTTTCAACATTAGATCCCTTCACTGCAGAGTGCTTTACAATATCTAAAGTTTTAGCGGTACTGCTAAACATTCGAACTGTAGGCACGGTATCACATGCAACTCTTTGATGCTGTCGACCGAAGTAGTGTTCAAGAGGATCCTGCTTTACTCTTGCTGGTACGGTACATAATCTGCGCCAGCAGCAGACGTTTCTCGAATTATTGCTGGTAAGGACGATACGAGAAGAGCATCTGAAGCTTTACTTAGTAGTACCTTTTCTCTATTGACATCCCAACTAAATCTGAAAATCAATGACCTATCATAAATAACATTTAGCAATGTATGTTACAATTAGCACACGTGTTCATCACTAATTAACTATACACAGGGATGCTAGATTAGTGAATCTTCTCAATATACGAGTAGGCTACTGTACAGTAGCAGTGAGCACCAATGCTTATTGCTTAAATTAAAGAAAAAAAACATAATTATGTGTGACACATTACGTGATTCACTAGGCATAAGCTCTTAATTTTTACTAATGTCAACCATCATGACATATATACAGCATAAAATTATACTATTTTATTGTGTTGATCTTACCTGATGAAACTGTTTTGCCCACTGTGCTGTTAAAACAGAAAACCTTTTCTTTTAACCACTTGGAACTTTGTACAAGTAACAAAATCCCATATTTGTACTGCTGTTACACTGTGGTAAACAGCAGTTTATTCCACCACATTTACGCTTAACTTGGGACATTATCAAACTAAATAATCATAACTAAGATAATTCACAACCCTAAATAAAGTACAGTATTTCATTATGAACTGTAATGCTAATAACAACAAAAGATAATTGCTAACAAAGGTAGTGGTTAACCAGTTAATGCATTAGTGTCTGCTGGTAGACCAATTGATCTTCAAAGAACGGCATGCTTAAGATAAGAATAGGAAATTGCAACACAAAGGAAAGAAACATAACCTTTGTCAGCATAAGTGCCTTAACTGGTCCATTCAATCAAATTTCCAGTCTGTACATAATCAATTAAGATGCTATATATGTCGCAAACTAGGTTCCCCAAATATGGAACATGCTACGGTATCTGATTCTGCTGTATCTTCCAAATTATTTTTGGGAGTGGCTATTTTGAGTGCCACAGATTGAAACCTAACAACTTTTTGTTGTATCTTTATACATTATTTTTAAATAACTGTCAACTGAATTAGTTGATCAATTAATGTTTTTGGAAATGATGCTGGCTAAGTAGCATCTGCCAATTACGGTACTAATTTCAAGCCTACTTCAGCTTTAAAGCTTCCACAAATATTTATTAATTAAACCCTTCAATTAGTAAGCTGATGTATATACTTGGTACATTGAAACTTATGAACTTTAAAGACCACTACTTCAAACTATAAACTAATCAATTCCTTAGTAATTTAAAAACTCACATCACATTTTAACTACTTGTATAGTCATGCTAGATATTAACTGTAACTAACATCCTAAACATTCTGCATGAGTTAAAAACAGTCTGCAACCACAATATCATGCAGTTTCACCGTTGATAGTTGGCAATATGCCTGTATTTGCATAGCCTACCTTCCAAGCAGATTCTGTGATTTGACCACAATCCCTATATTAAAAACTTAAGACTAACTTAGTAGGATAATCTGGTAATAAAAAAAATTAGCCTAGGCCTATTTTGCGGTAATCTGCAAATAAGAATTTAGCCTACTTAAAGTTAAAACAACCTGCAGTTGACATTACTCGGCTAACCCTGCCTAGACTTTTGGCTACGAATTGCAAAGTACCTGCGTACCACTTGAGGCGCTGTCTCAAATGCGAGGACACTGCCTTGCATAGCAACGCCATTGAGCTTCCAGACTAGTAATATCATAGATATCTTACATATAGATATGCAACTCAGCAATCGTGGAATTATCGTCACGCTCGACTGACTTTATGGACACAATCAACAATCAAGGTTGCTAGCTTGGCTAGCGTATCAGTTCAGTTCAGTTCAGTTCAGTTGTTTTTTTTATTTCTGACCATCATATCAACACAATACACATCAACATAGCAAAGGTCAAGAAAAAGGTAGAAGCGACAAAACGCGAACGTTAAAACGTGCTTGTGATCGAAGTAAGTTATTGAGTTGAAAAAAATTTGGCACGGTCGCAACACCTTCAGAAAAATTTAAGATATAAAGGGAAAATTAAAAAAATAAAAAATGTTACAAAACAAATAAACATATAGCCTATAGGCTATAACTTTATTAGCCTACATAACTTTAGCTGATATATTGAAGATTTGTATGGACAGTTGCTATGAAGATCGGCCATGGTGCGTTATCAAGAGTGCTGATGGTCGTAAGGGGAACACGTCTTGATGCGTTTAGCTCATAGCAAAGAGCAAGGCAGGCAAAGAAAACCCCACAAAGAAATCCTACCACGGGCAAAGCCATTTCAAGCGCAACGCACCAGGCCTTGCACGACTCACAAAATAGATAGGCTATAACTTGACGACATGAAACAATGACAAAAAAACAAACTAGCAAAAAACAACATCATCATCTTGCGGAAATTCAATTATACCCAGGGAAGTTATGTCTTAAAGATATCAAGCGTGCTTTGATAAAAGTTGCGTTGATAAAGCGATAATTTTAGACCCCAGTCAGCTAAACTCGCCACTTCCACACCGATCCAACGTTAGCTAACGTTGTATTAATGCAAAAATGACAGGCATCGCCAGCTGGGATGTAGTAGTGGTATGTCCCAGTAATATGATAAATTTGGGTTACCGTATGTTTTACACGTTAAACCATATTAAAGTGACAAAAAATATCCAATTTGGCATATTACGTTAAAAAAAAAAAAAAATAGATAAACAATCAGACAATAGCATGACGATCCAGTCCAAGATATTGAAATAAAACAACTGGCCACCGCTTCACCGAAAGATGGAGATTGGTCAAAAAGGATGGAAAAACTTCTGCAGACTCTGTAGAACTTCTGTGGACAAAAAAAACACAAGAACCAGAAGGCCAGTAGGAGTACTTACAATCTTACTATTTTGCTAATAAATCTACACACATTGGCTTATCATTGCTGGGCAAAAAAAAAAAAAAAAATATATATATATGTATATATATATATCTTTTAAATCAAAAATATATTTATATATATCTATATATATATATATTTTTATATATCTTTTATATATTAGTATGTTTGGTGCATGATGTAATACTTAGATGGGATTATTTCAAGGAAGATTTAGCTTGTTTATTTTTGATTTAAAGCCTTTTACAGTTTTACATTCATTTCTTATAGTAGGGGGAAGCTTGTTCCAAACTATTGGCCCCATGTACCGTATTGATTGTTTGCAAGTGTTAATTCGGCAATATATCGGAATATAAGGAGAATTACTTCTTGTTGTTAGGCTACTTGATTGTTTACACATAAGTATATCATTGAATGTTGTGGGAAGCAGCTTTTTTGAATATTTAAACATAAAAGTTGCAATCTCGTTGCAATCTTCAGTTGTTTTTTTATTTCTGACCATCATATCAAAACAATACACATCAACATAGCAAAGGTCAAGAAAAAGGTAGAAGCGACAAAACGCGAACGTTAAAACGTGCTTGTGATCGAAGTAAGTTATTGAGTTGAAAAAAATTTGGCACGGTCGCAACACCTTCAGAAAAATTTAAGATATAAAGGGAAAAAAAAAATAAAAAATGTTACAAAACAAATAAACATATATAGGCTACAACTTTATTAGCCTACATAACTTTAGCTGATATATTGAAGATTTGTATGGACAGTTGCTATGAAGATCGGCCATGGTGCGTTATCAAGAGTGCTGATGGTCGTAAGGGGAACACGTCTTGATGCGTTTAGCTCATAGCAAAGAGCAAGGCAGGCAAAGAAAAGGTCGGCAACCTTTAGCATTAAAAGAGCCAATGTTCCCAAGTTTCTTCAAATTAAGACATATTCGGAGCCATAACATGTAACTGTCGAGTTGGCCACTAAAACCAAAGGTAATTATAGCCTACACTTCATGTAGAATTTCTTTCAATTTTTACTTTGTACTAGCGAATATTCTAGAATTTCGACAAACAAAGCTTGACTATTAAACACAGTAGTGTAGCCAGGAATTTTTGAAGGGGGAATTTAAAATTACTTTGAATTTGGTGCATTCTGAGAGCTTTTTCAACAAAAATGTGGGTACGAATATTCCTGTAAAATGGTGCTGTCCTGTAGCATAGCAAAAGGATAAGATCATGTTTTCTTCGGCGTTTTTCGGAAATAAAGCTAAGTCTCTGTCTTTTCTTGTTGCTAATTCCTGGCTGAGATGTTTGGTATTGGCAAAACTCGCTCTTTTAATGCAATTTTGTTTAAAATTAGGCAATTTTTTTTAGACTGAAAGCATCATTCTCTATATCGTGACGTCACGCGCGTGCCAAAGGGGAGGTTGTAACCCCCAACCCCCCCCCCCCTGGCTACGCCACTGATTAAACACAACACTTTTTAGTAGGCTACCTAAGGGCACAGTATTGGGTAAAAACATACATTTTCAAATAATCATTTATTTCACCCAGCTAATGCGATATTTTCACCCAGCTAATGCGATTCTATCTATGGTAGGCTATTATTGTACGGTTTGGGCTTGGCGAGTGGTGGCTTTTGAGCTCCTTTGGAATATTTTGTTTGGCGTATATTTCAAGTTTTCACAGAATAGCCTACTATGAAAAATCAAGACAATAATCTTTCTTCACGTAGGTTATGCAACTTCTGTTTCATGATCGTTGGAACTATCATTTAAGCTTATTTCTAGTGACTCATTAAAGCTTGTTGTAGGCAGTTTACAAACCTGAAAAAAGTACACCTTACACACTTGAAAAAAGCGCGGGAAAGCAGTTAGCAGCAAAGATTTTGCTCTCCAGGTCTAAATATATAAATTGGACTAAAGAAAAACTTAGGCCTGGAGAATAGCTAGATTTTGACAAATTAAGAAAGAAATTTAATTGCGGTCATTTCAGTCCAAAAATTTTCAAAATTGATTAAAAACTCGCAGAGACAGAACAATTCGAAGAAATCTTGATTTAGGCCAGCTAGAAGCTTATCATTGAATTTGGCAGCCATTTTGCAATTTGCATTTCTCAGTTGGATCGCTCATAGATAATTGAATTTTGAAGACAAAGTGAAGAAAAGTCACAAGATATCTTTTTGGACTTCTTTATATTCCACCTAACCGTAATTAACCTTCATTTCCACCCCGAACAAGATAAAACCCTGTCCAGGCTTGGTACAGTAACCATTGACTCAGAAAAAGGTTCTTATGACTATTAAATCAAATTTCTAAAGAAGGATTGAATTTGGACTGTTTATAGTACTGTATGTTACAACTCCGCTTTTGATTTAATTTTCTTTTGTTGGCCAATTGTTTGTAGTTCTGCACTAACTTTTTGTTGTAAATTTCTACTTAAAAAAAAAATTAACTTCATGCGTACGGTGCAAGGCTAATCTTCAACTTTCTTATAAAACATTTTTATTATGACGTAATAATAGTGCTTTTATTTCCAGGTTTTGCTCACACCACTTCGACTTGATTTGTTATATGTTTTATTTAGTCTTAATTAATTACAAGTTCTTCCGTTGAATTGTTTCTGTTGTCATCCATAAGTAATTTCTCAGTTCTGTTATTTTGACTATAAGATATAAATGCACGTGTTGGTGGTTTATTTACTTATTTGTTTAGTAGTAAAATCCTTGCTAAATTAAATATTTTATAACCCAATAATAGTGTTTATTTTTCAAAGTTTTTCGTCTATCAACTGAAAGTCACTCCGTAGCCTAACCAGTCATATTGTAATTATTCATTGCACATGTATATGTCAGTCATTTTTATTGTGTTTGTTGTAATGTCCACTACTAGCATCAATTTCGATTCCAAAAACTACCTCTCTACATCAGATACTAAAAAATTCTTTCAAGAAAGTAAAAATACAAAGCTCTCCTTGTTCCACTTCAATACCCGCAGTCTAAGCAAAAACAAAGACAAACTCGAAGAATTTTTGGTCGAAATTAATCACCAACCAGATATTATTGCAATTTCTGAAACTAAAATAAAACCCAATTGTGTTGATAACTTTAACCTCATCGAATACAAATTTTTACACAAAAGCTCTCCTACAAATGCTGGTGGCGTTGCACTTTACATTAAAAATAATATTGCATATTCTATACGTAATGATATTAGCTTAAATGTACCAAATTGTGAAGACCTCTGGATCGAGATAAAAAGTAATTCTCAAGACAGCGCAGTCGTGGGTGTCATCTACAGGCATCCTGGACCAAACATTGATAGTTTTCAAAACAGGATAATATCAACTATTGCGGAAATTGAGAAGACGAAATCACAATATATCATTTGCGGAGACATCAACATCAACCTTATGCATGAAAATAAAACCCCTAAAGTAAAAGAATATTTGGACTCACTTGTGGCCATAGGTTGTAATTCCGTGATAAGCCATCCAACTAGATTTTCTAAAATTAGTGAACCATCTTTATTGGACCATATTTACACAAACATTGAAAAACAACACAAAACCAGCGGTATCTGTTTATATGATGTTTCTGATCATTTACCAGTGTTCTTGAGCGTAACTAATTTGAATTTCCTTAAAACCAAAGTTCCGAAATTGACACGATGTATGCGGCATTTTGACAATGAAAACTTTTTATCTGAAATGCATGTTGCTATGAACTCCCTTGATTTCACAAAAAACAACGTCAACACACAATTCTGTGAATTCATAGATGCGTTCCAAAAAACACTCAATAAACACGCACCTGTAAGGAAATTATCCCGTAAAGAAGTTAAATTGCAAAACAAACCCTGGATCACAAAAGGAATTCTTAAATCCATAAAGACAAAAAATAGACTATATCGAGCGTGCTATAAGCACAAAGATGACATGAAAATAAAGAAATATAAAGCTTACAATAATCGCTTGGTGCATATAAAAAGAATATCTAAAAGACAACACTACACTTATTTATTTGAAGCAAACAAAGCTGATGCATCGAAAACATGGAAAGTAATTAACGAATTGATCACTAGCAAATCCAAGTCAATGTCATCGCTTCCCACCAATATGGAAATAAATAACATTTTACACAAAACTGAATCAACCCACTTTGCAAACCTATTGAATGAGCACTTCACCAATATTGGTACTAATATGGCAAGTAAAATTAAACCAACTGGCGTATCCTCTTCAGATTTTTTAACAACAACATGCCAATCCAGTTTTTTACTTGAAGACATCAATCCCAGTGAGGTTTCAAACATCATAATGACATTGAAAACAAAAACTTCTCCTGGAATACACGATATCCCGACAAAATTCATCAAACTTGCAAACTGTATTATTTCACCCATTCTTGCTCGATTATACAACAACTGCTTTGCTCAAGAGACCTATCCAGATCCACTGAAGCTGTCTAAAATCATCCCAATACCAAAGGTATCCAATCCCACCGCTTTAACCGATCTCAGGCCAATATCTCTTTTGCCCACTTTCTCTAAAATTCTTGAAAAGCTTTTGTACGAACGAATGATTAAATTTCTGGATAAAAATAATATATTAACTCCCAGTCAACATGGTTTTAGGACAAACGATTCGACAGAACTCAGTATAACTCACATATATGATCATTTACTCAAAAACTTAAATAACAATAACTATACGTGCTCCATTTTTCTTGACCTGAGTAAAGCATTTGACACTGTTGATCATGGAATTTTATTGAACAAATTATATTGTTATGGTTTACGTGGAAAAATATGGAACTTGATGAAGTCTTATTTAACCAACAGACAACAATACACCAAACTTAACTCATTATCATCAAACTTTTCGACGGTCAAATGCGGCATCCCCCAAGGGTCAGTCCTTGGTCCTTTGTTATTTTTATTATATGTGAACGATCTACCTACTGCGTCCTCTTTCATGACCACTCTTTTTGCGGATGACACCAGCCTAAACATGACACACCACAGTTTGACTTGCCTAGAACAACAAGCCAATGAAGAAATAAAAAAGATTGATGTATGGATGAGAACCAATAAATTATCGATTAATTACACTAAAACTAATTTTATGATCATTTGTAGAAATCTTCCTGTTGCAAAATCGTTCTCTCTCACCTTAAACGGCCAAAGCATTAACAAAACTGATCAAGTAAAATATCTTGGAGTAACGATGGACCACAGATTGAACTGGAACGCCCATATCTCTGACCTTTGCACAAAATTGAGTAAAGTATGTGGCATTGCTTACAAAATCAGATACTATGTCCCATTATCCACATTACGATTAATTTACTTTTCATTATTTAAATCAAATCTTCAATATTCGATAATTAATTGGGGTAGGGCCAACAAAACGTTAGTACACAAGGTGGAAGTGATTCAGAACAAATTTATTAGAGCGTGTTTGTTTGGTGACAGGAAAACTTCGACGACCTACATGTACAGCAAATTTCAGGTATTAAAAGTGAGTGACCTTGCAAAGCTGGCATATGCACAGTTCATGTTCAAGTACGAAAATAATTTTTTGCCAGCATGTTTCTCTGGCTACTTTGTTAAATTAGACGACATACATCAACATGATACAAGACATAAGGCTAAAACCAGATTTTTTCTTCCCAGGTTTGAAACAAACTTTGGCAAAAAAACACTCCATTTCTTGTGTGTGCAAGTGTGGAGTGAAATTTCACACGATGTAAAAGATTTACCGTTCCATTGCTTTAAAAAAAATCTCAAAAACCAACTGTTACATGAATATACATGCGTACCTTAAGTGCTCAATACAAAGGATAACTTACCTTTACAGTAGGCCTATATCATCATATCGTAAGTTACTTATTAATATTTGTTCTCTACAGTTATTAGTATCAAATTGCCCTGTTTTTGTATGCTTCACATAAAAATTGTTGCAATTCGGTGGTGGTATCCACGTTTTTCCTCGTTATTTCAGGAAAACTTTCGCAAGTGCTGTAGCCTATTATAGCACACAATCACTAATTATTGGTGGTTGGTCAATTCTTGGTCGTTGCTCGTTGGTTTGAATCTTCATCCTCGGCTTACTCAGTCTGAGAATGCAGATTCAAACCAACAGTAGTTGTTTTTCAATCTCAGTGGCGAACTCTTTTTATTCAATGAAGTAGTGTGCCTGCCTCTGCACACTAGTGTGTATGAATGTGTAGTTAGATTTACTGTGATGGGGTGGTGGCTGACTAGATGACTGCTTATGGTCTTTCGCTACCATCCTGATTGCGCCATAATCTAACCAACAGTTGTACAATGCATTGTTTTGACAATTACATTTTACTCTGATTATTTGTTAATATATGGCGCTGTTAAAACAAAATAAATTGACTTGACTTGACTTGACTTGAGATAGAGGAGCGCCGGCACAATTTTAGAACGAGAGTTTTAGGATGAGATATAGCGATAATGCTGGGCAACTCGTTCGTTTTCCCGCTATTAGCCATGAAAGTCGAAATGGGAGACAGATGAATAATTGCAATAGCTTGAAGAAGAAACGAAAGGTAAATTTCACATTCATAGCATCACAATCTGCTGCAAAGTATAAAATGTGTCCACGGGATAATTTGTGTGGGCCTACTGTACGCTATAGGCCCTATAATTTGGCTAAAAGCGAATAGCAGAAGTTGTTAGCCTATATTGCAAAATTTGCAGTAGCTTACATGACCTTAAAAAGGCACCATTGCCCCCCATCAAAAGAAAATTTGAGGGCAGGGGGCATCCTCCCCCCTGCTGAGACAGCTTCATTAGCATCACGGATCCAACCGCCAAACCAAGACAATTTTAATGTTTGGTACACACCATAACTAGGCTAACAAATGCTATGGCACAGCTTTCGGTATAGCCAGCAGTAACTTTCATTTTGGTAACACTCAGTAGATTAATTGAATAAAACTTCAGCTTGTCCTGGAACTACAGCTCCAAAAAAGGTCTTTACCTACTTATCAATGGTTGACAGACTTGTTGTTAGGCATTGTCGGAACTTTTCAAACATTTTCAGTGGTTGTCAGGCATTGTAGAGTAGCTACTTTCAGGCATTGTCTAGGATTTCCAGGCATTGTCGATCATTATCAGTGGTTGACGGGTTTGTTAGGCATTATAGAACATTTTCAGGCATTGCCAAACATTTTCAGGGGTTGTCGAGGATTTTCAGGGGTTGTCAGGCATTGTAGAGTAGCTACTTTCAGGCATTGTTGGGAATTTCAAGGCATTGTCGATCAATATCAGTGTTTGACAAGTTTGGTAGTCATTATGGAACATTTTCAGGCATTGTCGAACATTTTCAGAGATTGTCGAACATTTTCAGGGGTTGTCGAGCATTTTCAGGGGTTGTCGGTAATTTCAAGGCATTGTCTAGGATTTCCAGGCATTGTCGATGCTAGACAACCCCTGAAAATGTTCGACAATGCCTGACAAACCCGTCAACCACTAATAATGATCAACAATGCTTGGAAATCCTAGACAATGCCTGAAAATTCCCAACAATGCCTGAAAGTAGCTACTCTACAATGCCTGACAACCCCTGAAAATGCTCGACAATGCCTGAAAATGTTCCATAATGACTACCAAACCTGTCAAACACTGATATTGATCGACAATGCCTGGAAATCCTAGACAATGCCTGGAAAGTCCCAACAATGCCTGAAAGTAGCTACTCTACAATGCCTGACAACCCCTGAAAATGCTCGACAATCCCTGAAAATGCTCCATAATGACTACCAAACCTGTCAAACACTGATATTGATCGACAATGCCTGGAAATCCTAGACAATGTCTGGAAATTCCCAACAAATGTCTGAAAGTAGCTACTCTACAATGCCTGACAACCCCGGAAAATGCTCGACAATCCCTGAAAATGTTCGACAATCCCTGAAAATGTTCCATAATGACTACCAAACCTGTCAAACACTGATATTGATTGACAATGCCAGGAAATCCTAGATAATGCCTAGAAATTTCCAACAATGCCTGAAAGTAGCTACTCTACATTGCCTGACAACCCCTGAAAATGCTCGACAATCCCTGAAAATGTTCGACAATGCCTGAAAATGTTCCATAATGACTACCAAACCTGTCAAACACTGATATTGATCGACAATGCCTGGAAATCCTGGACAATGCCTGGAAATTCCCAACAATGCCTGAAAGTAGCTACCTACTCTACAATGCCTGACAACCCCTGAATATGTTCGACAACCCCTGAATATGTTCGATAATGCCTGAAAATGTTCGACAATGCCTCACAAGCCTGTCAACCACTGATAATGATCGACAATGCCTGGAAATCCTACACAATGCCTAGAAATTCCCAACAATGCCTGAAAGTAGTTAGCGCCTACGCTACAATACCTGAAACCCCTGAATATGTTCGACAACCCCTGAAAATGCTCCACAACCCCCCAAAAAGCCGACAATGCCTGACAACGGGTATTTAGAGGTACCCTCTGTGACTGTGATTTGTTTT
The DNA here is from genome assembly GCF_918807975.1 of Aplidium turbinatum. NCBI lineage: Eukaryota > Metazoa > Chordata > Ascidiacea > Aplousobranchia > Polyclinidae > Aplidium > Aplidium turbinatum. The sequence continues at coordinate 22,583,353 of NC_137475.1, read as the reverse complement.
CAATCGCCAGAATCTCCATAAAGCAGTCCATGCGGAACGAGAATGTGACGTCATCACAAGCAATCCATACGTCAACTTGAAAACGAAGAAAGTTTTATTTAAACAAAAACCAAAAAAATATATTAAAAATAAAGTTGTTTTGCTGTGCCAAGTTTGAAGCCAATGCATACAGCCATAGCTACGCTGTTAGCTTTCAAACATTGTTACGCACCACTGAGTTGCATATCTATATGTAAGATATCTATGGTAATATAGAGACTGTGCTCTAACCCTCACTGATCGCAGTTTCCGCATGCATTTTTCCGCAGTTTCCGCTAACCGCAGTTTCCGCTTACCCTAACTCTAACCATCGAGTAATCTATGCTCACTAACCCTAACCCTCGCTGATCGCAATTTCCGCAAATATTTGTCCGCAGTTTCCGCTAACCGCGGTTTCCGCTAAACTCCGATTTGCGACTTCGGCTTTGTGCTATTAAACTGCGATCAGCGACTTCCGCTTTCTATAATTTTTTTTCTCGATCTTTTCAGGGTACGAACTGAGGGTACGAACTGTTCAGGGTACGAACTAGGTTGCACCCTACAAGTATGCCATGGGAAACTACAAGAATTAACCTTTCAAAAAGTCAAGTCAAGTCAAGTCAATTTATTTTGTTTTAACAGCGCCATATATTAACAAATAATCAGAGTAAAATGTAATTGTCAAAACAATGCGCCACGGCATGCTGGTTACAAAGTAGCCCACTGGGCTATAATCAGGGCTGGATTTCAGCCGGAGCGGTCCGGAGCGCCGCTCCGGAAGCTCGATCAGAAAGTTGACTTGTCCGGAACGGCGTTCTGGAAGCTCATATATTTTATGCTCTTACTATTTTATGCTTTTATTATGCTTGGCCCTGTTCAGAGTAGCGTTAAGATGGTGTTTTCAATTTGTATCATTCATTTGATCTGTTATTGTGCAACCTTGAGGCAGCTTCACTGTCCCAGCGTCACACACTGACGTTTACACTACGATATTTTATTGAGCCACCTTGTTACATCAAAATTGGTTTTTCCTATATTTTTCCACTTTTATTACTGACTGTTTCCCGCTGCTTAGCACCACTCTTAGTATGCCTTGCCCTATTCAGACTAGCCTTGTATGTCTGAGCAGTCGTGGTAGGCTACCAACTGGAAAGAGTAGCAATAAAAACAGTCTTAATCCGCGACCTATTGGTCGATCCCCACAGAAGTACACCGTGGAAGTTCAGTGCCGTCAAAGTCTTGAACCTTAGAACATAGTTAATAAATATAACCTACCTATGTTATCTTATTTATTAACTATGCTATAACTAACTATTAACTATGCTGGTATATTTATTAACTATGCTTGGAATAAAGTCTTTGAGCCAAGTCCAGTGTCGAAAGTTTTACGACTTGGCTTCGGCTTCTTATAAAACTTTCAATGCTGGACGGCTAAGTGTTAGTCGACGAGTTTTATTACTACAGTGGTTATCAACCGGGGGTCCGCAAGCCTCAAGGGGTGCGGGTTCGTGAAAGTTTTCGAGTTTGCAGGATGATTGGTTATTGCGACATTTAAAAATCGGTTGTGTTTAATGCATGTATTACAGTGATTCTCAAACTGTAGGTCGCAACGAACTGGTGCGTTGTTTGAAAATTCAAAGGACATTATATAAAGGTTTGGTGTCCTAACTAAAAAAATATCATATAAATGAATTAATTTTTTTAATAAGGCTATGTTCAACTTAATTCTTTTGAGCCAGCAGATTGTTGATCAATGCAAATGCAAACGTTAGTCAGCAGTATCATCACTCACAGTTTTGCAACAACCGTGATTTTTACGAATTAATATTGATTACAAATGAAAAAAGGGAGAAATTCTTTGTAACGGTTGCAAAGATTCTATTTATTTTTTATAAAATTTATAGAAAAACATCATACAGATTACTGATTTTTGATCCTGTGTGCCAATATATAGCTCATAGCATAATTTCGCCAATGTCATCAATCATCATGCCTCGCGAGTTCAGCTAATTCTTCTAAGTGTGTCGCTTCGAAACTTATGAAACATTTGACTCCATTAGGTCATTATAAGGCGCGATATAGGCTACCAAATCTTCAGTAAAGTCCAAAAGAGGTCCGCCAAGACAAAAAGGTTTAGAACCACTGTAGCCTACTTGTAGGCTACGTCGACTAACTTCCTTTCTATCCAATTTCCATTCCAATTTCATCGAGCGAGTGTGAGCGCGGATTTTCACAAATGAACCTCATACATCTAAGGTAAGACTGACTGTGCTTCTCTACGCGCTGTAACTGTTTCAAGTTTACTCTTTAACGAATGGTCCGTCCTTCACTGAGAAAGTTTTCATCAGCGAAGTAGGGTATGTTGGATCCTGGTTTCGCCAGGGACGTTACAAACTCGGCAATTGAGACCCGAAGTCGTTAAAGGTCTTAGCCTAACCTTATGGTTTTGATTACGATGAACCGAATGTCTTGAAACATTGTGGAACTTGCAGTTGATTGAGTTTCGCTTTTAGCAGCATGATCGTTGCTTACATTAGGCTACAATGTAGGTTTTAACGACTTGTTTTAGCCTGATGCTGCGAGTTCGCTGTGGTAATAGCGAATTGCATTAGCTTTCGGAACACAGTTTCCTAGTCATGTGCTAGTTCCCGCTACACTGTTCCCACTAGCACATGACTAGGGAACTGTATTCCAAAAGCTAGTAGTCTAAGCGTAAAATGCGAAAATATAGGGCCGCCTGGAATAAATTGCGACCTTAACAAATTTAGTATCGTTGGAAAGCTTAATTCCTCTAGTTTAAGATTATCACTCTCCTCCAACCTAGGACTCTTGGCAAAAAAGTTGTGGCCGTTTTTTAAGCAACACCTTGCGCCGCTAGTGGCGCAGTTAATCTAGCTATGTTTTCAGCAGAAACAGCAAGCCGTGTAAAATTCTGGCAGACTGGCAGTCGAAGTTGCTCCGGTGACCAGCTTATTAGCCATGTAGTGGTATCCATCTTGACCTCTGGGCGTTGCGCAAAAAGAAAAAAAAATAGCCATGAGGTTTGTAAGTAACTAGGCAGTACTGCGTAGGTTTGGGACAGCAAAGATTCTTGATCTACCACTCTGCAGTACTAGCCTAAATATCACAGAACTGAGTACCGTACCAGGCAAGCCTACCGTAGTTTAATTTGTTTTGGGAACTGTTTGCAAGAACATCATTATCGGTACCGTAAGTTATGTCAGGTTATTCATTTAATTTGGTTTGCAACAGAAGTCAAAACGTTAGATACGGTACCGGGCAGCAGGCGATACACAGGTGCACTAGGCCTATAACAGTGTACAGTACGGTATGCTGGGCTATGATGAAAGTTGAAGGAAACAGGTCTAAATGTTCTTTACGTGCAGCATGTCTTATCATCTCTAGTGTTACGTCGTATTTGTCCGCCTCCTTTTCTACGTGTAACAACTAAATTCGGATTCCCTAAGTAGCACCTGGCAACCCCTGCTGTCTTACCTCGAGGTGTGATGGTTACATCATAATTGCATTTGCGCCTTTGCGTTCGTTACTACGTTTCTTTGTGCTTTGAGTTTTGTTAAGTGGCAGTAGGCTACATGTAAAGATCAGCTTAACCTTTACAGCAACTATAGTTAGCGACTGGTAGTTAATTCGAGCTATTAACGGTGCTGCTGTTTTTTAGTTGAATAAGAGTTAGCCTACTGCGTTAATGTACTGTGTGGTTGAAGCATAGTTGAACTCTGTGCAGCAATTTCATCTGTCGTTGCCGTTGGCCTATGTGGCCAAATCAGTGATTATCACGGTTCACGGTAAGCTTAACATCCTACTGCAACCTTTGTGATAGGCTAGGCCAATGTGAATTTTAGTGTCAATGGTTAAGTGTAATAAGTACCTCGTCTTATTTCCCGATGTTTAAATCAAGTACGGGACTCACCTATGATGTGAAATTTATAGCATAATATTTTACTGTTTACCGTTTATATGTTCAGTTTCGATCTACAACGGTAGAATTTTCAATTGTTGGGTTTCTCCCTGTGCTGTTCCGTGCGCCACAAAATAGTCGGTAAGAATTCATTAGGCCTATAATTCGTCATCTGTAATTCCGCATTAGGCCTAATTCGTAAGTTTTGTTTGCTAATCGTTGTTTTTCTGTGTTGTCACAGAAACCTTCTTCTTCACTTCACCGTCGCTTGTTCGTTGTCGTAGCTGTCGTTGTCGTCGACAGCTGAATACATTTACCGTCACTCTGTGTGCGTGTTCGTACGTTACATAGAAGCGTTTCGACTATTGTGGACAGTCCTCGGAGTTGCAGTACTCAAGTCCCGAAGGTTTGCCGTAGGCATAATTGTTTCTACATTTGTTATTTATGGTGAGCGTCCAAAGCAGTAGTCCACTCGAGGATGCGTCTGCAGCCAAGCAAGCTGAGTTCGATGGGGCCGCAAAAATTTTGCAGCAGTCCTATCTGCATGGAGAGCGGCTAATGATTCATCCTAGTACTAAGTTGGAGGCATTCCGGTCCTACTGCTCCGAAGTGGACCGAAAATATCAGGAAGTTGTCCATCTGATTGGAGATGATAGGGAAACCGAACGCTCCCTAATAAAAGAAAATAAGGTCGAGTTTGACACTCGTTGCAAGGAGTGGTTGGAAAGAACAGCCAACTTGCCGGCGCCATCTACGTCTTACAAGAAGTATAGTTCCTCACATCGTTCCGTGAGCCTACGCTCTGGAAGCACCACCTCGCGAGCAAGCTCCAAGCAACGTGAGGTACTGATCCAACTGAAACTGGCTCAGCCGTAAAAGCTTCATATTCAAGAAGAAGCTCGGATAGAAGCTGAGAGGAAGAAAGAAGAAGCTGAGAGGAAGAAAGAAGAAGCTCGGATAGAAGCTGAGAGGAAGAAAGAAGAAGCTGAGAGGAAGAAAGAAGAAGCTCGGATAGAAGCTGAAAGGAAGAAAGAAGAAGCTCGGATAGAAGCTGAGAGGAAGAGCAGGCAAGCTGACCACAAAATTGAAATGTTACAATTGGAATTGCAATCTCGGGCAGAGGCGATGAGTGACGCTGATTCATCTTACGTTACTGTCGATAAAACTGGATTCACGTCACCTGGTCTGCCAAACAGCAAGGAGAATGTTTCCTCCCGTTTGACAAAGAGACCTTCTGTGCAATTTCAAGAGACATCTTCTCCTGTCCTTTCATCTCCTTATGCTACTCATGAGGCTAAAGCTAACAAGCCTAATTCTACGTTCCCTGCAGCACGCTCGACTCCTCAAGTAAATATTAGTTCGCCAAATTTGTCTTGGCAACCGAAAACAATTAAACGTGACTCGTATGGACCAGAATACCAACCTGAGTCCCATGTCGGTGAACAACCAGGGTGCTCCTATCAGCAGCCCCAACTACCAAGTAGACATTTCTCGTATAGTGACGAACGTTTCTTACCACGACCAGAAATACTTTCATTTAAGGGTGACCCCTTAACTTACCAAAATTTTGTGCGGACGTTTGACGCACAGATCGTCCCGCTGGTACATAACGATCAAAGGAAGTTGGTCTATTTGCTACAGCATTGTCATAGTGACGTAAAGCGTTCAATAGAACATCTTGTGAAGAAACCCGATGGCTATGAGCTGGCAAGGAAGAAGTTGTACCTGGAGTATGGCCAACCTCATATGAAGGGCTTAGAAGCAGACTGGTCTAAACCACAAAAACATTATTTTGAGTAAATCGCAATTGAAGTATTTTGAGTACCAAAAAATCGACAAACAATACACACAACGATGCTTGCAAGTTTATTAGATATTGTGACAAGCCTCATCTGTTATCCACTGAATGTTTCAAAAAATCGCAATAACTACTAAACAAAATACAAAAATACGGTTAGACCATTGTGGCACACATTGTAACATAACAATACAAACTACAAAAATGCTGTTAGACCATTGTAGCATACATTGTAAGTTACAATTTTGGGAGTTCTATCTACAGTTGGATCTTTTAAGGGCTGAAGAATATTTAGGTTTAGCAGAAAAACTTTACCAAAAGAAAGTGTCAATGCATTTAAGGAATAAAAGCAGTTCTATTGTGAAAAACTTTTGGGATATCATTAACTCACACAACTTTCCTCTAATCATTTTCGTTTTCATGATCTGCTTCGTCTGGTAGCATCTCATCAAGATCCTGATCCGCAGAACTACGCAAGTTCTTATAGAAATCGTTATAGACAGGAGGAACATAATCCAACAAATCGTTGATATCTTTTAGTTTTAACGGGTTAATCAGCACAGGCTGATCATGAAGACGATTGAGAACTGCCACACCATTGGCTGTTCGACCACGACTTTGACGCTTTGCCAAATCCAATACATTCCATTCAGTAATATCAGTCAAGTTGTACTTGAAATACATTAAACTTGGTGATTCACTGACAAGTCTGATCCATTGAATTTTTAACCACTCCACCTTTCTGCCACCAGTATCCCTTTTTCTGATCACCAGTTCTTTTTTGTAATCACTCACACCAATAAAGTCTTCTGAAGACATGGGAATAACGTTGAAAGGTTTTTTCCTGTTTGCCTCTGCAATAATGTCCATCCACTGCTGCGGAATGTAAACATTCTCATGACGCTTTTTCGCGGTTTCTACTTTTGCAAAGTCACTATCGTTGGGAAGATAACTACCGTATGGCCAGAAACCATGAATTTGTGATTGACTTCTTCAATACCAAGTCTAGCTACTCCATAACTCCACAAGAGAACAATATTAATATTTCTGTTTAAAGTTGCCAAAATTGCATCATACAGATTTATACACAACATAACATTGAAATGATATTAAAAATAGCCAAATTTGCAAATAATGACAACTGACAACCCTGGAGCATTTGCACAGCAGCTGCTTTGGCTCAAGCGCAGGGGAAAAATTGTAGCTTAGACCGCTTTGGCTCAAGCGCAGGGAAAAAATTATGGCTTAGACCACTTTGGCTTTAGCAAATATGAAAAAAACCGAAGAGCTTAAAATTAGTCTGCTCATTTCGCCTTCACATACACGTGATAACGGTTAGACCGTTATAGCATAAACAGATAATATCGATATCTGTTGAATGGCATCTTTAAATCAAATTTGACATTTTTGGGGTTAGACCGGTTTGCCTCTAAGCCCTTCATATCATCGCAAATGCAGCAGAGCAAAAACTGAAGAGGATGCCAAAGGTTGGGCATAACGATCCTCAAGGTTAAAAGGATCTAGCCAATGCCATGGATGTGTGTCTCTCAACCCTGGATGACATTAATGAGTTTGCTGGACTGAACTCTCTGGACACAATGATGGTAAGGATTGAGAAGTTGCCATTCCGTATGCAAGAGGCATGGGCAGAGAGATCGGTTATGGTTCTGCACAACACAAGTCGTGAAGCAAGATTCAGAGATCTTGCAGAATTTGTTGGCATGCGAGCAGAGATCCAGAACTCCCTCTATGGAAGTAGGATTCATAAGGCGAAGGAAACTCACCAGACCCTGGCAAAGAAACCCAGTCGGAAGGATCGAGTTTCAGCATTTAACACGGACGTTCCTCCGCTCAAAGGTGTGTCAAAGCCATCTTTCAGTAATGTTTGTCTATGTTGTAAACGCAAGTCGCACAAGCTTGTTGATTGCGACGAGTTTAAAAACATGATGTACAAACAGCGTAGACAACTGGTTTACGATGCACACTTATGTTATAAGTGCCTGACTAGCACAAAGCATCAAACTTGCGACTGTAAAGTTGACAGCACATGTCCCATTGAAGGGTGCAAGGGACGTTTCCATCATACCTTGCTCCACAACCCTAATCCACTTAATTCATCTCATCCACGCAGTGATGAAGAACAAAGGGGAGTTCTTTCTTGTTCAGTGACGGAACCGCGGCCGCCAGATAAAGACGCGAGTGTCTGCAAGGCCTACCTGTGCATTGTGCCAGTAAAGGTTAGATACAATAGAAATGAAGTTTTGACTTACGCGTTCCTCGATCAAGGTTCTACAGCAACCTTTTGCGCTAACAGATTGATAGACGTTTTGAATATCACTGGGGATAAAAGAGAGATCTCACTACAGACTCTTTCTAACACGTCTAAAATATATGATGGAATATCTGTAAGCTTGTCTGTGTCCTCCCTAGATGACAGACGAAAGTTTGAGCTGTCTGGAGTCCTGTCAATTGATGAAATTCCGACTACTCCAAATGCCATTCCGAGTCAAGAGGAACTGTCTGGACTACCCCACCTAGATGATCTGGAATTTCCTTGTGTGAAGGGTGGAAGTGTGACACTGTTGATCGGTGTTGACAACCCAGAAGTGTTTTGCATTCAACGTTCACGGAAGGGATCACGTGATCAGCCGATCGCTATAAAAACCCCGTTGGGTTGGTCCTTGTTGGGCCCATCTCTGTCACCAACTTCCTCTTCTTCTTATCAAGTTAACTTTGCTCAATCAAGAGACATTGCCATCGAGCAACAAATCGAGTGTTTATGGAAAACGGATTTTGGCGATGAAAAATCAGTACTTGACATGCCCAACTCACGTGAAGATAGAATGGCATATGACATGATGACAAAATCAGTCAAGCAGGTTGATGGAAAATATCAACTCCCGTTACCTTGGAGACCCTGTTCCTTGACTCTACCAGATAACCGCCAGATGGCTCATCGTCGTTTACTTAGCCTGCGAAGACGTTTGACAAGAGACGAGCAGCTGTGTAAAAAATATGTTGACGTAATAGAAACTTATCTTTCGAAGGGGTATGCGCGAGAGATTCCAACAGAGGAAATCCAAACAGTAAATACCACATGGTATCTGCCGCACCACCCGGTTTTACACCCTCGGAAGCCTGACAAGTTACGAGTGGTGTTCGACTGCGCTGCAAAACATCATGGCATTTCACTCAATGACGCCTTAATGCAAGGTCCTGACCTGGTAAACAATCTTGTGGGTGTGTTAGTGCGTTTTCGGAAGGAAAGAATCGCCTTGGTTGCTGATATCGAGGCCATGTTCCATCAAATTAAGGTGGAGCCTCGAGACAGCGATGCACTACGATTCCTCTGGTGGCCTGGAGGAGATATGGACAAACAACCGGTCCCACACCAAATGTTAGTTCACCTGTTCGGAGCAACATCCTCCCCCAGCTGTGCTGGATTCTGCTTGACACAGGCGGCGCAGGACTTTGGTAGCCTTCTTTGTCCAGGCATTCCAGACATCGTCAAAAATAACTTTTATGTTGATGACTGCTTAGTGTCTGTGAGCTCTCGGGAAGAAGGAATACGAGTGATGTCACAACTCACTCAGCTGTTGAGCAAAGGTGGCTTTCACTTAACCAAGTGGCTGTCGAACGACAAAGGCGTTTTGGAATCGATACCCGAGAATGAACGTTCCAAGTGTTTAAGAAACCACACCTTTAATGAGGATTGTATCAACGAACACATACTGGGTGTCTATTGGACCGTGTTCACAGATGAGTTTGGGTTTAACGTTTCTCTTCCCGAGAGGCCCCTGACCCGCAGAGGTATTTTGTCTGCGACGAGCTCGCTATATGACCCCCTGGGGTTTGTTGCTCCAGTAACCTTGAAACCAAAGTTGTTGTTGCAAGACTTGTGCAAGCAAGGTCTCGGCTGGGATGACCCAATTTCGGCGTCTGAAGTAGACACTTGGAATGAATGGATAAATCAGCTACACCAACTTCACGACATACGTCTGCCTCGTTGTTTCAAACCTCCCCACTTTGGCGTGGTAACGGAACATGAACTTCACTATTTTGCCGACACTTCGTCTGTGGCATATGGAGCTGTGTCCTACCTCCGTTTTGTTGATGATGAAGGAAGGATTCACTGTGCATTTCTGATGGGAAAGTCCCGCTTAGCCCCACTGAAAACAGTTTCCATTTCAAGGCTGGAACTCACTGCTGCTGTTATGGCCGTGAGGTTAGATAAAATAGTGAGAAAAGAATTGAACCTACCCAATTGCACATCAAGATTTTGGAGAGACTCGAGCGCTGTCTTACAAAGTATTTGTAGTGCAAGGAAAAGATTCCCTACATTTGTTGCCAATCGATTGTCCACGATTGAACAAAATACAGACTTTTCGAAATGGAGACATGTGCCTTCAAAGTTAAACCCTGCCGATTGTGCGTCCCGTGGGATGAATGCGAGTACGCTGATTAGCTCCAGTTTCTGGTTGTCTGGCCCAACGTTTTTGTGGGAAGCCGAAGAAAGATGGCCTGAGTCTCCAATAAAACTACCTGATCTTCCAGCAGAGTTTGCGCCCGTCAAGAAACAACGAGTTTACGTGAGTGCCGCTTCAGAAGCTTCTTGTTCAACTGACCGATTGATTCAACGATATTCCCAGCTGATACGCTTGAAGAAAGCAACAGCGTGGTTGATGCGTTACAAAGAGTTCCTCATGATGAAGACTCGACCCTCGCTTTGCCAAGCTCCACTTAATCGAACTCCCATCACAGTCCGCGAATTGAAGGTTGCTGAAGTGGAACTGATTAAATATGTGCAAAGAAGTCGCTTTGGACAGGTGCTAAACGTATTATCTGGAGGTGCCATGCTAACTAAAAGGACATGCTCACGATCCATGGTTAAATTGAACCCTATATTGGTTGATGGGGTCATTCGGGTTGGCGGCCGTTTGGAGCGAGCACCAATCGAAGAAGACGCCAAGCACCCGATCGTGTTACCTTTTGACTCTCACCTTACAGATCTTGTGATTACAAGTCACCATGCTCAAGTGGGCCATTCTGGCATGACCCATACATGGGCATCTCTTCGACAAACATACTGGATTCTGAAGGGAGGCGTCGCCGTTAGACGTGTCCTCGGGAAGTGCTTGCTCTGTAAAAAAAGGAATGCACAAGTTGGCAAACAATTTATGGCTGATTTGCCATCTGGAAGACTCCAACCCGATAAGCCTCCGTTTTCTCATGTCGGTGTCGACTATTTTGGACCCTTTATGGTGAAGCAAGGCCGCAGTTCACTCAAACGTTATGGCTGCGTATTCACGTGCATGTCAATTAGAGCTATCCACATTGAAATTACCCACACCATGTCTACTGACTCGTTTATTGATGCCCTTCGACGATTCACTGGTCGTCGAGGTCTCCCAACCGACATTTATAGTGACAACGGATCGAATTTTGTCGGTGCTGAAAGAATATTGCGTGAGTCCTTACAACTGTGGAACCAACAGAAGATTAATGAATATCTGTGCCAACAAAATGTGACCTGGCATTGGAATCCGCCTACCGGCTCCCACTTCGGTGGAGCATGGGAGCGCATGATCCGTTCCATTCGAAGAATTTTAACTGCTCTAATGAAGGAGCAAACCGTTTCAGATGAAGCTTTCATTACTCTGATAGTCGAAGTGGAGTCAATCATAAATTCGCGACCCATCGTCCCTATCACCTTTGACCCACAAGATGATGTACCGTTGTCTCCCAATCACCTATTGCTGTTGAGAGAAGCACCAAACCTGCCCACTGGACTGTTTGATAGAAAGGACTGTTATGTTCGACGCCGCTGGGCCCAGGTGCAATACCTAGCCAATCAATTTTGGTTGCGCTGGACCCGTGAGTTCCTCCCATTCATCATTCAGAGACAGAAGTGGTTTCAAAGAGAGAAGAACTTTGAAAAAGATGATGTTGTCCTCCTCGTCGACGATTCCCAACCTCGTTCGAAGTGGCTGATGGGGCGAGTGGTTGACACATACCCGGACAATAAAGGGACTGTACGCACAGTTTCGGTGAAAACTCGATACAATGTGGTCAAGAGACCAATTTCGAAACTGTGCTTGATTTTGGAAACTGCTTAATGCAGAACAAATTGGACTGTTTACTGTCGCCGGGTAAAGGCATTGATCAATGTGTAATTGTGTATTATGAACTATTGAACGAATTTCTGTTGGCTAATACAGCCAACAACGAACATTTCTGGTTGAGAATAGTGAAAACACACTACCTGCTTCAAAATGTGCCTTTTAATTGTAAATATGTAACTGCATTTTTTTATCCCTTGTTCGTAAAGGCTTTCTTAGAGGCCGATTGGATTGTGAAGTATATCGTTCCAAACACGACTTAGTTTGGATTGTAAAAAAAATGTTCACTCAGTTCTCATTTTTGTGTGGGGGTGTTACGTCGTATTTGTCCGCCTCCTTTTCTACGTGTAACAACTAAATTCGGATTCCCTAAGTAGCACCTGGCAACCCCTGCTGTCTTACCTCGAGGTGTGATCGTTACATCATAATTGCATTTGCGCCTTTGCGTTTGTTACTACGTTTCTTTGTGCTTTGAGTTTTGTTAAGTGGCAGTAGGCTACATGTAAAGATCAGCTTAACCTTTACAGCAACTATAGTTAGCGACTGGTAGTTAATTCGAGCTATTAACGGTGCTGCTGTTTTTTAGTTGATTAAGAGTTAGCCTACTGCGTTAATGTACTGTGTGGTTGAAGCATAGTTGAACTCTGCAGCAATTTCATCTGTCGTTGCCGTTGGCCTATGTGGCCAAATCAGTGATTATCACGGTTCACGGTAAGCTTAACATCCTACTGCAACCTTTGTGATAGGCTAGGCCAATGTGAATTTTAGTGTCAATGGTTAAGTGTAATAAGTACCTCGTCTTATTTCCCGATGTTTAAATCAAGTACGGGACTCACCTATGATGTGAAATTTATAGCATAATATTTTACTGTTTACCGTTTATATGTTCAGTTTCGATCTACAACGGTAGAATTTTCAATTGTTGGGTTTCTCCCTGTGCTGTTCCGTGCGCCACAAAATAGTCGGTAAGAATTCATTAGGCCTATAATTCGTCATCTGTAATTCCGCATTAGGCCTAATTCGTAAGTTTTGTTTGCTAATCGTTGTTTTTCTGTGTTGTCACAGAAACCTTCTTCTTCACTTCACCGTCGCTTGTTCGTTGTCGTAGCTGTCGTTGTCGTCGACAGCTGAATACATTTACCGTCACTCTGTGTGCGTGTTCGTACGTTACATCTAGCGTATGTTAAATTTTTGAGTTTTCTGTTGTTCTTTTAGTTGAGTTCTCTTTCTTCTTCTTCTTCGTTTGAACCTTGTTCTTCGCCACTTCAAAGGTCGAGGGGCTCTGCCTTTTACCACCCTTGGGCAGTGGCGGCGACGCGGTCTAGATGTTTGGGCAGGTGTCGAGCAGCCATTGAATTGATTCGTCATCCAATTCACGCAGACCACGCATACCATTTGGCGCATGGTAGATGGCGCAGTTACAGACGGTGTGGTCTACGGTTTGTTCCTCCATGCCACACTGGTGCACAAACTGACAAAGGAAGGGTGTTTATTGAGACCTGGTAGCTTCTAGTGATATCCATGCAACAATACGTTTTCTGGTAATTGCACACACTATCAGTTAAATAAGGAGGCCAGCCTACCAGTAGGAGCTATGGTTCTTGTTACTTCTGAGACCACCTGTAAAGGCTATATATAACATATTCAGATATAGATTAAGTTTGAAAAAGAAAATGTTCTGTGTGGCCATTTTTTTCCCAGGTCTGATGTTAGTTTTCTCTCTTTACAGCTTTAAAGATTTTTATGAAATACCGGTAATGATTTCTAAGTTGTATAGCTTAGTTTATTAAACAGTTAGAATTGATAGACTAGTTTTCAGATGTTATGGAGATAATTGAATAATGGAAAATCAGAATCAAGCTTTTTATAATGAAAGTTTATGCATCAAATGCCAATCTCATAATTTATCGAAGCTACAAGAAGTGAAACGAGGTGGACTGAAGACATTAATCAGCTATGCACAAAACATTGGTGACAGTCATGTTTATCAATATCTAAAAGAAAAAGAAGAGAGCAAAAGTAGTTGTAAGGTGCATGAGGTGTGTCAAAAATTACTTGCTGTTTGCTCATGCTTGGAGTGGATGTGATACAACTTCTGCAATATATATATCAACAAGGTACCAATATAATTAATCAGCTTTGGTAGCAGTACATTTTAATCTTGCTTTCAGTGTTTTATATACCGGTATAGTGTTTGTTACAGTGTTTTATATATTTCCGAACTGCTTACCATGCTTGTCTGAAAGTACATTTTTACCATTTTCTGATCAGCTTTTAAAAGATATGCAACAATTCAGATGGCAGTCATTACCAAATCCACTCAATATTATTCTAATATTGTAATACTTTTATTTTGAATGCCAATGTATGGAGTGTATGCACACATTATTTGGTGACAATGATTAATTATGTCATCTGTCTTGTTGCTTAGGAAAGCTAAAGATGTTCAATTACCTGAAGAAGGAAGAATTTCAACAATCTGCTGATGTATTTGGGAGATTAGATTCTACACGTGAGCAAATAGCTGATGCTGGAAGAGATTTGTTATTGAAAAGGTTAGTCACTGGGACTGTATTGGTGCACAGTTAATTAAATAAGAAGAAATGAAAATGTTGCCGAGTAGCCTACCAGTCTGAATGAGATTCACCGATAGTAATGCTATATTTTGTTGATCCATCAAGCTTTAGTGCAAAACCTGCCGATTCACTTGGCCAACTACGGTACGTCAAGTACATGCAGATGGTTGCAACAGCTTCCACTGTTCATCCTGAAAGATTGCCACCCATCGAAGCTGCAATTCGTTTTCATTCCTTCAGAGTACATTTGCAGGTGAAATAATAGTGCGTAGCCTAATGGTATATTTTTCAAGAATTGTTTATTGTCGGTAACTTCAAAATATTACAGCAAATTGCGCTATTAAACTACTGTAAGGAAAATATGCAAGTTATAGCAAAACAACTTGCGTTATAATATGATTAGCATAAACATGTGGTGTACTACAAATCAAAAATTTTATGGCAGCAAGACTTGATTTATCTAAGTTGATATAAAACTGTTGCTTCAGGTATGTCAGTGGAAGCATCTTGACACTGAAATCTTGGATCTCGCACAAATGGGATGGAAAGCTGACGCATCAGGTGCAGTTATGCCAGTAAAGGCCAATTTAGATTCGGCACCAGAATGGCTATTGAACGTTGTACGATGCAAATGCAAAGAAGGAACAAAAAATCAATGTGGTACAATGTCTTGCAGCTGCAGAAAACATGGCTTAAAGAGCGTAACAGCATGTGGAGAGTGTCGTGGGGAAACTTGTTGCAATCTCAGTTATGTACAAGAAGACTGCCCTAAGGATTGCGATATTTTGATCATGTTTCAATAAATGATCTATTCTGCCAACAAATTAAAATCAAAATTTTACAAGTGCTCCAGTGATATTAAAAATGTTCTATTCCATTCATATTGTACTCCAATGTATGCATATCATCTGTGGGAAAATTATCATCAACGTAACATTAATCGCCTTCGCGTTGCCTTCAATAATGCATTTAGAATTATACACAATTTGCCTAAACATTATAGCGTACGTGAACATCAAGTCTTGTGCAACATTATAACATTTGATGCATTACTGCGGAAATATGTTTTTTCTTTTGTTGGAAGATGCGAAGTATCGTCTAACTCTATTGTTGCCTCCCTGATGAGGTATATCAAATTATCGTCTTCATTATAATAATTCTATGTATGCTGATATCTAGCTTTGATGGCTGCCATGTCATCTGATTGTTTTTATCGTTCTGAATACTTTCAGTTCTTCTAACTTGCAACACTACCGTACCATTGTCTGTAAACTTGTAACATTAGATAGCCTATTTAGTGAGATTTTGTGCGTTTGCAGTTTGTGTATTATTTCGTTGTTGTTGTTGTTCGTTATTTTTGCATTTGCAGTTTGTGTATTCTTTGTTTTGTATATTGACAGCTTTGTCTGATGCAAATAAATAGTATTATTTGTGTAGCCTATTGCCCAAATTTGGGCTACCCGAAAGATTCCACTGGATAGTTGAGCTGTACTCCTCAGACATGGCATATCCACTAGCAGTGTGAGTCGAATTTTCACCGTCGACAAGAACAATAGTTACACGCCTTGGGCACTGGCAGCAGTGGCCGAGTGGTTAGCGCGTTTCTCGCAGTCGAGAGCCTGCATGTTCGACTCCAGCCACCCGCACTTGCTGTTGTTTCTCTGGGCAAGAAACTTTACGATAATTGCCTCTACCCAGTGATCGATTTCGAGTAATGGGTACTGGGTAGTACCAAATTTAAGTCATAAGTAGAGTAGACAACCGGAAACAGACCTTGCAGTCGGCTGCAGCGCGGGTCAGGTGTACGTCGGAAGGAGTACACCGATGCATAGCCCTCAAGTCCGCAATGCAGTATAAAGATAATAAAACACTCCACGGCATAATTATTGAAGTAAAGTTTTAAAAATTTTTGTATAATGCCCATAATATACTCTCGCCACTTGTAGCGCTTAGTTTCGTCATTAAACCGGGCCTGGGGTCAAAATGCCCCCTTGAATCATTATATGAAGCTCCGTTATGTCTAAAAACGATCTTTTAGAACAAATGTATTGGATCTGCAATTATCAATGGGCTGAGAGTAATAAGTAAGCAATTTTAATTTGATGACGTCAGAGTGACGTCATTTAAATATAAATAATATTTTATCAAATGTGAGTTGTCTCTTTCTTATACACATAGCGTAAAAAGTTAAAAATGAGTCTAAAAACTTGTGCAAAAGGAAAAATACAGTTTCGCCACTAGCAGCGCAAGGTGCTGCTTCAAAAACGGCCATAACTTTTTTTGCCAAGGGTCTCTGATTGGAGGAGAGTGAAAATCTTAATCTAGAGGAGTTAAGCTTTCCAACGATACCTAATTTGAGGTCGCAATTTATTCCAGGTCAATACGTTTTACGCTCAGACTTTCGTTATTACCACAGCCAACTCGCAGCATCGGGCTAAAACAGGTCGTTAAAATCTACATTGTGGAACTTGTAATTTTTTGTGTTATTATTTCACTAAACTGCGAATATTTGCATTGAACAACATTATATCATCTATAGACTATGATACTTAGTTTAGCAACGTTTTAAACACGTACATCAAGTGTGTTATTTCAAAATCTTAAAAGGGCATATTACTGAATCTCTTATACTACACCTAGCGGATTTAGAAAGTAAAAAACTAGCGCTCCGGAAGCTAATCTTCTGGAAATCCATCACTGGCTATAATGATGTTTCTGAAGAAAAGAATTTGAAAACCATTTTTTTGTAGTTGGTGCATATAGGGCCTAGGCTTTATGTGCCGCACTCGCATTCTGATGGAGGAACCAGGCCCCACTTGGGCATGTCCAAACGAAAGTGGCCGACGCCAGTTCGCAGGCGGTTAAGCCTGACCCACGCGAGGGACATCCTCGGTGGACGGGGATCGGCGTCGGGTATGAAGTCACGGAGCGTGGAGGTATGGTTTTGCCACTCCGTGTTCCACATGTGGTTCGTCCAGTGTTCCCCACTTACCCCAAGTTCTTCTTCGTTCTTAAGTAGTTGTTGTGCAGGCATTGTTGTGCAGACGCAGGCATCCAGTCGCAGTACGCAGCGCATCGTTGATGGCGGTATTAATATGGTGGGTGTAAGAACTACGGCACCAGACTGGTGCGCACTACTCAGCAGTGGAATGAACAAGGGCTAGGGTAGTTGTACGAAGAGTTTTGGCACCAGCTCCCCAGCCGGAACCCGCCAATCGCCTCAAAAGTGCGACGTGTGTAGATATTTTTTGCGCAGTGACTCCAAGTGTCGGCCGTACGTAAGTGACCTGTCCTTGCCGAGATATGTAGGGGAGACCGGGGATAGCTCGGACGATTTTTTGAAAACAGCCCATATTTTTTTTAAATTACACAGCAAGTTCGTAAATGTTATTTTGTTGTAAACCTTAAAGCTTTGCCAAAAAAGGGTAGGAGTATCGTTTGTTTCAGAAAACCGGAAATGCTTATAAAAAGCATAATTTCTACGGTCCTCAAATGTCCGAAGTCACCCCGGTACCGGGGTAATTTCGGACATGCCTGGGGTCATCTCGGACAGTAATTTTATGCAGACGTTTTGAGTTGATTTGACAGTTAATACAGAATATTTGTTTTTCTTTTATATGTCCGAACCATTATGTCTTTAAAATCCAATAAATTATTCAAAAGATCTGAAACTAAGATTTTGTTTAAGTTTGATTTTTTCCACGGGGATACGTCGGCCATTATGTCCGAAGTATTCCCGACCACGTGCCTACAGGTAAATGAAGAAAATATGGCTACCTGATTAACTGCTGGTCAAAATCATCACTTGCTTACACTTACACGTACAATTTTAAAATCTTGATATCACTGATAAAATTACTTTTTCGGCCTCAACTTTCTAAGAAAACCAGACATACTTGCAAACTTTATCCTGATTTGTAATGGAGCCACAAAGCTTTGGTAAACGTGATTTAACAATACTCTACTGTGACGTCAAATGCCTTATCCGAGGTATCCCCGCGTCCGAACTATCCCCGCGTCCGAACTATCCCCGGTCTCCCCTAGGTTCTGAAAGTATAGGGAAGGCGTTCCCCGTCAATGTTGATGTTTATCTCGCGCTATGCTTCTCGGTTGTTCAGGTGGAAGGCCGCCGACACTGTCTTAGCCTTGCTGAGCTGTAGCTTCCATTTCTGGAGGTATGGTGATAGTGTTTGCATGTCTTGGCTGAGGTTCCTCTCCACTGACTGCCAATTTTCCGCTGAGTGCAGGAGTGCCAGGTCGTCTGCGTAAGCATATTTCGTGGAGATGGTGGGGGCATGTCGTAGGTGTAGGCTATGTGTTGAACAGAACAGGAGCCAAGACTGAGCCGGACGTCGATTTTGAGTTGACATAGTCTGCTTAGCGCCTTAGACGACCGCTACCGGTTGTGAGGGTAAAACTGCGGTTTTGCACAAGTTCCATTATCATATGAACCATGCGTTTGTCAGGGAACAGATGGAGTAACTTGCAAGTAAGGCCACTATGCCATACGGCAGGGATGGCGAACCACTGACCCGCGGGTTACGAAGTGACCCATCACAGATTTTCAGTGACCCACTTGTCTTTTTTTAAATAATGAAATTTAAACAAATATTTCAGCAAAGAATAAATGTTTCACTAAATATTTGTAATAAGGCCCCACCCTATTTTAATCTAGTACCGTACCTAATTGCCATATAGCAGTCTGACACCACTAAAGCTAATTAAAGCGAATTGTTGGAAGAAGTAGGCTACAACTTTTTTTAGCTGAAAAAAATTAAAAATATCCAGAGTTAAGCGAAAGTACGTGGTTGAATGATTTACATTTTTTCGCTGATTTCACAATGCATTACAATAAGTTAAATACTAAATTGCAAAGCTGTGGAAATATTGTATTATCCATGTTTGGGCACATTAAAGCATTTGAGAAGAAACTCGCTATTTTTTATGTAGACCTTGAACAAGGTCAGCTGAAATATTTTCCTCAGTTGTTGAAGCAGTTTACCAGCACCAATTTAACTTATGAACAAAAGCAAACTGCACTCAACAAGTATGTTTTACTAACAAAAGAGGCCAAAAATGTAATGTCAGAAAGGTTTACGCAGTTCCGAAAGCTAGATACTACATTGCAGTTTATTCTTTTCCCGCATGCATCAATTTGAAAATCTTGAATTATCAAACTTCGAATGGCTTCGTCTTTACAACTTGGAAATGGAAATGATAGACTTTCAAGAAAGTGCAGTTTGGAAAACAAAATTTGTAGACTTAAATCATCTCCTACAAAAAATTGAAATGAAAACGGATATGGATGGCTGTGACTTTCCTGCTGTTGAAAACCATGCTGAAAATATAATTCTTACAGAGTGGAACTCCCTGCCAAATTCGTTTGAAACTATGAAAAGATTTGCGGTAGCTCTGTTAACGTTGTTTGGTTCTTCATATTCATGCGAATCTTTATTTTCGCACATGAATTTTATACAATTGAATCAAGCACACAGAATCGTCTCAGCTCAGATATGAGTGCTGCATGTGTGAAGCTAAAAACTACGGATTACCAACTAAGGATAATTTAATAAGACTTGCAGAGAAGATGCAGCAGCAAGATTCGCATTAACATGTAGTTTCGCATTAACATGTAATTAAATGTATGACCCACTTTTGCTTTTTCAAGGATTAAGGTCTCTTTTGTGACCCATGCATTAAAAAAGGTTCGCCATCCCTGCCATACGGTATCATAGGCATTAGGCAGCCGTGAGATCGACAAACACGGCGCCAGCTTTCTTCTTAGCCGAGAAGCAGTCCTCAATGTCTTGGGTCATAAGTGTGACCTGATCTACGGTTGATCATCCGTGTCGGAAGCCAGCTTGTTCACGGGGGAGCTGCGGATCTAATTGATTCGACACGGGCGTAGATGAGTCTCTCGAGAATCTTGAAGGGGATGCAGAGCAGTGACATTGGGCGGTAGCTCTTCGGGTACACTGGGGGCTTCATTGGCTTAGGAACTGCAACCACAAAGGCTTTTCTCCAGATCCTGGGAATTCTCAGGTGCCGCAAGCAACAGGAAAAGAAGTCTTTTAACCAGGACTTTAAGGAGGCAGCAGCATGGAGTATCAACTCCAGGCATAGGTGGTCAGGGTCCGGGGCTTTACCTGGCTTTATGTGCTGGAGGGCGGCGGAAAATTCGTCCGTGGTGAACTCACCCGAGATGTTGTTCCCGTCTGGGGTTGTTACCCTCCAGAGGTCCGTCATTTCTTGTAAGACGAATCTGTCTGATTCACGGTCTCTCGGTTTGTATTTCCCGTTCTCCACAAGTTGTGAGGTGACGGAATTTGCTGAAACGGGACGTTGTTGACGAGAGACACGTGATCTGCCAGTTAGGTTGTTCAATGTACTCCATGCTATGCGACTGGAGTGATCAACGGCTTCTGTTCAGCGCTCCTTCCTCTTTGAGTCCAGCTTTGCCAACAGGGTTGTGACTGAACTGTTGGTGTCATTGCCCTGAGGGGCGTGGAGGAAGTCGGAGTAGAGGCTTTCGCACTTCTTGTCCCAGCACGGCATGTATAGTTCTTTCGTCGGCCGCGGGGATAGAGTGTTTTGCCGCTGATGTTATTGCATCACAAAAGTCCTAGTAAGCTTCTTCCACGTTCTTGGTGTGTGAGGATGGAGGATACTGCGTGGCTTTGTTGGTGAGGAGGCTATAGTACTCCCAGTTAGCCATTCTGAAGTTCCATCGCTTAACAGGCTTGCTCGGGACAGGCATTGTGAGCGTTGGAGCCGTGATAAGCGAGGGTCGGTGTTGGGACTTGGGGAACTTCTCTAGCACACGTTTGTCCGGTTAGCCATTATCGGGGTCTTCAGCACTCACGAAGCCAGGTCGAGGTGTGTACCAGTGGTCCAGCGCCCGAAGAAGAAGCTCGCTGCACCCTTGGGATCGTGCAGTAGGGTGAGGTTATTGTTGGCTGACCATGCGGCCAGGCTTTCTCCGTCTGTGTTGGTGGTGTTGTAGCCCCAGTGAACGTGGTGGCAATTAAAATCGCAAGCATAGAGGCTGGGTTGGAGGAACTTTGTTTAATTCTCAATTGATTGATTTTAATGCATTGCCATAGGCTACTTCATTATTACATCGTTATAGGCCTACCGTAAATCGTCGAAGATGAGCTGCCATGGGCTACTGTATTTTCTGGTTATAGGCTATGATAGAAGTTGACTTTTCTCACCCTGTGGTATTTCACCCCCATCCAAAATAGGACTTGAGTATTAGACCGAGAGCCTACGACAGAAGATTTCACCCCATAAGGTACAAAAGGTTTGAGCCCTTGAAGTTACTGGGGTCAACCATGTCACTCACAAAAAGTATGGAAGATTGACCGCACCGGGTGGATCTGGACCCTAGAGCCCCCTAAAAAGCCCAAAAAGGGGGTTAATTTCACCCCATAAGGTACATGGACCAAACTTGGTGAAAACGAAGTTCTATGTCAGGACATCACAAAAATATCAAATCTAACAATATTTTCGAGTGGAAAGGTGATGTAAGACTCCCCCCAAAGTGACCCCCCAGGGGGTTAATTTCACCCCATAAGGTACATGGACCAAAGTTGGTCAAAACGAAGTCTTATGTCAGGACATCACAAAAATATCAAATCTAACAATATTTTCGGGTGGAAAGGTGATGTAAGATGCCTTCAAAGTGACTTCCCTTAATGTGACCCCCTCGGAAGGTTTATTCCACCCCATAAGGTACATGGACCAAACTTGGTCAAAATGAAGTCTTATGTCAGGACATCACAAAAATATCAAATCTAACAATATTTTCGGGTGGAAAGGTGATGTAAGATGCCTTCAAAGTGACTTCCCTTAATGTGACCCCCTCGGAAGGTTTATTCCACCCCATAAGGTACATGGACCAAACTTGGTCAAAATGAAGTCTTATGTCAGGACATCACAAAAATATCAAATCTAACAATATTTTCGGGTGGAAAGGTGGTGTAAGATGACTTCAAAGTGACTTTCCTTAATGTGACCCCCTCGGAAGGTGTATTTCACCCCGTAAAGTACATGGACCAAACTTGGTCAAAACGAAGTCTTATGTCAGGACATCACAAAAATATCAAATCTAACAATATTTTCGGGTGGAAAGGTGATGTAAGATGTCATCAAAGTGACCCCCAGAGGGTTTATTTCACCATAGAGTACATGGACCAAACGTGGTCAAAACGAAGTCTTCTAGGGCACCACAAAATATCAAATCTAACAATACTCTCAGTTGGAAAGGTGATAAAAGACCTACCCAAAAGTGAATCTCCTCCTATAGTTTAATTTACTTCATCCCTTTCTCGAACCAACCTTGGTGTAACGAAAGTGCTATGCCAGGACAGTACGAATGGATTAAATTTAAAAATATTTTTATATAGGTTTTGATGAAATACATTCACAAGCTGTCCCATGATGCATGAAATGGAACTATAGCCTACTTTACAAAAAGTTTTTGTATAAATCATATTAAGTCAATCGAAAAAAGGCAACAGGACATGACAATACATGGCTTTGTAACACCAAAAACAGAAAGTACGTAAGAAGCATATAGGCTACAGTAGCCAGAAAATTGATCCAAGATCTTGATACCACCACTAAATGTGGACTTAATCGAACAACTGACTATCCAAATCAAAACGTTTCGAAATGAATCATTTGGAACGTTAATTTAGGCAGTAATGAACATTTTCCAGCTGCTACAATAAATAACCCAATAAACCCAATGTAGTAAATTTTTGTTTAATGCCATTTGCTTCATCTCTCCAATCAGTTATTGTAACTGTTCATTCATAAACAGAGATTGTTTGTGTAAATGTAAACGGTAACTCAATTGGTTAGCGCGTCACTTCTGGAACGAAGAAGCTTCAAGATCAATAGCGGCGCTGGTTCGACTCTCGGGGTGTGCGCTTGAGCAACGCACGTTAAGGGCTGCTCTCCATTCAGCGGCATCTAATGGATGGAATAATTCCCCGACAACAAGCCTTCAACAATCGGAAACTTCACTCTGTCAATCTCGGTGACCGGGCCTGCGCCAGTGATTCAAAGCCTCTACAAGTATGCGAAACTGCCAGGATTAAGCTCTGCAAGAAGCTTTCCCAGTCCGAGGATAAAGATTCAATCAATCAATCAATCACTGGTGTCGCTTTTACTTTCTTCGTCTTATTCTTCAGATTCATACAATTCTCCTGTTATATACAGAGAAATAAAGACTGTACGAAACAATTGCTATTATGCACTACAGATATGCGTAACATACAATAGTAATTTTATTATCTTTTACAGACGTCTATTTTTCTTCGAATAATGCAACATTGCAACTTACTATTAACTGGAAAAAGTTCAACATTTATTTGTTATTTAGTGCACCCAGGCATTTTTCTCAAGATTGCAGAAACTATTGGTTATAGGTTCCTAAAACGAAACTTTACAGCCAGTTATTGGCTAATGTTTACAGTAAGAAAGTAAACGACTGATAGACCAGGAGAAAGTTTTATATTTATAAAGGGTAACCCAAGCGACATCCAATGCTGTTTACCTTCTTCTTGACTTTCCTGGATGAGATCAGATTCCACGCAGAGACATCTAAAGATGCTTTATACCTTTACCTTCAAACCACACCACTTTATAAGAACCTCCTTCTTCTTTCCAGCCATACTCTAGCAGCAACGTTGCTGCTTGTTCACTTCTAGTTGAAGATAACCACCATCTTGTGATGAGATGTGTGCGCCTTGTCTTCTGGAGAAGTACTCGTAAACAAAGTGGTAGAGTACTACTATCTACAGTAGCTTCTGGTATGCATGATATCCTTTCATTTTCTTTTTTGGGTTTGTAGCCGTCTAAAAACATTTGTAAACGGACTTCGTTGACATAATTAATTTTCTTGTTTTTGTACATGTTACACACAAAGTTCTCTATGGCGATGATAGTGTCTTCACTAATTTCTTTGTCGTGTCCGAGTTGGCTAAAAGCTGCCTGCGCTTCGTGGTTTCCTTGGAGTAATTTCAGCGGCCGCACTTTCCCTTTCCTGCTAAATGACGAGGTGTAATCAGAATCTGTAAAGGCATGATATGCAGGTAAACACTTGCAAATCGTCACTCCAAGTGCGGTAGGCCTATGCAGCTGGTTGATGTTGATGTACCGCTGCGTGTTATTGCTTTGCAAGCCAGCTTCTATCCATATCTTTAATGAAGGATCAAAAGTTCCATAGCAACCTAAGCCAATTACAAGACAGTCAGTGTCAGACGTGCGGATAACCACATTGCTTGGGGCTGGTACATCGCAGACAGCTTGCTTTATCTCTGTATATAACAGGAGAATTGTATGAATCTGAAGAATAAGATGAAGAAAGTGAAAGCGACAGCAGTGACAATGAAGAATAAAGAAACGACCGTTTACATTTACACGAACAATCTCTGTTTATGAATGAACAGTTACGATAACTGATTGGAGACATGAAGCAAATGGCATTAAATAAAAATTTACTGCATTGGGTTTATTAGGTTATTTATTGTAGCAGCTGGAAAATGTTCATTACTGCCTAAATTAACGTTCCAAATGATTCATTTCGAAACGTTTTGATTTGGATAGTCAGTTGTTCGATTAAGTCCACATTTAGTGGTGGTATCAAGATCTTGGATCAATTTTCTGGCTACTGTAGCCTATATGCTTCTTGTGTACTTTCTGTTTTTGGTGTTACAAAGCCATGTATTGTCATGTCCTGTTGCCTTTTTTCGATTGACTTAATATGATTTATACAAAAACTTTTTGTAAAGTAGGCTATAGTTCCATTTCATGCATCATGGGACAGCTTGTGAATGTATTTCATCAAAACCTATATAAAAATATTTTTAAATTTAATCCATTCGTACTGTCCTGGCATAGCACTTTCGTTACACCAAGGTTGGTTCGAGAAAGGGATGAAGTAAATTAAACTATAGGAGGAGATTCACTTTTGGGTAGGTCTTTTATCACCTTTCCAACTGAGAGTATTGTTAGATTTGATATTTTGTGGTGCCCTAGAAGACTTCGTTTTGACCACGTTTGGTCCATGTACTCTATGGTGAAATAAACCCTCTGGGGGTCACTTTGATGACATCTTACATCACCTTTCCACCCGAAAATATTGTTAGATTTGATATTTTTGTGATGTCCTGACATAAGACTTCATTTTGACCAAGTTTGGTCCATGTACCTTATGGGGTGGAATAAACCTTCCAAGGGGGTCACATTAAGGGAAGTCACTTTGAAGGCATCTTACATCACCTTTCCACCCGAAAATATTGTTAGATTTGATATTTTTGTGATGTCCTGACATAAGACTTCGTTTTGACCAACTTTGGTCCATGTACCTTATGGGGTGAAATTAACCCCCTGGGGGGTCACTTTGGGGGGAGTCTTACATCACCTTTCCACTCGAAAATATTGTTAGATTTGATATTTTTGTGATGTCCTGACATAGAACTTCGTTTTCACCAAGTTTGGTCCATGTACCTTATGGGGTGAAATTAACCCCCTTTTTGGGCTTTTTAGGGGGCTCTAGGGTCCAGATCCACCCGGTGCGGTCAATCTTCCATACTTTTTGTGAGTGACATGGTTGACCCCAGTAACTTCAAGGGGTCAAACCTTTTGTACCTTATGGGGTGAAATCTTCTGTCGTAGGCTCCCAGACTATATGGTATCAGCACCATATGCATGATAATCGAAATAGCCTACTGCAGCGGTCCCAAACCTTTTTGCTCTCACGGACCGTTTTTAAAATAATAATAGCCTTGCGGACCGGCGATAGGAAAAACAAAGTTTGATATCTACGTATAGCCCAGGTCCAATTTTTTATTGCGATTTAAACCCACTTTGAGCAAGATTTGTAAAATATAATAGACATTGTAGCCTAACAGTCGAGGTCGGAAAATGAAGCTAGTTTAGCAGAGAGTCTGTGAGGATAACTCCTCAGAAAATTTTGACTAATTTTACGTTGTTTTGATCGCATTTTGATGCAGTTTTAGGCCCAATAATGATTTATTTATGAAGTCGCACACCTCGTAATTGATCAGTATCATCAAATTAAAAGTAGATTTTTAGAAGTTTGAGTGACAAATTTTGATTTAAAATTAAAGTTATAATACTTTTTAAATATATTTTCTTTCTCGACAACAGAAGGATTTCAATAATTTATTTGTTAAAGGTTTGTATAGTATATTGTATGAGCTTAAAGTAAGATTTCGAAAATCCATTTCAGGTGCCCCCACCTTTCGTATATACCTTGGCTTATACAATGCACATTTCACCATATACTTCAATTTTATTGTTGGGTAGTTGATTGATTGATCTTTATCCTCGGACTGGGAAAGCTTCTTTGAGAGCTTAATCCTGACAGTTTCGCGTACTTGTAGAGGCTTTGAACCACCCGGTCACTGAGGTTGACGGAGTGGAATTTTCGCTTGTGTTGAAGTGTTCTTGTCGGTGAATTATTCCATCTACTTGGTGCCACTAAATGGAGAGCTAACCTGAAATGCGTTGCTCAAATACACACCCCGAGAGCAGAACCAGCGCCGCCTGATCATGTTTAACTGTAATTAGTTTATTCTATGGCTAAGGACATACTGGGTCGCGACCCGGTGATTAGGAACTCCTGGCCTACTGTACAGCATAGCCTACCCGTGATCTTCATATTTCGAGCTGCATCGAAGAAATAAAAACAAACTGAATCTCACAATGAAGATAGAGTGAAAAGTCTAACTTTTATAAGCTAATGTCTTTCTCATTCCAATTTTTCAGTTTGCAATTTGAAAAATCGCACCTCGAGTTGGCCCATGTTTAGTCAAAACACCAAGTAAAATGCAGAGCTTTTTATGATTATATGACAATTCAAGATAATGGAAATAAAAAACACGATAATCGTGGATGCGCAGTGTGAAACATGGCTTTGGAGTCGGAATCTGGCGTATTCAGGAAAGGAGTGGGCTACGTCTCTTCAAAATTTGCAACTGCATAGCTAAGAAGTGTTTTTGGTCTAGGTTTGTGAATCCGTTCGTATAAGATTGTAGAGTTCAAGCAGTAGCGGATCAGGAACAAAAATTGACAAAAGTTTCAGATCACCAAAGGACAATTTTTTCAAAGGAAATTTTGGAATACAAAATGGACAATTGTCGGTTTTAAGTCACCTCAGTCACCCAGATACAGAGTTGAAACAGCGCAACATATTTCAGAAAAAATTCTCTCCGCGTGGTCACCACCTGCTGTTGGTGCTGTACATTGGGATGGAAAGCTTCTGGAGACTTTAACCAGCAAGTAGAAGCAAGATGAAAATCTCCGAGTTTTGATATCTGGCATCGGCATTAAATTGTTGGGTATTCCAGTAATTATTTCAACCCATTCAAGAGAAACAGCTGGAGCACTTGTGTCCAAAGTTACTATGCAGTTGCTTGAAGATTAGCATTGCAAAGATTTTGTTACATCTCTTGTTTTTGACACAACAAGCTGTAATACAGGGCATTAAAACTGGTGGTTGTATACAACTTCAAGAAGATATAGGTCGCCCCTTACTTTAGGCTGCATGTAGGCACCATGTGGGTGAAATAATTCTTTTTAAGGTGAAAACCGGTGGTGAAATGATATGCAATTATGTATCATAGAGTACTGAAACACAAATGTTAGAATGTCACTTCGTAATATCTAAATTTTAACTCAAAAGCAACAAAGGAGTGCTTATATTAAATTAAATTATGGTTAAAGCCTACACAGCGCTGTGGTAAATGGCATTAAAAGTATAAAACACTGATTTTCTAGTGTCAGTTATGGTTTGTTCTGAACAGAGTATTCATTCAAAGAATTTGCAATCCAAAGACACTATTTTTGAAAGTTTTTGCAAAGTATGCTTCACAAATTTTGCCTAAACTTAGAAAGTTTGCCAAAATTCTGCAAAAATTTCAGAAATTCCATTACACGAAGTATGTAAAATTACCCCTAAATTGACACACTGGTTCTAAGTGAAATCTAAGCTGCTGTTCACAGCATAAAAACTATAATTTGCAATAATTTACAAAAATTAGCTGGTATCACATGAACAATGAACATATAAAAATCACTCACATTTTTTTTTAAACATAAATCACTCAATTTAATGTCAAAATTGAAATTTGGGAAAATTGATAATCCTATAAAAGTTTGATTGCAATCTGGACCCCCTAGACCAGGGGTGGGGAACCTTTTTAGCATTGCGGGCCACATAAAATGAGAAATAACACAGGTGGGCCACTAAAAATTTCGAAATTTTGTTCAATCTTTCTGGAACATTCTGTCTTCATCACCAATCTTTCTTTTCTTTCCAGAAGCCATTATACAACGTTAAATTTTGCTAATTTGAGAAGTAGGCCACTAACTTTGCAAAACACTTTTCACGAATGGCATAACTGGCCGATTAACAATAACTGGTCACATTGGGACGGCCACATTGTGACGTAGCCTACACATTGTGACGTACACATTGTTGTTACAAATGGCCTTTTATGATGGATTACTAGTCACAGAAGGCCATTTGCAATATACCGAGAATGCAGAGCCTACTCTTTTTTGAGCTGTTGTTTTAATATATTTTGGGTAAAGAAATTTTGACGCGGGCCACATGGAACAGTCACGCGGGCCGCATTCGGGCCGCAGGTTCCCCACCCCTGCCCTAGACGTTATTTAATTTTGCTGAAACTTCATATTTAAGCTTTGTACACCAAGCCTCACTTCCAAAAAAAAGTTAGGGTTGCTACAATCAAGTTTTAAATTTTACGGGGCATCAGCCGCACCCTAGTGGCCGTGCTAACTACTGATACTATATAGCCTACATAATTTTTCAATTCAGGCACGTTTTA
This sequence comes from Aplidium turbinatum, assembly GCF_918807975.1. Taxonomy (NCBI): domain Eukaryota; kingdom Metazoa; phylum Chordata; class Ascidiacea; order Aplousobranchia; family Polyclinidae; genus Aplidium; species Aplidium turbinatum. Next base: position 22,554,035 of record NC_137475.1, on the reverse strand, counting down.
AACTTTTCAAGGTTTTGCCACCTTTTCCCGTTCATTAACGTGCTGGTAGGTCTATATCGATTTTTGTAGTTAGTATCTTTTTCGTCCCAGACGCGTCAATGACGAAAAATAAAATGATTGATTGATGTGACCGTGTTTGCCGAACGAAGCAATAGGCTACATTTTTGCTCTCAACAAGTTAGTTATATACAATGCTTCTTTTAAAAAAATGGTAATGGTATGTAAATGTAATGCAACTCAAATTAAAAATTGACTACAAAAATGCACTTTGGGTCAAAATTTAGTTTAAAAAAAGAACGCTTCTGGGTAGTATCGAACTCAGTCCCTCTAGAATAGGAAGCGGCGACGTACCACATGCGCCACGTTACGAGTTGATTGAAATGGTTGGATTCAGAACTTATATGCGCGCTTCTCATCTTTTGCTTTGAAAGAGAAAAAGAAAAAAAGTGACTGGACAATGACGTAATGACGGTCAAATAGTGTTTCAGATTCAAAGACCGGCGCCGGTCAAATAGCCACTGCCTTTATTTTACTAAGGCAGTGGCTATTTGACCGGCTCCGGTCTTTGAATCTGAAACACTATTTGACCGGTCATGACGTCACTTCATAAGCACTTTTTTCTTTTTCTCTTTCAAAGCAAAAGACGATAAGCGCCTTAAGTTTTAAATTCAACACGTTTTTTTCAACTGAATCCGTGGCGCATACGTAACGTCTCGGGCTGCCATTCTAGAGGGAATGAGTTCGATTCTATTCGGAAGCGTTTTTTTTTTTTTTTTTAACTAAATTTTTAAAAGTGGAAAGTTGTCTTGAAGGGTTGGTTGAGATGATGATTTGAAACTTGACTGATTGTTGTGCGACAATGAGACTGGATTTAATTTTTAACTTCGGACTTCAGCGAAACGTAATCTTACAGCCTATTAGAAGGTGTGATTTTTTCAGAGAATTTGTGCTAAGAAATGAAAAGAATTTGTTAAAAATAAAACCTAGAAAAAACTTTTTTAATTCGTTTTGAAGCTTTTTTATTCACTTGTTGATTTATTCATATCAGTTTGTATCCTTTTGTAGTTAAAAAAAAAGAAAAAAAAAAGAACGCTTCCGGATAGTATCGAACTCATTCCCTCTAAAATGGCAGCCCGAGACGTTACGTGTGCGCCACGGACTCAGTTGAAGAAAACGTGTTGAATTTACGACTTAACGCGCTTATCGTCTTTTGCTTTGAAAGAAAAAGGTGCTTATGTAGTGACGTCATGACCGGTCAAATAGTGTTTCAGATTCAAAGACCGGAGCCGGTCAAATAGCCACTGCCTTTTACTAAAGTATGATATTTATCCACAGACCATTCGGGGCAGACGTTTTCACCATTATTGAAGAACAAAAAGATTAGGCTTAAGTTCCATTTGAGCCTTATACTAAAATTCCGAGGCAAGGTTTGTCAGGTTATCTTTGTTGAACTGACGGAACTCAAGGATTAAAGTTGTTTCAATACGCTATACCATTTGACTGTTTTTGGATTCCTGTTGAAGAAGATAAAAGCAAACTTCGAAAGCTGTTATTGCAATTCTGCTCCTGTTATACACTAGGCCAGGGATGGCCAACTTTTGTGATCGACTAGAAAATTTTTTAATCACTAGCGATCGACCGGTCGGTGATACAGTCACTAAACAATTTTTTCCAGTGACACCTTTACTGTAAATGCATTTACATTTATCACACATTCACCATCGTCAGCACTCAGCACAGAGCAGTCTATTCATGTTTCAGTTAATTTGGTTCTTTACAATAAAACACAAAAAGAATAATTATGTTCTACAACTAAATGTACTTTAAATTTCTTCTAATGAGTCAGTGAGATATTAGAGTCATCATGTTGTAGGTACTTCAGCTTGCCGTTATCAGGACATCAGGTGTCTAAAGCAATCGTCCAGGTGACGGGCGGTTAGCACAGCACGTTGCTTTGTTTTGATTACGTTCACAAATGAAAATGCAGATTGACATAAATAAGTTGAACCAAAACAAGAATGGATGTGTTTCGCACATCTTGTGATATTGCACTATTTTGCATCAACAACAAACCACCAGAAATCATCTTCGGATGCTCGAACCTTCAATGTCTACATTTCCACTTCAATCGTACCTACGTAGCCTACCTGTTTCCAACAAAAATATTTCATTTATTTTGAGAGAAATTAGTAGAGAGTAGACACATTTAAATCCGACTTGAAAGGGTATAACGTAGTCGACTATTTCTTCGATTTCATGAAAAACACTAAATCAAAATTCAAAATCATCAAAAAACCATTTTTATTTTTCAGCAATAGATATTTTGTTTCTATGCTTACTAAAGCTCTGACTGGATTTATCTACCAAGCAAATTATGTGAGTCGATCGAGAATTTTTCTCTCCCGAATATTGATGAAAAACATGCTTTTTAGGAATGTTTTTCTTCCTTGTATGACTATTTGTTATCAAAAACATGTGTTAATGTTTGTTTTTTGCTGTATATTGTGGATAGTGTGTAACATCGACAATGCCTGACAAACCTGTCAAAACTTGGTAATGATCGACAACCCAAGAAAACGTTCGACAACGCCTAACAAACCTATCAACCACTGAATATGTTCGACAATGCCTGAAGATGTCCGACAATGCCTGCCAGAAAGAATCTAAAGTACTTTACAATGCCTGAGAACCCCTGACACCTGAAAATGCTTGACAACCCCTGAATATGTTCGACAATGCTTGAAAATTTCCGACAATGCCTAACAAGCCTGTTAACCATTGATAATGATCGACAATGCCTGGAAATCCTAGACAATGCCTGAAAGTAGCTACTCTACAATGCCTGACAAACCCTGAAAATGCTCGACAACCCCTGCGTATGTGCGACAATGCCCGAAAATGTTGTATAGCCTAATGCCAAACAAACCCATCAACCACTGATAATGATCGACATGCCTGGAAATCCTAGACAATGCCTGGAAGTAGCTACTCTACAATGCCTGAAAGTAGCTACCGTACTCTACAATGCCTGACAACCCCTGAAACTGCTCGACGACCCCTGAAAATGTTCGACAATGCCTGAAAATATTCTATAATGCCTAACAAACCCGTCAACCACTGATAATGATCGACAATGCCTGGAAATCCTAGACGATGCCTGAAAATTATGGACAATGCCTGAAAGTAGCTAGGCCTACTCTACCAAGCCTAACAACCCCTGCAAATGCTCGACTACCCCTGAAAATGTTCGGCAATGCCTGAGAATGTTCTATAATGACTAACAAACCCGTCAACCACTGATAATGATCGACAATGCCTGGAAATTCCCAACCCCTGAATATGCTCGACAACCCCTAGAAATGCTCTACAACCCCCCGAAAAGCCGACAATGCCCGACAATGCCCGACAATGCCTGACAATGGGTATTTAGAGGTACCGAGAAAAAGACACAACTAAAGTTAATACAAGTTCCAAACAACACAATACAACAAATCACACAATACAACTAAATTTAATGAGATTTTTGTTTTTGTTTATCTTTCACCAGTTGATCGATGCGTGGCATAACTTTGCTAATCGCACATCTGAAGTCATGTCCAGGGGCATTTCGTCGGTTTCGATTTTTTGATTTGATGTTCATAAGAATAGAAAATCCTTGCTCGTAAGTAGAAGGAAAAATCAGTAGTTGTAGAACATCGTGGGAAGCTAGCGTTGGGTATGAAGAAGCCATACTAAGCCAGAAGTCTATTGCAGAACATTCTTTGCGTTGTTTTTTTGCTGTCTGATCCTCATGCACGTCTATCAGTTCCTCTTGTTCCCTTGTAACGACAGGTAGGTCGGCTGGGTCCACTGAGAAAAGATCTGTGATGTATGGGCAGCTTGTGGTATCTGGAAAGTAATGCTGCAATTCAGCAATTAGCAGCGAGAGGTGCTGGGTAATTTCTCTGGAAAAGTCATCACTGATTTCCATTTGAAGGGCTGACAGAAATTTAAACATACCACAGCGCTTGTTTTCCACACTTTTCCTCCATAATTCCAGCTTTCGGATAAAAGCTCCCAGTTTTGAAACAAAGTCTACGACAGTGCAGTTTTGCCCTTGAAATGACAGATTTAAATGATTGAAAGCTTCAAATATATCTGACAAATAAGCCAATCTTGCAATGAATTCCTCGTCCTCCAGATTGTTTTGAAATTCACGGTCTTTCTGTTGGAAAATTAAAAGTAATTCATTCCTCATGTCAAAAAGACGCTTAGTTGTATTTCCTCGAGAGAGCCAGCGCACTTCTGTGTGATAGAAGAGACAAGTGTGGTCTGAGCCGAGATCTTCACAAAGAAACTTAAACAATCGAGTATTTAAAGCTGATGTTTTAACAAAATGTACGATTTTGACTACCCTGTTCAAGCACATTAACAACTTTGCAGGAAGAACCTTTGTGCAAAGAGCAAACCTGGGTATGAAACAGTGAACACTCATGACGCGAGGTGACACAGCTTTGACATGGGCTTGAAATCCAGACTTTTTACCGAGCATAGAGGGAGCCCCATCTGTCGTACATCCGACAAGATTTCCCCAATCCAGTTCATTTTCCTTGAAAAAATTATCCAAAGAGTTGAAAATATCTTTTCCTTTTGATGTAGTGGACACCTCATAATTCAACTATAATTCCGTTTTTACAGCATCGTTCTGTGTAAAGCGGACGTAGACAAGCAGTTGGCAGCAGTTTGTGACATCTCTTACTCCAGCAATCACTTGGTCATTGATATCAACAGACATTTCCTCGATGCGTCGTTTCACAGTATTGTTAGACAGCGATAGACTATCCAACTTTGCCACTGAATCTTCTCCAATCAAGTTTCTGACTAATATCTTTGCTGCTGGCAAAACAGGTGACTCCGCAATGACATGAGCTTTTTTGTTTTGGGCCACCAGAAGAGATACTTCATAGGATGCCTTCACAATTTCGGCATTATTTCGGTAAAACTGGGCTGTGCACTGGCGTGTGCAGCTGTGCACAGCAGCATTGTATTAATAACAATGACAGCAGGGAGCAAGATCGACAAAAGTAGCTTACTGAGTACAGAGAATTTAGTACGGAAAGAAGTAAAAGTGTTGTTCGCATATTGTAAAAACTCAAAATTAAATAATTGTTGCAATAGGCCTACTTTATTTGACAATACTACTACATATCGCATGCAACAGAGAGCTGCTCGCGTACCACCTGAAAAGCTCCCGTGTACCACTAGTGGTACGCGTACCACCGGTTGGGAACCCCTGCCCTAACCCCTATCCCCTAACCCTATAACGGCAATGATAAGTAGGCTACAGCGCGCAATAATTTAAAAAAAAAACTCACCGAATAGGGCTCTCACCGAATAGGGAACTCACCGAATCGGACTCACCGAATCGGACTCACCGAATCAGGCCATTCCGATTTTAAACCCCCCCAAAAAATTGGGCTACTTTTGGACTATTTTTTGCATAAGCTTGGGCAATTCTTTATATTAACCTTTGGCAATCCTATTAGGTATGTAACACAGAACTAGTAAACTCTTTAAAGTTTAACCAGCATTGTAAACAGTTGCAGGAAGTATCAGTGGTATTGTGCGTTGCAGCCTAGTCAACACAGACATCTTCTCAACAATTATGCCCATTCCCAATAAACCTTTTTTTAGTAAATTGGTTAAACGAATCAATCGTATAATCGTATCAAAACGTCTGGCAAATAGGTGATTCGATTAACCGATTTCGTTTGGTAGTATGCATATTTCTCCATTTTGTGGCACCTTGGCCACATAGGTTCTCAATGGGCGGAAATGAAACTGTACTCAAATTTAGGCAATTCACTGGTCTACAAACAAAGATTTATTTTTTGCTCCATGAACTTTGAAGACAGATTTAGAGTAATTTTGGGGTGCTGAATCCGAATCTGACCTCAGATTTATCCTATCACGTCAGGTTTGTGAGATATGATAACAACAAATTGTTACTTTTGTCAAAAGTGGAAGATTTGACGTTGCGTTTACCACCAACACATGCAGTGCTATAACGAAAGGTTAGTGTTAGACAGGCCAAAACAACCTAAATAAGGTTACTGGACAAGCATTGCCATAGGCGTGCTTAAATCTTTGTGGTTTCATGCACAACATTGACGGGAGAGGGGGTCAGTTATACTTTTAGCCTCCCTTTTAGCTTGTTATGACATGACCTGGATTTCTGGATATAGCACAATGTGTATGTGCAATAAACGCAACGTCAAATCTTCCACTTTTGACAAAAGTAACAATTTGCTGTTATCATATCTCACAAACCTGACGTGATAGGATAAATCTGAGGTCAGATTCGGATTCAGCACCCCAAAATTATTCTAAATCAGTTTTCAAAGTTTATGGAGCAAAAATCGTGTAGACTAGTGTTATGATCTAACTTTTTGTCACTTATATCTATCTGGTGGTGAGGTAGCTACCTATTGGTGAGGTAGCAGATGCATTTAAATTGCCAGAAAACTATTTAAGTATGTAAACAATCCTAAACATTGTGTTTCTTGTGTTAACAGACCAGTCACTGGGTAACGTTACATAAATGTAAATATTTGATTAATGCTTGTCTTTATTATGCAATAATTGAAATGGTTCAGATCTTTGCTTATCGAAATGCTATCTTTGCCCTTCTGGTTTTTGTTCAAGCAAATGCTGTATCTTCTATTGACTTTCCTGGACATCAACAACTTGACAAAAGTGTAGAAGAAGTAGATGTGGTGGGACATTTACAACAGTTCGGAAAGCAAAGGCCTCCACTGGGACAAATTCCAGAGTATTTTGAAGCACTTTCTCCTCACATGTTTTGGGATAATCATGTGAGATTGTACAGGTATGTTCCGCATGTCATTTTTGTGAAAACTAGGGTTTAAGCTTGCATGGCTAAAAAAAGTTGTACATTGCTTGCACTGAGATCTGAAATGCCCTGGCACAACTTTTTAAAATGCTTCATACACAGCGCTAACTATCATCTTTCACTCAGGTCTAAACAAATTGTTTAAAACTTAATTACACAAATATATATACAAACCGGTACTCCAGCTCTTGTTGATTTTCATAGCCAGTACAACCTAAGCAGTCTTCGAAATTAGCATATTTTTACTTCGGCAAAAACGTTGCCGAGGCCAAACGGCAAAAGTTGAAATTGCCTCGGCAATTGCTGTGAACGTTTATTACAAAAAAATTGTAGGCTACCACAACATGTAAAACAAGAAGCGAAAAATATAATAGAGTAGTCTATCAAGACCGCATTGTTTGATTTGTTGTGATGTAATAATACCAAAAGTAGCGATAAAGCGAGCAACGCGATACGCACGCTGTTACAATAATTCATGTTAAATAACTCACGGGGAGAGGGGGGGGAAGTATGTTAATTTTGGGTTGATTCAACGTTCGAGTCAGCACAAATCGATTTAATTTTCCCAACCGGTTGTATTGCGTAACAACAATGCCCAATAAGAAATTTACATTTGTTTTACATTAATTCGACATCTAGCGACGTTGAATTATCATAAAATAGCGTTAATTGCTCAACCAGGTACCGGTAACAAATTAATAGGTCCTTGCGAGAAGATTGCCTCGATTTACGTTTTCATTTACATAGTTTCGGCACAATTGGAATACTGCGAGCAACACAAATATAATTATACTGTTTGATAAAGAACTAGTCAGAATCGGAATCATCAGATGCTGCATCGGAGGATGAGGTTGTCTCGTCATCACTGGAATCAGACACATCAAGAGGCCTTATTAGTAGAGTATCCAATTCCCAAGTCAGCATTAAAAACGCCTTTTTTAAATTTATATAGTTCTTTGTAAAATGTGAAAGATTTATTGTTCAAAGCCAAGAAATGGGCCATTTAGAACTTTTTCATGAGTTGGTCCCGTTGCTGCAAATTTAGCGCCTGATTATGGTGAAGAATGCTACTTTGGGTACTCGAAACAGCACACGCTGCATTCTCCCCTGGAGTCAAACTTTCGCTGCTGGTGCTAGTTTCTTGAAGACGCAAAACTGCCCGTTCATGAACGCGTGATGTCATATGATCGGAAGCAATACTTTTCTTTACTGCCGAAGTACCATTTATCCAATTTTGTACTACTTTTTTAACTGGGCCCCGTAGCTTTTCGAATTCCAATTTGTTTTCGTCATAAAATTCTTTACAAATTTTACAAAATGCTACACTAACTTTTCCTTCTGTCCCCTCTGTTTCATAACCTATAGCAGGTAAATCATTCCACTTTTTAACTGTATTTACCATGATTTATATTGGCAATGACACTGGTAAAGAACAAGCATTCAATGAAAGAATAACTTTTGCGTAACAATTAAGCCAGTATTTATAAGGTTGCAGACTTTTTTTATAGTTCACATGAGCATTGTCAGCGCATAAAATTGCACCTGTTGTTGTTACGCAACCAGACACCTATCACAAACCGCAATTAACAAAGCTCACTCTAAAGGTTAACGCGTTAACCTATTACTTACATGCGCGATTGTTTCTGATACAGCTGGACGAGATAACGGAAGGCGAAGCGCGATAAGGAGTAAATGCTTACAATAATTTGACGTTTACTGGCGTTGAATCAATGCAAATAGGGTGATATTTCTATAAAAGATTCAATTCACCCAGCTGGGCAGGGTCTGCTACTATTCGGCGAGTCCGATTCGGCTAATCCGATTCGGCGAGTTCCCTATTCGGCGAGAGCCTTTTTCGGCGAGTGCCCTATTCGGCGAGTTTTTGAAATTTTATTTTTGTAAGGGAATTATCGGGTACCGTAGCCTAATTATAATTGCCGTTTTTACATCGTTAAACGTTGAAATCGTGCAGAAAGGAATAAAAATAAAATGTTTGAACTATTAAATTAAAATTCGTTATGTCAGTTCAGTTGAGTTGTTTTTATTTCTGACCATCATATGAAAAACAATGCACGTCAACATAGTAAAGGTAGAAGCGACAAAACGCGAACGTTAAAACGTGCTTGTGACCGAAGTAAGTTATTGAGTTGAAAGAAATTTGGCACGGTCGCAACACCTTCAGAAAAATTTAAAAAACAAAGAAAAAAAAATGTTACAAAAAAAAAATCATGTTTAATGTCTATAAGTTAGTACTTTTGAATAGTTAAAATGATTAGTTTGGATCAACAAATGTGTGGCCTACAGCTTGGATTGAAAGGAAATTATCGGGTACCGTAGCCTAGTTATCTCGACCAGCGGAAATTGCCGTTTTTACATCGTTTTAACGTCGCTGAACGTTGAAATCGTGTAGAAAAGAGAACTTTGCTGACTAGGATACGTTGAAACTGGGAAACATTCACAGAAGCCCTTCGATTTGTTCTAAGAACCCATTTAGCCTACCAGTTCATTTGTACATTGATTCAACATCTGAATACATTATCTTAAAAATGCATAATCTTAAAAATGCAACGTATTGAAGGGAATCTTTTTTTTTTCCGGCAGCCATCGTGGCCTACCGAGAGCTCCTTCTCGGCGGCCAAATCTGCGTGCTTGGAGGCCAAAATACAATAACGATAGCACAGGTAAATAGCATTAAACTTGCAACAATGTTAAAATGATCACTTAGCGTTGTTGAAGTCTGGGCGACGTCCTGCAATAGAATCGTTGTACCACGCATTAAATGCTTTATCGGGATTATAATCCGGTATTGCGGGACCATCTAACGACCCTAAATTGTTTTAACTGCTCGCAACTCAGTAAATTGTTTCAACTGCATACCGCCTTTCATAAAACCTGACCATTTATTCCGTTATGATGTCACCATTGAGGGTGTGAAGTCACTAACCCACAGCGTTCTCAACTATGAAGACACGTGTTTTACCCACGGATGTCAACTAACCTAGTTCTCCTTTTTAACAACGATTCAATGTCCGACAGCGTTGAATCGATATAAAAACGACAATATTGCCAGCACATGTAAATTAGCACTTCGGATTAACACTTTGTTAAAATAAACATTGAGAATTGCAAACAAGACTTACAGCGCTGGTGATCGCAGCTGGATATATATTCAATACAACAGTAGTGACTATGATGCGCTGATCTAATTCTGCGTCACTCTTTGATACTACATATTTTCGACATTTAATCCACGATCATTTATTGCGAAATTAAATAATTGGCTAGAAGAAACCGGCAGCCAAACTTGGCCGACGGACTCGACGGAGTGGGTAGCACAGGCGGTTATTCAAGCACTACTTAGCGGCCATGGCCGCCGGCTGCTTTAAGGCTTGCAACGTATCCTAGTCATCAAAGTGATCTTTTCTACACGATTTCAACGTTTAGCGACGTTAAAACGATAGGCCACACATTTGGTTAGCCTTCTCATTCTGTTACTACAATGTAAAAATGAACTGTTAGGCTAACTGGGTTCTTGGAATAAATTTTTGCTGGTAGGGATAACTAGGTTATGGTACCCGATAATTTCCTTTCAATTTAAGCTGTAGGCCACACATTTGTTGATCCAAACTAATCATTTTAAGTATTCAAAAGAACTAACTTATAAATATAAACATGATTTTTTTTTGTAACATTTCCTTTTTTTTTATTTTCCCTTCACATCTTAAATTTTTCTGAAGGTGTTGCAACCGTGCCAAATTTCTTTCAACTCAATAACTTACCTCGGTCACAAGCACGTTTTAACGTTCGCGTTTTGTCGCTTCTACCTTTGCTATGTTGACGTGTATTGTTTTTGATATGATGGTCAGAAATAAAAACAACTGAACTGACATGACGAATTTTAATTTAATAGTTCAAACATTTTATTTTTATTCCTTTCTGCACGTTCAGCGACGTTAAAACGGTGTGAAAACAGTTAGGCTACGGTACCCGATAATTCTCTTTCAAAAATAAAATTTCAAAAACTCGCCGAGTAGGGCACTCGCCGAAAAAGGCTCTCGCCGAATAGGGAACTCGCCGAATCGGACTCGCCGAAGTGGGCCATTTCGGCTGGGCACGTGTCTAAGCGCCGGCGAAGTAGAAAGTAACCCAAATAAAAACATCAAGCAATAGTAAGATTGAATCAACCTCCTAGTCTGGTGTGGTGTAAGAAAATTAGAGTTATTTTTGTAATCTTGTGGTCCTTACAAGCGCTCGTGTGGCCTCGGCATTTTTATTGCCGAGGCTAATGTGCCATTCATGCATCTGCCTCGGCAATCACCTCGGCAGACGCCGAGGTTAATTTCGAAGACTGCCTAAGTACCGGTACCGCCTACCCTACAACCATAGGCATCGATTTTTTCTTAGAAGAGAGAAATTCTGGGTAGGCGAGAGTTTTCAAACAGATTTCATTAAATGTGTATGTTCCCAAATTCGCAATGGTTAGTCTTTCTCACAAAGACTGCGTTTAGCGTCGCTGCAGGAATTAAGTTTAACGCAGCACGAGTTCAATTGTAAAGTAGTCCTGATCAGAACAAGGTTTATTCTGTATTACTATTAACTGTAGTGTACGTTTGGCGAAAATGTACGGTATTCAGAACTTCTAAAATGGAAACAAGATGCAAATATTGGAACTGCTGGTGCTAGGAACATGAATTTGGTATCAAATGATGCAGAATCAAAATGTTTCTATCTGCTCTAAGATTTTTTGCCTTAATTTCACTAGAAAGAAAATTATAACAAAAACGTATATTTGACCATGTTTTGGACGAAAACGGTAGCGCAAGCACAAGATAATGGGTAACAGCACATGCTGTACTGCATATGCAGGTTACAGATGACTTGGATACTTTTGCTTATTGCATTTGCAATAAATATATTGCATAGTATGCATAATATATGGTATTATACACATGACGTAACGAATACAAGGTTTAATCGAGACCATGTTGGCAGTGGCAACCATGGTCTAATGGTACATTAGTGTGGCTGGTAATACAATATGGTGCTCAATGCTCATGTACAGCATATATAATCATGGAATAAGTAGACGTAATTGGTGATGGGTAGACTGTGATCTTCCATGAAGTCATTGTCAAGGAAATACTAGCACATAGATTGATATGATCCATACTGCTGCATGTGCTAGGCTACCGGGACTGCATTGAGATTACAGCAACCAGCACAAAAGGTGAACATATCAATCTAGTGGGAATTGCTTCTTGCTGTTAAATTTTTTCATAAATTGACGAGATCGCACCTTCTGATGAATCAGCCCCTTCCTTTTTTTAAAGCCTATAACAGATTCTTGCTTCAGTCACAAGCTTGACATGATGCAAGGATAATCCAGCCGCAGAGGTTCGTCGATGACATTGTCAAGCTGTTGATCTGTTAACGATCTCATGATAGGTGGTTCAGACTTATGAACTGTGTCAATCTTCACAAGTTGGTGGTATGATTTTGCTTACCGTAAGTATTAGGCTGTGGCTTAGAAGCCACCATGTATTGCAACACCTCCTTCGCTGGACAGGACTTGTCGTGCAAATGGACCCAACGAGGCTCCCTCGAATAATGGTGAGCTAGAGACAGGAAAAAGACCTCCCGGAAGACCAAAAATGAGATACAAAGATCAGCTGAAAGTTTCCCTCAACCATGCATACATAATGTATAATGTATGATACATTGATCTGTATTCATGGGAACAACTTGCTAGTGACAGATCACTCTAGAGAAAAAGAACTAGGGAAGGCACCCTATTTTCAAGAAAAAAAAGGATACAAAAAGCCCAAGAAAAATGAAACATTAGAAGAAAAAAGCTAAAACTACCACGCCCCCCACCTCCATACAATGTGCCTTTTGCCCAGGTCTTTTCCATCATAGACTGCGCCTACAAAGCCACATACGACACCACCAGCCAAAGCCAAATTCGGTTTAAAGCATGGCTTACGTAATACAGGCCTTGCCATCGCGCAGGCTGGAGTCCAAGCTGGAGGCGAACAAAAACTCATGTCTATGACTTGCTAAACACACTTTTCAAGGCTTGTTTGCCCATTTTGTTAAATCCTGCTCGATTGATACCATATCAGTAAATAATAATCTTTTTTTTTTAATTTAATTGATAAGTTATATGCATTCTATGTTCGATTTACAATGAATGACACATTTAAATAAAGCACATAGTAGAATAAAAGGTGTTAAATGAAACGGTACAAATGCACACAAGAAAACAATATTTCTTGTCAAGCATAATCTGCTATTAACGTTGATTTAACGTCAGTAACGTAAATACAAGCACAACACAAAAGCACAATGAAAGACAATATGTATGAGTCATTCTATTATAATATTATACAGTCAAAATTTTGTAACCCATCCTCTCAGAATTTCTTCATTTTTTAATATATTAGAGCTATTGGGAAAAGATGAAGATTGGCATTTGCACTGTCAAAATCCATCAAGCAGTTTTCAAGATATCAACGATTATATTTTTGCCACCAGAGGCGCTATTTTCATATCACAAAACAAAAATAGCTTAGAATTCTTATTTTGTATGATGCAGAAATAATAAAAATATGTATTCTTATAGTTTTTGGGGCAAGGAATTCAAATATGTTATTACATTTGTGAAAAAAGCAAAGAAAACACTTTATTTTATTGTACAAAAGTTTTGGGGTACTCCATTTCAATGCCCCATATCTCAAATCTGCAAAAAGATTTTTTTCCCCCAACTAATGCATGTTAAACTGTCAAGAAAAGCTACCTGCTTCATGTAGAAAAGTTTGATAAATACATTTTGTTGCAAGCTTCTGCAATTGACATCAATTTTTCATTGCTATATTCATAACGCTTTCAATCAATAGACTCGAAGTGTTATACAATTAAGGGCTAAGGCACTAATAAATCTAATGATGCTATACAGTAGTAGAGCGTAATGCATATGCCATAAATAGGGCACTGCTGATTATTGATTTTTTAATAAAAAATACATGATCACACAGCATATGCATCATGATGTCATAGTAAATGTTCAATTAGATTGGTGACAGATTTTGATTTAAAAGACTTTTATTAAGTGCATCAAGTGCACCTTCGTTATTTGTAATTGCAAATTCTGATCTGTCAGTTTCAGATGTACTTGATGATTAGCATGCATCATCACACTCATCCGTGTCAGAAGGGTTGCCCTTGGCTAGAATATCAAGCTCTGTTTTGCTTGTCTTTGGCAAGTGATGCATAATTTCAATCTGGGTGTAATTGCATTGTGAGTTTTTATCAAACTTCTTGCCATGGGTATTTAATGTAATTGATTGGCGTGCTTTGGGAAGCTTAACTCCATAATGGAGTTGTAAGAGATTGCAGCATCTCGTTTGTCTCTTTTCACATCGTGCAATATGTATACTCAATAAGGATAAAGGCATATCTTTGCACTTAGTCGTAAATGCAATCTTCCACTTTGACTCCCGCTCTCCATTATGCAAGTTCTAGTTCATTTCGTTTCAACTGTGCAACGGGTAACAATTCTTGTCGTTTGGTATACCACGTTTTATGACATTCATCAGACTCCTTTGATTTTTCAATAAAGCCCTTCTCCAGCTCCATAACTTTGACACATAAATTGTAGCAATAATGTTGTGTATTGTACAGTATGTTCTACAGTAAGTTATTTGCCTATTAAATTCCTAAAAGTCATGATGGTAACACATAATACATTGAGCACTCTGAAAGCATTGATTACTATCATATACAGCAGTAGTCACAGTCTCATTAACGACCAGAATTAAAGCAAATAGCCTTGCCATTTTGTTGTTGATGATTTAGCTAGCTTTCTGTATTTCTTAATAGGAAGTGGCTATTTTTCCACACTTAATGCCATTGTTACAATCAGGTGTTGCCAGAGTTAGGATTAAAGTTAGGAAGGTTTAAGGTAGGGTTTAAAGTTAGGAATAAGAATAGGGTCTTAATCTTTGCCCAGGACTAAACAAAATTTCCAAACTACAAGTTTTTGTTTTCAACAGCTTTAATCTTTTCTCAAATTTGGGCAGAATTCCTTTTCTGGCAACACTATTGAGGCTATTATTATACTATTGTGTAAATATAACCACAGCCTTCTTAATAACTGAATAACTATTACTAAATTGATTTAACAAATTCTGTCAAGTTTCACAAGTCATTCCGTTTATTGTATGAAAAAACTGATACATTCTTGCAATGAACAATAGACATTCATATCAAGTAACCAACTGCAAAAGTTTACAAGACTACACATTTATCATATCTTTGGCAAGAAGCAAGTAATAATTGCAATTCATCACACATTTACGCCCCATTATGAATTAATTGTTATTAAGTTACCTAAATATAACATGCGAGTAGTTAATTACAGTATATGATTTTATTCAACCATAGGCTTACCTTTTAGGTTCCTTATAGCCTATTAACCTATTCCTGATCAGTAACATATAAAAAAACTAAAGTTTTAATCTCTTGCTTTGACCTAGCCCTGCGCAAAGATACTTTTAGGCTCTTGGTAAAATTCTCTGTCATAAACAAACATGCAGAGTAACTTCTACTCTGTAATTTGTTTATTAAAATTTTTATCAAATTTTGATTGCTGAGAACCTGGCTGTATCTATAGTAGAGAAGTCCTCTTTGATATTTTGACTGTTCAAGATACAGCTATAATGAAAAAACTACACCTATCTAGCAACTTAATGATTGTGAGAAATCTAATGTACAACAGTTAGTGACTATTCACCAGCTACAACATTAGCTTATAACATTACCAACATTAAGAACTTGTATTAGTAGACAATACTTTGCTGCTGTAAAAAATTCACATCTTCTAGCTTGCAGCATCGATTCCTGTTTTCCCAATCATTATCTTCACAAAGACCGATTCAACATGTGGCATGGTTGTTAAGAACTCGAACAAATGGCTACTTTAATACACGTTTGTACAAATTATGCTTCTAAAAGTTACACATATACAGTAATAAATAAAACAATTGTTCAAAATAAAATAAAATCAACACTACATTGCTATTTCATAACCAAAATAAGAAAAACGCCCGCTTCTAGTTAGTTGGCTACTTTCGTAAAATATTTTCTGAATCAATCATTGTGACGATACATACGAGAAATACTACGAGATCGCGGAGGAGCAATTTTTTTCTTTCTCTTTATTATCTTATCGAATCTGAGAGAACTCTTCACTGCAAATAGTTCAAAAGCAAGCTTCGCCTCCAGCTTGGACTCCAGCTCGCACGATGGCAAGGCCTGTATTACGTAAGTCTGGTGAAATTTCCTTTCTCAGTTTTTGATTTTCATCTTCTTGTTGTGAGGAGCCAACATGATTCTTGCTTTGCTTTTCCTGTGCTTGTGAACGTAAGCAATGGATTTGTTGGACTGTTGCTCTTCTAACTTGGCAGTCTTCATCACCTAGCATACCAACAATGACATTTTGAGGGTGAGGGAAAAAAGTATTTTGTTGCTTTCCAAAACCTTTTTGGATATCTCTTGTACTTCTTGGTTTGGGTTCTTCAACATGTTGAAGAAGTTTTTTGACCCATCAGATGATGAATTGTGGTGTTTTATTTCAAGCCAGGATGGGAAGCAAACAATAATGCAGTACTCAGACAAGATCAGGAAACTTTAGGAAGGGTTGATCGCAGAAGTGTATTTACAAAGTAGCCTACAAACAAGTGTTAGCCACCTCGGTCCTCGAATGACATAATTCCCCGACTGACAAAAACTGCAAGTCTTCATCAACATGCCCAAGCATAACAGCCCAACACATTCTGTACTCTGGAGCCGTAATACTGGTCAGAACTAAGGTTATCGATCACACTGTTGGGCAACACGCGAAATTTTGAATTGTGGATTGATTTGAATTGGAAAATTTTACATTTACAATCGCTGCCTCCCAATTCCTTTCCAATGATTCCAGAAAAAGATGAAGGGGTGTTTGTTGTCCCATCTAAGTTTGTAAATATATGTTGTATAGGGAGATCGTTGCAGTGCAAGTGCAAGCTTGTCATGAAGTTCAGTATCTGCAATTGCCTGCAGCACACTTTTTGCTACAGAAAAGCAGACTTACCATCCATTGCACATGCAGCAGTATGGAATGGATCATATCAATCTGTGTGCTGGTATTTCAGTGTACTGGTAGTGGTATTCATGGCATATCAGTGTCTACCCAATACCCATCACCAATTACGTCTACCAATTTCAGTATTATATATATATTCTGCATCATATATGTCATATTTTATGCACCTACTCTTTGAATAGGTGTCCAGTTAGTAATCCCCACACCCACATCGTACAGCAAAGTTGTTAATTGCTACTGTGCGTGTACAACTGTACAATGTACATGACATGAGCACTATAGTGTATTACCAGTCACACTACTGAACCGTTAGACCATGGTCGCCACTGCCAACATACTCTCGATTAACCCTTGTACTCTCTACGTCATGTGTATCGTATATTATGCAATTATGCATACTATACCGTATATTTATTTCAAATGCAATAAGCAAAAGTATCCTAGTCAATAGTCATCTGTAACCTGCATAGTGCATATTCAATACAGCATGTGCTTTTACCCAATACCTTGTGCTTGCGCTATTGTTTTTGTCCAAAACATGGTCAAATATACGTTTTTTGTCACAACTTTTTTTCTAGTGGAAATAAGACAAAAGTCTTCCTAGAGCAGATAGAAACATTTTGATTCTGCATCATTTGATACCAAACTCGTGTTCCTAGCACCAGCAGTTCCAAAGTTACAGCCAATTTTAGAATTTTTAGGGGTATTCCCCATAAAATGAAGGGTAGCACGGCCAATAAGGGGTGCAACTCCCCAAAACCAGTTCTGTTATTGTTTTTTGCCAATTTGTCAAGGATTTAGACCCCCTTTTATTGAATTTAAAAAAAAAAAAATTTTCACTCCACCCTATTGTGTAACAAAGCACTAAGTAATAATATATACTCATTACTCAGGCTTGGACTTTATTTAGACTTGCAAACAGTTGTAGGATTAAGCCACACAGTTATGAGGCCCAATGCAACCGAGTTCGCACACAGACACATTCCTAGCAATAATGCCTGAAAGTAAAAGCAACAACAAACAAGATGGTTTATTGCTTCTCTGATGTTTCACGCACCATGACAATGCGCATCCTCAGAGCAAATAACATACAAAATTTCATCAGATGAGTGTTGCAACAAGTGCTAGAAGCGATTATTGTCCTGATGAACACCCAAATTTTTCAGTATTCAATAATGCCTGATTACAATAAACTGCTGGCAAATGGCTGATACGATTAACAGATTTCGTCTATTTCACAATTTTTTCACATCTTAACAACTGATAAAGCTTCTTTTTTGCCGATATTGTTTAGCTACAAATTTTGAAAAAATTTGAATTTTTTTGTTTGTAAAAGAAACAGCTCATTCACAATGGTTTGCACCGAAGCCACTGTTAGTATATAATGGACTAATGGTATAGAATAGATACAACATAAAATGATTTTTGACATGGCATTTAGGATAATTTTTCTAGCTTGTTGTAAAAATTCTAAATTTTGACAGGTAATCCTAACTTTTTGAGCATGACTGTATGTCCAAGGCAGGGTTGGAAGTAACGACTAGTTGTCACTATTCGATAGCGTTATTCGTTGCTTTCTGAATATCGAATGCTTATACCCATTCCTTTTAAAAATAAATATCGAATGCGCGTTATTCACTGCTTTTTTATGCAAGCAACGAAATCGTTATTCGTTTTTCGCTAATCTATATTTAGAAGAACTGCTGAATTATTTTTTGTTGTTCACTTACGTTGTCGTCAAAACGAATTTACAAGATTTAGTTTTCGGATTACTATCCGACCTAGTCCCCTTCCGATTTTCGAACCTTAAAGGATTAAGGAAAATTTTGCGGCAACACAGTTCAGAAAAACCATGCAAGTGAGAGTCGTTAACAGTGTTGCCAACCTTGTTATCCCACAAGTTTTGGCTTGTTTTTTTTCGAGTTTGCGTACCTTTTTTTCAGTTTGCGGGTTGCTTGTTTTTTGGCCAGTCAAATTTTTTTAACTTGTTTTTGACACTGAAATTGCGAGGTTTTTATTGTAGTCAACATTGTATCCCTTCTTTTCAAGATAAATATTTCTTGGAATGGCGTAAACAAATGTCATTCTTGAAATAAACATGATGTATGGACTGCAAAGGTTGTATTGAAAATTTTAAACTGCTAAACTGCGTGCTTTATGCTAATTGGTATTGGTTGTAAATTATTGGAATTGATTTGCCTATTTTGGGATTGTTTTTTAGATTCAATTGCTTGTTTTCAAAAGACAACCTGGCATCTCTGATTCTCTGGTCTTTAAATACGCAAATGCAATATTTTTAGTAATTGCTAATCATTGCTTTTTTTAAGTATCGATAGCGGAAAGTCATTGCTTTTTTGGACACAATCGAATAGTGAAATAGTCATTGCTTTTTGACTAACAACTTTCAACCCTGGTCCAAGGTTACAGTCAAACAAGCCACGGCGTGCTTTAACCCTTTGACGACCGTTGGTACATATGTGTACCATGAACTTTTTCCACGATTTCTAATCATTTTCTTGTAGTTATCAAAAAGTATTTGTCTCTAAACGTTTCTTAAATAGATAATCTATTTATAAATAAAAAAATTTGGAAATTGTATTTTGTTTTAGCTTTGCTTTAACTGGTTTTGTTTGGTGAATTGGTCAGGGTTTGAAGCGGTAAACTTTGAAAGATCAACAAGACAAGTAAAAAATAAATATACATATATAATTTTTATTCTACATCAATGTTTAGTGATTAATCTGACTTATCCTATCAGTAAAACCATAAAAAAATTAAAAAACATGTTGCTAGACAATGCTAAACTTTTGTGGTACACATATGTACCAAAGGTCCTAAAGGGTAAATTCTATTAGTCTAATGGAAGGATATAGAGATGTGGGAAAAACTTAAAAATTAAGACTGTTGTTGTGAAATTTTAATATAAATAAAACGTAATATTTTCGGAATGTATTTTAAATCTACATGCAAAGGTAAATTTAACTGCTAGCATTACTTCCGGTTGAAAATTTCTATAATTTGGCGCAAATTATGTCAATAGGCCTACTGCACAAGCAATTATGATTTGCGTCGTCGTCGCTGTGTGAGCCTCTGAAAACACGGAATGGCCCGTTTCGGTGAGTCCGATTCGGTGAGTCCGATTCGATTAGTCCGATTCGGTGAGTCCGATCAATTAGCGGGGGATTTTTTCAATTTTTTTTTAAATTATCGGGTACTGTAGCCTAATTATCATTGCCGTTTTAGGGTTAGGGGTTAGGACTTAGGGTTAGGGGATGGAAGTTAGGAACTCACCGAATCGGACTCACCGAATAGTAGCAGACCCCTGAAAACAGCCCACCTAATCGAATAACTTTACAGACTTTTTGAAGTTAGTTTTCATTTCGCAGAGTGGCGATGAGCCATGAATGTAAAAGTGTTAGCTGTATAGTTAGGGTATTCAACAGGTTATAGGAAGTGCTAGTCCAGCCTAGGGCATCTCAAAATCACTTGAACCTTGCATGCAACGGCTAGGCTAGTCAAGACTAAGCTCAATACTAGTAAAGTTTGTCTCCAAAGCAATACTATTAGGTTTTTCAAAATACAGCTTAGGAATATCAACTTTTCAACAAAGTTTGAATGCATTTTTTCAAAATTTGGGATAAAAACATGCTCAGAACGCACCAAATTTAATGTGATTTTTTAAATTTTTCTAGGAGGAGACCCCCCAGACTCTCCGCGAAGTCGTTCGCCTTCGGCGAACTCAGCGGCAGGCTTTGCCCCCCCCCCAACTATTCATTGCAGCCCCACTGCTCACAAACAGCACCAGCCGCCACTGTGTAAAACCATGTCAGCAATGATACTAAACACATTACCCTTAAGGACCAATGGTGCACATATGTACCACAGCGTAACTTCTATTTGAAATAAAAAATTTAATTTTTTTTCAAATATATACCTCTTTAAAGTGATAAACTTGTAGTAAAAATCATCAATATTTCAATAAAACATGTCTCAAAAGTTTATGGTCCTCAAAGGGCTAATAAGGAAGCATTAATCGTATCGGTAACGAATTCCCGTCAAGGCGTCTAGTAGTGATATATATACGCAGTGGTGAGATGTCCTTGGAAAAGATTTTCCACATTTCTTGCACTCGATTTTTCCTCTGTTCATCTTTTTCTTGCACTATCAACATGAATATTGAGGGCCTCAATTGGTTTCAATATCCCCCGCTCTGATGATGTGCAAACCATGTAGGAACAATGCAGTTAGATAGTTTGCTCCTGATGACTTGACCTGGAAAGCTGGAGCCATTACTTAATGAGTTTAAAAAAATAAACTGGAAACTAGTGTTGGGCGATATTGAAAAAAACAAAACGATACGATATTTGAAAAAATACTCGATATTTCGATACTTTTCGATATTTTTGTTCTAATTAAGAAAAGAGTTTCTCAGTCTTCGAAATTAGTGTCGGAGATTGCCGAGGTGATTGCCGACGCAGATGCATGAATAGGGCATTAGCGTCGGCAATAGAAATGCCCAGGCCACACGAGTGCTTGTAAGGTTAGGGTTAGACATTCCTCCCAGTCGTTATGCCACAGCCATAGATCTGCTCCTTAGTCAACACCCTGATGGAGCTCTGCAAAAGAGGCGTGTGGATGGGTATCAAAGCACGAAAACGGCAAATTGTGGACGCTTCATTGTGAACGGCGAAGACAGTGTAGATTTACAGACAAGCGATGAGCCTCTTGATGTGTCTGATTCCGGTGATGACACGACAACCTCATTCTCCGATGCAGCATCTGATGATTCCGATTCTGACATCTAGTTCTTTATCAAACAGACTTTGTGTTGCTCGCAGTATCCCAATTGTGCTGAAATTACGTTAGTGCATACGTAAATCGAGGCAATCTTCTCGCAGGGAGCTATTAATTTGTTACTGGTACTTGGTTGAGCAATTAACGTTATTTTAATTCAACGGTGCTAGATGTCGAATTAATGTAAAACAAACATAAATTTCTTATTGGGCATTGTTGTTATGCAATATAACCCGCCAGGAAAATTAAATCGATTTGTGCTGACTCGAACGTTGAATCAACCCAAAATTAACTTACTTTTCCTCCCCTGAGTTATTCAACGTGAATTACCGTAACAGCGTGCGTATCGCGTTGTTCGCTACTTTTGGTATTATTACATCACAATAAATCAAACAGTGCGGTCGGGATAGACTACTCTAGTATATTTTTCGCTTCTCGTTTTACATGTTTTGGTACAATTTTTTTCGTAATACACGTAATTGCCGAGGCAGTTTCAACTGTTTCCGTTTGGCCTCGGCAATGTTTTTATAGGGGTTTGCAATTACGAGCTAGGACTGTAATAGTTAAAATATCGAACGATATTGAAATAAATATCGATATTGAAAAGATATCGTATCGTATCGAAAATTCGATATATCGCCCAACACTACTGGAAACTCTTTGTAGCCGATTGGCACACTCAGCATCGCATGGAGGTAGTTCTCGAGTTGGGCGATCTTCTTGTATATATCAAACGTGGTACAACAAAACTGACAATGTTGTAGCCGACTGCACTCGACTGCAAGTTTCATCTTTGTTTAAGTAAACTTAAACAAAGATTATAATACTTACTTTTACTTAAACAGCATTGCTTTATAGGCCAGCTCTTCTAAGGGGGTTACTGAAAGGTTCTCCCGCAATCTCTTTATGGAAAGACGACTATTTGGTTTCAGAGTACGGGGATCTCGAGGTACTAGTTGAGAAGAAATATGAAGACAGGTGAACTTTATTAAATACAACTTACCATTTTTGCAATTTCAGTTTTTAGATCATATGATTAAAGACTGACTAAAAGCAATGCGTGTGTGAAACTTTTTCAAAATAATACTTTTTCTCTGCTTGTCTCAGATTAGTTTGAATTTTGCAATCAATGTTATAACATGGAGATAATTTTGAATAAAAACTTGATTTAACGGAAAAGCTTATTGCTTTCTTTTTGACCAATATTGAAAAGCTAAGCTATCATTACATATTGACCAAAGCTTTAAGGGAGTGATTTTTTACAGAAAGACAGAGCCCAAGAGAATGACAATCAAAGCATTTCTTGACAAATATGAGAAGCGCAACTGGTACGTGGTTTCTGTTTTGCCCAATCTTATGAAAAAGGACATAAAGGTAAGTTTTGTTTGTTTATTTTTCCAACAACTACCAATATGAAGTAAAGCTGTCAAATGTCAACTATTTAAACTTTTCAGTATTCTATTTAAATGCAATTAATTAATTTTACTTTCCATTAAATTAAATGTACAAACAAAAACAGACTGAAAAGTAAATTACCTTTCAAGTTTTGTTTATTTAGTAGGCATAATAATTATGCAGACAGCTATTTTCTTCTAGATGTCTTTAAGCAATCACTCTAGTTAGACAGCATTTGCCTTGTTGGTATAAATACTATAATGAGTACTCAGCCTCTGATAACTAGAAATAATACATATCAACTCCCAAAAATGTTTGAGCTCTTGGTACACTGAGCTTTTTCCAGCATTATCTTCTCTCTGTCTTACACTCTGCACATACAATCCTGATCTTCTCCCTGAATTGGCCCAGTTGGTGAAAGATGGCAAAGGTTCGTTACAAAGTATTTGCAAAAATCCACAATGTCACTAAAGAAACTCTTCGCCGTTGGGTTTCAAGTGCCCCAACAAAAGTAGGTTCTGGTGGTAGAACTGTCTTAACGTTTGACGAAGAACTAGGCCTACTGATTGTGAATGCTTTACAGTACATCTCCAAGTGCGGTTACCCCCAGAGTAGAGATGATGTAAACAACATAGTTCTATTGGCAGGAAGAATCCATTTAAGGATGGAAGACCTAGTAGAGATTGGATGTTGCTCTTTGAAAAGCAACAACAGGTGTATTTAAACGCAGAATGGCCCGTTTCGGCGACTCCAATTTGGCTAATCCGATTCGGCTAGTCCGATTCTGCGAGTTCCCTATTCGGCGAGAGCCTTTTTCGCCGAGTGCCCTATTCGGCGCGTTTTTTAAGTTTTTGAAAGGAAATTATCGGGTACCGTAGCTTAATTATAATTGCCGTTTTTACATCGTTTTAACGTCGCTAAACGTTGAAATCGTGCAGAAAGTAATAAAAATAAAATGTTTAAACTATTAAATTAAAATTCGTCCTGTCAGTTCAGTTGTTTTTATTTCTAACCATCATATCAAAAACAATACACATCAACATAGCAAAGGTAGAAGCGACAAAACGCGAACGTTAAAACGTGCTTGAATTCGTCATGTCAGTACAGTTGTTTTTGTTTCTGATCATGATATCAAATCAATACACGTCAACAATAGCAAAGGTGTAGAAAAAGGTAGATTTTTGTAAATTATGTCAGTGATATTGAAAATGAAAAGCTTGTTCTTTTGACCTTTGATTGGCATAACAGCCATCTAACATACAACACTGTCAAGAATGCCATGTACAATGGTGTCATTATCCTGTGTCTCCCACCAAATTCATCCCATGCACTTCAGCCTCTGGATGTCGGAGTATTCAAAGCTGTGAGATTTATGTGGAAGAAGATTCTTAATGCCTGGTTTGCAGAGTCATGACTGGAAGTCCCTACTCCTAGGTTGCTGTCAAGACTTTGGTCACGTTTAGACACAATAACTGCAATCACCGCATTCCGAGGTGCTGAGTTATATCCTCCAGACAGAAGACCTGTAATGGAAAAGGTTGTACACCTAGAAGAAGATACACAAGATGGGACTTAAGGGACACTAGCAAAGCCCAGCACATCCGCAGACTCACCGAGGAAGTTGCTGCGGAATGCAATTGTTGGAGTAGGGTGTACGGTTTTTTTACAACGTATAGTGAAACCATTGTTTTTTGTCGGGAAATAAGTAATTATGACCACATGTGAAATATTTTTTCTCAACTTCATGGTTTCGAGGTCCCAACTGCCACTTTTCTACATTTAAACAAACCTTATCTGCAGGGTGTACCAAAAAAATAAACGCATGTCTTGATTTGCATTAACTGATCAATTTTTTGCTTCTGCTTCAAAGGCACCAAACCCAATATGGTAGCAAGTGCAATAATTACTTAGAACCGTCCATTTTTTATTATTACGAGAACATGTAAGTTGGAGTACTGAGCACACAAAAAAGTAGATACATTTTTGGTACACACTGTATGAAACCATTAACACTACTACAGTACCATACTACAATGTTCAATGTATATACTCCTTTGGTACTTGTTTACAGCAAAATTTTGAAATATCACTCAGTCAGAAAATAAACATTTTAAACGCTACTTTAACACAAAATGCACATAATCACATCAAAAACGAACAACAAGATTGAAATTTATTGCCGCAACATTCAGGGCTGTGGAGCCAAGCATTTTCTCTGGAGCCGGATCCTTTTTTTTAATGTCTGTGGAGCTGGAGCTACAAAAATTTTATCTGCTCCAGCTTCAGGGTTGGGTAGCCTAATCATGATTAACTTAAAATCAATTAATAATACTGATAAACTGATGACATGAAGCTGCAAAATTAGGGTCCACGTCTTTTAGGCGTAGACAGTTAGGCGCCGGTCAAATAGGCGCGCACACTGTGGCGTCTGGATATTTAGGTGCGCAGCACTGTGGCGCCCGTTCATTTCGGTGCTATTCCTAGTAAAGTCTGCAGATTGTATCAGCTTGGCAGGTAGGGCAATGTTTTTCGTACGAAATGTTGTATTGAACAGAAAAATATATATGTTGTTTTGTTAATGCGCGTGTGGAGATGAGGTGCGGGACAACGTTCTACTACTCTTGATATTAGCACATCTCCACAGGACATTTGCTATGCATCCTGAACACAGGTTGCACTTGCAGCCAGATGGAATTATACTTAATTTGTTATCTTTCGCAATTACTTCTACTAGGGATGGATTGGTCATGTGGCGAGTTCGTATGAGATTTTTTTACTAAGGTTTAGTGTAGTTATTATTTGACTCAATAAAAGTGAATTCAGTCATGTTCGGAAACTTGAATAATTTATTAATAACGCTATCGCCGACGCACACCTGGACTAACAAATAAATGCCGAACACGCGCATTAAAATGCAATATATTTTTCTGTTCAATATAACATTTTGTGTGAAAAGCATTGCCGGTTTAAGCAGCTTCAGTGCTTCACTCACGGAAGCCATGACATATTTTTCTGTTCAATACAACATTTTGTGTGAAAAGCATTGCCCTACCTTCCAAGCTGATACAATCTGCAGACTTTACTAGGAATAGAACCTAATGGACCGGGCACCACAGTGCTCCGCACCTAAATATCCAGATGACACAGTGTGAGCGCCTATTTGACCGGCGCCTAACTGTCTGCGCCTAAAAGACTTGCTCCCCAAATTTACTACTTAATGTGCTTGCCCCTTTAAACAGAATTTTACTGTATATATAATGCTACAATGCAAATTACTAAACCGTTGTGTCCTACTGTGGTAAATGCTATAAACATACTTAATGGAGCTGGAGCAATTTTTTTAAAAATTTGCAGCACTGGAGCTATTGCATGAATGCTTGATAGCTTTGGAGTAGGAGCTTTTCAATAAATGCTTGATGGTGCTGGAGCCGGAGCCAATGCTCTCTTACAGTGGCTGAACAGCCCTGGCAACATTGAATGCTGCAAGTAATCAGTGCATCATCGAAATAACATAACCTCTTATTCTGTCATCACTCATCAACCTCATTATTTTTTTTCCTGTGCCTGCAGTGCTTATCAGTACCAGGCCTCGAAATTCACAGCGGACATGTCCGCCGTCACAGCATGTGATGTCCGCGGGAAGTACCATCTAGATCGGTCATATTTGTCTGCCGAGAAATAACACAGGAACTAGCGATACAAATCGCCATTGCATAGCACAAACAATTGTTGGAAGAATATAATTTCCCGCGCATCTAGAAAATGTTAATACTGGATCCCTTAGCTTCCATTCAAGCAGGAAAACTTACAATTTTTACGTTGCTTCAACGATGGATGACATTGAATCAGCATAACAAAGGTGAATTCTTTGCTACGAGAGTATCGGTACTTCTACACTAATCACGCGCAGCTTAGTTCAAGTGTTACATAATAATGTTTAGCTTTGATCTCCGAGTAATATTGATGGCAAGGTTGGTTACAAAATTAGATGATACCAGTAGGCTATTACAGCAAGATGCAACAAAATTTGTTAAGTTTTAGTGTAACTGTAAGAAAGAAAAAAAGGCCCAGGGAAAATTCTGAAAGTGAGAACGAGGGCGATTGAACCTACTTGCTCTTCGAAAGCAAAAATAAACTTAAAAAAAAGAAGCCTAGTGAAACTTTGCACAGCAGAAAACAGTAGCATTAGTGTAGAAGTTTTCCGACTCGTGCCCCGAGCATTGTGACGCAAGAAGCCACACGACCTCGTTCGGTGAAAGTTAATCAGTTATCCGCATATTATGTGGCTACAAGGTACTTTGACTCTTCAAGAGCACGTCGTTGTTCTGATGAAAGCCTTTCAGAGTCACTTCGCTGAAATTTTAAAAAGCCTTCCAAACCGTAGCTATAGTTCTCAAATGGCGAAGAATTATCAAAATAAAGTGATTAAGCATGACGATCGACGTTATAACTTGTGTGTCCGCCGTGAGACTTAATTTATCCACCGAGATAGCTGCTCAGACCGGACACGTTTGTCCGCCGTCAACAAAAACGAATTTCGAGGCCTGCAGTACTATCATTTACTTTTACTTCAGTAATTCATTTTTTCACCAAACCAATTGCTCTTTCATTTGACATATGTTTTTTTTTAATGAATGCCAGTTGTTTGGAGTAGCGAGTGATAAGCATGGTGAACATTGCGTGGTTAATGTCATGAAAAGAGGCAAGTTTCTTTTTATTTCTCAGCAACTTTTGAGTTGCTTCTATATTTAATGGGTTGGTTAATGGGTAACTCCTAGTTTCAGAGACTACTAAGTACCGTACTGAGTGACTCAGTGTTAGTCACAAAACGGCTGGGATGGGAAGCTGCACATCCAAGCAACTGCTCTCCATGTTTGTCAATTTTGATTGACCCGTTTGAGTTGACTACCTACCAAGGCTACTAGCAAACAGTACTAACAGTGCTGAACCATGTCACCGACAATCTGTAAACCAAAGAGTTCAATATATTATGGTATTCCTTATAACATTGAAGCAAGGCTAAAGGATTTTTGGTTTGCTAATGAGATTATTGAACTTGCAATTATAGTGCAGGTAGGGATGGGAAAAATAGAATAATTAGCTATTCTAGAATACTGAAACCGAATTAAGAACACAGATAGCTATTCTAGAATAATTGACAGTTTTTACCACCGACACATTTTAATGATTTTTATGACTTTACAAAAACAATGAACATCACAAAAATTGCTTATTGCAGTGTAACAAGTTTAGGCTTTCTAATTTTTCACCAGTCAAACGACATCTCAACGTGGTGGCAGTTAAACCTGCACTTGAAAATCATCTCTCTGAAGAAGCTGCTAGCTGCATGCTTAGCACATGTGGCAGGTACACAAAAATATTTTGAAACTAACTATAACACAAGAAAATTGTTTTTTGTTTGCTTTCCACCAAACAAGAGCGTTTTCAACAGATGTAGTGGATGCTTTCAACAACGTGAGATATATATCTATTTCTGAAGGTAAGGAAGCCAAATTTACTGATTCATCTTCACTACTGCAAGTAGCATCTTCAATCCCACAGCTCAACAAGTCGTCCATGTCACTGTACTGCCTTAGTAAAAGCCAAGACAAAGCCAACTACCCATTACATACTTCTGCAGGGGATGGTCGCTAACCCACACACTCTGTGTGTCTTGCCTTATGTTGGGTTGCTCAGCAAAGGCAAGTCGACCCTTGTGTTCTACCAAAAACAACTTAGGTTCGTGGTACCGAAATAGAAAAAATTCCGAAATTGGATTAAGCTGTTTCGCGCCACATAACACCCCACCAGTGTCTGACACGCAAAGGTAGAGCGCCCTGCGTTGTTCTAAACGTCGGTGGGTTACCAGTGCAGGGAGGGTCCCTAATCCTCACATCCTGTGGTCGACGTTGCCTTACATGCGAGAGTGGAAGGTTCCGATGTTGGGTTGCTCAGCGAAGTCGACCCTTGTGTTCTACCAGAAACAACTTAGGTTTGTGGTACCGAACTAGACCAAAATCCCGAAAGCGGATTAAGCTGTTTCGTGCCATACTTTTGCAATACTGTGAGGACTACAAAGCGCTTGACAAGAAAGATCTCTTTAGTGCAAACACTGAAACTCGTGCGTTTTTCCTATGCCGCAACCCACTAAATCGATAAACAATTCTACTTTCGCTGCAGCGAATTTGTTGCGACCAAACAGAGTAGTACGAAGTCGATTGTCAAAGCTGTTTCAATTATCCGATTTTATATGCATTTTGAAACCAGTTAGGCTCTACAACCGGTTATTCTATATTCAGTATTATATTTTGCCCATCCCTAAGTGCAGATCAAGACCCTCGTTCTATTCATAAAGCTGACTTGTACACTTTTGGGGCCCTTGCAGCCACTGTTTGGAGCCCATCCAGCCACTGTTTGAGGCCCATCCAGCCCTGTAGCTCTTTGAACCCCACGCTAGTGACCACTGTGGCACACTTTTGTATATATCTAACTTTTTATGTTATCCATACTAACTGCTAAAACCTTCAGAGTCCTTTTTAGTGGTTAAAATTCTACTCCCCAGTACCATGATTTTACACGAAATTTCTTTATTGAGTTGGGACCTTGAGTTGTTGGAGTAGAAAAAATTATTTGAGATTATGAGTTTTTAGCTTATTTCCCGACAAAAAATTGGTTTTATTGGAAAATTTGAAAAAAAGTTTTGAAGCCGTACACCCTATTGTTGGAGTAATAAATCCAACCTCATCACGAACAACTGTAACAGCCATGGAACATAAAAAAAGAGTATGAGTCCAGGCACATGCAGGAGAAGTATTGACAGAAGAAGATGCGCTGAAAAGACTACTAGAAGAAGAAAGACTTCGTAAAGAGAAGAAGTTGAAACTGAACAAGAGTAACATGTCAATTTCAGTTAAAAGGCCTGCAAAGAAACAGCTTGTGGCTAGACTTTCACATATGGCCAAAAAGAAGTTATCCTACAGCGATTCATTTGTTACTGCATCATCTAGTTGTAATGACAGCAGTTCAGGTGAGGAAGAAGCAGTGTTGATAACCAAAGTTAAAACAATTGAAAGAAGGTGTTACATGCGTTGCTGTCATCTATGAAGGATCTTATTTCCCACGGCTAGTTACAAAGGTTGAAAAGACTTGTGTTGAAGTTAGTTGCATGATAAGAAGCAGTCCCATTGTCTGGAAGTGGCCTGAACATCAGGATCTACGTGATAATCCATTAGATGATGTTGTCTCCATCATCCAACCCCTAGCTACTTGTGGCAGTCGTGGCCAATGTAGTGTGCCCGAAATTGAGAAATACTGGAAAGTCTGACTAGTGTAAATGACAATTCTTGTGATCCGTGTGAAAATACAAAGTGAAGTAATTACAATATTAGACTATTTGTTTGATGTTTCCAACCTGTCTCGTTGGTTTTGTATATAGCATGATTGTATAGTATCCTATTTCAATTGTCAGCTATAGACCCTGCTGTTTGACTTGGCCCCTTCTACTCTGTTTATGACTGCCAGTTTAAAATTGAACATTTGTAAAATGTTCCCATATTCATATCGTTCAATTTTAGTTGCAAAAAAGAGCAGTGCAAATTATGTGTTCTACCTTTATCTGAAAAGGGCGAAAAAGGCCTTTATGGCTAAAATTGTTGAGCATCACTTTGACAAAATACATGCCACTCAATAGGCCTGTGATAGAATAGCAAAAATGAAGTTCTTTCCTTACCATTTCGACGTATAGAAGTTGTGGCCCATTTGACCCCACAGCTGATGGGGTCAAATAGGCCACACCTACCCCAGCTTAGCACATTTTTTCATGTTTTTGCAAGTTTTTAATTTTCTAAAAAATGTCTTATTTCATTACTGAAAGGTGTAGCCTAATGCCCCGTGGTAAAATATATTTTTTTTAAATATCATCGTAAGTTTTATGTGTCAAAAAAACTGAAAAAGTGTTCCGTTTGACCCTGCATGACCTTATCCTACCGTGTGGTGCTGTGGGCTATACCTATCGATTGTGACATCCACCATTTGTTTGACTGTTTTACATCCCAATAAACTATGTCATTAAAATTTCCCAAGTCTCTTTCCTGGTAAGAAATAGAAAGAATCGTGACAATCAGCAATAAACTGGTATTGGACTTAGAAGTTTTAACATTATATACTCTGTTGCTGTTTCCTAAAATAAACAAGTGTCCAAGGTTCGAGTTAAACAAGCCATAGGCATGCTGCGATGAGGAAGTGTTAATCGGATTGATCAGGAATTTGCGTCAAGTTGTCTAATGGTGAGATGTACCCTGTGATAAACTATGTCCTTGTGACAGATCGGTCGTTACAGGATGTCCTGTTCCCTGCTGTATATGTAGTTCGCAGTGTGCTGTGTGTTGTCACAGTCAACACAGAGTAAAACATTATTTTGAATTGTTAATATTGATTGCAGGTACCAAAACCATTGATGTGTGGTACTCTTTCAAAAAATTTACAAGAATTGAATTTATGGATGGGCACCCACGGCACTCGGTATGTTGTTTGTGATCGATTTTTTCTTTCTTGTCGAACGACCAAAAGTTCTGCGTTTGTTTGTCGAATAGTAATATGACGTCACAAGAGTCAGATTATAAGCGTTTGGCCGCGAGTTACCGCACAAGTTGTGTGGTATCAGAGTCACTTACTTAAGCTTTTAATCGCACGCTGTTTGAGTGATTGCAAAGGAGTATCAAGCGCTAAGTTATGTACCTACCGGACATGTATACAGCCCTCGAAATTAGCTTGTATCTACGACAGCAAAAACATTGCCGTCGCCAAATCAACAAACCTTGATTACGGCGGCAATTGCGGTATGCTTTAATGTTTAATCAAACGAAATTTTATGCGCTTCTTCATCGCGTGTCACACGGCGGTAGCCCAGAGCATCACGCAAGCTATTTTATGCGCTGACAATGCTCAAGATTGTGAACTGTAGAAAGTTTGCAACCTTATAAATACCGGCTTATTGTTACGCAAAGTTATTCTTTCATTGAATGCTTATTGTTTACCGGTGTAGTTGCGAATATAAATCATGGTGAAGGAAGGTACAGTTAAAAAGTGGAATTTACCTGCTATAGATTATCAAACAGAAGGAAAAGTTATTGTGGTGTTTTGCAAAATTTGTAAAGAATTTTATGACGGAAACAAATCGGAATTAGAAAAGCTACAGGGTCAAGTTGAAAAAGTAGGGTGTCCGACAAATTGTTCGTAAGCAATTGTTCGTAAAATTAATTCTTCGTAAAACAATTTTTCCTAAAGCATTTTTTTCGTGCATGCAGTTAAAATTTGATGTATACGAAGAAATGCTTTACGAAGAATTGTTTTACGGATTTCATTTTACGACAAACAGTTTACGAACAATTGTTTTACGAACAATTGCTTACCAACAATTGCTTTACGAACAATTGCTTACGAACAATTTGCCTATAACCAAAAGTAGTATGAAATTCGATAAATGGTTCTTGATAAATGGTTCGATAATTTGGCAAAAAAATGCAAACAACATCAACATTCACATTAAATTGTTACACACATTTGTTCTTTTAATAATCGGTTTCAAAGTAATAAATTCCTTTTATCATATCAATGAACATATTGTATAAGCATGAATAGAAATGTAAAACGCCGTGCAATTTAAGGGTAAGATGTTCGCGTTTCAGAAAAGCTGTCCCGGCAGTTACGGCCCGCCAGTATATTTCATTTTATCAAATTGGCCCACGGCTCAAAAAGGTTGGCGACCCCTGCTATACGCAGACTTCTTCCATTTTCATCCACTTAGGCCTACTTGTGCGGAAATGTTTTTTCTATTCTCATGAACATAAAGACAAAATCTAAACACAAACTTGACTGTAAAGCCGATCTGAAATGTGCATTTTCTGCTACTAATCCTCGAATTAAACATTTAGTATCTAAAAAAACAGTTACATCTTTCGCATTAATGCAACTTACCTGGAAGCGAATTGCTGTTGTGCTTAAGGTTTTTTGATTTTGAAACAAGGTGGAGCGCGACTTTTGTTAGAATTGTAAAAAGGGGGGGCGTGTCACAAAAAGTTTCAGAACCACTGCTCTAGGAGGTCCGTGCACCACCGGATGAAAACCGGTGCTATACATAAACTATGTGATATGCACATGGGCAGTTAAATATCGAAATGATTAGCATACTTATGTACCAGCTGTTAGTGTTGTGGCTCCCACACAATGCCACTCGTGTGTTGTTGACCAGTACTTTATGTTTTGTGCCTTGCTTCAGATCAATGTTGCATTACGATGCTGACAACATACTCCATTGCCTCGTTGCCGGAAGAAAAGATTGGATTCTTATCCATCCTCGAAACAAGTTCAGGTCCGACATGGCCATGAATAATCCGGGACAGGTGCGAAGTTGGTTACGTGCTTTATTTGTGTGCTGTGACAAAAAATAAATACGATTTACTGTGTTTCACTTTTTGTTTCGTTTTGATTTTAATCATATAGCATATAGCATGCAACAAGTTTGTTTTGCTTATATGATAATAACCTGCGTTTTAGCATTGTATCTGTCGCAGTTCTTCAGTTAAAGATGGAAGGGAATGCAAAATGCACCGTACAAATGCACCGTTTTGACATTAATAGCACAGGAACATGAAGCAACTGCAAACCTCTTGCTAGACCAGAATAGTTGACAGTATCCTCAAACACTTTACTCCGACCAGGATCAGAGTTGCTCCGTAAAGATTTAGCAAAGCTCAATTGTTTTCACACTGGAGTGAGACATTTTAATTGTAGTGCGGTATGTTTCAATGGGGTCTTGCTAAATCATTATCCTGTTTATGTGGATCAACCTCCCAAACCGCACAACACATCATTCATCACTGCCCCATTTACGGATCTCGAAATGGAAATACCAATCTTACAGCACTTGATTGTAACACAGTCCAGAGGGTGTAGTGCCTGGAATGGATGGATTACCGTGACTACTACCAACTTCATATGCACGGAATGGCCCGTTTTGGCGAGTCCGATTCGGCGAGTTTCCTATTATTAATTTTTGAAAAGAAATTATCGGGTACCGTAGCCTAATTATCATTGCCGTTTTTACATCGTTTTAACGTCGCTAAACATTGAAATCGTGCAGAAAAAATAAAAATAAAATGTTTGAACTATTAAATTAAAATTCGTCATGTTTATATCACTCGTCATGTTTATGTCTATAAGTTAGTACTTTTGAATAGTTAAAATGATTAGTTTGAATTAACATATGTGTGGCCTACAGCTTGGATTGAAAGGAAATTATCGGGTACCGTAGCCTAGTTATCCCGACCAACAAAAATTTGTTCCAAGAACCCAGTTAGCCTAACGATTCATTTTTACATTGTAGTAACAGAATGAAAAGGCTAACCAAATGTGTGGCTGTGGCCTACAGCTTGGATTGAAAGGAAATTATCGGGTACCATAGCCTAGTTATCCCGACCAGCAGAAATTGCCATTTTTACATCATTTTAATGTCGCTAAACGTTGAAATCGTGTAGAAAAGGGAACTTTTGCTGACTAGGATACATTGAAACTGAGAAACATGCACAGAAGCCCTTCGATTTGTTCCAAGAACCCAGTTAGCCTAACAGTTCATTTTTTCATTGATCCAACGTCTGAATACATTGAATCACCCAGTTGGCCTATCGTTTTTCTTTACATTGGATTTCATGTCTGAATAGGTTGATTCTATGTAAAAAAAAATTCAAAAAGTGACAAGTTTCCCGAAGTTATTACTTTGAGAGTCTCGCATTCAAAAACTTGGTTGTGATGTCATAAAAGACTCAGAAAAATAAACGTTGCAGGAAACCGGTTCAGTGTGACCATGCGGATTCAGAAAAAGTATATAAATAACAAATAACAATAGAGATATAATTAAATGTAATAAACTATAGACATACTACTTCTGTTCAAATAAACTTTGTTTAATCAATTTCATTTCCAAAAGTTACAAGTGAAATAATTTTATGGCGATTTAAATGCAATTATACTGTATTTTCACCAAAAAGGTAGTGATAAAAATGCAAAAAAATTGTAGTCAAAAGCAAATTAAGGAGAAAGATTATAGTTGCAACAATTTGTATAAAACATTAAAGCTACAGAAGTAAATTTGTTTTAATGATACGAATTTTAGTACAAAAAATAAAAAGTTCTGGCAGCACTACTTCTAAAAATATAGTTAGGCTAGGTAAGTAGGTAATTTGATGACAAAAATGACTAATATATTCTAAGTTTGCATACAGACGGTGACGTAGGAATCCAAGAACCCAATTAGCCTAACAGTTTGTATTTACATTGATTCGATGTCTGAATATTGAATAATATTCAATCGTCGGATTTCCAGAAGGCGTCGTTGGATTTTCAAAAAATCGCCGAATAGGGAACTCGCCGAAACAGACTAGCCGAATCGGATTCGCCGAATCGGACTCGCCGAATAGTAGCAGACCCTCATATGCAAGAGTGCACTTTTATGATGAGTTTACTTCATTAAAATTGTTTCTTATTTTGGTCATCCACAATGAAAAGGCAACTTTTGACAGCATATTGTCAAAGCTCACCAAAACTCTTAAATCCTGTATTTTTTATGTAGATCTCGGGATTTTCTCTTCTTGACGTCGACAACATTAACCTTCATAACAGCCCTGATGTGGCCGAGATACCATGGGAGTATGCTTCACTGTACCCGGGAGACTGCATCTACATTCCGCCTCAGTATATGCATCAGGTGCAAGTGGTGACATATTCACAGTTTAAGATTAAGTTAGCAGTTAACAGACCAGCCACCACAGGTGATTACTTTTACATTGTTCCAACATCTGCTTGAAGTGATGTAAAAAAAACCTTGTACTTGCAAGTTGGTCGTGCCAATTAAACAATTTTTGCACTGTGACTGTTTATTCCAAAGAATGTTGCTGTCACATGCAAGCTCAATCTTTGTCTTTGCAAGCTCATTTGACCATTCAATGGTTGTTGTAAATTTTTTTCATAAATGACTTGATGGCCAGTGCCCTATTGTTTGTTTGGTATTATTTTTTTGTATCCGTTATGCCAACGTTTTTTGAGTAATTGGTTAATGGGGGCGAGCTTGTCAAAAGAAATGAAGGTTACATATATACAGGCTCATTCAGCTTAATTTGGGCTTTAGTATATTTTTTTCGTAATTTCATGATTTCAAGGATGAAAAAGGTAAAATTATTATTTTAACTTTATTAATATAATCCTTACAGTACAGTCTATTTAGCACAATTATTCAACATTAAACCGTGAACAACTTCTCTTTGCTTCGTGGTATTGAGATTTTGGAATGCTCTTCAAATGGCTGCTTTAAGAGAGTTGAGGTTAGGGTGTGGAATTGAGTTAGACTGTCCTTCAATCACACTAAATAGCCAATAGTTACAAGCTACGAGGCCAAGTGTCTTGCGGGAAAAACATGGGAAGATTCTCCTTCAGATAAGTCTGGACTTTTTTTGCTCCATGCGCTGGCATCTTGAAGCAAGTCTTGAACATGCATGACTTTGGTAGCATCCAGTGCTTCCACTTTTGACAATTGATAAATCCTCTTCAGTTTCCTTTTTTATCCTGAAAAATCCCTTTTTTCTCAGTTGGGAATCCTTCAAAATTTCCTTCATAAGCGAGGTTATTTTTGACGTTATTTAAGTTAAAAAAAGTGCCAATACAACTTTAAAGTTACTTTAATCTCACCTAAGTTACGTTTTAACCTGAAAGAACAGAAAATCAGTGAATTGAAGAAGTGGTAGCCTACAGCAGGGTTTCCCAAACTGTGGTCCGCGGACCATTGGTGGTCCGTGACGACTGCACAGGTGGTCCGTGGCAATATGACAAGAAATTAAAAAGTCACACATATACGTAGTACGCAGTAGCCTACGTACCCTGTCAAAGATAATTGCCGCAGTTCTTTACAACAAATGATTTCGAAAGCTTTTGCTATCCAGTATCGTAAATCTTACTTGTTGCACCTTGGTTGCAGTTAAAAAGTTGTTTACGAAAAATTCTCATATGCCTCAAAACAAAATAACAGCATTCATAAAGAAACTCAACATATGGAAAACATTAACAAGGATAAATGTGGATATGTTTCATGTTCTGTGTGACTACATTACCAACAAACTCTTAATTAATACAGAGTTGATTTTCTCTGACGTTACACAACATTTGGAATTGCTTTCTGCACACTTTTAAGAAGTAGCCTACTTTTAAAAAGAGACATATGAGAATTTTGACTGGATTTTAAAATCTTTTGTTGTTACAAAGACTGATCTGTCAGGACGCGAAGAAGAAAAATTAGCCGAATTATCATCTGATCGAACTTTAATGCTTAGTTTCAATTAAACAGCTATTGCATCTTTCTGGTTGAGTGTTGTGGAGGAATACCCATTGCTATCGCAAAAGGCAACTAAAATTTTATTGCCTTTTGCCACGACCTACATGTGTGAGACAGCATTTTCAGCTCTTACCAACATGAAGACAAAATATAGGTCCAGACTTTCCGTGGACCCTGACTTACGAGTTTGCCTTTCACAAATAACTACGAGAATTGATGACTTATGCAATCCCATCCGTCCCATTGATGTTGTCAGTTTTTTAAATAAACAAAATTCAGTTTTATTCATTTTTACCTTTGTATTGGGGGTCCGCGAATAAACAGATTCACAAATAGTGGTTCGTGGCCCAAAAAAGTTTGGGGAACCCTGGCCTACAGTATTCAAATCACTACAAAAAACAAAACCTTGCTGGCAGTAGCATGGCTGATTTAGTTGACAAACCCAATCTAATACCATAAAGTTGCTGAAGTGAATAAATTACAAAGGTTAGCTTGATTTTTTTCAGTAGCAACGGTATGTCGAAGTAACGTTGCTTTATTAGAACAGTAGTCTACACAAAAGCAGCACATATTTTACAATAACATGGTTTACTTCCTTTGTTCACTGTTCAGCCAAAAAAACGCTTGTCAGTTAGTCGGTTCTGGGATATTTACCACCTGGAGTCCTGGACATCATTTACCAATTACCACTCTCATCTTTCCCACACGGACTCTTTAACCTATCCCTAACATCGAAAATATAGGCTGCAGGTGGTAAATGTGCAGTAACAAATTACGCTATCCATCGATTAACAAATTTATTTTTGTGTTTAGTTCGGTTTTCCTTGGTGCGCTAACTTGTTCAACTCTATAAGGCGAGGCTATCACTTTTTTCTCCTTGTCAGTAATGTCTTCACAATCATCTGAGACTGATGAAAAACTTTAGGATACTAGGCCTATTCATGATACTGACTCAGTCTGACTGTGTACACCATACGGTACAATTATACATATCGTATAGGCTACACAGCCTAGCTAGCTCTATTATGGGTGCAACCGAATTCGTACCCTGAACACTTGGTACCGTACCCTCATTTCGTACCATGAAAACTAACTCACTCACTGCACTCACGTCCAATTCCCAAAATGGCGAGAATAGAAATCAAGTGACGAAAAGGTGAGAATGGGAAAGAGAGTGAGAGGGGGTTTCGGACGGCGAGTGGCGACGGAAACCAGCTGATCATCGTTATTCCAGTCGTTTTTAGAACTTTTGAATGGAAATATTAATAAAATTTTCTTTAATATTACTAAAAACAACAATTCTCTTTTTAAGACAAAATTTCCTTGTAAAATTGCTAAAAATCCCTAAAAAATCCTTCCGATCTTCATTTCCCTTTTTTATCCTTCGAAGCGTTGAAAAATCCCTTTTTCGGGATAAAATCCTTCAAAGTGGAAGCACTGGTAGCATCATTGTTTCTACGAACCCAGGGCATCAAAATATCATTCAGAATCTGCAGATACTAATGGTGATTCTAAGTCTAGCTTTGATGAGGCTGTGTTGTCGACTGTGTTGGGTCTGCCTTTATCGACTTTTTGAACCTGTCACAAAAGTTTTTGTTCGCTGGACTCTCTGTTCGAGGACTGTGGAGGTTTCTTTCAAATTTCCCCTCGTCATCAAACTTGGCTACAACTCGATAAACTAAATTGTCTTTGAGCAGCCAATGCTCTTAATAATATCCAAAGGAGTGTTCCCAGAACACTTAAATTTGCATATGGTTATCCGTTTTGTTAATTCTGTCATGTTTAAAGAAGTTTGTTTAAATACTACTATACATAGGCGTCGAAATAGGGTGGGCCGGGTGGGCGGCGCCCACCCAGCCGTGAAACGAGGGTGGGCAAAATATGTTTCGCCCACCCTGTTTTCATGACACATGAAGGGTTCATTACAATTATTTCCGTTTTTGTTAAACGCTGAATTATCCAACCAACTGCAGCAACGCAACTTCTTGTTTTACGCTATGTCTCTGGCTAGGAATCCGACAGAACAAGCAATTCCGCATCCGCAACAACGCTGCGTTGAAAAAAAAGGCGATACTCACTGCATTGTTGTTGCTACGGCAACTGCCACACGCTGACAATTCCTGGTGATAGAAAGCCACGTTTGATCTTTTCTCCGAATGGTCTCCGAATTTCGTTACGTCACAATCAAACTTCAGTTCCGGGTCAGCGTAAGGGAATACGAATATGACATCATAATGAACATGGCAATAAAATAACCGATACAAACTAAACACGTACTGAAATAATCGCTTTTTACAAATCTTTCCTCACAGACTTGTTGCTGGGTATAAATTGGGGCACCGCGCGATGTTGTCATTTCATTATTGAAAAGTTAAAGATGAAGCAACTTAGTCAAACATCTATTTACGCATTTTTAAAACCAGCTTCCAAAAGGCGTTGAAAAATTTTTTTTTGATATGACGTCGAGATGATAACGCTGAAGAAGCCATGTCCAGCACGAATGAACGTAGAGATGACATTGATGAAGAAAGCAGTACTTCAAGGATGGACAGTGGTGAAGTCAATGTCTCAGACAATGCACCGGTAGTTGTAGAAGACAGCATGAGCCATGGAAATCTACCTGCTCCATTTGACGTTAGCATGCTGCCTGCCGGATCAGCTTCCGGCTCGGGAAGGTTCCGTCAGCACAGTCAGCAGTCACCTGTCCGAAGATTTTGAGGCAAATCCAAAGGCGCCACTTTGAAGATAACAAGTCACGAGTCACGCACTTTTTTGGTCGCAAAGGAAAACATAAAAAAAGATTGTTTAGTTTAGCAGCACTCATAAGATCGCAAGACGCAAGAAAGCAACATCAAACCTGTTAAAGCTTAATTGCTGCAGCAACGCTAAACGCAGTCTTTGTGAGAAAGACTAACCAATAACCATTGCGAACATACACATTCAATGAAATCTGTTAGAAAACTCTCGCCCACCCACAATTCCTTCCTTCTAAGAAAAAATCGACGCCTATGCTACTATATACTATCTTTTAGAATACTTTTATAAGATTATCTGCAGAAAGTTTCAGCTTGATTAAAGAAATAAAAAAGATAATTATGCAAAAATTGAAGGGCCTGGAGCTTTGCCACTTTTCATGTTTAGCGCCTCTCCTATCACTGGATGAAATGGGAGTATTATATTTGATAAGCAGAAATTTTAACTCTGCATTGGGAAAGCTCAAGACCTTGCTTCTGTTCAAAAAAGGCCTTCACAAGTGACTTTTCTTTCCGTTCTGACGTTTTTATGAGATGGCACCAACATTCCAAAGAATTCATCTTCTAAGTCATGACTTGTGTTGGTGTCTTGTGGGTATTAACATGGCTTGAAGTTTCCTGCAATAGTCGAATAGTTTTAGCCATGATTTTTTCACGCATTATTTCAATAAAAAAATTTAAAAAAACGAGTCATGTTTTTTGTAGTTGAAATTGAAAAGTAGCAGGTACCGGTAGCGGAAGTACGACTTAAAGTAATGTAGCACTTTTCCGCTACTGCTACATTTAAAAAAAGTAATGCTGCTACTAGTAAGCAGCAGCACTAGTGCTCGTAGCGGCTGCCCTCCTTTGGCAAGGCCTGTGAGTGTGTATTAGTGTTTCCCGAGATGTTTGTTTAGCTATTTTTTGCTAACCTGAAAATCCGGGTTTGAATATCAGAATGCACTGGTTTTCGGACAAGAAATGTTTTTACTGGCCTCTAAGTTCTTTTATTTTTTCTGCGACTAGGCATGGCTTACCAGAGCTTCTTCCCGGCAGCCAAATTCTTACACCCGGTAGCATATTCACAAAAGGTTCCTTATTTAATACCTGTCTCGACAACTGACCAATCAGAATCTGTATTGTTTTCATATGTCACTTCATCTGCAAAGTTGCTTTTGCGTGATTGCGTGTAGTTTGCAGGTTTACTATATGGTTGCCAGTTCTGCACTTTTCTTACGAAATCGTGCTAGTTTGGTTTGGAAAATTTTAGCAAGTTACGCGTTTTTTATTTTATTTTTTGTTTTTTTTTGATATTGACTATATTTTTCCCAAATTAGCCATAAATTTGCCAAACGGTAATATTAAACTATGTTTGTTTCTTGGATTGCATAATGTTATTGCCACTTGTTATCCCACAATGCTGCTATTGTCTGGTGACTACAATCAAGTCAACACCTTCGATGGTTTTACTGTAACTGTTTAGTCTCAAGTCAAAACCTTCTTTCTATCTGCCACAACAGGAGCATTTTACACTCAAAATATCTTACCGTCCAACCTGTCTTTTCTAAAAAGGAAAGCACAGCCTAGTTTATCTATTTCATGCATTTACCAATTGCGCAGGCTTTTGCAAAGTTTACGATATTTAAACTGTTAACATTAAAAATTAACACCAACAAATA
Source organism: Aplidium turbinatum (assembly GCF_918807975.1). NCBI lineage: Eukaryota > Metazoa > Chordata > Ascidiacea > Aplousobranchia > Polyclinidae > Aplidium > Aplidium turbinatum. The sequence continues at coordinate 22,512,022 of NC_137475.1, read as the reverse complement.
GCCAGGCCTACCTATTATGATGTAAAGTTGCACTGACCTACTTGCGTACACCGATGCATAGCGCTCAAGTCCGCTTTCTCGCAATGCAGGATAAAGATATAAAAATAAAAAAAAAAAGGTACTGACTACTAACTGCTATATTGAGTATTGAGTGCTCAGATAATTACACTAAATTTATTTTCCATTTATAATTATTTTATGCGCACTTTGATTCATGTTATTTGTAGATGAATCAGTAGGCTTCAGTTAACTGACTTACCTAATCTACCAGCATGCTATACAACCAGCAGATGACGAAAAGTGACGTAGTGACATAAGAAAATGGTCGGTTTCTGATTGGTTAATTGTCGAGATAGGCTCAACCTAGGGATGGGCGGTTTCGAATAGTTGAAGATTTGAATTTATTCTAGAATAATTAATTAATTATAAACACCTTGGAATTATAGAATGAGATTTAGTCAAGCACTGAAATCGTCAATTTACACATTTCTTTTGTCGGAACATTTCAAATGGGATGCATAAACACGTAGGAGTTCAAACAAAAATTTTAATTTGTCTTCTAATTTTTTTAAATCTAAACAATAAAAAATACTTAATAAACCCAAAACTCAGCTCTGCGTGGTCCAACTTCTTTTCATCGCGGGCCAAAAACATTTTTTTTATCTTGCGGGCCAATGTTTTTAAATAGTGATTCATAGGTTTATTGCTAGCATATTATACATAGCCTATGGCACTGGCGCCGACTTACGGGGTTATGGGGTGGCCACGCCACCCCGTAACCGCTGTAGCGGGTGGCAGCCACCCCGTTTAGGCTACATTACTTACTGCAAATAAAGGTAATTTGAACGGACGTTTAAATCTTTTTTTGATCATTTGTTTTCACTTCAAGTCAACATAAAGCAAGAGGTGAACCAATACAGCATTGCGAAGAAAATGATTGTTTTGTCACAAGCATGATACTCGCGTAACATCAAGCAAGCCACGTCAAGATTACGCAACACGTGGCTACGAATTTTTCCTTGTTGTTGCGATCGTTTTATTTGTTACTTGTCATAAGTCATTGTTACATTTCTTAGGTTTACAATGGGATTTTTTAATCAATAAAATACGATCTTTCTATTGCCTCCCTCAAAAATCTTTTTTGAAAATTTTTAAACTGCTTATAATATCGCTATAAATTATGCCAGCTATAAAAAAATTGTAAATAAAATTATCTCGATGATTGATAGCTCCACCCCCTAAATGAATATCTATTTTCAAATTTCATTAAAAAAATGCAATTTTCTAAACTTTCGAAAATTTTCGAAAAGCAGCTCCCAGTGTAAATGCTTTTCTTGACCAGTATGAGGTCATACTAGATTGGCTTGACACGGCATCGAAAGAAGATGGCATGGATGCTGTCACTCGAAACAATGCCACTAGCCATGTTCCATGCACATGGACAGCATCCATGCCATCCATGGATAATTTGGACGTTTACTTTTTCTTGCGTGTCCTGCAAAAGCTTTTGCTTATTTTAAGCCCTGTACATATCACTGTTCAGAAACGTGGGATCAATGTCGGAAAGGTACGTGAATTACTGGAAGCCGTATCATCAACGGTTTCTTGGAATGCAGCAACATAAAGTGAGGCATCTGCGTTGTTTGAAGCATGTAAAAAATCAGCTGTTGATATGGGTTTGCAGTTGCCATCTTTGCCGCGTGGCCGTGGTGGACGTACTGCAATATCTTTCAATGACCAGCAACAGTTTTTTTTTCTACCGTAGATGCTTACTACCAAAGCATTTATTTAGACGTATTTAAACAGTGTTCTTCTTCACTTTTGTCACGTTATTCACAGCAGGACATGAAAAAACGGTAATGACATGGAAACAGTTCTGCTTTCCAAGGATCAAGCATCGAAAAAGAACAGAGCTGCTTTTGAAAATGTCGCTGCCACATATAAAGATGACATAAACCCAACGCTTCTGCGTCTGGAATTGCAACAGCTGGAAAGTTTTCAACAGCAAAAACAGATTTTTGTTTCAACTATGTCGCAACTGCTTGATCTATTTGCAAGCAATGAAACAATTTTATTAATGCTTCCAAACGTGGTCTGCATTGTGAAAATATACTTATCGTTGCCTTCCACCACCTGCGAGGCGGAGCGATCGTTTAGTGCACACTCAGGCGCATAAAAACCTACTTGCGATCTACCATGACGCAACAGAGATTGAACCACGTCCTAATTTTAAATGTTTATCCAGCTGAAGCTTCACGGTTACACAGGCCTCGAAATTCGTTTTTGTTGACGGCGGACAAACGTGTCCGGTCTGAGCAGCTATCTCGGCGGACAAATTAAGTCTCACGGCGGACACACCAGTTTTAACGTCGATCGTCATACTTAATCCCTTTATCTTGATAAATCTTCGCCATTTGAGAATCATAGCTACGGTTTAGGCTTTTTAAAATTTCAGCAAAGTTACTCTGAAAGGCTTTCATCAGACCAACAACGTGCGCTTGACGCCGTGTAGCTACTAAATATGATGATGATGATTGTTAAAAATTTGAATTCTATGGACTTTTTGTATCTGATGCAAATAAATAATAAAAAAATAATACGCCGCATAACTGATTAACTTCCGCCGAACGAGGTCGTGTGGCTTCTTGCGTCACAATGCTCTGGGCACGAGTCGGAAAACTCTAACGCGTAACGCTACTATTTTCTGATGTGCAAAGTTTCACTATAGGCTTTTTTCTTTAGGTTTATTTTTACATGTTATGTGAGCGAAAGTGACGAAAAGAATAAACAAAACATTAGAAAAAGCACAATTATTTTTCCCCTCTCCATGATGCGGTCGCCTTTTCAAAATAGTATCAGTATTCCACGAGACCACGGCAGGCTCGGAGTTATAATCAGCGCAATCAAGGCCATCCAAACATATGCTTATGATGAGAGCTTCAATAGCATCGATCTTCAAAGACGTGCGCCAATCTCCACGAGATCAGTGCTTGTCGTTAAGATACGTGATACCGAGATCTATTCCGTGTCTTTTCTCCAGACCGGCTAGTTGAGGGAAAAACGTAAATGCGAGCTCTTCTTTAGCGATGAAATATGCGATTTCAAACAACCTCTTTTGATTTTTTTCGTTGTCACTCATATTGTTGATGGCCTTGATGATCGGAAATTGATGGCTTGGGGTAAACGATATGTTGTGATCCAGTAGCGCACCCAGCATGGGGCTAAGGGGGCTTAAGCCCCCCCCAAACTCGCCACAAAAAATAAAGTTTTTGTATGTTCCCTATGTATATCTTTTGCTTACAGGTTAGATATGAATAAGACACAACAATACAACAGGGCCGAGCATTATAACAATATAATTTACATATTTACAAATAGTTTTAACAGTCGAACGTTTTCGGCTTAATTTTAAACCCTAATCAAGAATCTGAAAATAATTAAAAAATGCAGGAAATTTCAACTTCTTGAAGGTAAATTTACATTAGGAAAAGGCAACTACATAAATAACTACAAAAAAATGTGCACCACAGGGAATGTGATACATCAAGTAAATGTTGAGGAGAATGGACGCGCCTCCAGCAAATAATTAGGCTATTTGTTTAAATTTAGGTTGTAGCGTATAGCGTTAACAGTGCTTCCTGAATTTTGGTGTCAAATTGGGATTTGCATTTGCGTAAAATTATAAATGAGTCAGTAGAGAATTTTGGTCTGTGCAAAAAGAACACTCCATGATATGGTCTTTGATGGCAACTTTCTTTAACTCCCAAAAGTTCAGATGCTCCCGTACTCTCGTGGTCTAATGTTTGGTGGACAACTGGGCATACCGATGTACCCAGGCCCGGATTAAGGGGTCAAATGGGGCCCCTGTGCTAATGAATTTTATGGGGGCCCTTACCAGCTTACGTGTAGCGTAATGGAAGTAAGCTGGTTTCGCTTGCAGAGGAAACCGAGCCTTGCTTATAGGTAAGTTAGATAACTTTGAAATAGCACGTGATCGATGATTAAATAAGCATGTGCAAATTAAGTCAAAAATGTTTACGTTATAATCAGGGCTGGAAAAAATGTTTAGCTTTCCGGGAATCTGTTTTTTAGCGAAAAAATTTCCCTCGGCTAACAATCACGATAATGACGTCATAATTATACCGTTTACAGTTTTCCGGCGAAAAGCCTCACGCAAAAAGTATGGACGGCCATCTGTAGCTTCATAGTTCCAATAAAGAATCTTGGTATCGTACTCGTAAGCAGGCATGGCGCACTGTTTGTGCCTGATGTGCCCGCTTTGATCGGAATACATTGGCCAACAACTATAGACTTAATAAATTAGACGCCGCATGCTCACAAATTAGATCCACTGACTCACCCACCACCGTGTGAATGTCATGAAACAATGCGACATCACGAGCTGCTTGTTACGTACTTGACAAGATGCTTCATGCTCGAACGGGTTGATAGTATGTACAATGTGCATGAATAGCATAACTAATTATTAAGCGATATAGGCATATAGCACAAAAAACGGCCAGACGACTGAATGCACAAGATTCGCTGAGTGAGAACGCAAGACGTTGGGAAAATTACTTCTGCAACCTACAAAACAACCAGTCGGTTACACGAAGAATAACGAAACGCTTTAATTAATTTGACAACAATATCAAAATTATGACGCTAAAACAGCTGTTTTTGTGAATCAAAGAAACCGCAAGCAAGTTTTGCCCAAGATGCGAAATTACTACAAATACATTACCGGGACATAAAAAAATGATGACGATTTCTTGTTGTTTGGTCTATCTACCACAGCAGACACTTTGTATATTTTCGAGCGAACGTCATTAATACTACATAAAATGCCATAGTTTTCCTTTAAAATGTAGATTAAGACCCTGTTTCACGATGCTATTACACTTGCTTCTGTGTGGCCCATTCCAGTGAATGAACAGCTCGTTGCTAATGTCTTTATTTATTTTATTTTTTATTTGTGGATGTTTTTGTACCTCCGCAAACATTTCGAATTTTATCAATTACACTTCCCGTGCTTTTGACAACGCTTTCGGGCGGACTACTGCAATATATTTACGCAATTTTGCTGAACTTGTTCAGCTCTGAGGTACAAGTTGGAAATCGTAAATACGCACTACGCAATGATACGAATCAGTGTCGGAACTGCAATGTGTCAGCAAATTACGATGACGGTTGACGGTGAATGAAAGACGTTAGTAACGTGATTCTTACGGTAAAAATTTCCCGCAAACTGACAAATTTCCCGGGAATGTCATTCCCGGATTCCCCATTTTTTCCAGGCCTGGTTATAATGTATGCAAAATCACACACATTAAATCAACGAAACCGTGCAAGGGAAAACATTGTAGCAAGGGACCACTGTTAGTACTGCACACTTCACTGCAAATTGCAATGAAAGGTTATTCTGAATTTCTATTCTAAACTGCTTTTTCATTCACTACTAACTACCAATAGGATTTAGAAAACTAACATGAAATTCAGCCGAACGACTTTTTTCTGGCTTTCTTTATTGCAAAGTCTGTAAGGATAGCATCAAAATTGAGAAGTCGCAGTTTATCAAACTCTATGCTGAGAAGGCTCTGTCTGCGTGGCCCCTGTGCTTTAGCACACCCTAGCACAATGGTTAATCCAGGCCTGGATGTACCATACCGTCATCCGTCAATGCCGAATCACACGGACATGTAAAACTGTGTATAAGGCCTACGACATTTGAGCAGAGAGACGAAGGCGTCTGGGACTTTAATTGAAAATACGAACTAATTTTGAATGTTTTGTAAATAGGAAAAATGTCGACATCAAATTTAGCCTACTGCTTACAAAATTAGTGTTTTGTTTTAAACTGTTTTCGTGCTAGTTGTTGGTTTCGCACTTATCTGTGCTGGCAAACGGAAAGCTAATTTTATCTTGTCATAGGCCTACTTGACAAAAAGTCGAGATCTATAGAAGATTGCGACAGTGGACGTAGGGATGAGAGTGTTGATGGTTCTAATAGCTTGGGGTTCACTAGGCCAATTTCTAATCTGATTGAGAGAACGAATCCTGATGTATCGGCAACCGGTGGGTTGTGGGCCGTGAGTGCCTTTAAATATTAATCAAAGGAATGGGCATTGGCCTACTGTCGCTATTGTCGCAAATCACTCGGCCAACATTTCTGAATTAGCCCCCCCCTAATTTTTTTTCTGGGTGCGCTACTGTTGTGATCTTGGACAAAGCTAATCCTTACATTCGTTGTTCATTTAATATATGCGTCTATCACCACTAAATTTCCTAGTAGTAGGTTCATCGCCCTCATTCTCACTTTCAGAATTTTCCCTGGGCCTTTTACCAAAACTTAAGTTTTGCTGCATCTTGCTGTAGTAGCCTACTCTTATAATCTAACTTTGTAACCAACCTTGCCTTATCAATATTACTCGGAGATCAAAGCCAGACATTGTGACGTGAGACTTGAACTAAGTTGCGCGTGATTAGTGTAGAAGTACCGGTACTCCCATCGATTCTTAGCAAAAAATTCACCTTTGTTACGCTGATTCAATGTCATCAATCGTTAAAGCAACGTAAAATTCGAAAGTTTTTCTGCTTGAATGGAAGCTAAAAGATACAGTATTAACTTTTTCTAGATGCGCGCTTGGAATGCGATAATTTCGCATTCCCAGCGCAAATTATATTCTTGCAACAGTTGTTCGTGCTATGCAATGACGATTTGTATCGCTAGTTTCTGCGATATTTCTCGGCGGACAAATATGACCGATCTAGAGGGTACTTCCCGCGGACATCACATGCTGTGACGGCGGACATGTCCGCCGTGTCCGCCGTGAATTTCGAGGCCTGGTTACAAGTTGACGATTAACAATTGGATTGACAGAGCTGCTGTTCGCAAAAATACTTTTGCCAAATGTTAAGTGTCAGAGCAGCAACGTAACAATAAAATTCACGACATACCTCCTATGCTTTGTTTTAAAGTTGCTTTGTAAATTATCGAGCTACAAATCAGGTGTGAAAAGACAATAGCATCTACGAAACACGCTTAGTAAAAATCAAACAAAAACATGCAGTTTGAAAGTTTTTAGGTTGCCATATTGTGCTATCCGCCACCCCGTGCAAAAATAAAAGTCGGCGCCTATGGCCTATGGATATAGTTTTTACTCTCTAAAACCTCTACAGCTTGTTTCACCCTAAAAGGAGATCATCTTTAACGTTATCAACTTTAGATTTTAATTTTAGACAATAGCGTTGGCCGTTGGTATCCACGAGAATCGTAGTTGTGGCCATACGAACGCAAGCGTAAAGAGCCTCGTTTCCAAGTTGATTTCGATTTTTGGTTTTAATATTGTTCATTTGCAAACGTATGTACTTCCAAACATCGAGTGGCCTATAGATTCAGAACAGCATATTTTAAAAGGGGAAACTTCTCCTTTGACACTAACTTCCAAAAGCTTGCAGGATTTCCCATTTTCTTTGACAGCAAAAACGGATCGTTCTGAAGTTCACATAATTGGAGTTGAAGCTATGGGTCTGTGTAGTGACTTAGGGTGGGCTGAAAAACACTTATTTTTGATTTTCAAAAAAAGATGTTCTAAAAAGCTGCCAAATCGACCTAGAAATCATTTCCCAAAATTTTGGGGGGTGGCCCTCTCAATCGGCCGTGCCACCCAGCCCAAAAGGTCAAATAAAGGTCAAATCGCCATATCTCAAAAACTACTTGGGCTGGAAAGGTCAAATAAAGCTCAAATAAAGCAGAAACACAAAGTTTCTATCTGTCCTAAGAGATGTTTTTATCATAGTTGCACTACAAATTATGTTATTTCAAAAAAACGCTTTTTATGGTAAACTTGAGGGGCTAAATCACAGAAACTGTAAATTATTAAGTATATCAGTACTGCGGAATTGATTCCTGTGCCGATTCAGAGCAGAGCAGAAATACGACATAATGAGGAAAAGTTCTTTGAACTCGTTAATGTGGTGTACATCGATGGCAAAAAGGATGCCACACTCTCACTTCTTTAAGCAGATAATGGCAGGCACTATCAAGCCACTGTCTTGGAAGAACTTTATGTAGTTGTTGGTGAACCAGGCTGGTTTTACTCAACACCTGAACTGAAAATGGAAACGGAAAAGTTATTGCAAATTGTGTATATGAAGCTGTGTAAGGCACTGCATTGAAAACAAAACTTGCAATGGTAGGAACAGATGGCACTCCTGCAATGACTGGACCCCATTCTGGATACATAAGATGCCTGGAAGTACTTCTTAAGAGACCTTAAGTGGTCTGTGTGCCTTTTACTGTACATGCAAATGAACTCCCTCTGCGCCATGTCTTTGCAACTCTCGATGGCATTACCAATAGTCCAGATAGTTTTACTGGGCCTATTGGAAAAGCCATTCTCTTGTGTTTCCGATTGGCCTGTGGTCACTTTTTCTTCTATTCTTAACCAAAACTTTTCGTTTTTGCCAAACGATCTTATTTACAATCTCAGTGCAGATCAAAATTGCGCTTACAAAATTTGTTTAGCAGTGATGGTTGGATCTGTTGACATAGACTTGAAGCTGATGGAGGTTGGTCCAACTGTGCACTCAAGGTGGCTAACTCTGGCTTGTTGCATGCTGATATATTTTCCATCATGGATTGAAATAAAGCAAAATCCCAAAATTACACATGGATCAGAAAACTTCTATAATATGCTACAAAGGATCATAAAATTTCCAAACAGAAAATTGCTGATATTGCCTTTGAAGTTGTGCAAAGAAATGGCTTTTTTGCACATCCTGAACAAGTTATTTTGGGGATGCTTGGACACGAGGATGAAAGTATCCGCAGGCAAGCTTTAAACAAAGTGTTGTCCCTGCGTGGAAGGATCCCTGAATTCAATTAGGCAACCACAACTTTGAAGGAGGATTTCTGGAACTAGAAGATCAAGACAGGCAGAGCCAGAGGGCAACAAGTTCAGTTCGTAAGTTTTTAGTTCCGAAAATCAATGTGAAAGCAAAGGCATTTCACAAAATGGTGAACCAGGATTTTCCTGGCCTGCAAGAACCTCCTCTAACAAAGACATCTCAGTGATAGTGAAATTGAACAAATCAGACAAAGTCCATTGCAACTAGAACATCCTTCCATAACCAAACTGTGGAAAGACATGTCAAACTTGTGTCTGAAGCATCCAGTTCAGTTGCAACATTTGAAAGTTCTAAAGAATGGGATGATACGACAAAGAATCCGTTCATGAAAACTGATGAAAATGTTTGACAAAAGAACAATTCACCATGTGAATTAACAACAGATTGAATAATATTCATCTATTCTATATAACAGATATGTGATGCAGGATTGAAGTGTGCTGATGCAAGGTGCAGTTAAATGCGGTTCATACTACATACATAGGCCCATGAGTTGGGATGCATGCAATTAAGTAGTCAATGTGCCCCATAAATTATTGATGGCTATCATAAATGAACCTACTAATTTCATAGAAAAACGGAAATGATTATTATGTTATGTTTTCTTGCTAATTTGTGTTCGATTTGCTCACCAGTTGTAGAAAGTATGATATATTATAGTTGATATAGTTGTTCCCCATTACTCATAATTTGATGATAGCAATAAATAATCATGTCAAATCACTTGACTTTGCAAGTACGTAACTGAAAAGGCAATGCTGGATTAATTGTATAATTGATGACTTTGTACTTGTAACACATTACAGGAGAAAATAACTCCTTCAAATTCTATGTTGTTTTTGCATGATTTGCAAAATATTATATCATTACATGTCAAGTAAAACTATTGACTGTTAAATATAATATATATATAATAGTAATATAATTATATATATAGATAGCCGTCAATAATTTATGGGGCACATTGACTACTTAATTGCATGCATCTCAACTCATGGGCCTATGTAATATGTATGTTGTATGAACCGCATTTAACTGCACCTTGCATCAGCACATTTCAATCCTGCATTACATATCTATTATATGATATAGAATAGATAAATATCATTCAATCTGTTGTTATATATATACATAAACTAAACTATTAACTCTACAAAAAGAGTGCTCAATACCAAACACATGGCCAAGCAGAGAAATATAATCAAATAAAATTACTAGTACCAAAAACCGTAACAGCCAGTTTCACCCTGTGATGGGATCTTCAGATAGTTCTTGAATAAAAACCGTATGAATCCCATCATCGGATGAAACAGGCTGTAAAGGTTTTTTGGATGTTACTATTACTAGCGATTTTATTTGAATGTCATTTATATGTTTTTGCTACATTCCAGACCGAATGCATCACCAAAGTGAAAATTTCTACATTTTTTCCAAGACTTAAACCACTGGTTTTAGTAAAATATGTGTTTTTTCTTAACATCTCAATTTTTAGTGCAACTATACCAAAAAGTTCTCTTGGAACAGATAGAAACTTTATGTTTCTGCTTCTTTTGAGCTTGGTTTCACCCTTTCAGACCAAGTAGTTTTTGAGATATGGCAATTTGACCTTTAATTGACCTTTTGGGCCTGGTGGCACGGCCGATTGAGGGGGCCACCCCCCAAAATTTTGGAAAATGATTTCTAGGTCGATTTGGCAGCTTTTTAGAACACCTTTTTTTTGAAATTCAAAAATAAGTGTTTTTCAGCCCACCCTAGGTAGCATGTATTAACCCTCACGCCCATGGAAAAATTTTTTGAACGAAGTGGTATTGTTATGCATCACAAAAGATCATTCACAAAGTTTTTTTGTCAATTACAATAACAAAGAAACAAAAATTGAAGTGATATTGCTAGATTAAAGCAAAGCTGACTATCAGTTCAAAGGCCAAAAAAAAAACGGAGCTCGCCGGCCAAGTTTGGCCTGCAGTTGGACCACGCTGACTCAGCTTAATAAGCATAATTTTTTTTATTCCATTTGCTTGAAAATGTGTAAAAAAGCACCATAATTACCTATTTTTGTTGTTTTGCTTTTGGGCCATTTCGTGTCAATTCACACGGTCAAGAAAATCAACCTCTTCGATTTTTCTTAAATTTTACACACCTTTTCGCTATCCTATATAATAAACAACTGCAAAATTTGAGTGAAATTTATTGAGAAACACGAGAGTTACGAAGCATTTAGTTTGGGGGTCTGCCGAGGGGGCACATTTTTTATTATTTTTGGCCATGTTTGAGGCCCTATTACTGCTAAATTAAATTAGGTACGAACCCAAATTTTTTACATGTGATAGTACTTCTGCCAAATATTGAAAAAACAACATTGTTCACATTGTCACTCTAAAAGGTCAAAGGTTATAGACATCCAAAGTTGGCCGTTTCCAGCTCTCGGCTAAAATTTTCCAAAATTTTAAAACCTTGCCAAGACCCTATTTTTGGTTGGTTTTGGCTGAAATTTAGTAGAAATGTTGTTTACAGGATTCTTTATGAACTGAGAAAATTTCAGTACAAAATATTAAAGGGGTTGGGAGGTATTTAATGTGAAACATGGGTCGAAATGAAAAAAAGCAAAAAGTGGGGTCCTTTTAATACCCCGGTTACCCATGACCCCAGTGAAAATTTGCACTGAATTTTTTTTTACATATTCACTAAGATATGACAAGTCTACCATGCAAAATTGATCCATGGTTCTCAATGTTTTCTTATAGAAAATATTCGTCAAAGTTTGGACAAAAACGCTAAAAATTAGAAATGAAAAATTTAAGAGGAGTAGGGGTGATCATTATTTTATCTTGCTATTGGCTATATAAAGTGTTCTTGATAGCAGTAGCAATATTATGTGCTTGACAAACGACAATATAGACCTATAAATAATTTTTGCAAGACGTTTTATGCATAAAGTTTAAGACATTATTATCTTTATGTGTTTTGGTTACACTGTCCGATATCGTTTTGTTCAATCTTTTGGTATTAAATTTTCTTTAATTGCATGAAGAAGAAGAAGTATATAACATCAGAATGCCATGTTAATGCAAGCCGAAGAACCTGATAAGCTGACATACACAGACTATTTGGAAAATTGGTGTGTTCCATAATTCTAACAAAGAATGCATGATGAGTTTGTGCAATGATTTCTCTGGCAGAGAATGTTTGAAGAGCTACTTAATTGATACATTCAGCAACGAGTATGATCTTGATGATACTATAAGGGACAAGCAATGGGCTCATACTGATAGAACGACAATTAACTGAGCAGCTAAAAAGCCTGGATGACTTTATTGAATCATTGTGTGACACCTTTCTTGCTTTTATTTACTTATTTATTTGCATCAGGCTGTACTCAAGATGGTCAATATTACAATCAAACATAAAAAGTAGAAACAAAGCAGATACTCAGCTCCGAAGAGCTGAGTCGTAATGTACCAAATACAGCTAGGGGGGGGACTTAGACCAAAAGTTATGCTTTAACCCCCTGAAAATATGGAGAAACATGTAAAAACACCAACCATCTTACTTTTAACGCGTAAAAATAACGTTTACCCCCTTGAACATAGGGGTTGAAAGTTTGGAATTTTTTAAAAATTTTACTGTTTGTGGTACGTAAACAGTGGCTAAACACTACTTTTTTGATTCAGTCACAATTGTTGTGATTGCTTCACTGAAGTCTTCCATTGTCACATCAGTCTTTGATACAATACTTTCAAGGTATAGTTTCAAGTTTGTTATGTATGTGTGAAGTGGAAGCTTCTTGTGTCCTTTTTTCAGCTTAAAAATATCGCTATTTTTGGGAATGGATAACGATGTGTCCCTGGCGTAACGTATTTCCCTGTACAATCTGTCTGTCTAGGTCCTTTCTGCTTGAATTGAATTTGCGTAATGGTCGAGCTCCATTGGTGAAGTAAACGGTCCACCTAAGGATTTGAGAGCTGCAAGATCTTTGTGGCGTCTTTGGTCTAGTGCAATATTAGCGGACATTTTGTTTTCTGATATCGTTTTCTGCAAGTTATCTTGAAGTTTTCTTCACTCTAGCTGCAATTCGGGAATAAGGATGGTTTTTTTGGTATAACTTTTGAAAGATCCAGAAGGCATACTTTCAATTAGATCTTGGGATTTATTTTTTACTTGTGATGAAGAGGCTGCTGGTAGTTCTCTGGCCCCTCTGCGAGATAGTTCATAGTTAATGAAGCCAACACTTCTCTCAGAGTCAATGTTGTGGATAGGCACTTTTTCCAGTTTTTCCTTAATATCCATGTGGGCTAAGGATATATTTGCCTTTGGGTTATGATCTCCGAATCCAAAAATGTTTCCTTTTTGTCTCTGGAATGCTTCAGCGATAGTTGGAAGAAGAACTTGTAACATGCTTTTAAGTTGTGCTTTGTATGTGGACGTCACTTGTGCAATGCTTGCACATATTTCTGGGCTGTACTTTGTGGCATGAAAACGATCGGATGACACGAATTGGAATGCAGGGTTATCAAGATCGAATAGCTTTTCAGGATTTGTGTTGTTCAAATCCTCATAAAGTTGATGGAATGCAGGTGTTAGTTTAGAGTATGTGGTAGTTTGGGACAGAGTGAGTGACAAAAAAGGTTCAACCAGATGTAAACCCAGAAGAGCTCCAATACAAAACATAACCTCTAAAAATTCGATGTCAAGGAAAGACCTAACAATGCATGCTAGCTGATTTGAAACATGAAAAAATTTACGCAAAAAATCAGCTACGTCTTCCATATGATACAATACAATAGCGCAGAACAAAGTCAAACGATTAAATCTTTCATTTTTGAGGCTTGCTGATAGATTTTTTCTTGGGGCAATGTGAAGGTCAAAGTCTCTGGCTTTATTCCATGGTTTGTGATCAAAATCATGATTAATTAGCCTTGTTCTGCAATTAAGAGCTTGTTCAGTGACACTTCTTGCTGATGAGGTTACATTAACAAGAAAGTTTGCATAAATTTTGTCTCTTCCAATTGCGTTTTCCAAACTTGCCCAGTGCTTACTTATTTCACGATTGAACATCAAGCTTGGATGAACATTGCAGAAGACATGATCTGGTAGTTTTTTTGTTTGAAACTTTTCAGCCACTGTGTGGTCCACTTGAAAATTAGGTGAAGTTTGATCAGTCAACACAAAGTCAATCTTTTCATATATATCTTTAGCCTCAACATCACTAGCCACAGAGAGGATCCGTAGTGTATTCATTTTCAAGTCTGCCAAATTAGCTCTGCTTTCTGAAACAATGGACAAGGTAGGCAGTGCTCTATGTTTTCCATTTATTATAATTCCCTGTACAATGAAAGAACCAGCTCCTTGTTTTTTTGATCCGTCATTAGCATATGTAATGGCTGCATTATTCTCAGAAAACATAATTTCTTGAACAATGGAATCAAGAGCCATTGTTTCGATGCTTTTGCCGGTTTTCCTTATAATATGTCTGTCCGGCAAAGTGTCCAAATCGAGTTGATCCGGGTCACTACCATGAAACTTCCAAGTTCTTCCAAACATCTTGTTTGCTGTTTCCACGATAGCTGCCTCTGCTTGGAGCTGAGACATATGATAAACACTTTTTAGTTTGTCCAAGGTTTCATAAAATTCACTGCGAACATTTCGCAAAGTAAGTCGAACATGCTGGTATTGCTTTGCCATAGTGTCATCAAGCACATGATTAATTGCTATTTTCCTCCTCTTTAGCTTAGGCTCTTCATCATCAGTTGGAGTGTCGTCTGAAGTGACCTCAACAGCACTAGATTGTTCAGAGTCTGAAAGCATCTCATTTAATTCAGTTAAACCTTCATTATATTCTTCTGTGATTCTTTTTTCGGAGCACCTCAATCGTTCAAGAGCATGAAGATCTTGCTTTCGCCTTTCCATTGTTTTACACCACTGTTTGTCAATGTAATCCTCACAATACATTTTTCGTTCTGAGCGTTGATCTTTCAGAAAGTCCCATTCCATACTGGTCATCGTTACTCCATGGAGAGCTTTAAGTTTTTTTCTTTGTACATTATTTTCACAAAATATATCAAAAACACCACTGGACTTGTCATTGAAGTCATTCACTCGTTTCTGATGCCGATTGTTTTGACGAGATTTTCTTATTCTCAAAAGATACATAAATTCATCATAAATCTTAACAACACGATTTTTAATTGCAATAGTGGAAACTGTATACAAATTGCAGAACAACCAATGTTCTTGCAACATCATTGCTATCATATCAGCAGCATCCAATTTACTTCTCTCATTTGCACCTGCTCTCTTAGGCTGTAACAAGTACAACATATTTTCAAGGACTGCCTTTTCTACAGGAAGGGTTCCTGCTGGAAAGCCAGCTGCTTCAGTGTAAACAACATCACCTAATTTCTTTTTTGCTTTGGACCGAGTTTCAAAAGCAGACATTATTAGATGTAAATAGACTGCTAACTGCCCAAAGGGTATAATAGTACACTTTCAGATTTCTGTATCTTCAATATAATATAGGTTTATAGTACATCTGAAAAACAATAAAAATCAATGCTTGCTCTGGGTCTGTTTTGGTTATGGTATACTTGACTGCAATATTACAACACACTATCAAAGTGTTGGCCAAACAAAAGTTGTTTCAAACAGCAAATTAAAACTTATCCTCAAAAAAAAAAAAAATCCAAATAAAGTTAAGGGGCAGTGGCCCCTGCTCCATCCCTCTCTACACCATAGTAAAACTCTGTAGATTTAAAACTGAACCAAAATAATCATTTTATTGCAACTATTGTACTGATAGTCACCAATGGCCAGGTTGGTTTCGCCACAAGCTATAGCCTAGTCTTCTACAAGATTGTAGGCTAAGAGCTGTCAGGCATTAGCCTAATATGGCCTACTACAACTTTGAATTGTATCTAAATCAGTACTCTCTTCTCAATTGGAAAGGCTTTATACTCATTGATCAGGCAATATTCCAATGTAAAGTAGCCTAGTTGCCTTGCACTATCACTCATACTAACGTGTACAAACAATCAAAGGGCACACGCTTTTATGACATAGTCTCCAAAGCAGAACACATGTTGCCATTCACAAAAAAAAATACTATTTTTTAATTTAAATTCAATAAAGTGTGTCACTAAACAAGTAAAATATCTTTCTACATACTGGTAAATTATCAAAAACTGCTTAAAACTACAAAGGAACAAGTTTTGCGAGATAAAATGTGTTAAGACTTGATTGTATTGTTTTATATGGCAACACTGCAAGAAAATATCCAAAATCTCAAAGTGGTCATTTTCAAGGGGTATGTTCAAGGGGGTAAACGATCTTTCAGTGGCATATATTTGGGCTTGTTGGAGTTTTTATATCTCGGTCCATATTTTTAGCCCATTAGAGAACTGTTTTTCGCCAAAAAGCGTTTTAAGCCCCCCCCCCTAATACAGCTTAGAAGACCCATCACTTCATTAGCAAATCACAATCAAGCTACTTAAAACAAAATTTAGCTGATGATGAAGTCGTAGTACTACTTGATTTTGCTGAGAACTACTCTACTCATTTATTGTCCAAGATGCCGTGCAAGGGTTCCATTGGGACAACACTCCTAGCAACCCTTCACCCTTTTGTAATTGACTACAAAAAAGATGGAGCTTTAACATTAAAAAATTTGGTTGCAATATCAGATCACTTGGAACATTCAACAAGCACAATGCATACATTCATTAACCAAATAATTCCAATTATCAAATCACTTGGTAATGTGAAAAAATGATCTATTTCAGCGATGGTGCTGCTTCACAATACAAAAACCGTAAAAATTTTATCAATCTTTGCCATCATTCAACAGATTTTGGAATTGAAGCTGAGTGGCATTTATTTGCTACATCTCATGGCAAAAGCCCATGTGATGGAGTTGGTAAAACCACCAAAAGATTAGCTGCACATGCAGTGCAGTCGTGCAAGTCTTCACGCAGCAACCGCCAACCAAATTCTCACACCACAAGATCTTTTTCAATGGGAGCAAGATCACATTTCTGGGTTTAAATATATTTGGGTTTCTTCAACTGAAATTCAAGACCTCAACACAAAATTTGAATTGGAAAAGCGATATGCATTGTGTAAAACAATAACATGCATGAGATCACATCATACTTTTATTCCACAATCATGTCAGTCTTAGAAAATGCGTCGACTGTCAAATGATATTTCACATACCCTTGTGGATGTGGTACGAGGTCAATCACAACCCCCAGAAAATGATGCAAATGTAGGCCAATATGTAGCTTGCAAATATGATTCTGATTGGTACATTGGCATTATTTGTGAAAAAAGCTATGAAAAGCAAGACTTCAATGTTCAGTTTATGATACTAAACAAAAGCAACAAAAATGTTTAAACTGGCCCAGACTGTCAGACATCAACAAACATGCTGGATTCCATTTCATGACATTATTTGTTCAATTGCTGTGCCGAGTATCCATGGTTCTTCTGGACAACAATACAAACATGACAACAATACAAACAACAATAGCAATGAAGATTATGACAAAATTTGCCATTTTGTTCACTGATAATGAGGACCACGTCTACATGGTATATATATAGGCTCTACATTACAGTTGTCAAATATATAACAATTGCTAGAATCACAATCAAAAATACACTTCAAATGTTTTCTAGTATATATAGTTCAATATTGTTACATTTTTTTTGAATTTTTCATTTGTAATTTTTAACGTTTTTCTCCAAACTTTGACGCATACTTTCTGTAAGAAAACACTGAAAACCATGGATCAATTTTGCATGGTAGACTTGTCACGTCTTAGTGAATTTGTGAACAAAATTTCGGCTTGCATTAACTTGACATTCTGATGTTATATACTTCTTCTTCTTTATGCAATTAAAGAAAATTTAATACCAAAAGATTGAACAAAACGATATCGGACAGTGTAGCTAAAACACATAAAGATAATAATGTCTTAAACTTTATGCATAAAACGTCTTGCAAAAATTATTCATAGGTCTACATTTTCATTTGTCAAGCACATAATATTGCTACTGTCATCAAGAACACTTTATATAGCCAATAGCAAAATAAAATAATGATCACCCCTACTCCCCTTGAATTTTTCATTTCTAATTTTTAGCGTTTTTGTCCAAACTTTGACGAATACTTTCTATAAGAAAACATTGAGAACCATGGATCAATTTTGCATGGTAGACTTGTCATATCTTAGTGAATATGTAAAAAAAAATTCAGTGCAAATTTTCACTGGGGTCATGGGTAACCGGGGTATTAAAAGGACCCCACTTTTTGCTTTTTTTCATTTCGACCCATGTTTCACATTATATACCTCCCAACCCCTTTAATATTTTGTACTGAAATTTTCTCAGTTCATAGAGAATCCTGTAAACAACATTTCTACTAAATTTCAGCCAAAACCAATCAAAAATAGGGTCTTGGCAAGGTTTTAAAATTTTGGAAAATTTTAGCCGAGAGCTGGAAACGGCCAACTTTGGATGTCTATAACCTTTGACCTTTTAGAGTGACAATGTGAACAATGTTGTTTTTTCAATATTTGGCAGAAGTACTATCACATGTAAAAAATTTGGGTTCTTACCTAATTTAATTTAGCAGTAATAGGGCCTCAAACATGGCCAAAAATAATAAAAAATGTGCCCCCTCGGCAGACCCCCCAAACTAAATGCTTCGTAACTCTCGTGTTTCTCAATAAATTTCACTCAAATTTTGCAGGTGTTCATCATATAGAATAGTAAAAAGGTGTGTAAAATTTAAGAAAAATCGAAGAGGTTGGTTTTCTTGACCGTGTGAATTGACACGGAATGGCTCTTTTGACAATTTAACGCCTTATTATGCTGCTAACTCATTTTTTAATATTCTGTGATTATTGGGTTGTATGAAACAAGGCCCATGACTGATACAATTCACAAAAAAACACAACTTTTGCCACGCCGCAAAAATGTATGGCGTATAACAGAAATGAAGCTATCATTGTGTTCAGTTGAACACATTTAGCAACTTTTAGCCATAGTACCGTCGCCCATAGTCAAAGCTGCGTATAGGAGTGGTAAAAATTTGTCCCTCGCTTAATAAGTCCACTTGCTTAATAAGCCCAAAAGTGTCCACATCCGAGGTGATCTTAATAAACAGGGACTACTGTATTTGCAATAGGTACGATCGTTCAATCGTTCAATATCTACAACATTCCTGTCGTACCCCAAACATCAGTTTGTTGATGATGATTGTGAGGGAGTGGATCTGGAAAGTTATCGAAACTTGGAGGATAGCTTTGTTTACTGGGGCTATGAAAAGGTGTGGCTAAGTTATATAAGTCTGTTCTAGATATGACACCAATCACCAGGTGAAAGGTGAAGCATTTCTCATTAATTCTCAAATATATACTGTATGTGGAATAGTTAACACTGAAATTTTTCTTTACATGTTCAATTATTCATGGCAAAGTTATGTACAAATATAACACAGAATGAACATAACAATGCATAATCAAATGCTCCTGTTGTAAATAAGCGCGTTATATCATTGCTTTGAAACTAGTTCCTGTAAGAATTCATGCAAAAAAATCTTCAAACTTCATTTCCTTGTTGACTTCATCCTTATTTTTTTTAACTATTTGTGCACGTTTTCCTTGCTGACGTCGAAAGCCATAACCTTTTCATTATAACATGTTTGTTGATTTAGAATTCATCTCGGACTTTGCTGTTAGTTAATTTTTGCAGCTTTGATATCAAGCTGGAAAGTGATATAGCCTCACAAGTCACAAATACTTATCATATATTGTAGTTTCTGTAAGGTTTGATTTTGCCACCCAGAGCCAAGAGACAGTGGACATGGGTTATAAGAACCCACTGGAGGTTCGGTCTTCCTACCTAGCTGTGTGCGACGTGTTGAAGTTAACAGCAGTTGATTGGGAGAAGTTTCTGTATTTATTTTTGACTTTTGGTGAAGACAGCTTGGAAAACTTGGACATACAGAGGTTTTTGTGTGTTTTTTCTTGGCTAGTTTATCACTGGAAATCACCTCTATTCAGCCTACGCCCTACAGGGTCATCAACAATTAACATTACAACTTCAAACAACTGTATTTAACATCAATATTTAGCGTTACAGTGGGAATAACTTGAATATTTCTCGATTTTTTATTTTGTAGGCCTAAATTTTGTATGCCATGCATGAAAATTTGAATAAAAGAATAGCTATTGTAGACTGTAGAGCTCTTCAAATCGGGCAAGTCAAGGAGTGATTTGCAATGACTTAAAAATTAATAGAATGTTGGTCTAGAGCAGGGCTTCCCAAACTGGGAGTCGTGACCCCGCAAGTGGTTGCGTAACGAACTTCAGGGGTCTCAGAGAGTGTGCCGATTTTACTCAAAGTACTGCATATTAACACTTCTGTGCAAGTTATTAACTGTAACCAAACAAGTTGAGAGTAACGCTCCCAGTACGCGTATTTTCGCAAATTGGTGTTGTAAAACGGAATCGGAATTCAAAAACCCTTTTATTGCAATGTGAAGTAAGATGGCTTTCAAAAGTTGAAGCTAAAAAGGTTATTAGTGTGTAAAATTGAAGTCGTGATTTTTCTAACGAACAAAAGTGCAGACTTTGCTTACCATTTTTGCAATGACATCTGGTTCTTGAAATTAAGCTATTTATCAGATTTTTATAAAAAAAAACTGAACGAATTTAATTTGTCCCTTCATAGAGAAAACATCTATGTTTTTACATTTGTTTTACATTGAAATCTAAAATTACAGTGTTCTTCAACACATTAAAGCTTTTGGTTATTAAACGTTTGTCAAATCTTTTGACAGTTTCAGAAGTATTTTTTTCCAGAATTGGACAATACCAAAATATATTGAATCCAAAACCTATTTGCAACGCAAAAACAAAGTACGGTAGCTAACCTACCGAGCACTTCTCTCAGAAAGATATTACTGATATATCTTCTGACTTGAAGTTTAAATTTTGTGGAAATTTACAAATTTTATGCAAAAAACTTTCGCACTTTTTGGCTTAACGTTAGAGCGGAATATCTACCATGACCTGATTCAGCAGTAGGCCTAACCGCACTCCTGTCATTTGTTTTGAAAATTTTCACCAGAGAAAACTGAGGTAAATGCTGGATTGCTGGGTACTTGTTGAGAGGATCGTCTCACCAATGACGTAATAATTACAAAGATCAGTTAAAGTCTCCCTCAACCCAGCAAACATTGATCTAGAATAGTGGGAACAACTTGCTAGTGATAAGTCAGTCTGGAAGAAGAGAATGAGGGAAGGCACGAAAGTTTTCGAAAAAAAAACAGGATACTACAAAAGGTTCAGAAAAGGGCAGTTCCATCGTGACGGACGTACCATTCAGAGAGTTATAGCAGTCTATAATTGTTGATGAAATGGAAATCTAGGCAATTCTACTACATAACATGAAAGGGTACCCTACCACTATGAAATCACCCCAAAAATTATTTCTTAGCTGCTTTCTGTGAAATAGATACAGCTCGTTTATCATGCGTGACGGACGTATGCAGAGAAACAAGAAATCATAAGTACCTTTCGTAAGATACGAAACGCTCTGAATTGTACTCAGGTAACTGCAATTTTTTAACTTGATTAGTTTAATGAATGAATAAACTAACTCACAAAAGTTGTTGCACAAATTTATTGTATGAATTGAATACACTATGCCCCAGAATGTAACGTGACGGACGTACAAAATTTTCGTGACGGACGTACGACTCTGAATTTTAAGCAAGAAAGGTGCAAGAAATCTACTATATAAAAGAAGTGAAAAATCGCATACATAGTTCTAAACTTAATGGATGGGCTGTAATTGCCAATATGTTTTAATTGAGACTATACAAGTAATTACAATTATAGTTGAAAACTGAGCTCTTTCGTCCAATATTAAAATGAACTAATTTTTATATAAATGGTTTATTTTTCATTCCCAGTAGAATCACTTGTGTTGTTGCTGTAGTGCCGTACAGACATACACACATAGTTATAGAAAACAGCTTAATTTGAATTTTGGCAGTGAATTTCAATTGTTATCAGCGCAGTAATTTCCAATTATTGTGACTGATGTACATTGTACGAGTGTTAAAATTCAGATGGTAGCCAATACCGGTATACAATAGATCCACATAACAAGCGTATCTACATGCACAAGATTACAATGCTACAAAACACAGTGCTCATTTCCATAGTACACTGAATACTGCAGTAAGAAAACTTTAATAACACATTTTGAGAAAAATTAGTGAAGCCCAGACGAAATCCCAGTTAAAGCACAGGCTAAATAACATATCACGTGCAGTTGTGCATAGAAAAACTAACAGTTTAACAACCATAAACAAGCAAAAAACCAAACAATGATACAAAATGAATCCTACTAAACAATTTTCAAAAAAACTATAATAGTTTGCGGTTTGGTCAACGTCTCTTATCTTCAAACTCCTTCAAATTTAAATTGTCCACGGTATCCAATCACCTTATGTTGATTCAATTTCTTTGCAACTTTTTCGTCAGTGTAAACAATTTTGTCCTCAGGTGGAGGCCATCGCCACACTGCCACTTGTGGGCATCACTTAAATTTCGTAGTTTGTGCCGACTACTTGTTGAACTTCACAAGGGTAAAATTCACTATCATATTCAACAAGTAGCCTACCCAATCACTTTTTGATAGCAAACACTTTCTTCTGCTTCGTTTATGTCTTCATTAGATTCTCCATAGTTGGAAGGTATAACAACAAATAGGTATATATATAAGTTTGTGCAACAACTTTTGTGAGTTAGTTTATTCATTCATTAAACTAATCAGGTTAAAAAATTGTAGTTACCTGGGTACAATTCAGAGCATTTTGCATCTTACGAAAGGTATCATACTTATTATTTCTTGTTTCTCTGCATACGTCCATCACGCATGATAAACGAGCTGTATCTATTTTAAAGGAAGCAGCAAGGAAATAATTTTTGGGGTGATTTTATAGTGGTAGGTACCCTTTCTTGCTATGTAGTAGAATTGCCTAAATTTCTATTTTATCAACAATTATGGACTGTCATAACTCTCTGAATGGTACGTCCGTCATGATGGAACTGCCCAATAATAATTAAGATTTGTGGTACCGTACCTGGTATAATAACTTTTTAAATCAGTGACAGCATGAAATAGTGACAACATAAACATGATCCCTGCATTAAGCACCACAAAATGACTAAGTTAAAGTTAGTTAAACAGTATAAAAACCTGTGATGGACGACTGGACGTACGTGACGGACGTACATGATGGAAATTCCATTACGGTGTACATCCGTCACGCATTTTTACTCAGTTAAACAAAAAATTTTAGAAAACCATTTGGGTTGTAGGTTGGTATGTAGGAACTAAAAGAAGAAATGAAGTTTCAAAATTTTAATTCATCTGATAATTTTTTTAAATAAAATAAAGGAAAAAATTTGTGACGGACGTACAGGACCCCCAGGTCGAAGTCCTACATGCTATAAGTCCAACGTTACATCTTGTTCAAAAAAAATTTTTTTAGAGATTAATCCTACACTCATTTCTGATTGTACAACTGCGGTATTAACAAAGTTTCTTGAAATATCAATCAGAAGCTTCAGAATTCAGTATATGAGTATTTTTCATGATTTTTTTGACATTTGAAGTGATGTTCGCTTACTGAGACATAACTTCCAACCATTTTGGGTGGGGGCCAAATATTTTTATTTTCTAAAAACTAGAAAGAATAAGCTTTCCAGAGATACCATTTTTATTGTTATCAGATAAAAAATATGTTTTGATGGGTTGGTTGTCCTTATCATGGAACTGCCCAAAAAATAAAACATTAGAAAAAAACTAATATAACCACGTTCCCAACCCTCCATGCAAATGTGACTTTTGGCCACGTCTTTTCCACTGTAAAGTAGGCCTCCAAAGCCACATCCAACTGGAAATATACCAATGCTCGGACACGAGCTGAAGCCTATGATGACAATTTGTGTGAGTCAGCGTTTTTAACATTGATGAACAGACACCATCAAAACTAAGCAACATTGAAACCGCCTTGGGACCAGCATTAGCCAATTGAGCAGCGGCTGGACTTGCTTTGTAGCAAAACACGGTTGCATCCATCACTCTCATATCCATATGAATAAATGTGTTTGGCTCTTTGTTTTGTTTCCAGTAGGCTGCGTGTAAACTTTAAAGTAACAGTCATTGAGTACAGTTAGCTTGTTTCAAGTTTTCATTTGAAAACCTTTACATCAATATCACAAATGTAGACTATATTTCTCACTATTTATCATTTTAACCGTGAAGGGTCGCAAAAAGTCCTAGGAGATTAAAAGGGATCACGAGCAAAAAAGTTTGGGAAGCCCTGGTTTAGAGAACTCTCAAAAGGCACAAAGAAACTGGAAATGTCAAAAATTGACCTGGCCAAGGTAGCCCTCGAAGTGCCAGAACTTCAAAAGTGATAAAAGCAACCAGACAAAAGGTGCGAAGAAATCGATCAAATGATCCATTCAAAAACTGGCAGAGGAAGCGAATGTGGCCAATGGAACTATGTTTAGTATGGTTCACAGTTCTCAAGAAGGATTTGAAGATGAGCCCATTCAAACACACGAAGAAACAGTTGCTAAATGCCAATACTATTGAGAAGCGTCTCTCCAGAGCCAGAATTATGCTCTCATGCATTGAAGGAGGCACGCTGCCAAACCTTGTGTTCAGTGATGAGAAGAAATTTGATGTCCAGTGTCATTTTAATAGTCAGAATGGTCATGTTTGGTCAAGAGATGGTGACGTGGAACACCGGGTAGTCACTCAGAGACAAGGTGCGGAATCAGTGATGGTGTGGGCCGCCGCAGTTAACGAATCAGGAAGGAGTCCATTGATATTTTTGGGAGTTCATTGTTGTCTTGGGCAAAGAAACACTTCAAAAAACATAGTTGGTCATTACAACAAGATTCTGTCCCTTCACATGGAGCTAAGAGAACGCAAAACTGGCTTTAATCCAATGCGTCGTTCTTCATTTCCAAGGAAGAATGGCCTCCTTCATCCTCAGACCTGAACTCCTTAGATTTTGGCATCTGGTCTTACCTGGAGAGCAAGGTTTCGACTAATCTGAAAAAAGAATTGACCAAAAAGAGTAATTCATGACTCTAGCAGGTCCTTTCCGAAGTGTCTCCGACTTGTTATCGTCGCAAATGGCGGACACATTGAGTAAAACTTGTTTTTCTTAAATATTTATTTAATTGGCAATAATATTATATGTTTATTACTGAAAAGCTGTAATGTTAATTATTGATGACCCTGTATATCAGGATGAACAGCGTTGTCTGATGCAGTTTTGTGATGTTTATTAGTGAACAAAATTTCTGCTAACGTTTCAATATTTTCATCCTTGCATCAGATTAAATGACAATTGTGGTTGTGTGTCATCCATGACAAAGGGTTGATAACAATATAGGCTATTATAGCTTTTGGAGAGAGATCATTTTATAATACCACAAGTAGATGACTGACAATAACTAAATAGGTTTGAATAGCATTATTCAAAACAAATAAAAAACACTAACAGACTAACAACATAATACATTCAAACGTTTTAGCCAAGAAACAAATAACTGTAAACAATGGTAGTGATAAGTGACTGAACAAATAACTGCATTACGCACTGAGCTAAGTACACGCACAACTGAAGAACAGATACCGAAGGTGTTAACATTTTGTTATAAGCCAGGTTTTTGCGTGTCAAAGGAAGGAGATACCATCTGTGGTGGTTGGGCAATGATATTGGGATCGGAAGAGTTGGGATTTTGGTGAAAGAAGAGCTATTTGAAAATGTTGTTGAGGTTCGTAGACAGAGTGGCAGAATAATGACGATAGTGATGGTGGTCGAGCATGTAGTAAAAGTAATCTGTGCTCAGATCCGATGCAGAAAAAGAAAGATTTTATGACAAAATACCCATGAATGGAGCACAAAAAGGGATCAGAAAATCGTATTGGGTCTTGATGACTTTAATAGGCACGTTGGCAAACAAATTGATGGGGGTGAAGGTGTTCATTGAGGGTTTGGCATGGGAGAAAGGAATCGCGATGGAAGGCGACTACCTGAGTTCTGTGACAAAAAGGACCTGTGTGTTGCTAATACCTGGTTTAAGAAAGAGGAAGGAAGAGTAGTAACTTTCAGTGCAGGTGGAAATATGAAACTGAAATTGACTTTGGGTTAGTATGCAGGAAAAACAGAAAACTGATCAAAGATGTGAAAGCGATACCATGCGAACTTCGTCATAGGTTTGTGGTTATCAACTTGGACAAGAGAAAGGTCTGAAGAAAACTGTAAATAAAAAGGGTGATCAAAAGAAAAGTTTGGAAGTTAGAAGATGCCAACACAAGAGAAGGGTTTAAAAAGAGAGTTGAAAGTCTTGTTCACAACGATGTCACTGATCTAAGGGATTGGGGATCATTCAAGAATGGAGTTCTGCAAGCTTGCGATGAAGTTTGTGGGAATACAAAAGACAGGATGGATTGCGGAGATACGTGGTGACTGGTGGTGGAATGAAGAGGTGAGGAAAGTAATTGGGAAGTAAAAATTCACATACAAGGATTGGTGCAGAAATGGAAGACGCGGGTGGTGATACCCATCTTCAATGGAAAGGGTGATGTAATCGATTGTGGGTCATATTGGGGAATAAAACTGTTGGAGCATGCAGTGAAAGTAGTGGAAGGGGTGTTGGAGAATAGAATAAGATCTGTGGTGAAGCTGGACGAGATGCAGTGTGGATTTATGCCTGGGAAGTGAACAAAAGATGCTATTTTTATTTTGAGAAAGTTGCAAGAGGAATATCGGGACAAGGGAAAGAACTTGTACAATGTACCTGTGCTTCGTGGACATGGACAAGGCGTTTGATAGAGTTCCAAGAAGAGTGATGGAATGGGCAAAGACAAGAGTTCGAGTTGGATCTGTCCTCTCAGACGAGTTTTCGGTGAAGGTGGGTGTACACCAGGGTTCTGTCCTCTCTCCTCTAATTTTTGCCATTGTGGTTGATGTGATTACCGAATGTGTAAGAGAAGATTCATTGATGGAGATACTATATGCGGATGATTTGGTTTTGTTGAGTGACACAATGGAAGATCTGAGAGAAAAATTTGAGAAGCGGAAAGAGTCGTTTCAATGTAAAGGTATGCATATCCAGTTTATCCACATCAAAAAGACAAAGGTTGTAATAAGTGGAACGGAAGGGGAAATCACAATGAGCAAAATTGACCCATGTGGTGTGTGTGGAAGAAGAGTGATGGCAAATTCTGTTAACTGTACGAAGTGCTGGAAGTGGGTGCATGGAAGATGTGCAAAGATGAAGAGAGTGATGTGCAGATCCAGAGATGGTTTTGAATGTGAAAGATACAAGAAGATTGAAGAGGGAATGGTTGATCCTGTTGAAAAGCTGAATGACAATTCAAAATCTGATTGACAGTTTTGAATTATTTCAATTGAATCTGATATAAAATTGACGTCACAATAGATAATGCAGTTATATATGTAGTCTTTTATTGCACTGTGTTCATATCTGCCAAATTAAAGTGTTCCTTTGCTTTTGCAGCCAAGTGTATTATGGACATATTTTTCGGTAATTTTTTATGAAATGTATACTTGAATGTTCAGTTTATGTATTTTAATGCTTAATTCCCGTTTGGCCTTTAAATAGTTTTGATAGTTTATTAGCATAATACAGTACAAGTGATTCTTTACCTTGGAAAGGTATGGACACAGAGTTATGGAAGTCTATGATGTCAATAACATGCGAATTTTGAAGTAAAACCTTATGAAAGAAATGCCCAGTATATCCATTAGCACTCAACATAGATTTAATTTTTGTGATTTCATTCATGTAGTGATATTTGTCCGAGCAAATAGAACGAGCGCGGTGAAATAAGCCTAAAACTAAGCCAAATTTCCATTTAATGAGACAGACTGAGTTGCAATTTAATAGCAATGTTGGTTTTCGCCAAACCCATGTATTGTATCGAAAGAATTGTTTGTTAATTTTTAGCTCCACGTCTAGAAACGGTATATATGGGCTTCCTAGCTTTTTTCACAGTAAATTTTTATATTTTTATGCTGAGAATTGAAAACATTGCTAAAAAATATCAACATTCTTTAAACGTAAATTCAACATCAACATTGTACCTCCACAAAACCTTTAAAATTAATAGACATTTTTCTCTGAAATCTCGCATTCCCCAGTCTCTTTGTTCCAACATTGTCTGTGAATTCACTTGTTTAACACGAACTTGGCATACATAGGTATGTCCACAAGACATTTGGCTACAAGAGCAAAGGAACACCTTAATTTGGCAGATATGAACACAGTGCAATAAAAGACTACATATATAACTGCATTATCTATTGTGACGTCATTTTTACATCAGATTCAATGAAATTATTCGAAAGTATCAATCAGAATTTGAAACCAAAATTTACAAAGCACTTCAAATAAACTTTAGCGCAAACCTCAGCTCAACAAGCAGTTATTCGCTGGAGGGATATCTCTCTCACTGAATTTATGTTAGATTACGTTTGCTTCTTGTCTTGTGATTACGCTCTAGAATACGTTACCGCAAAATGTTAACACTTTCGGTATCTGTTCGTCAGTTTGTGTGTACTTAGCTCAGTGCGTATTGCAGTTGTTTGATCAGTCACTTATCAATGATCATTACCATTATTTTCATTTATTTTTTGGTTTGTTTACATGTATTAGGCATATTCTGATAAGAGCAACGAGTTCTTGCCAAGTACATTTGAATTTATTATGTTGTTAGTCTGTTAGTGTAATGTATTTGCTTTGAACAGTGCTATTCAATCCTATTGAGTTATTGCCAGTCATCTGTTGATTG
Source organism: Aplidium turbinatum (assembly GCF_918807975.1). Lineage (NCBI taxonomy): Eukaryota > Metazoa > Chordata > Ascidiacea > Aplousobranchia > Polyclinidae > Aplidium > Aplidium turbinatum. The sequence goes on along the minus strand of NC_137475.1, from coordinate 22,483,192 downwards.
TAGTATAGGCTATGTATTGGTTAAATGTTTGTTTCATCAAAGCTGCAAGTGAACATTTTTCAGTACAAATAAATTATTAAATTCTAAGAAATGTCTGTCATTGCAGTGAATGTAAAACGTGTCGTCAATTCATGTTTAATTCAGGCTAAATAACTTTTATGGTCATACACATGCTAAGATTGTTGTTGTAATTACCAGTAATTGTTTACCATTTAATTCGATTGTGGTCACCTCAGTTGGAGTTGCATTAGGTATTTTGTTCACACGTGTGTGTTGTTTCAGTGCGTTAAAAACAAACATTGAGAAGATCTGAACCATTGTTCTACTCACCACCCAGCTAGCATTGTGCCAGTGGGTCAGTAATAGTGATCGGATGGGACCAGAAATTAGGTTTTTCCTCGTTTGTTTTAGATAAAATGTGTATGAATGGTAATGTATGCAGGGAAATCTTCTGGAGGTTTGACGTGAATAATGATCACTTTATCTCCTACAAAGAGTTTGTGGATGCTGACATAGAGGTGTGGAAGATGATTTGCAGGGGTTACGACAATCCACATGGGCCAACCAGGTAGGACACAGCCGCATCGTATCGATAAAAAATCCAACACTGTCACTTGTCAAATAACTGATGGTGGCATTGAAATTATTTAATACATTTGTACACTTGCTTAGTAAGCCATTTTTGCTGTGATTCTTTACGACGATGTTTGTGTCATGAAGTACTGAACTGGTTTGTCGTTGGTTGATAAGCAACAAGAATTCGTTTTAATAATTAAACAGTAAAAAACAAGCAGGAAAGTAGTTTTCGTTGGAGAATTAAACAATACGTGTCTGTAACGGTGTATATTGTATGATAATTACGCCATGGACGTATAGTAATTGGAGCTAGATAATAATTATTATTATCAATGCAACAAAATGAATGCTGAATGCCAATCATTCTAAGTAAAACAAATTCAAGTAAAGCAATCTTAACTGCATGATGGTATCGATAAATATGAACATGGAATTGATCAAGGAAGGTGAACCACTAACCTGCAGGAGTGCAGGTCACAGAATGGCCCATCACAGATTTTCAGTGACCCACTTGTGTTTTGAAAAATAGTACTAGTAGTAGTCTTTTAAGACGGTGATGTCCCCGTTACTGAGGGTGGCCTTATTCACCAAGTGCCGCAATTGCCTTCACACCCTGCCTCCACATCGATCTGTTTAACACATTCTCTCTTGTCAAACCCACCTTGCATTGTACTTGCTGCTTTCCTCCTCAACTTGCCTTTTTTATGTTTTGTTGGGTCCTCCTTGTTTTTTATGATCTTTCACTCAAAACTCCAGTGCTTTTTGACAAAACATTATCTTCATCCCTTCTCAAAACATGCCCAATGCCCATACCACCTCACTCCATTCCTCTTCACCAACTTATCAACATTCTCATTCAACCCAAGCAAACAAATCAATAGCTTTTTTTCCTAAAGTCTGAACCTTAATTCATTTGTCCAGGCAAACACTCACAAAAGTATTTCAATAAAATTTAAAATTTAATTTATGTTGTGGTAGCCTACAAAATAAATAGATGTCACTGTCAGCATAACTGTACCAAAACGAACGAAAATTTACATACGGTATTAATAAAGTAATTTTGTTTCGATCCAGTTGTGCTGAAGAGTTCTAATGAACGAAAACCGGTTCCACGACATAAATTAAATTTTATTGAAATACTTTTGTGAGTGTTTGCCTGGACAAATGAATTAAGGTTCAGACTTTAGGAAAAAAAGCTATTGATTTGTTTTCTTAGTGATTGCTTTCTGTATTAGGTAGATCGCCCATTTGAGGAAGTGTCATAGTACCAGATCACCTTTTCCAGTTAGTTCTTCCCACTTTTGATCAACCCAAGCAAGTTCATAAGTTTTTCGGTATTCCTTTTGTCCATCTGCTTCATACCACACATTGCCTTCACTATCGCTCTCTCAGTTCTTAAAATCGCCAATTCGCTTTCCCGTAAACACCATGTCTCACTTCTGTACAGCATTGCAAATCCCACGCAACTAGTATAAATTCTTCCTCTCATTTTCAACAGATATCTTCTACCACATGACAGCTTTCGACACTCTCTGAATTTCACCCAATCGAATCTTACTCTTGCAGTCACTGCTGCTTCACAACCTCCACTGGCACTCAATCTATCTCCTATCTCCTGGTATAAATAATAATATATAAATAAATATTTCAGCAAAGATAAGAATAAATGTGTTTATTAAACATTTGTAAGAAGGCACTACCCAATTTCAATCAAATATCGTACTGTCACTGTTCCCTTCAATCAGAGTAAGTCCCTCGCCTCCCTGGTAGGTATCTTCCATGTAAGTATGGTGTGCCTGCTGAGTGTTTGGGTGTGTGGACGGCTCCTTGAGCGGACGCACTAATGATGAGTCAAGGAACAAATCCATTTCCTATGGAAAATTGTAAACCTGCAAGATGTAGTGGTATCCATCTTGAACTCTGCGTGTTGCGTAAAAAAGAAAAAAAAAGTTCTTTCTCATCTCTTACACGTACAGAAACTTTGGAAAGATTGATGAGTATGATGACGTTTTTTATTGGGATATCAAACATTAAACAGTCAAATGAATGGTGGAATACCTAGTACTTATGAGATTGTAGAAAGGAATTCTTGAAGGACTTTAACAAATGGTTCAGCACTTCCAACAATTAATCAAAAACAGAACTTTTTATTCGGCTCCAGATACAATAATATTCGCCACAACTCTATACAATCATCTAGAACTGTATAACTTCTAATAGGGGGGTATTGTTAAAATTAAAAAAATCTCAGTACCCCCCAAAATTGTGCCACTGAGTGTAAAAAAATATGTTATGAAAAAAATTTTGGGTTGCCCCTCCAGGAACTCCCCGTTACCGGGGGGTCTAACAAGCGATTTTTAAAATGCATAGGATTTGATACCTCACTTTTGAACTGGTGGTCATAGAAAGCTCGGACTAGTCTGAAAAGTTTCGTCTTGAAAAGTTAAGATAGGAATGTAACAGTTTCAGATTAGAAGTGTCAAGTGTATAGTTTGACCTGTACAAGCCCATTTTGGCACAAAATGACCCATTTAGTCTACCGCAATTGTACAAAATCGAAAATTTGGCAATAATTGGCCTTAATGAGTTGGAAATGAGCCTAAAATTTTTAATTATTATGCTATGATAGGGTTGCAATATTTTTGAATGAGTCATACAGGGCTTCCACTGGGCATAAAATAGCATAAAATTTCACCCCCATCATAAAAAGTCATAAAATTGTCATAAAATTTAACCATTGGCATAAAAAAAAACTTTAAATTCAAATTACCTTGATTGGAGTGAGTGATCTTTTTAGGCAGTGTTTATTTTGCCTAAAAAGTAAAATCAACTTTTGCTATTAGACCCAATTATTTCAAAATCAGACCAAACAAATTTCAGAAATAGGTGCATGAATTTCTACAAAAAATCTATCAAATATCTGATTGAACATTTGCCTTTGAATCGACCAATACTGAAATATGCTCAGTATCTTCACGCAGAGAAACGAAGTGCTCATGGTGCTACCAATGCCATCTCGAATTTGACCATTAGAGTGGCTAGTGTGATGAAGGGATGTCTTTCATCTGTGTTTGACATTCCTAACTCAACAACAGTAGAAGAGCTTTGCGACAAGGGGAGCAAGTCTTTTAGGCGCAGACAGTTAGGCGCCGGTCAAATAGGCGCGCACACTGTGGCGTCTGGATATTTAGGTGCGGAGCACTGTGGCACCCCTTCATTTAGGTGCTATTCCTAGTAAAGTCTGCAGATTGTATCAGCTTGGCAGGTAGGGCAATGCTTTTCACACAAAATTTTGTATTGAACAGAAAAATATGTCATGCCTTGCGTGAGTGAAGCTGCTTAAACCGGCAATGCTTTTCACACAAAATGTTATATTGAACAGAAAAATACCGGTATTATACTAATTCATTTTCATTGCTTTGTGTTTGCAGTTGTTGCTGATAAAATATGCTAAAACACGTTTTTTGTAAATTTTGAGAAAAGTGTGCACATAGGCCTACAAAATCCATTGACAACAGATAGGAACCTGGGTGTTCTGCATCTTATGAAAAAAAATTGGTTCTACCTCTAGTGGTTCCGCAGTTATAGCTGTTTCGTCAATTTTGGGCCCGTCGTCATAGAAACAAGCATTGAGGAGGCGTAAGACCAATTTTTTTTCAAAAAATAAATATGGCATTTTGATTAGGTACCTAAGCCACAACTTTTGGGAAACTTGTCAAGTAATCCGACAAAGTTACCAAAATTTGATACAGCCTATTAAATATGCACTATCAAACACTTACTAAATCTATTTAAGGACATAGTAAATTAAAATTTAATTTTAGTCCAAGGACTTTGTCCGCAGCCCGGTATAGCCGGTTAGTTTTCACTCGTCACATGTTTCTAGAAACTACGGTAATGTTACGTCACAAGAACTTATTATTCTGGTCAGATTTGGTCAAACGTAAATATGTTTGTGACGTCATAACAACGTGCGTTATGTCAAACTGTTCAAGTTAAAGAAGCTTCTCGATTTGCAACTAAGCTAAATCTTCTAGAAGCATGTTTCGCAATAAGGATTGGGTTGCGTAACACTTGAGCAAAAGGTTACCTTAGGACATTTCCCGACAATAACATCTTGCAAGAATTACACAATTAAAGTAGCACACTTGTTGAAAGAACATACAATGTAGCCTGCCGTCTGGGCTATACCTATTGATTGTGACACATACCGAATTGCCAAAGGTTGTCTTAACACAACTAAGGCCATAGTGTAGTGCATTGTCACAGCAAGTAACTTGGTGCTTATGCCGTAACAAAATTATTGTGCGTTTGATTGTTAACAAGTCATTTTGCTTGTTTATACCCAATGTCTCGTGGCTGTTTAGGGTTTGTGTGGTCTTGAAGTAAAATGAACCACTTTTGTTTTTCTAAGGATTAAGGTCTCTTTTGTGGCCATTGAAATAAAAAAAATTAATTTGCAATGTTCATCCCACCACAGGACAGCAGTCAGCAGTGGCGATCCAAAGTTATCGAACATGGCTGCTGAGTTTAACCCGCGGAGCTCGAGACATTACATTGAGTCCAATCGAACTCGTGAAATGCTCCTCCATCTGTTGGACTACCATGGACAGTCCTTGCCATTTCATGAGTAAGTGGGTGAGCGAGAGTTGTTTGCAATTATTTTTTCTTGCATAATATTGTGATTCATTTTGTCAAACGGTTACTGCTCTGAGCGTCACATAAGCCCTTGCTTCATGTTGTTCAAAACTGTCTGATCCTAAGCCCTGCTTTCTGTACCACTACATTTGAAATGCAGCACGCTAAATTGGAAATAAAGTAGCGTCGCTAGTGTAACAAAAAAGTAGCGCACTACTGCCCAGTGCCCACCCCTGGTTTTACATAATCATTGTGATGGTGACCTTCACGTTTTTACCCGTTATCTTGGTAAAACTTTGGCAAATAATGTAGCCTATTTTAGCACCGAATCACTATTGGTCGTTTGTTTAATCCTGGTCACTGATTTGGATCCTTATCCTCGGCTTTCTCGGTCTGAGGATGGAGATTCAAACCAACAAGAGTTGTCCACTGATTAATCTCTTTATTTATTGATCTAGTGTGCCTGCCGCTGCACACCTGTGTATGAATGTGTAGTTAAATTTATTGTTATGTGATGGTGCTGACTAGATGACCGCTTATGGTTTTTCTCTACCGTGCTGATTGCTCCATAAACTAACCCAGTTGTCAAACGTTTTGGACTACAGCACACCAAAAAGTTCGGAATATACCACGACACATTGACTAACCACAACTACATAATGATCAGACGTTTTGATACGATTATCCGATTGATGCGCTTAACCAATCTACTCAAAAAAGTTTATTGTAAATGAGTTGTGCTTGAAATATGTGCTAACATAGGCTGCAATGTAGCCTACATTACAACTGATGCAACCCTACCAACTGTTTACAATTCTAGTTAAACTTGAAAGAGCTCATTATTTCAGTGTTACACAACACAATATTGTCAACCATTGTCCCAAGAGCACATACGATTGAAACATTTTTTCTGCAAAAGGCAGCAATCGGACTTCTTTTATCTTACCAATCTTCAACTGTTCATATAATTTACACTAGGCAATAAGCATCTCCAAAGTGAATACAAACTGACCTCTGGATGACCAGTGGTCAGACAAGGATTATAACAAGGTACTATGTAAAGGAAGTGATCTGCGTCGCTCGCCTATATGAGGAAAGCGCAGCCTAAAGACAACTAGTACAGAGCAGGGAACTGCTAAACGAGGGAGTGATAAACTGAGGAAATGCATGCAGTTTCAAGTCTTACCCAGGACTAAGAAATGGTTGCAGTGTTACGTCATGCCCAGGACGGAGAGCTACTGTAATTAATTCGATAACTATATGTAAGAACGGTGACTAGCTAAAGAAAAATGGAATGAATGGATGCAGTTTCACGTCGTGCCCAGGACGGAGAGCCAGTTAAGATAGATCATAGTCTTTCAAGTATGCCGGTGTGATGATGTTCCAACCAGCACGGGAGACGACGGAACTGCAATGACGCTTGCCATTTGCCAACGTCCACAAGCGGGCCATACCGAGCATTGCGCATATCAGGTTTGGTCTGAGGCGAAAGCGCCTCCGAGTTCTGTATTCCTACTATGGGGTGAAGCACCGCGCTTTAAGTCTATCGATCGATACCGTGTCAGTCCTGCCATTCATGCTGAGGGTGAAGTATTTATTATTGCGGTTGAGGATGAGATACGGTCCTTGATATGACCGTTGTAGGCTGGCCAACACTCTGTTCGTTCGGACGAACACATGTGTGCATGAGAACAGGGCGTCGTCTAGAAAGGTGGCTCGCTTATTGGGATGCCTAGGGCGAGTGTAGCGAAGTGTTTGCATGAAGGTTCTGAGCATACAGTGAGTGTTGAATGTCCTCCCCGTCACGAGCATCGAAGAATTCGCCAGAAAGCCTTAGTGAAGTGCCCATAGTCATTTGCGCGGCCGAACAGGATAGGTCTTCTGATTACTACACCAAACAGCGGGGTTGTGCTGAGTTTTTAAAGAAACTTTTAGACTCTGGTTGAAGCGTTCATTGATGCCGTTGGACGCAGGGTGGTATGCCGTGGTGTGCACAATCTTACTTCCCAAGAATGTGGCCATCTTGTGCCATAGGACAGAGGTGAACTGCTTACCACGATCCGATGATATTACGTGAGGGGCTCCGAACCTGGAGACCCAATGCAGTATGAATGCGTCGGCACAGATCTTCGCGCTGACCTCTGGCAGGGGTGGTACTACGACAGTTTATCGAACGACAGTGTATCGAACAACAGTTTATCGAAACGACAGTTTATCGAACGTCAATTTATCGAACGACAATTAATCGAAAACCTAACCCCTAACCTAAAACCTAACCCTAACCACTAACCCCTAACCATTAACCACTAACCCTAACTTCTAGCCCTTAACCATTATCCCCTAGCCTCTAACCTTTAACCATTAACCCCTAACCCCTGAGTATTCCATTGCATATGTGCTTCGTCATTCAATAAACTGTCGTTTCGACAAACAGTCGTTCGATAAACAGTCGTTTCGATGAACTGACGTTTCGATGAATTGTCGTTCGATTAACTGTCTTTCGATAAACTGTCGTTCGATGAATTGTCGTTCGATGAATTGTCGTTCGATGAATTGTCGTTCGATGAATTGTCGTTCGATAAATTGTCTTTCGATAAATTGTCACGTCACGGGCAAGGGTATGGCTTCCGGCCAGCGAGTGAATCTATCGATGATGGTTAAGATGTAACAATGTCCACCTGAATTCGGAAGGGGTCCTACCAGATCAACGTGTACATGCGAGAAACGAGCATCAGGAGCATTAAAGTGCTGCAGTGGGGCAACGTTATGGTGTCCTATTTTATTCTGCTGGCAGGGCAAGCATTCCCTACACCATTGCCGTAAATCGGACCTCATTTTTGGCCAGACGAACCGTTCGGCTACAAGATTACGGGTTGCTCTAATTCCCGGATGGGCCAAGTTGTGTAACGTTTGAAATACGAGGGGTCTGTACAACTGGGGCACTAGAGGTCGGTATCTCCCGGTACTGATGTCGCAAATTAAGGAGACCCCGTGGTCGGGTAGTTTCTTTCTAACTTCAAGGAGTGTTCGGATCTGCAAAATTCAGACACTGATTTGTCATCCTCCTGCTCAATGGCTAGTTTGAGTAAGTCAATACGCGGAAAGTTTTCGAAGATAGTGTTTATCTGGGGGCGACTTAAGCACTCAGCTACAACATTATCTACTCCCTTTATACACTGTAGATCAGACGTGAACTCCGAAATATAGGAGAAATGTCGTGCCTGCCTACCTGTAGCATGGCCTAGCGTACCCTTGAAGGCGGTGATGAGAGGTTTGTGATCCGTGAGTATGGCGAACTTGCGACCTTCCAGGAAGTACTTAAAGTGCCTTAAGGCGAGGTATATTGCTAACAATTCATGGTCGAATGTAGAATAGCGTCGCTGAGTATTATCCAGACATTTGGAGAAGAAGGCGATGGGCTTATGTTTGCCATCAATTTTTTGTTGGACGACAGCCCCGACGGCGGCGGAGGATGCATCTACGACAAGAGGTTGTGGCGTCGGGGGCTGGATACGCTAACAGTGAAATGCTTTTTACACCCATCTTAGACCTATCGAAGGCTGAAATTGCATCGTCGGTCCAGGGTATCAGTTTCTGACCGGATAGCTTAGGAGTTAAGATGCCGTGTGGCGGCTGCAAGAGCCGTGCACAGTCGGGAATGAATTTACGATAGAAGTTTACTATGCCAAGATACCTCCTGGTCCTGGCTCCTGAGCTGCCCCACCTGGAGTGGGCGCTGAAACTTCTAGATTGCTTCCACCTTTCCGGAAAGGGGTTGAATACCTTCAGAGTTGACCTCGTGGCCTAAGAATTTTACCTTCGGAACACCAAACACACATTTTCCCTTATTCAGAATGAGCCCGTAGTGAGTCAGGCGTCGAAAAACTGCCCTCAGGGGATCACATGTTCTTCCTTATTTTTGGAGATGGTTAACACGTCGTCGACAACAACTCGACATAGCAAAACACGAAGTCCAATCCACGCAAAACCTCGTTCATGAAGCGTTGAAACGTTTGGCTAGCATTACACAGACCCATGCTTAAATTACAGAATTCGAAGCCCCCAATGGGCGTAACGATGGCAGTTTTTGGAATGTCCCGTTCGGCGACACGAATTTGATGGTAAGACTTGAACAAGTCCAAACTAGAGAAGATGGTAGAACCATGCAACGCGTCGACGAAATCGTGCAAGAAGGGTAGCGGATAAGTGTCGCGCGGGTCTGACGGTTAAGATTTCTATAGTCCCCCGTGATCCTGTTGGGACCATGTGAACAGGAGAGGCCCAGAGGGAGTTAGAAAGGCGAATGACACCGAGATCTAAGAGGTACTGTATCTCTTCGCGCAGATGTATTAACTTTTCGGGCGATAACCTGCGCATGCGCGTGACGCTGTGGGAGGGCCAGAAGTGAGAATGTGATGACACGTTTCGTGTTTAGACGAACAATGATAGTTTTCTAGAGCAAAAACCTCCGGGAACTCAACGTTTAAGAATGCGTAGACGCCCAGTTCGGCAGCATTGGAATCTTTGCCTTTTAATCCGCTAGAGCAGTGGTTTCCAACCTGGGGTCCGCGAACCCCTTGGGGGTCCGTGAGAAAGCATTTGGGGGGCCGTGATTACCTTAGGCGCCCAGCTCGGCAGCATTGGAATCTTTGCCTTTTAATCCGCTAGAGCAGTGGTTCCCAACCTGGGGTCCGTGAGAAAGCATTTGGGGGTCGTGATTACCTTGATGAATTTTGAAAAAAAAACAAAACGAAAAGCGATCTTTTTACTTTCATTTCTTTCTTTAAATGCAAATGTGTCAAGCTCAAGCCCGCGAGAATAAACTGTACCGGTATGCATTAAAAAAAATCTATGCTGTTGCCTACAGTGTGTACAATGTATTGTACATTGACCTTAAACTACATCTACCACAATGCATGTCGATTGCAATCAAAATCAGTATTGGCTCGTCCATTACGTAATAGAAAGCAACCAAAGTTTACCTCATACTGGCGGGAACGACACCACTGCTTGCGGTTGGAGACTACGCTGTACTGGTATGCCAGTAGATATGTACCGGTAAGTATATAGGTGAGTGGTATGCATAGTCATAGCAAGTCTCAAAGAAATTCTGACAAATTGCCTGAATGCCGTTAATTTCATCAAAAGCAGAGCTGTAAACTACCGTACTTTTAAAGCGCTCTGTCAAAAAGTAGGGTCAGATTACGAAGTACTTTTTTATCATTCTGGGGTACGTTGGTTATCTAGAGGAAAAGTTTTAAAATGACTGCAGCAGCTAAAAAATGAGGTATCAACTCTTTTGAAAGCAAATGAAGTCCTCTCTCAACATTGGTTGAGAATAAAAGTTTTCTATACGGCATGGCCAATAGTATGTTAATTGAGTTTCAGGCAAAATTTAGGTAGGGGTCCGCAGAATTAATAACTTGTCTAAAGGGTTTCATGACAACAAAAAGGTTGGGAACAACTGCCCTAGAGGGTGCTGTGTGTCACACGCGATTAACATGGTTATCACGATTCGGCATGATCAGACGCCTATTAGGGATATCAATGGACAGGCCAAAATGTAACAAAGAATCTATGCCTATTATGGGTACAGGTAGATCAGCGAGCTTAAAAGTCCATTCAAATTCGACGGGTAGACTGAGTGAGATCCGCTTGCGCACGCTACCAAACACCTGAATGGGCGAATCGTTCACGGCGGTGAGAACACTAGAGGGTTTAGCACGATTAAAGGAACGGCAAGGAAGTATGCTTAGACTACTACCAGTGTCAATAAGAAAAGTTAGATTTGTGTACGGGTCGTAGCGCTGAAGCATCGCGGCGGAGTTTAAGCTGATGGTTTCCACTTTGCCCGCTCTGCTGAAGTGGGACTTGACACATTTTTTGCTTCTTCCCAATTGCAAGGAGGGGCGCAGCGACGAGCCCTAGGACCAAACCTATTGTGATAGAAACAGAATGAGGGGCGATCTCGAAGATCGTCATGTAGGGGGGTGCCTCCAAGCGGCGAGAGAGGGGGACACCCGAAAGCCAGGCGTCCTAAAATTACCAGAGGTCTCGCTACTGGAAGAGTTCATCCTGCGATCAAATGATGTGCAGCGACACGCTTATCCAAAGATTGATTAATGTCTGCCTGCGAGGAAAGACTGCGTGGACCCTGTACGACGGCATTGTCGCCGCTTGAAGTTTTAACAATTTTATCTGCTCGGCGCGCTAATGTCTCCAAATTATCACCCGCATGTGTGGCTAGAATGCACCTAACGTCGGTCGGCAACTTGCCCAAAAACAATTCACGCAGCAAAGATGTATTTTCTCCAGCAGCATTACCCAAAAGTTGTCTTATTTTAGCTAAATGAGTCGAGGGCCTTTCGGCTCCGAGAGGAGTCCTGTGGAACAGGGCACTCACATGGTCCCCCTCGGTGAGATCAAACTCGCACAGGAGGGCCCGTTTGAGCATAGGATAAGGGTCGTCACGGTCGACTACGGCGTCGGCGACCCTATGCAATTGTTGCTCGTTGAGTGCCTATATAATTAAGTCATATTGTTCGTCAGTATCATCAATGGTCCTATTTCTAAAGAAGCTTTCGACTAACTCGATCCAAAGGGGTACGTCCGTCTAAAAGAACTTCGGCAATGACATGCCGCCGGGCCTAGAATGCCTCCCAGTATCAGTCTATGCTGCAATTCTCATGGTATTTTATATTCGTCAAGTACCTTCTGTCTTCCTATCCAATCAAGATAAAACCAATCTCCGAGTCATGTCCTCCTGGCCTATACGTCACCCTTTCTCCGTCTTTTTAAACTACGTGTTTGCAATGCAAAGTTCAAGCAACATTCTTCCTTCCAAACTTCTTTCCCCACATCCAAACCCCCCATGAATACTTTCAAACCCATCGACTCATCTTCCAACATGTCCATTGAAATTCCCTAACCCAAGCACCAACTCCTTCGAACCCTATAAATTCCACTCCTCTGACAAATCATTATAGAACCACTCCTTTTCCAAATACTCCCTACCACTTTGAGGTGCATAAGCACAGATTGTCATCACTCTGCCAATCAGTAGATAGTATATATCGGTGGAAGTATCTGTAGAAGTTTTATTAGAATTCTCAGCTAATTTTAGTGTGCTGACAGGGATCACGACGTGAACGCCTCTACTATGATCCCCTATATACAGGATCAATACTGAGAAACGAACTAAATAATATAAGTCTTAACGCTTTGATTTTCGTGCGTTTATATTGTAACAATTGCTTGAAAACAACGTGTTTTAGCGATAAACATTTAGTTAAAGTGTATTTTCTGTTGTCTTTGTATATTTTAAGTGATAATAAGTTTAATATTGGGCCAAATCGTAATGTATTCAAAGCCCAAATAACCCTGGGTTTTATTTTTTCAAATACCCGAAGCCCGGGTTTTAAATTTGTCCAAAATTGGAAACACTACTGGTGCGGCAATCGAAACTAGAGGTGTTGCAAACTAAATCAGTTTCCACGCTGGAAATATGGTAACCCTAGCCTCGCTTGCCATTGTGAGAAGATATTTTTTCTTACCTCAACAGCAGAGTAGTTCTGATTATTTTCTCATAATTCTGTGCATAAATCAATCCACACTTAACTTTCGTACCTTGTTCAAACCTCTTCCAGTTTACCAAACTGCAAGTGCAAGGATGAAGTGTTTTCTCACCTTTCCAGTAAACTATAACGTATTTCGATTTAATGTCAATGTTTTGGGTTGATGACTTACCAGCTCTTATGTTAACTTGACCACTTCTTTTCAGGTTCAAGAAGTTGATTCATACACGAAAAAGCAGTGTCACGGAAGGGTTTGCTTTATTGGACATAAATATGAACGGAATTCTAACAAGAACAGAAATCAACAATTTGTCAAAAGAAAAATTGAAGAAATTTTTTAGGTGCAAACTTTTAGGGAAACCATAAAATCGTTTCTCTTCTAAACAGGCAGTTTGATGTTTGCTTATTGTCTTCTAGCATGGAATTGGATGGGGAAAAGTTGGAAGAAGCCACAGGGTACAAACTTAATGATGAGGAAGAAGAGGAAGATGACCCACTCTACTCCGAAACCATCTTGGCAATATTGAATAAGTAAGCATAGGGTGTTCGACTGTTCGCTAAGCGATTAACATGACCTTGCAAGAATCTTGTTTTATTTTTTTTGAGAGTGTGATGGTGCAATATTTTGAATATCAAATTCTAAGTCGTTACTTTGCACGCTCAAAAAGTAACTTTTAACATGATATTTTTGTTGAGTGGGTTTAGCCAGCACTGTAGTTTTTAATGACATAGTGGTTGCTTTAGTATTTTAACAGAAGAAGCTGAAACCAACTTATCGAATGAAGAGTTGCGAAGTGTGATCGGGAGTGTTCTGTTTGACGGCGAGAAAGTTAAACTGGACACAGACTTCATCTTCAAGATATTAGATCGGTAACTTTAGTTTCATGTTTCATTCATGTAACTTTGGTTTCGTGTATTTCATGCATTCAATTTTATATTCATGATATGTTTAATATTCACTACGATAGCTCAATTGATTTATAGCTTGACTTTGTGAACGAATAAGCCATAAGAGCAGCGAATGGAACTCAAGCAACGTTAGTTGAACTCTCAAAGTGTGCGTTTATGCAACGCATTCTTCTTCATCGTGTGTCACACGGCCGTAGCCCAGAGCATCACTCAAGCTCTTGCTCTATCGTTGAACTCGGCTAAATCCTGTGCAGATCACCTTTCTTTTAGGTCAGGGCATTCGAGTAGATGTTGCATTGTTTGCTCCTGTTCGCATTTGCAATTTGTGCTCCCCATGGAATACCAGCCCCAGTGTCTCATTAAAGTTTTACACCTGCCAATTCCAGTTCTTGAGCGGTTGAGGCATCGCCCATACTTCCACGGTTCTCACTTTCCAGGAGAAAGGCTCTCTACGGGTGAAAGCTCCATATTGGCCAATATCGGTCCGGCTGCCAGTCCCTCATGCCATAGTTGAACCCGCACATTGGCGGCGACACATTTTAAAGATAGCTCTCGACTCAGCGACACCGAAAGAATGCGAGAACTCACTGACTGCATCAAACGAAAATTCCACTCTGTTAATCTCGATAACCGGGTAAAAGCCTCTACAGCAGCGGTTCTCAACCGGGGGTCCGCGAAGCATTTTTAAGGGGTCAGTGAAAGTTTCCGAATTTGCAGCATGATTCCCACAATCATTCATAACAAGAGCATTCTGTATGTCAAGTTCTAACTGAACTCATTGGGTTTAAAGTTGAAAATTGTCGAGATCAGTGTTGAATTGTTGATATATCGTTTATAATCGCATATCATATCACCTGCTTACCGGGCACTACCAGTGCGCTATCGAATGATAAGTGAGTAAGGTCAGCTATGGTGGCTGCGAGTGTAATCTTCCCGTTCTCATCTTCCAGCGATTCCTGTTGCTGGTACAATATTCTTAGTCTTCCAATACTTCTGCAAAGATGAGCGTGAACGTATTGGTCTCACTTTAAAGATGTTTGTTGGTAGTTTGGATGAGGTTCATTAAGTGGCCAATGATAGCTAAGCATAGTGAGATGCAGTTCACACATCATCCTAGAGACCTAGAGTTTATACAACACATTGCTGTGCGTTCTAGGGATGGTAAGGGATCCATATCGTTACAAGACATAAAAGCGGCAAGTATGTCGGACCTTCCCAATGAACCGGAGGTATTTTTTAACAGTTATCACATTACCTAAGTGCAATTTAATGCTGAATATATTAAATAAAATTATGGTAGAAAGCTTAAGCTAATTTTTTGACTAATCTCATAAAGCCATGGAAGAACTCGTTTGGAGTTTAGACTCTTGCTTTGGCCACTTCGGGCTTGATCTGTTGTGTGCGCATTGCTTATTTGTAGTCGGTCGTGCAGCAGATGAGGTTTATTGACCAATCGGTTCAGTTGTTTTTATTTCTGACCATCATATCAAAACAATACACGTCAACATAGCAAAGGTCGAGAAAAGGGTAGAAGCGACAAAACGCGAACGTTAAAACGTGCTTGTCACCGAAGTAAGTTATTAAGTTGAAAAAAAAATTTGGCACGGTCGCAACACCTTCAGAAAAATTTAAGATATAAAGAGAAAATAAAAAAAGAAAATGTTACAAAACAAATAAATTTAGGCTATAGCTTTATTAGCCCACATAGGTTTAGCTGATATATTTTAAGATTTGTATGGACAGTTGCTATGAAGATCGGCCATGGTGCGTTATCAAGAGTGCTGATGGTCGTAAAGGGAACACGTCTTGATGCGTTTAGCTCATAGCAAAGAAAAGCAAGGCAGACAAAAAAAAACCCTCAAAGAAATCCTACCACGGGCAAAGCCATTTCAAGCGCAACGCACCATAGGCCTTGCACGACTCACAAAATAGATAGGCTATAACTTGACGACATTGAAAACAATGACAAAAACAAATAAAACAAACTAGCAAGAACAACATCATCTTTCGGAAATTCAATTATACCCAGGGAAGTTATGTCTTGAAGATATCAAGCGTGCTTTGATAAAAGTTGCGTTGATAAAGCGATAATTTTAGACCCCAGTCAGCTAAACTCGTCACCTCCACACTGATCCAACGTTGGCAAACGTTGAATTAATGCAAAACGACAGGCATCGCCAGCTGGGATGTAATAGTAGCATGTCACAGTAATATGATAAATTTGGGTTACCGTATGTTTTACACGTTAAACCATAACAAAAGTGAAAAAAAATCCAATTCGGCATGTTAGAAAAATAGATAAACAATCAGACAATAGCATGACGATCCAGTCCAAGATATTGATATAAAAACAACTGGTTGGAGCACATGGCCACCGCTTCACCGAAAGATGGCGATTGGTCGGAGTGGATGGAAAAACTTCTGAAGACTCTGTAGAACTTCTGTGGACAAAAAACACAAGAACCAGAAGGCCAGTAGGTGTACTAACATTCTAACAACCTTACTATTTTGCTAATGAATCTACACACATTGGCCTATCATTTCTGGGCAAAAAAAATATTAGTATGTTTGGTGCATGTAATACTTAGATAGGATCATTTTAAGGAAAATTTCGCTTGTTCATTTTTGATTTAAAGCCTTTTACAGCAAGATTCAACCAAGTTTCGCTGGTAAAAGTTTAAGAGATTGGGTTTCTCACAGCTTGAAACATTATTTATCAAAATATAACTTCAAAAGAAAAGATTTGTAACAAAATCTTTGTAAATTAGGTTTGCGTACAAATTTTCGAGTGCTAACTTCTCAGGTAGGCTACTGTACTTGTCAGATTTGTCAAAGTGTGTTTCTGGCATGCTTGTGGAAATTTCAACATCATAGCCAATGTTGTGAAAAACCTAATTTACTTAACTTTTTTCCATGAAACTTCCTTCAACCGTGTTAAACTTTTTCCCCGCGAAACTTCCTTCCTGCTATTTGATTGGTCAAAACACCCCATCTGCTGCAGCAACCTGCATATTGCAAATATTCGTACGATTTTCAATATATACAGCTTACACGATTTATTCGAACTCACGCGGTTGCTCTAAGGCAGGGGTCACCAAACTACGGCCCGCGGGCCAGCACCGGCCCGCGAACTGATTTCATCCTGCCCTCCACGTGCTGCGGAAATAACAGTTGCACTACAACTGTTAAGGAAAAACGTTACCTAACTTTTTGTGAAGAACTGACGTTGCTGTTTATCATGAGGCCACTACAAATGGGGACAGCCTAGGCCAAATTTGGAAAGATGTAATGTTTTTTCAAGAGCACGATGCCCTGTTGTGTATCACAGCAGGGAATGACTTTTCCAGCAACCTTTCGATTTTCATCACAACTTTGTTATTCCACCGCTGACTTTGTTATTTATTGTTCTCAATTCAAGTCAATGGAGATTCTAAATAGTTGTATATCTTTTTGCAATTTGCATCTGGCCCGCAGCTGTTAATCTCGCAGCAATCCGGCCCTCAGAGAAAAAAGTTTGGTGACCCCTGCTCTGAGGCTAAGCTGTAACTTTCGTCCATTTTGTCGCTTTTATCCGCTCCTGCATCGGCTTCTAACTTGTGAATAGAATATTGATTTAACACCGACGTTGCAGATGGAAGAAGACGAACCAGAGGGAGTGACCATGGCTAAAAGACAACTGTTTGTAACAAGCATTCCTTATTCTCTCGCTTTCCGGGGAATACTAAATGCTCTTGTGTTTGTTAGGTCTGCAGTAATGCCACAAGAATTGCGTTCATTCAGTGAGAGGCGGGATGATTGATAGACGAGTATGATATATTATTGTTATAGACGACTAAGTCGAACACAGGTTTCTGTTCATCACTTTATGATTTTTTTAAGAGCATCAACCTCTGTGACCTGGTTAGGTAAAAAAAGCAAGACGTGTTTGCTGCTTGTGTGTTATTTTCACAATTTTGTTTTTGCGCTAGTGGTCCATTTCATTTTTTTTCACCAAGCTTTGGTAGAATTGTAGCCTAGGCTATAACTTAGTATGTTTGATTTCAATATGTCTTCATGCAGTATTTATCCAAAACCTGTTGCAACGGATTCACAATAGTTGCTTTTCACGACTACCCCTGTTGAAATTTCTGTCCGTATATGTCTGATCCTAAGCCTTGTGAGATTATCTGTTCTTCACTGTTTTCATTTTTGCTAAAATCGTGATTTTAATAAACGCATGTATGCTGTAGAAAAGAATATTACTCTCGAGCTGTAATATATCTGTGGGAGTCCAAACAAAAAAATCCCAAATAAGGTCTCTGCAGGTAATAAGGCCCACTCCCGGGATCTCCGTTGTTACAACTCTTTTAAACAAAAGTGGAAGCTTTGATTGCTGCCACGGCGAATTGAGACTGACTGGTGAAGTTGCACAGCCTAAAGTTCAGAACTTTTTGAGTTACGGAAAGTTGAAGTTTGGGGGGACTGAAATTGAGTGGTTTTCTTAATTTTCACATATTTTTAGACTGCTCTGCAGTTAACAAAACTGCTTTGACTTCTGTTTTTTTTTGCAATTTATGTGAAAGATATGTACATGCTGATGCAGTAAAAGCAATAAATTTGAACCTTTTTTTCTAGTTAATGCAGCACTGATAATGATGATCACGATTAGGCTAATATTGGTAATGAGCCGTAATAAGGCTCATGGGGTAGGAAAATTGTACTGTTGTGCACCCCTGGTTAAGAAGGTGAAAGTTGAAGACTTGGGTGATCCAAACAATTGTTGTTACACCATTAATCCAATTTTTTATTGCAATGGAAATATCATAATGTCAGTATAAAAGTACTTTAGCATCCCTACCATATCTAAAAACTCCATGTCGTTTGAAAAAAAATGGAGCATGGGGGAGGGAATAGATTGATTGTTTGACATTTATTTTGTTGCGAGTATATGTGACGATTTCTTTCTATCTCTTACCAGAAAAGAGACTTGGAAAGGTTCAATGACGTAGTTTAATGGGTTATAACCGAAAAGCAGTCAATTAAATTCACGGATAGTTCTACTAGTGAAATGATATATAAACAGTGAACACGCTTGAAGGACTCCAACGAATGGTTCACCACTTCCAGCAATTAATCAAAGTAACAGTAAACAGCAATAGATTCCAATACTTGCGACTATTGATCGAGTTTAACGTAATCCACTCACAGCTTCTCATGCAATTCTAATTTCAATCAGAAATTATATTAGCATCAACTTTGCTTTACTCGTATTTAATAACTTCAACTCTCGATCAACAATAATCTTTGCATCTACTACCAACTGCCACCACTACAACAATGATCTCTCACAATCAACTCATAATAATAATGATTACGCAAATTACACCACTATTTATAGAAGGTTGTTCGGTCTAGTAACTTTAAATCGTAAACAAGCAGAAGTTTCTAGATTGTCACGTAGGGTAACGGTTCTAGAAAACAGCCTACATTACAAAATAATGATTTTGCAATCAGTGATCCATTGGTAAACAACCTTGTGACATCATGACAAACGATATTGGCAATTGTGATAACAACAGAATGTTCCAGATTCGCATCTTACAGAATGATCTAGAATTACGCTACATAACAACGATTTCACAATCAAAGGTTACCACTGGTCATTGACGGATAATGACATACCGCTCAAGAATTCCATAATTAAAACAGAGATACAAAGCAGCCCGTCGCGAGACCTCGCACATTGATTGTGACAGTATAAATACACAGATTCAGCAAAGTCAGATAAAACAAACGATGACGTAGAATGTATGGATACTGCATTACTGCAACGGGTGGCTGCGAAGTGACCTGGTAGGTCTTCTAGTCGAGCAGCCACCCTCAACAAAAGAAAAGGTAACAAATTAAACATAAAAGAAGCAGTCAAAGAAGCGAGGCAAAATAATTTAAAACATAAGTTTACAGTATAGTTGCTTGAATGAAAACAAAATGCATCATCTAATAAGAGATCTATATAGGCCTAAAGCCATCATCATTAGTAATAGGCTACGATACAGTGCCGTGTCAAGGGGAGGGGCCCACAAATAATTGACTTTTACGTTTCAGTAACAACATGTTAATCATACCGTTTTCAACTTTATTCTGATGGGAGTGTGGTTAAGTCACTGTTTTTAAATGAATTTGGTGGTGTTAGGGGTGTGGATGACAGTCAATGTTGTTTGGACTGTTGTCAATGTTGTTTGAATGTCAATGTTCTTTGGACTCTTCAGTCAATTTTTGGGTTCCATGCAATGTTAGTAGGCCTAGTTAGTTTTGGCATGTATGTGTTTTACTCTCAATTTTCTGTAGCCTAGTATGCTATTTTCTAGTATTTTTTTTGATCGGTGGTGTTAGGGGTGTGGTTGTCACTCTATGTTTTTTGGTCTAAAGTCTTTTGGGTCTTCGGTCAATGTTTGTAGTTCAGTACAATATTAGCAGTTAGTTTTACCATGCATGCTCTTTGCTCTCAGTTGTCTTTAGTAGGCTTATTCTCTAGTATTCGTTTCTATTGGTGGTGTTAGGGGTGTGGTTGCTAGTCAATGTTTTTTTGGTCAATTGTCTTTTGGCTCCTCATTCAATGATTGAGGTTCGATACGTTGTTAGTAGTTAGTTTTAACATGCATATATCTGCTTTGTTATCAGTTTTCTCTGGTAGGCTATTTGTAGTATTCATTTCGATCGGTGGTGTTAGGGGTGTGGTTGCTAGTCAATGTTTTCTCAGTCAATGGTGTTTTGGCTTTTCAGTCAATGTTTCTGGTTAAGTACAATGTTAGTAGTTAGTTTTAGCATGCATGTTCTTTGCGCACAGTATTCTCTAGTATGGTTTTCGATCGACAGTGTTAGAAGTGTGGTTTGGTCAATGTTTTTTTTATAAATTGTTTGGTGCAGCATCACTTGTAGTAAACTACTTATTTGAATGGAACGGTTGTAGTCTATGACGTGTTAGTAAATGTAAGCAAGCACAGATGGTGCAATGTTGGTAAGTGAAATCGGTAGAACTAATTGCTAAGCCCCTGTAGGCTAGTATATGGCAATTAGGTATGTTTATTTGTGCATTAGGTTTAAACCTCTTTATTGTAATCTATCAGGCAAAACATAACAACCACTTGGTGAAAGTGTTGAAATGTTCTTTTTGCTAAAGCCAATTTTTGTTGCACCCAAAGATGTTTTGCTCTGTTACGCCTACGTTTTTAACATAATAGGTTGGTAAAATTTCGAATATTCGTAATTTTAGGGAAAAATTGCTTTCAAGTGTAATTATCCTAACTAAACAAAAATTCTTCCAATTTGTCAATTCTTGTCCGATTAAAAAAAAAAAGATTGAAGCATAGTTAATAAATATACCTAGTTCGCCAGCTTCCGTTGTTTTAAAGTCGGCACGTACGCCCTCTGTCGGTGGTTAATACGTTTTGCTGAATCAGCAAAACTACTAGATATAAACCTGTAGGAAAATGGCGAATTGAATGGTTGCAGTGTTTGTTAGGTGAGTTTGGGCTGCTGAATGGGGGGGAATAACGCTAGAAAGAAGAAATTGTGTTACAGAAGTGCTAAACGTTCCTTTTAGGCCTTCACTGTGTAATTTTAATTAAAATATAATACTCCATGTGCACGTTTTCCTCAGAACATACCGTAGCTCAGAATGCTTGCTGCACCAAGTTGAGCCATATAGACAGAAAGCATGCAAAAAGGCACTGGTAGCATGACTAGGCCAACAAGTAGTTAAAAGATGATTTGAGTTTTCAAATTACTAAGGAAGTGATTAGTTTGAAGTAGTGGTCTTTAAAGTTCATAAGTTTAAAGGTGGTCTTTAAAGTTCAATGTTATTATTATTATTATTGTAACTGTCTCCGCCGCCAGTGTAGCCAAATCGTTTGGCATCCGCTGGCTTCGATCAGTCTTTCAACAAGGTTGATAGGATCTCCATTCTGTTTTGTCCTTTGCGATGTTTTGCAATCGATGGAGATGTGGTGTGCTGAGCAGGGATCCCAGGCCAGCTTTTCTGATGTCAGATCTCAACAGCTGTAATAAATTGGTACGGTGACGTCCGGTTCGGCCTTGGTACTTTTTGCTGCCAATTATTGCAAATTCAGGGGCTTTCTGGGGAGGTGAGTCCTGGTGAAGTCTCAGAATGTGTCCAAACATGTTCCATCTCATGGTGGAGATCTTGCAAGACAATGGTTCACTGTTGCATATTTTGTAAAAATATGCATATTTTTTAAAAAGTTCAATGTACCAAGTATATACAGCAGCTTAGTAATTGAAGGGTTTAATTACTACATATTTGTGGAAGCTTTAAGCTAAAGTAAGCTTGAAATTAGTACCATAATTGGAAGATGCTATGGTGCTTAGCCAGCATCATTTCTAAAAACATTGATTGATCAACTAATTCAGTTGACAGTGATTTTGAAAAGTGTAATTAAAGTTGTTTTATTTAGTGATACTACAAAACGGTGATAGGTTTCAATTTGTTGCACTCAAAATAGCCACTTCCAAAAATAATTTGTAAACAAAGAGCATTAGCAAGACAAATTTGAGTATGTATGTATGCAGGTTCAGTAATTTAAAGCAACGATGTCACAAAGGTTAAAAGTCCTGAGATTTAGCTTAAAACTAGTTAGGCTGACGGAAGATACAGCAGAATCAGATACCGTAACTTGTTCCATATTTGGTAAGCCTGGTTTGCGACATGTATAGCATCTTAATTGATTATGTACACGCTGGAAATTTGATTGAATGGACCAGTTAAGGCAGTTATGCTGTCTGACAAAGGTTATGTTTTGTTTATTTCCTTTGTGTTGTAATTTCCTATTTATTATGTTAAGCTTACCATTTTTGTAGGTCAATTAGTCCACTTTGAGACTACCAGCAGGTCACTAATGCAGTAACCGGTTAACCACTACCTTTATTAGCAATTATCTTTTGTTGTTATTAGCATTACAGTTCATAATCAAATGCTGTATATATGCTTTTTAGGATTATGAATTATCTTAGTTATGATTATTTAGTTGGATAATGTCACAAGTTAAGTGTAAGTGTGGTGGAATATTGGAATAAACTGCTGTTTACCACAATGTAGCAGCACTACAAATGTGGAATTTTGTTTGTATCATACAAAGTTCCAAGTGGTGAAAAGAAAAAAATTTCTGTTTCAACAGCACAGTGGGCAAAACAGTTTCATCAGGTAAGATCAACACAATAAAATAATTTTATGTCATGATGGTTGACATTAGTAAAAATTAAGAGCTGATGCCTAGTGAATCACGTAATGTGTCATATATATATATTATGCGTTTTTTTTTTTTAAATTTAAGCAAGAAGCATATGGTGCTTACTGCTACTGTACTTGTATATTGAGAAGATTCACTAATCTGGCATCCCTGTGTAATGTGTATAGTTAATTTGTGATGAACACGTGTGCTAATTATAACATACATTGCTAAATGTTATTTTTGATAGGTCATTGATTTTCAGATTTAGTTGGGGATGTCAATAGAGAGAAGATGCTACTAAGTAAAGCTTCAGATGCTCTTCTCATCTGTCCTTACCAGCGATAATTCAAGAAACGTTTGCTGCTGGCTGCTGTACTTGCAAGAAGAATAAAGCAGGATCATCTTGAACACTACTTCGGCTGTCAACGTTGACCAAAGAGTTGCATGTGATACCGCACCTACAGTTCGAATGCTTGGCAGCATAGCCGTAGGAGATGGGGGGGCAGGGGGGGCGGTCGCTCCCCCGCTGAAAAAAAAATGCCGCGAATTTGGGCAAAAATCTGCACTTATTTGGGCAAATCAATCTTATCATGATATTTCGACATTTTACCAGTTTAGAAACTTTACGTAATTGTTATAATTTATGAGATATATACATTAATATTTTCCAATCAAAGTAAAATGCATTTTCATCGATTTTGAAAATTGTTGCATGTGGTATTGCAATTTGGGCACAATGATAAGTTTCGATTCAACACCACCTGCAAAAAGTAAAGTGTAAAAGAACATAATTGGCAAGCAAAGTTAAGCTTATTAGTACCGATATTCACCAGCATGTACATAGGCTGCATTTCTTCACAGGTGAGATTTCTAAGCTTGCTGGGTAGCCTGCTAATAACCTTCTGAGGTTTTTGCTTATTACTTTATGTGCATTTTGTATGTAATATATACATTAACATTTTTCTTTAAATGTTAAATGTAGTGTCATCAATTTTGGAACTTTTGTATTTGTTATATTGCAATTTGGGCAGAATGTTAAGCTTCGATTCACGATTCAGTATATATCTGCAGAGTGTCAATGTAAAAAAATGCAATTAGCAAGCAGAGGTACCGGTAAGCTTATCACTGAAGTTCATTTGGAATTAGGATATACACTACGGTACGGTACATTTTTTCGCTGGTGGAATTTTGAAACCCTGCTTTGTACTGGTAATCTTATGAGGTTTTTTGCTTCTTTCTCTATATTCTACTAATGTATGATAGCCTATTTATTTGTAATAATATTTGGGCAAAAATGTTCAGTTATTGGGCAAATCAATCTTACCATGAGTTTTCAAAATCTTTCTAGTTTAGGAATTTGTTTATAGTGTTGCATTTTGTATGAAATACATTAACATTTTTTTTAAATGTTAAATGTAGTGTCATCAATTTTAAAACTTTTGTATTTGGTATATTGCAATTTGGGCAGAATATTAAGCTTCGATTTAGTATATATATGATATATCATATCTGCAAAATGTAAAATAATGCAATAAGAAGGCAGAGGTAAGCTATTACTAATAATCATTAGGATATATAGTTAGGGCAATATATGGTTTGACCCCAAAAAAATTGCAACAAAAGGTTTTTCAACTGATTTGATTAGTTTTGGGTATCAGTATTGACATATTCAAAATCTTAAGCAATCCAACTTCCGGAAAGTGGTTATTTTCAAGATGGCCGCCAAACCATTAAAATAACAGGAAATTGACCATAACTCGGTCATCATATGACCAAAACATGGAGTTTTGGTGTCTATATCTAGGTGTTTGTACCCTGTGAAGTCAATGAGACCATTTTCAGAGTTGTTGAATTATCTGATAGCCTATAAATTGAATATGGCAATCCAAGATGGCCGCCAAATCAACAAAATAACAGTAAATTGACCATAACTCGGTGATCATATGACCAAAACATGTAGTTTTGGTGTCTATACCTAGGTGTTTGTACCCTGTGAAGTCAATCAGACCATTCTCAGAATTGTTGAATTATCTGAGAGCCTATAAATTCAATATATAGCAATCCAAGATGGCTGCCAAACCAATAAAATAACAGTAAATTGACCATAACTCGGTCATCCTATGACCAAAACATGTAGTTTTGGTGTCTATATCTAAGTTTTTATACCCTGTGAAGTCAATGAGACCATTCTCAGAATTGTTGAATTATCTGATAGCCTATAAATTCAATATGGCAATCCAAGATGGCTGCCAAAACAATTAAAAATGAACAATAACAATGTATTGGTTATTAAAAACCAGGTGAATTTCTATACATATTTGGGTAAACTAAGCAAGCGTAAAGAGTTCATACGATGTGGTCATGTACATCAGTAGACTCTTGACATAATCAGCGTAAATAAAGCACATGAGTCAAGTATTACTAAATCTCATTGCTGTCACTCTCCTTGTCATCGTCTGTAATTATGTGATTGCTGTATGGGTTGACACATGAACCAGTTTGGCATGGTCCACATTCAGCATGACATGGTTGGTAGCCCATACCTCCGGCAACTGCAGTGAGGTGGACACGATTCGCAATTGCAGTGTATCATTTTCAGTAGGTTGTCCGGGGCAGCTTTCATGTCCGTCATGATTGGAACCATCTGATTATTGTCTACTTTCCATCCCCAGTCTAGAGCATCCACACGATCGTCAGTAGCTTACCCATCCAGACCATAATCTGGTAGTAAACTCTGAGGCAGTGGAATTTGGTAGAGGATGGTGTAGGTGGAAAATGTTCAGGGTGAACAAAGGACTTGAATGTTGTAATTTTCTTGACCAATGTATTGCAGCGCTGTGTTTCCAGGTTACTACTGCCATCGTTGCCAAACATAACGATCATAGCTTTGTTTCCAAGATCCTTAATCAAACAGGTGATCTCTCCATGCAGGAAGTGATAAAGCACGAGCTCAGTACATGCCAACCCGCCTTGTTTGAAGCTAGACATTTTTTCCGAGAAGCCGATAAGTCTCAAATAGCTCCCGCCATCACAGAACATGCCAGCAGTGTGACGTCAGGCGATTATGAAGTAGTGAAAAAATCTGCCCCGAAAACCGATCACTACGTTCTTGATGGGGGGTTCTTGTTGCATCGAGTGCTATGGGAAGCTGGAGACAGCTGTGGGTCTATTGTACAGTCGTATGCAGATTATACCATTCGTCATTATCGCTTAGCAACGGTGGTCTTTGATGCATATGGTGGTCGGTCTATCAAAGACAATACCCATCAAAGACGCGGCATGAACGTCCACCGGGTTGTTCACTTTACTGCAGACACCAAGTTCATTGGAAAGAAGGAGCAGTTTTTGTCTCGAGCTTCCAACAAGGAAGGATTAATTTCTCTAATTTCTGCTCAACTGAGGAATAAAAGCTGCAATGTGATCAGCGCACCAGGTGATGCAGATGTTGACATCGCCAAGACGGCAGATGGACAGCCCTCATCGACATGGCACGACTTTAATTGGTGAAGACACGGCTCTTTTAATATTGTTACTATGCTATGCTAACACTGACCCACACATTAAAGACCTTTACTTTCGCTCCGACAAAGCTTACTCAACCAAGATACACGACATCAACAAACTGAAGGCAATCACCGGGCCAGATATAGCCTATGCTCATTGCTCACAGCTCCTCTTCATTCATGCATTCACCGGTTGTGATTAAACGTCAAGGATCTTTGATATCGTGTCCACTTCACTGTAGTTGCCGGAGATATGGGCTACCATGCCATGCTGGATGTGGACCATGCCAAACTGGTTCATGTGTCAACCCATACAGCAATCACATAATTACAGACGATGACATCAAGAGTGACAGCGATGAGCTTTAGTAATACTTGATCCATATGCTTTCTTTATGCTGATTATGTCAAGAGTCTACTGTACATAACCACATCGTATGAACTCTTTATGCTTACTTAGTTTACTCAAATATATATAGAAATTCACCGGGTTTTTTAATAACCATTACCAATACATTGTTATTGTTCATTATTAATTGTTTTGGCAGCCATCTTGGATTGCCATATTGAATTTATAGGCTATCAGATAATTCAAAAATTCTGAGAATGGTCTCATTGACTTCACAGGGTATAAAAACCTAGATATAGACACCAAAACTGCATGTTTTGGTCATAGGATGACCAAGTTATGGTAAATTTACTGTTATTTTATTGGCTTGGCAGCCATCTTGGATTGCCATATTGAATTTATAGGCTATCAGATAATTCAACAATTCTGAGAATGGTCTCATTGACTTCACAGGGTATAAAAACCTAGATATAGACACCAAAACTACATGTTTTGGTCATATGATCACCGAGTTATGGTCAATTTACTGTTATTTTATTGGTTTGGCAGCCATCTTGGATTGCCATATTGAATTTACAGGCTATCAGATAATTCAACAATTCTGAGAATTGTCTCATTGACTTCACAGGGTATAAAAACCTAGATATAGACACCAAAACTACATGTTTTAGTCATATGATGACCGAGTTATGGTCAATTTCCTGTTATTTTAACGGTTTGGCGGCCATCTTGAAAATAACCACTTTCCGGTAGTTGGATCGCTTAAGATTTTGAATATGTCAATACTGACACCCAATACTAATCAAATCAGTTGAAAAACCTTTTGTTGCAATTTTTTTGGGGTAAGGTCATATTTTGTCATATATTGCCCTAACTAATACACATTTCTTCATTGGTGGAATTTTGAAACCCTGCTTTGTACTGGTAATCTTATGAGGTTTTTGCTTCTTTATCTATATTCTACTAATAAATTTATTTGTAAAAATGTCCAGTTATTGAGAGAATCAATCTTACCATGAGTTTTGAACATCTTACCAGTTTAAAAACTTTGTATATATTGTTATAGTGTAATATTTTGTATGACATACATTAAAATTTTCCCATGAATGTAAACAGTGCCATCTTCAATTTTGGAAAATATTGTATTTGGTATGTTGCAATTTGTGGAGAATGTTAAGCTTCGTTTTAGTACCTGTGAATTTTCCAGTGTTTGATTTCATGTTTTTGTGGGCTACAGTTGAATTGTTTTCTATAAAAAGAATTTTTTGTAATAACTGCTGCTTGTGTTTACTGGTCCTAGGGTTGGTATGCTCAGCTATTTACCATGAATGACACAGTATTATAGCAATCAATGATCAAATATACAGGCAAGTGTTATGTTGTTTTGGCATCCAATTCATGCAGTTAATATTAGAGATGTACCGATACCAATATTTTGGCCGATACCGATCCCGATACCGATATCACTTTTTTAGGCCGATACCGATACTGATACCGATATTTTGGCCGATACTTTGGTGTTACAAAAAGAAGCAATTTTGGTATTTGCAAGGAATCATATCAAATGCTAAGTTTTACCTTATTTGCATAAAACTATTGAAAAAAGCTTTCAATTGGCATAACTTATTAAAGATTCAAGAATCCAATCTCAACTGCATTGTTGTGTCATAATAGTAGGTTTTAGTAATGAAAGGCCACCATAATTGAGGACTGGGGTATAAGGGAAGAAACATTACATCATAATTGGGGTTTCTGAAAAATTAATAAAGTGTTTGCGCAAACTCTCCAAATAGGCTATCATAATTGATAATAAGATGTAAAATGTAAACCAAGTGATTTGTGTAGTCGTACAAAAACTATTCGACAAGTAATGTGCAACCTAATGGCGCTTGTCGTTCGGTTGAAAAGCTTTTACCAGGCCAAGACTACCCAGGTAGCAAAAATGTATACTTTTGCATCGTTTTTACGTTGCTAAACGTTTAATAAACCCGTGTAACTTGGTTGTTTTTATTAAGCTGGTTCTATCAGTTTCTGATTAAATTTCCACGTTTCGTTGTAATAAACTCACCAAGCTTAAACAATGTCATGGCAGAATAAGTATGCTCAAAATGATAGCAATGAAACTACGAATCCTCACTAAACTAATCAAAATGGTCTTGTTGCGCCTAAAATGACCAAGGCCTATGAGAGGGGGTACGGAGGGTACGGCGTACCCTTGACGGCCCAAGCCTGTGTTTGTTGGGAGGGCCCGAAATTTTGGTTTTATAGTTTACGCGCAAAAATGTTTGGCTAAAACCATTCTAAACGACTGATTTCAAGCATTAAAGTTGTTATTCTTAAGTCCTGGGGGCCCATAATCTAGCAAAAGGGCCCAGAAAGGTAAGCGAGTGCTTGGCAAGCAAATTATGGGCCCAAAGTGGTAATTTAATGCTTTACGTGCAAAAATGTTCTGTTTAAAGCACCCTAAATTAAATCATAACACTTAGTTATTCTGCTGTCCGGGCGTACACTAGCCATTTCAATTCTTGTCGATGTCAATTCTTGCTACAAAACGGCTGCCGAGAAACATATAGTTGATTTAATGGTCTAAATGGCTAGCGTGGAAGCTACACCGTTATGGTTAGCGAATCGCAACAGCTCGCTGTACTAGTGAGTGCTCAGCCTTGTGCTGATAGCCGGGAAGAACGCTCCTTTCTTCACAATGAGGTTGTCATCTTAGGCGCAACAAGACCATTTATTGATTAGTTTAGTGAGGATTGGTAGTCCCATTGCTATCATTTTAAGCCTACTTACTCTGCCATGACATTGTTTAAGCTTGGTGAGTTTATTACAACAAAATGTGGATATTAAATCACAAACTGATAAAACCAGCTTACTAAAAACAACCAAGTTACATGGTTTTTTAAACGTTTAGCAACGTAAAAACGATGCAAAAGTATACATTTTTGCTACCTGGGTAGTCTTGGCCTGGTTTTATCCTCTGCTGAGAAATAAAAAGAAACACAAATGATAAATATTGGAGAAATTGAGTCTCCTTCACAACTTAAGAATCGAACAACGCAAAACTGCTGAAACAAAACGTTTTGTTTGAGTGAAAGAATCACTGTAAGCAAACAATGCCAAGAGGTACGCACATGAAGTCATGGGAGTGTGAGGTATCAAAAATTTGAACAGGTTGTTATTTTTCTATATCAATGTGGTGTTAGTTACTACTTTAAAAAATCTATGTAATATCTTTGCTTCTGCAAAAATCCGCAGCAAACGTCTTTTTTTACATGTTTAGTATCGGCCAAATTTTGCCGATACCGATGCCGATACCGATACTCAAAAAATGGCCGATATCACCGATACCGATGCCGATATATCGGTACATCTCTAGTTAATATATCGGGCAATGTAGATAGTATGATATTGATGATGTTGTCTGTATTTTCTGGCAAGGATTGAGTTTGAAACTATTACCTATAGGATAGGCCTATGAGTTGTTTTAGTTCAGTGCCTACGATTTCAGTAGTTGCTTCATCATGAACTTAAAATATCTTGGTAATGATGTTAATGAAAAAACATTGGCTACAACTTCACTGTAATGAGATCAATATTCATACTAATTAATAGCAACTTAGCTTTCTTCAAAGGTGCAAATTTGATGCTCATAGTATGATAAATTGTCGAATTCTTTTCAGGTTGCAAGGTTTTAAGTAGCATGGAGTAAGTAATGTTACTTTAGTTTGATGAGTAAATAGGTTGTCATTTTAGATTTTTTCAATGCAAATTTACGAACCTTGAGTCTTGAGATTTTGAAATGATCTGAGGGCATGGATATTTAGCCACTGCTGTCCAGTTATTGTTGAATTCTCAGTTTAATTTGTTGTTGAATCCAGTTAGGCCTGTATATATAATATATATATATATACATATTTTTGTGCCACAAGAAAATTATTTCAATTTGATGGTTTATTAAGTGTAAAGTTAATTCAGCCTTGTTTTGCTGCCTGTGTTTTTATAGTACACTGCCAAGTTGATGAATGTTTTTTGAATTTGATGACTTATTTCAATTTGATGGTTTATTTAGTTTAAAGTTAATTCAGCCTTGTTTTGCTGCCTGTGTTTTTGTACACTGCCAAGTTGATGATTTTGGAGTTCTTAGACTACACTATCTCAGAGGTTGTGAGTAATATTGTGTTTTTCAAAATATGTTTGCAAAGGCAAAATTTGGGCAAAGTTTGGAAAATTTGGGCAAATTTTGTTCGCCCCCCCAAAATTTTTTACTCTCCTACGGCTATGCTTGGCAGTACCGCCAAAATCTTAGATATTGTAAAGCACTCTGCAGTGAAGGGATCTAATGTCGAGAAGTGAACATTAGACTAACCACTCTGGCATACTGCGCTTTACTCGAGACTGCATAAAACAGTGATTGAAAGTGGCGTATCCATATCTACAGCACATACTGTATGCTAATTTCCGGTACAGTAAACCTTGCATATAACATACAGTATGGGTATATAGACGAGAATTTTAATCCGGATGGTTTCTTATACGTATTAGTTCATTCAGATGAATGAGGGTTATAAGAGTGGTTTACTGTACTTTCACTGCAACTACATCATTGCCGCATTGGCACCCTTCTGTGTACTTTTTACAGTAGGCTACCTATTTAAATTACGGTGTTAATAGAAAGCCTATTTTATTCTTTAAAGTAATGTGCTATGAAATCACCTTGAAAAGCATACGATGAAAGTATGCTACGATATTTATTGTACAAATCAAAAACGGATAACAAAATACAACAAGAATCCTCCTTCAATGTTTGCTTTCAGAATTGTTTGTACTTTTCAGAGTGCTACGTAGTGCACTGTTCGGCTTATGCGACTGTTTTGCTGTTTTGTTTCTCTTGTAGGAAGTCTTGTAGTGGTAAAAAATATGAGTCCTCATATGCATGTATCTCTCCAGCAGAAGTTAGAAGTTCAGTTTTTTTATTTCTGACCATCACAGCGAAAACAATACATGTCAACATAGCAAGGGTCTTCAAAGGCGCCTTCGTTGAGGGTTTCCAGTTAATAGATTGCTGTATACCTTGCACAGTCCAAGTTCGACAATAAGCTTTCTTCACAGTAGTCATGATTTGCATTAGGCAGATTAAGGTTATCGATTTCATTGCGCAATATGTCGGTGTAATACCCCACGTTTCGAAGAGAATTTCCACCTTCCAAATCTTCATTCAACTGTAAAATACAAATAAATTCAGTATTACACCATCTTCATCAATTGCCATTATTCTCTCCGAACTTAGAAG
The DNA here is from genome assembly GCF_918807975.1 of Aplidium turbinatum. Lineage (NCBI taxonomy): Eukaryota > Metazoa > Chordata > Ascidiacea > Aplousobranchia > Polyclinidae > Aplidium > Aplidium turbinatum. Next base: position 22,451,123 of record NC_137475.1, on the reverse strand, counting down.
GCATGGCACCCAAAGAAGAACGTTCATTACCTCAAAATGTAAATCTAGCTACGAAATTATTGAATTAAAGCACTTCTAAAGTAACACCATCATAATGGTGTACATATATATTATGCTTTTGAAAACTAACTTTTTCAACCTGAAGGCCAACCCTGAAGCAGTTAAGTATTTCACTGGCTAGATTTCCAAATTTCATATTGATAATATTATTTTTATTATTATCTATTTGCATCAGACCAATAAGTCCATATTAATTACCATACGTATGCAAAAAGACAAAAACAAAAAACACAAGAATAATCACAATAACCCGGTTAACAGATAATGCTGTTGCAGAGAATTGTTAACGACAAGCTGCGAATGGCACATTTAAAATATGACGATTTGACAAGAGCGTCAGAATTGCAGATTCAACGAGCATTTTTGGATAGGAGTCTTAAAGAGACTTAGTTAGTAAGATATATGAATAGTATTTTGCATCTGAACAAGTGTGGTTAAACATACCTCATCAAAAAATATTGTAAGTTCTTCTTTACTCATGTCTTGAAGAGCCTCCAAACATTGTGACAACATTTTAATGACTTTTAAAAACAATATAATTAAAAACCTTTCTGTACACTTATTGCTGCATTGTAATAAATATATACTGTATTTATGAACATTCTCTATTTGTATTATGCATATAAATTGTTTTCTATATCATGAGTGGCCCACGAGTAACATGCTAAATGTGACATATCCGAAATATAGAACTGCAGTGTATATTTCCTTTTGAATGAAGCTAGCTGTTTGCATTCAAAAGTACCGTAAGTTACCAATAGCCTACCTTAGCTCACCAGTGTTTAATTCAATCAAACATAGTTATTTTGCTTATGTGCTTGTGAGAATTAGCACCAGCATATTTTTAGTGGAAATTGCTCAAAATCAACTGTGGTTAGTGAATAAGAACTCATAGTACAGTACCAATACAAATGTGTCATGTCAAATGCACTTCTTCATTTTGGTGCAAAATACATTAAGTGGAACAAGAAAGGAGATTACATACATAACGTGATGATGATAGCAGTTCGTCTTTCTGGCCTATTTGAGCTGGACTTATCCATTAGAGTCCTAACATTCCAGGTTCCAAATTTCATAGTTACATATTTCGTTTTTCGACCGCAGGTAAGGTGAACCCTCTGGACGCGGTTTTCCAGACAGGTTGAGTTGAAGCAGACTATGTTCAGGGCACCTTTTCTAGCCCCTTCCCTATTCAGGGTGAGCAGAGTGGATCCTAAAGAGGGCTGCTCAGTCGTGATAACTGCTGCCGAACATCTTTCCTGCTTCTTCCAAAAGATAGAGCGACTGAATCAAGTTACCACCACTAACGTGTCGGTTCCGCACTAGAAACTTCCAGCTTTCACTTGCCTGTTCCCGTTATGCATTATCGATCGCCGTTAGGTTTGAGTGTCTTGCGAAGACGCCTGTGCGTGAATTGATTAGCGTGGACTTGCTGGCGCACACTCAACAAGCACACATAAACTTGACAGGGCCATCAGCTTTATCCAATGGCAAGGCAAACCAAGACGATTGGAGCTGGTGGCATGCTGCAGCCTTCATCCGCCTTCACAGTCGTTGAGCCTGGCTGGCTTCATCCGCCTGTTCCGCCGTTGGGGACATAACGTAACTTTATATTTTTTATCAGTAATAAACAAACAAGTTTTTTGCAAGTACATCTGCAGTCTGTAGTGTATACTGACAAACAATAAATATTCAATGGCAAGTTAGAATAAATTTATGGGCCTATCCTAGAAAACTAGCCACAAGAATGGGCAGTTTTTTGACTGTAATGCACATATTCTTAATGAACAGCAAAATTGTTGATTTTGACAAGTATAATATAGTTGTTAACATACCATATGTCAAGCAGATCACAAGTGATTAGTAACTGTAATACAGAATAAAATGATTGATTGCGCATGTCTGATGTAGCCTAAGTATCTAGATTTACATACCGTAGTCTAATAAATAATCTAATCAAATGTTCTTCAGAATAAATACCTGTACAGTCACTAGATATATATTTATAAACTTTGAATAGACAAAAGTACTGTTTAATCTTGAGTCTAGGTCAATTTCCATGGGCAACAAGTGCCCTCCTTTAAATTACCCAGTGCCTAATATTCCTGGCAGAAAAGTTAGCAACTGACCAGCCTTTTAAGAACCTATGTTTTGGTCTTCTGCTGAAGAAGCCAAAATTTAATTCCTTAGTAATTTGAAAACTCACATCATCTTTTAACTACTTGTTGGCCTAGTCATGATACCAGTGCCTTTCTGCATATGCCTTCTGTCTATGGCTCAACTTGGTGCAGCAAGCATTCTGAGCTACGGTATGTTCTGAGGAAAACGTGCACATGGAGTATTATATTTTAATTAAAATTACACAGTGAAGGCCTAAAAGGAACGTTTAGCACTTCTGTAACACAATTTCTTCTTTCTAGCGTTATTCCCCCCATTCAGCAGCCCAAACTCACCTAACAAACACTGCAACCATTCAATTCGCCATTTTTCTAGGCTACAGGTATATATCTAGTAGTTTTGCTGATTCAGCAAAACGTATTAACCACCGACAGAGGGCGTACGTGCCGAGTTTAAACAGCAAGATTCGTATTCAGTTGGCGAACTAGGTATATTTATTAACTATGATTGAAGTCAATTCAATGAGTATGCCAAATTTTCATGCTAGCTTCTATTGTGCCATACAAGTTCTGGATTGAATGATTTCAATACTTCATGACCACTGCCAGTAAAAATTGTTAATGCTTTTGGCTTTTATTCCAAGAAAAGGTGTAGGCTACCGTAGCCTAGCTATGACATGTTATAACTGTGTTTGCTATCACTTAGCCGGTTAGCCTATAGGCAAATTGTTCGTAAACTGTTTTTCGTAAAATGAAATCCGTAAAACAATTCTTCGTAAAGCATTTCTTCGTATGGGCCTACATCAAATTTTAACTGTATGCACGAAAAAATGCTTTAGGAAGAATTGTTTTACGAAGAATTAATTTTACGAACAATTGCTTACGAACAATTGCTTTATGAACAATTGCTTACGAACAGTGCTTAACACAGCACTGATACGATATTATAGCAGTAAACTTTTATAAAGATTTTTAAATGAGTTAAGTGGAGTTTTTTTTCTCATTTTCAATGGGATTGAATTCCAAATTTCCACACCTGTAGGCACTAGCGTACGCAGGGGGGGGCCATGCCCCCCCCCCCCCCCCCCTTAAAATGTTTTAATAGTTAACGACGTAGATTAAGGCATTTAATATGTTTTGGATTGCACTGTCAAAGCAATTAACAATGTTATTCTATAGACTAAGCCAATACGAAATACATGGCCCAATCCACCTACCCCACCCCAGGTATGCCAATGTAGCATAGTGTTCTGTAAGCCTATTATAGTGAGAAAGAAGTGGATAAAGTGTAAGCTAAAACCATACTGGGATATCATGAAGACGTCTGGGATATCAAAGGCCAGTAGCGTAGCCAGGGGGGGTTTGGGGGGTTACAACCCCCCCCCCCCCCTTTGGTACGCGTGTGACGTCACGATATTGAGAAAGATGCTTTCAGTCTCCTTATGCTTGGGAATGATGCTTTCAGTCTAAAAAAAAACTTGCCTAATTTTAAACAAAACTGCATTAAAAGAGCGAGTTTTGCCAATACCAAACATTCAAACATCTCAGCCAGGAATTAGCAACAAGAAAACATAGAGACTTAGCTTTATTTCCGAAAAATGCCGAAGAAAACATGATCTTATCCTTTTTCTATGCCACCTGACAGCACCATTTTACAGGAATAGTCATACCCTCATTTTTGTTGAAAATGCTCTCAGAATGCACCAAATTCAAAGTAATTTTTCAAAATTTTCTGGGGGAGGCCCCCCAGACCCCCCGCCGCTGGGTGTCGTCTTAGGCGAAAACGCCGTCGGGCTTCGCCCGCCGGTCGTCAAAACCTCCCCTTTCAAAATTCCTGGCTCCGCTACTGTCAATGCCCCCCCCCCCCCTTGAGAAAATCCTGCGTACGCCACCTGTAGGCCTATACTTGAAACTACGTTGAAGATGAGTATTGAGGAACATAAAAATTATCCTTATCAATAGACCGATCCATCGCCTAGCAACGCTCAGCCAATCAGAGCGAAGGAGAGCAAGCTATCTTTTTTAGCCCACTGTCTAGCATTGCTTTTATGCAGTTTCCGTCACATTTATGCTGTGATATTTTAGAAGTAGAATTTTCTTCTGCGGTACTTGCAGGTTTGACAGCAAATACCTATTCGAGATGTCTTAAAAAACTTAAAATCGGAAACCTGCTGCAAATAGTGCTTTCTAAGGTAGCCACTTTAACAAGTCGAAATTCTGCCACTGAAATTGATTAGAATGAAACCGCCAACCAATCATAAGCTACGGTTTAAGTGACGTAAAAAATAGCGAAAAGAAGATGATAGAAAGCAAATTAAGTGATGGATTTTTTGTCAGCTGGTTGGCTTCTTAGAGGTTAGGGTTAGGGCTAGAAAGTAGCCATTTAATTGACGCGGGTTCGATTCCCACCACTGTTATTGCTCTTTTTCTTCTTTAATTACCAAATAAAGTCCAAAACAAGCATTAACTCTCTGGCTGAGTGCTAGAAGGGTCACAATTGGACGGTAGCCTCTTATAACCTGTTCTGATTGGTTGGCGGTTGCATTGTAGTCATTCGCAGTGGCAGAATTTCGACTTGTTAAAGTGGCTACCGCTTTCTAAGACACTGTTTAACCATACTGGGTTGCTAGAGCCATGCAGTGTTATCAATGGTTTGAATAGTTGATCATATTTTTATAGAAGAAGTTATATAGCCTGGATGGTGTGCTGTGCTGCAACTGCTACGTTGTTTGATTGAGTTGTTACAATTCACTGGAGTGAAAAATTAATATAAAGGCCAAATCTTTTAAATGAAACCCATTTCTTAGTCTGCAAAGAGTCAAAAGTGGCTGATTTTCCAAAGACAATTTCAAACATTTTCTTTGCATTCTTTGTATTTAATGGCACTTGTGGCATTTTACATCAAAAAATCAAACAGGGTTTTAAATTGCAGGTGACTTAAACCAGTATAATATGTAAACAATTCACTAGCAGGAGAATTTAAAATGGATCTTGCACTAAAAAATGACCCTTCTTGCAATTGTAGCAAAAGAAGAGATTGCGATTCATGTTGCATTTTTAGAGCACAAAGTTCTTCTTTTAAAGCTTGATTTTCAGTTATCAGCTTGCATGATTCGGCAATGAAAGCATAGCCTGTAAACTATGGTTGTTTAAATTCAATGGTTGCATAAAATAAAAAAATGAACTGAAACATATAATACCAATGGTAGCCTAGTAGCCTACCGTAAGCTACCAGTAGCCTAATTAATTCATACAAATCAAGAAATAAACCATAGCCCAACCCATTGCAAAATGACTAAATGAGATGTCATGGATAATTATAACTTAATAGGCTATTATTTTGTGCTTCTGAAATACTTTTTTGCTTCTTTTGTAGGCTACATGGTCATCTCATTCACTGTTCATTGCATCATTATGCAATGCATAATGCAATGCAATAATGCATCATACAAGCTGATAACTGAAAGTCAAGCTTTGAAAAAAGAACTTTGTGCTCTAAAAATGCAACATGAATCGCAATCTCTTCTTTTGCTACAATTGCAAGAAGGGTCATTTTTTAATGCATGATCCATTTTAAATTCTCCTGTTAGTGAATTGTTTGCATATTATACTGGTTTAAGTCACCTGCATTTTAAAACCCTGTTTGATTTTTTGATGCAAAATACCACAAGTGCCATTAAATACAAAGAATGCAAAGAAAATGTTTGAAATTGTCTTTGGAAAATCAGCCACTTTTGACTCTTTGCAGACTAAGAAATGGGTTTCATTTAAAAGATTTGGCCTTTATATTAATTTTTCACTCCAGTGAATTGTAACAACTCAATCAAACAACGTAGCAGTTGCAGCACAGCACACCATCCAGGCTATATAACTTCTTCTATAAAAATATGATCAACTATTCAAACCATTTATAACACTGCATGGCTCTAACAACCCAGTTAAACAGAATCTTAAAAAGCACTATTTGCAGCAGGTTTCCGATTTTAAGTTTTTTAAGACATCTCAAATAGGTATTAGCTGTCAAACCTGCAAGTACCGCAGAAGAAAATTCTACTTCTAAAAAATCACAGCATAAATGTGACTGAAACTGCATAAAAGCAATGCTAGATAGTGGGCTAAGAAAGATAGCTTGCTCTCCTTCGCTCTGATTGGCTGAGCGTTGCTAGGCGATGGATCGGTCTATTGCATTTCTGGTATTGCGAGAATGAACATTTTTTGTATTTTGAAAATAATTAGAAAAAGTAGCCTACATGGTAGTGAATTGTTTTCATATTTATGCATTAATTTAGAAGTTTTGAATTTGAACAAATCTTTTATTTTAAAAACATTTAGTTGTTTGAAATGCGGAGTCACGTGATCCGACCATCTACCTCCCGCAACTATTTTTATTGCTTTGTTTTGGAATGCTTGAAGTTTGTCGACATGTGTCTTAGTATCTGTATAGCTGTCTCTGTGTTTATTAATTATTAGTTCTGTGTTGTCGATTAGAAGTTGTTTTGTGGTGTTGTTCCCAGTAAACATTGATTGTTGGGGCAACATTGGCAAGAAGTTGGCCGCAACATTGGCAAGATGCAGACGCCAACATTGGCAAGATGTTTTATGCACCATTTGGATGCATCTGGCCAGCGTTGGCGTCTGCATCTTGCCACCGTTGGCTTCTGCATCTTGCCAACATTGGATTATGCATCTTGCCAACGCTGGCTTCTGCATCTTGCCAACATTGGCTTCTGCATCTTGCCAACGGTGGCGAAATGTTTTATGCACCATTTGGATGCATCTGACCAGCGTTGGCGTCTGCATCTTGCCAACGCTGGCTTCTGCATCTTGCCAACATTGGCTTCTGCATCTAGCCAACATTGGCTTCTGCATCTTACCAACGTTGGCAAAATGTTTTATGCACCATTTGGATGCATCTGGCCAGCGTTGGCGTATGCATCTTGCCACCGTTGGCGTCTGCATCTAGCCAACGTCGACTTCTGCATGTAGCCAACGTTGGCTTCTGTATCTTGCCAACGTTGGCAAAATGTTTTATGCACCATTTTGCTTCATCTTGCCAACGTTGGCATCTGTATCTGGCCAACGTTGGCAAGATGGCTTTTGCACCATTTTGCTTCATCTGGCGCCTAAATTCTGGTTGACTTTTATGCACCATGATGCTGCTTCATCTGATCTATTGACTATTGTGATGCCCGCGCTTTGACCAAGGTTGGCCATGCGAAGCAAGCTGGTGCATAAAACATCTGAACAGCATTGGCATCTACATTTGCCAAACGTCTCTGTACTTAAACCTCGCTCATCACCAAAAGTTTATTGTTGAACCTAGCTAATCCTTGGGCGAAAGAACAGCAGCAACACGGATTTATAAGCAACACTTCTCCCTTTGTGACAAAGCAAAGTAACAGCCGAGCTTCGTATATTTTCACATTTATTAGAAACAAGCCACATCAAATCGTATTGATAGATGGAGATTCATTGCACATCAGCAGCTTTTTCTTGTGTATCTTTATCATTGTGAATTCCTGCGAATGAAACAAAAATATTTAAATCAAGAGGGCTGTTTGGCAACAGTGTAGGAATCATAGGCGTAGCCAGGGGGGCAAAAGGGACCATGCCCCCCCAAATTTTCAAACTTTGGATTTTGAAGTTGAGCCCTTTGTTGAAAATGCAATAAAATTTGTAGAAATTTATATCGTTTTCCAAGACATCTGGCTATTAACACCCCCAAGGACTTGTTTTAGACACACAGAAAGACACCAATAAATTTTCCAAATCGTAAATCGCCCAAAATTTACGCGATTTACATTTCTTTGAACTAATTTGTGGAAGCAATTTCAGAATGGCTTACTCTGTTGGGCTTTTGTGTAGTTATTGAGTTTTTGTTTAGCTGTGTTTTTGGTGTTCTCTAATTTAGCCGCAGTTTTTGCCAGTTCGTGTGTAAGGGCGCGTTCACACTATAAGAAAATATCGTGGCAGCAACGCGAAGCAAACGTATGACGAGAAAAAAAATGTCTACACTACAGTTATTTCAGTGCAGGCAAAGCAAAACGAATACCAATGCCTTTATGACGCAACAATGCTTTTTTCAGCTGTTGTAAAAATGGTTTGATCAGTGTCACGTCACTTGTCAGAACATCACTGCAGTGCTGTCACAGTATTATTGCTGCTACTTTTATTAAACTTGGTTAAGATGCACTTTCACAAGGTGAGAAAAGCTCGAAGAAAAGTTATTCTATTGCAAATGTTGCATGCTCTGGAGCGTGCACAGAAAAAGAAGAAAGAGCGGAAATATTGGGTTCACCCTATTTTGCAGAAGAGAGATAGTGAAGGTAAGAAGTTTTCATTATATTTTAATAGTTGTCTAATGAAAAACTACACGTGTTTTCACTGTTGGTCTATGTAGTACAAATTTGTCGGCAGCAGTGGCCGAGTGGTTAGCGCGTTGGGCTCGCAGTCGAGAGCCTGCATGTTCGACTCCAGCCACCCGCACTTGCTGTTGTTTCTCTGGGCAAGAACCTTCACGATAATTGCCTCTACCCAGTGATCGAGTAATGGGTAGTACCAAATTTAAGTCATAAGTAGAGTAGACAACCGGAAACAGACATTGCCGTCGGCTGCAGCGTGGGTCAGGTGTACGTCGGAAGGCGTACACCGATGCATAGCGCTCAAATCCGCTTTCCCGCAATGCAGGATAAAGATAAAACAAACAAATAGTAGCCTATGACAACCTAAATGTTGCAGGTGATTACTGCAAACTGGTAAAGGATTTACGAGATTTAAGGCGGCCTCACTTCTTCACTACATTTCGTATGACACCTGAAGTTTTCGACATACTGGTTGAAAAAGTGGGTCCTTTAATCAGGAAGCAACACACGCACTTACGAAAACCCATTTCTGTGGAAGAAAGAATTGCTGTCACCCTCAGGTAGCATAATTTAAAAGTCTACAAAACATTTAGTAGCACAGTAGTCTATAGGCTAACAACACTTGCTAACATTTACAGACCGACTTTCTTAAAAATAAGCAATCCGGCAAAGCCCATTTGAAGTTGATTTATGTTGCTTGTTTTGCAGATTTTTGGCGACTGGTGATAGCTACTTCACAATAGCTTCAGCCTACAGAATGAGTAGGGCCATTGTGTGCCAGATTGTTCCAGAAACTTGTCGAGCCATTTGGAATATTCTAAGCCCTGAACTGATGCCTTTACCAACTACCTCTGAATGGGAAAAGATTGCAACAGATTTTAATTATTTTTGGAATTTCCCTCACTGCGTTGGTGCCGTAGATGGCAAACACATCGTCATTCAAGCACCACCAAATTCAGGGTCATCATTTTTCAACTACAAAAGAACTCACAGTATTGTGTTAATGGCTGCTGTTGATGCTCACTACAATTTTGTTTTCGTCGACGTCGGGTCCTACGGGCGACATGGCGATTCTACTATATTCGCTCAGTCTGAATTTGGAAAACTATTAGTCAGTGGGCAGCTTGGACTTCCAGCAGATAAACCGCTACACGGTACAAACCAACCATCAATGCCGTTTGTATTTGTAGGAGATGAAGCTTTTCCCCTCAGTCAAAACTTGATGCGACCTTACCCTGGTTCAGGCCTATCTCATGATAAAAAAATATTCAACTACAGGCTGTCGCGTGCGCGACGAATTGTAGAAAATGCTTTTGGCATATTAGCTTCAAAGTTCAGATGTTTTCGTCGTCCTCTTCTAGTTGCTCCTACTTCTGCTGATGCAATTGTTAAGGCAGCCGTTGTTCTTCACAATTTTCTCCGACGTGAGTGTGATACACAATATCAAAGTCCGAATTCCACTGATCATGAAGATAGGAATGGGACCGTGCACCTAGGTGAATGGAGAACGGAGGGCATTTCTCAAATGCGTCAACTGCGTCGCATCGGAAGACGAAGCTCATCTGAAGCCATCAATGTACGCGAATCTTTCAAAGATTATTTCATTGACGTTGGAGCAGTTTCATGGCAAAATGAAAAAGCTCTGAGCACTACGTAGCTTAAGATGAATTGTAGCATGAAATAACCATTTTCAAGTGTGTTTCATCACAATGTATTTCAATGAAAAATGTAGAAACTTCAGAAATGGCATACTAATATAATAGGCTACTAGTTCAATGTAATGATTCCACTTGTTGTGTGTACTTTTTAACCAGCTCCATCACTTCGTTTTGGAAATTCATCCTGATTAGTTTTGGCATTTGTCTGGCCTCTTTAGCTACAAAGTCAAAGAAAGAGCCGGTGGAATCATGTTCTTGTTCTGCAAAAATAAAAACAGATACATTATAACAAATTGTGTTAAATTATTTCATGTGCTTTCAAACTTGTGTGAAGTTCTCGAGGTTGCAATGCCAGTTCAGTATATTTGTATTTCTGACCAACAAAGCAGAAAAATAAAGCTAAAAGTTGAGTAGGCATACTGAATAGAAATTAACTACAGAACATTTTGAAGTTTATTATGGTAAAGAAAGGTAGGCTATTGCAGTTTCAAAACAGCAGAAAGTTTGGTTACCTGCTTCCTTCTGTATGTCTTTTAACTCCTTCATGCAAAAGCTAGCAATGGATGTCGTACAATCGCTAAATTTACGTTTGCGACCGCCAGTTCTTTTCTTTGTACAAGTATCTGTGACAGACGTAAAGCAATATGAAGCCTAAGCTATGACATGTTTGGTTTTTGAATTTTTATCCTCAGACTGACAAAGCCTCAATATGTCCGTTTCGCATGCTTGTAAACTGTAGAGGCTTTCGCTAAAACGCACACCGCGAAAACCGAACCGGCGCCGCTTGATCTTGAGTCGGGTGCTTAGTCACTGACATCTGTTAACAGGTCCATAAACACACACAACATAACCCACAAATGATTTGCAATGAATTCAGCATTTACAGGCGTAGCCTACTTCCGCTTATTTACCTGAACTCATACGCTGGTTCAATGAAATTGGCGGTGATTCTACTGAATCAAGCTCGTTGTCCTCAAGAGAAAGAGTGACATTTTCATTTGGAGCCTCCGATGATTGGCTGTTGTCTAGCAATGAATTAAAAACTGACTGAGTGTCAGCTTGTATGTCTCCAGCGATGTGGTAGTCAGCTTCATTTTCTGTAAGAGGTGATTTTTCTTGAAGCTCCTCTGAGATTCCAAACGTCAGATTTGAAGTAGTTCTGTGAAAACATTTGTATACTTTCAGTGCCAAGGGTATTTGGGTAAGGCTATTCGAAACAAAAATATTTCGTTTCGAAGCGAAATTTTTTTTCTTGATTTCGTTTCGAAATAAATTCTGAGTAAAGAAATTCGTTTCATTTCGAAATCCAAGCCATTTCGTTTCGTTCTGTGTTCGAAACGAAATATACAAGAGTTTGGAAATATAAAAAGTGGCAAAAACTCATTCATCAAAGTGAATTCGCATTAAGGCTGTTTCGAAACAAAATTCCTTTTCTTGGTTTTGTTTCGGAGCAAAATCTTTAGAAAGAATTTCGTTTCGAACAGCCTTAGTATTGGGTACGCAACAAAACATTTCAGTGACATTGACATAGGCTAGCAGGCTTATCCTTGAGCAATTAATTTTCAGTTATGGCAACATACGTTTGTATGAAATACATATTGATTGAGATAAATGTAGGCTACATACAGGTACAGATCGATTTATTTTGCACCACATAGGCTAAGTAATACCTGAAAGTACTTACTTTCTATATGCCATGACTGGGTCAAGAAAGCTCATAATGTTGAGCAAACTCCATGGCTTGCTAGTGGCAGCTGCATCGCCAGATCGAGGGATTTTTTTCCTTATTCGTCTGTATTTATCCCGAAGTGATTTCCACACTTTGGAACAGTCTGAAACTAAACAAGCATATTTTCATCTAACATGATACATATTAATGACTTATGTATGACATTGATTTGTCCTGCATGTTCGGTCCTGTAACAGGCTACCATGAACAGTTACATGGCTAAAAAACAAGGATCCCATCAAGCAAAACATTGAGTAATATGGTGAATCTGATATGTCTCTTAACTAAAGTAACTGTGGTTACCGTACTCAATGTTAGGAGAAATGCAGATGATAAATTTTACTTGGATCCATGTATTGTAGGATGCAACCAAACGAATGAAACTAGTAAATAAAAACAGTCAAGTTTGGTAAGTATATAACTAAAATTTATTTAAGAGCTTTTGCCACCTAAAATGTCAGGGTTATTCAAAGAGAATATGTTGTATATATTTGAATAAGACTACTGGTAACCTACTGATGAAGCTGTCTTGATGGAATCAAAAGTGAAAGTTCTAAATCTAGTACAAGTTCTACATTTTAGAGAAAGTTTCTGGCGAAAGTTCTAAATCAGTGGTTTTCAACCTTTTTTGGATTGTGCCCGGAAAATAAAAATATTCAATAAAAGCATATTTAATGCAAAATTGAACTAAATTTGATTCATACCGACAACCAATCTATGGTGTGTCTCGTTTTTCCGCGTTAACACAAATTTTTGAAATCAATATTGCGGGATAAAATATTAATGTCACCATTATCTGAGATGCAGTCTTTTTGTATACGAGGTAGATGCAATCTTTTTGTGATGTAATGACTGCTTTTATGACATTCCACCAATTATTTCCATTTCTTATCAAGCTAGGCTAGAGAAAACATACCAGTTGAATAAACTCTACATTTTCACCAGTTGAATGTATAGTATATAATCTTTCATGCATTTATGGAAATCAGTTTCAGTGAGATGGTTGGTGCTTTATTTTTTTACAAGCTTGTCAATGTTTGAAACTGTTGCTAAAAGTATTTTATTTTCATACAAAGTACACACTGAGGTTTTTCAATGTCTTTGAGAACAATACTGAGAAATCCATAATCCATATTTGGCATAAGATTCCAAATAACCTTGTATACAAAAAGACTGCATCTCAGATAATAGTGACATTAATATTTTATCCCACAGTAGGCTATCTAACATAATCCTCAAGCGGTGCTTAGCATTGGACTGGACACTGCAATCCCCAATGTGACATACATGTAGGGCAGGCTACCAAGGGAAACATATACCGATAGGCTACAATTTCTTAATCATTTTGTTTATCTGCAAGGTTTCAACAACATAGGCCTAATTAAAAAGAAATTCTTTTGTGGCAGTCTGTAGAGGTATGGGTTATGTTGGTTTAGATCTCACATTGTTATTATGCACTTCAAATACAATAAACTATGAAAAGCAATAATAATACTTTAAATATACCCCCAAAAACACTTTTACACTATGTTATATTCGGGTGGTCCTTATATGTAGTTATAATTCAAAAGTTAGCAAATAAGGACCACTCTAATATTATACAGTATACCGGTACTAGGTAGGCTACTACAAGACTCACCATCAGGGCAATTACACTGAGCCGCAACTTGCACCCAAGCGTTCTCACGGCTGTTGTGGTTGTGGTAGGACTGTGTCTTCACATCCCAAAGACATGAAAAGTCCTGTACGGCCAAAATTAAAGCTTCTAATTTTTGGTCGTTGTTGAAAAATGTGCTCATTTTTTTACTGAGAGTACCGTAACGTAACAACTAGTAGGGCTAGCTACAATAATGTTATGATCTAAATGATACCCTTTCTAAGTTACTGTTCTAACTACAGATTCTAACTAAAATAATTTGGATATATTCCTGATTCACTGGTCATGAAACTGAGCACTTTGGGTACAAGCTTGCTGTCCTAGGTAGCCTAACCATACTCATTTTATAATAATTTTCCTTAACTACTGTCCTAGGTAAAGCCAAAATAACTTACTGAGACCCAGCAATTGCCTTATCTGCTACAGAAACTTTCCCAGGCTATTCAATATCCCTGTATAACTACCAGCTTCAAACAGGGTAGTTGTCCAGACTCCAGCCTAAGCGAAGCAGACACCCGAGACTCAGAAAATCAACTTTCGAGCCAAAAACACGCATGACGTCACGCAGAAACCAAGCGCAGCTGAGCAGAAAAAACGCTCACGATCGATCTTTGTCACACGCTCACTTTGTGAAACTGAAGCAAAGCAACCGCAAGTGAGCGACACCAGGCGATAATAAAACAAACAAAAGGTTCGCTTTGCTGCGGCGAAAATAACTGTAGTGTGAACGCGCCTTAAGAGCTATCTTTAATAAGTTAATAGCGCTGTTTTTCTGCTAATAAATTTCATACAAATATTACCCTAAAAGTGTTTTCAGAAAGCGCTATAATCCATTATTTGAGTGTAATTTTTCAAAAATTTTCCGGGGGAGCATGCCCCCGGACCCCCTTAGAATACGCGTGCCTTCGGCACGCTCTAACCCCGCTACCAGTTTTATTGCTTCAATCCACCAGGATACGCCACTGCACATCAAGTGGCGATAGCTTTAAATCAAACACTTTGTTGTTCTCTTCAATTCATCAAATATTTGGTCTCCCAAAACATTTTTCTGGCTACGCCACTGTGTAGGATTTTGATCAGTTGTCGTTCAGGATACTACGAAGTTAATTGACAATCTGCAATATCAATGTAATATCCCTCTCTCCAACGTGCGTGACAAAAGACTTATCATTCGATTCTGCGCCACGCAGAGCAATAATCAAGTTCCAATACATTCTAATTGCGTGTACAGTAGTTATTCAACAACTAAAGCAACACATGCGCTGTTGTCTTTCAAACATATAACAAGCTCACCAAAAGTTAGTTTTTGCCGTTTTCAGCCACCTTGCCTGTCCTTCCAATTTCGAAATCACTCTGAAACTCTTCATCAATTTGCTGCACGGCAGCAGCTTTGTCGTGCGCCATCACCATGTCTAATCATGAAAGTAAAAAAAGAAGTGTTAAATCAGTATATAAATGCCGACATAGCCTATTAACCACCATGTTCGTTGTTCATATCAATGCGAATACACCACTAAAACATTTTCATACATTACTCAATACTCTTCACAATTACATCATACATTAATCAAAAGAACAAAATGGCATAGTTATGACATAATCATTTAGTCGTAGTAAAAACATTTATCAATACTCACCAAGAACAATCTTTTTCAGATTCTTTTTTAAACAATCAAACGAGTGCTTAGACTTTACGACGTTTTTTTTTTCCTTTCTTTTTTCTCGACATGCTTTGAACTGTGTTGTGTTCGATAATAATAGTTGGTAATAAGTCCACTGATACAATCGCTTGCATTTTTGCCAACAGCTTGACTTAAATTTGCTACCTGCAAAATGTAAATCGAATGTAATGACAGGGGTTTCATCCATCATATTAAAAAGCTTCAGCACTTGTTACAGACATTTTCGACTGTTACAAATGACAGCCAACGTTTAAAGTTTATTTTGGGATTCCAGTCGTCTGTTTTGTTGCGTATGTAGGTCGCAGTGTAGGCTACTGTAGGCTATGTTGTCGAAATGGGCGCAAAATAAAACATGTTATTATTATTATTCAGTTGACGGCAATGAAAGCTACATTTGCAAATACTCTACAACCATCACAGACCTATCCACACGACATAAAAATACAAACACATTCAAGCAGTCAGGCAAACACTGCCGGAGCAGCAAAATCAAAGATTGAGCAGAACCCTACACATGTTGTGGGACATCACAAGCTCTGCTACTTTGCTGATATCTTCTTAGCACTCATCTAGAAGCACTGGCACTAAATTTGTCACGAGAATATTTCATATGAAAGTTTTCCATTGGTCATTGAGTTTTATAACTTTCTCTAAATTGAGTTTTATAACTTTCTTTAAATTGTGTAAACGTAGCCTAGTGACAAAAACGACTTTACACAATTATTTCAGGTTCAATGAATAAAAGACAATAAAAGTAATTTGCGTTCTTCTGGTGACTATTTACTAGGTTACCTCCTGATGTTAAAGATGATAACTAGCTTTTGTATTTCCGACGTTTCGTCAGTCAGCACGACTGACTTTATAAAAGACATTCACTTACCAGGTTTTCATAAACATTGTCGTAAGTCATTCCTATAGTTTCATTTTGATCATTTCTAAAACTTCTTTCGGCCGTAATAGGCCTGTACTGACTGCTGTCTTATATTCGTCACCAGCCATTATTCTGCAGTGCAGTCCAACGTTCTCATAATTCTACTGTTTAGCCCTTTCAAGTTTTATTAATTCATTTCCAATGCGCCTGGCAGCACTCGATTCTTGCATAAAAAGATCTAGCATGGCAATATTCGCCCTTTTAAATTGACACAACTTGGTGTAGCACGTCGTTGTCTCGTCTATCTGATGACATCCTCTTGCACGCTGGGTAATCAATAAAGAAACCCTTTTGAGAAGCAACAGTAGTGCTTTGTCTACGTATACAGAATGTCAGTTTAGCCACTTCTGTTACAATGCCTATCTCTTCGGAGGCGGGGCATGGACAGCCATGGAAGCTTACCTGTTTGTGTAGCCTACTTAATTTGTCCACCACACTTGTAAATTTTACTATCATTGCATTTTCACTTTCAGTTGCGCCCCAGTATTCAATTTCAGTTTCTAACCCTAAATCATAACTTACTGTTTTCGTCATTCACGACATCTCTCCTACGTATCAATGTCGTTTTGACTGGGGCTAACGTATGTACCGACTGCTGTCTTATATTCGTCACCAGCCATTATTCTGCAGTGCAGTCCAACGTTCTCATAATTCTACTGTTTAGCCCTTTCAAGTTTTATTAATTCATTTCCAATGCGCCTGGCAGCACTCGATTCTTGCATAAAAAGATCTAGCATGGCAATATTCGCCCTTTTAAATTGACACAACTTGGTGTAGCACGTCGTTGTCTCGGCTATCTGATGACATCCTCTTGCACGCTGGGTAATCAATAAAGAAACCCTTTTGAGAAGCAACAGTAGTGCTTTGTCTACGTATACAGAATGTCAGTTTAGCCACTTCTGTTACAGGCCTATCTCAATTGAATTCGATTTTTTATATTTTCGATGCAAGAAGCGAAAATTCCTCTTAGCGCTGTTTACATAAGCATTGTGCTTTCGGCTCTCCACGTAATTGTGTATTGAGCACAACCGCCATGCTTGAACAGTCGAAGTGAATCGAGTGACGTCATAATCCCTTTAGCAAAGGATTACGTCATGGCCTTTGTCTTCCTTCATAAAAAAACTAAGTTCTTCTGCTAAATTGCATCTCCTCACGTTGATATAACACATCGCCGCATTCTAAAGCTTTGTTGCCTCTTTCACTTCAACGCGTCATATTGCCCAGTCAAAGTTTAAGTAGTGACGTCATAATGGAGTTTTCACAACAATTATTGTGCCTGCAGTATTGTTCTATGCACCGCGAGAGGAGAAAAAACGATTCGCCGGATCGTTGAAAGTAAAAGTAGCGATCGTTTTGTGAAATCTCGCTTCAAGAAATTGAGGAGAGATTTCGACGCAACATTACTGCTCCTGAAGCTGGCCTATTGTGCAAGCTTTGCTACATTTAAAGTAAAGACGCCCCTTTGTTGGCGACAAGAGAATCTCACCCACGTGGTCAAAATCAGACAGTGAGCGAGACTGCTCTCAGAACAAAATCAACAAGTGATACTGCATCAATCAATTTTTTTTTACATTGATTCAGCGTCTGCAGACAGGTCAGCAGCGCGGCGGCAGTGCAGCCGCAACTCAATGATTACATGATCACCACAATCATGCTGCTGTGTCGAGCGCTACTAAACATCAACAAGTGAATTCGATTAAGCTTACAAGTTGTTTTAAATTTTCTTGAACTGCACGCAAATTTTGAGGTTAGTCCTGAAAAAATGTTTTCAAAAATATTACAAAACATTTTAGTATAGTTAAACTTGAAAATTAAAAAAGCTTTTGCTGAACATAAGAAAAAAATGAAGAGCTGGCAACTTGAATTAGCAACCACGTTTTTAAGTTTATCGCTTGTTAGTTACCTTACCAACGTCTGCAGACGTTGAATCAATGTAAAAAGAACGGATTATGCTAGTTGGGTATTGGAGGCGCCAAAGCCTAAACTTTCTGGAAGTGTTCTCTGAATCACAAGACATTTATTGCACTAAATTATCTGAAGCAATTGAATATGAACAAACGATTTTTATCATGGCGTTGTTGGTACAAGAATACGGTATGCGTAAGAAACTGTGTTTTTCCACTAAACCACATGAGTCATTTAGTTAAAGAGTCATTTTATTGTTGGCTATTAATATTTTCAAAGAATAAATCCAGTGAAGCTGAAATAAAGTAGCCAACGTTGCAATTGTTTATTTTGTAGAAACGCGTAGGGCGAATGGAAACTTTAAACTGGTTCGGTATCAAGCACGTTATCGCGTTCGCGTTTTGTTGCTCCTACCTTTTTCTAGACCTCTGCTCCGTTTGGCATAAACAAACTTGGCAAACTGTTGGCTACACTTCTGACCAACGCTGGTCTTAAATATTCATAGTATACTTGTACGGTATCAGAAAATAATAACAGCATTGATAGCCTATTATAAAAATGTAAAATTGTAGCAAAATCATGGTATACATTTGCATAATTTTAAAGAAAACACCGAAATTGTTATGAATTGGCACAACGCTGGCAATGCTTCTGACCGATGTTAGCCAACCACACAACTGTGTTTTGAAGCAATACCACATGAAAAGAGGTTTGTGTTAGTAATTTTAAAGATTAAAACAAATAAACCTGAAATAAAATCTTTGAGACCTTTTTGAACGCATGATAAGAAATAAGTTATTGAAATTGATGGCGTATTGTTGGCAAAATGGTGGACATAATTGCCAATCTTGTGCCCTCACATCCAGCATATGGCCGACATTGCAATTGTTTATTTTGTGGAAACGTGTAGGGCAAATGGAAACTTAAACTGTTTCAGTATCAAGCACGGAATCACGTTCGCGTTTTGTTGCTCCTACCTTTTTCTAGACCTCTGCTCCGTTTGGCATAAACAAACTTGGCAAACTGTTGGCCACACTTCTGACCAACGCTGGTCTTAAATATTCATAGTATACTTGTACGGTATCAGAAAATAATAACAGCATTGATAGCCTATTATAAAAATGTAAAATTGTAGCAAAATCATGGTATACATTTGCATAATTTTAAAGAAAACACCGAAATTGTTATGAATTGGCACAACGCTGGCAATGCTTCTGACCGATGTCAGCCAACCACACAACTGTGTTTTGAAGCAATACCACATGAAAAGAGGTTTGTGTTAGTAATTTTAAAGATTAAAACAAATAAACCTGAAATAAAATCTTTGAGACCTTTTTGAACGCATGATAAGAAATAAGTTATTGAAATTGATGGCGTATTGTTGGCAAAATGGTGGACATAATTGCCAATCTTGTGCCCTCACATCCAGCATATAGCTGACATTGCAATTGTTTATTTTGTGGAAACGTGTAGGGCTAATGGAAAGTTTAAACTGTTTGGGTATCAAGCACGTTATCGCGTTCGCGTTTTGTTGCTCCAGCCTTTTTCTAGACCTCTGCACCGTTTGGCATAAACAAACTAAAATGAAACTACTTTGTTGGCAAACTGTTGGCTACCCTTCTGACCAACGCTGGTCTTAAGTATTCATAGTATACTTGTACGATATCAGAAAATAATAACAGCATTGATAGCCTATTATTAAAATGTAAAATTGTAGCAAAATCATGGTATACATTTGCATAATTTTGAAGAAAACACCGAAATTGTTATGAATTGGCACAACGCTGGCAATGCTTCTGACCGATGTCAGCCAATCACACAACTGTGTTTTGAAGCAATACCACATGAAAAGAGGTTTGTGTTAGTATTTTTACAGTTTAAAACAAATAAACCTGAAACAAAATCTTTAAGATCTTTTTGAACGCATAATAAGAAGTATTGAAATTGTTGGCGTAATGTTGGCAATGTTGGCAAAATGTCGGACAAAATTGCCAGCCTTGTGCCAACATACCCAGCATATAGCCGACGCTGGCCCAGCAATCAATGTTTGCTGGGTTATTGTGAAAATAAGTTACACTATTTTTATCACTTTTGGCGCAAATTAAATGTTATGATGGTCCTTAAAACACTGTTCATGTTCGGGAAAATGTCAGCAGGGCAGTTGTCCAGCACTTCCATTAATGTAGAAAATTTGCATATGTTGCCAAGGCCTATGAGAGGGGGGTACGAATAGTACGGCGTACCCTTGAGGGCCCAGGTCTGTGTTTGATGGGGGACCCGAAATTGTGATTTTATTTGTTACACGCAAAATTGTTCGGTTAAAACCATCCTAAACGACTAAATTCAAGCATAAAAGTTGCCATTCTTTAGTCCTGGGGGCCCGTAATGTAGCAAAAGAGCCCGGAAAGGTAATTGAGTGCATCGCGAGCAAATTAGGGGCACAAAATGGTAATTTAATGCTTTACGTGCAAAAATGTCCTGGTAAAAGCACCCTAAATTAAATCATATAAGTTAGTTATTCTCCTGTCCTGGGAGAGGGGGACATAGTGCAGCAAAAACAGGTTTGAGAAAAATCCAGGCAAAATACCCGGGTGTTTTTGGGTTTTTTACAAACTATTTAAAAAAGGTAGTTTCACACTTATTTCACTTCAATATGAATTTCGGAGTTAGAGCAGGAAAATAACCCACTTTCGGAGCCGGAGTCAAAAAAGTGACTTCTGTCGTTCACCTTTGCTAGGCATGAATGCAAAAGTTAATGAAGAAAGGTTATTGGTCAGATGATTAACTTGATTATGTTTTAACAAGATGTTGTTTGAGCCTTGATAGAGAGCTTGGGTTGTACCAGATAGGTAGTGCCGGATTAACCAAGTGCGGGCTGAACTGATTTGCTACAGATAATACCCGGGAAGTAATTGAATATTTTATAGATTTGATCTACATTCTACAATAACAAAAATAACAAAAGTCTAATGTAATGTTTTATTTGCAAGGAGAAATATAAAACTTCAACAATATCATTCAAAGGTCTTTTCGACGCATTTTGATCTCTGCAAATATGACAAATATTTCAGATGAGTTCAGTCAGAATGTCATTTTGAATATTCAAAAGAGTTAGGCCTACATAGTGTAGCCGCTCTTGCCCCATCGTGTTTCGCAGATAGTTTTTAATCAACTTCAATTTTGAAAATGATCTCTTTCCAGTAGGCCTACAATTAGTTACCATCATACATAGATAAATGCGCAACAAATTGTCAATGTTAGGAAACGTGGTGTCAATATTGTTTTTTTTTTAATCAAAGTGAAATAGTTGAGTTCTGGAGAGGAGCAATCAAAAGCAATGTGCTTTACGAATTCTGAAAACTGAGGTAGTTCATCTTTCAATCCGTCTTCCAAATCGTGGGAATATGCTTCTAAAAGTCTGTCAGCACTTTCTTGGATCTGCGCAGGTGTTAGGTCATGCAGATTTTGCAAAAAACAAACCGTGTGTTCAATTGGGTGTATGCCTTGCGACGTTGCTCAAGCACAGATTGTAGGTTGTCCAATACTGCAAGGAAAACTTCCATCCGGAATCTGTCTTTAGGTGATTGATTAATTATCCATTGCATCTGGAACTGAACGGCCGCTGCCTACATCCTCATCGCGCCTGCGATTTCGAACAATTCTTCTTGTGCTTTTGGTCTGTAATCCGGCACTTGAATCAGCTTCTGCGCCTCTGACTCAAACTTAGCGAATTGTTTTCTGTAAGCGATCTGAAAGTCTGCAGAGATCCTGCCAAAGAGGCATAGGCCTACAACGCTGAAGCAATGTTGAGATTTTGCTGCTTTGCTTGAAGTGAGGCTTGAGTTGCCTGGAAGCAATCGAGTAAGCTATTCCAAAAAAACCACTAAGCATGGCCACCTAAAGTTACGGCCTGATTTGTCACATTTTGCAGAAATTTCCAAGGTTTCCTAACTTTGGGCGAACGTTCAAATAAATTTGTCTAAAAATTAGATTTTTACGCTTTCGTTACTCTTTTCCCCAGATGACACAATAGATTTTAACATCCTCACATGTTGAAAAACAAAGAAAACTTGATTTCGGAGATTTTAGTCAGACTGTTAATTTTTCAATAACAGTCTGATTTAGCGTTTTTCAACTTACTTTTTCTCATTTGCTACTGCTTCCCCAAGGCAACAAAAAAGTTTTATGTCATTAGGAAACCGCAAAAAGTAAAAACATCTCAAAAAATGTCAGTCAAACACTAGCAGTAGCTGTAATCAAAATCTGCAAAATGTGACAAATCAGGCCGCATCTCCAGGTGGCCATGCACTAAGATTCCAGTTTCGAGCAACTCTATTTTCTTGAGGAACCCATTTGCCTGCTGTCGACATTCTGCCTTTTGGTCAGGGGTCACCAAACTTTTTTCTCTGAGGGCCAGATTCCTGCGAGATTAACAGCTGCGGGCCAGATGCAAATTGCGAAAAGATATAGCCTACAACTAAGTTATTTAGAATCTCCATTGACTTGAATTGAGCACAATAAATAACAAAGTCAGCGGTGGAACAGCAAAGTTGTGATGAAAATCGAATTACATCTTTCCAAATTTGACCTAGGCTCTCCCCATTTGTGGTGGCCTAATGATAAAAACAATGATAAAAAAAACGATAAAAAACAGTTGTAGTGCAGCTGTTATTTCCGCAGCACGTGGCGGGCCGGATGAAATCAGTTCGCGGACCGGTTCTGGCCCGCGGGCCGTAGTTTGGTGACCCCTGCTCTTGGTCATTCGCAAGTTTCTCCACTGCCTCCTTTATAAAAGGAAAACGTTCTTTAATAACCTTAATGACATCAGCTCTTGCGGACCATTGTGTTGCAGAGAGCCTCTTTAGCACTCCACCACCTGAACACTCCAGAACGGACCACCGGTGTGTTGAAGCAGCAAAAAATGCATAGATATTTTCAACGAAGTCAAAGAACTGAACTGTTTCTGGACACGATTGTGTAGTGCATACACCAACTAAATTCAACGAATGAGCATAGCATGGAACATAATTATTCTGCAACAGCCCCAAAAATTTTTTTAACAAGTGTCTGTAGGCTACTCCGTTATATTTCCCGCTCATGCTCAACGCGTTGTCATAACTCTTTCCACGGCAAGATTGATACCCTTCTCACTGGTGTACAGTACCAGGCTGTCGAAAATCTGCTGAGCAGTATGGCCCTCCTTTGGCAGAAATGCCAGAAACCTTTCCACAGGCCCTGTTGGCTTGTCATATCTTACCGTGGAACAAAGCTGGTCCGTGTGATAGGCTACTGAGTAATGTCCGCGGTTGAATCTAGTGTTACGGACAATCGTTCAAAAAATGAAACGTCACATAACTTACGTCATGGAATATTTTAAAAAATGAGCAGGGATTGCAACATATTTCGTAAAGACGTGTAAAACATTGCACAAACCGTTTCAACACCTGTGAAATTGCATAACAATGCATATGAACTATTACGTCACAGAAGCTGGTTACGTGCGTTTGAAATATCTCAAGTCAGCTTCGTCATTTTAGAATCGTCGTTGGAAAGGTTGGTCTGTTTTGCTTGTGCTTACCAACTAGACGAAATTTCCGTCTTTTATCCAAGTAATTTGTATTGTGGTGACAAGTTTTAGTGGTGTATCGCGTTGCACCCCATTTTCGACCGGTACACGACAACTGGGCGAGACAAAGTGGGCGATACCCACTTGGGCGAGACCAGGTGGACGACGAGACAAGTGAGCGACGGACCAAGTGGGCGACGAGCCAAGTGGGCAACGGAAGTGAAAGTTTAGCCGCTCGGAAAAAAAATACGACTTTTAATTTTTACTTTGAAATACAATGGTTAATTTATATATTTTTTTGGACATTTTGACCGAATTGACTATATTTTTTTCGGACATTTTGCTAAGAAATAGGTCAATGACCAAAAAAAAAGCGCACAATTAGTGCTCTTGACGCTATAAATCGTATATGCGAGGAAAATCCAATGTCTCATAGAGACTTGCTATTAACTTACATTTACAATGCTGTATGTAAAAGTACCAATAAAACTTTAATGGACAGGATCCACCACAGACTATGTGGGACTTCTCAAGAGGCATAAGTCATAATTTTAACTTGGGCACTTAAAGTCAACTGATATTTTTAATCCGAATGCTCTAGTCTAGACGCTGCGTAGCCACATCAGCAGTTTACAGAACACATTGTGACTGACAGTCATTACTAGGGCCATTTTGTTTATGACCTAAAAATTGAAAAATATGACTTTATTTTTAGAGCATCAAAGTTATGCTAATCTCCGCAGTTAATGATTCGTATGTAAGTTTTTAGATGTATTTTAAACAATAACACACTCGAACAACTAACAAAAACTTCTGTTTCGCTTGAAAATCACTACAAACATTCAAATGTCTAATGCATGTATCTACCAAACCAGCTACTCAGTAGTTAAGATCTCAGCACTGGCTGACCTATAGTGACCTACCGCAAGTGTTTATAATATTCAGAGACTGGATTGTGTGTTGCAAAATATTGTGTCAAGATGATGTCACAATGCAAATTAACATCAAACAGCAAGCGCTATTACTAGACTACAAAAAGTAATGAAAATGTTGCTTCCAATGCTTCGTGAAACTCAGCGTGAGAACTCTCATTGCCTCCCTTCCACAAATTAACCATTGTAGTGTGGCACGAAGCAGCTAAATCCGTTTTCGGGATTTTGCTTTACTTCGTTACGTACCACAAACCTAAGTTGTTTCTGATAGAACACAAGGGTCGACCTGCCTTCGCTGAAAAACCCAACATCGGGAGCTCCCACTCTCGCATGTAAGGCAACGTCGACCAACGGGTGTGAGGAGTAGCGACCCTCCCCCGCAGTAGTTTAAAGTAAAAATTGAAAGTCATATTTTATACTGACAAGCTTTGATAACGGTTAGGGAGCGTTCATAACTGACCACTCAATGGCCATTCGTTTGTCTCTTTTCTGAGAGGTTTCTCTTAAGCTTCATGATAAACCCTGACGCCGCAAATTGTAAAATAATGTGTCAAGATGATGTCACAATGCAAATTCACATCAAACAGCAAGCGCTATTACTAGACTACAAAAAATAATGAAAATGTTGCTTCCGATGCTTCGTGAATGCCTCCCTTACACAAACCAACCATTGTATTTTAAAGTAAAAATTAAAAGTCATATTTTTATACCGACAAGCTTTGATAACGGTTAGGGAGCGTTCATAACTGACTTCAACCACTCTTTGGCCATTCGTTTGTCTCTTTTCTGAGGAGTTTCTCTTAAGCTTCACGATAAACCCTGACGCCGCAAATTGCAAAATATTGTGTCAAGATGATGTCACAATGCAAATTAACATCAAACAGCAAGTGCTGTTACTAGACTACAAAAAATAATGAAAATGTTGCTTCCAATGCTTCGTGAAACTCAGCGTGAGAACTCTCATTGCCTCCCTTCTACAAATCAATCATTGTATTTTAAAGTAAAAATTAAAAATCATATTTTTTTTCCGAACGGCTAAACTTTCGCTTCGTCGCCCACTTTGGCCATTGCCCACTTGGCTCGTCACCCACTTGGTCCGTCGCCCACTTGGCTCGTCGCCCACTTCACTCGTCGCCCACTTGGTCCGTCGCCCACTTGTCTCGTCGCCCACCTGGTCTCGCCCAAGTGGGTATTGCCCACTTTGTCTCGCCCAGTTGTCGTGTACCGTTTTCGACAGCCTGTTGGCTATTTTTTGCTGAAATACAATTCTTCAAAGATGTTTTCAGAAGAGTATTTTTTTATCGGTGTCACTGCATACAGACGAAAGGATCCGGGATTTTTATGTTACAACTTTCCCACGAAGATATTATGGTTTACCGCTGTGACCATAAAAAATAAAAGACGGTTTTCTGGCTAGTGTTTGTGCGGAAGCACAAGAAATAAATAAAAGACGTTTTGTTGTCAGTTCGGACAGGAGCACATCAAGAAAGAAAAATAAAATACGTTTTGTTGTCAGTTGGGACAGAAGCACATCAAGAGAGAAAAGTAAAAGACGTATTCTTGTCAGTTGGGACCGAAGAACTTCAAGCTAAAAGTTAAAGACGTCTCTTTGTTGGTTCTTGGCAAGAAAGAACATTAAAGACTATCGATCTGTGCTTGAAGATTCAACTGGACGAATCCAAGCAAGTTGTGTGGAACTTTCAATACCTAGTCTAGATTGGAAGACTCCAGAATGGGTTGGACTTCATATACCCCTACAACTACGGTAGCCTACTGTGCATTTAAATTCTTTTTTTTACGGTCATTGCAGTTAAGTTTTTATAACTACTGTAGTTGTTTGTGTGTAACTTAATTTTTAATTTGTTAAGCCCAATATTTAATATGTCTACACTCGGTGTCGACAAGGACTCGACCGGCGTCGACTCGATTGGGTTTAAATCTGATGTTGTTCTTTGCGGTCGGGCAAGCCATTCTGGGAAGGGACCCAGTAACGATGAGGCTAAGTTAGTTTGGGAGACCCGGTATCTTAAAAGGGATATTTTGACTCAAATTGGAGAACTTCTGTAGCCCTAGGTTCTTTGGGTGATAAGCGGAAATTGTTAATTTTTAGATCTAAGTTTTCTATTTTAGAAGAGGATTTATGGCATTTCCATGCACTTTTGAGTAAAATTTTCAACTCTGCAAATCTGGCAGAACTTCGTGATAGGGTAGATCCCGAATTTAACTCATTAAAAAATAACTTCGAACAAAAAGTAAGTGAGTTCTCAGATATGTTGGATGCTGACATACATCCTGAGGATAACGCTCTCAAATGTATGCACGGATACGGATAGTTGCACGTCACGGATAGTTGCACAAATTAACCTGCAGCTAAGATGAGAGGAGCTCCAGATACAAGCCGAAGCAAGAGCTGCTAAGGCCACCGCGAGAGCTGCAGCCATACGAGCTGAGGCTGCCGCGAGAGCTGCTGAGGCGCCGCGAGAGCCGAAGCGAGAGCTGCTGAGTTCGCGCTCAAAGACGCCCAGTTGAGGGCTGAACAACGTCAGGAGGTAGCTTTATCTGAATATCGATCAGAGGTGGGCTCCCAGCGTAGTTCTAAGAAGGGCTCTTCTAGGCAATCCAGAAGTGAACATCAATCGCGGTTAAATTTCCATAACTGTTGTGTTCTTAGCTCATTCAATCAGAGTCATACTGGTATTCTGTTTTATTATAAAATTGCACAACCAAGATATAGTGTGAAACCTGCAAAGTAAGCCCAAAACGAGAAGTGCCAATTAACAAAAGCAGGCGGATGAATATTAAGCAAAAGAGAAGACCTGAGGGAAACGAAAACAAAGTACATCGTTTCAATGCAAATAAACTAAAATACATAACACCTCCCCAATAAAATTTATGACCACCCATAACGAAGAAGTGGTTGGCGTCTTCTCTTTGATCGCCTTAATGTTTGTTCTTGATGCGATGACGATGATGGATCGTCGGTCGCTATCGGCGTCGATGAGTCCTCGGTCGCTATCGGCGTCGATGAATCCTCGGTCGCAATCAGCGTCGATGAATCCCCGGTCGCTGTCGGCGTCGATGAATCCTCGGTCGCTGTCGGCGTCGATGGAACCGGAAACTCGTCAGTTGTCGATGACGACGTGAAAGTAGTCTCCCCTGGGTCCCCGTCTTCCGGCGAGATGTAACGCGGACGTAGCTGGTTGATATGGCGTCTCCATATTGGACCTCGAGGGTCCACTCGAACCTGCAAACTACGACTCCCGTGTCGCTTCACCACGACGGCAGGAACCCACCGAGGGCTTCGGCTTTGCCTGGAACCAAAGTATAAAGCATAACAAGGATCACCAACATCGAAGTTAATTGTTTTCCGGTTTTGTTTCCGAGGCGAAGGACTCGTCGATGATTTCGTGATCTGAGCTGAGGAAGGAAGTAAAATATCTAATTTAGTACGTAGTTGTCGGTGGTTTAATAACTCACTGGGAGAATAACCACTGGCATTAGGCGTACGGCGAAACTGCATTAAGAATTGAGTGGTCGCACTTTTAGGCGGTAACGACGATTTTCTCAACGCCTGTTTGAAAGTGCGCACCAAACGCTCGGCAGCACCATTCGTAGCTGGATGGTATGGTGCTCCAGTGATGTGGACTATACCCCTAGCTTTACAATAATTCTTGAAGTCTTCTGAAGAAAACGTAGTCGCATTGTCTGAGACAATGGAGTGGGGGTATCCAAAATGGGCAAAATCCTGCTCTAAAAGATCAATAGTAACAGACGTCGATACGGAAGAAGTTGGGTGAATAGAAGGATACTTACTATAAGCATCGGTAACAATAAGCCAATTAGAACCTAAAAAATTAATAGCGTGATCGACATGAATTCGACTCCAAGGCTTCTCTGGAGCTATCCATGGGTGGATAGCAGCCTTGCTTGGTGCAGCTTGATGCTCACCACATGTAGTACATGTTCGGCAGAGGTCGACAATGTCCGCATCGATATTGGGCCAGTAGACTGCTGTCCTGGCCAGCTGTTTCATTCGCTGCATGCCGAAATGACCTTCGTGTAAAAGAGAAAGAATATCATTGCGAAGTTTAAAAGGAATAACTACTCTAGAACCATATAATAAACAACCATAACATGTTGTTAGAGAATCAGCAACTCTTCTAAACTGTTCGATTGGATCGTTAGAGTTTGATTTCGCAGGCCATCCTTCTTGTGTAAAGCGAATGATTTTAGACAAGACTGGATCCTTGGAAGTTTCCTTGCGCAAAGTAGAAGAATCGGAATGACTAACCTGCGAATCCAACGTATCAATTGCGCAGACAATATCAACATCATCTGCACTTTCCTCCCCATCAAAAATTGTGTCATCGTTGGACGGAAGACGGCTCAAGGCGTCAGCATTTTGGTGATGCGTTGTTTTGCGATACTCTATAGTATAACTAAATTGACTCAAAAACAACGCCCAGCGTGCTAACCGGTTAGCCGCCAGCGAAGGGGTAGGTTTATCTGGACCAAAAAGTGAAAGTAAAGGCTAATGATCCGTTACCAAAATAAAATTCCTACCGTAGAGGTAC
Organism: Aplidium turbinatum; assembly: GCF_918807975.1. Lineage (NCBI taxonomy): Eukaryota > Metazoa > Chordata > Ascidiacea > Aplousobranchia > Polyclinidae > Aplidium > Aplidium turbinatum. Next base: position 22,421,950 of record NC_137475.1, on the reverse strand, counting down.
TGATAAAATTTCTTCAAAGCGAAGATGATAGACAAAGCCTCCTTTTGGATTTGGCTGTAGTTTCTTTGAGCCTTCGTCAAGATTTTCGACACATTTGCTATTGGCCTCTCGCTTCCGTCCGGGGAGCGGTGAAACAGTGTGGCGCCAATGCCCACGCTTGATGCGTCGCACGCAATTCCTAAAGGAAGCAACGGGTTAAAGTGTACGAGAACATCGTCTGCGGAAAGAAACGTTTTTAATTTTGCAAAAGCGCATTTTTCTTTGTGTTCCCATCTCCTTGTTGTGGATTAACCGTCGAGGAATAGTCACCACAAACTCTTAATTTGGATTTCTTACCTTCGGTAGAAGCCTTGCGAACTGGTACTACAGGAGTTCCCCAGTCGCAAAATTGTACAGGTGTCCAGATACCTTTTTCTATGCCGGCGTCATAGGCAAGAGCTAAGTCTTCTTGAATGGCGAAAGGCACTGGTCTGGGCTTTGAAAACACTGGTTTACTATCAGAGTTAAACTCAATCTCTAATTCGTAATCCTGAAGACAACCTAACTCAGGTTTAAATAAGTCTTCATATTGGTCACATAACTCGGAACATGATTTTTGCAAGTTAAAATCTATGTCGTTGTGACGATGAATAGCATGTAAAGATGAAGAAAAGAACTTATCTACCGAAATATCTAGTGCTTGAATAGCATCACGCACTAATAAGTTAAGGTTAGGGATTTCACATACCATAAATTGAACTGTGGTCGTCTTTCCCGATTTGTTGCAGCTCGCTTCGGCTGTGAAAGATCCAACAATAGGCATCGAGTGCTTACTTGCCGACTGAAAACGTAGCTGCGGAGTCTGCAAGATAGGTTTGCCTAGCTGCGACCAAACTTCAGAAGAGATGAAATTTCCCCCTGTAGCTGTATCAAGTTCCATTAAGACGGGAAAAGACTTAATAAAAATTCGAACCTCGAGTTTAGGAACTTTACACGATGAATTATGAACAGTATTTACCTCCTGTATGCAGTTGACCTTAGAAGAATGAACTTGTGCGGCTTTTTTACGACATGCGGATTGTACATGCCCTGTAAGTTTACAGAAATGACAGACCGCATTTTTAAATCTGCAGTTGTTAGCAAGGTGATTAGAATTACCACATCGATAGCACTTACTTTGCTTGTTCGCATTAGCACTGGCCACTGTAGCTTTCTTGAAAAAATATCGTCTATCGGTGCCTTTAACTTTATGTACCACCGACGGTTCAGTGCCAAACACCGTCTCCTTAGCCACTTTGGCAGCGTCTTCAGTTTCTATGGCTATTTCAAGAGCACGTGTAAAAGTAAGATCGTCAGGTTTAATTTTAAAGAGAGCTTTAAGAACTGCTTCGTTTCCTACCGAGCACATAAAACAAGTACGCAAAGCTTCATCTAAAGGATTAGTAATAGAAGAAAAGTCGCACGTGGCAGCGGCTTGCCTTATTCGTGCACCCAATTCTGGAACAGTCTCACCTGGTTTCCGCTTCAAGTTGCTCCAGAAGCGAAATCGTTCACGAATAACGAAGCGCTTAGGGTCGAACTGTGCCTTCATGTAATTAGAAATTTCCTCCATTGTAAGTTCATTGATTGGCTTTGCTGTAGACTCTTGTGCGGCCAGATTGAGGATCATCTTGTAGATGCTGGCTGACTGGTTAGTGAGGAAAACTTGAGCCTTCTTATCATCAGGAACGGACTGTGCTTTTACAAATGTGCAAAAACGTGACCAATAATCAGTCCAAAGTTCTAAAGCTGAATCAAACTCACAAAATTTAGGAATGGCTTGAGATAATCGATTTTGGTTTTCTGATTCGCATGGAATTTTGAGGGCTGAAATTAACTCCTTCAGTTGTTCTTCATGATGGCGTTCTTGCTGTTGCATTTGTTGTCGTGCCTGTTCTTCTTGCTGTTGCATCTGTTGTCGCATCTGTTCTTCTTGCTGCTGTCTTTGTTGTCGCGCCTGTTCTTCTTGCTGTTGCATCTGTTGTCGCATCTGTTCTTCTTGCTGCTGTCTTTGTTGTCGCGCCTGTTCTTCTTGCTGTTGCATTTGTTGTCGCATATGTTCCAGCTGCGACTGCATTAATTCCACGACTTTGTCCATATTGTAAATAATCGTAGAAACTAAAACTTGTAGAAATTAAAACTTGTATAGGAACTAAACTGAACGCTCTGCGTACCACTGTAAGTTTCTCGTTCAGACGTTCAGCATCCCATCCTCGTCGCCAAATAACTCTGTTGTGTTCTTAGCTCATTCAATCAGAGTCATACTGGTATTCTGTTTTATTATAAAATTGCACAACCAAGATATAGTGTGAAACCTGCAAAGTAAACCCAAAACGAGAAGTGCCAATTAACAAAAGCAGGCGGATGAATATTAAGCAAAAGAGAAGACCTGAGGGAAACGAAAACAAAGTACATCGTTTCAATGCAAATAAACTAAAATACATAACAATAACCTTTTCCAGACGCCTGTTCAATCCGTAAGTGGACCAGTACAATCCACATGTTTTCAAGCTGTTTCAGGAGGTCTCGGGGCCGCGGCTAAGAATCTTCCGAAGGATCTAAAGCCAAGGCCTGCGAATTTTATCCTAACTCTTCCCCCAGATAGTAGCCTACAGGTCACGGTGCCGTTATTAAAAGTAATGTTTTGCCCCCTTCACAGTTTTCTGCGCCGCTAGTTTTTGATCGCCCAGCTACACGTAATTTAAATGGTTGTGAGAGGCGTGTCGCGTCTACTGATTTTGATGTGTGTGAGGATCGTGATCGGGCTGTGCATGTGACTGAGCCCCATCAGCCCCTTAAGGGATATAGCTTGTCTTTTCCCGCTAAATCGAGTTCTCAACAATAGGATTGCTTTTTTGAATACCAAAATAGTAGGACGTTTTTTGATAAGGCGGCCTTGACTGGTTACGATGGTAATAATATGCCATTTATCTTCTTTAAAAATCGTATTACGGCTTTGATGGCAGCTTCGCCCTTTAAAGGGACTCATTTGACTTTGTTACAAGCAGCTTGTGTTAGAACAGCTGCTCAAACGATTGCTAATTTGTTTTCCGACACTCCTGGCTTGTCAGAGGAAGACAGTATAGAAATGTCGTTAGCTCGCTTGTCCCAACGTTTTGGAGTTCGTGAAGGTCTTTTGCCGAACCGGAAATTAGGAAGTACCGCTATAGTAGCAAATTGACTTCGATTTCTTCTAGTGAGTTAAAAGATGAATTGTCGCAGTGCCTGCTTTACGCTCAAGCTTATGGTCAGCGCGATAAATTGGAAGGACGTTTTGTTTTGGACTTGGCTGAGCGACTCCCGTTTGATGCTAAACAACGCTATCTTGAATTTTTAGGTGATCAGTATGGTAGCACTAATGAGCCTACTTTTCAAAGTTTGTTCGATTTTGTAGTACGGGAGGAAACGCGCAAGTCGACTGATTTTAGCATTATGCTAATGGGCGATTCTGGTGAGTCGCAGCATTTTAAAAAGTTTGGCAAAGGAAAATTGCCTTATGTCCTGTTAGGCAGACGTCGGTAAAACCCCATGATAATGTGATGTCAGGGAGTTCGCAGTACTCGACTGCTGTTGGCGCACCGCGCGGTGGTAAGGCCAGACGTAGAGACGCAGGGATATCTAAAGAAGGGGATACGAAGGCTTTTATTACGTCTGACAATAAAAGGGCTTTTGTTTATCGTAAATAATCTGTGTTTATCGTAAAATGACAATTGGCACCGATACTAGTTTAATAAATCTTGTTATGATAACTTGCATTGCGCTATTAGCGTCAGGCCTGGATAATCACAGCATGCTCATGGTTACTTATTAATTCAACTACCCATATACTTGCTCTACATTTAGCCTACCGCATCAGGCTTTTTTAAAAAAACAGCTTACTGGTAACTTTTCAACTGTCTTTGTAAACAAGTATTCTTTAAATATTCTCTACGTAACATTTGCTAACTGTCTTCTGTAGCTCATTGTACCATCTTCACTACAAGACTTTCTATGATTTTAAAAAGAAACACATGTTTAAAGCACTACAAACTACCGCCCTGGTAGTGTCATGAGAATAAGGCAATCGCTTCGAGCCTTCATATCCCCTTCTCTAGATATCCCTGGTAGAGACCTACTGGCATGTAGCCTATTTATTGTTCGTCACGAAGTCATTGTTTGTAATTGTAAAAAAATCTTTTGGTTTGTTATTTTCTCCTCAACATTTTAAACTTTCTTGAATCCCACTTGCTTGAGCCTGAGAAATTTCTCTTTGTTGGGTCGGTTAAGTGTTTATGTGTATATATACAGGTAGCCTAACTGTTTGTCTAATGAACTGGATATTTTGCGGCAAATGCGCTCACTTTGCTGCATTGCCAACAAATGAAAATCGCTATTGTATAAATGTTCAACGACTATATAAATGAAATATATAAATATACGAAACGAAAATATAAATGTTCAACGACTATAAATGTTCAACGACTGTTAACAATACTCTGTTTCACTCATACTGTAGGCCTACGTCTTTTTATGCTTTGTAACTGTTGCAAAAATATCGTCTTTTTTGTTTTAATCGTTTACGAGTAGCCAATGACTAGTTTAGAACGCTACAGAATCTACCGCGATATGTGAACGCACGTGAACATCAAATTAATTGTGTTTTTCTTCTTGATCACCCTGCTTGCCATCAGTTTATTGTAAATTGCAATTGTAAATTGACTGGTTTGAAAAGTGATAAAAGATTGGAGGGGAGTGTGGCACTAAAATTGTATGTATTGTAGTAATTTGAAGTTTGCCTTTGTTGTTTGCACTAGCGTTATTCAATTCATTTGAGATTATTTGAACACCGTAAAGAAGACTGTAGAGGAAAAAAAATAAAAATGCTTTGAATGATATTAAAAATAAATTTCCGTTGGGACGTCAACATACTTCAAGCAGGTAAAAGTTCTAAAAATAAAAGACATTTACAAACTAGAGATTGCTAATCTAATGTTTAAATATAACCATAATGCTTTACCCTGTACTTTTTCGAATTACTTCAAAAAAACATCAAACGTTCATAATCGCTCAACTAGATGTTCAATCAAAAATGATAATTACTTTGTTCCTCTGTATGCTACTACAAAACTTCAACGCAGCATCAAGTATAGTGGAGTAAAAATATGGAACTCAATCCCACTAGATATTAAAAAAAATCTTTTTACTCATTTAAAAAACTTTACAAAAACGATCTAATTGCAGAATATTAAAGTTGATTGCAGTGTAATTTACTAATGTGGACCGATACTCTTTAAGCTTTAATCGTTGACTATCAACACCTAATATTGGAACTTGTAATTTTGACATATCATGGATGCAAGTTTGTTTCTGTCTTGACTCTTTGTTGCTAGTGTAGATATTTTAAGTGTAATGTTTACTAAATGTTTATCATCGACTTGGCTGAGGGTGGCTGCTTGACTCGAAGACCGTAATGGTCACTTGCAGCTTCCCGTTGTGATTTACTTACTTCAACGATGCAATGTACATTTGTTATTTTTCTTTGTTTTAATTGTGTTCGTTAAGCGTGCTGCATCATTTAATGATTTTGCTGTTATGATATTGCACACCAAAATAAACCAATCAATCAATTCTACCATCAACAAAACAGGTAAAACAGATGCTTGCTAGTGGTGTGCAAGACTCCAACCTCAAAACCTTATTCGTCCAGCTTAAGCCACAGCAGCGATTTGTCAATGTAATGTTTGATGAGGTAAAAAGCTGATCGAGACATCGCGATTTTCTAAAGGGCATGTTCTAGGATTTGCTGAAAATGCAGCAGCGGGTGGTGAGGATGAAATGCTTGCTTCACATGCTATGGTTGTTGAGGTTGCTTGTCATTTTAGTGGTAACTATTTTACATGTTTTGCCTTGCAAAAATTAACTGCCGATCAGCTGAAGGAACTCCTTATCGAAGCTGCCTTAGCTGTAGTTGGTGCTGGCGGTACTATAATTTCTTTGATATGTGACAATTGCAGTACCAACGGCAGTGTATATTCAAAACTTGGAAAAACAGGAAGTTGTCAAGGATTGTCAGATCAAGAGCAATCTACGTTCTTAGTTTACGATTACGTGCACATCTTCAAAAATATTCGCAACAACTGGATTACTGTTGGTGGTCAGACACTCTCATTCGTCGTAAATGACAATGAGTACAAAGCTTCCTACTTGCCTTTGTACTTATTTTGCTTTGTACAAAGCTTTTGTAGACCCCTACATAATGCCTGTAATTTGCATGACAAGACTGAAATGCGTTGCCGGTTTCATTTTGCTGAGTTGTTATCCTTTGTAGATACACCTTTAGCTAGTAATAATGCTGCTTGTACTACCTTAGCTAACATTCTATTGCAAGCTTATGACCTCAATGTAAGTGACAAAGAAAAGTCTTTGGGATGCCTCGGAGGCAAGAAAAGCTTTCCAACTAGTCTAGGCTACATTGTCTATTATGGTGTCATCTTGTTATGTATTGTCAATTTGTGCATTACATTGTAATCGTAGACTCCTAGATAATAGCCATAGTGTTGAGAAATACATATGATGTTTATGTAATAGCATATTTCGCCACAGACTTCTTTCGAACAGTTTTGCTTTACGATTTAGATAGACGCAAAAATGGGAAAATATGACCAAAATTCTGTAATTTGAGCTTAAATATAATATTTTGACTTTGAAAATGACCTCAGATGGTTTTGAAAGTAACACTATTGAACTCGCCATCCTCAAAAACCCTAACATGGAATCCAAGATTGTGTCTCTAGCTTCTGTAGAAGTCTTTTTACCCAGAACGCAAGTTAATCCTTCAGACTCAAGTTACAAACCCCGAGATCGCAACATTCCAGTCCTTAACTTAAGGCAGTGGTTTTTAATGTTTTTTGTATGTTTTACCCTTTTGACAAAAATGAATATCACATTTACCCCCAATAGATAAAATGGTATTCATTAATTAAAAAACGAAAGTAACAAATTCCATCAGTTATATAGCCTATTCAATGCGATGGTTGCCCTTGCTTTTTGGCAACGAGTTGTTCAATGTCTGGTTAAGTAGGAGATAATGCACAACAAATATCGGATTCAACATGAAGTTGGTTTCCTGCTTTAGATTTTATAGTAAGCAATGCAGAGAAGCCGCATTCGCATAGGTAAGTTGAAGAAAATGTGACCAGGACATTCAGAGCTTGAATACCTATCCTTGGATAGCAATGTTATATTTTAACCTAAAAATTTTCTAGGTTGTAAGAGTGAAACTCATCTTTTGCAAAAGAATTGTTTGTTAAATCTCTAAATTCTTCTTGGATTGCTTCAGAAACATCTTTCACTTTACATACAAAATGATTTCTCTCCACTTTCATCAAAATGCTGCCAGTATTTATCTTGGAAAAATATCGTTCACACTCCTCCTGCAAGTTTTGAAGATAACTGATGATGTCATCCTTCAAGTTTTAATTGAGATCATCTCCAGTTATCTCCGTCAAGCGGTGAAATGATATCTACAATACCAATACCGACAGCTGGCCCAATTTTTCTGTCCCGTCAACTGATGTGGATATTTTGATTGATAACTCATTTACCCCCCAAAACGAGGAAATTTACCCCCAGGGGTAAATTTACCCCAGTTTAAGAAATGCTGACTTAAGGAGTCGATGGATCTACCTAATAATTATGTGTTGGCGTTGGATAGAGCTGCTGCTTTAATAAAGAAGGCTTTAAAACAACCTGAACTTCGTGATTTCTTTACTGACACCATGAAAGATCTTAAATCTAATGGTTATATTAAGCGTGCTGGTGAAGCAGGAAATGTAAAGGGATTTGAATGGTATTTACTGTACTTTGTGACGTCACAATTAAAAAAGCGCATTGTTTACGATGGCAAGTCTGAATTCCGAGGAACTTGTGTTAATGATGTAATGTTTTCGGGTCCTGATTTGCTAAACCCTCTCGTAGATGTCTTGGCTAGATTTCGGCTTAGTAGATTTGGTTTCGTGGCCGATATGACTAAGTACTTTTTTCACATTTTGGAAGCTTTAATACGCAAGCCCAATTTTATTGAACTACTTACGTACACGAGCAGTGCCGTTCGGATCGTGAACGAACATCCTTTGGCACCTTTGAGTGACGACCCTAGGGATTTTATTGTCAGCACCCTTGCCTCACTTTTAACCCCATATTTGGACCCACATTGTGCTGTTGGACAACCACATGGTCGTGACCAGGGCCTCCAAGAGCCCTGCCGGGCCCGGTGCAGATGTTGCTGCCGGGCCCCCCAGCGCGACATGTCGCGTGATATCTCACCAATCACAAGCAAAATTTGCGGTGCTCGTTCTTACAAAGGATAAATTAGGTTAAAGTATTAACACTCCATTATTTTACAAACAATGCACTATTGTAAATATAACTTTAAATTCACAGATACACACTAGTTATAGCCTACACAAAGATAAAATGCTGTAAAATGCTAAAACACTACATAGTGTAAATATAGCCTTAATAGCGTTGTCAGATATGGAATTCTGCCCTAATTTGAGGAAAAGTTTATAGCTGTTGAAAACAAAAACTTGTATTTGGATATTTTTTTTAGTCCTGGGCAAAGATCAAAACCCTAACCTTTCCTAACTCTAACCGTTCCTAACTCTGGCAACACCTGATTAGAAGATAAAAATTGCAATACTATCCGACATGGCTGACATAGCTCTATGTGTGCTTACAATGCATATGTGTGCTTACAGCTTTACATTAACATACAATACCATTTCTGATCTTGAAATCTGCAGAGACCAGGGCAGCAAACTTACAGTAGGATGAATGCATTGCTATCGTTCATCACATTAAGAAATTGTTCAAAAAAAAAAGGGGCATAGCCTACCCATGAGGGGGCCCATTCAAAATACAAAACTGATATTCATATAAAAAAAAACAATATTTTATGCAAAATTGACCTGAGCACGCAAATTTAAACATTTTGTCGGGACTCCTAAACTCAAAAAATTGAAAATTCTGTCATTTTAAAATAAGGCATAGCCTAGGCTACCCATAAGGGGGCCCAATTCAACATACGGAACTAATATAAAAACAATATTTTATACAAAATCGTTGAAATCAATCTTTTTATCGCGTGAATTTAGACATTTTGTTGGGCCCCCTTGAACTCACCGGGCCCCGGTGCAATGCACCGGTTGTTTTCCCGTTTGTGGGCCCTGATCGTGACCAACTAAGAAGGGATTATCGGTTCAATTTGTCACTTTCTCAGCAGTTTTGGAGTAAATGGATCGATTTTTACTTGCCAGGGCTTCAGGGCCGGAAAAAATGGTTAAAAATGGCCGAGAATTTGGAGCCTGGTCAACTTGTAGTGGTGGGTTCTCTCCAAGACATTGGTAAACGTGAGAAGTATCAACTTGGGAGGGTGCATAAGGTGGTCCCACAAATTAGGAAAGGGAAGCCTGTGGTTCGGAGAGCTAAAGTTGCTGTTTGCAACTATGATGACAGAACGGGTGAAGTGAAAGTAGACTACGTGTTGAGGGATATTTCGTGCCTCGCCCCGTAAAGAACACCTAAGAATTAGGGTTTGAGCCTGGTTCTGTCTGCGGTGGCCGACACTTGTCTGAGCCCAGAACAATAGGTTATTATCGCAACCATTGCATATAGCGTGTACCTATGGTACCAATTTCATGTATCGTCGTGTATTATTCTTATTGCTGTTCATTCTTTGCATGCCCTTTGTATTTGCGTATTAACCTAACCGTGCAGCTGTTCTTAAAAATGCAGCTGTTCTGTATCTTAATGACAACAGTTCGGATCAGTAGCGCACCCAGAAATTTGTTTAGGGGGTGGGGGCTAATTCAGAAATATCGGCCGAGCGATTTGCGACAATAGTGGCAGTGATAATAGGCCTATGCCCATTCCTTTGATTAATATTTAACGGCACTCACGGCCCACAACCCACCGATTGCTGATACCTGTGCCAGGGTTCCAGCGGAGCGTTCAAGCCCCTTTGGAAAAATATTTGATTTTAACAATGAAAATAGCCTACACCCCTCTTAAAGGCTCCTAATAATGGCCAATATACATTTGCTAAACTGCTCGTTTTCACTTTCCTGAATTTCTAATGGAATAAACAAAACTTTTTATCCCCATAATAATTATAGGCTACTATGGTCTACATTTATACAATGACTTGTGTAAACATTAAAGAGGTGTAAAAATGCAAAATCAAAGAAAGTTCTTAAACAAACGAAAATATACAGGTTTGTTTGTTTTTCATATCTTTATCCTGCATTGCGGGAAAGCGGACTTGATCGCTATGCATCGGTGTACGCCTTCCGACGTAGGCCACCTGACCCACGCTGCAGCCGATAACAATGTCTGTTTCCGGTTGTCTATACTCTACTTATGACTTAAATTTGGTATTACCCATTACTCGAAATCGATCACTGGGTAGAGGCAATTATCGTAAAGTTTCTTGCCCAGAGAAACAACAGAAAGTGCGGGTGGCTGGAGTCGAACATGCAGGCTCTCGACTGCGAGCCCAACGCGCTAATCACTCGACCACTGCTGTAATATAACTCAGAACGAAAACAAAATGCAACAGCCAAAGAGCTACAATTTTATGTCAAGCCGTCTTTGATGTTTCTGAAGTTTACTTAAAATTTCTGTTGGAGAAATTTGAATTTCCCAATAAATGATTAACATTACCAATCCATTTAGCCTTCTCCTATGCTACTTCGCAGATAGCTTTTGATCCTCTTCAGTGTTGAAAACGAGCGTTTTGCTTGTAGGCCTACAAGCGGTAACTGCCAAGGCAACAAATATTTTTATAGTTTGTAAATATTACAGTAGATGTCTGAATCGCACAGTAGGCTAATATTGCTTCAATTGCCGATGTCGGTGGAGGCACGTCATTAGCATTAGGCTACTGCGAAACCGTTTGTCGCACAGCGCCAAATTATTTTGCAACAAAGAATCAGAATCCAACTCCAAATCTTCGCAGTAAAATTCACACAAATTTGCGAAAATGTGCCTATGTAGGCTTAGTTTGTCAATTGACGTCCAGTGGGAAGTAACAGAAAAATTGCCTCAAGTAGCTTATGCTACCATGCTTTAAAAATCGGGTACTAAGTTGGCAGATGAAATCGTCGATGAATGGAAGGAATATAGATATTCGGTAATAATCTTCAGGCGTTTCTGCAACAACATTGTTCCGATGAATTTGATGTTCACCAATTTTTCTCAGTGGAACGCTGTCTTGAAACAAATCAGAAATAGTTTTTGCACCTTTCGTGTAAATTAGGTTGAACTTTTCGACAGCATCCAGCCTCACGTCATTTAAAACTTTCTCAAGAGCTTTCACGTGTGTACATAGGCGTAGCCAGGGGGGGGGGGGGGCGAAAGGGGCCATGCCTCCCCCTCCCAATTTTCAAAGTTTGGATTCCGAAGTTGAGCCCTTTGTTGAAAATATAATAAAATTTGTAGAAATTTATATCGTTTTCCAAGACATCTGGCTATTAACACCTCCCAGGACTTGTTTTAGACCCACAGAATGACACCAATAAATTTTGCAAGTCGTAAATCGCGCAAAGTTTACTCGATTTACCCTTCTTTTAACTAATCTATGGAAGCAATTTCAGAATCGCTTACTCTGTTGGGTTTTTGTGTAGTTTATGAGTAGCTGAGTTTTTGGTGTTCTCTAATTTGAGTCCCCGCAGTTTTTTCCCGTTCGTGTGTAATAGCTACCTTTAAAGGCGCACTGCAACGAAAATACATGGCTTTTGTATTTGTAGATCTTTCTGAAATAAAACGTTTTTCAACAATTTTTTTATTTTTGTGTTACCATTAATTAAAAAACCTAAAATAACCTTTTTTGAATTGAATGATTTTGATTGGTCAAAATTTTTGATGACGTCATTGGCTGGCAAAGCCGCATCCAAGGTCTACTGTTTTGCGTGCAAACACAAGGAACAAATCGCGTAGGCTATCGAAACAGCGAACAATTTTGTGCTAAGGGAGTTTTTACGCCCTTAAATGGTGGCTTCTTGCATGGCTCCCGGTTGTACTAACCGGGGAATCGTCAAAGGAGTATCCTTTCATCGTTTACCTCTGAATAATGACGACAAGCTGAAGAAATGGATCTCAGCGATGAAACTCAAAAACCCACCTGTAAACAAGCACTGCCGTGAGTGCAGCAATCATTTTCTGGCCAGCGATTACCAACGTGATCTACAGGCAGAGCTACAAGGCACCAAGTCCAGACACCTGCTCATCCCTGAAGCTGTTTCTTCTGTCTTTGATTTTTCAAGATATGTGAAAGCCACTGTCAATGCAGTACCCACAAAACGCGATCGACCTAAGTACACACTACACAGGTCTGTGAGTACGATCGGACGTTTGGATCGAATAGCAAAGCGAAAAAACAACAAGACTTTGAAACTTTTAGGACAGTAAAACATTGGCAGGGTAGGCATATTGGGCAACTCTGAATACATCGGCTACTTTTAGTTGATATAAACCACTTGGTTCCAGCAAATTATTTTCCTGCATTTTTTTCAATGCAAATTTTCCATCCGACTGCTGTCCGAACTGGTGTTGTCAGAGCACGAATCAGAATGATGTTCTTCGCTGTCAAGTCGCCGTCTTTTTGGTTCATAGAAAAATCCTTGTCTTGTTTCAGACATCTTGTTTATGCTGATCTTCTATTATTCAATATACAACGACCTATGCGAGTGCGACGTTTCTAAGGCAAATGCATCAAGCTGTTTACTTGGTTGCCAGCCGATGACGTCACAAAACACATAGCGCCATCAGGTGGCCGATTTTCATTTGGTTATATCTCCCAAACAAAAAGGCATATCAAAAAATTTTTTCGAAAAATATAATACTTAAACACTAAAGAATCACCAAAAAAATTTTAATTTTTCATTTCAGGTCCCCTTTAATAAGTTAATAGCTGTTTATCTGCTAATATATTTCATACAAATATTACCCTAAAAGTGTTTCCAGAAAGCGCTATAATCCAATATTTGAGTGTAATTTTGCAAAAAAATTTTCGGGTAAGCATGCCCCCGGACCCCCTAGAATATGCGTGCCTTCGGCACGCTCTAACCCCCCACCACTTTTATTGCTTCCCTTGCTCGACTCACCAGGATACGCCACAGCACATCAAGTGGCGATGTCTTTAATCAAACATTTTGTCGTTCCCTTCAATTCCAAATATTTGGCCCCCCCCAAAAATTTTTTCTGGCTACGCTACTGCGTGTGTAGGTTGCACTTGCCATATCCAATTGTTTACTTTGTGGTTGCTTACTAAGTGGAAAACTGAACGGAAATATTTCATTCGATATCAGGACAGGAAATACGAAGTCCGGTTTAGATATTCTGCTCAGTGGTTATTCAGCACCAGAAGAGGACTCTTTATCACTCCATAGCGATGTTTCATGAAGGGCGGGGATGGCATAAAATAACTCCATCACTATCATTACCGCATCATGTCGGGCAATCCATCTTGTTGGACAAAAACGTTGCAGTTTAGATCGTTTAACATCTGGCAAACATTTGTTTATATGGGTTGTCAACACGTTGTTGCGCTTGGGTGTTTCAAAAAAGTTTTGCAACCTTTTAACGATGCCAAAACAATTGCGACACATCGAATTTCAGTGGCAGATGAAATCGCTAGATTTAGGCTGTGTGACATGCAATGTACATATGTGGCAAAGGGACATTTTCTTAGGATGTCAGCTTGTAGGCCTAGCCTACACCATTGTGCTTACCGGACATGGCTGCTGCTCTGTCGTATCCCTAGCCTCTTAAATACGTGATCAATTTCAAATGCTAACAAGCTATCAATAATAGCAATTGCCAAGGATTGACCTGTAGTAGAAACTGTAGCGGACGCGGTAGTTAGCACGCGCGCTCATATGCAGCCGTCCGTGCTGACGGCGACATTCCTGGGCAGAACCGAGATCAGAACTGGCGAGGAATGACCAGGACACGATAGTCTTCTTCACTGCCTAGTTTATTGACTAGTTGACAGAACAGTATTTGATCGCGAGATAGAATTCTTTAAGACTGCGTTGTTTATTAACTTGACTGCTAGTTTCAGAAGAACAGAAATTCAAACATAGCGAAATGAGAACACCGAACTAAAAGAACTTCAACTTTGATCACCAACAGAAATAACAGCGAGTCTGAGTTGAATAAACCTCGAACAAAGAATAGTCTTGAATAGCGTTGAATAGTAGAACAGTCTGAATAGTCTGAATAGTGAAAAGTCTGGTATAGCAGTATTGTCGAATAGCAGTCTAGTAAAGTCTAGTAATAATAATAATGTTATGGTTTTATTTATTGTCGCTCTACAACAGCTAAGGTCTTTTAGCGACAGGGCTCATTTTCAATTTATATCAGGTTTACGATGTTGTCACATTATTACCCGACTCATTCTCACTGCGCTATGCAGGATGGAACACAATCGGTACCGTTTTTAAAGTCTTCGGTTTGACCCGACCTGGAATCGATCTCAGATCTACCAGCACCAGAGGCGAAGGCGAAACCACTCGGCCACTGAGCTGGTTAAAGTCTAGTATAGTGAAGGATCATAGTTGCAGTTTCTTAAAAAGGAACTCTAGTTTAAATTGGAGAGGTGCATCCACAGGCATTGCCGATTCTACATGCGATCATCTAACGTAATGCAACGGTGAATTCACTAGTCGATCAAATACAGTGGTACTGCGATTCAGACGCAGTGCAAAGATTGATTACAAGGCTGCATTCCGAAAGTACGCGGTATTTGTTGATTGGAAACGAAGATTCTGGACTACGACCTGACGTCACGGAATGACAAGCGCTACGTCAGAGAATATTAGCTCTCGGGCGCCACATACACCCCGCAAGAAGGCAAACGGGGTGAAACGTTTGGCTTCTGATGAAGGTGCATTAAGCAAAACATGTGAGGCGGAAGAAACGTGCAAGTACAAGCCACAGTAGGTATATATATATAACAAGGTGATGTCTAAATTATATCGATAATACAGTATGCACCGAAAACAAGAACGGGGTCGGATCCCCTCCGCACGGCGCGAGAGCTAACAGTTCCTCTGATTCCAGGGAGCGGCTGGTCGGCTCTTGATTGGTAGAAGCAGAAGTCTTGTGCGGCGGACATCCGGCCAGTGACAAGACTATTCTGTGCAACAAAAAATGCGGTTAGTGAGGGCGATAACAATCATACAGTGCGTTAATGGTGAAAAACTGCGAAAGCAGTCTGTAGTCTACACACAATGATTTCTAAATAGCAAAAAAATGTGGGAGGTTACAATTACAACGCTTACAATTAAGTTACAATTACAATAAGGTTACAATTACAACAAGGTTACAATTACAGCTACAACGAGAAGATTACAATCTAAACGCAACGGTTAATACAGGTGAACACTGCGGAAGCATTTAATATGTATATGTAGTACTGCAAGTACAGAGACTGAATGATAGATAGACTGCAAGCATGATAGCTATACGAAGCGACTGCACCGGGAACCGGTCCAACAGGGCAGGAAGCGGTGGACAGATGAATGCGAGTAGCTGTGACGAAACAAGGCCAGTAGAGCAGAAAGCGACGGGCAAGCTAGTCGCAAGCAACATGTCGGCTTATATCTATGACAGCTGAGTAATGGAAGCAGTGGCAGAACAAGGCCAAAAAGGCAGAAAGCGACGGGCAAGCTAGTCGCAAGCAACATGTTGACTTATATCTATGATACCACCTTAACAAGCAAGTTCCTAACAACAGTGGCTACAAAGATAAACAAGGCACTACGCGAACAAAACGACGGTGATCAGACGAGGATTCTAACAAGTACTATATACAGGAAGTGCTGCGTCGCACGCCTATATGAGGGAAGCGCAGCTCCTAAAGACAACTACAGAGCAGGAAACTGCTAAACGAGGGAGTGATTAACTGAGGAAATGTATGCAGTTCCAAGTTTTTTCCAGGACTAAGAAATGGTTGCAGTTTTCCGTTATGCCCAGGACGGAAAGCTACTGTAATTAGTTCGATAACTATATGCAAGAACGGTGACTAGCTAAAGAAAGGTGGAATGAATGGATGGATGGATGCAGTTTTACGTCGTGCCCAGGACGACGACTGCTGTAATTAATACGATAACTGTATGCAAGAACGACGCTAAGCTAATGAAAGATGGGAAGGATGTATGGATGCAGTTTTACGTCGTGCCCAGGACGAAGAACTAAACAGTGAATGTGTAACAAAGCCTAAGGTACCTACAGGCCTCACAGTCCAGTGTCTGAAGGGAGTCGTCCAGACGGGGGCGAAACATTGTCATCGCTGCTGTCAAGACGCCCCGATCGCGAGCCACGAGTAAGGCGACGACCAAGGACGACAACGACGAGGGAGATTCAAAGGCTTATGGCCGACACAATAGCATAAAAATAGTATATAGACATTGTAAGTTAACACTTAACTTGAGTCCAGGGGTCCAACTCGAACTTGAACAGGACACAACAATGATGATAGCCGTCGCAGTCGTTGTTGAAGCGTCCGGTGAAGAGAATCGTACAATACTCCACAGGAAAGTAATCCAATGTAAGTTTCACGCTAATCCAAAATCACGTCGGGGTCACCATAAATATGTGAACACGACGGGATGTCTTCGAAGGTTGAAAGTTGCAGAAGGTTGAATCACGTCGGGGTCACCATAAATATGTAGCGGACGCGGTAGTTAGCACGCGCGCTCATATGCAGCCGTCCGTGCTGACGGCGACATTCCTGGGCAGAACCGAGATCAGAACTGGCGAGGAATGACCAGGACACGATAGTCTTCTTCACTGCCTAGTTTATTGACTAGTTGACAGAACAGTATTTGACCGCGAGATAGAATTCTTTAAGACTGCGTTGTTTATTAACTTGACTGCTAGTTTCAGAAGAACAGAAATCCAAACATAGCGAAATGAGAACACCGAACTAAAAGAACTTCAACTTTGATCACCAACAGAAATAACAGCGAGTCTGAGTTGAATAAACCTCGAACAAAGAATAGTCTTGAATAGCGTTGAATAGTAGAACAGTCTGAATAGTCTGAATAGTCTGAATAGTGAAAAGTCTGGTGTAAGATATTTTCTCTTCACTGCCTAACTTTTTGAAGTTCACGTGTTTACGAGTGGCAATATATTGATAAATGCCCTTTTTTGACGGCATAGTAGCTTTCTCCTGGCGATTGATCAACCGCAATTGATTTACTGGAAAGTTTCTTAGTTTAAAACAATATAGAAAGAACAATTTGTTTTGAAAAACATTTTGGTGATTTCATATGCCCTTGCAAACCACGGTGGCTCCAAGTTTATTGTGACGTAACAATTTATTGAAATCATCGCCCCTTGGGATTATAGTTTATCGAGTACAGAAACAACATTCCATGATTTCATCGAAAATATTGTTTTCGGTTCGTTGCTTCTTCATTGTAACTTGGAAACTTCAAAACACGTAAAATTTTATCTTAAATAAGCGCACTTGTGCCTGAAATGCTATCAGACAGTTTGTAGCCAACGTTGGGCAAAAGTTCTGTTCATCTGTGAACTTGAGTTGTTTTGTCAGCCAGTTCGGACTTATTAAGTAAGTCGAGATTTGTAGAATTCGGACAAGCAGCTTTAAAGAGATTGCTTCGAATGTGAGTACAAATTGATTGCTAATTTGTAAATTTAGCCTTTGCCATGTGTTAATCGTCTGACGTATCTAAGCTGAACATATCTATCACTATCAGTTTTGTACGCGCTGTGTTCACTTGTAAAAGGGCTTACTTAATGACGCAGCTTTTATTGCGCACGATCTACGTATTTTCGACGTATCGTAACGCGTTATTTTCATTTGTTATAGCTGAATTGTAACCGCATTGGAATCCTGTGTAAAGAATTTCAGACTGTAGCTGTTGCCGAAATTCCCGGCTTATTTGGCAAAAATTGGTATGGACAATTGGACATTTTAATTATGTTAATTTTATTACTGGTTTAATGTTGTTCACACTATCTGTTTCGTAAAGCGTTATCAACGTATATTCACGATAGATGTAGCAATGTAAACATTGATCATTATTGCCTTCCTTTTGTTGGTTTTGTTCCCGTTCACTATTTGTAACTTTATCATTGCTGTTGTTTTCCGACAAAGAAAAATAAATTGAATTGAATTGAATTGTAGTTTTAGGCAAATGCGTGATTTGTGCTTTTATGTTATTTCAGAAAACGACTTCTCTTGTCACTGTTCTTGTTCTGTTCCCTCGGAATTGTGGTCTTGAGAGACTGTTGACAAAAACGTCAAGCATCATTGTAATTTCGCTCCTATTTAATAAACCATTTCCATCTATATTCGACAACAGTCGGATTGCCTTTGCGGTCGAGCCTAGTGATATAGGATAATATCACATTAGTTTTCAATTTTCTTGTCGTGGGTCGGCAGATTAGTTTTCATTATTTCTTGTTGCCTGTGTTAGGCAATAATTAGTTTCTCGTGCCCTAAAATCGGCACACTAGTTTTCGGGTTTCTTTTGCCTATTTGTAGGCAATTATTTATAATGTCTTTTCTGACAATCTGTTCACTGTTTTGCAAATTGCTTATCAAGAAACTGTCCCTGGAAGATTTTTAGGCTTCCCATTCTTTTGTCGCTTTATTATCTTTTGTGGACTTGCGTCAATATTTGCGGTTGATTACTTTTCATCTTCTACATTGAAACTTTCAGCAGTAAGCAAAGATGTCTCAAACAACAGAAAATCCAATTGAGCAGGAAAATCCATCTTCTGAGGAAACCCAGAACCTTCCATCGGTATCAGCGTCGGTTTCACCGGAAACTCATGTCGAGGAATTCTCTCTGAACAAAGCAACGCGAGAAGACAAAAGGTTAGCTTCTTGGTTCGTTTTGTGCCAGAAAGCTGCAAAAGCTAAGAGTCTTGTAGAATTTACAAACGCTGAAGAATCGTTTCAGCGAGTTTATGACCGGCTGCTACCAATGATGGAAGATCATTTAAAACCTTTTAAATACGCAAATGATGAGTTTTGCGAACTAGAGGCGATGAAGCAGGCTTGGATTCAAAGGAAATTAGACATTAGCGTTGCTCGAGCAAAACTGAGCGCCGAACCCGAGCTGCATGTTGAAAGTTCAGCTTTGCGGGAAAAGCCAGCGGCGAGTGTGGTGTATAGTCGCCGATCAAAGAGATCTAGCCGCTCTCGCTCTTCATGTAGCACATCTGCCAGTGAAAGGCAGAGAACGGAGGCGGCACTAGCCAAGAAGCTTGCCGAACTTAAGTTGAGAAACATCGAAGAAGATCAAAGACTACTGGGCTGAGAGAGAAAGGTTCGAGGCCAAGTTGGCTGTCGAGACAGCAAAAGCGCAGTTAGAAGTTTTGGACCAGTCTGAAGAATGCAGACGGTCCACGTCTCTAGCCAGCCTATGCAAGGACCAAGTGGATTCTGGCACACCGAAGGTGCCGGACTGCCAGCCTGGTCTTGCGCTATCTGGTAGAGCGGATGCCAGTAGGCATGTGGGTCAGGTGGATCTCGGTACAGGAAAGGTGTCGGAATTCCAGCCTGACCGTGCTATGACTGAGGTAAATAAAACTGTCCGCTTTTAGCCCTCGGACTCTGAAATTTTACCTTGCATTGTGAAAGCTGTTGGCGAGGGCATGTGCATGCATGAGCAAGAGCACATGACATTTTCAGGCGAGCCAATTGAGTATTGGACCTTTATACGCCATTTCGAGACCCATTTGGAGAGTCGAGCTCACACCGATGGAATGCGAATGACTCTACTATTGCAGCAGTGCCGAGGGAAAGCCAAGCACTTAATCGAGCATTGTTCGATTATCGACTCCAGTGGGAAATACGCAGAAGCGAGGAAACTTCTGCACGACAATTATGGCGTGGCCCATATTGTCGCTAGGTCTTTCGTTACAAGGCTCATGGGAAAAGCCTGATATAAAAAGCGATCGAAGACGCGTTGGGCATGCGCGACTATTCCCAACTCTTACGTCAGTGTTCACTGGTGTTAGGGAAGCTCGAAAACTTGGGTGACCTTAACACAGTGGATACCATGGTGATGCTGGCTGCCAAGTTGCCAATGGAAACGCAGAGAGGCTGGAGGCGCCGCACTGCTAACATTATGCTGCAGTCAGGGAGCCAAGCTATATCTAACGACTTTGTAGGGTTTGTGGAAGAAGAATCGAGAGTATTAAACGCTTTTGGAGGTTTACTGTGCAGGTCGGTAAAACGAGATCAAAGAATTTCAGCCACCCCCCTGATATACCCAGAAGAGCTCTTGTTCTGCGGTTGAAGCGACGCTTGCTTCACGGCCGAGGATGGCATGTTACCTTTGTAACGGACCGCATCTAATAGGTAGATGCGATGAATTTCTAAAAAAGTCAATTTATAATCGCAAGGACTTTATTAGATACAAAGGAAGGTGTTACAACTGTTTTAGCGACAAGCACGTTGTTAGGTCTTGTGATAGACCGCCGGCCTGCACAGTAAAGGGTTGTGGACGTCGCCACAACACTCTGCTGCACGAGGAAATGAGACCTACTGGCCCGAGGCAGCAGCTTGACCTTTCACGAGGTCCCAGTAACAATGATCAGAGTATGGAAAATAGCAATGATGGCAGGCCAGCCACCATTGCTAAGTGCGTAACTCTGCCTGAGGAAAGAAAGAATTTCTTTTTCTGCGTTATCCCGGTCAAGGTTTATAACGAAAATAAATGCTTGACCGTTAACGCATTTCTAGACACAGGAAGTGACACCACGTTTTGCACCACGTCACTGGTCAAGAAATTAGGTTTAAGAGGTCAGCCAGACAGAATACAATTGACAACTGTGGGCCAAAGGCCGAGATCGGTCGATTGCCAAAAATTAGATTTTAAAATTCGGCCACTAGATGACACTGATGAGCTGGATATTAGACAAGCGGTGTCGCTGGACGATTTGGCGTTCAGAAACAATCGTCCTTTAACAGATTCAGATATAGAAGCATGGCCTCACCTGAAGGGTATCCAGTTCCCTCACCTGGATACTGAAGAGGTCTCACTACTAATAGGCACTGACGCTCCATATGCTCATAGGCATCTGGATTCGAGGTATGGAGAGAGAAGAGATCTCTGTGCATTAAAGACTCCTTTAGGATGGAGCGTGATAGGACCCGGAATCAAGCAGGCAAACTCAAAACAGGCAATGGTTAATCTAATAAGCCAACATCAGATACAGAACCTCCCGACAATCTTTAGGGGCGTAGATCTCCCTACTTCAGTGAAGGACAGAAAGGTCCGTGATAATGAACGCGCAGATGAGGCACGGTACCTCCCTCATGACCCAATGTTCGACCAAAATAAGTCAGACGCAGTACGAATCGTTTCCGATTGTGTGGCCCAACACAGAGGAATGCCATTAGACTATGTATTGATGCAAGGGCCATTGTACCAGCCTGATGTAGACGAATGGAGGGAGCGGTTCCCTCAACTCTTTGAATTGCAGAGTGCCACTTTGCAACATTGTTTAAAGCCATTGCAGTTAGGTAGGGTGAGCATAGACCGACTGCATTACTTTTCCGACGCTTCCAGTCGAAATTACAGCGCGATTTCGTATCTGACCTTTGTTAATGATAACTTTACAGACATCTTGAGGGTAGAAGGACGCTTGGAGAATAGCCTACAGCGAGTCCTTGCAATGTCAAACATCCGATCATTCTTTCGTGTTCAAGTCAACCTAAAACTTCGTTTATTTTGAAGCATAATCTCGATGTTGGTCATGCAGGAATAGCACGCACTTGGACGTTTTTGCATGAGCGGTTTTACTTCTTCAAGGATTCTGTTAGCAGCTATGTGACCTGTCCAAAGTTTAACGCGCCAACAGAAGAACAGAATATTACTGATCTACCTGGTGTTTGTCTACGCTCTGAGGAGCCTCTTTTCAGTTCTGTCGGAATCGACTACTTCGGACCCTTCATGGTTAAGCAGGGAAGGAGCATTGTAAAAAGGTATGGATGCATTTTCACTTGCTTAACTATGAGGGCTGTCCACTTAGAGATTGCCTATGACATGTCTACTGACGCATTTCTTAATGCTTTTCGCCGGTTTGCTGCCAGACGGGGAAATCCTAAGGAAGTGTTTAGTGATAATGGCACCAATTTTGTCGGTGCACATCGCGTATTAAAGGATTGTCTGAGATCTTTACAGGACCCCAGCATTGAACAATACTTGCGACGAAAAGAAATGAGGTGAAATTTCAATCCACCAGGAGCGTCTCACTTCGGAGGCGTTTGGGAACGAATGATCCGGTCGGTTCGACGGATTCTCGACTTTATGCTCTCCAAGTTTGGCACTCTGACGGACGACACGCTGAACACCTTCCTGATTGAAGTGGAGAACATCCTGAACTCACGACCGCTGGTTCCAGTGAACTACGATTCGACGGATCAGCAACCACTGACATCAAATCATTTATTACGACACAATTTGGAGAATGATCCTCCAATGCTTTCCGAGAAGGCCAACGAAAAAGACTGCTATGCGCGACGGCAATGGCGAAGAGTTCATTTCCTAGCCGAGGAGTTCTGGCGAAGGTGGAAAAAGGAGTATCTACCATCAATCGCTTTGAGGCAAAAATGGCCCGACCGAAAATGCAACTTCGAGACGAAAGACGTCGTCTTAATTGTTGACGATAACTTTCCACAACGACGTTGGACTATGGGAAGAATCATTCATACATATCCAGATAAGCACGGAGTAGTGCGACAAGTAGATGTTCGAGTTGGTACCGGCATCCTGAGAAGGCCGACTGCAAAGCTGTGTTTTATCTGCAAGCCAGCCGAGGCCACAAATGATACCTCTATCGACACAAATACTGTATAGATCGAAGCAGTGCAAGAACTGCATTTTCATTCGCTTCTACGAAGCAATTGCCTGGATTTGAGGGCAAAAATAGACGCTTTGCTGGTTTTATGAACGCTCTGCTGATTCGTTGCTGCGAGGAACCCGATGTACCGGAAGTCAATTATGGATTGTATTTTTTTGCGGTATCTACGTATTGTCGTTCCTGCATGCGGTGCGGAGACAACAATGCGTAGGTACATAATGTTTTGTAATGTTTCGTATTTGTGTTTTATGGCTCGCTTCGGTATTGCAGCCGTAGAGTTTTTGCCTTCAACCTTTGTAATTGCGAAAATATCTTGTTTCACGTTAAAAATAGGCTTGCATAGTACGTTTTCCTATTTTTGGAGGGAGTGTAAGATATTTTCTCTTCACTGCCTAACTTTTTGAAGTTCACGTGTTTACGAGTGGCAATAAATTGATAAATGCCCTTTTTTGACGGCATAGTAGCTTTTTCCTGGCGATTGATCAACCGCAATTGATTAACTGGAAAGTTTCTTAGTTTAAAACAATATAGAAAAAACAATTTGTTTTGAAAAACATTTTGGTGATTTCATATGCCCTTGCAAACCACGGTGGCTCCAAGTTTATTGTGACGTAACAATTTATTGAAATCATCGCCCCTTGGGATTATAGTTTATCGAGTATAGAAACAACATTCCATGATTTCATTGAAAATATTGTTTTCGATTCGTTGCTTCTTCATTGTAACTTGGGAATTTCAAAACACATAAAATTTTATCTTAAATTATTATTATTTATTTGCGTCAGACAAAGTTGTCCATATCCAGAACAAAAACAACGAAATAATGCACAAACTGCAAATGCACAAAGGTCACAGAGAGCCACTTTGGATGCCGTCGGTTTAAAATCTCACTGAATGGGCTACCTACTGTTACAAATTTATATACAATGAGCGTTGGAAGAATTGAAAGTATTCAGAACGATAAAAACAATCAGATGACATCAGGTCTGATATAAAGCGATTTGAGGAGTGAATGCAACGGTTGATGAACGAAAACATGTTTTTCCTCAATAAAGCATCAAACGTTGTTATATTATACATTACTTGATATTCACGGGCACTGACATAACGAGGCAAGTTGTGCAATATTCTAAAAGAATCATTGTAAGCAACACGTAATCGTTTTATACTAAAAGATCTAAACTTGTTCCACAACTGGGATGCGTAAAAGGACATACAATAAGAGCGAAATATAATGTTGTTTACAGCGAGTGAGCATTTAGCGAAATGAGATTTTGCATTGTTTGCAGCACAGTACTGAGAGCGTACCTGCCTTGAAATATCTTTTTCATCTGAGAGAGAACTCTCAATAAATACACCCAGGTATTTTACAGAGTCTGTGAACACAATTTCAGATTTCCCTAGATGTAGCAGAGGAGCACGTGAAAGATAAAAGTTTTTTGGCGAAAATAACATACCAAATGACTTTTTAGAATTGAAAGTAATTTCATGTTCAACAGCATACTTGTGGCAAACATCTAACAAATTTTGTAAGCCACACAAACTAGGCGAGATGCAGCAAATGTCATCAGCAAACATAATATGGTTTAGACAAGAGTTGCCAACATAGCAACCAACTTTTGTTTTATTGAGCTCATAAGAAAGCTGATCAATATATACTGCAAAAAGATAGGGGCTTAACACCCCACCTTGTCTGACTCCATTGGACACATTAAATGATTGGGACAGATGACCTCCCCACCTCACTTGCATGGTTTGTTTACTATAGCCTACCAGTATTCCAATAAGCGAACAAAATACATAGGCACGTTGCGTGTGATAAGTGTTTTAAACAATAAATGATGATTGATTTGTCGAAGGCTTTTGAAGCATCCAAAAAGACAGAATATACAGGAGTGTCATGACTGATATAAGAGGACACTGCTTGTTTTAATAAGAAAACACTCATGTCAGTACTATGGGCAGACTTAAACCCAAATTGATTGTCACTAGTATTCAAAAAAGGCAATAGATGATTCAAAATAAAACGTTCAAACAGTTTTGAGATTACTGTAGCTACAGCAATAGGTCTATACCACCTTGATACCTTGATAAAGTCAGTCGTGCTGACTGACGAAACGTCGGAAATACAAAAGCTAGTTATCATCTTTAACATCACGAGGTAACCTAGCATATAGTCACCAGAAGAACGCAAACTAATTTTATTACCAAATGCCTGGTGAACAGTCTCTTTCTGTTTTTAATAGGTCAATAGTTACCTGAATCTTGAATGTCGCCATTCAAATTCTTTACAATTGGGACTAAGACAGTGTCCAAGCAAGAATTTGGTACAATACCATGACTAAGACACATATTAAAAAGTACACTAATATAAAAACGAATAGAATAATCAGCATAAACAAGATGTTCAGCTGAAATTTTATCAACACCAGCAGCGCGATTTAATGGCAGTTTGGCAAGCAAGGGACCAACTGTGTCCAGTCCATGTTGCAACGAAATATTGAAAGATTATGATATTTATCCTTAGAAGAAATATACGAGTTAACAAAGTCTTTTTCAGTGTTGATTTTGCT
Source organism: Aplidium turbinatum (assembly GCF_918807975.1). Taxonomy (NCBI): domain Eukaryota; kingdom Metazoa; phylum Chordata; class Ascidiacea; order Aplousobranchia; family Polyclinidae; genus Aplidium; species Aplidium turbinatum. Next base: position 22,396,469 of record NC_137475.1, on the reverse strand, counting down.
GGAATTTAGCAAGGAGCTGTAATGATGCTTCCACATCTCAGCAATTGCTTCAGGACCTTTTGCTCCACCAACATTTACAGGAAGAGAACTATTTTTGCGAGTAGATTTTTTTACCTTCTGCCAAAACGACTTTTGTAAGCTGTCCAAGTTGAGTGCTGAGGCAAGTGCATTAGCTCTATGTTGTTCAAAGGCATTTTTACAACGGCAAAAGGCTTTTTTAAACTCCTTTCGTTTATTCTGCATCAACTCATACATATAACCATTCCGTTGTTTTCCATTTTTCACTCACATGATGTAAGTTTCTCTGGCAATAGCACAAACCTGCTTAACTTGATTATTCCAACCAGGGACAGAAAATTTATTGCATTTCTTCTTATCAACAGAGATTTAATCAGAAGCTGCTTTGAGAGCAGCAGTTATACTACTATAAAAAGAGTCTATTGAGGCAACATGAGAAGCATCTGAACAATGAGAATTATTGCATTCAATACTTTCAGTTGGTAAAAAAATTTTGGATAGATATTTTAAGATATTTTATAGATAAGCGCACTTGTGCCTGAAATGCTATCAGACAGTTTGTAGCCAACGTTGGGCAAAAGTTCTGTTCATTTGTGAACTTGAGTTGTTTTGTCAGCCAGTTCGGACTTATTTAGTAAGTCGAGATTTGTAGAATTCGGACAAGCAGCTTTAAAGAGATTGCTTCGAATGTGAGTACAAATTGATTGCTAATTTGTAAATTTAGCCTTTGCCATGTGTTAATCGTCTGACGTATCTAAGCTGAACATATCTATCACTATCAGTTTTGTACGCGCTGTGTTCACTTGTAAAAGGGCTTACTTAATGACGCAGCTTTTATTGCGCACGATCTAGGTATTTTCGACGTATCGTAACGCGTTATTTTCATTTGTTATAGCTGAATTGTAACCGCATTGGAATCCTGTGTAAAGAATTTCAGACTGTAGCTGTTGCCGAAATTCCCGGCTTATTTGGCAAAAATTGGTATGGACAAATGGACATTTTAATTATGTTAATTTTATTACTGGTTTAATGTTGTTCACACTATCTGTTTCGTAAAGCGCTATCGACGTTTATTCACGATAGATGTAGCAATGTAAACATTGATCATTATTGCCTTGTAGTTTTAGGCAAATGCGTGATTTGTGCTTTTATGTTATTTCAGAAAACAACTTTTCTTGTCACTGTTCCTGTTCTGTTCCCTCGGAATTGTGGTCTTGAGAGACTGTTGACAAAAACGTCAAGTATCATTGTAATTTCGTTCCTATTTAATAAACCATTTCCATCTATATTCGACAACAGTCGGATTGCCTTTGCGGTCGAGCCTAGTGATATAGGATAATATCACATCTGGTATAGCAGTATCGTCAAATAGCAGTCTAGTAAAGTCTAGTAGGCTATAGTGAAGGATCATAGTTGCAGTTTCTTAAAAGGAACTCTAGTTTAAATTGGAGAGGCGCATCCACAGGCATTGCCGATTCTACATGCGATCATCTAACGTAATGCAACGGTGAATTCACTAGTCGATCAAATACAGTGGTACTGCGATTCAGGCGCAATGCAAAGATTGATTACAAGGCTGCATTCCGAAAGTACGCGGTATTTGTTGATTAGAAACGAAGATCCTGGAATACGACCTGACGTCACGGAATGACAAGTGCTACGTCAGAGAATATTAGCTCTCGGGCACCACAAAACTATTGCAGCCTATTTATTTATATCTAACCTGTAAGCAAAAGGTATAGAATACATACCGTACCAAAACTTCATTTTTGGTGTTTTTTTTGGGCGGGGGTGGGGGGCTTGAGACCCCTTAGCCCCATGCTGGGTACGCTACAGGTTCATATGAAAGTGAGGTGGACGACACGATCAATGATTCGAAAGATGAAACTATACGGTTAGCATTGAGGACTTTGTGGTTGTTAAATTTTGTGAGAAGCGAGACGTGCACTATATTCGAAAGGTCATAAAAGAAAAAGATGATTGAGATGATGTAGAGGTGTCATTTTTGAGAAGGAATCCGAAGCAAAATGATTTTGTTGAGTCTAATATCCCAAGTTGAACCTGTTGTTGAATACATTTACTCTGTGCAAATAGGCTATATGTGATGTCGTAATGTTGCTTCTTCCACCAAATCCTTGTGGCCCCACTGACATGTTATTGCTTTAAGTTGCATTGTACTGTAATTTACGTTGTTGCTGATTGCTTTGTTACGTTGCCTTAAGTTTTTTTGTCGTTTTTACTGGTGTTTATTTTCAGTCTCATTTCAGTTTGCAGTTTATGTCGTCAGAACAACCTAGCTGCATTTTAGCGTAATAAACTTCTTAATAGAGGAATTGTAGATGGTTTCACTACACCCACTAAATGGACACAAGGGTTCAAGCATTTCTTTGTAGATTGAACCTGCTACAACATTGAATAAGTTTTGTATTAAATGCATGGGTTAGGGTTAGAGCGAGGGTTAGGGTTAGAGCGAGGGTTAGGGTTAGAGCATAGATTACTCTATCTATGGTTAGGGTAAAGGTTAGTGGAAACTGTGGAAAAATGTTTGCGGACACTGCGATCAGCGAGGGTTGGGGTTAGAGAATAGATTACTTTATGGTTAGGATAGGCCTAAAGGTTAGCGGAAACTGCGGAAAAATGTTTGTGGAAACTGCGATCAGCGAGGGTTAGGGTTAGAGAATAGATTACTTTATGGTTAGGATAGGCCTAAAGGTTAGCGGAAACTGCGGAAAAATGTTTGTGGAAACTGCGATCAGCGAGGGTTAGGGTTAGAGAGCATAGATTACTCGATTGTTAGAGTTAGGGCCGAGTTAGGGTAAGCGGAAACTGCGGTTAGCGGAAAGTGCGAAACTGCGGAATAATGTTTGCGGAAACTGCGATCAGCGAGGGTTAGGGTTAGAGCATAGATTACTCTATGGTTAGTGTTAGGGTTAGGGTAAAGGTTAGCGGAAAGTGCGGAAAAACGTTTGCGAAAAATGCGGTCAGCGAGGGTTAAGGTTAGAGCATAGATTACTCTATGGTTACAGTTAGAGTAAGGGTTAGCGGAAACTGCGGTTAGCGGAAATTACGAAAAATGTTTGCGAAAAATGCAATCAGCGAAGGTTTGGGTTAGACCAGGGGTCACCAAACTTTTTTCTCTGAGGGCCGGATTGTTGCGAGATTAACAGCTGCGGGCCGGATGCAAATTGCGAAAAGATATACAACTGTTTAGAATCTCCATTGACTTGAATTGAGCACAATAAATAACAAAGTCAGCGGTGGAATAGCAAAGTTGTAATAAAAATCGAAAAGTTGCTGGAAAAGTTATTCCCTGCTGTGATACACTACAGGGCATCGTGCTCTTGAAAAAGCATTACATCTTTCCAAATTTGGCCTAGGCTGTCCCCATTGTGGTGGCCTAATGATAAAAACAGAACACCAACATGTAGGCTGCCTGGTGGAAAAATGTACAAATTCAACATACAACAACGAACTGTAAGAACGAACAATTTTAACACAGAAGTCTCTATTACACAAAAAGCCAAAGACGGTTGCTAATGCCAAGGGAAGCACATGTACAGAATTGTATAAATGTATAATGCAGCTGTAATTTCCGCAGCATGTGGCGGGCCGGATGAAATCAGTTCGCGGGCCGGTTCTGGCCCGCGGGCCGTAGTTTGGTGACCCCTGGGTTAGACCATAGATATCTTACACATAGATATGCAACTCAGTGGTGCGTAGCGATGTTTGAAAGCTAACAGCGTAGCTATGGCTGTATGCATTGACTTCAAACTTGGCACAGCAAAACAACTTTATTTTTAATATATTTTTTTGGATTTCGTTTAAATAAAACTTTCTTCGTTTTCAAGTTGACGTATGGATTGCTTGTGATGACGTCACATTCTCGTTCCGCATGGACTGCTTTATGGAGATTCTGGCGATTGAAAACAAATCACAGTCACAGAGGGTAGCCTACCTAATGATGATGATGATGATGATGTTCGCCCTTCGTTTCCGAAGATGGCCAATGAAACTGAGATCAAGTTTCTTTTTTCTTTTTTTTTAGTGTTGACTTTGGTCAGTGTAGGCTACATGAGTGCGGAGATGGCTGATGAGGCCTATCTGTGCGGTGAAACTTCTGCTGCAGGATGGACATTGGAAGGATGGTTGTTTGAGGCTCGGGCCTTGCGATGTTCTCGTTTTCTGACAGCAGATAGCGTACGGTGTTTCTCAGCTGATTCTGCGCCTTTATAAATAATACTGCGCCATGTTGGTCGTTCTGCGGCTAAGTCTTCCCACGAATCTACGTCGATGGCGAATTCTTTCATGGAAGCTTTTAAAGTGTCCTTAAAGCGTTTTCTTTGACCACCTACATGACGTTTGCCGTTAGTCAGTTCTCCGTAGAGCAGTTGTTTAGGAATGCGATGGTTCGGCATCCGGTGGACATGGCCAGCCCATCTTATTTGTGCCTTTTTTACGAGGGTAAGAGTGCTGGGCATGTTTGCTTTTGTTTGCTGTTTGCTGCTACCTCTAAATACACAAATGTTGTCAGGCATTGTCGGCTTTTTGAGAGGTTGTGGAGCATTTTCAGGGGTTGTCGAACATTTTCAGGGGTTTCAGGTATAGTAGAGTAGGCTAACTACTTTCTGGCATTGTTGGGAATTTCTAGGCATTGTGTAGGATTTCCAGGCATTGTCGATCATTATCAGTGGTTGACAGGCTTGTGAGGCATTGTCGAACATTTCCAGGCATTATCGAACATATTCAGGGGTTGTCGAGAATTTTCAGGGGTTGTCAGGCATTGTAGAGTAGCTACTTTCAGGCATTGTTGGGAATTTCCAGGCATTGTCTAGGATTTCCAGGCATTGTCGATCAATATCAGTGGTTGACAGGTTTGGTAGTCATTGTGGAACATTTTCAGGCATTGTCGAACATTTTCAGGGATTGTCGAGCATTTTCAGGGGTTGTCAGGCATTGTAGAGTAGCTACTTTCAGAGATTTGTTGGGAATTTCCAGGCATTGTCTAGGATTTCCAGGCATTGTCGATCAATATCAGTGTTTGACAGGTTTGGTAGTCATTATGGAACATTTTCAGGGATTGTCGAGCATTTTCAGGGGTTGTCAAGCATTGTAGAGTAGCTACTTTCAGGCATTGTTGGGAATTTCCAGGCATTGTCTAGGATTTCCAGGCATTGTTGATCATTATTAGTGGTTGACGGGTTTGTCAGGCATTGTCGAACATTTTCAGGGGTTGTCTAGCATCGACAATGCCTGGAAATCCTAGACAATGCCTTGAAATTACTGACAATGCCTGACAACCCCTGAAAATGCTCGACAACCCCTGAAAATGTTCGACAATCCCTGAAAATGTTTGACAATGCCTGAAAATGATCCATAATGATTACCAAACCTGTCAACCACTGATATTGATCGACAATGCCTGGAAATTCCCAACAATGCCTGAAAGTAGCTACTCTACCATGTCTGACAACCCCTGAAAATCCTCGACAACCCCTGAAAATGTTTGGCAATGCCAAACATATGTTAGGGTAAGGGTTACGGTTAGGGTTAGCGAAACTGCGATCAACGACTTCGGCTTTGAGCTATCTTTCTCTCGATCTTTTCAAGGGGAAAATTTTAAAATGTTGGCTGAAACTGCGATCAGCGACTTCCGCTTTTTTTTTAGGCCTTTAGGGTTAGAAATGTTTCTATTTCTAACCCAGGGTTAGGAATTAGGTGAGAGCAGGGCCTCTGAGAGAAATTTTCACTAGGGGTACAAAGAGTCATTCCGGTCCCCCCTCTCACTCCGGGCCCCCTTTGTCTTGGCAAAAAGTGTGATGTTTGCTTAGGCGTCTTGCACACCACACAACATTTTACTGCAGAATTGGTCATCTGTGCGCAATAATAGTATCAGGCTGCAGTAAAACTATTATTTTGTGTCGTGCATATCATGTGATCTGTCCCTCACCAATTTGTGTATCTTGCATTGAATCCGTGTGTCAGTTGTTGATGGTGCTGTTGAGAGGTGTCGCTTGTACTTCTACATCTTTAATGTAAGTTTTTTAAATTTATTTTTTTGTTTCTCTCCGATGTAGCTTATAATTATTTCTGAAAAGGACACTATGTGGTGTCGAAAACGTTGGATTTAGTAGTTTTTTGATGTTTATTTTGTGTGTATGTTAAATCCGTTAACGTTACTCAGTGTTATATGTATCTGAAAACAAGCCAAGCTCTCTACCAATAAGGCTCAAACATAACATCTTGTTAAAACATAATCAAGTTAATCATCTGACCAATCCTAACCTTTCTTAATTGACTTTTCCATTCACCACATGCCCAGCACTAGCAGAGGTGAACGAGAGAAGTCACTTTTTTTTACACCGGCTCTTGTTCTGCTCCAAAAGTATTCTCCAACTCCTGCTTTAACTCCGAATTCATTTTGAAGTGAAATAAGCGTGAAACTACCTTTGTCGCATAGTTTTTGAAAAACACAAAAAAAACAAAAACACCCGGGCTTTTCTTAAACCTACTTTTGTTGCACTATGCCCCTCCAGCCCGGACAGGAGAATAGCCTAACTAACTTTTATGATTTAAGTTTAGGTGCTTTTAACAGAACATTTTTGCACGTAAAGCATTAAATTACGGGAGCAAGTCTTTTAGGCGCTGACAGTTAGGCGCTGGTCTAATAGGCGCGCACACTGTGGCGTCTGGATATTTAGGTGCGGAGCACTGTGGCGCCCGGTCATTTAGGTGCTATTCCTAGTAAAGTCTGTAGATTGTATCAGCTTGGCAGCTTGCCAGAAAAGTATATCATGGCTTCAGTGAGTGAAGCTGCTAAAACCGGCAATGCTTTTCACACAAAATGTTACATTGAACAGAAAAATATATTGTTGTTCTATTGATTTATTATTGTTTTATTTGTTGTTAGTCCAGGTTTGCTTTGGTGAAAGCTTTATCAATAAATTATTGAAGCTTCCAACATTATTGAGTTCATTTTTAGTTAAGTCTTTCGCGACCATGGACGTATACACACGTCTTGGGATTTTTGCCATGATGACCAAGGAAGTATCCCTACGTCCAAGATTAAAAGGTAGCCTATTTCAAGCAAAAAAATAATGTAAATGATGGCAGATCCATAGTCTTTGCCTGTCCTTTTTTGGCTAATTAAAAAAAAATATTTTGGCGGTGCAGTTATCAGATGAGGACTTCTTAAAGATGGGGACACAGTGGATTTTTTTCTTTCACTCATTGGAATTGGCCGTCAAAACTGGCTAGGCAACCCCTTACTTTGGAATTTCTCGATCAAAAAGACTGTAGGCTAAATTACGTAAACTTTTTGCTTAAAATTTTCCAAATTTCTACATAATCATTCTGCTGTACCTCCTAAAGCATTGCGCGCAGAAACGAAGTAAATTTTTTCTCATGTGCAGAATTGTTTTGGCATTCGATTAAACTACATATATTTTCATATTATTGTATCATGCTTGGGTAGTAAAAATTATAATGAAGTACACTTTTCTGCCAATTTTTAATTTTTTTAGAAATTAGAAAAAATATCTTTTGGAAAGTTGCTAGTTGTACATAGAATGTTTTAAATTTTATTGCAAAGCTTTGCATCTTCGGATAGCTGAAGATGTATGCTTTCATTTGATGTCAAGATTGTGCGTCTACGTCGATCACATGACATGTTTTTACCGCGTAAATACAACAGATTTGTGTGAAAAATGTCTGGTAATTTAGATTAAATATAAATTACTTCTGTTCGGGATGGATTGGCCATGTGACGAGAACGCGTAAGACGCTCTACTACTGTTCACATGAATACATTTCTACAGGGCATATAGGCTACACCTTGGCTACAAGTTGCAAGCATAATGGTGAGACTTCGCTCGTTATTAAACCTAGTCCGGGTTTTGACGGAAAACTAAGTTACTCTTCACTCAAGCCTTCCGCCCGCTTGAGTACAGCCTACGGTACATTTTTTACTGATGTTTAGTTATTATTTGACCTAACTAAAAGTGAACTTAATCTCATACATTTTCGGAAACTTGAATAATTTATTGATAAAGCTTTCGCCGGCGCAAACCTGGACTAACAACAAATAAATGCTGAACACGCGCATTAAAAACAACAACATATTTTTCTGTTCAATATAACATTTTATGTGAAATCATTGCCGGTTTAAGCAGCTTCACTCACGGAAGCCATGACATATTTTTCTGTTCAATATAACATTTTGTGTGAAAAGCATTTCCGGTTCAAGCAGCTTCACCCATATATTCTTCTGTGTAATATAACATTTTGTGTGAAAAAGCATTGCCAGTTTAAGTAACTTCACGCACTGAAGCCATGACCAACAACGCACACGCATTAACAAAACAATATATTTTCCTGTTCAATATAATATTTTGTGTGAAAAGCATTGCCCTACGCCCCTACCTGCCAAGCTGATATAATCTACAGACTTTACTGGGAATAGCACCTAAATGAACGGGCGCCACAGTGCTCCGCACCTAAATATCCAGACGCCACAGTGTGCGCGCCTATTAGACCAGCGCCTAACTATCAGCGCCTAAAAGACGTGGACCCTAAATTACCTCTTTGGGACCCTAATTTGCTTGCTAGATTACGGGCCCCCCAGGACTAAAGAATAACAACTTTTATGCTTGAAATCAGTCGTTTAGGATGGTTTTAACTAAACATTTTTGCACGTAAATTATAAAACCACAATTTTGAGCCCCCAACAAACACACGCCTGGGCCCTCAAGGGTACACCGTGCCGTACCCTCGGTACCCCCTCTCATAAGCCTTGGGTGAGAGTTAGGATTCTTAATAAGCATTCAACCTATTGGTCAGAGTCAGGGTTAGAAATGTTTCTATTTCTAACCTTAACCCTTAATAATAAGGGGTGCAACCTAGTTCGTACCTTGAACCATTCGTACAGTCAGTTCGTACCCTGAAAAGATGTAGAAAAAAAGTTAAAAAAAGCCGAAGCCGCTGATTGCAGTTTAATAGCACAAAGTCGAAGTCGCTGATCGGAGTTTCCCCAAACAATTTGAAACAAACTCAAGGGTTAGGGTTAGCGGAAATTGCGGTTAGTGGAAACTGCGGAAAAATGTTTGCGGAAACTGCTTTCAGCGAGGGTTAGGGTTAGAGCAGGGGTGGCCAACCAGTCAGATACTAGAAGCCTAATTTCTTACTGTGTTAACCGCAAAGAGCTACATCATACACATTGGTAGTAGCGTAGCCAGGAATTTAGAAAGGGAGGGGGGGGGGCGACGGCGGCTTTGCCAAAGGCGACACCCAGCAGCGGGGGTCTGAGGGGCCTCCCCCAGAAATTTTTGAAAAATTACTTTGAATTTGTTGCATTCTGAGAGCATTTTCAACAAAAATGTGGGTATAAATATTCCTATAAAATGGTGCTGTCTGGTGGCATAGCAAAAGGATAAGATTATGTTTTCTTGGGCATTTTTCAGTAATAAAGCTAAGTCTCTATGTTTTCTTGTTGCTAATTCCTAAAAAAACACAAATACAATATGAACGAAAGAGCCGCATAGTACCGGGCAAGCCGAGCCGCGGGTTGGCCAGGCCTGGGTTAGAGCATAGATTACTGTGGTTAGAGTTAGGGTTTACAAGCGGAAACTGCGGTTAGCGGAAACTACGGAAAAATGTTTACGGAAACTGCGATCAGCGAGGGTTAGGGTTAGAGCATAGATTACTCTATGGTTAGAGTTAGCGGAAACTGCGGAAAAATGTTTGCTGAAACTGCAATCAGCAGACTTCGGTTTTGAGCTATTTTTTCTCTCGATCTTTTCAGGGGAAAAATTTTAAAATGATTGCGGAAACTGCAATCAGCGACTTCGGCTTTTTTAACATTTTTCTCTAACTTTTCAAGGTACGAACTGACGGTCCGAACTGTTCATGCCTACGAACTAGGTTGCATCCAATAATAAGGATTTATCCTATTGGTTAAGGTCAGGGTTAGAAATGTTTCTATTTCTAACCGTAACCCTTAATAAGGATTCAACCTATTGGTTAGGGTTAAGGTTCCACCCGGCAGTCAAATTTTAATGTCTGGTAACCAAAACAAAAAAATCGTCACAAATAATTCGTGTTATTAAGAATCCGTTAATATTGTATTTTGTCTTCACTCAGGTAAGAACAATGTAAACAAGGCACTAAAACATATCTGAAGTTGCAAATGCATTGCTAGTAGGTTTAAAGTCAGTCAAGTTTTTATAGGTCTACGCTCGTACAATACATAATTGTGAAACTTTTATCTGCAATATCTCTCGTCGACGTGTGAAAAACTTTGCCTTGTTTGTGAAAACAGGTTGCGAATGTGAGTGAATAGAAAAAACAGTTTTATGCACATATGCAACTGGAGAAAAAAGTTAGAAATGCAAGCACAAGTGAAAAAAATCCAAACACCAATGAAGTGGAGAAATGTTGGTTTGCGGAAGGCAACGACCAAACATAGCCTAACAATGTGGTATTTTCGGAGGCCATTAAGCAAATTCTCGGCGGCGATTGCCTCTGGCAGCTTGGAGGCCTGCTGTATCTTGTTTTTTGCATACTTTGCTGGGTTTTTGGAGTTTGCTTGCTCAATTTAATGATGTCTGTTCTCTGTTGCCCACTCCTGAGTTGATATAATGTATGTTTCACCAATATTATGATTAATTATTTATATCATACTAATGCTGTTTTTCTATTATAGAATTGCATAGATAATGCATGGATTGAAGAGATATTAAACTGAGCATTTTGTTGAATTTCTTGGACAAATGAAGATCATCTATATTAGAAGAAAATTTCCACTTTTTGTTGCTTTATTTTTTGTTGTTTTTTTCTATGGTGTATTTATACTTGAATTCAATAATCCTTTTCAACATTCTGCAATAAGTGAGCCTCAAAAGATAGGCGACCTTCATCGGAAAATTGATGAGGTGAGTACGGATGAGTAGCTAATAGGGTCATTCCATATCAAAAGACAAAACAGCCAATTGGAAGATATCTTGTATATGGTACCTCTCAGATTTTGCTGAAAAGTTGTCATACTATGCCTTAGGCTACCAAACGAAAGAATCCTAAGTTTTAGATCAATATCTCAAACGGTTTTCCCATGGCGGCCGTTTGAATTTCGGACGCTACCCTCGTTTTTGACTTGGGGGGGTAGCGAATAGCAATTTCAGCCATTTTCAGAGCCCCATAACTTTTATTGTAATTGTGGTAGAAGACTAAAAATTGCTGTGCTAGTTCATCATAAACTATACTACACAATTCAATAGTAACAAACAACATCTCTTGATGCATAAGTGTTAGGTGGGTCATCAAAATCCTGTTTTTTTGCCCCGTCTAAGTGATTTTTTCAATTTTCAAATGCTTCTACCACCCAAACCAATCAAAATATTTCTCTAAAACCTAATTATTTGTAATATTTGGAAACTTTTCTTCTGCCAACTTGAATTTGGGAGTTGTGGTGCCATTAACAGAGATCTTATGGGGGTCTAAAAACCCTATCAGGCAGAAATGGCCCTTTTTTACCCCTATGTTTAGAGCCCCAAATGACCGCGTGGGCATTCTACGGTCATGCTGAAATTTATACCAGACAAACACATACATTTATTCTTTCATTTCATGAAATAAAATCTTTGAGTATCAAACTCCTTCACTATAAATTTTATGTTTTTAAAATGTAACATTTTGGTCATTTTTGGCAAATAATCTCAAGTCCTTAATGCAGGTCAAGAGAAAATTCAACAATGATTTATCATGAAAACAGTTAAAATAAGTAGGTACTATGCTTAGTGATCATAAACATTGGAATGCTGACATTGTTGACCATTAATTTATGTTCAAAATGATGCTTTCACCTCTTCTCACCCATGAAAAAGTACTCACCTGCAATTAATAAGCTATAGGGTGTGCCACTTTGTCACTTTTTTTTCATAACCAAGGTCTCAACCCATTTTAGGGTTCCTTTTAGGACCAAAAACTATCCCAAAAATATTTTGTGAAGCCAAGAATCTGGTCCAAACAAGTTATTCATGTTGATTGACATTGTCATTTCTGCAGGTGTGACTAATTTTCCCAAGTTTTTCAACGATGATTCAGAAGCCGGTTTATATTTTAGCAATACTTTACGACATTTTTCCTTTTCTTGCACAGACCATAATGCAGAATACAATACCGGTACCAAAAATACAAATGGTTCACTAAGATACCACAGATGTTGCGTAAGATGGCTTATCATTGCTGCAATGAACTTTGAAAAAGATTCTGGAAGATCATTCTTTTTCTTAAGTTGAAGAAGAGTTTTAAGCAGATGGAGATCGTTATATGGAGCATCAAATGGAGCAGGTGCTGTTATCCATGCAGGAACATAAAATAATATCAAAAACAAGGAAAGAGATCTATGTTCGTTTGCTTCTTCCTCGGTAATTATATTGAGTTGAACAAACTGAAGAAAATACAGAGCAAGCTTTAACTCACACAGTAATTTGGCCATCCATCATGCATGGCTCACTGCACCAATGTATTTGATCACAGGGGCTATCATGTCATGGGGATATGATGTATTCTCTTCAGTTTGTTCAACTCAGTATAATTACCGAGGAAGAAGCAAACGAACATAGATCTCTTCTCTTTTTTTCTGATCTATTTTTGGGATAGTTTTTGATCCTAAAAGGAACCCCAAAATGGGTTGAGACCTTGGTTATGAAAAAAAAGTTACAAAGTTGCACACCCTATTAAGCTATGATGTGGAGATAAAATTGTAGGAAAATGATTAAGTCGTGTTCAAAAATTAAATTGTTTTCAGTTTGCACTATAATTCTGCATTATGTAAAATGCATAGCTCAAATCAACTCAGTTGAGTTTGAATATCATCTATTGTCTAAGAAACTGTGGAAGTGGTGTCAGAACATTTTCATAATCTTTTTGGTTAAGTTTGTATTTTCGAGCACTGTGTCCGTAGGTTTCTGGTACACCAACACAACAAATTATATGTTGGAATGGCACCCAACAAGGCATTTGTTTTTGGTCTGGCAGCCACATCAAAATGTTGTTTACATGCTTCATGAATTTTACAAAAACATCCACCATGTTTATCTGAACGTTCAATAATATTTCCAATGAACCAATCATCATCATAGATACAGGCAGTGTATATTCCTGGTTGGAACAGACTTGAGATTTTTGATTGATCTGAAAGCAAGCGTTCTTCATCCAAATGTTTTGCATAACAGATTTGTTCTGCACTGATGTCAGTGAATATTATTGAATCTTGTGACATTCTTTTCATTCGTACTATATTGATGGAAATTGGAATAAAGCAATGGTGTGAACATTAGGGTGCACCATTTGCCGAAAATTTTTGATAAATGAGCCTAACTTTTTTTTATATGTGAGGTTAGCTAAAAAAATGACTTGTACAAAATTTCACCCCGATTGAACAAAGTTTAGACCCCCCACCCGGCCCTTAATTTTGGACTCTGATGTCATTATTTCAACGTTTTTGCCACTAGGTGGTGCTATGTTTCGGAATGGCCCGTTTCGGCGAGTCCGATTCGGCGAGTCCGATTCGACTAGTCCGATTCGGCGAGTTCCCTATTCGGCGAGAGCCTTTTTCGGCGAGTGCCCTATTCGGCGAGTTTTTGAAATTTTTAAATGGAAATGGAAATTAAATGGAAATCTTACTTTCGAAGTAAATTTTTTGGCGTATTGAAAAACATCTTATGTGTCGATATCGTTAAAGATAAGCAGAAGTTTTTTGGTGTGTGTCAGCTGTAGGTGTTCTACAACACTAAGAAATAAACAAATTTTAGTCCAATGCACCATGCTTGAAAATTTTCGGCGAGTTCCCTATTCGGCGAGAGCCTTTTTCGGCAAGTGCCCTATTCGGCGAGTTTTTGAAATTTTTAAATGGAAATTATCGGGTACCGTAGCCTAATTGCAATTACCGTTTTTACATCGTTTTAACGTCGCTAAACGTTGAAATCGTGCAGAAAGGAATAAAAATAAAATGTTTGAACTATTAAATTAAAATTCGTCATGTCAGTTCAGTTATTTTTATTTTTGACCATCATATCAAAAACAATGCACGTCAACATAGCAAAGGTAGAAGCGACAATTCACGTCAACATAGCAAAGGTGTAGAAAAAGGTAGAAGCGACAAAACGCGAACGTTAAAACGTGCTTGTGACCGAAGTAAGTTATTGAGTTGAAAGAAATTTGGCAAGGTTGCATCACCTTCAGAAAAATTTAAGATATGAAGGAAAAATAAAACAAAGAAAATGTTACAAAAAAAATAATGTTTATGTCTATAAGTTAGTACTTTTGAATAGTTAAAATCATAGGCGCCTAACTATTTTTTTGGCCGTGGGGGGCGAAAGCGTGTTTCATCAGCAGCAACGTAAATTCAGCAAAATGTCACGCAGATGGATGACGTAATTATGTCGTCACACTAGGATTGCTTTTACTGCCACACTCGGAGTTATCGCTACGTTCGACCTACCGTTAATTATTATAAACAAAGCTCGACCAAAACACATGCTATGCGTCTGAGTTGGCTAGCGGTTGATGGACTGCGACTCTTTGAGCTAAGCGCAACATAAAGTTTAGCAACGAACTAGATTTATTAGCATGAAACAAGAGACGAAAAGGTTTACTAAAAGGTATACTGTAAATGGAATGAAAATACTAACTTGATCATATGCTTGAAAATATACCTGTTGAAAGCAAAATCATTCATGTTTACATCAATTCAACAGCACGTCACCTTTAATAAATTTAAAAGTTGCTGACATCCGTAAACAGCCCTTGAAAAATAGTTACAGAGAGACGTTTGATTAAGTTTTCGACTTGACATTGCTCCCTTTTCACTACAATATCGCAACTTATGGCTGACCAGCTTTCAAGTTTCAATTCGCTGTAATACGTCCGTTTTCGTGTTGCAGATGAAACAAAAGATGCGCATATTTCCCGCCTTTGATCGGGTTTCTATGGCAACGGACGTGTGTGCGCCATGCAGTTTGCGCGAGTCCGTTGTTGTGTTGATTATGCCGCTTGTGCGACTGTGCGCAATGCGGTTTGTACCAGCCCTTGTTACGTTGGTTAGTGGTAACCTCGGGCCGAGACTTCAAGTTCATTTTCACAGCAACCGATTCACTGCCGCGACAATTCTCTGCAGAGGTTTCGACTTTCGAAAGCGACAGCGAGGCTGTTTGCAAGCGCATTAAGTTAAACGCACGCTGCGTCAACGTAGCAAATTATGTTGTTTTTGGGTGCATTCAACATCTGATGACATTGAATCGACGCAAAATGGTAGATTTTTGCTATGTCACAGGCAGCAAAATCAGTCATTTTTTACATTGATTCAACGTCTGCAGACGTTAAATCAACGTAAAAATGACAGATTTTTTTGTCTGGGGTGGGATTGTAGCATCGCTGCTCGTTCTAGTGATTATTTACTGCGAAGCTGTTGCGGTCTGCAAAATGTTTTCCTGCTGCCGATCGCTAGTTCATCTATTAGGCTACCGTAGCCTAGTTATCCCGACTAGCAAAAATTTGTTCCAAGAACCTAGTTAGCCTAACAGTTCATTTTTACATTGTAGTAACAGAATGAAAAGGCTAACCAAATGTGTGGCCTATCGTTTTAACGTCGCTAAACGTTGAAATCGTGTAGAAAAGGGTGCTTTTGCTGACTAGGATACGTTGAAACTGAGAAACATTCACAGAAGCCCTACGATACGTTGCATTTTTAAGATAATGTATTCAGACGTTGAATCAATGTACAAATGAAATGTTATGCTAAATGGGTTCTTGGAACAAATCGTAGGGCTTCTGTGAATGTTTCTCAGTTTCAAAGTATCCTAGTCAGCAAAAGCTCCCTTTTCTACACGATTTCAACGCTTAGCGACGTTAACACGATAGGCCACACATTTGTTTAGCCTTTTCATTCTGTTACTACAATGTAAAAATGAACTGTGTTCTTGGAACAATTTTTTGCTGGTCGGGATAACTAGGCTAAGGTACCCGATAATTTCCTTTCAACCCAAGCTGTAGGCCACACATTTGTTGGTCCAAACTAATCATTTTAACTATTCAAAAGTACTAACTTATAGACATAAACATGATCTATTTTTTTTTTTTTTTGTAACATTTTCTTTGTTTTATTTTTCCTTCATATCTTAAATTTTTCTGAAAGTGTTGCAACCGTGCCAAATGTCTTTCAACTCAATAACTTACTTCGGTCACAAGCACGTTTTAACGTTCGCGTTTTGTCGCTTCTACCTTTTTCTACACCTTTGCTATGTTGACGTGTATTGTTTTTGATATCATGATCAGAAGGAAAAACAACTGAACTGACATGACGAATTCAAGCACGTTTTAACGTTCGCGTTTTGTCGCTTCTACCTTTGCTATGTTGATGTGTATTGTTTTTCATATGTTGGTCAGAAATAAAAACAACTGAACTGACATGACGAATTTTAATTTAATAGTTCAAACATTTTCTTTTTATTCCTTTCTGCACGATTTCAACGTTTAGCGACGTTAAAACGATGTAAAAACGGCAATTATAATTAGGCTACGGTACCCGATAATTTCCTTTCAAAATTTCAAAAACTCGCCGAATAGGGCACTCGCCGAAAAGGGCTCTCGCCGAATAGGGAACTCGCCGAATCGGACTAGTCGAATCGGACTCGCCGAATCGGACTCGCCGAATAGTAGCAGACCCGCTATGTTTATGCTACACGGATGGGGTTACTTTTAAAAGATGGCCCTTCAATTTCCTCATCATATTAAAAAAAATTTTTTTTAAATCAGTCAAGGAGTCGTCGAAAAATGGGTAAATTGATGTTTTATTTCAGTCAGAACACTGTAGTACGACATCTAGTGGCGAAAATTGAATTCAGCATATCTGCTGAAGTTCTTATCCAAAAAAGATAAAATTGGTATCTAGACCCCCATTTTCGAGGGTGGAGAGTCCATTTTTGCTGTTTGTTTTGCACATTTAGGACACTAGATGATGCTACAGAAGTCTTTAATATAATACAAGACACTTTTTTGAAAGTTAATAAGTTTTAAGTATGGTTAAAGTACAGTCAAACAATAAAACACAAATTAGTATGCAAGCTGAAAAAACAATTCTGGTTGAACAATTTATAGGCACAGAAACCACGATGAAGATTTAGTGTTCTTATTTCTTTGATTAAGTAGAAGTTTTCTGGAATTTTCCACGACTTGTAGTATCTTTTGGTAGCGATCCTCTTTTTGTGCAGCTCCATGGAAGTCTTGTGCCAGTTTAACACCTCGCTCTGCTGCATCATTGACTACTCTGATGTTGTCCACCACATGTTTTGCATTTGTGTAGGCTTGGTTGCTGTTCCATGTCTTAACAGGTTGCTTTAAAAACGAAATACCCAAGAATCAACGCCAATGTATATTTCTAAATCTGAAAAAGTATCCTTCGGTAAATTTGGAAACTTCGGTTTTCCAAATCCAGAACCAAATCTGTTCTTACACACACCATCATTTTCATTAGAAAGCAATTTATTGGCCATTGTTTGCTTGGTAGAATCTTTTATATTGTTGCTGAAGAAGGTCAATGGGACAAGTTCTTCGGTCAGATACCACATGTGCTTCCCAAATCGTCGAAGAGCTTCATTTGCGATTACTTTATCCATGCTTTTGTATTCTAGGAATGAATGAAGGAGAAGTAGATCGTTTTTAGGAGCGCTGGATGGTATAGGAGCAGTAAGCCACCATGGAATATAGCAAAACACAACAAATTTCACAAAACGTTGAAGCTTCTCCAATTGATCTTTGCCAAAAATTTTTCCTAAAAACAAATTTTTATTATGTAAAATTGTCGACTATGCATAGCAGTTGTATAAGCAAAACTAGGACTTAAAATTTGTAGCAGCATAATAGACTAGTTTTCATACCTTTAGGATGGAACCTTTCTTAACACACCAGTTTGTAATTAACCATTTGAAATATTATGTTTCCCTCTCACAAACATACCTTTTAAGTTGTTGCTAATACTGGATCCTAGCAAGTCCATTTTGACTGAATATAACAGTTTTGACATCCAGCGTGCCTTGTGTAGGGCACCAGGTCTATTGAAAGATTTAAATTTTGCTATTGTTGAGGTATCTCCAAGATAGAGCAAGGTTAACATGACCAACTCTTTGTAGTCCCCCCTACTGCATGGCTGTTGCAGATAATTGTAACAGAGGTTGATAATTTCTTCTCGTCTTGGAGCTAAATTTTTCGGAATATTAATATACTCGAGGTCTTTGGTTGAAGAAGGAATAGCAGGAAAGAATTGCTTGAATCTATTGAAGAGGGATATTTCAGGGCTCTTCGATACTTCAATTTGTAGAATATCCCAAACATGGCTCAAAATTATTTCACCTACATGATGACGACATGTGAACCAAAGTAAAGGCTTTGAAATGACATTTTGCAAGGCTACGCATGCCGCCGTTTGAGCTCCGGTATTGGAACTAGTGGTATCAAATACCATTCCAGACAAACTGTTGCGACAGTCCCATATTTTGACCAGATTTAGAGATGCGTTGGCAATGAGGGTACCTGCAGAATCGGAAGACTTATGAGGAATAGCTGGTACACCCAACAGTTTTGTACCTCCAACACCAGATAAAAGAATAGGTAATCTTTCAACTTTTGTTACTCCATCTGATGCATCCATCAGCTTACCATCCCAATGTATATTTGCTATTGCAGGGGGTGTCCAATTGTCAGCAATTTCTTCTGAGATTGTTTGAATTGCTTCGATCCTGTATCTTTCTGTGGATGTGTAACTTAAGCTTAATCTGGAAGGATCTCCATCTGTTGTAGTGATAATTTCATGCATCACAGCTGAAATAGCAGAAGACGAAACTTTGTTGCGTACTAAGGCCTGGACTACTTTCGGTGTTTTCAGTATATCAGGAGGGATATGGACATTGACTCCGATTTTCCCAGATCTTGTGTGTTTCCTGATAATCCGAGTGGAGGAGGAATTTTGATGAAATTCATTATCATCATCTGTGCTTGTGTCCGTAGTAGTGCTGTCACTGAGCACAATAGAGGCAGAGTGGGCTGCATCTACTTCATGCTGCTTTCTTCTTTTAGCTTCTTGGTCAATTCTGGTCTTCTTCCTCTTGACACAAACAGCCATTGTCCTGTCCTTTCCAGCTAGCGATGCTTTTCGATCTGACATCATTGATTCCAAAAAAGCTTTGTCCTCATTATTGGTCATCAGTTTCAATACGTTTCTTGGCCAAAACTTCATGGTTTTTTCTTTTATTCTTTTCCTAAAGTTGTTGATTCTTTCTTTAGGTTTTCCAGATTTTCGGGCACTTACTTTGATCTTTAACAAACTTTCAAACTCTCCCAATAACTTTTCTACAGCTTCAGCCATTTTTTGCTTATGAACAGTAGGTACACCAGCTTTCTCAAAAAAAGGAATCACAGAATCTACGGTTTTGTTTGCAGCCTCTCGTTTAGAAGATACACTTGGACATACACGATGTGCCAAGTAGCAAAGAAGGACTTGATGCTCGGTTGGAAGCCTACTTCCATTGATGCTTTTGTCATCTTCTGTTACAATTGTTTCAAGAATAGATTCTCTAAAGCTAGAGTCAGACATAACAATGCATTTGAAGTTTGAAACTGAGCATTAAGCCCTCTAGTGGCCAAATAATGCAAAACAAACGACAAAAATGGACTCTCCACCCTCGAAAATAGGGGTCTAGATACCAATTTTATTTTATTTGGATAAGAACTTTAGCAGATATCCTGAATTCAATTTTCGCCACTAGATGTCATACTACGGTGTTTTGACTAAAATAAAACATCAATTTACCCATTTTTCAACGACTCCTTGACTAATTTAAAAATTTTTTTTTTTAATATGATGCGGATATTGAAGGGCCATCTTTTAAAAGTAACCCCATGCGTGTAGCATAAACGTAGCACCACCTAGTGGCAAAAACGTTGAAAAAATGACATCAGAGTCCAAAATTAAGGGCCGGGTGGGGGGTCTAAACTTTGTTCAATTGGGGTGAAATTTTGTACAAGTCATTTTTTTAGCTAACCTCACATATAAAAAAAAGTTAGGCCCATTTATCAAAAATTTTCGGCAAATGGTGCACCCTAGTGAACATGTTCCCTTAATAGTTTTTGTCGAGGCATAACGTCTCCAATTTATACTCTTCTCAACCATGCACCAATGGGGAATGGCCTCTTCCTCCTCCTGTGAATGTGGACGTGGTGCCGAGGAACAGACCGCAGACCACATCATCAATGACTGCTCCATCTTCAAGCCACCTAACAGAGTGGAAGGTCTGCGTGTCATGGATGATGAAACCAAAGACTGGCTGCTCTCTAGTAGCCTTCCAGTGTAGTCCGGAAACATTGTGAATCCGGGGTGGTAAAAGGATAGACCCTCGGCTCCAGACACTCACACGACGACGATACTCTTCTTTATTTTTTTTTAACATCGTCTGCACTAATGAAGAAGAACTGAATGTTTTTGATGTTTGTTGTTGCCCATTCAAACATCTGTAATGGTGTCAAAATATGGTTTGCATTGAGGCCTGAAGACTTGCACGTGCTGTAAGACGCTTGACCGTGCCTCCAATTCCGTCACATGGGCTTTTCCCATGCGAAGTGGCAAAAAAGTGCCATTTAGCAAAAATACCAAAGTCATGTTTGTGATAGCACAGGTTGGTGAAGTTCCTATAATTTTTATACAGTATTGTGAAGCTGCACCATCGCTAAAATAGATTACTTTGTGCAGATTCGGGATAAACTGTTTTAGATGAGGTAACAAGAGTGAGTCACAAAGATGGATCATGCATTCCCTTTTATTTTGTGCTGTAGCCTGTAACATTGGATCTAGTATGACAAATCAAAAATCATAAATATCTTAAAAACAAAATCAAGTGAATAGAAAATTTTGCCAAATTGGAAATCTACCTGAAAAAATACTCCTAAATGGACCCATCTACAGGACCCTAAGCATTGTTCACTGCTTGGTGAGAGTGGTGTACCAACAACCGCACAATTGGAATACTGATTTGAGCTAAGCATTTTACATAATGCAGAATTATAGTGCAAACTGAAAACAATTTATTTTTTAAAAACGGATAAATCATTTTCCTACAATTTTATCTCTATATAACAGCTTATTCATTGCAGGTGGGTACTTTTTCATGGGTGAGAAGAGGTGAAAGCATCATTTTGAACATAAATTAATGGTCAACAGTGTCAGCATTCCAATGTTTATGATCACTGAGCATAGTACCTACTTATTTTAACTGTTTTCATGATAAATCATTGTTGAATTTTCTCTGATCTACATTAAGGACTTGACATTATTTGCCAAAAATGACCAAAATGTTACATTTTAAAAACATAAAATTTATAGTGAAGGAGTTTGATACTCAAAGATTTTATTTCATGAAATAAAAGAATAAATGTATGTGTTTGTCTGGTATAAATGTCAGCATGACCATAAAATGCCCACGCGGTCATTTGGGGCTCTAAACATAGGGGTAAAAAAGGGCCATTTCTGCCTGATAGGGTTTTCAGACCCCCATAAAATCTCTGTTAATAGCACCACAACTCCCAAATTTAAGTTGGCAGAAGAAAAGTTTCCAAATATTACAAATAATTAGGTTTTAGAGAAATATTTTGATTGGTTTGGGTGGTAGAAGCATTTGAAAATTGAAAAAATCACTTAGACGGGGCAAAAAAACAGGATTTTGATGACCCACCTAACACTTATGCATCAAGAGATGTTGTTTGTTACTATTGAATTGTGTAGTATAGTTTATGATGAACTAGCACAGCAATTTTTAGTCTTCTACCACAATTACAATAAAAGTTATGGGGCTCTGAAAATGGCTGAAATTGCTATTCGCTACCCCCCCAAGTCAAAAACGAGGGTAGCGCCCGAAATTCAAATGGCCGCCATGTGAAAACCGTTTGAGATATTGATCTAAAACTTTGGATTCTTTCGTTTGGTAGCCTAATGTATGGTATGACAACTTTTCAGCAAAATCTGAAAGGTGCCATATACATGGGTGGCTGAGTTGATATGGAATGACCCAATACATGAAAATTTGTTTTCATTTTATGTGTGAATGTGACTATCATAGCAAAACAGGGTCTGCTACTATTTGGTGAGTCTGATTCGGTGAGTTCCTAACCTCTAACCCATAACCCTAAAACGGCAATGATAAGTAGGCTACGGTACCCAATAATTTAAAAAAAAATTCAAAAAATCACTGAATAGGGATCGGACTCAGCAAATCGGACTTACCGAAACAGGCTATTCCGAGCAAAACATTGATTGGGAAGCCATAGAATTTGTTTTTTGGACAAATTGTACCGTTAAACAGATGTAAAGTCAAAGAATTAAAGAGTGAAATTTAATTGAAGTATCGTAGTAACATTGATGTAGAAAAATAACAACCTGTTCAAATTTTGGTAGCAAGTCTTTTAGGCGCAGACAGTTAGGCGCCGGTCAAATAGGCGCGCACACTGTGGCGTCAGGATATTTAGGTGCGGAGCACTGTGTCGCTGGTTCATTTAGGTGCTATTCCTAGTAAAGTCTGCAGATTGTATCAGCTTGGCAGGTAGGGCAATGCTTTTCACACAAAATGTTATGTTGAACAGAAAAATATGTTGTTTTGTTAATGCGCGTGGATTTATTTGTTCTTAGTCATGGCTTCAGTGAGTGAAGCTGCTTTATCCGGCAATGCTTTTCACACAAATCACACTAATCACGCGCAATTTAGTTCAAGTTTTACATCACAATGTCTGGCTTTGATCTCCGAGTAATAATGATACGGCAAGGTCATCGCGACCTTTATACACATTTCACAGGCCATGGCAACGTGCAGCTGAAAATTTGACTGAAGGCCGATCTGTTAGTAGCCAAAATCGCGAGTATAAGTTGATAGTTTGAGTATTAGTTGATAAATAGAGTCTTTGTCTATATTTTGTGAGAGTTTGAGTTACTTTTGTGCTGTTTTTACCATTCAAGTAACGGAATAAATTTTGGCACTTATACTGGAAATCCAAAAAGCGTCTGGCAACACCAGTATTTCGGAAAATATTGTCATTTTGTCAACATAATTTTAGGAGTTTTGCAGTTATTTGGGATTCAGTGATCACACTTTGGCAATTTAAATTGTTTAAATTATCATTTAAAAGGAATATAAAGTGAATTTAGCTTAAACTTCAAAATTGAAAATACATCGGCCTTTAGTCAGCCCTCCAGTTCGTACGTTGTCAAGGCCTGTGTATACAGATCGCCATGGGCAAGGTTGGTTACTAAATTAGATTATACGAGTAGGCTATTACAGCAAGATGCAACAAAATTTGTTAAGTTTTGGTATTACAGTAAGAAAGAAAAAACCCAAGGAAAATTCACTTTCAATCACATGACACGCAAAAATAAACTTAAAGAAAAAACCCTGTGAAACTTTGCACAGCAGAAAATAGTAGCGTTGGTGTAGAAATTTTCCAACTTCTGCCCAGAGTATTGTGACGCAATAAGCCACACGACCTCGTTTGGGGGAGGTTAATCAATTATGTGACGTGTTGACCAGCTACACAGCGCTTTGACTCTTCAAGCACAAGTCGTTGGTCTGATGAAAGCCTTTCAGAGTGACTTTACTGATTTTTTAAAAAGCCTTCTAAAACCGTAGTTAGTTATAGTTCTGAAATGGCAAAGAATTATTATCAAGATAAAGTGATTAAGCATGACGATCGATGGCTAAAACTGGTGTGTTCGCCGTGAGACTTGATTTGTCCGCAAAGATAGCTGCTCAGATCGGACACGTTTGTCCGCCGTCAACAAAAACTAATTTCGAGGCCTGTAGGCTACTTCGAATTATATCCTAGTCACTTTGAACTTTAGCTCTTAATAGGGGTAGATAGGCTACTAAACTGAGCAAATTGCACCTCGTTATTGACCCTCCCAAGAAAAAACAAAGCGGAAGAAATCAAGAAAAACGTTTTTTAATCATTGTTACCATGCTTCAACGGCACAATGCTGGCGTTTATCAGCTACCATACTTCTGTTTCTTTTGTTATCTTAGGTCTAGGAGCAGCGCTCTTGTTGCAACAACTAGATCTTTTAATTGAGATTGATCCGCAATGAAGGTCAAACTAACGCAAATTTGAACTTACAAGCATTTGCTTTAGGATTTTTTAAAAATAATTTACCGGGGGCAGCCACCCCGAGCTAAATTCACGGGAGAGCGCTGCCCCTCGGCCCCCCCAGAGTCGGCGCCTATGGTGGTAGGCACTTTAACGTAACACACTCTTCAAAAAAACGTACAATCGAATCAACTGATTTCAGTCATGTGACTCAACACGTGATATTCTGATCGTCTTTATCGAAAGATTTTGATACAAAGAAATTTAACTGAATGCATCGCCACAACCAGCATGGCCTAATGGGTTAGGGCAAAGGAGTAGTAGTTTCAATTGCATGGGTTCGATTCCCACCCTCTGCTAATAATATTTTTTTCTTCTGCAACTGAACTGAGTGTGAAGAAGGATCTTAAGACTGCAATCAATGGAGTTTATAAGAAAAATTGTGACAAAAACACCAGTGATGTCATACATGTTACCGGTACGCATGATTGCGTTATGAATTCAGACAGTGTGGTAGGTTAAAGGGGAGCAAGTCTTTTAGGCGCAGACAGTTAGGCGCTAGTCAAATAGGCGCGCACACTGGCGTCTGGATATTTAGGTTCGGAGCATTGTGGCGCTGGTCCATTTAGGTGCTATTCCTAGTAAAGTCTGCAGATTATATCAGCTTGGCAGGTAAGGCAATGCTTTTCAAACAAAATGTTATATTATATGTATATTGAACAAAAAAATATGTTGTTTTGTTAATGCGCGTGCATTTATTTGTTGTTAGTCATGGCTTCAGTGAGTGAAACTGCTTTATCCGGCAATACTTTTCACACAAAATGTTTTATTGAACAGAAAAATATGTCATGGCTTCGGTAGGTGAAGTTGCTTAAACAGCCACTGCTTTTCACACAAAATGTTACATTGAACAGAAAAATATATATATTTTTTTAATGGGCGTGTTTGGCATTTATTTGTTGTTGGTCCAAGTTTATCAATAAATTATTCAAGTTTTCAAACATGACTGAGTTCACTTTTAGTTATATAAGTCAAATAGTAACTACCAGTACCACTAAACATCAGTAAAATATATACCATAGCCTATATTCAAGCGGTGGTAGGCTTGAGTGAAGAGTAACTTCGTCTTTCGTTAAAACCCCAACTAGGTAAATATCCGGACGCCACAGTGTGCGCGCCTATTTGACCAGCGCCTAACTGTCTGCGCCTAAAAGATGTGGACCCGGTTAAAGTGCCTACCATACGATGTCATGAATGAAATATCTCAAATCGCCGTAATGACGTGACATCATCTAAACATTTTATCGAATAATGAATTAACAAGTTCGGTCGTCACAAGTGGTTTGGTTGTGGTAAACAAATACGTTTTGACTTTGAAGTTCAGTGAAACAAAATATCCATTAGTCAATACCAGTTTGTAATATTGTCCATATTTTTTAAAGTTTACGTCAGCTCCAGAGATCAGTAGGCATCAGTAGACCTTTTACTGATTGGTTCAGTGAGGATTTGTGGTCCCATTGTTCAGGGAATGTGGGGAAATGTTGTATGGCAGAAAATTTTCACTAAGGATGAAAGGAAAAATATATCGGAGCTGTGTGCGGCCTGCAATGCTATATGGTAGCGAGACATGGGTATTGAGAGAGAGTGAACTGGCAATCCTGAGAAGAACGGAAAGGTCAATGGTGAGAGCAATGTGTGGGGTGAAAACGAGAAGGGAAAAAAGGACTGAAGAATTGTTGGATATGCTAGAGATGAGAGAGACCATAGACCAACTGGCAAGGGCAAATGGAGTAAGATGGTATGGACATGTGATATTGTGATAAGGAGGGAGGAAGGAAGTTTTCTTAGAAAGGCACTAGATCTAAAGGTGGATGGGAAGAAGAAACGCGGTCGTCCAAGAAGAGCGTGGAAACAACAAGTGATGGATGAATTTTAAAAAGTCGGACTGAAGGAGGAAGATGCAAGGGACAGGGTGAAATGGAGAAAAGAGATTAAAACAATTGCTGCGCGGAAACAATCGGCCACCCCCACTAGTGGGGAACAAACCGACGATGGATTATGATGATGATGATTGTCAGGGATGGATCCAGCCTCTAATTTTTGGGGGGTGCCGCTGCAATCTATTTTCATTCACGGAGGTCCATCAGTGTGGCACTGTCAAAGTGTGTCTCTGCTGTAGTTGGCATACTGATAAGCAGATGCAACCTAATTCATACCATGAACAATTCATACCGTCAGTTCGTACCTTGAAAAGATCGAGAAAAAAATTAAAAAAGCCGAAGTCGCTTTTTTCCAGCAGCCATCGTTTTGCGCGGCCAAATTTGCGCGCTTGGAGGCCAAAATACAAATAACGATAGCACAAGTAAATAGAATTAAACTTGCAACAATGCTAAAATGATCGCTTAGCGTTGTTGAAGCCTGGGCGATGTTTTGCAATAGAATCGTTGTACCACGCAATATCTACTTTATCGGGATTGTAATCCAGTATTGTGGGACCATCTAACGACAACTGCATACCGCCTTTCATAAAACCTGACTATTAATACCGATATGATGTCACCATTGAGGGTGTGATTTGTGAAGTCACTAGCCCATAGCGTGAACATTTCTCAACTACGAAGACATGTGTACTCCCTTTCGATGTCAACTAACCTAGTTCTCCTTTTTACCAACGATTCAATGTCCAACAACATTGAATCAACATAAAAATGACAATATTGCCAGCCGATGTAAATTAGCACTTCAGATTAAGACTTTGTTAAAATAAACGTCGGGAATTACAAACAAGACGTACAGCGCTGGTGATCACAGCTGGATATTCCATACAATAGCAAATGTTCCCGCACAATACAACAGTGGTGATTATGACGTGCTGACCTAATTCTGCGTCACTCTTTGATACTACATATTTTCGACAGTTAATCCACGATCATTCTGTTGCGAAATTAAATAATTGGCTAAAAGAAACCGGCGGCCAAACTTGGCCGACCGAGGAGGTAGTACCGGCGGTCATTCAAGCACTACTTAGCGGCCATGGCCGCCGGCTGCTTTTAGGCTTGTAATGAAGAAATATGTGACAAGGTTGGAAGACATTACGTCGTTAGGGTGGAGTGAGAATTTTTTTTTTGATTTTTAAAAAAGAGGGTGCCTAAAAAGCTGGCTTAGCACCTAAAAACACATCCCAAACAATTTTTAGTTGGTTGCATCCAAAACTCAGTCGGCTACCCCCCTATTTGGGGTCGAGGGGGGTCAAAATGCTATAACTTTTGAACCACACATGCTAGGGAGATGATTTTCATTTTAAAAGAATGGCAAACACCAAGTTTCTATCTGTTGTAAGAGACATATTTGATGTAACTGCAATAGAAATAGAGTTATTTTTAGAAAACTGATTTTCTTGCATTTTTGGTTGAACACTTGGTCAAATGTTGGGATTCTGCATTAGTATTTGCTTTGTAGCCCAAATTATGGAAACTGTTACTCAGATACTCCTACGCGAATGATATCAAACTCTACTCCAGTTATAGACTATCAAATTAAGGCTTGTGTAGGATGAAATAGCTTATATATAAGAACAAATAAATAAAGGAAAAATCAATAGAACATGGTCTAAAACAGCCTTACCGTATTGTGCTCTGAATCAAAAACAAAGCTGGTGTCATAAAAAATGCAGACCTGAAAACATACAATCAAAACATTCATAAAACGGGGAAGTAACAGTCTAAGTCAACAGATTCTGGTATGGTACTGAGTGACATCCGGCGGCGGCAACACTACAAGTTTAATGTAAAGAATGAGTATGTTAATGTGAATTGTGAGAATGCAAATCATGCAATTGTCGCCAATTGATCTGTCATAGCATTAAATAATATCAGCTATAATAAGTATGTACAATACATGAGTAGCCTACACTACTTGCAAACTGTTCAATGATCACCAATTAAAAGTCCACTACAACCTAAGCATAAAGTTATAAATTAACTTTTCAAAGCTACAATTACAATGGATATTAGTGGTTTGATTCAAAACATTTCATCATTTTTCTTGAACAAACCCATTGCCTGATTAAACCATCTCGTTTTTCATGCCCTGCAAATGCAATTGAAGCCTCAGTGACTAGCTTCACATGTCGTTCAACATCCTGGTTATGGTGCGGGGGAGGGTGACTAATCCTCACACCCGTTGGTCGACGTTGCCTTATACAGGCCTTAAATCTCGTGTTTTTTTCTGGCAGCCATCGTGGCCTACCGAGAGCTCTTTCTTGGCGGCCAAATCTGCGTGCTTGGAGGCCAAAATACAAATAACGATAGCACAAGTAAATAGAATAAGCTTGCAACAATGCCAAAATGATCACTTAGCGTTGTTGAAGTCTGGGCGATGTTTTGCAATAGAATCGTTGTACCACACAATATCTACTTTATCGGGATTGTAATCCAGTATTGTGGGACCATCTAACGACAACTGCATACCGCCTTTCATAAAACCTGACCATTAATACCGATATGATGTCACCATTGAGGGTGTGATTTGTGAAGTCACTAGCCCATAGCGTGAACAACTGAACATTTCTCAACTACGAAGACACGTGTACTGCAATAGAATTGTTGTACCACGCAATCACTGCTTTATCGGGATTGCAATGCGGTATTGTGGGACCATCTAACGACACTAAATTGTTTCAACTGCTCGCTGCTCAGTAAATTGTTTCAACTGCAATACCGCTTTTTATAAAACCTGACCATATACTGTATACCATTATGATGTCACAATTGAGGGTGTGAAGTCTTTAACCCACAGTGGAAACTTTTCTCAACTCTGAAGACACGTGTTTTCCCCTCGGATGTCAACTAAAATAGTTCTCCTTTTTAACAACCATTCAATGTCCGACAACATTGAATCCATATAAAAACGACAATATTGTCAGCTGATGTAAATTAGCACTTCGGATTAATACTTTGTTAAAATAAACCTCGGGAATTACAAACAAGAGTTATAGCTGGTGATCGCAGCTAGATATTTTCCATATAATACAATAGCAAATGTTTCCGCACAATGCAACAGTGGTGATTATGACGCGCTGACCTAATTCTGCGTCACTCATTGGTGCTAGATATTTTCGACAGTTAATCCACGATCATTGTATTGTGAAATTAAATAATTAGCTAAAAGAAACCAGCGGCCAAATTGGCCGACTGAGTAGGTAGCACCGGCGGTCATTCCAGCACTACTTAGCGGCCATGGCCGCGATGGCCGCCGGCTGCTTTAAGGCTTGCTTAATGCTTATATGCATGGATGATTCAGTGCCAGAGGATGCTCTGCATCACTCATATGTTGTACTACTGGAGGCTGCCCAATATCAGGATCATTGAGGTTGACCAGTAGATGACAAACTTTCACTTTGAGATTTAATTTTGAGATTATGAATCTTCGAATACTTTTAGTTGAAACAGCACCTTCGTTGACAGTTTCCTGCATTATTTGCAACATGAATCTACCTTGAAATCCATCATTTTCAGTCATAATGCTCAGTGAAGTGGTTGCTCTTAAGGATAACATTTTGGTGATTGCTACTTTGCAAACAGATTTGTCCGAATCACAGAGCATGGCAAGAAGAATATTTTCAGGGTGTGCAAAAAAAGCATTATGTTTCAGCACATTGGTTGCAATTTCTTTAACATTTTCGTATGGAAACCATCTAACCCTTTGAATTAAGTCACAGCAGCTTTTTGGTCCATCAGACACTTTATGGTGCATTGCCTACAGCATTATCAGCACTATGCCTACAGAATCTGTTTGGCAATAATAGTTGGTGAAGTAGACACAGATCTGAGCATGCTGGAAGTTGGCCTCATTGTCCACTCGTGCTGGCTTACTCTTGGATGCAGAATACTGAGATATGCATTGCTTCAAAAACTTCTGTGTGACACTTCTTTTCTTGGTTCCAAATTAAATTGCACCATAAAGTGTCTGATAGGCCAAAAAGTTTCTGTGACGTAATTCAAAGGGTTACATGGTTTCCATAAAAAAATGTCAAAGAAATTGCAACCAATGTACTGAAAGCCGGTTTTAGACTGTGTTCTATTGATTTTGCTTTTATTTATTTGTTCTTATACATAAACTATTTCATCCCACACAAGCGTTAATTTGATAGTCTATAATTGGAGTAGAGTCTGATATCATTCGCGTAGGAGTATCTGAGTAACAGTTTCCATAAATTGGGCTACAAAGCAAATATATACTAATGCAAAATCCCAACATTTGACCAAGTGTAAACAACCAAAAATGCAAGAAAATCAGTTTTTTAAAAATAATTATATTTCTATTGCAGTTATATACATCAAATATGTCTCTTACGGGTCTGCTACTATTCGGTGAGTCCGATTTGGTGAGTTCCTAACCTCTAACCCCTAACCCTAACTCCAAACCCCTAACCCTAAAAGGGCAATGATAATTAGGCTACGGTACCCGATAATTTAAAAAAAAAATTGAAAAAATCTCCCGTTAAGGGATTGGACTCACCGAATCGGACTCACCGAATCGGACTCACCGAAACGGGCCATTCCGGTCTCTTACAACAGATAGAAACTAGGTGTTTGCCATTCTTTTAAGATGAAAATCATCTCCCTAGCATGTGTGGTTCAAAAGTTATAGCATTTTGACCCCCCTCGACCCCAAATAGGGGGGTA
Organism: Aplidium turbinatum; assembly: GCF_918807975.1. Taxonomy (NCBI): domain Eukaryota; kingdom Metazoa; phylum Chordata; class Ascidiacea; order Aplousobranchia; family Polyclinidae; genus Aplidium; species Aplidium turbinatum. Next base: position 22,365,600 of record NC_137475.1, on the reverse strand, counting down.
GCCGACTGAGTTTTGGGTGCAACCAACTAGTAATTGTTTGAGATGTGTTTTTAGGTGCTAAGCCAGCTTTTTAGACACCCTCTTTTTTGAAAATCAAAAATCAATACATGACGTAATAGGGTGGAGTGAAAAAATTTTTTCACTTTACTCTATTACGTCATGTATTTTGAATACAAATTGAAGTTTAAAATTTATTTTTTTGTTCATGTAGTCGTAATCTGCCATGATATGGTTTAAGCTTGATGAGTTTATTACAACAAAAGGTGGAAATTAAATCACAAACTGATAGAACCAGCTTACTAAAAACAACCAAGTTACATGGGTTTTAAACGTTTAGCAATGTAAAAACGATGCAAAATTATGCATTTTTGCTACATGGGTAGTCTTGGCCTGGCAAAAGCTTCTCAACCAAATGACAAAGCCCTTAGATTGCACATTACCGGTACTTGTCGAATAGTTTTTGTGTGACTACACAAATGACTTGGTTTACATCTTATTATCAATTATGATAGCCTATTTGGAGAGTTTGTGCAAAATCTTTATTAATTTTTCAGAAACTCCAATTCTGATGCTTATTTCTTCCCTAATACCCCAGTCTACAATCACAGTGGTCTTTCATTACTAAAACCTATGATTATGACACAACAATGCGGTTGAGATTGGATTCTTGATCTTTAATAAAATATGCCAGTTCAAAGCTTTTTTAACAGATTTATTCAATTAAGGTCAAACTTAGCATTTGATATAATCCTTGCAAATACCAAAATTGCTTCTTTTTGTAACACTAAAGTATATATCGGCCAAAATATCGGTAGGCCTATCGGCCTAAAAGAGTGATATCGGTGACGGTATGGGCCAAAATATTGGTATTGGTACATCTCTAGTTGGTTATATTGTTGTAGCCATGCTATTTAGAACTGTTGAAAATATTTTTGATGTTGCACCTACTCAATTACAATAAAACATTGTTACCATTGGCCATTGCATGCATTGCGCATAAAGTCATATATAAGCTTCAGATGAAGTCAAAAAAATTTCACTTCAAAACATCAGTATTTAAAACTGTTTTTTTTTTTTCGCTGAGACTTTTCGGTCATTTGTCCAAAATGACTTGAAAAAATTCGGTCATTTTTTATTTATTTTGGTCATTTTTTCTGATGAGTATACTTCCATTCAGGTAGCTAATACAAAAAAAAAATGCACTTCCTGAATCCTGACTAGCTACAACATTAAGTTTTGCTGAAAAACGTTGTCGTGTTTTATCTGAGAAAGGTTAGAACAGACAAACGTTTCTTCAACGTTCATCAACGAAACTCAACCTTGCAACACCCGGCCGCAGACATCTTTTATTGCACATTAACACACGTTCAAACATAACGCAAAACAAAAACGGAAAGGAATAAAAACAAGAATGACCAAATAAAAAAACACGTTACGCTCTAATGGTTCGCAATTACAAAGTTAATTAACTCCTCAACAATTTCACCGCTCACGTTGTAGCATGCTGGTTTCGCGTTACTGTGCCAGTGCGCGTATGCCACGTCATAATTGAATGTTTTGTATGATGCAGCATTTAACCTCAAACGCATAAGTTTACTGGTATCTGCAGTTGGGAGTTCGCAACCGAGAAAGCAAACTGAATCCACGTTGTACGGTTGCGTTCTCTGCATTAAAAGTCAGCAAAGCATTAGCAATAGCTGCCAATCTATGCCACGCTTTGTAGCCATTGATAAAACTTTTTGCCAATTGTCACCTGGTTTGCAATCAATAATGTTAACAATTCAAGCATAGACAGTGTGTAACTGTGTATTGTGATTTATCAGGTGCTTTGACTGCTTTCTAATACTTTGTGATTATAAGTGGCAAAGCACTTTATTCACAAGACTGCTTGCGTAAAATTTTCTCGGAACTTCATGGCGGACAAATGCGGCCGACGGAAGTGCGAGACTTAGTGGACAAATGTCGGTTTTTGTAGGTTAATCGCGGCCATGTTTGCAATGGCCGCCTTCAGCGTCGAGGCCTGAGTTGGAAGCTGTTTTAATTCGTATTCAGGTTAAGAAATTACGAAATCGTTTTACTGAAAAATATCATCTTCTCTTTTTTCAATTTGACAGGGTTTGAGGTTTCCCTTGCTTCCATTAAGGATACGCCCCTGAGGCTACTCAATACTTACCGAAAACAAAAAAATTCCAGCTAAATTGAAATGATTTTCCACCTGCTCATTAAAAAGTTACCAACAGTTATATTTTTGTAGGGCTTTTTGCGTCTACTCAATAGAGTACAACGTTGCAAAAACCATCACACAAAATCATTATCTATCGATGTGGAGTCAAACATTTCACAGAGGTTATCACCAGCTCCAAAGTTAACAACATTATGCAATAATGCTGGGATAATTTCCCGACTGACAGATCAATTTTTTCCACGACTTGAAGGAAAGATTTGAAAACACAGTGGCAGTTCTAGAAAGTTGAAGTCTTTGAGTGTGTTATTTTCATGTTTGCGTTTATCACAAGCAATGAGACATTGGATCAACATACAAAGGGATACTTCGTTGTTTATCGAGGTCTGGTCAATAACATTTCGAAAGGGTTGACCACCAGCTCAGAAATTGATAATACTGTATAATTATGCAACATGCTGAGAAAATGTCCTGATTGACAGAACAGACCGATCAATCTCTACCAAGCGGTTTGACCTTTCCAAGGCAACGCAACATTGCGTCACACTTGAAAGCACCACGTCAGTCACGTTTGGGAAATGTTACTTCTGTATTTACGTTATCACATACAATAAGACATTGGATCAACGTTCAAACACTAACTCTACGTCTTGTATTTCCGATTGACAAAAAATCGTAGAGTGGCGCAAGAAGCTTCTTTGAAATCACTGAAATCGATTTGCGTGCGTACATATTTTTTCTGACATTTTGACCGAACTGACTATATATTTTTTCGGACATTTTGACCAAATTAACTATATTTTTTTCGGACATTTTGCTAAAAAATCGGTCAATGAACGATAAATGACCAAAAAAAAACCCAAATTTAAAAAATTAATTTTAGATTAGTTCTCAACTGAAAGCATCATTTTGGATGGCCAACACCTGCACTGAGTAGTGAGTAAGTTTCAGAGGTAAAGATAGTTGAAATGGAAGTTTTAATTAGTTGATTTATTAAAATCTATCTTCATTTTAGATTTCGTCAAGCTTAAATGAAAATCAATCATTCCTGAAGAATCTTCGCAGCAAGTTTGAATCTGTGATAGCAAAAGAAGTAGAAGATAGGAAGAAGTTATTTCAACCTCTCCCTATTCAAAGAAACTTAACAAAAGTCCTCTCCAATTTAGATTCTTCTGCGGTAATGTAAAATATGCTGTTCAAAAATGTAAACTACATTTTAGCATAACTTGAATCCACCACAGTTTTGTGATCACTTATAGCTTAAGCTAAATTCCCCATTTCTTTGTTGTAAAATTACTGGTAGTAGAGCAGTGTATATAATATAATACCGGAATGGCCCGTTTCGGCGAGTCCGATTCGGCTAATCCGATTCGGCTAGTCCAATTCGGCGAGTTCCCTATTCGGCGAGAGCCTTTTTCGGCGAGTGCCCTATTTGGCGAGTTTTTGAAATTTTATTTTTGAAAGGAAATTATCGGGTACGGTAGCCTAACTGTTTTCACATCGTTTTAATGTCGCTGAACGTGCAGAAAGGAGTTAAAATAAAATGTTTGAACTATTAAATTAAAATTCGTCATGTCAATTCAGTTGTTTTTATTTCTGACCATCATATCAAAAACAATATACGTCAACATAGCAAAGGTAGAAGCGACAGAACGCGAACGCTAAAACGTGCTTGAATTCGTCATGTCCGTTCAGTTGTTTTTAGGTAGAAGCGGCAAAACGCGAACGTTAAAACGTGCTTGTGACCGAAGTAAGTTATTGAGTTGAAAGAAATTTGGCACGGTCGCAACACCTTCAGACAAATTTAAGATGTGAACGGAAAATAAAAAAAATAAAATGTTACAAAAAAAAAATCATGTTTATATCTATAAGTTAGTACTTTTGAAGGGATGGACGACAAATGGCTCCTCGTGCCCCATCCTGTGAGTATCACCTGCTTTCAACCAGATGAGAAACGAAATTTGTCAACAAAGAGCCTCCACCCGGACGGCACAGCTGCAAGGGGCAATTGATAAGTTCAGACGCCCCACCATTCTGCAGCTCAACATAGAAGGCTACACAACAAGCAAGACCAAAGTTGTGGAGCAGCTTGCCCATACCAACCGGGCACTCGTCATCCTCCTCCAGGAGACCCACTGCACTTCTGCAGATAGGCTAGCTATTCCCAACTACACGCTAGCCGGGTCTACCTTAAGCAGGAAGCACGGCATTGCCACGTTTGTGCATGAGAGCCTAAAGTGGACGTTTGTCGACCAATCTCCAACTGATGCCAAGATTGAGTGGGTGTGCATATGTATCTCAGACTACAACATCGTCAACATCTACAAGCCCCCACCCTCGCGAATGTTGCCATCATCCCTTCCAACGTTCCCCTCCCCCAGTCTCTACGCTGGCGACTTCAACTGCCAGCACATCGACTGGGGCTACAACAACACAAGCAGCGACGGAGAATTGCTGGCTGACTGGGCCTCTACAAACCATCTTGCCCTCCTATTCAATCCAAAGGAACCAGCCAGTTTTCACTCCGGCCGCTGGGGAACAGGGACAAACCCTGACTTGGCCTTCGCGAGTGTCGACAGCTCTCTTCCAGACAGACGTGTGCTTGAGAAGTTCCCGCGGTCCCAACGCCGGCCGTCCCTCATCATCGCCCCAAAACTTGTGGCTCCTGTCCCGAGTTCACCGGTGAAGCGATGGAACTTCAAAAAAGCCGATTGGAATCAATACAGCCTCCTGACCAATGAGTCTGCTGCAAAGTTACCACCGACTGAAACATGCAACGCAGACGAGGCATACCAGGACTTCTGCAATGCCATAATAACTGCGGCAAAGGCCACAATACCACGATTACCACGTGGCCATCGAACCAGCTATAAACCATGCTGGGACTCTGAGTGTGAAGCTCTCTACCGCTCATACCTAGCCGCCACAAGTGGTGCTGCTTCTAACACCGCCGCCACCAGACTACTTGAGCGGCTGGACACAAAGAAGCTTGAGCGGTGGAACGAAGCTGGGGTCATTTCATTATAATTCATCCAGGCCATGGAACCATAAAATTTAGAATTGTCCCATTTTTTCACAGTTTAAAATACATGAAATTCTGAGTTATTTGGCACAAATTTTGTCAAAATTGGTTGAGCGGTTTTTGTTTTATCGCTATTTTAATATTTGACCACCAGGTGGCGATTTTTTTAGTGAGCCGCATAAAAATGCTCATATCTTGGGACCTAGTTGCCCAATCTTCATAAAATTGGTATCTATCCCCCCATTTTCAAGGGTGGGCTTCCCAAAAATGAAGGTTAAAATGAGCCAGGAGTTATACTTTTTGTGATATAAACATTTGTAGTGCTTCGATAGCATGGCCGATTTCGCCATGCGGCCACACATTTTTTTCAAAATTGTTTTGATCATTATTATTAGCATAGATGTTATATTCCAAAAATATCTTTTAAATCACTTACAATTTACAACCTCATAATAAAAATTGTGCACAAAAATGCAGAATTTTTAAAATAGTAAAAAACATTGGATTTTAATTTTTTTGGAATTTTGGGACTAGACTTTAGATTTCATTACCACTACTTGTATTACAACTATTTTATGAGCAGAACTGTAGTCAAGCCTTTTTCTCAATACTAATATTGACGTAGATAACTGACTCCTATTCCAATAATTTCACTTTAATCACTAACAATTCATCAGCCCATACTGGGTGGTCCTCCCTTTCCCCCCTCCCTTACTACGCCACTGTATGTCAAGCAAAGAATAGTAGTATAATACATTATTACACAAAGTGAAGGAGTCAAGACATAAAGATGAAGGAGTTTAATACGTCGAAAGGATGTAATGAGCTTGTCCGATGTGGGAAATAATTATATCATTTTCCAAACATGTCTTGCTGCTACTGGTAGGACAGTGTGCACAGTACAATTGCGTTACTTTAATTTGTCAGAAGTTACATTAAAGAACAGCGACAGTCTTAATAGTAAAGTGAGTTATATGCAACAATCTAAGAAATACATAACAATCTGAGAAAGAAAGTACATTGCAAAATAAAGTCACACTATTCTGAGGATATAACTACAATTCTATACACTTCTGCTATCATTTCTGAATTGGAATATATAGGCTTTGTCTGCACTGATCATTGTAAAATTACATACATACATCATTGTAAGATTATTAGTGCCAAGAAGTGTACAAAACATTAAAGAGGATTCAATAAACCTATAGTTTTGCATGCATAACTACTTTAACTAGTGCATCCTATTTTGCATTTAACATCATGTGACACTGGACAAAATATGCTCACTGCAGAGCCATTACAACAGGTGAGGGGCAACAATCGGAATGAATAAAAACGCAATTGAACAAGGGCCGCCATGCATGTAAATAAACCGACAACCACGGTTTCTACCATGTAGCTAAACATGTGAGAGGCAGCATAAATTACTATACAATTGAACACGGGTTGTCATGCAAGCGAATAAACTTTAAACCACGGTTTCTACCATGTACATTGTACAATTGTACAGTAACTAAGCATTGTGAGAGGAAGCAAAAATATAAATACAACATAAATGAACAAAGGATTTTTCACACTTGGACACATAGAACAGCATGCCATTATTGTAACATTAGTCAAGACCAAGACAGCAATTTCAGGCAATCAAACCCAACATAATAGAAGCCAATCAATGCTCATCTTGAATGCAAATGAAGCGACAATTCACAGTTTCCATGTTTGGAGCCGAAAATGTGTATATTCTGCCAGTTGTAGTGGAAGGACGCATCTGACATGCGCTTAAAACTGAAAGAACCAATACAACTTGAACTAAAGTAATGGTATCTACAAGTACCAGGCACAGTGCTTCCACTCTGGAATCTTTGTTCAAGAGTCTGCAAGTTGGTTATTTTTTGCCACAAGCCACAAAATCTCCATGTGACGGGATTGGTGGAGTAGTAAAAAGGAAGCTGGGTAACGAAAGTCTAGGCAGACCAACTACTAACCAAATTTTGACTGCTGCAGCTGCCTTTCAATACTGCTCTGAAGCTGTAACAGGTGTAACTTTCTTCTATATAAAAGCTGAGGAACTGGTGCCAGTAAAAAATACTCAACAAAGATTACAGCATGGAAGCACTGTGCCTGGTCCTGAATTTCTTCAATCCTGATGATTTTGGACAGTCTTTCCACTACAACTGGCAGAATATACACATTTTCGGCTCCAAACATAGAAACTGTGAATCGTCGCTTCATTTGCATTCAAGATGAGCATTGATTGGCTTCTATTATGTTGGGTTTGATTGCCTGAAATTGCTGTCTTGGTCTTGACTAATGTTACAATAATGGCATGCTGTTCTATGTGTCCAAGTGTGAAAAATCCTTTGTTTATTTATGTTGTATTTATATTTTTGCTTCCTCTCACAATGCTTAGTTACTGTACAATTGTACAATGTACATGGTAGAACACTGTCCTACCAGTAGCAGCGAGACATGTTTGGAAAATGATATAATTATTTCCCACATCGGACAAGCTCATTACATCCTTTCGATGTATTAAACTCCTTCATCACTTTGTGTAATAATGTATTATACTACTATTCTTTGCTTGACATGCAGTGGCGTAGTAAGGGAGGGGGGGAAAGGGGGGACCGCCCAGTATGGGTTGATGAAAAAAATTAAAATCCAATGTTTTTGAGTATTTTAAAAATTCTGCATTTTTGTGTACAATTTTTATTATGAGGTTGTGAATTGTAAGTGATTTAAAAGATATTTTTGGAATATAACATCTATGCTAATAATAATGATCATAACAATTTTGAAAAAAATGTGTGGCCGCATGGCGAAATCGGCCATGCTATCGAAGCACTACAAATGTTTATACCACAAAAAGTATAACTCCTGGCTCATTTTAACCTTCATTTTTGGAAAGCCCACCCTTGAAAATGGGGGGATAGATACCAATTTTATGAAGATTGGGCAACTAGGTCCCAAGATATGAGCATTTTTATGCGGCTCACTAAAAAAATCGCCACCTGGTGGTCAAACATTTAAATAGCGATAAAACAAAAACCGCTCAACCAATTTTGACAAAATTTGTGCCAAATAACTCAGAATTTTAAGCATTTTAAACTGTGAAAAAATGGGACAATTCTAAATTCTATGGTTCCAAAATTTCAATTTTCTGGATGAATTATAATGAAATGACCCGCTGTCCAAACCATCGACTTCTCACACTCAAGCCGCAAAGCATGGAGCATTATCAACAACCTCACTGGGCGCTCAGCGAACTCCCCTCGTCAGTGCCCCGTTTCTGGTAATGCCATCGCTTCCCAGCTAGTGCAGAACGGGGTGTACAAGACAAAGGACCGCAAGGCATCCCGCCTTGTTGCCAAGGAAGTATCTGCCCTATGGCGAGTGGAAACACCACCAGAAGAAACAATCTCTGGAGACTTCACTCCAGAGGAATTCGCCACCGCCCTCCGCCTAGTGAAACCACACAAGTCTCCAGGGCCCGATAAGATCTGCCCTGAGCTTGTGCTTCATGCTGGCCATGCCCTAAAGTCCTGGTTACGTAGATTCCTCTCTTCCTGCCTGCATCACCTCACAAACCCAAAAATCTGGAGAAGAGCTTTAGTAGTTGCGATCCCTAAGCCTCACAAGCCACCAGAGGACCCAAGGAGTTATCGTCCGATATCCCTCCTCTGTGTTCCTTTCAAGATCCTCGAAAGGCTGATCTACGCACGCGTCAACCCAATCATTGACCCGCTCCTTCCAAAAGAGCAAGCTGGGTTTCGGTGCGGAAAATCCACTGTAGATCAGGTCACACTGTTGACCCAAGACATCGAGGACTGCTTTGAGGCAAAAAAGAAGGCCGGCGCTGTCTTTCTAGATCTCACAGCTGCCTACGATACTGTATGGCATCGCGGCCTTACTTACAAGCTGCTTCGCCTGCTTCCTGATCGACATATGGTCCATATGATTATGGAACTTGTCAGGAATCGAAGCTTCACCCTCACCCACGGCGAAGCAGACTGAGACGCCTGAAAAACGGCGTCCCACAGGGATCGGTCCTGGCTCCACTTCTTTTCAACATCTACACCCACGACCTGCCAACCACGGTCTCCGCAAAATACGCTTATGCGGACGACCTGGCAATTCTCCACTCCACAAAGTCGTGAGAAAATCTAGAAGACACCTTGAGCCAGGACATGCAAACCATCTCAGCTTATCTCCAGAACTGGCGACTGAAACTCAGCGAAACCAAAACTGTGACGGCAGCTTTCCACCTACACAATCGGGAAGCTGATCGTGAGCTACATATCCACAACAACGAAAAACCTCTGTCCTTCTGCCCCGAGCCAAGGTATCTTGGGGTGACACTAGACAGATCGCTCACATACCGCCACCATTTGGTGTCACTGCGCAAGAAACTGACATCCCGCGCTGCATTACTGAAGCGCCTGGCAGGCTCTAGCTGGGGGGCGAGGGCTGACACCTTGCGAATAGCAGCCTTAGCCCTTGTCTACTCTTCAGCAGAGTACTGTGCACCTGTCTGGTGCCGCAGTGCTCACTGCCACAACATCGACACTGCCATAAACAGTGCCCTGCGCACAGTGACCGGATGCCTGCGTCCCACACCATTGGACAATCTCCCCATTCTCGCTGGCATCCAACCTGCTGAGCTTCGTCGCGAAGAAGCCACTCTGTCCCTCGGTCGACGGGCACTGGAGCCTAATCATCTTCTCCACCACAAGATCTCTGCCTTCCCAAACGGGCACCCCCGCCGACTGAAATCAAGACACCCATTCGTGCCAGCCGCTCGGCTTCTGATTAACGAAGCTGATGAACAAGACATCTCTGCGGCTACTTGGGCGGACTATAAATGGAATTCTGAATGGAGGTCAAGCACCACCAGACTCCATTCATTCATCCGCGACGCCGACACACGCCCTATCGGCCTGACACTACAGAGACAGGCATGGGTGCGCCTCAACCGTCTCCGTACGGGCGTCGGGCTTTTCCGCTCAACCATGCACCAATGGGGAATGGCTTCTTCCTCCTCCTGTGAATGTGGTGCCGAGGAACAGACCGCAGACCACATCATCAATGACTGTACCATCTTCAAGCCACCTAACGGAGTGGAAGGTCTGCGCGTCATGGATGATGAAACTAAAGACTGGCTGCTCTCTAGCAGCCTTCCAGTGTAGTCCTGGAACATCGTGAATCTGGGGTGGTAAAAGGATAGACCCTCGGCCCCAGAAGCTCAGACGACGACGACGAGTACTTTTGAATAGTTAAAATGATTAGTTTGGATCAACAAATGTGTGGCCTACAGCTTGGATGGAAAGGAAATTATCGGGTACCGTAGCCTAGTTATCCCTACCAGCAAAAATTTGTTCCAAGAACCCAGTTAGCCTAACAGTTCATTTTTACATTGTAGTAACAGAATGAAAAAGCTAACCAAATGTGTGGCCTATCGTTTTAACGTCGCTAAACGTTGAAATCGTGTAGAAAAGAGAACTTTGATGACTAGGATACATTGCAAGCCTTAAAGCAACTGGTGGCCATGGCCGCTAAGTAGTGCTTAAATGACCGCCTGTGCTACCTCCAACGTCGGCCAAGTTTGGCCGCTTCTTCTTCTAGCTTCTTCTTCGCAAGTTTCTTCTAGCCAATTATTTAATTTTGCAATAGAATGATCGTGGATTGAATGTCGAAAATATGTAGTATCAAAGAGTGACGCAGAATTAGGTCAGCGCATCATAGTCACTACTGTTGTATTGCGGAATGGCCCGTTTCGGTGAGTCCGATTCGGTGAGTCTGATTCATTGAGTCCGATCCCTTAACGGGGGATTTTTTCAATTTTTTTTTTTTAATTATCGGGTACCGTAGCCTAATTATCATTGCCGATTTAAGGTTAGGGGTTTGGAGTTAGGGTTAGGGGTTAGATTAGAGGTTGGGAACTCACCGAATTAGACTCACCGAATTAGACTCACCGAATCGGACTCACCGAATCGGACTCACCGAATAGTAGCAGACCCGTTGTATTGAATATATCCAGCTGCGATCACCAGCGCTGTAAGTCTTGTTTGCAATTCCCGATGTTAATTTTGATGAAGTGGTAACCCTTACGAGGTTGGGCTCCCTGGAGTCTTGCTCAGTTTGGGGGGGGGGCTGTCGATTCTTCTTATGCTTTAGGAGTGATATCTCTGTTATTTTTTAAGGTACGGCTTCAAACTTTGGGATTCACTTTGTAAAACTATTCACGCTGAGCATATCCGAAAATTAAACCTATGTGAATTTTAGAACTGCTCATAGACGTTGAAATGTTGAGGTGACTTATGACTTTTGGATTATTTTGCGATTAAAGCAATTGTAGCGTGAGTTTACACATTATTTTTTGGTAGAGTAATGAAGAACATGCATTGCCATGTTGTGATTAAATTTTTTTTACATTGAATCTCAATTTGAATCTATATTTTTCATGCAAAATAATAACTTTTCCCACGCTCAAATCTCTCGCTTCTTGACTAAAAGAACAATGCTTCATCAATTACATGCAGTAATGAGATTTCTGAACGCGTGTCACACCAATTTGGATTATGATCTTGTGACCTCGGTTCCAAGAACAGCAACTCCTACGCTTTATTAACAAATGTAGACCAGCTGAAGAAGCAGGGTGGCGTTTATCAAATACTATTATGTAATCCACGAAACGAATGGAAGATCATGCAACAAAAAAAGCGGTTTAAATGCACTGTATTGTAGTTGCAACAGCGTCTCTCAATGTAAGTTCAATGTGAACTCGGCTACATACAAGGCTAGTACTAGGAGTAAGATTACCCGATAAAGTCGATGATGCTTTACATAAACAGAAGTCAGAAAGAAATTCAAAATAAAACAGTTACGATTCATTAATTAACAGAACGTCACAACGCTTTTCATCAAAAGGAAAATCTGTAATGCCTCGGGTCATTTTCTTGTGGATTCAATAAGCTCTCTAAGATTCATATGCCACACACTAAAATCCAAACAATATTTAGATTTATTCAAAGTAGTATTTATTATGCGTCAAATCATTGTGAACCTGGAGAAATACTTTACAAAGAATTAGCTGCCTTTTTTTTTTTGCCTAATGGGCGTTTATGCGATAAAAATGTCAGTTTGGCAGCAAAATATTGATAAGTATTTTGATTTGGTTACAGCAATACCGGACTGCAGCAATTGGCACAAGGCTCTTGCAGCAACGTTTTTCAACTTGATTCAATGGTAAAGCAACCTGTGTTCTGTCAGGTTATGTACACACTATTCAGAAATATTTAAGAATATGCAATGAGGCACATTGAAATTACAAGTGGCTGCACATTTACAGTTCGATAATACGAGAAATTGAATACAACGCTAATACAATCATTTCGACGTGGATTCAACATTGCAAGACGATGTAAACATGCGCGGGTTTGCAATTAGATTACTTCTCTTCTGTCCTTGTTTGTATAAAAGTCATAAAATCAGTCGTTGTATCCGTGCTAAAATTCAGCTATGCTCAAACCGCATTATATTGATATTTTCTAAATAGAAAATGGATTTATAAAATATGAATACAATACTGTTTCAGCATATAAAAATGCTGAATTTTACATCGAGTATTACGATTAGTTTTATGACCCACTTTTTATACAAAAAAGGATAGATGATTTTGATAAGCAATCTAATTGCAAAACCGCACATGTTTACAAGTATTCAACGTCTTGATATGTTGAATCAACGTAAAAATAGCTATCTGTCTAATAAAAGGAAAAAAGGAAAATCTCTCATTGAGCTCCGCGTTTTATTTAGGCTGTGGTTGAAACCAAAGTTTATAAAACCGCAATCATTCAAATAGTTTATTCTGCGCAAAAGCAAACTTGACATACTCCTATGGAATGTGCAGGGCATAAAGGCTTTTCACAGCATTGACATTGGCCACGGTTTTTTGGTAGTTTATTTTTTGTGGCTTTGGCACCTTCTCAATAAGCAAACGTAGTAGTTGTCCACCGTGGGGACTTCGCTTTGCACGTGAATGAACCAACCCATCCTTTGGTCGATGATATCGGTGCCACCCTTTGTGAAGTCGTAAAGCTTATACAAGCCTGGCTTCTTTTTGCCGTCATCCTTGGTAATCCCCAATAGAGGTTGCATGGTCGTCAACATCAACACATTCCGCATGCCAGAATTCTTCGTTTTTACTACATAAGAATGTAGGCTGAGATCAGCCTCATTCGTCTGCCAATAAATTTCGTACGAAGATTTCTCCCTACCACTCACTTGCTTCACTTCCAGGGGTATTCCTCTACGTATAGCGTTGCGGGTTCCAGCTGACGTTATACCCCTGTCAAGCAACCACTGCGCGAGTGGTATGGAGGTGTAAAAGCGGTCATACAAAATATTCCGACCTTGAAGGTCACCGTGTTGTTCCAGGCTCATCACCATTCCTTTTACCAGTTCTTCTGTTCCACGAACGTAAAAATTAAATGGCTCTTCCTTCGGTTTACCTGAATAGATTGATGCCGCAAATGTGTATGGGAATCTGCTGGCGTTTACCGACTTAAACAGAAGGCCATATTTTGCAGGCTTGTTTGGATTATATTGCTTGAAGGCAATTTGTGTCCTCATGGGGTATAGCGTTTTGTCCAACGACAAGTAGTCACCTGGAATGACATGTTTGCCGCAGTTTTCGTTAAACATTTCGAAAACGACTTGAAATGCGGCCAACCGGTCATTCTTCCAACGTTGCAGCCTAGTATTTTGGTCGTCGAACGAAATGTTCGAAAATAAAAATTTAAAGCGGTTCTTGCTCATTGTTGCACTAAACACGGGATGTCCTTGCAGTTGATTGAACAATACATCCGTGGAATGACCAGCCTGTCCTAAAAGCCCCCGAAAATACTCCAATTCAACAAAGGCCAGCATCTCCTCGTTGTTGGTTGGGCCAAAATAGCAGTACCTGCTGTCATCTAAAATTCTCTCTGGCAATTGAGAAATGAGTGTGGCAATTTTTATATGTGTTTCTTGAACAATAATGTTCAAAATGTTTAAAGAAAAAAATAGTTCCCATGCTTGCCGAGGGGTCTTGGCTTCTTTGGCTTCTCCTCTAACACCAATCGGGCCAGATATAATGTTAGCCCGGCCCCTTCTCCCATTGTGCACCGGTCTCGCATTAGACCAAGTAATGCTGACGCCGCCCTCTTGTCTGTTCTTTGGCTTTTCTACAAAAGTTGTATAAGACTTCAGTGTGTCAGGAAAACTCAACAGCATCGTAGTTGTTCATGTCGAGATAGGAATCTATACTGTTCACCAGTCTTTTCGATGTTATAATCCGTCCTGATGGCGCAAACTCCGGTTGAACATCGCCCATGGAAGGTAACTGGTCGTCAATCTCGATCGGAATCGCTGTTGCGGAAGTTGACGGAGACGAATCCGCTTCTTCATCTGAATCGGAGTGCCATAAATCCTCCAAATCATCCGCCTGGCTTTCGTCGTCAGAATCCAGTAAAACATGTTGCAATATTTCTTCAGCACTGAATCCTTGCCTTGCCATGTTTTATTTAAAAGTGAAAAGGACGTAATTTTTTTAATAATGGCGTTGAAATACTAAAGAAAATGTATAATGAAACAAATTGTTAGTCCCATAGAAACTAGTTAGAAAAAAACTGTTACACAGAATTATAAAAATCGAGAATAAATCAAAACTTTGCAATATAATAAATTGTCAGACCGTTGTTAAAAATTGTGAAGTGCACTTTACATATTTACTGATGATGAAACTATATGAATGCTATGGTTATCTATGGTGATTCAGATTAGCTTTTTGAGCAATGCTTCACGTTTATGATAAACTACATCGTCGTTTAGCGACGTAGATTCGACGAAAGCGGCGTAATAATTAGTAGGCCTACCTGGTATCAATATTGGCTGTTTCTGCAATGTTGCGTTATGACCATGAACGCCACGTGGCTTGAAAAACAACATTATAACGCTGAATGAAACCATGTGCATGAAACTGATAATCTATCTAATAAAATTATCTCTGATGTAAATTCAACGATTGGGCAATGGTATGTCTCAACAAAATTACCAAATATTCAATCATTTTGACGGCTAGAATGCATTGTTGAACCTAAACCGAAAAATATAGATGCGCTGTTCATGCATAATTTTTGATATTTGTTTATATGTTTAGTGAAAATAAGCTGTCATTCTTGTTATTATATTGAAAACGAAAAGAGCAGTTTGCAAAACGTCTATATTACCATGAATGCGGTTTCATCTATTTGGATTGTCCCTTGCTGTAGGCCTACTCAGGCAAGTTGTAATTATCACAATCTAACTTTTCCAAACTGTGAGCACTATATCTCGATGCGCATTTGTGTATTGTGAGAAAATTTTGATGGTGTCCAAAAATCAAATACTATTTACAAAATAACTCGGTCTCTTACAATATCCTCATATGTCACATCAACAAATACTTTCCTGACTTACCAATAGGCCTAACTAAGGTAATAAAGAAACATTCTACTAACGGACAGTTCAGTGATAAAAAAAATCCAAAAGTTTGATATTTCTTGCAAATGCAAACAATATAAGTTTTTCATAAAAAGATGAAGTTCAATAGCATTACAAGAATTCCATCACCATAATTCAAAAAGAACCTTTCCATTACTTGGGTTGACCCTTGCGATTACCCCGCATATGGGTTATGTTATGTACCACTATAGTTCACCGTACTGCCGATTGCCTAAAGCATGAAAAAAGTTCCATCTGTCTGCGGTTATAAGTTATATTTTTTTCTAAATTCAACTAAAACAGCTATTCGCATTATGAAACAGTTGGATAAGTGCCATAAATCAAACTATGGAATAAGTTTGTATCTCTATAAAAACGCCTGCCTGCAAAATGATACCATGTTCATAAAAATTACTAGATGTACATAACGCAATATACTTTATGATATTATATTTTCTGATTATACATTTCCAGTCCTTGTCACAGACTGCATAATGCTTACTCATTCACTTTCAATGTAACTGAAAGTAGTTGTTAGATAAAACCTATATATCACACGCGCTATCAAGTAAAAGCGTTCTATTTTACATTGATTGGATTGGCTCAATATGAGATGGCTACTTCTAAACTACACTTAGGAAGGCAGAGTCTGCAATTACTTGAATTTTTGCAGGTGATACCTACAATAAATAATGCGATTAATCGAATACAATTCTCACACAACTCGTGAATATGTCTAGTCAATCAGCGCTGACATAATGCTGGATGATGCATTATTGTTTATTGAATAATTTAGTAAATATGCGTAACTTCATTTGTTTGTTATTGTGAGACGAAACTAGGAAGAATGGAAATAGAAATGGATAAAATAAAGGTATTTTTATTCAATGTAAACGCGCTGCCGCGTGTCATTATCTAACTAAAATATCTCTCGCCGCTAGCCTATGTCGATTCATCGTTTTCTGACGTCACGTCCATTCGATAATAAACGATTTCTTTCATGCATTCTCAGTTCAGTTTGGCAGTTACCCGCCTTTCCGTCGATTCAACGTTGCAAGACGTCGCATAAGTTCATATCTTTAGTTTGGTAAACGGAGATAAGATTTCATTGTGACATTGCTATGCAAACTTATATTTCACATGAGACAACTTGACAAGTAAATACACAAGTTTTCACAATTTATGACGAGTTATAGCACATGGAAATGTTACGCTACAATTGCTTTGCGAGGTACTGCATCGCGGTTTAGTTTATCAGTGACAGTGAACCTGGTACAAGAAGCCTCGAATATATTGATTCAACTAAGCTGCATCACCTATAAACGTGGTGGAACGATCGTCCTTTTCACAAAAGCGTGATGTTCTGGTTTATCCTACACAAATGAGAAGCGTATTGCATTTCAAATCTTTACATGTCGACTTGGAAATAAATGTTTACAAGTATTATGTGAGAAGCTTTGGGAACATCGACGCCTTTTCTGCTTTTGATAGTGTGTCGGACAAAAGGAAAGATTTGAAACCAAAATCATAATATGTTACAGAGCAGCTTCTATAGTAGGCAATAACGTTGTAGCCTATGCTTTGTTTGATTGAAAGGACATAATTGTCTGCGAAAAACTATTCTCGCTCTAGATGCATTGGCACGAAGTCTTATGTTTAATTTTACGCAATTTCAACCGCAAGCGACGGTAACTCATCGTATCAAAGTTGAAGCTTTTCTTGTATCGACGTCGCTTATAAGCCGTGGTGAGAACAAAAGGTCCACGCATACTGTCAATTTCCTTCACGCTGTGAAGCAGTTAGGATTAACAAGACATGGGCCAAATTAATTACTTTTATCCAGCTGGTGGGAAAATTTTGAACAATAGAATATGAAATATTTCAGAGGATGTGCTGAGAAATGCCTTATATCTCTCAATTTATAACCTTTATTCGCTCAAAATTTCAGCTCAATAGAGGTGAATGAAAGTTAGGAAAAGTCAATAAATCTCATAGTCGCAGCCTCAGTAGTTTTAGAGATACAACTGTTGATGCAAAAAAGTTGAATTGACAGCCCCCCCCCAACCTTCAAACAGTTAATCCGAAGTGCTAATTTACATCGGCTAGCAATATTGTCGTTTTTATATCAATTCAATGTTGTCGGATATTGAATCGTTGTTAAAAAGGAGAACTAGATTAGTTGACATCTGTGGGTAAAACACGTGTCTTTATAGTTGAGAACGCTGTGGGTTAGTGACTTCACACCCTCAATGGTGACATCATAATGGAATAAATGGTCAGGTTTTATGAAAGGCGGTATGCAGTTGAAACAATTTACTGAGCTGCGAGCAGTTAAAACAATTTAGGGTTGTTAGATGGTCCCGCAATACCGGATTACAATCTCGATAAAGCATTTATTGCGTTGTGCAACGATTCTATTGCAGGACGTCGCCCAGACTTCAACAACGCTAAGTGATCATTTTAACATTGTTGCAAATTTAATGCTATTTACTTGTGCTATCGTTATTGTATTTTGGCCTCCAAGCACGCAGATTTGGCCACCGAGAAGGAGCTCACGGTAGGCCACGATGGCTGCCGGAAAAAAACACGAGTTTTAGGGCCTGCGTTGAAACTGAGAAACAATCACAGAAGCCCTTCGATACGTTGCATTTTTATGATAATGTATTCAGACGTTGAATCAATGTACAAATGAACTGTTAGGCTAAATGGGTTCTCGGAACAAATCGAAGAGTTTCTGTGAATGTTTCCCAGTTTCAACGTATCCTAGTCAGCAAAAGTTCTCTTTTCTACACGCTTTCAACCTTCAGCGACGTTAACTCGATGTAAAAACGGCAATTTCTGCTGGTTGGGATAACTAGGCTACGGTACCGGATAATTTCCTTTCAATCCAAGCTGTAGGCTACACATTTGTTGATCCAAACAACTAATCATTTTAACTATTCAAAAGTACTAACTGATAGACATTAAACATGATTTTTTTTTGTAACATTTTATTTTATTTTTTTCCGTTCATTTCTTAAATTTTTCTGAAGGTGTTGCGACCGTGCCAAATTTCATTCAACTCAATAACTTACTTCGGTCACAAGCACGTTTTAACGTTCGCGTTTTGTCGCTTCTACCTTTGCTATGTTGACGTGTATTGTTTTTCATATGATGGTCAGAAATAAAAACAACTCAACTGAACTGACATAACGAATTTTAATTTAATAGTTCAAACATTTTATTTTTATTCCTTTCTGCACGATTTCAACGTTTAACGATGTAAAAACGGCAATTATAATTAGGCTACGGTACCCGATAATTCCCTTTCAAAATAAAAATTTCAAAAACTCGCCGAATAGGGAACTCGCCGAATGGGATTAGCCGAATCGGACTCGCCGAATCGGACTCGCCGAATAGTAGCAGACCCTATAATACATCATATTAGTTGGCAGGCACTAATCAGTAATCAAACGTAGTATATATATAAAAAACACAAACCAGACTATTCATTATGATATACGGTACCGGTAGTGTAGCAGTATAATAAAGTTTATGCAAACAGTCATGTTATAAACAGAGCATGTTTTTGATTTATTGCTATAGTTCTGGAAATTCTCGTACAAATGTATAAAACAAAGTTTTTCTAAGTGTTTGCCGCAAGATTTGGTGATTTAAATGTTGTAAGGGTGACCCACAACGCAGAGCTACAAACAAGGTTTTATTGATGGGGGCTGGGGGGCTCAGCTCGCCGAATTGGGAAAAAGCTTGATAAAGGGGAGAGGGGGCTCGTTTAAGGTTTCATTTTTCAGCTTTTGTGGCTTTTTGCAAAAACTAACCTCACCTCAATTTGGTGTAGACATTGAAACACTTGAACATGTTTCTGGTAGGCTAATGAGGCTTTAGTGCAGGGGTGGGGAACCTTTTCAGTATTGCGGGCCACATAAAATGAGAAATAACACAAGCGGGCCACTAAAAATTTCGAAATTTTATTTACAGAAAAAACTGATTCGCAGCAGTAGGTGCTTCCAAACAGAGACACATATTTCAAAGCATGTTCCCGCATGACTGGAAAATCACCAGCATTTATGCAGCTTTGATAAAAGTTGAGCTGTGGAATGTTTTGGTACATCGCTTTCAACGTACCGTCATTCTGGAGATCTACTATTTCATGTTGGAAGTTATTAGGAACATCATTATTAAGAACATCTTATTGTTTTCAAGTTGTACTTTCCACAAATGTAGTTTAGCTTCAAATGATTTCACTTTTGCAAACAAGGAGTTCAAAAGCTGATTCGGTCCCTGCAACTTGACGTTGAGCTCGGAGAGGTGCTCGCTAATGTCAACCATAAACGCTAGGTCACACAACCATTGGCTATCAGTGAGTTCGACGACATGGTTTCCCTGATTATTCATGAACTGATCGACTTCGTTTCGTTTCATTTCTTCATCGACGGCCATTCGCAATATACCGAGAATGCAGAGCCTACTCTTTTTTGAGCTGTTGTTTCAATATATTTTGGGTAAAGAAATTTTGACGCGGGCCACATGGAACAGTCACGCGGGCCACATTCGGCCCGCGGGCCGCAGGTTCCCCACCCCTGCTTTAGTGAAACTAGTAGGGTCAATCACGCGCTAAAGTGGTAAATTATGATAATGAAACCTCAAACGAAGCAAGTCCATTGGTGGTCTGCTCCCCGTCGTAACCCCACTGTTGTGATGTCTGTGAATGAAAGGCTGTCAAGGAAGTGCACAGATCGAAATGAGACGACCGAAGCAGCTACTCACTTTTATATTGTTAGCGTTAATGAGGAAGTGTTTATTGCTTCTCTGGAGTTGTTTAAATGTTGAGGGATACCAGAGGAAGTTGAAGAGGATTTTGTTGAGGTCTTTGATGTGTTGAGGGCAATTCCACGTTAAATGTACTCCAGTGGTAAAAAAATAAAAATAAAAAAATAGAACACTGAAAGGTTTTAACTTGTAGTGGACACCTTGAACTTTCATGAAAAAAAGTTTTTACAAGTTTTAACCTTGGAAAATATGTGTTTTTGGTGTATCTACTGAGGTACCTTGAAAAAACAAAAAAAGTTTATATTTTAAGTAAATTTTCAAATAACCCCCAATTGGCATAAAACAACATATATTTGTGATCTGATTAGTTTTCTGAACCAAATTACTGTTCTTCTAAAGATTAACATTGTGTGAAGTTATGTAAAAATAGTTTTATGGTTTGTTTTTGACAATTTAAAGCAGACCGGAGGACAATGTCCCGTTAGTCACATATTTTCACAAAATATTTTTTCTTACCAAATTGTCTAATCCCTCAAATGCCATACTCCAGGTTAATTAAAGACTCCAACAGTACTGTACAGACATCTTTCACAATTTAAAGAAAATTAACTGTGTAGCTATATTTTAGTGAAAAACGTTTTGTCCTGTTAATCACGCTGTCCCGTTAGTCACAATATGTCCCGTTAGTCACAAAATCTCATGCCATAAGAAAGTATCTATTTTAATACAATTTGGGTGTATATTTATATGATGTTGAAAGACACTTTTATTTCATGACAATGTTGATGTTTTATCTCATTTTCTGTATGGTTATGAAGCATAGGGCTGCTTACCTACTGTATATGGAATTTAGCGGGTGCTGGTCCAATGGTACCAAATTGGTAATTGGTACTACCAATTCTTTTTTTGATTTAAGGAAGATATGTAATATGAAATGCAGGTTATGGTTCATGCTAGTCCTTTAACAAAACAAAAACGAATGTATACATAGCTTGTTTATACAGATAATACTAAATTACTTGTATAATGTATATATAGCCTTATTATATATCATTATATTATACATATTGAATTATAATTGCTCTGGCTGTCCAAGTGGCAAACAGGCACACTATTTCATCCTCTTATGCTCGATTTCCCTCAAGTCTACCACATACTCATAAAGAGAGGCATTGTGGGTAGCATTTTAAATAGATACTACCAACAATACAACTACCAATACTACCAACTACCAAACTTTTAAGGGCTTGGGGAGTGTGCTAGATAATTAATCTGGTAGAGCTTGAAAGTAAACAACCACAACAATCTTTTGTTGGATTATTATCAATAAACTTTAGTAGATATGAAAACTAGGACTGCTTCTTACTCAGAATACCAAATTTCAGCTTTGTAAATGTTTTAGATTAAAAGTTATGAAGACCCAAACATGGAGGAAAATGTACATGCAAACCCATTTTGAGGGACGTTGGTGACTATGAAGGGCTGTAATTTCTAAACGTCTTGAGATGATGAGCTGAAATTTTTTTTGTGTTCATTATACATCAATATGAAACTTTAGTGTGAATTTCAACAAAATCTAAGACGGTCGAGCTTGCACACCCCGTTGACGTTGAGTTGATATGGAATGACCCATTTGTGTATTATGTGCAGCGTTCAAAGTCGGTAGCAACCTTAAAAATGCTTTCGATTGCTCTAAAGATTTGACAGGATTATTTTTTCAGGTATTGACACGATACAAGAGGGTGCCCCATTGAATTAAAAAAAATTTCAATTTATGAATCACCCTAATGACAATACTTCGAAAAAATATTCAAATTTTGTTTATCCGCTAATTTGAGAAAAAAAATGGCGGATTTTCAAAAAAGGCGGATAACTTTTTTTTACCAAAAGATTTTCACGGGGATTTTTTTTCGGTCAATGTACATAATCAACAGAAGCAATGCTCAAAGTTTCAGCTTTAAACCAATTAAGTCAAGGTTTGGCCCTTTTTTTCGCTTTAACAACTGGACTAAAAGTGTGTAATTGCTAATATAAATGCATGAAAATATGTGATATCATGCTTATGTAATGCTATACTAGTCATAATAATGCAGCAATAGATTTCAAGCTACATTGGTAACAGTAGTTAACCTCAAACTGATGTAGTAAGGTTCTGTCGATGTTCTAGCATCCTAAACCTCGCGCAAAATATAGCATTTCATTTGTTAAAAATGAATTTGCGTAAAAGCAAACAAAACTTTTTGCAGTTCTACCAATTTTTAAATTGTGCAGTGACACTCCAGCTGTCCATATCGCAAGAAAAATCAACAAAGCGAGTCGTCCCTTTATTCTACTGTCCCTAGTGGGCCTTCACCAATAATGTCACAGCGGGCCAGCATACAAAAACTTAGTGTTAGCAGAGCTTCTCAGTCCACACAAGGCGGAGTCTCCTAGGTTTCGAGTTAAATAAGTGGATTATATCATCATAATCCGAACTGTCAATGAGGTTTCGATTTCAGTAATGTGTTTGGGGAGATCGTTCCAGACTTTAACTCCGCTAAATTGGATGGATTGTTGGGTTAACTTTTTCGAGTAATAGGGGAGAAAAAATCGATTGCTGCTTCTAGTTGATATGTGATGCAAGTTGCTCTTAAGTTGAAATAGTGAGTTAAAGTTTTTAGGCAGTTGATTATGTTTCAGTTTAAACACAAATTTGCCAGTTTCGATGGTATAAACGTTATCAATTGTGAAAAAACTGTCAACATTGTGCTGTGGTTCATGCTTAGGGATCATTTATATTGTACATTATTTCACTGAAGTAGCTTAGCAGTGGTGCCCCAAAGTACTGGCACCCATTGAAATGTTTCTGTGATTCACCTGGGGTGCAAGACTCATTTCAGTTTACAAAATTGTTACTCAGTTCACTGATTAATACAAGAAAACAACAAAAAAATAATGAAAATAACATGGATGTCCCGTTAGTCACAAAGGCTATGTCCCGTTAGTCACAATGACACACTTCGTTTATGATGCAATTACTAACATACACTTAAAGATATTTCCAAACTAAACCATGCTGACATTTCCTTGATATTTACACTACACAATGCTGGCATTTCAATAGAATTCGTGCTGTCAATGAGCAGACTTTTGAATTTGCATTCACAGCACCAATTTTTCAGATTTGTCCCTTGTCCCGTTACTCACAACAAACTTTTAGATTTTTGAAAAAAGTAAAAAGTTCATGAATTTCTCAAATAGTGCAAAGTTTAGGTCCAAGTCACTGATAACTAATCTCATAGGTTTCATGTTTTTACATCTTTTCATATTTTTTAATTACACCCAAAAGCAGTCAAAATGTCCTGTTAGTCACATTTGGAATTGCCCTGTTGGCATCAGCACTCTACTCAGATGAAAAGTGACAGGGACCAAGAAAGTGTTGATGACGGTAATCTTTTCATAGAGTGAGAGTCTTCAACTCTTCGTGGTTTGTAAATGTCAGCGATTGTCTGGGTTTTTCTAGTGGCTGTCTTTCAGTTCGTTTTATCCAGTTCTGTCTGTTCATTTTATCCAGTTCTGTTTTGTTTGTTCCCAGCCAAATGCCCAAGATCTTGATGTTGTTCAAGATCGCAGCATCAGGTCTTGCTGAGCTTGGTGGGCTAGATCAGGTTTGGACACCAGGATCTGGGTCTTTCCTTGGTTCACCTTCTGGTCGGACATGGTCTGATATAAGGCTAGTAGACTTGCTCTATCGAAGGCTTTTTCAAAGTCAGTTATCATGATAATCAAGTTCATGTGTTGTGTTTGAGGTGCTTTCAGGGCAGCTTGTATTGTATGTTCAATTGTTCATTGTGACATGCTCTATTCTGCGGTTTGGCAATCCACTTTTCTAATTTGGACAAATCAAGTTTGTGATCCTGGTTGTGAGTCTGTTGGAGAGGATTTCACTCAAAATCTTGTAGTCTGTGTTGAGGAGAGAGATCAGTTATTTTTTTCAAGATTAACTTCACTTTTGGTTCTCATGGAGGGAGTCATTTTTTTCTCAAATAGCAATTTGTAAGAATTTCAAATTGTTGTATTTCAAGAAGTGCCAGCACTTTTGATAAAAGAATCTGTTTAGACCATCGGATCAGGGTAGGGAATCTTTTTTCAGAGAGTCAATGGCTATTTTTTCTTCTTTTAGAGTGATCAACTGCTTCGCTTGTTTAACTGTGTCTTTTTTGGCCTCTCCCGAAATGTTCTGGTATGGTATCTGTTCTGTTCTTGAGAGTTGATGTCGTCTTCCACACCCCATAGGGAGTGATAGAAGCTGTGTACTTCTTTGAGTATATACGTCACTATGCGCAATTGCGCATTAAAACAATGTGCATTTATTGGTGTTTTGTGCCAAAACTGTCAATGTTAAAGTTTAGATAAAGTTCAGAAAAGATTATTTTACAATGAAAGGATCAAAAGGTGTGCGTTGTGCAGTTTAGAGAGAAAACTCTAAAATGAATGATTTACCGGTAACCCTTTTTAGACCAACGGTTCATAATATGTACCACAGACATGCCGTCCAAAACTAGGTTTTTTGCATTTTTTAGTCGACGTCTGTACGTCAAAAATTCATTTGCTATGTGGTACCCCTAGATCAGAGGTCGGCAACCTGCGGCTCCGGAGCCACATGCGGCTCTTTCAGCCCTCTGCTCTGGCTCCCATGACTTTAAACACTGCGAGCTTGAGCAATACAAAAAAATTTTGTTGTAAATTAATAACTGCTCTAGGCTATAGTTTAAACTAGTTTTGTTGAAAATTATGACTTACAAATCCGTTTAGTATGTTTTTTTTTCACCAAGATTTAATGCTTTTATCTTGCTAAGGAAAAAACCATTTAGGACTGTTAGGAATAATGGCGGCTCCTCACGGCTTACAATGCATGTATTGTATGGGGACAGATTCTGATTTGCCCGCCCCGTTTGTGAAACGATAAAGAGCATATTGTTACGTGATTTACCGCACAATTAATGTTAGCATTATCTTATACCTGGCAATGTCACAGTGCAGTTTGTAGTAGCTTGTAGTATTTTGTAAGCAGTTAAAAGTGTCAGATACTCTTTGTTAAATATGTAAATCGCCATTAGTTATTTATCAGTAACTTTGGCAAATTTGCCAAATTATTGCCAGTATACCAGCGTTATCTTTACTAGTAAGCCTAGTTTCCTAGTCTAGAGCAGCATCTAACTGAAAATCTTTTATTTAGTAAATAGTTTAGAAACGATATTACAACAAAACAGTATAGTCTTGTATCGATTAATAATTAGCAATGGAAAAGTGTAAGAAGAGAAAAGTTGCGAACGAAAAAAGAATGTTCAACCCCTCATGGACAGATTCATTTGCTTTCATTGCTAGCGAAACTTGCTTGCCGGTATGTTTGTTATGTGATGAGAAATTAGCAAACAACAAAAAATCAAACGTTGAAAGACATTTTCTGAAATCTGAATAAGCACAATGTTTTTGCAGAAAAATATCCTGCTGGAGATCAGCGAAAAAAAGCAGTTTTAGAACTTCGGCGGAGATCCGATCAAAGCAAAACTTGTTTCAGTAAGTGGATGAACTCATCCAGATCAAGGACTTCTGCTAGTTTTATAGCGGCTCGAGAGATAGCCTGTCATGGAAAGCCATTTACAGATGGAGAATATTTAAAAGAGACATTCATCAAGATATCAGAACATCTATTCTCAGACTTTAAAGACAAGAATAAAATCATTCAGAAAATCAAAGACATGCCCCTCTCAGCAAAAACTGTCAAAGACAGAACTATAAGAATGGCAGCCAACATCAGTTCTCAACAAATTTCGGATATCAATTCAGCCCCAGGATACTCTATTGCCTGTGATGGTTCAAAAGATATCAGTGATGTTGAGCAAATATCGCTGTTTTGCAGATACGTAAATTCTACTGGATTAAAGGAAGAATTGATTGAAATGATACCACTAAAAGGCCACACGTGAGGTGAAGACATCTGTGGGGCAGTTTTAGACTGTCTCAAAACAAAAGAAATAAACACAACTCACTTGGTTTCGGTCGCTACTGATGGAGCACCAAATATGATAGGAACGCAGAAGGGGTTTGTGAGTTTACTTCAGAAGTCACTGGATAGAAAGCTGTTGATGTTTCACTGTATGTTATATCAGGAGGCATTGTGCGCTCAAACATTTCCCCGAGAGTGCAATGAAATGATGAATCTCGTCATTCGAGTAATAAACAAAATAATTGCACAAGGATTAAACCACCGACAGTTTCGTTCATTATTAGATGAACTTGATAGCACATATATCCAGATCTGCGGCTACACAACAATGTCCGATGGCTGTCCCGAGGGAAGGTACTGAAAAGATTTGCTGTGAGTTTGGAACACGTAAAAACGTTTTTAAAAATCAAAGGGCTCTCTTTTCCTGAATTGGATCAGCCAGATTGGGTAGAAAAGTTGCATTTCATGGTGGATATGACATCGCACCTCAACACGTTGAACAAAAGCTTGCAAGGAAAAGGTAGCACAACCCTGCAGATGCTGGAGGAGGTTTTGGCTTTTGAGCGCAAGATGACAGTGTTTGCCAGAGATTTACAAAGAGGTACACTACTTCACTTTCCCTTTCTAAAAGAGTTCAAAGAAGCACACAACCAGTTAAATTTTGTTTACTTTCAGCAAGCTATCATCGATATGCAAACTGTGTTTCAACAACGATTCTGTGATTTTAGGAAGGAAAAAGACACGTTATTCTTCCCTATTACCCCTCTGGAAATCGATCTATTACTGCTGAATATGACTGTGCAGTCACAGCTGTACCGGTAAGTCAATCTAGTCTTGAACTTGAACTGGCCGACATAGCTGACAAGGATGTGTGGGTACCTAAATTCCGAAGCTTGAGAGCTGACCTTGAAGATCTTGCTCGCCAGAAGGCCACGCTTCGTCACAATCACAAATGGAGTGACCTTGAAAAGCTTCAAAAACCAGACAAGCTCGTGTTCGATACGTGGAATGCCATACCTGACTCTTACATGAACATGAAAAAATATGCATTTGGAGTTCTGTCGATATTTGGATCAACATATTTATGCGAACAAAGTTTTTTGGTCATGAATTACTTAAAAAATGAACAACGCTCACGCCTAACAGATGAGAGGAGAGAGCTTGCAGTCCCAGATAAAACTCAAAGTGTTATCTTATCAAGCTAATGTAGATGTGCTGTGCAGTGAAATTCAGAAGCAAATATCGCATTAGCTGGGTGAAATAAATGATTATTTGAAAATGTATGTTTTTACCCAATACTGTGCCCGTAGGTAGCCTACTAAAAAGTGTTGTGTTTAGAGATGTACCGATATATCGGTATCGGTGATATCGGCCATTTTTTGAGTATCGGTATCGGCAAATGTATCGGCAAAATTTGGCCGATACTGTGGCCGATACTAAACATGTAAAAAAAAGGCGTTTGCTGCGGATTTTCTGCAGAAGTAAAGATATATATAGATTTTTTAAAGTAGTAACTAACGTCACATTGAAGTAGAAAAATAACAACCTGTTCAAATTTTTGATACCTCACACTCCCATGACTTCATGCGCGCACTTTTTGGCATTGTTTGCTTACAGTGATTCTTTCACTCAAACAAAACGTTTTGTTTCAGCAGTTTTGCGTTGTTCGATTCTTAAGTTGTGAAAGAGACTCAATTTCTCCAATATTTATCATTTGTGTTTCTTTTTTACTCTCAGCAGAGGATAAAACCAGGCCAAGACTACCCAGGTGGCGGGAATGTGTAGTTTTGCATCGTTTTTGCGTTGCTGGACGTTTGAGGGACCCATGTGGCTTGGTTGTTTTTTGTGGGCTGGTTCTGTCAGTTTGTGATTTGGTTTCCGCCTTTCGTTGTGGTGGACTCATCAGGCTTGAACAATGATGGGCGGAGTGGGTGGGTTCGGGGTGGTGGGAATGCGAATCCTCACTGAACTAATCTATAAGTGGTCTTGTTGCGCCTGGGGTGGCGGCTTCATTGTGGGGGGTGTCCTTCCCTGCTGTTGGCACGGGGCTGGGCGCTCACTGGTGTGGCGGGCTGTTGCGATTCGCCGGCCATAACGGTGTAGCTTCCACGCTAGCCATTTAGTCCATCCAATCAAGCATATGTTTCTCGGCAGCCGTTTTGTAGCAAGAATTGACATCGACAAGAATTGAAATGGCTAGTGTGGAAGCTGCACCGTTGTGGTTGGCGGGTCGCGGCAGCTCGCTGTGCTGGTGACTGCTCAGCCTTGTGCTGGTGGCCGGGGGGGACGCTCCTTTTTTGCAATGAGATTGTCATCTTGGGCGCAACGGGACCATTTTGATTGGTTTAGTGAGGATTCGTGTTTCCATTGCTTTCTTTTTGGGCCTACTTATTCTGCCGTGACATTGTTTGGGCTTGGTGAGTTTGTTGCGGCTCAGGGTGGAAGTTGAATCGCCGACTGGTGGAGCCGGCTTGCTGGGGGCAGCCGAGTTGCACGGGTTTTTTGAGCGTTTGGCGGGGTGGGAGCGATGCAGAAGTGTGCAATTTTGCTACCTGGGTAGTCTTGGCCTGGGAAAAGCTTTTCAACCAAACGAAAAGCGCCCTTAGGTTGCACATTACTTGTCGAATAGTTTTTGTACGACTACACAAATCACTTGGTTTACATTTTACATCTTATTATCAATTATGATAGCCTATTTGGAGAGTTAACGCAAAACCCTTTATTAATTTTTCAGAAACCCCAATTGTGATGTAATGTTTCTTCACTTATACCCCAGTTCTCAATTACGGTGGCCTTTCATTACTAAAACTTACTATTATGACACAACAATGCGGTTGAGATTGGATTCTTGAATCTTTAATAAATTATGCCAATTGAAAGCGTTTTTTAATAGTTTTATTCGAACAAACGAATTTTAAACTAAAAATTACCTGTATATACCGGTAAATGTGTTTGGTATTTTTTCTTTTCATTAATAAACTTTATTTCAAAATTCTGACCAGCTAGTCGAAACGTAGAGCGCCAACCTCTAATTGAACGTCACCTCTAATAGAGCGCCACTTTTAAACAAGAGTTGAAAAATAGAGCGCCATGGCGGTGAAATAGAGGTTTTACGGGTAATTTCTTGCAAATACCAAAATTGCTTCTTTTTGTAACACCAAAGTATCGGCCAAAATATCGGTATCAGTATCGGTATCGGCTTAAAAAAGTGGTATCGGGATCGGTATCGGCCAAAATATTGGTATCGGTACATCTCTAGTTGTGTTTAATAGTCAGGCTTTGTTTGTTGAAATTCTAGAATATTCGGCTATTCGCATGTACAAAGCAAAAATTGATAGAAATTCTACATGAAGTGTAGGCTATAATTACCTTTGGTTTTAGTGGCCAAGTCGACAGTTAAGGTTAATGCTAAAAGTTGCCGACCTCTGCCCTAGATCATAATCATTTCGCATAAAACTACACAGGTGTGTTTACTTTGACAAAAGGAACACTTCTGACAAGTGACAACTGCACAACAAAATCTAAACGAAAAAGGGCAGATGAAGCCAGATGATGTACCCTACCCTACTCAATGTACTCATATAACGCAGCCAAGCTTAATAAGATATAGGAATAATAATTTCTGAAGTTTCATGAGTATTTCTAATTATCTGGTTCAATTATAATTTGTAATTTTCTGGGTTTATGAAGTTTGCATGAGAACAGTGAAATGAAACAAAACTGAATGTCGTCCTGAATCAAATATGGTTCATCATCATCCAAATTCGTTTTTTTTTCGTTGCCGCAATTGCTTTCACTCTTATTCTCCATCTCGTTCTGTCCATCGTCTTCCTTTAGTCCCCCTTTGTCTGCCTCATTCTTCACCTGTTCCTTCCATGTTCTATTTGGACGTCCCAATTTCCTTTTCCCATCTACCTTCAAAGCCAATGCCTTTTGAAGAAAACTTTCTCCCTCCTTAGTACATGTCCTTACCACCATCTTACTTCCTTTGCCCTGGCAAGTTGTTCAATTGTCTCCCTCATCTCAAGCATATCCATCAGTTCTTTTAGTCTTTTTCTCCCTTCTGGTTTTCACTCTACACATTACTCTCACCACTGCCCTTTTCTGTTTTTTCTCAGAACAACCAGTTCACTCTCTCTTAATGACCATTTTTCGCTGCCTGACAATATTGCAGGTCGCACACAACTGCGATAGACTTTTCCTCTTCATATTTGATGATTTTTTTCCTGTATAATATTTTCTCACATTTCCTGAACTTTTCCCAACCCAGCTTTGCCTTTATCACAGCTGCTTCGCATCCAACTCTTCCATTTATTTGATCACCCAAATAACAAACGTTGATCACTGTTTAAATTAAGGATGTGCCGATTAATCGGAATCGGCAGGTATCAGCAATTTTTGGAGAATCGGAATCGGCATCGAAAAAAATTGCTGATTCTTTATCAAAGTTTTCTAATCAAAAGTAGCGCTACCGCGTGGAATTACCGATCAAAGAACGGCTTCTGTGAACAACCGCATCAGCGTCAACGAGCATTCGGAGAGCGGTAGTCTAAATTATGACGATTGTCCGTCATTTTGTAAACTCTTGTTTAGATGCCCCAGATCAAAATACTTTCTTTCTTTGAAATGACGAAAAACGTTCAAGGAGAAAATCAGACCAGATAAAATATAAAAGTTGAATGATTACACAACGGTTAGATGTTAAAGGAGAAATGGATTATTACATAATTGTTATTGTTTGAGTGCCGCTTGCTGTATGCGAGGCGCTAAAAGGAGGCAGTATAAACTGCAAAGAAAATGTGAGCAACTGTCTGAAAGATTCCAAACACTTTTGAATTAGTGTTCTTTTCATTCCTCGGGGTAACCGCAAAAGATTTGCCTCTTTAAGTAAAACCATAGTTTGCAATTTGCCGTAAAATATCAAACGTTTGATAATATCGTTTTATTTTTGGTAATATCGTATCGAAATGATTATACCAATACCGCTGCGTTCATTTTCTTTTACACTCTAGACTTTTTCTCTTCTTGTTTCTGGCACCTTCTTGAATTCTGCGAGAAAAATACTGCAAACCGCACAAGATAATGTTTTGCACACTGCATTAAGCTATGTTGATTTTGCAGTCTGTGAACAATGGCGATTTTTCTCTTTTAACTGATTTTCCGCGACAAATAAAACATGTGTCTATGACCAGTTGACCACTTTGTAGCGCGCAAGAAGTGAAGAACTATCGTAAAAAATCACGCTGTCTAGAGCAGGCGACAAAGTGAACGCTTATAGACATTTCAAAAGCAGCAACTTGTAACAAAATCGCAACCACTTGTAGAGCGCCAACTAAAAGCAGCTTTAATCATTTAACCAAAGAATCGGAATTGGCATCGGCAAAAATTTTGTAATTGGCACATCCCTAGTTTAAATTCCATAGCAGAAAGTTTCTTTGCAATCCTCAACTAAGTCTTTTCCTTCATTACATTTCCCACAAACAAAACAATTTGACAATCTTGGTGTAGCCCTTCTCATATTGACACATCCTGCATGTACCCACTTACTGCACACCTTGCATTGCATTGAATTTCTCACTCTTTTTCCATATATTTGCGCATGGGCCGACTTTATCTTTTGCTACACTCAACATCACTTTCGTTTTTTTTCATACCCTTCATACCCTTCGTCTCAAATGCTTTCTTCCATTTGGTAAATCTTTTTTTCTAATCCGTCCATACTGTCACTGGTCAAGGCCAGGTCATCTGTATACAAAATTTTGCTGAACAACCCCACAGGCCCACAACATCAACCACGATAGCAAATATAAGAGCCTAAGAGGTGACAGCACCAATCCTTGGTGCACCCTGACTTTTACAAAATGTCATCTCAGCAGTCAGCACCGACTTAAACCAACTTTTACTTTTGTTCTTGCACCTTCATACATCGACCTCACCGCCTTTACTAGTATCCATCTCTTTCTCATTGCCCATTTCATCACTTTTTCATGACTCTGTCAAACGCTTTATCCAAATCAACAAAGCACATGAACAGTTTTTTCTCGTTTTTCGTGTAAGCTACTTGCATTCTTCTTAAAATAAACAAAGCGTCTGTTGTTCCCCTTCCCGGTTAAATTAAATGTTTATTGTTTATTTGTTCAATATATTTATGGGGGTTTGCAAGGCTACATTGATTGCTTTGAATGGGTTGTGATGCAAAAAAGGTTGAAAACCCTGCTATAGATGAACTCTTCTCTACTGTAGTGCATGCAAACAGGACTTAGGAACGTGTCACTATAGGTGAAATGTCGCTATAGATAAAGTTACTACAGGCCTCGAAACAACTTTTTTTTTCCGGCGGCCAAAGGTGTCCGACTGAAGCAAGCTGTTCAGCGGCCAATCACAAGCACATGTCGACCATAGGAACTTCGACACGCATCAACATACAGTCTTCGAACTTAGCACATTTTTACTTCAGCAGAAACGTTGCCGAGGCCAAACGACAAAAGTTGAAATTGCCTCGGCAATTGCTGTGAACGTTTGTTACCAAACAATTGTACCAAAACATGTAAAACGAGAAGCGAAAAATATACTAGAGTAATCTATCACGACCGCGCTGTTTGATTTGTTGTGATGTATTAACAGGGATCTCTGTGTAATAATACCAAAAGTACCGGTAGCGATAAAGCGAGCAACAACATACGCACGTCCCAGTAATTCACGTTAAATAACTCACAAGAGGAAAAGTAAGTTAATTTTGGATTGATTCAACGTTCGAGTCAGCACAAATCGATTTAATTTTCCCGGCGGCGGGTTCTATTGCGTAACAACAATGCCCAATAAGAAATTTACGTTTGTTTTACATTAATTCGACATCTAGCGACGTTGAACCATCATAAAATAACGTTAATTGCTCAACCAGGTACCGGTAACAAATTAATAGCTCCCTGGGAGAAGATTGCCTTGATTTACGTATACAGTATAGCTACACTAACATAATTTCGGCACAATTGAGATACTGCAAACAATACAAAGTCCGATTGATAAAAAACTAGCTGTCAGAATGGAATCTGTATCGAAGCACGAGGTTGATTCGGCGAGTGCCCTATTCGGCGAGAGCCCTTTTCGGTGAGTTCCCTATTCGGCGATTTTTTGAATTTTTTTTTTAAATTATTGGTTACCGTAGCCTAATTGTACAGTACCGTACCCGATAAAAAAAAAAAATTAAAAAAATTGCCGAATAGGGAACTCGCCAAAAAGGGCTCTCGCCGAATAGGGCACTCGCCGAATCGGACTAGCCGAATTGGGCTCGCCGAAACGGGCCATTCCGACATTTATATCAGGCCTCTAAGCTTCCGGAAGCTATGGTTCCCAATAATCATCAAATGACCTCCAAAACTACCATGCTGGTAGCCGGTAGGCCATGTTAGGTTACCGGCTTCCACAACCACAAGCTAACATTTTTCCCCTTGCATTGTATTTCATTTTTTTTCTCCATTTGTGTTCATATGTGATACTTTTTTCTCTTTACTCGTATAAATTTATAACATTTTTCTTTTCATTGGCATTCGTAACCCTTTTTCACAAACAAAGCAAAGTCTCTCACATGCTAACAAGAAATATTGCTGGTAAAAGTATAGCAAAAAGTCTGAACGCCAACCTACAAAAACTTGAAGACTAGCTCCTTGAAAAACAGTACATTTAAATACAATTGCAAATATGTTTCCAGGCCTTGTTTGCCTTTGTCTTACCTGAGGTAATGCAAAAACATGGCATCAATATTATTAAAAGATTTTTAAAAATACGAATTTTTAACAAAGTTTTTATTTGGCTGCTGAGTGCGAGAATTTAGCCGCTGGGAAGAACCTCTGGAAGATTATGCTTGGTCACTCGAAAAATAAAGGAGCTTAGAGGCCTGTGTATCTAAGTGAACAGTAATAGTATTTGTCTGATTGAGCCGAAATCAATACCTGAAGTTGGATAATTTCAATGACACCGATGCATTGGTATTTGGTATTAGCCTACTTGTACAATGTACATTGATCTATATTATTTGTACATTGGGGTATAAGATGTATAAAATATTGCTTTACAGTTCCAGTTTTTTCTAATTTAAGGTGGTGATTCCTGTTGTGGTTTTTGTTTACGATCGTCCATCGGTCACTCGTTGTCTTGATCTACTCATAAAATATCGCAAAGAAAAAGGAGCCGACTTTCCCATTGTAGTGAGCCAGGACGGCAACCATGCAGAGACGACGGAGGTCATTCGAACGTACAGCTCTCAGGTGAGAAAAATGTGCTTCAACAAAGCTTTAAGCTCAGAATCAAAACCTGCATATGAGAGGTTTAATTTGCAGTTTTGTAATCTTGAAGTGTATTGATAAACTTTTTTTAAAAAAGGAACGTTTAAAAAAACTGAGAAGATTTAAACATAACAAGATTTCAACAGATAAATCATACAGTTTAGTGAAGTTAGATACTCAGTGCCAAATGTGTGATGGAGCTGTGAGCTATCAGCTTTTTGCTTGTGGTAGTCATTAGTTCATCGGCTCGATCGCGTTTTTGTAAAGACCTACTGTAGTTCGGCACCACAAAGCAGAATTGACCAATTAGAAAACAGTCAGTTAATCACACTTCTCAAGAGGAGAAAATTTCGAGAACTTCTTCGACAATGAGTGGTATTTGTGCTTGAAGTAAAGTGCCAGACTCACAAGTGGGCAAGGTTTTTTTTTGCAGCTACAGGTAATGTTATGCAATTGCATGATGAACGGGGTGGCCCAACAAGTGTGGACTAAAATTCATACTAAATTTAAACACATTTCTCGACTACTAAATTATTTGTACTTATTACAGATTTATAGTATAGCCTAATCGTCCTACGACTACTACTACAGTATCATAGCCGATGCGGCCTTTGATGAACTAGATGCTCAGTTCGTAAATTCTTCCAATGTTCCCTTTGTCGTGCAGTGTCCCTAAGTGTTCTAGCTTGGCTGATTGATTTATTTTGATTTGATCTGATTGATTTATTAACTAATCATCCTAGATTTTCTGGAAAATTAAAGTTACACCCATTGCGAAGACATTAAATGAGATCTTTGAAACACATTGTCATGAGGGGCTATCACTGGCTGAGATTTTCAAGGTTTTGAAAGGGATTGTGAGTCAATGTGGTGTATAATGTAGTAAAATGTTTCAGAAAGACTGGTAGCTACTTACCAAAGGTCAAGAGCACCCCAGAGAGGCCCGAAAGAACTAAACAACTCATTAAACACATTAGGGTAAAGTTCCATCGGAATACTGTAAACAGCACCATTAAACTCGCTAAAGGGGCACATGTTAGCCATTCAACCATCCAGAGGGTGTTGGTAAGTGGAATGGCTCGTTTCGGTGAGTCTGATTCGGTGAGTCCGATCCCTATTCGGTGATTTTTTCAATATTTCTTTTTAAATTATTGGGTACCGTAGCCTAATTACACTGGTCAACAGCAAATTTTAATCGAGCTCGTGGTTGATTGATTCTAGAAGCATTTTGTGCGCTGATTTCAAAAATGTCTTTATTTTTTTCCTAGCACATCATGTTTTCTAGATATTCCAATTTTAAAATTTTGAAGACATGCCACATTTACAGGCAAGTAAAGCAGTTTTTTTATTCGCAAATTAAGTGTGACGTCATAATAAAACAATCATATCAACAATAAAACAATGATACGTCATAATCAAGCAAAGGGACAAAAATACTTATCCAAACTTGGAATCTGCTCGCCGGCCGGTTTCTCGTGATGAAACCATGTCGCCACCTTTACCTCCACAGGGAGGCCTAGATTCCATTGAAAATGATGGTGATGACGTCGCTTCATTAAGCGAACTCTCATCAACAAGTTCTGAGTATCAAGAAGAAGGCAGGCCACAGTTATTTTCCCAGGAGCACCTCAATGATTTGATTAGAGACCTTGGCCTTTCAAAGCAAAAGTCAGAAATCCTTGCGTCAAGATTAAAAGAGCGAAATCTGGTTGAGGAAGGTGTTGCAGTGAGCCATTACAGAAAACGAAACAAAGACCTCGCTGCTTTGTTTAAAGTTGATGGCCCCCTGTGCTTTTGTCATGATATTGAAGAACTTTTTCACAAATTGGGAGAAGTTCACAATCCTCATGAGTGGCGAGTTTTCGTCGATTCCTCGAAAAGAAGCCTGAAAGCTGTTCTTTTACATAACGGAAATGAAAAGCCATCCATTCCCATAGCACACTCGGTGCACCTAAAGGAATCTTATGAAAATATCGAAATTCTTCTCAATGCTATTAATTACAGGGATTATGAGTGGAGTATTTGTGGAGATCTGAAAATGATTGGAATCTTAATGGGGATGCAAGGGGGATTTACAAAGTACTGTTGTTTCTTGTGTCTGTGGGATAGTCGCACTACCAGAAAAAGGATTGGCCAACAAGAAGCTCCTACAATCCTGGAAGAGAAAGTGTCCAAAATGTCCCGCTAGTTAATCCTGACAAAATTTTTTTGCCGCCGTTACATATCAAACTCGGCTTGATGAACAATTTTGTGAAAGCAATGGGCAAATCAAATTCAAACGGTTTTCTGTACCTCTGTAAGAAATTTCCAAAACTAAGTCATGCAAAGCTTAAAGAAGGAATATTTGTTGGTCCACAGATTCGAGAAGTTTTAAAAGATACTGACTTTGAAAAATCACTCACTTCATCAGAATGTCGCGCATGGCAATCCTTTAAATGGTTATGCTCTAACTTTTTGGGAAATTTCAAGGCTGCTTCTTTCAGCAAAGGTGTTAAAAGGTTGCTCTCAACTTACAATGACATGGGCTGCCGCATGTCCCTCAAGATTCATTTTCTTCATTTCCACCTGGGCTTTTTCCCTGAGAACCTTGGTGCAGTGAGTGATGAACAAGGTGAAAGGTTTCACCAAGATATCCAAAGCATGGAAGCACGCTCTCAAGGGTTCTGGAACGAAAGGATGGTGGGTGATTACTGCTGGATGCTGCATCGCGATGATCCAACATGTACAGTTGTACAGTCTTTGATATCATGCTGAACGTTTTTCTTGTGGTTTGGTAATATAATATAGGGAGCTTAAAAACCTGACACTTCAGTATTGTGCTAGCTCAAGTATTTAGTATCTCAGACAAGGTTTAAGAGGCATTTTTTGCACTCTAGTGTCTATGCATACATATGCAACTAAATAGTGTTGAATCTGTAAAAGCAATGCACAAATCTGAAACACTCTGCTCTCTGAAGCTAATCTAAATTTGAAAATTGTAGCGACAAAATCGGTATTTGAACGCAATATTGACGTTTCTGGTCAAAAAATTTCAGACCAATAACTTTAAAACCTGATGTGCTAGAGCGAAACTAGCGCCAGATTTGAAATCAGCAGCAAATTGTGGTCTAAGAAAAGTTACTCCCATTCTCGATTAAAAAATTTTTTCAAATTTTGTTAACCTGTGTTATCATTGCCGTTTTAGGGTTAGGGGTTAGAGGTTAGGAACTCACCGAATTGGACTAACCGAATCGGACTCACCGAATCGGACTCACCGAATAGTAGCAGACCCGTTGGGATCTTAAGGTCAAGCCCAACATGATTACCAAATGACAACTTCATTATGATGCCACGAAAAAAAAAGGTTTGAAAAATCAAAGTTTTTCTGAATGAGCTCCTTGAGGGCACACACCACACATCTAAGATTTATATGTAAAAAGCCCTTGATTTGTATTAATAACACACACTAACAAGACAAAATATAATGTGATGGTTGCAATTATTTCTTCTCCACAAGCTGATCTAGGCGGGGTCCAACTGTGCTCACAGTGCATCGGAAATCGTATCCAGGAATTTCTAGCGATTTCGACTCTTAGTTTTGATGCACATCAAGGAAGAGAAACCCTGCTCAGTGCTCACACTCCCATGTACTTGGAAAAACTAACAGCTGTATAATAGCGTTACGAGCTAAAATCTTGTATGTAGAGGCCATGCTCAGCCAGAAGTTTATTGGAGAAAATTCCTTGTGCATTGTTTTTGTTTTCTCATCAGATTGAATGTCAATGATATCTTCTTGCTCTCCCGTTCCTACAGGTAGAAGAGATGGATTAACAGGGAATGGATTTGTGATGTATGCACAGCATGCCATGTCCGGTAAATAATGCGTTAATTCGGTTTCTTGCGTTTATTCGGACATTCGATTTCTTGACATAATTTATCATTGGATCGCCTTGAAGAGACGTTAGAAATCTAAACATTCCGTATTGCTTATTCTCCATGTTTTTCGTCCAGATGTCCAGCTTGCGAATAAATGCTTCCAGCTTGGAGATAAAATCTGAAATAGAACTGTTCGGTCCTTGGAAAAACAAGTTTTTGTTGTTAAGAGTTTTAAAAATATCTGACAAGTAAGCCAACCTCGAAATAGATGCATCATTTTTCAAATCGTTTTTAAACTCGGGATTTTTTTGTCTGCAAACTGCAAGCAACTTTTTCGTTTGAACCTTCTTTGCCACTTCAAGGGTCGAGGGACTCTGCCTTTTACTACCCTTGGGCAGTGGCTGCGACGCGGTCTAGATGTTAACAGTAACCTTCTTGCAGTCCCCCGTGTAAGTACAGCATCATAAAAATGCGAAACGAAGTCTGTCAAAACCGAACCTCGACCCGGAATCCTCAGCATGCAAGCAACTCATTCCTCAATTCAAAGACTTGTCTTATTTCCTCTTGAAAGCCAGCCTACCTCTGTGTGGTAAAGGAGAAATTTGTGATTGGAACCAAGATCTGCACAAAGCCTTGCCAACGATCATGTACAGGAGTCACACATCACTTATTAAGTTATTTACATTCAGTTGCTTAACACTGCCCGAGCCGACTACGCGAAATCACGTAGCATTGTGACACCCCATGATGTCACAACGCCCCAAAAGGGCTTACTGTGTCACCAATCTTGGGATTTGACAGGTTTTTTATTTTTTAACCCCAAAAACGATTTTATACCCATTGATCCCCTTTAAAAATCGACTCCAAATCGCGAAATTTATTGGGGTAAAAATAAACACCTCAATAATAATCTACACAAACATTTG
The DNA here is from genome assembly GCF_918807975.1 of Aplidium turbinatum. Classification (NCBI taxonomy): domain Eukaryota; kingdom Metazoa; phylum Chordata; class Ascidiacea; order Aplousobranchia; family Polyclinidae; genus Aplidium; species Aplidium turbinatum. The sequence continues at coordinate 22,326,053 of NC_137475.1, read as the reverse complement.
GAGGCTCCAGTCTTTGTTGCATCAAGTAGCCTCACAACATAGTACTCACAATGTAACATTTAAACATTCATACTACCTATCACTAAAACGGAGCAAAAACCTTTAAAGGGATAGTAAAGGAAAAACCTGACTTGGCAATTTTCCACGTTCTTTGTGTTTAACATGCTACCATAATACAATTTTCAATAAAATTTTGCCCCATTGCAGTCTGATCAGCATTCCGCGCCCGCTTTTGTCAGAGCTTTCAAAACTAGAATGGTCGTGAGCAGCGAAGCGTGTGACTGTACAGTCTACGTCACTATAGGCGAGCAATCAGTTGATCGCGCAATAGTTGTTACTGCAGGCGATTTAACTGCAGGCTATGTATGTATGAACATCAAAACAGCAGATTTCAACATCAAAACATCAGATCTGATGTTAGTGTTAAAGTGGCTTTTGTTATTGCTGTCGATAGTGACGTATTCTCGAGCAGTGTTTGCACTTTTTGGTCATTTTGAAAAAAAATAAAAATAAATGAAACATTGAACTTTGGGCCTTGCCAGCGCCATTGAAAACAATTTTTTTTCGGTAATTCTTTTTGAAATGTATTTTTGAATGTTCAGTTTACGCATTTTAATGCTTAATTCCCGTTTGAAAATTTCATTTACCATGCCTTTAATAAATTCCTCCAAACCTTTTTTTGCACCCTTTGCTGGCCATATTTACTCTATTTAACATATTTCTTCTTTGTCAAATCCGATCTTTTTCCTCTACCCCTCAAAGTATTCACCAGAAACTACTTAAACAGAAACTAAAAAAAGTTGAGTGAATATCTACTCATTTTTAGATGTAAAATGGTAAGTGTTTTTTTACCCCAATACCCCCACTGTTTTTTTTACCCCCTTGACTATTATTGAAGAAACACTAACAGTAAATCAGTAATAATTGATTGATTGAATCTTTATCCTCGGACTAGGAAAGCTTCTTGCAGAGCTTATTCCTGGCAGTTTCGCATACTTGTAGTGGCTTTGAATTACTGACGCAGGCCCGGTCACCGAGATTAACAGAGTGAAGTTTCCGATTGTTGAAGTCTTGTTGCCGGAGAATTATTGCATCCATTACGTGCCGGTGAATGGAGAGCAGTCCTTAACGTGCATTGCTCAAGCGCACACCCCGAGAGTCGAACCAGCACGGCGCTTGATCTGGAAGCTTCTTTGTTCCAGAAGTCACACGCTAACCGGTGTCCGACGTTTTTGTTTTACAAACAACTGTTTACGAACAACTGTTTTACGAACAATTTACCTATAACCCGCTAACCAACTGAGCTATCGGGGCTATAATTTGATTTTTCCCAAAAAATGAGGATATTTAAATTGTTCCTTTGGCCAGAAAGCTTCATAACCACTCTGCTGAAGCAACACTTCACCTCCAAGTCATTAAATGCAAGTTTATAAGTTCCTCTACTAGATTTGGATCAGCATTGTTTGCATCAGCCTGGAATGGATTTGCAACCTACTCTAGTATCTTTATTATCTGATCACTAAATCTTCTTTCAATGTTTAAAGATGAGAGGAGTAGCAGTCTACATTAGTTTCTGGCAAATGAATCATTGGTTTGGTTTTCCTGTAAGATTTTTAAGCTAGGAAACTGATTTAAGTCTAACTTTAGTAAACAATTTTTTTGGAAATCTAATTTTCTAATAAATGCCATTAATTAATGGAACACATTTTGGTTCATTGTGATTTAATGTTGACCTCATTTAATTGCAATTGAAAATATCAGACTAATAACCATTGTCTGCTTTTCCGTTTACTAAATCTGCTCACTTTCTGATCCCATGGTATAAATCTAAAGAAATCATTAACAGAATCATAGAGGTCATAAAAGTGTTGTAGACAGTTTCTTTTTGAAAGCCACCACACATCTGTATGTAGCAAGAGCCGCTCAAATTCTATTTCATTTTTCAAAGTTGGTGAAATGTGCAGTCATTTAATGAATGTGCTTTGATCTTATTCACAGAGCTATACATTAATTTAGATCTAGTAAAACTATTAAAGCAAATTTGCAGTGAGACAAAAATCGTTGCACCTTCTGGATTTTACACCCCCCTGAGTATTTCTGCCACTCTAAAAGTCAATAGCACCTCCTAAGGGGGTGGTAGCGCTCAGGTCATGAACCATTGCTCTACAACAGTCTACACTTACTTGGGAAGCAGTACCGGCAGCCAGTCTTCTTCTATCGAGTCTTCTAAAGTTCGTTGATACACTACAGATTGACACATTCTTCCGCAATGGAGTTATACACTGACATGTCCCACCTACTGCACCGGGTGGCAAGCCGAGAGCAAACAAGAAGGTGGTCTGCTGTTTGGGGCTCGGTGCCACAGATACATGCAACTGGGCCCGTGTGGTAGCCCCACTCCACCATTGCAGACTTAGTGCGTCCAACACCGGTCCATTACTTAAGTCTTGTTTTTTCTTTTGTTGAGGTTAGTGGCTGAACGTGTGTTAGGAAGCTTTTTCTTGATTTCAACCGGGTTAATGCAGCAGTTTGTCCATATAGAGGATGTTTTTCATCACATGTTTGTTTTAGCCTTTCAGATTGACTGTTAACGTCTCTTCTTATGTGTGGCGGTGCTATACCAGCAAGCAGATAAAGTTTGTTGGTATTTGTGGGCTTCAGACATCCAGTAATAAGATGACAAGAATGATTGACTACCGAGTTAAGCTTCGATGAGTGACAGTACCTGTTCCAAACAGGGCATGCATATTCTGCTGTGGAGTAGCACAAAGCCAATGCGGTCATTCTGAGGATTTGTGGATTACCGGTAGTGCCCCACCCAGAGTTGGTAAAATTCCTCAGGATATTGTTTCTGGTGTTAATCTTAGCCTTTGTGTTTTCAATGTGCTTTTTGTAGCTGAGAGGCTTTTGTAGCCAGTGTCACTCCAAAGTAGACAGGGTTAGGGCAATGCTCCAGCTCTGCTCCCGACCAGGAGATTTTGAGGGTCCTTGTAGCTTCTCTGTTTTTTAGGTGGAAAGAACACACCTGTGTCTTTGAAGGGTTAGCTTTGAGGTGATTGTTGGTGTGATATTGTGTTAACTCCTCGAGCGACTTTGTGAGGTTTTGTTCTACAGCAACAAAGGTCTTTTCTTGTGATGTTATGCAAAGATCATCGGCGTATATAAACCGCTTAGTGTGTTGATCTATCGGCTGATCGTTGGTGTATATGTTATACAGTAATGGTTCTAGAACACTTCCTTGAGGAAGTCCATTCCGTTGATGATGCCAGCGGCTTGTTTTTGAATTCAGGATAACTTGGAATCGTCTGTTGTGGGGTAACGTTGCTATAAGCTTTGTGACTGCAGCATTAGCGTGGATCATAAAAAACGAATTTTTAGGTTCAGCTTAGTGCATCTGCCAAAAGATGCAGTTTGGGCTATCTTTTACATTGGTACTTGAAAAAACATTTTTTGACCTCGTTTGACCCCTATCCAAGAGCTCTCTAGTGACCGCCAAGGCAAAATTCCTTAAATCGGATATAATTTTTTTCTAGTGGGTGCAGGCTTGTGGTTTTGGTGTCTATCCCCACTAAATCAAGTCTTGGGAAGTCATTTCTGCAGTCTAAAATCATCTATGGGCTAGCAAAATGACATCAGAGCCTTTATTCAGCAAAAATCCTTGAAAAAGTTGGAAATTTATTGTGTTTTTTTTTAAAAAGGGCAAAGAAAAACAAATTCATAATGCTTCAAAAGGTATTGCTGTTAATACATTGAAGCAAACATATAAAAGCAAACAATTACCGTATGAAGTTAATTGCAAAAATGCTGCCTTTAATTTTTGCATCCAATTAATTATCTATAGCATTACAGTAATGGACACAAAATGCATGACAACGGGTTCAGGCAAAATCAGTACCATATGTTAGTGTTTTGTTGAGGAGCTTATATCAAATCCTGCAGACATATCTTTCTTAAAAGGAATGATGACAGACAGGACAGCCACAATAGCCAGATTTGACTCTATTTCATTCGCACGAGTCAGAAGGAAAGTAGGATTCTTAGTGCAGAAAAACAACAAAAACACTCTAAAAAAGAAACGCAAAAACTGCTTCTACTGTAGCTCTTAAGATAAGGAACTTCTCTGGTCAGCTTGTTTACATCACATCGGTGAAATTGTTGTGTCACATATCTTTGAAGATTTAATGCTAGAGGTTTTAAAATTACCAGAAATGAGGATCTTCAAGAGACCGCAAGAACTGGGATCCTATTCTACAGTGGCCAACTGCTAAGTACACTGGATATCAACAGCTTTCCAATCACAACACACGATCTCATTCAGAACCTCAGAGATGACGTTGCACAAAGCAAATACAATTACAAGTTCATTTGAGGCAACTATAAATAACTTATGAACTTGTGCATTGCTTATATCAGTCCTAGTCTACAAAATGTGAAATTCTACCGTCCTGGGGCCACACACAAGGCCAGATGGATGGCCAAATTGATTCATTCCTATCAATTGGTGCTACTGGAAAATCAAAAAGCTAAGTTACCTAAGTGAACTATCACATCAGTTTCACAAGTGGCTGAACTGAAAGATCTCATGAATTTTATTTCACTCATCTACTGTATATATTGGCTTCGGTGTAGTGTTGCTGTAGATGCTCCTTGGAACTGTTTGACTATGTACAAGAACATTCTCAGATATGGAGCAGTGCATAAGTTGATATCAGATGCTGCTGAACGTAGCTTCAAACGTCAATTTTGGTATCTCTCTGCTGAGATGGTACCACTGGACTGGCACTGTTCAGCTCTGAAGTTCAGAAGGAGGAAAACATCAGATGGCTGATGAACTTATACATGTAAAACCTACAGATACACCAGCAGATCGGTTTGGCACTGGCTAGCTACGGGAAACCACGTTTTCCATCAGAAATCAATCTAGAATCAAAACTGACAGATTTTATCACAAAGGAGTCTCGGTTCTTTTTCTCTGTTTTAGAGATAAATGATGATTTTCTTCTTTTATCAGTAGAGAAATGGTCTGAATCAGAGTCGTACCAGGAAGCTGTTTACAATGTGGCTGAGCATGGAGTTAAACTGAGCACCAATTATCTACATAGTGTCAGAAACGAAGAACACTATCAAAACACTTTACAAATAGTGGAACCTAGCAGAAAAGACACACCTAATTTAAGAAAGAGAAAAACCTAATATCCTCTTGCACAGATTAGACTAGTCGATCACATTGCCTTCTGTGACAAAGTGTGTTAGGGTTACTGTATACACACAGATTCAATACCAGGCTTTCATGTAGCAGACTTACTAGCCTATTGGTAACTTTCTATGTGTATTTGATCTATTTCCAGTGCGAAATTAGAATTTTAGACCACTTTCGCTCACTGGAGCTGTATTTTTAGCTATTCCAACGCGTAAAAAATGTGAATTCACAGACAACTCGTATAGACAAGCATATTCTTTTAATTCCTTGTACGATAGATAGCCGAACAGGCAAAAGTTTTATGCATATTATTTTGTTGAAACATACATACAAATTCTGCTGAGAAGCGTGAAAATACCGGTAATTCAATAGTTACTTAATGGCAAACCTGAAAATTTGAATGGGATGGTGGCCCACATAAACGTGCCCCAATTCTACTGATTTTTGGACCAGCAAAGATTCTTGGCTAGTGGAACAATCTCACAAATCTACAAGTCAATAGTACAAAAAAAGTGAAAAAAACAAGGGGGTTGTGTGCACACTACCCAGGATGTGTTCAATGGGATGCTTATTCAGAAGCCAAATGCAAGTTTTGCCTTTATTAAACATCATATTATAAACTCAATTAAGTTAAGTGTGATCAGATATTTACAAACATTGAAATACACAATATCTAAAGCTGTAATAAATGCAATAGTGAAGTTTACACTATCAAATAAATATGTATGCAACATGCAGCTGCACTAACGTATGCTTCTGTAGCCTATTGGACCTCATATCACCTCAACCACCTCATTGGACTAGAGGCCAGTTTGCACACAAATGGTCACATCCTAGTGTGTTTTACCTAGGTTACACTTTTTTTAGTATTTCATCCATAAAACTGCCCGAAATATCTAAAAATGCCATGTCTTTCCAATAAAATGCTTTTTTAGAGCAAAAATGTCATTATGCAATTTTGGCTGCCCATGCATCAGTTTAGACTGCAGAAGTGTCTTCCTGAGACTTGATTTAGTGGGGTTAGACACCAAAATCATTAGCCTACACCCACTAGAAAAAGTATTATGGCTAATTTAAGGAATTTTGGCTTGGCGGCCACTAGAGCGCTCTTGGATAGGGGTCAAACGGGGTCAAAAAATGTTTTTTCAAGTACCAATGTAAAAGATAGCCCAAACTGCATCTTTTGGCAGATGCACTAAGCTGAACACAAAAATTCGTTTTTTTTTATCCACCCTATGCAGCATCTTTGGACACCTGCAAGATATTTTTCAGCAGAAGACGATGGTTAACTGTGTCATAAGCCGAAGATAAGTCAACAAATGCAGCACCAGTAATCATACCTTTCTGGAATCCGTCTTCAATATGTTGCGTTAGACACAGCAATTGACCTGTTGTTGACTTTCCAGGTCGAAACCCAGGTTGTTGGGGAATTAGGTGTGGTTCAACAGAAGGTGATAGTCGGCCAAGAATTAACCTCTCGAACAATTTGTAAAGGTGACACAGTAAAGAAATTGGTCTGAAGCTTTTTGCTAGAGATGGATCTTTTCCAGGTTTCAGAAGAGCAATGATCCGTGCTTTCAACCAGATCTTTGGGATGTGTTTCTTTGTCATGTAACAATTGAACAGTTTTAGAAGCCACTTTCTAGCCAAAGGACCAAAATGTTTTATTCAGTGAAAATGCCGTCTAGTCCAATAGCTTTGCCATTTTTGAGAGTATCAATACCTGCCTTAAGTTTGTTTGGTGAGAAGGGTGTTGTTAAACCAGTATTTTCAGTATATTCCACATTCTTGATTTTTGGTCTGGGGATTTTCTTTGTTGACTTACCATTTTCTAGCAGCTGGTGGGCAACTTTATTAGCCGTGATAGGATAGTGTTGCTGTTTTGGTTTTGATGGGTCATTACTTAATTTTCGTATTAGACTCCATGCCTTCTTGCTATTTTTCGACATATCCGTTGCTTCGTTGGTGTTTTGCCATTTTCGTTGCCGTTCTTCAGAGGTGGAGATCATCAGGAGTTCGCCAGTAAGGATGGTAGCTTCCGCAACAGGGTCTTCTTCAATCAGTTGTTGGTACTTTTGTAACAGCTTGTCACTTTCACAGTTTAGACCGGGAATATATTTTGAGCTGCATCCGCATGGGATGTTTCTCTTGGCCATCTGGTGCACAAGATTGGCAAATAATTCATAATTTCCTGGTGCTGGGTCAACTGATTTTATTTTGTTTTAAAGTTCTTCTGTGAAGCATGCCCAGTTTGCCTTTTGAAAGTTGAAGCGTCGTTGAAAAGGAACACTTGATGGTGAAATTGCGGCGGAGATGCTTATGCTGATTGGACGGTGTTGTGTTCTTGGGATAGCATTCAAGACTGTTTTCTTACACATTCCTGCAATTCTATGACTTGAAAATGCAATATCGGGGTTGTAACCAGATTTCCATCTTCTGCTATTGAAGGAGCGGGGCTGTTTAGCGTCATGTATTAGGCTGAGTTGGTAATTTTCAGCCCATAATTCAACAGCTTCACCATCAAGGTTTGTTTCACTGTATCCCCACTGGGTGCTATGGCTGTTAAAATCACCAATCACTACTTGTGGTTTCTCTAGTTAAGAAAGGAGGAAGTTCAAATTGAGTAGGTGGCGGTTTGTAAATGGAGGTGATGTTGACATTGAGTGAGCTCAACAGACAGCGCTTCGATGTCCTTCAGGTTGAGATTTGATGTTGATTGCACAACCAGTCCTTCTCTGACAAACATGGCGCTGCCATGTTTTTCATGCGGCCTTTCAATGACATTTTTCATGCCTTCCACCTGAGATCTTGGATCGTTTTCCCCTCGGTGAGTGTCTTGAAGGCAGAGAACATCACAGTTGTGGTCTCTGCACAATTTAGAAATCAGAGCTTGCTTGGGTGCGGATACCCCTTCAGCGTTGAGAAATATTATGGTCAACGTTGTGACGTTGGCCTCTCTTCTTGCATCTAGGGGTCTTCATATCAGTTGATAGTGTAATCTCTCTTTAGAAGTTTTAGTATAATTCGCAGCTACTACTGTGTAGTGTGCTGACAGGGATCGCGACATGAACGCTTCTACTATGATCCCCCGGTAGCCAGTAGGTTACACTTAAATACCACTGCAAATATGTTTCAGGGCCTTGTTGTGTTGTGCTTACTTAAATGAACACAAAACCACAATACTAATTAACAGACTTTTAAAAATACAAAGTTGTAACGGATTTTTATATATTTTGGGTGCCCAGAAAGAGCTTTGGTTGCCATGCTTGCATTGCTTTGTCGCCGGAAGAATAAAGGCGCATAAAAGCCTGCTACATAATTATATCTACAGCTCGCTGTGGAACGAATGATTAATGGTAAAGCTGATTTGATCTGATTGGCCATGTTAATACAGCATCCATTACACCTTGTATTACAAGACTGCCACCAATAGTTTTGTTTTTGGCAGCCGCTGTTCAAACAAATTTTAAAGTTTTGTGTTTTCTTTCCAGATCACACACATACGACATCCTGATAAACATATATCCGTCCCGACCAATCACAAGAAGTTCCTTGGTTATTACAAAATCTCTTCTCATTACAAATGGGCAATATCGGAGGTTGTTATATTGTTATGGCGTTTTTATTATTATTTATTAAGTAGGCTAACTAATTTGACTGACTAATGTGACTATGCTTTGGTATAATGATATTACGTATACGATGTTTGTTTTGCCTTGCATTACTGTAATTAGTAAGCTGTTGGTGTTAGATTGTTAGATCTTTTTTTCAATTGATCCATTGATCAATCTATTTTATTGAGAAGCACCACCCTTTGTCAAGTTTCAGCACAACGTATTTCGCATCAAATGATAACTTGCCATGGATTCTTCTGAGGCGAGAAACATTTATCGAATTTATTGCAAGTTACAGTTATCCCTAACTTTTGGTATGGTTAGTAATACTAAAAAGATGGAAAACATGATTGACTGATCGTAACCAAAAAAATAAGCTCTGGATTCATATACTGATTTCAAACAAACCAAATAAACAATTCAACTTTTTTAAATATATACCTTGAATCATTCATTACGAATGTTAGTAGAATTAGATGCAAAAAAGAGTTTTATAACACAAGAATTGTTGATGTGAAACTGTAAGCTTTCCAAAACACTACATACATTATTTGAAACAAAAATTTACAATTCACAACAAAAGAAGCATGTGGTAACATGGTATAGCCTATCTTTCCTATTTTGCTGTATGGATGTGAAACCTGGACGTTTAGCAAAGAAACTCAGAACTATTTAACTTCTTCTTCAATTGCCTTGCTTGAACCAGGCATCGACGACCTCAAATAAATAATTAGACCAAATATTCCTGTTATATGTTGCATAGATGATGAGTTTGTCTTTGTCTGCCATGTGCACACTTTATAAAATTTTACCAGTTAAAGAGAGATACTTCAGTTTTTGCTTTCTTATTACATGGTCGAGAAATTTATATTTTCTAGTTTTCATGTTTTTTTTAACAGAGATCTGGTTTGGTTCACTTGGTGCAAAACTTCTTTGTCTCATTTGCAAGCTATGAAATAGGCTACGTTGCATTCTATGGAAGCACCACATTTCAAAAGCATTAATTTTTCCAGCCATTTTTGTTGTGATATTCAGTTTCATCATCATCATCATAATCCATCGTCGGTTTGTTCCCCACTAGTGGGGGTGGCCGATTGTTTCCGCGCAACAATTGTTTTAATCCCTTTTCTCCATTTCACCCTGTCCCTTGCATCTTCCTCCTTCAGTCCGACTTTTTAAAATTCATCCATCACTTGTTGTTTCCACGTTCTTCTTGGACGATCGCATTTCCTCTTCCCATCCACCTTTAGATCTAATGCCTTTCTAAGAAAACTTCCTTCCTCCCTCCTTATCACATGTCCATACCATCTTACTCCATTTGCCCTTGCCAGTTGGTCTATGGTCTCTCTCATCTCTAGCATATCCAACAATTCTTCAGTCCTTTTTTCCCTTCTCGTTTTCACCCCACACATTGCTCTCACCATTGACCTTTCCGTTCTTCTCAGGATTGCCAGTTCACTCTCTCTCAATACCCATGTCTCGCTACCATATAGCATTGCAGGCCGCACACAGCTCCGATATACTTTTCCTTTCATCCTTAGTTTTTTTTTTTTAGTTTCAGAGTTGTAATGAAAAACACCATAAATATAGCAGTTTAAAACTCTACAGGGTGCGGACAAAGTCTTTGTGCTGCTTTAAAGTGTAATATTTCTGTAAATAGTGAATAAAATCGCCAAATATTTTAATGGTTTATTGCCAAGACAGTAACTAACAATCGTACAAAGTTTTATTCAATATGTCCCCCTCTGGCCTGAATAACACGCTCAAGTCTACTTCTGAAACTCCCTACCGCTTTGCATGGGGTTTCTTGGGGTATTTTGCCCCATGCTTTTTGAGAGAGCACTTCAACGCCTCAACTGAGTCATGGAATGAAGCACATGCATCTGCCTCCAAAATAGACCAAACACAAAAGTCCATTGGATTTAGGTCTGGTGATGAGGGCGGCCGAACTTCCTTGCCCCAGAAATGAGGAAAATGATGCACCATCTTGTTGGAATGTGAATGGCTTCCTTTTGAAGTATGTCTTAGTCTCTGCAAGGGCAGGAGTCAAACTTGTCTCAATGTACAAATTGGTGTTAACTTTAGCGTCTTGTGGAACAAAAATGAGGGGAGACCTCCAGGTTTTGGAGACAGCGGCCTACACCATGACAGAAGACGGTTTCTGGAGCATGAAAACTTTTTTCATGGAGTCAAGAATGTCTGCAGAAGACTTAGCAAGGATACGATCATTTTGTCGGTTACGACATTGAACAATTTTTCATCTGAGAAAATGATCTCTCCTGTGTCCGTACCTGACTTCATTTTGTTCAATGAATTTTAGCTTGATCGAGTCTCTTTTTTTTGAAGGTCTGTGAGGTGTTGGCAAGTTTGCGGTTTTGATGGGGGACAACTTCAGATCGGTTTTAACGATCTTTGTGATTGTCTTTTCATCCACATCCATTTCGCGAGCCATTTTCCTCATGGATCTCTTGGGATTGCGGCGGATTCTGGCTAGAACCGCATTAATGACCTTTGAGGTACGAGAAGTTCGTGGTCTCCCACATCGAGGGCAATCTTCGGCACTGTTCAGTTCTTTAAGCTTGCAAACAATGTGATAAACTGTTGATTTCAGTGCTTCAAGAAGCTTTATTATCTCTGAATTGGTCTTGCCTGCTCGATGAAGCTCAATGATAGCTGCACGTTTATCACTCATACTTGAAAATAAAGCTAAATTATGATAAACTGATGAGTGATGACACATTCTGAAAGATAAGGTTTGATACTATATCATAAATATGCACTATCAAACACTTACTAAATCTATGTAAGGATATTGTAAATTAAAATTTAATTTTAGTCCAAGGACTTTGTCAGCACCTTGTAGACCTTGTCTTAAAGAAGATATTTTTATTGCAAAGAATGGGTTTCATTTGTTGGAAGCTTGCTTTTGCTTGGGCTGTTTTTATGTTGATCTCTGTATCGTCTCTTGCATCCTAATTCACCATAGTACAGAGGTATTTGCATTTTGGACCTGTTTAAGAATTGTTCCATTACGTGATAAATTACAAATAAGAGCTTCGGCTTCTTTTACTTTGTTATGACTATTGTTCTGTGTTCTTTTTATTTAGTTCCATGCCAAAGATCTTGCTTGTCGTACGTACACAATATCAAAGATGTTCTGAAGTTTTACGTCCCAGTCAGCTATCAAAACGGTGTCGTCAGCAACTCAGCATATCGTATGTGGTTAATGTTGTTTCCTCCAATACTAATACCTCTTTCATCTTCAATATGTCTTAAAATTATTTCACTGTATAATGAGAAAAGGTCGGGTGATAGCACACAACCTTGTCTTACTCCTTTCTGAATGGGTGTGTAGTCACTGCAGTTAACATTAATCCTGATAGCAGCTGATTGTTCGTAATATAAATTTTGACTAATTCTTAGATCTTTGTCGTCTATTCCAATTTGGTCGAGCATGCATATTGCATAACATTTCATTGTGTCGAACTTTATCAAAAGCTTTTTTATAGTTGATGAAGCACAAGTATATAATCATACAGATATTTTTGTATTTCGGTTGATCTCTGGGCGAGGTTTTTCAGAATGAAGACCACATTCCTTGTTCCTTTATCAAACATAAACCTATATTGGTATTCGTTTATTTCTGAGTGTAATTTGTTTCTAACTCTGTTCATGATGACTCTCAGCAGTAGTTTAATAATATGCGACATTAGACTAATTGTGCGATGTTCTTCGCATTCTCTTGTGCCTGGTTTCTTTGGAATTGTAATGAAAATAGATTTTCTCATATCAGTTGGAATTTTACTGGTGTCATACATTTTGTTGAAGAGTGCGTGGAGTACATCGATGCCAATGTCATCTAGTGCTTTTATCATTTCAGTTCTCATGTTGTCTGGGCGTAGTGCATTGTTTTTGTTTTGCTTAAAGCAAATGTGATTTAATTTTTTAAAGCACTTGGGCTTGAAAGTGGCTCAGAGAATGCAAATGGTTTTGCTGTTCTTTCTGAGTCCCCATATAACTCTTCAATATATTCTTTCCATCTGTTAAGAATCTCGTCTTCCAAAAGTATTTCACCTGATTTAGATTTTGAACACCCAGATTTGTGTACTGATTGGAATTTTCTTGTTATTGCTTAACTTTAATCTTTTGTTGTGCTTCACTTCATGTGAAATTGTAGATTTTTTCAATAGTAGCGTATTCATTGTTAAGAAAGTTTTCGTTTAATTTGTTGCAAGCCTTCTTTATTTTGTTGTTTAAGCGTTTATATTCTAAGTCATTCTTGTTCTCATATTTTCTTCTTATTTTCATTATATATATATCATTAGGGCCCGCAAAAGTCAAAATTGTTTAAGGACTTCGTTTATCCACATATCAAAGAATCAAGTTGTATTCAGCACCTAGGGGACTGTTTTTTAAGAAGTTTATAGGTCAAAATAAAGTCAACATTTTCAATAAAGTCAAAATTTGTCAAATTATGGCTTTTGACAAACTTTTTGTGTTTCTTGAGAGTAATTTTTGTCAAAATCCTCGTAGAAGCATGGTAAATCAGGAACTGTGACACAATTAAAGCATATTAACCCATAAAAGCAGGAAATATGTCACAATGCCCACTTGGATCAACAGTTAACTTTTATCGCAAATTGTCCATTGTCTTTTCTTCATTGTTATATACATATTTAAATAATTTTTATAAAACACTCTCTCTTCACAAGCGCAGTTTTTTCGAAGATCAACAGTTTGGAATTTTAGGGATAGCCTACTGACATTCTGTAATACAAAAATGCCTAAGCAAGCTAAATCGTCTTCAGCAAAAGTTAGACAGATTTGTCGAAGTTTTCCTATTGCCAAAAACATGATACACTTTTTATAATCTATAAAACATTTCAACAAAATATTACGTTTGGGTCTGAAATCGATAAAATATTATGTTTGGGTAACTAGTATCAATTCAAGAAAGAACTGTGCCCTCTACAAATAAGGAATTTCGTTAGGTCAAAATAAAGTCGAAATTTGATCAAAATTAAGTCAAAAAATTTTTTTTTTAAGTCAAAATAAAAATGGCCTTATATATCATATATAATATCTAGAATTTCGGGTTTCATTTAATTCTTATGCTTTAAAGCTTCAACCATGGACTAAATTTCAGCTGCTTTGATTAAACATGTTTAATCATGTTGAAGTCTTCCTGTGTTGATGTTGTGTTTTTGTTGATTTTTAAACTAATCATTTCATTTTCGAATTTTTGTTGATATTCATCTTTTAGGTTTACATCGTTGCAGAAGTTTCAATAAATTTTTTGTTTCTTTTTAAGATTCTCAACTTTTTGTAGTCAGAGTCTAAACTTGGCAACCAGTAGGTTGTGATCGCTGTCGCAGTCGACTGTAGGAACTGTGGAAGCATCTGTGATAATATTTCGGAATTTTTAAATTTCAGAATATGCCGTAGTCAGTTTGATTTCTTATATGGTTATCAGGACTCTTTCAAGCCCAACATTTTTCAGGTTTTTTCATAAACCAGGTGTTGGCAATGTACAAGTTTTGTTAATGAAACTATTCAATCAATGTTGTGTCTTTTGAATCCTAAACCGTTGTTTTTCCATGAGCAATATTTCCGACCTTAACATTGAAGTCACCCATTATAATTGTGTTTCATAATGTTTACAATTTTGTAGAGCTCTTTCAATGTCGCCGTAAAATGTGGTAATTTCTTCATCACAAGCAGTACTTGTTGGCGCATATACTTGTATTAGACTAATGTCCTATTGTAAGTTCTTTAGTTTTACGAGAAGAAGATGGTCTGAAATCGCCAAGAACCCAGACAAATTAGCACAAACTTTGGTGTGTAGTATTATTCCAACTCCATTAGAGTGTTTTTGATTTCCTGGGTAAATTACATTGTATCATATGTAACCATTCTTCTTTATTTGCCCACTATCGTTCCAATGTATATCAGCCAAACCAAGAATGCTAATCTTCAATCTTTCCATTTCTTGTATGATATACCGTATAATCAAGTTTTCTTTTTTATAGTAAAGTGTTCTAACTTCTAACGTTCCATGTTCGGATTTTTAATGTTTTGTTTTCCATTTTTTTCTTAGTTTTATTTTCTTTTGTTGCTGTGTTGTTTGTGGGGCAGTAGCATTGTGACGATCTGGTCCAGCTGCCCACAAACTGGAGTCCCACCGAGCGAGGAATCTCCCAAAGGGATTGTTCCCTTTACGCTGTTCTTGTTATACTTTGTCTTTGTAATGTTCATGAGGTATGTCGAGCCATGATTTGACTAGCACAGGCCATTGCTAGTGCCAGAGCTCTGATGGCCTGTTAGGGATTTGCCCCAGCGTTTCCCGATCCTTACTACGAGGAAGTGGAGTTGGTCTTACAAGGATCTTTTTATTATTACTATATTCTATTTAACTGGTCCTTGAAAATGTTGAACAGAACTTCAACTTTAAAACTTCAACAGAAAAAATGCTTAACATTATTTAAGCATATGGTATCCCACAAAAGACGGTTTGTGCAATTAAAGCCGTGTACCAAAATACCAAAACAAATGTTGTTACCGTACCAAAAATAACCAAACAAACTTTTGTAATCCATACTAGTGCACAACAAGGGGATACTCTTGCACCATATCTGTTTATTGAATTGTGATTGATTATACCTTGAGGATAGCTATTACGCAAAATCTAGATTTGTATTTCACACTGAAGCAAAAAGCATCGCCAAGATATCCTGCAACATTTATCACTGATTCTGTCTTTGCACATGACCTTGCTTTGTTATCTGTCACCATTAGTCCATTACTGACGCCAGAAAGCTTTTGAACTTAGTAGTATCTGCTGCATCAGACATTGGATTTCAAATAAATGAAACCAAAACAGAATTTATATCCTACATTCCTACAATCAAACATGGCACCATCCACAATTTAAAAGGATCCCACATCAAAAGAAGCCATGATTTTAAATACTTAGATTCTTGGATTGATTCCGCATGGAATGATGTAAAGTCTCAAAAAACTTAAAAATACTATTTTTTCGAACAACAGTTGAAAGCGTCTTGACCTACAGTACTGAAAGTTAGACTCTAACAAAATGTATGAAGAATTGCCCCAATGGCTGCTACACCAGACTTCTAAGAAAGGCACTTAACATTAGCTGGAAGTAGCTTTTCACAAATAAAAACCTTTACTTTGACATGTCACCTTTTGCTGAAGCTTTCAGAAAACGAAGGCTACAGCTGGCAGGTCACTGCTTTAGAAGCCAAGAAAATTAGTGATATTCTTCTTTGGAAACCAAACTATGGCATTAGGAAAGGGGTCAATAGGCAAAAACTTTTCTTCATTAAGTAGAACAAGAAACCGGAAAATAGAAACATGAACTATCAAATTTGCTGATGGGCAGAGATGTTTGGAGAAACTATGTTGATGGTATCTGGGCACGCCTGATCAGATGATAATTTAAACGCTGCTGAAATGTGGTTCATTTGAAAAATACAACAAATATCATACCTCAGCCACAAAACCAATGAAGACGTACTAACTCAACCAATCAAACCAGAACTCTCTTGAACATCATCAAGTGACTGACAAGATTTTTTGACCATGTCATGAAGAAGGAAATGTAATTTACACTGCGTTTTGTGGAAAGATCAAATGAAAACAAGCTCGTGGAAAACTGCATCTCACTTACCTCAATAACTTCAAGATTCACCCTCATGTTATGACCACAACAATTTTTAATACCGATATAAATGTAGGTTTTTTTGACTACTTCTGTTTTTACAAACTAACCATAATTTCATGAACAACAGACGTTTAAACGTTTTCCAACATCCGAGACGTTGATTATAGTGGAAGATGACTTGGAAGTTGCTCCAGACTTCTTCTCCTACTTCCATGCTGCTCACTCCCTCTTGCTTGAGGATGACTCGCTTTACTGCGTTTCCGCCTGGAACGACAATGGAAAGGAAGGACTGATAGATGAAACAGCCACCTCCCTTCTCTACAGGTCGGATTTCTTTCCTGGTTTAGGATGGATGCTTAAAGTGAGTTTGTTTTACCATTGGAACGTTGTAATTAATGTAATATGTTAGTTTATATTGGAATTTCATTCATTTTTTTCATGAAATACGAAAACATGTTGTTTGCAAATCTTTGTATATAGTCATCCATTCCCCTAAACACGAATTTTTGGTGAAATAACCCGAAACACGAATTTCAAATAAAACAGGCTAATGTTTGTTTAAACTCAAAAACTAAAATGGCACAGGTAAGAAGATTGCTATCCCTCTTTCTGAACTAAAATATAGACCAAAACCGCTTTTCAGATTTCAGCAATCAGCAAATATTTCACCTAGGCCCAAAACCCTGTCCTTAATAAAATTCAAAACTTTCTGACCGTCTGCACTAACTTTACTGTTAAATCTCTTCTGGTGAACCTAGAATTGAAACCATTGAAACATCAATAAAATCGGAAAATAATACTCTAGCGCCATGTAGCAAATAAAAGTTCAAAACAGCAACCGCTAGATGGCAATAGTAAATTTCGCGTTTCAAGCAATTTTGCCATTGCGCAAGAGCGGTCAATCCGGTCATGCTTTTATTATATCCGTTTTGATCTGGTCATGGAAAAGGTAAGGAAGTGTAATGAAGAGTAGCCTTTGCCTAGGATGCAGATATAATTCAGATATATGCATTAGAGAATGTAGAAACTTATTTAAACATGTATTATTATACAGGCTAGTGTGGGCGTGTTCAGAGCCGGAGGCAAATTTACAAATGTCAATCGATTAATGGTTTATTTGTCAGTAACAGGAACATAGTACATGTTTGAAATATGCAAAATGTCCCGGATCATTTAAATCCGGACATCTCCATTTTCCCAGCATGTGACGTAATATCTGTTGCATCCATGCTGCCTCTTAAAGGCAACAAATGGCAATGCACTAACTATGATGCCATAGTACATCTCGCGCGCACTCGTCACGCAGAGCGAGTCAAAATATTTGAAGACTTTGTTAAATCATTTTAATTCCTCCGTGTTGTTTTCGTGTTTCTTATGCTGTGTTGTTCATTTTAATTTCTTTAATAAATTTCTTTTTTTCACTGTTGCGTTGTGTAATGGTGTCCGCCTTGATAGCTCAGTTGGTTAGCGAATGACTTCTGGAACGAAGAAGCTTCAAAATCAAGCGGCGCTGGTTCGACTCTTGGTGTGTGCGCTTGAGCAACGCACGTTAAGGACTTTTACGTAGGGGTCACCAGAAACATGTGGCGGACGCTGATGACGCGGACGCTGCCATCAGTTGGATGGCGACATTCCTGGGCGAAGTCGGCAAGGAATGATCGGACACGAGGTTGACTTTGCTGCTGTATAGTCCACTGACTCAAATTCAACCAAGTAGTGCTTGCTCACAAGTATATTTGTTTATGATTTTAATCTTCGATCCAGTAACACAAAAAGTAAGAAAAGAAAACACCCGAATGGTTAACGTTCCACCACCAAAAACTGGATATAAAGTGGAGTATATTGATATGTATTGTCGCTTCTACATTATTAACAGTCTTGAGTCAGAAATCATAGTTGCTGCACCAAAATCATAGCATACAGAGACTCTGAACATAATACTAAACTGATTCAAACGTTATACTAGCGGCAGCAGAAGTAGAAACAGTAGTGACAATAAAACTGATACATTGATATCTGACATCTGGTATACTGACATACTGATTTAAAATCATGATTTAAGCTTCTTTAAGAAAGGTTCTAGTTTGGAATAGCGAGTTTTACATACGATCATACAACGCAACACGACTGCAAATCTGCATAATGATGAACCATGGTTGGAATTCGGCATAGCGCCTTACAAAAGGTTGATTACTGAATTGAATTCCCGAGACGTGCAAAGCAGTTCGCGGTATGTGCTCAAAGGCCCGAACTTTCTGGAACAATTCTAATGACGTGGAACGTGACATCAGAGCTCTCTGGTGCTACAGACTGCTCTTCATTCAGCGGCATCTAATGGATGGAATTACTCCCTGGCAACAAGACTTCAACGATCGGAAACTTCATTCTGTCAATCTCTGTGACCGGGCCTACGTCAGTGATTCAAAGCCTCTACAATAGGCTAGCGCAAAACTTTAAAAAAAAAAATTCTTTTAAATTTTTCGTCAGCTTATAATACTGTTCCTTTTGGTAAAAGTATCTCCTATACCAAATTTCACAAAAAAATATTAACGTTTGATCCCGGTTCACCTGGTTTAATTTTTTCAAAATATCGAATTTTCGCTTATTCCTGAAACTGCTCACTCGTTATCTTCTAATGCACTCTAGCATCTTAGTGGACACAATAAGAGGCAGCAACACAAACTTGTGGCAAGCAAAGTGGTTTAATTAGCAGCTCCATGAACACTGACACGTGTATTACTCTCAAAATGTTGAAGTCTACCACATTTCAGACATGATTTTCTTTGTGCACCGTTCACTGTAGTAAATATCTACTGCTTTCAGTTTTTTGAATCATTTGACGATGTTTATCGATTTTCACATGCCAACAAAAATTTTTTTTATATAAAGGCAGGACAGTTAGCCAAGATTCCAGCTACCACTTTTGATAACTAAATCTTTAACTACTACAGTAGGTGGTAGAAAGGGTTTTGAGAAAAAAGCTTGACCTTGCTTCAACACATTACTGAAGGTATTGAGGTTACTCTTAGTCATGTCCGTTTTCCTATTGTTTCAAGCAAATCACCACTTGAAGCAAGAGCGGGCAAACAAAAAACAGAAATAGCAACGACTGCCTTGCACACTCCATGTAAACATGATGTTCCAACTTCCTTCGAACATGCTCACCGTACAGAAGTATCAATTTTCATGGTTATTCCACGGCTCTCGTTATGCCATGGCACTCTGAACTTCTTAGCCTTGAGCCCAGAAACGGGTTTGAGTGCAATGTTTGCATACTTTAGAAGGAACCCAGGACTTATCTTGATCACCCAGCTTCATGTCAAAGTAATAATAATAATAATGCTTGTTTTTATATGGCGCTGTGTCTATCGCAGAATGCGTTGCTCCTCTGTGTTGCCTCATGCAGTAGAATATATCTGGGTTGTTTGTACAGCATCCTACTTGTCAAAGGCGTATTTTATTAGCCTATATGCAATTTATTTAGCCTACAGACCAGAAAAAAACTTCTTGCAGTGGAGACTTGGCCTTAGCAAAGGCTTAGAATAAAATTTCATGTGTACAGTATCCATTTCAGCCTACCTTTTCAATATAAAGCTGCATTCATAAACACATGACTTTCGGGATATTTTTCTTGTGATGTAGGCCTACTGATTCACAACTGTTTTCATTGAATATTTATGTCTCCCTTACGTTAAACATAGTTCATTTCAACCTTAGCTTGCGTTTTGAACTTTCGTCCAATATGAACCAATTGAACTAGACAAGTGCAATTATAACATCATAATGGTAAACAGGGCTGAAAATAAGTAATTTGCTAATTGAAAGCTTTTGCCACAGACATATACAACCAAGCAACCACACGGCATTTAACATAATCCATTAAAATTGAACATAAACTATAAGCTACATACGTTTTCGGCCATACATACGTTAACCCTTATCAAGTAACAAAAAACGTTTGATAAGGGCTAACGTGTGTATGGCCGAAAACGTTTATGTTAAATGCCGTGTGGTTGCTTGGTTGTATATGTCTGTGGTTGAAGAAAGTGACCTCTTTACCAAAATTGTAATATGAAAGCTTTTGAGTAACGATTTCAAAAATGTTTTCATTGTCGAATATCTCGAAAACTAGAGCCAATTCGAAAAAACTGAGTGCATTTTCGGAATCAGGGGCCCTGAAATACTCTAAAATGACTCTTATCTTTTGTGCCAAACATTTTTGTTAGTCTATATGTTATAGATTCACTGACTGCAAAAAGGCTGTAAAATCAACTAAAATGACACTAAAAGCATGCACTATTAGTGACTCTCAGACTTGGAGTAAGATGTTCCACGTGTAAGTTAACAGAGGAAGTGACGTCAAAATCACGTGGTCAAATTTTGAGAAATCCCCTCTTCAGATACTGCTAAACCACTTCGAAATTTACTAATTTTTCAGAAAAATTTAGACTTTCTTCTTGGGTGAACGAGGGTCAAAGGTCAAAACCCAACAAAAATTTTTGGTTTGCAAAGATCAGTGAGCAAAATGGAACATTATTCCAAACTGACAAAATTTTTAAAGAACATCAAGGAAAATGAGCCACCCTACTCTACAAGTATGCGAAACTGGGGTCTGCTACTATTCGGTGAGTCCGATTCGGTGAGTTCCTAACCTTTAACCCCTAACCCTAAAACGGCAATGATAATTAGGCTACGGTACCCGATAATTAAAAAAAAAATTGAAAAAAATCACCAAATAGGGATCGGACTCACCGAAACGGGCCATTCCGCGAAACTGCCAGGTTTAAGCTCTGCAAGAAGCTTTCCCAGTCCGAGGATAAAGATTCAATCAATCAATTGATGAGTAATGTCATCACTGCTATTGTGTTCTCAAGTCTTTAAAATGTTTGGATTGATATTTTTTCACTAAATAAATAAGCACTAGGAAAATTGCAGATCCGCGGTAATTTATACTTATTTTCCTACAGACCAACATCGTTTTCGGGATCCATTACGCCAAGGTTTGTTTTTTTATTTCGGATAAAGCTATGTGAAAATAATCAGTAGGTATGCAGGAGCTAATCATGTCAAATGGAAGCAAATTTATTCCAAAATAAACGTGCAATTGAAAGATTTGTTGTATCACGAATTTCCCCAATTGCGCATTTACGCAGTAAGGATTTTTCTTCTTCCACGAAAATCCTGCTCCCAATTCACGATCTTCTTCCTTGTTTCCAAAGTTGATTGAGTTTTCGCCTGAAATAAATTGTTTTGTAAGGTAGACGCAAGTAGTTAGAAGTGGATTACCACCAAAAAAAATTATGAATTAAAGAGTGGGTGATGAAAAATATTTCGTATTTCAGAAAAAAAATTCGTGCTTTAGGGAATGACCATACTGTTATTTATCAAAATCAATTCTCTAATAAATTATGCTTAGAAAGTAGATTGTTGCTAGCAAATGCTAGCTATCAACAAATACCAATTACTTATCTTTATTTAATTGTACAATTTAATGTCTCTTGTTCCTGTGTTGCGAGGGTTGAACTCCAACAAATATCTACTTTTTCTGATGGCATTTAAGCTATTCATGCCACCTGGTCCTGGTGGTCGATCAAAAACAAAGTCTTTCAGTCGCAGATCTTTTTGAATGTTTTTGAGCCAAATGTTCTTAAAACATTCTCGAGGGTTTTTCCCATGGATGTCATAGGACTGGATTTTACATGAACTGAAACTTATGAATTATTTGAACTGAAATCGCATGAACTTGATTTCAGTTTGTTTATGTATTATATTACAATTAAAATTTATGTAATATCTGGACATTCTTGACAGAAATCGACCTGGCTAGAGATGGATCCAAAGTGGCCGCCTTCGTTCTGGGACGACTGGATCCGCTTGCCTTCCCAGCGGAAGAACAGAGCTTGCGTCAGACCAGAGGTCCCGAGAACGAAGACATTTGGAAAAGTGGGCGTTAGTAACGGCCAGTTCTTCGACCAGCACTTAAAGTTCATCAAATTAAATGCACAGATGGTGGACTGGAGCAAAGTGGATTTGTCTTATTTGAAAAAGACAAGCTACGACGACAGTTTTCTTGATGCGGTTTATAGTCTTCCAACAGCTACAGCTTCTTCTGTGCGATCGAGCACAAGGCTCGAGCATCGTGAAGTGAGGATAGAATACGACACAGATAATACATACAAGAGTAATGCTAAGCAGTTGGCAATAATGGACGACTTTAAATCTGGTGTTCCCCGAATGGCGTACCTAGGAATAGTCAGTTTCATGTTTAACAATTATAGAGTTCACTTGGCACCAAGCAGGCCTTGGAAAGGCTACAATGAAAGCTAGATTGTTGTTTTCTGTACACTACTTTTCAGAGTATTTTAATTTATCGGTTTCTATGCGAGTGCGGAATAATAAGAAAGTCCGCCAAATCTTGCAAAATTGACCCTAAGAACTATGTAAAAGATTTTAAAATGCAGTAGAATCTGCCTAATTCAACATTTTTTCCCTGGTCTCGTAGAATGCTTATGCTTTTGTACATACCCATGCTGTATAACTTGATGCCATGTTTGAAACGATTTGCTAAGTTCAGGGTATTATTAAAGCCTTCCCTACAAGAGGGCTATCCATTGTAATGTTTCGCGCAATTCTTGACGTCTCACTTTTTCGGACGAACTCTCATAGACAAGCAGATAAATTTATTCAATCTCAAACATATACTCAGACAACATAAACTGGCAACGTAAACGCCCACATAGCTGCGGCACTAAAAACGATTGACTTGCTATTTAAACTCGAGTTGGAGAATGCTGCATCGTTGTCAGGAAAGCGTATTTAACAGCGGCCAATCAAGAGGTCATAGAAAATGCGTAAGGCAAAATGCGAAACACAAGGTACAAACTTAAAAGGCAATTTCTCAAATAAATTAAAAGTTTAAAGCACGTTTCCAATATTACATCTCCCTTTGTCTGAAGAAAAGAAAACTATTTAACGATACACAAACAGATTAAACTTATGAAGAGTGTTACACTGCCAAATACACATGAAATAACGGTATTACATCTACTACACAATTTACTTTCCAAAAGCTTAGGTGAACAGCAAGTGTTAACTTATAGCACGTGCCTACGTTGTTAGTATTTCATTTAATTCAAACAAAGCACTTCTGCAGTTGATTCTGCTTTTACAGTGGAATTTAACTAAAAATGAATTTGTCTTTGAAGCGATGATTTCACCAAGATAACCGGATTGCATTGTTTTCTGCAATCAAAACAATCCATTATAACATATTGCAAAACAAAATCGCAAGTTAAAAGCTTTAACAAACAACACAAAAGTAAATCAACTTTCATTTAACTTTTCATCTGCAGCAACATTAACTTCTTCCATCAGCAACAACTTTTTCATCAGCAGCAACTTTTTCATCAGCGGCAGCATTTTCTTCAGCTGCAAGTTGCTGCATTTCTCTACATTTGACTGCGGGTGTAATGGGCTAGACCAGCGTTTCTCAAAGTGGGCAAAATCGTCCCCCTGGGGGCGATTTTGAGCGCTAGGGGGGCGAAAAAATCAAAGGTGGCGATTGGGGGGCGAAAACACTCGAAAAGGGCGAATTTATCAAACCACCAATAACAGTCCAACGCGCTAACAACAGTCCAACGCGCAAACCATTTACTGCAAATAGATGATTCTACCTTGACCGACAATGTATTGCTGGTGCTTAGATATGTACGTTTTGTTCGTAATATGAGAACAAGAAGAAATGATTTTTGCGCTCAGTCTTCCTACAGATATTCGGGCATCAAGCATCTTTAATGCAGTGAAAAACTTCTACAAAGAGAAGGGGATTCCACTGAAGAATATTCTACAATGCGCAACTGATGGTGCTCCGGCAATGGTTGGAAAGCATCGAGGGTTCATTGCACTGATGAAAAGAGCAATTCCTGGACTTATTGCAATACACTGTGTAATTTACCGTCAGCATTTGGTTGCCCGTAAGCTCAGTCCTGAACTGCATGAATCACCGAATATTGTGAACAACGGCAAAAATACTGCTCACATTTAGACATGCTTCATAAAGACATGAAACTTCGCTTTCCAGATCTCGTGGACCTCCATGTTCCAAACTGGGTGGTACAACCATTTTCTACCGAACCTACAGACATACTGTAGAAGTGGAACTTCAAGAGCAGTTCATTGATATGCAAACAGATTATGAGTCAAGAGTGAAATTTAGAAATGATCGATACGATTTGTTTTGGTGCCAGGTTGCTGGCAACTATGAGCTTCTCTGGAAAGAAGCTAGAATGTGGATTTTGTCGTTTCCTACTTCATATATGGTTGAAAAGGGGTTTTCTGTGGCATTGATGCTTTCAAAGCAAAGAAATCGCTTGCTAGTTCATAAACGGGATGATCTTTGACTCTATCTTACGAAGATGTCGCCAAACATTTCAAAACTTTGTAACAATCGCCAAGCTCATCCATTTCATTGAACATTATCATGTATTCATGTTACTATCAATTTCGTTGATTAAATTCCCTAAACTAAATTTGTCTATCACTCTATTATCAATGTTTATTTTACTTGACAGAATTAGGGGGGCGAAATTTTATTTTAATAATGAAAAGGGGGCGATGGACTAAAAAAGTTTGAGAAACACTGGGCTAGACGTTCGGTGATTAGTTTTCCAATTCCAACTACAGTATCACAAAAATTCGCAAATTCGAACGTTAACTCGACCACCCTCCTCCACTTTTTAAAATTTTCTGCAACATTTCCTTGCTGGAAATTAATTTCTGTATTTGTTGCTTGCGTCAAATGCATCTGACACCATGTAATGTTTCACTTCTGACACCATGTAATGTTTCGCGCAATCCTTGATGTCTCACTTTTTCGGACGAACTCTCATAGACAAGCAGATAAATTTATTCAATCTCAAACATATACTCAGACAACATAAACTGGCAACGTAAGCGCCCACATAACTGCGGCACTAAAAACGATTGACTTGCTATTTAAACTCGAGTTGGAGAATGCCGCATCGTTGTCAGGAAAGCGTATTAACAGCGGCCAATCAAGAGATCATGGAAAACGCGTACGGCAAAATGCGAAACACAAGGTACAAACTTAAAAGGCAAGTTCTCAAATAAATTAAAAGTTTAAAGCATGTTTCCAATATTACATCCATCACAAAACTGCTTTGCTTCAACACAAATTTTTTTTCAAATCTATCTGTAAAATTCTTTTCTGTTATGTGTATGTCTGAGGAATGTGAAATGTGAATGAATTTTCGTTTAGAATTAATCTACGGTAGTATAAGTACTTACGTGGGCTGTAGAATTACTGTATCTTCAGTTGGACTACGTAAGAAGCAAGAATTTTGCTTTTTTTGTTGGAAATACTTATTTTCTTCTGATCAATTTCATTTTTGATCAATTTTTTCTGTTTTCTTTATTTTGGTCATTTTCTCATATTTGATTTATCAATTTTGAAGTCTGATTTCCTCAAAAGTGGAAGCCACTGCCTGGTGTCATCATCAATGGAAACTAGGCCCTTCGCAGATGACCTGTCTCCACACCATGGGGTGATTTTCACTGCGGGCAGTTTTTAATTGTATGGCTTGCCATCTGCACCTCACCGCACTCACAGGCAGCACTTTCTACCAAGCCCCAACGCACCATATCTGCAGCAACAGTGTCCAACACCAGTGAGCAGGCAGTTATGCCTTGATGAGGCAAGGTCTGGAGAAGCCATGATCCAGCTGGCTTTCAGATGGATGTCTGATTACTTGACATAGTGGAGATGAAGATGTGCTACCTGACCATGTTTCACACCATCCCGCATAATACCACTGTTTGCTAGAGCACCCACCAGAGACTGCCATATATAGGTCATATGCAGCTCGTAGGCTACAAATGGCTTTCTTGAGTTTATTTGTTGTTTCGGTTGTTTCTTCAATGTGATGGCATATAACAGATAGCCAGGGTTGGGCTTTACGGCTTATTGAGATGACTGTGCGCTGGCGTCGCATAGCAGCTGGCTCACTGCTTGTAGGTATAGGCAAACAGTCAGTTTGAGTTGGTCGTTCAATACTCCCTTTTGCTTTGCGCACAATATTGTTCTTTTGGCCATTGACAAGTCTCTTTCACACTGTGTAATCCAAACAGTAGTCTTCAGTAATGGGAAGTAATCTGCTTATAAAATAAACGCTAAGTACTGGTTGTCATTTTCCAGGCACAACCTATTTGTGAAGCGTAAAATTTGACATGTTTTTTACAGCAATAGTTCTGTTTATGATGGCATCTGAATCTCTTTCAAAACTTGCTCTATCTTTCGGTGACGGTTGGCGTTTGCTGAGAAACTCACAGCATGAACACTGAACAGGCCTTGTTTGAATAGATAATTCACGAGATTGTTTAACTCTATGTTTTGCCTAACTTGACGGATTTTCCTATTCAGGTGTTGAATTAGGCGGATTGTGCTGTATATTTTAGTACAAGACAGCGCTATTTCAAAGAAATTTTTGGGAAAGGCTAGAGCATTATGTTGCTTTTGAAATTGTATTTGTTCCGTTGTGTTACGCTGTTACATATATTTTCACATGCTCTGTCTACGTGCACTTTTCACGAGTCGTCCTCCTTGTATTCTAGAACAAATATTTTGTGTATTTAACTACGTTTATGCTTTTTTTTCCGCTATGGGTTGTGCTTGACATATTTATGTGACGTCTGGATTGAATAGCTTGCAATCGTCCATCAATTAGCATTTGTGACATCACGCAATATCATATCCCGTTTTGAACTTCATAGCATCGCTGCTGCTCGACTTGAGTAGTTGCGCTTCAGTAAGAAGCAGATGAATCCACAACACTAGTAATGCACGGAAACATTTTGGCCGGAAGCAAGATATTTTGACTAGATCTTTCAGCCTTTGGTGATATCTACTTCATAATCAATATTCCAACCGAGCGGTTTTACACCACTCTCACCAAGCGCTCTAAAATGTGCCTCGTGTTAATGTTTAGGCTCATATGAAAGGATCCATTCAGGAGTAAACTTTTAAGTAAATTTCAAATTTGGCAAAGTTTTCTATCCACCCGATGTAGAATTATATTTAAAATTTTGAAGATTTTTGGTTGACTTCCATGATCCCGTTTTCAATCTTACATTCCCTGTAGCGCCCTCTGTTGCATATATGCAGCTAAGTGTTTTTGAGAAGTACCTTACATGATTTTGGGAGATTAGAATGAATATTTGTGAAGAAAATAAAACCAAATCAAATATATACTTTCAATTGACCCGTTGTTGCTCAATGTTGCAAATTTACAACACGCTGTACTGCTAAATATTATGTGTTGAAAAACAACTGTAGCCTATTCTTGTATTGCTGCAGTACCACAATGATACAAAAAATTAGATATATTCAAGGTCATGAACCTGACCACAGCCACACACACAGCTCGCACAATGCACATACATCTCCAGCTCCCGGCCGAAGTCGCTGTCACCTCCGGCCCGGAGCTGGAGTTACAAAAGAATGGTTGAAGCCGTAGGTCAGTCCATCACTATCCACAACCCCATCTCCATACTACTCTGCAATATCTACTAAGACTGATTAGCGCTTGACGGACAAACCACTTGGTTCAAGTCTAATTTTCTGAACTGATGTATGTGGAGTTATTGAAAGAAACACTTCTTGATGCCAGCGCCCTGTCTTTGTTTTTTTCCTGCTTTTTCAAAATAGAAAGGATGATTGATCTTTCGGCTTCCACACCAGTGGAACGAGTGAAGTTCGTGGCAGCAAGAAAACCACTTGTAAAAATGATAACACTTTGATGATACATCAAAAGTGGAAAAACCAACTGGAAAAGGCAATCTGGTACAAAGACACTTCCTTAAATGGACGATCTACCTAATACCGAAGCATTCACTAAGAAAACAAATCAATAGTTTCTTTTTACAGTCTAAACCTTCAAATCATTTGGCTAGGCTTACACAACAGTATTTCAATAAAAGTTATAATTTATGTTGTGGAACCGGTTTTCGTCCTATAGGACTCCTCAGCACAACTGGATCGAAACGAAAAAATTACAATAAGTCGATGTCAGTACAACTAGCCTGAAACAAACGAAAAATTACAGTTTACATAGATAAACGGGTTATAGGTGAATTGTTCGTAAACAGTTGTTCGTAAAGCAATTGTTCGTAAACAATTGTTCGTAAAATCAATTCTTCGTAAAGCAATTCTTCGTAAAGCAATTCTTCGTAAAGCAATTCTTCGTAAACATCAATTCTTCGTATAGGTGAATTGTTCGTAAACAGGTGATAGGTGAATTGTTCGTGAACAATTTTTCGCAACAGCAAGGTTTGTCTTGCAATTTCCGATGAAGGTGCGTAATGCAAAATTTCCTGAATAACCAAGTTACGACGACACAAAGAAATAAGCACAATGAAAAAGCGCATTTTTTGTTATTTATTGGAATACAACAATTGTCTGTGTTTAGCAATTCTTTGCTTACACTACCAATACTACTTTCAGTAACTTCGTACAAATTGTCCACAAGCCAAGTTTAGTATGAAGTATTGTGTGCAATTCCACGCAAGTAATCACAAATTTCATCATCTTGAAAGTCTTGACGCCAAGTTCGGACGACTTTAGTTAGTCTTTCTGCACTGTCCTTGTACTTCTTCTTTGGAGGGGGTCCTGCCTGGCCACTGACATACTGTTCAATGCGAACCTCATTTAGGTTTTGCTCTCGCTTGATTGCAGATATGAACTTCCAAATATCTGGATGATTTGCAGATACCTGGAACATGAACCCTCTGTGCCATCCTTCAATGCTATTATTTTTTGGGAAGGCCACTGAGGACGCCATCATAGCAGTTCCACATTTGAATTGCAAACATTGGAGGGCGGCGCCCTTGACGACGATCTGGGCGCCCAACCCAAGTGTCTTCAAAGTAGTCAATTACTGGCTGAGCAACATCTGGTAATACATTCCCATCAATGAGAATGTCAAAGGCCCGGCTGACTTCAATAGGCACGACGGCCAGAGACGACAACATGCGCAGCCTCAGAGCAAATTCTGCACTTCTCGTACTACTCCTTCAGGCCACTTGATTGCGTCTTTCTCCAAATGCACTGGCACAAATGGAAGAAACAGCCACGGTGAGTTGAAAGTGGGTACTCTCTGCTTACTGCATTAACCATGGCCATCTCAAAGTCAGTCATGATTGTCTCTGGAACAGCAACAGCAGGTAACAACTCCTTGATCTTTTGCAGCAGATGAATGTATGTCCCTCTCCTTTTGTCCCCCAGAGGCACTGAAGCGTTTTCCTTCAGTCCGTGTATTGTGTAAAGCTGTTCAAACAGTGAAGGCACTGTCTTGAAGGTGCCGTCAGCATACCAGTGCTTTGAACAGGCAAGGAGCTGCAGATTTCTTTCAGTGGCAAAGAGGACCATACGGTTATCTCCAGGCCCAGAATCATAGGCCAAGAATGTTACACCAGCAAACGTTTGCTTGTACTCTACTGGAAACACAATGTCACGGAGAGAATGTGGGATTGCCGGGCCTGCATTTTCCTTCAATCGCACTTGGGTGACTGCCCTTTTCATGGTCTGCACACTTGGCAGTTTTGCTGCCGTGGCTTGACTGAGTCCAATAGTTTTTGCTGAGACGAGGTAACTTGGGCCATCACGACTGTCTTTTGCTGCACAACGAATATTTTCCATAACTTTGCTGCTTCGACATGACCAGCATCTCCAGCATGATTGTGCTCACCTCTGGATTGTACAATGGCTGCCATAGCAGTTGTTACTCGTGCAGGACATTTCTTATTGAAATGCTCACATTTCCAATAAGTAGTTTCTTGCCCTTGTGCGTTAAGTGCATTATAATCTTTGTAATAAAGCTGGCCACTATACAAAAGCTTTGGCTTTCCTTTTTCGCTGCTCACAAACTGTAATGCCATTTTGAATCAGGGACTCTACACTCTGTCTGCTCGTCTACACTCTACAGCAGGGGTCACCAAACTACGGCCCGCGGGCCGGAACCGGCCCGCGAACTGATTTCATTCGGCCCGCCACGTGCTGCGGAAATAACAGCTGCACTACAACTGTTAAGAAAAAAGTTACCAAACTTTTTGTAAAGGACTGACTTTGCTGTTGAGCTACACGCAACCGGCTAGTGATTTTTCTATATTGTTTCTTCTTAAGACATCACAAACTTTGTTGTTCAAAACACCAATGTTTCATCAGTGCGATATCTCTGTGTAGTGTTTAGGCAAATCATACCAGCCAGACTAGGCATCACAGCAGGGGATAACTTTTCCAGCAACCTTTCGATTTTCATCACAACTTCGCTATTCCACCGCTGACTTTGTTATTTATTGTGCTGAATTCAAGTCAATGGAGATTCTAAATAATTGTATATCTTTTCGCAATTTGCATCCGGCCCGCAGCTGTTAATCTCGGTACTACGACAGTTTATCGAACGACAGTTCATCGAACGACTATTGATCGAACAACAGTTTATCGAAACGACAGTTTATGGAACGACAATTAATCGAACGACAGTTTATCGAAACGACTATTCACCGAACGACAGTTTATCGAAAACCTAACCCCTAACTTAAAACCTAACTCTAACCCCTAACCACTAACCCCTGAGTATTCCATTGCATATGTGCTTCGTCGTTCGATAAACTGTCGTTTCGATAAACAGTCGTTCGATGAACTGTCGTTTCGATAAACAGTCGTTTCGATGAACTGTTGTTTCGATGAATTGTCGTTCGATAAACTGTCTATCGATGAACTGTCGTTCGATAAATTGTCGTTCGATAAACTGTCGCGTCATGGTTAATCTCGCAGCAATCCGGCCCTCAGAGAAAAAAGTTTGGTGACCCCTGCTCTACAGGTACAGCACGTCTTTAAGCACATTTAGCACATCTCTAGCATATAGGCTACCCATGGCGACCTAAAGATACGGCCTGATTTGTCACATTTTGCAGAAATTTCCAGGTTTTTATAACTTTGGGCGAACATTTAAATAAATTTTTCTAAAAATTAGATTTTTACGCTTTCTTTACTGTTTTCCCCAGATGACACAATAGGTTTTAACATCATCATATGTTGAAAAACAAAGAAAATTTGATTTCGAAGATTTTAGTCAGACTGTTAATTTTAAATAACAGTCTTATTTTGCGTTTTTCTACTTACTTTTTCTCATTTGCTACTGCTTCCCCAAAGCAACAAAAAAGTTTTATGTCATTAGGAAACCGCAAAAAGTAAAAACATCTCAAAAAATGTCAGTCAAACACTAGCAGTAGCTGTAATCAAAATTTGCAAAATGTGACAAATCAGGCCGCATCTCCAGGTGGCCATGGGCTACCCTAATTGATTGTTCTTAAACAATTGTAACTGTTTTTTGTTTTTTTAAAGCTGTAGCCTAACTTTTATGAACATTTGTTTACGAACAATTAGTATTACGGTCAATTGCATGCCCGAAGAATTGCTTTATGAAGAATTGATTTTACGAACAATTGCTTACGAACAATTGTTTTACGAAAAACTGTTTACGAAAAAAACGTCGGACACCGATGAAAGTCAAGTCATGTTCAAACCTCCATAAATCTCTATTTTCTTTTTTCTTGTAATACTGTAATAGTGCGATCAGAAACAAACATCAGCTGCCGCTTTTCATAAATATTTTGTTAAGACTAATAGAGTAAATAGACTATTCATAACAAATGTATAGCAAACAAAGAAAAAACTAAAAAAGAAGGTGATGTTATAATCTGGCTTTTCAAATCGACGTCACAACGCTAAATTCAACAAAGAACCCCTCACTGAAATTATAAAAAATAGTTGCTTTTTGAACAGTTAGGTTACATATTGCAAACGTGGATGCATTTAAAGTTTAGCTACTTTTGCTCATGCTGTGCATTGCATGTTATTTGAGATCTTGTATGGTTATTTTAGTAAGCAATTTATTTATTCACAATCACCATATTTTCGCCTACCCTGATAAGTTACGTATTGAAGTCAACCAACATCACAACAACGTTTACCTCATTTTGTATAGCTATATTTCTCGTTGCTGCAGTGTGAATGCGCAACATGAATTTATAATTATATGGGTGATGCTCTAAGTTGTGAAAGGGAAACTTATTTTGGAGTCTTAATAATTAGGGAATCGGTCAGACCGCTGTTGGAGATAAACGGCATCGTTTTGTGCTTCTTCATGCACTTTGTAGTTGAAACTATGTTTTTTTAATGTCTGTGATTTAGGGTGTTTCATATTTTCACCATTTTTGATTTTCAAACTGCCTGGTGCCTGATGTTGAGGGGTTATGGGTAAAAACTCGACAACCAAAATTTAAGTTCATTATGCCGTCATAAAGATGTGTATTGTAGGGCACAGCCCTGAAAGTTTCGAATAACTCAATTTTCACGTATTTCGAAAACTACTTGTATAGCAGAGGTGGGCAATTTACGGCTGGCGGATCCGACACGCATGCCGCTTTTGTGCTGCCCACGACAACGTTCAGTACTGCTCCATGTAGCCTATCCGGCCCGTGACCGCATTAAAAATTGGCGTTTTTTGCGTTCGGCCTGATGTAATTTATGCTGTATTTCTCTTACGTACCAACGTGGTTTTAAGGCTACAAAACAGGCTTTTTAAATTAACCAATGATACTGAAAGGCCTACAGACTTGGTGGTTATAGTTTTAGAAATGTGATATGTAGGCTACATTATTAAAATTCATGGGGTATTACTAAATTATTGTGCGAGTGTGTGTGTGCATTAGAACTGTGTCATAAAGTTGTGCTAAGTGGGCGAAGATCAGAAAAGATAAAGTTTGTAGACTCGCAAATCTTTGCAGCAACAGTCTTTATTCTTTACAGAGATGGGCACAGAAGGCGAAAGAAATATTCAAGTGAGTTACGCAGTGTCAAAGCTGACAGCAGAAAGGATAATTTATAAAGGAATGCGTGATGTCAGTTGCAAAAATCGTTTGTCCAGAGAAAAAGCAGTTATTTTCAAGAATCAGCTTTTCCAAGGTTTAGTTACAAGACTAATTGAAGATATTTCTGTGAATGGAGAGAGTTGAAAGGACAGTACGAGAATAGGTTTTATGTTTAAAAAATACGAGTTAAAATACTAAACGTTAAGTTTGCCTTATTTTCTCTTACGTTATTGAATGAATATCATAGTGGGCTAGTGGCCTGCCTCTGCACAATCACTTTTTCATTTGGCCCACGTATGCAAAAATTTTTGCTCACTCTTATTGTAGAGTAACAAAACTGGTGTCAAAATGCGCAGAAAATATCATATGACCTCTTCTCAAGAGTCGAGATTTCGACTAATTTGCCTATACCAATCATGTTTTTCAGCAACTTGATAAAGCCTCAGAATACCAGGTAACGAATTTTAATAATTGCTTAAAAACAAGTTAATTAATATCAATATTACATAAAATTCACGCAAGTGAATATCAGAGCGATTGAGTAGCATAGACTTTTCACTAATTTTGTCTTTGCTAGGCTTTCTAATTTTCCAAATCTTTCGCTAGCCCGATTGTTGTTATCAAGCAATTTCCAAACTATTGGTTGGTTTTATAAAATGGCAATGCAAAGAGCCTCTTTGCTTCTCTTCGTAAAACAAATGCGAAAATTCGATCTCACAAAAAGAAGTAAACATCAACAGACAGAGGCAAGGGACGACAAATTTTGACCGTTTCAGCAAGATACACAGAGCTATTTCAGCCTGAACACTTAAAGCAACATTCTTCCAAAAAAAACATTACGAAATATGTTCAAAATAATATTGCATGATGACGTCAACAATATCAGGATTTAGCCTATAGCCTACCACGACATGCAGCGAGAAGATATTGTTGAAGCAATGTAAAGAGAGGTCCTTTTGGATCTCTGGGATTTAAGAAATCATTAAGAAGGACGGAACATAAACACAAATTATTATTCTTATTTTCTCCAAGTCATCGAGATAACGTAGGTGGAATATATTGCATTCACGTGAAACTATGAATGTCATGTTTTTGACAAGATTTGGCAAGCGTAACACTATCACACTCCTCAAACTTGTCACTTACAAAATGGACCAAAAATACAAATCCATCGATTTTGTCACTAACTCTTCCGTTATACTATACAACTGCAGAGCAGAAGCAGGGATATCTAGAGAAGGGGATATGAAGGCTTGCAGCGATTGCCTTATTCTCATGACACTACCAGGGCGGTAGTTTGTAGTGCTTTAAACATGTGGTTCTTTTTTAAATTGTAGAAAGTTTTGTAGTGCAGTTGTACAATGAGCTACAGAAGACAGTTAGCAAATGTTGCCTAGAGCATAGAATACTTGTTTGCAAAGACAGTTGAAAAGTTACCAGTAAGCTGTTTTTTATAACAAAGCCTTTGCAGTAGGCTAGATGTAAAGCAAGTATGGGTAGTTGAATTAACAAGCAACCACGAGCATGCTGTGAATATCCAGGCCTGATGTTAATAGCGCAATCCAAGTTATCATAACAAGATTTATTAAACTACTATCGGTGCCAATTGTCAATTTACGATAAACACAGATTATTTACGATAAACAATAGCCCTTCTATTGTCAGATGTAATAAAAGCCTTCGTATCCCCTTTTTTAGATATCCCTGAGCAGAAGCTTCACTCATTTTCAAAGCTTTTATTCTCCACGCCGGTGATAAATTGATAGAGTTGATGCAGATACATTACGTCGATTAAAGATATGACAGTAGTTGATCTGACTATTGAGACATAGAATGTTTTTTCACGATCAGCAAGAATACAACATTTATCACTCACTGAATAAACACGAACCTTCTCAACGCTTTCTTCCAACTGACTTTCCCGTGGACTTGCATACTTCGTCGGTGCCATTTATTTCTTATATCGTCTGATAAATGTGCATCTTTGAGGTCTTCTGACGCTGTGCACTATCAGGTAACCATTATTACGTCACGTTCTAGAATATTACGACTTGGCATTGGAAAAATACCAAAAATTATTATCATTTAGAAATTAAAATTTACTTAAAAATCAAGTTTTCTTGAATACTTTTTTTTGCTGCTGGTACATCTTTGACTTTTACAATGGTTTATAGTAAACCATTTCCTCTGCGCATTATTACGTTAAATTTGTCACTCTACAATAGTTTTCGGAATACGGTACGTAAAAATCGGAATATTGGAACTTCAACGGCCGTGCCCCATATCTTTATGACGTCATAATGAACTAAAATTTTAGTTTTTAAAGCTAAACCTAAACGTACCGTATTCCGAAAAGTTTTTACCTAAACCCCCACCACATCAATGCTCAGATATTTTTAAAATTGGAAATGGTGAAAATATGAAACACCCCACTGTGCATATTGCATAAGTCAAAATCTAAGGTTCAAGTTGATTTTTTACCATTTATGCTGAGCTTCGTGTGGTTCGGGATTTTTTTTATTGATGGAACTATTGGATCGGGCTGCTGATATATTTACCTCGCAACTGTGCAATAATGTAAAAAAAATAATTTTCTCTTGGGTTCGTGGCCTTGGTACGCATGTCTACAGCTTCCCGTTCGTCGTGTACCTTACTAAACGGAGAGCCAGATGGGAAGGCTACTGCTCTCGAGAAGCTCTTTGAAGTTACGGAATTGAAACCAACCCTTTATTGGCGAGTTCTAAAATCTTTGTTTCCAGGTGTCGTGTTTTCTCATCTCATATTAGTCAACTTGAAACTTAATAGGCTACCGTATTGAACTCGCTGTTAACATGTGGTCCACACTTCTATTGAGTGAATGACTTTGCTGCATTAACATCAACCGATTCCACTTACGTCGCTTCACTCTCTGCATGCAGGGTTTTTCCGAAAATTTTGTTTATTATCTAGAAATCATAATATGCTAAATTTCACTCGCACTGTTGTGTCAAACATGTCATATGTAAAACAAAGATCGCAACAACATTCGTAATAAAATTTAATGAAAGATTAATAATTCCTGCTCACAACGCAGGATGTTTTGGTCTTTCTCCAGTTATTGTTTCAGTGTAAACTGCATGTACTTTCCGTGTATTATTGAGCCGCAAAGAATAAAGAGGTGGTATTTTAGCGACTGGCTTGTGAACACTGCTGCAGTTGTTTGAATCTGTATGAAATATGTACATTGTACAGCAGAAAATCACAGGGAAGGGACAATGCAGGCTACATCATAAGCAGAGGTGGGCAGTAGCGCGCTACTTTTGTAGCGGCGCTACTTTTGTAGCGGCGCTACTTTTTTGGTAAAAGTAGCGGTAGCCGCGCTACTTTTTAGTTGGAGTAGCGGCGCTATTTCTTTTCCAAAGTAGCGGTAGCAGGAGAGGCGCTACTTTTTTTCAGTCGCACTCCCGCTACCCGCTACTTTTTATATAAATTGAAAAAAATCCTTGTTTTTTTTGCAATACTGGCGTGGTCAAGCAGCTATATAATCGGCTTGGTTGCAAAGTTTCGGTCTTTTCCAGCTAACGTCAACTTTTTAGGCTATCTGCCAGGCTTTAGACATTCTTCAGGGCGAGTCCAAGGCATATTACGGAGTCTTGCTTCCAACCATCACAATTTGCGGGAAGAAGTTGATCGAGATCAGTGATCTTGTGACCTGTGAGGAGTTGAAAGTGAAAGTCCATGAAGGGGTGAAGAAACGATTCAACAAGTGCTTCAACAACATGAAATGCGTTATGGCACCATGTCTTCATCCCTCCTTCAAGACATCGTGGCTACAATTTCTGCACTACGTTTCCACAGATGATGCTGACGCACTGCGAGAAAAAGTCAAGACAGATTTAATTCGACTCTTGCGGGAGACATCAAGCCAGGTTGATACCGATAAGAGTGACACCAACACTAGTCATGACTCCGGGGATGTATTTTTTGGAGTGTTTGCGCCATCCCATGAAACATCGGTGCAGAAGGAAGCAACAATTGTGGACGCCTTTTTTTCGGACAAGAGCAAGTCCTTGAGCTTTTCGAATACCGAGTTAAAACATCTGTTCATTAAATACAACACCCCCATTCCTTCCAGTGCTGCGGTAGAGAGACTTTTCTCTGTTGGAAAAGATGTGCTTAAGCGAAAGCGCGCAGGACTTAGTGACTCTCATTTTGAAATGCTCGCGTTTTTGAAAGATGCGTAACACTAAATTTCCCTTAGAATGTGTTTTCTATAACGACGTTAAAATGACAGCGTAAACGAATGATAACATTCGTTTTCAAGGTCATTTTTGCGTCACTAGGGACTTGAGTGTTTCCTACTAGTGTCATTTTAGACAAAAGTAGCGGAATAAGTAGCGGTAGCGCGCGCTACTTTGGCCCGAGTAGCGGTAGCGGGTAGCGCGCTACTTTTGTAAATTGGTAGCGGTAGCGCGCGCTACTTTGGCCAAAGTAGCGGTAGCGAGTAGCGCGCTACTTTAAAAGTAGCGGGTGCCCACCTCTGCCCTTAACTAACAATTTCAGCTTCCTTCACAAACAGCAGCTTCCTTCACATTAATGAAATTAAATCGAAAATATTGAAAAACAATCTGCATTCGCTATTTCTTAAATTTAATAAAACATAAATTTTGTTACCAATTCAATTTACTTTTATTGTCACAAAATGGGTCCAAGCCAACTAAATTTTTGTTTTAAGGGGTCCGCGTTAAAAAAAGTTTAAGAACCCCTGCTCTAGGACAAACACAACTAAAGGACTTGCAAAAGCGATTGTCGCTTCGGCTTGACTCCCACTGACGTCATAATCCGCGTGTTGCGCAATGCAATCCGCCATTGCAGGAACGTGGCCAA
This sequence comes from Aplidium turbinatum, assembly GCF_918807975.1. Classification (NCBI taxonomy): domain Eukaryota; kingdom Metazoa; phylum Chordata; class Ascidiacea; order Aplousobranchia; family Polyclinidae; genus Aplidium; species Aplidium turbinatum. The sequence continues at coordinate 22,287,742 of NC_137475.1, read as the reverse complement.
AAATACAAGCGTGTGGAAAACCATAGTTTTGATAATTTTTATTGAGATAAATATAGCCTTAAAATGTAGGGGCGAAGTTGGTATTTATAGATTGAAACATGCTCTTTCAGATAAAGCGCGGTCAAAGTCGTCGTGCAGTTGCACTACTACGTCATTAACATTAATCCTTTCCAAGTCTCTTTTCTGGTAAGAGATAGAGGATGGATGGTCATTTTATTTTTGTTTGGATGCGAAACGCCGAAACATACATAAAACAAAAACTGACAGTGTGCATTCAATAAGAGAGTGCGAAAGACCGTACAATTCTTATAGCCCTCAAGGCGTAGGAGGTCGTCGAGTCTGCACTCTCTCATTCAAATAGTTATACGAAAGAAAGTATTGCGTTTTTAAATATTGTACCAAATTGACACAAAAAAGAAGATGGAAGGAAGAACAGAAAAACAAAAAACAAAAACCAATACAGATACTACAAAAAATAATAACAATTAACATATTCAGGTAGTGGATGTCGTTTTTATAGAGAGAATCGTGACACTTGCAAAGACCAGATCACGGTCTTTTCCAGTACCCAGACCAAAATATAGTTGTGTCTTTTTTACTGGAAATAGTCTTCTTCATCGTTTTCTAATTGCATTGATCAAATCTGGTTTCAAACAAACAATATACAAGTAGCAAACGTAAGCAATATGAAAGGCGTGTGAAGCAAAGCTGCATTGCATGGCAGAAAGACAAAATAACATCGCTTAGTCGCTCGCGGTTTGCGTTTAGATATAGGAAGAGGTGTTTTTAGAATTGAGTAGTTGTAGCCTACTGAAAAAAATCTGAAAAAGCATCCCTAGATTTGGAGGTTCGTCGATTAAATGTAATAAATTAAGCTGTTGCCGGCCACTTTTTATTGTCTTTGTCTACGTGGATTTGTGTGATTCTCAGACATAAGAACAAAACAAACCAAGGCCCACTTTGGTAGGTATTGAACAAACAAACTGAGATTTTCAGAAACCTTTTGTTTTGAAATCTTACGACTTTTACGAGATTCAGAAAGAACACTGATCGTGCGACGGCTAGATGACGCGTCAGTGGTGACATGGTTTGTTTGCAAAGTAATTGTCCTTTTCTCTTTGTTTGCGGTATCAGTTAATATCCGAGCAACGAACTCAGCACTCAAAGTTAAATGCAGGAAGTCAACAAAAGGTATCACGATGCAGCTTACTTTGAGTTTGTAGCTTTGAGTTTGTACATAAATTTTGTGGTAAGATCACGAGATTATATTGCCTTCGATGTGACAAACAAAGCTAGCAAGCGTGTGGAGAAGCCTGACCGCAGATAAGAACATTATTTGAACGGCTTTCGCATGGACAACTATCGTTTCATCGGTGTGGCTACGAAAAGGTCTACTCCATACCATCAATACTATAGTTTGAGTACAACTCAAATGTGCCAAGATATCTAAAGCGATTAGAAAAATATAATAAACGTTTTCGAAAAGTAGGTTTTTGGTGAACAGAATTTTTTTGATTTTACAATAAAACACAGTTTAAACTTTAAAGCTTAGAATTTTAGAATTTTTTAAGTTTAGATGAGCGTTTTAAATAGGTCAGCATTTTCAGTGCGAATTAATAAACCAAACCTTCCAAATGACGCCAGCCCCAGTAACGAATACAACAATGAATAAAATCTTATCAGCTGTTTTGTTCAGTTACGAATTACTGGATGGCGTGCAACGTGCATGGATGTACCGTTGATTTAAATCAGGGGTGTGCAACGTGCGGCCCGCGAAGAAAAATTGTGCGGCCCGCGAAGATGTGCCAATTTTGAATTGTGTGCGGCCCGCGAAACGTGTTTATAATTTAGTTTAGTCTGGTACGTCCGAACAATTCATTATAGAGTGATTGTACATTTCGCACCTTCTGTTAACTATGTTAGAAATCTCCCGCCGGCCACCGCTCATCCGATTGTATTTAATTATTTGGAACGTCAGTAGATCAGAGGCACAGAATTGCACAGAAAATAGCTCAAACTATGAAACCGTATTCTGACGGTAATTTTGTGAAGCAGTGTCTTATCTATGTCGCAGAAGAACTGTGCCCTAAAATGAAGAGTGAGTTCGAGAAAATAAGCCTGTCACGGTGGTTGATATCGAGGCGTATCGATGATCTTGCTTGTGATATTAGTGACACACTCAGGGATAAGGTGAAAAACTTTGTTTTATGGAGTTTTGCGATCGATGAAAGTACAGACCCGAAGGACACAGCACAGTTGCCCATATGTGTAAAAGGAGAGGACAAAGACTTGAACGAAACGGAAGAGCTTCTGTCACTACAGTCAATGAAGGGCACGACAACTTATTGGTGCTGACAGTTTTACTGAATTGATGCTTTTGACAAGTTCGAACTCGACTTGTCCAGCTTATGCGGAATCGCAACTGATGGTGCTCGATCCATGTCCGGAACTGGCATTGGATTCTTAAGTCTCTTGAAGTCTGCCTTGAGGGAGAGAAAAATCGATGATGGCATAGCAATTTTTCATTGTATCATTCACCAGCAAAATCTGTGCGCAAAATTCTTGAAGTTCAAACACGTCTTAAGTCCAGTTATTAAAGCAGTAATTTCACTCGAGCACGAGGGCTCAACCATCGTCAGTTTCAAAAGTTTCTGGATAATCTCAACACGACACATAATGATCTACTTTACTTTTCCGAGGTGCGTTGGTTAAGCAAGGGCTGCATGTTGCAACGATTTTACGAACTGCGGAAAGAATTCGTGAATTTTTTGATTTTTACTGAAAACATCTCAACCAAGATGACTTTCCACATTTGAAAAAAAACATGACTTCAAAAATGGCTCTTTTTGGCTAAACGTATTTGTGCAAACAATTTTTTTCTAAAATGGGCGTCATAAAATATCCCTATCGATACGTTCTGACAGGCTAGCACCTGGAAAATGGACTTCGAATTGCGAGCACTTCCATTAAAGTAAATTTGGAAAAAGTCGTCCGGAAAAGAAACCAGCTGCAAATTTCTCACTGAACTCGTAGCCGGTGTGACAATAAATTTGAATAGCAGTTTTCTTTAGAAATGTATGCGTCTTAACTTATTATTTCTGCAAGGAGATAACCTCTAATAATGCCATAAGAATAACATAAATAACAAAAAAACTACTTTTTTGTGCCAGCAACTACTAGAAAACATATGTTAAATAAACGTGCGGCCCGCGGTTTCACCCATATATTTATATATGGCCCTCCTGTAATAAAGGTTGCACACCCCTGATTTAAATAATGAACTGCTGCGCATTTGTTTGGTTTAAAAAAAAATTTCTTTTGAAATGCCAGCAGATCAATTGCAGCCTGTAAATTAAAGCATTTTTAGTTGTTTTCACCATTTTAGTGATCAGACGTTGCAGGACGTTGAACAAAGGGAAAAATTTCTGCATGGTAACATCCAGTTGTCTGTTTTCTCAACAATGATAAATTTTCGCATAACTTTCCTGCCAGCTTTTTTACTTTAATTCAACGCCTGAAGACGTTTATTTCATTCTAAAAAGACTGATTTATTGAATAGGTTGCAATCAAGCAAGAGGTTTGTTTTATTGCGCTGCAGCAAACAGTGATTTTGACTTCATGAAGAGAGATTGACTGAACCTGTTGTAGTCATTGGTTTGGTCTGTGTTGGGTCGATTTCAGGATACGCAAAGACAAACCGCTTGTTGCTAAAATGGTTGATCTACTAATCGATAAAATATCTATCTGTTTTGAATTAATGCAAACACGTTTGTTTGCTAATTGAGAACGAGAAAGTGCTCATTTGAATCGAAACATCTTAAGTTTGAGTGAAATTAATTGTTTGAGTTGAAATTAATCAATGAAGCAATTACATATTTTACTGCAGTTAACCCAAGAAGTGATAGAAAGCTTAGTTTTTCAAGCTGGCTTCAAAGTAATTTCATTAATCGCTGTTGTTGAAGATACTGTACAGCAGAAAAGTGTTTTTTGACAAGGTTAGAGACGTTACAGCACAGCATTGAAACAATCCAAGTATACAGCATGACTGCGTGAGAAAGTAAACCCCTACGATTTCATTACAAGCAAATGTTGCAAAAAACATGATGGCTGGGACAAAAAATACAATGAAGAGCATTACATGACTAAACGTAAAAAAAGGCATAAAAGAACAAATTTTTGATTGTTTTTGGCCCAGTAGGCTTACTGCGTTTCTATTAGTTGTTATTTTAATGAGCTCCATAAATACAGTAGCTTAACACTTTCATGCCTGGGCTAGGGCATCTCATGCCTTACGAAATTTTAAACGCTGAAAACCATACGATAAAACTATTCTAAAAAGCTGAAATTTCATGACTTTGTCACAAAGTTCATACGCATATTGGAGATGCTACTCAAAAATTTGTATCTCAGATACTTTTTGCAATACAATGTGGTTTATGACACCTTGTCAGAAACATTTTGCAGTTTGCTCTTTTTAGGAGCAGAAATTTTCTCCTGTTGTTTCTTTATTCACTGGTGTTACGCGCCGGCGCATAGCACGTGCCCAACTTGCAGAATTGAATCTTTTATAGAAACATCACCCTATTTGCATTGATTCAACGCCAGTAGACGTCAAATTATTATGAGCATCTCCTTTCGTGCCTCGCCTTGCGTTAGCTTGTGCAGCTGTAACCGAAATGATTGCGCCGCTTTTACAAGACATACACAACATCAACAGACGTCGAACGTATGTAAGTAATAGTTTAGAGTGAGCTTTGTAAATTGTGGTTGGTGAGAGATCTCTGGTTGGATAACAACAAAAGGTGCAATTCTGCGCTGGCAAAGCTCTTCTGAACTGTGAAAGAGTTTGCAACTTATAACGTGGACGCTTCATTGCGAACGGCGAAGACAGTGTAGATTTACAGCCAAGCGATGCGTCTTTTGATGTGTCTTACCCCATCCTCCGATACAGCATCTCAGTGGCGTAGCCAAGGGGGGGGTTGGGGGTTACAACCCCCCTTTGGCACGCGTGTGACGTCACGATATTCGATATTCGACACGGGCTATTTTAGCCCTGTGATAATTAATCGCTAATAACGGGAACTATGAAAATCACAGAGCCAAAATATTTTGCAAGATAATAGCCATGTGTATTGTGCGTGTAGAAATTAAAATTTTACCCCACAAAGTTATTGAAATAAAGTGTTTGAGATGAAAAACGATAGAAAGTAGGTTTTTATTTTAATTTCCCGAAAACAGCTTCAAAATTGACCGTTCGAACGCATATTTTTGAATTATAACATGGAGTAATGCTAAACTAAACAAAAATTTACTTTTCCTTATAAATATAAGGCATTTTTAGGCGTTTTTACATTACAAAGAAATTGCATTAATATTTATAATCTACCATATAATTTGTTTGCTCAAATATCAAGCAGCGAAAGGTCAACTCTGGTTTGCCGCTCTTGCCCTGACCTAATTCTCATCGTAGAGAAATAAGCACAGCTTGATATGTCCTATCGTGTCATTGCGAGTGCTAGCAGCTTATACAGTAGATACTTTGCTTATGTCGATACAACGTTCAGCGGTGTTGCGATACAACCTAAGAAAATCATGAGTTTGTTTCAAATTGCATTCCTCTGAAATGAATGCTTTTTTGTTACGCAAAACTTTCGCAGGAAATATCGGCCGCTTTACAGCGGTTCACCATCGTCAGACGTTGAAACAGTACAAACATTTGATCTGTGAAAGTAATGCCTATCAGCGAAAATGGAAACACATAATGTCATCCAGGCACTGTTTATTGAAAATGAAGACATGCAGCTCGTCATTGCATTGAGAAAAACTGACTTATCAAAATTTTTCGAAGACAAGAAATTCCAGTCACAAAAAAATATGACTTGTGCGAAATATTGTACAAAACAGACCGTATTGCAAGTGTAGTAAATTAGCATCGTCAAGTATAATGGTAATGAAATTGAACCGCACAGCTTTATAAGTAATATTTCGATCAATTAATAAATAGAAAAATACCCCGCTTTTGAATAAAACGGTGATGACCAAATCATCATCATCATCGGCCATGCCTGAATAAGGCGTCGGCTACCGTGAGTCTCCACAACGATCGATTGTCCATACTTCTAATTAGATTTTCAAAATTTTGGTTTGTCCACGTTGAAAGATTTTTGAAGATTTCCAAACGTGGACGCCCCTGGTGTCTCTGACCAGGAAATCGCCCCATCATTGCCGAGTGTTCAATTCCGCGTTTGCGGTAGACATGCCCGATAAATGTCATTTGCCTTTTTTTGATAGTTGTGATGAGGACGCCAGGGGTGCACCCAGAGCGTCTCCACACTTCTTCGTTAGTGATTTTATCCATCCAGTTAATTCCCATCATTCTACGAATGAACCAAATTTCAGCACTGTTGATCTTCTTCACTATCGTCGGGCATACAGTCCACGATTCACAGCCATATAGCAGAAATGACCAAATACTGTGATTAAAATATCTAATCTCATAATCAACGATAACATGATAAGAACAAATCTTATGATAGCCCGTTATTTCATTATGAAAACCACTGGTAATAGCAAATTTGAGTTTGCTGTTAATCTATGGCTTCGTCCCAAAAATGTTGACATTGTATGGCGGAGTGACCCACGTAGAATAGGTACATCATCCAATCGTCTAGACATGTGTGGTTTGACTAATGACATGGCTAGCTGCTACCCCTCACAAAACGTTCGTCTCCCTTGGCTTGTGAAAAGGACAACTCGCGGTTCAAGTAACTAATGGTCATCGCATTGACCCGCGCAAAGTCTAAAATGTAAGAAAATGCAGACAGTCCATTTTGCTGATTTCGGCTTGACGCTATAATATGCCATCTTCTGGTCGACGACATCAGTCCCACCCTTGGTAAAATCGTAGAGCTTGATTATTGCAGGTTTTTCCTTTCCGTCATCTTTGGTTACTCCAAGGATTGGCTGCATAGTTGATAAGACCAGAACATTGCGTTTACCGGTAGATTTTGGTTTGACTGCGTACGACGTAACGGTAATGTGGTTTCTCGATTCCTCCCAGTAAATTTTGGTACTGAAGGCTTCCCAATCAGTGAGAGATTTTAACTCGCTAACCCCTTTTCTATTGCTTTGCCATTTTCCAACTAAAGTTATGTTTTTGTTCCAAAGCCATTCTGCCTAATCAAGTGAAGTGTTAAAGCGATCAAGGGATATGTTTCGTCCTTGAAGCGAAGAAACTCTGTCCAAATTGTGTACCAACGTTTCCACATATTCCATAGTGGAAGTCAGATAGTGTGGTCCTGGTACACCTACTGGCTTACCCGCATAAGCTATGGCGGTATAGGTGAATGACATACGCGCATTATTTATGCTTCTTAGCAACAAATCATATTTAGCAGTGCTTATTTTTTGCCTGAAGCTTATTGCCTGAAGGACACACCAACGCGGGATGGAAACAAAGTCTCATCCAGTGAAAGGAAGTCTTCTGGTATTAAAATCTTTTCACAATTTCCAGTAAAATATTGGAAAAGTTCTCTGATTGCTGTAAATCGGTCACTTTGCCAGCGATTGGCCCTAGTGCTTTTATCATCAAAACGAATATTTGCAGACAGAAATTTGAATCGGTTCAACGACATTGTCGCACTAAATATAGGATGTCCATATAAATGGGAAAAGCAATCTTAAGGTGAAATGTTCGCTTGAGTAGTCCTCTAATACACCACAATCCAATGAATGCTTCTAGTTCCATGGCATCAGTTTGCTGAAAATGTGAAGCATGCCAAGATGTTCGTTGAGCCTTCGATATTCGCGATAGCATCTCGTGTACATGTACTGGTGCTTGAAACAATGATGTAGATCATCTCTGCTGTAAATAAGAAACGCCATGCATCATACGACGTCGTTGCATATTGAAAATCGCGCTTTACTCCTGGTAAACTGTGCACCACATTAGCAGAGTTTTGTTTTCCTCTTATTGATGGTTGCTTGGTACTCCAAACAACTTTCACTCTACTTCTTTAGTCAACAACCACCGACATTCGCTCCTCTTCCTGGTCAGGCAATGTATGGTAATTTTCCTCACCCAAGGCGCTATCTAATGATTTGACGGCATGGCTCCTACGACGTTGGGACTGCCTATGTCTGACGGTCACGACCTCATCTTCGTTACTCTTGTCAGATGTTAGCGGACCACCTTCACCATCAGATAAAGGCAAATCAACATCACTATCCGAAAAAATTTGCATCTCTTTCATCTTCGGTTGCTAATAAACTTGCCATTTGCCTTGCATCATAATACACATCGAAACCATAATTTTGAACTGTGGTATAAGGTACACATGGGCCACTTGCTGAAACAAAATGACTTCATTTTGCAAGAAAAATAAATCCAACATAGGGTGTGAGAAGATTTTTTTCTTCAACTGTTCGTGTTTTGAGCAATTAAGAAGTTAAATTTAATAATACAATAATTGGAGGAAAGAGCAGACATTCGTTACAATTATTATTCTGACGCTATACTATCCCTTGCTGGCAGAGTCAGCCATTTGCATTGATTCAACGTTGGCAGATGTTGAATCGTTGTTGAGTGACTGATTTTGATAGCCGAGGTGACTCAACTACTGCATCGCATTTTTCGCTCGATTTTGCCATTGTAAAAACATAGCTTCATTCTTACTTTTGACTGACGATGAAAACAGCAGTTTTCGAAACGTTTGAATAATATGTTCGCTAATGTGTTAGCTTTGATATTCATAGTCCGAATTACCTCTAAATCCTACGGTTATGCTCCGAAGTTTATTACTTTACTTCTGGCCTTTTCAATATCAAATTAATTGGGCCATAAAACATATTTTTTTCATATAGCCTAATGATGTAACCTGACTTGTAATATCGCCATGGTATTATGTGCATTTCTACATTACTCCTGTACGCAACGTTGGTCTTTATAGCATACTAACATATCGTAGATGTCGTTTTATTTGGACAGTTGCTCATAGTACTCACAGAGCTAAATATACTGCAAACGTGATAATCTATATCGCACGTTTAGAGGAATTCATCAGTACGATTTTACATAATTCAAGAGTTTGCCGCAATAATCAGGAATGCTTTGTGTCTTATTCAAAGTATTCTTTATCTCATAAATAACAAAGTGCCATGAGACATCAAAATGACGTAGAATAGCTGTAAAGTTTATAAGTTTTGCGCAAAGAAATTAAAATGAGCCAGGATACTTTGTTTTCTGTCCGATATAAACTCATCTATATTTGTCTAAATAGGTTGAATGACAGTAAATTGGCATAATTTGACTGTTACAATCGATTACACAAATATGTGAAACGTATAATGATTTTTAGCAATGATGGGACCGCTTGAAGTACCTCTCATTCTTCATTGTAGGGACGCTGTGAACTCATAACGAAAATCAATGACCTAGAATTCATTACACCGTGGTGCTGACAAAACACGTTATGTATGTAGCATGACAGGTGTTATATTATATTGTATCGACGCTCTACGAGATAAATACAAGTGAATATACTTGCAAGAATCTAGGGTACGATAAGGCGTTGTGAAATCAATAATCGAGCAATTTTGTTATGATTATGGGAATACAACATGCATCAAAAAGAATCAAATCAAAAATAAATCTATTGCTGTCAAACGTCGTCGTAATCAACGAATTGACATAGTTTGTTTGTTGGCCGGCCAAGCGTAACTAATCAGGCGACAATACGTCTTCACAGTTCAGTTGAGTTTTGTTTTTATTTCTGACCATCACAGCGAAAAAGAGGTCTAGAAAAAGGCAAATGACGCGAGAGTGGGAAAAACGAAAGATTTGTTTCTTTATTATAAAAATCAGGCAGCTTTCAAATTTGACCCGCGTTCGTAAACACGTTTATTAACAAACTTTAATAATATGTATTACAAACATGTTAATATCATTCAACGCTCAAAGGCCTTGCGATTGTTTTTCCAACGGTAAAAGATTCTAGTTCATAACTGAAAGAAGTTATAAGCGGTTAAACTTTAAGGCACTTTGTGCCCCTGCCCAGAAAAACATCGTCTCAAAAAGCCCAGAGATGAAAGAGTTAAACGGGCAACGAAGCAGGATCGTATGTTTGGGATAAGATTAATGGTGTTTTTAACCAAACCCCAACCCGAAACCTGTTTTTGGGCTTTTTTTGCTACCCGAAATCCGGGTTTTTAGACAGAACGTGAAAAATATTTTTATCTTAAAAAGTTTAAATTATTCAGTCAAGCTATACGTTACTCATGCTATTCACCCTCTGTTTTTTTATTCATTTATTACATTTATGCCTCCGCAGTTATGATGTAAATCGACGTATAATGGCATCATTACAGCTGGATTCAAGTAAGTAATATTACTTAATTACTTGAACATTTTTACTTGTTACTTAGCCTACTTAAGTAATTCTCAACTATTTGAAAGTCTAAAATAGGCCTACATTAATATGAAAAACCTAGAAACAAAAAAATAATCTGCCACTTGCACTTTTTGTGTCTTTTGTCACTTTTATATAGTTCTTGTCTCCATGGAAGGCACAAAGAAATTAAGCCAGTAATTGAGCACACCTTGGAGAACTTGACATGGATTTGAAGGGTCAGAGGTTCTCATGATTTGGCACAGAGCCTTGACATCATTAAAGTAAGAGCAAAAGTCCTTTGCTAGAGAGATGTTACAATTTTGAAAAGTGAGGTGTTTGAATACATCCTCAAGAAATTTATGAAAGAGAAAGAGCCCATATCTAGCTAAAGTAGCCTAACAATGAGAATAAAAGCAAGGAGAAATGAGAAAATCTGTGGGCTTGACATGTACTTGGAGGCTCCAGATCATTATGATCAGATGGTGGATTCTTCTTTTATTTATCTTGAGAATAATGATTTAGTCAAAATTGCTGAAGATATATACATCACACTTTTTCGTAAGAGGAACATTAGACAATCTCAACGAGGAACAATCAAACAAAAAGTCCAGTGCAGAAATATCGCATGAAGTTGTGTCTGCAGGCTACAAATTCTCTTTGCATCCAGGTCAAGAAAACCTCTTGACTTACATAAAAAGGAGCTTACGCAGCCCCCGAAGAATGTCTCAAAGCCCTTGAAAGTCTTAAGTCTTGCCTTGCCTCTTCCACGATTTTCAGTTGAGATTGAGAGATGCCTCAGTGAAGCTAAAATATTTGTCTCTAGACTCAGGTCTCTTCTTAGTTATAGTATGGTTGATTCTTTGTGCTTTCGGAGAAGTTATTTCCAGGACCAGTGAAAGAAGTACAATTGTAATTCAACTAGGTGACTGTAATGACTAGGGCCCTATATTTTCATTTCTTACAGTGTGGCTAGTTTGACTGTTGATTTTGTTAAAACCTCGTTGCTACCAAGTGAACGTGGTATTGCAACTGCCCATCTTGCCAATACCATATCGGCAAAAAGTATCATGATGTGAACATTGCAAATATGTCTAATTGTCTATACGTCCACTTCTTCTACGGTACAGTTAGCCTACACTGTTAATGTCGAGTAAATTGCAGATTTTTTATTACATGATTACTTAAGTAAAAAAAATTATTTACTTGAATCCAGCCCTAAGCATCATGTAACAATGTTTCTTGCTGCCTCCGCAATGCAGAGTCACGTTGGATCCATTTTACGATACGATTTGGTGTTGAAAATGTGCTGTAGGCCGCGTAGTTGTAAGAGTTGAAAACAGTCAAACAGAGATCAGACTTGAAAACAGAGATCAATAGAGATCTGAAAGAACGATTGGAGAAATGTGTTCAAAAAGAGAACATGTGGAACTGGTTGGTCGGTTTTAAATCTTTATCCTCGGACTGACAAAGCCTTGATATAGGTTATACCTGGTAGTTTCGCATACTTGCAGAGGCTCTTGACGCAGGGCCGGTTGAAAAGGAGCGATCTTCCTGGCGTCAGTACTACCTGACTACTCACTAGAACAGCGAGCATTGTGTTTCAGGGCCGGTTACCGAGATTGGCAGAGTGAAGTTTATTATGCAAATATTTAAAGTCTCCAAGCTACCTGTACTAGTACGAAGACTACAGTAATTTAGACACAAAACTTGGAAGGCAAAAATTGCATGGTTAACCGAATCTCTTTCGGAAAAACTCTATCCACAGAGCCCTGACAGTCATATGAAAGAAAGACCGAGAAAGTTTTGAAGTAAACTCGACAGTCCTAGGTCAGGATTTTTTCTGAGCGATTCGCTTCGTTTCTGAAAGATTAAAATTACAACTGCGAGGCCATTCCTCCACAACAAAAAATAGCGAAAAAGTAATGTGTTTTATCTAGCCACAAATAAAAATTAACAGAAATTTTATCTTGCTTCGTTTACAATCAACTCATCTCAGTGGAGCCCGAAAAAGCTTACAGTCCGGCAGCCCGTGACGTATTTGTAACATCATAAGGTACAAAAGGTTTGAGTGTTTTATCAACCTTGCAACCTTGCCCCACTGTGGAATGTTCAGAAACTCACATCCGAGGTTTCACTGCTGGGGCGTTTGGGGGCTACGGCCCGGTGAAAAACCCATTTTTGGGGTCAAAAAAACATCATAAGGTACAAGAACAAAACCTACGCCAGATTTTATGCCTTCACTTGTAGACTTTGGAGCAAGTCGATCTGGGTGCCCCAGGTGGGGCATTTCCGAATAAGGGGCCCCCAAAGTTGGGGCAAAATACGTAAAAATAACATCATAAGGTACAAAGATGGAACTTCTTTCATCAGTTGGGGCATGTTCCACTGAGTACGAAACAATTTTTTTTATGGCCCCAAAGTGGGCTTAGCCTCATTTTAGGGGTATAACTCCTAAAATTCACAAAATTAACATCATAAGGTACATGGATGAAACCAAGTGTAGGTGATAGTACCTCACTTACGGACTTCAGAGCATTAAAATTTGGTCGCCCCAGGTGGGGCATTCCCAACTAAGGGGCCCCCAAAGTTGGGGCAAAATACGTAAAAATAACATCATAAGGTACAAAGATGGAACTTGTATCATCAGTTGGAGCTCGTTCCACCGAGTTTGAAAAAAACTTTTCTTATGACCCCAAGGTGAGGCTTAACCTCATTTTAGGATATACAACTCCCAAATTCAAGGTTGTAGCCTATTTGGATGAAACCAAGTGTTTGCAAAACGTCAAAAATGTTTTGCTTCAGCTGGGGATTTTTCCTAGCACAAAGATTGATACCGGGTGCGAAAGTCATAATTCCATAATAATGGAATGCAAAAGTATTTGAAAATAACTTCCCAAGACAGAAGATCTCGTACCTTCAACAGATCAATCAGTCTCCCACCAGTCTGCAAGTGGTTGCTGAAACAATGAGAAAATCTTTGCAGATAGCAGATGAATGCCAGCAAGAGTACATGTGTGTTACATACGATCTGGCCATTGCAAAACATGCCCTCACCATTCAAAAGCAAGAAAGTCCAAAATATGACCGTTTTTTCGTATTACTGGGTGGTTTCCTCATTTTCATGGCGTTCTTTAAAGCTATGGGTAAGTACTTGGATGGTTCAGGTGGTCCATACATCCTAACAGAAGCTGGTATTCTTGCCGAAGGATCGCTTAACGGGTTTCTGCGTGGTACTCATTACGTCGTCGTCGTCGTCGTCGTCATGTGAGCGTCTGGGGCTGAGGGTTTATCCTTTATTCCTTTTACCACCCCAGCTTCACGATGTTCCCGGACTACACTGGAAGGCTACTAGAGAGCAGCCAGTCTTTGGTTTCATCATCCATGACACGCATACCTTCCACTCCGTTAGGTGGCTTGAAGATGGAGCAGTCATTGATGATGTGGTCTGCGTCTGTTCCTCGGCACCACATTCACAGGAGGAGGAAGAGGCCATTCCCCATTGGTGCATGGTTGAGCAGAAAAACCCGTACGGAGACGGTTGAGGTGCACCCATGCCTGTCTTGGTAGGCTACTGTTAGACCGATGGGGCGTGTGTCGGCGTCGGGGATGAACGAATAGCATTAGAAATCTTGCATTTTAATCAATTCTTATTACAATGCCCTGCTCCTGAAACTCTGGACGAAGAACTACGTTGTTTATGTATTCGTCCATCCCAGTCAACGATTAGTTTTTTGGATGACGATGTTAAAGACTTTTTGAGTTCCTAGCAAGAATTTTCAAGGAAAACCGAAACAGGAGAAAATGGCAAGACTGCCCAGTACTGGTATGAATAATTGAAACTTGTCAAGACGTACCTCCTCTTTGCTCGTAGTATTCATTCTGCGAATCATCAGTTGTTTGTGCACTGCATACCCGGACTGCATAGGAGAGATGTCAAGCGTGTTCTTCATTTTCAACCAACCAAATCATGCAAGATGGATTTTGCGACTGCAGGATAACATGCTAAAAATGGAAGACACTCACCCTGGAATAAGTGATCTGTTTGAACAAGGCACCTTGTCCGTAAAAAGAACTGAAAAAAACTTGTGTGGATGTGCTGTTGATCAAACTTTGGAGCAAACAATCAATGCAGCATCCGCCAATCGATTCACTGGGATTACGTCTTTCACCAATTCAATGGGTGCCAGACAGAGATGGGCACTTAACCCACTTTATGCGCCGATCGATCCTTCACCACTTCTATGAAGATCTGGGGATGACATCAGCAGAGGAAGCATCATTTGACCTTCGTCCTTCAAGTATCGATAGAGATCGCAGACATTTGGATAAACTAATGCAAAAAATAAGCAGTAGCCTACAGTTAATCCATTTAGTGCAAGCTTCAATGTATCCTTTCTATTCAATATTAGGCTAGCACAGGAAAAGCAGTCGCTCCTGCCACTTCAAATTTTCTTTTGAATGTTTTTCGAAAAGGAAATGAGGATAGAAACAAATTAATAAGTCAATGCCACCAGGACGCTAGCACCTTCAATAAGCCAATACGTAGAAACAAAATCTGAAACTTTGCTTCTGAAGCTGCCGTTGTGAAAAGCATAACCCGCGAAGGCAAATTTTCTCAGTTGAGAATGGAACGCAATTTGATGAGAAGGCTTCTATGTTTAGCAGTAAATCACAAGGTAGACAATAGACATGGAACTGATGCTGTCTTACCCCCTCACACCAGTACCACTGTCTTTGTGCCATATGGATGCAACGATAAAATTAACTCAAAAGTCAATGCTTTTGAAGGCTCTTGAAAAAAAAATTGAAAGTACAGATCCGCCTTTTGTTGACTGTACGTTGATCGATGGTATGTTTCTTCTTCACACTCTTGGAGATTTGCCGATGACGTTCGGAGGTGTTGCAAAGACGACTTTGAAGAAATTGTGCAGACACAGTGGGAAAACAATACACGTTGTTTTCGATAGAACTGTATCGCCGTCCATCAAAGATACCGAGCGAGATCGCCAAGCAATTCATGGCTTCTGAGATCAGCAATACGTCTTCGAAGGAGAGGCCATGAAACGACCTGTTAATTTTGCAGCCGCAATGAGGAATGACAACTTCAAGCAAGCATTGGTGCATTTTCTTGTTAATTCTTGGAAATCAGATGAGTATTTCAGCTTCCTCGACTTAAAAGTTCTTTATGCTACACTTGATGAAAAATATTATGTTTATCGAAAAGATGGCGAAAAAATGTTGTGAGGTGAAGAGGAGTCCTTGTTATGCTACCACGAAGAAGCAGATACGCGCCTAATGTACCATATCGTCACCGCATGCCAAGATGTGAAAAATGTGGTAGTCCGCTCTAATGACACAAATGTTCTGATTACACTGTTGGGGAATTTGTCGTTCGTACAAAAAGACGTAAACATATGGATGGAAGTTGGTGTACAGGCAAACAACACTCTGAGATATATTAATGTCTCAAAGCTTGGCAGTACATTATCTCCAGACATGCTTCAGTCGCTTCCCGGTTTTCATTGCTTTACTTTACAGGCTGTGATTATACAGCTGCTTTTTCGGGTAAAGGAAAGGCTCGACCCCTTAATATATTGGAGAAAATGTGCATGCTCAACATGCCTTTGCTGCTTTGGGATATTCGAAAATCTTGATGAAAACATTGAAAAATTTGTGTGCCAGATCTATGGATGTAAAAGTGGTCATTGCGTTAATGAATTACGATTTAAAACATTTATTGAGACATACTGTACAAACCGAAAGGTTCCAATCCATTGCGACGACTGAAAGGTTCAAATGGAAGCAACTTTCCCCGTGCAAAACTGTGCTCCATCAGTTTGGTTTCATGGAGATCTAGGTCCGTCCACGCTGGACAACGTTCTGCAAAGTGAGAAGGGTTTGGACCAAGACGGAACAGAATCAGATGATGAAACAACAGAAACGGATGAATGTTACTTTTCTGACGACGAACCTGCAGACCTTTAATGAATAGATGTTTTTACCTTTCTCCACCTCAAACATAAATAAACTGTAGACTATAGCCTACATAAGCAACTTATTACCTTTATTCTTGTAAACATGGGGACAGAGTATGATTTGAACTTGTATCATGGCTTGTATTAATTTTACGGTTTCCACGAGAACTCACGAAACCACATGGAACACAGCGTTAGGATTGATCTTTTCACATGGCTGCAAACCGGGGCCAATGGTGCATAACCTACTCGAGAGAGATTATGCAGGAGGCATGCTTTTTTAAGAAGCCTTTTGACTTGATGAATAGGGCATACGTTTTCAAATAGTTCAATGTGCATCTTTTCGTTCTGGTGTATAGTTTAACATTTCTTTCGCACGCCGTTCCAGGTTTTGTTATTTTGTAGCGAGCAATTTTCCATTCCTTTTAGCACAAATCACATGTTATTCGAGAAGTCCTCTCAGTTGTTTAAATGAGACCACATAGTGTGATTTGTTTCTGTTCAGTGTTTACTCTGAGAAAAACTTAAATGTAGGTAGGCCTACGTACAATCAGGGGCAGATTAGAAAACTGAATTAGCCCGGGAATTTAAAAATAATAACGGTCCACTTCTATCAAAATAGATTTAGCATCAAAATGCTCGTTTCACAAACAATTTATTTCATTTCAGAAAAAGTCTTTCACCGGTAATATGATGTAGACTATAAAATTAGACATTGTACGCATTTGTATAGCAAGCTTCGATTTGTAACTTAAATCATTGCCAGTGTTATTCAAACAAAGAATAAAGATATAGCGCTACGACTATTATATTTCAAATAAAATTTTCTTTTGTACATAAAACAGGACAATGACCCTCTGACCGGCCATCCGGGAACGTTCTCGAATTCCCAGCAATAGGCTAATGATTAGCTGCTAATCCACCCCTGCGTACAATAGGCTATCTATTTTCATAGTGATAGATTTTAACCTAATAAGCAAATGTTATGCTGTGTACATATTATATCTTACATGCTTCATTGATTTTCCAAAATATTTGCAGACGTTTTGAAATATATACGGGAGACACTTGGTTTTATACCTTATGATGTTAATTTTGTGAATTTTAGGTGGGGTTTAACTTCGTTTTAGAGGTTATACCCCCAAAATGAGGTTAAGCCTCACCTTGGAGCCATAAGAAAAGTTGTTTCAAACTCAGTGGAACATGCCCCAACTGATGAAAGAAGTTCCATCTTTGCACCTTATGATGTTATTTTTACCGGTACATATTTTGATCCAACTTTGGGGGCTCCTTATTCGGAAATGCCCCCCTGGGGTGACCAAATTTGATGTCCTGCAATCCGTAAGTGAGGTACTATCACCTACACTTGGTTTCATCCATGTACCTTATGATGTTAATTTTGTGAGTTTTAGGAGTTATAGGCACCCCCAAAATGAGGTTAAGCCCCACCTTGGGGCCATAAGAATAGTTGTTTCGAACTCAGTGGAACATGCCCCAACTGATGATACAAGTTCCATCTTTGTACCTTATGATGTTATTTTTACGTATTTTGCCCCAACTTTGGGGGCCCCTTATTCGGAAATGCCCCACCTGGGGCGACCAAATTTTAATGCTCTGAAATCCGTAAGTGAGGTACTATCACCTACACTTGGTTTCATCCATGTACCTTATGATGTTAAGTTTGTGAATTTTAGGAGTTATACCCCCAAAATGAGGTTATAAGCCCCACCTTGGGGCCATAAAAAAATTGTTTTGTACTCAGTGAAACATGCTCCAACTGATGAAAGAAGTTCCATCTTTGTACCTTATGATGTTATTTTTACGTATTTTGCCCCAACTTTGGGGGCCCCTTATTTGGGAATGCCCCACCTGGGGCACCCAGATCGACTTGTTCCAAAGTCTACAAGTGAAGGCATAAAATCTGGCGTAGGTTTTGTTTTTGTACCTTATGATGTTTTTTTGACCCCAAAAATGGTTTTTTCACCGGGCCGTAGCACCCAAACGCCTCAGCAGTGAAACCTCGGATGTGGGTTTCTGAACATCCCACAGTGGGGCAAGGACCGCAAGGTTGATAAAACACTCAAACCTTTTGTACCTTATGATGTTACAAATACGTCACGGGCTGCCGGACTATTATTCATCCATAGAACTATTCTTCACAAAACTGAGAAATAGACTGAATGATAAAAGTCTCAACACTTTAATTTTTGTGCGTTAATTTTATAAAAATCATTTGAAAACAACCTGCTTTTAGCGATAAACATTAAATTAAAATTTATTTTTCTGTTGTCTTTGTATATTTTAAGTGTTAACAAGTTTAATATCGGGCCAAATCGCAGTTTATTCAACACCCAAAATATCCGAGTTTCTGTTTTTGAAATATCTGAATACCGGGTTTTGAACTTGTGTCTCAAAATGGAAGCATTAAGGTTTACTTCCTCAAACTTGGTTCCAGGGGGAATATTTATTCATAGACTGGACGAGCTTCTTGGCGAGCTTAATCATAGAAATTTCGCATACTTACAGAGGCTTTAGCAGGTCCGGTCACCGAGATTGACAGAGTTCTCTGTTCTCTCGTTTGACGTGTAGTAGCTTAGATTGGCAATGCCTCCTCGTGCAGCCAAGATACGGTAGTTGGGTCCAGTTGTCGAATACCAGTGATTCCACTTGGGGGCCGTAAGATGGAACATTCGTGGAGTATGTGTTGCATTGTTTGTTCTACCGCTCCGCAGACACATATCGGCGAATTATACAACCCCCACGTAAATAAAGCAAAGAGAAAACAGAGTGACGTTTACGCTTGTTCTTGCAGTGTTCTTGTCTGCAAATTATTCCGTTCCTTAGGTTCGGTTTATTGGGAGTTTTCCTTGAAATGAGTTGTTCAAGCGCACAGCCCTAGAGCCAAACCAGCGCTGCTTGATCTTGCGGTTTCTTCGTGTGCAAAGTCGGGGCTAACCAACTGAGGCATCGATACGTACAAGTAGGATGCTACTCGAGTTAGCAATGTGTTGCTAATTTAAATACTACTACACAGCTTGCTAAGTGATTGAATTCTTATCTTTATAGTAATTAAACAATCTACTGCAGTAGCGTAGTCAGGAATTTTGAAAGGGGGGTTTGACGGCCTGCAGGCGAAGAAAATTTTGAAAAATTACTTTGAATTTGGTGCATTCTGAGAGCATTTTCAACAAAAATGTAGGTATGAATATTAGAAAACACAACACACTGAAAGCACCATTTTCAATATCGTGACGCCACACGCTTGCCAAGGGGGGGGGGGGGGGGGGTTGAAATCCCCAAAAACCTCGCCTTGGCTACGCCACTGATCTACTGTAGGCCTACCTGCTGTATCAAGGCAACAAACTTAAAAAGATCCTCAGCATGCCCGAGTCATCACTTGGACAGTTTATTTGTTCTTATGCTTGTTGTTCTGCCATAGCCTACTTTGTTACCGTTTTAGAGCATAATCTCTTCAACAGTTAAAAAGAAATTGCTATTTCAGATAAAGCTATACGTTAACGAAAAACTGTTATATAACTACATAAAAGATGGCAACAAATAAGTCAAAACCTCTGACCAGAAAACCATCCGCGTTTGATATGGATAGAATTGGAGGAGCTCAGATGTACGGCATCCTCCTAAAAAAGCCAGTTGGACATAAATCCACAACGTGGTCTAAAAGGTAAATTATAGCATTAACAATATCTGCTTTGTGCAATTGGTTTGGCATGTAACTACAGCTGTATGCTCAAAATTGGACTAATCAATTACTTTTTGAAACGGATTGACATGATGGCATTGATGTTGGTTACTTCTCTCATCAACCACAAATCAGAGGTATCAGGCCCTAGGTTGCAAAGTGACCCATCACAGATTTTCAGAGATCTATTCTACAGGCTTTTTTAAAATTAAAAAAATGTTTTTGTTTTTTCACTGTTGTACGCCTACTGTTGTAGTTGTTATACTAAACAGCCAAGAGGCATGCATTCTTGGCTGTTAAGGATCAGTGTAATACGAAATAAAATTGAAATGAAAACGGACAATCGGACATGGATGATTGGATGGTTGGAACTTTCTTGCTGTTGAAACCCATGTTGACAATATACTCCTTACAAAGTGGAACATCTTCCAAATTTGTTTAAAAACCATGAAAAGTTAGGTTAAATAGGTTATTGCGTAAAAACTAGCAAGAAGTTCTGAGAAAACTAGAAGAAATTGGGGGATTTTGGCAAACGAATACTGAAAAGTTGGGCTGTTCATCAGGACACTTATCGTTTCTAGCACTAGTTGCAGCGTTCATCTGATGAATGTGAAAGTAAAAGCAACGACAAACAGGTTGATTTATTGCTTCACTAACGTTTCGCGCACCATGACATGACATTGACAACAGAAAAACATTCTCCATTTCAGTTTCAAAATCAAGCCTAAAACCTTAAAAAGCTAGTTGAAAAAAAACAAGCAACCTGCAAATGTAAAAAAATCCCAACTCAAAAAAATGCAAGCCTATATGTTTGGGGAAAAACACAAGGTTGGCAACACTGTTCCACACACATCTAAGTGCTAAACTTGCATTGTGAATTGCAAAACATCATTATTGTATCACAAAACTTCAGCGCAATATTACATGGCCGGGGAAAATTCACTCTTGATGTGAAGATTAGGTGGAATTCACAAAGTTTTTACGATTCATTGCTCGCCTCCTTCAATCCAATTCTACGCCAATGCTGGAAACAATGAGATATAGTTTGTGATAACTAGTATACATAATATTATACAACTTCAGTATTATTCGGAATGTCGTGCGGGCAGCGCAGAACAACATGGCAGGCCGCAGTACAGCCAAGGGGCCGCCGGTTGCACATGTCTGCCATAAGTGAAGGTGGGGATACCTTAAATGAATTTTCGAAGTTCTAACCTGCTGAAAAGCTACACTTCACTAGGCAATACAAATTTTTAAGAAATAAATTATTTAAATCTATCTATTCTGTGATTGTGAAAAGATGTTTTTGAAATGGTAGGCCAACTTACATTTTAAACCCAATCGCCAACCATCTACCAAAATCTTATTTTAATTTGATGAATTTGATTACATAGCGACCTATGGTTGCAGCTATGGTCATACAAAATGCGTATCTTAAAAAAAACAGTTTGTATACAAAATGCGTTTGTTAAAAAAAAAACAAAAATATCATTGCTTCTAAAAATACCCAAAAAGTGATCAAAACAAGATTACATTTGTAAAAAAATTTCGGGGTGCAAGCCCCACACCTCCTTTATGACTTTACATTTTCGGACAATAAGTATTACATTGTCCATTTATTTTATAAACTTTAAAACTATGATCTTTCCCTAACTTTTTTTCTACATAATTCAGCGGCTGCAATGTCGGGTTAGCTTATAAATTGTGTTTTTTGTTGTAGAAAATCTGAAAGTAGTTTACTCTTTGCTAAAATGATGAATGTAAATTTTTCTCTACATTGAAAGAGTTTTCCGCCTTAAACTAACGCTTTCTTGCCCTATTTTTAAGCGCTATCACTAAATATAGGGGTTAGGGGGCCCACTAGTGGTTTCGGGAGGTGGCCCAAGATAGTGCTCACACGGCCCCGGATGGAATAATTTCCCGGCAACAACATTTCAACAATCGGAAAATTTCACTCTGTCAATTTCGGGATCCGGCCCTGCGTCAAAAGCCTCAAGAATGCGAAACTACCAGGAATAACCAATCAAGGCTTAGTCCGTCTGAGGATAAAGTTTCACAATTAAACTAAACTAGTATTAGCATGCAATTATTAAATGCATGACCAATGCACTACATTTTGTCAAACATGATCAAAAATCAGCAATGTAGGCTAAGCTATATGTTGATTTGGTGTTTTTCTATAAATTTTAACGAAAATAAATAGAACTTTTGCCATCTTTACATAGAACGTTTCTCTTTTTTCATTTGTAATCAATATTTTGTTGCAATCACAGACACGGCAAAACTGTGAGGGCGGCTGACTAACATTTGCGTTTCTAAACAAAGCATTAATCAGCAATCTGCTGTCTCAAAAGAACTAAGTTGAACATACACAACCTTAAAAAACGATGTAACTTTTTATATGAACTTTTTGTTAGGAAACCGAACCTTTGTGTGACGCCTTTTGAAATTTCAAACGACGCACCGTGTCGTCGCGACGCTTAGTTTGAGAATCACTGTCCCAATACAATTTTGGTAAAGAGATGACTTTCTTCAACCATAGACAGATAAAACCGAGCAACCACACGGCATTTAACACAATACATTAAACTGAACATAAACTATAAACTACGAACGTTTTCCGCAATACGCATTTATTATTAGCCCTTTTGAAGTAACAAAAAAGCTGATTTTACATCATCTACATTTAAAATAATTCGTTTTGCCTAGCGCAATTAACCGCCATGTGATGTGTCTTTCTCCCCTGCTTTGTCGTTTCATTCTTATGCATTTCGTTTTTTTTTTCTCAATCCATTGTGTAGATCAGTTATTTATTTTCAATGTAGATGATGTAAAATCAGTTACTTTTCGTTACTTGAAAAGGGCTACCATGTGTTTGGACGAAAACGTTCGTAGTTTGTGTTCAGTTTAATGTATTATGTTCAATGCCGTATGGTTGCTTGGTTTTATCTGTCTACTGTCCCAATACACAAATAAAATGTAACATATTTTGGAGCTGGTATACAAGTCCCCCCTTCTTGGTAGCTCATGACAAAGACAGGACTCAACCAAACATATAGGGTGAAACTACTTTACCTTTGCTTTACTGTTCACACACTTCAATCCACATGTTTTGGTCAATTCCTCTTTGTCATGAGTTGCCAAGGGGGGGGGGGGGGGGAGACTGGACTTGTATACCAGCTCCCATATTTTTAATGCTGTAATTTATCAACCATGTTGAAAATTCGGAAGCTTTCTCGGACCCACTGAAAAGTTTGGCGGATTGCAATTTGAGAACCGCTGGTTTAGTAGATTTACTCATCTCGCATAAATATTTTTCCGGTTCATTTTAATGTCAGCAATACTTTTTACACGTCTTCTTCCAGTTTGTATAATGTATAATCTGTCTTTTTTTGCAATGATTCAACGTCTACAGACGTCTTGAGACGTTCAATTCACTTTAAAAATGTTTTGGCTGGGCGGGGTTGAAGATAATATTGTTATAGCGAAATTGATTCTTAAAAAATAAAATAATGTCAAGAAGTTAGATTTTTGTGCGAATCGCAGAGCATTTGGAACGAAAGTCATAGTAGTTTCGTTTGGCATTTTCACACCTGAAGCTTGTTGTCTTTTAGTCAGTTTTTAAGTATATTTTTGCATTGGTAAACTGTGTTTAGGCCTTCGACCGTGTCAGACATGAGCCACTTATGGAGATGCTTAACCGCTGAGACACAGATGGTAAAGATCTCCGATTTCTCTGAGATTTCTACTGGGATCAATTAGCAGCAGTGTAGATAAATGGTGAGCTGAGAAGGTGGACACAAGGTTGGAGAGGTGCTAGGCAGGGGTGCGTAGTCTCACCTGATCTTTTCTCATTCTATACGGCGAAATGATCATGCAAAATCTAGATGAATAAGAAGGCAGCTCGGTAGGAGGACAAAATTTTAAAAACGTAAAATACGCAGACGACACGATACCAATCGCCACATAACTTCAGTTTACAAGACTTACTCTACATAATCATCAAGCAAAGTGAAAAACCTTGGACTTACTTTGAATGGTATGAAAACCTTCTGCATGATTATCTCCTCAAAGGAAATAACTCCGGTATGCACAATCAAAATACAGAGTACACCGGCCTCATAAGTACAGTAAATAGTTTCAGCTATCTGGATTCTATAGTTACTGTGACGGTCGATGCTGGAATGATGTAAAATCAAGAATTGCACAATCCAAACAAGCTTTCATCAAATTGGCCAAAACACTGAAATCTAACTCTTTTTAGACACTACAATAAGAATTTTACAATTGTGTAAGTTTGGTCAGTTCTGCTATATGGCTGTGAATCCTGGGCTATATGCCAGCAGATAGAAAAGATGATCAACAGTGCAGAAATTTGATTCTTACTGAGAACGATGGGAATTAACTGGATGGATAAGATCCCTACCGAAGAAGTGTGGAGATGCTTTGGGTGTACCCCTGGCGTCCTCATCACAACTATCAAAAAAGGAAAATGACATTTATCGGGCATGTCTACCGCAAACGCGGAATTGAACATTCGGCAATGATGGGGCGACTTCCTGGTCAGAGGTACTGGGGGCGTTCACGTTTAGAAATCTTCAAAAATCTTTCACCACGGACAAACCAAGATTTTCACGGAAACCACGATTTTGTAAACTTAATGAGAACTATAGACAATTGATCGTTGTGGAGACTCACGGTAGCCGACGCCTTATTCAGGCATGGCCGATGATGATGATGATGAAACTGTGTTGAAACCACCAGGTAGTGTAGTCCATGGACAGTCAAAAATCAAATGATCAACAATTGGCCTGCTTTTTCGCAATTTGGACAAATTGATATGTTTGATGGTTTTTTCGATAGACTGTGGTAGCAGGTTGGGCATGACGGGGTAAAACTTTATTGTAACTGATCCAGTTTTTTTCTGTTGAATGCAAGTTAGTACTACGCTACTACCTCACACGTTTATTGTCAAATGGCAAACAAGCTAACACATTTTATTACAGGTCAAGAAGGAATAGTTATTGACATAAGCCCTGATTTGGGAGCAAAAGCTTTGTAGCCTACTTTGCAAATATGTTGCAATATCTTTCCTGCAGTTTGTTAATTTTTAACGTTACCGAGTAGTTTTGAAAGAGAGGCCCAGGAAGTGCGTTTAGACCCGTGCCCTGAATGATTTAGGAGCCCAGACTTTACAAAAAGCCGGGAAACAAAACACTGCATATTCTTTGCTATAATGCATGAGCACCAAGTTAATTTTCTTGTTTTTTGAGAGAAGCATGCTTCTTTGCATGGTTTCACTAGTATTTCTTTTTATTTGGTAACTTAGTTGTTGAGAGGTGTCATTTTGAGGCGTGTAAATGTCAGTGGTTTCAATTCTAATTTAACCTCTCAACGGGCCTTAATCTACGTGTTTATCAGAAAATTATGCATTAATACTTTGAGATGAAAGTGTTTGCCAAGTCGATGCATTTTCCTTTCAAGCGAAGTATAATAATCAATTAAACCAGGGATACACCACCACCAAGGAAATGCGAAATCTGTTCGAGGGGTTGAACGGAAATGCTAAATCATTAAAGTTAGGTATAAAATATAGATGACTATTATTTTTCAATCATTCTAAGCGGGGGTGCAAGAGCTGGTTAGTGATTTCAAGGTGGTGCCCTTGACCACTAGACAAAAGACTAAGAACCACTAAATCAATCATGTAGGCTATATATCAAAATAACCCTGTCATATAATTCGTTAAACTGTCGTCAAACACAGTTATGTTTATAAAACGAAGTAGTAATCGCTAATCAGTTAAAATGCACCCAGTAAAAATCATCCCGGTAAATATATCCCCCGGAAAAAAATCCATTCTCTTGAATATTTTCCCTGTCAAATTCTGCTGCAAAAGATTCCTCAGGTAAAAATCTCCCTGGTAATTATCTTTCGCTAAACATTCCCGAAAAACAATTTAATTTTATCTCACAGTCTTTCTATGGTACAAACTAATTTTAGTCTTTTGTGGCACAAAAATCAAGCTTTATAAGGGCTCAATGAATGAAGTTAAACATTTTGCTGCTTTCAGCTGTGTGTTGCTGCATATTGTAGGCTATATACAGGGTGATCAAGCCAAGTGTAGACAAATATTAATTGAAATAGCAGTAGCCTACATCCAAACAGGAAAAAATTTACACATATTAAAAAATACAAAGAAAAGTATAAATAAACAAAATGTACTCAGATATTTCAACATATCCTCCCTTTGCCTTCACCAAACGGTTAGTCTGTTGTGCACTTGACTGCATGAGGCACGTATGGTGTCTGATGATATTTTTTCCCAACAAGTGCGCAATTTTGCCTTCAGAGCTGTAACACTTGAATGATTTGAAGAACAGGCTTCACTCTTCAAGATACTCCATATTGCGAAGTCCATTGGGTTTAAATCAGGAGAAGATGGAGGTCATAGTTCCTTTGGCCAAAACTCTTCCATATTTTCCTTACACCAGTCCTGGACAAGATTCGCTGTGTGAGACCTAGCCCCATCTTGTTGAAGAGTTATTCCGTCTTCTCCAAACGTTGCATTGATCCAGGGAATCAATTTCTCCTTCAATATTTTCAAATAAACATGTTGATTAATTTTTACTTCCTTTTCAATGAAGAAGAGGGGATTTTCTTCAGCAGTTGAAGTTACGCCACCCCAAACCATCCCAGGGGCTAGTTTCTGTTTCCGGAACATCAGCCTTTCATTCGGTGGAATATCTTCTTTATTCTTTGCATAAATAGGCTACGGTCATTCTGATGATTATGCACAGCCTGGACAGTGAATAACTTTTCGTCTGTCCAAAGAACTGGTGGCTGCGTGCCTCATACAGTCAAATGCACAGCAGACTAAGGCGTTTGGTGAAAGCAAAGGGAGTACGAATGAAAAACAAGAGTACATTTTGTCTATTTATACTTTTCTTTGTATTTTTCTTCACATGTGTAATTTTTTTCCTGTTTGGATGTACTGTTATTTCTATAAATATTTGTCTACACTTGGCTTGATCACCCTGCGGTACATGCAATTGCAGTGTCGCAATGGTCTCAAATAAAATGTTTATTATTATTGTTTTGTTGTAGCCTATTGCTGTGATTTCTGATAGTATTTTTTAAAATTTAGTTTAATGCATGGGTCAATTACAATACGTTATGTTCAAAGTTTTATTTTTTTTTTAGTCTAATTGATTAAACGTTTGCTTGTCAGTCAGGCAATGGAAAAATTACCATAAAAAATTTGTATTTTGCCAAACTGTGTCCAAAAATGGCTATTAGGTTCTTCAAAACAAAAGCATTTCAAAATTAATCTTCGCTTTGACTATGATATTTAAGTCTATTTACGTAAAGTGCAGTAGATTTCAATAAAATTTGATAGTACTGTACAATTAAATCACATTCAAAGTTTAATTAGTGGGTGTGCTTACCTTGAAGTTTGCTTACAGATTGATTGATTGATTTGAATTTTTATCCTCGGACTGGGAAAGCTTCTTGAAGAGCTTAATCCTGACAGTTTCGCATACTTGTAGAGGCTTTGAATCACTGATGCAGGCCCGGTCGCGAAATTTTTTTTCCCACCAGATTTCTGTCTCATTGATTCTAGTCATTCTAAAAGTAAGATTTTCCGAAAGTGTTTTGAGAGATTGGTTGATTCAGATTGCGAAATAACTATTTGCCAATGAAATTCTGCAATCATAATAAAATATAACTTTTCCCTAACCCTACTTTTTTGAAAAGCTGTTGTGCACCGCAAAAATTATTTTAAAGAAAAAAAAAAATTTGACTTCGACGGGCGTCGAACCCTTGTTCTGACGATCACTAGGCAAGGATGAAACCACTGAACCAACCGTGCCAACGAGAAAACGCTGAATTCACACGGTTTTAATACAAACTTTTACCAAAATATGCAAATGAGACAAAAATCTCGTGGGAAAAAATATTTCGCGGCCCGGTCACCGAGATTGACAGAGTGAAGTTTCCGATTGTTGAATTCTTGTTACAGGGGAACTATTCCATCCATTAGATGCCGCTGAATGGAGAGCAGTCCTTAACGTGCGTTGCTCAAGCGCACACCCCGAGAGTCGAACCAGCGCCGCTTGATCTTGAAGCTTCTTCGTTCCAGAAGTGACGCGCTAATCAATTGAGCTATCGGGGACAGATCAAGAACAGATAGGACAACTAAGCACCATTTCATTTTCTGACAAACTGTCTCAAATGCTTTGAGCCCAGTTACGTCTAATAGGCACGGGGGCAAGTGCATCCCCAATCATTTTGAAGTTACATAAATTTTTTGAAAAAAAACGTTTCATAAGGTTTGTTTAAAATCTTTACTGAATTTTGAAGTATCAAGCAATCAGGGGGAGTAGGTTAGGTGCTCTTGGTCACTTAAATTGCGTAATTCATGCACTTCAAACTTTTCTGTTTTGACATGTCGGATGTAAGACAAGAAATAGCAGTGACATTCCAATAATGCGTCACTAATAAAGTTTATAAAAGCATTGTTACCAACGAAGTATTGTATTTACAAATGCATTTGTGACATCAGCTGTATAGTTTTTAGGTCACATCAAAGTTTTGAGCGCTTTTTTGTCTTATTTGTATGCTGAAGTCAGCCAGTTTAAAATCAATGGAGTGAAAGTTGGCTGTTTTGCGACGTGCAGACTTTACTAGTTTTAAGGATAAAGAGGATGAAGGTATTTTTATGAGTTACTACATTACATACTAAATTCTTTTTCCACGTTGGTTTGGTGGTCAACTGTATGCATTGAGCGGGAAATCTGAACAATTTTGGTCTTTTCTTGAAACAAAAAAATCTTTTGTCTTCCATTTCGAAATCGTAGCAATTTGGTTTCGTTATGCGCATGAAAAAATATGAAATGCAGGACAATGTTGCCACACAGAAAGCGTCATGAAGTGCAAAATGAGCGAGCTTGCATATAAAGTGCTTGGTCAAGCAAGATCATGTCTATCTCTATAACAGGCCAGAACACCACGCGCCCCCAGTCAAAAACTGAAAGCGGATGGTATTATAAATACACATTCCTTCAATAAGACAACATATTTTTGGATTCAAGATATTTTACTGCTAAGCATGGGTCACTAGCAACTATTTGGGGTGATGCGGGTTGTTCATGACGTCATAGAAGATTATAATTTTTTGTTTAATTGATGCATTTATATTTTATATAATACCTTGTAAATGAATGTGCTTTACTTGTTGGCAGCACAAAAGAAACAGAGAACAATACCACAAAAAGTTGAAACTACTCTACCTCAGCTTATTGCATTCCACATAGAACAACCAAAATTTTCAGTACACAAGCAGTCAAGCACTCATTAATTAATGCAATAAACTTCGTACTTCAAACACCCAACATACATGACATTTCATAATGCTTATTAACCCATACATTGATATGCAGTTTTTGCTTTTTTACTAACTAAACTTGTACATTTGAAATACAATTCTGTACCTCAAGGGAATCACTTAAATACAGTGATATACGCGCATACAAAAAATATTGACGCCGTCAGCGTAAACGCAAACGTTCGAAAAACCATACGCCGTATGCGTCAACGTAACATGTAATCAGTATCTTTGCTTTCTGGCATGTTATCTCATGTTATTGACTTCCACTAGCGCTCTCTTTTCACTATCCTTGGGTAAGCGATACATTGGAATTTGTTCATTTCCATCGCAACCAGATCTGCATCCAGTAACACAACACTTTCTGCCCATGATCACTTATCACATTAGAGCTAGACTACATGTCTCTAAACTACGGGTGTACAGAAACATATATGTTACTTTTAAAAGCATACATTTAGACTAATTAGCTTGGTTTCAATTTTAATTCGTTTACTTAACATATTTAACACACTAGCAAAGGTGGGCAGTAACTAGTTAAAAAAGTAACTAGTTACATATCTAGTTACTTTTTGAGTAACTGTAACTGTAACTTCGTTACTTTTTTGAAAAAGTAAGGATAAGCAGTAACTAGCTACTATTTTAGCGTTTTTCAACAGTTACTAGTTACAGTTACTTGATTCCCCAAACAAAAATTGGTCGTTTGTTTTTCAGTTTATGGCAGTTTATTTGTAGTGGTCAAATTATTTGTTTGGGAGAGATTATAGGCATTCCGCGTCAAGAAGCGAGGTCGTGTACAGAAAGGAGCTGTGTAAACTGCGAGATAAGATTTTGCGGTGTACCAGGGACAAAAAGAAGGTCGCGTCAACAGCGAGATAGAATTTCGCAGTGTTCTATCAGGTTTGATGTCTGTGACGCCACAATCCTGTGTTTGTTCCCCCACTAAGCTGTATGTTTTTAGAAATTTCAGGTTCTTTTTTGTAAAGCGATTTTTTTTGTAGATTGTGGTTATATAGTTTTGAACACAGGTACTTTCGTTCAGACATGTGCAGATGGGGCCTGGCTCCCTCACCGGGATGCGAGTGTGGCGCCACAGACCAGACAGTAGATCATGTCGTCCATGACTGCCCAATCCATCAACCACCACATGGAACGCTTGGACTGAAGACCCTGGATGACGAGACTGTAGAGTGGCTGATGACATCATGCCCAAACATATAGTCCCGAAGAACAGCTCATACGACGAAGAAACACAGGTAGACGAGGTAGTCCAGGAGTGACGAACCTTTTTGCGGTCGCGGGCCACTTTGTCAATTACACATGAGTTATTGGGCCAGACAACTTTTTAATCGTAACCTACTATGAAATCTTCTTATAGCGACGCTTTCTATAAGCGACTCAAGATATTATTCATGAAAAGTAACAAACGGCAGATGAAAGTAATAAAACCCACACAGTTGAAACTATCTTACGCAGAATCGAAACATACAACCGTAAAAAATAAAAACAAATCAACTTGAGCAAAAAGGATAGAGCAACAGTAGCCTACTTGCACTGATAATGAAGACAGTTTAATTTTCGAAGCGTTTGTTTTCATATGAGTATGATTTCTTCTTTTTTTGGCTCTATTCTTTTTGCTCAAGTTGACTAGATGTTTCGACCATTATGCTCCGAAACAACAAATCAGTTAAAATTTCTTTTTCAAACAACAAACAAAAGCCCATCCGAATCATACAGCTGAAGCTATCTAATGCAGCGTTGAAGCATAAAATATTAAAAAACATCATTGACGCTTTGAATTTTTTTGCTTAGTGGGATTTTTGGAAAGTTTTTTTGCTTGACTAAGGGTCGAATGCAGAAAGGTAGCTCAAAATAAGCCTAGCTTAACGCCAAGCTCTTCTCAGGCAAGCGGAGTTTTAGTCAAGCTCGGCTTAAAACTTGAGCGCGATGCAGAAACTAATTTGCAAGGTCGCTTGGCCAAGCCACCCTTTGAGCTGCGCTTTATAATAAAACTGGTTTTAAGCCACGTTTTTGACGCAAAGTGTGACGTCACTCGACTTGCCATGGTGATTTTTGACAAAGCATGTTGACAGCAACTAGCAAGCATGTAGTGGTAGACAACAATTTGTAGGCTACAAGTAGCAGTTGTTTTTTAACAACATTGTAACTGAAAAAAAGCAGTGAACCAAAACTATCTGGAGGTTTGTCAAGGGGCTAAATAGGGAGGGGTAGGCTATTAATAATAATTAAAAGTATTATTGAAGTCTACAAAATGGCGAGAGAGAGATGATTCTTTATGAGAGCCAAAAAATCAACTAGCAAGTATGAACAAACAGCAACTTGTACAAGTACTGTAGAGTTTTTTCTTTTATATCTACAGAACTTCGTTGATAAAAAATGGTTGTAGAAAGGCAGAGCCTCATCTTACTGAATGTATAGCCATAAAATACCTTACCTGCATGCTGTACTACAGCCTCTGCAGGTATACTTCGGAAATAGTTTTTACAACAAAAACATAAAATTGCCGAAGTGATAAGCATTGGTTAATCATGCATCCAATATTTTGTTTGCTAGCAAGAGGAGGATAACAAACGTTTGTTTATTTTTTACCAGAAAACGGTTTACTTTTTAGCAATAACATACGGTACTTTATGGATACATTAGACTTGCTTGAAAGATTCATTGAAGATGAAGAACCAACGGTTAACTTATCACGCAGGATGATTAGGGATGCACAAAATCCATTTGACTATTATGATGATGACCAGTTTCATGCACGCTACAGATTTAGCAAAGCTGTTGTAGTAGAACTGTGCCAGCAACTATCCGATAGTTTCACAGAGCGAAGTCAATCCCTCTCACCAATGCTACAAGTTTCCATCATCGCCAGCAGAAATTCTGCATACCAAACAAAAGTTTTATGCTATTGCCAATTTTCCTCGTGTAATAGGTGCAGTTGATTGCACACATATACCTATAGTTTCACCTGGTGGTGAAAACGCTGAAATTTTCCGGAACAGAAAAGGCTATTTCTCAATAAACACCCAGTGCATTGTTGATGCAGAATTACGCATTACAAATATTGTCGCATCATGGCCAGGAACAACCCATGATTCACGGGTCTTTGATAATAGCTGGATTTGTTCCCAATTTCAACAAGGCAATGTTAATGGAATACTGCTAGGAGATGGTGGTTACGCTTGCCGAAGTTATTTACTGACTCCGCTGCAAAACCCATTAGGTGCAGCACAAGTGCGCTATAATAGAAGCCATATCAAGACACGAGGAGTTGTGGAAAGAGCTTTCGGTGTTCTTAAACAAAGATTCCGCTGCATGAGAACGCCGCTGCGGACCAAATTAGAAAATACATTGGTTATCATTGTTGCAGTGGCCTGTCTGCACAATGTTGCTATCTCTCACAATGATATGATTACGGGAACGGACTTCCATGAAGACGTTTCAAGATATTCACATCAAAATGACAACAATCAACAAGGCAACTTGTTTCGAAGCCAGTTTATCACTGAACACTTTTCTTAAAGGACTTCTGTTGCTCTGCTGCATTACCATCATTTCTGTTAACTCTGTACATTTTATTGTCGAATTTACAAACAAAACCAATGCAATGAATCGTTATAGGTAAATTGTTCGTAAACAGTTGTTCGTAACACAATTGTTCGTAAAACAATTGTTCGTAAACTGTTGTTCGTAAAATGAAATCCGTAAAACAATTCTTCGTAAAGCATTTCTTCGTATACATCAAATTTCAACTGCATGCACGAAAAAATGCTTTAGGAAGAATTGTTTTACGAAGAATTAATTTTACGAACAATTATTTACGAACAATTGTTTACGAACAATTGTTTTACGAACAACTGTTTACGAAAAAACGTCGGACACCGCAATGGATAAGTCTACTGTGATTTTTTCAAATTGAACAGTTTAGCTTCATGTTCTTCTATCATGAGCTTGCGTTGCAGCTTGAAATTGGCCATTTTTGCCAAGTGTTCTTCCTTGGCCAACTCCAGTGCTTGTCTTTTAACAGCAATTTCAGTTTGGAGCAGTTCTCTCTTCAGCGCATCTATAGAAGTACTTGCCTTCCGCTTTAGCTTGGGAGCGTTCACACTTTTGCAAGTGCTAGACCCCATTATTTGTTCATTATCATCATCAACTGGGTGTAACACCACTGTGATACTTGGATCATCACTGTCGTCTTGTTGACTTTCTTCACCTGCAAGAAAAAAGATAATGTACAACAGTAGTTCACACATTTTCTAGTACCAGTGTTTATTCTGTGGCAGTACTGACTATCCATCTGTGCTATTGGTTAACTTTATGCAAATTGTCAATGCTTGTTCTTGTTACTCAAATCAGCTTCTGAGTTTTATGGTATCATTGGTTTTTGTTTTCTGTCAATCTGTTGGGAATTACAACTTCTTGATAAGGATTCTGTGTGTGTACTACTGAAAGAATTTGTAATGAAGTACAATCTTTAAAGACAGGTTTCTGATGAAATAGTATAATGAGATAGGTTAAACCTCACTTGATATCACTCTTACCACAAAGGACGTCCACATTGGCTTCATCAGCTGCAGGGGTGCTACATGGCGGTATTGTAGCATCAACTTCAGCATCATCATCAAAGGGATTATTCAAACTTTCTATCTGAGCAGGGATCATGCCTGTGTGTGTAAAAATTATTGATAAATGTCTCTGTTTGAAGCAAGTACTGTATATTGTAAAAGGTAAAATGCTACACTTACTTGCAATTTTTTCCGCAATATCGTCAGGAGCAATGATGGGCTTCCCCCCTCCTGTTGCAAAAATTTCTCGACGAATAGCTGCTTTGTGTTGTTTCGCTCGAAATTTTAAATTTTTCCATAAACTTTGCAATTGCTTTGTTTCTCTCTGCGGCCCTTGTGTACTCGAACAGAATATATCGGTTAATTTTTGCCATGTATTGCTTTTCATTTTGGTGGTGACTTTGTCGGTTTGTTTGCATTCAATAGAGTGAAAGAAGTTGAACGTTCCATCATTCACAATTTCCAGTAGTAACTTCTTTTCTGCCTCTGTGTAATTGCTGGATCTGTTTTTTTTTGGTAGTACTGTTGTAGGCATACCAGTATTAATTTCCATGTTTTGTTTATTAGCATTCATAACTTATTATTATCTTACAGTTGTATGTATTCCACATGTAACTCAAATAAATCTGGTCAGAATTTTCTCTTTAACCTGGTCGTATGAAATGCTTCTAGTAAGCTTCAGCATTTCCAGAAAGGCCTACAGTGTTCTACAGACGGAGAATGCACATTTTAGCAAGCTTCAAAAAGTGCCCTGCACGATGGACTGATTACACAACTTCACCGGAATCCTTTGAAATCGAGTTTGCAAAAATACTTAAGTCAAGATGCGTTGTTGCTAAGTCGCCTTTTTTGGCGACTTAAATTGGTGGCTCAAAACCTGGAACGAAACGAGTTTTAAGCTAGGCTTAAAGTAAGAATAGTTTCTGCAGCGCAAAACTCGGCTCAAGCCACTATCTAAGCTCGACTTGCTTAAAACTAGTTTTGAGCTACCTTTCTGCATTCGACCCTAAGGGTCGAATGCAGAAAGGTAGCTCAAAATAAGCCTAGCTTAACGCCAAGCTCTTCTCAGGCAAGCGGAGTTTTAGTCAAGCTCGGTTTAAAACTTGAGCGCGATGCAGAAACTAATTTGCAAGGTCGCTTGGCCAAGCCACTCTTTGAGCTGCGCTTCATAATAAAACTGGTTTTAAGCCACGTTTTTGACGCAAAGTGTGACGTCACTCGACTTGCCATGGTGATTTTTGACAAAGCATGTTGACAGCAACTAGCAAGCATGTAGTGGTAGACAACAATTTGTAGGCTACAAGTAGCAGTTGTTTTTTAACAACATTGTAACTGAAAAATAGCAGTGAACCAAAACTATCTGGAGGTTTGTCAAGGGGCTAAATAGGGAGGGGTAGGCTATTAATAAAAATTAAAAGTATTATTGAAGTCTACACAATGGCGAGAGAGAGATGATTCTTTATGAGAGCCAAAAAATCAACTAGCAAGTATGAACAAACAGCAACTTGTACAAGTACTGTAGAGTTTTTTCTTTTATATCTACAGAACTTCGTTGATAAAAAATGGTTGTAGAAAGGCAGAGCCTCATCTTACTGAATGTATAGCCATAAAATAGCTTACCTGCATGTGTACTACAGCCTCTGCAGGTATACTTCGGAAATAGTTTTTACAACAAAAACATAAAATTGCCGAAGTGATAAGCATTGGTTAATCATACATCCAATATTTTGTTTGCTAGCAAGAGGAGGATAACAAACGTTTGTTTATTTTTTACCAGAAAACGGTTTACTTTTTAGCAATAACATACGGGACTTTATGGATACATTAGACTTGCTTGAAAGATTCATTGAAGATGAAGAACCAACGGTTAACTTATCACGCAGGATGATTTATAGGGATGCACAAAATCCATTTGATTATTACGATGATGACCAGCTTCATGCACGCTACAGATTTAGCAAAGCTGTTGTAGTAGAACTGTGCCAGCAACTATCCGATAGTTTCACAGAGCGAAGTCAATCCCTCTCACCAATGCTACAGTTGCTTGTTACCTTAAGATTCTATGCAACTGGACATTTTAAACTGAGTGATGGTGACTTGATTCAATGTCACCAAACGACTGTATGCCGTACAGTCAGGCCCGTAGCCAGCCGGGGGCCAGGGGGGCCTTGCCCCCCTGGCAAAATCCAAACATTCTCGAGCAACAGCTACAGATATAATGACTTTGCCCATTTAAATGTTTTCGCCCCCCTCTAAAAACATTTGGGCCCCCCTTGCTCTGCAGTCTGGCTACGGCCCTGCGTACAGTAAAAAAAGTTTCAGCGTATATTGTTGCAAGGAAAAACACATACATAAAGTTTCCATCATCGCCAGCAGAAATTCTAAATACCAAACAGAAGTTTTATGGTATTGCCTATTTTCCTTATGTGATAGATGCAATTGGTGAAAACGCTGAAATTTTCTGGAACAGGAAAGGCTATTTCTCAATAAATACCCAGTGCATTGTTGATGCAAAATTACGCATTACAAATATTTTCGCATCATGGCCAGGAACTTCCACCGAACACACAACTTCACCGGAATCCTTTGAAATCCAGTTTGCAAAAATGCTTAAGTCAAGATCTGCCGCTGTTAAGTCGCCATTTTTGGCGACTTAAATTGGTGGCTCAAAACCTGAAATGAAACGAGTTTTAAGCTAAGCTTAAAGTAAGAATAGTTTCTGCAGCGCAAAACTCGGCTCAAGCCACTATTTAAGCCCGGCTTGCTTAAAACTAGTTTTGAGCTACCTTTCTGCATTCGACCCTAAGGGTCGAATGCAGAAAGGTAGCTTAAAATAAACCTAGCTTAACGCCAAGCTCTTCTCAGGCAAGCGGAGTTTCAGTCAAGCTCGGTTTAAAACTTGAGCGCGCTGCAGAAACTAATTTGCAAGGTCGCTTGGCCAAGCCACCCTTTGAGCTGCGCTTCATAATAAAACTGGTTTTAAGCCACGTTTTTGACGCAAAGTGTGACGTCACTCGACTTGCAATGGTGATTTTTGAAACCTACCCGACAAATAAAGTAATTATAAGTTTAGAAGTTGTTCGTGTAATTAGGGATGCTTTATTAATGACATCATAATACCTTATGTTACATCACAATTGAATTTGAAACGCAGTTTCCAGTTGGTGGTAGTAAGTTAGTAGCCTGTTGTAAGACAAAGCATGTTGACAACAACTAGCAAGCATGTAGTAGACAACAATTTGTAGGCTACAAATAGCCAGGGGCTCCGGAAGCGGGGGGCAGCGAATTCCCCCCCTGCCCTCAATTTTTGTGTGGATGGGGGGGCAATGGTGCCCTTTTAAGGTCATGTAAGCTAGCCTAATTATAATCTTTTATTTTTGCCTCAACATAATATTCACGACAAAAAATTCTGTATCACTGTAGGTTACATCATTATAACATAGCATGATGCCCTTCCGTTCCATTGCTCTTTGTATACCTGACACTTGTATTATTACTCGACAATGAGCTGAAAGATGAGCATTATCGCTATATGTGGTTTTAAAACTATAAAAAAATGAAAGGTAGCTTGTGGTGTAGCGCGTGTCGTCACGCACCACATCTCTCTTGCCGACAGCGCAGTGTGGGTTTGCCGATTGCCTGACTTGGCTTCTCTTGGTTTCTTTCGTGTTGGTTCATTCTCTAGTTTTCAGCAGTGTAGCAGTGCAATCGGCAGTTTAAGTAGAGTCTTGTTTTAGTTTGTCATTTAATACTTTCTGTTAACATTCTTTAAAGCTAGTTTTCAATTGCAGGATATTCACGTTTTAAGTTTATTAAAGCCTACTTTACTGAAATGAGTTTGTTGGTTTCAATGTAGGTCATGCCAATTTAATAAACTTATTTAAGCAAGAATCAGAAAGATGGACAGACATATTCCTCGTCCTAAAGACCTTTCAGTTGATCCTAACTCCGCTGACGCCCCTACCATTTTCAAGTTCTGGTTTCAGACTATCACTGACTACATCGCTACACTTGAAGAGGTTCGCCAGGAAGGAACTCCTAATATCAACAAAACTAGAATAATACGTAGCTTCTTGTCCCCAGAGGTATACCTCTATGTCGAGGAAGTTGACGACCAGGGCCTCCAAGAGCCCTGCCGGGCCCCGGTGCAGATGTTGCTGCCGGGCCCCCCAACGCGACATGTCGCATGATATCTCACAAATCACAAGCAAAATTTGCGGTGCGCGTTAATCCACAAGGCCAATGCATACATGGTGTTCTGCACAGTGTTTTTATTTTAAAACCAGACCTGTTTAAAAAATAATACAAAGAATACATTAGGTTAAAGTATTAACAATCCACCATTTCACAAAGAATGCAGTATTGTACTGGTGTTTATGACTTTAAATTCACAGATACACACTAGTTATACACAAAGATAAAAGGCTGTGGCTATAGTTACACTATGTAGTGTAAATATAGCCTCAATAGTGTTGCCAGATAAGGAATTCTGCCCAAATTTGAGGAAAAGTTTATATCATAGCTGTTGAAAACAAAAACTTGTACGGTATCATATTTTTGAAATTTTGTTTAGTCCTGGGCAAAGATCAAAACCCTAACCTTATTCCTAACCCTTACCTTAACCCTTCCTAACTTTAATCCTAACTCTGGCAACATCTGATTGCAACCATGGCAAAAACTGGGTAAAAATATCCACTTTGAAGATAAAAATGGCAACACTATCCAGCATGGCTGACATATTACGTAGCATTGCATATGTGTGCATACAGCTTTACATTAACATACCGTACAATATTATTTCTGACCTTAAAATCAGCAGAGACTAGGAGACCAAACTTGGATGAATGCATTGCTATTGTTCATGACATTAAGAAATATATTATATTATATACCAACTTCATTTCAGGATCAATAGGCTGCTTCTTATTTTTACTCCTTTAGTTTTCTTTGCTTGTTTGAGTGAAACTGCATTCAAGCACGATTGAGGGTCACTTTCTCTTCATTTCTACAGCAAGCAGTCAGTAGAAAACAAAGTTGAATATATTTCTATTTTCAAGTGCTATCAATGTAAATGTACCTACATCTTTCACTATACTATGTATCAATACCTTTACAAATACCCTGCATAACTACAGAATGGCTGTTTTGAGTCAATATTGACACTGTTCCTGAAATTCAAGAGTAAGATTGGATTGGCCTGGCTGGAGAAGACTGCTAAGAAATACTTAGTGAAAACAAATGAAAAGGAAAACTTAAGATATATATATAAAAAAATATTTGTTTATATACTAAACATACTTTTGAAAATCAACACCTTTCTGCAGTGCTGGAAAAAGTAAGTTGCACTGCAACTAAGACACTTCTGATTCTGTCTAGAGTTAAAAGAAACTGTATCATACTTCAATTTCAACAGAAGTAAAGATCTATGATTTTTTACTCAAAAAATCACACTTTCACTAATCTTTTAACTTTTTTTTTATTTTTGTTAGACTGCTATATCATTTGGCCCTGCTACAAGGACAAAATTATTTTCCAGCACTGCCTCCACGAAACTTGCTTGCATTCCAATATAGCAAAATCATTCAAGTCCTAAAAACTCAAAAATACTGTACTGTCTCAGGCTATATTAGAGAAGCTCCATGATTTCAGTATAATTAGTATCCAAAAAAAACACTTGAGCATTTTTGTACTGAAAAAGTGACAGTAACGACTTCTTGCTAAGCAATTCGAACAATATTTCAATACCGGTACCTACTGTTTACTATTTTCTGAACTCTTAAAATATCACACTAAACAAGATTATCTACAACTAAAATTGTACCAGTTCAACATGATTACACATAACTGTCACTGCTTGCTTGTGTCATAAATTGACAAGATGTCAGAAAAATGCATGGAATACCTTCTGTGTAATGACTCTAACCTAACCTGATCAATCAATTGCTTATTAAAACATACACACCCAAATATTCACATTAAAGCACCCAGACTAACACTGAAATTAAAACGTTGAAAAAGTGAAAACATTGAAACATTAAAACATACCGTACACACCCACATATTCACATTGAAACACCACTAAAATTAAAACACTAACACTGAAATTAAAACATTGAAATAAACTGAAATATTCATTCACACTGCAATATATGTTTTCTGTAGTTTTTTAAAAAAGAATGCCCATGATGGGCTCAATCGAAATACAAAACTAACATAAAAAATAATATTTCATGCAAATCGACCTTGGCACGCAAATTTAAACATTTTGTCAGGCCCCCTGAAAGTAAAAAATTGAAAATTCTGTAGTCATAAAAAAGAGCATACCCATGAAGGGGCCTAATCAAAATACGAAACTAATATAATATGAAATAAAAAACATTATTTTATGCAAAATCGACCTGAGCATGCAAATTTAAACATTTTGTCGGGCCCCTTGAACTCAACAAATTGAAAATTCTGTAGTTTTGAAAAAGGGCATATGGTAGCCTACCCATGAGGGGGCCCAATCGAAATATGAAACTACCGGTAATATATAAAACAATATTTTATGCAAAATCGACCTGAGCATGCAAATTTAAACATTTTATCGGGCCCTTTGAACTAAAAAAATTAAAAATTCTGTAGTTTTAAAAAAGGACATACCCATGAGGGGGGCCCAATTGCAACATGAAACTACCGTTAATATAAAAAACAATATTTTATGCAAAATTGACCTGAGCGTTTTGTCGGGCCCTTTGAACTCAAAAAATTGAAAATACTGTAGTTTTGAAAAAGGGCATACCCATGAGGGGGCCCAATCGAAACACGAAACTAATATAAAAAACAATATTTTATGCAAAATCGACCTGAGCACGCAAATTTAAACATTTTGTCGGGCCCCTTGAACTCAGAAAATTGAAAATTTTGTAGTTTTGAAAAAGGGCATCTATAGGCTACCCATGAGGGGGCCCAATTGAAATACGAAACTAACATAAAAAACAATTTTTTATGCAAAATCGACCTTAGCACGCAAATTTAAACATTTTGTCGGGCTCCTTGAACTCAAAAAATTGAAAATTCTGTAGTTTTAAAAAAGGGCATACCCACCAGGGGGCCCAATCGACATACGGAACTAATATAAAAAACAATATTTTATGCAAAATTGTTGAAATCAACTTTAACGCGTGAATTTAGATATTTTGTCGGGCCCCCTTGAACTCACCGGGCCCCGGTGCAATGCACCGGTTGTCCCCCCCTCTTGTGGGCCCTGTTGACGACTATGATGCAATTGTAGATACTCTCAAGAGAACATACGTAAAGAAGAAGAACAATGTCTACGCCAGGCATTTACTAATCAGCCGAAAGCAAGCCAGTGGAGAAACGGTCTTGGAATACCTTAGAGCGCTGAAACTACTCTCTAAGGACTGTACTTTTGACGACGTTTCTGCCCAAACGTATAAAGAGCAGCTTATTCGCGATTCTTTCATAAATGGCTTACAGTCTCCTGTCATCCGCCAACGTCTTTTGGAAGAAAATAACATAGACCTTCAAAGTGCTTCGGAACTGAGCGACAGTATAGAAAGAGCACAACAACAATCTTGCATCATGGGGAAAGCTGCAAACACTTCGATAGCCTCAACGACAAATTATGCGCGAGAAGGTAACAACATGCGTCCAGAGCACAAGGATCACGACGTTTCTGCTGCCACTTTCAAGTCCAAGGTACAAACCAGAAAATTATGTTACTTTTGTAACGGACCACTCCATGACCGTTGTTCCTGTCCAGCACACAAACAGAAATGCTACAATTGTGGAAAATTAGGGCATTTCTCCAAGGCCTGTCGCAGTAAAAGTTCATCAGTATCTTTGGCTTCTGCTGCAGAAAACCCAGTTGCTAACGCGGATTCTCTTTACTCGTCAATGCTTTCCAGGCACAAAGGCCCGTTATATTTTGCTGGAGCTCCTAACTGCCTGCATCGCACAGTGGTGGACGCTTTAGTAAATGGACATCCAGTTAAAGCCTTGCTGGATTCAGGTGCCTCGGATAACTTTATTGATAGAAAATTGGTAAACAAGCTGAAGATAAACCTTACGAAACAACCTCACACTGTGACCATGGCGTCGACCCATCACTTGGTCAAGACCGATGGCTGCGCTTGTTTGCATCTTGAACTCCTCGATAGAAGTTATCCAAAGACTTGTTTCGATGTCATTCCAAACTCTTGTGCTGATGTGATTTTAGGCCAAAATTTCTTTCAAAAACACGAGAAAGTCACCTTTCAGTTTTGTGGCCCCGAAAAACCGCTTGTAATTTCCGCAGCAACACCGAAGCTCGTAGCACTTACCTCAGCTCGCGTGGATCCACCAAGTCTTTTTCAATACATGCAACCTAATTATAAACCTGTTGCAGCCCCTTCCCGTTCTTATTCAAAAGATGACGTCGCATATATTGAAAAGGAGGTGGAAAGACTATTAGCCGAAGACATAATTGAACCTTCAAGATCTCCGTGGAGATCGCAGGTGCTTGTTGTCCGGAATCAACATAAATGCCGCCTTGTGATCGATTATTCACAGACCGTGAACCGTTTTACACTTTTGGACGCGTATCCCCTTCCGCGAATCGAAGACATTGTCAACAAGGTTGCAAAAGATAAAATCTACAGCTCTCTTGATCTGCGGTCCGCTTACCACCAAGTTTCCCTCTTGCAAGAAGAAAGACCATTTACACCATTCGAAGCTCTCGGCCATTTGTATCAATACAAAAGACTACCTTTTGGTGTAACAAATGGAGTTGCTGCCTTTCAGAGAGTTATGGATGACTTCATCAAAAGATACAATCTGAAGAAAGTTTACGCCTATTTAGATGATCTGACCGTTACAGGGGAAACTGTACAAGAACATGATG
The DNA here is from genome assembly GCF_918807975.1 of Aplidium turbinatum. Lineage (NCBI taxonomy): Eukaryota > Metazoa > Chordata > Ascidiacea > Aplousobranchia > Polyclinidae > Aplidium > Aplidium turbinatum. The sequence goes on along the minus strand of NC_137475.1, from coordinate 22,244,824 downwards.
AAAACTTGAATGCCTTGCTTGATGCTGCAGAGAAGAGTGGATTTACTTTTAATAAAGACAAATCGAACATTAGACAATCTACAATCAATTTACTTGGCTACCAAATCTCGCACAACCAAAAGAAACCAGACGCTGAACGACTTCGACCACTGTTGGAAATGCCTCCACCAAAAACTCTGAAAGAATTGAAAAGAATTTGTGGTATGTTTGCGTACTATGCCAAATGGATTGAAAGATTTTCATTGAAGGCTGGTCCACTCTTAAAGGCTGTTATACCTTTGGACGAAAATGCTTTGAATTCTTTTAAAACACTAAAGGAAGAATTGGCGGCTGCTAGTCTGGGAACTATTCGTGATGACCTAAGTTTCGACATCGAAAGTGACGCTTCTGACTACGCTATAGCCGCAATCCTCTCCCAAGGCGGTCGCCCTGTCGCTTTTATGTCCCGCACCCTGAGTAACTGCGAACAGAAGTATCCGGCTATCGAAAAAGAAGCTACAGCTATCATTGAAGCCGTTCGAAAATGGGCCCATTTTTTAAAGGGTCGCACCTTTTCACTTGTCACCGATCAGCAATCGATCTCGTATATGTTTGATAGACGCAACCGTGGGAAGATCAAAAATAACAAAATTTTGTTGTGGCGTCTAGAGCTAAGCCAGTTTCATTATGAAATCCGTCACAAGCCCGGAAAAGAAAACATAGCCCCTGATGCACTATCAAGAGTGTCTGCAAGTCTGAGCCCTGGCAAAGACTTGCTTTCGTTACATGAATCACTTGGACATCCAGGATATGTTAGATTGTATCACTTTATTCGATCCCGCAACTTGCCGTACACCAGCGAAGAGACTAAAGCAATTTGCAACCAATGCCAAACTTGTGCTGAACTCAAACCGCGTTTTTACAAACCACCAAGAGGAACTCTTATCAAAGCTACGCACCCATGGGAACGACTATCTGTTGATTTTAAGGGTCCTGTTAAAGGTTTGAAGCCCTATTTGTTAGTGATTGTAGATGAATATAGCCGCTACCCATTTGTGTTTCCATGCAAAAGAATGTCTTCCGAGTCCGTCATTGATTGTTTAACTAACTTATTTTGCCTGTTTGGTTTCCCTGCTTACATCCACAGCGATCGGGGAACTGCGTTCACTAGCCGAGAGATCAAAGATTTTCTTTCTACGCGTGGAATAGCTACTAGTTGCTCATCACCTTACCATCCTCAAGGAAATGGACAGTGCGAAAGGACAAACCAAACGGTATGGAAAACAATAAAACTTCTTTTGAGAACGCACCATGTTCTGGAGGACGATTGGGAGAAAGTCCTTCCACAGGCTTTGCATTCTATTAGGTCATTGCTATGTGTCGCGACTAATCAAACACCCCACGAGAGGTTATTCTCATTTGCACGACGAGCCATGTATGGCATGGCAATGCCTTCGTGGCTTTTGGACTCCGGTAAAACAGTTTTATTGCGACGCTTTGTGCGTAATAAAGGTGAACCTGTCTGTGATCCAGTAATATTACTCAATGCGAATCCTACTTATGCTCGTGTACGATATCAAAGTGGAAGAGAGGCGACTGTTTCGACTTCGGATTTGGCACCCTCTCCTCAAACTGAGGTTGATGCAGAAGAACGCCTTTCTACAACGACGGATCTTACCTTAAATGTGCCGGAAGAACCTGAAATCCATAACATACTAACAAACGATTATAACACGCCGTTAACAGACGCTCCTTCGAATTTAACTACTGACGTTCGCGAAGACAGTAGGCCTACTTGTGATGTTACAAACCCGATCACATCAACTAATGAAGGGTTTACTGACAACAGTACACCTATCTTGAGACGTTCTACTAGAATTCGAAAGTCACCAGAAAGATATGGCTTCTGAGTCAACATCTTGTCTGGTCCTTTTCGAAATTTATTTGGCGGGGGAGAATGTGGTGTAGCGCGTGTCGTCACGCACCACATCTCTCTTGCCGACAGCACAGTGTGGGTTTGCCGATTGCCTGACTTGGCTTCTCTTGGTTTCTTTCGTGTTGGTTCATTCTCTAGTTTTCAGTTAACAGTGTAGCAGTGCAATCGGCAGTTTAAGTAGAGTCTTGTTTTAGTTTGTCATTTAATACTTTCTGTTAACATTCTTTAAAGCTAGTTTTCAATTGCAGGATATTCACGTTTTAAGTTTATTAAAGCCTACTTTACTGAAATGAGTTTGTTGACTTTCAATGTAGGTCATGTCATAGCTCAAAACTAGTTTTAAGCAAGCCGGGCTTAGACAGTGGCTTGAGCCGAGTTTTGCGCTGCAGAAACTATTCTTACTTTAAGCCAAGCTTAAAACTCGTTTCATTCCAGGTTTTGAGCCACCAATTTAAGTCGCCAAAAAAGGCGACTTAACAGCGGCGGATCTTGACTTAAGCATTTTTGCAAACTGGATTTTAAAGGATTGTGGTGAAGTTGTGTAATTAGTCCATCGTGCAGGGCACTTTTTGAAGCTTGCTAAAATGTGCATTCTCCGTCTGTAGAACACTGTAGGCCTTTTTGGAAATGCTGAAGCTTACTTGCAGCATTTCATACAAGCAGGTTAAATACGGTAATAATAATAATAACAATATTTATATAGCGCCACATCCACAGTCAAACTATGCTCCTGGGCGCTGAACATGACAATGGTGATAATTAATACGGTACTTTCAGTCATAATGTTCATTAAAATAGAACGTTTTCAAGCGAGCTTTGAATTCATTTAAATTTTCAGCTTCTTTCACACAAATAGACAAACACCAAACAGTTCCAGCAACTGGCAGCAACAACTGGGAAGGTACGATTTCCATATTGTGTCTTACATGAAGGGTTGCACAGAGCAATTGATGTTGAGAACGCAAAGTTCTGGCAGGTTTACAATGAACAAGCAAAGTGTCCAGATAGTTCGGAGCAAAACCATGGAAAACTTTATAAATTAATAGATATATTTTAAAGAGAAAATTCTGACCAGATTTACTTGAGTTACAGGTGGAATGTCCCTATTTAGCCCCTTGACATTTTTGGTTCACTGCTATTTTTCAGTTACAAAGTTGTTAAAAAATGACTGCTACTTGCAGGGGCGCCGGAACGAGTTTTCACTGGGGGGGGGGGGGGCAGGATTATGAAAAAAGGGCAGTTTTGTTGCTGAAAAGCCCATTTTTTTATAGTTTTAAAACAACATATAGCGATAATGCTCATCTTTCAGCTCATTATCGAGTAATGATACTACAGTGATACAGAATTTTGTGTCGTGAATATTATGTTGAGGCAAAAAGAAAAGATTATAATTAGGCTGAAATGAAATAGCAGAAATTGCTATTGTTGTCTACTACATGCTTGCTAGTTGCTGTCAACATGCTTTGTCTTACAACAGGCTACTAACTTGCTACCACCAACTGAAAACTGCGTTTCAAATTCAATTGTGATGTAACAAAAGGTATTATGGTGTCATTAATAAAGCATCCCTAATTACACGAATAACTTCTAAACTTACAATATTACTTTATTTGTCGGGTAGGTTTCAAAAATCACCATTGCAAGTCGAGTGCACACTTTGCGTCAAAAACATGGCTTAAAACCAGTTTTATTATGAAGCGCAGCTCAAAGGGTGGCTTGGCCAAGCGACCTTGCAAATTAGTTTTTGCAGCGCGCTCAAGTTTTAAACCAAGCTTGACTAAAACTCCGCTTGCCTGAGAAGAGCTTGGCGTTAAGTTAGGTTTATTTTGAGCTACCTTTCTGCATTCGACCCTAAGCGTTCAATATCAGGTCGAACAGACGATGTGGCAACTCGCAACTGCATATTAAGATTTTCATATGTCAGACTCGACCTGTAACGACTTTTTGTAAAGTGCATTTTAGAAAAGAACTATTCTTATAGCCTCATAGGTAGGCGTGCTACCGAAAACAGATGACCATTTGAGAGCGTGAGCGACAAGAAAATAGCAAAGGAAAGGTGTACCAGTGAAGGCATAAAACAGCTTTGAGATGTCTATTGTCTTTAATGCATTAGCGATTGTCAAACTGTTTTGCGGCCGCACAAAATTCTTTGACCGGCCGCATCGACGATGCAGCAAGCAACGTGACACTGATGTTGGCAGGCGTGAAACAGATAACTTTTTTTGCTTCGTTTTTTTTGAAAGCACAAAAAAAGGAAGCGAGTGCTGTAAAAATATTAAATGAATTTCTCGAACGTAACCCAACAAAGGCGGTTACACCTGATGCATTCCTCAATGACGCCATGAGGCGTTTGTACTTGCGATACAATACCCCTAGAATAATCGCTCCAGTGCTGCTGTTGAAAGACTGCTCTCCCTTGAAAAGGACATTTTGAAGCCAAAGCAAGCTGGACTTAGCAATCAACATTTTTGAAATATTGATGTTTCTAAAAGGAAATTGATATTATGACTCTTCGTTCATTTTAGGTACCCGTATAAAAATATTGACACGCCCTACTGCTTATCACGGAATGTCCTGTGCATGTCATTTTTTCAATTTTTTATTGTTTCATATTCGGTAGGCGACGTTTTAGGGTTAGATTATGGATTCTTAGAAGCATTATACTGGATAGCTAGCAGAGTGGTCGATGTTTTGTAGTTAGGCATCAGCTACGAACAAAGTATCATCTTGGCCTTTATCATGTGTTTTTCAACTTGTACTTCATGCAAAGAAGAGTAGTTGTAGATCAGTACTCATTCATATGCAGCCACTTTCTTTGAAAAGTAACTGTAACTAGTAACTGTAACTAGTTACTTTTTAAAAAACGGTAACTGTAACTGAAACTAGTTACTTTTTGAGCGAAGTAACTGTAACTCAGTTACTTTGAAAGTAACTAGTGCCCACCACTGCACACTAGCCTGTGGCTGGTGGCCTCTAGCTTAACTGCCATGCTAATCTAGTTCCACACATAAACCCATCTAATTCTCTGAAAAAACTACCATGCCTACTGTAGTTTAATTTTATTGTTATTAAGCATATTTAGCTCAGGCCCGTAATTGCCGGGGGGGCTTGGGGGGCAATGCTCCCCCAAGCTCAAAGTAAGAGAAACATATTGTAGACTGAGCTAAAACGTTTACTTCAATTCTTCCTTTATAAAATCACTCAACAACAATTATTTTAAGTAGTCCTCCCCTTTTAAAGTAGATTAAGTTTGTTTCATGCTTGTACACAAAAAGGAAGTCTCTAGCTTGAATGTAAACGATATATCAAGGGACTTCATCAATGCAAACTCTGCCAGGCAAGCTACATTTGGTTTTCCAAATGAGTAATCCCAGACCCAAGACTTTCTATACGGTATTTAATTTGTTTTGATTCGCATGTCACTTTGTACAATTATCTTGCTTGTAATTTTGTAGTTGTTATGTACTGGTAGGGTAGGCCTAATAGTTATAGGGTTATTCCAGACAGATTGCACGATAATGATTTTTAAATTTGATAATGATTTTGGCAAGGCATCTCAGGTAAAAGCAATTAGGCTACAATGGAGTATAAGATGCTGGTTTTGGAAATATTGTCAATGAATATCTCTTAAAAACAAATCCATCAACATTGATATTGGTATCAGCTTGGATAGCTGTTGGTGTTTTTTTGACGTTTACTGCCGAATATTACACCCCAAAGGGGATAAATTGGTTTGGTGGAGACCTGTACCAGACAAAGTCATGAGGGTCATTCCTGACAAAGTTGCGTGTTAAAAATATTGCATCTATTCTATTCTGCAATCATTTTGGCTGGAATTACCCATGTTTTGGCTGGAATTATCCCAATCATTCGAAAGTACTACTATCTAGCACCTTGTGACTTTATAACATATGCCGTGCCTTTGCCCGAAAAACCGCAAATTAGACTCATTGCAACTACAAATGTTATGTGCATAGCCTTTTACTTCGCAACAGCTTTTGAGCCCCCTCCCCCAAGCTAAAATGTATAATTACGGGCCTGATTTAGCTCCCTAAATAACAACGCACTCGCAAAAATCAAAAGCGCTTTAACAATCTGCCTACAGTTTTCGACTGGAGGCGCGCGGTGTCGTGGCCTGTTATAGAGATCGTCTTGAGCAAGATATAAGAACTGTAGTTTCGCGTTGGGGGTTTCCAAGCAAAATAGGGCAACATAATTCTTTGTCTTGATTTTCTTTTTGAATACAACTTTTCAAATGAAAAAGTCCTTTGCCCGATTTCCTTCAAACACTTCTAATTTATAACGATTTTATCACATTTTAGCTAAACCAATCAAACTTTTTTTTCAACAAAATAGGTCTATCGCAAAATTGTAGGTCAGTAGCCTATACGGTCCAACTTAACTTTGTTCGTAGTTGTTTGAAGATTTGTTTGTGAGTCAATGACGATGCTCGCTCCAATCATTGATGCTAAGCAATCTGACTGTTGCCAAATGTAGATTTAAATGGTTTATTGAAACAGATCAAAATTACGATGTCACTTGATTTTTTGTCAATAATCTCTTCAAGCCCGAATTCTAAAATAGAACAGGAGATACGAGAAGAGAAGGTTTTCTGAAATGACATAAAAAGGTACAAATCATGCATTTGCCTAGCACAAAACAACGAGGCAATAAATGATTAATGTGAGTTTGTACATTGCCACATACCTCGTTGGTATCTGTTGATCTTATCACTTTACGAATCAGATAGCTTGAACAACATTAAATCATTAAAACTCACAAACAGCAGTTTAAATGCCGATACCATTTTTTTTTCAAATACGGTAAGCCGGTTGAATTCTGACAACAGGGTGGTAAAGTCTGAAATTCAGTGTAGGATTCCAATGCGGTTCAGTATAGGATTCCAACACTTCAGCTATAATAAATGAAAATAACACGTTACGCTACGTCCAAAATATCACATGCACAACAAACTTGCCACTCAATCAGCTGTTCCCGAGGTCGATACAAGGGTAAAAAAAAAGATTGATAGGTCAAAACGTTCAACACAAAGCAAAACCAATATACATTTACAAATTAGCAATTAGTTTGTAATCACACGAAGCAGTGCCGGTCTTAGGGTATTTCGGGACCTGTGCGAAATATGCTTTGCGGGTCCCAATGACAATGATCCAATTCAGTAGCGTAGCTAGGTATTTTGAAAGGGGAGGGGTGGTTTGACGGTAGGCGGGTGAAACCTGACGGCGTGATCGCCGAAGGCGACACCCAGCGGCTGGGGGCCTCCCTCAGAAAATTTGAAAAATTACTTTGATTTTGGTGCATTCTGAGAGCATGTTCAACAAAAATTTGCGTATGAATATTACTATAAAATGGTGCTGTCCGATGGCATAGCAAAAGGATAAGATCATGCTTTCTTTGGCATTTTTCGGAAATAAAGGTATGTCTCTATGTTGAGTCTGGATGCAACCTATTTCGTCCCCTGAAAAATTCGTAACCCGATTTCGTACCCTGAAATCGGAGTAACAAAATTAAATTTCGACTTATTTCGTCCCCTGAAAAGATCGAGAAAAATTTTGAAATGTTTGCGGCAACTCCGATCAGCGACTTCGGCTCTGTTTTTTTTCTCAATCTTTTCAGGGTACGAAATGTTCAGGGGACGAAATAATTTGCACCCGTTGAGTCTCTATGTTTTCTTGTTGCTGATTCCTTTGTTGAATTCACTTGTTGAATTTTTCCATTGGAAATGACAAATTACTGCATTTTCTGAGTAAATTGCAGGGCCCCTAATTTGCGGGCCCTGTGCGATCGCACGGTTTGCACACCCCAAAGATCGGCACTGCATGAAGCAATCTCTTTTAAAGCTGCTTATTCGAATTATACGAATCTCGACTTACTAAATAAGTCCGAACTGGCTGACGACAACCAAGTTCAGACAGGAACAAAACTATTGCCCGGCATTTGGCTACAAATTTTCTGATAAGATTTCAGGCAAAGGTGCGCTTATTTAAAATAAATTTTTACGTGTTTTGAATCTCACAAATTAAAATAAAAGAGCAAGATTGTTTGAACAACAAATTCTGTGAATCATTAAAAATAATTTTTTTACGTCTAGGTAGGCAATAAACTAAACCCCAAAGGACCGGTGATAACAGCAAATTGTTATGTCACAAAGGCGTGAAATCTTCGTATTTTGCTGAAGCGTATAAGATCATCAAAAATATTTCCCAAAACAAAGTATTTTTTCTATATTGTTTCAAACCAAAAAAGTTTTCAGCTAATCAACTTGCAGTTGACAAATCTTCGGGAGACAACAACTATTCAGCCGAAAAACCATTTATCTGGATAGCGCTATTCACAAACACACGAACTAAAAGGACTTAAGCAGTGTAGAGAAAATATCTTACATAATACGTTGTGGTTTCTACATGTTTCCATGCCCCTTAAAAAGGTTTCGGACCCTTAAAATTATCCTGGGTTCAAAAGTGCCCCTTGGACCTCCCTGTCAACGCCACTGCTAAACAGTAGTGGAGTCATGCTGGAAGCTGCATGGACATGTACAGTACACAGACAACAAAAGTTGCCCTTTTTAACTTTTAGACAATGTCACTTTACTATGTCGCTAGAAGTGGAAATCATGTCAAACTATAACCATTGGGGTTGGGTATGGCTCAGAAATGTTCGGATCAACGTTTTCCAAGATCCTGATCTAACCCTAATCCGACGAGTAAAAGTCCTGATCCGATGGTTTTGGAAATTCAAAACATCCTGTCCTGATCCTGCTAATTTTCAATGATTTTGTGAACATCTCCGTTTCCTGGCAACCTATTACACAGTCCTTAATCCTTTGAAAAAATTGAATTCTAAATGACATGTCAATGGGATTTCGAATTCATACCAATGTCGTTTTGAACTCGGGTACACACAGCACAGTGCACACCGAAACTATAACTTACTTCATGTCATGCATATTGCATAAGCTACCGTACATATAAAGAATAAAATCTGGTAAGTTCGTCAATAATTTTATACCATATTTTCAACCTTGATAAGCTGCAAAAACTTTTGAATCCTGTCCTGATCCTGCTTTTCCGCAAAAATCAAGATCATGTCCTGATCCTGCCAAGTTTCAATGATCTTGCAGGATCAGGATCTGGATCCTGCGCCTGTGAACATCTCTAGTATGGCTTTTATTCACCAGCTTTGCAAGTCAACAACAGGATTATTTACAACTACAAAATATTATTTCAGGTTTTTTGTTCTAAAGGAAGGTTTTTTATTGTACTACGCTGAAACCGAAAAGAAAATATTTGCTGAAAAGCTCACATTCAACATCCACCCAAAGGTAAAGTTCTCAGTGTAGCAAAAAGTAGCTAGTGAAGTTGGTAACCGACACCTTGATGCAAGTTGTTTGAGTTAAACAAAAAATCAAATTTGAAAATTGAATGAGGCTGTTCACCAAGCATTTAATTAAATAATATGAGGTGTTCTACTGGTGCAAATTAAGCTAAACTATAACAAGATGTATACAGTGACAATCTCTATTTATTCCGACGTTTCGTCAATCAGACACGACTGACTTCTTCAGGGGGCTAGACCAGCTAGTGACTACCTGTCTACATGGGCGCCGATCCCTATAGGACAGCGGGGACATGTCCCCACCATCTTTTTACATGTCCCCGCCATCTTTTTTCATTATTTTTATAACGTAAAAGTGAAAATAATAACCGAATGCCACAATTTTATTAATCAAACGTTTAAAATCTATTGAAAGGAGGAGACAAAATTTTTGTTTTATGCGAGGAAACCCTGACCGTAGTAGAAATGTTTTATTATGCGTGGAAACCCTGGTGCATGTTGCAATTTTTTTTGTTTTGGTTACGCCAGGGCCAGTGCAGAGTGTTGGAATTACTTAGAAAACGTCGTACAAGCATGTAGTGCAGTAGGCTTAGCTTGTTTTACTTTTGTGTAAGAAAAAAGGTGATTTTTCAGTTATTATTACATTGAAGGAGCTGCTGAAACGTCTTTGCGGTTTGGCAATTTTTTTTATAGACAGTAGGCCAAATCGTCTTCAGCATGGACATGGCCGTGGTCAACCTCCTCAACTTCAAACACCAGAGACGAAATATCGGTCAGAGTATTTTGCAGTCATTGACAGCGTGCAGCAAAATCTTGAGCACTACAAAATTTCACAAGAATCACTCTTTAGTGGAAAGCTACAAATACAATCGCATGTGGTACACGATTATCCTGAGTTCTCTGACACAGAGTCACTTGCATAAGAACTATGCTTCTTTCGAAAGCAGTGCAAATTGAAAGTCGGTGGAAGATTTTCAAATGATATTCAAGAAGATGCCATCCGCTGTTCTGCAAATGTTTCCACAAGTGGAACTTTTTGTGCGACTTTTGCTCATTTCACCAGCCAGCTCGTGTTCAGCTAAACGGTCAGTTTCAACTTTGCGACGTGTCAAAACTTAGTTACGATCTACCATTACACAGAAACGGCTGAACCATGCAATGGTCTGCCATGTAGGCTATACAACAAAGTTTTGTATTCAATCAACCTCCATGACCTTTCCAAGGATTTCGTTCTTAATTCGCTGGAGACTCGTTGCCGAGTGTTTGGACGTCTGCTGTCCAAAGCTGACACTGACAATTAAAATATATATACATCGCATTAGACTTGTATATACTGTATTTGTTTGTTTGTCTGAACAGATCCCCGATCTTTTTAGCTCGCTTCGCTTGTCGCGCCTTCCTATTAAATGACCCCACCAATTTTAGAGAGCGATCGGCGCCCATGCCTGTCTAGCATGGCGAAACACAGGACCATGTTGCTGAAATCAATTAAACATGCAAAGTGAAAATTCAACTTCTAGACAAAAATTACCGCGCGCAAAGTTTGAAATAACCTAGAAGAAAGGGAGCTTAAATGTTAACGATCAACAAGAAACTTAAATAACGACAAGAGAGGAGAGTGATCAAATTTTTTCAGAAACTCCATTATCATAAAGTAGAGTAACAAAATACTTGTACTGGGTAAATGCAGGTACTGTACTTAACTTTTTGGTGGTCGTTGGCAAGCATGCTTTCTTGGAAATCCAATTGAAAAAATCAATGTTGTTTTACGTAAAAAAGCTCGTGCAAAAAGCATTTAAAAATATCCTATCATATTACTGAATCATTAAATCGATCCACCAAAATGCAACATTTTTCCCGTAATAAGTAACATTTGTTAAATAATAGTATAATGGTAAATATACTTGTAATAATTAGTAATAATAGTGGCCAAAACATGAACTAAGCAACCTATATCACTCTGTTTTTAAGCAACCTATATATTATAGGTAACATGTGTGTTGATAGAACCATAGTGACCTCAAAAACAGAGAAGAGATAGTTCAGAGGTTTCATGGAAAATAGTCGTCAAGAGCAAACTTATACAAGAAAAAAAAATGATAAAAAAAAATGTTGATGGAAAGAAAGCATAAGACCATTTCATTAAAAAAGGGCCATGCTTAATTCCAAGGCGAAGTGATAAGAAATTTGTGCAGTGGTAAACCAAAATTGTGCTGTGATAAAATAAGTGTGTTTTGGCCGAATAGTAAACAACGCATACAAAAAACAAAGCAGGTTTCTCTTATGTTGTCAGTATCATTAAAAATAAGACTGCTGTAGTGTATGTAGTGTAAAGGCATAATACATGTTATGCCCTGAGACGCCAGGCAATGGTAATTACGCAGCACCGTGCGCGTACCTGCCGTTGGGCGATGCAAGGACTGCTACGTGAGCGATGACTGAGGTGTTTGTGGTCATTCGAGACTAACTCAACATGGTGTCAGAAGTGGGATTCGAACCCACGCCTCCATCCAGCTCCGGACAAAACTTTCATGTTTTCCGGACAACTTGCTGCCAAATTGGCCAGATTTTGCACTTGTCCGTAAGCTTGACCATGAGGATCAAATCAAACAAAAAAAAGACTTTGATCGTCACCATGGAGCGAGACCGCTACCCACCCTCCATCCAGGTGATGAGGTGTTTGTTAGAGACAGCAGTGCCACGCAGAAGGGGGTCGTGAGAAACGAGTATGACGCCAAACGGTCATACATCATAGACACCAATCAAGGAACATCAGTTCGTAGAAACCGCAGAGCATTGGTAAAATACCACAGGCTGGTGAATTTGATATAAATAGTACGCCTGGCGTGAAATGTGAAATCTCTCATTCCATTGACAATCACTTAGTTAACAACAAAGCAAATACGGAGACCAGCGACGTCCAATCTAAAAGAAGAAGATCCGGCAGGATCTCAAAACCACCTGAACGCTTGTCATATTAACTGCTTACGTCTTGTGTTTTTTTTGGGGGGAGATAATGTAGGACTATAGTTGTGTCTTACTAGTGCACATTGTTTTAATTTACCATATTTCCTTGAAAGTGTCTTACGATAGGAAAGTTGACAACGTTCCGCGAAGTTTCATGATTGTTTAACTTGTATACATGAGACTTGCTCACAGAAGCTTAACTGATCTTATTTAATACCGTATCCTATTATCTTCTCATGAACCGTGTGAAAACTTATTCTGTTTATTGTACTGTATTTGCAATGTGTGGTTATACACCTGTTTCTGTATGGTGTCTTTACAGTACCTCGATGCTTGGGCGGAGATGTACAGTAGTGTCAAGGCATAATACATGTTATGCCCTGAGACGCCACGCAATGGTAATTACGCAGCACCGTGCGCGTATCTGCCGTTGGGCGACGCAAGGACTGCTAAGTGAGCGATGACTGAGGTTTTTGTGGTCATTCGAGACTAACTCAACGGTGTAAAATAAATTTCGTTTAAAGTTGTCTGATCTATGATGTAATAATGTCTGCCTGGACTTTTTACAGGTCATTTACGCAGTGAACAAGAGTGTTCGCAGTAAGGCATGAGACCACTTGCAGATAGATAATAATAATAATCAATCGCTACTACATCAAACCAGGGTTGCCACATTGGCGTTTTTCCTGCCAAATTCCACAAATGTGGCTTTTGATGAAAGTGTTTGGCAGGAGAAAATTCCGTTTGGCATTTTTTTGTAATTATTACTGGTAAAACTCACCACTACAGTTTTTCAAAAACATTTATCAATGAAAGTCCATCAAAAACTTTAATTTATGGATTGGAAAATCCGAATTGCTAATTTATTCAAATGGAAGCTCCAGTGGCCACTGGCCAGTCACACCGAGTGACCTACCAAAGTTGAAGTTGGACTGGACAGGAGGAGGTGCAAAGTATCAGTGATTGCTTGTACATCAACATGAATATGCCAACGAAGCCAAAAAACGCTAAAAGCAGGGAAGCAAGAGTGGTTTACAAATTTTTTTCTTCATAAAGACAAAGGTGCGATTTCAAACGAAACAAAAACAATTCAACTCAACTTTTGAGAAACTTAATTTCCTTTATCTTGCGTAAGATAATATAGACTAGCCTACAATGTACATTGACATGACATCGGGTTTCTTGATAACCAACCTACAGTCGTGCTGTAAACCTCTTTTGCGTTTTTCAAAGTTGTTCTTGATGTGACATCACATTTTAGCAGTTTTAATTAATAGTGCAGTCGTGGGAGGTTTTTTGTGGGAAAATTTTCTTATCAAGCTGATACTTTTCTCAGACTTTCCCCATACTATGCAAATGGCTCAGAAAAAGTCCCCATTAATCGGATGATGGGAAACCCCCTTTTGGGCCCTTTTTCCAAATGACGTCACAAACACTTTATAAAAATTTCAAGTTTTTCAAAATAGGACATATTATACATCATTTTTTAGCTTTTTTCTTTTTCTATTAACAAGAACCCTGAAAATGTACAGAAAAAGAGTTATTACCGATTAAGCAAAATGATAAATCTATGAATTCCAGCCAAATTTGAAATTATTCGTCACTGTTGGACTTATTCTTCTACATTCGTTAACAAGAATTAAACAAAGTAAGCGAAACAAAAATTGAAGCTATCATCTTCATCATCAAAAACGTCAAAGATGTTGCTTTCCTCCTCGTCTTGTCCCGTTTCATCTTCATTGTAAGACCACTCCTCTTCGGTACCAACATCGACGTTATGCAAAAGTGAAAAAAAAAACCTTCATTCTTAAGTTTTTCGTTTAGTCTGTGGAGTATGTCGTTCATACTAATTATACTTAGATACGAAAAAGATGTAAAACTATCTTTGTATTTGAAGCATACTTAGGCTACTATACTATTACATTCAACACCATGACTCCAGATATTGCTGATAATTGCAGAATTCTCTTTTCATCTATGGTTGTAGGCCTACGATTAACTCCTAACCGAGTAGCACACAGTAAAGAGGACAGCAAAAAGCTTCACCGGCAGGGGCGCCGGAACGATTTTTGACTGGGGGAGCAAGATTACGAAAAAAGGGCACTTTGTTTACTAAAAGGCCACTTTTTTTTCAAGTTTTAAGATAAGACGTAGCGATAATGCTAATCTATTAGCTCACTATGTATTGAGCAATGATAGCCTACACGTGTCCGGTATACAAAGAAGGGTATCATGCTATGTTATCATGATGTAACCTACTGTCAAGCCTTAAAGCAGCCTGCGGCCATGGCCGCTAAGTAGTGCTTGAATGACCGCCGGTGCTACCTCCTCAATCGGCCAAGTTTGGCCGCCGGTCTCTTCTAGCCAATTATTTAATTTCGCTATAGAATGATCGTGGATTAACTGTCGAAAATATGTAGTATCAAAGAGTGACGCAAAATTATGTCAGCGCGTCATAATCGCCACTGTTGCATTGTACGGGAACATTTGTTATTGATGGAATATATCCATCTGCGATCACCAGCGCTGTAAGTCTTGTTTGTAATTCCCGACATTTATTTTAACAAAGTCTTAATCCGAAGTGCTAATTTACATCGGCTGGCAATATTGTCGTTTTTATGTCGATTCGATGTTGTCGGACATTGAATCGTTGTTAAGAAGGAGAACTAGGTTAGTTGACATCCGAGAGGAAAACATTTTTTGATCATATTTTGCAAAAATTATGATTCTTTTAGTAATGTCTTTCACATCATTGAAATGCTTATTTTATTACCTTGCCGTCATCGTCTACACATGTCGAACGTTGTTTTTCGTTGCTAAAAAGAATTCTAGGGGAGTGGCGAACTTCTTTAAAATCAGCCACATTGGAGACACTCGTGCGAGTGTCGTTAGATGGTCCCGCAGTACTGGATTACAATCCCGATAAAGCAGTTATCGCGTGGTGCAACGATTCTATTGTAGGACGTCGCCTAGGCCCAGACTTCAACAACGCTAAGTGATCATTTTAGCATTGTTGCAAGTTTAATTCTATTTACTTGTGCTATCGTTATTTTTATTTTGTATTTTGGTCTCCAAGCACGCAGATTTGGCCGCCGAGAAGGAGCACCGGGTAGGCCACGATGGCTGCTGGAAAAAAACAAGTTTTAAGGCCTGTACTGTGTTGCAAAATTTTGTGCCGTACGGTAAATATTATTTTGAGGCAAAAATGAAAGATTGTAATTAGGCTAAAAGCGAATAGCAGAAATTGTTATATTGCAAAATGTGCAGTAGCTTACATGACTTTAAAAGGGCACCATTGCCCCTCCTGCCCCCCGCTTCCGGCCCCCCTGAACCGGAATTTGGAAAGATCTTGCGATCGAGCAAGCTCTTATGCGCTCAATTAAGTCGCGTGGAGGATTGACGGAAGGAAAAGTATGACAGAAAGTGTTCGACATCTTTGGGTTTTTAGTGTGAGTCCCTCGGTCGTCTCGGCAAGTATTCATGAAGCAATGACGCAACTAAACAAGGCTCAGTTTCTATGGAGTAGGCTAACCAGCATGAAGAGTTGGGTGCTTCCAGAAAAAAGAGGCATTACGAAGATTGTAAAAGTTTCTGACCTGGTTAACAACGAAAGACCCATTCTTGGTACCAGATGTAAACCTATCTTCTCTTTCAAACGGTCTAGTGTCCATCGCTAGAAAGGATGGCGTCAATTGTGAACAAGCGGAGCAAATTAGTCAAAACATCCAAAAAGGTTTAGATGGGGTAGCAATTACTATCGCATCAATCAATTGATCAAACCATTAAAATCCTTAATAGAAGTAAACAAAACGAAAAGTAGTGCAAGTGGTATTGGTTCGAAAGTCATGTTCAATAGGATGTTTGCTGTTGCTGAAAGCGAGGAAAACCTTGAGCAATTTTTCAAATTCGAGTTGCCTTCAGAGTCAATGTCGATGTTCAAGGAAGGCATGATGAGAAAGCCTGACAAACCCTCTGTTCGAAAAATTCTTTTGCCTGGTTCTTCGTCGCATGCCTTAGAGGAAATCATCAAGCAACTTCTATTATCGACGGTGGTGCATCAGGCCTATACTGCATAAAGTTCGCTGGAAAAAAGGAATGAAGTTTTCGGAAGTTTGAAATTCGTATGTGAAATTTATCCAAACCATTATACCCATGCTGTTGTTGTGTTTGATGTCTATCATGACGAAAGTACTAAAAGTCACGAGCACTTGCGCCGAAATTCCGTTCCACAGAGCACGTTTGTGAAAATTGATCCGAGCAATTCACTTCCTTTTACTCAAGACCGCTACCTCAGCTGCATCGAAACCAAGGCTGAATTCATCAAGTTTGTTTCTACCCTTCTGAGACAATCAGAAGTTGAAGTTCACAACTGCTCTGATGATTTTACAATAACATCTACATTGAAAATAACTGATCTACAGAATAAATATTGAAAAACGAAATGCACAAGAATGAAACTGCAAAGCAGAGGAGAAAGGCACATCGCATGGCGGTTAATTACGCGAGGCAAAATGCTCTGATGATGCTGACGGTTCCATTGTAGCGAAATTCCTTGATTATGCTTCTCTTCGAAAAGGTTCAGTAAATATCATTGCTGATGATACTGATGTAGTTATTATGTCACTGCATCATTGGAAGACTGACACTCATGATGATATTTACTTCGACCAAGGAGCGCTTCAACAAAGCCTGGAGAATCAAAGAAGCCAACCCAAGTATTACAGATATTAAAGAAGATCTTATTTTCCTCCATGCATGGTCAGGATGCGACACAACGTCATCGATATTTGGAATAGGGAAAAGAAGTTTGCGAAAATCAGAAACGCTGAAAGAGAATTCTGCAATTATCAGCAACGTCTGGAGTTCCCAAAACGAGGTCGGAGAAGCCTCTATAACTGCATTCAAGATCTGGTATTGTGGCAATGAAGATTCAACGCTTAGCCTACTAAACTCAGGTACCATATGTATTTTTACATAGGGATTATATAATAATGTTTACACTTTTAAGATATTGTCCAATTCTAGATACCCTGTATGTAATATTTATCTTTGTTTACTTTTAGACATGACAATTACATGTATATGGCATGCGAAGGGATAATTGCACCGGAAAAGCTACCACCGAGCCAAAGAGCAGCCTACTTCCATGGGTTACGTCTTTAGAATTTAAATTCAATGTTTGTGAATGGGGATGGAGAAACAATAGCAACAACAAACTTGTTTCAATAATGACGGATATGCCTATAGCACCAGAAGCATTGACCAAAGTAATTAGATGCAATGCAGATGTAAAAAATCAACGAAAAATCCACGTGGAACGAAAACTTGCACCTGTCGCAATTATGGAATGGCATGTGTTTTTTCGTGTGGTGAATGTCATGGTGTTGGATGTAATAGTATTGTAGCCTAAGTATGCTTGAAATACAAAGATAGTTTCACATCTTTTTCGTATCTAAGTAATAATTTGTATGAACGACATATTCCAGAGACTAGACGAAAAACTTAAGAATGAAGACTTTTTTTCACTTTTGCATAACGTCGATGTTGGTACCGAAGAAAAGAAATTCTCGTACAATGAAGATCTGAAACGGGACAAGACGAGGAGGAAAGCAGCATTATTGTCGTTTTTGATGATAGCTTCAATTTACGTTTCGCTTACTCTGTTTAATTTTTGTTATAGAACATAGAAGAATAAGTCCAACAGTGACGAATAATTTCAAATTTGCCTGAAATTCACAGATTTATCCTTTTGCTTAAAGTGCCCCTGACAGATTGGATCCAAGTACAGTAACTTTTTAAAGCATTTCCTAGCGCAGAATTACACTTGGCGAACTTTTTAATCTTAACCTCGTAGCTCGACTGGTTAGGGGGTAATTTAATCAAACGACTGTTCCGCACCGCCACCACAGGCGAAACTCCATATTTTACTGCTCTGGGACGACTTTGGTGGTATTACGTCATCCTAACTGGACGTCGTTAGAAACGGATGAAACAAACGCTTCCTAGATGTAATTGGTGGATCACAGTTTGGTCGGAGTTGGTACAAGCGGTTGCTTTTTTCGAAGATTTATTGTTTTTTGCAGTTTAATAAAACTGTACTGGATACGTTCCTACAAAACCTAAAATATACTTGAAGTGAAAAATGAAGAAATCGTACGAATCATCATTCATATTTAATTCATCATCACTATTCAAAAATAAATAAAAGTTCTCTCTCTCTCTCTCATAATGTGCCTTCAGTTGACCATTTAAATCCTGTGTAACGGCCATCTGGATCTGGAAAATTGTTTTGGATTCGCCAAACAATGCATGACGGCATCACAATCCGATTGTTGCTTCCGAGAGCATCACCTTGTAGTATCCACTCCAACACATGCCTGTAGGCATTTTTTCTTGAGTAGTATTAACAAAATCGTCTTCAGTGAAGTAAACATATACCACTAGTTTTGTATGGCCCATCCCACTTTCGAACACTTGAAGAAAACTTTGACCATTTTCTTCTCAGTACCTTGTTTTGTGGGAAAGTGGGAAAAGAAAGCACACGGTTTGTCACTGACAATGTCACATAAACAGCAATTTGTAGGCATTGCCTCAACCATAAATTAAAGGTACTGTTTGTGAGATACTGTTGTTACACTGCAAACGGCTATAGCCAGATTAGGACAAATAAAAAAGTATGAAAATTGTAGCCCTATGAAACTGCAATTTCAATTGAATTGAGATGCTGTTTGATAAAAGTAAACTCAACCTATTTGATCGAAACCTGATAGTAATAATAAGTTCACTTTTTCATTTCGGTAATTCTTAATTTGCACATGCTTTAGACCAGTGGTCTTCAACCTTTTTTACAAAATCGCCCCTTTGTTGAAAGTGCGGATCCAAATCGCCCCCTCAAACGAGGCCTCGAAATTAACGGCGGCCGTGGCCGCCGAAGGGTTCAGAAACGGCCACCGAAAGTAAGCTCTGCTCGGCCGCAGGTAACTCGAGAAGGCTACCAAGTAGCCTACTTAATACCGTAATCAACCATGTTTGAACTTTGATGGGTGTGCGGCGCACACACCCTGCACAAATCAGTCAGTTTTTTGAAGTGCAGTAGCCTACCCTACGACAAATAAACGTCCGACTTGCAAGCTACCGATTGTCGAACGAAATTACCACGTGCTTGATCAGAGCACACTCAAAATCGCGCAGGCACACACGCATTTGCATTGCAAAAACGACTCAAACCTGAGTCGAACAAACCAAAAAGTAGTTTAAGGATCCAGAACGATCTTGATCGATAATTGCGCTCGGCCTTACCAATCGCCCCCCTAAACAGTAAAATCGCCCCCCAATTTCAAAAATTGTACAAATCGTCCCCGCAATGGCCAAAATCGCCCCCTGGGGGGCGATATCGCCCCCGTTGAAGAACACTGCTTTAGACCAACAGAGCCCCACACATTCACGTTTTGCAGTAGCCGTACCATACTTTACCAAGTCATCACAGAGAAAGAATGTATCCTTCCCGCTTACTGTGACGTCATAGCGGTGTTGCCGTTTTTATTTTCGCAATTGAATGAGTGCCAGAATCGCCGATGTCAACGAAAGTTTGCAAGCGTGTAACTTAGTAGCCTGTTGATATTTTTTACGATTTGCTGATCAGGGAAGTTTGTTAGTGTCATCTTTTTGGTATCTTAGGTAAATTTAGCGAATTTATTTACCTGTCAGAGGCACTTTAATCGGTAATAACTCTTTTTTTGTACAATTTCAGGGTTCTTGTTAATAGAAAAAGTTGTTTCCCCTTGAAAAAATCTAAAAAATGATGTATAATATGTCCTATTTTGAAAACTTGAAATTTTCATAAAGGGATTGTGACGTCATTTGGAAAAAGGGTCCAAAAGGGGGTTTCCCATCATCCGATTAATGGGGATTTTTTTCTGAGCAATCTGCATAATATGGGGAAGGTCTGAGAAAAGTATCAGCTTGATAAAAAAGTTTTCCCACAAACACCACTTTTTAAGTTCCCATGACTGCTCTATAAACGGTACCCGGTCATTTGGTCGACAGGACGTTTGGTCGACAGACATTTGGTCGACAGGACGTTTGGTCGACAGGACGTTAGGTCGACAGAACGATTTATTTTAGGGTTAGGGTTAGTTAACTAACCATAACCCTAATCTAACCCTGACTCTAACCCTAACCCTAACCCAAAAATGAATCGTTCTGTCGACCTAACGTCCTGTCGACCAAACGTCCTGTCGACCAAACGTCCTGTCGACCAAATGTCTGTCGACCAAACGACCGTGCACCCTATAAACCAACCAAGCGCTTTACGTGACTTTAAAAAAATTAAGTATATTTTAATATTTTTTATTTGTTTTACTTTTTCTTATTAAAAATCGACCTGATTGCGGATCGCCTTTCCTCATTTTCACAAAAAGTTGAATTTTGCACAGTAGCCCAACTGAAACTGTGATGCAAAGCAAGCAAAACCAAGAGCGAGGTAATCGGAAAAAGCGCTTTTACGTTTGCAATTTCGTAGTTTTCATGCCATATGACGTTATGCAAATATTTTCCAAGAAAATGCGCAGTGATAAAAATTCCTTAGAATTAGGTATGGAAAAGGCATTAACATACACATTTTCGGGCTACTAATTTATGTCAAAAAGATTTCCTGGAAGTCGATGCGTGGGAAGTTCTTTAACAAACATTGTCCTTGGCTTCAATGTTGACTTTTTGGGTTTACTTTCGTTTTGACAAGCAAACTTTCGCTTTTAACTTTGCATCCGTTTATATTAGTTCAACTCTGTTCAGACAAGTAAAGTGCTGACCTGGGCATTGGAGCCCAACCACCTTCTCCACTTTGTCTCTACTCCCTTAAACGCAGTGGTGCCGAAGTAGGGGGTATGGGGGGATATATCCCCTCAATATTTTGGCAGCACCCCCCCCCCCAATAAATCAAAAAAAAATTACTTGCTATGAAGTTGTACTTTGATTTAGTTGTTTGCAAGCATTTCGAATTGCTGTTGTTTTTCTTTTATTAATGTTTGATCACAATTCTAAATTGTCTTGGATTTCATACTAGACAATGAAGGACCATTGAAGGTATTCAGTACTTGGACCAGGTCAGTGCAGTAATGCTTATGAGGGGATTCATTGTATTTAATGCAGTTTCACTTCCGGAAAAATTTGATGCTAATTTGATCACGCCTTTGCAAGCACCTCGGCAAAGAAGAGTCCCTGAAAGATTGGGTGGAGGCTCGATGGCAGCTACTGCAGACACTCAACAGCATTATAAAATACTTTACAATCAGTTCATGGACAGAGTTATCTCTGAACTGACCGAGCGGTTTGAAAGTAGCCTGAATTCCGATTCGGCAAAGTATAAAGAACTTGCACAAATTTTCAAGACCGGCTTAGTTGCTCAAATGGTCAAAAATTATCCAAAACTTAATAGACAATCGATGAGTTATCATTATCAAATTAGTTCATTTAGAAAGGCAACAGGAAAAAAATCTCTGTACGATGCTAAAAGAGCTTACCAGGCATTGTCCTAGTTGGAAAACCTATCTATTCTCGAAAACTCCAGCTGATAAAGATCCTCTTAGTTTGCCCGGTAAACTCTGCTGTTTGTGAGAGGTCGTTTTCCAATCTTCGTAGATTGAAAACCTGGCTGAGAAATACTTTAGGACAGGAAAGGTTGAATGCTAGCATTGTTTGCAACATTCACCAAACTATTCTTAATGTCATCAGCATAAATGACATTGCAAATGAGTTTTCAATACACACTATCGTAAAACGCAATATGTTCGCTTGTAACAAGTTCTTGTGATGTGTTTGAAAGTTATTATTTTGTCATAAATTTGCAGATGTTCTTCTGTAGCTTCGATTGTTTTCAGTCTCCTGACTAGTGACTTTGTCCTATAGTGCACTAAGTGTAGTGATTCTAGTGAAGGAGAAGACAAGAAGAAAAGTATAACTTCTGATTTTTTTGGAAAAACTAAGTATTCATTGGAAGGTCATAAGTTCAAATCCAGCTGGAGGTACCGATTTTTCTTTGCTTGTTTCTTAATCTTGCAGCAGTCATTCACAAGAGCACTGGTAGCACTTTTATCTCCATGATTTCTTGTCTGTATATTATTATGCTGTTCGCAGCTAATTTGCCGAAGTCTGGTAATTGTTTAATAATCTTAATACCGGTACCACTAAAATTGTGTATAAAAATATGCATCCCCCAATGTTTAAAATCGTTTAAAATTTGATAAAATGTTGATTTATCCCCCCCCCCCCCCAATCCTCAACTAGCTTTGGCACCACGGCACCACTGCTTAAACGAGCACCCTCGTCGACTGGAATCAGACACCCATTCATGCCAGCCGCTCAAATTATGCTTAACAAAGCTGACAAACAAGATATCTTTGCTGCTAATTGGGCGGACAATAAATGAAATTCTGAATTTCTGAAAAGAACCACCAGACTCCACTCATGTGAGATGAAAGAACCTCCAAATCCCCGATCCCGACACCCGTCCCACCGGCTTGACACTACCAAGACAGGCGTTGGTGCGCCTCGACCGTTTCTGTACGAGCGTAGGGCTTTTTCGCTCAACCATGCACCAATGGGGAATCGCCTCTTCTCCTTTTGTGAGTGTTGTGCTGAGGAATAGACCGCAGACCACATCATCAACGACTGCAAAACCTTCAGCCCGCCTAATCGAGTGGAACGTCTGCGTGTTTTGAATGATGAAAGACTAGCTACTCTCTAGCAGCCTTCCAGTGTAGTCCAAGAAAATCATGAATCTGGGGTGGTAAAATGATAGACCCTCGCCACCAGATGCTCATACGACGAACCGACCCAATAACGGCTATTCCAGGATTTCATGCAACAAACGGACTAGAGTGGGTGGGTAACAGCTAACTGGATCATTATTAAACACACCCACACTGCCCAAACACTACATAGGTGAGATAATTTCAACAGCCCTAGATGCCTATACTGCAAATCAAGCGTTTGAAATGTCGATCACCTGGTCAAGGATTTCCCAGCCACTAACATCAGTGGTGGATATGAAGCAGTAGTCTGCAGTCTGCATGTATGTGGCAACATTTTTATACAGTGGTTGAAGCGCCAAAGACACCGCGTATGAGATGTGCACTCTATACGACTGCAGGGCGTAGGTCTACAATTTTTTTTAGACAAAATATAGTAGTGAGCAACAATGGCAATTTTGCTGCAAGTGTAGTAGAGTGATTTTTACTGATTTTCATATTGAACGAAGTTTTGTTCATATCGATACGTTGTTAAAATTTAAACTTAAAAGAATTCAATTCCCGCTGAAGAAAGCAGGCGAATTTCAGCGACATATCATGCAACGCATGATTGTTTGGCTTTGCCCGTGGAAGGACTTCTTTTAGGGATTTTCTTTGCCTACCTTGCTCTTCATGATGAGATGATGAGCTTAACGCATCAAGAGTGTTCCCCTCGAGACAATCAGCACTTTTGTTAACGCAGCAAGGTTGTTCATCATAGCAACTATCTATTTGGTCTTGTTATTTTTAAATTCTTTTTTTACTCATAGGCTACATTTTTTTTAAAATTACTTTTCTTTTTTTTCTCTTCGTTTTCTTGTACAATTTTTTAAAATTTTGCTGAGATATTATAGTTTAAACTGATTGTCCTGCTTTGGTATCATGCACGTTATATGTGTTGCGTTTTGTCGTTTCTACCTTTTTCTAGGTCTCTGCTTTGTTTGGCATATTTTTTTTTCGTTGTGATGGTCAGAAATAAAAACAAACTGAACCTGAAGTGAGCTGATGGTACAAATTCATTGCTTTTATTTTTTCTTAAAATTGTTTTTTGGAACCAATTTCGTATAGGCTAGTTTTCCGACCAGTCTTGATTTGTCTCGGATGCAATGCTTGCGCTTCATTGTGAGTGAATCAATTTGCATTTTTATAATTTTTTGTGTTGCGGCTTTTTTAATACTAGACTTGCGGTATGCGGCTTAAGCATGAAGCCGGTCTGTCCACTCCAATAGTTCGAGTTCATAGCCCTATCTAAGTTTTTCCACCAATTCAGCACATACTAAATTTGCCTTGCAACAACCCTTCGTCAAGGCATACTATCGAGCTTTGCCAGTGCCGATTTAAAACGTCTCTTCAATAAATGCAACACTCCCATGCCTTCCAGTGCTGCGGTGTGGAGACTTTTCTCCGTTGATAAAGACGTGCTAAAGCCAAAGCGAGATGGACTCTGAGACTAGCATTTTGAAATGCTCGTGTTTTTGAATGAAGAGCAACAATCAATTTGCACAACGACGTTGAAATGGCAGTATAAACGAATAATATCGTTCGCTAGGTCATTTTGATGTCACAAAGTACTTCCTGTGTCAAATTAAGACAAAATTAGCCGGAGAATTAGCAGTAGCGCGCGCTACTTTAGCCCCAGTAGCGGATAGCACAGTACCTTCAATGTCCACCTCTGCTGATTTGTTTTGCTTAAAATCATTTTTTTTTTTCAGTTCAGTTCCAAATGATTTATTGAGCGGACGCCTCTTATTGCCTAGGTTGTATTTAAAATACCATCATTATTTGAACAAGTTGTTTGCAAGTAAAGAAATCTCTTGTGGTTCAACCAGAAGGTAGTTTACCTTGGTCGTCTTCAGTAAAGAAGAGATGTTTTCCAGAAGACGTTGCCGTATCTCTCATACCAAGAGTAGTGGTTGAGCTGTTGCTGGAGTTACCACTAAGTCGGATAGTTCCCTCAACTGCTACTTAGGCTACCCGACAAATACAATAGCCAAAGTGATTTCAAGGAAAATTTTGCGGAAACTTTAAACTTCTTTATGTGGCTTCGTATCTGGTGGCAACCGTGTAACAGAAACTAGCGCGACATTGTAATTTCAGTTGTAATTGCGGAGAAATCATTTAACTTGCTTAATAATATCAGTTGAAAACTGGGACCCCTTTCTACTTCTGTTAAAATGTTGCGTATAAAGTGAACTTTTTAATTGTTTTAGAAAAACAGATATCAACTCCATTATATGCCTCCTTTTAGTAAATTCTTGTGTTGTCATCATTGGTTACAACGACGTTTGTCACCTATGGCAATGGCTGGAGACGACAAGAGAGGTTTTGCATTGGTTAAAAATTATTTTTTGGTACTTTCAGGGCATCATATCCTTGGGTTATTGCACCGTAGAAGAAGTCTCTATTCAAGGTGTAAACTACGGTATATCCGTTACCGACCAAGACGGAAATGTAAGACCTATTTGTGTTGTTTGCAATTTATAGGCTTTTATTAGACCAGATTCGATGTTCTTAGTCTTAACTAAGGCAATTTTTATTTTTACTGCATGAGTTTTAATGATCTGATAAAATTATTTGGACTATTTTAGAGAATAGTCTTTGACAATCCATCAACATTGGCTCACTTCTCTGCAAACTCTTATTTACGTCTGGACAACTTTAAAAATTGCCATGTGGTTATTTATCATGGGAGATATTACGCTCCGTTCCTTCATGGCAATACTTTAATTATTATTTAATTGTTTACTAAATCTAAGTGATTAAACAATGTTTTTACTTAAGAACAGGGGACCAACTAAGGCCTCTAGGAAGGTGTCAACATATAAGTTAGGTAGTATAATCAAAACTATCAATCATATTGTAAGGCTAGAAAGGCGTCATTGAAAGTTATTCAAATGCACTATCCAGCCACTCTATCCTAGTGGGTTGGTTACAACGTGCACAAGTGGAAGTTAAAAATTTGTTGGCGCCAGGTGTTTTGTCCTATTTGGTGAAAAATATTACATGAAAACTATTTTTTTAATATTCATGTTTAAAAGTTGCTCAAACCCCTTTATTTTTCCTGCAGGAGGTCAAATTGCCCCAACGTCCATATCTCATAAACCACAAATGCTAGAAGCTTCATTTAAGCATCACAGATGCTGATTGCATGGTTTTCTAATATCCAACTTTAGCACAGTACTCCACATCATGTAGCTTTAGCTAATCTAAATTTTAAGTTACATCAATTTCAGTTACTATTTTTTTAAAACCTCTATACAGCCTGTTTCACCGTTACTTGAGATCATCAGAAAGTCTTTACTCAAGCAGAAGACTTTATAAAGTAGAAACTAAATTTGATGTAATTTGCTCTGCTTGGCATTGAGCACTTTTTGTAGTATAGATAACATTTATTGTTTAAATTTCAAGTTTGGTAAGAAGTTTGCATTTTCCAGCAAAATGAAGGAAAATACTGATACTATGGAAAATTGATAATAGTAGATACTATGATAAGGATATTGTATTCACAACATATTGCTTCTTCTTCTTCGTTTGAACCTTCTTCGCCACTCCAAGGGTCGAGGGGCTCTGCCTTTTACCACCCTTGGGCAGTGGCGGCGACGCGGTCTAGATGTTTGGGCAGGTGTCGAGCAGCCATTCAATTGATTTGTCATCCAGTTCACGCAGACCACGCACACCATTTGGCGCATGGTAGATGGCGCAATTACAAATGGTGTGGTCTACGGTTTGTTCCTCCTTGCCACACTCACAAATCGCGGATGGAGCCATCCCCCATTTGTGCATGTTCGAGCGGAATAGTCCGACGCCAGTACGCAGGCGGCTGAGCCGCACCCAGGCCTTCCTTGGCAAATGCATTCCGGCTGGGTGGTTGCTGGCGTCGGAGATGAAACTTTGGAGTCTTGAGGAGTTCTTCTTCCACTCCGAGCTCCACCGGTGGTCCGCCCAGGCAGCCGCACCGATGGACCGGTCCTCAGCAGTTTTCATCAGGAGTTGTGCGGCACGCACAAATGGGTGTCTCGATTTCAGTCGCTGAGGTTTCTCGTTCACAGACTCATAGAGACTTGAGTTTTTGTTTGCTTCAACATATTGCTGATATCAACATAAATCCATTGCACTAATAGCTAAGGTTTAAACAATTACCAACAAAATAAGGTTTAAACAATCACCAACAATTTGATTGCTTTGAAAGTGAAACACGAATAATAATATTTGTTTCCAAGAAGTATCCAGAATTGTGGCAATGTTTTTTAGTATCTGCACTGCAAAATAGAATAACAACAAGCATAATTCAATCAGACATTTTTTTATGGAGATTAAGTTTCCTTGCGCTTACATCTTCGATGAATGAATTGTTTATTCAAAAGCTTTCATGAGGATCTTCATGTTCAGTACAATCACGGTTAAAATTGTAAGCTAACTTTTTTAAGTGTTGACTTACAATGCTCACTAGCCTATCTGTTTTAACTTTACCTGTAATCGTAACTCTTCCACCACCACTTTTCACCGCAAGTCGACTTCATATGACTGCTCATCCACATAACCATTGGAACTGGTAAATTCAATCCTCAGCACTTTCCATTGGGCTGTTGTTTAACACTGCATATCTGCAACCTGTTCGTGCTTCTGTTTGTTTTCGTTATATTTTTCGCTGTTTGTGTTTTTGGCGGTTTTGTGGAATTAGGGACAAAATTTATCTAGCAACCCTAAATAAATCACATATTAAAAGCATGACAAAACAATCAATAACGGATAAAATTTGTGTTATTAAAAGGTTTATCTTTGTTATTTTGCTGCATCAACGAAGACGAGATATAACAGTTTCACTGCAGTGAATCCCCCGAGCGTAAAATAAGTTTTACAGGGAATAATGATTCTGCAATGGCTATGAAATTAGCTCGTCAAAGAATAAGACCTATTGCGGATCGGCAGTGGTCCGCGAACCTGCGGTTGGGAACCACTACTTTAGTGCCTTAGGGCCTAAAGGAATAAAATTCATGGCTCTTGGACAAATGCACCATGCCAGGTGGATGAGCAAATTGATTTACAGCATGAAAATTTTAGTTTTTCGAAGACAAATGCAACTCCCACAGAGAGAAAAAAGGTATTATAAAAATAAGAATATTTGCAGTACGAATTTGTCTCAAAGGTGAGATAGTGGCACCATTATTAGCAGCCTATGCTCCTTACTATGATTTTATTTTCATAAAATCGTTTGTAAATTACAAGAAAATCAATGAACAAGGTTTCCAAAGCTACTTTAACAAAGCTGTCAACTCACATGTACTTTTTGTATGAAGAGGTATTCGGTCTGGCGTGTTTTAATTGGAGCATGCCATGCCATGCAAAATGTCAAATGATTCAGTAATTAAAAATTAAAGCAGAAGACAATCCACCAAAAAAGTAGAAATTAATTTGGAATCAATCAATGACTATAAGCTAACAGATTTTGTAATATCAAATGCAAAAGTTTTTTCCCTAAAAATTGGACCTTTCTATGAGCTTTCCCGAAAGCATGAAAAGATGATGGCAATTTTCAAACAGCTTTATCAATTGTAGAAGAGTTAACATGATTTACGATCATGCCAAGCGTAGTGTAGCACTCATTCAAGAACACTGTAGATTAATGACAGAAGATGAGAAATTACTCCAATACCTTCTACAAGTTATACAGCAGCATAGGAAAGTTCTGCCTGGCAGCAAGTCAAGGCGAACAGTTTCAATGATACTCGTTTTGTTGCATGTTGTTTCTTTTTAGATTACCAACCATCATTCTAAAGATTTGAGAAAGCTACAACAGGGAGTAATATGCCGCGAAACTCTAGTCGTGTTATGGGCAGCTCGAACAAGCAATGTCTATGTCAGCCCATTAGAATCTAAGCTCACCAACTTACACTGCAACACCAACAGTAACCATTGTTGTTTGGTTGTGGATAGTTGGTACCCTTCAGCCAACTCTTATGACCCCAGGGGTGTGTAACACGCTATAGCTACTATCCAAGTGAAGCCTGTCGTATGTTTGCATGTTACAATACAGTAGTTGTTTATTGTTATTTCACAAACTTAAACACGTTTGTTGCATAAAAATAGTAACCAGTTACTTCAATGCAAATTGATATAACGAACTGTAGAAGTTTGGCGTTATAATAGTACGTTGGGAGAATGTCTTTCCCACTGGCATGAAACAGTAGATAGGATTGACGTATTGCGTCGCTAAAGGAATGCGGTTTCGAGACCTTCAACAAGACAGAGATTTCTATTAGTTTATTGGGACAGAAAGTTGCAAGATCACAAGGTCAAGGTTACAAGGTCACAAGCAGTTGAAGGAATGTGTTTGGTCCGGCACCAATGAGATCTTTAGGCCCCAAATCAAGACATGTATAAGAAAAAGGTACTGTATCCAAAGAATACGCTGTGATTTTTTCATATTTCCGAACCCCTTGAAAAGGATCCGGCTCGTAAAATTATCCCGAGTACGGGTCCAAAAGTACCCCCTGGGCTGGACCTCCCTGTCAACGCTACTGGTCACAAGGAAAAAGTCATAAGGTCGTTGTTAGAGCACAGATATACTTTAATCCTAAGTATAACGACTTGGAAAACAGGCAGTCAACTTCCATAAGTCAAGCAGGGCTTGAAGTGGTCCGTGCAAACAATAATCCGAATGAATAAAGTCGTAACAGTCATACAGCAAACAATAATTCAACTAATGCATCATATTCAAACAGAATACATCTTTACTGTACAATTAGCCAAGGGGTTTGAACTACCTCAAATGGTCAAGAACTATTTAACAGAACCTTTCTCAATTTATGATTAAGACTTAACATTAAACAGCTCATTTTACCAATGCAGTTAATAAAAACGCAAGAAAATCTTGTCTACAATACGTTGATGAGCAAATAAATGTTCACTTGGCTGAACCGTTATGCTGATATAGAAAGTACAAAGAAATTGTGTTATTTAGATGGTGAAAAATAACTACAAACAGTAGGCTATGCTTAAATTGAAGCAAGTAAGCGGATAACGATCGTTCTCTAGCATTGATATTTAATAAGATGCTGCAAAAGTTTGGACAAATTACCAGGCTACACCTCCGTAAAATCACAGACAGGCACATGCCATTTAAACGTTGAATCAACATTAGGGCGCGCTAAGCGATGTTTAAATGGACATTCACAGACACCAATTGTATCTCAGCCCTCACGACAATAGAAGTTGTTTTTTAAGGGAGCTGAATTTTAAATATTATAGTATTTCTGAAACAAGGAAAATACAACCCTGACGCCCTTTCATGAGTCAAGTCTTTGTAAACCCAACTTCTAATCTGAAAATTGACAGAAATCCACTTATTAAATTTACAGTATTTCTCTGGCGAGAATAAAAATTGCTAAAAATGCAATTGTTTTTGTACGATCCGATAGACCACCAATTTTGTGGAAAGCGATATTTAATAATAATATTTATTTGCATCAGACAAAGCTGTCCATATCCAAACACAACGAAATACTACACAAACTGCAAATGCACAAATAACGAACAACAACAACGCAATAACAATGTAAAACAACGAAATAATACACAAACTGCAAATGCACAAAATCTCACTAAATAGGCTATCTACTGTTAACTTACAAGTTTGCTTTCTAATGTTACAAGTTTACAGACAATGGTACGGTAGTGTTACAAGTTAGAAGAACTGAAAGTAGTCAGAACGATAAAAACAATCAGATGACATGGCAGCCATCAAAACTAGATAACAGCATACATAGAATTATTATAATGAATACGGTAATTTGAAATACGATGACAATCAGACCTCATCAGGGAGGCAACTATAGAGTTAGACGATACTTCGCATCTTCCAACAAAAGAAAAAACATATTTACGAAGTAATGCATCAAATGTTATGATGTTGCACAAGACTTGATGTTCACGTACACTATAGTGTTTAGGCAAATTGTGTATGATTCTAAATGCATTATTGAAGGCAACACGCAGGCGATTAATGTCACGTTGATGATAATTTTCCCACAGATGACATGCATACATTGGAGTACAATACGAACGGAATAGAGCATTTTTAATATCACTGGAGCACTTGTAAAATTTTGATTTTAATTTGTTTGCAGAACAGTACATCGATCGCACTTGTCGATTTATATCCTTGTCGTCACACATTGCCGTGTCAAGAAAAACACCCAAATATTTGACACTGTCTACGGATTTGATCTCACTTCCATTGAGCCGTACAATTGGATTCAAATTTAACTTTAAGTGATTGGTTTGGAAGTACATAGCAAATGACTTATTGCAGTTAAAAATGACATCATTAGAAAGCGCATAATTTTCACACACATTCAAGATACTCTGCAGACCATGAACACTTGGAGAGATACAACAAATATCATCAGCAAACATGAGATGATTGACAAGTGTATTACCTATGTAATTTTAGGTCAACTCAAACTTTATGTCAGTAAAAGCAACGTAATGATATATTAACACAAAGACACAGTTTGCGTTTAAAGGGTTTTGTAGAAACAACACGCATCGCTTGGATGACTGATATTTGACATGATATTCAACGCAATTATAAGATTAACACTAACACTGTAGGTATTGCAAATACAATTAGTTTGCTAAAAAGTACAGTTTTTTTTTATTTAACTTTAAATCTAGATTAGCTAGAGCTATATCACGTATTAAAGTTGGATATGAAATCATACATTCTGCATCTTTTCATACTGAAACGAAGCTTTTAGCATTTGTGGTTCATGAGACATCATGTTGGCGCCATTTGGCCTCCTGCAGAAAAATGAGGGGGCTTGAGCTACCCCTAACCAGAAATGTTTTTCAAACTTCTAGTGCATGTGATATATTTTTTTCACCAGATGAAACACTTTAAACACCTGGCACCAACAATATTAAAGGCATACAAAATGAAATTTTCAAACGGGAATTAAGCATTAAAATGCGTAAACTGAACTTTCAAGAACACATTTTAAAAAAATTACCGAAAAACAAATGTTTTCAACGGCACTGGCGAGGCCCAACGTCCAATGTTTCATTTATTTTTAATTTTTTCAAAATGACCAAAAAGTGGAAACAATGATCGAGAATACGTCACTATCGACAGCAATAACAAAAGCCACATTACCACATCAGATCTGATGTTTTGAGCAAACTGTGTGATGTTTTGATGTTGAAATCTGATGTTTTGATGTACATACATACATAGCCTACTACAGTTAAATCGCCTGCAGTCAGGCCTGGATTCAGGGGAGGCAGAGGGTGCAGGTGCCCCGGGCCCCCCGGCTTTTGAAGGGTCCCCTTACGTGGAAAAATACGATATTGCGTTATTTTTTTCCTTTCAGCCTTTAAAGTTTCTGCAAAATGGTGTGCAGTGCTGAATTAATGCTACTGTAGACGTAGAGGTGGCTTTTTGCGCCGTAGGCGCGAAAAATTTTTTTGCACGAAGGTCGGGGGCCCCCCGATCTAAAAGTGCCTCGGGCCCCCCATCAGCTAAATCCGGCCCTGCCCGCAGTAACAACTATTGCTAGATAAGCGGATTGCTAGTCTATAGTGACGTAGACTGTACAGTCGCACGCTTTGCTGCTCACCCCCATTCCCGTTTTGAAATCTCTGACAAAAGCACGCGCGGAATGCTGATCAGACCGCAATGGGGTAAAATTTTATTGAAAATGGTTTTATGGTAGACACAAAGAACGTGTACAATCGCCAAGTCAGGTTTTTCCATTAGTATTCCTTTAAACAAGTGGCCAAAATGGCTAGAATAAGTTGATAGTTTGATTAATAGTTAATAAATATAGTTTTTGTGTAAATCTTTTGTGAGTTTGAGCTGCTTTTGTGTTATTGTTACTATACAAATAATGGAATAGATTTTGGCACTTGTGCTGGTAGTCTGAAACCTGTCTGAAACCTGTCTGCCAACACCGGTGACATGGAAAGATTTATCATTTTTAACATAATATCAGGAGTTTTGCAGTGATTTAAGATTTATTAATCACACTTTGACTATTTGGATTCTAAAAACTCTCATATTGAAGGCATGTAGGCCTAAAGTAAATTTAATTCAAGAGTGCTAGATCGAAATTGCATTGGCCTCCAGTCAGGTCTCCAATTCGCACGTTGGCAAAGCCTGTATGTAGATCGCTATGGGCCCAAGGTAGAGCGGGTGTAGATTAGTTATTGTTGCCGTAGCCAGGCCGCAGTAAACGTTGTTGTTCAATTCTAACAGTAGGAAGTGTAAAATAAGTGGGTGGGGTTGATTCACTGAGTATTATATGAATAAATTAATTTTTATGCCTATAATAGTAGTTTGTCTTTTTGTTTCATTTTCAATTTCTCTAGCTATTGCGTGTTTTCGCAAAAAGGCAACGCTACTTTGCTTAGCAATGAATATTTTGATGAAATCGCTCGCCTCTCTATAACTGTGCAAAACAAGTGCCCTCGTTTATTAGGCATTGTTAAAGCAATCAAAATTGTTTGGAGCAAGGCCTAGCGCTGTTCGATTAATTATTTCATTTTTGCGGTCTTCTATGTCCAGTGGCGGCTCGTGACTTTTGGCCATGGGGGTGCTGTTAAATATGACGTCATGAAGTGACAGGAACGGACGAGCGCCGAAGGCGCGAGCCTCCTAGGGGGTGTGGGGGCATACTCCCCCAGTAAATTTTGCAATTTTATATGCTCTAAAATGCCATTTCTGGTGTTTTCAGGACAAAAAATAAAAATTTTAAGCAGTTGAAAATGTGGATTTTTAGAACTTTGAAACAAAAAAATTGTTTTTTCTTAATACTTTAGCTGCCAGCGTTTTGAAAAAGTGAGAGGAGTTCTCCTCTTCCTCTTGTTGCCATGGTAATGAAAAAATAGGTTGCCAAAATATTGAAACGCACTTTGAAATTTCGGAGCAAATCGGTGTTGCAATTGATCGGCGAAATGACAATTGCATTTACAAGCGCCGCGCCAGTCAGCAAATCAGTTTTTTTTTTACATTGAATCAACTTGTTCAGACGTGAAGTCTATGCAAAGAAAAACGATAGGCCAATTGGTTGATTCAACGTATTCAGACATTGAATCAATGTAAATACGAACTGTTGGGCTAATTGGGTTCTTTGAACAAATGCAATGGCTTTAGTAAATGTTTCTCAATTAAAACCTGTACCTAGTCAGCAAAGTTCCCTTTTGTACATGATTTCAACGTCTGGCGATGTGAAATGATACAAAATGAAAAATTTGCAGGCCAAGTGCCAGGCTACCGTGCCGACGTTGCACTTGGCCTGTTGCACCTATAGGCTACCATGTTTGGTTTGCCTCTATATGAATATTATGACATACATTCAAAACTTTTGTTGACATCAAAAATTCTTTGACTGTTTTGAGTTACAGCATCTTTTTGTGAAAAAGGTTGTTTTGATATAAAGCAATTATTTTGAAGAGTCTGTTCAAACTACTAACTTACAGGCTGAAGGCACTCAAAAGCAAACAGTGGATGAGATATATTTCAAATATCATATTTTTATTATTCATTTGCTTCAGACAAAGCTGTCCATAACCAAAACAACAAAATAATACACAAAATGCAAATGCACAAAGGTCACAGAGAGTCACTTTGGATGCACTCGGTTTAAAAGCTCACTAAATAGGCTACCTACTGTTACAAACTTACATACAATGAGCGTTGGAAGAATTGAAAGTATTCAGAACGATAAAAACAATCAGATGACATCAGGCCTGATACAAAGCGATTTGAGGAATGAATGCAACGGAGTGAATGCAATGCATAAAATCATCAAATAACTTATTTAAAAAATGAACATATTATTACCATAAAAATGTAGGACTAGCAGTAAAAATTGCCTTTGAACATTGATTTTGTTGTGATTTGCAGTAAGCAACTACCCTGACAGCAAAATCTGCCATTTTTACATTGATTCAACATCTGCAGACGTTGAATCAATGTAAAAATGGTAGATTTTGCTGTCTGGGTAGTCATAAAACATTGAGAGCTATAAGCCTTATTGTTACTCAACGCAAAAAGAAAGTTTACTAGCTGGACGCATATTGGACATATGTGTCTAAATGCCACTTGTACTATGAGACAACTTTTCTTCCTCCTGATCAAGACATCTTTCCCAACAGCTTTTCCTCTGACTATTTATGTCAAATACAGTGATATCTTCTTCAGCTCTCTTCTTTTATTGCCGCATCTACATTTGAGTTTAAAATATACTATTGTCTTATTTCATTTTTAGGTAAAATTTTTCACAAAAGTTGCGGTACCGTACTTGTTTGCATAAATACGAGCAGTTTCCTTTACAGTACAGTAGGCTATGCTATTATCAGGTACGGTACCATGTAAAACATCGTAATCTTAATGTTAAGCAACAGAAAGCAAGGTTGTTGAAACTAACATTAAAATTGGGTGATCATTTATTTTTTCTCACCTCATATATTCCACTTGACTTTCACTTTCATATCCAAAATTACTTGTCTCTGCCAAAATACTTATATATGGTTTGACAAATCAATGTTGGACAACACATTTTATAGATTGGAAAGTTTCAAATTAACTTATTTACAACCTAATTCAATAACGCAAATCTGCAATTTATATATACCATTAAGGTTTGATCTGGCATTATGGATTTGATGTTTCATACAGTAGGCTATGCACTGCAGTTTAAAGATTCATAGCCTATTCACTGTTGGCATATACCGGTAGGTCAGTTTATTTTTCATCATTAACGTGTTTGGAATGAGAATGGTTGTGAAAGCTACAATATAGACCTAACATTAGGCCTACCATATTTTCATTGCCTAAAAAGAGGACACGTTTGGCCAGAAAGTAGAATTTTACGCTTGAAAAATCTTTTAGCCTACATGTGTTTAGATCATTACAGTATAGGCCTACGCAGTGAAAGTTATCAAAAAAAATAAGGAAACAGAATGACTGAACGTTTAACTGATGCTTCTCATTTCTAGTGCTTCCTTAAGACAACAAATATTTTATATTTTTTAAAAGTCAACAAAAAGTGAAAAAAAGACCTAACTTTTAGACAGTTTCAGTCAGACAGCAATGATCACAAAAATCTGCAAAATGTGACAAACCAGGCACGATCTCCAGGTCAAGCCTTAACTTTTTTCAACAAGGAATGGTCAGCCCTAACGAAGTTGTTGTACTGTATTTCCAGACGTTT
Organism: Aplidium turbinatum; assembly: GCF_918807975.1. Lineage (NCBI taxonomy): Eukaryota > Metazoa > Chordata > Ascidiacea > Aplousobranchia > Polyclinidae > Aplidium > Aplidium turbinatum. Next base: position 22,208,585 of record NC_137475.1, on the reverse strand, counting down.
AATATAAAATAAACAATAATGATAGTAGCAGCCAACCAAGTGAGAAAACCATTTACCTCTTGTTACTTACTGACTCAGTGTATAAAAACAACGCAATATATAGCAAGAAAGAAACGCAAAACAATCAACTAAGGAACGTGGTACAGAACGCTTAATTGATTACACGCGTTGGTGGTAATCAATTCCAGCGTCTGTACCAGAAAACGCTGAATGTTATTATGTAGTGAGGCAGGTCACAAGTTACATAAAATCAACGTAAATAAAATGACGACTATAATACCTCCCCCGATAATTTTTATACACAAAGAAAAATATGAACAAGACACCGAATTATACAATAAAACTCAAAGTCGGAAACGAGCCGGAAGTCTGCGACGACGGCTCGACCTTCGTGGGTTGTGTGGCCCGAATTCCGGTACAGGCGGTGTGTCGTCCGAATCCGTTCGAGCTGAGGTGGAGACAGGGGAGGAGTCGACTGTTGGTGCAGGAGTTTCTCCCGGCTCCTGGTCCTCCGATGATGCATAGCGAGGTTACAGTTGGTCCATATGGCGCCTCCATGTCGGACCATGTGGCAGCAGACGTACCAGGAAGATTCGGCTGCCCTGTCGCTTAATCACCTCGGTTGGAACCCAACGAGGATCCTGGCTCCGTCGTGTAGTGAATGATAGCGCGTAACAGGGATCTCCGGGTTTGAAATGTCGTTTTGTACTTTCGGAGGCGTCCGCGTTGTTAGGGTTTTGTCTTGGTACCACTTCAGACGATGTGGGGAGAAGCGTGTCGATCGAATCGTGTTGGTTCGAATCTGACGATTGTTGAGTAATTGGCTTGGAGAGTAGCCACTCGGAGTGGGCGTGCGTCGATACTGCTGTAGGAACTCCAAGACGGCTTGTTTCAGGGGCAGGGAAGATTTGCGAAGTGCTTGCTTGAACGTACGTACGAGGCGCTCCGCCGCTCCACTATGGTTTCCGGATGGTAAGGGGCACCCGTGATGTGTACCATACGGTCCATACCTCTCTCCTTACAGAAAGTTTGGAATTCTGTGGATTTAAAAGTAGTAGCATTATCGGTAACTATAGTATTGGGATAGCCGAAATGAGCAAAATCTTCTTCTACTAGGTTAATAGTAGTTGTTGACGATAAGGAAGTAGTATAGCATGAATACATGGGTATTTAGAAAAAGCATCAATGCTGAGTAACCAATGGTAACCCATGAATTCTACCGCATGATCTATGTGTAAGCGACTCCACGGTGCTTCTGGAACCGCCCATGATTGGACCTGGGTTTTAGATTGCGATTGATATTCGCTACAGGTACTGCACTTGTGACAAAGTTCCGTTATGTCTCGGTCAATGTTTGGCCAGTAAACGGATGTTCTTGCCAACTGCTTCATTCTCTCAATGCCAAAATGTCCTTCATGAAGCAATTGAAGGAGGGAAGGACAAAGTTTGGACGGGATGACCACTCTGGAACCGTAAAGTAGACATCCTTAACAAGTAAAAAAAGAGTCTGCGTACTTACGAAACGGTTCGACCGGGTCTTGTGGAGAAGACTTGGTCGGCCATCTTTCGTGAATGAAACGCATTACCGTGGAAATGGTAGGATGTTTAGAAGATTCTTTACAGAATTTACCTTATAGGACCTTAAAAAGTTGTTAAATTTTTTGCCAGAAATAGGACTAAAACAGTAAGCTGCACTGTGTGGAGGCCTTGAACCACTGACACAGACCCGGTCACTGAGGTTGATAGAGTTAAGTTTCGGCTTGTAGAAATGGAGGGGTCTGTGTATTCGTTCACTCATGGGTTGCCCCTGAACGAACAGAGTTGGAGTGCGGAGTGGAGCACTTTTAGACATTCGTTTCGATTTGTTTCAAGTAACAAACGAGCTAAACTCGGTTGGTAATCAACAACGTCTACAAGCGTTGTATCAATATAAAACGTATGTATAGGTAAAAGAATAATTTTTTTGTGAAAGTGTGAGCATGGCCTTTAAAATGTCGTTTAATATTTTACAATGAACCAGGCGATGAACGTTCAACAACAGTTCCATAAAATGCACCAATTTCTGTAGAATTTATAAATCAACATGTTACATTGGTATACAAAATGTTTAAAAAACAAATAGCCTACAAGCCGTCGCTGAAACGTCATCAAGCAATATAACCCCGTTGAAAATATAAGCATGAAAACCCAAACTGTCAAAAAAGAGGACATTTGAGCATTTTTTAGTGTCCTCGGAGGACAATCCATTTTTCTTGAAAAAAGAGGACATATGGTAGCCCTACCTAACATCAATACGGTATACGAACATGCCAATAAACAGGAAAAGGTAACCAGTTAATGCTATGCATAGGTCTATCTATACTGAGAAATGTTAAAGAAAATAAATGTAGCCTATGCTGTGAGCATCTGTTCTTAGTCCAACATCATAATTGTCTAAAACACTGACATCTAGGTCTAACTCTACAAAAATACTTAACTTACATTAGTCTAACTCTAAACAGCTCAAAAAGCAACTGCAAGTTAGTGAGGTAGAACACACATTTAGCTGCCTGACTAGCTTCGACTGACAGGGTTTCCAATAGTAATACCACTGGCTTACAGTCCAGCAGTTTCTGTCGTAAGAGAAATTTCAAGACTACAACATGGCAACACTGGTACTGCAAAAACGCAGTCCCTCTCCCAGCCAAAATCGTCGCTTGTGAGAAATTCGCGCATGCGCAACACCGCACAAACTAGCCGAAACTGGGACTGCAGTACCAGAGTTTCCGTACCAGAATTTGTTTAATACGGTGATTTGTGCTATTGTTTTCTAGATATGACGATAGGTTTGAGAAGATTTTCATGAAATACACATATATTAGGTTCTTCAATAAAGGTTAGGTTATACATTAAGTTATATGTGTAACCAGTGAAATTACGCTAGGGGGTGCTGCAGTACCGCAGCACCTTCTGACGAGCCGCCACTGTACATTAAGTTATATGTGTAACCAGTGAAATTACGCTAGGGGGTGCTGCAGTACCGCAGCACCTTCTGACGAGCCGCCACTGTACTATGTCTAATTTTGTCTATGGTATATACAATGTTAACAATACGTAGCGTTGGATACTAAGTACGAAATGTGTTCTTTTCTAGCACAAGTATCAACCTATCTAAAATTTTATTATTGCGGCCTGCCACAGTTTTCCTCAGTGACAAAGCTGCCTGCATGCAAAAAAGTTGACGATCCCTGCTTTAGAACACTGTTTTATCTACAGTTTTTGATATGCACAGGACCAAATATCTTTCTTTTAAATCCACTGATAATTTGAAATATGAGTAGCCCATGGCGTGGCCTATGCCTCTGGCATGATAGTGACGTCCACGGTCTGAGTATGTTAATACATTTGGCTATGCCCCCCTTTTTAAAGAAATATTTCAATAATTTAACAAAGTAGAGTATATACGGCATTTAATATATTTTGGATAGCACTGTTACAGCAATTAACAATGTTGCTATAGGCTAAGTCAGTGTTTCTCAACCCTGAATCCGCAGAATGTTTTGAATGAGTCCGCCAGCATGTCAACTTCGGAAAATAAACTTTTTCAATTACGTTAACGCTTGTCGCGCAATAGTCCTTTGACTGGTGTGATAATTTCCACAGCTTAAATTTACAAACCTTTCAACCGAATAGTGAATTAAATTTTAAATGCATTTTCTCGTTGTCGAAATTCGCAATCTAGTGCGCTTGGAAAAGACAAAAGAGGGCTTTTGTGGCTTGCATCTAGACTAGAGTTCTTCGTGGCGTTACGTTGTCATTTTATAAGCAGAGCGTTGCTTGAAACTGCTGGCTTTCAATGTGAAAGCTATCCTGCAGCACTTCGCTTTAGCGACAATAATAGGATTGCCAATTTCAAGTGATTTTTTTTAGCCATGTAGGCTAAACAGCTGAACTAGGCTATTTTATGGAAGAGCAAAATAATTGTTTGGAGTTTTCGGAAAGCAATGATACATTTAAATGGGAAATGACATTGTGGATGCTATCGAAAGCGTTATTAACGTTGGCTATTTGTAAATGAGAAAGACTTGGATTTTCACGCTGTTTGTCGAATCATGTTTCCGAATCGAATTTTCTTAAAGTGTTAGCCTACCTAATTGTAAAAGCATGTTACCTAGTAGGATGTATATTCTTTCACGCAATTACAGTAAAGCATTTAAGTGGATACGAGATTCTTTTGAGGGATCGGTTTTCAGCTCTACAGGTTTGGTTAGAATTGGACTGCATTGCTATAATTGGAGTTCAACTTGACTCGATCTGTGACGTATTTTGGTTTGTGTCATCAGAACTTGAGCTGTTTTGTTAGCACTCATCAATCATCTTTGCCGGTGTTCTTATTTTTAGGGAATTTGTAATTAGATGGGGAAGTTTAAGCGTATGCATCTGCAAAAGGAAGCAACGACAGTATTTGAGAAAGGCGACATACCAAAATTCACAAAAGAAACTTTTATCGTTTCTAAACGGTTGACTGGGAAACCATATTCTTTAAAAATTAAAAGAGTAAGGCTGCAACAACGAAGAAACTGGAAAGTCGCTTTTGTGTTCAAAAACTACAAAAAAATAATAAAAATGATAATCAGGGATGATGATAATGAATACTTTATCGAAACCATTGTCGGAAGCCATTATCGAAACCATTATCGAAACCATTGTCGAAAAGGAAATTACTGAAGAAATAAACAAGTAAAAGTGAAATGGTTACGGTACTAGGTTATTCACCAGAATTCAACACTTGGATCAACAAAAAAGATTGAACTTGTGTTACAATTCCTTTGTTTGTACATGAAAATAAATAAAAGTTTGTTTACTATTTGTGTAGTGTGTTTTCTATAACGCCAAACAAGACATAAAAAAGACTCTTCTTATACATCTTTTAAAACTACTATAACAAAAATTCGGCTTATTGATGATGTTAGGGATAAACGAAATTTTGACTTGTAGTTGTAAGGTTCATATTTCGATATAGTGTCATTACAGGAAGTCATTGCAACAAATTATCGACTCTAACAGCTGCACAACAAAACAGTATATTTTAAAGTGTCACTAGGTGGCGGTAGAACGGTGCTTAATAGTGGTTTTACATTTGGGTTGCTAGCCGTTACTAGACGAGGGGGTTGTTAGCTAACAGTGCTACTTTGAGACCCAATATAAACCCCTTCATGCATCTAATCATCACTACTTTTACGTCACTACACTAGGCGGTGCTTAAATGTTGGGGATGCTAACCGTCACAGAATTTGGAGGGTTGCTACCCTGCAGTTTTACGTAGGCTTCGATCATCGTGCCATGCTGCTGAAGATAATCATAGCACAAGACTAGGGAACTGTGTTCCGAAAGCCAGTGCAAACCGCTACTATCACACAAACTCGCACCAGACTAAAACATCTCGTTTGTATGTACATTTGTGAAATACTAAAGATAATGTTATCGTTATACTAAGCCTTCTGCACTAACAAGAAAAGGTTGGCTAGGGCTACCATGCAGTACAGTTTGTCTTCTTTTCGGAGGATGTGTTTACTTTTCTAAAATAAAAATAAAAGTTGTCCTCCGACTCGTAGAACATCTGAAGATTCTCAAATGTCCTTTTTTATATTTTGAATTTTCTTGCTCACATTTTCAACAGGATTTTATTTTTATATAACTTTTTGACGACGGCTTGTCTTTGATTTCATTATTTTTCTTATCATGGTTTTAATTTTGATTGTAAACGAACACAGAAGCTAGTCCCCCGTTAGCTCAGTGGTTACGTGATCGACTCAAGATCACGCAGCGTTGGTTCGGCTCTCGGGGTGTGCACTTGAGTAACGCATTTCAGGACGGCTTTTCATTCAACGGCGCCTAGTGGATGGAATAATTCCCGGGCAAAAACATGTCAATTATCGGAAACTTTACTCTGCCAATCTCGGTAACCGGCCCTGCGTCAAAAGCCCCTATAAGTATGCAAAGCTACCAGAAATAAATTTTCGTGACTTTATCAGTCCGAGGATAAAGTTTCAAAACCACCAGCCAAGTATGTCTAAGCAATAATACCAAAAAAGAAGAGTCTGTTTTATGATGAACTGCAGCAGAAATATCCTTGCAGAAAGAACATGACGTATTGACATTGAAGCTGAATGCATTACTTATAGATATGGCATATTTACTTCCGAGGCAAACATAGTCTTAACCTCGATGGCCATATTAAAAGCACTAAGCATAAACATAAATAGAAATGAAGCCTCACTTTTGTCTGAAGTGACTGACTATTTTGTAAATCCAGTGCAAAGTTAGAAGATTGTTGCAGACGTCAAATCCGTTATTAAAGAGAAGTGGAAAAGAAACTGAAAGTATGATTGTCAATTATGCAAGGGCCTTATTGGCTGCGTCATTTCACAGCCATAATAAAATTTTTGCCAATTAACTTTGCCAAACATGTTTGTTTAGAATGTGATAAGTCTGGGAGCCGACGATGACGAAACAAGGCGAAAGTGGGTTTCGGCGATGGACACTGCCACGAAAGTGTAAGTATCAATCATAAGCAGCCAGTGTTGCCACGCAAAAAAAATGCTAAATCCCTACAAGCGTCATTCAAAAATGCCTACATGTCCATACGCAAACTTTGGACTGATTAGTCAAAGCCAACATAAAAAAACGCGTAGTGTGGCTTGATAAGTTACAATTAAACCTGTAATTGTACCACCTATTTATGGTAGGCTACACAATCGGGACACAAATAACTGACTACCAGTAGGCTATTATCTACGTGACTTCAAAAAAACCTTCAACAAACATATATCTATGCTGTTTTAATAATATCTACTGTATTGTTTTTGATAGTCTTGCAAGGCCTGGTCTGCTGCGTTGAAATGGCTTTTCCCGTAGTAAGATTTCTTTTAGAAATTTTCTTTGCGTACCTTGCTCTTCATGAATAGCTAACGCATCAAGAGTGTTCCCCTCAAGACCATCAGCACTTTTGATATCGCATCTAGGTCGATTAACATAGCAACTTTTTGTCTTGTATTTCTTTTTATATCTATTTTTACTCAGATAAATTGTTGTAAAACATTTCACTTGCCTTTTTTTTCTTATTACGTTTTTTTTTCTAAATTGAAAAAATTCTGATAAGGTGTTGCGACCGTGCCATATTTGAACTGATTGCCCTGCTTTGGCATTATGCACATTAAAACAGTTATAGGCAAATTCTTCGTAAACAGTTGTTAGTAAAACAATTGTTCGTAAATAGTTGTTGGTGAAATGAAACCCGTAAAACAATTCTTCGTAAAGCATTTCTGCGTATACATCAAATCTCAATTGCATGCACGAAGAAATGCTTTGGGAAGAATTGTTTTACAAAGAATTAATTTTACGAAGAATTGTTTACGAAGAATTGTTTACGAAGAATTGTTTTACGAAGAACTGTTTACGAAGAAAAGGTGGGACACCCATTAAAACGGCTCGTTTTCTCGCTTTTACGTTTTTCTAGACTTCTGCTATGCTTGGCATATAATATTTTTTTGTTGTGATGGTCAGACATAAAAACAAACTGAACTGATTTAAACAACAGAAAAAAAAACATTTACGACATAAATAATAAAATAGAGTCCAATAATAGATTACAACAGAGTGCAAATTAGTGTATTGGTCACGTCTATTCAGAAGCGTAGCAAGCAACAAATTTCGGAGTGGGTCAAATGAGTATTTTTGCACATTTAGGTGAGTGAGCCCGGCAACAAACGAGTAACCAAATGTGGAGCACCCACATAGGGGTGTTACGATCCTCCCCATAAAAAAACTTTAAAAAAAAAAACAACTTAAAATTGTGCATTCTAAGAGTATTTTTAGCCTAAATTAATAGTAAAACATTGTTAAATGATGCTGTCACAGAGTGTGAAATATTGAATCCAACTATTTGGTTCGGGGGGAGGTCAATTATCCCCTTGGTGACTAATTGTGATATTGGTGGTGGAGACTTATTGTGATCAAATAGTGACTAATTGTGATCATATTTTGAATGTTAACTTTTGTTTTGCTAATTGTGAGTGTCAAGATGAAAAACACAACAATTGTAAAAAATCCCGTAGGGATTCCTTATTCCCTACAGATGTCCCAAAATCCTTACCGTAGGAATAAATCCCTACGTGTGGCAACCGTGTCAGCAGCTGATGCTTAAAATAATTATACAAGAGGGGGGTTTCTGTGACCTCACAATATACTGTATTAACTTATTATCTGTTGTATACTTCATAACAGTAAACATTCACAGAGTAACAACATCTGATTTTTCACCCCGATTTATTAAGACCATAACTAATAAACTTTAGACTGTAGATGATAAAGTACAGCTGTATACACTTAGGTTTCTTGATAATACAGTAGTGGTTATTACTTTATCTCAGTGTTTCCCAACATTTTTCGAGCCTTTACCCCAATAAACGTAGCTATTATAGCATATTACTCTTAATATTTCACTCCATAAAAGAACTTAACCATTATGCTAATAGTTATATCGTTTTATTCATTACTTTTCAGTAAGTTTTTAAAAACAATCACTGAAAGAAAAAAATATCGTTTTAGTGTGTTCTGGCCCAATTCCGCAGGAAAACCATGGAACTGGCAACTCTGGTAACTAGCCTAGCGGAATGGTAGGCACTTTAACATACTGATATCCAATTCAACCACGAACCATCAACCAATCAGAAGCTACGCTGTTCATGACGTCATCAAGGTAGAGTTTCTCAAAACAAAGGAAAAGCGCAACTTCTTAAAAAGAAACAATAACTCTTAAAAGACCAAAAACTCGATACAAAGGTCAGCTACAGGTAAAAATATCCTTGAACCAAGTCAACATAGATCTATAGTCGTGGAAATAACTTGCCCGTGACAAATCAATCTGGAGGAAGAAAAGTAGGGATGGTATGGAATTTTTCGAAGAAAAAAAGGAAACAAGCTCAGAACAAACAAAAAATTAGAAAAGAAAAGCTAAAAAACACGTTTCCCATGCTCCATCTACAATATGACTGTTTTCCATGTTTATTCCACAACAGACTTGGCCTGTAAAGCCTCATTCGACATCATCATCCAAAGCCACATAGGACAGCTTGAAGACAATACCAATGGTCGGATACGAGCTTATGCCGACGACGACGGGTGACGATGGTAAATGTATGATAAATGTAAATTCACTTAGAGAAAGGTGTCACAGGAAAAAAGTTGCTCAGTGACTCCTCACCCACCGGTCGATTGCAAGTAATTAGGAACAATCGATGAGAAGTTGGTCCCTCTTGCATTATACCATTTCCTTATAGGCTTTGGTTTGTTTGGCGATGTTGATCTGATGTATTCTATTGACAATTTGGGTAAAGAGGTTACATTTTTAAATCATAAACAGACTCAACTAAGCAACAACACTACACTTAACATTATAAAAACAAAAAACAATAAGCAAACCTCTTCGGCTAGTCATACAGCCCTTTTCAAGCCTATGAAATAACATAATATTGTGAAAAGAGATACTAAAGAATCATGCTGTATCACCAAGAAGTTTGCGCCTCAAAGAGTAGTTTGCCACGCCTCACAAAGAGAAGTTTTCCTAGTGTTTTGGGGATGGCAGGACCTAATGCAAAAGTGCATTCTCGAAGAGGAACTACTTTGAAGAAGATAATTCATAATTTATGAAAAAAAAATTGTGACAATTTTTTTTTACCAACAGTCCCATTACTTTTTTGTCGTACCTTGTAGTGATGCAAGCCGCGCCGCGCCGCGTACGCGGCCGCTTTTGACTTTTTCGCCGCGTGCCGCGCCGCGCCGCGTGGAAGGTTGAAATGACAAAGCCGCGCCGCGCCGCTTGCCGCGTAAACTTTCAAGAAATTAATTTTTCGTAAACGTAAACTTTCAAGAAATTAAACTTTCGTAAACGTAAACTTTCAACTTTTCAAGAATCAGCTATGAAACTTCAAATTTAAATTGGAAACACGGATCAGTTATTTTTCCCTTCGGAAACCCTAAGATGGAAAGCTATGCAAATGCAAATTGCAAATGGCTTGCAGTTGACAGGGTTTTAGGGCTTGCTTGTCAGGGAAGCTGTACGAATGTTTTTGGTTAGTAGCCTAGCTGATAAGCTCAGTTACCAGGCTATAGGCCTAGCGCAACTACCGCATTATTTACTATATCAGTTAGCCCAGTGAGTTCAGGCTATAAGTTTTACTCTTGTGTGTGTACCGTAGTTCATATAGCCACTGGCATTATAATTGCATTATTGCTTACAAAAAGTGTTCAAAAGTCCTGATACTGGATCCAGGAACATTCTATTTGTCTTAGTTTGTATTATGTCTTAGAACTTAGATGCATTGCTGATAAGAGAATATGATCTGGTTAGCCTGGCCAATTAGTGCACAACTGTATTGGTACTAGGTTACCAGTTATATGCCATGGATGCTTTTTCCTACAATTGACTTTCTAAACAATAACTCGTTAAAATATTTTTTTTTAATTTTGTAATTTGCGGTGTGCGGTGCGGTGCAGTGTCAAAGTTCCAGATAAATTGCGGTGTGCGGTGCGGTGCGCGGATAGATGAGTCAGTTGCGGTGCGGTGTGCGGATAAAAATTTTGGGTTCGCTGCATCTCTAGTACCTTGTATAAAAAAGCATAGGCCTAATGGAAAAAAAAGAAAACTAACTTACTACTTTGAACTTCTTAAATACAATTATTGTACATTGTACGTACAACATCAAATTCACCGACTTCAACTAATAATAATTAAACCGTATTGAAAAGAATAGCCTAGGGTCAAAAAGTCAAGTCGAAGTTGTTTGTCTGACGGCATTAAAAATTGTCCATTGGCAATGTGGCAACCTTGATGTTTACCATTAAACTGGTTTGTTCGCGTCATCGAACTGTTTTAACAAACTTTTGCGACATTCTTTTGAAGCGATTGCACAACACAAACTTTTATGGTGATGATTCCAGTAGTGAAGTACACGAAAAGTACTTTTTGGCCAAATTGACTTTGAGCTGTAGTTTGAAAGAAATCATTTTCGGCCCCGCTGCCTGCATACAGCACAATTCTGTCGTAGGTCTGTTGACAGACTAAACGTTAATCAAGGTTTAAAGTGTCATGTAAACTTCATGACATTCTTTTTGTTCTAGTACTCAAGCTGGTCAATATCCATGTCCATAGCTGGATAGCCCATCGGCTATCGATATACGGTTAAGTTGGCTGGTCTTTCATAGGTGTACGCAGTGGCTCCGAGAGGGGGGGGGTCGGGCCAGTTTTCCCCCTAGCAAAACATTGTAAAGGAAAAACGAGTAGTTTTTTGTTTTTGCACTTTTTGAGGGGGGCCCATGTTTAGTACTAAAGTAAAAATGTACCAACTAAATAATCAACAAATTCTTAAATGAAGTGCGTAGTTCTAAGTATTTCTCAAGCATTGTAAATGTCACTCTCAATGCTTCTCATCAAGAACAAATCATTTTCGTGTTAAGGTAGGCGATGTTGAACAGCTTCAAGACGTAAAATCTGAAGCTGAAATGATTTCTGTATCACTGAACGGTTTCGATTGTATTGATAGTTTCAACTTGAAAACTGGTGCTGTTTTAGCTGAGCGAAAACTTCAAAATCTGCGTTGGCCAGGCATAGGATGTTGTATCCAACATAACTTAAGTTATCTGGGAAAGTTAAAGGTATCCGTGCAAGCACGATTAAAGAAAGTAAATCCTGTATATTTTTTTGTTTATTGATCATCATCAGTCATCATCTCCGCCTGCAGCAGATTGCGCATCAACATGAGTTATTTGTTTCCAAGAGTGGCGATTTTGAGCCAGCTCGCCCAGTGTCGCCAAGTTGAGTCCGGTCCATGATTGGATGTTGTTTTGCCATCGTTTTGGTTGTCTGCCACGTTTTCTTTTTCCTTCTACTTTTCCTTCTGTGCAAACTTTGCTAATTCCGAATTGTGATCTTTTAGTGTGGCCGAACAGTTTTAAAACTTTTGATTTTATTATTGCTGCAATTGGATGTAATTTTGTCATAGTTAAAAGATCTTTTGTTTTCGTATGGTCAAGTAGCCTTTTGTTGGTCATGCTTCTCATGATGTGATATTGGAAGGTAGTGAGTTTTTTCTTTATTTGAGTTTTTTGTTTATGGATGTTGTTGCTTAAATCTAGTTGGAATTCATAATGTTGCCTACAGACAGCGTTGTTCAAATGTATTATCATTTTTGGATTAGCCTAATTGATTATCTGTAAGCTTGTGGCATCTTTGAAGTTATAGCCCAGTCAGAGGAAAAATTCTGAAAAATCTAAAAAAAGCTGTCCTATCATCTTGCAAAGAAAATTGACTTCGAGAGGGTAATCAAGGCGTGGTGCAGTCAAACCTTGTCCCTAAGTCAAACACAATGCTTTATATTACCCTTTTGCAATTGAAGCTCTAAAGACGTTTCTTAAATGCATCAAGTTGAAACCAACAAGAGCTTGATCGGAAGCTGAGTCAATGCTAAAGTAGCCTACAACTAGCAGTTTTAAATTTGTTACTGCTTTGCATTATGTGGATTACGGTCATAAAAAAGATTCACAGATGAATTTAATAAAATTAAAGGAAGGTGTAATTTAAGTAAGAGCTGAGAAAAGTAGGCTACTGCTCGCAAGCTAAAGTTGCAGTGGCGATTATAAAGTTAAAAGAAAATGATTTTCTTTTTCTGAGGACAGAACGCTTTTATAACTCAACTTAACTAGCTGAATCATTCGAAGGAAATGTATTCTACCGTACATTGCAAAGAATTCGATAGTTGTTGAAATTGACAAATGTAGGTAGGCCTATTAACAAACTCAAACATATCGTCGATGAGTTTGAAGTTCCATGAAACATTCATCGTATGTCTGTTGTGCAGTTGCGGGCATGTGGGACAAATTTAAACCATTTGTAGGCTACAACAATGACATTTTTCAACACATTTTGGATGAGTTGGTGCTTTTGACGGAAATCCACACAGGAAACTTCAGCTACAAACCAGAACGAATCACTCCATAATCAATACAAGTAATCATTAATTGCAACTTTCGAAAGGTTTTTCCAAAATGATTTTTTTTTGTGTTCCGGTAGCTACCTTCAACGGTTGCGCTTTGAGAACGTGGTTTTAGCAATTACTGAAATTTGTAAAGAATTGTTTGCGCTCCAGTAGGCCTATGACTCAAAACCGATTGAAAAGCCTAACTATACATGTTGTGCATCAATTCAGACGTCGCAAAATTTTATCATTTGATGCTGTGATCCACAACTTTGCATTGCAAAAAGTCCAGAAAAGGTTGAATTAATTCAGGGATGTCCAAAGTCCGGCCCGCGGGAAAAACTCTGGCTCACGAGACGTTTTTGTATGGCCCGCGCCTGTTGTTGTACAATGTGATATTTTTGGCCTGCAGACAGACAAAAATCATATAAATTCAACTTGCAGTTTTCAGAAAAATTATTGTGGCTGTTGGCCCGCGAACACTTATTATCAAATCTGGCTCGCGTGGGAAAAAGTTTGGACACTCCTGAATTAAATGCTTGGTTGAACTATTTTCGTTGCCTGTAAGCCTATTGTGTGTTTGCAAAGCTTTCTAGACAAAATAGTTTGCCTCAATGGCATTTTTGCTACAAGTGTAATCCAGTGATTATTGATGATTTTTACATTGAACGAAGTTCTTTTCATGCTGAAGAAAGCAGGCTAATTTCAGCTTAACACGAACATGCAACGCAAGATACAAATTAGTTGTATATTTGCTAAAAAATATTATGGGGCCCATTTTTCGTATTGTTTCCCGACCAGTGCTGACTTCTCTCCGAGGCCCTGGGTGTACGTACAGGTTAAACAAGTGCCGTGGAGCTAGAGCAGTGGTTCTCAACCTTTTTTTCTTTCATGGCCCATTTTCGTTGCACAAAAAATCTTATGGCCCATTAATTGTTTAAGCAAGAAAAAATCTGCAAAATAGATTTAAAAACAAAAAAACAGCAGAAAATGTTCCAAAGCAGATTATACCGTGCATCAATGACAGGCCTCGAAATTCGTTTTTGTTGACGGCGGACAACGTGTCCGGTCTGAGCAGCTATCTCGGCGGACAAATCAAGTCTCACGGCGGACAGACCAGTTTTAGCGTCGATCGTCATGCTTAATCACTGTATCTTGATAATTCTTCACCATTTGAGAACTATTAAAAGGCTTTTTTAAATTTCAGCGAAGTCACTCTGGAAAGGCTTTTATCAGACCAACGACGTGCACTTGAAGAGTCAAAGCGCCGTGTGGCTGCTATACGCCGCATAACTGATTAACTTCCACCGAACGAGGTCGTGTGGCTTCTTGCGTCACAATGCTCTGGGCACGAGTCGGAAAACTTTTACACTAACGCTACTATTTTCTGCTGTGCAAAGTTTCGCTAGGCTTTTTTCTTTACATTTATTTTTCGTGTTGTTTCCCTGGGCCTTTTCTTTTTCAACTGTAATACCAAAACTTAACAAATTTTATAACCAACCTTGGCTTATGATATTACTCGGAGATCAATGCCAGACACTGTGACGTAAGACTTGAACTACGTTGCGCGTGATTAGTGTAAAAGTATCGGTACTCCCATCGATTCTTGGCGAAGAATTCACCTTTGTTACACTGTTTCAATGTCATCAATCGTTAAAGCAACGTAAAAATCGAAGGTTTTCCTGCTTGAATGGAAGCGAAGGGATGCAGTATTTACATTTTCTAGATGCGCGGGAAATTATATTCTCGCAACAATTGTTCGTGCTATGCAATGACGATCTGTATCGCTAGTTCCTGTGTTATTTCTCGGCGGACAAATATGACCGATTTAGAGGGTACTTCCCGCAGACATCACATGCTGTGACGGCGGACATGTCCGCGGTGTCCGCCGTGAATTTCGAGGCCTGAATGAGATGCGTGCTCCTGAACGTTATTGACCAACTTGTAGTTACAGTGGTTCTCAAGATTAATGCCGTATTCTTTCTTTGAAAGACACTACTATTGTCAATTTCTCCCCACAATAATTTCAAAAAAATACCAAAAACAGATCTGCACAAATTTCAGTAGGCTGCCACTTTCGGTTTGGCTATGACTTGATGGTAATCACAAAGTGGCCTATTACATCATAAAGTGTTGTAATAACTCGACGTTGATCTAAAACTATGTGCTCAGTCATAAATAAATTAATCATTTCAATAGCTTGTTTAGAAAGATAAATTTACATTTGATTTACATTTCTTCCCAATTCCTTTCAACACGATTATTCCTCCCTTTAAGTTAAAAATTTATCTTTACGGAGCCAAGTGGCTCCCTAGTATATGAACATCAACGTTCGTATATTATGCAACAGACGGCATTGATTACATCACGTCACCACAATAAATAATTAGAATGGAAATTACCATTCTGCAACAAATTACAGCAGCACCATTCATTGTTGCTACAACCAAACAACTAAACAAAACACACAAGTGTAAAATTAACTATAGTACTTAACACAAATGAAACTAAATTTTAGCACTCTGGCAAATTTTTAAATAGGTCTGTGGCCCACCTAAAAATCTTTCCATGGCCCACCGGTTGAGAACCGCTGAGCTAGAGCTAACCATATTAAGCTTGTGGGTCAAAAACAGTTGGGGAATACGTTAGGTGTCAAGAAAAAACAGTTCATTTATAATTGTTGCCTTTTCTTGCCTGGTGTGCAATGATTGAAGTTTTTAATTGGTTGCTGGAGCAGAAACATACCAAGGCAAGTCACTCTACATGATTAAACTGAAATCAGCAGATGGAACAGTAGGAAGGCGTGGATACATTTAATTTAAACTTTAGTCTTGAATTTAGAATACAACAGTAGCCTACATTTCAAGACATCTGGTTTAATTTTTTCGATATAGCACCATATAGATTCTGAACAAAGACGGTTATTTTTCTTAAATGTTTTAACAAAAGAAAAATGATTGAATCGCAATTTCTGCAACAAAATACACAACGTAAGATTGTTAAACTCAACACTAGAACTAGAACAAAAGAAGCTGTTGTTCGCTAGCCTGCCAGAATGAAATGATACGAATAAAACAGAGTACTGCCTCGCGGAGTACACGTGACAAAAGGAGTGCAAAAGTAATCAAGGAAGCATGCTAACTGCAGGCATTTGTGCATCCCTCCCAGCTCGTAAGGCGAAACTGTAGACTTACGAGCTCGAACCCTTGATTACCCATTGACCAGAGGATGCGTCTAAATCCAATGCCGGCCGTCGGGACCGCGTAGAACGGCGCAAAACAGGCGATTTTTCAATATGAGGGACTCCACTTGTGGGTTCAGTTGGTTCCACTGAATCGAAAGGTAGCGGCTGCTTTGGAGGTTCGGGTGAGTGCTGTGGCTCACAAAGCTTCGGGCTTGAGGCTGGTGTGGGGCAGGAGAGTGCAGGCGGACTGTGATCTGCATCGAGAGGCAACATCGGTGATTCTCCAATTTCTGGGCTAGGACCTATCTCGAGATGCGGAAGGTGGGGAGGGCAGTAGTCCGTTTCAGGAGGCTGGGCAAAAGAAGATGATGGGAGGCTCTGTGGGTGAGCAATGATGTTTGGTTGAGGAGGGATGGGATCGGCACATGCTTTAGTATGTGGAATTACTCGCAAGAAACGTCGATTCCGTTTTGTGATTCTGCCCGACCCGTCAACTTTCACTACGTATTTGTCATGCGGCAACGTTTCGACAACCATTCCCACTTTGTCCCATTTTCGAGGATAGTTACCGTTTTGGTTTTGGATAAATACGCGGTTTCCACATTGTAAAGTACGTAAAGGACGAATATGCTGAGACAGCGCCTT
Source organism: Aplidium turbinatum (assembly GCF_918807975.1). Taxonomy (NCBI): domain Eukaryota; kingdom Metazoa; phylum Chordata; class Ascidiacea; order Aplousobranchia; family Polyclinidae; genus Aplidium; species Aplidium turbinatum. The sequence continues at coordinate 22,191,743 of NC_137475.1, read as the reverse complement.
ATCGGTTCGACCAGCTCGCAGGCGAAGGGCGTCTTCCTTTGCCTTCCATGTATCCCGCCATGTACGACGAATGTGACAATTGGAGAACTTGACTAGGCGGTTTACAAAACCGAATGCGTTGCGCAGAGGGTGACCGAACACGATCTCTGCTGGAGAGATATCACAGTCAGGATCAGGTGTGTTACGCAACTGTAACAATGCACGTAAGAAGGAATCGTTGTTCAGGTCTCCGTTTGGGCTCACATTAGTCATGAGCAAGCGTTTGACAGTTTTGACAGCCACCTCAGCTCGACCATTAGATTGAGGGAAGTAAGATGACGATATGCGTTGCTGCACACCCCAATTTTTAAGAAAGAGTTCTGTAACGGCAGCAGTAAATTCGGGACCCCCATCTGTAGATATATCCTCAGGAACACCAAACGTGGCAAAGTACGAGCGCAAGAGTTGAGTCAAAGCAGCTGCTCCTGCGGCACTCGATCCTGATGGCGTGGTAAATACATCCGACCACCCCGAAAATCTGTCCCCAATGACCAAAAAGTGACGGCCCCCATAATCAAAATAATCTGCAAAAATTTTCTCAAATGGTGTAGCTGGAGGATCACATAGCGTCGGGGGAGGAGCTGCTTGAGATAGAGCATTACGATTACATGATGTACACGAATCACGAATAGCATGGATATCATTAGTCATACCGGGCCAAAATACTATAGCACGTGCCCGGCGTTCCATGGCAGACACACCTTGATGACCAGCATGCAACGTTGAGAGTACTCTAGGCCTAAGCGATGGTGGTACAACAATACGATCATGATATAAAATAACGTCGTCTTCAACAAAAAACCCGTCACGATAGGGGAGATATGGGCGAATGTCGCCGGTGTTGGGAAAGGTCAATCCCGTTTCAATAGCTAGCATTAACTTGCTAAGGTTTGGATCGGCGGCTGTTTCCCGAACGATTTCAGACCATTGCAAGCAAAAGGTATGGGCGGCATCTGCCTGTATGGTAGTAACCAGCGCCATTTCTGCTACATTATTTTCTGCACACGACGCTACACCAATGAGATCGCATGATACTGGATGACGTGAGGCAGCATCGGCTGCGTAGTTGGTTGTGCCGGGTAAGTGTGCGATATCAAAGCGCCACATTAGTGTACGCTGTTTTAAACGAAACAGGTGAGTGTTAGTGATTTCGTCCAACGTACGGTCTCCGAATATTTTTACCAATGGCTTATGATCCGTTACAATAACCAAATTATCACAGCCTTGCGTAAAATACTTTGTCTGTTCTAGGCCCCACGCAACTGCTAGGGCTTCGCCTTCTATGGGGGCATAACGTCGTTCGGCCGATGAGAGGAATCGGGATCCTGCAAGAGTCACTTTCCACCTGATGAGCAGCAGTCCGGTATAGTGGAAGCACATACGCAATGTTTTTGGAGAAGGAAGTATCCGATGCCTTTATTAGACCAGTCAGGGCGCAAACATGTTCGACGGCTGGGGTCAAAGATTTCTACCTCATGGCGAATAGCGTCAACAATTGCCGATTTGGAGGCGGCAAATGCGGAATCCAGCTCCTGAGACCATTCGAACTTATGCTTTGGGCTAAGGAACGGTGCCATTAGGTCACGCAGTTGAGCATAGTTTCCTACTTGGTTGATTAATCCGAACCAGCTGCGTATGTCTGTGATATTATTCGGGACTGGAAATTCTTGGATGGCGAGGAAGTATTTAGGGAGGGGCTCGACCATTGCTTCTGAGATACGGAATCCAGCAAAATCTACGGTGCGTTGGGAAAATTGAAACTTGTCAGGGTTAAGGACAATGCCCGCCCGTCCCACTAAAGTGAGGAATTCTATGGTTCGCCACCAATGTTCTTCCAGTTCGCTATCGTAGAACACTGTGTCGTCGACACAGCGTTCTTTGCGCACAAAATCAGTTAATATGGTATTGAAACGGCGATTGTAGCCATCCCCAGAGGATAGGAATCCTTGCGGTGACCTAGTGTAGCGTCATCTTCCAAAGGGAGTGATGAAAGTTGTGAGGTGCCGATCAGAAGGACGCAGTGGAACACTGTGATAGCCGTTCCATGCGTCAGTCACCGATTTCCAAGTGTTTCTGGGGACACGACGGGATAGCTGGAATGGAGCTTCAGAGGCGAAGGTTTCTCTCTGGCAGAATTTGTTTAAGGGGGAAAGGTCGACAGTACGGCGTGGTGAGCCATCGTTTTTGCGTGTGATAACCATGCGATGACACCATGTGGTGGGTTCGCCGTGGGGGACTTTTTCAAGGATTCCCAGAGCCTCGTCGCGGAGGAGATCAGCGTGTACTTTTTCTTGCCAATGCAAGGGGATAGACGCTGGTGTATGAACAGCCACTGGTTTCGCGTTGGGGTCAACATGTATTTCTATGGGAGGACCAGCCATACAATGTAGCGCGCGGTGCGGGCAAGTGTTGAAAGTGGATGCGGCGTACCTCTGGAGTAGCCAGTTTGCCATCTTGTCATTGTTTTCAGGTGTGCACGGGAACGGAAGCTTGGTTGGGGGAGCTGAAACTGCACCACGTTGAGGGCAAGTGCACGACTCCAGTTGCTTGCTGGGTAATGTGCAGCCACCGTTAACAAGTCTGACGACGTTGATTTCTGGTTCGATGAGATTGTGCGCCATTTCTTGCTTGATCTGATGTTCCCCTAGAGTTGGGAACTTCGGGGATAGGGCACCTAAATGCAATAGTGTGTCATGAGATAAGTATAACTTGTCAACGTCTTGACTGATGTAAATCATGCTTCGACATTCAACATTGCAGCCGTGCGCTGTACCCCGAATGATGGCACGAAATGCTCCTGTAATGGAAATAGTAGAGCGATTTGCAGCTATTAGGTTTGGTGCGGGTACAAGGGTCTCTTGTCCAAAGCCGGATTGCACAAAGTTCTTCAGTGACCATACATTTATTTGGGCTCCAGTATCTGCGATTGCTGTTACTTGTGCTATCACGCTAGTGTACCTGCCATGATGACATGAGTCATCCATAGATATGTCTACCCGAACTGTGGGATGTTCTCGCATACAGGATGGTGTCCAATGCCCTTTTTGGAATGTGTGGTGAGGACCACGAATTGTTGAGCACATTGGGTCTCGGGCTACGATGTCAGTTTGTGTTGAGGCAAATGTGCCTATTTGAGGTACAGTAGGTGCTGCACAGAGTGCTCCGACTGATGTATCTTTAGGAGGAGCGCCCCATTTGTTTTTATGACGAGATGACCGAAAGCATTCGAGACAAAGGGAATAAGGCGTAGTGTTCCAACCTCTGGGGCCTTCTCTGTAACGATTGAATAATCTATTGCATTTAGGGCAGTGAGTTTGTTTTGACCAATTGGGAGAGGAGGGTGCTGCTTGGATGTGTTCACGGTCTCTTGGAATAGGGCTTTGGCTTTTCTTGCGCTTGAAAGTCGACACTGCCGAAACGTCATGAGATGGTACCGCATTGCGAGCCATTTCTTTATTCTCGACAAGGGCGATGATATCGTTAATGGGAATCGACAATACTCTGTCCATTCCCATCATGTCGCGACGAATCTCATTGTTAGAAATTCCACTGAGTAGTGTGTCTCGGATTATGTGATCTGTATAACTGACTTTCAGGCCGCAAGAACGTTTAGTAGTGAATGCACATATATCCGCTTTTCCTCGAGCACGAGCTGCAAAAGCGCGAAATGTTCCATCGCGCATTTGGTGCATAGCCATAAACTCTGTCCGTAACACCCCTGTGGCGACAGGTATAACGGCCAGTTGTCGCATTGCAAGCAAAAGTTCATCTACAGATTTACTCACTGTTTCAGCGTCAGCTTGGAGAAGGCTGTCCCCTAGGGCTTGGCCGGTACATTGGAATAACTGGGCTGAAGCTGCTTCATCAGAAATTCTGCAACCTTCTTTGAAAGCCTTCCATCTTCTGGTGAACACGTTCCATTCTTCAGGAGAAACTCCACTGTCTACAGTAGGTCTAATAAGCTTCGGACCAAGGTTTTCGGGCGCTGGAACATTGCGCGTCGTAGCAGCATGACTGCACGTGTGACTTTGCAGCACCACACAAGCAACCGCTTCGGGCACGTCGGCTGTTTCAAAATTACAGTTGGGAAAGGCGCATGTTATCACCACCATTCCACAAATTTCTTTAGATTAACCTTATCCTATTGCGATTCGATCATGAACAAAGACGGTTATTTTTCTTAAATGTATTAACAAAAGAAAAATGATCGAATCGCAATTTCTGCAACAAAATACACAACGTAAGATTGTTAAACTCAACACTAGAACTAGAACAAAAGAAGCTGTTGTTCGCTAGCCTGCCAGAATGAAATGATACGAATAAAACAGAGTACTGCCTCGCGGAGTACACGTGACAAAAGGAGTGCAAAAGTAATCAAGGAAGCATGCTAACTGCAGGCATTTGTGCAGATTCCAAATGAAGGATGAATTTTTGGCAGAAACAAAAAAAGTTGCCAATTTCCATCTTAAATTTGACACTTGATGTAAGTAAATAAAATTCGAAATGTCTCCAAGCACAAAAATTCGAGATATGCAGTAAAACTCGTCATTTTATAATTTTATCTTTGACTGTAAAATAAGAATCCTTGACTGCCTAAACTGATTAGATTTTGTTTCAAAAACTCTTCTTGTCACCAAAAGACATCTTTACCATATTTCTGTCAAACCTGAGTGAAATTTTGCATTTCTATCCACATTTTCGAATTCTTGGCCTCCATACCTTCACCATCATTTTCTTAATTTAAACAATGGTAGGCTACGAGTAGAGATATTAGCTTTATTTGCAATGTTTGTTTTTTTCGAGCTAGTGTACGCACCATCATTTGTCCCTTTTTATGTGGACTTTAATCACTGGCCTTGTCCATTTGCATGCATTTTTAATCTGATGGCTGCATACTCTTTAGCGCAAAAAATGAAAAACAGCTTGCATTTGGTATAAAAGAGAATAAAGTCGTTTTCAAATGACAAAAACGATCATTGCATATTTTATTACACATGTCAGTACAAACTCTTAGCACGTCATTGTAGTTGTACAGTACATAGTTTAGCATCAAACAATAAATACTATTTTGGGTAATTCATCTGGCCCAAAAGTTGATCGTTCAAGAAAAAATGTTATTCAATTATTTAAACAACATAGCTTAAGTATTACTGAGGAACTGGCCTAAGTAAAACTGACTTTCTTGATGTGACTTTGAATTTACTATCTGGTAAATTTTGGCCTTACCGAAAACCCAAAAGTGATCCAATTTACATCCATGCCCAGTCCAACCACCCACCTAACATTAAGAAACAAATCCCGACTATGGCCAGAATGAATTTGATAAGACCCCATCTGCTCATGATGATGCCCGTTTGAAAAGTGGTTTTACGGAGAAAGTTTGCTACAACCGTGCTAATAACTTTAGCACATCTAGGAAAAGGAGTCGGAAAATTTTATGGTTTAGTCTTCCTTTCAGCTTACAAGTTGATAGCAACATTGGTAAGGAATTTTTCAAACTCATTTCCATCCACTTTCCGCCCCATCATAGATTTCATAAAAAATTCAACCGTAATACTATTAAGCTAAGCTATAGTTTGGTTTGGGTTTTGAATCTTCATCCTCGGACTGACAAAGCCTTGATAGATTACTCCTGGTAATTTCGCATACTTGTAGAGGGCCTTGACGCAGGCCCGGTTACCGAGATTGGCAGATTGAAGTTTTCCGATTGTTGAAGTGTTGTTGCCGGGGAATTATTCCATTCACTAGTTGCCGCTGAATAGAGAGCAGTCCTGAAAGTGCGTTGCTCAAGCGCACACCCCAACCAGCGCCGTAACCAGAGTCGAACCAGCGCCGCGTGATCTTCCGATCCTCGTCAGATGTTTTAGAGAGAACATTAAATTTGTGGAAAAATTAATGGTGCACAAAATTTTAAATTTTTTCATTTTGCAAAAAATTCCATCCATTATTTGGAATCTATATAATATATTGTCACTTGTCTTGCACAGTATTTAGTCAGAGCACTAAAGTGAAAGTTATCAAAACATAGCCTAACATTTTTACTCCTACCAAAGAACCAAACAGGTTGTAGCCTACTACTGCAAACCTCTCTTGATACACAAATCAATAAACATCGATTTAGCATTGTGTGCCTTTACATAAAACAAAAATGAACAATTTTGTGTGTGAGCAAACTTAAGAAATAATTAGTGTAGCCTAATAATAGGCTACACTAATACAGTTAACGATTTATAAAAGAACTTCATTTAACTAATTTTTAAATCACTTTATTCGTTTTATACATTTTTTACTGAGAGTATATTGTTTTAATAGAACTTTAAAAATGTGCAGCAATTGCGATAATTAAATCACCTTGTCATTGCAGAACATTGGAAAATTGCGACTTGGGAGATTCCATGATCAAATCTTTGCAGGAACAAAATCTTCAACTTGCCCGGGAAAAACAGGAATACTATCGTAAGTTAATGGAAAGCACACGAGTAGAGTGTAGAGACTATTTGTATTTATTTGGTCTTGGTCAAGGATTTCTGGAAGCACAGAATGGAAAACTGATGAGGGTGACAATAGAGAACATTGAATTAAACCTACCATGATATGCCACATCGTTGGTAGAAGACAGGGATTCGGCTTGTTGCGATTTATAAGAGAGGGAAATGCAATCATTGATTTATACCTAACTCACACGATATATCTTGTGAGTGTAACTTAAAACAATTTTGACTTCAACAACCTACTGTATGATACTTCTGCTGACCTTTGGTGTGATTTGCCATATTCTCTTGCTTAAAATAATTGAAATCATTTGACAAAATTTTGTTTATATCATCTTATTTTGACGAGGTTGAAATTTTCAACAGTTTGTTGGTAACTTGAGCCTACAGTTTTAAGAATTTTGATTTAACAGCCCCACTGAATGTTGGACTTGCATAGATTTTTATTTTTTCTTGTTAACCGAACTGCATTGATATGCTGATGGATTATTAAGGAGGCTTCTACTTGGTCTTTTTTGTGTGCTTTCCTACTCAAAGCAACAGTGTTGCCGTAGTGTTATTTATTTTTTCCGCTCAAGTATTAATTCTGACTAGCTGAAAAGCGTACCAAAACTTGCCTGTTGAAACTAATAAAAAATATTTCAACTGCCGAAAAGGATAGTTATTGGAATGCGAAGGAATTCTTGCCCAAATTTGATAAACTTTCCAAGAAAAAATTGTGAAAAAATATGCACCGTGCACCTACGTGCCATAGGATTCATTCATGGCATTCAATTTTACAACTGTCAAAAAACTCGTCACGTTTGTTTTCATGTCTCTAAGCTTTGTGATGTAAAGTTTTTATGGCATCCGGCAGTGAAATATCTGTTATTAAGTTTCTAAAACCAAATAATTGCATTCTTTCAGAGAAATTTATGAAAGGTGCTGAAGAGATTGGAATAGAGAGGGAACACCGAGAAGTAAGAGTTTCTTACACTGGAGTAGTAGTCATTGATTCACTACACAAATGACCCTTCTGTGTGGCCGTCAAATTATTTTAATGTTCTTATTTGAAACATTACATTAAAAAGACAAAGCTCGTCAATTTACGAATTTTAGAAAGTAATCTTCCTATAGCCTACCTCTGCCGGACATCATTCTTTTTTTTTTTATAAAACTGTTGATTTTGACTCTGGATTAAAATAGTTTTTGATTGCAACAGACCAATCTATTCACCAAAGTTTAACTCAAGACTAAATCTTTCTGGACTAGACGGGAAGGTAACCAGAAAATATTAAAGACTTCGGTAGAAGATGCGCTATGGTTGCATTGCATGTTATCGCACTATATGGGAAAAACACTGAATCTCTGCAGAAACATTCTGCCTATACAAGACAAATGTTAGTCGCCAGAAGTTCATATAGCCTGGAATTAGAAACCAATAAACTTTTGCCTTGAGAAATTGTGTAAAATACAGGAAACCTGAAAATGCCATGGCAAAAGCATAGATTCGTGTAATTCCTGTAGCAGAACATATTATGGAAAACATGCCTAAAGTTTCAAGTTTCAAATAAGATGCTCTGAGATATTGATAAACATTATAGTTAGTGAACAAACATCATTGCCCCTATCACTAACGGCCCCTGACTGGTAAAACGAATATTATAAACAAAATATGGAATCGTTTCTTTGCAATTTGCTTTGTTTTTTAATATACTTCTTGCAAAACATTTCATTTTGCTTTTTTTCAAATCGCTTTTCATACAGTTTAATTTATTTTATTGCACTAAAAAAATATCGTTTTCAACAAACCTTATTCTTGTTCAAATTCATTTTATTTTGCAAGTTTTGTTTAAATTACGTTTGATTTCTGTGTGATTAACGCGTCTGTTTGAAGTAAAGCTTTTTAAATGGTAAGACTAGTTTGATCACTATTCAGTTCGTTTTTTACGCATTTGGTTACTGACCATTAACAATGTAACATTGCATACAAGTAGCACAATTATGGTTATTACTTTTATATTTATTGGGAAGTATTTCGTTGCAACAGTCTACTCTAGGTTGCTTGCATTGCAACGGGGAAGATATTGGTCAGCGTTATAACTGGTCACAGCGGTAAACCATAATCTCTTCGTGGGAAAATTGTAACGTAAGATTCCCAAATCCGTTCGTCTGCATGCAATGACCCAAAAATAAACACACTTTCGAAACGTCTATTCAAACAGTGTATTCCAGTAAAATTAGCCCGAGGCTATCGAAAATAGGTGTAACGCCTACACCTCTAAAAAAAACTGTCACTACAATACAGATTAATTGGATAAAAGACGGAACCTTTGTCCAGCTAGCAAGCACTAAGCCAACAGTTAAATGAGCGGCCAACTTTCAAGCAATCATTTTACGAATGACCAGAATAGATATCAATATCTCAAATTCACGTATGCAGTACTGTGACGCAATAATGAAAAACAATTATGAAGTCATTCAACAGGTGTTCGAGCTAGTGAACCAATGCATTCATGTTTAAACAGGCCCAAACAGGTCCAAACAGATTTAAACAGGTCTGACACAAGTCTTATTAACGCTGGTGCAATTTTGGCTCATGTTTTAGGAATTTCCATGACATAATATTCAGTAGACTTGAACGGTTTTTATATGACGTTTGATTTGGTGAAAATTGTCGGGAACATAGCGGCCCCTAGTTATGACAGTCTGACATGGCATAACTAAAAAGAATTGACGACAATTGTGAGCCAATGAATAAAAACACATGATACACTAATTGTTTGAATCACTCACGTTTAAGTTAATACGTAAATACAAAGGGCATGCAAAGAATGAACAACAATACGGAATAATACACGACGATACATGAAATTGGTACCATAGGTACACGCTAAAATGACGCTATATACAATAGTTGCGATAATAACCGACTGTTCCGGGCTCAGACAAGGGTCGGCCACCGCAGACAAAACCAGGCTCAAACCCTAACACTTAGGTGTTCTTTACGGGGGCGAGGCACGAAATATCCCTCAACACGTAGTCTACTTTTACTTTCCCCGTACTCTCATCATAGTTGCAGACGGCAACTTTGGCTCTACGAACCACAGGCTTCCCTTTCCTAATTTGTGGAACTACCTCATGCACCCTCCCAAGTTGATACTTCCCACGTTTACCAATGTCTTGGAGAGAACCTACCACTACAAGTTGACCAGGCTCCAAATTCTCGGCCATTTTTAGCCATTTTTTCCGGCCCTGAAGACCTGGCAAGTAAAAATCGATCCATTTATTCCAAAACTGCTGAGAAAGTGACAAATTGAACCGATAATCCCTTCTTAATTGGTCACGATCATGTGGTTGCCCAACAGCACAGTATGGGTCTAAGTATGGGGTCAAAAGTGAGGCAGGGGTGATGACAGTAAAATCCCTAGGGTCGTCACTCAAAGGTACCAAAGGGCGTTCGTTCACGATCCGAACGGCACTGCCTGTGTACGTAAGCAGTTCAATAAAATTGGGCTTACGAATTGAAGAGTCCAAAATGTGAAAGAAGTATTTGGTCATATCGGCCACGAAACCAAATCTTTCAAGCCGAAATCTAGCCAAGACATCTGCCAGAGGGTTTAACAAGTCGGACAAGTCAGGGCAAGAAGACATTACATCATTTACACAAGTTCCTCGAAATTCAGATTGTTTTAAAGCCTTCTTCCTTAAAGCAGCAGCTCTATCTGACGCCAACACAAAATTGTTAGGTAAATCAATATCTTCCTTCAACGGAACAGGTATCTCAAATCGACCATCTTTCAACTCAATATTCGGTTCGACAAGTTCTCTAGCCAAAATATCATTGCGAGACAATTCACAGGTTTCATTTTGCAAAGTCAAATCCTGAATGACTTTATTCAGGTCTGCTATTTCCATATCACGAGACTCAATTTTACGCTGAAAGCCAGAGATGACATCCGACTCTGAAGACGTCTGCACTCTGCACACTTTAGCAACGCTTTCAACTAAGGGTGACTTTCCACCACAAGCCAACCAACCGAGAGGAGTGAGCAAAGCATGCGGTTCACTACGATTGTCACCAACACGCTCTTTTTTTGCACACATCAAATAAGCGTTGTCATTGCCAATCAGTACATCTACAGTACTACAATCATTCAAATGAAACATATTCACGTCATGAAAATGACGGAAACCACTTAAATCTTGTTTATGAGGTAAAGTTTTAACATCGTCAGCCCAAGCTGGGTTAACCACCGAGGTTATATCACAAAACAGTTCATCAGTCTCTAACGACTGGATGTTGAGTTTAACAAGGTCAGCACAAGTAGGTTTCTGACCAGCCAGAGTATCTATTTTAAACGACGCTTTATCATACGGTTTAAGACCAAGTTCGCACACCAAGTCACTCGAAACAAAGGTCAACTGCGAACCAGGATCATGCTGACAATACACCAACTTCGATTTGCCAGTCATTGGATTCAAAACACGAGCAGCAGTAACGCGGTTAAAGGCTGCTTTAACATTTCCAATCTTAACATTACGCACAGGAACTCTGGCACCAGCATCATCTTTACCGACCGAATCCAGAGAATCACGTGACGTCACATAAAAATCATGCAGAAGAAAATAGTGTTTCCTATCGTTGTTAGGCCCACACTGACGACAGTTGTTTGCATGATTACAGTCCTTAACCATATGCTGGCGCAAACAGTTCAAGCATTTTCCAGCTTTCACAATGACATCTCTCCGACCTTTAGGTGTCAAGCGCAAAAATTCTTTACAATTAGACAAAAAATGATATTCAACTTGACCACGTGACGAACAACAAAAACATGCCGGTATGTCACTACGTCTGGCCACACCGCCGCGCGGTGCGCCAACAGCAGTCGAGTACTGCGAACTTCCTGACATGACATTATCATGGGGTTTTACAGACGTCTGCCTAACCGGACATGAAGGCAATTTTCCTTTGCCAAACTTTTTAAAATGCTGCGACTCACCAGAATCGCCCATTAGCATAATGCTAAAATCAGTCGACTTGCGCGTTTCCTCTCGTACTACAAATTCAAACAAACTCTGAAAAGTAGGTTCCTCAGTGCTACCATACTGATCACCTAAAAAGTCAAGATAACGCTGCTTAGCGTCAAACGGGAGTCGCTTAGCCAAATCCAGAACAAAACGTCCTTCTAATTTATCACGCTGACCATAAGCTTGCGCGTAAAGCAGACACTGCGACAATTCATCTTTAAACTCTTTCAGATCACTGGAAGAAGTCGAAGTCAATTTGCTACCATAGCGATACTTTCTAATTTCCGGTTCTGCGAAAAGACCTCCACGAACTCCAAAACGTTGAGACAAGCGAGCTAATGACATTTCTATCCTGTCTTCCTCTGACAAGCCAGGAGTGTCGGAAACCAAATTAGCAATCGTTTGTGCAGCTGTTCTAACACAAGCTGCTTGCAACAAAGTCAAACGAGTTCCCTTAAAGGGCGAAGCTGCCATCAAGGCCATAACACGATTTTTAAAGAAGACAAATGGCATATTATTACCATCGTAACCAATCAAGGCCGCCTTATCGAAGAACGTCCTACTATTTTGGTATTCAAAAAAGCAATCCTGTTGTTGAGAACTCGATTTAGCGGGAGAAGACAAGCTATATCCCTTAAGGGGCTGAGTGGGCTCAGTCACATGCACAGCCCGATCACGATCCTCAAACACGTTAAAATCAGGAGACACGATACGCCTCTCACAACCACCCAAATTACGTGTAGCTGGGCGATCAGCAACTAGCGGCGCAGAAAACTTTGAAGGGGGCAAAGCATTACTGCTAATGGCGGCCCCGTGACCTGAACGCTCTGGGGGAGGAGATCGGTTATAATTCACAGACCTTGGCTCTACAGCCTTCGGAAGACCCTTAGCCGCGGCCCCGAGACCTCCTGAAACATCTTGAAAAGATGTGGATTGTACTGGTCCACTTACAGATTGAACAGGCGTCTGGAAAAGGTTAGGTAAATTAAACTGCGATTGATGTTCACTTCTGGAATGCCTAGAAGAGCTCTTCTTAGAGCTACGCCGGGAGCCCGCCTCTGATCGATATTCAGCTAAAACTACCTCTTTTCGTTGTTCAGCCCTCAACTGAGCGTCTTTGAGTGCGAACTCAGCAGCTCTCGCTTCGGCTCTCGCGGCGGCCTCTGCAGCTCTCGCAGCAGCCTCAGCTCGTATGGCCTCAGCTTTCGCTTCGGCCTCAGCTTGTATCTGGAGCTCCTCTCGTTTTAACTGTAGGTTAATTTGTGTAACTATCCGTGACGAGCTCTCAGACATCCTAGTGCTTACGATTGAGGCGCTATCCTCAGGATGTATGTCAGCATCCAACCTATCTGAGAACTCACTTTCTTTTTGTTCGAAGTTATTTTTTAACGAGTTAAATTCGGGATCTACCCTATCACGAAGTTCTGCCAAGATTGCAGAGTTAACAATTTTACTCAAAAGAGCATGGAAATGCCGTAATTCCTCTTCTAAAGTAGATAACTTAGATCTAAAAATTAACAGTTCCTGCTTATCACTCAAAGAACCTAGGGCCACAGAAAGTTTCCCAATTTGAGTCAAAATATCCCGTCTAAGATGCCGGGCCTCTCGAACTGACTTAGCCTCATCGTTAATGGGTCCCTCCCCAGAATGGCCTGCCCGACCGCAAAGAACATCATCAGGCTTAAACTCAGTCGAGTCGACGGCGGTCGAGTCCCTGTCACCACCGAGTGTAGACATATTAAATGTCAGGGCTAAATTTAACAATTAAAAAAATTAAGTTACACAAACACACAAAATTATTACAGTAGTTATAAAAAACTTAACTGCAAAGACCGTAAAAATACAAAAAAGAATTTAAATGCACGATACCGTATCTGTACGAGTATGAAGTCCTAAAGTCCACAAAACTTGCTTGGATTCTTCCACTTGAATCTTCAAGCACAGATGGATTGCCTTTTAATCTTCTTTCTTGCCAATGAATGTCAAAGTTATTTTTCTTCTGTACCAAACTGAGAAGAAATGTCTTTACTTTTTAGCTTAAAGTTCTTCAGTTGCCTACCGAGAAGAAATGTCTTTAATTTTCTTTGCTTCTTTAGACTACCAACCAATAAGATCTTCTTTTATTATTTCTTTGCTTCTAAGTGCTTCTTGGCCTACCAACTAACTAACTTCGTCTTTTATTTTTTTATGCTTTTAGTGCTTCTTGGCCTACCAGCTAACAAGAACTCGTCTTTTATTTTTTATGCTGCCTGTGCTTCCGTACAAACACTAGCCAGAGAATCGTCTTTTATTTTTTATGGTCACAGCGGTAAACCATAATCTCTTCGTGGGAAAATTGTAACGTAAGATTCCCAAATCCGTTCGTCTGCATGCAATGACCCAAAAATAAACACACTTTCGAAACGTCTATTCAAACAGTGTATTCCAGTAAAATTAGCCCGAGGCTATCGAAAATAGGTGTAACGCCTATACCTCTAAAAAAAACTGTCACTACAATACAGATTAATTGGATAAAAGACGGAACCTTTGTCCAGCTAGCAAGCACTAAGCCAACAGTTAAATGAGCGGCCAACTTTCAAGCAATCATTTTACGAATGACCAGAATAGATATCAATATCTCAAATTCACGTATGCAGTACTGTGACGCAATAATGAAAAACAATTATGAAGTCATTCAACAGGTGTTCGAGCTAGTGAACCAATGCATTCATGTTTAAACAGGCCCAAACAGGTCCAAACAGATTTAAACAGGTCTGACACAAGTCTTATTAACGCTGGTGCAATTTTGGCTCATGTTTTAGGAATTTCCATGACGTAATATTCAGTAGACTTGAACGGTTTTTATATGACGTTTGATTTGGTGAAAATTGTCGGGAACATAGCGGCCCCTAGTTATGACAGTCTGACATGGCATAACTAAAAAGAATTGACGACAATTGTGAGCCAATGAATAAAAACACATGATACACTAATTGTTTGAATCACTCACGTTTAAGTTAATACGTAAATACAAAGGGCATGCAAAGAATGAACAACAATACGGAATAATACACGACGATACATGAAATTGGTACCATAGGTACACGCTAAAATGACGCTATATACAATAGTTGCGATAATAACCGACTGTTCCGGGCTCAGACAAGGGTCGGCCACCGCAGACAAAACCAGGCTCAAACCCTAACACTTAGGTGTTCTTTACGGGGGCGAGGCACGAAATATCCCTCAACACGTAGTCTACTTTTACTTTCCCCGTACTCTCATCATAGTTGCAGACGGCAACTTTGGCTCTACGAACCACAGGCTTCCCTTTCCTAATTTGTGGAACTACCTCATGCACCCTCCCAAGTTGATACTTCCCACGTTTACCAATGTCTTGGAGAGAACCTACCACTACAAGTTGACCAGGCTCCAAATTCTCGGCCATTTTTAGCCATTTTTTCCGGCCCTGAAGACCTGGCAAGTAAAAATCGATCCATTTATTCCAAAACTGCTGAGAAAGTGACAAATTGAACCGATAATCCCTTCTTAATTGGTCACGATCATGTGGTTGCCCAACAGCACAGTATGGGTCTAAGTATGGGGTCAAAAGTGAGGCAGGGGTGATGACAGTAAAATCCCTAGGGTCGTCACTCAAAGGTACCAAAGGGCGTTCGTTCACGATCCGAACGGCACTGCCTGTGTACGTAAGCAGTTCAATAAAATTGGGCTTACGAATTGAAGAGTCCAAAATGTGAAAGAAGTATTTGGTCATATCGGCCACGAAACCAAATCTTTCAAGCCGAAATCTAGCCAAGACATCTGCCAGAGGGTTTAACAAGTCGGACAAGTCAGGGCAAGAAGACATTACATCATTTACACAAGTTCCTCGAAATTCAGATTGTTTTAAAGCCTTCTTCCTTAAAGCAGCAGCTCTATCTGACGCCAACACAAAATTGTTAGGTAAATCAATATCTTCCTTCAACGGAACAGGTATCTCAAATCGACCATCTTTCAACTCAATATTCGGTTCGACAAGTTCTCTAGCCAAAATATCATTGCGAGACAATTCACAGGTTTCATTTTGCAAAGTCAAATCCTGAATGACTTTATTCAGGTCTGCTATTTCCATATCACGAGACTCAATTTTACGCTGAAAGCCAGAGATGACATCCGACTCTGAAGACGTCTGCACTCTGCACACTTTAGCAACGCTTTCAACTAAGGGTGACTTTCCACCACAAGCCAACCAACCGAGAGGAGTGAGCAAAGCATGCGGTTCACTACGATTGTCACCAACACGCTCTTTTTTTGCACACATCAAATAAGCGTTGTCATTGCCAATCAGTACATCTACAGTACTACAATCATTCAAATGAAACATATTCACGTCATGAAAATGACGGAAACCACTTAAATCTTGTTTATGAGGTAAAGTTTTAACATCGTCAGCCCAAGCTGGGTTAACCACCGAGGTTATATCACAAAACAGTTCATCAGTCTCTAACGACTGGATGTTGAGTTTAACAAGGTCAGCACAAGTAGGTTTCTGACCAGCCAGAGTATCTATTTTAAACGACGCTTTATCATACGGTTTAAGACCAAGTTCGCACACCAAGTCACTCGAAACAAAGGTCAACTGCGAACCAGGATCATGCTGACAATACACCAACTTCGATTTGCCAGTCATTGGATTCAAAACACGAGCAGCAGTAACGCGGTTAAAGGCTGCTTTAACATTTCCAATCTTAACATTACGCACAGGAACTCTGGCACCAGCATCATCTTTACCGACCGAATCCAGAGAATCACGTGACGTCACATAAAAATCATGCAGAAGAAAATAGTGTTTCCTATCGTTGTTAGGCCCACACTGACGACAGTTGTTTGCATGATTACAGTCCTTAACCATATGCTGGCGCAAACAGTTCAAGCATTTTCCAGCTTTCACAATGACATCTCTCCGACCTTTAGGTGTCAAGCGCAAAAATTCTTTACAATTAGACAAAAAATGATATTCAACTTGACCACGTGACGAACAACAAAAACATGCCGGTATGTCACTACGTCTGGCCACACCGCCGCGCGGTGCGCCAACAGCAGTCGAGTACTGCGAACTTCCTGACATGACATTATCATGGGGTTTTACAGACGTCTGCCTAACCGGACATGAAGGCAATTTTCCTTTGCCAAACTTTTTAAAATGCTGCGACTCACCAGAATCGCCCATTAGCATAATGCTAAAATCAGTCGACGTGCGCGTTTCCTCTCGTACTACAAATTCAAACAAACTCTGAAAAGTAGGTTCCTCAGTGCTACCATACTGATCACCTAAAAAGTCAAGATAACGCTGCTTAGCGTCAAACGGGAGTCGCTTAGCCAAATCCAGAACAAAACGTCCTTCTAATTTATCACGCTGACCATAAGCTTGCGCGTAAAGCAGACACTGCGACAATTCATCTTTAAACTCTTTCAGATCACTGGAAGAAGTCGAAGTCAATTTGCTACCATAGCGATACTTTCTAATTTCCGGTTCTGCGAAAAGACCTCCACGAACTCCAAAACGTTGAGACAAGCGAGCTAATGACATTTCTATCCTGTCTTCCTCTGACAAGCCAGGAGTGTCGGAAACCAAATTAGCAATCGTTTGTGCAGCTGTTCTAACACAAGCTGCTTGCAACAAAGTCAAACGAGTTCCCTTAAAGGGCGAAGCTGCCATCAAGGCCATAACACGATTTTTAAAGAAGACAAATGGCATATTATTACCATCGTAACCAATCAAGGCCGCCTTATCGAAGAACGTCCTACTATTTTGGTATTCAAAAAAGCAATCCTGTTGTTGAGAACTCGATTTAGCGGGAGAAGACAAGCTATATCCCTTAAGGGGCTGAGTGGGCTCAGTCACATGCACAGCCCGATCACGATCCTCAAACACGTTAAAATCAGGAGACACGATACGCCTCTCACAACCACCCAAATTACGTGTAGCTGGGCGATCAGCAACTAGCGGCGCAGAAAACTTTGAAGGGGGCAAAGCATTACTGCTAATGGCGGCCCCGTGACCTGAACGCTCTGGGGGAGGAGATCGGTTATAATTCACAGACCTTGGCTCTACAGCCTTCGGAAGACCCTTAGCCGCGGCCCCGAGACCTCCTGAAACATCTTGAAAAGATGTGGATTGTACTGGTCCACTTACAGATTGAACAGGCGTCTGGAAAAGGTTAGGTAAATTAAACTGCGATTGATGTTAACTTCTGGAATGCCTAGAAGAGCTCTTCTTAGAGCTACGCCGGGAGCCCGCCTCTGATCGATATTCAGCTAAAACTACCTCTTTTCGTTGTTCAGCCCTCAACTGAGCGTCTTTGAGTGCGAACTCAGCAGCTCTCGCTTCGGCTCTCGCGGCGGCCTCTGCAGCTCTCGCAGCAGCCTCAGCTCGTATGGCCTCAGCTTTCGCTTCGGCCTCAGCTTGTATCTGGAGCTCCTCTCGTTTTAACTGTAGGTTAATTTGTGTAACTATCCGTGACGAGCTCTCAGACATCCTAGTGCTTACGTTTGAGGCGCTATCCTCAGGATGTATGTCAGCATCCAACCTATCTGAGAACTCACTTTCTTTTTGTTCGAAGTTATTTTTTAACGAGTTAAATTCGGGATCTACCCTATCACGAAGTTCTGCCAAGATTGCAGAGTTAACAATTTTACTCAAAAGAGCATGGAAATGCCGTAATTCCTCTTCTAAAGTAGATAACTTAGATCTAAAAATTAACAGTTCCTGCTTATCACTCAAAGAACCTAGGGCCACAGAAAGTTTCCCAATTTGAGTCAAAATATCCCGTCTAAGATGCCGGGCCTCTCGAACTGACTTAGCCTCATCGTTAATGGGTCCCTCCCCAGAATGGCCTGCCCGACCGCAAAGAACATCATCAGGCTTAAACTCAGTCGAGTCGACGGCGGTCGAGTCCCTGTCACCACCGAGTGTAGACATATTAAATGTCAGGGCTAAATTTAACAATTAAAAAAATTAAGTTACACAAACACACAAAATTATTACAGTAGTTATAAAAAACTTAACTGCAAAGACCGTAAAAATACAAAAAAGAATTTAAATGCACGATACCGTATCTGTACGAGTATGAAGTCCTAAAGTCCACAAAACTTGCTTGGATTCTTCCACTTGAATCTTCAAGCACAGATGGATTGCCTTTTAATCTTCTTTCTTGCCAATGAATGTCAAAGTTATTTTTCTTCTGTACCAAACTGAGAAGAAATGTCTTTACTTTTTAGCTTAAAGTTCTTCAGTTGCCTACCGAGAAGAAATGTCTTTAATTTTCTTTGCTTCTTTAGACTACCAACCAATAAGATCTTCTTTTATTATTTCTTTGCTTCTAAGTGCTTCTTGGCCTACCAACTAACTAACTTCGTCTTTTATTTTTTTATGCTTTTAGTGCTTCTTGGCCTACCAGCTAACAAGAACTCGTCTTTTATTTTTTATGCTGCCTGTGCTTCCGTACAAACACTAGCCAGAGAATCGTCTTTTATTTTTTATGGTCACAGCGGTAAACCATAATCTCTTCGTGGGAAAATTGTAACGTAAGATTCCCAAATCCGTTCGTCTGCATGCAATGACCCAAAAATAAACACACTTTCGAAACGTCTATTCAAACAGTGTATTCCAGTAAAATTAGCCCGAGGCTATCGAAAATAGGTGTAACGCCTATACCTCTAAAAAAAACTGTCACTACAATACAGATTAATTGGATAAAAGACGGAACCTTTGTCCAGCTAGCAAGCACTAAGCCAACAGTTAAATGAGCGGCCAACTTTCAAGCAATCATTTTACGAATGACCAGAATAGATATCAATATCTCAAATTCACGTATGCAGTACTGTGACGCAATAATGAAAAACAATTATGAAGTCATTCAACAGGTGTTCGAGCTAGTGAACCAATGCATTCATGTTTAAACAGGCCCAAACAGGTCCAAACAGATTTAAACAGGTCTGACACAAGTCTTATTAACGCTGGTGCAATTTTGGCTCATGTTTTAGGAATTTCCATGACGTAATATTCAGTAGACTTGAACGGTTTTTATATGACGTTTGATTTGGTGAAAATTGTCGGGAACATAGCGGCCCCTAGTTATGACAGTCTGACATGGCATAACTAAAAAGAATTGACGACAATTGTGAGCCAATGAATAAAAACACATGATACACTAATTGTTTGAATCACTCACGTTTAAGTTAATACGTAAATACAAAGGGCATGCAAAGAATGAACAACAATACGGAATAATACACGACGATACATGAAATTGGTACCATAGGTACACGCTAAAATGACGCTATATACAATAGTTGCGATAATAACCGACTGTTCCGGGCTCAGACAAGGGTCGGCCACCGCAGACAAAACCAGGCTCAAACCCTAACACTTAGGTGTTCTTTACGGGGGCGAGGCACGAAATATCCCTCAACACGTAGTCTACTTTTACTTTCCCCGTACTCTCATCATAGTTGCAGACGGCAACTTTGGCTCTACGAACCACAGGCTTCCCTTTCCTAATTTGTGGAACTACCTCATGCACCCTCCCAAGTTGATACTTCCCACGTTTACCAATGTCTTGGAGAGAACCTACCACTACAAGTTGACCAGGCTCCAAATTCTCGGCCATTTTTAGCCATTTTTTCCGGCCCTGAAGACCTGGCAAGTAAAAATCGATCCATTTATTCCAAAACTGCTGAGAAAGTGACAAATTGAACCGATAATCCCTTCTTAATTGGTCACGATCATGTGGTTGCCCAACAGCACAGTATGGGTCTAAGTATGGGGTCAAAAGTGAGGCAGGGGTGATGACAGTAAAATCCCTAGGGTCGTCACTCAAAGGTACCAAAGGGCGTTCGTTCACGATCCGAACGGCACTGCCTGTGTACGTAAGCAGTTCAATAGAATTGGGCTTACGAATTGAAGAGTCCAAAATGTGAAAGAAGTATTTGGTCATATCGGCCACGAAACCAAATCTTTCAAGCCGAAATCTAGCCAAGACATCTGCCAGAGGGTTTAACAAGTCGGACAAGTCAGGGCAAGAAGACATTACATCATTTACACAAGTTCCTCGAAATTCAGATTGTTTTAAAGCCTTCTTCCTTAAAGCAGCAGCTCTATCTGACGCCAACACAAAATTGTTAGGTAAATCAATATCTTCCTTCAACGGAACAGGTATCTCAAATCGACCATCTTTCAACTCAATATTCGGTTCGACAAGTTCTCTAGCCAAAATATCATTGCGAGACAATTCACAGGTTTCATTTTGCAAAGTCAAATCCTGAATGACTTTATTCAGGTCTGCTATTTCCATATCACGAGACTCAATTTTACGCTGAAAGCCAGAGATGACATCCGACTCTGAAGACGTCTGCACTCTGCACACTTTAGCAACGCTTTCAACTAAGGGTGACTTTCCACCACAAGCCAACCAACCGAGAGGAGTGAGCAAAGCATGCGGTTCACTACGATTGTCACCAACACGCTCTTTTTTTGCACACATCAAATAAGCGTTGTCATTGCCAATCAGTACATCTACAGTACTACAATCATTCAAATGAAACATATTCACGTCATGAAAATGACGGAAACCACTTAAATCTTGTTTATGAGGTAAAGTTTTAACATCGTCAGCCCAAGCTGGGTTAACCACCGAGGTTATATCACAAAACAGTTCATCAGTCTCTAACGACTGGATGTTGAGTTTAACAAGGTCAGCACAAGTAGGTTTCTGACCAGCCAGAGTATCTATTTTAAACGACGCTTTATCATACGGTTTAAGACCAAGTTCGCACACCAAGTCACTCGAAACAAAGGTCAACTGCGAACCAGGATCATGCTGACAATACACCAACTTCGATTTGCCAGTCATTGGATTCAAAACACGAGCAGCAGTAACGCGGTTAAAGGCTGCTTTAACATTTCCAATCTTAACATTACGCACAGGAACTCTGGCACCAGCATCATCTTTACCGACCGAATCCAGAGAATCACGTGACGTCACATAAAAATCATGCAGAAGAAAATAGTGTTTCCTATCGTTGTTAGGCCCACACTGACGACAGTTGTTTGCATGATTACAGTCCTTAACCATATGCTGGCGCAAACAGTTCAAGCATTTTCCAGCTTTCACAATGACATCTCTCCGACCTTTAGGTGTCAAGCGCAAAAATTCTTTACAATTAGACAAAAAATGATATTCAACTTGACCACGTGACGAACAACAAAAACATGCCGGTATGTCACTACGTCTGGCCACACCGCCGCGCGGTGCGCCAACAGCAGTCGAGTACTGCGAACTTCCTGACATGACATTATCATGGGGTTTTACAGACGTCTGCCTAACCGGACATGAAGGCAATTTTCCTTTGCCAAACTTTTTAAAATGCTGCGACTCACCAGAATCGCCCATTAGCATAATGCTAAAATCAGTCGACTTGCGCGTTTCCTCTCGTACTACAAATTCAAACAAACTCTGAAAAGTAGGTTCCTCAGTGCTACCATACTGATCACCTAAAAAGTCAAGATAACGCTGCTTAGCGTCAAACGGGAGTCGCTTAGCCAAATCCAGAACAAAACGTCCTTCTAATTTATCACGCTGACCATAAGCTTGCGCGTAAAGCAGACACTGCGACAATTCATCTTTAAACTCTTTCAGATCACTGGAAGAAGTCGAAGTCAATTTGCTACCATAGCGATACTTTCTAATTTCCGGTTCTGCGAAAAGACCTCCACGAACTCCAAAACGTTGAGACAAGCGAGCTAATGACATTTCTATCCTGTCGTCCTCTGACAAGCCAGGAGTGTCGGAAACCAAATTAGCAATCGTTTGTGCAGCTGTTCTAACACAAGCTGCTTGCAACAAAGTCAAACGAGTTCCCTTAAAGGGCGAAGCTGCCATCAAGGCCATAACACGATTTTTAAAGAAGACAAATGGCATATTATTACCATCGTAACCAATCAAGGCCGCCTTATCGAAGAACGTCCTACTATTTTGGTATTCAAAAAAGCAATCCTGTTGTTGAGAACTCGATTTAGCGGGAGAAGACAAGCTATATCCCTTAAGGGGCTGAGTGGGCTCAGTCACATGCACAGCCCGATCACGATCCTCAAACACGTTAAAATCAGGAGACACGATACGCCTCTCACAACCACCCAAATTACGTGTAGCTGGGCGATCAGCAACTAGCGGCGCAGAAAACTTTGAAGGGGGCAAAGCATTACTGCTAATGGCGGCCCCGTGACCTGAACGCTCTGGGGGAGGAGATCGGTTATAATTCACAGACCTTGGCTCTACAGCCTTCGGAAGACCCTTAGCCGCGGCCCCGAGACCTCCTGAAACATCTTGAAAAGATGTGGATTGTACTGGTCCACTTACAGATTGAACAGGCGTCTGGAAAAGGTTAGGTAAATTAAACTGCGATTGATGTTCACTTCTGGAATGCCTAGAAGAGCTCTTCTTAGAGCTACGCCGGGAGCCCGCCTCTGATCGATATTCAGCTAAAACTACCTCTTTTCGTTGTTCAGCCCTCAACTGAGCGTCTTTGAGTGCGAACTCAGCAGCTCTCGCTTCGGCTCTCGCGGCGGCCTCTGCAGCTCTCGCAGCAGCCTCAGCTCGTATGGCCTCAGCTTTCGCTTCGGCCTCAGCTTGTATCTGGAGCTCCTCTCGTTTTAACTGTAGGTTAATTTGTGTAACTATCCGTGACGAGCTCTCAGACATCCTAGTGCTTACGTTTGAGGCGCTATCCTCAGGATGTATGTCAGCATCCAACCTATCTGAGAACTCACTTTCTTTTTGTTCGAAGTTATTTTTTAACGAGTTAAATTCGGGATCTACCCTATCACGAAGTTCTGCCAAGATTGCAGAGTTAACAATTTTACTCAAAAGAGCATGGAAATGCCGTAATTCCTCTTCTAAAGTAGATAACTTAGATCTAAAAATTAACAGTTCCTGCTTATCACTCAAAGAACCTAGGGCCACAGAAAGTTTCCCAATTTGAGTCAAAATATCCCGTCTAAGATGCCGGGCCTCTCGAACTGACTTAGCCTCATCGTTAATGGGTCCCTCCCCAGAATGGCCTGCCCGACCGCAAAGAACATCATCAGGCTTAAACTCAGTCGAGTCGACGGCGGTCGAGTCCCTGTCACCACCGAGTGTAGACATATTAAATGTCAGGGCTAAATTTAACAATTAAAAAAATTAAGTTACACAAACACACAAAATTATTACAGTAGTTATAAAAAACTTAACTGCAAAGACCGTAAAAATACAAAAAAGAATTTAAATGCACGATACCGTATCTGTACGAGTATGAAGTCCTAAAGTCCACAAAACTTGCTTGGATTCTTCCACTTGAATCTTCAAGCACAGATGGATTGCCTTTTAATCTTCTTTCTTGCCAATGAATGTCAAAGTTATTTTTCTTCTGTACCAAACTGAGAAGAAATGTCTTTACTTTTTAGCTTAAAGTTCTTCAGTTGCCTACCGAGAAGAAATGTCTTTAATTTTCTTTGCTTCTTTAGACTACCAACCAATAAGATCTTCTTTTATTATTTCTTTGCTTCTAAGTGCTTCTTGGCCTACCAACTAACTAACTTCGTCTTTTATTTTTTTATGCTTTTAGTGCTTCTTGGCCTACCAGCTAACAAGAACTCGTCTTTTATTTTTTATGCTGCCTGTGCTTCCGTACAAACACTAGCCAGAGAATCGTCTTTTATTTTTTATGGTCACAGCGGTAAACCATAATCTCTTCGTGGGAAAATTGTAACGTAAGATTCCCAAATCCGTTCGTCTGCATGCAATGACCCAAAAATAAACACACTTTCGAAACGTCTATTCAAACAGTGTATTCCAGTAAAATTAGCCCGAGGCTATCGAAAATAGGTGTAACGCCTATACCTCTAAAAAAAACTGTCACTACAATACAGATTAATTGGATAAAAGACGGAACCTTTGTCCAGCTAGCAAGCACTAAGCCAACAGTTAAATGAGCGGCCAACTTTCAAGCAATCATTTTACGAATGACCAGAATAGATATCAATATCTCAAATTCACGTATGCAGTACTGTGACGCAATAATGAAAAACAATTATGAAGTCATTCAACAGGTGTTCGAGCTAGTGAACCAATGCATTCATGTTTAAACAGGCCCAAACAGGTCCAAACAGATTTAAACAGGTCTGACACAAGTCTTATTAACGCTGGTGCAATTTTGGCTCATGTTTTAGGAATTTCCATGACGTAATATTCAGTAGACTTGAACGGTTTTTATATGACGTTTGATTTGGTGAAAATTGTCGGGAACATAGCGGCCCCTAGTTATGACAGTCTGACATGGCATAACTAAAAAGAATTGACGACAATTGTGAGCCAATGAATAAAAACACATGATACACTAATTGTTTGAATCACTCACGTTTAAGTTAATACGTAAATACAAAGGGCATGCAAAGAATGAACAACAATACGGAATAATACACGACGATACATGAAATTGGTACCATAGGTACACGCTAAAATGACGCTATATACAATAGTTGCGATAATAACCGACTGTTCCGGGCTCAGACAAGGGTCGGCCACCGCAGACAAAACCAGGCTCAAACCCTAACACTTAGGTGTTCTTTACGGGGGCGAGGCACGAAATATCCCTCAACACGTAGTCTACTTTTACTTTCCCCGTACTCTCATCATAGTTGCAGACGGCAACTTTGGCTCTACGAACCACAGGCTTCCCTTTCCTAATTTGTGGAACTACCTCATGCACCCTCCCAAGTTGATACTTCCCACGTTTACCAATGTCTTGGAGAGAACCTACCACTACAAGTTGACCAGGCTCCAAATTCTCGGCCATTTTTAGCCATTTTTTCCGGCCCTGAAGACCTGGCAAGTAAAAATCGATCCATTTATTCCAAAACTGCTGAGAAAGTGACAAATTGAACCGATAATCCCTTCTTAATTGGTCACGATCATGTGGTTGCCCAACAGCACAGTATGGGTCTAAGTATGGGGTCAAAAGTGAGGCAGGGGTGATGACAGTAAAATCCCTAGGGTCGTCACTCAAAGGTACCAAAGGGCGTTCGTTCACGATCCGAACGGCACTGCCTGTGTACGTAAGCAGTTCAATAAAATTGGGCTTACGAATTGAAGAGTCCAAAATGTGAAAGAAGTATTTGGTCATATCGGCCACGAAACCAAATCTTTCAAGCCGAAATCTAGCCAAGACATCTGCCAGAGGGTTTAACAAGTCGGACAAGTCAGGGCAAGAAGACATTACATCATTTACACAAGTTCCTCGAAATTCAGATTGTTTTAAAGCCTTCTTCCTTAAAGCAGCAGCTCTATCTGACGCCAACACAAAATTGTTAGGTAAATCAATATCTTCCTTCAACGGAACAGGTATCTCAAATCGACCATCTTTCAACTCAATATTCGGTTCGACAAGTTCTCTAGCCAAAATATCATTGCGAGACAATTCACAGGTTTCATTTTGCAAAGTCAAATCCTGAATGACTTTATTCAGGTCTGCTATTTCCATATCACGAGACTCAATTTTACGCTGAAAGCCAGAGATGACATCCGACTCTGAAGACGTCTGCACTCTGCACACTTTAGCAACGCTTTCAACTAAGGGTGACTTTCCACCACAAGCCAACCAACCGAGAGGAGTGAGCAAAGCATGCGGTTCACTACGATTGTCACCAACACGCTCTTTTTTTGCACACATCAAATAAGCGTTGTCATTGCCAATCAGTACATCTACAGTACTACAATCATTCAAATGAAACATATTCACGTCATGAAAATGACGGAAACCACTTAAATCTTGTTTATGAGGTAAAGTTTTAACATCGTCAGCCCAAGCTGGGTTAACCACCGAGGTTATATCACAAAACAGTTCATCAGTCTCTAACGACTGGATGTTGAGTTTAACAAGGTCAGCACAAGTAGGTTTCTGACCAGCCAGAGTATCTATTTTAAACGACGCTTTATCATACGGTTTAAGACCAAGTTCGCACACCAAGTCACTCGAAACAAAGGTCAACTGCGAACCAGGATCATGCTGACAATACACCAACTTCGATTTGCCAGTCATTGGATTCAAAACACGAGCAGCAGTAACGCGGTTAAAGGCTGCTTTAACATTTCCAATCTTAACATTACGCACAGGAACTCTGGCACCAGCATCATCTTTACCGACCGAATCCAGAGAATCACGTGACGTCACATAAAAATCATGCAGAAGAAAATAGTGTTTCCTATCGTTGTTAGGCCCACACTGACGACAGTTGTTTGCATGATTACAGTCCTTAACCATATGCTGGCGCAAACAGTTCAAGCATTTTCCAGCTTTCACAATGACATCTCTCCGACCTTTAGGTGTCAAGCGCAAAAATTCTTTACAATTAGACAAAAAATGATATTCAACTTGACCACGTGACGAACAACAAAAACATGCCGGTATGTCACTACGTCTGGCCACACCGCCGCGCGGTGCGCCAACAGCAGTCGAGTACTGCGAACTTCCTGACATGACATTATCATGGGGTTTTACAGACGTCTGCCTAACCGGACATGAAGGCAATTTTCCTTTGCCAAACTTTTTAAAATGCTGCGACTCACCAGAATCGCCCATTAGCATAATGCTAAAATCAGTCGACTTGCGCGTTTCCTCTCGTACTACAAATTCAAACAAACTCTGAAAAGTAGGTTCCTCAGTGCTACCATACTGATCACCTAAAAAGTCAAGATAACGCTGCTTAGCGTCAAACGGGAGTCGCTTAGCCAAATCCAGAACAAAACGTCCTTCTAATTTATCACGCTGACCATAAGCTTGCGCGTAAAGCAGACACTGCGACAATTCATCTTTAAACTCTTTCAGATCACTGGAAGAAGTCGAAGTCAATTTGCTACCATAGCGATACTTTCTAATTTCCGGTTCTGCGAAAAGACCTCCACGAACTCCAAAACGTTGAGACAAGCGAGCTAATGACATTTCTATCCTGTCTTCCTCTGACAAGCCAGGAGTGTCGGAAACCAAATTAGCAATCGTTTGTGCAGCTGTTCTAACACAAGCTGCTTGCAACAAAGTCAAACGAGTTCCCTTAAAGGGCGAAGCTGCCATCAAGGCCATAACACGATTTTTAAAGAAGACAAATGGCATATTATTACCATCGTAACCAATCAAGGCCGCCTTATCGAAGAACGTCCTACTATTTTGGTATTCAAAAAAGCAATCCTGTTGTTGAGAACTCGATTTAGCGGGAGAAGACAAGCTATATCCCTTAAGGGGCTGAGTGGGCTCAGTCACATGCACAGCCCGATCACGATCCTCAAACACGTTAAAATCAGGAGACACGATACGCCTCTCACAACCACCCAAATTACGTGTAGCTGGGCGATCAGCAACTAGCGGCGCAGAAAACTTTGAAGGGGGCAAAGCATTACTGCTAATGGCGGCCCCGTGACCTGTACGCTCTGGGGGAGGAGATCGGTTATAATTCACAGACCTTGGCTCTACAGCCTTCGGAAGACCCTTAGCCGCGGCCCCGAGACCTCCTGAAACATCTTGAAAAGATGTGGATTGTACTGGTCCACTTACAGATTGAACAGGCGTCTGGAAAAGGTTAGGTAAATTAAACTGCGATTGATGTTCACTTCTGGAATGCCTAGAAGAGCTCTTCTTAGAGCTACGCCGGGAGCCCGCCTCTGATCGATATTCAGCTAAAACTACCTCTTTTCGTTGTTCAGCCCTCAACTGAGCGTCTTTGAGTGCGAACTCAGCAGCTCTCGCTTCGGCTCTCGCGGCGGCCTCTGCAGCTCTCGCAGCAGCCTCAGCTCGTATGGCCTCAGCTTTCGCTTCGGCCTCAGCTTGTATCTGGAGCTCCTCTCGTTTTAACTGTAGGTTAATTTGTGTAACTATCCGTGACGAGCTCTCAGACATCCTAGTGCTTACGTTTGAGGCGCTATCCTCAGGATGTATGTCAGCATCCAACCTATCTGAGAACTCACTTTCTTTTTGTTCGAAGTTATTTTTTAACGAGTTAAATTCGGGATCTACCCTATCACGAAGTTCTGCCAAGATTGCAGAGTTAACAATTTTACTCAAAAGAGCATGGAAATGCCGTAATTCCTCTTCTAAAGTAGATAACTTAGATCTAAAAATTAACAGTTCCTGCTTATCACTCAAAGAACCTAGGGCCACAGAAAGTTTCCCAATTTGAGTCAAAATATCCCGTCTAAGATGCCGGGCCTCTCGAACTGACTTAGCCTCATCGTTAATGGGTCCCTCCCCAGAATGGCCTGCCCGACCGCAAAGAACATCATCAGGCTTAAACTCAGTCGAGTCGACGGCGGTCGAGTCCCTGTCACCACCGAGTGTAGACATATTAAATGTCAGGGCTAAATTTAACAATTAAAAAAATTAAGTTACACAAACACACAAAATTATTACAGTAGTTATAAAAAACTTAACTGCAAAGACCGTAAAAATACAAAAAAGAATTTAAATGCACGATACCGTATCTGTACGAGTATGAAGTCCTAAAGTCCACAAAACTTGCTTGGATTCTTCCACTTGAATCTTCAAGCACAGATGGATTGCCTTTTAATCTTCTTTCTTGCCAATGAATGTCAAAGTTATTTTTCTTCTGTACCAAACTGAGAAGAAATGTCTTTACTTTTTAGCTTAAAGTTCTTCAGTTGCCTACCGAGAAGAAATGTCTTTAATTTTCTTTGCTTCTTTGGACTACCAACCAATAAGATCTTCTTTTATTATTTCTTTGCTTCTAAGTGCTTCTTGGCCTACCAACTAACTAACTTCGTCTTTTATTTTTTTATGCTTTTAGTGCTTCTTGGCCTACCAGCTAACAAGAACTCGTCTTTTATTTTTTATGCTGCCTGTGCTTCCGTACAAACACTAGCCAGAGAATCGTCTTTTATTTTTTATGGTCACAGCGGTAAACCATAATCTCTTCGTGGGAAAATTGTAACGTAAGATTCCCAAATCCGTTCGTCTGCATGCAATGACCCAAAAATAAACACACTTTCGAAACGTCTATTCAAACAGTGTATTCCAGTAAAATTAGCCCGAGGCTATCGAAAATAGGTGTAACGCCTATACCTCTAAAAAAAACTGTCACTACAATACAGATTAATTGGATAAAAGACGGAACCTTTGTCCAGCTAGCAAGCACTAAGCCAACAGTTAAATGAGCGGCCAACTTTCAAGCAATCATTTTACGAATGACCAGAATAGATATCAATATCTCAAATTCACGTATGCAGTACTGTGACGCAATAATGAAAAACAATTATGAAGTCATTCAACAGGTGTTCGAGCTAGTGAACCAATGCATTCATGTTTAAACAGGCCCAAACAGGTCCAAACAGATTTAAACAGGTCTGACACAAGTCTTATTAACGCTGGTGCAATTTTGGCTCATGTTTTAGGAATTTCCATGACGTAATATTCAGTAGACTTGAACGGTTTTTATATGACGTTTGATTTGGTGAAAATTGTCGGGAACAATAACTCATTAGAAAACATCACTGTAGCCTACTGTACACAGCCTACGTTTGTAAGATAAAAATAAAAGAATGAACGTGCTGTATCTTTACACTACGTTGGATTTGCAGGTATTGGAACAGTTTAATTTGGAGCTGGAAGAGGAGAAAGCACGAATCGAAACTTTAGTAAATGAGCTTCAAGACACCCAAGACCATATTCGAAGGTTTGGTTTTTACAGACTTGTTCAATTGTGTCTGAGCAAAAATGGAAAAAAGGAAATTATACTCACCACCTGTGGCGTATTCAGGATTTTCGTAAGGGAAGGGCATTTTAATTTTTTTAAAGAAAGTGGTCTATTTGCTAACATGAGCTACTGTAGCTCAGACTTGCGATATCTATTCTACATCAACAATGTGGTATCGCTGAAACATTAATGCGCGTTAAAAGTGAACTTGTCACTAAAACGAAGCCTAGTGCTGGTGGATGCAGTTGAATCTCCGTTGGCAAAACAGGTGTCTTGACGTCAGTTGCTGGGAGGCCTGGCCTTAGTTGAACGGTTAATTGAGGTGAATGCATGCACTGTGAGACGAGACCAGTGCGGTGGCAAAGAAATGGACAAGTAGATGGCGACGATAACTGATCTGTTCTACGTCAAATTAAGATTAGTGTGCAGTCGTGATTAGTGTAAAATTGCCATGGCAGCAGTAAGCTTCGGTTTGTATTGACGGTATAGTTCTGAAAAGGTCGTTTTGCCTTGAATAAAAAACAACTTAACCTCTTTGTTTTTTTGATTAATTTTTATTAAAGATCTAACAAATCAGAGTTGCTAGATTTTTCGCACAGTGTACGGTAGATCCAAAATATTGCCAATTTGTCTAGTTCATAGCAATTTGATGTTAACTAACGTTTTCATTTATTGCAGGGTATTTTACTAGAGATCTTAAATTGATTGTTATTGTGCATCACAAGATATAATATACTATTTATACATTTTTTTTATCTATTTTATACTCTCATTAGCTCTTCCTCGGTATAGCCTACGTTGTCAATGTCTATATGATTGAGATAAATGAATTTTAAAATGTCTTTTAAAAAGCGAAATGGTGATGCAGTGTCTGGAATAAGAAAAACATGTTACGTTTTATTAAAACTTGAGATCGCATTAACGATTGGCTAATTGGCAAAGTTACAAGACTGTATAGCCTACAATGATGTTAATTTTTTTGAAACACCCTGTATTTTGCAGCGCGTTGATGCAGTGGATGCAGTTGATACAGGAATTGTTTGGTTTGGGTTTTGAATCTTTATCATCGGACTGACAAAGCCTTAATAGGTTATTCCTGATAGTTTCGCACACTTGTAGACTTGCAGAGGCCTTTGACGCAGGGCCAGTTATCGAGATTGGCAGAGTGAAGTTTTCTGATTGTTGAAGTGTTGTTGCCGGGGAATTATTCCATTCACTGGGTGCCGCTGAATGAAGAGCAGTCCTGAAATGCGTTGCTCAAGCGCACACCCCGAGAGCCGAACCAGCGCCGCATGATCTTGAGTCGAGCGCGTAACCACTGAGCTAACGGGCGGACGAGCGGATTTTACATGGTTTTGTTAGGCAAGTAGTTCACTATGGTTCACTGTGAGAAATCGTCGAACTGTGGACCTCCCAACTAGGCTATCGAGTGAACAGTTTAATTTTAATGGCCGAGGTCGACAACATCTTTGCATAAATTTCTTGTTCAATTTGACGTTTTTAGGCTGTTGCTGTAATAATATGTTTTAAACACAGAGAACTGGAAGAAACAACAGACGCTTGTATGCTGTTGGAAAGCGACAGAGAGCTAATGATCAATTCAACAAGACAACTAAAGAATTCGATCGAGGTTTTCATCTTTTTTTTTCCATTAAACAACTCTCAATAATTCATTCAGTTTAATCAAAAAATTCAAGTTTTTCAACATTGCAACAGCAATCACCATTCATCAACATTTGCAATACGCGTTGTAGCGGTTTTTCCTTGTAAATTTTGAACAAAGCATTTAATCTAACAGTGGCGGCCGGTGGCTATTTTTAATTGACAGTCTGCAAAATGTTTTACTGATACAGCTTAAAAACTTCCTGCTGAGGATTCGCTTCATTGGTAACTTGCGCACTGGTTGTATGATGGTAGACAGAAGTATGCTCGGTAGCGTTGATAGGGAAGTTCAGAGGGCACCTTTGCACCTGGGCTCATTTTAGGAGCCCGGTGTTGTTCAAAACGCCGCGTGCCAAATAAATAGAAAGCTATAACTTTAGGCTTGTAGGCCTAAGTATGTTTGGATGCAATGCGTTACTTTCGGTACTAAACTACAATGTTATGTCATATGTAAGCTCGTGTAATTTAAAACAAATTATTTTTATGGTGTCCGGATTTTTTCAAATGTTGCTTTCCAAATATGTAACATTGCATTGCCACAACAAAAAGCAAGTAGGCTACTTTAGTGTTATAATAACCATATTTAGATGCAGTAGCCTATATATTACGCCTACATTCTAGTACCAAAATTATCAGATTACGCCATTTATAGGCCTATGTAGTTTTAAAAAATAACCTGTAAGGGGCCCAAATTTTTTCAAATCACCATCTGACAAGATGCTTAACATAGAAATTTGTCAAGAAAAGACCACAATCCAACACTTCCAATCTTCCATTTTTCCATAGTAGGCTACTCATCTTCCAATATCATACCAAACTGAACTTTTAAAAAGTATTAAATAAGGGCTTAGATACTTTAAATGCTTATCTTCATTCTTGTGACAACTTTATTTAAATACATTGATGTAATTTCCAGTACCGACTATTGTTATTATTATTACTGGTATTTCACTTGGCTTTAAAGATAATGTTAGAAGCTCAGGTTTTTCAAACGCAGTGTGTTAAATACCAGTACTTAACATTGACAACAAAAAACTAATTGTCTACTTTAGCCATCTTTAAATATTGCAAGCCTTGTGACAGCTGTATCAAATACTTTAGTACTAGAAGCACCATGTAGGCTATTGTAGCATAATTATTCTATAGTTTAATAAATATAACTCTAGACCTTTTCAAATTTTTGCATATTGATTACTCTAGAGCAGGGTTTCGACCTTTTTCCACCGCGACCCCCTCAGAGCAATCAACGTAGCCTCGCGACCCCCCATGAAAATATTCAACAAAAATATATTTAATGCAAAATTTAACTAAATTCGATTCATGTCGACATCTAGTTTTGTTTAGTTTTGCTGTTCCAATGTCAACTTCTGAAACTAAAAATGTCTTTTTGCGATGTCACTACGCTTTTATTACATATCCTCCGATTTTTATTTCCATTTTTATCAAGCTTAGCTAGATAATAGGAGAAAAGTAATGAGAATAATCAACATTTTTGCCTTTTAACCATTTGAATTTAGTGCAATCTTTTATGGATGTATTGAAATCAATTTCAGTGAGATGGTTGGTGCTGCATATTTTTAACAATTAAGCTTGTCAATGCGTGCACCTGTTGCTAAAAGAACTTTCAAACAAAATAGCCTACACTAAATTTTTTCAATGCCATTGGAAACCATACTGAGAAATTTATATTTTGCATAGGATTCTACATAATTTTGCTTTTTTGCCATAGCGTGGTTACTAGTAAACTTTAGTCTGCACAGTGCACAAAGCAACGCACAAGAACTTGGTGAAAAATATCGAACGCTTTCCTATAGTTAAAGCCTTGCAACGTCTGAAAGCATAAACAATGGAATAACCTCAGGTCAGGGAATGATCGATGGCAAAAAAACACCGTTTTTAATCTTTTTTGGCAAAAACAATCGAAAACGATACACTGGATTTTCAGACACCTCGCGACCCTCCAAAAACCGGCTCGCATCCCCAGGTGGAAAACCCCTACTCTAGAGGCCTACTGCCCAAAAACTAGCCTACTGTTTCTAGTTATAACAGAAAGACCTATTGGATAAAGTTTATGCAGTAACAGGAATGCAGTATTCTACATTTTACACTTATTCAATGTTTGCAGTTTTGTTTGACTGATTGGTAGGCTAATAAACTAACAAACTATTTTATTTGTTAAATTTTGTATCAATGAAGATTGTATCGCCTAACAATAGAGTAGGGTTACAAACCATCGGCGGATGGTGACCATTCTTTTGGATGTTCACATCTTTTGGAACACTTCAAAGACATACTTGATTGTGCAGGGACTCTTTATATCACATCACTTTATTTTGATATGATTTGAACAATTATTGAAAAAAACGGCAAACCTAGTGTGCCATTAAAGCTTGTTAATGAAATGTTTATTTTGTTATAACCACAAATCTTAAGCCAACAAGTTTTTTAGTGGTTTGTGAAAAGTGTGAAGCTGAAATAAGATATTAAATGTGGAGTATTGCTAATCAGCCTCCCTAACAAGGTACTTAGTGAAGACTTTCAAATAGCATCTATATACTACATAGCTATCACATGTTACATTCATACTTTTGCTGTTAACCAAAATATTAAAAACATGTTTAGAATGTTAAAATTGCATTTAAATGATTGATTGTGTCATTTCTTAGAAATGAATCACTTTTCTGTCCCACAATTCGTTCAAGCAAGAAGTCATGCAGAATTTTTCAATCTTTATGGCTAAATTAAAGTTTTCTGTTTCGTAAAGCAGAGAATGTAGATTTCTAATCTTTTCAAGTAAATGATCTTTCAGCTAAACATGAAATAAAAAAATTGGGATCAAAGTTTTTCAGATTTTTTTACTATTTGTACTGTGGGCAAATGTATGAAGATTGATAAACAAATTTATGTCTGTAACTACAAATATTTCTATCCTGTTAGTCTACTAAGTAG
Source organism: Aplidium turbinatum (assembly GCF_918807975.1). Lineage (NCBI taxonomy): Eukaryota > Metazoa > Chordata > Ascidiacea > Aplousobranchia > Polyclinidae > Aplidium > Aplidium turbinatum. The sequence continues at coordinate 22,156,817 of NC_137475.1, read as the reverse complement.
CCTACAAATAATAAATAGTTGTCTGTTAATTTTGCATATTATCGAAACATAAACAGATGATACAACTTTTTAAAAACATCAAACTATGTTTATTTAGTAGCTGCCCAAACACTATTATACAACATAGTAATTGTATTGCAAAAGTTTAATAAAATGGAAAGAAATAGTCTGTTACTTTGAACCATTGCATAAAGAAACTAACCACATTTAAGGAATTTGTAAGTTTGTAGGTTCCAATTGGGCATAGTAGGCTACTAGACTAATCGTGTAAATAAACAAAGTTGGGGTTTTAAGCAAATTGTGTCATGTTGGTTTGGGCATTTTCGTAAAAGATTAGCTTTGATGCAAGAGAGTTATTAATTCAATATTGTTTGGCTGGTCAAATTAATATGATACAGTTTTAAACGTACAAATTGATACGATTTTGTTATTTTTACGTCCATACGAAACATAGTAAGCTACACATGAATATGAGTGTGCCAAATGGAAAGTGCGACTTGTAATTGTTACAGTTAAGCAATTTTATGATGCATGATTTGCAACTTTTGGCCAAATAATTGTACATTTTGCCAAAATTTCCCACTTTTTGACAAGGAGGGAAGGGGGCTGGCAGTTGCTTCCCTGCTCTCCTGTATCGTACGCCTACGGATGTGGCAATGAGAAATCGAAGGTTTTGCTCCACAGGAAGCATTTGGCACATTCACTGGACACAATACAATTACACGTTTCTTAGGAACTTTCAACTGAGAGAGAGATCATCACGAGGCGCTTGCTTGAGTACGAATCGACAGACAATGATGATGAACTGATCTCTTTACGTGAAGATCTTGCTAGGGTTGCAGACTCTGCTGGAAAACTAGAGCGGGAAAAAACGGAAGTGGAAAATAAGTAAGAAATATATTCTTTTCACTCTTCCAAATGACTAACCTGGTGATGAAATGGTTCATCATGGCCAGAGATGGGCGTGATCTTGAAGATCACGAGATCTTGAAGATCAACATCGTGATCTGATTTTGATCTTCAGAATCACTTTTATTTTGATGATTTTGATCTTGAAGAACAATGAGATCAAGATCACTTTAAAATGATAGTTTAGGCTACGGTACTTACTAGATGGAGACATTTTTTTCGAATTCCTTCTTTACAAAGTAATTAGTGGCAACTACTAACATAAAAGCCATTGTATGTGTCTAGCAAAAGTCAATTTGAACTGAAGTCTCAATCTAATTTTGTCAGTGTTGCCATTTCAAAATTAAATAAGTTTTTTGTGTTGGTCACAAAGAAATCAACTTACGTACGGTATGTAGTTTATATTGAAGAATGATAAAAAATGATTCAAATTTGATCAGATTTCTGTTTTGTGATTTCTAAAAGAAAATTTGCTTTCTTTGACCCAATTTTAGATGTTTCAACAGTTTAAAGTGGTAGTGCAAAAAATTATCTTCATTGTCGACTTTGATCATGTTAGGTGGTATATTACCAAGGTTGCTAGATAGGTAAATTGCACAATAAATATTGATATAATCCAAAGAAGGTTGAAACTACTTCGTAACTCGAATAAAAGCTTCCCACATAAACCAGACAAAATTTAGTGAAAAATGGTGTGATTCAAAGGTGCTCTTTGTTTAATAAAAAACATAACACTAATTGAAAGCTTATTTGTGACATTTTAAAATTGTAATAACCTTGGGTGTGGCGTTATAATTCTACTCAAACTATGACAAGTAAATTGAATCACTATTATCAAAGTAACCATTACAGCCTATTTCACCTTTTGCGGGATCGTCAGAGGTGCTTATTCAAATAGAACAAGGGTGGAGAACCTGCGGCCCGCGGGTCAAATGCGGCCTGCGTGACTGTTCCATGTGGCCCGCGTCAAAATTTCTTTACCCAAAATATATTGAAACAAAAGCTCAAAAAAAAGAGTAGGCTCTGCATTCTCGGTATAATGTGAATGGCCTTCTATGACTTTAGTGGTATGCCAATGTCTCATTCAGCAAGAAAACTTGTGCGCGAAGTCAGCTCAGCTTAGTAATGTCATGCCAATAGTGATAAAATGCATTAATTTCATCAAAAGCAGAGGTTTGAACAGCCGCTTGTTTAAGCAATTAGTGGAAGATGAATATTGATTACAACGACCTTGTCTACCACTGTGCGGTTCGTTGGCTGAGTCGTAGCGACATGCTTACACGCTTTTACTGGTTGCGAAACGAAGTCGATCAGTTCATGAATAATCAGGGAAACCATGCCGTTTTGAGTGATAGCCAATGGTTATGTGACCTAGCGTTTATGGTTGACATTAACAAGCACCTCTCCGAGCTTAACGTCAAGTTGCAGGGACCGAGTCAGCGTTTGAACTCCTTGTTTGCAAAAGTGAAATCATTTGAAGCTAAACTACATCTGTGGAAAGCAGTTTTTTTCCAAATGGAATCTAACAAAAAGTCGGCTTCGCTCCAGACTGACTGATAAAAACGTGGAGATGCAGTTAAGAGTTGCAACATCTTCCGTGTCAGCAGACATCACACGACTCACCAAAACTAAAAACTTTCAGCCATCCCACTAGCTGCGAAAGTGAAATAAATCATTGTCTAATTCGCTGCATTTTTTATCTGTAAATAAAGTTTCGAAATTTTTAGTGGCCCGCCTGTGTTATTTCTCATTTTATGTGGTCCGCAATACTAAAAAGGTTCCCCACCCCTGAAATAGAATATTGATAGGCCTCATAGCAACAGTCACTAACTTACTACAATTCTTTGGTCAGCGTTCGAGCAATTAAAAGCAAAAGTTCGCAATATCAACTCCTTCCAGATTTCTTGAAATAAAATTGTTTTTTTTGCAATCTCATTGATGAAAACTTAATCTTCGTAAACCGTCTTTGTTCAGATGCCTAGAAAGTGATCTTGATCTTCAAGCAGGCCCGCAACCAGGGGGGGGCATTGGGGGCATTTGCCCCCCCCGAAATTTTTTGAAAAAACTTTAAGCGTTCTATGCAGTATGAAATGTACTATGAATAGACGTACGTCGTACACGTAAAGCCATACTATCGAAACCGAAAGTAGGCTACGCTGGTTGGAAGCCATGCTAACGATTTTGTTCGATAAACTAGGCTGGCATCCTCATTATCTGTTACTCAAATTCCAAGCGCGGAATTGGTGTTAAACGAACTTACCAAATCAAGTAGAAAGTTAGACATTATGCTCTAAATTAAAATGTCATTTTGCATTTGCAAAATCAACTTCTTTGGGCCTACAAACATAAAAGCTTGTTGAGCCCACAAAATGTTTCAGGATTGTAATTTGTAATTATCGTGTTGAGTTTATTCATATGTATCTGTTTGTTTATGTTGATGTAAATATATGTTATTGATTAATTTATGACTCCAGTCGTGCCAATGCAGTTCGTAGCCTACAGATGTTGTGTTTTATTTGTAATCGACTGAACACATTACTGTAATATCGTAATTTTCTTCCTCGGGTAGTCATAGCTAAATGAGAAAAGGTTACAAAGGCTAGTTTCCTTTAATGCTGTACTAAACAAAAACGTGATTGACATAAGTTATGACCATTGAACCGTAACATGGTAGTGTCACACATAGGCGTAACCGGGGGGGCGAAAAGGGCCATGGCTGTTGAACCCTTTATTGAAAATATAATATAATTTGTAGAAATTTATATCGTTTTTCAAGACATCTGGCTATTAACACCCCCCAGGACTTGTTTTAGGCACACAGAAAGACACTAATAAATTTTGCAAATCGTAAATCGCGCAAAATTTACGCGATTTACGCTTCTTTTAACTGATCTGTTGAAGCAATTTCAGAATCGCTTAGCTACACAAAAACCCAACAGAGTAGCCTGAGTTTTTCGTGTTCTCTAATTTTAGCCGCAGTTTTTGCCCGTTCGTGTGTAATAGCTACCTTTAATAAATTAATAGCTGTTTATCTGCTAATAAATTTGATACAAATATTACCCTGAAAGTGTTTCCAGAAAGCGCTATAATCCATTATTTGAGTGTAATTTTGCAAAATTTGTCCGGGGGAGTATGCCCCCGGACCCCCTAGAATACGCGTGCCTTCGGCACGCTCTAACCTCCCACCAGCTTTATTGCTTCCCTTGCCCCACCAGGATACATCACTGCACATCAGGTGGCAATGTTTTAAATCAAACACTTTGTTGTTCTCTTCAATTCATCAAATATTTGGCCCCCCCAATTTTTGTTTGTGGCAACGCCACTGGTGTCACACACTCTTGTCCCTTATCAATCGGCGTGGACATTAACATAAAAATGTCACAATGCATCATTTTAATGTTTGTTCTTTGATAAAAATTAAATGCCCCCCCCGAAAATATTTGCTGGTTGCGGGCCTGACTTCAAGAATATGAAGTTGATCTTCAAGATCACATATTCTTGGTGACTTTGATCTTCAAGCACCAAAGCAAGTGATCTTGCCCATCTCTGATCATGGCTAACAATTCTTGGTTTACAATCAGTGATTACTAAAAGGATTTATCGTTAAAATTATCAAGGAACTGACGAGTGACGGAACTGTGGTTCCTGACATGTCATTGTGCCGTTGTTGGAAATTGCTTGTAACATGGTGTTGCAACTTGTGTTGGTGCAATGTTCAATTTCTACTGCTATGTGTAGCTTATAACTGCATAGGGTTGATCAAAGATCAGTCCGACATATTGTGATAAATGCATGTTTCAATACCAGAACGTTTACTTTTAAAACAGAAATTTTGGTTGAGCTTCAGTTAGAGTAAGACTAAACCTTGATCTGATTGCTCATAATAGTGGTGGATTAGCAAACCTCTAACGCCGAGTGCTAGGCTAAGCTTTTTATATTATGTAAATATTTACAAATCTATCTTGCTTAGTCTGCCAAAACTCATTCTGACCTGGCAACAATCTGCTGACTAATTGTCTATCACAAAGCACAGGTTTGCGCAGAACAGTTGAAATAACATAAAAAGCTCACAGTATTTATTTTGCATTATTATCCACAACTCAAGAAGCGAGTAACAAAATTAATCAAAGAAAGATTGTGCAGCCTATATTCAGTTTGTCTCAAACTAAACTTGAAAGTGGAACAGGCTACAAACATTGTAGACCTATTCATTTGTGCGCAAATGTGGATAGTCAAGGCTATGTCCTTAAAATTTTAAGACCCGTTGCATGTTAGCAACCAGAACTTGTTTGCTCAAACAACAACAATGTAGTTGAGTGGCTGCTGCTGAAAACTTTTCGTTTGTTGTTTATGGACATGATTTTAAAACAAAAGCGATCCATCGCAAAGTGAGCAACAATAAGTTATTTCACCAACAATATAGGCTAGATTACAGGGGTGACGAACCTTTGTGCGGTCGCGGGCCACTTTGTCAATTACACATGAGTTATCGGGCCACAAAACTTTTTAATCGTAACCTATAGACCAGTGGTTCCCAACTCGTTTTTAAGGCGACCCATTTAAAAAAAAAATCAGTTCTGTAAAATCTTGCGACCCAAGCAAATTGTGGTAATATTTTAAAAGCCACACAAGATTGTGTTGCAAACAAACAGCACTGCAAAAGCAGTAACTTCTTCCGAAAATAATATGTTTATCAAATCACTAATGAGACAGCTGTGCTGGCTTGCTGTCAGTGAGTTTTTGAAATCGAGGCGTTATTTTGCTTAGGCACAGCCGCATGTCGGCTTTAACTTCCAGCCGGTTTCGCTGGTCAGTTTTCAATACACACATGGCACTAAATCGAATCTCACAAAGCCAAGTTGTTGCAAATGGAATCTGTTTTTGAATCCCTAATTGTGAAACTGTGGGATACACTTTGTACAGGGAAGGCCAAAAGTGGATGTTTGCAGAATCTTTGGGGTATTTGTCTTTGTAGGACGCAAAAGAAATACGGTTTGCTACTTCTGTCGTTATGTCCATAAACTGTGACGCATAAACTGTGACGTCCATAAACTGTGACGCTTGCAAGTTTTCGGTGAAGGTCGGTGTACATCAGGGTTCTGTCCTCTCTCGGGAAAACGAATATGCTTACGGGATGCTTACTCTCGTGCTTACGGGAAAACGAATTGGCGATTTTAAGAAGAACTGAGAGAGCGATGGTGAGAGCAATGTGTGGTGTAAAGCTGATGGACAAAAGGAATACCGTAGAACTTATGAGCTTGCATGGGTTGAATGAGAGTGTTGATAAGTTGGCAAAAGCAAATGGAGTGAGGTGGTATGGGCATGTTTTGAGAAGGGATGAAGATGATGTTTTGAGAAGAGCGCTGGAGTTGCGAGTGGAGGGTCGTAGAAAACAAGGAAGACCAAAGAAAACATGGAAAAGGCAAGTGGAGGAAGAAAGCAGCAAGGTGGGCTTGACAAGAGAGGACGCGCTAGACAGATCGACGTGGAGGCAGGGTGTGAAGACGATTGCGGCACTTGGAGGTGAATCCGGCCACCCTCGGTAACGGGGACATCACCGGATTAAAACTGGACTACTACCTACTACTAGCTGAGGAACTATATTGTACTCATCTCTGGTGACATAACTTTTCCAGAATATGAGTTTTTTGTGGTAAGCAGAAGCTTATGTGGTAAGCAGAAGCTATCAATCACCGTAAAACCATTGCCTTGCATTCTCTTTCAAAGCAAAAGACGAGAAGCACACATATAAGTTCTAAATTCGACAATTTTAATCAACTCGATCCGTGGCGCGTGCGATACTTTTCCGACTCCTATTCTAGAGGGAATGAGTTCGATACTACCCGGAAGCAATCTTTTTTATTTTTTTATCTAAAGTTTGACCCGAAGTGCATTTTTGTAGTCAATTTTTAATTTGAGTTGCATTACATTTACATACCATTACCATTTTTTTATAAGAAGCATTGTATATAACTAACTTGTTGAGAGCAAAAATGTAATGCTTCGTTCGGCAAACACGGTCACATCAATCCTTTTATTTTTCGTCATTAACGCGTCCGGGACGAAAAAGATACTAACTACAAAAATCGATATAGACCTACCAGCACGTTAATGAACGGGAAAAGGTGGCAAAACCTTGAAAGGTTTAAAACGTGCCTGAATGAAAAATTATGTAGTAGGCTATATATCAGTATAGTTAGCACGGCCACAAACGGAAAATTACCCAGAGAAATTCTCAAATTCCAGCAAATTAAAAAAACTCTAACTTTATTACTCACATTTGAAAAGACGTACGTAAGATATTGGGCTGTAGGCAACTCAAATTAAAAATTGACTACAAAAATGCACTTCAGGTCAAAATTTAGTTAAAGAAAAAGAAAAAAGAACGCTTTCGGGTAGTATCGAACTCGTTCCCTCTAGAATGGAAGCCGTCGAAGTATCGCACGCGCCACGGATCGAGTTGAATAAAATTGTCGAATTTAGAACTTATATACGTGCTTCTCGTCTTTTGCTTTGAAAGAGAAAAAGGTGCCTGTATAGTGTATAGTGACGTTATGACCGGTCTAATGGTGTTTCAGATTCAAAGACCGGCGCCGGTCAAATAGCCACTGCCTAATCTTTTTATAGTACGATTCCAACACTGGATCTTCCAATCCAGAGTCCGAATGCTAGAAGCTACAACAGAGCTCGACTACTTCAACGTTGTGTGTTCAGTAGGCTACAATACTGGTATACCAGGAAGATGTGTTAGGTAGTTCTTCACATTGACTCAGGGGTGCAGTGGTTAGAAAATTGTAGGGAGGGGGCAGAGCCTCACTGCATTGACTGACAGACAGACCTGATCTAAGTCATTGTTGTTCAGTGCATATTGCTTAACTATGTAATTTCGTAGCAGTTTAATGCAGTTAACTACGGTAACTAAAAGCATCGAAATAATTTAATTTCAATGGTACGCTATTGTTCTCATTTGTCCACATGAGGTAAACATAAAAAAATCAGCGAAGATACCATTTGTAGGATTGAACTTGTTACCTGTTCAGTGATACAGGTTTAACGATGCAAATTTTGCTATTGACACGCTTCCTCTGTCGATATCTGAAACCTATGACTGCAACATAACCAGCTGTAACTAAGTTCCTGCACTATTCCTGCAACCATGCTTGATGCTTGCAGCCTTGCACATGCTCAGCCTCTCAGTTGTCAGACTCAGTGTTGCCAGATGCTTAGCACCAAAAAATAAATAAAATTTTACCAGATTGCATATGACTTCACCAGATATGTAAAACACCCTAAATAAAACAATTTCGCCTAAAAATACAAATAGTTTTGAAGACATAAGACACTGCCATCACGCATGCGCAAACCTCTTGCAAAACGTTTTCTATACGAGCGAGGATTTTTCGCTTAAAAGTTTAAAAAAATTGAAAAAAACTTTCTTGAAAAAAATCGATTGGGGAAAAATTTCACTAGATTTCACCAAAAAGTTTTCTGGGCCGCAGGTTCGTCACCTCTGGAGAACCACTAAACCAACCAAATCAACGTTATTTGATGCCAGTCTTATTAACAATAAGTAATAGCCTACATACTGTAGACCAGGGGTCGGCAACCTGCGGCTCCGGAGCCGCATGCGGCTTTTTAGCTCCTCTGAAGCGGCTCCCTCCAGAATTGAAATGATTTGGTATAGCCTATGCGTTCGACTGCGATAATGAAACAAAAAAAAACGGCATTAAAACGTTGTTTACTAGTTGTGCAAGATGATGCAGCAATGAGCCAACTCTGATCGAGTGATACTCTGTCAGAAAATAATAGACTTTTTTTACAAGTTTGTTATTCAAGTTTTGACTTTATCAGGTCAGTTTACAGCTTTTGGCGTGAACACTGAGCAGCATACCTTTTTTTATCAGTAGCCATGAACAAATAAAAAAGAGAAAAGTTTTAGGCGAAAACAGATGTTACTCAGCATAGACAATTGGACATAAACATGAACTTTGCATTCAATGCAAATGATGTTGGCATATCTCATGCTTAATAGCCTATGTGGAAAAAATCCCAAAATAAATGACTTCAAAAGGCACTGTCAGAACAGCCATAGAGCATTAATTTTGCTGCACATTATCCCATTTTGGAGATTAGTTAAAGTAGGCAGTATTGGAACTTATGCAAAGATCGGAGCAGAGTAAGGAAGTTTTCAATAAATGGATAACAGCCCCATGCTGCTAGTTTTGTGTCAGCTCAATAGATTGTTAAGCGAGGAAAGCCGTGCACAGATAGAGATGACGGCTTAAAAAAGAATTGTTCGGTAGCAAAGAAACTGTGGTCTGATCTACTTGAAATACATATATTACGTTTTGTGGCTCTCAGCTGGTCATATCTGCCAAAATATGTAACAGAATCGCTCTTTTGTTAAAAAAAGGTTGCCGACCGCTGCTGTAGACTATCCCTTAGAAACTAAATATATAGTGTATATATTTTCAATGCAGCTAAATCACGTAGCCTACGCTGTTAAGTGAAAGGTGTATAAATTTCCACCCCTAGTGGTGGTCTCTGTTTTCCACCCTATGCCTTTTTAGGTGGATTTTTCAACCAAAAATGGTGGATAATTTCACCCTTGACCAATGGTGAAAATTTCCACCCCCAGCAAAATCCACCCTTAACTGTGGAAATTTCCACCCACCAGGGTGGTCTCTATTTTCCACCACAAAAGGTGTAAAATTCCACCCTTCATCTGAGGTGGGAATTTTCACATTTCAGTAGAGGTTGGGTAGTAATAGAATTAAAAACGGGACCCAATGCTAAGCTAAAACTGTGAATGACCCATAAAGCAAAAACTAACTGCATACAGTGCACAGCTGTTTCAGCTTTCCGGCCTTCTCAGTGTAGTACAGTGGTTCTTAAACTTTTTGAGACACGCCTCCCTTTAACAATTCTAACAAAATTCGCGCTCCATCTTGTTTTAAAATCAAAACAACATTATTTAGGACAGCAATTCATTTCCAGGTAAGTTGCGTTAATGCGAAGGATGTAACTTTTTTTTGGATACCAAATGTTTCATTTGGGGATTAGTAGCAGATAATGCACATCTCAGATCGGCTTCACATTCAAGTTTGTTTCTAGATTTTGTCTGTATGTTCACGAGAGTAGAAAAACCATTTTAGCACAAGTAGGCCATAAAGTGGATGAAAATGGAAGAAGTGTGCTTACAGCCACAGCACCCTCACTCTTGTATATGTGCACACATTTTGCCCAGAACTCAGTTAGTGGTATTGCTTTAAGGTTGTCAATTTCAGTAGAATTTCATTTTAGCTCCAAGAATTTCTCTTGTAAATTGTCGGGAATAATTTCCTCATTTAGACGAAAGGGATTCCTTGTCATCTGCCATTCTGGAAGTTCGGTGCAGTGCCGATCTTTGGGGTGTGCAAACCGTGCGATCGCACAGGGCCCGCAATTGGCTCAGAAAATGCAGTAATTTTGTCATTTTCAATGGAAAAATTCAACAAGTGAATTCAGCAAAGGAATTAGCAACAAGAAAACATAGAGACTCAACGAATTCAACCTATTTTGTCACCTGAACATTTCGTACCCTGAAAAGATCGAGAAAAAAAAACGACATAGCCGAAGTCGCTGATCGGAGTTGCCGCAAACATTTCAAAATTTCTCGATCTTTTCAGGGGACGAAATAGGTCGAAATTTAATTTTGTTACACGATTTCAGGGTACGAATTTTTCAGGGGACGAAATAGGTTGCATCCCGACTCAACATAGAGACATAGCTTTATTTCCGAAGAATGCCAAAGAAAGCATGATCTTATCCTTTTGCTATGCCACCGGACAGCACCATTTTACAGTAATATTCAAACCAAATTCAAAGAAATTTTTCAAAATTTTCTGGGGAAGGGCCCCAGACCCCCCGCCGCTGGTTTTCACCTTTGGCGATCACGTCGCCACCTCTCCCCTTTCAAAGTACCTAACTACGCCACTAAAATGAATTATTGTCATTGGGGCCCGCAAAGCATATTCCGCACAGGGCCCGAAATACCCTAAGACCGGCACTGTTCGGTGTCATCCAAGTCTGGAAAATAACGTTCCAATTCTTGTTTCAAAAGTTGGCGGTGGCAATCTACTTTGAACTTAAGCTCGTTCTCTAGTTCAATTTGGTTTTTCTCGAGTATCAAGGTTGGATAATGAAGCTGCGTTTCCTTTTTGAACTCGACGATACCACAGTCCCAGTTTTGCTATGAAAGCATGGATGGCATCATAGTCTTTGATGCGCTTAGTATTGTTGCCCTGCAGGAGCATATTTAGATTATTAAGGGCTTCGAAAATGTCCACAAGGTAGGCCAACTCGACAATGTCAAATTCCGAAAGACACTTCTACAACTTCCGCCGACGACGATTGGCGAAGCACTCGCTCTCGCTACTTGCAATCTTCATTTTTTTAAGAGTCCTTCTTGCATTGGAAAAAAGCTAAAGGTTTACTTTGGTGGTCAAGGTGTTTTTTTTGTTTTCAAGATGACGCTGCGAACGAGTTGGTCTCAAACCGTCGTTGCTCAAATTAAACATATGACGCGTTGTGGTACAACTTGGTCATTTACTATGACATCTATAAAGCCAAACTTCAGATAATTTTTGTCATACTTTCTCTTTTTCCCAACTCATATTATGTCAATAGAATTGATTAATTAAAAATAAACCAAATTAAATCAATAATAAAATTTAAAAAAATAGTTTAGGCATGGTACTATTGTAGAGTTGTGGATACTGCTGTACTACTAGCCTCTGTCACTTGTTGGTCAATCGTTGCCATTATCATTAGGCTTATACAACTAAAGCTCGAGGCTTCTGTGTCAGAAAACGGTTGTGTTACGAGAGTTAAGGTGTCGCAGAAACATTTAGCAACGTCTAAAACATCACAAAAAATGCGAGATATGACAACACGCTCTACAAACACTGTGCCACTATAACACAAAGTTTCATCTTCAACAATCGACTGTCCAGCGTAGTTGTGAAGACATGTTTAGTAGGGTGGAGTGAAAATAACTTTTTCGCGAAAAGTTGTACAACAATGACATTTTGGATAAGTTGGTTTGAAAGAAAGCTACCCAGCAAACTTGAGCTGCAAACCGGAACGCATCACCACGTGATATCTATTACCAAGGAAATCATGATTGCAACTTTCGATACACTTTTCCAAATATTTTTGTTGCTTTGAAAATTTGTTACCTAAACCAGTACTTCCAACGGTTGCGAGTTGAAAGCGTGGTTTTAGCACACAGAAATTTGTAAGATTTGTTCACGCACTACCACGACTCAAAACCGAGTGAACAGTTTATGCATGTTGTGCATCAAATTAGACCTTGCAAAATCTTTATTGTTTGATGCTGTGATCCGTAACTTTGCATGGCAAAAGGTTCTGAATGGATTGAATGCTTTGTTGAGCTATTTTCATTGCCTGCATTGTGTGTTTATAATTTTTCCTTTATCTACTGTAGTCTGTAGTTTATACTAAAATTACCACCTATAGCAATTTCGATTCACAACATGACTGGAACCAACGCAGACGTAGTGACGCAGACTTGTCAAGGGAAGAGACGTTATCACCGACCAAAAGCGGCTCTTGCAGGATTCACACAACGAACAGACAACTGTATTCTTTGGATATGGTCCATTTTTCTTGGAAGTGTATTTATTTGGGGCCAGAGACTGCAATTTTTTCAAGAGAAAATATTGAGCAACAATGGCAATTTTGCTGCAAGTGTAGTCGAGAGATTTTTGTTGATTTTCATAATAATTGAAAGAAGTTTTTTCATTATAGGCTACGTTGTTTAAAATCGAAACTTAAAGGAATTCAATTTCGCGATGAGGAAAGTAGCCAAGTTCGGCTTAAAACGCATGATGCAACGCATGATACAAATTCGTTACTTGTATTTTTGCTGAAAAATGTTTTTTGGGGCCCAATTTTAGTATTGTTTCCCGACCAGTCATGATTTCTCTCGGAGGCCCTGCAACCACTGGTAAATTTTGAAAAAATACCTTGTAATTTAGAGCACATATTGCAACCCAAAGACTTAAGCACCGATCAGAAGTATCTGTTTGAAATCTGTCTGGCTGTTAGCAAAGGTTGTTGCTCCTTGGACCTTTCACTCAAGTGCCCTGGTACAATTAATCAAGCAAGATGGCTGACTTTAGCAAATCGCATAGGCTATTGCAGTTGTATATTTCAACAGAAGCACCGTCCATAGAATTAAAGACTGTTGTCACCTTTATTTTGAAAGTGTATGCACCAATTTGGTTCTCTATTAAAAAAGCATCTTTGTGTACAGATGGAGCAAAACATGTTTACAACATGGTAGACAAGGCCAGATATCTTGAGGATGAGTTTAAGGAAGTTGTTGTGAATGCTATCCAGAGAAATGCTTTTTTGCGCACCCTGAAAACGTTCTGCTTGCAATGTTGGCAGACGACAACATCAGTATCAGAGAACTGGCTGTCAGGCGAATACTGAAGTTCAGAGAACGCAAGAGCAGCAGTACAGTGCGAGTTTTTAGAGTGCCAACCTTGAACCTTCACGCTAGGAATTATATAGAAATAATTAACTGGCAGACCGAAGATATCACTGAACCTCCCCACACCAAGAACCTTAGCAATGAAGATTTGATTAATATGATCAAAACAAATGCATTCACGATGAGTCCTCTCTCAGTTGAAAGTTTCCCTTGTCATAACCAGGCTGTGGAACGCCATGTTAAGCTTGTGACAGAGGCTTCAAGCTCCGTTTGTGGAGAAGATAACAGAGATAGTTTCATCAGGACTCGATTAGAAAGCAGGCGCAAAATGCCAAAGTTTGACAGCAAGGCTAATTTCAAAGTTTAGAATTTCAGTGAAGATTACATTGAACAGGTCATTCTGGGGTGAAATTCATATCCCTTGGACTTCCCAGAATGCCCTTGGGCGACAAACGTATTCCATCCCCGGTTTGTCCCCTGAAAGGTTCACATGTAGGACTGCCCCCACATGGCGTGAACTGGAAACGTTAATTCTACGGGCTTAACGGCTAAACGTCCTATCCTACTCTGTTGCAATTATTGAAGGTATTTTTAATTTCTAGATGAATACTATACTAAATACAGCTTCCATCTGTATTTAGGCTACTATTATCAAGAGGAACAATCGTACCCACGACAGAAGACAGCATAACCATATAACTGTCAAACGTTATTGGAGCAAATCGAAAAAGAAGTGTGTAACATGGATAGGAAATTGTGAAGAAAGAGGCGTTCTTCCCGGCTATCAGCACAAGGCTGAGCACTCACTAGTACAGCGAGCAGTTGCGATTCGCTAACCATAACGGTGTAGCTTCCACGCTAGCCATTCAGACCATCCAATCAACAATATGTTTCTCGGCAGCCGATTTGTATCAAGAATTGACAGCGATAGACACCGTGTTTCACCCATGAGGCTGGGCTCGTCAGTATCGCACCACTAATTCTGCCACAAAGGTATTCGACCACCGCTTTTGGTTAGCGAATCGCAACTGCTCGCTGTACTAGTGAGTGCTCAGCCTTGTGCTGATAGCCGGGAAGAACGCCTCTTTCTTCACAATGTCCTCTGCCCTGGCGCCTGTTGGTTTTGTAGGCTCTTTTCTTTCCACAAAGATAAGAGTTAAACTGACTGGTAAAGCGGTGGTCGAACACCTTTGTGGCAGAATTAGTGGTGCGATACTGACGAGCCCAGCCTCATGGGCGAAACACGGTGTCTATCGCTGTCAATTCTTGCTACAAATCGGCTGCCGAGAAACATATGGATAGGAAATGTGAAAAAACTGAATTTGGCGGCCATATTGGATTTGGTGATGTCATAATTTGCTCACGCTTTCATCATATGTATTTCTAGTGTTTTATGACATGAACGAGGAAAGCTTGTTAAAATATGATGAAAATTGGGCAAGTATTAGCAAAGTTATGGTGAATTTACTGTATTTTCAAGCAAAGTTGGCGGCCATCTTTGATTTGTGGATTGAGCTTCATCAAGACATTAATGTTTTTATTTTTTCACAAATGTGTTTTTCATGAACAAAAGCAACTTTTTAGGGGGCTATGTTTTTGAATTTCGCGAAAAAGTTATTTTCACTCCACCCTAATGTTTAGTCATAATTCATGCAACGTTTTTTCAATTTCTTGCGCCCCCTTTGTGAACTTCACTCGCCCCCAGTTTAAAAACCACTGGTGTAGTAGGTACACTGGGTATGGCCAAGGAAATAGTTACCTCCGTGTGACGTTTTCCCATTTGTGGAACCTAAGAAATTATATTAGGAAAAATCAATTAGGCTACTTTTTTTTAACTGCCTAGCCTACCTTGCGCTTCAAGGCATTAGCTACAACTTTGCCTAGTTGCGCTGTAGATTTTTACTGAAAAACTTATTTTAGGCAAAGTTTTTGAAACTATCGCAACATCTGACGCAAGTTCAGTTCCAGTTTGATATTGAAACAAACCAAAAACAAATGGTCATAGAAAAACGCATGTGATGATTGGTGTTCAATTCGCTTTATATCTGCACTTTCGCCGCTTGGTTTTCGCAATCGTTAGGTCATCCACGTTGAAATACGTGATTGTGGCTTTCAGCATTTAGCTTTGTTGCACGTTTTCACAATAATTTTCTACTGTACGGCAAAACAATTAATATTATCTAACAAATTAATAATTAATATTATCCAATAACCTATTTGAACTAATAACTTTTGTTAGAAAACTTCTGTTGTTTAACGATATCATTGCTAAAAAAAAAGATATCACACGAAAAAATGGTGCCCTGAAAGGTGTAGCGTTGTAGGCTATAGCTTATCATCACTTGTTCTTATAAGTAGATAAGATAATTAATTATCTCTATTTTGAGGTGTGAACAAATTTTAGATGGGTGGAACAATCCACCCTTTCCTTCATTTCCACCCTTGCGCGAGAAATAACTACCATCAATAATTCCCAACTCAACCTTTCCACTCTCTTTGTTGACAGCTTGTATATTTCCACAGTTTAGGATGGATTCAAGAAGAGTCCAGGTGCACAACAATCAAACTCCATTATTTGTGATTGTTAAATTCTACCATCTTCCGTTGTGTTAACATTGAAAGTTTTATGTAGCAGCCTTTTTTGCGGCAAAACGATCAATATCTCTTAAAATAAGGCTTCACAGGGTTCAGCCACAAAACGATCAATCTCAAAAGTAATTTTCAGTTTACTCGAAAAGTTGTTTTGCACCTGGATTCTACAATTCTAGATGGTGGAAATATCCACCATTCTTTTCGCTTTCCACCCTTGCCGCGAGAGATTTGCACCCATGGAACTGTCCACACCAAGGTTTCCACCCTTTTGATTAACAGCAGTGTATCTTACTGTAAATTATAATTGCTCGAATATTGTAGCCTAGCATGTAGTTTAAGCAGTAAGTTGTGTAATATTTTAAAGGAGAAAACGTAGAAAAATAAAATAGTCAAGCATCGATAAGGCGTATTTATAACTTAGTCATTCAGTAGAATATTTGAATTTATCTCGTCATTCGTCAAGGTGGTTGTTCTCTCTTTCTGCTATCCAGTTGAAAACCTTCCTTGATCCGCCTGACTCGTGAAAAAATTTGTACAATCTTGAAATGGCATCCAGGCCGGATAGCGACTGTCAAAACAGCGACTGTCATAATGGCGACTTCATAATAGCGACGTAATGAAGTGAGCGACATTCCAAACAGCGATTGTATAAATGCCGACTGCATTATAACAGCGACTGTTATGATAGCGACTTGCGATTGTATAAACGTAAAAATGCCCCATCTGGCACCTATGTGGCATATTTTTGAATTTTATTTATTGTAGGCGCCAAATTTGAACACAACTAGTTTTCAATTTAGCTATAGCGAGAAGTTTTTGGATTTATATCATGCCAGTCAGCAGGTTTTGACTTGGAGGCCAAATTGGGTGGTTCTGTATGGCACCAGCTTGACAATGATTGCCTAGTCTAGTTGATCTGTGATAAAGTTTGTAAAGTATTTTTTATCATGTCAATTACCTTTTAGGGTAGTTTTAGTTTACTACGCAGTGTTTGCCTATTTGTGCGTGCATACGTGTGTAGAGAGGTGTGGGGGATGGAAGGTATGTGTGGAGGGGGTGAAAGAGTGCGTGTGCGCGTAAGCCTTGGATTTAATAAAAGAAGTGAGGTCGCTGTTGTGGCAGTCGCTGTTTTTGATGAATCGCTGTCGTGTAGTCGCTCTATTGACAGTCGCTGTTTTAAATGAATCGCTGTCGTGTGGTCGCTCTATTGACAGTCGCTGTTCTGACAGTCGCTATTTGGAACCCGAGCCCTTGAAATCTATCTATGTTATATAACTATCGCTCAATATCGCCATCGCTCAGATTTTATTAACATTTTTTGTGTACTAAACAGATAATTCCCAGAAACAGGAAGCTCTCCTGATATCCAACTAAACAACGTGTTTTACGTTTCAGACTGAGAGAAAATGAAACAAAACTTTTGGAAATTTCCAGCGAGCAGAGAAATTATTCAGCCGATGTAGATGTCCTTAAACAAGAAATACAGGTAAGTTAGCATATCACTCATTGTAGCCTATTATCTAATTCTAAAACATGCCTAACTTTAAAATATTGAAAGAGGCTTCCGTCAAATGTAGAACATTTCTCACCTTTTGGACTAATAGAAATGTCTTGCTCTTGTACAATATCATGTGCCACTTGTCACGTTACCATCACAAATGCAAAGTCATCTGAGATTTGAAATCCATAACTTACACCTTGAACGTTAGTCAATAGGCCTACAAATCAAGTTTGAAGCTTGTTAGATTTAAAACTATGATTTTGTCATTGTTGTGAATCAAGAATTTTCAGTTTGAAAACATCAAGTGTTTTTTCCCGTTTATGTCTTTCATAGACTGGTGGATTACCGGATAAATGAATTCAAGCGATAACTCAACATAAAGGCTAGCTTACAAAGTACTTTATAAAATATCATAGTGCAAGATAGCCTACAATGTTTTTTTTGTAGATAGCATGCTGGTAGTCAATGCCTTTTTTTTAACCATTGTGTTCTTGTTGTGAGGAAGATGGATGAAAAATACTTACTGTTACGATGATGATTTCATGCTAACTTAAATAAGGACACTTCATCGGTTAATGTCTTTGTTAACAATTTGAGCTTTTCTCACTGTTTATATGGGCATTTACTGTCTGCCTTTTTACTTTTTATGTAATCATTGATCAACTACTCTTCGACAGTGGGCTAGATATCTGACAATATTAATTTTTTACAGTAATGAATTTAAGTGATGTCAATTGTATTTTTAGGAATTAAACAAAGAAAAACAAAGCGTAGAAACAGAGCTGAAGGTGACTATGGTTTTGTAGTTGCAAATAAATAGGAATTGAAAGACTGACAAAACTTGTGATAAATATATTAGTGAAAGAAACTACTACATTTATGTTGTAATCGAGGGGTTGGCTTAAATGTTGTGGATAAACTAGAAATATAATTGTGCAAAAGTAGGGTAGCTTATATGTGAAATTTTTGCTCCACAGTGTTGGAATTTGATTTTCAATAATAATGTTACAACATCGCTAAGTGATTATCCTATTAAACTTTCAACTAAACCATCAATATCTCGCGTGCTCATTGAGGTTGTGCCTCTAAAATCGACATTTTACTTTGTCTGAGTTCGGCTAGTTTTTATTCCTGGCCATCACAGCGAAAGTGCATGTAGGCCACGAAGAGATTATTTTAGAAGAAATTGAAAGCGACAAAACGTAAAATAATAGAACTTTATGAATAAGCACCGTAAGAAAACAAGTCAACAAAAATGATTACCTGTATGTGATTACCTTTACCAATAGGCTAGGCTACACAGCGCAGTTCACCTGACTCCCACCTAGGCTATAAATAATAATAAAATGTCCAATTTTGAAGTTTCCCTATGCAGGTAAGCAAATAAAAAATATCTTTCTTTAAAACCTCTATTCTGATTAAGTTAAAACCCTAACCCATTTTATCTGAAAAGTTTTTGGTTTTTGTAAGACAACGATGAAAAATACCAACAAAAAATTACTCACAAGACTAAACATTTTTTTTTTCAAATTACACAATAGTCTTTCGGGCAAATTCACTTAACTAAGTTTTCACTGTGTTTTTTTTAACCTGATATACCGCTAGCTGGCAATACTTTTTTCCAAAAAGTTTTGTTTTTCCCTGAAAAGGTGGTGTATCAAGTGACCTTCCATATCAACTCACCCACCCTTCTCATCCTTGAATGTCGTAGCTCTTTCTCTGATTCTCTGATCCTTCGATGTGTTGATCATGCAAAAGCAATCATCATGATGATTTTGCAGGTCTCTCAAACTCTGAGAACTGCAAATGATATAACTTTTCCTTAGCCCACTCAACCATTCTTCAAGATTTGGTCAACAGCTACCACAGATTCCATGTGTTACTCATGGCTAATCCTGATTACCGATGTCCATCTCAAAATGTAATCGATATATGCTGCCCAATACTGTAATTGTTCGTTTCCCAATTTTAGATGAGACTTATTTACTGTTGATGCAGTATCAACATAGGCAACATTACAACAGCTATCCGGTAAATTTTTGCACTGTTTACTAGACATTTTGATTTCCACTATTTAAAGATGAACTGAAAAAAAGATTTACACAAGATTTAGCTCTACAAAGTGTAATCATATGGTGTACTTCTCTCAGTAAACACTGAACACGACTTTCCAATGAAAATATTCTGAATTTAACAATTTAAGATGAAACAAAATTGAGATAAAAAATGCACTCTTTTAATTCCCTCTTCGCCAAGAAGATATAGGCTATGGACAGGTACAGAAGTGGCATTTTCTAGAAATGGAATTTCTTCACACTGGTAGAGAAGACTAGAACCATTCAACCACAACTCTCGAAATTGTTTCTTTGTAATAAGATCTGGCCGTGTGCCAACATCAGCTGGGTTCACATCGGTAGGGCAAAAACGCCAATCCTGGGCTCCAGACAACAATAAAATATGCTCAACTCGACGCGTGATCAATTTATTCAAACGTAAATCAGGGTTTTTAACCCATTGCAACACAGTCGGAGAATCACACCAAAAATACTTAATGCAGTCGGGCATCTTCAATGCCTCGTAGGCCTGCTTCACGAGTCTTGCTGTATTCAAAACGGCAACAAGCTCTTTCCTAGCTATTGGCCAAGAAAACTGATTTTTTACAACAATGGTAGATTTACCCATAACGAAAGACACACTAGGAACTCCGTTGACCAGTCTACGTAAGTAAATAACAGAAGAGAAAGCTTGATTCGAAGCATCACTAAACCCATGCAATTGATATGAAACAACATCATCCGGACTACACACACCAGAGTTTGCAAAATACCATCTCGGTAACGAAAAATCCTTAAGCAGGTCCAAAGAGCGAAGCCACGACTCCCACTCTTTTACAAAGCTATCAGGGACCTCGGTGTCCCAATCAAACTTATCTATTGCCAATTGCTGAAGTATCAGGCGTGCTTTTAGAAAAAATGGCGCTCCAAGGCCTAGCGGATCAAAATTTTGTCCAAGCTGACTGAGTATACTTCGGCGCGTGTGTTTAGCTAAGGGCTTCAAGGAACATGCGATACGCATCTCGTCAGACTCGGTTTGCCACACAAAACCCAATGTCTTCGCTGATGGCAAAGTCATATCTTCAGTCTGAAAGTCAACATCACGAATCAAAGGTGAGAGCATCTCATTATCCAAATTTGACAAGACAATTATAGCCTCCTTGTTAGCACTCCACTTAACAAGTTTAAACCCACGGCTAGAAAACAAAGCAATTGGTTCATGAGTGATTTGCTGAGCTTCCTCTAAGCTATCAGCCGAAAATATAAAATCATCCATGTACATATTATTTGCAATATTGCAGAGAGTCAGTTCACCAGCACCGTTGGGATTTTGCTCGATCATTTTCTTTATAGCCAAGCAAGCGATATATGGGCTACTCTTTATTCCCCAAGGGTGTACGCAAAAACGAAAGGGTACTATTCTACCATTTTCAAGGTCATTATCTTCAAACCACAATATACGAAACAAATCCCTTTGCACCTCAGGTAACTTTATTTGAAAGAAGCATTTAGTCACATCAGCCATGAGACCAAATCTACCAAGCCGAAATCTGGCCAAGAGATCTGCCAGAGGGTTTAACAAGTCAGGACACGAAAGCATTACATTATTAACAAAAGTTCCTCGAAAATCAGATTTGCCATCGTAAACAATACGCTTTTTTAATTGTGACGTCACAAAGTATAGTAAATACCACTCAAATCCCTTTACATTTTCTGCTTCACCAGCACGCTCAATATAGCCACTAGATTTAAGATCCTTCATGGTGTCAGTAAGGAAATCACAAAGTTCAGGTTGTTAACCCTTAGGCGGTTGGGCTCCTGGAGTCTTGCTCAGTTTGGGGGGGGGGGCTGTCGATTCTTCTTATGCTTTAAGAGTGATATCTCTGTTATTTTTTAAGGCACGGTTTCAAAATTTGGGATTCACTTTGTAAAACTATTCACGCAGAGCATATCCGAAAATTAAAACTATGTAAATTTTAGAACTGCTTATATACGTTGAAATGTTGATGTGACTTATGATGTTTGAAATATTGGGTATTTTTTGATAGAGTAATGAAAAACATGCATTGCAATGTTGTGATTAAATTTTTTTTACATAATCTCAATTTAAATCATTTGATTAACGAGACATGGGCCAAATTAATTGCTTTCATCCAGCTGTAGGAAAAATTTTGAACAATAGAATATGAAATATTTCAAAGGATGTGCTGAGAAATGTTTTATCTCTCAATTTATAACCTTTATTCGTTCAAAATTTCAGCTCAATAGAGGTGAATAAAAGTTAAGAAAAGTCAAGAAATCTCGTAGTTGCAGCCTCAGTGGTTTTAGAGATACAACTGTTGATACAAAAAAGTTGAATTGACAGCCCCCCCAACCTTCAAAGGGTTAAAGCCTTCTTCCTTAAAGCAGCAGCTCTATCTGAAAAAATTGTTAAGTAAATCAATATCTTCGTTCAACGGTACAGGTATCTCAAATCGACCATCTTTCAACTCAATATTCGGTTCAACAAGTTCTCTACCCAAAATGTCACTGCGAGACAATTCAAAGGTTTCATTTTGCAACGTCAAATCCTGAATGACTTTATTCAGGTCTGCTATTTCCATATCGCGAGACTCAATTTTACGCTGAAAGCCAGAGATGACATCCGACTCTGAAGACGTCTGTACTCTGCACACATTAGCAACGCTTTCATCTAAGGGTGACTTACCACCACAACCCAACCAACCGAGAGGAGTGAGTAAAGCATGCGATTCACTACGATTTTCACCAACACGCTCTTCTTTAGCCCACATCAAATAAGCGTTGTCGTTGCCAATCAGTACATCTACAGTACTACAATCATTCAAATGAAACATATTCACGTCATGAAAATGACAAAAACCACTTAAATCCTGCTTATGCGGTAAAGTTTTAACATCGTCAGCCCAAGCTGGGTTAACCACCGAAGTTACATCACAAAACAGTTCATCCGTCTCTAACGACTGGATGTTAAGTTTAACAAGGTTAGCACAAGTAGATTTCTGACCAGCCAGAGTATCCATTTTAAACGACGCTTTATCATACGGTTTAACGCCAAGTTCGCACACCAAATCACTCGAAACAAAAGTCAACTGCGAACCAGGATCATGCTGACAATACACCAACTTCGATTTGCCAGTTATTGGATTCAAAACACGAGCAGCAGTAACGCGGTTAAAGGCTGCTTTAACATTTCCAATCTTAACATTACGCACAGGAACTCTGGCACCAGCATCATCTTTGCCAACCGAATCCAGAGAATCACGTGACGTCACATAAAAATCATGCAGAAGAAAATAGTGTTTCCTATCGTTGTTAGGCCCACATTGACGACAGTTTTTTGCATGATTACAGTCCCTAACCATATGCTGGCGCAAACAATTCAAACATTTTCCAGCTTTCACAATAACATCTCTCCGATCTTTAAGCGTCAAGCGCAAAAAATCTTTACAATTAGACAAAAAATGATATTCAACTTGACCACGTGACGAACAATAAATACATGCTGGCATGTCTCTACGTCTGGCCTCACCACCGCGCGGTGCGCCAACAGCAGTCGAGTACTGCGAACTCCCTGAAATCACATTATCATGGGGTTTTACCGACGTCTGCCTAACCGGACATGAAGCAATTTTCCTTTGCCAAACTTTTTAAAATGCTGCGATTCACTAGAATCGCCCATTAGCATAATGCTAAAATCAGTCGACTTGCGCGTTTCCTCCCGTACTACAAATTCAAACAAACTCTGAAAAGTAGGCTCATTAGTGCCACCATACTAATCACCCAAGAATTCAAGACAACTCTGCTTAGCGTCAAACGGGAGTCGTTTAGCCAACTCCAAAACAAAACGTCCTTCCAGTTTATCGCGCTGACCATAAGCTTGCGCGTAAAGCAGACACTGCGACAATTCATCTTTAAACTCTTTCAAATCACTGGAAAAGATCGAAGTCAATTTGCTACCCTAGCGATACTTCCTAATTTCTGGTTCGGCGAAAAGACCTCCACGACCTCCAAAACGTTGAGACAAGCGAGCTAACGACATTTCTATCCTGTCTTCCTTTGACAAGCCAGGAGTGTCGGAAACCAAATTAGCAATTGTTTGAGCAGCTGTTCTAACACAAGCTGCTTGTAACAAAGTCAAACGAGTTTCTTTAAAGGGAGAAGCTGCCATCAAGGCCGTAATACGATTTTTAAAGAAGATAAATGGCATATTATTACCATCGTAACCAATCAAGGCCGCCTTATCGAAAAACGTCCTATTATTTTGGTATTCAAAAAAGCAGTCTTGCTGTTGAGAACTCGATTTAGCGGGAGAAGACAAGCTATATCCCTTAAGGGGCTGAGGGGGCTCAGTCACGTGCACAGTACGATCACGATCCTCACACACGTTAAAATCAGGAGACGCGACACGCCTCTCACAACCACTCAAATTACGTGTAGCTGGGTGATCAAAAACTAGCGTCGCAGAAAACTGTGAAGAGGGCAAAACATTACTTTTGATAGCGGCTCCGTGACCTGTACGCTCTGGGGGAGGAGTTCGGCTAAATTTCGCTGGCCTTGGCTTTAGATCCTTCGGAAGATCCTTAGCTGCGGCCCCGGGACTTCCTGAAACAGCTTGAAAAGATGTGGTTTGTACTGGTCCACTTACGGATTGAACAGGCATCTGGAAAAGGTTATGTAAATTTAACCGCGATTGATGTTCACTTCTGGAATGGCTAGAAGAGCCCTTCTTAGAACTACGCGGGAGCCCACATCTGATGGATATTCAGCCAAAGCTACCTCTGTACGTTGTTCAGCCCTCAACTGTGTGTCTTTGAGTGCAAACTCAGCAGCTCTCGCTTCTGCTCTCGCGGCGGTCTCAGCAGCTCTCGCTTCGGCCTCAGCTCTCGCGGCAGCCGCAGCTCGTATGGCCTCAGCTCTTGCGGCAGCCTCAGCAGCTCTCGCTTCGGCTTGTATCTGG
Source organism: Aplidium turbinatum (assembly GCF_918807975.1). Taxonomy (NCBI): domain Eukaryota; kingdom Metazoa; phylum Chordata; class Ascidiacea; order Aplousobranchia; family Polyclinidae; genus Aplidium; species Aplidium turbinatum. The sequence goes on along the minus strand of NC_137475.1, from coordinate 22,132,281 downwards.
AGCTCCTCTCGTCTTAGCTGCAGGTTAATTTGTGCAACTATCCGTGACGAGCCCTTAGACATCCTAGTGCTTACATTTGAGGCGCTATCCTCAGGATGTATGTCAGCATCCAACATATCTGAGAACTCACTTACTTTTTGTTCGAAGTTATTTTTAACGAGTTAAATTCGGAATCTATCCTATCACGAAGTTCTGCCAAAATTGCAGAGTTGAAAATTGTACTCAAAAGAGCATGGAAATGCCGTAATTCCTCTTCTAAAGTAGATAAGTTAGATTGAAAAATTAACAGTTCCTGCTTATCACTCAAAGAAGCTAGGGCTACAGAGAGTTCCCCAATTTGAGTCAAAATATCCCTTCTAAGATGCCGGGCCTCTCAAACTGACTTAGCCTCGTCGTTACTGGGTCTCTCCCCAGAATGGCCTGCCCGACCGCAAAGAACATCATCAGGCTTAAACTCAGTCGAGTCGACGGCGGCCGAGTCCCTGTCGCCACCGAGTGTAGACATATTAAATGTTGGGGCTAAATTTAACAATTAAAAAATTAAGTTACACAAATACACAAATTATTAAGTTATAAAAAACTTAACTGCAAAGACCGCAAAAATACAAAAGGAATTTAAATGCACAATACCGTAGTTGTAGGGTATATATATGAAGTCCTAAAGTTCCACAAAACTTGCTTGGATTCGTCCACTTGAATCTTCAAGCACAGATCGATTGTCTTTAAATTTATTTTTTCTTGCCAATGAATGTCAATGTTGTTTTTTTTTGATAACCAACAACTTCGTCTTTATTATTTTGCTTCTGTAGACTACCATTCGTCTTTTATTATTTATGGTCACAGCGGTAAACCATAATCTCTTCGTGGGAAAAATTGTAACATAAGATTCTAGGATCCGTTCGTCTGTATGTAATGACCGAAACACTCTTCTGGAAACGTCTATTCAAGAACTGTATTTCTGTAAAAATAGCCCCAAGGCTGTCGAAATTGGGTTCAACGCGATACACCACTAAACTTGTCACTACAATACAAATTACTTGGATAAAAGACGGAAATTTTGTCCAGCTGGCAAGCACTAAGCAAAACAGTTAAATTTTATGCGACCAACTTCTTCAAGCAACAATTTTAAAATGACGAGAATAAATTACGATATTTCAAACGCACGTAAGCAGTTACTGTGACGTAATAATCCATAAGCAATGATAAGATATTCAAGCAGCTGTTCAAGTTTGGCTCACACCTGTTCAAGCCCGGCCAACACCTGTTCAAGTTATTAAAGATTTAACGATGATGTAATGTTATGCTGCAGCTGCAAACGGTTGTGCAATTCAAGATTTAACGATGATGTAATCTTTGCTATTTTCTAGCAACAATCCATGACGTAAGACGTCAGGTTTAGTAGACAACGGTTCTATGTGACGTTTGATATGAAAATTGTCCGTAACAATTACGTAATTTGTTATTGTACTGTATTAGGTAATTTATGTTCATAGTAAGCTTGCTGGTTACCTCTTGTTTTGTCAGTTGCAATTTAATTTGAAACTGAGGACAACAGGGAATGCTTTCATGCAATATATGTGAAGGCGAAAACAGTTTAGTTTTCAAAACATTTGCTTGACATGAGTTTAGTACCTTCATTTTGGTCTCTTTATTTTTTTATTACATTGACCAGGCGGTCCAGCCATTTTGCTCCTAAACTTTACTTTTTCATGCAGTATCTATAAAGTCAGTTTGCATAGGATCTCAATGTCAATTTGTCAATAAATTGAAACATGTCCAATGATTCATGTGCAGTTACCAGTTGCTTACTGCAACCAGAAGAAAATCTCTTGTTTCACTTGCTACTTATTTAATTTCAGTTTGGTTAGGGTTTATTTTTAGCCTAAGCTAAAAACCAAAGCATTTTAGCTTAGGCTAAAAATTTATGTCTTATTATACTAATGCGGTCGTTTGTCAACTACTAGTTGATTTTATTTGATGTGTCAAATAAAATTTTATCCAATGTTTAATTTTGGGTACTTTTTAGTTTTGAATACAGTAGTTAGCCTAAGCCAGGGCCTGATTAAGGCTCACGGGGGCCCGAGGCACAGCTAAGTTTAGGGGCCCCTATTGGCAATCGCTTTCGATGCAGAGCAGCAGTGCTTAACTGAAGCCTAGCATAGCAAGTAACTTTCCAAGCAGCAAATGTGCCCAAGACCATGCAAGCATAATATTATAATATTATGCCTCGGTGGGCATCTCAGTGTATGCTAGCATGAAATTCTACATTAAAAGTGAAATAACAGAAATATTGTGTAGGCTACAACAGCGGTTCTCAACCTGTGGTCCGCGGGCAGTTGCCTGGTGGTCCGCGAGCAAAATCTGAAATCGTTGTTTTTTAACCATTTGCATAAAAGTTGTTAATTTTATCACGGCTCATCCACTAAATTGTCGTCTCTTTACGTCATTATGTTCGAATAAGGATCTTGATCATGAACAGCTACTGATGCATTATTCAAGTTTTCTGGTTATCAAGAGGAAAAGTGTTTAACCAACTTAGAGATGGTAGAAGTAGGGGATTGCTCACTCAATAGTAAGGTGGACAACTGGAGGGTCACAATGTTACGACAAAATTTGATGCAACTAGCCTACAGCTTGAGGTTTAGGCCTACTGCCATATGTCGCATACTCGGGTGCAGATTATACGACCTGCCCACGTGTGTACAAAGTGTGTATCGCCAAAGCAAATGTAGGAAATATGTGATATCGTGTTTATTCAATAGTATTCAAGTCATGATAATGCAAGGGTAGACTTCACGCAACACCGGTAACGGTAGGTAGCCTCACACTGCTGCAGTAACGTTTTGCAGATTTTCTAGCACCCAAAATTTTAACCAACCATAGCAATTCATTTGATGAGAATGAATTTACCTACTGTAAAAGCAAAGAAAACGTTGTGCAGTTCCGCTAATTTTTGAACTTCTTAGTAACCCTCCAGCTGTCCATTTCGCAAGAAAAATCAGTAAAGTGAGTCGTCCCGGTATTCCACTGTCCCTAAACCAACTGTTTGAGTTATGTGATGCTGCGAGAGAGTTTCTTAGAAAATACATCCAAGCTTGCTGCTCATTTCAACGATAGCTTTTGGGTTGCTGTTCTGGCTTATTTGGCTGACATTTTTGAACATGGACTTCTAAATAGTAGAATCTGGACCGGAAACGCAGTGACCAACAGTAGGCCAAACAGTTGGTACAACAGTTGGCCAACAGTGGACCAACAGGGTTAGTTACTTGGCTGTTGGCCCACTGTTGGCCAACTTTTGTACCAAAACTGTTTGGCCTATTGTTGGTCACTGCGTTTCCAGTCCAGATTCTACTATTTAGAAGTCCATGTTTTTGAACAACTGAATAAACTTAATTCATCGCTGCAAGGAAAGCAGATAAATTTAATTACCGTACCCTCAGTGATAAAGTGTCTGCTTTTACGAAAAAACTTTATCTTTTGAGGACAAGATTATTGCAGGGCAACTGTGACATGTTTGATCAATTGTACGAATTCACTGAGTAACCAGAAAATCCTGAAATGAATAAACAACTGTTGATGAATTTTATTTCTGACCATACTCAGTCACTGCAGGATCAATTTAACTTCTACTTTGGTAATTTGAACGTTCAGAGTTTTTCATGGGTTTCCAGTCCGTGAACTGACCAGTGATACTACTTTGAATATGTTGCATTCATCTGAGAGTGAGCTTGATAAAATTTTGGATACAAGCTTCGCATGAGTAGACTATCCACAACTGTCTCAGAAAGCTTTGAAAATAATATTACCTTTTGCGACATCTTATCTTTGGGGACGTGGATTTTCTGCATTGGTTACAATAAAAACAAAGTATCGTTCCCGACTTGAGTCAAAGATGAACTCCGATTGAGTCTTTCAAGCATTACCGTAGGCTACACCTCGTTTGGATATGTTAATGTGCTCAAATGTGCAAGCTCAAGGCTCGCACCAATGTAGCAATCTTTCTAAAACCAACTACTGTTTATGACTTAGCAAGCAATAAGTGACATTTGTTCCATACAAGGGGAGGAGGAAGGGTAGGGGAGTAGTGGTCCGTGATTGAGACACAATTTTTTTAAGTGGTTCTTGAATCTCAAAAGGTTGAGAACTTCTGGGCTACAATGTAGGCTACAACATTTAGGCTAACACCATTATGGAAGAAACTTGGTAACTAGACCTATACAATTAATTTGCTACAACAAGGTTACAATAGAATTTAACAAAAAAAATAACGTAATGCAATACTACAATACACGCATTAACTAAAGTTAAATAACTAGGCTACACAACACTTGAAAATAACTTTTTGATTTAGATCAGCATTCAGCACTTTTCTGATTTTTGCATCTGCAAATCTGTGAATAATATCTTCAAAATTGAGTTGTCGTAACATTTCACACTCAATGTTCATTGAAGAGAGGAAGTTAAGACTGTCGTGTGAAAGCGTGGAACGTAGTGTATTTTGTATTCTCTTTAACTTAGAAAAGCTTCTCTCTCCACTGGCTTTGCTGACAATAAGTGACAAATAAATTCTTAGCAACGTTTCTGCATTAGGAAATGAAGACTTAACTTCCTTTTCTACTATCATCTGGTGTGCAAATTGCTCTTGAGCTTCTTTTGGTAACCTTTCATGTGTAGCCTACACAACAATAAGAACTCGGATAGGTGAACTAACTCATCTGAAAGTGACCCTTCAAGATCTTCTGGTTATACACTATGGCCAGTTGCAAAGCAGCATCACGAGCAGTTTCATTAGAAAAAAAAGTTGTGGCAACTGATGATAAGATATGGAATCATTGATTTAAGTTAAATGTTACTAAAAATAACAACTGTCCACACACAGGCACAACAACTTTCACTACCTACGCCTACGGTACTAATGTAAAAAAATTGAGGGCCCTCAAAACCAGGGGTCTTGAGGCTTGTGCCTAGTGTGCCTCATGGTTAATCGGGCCCTGGCCTAGGCTATTCAATATAAAGTTGTTACATCAAAACAAAATTCTTCACATTCAGCTGCTGTAACACAAAGCATTCCAAGGATATTTCAGATCAACAAACTATTTTCTAAAGTTCTGGTTAGAAGTTTGTTCTAAAATAAGTATGTTTTGCACAGCCTAACAGACCGAGTTCAATTTCAGCACCCTACCCTAGTAGGCCTAATCAGCCAGCATAAATTGTCGGTTCTACATTGCTTCAACGTCGGAACCATGTAGAAAAAGAAACTTTTGCTGACTGGGAAGTTAAAACTAAGAAACCTTGAGATAAGCCCTTTGATATATTTCAAGTACCCAGTTAGCCTAACAGTTCATTTTTACATTGATTCAACATTATGAATACGTTGAATTAGCCTATCGGTTCTTTACATTGATTTCACGTCTGAATACATTGATTCAATGAAAAATAAAGTGATTTGCTGACTGGCGCGGCGCGATTGAAAATGCAATAATATTTTCGCTGATTGTCCGCAACATCGATTTGTACTGAAACTCCAAAGTGTATTCCTGTGTTTTGGCAACACATTTTTTCGTTACCATGGGAACAAATCCGAAAGGGGATTTCCAAAAAAAGCTCAAAACGCTGGCAGTCAAAGAACCACTGATCTAAAGGATGGTTTCATTCAATATCATAATCTTTTTGTTTTGAGAACCTTTGATGTTGGTGATTGATGATTGGCATTGCTGAAACTACTGTCAAGAAGAATTTCTTCATTAAATGATGCCAATCGGCCCTACTCTCTGTAGATGAAAACACTCTTTATCTTATTCATTAATTGTGTAGTCACTGGTTTTTCGTGGTCATCGGTTTATAAAATGTGTAGGTCGACCGCTAAGCGGATAATCCGCTTAGCCGCGTTTTAGTTACTCAAGGTTTTCCTTTCATTTATTTTTTTTTTAGTCTTTTCGGATTTTATGACTTTTCTCTTTTTAGTTGTTTCCAATCGTAAAATGGCCTATCGTGTTTCTTAACTGCATTACGTTTCTAACTAAGTGGTATCTCAGCTTTTTGCCACACTTTCAGCACTCCACTGATTTGCGTTAATGCTTCTCTCTCTAGTTTGGCATTTTTGTAATTTATCAATAAACAAATAATTTTTTCTTTGGTGGTAACTTGCTCTGTTTCAACTCTCAAGTTATTCATTGGTTGGTCAACCAATGAAACTTCTGGTTGCCATGTAGTAAAGGTGAGTCCCATACTGGAATCTAAGCATCGGACATGAGAAGAAAAGGTTCTCATTATATTAAGCTTTCGGCACTGACGAGAGTAGGGTGGCTTGTGGCCAGTTCTTTTCTCTTGACAGCCTTTCTTTCAGCAATTCCGCCCACCCAATTTGTTACACCCCGAGTAGATGTGCAGTGTTTTTCAACAGTCAGCTTCAGCCGGCAGTCGAACCAGGATTGCATGATTAGAAAGCGAGCGTCTTATCTTCGGCGCCTTCTAACCGCCATGTAGTTCTGTAGATAAAGCCAAATTCGTCATAGCACATGACTAGGGAACTGTGTTCCAAAAGCTAGTGCAATTCGCTATTACCACAGCGAACTCGCAGCATCAGACTAGAACAGGTGGTAAATATCTGCATTGTGAAGTAAGCAACGATCATGCTACTAAAAGCAAAACTCAGTTTATTGCAAAGCCAAGATTCTAGCAATTAAAGTACGGATTGATACAACAGGTGCAATGTCCAACAACTAGTGATGCACCGGAGGCAGGATGTTCCGGCCAGAGAAATGCAACTCTGACCGGAGGCCGGAACCTCTGGCCTCTGGTAATATCTACTTCATATAACCAATGTTCCAACTGTGGAGTTGTATACCACTCTGTAAAAAACGCTCTAAAAAATGCCTCATGGCAATGTTTAATGTCCTTTCAAAGGATCCATTTTGGAATGCACTTTTTGCTAGATTTCAAATTTAGCAATGTTTTCTATCCACTCGATATAGAATTGTTTTTACGATATTAAAGATTTTTGATCGACTGCCTTGATCCTGTTCTCAATCTTACATTTCCTAGCGTTATGTAGCATAGCCTATACAGAAAAGAATTTTTGGGAACTGCGTGACATTGGCAAAGTAGAATGAATGTTTGTGAAGAAAATGAAACAAAAAATACTTTCAAGTGACCCTTTTAGCTCAATGTTGCACATTTGTACACATTGTTCGGCTAAACACTTTGTGTTGGTGATGCTGAGTTACACTTTTTTTGAAAATGAATTCTGACAAATTGTTTTATTTTTTTTCTTGGCCGCTACTGGTTGACCAATGTTACAGATAACATGTGTAGCATATTCTTCTATTGCTGCAGTAGGCTACCACAATGGTACAAAAAAGTTAGATTTATCCAAGGTCATAAGGTCATGAACTTGACCACATCCACACACACACACAGCTTGCACATACATCTTGGGCCCGGAGCCGTAGTTGAAAAACCTGGCAAGAGCTGGAAGTCGTTCCGTCACTACTAACAACCACTTCTAAACGAAAGCAGTAACTAAGTCATGTTGCCACTGGTAAGTACTAATTCAGTACAAACAAATGCACCAAACACAGTAAAAGCAGAAGATTTATTTCAAAAATATGTGCAACTTTACTTGATTGAAAGAAGTATTTGCATCAACAGCATTTTTGACGAATATTTATGTTTTTAATACAGAAAACATACAGGGTCATCAATATATAATTAACGTTACAACTTTAAACAACCGTATTTAACAAATGGTAGACAATTTTTGAGCAATAAACATATTAATATTATTGTCAAATAGGCTAAATAAATATTTAGGAAAAACAAGTTTTACTCAATGTGTCCGCCATTTGCGTCGATAACAAGTCGGAGACGCTTCGAAAAGGACTTGCAAGAGTCACGAATAACTGTTTGAGGTATTTAGGTCCATTCTTTTTTCAGATTAGCTTTCAGCGCTTCCAAACTTTGGTTGTGTTTAGTCGAAACCTTGTTATCTGGGTAAGACCAGATGCCAAGTCTAGGGCGTTCAGGTCTGGGGATGAAGGATAAAGGTGTCAACTTTCCACGATCAGACAGTTAGTGAACTGTCTCCAACTGTGTACTGTCATGACCACGGTCTGTCACTAGGATTTTCGTCGTCATCTGTCAACCACCTGTCATTTACAAGGATGCCAGCGCTAGATTTTTCCACCTAGATATGGGTTTTTTGACCACTTCTGGGTTTTGAGTTGGCTAAGTGAGCGACTATTTTCAATTTGTGGAATAGTAAATATTGCTAAACGTTCCCTCATGCTTGGAGAATCAATTGAGAGCCAACTATTCGTGCATAACAACTACTCGCAATGCTTAAATCTAAAGATAATTAATGACAATTGAACGACAGTTGAGGACAGTTGGACCGTTACGACTATTGACGCTTCAACTGTCTGACCGACTGTCGAGGCTTCTGCCTGACCGTTGACACCTCTAATGAAGGAGGCCATTCTTCCTTGGAAATGAAGAACGGTACATTGGCTGAAAGTCAGTTTTGCGTTCTCTTAGCTCCATGTAAAGGGGCAGAATCTTGTTGTAATGACCAATTACGTTTTTTGAAGTGTTTCTTTGCCCAAGGCAACAATGAACCCTTAAGAATATCATTTCGGTAGTTCTCTTGGTTCAATTTCACTCCTTGATCCACAAAAATCAATAGACTCCTTCCTGATTTGTTGACTGCGGCCCACACCATCACTGATGCCGCCCCTTGTGTCCGAGTGACTACCCGAGGTTCCACGTCACCATCTCTTGACCAAACACGATCATTCTGACTGTTAAAATGATGCTGGACATCAAATTTCTTCTCATTGCTGAACACAAGGTTTGGCAGCGTGCCTCCTTCAATGCGTGAGAGCAGAATTGTGGCTCTGGAGAGACGTTTCTCAATGGTATTGGCATTTAGCTACTGTTTCTTCATGTGTTTGAATGGGCTCATCTTCAAATCCTTCTTGAGAACTGTGAACATGGTTCCAGAGGCCACGTTCGCCCCCTTTGCCAGTGTTTTAATTGGATCTCTTGTAACGTTAATCACTGATGACCCTGTATATGATAGTTAATCGGAATGAAGTAATAACTAAGCATTAATGCTAAATTTTGGGCTCGATCAGTATGAATAAAACTACAAGTGCCAAACATCTTTGAGAAATACACTTGATAACTGTGGCAGACGATCAATAAACATAGGGAAAACCAAACAGAAATCGGAATATTCATCCATAACACAAAATAGAGACTAGGCTATATAGCCTACAGTTGGTGAACATGATGACAAGGGACCCTTAAAATAAGTCGCTTTATTTAAGTTAATTTCGACGGGTTTAAAAAAACGTGTCAACTTCGACGCAAACATTGCACGATTCACATATTCGTTTAACATCAGTTGCCAAGTAGGCTGCAGCAAATTTTTCAAATGCCCAAAATGCAACAAACGAGTTACATCAGGGCAGCACAATTCATTATGAATATATATCAAACATTTAATGTTTGGAGGAGGTACCGTTGCACAAAATGCTTTCAATAAAATGTCGGGGGCTGTATTGTCTTTGCCGGGACGGTAACGAAAAGTAAAAGAAAAAGATAACAGTGGTTCACTTCAATTGATTTTCTGGTGTCCGTTTTTTCGACCAGCTAGCCTATGCGATTAGCCAAAGTACTTACAATACGCCACTGGCTTCAGAGCCTCTACAATATGCTAAACTGCCAGAATTAAACTCTCAAAGAAACTACTTTAGTCCGAAGATAAAAATTCCTAAAATCCATCAAAGTCTGCATACGACAATGGCAATGATATAGACTAACTACGTCATTTGGCAGGAAGAAATTTCCATCCGCATAGAACTGCAACAACACTTGAATGAATGCAAGGACGCTTTGAGGAGGTTGGAGCTAGAGGTGCAAGTTCCTCCTGAATACATGACTTCTCAGAATCCTGCAATCATGGAGAAGCAAGACCAAATTAACAAAGATGTGAAAAACTTAAAAAGTAATGCAATTCATACATTGGTAGTTAAAAACTAAAAAATATGGAATTCGAAATTATTTTGTCTGTCTATAATAGAGTCCGCTGTGCATGCCCCTATATAGTGGAGGGTTGTGTTAGAAAATAGGTTTCGTGATTTTGTTGTGTTAAAAGAATTTTTTCATTAAACAGCTTCAAAATGACATAGAGAAGCAAATAATTAGGGTTTCAGGTTTTTACCTCTACGTGGGTAGGGCGAGAGCGGCCCAATAGTGAGGTACCCCTATTTTAACGATAAAATTATTATTGTAGCTTTTGATAGAAAAGTTTATTATGTATACCATGGCCACCTGGAGATTTGTCACATTTTGCAGATTTTGATTACAGCTACTGTTAGTGTTTGACTGGTATTTTCTGAGTTCTTTTACATTTGCTGTCTCCGAATGATATAAAAACTTGTTGTTGCCTTGGGAAAGCAATAGCAAAAGAGAAAAAATCAGACTGTTATTGAAAAACAGTCTGACTAAAATCTTGAAATCAAATTTTCTTTGTTTTTCAACATGTGGGGATGTTAAAACCTATTGTGTCATCAGGGGAAAACAGTAAACAAAGCGTAAAAATATAATTTTTAGAAAAATTTATTTAAACATTCGCCCAAAGCTAGCAAACTCTAGAAGTTTCTGCAAAATGTGACAAATCAGGCCGTGTCTGTAGGTAGCCATGTGTACTATACGTTTAATAGATTGCAGTTTCTGTAACTCATTTTTCTTAGCAGATATGTTATATTTAAAATTGAATATTATATTAAACAAAGAACTTCTCGTGTATATATTCAATTATCGCATTAATTTCGAAAGCAAACAAGTATAAACAGTAAAATTTTCTTTAAAAAATGGGTTTTAAGGATACTCTTAAAATTGTTTTTGTTTACTCAGGTTACGTACAAATGGCTTCAGATTATTTTTGTGGTCATGTCATGTCATTTCTTTTATTTCTTTTGGTACTTGATTCCATAGTTTCACTCCATTAAAACATAACATCTTCTTACCAGAGTTTGACGTTGTAGAAGGCAAATATAAATCATTCTTTTGGTTCTGACGGGTTTTATGATGGTGAATTGCATTTACAAAAAAAAGCAGGCCGTACTGAGCCAGAGAGGGCGTCCTGTGGGTTTCATGTCTAGAACGTTATCAACCAGCGATAAAAGATATCCTTCAGTGGAAAAGGAAGCCTCTTCTATAATGACAGCGGTCAGAAAATCGTCCCACTATCTCCATGGACAAAAATTTACATTAGTAAGTGATCAGAAATCCGTAGCTTTTATGTTTGATGCCAAACTAAAAGGAAAAATTCAAAACGCTAAGATTCAGTTATGGCGGATTGAATTGGGACAGTTTTCTTATGACATCGTCCATCGTCCAGGAGTTGAAAATGTAGTGCTTGGTGCACTTTCAAGAAATTGCCAGAAAAAGTACTGTGGGTGTTGCTGCATCACTAACGAGCTTTGCTGATATTCACAGCTGCTTGGGACACCCAGGAATCATCAGGCTAACCTACTTTGTTAAGTCAAAGAATTTACCTTTCTCAATGGAAGATATCCGCCGTGCCTGTCCGCAATGTCGCAACTGTGCTGAAGTAAAACCACAGTTCTACAAACAAGAAGGCAACCTCATTAAAGCTACTCAAGCATGGGAAAGAATCAGTGTAGACTTCAAAGGTCCCTTAAAATCATCTAAATCTCCATATATGCTGGTGATAGTGGACGAATATAGTCGATTCCCATTTGCTTTTGTTTGTAACAACACTTCAGCAAAAACAGTCATCTTTTCTTTGTCTCAATTGTTCAGCATTTTTGGTTTACCCGGCTACGTCCACAGCGACAAAAGAACCGCATTCACTTCAACTGAATTGAAAGATTACCTGCACACAAGAGGTGTGGCAACCAGCAGAACGACCCCGTACCATCCAACAGGAAACTCACAGTGTGAACGCCCAAATCAAACATTGTGGAGAACAATCAAGCTCATTCTCAAAACGAGAAAGTTATCTGAAGAATCGTGGGCAGATAGCTTACCTGATGCCTTGCATGCCATAAGATCCTTGTTATGCACTGCTACCAACGCAACACCACATGAAAGGTTTTTTGGATTTCCTAGAAGATCAATGTTGGGAAAAGCTTTGCCAACTTGGCTACTTTCCCCTGGTCCGGTCATGTTGCGCCGGTTTGTTCGAAATAACAGTGATCCTTTATGCGATGAGGTAGAATTGCTTGACGTAAATCCGAACTTTGCAGATAAAGATGGCCGTGAATCTACCGTTTCATTGAAAGATTTAGCTCCATGTCCACCTAACGTCATAAACTGTCCAAAAAGTACGTCCGAAGATGATGTCGGTAAAGAGTTGTTCATACCCCCTGGCCCGGATTCTGAGACATCTGAGAATTCAATGAATTTATCCACCGAGAACACTGAGAATGTGCCGCTGAAGGCTGAGGCGCTCCCAAAGAGAGTGAAAAGCACTAGACAGATATGGTGACGTGGTGCCTCATTGAGTTGAACTCCTGGCTCATTGAATGCTGAGCGTACAAAACTGGAACCTTGTGTTTCATTTGTGGTACCCTGCGTGGTGTATATTTCGTAAACCCTTGTAATAGTTTAAAATACTGCTGCTTTAAAATACTATAGCACTCGTTCTGATTTCATTCATCATCATTCTTTTAATCCTCATTTTTTTGGAAGGGCGAATGTGATGTATTTGAACTGCTGTCTGGTCGAAGCCCTGCTTAATTGGTTACGTCATAATTGTATGTGTGTGTGTGTGTGCCTTTGGTAGTTCTGTCGCACTGCTGGTTTCATTTCATTTGTTCATCTGAAATCGTAGAGTAGTGAGCAGTGGCAGTTATTTTGCAGAGCAGTTTTGTTAAAGATTTTCATGTTGAGTTATAACGTTTAATTCTTTAGTAATTATGTTTATGATAGTTCAGTTAATATTCTATTTGAATTTAGACATAGCAATGGTTCAATGAATTAAAACCTTCTTAAGGTCTATGAATATTTATCAGTACATTCATCACAAAGCATCAGACTAAACCAGGTCGCTGCTCGCTTGGATCGCTTGTTAATTTGTAAATTTAAAGAATAATATGGACTACCGGTACTGCAAAGATTCATTGTCCTCTTGTGAAGTCGACCTGCACTAGATCTAAAAGAGTGCATTGGCATTAAGGAATCATAGAAATTGGGAATGGCCAACTCGGCTGCGATACTTGACCAGTAGAGCCAAAAGTCTTGCCTGATATTATTTAACTTTAAAGAACAGATATTATTTTGGAATTTTTAGACTAGTGTTCGTCCAAAACTTGCTCGTAAACAACTATTCTAACGCTATTTTATGATTCATTTATCAAACTATCATACTTTTTTACAAATTTAACCTCTCCTCCGCATAAAGATATACTAAGGGTCGAATGCAGAAAGGTAGCTCAAAATAAACCTAACTTAACGCCAAGCTCTTCTCAGGCAAGCGGAGTTTCAGTCAAGCTCGGTTTAAAAGTTGAGCGCGCTGCAAAAACTAATTTGCAAGGTCGCTTGGCCAAGCCACCCTTTGAGCTGCGCTTCATAATAAAACTGGTTTTAAGCCACGTTTTTGACGCAAAGTGTGACGTCACTCGACTTGCAATGGTGATTTTTGAAACCTACCCGACAAATAAAGTAATTGTAAGTTGTTCGTGTAATTAGAGATGCTTTATTAATGACATCATAATACCTTTTGTTACATCACAATTGAATTTGAAACGCAGTTTCCAGTTGGTGGTAGCAAGTTAGTAGCCTGTTGTAAGACAAAGCATGTTGACAGCAACTAGCAAGCATGTAGTAGACAACAATTTGTAGGCTACAAATAGCCAGGGGTGCAGGAAGCGGGGGGGGCGAATGCCCCCCTGCCCTCAATTTTTGTGTGGATGGGGGGCAATGGTGCCCTTTTAAGGTCATGTAACCTACTGCACATTTTGCAATATAGCAATTTCTGCTATTTCCTTTCAGCCTAATTATAATCTTTTATTTTTGCCTCAACATAATATTCACGACACAAAATTCTGTATCAATGTAGGTTACATCATTATAACATAGCATGATGCCCTTCTGTTCCATTGTTCTTTGTATACCTGACACTTGTATCATTACTCGATAATGAGCTGAAAGATGAGCATTATCGCTATATGTTGGTTTAAAACTATAAAAAAAGGGCCTTTCAGCAAAAAAAGTGCCATTGTTTCATAATCCTGCCCCCCAGTGAAAACTCGTTCCGGCGCCCCTGCAAGTAGCAGTTGTTTTTTAACAACTTTGTAACTGAAAAATAGCAGTGAACCAAAAATATGTGGAGGTTTGTCAAGGGGCTAAATAGGGACATTCCACCTGTAACTCAAATAAATCTGGTCAGAATTTTCTCTTTAACCTGGTCGTATGAAATGCTGCTAGTAAGCTTCAGCATTTCCAGAAAGGCCTACAGTGTTCTACAGACGGAGAATGCACATTTCAGCAAGCTTCAAAAAGTGCCCTGCACGATGGACTGATTACACAACTTCACCGCAATCCTTTGAAATCCAGTTTGCAAAAATGCTTAAGTCAAGATCCGCCGCTGTTCAGTCGCCTTTTTTGGCGACTTGAATTGGTGGCTCAAAACTTGGAATGAAACGAGTTTTAAGCTAGGCTTAAAGCATAGAATAGTTTCATAGAATATTTTCATCAACACTAACATGCTTAAAGTAAGAATAGTTTCTGCAGCGCAAAACTCGGCTCAAGCCACTATCTAAGCCCGGCTTGCTTAAAACTAGTTTTGAGCTACCTTTCCGCATTCGACCCTAAAAATTAAAAACGTTTTCGGTCATACTCATGTTAACCTTTTTCAAGTAACCAACTGACTGATGTTCTTCTTAAATTGAAATTACAGATCTTAACTAATGCACAAAAATCGAAAAAAGAAACGCAAAGAATGAAACGGCAAGGCAGAGGAGAGGCAAAATCACATGACGCTTAATTGTCTAGGAAAAAAAGTGGAGGTAAAAGCAGGGAGTCGAACCGTTTGATTTTTCCGGTTCGGGTCCGGTTCAAAGATTGTTTCAAAATTTGGTTCAGTTCCGGTTCGAAGAAACTTAAAACCGGTTTTATAAGTTCCGGTTCGGGTCCGATAAAATTAGGCCTAGGCCTACTATTGCCCAACTACTAACTAGCCCAATTGGGCGTGAAAACCGCAAGGTTGGCAACACTGATCTCAACACTGCTTTGCTCAATTAACTTGCCTTTGTTGTTTGTTGCACAAGTTACAATCAAACTATATTGTCTATGATGTCACAGAACAGAAGTTGTTTACCTCAAAAAATTCCTCTCCAAAGCATCGATGATAGTGGATCGTGTGTTACGGAATAGGCTATAATTCATCCGTACAATGTGGCCTCCAAGATAACAAAATGCTACGTACAACTTCACTTACCACAATGCGAACAATGACGTAATGCTGAAGTGAACCGCTTTTTTCAACCGGTTCGGGTTCGGTTAGGGTCCCTTTAAAGTACATAAGAGATTGAGACTATTTTTTTTACATTGAACGTTGTATTTTAACTGTTGGCAGGTAATTTAACAACAATTAAAAAAAAAATTTCACAAAATATGCTTAGTTTTTATTTTACGACATGTAACATATATGTTACATTGTGCTTCAAGGAAAATTTTTTTTTTCAGTATTGCATTGTATAGCTTGGTGTAAATGAAGATAAACACAACAAAAGAACACTGTAGTTTCATGGGATATATACACAGTTGTATGCACAAATCAAGCAGGGCCAGATTTAGCTGATGGGGGGCCAGCGGCACTTTTAGATTGAGGGGCCCCCATGCAAAAATTTTGCGCCTACAGCGGAAAAAACCACCTCTATGTCTATTAGGGTGTTGCAAATTTTGTGAGTTATGTTGTAAGTATGTTTTTCAGGTTGGGAATTGTGCAAAACTGGCCCAAAGAAATTTTTTTTGAAAATTTTTAAAGTTTAGGGGTCCCACGCTCACGCCCCATTTTTTGTCGTTTGATGATTATGGCAAAATCTTCAATCACTTGTAAAAAATTCATTTTTGAAAGTAAGTATGAAATGTCACATATCATTTCAATCAGGATTTGAAGAAGAATCTGTTGCTATAAACAAAAAAGTGTTTAGCTCTAAAACAAAAAATAAAAAAAATTGAGATTTATAAAAAAAATTTCTGTATCATTTTATTGAGACCGATTTTGATCACTCATACTATGACATATACATTTAATCAAATTGTGGTCTAATTATTACAATAATCAATGTGTTTTTCCGAAAGTTTGAACAAATATGCAACAATGCTTCACAAAATTCCAAAAAATATTTCAATTTGCATTGCATGTCATGTCCTACTCAAAACTTCTCGAGATCAACTGTCATTGTGGTGACATAATATGCTCGAATTTTGTCATCAGTTTGTTTCATTTCCTTGTAAGACATTGTGTCAGACTCATCACTGTCTTTTACTTTTCTCTGCTTTAAGCATCTTGCCATGTTACCTATCAGTCTCTCATTTGCCATCTGATTGTTTATGAATGATAGCCAATCTTTTGGTTGGCCCAGGGATAGACAAGGAGAACACTGGCTTGTAATATCGAAAAATGCAACCAGTGGGCGATTGCTTCAAAGTAAATGTGTGATATCCACCGAAGGAGTTGATATTTTTGACACTTCGGCAGTTGGCACAGGAGGATTTGTAGAATGGCAAAACAATGCAACGATTTTTGGAGACAACCAGGTCTTCGCATGTTTCAAAAAGCACTCCTTCGTGTGTTTCACGATTTCAGGTTGAGACGATTTCATCAAATCACAGTTTAACAACACTAAAGCAGGGGCTTCTACAGCACTTGGTCTGGTGTAAATTGAGAACATTGGGGCGTAAACATCCACAACAAACTGGCATATAGATTCAAGCACTGCTGTTTGTGAATTAGTCAATTCAAAAGGATGACAATTTAGAATTCTCAGATATCCATCATTGGCTTTCGTCAGCCATCTTGCATGGTGAAGGGTTTCTTGCCGTCGAAATAAATATTTGTATATTGCTTGAGGAACATCCATAAACGTGAAGCACACAAGAGGTAAAAGACAAGCTTGGTCATCTCTCATGTACTGGTTATTGCTTCTGGATAGATTGCACAACAAAACTTCCAAGCAGTCTTTTATGACATTTTGAGCCAATATGCTGGGCTTTAAGTTGGTGTGCCGAAGATTGGATGAGGTGAGATCATCTTTTTTGATCTCTGAAATGAGATTAAATACAGAATTCTTAACAAGTTTGTCAGGTGCTTTAGTTTGGCCGTCAAATGTTGTGATAACCTCATCCAGATACAACTCGATAGAATGGTACAAACATTCCAGAACAATAATATCATGGCTACACTCTTTGTTTACATACTGAGCTATTCCTGTGCACTGCATATGCCCTTTACTTTGCCAGTGTTAACGACAGTTGTATCAGTCATGATGCTAATGACATGCTGGAGTATATCGAAATCAATGATGTCTTTCAATGCAAGAAAGCAATTTTCTCCAGTGATGCTGATTTCCCTTCGAAAAGTTTTAAGTGCTGTAAAAAAGTTTCCTGCTGAAAAATGTGAAAGGACCGCCAATCTTTCTCTATCAAAGATCTTTTTACCATCAAAGCATAATTGGTGAAACACTGCATTGCGTAGTTGTATCTCATTGTCTTTCAAAAGCTCACTGTGTAGTTTCATGGAATGCCGATAAAAAGTAGTGTGGTGTGGTTTGGCATCAGGACTATGTAGCTGCTCCGCTCCACAATCTAACATCGCTTGAGATAGTCGATAAGAGGAAAGCTTTTTTGTGCTCAGAGCACAAGCTTTGGTGGAGATCACATTGGGCCTGGTTGAACTTTGCCATTCATCTTCAGTAGAAATATCTTGACCCAACCCTAAGTTCATACCGAAGCATAGGTGGTGGCAGTTAAACAAAGGTTGTAGTTTTAACTTCCAATCCTAAAATTTTTGAGTAAAACACGATTTTTGTTTACATCAACACATTCTTCTTCAAATCCTGATTGAAATGATATGTAACATTTCATAGTTAACTTCAAAAATGTAAGTTTTACATGTGATAGAAGATTGTACCATAATCATCAAAGCATGAAAAATTGGGGGTGAGCGTGGGACCCCTAAAACTTAAAATTCTTCCAAAAAAATTTTTTTGAGCCAGTTTTACACAATTCCCAACCTGAAAATAATACTTACCAAAATAATTTCAAATTTTTTTCAAAAAATGCAACACCCTAATGTCTATAGTAGCATTAATCCTGCACTGCACAGCATTTTGCAGAAACTTCAAAGGCTGAAAGAAAAAAAATAATAACACAAAATCACATTTTGTCCATGTAGAGGGGCCCTACAAAAGTCGGGGGGCCAGGGCACCTGCACCCTCTGCCCCCCCCATAAATCTGGGCCTGAAATCAAGTAAAACAGTTTTATTCAATAAACAGGAATATCTATTCCATGTCGTGATGATGAAGATTACTTGATATGTGCAAAACAATCAAAAGCGATGAAACAAAATCTAGAACTTTGCATCATCGGAAGAGCATAAAAAGTTCAATGCCATGGCTAAATTTTATGCCTGCGCATTAAAGTCGGCACTGTGAAAGACCTGAAAGCAATTGCGGTCTTTCAGAAAGCAAAGATGAACGTTACATTCCACACATTTATTGTTGGTGAGGTTCTGTAGCTTCCTGCGGGTGCAAACTTTGCACCGTTGACGCTTTTCAGCCTTTTCCATTGTGTGCCCAACAACATTAGCACTGCTTGTATATCTTGCCCGTTTTTCTGTTAGTATGGCTGTTGAAAGAGAAGCTCGCTTCCTGCTACTAAACTTTCCAATCAAGGAACGGGCTACACTTCTGCGAAAGTCTTTGGAAGTAAGAAGGTGATTTTCATCTTCTTCCTTCATCAATTTGGTGTAAACAATATACGAGTTGTTTATTGCAATGTCAATAAGGTCATGGACTATTCTGAGATAGTATTTGTGTTTTGATCGATGGTCGAATTGGTATGTTACCTTTTTTTGATCCATGATATCAACTCCCCCCATGTGGCTATTGTATTTTTTTACAACAGCAAGACAACCTACTGTTTCCCTTGTGCTGGAACCTTTTTTTCTTTTTGTTTTTTCAAGGAGTGGATAGGCAGAAACAAAGTTTGAAAGCATATTTACTGGTTTACTGTCCATCCATTTGACAAAATGTATGTCATTTGATTCAAAAGCCATCACATCTCCAGTTTTCATGGTCTTATCCTGTGGAACTTGTGGTGGCTTTGGCAGATGTTTTCGATTTGCTCGTACAGTTCCTGCACATAATACATATCTTTCCAATAACTTGTATTGCAGCAATGGGGAATTGAAAAAATTGTCGATATACACCTCACACTTCAAATCTTTAATATTTTCAGTCAGTTCAAGAACCACTCCTTCTCCAAGTCCATATTCAACTTGACCACTTTTCTTCCCAGTGTACAAATTGTAGTCAAACAAATAGCCAGTTTTAGAACAGCATCTACACCACATTTTGAAACCCCATGCAATCGGCTTGCCTTTTACATACTGCCGAAGTATGTTGTGGCCTTTGAATTTGATCATGTGTTCATCAATAGACTGACATTTTGTTGGACCTACTGCCGCAATAAAGGCAAGTTTAAAATGGTCTAAAACAGGTCGAACTTTGAAAGCTTTATCATGAGATGAATCAGATGGTTGTCTCATTAGCTCATTGTCATTGAAGTGCAGAAAAGCACGAATTTCTTCAAACCGTCGCAAAGCCATGACGTTTGAAACATATGGAACTCCAAGATCACTTTCAGTTGACCAGTAATCTCTCAGACATGAGTTTTTGTGATATCCCATCACAATAGTCATTCCAAAGAAAGCTTTCAGTTCATTTGCTTCAATATTGAAAACATGACCTTTTTGATGACTGTAAAGAACTGTCTGGAATTACTATCTCAGCAATTAATTTACTGAAATTAGCAACTTCATCAAAAATTTCAAGTGGAGTGGCAGAAGATGTTACTGATGCAAGCACTTCTCCATATTCAAAATTAATCTCCGTGTCATTGGTATCAGGTTGAATTGTTGAATTTTGATTTCTTCCAAACAAACTTTAAGTTTTTGTGGGATGAAGTACAATCAGTGGTGTTTACTAAAGGTACTTGATTTTGGATTTGGGATGGTGTGGGTGGTTCAATGGTTACTTCAACTGGTTCGAAATCATTACCATTGTGAAGGCGGTTACTGTCTATTGCATTGATGTCATCTTCTAAAAATTGGATGTCTTCTTCATCAAGCTCTAAAGCATCTTCGCAGTCACTGTTGTCGCAAAATAGTAGTTGTTCCACTTCATCTTCATTCAGTTGAAAGTGCTTTGTCCTCTTCGATGATGTCATATCAAATAGTATATTATGCACACAATATTAGCTTATCATGAAAAATAAAAACAACATGCAATTAACAAAATATGCCATGTAGCAGCTAATTTGTACTTGCTGGATAAATTATTTCACATAAGCAATGCAATTGTATTTACTGAAAATATTATACAGCAAGTACGTTCATTTTACATGAACTTAAGTTTTTTAAAGCTATATATGACAGTTTAATCCATCGTACAATAGGCCTAGTTGTATAAACTAGTAGAAAACAACAACACAATAGTTCAAATCAAGCAAAATTGCAGTTAAAAGTCTAAGCAAACAATAAAAGTCAAGAAAAAAAAATCTAAACTGATTTGTGAAGCTAGTTACAGCAACCGTTCAAGATTGCTGATTAGTTACCCTTGAAGCACAATGTAACACATATGTTACATCATGTAGAATCTCATTATTCTGCATCTTCCTCTTATTTTATCAAAACAAAAACTTGTGATACGTAATTTAAAAGATGTTTTCATACAATTTGCAAAAAAAAAGTTAAAAATACATTTTTAGACAAAAGAAAATTAGGTTTCAAATTCCTAAAAATTTTGCACTCAAACTCCACAAAAATTTTCAACTCCAAAGTTCCAAACATGGGAAAATAAAAAGTGTTTCCAACCAAATAAAAAAAATAGTTAAATTATGCCTTAAATATGTTCCAAGAAGTCACAAAACCATCAAAAGAGTAGTAAATAAAATGATATTTGAAGATGAAGTCATGTAACATATATGTTACATTGTGCTTCAAAGGGTTAAGCTAACTCAAATTTTCGGTTCAGTTCCGGTTAAGGTTCAGACAAAATCGCACCAAAACCGGTTTACAAAAATCCGGTTCGGGTTCGGTTCGGGTTCGGTTCGACTCCCTGGGTAAAAGTGCTGCCAAATATTTCTTAAATTTTTAGAAGAAATATTTTTTGGCGTTTTTAAATTAAAAACGCACTGTTTGCCTTAAATTTTAATGCACTGTTTGCCTAAAACTTGTCTGTTTAAAACTTAACTGAAGTTTAAAGTTACCCAAGATTGAGTTAGCAATTCATAGTTGCGTTATTTTGCAATGAGAATGCGAATTTCAGTTGGTTACTTGAATAGGGCTAACATAAGTATGGTCAAAAACGTTTGTAATTTTTAGTATATCTTCATGTTATTATGTTAAATGCTGTTTAGTCGTTAGGTGTTATTTGTCTATACAAATATATTACCTGAAAAATAATTACCGGCTTGAGCACTTAAATCAATAAGCTGTATATTCTTGAGGTGTATTTTAAGTTTCTCAAGTTTCTTTAGTAATATAGCCAGTGTTGTACGCGTCATTGAAATAATTTGACGGCGTCAGCGTCAGCGCGAATTGCCTAAAAAGTTTACGGCGTAAAGGACTGCGTAAGCTCTTAAAGAAATTGACGGCGTCAGCGTCAGCGCTAATTTCTAGCGCTATTTTTTGCCAGCGTCTCATAAAACGGAAATATTTCAACCAAGTTCAGGCTAACAATAGCTATAAATAAAGAGCAGGTATTATGTTTTGAGACTGTATTGTAATTAGCTACTCAGCTTATTAGTTAGCCTATTTCCTTGCAGAAAAACAAGCATTTTAAAACGTTTGTCTGACAATCTGCTGCGTTTGGGACGCATATTCAGGGGCGCCGGAGCGATTTTTGACTGGATGGGCAGGAGTATGAAAAAAGGGCACTTTTGTTGCTGAAAGGCCAATTTTTTTTGTAAGTTTTAAGATAAGATATAGCCTAGCGATAATGCTCATCTATCAGCTCATTATCGAGTAATGATACAAGTGTCCGCTATACAAAGAACAATGGCATGGACGGGCATCATGCTATTTTATAATGATGTAATATAACTTACTGTGATGGAGAAATTTGTGTCGTGAATAGCCTATTATTTTGAGGCAAAAATAGAACATTATAATTAGGCTAAAAGCGAATAGCATAAATTGTTATATTGCAAAGTGTGCAGTAGCTTACATGACCTTAAAAGGGCACCATTGCCCCCTCTTCCCTCCCCATCCACAGAAATTTGAGGGCAGGGGGCATCCGCTTCCGGCGCCCCTGCGCATATTGTCCTTTCCAAGTGAAAACATGCGTTCCACAGCAGCGCTGGTTGGTATTGGTGTGTTGTATTTCAAAAACAAGTTGAAAACGTTTAGTCGGAAAGGTACCGTATCTTTGTTCCAAGCGTGCTGTGGTAGTTTAGCATGTATAAATCTTTTAACGAGGTCCACTGCACCAACATCGCTCTTTTCAGGGGCATAGAGCTCTTGAAATAAAGTATATTCAACGTCCAGGGTTGGAAGTAACGACTAGTTGTCACTATTCGATAGCGTTATTCGTTGCTTTATGAATATCGAATGCTTATACCCATTAAAAATAAATATCGAATGAGCGTTATTCACTGCTTTTTTATGCAAGCAACGAAATCATTATTCGTTTTTCACTAATCGATATTTAGGAGAACTGCTGAATCATTTTTTGTTGTTCACTTACTTTCGTTGTCAAAACGTATTTACGAGATTTAGTTTTCGGATTACTATTCGGTCTAGTCTCCTTCCGGTTTTCGAATTTTAAGGGATTAAAGAAAATTTTGCGGCAACACAGTTCAGAAAAACCATGCCAGTAAGGGTAACGCCTAGAACATCACACAACTAAGGCGAAAGAGCCATGTCCATTGAGTCCTGTCTTTGTCATGAGTTACCAAAAGGGGTGCTGCTGGTCAGAATACATTGAGAAACTCTTATTGTGAAACAAGATTTTCCATGAAAACAAAAAATGACGCTTAGCGCTTGACGCTTAAAATCGGCAAAATAGTTGACGGCGCTATCACTTCCGTCAACTGAAAAATAAATTGACAGCGCTAGCCTCAGCGTCAACAAAAAGTTGACGCCGTCAAATGACGGCGTCAACGTACAATACTGAATATAGCCTATTTTTTAAACCTGTAAGTTTCATTCAATTCAAGTTTTGTACTTAAATTCGCATTCGCAATTCGCAAATAACACAACTACAAATTTCTAACTCTATCTTGTGTAACTTTAAACTTCAGTTAAGTTTTAAACGGATAATTTTTAGGCAAACATTGCATCAAAAAAGCCAAAAAAATATTTCTTCTAAAAATTTAAAAATGTTTGGCAGCACTTTTACCTCCACTTGTCAGATATTGCAGCCGAGTTGGCTATCTCGTTATTCTGTGAATCCCCGATGGGCATACACGAGTTTGGTGTTATTCAAGGTCATTATTTGTTTCAGATTGAAACTTGTTGCTCCCCAGCGACAAACTTCTTTTTCTTACTTATATGAGTAATTACTGTTTCGATTTGTTGTTATTTACTTCATTGCAAAAATCAATTACCAAGGCACACCACTAGGAGAGTGACAACTTGAGCCCCTGATTCTTTATCTTAAAAAACTCGCTGTACAAAAGGGTAATGGTTTAAAAGATAGGCCTAGTAGATGGAAAATAATAGACAGTGAAGCGTGTGTCTTTAATTTTGATGCACATGATTATCCCCTTTTGGAGATTAGATAAATTAGGCAGTATTGGAACTTATGCAAAGATCGGAGCAGAGTAAGGAAGCTTTCAATAAATGGAAAACAGCCCCATGCCACACCAATGCTGCTAGTTTTGTGGCAGCTCAATAGATTGTAAGCGAGGAAAGCCGTACACAGATAGAGATGACGGCATAAAAAAGAATTGTTCGGTAGCAAAGAAACTGTGGTCTGATCTACTTGAAAAACATATATTACTTTAAAAACGTTTTGTGGCTCTCAGCTGGTCATTTCTGCCAAAATATGTAACAGAATCGCCTTTTGTTAAAAAAGGTTGCCGACCTCTGGTCTAGGGAGTCTTGGAGCAACAGCCTATAAGCCCTTGTCTACTCTTTAGCAGAGTACTGTGCACCTGTTTGATACCGCAATGATCACTGCGCAAAATCGGCACTGTCATCAACAGTGCTTTGCGCACTCTGACCGGATGCCTGCGTCCTGCACCATTGGACAATCTCATTATTCTTTCTGGCATCCAACCTGCTAAGCTTCGTCGCGAAAAGCTACTCTGTCGCTCGGTCGAAGGGCATTGGTGTCCAATTACTTCTTTTCCTCCAAGTTCTCTGCTTCCTTAACGAACACACCCATCGACTGAAATCAAGACACTCATTCGTGCCAGCCTTTCAACGTCTAATCAGCGAAGGTGACAAATAAAAAAATTCTGCAACTAATTGAGTGAACCATAAATGAAAATCTGAATGAAAGTCAAGTACCACCAGACTCTATTCATCCATCCCAGACGCCGACACCAGAGACAAGCGTACGTGCGCCTCAACCGTTTCCGTACAGGCGTAAAGCTTTTTCGCTCAACCATGCACCGATGGAGAATTGCCTCTACCTCTTCTTGTAAATGTGGTGCTGAGAAAAAAACGCAGACCACATCATCAACGATTGTACCATCTTCAATCCACCAAACGGAGTGGAAGGTTTACGAGTCTTAGATGATGAAACCAAATACTGGCTGCTCTCAAGTAGCCTTCCAATATAGTCCGGAAACATCATGAATTCGTGGTAATAAAAGACCCTCGGCCCCGAAGGTATTTGCTCCTTCTGAAACTACTGTACACCTTTTAATTGGTCAGCTGATCCTAGCTTGAGAAACGCTGGTCTAATATGAGAACTTGGGGGTATAGTCTTTGTTTGTGAATTTACAAAAAGCATACAGTGAGGCTGGTTGAACTTTATTTTAATAATTCTCAAAACAGTAACATATATTTAGATAGTAAGCCGCAGGTTAAGAGTAATATTAACATAATTACAGTATTATATTTCACTCTCGTGATATCAGTCAATCAAACAACTTTGGATAAAAAGAAAGCCTTTTTTTCAGTGTTACGAAACATTTGCAACTGTCACTTTACAGCTCTCAATTTACAATTGTTCAGGGTTCTTTGACAGTGTGGCCATAGAAAGCCAAATAGAACCACGCAATGTTGATATCTCAAAGCGAAAGTTTTCAAGGCGGTTTACACAAATCAAGAAGCTTCGGGCATCCAACCCCGAAGCAAAGACAAGAAACAATCTTAAAGTTCCTGAATCCCGCTTTCTTGACCCTCCAGCCGGTAGGTTCTTATGGAATATTGAATTTTGGGTCTAATACTACCGCAAATCTAATATTCGAGGTTAAAACGATGCACTTGAAATTGACTACAGTGTTACTTAATATTTTAGTTTAGTTAATTTGATGAAACACATTCAACTGATGTTGCTCGTTGCCCCTGGCTATCATTTGGAAAAAATGATAAAAAAACCATTCGGGCACCAAATTCAATTTTTTAACTTGTCGGATAGAAAATGTTTTCTAACTGAAAAATCAAATGAAAGTTTTTCTGACTGAATTTTTCCAATTTTTTGTTTGTAGGCACTCATGAATTAGATCCACTATAGTTATGCTCAACTCTATTCTAGAAACAACCATTTGTGACATACAAAATTGTATTGACTCAGTTGCCTGATTTAGCAAAATTTGATACCACTCTGTCTCATTTTTCAAAATGAAGCATAATTATATTATTGTTTTTAGGATTAACGAATGCTATGCCAATGCAAAGAACCCTCCATCGGTTATCAGAAGAATGAGCCTTTCGATTAGCTGACTTCGCCTTTTGTTGCATGTCACCGTTCTATTACTCATTTATCATCAACGTTTCACAAAGCATAATTTTCTAACCAAATTGATTCACATAAATGTTTCTCAAAGCATTGTTACTCCTCCATGTGGTGGCTCTTATAGCAGAAAAATTGCTTCAGAAAAGAAACTTTGAAGATAGCAACTTATAATTAAGATTATAGTAATGTAATAATTTCTATCGAACCAAAGCAATATATTTAGATTGAAGCCTCATAATTTAAGGAGTACTTTATGATAATTTTCTGCTCCAAAACTACTTAGTTGAATGTGATGTTTAGAATAGATGTATACTTGTAAGATACTTCTTTTACTAGTCAATGAAAATAATAAATATCGCGGTGCATAAAAATTGATAATCGTCCTAAACGAGTCCCACGTAGCGAATGAGTAGACTATCGCTTTTAAAAATGATTTAAGCTTTGAATACAATTTATCGTTCTCATTTTTGCCCTGTAACTTTTTGGAAGCTTTAGTAAACTAATGCACATGTAAGCCTCACTGCCTCATCGTGCAAATTACTGGGTAAGTAAGTGATCTTCTTCAGGGTGCTACTGACGAACACCCAATCAGTTGTAATTTTCGCAGTGCTTTTCAGCCACTCACCATGATTATTGCAATGACTGTCGAAACTGTGGACTGAGTTTCTGTATCGAATTCAGATGCATCCGATCTTACTCCAGCGGCTCTGATAGTTTGGTTAGGTGGCTAGATGACTGATAGCAACTTAATTGGATTAGATAGCATTATTCAGAAACAATACAATAAATTTCTCATTTGACGATTTATCCATACCATATTGAGGTTAGTTTGTGTTGTGCATAAACTAGAAATCTTGGTGTTATACCAGATTGTTAAAGCCAGGTTACTAAAAACAATAATAATAATAACAACCTGTTTTATTTTGCGCCCATTGCGACAACACACTGTACACTGCGATTACATATGCCCACAACAGATGACTGGAAGCAGCGAAGGAACTATGCAGTTATCGAGTCAGCTGCTCCCATTATTTTGGCATGCCTTTAAGTGTCTTGCCGAGACACAGCCGCATGTTCTACAGCGGTGTCGAACCAACGTCCTTTCGAACGTCGCGCAGACGCTCTCATCACTCGGCCACGCAAGTATAGTTTCGTCCAGTGCTGCTATCTATAGCCCACCATGCATCCCATGTGATGTTTTGTAAATGAGACATTCAAGAACGACGTCGTCAGCAGTTTGTTACATCAGCAGTTTGCTTCGTTTCAGACATATTTTTGCTACCAAGCTGAAAATTTCATCAAATATGTAGAACGCTTTACCCTAACTCCAGGACTTGTTTCAGCGCGATAATGAGTAGAATTTTCAAAAGCTTCAAAATTTGTACTAGGCCTAAATTGAGTCAACTAACGCAATGCTGAGGGTTAATTGACTCATGCTGAACAGGTAGCTATATCAAGAATGCGAATATTGCACAATTCGTGTAAGCATGTCTAATGTATGTACCACAGAGGCTACTTACTGTATAATGGCAAAGTATGGCGTTTCATAAATGACCACAACCACTCTCTTCCTGCTTTCTTGTTGTCAGACCAGTTTTTGGGAACGGTGACTTGGTTTTGCTTAGCAAACTTGAAAGCTAGAAGTTTTACTTTATCTATAAATAGGCCATGATGTTGCTTTACCACAGGGGTGGGGAACCTTTTTAGTATTGCGGGCCACATAAAATGAGAAATAACACAGGCGGGCCAATAAAAATTTCGAAACTTTATTTACAGATAAAAAATGCAGCGAATTAGACAATGATTTATTTCACTTTCACAGCTAGTGGGATGGCTGAAAGTTTTTGTTTTTGGTGAGTCGTGTGATGTCTGCTGACACGGAAGATGTTGCAACTCTTCACTGCATCTCCACGTTTTTATCAGTCAGTCTGGAGCGAAGCCGACTTTTTGTTAGATTCAATTTGGAAGAAAACTGCTTGCAACGCTAGGTGTTTCCAAACAGAGACACGATATTTCAAAGCATGTTTCCGCATGACTGGAAAATCATCAGCATTTATGTAGCGTTGATAAAAGTTGAGCAGTGGAATGTTTTGGTACATCGCTTTCAACGTAACCTACCGTCACTCTGGAGCTCTACTATTTCATGTTGGAAATTACTAGGAACATCAGTTGCAACCGCATTGAAAGGAGAGGCAAAAATATCTAACTCCACTTCTTTACTCTTTATGTCCAAAAATCTTGCACTAAATGTCTCCATAAGATTGACACATAGCCTACATGGGCATATTTGGCTGTTGTAGAAGGCTTTTGCTCTTGCAAGGTAGGGAAATGTGTGGTGTTATTGTTTTCAAGTTGTGTGTTTTCTACTTTCCACAGATGTACTTTAGCTTCAAATAATTTCACTTTTGCAAACAAGGAGTTCAAAAGCTGACTCGGTCCCTGCAATTTGACGTTAAGCTCGGAGAGGTGCTTGCTATAAATGTCAACCATAAACGCTATATCACACAACCATTGACTATCACTCAAAACGGCATGGTTTCCCTGATTATTCATGAACTGATCGACTTCGTTTCGCAACCAGGAAAAGCGTGTAAGCATGTCGCTACGACTCAGCCAACGAACCGCACAGTGGTAGACAAGGTCGTTGTAGGCTAATCAGTATTCAGGTCTTCCACTAATTGCTTAAACAAGCGACTGTTCAAACCTCTGCTTTTGATGAAATTAATGCATTTTATCACTATTGGCATGACATTACTAAGCTGAGCTGACTTCGCGCACAAGTTTTCTTGCTGAATGAGACATTGGCATACCACTAAAGTCATAGAAGGCCATTCGCATTATACCAAGAATGCAGAGCCTACTCTTTTTTTGAGCTTTTGTTTCAATATATTTTGGGTAAAGAAATTTTGACGCGGGCCACATGGAACAGTCACGCAGGCCGCATTTGACCTGCGGGCCGCAGGTTCCCCACTCCTGCTTTTGGTCACAGCGGTAAACCATAATCTCTTCGTGGGAAAATTGTAACATAAAGTTCCCGGATCCGTTCGTCTGTATGTAATGACCGAAAAAGAAACACTCTTCAGGAAACGTCTATTCGAGAATTGTATTTCTGTAAAAATAGCCACCTGGCTGTCGAAATTGCATGCAACGCCGTACACCACTAAAACTTGTCACTACAGAACAGATTACTTAGATAAAAGACGGAAAATTTGTCTAGCTAGCAGCACCAAGCAAACAGTTAAATATGCGACTGACTTCCAACAAACAATTTTAAGAATGACCAGAATGATTTGCAATATTTCAAAAGCACGTCAGCAATTTCTGTGACGCAATAATGAAAGACAATTATGAAGTCATTCAAACAGGTGTTCAAAGCGGCTGATGCAATATTTTATCAGTCTAGGAACAATGAGCCAAGATTGCATCATTTTTTAGGAAAAATTCCATGACGTGATACGATAAGATTCAATAGACCATATCGGTTTTTATATGACGTTTGATTTGGTGAATAATTGTCTGGAACAGCTTTACCAGATTCGTGCAGTGTCCCGCCAAATCTTTCTCCATTTTATCCGTGAAAATTTTTCTGTGTTTTGCATAGCAACATAGGGTGGCATCACTAGATGCCTGTATCATTTTTACGCTGCCTGATGAGCCTTTAGATTCCCTTTTTTAAATACTGCACGATATGTTGTTTGATTTATTCCAAACTGCTTTTTTTTTCAATTCAATTCAATTTATTTTTCATTGCTGGCGCAAACATGTAGAGAACGATAAAGTAAACACACGAATTTTACACCAACAAAAGGAAAAGATGACAAAACCAAAAGGTTTAAAATATGCATCAATAAAACAGTGTTTGAAAAACATAATCTTAAAAATGCACAGCCACCAAACCTAGAAAAGAAAGCGAAAAAAGAAAACTTTTATTTCGTCTTTGCAGCACTTCGCCCAGATGTACCCAGCATACATGGCGTTTGCAGCTTAGTTGAGTAGCAGTACAATAGATTTACAGTACCGGTAGGCTATTAGAATTTAGATTTTGTTTTCCATGGTTTACCTAAAAAGAATTTCTCTGTAAGTTCAACATTCCGATCTGCTATTGCAAATGAATAAAAGCTATTTATTCTTTAATTTTCACAAAAAGCATCCCATGTTCTGATATTGCTTGCTGTAGAGTCAATTGACTCACTGAGTCAACTATAGAACGATCGCCAGTGAGTCAACTAACCTTTCGGTGCTTAATCAGAAAAAATGTCTGCCACTAATTTTCTACAGAAAAGAGACTAACCAAAATTATACAAAATGTGCATCATACTTTAGTTATTGGTCACAGCGGTAAACCATAATTTCTTCGTGGGAAAATTGTAACTTAAAGTTCCCGGATCCTTTCGTCTGCATATAATGACCGAAGAAACACACACTTGAACTTCTTTTCAAAAAGTGTATTTCTGTAAAAATTAGCCCACGGCTACCGAAAACGAGGGGGTGCAACGCGTACACCACTGAAAACTGTCACTACAGAACAGATTACTTGGATAAAAGACGGAACCTTTGTCCAGCTAGCAAGCACTAAGCCAACAGTTAAATGTGCGGCCAACTTTCAAACAATCATTTTACGAATGACCAGAATAGATAGCAATATCTCAAATTCACGTATGCAGTACTGTGACGCAATAATGAAAGACAATTATGAAGTCATTCCAACAGGTGTTTAAAGCTGATGTAATATTTCCTGTTTAAACAGGCCCAAACAGGTTTGACACAATTCTTATGAACGCTGGTGCAATTTTGATTCATGTTTTAGGAATTTCCATGACGTAATATTCAGTAGACTTGAACGGTTTTTATATGACGTTTGATTTGGTGAAAATTGTCGGGAACATAGCGGCCCCTAGTTATGACAGTCTGACATGGCATAACTAAAAAGAAATGACGACAATATTGTGAGCCAATGAATAAAAACACACGATACACAAATTGTTTGAATCACTCACGTTTAAGTTAATACGTAAATACAAAGGGCATGCAAAGAATGAACAACAATACGGAATAATACACGACGATACATGAAATTGGTACCATAGGTACACGCTAAAATGACGCTATATACAATAGTTGCGATAATAACCGACTGTTCCGGGCTCAGACAAGTATCGGCCACCGCAGACAAAACCAGGCTCAAACCCTAACACTTAGGTGTTCTTTACGGGGGCGAGGCACGAAATATCCCTCAACACGTAGTCTACTTTTACTTTCCCCGTACTCTCATCATAGTTGCAGACGGCAACTTTGGCTCTACGAACCACAGGCTTCCCTTTCCTAATTTGTGGAACTACCTCATGCACCCTCCCAAGTTGATACTTCCCACGTTTACCAATGTCTTGGAGAGAACCTACCACTACAAGTTGACCAGGCTCCAAATTCTCGGCCATTTTTAGCCATTTTTTCCGGCCCTGAAGACCTGGCAAGTAAAAATCGATCCATTTACTCCAAAACTGCTGAGAAAGTGACAAATTGAACCGATAATCCCTTCTTAGTTGGTCACGATCATGTGGTTGCCCAACAGCACAGTATGGGTCTAAGTATGGGGTCAAAAGTGAGGCAGGGGTGATGACAGTAAAATCCCTAGGGTCGTCACTCAAAGGTACCAAAGGGCGTTCGTTCACGATCCGAACGGCACTGCCTGTGTACGTAAGCAGTTCAATAAAATTGGGCTTACGAATTGAAGAGTCCAAAATGTGAAAAAATGCAATTTTAAATTGTTTTACCATTGCTTCCCAGGCGCCACCTTGCGCCGGAGCATATGGAGGTATAAATACCCAGTTTATCTCTCTCTGTCTCAGGGCGTTGTGAAATTCAGCTGATTCTATCAACTCGGGTAACTTCTTAGATGCTGCCTGAAAGGTACTTCCATTATCGGAATAGATAGCATTAACCTGCCCACGTAAATCTGTAAGCCTTGTAAAGGCAAGTAAAAAATCACTCAGCGACAATGACGTAACCAGCTCAACATGAATAGCGCGAGATGCCATACATGTGAATAAGAGTCCCCAAGCTTTTTTGTGACTCCTACCTTCAACAAAGGTCAATGGTCCAAGATAGTCCAAGCCGCAATCAAAAAAGGGTTTCCTATGGGCAGTTGTGCGAGACAAAGGTAAATCAGACATGAGCTGCCTTATAGGCCGAGCTTTCTCAATCGCACATACACCACAATCATTAAGATACCTCTTCACGGAAGCATTACCATTAGCGATCCAAAACTTCTGTCGCGTAGACAACAAAGTGTGCTGTACTCCACAGTGCGCATTTCGATTATGAAGCGACAGTACAACAAGCCTAGTGAAGGGGTGCTTCGAAGGCAAAACAATCGGATGCTTTGCTTCTAGAGAAATCTCGGGAGAATTACTTAAGCGCCCTTCAATGCGGATTACACCAGCATCATCTACACAAGGTCTGTACTTTTTAAGTGAACGCAATCCTTTCAAGCGTTCCTTCTCACATTGCGAAGCGCCAACACTACCCCGCTTTATCACTTCCTCAAGTGCATCCGGCGATCGTTTGGTCATTAAATGTAACACATCGCCATACACGCTTTTCTGAACAAACTTCACAGTTAAGTCTAAGGCTCTATCATGATAAGAGGCGTCCAGTTTTGGCTTCATAAAGCTACGCTTTTTCGTTTTACAGCACAAAAATTCAACAAAAGCAACCAAATAAGCAATTCTCTTTTTCATAACATACAAAGAAGGTGCGGCCTCGATCAATCTGTGAAGGCCACCCTGTCCAATGTCAAGCGACCCCTCTTCGTCACGAAGATATAGGCTATGGACAGGTACTGGAGTGGGGTTTTCTACAGATGGAATTTCTTTACACTGATAGAGAAGACTAGAACCATTTAACCACAACTCTCGAAACTCTTTCTTTGTAATAAGATTTGGCCTTGTGCCAACATCAGCTGGGTTCATATCGGTAGGGCAAAAACGCCAATCCTGGGCTCCAGACAACAATAAAATATGCTCAACTCGACGCGTAATAAACTTATTCAAACGTAAATCAGGGTTCTTAACCCACTGCAACACAGTCCGAGAATCACACCAAAAATACTTACTGCAGTCGGGCATCTTCAATGCCTCGTAGGCCTGCTTCACGAGTCTTGCTGTATTCAAAGCGGCAACAAGCTCTTTCCTAGCTATCGGCCAAGAAAACTGATTTTTTACAACAATGGTAGATTTACCCAGAACGAAAGACACACTCGGAACTCCGTTAACCAGTCTACGTAAGTAAACAACAGAAGAGAAAGCTTGATTCGAAGCATCACTAAACCCATGCAATTGATATGAGACAATATCATCCGGACTGCACACACCAGAGTTTGCAAAATACCATCTCGGTAACGAAAAATCTTTAAGCAGGTCCAAAGAGCGAAGCCACGACTCCCACTCTTTAACAAAGCTATCAGGGACCTCGGTGTCCCAATCAAACTTGTCTATCGCCAATTGCTGAAGTATAAGGCGTGCTTTTAGAAAAAATGGCGCTCCAAGGCCTAGCGGATCAAAATTTTGTCCAAGCTGACTGAGCATACTTCGGCGCGTGTGTTTAGCTAAGGGCTTTAAGGAACATGCGATACGCATCTCGTCAGACTCGGTTTGCCACACACAACCCAATGTCTTCGCTGATGGCAAAGTCATATTTTCAGTCTGAAAGTCAATGTCACGAATCAAAGGTGAAAGCATCTCATTATCCAAATTTGACAAGACAATCATAGCCTCCTTGTTAGCACTCCACTTAACAAGTTTAAACCCACGGCTATCAAACAAAGCAATTGATTCATGAGTGATTTGCTGAGCTTCCTCTAAGCTATCAGCCGAAAATATAAAATCATCCATGTACATATTATTTGCAATATTGCAGAGAGTTAGTTCACCAGCACCGCTGGGGTTCTGCTCGACCATTTTCTTTATAGCCAAGCAAGCGATATATGGGCTACTCTTTATTCCCCAAGGGTGTACACAAAAACGAAATGGTACAATCTTTCCACTTTCAAGGTCATCATCTTCAAACCACAATATACGAAACAAATCCCTTTGCGACTCAGGTAACTTTATTTGAAAGAAGCATTTAGTCACATCAGCCATGAGACCAAATCTACCAAGCCGAAATCTAGCCAAGACATCGACCAGAGGGTTTAACAAGTCAGGACCCGAAAACATTACATCATTAACACAAGTTCCTCGAAATTCAGACTTGCCATCGTAAACAATGCGCTTTTTTAATTGTGACGTCACAAAGTATGGTAAATACCATTCAAATCCCTTGACATTTCCTGCTTCACCAGCACGCTCAATATAGCCATTAGATTTAAGATCTTTCATGGTGTCAGTAAGGAAATCACGAAGTTCAGGTTGTTTTAAAGCCTTCTTCCTTAAAGCAGCAGCTCTATCTGACGCCAACACAAAATTGTTAGGTAGATCAATATCTTCCTTCAACGGAACAGGTATCTCAAATCGACCATCTTTCAACTCAATATTCGGTTCGACAAGTTCTCTAGCCAAATTATCATTGCGAGACAATTCACAGGTTTCATTTTGCAAAGTCAAATCCTGAATGACTTTATTCAGGTCTGCTATTTCCATATCACGAGACTGAATTTTACGCTGAAAGCCAGAGATGACATCCGACTCTGAAGACGTCTGCACTCTGCACACTTTAGCAACGCTTTCAACTAAAGGTGACTTACCACCACAAGCCAACCAACCGAGAGGAGTGAGTAAAGCATGCGGTTCACTGCGATTTTCACCAACACGTTCTTCTTTTGTCCACATCAAATAAGCGTTGTCATTGCCAATCAGTACATCTACAGTACTACAATCATTCAAATGAAACATATTCACGTCATGGAAATGACGGAAACCACTTAAATCTTGTTTATGGGGTAAAGTTTTAACATCGTCAGCCCAAGCTGGGTTAACCACCGAGGTTATATCACAAAACAGTTCATCAGTCTCTAACGACTGGATGTTGAGTTTAACAAGGTCAGCACAAGTAGGTTTCTGACCAGCCAGAGTATCTATTTTAAACGACGCTTTATCATACGGTTTAAGACCAAGTTCGCACACCAAGTCACTCGAAACAAAGGTCAACTGTGAACCAGGATCATGCTGACAATACACCAACTTCGATTTGCCAGTCATTGGATTCAAAACACGAGCAGCAGTAACGCGGTTAAAGGCTGCTTTAACATTTCCAATCTTAACATTACGCACAGGAACTCTGGCACCAGCATCATCTTTACCGACCGAATCCAGAGAATCACGTGACGTCACATAAAAATCATGCAGAAGAAAATAGTGTTTCCTATCGTTGTTAGGCCCACACTGACGACAGTTGTTTGCATGATTACAGTCCTTAACCATATGCTGGCGCAAACAGTTCAAGCATTTTCCAGCTTTCACAATGACATCTCTCCGACCTTTAGGTGTCAAGCGCAAGAATTCTTTACAATTAGACAAAAAATGATATTCAACTTGACCACGTGACGAACAACAAAAACATGCCGGTATGTCACTACGTCTGGCCACACCGCCGCGCGGTGCGCCAACAGCAGTCGAGTACTGCGAACTCCCTGAAATCACATTATCATGGGGTTTTACCGACGTCTGCCTAACCGGACATGAAAGCAATTTTCCTTTGCCAAACTTTTTAAAATGCTGCGACTCACCAGAATCGCCCATTAGCATGATGCTAAAATCAGTCGACTTGCGCGTTTCCTCCCGTACTACAAAATCAAACAAACTCTGAAAAGTAGGTTCCTCAGTGCTACCATACTGATCACCTAAAAAGTCAAGATAACGCTGCTTAGCGTCAAACGGGAGTCGTTTAGCCAAATCCAAAACAAAACGTCCTTCTAATTTATCACGCTGACCATAAGCTTTCGCGTAAAGCAAACACTGCGACAATTCATCTTTAAACTCTTTCAAATCACTGGAAGAGATAGAAGTCAATTTGCTACCATAGCGATACTTTCTAATTTGTGGTTCTGCGAAAAGACCTCCACGAACTCCAAAACGTTGGGACAAGCGAGCTAACGACATTTCTATCCTGTCTTCCTCTGACAAGCCAGGAGTGTCAGAAACCAAATTAGCAATCGTTTGTGCAGCTGTTCTAACACAAGCTGCTTGCAACAAAGTCAAACGAGTTCCCTTAAAGGGCGAAGCTGCCATCAAGGCCATAACACGATTTTTAAAGAAGACAAATGGCATATTATTACCATCGTAACCAATCAAGGCCGCCTTATCGAAGAACGTCCTACTATTTTGGTATTCAAAAAAGCAATCCTGCTGTTGACAACTCGATTTAGCGGGAGAAGACAAGCTATATCCCTTAAGGGGCTGAGTGGGCTCAGTCACATGCACAGCCCGATCACGATCCTCACACACGTTAAAATCAGGAGACGCGATACGCCTCTCACAACCACCCAAATTACGTGTAGCTGGGCGATCAAAAACTAGCGGCGCTGAAAACTGTGAAGGGGGCAAAGCATTACTGCTAATGGCGGCCCCGTGACCTGTACGCTCTGGGGGAGGAGTTCGGTTGTAATTTGCAGACCTTGGCTCTACAGCCTTCGGAAGACCCTTAGCCGCGGCCCCGAGACCTCCTGAAACAGCTGGAAAACATGTGGATTGTACAGGTCCACTTACGGATTGAACAGGCGTCTGGAAAAGGTTAGGTAAATTAAACTGTGATTGATGTTCACTTCTGGAATGCCTAGAAGAGCCCTTCCTAGAGCTACGCCGGGAGCCCAACTCAGAACGATATTCAGCTAAAACTACCTCTTTACGTTGTTCGGCCCTCAACTGAGCGTCTTTGAGTGCGAACTCAGCAGCTCTAGCTTCGGCTCTCGCGGCGGCCTCAGCAGCTCTCGCTTCGGCCTCAGCTCTCGCGGCAGCCTCTGCTCGTGCGGCCTCAGCAGCTCTCGCGTCGGCCTCAGCTCTCGCGGCAGCCTCAGCTCGTATGGCTTCAGCTCTTGCGATGGCCTCAGCAGCTCTTGCTTCGGCCTCAGCTTGGATCTGGAGCTCCTCTCGTCTTAACTGTAGGTTAATTTGTGCAACTATCCGTGACGAGCTCTCAGACATCCTAGTGCTTACATTTGAGGCGCTATCCTCAGGATGTATGTCAGCATCCAACCTATCTGACAACTCACTTTCTTTTTGTTCGAAGTTATTTTTTAACGAGTTAAATTCGGGATCTACCCTATCACGAAGTTCTACCAAGATTGCAGAGTTAACAATTTTACTCAAAAGAGCATGGAAATGCCGTAATTCCTCTTCTAAAGTAGATAAGTTAGATCGAAAAATTAACAGTTCCTGCTTATCACTCAAAGAACCTAGGGCTACAGAAAGTTTCCCAATTTGAGTCAAAATATCCCGTCTAAGATGCCGGGCCTCTCGAACTGACTTAGCCTCATCGTTAATGGGTCCCTCCCCAGAATGGCCTGCCCGACCGCAAAGAACATCATCAGGCTTAAACTCAGTCGAGTCGACGGCGGTCGAGTCCCTGTCGCCACCGAGTGTAGACATATTAAATGTTAGGGCTAAATTTAACAATTAAAAAATTAAGTTACACAAACACACAAATTACAGTAGTTATAAAAAACTTAACTGCAAAGAACGTAAAAATACAAAAAAGAATTTAAATGCACGATACCGTAGCTGTACGAGTATGTGAAGTCCAAACGTCCACAAAACTTGCTTGGATTCTTCCACTTGAATCTTCAAGCACAGATGGATTGCCTTTAATCTTCTTTCTTGCCAATGAATGTCAAAGTTATTTTTCTTCTGTACCAAACTGAGAAGAAATGTCTTTACTTTTTAGCTTAAAGTTCTTCAGTTGCCTACCGAGAAGAAATGTCTTTAATTTTCTTTGCTTCTTTAGACTACCAACCAATAAGATCTTCTTTTATTATTTCTTTGCTTCTAAGTGCTTCTTGGCCTACCAACTAACTAACTTCGTCTTTTATTTTTTATGGTCACAGCGGTAAACCATAATTTCTTCGTGGGAAAATTGTAACTTAAAGTTCCCGGATCCTTTCGTCTGCATATAATGACCGAAGAAACACACACTTGAACTTCTTTTCAAAAAGTGTATTTCTGTAAAAATTAGCCCACGGCTACCGAAAACGAGGGGGTGCAACGCGTACACCACTGAAAACTGTCACTACAGAACAGATTACTTGGATAAAAGACGGAACCTTTGTCCAGCTAGCAAGCACTAAGCCAACAGTTAAATGTGCGGCCAACTTTCAAACAATCATTTTACGAATGACCAGAATAGATAGCAATATCTCAAATTCACGTATGCAGTACTGTGACGCAATAATGAAAGACAATTATGAAGTCATTCCAACAGGTGTTTAAAGCTGATGTAATATTTCCTGTTTAAACAGGCCCAAACAGGCCCAAACAGGTTTGACACAATTCTTATGAACGCTGGTGCAATTTTGACTCATGTTTTAGGAATTTCCATGACGTAATATTCAGTAGACTTGAACGGTTTTTATATGACGTTTGATTTGGTGAAAATTGTCGGGAACAGTTATAACCTGTGAAAAATATTGTTTCATACATATACCTACCGTTACTTTAAGAGATACAACCTTACGCCTACTTCCCACATCAAATTTTACTATTTTAATCAAATATATAGTTTCTTGCATAACTCGTCAAGTGTTGCATTCAGACATGTAATGTTGTTAGTGCTGGTATTAAATCGTGTAACCAATGAAACAATGGAATAACTTTTGCGCCCTTTACACGTGACTGTTAGATATTAACGGTGAGACAACTATTCTGCTGAATCAACTAATAGGCGAGTAAGAATTGACATAAAAATAGTCGGACCCGGTGTAACGGTCCAGGAGTTCCTGCGGTCCAAAAGTTACCGTGATGCTGCAGCGAGGCAGTCTAGAAGTGACGTCAGACCACAAATGACCAAAGCTGCCCGGCGCTTCCAAAAGCGATATAAAAACAAAAATTTTACTACTAAGCTTAATTGAGTAGTTGCTCTCAAGCTAATGCATACCTTTTCATTTAAGATTAGTCAATGCTTAAAATTGTCAATGTAACTTTTTGAGCAGTAGGAATTTCAATTACTTTCATAAAAAAATAATTAATTATATTTGGCAAGTCTGGTAACTCTTGGACTGCGGTCACTCCTGGATAGAGATATAAATGCAAAAAAAACGAACCGTTTTTTTATAAAAAAAACGTGTTTTTTTTTCAAAAAAAAATTGGGCCAAAAAACAGGCGTTTTTTGTTTTTTTTGTTTTTTTCTTCATATTTTTCTGGAAAAGTTGCGAATTTTTTACAATTTGCAGCTTAGTTTCATTATAGTGCTCTTGAAAAACATTAAACTAGTAAAAATGGTTTTATGGTTGTGCTGAAATTTTTAAGTGTTTGTGCTTGGCAGCAGCATATGTTTTTTGCATAGTCCTATGTTAGTATACCGATACCGTGACTGGTTATTCTTGTACACACTCAATGGGTTGACGAAATTTTGGCAAAAACAAGATGGCAGTATTCAGAACACACATTACCTTGTTTGTGATAATTTACTAATGCAAGCTATTGCCAATAGCTTGTTTAAACATGTTTTTTAACTGATAGCTTAACAACGATGTAGCCTACATGCTTTAGCCTATAAATGTTGAAACAGAAGTATTCTTTTCGTGTGTTGTAACTTGTAAGGTCTTAGACACTTTGTCATTGATGCTTCTTGCAGCTCATTTGTGACATAATGCAAGAGATCTTATCACTGATATTTTTAGCTGTCAAAAGTAAGTGCATTTGTCAGAAAAGGTTTAGGTTAATGTTCCTTTCAAATGCCCACCACCCATGTTGACTATTGCTGGCAACTATACCAACCCTGAATGAAGAAATTTTCCCTTTAAAGTGAAGTTTTTGAGCACTGCTCAGTGTTCACATAGTGAATAAATGCTTCAGAACACTTTTCCTGACAAGTATAAAGTTTTACCCATATTCCCGCAATGCAGGATAAAAATATAAAACAAACATCAAAGATGAAAACTTATTTTATTTGGGAACTAGGCCTACTACTTTTTGAGATAGAAAGAAATTGACCTCTTGTCGTTACGCACCCAGTGCCGGATTAACCATTAGGCAAAGTAGGCACATGCCTACAGTCAGGGCCCACAAGAGGGAGAGACAACCGGTGCATTGCACCGGGGCCCGGTGAGTTCAAAGGGGCCCGACAAAATGTCTAAATTCACGCGATAAAAAGATTGATTTCAACGATTTTGCATAAAATATTGTTTTTATATTAGTTTCGTATGTCGAATGGGGCCCCCTTATGGGTAGCCTAGGCTATGCCCTTTTTTAAATTACAGAATATTCAACTTTTTGAGTTTAGGGGGGCCCGACAAAATGTTTAAATTTGCGTGCTCTGGTCGATTTTGCATAAAATATTGCTTTTTTATATGAATGTTAGTTTTGTATTTTGAATGGGCACCCTCATGGGTAAGCTATGCCCTTTTTAAAACAACAATATTTTCATTCTTTTGCGTTCAGGGGGACAATAAAATGTTTAAATTTGTTAAGGTCAATTTTGCATAATTTTTTTTTAAATATTTTGAAGTTGGTATTTCTTATATGAAGTTGGTATTTCTTATATTGAAGTTGGTATTTCTTAATGTCATGAACAATAGCAATGCATTCATCCTAAGTTTGCTGCCCTAGTCTCTGCAGATTTCAAGGTCAGAAATGGTATTGTAGGTTATGTTAATGTAAAGCTGTAAGCACACATATGCAATGCTATGTCAGCCATGTCGGATAGTATTGCAATTTTTATCTTCGAAATGGCTGATTTTACCATAGATATCTTACATATAGATATGCAACTCAGTGGTGCGTAACGATGTTTGAAGGCTAACAGCGTAGCTATGGCTGTATGCATTGACTTCAAACTTGGCACAGCAAAACAACTTTATTTTTAATATATTTTTTTGGTTTTTGTTTAAATAAAACTTTCTTCGTTTTCAAGTTGACGTATGGATTGCTTGTGATGACGTCACATTCTCGTTCCGCATGGACTGCTTTATGGAGATTCTGGCGATTGAAAACAAATCACAGTCACAGAGGGTACCTCTAAATACCCATTGTCAGGCATTGTCGGGCATTGTCAGGCATTGTCGGCTTTTTGGGGGTTGTGGAGCATTTTCAGGGGTTGTCGAACATTTTCAGGGGTTTCAGGTATTGTAGAGTAGGCTAACTACTTTCAGGCATTGTTGGGAATTTCTAGGCATTGTGTAGGATTTCCAGGCATTGTCGATCATCATCAGTGGTTGACAGGCTTGTGAGGCATTGTCGAACATTTTCAGGCATTATCGAACATATTCAGGGGTTGTCGAGCATTTTCAGGGGTTGTCAGGCATTGTAGAGTAGCTACTTTCAGGCATTGTTGGGAATTTCCAGGCATTGTCTAGAGGATTTCCAGGCATTGTCGATCAATATCAGTGTTTGACAGGTTTGGTAGTCATTATGGAACATTTTCAGGCATTGTCGAATATTTTCAGGGATTGTCGAGCATTTTCAGGGGTTGTCAGGCATTGTAGAGTAGCTACTTTCAGGCATTGTCGATAATTTCTAGGCATTATCTAGGATTTCCAGGCATTGTCGATCAATATCAGTGTTTGACAGGGTTGGTAGTCATTATGGAACATTTTCAGGGATTGTCGAACATTTTCAGGGATTGTCGAGCATTTTCAGGGGTTGTCAGGCATTGTAGAGTAGCTACTCTCAGATATTTGTTGGGAATTTCCAGGCATTGTCTAGGATTTCCAGGCATTGTCGATCAATATCAGTGTTTGACAGGTTTGGTAGTCATTATGAAACATTTTCAGGGATTGTCAAGCATTTTCAGGGGTTGTCAGGCATTGTAGAGTAGCTACTTTCAGGCATTGTTGGGAATTTCCAGGCATCTAGGATTTCCAGGCATTGTCGATCAATATCAGTGTTTGACAGGTTTGGTAGTCATTATGGAACATTTTCAGGGATTGTCGAAAATTTTCAGGGATTGTCGAGCATTTTCAGGGGTTGTCAGGCATTGTAGAGTAGCTACTTTCAGACATTTGTTGGGAATTTCCAGGCATTGTCTAGGATTTCCAGGCATTGTCGATCAATATCAGTGTTTGACAGGTTTGATAGTCATTATGGAACATTTTCAGGATTGTCCAGCATTTTCAGGGCTTGTCAGGCATTGTAGAGTAGCTACTTTCAGGCATTGTTGATAATTTCCAGGCATTGTCTAGGATTTCCAGGCATTGTTGATCATTATCAGTTGTTGACGGGTTTGTCAGGCATTGTCGAACATTTTCAGGGGTTGTCTAGCATCGACAATGCCTGGAAATCCTAGACAATGCCTTGAAATTATCGACAATGCCTGACAACCCCTGAAAATGCTCGACAACCCCTGAAAATGTTCGACAATCCCTGAAAATGCTCGACAATGCCTGAAAATATTCCATAATGGCTACCAAACCTGTCAACCACTGATATTGATCGACAATGCCTGGAAATTCCCAACAATGCCTGAAAGTAGCTACTCTACAATGCCTGACAACCCCTGAAAATCCTCGACAACCCCTGAAAATGTTTGGCAATGCCTGAAAATGTTCTATAATGCCTAACAAACCCGTCAACCACTGATAATGATCGACAATGCCTGGAAATCCTAGACAATGCCTGGAAATCCTAGACAATGCCTGAAAGTAGCTACTCTACAATGCCTGACAACCCCTGAAAATGCTTGAAAATTTCCGACAATGCCTAACAACAAGCCTGTCAACCATCGATAAGTAGGTAAAGACCTTTTTTGGAGTTGTAGTTCCAGGACAAGCTGCAGTTTTATTCAATTAATCTACTGAGTGTTACCAAAATGAAAGTTACTGCTGGCTACCGAAAGCTGTGCTATAGCAATTGGTAGCCTAGTTACGGTGTGTACCAAACATTAAAATTGTCTTGGTTTGGAGGTTGGATCCGTGATGCTAATGAAGCTGTCTCAGCAGGGGGAGGATGCCTCCTGCCCTCAAATTTTCTCTGGATGGGGGGCTATGGTGCCCTTTTAAGGTCATGTAAGCTACTACAAATTTTGCAATATAGGCTAACAACTTCTGCTATTCGCTTTTAGCCAAACTATAGGGCCTATAGCCTACAGTAGGCCCACACAAATTATCCCGTGGACACATTTTATACTTTGCAGCAGATTGTGATGCTATGAATGTGAAATTTACCTTTCGTTTCTTGTTCAAGCTATTGCAATTATTCATCTGTCTCACATTTCGACTTTCATGGCTAATAACGGGAAAACGAACGAGTTGCCCAGCATTATCGCTATATCTCATCCTAAAACTCTCGTCCTAAAATTGTTCCGGTACCCCTCTATCTCAGGTTTGTAAACTGCCTACAACAAGCTTTAATGAGTCACTGGAAATAAGCTTAAATGATGGTTCCAACGATCATGAAACAGAAGTTGCATAACCTACGTGAAGAAAGATTATTGTCTTGATTTTTCATAGTAGGCTATTATGTGAAAACTTGAAATATACGCCAAACAAAATATTCCAAAGGAGCTCAAAAGCCACCACTCGCCAAGCCCAAACCGTACAATAATAGCCTACCATAGATACGCTAGCCAAGCTGGCAACCTTGATTGTTGATTGTGTCCATAAAGTCAGTCGAGCGTGACGATAATTCCACGATTGCTGAGTTGCATATCTATATGTAAGATATCTATGATTTTACCCACTTGTTGCCATGGTTACAATCAGGTGTTGCCAGAGTTAGGAAGGGTTAGAGTTAGGAAAGGTTAGGGTTTTGATCTTTGCCCAGGACTAAAAAAAATATCCAAAATGCAAGTTTTTGTTTTCAACAGCTATAAACTTTTCTTCAAATTAGGGCAGAATTCCATATCTGACAAAGCTATTGAGGCTATATTTACACTATGTAGTGTTTTAGCATTTTACAGCATTTTATCTTTGTGTATAACTAGTGTGTATCTGTGAATTTAAAGTTATTTATTTATTTATTTGGTTCAGACCAGAAGATAAAGGTCCATAGAAACACGCCAGCACACACATACAAATAAAATAATTGGAAATCAAACAACAAGCATTTTACAATTATAATGTTGTAAATCATAGCATCTTTTCACAAATTGAGACTAGGTGGGCAAATTTTCAAAAAAGGGCACTTTTAACGCGAGAGTTATGTTAAAAAGGGCACTTTTCGCGCGTAAATGATGGGAAAAAGGGCATTTTGTTCCCGATCGTAAAACATGTAAGCTTGAAAATGAAGATTTCTCAGGCAAATTGTGGGTAAAAAGGCATATTATAGGTTACCTAAACTAAACTTTTGAGACCCATAATTGATTCCTATATTCATCCCCGCCCACAATATTTTGTACATAATAATGTAATAAAATTTAATCTAGCAACATTTAGTTGCAGAGGTCTCTTGTACTAAAGTAAA
Organism: Aplidium turbinatum; assembly: GCF_918807975.1. Taxonomy (NCBI): domain Eukaryota; kingdom Metazoa; phylum Chordata; class Ascidiacea; order Aplousobranchia; family Polyclinidae; genus Aplidium; species Aplidium turbinatum. The sequence continues at coordinate 22,087,567 of NC_137475.1, read as the reverse complement.
AAGAAACAACTATGATAGGCTAATAGCCTATATGAAACGCAACTGCTAAGATATTATAATGAGTTGAATCTTTGCAGAATTAGATGATTCTAAAGAGCTGGTATTTTATTTTGATGAAAATCAAGAAACAAACTTCGGTAATTCAGACTTTTAGAATCTCACACAAAATTTGAGGTACCGTATACTCATAACACAAATTGCTAATTAATCTGCTTGAATGGAACATTAAGGATATTATACGTAAGGTCAAAGGTAGGCTCATAAGTTCTAAATGTATGCTAAAGCTTTCCATTTAGCTCAGTGGTTCCCAACCCGGGGTAAATTAACCCCGGGGGTAATTTGCCTATTTTTGGGGGGTAACGAGACCCGATTCGGAAACAGTGAAGCAAGTGAAGGTTGTGAACTTTATAAAAGCGAAGGAATTGAACAACCGTTTTTTCAAGGAGTTGTGCAAGAAGATGGGAGAAAGATAGCCTACAAAGTATTACTGTACCACACAGAGAGAGAGCCGGAGAGAGAGAAACCTTTTATTTTGTCTGCTGCGAAAAATAGTATACGGTACAAATATAAACCGGTACAAATATATTCAACAACAGACAGGAAGCAGCGAAAGACTATATTAGTCATCGAGTCAGCTGCTTCTCGTGTTTTTAATGTGACAAATGTAAAGCATCGGCATTACGTTGCAAACAAGATAAGCATAAGTTCCACAAAAATGTAAACAAAAAAGTGGATTCCTGTGGTTTTATTGAAACATCAAAAAATATCATGCCCTACAAAGTAGTATGAGAAAAAAAACATCTATGCAAAAACAACAACTGTTGACTGCTAGCATAAAGGACGAAGCAAAAACACTAAAAGTAGGCCTATCGTAGTTTGAAAATTCATACTTTAACAAAATCAGTCAGTTTATAGGCCGACTTAAGTACAGTTAGTAGGAAGTAGGCCTACACAGAAGTAGGCTATACACAGAAGTAGGCTATATAGCCTACACAGATAAGCTATAGATAGGCTATAGCTTACACAGATAGCCTACTTCTGTGCCCTACACAGAAGTAGGCTACAATGGCTGTCTCGTTGCAAAGTGATAAACCGCCTGGTCGAACTTCGTGAGGCTGTCCATGTTTTTCTGATTGAAAAGAAGTCCGACTTGGCTGAATATTTTCTTAACCAACAGTGAATTTCCCAAGTGTGCTACCTGGCTGATATCTTTGGTGAATTGAACAAAGGCAATCTTTTAATTCAAGGCAAGAATGTAGGCTAACTGTGATCGACACCAAAGTAGCCGTAGCAGCATTTATCGCGAAGGTTAAATTGTGGAACAAGCGAGTTGGAAGAGGCACAGAGATGCAGTTTCAGACGCTTGACATGTACTTCGAAGGCAATGGACTTGAGTTGACAGCGGCGTTGAAGGAGGACATAGCTGACCACTTAGGCCAGCAAGCCAAGAAGATGGACATTGGCCAACTACTTTCCGAATTTGGACACGGCTAGTCTCCAATGTTACACTGAGCCCTTCACATGTGATGACAGCCAGGTGGATGATGACGACTTTCCGGCCAAAGAAGAATTTATCACTCTCCGAATGAACGAAGCGTTTTGAAACTTGATTTCAAGGGGAAAGAGTTGGATTGGAACCCTTCTAGTTTGGCAGACTCCAGGACGCACCAACATTAGCGACAGGGGCATTAAATATCCTGACATCTTTTTCAACGACGTAGGCTATCGCTGTGAACAAAGGTTTTCAACTGTCTTGGGAATGAAGATAAAGAAGCGCAATTGCCTGGATGTCAAAAGCGACATAAGAATCGCCCTCAGTAGGCCTACCACAAAGCCCAGGATCACAAAGCTGGCGGCTGAAGTCCAAGTCCAAACTTCGCATTGAATGTTTACCACGCATCGTTATCTTGTATTCAGCATTGTTTTGCATTTTGATTGTTATAGTTAGCCCTTTGAAATACATAGCAATAAACGCTTTTGTTTTTGAAAATTGATCGTGGGGGTAATTGACTCACTTCAGGGTGGAGATTAGAGTAACAGCCAAAAAACGGTTGAGGACCACTGATTTAGCTGTTCATTCTTTAACTTGGTTCTAAATTAAACAAAAATTAAGTCTTAAAAATTGCCCACCTAGTTTCAAACTAGGTGGGCAAAGAAAGGGCTAGGGGGGCAAGCAAAGGGACTAGGTGGGCAATTGCCCACCTAGTTTATATGTGAAAAGATGCTATGTTGTAAATACATTGAACGAGCGAAACACTCAGAGGTCATTAACGCTTTGATATAGGAGTTAGAAGAGCTGCAACACCGATTTACAAAGCTAGCAATGCTCTTCCGAGCAGGGCATAAAAAGTGTTCACGTTGTGGTTTACTTGGATGTGACTAATGCTGCAAATTTTAGGCAATTTGAACAAAATTCTGAACGAGTTGTTATAAGCGACTTTCAGACGATTAATAGCTGATATTGAATAATTACACCAAAGGGGAGAAGTATAAAATGCAGAACAGTAGGTGCGAAAAAGCACATTTTTTACAAGAACACTACATTTGTTGAATTTATATCTTAGCATGTTCGCTATGCAGTATAAAGATCTAGTTTGCCTTGCAATGTCATCATTATCACACAAGTTATTGGTAAGAAAAACACCAAGGTATTTAACTCTTTCTACAAAAGAAACTCTTTCTTTGCCAAGTCTGATTGTAGGCTGGAGTTTTCCCCTGAGTTGTTTAGTCAAAAACATCAATCCAACAGTCTTAGAACAGTTAAACACAATATTATGCGTAGTTGCAAATGTATACGCACACACTCTTGGCCAGCTCCATGTCCACTGCGGTCCAATAAGATCGGAACGTGCAGATTCAGGGGAACCGGTTGCAACGGGCTGCCGGGTGCTCTGTTCATTGAGGCCCGCCTTACAGGATGCCTGCCCGTCAGACACTGCCCTCTTCCGCCATAACGAGATTGCCGTTGGGGACTTTTACGTGTGTCTATCAGCCCACGTCTTTTCCATCATAGACTGGGCCTCCAAAGCCACATACGACATCACCATCCAAAACCAAATTCAATTTGAAGACAAAACCAATGCTCGGATACGAGCTGGAGCCGACGACGAACGACGACGAACATGTGTCAATGAGTTTTGCAGACCTTTGATACTGGGAGCTAAACAGCAAAGGTCGTCAGCGAACATAAGATTATTTATACAATAATTACCAATACTGCAACCAATTTCTAAGTTATTAAGCAATTTTGACAAATCATCCATGTATACATTAAACAAGAAGGGACTAAGAACTCCTCCTTGCCTCACACCATTAGTGACTTGGAATATTGCTGAGAAGCAACCACCCCATCTAACAGACATGGTCTGCTGGGTGCTATATTTACAATACTGCATTGTTTGTGAAATAATGGAGTGTTGATACTTTAATCTAATTTATCCTTTGTAAGAACGAGCACCGCAAATTTTGCTTGTGATTGGTGAGATATCACGCCACATGTCGCGCTGGGGGGCCCGGCAGCAACATCTGCACCGGCGCCCGGCAGGGCTCTTGGAGGCCCTGCCTACAGGCCAGTCAAAAATTCAGGCCACTTTAAAATCAATAAAAATTTAGTCATGTTTTCAAAATAATTATTTTTTAAATTAATGAGTATTTATCTTAATAGCTCTGTTTTTCCAGATGAATTAAAGGTTACAAAAATCGGTAGCCACTTTAACAAGTCGAAATTCTGCCACTGAAATTGACTAGAATGAAACCGCCAACCAATCATAAGCTACGGTTTAAGTGACGTAAAAAATGGCGAAAAGAAGATGATAGAAAGCAAATTAAGTGATGGCTTTTTGTCAGCTGGTTGGCTTAGGGGTTAGGGTTAGGGCTAGAAAGTAGTCATTTCATTGACGCGGGTTCGATTCCCACCACTGCTATTGTTCTTTTTCTTCTGTAATTACCAAATAAAGTTCAAAACAAGCATTAACTCTCTGGATGAGTGCCAGAAGGGTCACAATTGGACGGTAGCCTCTTATAACGTGTTCTGATTGGTTGGCGGTTACATTGTAGTCATTCGCAGTGGCAGAATTTCGACTTGTTAAAGTGGCTACCACAAAAATCGTTAAAAAAAACGAATTGAAACATGTTGCCACTTCCTTTTTGATGTTTTTAAAAAAAATTTGCATTTTAGTTGGGTGACGCAACGAAACAACGTGGCGTTATGTTGTGTTAATGCATATTCCATGGTGCTGCAGAAGTTTGAGGTTTTGACTGAGTACGACTCCATGTCTGTTAAAGACATAGATGTTGCTATTGCTGGTCTGGTTGGTGTGTATTCAATGGACCTGTCTTCCGACTTCTCATCAGAATTTCGTCAGTTTATGTGCTGGTATAAAAACTATAAAGAGCAAAGACGCGATGACACAGCAGCAATAGGAAGTGCCCAGAAAATGTTTAAAATGCTGCACACTACTGGTGTTTATAATGCATTTCCGAACATTGAAGTAGCACTTAGATGTAGCCTACTTGTCTTTAATGGCTACGAATTGCTCGGGGGTAACGCTCGTTTTCACAACTGAAACGAATAAAGACGTTAAACGATCAACAATGTGTCAACAACGTCTTGGTACACTGGCACTTTTGTGTATTGAAAGCGATCTACTCCGTAAGATTGACCTCCAAAAACTAGTTAACGCGTTTTTAATCGCAAAAACACGCGAAGGTATTATTTAGTTAGGCATATGACCAAGTTTTTGCACGGTAGCCTACCCTGTGTTATAATTACAACAACGATCTTTGTGACAGATTTGGCAACACTGATAATTCTAACTTTTTTAGTTGGCAACCCTGATTTTTGGGCCACTTATAAAATGTGCCTACAGGCCAGCAGACCCTTAATCCGGCACTGTACGCATCAATAAAACCATGATGCGCAACTTTAATAATTTTTTTTAATTGGGTAGAGGAAAGATTGACGAAAAGTTTGGCAAAAACAGAAAAGTCTCAAAGTCCTGCAAACTATTTCAAATTGGATGGATTAAGCACAGCTCTATATTACTAGTCTGGAAGCTCAATGGCGTTGCTATGCGAGGCAGTGTCGTAGCACTTGGGACACCGCCCTCAAGTGGTAGTGTGGTAGGCTACTTTTTGCAATTCGTAGCCAAAAGTCTAGGCAGGCTTAGCCGAGTAATGTCAACTGCAGGTTGTTTTAACTTTAAGTAGGCTAAATTCTTATTTACAGATTACACTGTTAATCAAAAGGGTGGAAACCTTGGGGTGGAAACTTCCATGGGTGGAAATCTCTCGCGGCAAGGGTGGAAAGCGAAAAGAATGGTGGATATTTCCACCGTTTAGTATTCAATCCACCCTAAACTGTGGAAATACACACGCTGTTAACAACGAGGGTGGATAAGCTGAGTTGGAAATTATTGAGGGTGGTTATTTCTCGCGGCAAGGGTGGAATGAAGGAAAGGGTGGATTGTTACACCCATCTGAAATTTGTTCACATCACAAAATAGAGACAATTAACGTATAGCATCAGTAGCTTTGCGGTAATCATTCTTTTTTTTAATTTAAATTAAATTTTAATGCAACGTTATATGATTTCTTGCGAATATGAATAATTTGGAATAATTTTTTTTGCAAATTAAGCTTGATAGAGTTCCTATTTCTATTAGCGTTCAGCGTTCCTAGCAATTGAATTTGAACCACAAATCTATCGGAAAATATTCTAACTTATTTTTCATGTGTAGGGTACAATCATATTTTGTCGGTGGTTCAGGTTTTTGACGATGCTGACTGCACGTTTGGCTCACCATCGGAAACAACAAACACAGTGATGCAAAACAATATAAGGATTGTGAATTTATGTAAATATCGAATGACTAACTTTGAACTTACAGAATCAAGACCAAAACAAATATTGATTGCCAAAGCCTATTGCTCACCATCCCTATGGAAAACCATGTTCTGCTGACACATAAAGTGTTCCGTGGCTCAAAGAAGGTTGAAAAACACTTGTGCAAGGAACACTTTTCGCGCAACCTGGCGGATTGGGAGGTAGAAATACAACGAAAAAATACAGCAACACGGAATTTTTGCGATAAACAAACGGTCTGAATTATAGAGTGGACATTTCCACTTCAAGGAATAAGGTAAAAATAGGACCATCCTAAAGGGTGGAGCACCGGTGGCTCAGTGGTTATCGCCTTCGGCTCTGGTGCTGGTAGCCCTGGGTTCGATTCCAGGTCGGGTCATACCAAAGACTTCAAAAATGGTACCGATTGTGTTCTTTCTTGCATAAGGCAGTGAGGATAAATCGGGTAATAATGTAGTGACATATCATCCTCTTCCAATCTGCCTTGAGCCAGCATGGAAGCAGTACGGCTCATAAAATCACATGGAACCCTGTCAAGTAACCCATGTTGATGCGCAATTTGCTGCAAGCGGAGATAGAGAATGATTATTAAAGGGTGGAAATTTAGACAGCCTGAGAGTGGATGCTGCTGAGGTGGAAATTTCCACCTCAGATGAAGGGTGGAATTTTACAGCTTTTGTGATGGAAATATCCACCCTATAAGTGTATAGGGTGGGTGGAAGTTTCCACAGTTTAGGGTGGATTTTGTTGGGGGTGGAAATCTCCACCATTGGTCAAAGGTGGAAATATCCACCATTTTTGGTGGAACGATCCACCCTACAAACGCATAGGGTGGAAAACAGAGACCACCCCTAGAGGTGGAAATTTATACACCTTTCACTTAACAGTGTACCACTAAATAGGCCTAGGTTATTTTTTCTTATTACCGTACTAGATTATCCTACTAAGTTAGTCTTAAGTTTTTAATATAGAGACTGTGGTCAAATTACAGAATTTGCTTGGAAGGTATGCAAATACAGGCATATTGTCTACTATCAACGGTGAAACTGTGCACGATATTGTGGTTGCAGACTGTTTTTAACTAATGTAGAATGTTTAGGATGTTAGTTACAGTTAATAGCAAAAAAAAATCGTTTGGTCTGCTTTTCCGAGGCTTAGGTTAGCATGACTACAAGTAGTTAAAAAATGATGTGAGTTTTCAAGTTACTGAGGAATTGATTAGTTTATAGTTTAAAGTAGTGGTCTTTAAAGTTCATAAGTTTCAATGTACCAAGTATATACAGCAGCTTAATAATTGAAGGGTTTAATTACTAATTATTTGTGGAAGCTTTAAGCTGAAGTAGGCTTGAAATTAGTATCGTAATTGGCAGATGCTACTTAGCCAGCATCATTTTCAAAAACATTGATTGATTAACTAATTCAGTTGACGCTTATTTTAAAAAAGTGTATAAAATTGTTTTATTTAGTGATACAACAAAAAGTTGATAGGATTCAACACTAGCGTACGCAGGGGGACCATTGGGCCATGCCTCCACCCCCCCTTAAAAATGTTTTAGTAGTTAATGACATAGATTAAGGCATTTAATATGTTTTGGATTGCACTGTCAAAGCAATTAACAATGTTGTTCTATAGACTAAGCCAATTCGAAATACATGGCCCAATCCACCTACCCCATTCCAGGTATGCCAATGCAGCATAGTGTTCTGTAAGCCTATTATAGTGAAAAAGAAATGAATAAAGTCTAAACTAAAACCATACTGGGATATCATGAATACGTCTCGGATATCAATGGCCAGTGGCGTAGCCAAGGGGGGGGGGGGGGGTACAACCCCACTTGGCACGCGTGTGACGTCACGATATTGAGAATGATGCTTTCAGTCTAAAAAAACTTGCCTAATTTTAAACAAAACTGCATTAAAAGAGCGAGTTTTGCCAATACCAAACATTCAAACATCTCAGCCAGGAATTAGCAACAAGAAAACATAGAGACTTAGCTTTCCGAAAAATGCCGCAGAAAACATGATCTTATCCTTTTGCTATGCCACCTGACAGCACCATTTTACAAAGTAATTTTTCAAAATTTTTCAAATTCAAAGTAATTTTTCAAAATTTTTTGGGGGAGGCCCCCAGAGCCCCACGGCTGAGTGTCGTCTTACACGGAAACGCACTCGGGCTTCGCCCGCCGGTCGTCAAAACCCCCCTCCTTTCAAAATTCCTGACTGCGCTACTGTCAATGCCCCCCTTGAGAAAATCCTGCGTACGCCACTGGGTTTCAATCTGTGGCACTCAAAATAGCCACTCCCAAAAATAATTTGTAAACAAAGAGCATTAGAAAGACAATTTTGAGTACGGTACCGGTAAGTATGCAGGTTCAGAAATTAAAAGCAACAATGTCACAAAGTGAAGAAAGGCGTTCTTCCCGGCTATCAGCACAAGGCTGATTACTCACTAGCACAGCGAGCAGCAGTAACGCTTCGCTAACCAGAACGGTGTAGCTTCCACGCTAGCCATAAAGACCTCCAATTAAAAATAACTTAAATATATAACTTAAATAACTTAAATGTCACAAAGGTTAAAAGTCCTGAGATTTAACTTAAAACTAGTTAGGTTGAGGGAAGATACAGCAGAATCAGATACCATAACGTGTTCCATATTTGGGGAACCTGGTTTGTGACATACATTGCATCTTAATTGATTATGTACAGACTGGAAATTTGATTGAATGGACCAGTCAAGGCAGTTATGCTGACAAAGGTTATGTTTTGTTTATTTTCCTATTGTGTTGTCATTTCCTATTCTTTATTATCTTAAGCATGCCATTTTTTGAAGGTCAATTAGTCTACTTTGAGACTACTAGCAGATACCAATGCAATAACCGCTTAACCACTACCTTTGTTAACAATTATCTTTTGTTGTTATTAGCATTACAGTTCATAATCAAATGCTGTACGCTATTTAGGATTGTGAATTATCTTAGTTATGCTTATTTAAATCGATAATGTCACAAGTTAAGCGTAAATGTAGTGGAATAAACTGCTGTTTACCAAAATGTAACAGCACTGCAAATATGGAATTTTGTTTGTACAAAGTTCCATGTGGTGAAAAGAAAAAGTTTGCTGCTTCAACAGCACAGTGGGAAAAACAGTTTCATCAGGTAATATCAACACAATAAAATAGTATAACTTTTTGGTGTAGCCTATGTCATGATGGTTGACATTAATAAAAATTAAGAGCTCATGCCTAATGAATCACGTAATGTGTCACACATATTATGTTTTTTTTTTATATTTAAGCAATAAGCATACCGTGCTCACTGCTACTGTACTCGTATATTGAGAAGATTCACTAATCTGGCATCCCTGTGTATAGTTGATCAGTGATGAACACGTGTGCTAATTGTAACATACATTGCTAAATGTTATTTATGATAGGTCGTTGATTTTCAGATGTAGTTGGGGATGTCAATAGAGAAAAGTAAAGCTTCAGATGCTCTTCTCGTATCGTCCCTGTCCTTATCCGGCAATAATTCGAGAAATGTTTGCTGCTGGCGCAGATTATGTACTTGCAAGAATAAAGCAGGATCCTCTTGAACACTACTTCGGTCGACAACGTCAAAGAGTTGAATGTGATACCGCGCCTACAGTTCGAATGTTTAGCAGTACCGCCAAAACTTTAGATATGGTAAAGTACTCTGCAGTGAAGAGATCTAATGCATAGCATCTTTTCACATATAAGCTAGGTGGGCAATTGCCCACCTAGTCCCATCGCTTGCCCCCCTAGCCCTTTCTTTGCCCCCCTAGTTTGAAACTAGGTGGGCAACTTTTAAGACGTAATTTTTGTTTAAGTTTGATCCTAGTTTTTTAGTTTGATCCTAACAACAAATCTGTAGTTTTTCTACATTCTTATAGAACACTTTACTTTTGCGAACTATCAGCGCTACCGATCGCGGGAATTCGTTGCATTTCATTGTAGTTATTTTTATACAGCCTATTTATGCTATAGCAACATAGGGTGGCATGACTAGATGCTTGTATCATTTCTTACGAACGAAACCTGCCTGCCAACGCAACAACTCCGTGATTCTCGCAGCTTTTACCATTAATGACTCATAGACCCAGGAAGCTGACTTGAGAATGTAATCCCACCCATGTGTCATCAAAATAGTCCTTTCCAATTTTGATAAAAGTGATTTGGCAATTGATTCTTAACGAAAAATTATAAGGAATAGGCTATGTTTTGGTACGATGGGAATCGTCGTATTTTTATATTTAAATATGAAAATACCACGATTCCCATCATACTAAAACAAATTCCTTATAATTTAAAAAAAAATTAACTGGCTATAGGGCTAAAATTGAGTAGGCTACAGTTTCCATTTAAGTAGATTTCGTTTTGTAACTCCGTTCATTTAATTCTTGCTGGCTTAAAGCAACTGAATTTTCTTGTTTTTTTTTGAGGTATGTGTATTGTGTAATGATGCATTAGAATTAGCAGGTTATGCCGTACTGAGCAATAATGTTTTATCAGCTTGTTGATGTCTCGCTGCTAGTTATTCATTATTATTATTATTGCATAATATGTGCGGACTGCTCTGAAGTTTGAATAAACTGCAACATGATCTTCTAAATTTCCAAAAGACATGGAAAAGGATTTGCAAGACTAAACAACAGCCAGGTATCCAAACCTTACAGTAGTCATCAATGACAAAAGAACAAGAAAAGTGATAGGACAAGCTACATAACAGATTCTGCACTATTTTTTATTTCAAACATATTTTTTATTAGGCATAACAGTTGGGAGAAAACTTTGCAGCTTTTATCGATTGAACTTTTTATATTATAAAAGAGATCAAGTAACGTTTTTGATACTCTCCACATTGTGAACTATTATATTTGTTTAGCGGTTAAAGAATGAACAGCTAAATGGAAAGCTTCAGCATACATCTAGAACTTATGAGCCTACGCGAACTTGACCTTACTTATAATATCGTTATTGTTCCATTCAAGCAGATATCAATGTGTGTTGTGAGTATAGGCTACCTCAAATTTTGTGTGAGATTCTAAAAGTCTGAATTACCGAAGTTTGTTGCCTGATTTTCACCAAAATGAAATACCAGCTCTTTAGAATCATCTAATTCTGCAAAGATTCAACTCACAATAATATCTTAGCAGTTGTGTGTCATATATTATCATAGTTGTTTCTTTTTACTATAGTTCAAGAGACCTCTGCAACTAAATGTTGCTAGATTAAATTTTATTACATTATTAATATTTATGAAATATTGTGGGCGGGGATGAATATAGGAATCAATTATGGGTCTAAAAAGTTTAGCTTAAGTAGAATATGTCTTTTTACCCAAAATTTTCCTGAGAAATATACATTTTTACTTGTTTTACGCTCGGAAAAATGCCCTTTTTCCCATCATTTACGCGCGAAAAGTGCCTTTTTTAACATAATTCACGCACTAAAAATGCCCTTTTTTGAAAATTTGCCCACCTAGTCCCAATTTGTGAAAAGATGCTATGATCTAATGTCGAGAGTGAACATTAGACTAACTACTCCGGCATACTGCGGTTTATTTAAGTTACGGTGTTAATAGAAAGCCTATTTTATTCTTCAAAGTAATGTGCTATGAAATCAGCTTGAAAAGCATATGATGAAAATATGCTACGATGTTTATTGTACAAATCAAAAACGGATGATGAAATACAACAGGAATCCTCCTTCAATGTTTGCTTTTAGGATTGGTTATACTTTTCAGAGTGCTGCGTAGTGTACTGTTTGGCTTATGCGATTGTTTAGCTGTTTTGTTTCTCCAAATAAGAAGTCTTGTAGTGGCAAAAAGATGACTCCTCATAAGCATACAGCACTTGTTTTATCAGTTCAGTTTTTTTTATTTCTGACCATCACAGCGAAAACAATACACATCAACATAGCAAGGGTCTAGTTCTTCAAAAGCGCCTTCGTAGAGGGTTTCTGTATGGATTGCTGTATACTTTGCACAGTCCAAGTCCAGCAATAAGCTTTCTTCACAATAGTCATGATATGCATTAGGCAGATTAAGGTTGTTAATTTCATTGCGCAATATGTCGGTATAAATACCCCACTTTTCGAAGAGAATTTCTCTGTCATAGGCGAATTTCCACCTACCAAATCTTCATTCAATTGTAAAATACAAATAAATTTAGTAATGCACCATCTTCAACAAGTGCCATTAATCTCTCCGAACTTGGGTGACCATTTGATGCCATTGTTCTTTATAGTCCAGTCGCTGAATGATTTGACCCGGAAAAAAATAATACCAAGCTGAAACTTTGTCAGGAGGTTCGATTGGTGATGTGTAGTCACCAAAAAAACAGCCCCATGTTTCCCCCTTGGGAATAGCGAGTTTTGGCCATTTTTCCATAATGGCCGCAGCCCCATAAGCCAAAAATTCGAAATCGTCTAAAATTGATGTTTTATACCTCATTCGAAAGATAATTTCATACTGAATCACTTTTACAAAAGAATTATGGTCAAAAAATGCAAACATTTGAAGTTATTAGCCAGTAAATGCGGACTATAAGGCAGAATCCACCATTAGGCTTTAGCCTGGTGGATTTTTGTGAGGAGTGACAAGCAATGAATTACTCCATGGTTAAACCAGAGCTTACGAAAAAGTGTACAATTTCCCATCCCAAGTTAGTCCTCAAACTGATTTAGGAAAACTTAATGTATAAACAAAAAGTCTCCATAAAAGTGGAAAATTTAAACCAATTGTAGGTGTAGAAATTCAAAAATTGCTGAATCTATAATTTGTCTGTGTCGTCGGCTACAACAACAATAGGATTTCGTCTGCTTGCAGAAAGACTGATTGCTGTTTCCACAATTTCAGTGTCAGCATCACCATCACAGTTACCGTAGTTACTTCCTGTCCATTTTTCTTCAAACTCTCAGAAATCAGTTCAATAAATAGAACTTTGTTGTGTTCATTCGAAAGAAAACAATCTTGTGTAGCTGGTACAGAATTGATAGACGCCACTTCAACATTTGGACACTTTTTACTAGCAGTTTGTCAAATATGTTCATATGACTTTGTACAGTAGAAGCGTATTTATATCCATCAAAGATAACATGAGCAGAACCATAGTGTCTTCTAGCATAAGATACATAGAGTTGAGCCAATTCAGCGAATGTTGAGTCTTTCAACCATCTGATTCTGTGAAGTAGGGCACCTCCATCAACAACATACAATCTGGTCCAATTACCAACAGCTTCTGTAGCCTATCATTCATTAGTGCTGTTCTCAAAGCAACTTTATCAGCTTTCCTCATAAGTCCATCCTTCAACCAGTGGCGTAGCAGCCCCCTGGCGGTTCTGGCTCTGCGCCAGGCTGCAAGAGGGCGGCAAAATGAGGCTGCACAGTGCACACAGCACGAGAAATGAAGTAATGCAAAAATAAATAAAAAGTAAAACAAGAAAATGATTTACAAAGAGACAGCTAGCACATCTTAAAAAATTTAAGGATAGAACAACAGCTAAAAATCTCGAGTTGCTTCTTGCGTGATGTTGGATAGCTGTAGCCTGTGAAACAATTAAAAACAAACAAAGTGAAACCACTTTGATCGTAATGCAACAGCGTTTGATGTTTTACAGTGGTTAGCTAAATCACACCTACTTGATTCGACACCATATTTATGCTTGTGTCTGAAACTTTATCTTACCATTGGTGTTTCAATTGCGAGCTGTGAGAAGAGTTTCTCATTTCGTATTTATTCTCAATTCGTATTTACGTTCTACCATGAATGATGATCGGCTACCAACTCTATGGATTCTTTCTATAGAAAGAGACTACGTTCAAAAACTTGCTTTTGAAGATATTATCGCTGATTTTGCTTCGGCGAAAGCTCGAAAAGTTCAATTTTGAGGCGGCTATTGATCTTTTATTTGCCTAATACATTTGTTGTCCATTTTTTGTCTTTTATTTTTGGCCTTAACGCTGAGACAGTGAGGCTTCTTTCTCAAGCAATATAGAACTTCTGAGACGCGGCACATTATTTGTAATTATTTTTATTGAAAAGATTGCTTGACCATGAAACTATTACAAAATTTTCTGCAGTCTACTTAGGGCGGCATTTTCAACGAAAGCCAGGGGCGGCAGCATATGTTCCTACGCCACTGCCTTCAACAGTGAAGGAGGATATGGTATCATTTCGAATGAAAAGTAGGCTACTTCTCAACATCGTCTCCACGTTCTGCAATAGCGGCCAGTCTTGTAAAATAAATGATTGGAATGACATTTACGTGTTCCTTGCCTATCTTTACAAAAATTCCAAGTACCTCAAGTGGTTTAATGCAGGTTTTGTGTTGAATAGTTGCAGTAGCTAAATTTTGACCATCCAATGTTTTTTGAATGATTGCTCCTATCTCCTCTGATCTCTCACAATTAACCAAATCTTCTCCAGATATAGAAACTCAGCCGGATGTCAAGGAATGTAGATGCTCATCAGCAAAAGTAAATGGATTGCGTTGTTCAAGCCAATCTCTAAACATTACATAATCATCATAGCAGCGCTTGCGTCTGGAGTCACCCATATGTATGTGCTGTTCACTTGACTTTATATCTAGTGCGGAAAGCACCAGGCTAAAGCCTAATGGTGGATTCTGCCTTATAGTCCGCATTTAATGGCTAATAACTTCAAATGTTTGCATTTTTTGACCATAGTTCTTTTGTAAAAGTGATTCAGTATGAAATTATCTTTCGAATGAGGTATAAAACATCAATTTTAGACGATTTCGAATTTTTGGCTTATGGGGGCTGCGGCCATTATGGAAAAATGGCCAAAACTCGCTATTCCCAAGGGGGAATCATGGGGCTGTTTTTTTGGTGGCTCCACATCACCAATCGAATCTCCGGACAAAGTTTCAGCTTGGTATTATTTTTTTCCGGGTTTGACCATTTTTTTCAGTTCAGCGACTGGACTATTAGCATACCAGTAACGTAATGCATATGTGAAAATAAGTCACGTTCAATTGCTATAATAAATAGTATGCAAAAAAATGGCACCCAAAGAAGAACGTTTATTACCGGTACCTCAAAATGTAAATATAGCTACGAAATTATTGAATTAATGCACTTCTAAAGTAGCACCATCATTGTTGTTCTGCTTGCTGGCGCTTTGTTTTCATAATATACCATACCACCACTTAAGGGCGCTGTTTCACGAGCGATGACACTGCCTTTTTTGTTAGCCTTCCAGACTAGTAATATAGAGACTATGGGTTAAATCAAGTATAGTTATTACTATCTGAAGCCTTTACAAGTTGTTTCACCTAACGGATCATCAGAAGGTCTTATTCAAATAGAATCTGTGGACTGTGGATTAAGTGCAACCATATTTCTTTTAAACATGTCTATGACAGCACAATGGTGTGATTAAAGGAAAACAAACATGACTATGACGTCACAAAGGAGTATTGAACCTCTTTAAGAAAAATAAAAAACATCAAAATGTTTCCATCTTTCACTACATTTAACCCTTAACATACCAAGCGGGGTCTCGTAGGGACCCCAGAGGTAAATTTTTTTATCTCCCGCCTTAGCTATAGCAACAATTTTTCTCCTAATCTTTGTATGTGTCATAAATTTAAGCAAGTCCAGTATAGTGCGACAAAAATTAAAAAATTATTTGAAACATATGCAAAAAACAGCATAACGTTACCTGGGGTCCTGATGGGACCCCCCTTGGTATATTAGGTTACAAATGCTGAATTTTATCCGGTTAACTTCACGCGAAAAATGTCCTTACATTTTGCCAGAGTTTGAGAACGTGATGACAAATCAACACGTGGTCAAAGAAAAGAAAATGCTAAACTTTGAAATTTGGGATGGATTTGTAGAAAACTGCAAAAAACTCTATAAGCCATTTGAAGAAGTAACGGTAGATGAACAATTAGTCTCTTTCCGAAGTAAATTTCCAATGAGACAGTACATGAAATCAAAACCAGCAAGGTATGGAATTAAAGTGTGGGCAGCTGAAGACGTGAAAACCACTTACCTGTGTAATATCCAAGTCTATACTGGAAAACTTCCTGGGAGTGTAGCAGAGAAAAATCAAGGACGTTGGGTTGTGTGTACTGTGTGACATGATGAAATCACTGTTTGCAACTGGAAGAAGTGTCACCACAGATAAATTTTTTGCATCAGTGCCAACTGTAGAATTTTGCTCCAGAAAAATATCACCAAGACAAGAACACTGAGAAAAAAGTCAGATATTCCTGTAGTTATGGAAGTTGCGAAGGGACGATATGTTTTATCATCAAACTTTATCTTTTCAGATAAACTGTCAGTTGTAAGCTATGTGCCTAAAAAAATAGGACGGTTCGTTTACTATATTCTCAGTATCTTGATGATTCACTGTCTAATGAAGATCACAAGAAACCCAACATGATACTTGAATATAACCGCACAAAAGGCGGAGTGGATGATGCAGACAAGTTGGTGAGTGAATATTCTTGTGCCAGACGAATGTCAAGATGGCCTTTCTGACTTTTTACGAACGTGCTTGACATTGGAGCCCTGAATTCCTATATCACTTGGGTGTTCAAAAACAGAGACTGAAACAGTAGAAAATCTAATCAAGGATATCATTTCTTGGTGGAGTTAGGCAAAGAATTGACGAAACCAAATGTCTTGCGCAGAACATGTAATCCATCTGGTTTTCAGCTTCACATCGTTAGAGCTATTGAAGGTAGACTATTGGAGTTTCTGTAGCTCGAAACACTGAAGCATATTCTTAGCGTCAAGGCAGCTAGTGAGACGGAAGAGAGGAAGATGTTTTCAATATCCTTGAAACAACGATAGAAAAGTTAACATTATATGCTCCAAATGCAAATGTTTCGTTTGCGAACAGCACCGAGTCACCAACACAACTGTGACAGTGCAAAAGAATGTGAAGATGACAGTGAATGAACTGTGTGTTTATGAATATGATCCTTTGTCTAAGTAATTTGTAGAAACACATATATTATACTGTATGTGATGCTAAGACAAAAATTTTAGTTTTTATAACACTTGGGATAAGAACAGAGGTTTGTTACAGTGTCATAAAAATGGCATCTGCTTTACTTACAATTTCAGCAATCTTCCTTTGTTACATTAGCTGTATAAACTGTAATCTAAGTAAGGATGAAGAAAGTAGACTACAAGTTGACTTGTGCTTTGATGTGCCGGTATACTGATTGCATGTATAGTGAGAGAACGCAAAACTGGCTCAACCAATTTGTCGTTTTTCATTTCCAAGGAAGAATGGCCTCCTTCATCCCAAAACCTGAACCCCCTAGACTTTGGCATCTGGTCTTAGCTGGAGAGCAAGGTTTCGACTGAACACCACCAACGTTTGGAAGCGCTGAAGACTAATCTGAAAAAAGAATGAGCCAAAATACCTCAAAGAGTTAAATCGTGACTATTGCAGGTCCTTTTCGAAGCGTCTCCGACTTGTTTTGGACGCAAATGGCCGACACATTGAGTAAAACTTGTTTTTCCTAAATATTTATTTATTTGACAATAATATTATATGTTTATTACTCAATTATGATCTACCATTTGTTAAATACATTTGTTTGAAGATGTAACGTTAATTATTGATGACCCTGTATATACTGCATACTTTAAGCAATAGAAACGATGGGGTCCTTGGAGGACCCCACCTTGGTAAACGACGTTGGTGAGCGAGGCTTGGTATGTTAAAGGTTAAATGTGATTTGGGCTGAAAGTTGGGACTTTAGCACTACACTGCTTTTGCCAAACTTTTCATCAATCTTTTCTCTAGCCAATTAAAAAAAAAATTTAAAGTTACGTATCATGGTTTTATCGGTGCGTAACGACAAGAGGTTAATTTCTTTGCCAAAACTTGTTTTAATGTTCATAAACAGATAGCCCACAAAGAAAACATGGGGGTATTGCTAAAAATTATCCAAATATGTTGAGCGGTTCTTGAGATATTGCCGTTTTTCTATTGCTCCTTATCTATGAAGCCACATAGTGGCTAAGGTTATTTCACTTATAACTCGAGAACCACTTGTGTGGTTTTCATCAAGTTTGCACCAAATGCACATCAACTGGAACAACCTCTTGACGCTGTACTGAAAAGGGTGTGGTGTGCTGGTCAAAAGTGCCTTTGTAAAGCAAAGAAACAGGAGACTGACCAGTGACCACCTGATCCTAACATGCCCATTAACCAAAATCCCAGGTGGCTTCGAAACTGTACACGAGTGTGGTACTGCGTTTAACAACTGGCTAGACCAAATTACAGACAATACTTAAGATGTGCCAACCATAGGACACTGTTACTACTATTTCAGACAATGAGAAATCTTTATGGCTCGTGTGTTGAGACTTGAGATCTACAAAATTGCAATGAAACAATATACCAGACATATAGTCTGATTTGAAATAAGTTATACGAGTTATGAGACTGTTTGTTTGTTGAAAGAGACGCTATTGCAATGAATTTACCCTAATTGCTGCAGTGCATATTGTGACATTTAATGTCAAAATAGGTAAAAAAAAAAAAAAAAAAAACCAATAAGAAACAATAAAACGACAAAAAACAAAAAAACGAGCTCGTTTTTTTAAACCAAAAAAAAAGTTTTTTTACATCTCTACCCTTACACCGGACATTTTTGATAACAACCATTTTTCTTCACAAAAATATGGGTTACCTGTTTTACACCCCAAATTTAAAATTCGGCAACGTTCGGACATGGGGAAAAGCCTTTTTGAAGGGGGCAATTATTGATCGGTGCGCCATCTAGCGGAAGAAAGACATATGTATTTTCCGTCGTACTAATGCCCGAATTTCAAGTGAAACAAGGATGATTAACATAGTGTCTAGAATTAGCCTTCAACAGAATTTACTATTTTACGTTGATGCAACGTCTGGCGACGTTGAATTGACGCAAAATAACATATTTTGTTTGCTGAGTGCTTCATGTAACAGAAATTAGGCTTCAATGATAGTGTAAAAGGGTGGTCCCATACTTTATTCAAGTTTTAGGTATGAGAAGATAAGGTTCTCATTGTACTAAGCCTTCGACACTAAGGAGAGTAGGGTGGCCAGTTCCTTTCTCTCGGCCGCCTTTCCTACAGCAATTATGCCCACCCAATTTATTACACCCTAGGTAGAGGTGTTTTCAACAACCAGCTTAACCGGTTCGAACCAGGTTTGAATAATTGGAAAGCCAACGCCTTACCTTTTGTGCCATCCTACAGTGTAGTGGTTGTAAAATTCTACCAAATGCTAATTAACTACGATTGATTTCGGAAAATGTAATTTCGTCTGAAAAAAACTGACATTAACTATGGATCTCACGAGCCGCACTTTGGTCTTGAACAGTACTGCGCCTTTGCCATCGCTACGGTACTCTTATTTTCACTTCATTTGTTGACTTTCCATTTTCATGAATTGTGCACTCTGTTTTCTATTATATCGGGAAATTATTGCATTGTCATTATGTAACAATTACGCAACAAATATGTAGCAATTAGATGTGTTGTATCGCATTAACTATTTCAGCACGTACACCAGTAGTCAAGATGCCATAATAAAGATGTCATATGTCATTCTGGGCCACACAATAAAACTTGCATTAAAAGTGGGTCGCGAACTGAAAAAGGTTGGGAAGCACTGTGTCACGATTTCTTTCTATCTCTTACCAGGAAAAAGACTTGGAAAGGTTCAATGACGTAGTTTAATGGGTATAACCGAAAAGTAGTCAATTAAATGATCGGATAGTTCTACGGGTAAAATGATAATGAAAACTCTTAAAGGACTTTAACGAACGGCTTCTCTTCTAACTCTAATTTCGAACACAATTTATATCAGCACCAATTCTCATCTACTTGTATTCAATTACTTCAAGTCTCAATCACCAATAATTTCTGCACCAACTACCAATCCACAACTCATAACACAACTCTCATAATCAACTCATAATAATGATCTCATCATAATCCAAATTACACCACTATTTATAGAAGGTTTGTTCGGTCTAGTAACTTCGAGAAGGCTATGTAATGTCACATTGTTCTGTCAAGTTGCATTAATGGAAACAAGCAGAAGCTCAAAGAAGTTTAAAAAATGTCACGTAGGGTAGTAGATTCTTACATAATAAATATTTCGCAATCGGACATCTACTGCTAAACATCCTTATGACGTCATGACAAACGACGCTCAGAAATTATGAAAAACAACAGAACATTCCAGATTTGCATGCTTACAGACGATTCTGGAAATGCGTTATATAATACAGATTTCTCATTCAAAGGTTACTTCAGGTCAATACCCGATAATAACACATCGCTCAAAATTCCATAATGAAAACAGCACATTCTGTCAAGACGCAAAGCAGCCCGACGAGAGGCCTTGCACATTGATTGTGACACACTGCTATAGTAGCATCTGGACTGGAAGCCAAACGCTAGGCCTTATCTTGGCAGCAAATAGGGTTGCCATAATTGGCAGTTTTAATGCCAACTTTCAGAAATTTGACATTTTCTTAAAAAGATTCTCAGGTTAAAATATGACACGGTCGCAACACCTTAGGCTATGGTAGTAATCATGCTATTGACAAAATCTGCCCAAAATGCTATGTTACGAAAAGCATCATCAAAACCCTGGAAAAGTTGTTTTTCAAACCTGATGTTTTGTAAACAGGCTACTATACATTGATAAAACTGAGTTTTTTGAACTATTTACAATGCTCAAAAGCTTTTTCAAAAAGCCAAAAATATATCAAATGCAAAAGTCAAAACAGCCTGCCAAACGCATTAAAAAAACGCTTAAATTTTTCAAATTTCCGCTAATATAGCAAAAAACGCTTAATTTCTCAAAATACGCCAAATTCTCAAAAAACACCAATGCGGCAATCCTGTTTGCTGCCAATATGAGGCCTAGCGTTTGGCTTCCAGTCTGTTTCCAAAATGCAATTATACCGAAGTCCACGCTCTAACCATCCAAAACACATTCAAGCCAAACAAAAGAACCACATAAAATAAAACCCATTCGTCATAGCACATGACTAGGAAACTGTGTTCCGAGAGCTAGTGCAAACCGTTACCACCACAGCGAACTTGCAGCATCAGACTAAAACTGGTCGTTGGTGTCTGCATTGTGAAGTCAGCAAGGATCATGCTGCTAAAAGCGAAACTCAATTTATTGCATTATTTAATTAATTTTACAGTTATTGTAAAATAATTGTTTGCATTTGAATTTATTAATCATTTAAAATCGCATTGTAGGCTGATGATATTATTCTTTAAATAAAAAAAGATTATCACAATGGTGAACACATTGGCATTGTACAATGTAAGTATGTTTCGTTCCAACACTTTCAAAACACAAGTGAAGTTGCGCAATGCACATGCAAACAAACATTTTGACTAAAACTAAGCTAGCGTTTCTACTGTACTATCCGTGCCTCTCAATGAATGGAACATCTAATTCAAACAAAATGACGTGTGGTTACATTGAATTAACGAAAAATGACAGAATGTAGTTGCTGAGAAAGTGCAGTTAATTTATATGAAAAAATAACACAGCTAGCCTTGTGGAATTGAAGTGGCTTGTCAATCATACCACTTGTCTTTGTTCACATGAAAATACTCTTCATCAAAACGTCAGCTACCATTGTTTGGCAAGAAGAAAAGGTTAATATTGTCTCATTTTCCTTACACTGTGACTCCTATTTATGTTCTTGAATAGGAGTAAGATTAGGCTGGGGCTATTAAAGGATTACACGGGCACTTCTACACCTGGATATATTACCCTGCATGAGATGCACGATTTTCGGAATTTTCACACGTTCTAAGTCAAACCAGCAAAGAGTCGATATAATCTGCAAAGGTTAAATAGCTGTGATTTGAGCGAGCATTTTCATGTCAAATTACCTTGCCAAAAATATCTTCGTCCACTTATTGTTCAACTTTTCTTGCGAGGCTTCGGCTAGTCAGGTTTAAAAGCTTAGGCAGCCAAATGAACCGTAGAGCCAACCACCTGGAAATTGGGGCATCTTTTGTATCTTTTGGAACGAAATAAACAGTAGCAATATTAACGGTAATTACCGGATGTTCTCGTAGGTTGCGATGTCTCTACACCGGTGGCTGCCCTTAGCCATTATTCAAAAACTTTTTTGCGTCAGAGAGAAAAAATGTGTTGCTGTCGAGTCAAACTTACAACTATGCACACCCTTCTTAGAGTAGTGTTGGCGATGGAACATTGAA
The DNA here is from genome assembly GCF_918807975.1 of Aplidium turbinatum. Classification (NCBI taxonomy): domain Eukaryota; kingdom Metazoa; phylum Chordata; class Ascidiacea; order Aplousobranchia; family Polyclinidae; genus Aplidium; species Aplidium turbinatum. The sequence continues at coordinate 22,065,442 of NC_137475.1, read as the reverse complement.
ATTCTTTACAGGAGTCTTATCGCTTAACTGTTTCTAAGTCTTTCTTTTTCAACCACAGAAATACAAAGCCAAGAAATTAATCAGATTTAACATATTTAAGTTTATTTTAACATTTAGAGAAAACAAAAAAAACTACATTGAAACAAATTTCAAGAAATAATATCTAAACAAAATACAATGGTTAAATATTAAATTTATCAACAGGAAAAATCTAAAAACTGCACAATACTTCAAACTAGCTCAACACTCAACAATAAACACGAGAATCTCAAAGGTCACTGCATTAAACGGCGTTGCACAGATCACATGATGTGGTGTGTAGCGTATTTAAAAATACACAGAGCAAAAAACGACAAGCCGCAAGCAAACAATTATCTGTTTAAAGGTGAATTATTGTGATCGGTACATCGGTATGTCAGATGCAAAAAATACACAAAATAAGAACATATAGAGCAAAAAGAGTAGGCGAATTTAGTTGGAAATAATTTCTGAATACTTTAAACGTTTTTTATACAGGATAAATGTTACAATCGAATTACTTTTAAACAATTTTAGCTAGATTTTTTTAAATCTGAGTATCAAACTAAGATTTGAGAAGCCCTGTAAATAAAACGCAATAACTCACCTTTAAACAGACACATGGGTGCCGGAAGTGGAGGGGAGAGCAGGGGGTGGATGCTCCCCCTGTCCTCAATTTTTCTATGGATGGAGGGGCAGGGGGACAATGGTGCCCATTTAAGGTCATGTAAGCTACTGCACATTTTGCAATACGATAAAACAATTTCAGCTATTAGCTTTTAGCCTAATTATAACCTTTCATTTCTGCCTCAACATAATATTCACGACACAAAATTCTGTACCACAATAGGTTAGCCTACATCATTATAATATAGCATGATGCTCTTCCGTGCCATTGTTCTTTGCATAAGCATACCGGATACTTGTATCATTACTCGATAATGAGATGAGCATCATCGCTATATCATCTTAAAATTTAAAAAATGGCTTTTCAGCAACAAAAGTGCCCTTTTCTCATAATTTTTCCCCTCCCCCCCAGTCAAAAATCGTTCCGGCGCCCCTGAACAGATAATTGTTTGCTTGCGGCTCGTCTTTTTTGCTCTGTGTATTTTAAATTAGTTTTTCGCACCTTGCCTAAATGTACATACCACATCATGTGATCTATGTAACGTCCTTTAATGCAGTGACTTTTGAGATCCTCATGTTTATTTTGAGTGTTCAGCTGGTCAGAAGCTTTGTGTAGTTTTCAAGTTTTTTTCGGTTGATAAATTTAATATTTAACCATTGCATTTTGTTTAGAATATAGATAATATTACTGTATATTATTTCTGAAGCAGCCATCTTATGTTGAAAACGTTCGAAATTTGCTTCAATGTATTATTTTTCTGTTGATGTTGTAATAAAATTAAATGTTAAGTTTCTGGGCAGCCGATTTGTAGCAAGAATTGACAGCGATAGACACGTGTTTCGCTCATAAGGCTGTTTTTTTTCGCGCAACGCTCAGAGTTCAAGATGAATACCACTACATCTTGGTTTACAATTTTCCATATGAAATGGAATTGTTGCCTGTCTCATCATTAGTGCGTCCGCTCCGGGAGGCGAAATTTTTTTTCCACGAGATCTCTGTCTCATTTGCATATTTTGATAAAGTTTGTATTAAAACCGTATGAATGCAACGTTTTCTCGTTGGCTCGGTTGGTTCAGTGGTTTCATCCTCCGCCTAGTGTTCGTGAGGACGAGGGTTCGACGCCCGTCGAAGTCAAACTTTTTTTTCTTTAAATTAATTTTCAAAAAAAGGAGGGTTAGGGAAAGCTTATACTTTATTATCATTGCAGAATTTCATTGGCAAATAGTTATTTCGAAATCTGAATCAACCAATCTCTCAAAACACTTTCGGAAAATCTTACTTTTAAAGTGACTAGAATCAGTGAGACAGAAAGCTCGTGGGAAAAAAAATTCGCCTCTGGAGCCGTCCACACACCCAAACACTCAGCAGGCACACCATACTTACATGGAAGATACCTACCAGGGAGGCGAGGGACTTAGGCTACTCTGATCGAAGAGACCCACCGCGGTAGATGGTAGCCTAATCTGTGGATATAAATTAAGGGTTATTGGCTGCCTCGAGCTGATATGCCTGTCTCGACTTTCTCTTGCTGATGATGGAACAGACTAGGAGGTGGCGGGTCAAGCACGAGATCTAGCGCGTTTTGGTAGATAAATAATTATAATTTAATTTGATTTTGTTTGTGTGTGTGCTTCTTCTTGATGCCTGCTTGAAGGAGGGCACCAGGTTTGTGGGAAACGGGCCACTGCAGTCTGACATCTTATTTGGCGGAGATGCCGGAGAGGGGCGTCAGTTTACCTCTTATCTTTGTAGAAAGAAAAGAGCCAACAAAACCAGCAGTAAAGCATAGCCTTAAAGGTAAAGCGGCGGTCGATTACCCGTATGGCAAGAATACGGTGCATCTGATGAGCCCAGCCTCATGGGCGAAACACGTGTCTATCGCTGTAAATTCTTGCTACAAATCGGCTGCCCAGAAACTTATCGTTTATTGGAAGTCTGAATGGCTAGCGTGGAAGCTACACCGTTATGGTTAGCGAATCGCAACTGCTCGCTGTACTAGTGAGTGCTCACTGCTCAGCCTTGTGCTGACGGCCGGAAGAACTCCCCTTCTTCACAAACTTAGATGTGTTAAATCTGATTACGTTACAAGGCCTTGTAGCCTATGCCTATGGTTCAACATAAACTCTCTACCAAGGCTGTGTCTTTCTTTTTCACTCTCGCACACAAAAAAATAATATTAACTCAAGCAATGTAAATTTAAAATTTAGCAGTGTGAAAGTTAATGTTTTGGAAACCTTATGCTGTGACATCTTGTTTGGACCAGATTTTCAAAGAAATCATCATCGAGTAACTTTTAAATACCAAAGTGGCAAACCCGATTTTGTAGTCAATCAACAGAACAATCATTGCTCGATGATCGCTGCAAAAACTGATGGGGGCGTCTGTTTTTTACAAACTTGTCGAAAGATTGTAAGCCGATGACTGTTTTCTGAAGAATCGGACAGTTTATTGACGCAGAAATCGAAAAACAAATTTTTTTAAATATTATCCGTCCTAGGAATTTGCCTTGGCTGGCCAAAGTTCTGGTCGTCAAGAACAAAAAAACAAATAAGAAAAGGCTATGTTTTAATTATTCACAAACGATAAATTTGTTCACAAATTTTAACGCATACACGCGTCATGCATAGACAATCTGGTTCATCGACTTTACGTTTATAAGTTTTCTTCAACATTTGATTTCAAACGCGCCCACCACCAACTCCCTATCGCTGAAAAGGACAAAAATTATATGCCTACCGGGTTTGAGGCTTCCGGAAGACTTTGGGAATTCAAAAGAATTTCTTTCGGGGTGACAAATGGCGTTATCCAGTTAAAAAAATGGATAAGATGGTTAAAACTGACAAATTGACAAAATGCATACCCTTATCTGGATAACGTTACGATGTGTATGAGTGACAATGCCTTTATCACTGGGCTGAAGTCAGGTTTTATTAGACAACGCCTTTTAGAACAAGAAGGTCAATTAACTCTACAAGCAGAAGTAGCGTCCAGCTAAGCACGCTGTTTAGACCTTGCCCAGAAAGATTCAAGCATCCATGATGTTGGATCATCTGCTACGGCATCAGCAGCGTCACAGTGGTCAGATTATGTTCCTGATTGTCTCGTCAAAAAGGAAAAACCGTCTGCAGCTTCCGTTTCCAAGTCACAAAGTCATTCTGGAACAAGGGTTTTCAACCGTGGCCCTAGGCCCTCCAAGAGGGCCACAGAGCGTTTTCAGGTGGGGCCACGATAAAAGGGGTAAAGGTGGCATTCAATAGCCGAAATGATATCTCAAGCTTTTGGTTGTCTCTCCATGATGCATATCCATTAGCCTACTGAGCAGGAAGGCGTCAGAGATGTATGTTCAATGTTCTGCTACTTATACCTTTGCGAAACTGGGTTTTCAGACTTGGCAACCATTAAAATGAAAGCACGTAATCGTCTCGATGTGCGCGGTGACATTCGTCTTGCTGTATCAAAGACTGAGCCGAATATAAAAGGCTTGTTAAAACAAAATCAGGCGCAAGTTTTGCACTGAGGTATAAATCATTTAATCACTCGTCAACTGTTTTAATTTTGTTTGTTTTTGTTTGTTTTTCATATCTTTATCCTGCATTGCGGGAAAGCGGACTTGAGCGCTATGCATCGGTGTACGCCTTCCGACGTACACCTGACCCACGCTGCAGCCGACGGCAATGTCTGTTTCCGGTTGTCTATTCTACTTATGACTTAAATTTGGTATTACCCATTACTCGAAATTGATCACTGGGTAGAGGCAATTATCGTAAAGTTTCTTGCCCAGAGAAACAACAGCAAGTGCGGGTGGCTGGAGTCAAACATGCAGGCTCTCGACTGTCTCAGTTGCTCTTAACGCATTGTTAACTGCCATAACTTACTTCTTCATAAGACAAAAAATTGATGGTGATCACTGTTAGTTATTCTTAATCTTTTTTTTTAATTACTATTTTACCTCATAAACTAGAAAGGTGGGATGGCGCAACGGATAAGGCGTTGGCTTTCCAATTATGCAAACCTGGTTCGACTCCCGGCTTCAGCTGATTGTTGAAAACACCGCTCACCTCTACCCAGGGTGTAATAAATTGGGTGGGCGTAGTTGCTGAAGTAAAGGCGGCCGAGAGAAAGGAACTGGCCACCCTACTCTCCTTAGTGCCGAAGGCTTAGTACAATGAGAACCTTATCTTCTTATACCCGACACTTGAATCAAGTATGGGACCCCCCTTTACCTTTTAAACTAGAAATAAGTCATAATGAATCTATTTCAATATTTTGTTTCCTTTGCCTTGAGTTGCAGAGGGATAAGATGAAGTTTCTATTTCTGGAACGTTTATGAATCACTCTGGCCATGTGCAGGCGAAAAACCTTGCAAGCTTGGCTCTCGTGTCATAAAGTATCGTTGGCAGCTGTAAGATCTAAGAATTCAATGCCAGGCTTTTTGAAGTCTACCAAATTCTCACAGACTCGGTCGGTTTCATCTTTATTAAATTAGCCGTGCAGAAATCAGTTTTTCCGCACTAAATAATGAGTACCTTCTTGTGGTGACGAAAGCACTAGGTGTAAACCTACTAAATCAAGTTCATTAGGCCCAGTCAGAATAGAACACAAATTTTGAGCAGACTTTGTCACAGCCCCAGATTTGCTTGGTTTTTCTGGATAGAATAAATTTGAAGCAAGCTCTCTAGAGATTATTATTTTTGCCTTGTGATGTTATCTTTTTGTTTGTTCACTTTCTACATCTCGTTCTGCACAATTTAGAAAGAGAAACTTTTACTAAGAAAGTTTGTTGACATCTTTTTCTCTATCTTCTTGAACTAGTTCACAATAGGATCAATACTGTATGTTAATCACACAAATTTTCATAAACAACTTCATAAAATGCAACAAAAGAGTGAACAAGTGAAATATCATCATAAAATCTTGTAATGACCTTGTCTTTGATTAATCAACTATTCAAGCAAATGACACAATAAAAGCCAAGGCAATCAATTTGAGCAAAATGTTTTTAAGTGCAAGGTGCAACATAAATTTATTGTTTCCTGATGTTATTGCTACATTGAAAGAACGAATTATTGACAAATGTTACTGTCGCAAAACAGATTCATGATTGAGCGAAACCGCAATCACGTGGTTTCATTCGCTCAAAACCACATTAAGGTGACCTGATCAAGCGGAAAAAAAATAAAAAAGGCATCGGCGCGACGACTGCATTGCCAAAAGCGATTAATCGTAGTGAAGGTGGTCAAAGAAGCTCAGTCATGCTTAGACAGAAAAGTCAGAGCAGCGAAAAAGTTGTTCATATCCAAAGTTACCCATTTATCTAAATATTGATTGTTTTGAATAAGCGTAGGCCTATATATTTATCTATCGAAAGGTACTGTAGAGAAAAAGCGGAGCAAAGCGGATATTTGTTTTTTTGAAAAAAATACAAACAAAAATCTTCTTAACTACTTGAATGGATATTTTACACAAAAAATTGTGAAACTTTCTTGCGATACTTGGTGGCAAAGAAGTCGAAATAGCTTTCTCAGTACTTTGTTACAAAAACTTGTCTACTAAAGTGTGATGATATTTAGGTGCTTTTTGAAAATTTCTGCTTCTCTTTTAATTTTGAACGTTGGTGAGCAATGGCCAGAAAATTTGAAAATCAATTAAAAAGAAAGAAAAAGATAAAACAGATATGAACAATGATACTACGACATATACGATATGCTATAAAATAGACATTAAAACAGCCATTTTCATCAATTGTGATTTGTGAATGCTTAAAAATTAAATTTCGGTGGAATAAAAATTGCTAAGCATGCAAAGTAAACTTGAAATCTGCTTTAAAACCCTGTATGCAGTGTGCATGACCAATTGGATATTTGTATGTTTGCTGGCATATACGGTAATTGATTGAAATTATAATGAAGACTAAAACCTATAAAACAGCCATTCAAAGTTTCAGATTGTTTTAGCTGACGTCATTTGGTTCAGCGTTGGTTTCAGCTGAGTCAGCTCCAACAAATGTTGCTATTAAAATGTATTTGAAGTTGTATGAAAGAAAACAACGGAGTCTGATCGATCCACAATTTCAACCATAATGATGACAAAAAATTGTCCCCCCCCCCAAGGATAAGTTAAGTCCGCTGTGGGACTAGTATCAGCTGTTTAGAAGCATGCGTATCAAACCATTTGATGCGGAAACATACAATTTCAACAATTCCTCACAAAATTTCGGGAAGAGGAGCGCCCCCTCCCCCCCATAAATCCGCGCCTGAGTCCACTAGTGGATTTCGGGGGGAGGGAAATATGGTGCTCACACGGCCATGTACACGATCAATGCAGCTTACACAAGACAAACATTGCTTGTGTTCAACTTGTCTTTTTCCAAGTGAGGGCTTCTCGTTTTCGTATCGTTTTTGCTGCAACTACTAATTGCTGTAGCTTTATTTTTTCTGCATGTAAATGTTTCTGGTACCAAAACTCTGAAGTAACCGCTTCTATGCGATGCTATAACGTGTACGGAGGAAGTTTACCATGTGAAACCAGCAAATATAACTTCGTTGAAATGTTGAGAAAAAAGGAAGGTTCAACAGGCAGCCATTTTCTTAAGTGAAAGGCAAAAGTGGTATATCTTGACAGTCTTAAGGTTGTCCGAGCATTATCGGCAAGGCAGGGTGTAGTTAAATATTTCTATGGCCCTTTGTATTGGTTTACTTCAATACATAAAAGCCAGACTTTGAGAAAACCAATGTTATATTTTTCTGTCGGCTCTCATTTTATGTTTTACATTGAAGTAGTTCGGAGTTAGATATTTACGTATTTTTGCATGAGTTGTGTATTTTGTATTAATATGTGATCTCGTAGCAAAAAAAACTTTTTGTAAACAGTTTTGTCACTAATGCAAGCGTTTGGTCAGCGAAAGCACAGAAAGAAAAAAAAAGTAAACGACATAACGCAACAAATGGTAGTAACAAGACTGGACATACTGCTGTGTTATGAGTCGTTTTGTTTAGATTGAAATAAGATTTTGTCTAGTAAACATGAGTGCTCCCACTGCATCTTTGCTTCAAGCTGCAACAGCAGAAGTATCAGGATCAGCTTTAGGTAAGTTCAAATTTAAAGATTTATTTTCAAAAATATAAGCTATTTTGTGACAACAGATTAAAATAAACAAATCTAGTGAAGTCAAACTAGGCAATAATTAGTTTATTAATACAAAAGCTAAGTGGTTGAAATAACTTTTTTTTAAATATTAAACAAATATTTATAAAAACAACGTGATAAACTACATAATTGTAACTTAGTTTTTCGTTGAAAGTACAAAGCAAAACATATTAAAACTAATGATTTTTTTTAGCCCAAACACATGAGCTTGCATTTACATTAAGGTAGGCTACTGTAGCAGATGCCAAAGCTCATTTAATATTATAATGAAATAAATTGTTTTCAGACCCGATAAAGCAGAGATGTTTATCTCAAAAATCTGAATATTGTTTCAGGTGTAAGTTGTTCTCTGCTACCTCATCAACACACCAGTGCTTTCGTTGGAAAAATGCAACTTACACATTCCACATGTAAGTTGGATTCGATTGTAGCTGTTCAGTTGTAAATTAAGACAATCAATCCGTAATTCTGGATTCGAATGCAATAATAAAATTTATGACAAAATAAGAAAATCGCAACTTGGTTAAATTGGCTTATATACAGGAGAAGCATGTATTAGGCTTTGCTTTGCAGTACAATAAATGCAAATAACATTTTTATTCAACATTAAGCAAATAAAAATTTAAAGCAAATTGTACTCCAAAGCACTGAGCATATAGTTTATCAAGTCAGCTGATACAAACATACATAACTTATACTCCAAAGCAGCTGTAACTTATAATGTTTCTTGGAATAACCTACTCAAAGATGCCATTAGTTATTAAGATATTTCTTGAAATTACTTATAATTGAAGATACTTGCAGTAGCTCACAGAAGCATTATTAGAAATACAAAAAAGAGGTTGCGTTGAACATTAGGGTGGATCGTTTTTCAACTTTTTTTCTTGATCGCTTGTTAATAGTGCGGAAAAGTTGTGCACTGACATTGTAAGCACTACACAAAAAAAAATTTTCAAAAATTTTAATATCTTGGGTTGCCCCAAAGAAGTTGAAATATTAGAAAAAGTGGAAAATTTCCAAAAATTTTACCTTTTGTTTTAGCTTTTAATCGCTTGTTAAGAGTGCGGAAAAGTTGTGCACTCACATTGTAAGCACAACACAAAAAAAATTTTCAAAAATTTTAATATCTTGGGTTGCCCCAAAGAAGTTGAAATATTAAAAAAAGTAAAAAATTTCCAAAAGTTTTATTTTTTGTTTTAGTTTTTAAACGCTTCAGAAAATTTCCGAAAATCAATATTTACTTCGCATTGCTGATCTCATGGTTGTCTGTATCCTGTTTAATAACGTGAACATTCACCAACGTTTGCTGCCTTTCCCTTAGTGCGGGCCTTAGTAGACGATCATGGGGTGTCTTCCCCTTAGTAGACGATCATAGGGTGTCTCACAGAAGATCTGTTGTTGAAGAGCATGTGTGTATTATCGCCGAACCTGGATCTCAGTATTTTGGCCAGGTAAGTCCAACCGCGGGAACAGCCAGAAGCATTGCCGACTCCATAATATCAGCAGTTCATGATAGAGGAACAGACACCAGCTAACAGCTGTGGGGTGTGATGGTACTGTGATAAATACGGGTCATGCAGACGGTGTTATCCAACTGTTGGAATTAGAGTTTCGAAAACCGCTGCAATGGTTGGTATGTCAACTCCACGCAAATGAATTACCCCCGCGGCATCTTTTTGAGTTTTTGGATGGCAGTACAACTGGTCCTCGTGGGTATTCCGAACAGATTGGAAAGGCTTTACTTAGGCTACATGTGATAAAATGCCTATCCGACGATTTGAATCAATACCAAGTAATTTTACTCATATGGGTGTGACCGAGGCACGGACCAAAGATTCCTCCGGGACATTTGTCATTGCGTTTGTACAGAAAAAATTCCAAGCTCACTCGCCACAAGAAGCCCAGGTAAGCTTAATCACTCACGCTGGCTAACTGCGGGGAATCGCATTCTGCGGTTGTATAATTATAATGACCACAGAACCCTCTGATAATTTAAAAACGCTGGCTACCTTTGTCATGAAGGTACATGCTCCTATGTGGTTCGAAATAAAGTGCAATCCACTCTGTATCAGCGGTGCTGTTCATCTATGGCAAACCATCAGCAAATCTCGCTACCTGTCGGATAAACTAAAGGCCATTGTCGACCCGGTTATTCAAAGAAATGGATTTTTTGGCCACAGCGAAAACATACTTTTATCAATGCTGTTTGACAAAGAATCGCATGTGCGTGAGCTGGGAATACGGCGTATACTGCTTGCACGAGAAACTCCCGTTTGCATTGAAATCCGGCGCTTCAAACTGCCAAAATTCAATTTTAATGCTGTCAGTTATATTGATATGATATGCTGGCAAACCGATAACGACAAAACCGAATCTCCAATAACCATGAAAATGACAACAGAAGAACTTTGGTCGTTCAAAAACATCAACACAAGCCAACATTCTCTCAATTTTCCCTGCCACACGCAAGCAGTCGAGCGAGGTGTCAAGGTTGTCACGGAGGCCTCTGTTGCAGTATGTGGTGCCGCTAACAGCGATGGATTCATCAGAAGTCGGCTACAATCCAGGAAAGACATGCCGCGTCTCAATACAAAACAAGATTTTAGATTATGTTCTTAAAAGGTTTGCGCATCCTACATGTATTTGTAATTCTACTTGTAAATATTGATTTTCTGTGTAATTTACAATGATTCGCGGGATGTAGTGCAGTTACAAATGTGTAAAAATTTGCGATTCTTTTTTGAATTTTAAACTTTGTTGGGGCACCCCAAGATATTAATTTTTTTGGAAATTTATTTTTTCATTGTGCTTACAATGTCAGTGCACAACATTTTCGCGCTTATAATAAGCGATTAAAAATTAAAACAAAAAATAAAATTTTTGGAAATTTTCCATTTTTCTAATATTTCAACTTCATTGGGGCAACCCAAGATATTAAAATTTTTGAAAATTTTTTTTGTGTTGTGCTTACAATGTGAGTGCACAACTTTTCCACGCTCTTAACAAGCGATTAAAAACTAAAACAAAAAATAAAATTTTTGGAAATTTTCCACTTTTTCCAATATTTCAACTTCTTTGGGGCAACCCAAGATATTAAAATTTTTGAAAATTTTTTTTTGTGTTGTGCTTAAAATGTGAGTGCACAACTTTTCCGCGCTCTTAACAAGCGATCAAGAAAAAAAGTTGAAAAACGATCCACCCTATTGAACATGCGTCATACGTCTCTTATGTTTACATTTTATGTTGGACAGTCTCATCGCCAATTAATGATTCTCATATCTTTATTAATGATTGTAAATTAATAAACCATGGAGCCATATTTAAAATTAGTTCTTATGTGCACATATCCATTTCTTTGTCAATAATGTTGCTTTGTTTCAATCAAATACAATTTGCTTTAAACGCAATTGTACAGTATGTAAGGCATCAAGATAAATCACGTTTGACAACGCACCATATTCACCACTTTAGCTTCTGGCCAAATGTCGCCATCTGAAGGAAGTACCAGTCAAGGTGAGTTAATTTTTAATAGGAATAAAATAAATTTAGGGTTTGGCTATAAACGAAAACTGATCATTTAATGAACAAAATTTAAAGATTTTAGAAAAGTGCTATTGGTAAACCTATATTTGCCTTGTGTTTTCTTTTCAATGCTGATCTGATGAAATATAAATGCTTGAAAAGGTTTTTAGAATAATTTCACCGAATATGTAACCAGTGAAACACAGAACAAACATCATGCACATCTCGTCTCGTAGTAAAAAAGCTCTGGTCATCAGATTATGGCTGCTTTCAGGAAGAGTAAAAATAATTGTTTATAGCCTTAAACTTAACCCAACATGAATGTCGATAAATCGTGCAGTTTTCTAAAAATCTAAAGTATGTAGGCTATATAAGATTAGAACATTTTTCCTACCTTCCAAGTTACCCAAGTGTATTAGTGGAAATTAGTGCTGATATCTGCTTATATTTGCTCAGCAAGATTTATACGGCCAAAACCAAAAAAATATGGAAGATAAAATTCTTGTAACTATTCGTCAACGTTCCATAAAAAATAATCCATGGCATAAATCAGTGGTTCTTGACTGTTTGTCTTGGCGGACTATTCTTGGTGCTTTCGAAGTGGTCGCGGACCCCTACAAATTTTATTTGAAATTTTGATGCATCGGATCTCCTAATGAAAAGCAATATTCCAGTATTAAATATTCCAATATTCCAAGTTTTGAAGCGACACACTTAGGAGGATTTGCCCAACTCGAGACGTACTTATGATGAATGAGAACATTGACGAAGTTATGTTATGAGCCATATGTTGGTACACAGGATCAAAAATCAGTAATGCTGATTCAAACTTTTTCTATAAATTTTATCAATTATTAATAAAAAATTTGCGATCTTTTACAAAGAATTTCTCCCTTTTTTCATTTGTAATCAATATTTCATTGTAATCACAGTCATGGCAAAACTGTGGGTGCTGATAGACTGCTGACTAACGTTTGCATTTCTAAATAGAGCATTAATCAACAATCTTCTGTCTCAAAAGACTTAAGGTAAACGTACATTTAACCCTTTTATATGAAAGTACTGTACTTTTAGTTCGGAAACCGAACATTTGTGTGACGCTTTTTGAAATTTCAAACGACGCACCATGGCATCGTATCGCACAATTTAAGAATCACTGTAATACACAAATAAAGCACAACCAATTTTGAAATGTCGCAATTTATCAATCATGTTAAAAATTCGGAAGCTTTCACGGAACGCCTGAAAACGCTCTGCGGACCCCGGTTGAGAACGCTGGCACAAATCCTTGCTGTCTCATGAACTGTAAATTTTATTTTTCATTGATTGACTATAGTTTTCCCAGTCTTAGTTTTTATTTATTACGTATTCTTCATTTTTAGATTCTCCCGTTGACATTGGGTCCTGCTCCACTGCCTCGTCACCCTACCAGATTACCCCACCACCCACAGCTTCTCCTGTCCTGATGTACCCTCATTTAATGACCCCCAGTGCGACAGTTGTACGCTCACCCACTGCAAATAAGTAAACTATGTGACGCTATGAAATGTTTACACTATTATGTAAAATTGTAAGATTTTACACAAATTCTAACTAAATCTTTTAATGAATGGCACGAAGTAGATTTTCTTGCATTCAAATCGCTTATGTTACACGACTTTTAAATCTTTTGAATATAGCGGATATTAACTTTATTTTAGTTTTAGGTGCGAAGCACTGAGTTTTTAATAGATCGCTGTTTTTTTATTGGATTATATTTCGTGAGTTTATTTAGGCCTATGTTTCTTTCGTCTGTAAAAAAATACTCAAATTTTTCTCTCAATTCCGGATTGGCTTTTCACTTAGCCAACCTTGTCATGTTTAGCTCAACATTGGCCAGCGTTTCGTATTCCCGAAGTTTCGATTCCTGGTACACAAAAGCCTCAGCCTCAAATGAAGTCCAAGGTGCCAGCAGTACTTCTGTCAGTTCAGCTGCAACTTCTAGCGCTTCGGCGACCTCATCTCCTGGGTTTGTTTCCGGTAACACCTACCACCCCAACCCTTGGGAAGCGGCATTTCATTCAACCAATCCCTGGCTAGATGTGCAAACAATTCATCACCACAATCAGGTATGAAGTGAGAAATAAATGACTGTATTTATTATACTTATGGTGGTTACGTGCAGTTAGTTAATGGTTGGAATCTGGAGAAGAGCCCTAGTAGTTGCAGTCCCAAAGCCGAAGAAGCCCCCAGGGGATCGGAAGAGCTACCGTCCCATCTCTCTGCTCTGTATCCCCTTCAAGATACTCGAGAGACTTATCTACGCCCGTGTCGAACCGATAATAGACCCTCAGCTCCCTCGGGAACAAGCCGGCTTTCGCCACGGAAGATCAACCGTAGACCAGGTCACTCTGATGACCCAAGACATCGAGGACAACTTCTCGGCAAAAAAGGAGGCTTGGCGCCGTGTTTGTCGATCTCACGGCTGCCTCCGACACTGTATGGCACAGCGGTCATACCTGCAAACTACTCCGTCTCCTTCTTGACAGGCACATGGTCCATATGATTATGGAACTTGTGCAAAACCGCAGCTTTACCCTTTCCACCGGTAGCGGTCGACGAAGTAGACTACGTCGACTCAGGAACGGCGTCCCACAGGGCTCTGTCCTGGCTCCCCTCCTCTTTAACACTTACATCTATGACCTGCCTGACATCATTTCCAGGAAGTATGCTTATGCAGACGACCTGGCTCTCCTACATCCAGCCGGAGATTGGCAGTCAATGGAGAGGAACCTAAGCCAGGACATGTCAACTATATTAACATATTTCCAGAAATAAAGCTACAGCTCAGCAAGGCAAAGACAGTGTCGGCGGCCTTCCATCTAAACAACAAGGAAGCAAAACGTGAGATCAACATTACCACCGATGACGAACGCCTGCCCTACTGCGCCGAACCCACCTACCTCGGCGTAACCCTGGACAGGTCACTCACGTACCGACGACACCTGGAATCACTGCGCAAAAAACTATCTTTGCACTTTTGAGGCGGCTGGCGGGTTCCGGCTGGGGAGCTGACGCGAAAACCCTTCGCACAGCTACTTTGGCCCTCGTCCATTCTACCGCCGAGTACTGCGCACCAGTGTGGTGCCGCAGCTCTCACACCCGCCACATTGACAACGCCATCAACGACGCACTACGCACTGTGACTGGATTCTTGCGTCCCACTCCAACGGACTGCCTTCCCGTACTTGCAGGCATCCAACCTGCTGAGCTTCGCCGTAAAGGAGCCATGGTTTCCCTTGCTCGTCGCGCGCTAGACCCCGACCACCTCCTCCACAGTACATTCCAGCGCCTACCTGGAAAACAGCAGCGACTTAAATCAAGACGCCCATTTGTGCCCGCCGCACGACAGCTTCTGAACAGCGTTGAAGATCTTGGAATAAGTGCAGGACACTGGACGAACTACACATGGAACACGAAGTAGCAAAACAACACCTCCCGACTCTGTAATTTCCTACCTGACGTCGATCCCCACCCTTCGGGAATGTCCCTCGCAAGACTTGCGTGGGTCCGGCTTAACCGCCTACGAACCGGCGTCGGTCGCTTTCGTTCAGACATGTGCAGATGGGGCCTGGCTTCCTCACCGGGATGCGAGTGTGGTGCCACAGACCAGACAGTAGACCATGTCGTCCATGACTGCCCAATCCATCAACCACCACATGGAACGCTTGGACTGAAGGCCCTGGATGACGTGACTGTCGAGTGGCTGATGACCTCAAGCCCAAACATATAGTCCGGAAGAAAGCTCATACGACGAAGAAGTTAATGATTTTTGTTGGAAGTATGGTATTTCATAGGCTGTAACTTAATTGCTTTGAACAGTTTCCATTCACATATAATGTTACCACGAACCGTTGATAAAATGACGTTGTGGAATTTTTTAAAATTGATGATTGATTTACTAAACAAGCATCGGTTTATATCTGAGAAAGTCATAAAAAGCATATTTTTTTTGAAAAAACATCTGGCAAAACTTTAATTTAACGCCTCTTACTCTGAGAAAGTAGTTTTGCATCTTTTACTTCTAGAAATCTCTGGCATCAATTCAATTGATTTTTTTATTTGATTTTTTTGAATACAGAATTTTTTTACCTGATGTAATGTGAAGTTTTTTCAATCATGTCAAGACAAAAGTTTATGTGACCAATTTCTTCACCAAATAAATCATTTTTTTAGATAGCCAATGCTTTTGCCTAAATGCCAAATAAATCATTTTTTAGGTTGCCAATGCTTTAGGTACCCGAAAGACAATTTTGCAATATATATTTGTTAACGGCATAAATTATTTACACCAGTAAACTTTCACAAAGCTGCAATTATTGTTAGGTTTACTTTACAGCAATAGCATTCAAGTTCAACAATTTGTTTGTAAAAGATCATTGCAGAACTGAAAGCCTAATCTGTGTCATTAAACTAAAGCCATACCTCGTTATTACTCTGACATAAAGCTTCTTGATCTTCCAGATGGCCGCAGCCTACAGTACTCCGACAGATTACCATTCTTTCACTGCATCGTCGCTAAATTCTTTGGGAAGCAGTTCATCCCTCCTCTCATCTATTTGTAAGAAATTTTCATGCCATAATTCTTTATCATTGATACCTAGTATTTGTATTTTTAAGAAAATTAATATTTTGTTACTTTGAAGTTGAGAACTTTTTTGATTATATCAAAACGTTTGGATGCACTGTTTGAATTGCCTTATCCTTCAAATGCGTTGCCATGACCTACCAATTGTTTTTGTAATCATGCAAAAAGATCAACATTTTCTGTGATAAAAGATAATACTGTACTGTACTTTAAGCTTCAGATGATGTTTACAGATAAACTTCAATCTTAAATTTGGAAATGATGTTAGAACAGCTGGGCTGCGGTTAAAAAAACTTTTAGCCTTACGATAAAGATATTCAAGTTTTGTAATAACTAAGAATAGCTTTTCAGTTTATTGTTGTACAGTAGGCCTACATAAAATCTTAATATTATTTTTTTTGATTTGCCTTCACAATACTGCCACTGTTTTTGTCTAAAAAGGTAGAAACTCTAAACTTTCTAAAGCATGAAGTGTAATACTTCAAGCTTAAAAACGACACACAAACGGATTGTGTCTTTATTAATATCTATTATTTGGTTTGAAAATTTAAAAGTAAAAGTGGTTGAGGTACTTTTTATGCCGTCATTGGTCACGTCTCAATCATATCTTTGTTGTGTTAGCCGCCCCTTCCCCGTACGACTCTTTCAAGTCCGTTCTCCCCAATACGGCTTACCCGGACTCCAACAGTACCCTTCCTTCAATGTTACCGGCTCCAGTCATTGCCCCAGCACACAGAAGCTCTCGCCGCTACTCTGGAAGGTAAATAGGCCTATTGAATTATGCTTTTTCGAAACTTGACTTGATTTCTTACAAAAGAATTTTAAACCATAATATAATCAATGTAAGATCCTGGCAACGCTTACTTGTCTCAGAAGATATTATGGTAAAAACACCGCATTTTATTTCGATGTGGGATTTGACTTCAACTTTTACCACTTGGATGTTTTAATGAGTTCTGCTAAAGTAAAAATTTCTATAAAGAAGCTGTGTTTTTCCATACAGTTGTTTTATTTTGTCTGGAATAAAACCCTTGAATTTTCGGTATACTTGATCCCAAGAGGGGATTAGCCCACAGGGAATTTGGGAATTCTCCCGGTAGGCCGGTTGAATTTTTGGATCTGTGCAAGTCAGGCAGTCAATGTTTTTTTACTATGTAGCCTACTGAGAAAAAAATAGGTAAACACAACTGCACATATAGGCTTATTTTTCACAAGATATTAACATTTCTATTAGAATCAAAAGCATTTATTTGCATGGCAAAAGATTTGTCTCATGAAATTAACGTCAAACATGGAGTAGGCCTACACATAGAGCTGTATTTTCATGCCATTACAATTAGCCATGATTACTTACTTGAAAACCTTTATTTGTTGCTTACTTAAGTAATTCTGAATCATTTGAAAATTTGAAAAAGGCCTACAGTAATAAAAAAATCTAAACAAAAAATATGAATTATTCTGCCTCTTGCACTTTTGTGTCTTTTGTCACTTTTATATAGTTCTTGCCTCCATGGAGGGCACAAAGAATTAAGCCAGTAATAAAGCAGTGAGCACACCTTGGAGAACTTGACATGGATTTGAAGGGTCAGAGGTTCTCATGATTTGGCACAGAGCCTTGACATCATTAAAGTAAGAGCAAAAATCCTTTGCTAGAGAGATGTTACAATTTTGAAAAGTGAGGTGTTTGAATACATCCTCAAAAAAATTATGAAAGAGAAAGGGCCCATATCTCGCTAAAGTAACAGTGAGAATAAAAGCAAGGAGAAATGAGAAAATCTGTGGCTTGACATGTACTTGGAGGCTCCAGATCACTACGATCAGATGGTGGATTCTTCCTTCATTTATCCTGAGAATAATGATTTGTTCAAGATAGCTGAAGATGTGTAGCCTACATCACACTTTTTCGTAAAGGGGACATTAGAGCTGATAGAAGTTACCATGATCTCAACGAGGAACAATCAGAGAAAAAGTCCAAAGCAGAAATATTGAATGAAGTTGTGTCTACAAATTCCCTTTGCATCCAGTTCGAGAAAAACTCTTGGCTTACATAAAAAAGGAGATTTTACTCAGCCTCCGAAGAATGTCCCAAATGTCCCAAAGCCCATTGAAAGTCCAAAATCTTGCCTTGCCTCTTCCACGATTTTCAGTTGAGATTGAGAGATGCTTCAGTGAAGCTAAAATATCTGTCTCCAAACTCAGGTTTTTTCTTAGTTATAGTATGGTTGATTCTTTGTGCTTTCTGAGAAGTCATTTTCAGAACCGGTAAAAGAAGTAGGCTACAGCTGTAATTCAACTGGGTGACTGTAATGACTATAGGGCTCTATATTTTTATTTCTTACAGTGTGGCTCGTTTGACTGATTGATGTTGTTAATACTTCGTTGCTACCAATTAGTGAACGTGGTATTGCAACTGTCCATCTTGCCAATACCATATTGGCAAAAAAGTAACATGATGCGAACATTACAAATATGTCTAATTGTCTATACGTCCACTTCTTCTACGGTACAGTTAGCCTACACTGTTTATGGTCGAGTAAATTACAGATATCATATTACTTGAATTACTTAAGTACGGTAACTCAAGTAATTGTGAAGAAAGGGGCGTTCTTCCCGGCTATCAGCACAAGGCTGAGCAGTGAGCACTCACTAGTACAGCGAGCAGTTGCGATTCGCTTACCATAACGGTGTAGCTTCCACGCTAGCCATTCAGACCATCCAATCAACAATATGTTTCTCGGCAGCCGATTTGTAGCAAGAATTTACAGCGAGAAACATAATTTAAGTAATTTTTTAATTTTTACTTACTACTTAAGTGAAATTTTAATCCAGCCCTACCTACACACTATAGCGATCTATATTTACACAGACCTTGCCAGTAGCGTACGTAATATTTTCTCAAGGGGAGAAGGCATTCGAATTGCTTTTCGAATCGAAACGAAATGAAAACAAATTAAAAAACATTTGCTAATAATAACCAGTAGGCTAAATTATATCGTTTAAAATTAACCTACGATACTCAGCTTGCATTGACGATATTTTTTTAGTATGCAGCAGCCAGGCAACTCATTTGAATAAATTTTGTATTGAAAATAAACAATATGATATAACATTATTGACATCGCATATAATGTTTTACGTAGATGATGTAGTTGACTTTCTTAACCCAATTAACCACAATGGGTACGTTTAGTGACGTAAGCAGGATTTTATTTCTGGGCAGGGAGCCATTAGATATAATTTGACATTTTTTGGTCATTATATATCATATCGTTTTATTTTTCGTCATCAAGAGTAGCCCATTGTTACTTTATAGTCAGATTAAGGTTTAACATAGTCTAGGTTATCTGTTGGTGAATTATACACTCTCACGGTTGTTGTGGAAAAAAACGATTGAATTATTAGATATGCGAAAATGAAAAGCATGGTATGTAATAGGCTTAAACGGATAAGTAAAACCGATGATAGTACGATTGATAGGAAATGTCATTTGCTCAATTACAACATAACTCAAGCTTCTTTGTGAAAGTTTCAATATCGAATGCAATTTATCACTGTACCGACAGAGTGTACCGTACTTTAAACAACAATCATCGCACTATCAACCAGTTTTTTTTAAGGTTTGGTTTGGGTGACCGCTAAGTAGTTTTAAGAGACCGCAAGTGTTTCATTTAAATACCAAAAAATAGCCAAAAAATAGCCATAACTACATACAATCAACGCAACATAAAATGAATTATTCGACAAGGCACAGCTTAAATGATTGTGACAGCGACCAAACAGCCTGCCCAACACGGCCGCCAAACAAGTTTGCAGCACAATCAAACAAAGTGTGCTTGTTGGCTTCTGCTTGTTATGTTTCCACACGTAAAAACTGATCATTATGCGCCATAAAACAGAAATAAACATTGACGAGTATCGAAGGTGCACTTCTTTTGTGAATAACTCTTTGATTCAGCTGTTAGCTGTACGTCCACTTATTCTTTTTTCCGGACGTGAACTATTGATCGTAGGCTATATTCGTATTATCGACAAGACATAGCAAGAAACAACCATTACTTTTCTACTGTAGTTGCAAGTCCAAACTTTGGGAAACCGCTGGAGAAATTTGGGGGACCGTTTCGGTCCCCCAAAACACCTTAAAAAAACACTGCTCTCAACATATATAACGAAAAAGAAAGCTTACCTTACAGGGCCGTGAGAGCACCATCTTGCCTCCTCTCAAAAAAAAAACAATAGTGGGCTCCTATTTTTTAGTGACGGTGCCTAGAGTATTTTTCAAACCATGGGTTGGGAGTTCGAATAAAAAGCATCGACTGACTCCACAATCTGTTAATAAAACTCCATCTTTGCCTTCCTAACAATCCAAAGAGAGCTATTGAATCTTACCAAAAGAAACAACAAGAAAACCTTACAAGTCAGTTTCAGAAGATAGTTTACGCCTGGTGCCAACAAAAAACCGCCAACCATCTTCAAAACTTGCAATAGCATCTCTCTTGAAATGCAAAAAATGAAAACGGATAAAAGAAGAATGACGCAGTGTTTATCTTGAAAAGAAGTATGACGCTAAATGCAAAATACTTCAACATAAAAAAGTAACTACAAAAAAATTGTTGTTGTAGAGCAGGGGTCGGCAAACTTTCTGTACTACTGGGCCAAATCTACAAACTTCCGGTAACGTGCGGGCCGCATAAATTTCAACCTATAAACAATCGCCACATTATCCTTAAAATCATGGCGCACCTGCAACTCCTATTCCGGTGTCTATTGCACAATGAGACGTGTTTGTTGCCGTTTCATATTTATTATCAAACACGTATTAAAACGCAATGCATTGTTTTTATATACTTATCATTTATCAATGTAAAGGATGATGTTGTTTCTGTGTCATGGCCAAGGTGTTTAAATCAACTGGCAACTTTGTTGATGATATTTGCAATACGTCATTGAAATCACGATCTGACAGGCGAGTGCGAAGTTTATTCTTTGCGTAATTCATTTTTGAAAAAAGCTGCTCACAGCAATATGTGCTTCCAAACATGCACAATATTGCACATTACACGTTTTGCATTGTCATACAGATGAGGATAGGTGGATTTATGGACATATTCTTTATAAAAGTTGGCAACTGGAACTGAATCGTGGAAAATTACTGCATAAATCAGTTTCGCTTCTGTTACGTCATAATTACACATAACCAATAAGTGCTTTCGCTTGCGTCATTCCTCGACAGTGGGGTACATAATTTTGAGTAACGTCAGACCATAATTTTGAGACATTTTGTAGCGTACATGGGAGTTACCGAGTAAATTCGGGACACATGTTAAAGGGCTTTTTGTTATGATATAAAATAAATTCATGCGTAGATCATGATGAAACTTTAGTTTATGCTCTAAAAGTAAGATCGTTCGAGGGCCGCAAAAAGTTTGTCCGCGGGCCGCATTTGGCCCGCAGTTTGCCGACCCCTGTTGTAGAGTATCCTTCCGAATACAAACCTCCCCTAAAGTTTTGAATTAATAAAATGATCTCGGATGCAAAAGTGTTCCCTGGATAATCTTTGTCAACGCTTTTGACTGCGAGTGCGCAGTATCATTTATTCTAGGGATAGTACATTTATTCTATATAATTTTGAGAAACATTATGAGAAGCAATTGAATTTTACTGGTTTTGCTGATTTAAAATAATCATGTCAAATGATGATCAACAATACAAAACCCTATGCATGCAGCTTATCTGAGAAGTTTCAAACTTTGGAAAAACGCTACTGCATCTAAATATGAATATGGGTGGGACTCTAAACAGAGAAGCGCTTTTTAACCGGGGTTTTGGAAGTGCAAATTCGGCCTTACGTAATGTAAGCTATTGAATATAGAGCTTCTGTGGCAGTGTTTTAATCACTTTTTCACTTCAAATAGCCAAAAAACATTAAAGTAGCATTAGTCGGGGGCCATGGGTCCCTCTATACAGCCATTGGCCTCTGATCAGTAGCGTAGCCAGGAATTTTGAAAGGGGGGGGGGGGGGGCGGCGGGAAAAGCCTGACGGCGTGTTTGCCAAAGGCAACACCCAGCCGTGGGGGGTCTAGGGGTTTTGCCTCCCTCAGAAAATTTTGAAAAATTACTTTCAATTTGGTGCATTCTGAGAGCATTTTCAACAAAAATGTGGGTTTGAATATTCCTGTAAAATGGTGCTGTACGGTGGCATAGCAAAAGGATAAGATAATGTTTTCTTAGGCATTTTTCGGTAATAAATCTAAGTCGCTATGTTTTCTTGTTGCTAATTGCTGGCTGAGATATTTGAATGTTTGGTATTGGCAAAACTCGCTCTTTTAATGCAGTTTCGTTTAAAATTAGGCAAAGTTTGCTTTAGAGACATAAAGACTAAAAGCATCATTCTCAATATCGTGACGTCACACGCGTGCCAAAGGGGGGGTTGTAACCCCAAACCCCCCCCCTCTTGGCTACGCCACTGGCCCTGGTACCCTAAACTACTCTCGAATAATAATATGTTTGCGCTACATAATCACAACAACGCTGAACAAAAAATTAATGGAGGGGCATGGCTTAATGCCCCTCCTGCTGCGTACGCCGTTGACTTTTGCCAACGTGCGAACTGGAAGCATGATTGGAGTACGATGTAATTTAGCATATGAACTCTAAGTTAAATTTACTTTATTCTTCTTCTTGGCTTTATTCCCACTTCAAGTGGGGTCGCCGGTGCAGATTGCAATCCTTCAAATCACTCTGTCAGTAGCAGAGTCTTCTTCCTCCACTCTCACTACTTCCATATCTTCTGCCACACAATCTCTTCATCTTCTTTTCCGTCTTCCTCGCTTTCTTTTCCAACTTCTAATTGTCTTATTCTTTTTCCGACATAATCTTCGTCTCTCTTTATGACGTGACCCAATCATTTAAGGCGTGTCTCCTACAGCTTGTCTTCCAGTTCTCCCATTTGCATTAGATCTCTGGATTTCATTTCTTGCTCTGTCCTTCTATGTTAACCTCAGAGGCCATCGCAACATTTTCATTTCTGCCACCTGCATTTTCCATTACTCTGGTTTCGTCAGGGCTACTGCCTGCATCCCATAAAACATTGCTGGTTTGATCATCATTTTATAAAGTTTCCCCTTCAACTTTTCTGACACTTTTTGGTCACGCATGACTTCAGTTATTTTCTTCCACGCTCCCCATCCTGCCTGGCATCTCTTAGTCACTTCTCTGCTGTCACTCGTTCCGTACTCATGAACTGTCGAACGAAAATATTTGAATTAGGCTACTTGTTTCACCGTATTCCCTTGCAGTTGTATTTCTGTCTTATATTCTCCGTCATTATCTTCTTTTGACCTTTGGAGTTTAAGATATTCTGTCTTTTGCCTGCTTATTTTCATGCCTATCTTCCATCGCTGCTCTCCAAGTCCAGCCTCTGTTCCGCTTCCTCTATCATCTTTACACACAACGCAACGTCGTCTGCAATCAGCATATCCCTTGGTGCTTCTCTCTGAACGTTTCATGTTAAGCAATTCATAACAGCAGAAAAGAAAAACGGCTAGGTGAACATTGAATAGGAACGGGCGAAGTGTTAAGTGTTAAATTTACTTTATAATCCTCTAACATGATAGTTTTAAGAATCAAAATTGCCAAAGTGTGATCTCTGAATCTCAAATCACTGCAAAACCTCTTAATGTTACGTTAAAATCATGACAAACCTGAATATTCCCAGTGTTGCCAGACGCTTTTTGGATTTCCAGTACAAGTGCAAAACTCTCGTCCATTATTATCTGTATCGTATCAATAACACAAAAGTAGCTCAAAATCACACGAAACATACACAGACTATATCTAATAATCATGCAGTAACTCATTCAATTTAATTTAATAATTTATTCAACAATTAAAGATGGAAAATATGACCATAAAATTCTAAAGCGGCTAAAAATCGTAAAAACTACATTTGAGAAAATAAAAAATGTTTCAACTAAACAAAATTTAAATTTAGCAATTCGTCAAAGTGTATTAAAATGCTATAACTGATCAACCCTTTTATACGGCAGCATAGTCGAGGGATGAGAGTTCTGTAGTTCGAAAAGTCGTGTGTTCGATGCGGTCCAAGGGAATGCGTCGGTGATTGTAACGAAGATTGGATTCCTTGCCTTCCCGTTCTCTTGATATAAATCTTAAACTACCCGGCGTAAGCCTGGATACGACAAATAACGACCTTTTATAGTCCAGCGTGGTCCAACTACTTTTAACTTACGAGCCACTTTACAAAAACGTGACAACTTGCGGGCCATTTCCAATAAAATGATAAGTGCGTAATCGAAATTATTAAAATTGTTAAAAATCGAAATTGTTAAAATTAATAGCAAATTGAAATTTATTGCAAAGCTCTATCAGTGAGACGCCTGTGGTCGAGGTTTTTCTGATACTATTGTTTCTACATCAATTTCAATGTTAGTGGTAGCAAGTCGGAGACTATCTTCCAGTGTTTCGTCTATCGTTCGATTTCTGTTTTTAGACTTGACTTGCTTCATTTTAGAAAATGTACTCTCACACATGTATGTGCTTCTAAACATTGCGTGCATTTTTAATGCAAAAATTTTCAGTTTGGGAAATCTATCCTTGCTGAGTAATTTCCAGAAGCACTCTGAGGTTTCGTTTTGCCCCTGCAAATTTTGGTTTAACACATTCATGTGCATTGTCATGTCTGTAAGGAAAGCAAGATTGCACAGGAAGTTTAGGTACATAAGATACATATAAGCCTTTAACACTAGGTACATATCAGCCTTTAAGAAGCCCAGTTGTACTGACGAGACCTGATAGGTTGAAACAGTAGGCTATAGGCCCTGCTGTCTACAACTTTGAATTAAATTTTTGACACTTTTTGTCCAAATGCTATACTTGTTCTAATTGAAATTACTTTCTGTAACATAAATACAAATTAAATCAATACTGTGAAAGCTCGCGGGTCGCAAAAATTCTATCCGCGGGCCGCATGCGGCCCGCGGGCCGGTAGTTGGACCACGCTGTTTATACAATTCTGCAAATTGGACAGTGTCACAAAAAATGAAGAAACGGATCGATGCCTTCGAATTCTGAACATACTAAGCAAATGTTAAAAATTTCATGAAAACAAAAGATCACTGACGATTAAATAGGCTACTATCCAACTTCAGTTTAAACAAAATCCTTTTGCAAGTAGTTATAAGAAGAAAATTAAAACATTTAGAACACACCATAGGCAGTAGCGTTGATAGGGAGATCCAGGAGCTACTTTTGGACCCGGGCACGGGCGCATTTTAGGAGCTTGGCATTTTTTAAAACATCATGTGCCAAATATTAAACATTGCACTGTGAAAATAGAAAGCTATAACTTTAGTCTTGTAAGTATATTTAGATGCAATACATGTTACTTTTGACACTAAACTACCATGTCATGCCATATGTAAGCTTATAAAATTTAAAAAAGTAAATTTTATGAAGTCACAATTTTTTCAAAAGATTGCACTGTGCCAATGAAAGCTATAATTTCAGACTTGTAAGTATATTAAGATGCAATGCATGTTACTTTCGGTACTAAAGTACAATGTTACGTCATATGTAAGCTCATGTAACTTAAAACAAATTAATTTTATTGTACCCGGATTTTTTCAAATATTGCTTTCCAAATATAGAACATTGCACTGTCATAACAAAAAGCAAGTAAGCCTACTTCAGTCTTGTTACAATCATATTTAGATGCATTAGCCTATAGATATTTCGCCTACAGTCCAGTACTGAAATTATCAGATTACGCCATTTATAGGCCTATAAGGTAAAGGTGAGTCCTATACTTGATTCAAGCATAGGGGGAATGAGAAGATAAGGTTCTCATTATACTAAGCTTACGGCAGAAATGAGAGTAGGGTGGCCAGTTTCTTTCGCTCGGCCGCCTTTTCTTCAGCAACTGCGCCCACCCAATTTATTACACCCTGGGTAGGGGTGAGTGGTGTTCTTCAACAACCAGCTTAAGCCGTGAGTCGAACCAGGATTGCATGATTGGAAAGCAAGCGCCTTATCCACTGCGCCATCCCCCAAGTTTCCCTAAAACTTGAAAAAAACACAGAGTATTCTTTAGATATGGTGCGTTGGCCAGAGGCCCGAGAATTTTATTGGTACCGGGCCTACATTATTCTCTCAACGGCTTTGATTAAAGCAGTAGCTGATCCAGGGAGGAGGCACTTGGTCACGTGCCACAAAAACACGTAATTTTTAAGCATTTTCGTAAAAATTGTCCACGTTATTAACCTAACAGGTGATATTAGGAAAGCATGGTTTCAGCAGTGGACTTAAGGAATATTAGTCAACCGAAGAAAGTTTAAGGGCCCTTAAAAAAACAAGATAGTAATATGGTATAGAGTAGTAGGTATGAACAGATAGTAATAGGTATGAGGTGAAAAGCCTTGCATAATGTATAAGCTTTATACGGAGAGGTGGGAAACACTGCAACAGGATTTTCGAAAGCTTACTCTAGCCTACACACTTTCAACAAATAAATTATTGAAAGCGGTCACAAAATATATATTTAAAACGTAACTTCAACATAACTGTACCATAAATCAAAACTTGTCACTCAAACTTCTAAAGAAATTCAGTTTTAATTTGATATTATTGTGCAAATACAAAGTGTAGACGACGTCTTGATCAAAAAAATTCGCCTATTGGTTTGGGCCTGACAGTACACCAAAGGCGATCAAAACAAAAAACATAGTCCAATTCATCAAAATTACCTCCCAGACCTACTGATCAATTATTTTGTTTTTTCGATCTCTACTTTTACATTAACCCAGCCAGCAAGCCCATATGGGCCCCATATACTATTTTAATGGGCTTGTGGGCATGTGGGTTCTATGTGGGTTTTTGTGTTTTTGCCATATGTGCCCAATATGGGCTTTCTTGCAGAATGTGTTGCTAAATGACAAGATGGAATATAAAACTTCCAATCTTCAAATGCGTGATCATATAAATGCGTTTTAATAAATTTAGCCACATAAAGTTATTGATCATGGGCTAAGCATGAAATATTGATGGGCTTCCCACTTTGTTTATGGGCAGACCATGGGCTGCCTACTTTGTTTATGGGCAGAACATGGGCTGCCCACTTTGTTTATGGGCAGAACATGGGCTGCCCACATTTTTTATGGGCAGAACATGGGCTGCCCACATTTTTTATGGGCAGACCATGGGCTGCCCACATTTTTCATGGGCAGGCCATGGGCTGCCCACATTTTTCATGGGCAGGCCATGGGCTGCCCACATTTTTTATGGGCAGACCATGGGCTGCCCACATTTTTTATGGGCAGACCATGGGCTGCCCACATTTTTTATGGGCAGACCATGGGCTACCCACACAGTGATGCAAAGGTTTGTGGGCAACCCATACTAATATGATATACAATTATACATCTCGATCAGCATTTGTCTAGACTATGAGATTTTTTAGTTGTCTTAAACGACTTTTATTGATCTTTTAAACAAACACAAAATGAAATTGAACAAGCAAAATTACTGGGGGCACCTTGCTATGCATTGCGCAAAGCTCACTGCTTGCAGTTGGAGCACTTTGGCAAGGTTGGCTGTAGTACTATTTTTGCTGCTTACGTACCACAAATAGGAAAATGTCACATGGAGGTATATACCGTCATGGCCATTTCAGTGTATATATAAAACAATGTGCACTGTCTGATTGATGCTCTTGGCCTACGCCGATTGAGCACTTTACTGGGGGCACCTTGCTATGTATTGCGCAAAGTTGCAGTTATATATCGAGGGCTAAATAACAGAACGAGCTAAGTCCATTTTTGCATTTTTTGTGGTTAGATACTGGAAAGTGTTTCTCAAGCTCCATATTTTTACTGACAGAAAGAGCTAAGTTCTAGCCTGAACAGGTTTCTCAGAACTGACTGCTCATTTTAAACTAAGTCCAGAGGGCTATACGACACAATGAGCTATTGCTACATAGCTCATTGTGCCGCTTCTGCATCTATACCATCTCTATTGACAAAATGAGCTAATGTGACATAGCTCATTTCGTCATCATTGCCGACTTGGCGTCACAGGTCCAAAATATAGCCACATAGTAAAAAGAGTGGTTTGACTCCAAATTTGAAATTAAAATTTTAAAGTTTTAAAATGCCATTTTCTCAAAACTACTTTTGGGTGACTTGGCTCGTTCTGTTATTTAACCCTCGATATATACCTGATATACATATGGGCAGCCTGTATTAGATTTATGGGTTACATATGGGCAGCCCATATTAGATTTGTGGGTTGAGTGTGAGCAACCCACATGAAACCCATAAATGAATATGGGCAGCCTATATGGGGGCAATGTGATGCCCGCGGACACAATGTGTATGGGCAGCTCACATGGGGCCCATACATCAGCCCATATGGGTCCCCATGTGGGGCCCATATGGGCTTGCTGGCTGGGAAATGGATGTGAGGATTTGTAAATTCATTTGGACCCCGATCGAACAAAAATGGAAGACGCCATACTCAAGTTTTATCCTTGTTTGGGATCATCAGAGGGACATATCCATGTGTGATAGCATGAAATATGCACCACTGATGAATAGTGTAATGTATTGGAATCGCACTGTAGCACTCTTAATTTTGTATGGAAATTCGCCCTTACCAGTGTCTCGCATTTTGCTTTACGCGCTTTTCATGACGTCACAATTGGTCGCCTTTAAATAAGCTTCCTTGACAGTTTTGCGCCATTCTTCTTCCATTCTGACATTTATTACGTTATTACAATTATAAGTTCAATCGACTTAGTGTCGGAGTCATGTTGTAGTTGTCGAAGTCTGTGCAACATTACATGGTGTCAGAGATGGATTCGATGCAAGCAACAAAGTCAGAGATGAATTTCTAACAAGGAAATGTTGCAGATAATTTAAAGAAGTGGAGGCAGATGGTCGAGTTAACGTTCGAATTTGGGAATTTTTGTGATAGTAGGAAACTAATCACGGAACGTCTAGCCCAGGGGTTCCCAACCGGGGGAACTCGTACCCCTTGGAGGTACGAGATTAAACATTAAGGGGTACAAAGATCCTTGGGCCACAGAGCAGCTTTTCAAACAGATTTTCACAATACAATTTTATTTTGGAATTGTAAATGATATTATGCCATGACCGTCTTTGCTTTGAAAAAAAACAAACAATTATCTACAAGCAGTGGCCGAGTGGTTAGCGCGTTGGGCTCGCAGTCGAGAGCCTGCATGTTCGACTCCAGCCACCCGCACTTGCTGTTGTTTCTCTGGGCAAGAAACTTTACGATAATTGCCTCTACCCAGTGATCGATTTCGAGTAATGGGTAGTACTAAATTTAAGTCATAAGTAGAGTAGACAACAGGAAGCAGACATTGCCGTCGGCTGCAGCGTGGGTCAGATGTACGTCGGAAGGCGCACACCGATGCATAGCGCTCAAGTCCGCTTTCCGGCAATGCAGGATAAAGATATGAAAAACAAACAAACAATTGTTGTTATTTAGTAGACTAAGAAGCTTCATTGTCTCATAACAATGTGTTTTTTACTTGCATCTGCTGAAAATGAAAACCTTGCTAATTTTCCTTGTCTTGATTAAATTGCAAATAACTCTGCTGCAAAATGTCAAAAATGAAATTATTTTCCATTTAAAGATGCTGGTTGATTCTTTCTACTGTATGGTTACTTTTTTGCTGGTGAATTGAATTATTTCCAGCATTGAACTATAAATCCATTTCTTTTTGATTTAACAAAAATGTCGGATGAGGATAATTTGAAAGAGAACATCATCGAAATAAAAAGCTGCCAAAAATTGAAACTGCTATTTGACAAATCAAAGTTACAGGATTTTTGATGTGTTGCTATGAAGCTTTCTCAAGTCTTGCTATGGAAGCCATGACAATGTTAATTCTCTTCTCAACAACTTATTACTGTGAAAGTGGCTTTTCGACCATGATGTATATCAAGAATAAATAGAGAAATTGTTTGCAACTGGAAGATGATTTACGTGTTGCCTTGAGTAAAATCGAACCATCGTTTGAGCGAATTTATCAATAATAAACAGATGAAACCAAGAAACCACACGGCATTTAACCCTTATTAGCACAGGAATTTTAGGTAACTTAATCGGCACAGATGTTGACAAAATGTCAACATGGCATTTCCTTATGTTTTTCGGTACAAATGCGCTGGTCTCAAAGTGCAGTTGTTATTTTAGATGATTGGATGTTGATAAAACCTTAACAAAACAACCATTAATCCTAATTGGGAGGTCTGCTTCCTACCCAGGACATAATTTTAGCTTACTAGTTCTCAGATAAAATGCAAAGAAATCTTAACAATCGAAGTTTTGCCAGGTATATTTCAAACACAAAACGAAGAAACGTGCGCTGCAACAAATTGTTCAGCATTCCAAGCAATATTGGTTCTTCTGAAGTTTTCTGTGTCGTAGGCAAACCCGGCGGCTACAAGTGACACATGCAGATTGAGTATGCTTTGCACATCTGTAGCATCTTCCCCGTTTGATACTTTGAGCTGTGCGATTGAAGGTGCTTGAAGTAGCAGCATCGATGAACCCCAACTTTTCGGCAAGTAGTTTAGTTTCTCCGCCAATTTTCTTATGTTGACATACAGTTGAGCAAGATGAAAGCTAAGTTGTCGGTGCTATCAAGAGGATCCCACAATCGACGTAAATCGGTGAAGTTATCTCTGTCCAAGCCAGCACGTATCATAATTCCAAGACCTGCCGCAACTTCAATTGTGAAGTTTTTGTGTTTAGAATTAGGCAACAGTTTACATCCGTGTCTCACGTCCTTTGTTTTTCTGTTTGTCTCACGTACTATCTGAAGTATAATTTCAGGCCGATAAAATAATTTGAAGGCATCCACTTCAAGTTCAGGAGCAGCATCAATCCGAGGCTGTTGCGTCAATATATTTCTTCTTCTGAGCTTGCCTGGAAAAGGATTTGCATAATAGATTGCATTGCCAGCTGTTATTGGTACTTGATCTTCATCTTCTGAGGAATCATCATTAGATTCTTGATCTGCTTCACTACCAGTCTCGTCATCTTCACTTTCTTCCTCAAAGACATCTATATCGGACAGTTCTTCTTCTTCCAAAGGCAGTTCATCAACATCTGGTATGGACTCACATTCACTACTACTTGTAGCCTCAGCATTAGAGTCGCTATCAACATCATCAAAAGTTATTTGCAGGTGTCTTAGGGCCTCTTGAGATGAAAATCTTCTCTGATCAGTAAATTTGCACCTTGCTGTAATTAACCGAAACAACCTTTAAATTTCAAATAGTTAGCATTTCATGTAAGAGCTAATACAAATGTAAAATCTTATAAGAGCTTGTTAGAGGTAAGGCAAACGTTTCCAACACAACTGCTTAGGCATTATTTTTCTTCTGAGTTATATCAACTGACAGTCAAACTCCTCCTAGACTGGCAATCTAACTCCTCCTGGCAGTCTAACTCTAGTCTGACTAGGACCTAGTCACACAGCGATTCACTAAATACACGTGCAACTTTCCTGTAAGCCGCCGGTTATCACTTTGTGATAATATCTAGCCACTGCATAGTGGCTTTAAATTCCAAACTCCTATTGTTTCTGATTGTTGACATTTTGTCAACAGATGTGCCGATTAAGTTAAAACGCAAATACCTCATTGTGTAAACAATTTAACGTTTTGAAATCGCTACAGCAGTAAGCTACTCAGAAGTTCTCCTTCGTCACTGAATGTTGTTGAGCTAGTGCATAAGGGGCGAGAGCAATCTCACACAAAAAAGTCGATGTTGACAAAATGTCAACGCATGTGCTGATAAGGGTTAACATAATATATTAAACTAAACATAAACTATCTACGAACGTTTTCGGCCATACATATGTTGGCCCTTTTCAAGTAACGAAAAAATAACTGATTTTACATCTACATTGAAATAAATAGCTGATCTTCACACTAAATTGAAAACAAAATGCATAAGAATGAAACGGCAAAGCAGAGGAGAAAGGAACATCACATGGCGGTTAATTCCGCGAGGCAAACACTTCCGATGTAAAATCAGTTAATTTTTCGTTACTTGAAAAGGGCTTACATGTGCATGGCCGAAAACGTTTGTAGGTAGTTTATGTTCAGTTTAATATATTATGTTAAATGCCGTGTGGTTGCATGGTTTCATCTGTTCATGGTTGAAGAAAGTCACCTCTTTACCAAAATTGTTTTATCAATAAAGCTGCAACAAATATCTCACTGAGAAGTGACAAACAAAATAACTGTCATTTAATTTCTTTTGGTAATTTTTGCATTTTTGTGTGAAATACCAGTTTAACGTTTAATTGAGCTATAAAAGCAATTTAATTTAGGAATATACCTGAAAAATGCAATCAGAATTTTTTTGGGGGTACGAAGAATGCTCTGACCTGGCAAAGGGGTACGAAAAGCAAAAAAGGTTGGGAACCCCTGGTCTAGCCCATTATACCCGCAGTCAAATGTCGAGAAATGCAGTTACTTGTTGCTGATGAAAGCGTTGCTGCAGATGAAAACGTTAGTGCTGATGAATACGTTATTGCTGATGAAAGCATTGTTGCTGATGTAAACGTTGCTGTTGATGAATTTAGCAACGAGCTCAATGTGCCGTGTGAAAATAATATGCCAGCACCGTGTACGACCCGTTCTGGCCGGACAGTGAAATCGCTTGATAGATATGGTGTTTGTGTAACTTGAATCGCATATAATACAGTTGTCGGAGTTTGCACAATGAGAGTATACGAACAATAAGTTTAATGCTTGCTGTTCACTTGAGTCACTGGAAAATTGTGTAGTAAACGTGAAATCGTTATTGCATCTGCATTTGATAGTGTACCCCCTCCATAATTTTAATCTGTTTGTGTATCGTTAGATAGTTCTTTTCTTTCTTCAGACAAAGGGGGATGTAATGTATTGGAACCGTATCGTTGCACTCTCAATTTTGTATGGAAATTCGCCCTTACCAGTGTCTCGCATTTTGCTTTACGCGCTTTTCATGACGTCACAATTGGTTGGCTTTAAATAGGCTTCCTTGACAGTGTTGCGCCATTCTTCTTACATTTTGACGTTTATTACGTTATTACAATTATAAGTTCAATCGACTTAGTGTCGGAGTCATGTTGTAGTTGTCGAAGTCTGTGCAACATTACAAATAGCACTCAACTTGAGAGTTGGTCCTTGCTTTGAACTTTGTTCGGCAATTACTGAAGAATGTACGAATGGGATGGACGACAAGTGGCTCCTCGTGCCCCATCCTGTAAGCACCATCTGCAAATAAGCAGATGAGAAACAAAACTTGCCAACAAAGAGCTTCCACCCGGACAGCACAACTGCAATCTCCCGTGCATTGAACGGAATAAGACTGCAATTAGCGACAGCTTCATTGTCTTGAGACGTCTCCGAGTGGTTAAGAACGGCATACTGACCGTAGTACAATCTCGGCAAAGGTTCGAGTCGGAGACTTCTTATAATTATCATCAAAGTTGGAAGTTCGATTCCCGTTTAAGACACATGGACATGCACCACTGATGATCTCAAACAATAGTGAAAACTAGAGTATGGCGTGTTCCATGTTGTGTATTTACACTACTATAAAATAAAAAAAAGACCTATACACTACAGTACGTAGATCATGTAAATGTCAAACTTCGTTTTTCTTATTGCCGAACCGCTAAGCTTTTTTTATTTTAAAACCGGTCTGTGATAGAAAAAAGGTTGGGTACTACTGCCACAGGCTACGGCAAAACTGCTTATTAAGGTCATTGATAGAAGGGAAAGTAAAAGATAAAAGAAACAAAAACAGACCAAGAATGATTTGAACAACAAATATTTTTATGGACAAAGCTGAATTATGAAATTGCGGTACGAAAACCTTATGATCGTAAACAAAGGGAAATTGTCTCCAATCCTCAATACGAGGAAGGAACATAACGATGATTTAGCCTGTAGACTTTTGTTTCTGAATGGTTTGCAAAATGAGCATTGTCTCTGGTATAAGCTACATAATTTAGCCAATTCGGTTTACTAATCCTCTCCTGCTTGAGCCTGATATGTTAATCCCGCTAATTTCATTATTTCTAGATCAAACTGTAATTGTCCAAACTGCCAAGAAGCTGAGCGTATTGGCCCTGCTGCCGCCGCGTTCAAGCCGAAGGTGCATAGTTGCCATATACCCGGATGTGGCAAAGTGTACAACAAAACATCACACTTGAAAGCTCATTTGCGATGGCACACAGGTACGTGGATACAACAACTAATAGTTGGAGTTTAGTTGTATTTTATGAAGGTTATGTTTCTGGTAATGTATTTAAAGTGGCCTAATTTATTAAATTGTGACAGCATTCAGCCTTTCTTTCACCGCGCAGCAGAGTTGTAGGCTACTAGGTCATTTAATTTTTGTGCTACGAGGTCATTGATTTATATGAGTAGGCTATATGCAGTGATGTAAGCGTATACAAAAAATATTGACGCCGTCAGCGTAAACGCAAACGTTCGAAAAACGATACGCCGTATGCGTCAACGTAACTTTTAAAACAGTTGGCGGCGTCAGCGCTAGCGTCTGCACTAGGCGTCTGCACTAGCGTAAACTCATTTTGTTTGCTAGGTGCCAAACATTCACACGGTATAAACCACTCGAAACAAACAAGTTTTATTTTGAATTTCCACGAAGAAACGCAAGCATCTGAAAGTGTTCATCTGACATTTTGCTGCGTTTTGGTTTCAATATGTCTTTGCCCATTGAAAACATTCTTTCAACTGCAACGCTGGAAGGTATTGGCGTGTTGTAGCGAAAAAAATACATTAAAAAGTATAATAATTATTCGCTATCTCCGCTTGCAGCAGATTGCGCATCAACATGGGTTACTTGACAGGGCTCCATGTGATTTTATGAGCCGTACTGCTTCCATGCTTCAAGTAGATTGGAAGAGGGTGATATATCACCAGTTTATTACCCGATTCCTTTTTAAAGTCTTTGGTATGACCCGACCTGGAATCGAACCCAGGGCTACCAGCACCAGAGCCGAAGACGATAACCACTGAGCCACGGGTGCTGGTATACGTTGACTAAAAAGTATGCGTTGACGCTATACGCTAAAAAACCGTGAAAATTTTACGGCGTAGCCTCAAGCGACAACTATCTAAAAAAAGTATAATCGTGAGCGTTAGCGTAAACAAAAAGTCTACGCCGCAAGTCTACGTACATCTCTGAGTATATGCCAGTTACCAACGCAGGATTTTCTCAAGAGAGGAGAGAATATTAGAATTTTTTTTCGAATTGGAAACGAAAACGAACGCTTTTTTGCTAATAATAACCAGTAAGTTTTATCGTGTAAAATTAGCGTACCATACTCAGCTTGCACTGATGTTATTTTTTTGATTTGTAGCAACTAGTATACTCATTTGGATAAACTTTGCATTGAAAACAAAAAAATGTGATATAACACTCTTGACATCGCATATAATAGTGCTATCAGGTAGACGGCGTAGTTAGCTTACTCAGCACAATCAGCCAACCTGACTGAGGGTACGTTCAGTGGCGTACGTAGGATTTTGTTACTGGTGGAGAGGAGCGTGCGATATAGTGTAATTAGACATTTTTTTTATCAAGAGTAGCCTAATGCTACTTTGTACTCTGACCAACCTTCAGTGAAACCGAGGCTATCTGTTATTGAAATATAAACTCTCACGGTCTTTAGATATGTCACTGTATTTTTGGATTGAATTATCAGATAGGCCTATGTGAATATGAACAGCATGATAGTAGGCCTAAACGGATAAGTAAAAACTGCAATAGTGCGAATAACAGGCAATGTCCTTAAATTAAAGCGGAAATCGAAGTTATCTGTAAAAGTTAAATATCGAAAGTAATTCATTACTATAAAAAAAATTATCGCACTCTGAACACATTTATAACGAAAAAGAAGGCCTACCCTACCGGAGCGAGTAAACACCATCTCGCACCTCCTCCCTCTAAAATTTACTAGTGTTCCTCTACTTTGCCTAAAATGTTTTTCAAACCATGCGTTGTGAATTCGGATAAAAAACATCGGACTGACTACACAATCTGTTGGGACACCATCTTTGACTACACAGACTAACAATGGAAAGGGCTATGGAGTTCAACTAAAATAACTAAAAAAAATTTACAGGGCCGTTTTCAAAAGATGATTTGGCAATGAAAAAGGCAGTCTCTAGTCTAGAACATGTAATTGCATCACACTTGAAATACAAAAACTAAGGAAAAGAATGACGTAGCGTTTGTCTTGAAACAAAAAAGACGCTGGGTTGAATGCAAACAGCCTACTTAAACAAGGTAGTTACAAGAAATTAGGCGACGTGGAGTTTCCTTCCGTATGCAACCTCCCCCTCCTTCCTAAAAGTTTTTGAATTAAAAAAATCATCTCAAATGCAAAAGTATACGTTGGATTATCCTTGTCATGATATTATTGAACATCTTTGTCGTTTCACGAGCACTTAGTTTAGGACGAATCTTATGCAATCAATAGTTGAGACATTTTCTAAGAAAGCGAGAGCGTAGTATTATTTCTTCTGTAAGCTCCAACAAAATAGCACAGATTTATTGGCATCGCTGATTTAAAATATTCATACCAAATGATGATCAACAACACAAAACCTATGAATACAAGCTAAACTATAAAACGTCGAGCTTTTTATATCAGTATTGTCACTTCATTTATATATAATTACCGAAAAACGTTACACCAGTTAAATGTGAATATGGGTGAGCCCCTAAACCGAGATGTGGGCCCACTAACTGGGGTTTTGGAAACGGTAAATAGGGCCATGCGTGATTCAAGCTATGGAATATTGAGCTTTTGTAGCAATATTTACAACATTTTTTTCAATTCAAATAGCCAAAAAAACATTAAACAAATTGAAATGTGAAATGAGGGGCCCTAAACAGGCCATGGTCCCTCCTCCTGCGTACGCCACTGAGTATATCATAGCCTAAATTAGTGGTTTTCAAACATTGTTTTTAAATACTGCACACCAAAGAATGTCGGAATCTGCCGCGGCACATTGACTTACAAAGTCATAGTGTTGTTTCTTTTCAAAATGCTGCTTTTCCCTTGCCTCTTGATCGAAGCTGCTACATATCTCAAAGTAAAAACAAACTATACATGATAGAAGTTAACTTCATTTTAATCAATGTTGGCTATGCCAGTAAAACCATTTAGTTTTACTGTAATGTGATAAGTGTCTATCTATACCTTTGTGCACAAATAACTTTGATTCGAGGCTTGATCAATGTCAGTGCAGAAATTCCGATTCGCGAAAGTTGCCTAAGTTGTGCTAGAGAATGGGATGAAATGGAAGGCATTTTTGCGATAGAAGAGGAAAAGTGTCAAAGATAGAATGGGATGGAACATTTGGACGATAGTCTTCCATTATTCCATCATTAACTTTCTAAAACGTTTTTTTAAAAACAATAAAAAAAAATGTAAGATAACTCTAGTAGAAGTTGCCGCTTGATTACGTTTCTTAAACTGAAATAATTCGATTTCGATTTGTATGAAACCAACGCGATGATTGTTCGAGAAGTCAACAACATTCACAAACAAGCATCCTCCTGAGTAGCATATTTTTATTTCAGTCGTTTACTGTAATGCACAACATCGCTCTTGAATCATTTGTATGAAAATGTGAACAATCAATCCAACCAGTGCTCCCCAACCTTTTTCAGTTTGCGACCAATCCGCAAAAAGAGTAATCCTGAAAAAGGACGCAGCACGTATATCGTTCACATATAACAGAAATAGTAAAGGGCCAAGGACTGACCCTTGTTAGATGCCATATTTGACGGTCAAAAAGCTTGATGATTTGGAGTTAAGTTTGGTTCATTGTTGTCTGTTGGTTAAATATGACTTTACTAAGTTATCAAAGTTTTGTCTGTCCTAGGATAAAGATTCAAAAAACCAACCAAGTTTCCATAATTTTCCACCTAAGCCATAACAATATAATTTATTTAATAAAATGTCATGATAATTAACAGTGTCAAATGCTATACTCAAATCAAGAAAAATGGACCACGTAGGCCTAAAGTTATTGTTGTTTAAGTTTTTGAATAAATCATCATATATATGAGTTACACTTAGTTCTGTCGAATCGCCTGTCCTAAAACCGTGTTGAAATAAAAAATTATGTATTTGTTTCTACAATAGCTTTTCAAGAGTTTTAGAGGTTGGCAAAAGAGACATTGGTCTGAAATTGATTGAAGCGGTAGGGTAAAATGCCTTTGGTATTGGGATGACTTCAAACAGCTTTACTGGATCTGCATATAGGTCTCGAGCAAAACAATTGTTGCATTACCGAGCAAGAATGGGTGAAATAATGCAGTATCCAAGCTTGATGAAATTTGTCAGGATATCGTGTATTCCAAAAAATAATGTTTACTAAACGTTGCAAACTCGAGACATAAATGAATATATTCTAACAGGCCACATATTATTTAAATCCGGACTTTTCCTAGGGTCAAAAAGTTTAAGCTTGCGGCTCACGGTTTACACACCCCTGGCCTATACTTTTAAAGAAAGAGAAGTGTAAAACGCTAAACTTTATTCGCGCTTTCAGGTGAAAAGCGTTTTGCGTGTCCGATATGCAACAAGAGATTCCAGAGAAGCGACCACTTAAGCAAGCATGTCAAAGCTCATACCGCTAATGGTGACACTCCCTCGAACTGCAGCTCCCCGGGGAGGTCAGGAAAAATTATCACAGAGAAAATGATCGCAACCATTAGTAATATCAAGTCCGAATTTGGAAAGCAGCAGCTTGTCAAGTGACCAGATACAAAAACGAGAACTGGGATTTATTTACTTTCGAATAACGTTCTGGTGGTTATCCATTGATATAGAAAAATTCGTGTAGATCTAAGCCTCTCATTGGAGAATCTAGCTTTAGTTTCAACTGCGGTTGCTAAATGATTATGACTAATCCGACATACAGTAAATAGCACTTTAGGGTCTTAATTCCATACAAAGAAATCTTACACACATTGGTGTTAATTTCATTCATTAGATTAGCGCATGTGGCTTGTTCGTTTAAAAAGCGTAATTATTTTTAGCTACCGGTAGATTGTTTATTTTGTATGTGATATATAAACCAGAGGTGGCCAACTTCCCATTTAGTTGGTGTCGGATTATAGGTTTGGTATTGTAGAACTAAAGCTTAAATCACTTGTGGTCCAAATTTTATATACCGGTACGTAAAAACTTCTAAGGCCTATTTTGGCTCTCAGTGGGTGTATTAAACTTATTTCAATTAGACCTCTACCAAAGCTATTCGGCCGCTATAATGTGAATGGCCACAGGTAAATTGGTTCTCATTCCGTTCCGTGGTTCCAGTCTCAGTTCAACTCCTACCTAAGACAACTCAGCAACTTTCTTCTGAGACACCTTTACCATAAATGGATTTACATTTGTCACACATTTACTATCGTCATCACTGAGCAGTAGGCTATATGCATGCAAGTTAATTAAAACGCGAAACAAATGGTCTATAACTGAATATACTTAAAATTTCTTCTAATGAGTGAGATGTTTGAGTCATCATGTTGTTCACCAACTTGTCCTAACCACTAATCAGACGAGTTTCCCAAAGGCAGCTCGAAGCAATAGTCCAAATGACAATCGATTAGCACAACAGGTTGCTTTGTTTTAATTAGGTCCATAAATGAAAATAAAGATTTACTTAAATAAGTTGAACCAAAACTGGAGCGGATGTATTCCGCACATTTTTGATATTGCAGTAGCATACTTGCATCAACATACAGTATTGCGAGGTCAACACAAAATCCGACGCCATCGAACATTAGAGACTTGACGATCAACGTGTTGGCCACCCCTGATATATATTATTCACTCTTTCATGAAAACTTGTTTATTTTGTAACAAACAAACACATACAGTGACGTGCTAAATCAAGCACGAAAGGGCTATCGAGTAA
The DNA here is from genome assembly GCF_918807975.1 of Aplidium turbinatum. Taxonomy (NCBI): domain Eukaryota; kingdom Metazoa; phylum Chordata; class Ascidiacea; order Aplousobranchia; family Polyclinidae; genus Aplidium; species Aplidium turbinatum. Next base: position 22,025,490 of record NC_137475.1, on the reverse strand, counting down.
TTTTTATACCTAAATATTTGAGCTCACTGAAAAATTGTGCAAAAAGAATAAAACAGTTTTAGATGTAGTTATTTTTTTGTAACCTCAAAACTTTTTTGTCTTCTTGAAGCGAGTCTATTTTCCTCAAAACCAGGTTTACTATTTACTTTTTAAAGTTTCAATGTTTTTCACAAACTGATAAAGAAAATTCTTCACTTCACATGAAACTAAGGCATTAAATAACGAAGTTAAACATTAAGAAAATTATTATGTTGCCTTTTCCTCTATAGGTCTAGTAATTTTTGTATTTTTCCGTTAGGCCTATTATTGTAATATTTATTGTTTTGACTTTCACTTTGTACAGTGCCTCTTTTTTGACTAAAACCCTGATTGAAACCAAATTTGATGCTGGCCGCAGCAATTGCAGCTTTAAATGTTTAAAGAAAAGTGTTCATCATTTTTGAATGCATAAGCGATTGGTGCATAATTAGGTTCCAGACTACTATAGAACCAGATACAACAAGAAAGACATAAATTGTAGATGATGCCTCAAAAATGGTGATGAATTTCGCGGTTATCCTTTGCCTGGTGCAGACAGGTCGCGAATATCTGAATTGATCAGAACGCAATAGTAACTCAGCCAGTTTGGTTTTAAACCGAACAATTTATATCTTACTGGAGCGATGTTCAATCTATTGAAATAAATTTCAAAACAATCGGCATAACTTGCTATATTAGAAAAACGTTGTATTTGAAAATACATGTTTTAGTTAACTTTGCAGAGTGAACTTGCATTTAAGAAATTTATATTTGCTTTGAGTAATTACTTTGATGGCATATTTTGCAAACTATTCACTTGTCACTGTTTTTTTTGCAATATGTTTGATGAAGGCTACCTTTCTTTGAGATTGATTTTACTTCAAGCAGGAACATCTCAGTTGAGAAGGAGCGATCTTCCTGGCGTCAGCATTACCTAACTGCTCACTATATAGAATAGCGAGCATTGTGTTTCGCTAACCATACCGGTGTCGCCTCCACACTAGCCATCAAAACTTTTTCCCAAAACTGAGTTCATGCTACACTCGACAGTCGAGAAACAGGAACATCTCAGTTAGTCAACTTTTGGGCAAATATATTCAGTTCATCAAAATAATCAAATCATTTTTTTTCTTTATCGAACAGCATTGCAGTTCTACACATTCCGTAATAGGCTGGGCTGTAATCAGATCATGTTTGTCCCCAATTTTTATTGTTCTAAGTGAAAATTAAATCAAGGTATTTGTTTGTTTTTTTCTCACACAATTAGCAAAAGTGATCCTGCTCGTTTTGAATTTTGCTATCTTGTTATACGCGTTCGTTTGCTGTGATTACTGATTACATTTGAACATCCGCAAAGCTGAGGGGGCAACATCGGTAACTGGCACTCTCATCTAGTGGCGTATTTAGAAAGTTTGTTAGGGGGGGGGGGGGGCAAGACATTGTGTCAGTCAGCCGCGTAGCGACTGACTCGGCGGTTGGAGGCCAATAGGGGTCTGGGGCGGGGGTAGTACACACGGGGTAGTCTCAACGATAGTACACAGAAAGCTCAAATTGGTGAAAATGGTTGTAGTGTTAATTGGTTCATTTTTTTCTACTTGGGTTAAATTAGACTTGTTTGACCCTTTAAATAGGGGGGGGGGGGGTATACCAAATGTCATGTGATGCGTCAGAACGGGGGAAAGGGGTTAGCTGAAACCGTCAGAATATCGACAGATAGGGGTGGGGGGTCCAAAATCAAGAGCGAATCCGCAGAAGTAAGTTAGGCTACTGTTCCAATCAATGAACTAACAAAATATATCAAACACTTCAGAACATAAACAATAAGTTAGTCCTTCCGACCTCGAATACATTTTGAACATTATCGGCGATTCGCAATGACAAATTACTGTTTAATGCGATGGCTGCGCTTAGCAAATATATCAATGACTGCATCATACTCGAGTACAACAAGGCTTCCCAAACTGGGGGTCGCGACCCCCAGAGGGGTCGAGTAACGAACTTCGGGAGTCGCAGAAAGTATACAAATTTTACACAAAGCACTGCATATTATCACTTATATGCAAGATTCTGTAAAAGTTATTAACTATTAAGAGTTGTGCACTCAATAGGCTACCCGTATTTTTTAAATTTATATAGCCTAGTGAAATATGGAATAGGAGTTTAAAATCCTCTTTTCTGCATTGTAAAGGTGGATTTCAAAACTAAAGCCAATGCTTTAACAAGTTATTAGCGTTAAAAAATTAAGTCGTAAATTTTCCAACGGAAAAAATGTAGCCTTTGTCCACCGTGTTTGTAAAGACGTTTTTGGAAAGGCTTTTCAAATCATGCTATTTGTCAGGTTTGCCTGAAACAAGGGAACGGATTTAATTTGTCCTTCTAAGGAGAAAACATTTATGTTTTTACATGGAAATCTAAAGTTGGAGCGTTCATCAAAAAATTAAACATCTAGAAACAAAACATTGAAAATGATTTATTTGAAATAATCTCATTTAGGCCTACTGAAAAGTTTTTGGCTAACAATGGCGAGGAATCAAACGTTATATTAAGCCTCTGGTTATCGACACTTGTCAAGACTGTTCAAAGAGCTTAAAAGTATTTTCTTCCAGAATTGGACAATACTTTTAGATTGGATCCAAAACCCAGGGGCTCCGGACACTTCCTGAGAGTGGGGGGGTAATTTAAGCAGGGGCGGGAACGATGTTTTGACATGGACAAGGGGCATATCGGATTATCGCATTACATATACTGTACTTCTGGGAGGTCGCAACCCAGACCCTCCTTTGCATTACTGAAAGCTTCAGTTTCGTATACAGCCTCTTAGGCGGCACGTTTCGCGCCGAAGGCGCAAAATTTTTCACCTTCAGCACGATTTAAGATCGAAAAATTATTTCAACAAATCTAAAATCGCGAGCAAAAGCTCTTTAACATTTGCCACATTTTTGAGGTTTTGAGATAATTTTGACTGGAAGAAGGGACGTTTGCAAAAATTCCTCTCTGTATTCTTCCTTGGCTCAAGTCCTCCAAATTTTGCACTTCAGACGCTAAATGGTTAGATGTAAAAGATCAAAAGCGTTGAGGTCAAAGCTTTCTTTAACTAAATTTACAATTGCATGAATACAACACGATAACCTGTGCCATAACATCCGCAGTGAAAGAAAAAGTTTCAGCATCTAGTTCTAGGGTCTAGGCCTACATTCTATTCAGAAAAAACTAAATACTAAAATGCATTAACTTTTACAACAACGGAAAATATAAAGACATTGAAACAGTGTAGCTGTAGTAGGTTTCGTTCGTGAGTGGCAAAAGCGAAATTAAAGTTTGTAGCAGTGAGAAACTATGACGTCACAGGGCATTGTGATGCGTATATTTTTGACAGGATACATAGTTTGGCCATAAATGACTTGGCGTTGTCTTGCGAGTTTCCAAGAAAAAACCTCAAAAGTTGTGCAACAAATAAAAACATGAAAATAAAACACAAAAGTAAAAAATATATTAAAAATAAGATTTTTATCTCTACTTTAGTGAGGGGGTAATTTTGCATTAGTTACCCCCACTCCGATTGGTGGGGGGGTAATCACCCCCGCGGCCCCCCTCTAACGAAACCCATGCCAAAACCCATTTGGTTGGTTGGTTTTGAATCTTTATCCTGACAAAGCCTTGATAGGTTATTCCTGGTAGTTTCGCATACTTGTAGAGGCTCTTGACACAGGGCCGGTTACCGAGATTGGCAGAGTGAAGCTTTTCGATTGTTGCCGGGGAATTATTTCATTCACTAGGTGCCGCTTAATGGAGAGCAGCCCTGAAATGCGTTGCTCAAGCGCACACCCCGAGAGTCGAACTTGCGCCGCGTGATCTTGAGCTGGGCGTGTAACCACTGAGCTAATGGGGCGGACCATGCAAAAACAAAGTACCGATTACCTCTCTTTCAAATCTCAGGAAAAATTTGCAGATCTATCTTTTAACTAAGTTGTGGCTTGAATTTTCTGGAAAAAAGTTTCACATTTTTTGGCTTAGCCCAACGTTAGACCGGAATATTCACCATAAGGCCTATCTGGCTTAGCAGTAACCGCACTCCTGCCATTTGTCTCCACGTATATGTGCGTGTCAGTGTTTTCAAAGTTGATAAAATACCGTTCTAGCGTAAATAACATTGAAGCTGCCTTGAGACCAGCATTGACAAACATCGAGCGACGGCTAGACTTGCTTTGTCGCAAAGAGCAGTCGCACCCATCACACTGAATATATGTGTTTACTTTTTGTTTGGTTTTGTTTCCAGCAGGCTACAAGTAAAAGGCCTAGTAAAGTAGTAGGCTTCGAGTACGGATAGCTTGCTTTTAGTTTTCGTTCAAATTAAACCTTTCAATAAATATCACAAGCGTATATTTCGCATTGTTTATCCCTTTAACCGTAAAGGGGGTTGCGGAAAATTTTAGAAGATTAAAAGGGGTCGCGAGCAAAAAAGTTTGGGAGGCCCTGGAGTACAATATCCTTGTTTAAATACATCTGAGCTAGACCATCCAAACGTGGCTCGGTCATGGTCGTACGCGGTAATAATTTTTCTGGTAGCCTACGTTAGTGAACTGAAACATCGCTCATTGGGAGGCAGTTGTAACTGGAAGCGTAGCAAAAATTCAAAGTAACTCAAAAATTCAAAGTTTTTGTCACTTTAATATGGTTTAACGTGTAAAACATACGGTAACCCAAATTTATCATATTACTGGGACCAGGGCCGGATTAAGGGTTTATGGGGCCCTGGGCTGAGCTGAAAGTGGGGGCCCTTATCAAGTGACATTTTTCGCTAAAATTAATGGTGGAGTGGGGCTACGACACGGGCCCAGTTGCATGTATCTGTGGCACCGAGTCCCAAAGAGCGGACCAGTGGCGCAGCCAGAAAAAAAATGTTGGGGGGCCAAATATTTGATGAATTGAAGAGAACAACAAAGTGTTTGATTTAAAGCCATCGCCACTTGATGTGCAGTGGCGTATCCTGGTGGGTTGAAGCCATAAAAGTGGTAAGGGGGTTAGAGCGTGCCGAAGGCACGCGTATTCTAGGGGGGTCCGGGGGCATGCTCCTCCGGAAAATTTTTGAAAAAATACACTCAAATAATGGATTATAGCGCTTTCTGAAAACACTTTTAGGGTAATATTAGTATGAAATTTATTAGCAGATAAACAGCTATTAACTTATTAAGGATAGCTCTTACACACGAACAGGCAAAAACTGCGGCTAAATTAGAGAACAAACTCAGCTACACAAAAACTCAATAACTACACAAAAACCCAACAGAATAAGCCATTCTGAAATTGCTTCCACAAATTAGTTCAAAGAAACGTAAGTCGCGTAAATTTTGCGCGATTTACGATTTGCAAAATTTATTGGTGTCTTTCTGTATTTCTAAAACAAGTCCTTGGGGGTGTTAATAGCCAGATGTCTTGGAAAACGATATAAATTTCTACAAACTTTATTATATTTTCAACAAAGGGCTCAACTTCGGAATCCAAACTTGAAAAATTTGGGGGGGCATGGCCCTTTTCGCTCCCCTGGCTACGCCTATGTAGCGGATCACCTTCTTGTTTGCCCTCGGCTTGCCACCCGGTGCAGTAGGTGGGACCTGTCAGTGTATAACTGCGTTGCGGAAGAATGTGTCAATCTGTTGTGTATCAACGAACTTTAGAAGACTCGATAGAAGAAGAAGAACTGCATCATATCTAACTGACCATCTTGTATCAGATAATGTCTTCAAAACAGGAAAACAATCTAGGAATTTTCGATGGACTTGCCAACGATGAGTAGACGAGACGAGCCATGAATAAAGGCTTTGCAACAATTCAAAAAGCTCAGCAGCAGAACGGCATGTTTCTACAGGACATTTAGGCTACCGATTAAATTAAGTGAATGTGCTGTGCAAGGGACATAATGAGCTACACTACATTTCTCGCGCACAAGAGCTTGAAGACCGTTATACTTGCCACTCATATTGGCAGCATTATCATAACTTTGACCCGTAATCCGTACCATTTTCGGATATGAAAGTAGCAAATAAATATGTTTTTTGTTAAAAAAACGAAGAAAATTTGAATAACTGGGGCTGGGCAGGGGTGCTGCAGCACCGCAGCACATATGGGTGAGCCGCCCTTGCTTGTTTGAGATACGAATTAAAGCAGTAATCTCCAGCTGTGCAACTAAAAAAATTAGTAGATTTTTTTCTTTGAGGTGGGGGCCCCCAAAAGTGGGGGCCCTGGGCTTCAGCCCAGTCCGCCCCCCCTTTAATCCGGCACTGACTGGGACATACCACTACTACATCCCAGCTGGCGATGCCTGTCATTTTTGCATTAATACAACGTTAGCCAACGTTGGATAGATGTGGAAGTGGCGAGTTTAGCTGACTGGGGTCTAAAATTATCCACTTTATCAACGCAACTTTTATCAAAGCACGCTTGATATCTTTAAGACATAACTTCCCTGGGTATAATTGAATTTCCGCAAGATGATGATGTTGTTTTTTGCTAGTTTGATTTATTTGTTTTTTGTCATTGTTTCATGTCGTCAAGTTATAGCCTATCTATTTTGTGAGTCGTGCAAGGCCTGGTGCGTTGCGCTTGAAATGGCTTTGCCCGTGGTAGGATTTCTTTGTGGGGGTTTCTTTGCCTGCCTTGTTCTTTGCTATGAGCTAAACGCATCAAGACGTGTTCCCCTTACGACCATCAGCACTCTTGATAACGCACCATGGCCGATCTTCATAGCAACTAACCTTACAAATCTTCAATATATCAGCTAAAGTTATGTAGGCTAAAAAAGTTATAGCCTATGTTTATTTGTTTTGTAACATTTTTTATTTTTTTATTTTCTCTTTATATCTTAAATTTTTCTGAAGGTGTTGCGACCGTGCCAAATTTTTTTCAACTCAATAACTTACTTCGATCACAAGCACGTTTTAACGTTCGCGTTTTGTCGCTTCTACCTTTTTCTTGACCTTTGCTATGTTGACGTGTATTGTTTTGATATGATGGTCAGAAATAAAAAAAACAACTGAACTGAATGTAGCAACTGCATGATTGAGTGGTGAAAACGTTTGCGCGATGTTTGCAAAGGACTTCGGTTCGACACCGCTCCAGGCAGTCCAGGGTTTGCGGCTGTGTCTCGGCAAAGACACGGTCATGCTAAAATAAGGATAGCAGCTGACTCGACAGCTAAGCTATATATCTCTTCGTTGCTTCTTGGGTGCAAGTATAGAATCCGCCACCCTGGTCAACATGACGTCACAAAACGGACGCAATTACTACATAAGGGGTGAAAAAAAGGATGCTGAAAAGCGGCGGAATAAAGGTGATAAAGCGGAATGGATATGGATTTTTTGACAATTTTACTGTGTTTTTACAATAAAAACATTAAACCAACGTCGAGTGTTGAATATAACTACCTAGAATGACATAAAATTTACCAAATTGCATCAATTCAACTAAAAATTTACCCAATTAAACTTAAAAAATAAAAATATGAAACGTTTGCAACTAAATGTGTTGTAGCTATCTAATTTCTGCTCGCATTTTAATTTTTACAATAAAAGTACCAATCTAACGCAACTGCAAAGAGTATGTCTTGCTTTATGCACCTCGAAAGTTTCAGGTTTATATCTTATCTACAAAACGGGCAATCGTCGTTCAAACTTAAACGCCCAGCGAAGCTTTTTTCCAATGCATTGTAAAGGCGGATCGATCCTTACTCAGTATAAGCCACCCCTGTTTGCAGTGATCGGTAAATAGTACTTCCACTGAAAGTGCTGTAGCTTTCTCATTTCTGCTCGGATTTTAACAATTTTGCCATCGTTGGAAAGTACAATTATATATCTACCCGAATCAATTAAACACAAGCACAAAGTAAGTACTAACTTTATCTTGTGATAACTTAAACTTAACCAACTTGTACCGATTCTCAGCAATTTAATTTTTACAATAAAATCATTAATTATTTGCAAATGGAAAGAGTATGTCTTGCTTTATTCACCTGAAAAGTTTCAAGTTCATATCTTATCTAAAAAACTGGCAATTGTCGTTCAAACGTAGCCGCTCGACGACACTTTTTTCCAATGCGTTGTAAAGGCGAATCGATCCTTATTCAATATACGCCACCCCCTGTTTGCTGTGATCGGTAAATAGTGCTTCCACTGAACTTGCGGTAGTTTTCTCGTTTCTGCTCGGATTTTAAAAATTTTGCCATCGTTGGAAAGCACGATCATACATCTACACGAATCAATTGGCTACAAATCCAAAACAAGTACCATCTTTTTCTTGTGATAACTTAAACTTCACAAACTTGTAACGATTCTCAGCAATTTACTTTATACAATATAATTATTAAACTTTTGCAACTTAAAAGAGTATGTATTGCTTTATGCACATGAAAAGTTTCAGGTTTATATCTTATCTACAAAACTGGCAATCGTCGTTCAAACGTAGCCGTTCAGCGACACTTTTTTTCAATGCATTGTAAAGGCGAATCGATCCTTGTTCACTATTCAGTAGGCTATAAGCCACCCCCTGTTTGCTGTGTTCGGTAAATAGTGCTTCCACTAAACTTGCTGTAGTTTTCTCGTTTCTGCTCGGATTTTAACAATTTTGCCATCGTTAGAAAGCACGATCATACATCTACACGAATCAATTAAACAGTAGCACAAAATAAGTACTAGCTTTATCTTGTGATAACTTAAACTTCACAAACTTGTAACGATTCTCAGCAATTTAATTTTTGCAATAAAAATATGTCTTGCTTTATTTACCTGGAAAGTTTCAAGTTTATATCTTATCTAAAAAACGGGCAATCGTCGTTCAAACGTAGCCGCTCGGCGACACTTTTTTCCAATGCATTGTAAAGGCGAATCGATCCTTGTTCACTATTCAGTATACGCCACCCCCTGTTTGCTGTGTTCGGTAAATAGTGCTTCCACTAAACTTGCTGTAGTTTTCTCGTTTCTGCTCGGATTTTAACAATTTTGCCATCGTTAGAAAGCACGATCATACATCTACACGAATCAATTAAACAGTAGCACAAAATAAGTACTAGCTTTATCTTGTGATAACTTAAACTTCACAAACTTGTAACGATTCTCAGCAATTTAATTTTTGCAATAAAAATATGTCTTGCTTTATTTACCTGAAAAGTTTCAAGTTTATATCTTATCTAAAAAACGGGCAATCGTCGTTCAAACGTAGCCGCTCGGCGACACTTTTTTCCAATGCATTGTAAAGGCGAATCGATCCTTGTTCACTATTCAGTATACGCCACCCCCTGTTTGCTGTGTTCGGTAAATAGTGCTTCCACTAAACTTGCTGTAGTTTTCTCGTTTCTGCTCGGAAAATTGATTGAAAATGATGCTTTCAGTCTTTATGTCTCTAAAACAAAGTTTGCCTAATTTTAAACGAAACTGCATTAAAAAAGCGAGTTTTTGCCAATACCAAACATTCAAATATCTCAACCAGGAATTCGCAACAAGAAAACATAGAGACTTAGCTATATTACCAAAAAATGCCTAAGAAAACACTATCTTATCCTTTTGCTATGCCTCCGGACATTTTTGTTCAAAATGTTCTGATATATAATCGTTCTTTCCAACGATGGCAAAATTGTTAAAATCCGAGCAGAAACAAGAAAACTACAGCAAGTTTAGTGGAAGCACTATTTACCGATCACAGCAAACAGGGGGTGGCGTATACTGAATAAGGATCGATTCGCCTTTACAATGCATTGGAAAAAAGCTTCGCCGAGCGGCTACGTTTGAACGACGATTGCCAGTTTTGTACATAAGATATAAACTTGAAACTTTTCAGGTAAATAACCCAAGACATACTCTTTCCATTTGCAAAAGATTAATGATTTTATTGTAAAAATTAAATTGCTGAGAATCGGTAAAGTTGGTGAAGTTTAAGTTATCACAAGCTAAATCTAGTAGGGGAGACTGGGGATAAGTGGGACAAAATTTTAAGGGTTCAGAAAAACGCAAATTACAATTTTTTGCTTTGCGAGATTTTATTACTAGCGCTTGTATTCTGTGGAGTTTGATGCCCTTCATCTATTATGAGTTGCATGAAATCATAGGTTTAAAGAAAAATGAATGGTTTGAATTTGAAAGCAGTGAGTCAAATGGGTATATTTGGGACACGTGCAGGATAACTGGGACACAGTGTTAGGAGAAGTGGGACACCTTGGGGTAAAATGGGCAGTACAAAAAATGCACACAAATTTTGCTGTTGAAGCTTGTCTTTAGTTTTATTACAATAATAACAAACTCAAATAACGAAAATGATGTTAACAGTCAGCACACTATAGAAATGCAATGTTTTAAACATGTTTGTGAAAAAATATCTTTGATCCTTTAGCGAATATCAAGATCTCCAAACTTGACGGCAAATATTATGCTGTCCTTGGTATAAACTAGCCTATTGTTCCTTTCTAAGATGACTTTGAAAGAATGGAGAAATATAATAATAATACAAGTGGAGAAAAAGTGTGGGAGTCAAGGACTTGCAGATGAACAAATTTGTTGTTGAATTTACTAGATTTCCTTAAAAAGTTAACCATCACCTCTTCATCTTTACTAGATGTTTGATCAACTTGAGCCACATAGAATACAGGATTGAGTGCCTTCTCAAAATTTTTTAAATTCTGCAAGAACATATGACCCCACTTGCAAGGCAGGCGCGGATTTATGGGGGGGGGGGCCCGGGCCCCCCCCCGAAAAATTTTGTGAGGAATTGTTGAAATTGTATGTTTCCGCATCAAATGGTTTGATATGCTTCTATACAGCTGATGTTAGTCCCACGGCGGACTTAACTTATCCCGGGGGGGGGGAATAGATTTTTGTTGTTATGGTTGAAATTACCCATCGATCAGACTCCGTTATTTTCTTTCATACAACTTCAAATACACTTTAATAGCAACATTTGTTGGGGCTAAAACCAACGCTGAACCAAATGACGTCAGTTGAAACAATCTGAAACATTGAATGGCTCAGTGGCGTAGCCAGGGGGTTTGGGGGTTACAACCCTCCCCCTTGGCACGCATGTGACGTCACGATATTGAGAATGATGCTTTCAGTCTCTTTATGTCTCTAAAACAAAGTTTACTTAACTTTAAACGAAACTGCATTAAAAGAGCGAGTTTTGCCAATACCAAATATTCAAATATCTCAGCCAGGAATTAGCAACAAGAAAACATAGAGACTTAGCTTTATTTCCGAAAAATGCTGAAGAAAACATGATCTCATCTTTTTGCTATGCCACCTGACAGCACCATTTTATAGGAATTTTCATACCCACATTTTTGTTGAATATGCTCTCAGAATGCACCAAATTCAAAGTAAATTTTCAAAATTTTCTGGGGGAGGCCCCCAGACCCCCCGCTGCTGGGTGTCGTCTTAAGTGAACACTCCGGTGGCTTTGCCAGCCTGACGTCAAAAAAAAAACCCTTTAAAAATTTCTGGCTACGCCACTGGAATGGCTGTTTTCTAGTTTTTAGTCTTCATTATAATTTCAATCAATTACCGTATATGCCTGCAAACATAAAATAACTTATATCCAATTGGTCATGGATAGGCATGCAGGGTTTTAAACCAGATTTCAAGTTTACTTTGCATGCTTAACAATTTTTATTGAAGCAAAATTTATTTTTTAACCATTCACAATTGATGAAAATGGCTGTTTTAATGTCTATTTTATATCATATCTAGGCTATATGTCGTAGTATCATTGTTCATATGTGTTCTATCTTTTTCTTTCTTTTTAATTGATTTTCAAATTTTCTGGCCCCCCCCGAAAAAAACTCCTAAATCCGCGCCTGTTGCAAGGCATTCGGATCCACACCTCCTAAATAAATGGGATCTAAAGATTCATCTTCACATTCCTCAAGCTCGTCATCTTCGCTATCCGCCATGATCATCGCAACGTCATCATCACCTGAGCTTTCATCACCAGCGATGTATTTCTTTTTTTGCAGACGTTTAGGCTAACCGACACTGCAAAGTTAGACTTTTTCCAGTGTCTTTTCTCAAGATCTAACCCTACGATGAGAACTAGCACTACTATCGGGGAGAACTGGGACAGCCTGTCCCAGTTCTCCCGCATGATGTTTTTACGCCATTTTATAGTTCTACCATTTTTCTTGCAAAAAGATTACTTCTTTACTACCATCAATGCAAGCTGATACCTGAAGCAACACAACCAATTCACTAAAACAAATATATTTTTCTAATTCGAGCACTATTACAAAATAATGCCAAGCCTAAAAATTAACTTTTTCCACTCAAAAACTATTTACAGCGACTGAAGTTGAATAGCTGCTACAACAATGGTCTCAACTGCACACAAGTGAAAGGAAACTGATGTTTACGTGAACACGTGATCGTTAGCATGACTGGATGTAAAACGCGGGAAATATTGCAGGTGTCCCAGTTGTAACGCGTCCCAATTATACCCACTCTCCCCCACTTGCTTTGTGTTTTCCTTTAATTGATTCGGGTAGATATATAATCGTTCTTTCCAACGATGGCACAATTGTTAAAATCCGAGTAGAAACGAGAAAACTACCGCAAGTTTAGTGGAAGCACTATTTAACGATCACAGCAAACAGGGGTGGCGTATACTGAATAAAAGGATCTATTCGCCTTTACAATGCATTGGAAAAAAGTGTCGCCGAGCGGCTATTTTTGAACGACGATTGCCAGTTTTGTAGATAAGATATAAACCTGAAACTTTTCATGTGCATAAAGCAAGATATACTCTTTCCATTTGCAAAAAATTAATGATTTTATTGTATAAAATAAATTGCTGAGAATCGTTGCAAGTTGGTGAAGTTTAAGTTATCACAAGAAAAAGATGGTACTTGTTTTGGATTTGTAGCCAATTGATTCGTGTAGATGTATGATCGTGCTTTCCAACGATGGCAAAATTGTTAAAATCCGAGCAGAAACGAGAAAACTACAGCAAGTTTAGTTGAAGCACTATTTACCGATCACAGCAAACAGGGGGTGGCGTATACTGAATAAGGATCTATTCGCCTTTACAACGCATTGAAAAAAAGCTTCGCTGGGCGGTTAAGTATGAACGACGATTGCTCGTTTAGTAGATGAGATATAAATCTGAAACTTTTCAGGTGAATAAAGCAAGACATACTCTTTCCATTTGCAAATAATTAATGATTTTATTGTAAAAATTAAATTGCTGAGAATCGGTAAAGTTGGTGAAGTTTAAGTTATCACAAGATAAAGTTAGTACTTACTTTGTGCTTGTGTTTAATTGATTCGGGTAGATATATAATTGTACTTTCCAACAATGGCAAAATTGTTAAAATCCGAGCAGAAATGAGAAAACTACAGCACTTTCAGTGAAAGCACTATTTACCGATCACTGCAAACAGGGGTGGATTGCCCGTTTTGTAGATAAGATATAAACCTGAAACTTTCGAGGTGCATAAAGCAAGTTATAAACCTGAAACTTTCGAGGTGCATAAAGCAAGACATACTATTTGCAGTTGCGTTAGATTGGTACTTTTATTGTAAAATCTAAAATGCGAGCAGAAATTAGATAGCTACAACACATTTAGTTGCAAACGTTTCATATTTTTATTTTTTAAGTTTAATTGGGTAAATTTTTAGTTGAATTGATGCAATTTGGTAAATTTTATGTCATTCTAGGTAGTTATATTCAACACTCGACGTTGGTTTAATGTTTTTATTGTAAAACACAGTAAAATTGTCAAAAATCCATATCCATTCCGCTTTATCACCTTTATTCCGCCGCTTTTCAGCATCCTTTTTTTCACCCCTTATGTAGTAATTGCGTCCGTTTTGTGACGTCATGTTGACCAGGGTGGCGGATTCTATACTTGCACCGCTTCTTGTTGTGTTGCATTTGTGATCGCAGTGAAGGCTACATACTCCAGTAGCGTAGCTAGGAATTTTGAAAGGGGGGGTTTTGACCACCCAACGGCGGGGGGTCTGGGGGGCCTCCCCCAGAAAATTTTGAAAAATTACTTTGAATTTGGTGCATTCTGAGAGCAGTTTCAACAAAAATGTGGGTACGAATATTCCTGTAAAATAGTGCTGTCAGGTGGCATAGCAAAAGGATAAGATCATGTTTTCTTCGACATTTTTCGGAAAAAAAGCTAAGTCTCTGTGTTTTCTTGTTGCTAATTCCTGGCTGAGATGTTTGGTATTGGTAAAACTCGCTCTTTTAATGCAATTTTGTTTAAAATTAGGCAATTTTTTTTTAGACTGAAAGCATCATTCTCAATATCGTGACGTCACACGAGTGCCAAAGGGGGGGGTTGTAACCCCCAAAACCCCCCCCCTTGGCTACGCCACTGACATACTCTATATGTTGTTGCAATGGAAGCAAAAAAACGTGATTAGGCTAGCGTATTACTGGACTTCATGTCAACTTTACTAAGTGGCTTATATGAAACTGGGTAGGCTAAACAAACAAATAATTGAAATCCTTCTGTGGTGGGACAAAAAGAATAAAACGTAGCTTCGATTTCATATTTAAAGTAGACCTAATTACCAAACTTCTGAGGAAATCCAGTTTTTATTGGGTGAGTTTGGGCAAATGCGAAGTGTGTGCCCATGCGTCTTCATCAATAGGTTGACCCGTTGGGCAACTGAGCTAAAAAATGGCCAAAACAAGATATAAGCTTATAGTAACAAAAAATATTTGTAGCTGATTGTAGCAAGAATTGAGAGCAATAGGCACCAGTGTTTCGTGGTCTGTAGCTCCTCTGAGCTTTACATATGTCATTTCTACGTTCTATACGGTACCCTATGCACAGAAACAAACGGAAGCTCCATAATTGAATCGGAGCCCCAACTGAAGAAGTTAGGCTACGGCCCTGATTGAATGGCAGTCTAGCTTATTAGCCTACTTCAGTTGGTTCATATTCAGTGCAAGTAGGCCATAAGTGATAGGCTGCATTGCTTTCACAAGTAAAGAAGCAAAGAAAGGCTATAAACTGAAACCCACTTAGCCTACTTATTGTAGCAAATAAGACCGTAATTCTCACTTATTATTATAAAACATAGTAGCTAAAGCAGAAAGAAATTTCAAGTCTAGCAGAATTGCAGACCAACAGCGTTTTGCTTAGACATTAACACACTACCAGCAGTTCGTTCAAGCGCCATTATAGCTTATGCGCAGTTACTAGAGCACATTAAATAAGTGGCTTATCATTGTATCACTTGGCTTGTTTTTCATATAAAAATAACTTGAATAAAATTTAACAGTTACCGGTAGATCCTTGTTTTTTAACGTTGGATCCATGTTTTTATGAAGATTCTACTAACTATTCAACAAGTTATCAAGTATTCACAAGCAATTTGGTGCTTGCCAATGAAGCAACCAGCGTGATTGTTTTCAACGTCACGCTTCATTGCACAGAACTGCGGGAAAGGTCTTAGGGCAAGTATTGCCCAAATTTTATGGCAAAATTAATGGCAAATGATTTTCATAAAAAAAAAATTGTTGGAATAAATTCTTGTACTTCAGTTGGCTGTGCAAATGGTTTATCGTTCTACCAAGCATTCTTGTTTCATCAGAAACTTATTTTTAGAATTTGAATTTTCTCAACCAACTGATTGAAATATCAAAAATAAACAGAGAAATTGAATCTTTTTTGTTCCAAATCAAGCATTTAGGTTATTGTTGATCAAAACAAAATATAGTTGAACATCATTACTAAACATGGAGGGTAATATTTTTAATTCAATTGAAAAGCAACTTGATTCATACACTGAAAGGGTTTTGACCAGTAATAGGTGGTCAAAACTGCCCGGTTTAAACCAGGCTTTAACTGGGCGGTTTTAACCGATCAACCCTGAAAAAAATGCAAAAAAGGTAGATTTATGCTTATTTCACCTCAAATACTACTTTTGACCAATGAAGTGCCTCTCACTCACAGTACATGCTGGCATAACTCAATAAAATAATGCACTAGGGCTGTTTAACTATGAGGCCTTCTTGCATAAATGAGTTTTAGTGTAGTACAAAGTGGCATTACTTGATTTTTGTGTACAGAAATATCCACTGTGTTTTCAATTTATCCTTGGAATCTTCACAATCACATCCTTTAGTCCTAATTTGAAGTTTGTTTTAAGTATGTATGATACCTTGTAGTACTTTGTTTCATTTTTTCAATTTTCTGATAAAAATTGGACAAATATGATGCTCTGGGTTTTTTATGTTTTTTTTTGGTTTTTTAAGTGGTTTTTAAAAAAAAACCACCCGTTTTTTTTTTGGGTTGGATAAAATACCGACAACCCTGGTTAATTAAGCCATCAACCATTGCAGCTCTAGTTATTCTGTTGTAGAAAATCTTCTTCTACAAACACGACTACACAATACTGTAGTGTGATTTTGTGCAAAATCTACATGCAAAAAATATGTCCGGTTGAGATATTAAATATCTACTGAAAGGGCCAGTCCGGTAGGACATGCTTGACCGCCGGAAAAAGTACAAATTTTGAGACCTGAAGTCGATGTCAAACCTTAGCGGCCGCATACAACAGTGATGTCAGGATGTAATTTTACAGAATAAACTTCTTTCGGTTTTATACAGGAAGGCCAAGTGCTAATTTTCATGTGTTAATGAGCAGATTTCGATTCTCATGGGTCTGATAACAAAACAATGCGTTGTGTTGAATCATAATTGATCTCACAGCGGGAAAGACCTCGTTGAAAATAGCGCGTCTAATTTAGCTGGTTTACTTATTATTGCTGTGAATAGTGTTACAGGACTATTCCAGCAGCGTAATTTACTCCATGCTCTACTTTGAAATTTCCTCGCCTTATGTCAATGCCAACACTTAGAAGAACCATCGAATGGTGGTGTCGGGAATAAGCTACGTATTAGACTTATACGAGGTCGAGGTCCAGCTAAAAAGAAACGAGACTGGTGAATTTTAAAGTTTATTAAAACCCATAGCAAGTGAAGTTTACTTTGAATACGAATATGGGTGTTCAATTTCGATTAAGGTGAAATTCGTTTTTCGTATCGGACATATTCGAAATTATAGCCGCCCTTTCAGCTGAACGCGGTTAAAAGTAACGCAAGTGGCGCGAAATCTGTCTTGTCGCATTTTGCAAGCGAAAAAAGACTTTGACGCATGCGCATCGTCGATCACGTGACTATCACACGCTCTCGCGGGTCCAACGGCCGGTCCTGCAGCAGGGATGCCAGGTTGGCATTTTTAATGCCAAATTTCTTTCAAGAATGAAGATAGCTAGGTTGTGCAATAGCAGAAAGTGTAGGCTGAGATTTGTCGCATTTTTATCAAATTTTTACCGAATTCATACGCGCCTAAGCTGTGGGGGCAGGGCCGTAGTCAGACCGCAGAGCAAGGGGGGGGCAACTTTTTTTTAGGGAGGGGGGCAAAAAAATTTAAATGGGCAAAATCATTATAATTGTAGCTGTTGCTCGAGAATGTTGAGATTTTGCCAAGGGGAGGCAAAATTTTTTTCAGGGGGGGGCGAGGCCCTCCTGGGCCCCGGCTGGCTACGGGCTTGCGTAGGCCGTAGGGGCCAGGCCTCCACGCATATTTCTGTGTGGGGGCAACTTTTTATGCTGTAATGATACATAAAACAATAGATGAACCAGCGATCGGCAGCAGGAAATCACTTTTTGAATGCAAACCGCAACAGCTTCGCGATAAATAATCACGAGAACGAGTTGCGATGCTACAATCCAACACTAGACAACAAAATCTGTCATTTTTACATTGATTTAATGTCTGCAGATGTTGAATCCATGTAAAAATGACTGATTTTGCTGCCTGGGACATAGCAAAAATCTACCATTTTGTGTAGATTCAATGTCATCAGATGTTGAATGCGCCCAAAAACAACATAATTTGCTACGTAGACGGAGTATGCGTTTAGCTTTATGCGCTAGAAAACATACTCGATATCGCTTTCGAGTCGAAACCTCTGCACTCTGCAATGAAATGTCGCGGCAGTGAATCGCTCGCTGTGAAAATGAACTTGAAGTGTTTGGGATCCCAGCGACCTCGGCTCCAGCGGAGCGATCGTTTTCAAAAGCTGGCCTGACTGTCACGAAGCTGAGATCCCGACTGAAGGGTGACCATGTCGATCAGCTTGTGTTCATAAACACCAACATGGGCCTGGGCCCTGGAGCTGTAAACGTTATTTTGTGTTCTTTTTTCGCAAATTTTCATGGCTTTTTTCGCGTTTTCTAGCGAATTTTCATGTCGTTTCTTTCAATAAAATCAAATTTTGCAGTGTGGTGAATAGTTGTGATATTCGAAATCGAAATTCGGAAATCGAAAATAAATTGAATTTCGAATATTCAAATAATCGAAATTGAACACCCCTAAATACGAAGTACAACTCTAATGTGATCTCTAACGGTCACCTTCAAAATATTCGCCATCGGCTTCCACGCACTTTGTCATTCTTCTTGACCATGCCCTGAAGCATTCTTCAAATTACCTTTTTTCTATGGATTTGATGTGTGCCATCATGTTAGTTTTGATATCATCAACCCCTTCAAAGCGTGTTCCCTTGATTATCCCCTTCAATTTTGGAAACAAAAAAAATCACAAGGAGCAAGGTCTGGAGAGTAAGGTGGATGGTGCAATGTGGTGATTTGCTTGGAGACCAAAAATTGCTTCACCATGAGGGATGTGTGAGCAGGTGCATTGTCATGGAACTGAATGCAAGGCGAGTTAGCATTTCTTTATAAAAGTGCTGATTAACCGTTTGTCCTTGTGGTACAAACTCATAGTGGACTAAGCCGTGGTGGTCAAAAATGTGATCAGCATGACCTCCATTTGTGACCGTTGCATGCGAGCCTTCTTTGGTCTTGGTGAATTCACAGTTTTCTGTTGCCGGCTCTGTCTTTTTGTCTCAGAATCCTATTGAAAAATCCACGAT
This sequence comes from Aplidium turbinatum, assembly GCF_918807975.1. NCBI lineage: Eukaryota > Metazoa > Chordata > Ascidiacea > Aplousobranchia > Polyclinidae > Aplidium > Aplidium turbinatum. Next base: position 22,006,539 of record NC_137475.1, on the reverse strand, counting down.
TCAATTCCTGTGATGACCCTTTCTAATATTTTTTCGTCTGCATCAATTTGTTCAAGGATGTCTTGACACACATTCAGACAACGAGCTTTCTGCTTTTGTGTCAAGAGCCGTGGAACCATTTTGGCACACACTTTTCGCATGCCCAACTTTTCTACCAAAATGCTTCGGATTGTTTCTTTGTCAACTCCAAGTTTGCCAGCCATAATTCGAATAGTGAGCCGGCGGTCACTGCGATCCAACTGACGAACCTTTTCGATGTTTGCATCTGTCTTGGAAGTGGAAGGCCTTCCTGGGATTTGGGATCATCATCCACATCCTCCCTGCCCTCCACAAATCGCTTGTGCCATGCAAACACTCTTGGGTCATTCCATATCAACTCAGCCACCCATGTATATGGCACCTCTCAGATTTTGCTGAAAAGTTGTCATACTATACCTTAGGCTACCAAACGAAAGAATCCTAAGTTTTAGATCAATATCTCAAACGGTTTTCACGTGGCGGCCATTTGAATTTCAGGCGCTACCCTCGTTTTTGACTTGGGGGGGTAGCGAATAGCAATTTCAGCCATTTTCAGAGCCCCATAACTTTTATTGTAATTGTGGTAGAAGACTAAAAATTGCTGTGCTAGTTCATCATAAACTATACTACACAATTCAATAGTAACAAACAACATCTCTTAATGCATAAGTGTTAGGTGGGTCATCAAAATCCTGTTTTTTTGCCCCGTATAAGTGATTTTTTCAATTTTCAAATGCTTCCGCCACCCAAACCAATCAAAATATTTCTCTAAAACCTAATTATTTGTAATATTTGGAAACTTTTCTTCTGCCAACTTGAATTTGGGAGTTGTGGTGCCATTAACAGAGATTTTATGGGGGTCTGAAAACCCTATCAGGCAGAAATGGCCCTTTTTTACCCCTATGTTTAGAGCCCCAAATGACCGCGTGGGCATTTTATGGTCATGCTGAAATTTATACCAGACAAACACATACATTTATTCTTTCATTTCATGAAATAAAATCTTTGAGTATCAAACTCCTTCACTATAAATTTTATGTTTTTAAAATGTAACATTTTGGTCATTTTTGGCAAATAATCTCAAGTCCTTAATGAAGGTCAGAAAAAATTCAACAATGATTTATCATGAAAACAGTGAAAATAAGTAGGTACTATGCTTAGTGATCATAAACATTGGAATGCTGACACTGTTGACCAAAATGATGCTTTCACCTCTTCTCACCCATGAAAAAGTACCCACCTGCAATCAATAAGCTATTATATAGAGATAAAATTGTAGGAAAATGATCTATCCGTTTTCAGTTTGCACTATAATTCTGCATTATGTAAAATGCTTAGCTCAAATCAGTGTTTCAATTGTGCGGTTGTTGGTACACCACTCTCGCCAAGCAGTGAACAATGCTGAGGGTTCTGTAGATGGGTCCATTTAGGAGTATTTTTTTAGGTAGATTTCCAATTTGGCAAAATTTTCTATTCACCTGATTTTGTTTTTAAGATATTTATGATTTTTAATTTGTCATACTTGATCCAATGTTACAGGCTACAGCACAAAATAAAAGGGAATGCATGATCCATCTTTGTGACTCACTCTTGTTACCTCATCTAAAACAGTTTATCCCGAATCTGCACAAAGTAATCTATTTTAGCGATGGTGCAGCTTCACAATATAAAAGTTATAAGAACTTCACCAACCTGTGCTGACTTTGGTATTTCTGCTGAATGGCACTTTTTTGCCACTTCTCATGGGAAAAGCCCATGTGACGGAATTGGAGGCACTGTCAAGCGTCTTACAGCACGTGCAAGTCTTTAGGCCCCCAATGCAAACCATATTTTTACACCATTACAGATGTTTGAATGGGCAACAACAAACATCAAAAACATTCAGTTCTTCTTCATTAGTGCAGACAATGTTAAAAAAAAATTAAGAAGAGTATCGTCGTCGACGTCGTGTGATCCTCTGGGGCCGAGGGTCTATCCTTTTACCACCCCAGATTCACAATGTTTCCGGACTACACTGGAAGGCTACTAGAGAGCAGCCAGTCTTTGGTTTCATCATCCATGACACGCAGACCTTCCACTCTGTTAGGTGGCTTGAAGATGGAACAGTCATTGATGATGTGGTCTGCGGTCTGTTCCTCGGCACCACATTCACAGGAGGAGGAAGAGGCCATTCCCATTTGTGCATGGTTGAGAAGAGTATGAATTGGAGAGATGTTATGCCTCGACAAAAACTATTAGGGGAACACGTTCCATCAATATAGTACAAATGAAAAGAATGTCACAAGATTCAATATTCAATGACATCAGTGCAGAACAAATCTGTGATGCAAAACATTTGGATGAAGAACGCTTGCTTTCAAATCAATCAAAAATCTCAAGTCTGTTCCAACCAGGAATATACATTGCCTGTAACTATGATGATGATTGGTTCATTGGAAATATTATTGATTGTTCAGATAAACATGGTGGATGTTTTCGTAAAATTCATAAAGCGTGTAAATAACATTTTGATGTGGCTGCCAGACCAAAGACAAATGCCTTGTTGGGTGCCATTCTAACATATAATTTGTTGTGTTGGTGTACCAAAAACCTACGGACACAGTGCTCGAAAATACAAACTTAACCAAAAAGATTATGAAAATGTTCTGACACCACTTCCACAGTTTCTTAGACAATAGATGATATTCAAACTCAACTGAGCTGATTTGAGCTATGCATTTTACATAATGCAGAATTATAGTGCAAACTAAAAACAATTTAATTTTTGAACACGACTTAATCATTTTCCTACAATTTTATCTCCACATCATAGCTTAATAGGGTGTGCCACTTTGTAACTTTTTTTTCATAACCAATGTCTCAGCCCATTTTGAGGTTCCTTTTAGGACCAAAAACTATCCCAAAAATAGATCAGAAAGAGAAGAGATCTATGTTCGTTGTTCATCATATCCCTGTTCATGTTCATCATATCCCCATGACATGATAGCCCCTGTGATCAAAAGCATTGGTGCAGTGAGCCATGCACGATGGATGGCCAAATTACTGTGTGAGTTAAAGCTTGCTCTGTATTCTCTTCAGTTTGTTCAACTCAATATAATTACCGAAGAAGAAGCAAACGAACATAGATCTCTTTCCTTGTTTTTGATATTATTTTATGTTCCTGCATAGATAACAGCACCTGATCCATTTGATGCTCCATATAACGATCTCCTTAAAACTCTTCTTCAACTTAAGAAAAAGAATGATCTTCCAGAATCTTTTTCAAAGTTCATTGCAGCAATGATAAACCGTCTTATGCAACATCTGTGGTATCTTAGTGAACCATTTGTATTTTTGGTATTGTTTTCTGCATTATCGTCTGTGCAAGAAAAGGAAAAATGTCGTAAAGCATTGCTAAAATATAAACCGGCTTCTGAATCATTGTTGAAAAACTTGGGAAAATTAGTCACACTTGCAGAAATGACAACGTCAACCAACATGAATAACTTGTTTGGACCAGATTGTTGGCTTCCCAAAAATTTTTTGGGATAGTTTTTGGTCCTAAAAGGAACCCCAAAATGGGTTGAGACCTTGGTTATGAAAAAAAAGTTACAAAGTGGCACACTGGCACACCCTATAGCTTATTGATTGCAGGTGGGTACTTTTTCATGGGTGAGAAGAGGTGAAAGCATCATTTTGAACATAAATTAAAGGTCAACAGTGTCAGCATTCCAATGTTTATGATCGCTAAGCATAGTGCCTACTTATTTTTACTGTTTTCATGATAAATCATTGTTGAATTTTCTCTGACCTACATTATGGACTTGAGATTATTTGCCAAAAATGACCAAAATGTTACATTTTAAAAACATAAAATTTATAGTCTTCTTCTTCTATCGAGTCTTCTAAAGTTTGTTGATACACCACAGATTGACACATTCTTCCGCAACGGAGTTGTACACTGACAGGTCCCACCTACTGCACCGGGTGGCAAGCCGAGGGCAAACAAGAAGGTGGTCCGCTGTTTGGGGCTCGGTGCCACAGATACATACAGCAGGGCCCGTGTCGTAGCCCCACTCCACCATTGCAGACTTAGTACGTCCAACACCGGTTCGGAGTCGATTTAATGTTTTCCACTTTGCCCAAGGAGCGTTTGCTCCTGGGGGGAGGGACTCTGATGGTGGGATCTTCATTTCAGTGTATGATGGGTCGTTTTCGAATTGTTGTTTCCATTGCTTAAGTCTTGTTTCTTCTTTTGTTGAGGTTAGTGGCTGAATGGCTAAAATTTATAGTGAAGGAGTTTGATACTCAAAGATTTTATTTCATGAAATGAAAGAATAAATGTATGTGTTTGTCTGGTATAAATTTCAGCATGACCATAAAATGCCCACGCGGTCATTTGGGGCTCTAAACATAGGGGTAAAAAAGGGCCATTTCTGCCTGATAGGGTTTTCAGACCCCCATAAACTCTCTGTTAATGGCACCACAACTCCCAAATTCAAGTTGGCAGAAGAAAAGTTTCCAAATATTACAAATAATTAGGTTTTAGAGAAATATTTTGATTGGTTTGGGTGGTGGAAGCATTTGAAAATTGAAAAAATCACTTATACGGGGCAAAAAAACAGGATTTTGATGACCCACCTAACACTTATGCATCAAGAGATGTTGTTTGTTACTATTGAATTTGTAGTATAGTTTATGATGAACTAGCACAGCAATTTTTAGTTTTCTATCACAATTACAATAAAAGTTATGGGGCTCTGAAAATGGCTGAAATTGCTATTCGCTACCCCCCCCAAGTCAAAAACGAGGGTAGCGCCTGAAATTCAAATGGCCGCCATGGAAAAACCGTTTGAGATATTGATCTAAAACTTAGAATTCTTTCGTTTGGTAGCCTAAGGCATAGTATGACAACTTTTCAGCAACATCTGAGAGGTAACATATATATACAAGATATCTTCATATTGGCTGTTTTGATATGGAATGACCCTCTTGCTCTTGACATGCAAGAATCACCATAAGCCTCATGCAGCATCTTTAAAGTCTCTGTTGCTGTTTTTCCAAGGTTAACACAAAATTTGATGTTGATTCTTTGTTCAGTTGTTATTTTGCAAAATTGAAAACAAAATCGCTTTATTCAATAAAAAATTCTAATGGAAATTGTTAACGGATACTTTTACCACCTTCACTTAACTCTCCTTAAAAACAAACGCAACAATGTCATTGTGACAACACATCTGTCGAACACTCAACAGATGTTATGAAACTCTGTGAAAGCATTGATTTGAGTGAGACTTTTGTATTACGCAATCTGTGGCGTCAGTCCCGTTTCTTTCTCGTACAAGGGAGAAAGAAATATCACCGATTTTTCAGCTCAAAAGTAGGGTTTCGACTTAAACGCAAGATCGACCTATACTCCAATATATACCGTAAAGCATTTACTTCAGGGTCCACGTCTTTTAGGCGCAGACAGTTAGGCGCTGGTCAAATAGGCGCGCACACTGTGGCGTTTGGATATTTAGGTGCGGGGCACTGCGGCGCCCATTCATTTAGGTGCTATTCCTAGTAAAGTCTGCAGATTGTATCAGCTGAGCAGGTAGGGCAATGCTTTTCACACAAAATCTTATATTGAACAGAAAAATATGTCATGGCTTCTGTGAGTGAAGCTGCTTAAACCGGCAATGCTTTTCATATGACTTTCCTATTTTACCGGCGCCTAACTGTCTGCGCCTAAAAAACGGGTCTGCTACTATTCGGTGAGTCCGATTCGGTGAGAGCCTTTTTCGGTGAGAGCCCTATTCGGTGATTTTTTTGAATTTTTTTTTGAAAATTATCGGGTACCGTAGCCTAATTAAAACCCCTAACCTAAAACCCCAAAAAACCCAAAACCCCCAAAAAAACCCAAACCCCCAAAAAACCCCATCCCCCAACCCCCAAAAAACCCCATTCCCAACCCCCAAAAAACCCCAAACCCCATCCCCCAAAAAACCCCATCCCCCAACCCCCAAAAAACCCCATCTCCAACCCCCAAAAAACCCCATCCCCAACCCCCAAAAAACCCCATCCCCCAACACCCAACCCCCAAAAAACCCCAACCCTCAAAAACCCCCATCCCCCAAAAAACCCCAACCCCAAAAAACCCCCAACCCCAAAAAAAACAATCCCCCAACCCCCAAAAAACCCCATCCCGTACCCCAAAAAACCCCCATCCCCCAACCCCAAAATAACCCCATCCCCCAACCCCCATCCCCTTACAGGCCTCGAAATTCGTTTTTGTTGATGGCGGACAAACGTGTCCGGTCTGAGCAGCTATCTCGGCGGACAAATTAAGCCTCACGGCGGACACACCAGTTTTAACGTCGATCTTCATGCTTAATCACTTTATCTTGAAAATTTTTCGCCATTTGAGAACCATAGCTACGGTTTAGAAGGCTTTTTAAAATTTCAGCGAAGTCACTCTGAAAGACATGTGCTTGAAGAGTTAAAGCGCCGTGTAGCTGCTCAAGACGCCGCATAACTGATTAACTTCTACCGAACGAGGTCGTGTGTCTTCTTGCGTCACAATGCTCTGGGCACGAGTTGGAAAAACTTCTACACTAACGCTACTATTTTCTGCTGTGCAAAGTTTCACTAGGCTTTTTTCTTTAAGTTTATTCTTGCGTGTCGTGTGAGCGAAAGTGAATTTTCCCTGGGCCTTTTCTTACAGTAATACCAAAACTTAACAAATTTTGCTGTATCTTGCTGTAATAGCCTACTAAGCTCGTATGATCTAATTTTGTAACCGACCTTGCCTTATCAATATTACTCGGAGATCAAAGCCGGACATTGTGACGTAAAACTTGAACAAAGTTGCGCTGATTAGTGCGAAGGTACCCGTACTCCCATCGATTCTTAGCGAAGAATTCACCTTTGTTACCCTGATTTAATGTCATCAATTGTTGAAGCAACATAAAAATCGAACGTTTTCCTGCTTAAATGGAAGCTACCCAGACAACAAAGCTATCATTTTTACATTAATTCAACGTCTGCGTCTACATTGAATTAATATAAGAATGATAGATTTTGTTGTTTGGGTGAGAGATACAGTATTCACATTTTCTAGATGCGCGGGAAATTATATTCTCGCAACAATTGTTAGTACTATGCAATGACGATTTGTATCGCTAGTTTCTGTGTTATTTCTCGGCGGACAAACATGACCGATCTAGATGGTACTCCCCGCGGACATCACATGCTGTGACGGCTGACATGACCGCCGTGTCCGCCGTGAATTTCGAGGCCTGCCCTAACCCCCATCCCCTAACCCCCATCCCCTAACCCCCATCTCCTAACCCCCATCCCCTAACCCCCATCTCCTAACCCCCATCCCCTAACCCCCATCCCCTAACCCCCATCCCCTAACCCTATAACGGCAATGATAATTAGGCTACGGTACCCAATAATTTAAAAAAAAATCACCGAATAGGGCTCTCACCGAAAAAGGCTCTCACCGAATCGGGCCATTCCGCTAAAAGACTTGTTCCCTTACTTCAGGCAGAACAATCTTTCATGCTAAAGCAGTCAAAGCTTGACTATGTGCATCCTAAACCTATAGAGCAGTGGTTCCCAACCTTTTTGTTGTCACGGACCGCTTAAGACAAATTATTAATTCTGCTGATCCCTACCTAAATTTTGCCTGAAACTCAATTAACATACTATGTACTGTGTCACATTGCATTGCCGCTATGACTCCTGGTTAAACAGTTGCTCAAATAAGAAAATGAATGAATTGTTCAAGAAATGTTAGCAGTATTATTTTGAATATTAAGGTGCCACACCAGGCGCTCCACAGCTACATCACCAGATCGGTAATAAAAAAACGCCTCAAATCGAGAAGCCCCTTTGTCACTCAAGCACAATCCTTGCTGGAGCACAACATCAGTGCCTCATCCTGGATCGCCAATACCTGGCAAGAGGAGTGGACAGACAACAACCTCCAGACTCCACACCTTTGTCCCTGACGCTGGACCCATGCCACCAGGAAAGGAGCTCAGACGACCTGCCTGGGTACGGCTGAATCGCCTCCACACGGTGTTGGGCGCTTCGCTTCCTTGATGCACAAATGGGGCATATCAACATCTTGGGCATGCAACTGTGGTGCAGAAGAACAGACAGAAGGTCACATCCTCTATCACTGCCCGACGTTTACTCCTCCAACGGCAGTTGGCCTGTCAACGCTGGAGGACTCTACAATCAAGTGGCTGCTCAAAGAATGCCCGGACATTTGACCCCAATGAAATGTAGTCCAAAAAACAACCTCTCATACGAAAAAAGAATAAGGTGACCCAAGTGCCATGCCGAAACTTTTTCAACGTAAGCAAATTTAATGAGAGGGCTGTTGTTGCCTTTCCTGAACTAAACGATTGAACTGTGGTTGAGTTTTTGACAATGCAACACGCATGTCATCTTCAACGTCCAGGCGATAATAGACGAGCTATTACGTAATAGATGAGCCAATCCTGATTTGACTGTAATCGACATGCGTTGTGGTAGATGTAGTTTAAGGTCAATGTACACATTGTAGGCAGCAGTTAGATTTATTTTAATGCATACCGGATTACCGGTACAGTTTATCCTCACGGGCTTGAGCTTGACACATTAGCATTTAAAAAGAGAAATGAAAGTAAAAAGATCGCTTTTCGTTTTTTTCCCAAAAATTCATCAAGGTAATCACGGACCCCCAAATGCTTTCTCATGGTCCCCAGGTTGGGAACCACTGCTATAGAGCGTAAAAATGTTAAGACTTGCTTACGTGTATTTTGTGATGAAACAGTCAATGCATTGCAAACTCACTCAACCCTTGACTCTATTAATATTGTAGGAACAGTTAAGTTCATAAAAGTGTTTCTTCAGTTTTGGAAGATTGTCGGTGTGAAAGGTAGAGCTCGACTGATAATTTTTCAGGCCGATGCTGATACTGATATATTTCAACCGATATATACCATCTATGAAAATTTTGTTACCAACAAAGTTATTAAGCAACAAACCAGTCCAAGAAAGTTTATGCATTGGTTGCTGTAATGGAAAAATCAGTCTTAACACTAATCACAAAAAACACCAAACAAAAAAGAAACAACCAAATGCAATAGCCTACTGATTTGTGTTCAATTCAATAATCAAAGTTCAACAGTTTGTTAATTCAACAACAACAACAAATTGTAGTTCAAAAAACATAGTTTCTCAGCACCCATGCCAAGAAGAGAACATCTCTGTCATCGTAAAGCGGTCCAACACGACAGGAGTTTCTGCTAGGATTCGCACAAAGATTGGTGTCACCGGTCACCGCCACTAGCTCGATAAACAGAAGCATAAATAGGCAGCTAGGAGAGCGCCCTTCCACCTGCACAACACAAGACATTCAAAAGCATACCCACATCTGGGGTTTTTTTCTCGCTAAGACTTTTCGGTCATTTGTCCGAAATGAATTGAAAAAATTCGGTCATTTTTTATTTATTTCGGTCATTTTTTCTGATGAAATTAGTTCCTTTCAAGTAGCTGATACAACATTTATTTTTTTCGGACATTTTAACCGAATTGACTATCTGTTTTTTTGGACATTTTGACCGAATTGACTATATTTTTTTCAGACATTTTGCTAAAAAATTGGTCAATGACAGATAAAAATGGGACAAAAATAGCTGATACAATATATCAGCTACTCCTGATATCGGCCGATAAATATCGGCTGACTGATATATCGGTCGAGCTCTAGTGAAAAGGTTAGGAGCTAATTTGCACTTTAAGGATCCAGTGAGAGATTTTGTAATATCTGACAAAGTGACAAAGACCTTCAGCTGAAGAGTTTAACACAGTTGGCTAATTCAGTCAAATGTATAGGCAGCGTTCAAAGAAAACGAGTACGACAGTTGTCCAGTTCAACAAACTCAGTTTTTCATAATACCTGCTTAGTAGACCTCCCCAATCCCCGGACTTTCTTTTGTTTTCATCTATATTATGACTTTTCTGCATGGGTTTTCAATGCTGATTTCAAAAATATGCATAAAAATTTTTTTCGATTATATATTGTCTGGGAAGTTATTTGCTGTTGCTTAGCAACAACTTTTCATAAAAATTACAAAAATCCCCTTTAAAACCCCTTTACTTTTAACCTAGTATGCTGATATCTAGATTATCTGAAAGCATTTCTTCTGCTGAAGAATTAAAAAAAAAAATTATTAAAATTGGACAATCGGTACCAGAGTTATGACCGTTTAAGTACCCAGATTATGCAGTCACGCATGACTGATTTTTGTTAATTTATTGCCAAATGATACTAGAAAAATGGTGAAAGTTGCTGTCAAGGGGTTTTTGGGGGTAAGGAGTTCAAAAAATATATTAAAAAGTGTCTCAGAGCAACAGAAAAAAAGTTATTAAAAATTGATACAAACAGTCATGCATGAATGATTTTGTCGCAATTGTTTCATTCCTACAACGAGATGTATTCCTTAGGCACCACAAACGTTAAATGCCTGGAGTCACTTAGCGCAAGTTTTCAGTATGTAAGTGATTTTTATGAATTTGATTTGAATTCATCACATTGTACTACTTTGTCCAATATTTTGCTCAATAAGTTATGTAAAGCAATAACTCCGTTGTCATGCAAAGAACCATCTCAGAAACTGTTAAATTTGCAGTAATCATGATATATACACTACAGTCTTAACAAACTGTTTATTCTGTAAACTTGCGATTCTAAAACCACATAACTTGCAATGTTGGCCTCGTATTTGAAACACTACAAATCCCCTAATATGTCTACACTCAATTGAATGCATTGCATATCATAGATCGTTGCTTGCATTGTCAATCGATCACATACAACATGCATAAACAATATTGTCACAACCTACTGTTTTTAAGGGGTCTGCTACTATTCGGCTAGTCCGATGCGGCTATCTCCCTATTCGGCTACAGTTTTGAATTGTATTTTGTATTTTATTCCACAATCATAGGCTCCAACTTTTCAAAAAACTTTAGGGGGCGAGAAAGGTGATGACGTCATTACCATAACGCTATTTCATTCAATTAAAGTAGTTTTTGATTAAGCTTAGTGTCTTGCTTATATTGACACCTAGGTCGCAAACCGAATTTATTAGAACCGCTGCTTGAAACGATTAGTTTTAAGCATGCAGTACGCCTAGTTGTAAAAAATTTGATATTGTTAGCTCATAATTGGAACAGTTGGAAAACAAGCCGATTCATTTCCTTTTCGTGCGAGTGAATAACAACGACCAAGACAGTGAAGTTATCGAAATAAAACGCAAAAAATCATGATTTCAAGCAGAGGGGAAACCCGCTATCGGTTTTATTAACCTCATATCGCATGTTTTGCTAATTACTTACCTTCAAAGCGTTAACAATAGCGAAGTGTTTTCTCTTCTGTTTTTTATCGAAAGTCTTTACAGTCTTTTATCGAATACCGTATATACTCGAGTATAAGTCGAGATGTTCGCAAGTGAATTTTGCCTCAAAAAGACAGGTTCAACCTATACACGATTACACGGGACAAGCTATTGTCTCCAGCTTGGCAGTTTTCAAAATGAACGCATTTTTAGTGCCGTAAAATCATTGTTGACGTAGATTACGGAGTTTGAAACGGCGTCGAAAAGTAAAAGTTTTGAATACAGTTAGTTTAAACTTCTTGTCAATTCTAAACTTTATGCACTTGTTGAGCAATATGCAAAGCTCATGAGACAAAACAGAAAGAGCTGTTTTAAGAAATCGATTTTTTTATTTTTGCGTGTAGGATATAATCGTTCTTATTACGTAACATTTCATGATTGTTGAAGTCGATGTCAAACCTAAGCGGTCGCTTAAAACAATGATGTCAGGTTAGCTAGGTGATAATAGCGGTAAGAGACGTCGTTATTGCAGGCAATATCTGCGGCCAAGACCATTAAACACCTTTTCTTTTATCGGTTTTCAATTTAATTCTCACACATTTCGAACAAAGCAATGTGTTCTGTTGAATCATAATTGATCTCACAGCGGGAAGACCTCGTTGAAAATAGCGTGTCTAATTTAGCGGGTTTACTTTTAATAGTTCAAACATTTTATGCTAAATTTCACTTCAATTTATTTTTCTTTGTCGGAATGCAAAAGAACGATATTGTGGAATAAAATACAAAATACAATTCAAAACTGTAGCCAAATAGGGAACTAGCCTAATCGGATTGTAGCCGAATAAGGAAATAGCTGAATCGGACCAGCCGAATCAGACTAGCCGAAACAGGCCATTCCGGTATTTAAGTGATCCCTATGAGGTACATACAGAACTGTATGTCAAATGTAAAAGTTGATGCCTAAAAAGGCAGAAACTACATATCAATGTATGGGTTAGTAAGCGTCATGAAATGTTATGTATATATGTTGGGTGTTTGAGGTACGAAGTTTATTGCATTGATTAATAAGTGCTTGACTGCTTGTGTACTGAAAATTTTGGTTGTTCCTGTTCTATGTCGAATGCAATAAGCTGAGGTAGAGTAGTTTCAAGTTTTTGTGGTAATGTTCTCTGTTTCTTTTGTGCTGCCAACAAGCAAAGCACATTCATTTACAAGGTATTATAATATAAATGCATCAATTAAAAAAAAATTGTAATCTTGTATGATGTCATAACCAACCTGCATCACCCTAAATAGTTGCTATTGACCCTTTGCTTGGCAGAAAATACCTTGACTCCAAAAATATGTAGTTTTATTGAAGGAATGTGTATTTATGCCATCCGTCTCCAGTTTTTGACTGGGGGCGCTTGGTGTCCTGGCCTGTTATAGAGATCGCCATTGGTGTCATACATGTAAAATGTGGATTTTATTGTTATTGAACCAAACGATTATTGCATCAATGGCTGTCGTACTGTAAGGTGCAGTGGCATTGACCAGACAACTAGACAACTAGACAAGCCAAATGCTATAGGGCAGTGGTTCTCAACCTTTTTGTCTTGGTGGACCCCTTTTGGTGTCTTCGAAGCGGTCGCGGACCCCTAAAAATTTCAATTTGAAATGTTGGTATATCGCGTTTCCTTATGGAATCATATGTTACATAAGTTTCAAAGCAACACACTTGAAAGAATTTGCTGAATTCGCAACGCACTTGACGATTGATGAGATTGATGAAATTATGTTATGACTTATGAGCTATATGTTGGCACACAGGATCAAACATCGGTAAGCTATATGCTCATTTGATGTTTTTCTATAACTTTTATCAAAAGTTAATAGAATACTTGCGACTGTTACAAAGAATTTCTCCCTTTTTTCATTTGAAATCAATATTAATTCGTTATAATCTTTGTCATTGCAAAACTGTGAGTGGTGATAGACTGCTGACTAACGTTTGTATTTCTAAATTAATCATTGATCAGCAATCTGTTGTCTTAAAAGAATTTAGTTGAACATAGCCAACATAGCCTTATTAAAAGGTTTAAGTAATTTATATGATATTTTAGTTAAGAAACCAAACCTTTGTAATGTCCTTTGCAATTTCAAACGACGCACCAGTGCGTTGCGACTTACAGTTTAAGAATCAATGTAGGCTAATACATAAACATTAAACAAAGCACAAACAATTTTTAAATTTCTTAATTTATCCGTCATGTTGAAAACTCGGAAACTTTCGCGGACCCCCGGAAATCGCTTCACGGACCCCCGGTTGAGAACCACTGCTATAGGGCATGTTTGATGTTATATCATACTAATTGACAATAAGACATTTTGTTGTCATGTAGATTTTTTGTATTAGAATGTTGTACGTTAATCAGACAGTATGATTGTTGATGATATAGAAACACATGAAGGAATAGAACTTCAAGAGTTAGAAAGTTCCTCGATTATTCACAAATTTGTAACTGAAAACAACCTCTGTGGCTTGGAGGAGCTAGTCTCTCAGGGCCATGTCAATATCGACAAACGAAATGAGGTATTTTAATATTTAATTTTATGGGCAAATGCCATTGTATATACCAGTGGTTCACAACCTTTTCTCAAAACGACCTAAATTTTCTAAAAATTGATGTTTAGAAAATTTAACGACCTTGGTATAACCTGATATCTTATCGTTACTTTGAAGGCGTCCTGAAAAAAAAACATGATGGCAATATTACTGAATAGTAGCGTTTTAGATTGGCCAAAAGCAACATGAAGTACGAATAAAAAGAGGTTCTTGCCAAATAAGAATGATCTAGCTATAGGGAAAATAGGCTAAATGCAGCTTTACTTGTAGCAGGCCTCTAAGCTCATGGCGGCCGAGAAGTCGTCAAATGGAAATGCAACCTATTTCGTCCCCTGAAATAAGAGACAAAATAGGATCCTTGAATCCTTGAATTTTTCTAATCCTGACGTCATTGCATAGCATGAACAATTGTTGCAAGAATATAATTTCTAGCGTGCATCTAGAAAATATTAATACAAACGAAATCGGTTAATAGTATACTGCTTAAACGTATCAATCGTTTATTTGAATCAAAACCTGAAATCCCAAACCAAATCCAATCTGATAAGTAAAAACATCGGTTAAGCGGCTAAGCGCATACCGCTTAAAAGAATAAGTCAGATAAAAGCATCACGATTTGCTTCTAGTTTGCATACTTCATTCATTTAATCGTATAATTATACCCGTTAGCGAAAAGAGAATGTCTCTTTTTTGCTTCGCATTATTGTCTGCAATGTTCAATGGCGAAATGAAGCAAAGGTGAGACAGACGCATGCGCTCAAAACAAAGACAAGTGTCTGTAATCCCAGGCCATAATCTTATGTGCTAGACATTGCACTACAAAGAACCAATTTTCGCACAGCTGGGCTTCATCAAAACAGAAGAGCACACAAAAGGAATAATCACACTAAAGAAGTTTAAATGCTTTTGATGTCATCCGTCGGCGACTGGCCTTCCAAGGAATGGACATGGACAAATTATTCGGCTTAAGAGGGAAGTGTTGGAAACCATGTCCAAAAGTTTTTACCAGAAAACTTTGGAGAATTTTTTTTAAATTGCTGAAAAAAAGTAGCCTACTGTTGTTAAATGCAGTGCATAATTTCGTTTGTGCAGTTTCGTTCAGTTGAAGAACATTGCAAATTAATTATTTTACCAGACAGCGCAAAAGACTTGAAAAAAAAACTTTGCGATTTCAAAACAATGTGTGTGAGCTGTGTTCTACCATACCACTATTTTCGTAGGCCACATTCCATACTCAAAACTATACAGCTGGTACGAGCTAAAAATAGCACGCTTGAATCAAAAACTTCAACGGTCAAAGTTCGCGTTGTGACGTCACAGAGATCGGTGAGATGAAAACAAGTCCGACTGCCGCAGTTTGCAGAAAAATGCTTTGATCATACCTGCTCAGCCAAGTCAGCAAAGCTGGTCTTTTTTACATTGTTCTGCAGATGATAAATCAATGTAAAAAGGACCAGTTTTGCTGGGTAGAACATACACCATAGTGTTATGTAACACAGAACTAGTAAACTCTAGTTTAACCAGAATTGTAAGCAGTTGTAGGAAGCATTAGTTGTAATGTGCGTTGCAGCCTAGTCAACACAGACATCTTCCCAACAATTACGCCCATTCACAATAAACCTTTTTTTAGTAAATTGGTTCAACAAATCAATCGTATAATCGTATCAAAACGTCTGGCAAATAGATGATTCGATTAACCGATTTCGTCTGTAATGTATCCCTTAAATAACATAATCAGACCTCGAAATTCGTTTTTGTTGATGGCAGACAAATGTGTTTGGTCTGAGCAGCTATCTCGGCGGACAAATTAAGTCTTACGGCGGGCACAGGAGTTTTAACGTCGATCGTCATTCTTAATCACTTTATATATCTTGATAATTCTTTACCATTTGATAACTATAGCTACGGTTTAGAAGGCTTTTCAAAATTTCAGCAAAGTCACTCGGAAAAGCTTTCATCACAGCAACGACGTGCGCTTGAAGAGTCAAAGAGCGGTGTAGCTGCTTAATACGCCGCATAACTGATTAACTTCCACCGAACGAGGTCGTGTGGCTTCTTGCGTCACAATACCATGGACACCAGTTATCTCTGTGGAAAAGGAGATTGGAGACAAACAACTATTCTAATTTCTCAACTTTGGAAGAATTGGTGCTTCAAAATGGAATTGCAGTTTGTAATGCTCTACCACCTTCTCTGCACACAGACATGTGCAAACATTTGGAAGCATTGCAAAACTCTTTCAGAGGTTACTGCTTAGCCGCAGAGAATATTAAAAATAGAGCATGGATGAGGACCATGCAAAACATGAGTTCATTGAACTAAGGGCAATGGAATTGTTAAGAATGTCCTTCAATTCGAAAAGTATTGGCGATTTTTGGAGTCATTGACGCAAGCATAATATCCTCTTTTGGTAAAGAGAACCATGGCTGCTTTAATCTCTTTTGCGACTACATATTTATGTCAATCAGGATTTTCATTCTTGGTAATTATTGAAACAAAGAGTTAAAACCGGTTGGATGCAAAGGATGACATGTGTGTTGCACTGTTGCCCTATCAAATACGAAGTCACAATTTCATGTTCTTGTTGAAAACAAACAGCAGCATCCTTCACATTAATGAAATTAAATTGAAGATATTGAAAAACAATCTGCATTCGCTATTTCTTAAATTTAATAAAACGTAAATTTTGTTACCAATTCTTTTTAATTTTATTGCGTTATGTCCTATTCATGCTGATCAAAAAAGTTAGTCGGACTAGGCCACAAAGGGGGTCCACTCAAACCAAAGTTATTTTTAAGGTGTCCACGTTAAAAAAGTTTAAGAACCCCTGTGTAGCTGTAGGTGACTACTGACTAGTGACTAAGTGTCTCGCTTTTGACTTTTCAAGCATTTTTATTTTACTTTCTTGTGTTTTCTTTTAGTTGGCCAGGCCACTAGGCCTGTTGTTTTTGTGTAAGCAGTTGCCTACAATCATGACATCTGTTACCATGATTATTACCTTAAAAACCTTACGTTGTCATTTTCTGTGACACTAAGGTTTGCGATCGAATTCAATAATCATGGAAGTATGTGTGAAGTGAAGTCACATTTTTCACCTTTATAAATTAGCATTTTGTAACGTAAGTAAGGCAATAATGACATAAGGCGAAGATGGCGCTGACATAATCAATGTTGACAGAGATCTGGTATATCTCAAGAGGTTAGTTACTTAAACAGTAGACCATTGGTTAAAAAGGGTTAGGCACCCCTCGCTTAAAAGGTCAAAAATGCTTGTTTTTGGAAAAAAAAAGAAATGTTTAGGGTTTTTGAGGCAGGGTTTTCCATGATCTGAGAGCAAAATGATTTCGGATTTTTCATAATCAAAACCATGGGAATCAATGCAAGAGGCTAAAAGATTAGAAAGTTTTTGAATTTTAACCCATATCCTCTTGAATCCAAGTTATTCGTTCATTTCTTCTAGGTAGTTTTAGATACCGGAAGGCGTAACTTGAAAGGAATGAATGTTTTATGAACAGCAAGCGATTTCTTTGCTTTGAAAGCATCAATGTCACAGCCAAAACCCCTTTTCAACCATATATGAAGTAGGAAACGACAAAATCCACATTCTAGCTTCTTTCCAGAGAAGCTCATATTTTCCAGCAACCTGGTACCAAAAAATACAACCAATTGCTGACGGTGAATTACACAATGTATTGCGAAAAGTCCAGGAATTTCTCTTTTCATCAGTGCAATGAACCCTCGATGCTTTCCAACCATTGTCGGAGCACTATCAGTTGCGCATTGTAAAATATTTTTCTGTGGAACCCCTTTCTCTTCGTAGAAGTTTTTCACTGTATTAACGATGCTTGATGCCCGAGTATCTGTAGGAAGACTGACCGCATGAAATTATTTCTTCTGGAGATCTCATATTATGAACAAAATGCACGTTTCCAAGCAGCAGCAATACATCCAAATGGCCCGTTTCGGAGAATCCGATTCAGAGAGTCCGATTCGGAGAGTCCAATTCGGAGAAATCCCGATTCGAAAACTGCCTTTTTCAGAGAAAGCCCTTTTCGGAGATTTTTTGAAAATCCAACGATGCCTTCTGTAAATCCAACAAAGCCTTCTGTTTGTAAACAATTCACATTCTAAGCTTCCACTTACGTTTTAACTTAGTTGATTATGTCAAACACTATTTGGCAACTGTCTTTTTTTCGTTGACACTTTTTCGCTGAGACTTTATCTCATTAACCTCTATTGTTAATCATGAAACGCTGTTGGAGCAAATCGGTGTTGCAATTAATCGGCGAAATGACCATTGCATTTACAAGGGCGCCGTGCCAGTCAGCAAAACAGTTTTTTTTTACATTGAATGTAAACCAGTTCAGACTTGAAATCAATGTAAAGTAAAACCATAGGCCAACTGAGTGATTCAACATATTCAGACATTGAATCAATGTAAATACAAACTGTTGGGCTAATTGGGTTCTTCGAACAAATCGAATAGCTTTTGTAAATGTTTTTCTCAGTTACAACCTATACCTAGTCACTTAGTCAGCAAAAGTTACCTTTTGTACACGATTTCAGCGTCTGGCAATGTTGAAATAATGTAAAAATGACAATTTTTGTTGGCCCGGAACCAAAAAATTTTTTCCCAGGAACTTTTTGTTACTTCGCATAGAGTTTGTATTTATACCGTGTAAATTGAATGCAAACATTTTTTGTTGGCGTGTTTAGTTCAGTGACTTCGTCTTTTGCCTTGTATTTGTGAGGACATCGACGCCCATCAAAGTCAATTTTTTTTTTTCATTAATTTGTGCGCTGCGCAAAAGCTTTTCAAAAAAAGTAAGGTTAGGGTTAATGGGTTAGGGTTAATTCTTAATCAATTCGGAAAATTTTACTTTTAGACTAGTGACCAGAATCAATTTCTTTTCTTAACTTTTTTAAACTTGATTAGACTTGGTGTGTCTCCAGGCTACAATTTTTTATCAAGTTCAGTGTTTAGATTTGGACCTGGAGGGCGAAAATCGGCTGCTATGAGGGCGAAAATAGGTAAAATCAGTTACGTGCGCCGCGCAGTAACCAGTAATGGCTACACTTACAGAAATATGCAAATGAGACAAAAGTTCGTGGGAAAAAAAATTTTGCGGCTGGAGCTAGGCTACCCTACTGAAGTTGAACTTGAACAATTAGGCGGTGCAAACATATTACCTTTCGATGAAACCTCTCGGCTACCACGTTTGGTTTGCCTTTACATTACATTCAAAAGTTTTGTTGATATCAAAATGTCTTTGACTGTTTTGAGTTACAGCATCATTTTGTGAGAAAGGTTGTTTTGATGTAAAACAACAGAATGGCCCGTTTCGGCTAGTTCCCTATTTGGCTACAGTCCGATTAGGCTAGTTCCCTATTCGGTAGGGTGGTCCTCAAATGTACAGTAAAAATTTAAAGTTGAAAAAGTTTGGTTTTTACCCTCTCATTTGGTTCCTTTTCACTAAAAAACAGTTCACTAAAAGTTTGAAGTATTTTGATAAAGGTTTAGAGGTGCCACATGACTACCGGTAGTGAAAATTGACAAAAATACGAAAATTTTGTCAAAATAGGTAAACCGCCTAAATAAATGTCTTAAAAACAAAACTTCAGCAATATACAATGCACTGCAGATAAAAACGAAGAAAAGTAGGCAACAATCTTTCCGAATCTGGCAGTAGCAACTACTCCAGTCTGTTGTGGGCTATAAAACATGCTGTAATGATACGCTGAATATGTTTATAAGTTAGATCGCACCCACCTAGAGGGGACACATTTACGGGTCCCTATATCAAAATATAGTACAGTCTGTGGACTTTAAGTGCTTCTCAATATTCTTTTTATTGCAATTTGGAAGATTACATCAGTGCTGCTCTACAACTTGCAGAATATACTGCATTTGATCTTCATCTTTTGTCAGCAAATTATTAAAATTTTGCATCAATGCAACACCTCTTTCAGCAAAATCGTTGATCACATGAAAACCACTAACAATGCTTTTCACTCTCATAACTTTATCCAAATCCCATGCTACAACTGCCAGCTTTAGAAAGTCAGATGGCAAATCCAGAATCTGGAACAATCGCATGGTATTGCATGTGACAAAGTCTGATCAATCTTTTGAAAAGACATCATGTGGCAATGAAGACATACGCTTTAATGATGGACTATTCATACATTATGGGTCAAGCCAAAAACCATAATAAACACCATAATCAAAAAATGCAAGGCCAATGAGTTCTGAACTTATATACGTACCAAAAGTGTCTTGAGCATGTTTTCATTGCTTCTTTGGCTACCACTGAATCATGTTGCTGGTATTCCTTTAGTCTCTTTAACAATTGCAGATCGTTCCGTGGGGCGCACAAGCACATTGTTAGAGAAGCAGTAAACGAAGATTAGGAGAATATGCAATGCATATGCACATTGCAATACAAGAAAGAAGTATACTTCTAACATAGTTTTAACCATACATAACTGGTAACATAGTATAACATTTTAACCTAATACTACTTTTAACATAAAAATGAAAGTTTGTTTGAAACCACATCGCTCGTTATTGTTCAAATCAAACCGCATTCTGAACAGCCAAATCTTAAATGCATGTATAGCACTAGCAGTGGCCATCTATCTTGCCTGATGAAGGGCGCCAGGAAACGAAACCGAATGTCATGGTGCTCCATTTAAGAATTATAATTCAAGGAACTCT
Organism: Aplidium turbinatum; assembly: GCF_918807975.1. NCBI lineage: Eukaryota > Metazoa > Chordata > Ascidiacea > Aplousobranchia > Polyclinidae > Aplidium > Aplidium turbinatum. The sequence continues at coordinate 21,985,838 of NC_137475.1, read as the reverse complement.
TGAGTCTTGATAGTCATCTCTTGATTGAGTTTTTTCCAACTGATCTTTGCAAAAACTAATGATCTCATCAGTACAGCAGAAGTCATCATTTTCTAAGGTGACATAACAATCTTTGTCAAAACTATCCCACTTTGCTTTAAATCTCTTGAAAAAAATAATATCCAGTCCAGATGATGGCCCAAGACATGTTAAGAGCGCTCTTTGCAACACAAGTTCTAGAATATGGTAACAGTAAGCCAAATGGAGCAAGTCCTTGTTTAATTCTTTTGGAATCAAGATACAAGCACCAGACTTAACTTATCAGTGTTGCTGGATGTCGTGTCAAAGCACATTGCTCTTATATACATTGTCAACAACACCCCAATCTTTAATACATACCATTACTCCAAGCAATTTAAAGTAGTCATTACACTTACAGTGACAATTACTGGTAACCGTTCACTTTTTTTGCCACCAGTTATATCTGGAAGGAGTTTTATCTGGAAGGTGTTTTATCTGGAAGGAGTTATATCTGGAAGGAGTTTTCCATCCCAGTAAACTGTGAGTATAGAGTCATGAACAAATTCATCTCTAATTTTTATAGTGATATCTTGCCGATGAAGGATTCTTGCCCTACATATTGATGAGCGATTGAGGGCTATTTCATGAAGGTTACATCCCAAACTGCTAGCTGTTGCAGCTAAAACAAATGTCGCTTTCCGGTCACTTAGGGCAGTCTGATCTAAAGCAGATGATAAAGCCTTGTTCATGATTTTTTGAGGCCTTTTTTTTGGAGTTGATGATTTTCCGTAAGGATAACATCATCATTAATCGCCAATACAAAGTCTTTACTACCCATTTTACCTTGTCGATCTGGCAATCTTTGTATCACCAACAACTGTTTATCTTGTTCACTGTTCATGATGGAAAGAGCATCTTCATTTGCAATGTCAAATAGTCCTAAAATTTCATCTTTAAATTTGTTTTCTTTTTCAATTTGTAGTTTGGATCTTCTTTTGAAACCTTTTTGCAATGATTTCCATTTCTGAAACAGCCTTTCATTATTTCTACTGCCCACTGAACTTAACATATTTGCTTGACAACAAAAAGACCAACTTTCTTAGCCAAATAGTGAACAAGTGCCACTGCTATGCCTTGTATTGATACTAAATATACTCATGGAAAGCTGAGGAATAGAAGCCACATGGTTTCATCATGCTGTGCAATGTTTGATTTTAACCTTATTTTCAGTTTTTTTTGCATTTTCTCAAAAATTAAAGCAGTTAGAGCATACTTTCCTCTTGAGTATAGATATGTACATATAGATAGATATGTACATATAGATAGGTACACGACAACTGGGCGAGACAAAGTGGGCGATACCCACGCGGGCGAGACCAGGTGGGCGACGAGACAAGTGGGCGACGAGACAAGTGGGCGACGAGACAAGTGGGCGACGGACCAAGTGGGCGACGAGCCAAGTTGGCGACAGCCAAAGTGGGCGACGGAAGCGAAAGTTTAGCCGTTCGAAAAAAAAATATGACTTTTGATTTTTAGTTTAAAATACAATGATTGATTTGTGGAAGGGAGGCAATGAGAGTTCTCACGCTGAATTTCACGAAGCATTGGAAGCAACATTTTCATTATTTTTTGTGGTCTAGTAATAGCGCTTGCTGTTTGATGTTAATTTGCATTGTGACATCATCTTGACACATTATTTTGCAATTTGCGGCGTCGGGTTTATCGTGAAGCTTAAGAGAAACCTCACAGAAAAGAGACAAACGAATGGCCAAAGAGTGGTTTAAGTCAGTTATGAACATTCCCTAACCGTTATCAAAGCTTGTCAGTATAAAATATGACTTTTAATTTTTACTTTGAAATACAATGGTTGATTTATGTATTTTTTTGGATATTTTGACCGATTTGACTATATTTTTTTCGGACATTTTGCTAAAAAATTGGTCAATGACGGAAAAAAAAACAGCGCACAATTAGTGTTCTTGACACTATAAATCGTATATGCGCGGAAAATCCAATGTCTCATAGGGACTTGCTATTAACTTACATTTACAATGTTGTATGTGAAAGTACCAATAAAACTTTAATGGACAGGATCCACCACAGACTATGTGGGACTTCTCAAGAGGCATTTATAAGTCATAATTTTAACTTGGGCACTTAAAGTCAATTGATATTTTTAATCTGAATGCTCTAGTCTAGACGCTGCGTAGCCGCATCACCAGTTTACAGAACACATTGTGACTGACAGTCATTACTAGGGCCATTTTGTTTATGACCTAAAAATTGAAAAATATGACTTTATTTTTAGAGCATCAAATTTATGCTAATCTCCGTAGTTAATGATTCGTATGTAAGTTTTTACATGTATTTTAAACAATAACACACTCGAACAACTAACAAAAACTTCTGTTTCGCTTGAAAATCACTACAAACATTCAAATGTCTAATGCATGTACCTACCAAACCAGCTACTTATTAGTTAAGATCTCAGCACTGGCTGACCTAGTGACCTACCGCAAGTGTTTATAATATTCAGAGAATGGATTGTGTGTTGCAAAATAATGTGTCAAGCTGATGTCACAATGCAAATTAACATCAAACAGCAAGCGCTATTACTAGACTACAAAAAATAATGAAAATGTTGCTTCACCATCAATCATTGTATTTTAAACTAAAAATCAAAAGTCATATTTTTTTTCGAACGGCTAAACTTTCGCTTTGGCCGTCGCCCACTTGGCTCGTCGCCTACTTGACTCGTCGCCCACTTGGTCCGTCGCCCACTTGTCTCGTCGCCCACTTGGGTCGTCGCCCACTTGTCTCGTCGCCCACCTGGTCTCGCCCAAGTGGGTATCGCCCACTTTGTCTCGCCCACTTTGTCTCGCCCAGTTGTCGCGTACCGGATATGAATATGGTTGCTTTGCATCTTTTGACACCAAGCACAGTTCTCTACCTCATCTGGTTCTGGAGTTATATAAATTTGAGCAAAAATTCCCCGCGACCCCCCAGCTCGATTTTCAAGTTCATTGTGGCACCCCTAAACGTAGTCCAATGGGTCTCAATTTTTTATAGGTTTAGTTTTTAGTCATTTGGAGACTTTTTAAAGGGTAAGACATAGCAATTTCAAAAAATCGATTTTGGGGACCACCCTACTATTCGGCTTCAGTTTTGAATTGTATTTTGTATTTTATTCCACAATATTGTTTCTTTTGCATTCCAACAAAGAAAAATAAATTGAAATGAAATTTAGCGCAAAATGTTTGAACTATTAAATTGAAATGTTTGCTCACATAAAATCGACATGTATCCTACGTCACCGTCTGTATGCAAACTTAGAATATATTAGAATCCTCAACTATTACAAAATTCCTATTCCAATGACGCCTTCTGTTTATTTAGAGAATGTTGTATTTTATTCCACAATATTGTTTCTTTTATAGTTGAAATTGTCAAAAGCTTTAGATGAGTGGGGTTTAGACCTAACCACTCGTCGTCGTCGTTCGTATGAAGCAGAAAGTTTGTGGTCAGCCGAATGGAAGGACTTGGAGCCAACTTTTCGTCTGAAAGTCATCTAGTGTACGGAGACCTGTTATTCCATTGGGAGGGGAATAGATGGGACACCCAAAGATGATGTGGTTAGCTGTTTGCTCCGTCGCACCGCACTGACAAGCAGCAGAGTCCCTTATGCCCCAGCGTGTCAAGCAAGCATTGAAGCGGCCAACTCCCGTTCTTATTCGGTTCAGTGTCACCCACTCCCTTCTCTGAAGCTCAGAACCAAGTGGGAGTGAAGAGGCAGGAGAGACATCGAATAGAACGAGGCGAGACTTTATTTTTGGCACAGTGCTCAATTCCTCGGACCAGGTATCTGACGTGCTGAAATCAGCTAGCTGGAGTTTTGCAGCATGCCTTACAAAAGGGCGCCGTGATGGTAGGCGTTGTATGATTGGGACATTGAGAGGGGATACGCAATCGTGTAGTATGTGGTTCGGATCAGCACAGGCTTTATTTACCAACAAAGACACCATCGCTTCTCTGCGTACATTAGCGGGTAGGATACCTGACAGCACTGGAAGGTATTGCTGTGGTGTTGGTTTTAAGCATCCAGTAATAATGCGCATTGTCTCGTTCAGGCAGGCGTCTAATTTTTTGGTGTGCTTGCTGCGACACCATGCCGGAGCTGCGTATTCCGCGGCACTGTAGGCAAGCGCCAGGCCACCTATGCGGATTGTAGATGGTTTAGCTCCCCATGTTGTGCCGGCCAAGCACCTCAAAAGTCCATTGCGTGCAGTTACTTTTGCACGCAGGCCTTGGATGTGCTGCTTGTACGTCAGTTGCCTATCCAGTTTCATCCCGAGATAAGTTGGTTGACTCTTGAACGGTAACTGACAACCATTGACTTCGACCTTCAATTTCCTGTCGACTTGGTGATTATTGAGATGAAAAGTACTGACGGTAGTCTTTGTAGCACTGAGTTGCAGTCTCCACATGTTCAAGTATTCCGAAATTATTTTCATATCTGACTCCAGTGAGTGCTCTACATTGGACCAGATTCTATTAGTGGTTAGTAGGGCTAAATCGTCGGCATAACCATATTGCTTTGACTTGGTGTAGGAGAGGTCGCTGATGTAAATATCGAATAGCAGTGGTGCCAAGGTTGATCCTTGAGGCACGCCGTTTTTCAAAGAGTGAGGTCGACTACTCTGTCCATCACTGGTATGAACTGTGAAGCGTCTATTAGAGATCATCTCCAGAATGAATCGAACTGTGAAGCGGCTAGGGATAAAACGAAGAAGCTTGAGAGTCAGTCCACGATGCCATACCGTGTCATAGGCCGCAGTTAGGTCAACCAGTACCAGGCCAGCTTTCTCTCGATGTTCTCTCGATGACCTAACCACTGAGATCTTAAAACTAAAAATGATAACAGAGAGATGTATGTCTGATTCTTCTGTTTATTTAGAGAATTTTGTATTTTATTTTACAATATCGTTTCTTTTGTATTCTTGCATTTTATCCAGTGTTTACCTTTGAGTGCCTTCCCAGACTTTGAGTGCCTTCCCAGACATTGAGTGCCTTCCCAGAATTGATTGAATGTCTGCAGATGCTGAATCAATGTAAAAATGACGAATTTTGTTGTCTGGGTTTGTTCAAAATAAGTGTTTTACATCAAAACAACATTCTTCATGATTAACAATGAGGTTAATGAGATAAAGTCTCAGTGAAAACGTGTCAACGAAAAAAAGACAGTTGCCAAATAACGTTTGACGTAAAAGATGAAGTTAAAACCTAAGTGGCAGTTTAGAATAAACCTGGGTTTCGGCATTACATGACCTGGAATTCCTTTTGTGACTTTCTTCGTTAGACTCTCAGTTGATGTTACTTTATCATGGCAGAGGAATTGATTAGTACGCAACGACATGAAAACGAACGGAATGCGAAAGAAACGATATTTTCAAATAAAATACAAAATTCTCTAAATAAACAGAAGGCGTGATTAAATTAATTATCGTTGAATTTTCAAAACGAATAGAGGACTAGCCGAAAAAGACTGTAGCCGAATAGGGAACTAACCGAATCGGACTAGCCGAATAGTAGCAGACCCGTAAAACAAATATTTTGAACTGTCTGTTCAAAATACTAACTTACAGGCTGAAGGCACTCAAAAGTAAACACTGGATGAGATATATTTGAAATATCATATAAAATCAACAAATAGCTTATTTAAAAATGAATGACATGACGCAAAGAAGGTGGATAAAACAATATCGATTTTATAACCCAAAATGTGTATGCTGTGAAACAGCTGCACGGCTAAAAATGTTTGGAAACTACTGCCATAGCTCATGCATACAGATGGTCTTTACAACAATCCAATTCATCAATGCATTACAATTACAAATATCAACAATCCAATCATTCATTATCATTCATTTAATTTTAATATATCATTCTTTTTCAGAGCAGCAAAGACATGTATTGAACATGACTTTATAACTTCTTAATTTGACCTCGTAGCAACGGCGTTGTTTCACTGTTATCGGTTTGACAACTTACTGCACCACCAAAAAAACATGACTTTAATGACTTTTACTGGTCTTAGTCATTACATTTTAAGACTTGAAGTCATACGGAATTAGAACTTTGCAGTGGTTGCCGGATGATTCTGCTGCCTGTCGCTTATGCCAAAAAATACTTCAACAGAATGCATCATCAGCATCGGTATTGCGACTGACAAGTTTCGATAACAGTTAGGGAGCGTTCATAGCTGACGTCAACCACTTTTTGGCTTTCGTTTGTCTCTTTTCTGAGGGATTTCTCTTAAGCTTCATGATAAACCGTGATGCCGCAAAGCAACTAGATAAATTATATACGTCGCCCACTTGGCTCATCGCCCACTTGGCTCATTGCCCACTTGGTCCGTCGCCCACTTGGTCTCACCCAAGTGGGTTTTGCCCAGTTGGTCTCGCCCAGATGTCGTGTACCACACCCTCCTGCTCCCAGCGACAGTTTAAACTTGGGAAAATATTTTCCGAATTTTTTTAAGTCCAACTTTAATTTATTTTTCTCATAAAATAGCTTCAAAGTGATATTTTTCAGTTGTGTGAAAGAATTTTTCAATCTTATTCTTATTCCTAGCTGTTTGATAGCGATAAATTTTAGATCAATGCAAAACGCATTTTTTTGAGTTTAGGCTGGTGTAATTATCGCGATAACTGTTAACTCACAATTTAAAGGGATCAAACTACTAGCTGGACTCTTCATTATCACAGTAATCGAAAAACCGGATTCCAATCAGTATCAGTGTAATTCTTCTTTTTGTGCCGTCATTTTAGACCAGGGGTGACAAACCTTTTTGCGGTCGCGGGCTACTTTACACATGAGTTATCGAGCCACACAACTTTTTAATCGTAACCTACTATGAAATCTTCTATAAGCGACTCAAGATATTATTCATGAAAAGTAACAAACGGCAGATGAAAGTAATAAAACCCACACAGTTGAAAGGTTATGGGCAAATTGTTCGTAAGCAATTGTTCGTAAAGCAATTGTTCATAAGCAATTGTTCGTAAAACAATTGTTCGTAAACTGTTTTTCGTAAAATGAAATCCGTAAAACAATTCTTCGTAAAGCATTTCTTTGTATACATCAAATTTTAACCGCATGCACGAAAAAATGCTTTAGGAAGAATTGTTTTACGAAGAATTAATTTTACGAACAATCGCTTTACAAACAATTGCTTACGAACAATTGCTTTATGAACAATTGCTTACGAACAATTTGTCGGACACCCAGTTGAAATTATCTTACGCAGAATCGAAACATGCACTCAGTAAAAAACTAAAGCAAATCAACTAGAGCAAAAAGGATAGAGCAACAGTATGATACTTGCACTGGTAATGAAGACAATGAAGACAGTTTAATTTTCGAAGCATTTGCTTTAATATGAGTATGATTTCCTCTTTTTTTGGCTCTATCCTTTTTACTCAAGTTGACTAAATGTTTCGACCATTATGCTCCGAAACAAAAAATCAGTTAATGAAATTTCTTTTTCAAACAAACAAAAGCCCATCCCAATCATACAGCTGAAGCTATCTAATGCAGCATTGAAGGATAAAATATTAAAAAATAACATTGAAGCATTGAATTTTTTTGGTTAGTGGGATTTTTGGAAAGTTTTTTTGCTTGACTAAGCGTGCAATATTAGGTCGAACAGACGATGTGGCAACTCAACTGCATACTAAGATTTTCATCTGTCAGCCTCGACCTGTAACGACTTTTTGTAAAGTGCATTTTAGAAAAGAACTATTCGCATAGGCACAAGCTGCCGAAAACAGATGACCATTTGAGAGCGTGAGCGTGGCAAGAAAATAGCAAAGGAAAGGTGTACCAGTGAAGGCATAAAACAGCTTTGAGATGTCTTTTGTCTTTAATGCATGAGCGATTGTCAAATTGTTTTGCGGGCTGCGCAAAATTATTTGACAGGCCGCAGGTTTGTCACCTCTGGTTTAGACTGACGCTAGGAGGATATGGGTTAAACAGGTCTAGCGTCCCATGTATTCTTCTCCCAGAAGAATAACAAGTCTCTGTGCACTTGACAATTTAATGAAAAATTGGCACAAAATCCTTTCATTCGGTTCATCACAAACTTTGTGTTTCATAAAAACGGCGATGGGAATTGGAAAGCTTTGGAGCTGAAGCGGCAGCCATGGATCTGGATGTAAAGTTTGACAGCTTTGGAGCTGCTGTATCTTTAACTGTATGCATTATTTTGTAACTTTTTTAACTGTATTTTTCAGGATAACAACACAGCACTTCATGTGGCATGCCTTCATGGAAACTTAGAAACAGTTGCATTTCTTATAGACAATGGTGCTAACGCACTAGCCAGAGACAGCAATGAATTCACCCCTTTCATGCTTGCCTGTTATGGTGGTCATGTAGAGTGTGCTGAAAAAGTTCGCAATTGCTACCCATCTGTTGACCAGGTTGATATGGTATGGTTATTTTTATTTGATGTTGGTTTCTGTTATATATAATATATATTAGGGTGTTTCATGATTGTATGCAAAAAAAATAATTTTGGATTTTGATGATGCATACCCCCTCATTTTGTGAAGTTGAGGGAGAAAATAAAAACTGTAAAGGTTTTAGCCTGATTGGAGGTCATTTACTGACCTCTCAAGGACTTGATAATTTTAGCATTATGGGGACAGTGGCTAGGGTGGAGTAAAAAAAACTTTTTTTTATAATTAAAAAAAAAGGTAATCTTGATCCTTGACAAATTGGAAAAAAACAATAGCAAAACTGGTTTCGAGGAGTTGCACCCCCTATTGGCCGTGCTACCCCCCATTTTATGGGGAAATACCCCCAAAATTCTCAAATCGGCTGTAAATTTGGAACTGCTGGTGCTAGAAGCACGAGTTTGGTATCAAAAAATTTCACTAGAAAAAAATTTTTGACAAAAACGTATATTTGACTATGTTTTGGTCAAAAACGGTAGCGCAAGCACAAGATAATGGGAAAATGCACATGCTGTACTACATATGCAGGTTACAGATGACTTGGATACTTTCGCTTATTGTATTTGCAATTAATATACAGCATAGTATGCATAATATACGGTATACATGACGTAGAGAACACAAGGATTAATCGAGAGTATGTTGGCAGTGGCAACCATGGTCATTTGTCAAACAATACAGTAGTGTGACTGGTAATACAATATAGTGCTCATGTCATGTACACACACAGTAGCAAGTAACAAGTTTACTGCACTGCTGCACAATATTATGTAGGTTACTACTGGGCACCTGTTCAAAGTGAAGGTGCATAATAACATGACATATACTGTAATTGGTGATGGGTAGACTGTGATCTGTCGTGAAATCATTGTCAAGGAAATACCAGCACACAGATTGATATGATTCATACTGCTGCATGTGCTCGGGCTAACCTACCGGGACTACATTGAGACTTCAGCTACCAGCACAAAAAGGTGAACATGTTAATCTAGTGGGAATTGCTTCTTGCTAGGGATGGGCAAAATAGAATAATTAGCTATTCTAGAATATTCTAGAATACTGAAACCGAATATAGAATACAGATATCTATTCTAGAATAATTGACAGTTTTTACCATCGACACATTTTAATGATTTTTATGACTTTACAAAAACAATGAACATCACAAAAATTGCTTATCGCAGTGTAACAAATTTAGCCTTTCTAAATTTTCACCAGTCAAACGAGATCTCAACTTGGTGGCAGTTAAACCTGCACTTGAAAAACATCTCTCTGAAGAAGCAGATGTAGTAGGTACACAAAAATATTTTGAAACTAACTGATAGAAACAAGAAAATTGGTTTTTGTTTTGCTTTCCATCAAACAAAGGCGTTTTGAAGAGATGTAGTGGATGCTTCAACAACGCGAGATATAGGCTATAGGTATCTATTTCTGAAGCAGGGGAAACCAAATTTGCTGATTCATCTTCACTACTACAAGCAGCATCTTCAAGAAGAATCCCACAGCTCAACAAGTCGTCCATGCCACTGTACTGGCATAACGGTAGTACAGGTCCGTAGCCAGCCGGGGGCCTCGCCCCCCCCCTAAAAAAATGTTGCCTCCTGGCAAAATCCCAACATTCTCGAGCAACAGCTACAATTATAATGATTTTGCCTATTTAAATGTTTTCGGCCCCCCCTAAAAAAAGTTGCCCCCCTTGCTCTGCGGTAGTATAGTAATTGCTAAGAAAACAAAGCCAACTACCCGTACGTACTTCTACGGGGAGGGTCGCTTATTCGCACACCCTGTGGTCGACGTTGCCCTGCATATGAGAGTGGGAGCTCACGATGCTAGGTGGCCCAGCGAAGGCAAGTCGACCCTTCTATTCTACCAGAAACAACTTAGGTTTGTGGTACCGAAATAGAGAAAAATCCTGAAAGCGGATTAAGCTGTTTCGTGCCACACTTCCGCAAGACTGTGAGGACTACAAAGCGCTTGACAAGAAAGATCTCTTTAATGCGAACAATGAAACTCGTGCGTTTTTTCCGACGCCGCATCGCACTGAATCGATAAACAATTCTACTTTCGCTGCAGCGAATTCGTTGCGATCAAACGGACTATTACGAAGTAGATCGTTAAAGCGGTTTCAATTATCCGATTTCATATGCATTTTGAAACCGGTTAGACTCTACAACCGGTTATTCTATATTCGGTATTCTATTTTGCCCATCCCTACTTCTTGCTGTTAAATTCTTTCATAAATTTACGAGATTGCACCTTCTGACGAATCAGCCCATCCCTTCTTTCAAAACCTACAGCATAAGCTTGCTTCAGTCACAAGGTTGACATGACGCTCCACCTCTTGAATGTGGCAAGGATAATCCAGCTGCAGAGGTTAGTCGATGACATTTGTCAAGTTGTTGATCTGGTTAGCGATCTCATGATTGATAGGTGGCTTAGACTTATGAACTGTGTCAATCTTCACAAGTTGGTGATGATGATTTTGCTATTAAGCTGTGGCACAAGAAATCTGTGCATTGCAGGTGGCACAGCTGGTGAAATTTCCTTTCTCAGCTTTTGATTTCCATCTTCAGCTTGTTGTGAGGAACCAACATAATTCTTGCTTTGCTTTTCCTGTGCTTATGAACGTAAGGAATGGATTTGTTGGACTGCTGCTCTCTGCTCTAAGTCTTCATCAACATGCCCAAGCATAACAGCCCAACACATGTAGCCATAATACTGGTCAGAACTAAGGTTATCGATCACACTGTTGGGCAACGCAGGAAATTTGGAATTGGGGATTGATTTGAATTGAACAACTTTACATTCACAATCGCTGCCTCCCAATTCCTTTCCAATGGTTCCAGAAAAAGATGAATGGCTGTTTGCTGTCCCACCTGAGTTTGTAAATATATCTCGTAGAGGGAGCTCATTGCAGTGCAGTACGCATATAACCCACTGCACTGGTCTTTTGAGTTGCCCTTCTTCATTTTGGTTTTGGTTATGGTCATATTTGTATGCAATAATAGGCGTGGGACAAACGCCAATGCATCAGCATAGGGTTATTCCATGCAATATCAATGGCCTTTGAGAGGTCTGTTAATGATATCCAATCAAGCTAAAAGTTTGGGAAACTTATTTTCTCACCAAGCCTCACGAAATGAGAGGGTATGCATACCCGAAATCCAAAATAATTTTTTTTGAAACACCCTAATATATATAGTTGGTAGCCTTTACTTGACTTATTTTTAATTTTGTACTTTAGACAAGCAAAACAAAGTAACCTTACTGGGTTTAACATAATGTATTGCACACAAAACAAAATATATAATAATTGATTGAGCTTCGCTTTTAGCAGCATGATCGTTGTTTACGTTTTTCGGTGGCATTGCCGTTCGACACATGCAGTCACTATTCGACAAACGCCGTGCCTTATGAAAAAAAAACTGAGGGAAGACGTCAAGTCAGGTCGAGGAACAATCGGGGCTGGGGCATCACTTGATGTAATCATAAGAGTGGCGACTCTTGCACCAGGTACTTCAAGGCATGGCCTAAAAGCGCCGCTTCACCTGAGAAATTCCCGAGGTGGCCGCACCGCCATTTTGAACACTGCGGGAAATGCTTTGATCAAAGTTCTATCGCCTGGTATCGAACATTTCGCCACACACGTTTCGTGCTATTTGCCACAGCGGGTTTCTTTTACAGATGAACTAACTTACGGTACTTTTTAATCGCACGCTGGTTGAGCGATTGCAAAGGAGTATCAAGCGCTAAGTTGTGTATGTACCGGACATGTATATTATTTGTTTTGCTCCAGGAAGAAAACTGTTGTAAACGCGAAACTGAGGATTGCAAAAGAAAAACTCCCTTAGGCTAGGCTATACCGCTAGCGCGTAATCTACAGCGAGAATTTTTCCTTTGGTATCTCTTTAGTCTCGCTTAGTACGTAAATGGTTATGCACGTACCCGCCTGCAAACACAGTGAGGAGCGAAATATGCTGGTTATCAAGTGTTTGATTCCAAGCCTTAGAACATGAATCAAAGCATTTTTCCGCAGTGTTTGATATATTCTTCTAAAAGAGAACTCCTTTCCATAGAAATAGCGACCTTTTCATCTGTATTTCTGAACATCTGGGCGGAAACTAGGCTGTTTTCTAGATGTGAAAAACTTTTGTAACAAGTATCCAACAGAGTCATTTTGACAGTGCAATATTGTTAATTGTCTCATACGGCGAAATACCAACTGGTATAGATGTTGACAACTAAAAGTAGTCTAGGTTATTTTATCTATAAAAGAAACCCGTTGTGTCAAATAGCGCGAAACGTGTGTGGCGAAATGTTTGATGCCAGGCGTTAGAACTTCGATCTAAGCATTTTACCGTAGTGTTCAATATGGCGGCGCAGACGCCTTGGGAATTTCTCGCGTGAAGCGTCGCTTTTAGGCCTCGATTTGAAGTAGTAGGCTACCTGGTGAAAGAAAATTTACATAAGTAGGTACTCTTATAATTGCATCACATGATGCTCCCCCACCCCCCGATTGTTCCTCCGGAATGGCCCGATTCGGTGAGTCCGATTCGGTGAGAGCCTTTTTCGGTGAGAGCCTTTTTCGGTGAGAGCCCTATTCGGTGATTTTTTTTTAAATTATTGGGTACCGTAGCCTAATTATTATTGCCGTTATAGGGTTAAGGGATAGGGGATAGGGGATGGGGGATAGGGGTTGGGGGTTAGGGGTTGGGGGTTAGGGGATGGGGGTTTTTTGGGGGTTAGGGGATGGGGTCTTTTTGGGGGTTAGGGGATGGGGTCTTTTTGGGGGTTGGGGGTTTTGGTTTTTTTTGGGGGTTTTGGGTCTTTTTGGGGTTTTTTTGGGGGTTTTGGGTCTTTTTGGGTTTTTTTGGGGGTTTTGGTTTTTTTTGGGGGTTTTGGGTCTTTTTGGGGGTTTTGGTTTTTTTTGGGGGTTTGGGTTTTTTTTGGGGGTTTTGGGGTTTTTTGGGGGTTTGGGTTTTTGGGGTTTTAATTAGGCTAAAAAAAAAATTCAAAAAAATCACCGAATAGGGCTCTCACCAAAAAAGGCTCTCACCGAATCGGACTCACCGAATCGGACTCACCGAATAGTAGCAGACCCTTGTTCCTCGACCTGATTTGACGTCCTCTCTCAGTTTTTTTTTTTTTTTTTAAATGTTTTTCTAATAGGACACTGCGTTTGTCGAATAGTGACGGTGCGTGTCAAACAACATTGCCGCCAAAAAAAGGAAAAAAATCGCAGCCCTGCACATGACTAGGGAACTGTGTTCCGAAAGCTACTGCAATCCGCTACTACCACAGTGAACTCGCAGCATCAGGCTAGAACAGGTCGTTAGAATCTACTTTGTGAAAAAATATATAACATAATGACTCAAACGTTTTCGACACGTACGTGTGTCCTCACCAGGATTTAAATCTTCGATGTACATTAGGGTGGCTCTTAAAATTGAGTTTTTGAATTTTGCTTGGGACACCCTTTCAAATGGTGAGGTTGTCAGAAAAAATAACTCTTGCAAATTTTTTTTTAATTTGAAGTTGATTTAGAGGTGGCCCTCCCCCCCTAAAGTTCTGTGCCCTCCCTCGAAATACCAAATCTGCATAACTCGAAAACCACTTGAGCTAGAGATACAGTTATTGTGTTAAAAGATGCAGAAAACATGGTTTTCTATCTGCTTTCTGAACATTGAATGCATCTATCTTGAGTAGAAAAGCAGTTATTTAGAAAAAACGCATTTGACCAAATCTTGATTTTACAACCTTTTTTGTGACCACGCAACCGTCTACAAAATTTCTTTTTTTTTGTCTTAATTTTTGCACCTTAGAGGGAACACTGGTAACGATATTCATTTCAAAATGTAATTCTGGTCAGTATCATACTGGAAGAAGCGATATTATTGACAATATTTTACATATTGCCTTGCGTATCGTGACAGGATGTCTGCGACCTACACCATCGGACAATTTCCCTGTCCTTGCAGGCAACCAACCAGCTGAGTTTCGTCGCGAAGAAGCCATCCTGTCTCTTTCTCGCCGCACTACGAACCCCAACCACTTGCTCCACTCAAATCTCTACGAATCTGTGAGCGAGCAATCGAGCATCCTCGGCAACTGAAATCGAGACACCCATTTGTATGTGACGCACAACTCCTGATGAAAACCGCTGAAGACCAATCCATCAGCGCGGCTACCTGGGAGGACAGCAAATGGAGCTCAGAGTGAAAGAAGAACTCCTCAAGACTCTAAAGTTGTATCTCCGACACCAGCCCCCATCCAACCGGAATGGATAATTTGCCAAGGAAGGCCTGGGTGCGGCTCAACCGCCTGCGTACTGGGCTAGCCTACTGGAGTCAGACTATTCCGCTTCAACATGCACAAATGGGGGATGGCTCCATCCGCAATCTGTGAGTGTGGCAAAGAGGAACAAACCACAGACCACACCATCTGTAACTGCACCAAATGGTGTGCGTGGTCTGCTTGAACTGGATGACGAATCAATGGACGAATCAAAGGATTGCTGCTCAACACCTGCTCAAGCATCTAAACAGCATCGCCACTGCCCAAGAGTGGTAAAAGACAGAGCCCTTGACCCCTGGAGTAACAAAGAAGGTTTAAAGTTTAAACGAAGAAGAATAGACAATATTGTTCTTGTTGGAATTTGGAAACAGTTTCCTGTGTTCAGTAACAACTTGCAAAAGAAACTGAAGTTGGTACTCATCTTCAGTTAAGATTTTGTTAAAATCCTGGATTAGACTTTGAGCAACTCCTCTCTCTGCTCTGTCATTGACTACTGAAAGTCCCTTCGCCATGTGTAAAGCTTGAATAAATGCACCATCTTCAGTCCAATGAGCAGGATCCTTTGAAAGTATAATTATTGCTTCATTTTCACCCAACACCAACAGCTGAAGAAGCCATTTTGAATTAGAGGTGCAATACTGATCTAGACCCTTATTGCTAAGAAACGCATCTACTTTGATGCTTGGTCTCCTTGGTGGACGTTCTCCTGTTTCATCTAACATGGTTGCCACCATTAGCTTTTTACTTTCCACAGACAATCGAGAGTCAAACAAGGCTAGACCAACCATTTCTTCGGACAGATACCATAAATGCAGACCAAGCTTTTTGCATAAATCGCCTTCGCCATCCAACAAGTGCGATGCATAGCACCTGAAGCTTGAAAGCGGATTCCACGCTCAGGAATTTCTCCAAGGAATATGATAAAAAACGGGCATTTTAGCTATGCATGAATGCATAAAAGTTTAGGAATACTTATTTCGTTTATTGCTTTACCAGTTTTACAGGTTAGTTTATGAACTTTGTTTATTGAATAGCTTGGGCCACAATACTTGTTTAGCACTGTTTTGTGCTAGAATACCGAAAACAGGTTTTTTCTAAATAACTGCTTTTCTACTCAAGATAGACGCAATCACTGTTCAGAAAGCAGATAGGAAATCATGCTTTCTGCATCTTTTGACACAAAAACCGTATCTCTAGCTCAAGCAGTTTTTGAGATATGCAGATTTGGTATTTTGGAGGAGGGCGCAAAACTTTAGGGGGGGAGGGCCACCTCTAAATCAATTTCAAATTCAAAATTTTTTTGCAGGAGTTATTTTTTCTGACAACCTCACCTTTTAAAAGGGTGTCCCACACAAAATTCATATTTTTTTCATTTTTTGCCAAATAAGAGCCACCCTAATGTACATAAAATGAAAAATCGTACTTAAGATAAATTTGACTTTGCACCATAACTGTAAGGACACTCTTGACTGAAAAGCACAAACTGAACAAATGATACAAGAAACATTACGAGTAATTATACGGTGGGAAGCAGATCACATGAGGTGTGAACTACAGGCATTGGACAAACGATTAGACACACACAAAAGGAACGACTAGTCACAGGCAAATAACTGGCGGTTAAGAGATAAATTGTTATGTTTGATTTTTAATAAGGATGTGCCGATTAATCGGCATCGGAATCGGCAGGTATCGGCAATTTTTGGAGAATCGGCATCGGAATCGGCATCGGAAAAAATTGCCGATTCTTTCCGATTCTTTATCAAAGTTTCCTAATCAAAAGTAGCGCGAGCGCGTGGAAATACCGATCAAAGAACGGCTTCTTTGAACAACCGCATCAGCGTCAACTAGCATTCGGAGAGCGGTAGTCTAAAACTCTAAATTATGACGATTGTCCGCCATTTTGTAAACTCTTGTTTATTAGGCACGAGATCAAAATACTTTCTTTGAAATGACGAAAAACGTTCAAAGAGAAACTCAGACCAGATAAAATATAAAAGTTGAATGATTACACAACGGTTAGAAGTTAAAGGAGAAATGGATTATTACGTAATAGTTATTAGCTTGCAGTATGCGAGGCGCTAAAAGCAAGAGAAAAAGCGATTGAGGATAAACTGCAAAGAAAATGAGAACAACTGTCTGAAAGATTCAAAACGCTTTTAGAAAAAAAACAAAGGGCGTCAATGGAAAACAACGTGTGAAGTTGCAAGTTATATCTTTTCAGACGCTGAATTGCAGTGAATTAATCTTGTCACTTAGTAAACACGTGAAAAAAGATTACCTCGTTCGCGCAATAATCACTGGATTGTTTGTTCAACCCATTCTTCTTCTTCTCTCGTTTGACTTGCAGTAGCTTGCCTCCTCGGCAATGCCTCCTCGTGCAGCCAAGATACGGTAGTTGGGTCCAGTTGTCGAATACCAGTGATTCCACTTGGGGGTCGTAAGATGGGACATTCGTGGAGTATGTGTTGCATTGTTTGTTCTACCGCTCCGCAGACACATATCGGCGAATTATGCAACCCCCACCTAAACAAATTAGCTCCAGTACAGCCAACGTCACATCTGATCCTGTTCAATGTGACCCATGCCTTTCTTGAGAGGTCTGCTCCAGGAGGGATGGAGAGTGCTGGCATAACTGAAAACTGGGGAGGGATATGTGGCAGCTCGTTCCATTCTTGGGTCCATGTTTCCATGCAGCTGAAGTTCTTATCCACAAGTTGTGTAGCATATCGATGGAATGGGCGCCTTGATGATAGGCGTTGAGGTCTGACTGGTCCATTTGTTTGGGAGTGACTGTAGAGAAGGTGTTGAGGATCGAGTCTCGCATGTAGAGCCAGTTTGTGAGAGGCTTCTTCCCTACGGACATGAGCAGGAGCAATGCCAGCCAAAGTTGGCAGATAAGCAGTAGGTGTGGGGCGGAGACAGCCAGTGATGATGCGCAAGGTGTCGTTAATGCACACATCCATCTTTTTTGTGTGTCTGCTGCGGTTCCATACAGCTGAGGCATATTCGGCTGAGCTGTAGACCAAGGCTAGTGCACTTATACGCAAGGTTGATGCTCGGGCTCCCCATCCTGTTCCTGCTAGGCTTCTCAAGAGGTTATTTCGCGAGGTAACCTTGGCACGGAGTGACTCGATGTGGGGTCTGTAGGTCAACTGCCGGTCAAGTTTTACTCCAAGGTAAGTTGGGTTTGCAGTGTATGGTAAAGGATTTCCTTTTAGCGAGACAGACAGTTGACGCTGAGATTCCCGATTATTTAGATGGAAAGCAGAGATTGTTGTTTTCGACGCATTCAGTTTGAGCCTCCACTTGTCCAGATAGTCAGCCACCAGTTTCAGGTCAGTTTCAAGTTTTCTTTCCACCTCATGCCAGTTCCTGTGAGCATATAGAAGAGCTAGATCATCCGCATAGCCATACTGTTGCGATGTAGTGCATGAACCATGAAACGGACTGTTTCAACCCATGAAACGGACTGTTACAGCCAAATGCTGTCCCAGCTGCTCTAGTCGGCATTCGGCAAAATTAAGGAGTTTTCTTTGATCTGTAGAATATACCTTAATGCAGACATTTTTAGCGCAGCAAGAAGAGAAATGATTTGGTGGAAAGCAAACAATACTATGTTTCCTGAGCTGAGCAAAATTGCAAATAAATTGCTTTCGTCACCACCATCGTCGATCGAAAGCGAACGAATTTTTAGCACAGGTGGCAATATTTTTACGCCTCAACGGAACAGACTTACTCCAGCAACTGGAGAAAAGTTGATGTTATTGCATTTTAATTTACGTGCCTTTAATTTTGAATATTAAAAAGCGGAAATGTTCTTTGTAATTATTGTTTGATCGTTGTAAAATTCGTAGTCACTGAAAGTTGCTTAATGTTACTGTAATTTACTAAGCAGAGAGAAATAACTTCCAAGTATAGGCCTATTACGCTTAATGCGTTCAACAAACAATCGTGTGATTGCGCAAACGTAATCAAACCAGCTACCCGGTAATCTTCACGTGTTTGCTAAGCAACAAGATTGGCTGCAACTCTGCGTTCGAAAACAATACTAATTTCTTCACAAGATGTTTTTCTTTTTTCGCCTATTGATGCACTTTTAATGCAAGGCTGGTGTGTTACTTTTTTAAAGGTTTTTGTATATTCAATACCGCTGCGTTCATTTTCTTTTACACTCTAGTCTTTTTATCTTCTTGTTTCTGGCACCTTCTTGAATTCTGCGAGAAAAACACTGCAAACCGCACAAGATAATATTTTGCATACTGCATTAAGCTACGTTTATTTTGCACTCTGTGAGCAATGGCGATTTTTCTCTTTTCACTGATTTCCGCAACAAATAAAACGCGTGTCTATCACCACTTTGTAGCGCGCAAGAAGCGAAGAACTACCGTAAAAAATTACGCTGTCTAGAGCAGGCGACAAAGTGAACGCTTTTAGACATTTCAAAGGCAGCAATTTGTAACAAAATCGCAACCACTTGTAGAGCGCCAACTAAAAGCAGCTTTAATCATTTAACCAAAGAATCGGCATCGGAATCGGTATCGGCATCGGAATCGGCAAATATTTAAGAATCGGCATCGGAATCGGCATCGGCAAAAATTCTGTAATCGGCACATCCCTAATTTTTAAGGCTTTCATGATCTTAGTCTGAAAATCAGATCTGCTTCGAGAGATGATTTTAAATTGGTCGATTGAGATATTGTCAATGCACGTTTCACAAGAGGCGATGTGCTCCTTAATTGTACTTTTGGGTATTACGTTTGGGTTTAAGTGCTCCTTGGCCCTTGTCAACAAATGTCTGGTTGACATACCAAAGTATGTCTCTGGTTTGTGTCACACAAACAAGTAAATTTATACACAACATTCGAAGACAGAGCAAAGGGGGTATGCGACTTCAGTTAAAAATATTGGTGCACTTTAAATGTTTTATACACACGATGAATGTCACATAAAGATTTTTTTTTATAAGTTTAGCTAGGTTTTTGCAAAACTTGTTGGATCTTTTCCTACAATGTTGTACTTTAGCTGAATATTGATTTTCTGATAGAATGATATCTGTTTTAAGTAAAATTTGAATGGTTCAATTAAATTGGTCACATCTTTGTTGCAACACACCGCCATTGCTACAAATATTCTGACACTAGGCATACAAATCATCACTTTGTTTTTGAAATATATATTTTCTGTAGTATCTCTATTATTTTATTTGAATGGTGACGAGGGTCACATAATTGCATTCTCTTTTTGCTGGTCAACCTAATTATGTATTTGTGAGATCAAAATTAAATTTAAGAAGTTGACTAAAGAAAAATCAGTTTAGGTTGGCTGATAGTTGTATTCACTAACTATTGTTGACGTGATTGTAATATTACATATTTATCTCAGCATAGGCGCCGGGTTTTAAAAATTGCCGTGGGGGCAAACTTTCTAGCCGACCGATTGCTTTCATTCAAATTGCTGATGTTTGTTTGCGTCTATCTGCAATTGTATATCGCCAAGCTTTATAATGTAGGCTCACACCTCGAAATTCACGGCGGACATGTCCGTCGTCACAGCATGTGATGTCCACGGGAAGTACCATCTTCATCGGTCAAATTTGTCTGCCGAGAAATAACACAGGAACTAGCGATACAAATCGTCATTGCATAGCATGAACAATTGTTGCGATAATATATTTTCCAGCGCATTCTAGCGCCCATCTACAAAATGTGAATACTGCAATTTAGGCTGGCCCCTTTTTGGGTGATTTTGGAAATTGATTAGGCCTGGGTGTTAAATTTTTATTTTGACCCAAAAAAATGAGATTCCCAAATTTTTTTTGGATTTGAACCATGTCTAGACCCTGCCCCGGGCCCCGGTCCGTCTCGCCCAGTGGTTCTTAACCGGGGAGGCGCGCCCCCCCAGGGGGGCGTGAAGCCTCTCTCAGGGGGGGCGCAAGCTCTACAACAATTTCAATTTTTTTTTAATTACTTTAATGTCCTAGGACCTATGCTGTTTGTCATGTTTTGTATTTTATTGTATTCATTTGTATTTCTCTGCGAAGCATTGAATACTCTCAACCTTAAGCTTCAAGGGAAAAACATCAACATCATTAAGCATCATGACATCATTCGAACTTTTATAGCCAAACTTGACCTCTGGAAGAGTCGAATTGAACAAGGAAATCCAGCGAGCTTTAGTAACTTGGATTCTGCTCTCAAAGATGGAAACTTTGAGTCTGAGTTGAAGAAACAAATATAAATCCACCTTGATGAATTGAAAGCGGAGTTCATCAAATACTTTCCAGATCTGGATGAGAAGCGTGAAACCTGGAAGTTCATCAGAAACCCGTTTCAATGCGAAGTAGTTGATATTTTCGAAGAAGGACAGGAGGAGTTTCTTGAGATGAAGTTCAACTCCACAGCAAAAGAAGACTTCAAAGAACTTGAACCTGAGACGTTCTGGGCCAATTACCTTCCTGTTTACCCTCTTATCGCAACTCGGGCTCTTCGAATTCTAACAATGTTTGGATCCACGTATCTTTGTGAAGCTGCATTTTCTGCTCTCGTTGCTATCAAGACCAAGTATACAGAAACAAGCTGAGAGTTGAAGGAGACTTACGTTGTTCACTCTTTGGAGTTAAACCTCGCATTAAAAATCTAGTCGCAAAGAAGCAGTGTCAAGTATCTCACTGATGTATACAATAAACAGACAAAAATGCAATTTTTTTGGTATGATACTTATTTAAAATCTAGGGGGGCGCGAGGCTCATGACCATTATTGAAGGGGGGCTTGATAGAAAAAAGGTTAAGAACCACTGGTCTCGCCAGTTGACGAAATTTCAAACAGCTGTAACTTTTACAATATTCATGTTAATAATGTCATGTAAGTACTCATTTTCATTGGTTTTTCATGGAGAACAAGAATCTAAAGGTTTTTGATACATATGGCATGATTTACAAAATCTTGATTTTTTGTAATTATTTGAAAAATTACTGTTATTACGCTTATTAGCCTCATTTTGCATAGCAATGTCTGAAGCAACTGCCTTGTGTTTACTGTATTTATTCTCTTGATTTCAGCATAGTATTGTAAGGTTTGTCAAATTTTTAATATGGATGAGAGAAAAAGAAGAAAAATTGCAAAAGATCCGCTTGATATTGGTACGTACCAACCCATGAGTCAGTCAATGCTTCCGCTTAAGCTAGATGTCCTGAGGCATTATCTGTATCTGCGAAATATTAAGTACACAAATGATGTAGGACAAACTGTGCTCTACAATGAAGTTTATGACTGCATTTGTAAAATCTACACAGCTGCATCGTAAAATCTACATCAGCTCATTTTTTTCTTCAGCAGTGCCCCAGAAATATTTCCATCATTCACCATTATGCACATTTGATAAAGATATTTTGCATCTGTTGACAAACTATTTTAGACTTCTTTGCTTAGCAACGGAAATTCTGCAAGCTTGAGAGGATCAAACTTCTGGCAAGGCTGTTGCCATACATCTGTTGCTGCCAGCTGACCAATTGGTCCAGAAAAGCTACTTGGGCCTGTTGTTGAACCATCAAGTTTTTCAAACAGCTTGCGTAGTGGCAGTTCACAATGATGCAACATGCATACTACTCGTTGACACGGTCTTGCCAGCCTTTGTTCAATGCATGCCATTGAACCCCCTTTCCACCCAGTGTTGCAGCTTGTTCCGTCACAGCCTAACACACAGATATCCCCAGCATCAACCTCCAATGATTCTAAGTTGTCCAAGATGCTATCAGCTACACATTTACCTGTTGAGAAAAGTGTCATTGTTAGAAATATCCATCCATGAACAGAAGCAGTCTTTCATAGGTTACTTTAGTTCACTTTGTATCATGTGTACTAGTTATGCTTTATATGGCTATCCAGCTCCTTTAGTTCAACAGATAATATAAAATCATATGCATTACATACCAGTCCTATTTTCAGGGCTGCAAAATCCCAGATAAGTTTCGTCAGGCTGTGAAACAACAGAGTAGTGGGCTTCTTTTTGTGTTGATGATGATGAAGGCAATGTGCTCTCTTTCACAACCGTTTTAGCATCCAGGCGCCCATCGTAATAAAGACCTGTTTGATATATGGAGTGTTAAATAGCTGTTAATTTTGTTACCATAGCTCAAAATCTCATTCGCAAAGTTAAAAACTAGCTTATCACCATACCAAACATACCATATACGGTACAGCATTTTGTCTCATTTCACTTATCTTTTGTCTCCGTGCTTTTTCCCTCTGACCACAAACTTTCTTTCTCGTTACCACTGCTTGGTAACCAATGTCTTGGTTATAAGCAGTTAAAATTTTGGCTACCTGCTCTTCACCAACATTGATCTGCGCTGCAACAACAGCTGTATTTTGCAGTGATTGTGTGAAGTATGAAGAGCTAGAAGCTGTCTGGTGTTTCTGACAAGTTTCTTCTTCCCATAGTTCGGAGCTACTTGCACTGCTCTTTTCAGATCCGCTTCCTTTACAAGAGTTGCTCTCTTCGTGGCATTCCAACATTGATGGTTCCGGTTGAAGACTGGTCAGCTGGAGTTGATTTCTGAGTTTATGCAGATATTTAGCAGTTTGTTGTTTGTCAACAGAGAAGGAATTCATCATTTTCCTATCAGTGCCCTGGTCATTCTAAAATGGTCTTACTTTTTGTTACTGGAATGGATGCAGCTGTGTAGATTTTACAAATGCAGTCATAAACTTCATTGTAGAGCACAGTTTGTCCTAAATCATTTGTGTACTTAATATTTCGCAGATACAGATAATGCCTCAGGACATCTAGCTTAAGCGGAAGCATTGACTGACTCATGGGTTGGTACGTACCAATATCAAGCGGATCTTTTGCAATTTTTCTTCTTTTTCTCTCATCCATATTAAAAATTTGACAAACCTTACAATACTATGCTGAAATCAAGAGAATAAATACAGTAAACACAAGGCAGTTGCTTCAGACATTGCTATGCAAAATGAGGCTAATAAGCGTAATAACAGTAATTTTTCAAATAATTACAAAAAATCAAGATTTTGTAAATCATGCCATATGTATCAAAAACCTTTAGATTCTTGTTCTCCATGAAAAACCAATGAAAATGAGTACTTACATGACATTATTAACATGAATATTGTAAAAGTTACAGCTGTTTTAAATTTCGTCAACTGGCGAGATGGACCGGGGCCCGGGGCAGGGTCTAGACATGGTTCAAATCCAAAAAAAATTTGGGAATCTCATTTTTTTGGGTCAAAACAAAAATTTAACACCCAGGCCTAATCAATTTCCAAAATCACCCAAAAAGGGGCCAGTCTAATACTGCATCCCTTAGCTTCCATTCAAGGAGGAAAACTTTCGATTTTTACGTTGCTTCAACGATTGATGACATTGATTCAGCGTAACAAAGATGAATTCTTCGCTAAGAATCGATAGAAGTACAGATACTTCTACACTAATCACGCGCAATTTAGTTCAAGTTTTACGTCACAATGTCTTGCTTTGATCTCCGAGTAATATTGATACGGCAAGGTTGGTTACTAAATTAGATTATACGAGTAGGCTATTACAGCAAGATGCAACAAAATTTGATAAGTTTTGGTATTAAAGTAAGAAAGAAAAGACCCAAGGAAAACTCACTTTCGCTCGCATGATACGCAAAAATAAACCTAAAGAAAAAACCTGTGAAACTTCGCACAGCAGAAAATAGTAGCATTGGTGTAGAAATTTTCCGACTCCTGCCCAGAGCCTTGTGACGCAAGAAGCCACACGAGCTCGTTCGGTGGAAGTTAATCAGTTATGTGACGTATTGACCAGCTACACGGTGCTTGACTCTTCAAGCGCAAGTCGTTGGTCTGATGAAAGCCTTTCAGAGTGACTTTACTGATTTTTTGAAAAGCCATCTAAAATCGTAGTTATAGTTGTGAAATGGCGACGAATTATTATCAAGACAAGTGATTAAGCATGATGATCGACAGCTAAAACTGGTGTGTCCGCCGTGAGACTTTATTTTTCCGCCGAGATAGCTGCTCAGACCGGACACGTTTGTCCGCCGTCAACAAAAACGAATTTCGAGGCATGTAGGCTACTTCGAATTATATGCTGGTCACTTTGAACTTTAGCTCTTAATACGCGTAGATACTAAACTGAGCAAACAGCAAACCGCACCTCGTTATTGACACTCCCAAGAAAAACAAAGCAAAAGAAATATCAAGAAAAACGCTTTTCAATCATTGTTACTATGCTTCAACGGCACCATGCTGGCGTTTATCAGCTACCGCACTTTTGTTATCTTAGGAGCAGCGCTGTTGTTGCAACAAGTAGATCTTTTAATTGAGATCGATCCGCAATGAAGGCCAAATTAACGCAAATCTGAACTTAGAAACATTTGATTTAGGATTTTTTTACATAATTTGCGGGGGGCAGCCACCCCGAGCTAAATTCACAGGGGGCGCCACCTCTCCGCCCCCCCCCCCCATAGTCGGCGCCTATGTATCTCAGTATGAACCCCATGTTGAATATATTGCTATATTATTCTAACCTTGAACATGGATAGCTGTTAAACCGTAAATGTGAGAACATGTTCAAGCCTAACAAGCGCTTCCAATTACTGTAATTAAATCACGATTGATTTACGAGTTGTTCACTTTAGAATGGTTGGTCATCTTTGGTGTGGGCTACCTACAAAGGACATATCAAAATTGTTGACTTTCTTCTCAAGCAGAAAGCTAATGTGCATCTTTCTGTATCAGTAAGTCACTTTATTTATGGTAGGCTACTGTACAAATGTACATAAATATTCATATTCAAATATTCAACTAACATATATATAACTTACATATTTAACAACAGTGGCTCCCAAACTTTTTCATACACATCCTTTGCCTTTACCAATGTTGGTTGTTGAATGTTGAATACTGAAAAACTTGGGTCTTCATCAGGACAATTATTGTTTCTAGCACTAGTTGCAACGTTCATCTGATCTTTTGCTTTCACTTTCATCAGATGAACGTTGCAACTAGTGCTAGAAATGTTGGTTGTTGTGAGGTTTTTCACACATTGCCGGTTGTCGCAGAAATCAAGTACTGATACACGACACACGTACACTACATACCTCTTAGCTCCCAACGGCCATCGCGGCCGAGAAGTCATAAAATGGCATCTGAAACTATCGCTCGAGGAGTGATAATAACATCATCATTTATCACTATTATAAGTCACCATCAAAACGCTTAATTTCATCATGTATACCAAAGTTATCTGTGCGACATGGATGATGAAACCAAAGACTGGCTGCTCTCTAGTAGCCTTCCAGTGTAGTCCGGGAACATCGTGAATCTGGGATGGAAAAAGAATAGACCCTTGGCCCAGAGGCTCACACGACGACGACGATTATCTGATAGGATCAATCCTAATTTGTTAATGTACTCCATTGTAATGTAAATATCAACCAGTCTAAATAAAATGCGTCGTCACTTGCGAGTAAATAAGTTTGCAACTCAATTATCTGCTGACTGTTAGTGTTGCTCGGCAGTCGAGGGTAGCAAGAATTGACAGCGATAGATGCATGTTTCGTCCATGGCTGGGATCAGTATCGCATCAGCAATTCATACCACAGTGCTCTGCAATGTATTTATAGCTGTCAATTCTTGCCGCATTCGACAGTGCTCATAAACATTTGTTGATTGGAAAAGTTTATATTATGGCTGGCGTGGAGGCTACACCAGTATGAAACAATAAAAGTAAACATTGCAGCTTATTAAATTAAGCAATTTAAATAATTTATTGCTTTTACTGAACAAATAGGAAGCGAATATTTTCCCCTATAATTATTAAACTTTTTATCAAAATGAAAAAAAGAGGGTCTGCTACTATTCGTTGAATCCGATTCGGAGAATTCCCTATTCAAAGACAGCCTTTTTCGGAGAAACCCCTTTTCGGAGATTTTTTGAAAATCCAACGACGCCTTCTGTTTGTAATTTATTGATGGATTGGGTTGTTGTAATTTTAAGCTATGGCAGTAGTTTCCAAACATTTTTAGTCGTGCAGCCGTTTCGCAGCATACACATTCTGGGCTATAGAATCGATATTGTTTTATCTACCTTCTTTGCGTCATGTTTATATCATTCGTCATGTCATTCATTTTTTAAATAAGCTAGGTATTTGTTGATTTTGTATGATATTTCAAATATGTCTCATCCAGTGTTTACTTTTGAGTGCCTTCAGCCTGTAAGTTAGTATTTTGAACAGACTGTTCAAAATATTTGTTTTACATCAAAACAACCTTTTTCACATTTTTCACTTCATTCACAAAAAGATGCTGTAACTCAAAACAGTCAAAGAATTTTTGATGTTAACAAAACTTTTGAATGTAATGTAAAGGCAAACCACACGTGGTAGCCTATAGGTTTCATCAAAAGGAAATATGTTTGCAACCGCCTAATAGTCCAAGATTAACTTCGGTAGGGTAGCCTAGTTCCGTCCAGCAAAAATTGTCAGTTTTTACATCATTTTAACGCCGCTAGACGTTGAAATCGTGTAGGCTACAAAAGGGAACTTTTGCTGACCATGTATAGGTTGTAACTGAGAGACATTTACAAAAGTCATTCAACTTATTCAAAGAACCCAATTAGCATGACAGTTTGTATTTACATTGATTCAATGTCTGAATACGTTGAATCACTCAGTTGGCCTATCGTTTTTTCTTTACATTGATTACACGTCTGAACAAGTTGATCCAATGTAAAAAAAAACTGTTTTGCTGACTGGCGCGGCGCCCTTGTAAATGCAATGGTGATTTTGTCTATCAATTGCAACACCTATTTGCTTTAACAGCGTTTCCTGATGTAACAATAGAGGTTAATGAGATAATGTTTCAGCGAAAAAGTGTCAATGAAATAGACAGTTGCCAAATAGCGTTTGACATAATCAACTAAGTCAAGGGTCACCAACCTTTTTTGCATGCGGGCCACTTTAACACTGGGAGCTACGGCGGGCCGCACTAATAAAATGTTAGGTAGGTTGACTCTTATGCTAAAAAAGAACGCATTTCGTACCCATTCAGCGTTACATGTTGTTCATATATTTATGTTAGAATACCGCAGCAACAAAATTAATCGAACAACGCTACTGCCAGGCCAAGCTCCTTTTACAACACTTTTGACTTTTTTTAACAATGCCTAATAAACAAGGCCACTTGTTTTGCGCATTTATAGCGAATCGAGCGGTTTCACCAGAATATTCATCGCCAAGCAAGAGTGGTGTTGTCACTTCGCTTCACAAAAGATATCTTGCAATTAACAATTTCAGTAAACAAGGAAATGTTTGACACATTGCAATAGAGGCAACAATAGTGACCTGCAAACATATCAGCGAAAAATAGGCTCCAATAACAGGGAAAAAGAAACCAGGCACCATGAAACAAATGCTTGTGGAAATCACCCAAAAATCGTAATTCTATCGTAATTCATGAACAGTCTTCCCTTTAAAGAAGCAATGAGTTGGTTTTTCATCCTTTTTGTGAGAGTCTATAAAACTGTCTTTCTTTTGTTATAGACAACTGTCACTTGCAATGCTTATCAGCGTGGCAAGAATTTTTTGATTAACAACAATTTGCAGAACTTGCTTCGGCAGTAGATATACTAAAATTGGAACAATACAGAGAAGATTAGCATAGCCCCTGCGCAAGGATGACATGCGAAATCGTGAAGCGTCCCATATTTCTTTAAAAAAAGAAGAAAAAAAACATTTTGCAGTAGCCTACTAAGCTAAATATTTTCATAATAGCCTACAATCAGAAAAAGTCTTATATAATATAATATTTTGACAATTTATTATAAATTGAGTTGGCACACCGACCTATTTTGCCAACAAAAACTTGCATAAAGAGAACACTGGTCGTGAAACACAATAACGGTGAAATGCACACTAGAGTTTACATGACATTTGCAAACTTAAAATAAGCAACCCTATGCTCGACATTTTCGAAATTCGAAAACAAACGTTTTAATCAACCACTGGGACAGTGTGGCTGGACATCGCATTGGAATAGCTTTAAGCAACCCCCACCTAGAACTATAATCTGATTAGTCGGTCGGTGGAATCGTATGCAAAGCGAAAATATGCTTCCCGGAAAGTATTTTTTGCCTTCGTGCTCTTTAACTCAGACTCAAAGAAAAGTATTTTTGGTCATACTTGTACGCTGATACCTTTCGCAGGCCGCATGCGGCCCGCGGGCCGCCATTTGGTGACCCCTGAACTAAGTTAAACCTAAGTGGAAGTTTAGAATACAAGTTATTTAGAAACAAAAGGCGTCGTTGGATTTTCAAAAATCTTTTAAAAGGGCTTTCTTTAAAAAAGGCTGTCTCCAAATTAGGGAACTCTCTGAAATGGGCCATTCCTTGAAAAGTATACCTTTGTGGTTGAGAGGCACTGCAGTTTTTAATAGTTTTTACGGAAAATTTAGTGATATAATGCATATGTTAAATGTACTGTCGTAGCCTACATCACAATCTATGAGCATATTTGTAAGTGCTATCGGTAAGCTTTATATTGTCATGGCTTACTAGGTAGAGATTCACGACAAAAGGTTTTTCAACCGGTTTGATTAGTATTGGGTATCAGTATTAACATATTCAAAATCTTAAAGAATCCAACTTCCGGAAAGTGGTTATTTTAAAGATGGCTTCCAAGATGGGCGGCAGACCATTAAAATAATAGGAAATTGACCATAACTCGGTCACCATTTATTATGACAAAAACATGTAGTTTTGGTGTCTATATCTAGGTTTTTATACCCCGTGGGCGTGAAGTCAATGAGACCATTCTCAGAATTGTTGAATTATCTGATAGTCTATAAATTCAATATGGCAATCCAAGATGGCTGCCAAAACAATTAAAAATGAACAATAACAATGTATATATTGGTTATTAAAAAATCCGGTGAATTTTTATATATATTTGGGTAAACTAAGCAGGCATAAAGAGTTCATACAATGTAGTCAACTAGTCATGTAGACTCTTGACATAATCAGCGTGAAGAAAGCACATGGATCAAATATTACTTAAGCTCATCACTGTCACTCTCTGTGTCATCGTCTGTAATGATGTGATTGCTGTATGGGTTAACACATGAACCAGATTGGCATGGTCCACATCTAGCATGGCATGATAGCCCATATCTCCGGCAACTACAGTGAGGTGGACACGTTTTGCATTTGCAGTGTATGTATAATTTTCAGTAGGTTGTCCGGGGCAGCTTTCATGATTGGAACTATCTGATTATTGTCTAGTTTCCATCAGTCTAGAGCATCGTTAGTAGCCTACACATCCAGACCATAATCTGGTAGTAAACTCTGATGCAGTGGAATTTGATAGGGGATGATGTAGGTGGCTAGGGTAGAGTGAAAAAATTTCTGTCCTATTAATGAAGAGGAGTGTTAAAAGGGTGTCATAAGGTTTAATATTGGCCTCAAAATTATTTTTTGACGTGGCACCCAGCCCCATGGGTCATACAAAGGTCAAAATCCATGAAAACAGCGTAACTTTTTTTACAATGCTCCTAGAAAGCTGGGAGTAGGCTTAAAAGTTGCAGAACAGCTATGTTCGTATATGCTCTACAACAACATTTTGTTCTAAATACATCTATTGGGCAGACATTCCAAAAAAACGTATTTTTTCCATTTTTGGGGCTAAATTTAGATGAAATTGCATTGATTTGATGTTTAAATACATTTTTTTACTACACTTTGTTCAATTATCTTGGGTGTTATTATGGAGTCTACATATTTGGACAGATGGGAACCTTGGCTATTTTAATTGAGTGGTTATGGTTGGTTACCTAGTTTGTTGGTAGGTAGGCCTACTATACCTGTTTTAATGGATTGAAAAGTTTTAGTGGACTGAAACTATGGAATCAAGTACCAAAAGGAATAAAAGAAAAGTCGTATAATGTTTTTAAATTTAAATATAAATGTTTATTAAAGAATTTGTACAATGATCACTCCTGAAACGTATCATCCGCTTATTTCTCTACACAGTTTTTTTTTTATGTTGCCTTGTGTTATTCCATTGTTAATGTATTATGTAAAGTGCTGGTATTGTGCTATATGTGTTAATGTTCTTAATTTTGGGTCTTTTGTTTAAATGTTTGGGTGGCAGCTGACTTTGGTGACCTTTTGGTCTTTCGCTGCCATCCTTGTTGTGCGAATTATTTGTGTTTATTGTGTTTTTGCTTTTTGTGTCTTTCTTTTTCGCCAACAAAAATAAATAAACTGAACTGAACTAATACCAGGCCTTAAAACTCTTGTTTTTTTTTCGGCAGCCATCGTGGCGTACCGAAAGCTCCTTCTCGGCTGCCAAATCTGCGTGCTTGGAGGCCAAAACACAAATAACGATAGCACAAGTGAATAGTAGCTAACTTCTCTTGGCTGATGCTGAGCTGCGTCGGAGTCTGCCTCGCTTTCTGACCTAGTCTTATTCTGAAACGATCCCTGTTCCATATCTAGAAAGCTAAAACCTCAATTGCTAAGGTAACAGGGATCAGTTGTCAGTAGATGTTACAGAAAATATATTTCGCACTTATTCAGTGCATCGTCAGTTCTGATAAAGGGCAGTTAAAACCTACAAGTAATGTTTTAAACAACATTACAGTGACGCAATAATGTCAAAACATGAGCGTAAAAAATTGAAAAAGCATAAGCGTAAATATTGAAAAAATGCTGAATGAAAACTAAACCAAGCCGGCAGTAAAGTAAATTACGTATCAAATATAAATTATAAACTAGAATTGATGAAAGAGCGATGAGCAAAGCCTGCAAATGTAGCGTTGTGACAAATTACGGCATATTTGTCAAATTACAAATTATTCGGCAAGTTACAAATTACGGCAAAGAAAATAAATTATATGCGGAACACGGCAGTCAAAGGCAGTGATAAACAAACTAAGTACAGCGATAAATAATTAAATGGAGCGTCTTGGAAAACACAAAATGTAGCGTTGTGGAAAAAAGAGTAGGCAAAGACGGCAGTGAATAATAAAGCAGTAAAATATAGAAAAAATACCAAAAAATGTAGTGGAGCGTCAAAAAATTAAACTTGTGGCAGAATTAATTTTTGGATATTTATTTTGGCATGTATCCTATGTATCCATTTATCTTCACAAGCATCTAGATTATCAATATTGGGTTGTTCAACAAATGTGACATTGTAGCATTGGGAAAGTTGTGGTTCAGTACTTAGATCATGAAATACAGCAAAATGTTTTAATAACGCAGCCCTGTCATTATTAGAAGAAAAATCGAAAGTGTTCCAAGTTGCACGATGGCCTGACCAGCGAACCGAAAATTTATTAACCGTTTGTCCAACATATTGTTCATGGCAAAGTAAACATGTTGCTACATAAATCCCATAATTGCTGCAATTGAGTTCCTGTTTTAACTTAAAAAGTCTTTGCGGAGTGCTCAATGTCGTTGTACGTGAAACCATTGACAAACGATGATGACCATGGTTACCACACAACGCACAGCGACCACAAGGGGCAGAATAACCTCTTTGTAGAACAGAAGATTGGATTTTTTTTGATAGATCTTTGTAGTTTGTAACATAATTTCCAATTGTTTTTGGCCTTGTGTATGTGACCATGACATCAGGTTTAAGTTCCTTTTCTTTTTCACTCATTTTTAATAAAGCTGGGAAAGCAGTAGCCCACTCAGTCTTGCTGTTTTTCTTTTGAGGTTTTGGTGGCCTAAGTCTGTCAGTCCAAGTTGAAGCAATTCCAATCATGTCATTTGTCATCGCGATAGGGAAATCTGACCTAGTAGCTTTTTCTTTGAGTCTTGACAAGCTGGAAATGTAATGTTCATGGCACTCATTCAGAAGACGCATTCGAATGGCTTCTCCGTATAATATGGATTTGAAGGTGGATATAGGGTGGTGCGACTTTCCATTTATGAAGCAACGATCTTTTGCTGTAGCTTTGACGAAATCTTCAGTGGTAAATTTAAACTTGTTACCATGGGTGATGCAATGATTGACATCTAAAAATTCCACTGCGCCTGTATCTTGAGAAGTATCAACCTGCCTGAATGTTAATTCAAGTCCAAATTTGGCGAAATTATCAATAAGTGCTAATTTTATATTATTAGTTGTTTCGAGTCCAAATGAAAGCCAAATGATGTCGTCGATGAATCTTTTGAAAATGCATGCTTGGATTGCTTGTTGCTTGGTTAATAACTGTACACAGAGATTGCAGAATGAAATGCATAGTTATATTAGCAAGTGAAACTGAGTTGTTATCTCCAGTTATAATACCATCACTTTGAGTGAAAAAATGCTCTTGATATTGAGTCACAACATTGTTCGTACAGAAATTATTTAAATCAACAATTGTTTTCTTAGCTTCAGCAGAAAATGTGGTGTGTGTGTTCAAAGCACTATACAAGGCAACATCAACGACTGAACGTTTAAGAGAAGGATAAAGTGATTTCACATCCGCCGCTACAATGTATATTGTATAGGCTAAGGGCGATTTCTTCAAAACGTTATCAATTGTACTTGAATTTGTACTCTGCCAGGACAATAGCTCCTCAATATAGTTTCTGCTATCCCTGCAGTATTCGTTCGGATTGGATTGGCAAAATTTGATGCTGATGGGTGCCAATAGTTTTTCAAGGAAAGCGGTGATGCGGGATGTAGTAATCATTCCAGCAGATTGAAGTAGACGTACTGGAATGTCTTTGACATTGACAGCGGATAAATTTTCCGAAATCAGTTTGTGCGTTTTGAAGAGAGGGTAACAGTAGGCTGGTTGATTATCCCGAAAATGTTTGGCATTTTTACCTGTCTCTCGATGGTAGGATGAACCTTTTAGTTTAAATCCGGTTGTATGGTATAGCAGTTTATCGTCAACGACACCCAATTTATGCAATCTCAAGACAAAATCCTCGCAGTGCTTTCTAATTTGATCCATGTGTTTGTTGATGGTGGTGGGATTGTAGGGCAACGTTTGAAACTGCTTAAGTTGTTCTTGCAAAATTTGGTCATAATCCTGGTAATCAAGTAAAACAATTTTGCCGTCTTTGTCTGATTTGCAAATCACAATTGTTTTCTCAGACACCAATTTTCGAATTTTGTTAAGGCTGTTGCGCTGTGCAGTAGTGAGGTTATTGTGTTTGCGATAGCCTTGTTTGACCGCTGTTCCAAGACATTCCAGTACGTCTACTTCAATCTGCTGGAATGATTACTACATCCCGCATCACCGCTTTCCTTGAAAAACTATTGGCACCCATCAGCATCAAATATTGCCAATCCAATCCGAACGAATACTGCAGGGATAGCAGAAACTATATTGAGGAGCTATTGTCCTGGCAGAGTACAAATTCAAGTACAATTGATAACGTTTTGAAGAAATCGCCCTTATACATTGTAGCGGCGGATGTGAAATCACTTTATCCTTCTCTTAAACGTTCAGTCGTTGATGTTGCCTTGTATAGTGCTTTGAACACACACACCACATTTTCTGCTGAAGCTAAGAAAACAATTGTTGATTTAAATAATTTCTGTATGAACAATGTTGTGACTCAATATCAAGAGCATTTTTTCACTCAAACTGATGGTATTATAACTGGAGATAACAACTCAGTTTCACTTGCTAATATAACTATGCATTTCATTCTGCAATCTCTGTGTACAGTTATTAACCAAGCATGCATTTTCAAAAGATTCATCGACGACATCATTTGGCTTTCATTTGGACTCGAAACAACTAATAATATAAAATTAGCACTTATTGATAATTTCGCCAAATTTGGACTTGATTTAACATTCAGGCAGGTTGATACTTCTCAAGAGACAGGCGCAGTGGAATTTTTAGATGTCAATCATTGCATCACCCATGGTAACAAGTTTAAATTTACCACTGAAGATTTCGTCAAAGCTACAGCAAAAGATCGTTGCTTCATAAATGGAAAGTCGCACCACCCTATATCCACCTTCAAATCCATATTATACGGAGAAGCCATTCGAATGCGTCTTCTGAATGAGTGCCATGAACATTACATTTCCAGCTTGTCAAGACTCAAAGAAAAAGCTACTAGGTCAGATTTCCCTATCGCGATGACAAATGACATGATTGGAATTGCTTCAACTTGGACTGACAGACTTAGGCCACCAAAACCTCAAAAGAAAAACAGCAAGACTGTGTGGGCTACTGCTTTCCCAGCTTTATTAAAAATGAGTGAAAAAGAAAAGGAACTTAAACCTGATGTCATGGTCACATACACAAGGCCAAAAACAATTGGAAATTATGTTACAAACTACAAAGATCTATCAAAAAAAATCCAATCTTCTGTTCTACAAAGAGGTTATTCTGCCCCTTGTGGTCGCTGTGCGTTGTGTGGTAACCATGGTCATCATCGTTTGTCAATGGTTTCACGTACAACGACATTGAGCACTCCGCAAAGACTTTTTAAGTTAAAACAGGAACTCAATTGCAGCAATTATGGGATTTATGTAGCAACATGTTTACTTTGCCATGAACAATATGTTGGACAAACGGTTAATAAATTTTCGGTTCGCTGGTCAGGCCATCGTGCAACTTGGAACACTTTCGATTTTTCTTCTAATAATGACAGGGCTGTGTTATTAAAACATTTTGCTGTATTTCATGATCTAAGTACTGAACCACAACTTTCCCAATGCTACAATGTCACATTTGTTGAACAACCCAATATTGATAATCTAGATCAGGGGTGGGCACACTTTTTGAATTAGGGGCCAAAATTATTTTGTTCTTAGACTGGCGGGCCAAGTGATCGAGCCGCCACTTACATATAGTTTGTCACACGAATAACAAAGGGACAAAAAAAACGGAAGATTAAATTAACAAATAACTGAAAAATACAACCAAAAAACAAAATCCTTTTTGAACACTCTGCGCTCACTATCGACTTTACGCTTCTTCGCTGCACTCATTTTAACAATATAATTTATTAACAACTTAGCAATGTCTATTTCGCTTAGCATTCCACACTGACGAAACTGTT
The DNA here is from genome assembly GCF_918807975.1 of Aplidium turbinatum. NCBI lineage: Eukaryota > Metazoa > Chordata > Ascidiacea > Aplousobranchia > Polyclinidae > Aplidium > Aplidium turbinatum. The sequence continues at coordinate 21,949,992 of NC_137475.1, read as the reverse complement.
GATAAAAACACTAAACTAAGAAATATGGTACATTACTGGTTAAATTGACTAATAAAACTTTCTGTTTTTAGTGAACCTCCCAGCAAACTGTCCACTTGAAGCGGTTGACTGTCTCTTATCTATAGTCTCGTTCTGTTGCTCAACACAACAAACAGTTTACCAGCCTCATTTTTTTAAAAAAATGAGGCTGGTAAACTGTTTGTTGTGTTGAGCAACAGAACGAGACATTACTGGTTAAAACCTAAAGCACTGTTGCGTCAAGCGACGCACAAATGTACCTGTGACATCATAATGCTCTACATTCTACATTGTATCGCTATTTAGAGACAAGAGGTATCTAATCCTCCTATTGAAACTTCACAATAATAAAACTTGCAACATGTCGATAACATCCAGCGGGCCAGAATACAAGAGCCGGCGGGCCGGATTTGGCCCGCGGGCCGTAGTTTGCCCATGTCTGATCTAGATGCTTGTGAAGATAAATGGATACATAGGATACATGCCAAAATAAATATCCAAAAATTAATTCTGCCACAAGTTTAATTTTTTGACGCTCCACTACATTTTTTGGTATTTTTTCTATATTTTACTGCTTTATTATTCACTGCCGTCTTTGCCTACTCTTTTTTCCACAACGCTACATTTTGTGTTTTCCAAGACGCTCCATTTAATTATTTATCGCTGTACTTAGTTTGTTTATCACTGCCTTTGACTGCCGTGTTCCGCATATAATTTATTTTCTTTGCCGTAATTTGTAACTTGCCGAATAATTTGTAATTTGACAAATATGCCGTAATTTGTCACAACGCTACATTTGCAGGCTTTGCTCATCGCTCTTTCATCAATTCTAGTTTATAATTTATATTTGATACGTAATTTACTTTACTGCCGGCTTGGTTTAGTTTTCATTCAGCATTTTTTCAATATTTACGCTTATGCTTTTTCAATTTTTTACGCTCATGTTTTGACATTATTGCGTCACTGTAATGTTGTTTAAAACATTACTTGTAGGTTTTAACTGCCCTTTATCAGAACTGACGATGCACTGAATAAGTGCGAAATATATTTTCTGTAACATCTACTGACAACTGATCCCTGTTACCTTAGCAATTGAGGTTTTAGCTCACAAGTAAATAGAATTAAACTTGCAACAATGCCAAAATATTGTTGAAGACTGGGCGACGTACCACGCAATAACTGCTTTATCGGGATTGTAATCCGGTATTGCGGGACCATCTAACGACACTAAATTGTTTGAACTGCATATCGCCTTTTATAAAACCTGACCATTTATACTGTTATGTCACTATTGAAGGCGTGAAGTCACTAACCCACAGCGGAAACATTTCTTAACTCTGAAGACATGTGTTTTCCCCTCGGATGTCAACTAACCTACCCAGACAACAAAATCCGTCATTTTTACTTTATACGTTTGCAGTCGTTAAATCAGGATAAAAATGACGAATTTGTTGTCTGGCTAGTTCTCCTTTTTAATAACGATTCAATGTCCAACAACATTGAATCGACATAAAAGCGACAATATTGCCATGAGCCGATGTAAATTAGCACTTCGGATTAACACTTTGCTAAAATAAATGTCGAGAATTACAAACAAGACTTATTAGCTGGTGAACAAAAGTGGGAAGAACTAACTGGAAAAGGTGATCTGGTACTATGACACTTCCTCAAATGGGCGATCTACTTAATACAGAAAGCAATCACTAAGAAAACAAATCAATAGCTTTTTTTCCCTAAAGTTTGAACCTTAATTCATTTGTCCAGGCAAACACTCACAAAAGTATTTCAATAAAATTTAATTTATGTCGTGGAACCGGTTTTCGTTCATTAGAACTCTTCAGCACAACTGGATCGAAACAAAATTACTTGAAACAAAATTTAGCCTACAAAATAAATAGATGTCACTGTCAGCATAACTGTACCAAAACGAACGAAAATTTACATACGGTATTAATTAGATAAAATGTTCATGTCTTCCATGTTCTTTTCTTTTTTTCTTTTCCTTTTCTTCATTGTTTTAGCAAAAACAGTTAGTTCCAGTTAGTTCTTCCCACTTTTGATCATAGATATGGTTTTTTATAGTTTTTCCATCCCTTGTCATCTATTTCTGCCGCATTGAATGCTTAACCTTTTGCGTATGCAAGTTTTGCATGATGATGTAATAGAAGCGTTTGTTCTAGCTTTCACCGACAAAGCATTTCTGTTATCCTCTTGATTAGTAAATTTTATTTGAATTTTCAACTGCTTGCATTTACTTGTAGGGATTTTCTTATTTTACGACCCCTTTTTTGTAGGGTTCTGCCTAACTTAGTCCCCAGCGTAGGGTTTGGCTGTCTAATTGTCGTAAATTTTTGTTAATAAAAATAAAAAGGATAATTTAAAAGGATATTGAGAGACTCTAAGTCTCTAATTAAAAAAGGATAATTTAGGCTTCTGACTGTCTAGTCTAGGGGTATGACTTCCTACATAAAGCAAAACGAATTAAATAAAACTAATCATTTTTTATTAAATCAAAGTTACAAATGCGGGAAATTGAAATATATGTCTAACTAATTTAATTTATTGCAACCGGTGTCAGAATAGCGACATTCTCCAGTCGTGAATTTAACATTTCTAGTTCTGCCGTTCAGTCTGTTCGCTTGCAAGTCTAATTTCGAATTTTTGTGTTTTTCAATTCCCCGCTTACTTCATAATATACCGGTAGGGCCTTTTTATGTCAATAATAGCTATCGTAAAAATCAAGGGAAAAGCTATACCGGTTTCATAGTTACGTCGCATTAGAAATACAGATGTGTTGAGCTAGATTCTGTGTGAGTGGTATTTGTTACAGGAAGCTTGACTTATGTTCTGTGAGAACGCTAGGTTTTGAATTTGCAGCATTGAAATGCATTTTGCAATACTGATAATTTTCGGTTAAATGTTAAAATATAAATTTGTTAGTTAAAAACATGGTTACACACTTCCCTCCTTACGGCAAAATAACAGATAAATAATATTACAATAACTCGGTTATACATGTTGCAACAATATATAGGTGTGTGGTTATAAGATATGTACTTTACAAAGAAATTTGACAATTGTAGGCTAACAATTGCTAGGGGAAGACACATGACCCCCCCTCCTTTCGTGGGATGAGGAGATTGGACGCACACATAAGTTAACAAGTAGTCGATAACGTGATTGTGGGGGTAACAGTCGTTTATTATAAGAGATAAGGCGATGTCTTAAGTTCCCTGAAAGCCATTTTGGCTTAGTAGGCTACAATATACAATAATTGCATGACTGTAATACTAATAGGCTACAGTAATTGCGGTTTGCAAGGGTAACGGTCGTTTATCATAAGAGATAAGGCAATGTCTTAATTCCCTGGAAGCCCTTTGACTTAGGACGATATACACAAATTGCAGTTTCAGGGGTAACAGTCGTTTATCATAAGAGATAAGGCGATGTCTTAAGTTCCCTGGGAGCCATTTTGGCTTAGTAGGTAATGATATACAATAATTGCATGACTGTAATAGGCTACAGTAATTGTGGTTACAGGGGTAACAGTCGTTTATCATAAGAAATAAGGCGATGTCTTAAGTTCCCTGGGATCCTTTCGGCTTAGGATGATATACACAAATTGCACTTGCAAGATAAAATACACAAATATTGTAGGTTAGGCTATATAGGCAGGTGAGTGTCCTTGACTGTTCATGCCCCGCGTCCGAGGAGATAGGCTTGACACTCATAGAAGCAACCATAATAATAATAGAATAGCGGTAAGCGGCGCGTGCGCGAAGGTTGTACTAACTAGACTAAGATGGCGTTTATGAGAGTAATGTCTTTGAGGACCAGATATGCTATACAGTTCAAGCATGTTGAGTTCGAGACTATGACAAGCAGTGCTGATGAGCAGTTCAGTTTATGTCTGTTGACAGATTATGAGCACGACATGGGAGTGGCCAGCTTGTAAGGTCGCAAGCTGTAAAGCAGACGTCTTGAGCAGCTGGGTGCTGGATAGACAGTGCAACTGTGGTGCACGTCGGTGTGTCGCAAGCAGCAGTGCTTCTTGTGTGAAGAAGGCTTGAGTGCGTAACAATGCAACTACTGTGCACGGTAGTGCAGTTTTACGGCGGACATGGGATTGACCATGTTGAAAGGTAACGATGCAGCTTTGGTGCATGTTGGCGGCTATGAGGTTAGCCGAGTTGACGTCGTCTGCGCAGAGCTTCTTTAAGTAAAGACATGTCTGAATAGAGGCATCTCACGTGGAGGTAAGTTGATGAGGGCCACAGTGTGGTGGCGATGACGTTGATAACTCTGTCGTGTCATCCGTCGTAGTGCTGTCAGTCTCTCAATGTCTCTTGAGGTCTCTCAATGTCTCGCATCTCGTCGTAGCAGCAACCATGTGGTGAGGGGTGCATCTGCAAAATTCGATACAGAGTAGCATCCGCAAGATACATAATATTAATAAGTAAAGTACGTACACGGTAGTATAACACAATAACAACAACATATAGCATAAAATGGTTGAAACGCCTGGGCGACATGATTTAGTCATGGCGGCAAATGCCGGCTTAGGAGGTTTTAGAAGCTGTTCAAGTGTGAGAACAGGCAGGAATGATCGGTAGACTGTAAGTATGTACAATGTGTTACAATACAGGGGATGCAATGTCAGTGAATGAGCGAAGTCATTGAGAACGAATAGCTTAGTTAACGTAGGCTAGGTGAAATGATGAGCACCTAAAATTGTAATAAAATGCAGTGAAAAACAGGTGATGATGACTGATGAGATATATCAGTGAATGAACAATGTCAGTGAGACATGGCGTAGCTTAATGTACGATATGTAAAAGCGGTAAATAATAGCATAGGATAATGGGAATACTACGTAACATGACGGTGTCATGGCGTAGGCTAAGCTTACGGCTAATAGAATTATGCAACAGGAAAACGCAATGGTTCAATAGAACATACCGAGATAAAATCGGTAGGCATAAAACGTCTAGCATGTTTTGCAATGGTTAATCAACGTTTGAACGACGTGGGATGAATGGTGCTGTTTAATTGATTTCAGCGCGTGACAGCGCTTCTGCATTATCAAGAGATAAAAGAAATTACATGGCCAAATGCCAACCAAGCTTACACACACAAAGTTTCATATTCAGGGTAAATAACTGTGCATATACTGCAATTCCAAACAAAAGAAGAACAGGGGCTAATATAGCTGGACAAAAGTTTCTCAAATCATGTTAGCTCCTAATAATTATAAAAAAATGGGGGGAACGATAACAACCTTATGTGTCCAGGCGGCTTCGCATGATTTCCCCATGTCGCACAAAAATCACGAGTGGTTGCTTGGAAGCGAAACCACAACGCTTTGCAGAGCGGTGCCTGCACGTCTGTATAAAATAAGATTGGGATGGGGTGTCCTGCAATCTGCGATGCCGAGTAAGGCAAAATAAAAGGAATATTAAAATGAGCTAAAAATTCAAGTTACATTTGACACTGCGATTTTTCTAAAAAAATTACATGGTTATGTTTCCCTGAAAAGGCAACTTGTTGTCAATTAGTAAATCTAATTATTCTAATGTGAACATTTAAAAATATAAAAAGTGGCAAATGGCGCTTCGGCATGTAAATAAATTGTCGACATCGGCGTCTAAATGAGCGGTCTGCCGCTGAACAATTCGCTTTATTACTTCCCATGAGCAAACAACAAAAATCAGTTATGTTTGACAAGCAATAAATTTCTGGCGTTGCGCTTACAAAGTACAGTAGGCTACACAAAATCTATTGGCGAACTAACGTGTGAAATATTATCAAGTTGCATTATTTTAAAATTGGTTTATGAGTTCGTGCTTTTTTTACCTCAGAAATAAAACATTGTAGCATAGCGTACTTACCAGATTTGTCATAGCTAGTTTGGAGAAAAATCTCTCTAAACTTACTTGCCTGAGTGTCACCAATGTGGTAGGCTAACATTTATATTACATATGTTAAATTAAAGGTTTAATAAGTTAATTATATTAAGACTGTCTGATTACCTGATAAATATTCTGTCTAATTTGGCTATCTGACTCCATTAATTATTTCCACACAATTATTACTCGAATTAGAATTTTTAGTTATCAGAAGGTGTTAATATAGGCTAATATTGTAGGCCTATAACGAAATTGAAATTAAACATTACAGGTTAATAAAACTACGAGACAGTGAAACCTTATCACGAATTGTTATTTTTTTAACAGTCGTCCAAATTGTTACATAAAAGTACACAATCAATTTGATGTTTTATGAGCGGAGCTGAACTGCTCTGACTATCTGATAATTTTTTGTTTGGACGAGCCCCCAGTGTAGGGATTTGCTTAACTTACTGTCGTAATTTCTTTATAAATATAAGAAGGATATAATTTAAAAGGTTATTGAGAGACTCTAAGTCTCTAATTAAAAAAGGATAATTTAGGCTTCTGGCTGTCTAGTCTAGGGGTATGACTTCCTACATAAAGCAAAACGAATTAAATAAAACTAATCATTTTTTTATTAAATCAAAGTTACAAATGCGGGAAATTGAAATATATGTCTAACTAATTTAATTTATTGCAACCGGTGTCAGAATAGCGACATTCTCCAGTCGTGAATTTAACATTTCTAGTTCTGCCGTTGTTCAGTCTGTTCGCTTGCAAGTCTAATTTCGAATTTTTGTGTTTTTCAATTCCCCGCTTACTTCATAATATACCGGTAGAGCCTTTTCATGTCAATAATAGCCATCGTAAGAATCAAGGGAAAAGCTATACCGGTTTCATAGTTACGTCGCATTAGAAATACAGATGTGTTGAGCTAGATTCTGTGTGAGTGGTATTTGTTACAGGAAGCTTGACTTATGTTCTGTGAGAACGCTAGGTTTTGAATTTGCAGCATTGAAATGCATTTTGCAATACTGATAATTTTCGGTTAAATGTTAAAATATAAATTTGTTAGTTAAAAACATGGTACATGTTACATACTTAATCAAGCTAGGTCAAATTATATTATTCGAAAGTTGCGTTTTTGCTAAAACAATGAAGAAAAGGAAAAGAAAAAAAGAAAAGAACATGGAAGACATGAACATTTTATCTAATTAATACCGTATGTAAATTTTCGTTTGTTTTGGTACAGTTATGCTGACAGTGACATCTATTTATTTTGTAGGCTAAATTTTGTTTCAAGTAATTTTGTTTCGATCCAGTTGTGCTGAAGAGTTCTAATGAACAAAAACCGGTTCCACGACATAAATTAAATTTTATTGAAATACTTTTGTGAGTGTTTGCCTGGACAAATGAATTAAGGTTCAGACTTTAGGGAAAAAAAGCTATTGATTTGTTTTCTTATTAGCTGGTGATCGCAGTTTGATATTTTCCATACAATAGCAAATGTTTCCGCACAATACAACAGTGGTGATTATGACGCGCTGACCTAATTCTCTGTCTTTGATACTACCGGTAGATATTTTCGACAGTTAATCCACGATCATTTTATTGCGAAATTCAATAATTAGCTAGAAGAAACCGGCGGTCAAATTGGCCGACTGAGGAGGTAGCACCGGCGGTCATTCAAGCACTACTTAGCGGCGATGGCCGCCGGCTGCTTTAAGGCTTGCTATACCATACCGTTCTTAGCATTAGCATATTGTAGCGGATTTAATGAAGCAAGCGACAATACTATCTTTTAATTTGATATTGTTGTACATTCTTCAATATTATAGAGAGTTACTTACACATGGAACAGGATATTTGGAAGAGCACATATCTAGGTATTTAAATTAAAATAGAAAATGCACAATCAAACTATAGCTAAGCCACAATTCGACTGACCTGCCACCATCCCCAGTCCACAATCAAACAATTGTTCAATCTGCAGGAAGTTTAATTTAAAGCAACAGTAGCCAGCTTCGAGGAAATACATGGATATAAAACAATTGTATATACAGTAAAATCATAAAAAAGTGTTACAAGAACACATAGGCGTCGAAATAGGGTGGGCGGCGCCTACCGTGCCGTGAAACGAGGATGGGCAAAATATGTTTCGCCCACCCTGTTTTCATTCATGACACTTATGAAGTGTTCGTTTATTTTCGTTTTTGTTAAATGCTGAATTATCTTACCAACCACAGCGCAACTTCTTGTTTTATACTATGTCTCTCGCTAGGTATCCGACAGAACAAAGCAATTCTGCAACAACGCTACGTTGAAAAAAAAGGCGTTTGGGCACGATTTGATATCAAGGCAATACGTTGCAAAACCACCGAACTCATCTCTCTCTCTCTCTTTGGACGTCGCACGTTGAAAACCTGTCTAGAGCAGAAAGCCAAGACAATTAAAATCCGCGTGGCCTAGCTTTGCGTGGTAATCGAAATTGCGCTGACAAGTGTGTCTGTACTTACAGTAAAACGCTAAATTGGATGCGCGCATTTATCGCACTCCTCTCTTCTAAAAGAATATGTCGTACGTTTCCTCTATTTACATATTGAATATCGTCGCGGTTAGAAACAAAAATCAGCATCTGCAAACCATTTTCGGTACTCACTGCATTGTTGTTGCTACGGCAACTGCCACACTCTGGCAGTTCCTGGTGAGAGAAAGCCACGTTTGATCTTTTCTCCAAATGGTCTCACTTTCGTTACGTCACAATCAAACTTCAATTGCGGGTCAGCGTAAGGGAATATGAATATGACATCATAATGAACATGACAATAAAATAACCGATACAAATTAAAGCCGTATTGAAACAATCGCTTTTTGCAAATCTTTCCTCACAAACTTGTTGCTGGATATAAATTGGGGCACCGTGCGATGTTGTCATTTCAAGTGCTTTCGGGTATGTACGGCTTGTACGCCTATTTCCAACATGTTACATTTCTTTCTGTCTTGGTTACGTTTGCTTTTTTGTATAATGTCACGCTGCATCTTGTTTCCATTTCGGAAGTTCTGAATACATTTTCACCAAACGTACAGTAAGTAGCGTGATCAATTGAAAAATTATTTTGAATCTGAAAAAGATAGTCGAATAAACCTTTTTCTGTTGAGGACTACTTTACAACTGAACTCGTGCTGCGTGATTGTATGACCACATTGTACGTAAGCTTGGCGCAGTACAAAACCGCAATATCCGCACAGTCAGCAGTCACCTGTCCGAACATTTTGTGGCAAATCGGAAGTCGCCACTTTAAAGATAACAGGTCACGAGTCATGTGCTTTTTAGGTCGCAAGGAAAAACATAAAAGAAGTTTGTTTAGTTTAGCAGCGCTCATAAGATCGCAAGGGGCAAGAAAGCAAACATCAAATCTATTAAAGCTTAATTGCTGCAGCGACTCTTTTACGCAGTCTTTGTGAGAAAGACTAACCATTCCGAATTTGCGAACATATGATACACATTCAATGAAATCTGTTTGAAAACTCTTGCCCACCCAGAATTCCTCTCTTCTAGGAAAAAATCGACGCCTATGTAAGAATAGTAGGTATTTAAATCATCATAATATTAGTCCATTAACCCTTATCAGCACATGCGTTGACATTTTGTCAACATCGATGTTTTGTGAGAGATTGCTCTCGCCCCTTATGCACTAGGTCAGCAACATTCAGTGACGAAGGATAACTTATGAGTAGATTATTGCTGTAGCAATTTCAAAACGTTAAATTTTTTCCACAATGAGCTATTTGCGTTTTAACTTAATCGGCACATCTGTTGACAAAATGTCAACAATCAGAAACAATAGGAGTTTGGAATTTAAAGCCACTATGCAGTAGCTAGGTATTATCAGAAAGTGATAACCGGCGACTTACAGGAAAGTTGCACGTGTATTTAGTATATCGCTGTCTGACTAGGTCCTAGTCACCTAGTGACCTATTCATCTTAGTGACCTAGTCATCCTAGTGACCTAGTCATCCTAGTGACCTAGTCATCGCAGCTCAAATCATCAAGGGGAAGAGAGGTGGAAAGTACTAAAGGGTTGTATGACCATTTGAACAAGTTTCTGCTATTGTCCTATGTACCAACCAAAACGAAATAGGAATGTCCTCATGGTGTCTTCTTCACACTCTTCTGTTTCCATCACTGACTCTCACAGAAAACCTACAATTATCATGGATTATAACAAGCATAATGGTGGAGTTGACACTCTTGATGAAAACTGTGAAAACTTCAATTGCTTGAGGAAAAAAATCGTTGGCCAATGGTTGTAAATTACAATTTGATAAATGTTGCCAGTAACAACGCATTTCTCAGATTGAGAGGCAATGGAAAAAGTAACTACAAAAACAGATTTTCTCAAACAACTTAGCTTTGCTCAACCGTATGTCAAAAAAAGAAAATTGGCGGGGGAAACTAAACTAGGCTACTTGCCGAAAAGTTGGGGTTCATTGATGCTGCTACTTCAAGCACTTTCAATCGCACAGTTCAAAGTATCAAACGGAGAAGATGCTACAGATGTGCAAAACATCCTCGATCTGCATGTGTCACTTGTAGCCGATGGGTTTGCCCACGACACAAAAAACTTCAGAAGAACCAATATTGCTTGGAATGCTGAACAAATTTGTTGTAGTACTCCACGTTTCTTCGTTTTTGTGTTTGAGATATACGTGCTAAAACTTCGCTTGTTAAGATTTCTTTGCATTTTATCTGAAAGCTAGTAAGTTAAAAATATGTCCTGGGTAGGAAGCAGACCTCCCAATTAGCATTAATGGTTATTCTGTTAAGGTTTTATCAACATCAAATCATCTAAAATAACAACTTCACTTCGAGACCAGCGCATTTGTATCGAAAAATACAAGGAAATGCCATGTTGACATTTTGTCAACATCTGTGCCGATTAAGTTACCTAAAATCCCTATGCTAATAAGGGTTAAGAAGCAAATTGGTTCTTGGTGTCGAAACGTTTCATTAAACAACGAGATTTAATTTTTTGCCTGATCAATCCATCACGTCTTTCATAGCCAGCAACTGAAAACGATGCCTCGGTAACAAGATTAATGTGCCTTTCAACAGCTTGACTATGACATGGATGTTGAAGACACAATGGGGTGGATCTTACTTCTTCAAGTTGAACATTATTCAAGTGTGTGATTGCCGGATGTTCAGAGATGTCAGCCACATTTAAATTGACCGTTTTAAAATATGATATTCTTTTGCTTTAAAGTTTTAGCTTTGGCACCAAGAATCGTCGCAGATCAACATTAATGTTGCTTGATTCGTCTTCCATATCCATATTTTCAATTGTGTAATTCGATAAACAACCTCTAATTGATAGAATCTTGTTAACAGCCATCCTCCTCACATCTTCATTTCCATCTGCTAGCATGATCATTTCAGGATGAGCAAAGAATGCATTGCTTTGCACAACCTTCAGTGAAATGTCCCTGACTCTTTTATTTGGAAATTTAACGATGCTTTGAACGAGGCCAAACAGATTTGTTGCACCACTTGTAATTCTATTCTCTCGCTTAATTTGAAACCATTTTGGGAAATATACTTTTAGTCAACCACAGGGAGTGAAATATTGGCCCAATTTCTAAAAGTTTCAAATCATAGTCCGAGAATAACCACATGCCCGAGAATAACCGCCCAACATATTTTGTAGGCATAATGCTGATCAGTACTGAGATTATCCACAATTTTATTTGTAAGCAACGGAAAATTTTGGTTTAAAATGGTTTAAACTTAATAACTAGCCAATCAGATACACTTCTATTTTACCCCTTTCCAATTTTTCCAGAAAAGGTATCCGGCTTTTTGTCGTTACACCCAAAGCCATAAAAACATGACAGAGTGGCAACTCAAAATATGGATATGGATGATTTTGAAGGTGGATTTGTTGGTCAATCAGATGGTGAAGACGAATCAAGCAACATTAATGTTGATGTGCGACGATTCTTTGTGCCAAAGCTAAACTTTAAAGCAAAAGAATATTTTAAAATGATCAATTTAAACGTGACTGACATCTCTGAACATCCGGCAATCACACACTTGAATAATGTTCAACTTGAAGAAGTAAGATCCACCCCATTGTGTCTTCAACATCCATGTCATAGTCAAGTTGTTGAAAGGCACATTAAACTTGTTACCGAGGCATCGTCTTCAGTTGCTGGCTATGAAAGACGTGACGGATTGATCAGGCAAAAAATTAAATCTCGTTGTTTAATGAAACGCTTCGACACCAAGAAATATTTTGCTTCTTAATGGACTAATATTATGATCATTTAAATACCTACTACTCTTGTAACACTTTTTTATGCTTTTACTGTATATACAATTGTTTTATATCCATGTATCTCCTTGAAGCTGGCTACTGTTGCTTCAAATTAAACTTCCTGCAGATTGAACAATTGTTCGATTGTGGACTGGGGATGGTGGCAGGTCAGTCGAATTGTGGCTTAGCTATGGTTTGATTGTGTATTTTCTATTTTTATTTAAATACCTAGATATGTGCTCTTCCAAATATCCTGTTCCATGTGTAAGTAACTTTCTATAATATTGAGGAATGTATGACAATATCAAATTAAAAGATAGTATTTGCTTGCTTCATTAAGTCCGCCACAATATGCTAATGCTAAGGACGGTATGGTATAGCATTAGTAGGCTTACCTACCAACAAACTAGGTAACCAACCATAACCATTCAATTAAAATAGCCAAGGTTCCCATCTGTCCAAATATGTAGACTCCATATTAACACCCAAAATAATTGAACAAAGTGTAGTAAAAAAATGTATTTAATCATCAGATAAATGCAATTTCATCTAAATCTGCCCCCAAAAATGGAAAAAATACATTTTTTTGGAATATCTGCCCAATAGATGCATTTAGAACAAAATGTTCTTTTAGAGCATAATTATAGGAACATAGCTGTTCTGCAACTTTTAAGCCTACTCCCAGCTTTCTAGGCGCATTATGAAAAAAGTTACGCTGTTTTCATGAATATTGGTCTTTGCGTGACCCATGGGGCTGGGTGGCACGTTCGATTTTGGGTGCCTTGTCAAAAATATAATTTTAAAGTCAATATTAGACCTTATGACACCCTTTTAACACTCCTCTTCATTAATATAACAGAAAAAAAAATGTTCACTCTACCCTAGTAGGTGGCAACCTTTCACTCGTTCAGGGTAAACAAAGGACTTGGCTGTTGAAATTTGCTTGACCAATGTATTGTCATGCTACTGCCATCGTTGCCAGACATAACGGTCATAATTTTGTGTTCCAAGATTCTTAATGATGTGGTCTGTCTGATTTGTAAGGATGAAGCAATTTGCACATTCTTTGATTATTAGTTGACCTTTCACTAGTTTCTTGAATGCCGTTTTCTTTGTGATACCAGATATCCTTGACGTTGAATCACAACCGGTGAATGCATGAATGAAGAGGAGCTGTGAGTATATGTCTGGTCCAATGATTGCTTTCAGTCTGTTGATGTCGTGTACCTTGGTTGCATAAGTTTTGTCGAAGCGGAAGTAAAGCTCTTTAATGTATGGGTCAGTGTCAGCATAATGTAGTAACAATATTAAAAGGTCTATATCTTCACCAATTAAAGTCGAACTATGTCGATGTGAGCTTTCCATTGCCGTCTTGACGATGTCAACATCTGCATCACCTGGTGCGTTGATCACATTGCAGGTTCTATTCCTCAGTTGTGCAGAAATTAGAGAAATTAATCCTTCCTTGTTGGAAGCTCGAGACAAGAACTGCTCCTTCTTTCCAATGACCTCGGTGTCTGCAGTAAAGTGAACAACCGGGTGAATGTTTCTGCCGCGTCTTTGATGGGTGTTGACTTTGATAGACGGACCACCATATCCATTATCCATCATAGACCACCATTGGTAAGCCATAGTGACGAATGGTAAAATCTGCATACGACTGTGCAATTGACGCATAACTGTATCCAGCTTTCCATGGCACTTGATGCAACAAGGACCCTCTATCAAGGACGTAGTGATCAGTTTTCGGGGCAGATTCTTTCACTACTTCATAATCCCCTGACGTCACATTGCTGGCATGTTCTGTGATGGCGGTAGCTATTTGAGGTTTATCAGCTTCTTGGAAAATATGTCTAGCTTCAATCAAGGCGTTGGGTATGTACTGAGCTCGTGCTTAATCACTTCCTGCATGGAGAGATCACCTGTTTGAGATATGACAATGAATCTCTGAAACAACAAGGTGGGATCGATGGTGCGATCTTGGGCAATTGGCACTAAAGACGAGTGTCTAAGGGTTTTAGCCTTAGCCTTATCCTAATGCTTGAAAGAATACTGAAATGCAGCTTGACCATTATCATCATCAGCCGGTCATGCCACTGCTGGCAGATGGCCTCCACATATGTTTCCACACACAATTAAGTGGTTGAGACATTTATCTGTAAGCAAGTGCCCTCAAAATGCTCTTTGGACGGCTTTTCCTGTCATCATGTGTACCACAGTATTTTCTCCGTAGACACTCTGGAGGATGTTTGTGAGCTCAGTACCTTTCATCAGTGTACCAATGGCTCCAAGAACATTCATGAATGTGTGGAAACATCCTAGAAGGATGACACCTTTCAAGGGACTGTTCTGTGGTTCATCGAGGATAATTTCAGCTGCTTTCCAGTGCAATGGCTGGTCAAAGGTGATCACTGATAAGATATTGTGCTTGCTTGCCAACTTGTAGATAAAATTCAAGGTCAATAGTATGCATGTCTTATTTCCTGAATACAAATCTATCATTGGTAAGTATTCTACAGATTACTTTTCCTGATGTTTCTTTCCTCTATGCAACATGTACATCATGCCCTGCCAGTTTTGAGTTGATTATTGCTTGTAGCTCAAAGCCAGCTCCCAGAAGAAGTCAACTTTCAATTCATGTCAACAGCTAAGGATGTTGGTAGTTGTTTGAACTTAACACTATGGCATTCATGCTTGGCAACACGATACAGTTTTATGTCAACTTGGGTGTTCTCTATGACTTTAAGGTCTGCAAGCTTTCGCCTGGCAATGATACGCTTTGTGTTCCGTGCCAGAGTAAGAGCAGCTATCATTACCATTCCATTGAAGGTTTCTTTGCCATCTATAGTAATAATGTCATGGTCAACATTGTCGCCTGCAAAATGCACACTTGTATCTTCAGTATCAGTACTCAGGCCTAACATATCTGGAGCCGCACAACATGCAGCATTCTTCTCAAAACGCAAAACTTTCTTATACGAGGAATAGAAACCCATTACAGAGAGCGTTTCTACAATCAACTTAGAACGGTGAAGATGATGTGCATGTACAGTGTTGTACACCGAGACCAACCTGCAGGGGTGCAAGAACAGCGCGTGGTCATGCTGCCTGGATTATTGCTTGTGTCACGATTCTTTCTGTCTCTTACCAGGAAAGAGACTTGGAAACGATTTAAAGGCGTAGTTTAATGGGATATCACCGAAAAGCAGTAAATTAAATGTCGAATAGTTCTACTAGTGAAATAATATATTGAAGGACTTTAACGAACGGCTCAACACTTCCAGCAAATAATCAAAGTAACAATGAGCGGCAATAGATTTCCAACGCTTGTAACTCTTAATCAACTTTAACTTGATTCACTCGTAAAAGCTTCTCATATGATTCTAATTTCAACCACAATTTAATCAGCACCAACTCTCATTTACACGTATTCAATAACTTCAACTCTCAACAATCATCTCA
The DNA here is from genome assembly GCF_918807975.1 of Aplidium turbinatum. NCBI lineage: Eukaryota > Metazoa > Chordata > Ascidiacea > Aplousobranchia > Polyclinidae > Aplidium > Aplidium turbinatum. The sequence goes on along the minus strand of NC_137475.1, from coordinate 21,934,307 downwards.
CTATAATATCTGCATCATCTACCACTACAATCTACAACAACCATCTATCTCTCATAATAATAATTTACGCAAATTACGATACTATTTATATCAGTTTGATAGTCTAGTAACTTTGAGAAGGTACGATAATCTTACCTCATAAGAACTCATTGTTCTGTCAGGTTTTACCACTGGCAAACATCTTTATGCTGTCACGACACCGAACACCTGGTAAGTCAAGCAAAGAATATTCCCAACTTGCACACAGAAGGTTCTGGAAATACGTCACATAATAAAGATTTCGCCATCAGAGGTCACTACAGGACAGTAACCGATAATAACATATAGCATAAGAATTTTACAATTAAAATAGTATGCTTGTCAAGACAAAATGTAGCATGTCGTGATGCTTCGCATATTGATTGTGACATACGCCCTCCTTTAGAGTATTGTTGCAAACATTATAACAACACAATCAATACAAAACACATTACAAAAACAATTAATTACTCAATGCAACAATTCTCATGAGTTATCTTCAATGATGCATTTGTCCATCGTTGCATGATCTACCAACAACAGCGTTTTTCAAAACAATAATTATCACGTTTACTGTGAAAGTTTCCACCGTCCTCAATATCTTCAGTGCACCGGCGAGCAAGATGACCCATCTTCTTACATCGGAAACACTTCCTCTCCGGACAGTCTTTGGCCAATTGACCTTCTCTGTGACAGTTGTAGCAAGTAGGGAGTAACATCTCGAACATTATTGTTAATAGAAATAGATCACTTACCAATATCCAATTTTTGTTTTTCTAAATCAAGTCTTAACTTTTCCAATTCATGTCGCGCTCTTCTCTCTTCTGCTTCACGCTATGCTCTCTTCAGCTTCAAGTTGTGCTCGTTTTTCTTCAGCTTTAAGTTCTGCTCGTTTCTCTTCAGCTTCAAGTTGTGCCCGTCTCTCGTCAACTTCCCGTTGTGCTGGTTTCTCTTCAGCTTCAAGTTCTGCCTTCCTTATTTCACGAGCAGCTCTTCTTTTTTTCTCTTTCGTCAGCTTCTCGCTGAGCTTTTTGGTCCATTATCTTGTGATACTCCTCTATCACAAACTGTGACTTCTCATTGCCACTCAGCCCTATTCGTTCAGCCGTGCTTGGGAAGTTTTCAATCATCTCATTTTCGACGGTATCCGTCATTTTGACAGCTTGTTGTTGATATATTGTTCTTTTGGTTGTGATCCCGGACGAGCCCCCAGAATGTCACGATTCTTTCTATCTTTTACCAGGAAAGAGACTTGGAAACGAATTAATGACGTAGTTTAATGGGATATCACCGAAAAGCAGTCAATTAAATGTCGAATAGTTCTACTAGTGAAATGATATATGAAAATACTTCAAGGACTTTAACGAACGGCTCAACACTTCCAGCAAATAATCAAAGTAACAATGAGCGGCATTAGATTTCCAATGCTTGTAACTCTTAATCAACTTTTACGTGATTCACTCACAGCTTCTCATATGATTCTAATTTCGATCACAATTTAATCAGCACCAATTCTCATCTACACGTATTCAATATCTTCAACTCTCAACAATCGCTTCACCATAATATCTGCATCATCTACAACAACCATCTATCTCTCATAATAATAATTTACGCAAATTATGCTACTATTTATATCAGGTTTGATAGTCTAGTAACTTTGAGAAGGTACGATAATGTTACATCATAAGAAATTGTTCTGTCAGGTTTTACTACTGGCAAACATCTTTATAATGTCACAACACCCAACACCTGGTAAGTCAAGGAAAGAATATTCCCAACTTGCATGCACACAGAATGTTTTGGAAAGACGTCACATAATAAAGATTTCACAATCAGAAGTCACTACAGGACAGTAACCGATAATAACATATAGCATAAGAATTTTACAATCAAAATAGTACGCTCGGTGAAGACAAAATGTAGTATGTCATGACTCGTGAGGCTTCGCATATTGATTGTGACAACTTGTCCAATACTTGCAACTTTGCACGGTTACTTTGACCTACTAATAGTAAATCTAGTAATATGTGAAGTGTCCCAGGAATGTAGTTTAGAGCAGATTCAAGCTTTAACATCTCAATAGATGGATACTCATCAGAAGTGAATTTGACATTTGTCTTGATGTCACTTCTAAGTAGCCTTGCTGCTGTCTTGATGATTGCTTTCTTCTGTCCCTTGCTACTGTCTTGATGATTGCTTTCTTCTGTAAAAATTTTCCCGTCTGTCAACGCAAGTTTCGTTGAAGCTTTTACACTTTTAGAGCTTTCTATGTTTGTACTTTCACACAAACATTTCAACTTTCGTTTATTTAAAGTTTTCCCCAAAAAGTGCTGTTCGTTACAAGTCGATCTCAACTGACAATTGCATCCCATTAACACCATATTTTATTGAGTAAGTCATCATCACATGTAGATAAAAGTAAATTTGTAAAAATAACTAATTTTACTTGGACAAAAGAATTTTGCGTTCTAACAAACCAAAATTTGGAAACATTTTTAGTTCAAACACCTCAAAAAACTTTTCAAAACAGACACAAGGTAAATTTAATTAAAGCACTAACGCATTCAGAGTTTTTTCTGTTAAATCTTCATGACTGAATCAAATTGGTTTGTTTTTGCCTCTAAACGGGATCATAACCTTGATGTTATCTGGAAGATCGAAACAAAGGGTCTGTCTGCGGGGGTCTGCTACTATTCGGTGAGTCCGATTCGGTGAGTTCCTAACCCCTAACCCTTAACCCTAAAACGGCAATGATAATTAGACTACGGTACCCGATAATTTAAAAAAAAAATTTGAAAAAATCCCCCGTTAAGGGATCGGACTCACCGAAACGGGCCATTCCGGTCTGCGGGCATGTTTGTTTTGACCACCCCTATTTGTGAATGAACAAATGCTACAAGTTGACAAAGCTGGGTATTATTGTATGCCGTCATTATCCTGGACTTTTTCTTTCAGTATAATATGACCAGCCTGCTGTGGGCAGCAGGACGCGGACATTCCAGTATTGTTGAGCTGCTATGTTACAAAGGAGCTAAAGTCAATCATGTGGATAAGGTAATAACTAATAAGTCACCTTGCTCTAAATGTTGGCTCAGAAATGTGTAAATGTTGCTTTGTACTTGTGTTGCTCGTTTCTTTATCTAACTCTAAGGCAGTGGTTTCCAACTTTTTTTGTCACGGACCCATTTTAAAAAATTATCAAGCTTATACCCCTAAATTTTTAAGACTGACCATACTTATAATTTTCCACAAACCTAATAATAACCTAACCAATAATTTTCCACAAAAGAAGCATTGAGATTTTTGTGTACCATCGCGATCCAAAGTTATTGTAAATCCGTATGATATGAATTCTTCATTATAGTTTCTTTTTTTAGTCGCCATTACAATCTGTCCTTTTGCTAAACTTTATAGCAAACTGTCCTATTGCTAATGTCTGATCTGCCGGTAATGCTTCGCATTTTCAACCAGGAGAAATTGTGACATCATAAAGACTATGATTCCACATGTAATTTCAATCTCTGAGTTTGAATAAATGTCACAATGAGCAAAAAAAGAAAACAAAATCACATCTCTTAAATAAATATGGAAGTAATTGACGGGGCTACATTATTTCTGCACCTACAAGTTGTTGCCTTACATCTGCGTCAAATTAATTGAATATTGTTATTTAATTATTGAATATTGAATATTATTTCTGTCAGTTTCCGATGCACTCACGAACCCCCAAGGGTCCATGGAGTGTGGACTCCTGGTTGGGAACCACTGATCTAAGGGGTGGAGGGGAATTTTTATTTAAACTTTAGCCCTGATTTTAGGATACAACAGTATAGGCCTACTGAGTAGTGAGTATAGCCTATTTTTAAACCATTGGTATAATTTTTTTGAAATTTCCGTCTAAAACTCCCCTACTCTGGAAATTACTTTTTAAATATATGCAAGGAAAGGTTAGTGGATTCGTTTTTCACATTACCAACTACCAACAAATTTTTGTTGATCTACAAAAATCATCTAAGGTTCAAATAAAGCTTATGTCACTGTTCTTTCTATCTCTTGCACGTAAAGGGACTTTGGATTAGTGGCATAGTTTATTGGGGTATCAAAAGTTAAATAGTTCTACTTGTGAGATTGTTGATAGAAATTCTTGAATGACTTTAACAGTAACTTTCAGAAACTAGGGTAATGTTAGGTCACAAGAACTTATTCTTTTGGTCAACATCACTAGACATAAATACATTTGTGACATCATAATAGCATACATTACGTCGGAATGTTTCTTCAAGTTAAAGAAGTTTCTCGATTTCAAGTACGCAAAATCTTCTGCAATAAGGGTTACATCACACTTGAGCAAAAGGTTGCGTTAGACAGGGATGTCCAACCTTTTATTATAGTGGGCCGCATTGTCACTTGAAATAATTCAATGGTCGCAGAACCTATTAAATTTCAAGAAAAATGGGTGCATAAAGAGACAATTAAAAACCATTAATTTCATCTTTGAAAATAGAAACAAATAACACACACATACAAAGTCAATGAAATTTTTGACATTGTTTTCCAGCTAAGATGTTATCAACATTTGCATTAAAGGACGTTGTCTTGATTCTTATGATGTTTGCTGTGTTTGTCGGTGTCACAATCAATGTGCGAGGTCTCGCGACAGGCCGCTTTGTATCTTGATCGAGCGTGCTGTTTTAATTGTAAAATTCTTATGCTATAGGTTATCATCGGTTATTGTCCTCTAGTAACCTTTGATTGCGAGATCTCTGTTATGCAGGCCTCGAAATTCACGGCGGACACCGCGGACATGTCCGCCGTCACAGCATGTGATGTCCGCGGGAAGTACCATCTAGATCGGTCATATTTGTCCGCCGAAAAATAACACAGGAATTAGCGATACAAATTGTCATTGCACAGCACGAAGAATTATTGCGAGAATATAATTTCCTGCGTATTCTAGCGTGGTAGATTACACGAGTAGGCTATTACAGCAAGATGCAAAAAAAATTGTTAACTTTTGGTACGGAATTACTGTAAGAAAAATCACAGGAAAAATTGTAAAAGTGAGAATGAGGGCAATGAACCTACTCGCTCTTTGACACTTTCGCTCACATGACACGCAAAAATAAACCTAATGGAAGAAGCCTAGTGAAACTTTGCACAGCAGAAAATAGTAGAGTTAGTGTGGGAGTTTTCTGACTCGTGTCCAGAGCATTGTGACGCAAGAAGCCGTACGACCTCGTTCGTTGAAAGTTAATCAGTTATGCGGCGTATTAAGCAGCTATCACGGCGCTTTCACTCTTCAAGCGCACGTCGTTGGTCTGATGACAGCCTTTCAGAGTGACTTCGGTGAAATTTTAAAAAGCATTCCAAACCGTAGCTATAGTTCTCAAATGGCGAAGAATTATCAAAATAAAGTGATTAAGCATGACGATCGATGTTAAAACTGGTGTGTCCGCCGTGAGACTTGATTTGTCCGCCAAGATAGCTGCTCAGACCGGACACGTTTGTCCGCCGTCAACAAAAACGAATTTCGAGGCCTGGTTATGTAATGTATTTCTAGAACATTCATTCAGAACAAACCTGGAATGTTCTTTTGTTTTCCACAATTGCCAAATGTCATTTGTCATGACGTCATAAGGATGTTTACCAGTAGATCTGTGATTGCGAAATCTTTATTATATATCGTGTTTTCTAGATCATTCTACTGCTATGTACACTCGTACAGATCTAGAAGCTTCTTTAAACTTGCTTGATTACGTTTAGTGCAACGTGACAGAACAATGAGTCCTTATGATGTAACATTACGTAACCTTCTCGAAGTTACTAGACCAAACAACCTGCTATAAATAGTGGTGTGAATTGATGGATTATTATTATGAGTTGATTATGAGAGTTGTGTTATGAGTTGTGGATCGGTAAAAGGTGCAGAAATTATTGGTGATTGAGATTTGAAGTAATTGAATACAAGTAGATGAGAATTGGTGCTGATATAAATTGTGTTCGAAATTAGAGTTATTTGAGAAGCCGTTCGTTAAAGTCCTTCAAGAGTTTTCATTATCAATTCACCAGTAGAAATATTCGACATTTAATTGACTGCCTTTCGGTAATATCCCATTAAACTACGTCATTGAACCTTTTCAAGTCTCCTTCCTGGTAAGAGATAGAAAGAAACTGTGACAGTCGGTCAGTCTGTTTCTTTCTGCAGTTTTGATGTTTTTCATGGATGAAAATAACTGCTCTCAACAATATGTACTACCCCACAAGGCCCACTTGCACAATAATTTTCTGGACAAAATAACTAATTTATTAAATTCATCATTGAAAAGATGTTAAAGTCATAAAAAGGATCAGGCACTAATAGACCAGGAGCCAGGTCGATTTATTTGACTGTCTGGGTCAGTAAGGTTTGACAAGTGTTTCTAGACTGAAATTTTGTGTAGATTTCAAAAATAAACCTTTTACTTGCACTAGCCTGACCGTTTTTGTTATATTAAGCATTTTCCATTTTCTATAGCGTACGTGAACATCAAGTCTTGTGAATGTGTAACATCATAACATTTGATGCATTACTTCGGAAATATATTTTTTCTTTTGTTGGAAGATGTGAAGTATCATCTAACTCTATTGTTGCCTCCCTGATGAGGTCTGATTGCCATCGTATATCAAACAGGCCTCGAAATTCGTTTTTGCTGACGGCGGACAAACGTGTCCGGTCTGAGCAGCTATCTCGGCGGACAAATTAAGTTTCACGGCGGACACACCAGTTTTAGCGTCGATCGTCATGCTTAACACTTTATCTTGATAATTCTTCGCCATTTGAGAACTATAGCTGCGGATTAGAAGGCTTTAATTTCAGCGAAGTCATTCTGAATAGCTTTCACCAGACCAACGACGAGCGCTTGAAGAATCAAAGCGCCGTGTAGCTGCTTAATACGCCGCATAACTGATTAACTTCCACCGAACGAGGTTGTGTGGCTTCTTGCGTCACAATGCTCTGGGCACGAGTGGGAAAATTTCTGCACTAACTCTACTATTTTCTGCTGTGCAAAGTTTCACAAGGCTTTTTCCGTTAGGTTTATTTTTGCGTGTCAAGTGAGCGAAAGTGAATTTTCCCAGGGCCTTTTCTTAATGTAATACCCAAACTTAACAAATTTTGCTGCATCTTACTGTAATGGCCTACTCGTATAATCTAATTTTGTAACCAACTTTGCCTTATCAATATTACTCGGAGATCAAAGCCAGACATTGTGACGTAAGACTTGAACTAAGTTGCGCGTGCTTAGTGTGGAAGTACTGGTACTCCCATCGATTCTTAGCGAAGAATTCACCTTTGTTACGCTGGTTCAATGTCAGGAAGAAGAAAAATGTCATCAATAGCTGAAGCAACATAAAAACCGAAAGTTTTCCTGCTTGAATGGAAGCTAAGGGATACAGCATTCACATTTTCCAGATGCGCGCTAGAATGCGCGGGAAATTGTATTTTCGCAACACTTGTTAATCGTGCTATGCAATGACAATTTGTATCGCTTCTGTGTTATTTCTCGGCGGACAAATATGACCGATCTAGATGGTACTTCCCGCGGACATCACATGCTGTGACGGCGGACATGTCCGCGGTGTCCGCCGTGAATTTCGAGGCCTGATCAAATTACCGTCTTCATTATAATAATTCTATGTATGCTATTATCTAGTTTTGATGGCTGCCATGTCATCTGATTGTCTTTATCGTTCTGAATACTTTCAGTTCTTCTAACTTGTAACACTACCGTACCATTATACCGTCTGTAAACTTGTAACAGTTGATAGCCTATTAGTGAGATTTTGTGCATTTGCAGTTTGTGTATTACTTCGTTGTTATTTTGTTGTTGTTGTTCGTTATTTGTGCATTTGCAGTTTGTGTATTATTTCGTTGTTTTGTTTTGGATATGGACAGCTTTGTCTGATGCAAATAAATTATTATTTCCGAGATGATACCTGTCAATATCGCTATATCCGACTAAGGGTGCACCATTTGCCCCGGATCTTTAGCAAAAAGCCTGAACTTTTTTTTGCTTATGAGGTTATCTTAGAAAACAACTTTTGCAAAGTTTCATTTTGATTGGACAAAGTTTAACCCCCCCACCCGGCCATTTTCTAAGGGGACTAACAGCATTTTCTTCACATTATCGCCATTAGACGGAGCTGCTTACAAGATACAACTGCATATTTACTTTGGAAACATACCCCTCTTCATTCTGCATAATTTAAAACAAAAATTATCTGAATTGGCCAATGGAAAGCAGAAATATGGGCAGTTTTGTACTCTCCCTTAGCGCAATACTGCCTCTAGTGGCCAAAACAAAACAACAATTATCTCCTTAAATGTTCATCCGATTGAAGCAAAACTGGTGTCTAACCCCCCATTTTCAAGGGTGGTGAGTTCATTTTTGCTGCTAGTTGTAAAGATTCTAGCCACTAGGTAGCAGAAAACCTGCTTTTCATAAGTTTAAGCTAACGTAACCGCTTGGACTTGACTTCAAATATGCAAAGTTTCAACAAATGCAACTCATTGAGATGTATATCATTGAAAACAAACAAAGAAAGAACAGTGCAACATCTATTGTAATTGTGATAGATATTGTACAGCAATAACCTTACACGAATTTCACATCATAAAGGTCATACAGGTAATGAAACAGTAAACTCGCAATTAGATTGTCAGATACCATGACGCTGAATCTATTTTCCTATTTCTTTGGTTTGGTAATTTTTTTGGGGGAATTCTCTACCACTTGTAAAATGTTTTGGTATCGTTCTTCCTTGAGAGCAGTCCCATGAAAATCCAGGACCAGTTTGACTCCTCGCTCTGCTGTGTCATTAACCACACTGATGTTATTCACAATTGTTTTTGCAATTTTGTAAGTCTCGTTGTCATCCCAGCTTTCGATAGGTTCACTTAAAAATGCTGAGTCAATTTTCAAGATTTTAAAAAATGACCAAGAGTCTTCTCCAATATAGTCCTGGAGATCCCTGGATGTGTCTGCTGGGAGTTCAGGGAAACAAGGTTTTCCAAATCCAGAGCCAAATCTTTTTGTGCACACACCGTCATTTTTAACTAAGATCATTTTTTGTGCCATCAGTTCTTTGGTTGAAGTTTTCACACTCTGACTGAAAAAATCCAACAGTACAAGCTCTTCTGTCAGATACCACATATGTTTTCCAAAACTTTTCAGAGCTACACCGGCAATGGCACCATCAATTGTTTGATAATTAAGGAAGGAGTGAATAAACAGTTTGTCATTTTTTGGAGCAGTTGATGGTTCAGGAGCAGTTAGCCACGACCGGATATAACAAAATACAACAAATTTCACAAAGCGGCGAAGTTTCAACAATGACCTCTTCCAAAGATTTTTCCTGAACAATAACATCATTTATTCATAAGAATATGCTTGCAGTGCGGTATCAAATGTTAGTCTAATACACAGATAAATTTGCATAAAGGGTAAGGTTGTTACACTTTCTTGTCTGTGCTGATTTAATGTTCGTTTGGTCTTGTTTAGGCTATCTAATTAAACAATTTCTTAATTAACCATGGACACTGGACAGTGCTGTTTCGACCTTTCGGGTCTCTTCAGCATGGTGAATATGACCTAGAAGCACAAATGCACAATTTCTTAATGTTGAAGGTCACTTACCTTTCATATTATCACATATTTTGGATCCCAAAGTCCAGCTTTATAGCGTATAAGAGCTTAGACATCCACCGCGCTTTGTGCAAAGCACCAAATCTGTTAAATGATTAGAAAGTTTTTTTTGTGTTATCATCAGCAAGGTAAAGAAGAGTTAATAGAACCAACTCCTTGTAGTCTCCTCTGCTAAATGGGTGTTCAAGAAGTCTGTTACATATTTCAACAATTTCTTCTCTTTTGTAAGCTAACTCATGTGAAATATCAAAAAAATCAAAGTTTTTGTCTGCTACTGGAATGGCAGAGAAACATTTCTTAAACCTTTGGAAAATAGTAATTTCAGGACTCTTAAATGGTTAAATTTGTAAAGTGTCTCAAACATGGGTCAACACAATCTCACCAGTATGGTGACAACATGCAAACCAAAGCAAAGGTTTTGATATAATCTTTTGCAAAGCCACACATGCAGCTGTTTTAGCTCCAGTGTTAGAGCTAGTGGTGTCAAACACCATTCCAGACAAGCTGCTTTTACAGTCCCATACCTTTATGAACTCATTGGATGCTTTGGCAATGAGCTCATCTACGGGGTCAGAAGATTTGTGTGGGATAGCTGGTACCCCTGGCAACTTCGTACCTCCAACCCCTGACAAAAGGATTGACAGTCTTTCTACTTTCTCATTCCCTTCTAATGTATCCATAAGCTTACCATCCCAATGGATGTTGGCAACTGATGGAGGTTTCCAGTTTCCTGCAATCCTTTCAGAGATTGTTTGAACTGCTTCAACCCGATATCTCTCAGTGGTAGTGTAACTTAAGTTTACTTTTGGCATATCACCATATGCTGTATCGATGACTGCATGCAACACAGCAGAAGCAGCAGAAGAAAATTGTTGAAACTTCGCCGCTTTGTGAAATTTGTTGTATTTTGTTATATCCTGTGGTGGCTAACTGCTCCTGAAGATCAACTGCTCCAAAATATGACCAACTGTTCATTCACTCCTTCCTTAATTATCAAATAATTGATGGTGTCATTGCCGGTGTAGCTCTGAAAAGTTTTGGAAAACATATGTGGTATCTGACAGAAGAGCTTGTACTGTTGGATTTTTTCAGTCAGAGTGTGAAAACTTCAACCAAAGAACTGATGGCACAAAAAATGATCTTAGTTAAAAATGACGGTGTGTGCACAAAAAGATTTGGCCCTGGATTTGGAAAACCTTGTTTCCCTGAACTCCCAGCAGACACATCCAGGGATCTCCAGGACTATATTGGAGAAGACTCTTGGTCATTTTTTAAAATCTTGAAAATTGACTCAGCATTTTTAAGTGAACCTATCGAAAGCTGGGATGACAATGAGACTTACAAAATTGCAAAAACAATTGTGAATAACATCAGTGTGGTTAATGACACAGCAGAGCGAGGAGTCAAACTGGTCCTGGATTTTCATGGGACTGCTCTCAAGGAAGAACGATACCAAAACATTTTACAAGTAGTAGAGAATTCCCCCAAAAAAATTACCAAACCAAAGAAATAGGAAAATAGATTCAGCGTCATGGTATCTGACAATCTAATTGCGAGTTTACTGTTTCATTACCTGTGTGACCTTTATGATGTGAAATTCGTGTAAGGTTATTGCTGTACAATATCTATCACAATTACAATAGATGTTGCACTGTTCTTTCTTTGTTTGTTTTCAATGATATACATCTCAATGAGTTGCATTTGTTGAAACTTTGCATATTTGAAGTCAAGTCCAAGCGGTTACGTTAGCTTAAACTTATGAAAAGCAGGTTTTCTGCTACCTAGTGGCTAGAATCTTTAAAACTAGCAGCAAAAATGAACTCACCACCCTTGAAAATGGGAGGTTAGACACCAGTTTTGCTTCAATTGGATGAACATTTAAGGAGATAAATGTTGTTTTGTTTTGGCCACTAGAGGCAGTATTGTGCCAAGGAAGAGTACAAAACTGCTCATATTTCTGCTTTCCATTGGCCAATTCAGATAATTTTTGTTTTAAATCATGTAGAATGAAGAGGGGTATGTTTCCAAAGTAAATATGCAGTTGTATCTTGTAAGCAGCTCCATCTAATGGCGATAATGTGAAGAAAATGCTGTTAGTCCCCTTAGAAAATGGCCGGGTGGGGGGGTTAAACTTTGTCCAATCAAAATGAAACTTTGCAAAAGTTGTTTTCTAAGATAACCTCATAAGCAAAAAAAGTTCAGGCTTTTTGCTAAAGATCCGGGGCAAATGGTGCACCCTTAGTCGGATATAGCGATATTGACAGGTATCATCTCGGAAAATGCTTAATATAACAAAAACGGTCAGGCTAGTGCAAGTAAGAGGTTTATTTTTGAAATCTACACAAAATTTCAGTCTAGAAACACTTGTCAAACCTTACTGACCCAGACAGTCAAATAAATCGACCTGGCTCTCGCTCTATAAGGCACTTCCTCTATGGGCGATCACAAATCTAAAACTTCAACGAATCATTAAATGACATAAAACTTTAAAGTTTTTGCTCGAAGTCAATCTTTAGGCTATACCATCGACGACGAGCTATCTCCCACACAGCATTACAATTTCATTTTACAATTTATTTGTTGCAGAACCGGTTTTCATTCATAGAGAACTCATCAGTACAACTATTAATAAATTATTATATTTATAGTTGTACTGATGAGTTCTCTATGAACGAAAACCGGTTCTGCAACAAATAAATTTTAATGAAATTGTAATGCTGTGTGGGAGATAGCTAGTCGTCAATGGTATAAAGAATATAAAATATAAATATCAACTCTCTATCTCATACCGACAAAAGTATACAGCTTTACACTGAGTTCTGAGTACAGTCTTTTTTCAGATTTCGCTATTGTCTCAAATTTTGTCACCCCAAAATGGTGACCGTCATAAATAGTGCGCACGAAAAAGACATTGTTGTAGATAAATTGCAATTTATGTATCATCGGAATAAGACAAATAAAAGTGGTACTACGATTTATTTTGAGTGTAGTGAAAGAAAATCTACAAGTTGCAAAGCAAGATTACACACAAACTCGCATATTGACAATATTCAAATTTTAAAGAAAGTAAATGAACATTGAACATTCATTAGGTAAAGATATTGTGGAAGCAAAACAAGCTTTGAAAGATGAGGTAGTTTCTTCACAGTTCTCACCAATCATGTCGTGTTTTAGTTTTTGAGTGTATTTCATCTCTAGACGAATGTGCACTTTCCCAAATGCCAAGTTTAAATCACATTATGAGTAGAAATGCTAGGAACTGGAGACAAAAAGCATGCAATATTCAGTATTTGCCTTCTGTAGGATCGCTTTGGTTAACACATGACCAACAATAGTAATCGTGCAATTTCTGATATCAATTAAACCTTTCCCATACTTGTCATTCCCGCATGAAAGTTGTTGCTACTTTCAATGTCTAAATGATAAATTTATAATGTGATGTGCCTTTATTACTGCGAATTACCAAATGTACATTTTCAAGTTTGCTACAGATTAAAGTAGGCTACTTCATGAATTTCGCCTAATACATGACAAAGCTCAGTGTCAAAACGTGATAATTAAATCTCGTCGCACCAATCTGGTTGCAAGTGTGCTAAATTTAAACTATTTGAGGAACAATGGTTCAATACAAACTCACAGCTGTATTTTTTTTGCAGCTATTTCTTACTCAAAGACGGGCAATTTTCCGGGTGGCAATTTTCTCGACGGCAATGTTCCCACACGGGCAAGTTTCCGGCGGGCAATATTTCCACACGGGCAATTTTCCGACAGGCAATCTTCCTGTCATGAGAAAATCTGACTGTAAATTCTTCATGCAAATCTTAACTTAGCAATCTTAGCATACTTTTCGTAGTTTGGGTCTGCTACATGGCGATCTATACTACTGGCCATCCCAACGTGGCAACAGCCAAATAATGTGGGGGCCTATACGAAATTTCAATTTACCGACTGAGATAAGTGTTACAACATGAAATCAGCAATTCTCATTGGTCAAGTAATGTTTTTTAGCCTAAAAATTGTAAATACAGTGCCAAAACGTAATTAAGATGTAATATTATTAAATAAGTGGCAAGAAAGCAGGACAATAGCTACATGTTAAGAATACCATGAGAATCAAGATATCAACAGAATCAAGGTACACGAAATCAAGAGTGACCCAACTTTCACAACCCTCAGTATGTTAAAAAATTCGTTTTCTCATCCAGAAGTGTTTGTTTTTAGTAATAATTCATGCAAAAACGCCTTTTTTACGCCTAATATCTGTTAGTTGCCAAAACTTAATAGGCCCCCACATTTTTGGCTGTTGCCACGTTGGGATGGCCAGTAGTATAGATCGCCATGGTCTGCTACTATTCGGCGAGTGCCCTATTTGGCAAGAGCCTTTTTTGGCCAGTTCCCTTTTCGGCGATTTTTTGAATTTTTTTTTTAAACTTATTAGGTACCGCAGCCTAATTTATCATTGCCGCTTTTACATCGTTTTAACGACGCTTAACGTTAAAATAAGACTCTAACCCTAACACCTTACCCCTAACCCCAACCTCTAACCCTAACACCTTACCCCTAACCCTAAAACGGCAATGATAATTAGGCTACGGTACCTGATAATTTAAAAAAAAATTCAAAAAATCGCCGAATTGGACTCGCCGAAACGGGCCATTCCGTCATAGTTTACAGAATAGTCTTGAATTCCTTCAGATAGACTACAAAAATGTACAATTTCGCCAGCTTTCAGTTGTGCTATGAAAAGTATTAATTTCCTGGTAAAGCTACTTGTTTGCTCGAACATTGAACTACACAACTGACCTTTCCTTTGTAAATGCAAATTGAGCTCATCTAGTATTTCTGTGATGTCAACTAAGAAAGACAAATTATTCAACCATTCTTCATTTTCTATAAAGTTCACATTTTGTTTCTTTTTCTCCATAAACTGTTTTATTTCAGGCCACAATATTAGAAATCTTTTTAAAGTTGCTGCTCTACTGAGCCATCGGACTTTAGAAAAGTTATCAACGTCTTTGTATTCACTGCTAACTTCGTCGCGTGGTTTAATTCTTTGAGTCTTATAGTTACCGTATTTATCCGGTTATAAGTCGCAAAATTTTGCACCAAGCCCAAAAAGGTTGGGGTGCGACTTATACACGAGGGTGCAACTTATACACAAGGTTTTGAACTTCTGACAAACAAATGTTACAGATCCCGCGTTGGCGCTGCTATTAAGTATTTTTATTTTGCGTGCGAGGATTGCAAGCATCGCATTAACATGCTCACTGCACAGCATGCATGTGAATTTTAACGCAAACATCTCGCATGTGCGTGTGTGATACGCTTGATTGCAATGAGAAAAAGGCACGTTTCGGCAAGCAAACATAAAAGAACAGTATTTTTTTATTTTAAAACAATTGTTTTTGCGAATTGATGATTGTTGTTTTTCAATAAAATTTGCTAAAAAAATTTTGTACCAATACTTGAGCCAAATTTTGGGGTGCGACTTGTACACGGATAAATACGGTATATATATATATTATAAAACAATGAAAACTATCAATACTACAAAAAAGTGCTCAATGCTAAGCAAAAAAGCAAAGCAGAGCAAATTAAATCAAATATAGTTATTACTATCTGAAGCCTTTACAAATTGTTTCACCTAACGGATCATCAGAAGGTCTGTAAAAACATGTAAACAGTGAAGAATCGATAATTCTGAAAAGATATTAAATATTACAACTGTAATTTAATCTGCCAAAAAAAATCTCTAAACCTGTACTTCCTGAGGAGATATTAAATATTACAACTGTAATTTAATCTGCAAAAAAAACCTCTAAACCTGAATTCCTGAAAAGATATTAAATATTATAACCGTAATCCAATCTGCAGAAAAAACTCCAGAACTACTAAGGACAGCCTCCATCCGCCACGATAAAGTTTCAATCAATTTGTTCCAATGGATTGGTTGGTTGGTTTCTTGGTTTGTTTCCATTGCTTGGTTTCCATTGGAACAAATTGATTGAAACTTTATCGTGGCGGATGGAGGCTGTCCTTAGTAGTTCTGGAGTTTTTTCTGCAGATTGGATTACGGTTATAATATTTAATATCTTTTCAGGAATTCAGGTTTAGAGGTTTTTTTTGCAGATTAACTTACAGTTGTAATATTTAATATCTCCTCAGGAAGTACAGGTTTAGAGATTTTTTTTGGCAGATTAAATTACAGTTGTAATATTTAATATCTTTTCAGAATTATCGATTTTTCACTGTTTACATGTTTTTACAGACCTTCTGATGATCCGTTAGGTGAAACAATTTGTAAAGGCTTCAGATAGTAATAACTATATTTGATTTATATATATATTATTATATAATCCAGTTGCTCCCATACTATACTATTAGGACTGCGCCCCTAAAAGCTGACTGGTACATTTTGATTACGCTAAGATTTAAAGTTCTAAATACTACTTGGAGTGAAAATGACTAGTGGGCACACAAAAATCTCCGACGGCCGCAGGTTGGACATGCCTGCCTTAGGACAATAACATCTTACCTTGCAAGAATTACACAATTAAAATAGCACACTTGTTTAAGAACATAATTATAATGTAGCCTGCCGTCTGGGTTATACCTATTGATTGTGACAGCTTGTTTTACAGGTTAAGTTAGCTAGCTTTTCCCACTTTTGTTTTACTGGTGTACTTTTTCAGCCACTTTTTGCCTTTTACTGTGCAATTTACTGTTTGAATAATTAATGTTAACAAAGTCACCTTTGTTCACACACCGTGAATGTAAGTTGATGCAGCTTTACAGCTGAAATTTTGAGCATGCCAACACACTTTGAAAGACACAATATCAGTGAACAGTACAAAACACAATTGGCTTATTATTTTTAGTGGAAGCATGCTTAAAGTGAACCAAAAACCATCACGTTGCAACACACAAAAATCAGTTCAATGTAGACTACACCAGGGAATCAGAAGACAAAACAATCACAAATGCTGTTACATGGTACATATATGCTTTGTCTAAATACTCTTCATGACAAGTGACACAACATACATTCCCTATGTGAAGAAAGGGGCGTTCTTCCCGGCTATCAGCACAAAGCTGAGCACTCACTAGTACAGCGAGCAGTTGCGATTCGTCTGCCCTGGCGCCTGCTGGTTTTGTTGGCTCTTTTTTTTCTACAAAGATAAGAGTTAAATTGACTGGTAAAGCGATGGTCGAATAAATTTGTGGCTAGAATATGGTGCGATACTGATGAGCCCAGCCTCATGGGCGAAACACGTGTCTATCGCTGTCAATTCTTGCTACAAATCGGCTGCCGAGAAACATAGATTCCCTGTAATGAATAAATTTTTGGCAGAAATAAAAAAGATCCAATCCACAAATTTGATGCTCTTTCCAAAACATCTGGTGAAGATCGGAAGAATCTATTTATCTTTTTTACACATTTTAATGGCATCTTGACATTTGGTACAAATAAGTAAAGTTTAAATCGTAAGATGAAGCATTTATATCTCAAACTTTGTGTTTAGATGCATTTCGAATTTTACTGTACTTTAAAATTACTTTATATTTTGGGAAGGAGCATGCACCATATTACAGCGTTTGTGATAGTTTTGTTTTTTGAATCCCTGGTTTAGTTTATTATAAACTGATTTTGTGTGTTATATTACTTTCCGTGAAGGGTAAGTTATGATTGGAGAGTTTCTTCTCTTTATTGTTGATGTTTTCGTTTCAGTTTGGTAATACTGCACTTATATGGGCTTCCCGTCATGGCTATTTTGACATAGTGGAATGCCTTCTTCAATTTGATGCTGACCCCAGCATTATCGGTCCTGGCGGAAGCAGTTGTTTGATCAACGCTGTTAGGGGTAATCATGTGGACTGCGTCCGGACACTGCTTAGAAACAACAAAATAAACGTGAACCAGACTGACCACTGTGGACACACTCCTCTCAACGTCGCCTCCAAGCAGGGCTCTGTTGACATGACCATTTTATTATTAGACCGGGGTGCTTATTTGAACTTAGCTGACCACCGTGGCGACACTCCCCTTATAAAAGCTGTAAAACATGGCCACTTAGAAACGGTCAAGGTCTTGTTATCGCGTTTTGCTGACGTGGATGCCAAAGGAAAGGTTGGTTGGTTGTTTTATGTTTTGTTGTAAACAACTTTAGCCTTGACATGGTTTCAGTAATGCTTAAATTCCTAGTGGGATACTGTCTTTTTGCGGGTCCACGTCTTTTAGGCGCAGACAGTTAGGCGCCGGTCAAATAGGCGAGCACACTGTGGCGTCAGGATATTTAGGTGCGGAGCACTGTGGCGCCCGTTCATTTAGGTGCTATTCCTAGCAAAGTTTGCAGATTGTATCAGCTCAGCTCCGGCCAAACCTAATCCGGGTTTTGTCGGAAAACTAAATTACTCTTCACTCAAGCCTACCACCCACTTGAATATAGGCTATAAATAATACGGAATATTTTTACTGATGTTTCTTCTTCTTCAATTGCCTTGCCTGAACCAGGCATCGACGGCCTCAGATAAATAATTAGACCAAATGTTCCTATTATATGTTGCATGGATAATTGTTTCTGTTTTGTCGTTAAATTGTTCCAGATGTGTTTGTCTTTGTCTGCCAGGTGCCCGCTTTCCAAAAATTTTACCAGTTAAAGAGAGATGCTCCAGTTTTTGCTTTCTTATTACATGGCCGAGAAATTTATATTGTCTGGTTTTCATACTTTTTAACAGAGTTCTGGTTTGGTTCACTTGGTGTAGAATTTCTTTATTTGTTCTACACTGATGTTTAGTGTAGTTATTATTTGACTTAACTAAAAGTGAACTCAGTCATGTTCGGAAACTTTATTTTCAGAAAATTTACTGATAAAGCTTTCGCTGACGCTAACCTGGACTAACAATAAATAAATGCAGAACACGCGCATTAAAAAAACAATATATTTTTCTGTGCAATATAACATTTTGTGTGAAAAGCATTGCCGGATAGAGCAGCTTCACTCACTGAAGTCATGACTATTAACCAGAGGTGGGCAGCACCCGCTACTTTTGAAGTAGCGCGCTACCCGCTACCGCTACTTGGGCCAAAGAAGCGCACGCTACCCGCTACCAATTTAAAAAAGTAGCGCGCTACCTGCTACCGCTACTCGGGCCAAAGTAGCACGCGCTACCGGTACTTCTTCCACTACTTTTGTCTAAAGTGACACTAGGAAACACTCAAGTCCCTAGTGACGCAAAAATGACCTTGAAAACGAATGTTATCATTTGTTTACGGTGTCATTTTAACGTCGTTATAGAAAACACATTCTAAGGGAAATTTATTGTTACGTTACATCTTTCAAAAACACAAGCATTTCAAAATGAGAGTAACTAAGTCCTGCCCGCTTTCGCTTAAGCACATCTTTTCCAACAGAGAAAAGTTTCTCCACCGCAGCACTGGAAGAAATGGGGTGTTGTATTTAATGAACAGATGTTTTAACTCGGTATTCGAAAAGCTCAAGGACTTGCTCTTGTTCGAAAAAAAAGACGTCCACAATTGCTGCTTCCTTTTGCACCGACGTTTCACGGGATGGCGCAAACACTCCAAAAAATACTTCCTTGGAGTCATGACTGGTGTTGGTGTCACTCTTCTCGGCATCAACCTGGCTTGATGTCTCCCGCAACAGTCAAATTACATCTGTCTTGACTTTTTCTTGCAGTGCTTCGGCATCATCCGTAGAAACGTAATGCAGAAATTGTAACCACGACGTCTTGAAGGAGGGATGAAGACATGATGCCATAACGCATTTCATGTCGTTGAAGCACTTGTTGAATCGTTTCTTCACCCCTTCAAGGACTTTCACTTTCAACTCTTCACAGGTCACAAGATCACTGATCTCGGTCAACTTCTTCTCGCAAATTATGATGGTTGGAAGCAAGACTCCGTAATACACCTTGGATTCGTCCTGAAAAATGTCTAAAGGCTGGCAAATAGGCTTCATCACACGGAGATATTTGCCAAAGAAGTTGACGTCAGCTAGAAAAGACCGAAACTTTGCAACCAAACCGATTATATAGCTGCTTGACCATGCCAGTATTGCAAAAAACAAACATTTTTTTCAATTTAAATTAAAAAGTAGCGGGTAGCGGAGTGCGACTGAAAAAAAGTAGCGCCTCTCCGCTACCGCTACTTTGAAAAAAAATAGCGCGCTATTGCAGCCGCTACTCCAACTAAAAAGTAGTGCTGCTACCGCTACTTTTACCAAAAAAGGAGCGCGCTACTGCCCACCTCTGTTATCAACAAATAAATGCACACGCATTAACAAAACAACATATTTGTCTGTTCAATATAACATTTGGTGTGAAAAGCATCGCCCTACCTGCCAAGCTGATACAATCTGCAGACTTCACTAGGAATAGCACCTAAATGAACGGGCGTCACAGTGTGCGCGCCTAACTGTCTGCGCCTAAAATACTTGCTCCCCTTTTTGCACCATGTTGACTGTGTGTTGGCAGCTTCAGTTGATTTAGTTATAACTCTTAAAATAAAGCTATGATTCATAATATGAGTTCAGTTTCTTTACTTTCAAAAATTATCTTCTATTTAAATGTTATTCTCCCTCCTTATTTTTTATGTGGTGTTTCAGCAAATGGCCATTTTTAATTTGCCGCTGCACTCACATACCACTGTGTGTTTAGAATAGATTACTCACGACATCATGGAAGAATCTTCCCATTAAAATTTGTCTGATTTTTTGTTACTTCAACAACTGCTCTGTTGTATGTTACATGTCTGAAATTGATCAAGTCAAAAGGGTGAAAATTTTTAATGGTTTCTCTTATAAATGCACCACGCAATCACGCATAATATATGAAACCGAGAAACATCACCGTATTGTTGCATTAATGCAGTCTTACTAAATTTTATTTGTTTGTGGCTTTTTACTGAACCTCCATGTAATAAAGTTACGTATGTTTGTGATTATTTTAGCGAGCTATTTTATGTACTTTAGGATGGCAAAACAGCTTTGCACATAGCCTGTGAGACTGGCCAGATCGGTATTATCAAAGAACTGCTCAATTGCGGTTGCAAGATTGAAGCCTTGAATGGGAATAAGGAAACTCCATTGGTTCGCTCTGTGAAGGAAGGTAACCTTCTCGTTGTCAAGACGCTGCTTGCCAACGGAGCCGATGTTTCAGCTGATGACCAGGTGAATTCAGCTGGAACATTCTCAGCTTAAATCACTGGACACAAGTTATACTTTTAGTTACTAGTACTACCCTCTTTTTTAGTAGGTAAATGATTTTCAACGTAGTTTTTTGATGCAGAATCATGACACTTGCATCCATCTTGCCATCCGGCAGCAAAATCTCCACTTGGTGGAGATTTTATTGCGCAATCCGAAGAACGGCCGGTTCATGTACCAGGAGAACAAGCTGGGACACACTCCTTACGACATCGACATGCGAAGCAACAAAAAGATATTGGCGCAGCTGTTTGGATCAAGTAGGCTATGGTTTATTGTATTGTTTGCTACAAGCATTGAAATACTGTAATAAGTAGTGTTATAAACATTAAATACCACAATTAGCTTTTGTTAAGACGGTTTACCCCCGAATTTGGTAATCAAAAAAAGGTAAAGGTGAGTTCCATACTTGATCCAAACATAGGGACATGACAAGGTCAGGTTATACTTGATCCAAACATAGGGACATGACAAGGTCAGGTTATCATTATACTAAGCCTTTGGCACTAACTAGAGTAGGGGCAGTTCCTTTCTCTCGGCCGCCTTTCCTCCAGCAGTGTTTTCAACAACCGGCTGAAGCCGGAGTCGAACCAGGATTGTATGATTGGAAAGCGAGCACTTATCCGCTGCGCCATCACACCACCATCCCACTGGAAGTCAAAAATGTTTGAAAAATCACAACTTGTATAGTTGTTTAGTTCACATTAGTTGTTTGGTGTTATTTAAATCGTGCAAAGCAAATTCTCGATATAAGCTGATATATCGATGGTTTTTTTACTCTTCCAATTTTTCGTTGTTATTCTTGAACATTTATTTATTCAAGCATAAGCAGATAAAAATCAGGCAACGACACAGCATTTAACATAACAACATAAAGAAGTAAACTATTAAATATTGTGAATAATGCTAAAAATTAAATGAGGCTGTTCATCAGGCATTTAGTTAAATAACATGATTACGCGAATATGCATTCTTCTAGTGCAGTGGTTCCCAACCTTTTTGTTGTCACGGACCCCATTAGATAAATTATTAATTCTGCGGACCCCCACCTAAATTTTGCCTGAAACTCAATTAACATACTATTGACTATTGCAAAGAAATTTATTTTCACCTTCGGAGTCAGTTCAATCACAGTACTATTGACTATTGTAGTAATTATGCTACTCAACTACTGTATGGTGTCATATTGCATTGCCGCTGTGACTCCTGCGGCAAATATCAGGTTAAACAGTTGCTTAAATAAGAAAATGAATGGATTGTTCAAGAAATATCAGCAGTATTTGATCATTAAAGTGACCCAAAGTGCCATGCCGAAACTTTTTCAACGTAAGCAAATTTAATGAGATGGTTGTTGTTGTTGCCTTTCCTGAACTAAACGACTGAACTGCGGTTGAGTTTTTGACAATGCAACACGCAAGTCATCTTCAACGTCCACTGTCCAGGCGATTTCGATGTTGTTTTTGTTACGCTTGTAGGTAAACGTAAAGGAATTGAAAAGAGGTCTCAACACGAGTAGAGCTAGAATGAACTAAGGACAAATCATTGTGTAGCTACCAAGAAGTCCTGCTGCCGTAATTGCAAACTACTCACAGCCACAGGGCGGCACGACGTAATCAAGTGCACGTGACTCGGTGCAGTGCACTAGGCAATGACCATAACGCAAAATAAACGTTACTAACTGTATCACTCCTCTCTCTAGATAACCAACGTACCTTAGAATGATACAAAAGTACTCCGTCATCTGACACTACTTCTTGACTGAGCGCTTTAAAAGTACGGTGGTTTACAGCACTGCTTTTGATGAAATTAACGACTTTCAAGCAATTTGTCAGAATTTCTTTGAGACTTGCTAGTAAAATTTTTGCTGCTAAGGCGTACCTGTGCAAGAAGCAATGGGTAACAACCACGTGAGGAGCTTCGTTTTTTACTGAAGCAGCAAATCCGGATTTGTTCCTGAGCATGGCTGGTGCTCCATCCGTGCATATGGAACAAAGTTTTTTTTTTCAAAATTTATCAAGGTAATCATGGACCCCCAAATGCTTTCTCACAGACCCCCAAGGGGTCCCGAACCCCAGGTTGGGAGCTACTGTTCTAGTGCAAACTAAGCTGAACTATCACAAGATGTATGTTGTATACGGTGATAATCTGCTTATATTCCAACATTTCGTCAATCAGACACGACTGACTTTTTTAGGGGGCTAGGTCAGGAGTTACTACCTGAGCATGTTAGCCTTGTTGTAGGCATGCTAATTGCTAGCCTGGTTTGGCCTATAAAAAGTTTGAAATTTCTAGTTTATTTCTTTGTGTTATTATGTTAAATACATGTTGTAACTTTGTTGTCTGCTTATGGCTTAACAAAGTTTCCTCTTTACCAAAATAAATTTACCTATTGGTTTGTTTTCAATTATTTTGTGGATTTGTTGTCTGAGAGCTTGTTGTTACTCTTGTTAGCTACAGACATTTATGTTTATAACGAAACAATTTTTAATGCACATTTTGAAGGCAATTGAAGGTCAAAGTCAATGGTTGCCAGTTGTTGTTCAAGAGTCAAACAACTTATCTTGGGGTGAAACTGGATAGACAACTGACGTACAAGCAGCACATCCTGGCGTTTGTCTACAGTACCCCGTAATACGCAGCTCGGCATGGTGTCGCAGCAAGCATACCAAAAAATGAGATGCTTGCGTCAACGAGACAATGCGTGTTGTTACTGTATGCTAAAAGCCAACACCACAGCAGAACCTACCAGTGCTGTCAGGTATCCTACCGGCTAATGTACGCAGAGTTGCAGAGAAGCGCTGGTGTCTTCATTAGTAAATAAATCCTGTGCTGATCTGAACCACAAACTACACAATCGCATAGCTACTCTCAAAGTTCCTATCATACAACGCTAACCATCACAACGACCTTGCAGGCCTCGAAATTCGTTTTTGTTGAAGGCGGACAAATGTGTCCGGTCTGAGCAGCTATCTCGGCGGACAAATTAAGTCTCACGGCGGACACACCAGTTTTAGAGTCGATCGTCATGCTTAATCATTTTATCTTGATAATTCCTCGCCATTTGAGAACTATAGCTACGGTTTAGAAAGCTTGTTAAAATTGCAGTGAAGTCACTCTGAAAGGCTTTCATCAGACCAACTATGTGCGCTTGAAGAGTCAAAGCGCCCTGTAGCTGCTTAATACGCCGCATACCTGATTAACTTCCACCGAATGAGGTCGTGTGGCTTCTTGCGTCACAATGCTCTGGGCACGAGTCGGAAAACTTTTACAGTATACGCTACATTTTCTGCTGTGCAAAGTTTCACGAGGCTTTTTTCTTTAGGTTTATTTTTGCGTGTCATGTCAGCGAAAGTGAATTTTCTCTGGGCCTTTTCTTTCTTACTGTAATACCAATTTTGTAACCAACCTTGCCTTATCAATATCACTCAGAGATCAAAGCCAGACATTGGTAACGTAAGACTTGAACTAAATTGCGCGTGAATAGTGTAGAAGTACCGTACTCCCATCAATTCTTGGCAAAGAATTCAGTTTTGTTACTCTGATTCAATGTCATCAATCGAAGCAACGTAAAAATCGAAAGTTTTCCTGCTTGAATGGAAACTAAGGGATACGATACAATATTCACATTTTCTAGATGCCTGCTAGAATGCGCGGTAAATCATATTCTCGCAACAATTGTTCGTGCTATGCAATGACGATTTGTATTGCTAGTTCCCGTGTTATTTCTCGGCGAACGAATATGACCGATCTAGGTGGTACTTCCCGCCGACATCATATGCTGTGACTGCGGACATGTCTGCCGTAAATTTCGAGGCCTGCCTTGTGTAAGGCATGCTGCAAAACTCCATCTCGCTGATTTCAGTACGTCATATGCCTAGTTCGAAACATTGAGCAGTGAGCACTGCACCAAAAATAAAGTCCAGCCTCGTTCTATTCGATGTCTCTCCTGCCTCATCACTTTCACTTGGTTTTGAGCTTCAGAGACAGGAGTGGGTGGCACTGAACGGGAGTTGGCCGTTTCAATGCTTGCTTGACACACTGGTGCATGAAGGACCCTGCTGCGTGTCAGTGCAGTGCGACCAGAGGTGGGCACCCGCTACTTTTAAAGTAGCGCGCTACCCGCTACCGCTACTTGGGCCAAAGTAGCGCGCGTTACCGCTACTTGGGCCAAAGTAGCGCGCGTTACCGCTACCCACTACCAATTTACAAAAGTAGCGCGCTACCCGCTACCGCTACTCGGGCCAAAGTAGCGCGCGCTACCGCTACTTCTTCCGCTACTTTTGTCTAAAATGACACTAGGAAACACTCAAGTCCATAGTGACGCAAAAAAGACCTTGAAAACGAATGTTATCATTCGTTTACACTGTCATTTTAACGTCGTTATAGAAAACACATTCTAAGGGAAATTTATTGTTACGCATCTATCTTTCAAAAACACAAGCATTTTAAAACGAGAGTCATTAAGTCCGGCCCGCTTTCGCTTAAGCACATCTTTTCCAACAGAGAAAAGTCTCTCCACCGCAGCACTGGAAGGAATGGGGGTGTTGTATTTAATGAACAGATGTTTTAACTCGGTATTCAAAAAGCTCAAGGACTTGCTCTTGTCCGAAAAAAAGGCGTCCACAAATGTTGCTTCCTTCTGCACCGACGTTTCACGGGATGGCGCAAACACTCCAAAAAATACATCCTCGGAGTCTTGACTGGTGTTGGTGTCACTCTTCTCGGTACCAACCTGGCTTGATGTCTCCCGCAAGCGCAACAGTCGAATTACATCTGTCTTGACTTTTTCTCGCAGTGCGTCAGCATCATCCGTGGAAACGTAGTGCAGAAATTGTAGCCAAGACGTCTTGAAGAAGGGATGAAGACCTGATGCCATAACGCGTTTCATGTTGTTGAAGCACTTGTTGAATCGTTTCTTCACCCCTTCAAGGACTTTCACTTTCAACTCTTCACAGGTCACAAGATCACTGATCTCGGTCAACTTCTTCTCGCAAATTGTGATGGTTGGAAGCAAGACTCCGTAATATGCCTTGGACTCGCCCTGGAGAATGCCTAAAGCCTGACAGATAGGCTTCATCACACGGAGATATTCGCAGAAGATGTTGACGTCAGCTAGAAAAGACCGAAACTTTGCAACCAAGCCGAGTAGATAGCTGGTTGACCACGCCAGTATTGCAAAAAAAACAAGCATTTTTTTTTCAATTTAAATTAAAAAGTAGCGGTAGCGGGAGTGCGACTGAAAAAAAGTAGCGCTTCTCCCGCTACCGCTACTTTGGAATAAAAATAGCGCCGCTACTGCAGCCGCTACTCCAACTAAAAAGTAGCGCCGCTACCGCTACTTTTACCAAAAAAGTAGCGCCGCTAGTAGCGCGCTACTGCCCACCTCTGAGTGCGACAGAGCAAACAGCTTACCGTCCCATCTATTCCCCTCCCAATGGAATAACAGGCGATCTTGACAATCTGAAGAAAAGTTGGCCCCAAGTCCTTCCATTCGGCTGACCACAAACTTTCTGCCTCATATGAACGACGCTGCTGCACGTTTCAAACTTTACAAGGTTTTGCCATGTTCTCTTCTTCATTGGCGTGCTTCTATATTTTATATAATAATGGTGCTTCCTTTTCCGTCCGGTACACAGCAATACTGTACTGACAAAAACAAATTTGAATACCAATTTTTGTCTCATGTGCGCAATAGCTCATTACTTACTCCACAGAAGGCTTCTCTGCCGCCGCCATCAGCGACAACTCCGCATTCGATGCCTCCAGTTGCTCCCTGGCTGAAATGCTGACCGAGCCCATGTTGGAGACGCCGATGTGCATAGGTCTCTACGCCAAGTGGGGTAGTGACGTAACATTCATGCTCAACAAAATAAAAGGTGGTGTAAGTTACTGTAACTTGCTGTTTTGAATAAGTAGAGTGATCGACAATTTTCTTAAAGTTTTTTGCTTTCAAGATGAAAACAGTCGATTCCTCTGCTTGTTTGGACGCTGAATTCACAAATGTTGGTTAAAATGCCTGATTAGCTCTAGTTCGAAAGATGCGTACATTTTCATTTTTGTATGTGGATCTACAGCAAGCCGTGGTGCACTTTTTTGAACACAACAGTAACCATTTACAACAGTTATTGTTATTATTGCATGCATTTCGATTTCAGCATAGTATGGACAACAAAGGATTATCGCGTTTATTAATTAATATTATATATATAAATTGCTTATTTTGTCTATTCGCCTTTTGGCCTGCCATTTGTATGGGGTTAATGGAGCATCTTCATTTCTTCTTATATTTACTGTATCATCCAGCAAAAATCAGTAAGCATCAATTAGTTGTTTTTTTTGGTATTTCTTTTTCATCATAGCTGTGCATTGGTGAAATCGCTCACCATGCTCATCACTGACTTCACCAGAATTTGGTGAGTAGAAATCCAAATGTGAATACAACAAAAATTATTTTCAGTGACATGTTGCAGTCCATGCATCTAAATGTTTAAATTACGCTGGACACCAATTTAATGTAGTTGTCAGCTCTCCCAACAGGCAGCAACTAAAATGTAATAGGGCTAGCCAGCAAATATTCTAAATTGCATGAAAAACAATTTCTCAAGGATGCTACTCCTCAACTTATGTACCTTATAAATAACAAACATGTAGTAGTATAATTGTTAACTCAAAATTACCTCAAGAACTTGACGTGTCCGGTCGTATGGATAGAGTGGAATTTTGTCGTGGAACTGTCTCCCCACTAAACCTTGACTCCAAAGGTTGCAGAGTTGTTGAAATAGATTTTTTTTTGGAAAAATTGAAGGGCATGCATTGCGGTTTAATATAGATGTGTGGCAAATCTCATGTTAAATTGAAGAAGATTTTGAAAATCTCTTTCCTCTAAATGGAGTCGGCATATTGTGCTGGTCTTTATTGATCCTGGCCATAGTCTTGTGGTGTTTACAAACTTGTCCCATTTCAATTATCTTGTACGATTTTTTGGAAATTGGAACAAAGAAATTTTATAGATAGAAGAACCGCACTATTTTTTGCAAAAGTTGGGGTGTGACGTCCCGCAAGGAAATTTTCTATTTCGACAACACTTCATTTGTGTTTGAATTGCAAAACCAAAACTTTGTTTCAAGATTGCTTGAGAGAAAATGAGTTTTTTGTTCATAAAACAAGTAAAACGTGTTTTTGAATATCCACTTGATGTATTTCAACCCTCCGTTTGCATTTGAAAATGGACTTGTCTGCCCCTTTAAAACATTTTATAATGACGGCAAAAGATTTTTAAGGAATGTGAATCCTGATTTTTCTCTGTTTATATTATATATATAATTTAATAATTGCTTTGTTCAACATTTGCCATAAATCAAACCCACAGTGGTGTTTTACTCAAAAAAGGTTCTTTTGGCGCATGTGATTCATTATTTTTTCATGTCTTTACTAAACATCATTGTGCAATTGATTTTTGTCAAGCATTATCTACTAGTTTACCAACAAGTATTTTAATTTTTAGACCAAATGGAATTGTTCGCTTGTGCGGCCCCTGTCCTTGCTCTCCGTGGTTTGTCGTGGCTTACTCTGTTGCTGGTGCTGTACGTCGCTTCCACTATAGCCGTGCTCATGAGTTACTTGTTTCCTCAGCGAGCGCTCGCTGGAGGCCTAACCTTTGCTATTATCTTCGTACTAACCTATTTTGTCATATGTAAGTTTTTTATGTTTTATTTTTAATTCCTACTAACAATAGCTGACTTCTTCTTTTCAGTTGTATGAGCCTCTGACGAGGTCTATCTCTTTACCACTCCAGATTCATAATCTTCCAGGATTACACTGGAAGCTGGGGGTTTTTTTTCGGTCATTTGTCGGTCATTGACCAATTTTTTAGCAAAATGTCCGAAAAAAATAGTCAATTCGGTCAAAATGTCAATTCGATCAAAAAGGAAATACTATCATCAGAAAAAATGACCGAAATGAATAAAAAATGACCGAATTTTTTCAAGTCAATTCGGACAAATGACCGAAAAGTCTCAGCAAAAAAAAACAGACTGGAAGGTAACTGTGCACAGGGCGCAATTTGTGACAGTGAGCACTGCGACACCAAACAGGTGCACAGTGAGCTGCTGAAGAGTAGACTAGGGCTAGGGATGCTGTACACAAAATGTCAGCGCTCGCTCCCCAGCTGGAGCCTGCCTAGCACTTGTAGAGCAGCTGACTGATTTCGAAGGATTCAAGTAGGTCAGTTGTGTTGCACTGGGATGGATAGCACATACTGTATAATTTTAAGGTATTTATTGTTTAAATATGACTTTTTGAACCTAGTGCAGAGCTGACAAGATTTACCGGTCCATTTAGCTGTGCGCTTTTGAATGCTGCTGCGATGGCGTTTTTTTTTTGTATTTGTTTTTTTCTTGTAAACTAGTTAGCTGCAGGTCGTTGTGACCTTTCTGGCTCTCGGCCAGAGAGTTGATTCTTGCTTTGATATTTGATAATTAAAAAAAGAGAAAAAGTGTTGATAAAAGTGAAGTGAGCCCACGTTGTCGAGGTTGCTGCCTCCCTAACTCTGTAGCCTACCGTACCTCTGGGCTACACTGAGGACGACTAAACATTCTCTTACTGTAGTTTCTGTCTGATATTTCAAGAGCGCTTACGATAGTACGTGCATGTGGTACTCCGTCTCCTGCGGTGGCCTACTGATTGCATATACATCTATGATTACGACTAGTCAGGACTTACCGTAACTGACTACCAGTATTATCTACGTGACTTAAAAAGAAAAAAGTCCCAAACAAATTGTTAATTATTCTATGCTGTTTTAATAATATTTACTGTATCGTTTTTGTTGGTCTTGCAAGATCTGGTGCGTCGCGTTCTGAAATGGCTTTGCCCGTGGTAGGATTTTTTTCAGGGGTTTTCTTTGCCTACCTTGCTTAACGTGATGAGCTAACACATCAAGAGTGTTCCCCTCAAGACCATCAACACTTTTGATAACCCACCAAGGTCGATCAACATAGCAACTGTCTTTTTGTCTTGTTTTTTTATTTTTACTCATATAAATTGTTAAAAAAAATTAATAGGGTAATAATTTACTCAGTTGTGCCTCTATTCGGCTGCATTGACACTGTCTGCTTTCTAAGCGCTGAGGAGCAACGCATTCTGTGAATACAGCGCTATATAAAAACAAACATTGTTATTATTAATTTATCATTTCTCAAATTTTATGCTGTCTTAAAAGCATATAAGTGAACGTTTTGCCATCGACAGCTTGGCCTAGTCGTTTAGAGATAGGGAAGTAGCCATTTCAATGACCTAAGTTCAATTCCTACTTTTGTCATTACTCTGTTTTTCTTTAATTACCAAATAAAGTTCAAAGCAAGAATCATATCTCTGGCTGAGTGCTAGAATGGTCACAATGACTGCAGTCAGCCTGTTCATACGGAAAATTATCCTACGTTCAAAGTGTCTACTGGTCAAAATACTCTATCTGCTGTAGCGGCCTACCAATCACCAATATGCTTATACGACAGCATAAAATTTGAGAGATGATAAATTCAAGCAAAATACAGTTTCTTAGTCTGTGCCTGTTAGCTTTTTAAAGGTTTTACACTTGTAAAGTACTGTATGTTTATAAATAAAATGTCTAACAATGTCTTAGTATTTCCAACTCGGGTTTACTCGAACCCGAAACCCAAGTTTTAACATCAGGAAACCCAGGTTTTCAAACAGAATGTTTTTTTTTATTTTTTTATCTGAAACTTGTAAATGATTTAGTCAAGCTGTACGCTATTCATACTGTTTACTCTCTGTTTTTTACTTATTCATGCCATTTAGCTGTAGCCTATATAGCGTCACACAACATTGTGTCATGCTACCACCGCAATGCAGAATCACATTACACCAATTTTACAATGCGATTTTAAAGTATTGAAAATGTGCATTGGGCCGTGTAATTGTAAGTAGCTTCTGAGTTCAAAACAAGCGTTGGAAAAGTTTGCAAGGCATTGAAGCTATTCAGATCATTCGTGGTGCGCAATGATCACAATTTACAACCTCAGAATATTACCTCCTTCTGAAAAAAGAAGACTCTAAGAAGCAAAATGGTTGGAACGCCTGGTTACTCTAATCACATTTATGCCACTTACTGTTTCGACCTTATGTAATTTATTTTTTGTGCATCACTATTGATTTGGATTCATGAAAGATTATTTCCCTGGTAATTGCAATTGTAGGCTATTGCTATTGTTGAGATAGTTTGGTTCATCAAACTCTTTGACTTCTGTTACGTATCATTTCATAAAAACAAAAAACTTAGAAGCCAAAAATTGCATCCTCAACCGAATCTCTTTCGAAAAGACTCTATCCACTGAGCGCTGACGGTCATATGGAGAAAGACCCAGAAAGTTTTGCAGTAAACTCATTAGAGAGTCCAAGGTCAGGATTTATGAAAAGTGAAAATCACAACTGCGAGGCCAAGTGACAAAGCAATGTGTTTTCCAGCTAAAAACAAAAATTGGAAAACTTAAAAAAAAAGTTGTTTAACTTACAATAAACTGATCTCAGCGGAGCTTAAAGGAGTTTATTCATCCATATTGTAGGACCATTTGTTGAAAATCCGAGTAACAGACTCAATGATAAAAGTCTCAACACCTTGATTTTCGTGCGTTAATTTATTATAAAAATCGCTTGAAAACAACCTTCATTTTTTTAAAAACACCTGAAACACAAGTATTAACCCAAATTGGAATCACTAGTCCTGACGTAGTTAGACTGATGATGCTAAACGAAATCGACATCTGATTATTGAGTTCAGGGCTGCGATTTTTTTTTTGAAATCGCATGCTGGTTAAGTGATTGCAAAAAAGTATCGAGCGCTAAGTTGTGTACCTACCTGACACGGGCGGACATGTATTTTGTTTGTTTTGTTCCAGGAAGAGAACTGTTGTAAACGCGAAACCGAGAATCGCAAAAGAAAAAAGCTCTTAGGCTGTACCACTAACGTAACCTACTGCGAGATTTTTTTTATTGGCATCTCTTCAGTCTCGCATAGTACGTAAATGGTTATGCATGCACTGTACCCGTACGCAAACACATTTAGGAGTGAAATATGCAGGTTACCAAATGCTTGATGCCAGGCATTAGAACTTCGATCGAAACATTTTCCCGCAGTGTTCAAAGTGTTCTTCTGGAAGAGAACTCCTTTCCATAAAAATAGCTGCCTTTTATCTGTATTTCTGAACATCTGGGCAGAAACTAGGCTGTTTTTTAGATGTGAAAAAATTTCGTAACAAGTATCCAACAGAGTCATTTTAACAGTTCAATATTGTTAATTAGCTCATACGGCGAAATACAAACTGGCATAGACGTTGACAACTAAAAGTAACCTAGGTTATTTTATCTACAAAAGAAAGTAGTTGTGTCAAATAGCATGAAACGTGTGTGGCGAAGTGTTTGATGCCAGGCATTAGAACTTCAATCAAAGCATTTTCCCAACGTGTTCAAAATGGCGGCGCAGACATCTTGGGAATTTCTCGCATGAAGTGTCGCTTTTAGGCCTTGGCTTGAAGTACCTGGAGCAAGAAAATTTATGTAAGTTACACTCTTATGATTGCATCAAGAGATGCTCCCTCCGCCCCCGATTGTTCCTCGACTTGACTTGAGGTTCTCTCCCTGTTTTTTTCCTTTTTTTAAGTTTTTTTTTTTCGTAAGGCATGGCGTTTGTCGAATAGTGACGCGCGTGTCGAGCATTGCCGCCGAAAAAGGAAAAATTTGCAGTCCTGATTAGAGATGTACCGATATATCGGCATCGGTATCGGTGATATCGGCCATTTTTTGAGTATCGGTATCGGCATCGGTATCGGCAAAATTTGGCCGATACTGTGGCCGATACTAAACATGTATAAAAAAGGCGTTTGCTGCAGATTTTCTGCAGAAGCAAAGATATAGATTTTTAAAGTAGTAACTAACGTCACATTAAAGTAGAAAAATAACAACCTGAGGTTCAAATTTTTGATACCTCATACTCCCATGACTTCAGGCATTGTTTGCTTACAGTGATTCTTTTACTCAAACAAAACGTTTTGTTTCAGTGTCCTTCCCTGCTGTCGGCACGGGGCTGGGCGCTCACTGGTGCGGCGGGCTGTTGCGATTCGCTGGTCATAACGGTGTAGCTTCCACGCTAGCCATTTAGACCATCCGATCAACTATATGTTTCTCGGCAGCCGTTTTGTAGCAAGAATTGACATCGACAAGAATTGAAATGGCTAGTGTGGAAGCTACACCGTCGTGGTTGGCGGGTCGCGGCAGCTCGCTGTGCTGGTGAGTGCTCAGCCTTGTGCTGGTGGCCGGGGGGATGCTCCTTTCTTCGCAATGAGGTTGTCATCTTGGGCGCAACGGGCCCATTTTGATTGGTTTGGTGAGGATTCGTGGTCCCATAGCTTTCTTTTTGGGCCTACTTATTCTGCCATGACATTGTTTGGGCTTGGTGAGTTTGTTGCGGCTAAGGGTGGAAGTTGAATCGCCGACTGGTGGAGCCGGCTTGCTGGGGGCAGCTGAGTTGCATTAGTTTTTTGAGCGTTTGGCGGGGTGGGAGCGATGCAGAATTGTGCGTTTTTGCTACCTGGGTAGTCTTGGCCTGGCAAAAGCTTTTCAACCAAACAACAAGCGCCCTTAGGTTGCACATTACTTGTCGAATAGTTTTTGTACGACTACACAAATCACTTGGTTTACATTTTACATCTTATTATCAATTATGATAGCCTATTTGGAGAGTTTGCGCAAACACTTTTTTTTCAGAAACCCCAATTATGATGTAATGTTTCTTCCCTTATACCCCAATCCTCAATTATGGTGGCCTTTCATTACTAAAACCTACTATTATGACACAACAATGCGGTTGAGATTGGATTCTTGAATCTTTAATAAATTATGCCAATTGAAAGCTTGTTTTAATAGTTTTATGCAAGTAAGGTAAATCTTAGCATTTGATATAATTCCTTGCAAATACCAAAATTGCTTCTTTTTGTAACACCAAAGTATCGGCCAAAATATCGGTATCAGTATCGGTATCGGCCTAAAAACGTGATATCGGTATCGATTCGGTATCGGCCAAAATATTGGTATCGGTACATCTCTAGTCCTGATTGAGCTGCAGCTGGTAAACTTTTGTTGCTTGAGTCACAAGGTATATTGAGTAGGCTAACAATATGACTAAATGATGATAAGACAGTCAGTCGCTTCAAGCTGACAGTTGCCTGGGTAAGGTTCGCAGTATCTGAAAGGTTTATTTGACTCTTCAAAAGTACTTATGGTGTACAGAACAGGCTGCTCTTTTTGGCATCTTTGCTTAAAAATATATCATCGCTACAATTGGTAGTCGCAATGGCACACGTGTACAGTGTACACCCAACATGACGGTAAAGATGAAGCCAGTGTAGTAGTTGGCGTTTCAAGAACTTCATAAAATAATAATTAGCAACATTATGATTGGTTCCGCAGTGGTGGTCCACCTTGGTAGTTTGTATCGGAGGTGGCCGTGGGCGAAGGCGGCCAATCGACGATTCAAGGAAAACGAGAGATACTTGAAGCTGATTGCACAAATATGCTTCCTTCGGTACCGAGCTCCAACCTCTGGTGGAAAAGTCAGGTGAGATAGATGTGCTGGCAATACTATCTTACTGAGCAATCTTGCAAAACTATACGATGGTTGGTTATGTTTGCTGAATATGCAAGCGACTTTCTGGCTTATATCTAATATCTATTAGTCTCGCATATGATTTCGGTATGTTTTGTCACGTGCATCTAATTCTTTGATGAACGTCCAATGTTTATCTCAGGCTTGCATTGTTCAGGTTCATCTTCGCGGGCTGCATGAACATGACGTCGATGAAGCAGAATGAGATGATATCCGGTATAACAGCCATTCTGCTCCGCAGTGCTGAAAGCGGCATCGGAAAGGTGGCTCTTAGATTGGCCAGGTATGTGAATGTTGTTTGTTGAAGGTTAATTGTCCACATGGGATGTATTAACAACTACAGATTGCTGTTCTCAACAGATTAAACAAGTGGAGCTAAACTGTTGATTGAGGTGAATTTATTGTCGTACATTTGCCCAGGTACACTTAAATTACACTTGGTACACAAATTTTATTGTCTAATTTCAACGCTGGGCCATTCCAGCAACATCCACAATATTATAATTTAATCAAGTTTTTTATCGATTTTACCTGAGAACATGAGTTATTTCTTCAGTAATAGCTTATGTGGTTTTAGATTATATCAATTTTTCGATGGTTGTTTCTGCCATGTATAGTATTTGCAGTAAACTTTTGTGGAACACTGTTTTCAATTGACAATAATATGACCTCACTTGAATGAAGTATAGGCTACCGTACACATTTTAGAAATATTCTCAAATAAGAACAAAGAGCTTTTTGCAGCCTAGTATTATAGATTTAAAAAATTTTTGCAGCCTAGCAGTTCCGCGAAACCTTTTCAGGAGTTTTCGACTTTTAGGCATGATTGATAAATTACAACATTTAAAAATTGGCCATGTTTTATTTGTGCTTTTCAGTGATTCTAAAACTGTACGTCGCAACGCGTCGCACAAAGGTTCAGTTTCCTAACTAAAAAATTCATATAAAAAAGTTAAATCTTTTTATAAGTACGTACTGTATGTCCAGCTTAATTATTTTGAGACAGCAGATTTGATCAACGCTGATTTAGAATGATGATGATGCTGATGATGATGAATGCAGATGCAGAAGTGTAGACCAGCAGCCTATTAACAAAGTTTTGCCATGGTTGTGATTAGAACGAAATATTGATTACAAAGGAAAAAGAGAGAGAAATTCTTTGTAACTAAAGGACGCAAAAGTTTTGTTTAACTTTCTATAAAATTTATAGAAAAACGTTAAATCAGCAATCAGCATATTGAATACAGATTTTTGATCCTGTGTGCCAGCATAGCTCATAACATAAGTTTGTCAATGTTATCGGTTGTCATAAGTGCGTTGCGTGTTCAACAAATTCTTCTAAGTGTGTCGCTTCGAAACTTATGAAACATTTGTTTCTGTTAGGAGAGGCGATATATGCTACCGAAAGATAAAAAAATATTAGGGGTTCGTGACTGCTTTAAAGGCACCAAAAGGGATCCGCAATTGCAAAAAGGTTCATTACTACTGATATAAAGTAATCAATTCTATATAATATGCCAGACAAAGTAGATCGAAACAGCGTAGAATGCTTTAATTTAGGAGAAATCTTTTTATAAAAATAAAGTTCAAACCCCAAATTTACTACAAACTATCAGCGTGTCTTAGAACACTAGAATGCCCAAGGTAGTCATTTTGACTATTGTAAAAATTAAAAAATCGCAGTTCTATATCTTTCAATTTTAAAAAAAATACTGTTGTGACTTTTAATCATTTTGGACCCTACGTATATACACATAATCAATTTTTACCAAGATGTAAAAAAGGTCCCAATTTGTGAAGTTTACCTTGGATGCCCAGTTTGCCCACGGTGAACTCCACGATGGTCATTTTGACCACCCGTGTGCCTATCTATTGTACATGACATAATTATCAAAATTAGAGCTTGTCCTGATACATCAAAGATGCAGTGTAGGTCAAAACCAGGTTTGTCAGGTAATCCTGGTAGATTGGGGACTCACACTTTTCAGAAAAGCCACTCCGAAAAATTGCTTTTGTAATATCCTCCGATTTTTCGTTTTAATTATAAATCCAATCGCCCTGAAAACTGATAAATTTGTGCTGTTTTCGGTCGTGTGGAACAAATATATCGAAAATAGTACAGTATGCTAGAAGCCTGGTGGTTTTATTGTTGATGAGCAGCTTTTTCCTAGCAAAGAAGATAGTTGCTCCTTTATCCAGTTTATGTCGTCTAAGCCAGATAAATACGGACAGAAGTATTGGTTAGTTGTTGATACAGACAGCGTAAGTGGAGGTCAGTTCGTTTGAAAAGATGCATCTTCAAGAACAGATATCGTGTTACTTACCAGGTCCTGATGAAATGACTCCAGTCGTATTTGTATCAAGGAAGGCAAGTAACCATCGACAGCTACTTTGCTTCAATTAAACTGGGGGACTCTTAAAATAAACAAACAAGCCTTTTAGAAACAATGAACAAAATTAGAAGCAAAATTCTTACCGCTGTTAAACATATGAAGGATGAACGTTACCCTGCAAATCTTTACATATGAGGTGATACTTCGTTTACCACTTACCAAGCTAAAGCAAAGAAAAACGTTGTGCGTCTAAATACTCTACATCCTGATGTTATCATTGCTCAAAACCAAAAGAAAATGGTGAAGTAAAACACGAAAACAAAGTATGGAGTACAGTAGATATTGTTGATCACATGACCAAGAAGTACATTGTACAAAGGGGACACGACTTTGGCCTGTTTAATCTTTCCAGAACATCATAGACCTGCCAGCAATAAATGCTTGGGTTTTGTAAAGCAAAGTGGGTGGTACAAAATATCAAGGGAGTTTCTCTTCACAACTGATAGGACACTCTGCAACATCTTCCGGAAAAAAAGACTTGGGCCTGCAACTGATAGATCAGAACGAGTTGAGAAAGCCAAATAAACACGATACCAGAACAAAGAGTAGTGCAGTAATAACCTCTGTCGGTGCCTGCTGCAAATGCAAAAATCAGTATGTGAAAAGTACACTTCAGTTAGGGGTGTTCAATTTCGATTAAGGTGATATTCGAAATTCGTTTTTCGTATCGGGCATATTCGAAATTATAGCCGCCCTTTCAGCTGAACGCGGTTGAAAGTAACGCAAGTGGCGTGAAATCTGTCTTGTCGCATTTTGCAAGCGAAAAAAGACTTCGACGCATGCGCATCGTCGATCACGTGACTATCACACGCTCTCGCGGGTCCAACGGCTAGTCCTGCAGTGCAGGGATGCCAGGTTGGCATATTTAATGCCAAATTTCACAAATTTCTCTCAAGAATGACGATAGCTAGGTTGTGCAATAGCAGAAAGCGTAGGCTGAGCTTTATAGCAGTTTTATCCATTTTTTACCGAATCCATAGGCGCCTAAGCCGTGGGGGCAGGGCCGTAGCCAGACCGCAGAGCAAGGGGTAGCCAGACCGCAGAACAGGGGGGGGGCAACTTTTTTTAGGGAGGGCCGAAAAAATTTAAATGGGCAAAATCATTATAGTAGCTGTTGCCCGATAATGTTGAGATTTTGCCAAGGGGGGGGGGCGAAATTTTTTTCAGGGGGGCGAGACCCCCCCCGGCTGGCTACGGGCCTGCGCATATTTCTGTGTGGGGGCAGCTTTTTATGCTGTATTGATAAATAAGACAATAGATGAACTAGCGATCGGCAGCAGGAAAACATTTTTTGAATGCAAACCGCAACAGCTTCGTGATATATAATAATCACTAGAACGAGTTGCGATGCTACAATCCAACACCAGACAACAAAATCTGTCATTTTTACATTGATTTAATGTCTGCAGACGTTGAATCAATGTAAAAATGACTGATTTTGCTTCCTGGGACAGCAAAAATCTACCATTTTGTGTTGATTCAATGTCATCAGATGTTGAATGCACCTAAAAACAACATAATTTGCTTACGTAGACGGAGCGTGCGTTTAGCTTTATGCGCTTGCAAACATACTCGATGTCGCTTTCGAGTCGAAACCTCTGCACTCTGCAGTGAAATGTCGCGGCAGTGAATCGCTCGCTGTGAAAATGAACTTGAAGTGTTTAGGATCCCAGCGACCTCGGCTCCAGCGGATCGATCGTTTTCAAAAGCTGGCCTGATCCGTCACGAAGCAGAGATCCCGACTGACGGGTGACCATGTCGATCAGCTTGTATTCATAAACACCAACATGGGCCTGGAGCTGTAGACGTTATTTTGTGTTTTTTTTTCGCAAATTTTCATGGCTTTTTTTTCGCGTTTTCTAGCGAATTTTCATGTCGTTTCTTTCAATAAAATCACATTTTGCAGTTTGGTGAATAGTTGTGATATTCGAAATCGAAATTCGGAAATCGAAAATAAATTGAATTTCGATTTTCGAATATTCAAATAATCGAAATTGAACACCCCTAACTTCAGTTATCCGGCGTGTGTTTGCAAAATGCACCTAGACTGAACACAACAGTGTTCCCGCAGTGATTACTATCCTATCCAGTTGTACTATATTCCTTTCGTAATAATTGTGTGTGTTTTGCTTGGAGCATTGCAAGCGTTGTCTAGCAACAATCACAAAAAATAAATCATCTTAAATAATTTCCAAGTCGAGATTGAGACAGCGTGGGGTCAATTGAGGGAACATGGGAAAACCTCTACACAGAGTTATAGCTAGAGATGTACCGATTTATCGGTATCGTCAAAATTTCGAGTACAGCATTAAGTGCTCGAGTACAGCATTAGGTGTGGTCCATCGAGTCGGCGTGTGTGTGGTAGAGTTGAGTAGTTGCTATCAAGCTCCTCACAGAAATGCTTGAGCCTCATCGTTCTACTAGTTTGGCTTTTGAAGTGGCTACCAATCTTCAGCACGATTGTTTCTATGTCAAGTGTGAGGCGCTCTGATCCCTTCTCTGCTGCATTATGCAAAATATGAGCAGGGCAACCGACTGGGATCAGATGCAATGTTTGCTCTTTGAGACGAGAGAAGACTTTGTTTTTTCCACTATGCTGTGATCCTCCAAAATTCACTGGTGCATTATCGGCACAAAAGGATGACAGCTGCTTCATGTCTAGGCCATTCTCTTGAATAGAGGAGAGAATAAAGTTCGTGATCTGTGCCGAGGTCTCGCCTGGCAGCAATCGCAAGTCAAGAAGACGCGCTCGCACTCCAACTTTGGCGTTGAAGAATCTGATGACTAGAGGAAACTAATTAGACCATAGACTAATCTTAGAATACTATGCAACACCAGATACCAGAGGAAAACGATCAAAGTTCTGTAATTGTTGAAAATAAGACAAAATAAGGACGCAAGTCGAAAATACGAACTTTTCTTAGAAATAAGGACATTTAAGTTTTCTAAGACCTGGCTCTTCAAAATAAGGACAAATCTTAGAAATAAGGACGGTATGGCAACCCTGCTTATACCCCAGTCCTCAAGCATGGTGGCCTTTCATTACTAAAACCTACTATTATGACACAACAATGCGGTTGAGATTGGATTCTTGAATCTTTAATAGTTTATGCCAATTGAAAGCTTGTTTTAATAGTTTCATGCAAATAAGGTCAAACTTAGCATTTGATGTAATTCCTTGCAAATACCAAAATTGCATCTTTTTGTAACACTAAAGTATCGGCCAAAATATCGGTACCAATCAATCAATCAAGTTTATTTCGGCATAGCTCCACATTCATTTTCAATGTACATTGTACACATCAGTAGCTATAACAAATCGCTTTTTTGATATGGAATTTACACCATGGAGGCACCGAAAAAACCATGCGGTTATCTATCTAAGTCAAGGTGCCCCCATCTTATCAGCCTAAAAAAGTGATATTGATATCGACCAAAATATTGGTATCGATACATCTCTAGTTATTACTTTCTAAAACCTCTACAGTAGGGTGGCTCGTTTATGAACTTTTTTTTTTAATTTTCTCGGGGGTAGTGGGGAAATGGTGCCAATGAGTGAGAAAACGCTCATGACAAAATTTGAGATTCGTAACAAATTGTCTTCAGCCTCCTCATGGGGCCCAAAAATCGAAAAATGGGGTCAAAAACAAAATTTTTTCCAAAAATATTTTTAGTTTGGGTAGATACAATCAGGGCTGGATTTCAGCCGGAGCGCCGCTCCGTAAGCTCGATCAAAAAATTGACTTCTCCGGAACGGCGTTCCGGAAGCTCAAATATTTTATACTCTTATTATGCTTTGCCCTGTTCAGTAAAAGTATATCCATAATTCTTGATGAGTCGAACAAGTTAAATCGGGTATTCACTCTGATAATATATCTTCGTACCAGTCTTGACGGAAGCGAACCTGTGAATGTATTAATTTTGTAGGTCTTGTTGAGCTTGCTAGTCTTACAGCGAATGGCATCTATGATTCCCTTAAGAGCTGCCTAAAATCATATGGCATGTCTACAACATTTTTATCTTCTTGTTTGATTGGTGCTGTATGTGATGGCGCGGCTGTGATGATAGGTCGCAAAAATGGTGTAGCAAAATTGCTTCGTGATGAATTTCCAGACATTGTGATGTGGGATTGTGCAACCATAGATTGGAACTATCGGTTCGTCATGCTGTAAAATCAGTCAGTAATTTGAATCGATTTCGATCTTTTATGGACAAACGCTATAGCCTTTACCACGCTTCTCCTAACAATAGCAGGGAATTGGGTGAATGTGCAGCGGCTGTTGAAGTGCAGTTGTTGAAAATCGAAAGGGTAGGCCTTCTGGACACTAGTTGGGTGGCCTCGAGTTTCCGCACAGTTAGTGCCGTCTGGAATGATTTCCCAGCACTTGTCGAATTTTTCAAAAAGGGGGCTATTAGCGACACAAGAGATTCTCGGGAACGTGCGAAATATCAAGGACTCTTGTCGAAGATAACATCCACGGATTTCTTGTTGGACTTGGCTTTGATGTACGAATACTCGCAAGAATTACGGTATCCGAAATAGCTTAGGCCTTGAATTGTAAAACAGAGCATGTAGGCTACTATTTGAGATGCAGATAACAAAATTATTAATCTTGCAA
The DNA here is from genome assembly GCF_918807975.1 of Aplidium turbinatum. Taxonomy (NCBI): domain Eukaryota; kingdom Metazoa; phylum Chordata; class Ascidiacea; order Aplousobranchia; family Polyclinidae; genus Aplidium; species Aplidium turbinatum. The sequence continues at coordinate 21,892,691 of NC_137475.1, read as the reverse complement.
AATTATTTGAAACACGAAGGAACTGTAGCGGACGCGTCAGTTAATACGCGCGCTCATATGCAGCCGTCCGTGCTGACGGCGACATTCCTGGGCAGAACCGAGTTCAGGACTGGCAAGGAATGACCAGGACACGATGTTCTTCTCCACTGTCTATTTCTTAATCTGGCTTGACAGCTAACACTTGACTACAAGATTGAGTTCTCCAAGACTCCGTTGTTTATTAACTCGACTTTCAAGGAACAGAATCCAAAATATAGAGAAATAAGAACACCAAACTAAAAGGAACTTCAACTTGCAGAAATCGAGTAACCAGCTTGGTTGCAAACAGAAATAATAGTGAACCTCCTTAAACCGTCTCGAATAGTCTAGTATAGCGAGTATCGTAAAGGATCAGAATTGCAGTTGCTTAAAAGGAACTCTAGTTTAAGTGGAAAGGCACAATCTACAGGCATTGCCAATTCTACATGCGATCATTTTAACATTATATAACGGTGGATCCACTTATCGATGAAATACAGTGGTACAATGATTCAGGCGCGGTACAAAGATTGATTACAGGATTGCATTTCGAACGTATGCGGTATTTGTTGATTGGAGACGAAGGTGCTAGAATTCCATATGACGTCAGTGTGTGACGTGCATTACGTCAGAGCTCTCGGGCGCCACATACACCCCCGCAAGAAGGCAAACGGGGTGGCCGTTTGACTTCTGATGAGATGTTTGCAGCATGAAATGAAACAGGCGAGGCACAAAATGCGTATTATAACATAGACACACGGTGAACAACAAGACGGGGTTGGATCCCCTCCGCACGGCGCGAGCGCTAACACATCCTCTGATTCCGGGGAGCGGCTAGTCGGCTCTCAATTGGTTGAAGCAGAGGTCTCGTGCGGCGGACATCCGGCTTCGATGATTTCTAATTAAAACAAAAAAGGTGGAGAGTTACAATGACAAACACAATCTAATCACTACGGTTATCACTAATCAATCACAGGTGAACACTGACGATGCAGATAATGTTAATATGCAGTACACGACGACTAAGTTGTGAAAATTGATGAAGCACGTCAGAGCGCACTCTCTCTACGACACGGAGGGACAGTCCGGACAACGGCCGTGCGAAGCAGTCGCACAAACTGCCACACACTGCGACGCGAGAGCAAAGCGTCATGACAGCAGGATGGGTATTCTAACCAAACGGGGAAGGTGAGACAATGGACAAACGTTTAAATGAAACCAGACCAGGACTGTAGTGCCAGCAGACAACCAGGGGAAGTGACGAGGCTTGAAGTACCTAGCCTCACGACAACCTGCAAACATGGGAACTGAAAGATAGATGGGATGAATGGATGCAGTTTTACGTCATGCCTAGGACGAGAAGCTAAGCGGGGAAGGTAAGCTGCATTACTAAACACCAAGTTCATGTTCGGGCCTAGATGAACATGGACTACGATCTAAGAATGCACTAAGTGTGATGCTAAATCGGACACTATGAAAATTGTAATTGAAGGATATACGGTCGACTAGAGTCTAGACCAAGTACAACAAAAGTGAGGGGGATGTAGGCTAAGGCACATGTCAATTATTATTGGAAACCAATTAGCAGAGCAGGGGTGAAAGAGCGATTACGCGACAAGGCGCCAATAGGGCAGAATGCGACGGGCAAGCGAATTGCAAGCAGCATGTCGACTTACATCGGACCAACGTCGGTAGAGCCCAAAGTCAGTGAACGTCTATGGTAGAAAAATTTCTACAGTGACCGCAATGGTCGGGCACAAGGGCCACAGGTAAGAGTGCGATTAGACATGTTAACCTACAGATAACTATAACACTTAAGCTAAGTCCAGTGGGAGCAGTAGTTGAAAATCCGATGAAATCCGACTTAGCAAACACACGAGAACCATGATGAATACGTTTAAAGGAAAGATGGTGAACTAACTAAAGAAAGGTTGGTTGAATAGATGCAGTTTTACGTCTTACCCAGGACGGAGAACTAAACAGTGAACGTGCAACAAAGCCTAAGATACCTACAGGCACCACAATCCAGTGTCTGAAGGGAGTCGTCCGGACGGGGGCGAAACACATCGTCATCGCTGCTGCCAAGACGCCCCGATCGCGCGCCACGAGTAAGGCGACGACCAAGGACGACAACGACGAGGGAAATAAAAAGACTTACGGCTACTACGATAATGTAAAAAGAGTATTCAAACATCATGAATCAATGTTACTTAACTTGAATCCCACGGCGTCGTCGTCGAAGGAACGTCCGATGAAAGGCAGGCTTGTTATAATCCGTGATATAATCCAGAATAATCCAGTGCATCCAGTGATCAGTTCACATCCAGTCAATTCACAGTTAAGTCAAGTGATTAATTCACAGTGAAATCACGTCGTTACAGCTCACAGTTAGCAAAACGAATCACGTCGGGGTCACCATTAATATGTAGCGGACGCGTCAGTTAATACGCGCGCTCATATGCAGCCGTCCGTGCTGACGGCGACATTCCTGGGCAGAACCGAGTTCAGGACTGGCAAGGAATGACCAGGACACGATGTTCTTCTCCACTGTCTATTTCTTAATCTGGCTTGACAGCTAACACTTGACTACAAGATTGAGTTCTCCAAGACTCCGTTGTTTATTAACTCGACTTTCAAGGAACAGAATCCAAAATATAGAGAAATAAGAACACCAAACTAAAAGGAACTTCAACTTGCAGAAATCGAGTAACCAGCTTGGTTGCAAACAGAAATAATAGTGAACCTCCTTAAACCGTCTCGAATAGTCTAGTATAGCGAGTATCGTAAAGGATCAGAATTGCAGTTGCTTAAAAGGAACTCTAGTTTAAGTGGAAAGGCACAATCTACAGGCATTGCCAATTCTACATGCGATCATTTTAACATTATATAACGGTGGATCCACTTATTGATGAAATACAGTGGTACAATGATTCAGGCGCGGTACAAAGATTGATTACAGGATTGCATTTCGAACGTATGCGGTATTTGTTGATTGGAGACGAAGGTGCTAGAATTCCATATGACGTCAGTGTGTGACGTGCATTACGTCAGAGCTCTCGGGCGCCACAGAACGAACCCGGACGACATTATGGCATTGCTAAGGATGCTGAAGAAAACTTAGAGTTCAAAGGTGTAGAATTACATGTAAACAATTGCAGAAAAGCCCGCTAATCAATCCCTGCATCTTCTACACTGTAAATCAAAAAGTGTAGTTTTAACCACTTCTAGAGGTGGTTTAAAAATTCCACTTCTACTTTTTCATTCCCACCCCATAGCCTATTGGGAAAGATGGTCATTTCCACCCTACCAAAGGGTGATATTTTCCACCCAACAGAGAAGGGTGTATAATCACTTAGGAAGTTCCATCCAAGATCGCTTGTTGAATTCAACAGACTTGTCATTTATTAACAGCTGAAAAATACTTCATTCAACTATTTGGCCAGAGGACACAGTAGCCTAATGACACACGGAAAAAACGAAATCATTGAAGTGGCAAAGAGATTGCGCTTAGATGAACGCGAAGCTGCTGTGAGAGGACTTCGTGAATATATAACTACGAAAAGAAGATCCCAGTCTTTAAAATTTGATAACGTCACTATAATCTTTTCCAATTTCATCGAGCGAGTGTGAGCGCGGATTTTCACAAATGAACTTCATACTAACATCTGACCGTGCTTCTCTACACACTGTAACTGTTTCAAGTTTACTCTTTATACGAATGATCCGTCTTCCACTGAGAAATTTTTAACCAGTGAAGTATGTTGGATCCTGATTACGCCATGGACGTAACTCGGCAATTGAGACCCGAAGTCGCCAGAGGTTTTATGATTTTGAATACGACAAGTGTCTTAAAAATTGTAAGCTATAACTTGAAAAATCAAAAGTGGAAAAAACTAAAACCATTTTTTTTTTTTTCTAGGCTATAACTTGTATTGTTTGTATTATTGTTTCACTAAAATATGAATATTTGCATTGAACAACGCTATACCATCTATAGACCATGAGACTTACTTTAGCAACGTTTTAGGTACATCAAGTGTGTTGTTTCAAAGTCTTATAAAGACATATTTCTGAATTTCTTCTACGGCACCTAGCGCATCTGGAAAGTAAAAAAACTAGCGCTCCGGAAGCTAACCTTCTGGAAATCCACCACTGGATACAATAATGTTTAGATATATCTAATTAACCTAAGAAAAAAATTTGGAGTCATTTGAACTATTTCTTCAGCTTCCTCACAGCTTCTGAAAATTTCGCATTTTTGTGAGTGGTTACATAACACATAATTGCGTTAGACATTTTGCCAACTACAAAACGTCATTGTATTTCTCTTTATAGACCTGCTCTGAGCTGTTGCGTCATTTTTAATGAAATTGGGTTAATTTGGTAGTAAAAAGTGATGTCTTTTATTTGAAATTACGTCACTGACGAAGTTTGTAGTTATGTAACCACAAACAAAAATGCGAAATTTTCAGCAAAATAAAAATTTTCAGAAGCTGTGAGGAAGCTGAAGAAATAGTTCAAATGACTTCAATTTTTTTTTCTTAGGTTAATTAGATATATCTAAACAATATTGTATCTACCCAAACTAAAAATGTTTATTGAAAAAATTTGGTGTTTGACCCCATTTTTCGATTTTTGGGCCCCATGAGGAGGCTGAAGACAAATTGTTACGAATCTCAAATTTTGTCATGAGCGTTTTCTCACTCATTGGCACCATTTCCCCCACTAACCCGAAAGAATTAAAAAAAAAAGTTTAAAAACAAGCCACCCTACTCTACAGTCTACAGCTTTACTCGTTGAAGTTACTTTCTTTTGTCTGTTTAAGATAAATTAAAAAGGAATTGGAAAAGATAGAATTGCTTAAGAAAATGTTTTTATCTGTCATACTCTCTTGTTGTATTTTTGTACAAATGTCTATTTTTGACCTCCGATGGTTTGTGTTGGCACCACAAAGATCAAAGAAACGCAACAAACTTATTTTGTGTGAATGATGATGACCCGTTTTTCTTTGATGGTCACTGTTAATAATCTTGCTTTGTTGTAATATTTTTCCATTGTTTTCTTATTTCCATTGGTTACTGACCCCTTTGCTTGTTCATAAACTGTTACTGGAGCTGGGCGTGCTTGAAACTAAGCTAACGTTTGGTGTGAATGTGGTCTGTTAGTGATAGCGTCTGAGCTTTGCACGAAAGGACGTTGGTTCTCTCCCCAATGAGATCACGCAACTGTGTCTTGGCAAGCGAAATGGCCCGTTTCGGCGAGTCTGATTCGGAGAGTTCGATTCGGAGAGTTCCCTATTCGGAGACAGCCTTTTTCGGAGAGTTCCCTATTCGGAGATTTTTTAAATTTTTTTTGAAAATTATTGTGTGCCGTAGCCTAATTATTATCGTTGCCGTTTTTACATCGTTTTAACGTCGCTAAACGTTGAAATCGTGCAGAAAAAATAGAAAATTATCGGGTATGTAGCCTATTTATCATTGCCGTTTTTACATCGCTTCAACATCGTTTTCACGTTGCTAAACGTTGAAATCGTGCAGAGACCATAGAAATAAAATGTTTGAACAATTAAATGAAAATTCGTCATGTCAGTTCAGTTGAGTTGTTTTTATTTGTGACCATCATATCAAAAACAATACACGTCAACATAGCAAAGGTCAAGAAAAAGGTAGAAGCGATAAAACGCAAACGTTAAAACATGCTTGTGACCGAAGTAAGTTATTAAGTTGAAAGAAATTTGGCATGGCCGCAACACCTTCAGAAAAATTTAAGATATGAAGGGAAAATAAAAAAAAGAAGATGTTACAAAAAAAATCAGGTTAATGTCTATAAGTTAGTACTTTTGAATAGTTAAAATGATTACTGGTAGTTTGGATCAACAAATGTGTGGCCTACAGCTTGGATTGAAAGGAAATTATCGGGTACCGTAGCCTAGTTATCCCGACCAGTAAAAATTTGTTCCAAGAACCCAGTTAGCCTAACAATTCATTTTTACATTGTAGTAACAGATAACAGAATGTGTGGCCTATCGTTTTAACGTCGCTAAATGTTGAAATCGTGTAGAAAAGAGAACTTTAGCTGACTAGGATACGCATACTAGGATATTCCACAATATCGTTTCTTTTATAGTTGAAATTATCGAAGCTTTAGATGAGTGGGGTTAAGACTTAACCATTGAGATCTTAAAACTAAAAAGCGAATTAAATTTATTTTTGAACTATTAACGTTTGCTCAGATAAAATTGACATGTATCCTGCGTCGCCTTCTGCATGCAAACTTAGAATATATTAGAATCCTCAACTATTACAAAATTCTAAATCCAACGACGCCTTCTGTTTATTTACAGTAGAGAATTTTGTATTTTATTCCACAATATCGTTTCTTTTCATCATCATCATATTCCATCGTTGGTTTGTTCCCCACTAGTGGGGGTGGCTGATTGTTTCCGCGCAGCAATTGTTTTAATCCATTTTCTCCATTTCACCCTGTCCCTTGCATCTTCCTCCTTCAGTCCGACTTTTTTAAATTCATCCTTCACTTGTTGTTTCCACGTTCTTCTTGGACGACCGCGTTTCCTCTTCCCATCCACCTTTAGATCTAGTGCCTTTCTAAGAAAACTTCCTTCCTCCCTCCTTATCACATGTCCATACCATCTTACTCCATTTGCCCTTGCCAGTTGGTCTATGGTCTCATCTCTAGCATATCCAACATTTCTTCAGTTCTTTTTTCCCTTCTCGTTTTCCCCCCACACATTGCTCTCACCATTGATCTTTTCGTTCTTCTCAGGATTGCCAGTTCATTCTCTCTCAATACCCATGTCTCGCTACCATATAGCATTGCAGGCCGCACACAGCTCCGATATACTTTTCCTTTTATCCTTAGTGAAAATTTTCTGCCATGCAACATTTCCCCACATTCCCTGAACTTTGCCCAGCCCAATCTTGCCCTTGTTGTCACCGCTGCTTCACATCCACCACTTCCATTTATCCGATCACCCAGATAACAGAAGTCTGTCACTGTTTCGATGCCATGGCAGAACTCATCATCATGGCCTTGCACTTCATTCCTTCCTTTACTGCATTTCCCACAAACAAAACACTTCGCCAATCTTGTTGCGGCTCTCATGACATTAGCACATCTTGCATGTACCCACTTTCCACATTCCTTGCATTGCATTGAATTTCTCATCACTCTCTTGCCACATATTCCACAGGGATCTACTTTGTTCTCAACAACTGTTCCTTCTGCTCCACTCACCATCACTTTTGTTTTTTCAAGATTCACCTTCATACCCTTGGTTTCAAATGCTTCTTTCCATTTCTCAAACTTTCTCTCCAGCCCCTCCATACTATTACTTGTCAAGACCAGGTCGTCTGCATACAAAATTTCACTCAATAAGCCCTTCCTCACTCCTTCAGTTACAACATCAACCACAATAGCAAATATCAGAGGTGACAAAACTGATCCTTGGTGTACACCAACCTTCACAAAAAACTCGTTTGAATAATTTGATCCAACTCTCACTTTTGTTTTTGCATCCTCATACATAGACATCACAGCTCTCACTAATACCTCCGGTATACCTCTTTTCCTCATTGCCCACTCCATCACTTTCCTTGGTACTCTGTCAAATGCCTTTTCTAAGTCGACGAAACACATATAATTTTCTCTGCTTCTCTCGGTATTCCTCCTGCATTCTTCTCAATATAAACAGAGCATCCACTGTACCTTTTCCTGGCATAAATCCAAACTGCATATCATTTAATTTCACCAATGTTCTCAACCTCTTTTCTAGTATTCGCTCCACAATTTTCATTCCATGCTCTAGTAGTTTTACACCTCTATATGCACTGCAACTTCTCACATCCCCTTTTCTCTTGGACAGTGGAACAACAGTACTATGCTTCCACTCCTCCGGCATTCCCTCTCCATCTAATACCCTTTGGCTAAGTTGTAGCATTACTTCAATTTCCAACTCTCCACTTGCTTTTATCATCTCTACGCTCACTTCTGATGGACCGGCTGCTTTATGCAGTTTCATTTGCCCCCATTGCCTCCACCACTTCATCACGAGTAACCTTTCCCACTGGACCCTCCACCAGATCAACCTCTGTCATATGATCCCATACATTCTCCTTATTCATAACATTTTCCATATGTTCCTTCCACACTTCTCCTCTGCTTTCCGGGCTGAAATGCAACTTCCCATCTCCACTCCTTATACATCTTCCCCCTACAATATCTTTTCCATCCTTTTTCATTTGCTTTATGAGTCTGAATACGATGGAGATGTTGCTTTTATAGTTGAAATTATCGAAGCTTTAGATGAGTGAGGTTTAGACCTAACCACTGAGATCTTAAATCATATTTATGACCCCGAAAAGACCCTAGTGATATGGTACGTTCCATATTCATAAATTTACCAAAGAAAACCGGAGCAACAGAATGCTCACTCCACAGAACAATTAGCCTTGTGAATCACCTAACAAACATTTTACTCCGAATCATGATGATGAGATTGAGACCAAAACTACAATCGGAAATTTCAACAGCACAGTTTTTATTTGTTCCAGACAAAGGGACCACAAAAAGGAATTTTTACATTAAAAATGATAACAGAGAGATGTATGTCCGATTCTTCTGTTTATTTAGAGAATTTTGTATTTTATTCCACAATATAGTTTCTTTTGCATTCTTGCATTTTATCCAGTGTTTACCTTTGAGTGCCTTCCCAGACGGCAAAATCCGTCAATTTTACATTGATTCAACGTCTGCAGACGTTCGAATCAATGTAACTAATCTAATCAAGTAACTAATCAACCTAATCAACGTAATTAATCAAGTAACTAATCATGTAACTAATCAAGTTTAACTAACTTAGCTAGCATTAACAAAGGCGCATTAGCTAGTTTTTATGTGGGAAATAACTTGGAAAGAAGGCACAAAGCGCAGCAGTCTATCAAATCGATTAGCTCCGCAGTGAGAAGCCTTTGAATTTGCACGTAATAAAATGGCAATAACACATTTATTTTCTTCGTGATTTGTTCATAAAAGACTTGTATGCTAATGCCAGCATTTGACGAATGCAAAATAGCAGTACCATCTTTGTATGCAATATTTAACTTAAATTGTCAAAAAGGGCGCACATCTAAACTTTGCCATGGGCGCCATTTTGCATAGGTACGCCACTGGTTAGGTGGGTTATCAAAGTCCTGTTTTTTTGGCCCGTATAAGTGTGTTTTTTTTTTCAATTTTCAAATGCTTCTACCACACAAACCAATCAAAATATTTCTCTAAAACCTACGAATTGAGTGCTCGAAAATACAAACTTAATCAAAAAGATTATGAAAATGTTCTGACACTACTTTCACAGTTTCTTAGTCAATAGATGATAGATAAGCTGATTGGAGCTATGCATTTTACATAATGCAGAATTATAGTGCAAACTGAAAACAATTTAATTTTTGAACACGACTTGATCATTTTCCTACAATTTTATCTCTACACCATAGCTCATTGATTGCAGGTGGGTACTTTTTCATGGGTGAGTTCAGTTCAGTTTATTGTTTTGATGGCGATAAACAAATAAAAAGTACATACAAATTGAGTGTCTATCAGCACAACAGGATGGCAACGAAAGACCTGTAAGGTCATTGAGGTGAAGAGGTGAAAGCATCATTTTGAACATAAATTGTCAACAGTGTCAACATTTCAATGTTTATGATCACTAAGCATAGTACCTACATATTTTCACTGTTTTCATGATAAATCATTGTTGAATTTTCTCTGACCTACATTACGGACTTGAGATTATTTGCTAAAAATTACCAAAATGTTACATTTTAAACACATAAAATTTATAGTGAAGGAGTTTGATCAACAAAGATTTTATTTCATAAAATGAAAGAATAAATGTATGTGTTTGTCTGGTATAAATTTCAACATGACCATAAAATGCCCATGTGGTCATTTGGGGCTCTAAACATAGGAGCAAAAATGGGCCATTTTTGCCTGATAGGGTTTTCAGACCCCCATCGGATCTCTGTTAATGGCACCACAACTCTCAAATTCAAGTTGGCAAAAGAAAAGTTTCCAAATAATTAGGTTTTAGAGAAATAGTTTGATTGGTTTGGGCAGTAGAAGCATTTAAAAATTGAAAAAAACACTTATACGGGGCAAAAAAGCAGGATTTTGATGACCCACCTAACACTTATGCATCAAGACATGTTGTTTTCTACTATTAAATTATGTAGTATAGTTTATAATGAACTAGCACAGCAATTTGTAGTCTTCTACCACAGTTACAATAAAAGTTATGAGGCTCTGAAAATGGATGAAATTGCTATTCGCTACCCCTACCCCCAAGTCAAAAACGAGGGTAACGCCCGAAATTCAAATGGCCGCCATGGAAAAACCGTTTAAGATATTGACCTAAAACTTAGGATTCTTTTATTTGGTTGCCTCAGGCATAGTATGACAACTCTTCAGCAACATCTGAGAGGTACCATATTATATTTTCTGTTTAGATATGGAATAACCCACTTTTTTAGAGCAAAACCATGAAATATCTCAAAAATTAAAGCCAATTCGCAAAAACCGATGTCATTTTCGGATTCAGCGGCATCAAAATACCCCTAAACCGTTAAAACTTTTTAGCACCAAAATGTGTGTTGACCAGTGTTATTGAAAAAGAAGTAGAAAGTATGGGAAAGGCAATGTAATATTAAACTTAACTATCTGTTGATTGCATGATTTGAAAGTGCAGAACATTCATCGGTATCACGAAAAGTTGAACTTGTATGGAAGTTAGTACTGTAATTTACTATGTTTTTTATTGTTTTTAGTGGCTGCATAGCCGAGTGGCGAGAGCCTTAGTTCGATGCTTGAAAGGCCGCCGCTTAAGAGCATGTGGCTGTGTTTTTGGCAAGAAACTTAAAGGCATGCTGTTGATGGAGGAGTGGCTCGCCTTCAACTGTAGCCCTTGATTTCTCTCATGATTATGAGAGAAATGCCTACGATCCTTTTTAGGGCTTTGGCCTACTAAACTGAAATAACCATAGAATAAATACTTATACTCATGGTAATCATGTAACAAACAATTCTTGTGCATTTTTGCAATTTATTCATTTTTTTACGATTTTTAGTAATGAACATTTCCTGCCTAATAATGTATATCTGTATCACTCAAGATTGCTAATTATTTCTTCTTCAGGTCTCTCCCTTCTGATTCAATGGATCCTGAACAGAACTTTATCTTTCGGAAGGCATGTTGTGTCCCCCTTTTCATCCTGCTGGTTGGATGGGTCTTTGGGTTTACTGCCATAATCATATTGGTGATCGCTGTGTACGGACCTGCCCATGTGCACTTAGAACCCGACGATTCCTTCAGAGTGACTGTTTCTCTCTGCGTTATATCGATCATGCTCGGCTGCGTCCTGATCCTGTCTCTACCTACTCTTGCTAATGTTGTGTTCTCATTATTCCACTCTCCAAGCCGCATCCAGGAAACCCTTGGTTGTGAACTAAACAGCAACAGGACGGAAGTCAACAACCTGTCCAAGGCATTGACTGTTGTGGATGCCATCAATAGAACAAAGACCAGGATCTGTCTTCTTATAAACGGTCTAGAAACAAGCGATCAAACCCAATTAGCCCAGCTGGTCCACTCTGTAAGGTCCGTCTATTCTGCTCACCCCATCATCACGGTGATGTGCATTGACTACCACTTGGTGTCCACCGCTGTAAAGCAGTCTTCGTTTTGGTAAGATCTTTGTTTGGATTAATTTATCGCATTTAACGATGTTTGACTATGTGGCAGAATAGACTACATTCTATCTTTTAACCAGAGCAGGTAGCCTACAGCTGACATTGCTTTCAGTAATTGTCATGTCTATTGCATTGTTTTGTTTCCGAGTCTACGTACTCATCATGCTCATAATTGTAAGCTAAGTGTGCGAGGGAAATCTAGGAGGGGGAAGGAAAGCAACGAGAACGAAGCCTCTCCCGTCCTATGAATGACAAAGATTATTTTGATTGTTGAAATTGTTCAATCTGTTTGTTTTAGTTCATATTGAGGCATATTACTTTGTTGAAAATTCAGTGGACTGGAAAAGATAGTTGTCAGATATATTTCCTGGATTGTCCTCACCGATAGCTCAGTTGATTGAGCGTAAGATCAAGTGACGCTTATGCGATTCCCCAGATGTGCGCTTGAGCAACAAATTTCAAGAACAGCTATCCATTCAGCGGCACTTAGTGGATGGAATAAGTCACATACAACACTTTAACAACAACTGGAAACTTTACTCTGCCGATCTCCGTAACCGGGCCTGTGTCAACGGTTCAAGTTCGAAACAGATGTCACCAAACTTTTTTGAAAAAGGGCAAGATTACTGTGAAAAAAGATTTTCTAGAGGCCAGACACGAACCTCACTGACCGGGTATGGCCCCTGGCCGTAGTTTGGTGTCCCCTGCTCCTGCGAAGCGCTTGCAAGGAAGCTTTCTCAGTACGAAGGTAAAGATTCCCACAATCAGTCAACTAATTAAGCGTCAGAAAATTTTTTGAGGTCTGTAGATAAATGTTTTACAGCTAATTGCATTTTTTTTTTGTATCCGGCACAAAACATTCCGAACCAACCATATAAAGGCTAGGGTTACTTCATTCATAATTGTGTGAACTAACGCTACGTTTACATAACGTTTCATTGCGCCCGAAATGAAAGATTTCGGTTCGTTTGGCGGACGCGTAATCTGTTTACACGCGGCGACCGAAGTGAGATTCATGGCGGTCTGGATTTCATATCGGTAGTTTTGACAGAAATGAGATTCTAGCAATGAGATTAGCCCTAGTAGTTTGATTATAGTCAGTTAACTAGTAGAGTAGTAATTTGTAGTGTAGCACGTAAAAAGAACTTGAACATAACATAAATAAAATAGTTATGTTTTTGAAGTCATAATAATACAATTTTTCCACTGGTCTAGAATGTTGGTTGTGCTTTAGAACCAGCCATCTGCAACCAATCCTCCCAATTTCTGAAAGATATGCTGCTAGTGCAAAGTGTATTGGGAAAGGAGAACTTGAGCATTACATCAGTGCAATAGGCATAGCTTTATATTTGTAAAGTCATGATGATGTACATTTTCAACTGGGACTAGTCTAGAATGTTGGCTGTTTATTAGACTGAGCACAAAGACTTATTGTCAATGTCATCTGTGATCATTTGAGACATGCATTGGACTGGTGCACTAGTAAAGAGCAAATAATTAGCCTATAAATTAAGCTAGTCCATTCTTGAAGAACACAAGTAAATTTGCTCTAAGCTTGTGATGTCAGTCTATTGACCCAAAAGAATTTTGAAAATACTTGTGCTATTTCAGTACTGGTTAGTGGTTAATGTACGCTTTGGAATTGCATGTTTTATTGTAGAATCTATGTTTGTTTTTTTGGTAGAAGAACCAGCTTTATTTTCAGCGTACTCAGTAGCCTAGTTACAGACGCAAAAATCACTCATGCGTAGAGGCTGTATTCCTTTCGCTCGAAACCAAAAGCAGCCGCAATGAGACGGAATGTGAACAAAACCTTTTTCACGCCGCTTTGAGATTTCATTTCGGTCATTTTCATTTTGCCTATCATGTAAACGTAGCCTAACTTGCCAGCATAAACCCTGTCTGGGATAGTTATCATGGATTGTTTTGTTTAATTACGTTTATCGTCTTGTTTGCAGCTTTTTCAACAGTGGCGATATCAAGGAAAACGATTACATGCAGCATGTGATACAGGTTCCGATTTTCCTTCCTGACAAAAAGCAGAGGAAGCGATTGTGAGTGCTTTTTTGTGTTGATGTCTAATAAGGTCAAATGTAGCCGTCAGGCAAGAAGGTTGCGAGTCCAGCATCGATCTGGGCATCCCTTTTGGTATTTATCATGACTTCAAGCTAATGATATCACATAGTTTTCTTCTCGTTTTGATTAATAAATAAATTATTTCAACTGGCAATCCACGAAAACCTAAATGTACATTGATCAACAACGTAAGAACGTCGACTTGCTAGCTGGGCAAGCTAGCACAATCTGAACAGTAGAACATACGAGACTGTACAGTGTACACTGTGGAAGTGAGGTGAATTAACGTCAGTTCTGTAGTTTCAAAACTTTTTAGCCTTTTTGTTACTACGAGGTGTGCAGTGTGCACAAGCGAGAATGATTACTAAAGAAAATATTACACAATGTTACAGCATGCTATTTACCTGCACAAAGGCCATAGAAGTCTGACATCTTCAGTAAAACAACACGTCACAGAGAGATTTGTGGCAAGTTACATTTGCAACTTTCCGAAAAAAGTTATATAGCTGTAAATCACCTACTTCACCGTAGTTTTAGTAATCATTGGTGTCATCAACATCAAAGTTACAGTTTCGCACAACAGAACCAGCAATAGACAAATAAAACCTGACAACCAGACGGCATTTAACACAATAACATGAAACTAAACTAAAAATTACAAACGTTTTCGGTCATACTCGTGTTAGCCCTTTTTAAGTAACCAACTGATTGATGTTTTTCATATATTGAAATTACAGATCTGATCTACATACACAAAAATCGAAAAAAGAAACTCATAAGAATGAAACGGCAAGGCAGAGGAGAGGCAAAATCACATGACACTTAATTGCCTAGGAAAAAAAACACAAATCAATGACACAAAATTACGCGAAGACATTTAGCAGATAGAAGGTGCCTGCGGCAAACAGTTGCCTTTTGAGGCGAGGATGCAAGATTTTATGAGCAAAGAGTCATAGATTTTAGTGTCAAATTCGGTGAGGCATTTACGTACCGTGCAATTCTAAAAGACTCCAGGGATTGTTCATTGTTTGAACAAGTTTGACAATCGAGTATGATCTTTAATGGCAATTTCTGTTGAGAGCACTTAAATCCAAATATGCTCCCTCACTCTTGTGGCCAAATGTCGTGTGGGCGTGAACATAGCAATGTATGTGCAGTCTGTGTCGCGCAAACAAGCAAACTTGTACAAGACATTTCAACACAGAAAGGTGGGAGTTTCAGATTTAAGCTGAAAATAATAACCAACTTGGATTCTTACCATAACGTTTTGTCAAGAATATGTCCAATTTTATTAAATTGAAGTTCAACAGTGATATTATTCGCTTGTGTAAAACATTTGAAGTTGGTTATTATTTTCAGCTTAATTCTGAAACTAAATAATAAATAAACTAAATGTCTTCACGTAATTTTGCGTGATTGATTTGTGTTTTTTTTCCTAGACACTTAAGCGTCATGTGATTTTGCCTCTCCTCTGCCTTGCCGTTTCATTCTTATGCATTTCTTTTTTCGATTTTTGTGTATGTAAATCAGATCTGTAATTTCAATTTATCGTTCACCTAGAACCGAACTATGTTATGTCCATTTTTCAAGTTTTGAGAAAAACAGGAAAATAGATTTTGAATCGGGTTTTTGTAAATTATCTCCCGATATATATGCAATATTTTGTACTAGTGTGACTAGTAATATCTTGCTGGTTGTTAGGCATCGTTTATGATACTTTTTAACCACTAGGGTGAGCAATATAGTGTTTTTTCAAGCATTGGACGGACTTAACATTGTTTGATTTTGAAAATTCTAACTGGCAATTTCATGAAATAACGGACATAGCATACTTATAAAATCGATTAAAGTATTGCAACCACTGTTTTTACATTGAAACAGTTTGAGATGGAGCTATAAATTGAGATAGTAGCCTCCAGGTAGCATTTGTAAACTTTTTTGACAGTGTAGAACCATGATTTCCTGTTTTGATACTACACAATTTTTTCACTTAGTCGTATGTGATATTATGTTCAATTGTTTCTTTGCCATCTTACACATCTTCTGCAATAGTGCTATAAAATCTGATAGGTCTTCTTTGGACTTTTGGTACATGGCTTCCTCAAAAGACCTAGCTAGTAAATAGCTGAAAGCTTTATTGTTCTATGCTGTAATCACATTTGTTAGATAGAACCATAACTAAGATTTCTGAATTTCTAGTTTAGCTGCCTAATCACCAACTTTCATCAGACTTTGAAATAATCTCCCTAACAGCTCAACTAAATTAACATCTGGACATTAAAAAAACATCCCAATCAAAACACTGTAAGTTATTAAACAATACTGTATTTACTAAATTAGTTGATCTGACAACCTTAATCATTGTCACAAACCAGCAGAGATGTACGTATACGCAGCAAATTCTACGCTTTGCGGCGTAGAATTTTTGTTTGCGCTAACGCTTACAACCACATTTTTTTGGATAGTTGTCGCTTGAGCCTAGCTACGCCGTAAAGTTTTCGCGGTTTTTTAGCGCATAGCGTCAACCGTCAACACATACTTTTTTATGAATTTTTTTTTGCTACAACACGCCAATACCTTCCAGTGCTGCAGTTGAAAGAATGTTTTCAATGGGCAAAGACATATTGAAACCAAAACGCAGCAAAATGTCAGATGAACACTTCAGATGCTTGTGTTTCTTTGTGGAAATTCAAAATAAAACTTGTTTGTTTCGAGTGGTTTATACCGTGTGAATGTTTGGCACCTAGCAAACCAAATGAGTTTACGCTAGTGTATGCGGTGATGCTGTCAACTGTTTTTACAAGTTACGTTGACGCATATGGTGTATGGTTTTTCAAACGTTTGCGTTTACGCTGACGGCGTCAATATTTTTTGTATGCGCGTACATCACTGCAAACCAGTGATGCATTCATAAAACTAGAATTCAAGGAATCGTTAAATAAAATCTCTATGCTAATTTTCAACAGTATCTACAGAACGAACAAACAACATAATGAAATTACAAGGAAAGATAACAACTCTGCGACCTAAATATTAGCAAAATTGATACACAGGATCTCAGAATTTTCAACAGTTCTTTTGGTTGTCAAGATGAGTCCAGCTGAAACAAAAGCAAAACTAGCATTGGTGTTCACTGTTCAAGTGTTCAGCTATATACTTCTGGAATGTCTGTATAAAAGTGGTGTGGAGGAATGAGTTTTTTTTACAATAACTTCATCAAATCGGCTTTTTTGTCCTTTTTTACTGCACGCTGTGATTTGTAACGTTTGGGTAGTACCATAACTAACGGCAATGAAAATTCAGTTGCAAGTCGTCTGCTGCTCTGTTGACTTGATTTTATGAAGTCTAACTCACTGAAAGGCTCTGAATATTTGTACTTGAAGTATAGCTTGACTGGATTTACCTTGCAAAACTTTAATTGCATAATCTTGGTCCACAGTATTTTTTCACCTTCAGAATCAAAAGTTGAGCCTCGCATGATTTGTGAGTATTGTGTTAAATCATTCACAAATTTTTTGAAGTCAACAACTTGGCTAAAATCAGTGATTGTCACTATGGTAGGATTGGTTTAGAATGATTGGAGAAAAAACTGGACTGGACTGGAGAAAAACTGAAAGGTTGGTCATTATCATTTATGCCTTAACAATTTGTCAAAATAGCAGCCTGTCACACAGAAAACAAGCTGTGGGATGTTCTCTGACCCATAGCAACCAGCCTTACACAGCCTGTGTCATCTCTGAGTGACACAATGGTAAAAAGGTGCTGAGAATTTACCATCAATAAATAAACCTGAAGATCACCTTTTCACAACATGCATTATGTCCAGCATTTTCAATCAGTCAAAAGTAGCAACTAGTTTAAGTCCAACAAACTATGTTATGTCCAGACACAGTTAATAGGTTGACATTATGTTAAGTCCAGGTAAGGACATAGCACAGTTTAGTTTGAAGAGTTTGAAATTCTGCAGGACTTAACATAGGCTAAAAGCTAAAATAATGGACATAAGAAAAATCTGAGCATGCCATCAGATAGAGCTATGTCCAAAACCCAAGAAAAGTTGAAAAAGTGATGTTTGCAAAAAGTGAACATAACATAGTTCGGTTCTAGGTGAGCGTTATGAAGAGCATCAGTCAGTCGGTTACTTGAAAAGGCTAACATGAGTAATGCATCGAATATGGCCAAAAACATTTGTAATTATTAGCTTATTTTTATGTTATTATGTTAAATGCCATCTAGTTGTTCGGTTTTATTTGTCTATGGTTAAAAATCTACCGAAATTGTATGATTACCAGCAATATACAGCAATGCCATCGTTAATATGCAGGTAGTGAGTCGTCTATTGTGTCCAAATTTTCAAACACTGTGCAAACGTTTTCTGGCATAGAAAAGTCATATTTCAAGCATGAGTGACCACCAGCATTAGCATTTTTTCCAGGCTTGTGTCTATATCAAGAAGAAGTTTGGTTTTGCAAATGTCAACTTCTTTAAGCATTTGCTGTGCGGCAATACAATATACACCACCTGAGCCCTGGTACAGTTTGCTAAACTGTTTCTCAAGTGGATCGGTAGAAAACTGACGAAGCATCAAGGAAGTGTGCAATAATTACTTGGCCAAATCCACTAAACCATTGCATGCATTCCAAAGTATGCTAAATTGCTCATAGCATACGTGTTTATGAGTATTGTTGAATTGAGTGTATTGCATACCTTTTTATGTTGATAAAGTTTAACTATCTTTCGTTTAGGCCTGATGTATCCCTCCAGAATTTCTAAAGCACTGTGCCTCAAATGTTTGGCATGGTTGAAAACTTCTATTCTGCTTGCCTGATCTTCCAGGTCATACCTAAAATTTAGCAAAAAGCCATTGTAGTGGCACTACCTAAACAAAATAAGCCATCTGATGATCACAAGAGCTGTCGCCCGATATCACTGCTCTGCGTCCCACATAAAATCCTGGAACGGCTTGTAACCAGACTAGAACCAGTTGTTGATCCTCAGCTGCCTAAAGAACAAGTTGGATTTCGGCATTGACACTGTACTGCTCATCAAGCAGACCGAGTCCATTGAGGAAAGCTTCGAGAAGAGTGTTTCGTGGCTCATTTGCATAATTGTTTCTGCGCACGCGTCGCTTAATTCGTTAGCGCTTAACCTGCGGGAAGGTGCCTTCTCAAAGGTAGAGCCAGTATTGTTTCACTGTTCAGTGTTCACTTTGAATCGCTTCAGTTTTTTGTTAATGCGTCTGGATGGCTGAGATCTTTTGATGTTGTTATTGTTTGGTGTTTGTAAAGTACTAGTTTTAATCCTTTAAAAAAACAAAACGAATAAGCTTCAAAAAGTTGTGCGTTGAAGGAAGTTTCAGAAAAGGATAGGGAGACTTAGAATACAAGCTTTCTAAATTTGAAAGTCTCCAACAACCTTGAGGGACGATCCAAAGAGCAACAAAGCAGAAATAATTTTGGTGAACCTCACTGCTGCTTATGACACTGTGTGGCACCAAAGGCTAACACTAAAGCTCCTCCGCATGATCCCAGACAAAAATGTGTGATTTCTCACAAATATTCTTGATATTCGGACCTCTTTGCTGAAGACCAGCCATGGGCAGTGCAGCCGGCCCGCCGCTATAGAAACTGTGTTTCGCAATGATCATTCCTATCATCGACTACTATTTAACATCTACATCAGTGACGTGCTAAAAACTATGTCACGGCTATACTGATGATCTGGCACTGTTTCATTCTAGCAAATACTGGCATGTGGTAGAGGAAGCACTTACAGACGACATGACCCGAGTAGCAGACTATCTGAAGTTGTGTAAGTTGAAATTGAGCCTGACAAAGTAACCTGCGGTGGCCAGAAACTCGAGAAGATCTTTTGTTTATATTTAGTTGATTAATCGCAATTTTATGTTATTTCAATATTTAACAACATTTGTTCTGTGTAGAAGTGATAGGTTTAATTGGTAGAAATGAAAAATGGTTGTGAAATAGTGAAATAACTAGTTTTAAAACTAGTTATTTCTAAAACACTAGTTAAACTAAAACACATTTAGTTTAAGTTAACCTTTGTAAGGCTTTAATAAGCTGGTTGCTAACTTAACTCTATGGAACATAAAATAGAATGATAATAAAAGATGCGCTATTGCGCTCATACTAAACAGCATGCAATGCTTCCTAGCCACTGCAATACAATGTGAGTAGCAGACTCATCGAGTAAGCAGAGTCACGCAGCAATCAACCAGCCACAAGCACAGTAAAGGAAACATGCTAGCAATAATAGTAACGCAATAATAACGCAATTTTACAACATACCAATTATACATTAAGTGTAATTTTAAAACACCAGTTTTTTAGATGGCACTGCGCGTCTGGTAGGACTGCCATAATTTAAAAGCATCCACAAAATTGGAAACGTAAAAAGTACCCTTAAATTCTATTAACAAAAGCTTTCGTACATTCGATCACTATGGAGTATGCACTCGGCTGTATTTTATTATATATTGAAAAAATGTATTTTGCGTTCAGCGACGCTTTCTATTTATAATCATCATATTTTCTAACATTTTTAAACATTAGTAAACATTCAAAACATTAGTCACAGATTTTGCTGATTTTTTAACATTTTATACATTCTAATAGCACTTTGAATTTTTGGCCACTAGTAGAATTTTGAAAGAGGAACACAGCCATTTTTATCTTTTTGCGCCTTCATTTTTTGGCAATAACTTTTTACCTTGAACGATTTTTACACTAAAACATGCATTTTTCCAATTTAGGACCCAACGAATTGATTTTTGCACTTATAATTATTCTAAGATTAACATTTCAATTTGTAATTTAAGTTTAACGTTTTTCTTATTTCATGTTTAACATGCCAACTTTGGAGCAATATTTCGGGGTGTTGCCAAAAAAAGGTGCAAAAAAATTAATTTTTTCGAACAATGCAATTGAAGTATAGCACTATTACCAAATTTGGTTGATGCAAGTTGTCAATAAACCAAAATATTCAACTTAAAAAATACCAATAATTTTACTGAAATTATCATGAAGAAATGGCTGCATATAAGTTAAAACATAGCACTTAGAACACATCAAATACTCTTTAAATATCTGTTGCAAATTTATCTGGGGTGTGTACTGTGTATCCTTTGCCTTTAATTGGCCTTATTTTATTTATTTTTCCAAAACTGTAACTGAACATGACATATTCAATGAACGTACAACCTTCTTATATGTATCTTAAACACATTAAGATACCTGAATGAACAACTGAAAACAAATCCCTTCATCAACCTGGTTGGATGCACCAATAGTAGTTTTTTAAGGGGCTGATTAAGCTAATTTTCTGATTGGGTAATCGAGAATAAGTTTGCTTAGTATTCATCTGCTTCACAGTAATTGGCAATTCTAAGCAGTAGATTACCTTAGTGGCTTCTCTTGTGTTATCATGTAAGACGTTTTAGCTTGGTGCCTACATTCACCTCATGCGGTGGTGCACTGCAAACATTGTTTGTATTCTTAAAGTTCTCTTATTTTTACAATGCATAGTTGGTGGAATAGAGTTGATGTTTGAATTAGTAGCTTTTGTGTTTAGAACAGTTTGTTCAGAGTTTTATTAACTAGGCTATTGCTTTGTTGTAGTTTTGTTCAGATTCCTAGTTTGTTAAACCTTACAATAAGGTTTTGTTATTTTGCTTATAACAGGTTGTTGTAAAGACAAAAATAGTTTGCTGGGACAAAGATGCCTAATTGTCCGTTTTGCTGCAAAGTGCTCCGCCTGCTTCCAAACAGGCACATGGTCCGCATGATTGTGGAGCTCGTTTGCAACAGAAGCTTTACCCTCACTACCGAAAGTGGTAAACTGAGCAGTAGGCTGGCGCAAAATCTCAATAAAATTTTTTTTTTCTTTTAAATTTTTCGTCAGTTTGTAATATTGTTCCTTTTGGTAAATGTATCTCCTATACCAAATTTCACAAAAAAATATTAACGTTTGACCCTGGTTCACCTGGTTTGAATTTTTTCAAAATATCGAATTTTCGCTTATCCCTAAAACTGCTCACTCGCTATCTTCTAATGCACTCTAGCATCTTAATGGACACAATAAGAGGCAGTAACACAAACTTGTAGCAATCAAAGTGGTTTAATTAGCAACTCCATGAACACTGACACGTGTATTACTTTCAAAATGTCGAATTCTACCACATTTCAGACATGATTTTCTTTGTACACCGTTCACTGTAGTAAATATCTACTGCTTTCAGTTTCTTGAATCATTTGACGATGTTTATCGATTTTCACAGGCCAACAAATTTTTTTTTTTATAAAGGCAGGACATGTGAGAGTCATTTTAAGGTATTTCGAGGCCCCTGATTCTGAAAATGCACTAAGTTTTATCGAATTGGCTCTAGTTTTTGAGTTAGCCAAGATTCCAGCTACCACTTTTGATAACTAAAACTTTAACTACTACAGTAGGTGGTAGAAATGGTTTTGAGAAAAAGCTTAACCTTGCTCCAAACATTACTGAAGGTATTGAGGTTACTCTCAGTCATGCCCGTTTTCCTATTGTTTCAAGCAAATCACCACTTGAAACAAAAGAGGGCAAACAAAAACCAGAAATAGCAACGTCCACGCAATGACAGCCTTGCCCATTCCATGTAAACATGATGTTCCAACTTCCTTCGAACATGCTCACCGTACAAAACAGAAGTATCAATTTTCATGGTGATTCCACGGCTCTCTTAATGCCAAGGCACTCTGAACTTCTTAGCCTTGAGCCCAGAAATGGGTTTGAGTGCAATGTTTGCATACTTTAGGAGGAACCCAGGACTTATCTTGATCAATGATCACCCAGCTTCATGTCAAAGAGTAATAATAATGCTTGTTTTTATATAGCGCTGTATCTATCGCAGAATGCGTTGCCTCATGCAGCAAAATAAATCTGGGTTGTTTGTACAGCATCCTACTTGTCAAACGCGTATTTTATTAGCCTATATATCATTTATTTAGCCTATAGACCAGAAAAAAAACTTCTTGCAGCAAAGACTTGGCCTTAGCAAAGGCTTAGAATAAAATTTCATTTGTACAGTATCCATTTCAGTAGGCCTACTTTTTCACTATAAAGCTGCACTCATAAACACATGACTTTCGAAATATTTTTCTTGCTACTGATTCACAACTATTTTCATTGAATATTTATGTCTCCCTTACATTAAACACAGTTCATTTCAACCTTTGCTTGCGTTTTGAACTTTCGTCCAATATGAACCAATTGAACTAGACAAGTGCAATTATGACATCATAATCGTAAACAGGGTTGAAAATAAGTAATTTGTTAAATGAAAGCTTTTGAGTAACGATTTCAAAAATATGTTCATTGTCGAATATCTCGAAAACTAGAGCCAATTCGAAAAAACTAAGTGCATTTTCGGAATCAGCGGCCCTGAGATACTCTAAATTGACTCTCATCTTTAGTGCCAAAAATTTTTGTTAGTCTATATGTTATAGATTCACTGACTGCAAAAAGGCTGTAAAATCAACTAAAATGACACTAAAAGCATGCACTATTAGTGACTCTCAGACTTGAAGTAGGGTAAAGATGTTCCACGTGGAAGTTAACAGAGGAAGTGACGTCAAAATCACGTGGTCAAATTTTGAGAAATCCCCTCTTCAGATACTGCTAAACCACTTCAAAATTTACTAATTTTTCAGAAAAATTCAGAATTTCTCCTTGGGTGAACCAGGGTCAAAGGTCAAAACCCAACAAAAATTTTTGGTTTGCAAATATCAGTGAGCAAAACGGAACATTATTCCAAACTGACAAAAATTTTAAAGAACATCAAGGAAAATGAGCCACCCTACTGAGCAGGTTAACACGCCTTGAAAATGGCGTCCATCAGGGATCTGTCCTGGCTCCCTTTCTGTTTAACATCTACTCCCATGACATGCCAAACATGGTATCCGCAAAGTACGCCTATGCCGATGACTTGGCCATTCCAAGCCTGTCAAACGATTGGAAAACATTAGAAAGGACTCTAAACCAAGACATGTCGACGCTTTGGGCATACCTCAAGAGATGAAGATTGAAGCTCAGCAAAACCAAAACAGTCACGACAGCTTTCCACTTAAACAAGCGGGAAGCGAAGAGTGAGCTCAAGATCAACACCGATGGGAAAACCCTGTGCTTCTTTCCAAACTCTAAATATTTAAGGGTAGTCCTAGGCAGGTCGCTCACTTACTGTCAACGTTTGGAGTCACTACGCAAAACGATCTCAACACGCTCAGCTTTGCTAAGGTGTCTGATCAACTCAGACTGGGGAGCCGGAGCTGACACCCTGCGCATTGCCACCATTGCACTAGTTTACACTGCATCAGAATACTGTGGACCTGTCTGGTATGGCAGTGTCCACTATCATCAAATTGACACTGCCATAAATGACGCATTGCATATTGTGACTGGATGCCTGCAACCTACACCATCGGACAATCTCCCTGTCCTTGCATGCATCTAATTAGCTAAGCTTCGTTGCATAGAAGCCATCCTGTCTCTTTCTTGATGCACTATGAATCTCAAGCACTTGCTCCACTCAAGTTTCTACGAGTCTGTATGCGAGCAAACCCAGCGACTGAAATTGAAACACCCATTTGTACAGGCCGCACAACTCTTGATAAAAACTGGTGAAGACCAATTCATCAGTTCGGCTACCTGGGTGAACCACCAATGGAACTCGGAGTGGAAGAACTCCCCAAGAATCCAAAGTTTTATCTCCGACACCGGCTCCCATCCAACCACAATGATTTTGCCAAGGAAGGCCTGGGTGTGGCTCAATCGCCTCTGCACTGGCGTCGGACTATTCCGCTCCAACATGCACAAATGAGGAGTGGCTCCATCCGCGATATGTGAGTGTAGCAAAGAGGAACAAACCACAGACCACACCATCTGCAACTGTGCCATTTACCATGTGCCAAATGGTGTGCGTGAACTGGATGACAAATCTATTCAGTGGCTTCTCAACACTTGCCAAAACATCTAGACTGAGTCACTGTGACTGCCCAGGGGTGGTAAAAGGCAGAACCCTTCAACCCCTGGAGTGGCAAGAAGGTTCACACGAAGAAGAAGATTCAGATCTCTTATTGTGTTTATAGTCCATTTTAAGAGGGTTGTATGTTCACTGGGTTTGTCATTGTTTTGTTATAGTTTAGGAAAAATAAATAAAGTAGAGCAAATCAAAGGCAGTGGGGATACACTCCCCTCATATACACATCCAACAGACGTTCAAAGAGTATTTGATGTGTTCTAAGTGCAATGTTTTAACTTACATGCGACCATTTCTTCATGACAATTTCTGTAAAATTATTGGTATTTCTTAGTTGAATACTTTAGTTTATGCAAAACTTACATCAAATAAATTTGGTAAAAGTGTTATACTGTAATTGCATTGTTCGAAAAAAAAATGTTGCACCTTTTTTGTAACGCCCGATATACCCCCAAAGTTTGCATATGAATTCCTTGGGTCCTAAATTGGTAAAATGCATGTTTTCATTGTGAAAATCGTTCAAGGTAAAGAGGTATTGCCAAAAAATGAAGGCCCAAAATGGAAAAATGGCTGTGTTCGCCTCATGAAAAAAAAACCTTTGTGGAAGGAAAACAACTTTCTTTCTACTAAGTTGTTGATTTCTTTCCGCAATAGTAAGAATTCAATTTGAATAACCAAAGCAGCGGTTGAGAACTGTGTAGTATGAATTATTGGTGCAATACTGATGAGCCCAGCCTCATGGGCGAAACGCGTGTCTATCACTGGCAGTTCTTGCTGCTTGACTGCTGAGAAACAGAAACTCGTAAATTGTTACATCACAATCACATAATCTATTCACTTTTTGTGCCGTTATCGCAATAGTTACTTTGGTTTGTTCTGCAGTCAGGTCTTCAAGGGTTTAGATTTTTACACCTTTTTTGAAAGTTTATTGCAAGATTTTTCTCCAGGTCCAACAAGTTTCAGTTGCATTCTTTTTTGTTAATCTTTTTCGCTTGCGTTCGTACAGTGTTTTTCCATCTCTTCATTCTTACTCCTGTTTCTTTCATTGTGATCTCACGTTCGTGGTGCGTTCTTTTTTTATTTCGTTCTTACTGTGTTATTTTGTGTAATGACTTTTTTTATGTGTAATGCCCCTCGGGTTAATTTACATGTGTTCATTTGGCCCTCAAAGAAATTTAAGTTTGTGAGACCCTTGGTCTCTAGGCCGTGCTTTTCGTTCCAATTTGATCAGATGAAATTGTTTTATTTTGGGATTCATCAGTTGCTTATTCAAATTCGTCAAAAGAAGTAAATAAACTAAATAGCATTACTTTACATTGCTTTCAGTTCATCAGAATATTTTTTTGACAGTTTTGAGGCCCATGGTCCGTTTGACAGTGACACTGATGAGGACACCCAAGGAGTGCACAAACGGTGAGTCAGAACAGTGTTAATGAACATCAATTGTTTGGTTTTGGCACTGATTCAGTGACATGTACAGTGCTTATTGTTTAAATTAGCCTAGCAGCTGCGGTTAACAGTATGAATATTCAAATTGGGAATAAAAAAAGTGAACGAAAGTGTATCCTAAAACTAAAGCTTAACAATCTCGCTCACTAGGATTGATCAAAATTCATAAACTGTATATACATATACGATTTATTTTAATGGTGAAACGGCAAAAAAACTATTGTTAGATTGCCAAGATTTGGTTTTAAGAAATTCGTTTATCAATTAATTAAGTGACTACGAACAGATGTGTCATGCCTGCAATTTAATAATGCAGATACGATTTTTTTGTGAAGCCCAGGTAACTGATAGTATGACGTCACGTCATTTATACGTTGTTGTCCTAAACAACAGGAGAAAATATCCAAAACATTTTGATGTCACAAAGTGGCTAACGTCAGATGAATGTTTCCAACCTGTGGATCCGTTGCTGGTGAAGAGAGTCGCCAGCATCATTTCCTTCACCGCCCGGCTCTTAAGATCAGAAGAGAAGGACTTTTCATGGAACAACTTGTCTGCTTGGATTGTCCTTACAGAGTTGTGGGCTTATTCCACAACCTGCCTCATCTGCTACATCGGAAAGAAGAGCATTTCTCATAACAGGAGTCTCAAGTCCTTGTACTTAGAGTAAGTTTCTTGTTCTGCAGATGTTTGTACAATGCACACGATATGATGCGGTGTTACTGGCGTTGGTTATAGGTGAATTGTTCGTAAACAGTTGTTCGTAAAGCAATTGTTCGTAAACAATTGTTCGTAAAATCAATTCTTCGTAAAGCAATTCTTTGTAAAGCAATTCTTCGTATACATCAATTCTTCGTATACGTGAATTGTTCGTAAACAGGTGATAGGTGAATTGTTCGTGAACAATTTTTCGCAACAGCAAGGTTTGTCTTGCAATTTCCGATGAAGGTGCGTAATGCAAATTTTCCTGAATAACCAAGTTACGACGACACAAAGAAATAAGCACAATGAAAAAGCGCATTTTTTGTTATTTATTGGAATACAACAATTGTCTGTGTTTAGCAATTCTTTGCTTACACTACCAATACTACTTTGAGTAACTTCGTACAAATTGTCCACGAGCCAAGTTTAGTATGAAGTATTGTGTGCAATTCCACACAAGTAATCACAAATTTCATCATCTTGAAAGTCTTGACGCCAAGTTCGGATGACTCTAATTAGTCTTTCTGCACTGTCCTTGTACTTCTTCTTTGGAGGGGGTCCTGCCTGGCCACTGACATACTGTTCAATGCGAACCTCATTTAGGTTTTGCTCTCGCTTGATTGCAGATATGAACTTCCAAATATCTGGATGATTTGCAGATACCTGGAACATGAACCCTCTGTGCCATCCTTCAATGCTATTATTAGTTTTGGGAAGGCCACTGAGGACGCCATCATAGCAGTTCCACATTTGAATTGCAAACATTGGAGGACGGCGTCCTTGACGATGATCTGGGCGCCCAACCCAAGTGTCTTCAAAGTAGTCAATTACTGGCTGAGCAACATCTGGTAATACATTCCCATCAATGAGAATGTCAAAGGCCCGGCTGACTTCATCAATAGGCACAAAGGCCAGAGACGACAACATGCACAGCCTCAAAGCAAACTCTGCACTTGTCTCGTACTGCTCCTTCAGGCCACTTGATTGCGTCTTTCTCCAACTGTACTGGCACAAATGGAAGAAACAGCCACGGTGAGTTGAAAGTGGGTACTCTCTGCTTACTGCATTAACCATGGCCATCTCAAAGTCAGTCATGATTGTCTCTGGAACAGCAACAGCAGGTAACAACTCCTTGATCTTTTGCAGCAGATGAATGTATGTCCCTCTCCTTTTGTCCCCCAGCAGGGCATACACCAGAGGCACTGAAGTGTTTTCCTTCAGTCCGTGTATTGTGTAAAGCTGTTCAAACAGTGAAGGCACTGTCTTGAAGGTGCCGTCAGCATACCAGTGCTTTGAACGGGCAATAAAGGAGCTGCAGATTTCTTTCAGTGGCAAAGAGGACCATACGGTTATCTCCAGGCCCAGAATCATAGGCCAAGAATGTTACACCAGCAAACGTTTGCTTGTACTCTACTGGAAGCACAATGTCACGGAGAGAATGTGGGATTGCCGGGCCTGCATTTTCCTTCAATCGCACTTGGGTGACTGCCCTTTTCATGCTCTGCACACTTGGCAGTTTTGCTGCCGTGGCTTGACTGAGTCCAATAGTTTTTTCTGAGACGAGGTAACTTGGGGCATCACGACTGTCTTTTGCTGCACAACGAATATATTCCATAACCTTTGCTGCTTCGACATGACCAGCATCTCCAGCATGATTGTGCTCACCTCTGGATTGTACAATGGCTGCCATATCAGTTGTTACTCGTGCAGGACATTTCTTATTAAAATGCTCACATTTCCAATAAGTAGTTTCTTGCCCTTGTGCGTTAAGTGCACTATAATCTTTGTAATAAAGCTGGCCACCATACCAAAGTTTTGGCTTTTCTTTTTCGCTGCTCACAAACTGTAATGCCATTCTGAATCAGGGACTCTACACTCTGTCTGCTTGTCTACACCCTACAGGTACAGCACGTCTTTAAGCACAATTAGCACATCTCTAGCATATAGGCTACCCTAATTGATTGTTCGTAAACAAATGTAACTGTTTTTTTTTTAAAAGCTGTAACCTAACTTTTATGAACATTTGTTTACGAACAATTAGTATTACGGTCAATTGCATGCCCGAAGAATTGCTTTACGAAGAATTGATTTTACGAACAATTGCTTACGACTAATTGTTTTACGAAAAACTGTTTACGAAAAAAACGTCAGACACCACTGGCGTTAGGTCTGGTTGAAACAAAAGTATTGGGAAACGAAAAATCATATTGTTGCATTGTGATACAGAATTGCTTAAACAATGGATTTTATCCTGAATGTTTTCTTTTTGAAATCGAAGCAATTATATTTTGCTTTGAGCTCAAAACAAAATGCTCAAGAATCTCAGAACAGCGTCATTGATTTCATGCCTTTCGGATATTTACTAACAAAGCTTTAACGCACTTAGTCGAAACAAAATATTTCGATTAGCCTGCCTTGATGTTGTAAAGCAGACTACAGAGTTAAAACGATTTTGTGTTAAAGTTCTGCCCCAATGATGGATTACCTGGTGCGGACAAAGTCCTTGGACTAAAATTAAATTTTAATTTACTATATCCTTAAATAGATTTAGTAAGTGTTTGATAGTGCATATTTATAGTATCACACCTTATCTTTCAGAATGTGTCATCAGTTTATCATAATTTAGCTTTATTTTCAAGTATGAGTGATCATTGAGCTTTCATCGTGCATGTATCATTGAGCTTCATCGAGCAGGCAAGACCAGTTCAGAGATAATAAAGCTTCTTGAAGCACCGAAATCAACAGTTTATCACACTGTTAGCAAGCTTAAAGAACTGAACAGTGCTGAAGATTGCCCTCGAAGTGGGAGACCACGAACTTCTCGTACCCCAAAGGTCATTAATGCGGTTCGAGCCAGAATCCGCCGCAATCCCAAGAGATCCATGAGGAAAATGACTCGCGAAAAAGATGTGAATGAAAAGACGATCAGGAAGATCGTTAAAACCAATCTGAAGTTGTCCCCCATCAAAACGTAAACTTGCCAACAACTAACACCTCACAGACCTCCAAAAAGAAAAGAGACTCGATCGAGCTAAAATTCATCTGAACAAAATGAAGTCAGGTACGGATACAGGAGAAATCATTTTCTCAGATGAAAAATTGTTCAATGTCGAAGCAGTGTGTAACCGACAAAATGATCGTATCCTTGCTAAGTTTTCTGCAGACATTTCTAACTCCATAAAAAAAGTTTTCATGCGCCAGAATCCGTCTTCTGTCATGGTGTGGGCTGCTGTCTCCAAAACCTGGAGGTCTCCCCTCATTTTTGTTCCACAAGGCGCTAAAGTTAACGGGTCTGCTACTATTCGGTGAGTCCGATTCGGTGAGTTTCTAACCCCTAACCCTAAAACTGCAATGATAATTAGGCTACGGTACTCAATAATTTAAAAAAAAAATTAAAAAAATCCCCCGTTAAGGGATCGGACTCACCGAATCGGACTCACCGAAACGGGCCATTCCGAAAGTTAACACCAATTCGTACATTGAGACAAGTTTGACTCCTGGCCTTGCAGAGACTAAGAAACACTTCAAAAGGAAACCATTTACATTCCAAGACGGTGCGCCATCCCACACGTCCAAGAAAACCCAGAAATCGTGCCAGAACCATTTTCCTCATTTCTGGAGTAAGGAAGTTCGGCCGCCCTCATCACCAGACCTGAATCCAATAGACTTTTGTGGTCCATTTTGGTGGCAGATGCCTGTGCTTCATCCCATGACTCAGTTGAGGTGTTGAAGTGCTCTCTCAAAAAGCATGGGGCAAAATACCCCAAGCAACCCTACGTAAAGCGGTAGAGAGTTTCAGAAGTAGACTTGAGCGTGTTATTCAGGCCAGAGGGGGACATATTGAACAAAATTTGTACGATTGTTAGTTACTGTCTTGGCAATACACTGTTAAAATATTTTGCGATTTTATTCACTATTTACAGAAATATACACTTTAAAGCAGTCCAAGGACTTTGTCTACAGTGCGGACTCTGCACCCTGTATAATAATTAATCAGCAATTGATTGGTGAGCGCGGTCACGATATTTTCTTATTCATCCACTTTTGAATTGTCGTGAACAACGAGGCAATAAACCTGTTCAAAATTAATAAGTTTTCAAATTTTTAGCCTCTCTAATTGTTTCCCATGGTTTTGACTTGGAGAAATTCGAAAATGACAACCCTTTTGCTCTCAGATGATGAGATGCTCCTCTTCAAGAGGCTTAAAAATTTATATTTTTGTCAAAATCACCTATTTCTTACCTGTTAAGCCATGATCTTGACGGTTTAACTCTTTATTTCAACTGAAAACACGTTTATCTAATGCCTGTTTGAGAGCTCACGTGAAAATTACGTCATAAAAGTCATAATTAGTTACGTCATAAAAGTCATGAAGACAACCTAACATTTTAAACTTGCACTACAATGATTAGCTCATTACTGTGCAAGACAAGAGTGAAAACAATTGAACTGCGCAAATAAGAAAAAACATTCATAAAGAAAAACTATAGCTCTGCAATATCGACATTGCCGTTTTTCAAAACAAACTAATAAATTTCCTGCATAAAAATAAAGCATATTAACTATATTTGATGTAATTCGCTCTGCTTGGCTTTTTGCTTGGCATTCAACACTTTTTGTAGTATTAATAGTATTTATTGTTTAATCTTGCTGACTAAACCACTGCTAGAGTCCCTGCTGTATTGAAGGCTGGTGGTACAATCCTTAACGAATTTAAAATCTCAACATTGACCACAAGAAGAAAGAGAATCAGTTTAAGGTAACACTCCAGTCAAACATACATGAACCAATTTCGAGAGGGGCGAGCACCAAAGCATTGTGTTTTTCATTGGGTGGCAAACTCATGGAAGATATACTGGGTTGAAAGCCAAGTCAGGCTTCAGAAACTTTGGCAGTAGGCTTATCAGTGTGAGACAGTAGAATGTGAAGAAGGAGAACTCTTGGGTGTGCCCAATCTCAGAGATTCTTCTGGCGTATCTCAAACAAAAGCATCACCACCATCCACTAGTAGTAGGAGTAGTCCAGTTTTAATCCGGTGATGTTCCTGTTACCGAGGGTGCCCGGATTCACCTCCAAATGCCGCAATTGCCTTCACACCCTGCCTTCACATCGATCTGTCTAACGCGTCCTCTCTTGTTAAGCCCACCTTGCTGCTTTCTTCCTCAACTTGCCTTTTCCACGTTTTCTTGGGTCTTCCTTGTTTTCTACGACCCTCCACTCGCAACTCCAGCGCTCTTCTCAAAACATCATCTTCATCCCTTCTCAAAACATGCCCAATTGCCCATACCACCTTATTCCATTCGCTTTTGCCAACTTATCAACATTTTCATTCAACCCAAGCAAGTCCATAAGTTCTTCAGTATTCCTTTTGTCCATCAGGTTCACACCACACATTGCTCTCACCATCGCTCTCTCAGTTCTTCTTACAATCGCCAATTCGTTTTCCCGTAAGCACCATGTCTCACTTCCGTACAGCATTGCAGATTTCACACAACTAGTATAAATTCTTCCTCTTATTTTCAACGGAAATCTTCTACCACATAACAACTCTCGACACTCTCTGAATTTCACCCAACCAAGCCTTACTCTTGCAGTCACTGCCGCTTCACAACCACCAGTGGTATTCAATCTATCTCCTAGATAGCAAAAGGCATTCACAGATTCAACTTCTTCATTCAGCTTTTCAACAGGACCAACCATTCCTTCTTCAATCTTCTTGCATCTTTCACATTCAAAACCATCTCCGGATCTGCATGTCACTCTCTTCATCTTTGCACATCTCCCATGCACCCACTTCCTGCATTTTGTACACTTTACAGAATTTGCCATCGCTCTTTTTCCACATACACCACATGGGTCAATTTTGCTCATTGTGATTTCCCCTTCCGTTCCACTTATTATAACCTTTGTCTTTTTGATGTTCCCACGCATACCTTTACATTGAAGCGACTCCTTCCACATCTCAAATTTCTCTCTCAGATCTTCCATTGTGTCACTCAACAAAACCAAATCATTCGTGTATAGTATCGCCATTAATGAATCTTCTCGTACACATTCGGTAATCACATCAATCACAATGGCAAAAATTAGAGGAGAGAAGACATAATTATGGTGTACACCCACCTTTCACGTACAGTCCTTGCACCGTCATACCGACTCATTGTTGCTTGCACAAGTGCCTCTGGTACTTCTTTTTTTCTCATCGCCCATTCCATCACTCTGGAACTCAATCAAACGCCTTTTCCATGTCCACGAAGCACATGTACAAATTCTTTCCCTTGTCTCGATATTCCTCTGACAACCTTCTCAAAATAAAAATAGCATTTGTCGTTCCCTTCCCAGGCATAAACCCACACTGCATCTCGTCCAGCTTTACCACAGATCTTATTCTATTCTCCAACACCCTTTCCACTATCTTCATTGCATGCTCCAACAGTTTTATTCCCCTATATGACCCACAATCGAATGCATCGCCCTTTCCCTTGAAGATGGGTATCACCACGCTCGTCTTCCATTCATTTGGCATTCCTTTTCCATCTAACACACGTTGGCTGATTTCTTGCATTGCTTTCAGTCCTGTCTCTCCACTTGCACGTATCATTTCCACAGTGACTTATAGTCCAGGAGCCTTCCCCGATTTTATTTTCTTCATTGCTTGTGTCACCTCCTGTCGAGTTAATTTCTTTAATGGACCTGTTACCACGTCGGCTTCCACATTTTGATCCCAAACGTTTTCCCCGCTCATTATCACCTCCATATGTTCTTTCCAAATTCTTCCACGATCTTTCTCACTGAAACCAAGTTTTCCATCTCTTCCTTTAATACATCGACCACCATCCACATCTTTTCTATCCCGCTTCAGAACCTTCATAAACTTATATACTTCGTCGGGACTGTTTTTTAATTTGGTCAATTCCTGCTCAGCTTCTTGCTTCATAACTTTTGCAACTATTCTCTTTGCCCGATTTTTCAATTGCTTGTACTTGAGCTTAGTTTCTTCTGATCTATTTCTGCATCAATCCTTGTATGCGACTTTTTTTTCCCCAATTACTTCCCTCACCTCTTCATTCCACCACCACGTATTTCCTCGATCCATCCTGCCTTTTGTTTTCCCACAAACTTCATTGCAAGCTTGCAGAACTCCATTCTTGAAGGATCCCCATAGATCAGTCACATCATTGTGAACAAGACTTTCAACTCTCTTTTTAAACCTTTCTCTTGTGTCGGCATCTTCTAATTTCCAAACTTTTCTTTTGATCACCCTTTTTTTATTTACAGTTTTCTTCAAACCTTTCTTGTCCAAGTGACAACCACCAAAGTTCGCCTTCGCATGGTATCGCTTTCACATCTTTGATCAGTTTTCTGTTTTTCCTGCATACCAACGCAAAGTCAGTTTCATTGCCACCTGCACTGAAAGTTACTTTTCTTCCTTCCTCTTTCTGAAACCAAGTATTAGCAACACACAAGTCCTTTTCGTCACAAAACTCAAGTTGTCGCCTTCCATCGCGATTCCTTTCTCCCACTCCAAACCCTTCATGGACACCTTCAAACCCATCAATTTGTTTGCCAACGTGCCCATTGAAGTCCCCAAGACCCAATACAAGTTCCTGATCACTTCTTGTGCTCCATTCATGGGCTATTTCGTCATAAAATCTTTCTTTTTCTGCATCGGATCTTCCACTTTGTGGTGCATAAGCACAGATTACTCTTATTACTACGTGCTCGACCACCATCACTATCGCCATTATTCTGTCACTCTGTCTACGAACCCTCAACAACATTTTCACATAGCTTTTCTTTCACCAAAATCCCGACTCCTCCGATCCCAATATCATTGTCCGACCACCACAGCTTGTATCTCCTTCCTTTGACGCCCAAAAACTCGGCTCCTTTGTTCCTCCATCGGATTTCCTGTATACAGCAAACATCTACTTTCCTCATTCTCAGTTTTTCACTCACCTCAGTACCTCTACAACGCAAGCTTCCTACATTTAGACTTCCCAGTCGTATCCCTGAATTTTTAGCAGCAATGTCAGACAACCCGGAGATTCTTAGCGTCCCCTGCATTTAAGGGCTGCTGGGGACTGGGGGCCATTCTTTTTTTAACACTTATCATTAGGATATTTTGGTGCATGTTTTTCTACAGGGAGCATGCCCTTGCTTACCCCCACCTCCATTTAAAGACTGGAGTGGTCTTGATGACCGGATGCCTCTGCACGACAACTAACAAGTTCGGCCAACCCGGGTTTGACTTAAGTTTCCTTCTTGAAGGATGTTGCCATTGTAGCATGTAGCTAACCTACGCCGCCAACCTGCCTGGCACGGGCATCAATGTCAGAAGTGAGGGCCAGAACTACCAGCGGGACGTGTTCCGGTGCCAACTGGCCCAGACCTGGGGTAAGATGCTACCTCTCCTCCTGACATCGAGGATGCAGTTTAATGTCATACCCAGGACCCAGCACTAAATAAACCAAATGTGGTGAAGAGTTTGTGTTAGAAGTAAGAAGAAAAACGAAATGTAAATTTGGTTGATCAGAGTAATTCAAATTAAACAAAAGAGCTTTAAGGTATATTAGGCTTCACCATTTAGTTTAACTAGCTCAGCAGCCAAGTGGCTTCGGTTTTGGTGCTGGTAGATCTGAGAGCGATTCCAGGTCGGGTCAAACCGAAAACTTTCAACACGGTACCGATTGTGTTCTTTCTTGCATAACGCAGTGAGAAGTCGGGTAAATAATGTGATGACATCGTAAACCTGATATAAAATTTGAAAAAAGCCCTGTTGCTAAAAGACCTTAACTGTTATAATTCAATGTCAAGCTACATAAGGTTTGTATGTTTTGGATTTTAAAACAAACAATGGTTATTTTCTATTTTCCATTATAACGTACATAACACGCTAAAAGACCTTAATGTAGACTGTAGAGCGACAATATATAAAACCACAACATTATTATTACTTTCGGTTTATTGAATTCCGACGACAGCTCCTGAAGAGAGTCAGACAAAAACATGCAGCTTTGAGCTATGAGCAACCTTTTACTTGCTATTTTTAAGTTTTGTACGGTTGTACCGCCAATCAACTCTTCAAAAGCATCACTTGAGTTGCTCAGCGTATGAGATCTACGAAAAGGCAGCTAGAAGTCTCTTAGGATACGTCTTAATGAATTTTCACCCGGCAGAATCATGGTTATTTCTACCACACCCTTGTCTGCTCCTGGGGATGATGGTTTCTGCAAAATTTCACGCAGGAGAGACAATGTTTCTTTTCTTTTTTCATTGAGCCATAAACTTGGTCAGATTCAACTTTCATTAACTCTGGGTATTCTTTGTCATTTTCTGATCATTTGCCTGCCATTTCTTTACACCAGTAGTTCTCAAACTGTGCGTCGCGACGCCCTGGTGCGTCGTTTCACTTTTCCAAGGGCGTCGCAGAATAGTTCCGTTTCTAGGCTGAACTCAGTTTAAGATTATAAAAATGAGGTTAACCCTTTGATGATTGCTGGGACACATGTGTCCCATGCACTTAGCTATTACACCGCAATTAACTAAAAAATTTGCCACTGCTGATACCCTAACGCAGTATTGGATGTCTATCCTTCAAAAAAAAAAATGCTGACTCTGAATCATTTTTCTCGGTGTTATTTCAGTTTGAAAACAGTGAAGAGTTGAGGTTACAAGTGCGTTTTTTTGCTTCAAATTTGCGAAGCATATTTATTACATTTGTCCAAGCTCGAGTCGAAATTTGCAAAATACTTCCCGGAAAATTTTTTAAACCACGAATGGATTCGTGATCCTTTCGTGGTAGAAAATCCGGCAAATTTTTGGATTCAATGAATGACGATTATCCAGGTTTGGTGAAAGAAAGCACTGCAAATTATTATCCCATTCGCCACGTCGTATTTATGTGAAGCAGGATTTTCTGCCTTGGCGGTGATAAAACCAAATAT
Organism: Aplidium turbinatum; assembly: GCF_918807975.1. Lineage (NCBI taxonomy): Eukaryota > Metazoa > Chordata > Ascidiacea > Aplousobranchia > Polyclinidae > Aplidium > Aplidium turbinatum. Next base: position 21,855,707 of record NC_137475.1, on the reverse strand, counting down.
CGATCACGAATAAACAATGAAAGAAAAATGCGTGTGGCAATTTCAAAAATTCTCCCTAGATTCAATGAACTTTGTGAAAACAAACAAGCCTACACGTCACATTATATAATATGCATTGTTTTTTGTTGTTGTATCAATAAACAAAACTTTAATAATAAGTTTCTTCATTTACTTTTATTTGCTGGTGCGTCGCAAGTCCAGAAAACTTTTCCAGAGGCGTCGCAACAAAAAAAAGTTTGAGAACCACTGCTTTACACCATCAATTTTCAGGATTTTTTCACTCTCCAAAAGCAATATCACACTTTTCACCAACGATTAGCTCCAGCGCATGGTGGAATCAAGCTATCCACGTCTTCTTCCAAACGTTTAGCAGCACTCTTACGAATTCCACTGTTGCCAGCATAAGTATCACCTACCAATGCAACTATGTTTTTCTTGGGTCCCATACGCTGAGAAACTCAAGTGATGCTTTTACTTTGGGATGCGCCAAAAAATATCTTTGATTTGGCACACCCAAGAATTTTCCTTCGACATCTGACATCGAACAGTTGTGGTGCAAATGTTTCCATTGGTCACAATAACTTTTAAGAATGCCAATACAATTGTTTTTGAACTAGTTGATGGCCTGCGCCCTGCATTCTGTAACATAGTCATCAGGATAGTTTTCAGTTAAATCTTTATCTTCTCTCACGAAAAATTCAACGCCTCGTCTTCAATCATGTTACCATACACCAAGTTACTAAGCAGACAAGTTTGAAGAAGTAACGTTGTGTAGCATTGCATACCATTGTTTTGACCTAGGGATCAGTCTGACCATTGTTTTGTATGTATATTTTAGTAATGTTCATTTGCAATTTATTTCCTGAGCTTTATTTTTGTGCAGAAAATTTAGTTTGTTTTGAAAATCGGTAGTGTCGATATTGCAGTTTTTCTTTCACTGGAAGTGTTTTTTTCTTATTTGCGCAGTTCGATTGTGCTTACTTTTGTAATTTAACAGAGATAAGAAGTAGCAATAACGCTAATTGTACTGTCTCATCTTACAGCAGGGGTTCTTAAACTTTTTAGCTTCCGCCCTCTTTGACGTCACATGTAAAATTTTGTGCCCCCTTTTTATAGTTTAAGTTATAAATCAAAGTCAAGCTACATAAGGTTTGTATGTTTTGGATTTTAAAACAAACAATGGTTATTTTCTATTTTCCATTATAATGTACATAATCAAAAGATTAAGTGGATCACACTCTACTTTTCCTCGCATTAATGAGAAGATGCTTTTTGGAAGCCAGCAATTTTATTCGCGGCTTAGTTAAAGACAATGCGCATCGCATGTCAGATTTACAGACAGTTAAGTTTGTTTCGAGCTTATGTCTTCACACTTCCCAGTGAAGAAAAGCAACTTTCACACAAAAAACGTCACAAACAACCGCAGGAAAAAGCGCTGGAAAATTGAAAAGAAAAGTCAAAACGAGGTCACATTTCCAGTCAATAGTCGTGACACAAGGTAAGATGTGTTACCAACATTTTTGTTCACGACTTGCACAATACAGTAGCACAGGGCTTCCCAAACTTTTTTGCTCGCGACCCCTTTTAATCTCCTAAAATGTTTCGTGGCCCCTTACAATTAAAACGACGAACTGTGTGAAGTATACATTTGTTGTATTTATTGAAAAGCTTAAATCTAACGAAAACCAAAAACAATTTACCGACACTCAGTTCAGTTTTGTTTTTATTTATTTCTGACCATAACAACAAAGCCTATGGGTAGCCTACTGGAAACAAAACAAAAAAGCAAACACATTTATTCAGTGTGATGGGTGTGACTGCTTTCTACCACAAAGCAAGTCCAGCTGTCGGTGGCTCGGTGTTTGTTAATGCAGGTCTCAAAACGGTTTCAATGTTGTTTAGGCTGGAACGGTAGGCGAAGTGAAAACATTTCAGATAAAGCATTTTGAAATATTTGTTTCCAGATGTTCAAATTTTTAATGAACGCATCAATCTTAGATTTCAATGTAAAATATTGATGTTTTGTCTTAGGAGGGACAAATTAAATTCGTTCAGTTTTTCAAGCTAATCTGACATTTGGCATAATTTCTAAAGCTAGATGTCATTGCGAATATAGAGAACCAAGACTGGAGTTTTTTCTGTTGGAAAAATCACGATTTCGGTTTTCAACGTTTATTGGCTAGCCATTTTAAAGCTTTGATTTTGTAAGCCACCTCACTTCACGATGCAGTAACAGAGTTTTTAACTCCGGTTTCATTCCACCTCATAATTTTTTTTAAATACGGGCAGCCAAATAATGAGTGCGCGACTCTTAATAAAGTTAATAACTGTCACAGCATCTCGCACAGAAGTGTTAATATGCAGTACCTTGTGCAAATTGGCAGCAGTGGCCGAGTGGTTAGCGCGTTGGGCTCGCAGTCGAGAGCCCGCATGTTCGACTCCAGTCACTCGCACTTGCTATTGTTTCTCTGGGCAAGAAACTTTACGATAATTGCCTCTACCCAGTGATCGATTTCGAGTAATGGGTTGGGTAGTACCAAATTTAAGTCATAAGTAGAGTAGACAACCGGAAACAGACATTGCCGTCGACTGCAGCGTGGGTCAGGTGTACGTTGGAAGGCATACACCGATACATAGCGCTCAAGTCCGCTTTCCCGCAATACAGGATAAAGATATGAAAAACAAACAAACAAATTGGTATAGTTTCTGCGACCCCTGAAGTTCGCTACGCGACCCCCAGTTTGGGAAGCCTTGCAGTAGCATACTCGCCTACTCATGCAACAGTCTACCACCTTCGCGCCTCCCTTGGAGAATCTTCACCCCCTCCACTTCAAGAACCACTGGTTTACAGAATAATGACAATCCTTACAATCCCTTGCCCTTTAGTAGATCCTTATTATGCAAGTTTAATATTTTAGGATGACGTGGTGACGTCATTATGGCGTCACCACGACGTTATCGTCAGAACTAAATCTGAGGTCTCTTTCTGTCAGTCTAGGCTGATCAACAAATTTTAAAAAGTGTGTATAGGTTGCCTGAAATAAGCAAATGCCTTTGCACTACTAGTGGCACACATTTCAAAATCATGCCAAATACCCAAAAGTTAATTTTCACTGGTGAGCTATCAGAAAGGCATTACAGGAAATTGTTTTCAGTTGTAATAAAGAGTTCAGCCATCAGGATCATGGCTTAACAGGTCAAAAATAGATGATTTTGGGAAAAATAGAAATGTTTAAGTCTTTTGAGGCTGGATCCCATCATCAGAAAGCGAAAATGGTTAGCATTTTCGAATTTCCTATGGTCAAAACCATACTTTAATGTAAGAGCCTAAACAATTAGAAAACTTTGAATTTTGAACAGGTCTAACGTGGCAACTTCGCCTGCTACAAATGCTTCATTTCAGTAATTGATGTCGTTGTTATTTTTAAATTATTTTGCCGAAGAAAGGACGTGATGTCATGGATGGATGTTATATTTCTTGGGGAAGCTTGATCCTTTAGTAGCTTTCATGATGTTCAACGTTGGATTAACGTGTAGGGTTTCCTGTTAACGCAAGAAGTCTGTATTTTTGGAGAACAGCGTTGGCCCACTTTGAATATTTTATTGCACTTTAAATAATTGATCGACATTTTAAATATTCTTCCTTCAGCTTTTGATCTCTTCTTAGTTTTCAAACAATTCGTGGAACAGACGGTTTTAAATTTTGTTGGAATGATGCTCTATCACGTCACGTCAACGTTTCAATATCCAGGAATGAAAATAAGTTTCGCCAATGAATAATTGAAAATCTTAAATAACAAAAACGATCGGTCATCTTTCTATAAAAGTTCCACATCAATATAGCCTTCGTCGTCAATGTAAAACGAGATATTGTTACCCAGGGTACACGTCGACACTACCACAATTGGTGGTATTGCAACATTATTTCACGGTTGCTTATGGTTGAAATATGGACTTTTTTGATAACGTGTAACCTTAGCTGGGTATACGATTTGTGATCGTGTGGCAGATTTCATCACCACCCTGTTCTTGCTGATCGTATACTGTAAGTGAAGAGTTGATTGCTTTAAAAAAAAACTTGAAAATTGCAACTAGAAGGTTGCACATTGTACAGACTTCCACTCGCGACTGTACTATAAGTGCGCTTAGTTTTCCACCCAAGAAATGAGACGGCCTCACCCTGGCGATGTCATAACTTGCAATAAAGTTACAAGAAAACCTTTTTCATAAGACTGTCTTTTTGTTGGTTTCGTGTTGATACACCGTTGCACTGAAGGCTTTTGTAACAATATTGCAACTGTTTTTCAGGATGAAACATTTATTTTCCAACAACCAATCCGGTGACGTTTGTGATGCTTACTCGCTACAGCGATTTATTACTTCAAAATCATGTGGTCTAACCGTCAACGATGTGGTCAACTTTCATCAGTTTACCGCGAACCTTGACCCCACCCTGGAAGATCTGATACCGATTTACAATGAGACCTGGGCCGTCCATTCAAGTGTGTTGCCAGTGGACTATCAGTGATCGAAAATTATATAACATGTAGTTCTGTTCCAATAGGGGTAATTGCGTACACCATATGGCTACCTAGAATAATTTTTACCCCGCCTTTTTTATTGCAGATGTAACTTAAGCTATTTCTGATGAACAAAACAATGTTGCGTTGAAAACGTTTGAAAGTTTGTTTCAATTATGTTGTTTTTTTTTATTTGTGATAAACCCATTGAAGCTACTTTGTTGTCTATGTCTGGTACAACAAAGCGAACTTCCTACCGACACTTTATCATATCATTACGAATCAATAAAAAGCGAAAAAAATTTTGTAAAAAAATTTGATTTGTGGAATATAACAAATCAGACCACATCTTTTTTCAGGTAGCCATAGGTACACTCACTTTGAGCGTCTGTCTGCTGAGAATATTTCTCCACATAACTTTTGTTTGATATAATTTTGTCAAGATTGAAAACTTATGTGGTCATAAAAAGGTCTATGGAACTGGCACTACTGCTTCCATGAATAGGTTTGCCCAGCGTGGTCCAAAGTAGGTATTGTGCGACCCTTGAACAATTTTCATATATGCCTGATTTCCTCTGGAAAAATCGGCAAACGTAAACACACCTACGTTTTACCTAAATGCATTGCATTAGTCAAGCCATAAATATGTTTTAGGCCTACAACGTCGAAGTGCAGGTCAATTACGATACCTTTTCACACTTTGTAACAACATGTCAGACCTAACGTACGTTGATGTTCGGTCTTGCTGCAAGCATAAACTCCTGAATTTCTGAAGTTAGCATATGTATTTGTTGAAGAAAACTTAGTCAAGCGCAATGTTTAAACGTCCAAAATTATTAGAGAATAACGGAAAGTTTAATTCGAATTGTTCGATGTGGTATTTCTTAATAGTAATGGGTAAGCACAGTGTCTGGCGTGCTTTACATTAATATCAGTTACAAAGGAGTTTATTTTAAAGCGATATTAGAGCACCCAACACGAGAAAAAAACAACATCAAATCAACAGAACTTTTAGGGTCTTAAGCGTTCGCCATCTCGGGAGACGTGTTCGTGACAGACATCGAATAATATTTTTATGCAATTTTCAACAAAATAAATCAATCAGCCAACCAATGAAGACTTTGGGATACTGCACCACATAAGGAACGCTGAAAAAAATTACAAATTGATCATCTAGTTTATCAAAGCTCGCATCGGTTATGATACTGATGATGATGGCGTATGAGCGATCTTTCCAGGCTAGATTGGAGGGCAGGAAATCTTCAGCCACTCAGCAGTCTCGTCGTCCAGGATTCTTAGACCATGCGCACCGTGTGGAGGCCGGTGGGTTAGGCACTGGTGGATGACATGGTCTGCGGTCTGTTCCGTGGCACCACACTCGCATTCTGATGAAGGAGCCAGGCCCCACTTGTGCATGTCCGAACGAAAGCGGCCGACGCCAGTTCGCAGGCGGTTAAGCCTGACCCACGCAAGCCTTGCGAGGGACATCCCCGGTGGATGGGGATCGGCGTCGGGTATAAAGTCACGGAGCGTGGAGGTGTGATTTTGCCACTCCGTGTTCCACATGTGGTTCGTCCAGTGTGCCGCACTTAAACCAAGTTCTTCTGCGTCCTTAAGGAGTTGTTGTGCGGCAGGCACAAAGGGGCGTCTTGATTTCAGCCGCTGCTTTATAGGTGGTGGTCTCTTGAATGTTGCATGGAGGAGATGGTCCGGGTCCAAAGCGCTGCGAGCGAGAGAAATCGTGGCTCCTTTACGGCGTAGCTCAGCGGGTTGGATGCCTGCTAGGATGGGTAGGCAGTCCGTTGGAGTTGGACGCAGGCATCCAGTCACAGTACGCAGTGCGTCGTTGATGGCGGTATCAATCTGGTGGGTGTGAGAACTACGACACCAGACCGGCGCACAGTACTCAGCGGTGGAATGAACAAGGGCTAGGGTAGCTGTACGAAGAGTTTTAGCACCAGCTCCCCAGCCGGAACCCGCCAATCGCCTCAAAAGTGCGACGCTTGTAGATAGTTTTTTGCGCAGTGACTTCAAGTGCCGGCGGTACGTGAGTGACCTGTCCAGGGTTATGCCGAGGTATGTAGGTTCGGCACAGTAGGGCAGGCGTTCCCCATCAATCTTGATGTTTATCTCACGATGTGCCTCCCGGTTGTTAAGGTGGAAGGCCGCCGACACTGTCTTTGACTTGCTGAGCTGTAGCTTCCATTTCTGGAGGTATGCTGATAGTGTTTGCATGTCTTGGCTGAGGTTCCTCTCCACTGACTGCCAGTTTCCTGCTGAGTGCAGGAGTGCCAGGTCGTCTGCGTAAGCATATTTCCTGGAGATGGTGGGGGGCAAGTCGTAAGTGTATATGTTGAACGGGAGAGGAGCCAAGACTGAGCCCTGTGGGACGCCGTTTTTAAGTCGGCGTAGTCTGCTTCGATGACCGCTACCGGTTGTGAGGGTAAAACTGCGGTTTTGCACAAGTTCCATCATCATATGGACCATGTGTCTGTCAGGGAGCAGACGGAGTAACTTGCAGGTAAGGCTGCTATGCCATACGGTGTCATAGGCAGCCGTGAGATCAACAAACATGGCGCCAGCCTTCTTCTTAGCCGAGAAGCTGTCCTCAATGTCTTGGGTCATAAGCGTGACCTGATCTACGGTTGATCGTTCGTGTCGGAAACCAGCTTGTTCACGGGGGAGCTGCGGATCTATTATTGGTTCGACACGGGCGTAGATGAGTCTCTCGAGGATCTTGAAGGGGATGCAGAGCAGTGAGATTGGACGGTAACTCTTCGGGTTCCCTGGGGGCTTCTTCGGCTTAGGGACTGCAACCACAAGGGCTCTTCTCCAGATTCTGGGAATTCTCAGGTGGCGCAAACAGCAGGAAAGGAAGTCTTTTAACCAGGACTTTAAGGAGGCAGCAGCATGGAGTATCAACTCCGGGCATGGGTGGTCAGGGCCCGGGGCTTTACCTGGCTTTATGTGCTGGAGGGCGGCGGAAAATTCTTCCGGGGTGAACTCACCCGAGATGTTGTCCCCGTCTGGGGTTGTTATCCTCCAGAGGTCCGTCATTTCTTGCAAGACGGATCTATCTGATTCACGGTCTCTCGATTTGTATTTCCCGTTCTCCACAAGTTGTGAGGCGATGGAATTTGCTGAAACGGGACATTGTTGACGAGAGGCACGTGATCTGCCAGTTAGGTTGTTCAGTGTACTCCATGCTATGCGGCTGGAGTGCGTGAAGTCGATTGATTCAACGGCTTCTGTCCAGCGCTCCTTCCTCTTTAAGTCCAGCCTTGCCAGCAGAGCTGTGGCTGAGCTGTTGGTGTCATTGCCCTGAGGGGCGTGGAGGAAGTCGGAGTAGAGGCTTTCGCACTCCTTATCCCAGCACGGTATGTAGGTCTTTTGTCGGCCGCGGGAGATGGATTGTTTTGCCGCTGATGTTCTTGCATCACAAAAGTCCTGGTAGGCTTCTTCCACGTTGTTGGTGTGGGGGGATGGGAGATACTGTGTGGCTTCATTGGTGAGGAGGCTATAGTACTCCCAGTTAGCCATTCTGAAGTTCCATCGATTAACAGGCTTGCTCGGGACAGGCATTATGAGCGTTGGAGCCGTGATAATCGAGGGTCGATGTTGGGACCTGGGGAACTTCTCTAGCACACGTCTGTCCGGTTGGCAATTATCGGGGTCATCACTTGCGAAAGCCAGATCGGGGTTTGTACCAGTGTTCCAGCGTCCGGAGAAGAAGCTCGCTGCACCCTTGGGATCGTGCAGTAGGGTGAGGTTGTTATTGGCTGACCATGAGGCCAGGCTTTCTCCGTCGGTGTTGGTGGTGTTGTAGCCCCAGTCAACGTGGTGGCAATTAAAATCGCCAGCATAGAGGCTTGGGTTGGGGGAACACTGGGATGGCTGTTGGTGTTAAGCGTGAGGGTGGTGGCTTATAGACATTGATGATGTGATAGCCTGATATGTCTATGCATAACCACTCTATCTCCGATTGGGCACTGGACTGGTCTATTGGCGTCCAGCTCAGTTGCTCATGGACAAACGTGGCGAGGCCGTGTTTCCTGCTGATGGTTGCGAGTGTGAAGTTGGGTAATACCAACTTATCCACAGATGTGCAGTGGGTCTCCTGGAGGAGAATAACGAGGGCCTGATGTTTTGTGGCCAGATACTCGATGATGCTGAGCTTGCTGGCCGTAATGCCCTCGGTGTTCAGCTGCAGTACGGTGGGTCGTCGGTACTTTTCGACAGAGGAGCTGCCGCGCCCTGAAAAGGGCGTTTCCCTATCCACCCTGGGCTGAACCTGGGCCTGGTTTGCTCGAGTGTGACAAGCTTCGCTTCGCATATCTTTTTTCTTAAAGATATGGTACTGACGGTAGGGACCACGAGAAGGTGCTTGTTCTTCCCCCACTTGCATGAAAATGGTTATGATACTGTAACAGTAGTAGTAGGCTATTTTAAAATGATTGTGATGGTCGCTAACCAGCAGAAACACACAAAAAAAAATGCGTTGATTAGAACAGAAAACTCAGTCCTTTCATTTCAAAGGATTTCTTCCTTTGCGGACCCTAGATTTTTTTTCAAACCTTTATGCTCTCACTCTTGGACTACCCTGGGTTAACCGACAGATTCCTCAATGAAAAACGAATGCAGATCTGTTTCGTATGTTTAGATTCCCAACAAGCTGCCAGTGCCATTATGTCATCGACCAGTAATTTATCGTATGATGAAATTCCGCTATGCGATTGGTCTGTAGAAGACGTCTGCTTCAGAATAAAGTCCATACCAGGTATCTTTCAATTATTGTTGCCATACCGTCTTTATTTATAAGAATTGTCCTTATTTTGAAGGGCAATGTCTCAGAAGAATTTATTGTCCGTATATCTAAGTAATGTCCTTGTTTTGACTCTAGTCCTTATTTTGTCTTATTTTTAAATTACAAAACTTCTATCTTTTTTTGGAATATATCAATAAGTGATTTTCAATTTTAAAAGCGTCCAGCGCACATCAACTGAACCCTGCTAAGAGATCAAACAATTGAGTACGAGGAAATAAGGGGTTGACGAAGCAAATTGATCCGTCAATGATAATGAAGAATGATTTGTTCAATGAGGTATCGGCTGATTAATGCTCTGCTCAAGAAGATTCCAAATGATGTATTCCGCAAGGATGAACCTGAGGACAAGTGGATGAAAATCTTTATCGGAGATGACTCTTTTTCATTGCTCTACAAACTTTTTACTTCCGGTCAGATGCGTTTGTGGAGCAAGTGTTCTCTGTTGTTTCGGCTCAGTCAACCAAGGAAAGAAAAAGACTTACTAAAATGACGGTCAACTCTCTGCTAAAAGTAAAAACCTAGACCTGAGCTATCATGAGATACACGAAGTATTTTCTACAAACAAGGAGTTGCTGGAACAGATTGTTTCTGTCAAAAACTATCGCCTTTGATATATCATAGCTCGTATAAATGCAAAGATTTGTTCAAAAACGTTTGTTTCGTTTCATGTAAAAATTAATTTTTTCGGTTGTCCTTGTTTTGGGGTCGATGTGGATGGGGTAAACCCTGACTTTAAGGTTCGAGTTGGGCCTGACGCGGATTCATTTAAAGCCGGAACAACAAAAAAGTTAAGTTGTCACCAGATTTAATTACTTCCAAGTGTAATTAATTACACTTTTCACGTACTAGATCAAAGGTTTCAATATTTATGTTTATCAATGATTGTATCAAAGACAGTAGAATTGTGTTTGATAAAGATTATGTTGCAATGTAGAAGTCCATTTTGAATCCCAACTAGTGCTGTAACAAAATATTATGCCTGCAACTCGCCAAATGCAATTGTAATTTAGAACAAACTATTGTTAAAATAGGTTTAAATAGTATTGTTAAAATAGGTTTAAATAGTATTGTTGAAATAGGTTAAAATAGTATTGCGTGTTTTATTTTTTCTTGCCTTCAATCGCACTGCAGTATATAATCTTGTGAAATTTTATTTTGTATGTTATTCGCTCTGAGGATGCGCATTGTCATGGTGCGCGAAACGTCAGTGAAGCAATAAACCATCTTGTTTGTTGTTACTTTTACTTTCAATTTCATCAGATGAACGTTGCAACTAGTGCTAGAAACGATAATTGTCCTGATGAACACCCAAACTTTTCAGTATTCAAAATAGGTTCAATTGCATGAAAATGCGATATTAATTACATTCTATTACAATTGGTCCAACTCAGGTTTACACCTTGAAAGCGTATAGTTTGCAGTAAGGGCGCACTCTATGAAGTTGAACTTAACATCGATTTTTCTGAAATCCAAACAGCGATGCACTGTTAACAATAATTTGTAACCGAAATTTAGTTAAATTGATGTTCGGAGCACAATTTAAATTGTGGTAGTACTTTTGAATAATGATACAACTTAAAATTTTATATTGATCTGAGTCGACCTCCGAGAGTAGCTTATTCCACGGAATCACAAACTTAATTGTTCGCCAGTTTGCGCACCTAAACAAACTTCTTTGTTCTTTTCGAGAGTAACCGCCGCGCCTGTTACTGTTTACCGTCACTTCGTAACTTTTCGCCGTCCCACCAGGTTTGGACGCATCAAATTTTCAACTTTATTCAAACTTCATCCACAAGAATAACTTCCACGGTCTAGCGTTGTCTCTCTGTGATGTGGATGAGCTGAAGAAGGAGCTGAAGACTTCGTTCGGAGACTGGTGCCTCATCAGGAAGTTCATCACTGAAACCAAAGCTACCTCTACCAAATCAAAGGTAGATCACCAAAGTCAACTCTACATTTCTGACATGTGACTGTTTATTAGATCAACCTTAAAATCAATCTCTTTTTTGTTGCATTATCATCGCTAATTCTACATGTGGCGTTTGCATGGGTCGGTGTGCGCATGCTACGAAGTTGTTTTTATAATTTTTACCGTAATTTCCAATGTTAGCAATCAAGGTTCGTAATTCGTCGCTTTTTCATTTGGGTTCCCAAAGTTACTTTTGGCATATTGTCACATACATACGCGGCTTACGCGCCGACTTCCAGGTCGATGCCCCTCGTAAATTTATGGTTGAGGGGCAACAACAAAAAACTATCAAAGATCCTCAAAACGACTGTTTATGGCTACAAATTTCCGCCTAGATGATGTGCAAGATTCGTCTTATTATCTGCGTCCTTTATGTCCAATACGTTGGTTATTATAAAACTAATTATGAAAAGATTCTGGATTGGCTTCATTCTGCGCCTAACGACAGTGGTCTCGATGCTTTAAGTCGTAGTAAAGCCAGATCTCTACTTGCTTCGCCAGAAACTTTCACAGTATTTTTCACCCGGCGCATGTCGCTCTGTAAAGCAAACAGATGTCTGTGGAAAAGTGCAAAACATTAATTGCCAACTTGATCGACGTAACGTCAGCTAATGCCACAGCAAGACAAAACGCTGAAGATTTTTTTAAAAGCGTGAAGGAAAAAGCCATTGTCATGAAAATCGACGAACCAAGCATTCGTTTAAAGGCCTACTAAATAAAATTTTCAAACGGGAATTAAGCATTAAAATGCATAAACTGAACATTCAAGAATACATTTTTAAAAAAATTACCGAATAAAATTTGTTTTCAATGGCACTGACAAGGCCCAAAATCCAATGTTTCATTTATTTTTTCATTTTTTCAAAAAGTGTAAAACTGCTCGAGAATACGTCACTGTCGACAGCAATAACAAAAGCCACGTTACCACATCTGATGTTTTAACATCAGGTCTGATGTTTTGAGCAAACTGTGTGATGTTTTGATGTTGAAATCTGATGTTTTGATGTACATACGTACATAGCCTACAGTTAAATCGCCCGCAGTAACAACTATTGCGCGATCAGCTGATTGCTAGTCTATAGTGACGTAGGTGTACAGTCGCACGCTTCGCTGCTGACGCCCATTCCCGTTTTGAAAGCTTTGACAAAGCACGCGCGGAATGCTGATCAGATTTCAATTTTCAAGACTGCAATGGGGCAAAATTTTATTGAAAATCGTTTTATGGTAGCATGTTAAACACAAAGAACGTGGAAAATCGCCAAGTCAGGTTTTTCCTTTAGTAATCCTTTAAGTCGCTATCGTTCAGCCACTCCGGATATCTCCGCAGTGCAGGATTATTTTATTGCAACTTTTAGTGAAGTTTTTTTCTAGTGCTGCCACTTCTTTAGTTACTCACTATTCCTGTACAAACTTGCAAAATGTAGAAAAAAATGAGAAAATCCTGTTAAGAGAAGAAATTTCAGTTGACGATCTAAAAGAAATTTGCCCAGATGTCAATGCGGATGGTCTTGCAAATGAATCACGCCAGCTTCGTGCGTATAAAATCCAAAAAGCAGACTAGAGAGAAAACCTTTCTCCAGATGATCTCACCAAGTTGTTCAAAGACGATTCCACATTGAGCATCCTTCTGCCTAATATTGCCACACTGCTCAAGGTGTATCTGACATTGCCATGTACTAGCTGTGAAGCAGAGCGAGCTTTCAGCACGTTGCGTAGAGTTAAAACATACCTACGCAGTACCATAACCCAAAAACGACTGCATCATGTTTGCATTTTAACAACCCACAAGGAAAGAGTAGACGACTTGAACAGAAACAAAGCCATTGCCTAGTTCGTTGGAGTCAATGCAGTTAGAAGGAATACTTTTGTTGAATAAATTCATTTGATCTTGTAAAATTTTCCGTAAATTCTTCTGTCAAAACATCTGAAAGTAATGTTATTTTCATCTTTTTTACCGTGTTTCTGATGAAAACCGCAGACATGTGAGGCCTGGCAACACCTTATTAATTAAAGCTCGCGGGGAGAGTGGGACACAATTGGACAAAAAGTAGTAAAACAGAAACTACGTCTTTATTAAAAGTCAAAGAAACCCCAAATTTCACACAGAAACAAAGCATCACACTACTAACAACATGAGACAGTTAAAAAATACTTAAGTACAAAATATTACAGTTAATTGAAAAAAGTAATGTTTGTGTCCAATCGCACCCCAGTAATGGGGCACGAGTGGACATGTTATTAATGCTGGAAAAACAACAATTTAAACCAATACAAAAGATATCAAAGAAAAGACAATGACTAATAATTTTTTACTTGTGAATAGTGGTAGAATGAATGCAACTATAGGCTTGACTTTAGTAACAATGAAAAAGATTTAGGCTTCTATGCAAAATTAAAAGAATTAGTCTCACAGTTTGATCACACCCCCACCATATGCATTATACATTCAAAAAGAAAAAGTCATAATCAAATGTGACTAATGATATTTGCCTTAATGTTTTTCTGCACTGCTTAGGAGGAGGCAAAATAGCTTTTATATTGTCCATTTTAACTGATGCCAAATCCTCAACCTGTGGGGAAAAAAATTCCTCAGTGATGCATTTCTTTCTCATGCAGGAGATTTCATAGTCTTCCTTATCATCTTTAGGCCTTGTAATTTTACCAACATAATACTTTTTGGGTGAAGTGTTACATTCTACCAAAACAAAATCTTCAACATCGGGTTCTTTTGTAACAGACGTGCAAGTCTTGGAATCAAGTTCATTATCTGAAATATTGTCAGGGGGATAGTTTGCATTGTAACCTTCATTAACAGCAGATCTCTCCAATTGGTTTTCCGGTTCTTCATCAGGCTTTCTATCTGTAATCAAACTCGGAGCAAAGTCATGATCTTGAAATATGCCATCAAAAGGAAAAATACCCGATTTTTTGAAATTGAAACCAAAGATTATGTTTGTTTGGTTCATAGCCCTTTCATAAGGTTACCTTTACCAGTGCAGCTATGTCATATATAGTTATTATGGGCACACCTTGTTTATGAAGAAATCGAGAATTCATGGCTGCTGAATAATATTACTTAAATGGCCCATAAACAGACACATCAAGACTCAAGACAGTCAAGAGGTTGTATCTTGTGACCGCAGTGGGAGTGAAGTGTGAGTAACTGAGTATTGTTACACCATGATCTTTTGCCAGGTCAATTACCGGAATGGAAAAATGAGATTCCTGATTATCCAGAATAAGGAGAGCTGGATTATCTTTAGATGCATTTGAGTATTTTATGAAATGGTTCATTGCTTCATAAAATAATGAGCTTGTCATCCATCCTGAAGGTTGTACCATTGTACCAAGCCCAATGTGCCAACTTCATTTATCAATGTGCTAATATTCATTTATCATGTGTTGTTTAAATTTGACTCTTGGGAAGACCATTACTGGAGGTAGAGCATTTCTCAAAGCACTTATAATGCAACATGTCACTAGAGTTCCTCTTTCTGCACTTAAAACTTGGGCGACTTGTTTTACTCTGTTTAAAGCTATACTATTTTGAGGTCTTTGAACAGTGCATATAAAAGTTTCATCTAAATTAAATACCCTAGATCAGTGGTCGGGAACCTTTTTAGTTAAGAGAGCCATTAAAGCTACATTTTTGGGAATGCTTTAACACTTAATACAACTAACATGTGGTGACACTGGCGAGTTGTGAAAATTGGAACGCGTCTTTGCAAGACGAGAAAAACAGCGGGGGAGGTTGGGGGTCTCCCCCACATAAAAATGAAAAATTACATTTAATTTGGTGCATTATGAGCGTATTTTAAGCTTTAAATCAGGGGTACTCAACTGGCGGACGACGGTCCGAATCCGGACCTTCTGGGTGTTAATAGTGGACATCGGGTTTCTGAAAGAATAACCTCATTGCAACGTTTCAGGGCCTTTTTCAATAGATTTGTACTAGGAGGAAACAATTTTTTCTGCGATTATCCTTGTAGCTGATCCAAGTCGAGTTACGTTTTACCTAAAAAAGTGGTTTGGTACAGATAGTTTAACTTTCATGGTTACGTGTGAAATAACTTAATCACCGGACCGCTAAAAATATTCAACTTGTCAAACTGGACCTTTGTTAACATTAGTTGAGTAACCATGCTCTAAATTGTAATGAAAAGTTAAGATAAAACTTTTGCAGTTTGCACTTTAGAAGATGAGATTTTTTTATTTTTTTGCAAGCCAGATGCCGGCGTCAAAACAGCCATATATGGCTCGCGAGCCATAGGTTCCCGACCCCTGACCATCTGAAAATACTGGCATTCTTTCATAAATTTGTTTAAGCTTGCTGAAGAAAACACCAACTTGCGGCAAACAGTTGCTCATTGATGCGAGGATTGCACTCAATAGGCAGCTGTTTGCCTCAGGCGCCTCCTATCTGCTAAATGTCTGCACGCACGTAATTTCTTTTTTCGATTTTTGTGTATGTACTATGTAGGCTAGATCAGGTCTGTAATTTCAATTTATGAAGAACATCAGTCAGTTGGTTACTTGAAAAGGGCTAACATGAGTAGGGCCGAAAACGTTTGTAATTTTAGTTTATTTTCATTTTATTGTGTTGAATGCCGTCTGGTCGTTAGGTTTTATTTGTCTACGGTTAAAATGGTAATTTCTGGCCACACAAATGTGCCTGGGCAGCATGCAACTTACGGGCCTCCAGTTGGACCACGTTGCTCTATAAGTCGTCGTTGTGTATACTGATGCAATCTTGTTGCATTGGAGTTGTTCACAATGTTCAGCAGCATCATGCTCATTCGCCGATGATGTGCTACCCTGGAATACTTCATTAATATTTGCTCCGACTGTTACAACTGACTTTATTGAGTTGACCACAGCCTTATCAAACTGCACCCGTCAACGTATTTGTAATCTGCAGGTCGCTGCTGCAGATGAGATTTATTAACGAGTGGGAAGGCAAGATTTAGATCAGCTGTTTGCAGTCATTAAGTAGATTAAGGTAACTGAACTTACGAAACAAAGTTCAAAGCAAGAATCAACTCTCTGGCTGAGTGTTAATAGAGGTCACAATGACTGCAGTCAGCTGGTTCATAAGGAAAGGCGTCTCATATCAATGTGTCTTCCAGTAAAAAAAACACCCCATCTGCCGCAGCGACCTACAGATTACTAATAAACCACCCGTCATATCATTTGTCGCTTTCTATATTGACGTCAATAGTATTTTTTTGTACTGCTATTACTTCTAAGTTGTTCAAATACAATCATGATGCAACTAATTATCATAGATTTAATTTCATAATGTGTTGAGTCAACATATTTGACGTTGTTGACGTTTCACAACACATTTTGATAATCATTTTATTCACTTTAATCTGCAGCAACTATCCTTCTCGTCTTTGGCCTCCAACGAAAAGAAGTCGTCAGATACAGGTAGGTGGATATATGTGAGGGTTGTCATGAGGACAGTTCCAAAACATTCTTTTAATTGCTGCCTTTACTAGGGTAACAGTTGCTGGTGGCAAGCGAGTGACAGTTTCCAATTTAATGCTTTGTTCGTTGTTGGTCTGTTATCGTATGGTGTAAATTTATTTGAGACAAATGGTATTGAAGACTGATAGAGTTTTATCACAGCACCATAACATATTAACCTCTCCAGGACCCACCCCAGACTCAGTCCGTTCTGACGACATCCAGCACTTCTCATCACTTTCCAGGTCCGACAGAGTCGCTTACAACAAAGCCTTCAAAGAATACCTGAAACTCCAACCTCAACCATCCCCGTCTGCCACCCATAACGACGCCCACAATGCGATGGTCCACACCCCCTTAGACAACGAGAGATCCCCTTTGCTCAACGCTAACCTCGACCTCAACGCCAATTGACATCATAGCTGGCATTCATCATCACCTATTTGTCCCTTCTTTAGTAGAAGAGACCTGACGTTTGTCCACGCTAGCAGGTGTACGCCAATTTTAACAGCCCTTTTGCTATGCTTGTCGTGGTTAATTCTATCCAGAATCCTCACACTGATGTATTCTCTTACCAACTCTAGCCGTCTCTTTTTGCAATTCAATTTTCTTTTTCTGAACAAATCTTTTTTTTCCATTACTGGAGCCTTGTCATCAAGCATACGTTCCACATGCCCATGCCATCGCAATCGGCGGTTCTTAAGAAACTCACTGATGTTTTATACTTTGTCACCTCTTGATTACTTTCATTTTTGTTACTTCCATCCTGTGCATATCTTCGATCTTCATGGCCCGTCCTTCAGCTCCGTAGCACATTATACTTCTTACGTATGTTTTATAAACAATGCCTTTCACTCATCGCATTGTGTCGTGCATTGTAATCTGGTAACTCTCTGTAGCGTGTACGAAGGGCTTCTTTTCATGAGTGTTGCTATAATTGATCTTGCGTTTTCAAACGTGCTTGTTGAAAGATGTTGTAAGTCCACATTATTTTACCATTGTTCAAAATTTTCAGCTTACATGTCAACGCACGAAGGGAAGTTTGCACTTATGTTTTGGAAAGCTAGAATGTAAAAATTGTAAGAGTTTATTATGTTGAACCATAGGAATATGAAGCCAAGTAACTTAACCAGATTTAACAAATTTAAGTTTATTACAATATTTACAGAAAACTACTGTACATTGAAACAAATTTCGAACATTTTTGACACCACAAGATGTTTGCTTTAGTAATAATATGCAGTAATTTTGTCTATATCTAAACAAAATACAATGGTTAAATATTAAATTTATCAACAGAAAAAAACTAAAAACTGCACAGTGCTTCTGACTAGCTCAACACAACAATAAACACGAGAATCTAAAAAGTCACTGCATTATGTTGGATAATACAAAAAAAAAGAAACTTATAGCCTCCCCAAAATAATCAGGCAACCTGCCCATGTTTCGTGGATTTTTTAACGTCACGTTCGAGATAACCCACCTGCGTTTGTTATACATACTGATGTAGCCTACTGTATATTGCACAATCTCAAACGACAGGGAAAAGTTATTTGAGCTTTCTTGCACAATCGTGACTTCGTGAACGAAGAAGGTTTAAGACCAAGCGGCGCTGGTTCGACTCTCGGGGTGTGCGCTTGAGCAACGCACTTTAAGGACTGCTCTCCTTTCAGCGGCATCTTATGGATGGAATAATTCCACAGCAACAACACATCAACAATGGGAAACTTCACTCTGTCGATCTCGGTGATCGGGCCTGCGTCAGTGGTTCAAAGCCTCTACAAGTATGCGAAACTACCAGGATTAAACTCTCAAAGAAGCTTTCCCAGTCCCAAGATTAAAGATTCAATCAATCAATCTCGAACGACGGGGAGAAGTTATTTGAGCTTTCTTCGTGGTAGTTCCTACAACCAAGCTCTGTAACAATTAACGTACCTGTTTTGTTTGAATAATCAAGCATACCCTTTATGGAAATTTGCAGCATTATTAGCAATTCATACAGCAAATTTGCATACTCACTACAGCAAATTATGGTCCACCTAACCATATCCAACCAGTTTCTTCAATGCAGAAAAGGATGTCCTGCCATGACGCGTCTGAGTACTCACTAGTCAAGGTAGTCACCAACATATTCTGCGATGCAACGTACCGTACCAAAAATTATTAAGTATCCCTACTGTTGATACTTAGCACCAGTGAGTATCATTTAGCAGTACTTTCATGAAGTTATTGCATGTACTGTATTATACGCATTTGTTATCAACTCAAACTATTTTCGCTTTCTTGGCGTTTTTTTTTTCTATTGTGTATGTCTTCGTCAGCGGTATTACTATGGAATGAGAAAATGTACATTTTAAACCTCATAGACCTCCACCGTCCTCCAGCAATGGTTCGGTCCTGTTGTATCATGTATCCGTACTATCATGTATCCATCCGTATCATGTATCATACAACGTACATTACAGTTCCTTTAGAAATTAATCCATTATTTTACATCCTAGATGATGTAGAGTTTAGTGTCGTTGTGACAATCTTCTTGAGCAGTTTGGTGTCACTGCGTTTATGTGATTACTGATACGGTAGGCCTATCCATTTTTTGTGCTGAATTTCTTTTGCAATTATGTTTCCAAACAACTTTCTCTTATCGTGCTTACGTAATGTGCAGCAACGGTGCGACTGTGCTGAAATAAAAGTCATGTGTGGGCAAGGCGTACTGAGCTCGCAAAGTTCATGTTTGTATAACTCGATTTATCGCAACCATGGCCATACTGGACCAAATCAAAAATTGCCCAGATGCACCAGTTCATTAAAATTGCCAAAATATGTATCAAAATAGCTAGTGAATAAGCTTAAGATATTGTAAACAAGGCCATCATAGCTATCATGCCCTGGCGAACAGAAGCTGTACAGTTAAACCTTACCTTGACTGTCCTTTACGCAGTAGGCTAATTCCACTTACTTTATTAGTCCAGGCCCTTAAGGGAATCTTTAGGCTAAACGTGTTACACGTTGTTTTTTGCATATTTTTGCAGTTGGTCAACCTAACTTTGATTTTAATGGGTACCGCAACTTTTTGGGTCACGTGATCACCACCAAATCGGGATTTTCCCAGAAATCACGTTTCAGCTCTTTTTAGGGCATTTTGTGCAATTAGCCTACATATTTGATTTTTGCATATTTCAGCTTAAAAAGCACACACAAATAAGTGAGACAAAACAAACACAAAATAATTTGGTTGATGACGTCATTGTGACGTAATCACATTTTTTTGCTTTTTTATCTATTTTGGTGGTTTGCTGTTGGTCTTAGTTGGAGTACCGGTTGCGTAGGCTACCGTACTAAAACCATTTCACAACTCCTAAAAGTAGTTTCGTCATGATTGCATCTTTTATGACGTCATCATTACATTATTAAGACTAGACAACTTGAAATTCAGGAACCAAAGGTAAGTTTATTTCGAAAAAAGGGATCAAATACTATCATTATAAATTTTGCAAATGCTCAAGATTTTGCAATAGGCTACAGTATGACGCTATAACGACGTCATCAAGGGTAGGCTATAACCAGAACAGCAGCTACAAGAGGTGAGTTTCCCTTTAAGCCATGCCAATTTAAAATAATATGTAATTATAATCAACAAATTAATACACGACACCAGATTAAGCAATGTCTGAGTCCAGAGGTGGGCACCCGCTGCTTTTAAAGTAGCGCGCAACCGCTACTTTTGTCTAAAATGACACTAGGAAACACTCAAGTCCTTAGTGACGCAAAAATGACCTTGAAAACGAATGTTATTCGTTTACGCTGTCATTTTAACGTCGTTATAGAAAACACATTCTAAGGGAAATTTATTGTTAGGCTACGCATCTTTCAAAAACACGAGCATTTCAAAATGAGAGTCACTAAGTCCTGCCCGCTTTCGCTTAAGCACATCTTTTCCAACAGAGAAAAGTCTCTCCACCGCAGGAATGGGGGTGTTGTATTTAATGAACAGATATTTCAACTCGGTATTCGAAAAGCTGAAGGACTTTCTCTTGTCCGCAAAAAATGCGTCCACAATTGCTGCTTCCTTCTGCACCGACGTTTCACGGGATGGCGCAAACACTCCGAAAAATACTTCCTCCGAGTCATGACTGGTGTTGGTGTCACTCTTCTCGGTATCAACCTGGCTTGATGTCTCCCGCAACAGTCGAATTACATCTGTCTTGACTTTTTCTCGCAGTGCGTCAGCATCATCCGTGGAAACGTAATGCAGAAATTGTAGCCACGACGTCTTGAAGGAGGGATGAAGACATGATGCCATAACGCATTTCATGTTGTTGAAGCACTTGTTGAATTGTTTCTTCACCCCTTCAAGGACTTTCAACTCCTCACAGGTCACAAGATCACTGATCTCGGTCAACTTCTTCTCGCAAATTGTGATGGTTGGAAGCAAGACTCCGTTATATGCCTTGGACTCGCCCTGGAGAATGTCTAAAGCCTGGCAGATAAGCTTCATCACACGAAGATATTTGCCGAAGAAGTTGATGTCAGCTAGAAAAGACCGAAACTTTGCAACCAAGCCGATTATATAGCTGCTTGACCACGCAAGTATTGCAAAAAAAACAAGCCTTTTTTTCAATTTAAATTAAAAAGTAGCGGGAGTGCGACTGAAAAAAAGTAGCGCCCAAGGGCGCGGGAAGTAGGGGTGCTCAAGGGGCTGCAGCCCCCCCTAGAGCAAATTCAGCCCCCCTAGAAAATTCTTACAATTTAAGGTAGCCTACATAACATATTTTTAGAAAAAATTTCGAATAATAATTGCTACGATGAATCGAGTTCCTGTTATGTGTGGTCGCGCTCATCATTCGCAATGAAGAGTCGTCAATCACAGGAAGCTATAGCCTACCTCGCAGTAACGGTACTAGTCACCCTCCCTACTAACACGGCGGTCCATCGTTTATTGGACATCATTCTGCAATATTCACATTTCACGCGTACTTTTGAACATTACAATAATACATGATATTGCTTTGTATATATATTGCTTTGTCATATTATTGATATATTACTGATATTGCTTTGTCATATCTGACCGACATGACAGAAGATAGTGCAATGATGAGGAGACGCGCGTGCAAACATATTCTGCTTGGTAAAACAAGCACGCACGATGCGGCTTTATTTTGCGATTAGGCTACCTGCAGCGGCGAAGTTTTTCAGCCTGCAGAAGCCGTCGCAAGACAGCTCCAAAACAAGACGATCTCTGCTTCTTCAGCTTCGCAATCAATCAGCATTCTCCGCGAATGGATCAAAAATCTCAGAAAAGATGAATTTTCGTTTCTAAGCTTGTGAAAGTAGCCAACGTCTTTGCGTCTGTCAATAACCTAAAGATGCCAAAGGATCCCCAAGTGAGCAAAACTCAATTTCGAAACCCAGAGAAATCAGATGCTTTGTCGTCTGCGGGAGAAGGAGCGTGGAAATGGCGATATATCGAAGCCCTTGATTTGGTTCAAGCTGAGCTTGATCGAAGATTCGACCAGGCGGATCTGCTTACAGCAGCCAACAGAGAGAAGGCCCTTCTGAGCTGTGCAAACGATGAAGAAAGATCTGATTCTGAGCTCAGCTTACCCGATGCCATCAGAAAAGATCGCCTATAAACGGAACTTACTTTGCTCAGCGATGTTGTACGTGGAAAAACCGCAAACTCCGTTAAAAAGGTTGCTGAGATAACCTACTATCGAAACTAAAGCCTCAAACACTAGATCTTTTCAAAAAAACGCGAAAATTCGTGGAGCTCTGCCTTTGCCTCCTGGTTTCAGCTGCATCATCAGAACGTTCTTTTTCTGCTCTAATACGCCTGAAAACGTGGTTGAGAAGCTCAATGACACAATAAAGACTTACTCATCTTGCATTGATGCATGTCCACCAAAACATTTTGGACACTGTCGATGTCAAAGAACTCATGACACAGTTTATAGAGAAAACACCTGAGCGAAAAGCAATCTTCGGAAGCGTGTGCATTTCCACAAACCGTCGTTTTTATATGACTTTCTAATTTGTTCGTTTTCATTTTAATTTTCCTGAACAGCTGCTTTGTTTGTTGCTGCTCCTCATTTGTCAGCTCTCCCACATAAGGGGGGTCTGGGGGGCGAAGCCCCCCAGAAGCTGACAACACAACGGAAGCTTCAGCCCCCCCTAGAGAAAAATAGTTCCCGCGCCATCTGTAGCGCCGCTACTTTTACCAAAAAAGTAGCACGCTACTGCCCACCTCTGTCTGAGTCTCAACACTGTCAATTCAAGTTAAAAAACCTAACGGTTTGCGATGTTAAATTCCTACCTTACGTAATTTGATGTTAAAAAATTTCGTACAAGTTGCAACATAATTTAGAAAGTCAAAAGCATTTCTTGAATGATCAGTGTGAATTGGAGATGAAATTTCAATGTGGATTGAAGATGAAACATCAGAGAGGATTGGAGATTTTGTGGTCGAATTGCATGTTTCGTACTCGCATGAACAAAGGCTTGTGCATTTTATGGATTTTTTCTTAACAGGATCATCGAGAGCCACAAGTAGACTGACAACTACAATGATGTATCATTTCGTGAATCGATGATGCGGATTTCCATATTTCAGCTTGATATATCGCTCTGCGTGTATGCTGTATCAGAGCAGCCTGCTGACGTTGGTGGCAGCTTTTGAATAGTGCAACCATTGATGAACATGATACAACGGCATTCGTCTACATCCGTGATAGTAGGACCATTGCCATAAAGAGCTATGACATACTTTTGTATGTCATTTATAGAACTAGAAGAGCCACATTATATAAAATAAATATATTAAATAAGCCACACATTTCGGTAAGATTAAGCATCCAACAATCTAGCCTTTTTTCTTCAAAGACGAAACAGTAGGCTATCACAGCCTGTGATAGCATAAAACAAGGGTAAAGAAGCGCAAATCAGCGGAGATTGAGGTAAAGATGAAACAATGTAATGGATTGGAATTGTTGTAGGCTCGTATTTTTAGACATAGCCTACAGCATATAATGAAAATGAAGTAAAAAATGAAGTAAGGTCGCAGTGACAAATAAACTGTCGACATAACTTACAAAACGTAGTGATAATAATAATGACCTCTTGTAGCCTACTTTCTTGACTGAGTGTACAAAAGTAACGCAATCTATAGTAAGAAAGAAACGCAAGGCATGTAACTGAAGAACATGGTACAGAACGCTAATTGATTACGACGCGCAGTGCGGTTGTAATTAATTCCAACGTCTGTACCAGAAAACGCTGAAGGTGATTATGCAGTGGCGCTGGTCACGAGCAAGGCCTATGAGATGCAGGAGCCGGAGAATGCTTTCGGAGCAGGAGTAAAAAAAAAGTAACTTCGTTCACCTCTGCTAGGCATGTGGTAAATGCAAAAGTTAATAAAGAAAGGTTATTGGTCAGATCAGTGGTTCCCAACCTTTTTTGGTGTATGGGCCGAATTTCAAACTTCAAAGTAGCCTACGTACGGACAGGCCCGTAGCCAGACATTGTCAAGGGGGGGGAGAGTTCCCAAATCCAAAAATATAGACCTTTTGATAACACTTTCTTCTTGGCGTGTCCACGCAAGCAATCAAAACATAGGAAGTGACAGTAGCCTACATAATATGTAGACCAACAAACTTCAAATTATAAACATTAAAAAAACGAAAAAATAAATAGGCTATACACACAGTTTTCACATTAACAATAGCACATCTACAGTGGAACCGACAGAGGCGCCGGAAGTGGGGAGCAGAGGGGCGGATGCCCTTGGTCATGTAAGCTACTGCTCATTTTGCAATATAACAATTTCTGCTATTCGCTTTTAGCCTAAATTGTCTACGATATACGAGATTCTAAACAGACAACAAAAGACCATCTTTCGGAAATACACAAACTTTTGTGCATTTACCGAACAATCGCGGTCGTCTCGGTCAATGCTGAACCCAATTTTAGCCCCATGAGGCGAGTAAAATCGTTGCTTCATACCACAATGACAGACAACAGTTTGAACAATCGAATGTTTGCGACTATTCACAAACACGTGATGGACACCATTGACATTGCAACACAAGGCATTAAGCGGGCAACAAGAAGATACACACACACAAACAAACTCAAATAAAATAAAAATTAATTCTCTACCAAAACGCGCTAGTTCTCATGCTTGACCCGCCATCTCCTAGTCTGCTCCAAGATCAGAAAAAGGAAAGTCGAGACAGGCAGATCAGCTTGAGGCAGCCAATAACCAAACATTTACATCCACAGATCACCATCTACCGCGGTGGGTCCCTTCGGTCGTAGTGAGTCCCTCACCTCCTTGGTAGATATCTTCCATGTAAGTATGGTGTGCCTGCTGAGTGTTTGGGTGTGTGGACGGCTCCCGGAGCGGACGCACTAATGATGAGACAGAAAACAAATCCATTTCATATGGAAAATTTGTAAACCTGCAAGATGTAGTGGTATCCATCTTGAACTCTGAGCGTTGCGCGAAAAAAAAAACAAAAAAAAAAACAAGGCATTATGACGCAGTAATGATCGAAGTTTAAAACTTTACTATTGTACAATGTACAACCTTCCATTTATCTTCCAGAAACCTCTTCCAGAACTATCTGGAAGGTTTCAACTGATCATAGGTAGCTGATCCTGTGATCGTATGTAGTACACTACACCTTCTCCAAAATATGGACCTTTTCGGCTCAAGGGGGGGTTCCCGGAAACCCCGAGGCCCCCCCCTCCCCCTGGCTACGGGCCTGGTATGGAGCCGCATGAAAACACTCAAGTAATTATAACGAAAATTTTACAGCATGAAAGCATGTACGGTACCAGCGAATAGCAACACTTTGAGCTTTTATCAAGTGTGTCAAAGCGAGGCGCAATTGCAGAGGATGCAGTAGCTGCTTGAGGTGGTCGTCGGTCAACCGATTGCAATATTTATTTTTGATTCTGATCATTTTGCTGAAAAGTGCTTCACATACGTAAGTTGATCCAAATACAGAGGCGTTTTTCTGGGCATTGGTTTTCAAGTTGTGATACTTTTCCTCTGGAACTCGACTCCAAAATTCAAGTACCGTAGGTCTTCACTTTGAAATAATTGTTTGAGCTCGATATCTGACTGCATGTCTAGCAACTCCAAGTGAAAATTATCAGGAGCAGTGGACACATTAACTGCAATAGGATTTGTAAACATGTTCATCATTGGCAAAAATAAATTCATTCCGTTAATGCGGCGGTTGAACTCATCAATCAAGTTATTGATAAGTCTGCTGTATGCTTCAAATGATCCATTGGTTCGATGGTCAGATAGCGTTGGGAAATGTGTTATAACCCAACCTGCAAGCTGCGTTTTCCAAAGACAAAGCTTGTTAACAAAAGCAATTGGTGTGCTGTACAAATTGTAACAAAACTTGCTATTGCCTTGTAGAGTTCGATTTAGACTAGAAAGGTGTAAAAAACGCCAAATCAGCAATTCAAACTTCATCGCCAAGCTGAGGGATATCTTTCTTTCCTTCAGCAAACGTTTTAATCTCTGGAAGAAGGTCATAGAATCATTTGACACATGTAGCGCGGCTTAGCCATCGCACACCTGTGAACATGACTAGGTCACCATACTCAGTGTCAGTATCTGCTAGAAAGTTTTTCAACTTCCGATGGTTATAAGTGTATTTGCTCTAATCCAGTTTAAGGTTGTTGTTACCACATCCATCACATTAGACATGTTGAGTGACTTAGCAACAAGACTTTCTTGGCGTAAAATACAATGATGCCATGTCACAGGAGCAAGATGATCTTCGTCTCGCCATTTATTGATAAGTCCTTGAAGTCCAAGATTTGCTTTAAGCATGGAAACGCAGCCATCCGTTGCCACTCCAAACAACGTTGATGAGTCCAAATGTGCTTCTTCAAGAGTAGCATGAAATTCACGAAATATATCTGTTCCTTTAGTTAAACCATGGAGAGAACGCAAAGTGAGATATTCTTCATAAATCATAAAATCCGGCATGACTCCCCTAATAAACACGGCTAATTGCTCTGTGTCAGTGAAGTCTTTTGAGCTGTCAAGTGCAAAAGAGTAGTAGGCCTATACAAAATTTTTTGATTTCTCAAGAAGCTGATCGTGTTAGTCGTTTGATATAAGCTACATTCAATGTGCCGAGTTACTGTAGTAAGTTATTGCTTAGCTGCAACTTTTTTGCCTTTTGTTGTATGGCACTTGAACAGCATTCTGTTGCAAACGTAACTATCGACTGCTTCATAATTTCGCCATCCGAATATGGTTTCATATTGCGAGCAAGTAGATAGCTCACCTTGTATGATGTTTTGGTAATATTTTCAGATTGATTACTAACCTTGAACATATTTGTTCGCATATTCCGTGCCGACTTCCAACTTTCGACGAGATTCCAACTTTCTTTTCCATGATTCTCCTTGGTAGCAATCCTAATTTGTAGAATGAGTTTTGTAGTGCCTCTCAATGTTAAAATATTTTACACTACTTATCACCACAGGACATAGAAGGCAATGCGCTTTGTTGTCTACCTCAATTTGAAAATACTTTTCTTCCCAAGCGCTTTGAAAGACCCGATTTTCCTGCTGAAGAGTAGGAGAGGATGAGGTAAGTTGAGCCACTTTTTACTTAAACGCTTCTACTAAGGAAACCGCTTGGTTTACAATACAAGTGAAAGTGGCAGCATAATGGTTGATGCTTTGGCCTTAATTTAACAAAAAAACTTTTTTTCATAACTTATAAGAATATTGAAAAAAAGCATGTTTTAAATATTACGTCATTTTGGCTCAACTTACCTACCCCACGTCGTAAGTTGAGCCGGGGTGTGAGGTAAGTTGAGCCACTCGTTTAAGTTTAATAACAAAAGCTGTAGCGATGGTAGCCTACATATAAAATGCTATGCAATACATGTGTTCACGAAATTATTGCCCAGTTATTTGTCCCGAATTGTAACATGGACTGTGACGGAATGGTGACGTCATCATTGCGATGCACTGTCATTGTCACGATTTCTTTCTATCTCTTACCAGAAAAAAGACTTGGAAAGATTCAATGACGTAGTTTGATGGGTCAACCGAAAAGCAGTCAATTAAATGTCGAATAATTCTACTAGCGAAATGATAATCTGACTTCTTGAAGAACTTTAACGAACGGCTTCTCAAATAACTCTAATTTCTGCATCAACTACCAATCCACAACTCATAGCACAACTCTCATAACCAACTCAATAATAATCATCATAATAATCACCATAATAATAATCTCAGAATCAACATTACACAAACTACACCACTATTTATAGTTGGCTGTTCAGTCCAGTAACTTCGAGAAGGTTACATCATAAAGAACCATCGTTCGGTCACGTAGCATTTAAAAGGTAAACAACAGAAGTCTCTAGAAGGTCACGTTCGCAAGAAGATTCTTACATAATAACGATTTCGCAATCGGACATTTACTGATAAACAACCTTATGACGTCATGACAAACGACGCTCAGAAATCATGAAAAACAACAGAACCTTCTAGATTTGCATGCTTACAGATGATTCTAGAAATACGTTACATAATACAAATTTCTCAATCAGAGGTTACTTCAGGTCATAACCGATAATAACACAACGCACCAGAATTCCATAATGAAAATAGCACATTCGTTGAAGATACAAAGCAAGCCATCGCGAGGCATTTGCACCTTGATTGTGACATACGCCCCCCCTTAGAATATTGTTGCAAACAATATAACAACACAATCAATACCAAAACACACCATAAAACAATTAATTACTCAATAATCAGTTCTCATAAGTCTATCGTTGCATGATCTACCAACGATAGCTTTTCTCAAAACAATAGTCACGTTTTCTGCGAAAGTCTCCAACGTCCTCAACATCTTCAGTGCATCGGCGAGCAAGATGACCCATCTTCCTACATCGGAAACACCTCCTCTCCGGACAGTCCTTGGCGAGATGACCTTCTTTATGACAATTGTAGCAAGCCTTTTCATCAAAAGGGCAGCTCCTGGCTATGTGTCCAATCTCTCCACATCGGTAGCAGTGGTTGTCACGGCAACGTCTATTTTCTGAATGTCCGCCGTCAGCAACGCACTCCCTGGCGAAGTGTCCGCGTCTACCGCATCTATAGCAAACTCCAAATGGTCGTCACCTGTCTCTTCTCCTCGGTTCTTCGCGCTCGTAATATCCGTCATCGTGAGATCGTTGCTGATTATCTACAGAACAATCTCGAGCAAAGTGACCATTCTTGCCACAAGAATAACAAGTAACTTCAGAATCTCTCTCAAAAACATTTCCGATTATCAGATCAACTAAAGAGTTTTGTAAACATAACGCTTTCACAGTCCCACTACAATACGGAGTTTCGATAGATATCATCGCTAACGGTCCTTGGATTGAAGTGGTATCTATTTTTGTCACATGGCCAGTTTTTCCCGTTAATTGACTGTCTTTAACCAAATCTCTCCTCACTATTATATCAGTAGAACCAGAATCACGTAAAACTTTTACCTTTTTGTCTCCAACTTTTCCATCCACTACTGGCAGGTGATCTTCAGGTATTATTTTTCCGCAAACATCTTCATCCGGATTCTCCTCGTCAAGCGTGGGTTCAGGAATCATTAACGCACAACCGCATCGATAAACGTCCGTGTCTTTATCTTTTCCAGACTGATTAGGTAAGGAAAACGACTTGTCCTTGCATTCCTTCGCTTCGTGTCCTTGCCTATTGCAACGATTGCACCACTTTCTCGATTCCTGATGATTTCTGTTAGTCTTTCTCCGGCAGTTAACAGACTTATGACCTAAGCCATTACAATTAAAACAACGTACTTCTCTTGGAACCGCACCTCCTTTAAAATTATTTGTTTGCTCTTCGTCATTATCGCATGACAACGTTTCTTCAGTCGACAACTTCTCATCATGAGCAACTAAGTACTGTTCTGCCACACTGGCTATTTCTTCTAGATTCTTTGGACTTCTCTCCATTAGATAAACAGACAGATCTTTTGAACATGAATCTGTGAATTGTTCCTTAACTATAAGGTTTGCCAATCCGTCCAATGATTGATCGGCCCCCGAAAGCTCAAACCATTTTAACAAAAGGTTTCTTAAACGTTCAATAAATTGACCTGGGCTTTCGTGTTTTTCAGGCTTTGCCTCACGGAATCTTTGACGGTATCCATGCTCGGTAAAATTGTATCGCTTTAACAGAGCTAACTTCAATCTGTCGTAGTTCATGGCTTCTTCTTGCGAAAGTCTTGAATATACATCAAGAGCTTGTCCCGATAGTAACATGCTTAGCTGGGTAGCCCACGTCGACTTCTCCAATTTGGCTATTGTAGCATATCTTTCAAATCTTAACAAATAACTATCCAACTCATCTTTTTCTTCAACAAATGATGGCAAATCTGGACGTCTAACTTGCGCCACAATAACATCTCGAGCATTATCATTAGTAGAATTAGATCGCTCACCAATGTCCAGCTTTTGTCTTTCTAATTCAAGTTTTAACTTTTCCAATTCATATTGCGCTCTTCCTTCTTCAGCTTCTGCTTCGCGCTGCGCTTGTTTCTCTTCAGCTTCTCGTTGAGCTTGTTTTTCTTCAGCTTCAGCTTCGCGCTGCGCTTGTTTCTCTTCAGCTTCTCGTTGAGCTTGTTTTTCTTCAGCTTCAGCTTCGCGCTGCGCTTGTTTCTCTTCAGCTTCTCGTTGAGCTTGTTTTTCTTCAGCTTCGCGCTGCGCCCGCTTCTCCTCTGCTTCAAGTTGTGCTCGCTTTTCCTCAGCTTCAAGTTGTGCAGCTTCAGCTTCACGCTGTGCTCGTTTTTCTTCAGCTTCAAGTTCTGCTTTCCTTATTTCACGAGCAGCTCTTCTATCTTCTCTTTCGTCAGCTTCTCGCTGAGCTTTTTGGTCCATTATCTTGTGATACTCTTCCATCACAAACTGAGACTTCTCATTACCAGTCAGCCCCATTCGTTCAGCCATGCTCCCTAAGTCTTCAATCATCTCATGTTTGACAGTATCCGCCATCTTGACATTAATTTATTATTCTTTTAATAAATCTTCGGTATTCTTCGGTTTTTCGGTTAATTTTTTCGGTTTATTCCCTTTTTCGGTTTATCCCGGACGAAGTTTAGTTTTTCGGTTTAGCCCCCAGAATGTCACGATTTCTTTCTATCTCTTACCAGAAAAAAGACTTGGAAAGATTCAATGACGTAGTTTGATGGGTCAACCGAAAAGCAGTCAATTAGATGTCGAATAATTCTACTAGCGAAATGATAATCTGACTTCTTGAAGAACTTTAACGAACGGCTTCTCAAATAACTCTAATTTCTGCATCAACTACCAATCCACAACTCATAGCACAACTCTCATAACCAACTCAATAATAATCATCATAATAATCACCATAATAATAATCTCAGAATCAACATTACACAAACTACACCACTATTTATAGTTGGCTGTTCAGTCCAGTAACTTCGAGAAGGTTACATCATAAAGAACCATCGTTCGGTCACGTAGCATTTAAAAGGTAAACAACAGAAGTCTCTAGAAGGTCACGTTCGCAAGAAGATTCTTACATAATAACGATTTCGCAATCGGACATTTACTGATAAACAACCTTATGACGTCATGACAAACGACGCTCAGAAATCATGAAAAACAACAGAACCTTCTAGATTTGCATGCTTACAGATGATTCTAGAAATACGTTACATAATACAAATTTCTCAATCAGAGGTTACTTCAGGTCATAACCGATAATAACACAACGCACCAGAATTCCATAATGAAAATAGCACATTCGTTGAAGATACAAAGCAAGCCATCGCGAGGCATTTGCACCTTGATTGTGACAGTCATGCTTGAGCGACAATCTCTCATTATTTTTTCTCTATTCACTAACTCGTGTTTTCGCTGCTTGGCGAAAACGTGGTTCGGTCTTTTTGACGATGCGCGAATCTATCGGACGGACGTATTAGTATGCAGTGGCTATTCCACTTCACAATTGATCCCGTCTCTTGTTGACAATATGTAATCTTCACTCAACACATGTGGAAGCTTGAGTCGAAAGTTAGAAAGAAGACAGGTTGGGTAGCAGTTAATACATAGCTGTTACCAGGAAGAAAGAACAACATGTGAAAAGATAAATTTATTTTGTTGTGACTGTTCGAGTGTGAAATTGCGCACTTCCCAGCCGACAAATCCGCCACTTTTTTGTTGATTAAACGTCAACAGACGTTGAATCAATGCAGTAGCCTACTAGCAGATCGTGTTAACTGAGCTGCAGAACAGAAAATAAAACGATGAATTAATACGGCACAATCCTGATTAAATAAACCTCCAAATGTGAATTTTCTAAATCAATTTCCGTTGTCTGTCAGATCTAAACTTATTCCATATGCCACTGATCAAGAGAGCATGGAAACCGGAATTTCTGCTGACGGCAGAAAGTTTCTCCAAGTGGTCGAGTGAGGAAGCTTTAACGACATCCTCTAAAAAAAGCACACTCATCGTCTGCTTTAAAGACAAAGGACAACTTTTCCTGGCACTTTTCTTAAAAAGTTGGCCTTAATTTCTCCATCTTCATTGAAGCATTCGATTTTACCAATGTAATGCACAGGTCAGGTTTTCCCTTGCATGTTGCTAGTAGGCTGCAGGTTACACTACAAATAAATTTAAACTTCAATAGACCAATGGACAAATTATTTTTCCAGAGATTTAGACTATTAAAGAGTAAAATACACTTTGTTATCTATTTAGCCTAATGACTACATATATCATCACTTAACACTGGCAGCTCAAGTGAGGTAAGTTGAGCCACCGGCTCAACTTACCTGTACATCACTGGCTCAACTTACCTCAAGGCCGCCATTAAAAGTTAAACGGGAATTTCTCCAGTCATATATGAGCTAGCAACCTCACTTTAATAGTTTCTGAATTAGCTAACATTAGTGATTACTGTTAGACATATCAATACTGGTGAATGCCACAGACATTTTGTACAACTCCAAAAAATTTTTTTTTCAAAAAGTTCAAAAAACTTCCCAAAATCACTAAAAATAGTTTTACTGTCTTTCTACAAGACAAAGACCTATAATCTTTACAGAACAGCTCCATATAAAATAAACGGTCAGGTAGGTGGCAGTAGAAAGTTGATGCGATTTTTATTTTTCGAGTTACGGGGGGTGGCTCAACTTACCCACTGGCTCAACTTACCTCACCTTCCCCTACGTGCTTTTTTTTGAAGGCTGATCTGACATGATTTTTGGCTGAATATACTAAAACTTAAGTGAATGGCTGATTATTATCCAATCACAGTTTTATAGCGGCAATAACTTACTGCTTTTCTCAGACTGTTTTATAAGACCTACCAGAAATTTTACTCGTTTTGAGGTGTGTTGAGCATCACACCATATCAGCCTAATTATTTCACTTAATGGTTTATGATTCACAATAAGTAGACAATGGGCCATTCACAACTTACAGTATAAAGTAGGCTACAAGGTGTAAGATGTAAAATGAAAAGTTCACTGACAGTGCAACCTCTACAACACAACGACAATGCAGTTTGTAAACAATTTTGACTTCGTAAACAATTTTGACAAGTCAAAAAATAATTGCCCTAATTATTATAAATAGATTTTTTATATTTTTGTGGGATTTTCAGGGGTCAATGTGAGCCGCAAGAAGGCTAGCTTGGAGCCGCATGCGGCTCTCTAAGAGCCGCGGTTGGGAATCACTGGGTCAGATGATTAATTTGAATATGTTTTTGCAATATGTTATGTTTGAGCCTTGGTAGAGAGCTTGACTCTTGTACCAGATTCATGTAACACTCAGTCACGTTAACGGATTTAAGATTTTTTACTAAACATACAAAAAAACTACTAAATCCAACGTTTTTGACACTACATAGTGTCCTCATCAGGAATAATTATAGGCTACATCTAAGAAAATAAATAAATAAATT
Source organism: Aplidium turbinatum (assembly GCF_918807975.1). NCBI lineage: Eukaryota > Metazoa > Chordata > Ascidiacea > Aplousobranchia > Polyclinidae > Aplidium > Aplidium turbinatum. The sequence goes on along the minus strand of NC_137475.1, from coordinate 21,821,926 downwards.
TGAAAATTTTACATTAAAGATGTACAAGCGACACCTCTCAACAGCACCATGCATCAACAACTGACACACGAATTCAATACAGGATACACAAATTGGCGAGAGACAGATCATGATCATAGCATGATAGTATGATATGCACAACACAAAACACTAAATAATAGTTTTATTGCATCCTGATACTATTACGCACAGATGTCCAATTCTGCAGTAAAATGTTATATGATGTGCAATAGAGGGCCTTCCTCCCGGAAAGCGGGAATCGTGAATGTATTGGCGATGCCTCAACCGCTTAGGAACTGGCATTCCATGGGGAGCACAAGTAGCAAATGCGGACAGGAGAAAACAATGCAACACCTACTCGAATGCCCTGACCTGAAAGAAAGGTGCTCTGCACAGGATTTGGCCGAGTTCAACGAAAGAGCAAGAGCTTGCGTGATGCTCTGGGCTACGGCCGTGTGACACACGATGAAGAAGATGGTGTACAATAGGCCTACGCCTAAGCAAACATCACGCATTTTGCTCAAGACAGAGGGGGCCCAGAATGACTTATCGTACCCCTAGTGAAAATTTCTCTCAGAGGCCCTGGTTACGAGTTACATAATATGATTATGAACGTACATTAAATGGCGACTACAACAGGAGTGAAGCGAGTTTTTCCTCCAACTCCAAATTCAACCCATAGTTTAGCCTACAGATTTCTAATTTGTCAAAACACGAAATTGCAATAATTTACCACATCAGTATCTACTGTTTTGATTATGGCAGGGGTCACCAACCTTTTTTGCATGCGGGCCACTTTGGCACTAAGGAGAGCTGTGGCGGGCTGCACTAATAAAATTTTAGGTAGGTTGACTCTTATGCTAAAAAAGAACGCATTTCGTACCCAGTACCCAGCGTTACATGTTGTTCATATGTAGGCGTTAGAATACCGCAGCAACAAAATTAATCAAACAACGCTACTGCCAGGCCAAGCTCCTTTAACAACACTTTTGACTTTTTTAACAATGCCTAATAAACGAGGCCACTTGTTTTGCGCACTTATAGCGAGGCGAGTGGTTTCATCAGAGTATTCATCGCCAAGCAAGAGTGGTGTTGTCACTTCGCTTCACAAAAGATATCTTGCAATTAACAATTTCAGTAAACAAGGAAATGTTTCACACATCGCAATACAGGCAACAATAGTGCCCTGCAAACATATCAGCGAAAAATAGGCTTCAATAACAGGGAGTTATCCACAAAAATAACTCCAATAACACAGCCCTGGGTTCGATTCCAGGTCCGGTCGTACCAAAGACTTTATAAAGCGTACCGATTGTGTTCTTTCTTGCATAACGCAGTGAGGATAAATCGGGTAATAATCTGGTGATATATCACCCTCTTCTAATCTGCCTTGAGCCAGCATGGAAGCAGTACGGCTCATAAAATCTCATGGAACCCTATCAAGTAACCCATGTTGATGCGCAATCTGCTGCAAGCGGAGATAGCGAATGATTATTATTAACAGGGAGAAAGAAACCAGCCACCATGAAACAAACGCTTGTGGAAATCACCGAAAAATCGTAATTCTATCGTAATTCATGAACAGTCTTCCCTCTAAAAAAGCAATGAGTTGGTTTTTCATCCTTTTTGAGAGAGTCTATAAAACCGTCTTTCTTTTATTATAGACAACTGTCACTTGCGGTGCTTATCAACGTGGCAAGAATTTGTTGATTAACAACATTTTGCAGTACTTGCTTCGGCAGTAGCCTACATGTACTAAAATTGGAACGATACAGAGAAGATTAGCATGGTCCCTGCGCAAGGATGACACGCAAAATTGTGAAGCGTTCCATATTTCTTTAAAAAAAACATTTTGCAGTACTAAGCTAAATATTTTCATAATACAATCAGAAAAAGTCTTTCAATTTATATATAATATTTTGCCAATTTATTGTAAATTGAGTTGGTACACCGACCTATTTTGCCAACAAAAACTTGCATAAAGAGAACACTGCTCGTGAAACACAATAACGGTGAAACGCACACTAGTATTTACATGACATTCACAAACTTAAAATAAGCAACCCCCCAGCTAGAAATTTCACGTGTATTACACGTAGATTCTACGTACCTTGGGTCGTGTATTATACGTTAATTTTCACGTATAATACACGCATATGTGTAGACACTATTTCACGTGCATTACACGTATATTTGGGGGTAGATTTTACGTGTTTTACGCCCGCATTACACCTAATTTCCTCGTATCTGACAACACTAATACACGTGTTTTCCACGTATATTTGGTGGTGGATTTTACGTGTTGTACACCCGCATTACACCTAATTTCCTCGTATCTGACACGTAGATTCTATGTACCTTGGGTCGTGTATTATACGTTAATTTTCACGTATAATACACGCATATGTGTCGACACTATTTCACGTGTATTACACGTATATCTGGTGGTGGATTTTACGTGTTTTTACACCCACATTCTACCTAATTTCCGCGTACCGTATCTGAAATCAACAATTTAACACATTTGTATTTGTTTAACACATTTGTATAACACATATTGTTATAAGAGGCTACTGTCCAATTGTGACCCTTCTAGCACTCATTCCGAGAGTTAACGCTTGTTTTGAACTTTATTTGGAATTAGAGAAGAAAAAGAGCAATAGCAGTGGTGGGAATCGAACCCGCGTCAATGAAAGCCAACCAGCTGACAAAACCCCTAAACCAACCAGCTGACAAAAAATCCATCACTTGATTTGCTTTCTATTATCTTCTTTTCGCCATTTTTACGTCACTTAAACCGGAGCTTATGATTGGTTGGCGGTTTCATTCTAGTCATTTTTAGTGGCAGAATTTCGACTTGTTAAAGTGGCTACCGTACCAAACCTTAGTAAGTAATTGTTTAATATCAGTAAGCATCATCATCATCATCATCATCCGTTCAGTCGTTTACGACTCTCGGTCACTCTATACGTTATCTTTCTCCACATCTCTCGATCCCACGCAGCCTCCTTCAATTCATGCACTCCCATGCTACTGTCATTTACAATCGTGTCAAGCCATCTTGTTTTCGGGTGCCCCCTTCCTCTTCCTCCGCTCACCAAACCAAGCATGATGTCTTTTTCCATTGATTTGCTTCTCATTATGTGGCCAAAATATGAAAGTTTCTGCCTGACGATTCTAGCTTCTAGGGATATGTCCGGTTTAATTTGTTCAAGAATTTTCTCATTTGTTATTTTGGCTGTCCAAGGAACACGCAGTAACCTTCTCCAACACCACAATTCAAATGCGTCAATCTTTCTTCTGTCTGTTTTGTTCATTGTCCATGTTTCGCATCCGTAAGTTGCAATTGGGAATATTATAGTTTTGATCAGCTTCTTTTTTGTTTCTAATTTTATATCCTTGCTTTTCCAAATGCTATTTATTCCAACAAATGCATTTCTTCCCAGCGCTATTCTTCTCCTTATCTCTGGTGAGTTATTAGAATCCCAGCTTATTTTTGAGCCTAAAAATATGAATTCATTCACTGTTTCAATTTCTTGATTTTCGATCTTGATGTTTATGTTATCTGCTTTACCAGTTGTTATAATTATCAGTAAGCGAGACCACTTAAATTTACACTAAGAACTATTGTTAAAAGATCACATTAATTTGCGACTAAAAAATGTCATGAAGTTTCCTTTTTACATAACGTAATAAAAACGTGTAAAGACACCTACAAAAACACATAATCTAACTTATATCCTAAAAAATGCGGAAGAGCGTGGTTGACACCAATCCACTTGAGTGGAGAATTCTTTCTGTTTATACCGTCCTTGAGAAGTAGTTTTACCTAACACAGATTAAAAATTGCCGAAATGAACGAAAGAACTTCAACACGTTTAATATGCGTGGAAAACACGTATTACTTTTCAACAGATGGAAACGTGCAATACACGTGGAAACAACATATAATCAACATACAAAAAATTCCGGTAAAACATCTTTCTGCTCGGGTAAACATTTTTTCTCTTTTGTATGCCCTCTTCTGGGTGTGATTTTACCTTATATACCTTAAAAATTAGTCAAATAATCATAGGATTTTGAACACGTGTAATATACGTGGAAAACACGTGTTATTTTTGCAAGAGTTATATTCACAAAATAATCCCTGATAAAACTTCTAGAATCATATTTACACACTAGTCATACTAAATGATAGCTAAAATATGTCTCTAAAAAAATGTTTTTTAAACAAGTGAATTTTTGTTGGTGTACACAAACTCCTTAATAACACCTGAATTCTACCTAAGATACCATACTACCTAAAATCAACCAAAAATCAACGTGTAATATACGTAGCTTTCTAGCTGGGCCTATGCTCACAGAAAATCGAAAACAGACGTTTTAATCAACCACTGGTACAGTGTGGCTGGACATCGCATTTGAATAACTGTAAGCAACCCCCACTGGTCACAGCGGTAAACCATAATCTCTTCGTGGGAAAATTGTAACATAAGATTCTCGGATCAGTTCGTCTGTATGTAATGACCGAAGAAACACTCTTTTGAAACCGTCTATTCAAATTTGTATTTCTGTAAAATTAGCCACCTGGCTGTCGAAATTGGAATGCAACACCGTACACCACTAAAACTTGTCACTACAACAAACTGCTTAGATAAAAGACGGAAATTTTTGTCCAGCTAGCAGCACTAAGCGAAACAGTTAAATTTGCGACTAACTTTCAAGCAACAATTTTACGAATGAGAGAATAAATTTCAATATCTCAAACTCACGTCAGCAGTAACTGTGATGCAATAATGAAAGACATTGTTGCGCAATTCAAACAGGTGTTCAAAAGTGGTGATGCAATGTTTCATCAGGTCTTACGAACGATGGTGCAATATTTGGACATTTTCTAGCAATTTCCATGACGTAAGATGCCAGCTAGGTTAAGCAGACCATAACGGTTTTTATATGACGTTTGATTTGGTGAAAATTGTCTGTAACACCCACCTAGAACTATAATCTGATTGGTCGGTCGGTGGAATCGTATGCAAAGCGAAAATATGCTTCCCGGAAAGTATTTTTTGCCTTCGTGCTCTTTAACTCCTCAAGAAAAGTATTTTTGGTTATACTTGTATCACGGGCGCAGCGATACAGCGTGGCGGGCCGCGAAATTTTTTTTCCCACGAGATTTCTGTCTCATTGATTGTAGTCACTCTAAAAGTAAGATTTTCCGAAAGTGTTTTGAGAGATTGGTTGATTCAGATTGCAAAATAACTATTTGCCAATGAAATTTTGCAATGATAATAAAATATAAGCTTTCCCTAACCCTACTTTTTTGAAAAGCTCTTGTGCACCGCAAAAATTATTTTAAAGAAAAAAAAGTTTGACTTCGACGGCGTCGAACCCTCGTTCTCACGATCACTAGACAAGGATGAAATCACTGAACTAACCGTGCCAACGAGAAAACGCTGAATTCACACGGTTTTAATCCAAACTTTTACCAAAATATGCAAATGAGACAAAAATCTCGTGGGAAAAAATATTTCGCGGCCCGGCCCGGTCGCGAAATTTTTTTTCCCACGAGATTTTTGTCTCATTGATTCTAGTCACTCTAAAAGTAAGATTTTCCGAAAGTGTTTTGAAAGATTGGTTGATTCAGATTGGGAAATAACTATTTGCCAATGAAATTGTGCAATGATAATAAAATATAGCCTAAGCTTTCCTTAACCCTACTTTTTTGAAAAGCTCTTGTGCACCGCAAAAATTAATTTAAAGAAAAAAAAGTTTGACCACGACGGGCGTCGAACCCCCGTTCGACCGATCAGTAGGCAGAGGATGAAACCACTGAACCAACCGTGCCAACGAGAAAATGTTGCATTCACACGGTTTTAATACAAACTTTTACCAAAATATGTAAATGAGACAGAAATCTGGTGGGAAAAAAATTTTCGCGGCCCGGTCACCCAGATTGACAGAGTGAAGCTTCCGATTGTTGAAGTATTATTGCCGGGGAATTATTCCATCCATTACAGTGGTTCCCAAACTTTTTTACTCCGTGGCCTAAATTTTGATTCAAAAAAAGTTCGTGGCCCACCCAAAATATTTTATACACTTGTATATGGGCGAGCACTATAGGCTCTAGCAATTTTCTAAGTGGCGACGCTGTGCCTGATTTGACTGGCCCGAGGATCGCAGCCCAGACCTCCAGCACAGATAGCGATGTTTCTTACCACTACGCTAATCGGCCAAGTTCTACTACCTAATTACTGTACTGTATAACATGTAACACAAAAACAAACAAAATGTTTTTTTGCAATTTATTTTTTAATGGGAAGGGTGCTCTTGTGCTTTAGCAACAAGCTTAGAAATTCTTGGCTCAGTTGTCGAAAGAGCACAGCGAATGTCATGTTCAACTTCAAGGCGGTTGCGTTGCTTGGACCTCATACATACTAGCGCTGAAAAGGCAGATTCACATAACCATGTAGAAGCGAAAGGCAATAACTGTTTAAGTACAGTTTTGCTTATTTCTGGATATGATGATGCCATGCTTAGCCAGAATTCCGTGAGTGGCAAAGTTTCGAATAGATCTCGGCAACTGGAGTCGTTTTTCAATTCAATCAATTGGTCTTGCAATTCATCTTCCACATTTTCAGGGGAAAGTCGAAACGAATTTCTTGCAAGTGATAGGTCATCAGCACTAACTTCAGGAAAATATGACTTGAATTCGCTTTCCAGCTCTTTCAGATGTTGAACAATATTGGTCTTTAGTTCATCGTTTAACTCGTAAATATCAGACAGGTTGTTCAACATGGCAAAATTGCCGTTTTGAGCTTTTCGTCTCCAGTTTGCCAATTTTTCAACAAACGCATTGATCAAGTCCATGTTCTGAATAATGTTTTTTTCTTTTCCTTGCATTTTCAGGTTAAGGGTGTTTAAAGAATGAAAAATATCTACCAAACAAGCAATAAATTTTGCATTGGTAAAGTGAAATGCTAACTCAGGTTTTACATCAGTTAAATAGATTTCCAACTCATCGCGGAGCTCAAACACTCTGCATAAAACGCTCCCTTTAGAGAGCCACCGAACTTTTGTGTAAAACAAAAGGTTTTTATGATCAGATTCCATGTCTTCACAAAGTTTTTTGAATAGACGAGTGTGCAAAGCGCTGCTCTTCACAAAATTTACTATTTTAATAGTAACGTTAAGCACATCTTGGAGACCACTTGGTAAAGTTTTAGAAGCCAGGGCTTCCCGGTGAATGAAGCAATGAGTAAACATAACGCCAGTAGCCTTTCTTTGCACAAGTGCCAGATCCACTTTTGGAACCAAGCATCGCAGGTGCACCGTCAGTGCACACGCCACACAGATTGTCCCAGGATATTCCGTTTTCATTAAAAAAATGGTTGACTTTTTCCATTACATCTGATGCTTTTGTGCTGGTGTTCAAAGCACAGCAGAAGAGTAATTCTTCCTTTACAGAGGTGTCAACTGCATAGCGAACGAAAACCATAAGTTGAGAAACTGAAGATACATCGACAGACTCATCCAGCTGGATGGCGAATAGACCAAAAGCAGATTTATTTATTTCAGTTATTACTTGTTCCTTAATGTCTTCTGACATTGCTGGCAATTCGTCTCTTTACTGTGTTATTGGATAAAGGAATAGCTTTGAGACTTTTCTCATGTTTATCACCCAGGACAATTCTTGTCATGGCCAGTGCAGACGGTTTAACAACAGTTTCAGCGATATTATGAGCTTTTTTCTGCTTAGCTATAATTTGGCTAACAACGAAAGATGCTTCTGTAAGTTTCTGATCAGTTTGTTGAAAGTTTCCAGTTTTGTCAAGTCGTTGACGTTTACAGCTAGATTCTAGTCGTTTAAAATACTCAATGCTTTTATTCTTCAACTCAGGATGATTTTTTTCCAGGTGATTTCTCAATTTACTCGGTCTCAATGACTCATTGCTTAAGACGCGGTAGCATACTACGCACTGTCCCTTTTCGACTCTATGATCATTTAACGAAGTAAATCCAAATTTAACGTAACTATCATCATACTTTCTTTTGTTTGCCATTGAATAATTTAGTATTTAGTAATTTAGTTTAGCATGTCTCGAATTGCAAATTTTTATTCAATCTCTTCTTCGCTCTGCACCTCATAACTATCAGTCCACGACATAAAGAACGCTTGTTTTTAAGTACGATTTCTGGCACATGCAAGCTTAAAAACTCATTGTTACGTAACAATTCCTTCCCGTGGCAGACAGTTTTAAGAATGGCAGTTAAAATTTTTCGGTAAAAAATCTAGAAATTGTTAACAATACAGGAACAGTATAAGTTCAATTACAAATAACTCTGTGGCTCACTGAAACCGTCTTCGTGGCCCAATAGTGGGCCATGGCCCATAGTTTGGGAACCACTGATCCATTAGATGCGGCTCAAAAAAAGATGAAGATTTTGTTTTATGGTGTTTCGTATTGTGGAAAATATTGACTAATGCCTATTGATAACATCTTCCGATTGACTCAAGCATTCTCTTGTGGCAACCTTCAAAAAAGCTTCCTTCTCCTACGATAGCCTAAGCTTATTTGTATAACATCATTCTACTGACATGATAAGCTTATTTGTATAACATCATTCTACTGACATGATAGGCTACCATGGTAGCTTTAACCATTTTTAAAGTATGTGGAAACCTTGAATAATGAATATAGTTTGTTATGGCTAAACAGTAGGCTAAACAATCTGGTAGGCACTTTAACATTACCCACTCGTCGAAAAGCGTACTCGCGATTCAGCTGATTTCAGTCATGTGACTCGACACGTGATATTCTGATCGAAAAATTTTTTTGATACAAAGAAATTTAACTGAATGCTTCGCTACAACCAGCGTTGCCTAATGGTTAGAGCAGAGGAGTAGTAATTTCGACTTCGTGGGTTCGATTCCCACCCTCTGCTAATACTATTTTTTCTTCTGCAACTGAACTGAGTGCAAGAAGGATCTTAAAGGGGTATTAAAGGAAAAACCTGACTTGGCGATTTTCCACGTTCTTTGTGTTTAACATGCTACCATAAAACGATTTTCAATAAAATTTTGCCCCATTGCGGTCTGACCACCATTGTGCGCGTGCTTTTGTCAGAGCTTTCAAAACGAGATTTGGCCTGAGCAACGAAGCGTGCGACTGTAAAGAACGTCATAAAGTCTATGTCATAAAGTCTAGCAATCAACCGATCACGCAATAATTGTTACTGCGGGCGATTTGACTGTAGGCTATGTATGTATTTACATCAAAACAGCACATTTTAATATCAAAACAGCAGACAGTTTGCTCAAAACATCAGATTGGTAACGTGGCTTTTGTTATTGCTGGACTTTATGACGTATTCTTGAGCTGTGTTTGCACGTTTTGGTCATTTTGAACAAAATGAAAATAAATGAAACACTGGACTTTGGGCCTTGCCAGCGCCATTGAAAACAAATTTTTTTGGGTAATTGTTTTTGAAATGTATTCTTGAATGTTCAGTTTACTCATTTTAATGCTTAATTCCGGTTTGAAATTTTCCTTTAGTATGCCTTTAATGACTGCAATCAATGGAGTTTACAAGAAAAATTGTGACAAAAACACAAAGCAATTCCACATTGAAAAGCAGGCACTCTTCAACGAGTGGGTGATGTTAAAGTGCCTATCAAACAATCTGGAATAACAAGGTGTTTCTACAAAAATTTTCCAACTTCAGGCCCAAAATCGCAAACTACTGTGCATTTTAAACTAATTTGTTTGATAACACTGGTCAACACAACTTTTCTTGCATGGAGTTTTTCAATGGATTTAGGGTAATTTTGAGGGCTAAATCCGAATCTGACCTCAGATTTATCATATCACGTCAGGTTTGTGAGATATGATAACAGCAATTTGTTACTATTGTCAAAAGTGGAAGATTTGACGTTGCGTTTATTGCACATACACATTGTGCTATATCCAGAAATCCAGGCCATGTAGTAGCCTACATAATTAGCTGAAATACACCCACCAACTATAATTTTGATACCAGTTTGTTTTCTAAGCAACATTATTAACCATGCAGTAGTAACAAGCTAAAAGGGAGGCTAAAAATATAACTGACCCCCACCCCCGTCAATGTTTTGCTTGAAACCACAAAGATTTAAACAGGCCTATGGCAATGCTTGTTCAGTAACCTTATTTAAGCTGTTTTGGCCTGTCTAACACTAACCTTTCGTTATAGCACTGCATATGTTGGTGGTAAACGCAACGCCAAATTTTCCACTTTTGACAAAAGTAGCAATTTGGTGTTATCATATCTCACAAACCTGACGTGATAGGATAAATCTGAGGTCAGATTCGGACTCAGCACCCCAAAATTACCCTAAATCAGTTCTCAAAGCCCATGCAAGAATTATTTATTTTTTTTATTGACCAGTGTAATTTGAGTTTTAAAACTTATTCCAAAATTGGTAGGGCGATCGGACTCTGGATTCGCCTCGGCATTTGAAGCATCACTTTTACATTAATGCACCGTAGGCGACTGGTTGACCTAACTGCAGCCTATGATACGGCATGGCATCGTGGACTGACTCTCAAAGTTATTCGTTTTATCCCTAGCCGCTTCAGAGTTCGATTCATTTTGGAGATGATCTCTAATAGACGCTTCACACTTTACACCAGCGATGGACAGAGTAGTCGACCTCGCTCTTTGAAAAACGGCGTGCCCCAAGAATCAACTTTGGCCCCACTGCTATTAAATATCTACATCAGAGACCTACCCTGCACCAAGTCAAAGCAATATAGTTATGCCGACGATTTAGCCCTAGCCTTTGGGATGGGATGATGAGCACCTTCACGAAGTTCACGTGGTCCCTCCTGTGAGTAGCCGAGTTCAATTACAAATGAAAAGGCAAAACGAAGCTCATAAAAATATCAGAGAAAAAGACTGCGTTCACGACGTTTCACAGCGAAAACAGTCCTTTTCAGGGCATACGGTCGTCCCAGCTGGGACAAAGACCGGAGAAAAGAGGATTCGGCAGGGGTCTTTCCGAATCCTCCAGCTGAACGTCAAAGGGCCCACGACTAGCAAGCTTGACATTGTAGAGCGCTGGTCCACGAGTACAATGCAACCACTGTTCTCCTCCAGGAAACTCACTGCACAACAGTGGAAAGCTAGCAATCAACAACTTTTCGCTAGCCGGATACACTCTTAGCAGGAAACATGGCCTCGCATCTTTTGTCAGAAGAAACCTGTCTTGGAAAACATCAGATTTCTCTCCGGAGAATTCCGAGACAGAGTGGCACTGCATCAATGTAGAGGGGCACAACATCATTAACATCTATAAACCTCCTCTCTCGCAAATGTCTGTTACACCACTACCTGTGTTCCCCGCCCCTTGCATCTATGCTGGAGATTTCAATTGTCAGCATATTGACTGGGGGTACAGTAACACCAGTGCGAATGGAGAATGCTTAGCAACATGGGCTTCTAACAACGACCTGATCCTCCTTCAAGATCCTACAGGCTCACCAACTTTCCTTTCAGGACGATGGAACACTGGTACCAATCCAGATTTAGCATTTGCGAGAACCAACAATAACTGCCAACTCCCTGACAGACAAGTACCATACTAGGAAAGTTCCCACGGTCACAACATCGACCCTCTCTTATAACCTCCACTCGTCATGTAGCCTAATACCAATATTGAGCAAGCCAGTAAAGCGATGGAACTTTCGCAAGGCTGACTGGAAACGCTACGGTACAATTACCAACCAGTTTGCTAAGGAGCTTCCTTCTCCAGACGCTACTAACGCAGACACAGCCTACCAGGACTTCTGCGACCTAACCATCTACGCTGCAAAAAAGTGCATTCCTCGTGGCTGCAGAAAATGCTACATACAGTGCTGGGATAAAGAATGTGAAACACTCTTCCTCACCACACAAGCTTTCACTGGCAACGCATCAGACTTAGCGGCCAGCAAACTGATCACAAGGCTTGATAACAATAGACGAGAACGATGGGAAGAGACGGTCCAAAACATCGACTTCACCCACTCAAGCCGTAAAGCATCAAGCATGGTCCACGATAAACATGCTAACTGGCAGGTCCAGACAACCGCTTGGAGAACGCCCCATTACAGCCAACTCTATTGCATCACAGCTTGTGAATAATGGGGTATATCTTTTAGGGCAGGGGTCACCAACCTTTTTTGCATGCGGGCCACTTTGGCACTTAGGAGAGCTGTGGCGGGCTGCACTAATAAAATTTTGGGTAGGTTGACTCTTATGCTAGAAAAGAACGCATTTCGTACCCAGTATCCAGCGTTACGTGTTCTTAAATCTTAGAATACCGCAGCAACAAAATTAGTCGAACAACGCTACTGCCAGGCCAAGCTCCTTTAACAACACTTTTGACTTCTTAAACATTGCCTAATAAACGAGGTAGGCACTTTTACGTGGTACACTGTCCGAATTCCATAACGCAATCATGCGTGACCTATATGACATCACTGATATTTCAGTCACAATTTTCCTTATTAACTCCATTGATTGCAGTCATTAAGATTCTTCTTGCACTCAGTTCAGTTGCAGAAGAAAAAATAGTATTAGCAGAAGGTGGGAATCGAACCCACGAAGTCGAAATTGCTACTCCTTTGCCCTAACCCATTTGGCCACGCAGGTTGTGGGGATGCATTCAGTAAAAGTTCTTTGCATCAAAATCTTTCGATAAAGACGACCAGATAATCACGTATTGAGTCACATGACTGAAGTCAGCTGATTTGCGTGTACGTTTTTCGATGGTCACGCATGGTTGCGGTTACCTTTTCGGGAGGTGTAATACGTTAAAGTGCCTACCAATAAACGAGGCCACTTGTTTTGCGCACTTATAGCGAGGCGAGTGGCTTCATCAGAATATTCATCGCCAAGCAAAGAGTGGTGTTGTTACTTCGCTTCACAAAAGATATCTTGCCATGAACAGTTTCAATAGCCTAAACATGGAAATGTTTGACACATCGCAATACAGGCAACAATAGTGCCCTGCAAACATATCAGAGAAAAATAGGCTCCAATAACAGGGAGAAAGAAATCAGGCACTATGAAACAAACGCTTGTGGAAATCATCGAAAAAACGTTTCTATTGTAACTCATGAACAGTGTTCCCTATAAAAAAAGCAATGAGTGCACAAATGCCTGCAGTTATAGCATGCTTCCTTGATTACTTTTGCACTCCTTTTGTCACGTGTAAAAGTGGAATACGGGTAAAGTGGAATACCTAAGGGTTAATTCAGTACAGTTCACTGATTTTGCCAAAAAAATTAACTTTTTTTTATTTGAGCGTTAACTCTAACATATTTCGACAATTTTTAAAGTGCGCTTTTGATGACTGCCAGCTTTTTTATATATTTTTTTTTAATTTAAAAATTACCTCCAATAGTCCACTTTACCCCACATATGTGGGGTAAACTGGACCGTTGTAAGTTTTGAGCAAATTCCGTAAATTTTTTCCACGCAATCAAATTATTTACCACTAGCATCATTAGCGAAGACATTATGAAACTTCACAACTGCAGTTCATAAGTCCATTAAGAATCAAACTTTGAAATATTTTTTAAAAACAGAGTTCACAGATAAAGTTGTCATCCTCTTCATTGCAACCAGCGCAGGCTTCATGTGCCCACAGGATGTCCTTTGGTGATAATAACGAGGCATTCTGAAAAACAAGAATATAACTAAGTTAAGAACCAGCTCGTCTACTAGCTCATGATTGGTGGGATATTCCGCCCCGTTAGCTCAGTGGTTACGCACCCGGCTCAAGATTACGCGGCACTGGTTTGACTCTCGGGGTGTGCGCTTGAGCAACGCATTTCAGGACTGCTCTCCACTTAGCGGCACTTAATGGATGGAATAATTTCAGGCAACAACACCTCAGCAATTGGAAACATCACTCAGCCAATCTCGGTAACCGGCCCTGCGTCAAGAGCCTCTACAAGAATGCGAAACTACCAGGAATAACCTATCAAGGCTTTGTCAGTCGGAGGATAAAGATTCAATAACCAACCAATCATATCAGAACAACTATCCACTTGGGTGCTAATTAGGCCTACACGGCTGTTGTGTAAAATAAGCTACAAGATTATAAGTAACACAGCACCTAATTCGGTCAAGAAATCATAAACAAGAAAAATATTTATGACGAGGTAAAGTGGATCACCACTGGTCCACTTTACCCCACCTCTACTAATTTAACTGTTGGCCAAATTTAGGCTAGTCAACAACAAGAGTGAATCTACGTAATGCGTACGTGATATAGTGAGGCTCATTTTTATCATTCAAAAAAACTTCTACCTTATGTAGCCTACATAAGATACAATTTAAGTTACCATACATACCTTTAAATAGATCAGAGGGTGCAAAAAGTAATTTCCGTGCTTTTTTGTGTCTTCTAAAGGTGGGTTTAGACTACGTGTGTTTTCCGTACGTCTTTGTTGCGTTGCGATTTTCGTGCGTCTTGTCTCAAACAGCTCGCGTTTACACTACTTGCGGTTTCCTTGCGTATTGTGTTACGTCATTTGCAAAATATAGGGTATTCCCCTACATTGACGTCAATCAGCTGATCTAGTTGACATCTTTTGTCAATGCGATCATTGCAATACATTTTGAGTTTTACTTCCTCTGCACAAATGACTTTCACAGAAAGAAACAAGCTTATAACACAAGTACAGTCATGAAACTCTAGCCTACACTATCTATCAGCACACTATGATATCAAAGTAGAACACTTTTGAGGGTCATAGTAGCCTATATTGCAAATGAAGAAACCAAAAAAAAAATTACTTAACAATATGAAGTGCAGAGTGGCATCCAGACTTTCAAAGCGATGCCAGAAACGTTTAATTGCACCGAGTGGGTTGTTATGTTACGGCAATATAAACTTTGTTGCCTGTGGACCAACACCAAGACTGCACCATTGTAATTTTTGGACAGGCTATGCTTTTAGATGTGATTTTTAATAACTTTGGATTCTAAACTCATGTTTAGCAAACATTTCGAACACCAAACTGTCTATATCTGGGCTACATATTTTTTGATTAGATTAACCTCACATTCCAGCCATTTTGCTCCTGACCTTGGTATCTTTGTTCAACAACCTTCCTTGTTTCATGACCTTTGTAAAATAACTTTGAATTCTTTGTTCGCTTTTTAATAGATTGTTTTTTTTATACGTTAAAACTAGACCACAAGTCCACTACTATAAATGTGGCCTTGTTCATATACTGTAGTGCCTACATCTAAGTCAGTGAAAATGGCAAATAGCCTACCCCTTGGGGTCATCAAAAACCTTAGAAAAGTGCTTTCCTACTTTGCACTCAGCATAAAGAGCACTGAAAATGCCTGCATTGTAAACCACTGAGCAATGCATATTTGTGATAAATATACAGTAGGTATGAGACCTCAAAGATCACTATCACTTGTGATGGACTAAATTCTCTGATTGATAGGCAATAGTTTAATTGCTGTTTATTTTCTGCTTTTATAAAATATTATTAAGCTAATACAAAAAACTGAATGCAATTCAATCTTATTTGTTACCAGCGAATTAAAAAGATAGAATTTTTGCATGTTGGCAGTTTTCTGTATAATTGCTTATAGGTTATGCACAGATAAAGAAAAAAACAGATGCTACAAATTTGGTAGAAGCAAATTATTATTATTTATTTGCATCAGGCACTAAAGAAACAGGCCCATATTCATAAACACAACACAAGTCACAAAACACACAAGGTTACATTATACAGTATAAGCAAAACTTATGCGTAGATAGTAGGGTGAGGCTGGTGCCCCATGATTTTCAAAACTGGAATCGATTGACCCTTACTTTTTTTTGGTGGGGAGGTTAAGGGTATAAAACAATCTGTTAAAATTTCAGGAAAAATAAACAATGTTTAGGGGTAGCAGGTCACCTCCAAACTTTTGAACCCCCTTGCTTGCCCCGATAATCACGATTTTACAGTAATTACAGTTATACTTGGGCCAGAGAGTTGATTTATAGCTCAAAATGACCAGAAACCTCATATTTATATTAGTCTTTCTAACATTATTTAGGTCGTTTCTAGCACTAGTTGCTACGTTCATCTGATGAAATTGAAAGTAAAATTAACAACAAACAAGATGGTTTATTGCTTCACTGACGTTTCGCGCACCATGACAATGCGCATCCTCAGAGCGAATAACATTTCAGTATTCATTATTTAGGTCTATGTTAATTTTATAATCGACTTGAATAACATGTCATACAGCAGCCACTGTATGAAGCAGTCTATGTATATCAACTGAACAAGCGATTCTTTGTTGTTTTAATGAAAACCTTTGAAACGTCAATCGCGTCTTCGTGCTGATAGAATTATTACGTTACTTTACAGACATAAAGCTTGTGTTTACTTAAATCCTTATATCTCTTTCCACGGAGTTGGTGATCTATCGAATTGTACAAAAACAATTTACATTTTTAGCAATTCCTTATTCTTCCCGAAAAAACAAGTTAAATAATTACTGTCAGTTTCTAGACAAGAGACTGGGCTTGCAGGGATTGTGACTGATGAAACGGCACCAGACTATCTGTAGTGTGTTGTTTTAAAATGCTATTTTTAACTTCTATTGCTCTAAAAAACAATTTATGTCATCTTGTGAGCTGAGAATTAATCGTTGTTTTTCATCATCCATTTAAACGTTGGCATAGCACGGCCAACGGTAATTCAACGTCTAAATGTCGTTGTCTGTATGTGAATTGTAAATACTTGGTGTAGCACAACATTTCTTCGAAGCTTTCGCCGCATCTTGAAAGATGTTGTATGAACGTTAGCGAACGATTGTCTTCCGCTTGCTTTCTTCAACCAAGGCATATTACTGAAGCTATTTTTTCTTATCGCTGTCTTTATATAGCGCATCTTCTTTGTGTTTTGCAATATCAGCATAAAAGGCTTAGCAAAGCAAAAGTTTGAGAGCATAGACCAGAAATTCCGTTGAGTTTTGTATTAGCTGCATTTGGTAAAACGAAATGTTTAAATCTTAACTCTTAAGCATAAATTGAGAAACTTTATGTTAAATATTTCTTGACCATTTACTAACTGTAAATTTTGTATTCTATTTGAATAAGATGCACTAGTAGAATCAATTGCTGTATGACTGTTACGACTATTATTATTGGATTATTGTTTGTACGGATTATCACTTCAAGCCCTGATTGCTGTCTCGGTGAGTCTGAACTATAATCACCAGCTCTATCTAGAATTGAAGTAGCCTATATCTGCCCACTAAGTTTGTTAAACGACCTTGCGACCTGCAACCTTGTGGCCGACCTTGCGACCTGCAACCTTGTGGCCGACCTTGCGACCTGCAACCTATGTGACTGAACCTTCGACTTACAACTTGTGATCTTGTGACCTTGTGATCTTCTGACTTGTAATCTTGCAACCTATCTGCCACAATAAACTAACAGAACTCAAGACCGCGTTCAGATTCAATCTACTTGGCTTGTTTTTCTGTCTGTTGTAGGCGCATAACCGTATTAACTGAGCGACGCATATAATAATCCAATCCACTGTTTGGCGCCAGTGAGAAAGATATTCTTTAACGTAGAATTCGCGTCAAAATTCTACACGGTTTAACAAACTTAACCAGCAAATTCTCGCTTGGTTTTCTATCTTTTCTGCCTTCAAACGCGTTGTATGCTAAGAAGCGGAAAACTCTACAGCAAAATGGCCGCTGAAAATCTTTCTGATGCGGCCAAGCAATTAAGCGATTTCTATTTAGAAATCAACAATTTAATGAAAAGTCCCAATTGTGCAACAACAATGCGTGCCCGGCTTCGTGACCTAGACAGGTTATTTAGCGCCCTGATGGATCTCTGCACTGACATGCCCGATGACACGCCTTTGCTCGAATCTTCCACTCTTACAAAAGATGATTACATTCGAGGTAAAGGCGAGTTCATGGCCCAAGTCGACAGCTGGCTACAAGAACAGGACGAGCATGAGGGTAGTCAGGCTCACTCTTTGCATCTTCTCAATGTCTCCCACCATTCGAAATCGGGCTCCAGAACTGGAAGCCGCAGAACCACGACAACAAGCTCCAACAGAAGCTCTAAGCAAAGGGCGTTGCAAGCTAAATTAGAACTTGCACGACTAGCGGTGCAGCATAATGAGCAGCGTCGTCTCGAAGAAGAGCGTGAGAGGCAACAAGAAGCACGTGAGAGACAATTAAAACGGGAACAAGAAGCACGTGAGAGACAATTAAAACTGGAACAAGAAGCACGTGAGAGGCAATTAAAACTGGAACAAGAAGAGCGTGAGAGGCAACTCAAGCTGGAGAAAGCGAAATTGAAAGCAGACCGAGCCGCAGCTGAAGACCTTCGCCTTTTAGAAGCAGCTAGGGTCGAAGCAGATGTGTGGGAAGCAAATTCTCAGGAAGGTTCTGTAAGAAGCGTTCGTCACTTGTCAATTCCGCCCCAAGTCTCAAACCCTAAACAAATAATTAATGGTTCACAAATTCATGATAATTTGCGATCAAATGATCAAACTTTAGTTTTATCTCAACAAAATGAACGAAGCTATAATGATAATGTAACTCAGGAAAGAGCCAAAGTCACGTTTTCTACGAGCCCAACGTCACGCCCAAATAACTTCGAAATTAATGAAGAATCCCACTTCGGACATCCAAGCTACAGTAGCCGGGATATGAGGTACTCAAACCCCGACAACGATGTTTTTCAATCTTGACGTATTAACCCATATGAATTTCAGGCCGAAGTCAGTGAGCGACTACTTCCCAAGCCTGACATAAGAAAGTTCGAAGGAGACCCGATGGACTTTCGTGCCTTTCAACACCGGTTCGAAACTCATGTTGGCAGTTGGCTTCCCTCAGAAAAGAAGCTGTCATTTCTTTTGCAACATTGCGGCAGGGGTGTTCAGGAACAAATCCAGCACTTTGCAGACTGTCCTGACCGCAGAAATAACTACCAGTTAGCAATAGAAGAACTTCGTCACAGGTATGGTGAGCCACATATTATAGCCCAGGCCTGTGAAGAAGTTCTTACTAACGTACCGAAATTCACGCGGTACGACCCAGAACGTCTCACAAAATTGTCTGTGCTTTTAAATCGCTGCAGTGCTTCCTTATTTCGCACGCCTGATGGCAAGGTGTCTGCCGTCAGCTTAGACAGCGTCAATTTTATCACGATGTTGGTGGAAAAATTGCCACACACCATGCAATTAGATTGGATAAAGAAATCATGTGTGATAATAGAAAACAATGAAGGCAAGAAACCAGCTGGATTTCTTGACTTCGTAGCATTCATAGAAGAGAATACTATGAATGCAAACTCCGTCTACGGTCGAAAGCTACTATCGAGTAATCCACACAAGTCCAGTGTACCACAATCTGGAAAAAATAAGGTATCTTCATTTAGCACTAACTTCGTACAAAACCCAAAACCTCCTTTAACTAAGCCTAACAAACGGCAGGAGGATTGGAAATGTGCATGCTGCTTAGATGCCTTTCATAGTGTGTTTCGATGTAAAAAATTCCGTGCTCTGTCTTATCGACAACGAGTACGCCTTGTCGAAGAAAAGGGCTTATGTAAACAATGCCTAAGCCCAAACCATTTAAGTTCAGCGTGTACTTCAAGGTTTTCGTGCCAGATAGACCGTTGCGGGAGCAGGCAACATAACACTCTCCTACATTCACCTAATCTTTCAGAACAAGGTATGTCAAGACCTGCAATACGGACAAAAGACGATACCTTCCGTCGCAATGACCACCATTGGGATTCTAAAGTTATGAGCGACCAATGGCACCGTACTCCTCGCAGTCGCTATGACAACACATTTGTAAAAGCGCCTAACTTCGCCGTGCGCTCAGAACCGGAAGAGCTAGCTAGCCAAAACTCATACCTGGACATCGTTCCCGTAAAGGTAACTTGTGGCGAAAAAACTGTCGAAACCTATGCGCTGCTAGACTCTGGTTCTGACCGTACGTTCTGCGAAGAAGAATTAATAAAACTTCTGGATACCAAACCAGAGTGTGAGCGTAGTTTTGCTCTCCAGACGCTATCGTCTGAAAGTCCTCAACGTCTGGAAGCCCCCATCGTCTCCTTTATAGTGTCATCTTTAGATGAAGAACAAGACTTCGAGCTACAAGAAGTCGTAGTAGTCAACAAAATCCCTGTTGATCCGCAACTGAGCCCAAAGCCGAAAACGCTGCAAGCATATCAATATCTGCAAGGTATTGATTTGCCTGCAGTCGAAAATTGCTCAGTAATGTTATTGATTGGCAATAACTATGCAGTTACCCATCGATGTCTGGAAAGCAGATTTTCGCCACGTCCGAACGAAAGTCCAGATGCCATCCGCACTCCACTAGGTTGGCTTCTCCGTGGCTCACACTTCAAAGATGCCCCTTGTCCAAAGGAAAATAGCACAAGCCTTCTTGTTAGAGGCGCTAAGTGGCCCGTAGACATCGAAGACATCCAGGACTTAATCATAACCGACGAAGGAGAAACAATTTCACCTTCAGTCGACACAGACTTATTCGACATGGAAAGCCTTATGAAATTCTTGCAATCTCATAGAGAACTACAAGAATTTGGTTTTAAATTTTCTCGTGAGGACCCAATTGCCTACGATATGATGTGCAGACGGTTAACCCGCTCTGATGGTCACTATCAGCTGCCACTTTTATGGCGCAATGACTGTGCTAAGCTTCCTGACAGCCGCGAGATGGCGCAAAAGCGCCTGAAAAGCTTAAAGAAACGTCTGCTTGCAGACAATTCTCTTTTAGAAAAATACATTGATCAAATGGAGTCAAATCTAGAGAAGGGCTACACTGAAGAAATACCAGAAGACGACATCGACAACACTAATCGGAAATGATATATACCGCATCACCCAGTTATCAACCCAAAAAAGCCAGACAAGGTACGTGTCGTGTTTGACTGCGCTGCTACTTCTCACAATCGATGTTTAAACGATTACCTCATGTCTGGTCCCGACCTAAACAATTCTTTGGTCGGTGTATTAATGCGATTTCGCAAGGGCCGAATTGCAATAGTCTCTGACATTGAAGCAATGTTTCACCAAGTAAAAGTTTCACCATGTGATCGCGATGCATTGCGTTTTTATTGGTGGAAGGGCGGCGATCTAACGCGTGAACCCACCGTGTACAGAACAAAGGTACACTTGTTTGGAGCAAAATGCTCTCCTTCTGTAGCAACATTCTGCTTGCGTGAAACCGCTCGAGAGCATGGAAAGTTGTTCGACCCTCATGTCGCTCAAACCTTACTGACGTCATTCTACGTCGATGATGCACTGCTAACAGCTGAAAACGATGAAAGTGCATGTAAGCTCGTAAAAGACTTACGAGCAATCCTTGGCATGTCTGGGTTCAAACTAACAAAATGGCTATCCACCAGCGATAAGGTAATGAATTCTATCCCTGATGAAGAAAAGTCCAAATCGATAAAGAATCAGCTGCCTGGAGAAGGGCCAAAGCAACGCGTCCTGGGCATGGAATGGGACGTACAAACCGACGAATTTCGATTCAACGTAGAGCCGTCTACAAAACCGTTGACTAAAAGGCAAGTGCTATCAGTAACAAATGCATTGTTTGATCCATTGGGATTAGTAGCCTCAGTAGTTCTTGAAGCTAGACTCATATACAGTGAACTTTGTCTAGCAAAGGTAGGGTGGGACGACCCTGCTGAACCAAATACTCTAAAAAGGTGGAGATCATGGGAAAACACTTTAGAACGTCTAAACGAGATTCGTATACCTCGCTGCTACAAGCTGAAGTCCACCACTGCGACCCCGGAAGTCCAACTCCACTTCTTCTCCGACGCTTCAACATTAGCTAGGGGTTCCGTGTGTTATCTACGTTCAATATTACCTGATTCAACCGTTCTTTGCAGTCTTGTTACAGGAAAATCCCTTCTACCCGGCGCTGGAAGACACACGATCCCACGCCTAGAATTATAAGCTGCTTTGGACACCGTCAACCTGGCTCGGACCGTTAAACAAGAGCTCGAGCTAAATGATTGTCCATTTTGCAGCAAAGGCCTCTCTGTGGAGAAAGCAATAAGTCCATACAGCACTTGGGGCTTTATCTTTGATGCGTTTTACCGGTTTTACCACACCAGACTATGCGTGGTCCAACGTGTGGAAAACTTTGTCATAGTTTGTCCGACATAGCGTTCGTGACATATAGGCTAGTGCACGTTACAATATATATCACATAACTTTGTCAAGTTAATTTGTGTTTGAGACTGAAATTTTTGTTGGGTTTACATTTTATAATTAGTAGTAGTAGGCATCCTTCCATCTTTTCAGATGATGGTAGCACTCTGGGTACGGCAGCTTCTCATATGGCTCTGAAGTCCAATCCTGGCGTGGCAGTCTCGTCCACAGTTTGGACATATGAAATCAGAGGAGTTCTGGGGCTGCTGTCTCTCTTTTCTTCTTTGTCTTCTTTCCTCTAGTTGCTTCCTCCGCCTCGACTGACCCTTTGCTAGACCCGCACTGACTTCGTAGCGCCATCTGTTGCGATTTGCTGCGATCAGTTCCCAGCTGGCAGGGTCTATGTCAGTCTGCTTCATGTCTCGTTTGCAAACGTCTCTGTAACGCAGTGCGGGTCGTCCTACTGGGCGTTTCCCTGTGGCAAGTTCACTGTACAGAATGTCCTTTGGAATGCGCCCATCCTTCATTCTGGATACATGCCCCAACCAGCGTAGACGTCGCTGGCAGAGGAGAAGGTGTATGCTCAGGGAGCAAGAACGTTCCAGAACAGTGGTGTTGGGTATTCTGTCCTTCCAGGAAATACCAAGAATGCGCCTCAAGCAACGAAGGTGAAAGCTTTCAAGGCGGTTTTCTTGTCTGGCGTAAGTGGTCCAGGACTCACTACCGTACAGCAGAGTACTAAGAACACACGCACGGTACACTTTGAGTTTTGTGTTAAGTGTCAAAAGATTATTGTCCCACACTCTCCTCCCGAGTTGAGTCATCACTCCTGCAGCCCTGGCTATCCGTCTGTCGATTTCCTTATCTAAGGACAGGTTGCTGGTGACCGTTGAACCAAGGTAGGTGAAGTGGTCTGTCACTTCGAGCACTTCTGGTCCTATGGTGATGACAGGTGGCTTGGGGACATCTTGGCCCATGACTACTGTTTTCTTGATGCTGATGGTTAGTGCGAATTCCTTACAGGCGTGTGCAAACTGGTTGAGCAACTGCTGCAGCTCGTCCTCGGCGTGTGCTGACAGTGCTGCGTCATCGGCAAACAGCAGTTCTCTGATCAGCACTGTGCGAACCTTCGTCTTGGCTCTCAGTCGGGCCAGGTTGAACAGTTTCCCATCACTGCGGGTGTGTAGGTGGACACCTTGTGTGGAGTGACCGAATGCAAACTTCAGTAACAGAGAGAAGAAAATCCCAAACAAAGTCTATTAATATTAATTATTTACTATTTAACTATTTAACTATTAATTATTTACTATTAATTATTTATCTATTTATACTATTAACTATTAATTATTTAACTATTAATTATTTACTAATATTAACTATTTTATAATAATAATAACAATAATAAAAGCGAAAATTGTTAAAACTTCTTGCACTACGATCATGCTACAAAGCTTTCCGATGTCTCGACATGAAACGCTTCATGACTTGTGTTTATATTTTCCAGTTTTGTGATCGATCTCTTTACGTTTTAAATTTTTTTTATTGTTATTTTTTTTCGCCCAAGATACAATATGCCTCAAAAACAAGCGACCCAAAAAAATTATCAAGCGACCCAACTTTGGGTCGCGACCCATGAGTTGGGAACCACTGTACTAGAGTATAAGTGTATATAGTGCATTTCTGATATGGTATATGCCCATGATAGTAGGGGAAGGTCGGGGCCTATGATCCCCCTTTTTGATTTAGTCCCATAACTCTTTTATTTCTGAATATTTTCACCTCATATTCCATGTTAGCATAACTAGTGATATAACCTGTTGAATCACCAAAGAGAAAATTCCTATCTTGTCAGATTTTTAATGTGGAGCAAAAAATGTAAATTTGTTGAAGTGGCTCATAGGATCCAACGCGTGGGGTCTTATGAGCCACCAGTACAATCAAAAGAATAAACGTATTTACATGAATACATCGATGAATACATTTACATGAATACACAACAACACATTTGCAATATAATGGGACATGATAAGTTGAAAATAGAGGCTTAAGTGATCATGAAACTGGAAGATTTCCATAATTTTTAAATAAAAAGATAATAACTTCTAATAATCACATTAAGCCTACATTTTTTTTATAAGTGACAGATTATATAGGCCTAGAAGGCTAGAAAATATGAAACAAATTAAGCATGCCACAACCGTGCCATCATTTTTATGATCACAAGCATACAAAATCGATCCATCGAATAGCCTATAGGCTACTAACAGGCTATTCACACAAGATCAAAAGCAGAAAAGTCAATCAAAATTTTTCTAATTCCCTTCACTCTTTTTGTTGACCCAGTAGTGACGGGCGGAGGAAGAACTATGACTACAGAGGAAACTGGAACAACGATTTACCACAATTAGTTTTTTTAGCAGTTGTTCGAGGCATTATGGTCAGTTTTGTGAACTAATTTTTGAAATCGCTTATGTACAGATATAGCCTACATTTGTATCTTAAACTGTTAAACAAAAATTGAAAAGTACACATAAACAATTTACTATAATCTTAACTAGCTTAAATATAAAAAATAAATAAACAACTTTCTAACAATAAACTAATTGTGATCTGAATTTCAACCCAGTAGGATGGCTCATAGGATCAGCACACAAGGTGGCTCATAGGTGCCGACTCTCCATGTTGACAAATTCACATGTATTGACTCTAAACTATTAACTTTAATAGTGCACTTCTTTCATTATTTCTTTAAGAAGGACACTACTTGTCACCAAATTAAACCATTTGAATATCTGTTGAAAAACTAGGAAGTTATAGTAAAATTTCCGAACCCCTCAAAATTTACTTTTTCAACATAAAAATGAAGAAACCCTGCTTTCGCTTCGAATTCTCACAGGAGATTGTCCTGGCAATTGTGGGGAATGCATTCAAGCATGAAGAAAAGATCTCGACTGAAACGGAGTGGCAAAACTTTTTATTTAAAAAAATAGAGGGGTGGATCATAGGACCCAATATGCTCATAGGCCCCGACCTTCCCCTACAATGACTATGTAGTTCAAATTCTTTATCATTGACTTTGCATTGATGAAGTAGATAGTAGAAAGTGCAAGACTTCAAATTTCAACAGTAGAAAAATCATCACGAGTCCGATAAGGCCAGAAACATATCTGCAAAACAAATCAAATTGTGATCAACGACGATACACATAAATGCACTTTTTATGTTCATAGCAAAATGTGACTGAGAGACATAGCCTATAAACCTCTGAAAAGGAATATTACCTTATTTTGTTTACAAAGTACAATGGACAAGCCAAAACAGTGTTCGGTGATGGCAATTGTATCAGGCACACTTTGTTTTTATGCAGTATATATGATCAAGATATGCATTAAAGGAATAAGATCATCCTCGTATGAGGTTCTGGGGCCGAGGGTCCATTCTAAAACAAACTAATGTAAACTAGGTTGTATAATAGGAACAGTATATATAGTAGTAATCTACAAACACATTGCTCACTCAACTAGGTGACAATTAATTTGGCCTATTTCAATGTATGAGGTCGAGGTGAAATGTGCCTACACTAAGGGAAGTTTGGACCACACTAGCAAATTTTCAAAATTATATTGAAAGCCAACACAGCAGTATACAAACCTTCAACAAATCAACCATTACAATCTCTTTGTGGCCATGATGAAAAAAAAATGTTTAAAACAAAGCTTTAATTTGAAATCAAGATTTGTGTCACAAACTTCTACAGAAATCCAGTTTTGATAAACTTGGTAAAAATAAAGTGTGTGTCTTGATACAAAATTTACATTATTAGGCTTTTAAAGTGTACAAAATGTCACCAAAGCAAGGTAAACTTTTATAGGGGGCAAGCATGCAGAAATTGCAATTCGATCATTTTTCTTTTGTTAGCCTAATACATTTAAGAAAAATAACCGTCTTTGTTCAATGATCGAGTTGGTTTTTCATTCTTTTTGTGAGAGTCTATAAAACCGTCTTTCTTTGATTATAATTATTAGACAAATCTCACTTGCGGTGCTTATCAGCATGGCAAGAATTGTTGATTAACAACATTTTTCAGTACTAAGCTAAATATTTTCATACAAGAAAAAGTCTTTAAACTTATATATAATATTTTTCCAATTTATTATAAATTGAGTTGGCACACCGACCTATTTTGCCAGCAAAAACTTGCATAAAGGAACACTGCTCGTGAAGTCTAATAACGGTGAAAAGCACACTAGTATTTACAGGACATTCACAAACTTAAAATAAGCAACCCTATGCTCACAGACATTTTCGTAATTCGAAAACAGACGTTTTAATCAACCAGTGGGACAGTGTGGCTGGAGATCGCATTGGAATAACTTTAAACGACCTCTACCTAGAACTCCAATCTGATTGATAGGTCGGTGGAATCGTATGCTAAGCAAAAATGTGCTTCCCGGAAAGTATTTTGTGCCTTCATGCTCTTTAACTCCTCAAGAAAAGTATTTTTGGTTATACTTGTGCGCTGATACCTTCCGCGGGCCGCACAAAACAGCGTGGCGGGCCGCATGCAACCCGCGGGCCGCCAGTTGGTGACCCCTGCTTTAGGGGATGAAAGCAAGGCTCGCCAAGTGGCTAAGGAAGTGTCTGAACTGTGGAAGATTCCAACACAATCTGACAAAAATATATCCCGCGACTTCACCCTCGAAGAATTCCAACATGCTCTAAACTTCCTAAAGCCAGGTAAAGCACCGCGGGCCCAGACCATATATGCACAGAGTTCATCTTCCACGCCGGCAAAGTACTAAAATCTTGGCTGCACGCTTTCCTCTCTTCCTGCCAGCACCACCTAAAAATATCCAAAACTTGGAGACGAGCTGACGTCATAGCCCAGTAAACATTGATTGTTGGGGCAACATTGGCCAGAAGGTGGCCGTAACATTGGCAAGATGCAGACGCCAACGTTGGCAAGATGTTTTTTGCACCATTTGGATGCATCTGGCTAGTGTTGGCGTCTGCATCTTGCCAGCGTTGGCTTCTGCATCTTGCCAACATTGGATTATGCATCTTGCCAACGCTGGCTACTGCATCTTGCCAACGTTGCCTTCTGCATCTTGCCAACGTTGGCAAAATGTTTTATGCACCATTTGGATGCATCTGGCCAGCGTTGGCGTCTGCATCTTGCCAACGCTGGCTTCTGCATCTTACCAACATTGGATTATGCATCTTGCCAACGCTGGCTACTGCATCTTGCCAACGTTGCCTTCTGCATCTTGCCAACGTTGGCAAAATGTTTTATGCACCATTTGGATGCATCTGGCCAGCGTTGGCGTCTGCATCTTGCCAACGCTGGCTTCTGCATCTTGCCAACATTGGCTTCTGCATCTTGCCAACATTGGCTTCTGCATCTTGCCAACATTGGCTTCTGCATCTTGCCAACGTTGGCAAAATGTTTTATGCACCATTTGGATGCATCTGGCCAGCGTTGGCGTCTGCATCTTGCCACCGTTGGCGTCTGCATCTAGCCAACGTCGACTTCTGCATCTAGCCAACGTTGGTTTCTGTATTTTGCCAACATTGGCAAAATGTTTTATGCACCATTTTGCTTCATCTTGCCAACGTTGGCATCTGTATCTGGCCAACGTTGGCAAGCTGGCTTGTGCACCATTTTGCTTCATCTGGCGCCTAAATTCTGGTTGACTTTTATGCACCATGACGCTGCTTCATCTGACCTATTGACTATTGTGATGCCGCGCTTTGACCAAGGTTGGCCATGCGAAGCAAGCTGGTGCATAAAACATCTGAACAGCATTGGCATTTACATTTGCCAAACGTCTCTGTACCTAAACTTCGCTCATCACCAAAAGTTTATTGTTGAACCTAGCTAATCCTTGGGCGAAAGAACAGCAGCAACACGGATTTATAAGCAACACTACTCCCTTTGTGACAAAGCAAAGTAACAGACGAGCTTCTTATATTTTCACATTTATTAGAAACAAGCCACGTCAAATCGTATTGACAGATGGATATTCATTGCACATCAGCAGGTTTTTCTTGCGTATCTTTATCATTCTGAATTCCTGCGAATGAATAAAAATATTTAATTCAAGAGGGCTGTTTGGCAACAGTGTAGGATTTTGATCAGTTGTCGTCCAGGATAATACGAAGTTAATTGACAATCTGCAATATCAATGTAATATCCCTCTCTCCAACGTGCGTGACAAAAAACTTATCATTCGATTCTGCGCCACGCAGAGCGATAATCAAGTTCCAATACATTCTAATTGCGTGTACAGATAATTATTCAACAACTAAAGCAACACATTCGCAGTTGTCTTTCAAACATACAACAAGCTCACCAAAAGTTAGTTTTTGCCGTTTTCGGCCACCTTGCCTGTCCTTCCAATTTCGAAATCACTCTGAAACTCTTCATCAATTTGCTGCACGGCAGCAGCTTTGTCGTGCGCCATCACCATGTCTAATCATGAAAGTAAAAAAAAAGGTGTTAAATCAGTATATAAATGCCGACATAGCCTACTAACCACCATGTTCGTTGTTCACATCAATGCGAGTAGGCTACACCACTAAAACATTTTCATACATTACTCAATACTCTTCACAATTACATCATACATTAATCAAAAGAGCAAAATGGCATAGTTATGACATAATCATTTAGTCGTAGTAGAAACATTTATCCGTACTCACCAAGAACAATCTTTTTCAGATTCTTTTTTAAACAATCAAACGAGTGCTTAGACTTCACGATGTTTTTTTTCTTTCTTTGTTCTCGACATGACTTGAACTGTGTTGTGTTCGATAATAATAGTTGGAATAAGTCCACTGATACAATCGCTTGCATTTTTGCCAACAACTTGACTTAAATTTGCCACCTGCAAAATGTAAATCGAATGTAATGACAGGGGTTTCATCAGTGCTGTGTCAAGGGGGGGGCCAAGGGGGGCCCGGCCCCCGGGCCCACCATCTCAGGGGGCCCACAAGTAATAGACTTTTGCGCGTCAGTGGCATGTTTTTAGCTGCTAAAGTTTACTGCGTGTACTTCCATTGAGAAGATAATTTAGGTCCGGTACCAATGAGATGCCAGGCCTGGGCCCTTATACCAAAATATCTCAAAATTCACCATATTATCTTGAATCAAAGTTAAAATAGGCTGCGACAACATTAGTAAAATCATTTGTATTTGAAACAAAACAGGTTGGTTGCAATTGAATACTTGAAATCAAGAAGGGCCCAATTCCCACAAAGGTGTGTTTAAGATAAATGTGTTTTAATTATTTTGGTTGTTTATTTTTTCGTATTTTGTGGTAGAACTTTGGAATTGGCAACTGTTGAACTGAAACCACTGATACACTGGTAGGATCACCATACTTTGTAAGCTACTGTTAAACCACGAAGTAGACAGCTCATTTTAAAATGATTGTCATAAATGGGCAAATTATATAAGACATTTGCATAACTTAATTGCAATGCCTTGTCTAAATTTTGCAAAAGCATAGATTGAAACCTTTCTTTAGCATACCGGGTAAGGTGAAAGCGTTCATGTTTTGTAGGTTAGCTTCTCTTTAGCATAAACTTTAAGAATGAGGTACGATTGATTTTGAAGTCTGCCAAAACTAAACAAGACACATAAAATACTTTTTGTAATACTGGACTAGCTGAAAGTTTGGTTGGTCTATTGATATCCCTTTTAACAATAAAGTATTTTTCTACATCTACTGGTATAACTTGCAAGGTAAAAGTCTTTTTTGAAGTGTCATAAGCTGCATTAAGGCTGTTGCACTTTTAGCTTAACGTTTTGGTTTTACAGGGTGTTTTGTTTTCTTAAGCTTAACTTCAAAGTGAATGTTACTGGTTTACAACTGGTAGCCTAGTTCTAGAATGGTGTAACCTTGCTATGTACCAAGATTTCATTCAGCATTTCATAAAGAAGATGTCTTGTTTGAACTAGCGACATTCTTGCTTCAAATGAACATTTCAGATTTATAAACAAAACTCTCAAAGAGGAATTCTTTGAAATGGCTAACCATGGAGGTTTGTCAGAACCAAGCAAACTTTGCTTTGCCATTATTGCCATTGAAGTACATTCGTTTACTATGATTACCAATGGTGCAGACGTGTTGCAAAAGTTTTGCAGATGTTCCAAACAAGGGAATGTTTTTTCCAAAGCTCTTTGCATAGTTTTTTTTTTCAAAAGTGATGTTGAGCCAAATGTTAAACCTTGAATGTACCAGAAACCATGAAGCATTTATGATTTCAAATCGTTGCTGCTTTATATTTCATTTCTTTCATTCCAAGCAAAGATGAAGCTATAACTTGATAGACCTGTGTTTACTATAAGTTATATTTCTGCTGTGTTCTGTACACTGCTGGGTTGATGGTTGTTTATGAAGTTATAAAAGTTTAACTAGGTAGTAGTTATTGTGCAGTAAGCATTACAACATTTCATTAAGCACCAGTAACCTATGAAGGCTTTCTGAGTACTGCAAAGTTGTCAGTGAGTAATGAAGCTGTTAGACCTTACCTAGAAACCTATTAACTAGTGTTGCACTGTAAATATTGCTCCGTTTTGTTAAAGTTCATAGTAATTTTCTTATGTATAATATGCTGTGATTCCTGTGAAGTAGTTGCAACATGTGATAAAGTTATTAAACTTCATCTACATAAGTCAGCATTCATGCCCATGCACCATTCCAATAACAGCTGTTTTTAGCATGACCAATGGTGTTTGCATATGAAAAAAATAATTACATGTAGTAAACGTTTAAGTTATTTTGGCAGCCGATTGTAGCATCGAATAGACAGCGATAGACACGTGTTTCGCCCATGAGGCTGGGTTCATCAGTATCGCACCGTATTCGGTGTCATCAGTATCGCACCGGTTAGCGAAGCGTCACTGCAGCTCGCTGTGCTAGTGAGTAATCAGCCTTGTGCTGATAGCCGGGAAGAACGCCTTTCTTTACATGTAGTAAAGTTAATTCAACAGTTAGATTACAGCAACTGCTGCTCATAATAATTGTGCTTCTTAAATTCAACAACCACAATGTTCCAAAAATAAAGCAATTAATAAAAAAAATGTTTTAGTGAAATATAGCATGATTAACAACAGGTTTCTAAAAATAGTGTATCTTGTGTGAGTAGGCCTAGTTAATAGACCCTGTACGCCATTCTGTGCTGTTATAAATTAACACTGTTCTATTGTGAATTGAAAGTATATCACTTGATTGGTAACTACTGTTTTTATTATACTAAAGTTCCTGATTATGCACAATTGATTTTTGAGTACACTTGAGTTTTCATGTTAGCATTTTGAATGGGTACTTGGGTAGCTTTTTGAAAGTATTGTAATGGTGAGTGGTTTAATCAATCAATCACTGGTTTATGTTTTTTCACAAAATATTACATCAAATGCACTGGTACATTACATAAAAGTGAGAGAGGAAGGAAGCGAAAGACCTTATGAGGTCACCAAGTCAGCCTCCACCCCGGCGATCCTATAAGGCAAAACATAATTACCACTTGGTGAAAGTGTTAAAATGTTGTTTGTTAAAGCATTTGTGAATTCACTTTTTTTTTGCACTTCTAAACTGGTTTGCTATGTTATGGCTATACATTTAAAAATAATAGGTTAGTGAAATTTCAAATGCCAATTGTAATTTTTGGAAAAAATTGCTTTCAAATGTAACTAACCAATTTAAAATTCTCATAATTTTGTCAATTCTTGTCCGATGTAAAAAATTGTATGAATTCAATGTGATAAACATGTCAAATTTTTATGCTAACTTCTACTGTGTGATATAAGATCTGGGTTGAATGACCCCTACGCTTCATGACCGTTGCCAGTATGTTTAGAAATTGTTAACACTTTCGGCTTTCATTGCAAGCAAAGGTGTAGCTATGACTTGATAGACCTGTGTTTGCTCTTATTTACATTTGTATTGTTTTCTCAACTGGTGAGAAAGTCTAGTGAAGTGAACCACCTTTCCATATCAGTGCAGTTAACACACACACTATATTATCATAAGTCTGCTTGCCGATAAGGAGCCCAAAATTATTTTGGCCCCGGGGCCCACCAAAGGCTTAACACAGCACTGGGTTTCATCCATCAAAAGCTTCTGCACTTGTTACAGAAATTTTTGACTGTTACAAATGACAGCCAACGTTTAAAGTTTTATTTGGGATTCCAGTCGCCTGTTGTGTTGCGTATGTAGGTCGCAGTGTAGGCTACTGTAGGCTATGTTGTCGCAATGGGCGCAAAATAAAACATGTTATTATTATTATTATTCACTTGACGGCAATGAAAGCTACATTTGCAAATACTCTACAACCATCACAGACCTATCCACACGACATAAAAATACAAACACATTCAAGCAGTCAGGCAAACACTGCCGGAGCAGCAGAATCAAAGATTGAGCAAAACCCTACACATGTTGTGGGACATCACAAGCTCTGCTACTTTGCTGATATCTTCTTAGCACTCATCTAGGAGCACTGGCACTAAATTTGTCACGAGAATATTTCATATGAAAGTTTTCCATTGGTCATTGAGTTTTATAACTTTCTTTAAATTGTGTAAACGTAGCCTAGTGACAAAAACGACTTTACACAATTATTTCAGGTTCAATAAATAAAAGAAAAGACTTACCAGGTTTTCATAAACATTGTCGTAAGTCATTCCTATAGTTTCATTTTGATCATTTCTAAAACTTCTTTTGGCTCATTTCTAATTGGTCATTTCTAAAACTAATATCTCAATTGAATTCGATTTTTTATATTTTCGATGCAAGAAGCGAAAATTCCTCTTAGCGCTGTTCACATAAGCCTTGTGCTTTCGGCTCTCCACGTAATTGTGTATTGCGCACAACCGCCATGCTTGAACAGTCGAAGTGAATCGAGTGACGTCATAATCCCTTTAGCAAAGGATTAAGTCATGGCCTTTGTCTTCCTTCATCAAAACAAACCAAGTTCTTCTGCTAAATTGCATCTCCTCACGTTGATATAACACATCGCCGCATTCTAAAGCTTTGTTGCCTATTTCACTTCAACGCGTCATATTGACCAGTCAAAGTTTAAGTAGTGACGTCATAATGGAGTTTTCACAACAATTATTGTGCCTGCAGTGTTGTTCTATGCACCGCGGGAGGAGAAAA
This sequence comes from Aplidium turbinatum, assembly GCF_918807975.1. Classification (NCBI taxonomy): domain Eukaryota; kingdom Metazoa; phylum Chordata; class Ascidiacea; order Aplousobranchia; family Polyclinidae; genus Aplidium; species Aplidium turbinatum. Next base: position 21,788,544 of record NC_137475.1, on the reverse strand, counting down.
AACGATTCTCCGGATCGTTGAAAGTAAAAGTAGCGATCGTTTTGTGAAATCTCGCTTCAAGAAATTGAGGAGAGATTTCGACGCAACATGACTGCTCCTGAAGCTGGGAATTGCCCACCAGTAGCGGTGTCAGGGGAGTTCAGAGAGTACTTTTGAACTCGGGCCCTGGATAATGTTAGGAGCCCGTAACTTCTTCAAGGTGTCCGGAAAAACAAACAAACTACCGCGTATATTTAGATGTAGTGCGTTAAAACTGTTTAGAGGCTCACAGATCTCATTGGTACCGGGCCCAAATTATCTTCTCACTGGCCTGGTCTGTAGCAAGTGATGGTGTACATTTGCATAAATTGAAAGAAAACTTTAGAATAGTTGTTCAATTGGCACAACGTTGGCAACATTTCTAACCGATGTTTGCTCACACAAACATATTTTTAAACAAAACCGCATAAAAAAGGTTTGTAGGCTATTGATATTTTTAAAAATGGAAATAAGTAATAAAAGCATTGGCTACTCTTCTGACCAACGCTGGTCTTAAATATTCATAATATACTTGTACGATATCAGAAAATAATAACAGCATTGATAGCCAATTATTAAAATTTAAAATTGTAGCAAAATGATGGCATAGCCTATATTTGCTTAATTTGAAAGAAAACACCGAAATTGTTATGAATTGGCACAACGTTGGCAATGCTTCTGACCGATGTTAGCCAATCACACAACTGTGTTTTGAAGCAATACCACATGAAAAGAGGTTTGTGTTAGTATTTTTCAGGTTTGAAACAAATAAACTTGAAATAAAATCTTTGAGACCTTTTTGAACGCTTAATAAGAAGTATTGAAATTGTTGGCGTATTGTTGGCAATGTTGGACGAAATTGCCGACCTTGTGCCCTCACATCCAGCATATAGCCAACGTTGCAATTGTTTATTTTGTGGAAACGTGTAGGCTAATGGAAACTTTAAACTGTTTCGGGTATCAAGCACGTTATCGCGTTCGCGTTTTGTTGCTTCTATCTTTTTCTAGACCTCTGCTCAGTTTGGCATAAACAAACTGAAATGAAACTACTTTGTTGGCAAAGCATTGGCTACTCCTCTGACCAACGCTGGTCTTGAATATTCATAATATACTTGTACGATATTAGAAAATAATAACAGCATTGATAGCCAATTATTAAAATTTTAAATTGTAGCAAAATGATGGCATACATTTGCACAATTTGAAAGAAAACACCGAAATTGTTATGAATTGGCACAACGTTGGCAATGCTTCTGACCGATGTTAACCAATCACACAACTGTGTTTAGAAGCAATACCACATGAAAAGAGGTTTGTGTTAGTATTTTTCAAGTTTAAAACAAATAAACCTGAAATAAAATCTTTGAGACCTTTTTCAACGCTTAATAAGAAGTATTGAAATTGTTGGCGTATTGTTGGCAATGTTGGCAAAATGTTGGACGAAATTGCCGACCTTGTGCCAACATACCCAGCATATAGCCAATGCTGGCCCAGCAATCAATGTTTGCTGGGAGCCATACCAAAGCCCAACAAGCCCCTGGATGACGCTAGGAGCTACCGTCCTATCTCACTCCTATGCATCCCCTATAAAATCCTCGAACGGCTCATCCACACCCGAGTCGATCCAATCATCGACCCACTCTTACCACCAGAGCAAGCAGGTTTTCGCCGTGGCCGATCAACTGTAGAACAGGTCACTCGCATGAGCCAAGACATAGAGGATTGTTTTGAAGAAAAGAAAAAGGCTAGTGCCGTATTTATTGATCTCACTGCAGCATATGACACAGTGTGGCACCGCGGCCTCGCCTGCAAACTTCTTCACCTTCTTCCCGATCGGCACATGGTCAGAATGATTATGGAGATTGTCTACAACCACAGCTTCACCCTCACCACCGGACACTCTGCTGCGTGTCAGTGCAGTGCGACGGAGAAAACAGCTAACCGTCCATCTATTCCCTTCCCAATGGAATAACAGCACACTTGATGATCTGACGAAAAGTTGGCTCCAAGTCCTTCCATTCGGCTGACTACAAACTTTCTGCTTCATACGGACGACGACGACTTAGGATACCTGGCATAAACAGCAGAGATAAAATTTCATAGAAATGCCATCAGTGTTTTTTTTGGTAGTTACATTCATATGATTAGAGATGTAAATGCAAAAAAAAAAAATTTTTTTTTAAAAAACGTGTTTTTTTAAAAAAAAACCTTGGGCCAAAAAAACACGCGTTTTTTTGTTTTTTTCATATTTTTCTGGAAAAGTTGCAAATTTTTTACAATTTGCAGCTTAGTTTCATTATAGTGCTCTTGAAAAACATTAAACTAGTAAAAATGATTTTATTTGGGCTCCGTTCGTCTGCATGCAATGACCGAAAAGAAACACTCCTCCGAAAACGTCTATTCGAGAATTGTATTTCTGTAAAAAATAGCCCACTGGCTGTCGAAATTGGAATGCAACGGGATACACCACTAAACTTGTCACTACAATGCAAATTACTTGGATAAAGACGGAAATTTCGTCCAGCTGGCAAGCACTAAGCAAAACAGTTAAACATGCGACCAACCTTCATGCAACCATTCTAAAAATGGCGAGAATACATTGCAATATTTTAAACGCACGTAGCAGCTACTGTGACGTAATAATGATAAGAATTATGAAGCTATTCAAACAGGTGTTCAATTTGGCTTACACTTGTTCAAGTTTAGCTTACACCTGTTCAAGTCTGGCTTACACCATATCTCCTAATTAAAGATTTAACGATGTAATGTTATGCTGCAGCTGCAACGTTTTACAGGTCTTGCAAACGATTGTGCAATCTGCTCATCTTTTAGAAATATTCCATTACGTAATACGCTAAGATTCAGTAGACCTGAACGGTTTTACATGACGTTTGATTTGGTTAACAATTGTCTGGAACAACTAGATAAGCAAGTTTGGACATGAAGGTAGCCTATACTATTCCTAAAGCAAGATTCCAATTCATACTTTCTCTGCATGTTCAGAAACTCTTTCGCGCCCAGCATCATTTTAAAATGATTTGCGGTTTAATGCTAAACGCCCAGCATCATTTTAAAATGATTTGAGCTTTAATGCGAAACGCCCAGCATCATTTAAAAATGATACTGTTTGATGCGTTATATAAAACTTTGTCTTTGTAGCAGAATATCCATAAATTTACTGGATCCTTGTCATATGCTTATTTTATTAATATTCTCTTGTTTCTAAAAAAAAAAAAAAAAATTGCTCACATTTTACAAAGTGTGGTTACTTTAGCTAACAGTTAAAAGAAAAGTATGTAATAAAGGAGCAAGGCATGTTTGATTTTTCCTTGACACTTTATATCATTAAGAAGTCTACTAAAGAAAAAAAAATCTTTTTAGGTTTTACAGAAAAGGTGGGAGTATTTTTTTTTGTAAGATGCTTTATTTTCACAAAATTTTTAACAAAAAAAAAAGTACACATTTTGAAAATGCTGCATCTTCAAATATGTTGTATTAGGAAAGTAGGTTCTAATATTTATAGTCAGAACTTGAAATTATCTTTCCAATAAGATATTCCATGTCAAAATACACAATCGGTGTCACGCGTGTCAACTCGTAAAAGTTAGAGAAAAAATAGCAAAAATGCCTGGGTTTTTCCGTCAAACCGTGCAAAATCGCTGGGCGCAAAAGAGTTAAATCTTCCCCTAGTTCAAAATCTCTTGCTAAAACATTGCCCTTGGACAGCCAACGGACCCGAGTATTCTAAAGCAGGGTGGCCCAAACCCTGGCACGCGGGCCGCATGCGGCCTGCGAACACTTTGTGCATGCCGGATTTATCAGTGCTAAATCCAAGGTTTAAAAATACACCTACGTTTTATAAATACATTACATTCGCCACAACCATCCCTAGCCACAACCCTAAATAATTCGCGCATAATCGGGTCAATAGGTAACTATGTGGGAACAATGTCGGTTTGTGATGACACAAACGTGTGTTGATATTTTGCTTTTGTTGCTAGCACTTTCTCCGTTATGAAGCGATTAAAAAGCGACACACGGAATAGAATGGCTGATGAAACCCTGGATGCCTGCTTACGTCTGTCGACCACTGAATTTAAACCAGAGATCGACACTATATGCAAAAAAACAATAAATTGTTTTGGTTTGCTAATTTGTTGACGTGTTATGTATTGTATCTTTTTTACTAGCTGAAATTCACTTTTTGAGTCGCAAGCAGAGATTAAAAAGTGAGTTAGGCGTGCAGCAAAACATTAGGTCGATCAGAACAGCAAACTCAGTCCTGTCATTGCAACTGTATTTTGTCAGCTACAAGATTTGTTAATGTTCATAGCCTGCGAACAGTAAGAATGTAGCTAAAACAGATCGAAATCTATAGAAAAGAAGTTCAAAATCGCAACCTAGTTAACTTTTTATTTAACAACGTTTCTACTTTCAGCAACGCGTTATCATTTCTCACTATGCGGCCCGTGAAGTTCTTCTCAGACCCTAATGTGGCCCTTCATGTTTGCAGTCTTGGACCACCCTGTTCTAAAGTAAATTTAAGTGTTTAGCATTCATCCCCAAGCATAATTTACTAAGTAGTCGTGCGTTTAATGCTCCATTCTTTACAAAGCTTACCGTCTTGATGTGTTCAGTGTGTTCAGAACATTTTTAAGAGATTCTGAAAGAGTTTTCGATGCAAGGGCTTATCTACGTATAATGCAATGTATTGAGACGGCATGAGGTGAACGACTACAAACCAATGTTTTCCCAGCCGAGTCCTTCTTGGTCTAAAAACTCTGCCAACCTATCATTCCATCACATCATTATCAACAGCTCTCGTATTGGCCTTTAATGCAGAGCAAAGAGGGAAATTGTATATTTTCTGAGATGTAGCCTACTGTATCTGCAAAACAATAAGAGCGGGACCAAGATGGAATGTTGGTAGTTTCATCAAGTTGAATTGAGAAGAATCCGAACTTTACAACATAATACACATTGTCCTTTTTCTTCTCTGTTATCAAAAATTGATGTAGCCTTCATACTGAATGTAATTTTCATCAAACTTAAAGTATTGTCAATTCCTCTCTAAAATAACCCACAAAATAAAATGTTGCACGTAGGCTACTAAAAAGCGGATCTGCAGAAGTTCAACAGGGCTACCGCTTATAAAGATGGCTTAATTGTAACCACAACTAGTCTATGACATCATAAAGAGTTGTAAAAACTGAGTTGATGTAAAACTGTAAGCTATAAGTTTCTGGGCAGCCGATTTGTAGCAAGAATTGACAGCGATAGACACGTGTTTCGCCCATGAAGCTGGGCTCATCAGTATCGCACCGTATTCTTGCCACTTGGGTAATGAGTACTCAGCGACGGCTGGGAAGAACGCTTCTCTTCACACTGTAGGCTATGTTGCAATAATTAGAATGATGATTGCCACTTTGTAGCTAAAAACAGCAGCATCATTCATTGTAACTAAACAAACACACAAGTGTAAAATTGACTATAGTGACAAAAATGAAACAAAATGTTTTAATAAATCTTTTAGGGTCGAATCATGGCGATCTATACTACTGGCCATCCCAACGTGGCAACAGCCAAATAATGTGGGGGCCTATACGAAATTTCAATTTACCGGCTGAGATAAGTGTTACAACATGAAATCAGCAATTCTCATTGGTCAAGTAATGTTTTTTAGCCTAAAAATTGTAAATACAGTGCCAAAACGTAATTAAGATGTAATATTATTAAATAAGTGGCAAGAAAGCAGGACAATAGCTAGATGTTAAGAATACCATGAGAATCAAGATATCAACAGAATCAAGGTACACGAAATCAAGAGTGACCCAACTTTCACAACACTCAGTATGTTAAAAAATTTGTTTTCTCATCCAGAAGTGTTTGTTTTTAGTAATAATTCATGCAAAAACGCCTTTTTTACGCCTAATATCTGTTAGTTGCCAAAACTTAATAGGCCCCCACATTTTTGGCTGTTGCCACGTTGGGATGGCCAGTAGTATAGATCGCCATGGGTCGAATGCACCAACAGTGATTAAACTGTATTTAACTTAATCTTAAATTAAACTACAATTAAGTGAGACTTTGGTATGCACCAACACCAAGGGCTATTTAAACCATGATTAACTAGCAAGTTAAGTAACAGAGTTAATACAGCTCCAGAGTAGGTTTAAAGCTTGATTAACTTACCAGCAAAGGTTTCTAGTAGCCTACTGGTATTGTATTAGTTCTTGGTAATTGCAACATCAGGCTGCACCTTTTGAACTATGAAAGGTGTGTTATGTGATAGGATTAGAATGACCAATATGTAAGTAATTGTAAAGGTTCTTCATTTTTCATGGACAGCAACTGATTTAAAATTGTACCGGTATATAAAATAGTTGAGGTTATGGGTTGCTTACCAAAATTTGGCTATTGTAGCAATGGGCGCCGGAACAATTTTCGACTGGGGGCATTCAGGATTATGAAAAAGGGGCATTTTTGTTGCTGAAAGGCCAATTCTTTCTAAAGTTTTAAGATAAGATATAGCGATAATGCTCATGTATCAGCTCACTGTTGGGTCATTCCATGCCAAACGTCCTGGACCCTCCAATTTGACCCTCTCCAAATTTGCTGAAAATCGGACAAAAGGTTACATAATATGATTGAGCTAAAAATTGAAAATTGTAGCTCAAAATCTATTGTACTTTTCAAATTATGACATTTTTAAAATGGGTACCCCCTTGCGCTGAGGAGCGCTCAGTCATTTTCGGCCGTTTTTAAACATGCATATATCTCTCATTACAAATTTAATCTACTTCATTTCTGGCAAAATGAGACACTTGTAGGTATATTACATTAATCCAGTTTCAAAATTATATTGCCTCAAAGCATTTTGAAAATACGGGGGCCCAAAGTGTCCCCATTTTGATGTGAAGACAAATTTTGGACCATATTAAAAAAGCTGTAGCTTCCATACAAAACATAGCATTGCTCTCAAATTTATCCTGGAGGCTCCCCTCCTACTGGACTACAACTACATTGAATTTGGAAGGAAACACCGCTTTCATTAAAAAGTTATTTCACGTCAAAATATGGACCAGCAGCAAATTTTGCTAAAATACGCCATCTTGTGGTAAAAAAATGACCCCGTCAGACACTGTTTTCAAAAAAAATTTTTTTTTCATCTCAAAGAGATTTTCATAAGGAACTCATCTTCTGAGTTTCAACTTTGTTCCGCAACTATTAAGGGGTGAGATGCAGTGATGTTTAACCCCTCTTAATATCCATTTCAAGCAATGAGAAAAACATCAACATTAACTTTTAAGTTGACCAATTGCACTTGTTGTATCGTAAATGACATAAACAACTACAGCACATTGTACAAAGGAAGCAAAGAACATTCAACCTAAAATGACTGGTTGCCTTATAGGCTACTGGAATTTGACTTTCTCGTAAATGTAAAACTTGTAAATGGTTTTGCATGTAAATTTTCCTCCCTGTTTGGGTCTCCACAACTTTTAATCTAAGGCATTTGCAAAGCTGAAATTTGGTATTCTGATTAAGAAGCAGCCCTAGTTTTCATATCTACCATCAAAATTGCCCTTTTCAAATTAGTTTTAGAGATAGAATGTTTCAAAAATTGAAATTTTTTACATTTGAAATTTTTTTAGCAATTTTTAATGTCCGCTATCTCCCAAACCAATAGTCACAGAACTACCATTTGTGCTTGTGCATACCTAAAATCCATACCATAGTAGAAGATATATTAAAAGTCTGGGCATTACATAAAATGTAAATTCATCTCTCCAGTAGCAATAAAAGATATACAAATAGGGAAATTAGGCAAAAAAGTATGCAAAATAAAGTGACCTAACAAATGAAAAGTAATCTAAAAACACAAAAAGTGACTTTTGGTAACTTCATAACATCTTAAACATTGACCCCACACAACCATGAAATTTTGGTTATACATTTCTTTTGTTAATTGGTACAACTATAAAAAAGTAACTTTGGATACAAAAAATCACCCTAGTTATCACATAAATACTTAAACAGAGTAGCAAAGCTCAAATTTGTTATTTTTTACATTGCTCGATTTGTGCCTGTATCAGTTGTTCAGCTAATTCAAATTTTCTTTTTCGGTGTCATTACTCTTTTGGAGTGGACCACCGCCAGTGGTGAAGCTTTCTTGGCGGCCAAAGAGACCCTTTTTTTCGCTTGGGCCTTCATGTTTGTCCACAACCTTTGAAGCGTACCCTCTTCTCTAACTGCGAAGGTTGAGGCACCATTAAAATCTTTTGTGAGTTTCCGCCAGGCATCATTTTTGTTGTGTGTGGTCACACCATCAGTCTTCTTGTATTCAATAATATTGCGATATGTTGCAATGCAAGTGAGAAACAGATCTTTTTCGTGTGGAGAAAAACTTTGCTATCGTTGTTTTGACATTTTATAAATGAATTAAATTTAACAGTCAAGAAAAAATTGTGAAATATTTGTTCTACACTGAAATACAAAACAGTAATATAATATAGTCAAATCATTTCAGAAAAATTTACCTTAGCCCAATGTTTATGAAAATAAATTTCTAGTTGGCAGTTGTGTCTTGATGAAAAGCATTCCATTACCTCCACCTTAACATCTAGCTGCCTGAGTGGTGAGAGCATCTGCTCGATAACTGTATGGTTCTTTTGCTGCTTCCAGTCGTCTGCTGTGTTGCATGTGTAATCGCAGTGTACTATATGTTGTCGCAATGGGCGTAAAATAAAACATGTTGTTTTTAACAAAGCCTTAGCACCCTGTAGTCTTGTAGGGCATTGCCAGGAGTTTAAACAGCAAGGAGTTGATCCATGCAGGTGGACCCCCTCCAGTGTGTTGACTTAGGCAACCCCAATAACAGGTGGAGGCCTCCCTCAGACAATTTTGAAAAAATTACATTAAAGTTAGTGCATCCCGAGTATTTCGAGCGCAAAATGGTCAAAAACAAGATAAACCTCTTTCAAAATGCGACGGTTTCTATCAGGGCCATTGAGAGAACATTTCGGGCCCGGTACCAAGCAAGAATCTGGGCCACCAAAGCTTTGAAAAGCAAAGCGACCTTGCACAACCGTCGCTGACACTTGAAATGCCCTTTCACAACTTCTTAAAAAGCATGAGAAATGGTTTCTTGATATTAGACTGTCATAACACCTCTCCTACCCCCGGTTAGAAAACACTGTTCTAAGTGGAATTGTCTCAAAGATTCACTTTCAAATTTCTGATGAACGGCCTTGTAGCCTAACTGCATCGGCTAAATTCAGCTGATTTCAGGTTGCTTCTGCAATGTAGTGTAAGTTACGGCACACCAAGTTCAGTAGTTAAAACCAGGCTGCTTAGTACCTGGCTCACATATTACACCAGATATCATTTCGAGCAAATTTGTGAATACCGGTCCAGCTTACATTTCTACCAAATAATTTATCAGCAAATGTAACGCTTTTTGCCATGAACAAACAATGTATGTAGGTACCTTTTTCTACCACTGAACTGTACTGAATCTCATAACAAATCAAAGAAATACTCATTGCTAGAGTTATGACTCAGCAAAAACCATCAACAGTCTGATTAAATCATTGATTAACTGGGAACCAGATAGTTTTCTATCCGGACGCTGGAACACAGGAACCAACCCTGACCTTGCTTTTGCAGGAGTACTCCAAGGCGAATCCATCCCAGATCGTAAAATCATAGAAAAATTTCCCAAATCTCAGCACAGACCCTCTATAATCTTTCCTGCATCCATTGTGCAACCGCCACCAACCAACCCAGTCAGACGCTGGAACTTTAGGAAGGCTAGATGGAAGCAATTCTCTGAAATCACGAGTAAACTAGTTCATACCCTACCCCCACCCAATAATGCAGATGTCAATACCTCCTACACAGCCTTCACAGATCTGCTTCGTCATGCAGCTAAACAGGCAATTCCCCGTGGCCAACGCAAGGAATACATACCATGCTGGGACGAAATGTGTCAAAGTATGTACGAAGACCTGAATGACTCCGAAACACCTGAAGACTTCCAAGAAAGGTCTGAAAGCCTGATGCAGCACCTCAACACCAAACGTCAGGAGCGATGGATTGAGACAGTCGAAGGTATAGACTTTACCCACTCCAGCCGTAAGGCATGGAACACGGTCAATCGCCTGACTGGAAGAAGTTCCAGAACTTGTTCGAAATGTCCTGTAACACCTAATGCCATTGCATCGCAGGTTGTGGAAAATGGACGACACCAACAAATAGACCGCAAATTTCAACGCAGACTCTCAAGCCTCACATCAGAAATGTGGAAGGATGACACGCGCAACAATGAACTAACTGAAGACTTTTCGACTGAAGAAATGAATGAAGCCATAAAGTTATTGAAAGCAGGGATGGCCCCAGGACCAGACCTGATTCACCCCGAATTCATACAAAACTTAGGAAAGGAAATGATTAATTGGCTACGAAATTTTTATTCTCATTGCATGCGAACCCTAAACTCTGGCGGAAAGCATTGATTGTTGCAGTCCCAAAACCAAACAAACCGGTAACTGACCCAAAGAGCTATCGCCCCATCTCCCTATTGTGCGTGCCATTCAAACTACTGGAGCGCGTCTTACACCGACGAATGGAACCCGTTATTGACCCCAAACTCCCACAAGAACAGGCGGGGTTTAGGAGAGGAAGATCAACAGTCGACCAAGTAACCTTGCTGACACAAAACATCGAAGATGGGTTTGAGGCCAACTTGAAGTCGGGAGCGGTCTTCCTTGACCTTACTGCGGCATATGATACTGTTTGGCACAGAGGTCTCACTTACAAACTGCTGCAGATAATCCCAGATAGACACATGGTTAAGTTTATTGTAGAACTCATCTCCAACCGCAGCTTCATCCTTGAAACCAGCGACGGAAAGAAAAGCCGACAGAGACGTTTAAGAAATGGAGTTCCGCAGGGATCTGTTCTCTCCCCAATGTTGTTCAACATCTACATTTATGACCTTCCAAATACTTCCTCCAATAAATATGCAGATGACCTGGCTATTCTTTATTCTCACCGCAAATGGGAAACAGTGCAGAACACCTTGACTAAGGATATGGACATTTTATCTTCCTATCTGCACCAATGGCGCCTCAAGCTGAGTGAAGCGAAGACCGTGACTTCTGTCTTCCACCTATGTAATAGAGAGTCAAACAGGAAAATTAACATCAAAAATAACGGCCGAACACTTCCTTTCGAAGCCACACCCACATACCTTGGAGTTCGACTTGATCGGTCCCTGACATACCGCAAACACCTAGAACACTTACGCGGAAAAGTGACAGCTCGCACTGCTCTCATGAAACGTCTTGCTGGTACAAGGTGGGGTGCTAGCCCCTCAGTGCTGAGAACAAGTGGTTTAGCCTTAGTCTACGCCCCTGCTGAATACTGTGCTGCTACTTGGTGCAGAAGTGCCCATACTGACCTTGTCGATGTACCAATCAACAACTGCCTGCGAACTGTCACAGGTTGCCTCCGCCCAACTCCAACTGACTGTTTGCCTGTCCTTGCAAGCATTGAGCCAGCTGCACTACGGCGCGAACGTGCTGTTCTTTCCCTGAGCCGCAAAGCCCTAAACCCTGGCCATCCGCTACACACAACCACGCTGAGATATCCACCAAAGCAGCGGCTAAAATCAAGAAAGCCATTTGTACGCGCTGCACAAGACCTTCTGGCAGCCTCTGGTGGAAGCCCTAGCAAACAGTGGTGCCACGCGGCGTGGTGTGAACAATGGTCAAGCAGCACGTCCCCACTTCGCCAAGTATTCAGATCCCCGTCCGAAAACCAGCTGGGACATGGCCTCTCTAGACTTGCCTCATCAAGGCGTAACCGTTTGCTCACTGGTGTTGGACGCTATGGTGCAGACATGTTGCGCTGGGGCTTGGCAGAGAGTGCTGCTTGTGAGTGTGGCGAAATGCAGACGGCAGCCCACATTATCAAGGATTGCCGGCTATACAGACCACCCCATGGTATGGAAGGCCTAATTTCCATCGATGACAACACCAGGCAGTGGCTAACCAACGGATGCCCTGACATATAGCGACAACACGAGAGAAGAAGATTGATTAACTAATCATGCACAAAATTTTGTTGGTGCATACCAACAACGAATTAACTTTAATCACTGTTTAGTTAATCAATGATTAACTTTAATCATTGTTTAAGTTAATCACTGTTGGTGCATTCGACCCTTTGAGAACCGCTCTTAGACACTCTGTCATTGATAGCCTACTTCTTGCAGATCATTTGTGACATAATGCAAGAGATCTTATCACTGATATTTTTAGCTGTCAAAAGTAAGTGCATTTGTCAGAAAAGGTTTAGGTTAATGTTCCTTTCAAATGCCCACCACCCATGTTGACTATTGCTAGTAGGCTAACTACCAACCATAAATGAAAAAATTTCCCCTTTAAAGTGGAGTTTTTCAGCACTGCTCAGTGTTCATAGTGAATAAATGCTTTATAATACTTTTCCTGACAAGTATAAAGTTTTACCCATATTACCGCAATGCAGGATAAAGATACAAAACAAACATCAAAGATGAAAACTTATTTTATTAGGGAACAAGAACAAATTTAATGAAACTAACAAAAATCTGATGTAGCCTAGTAAGATTCAATATTATTTGAGACATTTGAATGCCCACATATTTTTCAGTAAAACGATTTCGTAATTTCTTTACCTGAATGCGATTTAGAGCGGTTTTTAACTCATGCCCCCCGTATGGTATTAACTCGGTTTTAATTTAAAAAAAGTTGGAAGCTAATGGAAGCAAAGATTCGTATTGCATCCATTGCTCTCATTTTTGCAATAAGAAGAAACAAGTTTGAAAGAAAGGAAAAAAGCAGCGCAAAGTTTGCGCAATTTACGTTTCTTTTAACTAATCGTGGAAGCGATTTAAAAGTTGCTTCCAGTCGCGGGGTTGCCAGATTGGCCAAATTCCGCGAATTAGGCTTTTTTTAAATTAACTCTTCAAAATGCATAATAATCAATATTTCTCTAATATCGTAACCTTACCAGATGAAACCATATTCACCATTGTTTAATACATGTTCTATACTTGTTTAATACTCGTAATGTGGCCTGATCGGGACCTCAGCCTGATCGGGACCAAACGTGTGAAGTACGGTTGGACTTTATTTAACATCAATCATGCAGGCTGACGTAAAACCAATCACCATTTAATTTTTTTCGCAGTCGACCCCGTCGTCTTTATTTTTCTGAAACCTCTTAATCTTGCCAAAGTAGTTTCAAAGCATCACGAAAACGATAAACTGGCCTCAGTTAATGCACTATCTTGAAGTGGGAGCTTTCACGATCAACAATGAACGTCAACTCCCCCACACAACGACACTGACGAATTACATTAGTTTAATGCAATGTGTACATGGAACAAAACACGCAATTCGAGGTGATGAAGCGTTGAATCAACATAAGAGCATGTCTCGGCCATGAAAAGGTAAAATATTCAGAATTGCACAAAATGACGGAAACTCGTCTAGCACCAAGAACGCACAGTAACTGAAACATCGCGTAGAAAACATGACCTAACGGTAAGTAAGATACATCACTAACAACTTGCAATAAAATGGGGCAGTAAGATTATCGCTTTCAATACAGTTATAGCTTTGCAGTCCAGCCGTTATACTGTGCAGTGTGCAATGTGCATGCTACAAATTTATGAATTGAACAAGCTTTCGAAACCATAACTTATTTGCAGATATTTCATCCAGCATTACTTTTCATCACGTTGCTTCTTAAATTTGCAGAAATTTTCTACGAGAAAAAGCGATAACCATATTTGTCTAGAAAAAAAAATACGGTACTTAAAAGTTAATACTGGAGCAAACTCTTAGGTGAAAATATCTTGTAAACAGAATAAAAAATGATCGAAATCATAAATGTCCACTGAATTACAGATATGTGGGGATTTTATAAAGTTATTAAGGTTACGATCGAACGAAACCATGTTTAACGGGAATACTGTACACCGTGGTACAATCTCGATGGTTCGATAAATGAATTGAAGTTCAATGAAAATTAGCCGAACCTTGCTCTTCTTTTGAAATCATATGATTGAAATCGCGGTGAGATCATTCAATAATAATTGAAACGTTTACAAATAGGCTACATGTCCCCTTTTCCGCCATATTAGGCCTATCATGAATTCAATTTTTCTAAACTTTTTGCTAATATTGGTTGAAAGTAAAATCTGTGTAACGACTTGGGATCGACGCAGAAAAACCAATAGGCTCGCGATAAAAAATACTGTAAACGCATTGACACAAAAAAAACTATCGCTTTCAAATACAGGTATCGTAGTGGATGAAAAGAATAAATATTTATTAGAAACCGATCACCCGTCTAGGTGAGATGCAGCAGACTTGTGTGTGATATGATTGGAAACTATGAACTTGCATATTACGCCTTTCGGTTCGTGAACCGGTAAGTTTATGGCAAGATGATCTCAAGCGATAGTGTTTTTATGATGTCATTGAACGTCTTCCATGGGTTAGATAGGGCATGCAAAATCATGCATTGCATAAAATACCTAAGCAATGCAAAAATAGTATAAAATTCATAAAATAGGTTAAATCAGAGGTAAAAGTATTTTTAGACTTTAAGAGCATGTAGAAATTGTTTAGAACATACATAAATTTTACTTTACCGCACACATGTTACGACGGCTAGCATCACATTGAGTCATTTTAGGCAGTCAGCTCTCATCCATAGGGGTGCCTCTCAATGGCCATTGTCAGGTTTACAGGATGTTTAGGGGCCCACTCATTGTAGTCTATACAATGTTTTTTACCATCTAAAATATAAAATATCTGCTACAGAAGCTCCATAATCAATAGCTTAAATCACGCAAGGACTTGTGTGTAACCCCCCGGATGGGGGTTTCAAGATTTTCTAGAAATAAATTATTGAAATCCTTCTGTGGTCGTGAATGAATTTGTTTTGAAATGTTAAGCTAACTTAAATCTTAAACCAAACCTCTACCCAAATCAAATTTTAACTTGATGAATTTGGTTACATACAAAGCAACTTATCGTTACATACAGAATGTGCATCTTGATAAACAACAAGCATTATTGCGCCAAAAATGCATAAAAAGTAACCAAAACAATATCACCCTATCCACCTTTACTTTTTTAGACATTAAGTTTTTCATTGTGCAGTTACCTTATAAATTTTGCTTTGTTAAAACTCAGGTCCTTTTCTAGATCAACTACTGCATTGTCGACATGTCTACTATTTATTTGTAAAAAATCTTAAAATTGTTTAGCCTACTCTTTGTTGAAATGATTAATGTGAAATTTTAACTCAATTGAAAGAGTTTGAAGCCATAACCTAACGCTTTCTATTCTATTTTTAAGAGCCATCACAAAACATAGGGACCTACTAGTGGATTTCGGGGAGGGGGGGGGGGAGGCACCAAATATGATGCTCACACGGCCCTGATCTTGAGGGTACATATCGATATCTAGCAACAATTATTTTATAGGTTAGGCAATTAACCTAACCTATAATTGTTGATGTCACAGTGGTGTATCATGCTAGTAACATTGAGGGGAGGAGCGATTACACAGACCTGAAAAAGAAAAATGGTTGGCCTACAGGTTAATTTATTACATTTTAGGAAAACGATTGCTTCATGCATAACAAGTATGGATGGGAAATTTGGAACTAGAATAATTGCATGAACTTTTCCACCCTTTGGTGGGCCCATACTTGATTCAAGTGTCAGGTATGAGAAAATAAAGTTCTCATTGTACTAAGCCTTCGGCACTAAGGTGGCCACTGGCTAGTTCATTTCCCTCTGCTGCCTTTCCTGCAACAATTATGCCCACCCAATTTATTACACCCTAGGGCCTAGGTAGAGGTGAGCGGTGTTTTCAACAAACAGCTGAAGCCGGGAGTTGAACCAGGTTGGCATCACTGGAAAGCCAACACCTCATTCGTTGCGTCATCCCACCGCCTCTATTATAATTCTGTTGAATAAACAGATGGAAAAAAATCTCCGGAAAAAGGCTGTCTCCGAATTGGCATACCTCCGAATCGGGAACTCCGAATAGTCCTAGACTGGGAATATGGCTTATTCAATCGTTACGGGTTTGCGAAACGTTGAATTACAATGTTTTGTTGCTAAATTAATGCAACAAGATTAATATTTCAGAAAAGTACCAAAACTTCTGAACCGAAATTACTTCTGCGAATGTGACCAATGTCCAACATAAGAGTGTAAAAACAGACGAAGTTCATTTAAACATCAGTCAACGATGTATGCACGAAAAAAGAAGGTTGTCGGATGAAATGTGTAAGAAACAAAAAAATTAAAGCAAAATACAGACATAACTTCGCTGGTTCTTCATGCAGTGTGCCCTCCGGCGAGCAGCCTCCACATAGACCTCTCTATTGAATCTGCCAGGACTCAGAGATAACCTGGAGATTTGAGATTATTTAGGAAGAGGTCGATTGGTGAAAAAAAACACGATAGCTACATACCCTGAAAAAAAGGCAGTAGAAAATATCGTGCATCCAATAAAATACACTTTACTGGTTCGAAATAATGCCTAAATCGCCCAAAACCAAATTGATTGCACCTGAATGTCGTGTTCAGCTAATTTTTGACACTTATTCGCCATTGAAAATTTTTGTGACATTTTGTTGCAATCTTTAGAACAAGTGAATCGCTAAAGAAATAGTTATACATTCACCTTGTGATCTGGTAGTTCACCATCTCCGGTGTACAGCAAGCGTTTGGATAGTTTGCTTTTTTTACAAATAAAAAAAAATGAATACTAACCTTTTGTTACCTGACCGTAGATCAACTTCATACAAGGCATACACCGGGCGATGGTCGGAGTGCTTGAGGGTGGGGATGCTGTCGTACTTGGTGCAAGTGATCGTGCCACCGCACCTCGCTTTATGTAAAATGCGATCCTGTTCAAATAGTGGACAGTTACATAAAAAATGTGACCACAGGAAAAATAAATCAAAACCCCAACACGGATGACTGATGTCATGGTGGTGCCCCTTTCACATCCTGGTCGGTTGGTGTCACAGCATGCAAAGGCAGGCATGTAAAGGCGGATTTCAAGCTATTTTTCTGTCTTTTCATAGTGGGGAGAGGGGGTTTAATCGGCTTTTTTTAAATCCAACTTTAGTTCTGGGTTTAGAATACAACAGGACATTCTAAGAACTCTTAATTTTTTTTTAAATTTCCGTTAAAATTTTTAATTTTCTAGTTTTGGTTTCATCGTAAAACATGGGAAAGTGGTCATTTCAGTTTGTGAGCATGAGTATGCGCAAATTAATGCAAGCAGTTTACATGAAGCTGCGGTTGTATTTGAGCCGCCGTAAATAGACCAAAATCTATAAAAACATAATTTTCAAAAAATAAAATTGCCTTTAGCTTGTTTTGTTACGATAACTGATAAAACGTCTTTGGCTTTTGTCTGCAAGAATTCACTTTGCATTTTCGATATAAGCCCTCTGTTTGAGTGAAATTCTCCGTTCAATCCCTTTTCATCTACCTGTCTATTTTATCTGCTGGCTTCAGTTTAATAACGTAGATTGACTTGCCTTTGGTATAATTTTGCTGCAACAACAAATTGAAAACTGACAACTGCTGCTTAAGATGCTTCTCAACAGCAAGTTGTTGTAATGTGGATGGTTGTCGACACAAGGTGGGGTTGTTGAGAATGCTCTCAAAAGGACACTACACAATGCGCTAACCCTGAGAAGTGAAGTTGAAGGTGGAAGCAAAGGTGGGAAAAGTTACTTTCAAAAGTAACTGAGTTACAGTTACTTGACCAAAATAGTAACTGAGTTACCACTACCGATTTTTAAAAAGTAACTAGTTACAGTTACTAGTTACTTTCAGTTACTCACAAATCTGAAAATAAAATTCTACACCTGGCCAGCTCTGCATGCAATTCCAGTTTAACCGCAATGTTTGACAGATAGTGTTAGAGCCATCCATGCTAACAGCACAAGTACAAAACCAACAATGTTTTATTTAAAAAAAATTCCTCATTTAAATATGTGTATTTCCTTTGAGAAATACGAGCATTTCAAAGGGCTCGTCACTTAGGCCTGCCCTTTTGGCTTAAAATATCCTTGCCAAATGAAAACAACCTTTCCACTGCAGCACTTGACGGAATGGGAGTGTTGTGTTTCAAAAACAGTTTTTGCCCGATCCGCTTGTGAATCTGGCCTTCTATTCAGTAGTGTCGTTTGGCAGCTCCAAAACTACGACTCCTGTACGCCTCTGGCAGCTATAGCATACTTCCACCGTAGAAGCCCAAACAGCTTGATTCTATAGTTCAGCCAGTAATGGATATTGACTGTCTTGACCTTTTATCCATAGATGCACATTTGACTTGTATCATAATGACAAGTAGGCGATTGCCATCACGAACTGTTCTAGCAGTAGTAGCATCCATCACCAATTTACATAAATTAGGCCTACTCCTGGACATGATCTAAGGCACCTGCAGCTAATAAGGCCCGCTAATTTTCAAACCTCAATATTTTTCTAAATACTGCATAATTTTAAACGAAACTTGGAATGAGGATACTTTGGGTCTATCTAAACAACATATCTATGAAACAAGTTTTTAAGTAAAAGGGGTTGTAAAATATTAAAAAAAATCTCAAGCGGGCCTTATTAGATGCACGTGTTGTGAATAAGGCCCGGTTTGAATTAGCACCAAAAGTGATGGAAAAGTTGTATTTTCACTATAACAACACCACAAAACAAATTCTAATCGACAACACAGGCACATAACTAATAAGTAAATACACAGAGACAACTATTCCCTCCCCCGCCCCATGCTCCATTTTTTAAAAAGCGACATGGTGTTTTTAGATATGGTAGGGATGATAAAGTATTTTGATTTTGAAATTATGATATTTCCATTGCAATAACAAATTGGATTAATGGTGTAACAAGAATTGTTTAGGTCACTCAAGTCTTTAACCCTCACTTTTTTAACCAGGAGTGCACAACGTTACCCCAGGGGCCCATGGGCCTCATTACCAAAATTAGCCTAGTCTGATCATCATTATCAGTCTTGCTTTAATTAGAAAAAAAGTTCAAATTTATTTTGCATCAGCATGCACATATCTTTCACATAAAATGCAAGAAAACGGAAGTCAAAGCGGTTTGTTAACTGCAGAACAGTCTAAAATATGTGAAAATTAATGAAACCACTCAATTTCAGTCCCCCCAAACTTCAACTTTCTGTAACTCAAAAAGTTCTCAACTTTAGGCTGTGAAACTTTATCAGTTAGTTTCTATTCACCATAGCAGCAATCAGAGCTTCCAATTTTGTTTAAAAGGTTTATAACAACATAGATCCGGGGGGTGGGCCTTATTACTGGCCGGGCCTTATTAGCTGCAGATGCCTTATGACGAATCTTGTCATTAAACTTTTCAAAGTGTTAAAACAGTAATTATATAATGCAACATCTAACATGATGAAACGCCTGTATAAAAAAATCCATGTAAATATTTCTATGATAAATCCAACAGTGTTGTACAAAAAATTATTTACAGCCAGAAAGTAGGATATTTCTATCGTGGGAGAAAAGGCTGCATAGTGCGCATGCCGCATAGGCTAAACCTACTATATACATGTTACCGTTAGGAACTTCAATCTGGAATAGAAATTTAATATGTAGCCTATTAGCGCAAAAATAATATAAGCCTACAAACAGAAATATTCCTGCAGTGTACGAAAGAGCGAAATGCCTGCATAAGTTTTTGGACGAAAATAAAAAAAAAATTCCAGGATAGTTGAGTGCTTGTATTTAGTTTTGTCGTTTTTGAGTGTCCCATGTGGTGGTTTAGATGCTTTGACTATGTTGAGAAAATGTTTGTGTTGTTGGAGTGTAAAAATAAAAGACGAGTATGTAATAGATGTTATAACGGAAGAGTTGAAATGTTTGTTTAAAATACTTCGGGAGGGGGGTAATTGCCCCTTCTGCTCTCTCCCTGACTACCACTCTGGTTTCAAGCATCAAAGTTGTCAGGCTTCTTCTTTCACTGACCAAATGAACATGTTGGATTCCTAGCGAACATGTGTTGTGTACTCAGGGCCGTGGAAAGAGCAAGTTGGGCCCAGTACGGATGAGGCCCCTTTGAAAAAAAGCTCTATAAAAAATAAAACAATAGAACTCCAAAGTATGCGCTATGTTTCCTTTGTTCTCAAGCCCCCTAAAATAATCTCTGGTCCAAAAGTACCAGAGGAACCACCTGTCAACGTTATTGTGTGTACCATGCATAGCCGCCCCCCCCCCTGTTGTTTCAAAACGTCGCAAATTCGGGCAAAATCTTGCAATTATTAGGGCAAAAATTGATATATGAAAAGCTACAAAATTGCATGATTTAAGAAAAACTATGAATTAATATATTTTACCTATCAAACTAAGTACAGAATCTTATTTGCACAAGAAATGTACCGCAAAATTTTCATTTGGCACACCCGTATTGATGTATTGTATTGCATGGTAATCAAACTGTAGTACGAAATGCATTTAACTAACTGCATTATAATGCTAATTTGGGCAGCCACCAAAATATGTCTCTAATACTTTTGTGAAACTGCCCAAATCAAAACGCAAAATTTGCTATATAGCTAATTTTATTAATATTCACAAACGCATCGTGTTGATTTGGGCAGCTGAAAACATGAAATTATTTGATGAAAGTGATTAGTCTGTTTATGCAACTGCCTAAATTAGCGTGAGGCAGTTTCCCCAAAATGAACAAATTCATTAATTTTTCCCATTTACAAAACTGTATTGTTTCGATTTGGGCAACAAAATATATGAAATTATCTGATCATAGTCTACAGCAGAACTCAGTTAATCCAGATTCGATTTGACCGGCGATTCCATCCGGATTAGGCGAAGATCCGGATTAACCGATGACGGTTCTATCAAGCCTGACGTTACCTAGAATCTAGATAGAAGGGTATCGGTAAAAATCATCGAAATTGAACGCATTAGTGTGGTCACGTGCCAATTCCGAGACGCGCGATCACCACATTAGCCACCCAGTGATAGAGCTCTTTTGAAATGCAGTATGCATGTAAAATGAATGTATTTGTAGACTCTACATCTAAAGCAAGAACACACTGGCAAAAGTTACATCTTCAGACATGCGTGTCGGAATAATCTGTAGTCACTCAAAACTTTTGAAAACAGTTACCGAAGACGAGTTTCTATGGAAAACTTACAAAAAATCACGGTCAAACAAAGTAATCATGGGCAAATCCGGATAAAGCGATAAAGTGCAACTTTTGTCCAGAATAGGCGAAGATCCGGATTAAATAATCCGGATAATCCAAAGCTGTTTCTCAAGAAAAAGATTACAAATCATTTGTACTTCCAGTTTTATTCGGATTAGGCAAAGATCCAGATTATCCGAATCCGGATTAACTGAGTTCTACTGTATTTATAAAACTGCCCAAATGGGCATGATGCAGTTGCCTCGGCATCAAAATTTACAAAGTCTTTAATTATTTTCATAATATCCATAAATGCATCATCTTGATTTGGGCAACTACAAAATATGAATTTATATAAATCTGGTGAATACTTTTATAAAACAATTCAGGTGGAGAGGTTACAGTACTTTTTCAACCATAAACGGACATACCTAAGCAACACCACAACATTTAACAAAAAAATGTTATACCTGTTAAAGGCAATGTTAAGGTGTTGCTTAGCTTTGTTTGGTTACTTTTATAAAAGGGTCTGCTACAATTTGACGATTTTTTGAAAATCCAATGACGCCTTCTGCAAGTCCGACAATTGAATATTATTCAATATTCAGACATTGAATAAATTTAAATACGTACTGTTAGGCTAATTGGGTTCTTTGAATCCTACGTCACCATCTGTATGCAAACTTAGAATATATTAGTTATTTTTGTGATCAAATTACCCAGCCTAACTATATTTTTAGAAGTAGTGCAGCCAGACCTTTTGATTTTTTGTACTAAAATTAGTATCATCAAAACTACTTTAATTGATTAAACAAAGTTTATTCGAACAGAAGTAGTATGTCTGTATTTGTTTGTTTGCTGAACATGAGTTTTTGATTGTCTGCATTTATTTGTTTGCTGAACATGAGTTTGGTATCTACATTTTGGGCTCTTTATTTTTTAATTAGTATGTCTGTGTTTTATTACATTTAATTATAATTTCTCTATTGTTACGTACTTTTTTCTGAATCCGCATGGTTACCATGAGCCGGTTTCCTGCAATGTTTATTTTTCTGAGTCTTTTATGACATCACAACTGAATATTTAAATGGGGTTATTTTTATTTATGGTATGTAAAACAATATTTGTTACTCCTACCTACCATGCCAAAGTGCAGAAGCATCGAGCAATGCACAAGCAAGGTATCTTCAAAGATGAATTCAGTTGTTCTATCTTGATTACTTTGGTAAGAAATTCTAGCTAGCTGGTGATCAGTGGCGTAGCCGGGCATGCGTGTGGCGTTTGGCACGCGTGTGACGTCACGATATTGAAAATGATGCTTTCAGTCTATGCCTCTAAAACAAATGCACCAAATTTTTGTTGAAAATGCGCCAAATTCAAAGCAATTTTTCAAAATTTTCTGGGGGAGGCTCCCCAGACCCTTCGCCGCCGGTACACGACAAGTGGGCGAGACAAACTGGGCGATACCCACTTGGGCAAGACCAGGTGGGCGACGAGTCAAGCGGCCGACGGACCAAGTGGGTGACGGACCAAGTGGGCGACGAGCCAAGTGGGCGACGGTAGCGAAAGTTTAACCGTTCGGAACAGTGGTGACATATATTATATAACTTATCTAGTTGCTTTGCGACGTCTCGGTATATCGTGAGACTTTAGAGAAACCCCTCAGAAAAGAGACAAACGAATGGCCAAGGAGTGGTTGAAGTTATCGAAGCTTGTCAGTCGTTATAAAGTCATATTTTCTGTTTTAGATCGTAAAATATTACTTTTAATTTTTACTTTGTTGACTTAATCAGTTGACTTTAAGTGCCCAAGTTAAAATTATGACTTATGCCTTTTGAGAAGTCCTACACAGTCTGTGGTGGATCCTGTCCATTGAAGTTTTATTGGTACGTTCACATACAACATTGCAAATGTAAATTAATAGCAAGTCTTTATGAGACATTGGATTTTCCGCGCACATACGATTTATAGCGTCTAGAACACTAATTGTGCAGCAAAATGTCCGAAAAAAATATAGTCAATTTGGTCAAAATGTCCAAAAAAATATATAGTCAATTCGACCGAGTGTTGCAAGGTTGAGTTTCGCTGATGAACGTTGAAGAAACTTTGTCTGTTCTAACTTTTCTCAGATAAAACACGACAACGTTTCGCAGCGAAACTTAAGTTGTGGCTAGTCAGGAAGTGCAAATTTTGGTTTGTATCAGCTACTTGAAAGGAAATATTTTCATCGGAAAAAATGACCGAAATAAATAAAACATAACCAAATTTTTACAAGTCAAGAAAAGTCTCAGCAAAAAACAAACAGATGGCATGTGCTATGTTGGTGGCTGTAGCGTTTTCTTCAGCGTTAATAAAACACAACTTCTACTTGCTTAAGGTGAGTTTTGTCAATGTTGTTACGATGGTTGTTCAAGAGCTTTTCCCGTGCTTTCCATATCCGTGAAATTTGCGCCTGTGCCACATCAAATTTTGCTGCAACAACTTTCTGCAGCGTTTTCCTCTCTAACTCTTTGATTACAATTACTCTTTCAGCTAAAGCCAGATCTTTTCGTTTTTACAGATTTGCTTGACATGTTGACTTAACAAAGCAGATCACCAAATGATTTTTCAAAATTTTATTAGATTTATCATTGCAATATTTTACATAGATTCAACGTCTTTGTTTGCAGTACCGTACAACATTTAGCACATAAGATTATGGTCTGGGATTACAGACACTTGTCTTTGTATTGGTCACATGCATCTGTCCCACCTTTACTTCATTTTGCCCATTGCGGACAATCATTCGATTGGTGACCTATATATATGTAGGTCACGACATTCTGGAGAAGCGTGCTCACAAATTGCAATGACCTGAAGAATACTTGGTATAAAACATGCAAGGCAAGTCGTAGTTGTCATCACAATCGAAAGCGTCTTTCGAGTTTCAAACGATACTCAGCTACCGGTACTCTAACAAACAAGTCAGAAAAATACTTCGGTACGAAATATGGTGACCTACCGCAAGTGTTTATAATATTCAGACTGGATTGTGTGTTGCAAAATAATGTGTCAAGATGATGTTACAATGCAAATTAACTCCCTTCCACAAATTATACGGTCCAATCTTTGTAATATTTTAAAGTAAAAATGAAAAGTCTATTTTATGATCTAAAACAAAAAATATGACTTTATAACTTCTTAACTTGACCCCGTAGCAATGTCGTTGTTTCACTGTTATCGGTTTGACAACTTTCTGCACCACCAAAAAAAATATGACTTTAAAGACTTTTACTTACATCATCAGCATCGTTATTGCGACTGACAAGTTTCTATTACGGTTAGAGAGTATTTTCAACAATAACACACTCGAACAAGTAACAAAAAACTTCTGTTTTGCTTGAAAATCACTACAAAAATACAAATGTCTAATGCATGTATCTACCAAACCAGCTACAGTACTTAGTAGTTAAGATCTCAGCACTGGCCGATCTAGTGACCCACCGCAAGTGTTTATAATAACATTCTATTTGTAATCAAGGTTATTAAGGTTAAGTCTGTAAATAAGTTGCTATAAGTGATAATTAAACATTTATTGAATCTGTATGTGAAAATTTCTGATTTTGCCTCACGGAGTAATGGCACAAGAAGTTGTTGTCAACTCAATCCTGTGGTTTATGTTTAACCGCATGAACTTTGTGAAGACTGACCTACTTGTTAAGTTAGTTGTTGATCACTATAATGCTGAGGATATAGTGAAAGCTAAAGATACCCTTTTTGGATATTTGTCTACAGTGCGCAAGGTGAGAAGACAAGGTGACAACAAGGATGAAATGAACATCAAGGACATTATGGAAGTGCTTCACAAGGTTGGCCACCAAGATGACATTCCTGATTTAGTATTTGTCACCTCTACATGTGACTTTCCAAGTCTCGAAGTAAAAAATATTGACGCATCAGCGTGGATGCAAAGTCTATGCAACCTCCGCAATGAAGTGCATGAACTGAAAAAGGAACTTTCTGAACAAAATTCCCTCTCAGCCCAGATGCAGGAGCTAAGGTCTATGGTGTCTGAGACTTCTGCACTAATTAGGAAGGGTAACAATGTCTCCCTAGAACAGGGGTCGGCAAACTGCGGCCCGCGGGCCAAATGCGGCCCGCGGACAAACTTTTTGCGGCCCTTGAACGATCTTACTTTTAGTGCATAAACCAAAGTTTCATCATTATCTACGCATGAATTTATTTTATATCATAACAAAAAGCTTTTTAATATGTGTCCCAACATTACTCGGTAACTCCCATGTATGCTGCAAAATCTCTCAAAATTATGGTTTTCAATGGATGTCAATACTGTGGCACATGAGATGCAAATGGAAATAATTGAACTTCAATCATCCAACATATTGAAGGCCCAATACAATTCAGTTCCAATTGCCAACTTTTATAAAGAAAATACCGTATGTCCAGAAATCCACCTATCCTCATCTGTATGACAATGCAAAACGTGTAATGTGCATGTTTGGAAGCACATATTGCTGTGAGCAGCTTTTTTCAAAAATGAATTACGCAAAGAATAAACTTCACACTCGCCTGTCAGATAGTCATTTGAATGACGTATTGCAAATATCATCAACAAAGTTGCCAGTTGATTTAAACACCTTGGCCATGACACAGAAACAACATCATCCTTCACATTGATAAATGATAAGTAAATAAAAACAATGCATTGCGTTTTAATACGTGTTTGATAATATATATGAAACGGCAACATACACGTCTCATTGTGCAATAGACACAGGAATAGGAGTTGCAGGTGCGCCATGATTTTAAGGATAATGTGGCGATTGTTTATAGGTTGAAATTTATGCGGCCCGTACGTTACCGGAAGTTTGTAGATTTGGCCCAGTAGTACAGAAAGTTTGCCGACCCCTGCCCTAGAACAACAAGTACCCAATATTCTACCTGGAAACCACCCTGTACCTGGGTCTAATCATGCACCAGAAATTAATGGTAGCATTGTTAAAAATGTCATGTCCCGAAAATACTCAACAGTGTTGATGGCTCAGCCAGTGTCTAAAAATGGCATCACTGGCACCTCATTCACCAGCAGAAATGGTCACCAAGGTGATTTGGAGGACAGCCCACAAGACAATATGAGTAACAATAGCTGGACAGTTGTCCGAAAAAGAAAGAAACCTAAACCTCGAGTTGGTACATTGGCCAGCACGCTCCTTAAAGTTGTTGAGAAGAAGAAACGTCCTGCTGAGGTATTTGTGTCTAGGCTTGATCCAGATACCACTGCTGAAGAAATGAAAAACTTCGTCAAAGACCAATTTGCAAATGCCTCAAAGATCACCTGTCAGTCAGTCAGTCAGTCAGTCAGTCAGTTCATTTATTTGTCACAAACACAAACATGAAAAGAATACAAAGTATACAATAATCGGTTGTGTGTCATATGACGAGGAGACTGCGAAAAGACCAAACGGTCATCTGTGATAAACTCCTGTGGTAAACACCTGTGATAAACTCCAGTCAAGGTATGATACATACTCATCTTTTCACATAAGTATCCATGATGTAACAATTAAAGAATCACTGAATCCAGGATGCTGGCCTTCCGGCATTCTGTTAAAGAGATTTTTTTCGAAGCTGCCAGTGTCAACGGGCACTCCTGGTAATTAATACATTCAACAACAACACAAACTTGTCTGTTGTCTCATATAACTGCAGAGGTTTATCCTCCTCTGCTGGTGATATACGCGTACTCTGTGAAAAGTTTGACATCATCTTGCTTCAAGAGACTTGGATATCTAAGCAAAGATTACCTGAGTTATCCCAATTGAGCAACAACCATCATGTCATTGGTTACTCTCCCATGGATGACAGCCATGGCATTAGGCTGGGAAGACCATTCGGAGGAACAGCTATACTATGGCATAAAAGCCTAAAGGCTACAAGTTTAACCAGTCATGATGACTCTATTATTGGCCTTGAGCTCCATATGGATTGTGCTAGTTTTGTTTTTTTAAATGTATATATGCCTTATTGCTCAGATGCCAACATGGATGAGTATGTGAATTATCTTAGTAATTTGAATGTTATGTGCCACACAGTAAACAATCCTAATTTGACCTCCACTAACGTTGATATTTTATTACATCTTGTAACTTGTACAGTATATATATATACCGTATGTAGCCCACTTTGTATGATGTATTGTATACCTATCTCTACTGACAGTTATACTCTATCTTATATGGTGTCTCCAGCCCCAGGTGTTTTTGTTTGAGTTTTTAGTGTTATGCTGTGCTTTTATAGGATGTATGCTCTAGGTAGTATTGACTCGTTTTTTTTTCTTAGTGTTATTTCTCTTGTTATGACTTCCTTGTTGGTATTCTATTTTGTTTTTTTATTCATTTAATATTGCTATGTAAGTTATCATGAAGGTGAAAAAGCACTACTGTGCTTGCACCACCATTATTATTATTATTATATCATGGGGGACTTCAATGCAAGTAATACTAATAGTTTTGGTGAGGTACTGGAGTGTTTTTGTAATGATCATAGCTGCATAATGTCAGATATTCTTAATTTACCTGCTGATACTTTCACTTATGTCAGTGATGCTCATGGAACAACCAGTTGGCTAGATCACTGCCTATCAACTGCTGCTGCACATGCCATTACCAAAATTGAAGTGTTGCATAGCTACCTGATCTCAGATCACCGACCACTTCTGGTTGAAATAGCATGCAATTCATTAGCTAGATCCGAACCTGAATCACATGAGAAAGCTGACCGAATTAACTGGGACAGGATTTCCCCTTCTGAAAAATCTGCCTATTATCGTGCAACTGAGCACATGGTTTCACACATACCTGTACCTACCTCTATTACTTGTAGAAATCCTATGTGTAACAATCCTTCACATTTGGAGGATATAACTATGCTTTATGACGGCATTGTCAACGCCATGCTGGATGCATCTAGCTGCTTTGTTACCTTTCAAAGACACAGTCAAAATGTGGTTCCCGGATGGAACGATACTGTCAGGCAAGCACATGATCTTGCACGTGATAGCTACTCATTGTGGGTGGACCACGGGAGGCCACGCAATGGCCCATTTTATTCTAGTATGACCTGCAGTAGAAAGGACTTCAAGTATGCACTACGGCGGTGTAAAAGGAAAAAAAGACTGTATAAAAGCTGATAATTTAGCTAATAAGTTAATTGCAGGCTGTCCAACAAACAAATTCTGGAAGCACATAAATCGTGACAAAGGAAAACCTCCTTTACCACTTTCAGTAGGTGGGGCTACAGGTAGCTCTGATATAGCTCATATGTGGGAAAATCATTATAGAACACTGCTCAACTCTGTTGAGTCCAGTAGTCAACCCAAAGATTTTGTTCATTCCTATGTTATCAATTCGTCCAATTATGCTGATAGCAGCAGGTATTTGTGTACCGTTGATACTGTATTTATGTTGTGTCGAAAGTTGTCTTTGAACCGCTCTGCTGGCCCAGATAATATTTTTGCTGAGCATATTATTCACTCTCACCCAGTTACTGCTTTGTACATAAGTTTATTTTTTAATATATGTCTCTTTCATGGGTTTGTACCAAACAGTTGTCTGAAGACTGTGTTGGTACCTATTGTTAAAAATAGCAGATCTGACATCAGTGACACTGGAAACTTTAGACCAATAGCCATTGCTAGTGTCATTTCTAAGTTGTTTGAACATTTCACTTTGTATCACATTGAGCATTTTCTATACACTACTGACAACCAATTTGGCTTTAAATCGAAACACAGTACTGACATGTGTGTACACATGCTTAAGCAGGCCATTTCCCACTATGTCAGTCATGGTAGCCCTATGTTTGCGGTATTTCTTGATGCTTCCAAAGCATTCGACCATGTAAATCATTCTGTATTGTTCTGTAAATAGACGAGTCAATATACGGAAAAAAGGCACCTAACCGCAAAAAAATTGATACAAAAGGTTTTTCAACGGATTCTGTTACCAATGGGCATACTAAATAACATACTAAAAGTCTACCAAAATCGGACCCCCAGAAAGGGGTCATTTTCAAGGAAATGTACGGCATATTTCTAAATAATTTTGCGTATTGGGTAGATGGTGGTATTCAAGTTTTTATTGTTCTTGTGTTTGTGACATCATAATCACATGAATGCGTGAATGGTCGCATCACAATGCAAGCTAAGTTTTCTTTGTTAAAGTCGAAAAGATTTGTTCCACCAGCACTTATAAAAGAAGTACCGGTACTAGGGACTTTGAGGGTCTGTTCAATAGCAAGACTGATTGCCTTTTCTGCGGAAATAATGTTCATGATGGAAGTGAAGACTATAGTTATGTGAAAACTGATATCTTCGCAAAGGCAATATTGGATTGCAGTGAAAACCGCCATGATGAGTGGTCTTTGAAAGTCAAAGGTATAATTGAATACTATTATGGTGATCTACATGCTGCAGACTGCGTATATCACAAAGTATGTAGCAGCCATTTCAGGTGTAGCCGTGATGTCCCCTTGCAGTTTCAGACTGATCGCGATTCAAAGCGTAGGAAAGCTGGAAGGCCAAAGAATGAGGATCAAGAGCAAGCCTTCACAAAGATGTGTGCGTACCTAGCCATGAATGATGAAGAACAGCTGACTGTTTCTGATCTAAGGTGTGAAATGAAAGAGTATTTATCTGAGGACGGTTCCCTCCCTTATGGCAATCAATACCTAAAAAGTCACCTGAAGAAACGGTATGGAAACTCCATAATTATTGCAGAAGAAAAAGGTTTAGAGGACATAGTGACGCTGAGAGAGAAAACGGGAAGCATCCTCAGGTCATACTTCGCAAGCACAAACCAAGAAGGTGATGAAGAATCACAGAAGAGAGCATTACTTGAAGCAGCTGCCAGGCTCATAAAGAGTGACATCAAGACAAATGTGCCATCCGTTAACGACCAGTACCCGACTACAGAGACACTTAAAATCCAGGCGGCTCTTGATTATATTCCAAAATCACTCTACGTTGTGTTCAATGCCTTGTTTGTAGGTAAAGGCACACAGCGAAAAGTTGCTATTATTGGTCATGCAATCATACAGGCAGTCCGACCACGAGCTGTTATTGCCCCTTTGCAAATTGGCCTTTCAGTGCAACTGCACCATCTAAATCGATTGCAGTTTCTTTTGGATAGCTTGTGTCAGATGGGGTTCTGCTCTTCGTATGGCGAAATGCAGAGGTTTGAAATGAATGCCGCCAATTGTTCTGCACCAAACATGTTTGGTAAGGATATTGATGTGTTGGACAACAACTTGCTATTCGCAGCAGACAATGTAGATCATAACATTCTCACAATTGATGGGAAAGGAACGTTTCATGGGATGGGCATGATAGCCGCCTTGACACCAGGACAGGAAACAGGCCAGATTATCCTAAGGCACGAAACGTTAAAACTGAACACTGTAGAGACGTCCATGGTTGCGATAATTGAGCATCGTTTTGCAAAACATATTCGACAAGACATCACATTCAGAGAACTTCCGATTCTCACTGCATGTGCCAACATGGTTGATCTGCTTTGGGAGTTGTCATTCAAGTTCAAGCAGGCCACGCCAGGCTGGCAGGGGATGATGCACACTATTTATCAGGGAAAGGAACACCCAGGCCAGTCTTTAGTAAGGTATCTGCCAATGATAGACATGTACTCCGGGGACAAGACAGTAAGGGCCTTTATTTCAGGTCAGACAAGTCCAAAGCTGATGGCAGTACCAAAGTATACAACATCAACCGTTTGAAAAAAATCTTTGGACATGACATGTGTTCTGAGTTGATATTTATCCATGCCATGACTGGTTGTGACACTACGTCTCGGATATTCGGTGTTTGCAAGAAGACTGCTTTTCGGAAACTTGTGCATGGAGATCCTGTTCTTCGGTCTTGTGCTAAAGCATTCACTGCCCCAAACCAGACCACAGAGATAATCGATGACCTTGGGTGCCAAGTTTCAATAAGTAATGGCTGTCTTCTTTGATGGCCAGAGCACAGATTCCCTTGCGACAATGCGATACAACACCTTCAGCAAGAAAGTTGTCTCTGCTTCATCATTTGTAACGCCCGAGCGTCTGCAACCAACTGAATCTGCTACCCAATTTCACTGTCGTCGAGTTTACTACCAGATAATGGTCTGGATGGGAAAATCAGAGAGTATGGACCGATGTCATGAATTGGGGGTGGAACCTGCAAAAGAATCGGCTCATCCCACTTATGTCAAAAATGAAGGCTGCTCCAGACAGTCTCTTGAAGGTCATTCATTGCAACTGCTCCACTGCCTGTAAGACACTCCGCTGCTCCTGTAGAGGATACAGACTATCATGTACCGCTGCATGTGGACCATTCCAACTGCAAGAATGTGACAATCCACATAACAAGTTTCTTCTAGACGAGTCGGAAGATGATGAATAGAGACAGCCGTAGGCAATAAGACAACAAACCGGTAGATCACCCTGGTTTACGATTTACCTTTGTAGCCTACTGTTGTAATTCCGATGATTTTCTGAATGTGTCTGTGTCCAGACTTTAATGGTACGCCATTCTTTAGAACAGATTAATCCCCTGTACTCATCTGCTGTAGGAGGCCAAGTATGAGCCTCCTGTTGGTTGCAGTTTTTCTTAGATGCCTGTATTGATAGTACCTGTTATGCCGCATGTAATATGCTGTTATGATAATTCCATCTTATTAGGGGGGATTGGGGATACTACGGACGGATTTCGAGTGTTTTGTTTTCGAAAAAACGTTTTATTTTAAAGTGTACTGGAAACCGTTTTGCACCAATACATATGGAATTTATTCAGATGAAAAGTGAGGAGTTGTCTCTGAAAATTTTACCACTATTTGGCTTATCAAGCTGCCAAAAGTATAGAAACTGGAATGTTGGAAAACCACTTTTCTCAAGCTTGTGTTACGTAATGGAAGTCAAGATGATTTTGTTTGCGGTTTATCCCAAGCCTCAAGTGAATTTGCTTATATCGTGCTCTGCTCTGTCTGATGTTGGCCTATCGCTGCGTCCGAAATTTCCCCGAGCTCCTCCAGGTCGTATATTATATACAAATCATACGTATCTCAATGGATAATCAGCCTATCGTAATTTAACCTATTTAGTTCGATTCATTGACCCCGAAAACCTAGGGATAGACACCTAAACCGCCTTTCTAGCTTGAATAGCAATTGAGATATAGGCAATATAACATCTCGGCGGCCATCTTGGACGCCATCTTAAAAATGACCCCTTTCTGGAGGTCCGATTTTGGTAGACTTTTAGTATGTTATTTAGTAGGCCCATAGGTAACAGAATCCGTTGAAAAACCTTTTGTATCAATTTTTTTGGGGTTCAACCTTATATTGACTCGTCTAAAACTAATTGCTAGGAATGTGCCTGCAATGTTTGTTCGTCTAATAGCGTTTTAGTATAGCCAGCAATCAATGATTGTGAGGTGGGGTTGTGCTTTTTCAGACTCATTTACTGTATCTAACGGAGTGAGACAAGGAGGTGTACTCAGTCTATACCTCTTCACTGTGTATATGGATGAACTGAGCAGTAACCTAAACAAATTCGAAATAGGTTGCTATGTTGGCAGTTCATGTTTAAATCATTTAATATTTGCTGATGACCTGTGCTGCTTTGCACCTAGTTTGAATGGGTTGCAAATATTGGTTAATGAGTGTTATTCATATGCAGGTTCACATGATATTTTATTTAATTCTGATAAAACTGTTGGCATGATGTTTGATACTACTTACCTAAAGCTAAACCTGCAGCCCAAAGTCAAATTGGGAACCTCTTATATCAAATTTGTTGACACCGTCAAGTATCTAGGCATTGTTATAAACAAGTTTTTGTCTGATGACGATGACATTAAGCGCCAAGTTAGAGCTTTATATTGTACAGCGAACATGCTACGTTCACGCTTTTCTAACTGCTCTTCCGCTGTAATGAATGTACTATTTCGCACGTATTGGTTACCTATGTACTCCAGTCAACTGTGGGCCAGATACTTATCCTTAAGTATGAATAAATTGCGTGTGGCTTACAATAATGCATTTCGAACATTGCATAAATTACCGAGGCGTGTTAGCATTAGTAGTATTCAGACGTACCATCATATTCCTACGTTTCATGCCCTATTCCGAAATCGTATATTTAATTTTGTCAACCGCTGTCAGGTCTCATCTAACAAGTGGTTAGTTGCAGTTTTTACCTCAGAGTGTTATGCTTCTTCTGACTATGCGTCTCACTATAACGTGACTATGTACGCATAAGTTTTTGCTTGTATATGTAACCTTGTGTGTTTTGTGACTTGTGTTGTGTTTATGAATATGGGCCTGTCTCTTTAGTGCCTGATGCAAATAAATAAATAAAAATAAATAAAATAAATAAAAAAAATATTCAGAGACTGGATTGTGTGTTGCAAAATAATGTGTCAAGATGATGTCACAATGCAAATTAACATCAAACAGCAAGCGCTAATACTAGACTACAAAAAATAATGAAAATGTTGCTTCCAATGCTTCGTGAAACTCAGTGTGAGAACTCTCATTGCCTCCATTCCACAAATCAATTATTGTATTTTAAAGTAAAAATAATAGTAAATAACTAACTAACATAATAAATAACAGTAAAAGTAGTATTTACAATCTAAAACAGAAAATATGACTTTATAACGACTGACAAGCTTCGATAATTTCAACCACTCCTTGGCCATTCGTTTGTCTCTTTTCTGAGGGGTTTCTCTTAAGCTCCAAGATAAACCGTGACGCCGCAAATTGCAAAATAATGTGTCAAGATGACGTCACAATGCAAATTAACATCAAACAGCAAGCGCTAATACTAGACAAAAAATAATGAAAATGTTATTTTCAATGCTTCGTGAAACTCGACCTGAGAACTCTCATTGCCTCCCTTCCACAAATCAATCATTGTATTTTAAAGTAAAAATTAAAAGTAATATTTTATGATCTAAAACAGAAAATATGACTTTATAACGACTGACAAGCTTCGATGACTTCAACCACTCCTTGGCCATTCGTTTGTCTCTTTTCTGAGGGGTTTCTCTGAAGCTTCAGGATAAACCGAGACGTCGCAAAGCAACTAGATAAGTTATATAATATATGTCACTACCGTTCCGAACGGCTAAACTTTCGCTACCATCACCCACTTTGGCCGTCGCCCACTTGGTCCGTCACCTAATTGGCTCGTCGCCCACTTGGCTCGTCGCCCACTTGGCGCGTCGCCCACTTGACTCGTCGCCCACTTGGTCCGTCGCCTACTTGACTCGTCGCCCACCTGGTCTCGCCCAAGTGGGTATCGCCCAGTTTGTCTCGCCCACTTGTCGTGTACCACTGCCGCTGGGTGTCGCCACAAGCAAAACACGCCGTCATAACCCCCCCTTTCAAAATTCCTGGCTACGCCACTGCTGGTGATCTTGTTATGTTAGTTTGTCACTGTTATCATGCACCACATACATTATATTTGGGCAATTTCTATAAAAAAGCGTGCACAATTGGGCAAATTTACGTTCTGCCCCCCCAAAATGGTTTGGTCTCGTACGGCTATGGTAAACTTTGTGGAACCTGCAGTGCAAGCAAATTCCAATTATATCTAGAATTCTTTTGAAGAATCAAATGCTGCATCAGCTAATTGCTGAGATACACAAACAAGTATTTTAGCCATGGTGATGAAACGGCAAATTCAGGTGTTCCCAACCGGGGGTACTCATACCCCTTGGGGGTACGTGAATGAACATCAAGGGGTACGAAGATCCTTGGGCCACAGAGCAGCTTTTCAAACAGATTTCACAGTGACACGAGTCACAGAATTTTTCAATCTTTTTGTGCCGAAATCGGAAATCACCACGACAAGTTGTACTTACAACATCGAAATTCTAATATGGCTGCCTTACTAGAAGGTGATGAATTCGTTCAAACGGCAGCTTACATTTCTGATGTCATGCATCTCCTAAACAAGCTAAACCTGTCGCATCAAGGTCAACAGATAAATGTGGTTACAGCTTGTTAAAAAATTCAACTTTTCAAGCTAAAACTACTCTGTGGTCTCGAAGAATTGAAAATGTGAACCTTGCTAATTTTCCTTCTCTTGATAAAATTGCAAATAACTCTTTGGTGCAAAATGTCAAAAATAAAGTTATTTCCCATTTAAAGATGCTGGTTGATTCTGTCGATGGTTACTTTTCTGCTGTTGAATTGAATTATTTCCAGCATTGGATTATAAATCCAAAATTGAAACTGCTATTTCAAAAAGCAAAGTTAGAAGATTTTTGGTGTGTTGCTATGAAAGCCTTCCCAAGTCTTACTATGTAAGCCATGACAGTGTTAATTCTCTTCTCAACAAGTTATTACTACGAAAGTGGCTTTTCGAAGTACAGAAATCGTTTGCAACCGGAAGATGATTTATGTGTTGCCTGGAATAAAATCGAACCATCATTTGAGCGAATTCTATCAATGAAGCAGCAACAAATATATCACTGAGAAGTGACAAACAAAATAACTGACATTTCGTTTATTTTTGTAAATTTTGTGTGAAATAGCCTACAGATTTAACGTTTAATTGAGCTTTAAAAGCAATTTAATTTAGTAATGTATATCTGAAAAATTCAATCAGAACTTTTTGGGGGTACGAAGAATGCTTTGACCTGGCAAAGGGGTATGAGCAGCAAAAAAGGTTGGGAACCCCTGGGCCAATTGTATCTGTTTAAACACAACTCGCTTATTATGACATCATAAAGCGCATAAGTGAGTCACATAGTGTTTATCCTTTTGATCAATTTGGTGGGAGACTTTCTCGAACCCGATATTAGGGAAATTAAAACCTTGCGGGGGACGATCAAAAAATTGTCAAAAACAAAAAAAATTTGCATGTATGTACTGATGGGTATTTTGCACCTTTTTGACATACTAGCTTAAAAAAATAAAAAATTTGGATTTCTCGATCCACCCTACTAACCATGTCAAATATCAGTAAATTGATTTCAAAATAAACGTGCAATTGAAAGATTTGTTGTATCCACGAATTTCCCCAACTGCGTATTTACGCATTAGGGATTTTTCCGAATCCGCGAAAATCCTTGCTCTCAATCACAATTTTCGTCGGTATGTGCAAAGTTGATGGAGTTTTCGGCTGAAATTAATTTTTTGTAAGGTAGACGCAAGTAGCTAGAAGTGGATTACCATCAAAAAAAATATATCTAGAATTAAAGAGTGGGTGATGAAAAGTATTTCGTGTTTCGGAAAAAAAAATTTGTGGATAGGGGAATCACTATAATTGATTCACACTCAAAATACCGTATAAACGACTGCTGGCTGATAGACCACGTCACAATACGTCATAATGATGTTTTTCCGAACCAAAGACCCAGAAAACCAATTTTGTTGTATATTAGTTTAGACGTCTGCAGACGTTAAATCAATGAAAAAAAGTGATTTGCTAATTTGAAAAAAGGTGATTGCTATTCTCAATGTGCAAACATTTTGATAAAAAGTAGTCAAGTTTTGGCCACAGCTTTCTGGTCCACTTAGGCTACTCTGGTCCATCGACTCAAGTGCAAATAGCTTATCGACATTACTGAGTAGGCTCACACACTGAAGTAGTTTTGTGTAAAGTCTTGTTTGTGAAAAAGTCGAAGTAAAAACAGATAGAAACTATAATTGATATCATCGCAAAGGATCAAATAGCTGTGAAAATTACTTCGAGCAATTCTTGGTTATGATTTTCATTTTTCATTATGCAAACCAAGGTGAACCACTGAACCTCAATATAGGCTACATATTTTATGCCAAACCATAAAACTCGTTTTTCTTTTTTTTTAATTAGTTGCATAAGCCAAGGAAAACGATCCGTATAACAAATAGGCTAATTCAATTCAACATATTTCCCTTATTTTGTCAGAATGTATTTTGTGCAACAATGCTTTAGAAAAATTGCTGAGTATGGTATAGCGTTTGAGATGCCGTCATAGAATGCAACTTTACAGTTGATGGCGTCATTACAAAAGCCAATCTTTTGTCATGAAAATGTATTCGAAAACAAAAAGGCACAGAAGCGGCTGACTGAAAGATTACGTTACAAAAACGAGGCATTGCTTTCAGATTCTTTCAACACAACAAACAACTTTACTCTAAATGACATAAACGTCTATAGGCTTATACTGTTTCGAAGTAAGCTTTTGTGAAAATAAGCTTTTAAAGACCAACGAAAAGTTTGAAATTATTGAGTTGGCCTAATAGTGTTTCTGATGAGATATATGAAAACTTTTGAATCCTTGTAGACAAAAAATAATTTTGTAATCTCTCAAGCACCTGCAAAATTACCATTTAGCTAAAGATTCAGTGTTCATGCAATATGTGCAATGTTTTTCAAAGCACAATAACGTAGCTACGCGTGTTTTTTCCCTAAAGCGAAGCAGTTTAGATAACCTATATCAAGCTCTTTTCAGTCTTCTTCAATTTTTTGTTTTTATAAAAAATTTAACAACATCTGTAAATATTTATGTGAATATACGTGTACCGGTACATATGTAAGTTTATTTGCGGATGTTGCTTTCGAACAAGAAATCAACAAAAAACTTGCCACATCAGTCAAATTGTTATTATGAGATAAACTGAGTTTTGTTATAAGTTAGAAACAAAATGTATTAGCCATAGAAAACAACGTAAAATGACATCTTTTTCAGCATGGCCAATCGTATGCTCTCTGATAATTTCAAAGAAACTCAGATGTAATTAAAAGATTAATCAAAGCAACTCAAAACTCGAGTTTGCAAACAAAAAGCAGAAATAAACAAACCATTACGGTTGAATGCTTTACAACAAAGCCAACTAATGAGGTATCTGTGTAGCAGTTCCATGCAAGATGGCGCTCAGTAATCCTATTAATCTGTATAATTTGAAAACAAAAGGACTAACTAGTAGTAGGGGGGTATGTTAAAATACGAATTTTGAGTACAAACTCTGAGTACCCCCAAAAATTATGTCACTGGGAGTAAAATAACATATTATGAAAAAAATTTTGGATTGCCCCCCCGGGAACTCCCCGCTACCGGGGGGTTTTATGAGCGATTGTCAAAATACATGGGATTTGATACCTACAATTTGAACCGGTTGTCATAGAAGGCTGGGACCAGTCTCAAAAGTTTCGTTTTGAAAAGTTAAGATAGGAATGTAACAGTTTCAGAAGTGTCAGGTGTATGGAC
Organism: Aplidium turbinatum; assembly: GCF_918807975.1. Taxonomy (NCBI): domain Eukaryota; kingdom Metazoa; phylum Chordata; class Ascidiacea; order Aplousobranchia; family Polyclinidae; genus Aplidium; species Aplidium turbinatum. Next base: position 21,749,988 of record NC_137475.1, on the reverse strand, counting down.
AGGCCCATTTTGGTCCAAAACGGCCTATTTGGCCTATCGTGATTGTATGAAATTCAAAATTTTACCTTAATAAGTTTGAAATCGGGATATTTTTTTGTTTAAAACGTTATGATTCGAATTAGTACTTTCAAATGAATCATATGCATGTCTAGTGGTAGAAACTTGATTGATTATATGACGTCATTACGTTTAAAATCAGAGACATTTTAGGTAATGTCATAAAAATTGAAATATAGGTATTACAGCCAGTCATTATAAAGCATTTTCAATTTTCTTGCCCATGTTTGCTCTTTTGAAATATAAATATATGTACGTGTCAGTTACCAATACGACGTATTATATATATAATATTCAGCATACTGTATACCTATATATATATATATACTGATAAAATAATAAGAACAGGAGGCTATTGCTACGTAATATTAAATGATAGTTTGTTTGTGCATTTGCAGTTTGTGCATTATTTTGTTGTTTTGTTTTGGATATGGACAGCTTTGTCTGACGCATATAAAGAATAACCATAGTTATGTTTCAAAGGTCCAATGTTATGGAAGTATTGTGTAGTTCCAGATATCAAATTAGTTAGTGTTTTTTATCTTTTCATTAAGAGCTTCATTCAATAGTTGAACTGTTTTATTTGAAACACAGCATTTGACCAGGGCAGATCTGACATACGACACATCCAAGCTATTATGAATGATCTGATAAGTATCAGTAACAAGAAGTTCAGGATTTTCAGGGGAAATCCATATTTCTCCATGTCTACTGTTGCCAACCTTCTTGAAGTATGTAAGTAGTAAGGCACCATCATTCACAATTTCAACAATGTTAGCAAGGTACCAGTGTTATTCACTTCCTTCAATCCAGATGGCAGCTACAAACTCACCAACTTGATAGGCTGGTGCTGCAGAATCAGCTTCCTGGTCATTTGATGTGGAGCTTGAATTTGCCTCTGTAAGCAAATGCTGAGCAGAAAGCACACTTTGGAAGTCTAACATTGTTATAGTTGCACATGAACGTGGATTATCTAACTAGCTGATAAGGTTGTTGCCATAGTCTTCAAATCTGGAATTTTTATAGTCTCATTTCAGTCGGAATATTGAAGCACTTGATTTTAGGGAGTGGCATGTCTTCTTTGCATAGCGAAATTCAGTGCAAAGTCTTTTGTTCTTTATGTGTGATCTGTTACAACATCACTTAGAAGGTAAGCACTCACTTCCTCAGAAGTGGTGAAAGGCCCTGGTGGATTTTGCGCTTTCAGGAAATCTAAATCAGCAAGTTTACTTTGCTCTGCTCTGATATTAAGAGCTTCTTTTTCAGAGTAACCTTTTTCTTCATAAGCTTTCATCTTTTCCTTCCATTGTAGTCTAATTTCTTTGCTGTCTTGTACTGATTTTTCCCATTTCTTTTTGTCAATCTTTAGAATATTTTCAAGTAAATCCGTGCTTTTATTGAGAATTACACTTCTGGAGACTGTATCAAGATTTCTTTTACCATAAATATTTATCTTGTAGTTCACTAATCCGACACTACCTTCTTCACCCAGGTTGTGAACTGGTAGATTATCCAGTTTCTGTAGGACATCATCACTTGCCGATCCAATTTTCAGCAGCGATCCTGTGTCCTCATTTGCAGCAGGACCAAAACCAAACAGAGACCCTTTTTGAGTTGCCAAGCCTTTTGCAAAAGATTGAAGGAATAGAGCAAGCAAGCTCCTTCGTTACAGTGTTCTTGCAAGCAAACATCAATCGAGCTGAGAATTGTTGGTTTAGGTAATGTCGATTTGAACATATCAATTGATGAAAAAGAAGTAACACACTCTAATGTTTGCAGGAAATGATGTGCCTGAAGCATAGTCAAGTTGGGCATATATGACTCATGCAAAAATATTGCAACCCTATCATAGCTTATTAATCAAAAATTTAGGCCCATTTCCAACTCATTAAGGCCAATTATTGCCAAATTTTTGATTTGGTACCATCGCGGTAGGCTAAATGGGTCATTTTGGGCCAAAATGGGCTTGTACGGGCCAAACTATACACCTGAAACTTCTGAAACTGTTACATTCCTATCTTAACTTTTCAAGACGAAACTTTTACGACTAGTCTCAGCTTTCTATGGCCACCGATTCAAAAGTTAGGTGTCAAATCCCATGCATTTTGGAAATCACTCGTTAGACCCCCCGGTAGCGGAGAGTTCCCGGAGGGGCAACCCAAAATTTTTTTCATAACATGTTTTTTTACACCCAGTGGCACAATTTTGGGGGGTACTCAGATTTTTTTAATTTTAACATACCCCCCTACTAGTAGCAAGCTAAAATATCAGAGTATGTTATGAAAATCATGTTATATCTCTAAAACTATAGACCAGCATGGTCCAACTGCAGGCCAGCGGCCCGCAGATAGAACTTTTGCGGCCCGCGAGCTTTCACAGTATTGATTTAATTTGTGTTTATGTTACAGAAAGTAATTTCAATTAGAACAAGTATAGCATTTGGATAAAAAGTTTCAAAAATTTAATTCAAAGTTGTAGACAGCAGGGCTTACACTGTTTCAACCTATCAGGTCTCGTCAGTACAACTGGGCTTCATAAAGGCTGATATGCACCTAGTGTTACGGACGTTTTTGTTTCCTTTAAGTATTCCACAGTTTTCATGTTATGTATCTTTTAAATTGGAACCCTAATACTGGCTATTGCGCAACGGTCAGAAATTTGGTATAATCCAATAATTGCGACAGCATCATTACATCGCATCATCTATTTCTTTCCAAAGGAAACTGCGCCTTTTTGCTATAGCCTATGCTTGAAAAATAACGATCTTTCACACTTTGATTCATGCATGCACTTGTGGTAGATGATTATGAAGTGGAATGACCCCGTTTTGTAAAAGATATTAAGGATTTATCTTGTGAATTTGAGAACAGATTTAAAGATTTTGACAGATTAAGACCTAATATCCATTTGTATAACAATCCTATGGATGTTAATGTGGAAACACAGCTACCAGAACTTCAGCTCAAACTCTGCGAGCTTCAGTGCAACCAATTCTTGCCGTCAAGGAAAAATGAAACCTCAGAGTGCTTCCGGAAATTAGTCAGCAAGGATAGATTTCCCAAACTGAAAAATTTTGCATTAAAAATGGACTCAATGTTTGGAAGCACATACAATGTATGTGGGTGGTTCAAAATGATCGACTTTTGAAATGTTTACGGGCCACCCTCCCAAAAGCTTCCATTTTATAGAAATACACCTTGTGTAAAATATTTTTGAAAAATATTAATGTTTAGGGGTGGCCCAAGGCCCCCAAAACTTTGACGTTTTTGACGAAACACTGCAGATTTAAAATGGTCATATTTTGAAAACCCTTGATGCAAACATATAAGTGTTGGGATTCATTTTCATCAGTATGGTGAGCACTGTTATTTGGTGCACAGCAACAGTTCAAAACATGCTATTTTAAAATATCCGATTTTTTTAATTTGATCAAAATTCTTGATAATGCTGTTATTTTAGAACTCAACTCTACCAGTACGAGTACATGCTATTGCTTCAATTGTGCCTGTTCAAGAATTGTAATTGAATGACTGGAATGCTCAGAATAAAGAAAACCACAAAGAGAAATTGTAACACCTACTTTATCAGCAAATCTTGACCACACCAATGTTTCAGATAGAGCTGCTATGTACATAGTCAGTGAAACTGTGAAAAGAGTTTACCTTGAGTACATCAAGCATAAGGCGCAGCAGGTACAAAGATTTCTGTTGCAGTTGCAACAGAAATCTTGAACAACTTTTCTCCTAATGTAAATTTGACTGTCCACTGGGATGGAAAACTTTTTCCAGATTTAACAGGAAACAAGAATGTTGCCTTCCTTCCCACACTAGTTACTTTTCAAGAAAAACGCAACTCCTGTCATTAGGTACAGGTGAGGCTCAAGCTCGAACAGTTTTTCAAGCGTTTAAAGAATGAAACATCGAAGAAAAGGCACTGTGTTTTGATGCCACAAGCTCAAACACTGGTCGCATAAATGGAGCCTGTGTCATTATTGAACAGTTATTGGGTCAAGATCTGTTATATTTGGCATGTCGCCCCCACAAAGCCCACATACTTGAATTGAATGCAGTTGCTGCTTTTAAAAAAGTAATGACATCATCATCAGCACCAGATATCCAGCTTTTCAAACGTTTTAAGAAGTTCTGAGAGTTTATTGATCAAGACAAGTTTGAAGATGCCTCCACAGATGAGGTAGCAGCAAGTGGTATCAAGGACGTTAAGGACTAATCGAGTTCATTAACACAGTGTTTACCAGGGAAACACAACCCTGTGATGATTATCGGGAAATTATGGAAATGTTGTTGCTCTTTCTCGGAGCTCCACCATCTAATAAAATCCGATTTTGACCCCCCGGGCCTAACTATCATGCACGATTGCACGTTGGTCGTTGGATGGCTAAGTTCATCTACACATTCAAAGTGTGGCTCTTCCGCAGTCAGTTTCGTCTGAGTCTCCGTGAGCAGAAAGGACTTCGAAATCTATGTATTTTCCATTTGTGTGTTCATGTTAAAGCATGGATTAACACTCCACTTGCTGTGAAAGCTCCTAACAGTGATTTGTGTTTGCTGAAACATTTAAAGGAGTATGCAGCCATCAACGATGCAATATCTGGGGTGAAAACTGAGAAGATGGCACGCCATTTATGGACGGTACCTCTCCGAAGAGTTGGTAGTCTTTCACTCTTTGATGATGATGTTATGTCAAACATTAAAGACCAGATGGCAAAAGCAATATTGCAGACTGAGGAAAAATAGGATCCACCAAAGAAAGTTAATGTGTCGTTGGAAAACATTTTGGGTATGGCATTGCCAACATTTACTAATTCCAACACGAGGTTGCTGTTTCAAAAACTGAAAATTCAGATTCCTTTCTTCACCTTCCAGCAACTCAGTGGGAAGAAAATGAAGATTTCTGTATTGCCAGAGCATTCTGCAGGTCTAGCTGTAACCAATGACCATGCAAAAAGAAGCGTTGAAGAGGAGGACCAACTATAGTATCTTATGCAAGTTGTTTCTTAGCACCGCAGGAAATTTCCTCGGCCACTCAAGAACACCTTAATAGGGCAACATTGAGTGGTTGGTTGCCATGACACTCCTGTTATAAACAACTAATACCCGTCTGGCCATGGTGGGGAGAACCCAAAATAACCTTGTGTGGATTGTGGAATTAGCTGATTCATTTCAGACATAACTACAGTATTCATCATCATCATCATAGTCCATCGTCGGTTTGTTCCCCCCACTAGTGGGGGTGGCCGATTGTTTCCGCGCAGCAATTGTTTTAACCCCTTTTCTCCATTTCACCCTGTCCCTTGCATCTTCCTCCTTCAGTCCGACTTCTTTAAATTCATCCTTCACTTGTTGTTTCCACGTTCTTCTTGGACGACCGCGTTTCCTCTTCCCATTCACCTTTAGATCTAGTGCCTTTCTAAGAAAACTTCCTTCCTCCCTCCTTATCACATGTCCATACCATCTTACTCCATTTGCCCTTGCCAGTTGGTCTATAGTCTCTCTCATCTCTAGCATATCCAACAATTCTTCAGTCCTTTTTTCCCTTCTCGTTTTCACCCCACACATTGCTCTCACCATTGACCTTTCCGTTCTTCTCAGGATTGCCAGTTCACTCTCTCTCAATACCCATGTCTCGCTACCATATAGCATTGCAGGCCGCACACAGCTCCGATATACTTTTCCTTTCATCCTTAGTGGAAATTTTCTACTATGCAACATTTCCTCACATTCCCTGAACTTTGCCCAGCCCAATCTTGCCCTTGTTGTCACCGCTGCTTCACATCCACCACTTCCATTTATCCGATCACCCAGATAACAGAAGTCTGTCACTGCTTCGATGCCATGGCAGAACTCATCATCATGGCCTTCCACTTCATTCCTTCCTTTACTGCATTTCCCACAAACAAAACACTTCGCCAATCTTGTTGCGGCTCTCTTGACATTAGCACATCTTGCATGTACCCATTTTCCACATTCCTTGCATTGCATTGAATTTCTCATCACTCTCTTGCCACATATTCCACAGGGATCTACTTTGTTCTCAACAACTGTTCCTTCTGCTCCACTCACCATCACTTTTGTTTTTTCAAGATTCACCTTCATACCCTTGGTTTCAAATGCTTTTTTCCATTTCTCAAACTTTCTCTCCAGTCCCTCCATACTATTACTTGTCAAGACCAGGTCGTCTGCATACAAAATTTCACTCAATAAGCCCTCCCTCACTCCTTCAGCTACAACGTCAACCACAATAGCAAATATCAGAGGTGACAAAACTGATCCTTGGTGTACACCAACCTTCACAAAAAACTCGTTTGAATAATTTGATCCAACTCTCACTTTTGTTCTTGCATCCTCATACATAGACATCACAGCTCTCACTAATACCTCCGGTATACCTCTTTTCCTCATTGCCCACTCCACCACTTTCCTTGGTACTCTGTCAAATGATTTTTCTAAGTCGACGAAACACATATATAGTTTTCTCTGCTTCTCTCGGTATTCCTCCTGCATTCTTCTCAATATAAACAGAGCATCCACTGTACCTTTTCCTGGCATAAATCCAAACTGCATATCATTTAATTTCACCAATGTTCTCAACCTCTTTTCTAGTATTCGCTCCACAATTTTCATTCCATGCTCTAGTAGTTTTACACCTCTATATGCACTGCAACTTCTCACATCCCCTTTTCTCTTGAACAGTGGAACAACAGTACTATGCTTCCACTCCTCCGGCATTCCCTCTACTGTGAAAGATTATATTACTATAAAATTCATAACGAAAATACATGAAATACAAATTTTGAATTGTTTGACTTTATCAAACAACAGTGCTCACCATGCTAATGAAAATGAACCCCAACACTGATATGTTTGCTTCAAGGGTTTTCAAAATACGGCCATTTTAAATCTGCAATATTTCGTCAAAAACGTCAAAATTTCGGGGGCCTTGGGCCACCCCTAAATATTAATATTTTTCAAAAATATTTCACACAAGGTGTTTTTGTAGTAAATGGAAGCTTTTGGGAGGGTGGCCCGTAAAGATTTCCAAAAAAAATTTTTTTACCCCTGTTTTGAATCACCCTACATACATGTGTGAGAGTACATTTTTTAGAACAGCAGTTCTCAAACTTTTTCAAAAAATTTGTTGAACGGTCCCCTTGCGATTTTTTCAACGACTCACGGTCCACCAAAAACTTAAGGCAAGTTAGCGCAAAAACGGTAAATAATAATTTATTTGTTACATCGAATTAAAAATGCACACGTCAATAAAATAGGTGCACCTGCTGGGGTGTTATCAGTTCTATGTTAGGTTCCGTTTGGTTCAATATGATCTTGATATTATGCATTATATCCAACATGTTTTGAGCTAGGTATCAATGTGACATTGACTTCTGGATCTTTGACACCACCTGCGACAAAATGTTTTCCGATAGCTCAGATATTCTCCTACTCACAGTGTCGTTTGACAGAGACACTTGCTTCAGTTTTTGAGCTTCAGATTCTCCCAAAACGCTTGATACAATAACTTGGCAACAAGGCAAGATCAGTTGTTCTCCAATGGTGTGAGGCTTCTTAGCGATAGCTATTTTTCTTGCATCTTCGTAGGACTAAGAGGCCCTTAACCCTGCAGTATTTTCCTTCCATTGATCACTAGTGCTATCAAATCTTGACCTAACTAAACTATTAGCTTGCCGTTTAAAAAAATCTGCATCTTTGTTTTGAAAATCTGGATGATGTGTTACCAAATGTCTTTTCAGCTTGCTAGGTTTTAGAGCAAAACTTGCTAAAACTTTACAGCATAGCACGCACTGTGGCTTTTCTTCTCCTACAGAATGTATCATAGTGAAACCAAATTGAACATAGGAATCAATGAATCTTAAGTTTTTTGGTACTCAAATCTAAGGTAAAAATTCAGGTAGTAAAGTTAAAAAGTTATTAATTTTTGGCTAATTTGACTAAGGCTAAAAAAGCTAAAAGTTCGGAAAAGCATTCAATTCAAAACTTAAATCAGTAAAAATAACCATCCTTAATTCACTTCGCCTAACTCCTTTTTAGTCAAGTATATTTTGTAATTCTGTTCTTGATCTGGTAAACACGAGCGTTGTAGGATGTAGGAGTACGTCACCACTATGCACTCCTTGATGTCACAAAGGCGATAGAAACGAAACAAAGGCTATCACAATGAAACGAAAAGTCAGGCTTAAAAACCTGTGTGAAGGGATGCCAAGCCATCTTACTAAAATATATCTTTTAAGTTTGGTTTGGAAAATAAGTTGCCTGAAAATTTTTACTTTCCACAAATTTTTTTTCTTCGAGATCGTGTTAATTTTTTTGGAAGGTGCTTCACGGTCCCAGAAAATTGTCTCGGACCCCAGTTTGAGAGCCACTGTTCTAGAATGAAGCAAGTCAAGTCTAAAAACAGAAATCGAATGACAGACGAAACACTGGCAGATAGTCTCCGACTTGCTACCACTAACATTGAAATTGATGTAGAAACGATAGTATCAGAGAAACCTCGACCACAGGCATCTCACTGATAGAGATTTGTAATAAATTTCTATTTGCTATTGTTTAACAATTTCGATTACGCACTCACTATCATTTTATTGGAAATGGCCCGCAAGTTGTCACGTTTTTGTAAAGTGGCCCGTAAGTCAAAAGTCGTTAGACCACGCTGCTATAGATAATAGCAACGTCATTTAAAGCGGAATAAATACTTGAATAATTTTTAGGAAAAGTAAAAACATTTCAAAGGTGTGGATCACGTAGTTCTTTAGTGATACTGCTTTGAAAAGCACCAAGTCCCACCCGACCCCCCCCTCCCACAGGAAAACCGATTAAAACCAACTACACTCCTCTTATACAACACATATATGTAGTACATTATATCGTAAATCAAAAAACGTAACACTTCTGGTGTTGCGGATAAGCCAAAAGCCAATGTAGTTTCACATCTCCATGATCTATAATCCCTAACGTTCTATGCAGATTTTTCTGACTTCGTATTTTAATCTTTTAGTATGGCCAAACAGTTTTAAAACTTTCGATTTTATTGCTGCTGCTATTGGGTGTAGCTTCGTTACAGTCAATGTGTTTTTTAGTTTCGTGTGGTCAAGTTGCGTTTTGTTGATCATGCTAAAGAAAGTGGTAAGTGTTTTCATTGTTGTGGACGTTAATTATTGTACTGATGTTTATCCATGGTTGGTCGAGGATAGTTTGTGGCCAAGGTATACGAATTCTGATACTTGTTCTATTTGCTTCATGCATACAGTGAGATTAACTGAGTTGTTAAATGTTAATTCCATCAGTTGTCATACATTTAGTCTTGGACACATTTATTTCAAAGCGGATATGCACAATTTACACGATTAGCTCAATAAAAGTACTTAGTGAGCAATGAGCATGTTCAGACACAAAACAGAATGCAACTGCGCAATAAATAACAGGTGGAAAGTACAGAACAGTGCTGTTAATCTTGCAGTTTTCCGAAAATCAGGGTATGTTCTTTGAGTTATCGGTATTTTTTATATTTGCAGGTTGCTTGTTTTTGAGAGTAAAATTAATAGTCAACATTCTGTTGTAGTCAATATTTCTCTTTCTTATTATTTTAGTCGTTTTTAATCAAAACAACTCCCATGGGTGGTCAATTAAGCGAAGTTCCACTAACATCACATTAGTACACTTGTGAAATCGCTCTTTAATAAACTAACATAACTTTTCTGAGACTGAATTTCAGGATCATACAATCACTTACTGTGTATGAAGGTACTCGTAGCTTTTGAGAGGTGTCGTACTCGTCCGAGTCAGGATTGAACTTATAAGTTGGGAGAAAGTGAATTGGAGGTTCTACAAAGCCTTGGAAAATTCTCCCTAAAGAATGAGCTTATGGAATTAAAATCGAACATAAAAAAGTTGTTGTTACAATCCAACAACTGGTCCGGTGGTTTTTGGATAGCACTAACCTTCTAGTCAACCTTCTTTCATCCAACAAAAACCAAATATCCATTTACTAAAATTATGTCATCCCTTTTACAACCTATCAACCAGGAAATATGATCAAAATCACATATGGAAAGAATAAAAAAAAAAAGGTACAGGTGAGTCCCATACTTGAAGCATCGCGGGATGAGAACATAATCCTCATATACTAAGCCTTTGGCACAAACGAGAGTAGGGTGGCCAGTTCCTTTCTCTCGACCGCCTTTCCTTCAGCAACTACGCCCACCCAGGTTATTACACCCTGTAAAGAGGTGAGCCATGATTGCATGATTGGAAAGCGACCGCCTTTTCGGCTGCGCCATCCCACTGCATGAATACTAATAATAGTATGGAAATAAAACAACACTAGACAAAAAATCAACCATACGGTGAACACATTATTGATGATTCAACGCTACCCCTCCCAGGTTTTTCGACATGCATCTGAAAGGAAGAGATCAGTTACAACAGAACTTTATCCCGACATGGCCAAACAGCTATCCCTCCTCATCAATGGGGCCATTAAAACACACCGATTTGACCGAATTGTGAAAATAGCAGGCAAACTGTTAAACATTTGATTTTAAACTGTCTATGCTCTATGGACTACACTACCCGGCGGTTTCAACACAGTTTACAAATGCAGAAATTTATTAAAAACTGACAAAACGGCAAAGAGCTTGAAGTGTGAAAATCCCAAACGAAACATTATCTGCAAAAATATGCAAACAAGGATAGAAATATTATCTGCGAAATCAAGTGGTAAGAACGCTGGAACGATGCTCGGAAGAGTTCCAACTTGACATTGTGCAAGAGCATGTGACTGTGCCTTGAATGACAACTTTCAAGTTGGACACGAGTCGCTTCTTTGCATCCCCGTTAATTTAATCAAAACCTCTAACCGCCGGATGTAAGCCTAGATACATTAACAACAACAAAAGTGGGGTCTGCTACTATTCGGCGAGTCCGATTCGGCGAGTCCGATTCGACTAGTCCGATTCGGCGAGTTCCCTATTCGGCGAGAGCCCTTTTCGGCGAGTGCCCTATTCGGCGAGTTTTTGAAATTTTTGAAAGGAAACTATCGGGTACGTAGCCTAATTATAATTGCCGTTTTTACATCGTTTTAACGTCGCTAAACGTTGAAATCGTGCAGAAAGGAATAAAAATAAAATGTTTGAACTATTAAATTAAAATTCGTCATGTCAGTTCAGTTGTTTTTATTTCTGACCATCATATGAAAAACAATACACGTCAACATAGCAAAGGTAGAAGCGACAAAACGCGAACGTTAAAACGTGCTTGAATTCGTCATGTCAGTTCAGTTGTTTATCTTTCTGATCATGATATCAAAAACAATTCACGTCAGCATAGCAAAGGTGTAGAAAAAGGTAAAAGCGACAAAACACGAACGTTAAAACGTGCTTGTGACCGAAGTAAGTTATTCAGTTGAAAGAAATTTGGCACGGTCGCAACACTTTCAGAAAAAATTAAGATATGAAGGAAAAATAAAACAAAGAAAATGTTACAAAAAAAAAAAAAAAGATTATGTTTATGTCTATAACTAAGTTAGTACTTTTGAATAGTTAAAATGATTAGTTTGGACCAACAAATGTGTGGCCTACAGCTTGGATTGAAAGGAAATTATCGGGTACCGTAGCCTAGTTATCCCAACCAGCAAAAAATTGTTCCAAGAACACAGTTCATTTTTACATTGTAGTAACAGAATGAAAAGGCTAAACAAATGTGTGGCCTATCGTGTTAACGTCGCTAAACGTTGAAATCGTGTAGAAAAGGGAGCTTTTGCTGACTGGGATACTTTGAAACTGAGAAACATTCACAGAAGGCCTACGATTTGTTCCAAGAACCCATTTAGCATAATATTTCATTTGTATATTGAATCAACGTCTGAATACATTATCTTAAAAATGCAACGTATCGTAGGGCTTCTGTGAATGTTTCTCAGTTTCAAAGTATCCTAGTCAGCAAAAGCACCCTTTTCTACACAATTTCAACGTTTAGCGACGTTAAAACGATAGGCCACACATTTGGTTAGCCTTTTCATTCTGTTACTACAATGTAAAAATGAACTGTTAGGCTAACTGGGTTCTTGGAACAAATTTTTGCTGGTCGGGATAACTAGGCTACGGTAGCCTACCCGATAATTTCCTTTCAATCTAAGCTGTAGGAGTGTAGGTCACACATTTGTTGATCCAAACTAATCATTTTACCCATAGGCGCCTAAGCCGTGGGGGCCAGGCCCCCACGCACATTTCCGCGTGGGGGCAACTTTTTATGCTGCATTGATACATAAAACAATAGATGAACTAGCGATCGGCAGCAGGAAAACATTTTTAAATGCAAACCGCAACAGCTTCGCAGTAAATAATCACTAGAACGAGTAGCGATGCTACAATCCCACTCCAGACAAAAAAATCTGTCATTTTTACGTTGATTTAACGTCTGCAGACGTTGAATCAATGTAAAAATGACTAATTTTGCTGCCTGTGACATAGCAAAAATCTACTATTTTGCGTCGATTCAATGTCATCAGATGTTGAATGCACCCAAAAACAACATAATTTGCTACGTTGACGCAGCGTGCGTTTAACTTAATGCGCTTGCAAACAGCCTCGCTGTCGCTTTGAAAAGTTGAAACCTCTGCAGAGAATTGTCGCGGCAGTGAATCGGTTGCTGTGAAAATGAACTTGAAGTCTCGGCCCGAGGTTACCACTAACCAACGTAACAAGGGCTGGTACAAACCGCACTGCCCACAGTCGCACAAGCGGCATAATCAACACAACAACGGACTCGCGCAAACTGCATGGCGCACACACGTCCGTTGCCATAGAAACCCGATCAAAGGCGGGGAATATGCGCATCTTTTGTTTCATCTGCAACACGAAAACGGGCGTATTACAGCGAATTGAAACTTGAAAGCTGGTCAGCCATAAGTTGCGATATTGTAGTGAAAAGGGAGCAATGTCAAGTCAAAACCTTAATCAAACGTCTCTCTGTAACTATTTTTCAAGGGCTGTTTACGGATGTCAGCAACTTTTAAATTTATTAAAGGTGACGTGCTGTTGAATTGCTGTAAACATGAATGATTTTGCTTTCAACAGGTATATTTTCAAGCATATGATCAAGTTAGTATTTTCATTCCATTTACAGTATACCTTTTAGTAAACCTTTTCGTCTCTTGTTTCATGCTAATAAATCTAGTTTGTTGCTAAACTTTATGTTGCGCTTAGCTTAAAGAGTCGCAGTCCATCAATCGCTAGCCAACGCAGACGCATAGCATGTGTTTTAGTCGAGCTTTGTTTATAATAATTAACGGTAGGTCGAACGTAGCGATAACTCCGAGTGTGGCAATAAAAGCAATCCTAGTGTGGCGACATCATTACGTCATCCATCTGCGTGACATTTCGCTGAATTTACGTTGCTGCTGATAAAAACACGGTTTCGCCTCCACGGCCAAAAAAATAGTTAGGCGCCTATGATTTTAACTATTCAAAAGTACTAACTTATAGACATATATAAACATTATTTTTTTTTGTAACATTTTCTATGTTTTATTTTTCCTTCATATCTTAATTTTTTCTGAACGTGATGCAACCTTGCCAAATTTCTTTCAACTCAATAACTTACTTCAGTCACAAGCACGTTTTAACGTTCGCGTTTTGTCGCTTTTACCTTTTTCTACACCTTTGCTATGTTGACGTGAATTGTTTTTGATATCATGATCAGAAATAAAAACAACTGAACTGACATGACGAATTCAAGCACGTTTTACCGTTCGCGTTTTGTCGCTTCTACCTTTGCTATGTTGACGTGTATTGTTTTTGATATGATGGTGAAAAATAAAAATAACTGAATTGACATGACGAATTTTAATTTAATAGTTCAAACATTTTATTTTTATTCTTTTCTGCACGATTTCAACGTTTAGCGACGTTAAAACGATGTAAAAACGGCAATTGCAATTAGGCTACGGTACCCGATAATTTCCTTTTAAAAATTTCAAAAACTCGCCGAATAGGGCACTCGCCGAAAAAGGCTCTCGCCGAATAGGGAACTCGCCGAATCGGACTAGTCGAATCGGACTCGCCGAATCAGACTCGCCGAAACGGGCCATTCCGACAAAAGTGACGGGGAAGTTCCAGCTAGGAATATCAAACAATTCAGTAATCATCTCTAACAATCATAGCGCTCCATTTCAACTGAGAACCCATTACTTATTGGTAGTGCTCTAGTTCAAAATATACGAGAATTCAGCCTCACATCGGATGTGGCTGGATACGATGTAGCCGTAAATATATAACAGCTTTGAAAAGCGCCCTTTGCAGACGCTTGAAGTGAGCGCTTTTCAAGCAACAGATTCAAACTAACCATAAGCCAACGACAGTTTCTAAAACGACAAGCAACTTTTGTGTATGAGCTACTTTCTCTGGTCAGCACATCTTTTAGCTAAATTGGCCGTTTTTCGGATATAATGCTGAGTGTTTGCCAATGCACAATGGCTGCCAGATACCTTTTTCGTTTTTAAAATCCAATGATATAAATACTTAGGTAGACGGTAGGATGTTGCACAAACCCTAGGGCAGTGGTTCCCAACCTGGGGTTTGCGGACCCCTTGGGGGTCCGTGAGAAAGCATTTGGGGGTCCGTGATTACCTTGATGAATTTGGAAAAAAATCTTTGTTCTATATGCATGGATGAAGCACCAGCTATGCTTGGGAACAAATCCAGGTTTGCTGCTTTAGTAAAAAACGAAGCTCCTCGCGTGGTTGTTACCCATTGCTTCTTGCACAGGTACGTCTTAGCAGCCAGTAAAAACTTTCCAGCAACTCTCAAAGAAATTCTAACAAATTGCGTGAAAGTCGTTAATTTCATCAAAAACAGAGCTGTAAACCACCGTACTGTTAAAGCGCTCTGTCAAGAATTAGGGTCAGATTACGAAGTAGGCTACTTTTTTATCATTCTGAGGTACGTTGGTTATCTAGAGAAGTTTTAAAACGACTGCAGCAGCTAAAAAATGAGGTATCAACTCTTTTGAAACCAAAAGGAAGTCCCCTCTCAAAATTGTTTGAGAGTAAAAGTTTTCTATACGGCATGGCTTACTTAGCCGATATTTTCGGTCATATTAACAATGTTAATCGTGACATTGCCGAGCTGCATAGCCGAGTGGTGAGAGCCTTGGAACGGCAATCGAAAGGGCGCCGGTTCGACACCGCTCAAGAGCATGCGGCTGTGTCTCTGGCAGGACACTTAAAGGCATGCCTGAAGGTGCACACGAAGATTGGCTTCCTTGCCTTCCCGTCCACTTAATCTAAATCTTCAACCACCGGGTGTAAGCCTGGATACGACAAACAAACAATCGTGACATTCAAGGACCAAGTGTGGCAATAATTGATGCAGCTGAAAAACTGAAAGCGATTTTAGCCAAGTTGCTGGTTTGGAAACGCAGATTGGAAGCAGGTAATTACGCTAACTTTCCAATATTGTTAGAAGATCTTATCTTGATGGATGAAACTCAAAGAATGTAGCCTACTCTTTTGATCTCCATCAGAAAAAAATTTTGCGCACACTTTGAAACCCAGCAAATCTCATTTTAACGTTATTTTAATTTAGAACACCTGCCGAACGGAGTTGAAACATGGATTCGAAATCCTTTCTTTTTGACTTGAACAATATTAGCGATGACGATCTCCGTTTGTTTGTCGTATCCAGGCTTACACCCGGTGGTCAGGGTTGCCAAATGGCCTTTTTAAATTGCAGTTGGCCTAAAAAAATTGATGCAAATAAGGCCAGAAAATCTGGCTTTATTTGGCCCTTTTTATGGCTGCAAGTTTTGACCGGTTTAGAAAGTATTATTTTAAGAAAATTCAATTTCAATTGTAATATAAAAGTATCACTTATCATCACTTAGAGCCTGACCTATATTCGTTTTAATTTAAATAGTGAGTAGATACCGTAGGTAGAGAGTAAAGAATGTGTTAGCGGTGAACAGGGCGGTTCTATTAAGTCGCACCTGGCCGAGTGGTTAGCACGTTGGGCTCGCAGTCGAGAGCCTGCATGTTCGACTCCAGCCACCCGCACTTGCTGTTGTTTCTCTGGGCAAGAAACGTTATGATAATTGCCTCTACCCAGTGATCGATTTCGAGTAATGGGTAGTACCAAATTTAAGTCATAAGTAGACAACCGAAAACAGACATTGCCGTCGGCTGCAGCGTGGGTCAGGTGTATGTCGGAAGGCGTACACCGATGCATAGCGCTCAAGTCCGTTTTCCCGCAATGCAGGATAAAGATAATAAAAATAAAAAAAACACCTGCCGTAAACCGTAAAGTATACACTTGCCTTGTTTGTTAATGTGATATGTTTGCATTCCATTTGTGCTATCTTGTCGTATTTTGTTTGCTGCTAAATAATTTCAAAACCGAGTTATTAGTTTTAGTTCTTATGACATCTTAAACGTATTGATTTCGTACTGGGTTGGTCTGTGAATAAGTTTATTATAAAAGCCTACGACAACACATTTCACTGATTGTTGAACACTCCACGTTTACTTCTGATCCGGTTTGCAATACGCAAAATGCTACAGAACGACAGGGAATCTTTGCATTTGTTTATTTTTGATTTTTTAGATTCGTGGTTTTAAACTTCTATACATCAAATAAGTTTTGATGTGAGTGAAGGCTATATTTTATATTTTTATTGCGAAATTGAATTTTATACATTCTTTAGTTGATACAAACAGTGTTTTATTTTAATAATTCTTCTGTAGTCATGTATAGCACTGAAAATAGTTTCCAATCCTGTAGTTGTAGACGTCCCTGGTACATATACTCAATAAGACAAATTCATGCTTATTGCTTAGTTAGATGTTCCGAATAGCACTGTTCATGAATTGAAGTAATAATGGTTTCTAGTTTATCTGCTACTACACTAATTTTTCATTAATTAAATTATGCAAGCGAACCGGTCATTATGCTTTGACAGTGCTAAATTATTATCTGTCATATTTGATCGTAAAATGGCTTTTTCAAAAATTATTTCAATTAAGTTGTTAGCGTTTATATAGCCTTAAAAGTAAATAAAAAATTTGGTCTTTTTTGGCCTTATTTTATAATGGATTTGGCCTTACTATAGCTTGAGTATCTGGCAACCCTGCCGGTGGTTGAAGTTTTAGATAAAGTGGACAGGAAGCCAATTTTCGTGTCCACCTTCAGGCATGCCTTTAAGTGTTCTCTGCCAAAGACACAGCCGCATGCTCTTGAGCGGTGTCGAACCGGCGCCCTTTCGATTGCCGTTCCAGGGCTCTCACCACTCGGCTATGCAGCTGACGATCTCAGTAAAGATGACCTAATTGATTTGAGATCAAAAAAGTTATTACGCATTGAATTTCATTCAAAAACTGTGGAAGAATTTTGGTGCTCACAATTGCAAACCTACCCATTCTTGGCAAAGCAAGCGATTATTGCTTTGTTACCATTCATAACCACTTACCTATGCGAGGCAGGATTCTCAGATCTTGTTACAATAAAAACTAATCATCGAAATCGCCTGGACGTTGAAGATGATATGCGTAGCCTATTGCATTGTCAAAAACGCAACTACAGTTCAGTCGTTTAGTTCAGGAAAGGCAACAACAGCCCTCTCATGAAATTTGCTTACTTAAATTTGGATTGGCGAAAAAGGTATAAACGAAGAATAAAACAAAAACAAAAAGTCAAGCAAGTTTAAATTAGAATTCAAAGTTCAAATTTTACCCCATTGCGGTCTGATCAGCATTCCGCACGTGCCTTTGTCAGAGCTTTCAAAACGGGAATGGGCGTGAGCAGCGAAGCGTGCGACTGTACAGTCTACGTCACTATAGACTAGAAATCAGCTGATCGAGCAATAGTTGTTACTGCGGATGATGTAACTGCAGACTATGTATGTATGTACATCAAAACATCAAATTTCAACATCACACAGTTTGCTCAAAACATCAGATCTGATGTTAAAACATGTTATGATATCAGATGTTAAAACATCAGATGTGGTAACGTGGCTTTTGTGATTGCTGTCGATAGTAACGTATTCTCGAGCAGTGTTTCCACTTTCTGGTCATTTTGAAAAAGTTAAAAATAAATAAAACATTGGAGTTTGGGCCTTGCCAGTGCCATTGAAAACATTTTTTTTTTCGGTAATTTTTTTTTAAATGTCTTCTTGAATGTTCAGTTTACGCATTTTGATGCTTAATTCCATTGGAAAATTTCATTTAGTAGGCCTTTAAGTAATTTGTTTTAAAAGTTCAAATTAATAAAAAACTAATAAAAGAAACCTCGTTTGATAGATCCTTTCAATTGGTCGCACTTCATTGCTTCATGGATGCTGTAGGTGGATGGATCTTCCACCTCCATCTTCATCAGTTGGTGGGGCTGGCTGATCCTGAAGTTGAGATCCCCGCACCAGAATACGCAATCAAACCTATTCACAAGAACATTTTAAAACTCACAATATATCGTATTTCAGAACCCCTGAAGTAACTAAGCTGGATGAACGATGAGATAATAGCCCATGGACTGTCACATACAATAAGGTCATGACTTCATAAAAAATTCCATACAATCCGAGACAAAAAAAACAATTAAGCAGTTGACATCTCATGGGTGGTTGGTTGTTTCAGGGCCTCAAAAGTTGCTGTCAACTTACATGCCCATTGTGTGCATGGACATGATCAAGTGTGGGAGGTTCGAATATTGGTACACACTGTACAGGGGAGAAATAGACTGTTTTTATTTGAAGGGGCACAAGGGTGGAATAAAAACTTTCAACAAAAATAAAATTAAATAATAACATGCTTTTATGACGAGTTACTAGCGTGGCAATGTGATCAGCGTGGTAATACATATGGTTTAAACCAGGTTTCCATTAGTGTAATGAGTCGGCTTATAAAGTACAGGCAATTCAGATGATAGGCCTACCTTTCTGTTACGTCTTTATTCCGTTCTTGAAAAATATCATCAGCCGATACAAACGGGAGGTGCAATTTCTCACAAATCCTCTGATAATCTTCTATCCGATCTCGGGTATTTGTTTCTCCAGCTAGTGAAGCAAACAACTAAACTTTAACTCAATTGTGATATATATACTAATCTAACTGTAATCATGCTGAGAACATTCGGATGGTTTTACCACAAGAAAAAAGTTTATTTGGTTAATTCTAATTAATACTTTTAAAAATATAATAAAATAATTGTGATTTCAATAATTCCTGAAGGAATAAAGTCCTAATCGAATGATAAAGAGTCCAAAATATAGATCCTAAACTCATGTTCCATCAAATCTGCAAAGAACTTCAAAATTAAACTTCTCATCTAACCAAAGGAAAATTATCTATTTGTTTCGTCCAAACTACCATGGAACTTTCAAAACATTTTCCTTTTAAAGATCAACAATCCAAATTATCAAGCTCCTTGTGGAGCAAGTTACATAAAAAAAAATAACGCATTTATGCAAGTGAATATCAAAGCACACAACTGACAATCAAAAATCGAAAAACCCTTGTTGGAAATCATTTGCGCACCATGCCACCAATACAGATGGCAGAATTAATTTTGAATAAGTTGAAATATTAAGGAGAGTAGGCTAGAGCAGGGGTCACCAACCTTTTTTGCATGCGGGCCACTTTGGCACTAAGGAGAGCTGTGGCGGCCGCAGTAATAAAATTTTAGGTAGGTTGGCTCTTATGCCAGAAAGGAACGCATTTCGTTATTGGAAGGGACCGATTAGAAACCCCCCAAATTTTTTTTTGCATTTTTGTTTACATAACAGGCCTCGACACTCACGGCGGACATGTCCGTCGTCACAGCATGTGATGTCCATGGGTAGTACCATCTAGATCGGTCATATTTGTCCGTCGAGAAATAACACAGGAACTAGCGATACAAATAGTCATTGCATAGGACGAACAGTCGAACAATTGTTGCGAGAATATAATTTCCGTGTCAGGGGCCATGTCAGCTTCCTGTAAGGGGTGTTGGTCTTCGCTGTCTCTACTACGAGATGAAGATCAATAAGGTTACACTGCCACTTGCTTGCAGTACAGTTGCAGATGAAGTGATGTTCTTGTGGGTGAAAGCTAATATCGCTACCACTGCAAAGACTCACGTTCAGGGCTGCAATTTTTGCCTTTTTTGGCGGCAATGCCGCTCGACACGTGCCAAAATTGCATCGCATTTGTATTGCTATAGGTCGAATTTAAACAACAAAAATCTATATATCTCAAAAACCTGGTGAGCTGAAAAAAATAAGGACACTTTCGGACATCACCTTATCGGATTTCCGATTAAAATTTGCTGTTGACCAGTGTCATTAATAATTAATTATTATGATTATAAATTTTAGACTTGTTTTTTATCATACTGCAGTGCGTATCATTTCATAAAGAACTTGAAATCTATTACGTTTTTTCCCTCATAATAGTCTGTTGATCAAACCTTGTGTAGTCAGCCACAATTTCTTTTAAAATTTAACAACACCAAGGAGAGCTTGCATTTATAGCACTGATGCGGTAGGATGGCGCAGCGGATAAGGCGCTCGTTTTCCAATCATGCAATCCTGGTTCGACTCCCGGCTTAAGCTGATTGTTGACAAACACCGCTCACCTCTACCCAGGGTGTAATCAACTGGGTGGGCGTAGTTGCTGAAAGAAAGGCGGCCAAGAGAAAGGAACTGGTCACCCTACTCTCGTTAGTGCCAAAGGCTTAGTATAATGAGAACCTTATGTTCTCATCCCCGGATGCATGGATCAAGTATGGGACTCACCTTTACCTTTATAGCACTGATGATGAAAACAGAGTGGTTTTCAAAACGTTTGCTGAACATGAGTTTAGTATATACATTTTGGTAGAGAAGCATGTTGTTGAGCAATGAGCAGCAGTTGTCAGCCTGAGATTTTCAATTGGCTGTTGCAGCAACATACCAAAGGAAAGTCAATTTACGTGATTAATATGATACTGAAATCAGCAGATAAAGTAGACAGCAAGATGAAAAGAGGTTGGGGCGAGAATCTCAAAATGATGGCTTGAATTGAGAATGCAAAGCAAATTTTTGCAGACAGAAGCAAAAGACGTTTTATCAGTTATCATAACAAAATAAGCTAAACGCAACTTTATTTTCTGAAAAGTAGTTTTTGGAAATAAGTTTTGGTCAACTTACGACAACTTACATATAACCAGGTTCATATAAACTGTTTGCATTAATGTAACGCTTTTGCGCATGCGCTTAGTCATTTGCACAAAACGAAATGACCACTTCCCTGTATTTTATGATGAAACCAAGACCAAAAACATGTTTGCAACATTCTTGACAACATTATTTAATGTGTTTTATTACTGTTCCAAATAATTATTAAACTTTAAATGCCATAAATAAAAAGTGACGTCCGTCCATACAATATTAGACAATATTACGCAAAAAGTAATTTTCAGGGTGAGGGGAGGAGTTTAGACGGAAATTTCAAAAAAATTACCAGAGGAACGTTCCATATCAAAACAGCCAATATGAAGATATCTTGTATATCATATTATGTAGAGATGTACCGATATATCGGCATCGGTGATATCGGCCAGTTTTTGAGTATCGGTATCGGCAAAATTTGGCCGATACTGTGGCCGATACTAAACATGTAAAAAAAGGCGTTTGCTGCGGATTTTCTGCAGAAGCAAAGACATAGATTTGTTAAAGTAGTAGCTAACGTCACATTGATGTAGAAAAATAACAACCTGTTCAAATTTTTGATACCTCACACTCCCATGACTTCATGCGCGCACCTTTTGGCATTGGTTGCTTACAGTGATTCTTTCACTCAAACAAAACGTTTTGTTTCAGAAGTTTTGCATTGTTTGATTGAGTCTCCTTCACCCTTAAGTTGTGAAGGAGACTCAATTTCTCCAATATTTATCATTGTGTTTCTTCTTTACTCTCAGCAGAGGATAAAACCAGGCCAAGACTACCCAGGTAGCAAAAGTGTATAATTTTGCATCGTTTTTACGTTGCTAAATGTTTGAAAAACCCCATGTACCTTGGTTGTTTTTAGTTAGCTGGTTCTATCAGTTTGTGATTTAATTTCCACCTTTCGTTGTAATAAACTCACCAAGCTTAAACAATGTCATGGCAGAGTAAGTAGGCTCAAAATGAAAGCAATGAGCTTTTAGCACTCACTAGTACAGCAAGCTGTTGCGATTCGCTAACCATAACGGTGTAGCTTCCACGCTAGACATTTAGACCATCCAATCAACTATATGTTTCTCAGCAGCCGTTTTGTAGCAAGATATAACATCGACAAGAATTGAAATGGCTAGTGTGGAAGCTACACCGTTGTGGTTAGCTAATCGCAACTGCTCGCTCTACTTGTGAGTGCTCAACCTTGTGCTGATAGCCGAGAAAAACGCTTCTTTCTTCACAATGAGGTTGTCATCTTAGGTGCAACAAGACCATTTTGATTAGTTTAATGAGGATTCGTAGTCCCATTGCTTTCATTTTGAGCCTACTTATTCTGCCATGACATTGTTTAAGCTTGGTAAGTTTATTGCAATGAAAGATGGTAATTAAATCACAAACCGATAGAACCAGCTTAATAAAAACAACCAAGTAACACGGGTTTTTTAAATGTTAAACAACGTGAAAACAATGCAAAATTATACATTTTTGCTACCTGGGTCGTCTTGGTCTGGCAAAAGCTTTTCAACCAAACGACAAGCGCCACCGGCGCCGAGTCCCGGGCGGGCCGCGCCTGTCGGACATTTCAGGAATTTAAAAAAAAAATTAATACAATTTTAAGTCCCAAAATTTCTGTAACCATCTGCCACCTTCTGATACTAGCCTACTTACCTTAATCGCAGGGTTTTGTTTTTGTCGCCATATGATAGGCCCTACTAGACCTACTAATTAAGCGATTAGTTTTCGTTAATTATTGCCATTGTTACATTCATGCAACGTTGGACAATGTTGATTCGCCGTTAAACAAGTAAAAGTGTCCAGCCGCGCTGTTTGTCTCCACTCTGCCACTCGTAGCCCAGTGCTTTAAATCAAGTAAATTGCGCAAACCTGCGAGGAACTTCATTCGTGGTAAAAGTCTGACCGCAATTTCCACTGCTTTTACATCATTTTAACATCGCTAGATGTTAAATCGGTGTAAAAATTGTAGCATTGTTCTTCAAAGGAGTAATTTTCTCTCCAACGACGTTATCAATTAACTCTGCTGCCAAAATGCTCTATTTTGTCGTCTCAATCATCACAGTTGGGTCTGTTACGTCACTGATATTAAACTGTGCACACCTGTTGGTTTGGCCGGATGAAACCGTTGGTTCAATTGGTTGTCATTAGTTGCAATTCAGCTCCTTCGTTATACAGCATAACTGTTCTAATTGTAGATTCAATGTAAGCTCGGTTCAATAGCGCAGTTTATCACTAGATGGCTTCTCGGGAGCTGAATTGCTGTAAAATCGCTTCTGCGTTGCATTACAGCATCTTGTATCTTATCTGAGCGCCCACTATGAGCGACTTATCGTATGAACCCACCGATGTATTGTGTGTGTGTTATCGTGTTGTATCAACAATAGTAATGTAATTATGGAACTAGTACAGTATTGCAGTTTTCGTCCCACAACCCGCACATACCAATCACAAAAAATATGCGAAACTGAATAACCAGGACCAGACGTTGTTGCATACCAATTATATTTATTACTTGTTTCCAAATCGTGTTAGAGAAGACATAGACTTAAATGTAAAACTAGGCTAGCCCAACAACCTAGCAAAATCGCCATTTTGAAAAACGCACAAAATAACCTTTGACGTGCCAGTATCTGGGTTTTTTTTTTCGGTCATTTATCGGTCATTGACCGATTTTTTTTGCAAAATGTCCGAAAAAAATATAGTCAATTTAGTCAAAATGTCTGAAAAAAGTGTTGCAAGGTTGAGTTTTGCTAATGAACGTTAAAGAAACGTTTGTCTGTTCTAACTTTTCTCAGATAAAACACGACAACGAAATATTTTCATCAGAAAAAATGACCGAAAAGTCTCAAAGAAAAAAAAACACCCAGGCCAGTAGGCTATGTGTTCGCCCGCCCAGCTATTTTGAAAACTCGGCGCCTATGACAAGCGCCCTTAGGTTGCACATTACTTAGTTGAATAGTTTTTGTACGACTACACAAATCACTTGGTTTACATTTTACATCCTTTTATCAATTATGATAGCCTATTTGGAGAGTTTGCGCAAACACTTTATTAATTTTTCAGAAACCCCAATCTTTTTATAATAGTTTGATGCAAATACGGTAAAACGTAGCATTTGATATAATTCCTTGCAAATACCAAAATTGTTTCTTTTTGTAACACCAAAGTATCGGCCTAAAAAAGTGATATCGGTATTGGCCAAAATATTGGTATTGGTACATCTCTAATATTATGATACCTCTCAGATTTTGCTGAAAGGTTATCATACTACAGTATCCCGAAATTACTGAGAGGGTTCTGCAGTATTAATACTTCAACATAAGGAAATGTTTCACATTACTGCCTTTGAAGTTCCTGTCTTCTGCCATTCACCTTTAGGTATTGAGTTAAACTCAGAAGCATAATCAAGCAGTGTAGGCTACTAGCTACGAACTTTAGAAGAATTTAGTTGTTCAACCTTAGGCATAATTATAGGCTAGCCATAGGCGTCGAAATAGGGTGGGCGACGCCTACCCTGCCGTGAAACGAGAGTGGGCAAAATATGTTTCGCCCACCCTGTTTTCATGACACTTATGAAGTGTTCGTTACAATTATTTCCGGTTTTCTTAAACGCTGGACTATCCAACCAACTGCAGCGCAACTTCTTGTTTTACACTATGTCTCTCGCTAGGTATCCGACAGAACAAAGCAATTCCGCAACAACGCTGCGTGGAAAAAAATGCGGTACTCACTGCATTGTTGTTGCTACGGCAACTGCCACAGCTGGCAATTCCTGGTGAGAGAAAGCCACGTTTGATCTTTTCTCCAAATTTGCGTCGGCAATTTGATCTTTTCTCCGAATGGTCTCACTTTCGTTACGTCACAATCAAACTTCAGTTCCCGGTCAGCGTAAGGGAATGTGAATATGACATCATAATGAACATGACAATAAAATAACCGATACAAACTAGAAGCGTACTAAAACAATCGCTTTTACAAATGCGGCAAATCCGAAGGCGCCACTTTAAAGATAACAGGTCACGAGTCACGCGCTTTTTAAGTCGCAAAGGAAAACATGAAAGAAGTTTGTTTAGTTTAGCAGCGCTCATAAGATCGCAAGATGCAAGAAAGAAAACATCCAACCTATTAAAGCTTAATTGCTGCAGCGACGCTAAACGCAGTCTTTGTGAGAAAGATTAAGCACACTTTTCGAAATTAGCGTCGGCAATTGCCGAGGTGATTGTAAGGACAACAAGATTACAAGAAAAAACTAATTTTCTTAGACTACACCAGACTAGAATGTTGATTCAATCTTACTATTGCTGGATGTTTTATTTGGGTTACTTCCTACTTCGCCGGCACTTAGACACGTGCCCAGCTGGGAGAATCTTTTATAAAAATATCACCCTATTAGAATTTGCATTGATTTAACTCCAGTAGACGTCAAATTATTGTAAGCATCCACTCCTTGTTGCGCCTCGCTTTCCGTTATGTCGTCCAGCTGATACAGCATCTGATGATACCGATTCTGACTAGTTCATCAAACAGACTTTGTGTTGCTCGCAGTGTCCCAATTGTGCCGAAATTATGTTGGCTTATAAGCTTACGTAAATCGAGGCGATCTTCTCGCAGAGAGCTATTAATATGTTACCTGTACCTGGTTGAGCAATTAACGTTATTTTATAATTCAACGTCGCTAAATGTCGAATTAATGTAAAACAAACGTAAATTTCTTATTGGGCATTGTTGTTACGCAGTATAACCCGCCGGGAAAATTAAATAGATTTGTGCTGACTCGAACGTTGAATCAACCCAAAATTAACTTACTTTTCCCCCGTGAGTTATATAACGTGAATTACTGTAAGTTCAGCGTGCGTATCGCGTTGCTCGCTTTATCACTACTTTTGGTATTATTACATCACAACAAATCAAACAATGCGGTCGTAATAGACTACTCTAGTATATTTTTCGCTTCTCGTTTTACATGTTTTAGTACAATCTTTTTCTAATAAATATTCACAATCACAGTAATTGCCGAGGCAATTTCAAATTTTGCCGTTTGGCCTCGGCAACGTTTTTGCCGAAATAAAAATATGCTCATTTCGAAGACTGAACCATTGCGTATTTGCAAACATACACATTCAATGAAATCTGTTTGAAAACTCTCGCCCACCCAGAATTCTTCTCTTCTAAGAAAAAATCGACGCCTATGAGGCTAGCTAAAGACAAATTTGAGAACATCAGGAAGCTAAAACTCAATACTATATGTATGATGGTTTTTGAGCATTCATCTAACCAAGAACAAACACCACGTTACCTGCCTTCCACGCCTAGCCTACTTAATATTCAAGTTAGTAGTGGGCAAAACAAAATTATTATCTCAGAAATTGCAACAAATGGATTATTACGTCAGAATAGCAGCAGAAATTGCAAAAAAATTAGTATCTGTGTAGCTTTAATAAAATATCAAGAGAGATATTGTACTATTGTAATTCTAAAACCAGGGCTAAAGTTGGATTTGAAAAACCTCTCCCCTCCAATTTTGGGCTCTTTATTTTTTGATAAACCCAACTGCAACAACTACAATGAAAACACAGTAATTTGTTCAAATTGCAAAATAAGCAGGCAAACCGTTGATCATTTGGTTTTGGACTGTCCATAGACTGCATGAACTGATGGTTTCAACACAGTATACCAATGCGGAAATACATTTAAATAACTGGCCAAATGACAATAAGCTTCATGTGTGAAAAGCCAAACAAAACTACAACAACAATTTTTTTTGAGTGTATAGGTCTCTGAATTACGGTAGTAGTTGCGACATGAAGTACTTACAATGAAAGTGTGCTGTGATGAACAAGAATGAGGTCCCAAAGCAACGGAAAGATATAGCAATGGCTCCTTTAGTCTTAAGCAGAGAAATAATCCGAGTAGTCACTTTCCCATCTTCAAAACCTGTTTAAAAAAAGTTTGATAATAATCACACCAACATCAGAGATATCTACTTAGCATAGTCTTGTCACTTTATAAGTAATCAAAACCATTTAATACAGCTGGCTTTCTTTTTACAACTAGGATGGTAAATCAGAGGCCAACATATCTGCAACAATGAAAACGTGATACCGGTAAAAACTTAAAGTAGTAGTAGTCCAGTTTTAATCCGGTGATGTCCCCGTTGCCGAGGGTGGCCGGATTCACCTCCAAGTGCCGCAATCGCCCTCACACCCTGCTTCCACATCGATCTGACGCGTCCTCTCTTGTCAAGCCCACCTTGCTGCTTTCCTCTTCAACCTGCCTTTTCCACATTTTCTTGGGTCTTCCTTGTTTTCTGCTACCCTCCACTTAAAACTCCAGCGCTCTTCTCAAAACATCATCTTCATCCCTTCTCAAAACATGCCCATACCATCTTACTCCATTCGCTTTCACCAACTTATCAACATTCTCATTCAACCCAATCTAAATGTGAAGTGACAAATGTTACAAGTGTAGTTTCAATGAATGAAAGCCTCCTTGAACAGCAAATTGCTTCAAAAGCAAGTGAAGTGCTATGACTTTAACAACTTGTGTGCTTGGTCAACCATTCATAATGAAAACTTTTATTTTTTAACAGTTGCCATGTTGTTATGTCAATGTTACAACAACAGAGCACTGCACTCGAACAACAATATTGTGCGCACTAAACTATTAATGCATGTTACTCATAACTCGCAAACACAAAAGTGTAAACAAGTACCGGTAGCTGATATATTTGATCATTTCATGACAATTGCAGTATTGACACTGACTTAAAACAAAAAAAATGCTAAGAAAATAAAATACAACACAGGCGTCGATTACGCACGAGCAGGCGCACACTCATTGTCAGAAAATTTCCATTTTGAACTATTTACATGAATGCACATTGCACAAACCACTTTTATTCAAATTCCAAAAAGTTGGTTTCCGCCAAATGTCTTGCAGCAACCATGGATACTGGAGAGCCATATCGTGCTTAGGCAATTTTAGCTTGTCTGATTAACTTTGAGGCACAAGTCTGTCTGAAAGGTATCTGTTATGGGTTTTGGAAATATGTAGTCTAACAGAGAACTTGAGTTGCGATTGCGGTCACACAATATTTTGTGCTTCACAAGTGAATGCAACGAATTTGTGATTTTAAGAAGAACTGAGAGAGCAATGGTGAGAACACTGTGTGGTGTGAAGCTGATGGACAAAAGGAATACCAAAGAACCTATGAACTTACTTGGGTTGAATGAGAAAGTTGATAAGTTGGCGAAAGCGAATAGAGTGAGGTATGGGCATGTTTTGAGAAGGGATAAAGATGATGTTTTGAGAAGAGCGCTGGAGTTGCAAGTGGAGGGTAGTAGAAAACAAGGAAGACCCAAGAAAACGTGGAATAGGCAAGTTGAGGAGGAAAGTAGCTAGGTGGGCTTGACAAGAGAGGATGTGTTAGACAGATCGATGTGGAGGCAGGGTGTGAAGGTGATTGTGGCATTTGAAGGTGAATCCGGCCACCCTCAGTAACGGAGACATCAGCTGCGCTCCGCCCAGCATTGCCAGATGGAGAAATAGGATACCAAATTAAAAAATTCTGCTGAAATTTAGAGGTCTTTGCTGCCAAGCTTTTTGACTTTGGAACCAGACAACTTCTTGGTGAAATCTGGTGAAATTTTCCCCACTTAATTTTTTACAATTTTTTTTTTAACTTTTTGGCAAAAAATCCCTGCTTGTATAGAAAACGTTTTGCAAGAGGTTTGCACATGCATGATGGCAGTGTCTTATGTCTTAAAAACTATTTGAATTTTTAGGCGAAATTGCTTTATTTAGGGTGTTTTACATATCTGGTGATATTGTATGCAATCTGGTAAAATTTCAGTTACTTTTTGGTGCCAAGCAGCTTCCAGCATATCACAACACTGCTCCCGCTTGACTGGTAGTCATTTGAAATGCCTTGATGTGTTCCACTACAACAAACATCTACTTTGATTGTGTTGCTTTTGTGTCTAAAATTGCACATAAACATTGCATGAAATGTTTTACTTTTTCGTTTGCTGGAGCCTGAAAGTTAATAGGATTCGGTATTCTGGATGCGATTTAGTATTCCGGAATAATTCTGGAATTGTCAATTATTCTGAATTGCCCATCCCCAGGCAAAAGCAAATCCCTGTGAAACTCTATTTCTCTCGACTTTTTGTTCCATTACTGGTTTTAAGAATAAAGCTACGGTTGGAGATGAGTTTGACTATAAACTTAACAAAATGTCGGCTTGAGATTATCTATAACAGTTTGCAAATAAGATTCCTGTGACGGACAATATCGTACAATATCAAATAAGATTCCTGTGACGGACAATAGCTGAATTAGTAAAATTGAGGAAAACTGCTTCAGCCTTCAAGTTCGCTTAATATTCATCTTCAATGTTTTGTTTGTCGTCAGTGCAAGCGATGATCTAGAACAGTGGTTCTCAATGGGGGCAGTACCGTCCCCCGGTTTTTTGCAGGGGGGCAGTATGATTACCTCGGCTTAAGGGGGGAGTTTTGATTATTAGGGGGCATTCTGGCTTAACCTATCTACCAACCAGCGTAACAATTTCGTTACATCATTGTCTGGATAATCTACTTTACATGCTCGCACGATACCCAAACAATTGCTCTTACACCGTCGTCGTATTTGATTGACCAACCGTTTTGTTTATAAATGCTATCTATTTAAAATTTAAATTCAGTAATTTTTCAGTATATCACAAAATCTGGTGAGTTCCATTATGACGTTACCACTACCACCAGTACAATGTTTTTATGCTCGCAACTATATATTTGCTTTTCGTAATTAATCGTTTTTGCTGGGGGGCGGTAAAATTTCGCCAGTTTATAAAGGGGGCATTGGGCCAAAAAAGGTTGAAAAACACTGCTCTAGAAGCTTAAATGGCACACACAATTAGGGAGATAGGACATAGCTTTATGGGTCGATGACTGGTTGTTTGGTTTAGGGATTGCAACAACCAATGTTTTTCCATCAGAATTTAGGGATATTTAGGGTCTGCATGCAGTAACAGTAAAAATTGTAGAAATGTACTGTCACATCGGTATCGGCGATATTGATCATTTTTTTAGTATCGGTATCGGCAAAATTTGGCCGACACTATACATGTAAAAAAAAGTATTTGCTGCGGCTTTTCTACAGAAGCAAAGATATAGATTTTTTACAGTTGTAACTAACGTCACATTGATGCAGAAAAATAACAACATGTTCAAATTTTTGATACGTCACACTCCCATGACTTCTTGACCGCACCTTTTAACATTGGTTGCTTACAGTGGTTCTTTCACTTAAACAAAACGTTTTGTTTCAGCAGTTTTGCGTTGTTCGATTCTTAAGTTGTGCAGGAGACTCAATTTCTCCAACATTTATCACTTGTGTTTCTTTTTTACTCTCAGCAGAGTATAAAACTTGCAAAAGTTTTTCATCCATACGACGTCATAAATGAAATTATATCTCAAATCGGCATAATGAGGTGACATCATCTAAACATTTTATCGAATAATGAATTAACAAATTCGATCGTGGGGCACTCCAGAAGCAGAAGTGACGCAAATCGGCAACATCAAAAGACATAGATTGTTCTTTGACTTGTCAGCAGCAAGGGGTGATAACTGTGGCAGTGTGTAGCTGTGGGAGTTCTTTGAGCAGCCTACTTACTCTGGCATTGTTTAAGCTTTATGAGTTTATTATAACGAAAGGTGGAAACTGATAGAACCAGCTTACTAAAAACAACCAAGTTACATGGTTTTTTTAAACGTTTAGCAACGTAAAAACGATGCAAAATTATACATTTTTATTACTTGGGTAGTAAGGCGATGTGAAAATCAAAAAATTTTAAAAAACCAAAAATCGAATTATCTCACAAGGTGACTATTGCTATGTAGAGTATTTCTGTAAAATTTCACGCAAAAATATTCAGTAACCGTAAACATGTAGTCAATTTTGTCCTTGGCATTTGTTGCCAGCACAGAGTTGCCAAGTACAAATTTTTTTGAAGAAAAAAACTTTGTTTATTTTTTAAATTGTAAAAATTTCCAACTTTAACAACAACAACAATTACATATGACGCGACTGCTAGTTGCCCTTTTAGGTAAAGGCTGGCGGTGTACGGTAAGATATTAAACAATCACCTGGCAACCCCATTTTTGATTGGTCAGCAAAACCTGATATTAAAGCTTTTTTTTCACTTCTATGGCAAGAGTAGGAATGCACCGTGCATAAGATGACACTTTGGTTTTGTTGTAGTAATATCATCATAATCCATCGTCGGTTTGTTCCCCCCACTAGTGGGGGTGGCCGATTGTTTCCGCGCAGCAATTGTTTTAATCCCTTTTCTCCATTTCACCCCGTCCCTTGCATCTTCCTCCTTCAGTCCGACTTTTTTAAATTCATCCTTCACTTGTTGTTTCCACGTTCTTCTTGGACGACCGCGTTTCCTCTTCCCATCCACCTTTAGATCTAGTGCCTTTCTAAGAAAACTTCCTTCCTCCCTCCTTATCACATGTCCATACCATCTTACTCCATTTGCCCTTGCCAGTTGGTCTATGGTCTCTCTCATCTCTAGCATATCCAACAATTCTTCAGTCCTTTTTTCCCTTCTCGTTTTCACCCCACACATTGCTCTCACCATTGACCTTTCCGTTCTTCTCAGGATTGCCAGTTCACTCTCTCTCAATACCCATGTCTCGCTACCATATAGCATTGCAGGCCGCACACAGCTCCGATATACTTTTCCTTTCATCCTTAGTGAAAATTTTCTGCCATGCAACATTTCCCCACATTCCCTAAACTTTGCCCAGCCCAATCTTGCCCTTGTTGTCACCGCTGCTTCACATCCACCACTTCCATTTATCCGATCACCCAGATAACAGAAGTCTGTCACTGTTTCGATGCCATGGCAGAACTCATCATCATGGCCTTCCACTTCATTCCTTCCTTTACTGCATTTCCCACAAACAAAACACTTCGCCAATCTTGTTGCGGCTCTCTAGACATTAGCACATCTTGCATGTACCCACTTTCCACATTCCTTGCATTGCATTGAATTTCTCATCACTCTCTTGCCACATATTCATCAGGGATCTACTTTGTTCTCAACAACTGTTCCTTCTGCTCCACTCACCATCACTTTTGTTTTTTCAAGATTCACCTTCATACCCTTGGTTTCAAATGCTTCTTTCCATTTCTCAAACTTTCTCTCCAGTCCCTCCATACTATTACTTGTCAAGACCAGGTCGTCTGCATACAAAATTTCACTCAATAAGCCCTCCCTCACTCCTTCAGTTACAACGTCAACCACAATAGCAAATATCAGAGATGACAAAACTGATCCTTGGTGTACACCAACTTTCACAAAAAACTCGTTTGAATAATTTGATCCAACTCTCACTTTTGTTTTTGCATCCTCATACATAGACATCACAGCTCTCACTAATACCTCCGGTATACCTCTTTTCCTCATGCCCACTCCATCACTTTCCTTGGTACTCTGTCAAATGCCTTTTCTAAGTCGACGAAACACATATATAATTTTCTCTGCTTCTCTTGGTATTCCTCCTGCATTCTTCTCAATATAAACAGAGCATCCACTGTACCTTTTCCTGGCATAAATCCAAACTGCATATCATTTAATTTCACCAATGTTCTCAACCTCTTTTCTAGTATTTGCTCCACAATTTTCATTCCATGCTCTAGTAGTTTTACACCTCTATATGCACTGCAACTTCTCACATCCCCTTTTCTCTTGAACAGTGGAACAACAGTACTATGCTTCCACTCCTCCGCATTCCCTCTCCATCTAATGCCCTTTGGCTAAGTTGTAGCATTACTTCAATTCCCAACTTCAATTCCCAACGTTGTGTGATTATGTAATACATATCCACTCTTTGTGAAGAGTGGATATGTATTACATAATCACACAACGCACTGCATTAATATTCGATTGTTTTCGCCGATTTTCATTTGTTTTTTGACAGACATACTAACTGCAACTCAACCAATAGTAGCTTACACATCAACCAACCAACTTTATATGTGCTGATAAAACGTGCACAAACGAATGAAGAATAAAGACAATGAACAAGAAACAGTGGTGAATATCAAAACATTATACTGCAGCCAATGAAAGAAAGTCATATTTCGTGTCTGCTTTCGGCAAGACCCTTCGCCAAGCAATTTCCTCCCGAATGAAACCATCCCGTCGTCGACGGCCAGCAACACTTCCACAGTCGTTAGTGACTTCCCGAATGAGGCGCTCCATAGCCTGAGTATGAGTAGGAAAATGAGGGCATTCGAACTTTGTGTTTATCAAACCTTTTAGTTCATCCATGGTCAAGTGTGAAGTAAGAATAGACTCAGTAAGCGTGGCATTGTCTTAATCAATTAAAGAGCACAGTGAGTTGGCATCAAAATTTAATTTTGGTGGGGTAAAAGTGCGGACACGAAACATCACTAGAGTTACAGCCTTTGCGAATATTTTCTAACATGTTTACAGCAAAAGATCGCAGAGCAGGATAATCACTGGATACCGGGGTATTGTCACATTCAGATGTAGTCTACCAGGTGCAGCTGGTTCGAAAGAAGAGTCATTTTCTTCATCAATTGATGCAGAAAACTGCTGTTTTTTCCAGTTCTCCTCCTGTTTCACTTGTGACTTATTTGCTGCAGCGAAGTCATCTACTCGCTGTTGCTTGAGGCTCTTGAAAAACAAGTTTTTTGTGTGAATGATAATTGTAAAGAACACAAAATAATCCATGTAAATCAGTTCAGTTTGTTTTTATTTCTGACTGTCACAACGAAAAACAATGTAATATGCCAAACATAACAAATAATACTCTTTCAGGCAAATGGCAGCAAAAATTAGTGATAGTCAAGAAAAATCTTTTCGACATAGCACGACTAGCTTTAATGAAAGCACAAGCCTGCCTTTACAGACATAGAAATCAGAACATCTGAATCACTTTCTTGCGAGGAAATGCTTTAAATAGAAAAAGGAAAAATCCTTAAACCACCTACTATCTAGAGTTGTTTGCACTACATCTGCAATGGTGAAGTGGGGTTGTAGAATTGGCAGTAGCCCCATTCTCTTTCTCATATGGCTCCAATCAACAAATGTTGTTAGAAGAGTCACGTCAATGACAAGAACTGACCAACCCTAGTACACAACATGGGACCTGGCTCTGCATGACCAATTGACCATGTTATCTAAGAATATACTCATACAAGCCTGTGATCGAACAAAAGTTTAGTACATTTCATAGAAAATTACTAGACAAAAAAATTTGAAAAGATATGTAAGAACTCACCTTTTTGTAAACTCTCTTTTGAAGCATTTTCGTTGTTCTTTTGTGAAGAGTGGAGAGGCCCAATTTGGTATAACGGTGCTTCTACTCCACGATAACGTTGGAAGAGGAAAAACTTCAATTCTGTTTTAGGAATGCGATTTTCATTTGAAAAGAGAATAGTTAGCTTTTTTCCAGCTTCCTGAAAAAATAATTTCTCATGAGTGCTCTATCTCTGTGAACGTGCAATTAATTATTACAACACATTAGGGTTTTGAAAATTGTCTGCTAGTTGGTTATTGTACGTGTACTGTTCACTCATGCAAGCTATATGTTAGTATATTTAACAACTACCCTTCATTCATATGAAAATATACGAGTTGGTCTATGTTTTATGCCACTACTAGACCTCCCCAATCCCCGGACTTTTTTTTGTTTTCATCTATATTGTGACTTTTCTGCATGGGTTTTCAATGCTGATTTCAAAAATATGCATAAAAATTTTTTTCGATCAACGTCTGGGAAGTTATTCGCTGTTGCTTAGCAACAACTTTTCATAAAAATTACAAAAATCTCCTTTAAAACCCCTTTACTTTTAACCTAGTATCCTGATATCTAGATTATCTGAAAGCATTTCTTCTGCTGAAGAATTTAAATTTTTTTTTATTAAAATTGGACAATCGGTACCAGAGTTATGACCGTTTAAGTACCCAAATTATGCAGTCACGCATGACTGATTTTTGTTAATTTATTGCCAAATGATACTAGAAAAATGGTGAAAGTTGCTGTCAAGGGGTTTTTGGGGGTAAGGAGTTCAAAAAATATATTAAAAAGTGTCTCAAAGCAACAGAAAAAAAGTTATTAAAAATTGATACAAACAGTCATGCATGAATGATTTTGTCGCAGTCGCTTCATTCCTACAACGAGATGTATTCCTTAGGCACCACAAACGTTAAATGCCTGGAGTCATATACAGTATAACGTGGAACCGATCATCTCAATGTAGCTAATATCTGGGTACCCATTGCACTTGATGTTAGAATACACACTTCATTGCTCGGAAAGAGCTCTGATCAAGTGCAAGATGGTCACAGTCCGCCACAATTTCAATAGCATCTCTCACCCAGCATAATGTAGTCTATGTATCTAAATCATGTGGCAAAAAATGGATTAAGTCAGCTGAACTTAACGATAACCTTCTGTAATGCATTTCAGGTTTCACTATTGATCAGTTAGCATTTTCTACTTGTATCTTGCATGATTAATATAGCGTATTGTATACACTTCTACTGTCTAATATTCCGTGTGTATTCATGTATCCATCATGGAGCTGAGGAAGAGTAAAATAAACAATGGTGGTTTGCTTGGTAATTTGCAGCCTTTAAAACATTTTAAGGACAATTTAGACCAACTACTGGAGATGTTCTTCAGAAATACATATATCATCTTCAATTAAATCCTCGTAACCACCAGAGTGGGAAGCTCGCAGCTTGGGATACAGCAGTATGTCCAGCAAAAGTATGGCAGCCTGCTTGCATTCCACTGATGACAAAACAAAATATGCAAAACAAATTTATTTGTTTGGTTGATGAATACAAGAAATACATACATGACAAAAAGGAATCTGCTGCCTTAATTAAATTTCGAGAAACACTGACAACACGATTTATGATATCTGCTAAGAATGCCGAAAATCTTATTAACAAAAACAAAACATTGCTACCAGAAGATAAGGCAGAAATTATACAGTTTCTTAAATTACTTGAAACAAACCAACCAGCATCTCTTGGACCCCTTGATAGAAAGAGATTGAAACGCTTCACGAATTATGCATTGAAGAATCGAATAAAGGTAATGAAGTATGATGTATGTTTATTCCCAGTATGCTTAACAGCCCAATGATTTTTAAAGTAACATACCTATTAATTTTTGATACGGATGCATAAACAAGACATTTTTTACAGATAAATGCAGATTCTCAGTGCAGATTCGACTTAATTTATTGGGAAGATGACGAGGAGAGGAAATTAAGTACTGAGGTAGATGGCTGAGAATCTGCATTTATCTGTAAAAAACGTCTTGTTTATGCATCAGTATCAAAAATTAATAGGTATGTTACTTTAAAAATCATTGGGCTGTTAAGCATACTGGGAATAAACATACATCATACTTTATTACCTTTATTCGATTCTTCAATGTATAATTCGTGAAGCGTTTCAACCTCTTTCTATCAAGGGGTCCAAGAGATGCTGGTTGGTTTGTTTCAAGTAATTTAAGAAACTGTATAATTTCTGCCTTATCTTCTGGTAGCAATGTTTTGTTTTTGTTAATAAGATTTTCGGCATTCTTAGCAGATATCATAAATCGTGTTGTCAGTGTTTCTCGAAATTTAATTAAGGCAGCAGATTCCTTTTTGTCATGTATGTATTTCTTGTATTCATCAACCAAACAAACAATTTTGTTTTGGATATTTTGTTTTGTCATCAGTGGAATGCAAGCAGGCTGCCATACTTTTGCTGGACATACTGCTGTATCCCAAGCTGCGAGCTTCCCACTCTGGTGGTTACGAGGATTTAATTGAAGATGATATATGTATTTCTGAAGAACATCTCCAGTAGGAGGTCTAAATTGTCCTTAAAATGTTTTAAAGGCTGCAAATTACCAAGCAAACCACCATTGTTCATTTTACTCTTCCTCAGCTCCATGATGGATACATGAATACACACGGAATATCAGACAGCAGAAGTGTATACAATACGTTATATAATCATACAAGATACAAGTAGAAAATGCTAACTGATCAATAGTGAAACCTGAAATGCATTACAGAAGGTTATCGTTAAGTTCAGCTGACTTAACCCATTTTTTGCCACATGATTTAGATACATAGACTACATTATGCTGGGTGAGAGATGCTATTGAAATTGTGGCGGACTGTGACCATCTTGCACTTGATCAGAGCTCTTTCCGAGCAATGAAGCGTGTATTCTAACATCAAGTGCAATGGGTACCCAGATATTAGCTACATTGAGATGATCGGTTCCACGTTATACTGTATATGACTCCAGGCATTTAACGTTTGTGGTGCCTAAGGAATACATCTCGTTGTAGGAATGAAGCGACTGCGACAAAATCATTCATGCATGACTGTTTGTATCAATTTTTTAATAACTTTTTTTTTGTTGCTCTGAGACACTTTTTGATATATTTTTTGAACTCCTTACCCCCAAAAACCCCTTGACAGCAACTTTCACCATTTTTCTAGTATCATTTGGCAATAAATTAACAAAAATCAGTCATGCGTGACTGCATAATTTGGGTACTTAAACGGTCATAACTCTGGTACCGATTGTCCAATTTTAATAAAAAAAAATTTAAATTCTTCAGCAGAAGAAATGCTTTCAGATAATCTAGATATCAGGATACTAGGTTAAAAGTAAAGGGGTTTTAAAGGAGATTTTTGTAATTTTTATGAAAAGTTGTTGCTAAGCAATAGCGAATAACTTCCCAGACGTTGATCGAAAAAAATTGTTATGCATATTTTTGAAATCAGCATTGAAAACCCATGCAGAAAAATCACAATATAGATGAAAACAAAAAAAAGTCCGGGGATTGGGGAGGTCTAGCCACTACCTTAATCAAAACATGTCAGAGAAAAAGTTACAGTAGTAAAGTACTTGAGTATCACCTTCAACAGAGCACAGAATGCAAGAACATATTGTAGTGTCTGGTAAATCAGCAGTGAGAAGCTCCTTGGAGGGTCCAATGACAAGAGCTTTCCATGCTTTTTGCTCTCTTTTTAGAACTTTTAGGCATGATTTAACAGTTAACAATGCTACCTACAAAAAGGTCAGCTTTATGAATTAAAGATAATAGGCTATGTGAAGAGATTAATGTAATTTTTTGAAAAAAGGATAATCTACATAGCCCATCTACAGTAGACAGAATTAAAGTTCTGAAAACTTAGTTGTCTGAGCCTTCCGTAATACCATGAACTTGATTAGTGTCATTCTCAAAGCTACATATCAAAAATGCAGCAATGTCAGAACCACAAATAGCAACTTGACCTGAATAAGCAGTTCTTATTCCAGAAGACCTGATAATTACAGACATTGCCTCCTACTTTACACAATTTGGAAAACCTAGCCTAACCTAACTTTGAACCGAAGCCTGAATAATTTAACAACCAAGCATAAAATTACAGAAAACAGTTCAGCCGAACACAACTTCTTATCTGAATTTTGCAGCCTTATCTTCAGTAATCACTATAAATCTCTATTCTCTAGTCTCTCAGCAGCAGACAGCAATCGCTCGCGCGCACGTGTGTGCGGCACACAACGCGTTTTCCCTAACTAGCCATTCAGAGCGCGCTATCCGGATCACGTGGATTGATGCGTTGTGATAGTATTTTTTGTGGAATCACCTTGCAAGAATTAGAAAATACTAACCTTAAAATGCTTACATGTTTACGGATACTGGATTTTATTGCATAAAACTTCACAAAAATACTCTACACAACAGTAGTCACCCTGTGTGATAATTCGATTTTGTCCATTCAAATTTCACATCGCCTTACTGGGTAGTCTTGGCCTGGCAAAAGTTTCTCAACCAAACGACAAGCACCCTTAGGAGTAGGAACTTTAACATACTGATATTCAATTAAACGAACCCGAACCATCAGATGTTAGATTGTCCGTCCAATTGTGACCGTTTCAGCATACAGCCAGAGAGTTGATTATTACTTTAAACTTTTTTTGGTAATTACACAACAAACAAGAGCAACAGCAGTGGTGGGAAGTTGCATTTTTCCTTTGTTCAGAGAAACGCAACCTTGATGACATCATGAACAGCGTAGCTTCTGATTGGTTGATGGTTTGTGGTTCAATGGGATATCCGTATGTTAAAGTGCCTACCGCCCTTGCCCTTAGGTTTCACATTACTTGTCAAATAGGTTTTGTACGACTACACCAGTGGTTCTCAAACTTTTTTTTGTTGTGACGCCTCTGGAAAAGTTTTCTGGACTTGCGACGCACCAGCAAAAAAATGTTAATGAGGAAACTTATTACTAAAGTTGTGTTTATTCATACAACAACAAAAAGCGATGCATATCATTTAATGTGACGTGTGATGGGCTTGTTTGTTTTTACAAAGTTCATTGAATCTTGGGAGAATTTTTGAAATTGACACTCGCATTTCTCTTTCAGTGTTTATTCGTGATCGATATTTGGTTTTTATCACCGCCAAGGCAGAAAATCCTGCTTCACATAAATACGACGTGGCGAATGGGATAATAATTCGTAGTGCTTTCTTCGCCAAAGCTGGATAATTGTCGATCATTGAAATCCAAAAATTTGCCGACTTTCCTGAATTAAACATCTTTTTCAGGGAATTGTCACAGGAAAGGTCAATGTAGGCTTCTTTTTCTTGTGCAGTAAAAGACGATGGAGTAGGTTGGAGGAAAGGATCACGAATCCATTCGTAGCTTGATAAATTTTCCGGGAAGTATTTTGTAAATTTCGACTCAAGCTTAGACAAATGTTGCCCAAATATGCCTCGCAAATTTGAAGGCAGAGTCATACTTTTCTTTTCAAGCAAATTGGATAAGAAAGTAAAGTATTGAGAGCTTCCAGACAGGTTTGCTATATCTTCCTTCCACAATAGCAGCTTTTTAACGAATGCTGCAATTTTATCTGAAACGTCAAGCATGTTTTTATCTGGCCCTTGCATAGAAATGTTCAGTTTGGCGAAGATATCACACAAGTAAGCCAATTTCAATAAAAAATCGTTCTAAGCTAAGCAATCTGCAAGTGGATTATTTTCTTGCTGCAAAAAAGCCTGAAGTTCATCAACCAATTCGTAGAAGCGTTCAAAGGATTTTCCAAGCGAAAGCCACCTGGATGAACAATAAAAGAGCTAACTCCGATGCTCTGCATTCAATTCTCCACAAAGTTTTTCGAAAACTCTTGACTTCAGTGGGCGTGTTTTAATGAAGTTAATAACTTTGGTGACAACTGCAATTGTATCGCCAAGTTCAGGACTCAGTTCTCGAGCAACTAACGCCTCGCGATGAATCATGCAATGGGTCCACTTTGCCATGGGTGCACGTTCTTGTATCAAACTTCGCAGACCACAACAGCTGCCAGACATAGCTTTGGCACCATCTGTGCATATACTGATACACTTTTCCCAATCTAAGTTGTTTGTAGAAATATAATTATCAATTATATTGAAGAGATCAATTCCTCGACATCCAAGTTCAATTGGTTTGCAAAATAGCAGCTCTTCTACTAAGCTTCCTTTAGAGAAGTCGACAAATCGAACATAACAAACTAAGTGTGCATCTCGACTGCTATTAGTTGCCTCATCTAATGGCAGACCAAATTCTTTCGGCTTCATTTGTTCGATCAGTTGATCGTGAATGTCCTCCGCCATGTCATCAATCCGGCGACACATGGTATCATTAGATAGGGGTACCAACTTTAACTTTTCTGCAGCTCCTTCTCCTATCATCGTATTTGCAAGATCGATTGCAGCAGGCAGTATTAGTTCCTCAGCAATGGTATGAGGCTTTTTACACTTAGCAATTCTGTGCGCAACTTGATAGGATGCTAATAAAGCCTTTGATGAAAGCTGCGTAAATTTTGAAATAGCGGACACTTGCCTCTTTACATCATTTAATTTTCGATCAAAAAACTGTCTAGGCTTGTTTACGAATTGCGGATGTCATGTTGTTAAATGACGTTTAAGCTTATTAGGTAACATGCTCTCACTGGCCAATACTTTGCTGCATACAACACATTGAGGTCTTTCCTCATCATCCTGCAAGACAAAGGTGAATCCAAAATCTAAATAGCTGTCCTTGTACTTGCGAGATTTCTTCTTAGGACAGTCATCTTTGTTTGTAGATTTACGCTTAGCTTGCAACATTAACTTTTTGTTTACATCCATTTATTTGTCTCCTGCTAAGTAGGCTAAACTAAAATTACACAGTGTTACTGCTGTATAGAAGACTGTTGTTGCGTAATAATGTATTCCCCAGTTTGCTATGGCAAGCGTTGATAGTCGCTGCGTGTTTGCGTGCCACATGGCAAGTGTGAATAGACACAACTTTTTGTTGCGTGGCGTCGGAACAGCGTTTATGGTCCCGTACAGCTGATATTGCTTCGGTGAACTCCCTAAAGCTTCTGTTATCTATCAGAAATAGTTTGGCTTCAATAAATCATCGTTATGGTGCTGCTTTCTCAGCGAAAATTAGGTCTATTTACAAGCAGATGTGAGAAAAGTCTAACAAAAGTTTTTTTTACATTGATTGAAGGCCCCAATATGTTGAATCTATGTAAAACAGGCTGATTTACTGTTTGAAGTACAAGATCTGCTATTTGAGGTTAAAAAGCCGGCAAAGTTTTTTTCCAAAAATAGCTGTGCGTACGCCACGATGACGTAAGCGCAAACGCCGATCGGTTAATAAACGTGCCAGGAATTAAAACTTTAAACAGTTAAACTTAAATCTATTAAACAGCTCTTAGAAAACAATTTTAGCCTAACTGTTTTTCGACAAAGTTATAAAACTGCACTTAACCTCATTTTTATAAAATAAACTGAGTTCAGCTACTAAACAGAACTATTCTGCGACGCCCTTGGAAGATTGAAACGACGCACCAGGGCGTCGCGACGCACAGTTTGAGAACTACTGGACTACACAAATGACTTGGTTTACATTTTACATCTTATTATCAATTATGATAGCCTATTTGGAGAGTTGGTGCAAACCCTTTATATATTAATTTTTCAGAAACCCCAATTATGATGTAATGTTTCTTCCCTTATACCCCAATCCTCAATCACGGTGGCGTTTCATTACTAAAACCTATTATTATGACAAAACAATGCGGTTGTGATTGGATTATGGAATCTTTAATAAATCATGCCAATTTAAAGCTTTTTTTAATAGTTTTATGCAAATGAGGTAAAACTAAGCATTTGATATAATTCCTTGCAAATACAAAAATTGCTTCTTTTTGTAACACTAAAGTATCGGCCAAAATATCGGTGTTGGCCTAAAAAAGTGGTATCGGTATCGGCCAAAATATTGGTATCGGTACATATCTAAAAAATTGCATAACCAACTAACAGTAGCAGTGGGCTATACTGGGGTGATTTTGACTTTT
Source organism: Aplidium turbinatum (assembly GCF_918807975.1). Classification (NCBI taxonomy): domain Eukaryota; kingdom Metazoa; phylum Chordata; class Ascidiacea; order Aplousobranchia; family Polyclinidae; genus Aplidium; species Aplidium turbinatum. The sequence goes on along the minus strand of NC_137475.1, from coordinate 21,707,253 downwards.
TTCAAGCAACACAACAGAACTAGAGTTTAAAAGGTGCCTATGGACATACCTAGGAATGTGCAAAAATTTTTTTTTGATTTTGTTCAAATTCCGGATGGAGCCCGGACTTTATGTGGAAAATACAAGATGGCCGCCATACAAATTGACAAATCTGCAATAAATTTGCTTCCAGTCAAGCTTTTGAGCTCATTTTGGTGTCAAAAGAAGCAGCAAATTGAGCCTGTTACTTTAAATGAGCAACAAAACGACCAACATGCTTGAAAGTTCCCTAAAACATTGAAACTATTATATTTGGTCATTATTTTTCATAATTTCTTTGTTTTTCTTGGTGCAACTTGAGATTACTGGTTGCATCCAAGAATAATAATGACAATTTCAACACTATATACACATAACTTGTTACCGGTATATATATGAAATTTACATAAAAATGTCATGAAATACACTAGATAGGCTATTTAAGAACCATTTATACACTTTAGCAATGACACAATGGTTGTCACACCTTGGAACACCCGTTAAGTGTCTACTTTGACAGGGACGATTTGAACAGGATTGTTCACGATTGTTCTTACTGTCAACCCGCTAGTAGTGGTCACATTCTACAGTGCCATCATTGTTTAAATGGCAGACCCTTCCCAAAAACCACTGACGTTGATTGTTTTCTCCATCCTACACCACAGCCACATTCGTTCCTATAGGGTATTCTTTAAGGAGTTCAGGAATTGCTGCTGCAATACACATTTTCACTGGTTGATCCGTGTCATCAGAGGAAGCTGCAGCAGTAGAGGTTAAGATGGCATATACCTCATCTTCTGTTGAGAAGATGTTCCCAACATCTTCATCCTCAGTTCCAAGAATCAAAGCTAGGTTCAGCAGCATGGTATCTGCATTTAAGCTGTTTACTTTGTAGAGGCTGGGATTTGCCTGGTTGTCGCGTGGATGAATCATCCGTTGGTACTGGATCTCCATGCGGAGAATTTATTTCTGTGTGGATGGTGATGCTGTTGGCAGAGCTTGGAGCTCTTCCACTTTTGTAATTGGGCCCCCATGTCTCTTACATTGATCCACCAGGTGGTTGAGAAAATCTCCCTCCCTCCTGCTCTTTTTAATGCGTTCCTTCAGTTTAGTTTTCATCAATTCTTTTTGTGTTTCTGTCCATGCAATCTCCATTTCATCTACATTCTTCATCACTTTGCGGGATGCTAGTTCACTGTCAACTAGTGCTTCTTTAGCAAACATTAGATCATCTCTTATTCGTTTCGCTTTGAAGTATCTATTTGAATGTGCTGCAAACAGTCCTGCAAGGTTTCCGAATTGGGCTTTAGAATCTTTCTGAGAGCAAGTTCTCTGTGGGGAGGTTTATCCTCATTTCTTCATTTAGTGTATGAATCCTTTTACTCTCACTATTCTCTGTTTCGTCTTCCCAGTACTCTCTTCCACATTGCATCTTGAGGCCAAGTGCACCCTGCTTGGCCTTAGCAGTAACTAAGTAGTGGTCGAGGTCTGTTGTGGGGCTGTGTGATTCAGCATTTACATGTTTCCAGGGAACGTGGAACTCAGACAGGGTTTCAAGATTAGTTCTCTCAAGATCTTTGTGTAGTTTAGGAAGGATCTTGACGAGCACGGAGTGTTGGCAACGCTCTATCATGTTACGGTAAGGCATTGTCACCTTGAGACAGAAGTGATACAATGCTTTTAGTGATGCCACGATGAACTGATTCTCCAGGTAAAGGGAACACGCTCTGACAAGGAGGTTATTCTTGCTGGTTCTGGATAGCATCTTCTTGAAATGGAGAACACAATCAACCAACGCACCAGCAGTGTGACCCAATCTTGTAAATCTGCAGTCTTTATAGAGCGAGAAGGATTTTTGAGTACCACTCCCCTCCAACACCAGGCTAGACTCGTCTGCCATGGAAGTAGTCTTGCCATCACCACCCCTGGCCACAAGCTTCACTGCAGCCAGGACTACAACTGAGGTGACAATTGACTTGCCTACTCGAAGGTATGACTTCAGTCTCAGCTCTCGTTTCTCTAACATCTGGCATAAACCGATCTAAAAATATCTGAAATGAAGTAAAATGTGAAAAATCTGACAGAAAACAAGCTGAAAAAAGCTTGAAAAGGCGCTTTTTTTCATTTGTTTTGTAGTTCCCATACACACTAAGTGTTTATTGCTCTTTTAAACAAACAGGCTCAACTTTCTGCTTCTTTTGACACCAAAACCAGCCCAAAAGCTTGACAGGAAGCAAATTTATTGCAGATTCGTCAATTTGTACGGCGGCCGTCTTGTATTTTTCACATAAAGTCCGGGCTCCATCCGGAATTTGCACAAAATCAAAAAATTTTTTTTTAACATTCCTAGGTATGTCCATAGGCACCTTTTAAACTCTAGTTTTGTTGTTTTTGAAAAATCACCCCAGTATAGCCCACTGCTACTAACAGCTTCCTTTCCTAAGTTTATGAATTCGATATGGATTAGTGGAAATTTCTCCCACCTACTTAACTTGCGTCAGTAAAAAATTGAGGCCTATGCTCATCAGCATTTAATTAACTAGGTAAACAGCAGGTCACAAGAATAACCAAGTCGCTCATACATAACAAATTTAATCAATCAGCAAACGCTTTTGGCATGTAGAGCATGAGATTCAAACTTGACATTTAACTAGTACAATCAAAGCTCGATAACTCGAAGCTCAACTCTTCTTACCTCAAAGGAGGTAGACTGGTCCATGCAAATCGATTTATTATCAAATACAGTGTCATCAATAATTAATGTTACAACTTCAAACAACTGTATTTAACAATATGTTTCTCGGCAGCCGATTTGTAGCAAGAATTGACAACGATAGACACCGTGTTTCGCCCATGAGGCTGGGCTCGTCAGTATCGCACCACTAATTCTGCCACAAAGGTATTCCACCACCGCTTTACCAGTCAGTTTAACTCTTATCTTTGTGGAAAGAAAAGAGCCAACAAAACCAGCAGGCGCCAGGGCAGAGGACATTGTGAAGAAAGGGGGCGTTCTTCCCGGCTATCAGCACAAGGCTGAGCAGTGAGCACTCACTAGTACAGCGAGCAGTTGCGATTCGCTAACCATAACGGTGTAGCTTCCACGCTAGCCATTCAGACCATCCAATCAACAATATGTTTCTCGGCAGCCGATTTGTAGCAAGAATTGACAGCGATAGACACCGTGTTTCGCCCATGAGGCTGGGCTCGTCAGTATCGCACCACTAATTCTGCCTTGTGCTGATAGCCGGGAAGAACGCCCCCTTTCTTCACAATGTCCTCTGCCCTGGCGCCTGCTGGTTTTGTTGGCTCTTTTCTTTCCACAAAGATAAGAGTTAAACTGACTGGTAAAGCGGTGGTGGAATACCTTTGTGGCAGAATTAGTGGTGCGATACTGACGAGCCCAGCCTCATGGGCGAAACACAGTGTCTATCGCTGTCAATTCTTGCTACAAATCGGCTGCCGAGAACTAGTAAATTCATTCTTATGCATTTCGTTTTTTAATTCATTGTGTAAATCAGTTATTTATTTTCAATGTAGATGTAAAATCAGTTATTTTTCGTGTTCCACGTCACCATCTCTTGACCAAACACGATCATTCTGACTGTTAAAATGATGCTTGACATCAAACTTCTTCTCATCGCTGAACACAAGGTTTGGCAGCGTGCCTCCTTCAATGCGTGAGTGCAGAATTCTGACTCTGGAGAGACGTTTCTCAATGATATTGGCATTTAACAACTGTTTCTACATGTGTTTGAATGGGCTCATCTTCAATTCCTTTTTGAGAACTGTGAACACTGAACATGGTTCATAGGCCACATACGCCTATTTGCCAGTTTTGGTATGGATCTCTTGGGATTTGCATGCCTCCTCCGAATCTAAACCGCACAAATGATGACTCATGACAGGCCGCGAAATTCGTTTTTGTTGACGGCAGACCAACTTGTCCGGTCTGAGCAGATATCTCAGCGGACAAATTAAGTCTCATGGCGGACACTCCAGTTTTAGCGTCCATCGTCATACTTAACCACTTTATCTTGATAATTCTTCGCCATTTGAGAACTATAGATACGGTTTAGAAGGCTTTTTAAAGTTGCAGCAAAGGCTTTCATCAGACCAGCGACGTGTGCTTGAAGATTCAAAGCGCCGTGTAGCTGCTTAAACCGCCGCATAACTGATTAACTTCCACCGAACGAGGCCGTGTGGCTTCCTGCGTCACAATGCTCTGGGCAGGAGTAGAGAAACTTCTACACTAACGCTACTATTTTCTGCTGTGTAAAGTCTCACTAGGTTTTTTTTCTTTAGATTTATTTTTGAGTGTCATGTGAGCGAAAGTGAATTTTTCCTGGGCCGTTTCTTACTGTAACTTAATACCAAAACTTCACAAACTTTGCTGTAATAGCCTAATCGTATAATCTAATTTTGTAACCAACTTTGCATTATCAATTACTCGGAGATCAAAGCCAGACATTGTGACGTAACGTAATACTTGAAAACTGAAATGCACGTGGTCAGTGTAGATGTACCGGTACTCCCATCGATTCTTAGAAGAATTCACCTTTTGTTATGCTGATTCAATGTCATCAATCGTTGAAAAAACGTAAAATCGAAAGTTTCCCTGCTTGAATGGAAGCTAAGGGATACAGTACCAGTATTCACCTTTTCTAGATGCGCGCTAGAATGTGCGGGAAATTGCAGTATACTCGCAACAATTGTTCATGCTATGTAATGACAATTTGTATCGCTGGTTCTGTGTTATTTCTCGGCGGACATTTATGACCGATCTAGATGGTACTTCCCGTGGACATTACATGCTGTGACGGCGGACATGTCCGCCGTGAATTTCGAGGCCTGCCTTGAGGAATAAAAATTATAAGGGACTGTTTTCAACCAAGTAAATATGGTATGTTATCAACACTAATATTAACTAATATTAGTGTTAGTTGCTCACCACTGCTCAGGCTAGATTTATTTGTCGAAATTTTCCTTATAACTCTTCTGTAGCCTACACAAAATTGCGTGATTGAAGTTTCCATCAACGGTTATATTTGACTTTTGATTGGCACAATGCAATGCAACCTAACATTTTTTGGCATATCTCTGCTTAGGCTTTCATAATAAGCTATTTTTGATAAAAAAAAATTGTGGTAAAAGAAACATAAGTTGCAACTACAAATCTATACCAGGCATGTAAAAACTGTTTTACATCAACTTGATGTTACGGTCTCATACATTATTATGTATTTTCTCGCTTGAGAGTAAAATGAACACTATGAAACTATTTGATACTGTATTTTCTATTCTATTAGTAAAGTTACCAAAATTATCAAAATGATTAGTTTGTACTGTTTTTGCAGTTTTTTTTCAGGGCTGACACATTGCGTTAGAGCTAGGTGATATTACGATATTTCGATACGATATTTTTTCGGCAGCGATATTTATTCACAAAGCTCCGATTTTATCGTTTATAAATGTACTGAAATTATAGCAACATTTTCGCATGCGCAGTGACACAGACATCCATAGGCGCCTAACTATTTTTTTGGCCCTGGGGGCGAAAGCGTGTTTCATCAGCAGCAACGTAAATTCAGCAAAATGTCACGCAGATGGATGACGTAATTATGTCCCCACACTAGGATTGCTTTTATTGCCACACTCGGAGTTATCGCTGCGTTCGACCTACCGTTAATTATAATGAACAAAACTTGACCAAAACACATGCTATGTGTCTGCGTTGGCCAGCGGTTGATGGACTGCGACTCTTTAAGCTAAGCACAACATAAAGTTTAGCAACGAACTAGATTTATTAGCATGAAACAAGAGACGAAAAGGTTTACTAAAAGGTATACTGTAAATGGAATGAAAATACTAACTTGATCATACGCTTGAAAATATACCTGTTGAAAGCAAAACCATTCATGTTTACATCAATTCAACAGTACGTCAACTTGAATAAATTTAAAAGTTGCTGACACCGTAAACAGCCCTTGAAAAATAGTTACGGAGAGACGTTTGATTAAGTTTTCGACTTGACATTGCTCCCTTTTCACTACAATATCGCAACTTATGACTGACCAGCTTTCAAGTTTCAATTCGCTGTAATACGCCCGTGTTGCAGATGAAACAAAAGACGCGCATATTCCCCGCCTTTGATCGGGTTTCTATGGCAACGGTCGTGTGTGCGCCATGCAGTTTGCGCGAGTCCGTTGTTGTGTTGATTATGCCGCGTGTGCGCAATGCGGTTTGTACCACCCCTTGTTACGTTGGTTAGTGTTTACCTCGGGCCGAGACTTCAAGTTCATTTTCACAGCGAGCGATTCACTGCCGCGACAATTCTCTGCAGAGGTTTCGTCTTTCGAAAGCAACATCGAGTCTGTTTGCAAGCGCATTAAGCTAAACGCACGCTGCGTCAACGTAGCAAATTATGTTGTTTTTGGGTGCATTCAACATCTGATGACATTGAATCGACGCAAAATAGTAGATTTTTGCTATGTCTCAAGCAGCAAAATCAGTCATTTTTACATTGATTCAACGTCTGCAGACGTTAAATCAATGTAAAAATGACAGATTTTTTTGTCTGGGGTGGGATTGTAGCAACGCTACTCGTTCTAGTGATTATTTATCGCGAAGCTGTTGCGGTTTGCATTTAAAAATGTTTTCCTGCTGCCGATCGCTAGTTCATCTATTGTTTTATGTATCAATGCAGCATAAAAAGTTGCTCTCACGCAGAAATATGCGTGGGGGCCTGGCCCCCACGTCCCCACGGGTTAGGCGCCTATGCAGACATCGCATGCGCAGACAACCCAGTGTATGTGCATTATTTACACATTGCGATCAGTCTGACATCGCATGCGCAGACAACCCTCAAGCATGTGTGCATTGTTTACGCATTACAAGTAGTTTTTGTGATTACACAATCCTGCTTATTGATTCCCACGTGTTGCGTTGTTGCGAAGGATGAAGTCCGGTAAATACGATAGGAAACTTGCAAGCTGACTGAATTTACGTAGCATAGCGTAGCGGCCGTAGCCTACGGTACTACGGTAGCTACAGCTAGGTAGATACTTTATTTTGTTTTGCTACTCACAGCTGCATCTCTATTTTGCATCAAAAACTATCAACAAGGATAGCTGCATCTGTACATGGTGGCGAGCTAATGCACTGACTTTTCCTACACTCGCAAAAGTTGCAAGAAAACTTCTGTGCATTCAAGCCACCAGTGTTAGTAGTGAAAGGGTGTTTTCACTTAGTGGCTCAATTGTTTCCAAGAAGAGACCGTGCCTAAAACCCTGCAATGTCAACATGCTGACATTTTTGTCCAAAAATCTTTAGTTTGCGACAGTTAAATCGCAGCATTGTTTGCAATAAATGTTGTTCATTTCAGTACCAGTCCTCAGTATGTTTTTCATGCAGTTATAGAAAGCCGTGCTTTGCGATTCGCCGTAAAATATCGAAACTTAGATAATATCGTTTTATTTTTGGTAATATCGTATCGAAATTATTTTACCAATATCGCCCAGCTCTACATTGCATATGGCAGCCCTAGTCCCTGTCTATTCCTCAGCGGAATACTGCACAGTTCACACCTGTTTGGTGCCACATTTGACACTGCCATCAACAGCGCTCTGCGCATAGTGGCCGGGTGCCTGCATCCCACACCATTGGTCAATCTTCCCATTCTTGCTGGCATCCAACCCACTGCGCTTCTGTGTAGAAACCACTCTGTCTCTTGGTCAACAAGCATTGGAGCATAAACAATAAACATCTACTCTAAGATCTCTGCTCCCACAAGAGAGCCCCCAAAGGCTGAAAACAAGACACCCAATAGCTTCTTTCTCTTTTGTGAATGTGGTGTTGAGGAACAAACCGCAGACCACATCATCAACAAAAATTGCAACATCTTCAAGTCGGCTAATGGAGTGGAAGGGGTGTGTGTCTTGTATGATGAAACCAAAGACTGGTTGCTCTCTAGTAGCCTTGCAGCTTAGTCCGGCAACATCGTGAATCTGGGGTGGTAAAAAGATAAACTTTCAGCCCCAGAGGCTTACACGACGACAATTTTACTATCAGCAAAAATTAAAAGCATTACCTATACCTAAGGATGCAAAGATTTACTCTTTTTGCAGTTGGTTTGCCAGTAAAATTTTTTATGCAGGCCTGCATTGCCTGGTATAGATTTGCGGTTGCAACTTGCATTTGGTTTTCCACAATTTTTTTTCCAGAATAACTTACTATAAAAGCCTAAGCAGAGGTATACCAAAAAAGTTAGTGTACATTGAATGACACATCATACTTACTCAGTTGTAAACAGTGTCTTAAAAACTTTTTATTTCTCATCATTTGTGCAGTTTAAATTAGGAAGCAGCTTATAACTTTGATCAATATTAAATACTTTTCATCAATAATAAATATTAAAAACATCCGCAATCAACCGGTATTGGAGTTAGAAATTTTTAAGATTACTCCATTGCTGTTTGCTAAAATAGATCAACATTCAACAGATGTCCAAGGTCAAACAAGCCAAGGGCATGTTATGATAGGAAGAGTTGATAGAATACTTAACGAATTCGCGTCAAGTCGTGAGATGTCCTTGCGACATGTTGGCAGTGATCAGTTGTCCAGCGACAGGTCGGCTGCGACGATGTCTTGCACCAGTATACCACTGTACCTGTCATGCTGTATGACACTTGTTGCGTCACTAACATGTTTTTTCCAAACTATGGATAACTCAAAGCAATTTGGTCAGTCCCTTAACTAAACGAACTTTGACTGTAGATGCTAAAATGCTTACTGGAGGCTTTTCCTTTTCTAGCAATTCTCAATTAATGAAATGGAAGTGAAGCACGCAAAATGCTTTTGTTCAATGCTTCACAATTGATGCTTGATACGCAACAAGAATGTTGTTCATTAAATTAAACAGTCTATAAAAAAAAAAATCAAATTTGATTTAATTCGCTCTGCTTTGCCTTCTTGCTTGGCATTGAGCACTTTTTGTAGTATTAATAGTTTTCATTGTTTTAAAATACAATATACATTTTAGATTTTACCCATTGTTCAACTGAGACAATAAGAGGTACATGACATTCTGATGCAGCCGACCTGATGCGAGACAATTGACAGCAGGTGACCTGTCGCAGAAACATCTCAAATTAGAGTACATTTCACGACAGGTTATTAGATTCAAATTCTACTTCATCTATTGAGCTGCATGTTGAAATATTCTATCTGCACAATGCAAGATAGAATAAACTTCATGCAAAATAGTCTCGCCGTGAGGTCTCTGAGATAGGTCGCCCACGGCAGAATGTCCTGGTCCTAAGACAAAGGTTGCTTTTTAACGGCTAAGCATGAATTCACAAAATCTACCTGAACAATACCAAATCAAGTCTCTCCTGACAAACACAGAGAGATGAAGAACCCCATGCGAGATGGAGTGTACTAAGACATGGTTTGTTCCAAGGGTTTCCTGGAGCTTGACTTCCCAACTCCGTCTAAAAATCACAACACAACCATCAAAGCAAAAAGAATGATGTATATTTGTCATCTGAGTCATTCCATATTATAACAGTCAAAATGAAAATATTTCGTATATGGTACCTCACAGATTTTGCTAACAAGTTTAAGTTGTCATACTAATTACTATGCCTTAGGCCAGTGTTTCCCAACTCGAGTCCACGTACTCAAATGAGTCCGCAGAAGGCTCTAGGTGAGTCCGCAAGCACATCAACTAAGATCATATACCGTATGTAAGCAATAAATGTGTTTCAATGCAACTCTGATGTAACTCAACGGAATTATTCGTTTAATTACGCATCTGTTGTTATTCATATCAAATCCCGCCCTATATGTACTTGTATATATCGAGCGTTGTGTGACGAGATGGGTGCGGACTGCGGAGCACAATGGGCTTTTATTTCATTCGAACATCCGTTGGCTGTCACGAGGAAAAGTGTTAGAGAGAGTGGCTAGCCTACGCAATGAAATCGGTGTTTTTTTAAAAGAGCAGAATCATAAACTTGCCAAGCGATTCAGTGACAAGTGGATTGCCAAATTGCTGTTCTTATCTGATTTTTTTCAGCCATTTAAACCACCTGAACACTGCTATGCAGGGAAGAAATAAAATCTTTTTAGATGTATCAGAAGACATTTAAAGGTAAAATGAAACTGTGGATGCATCGAATAAAAAGTGGGAAGATAGCTGCTTTTCTTGCTTTAAACGCATTTTTTGAACAAGAAGAATTTGATTTGAAGAGCATCGGTGGAATCTTTCTTGAGCACCTTACTTCAGTTATGTTCGAGCTAGACAAATACATTCCTTCCCACAATTTCAACAAAGAGTTTAAGTGGGTGCAAAATCCCTTCGGGGTTTCATCACTACTGGTTCATCCAGAAATAGATTGCATTGGTGAACAACTGGTTGTGCTGCAAAGTCGACAGCTGTGGAAAGAGAAATACAAAAATGTTTCTCTGACTCGATTTTGGGCCAAGGTCCAAGTAATGGAACCCAATCTACCTGAACTCTGTTTGCAGGCAACAAGAGCTATTTTGCCCGTTCCGACAACATATCTTTGTGAAGCTGGTTTTTCAGCACTAGCTATGACCACAACCAAGTGTCGCAACCAACTAAAAAAAAAAATTACTTTAAAGAAATTTCATAGTCAAAGTTTTTATTTCATGAAAAAAAAAGAATATATAAATCATAAATGCATGTTTATGTCTGGTTTAAATTCTATTAGTATTACGACCATAAAATAGCCACTTGGTCATTCGAGGCTCCAAACATAGGGGAAAAAAGGTCATTTCTTCCTGATAAGGTTTTCAGACCTTCATAAATCTTTGTTAATGGCACTACAACTAGGGGTGGGCAAATTCAGGTCGATTTTTCAGGACCCATTTTTTCTAATGCCATTTGGGCTGGTAAATATGAATCCGTTGATTTTTTTGCTCTATGACGTCATAATAGGTTGGTTCAGTGGCCATTTTCAAAATGGCGGCCAAAAATGGCTATTTTGCTCTCAGGACATACGAGTGAGACGAATATACCTGTGCAATATGTCTAAACAAATGTTTTGAGGGTTAAAGATTACAATAAAAGCACTTTTAGCTACCTGGCATGACACCTTCTTGTATTTTTCTACAGAAAAGATCATTTTTAGGTTATTATTTGTGTATTAATTACGCCAATGATCGTTTGAGCTTCTTGTTATATGCAACCATGTTGCCAGGAAGATTGAGAAGGCACTTTCAAACTGCATGGAAGTTCACGGATATTCGTTTTTGTACTTTTAGTTCATGGCTGTTGTCAACTTCCGCAAACTTCGTTCACTGAACTTCACACATGAAGCAAAAACGGCGCGCGAACTTTCGTCAGCTCAAGAAAACTTACATCCCGATTTTTTGTTTCGCTGGGTCCAGGTTCTTAGGCTAGGCTATTGAGAGTTTTGAGGTTAGCGGCTTATCCCATGGGTGTTGGCTTTTAGTGCTGCAAATCCTGCCGTTTAGATTTTTTTGACACTGTGGTGGTTTAGTCAGAACGATAATGTTTTCCATTTTTGTTTGCAAGCTATTTTGCTTTCTGTGTGAAACAAAATGAGCAACAGAGTCGAAGAGGTAGATCTCCACTTTTATTGGAAGTTACCGGTATCTTGAGCTGAAAAAACTTCTGAATGTGATGTAACAAAACCTTATACAATCGCCATATTCTGCCATATCATAGTGGTCTACCACAAGAACGGTTTGAATTAGGGGAATAACCGTTCCGTGAGCTTCCGTCAACTTATGTGTAGTGTGAAAGGTTTTTGATTTCAATTTCTGTGAACTTACGTGTAGGTGTAGTCTGAAAGTGCCTTAGACTTCTTCTGTGTGTAATTTCATCATATTTACTGACCTTAGGCTCCTTTGTCTACATCCAGGTTGACTAGTTGTTGCACTAAGTAATGCAATATAGTTAATCAATTTTGAAAACTGAACGACGAGTGAGAAGTGAAAGCAGGAAAGAACTTTTTGGATTCAACTACACTGAAATACAGGAATATAAACCCACAGGAAAACTAGCTAATGGGACTGTTGTAATTGGACGAATGCTACAGCTATGCAAACGACAGAAGGGGAAGCAAGCCTTAAGCAGGACTGAAGCGAGTAAAGTTGTAGCTAGAGAACTGAGATGTGATTGGATACATACAAAAAATGTGTATCCTATGAAGAAAAAGTTTGTTGCTGCCAAAATTAAGAAAGATTATGAAAAATCCAACGAGTTGCGAAAGGCCGAGAAATGTACAAGCAAACCTAAAAGTGATTCAATGACAGGATTACTAATTATGGATATGACATCCGCTGCAGAAACACAGACTACCAGAAAAAGTTAGAACATAAATATCAAGTAAAAATGACAGCAGAAGATCAAAGTTCTATGAAGATAACTGTTTTGGCCCATACAGAGCTGTGTGTAGTAATACTGTGCCAAAAGATTGGCTTAGATCAAAAAAGAGGAAGGAAAATAGAGAAATTTCGCTGAAAAGGAAGCATCTTGCGATTGAGGAAAGGAAGAGAGAACAGCGAGAACTGGATAATCTAGAGAGCATAGAAGCAATGAATTGTGCAGTCAACACACACAAGGATGTCAGCTACGAGGCTTCTGACCATCGACATCCCAAATAACATTTCCCAACAGAAAGCTTCGTTCGTCAAAAGAGTCAGCTGAGAAACAAACCATAACATCAGAAGAAATAAAGTTCCCGTCAGTGAAGGTGAGGAATGGACGAAAATCTTTCAATGAGACAGTCATACGTTGCTTGGTCCAGTGTTTCTCAGAAACGGCCGCATCGCCCAATGAAATATGCAAACTAATCGTCAACGTAGCTAATATGATATTTGGTCAACAATGGCGAACCGAGAACGAGGAAAACTACAACAATTTTAATTTTTCATGTAAAAAGCATTTTTTTTCGTACTTTCAGATGATATCGCCACAGCAATGCAGTGAATTGCAAAACTGAGTTAATTTTTAGAATTTACGCCCCAAACAACCTATATTTAGACATATTACATGACCCATATGATCAAATCTTCATCTGATTGATGAAAAATATCAATTTTTCAGCAGCCATTTTGAAAATGGCCGCTGAACCAACCTAAAATGACGTCATAGACAAAAGAACTCATCGGATTCTTATTCAGAGAGAAAAATGGCCATGAAAAAATTGGGTCCTGGAAATACTATTATCAAAATGCCTTTATTTGCCCACCCCTACTACAACTCTTAAACGCAATTTGACAGAAACAAAGTTACAAATAAATAAAATATTACAAATAATCATATTTCAGACAGATATTCTGATTGGTTCGTGTGATGAGTATAAGAAGAATTTCAAAAATTGAAAAATAAAATGAACATTATAAAAAGTTGAAAATTATAATGACCTACCTAACACCCATGCATACTGCATAGACCTCTATGTTTCAGCTTCAAGCATTGTTTCCCATGGTTTTGACCATGAGAAACTAGAAAATGACAACCATTTTGCTGTCAGATGATGGGATACCCTGCCTTAAGAGACCTAAACATTCCTATTTTTGCCAAATTCAATGATTTTTGACCTGTTAAGCCATGATCCTGACAAGTGAACTCTTTATTTCCACTGAAAACACTTTCATCCAATGCCTTACTGACAGAGGTGGGCACCCGCTACTTTTAAAGTAGCGCGCTACCCGCTACTTGGGCCAAAGTAGCGCGCGCTACTGCTACCCGCTACCAATTTACAAAAGTAGCGCGCTACCGGCTACCGCTACTCGGGCCAAAGTAGCACGCGCTACCGCTACTTCTTCCGCTACTTTTGTCTAAAATGACACTAGGAAACACTCAAGTCCCTAGTGACGCAAAAATGACCTTGAAAACGAATGTTATCATTCGTTGACGCTGTCATTTTAACGTCGTTATAGAAAACACATTCTAAGGGAAATTTATTGTTACGCATCTTTTAAAAACACGAGCATTTCAAAATGAGAGTCATTAAGTCCTGCCCGCTTTCGCTTAAGCACATCTTTTCCAACAGAGAAAAGTCTCTCCACCGCAGCACTGGAAGGAATGGGGGTGTTGTATTTAATGAACAGATGTTTTAAGTCGGTATTCGAAAAGCTCATGGACTTGCTCTTGTCCGAAAAAAAGGCGTCCACAATTGCTGTTTCCTTCTGCACCAACGTTTCACGGGATGACGCAAACACTCAAAAAAAATACATCCTCGGAGTCATGACTGGTGTTGGTGTCACTCTTCTCGGTATCAACCTGGCTTGATGTCTCCCACAACAGTCGAATTACATCTGTCTTGACTTTTCTCGCAGTGCATCAGCATCATCCGTGGAAGCGTAGTGCAGAAATTGTAGCCACGACGTCTTGAAGGAGGGATGAAGACATGATGCCATAACACATTTCATGTTGTTGAATCGTTTCTTCACCCCTTCAAGGACTTTCAACTCCTCACAGGTCACAAGATCACTGATCTCGGTCAACTTCTTCCCGCAAATTGTGATGGTTAGAAGCAAGACTCCGTAATATGCCTTGGACTCGCCCTGGAGAATGTCTAAAGCCTGGCAGATAGGCTTTATCACACGGAGATATTCGCCGAAGAAGTTGACGTCAGCTAGAAAAGACCGAAACTTTGCAACCAAGCCGATTATATAGCTGCTTGACCACGCCAGTATTGCAAAAAAACAAGCATTTTTTTCAATTTAAATTAAAAAGTAGCGGGTAGCGGAGTGCGACTGAAAAAAAGTAGCGCCTCTCCCGCTACAGCTACTTTGGAAAAACAATAGCGCCGCTACTGCAGCCGCTACTCCAACTAAAAAGTAGCGCCGCTACCGCTACTTTTACCAAAAAAGTAGCGCCGCTACAAAAGTAGCGCGCTACTGCCCACCTCTGCTTACTGACAGCTCACAAGTGAAAATTAGCTCTTGGATATTTGGCATCATTTTGAGAAGTGTTTTAGGGGGGTTCAAGAAGCAGCATAGAGTACAACTAGTCACAAGTGGTGAAAATGCATTTTGCTTATATCAGGCAACCTATACACATCTTTTAAACTTTCTCAATGGATCTAGTCCAGTGGTTCTCAACCTTTTTGTCATGGACAGTGGACACCTTTTGGTGTCCTTAAAGCGCTCAGACTCCTACAAAAATATATCGGACATTTTAGTACAGTGCATCTTGTTTCATAAGTTTCAGAATAAATGTTTCATAAGTTTCGAAGCAACACACTTAGAAGAATTTGTTGAACTCACGATGCACTGATAATGAGCTATAATTTATGTTGGCACACATGATCAAAAATCAGTAATCTATAATGCTGATTTAATGAAAATGGTGCAAACTCTCAATATTTTTCTATAATGTTTGCGACTTTCACAAATATTTCTTTAATCCCAGCCATAGTAAAACTGTGAGTGCTGATACGCTGCAGACCAGCGTTTGTAATTGCTTTTGGAATGCCAATACAATTGTTTTTGAAGTAGTTGATGGCCTACATTCTGTAACATACCATTGTTTTTGTATGCATTACATATCATTGTGTAGCATTGCATACTATAGACGTAGAGTAAGAGGGTGTGGCACACCCCCTACTCCAATCGGTATTGACATACGGTGAGGAAATTTCAAAGTAGAGCGTAGAGTAACTTACGTTGCTGGAATAGTCACGTAACAATATTCATAGCAATAATAAGTAATCCAGATGTGATATTTTCAATGAGGTCTTCCCGCTGTGAGATCAAGTATGATTTAGCAGAACGCATTGTTTTGTTATCAGACGCACGATATTGCCTGCATTAAGGACGTCTCTTACCGCCATTATCACCTAGCAAACCAATGTCTTCACCATGTCACATGACAACCGTGCCCGCTCTAGCGCCTAGCCAGCCCTTTTCAGGGCTTACTCTAACGGTGATCTCGGCTAATATCGGAGGATCCTCTTCAGTAAAATCAGCCATCTAGTCAGGTCAAATGTTTGACCTCAAAAAAACTACTACAAAAGGTTTTCCAACGATTTCTTGTAGTATTTATCATCAAGAATAATATATTAAAAATCTAGGAGAATCAGAGCACCGGAAAGTTGTCATTTTCAAGATGGCCGCCAAAACATTATAATGACAATAATTCACTTAATATTAGGATTATTAGCAGTGGGCTATAAATGGGCAATTTTTTAACTCGGCAATGTTTTTGCAGCAGAAAAAATGCGTTTTGAAAACTGCCGAGCTGGAGACAACAGCTGGTCCCGTGTATAAGTCGAACTCAATTTTTAAGGTGAAAATCACGACCTATATATACTTGAGTATAAACGGTAGTTGATGTTTATGCGTGTGATATTCTAATATAGCTGCACCCCCAGTAATTTCTAAAACTCTACAGTCTACACCTATGTTGCATACCATCGTTCTTATATGTGTGTTTTAGCAATGTTCAGCTGTAGCCTAATTTATTTTCTGAGCTTTATTTTTATGCAGAAAATTTAGTCTGTTTTGCAAATTAGTAGTGTCGATATTACAGAAGCAGTTTTTCTTTCAGAGTAAGTGTTAGTATTTGCACAGTTCAATTGTTTTCACACTTGCAATTTCACAGGGATAAAAAGTAGCAATAACGCAATGTAGCCTACTAATTTTACTGTCACGTCTAACAGAGTAATGAGCTATTCTCTTACCTTTAAATGTGCTAGTATATAATCGTGGTTGAGTAAGTATAAATTTTAGGATGACATCACCAGCCCTCGAAATAAGCTTCCATCTACGACGGCAAAAACATTGCCGTCGCCAAATCAACAAACCTTGGGTTGATGCGGCAATTGCCGTATGCTTTAATCAAAAAAAAATTTATGCGCCTCTTTTTCATCGTGTGTCACATGGCGGTTGCCCAGAGCATCACGCACGCTATTTTATACGCTGACAATGCTCTTGTGAACTGTAAAAAGTTTGCAACCTTATAAATACTGGCTTAATTGTTACGCAAAAGTTATTCTTTCAACGAATGCTTATTTTTGACCGGTGTCGTTGCAAATATAAAAAGTGGTACAAAATTGGATAAATGGTTCTTCGGCAGCAAAGAAAAGTAATGCTTCCGATCATATGGCATCGCGCGTTCATGAACGGGCAGTTTTGCGTCTTCAAGTGACGACGCGACAACCTCATCCTCCGATGATTCCGATTCTGACTAGTTCTTTATCCAACAGACTTTGTGTTGCTCGCAGTATCCCAATTGTGCCGAAATTACATTAGTGTACTGCATACGTAAATCGAGGCAATCTTCTCGCAGGGAGCTATTGATTTGTTATCGGTACCTGACTGAGCAATTAACGTTATTTCATGATAATTTAACGTCGTTAGATGTCGAATTAATGTAAAACAAACGTAAATATCTTATTGGGCATTGTTGTTACGCGATATAACTCGCCGGGAAAATTAAATCGATTTGTGCTGACTCGAACGTTGAATCAACCCAAAATTAACTTACTTTTCCCCTCCAATGAGTTATAACGTGAATCACCGTAACAGCGTGCGTATCGCGTTGATCGCTTTATTGCTACTTTTGGTATTATTACTTCACAACAAATCAAACAGTGCGGTTGTGATAGACTATTCGATAATTTTTTTTCTCTTCTCGTTTTGCATGTTTTAGTACAATTTTTTCGTAATAAACGTTCACAGCAATTGCCAAGGCAATTTCAACTTTTGCCGTTTGGCCTCGTCAACGTTTTTGCAAAGTAAAAATATGCTAATTTTGAAGACTGTGTGAGTGTTTACAGCAAGTAAAATAGTCCGAGGTGAGGTCTTGGTGCGATGTTTCTGCTGATTAAACTCACGCTGCGAGTAAATCAAACTGGAAGAAATTTTGAACAATTTTTGTCCGAATTAAATGCTCATTTTGCGACGGCATTTTTATTGCCATAGCAAAATGGCCATTATGACGTTTGCGGCGGCATTTACCACGGCAATTGCCGTGTGCCGCCTCTAATTTCGAGGACTGCATCACCAAGCAGTCATAGTCACAAATAAATCTAAGGTCTTTTTCTGTTACACTAGATGAAGCATTTTAAGGGTGTCCGCAAAAGCTTGGAATTTGCAGCATTGATAAATTACAACATTTACAAATTAGTTGTGCTTTACTTGTGTATTACAGTGACTCTCACAGTTACTGTCATTTGAAAATTCAAATAGCGTCTCTCAAAAGATCGTCTGATAAATAAAATTTAAATATAAAAGAATTAAATTTTTATAAGGTTATGTACGTTCAACTTAAATTGTTTTGAGATAGCAGATTGTTGATCATTGCTTAATTTAGAAACTGTAGCTTTTGGCCAATGGAAACATTTGCACCACAGGTGATTGTCTTTCAATGTCAAACAATCAAACCACACCCATAGCCGCTACTGTATTGAATGCAATAGCCGTTTCGATGAGTCCGATTCGGTGAGTTCCCTATTTGGTGAAAGCCTTTTTCGGTGAGTTCCCTATTCGGTGATTTTTTGAATCTTTTTTTTTAAATTATCGGGTACCGTAGCCTAATTATCATTACCGTTTTAGGGTTAGGGTTTGGGGTTAGATTTAGGGAGCAAGTCTTTTAGGCGCTGACAGTTAGGCGCTGGTCTAATAGGCGCGCACACTGTGGCGTCTGGATATTTAGGTGCGGAGCACTGTGGCGCCCGGTCATTTAGGTGCTATTCCTAGTAAAGTCTGTAGATTGTATCAGCTTGGCAGCTTGCCAGAAAATTATATCATGGCTTCAGTGAGTGAAGCTGCGAAAACCGGCAATGCTTTTCACACAAAATGTTACTTTGAACAGAAAAATATATTGTTGTTTTATTGATTTATTATTGTTTTATTTGTTGTTAGTCCAGGATTGCTTTGGTGAAAGCTTTATCAATAAATTATTCAAGCTTCCGAACATTATTGAGTTCATTTTTAGTTAACTCTTTCGCGACCACGGACGTATACACACGTCTTGGGATTTTTGCCATGATGACCAAGGAAGTATCCCTACGTCCAAGGTTAAAAGGTAGCCTATTTCAAGCAAAAAAATAATGTAAATGATGGCAGATCCATAGTCTTTGCATGTCCTTTTTTGGCTAATTAAAAAAAAATATTTTGGCTGTGCAGTTATCAGATGAGGACTTCTTAAAGATGGGGACACAGTGGATTTTTTTTCTTTTACTCATTGGAATTGGCAGTCAAAACTGGCTAGGCAACCCCTTACTTTGGAATTTCTCGATCAAAAAGACTGTAGGCTAAATTACGTAAACGTTTTGCTTAAAATTTTTCAAATTTTCCAAACTTCAGTTCTGATCAGAACTGAAAATGCACCGAATAAGTGCGAAATATATTTTCTGTATCATCTACTGACAACTGATCCCTGTTACCTTAGCAATTGAGGTTTTAGCTTAATACGTTTCACTTGTAGTAAAATTCTTTTCTCATTCTTTTATTTCTGAGGATATTGCGTTGCTTATTGCCGTTAAATTGGAAGACTTGCGTCCCCGCGAGCAAGATTGCGGATATTTTACATCGATTCAACGCCCTACAAAGTTGAATCCATGTAAAATCAGCAGATTTAGCTGGCTGGGGTTAGCGTTTCAATTGATTATATTTACATTCAGTGAAGCTTGTTTACGTCTAATAAACGTAGAAACATGTTGACTATAACTGTTTTAAACTTATCATTTGATATTGTTGTGCATTTTCCTGATGAAATCTTCGTGGATAAGAAGAAAAAAGATTAAGAGTAAAAATCATTTAACACCGGCTGAGTATTTATTGCAGTTGAACTACGCCCGGTGGCCGTCACAGTATATTTATTTCATTAACTTTTATTAGCCTCAATTCTCACAATGCCATAGGCTACGCAATACACATGTGACCGCCTTTGCATTTGATATATCTACTATGTTTTGACATCTGTATTTTCCAAGCATGGAAAAACGTTTTCACAATGTTTCAGTACAGTATTTGATAATTTCTCTGTCAACTAACAGACTAGTCAAAATCATGAGGCATATTTAACTAACAGACTGTTGGATAATCAGAAAGTGCATTTGTAAAAAAATGTTTTTTCAATCTGGAAAAAAGCTACGCAGAATTTCGCTAGCCATGGCTAGCGAAAAATGTGGGACTTTTGCTAGGCTAGCCTATATTGCAGTAGACAATTGCAGTAGAAAACAAGAGAAATTAAATAATATATCACTGTCTTGCATGTCTTGCACCAATGGCGTAGCCAAGGGAGGGGGGTTGGAGGTTTCAACCTTTGAAATTGAATTTACGGATGTTAATACATTGTTTGCAAGAAAAGCTGTAGCCTATGAAGTAATTACACGTCAAACTGTGCAAGGATGCACGCCATCTGTAACTGCTGAGATCACTTGTTCGATCTAGATTAACGTCTGAACAGTGAACAGCTATTCGTTATACAAAACTTGAATAAATCAGAAATAAAGTACAGTAACTTCATTGTCTCAAAGCTTTTTGTTTGACACTCATCAAGATGTATGACGTCTATGACGTTACACTTTCTAAAGTTTGGGTTAACCTTAAAGCATAAAAGTCAGTGACTTACCGGAATAAGATCGCTTTTTGGATCAACCAAGGAGAAAATTGATAAATAATAAAACTGTAATAATCTTGCAAAAAAAGCAATCAACCTATGTCTCTAAAACAAATTTGCCTAATTTTAAACGAAACTGCATTAAAAGAGCGAGTTTTGCCAATACCAAATATTCAAATATCTCAGCCAGGAATTAGCAACAAGAAAACATAGAGACTTAGCTTTATTTCCGAAAAATGCCGAAGAAAACATGATCTTAACCTTTTGCTATACCACCCGACAGCACCATTTTACATGAATATTCATACCCACAATTTTGTTGAAAATGCTCTCAGAATGCACCAAACTGAATGTAAATTTTCAAAATTTTCTGGGGGAGGCCCCCCGCCGATAAGTGTCGCCTTCGGGCTTCGCTCGTCGGCCGTCAACACCCAGTCTTTCAAAATTTCTGACTATGCTACTGTCTTGCACTGTCAATATTTTTTCCCCCCCATTGTTGAAGGTCTGGCGGCGCCACTGCCTATGTTCAATTTGGTTTCACTGCGAAACATGCTGGAGGAGAAAAAAAAGCCGCAGTGCGTGCTGTGCTGTAAAGTTTTAGCAAGTTTTGCTCTAGAACCTAGCAAGCTGAAAGACATTTGGTAACACATCAAGATCATATTGAACCAAACGGAACCTAACATAGAACTGATAACACCCAAGCAGGTGCACCCATTTTATTGACGTGTGCATTTTTAATTGCATATAACAAATAAACTATTAATCGTTTGCAGTTTTTGCGCTAATTTGCCTTAAGTCTTGAAGGCGCGTGAGTCGTTGAAAAAATCGCAAAGGGACCGTTCAACAATTTTTTTGAAAAAGTTTGAGAACCGCTGTCCTAAAGTATTGCGCGTAGAAACGAAGTAAATTTTTTCTCATGTGCAGAATTGTTTTGGCATTCGATTAAACTACATATATTTTCATATTATTGTATCATGCTTGGGTAGTAAAAATTATAATGAAGTACACTTTTCTGCCAATTTTTAATTTTTTTAGAAATTAGAAAAAATACCTTTTGGAAAGTTGCTAGTTGTACATAGAATGTTTTAAATTTTATTGCAAAGCTTTGCATCTTCGGATAGCTGAAGATGTATGCTTTCATTTGATGTCAAGATTGTGCGTCTACGTCGATCACATGACATGTTTTTACCGCGTAAATACAACAGATTTGTGTGAAAAATGTCTGGTAATTTAGATTAAATATAAATTACTTCTGTTCGGGATGGATTGGCCATGTGACGAGAACGCGTAAGACGCTCTACTACTGTTCACATGAATACATTTCTACAAAGCAGTTTATTATTAACTTTTATTTTAACTTTTATTTTTTATGTGGCGTCTGCGGAAGAAGAGTGATGGCAAATTCTGTTACATGTACGAAATGCAAGAAATGGGTGCATGGAAGATGTGCAAAGATGAAGAGAGTGACATGCAGATCTGGAGATGGTTTTGAATGTGAAAGATGCAAGAAGATTGAGGAAGGAATGATTGGTCCTGTTGAAAAGCTGAATGACGAAGTTGAATCAGTAAATGCCTTTTGCTATCTAGGAGATAGATTGAATGCCAGTGGTGGTTGTGAAGCGGCAGTGACTGCAAGAGGAAGGTTTGGTTGGGTGAAATTCAGAGAGTGTCGAGAGTTGTTATGTGGTAGAAGATTTCCGTTGAAAATGAGAGGAAGAATTTATATTAGTTGTGTGAGATCTGCAATGCTGTACGGAAGTGAGACATGGTGCTTACGGGAAAACGAATTGGCGATTTTAAGAAGAACTGAGAGAGCGATGGTGAGAGCAATGTGTGGTGTAAAGCTGATGGACAAAAGGAATACCGAAGAACTTATGAGCTTGCTTGGGTTGAATGAGAGTGTTGATAAGTTGGCAAAAGCGAATGGAGTGAGGTGGTATGGGCATGTTTTGAGAAGGGATGAAGATGATGTTTTGAGAAGAGCGCTGGAGTTGCGAGTGGAGGGTCGTAGAAAACAAGGAAGACCAAAGAAAACATGGAAAAAGCAAGTTGAGGAAGAAAGCAGCAAGGTGGGCTTGACAAGAGAGGACGCGCTAGACAGATCGATGTGGAGGCAGGGTGTGAAGACGATTGCGGCACTTGGAGGTGAATCCGGCCACCCTCGGTAACGGGGACATCACCGGATTAAAACTGGACTACTACTACTACTAGAGCATATAGGCTACACCTTGGCTACAAGTTGCAAGCATAATGGTGAGACTTCGCTCGTTATTAAACCTAGTCCGGGTTTTGACGGAAAACTAAGTTACTCTTCACTCAAGCCTACCGCCCGCTTGGGTACAGCCTACGGTACATTTTTTACTGATGTTTAGTTATTCTTTGACCTAACTAAAAGTGAACTCAATCTCATACATTTTTGGAAACTTGAATAATTTATTGATAAAGCTTTCGCCGGCGCAAACCTGGACTAACAACAAATAAATGCTGAACACGCGCATTAAAAAAAAAACATATTTTTCTGTTCAATGTAACATTTTATGTGAAAATCATTGCCGGTTCAAGCAGCTTCACTCACGGAAGCCATAACATATTTTTCTGTTCAATATAACATTTTGTGTGAAAATCATTGCCGGTTTAAGCAGCTTCACTCACGGAAGCCATAACATATTTTTCTGTTCAATATAACATTTTGTGTGAAAATCATTGCCGGTTTAAGCAGCTTCACTCACGGAAGCCGTAACATATTTTTCTGTTCAATATAACATTTTGAGTGAAAAGCATTTCCGGTTCAAGCAGCTTCACCCATATATTTTTTCTGTGTAATATAACATTTTGTGTGAAAAAGCACTGCCAGTTTAAGCAACTTCACGCACTGAAGCCATGACCAACAACGCACACGCATTAACAAAACAATATACTTTCCTGTTCAATATAATATTTTGTGTGAAAAGCATTGCCCTACGCCCCTACCTGCCAAGCTGATACAATCTACAGACTTTACTAGGAATAACACCTAAATGAACGGGCGCCACAGTGCTCCGCACCTAAATATCCAGACGCCACGGTGTGCGCGCCTATTAGACCAGCGCCTAAAAGACGTGGACCCTAGATTTAGGGTCTTATTTCAACGTTTAGAGACGTTAAAACGATGTAAAAGCGGCAATGATAATTAAGCTACGGTACCCGATAATTTTCAAATTTTTTTTAAAAAAATCACCGAATAGGGAACTCACCGAAAAAGGCTCTCACCGAATCGGACTCACCAAATAGTAGCAGACCCGTATTGAAGGCTGGTGGTGCAAGCCTTAACGAGTTTTAAATTTCAATACTAATTATCATCTGATCAAACTTTAATGCTTAGTTTCAATCAAACAGCTATTGCATCTTTCTGGTCGAGTGTTGTGGAGGAATACCCATTGCCCGATAGTTCAGTTGGTTAGCGCATCACTTCTGAAACGAAGAAGCTTCAAGTTCAAGTCGCGCTGGTTCGATTCTAGGGATGTGCGCTTGAGCAACGCACGTTAAGGACTGCTCTCCTTTCAGTGGCACCTAATGGATGGAATAATTCCACAGCAACAACACTTCAACAATCAGGTCATTCCATGTCAACTCAACAGGTTTTTGGAAAAGTGCAAGCTCGACCCTCTTAGATTTTCATGAAATTCACACTAAAGCTTCATATTGAACACAAAAAAAATTTCAGCTCATTATTTCAAGACGTTTACTTCATAGTCACCAAGGTCCCTCAAACTGCGTTCGCATGTAAATTTTTCTTAATGTTTAGGTCTTCACAACTTTTCATGTAAAGCATTTACAAATCTGAAATTTGGTATTCTGATTAAGAAGCAGCCCTAGTTTTCCTATCTACCATCAAAATTGCTAATTTCAAATTAGTTTTAGATATAAAACCTTTCAAAAATTGAAATTTTTTATATTTGAAAAAATTACATCAATTTTTGATGTCTGCTATCTCCCAAACCAATAGTCCCAGAACTACCATTTTGCATATCATTATTCTATACTAGTTGGTAATTAACCCCTATGAGACTGACACCAAACAAATGTAAAATTATTGAAGTTTGGAGGGTGCAAAGATGAAGTCCGACAAAAAAGCTCAAAATGCGCCATCTTGTGGTTAATATTTGACCCTGTGGACAGTCATTCAGGAAGTTGAAACTTTCAGAAAAAAATCTTCTTTGCCTAAGCTATAAACAGTTCAAGTTTCAAATATGTAACCCAACTCCTTCAATAGCAAATGCAGCTGTGAAATCATGAGCTTGAGCTTGACCATCACATGCAAAAGTCTCGGGGGTGTGGCTTACTTGGTAAAAACGAAAATGTATTGAATTTTGCTGAGGACACCCTTTTAAATGGTGTGTTTGTCAGAAAAAATAACTCCTGCAAAACATTTTTGAATTTGAAATTGATTTAGGGGTGGCCCTCTCTCCCTGAAGTTCTGCGCCCTCCCCCAAAATACCAAATCTTCATATCTCAAAAACTGCTGGAGCTAGAGATACAGTTTTTGTGTCAAAAGATGCAGAAAACATGATTTCCTATCTGCTTTCTGAACAGTGATTGTGCCTATCTTGAGTAGAAAAGCAGTTATTAAAAAAAACTATTTTGGGCATTTTAGCACAAAACAGCTCTAAACAAGTATTGTGGTTCAAGCTATTCAATACACAAAATGTTCATAAACTAACTTGTATAACTGGTTAGTTTCAAGATAAAAATGGAACTAAACAAAAAAGCAAACAAAGAAAAAAAACAAATGAATCAGTAATAGGTAGTAGCACAAAGATGCATCTGCAGTGTGGATTTGTGAGTATACCAGAGTATGAAAAATTTATCAATTTTGTATAAATAAAAAGAATTCGGTTTTATTCATTTTTACTTTTGTATTGGGGGTCCGCAAATAAACAGATTCACAAATAGTGATCCATGGCCCAAAAAAGTTTGGGAAACCAACCTATAAAACAATTATTGCTAGATATCGTCATACCCTATACCAGGGGTTTTCAACCTTTTTTTGCTCATGGCCCACTGAATTATTAAAAAAATGGCGTTGGCCCATTAACGTTTAATGAAAAACACCTAATGAAAAACTTCATCAACGAAAAACACCAAGTTTCAACAACGCAATAAATTAATCAGCTGAACATTCACACAAATTTAATGAGAAGGTTGTTGCTGTAGTTTGTCCACAAGACTTTGTATTCTGGGTGCAGTCGATGAGAGTGCGCAGCGTATGTCAGCTGCAACTTCAAGTCTGTTGCGCGGCTTGGATTTTATGTTCAATAGAAATGAAAATGCTGACTCACACAACCACGTGCTGGTGAAAGGCAGTAGTTTCATAAGACAATTTTTGCTGATTTGTGGATATGATGAGGCACGACCTACTAGAACACGGCCAAATATGTCGCTATTTGAGGAAATTTCTAAGAGTCTGAATTGTTACAATCATAGGTATTACAAACCTGTCATCTTCCCATTTCCAGAAGTAAGTAAAATAAGCAATATTTGCACTCACACATAAATTATGTTTGGCTTGTTTAACCGGAGATTAGGTATGTACCTTGAGCACAATTTATACAATAATATAATATGTAATATTTGATAATGTAATATGTAAGACTTTCCAACTGTACCCTGGAGGTAGTATGGTTTGGTGTATCGCTTTTGGTGCAATTCTCTGTTCCATATAAAATGTCAAGGATTTTTTGTGGATTCTATGTTGTAAACTGTTCATTTGACGTGCCAATTTAAACTTTACCGGTAGTTCGTTTTGTTTTTCGCCAAGGTTAATTTAGCAAGTAAAACATGGCTATTGGCGAAAGATTCTGCTATACAAAAAAACCTAAGGACTGTATGATGAGACTAACCCCAGGATGCAGTTGGAAAGTCTTACATGTTTTACATTATTATTGCATAAATTGTGCTCAACATACACATCTAATCTCCGTCAAAACAAGCCAAACATATGTCTGGGTGCAAATATTCCTTATTTTACTTACTTCTGGAAATGGGAAAATGACAGGTTTGTCATAGCTATGATTGTAACAATTCAGACTCTTAGAAATTTTCTCAAATAGCAACATAATTGGCCGTGTTCTAGTAGGTTGTGGATGAGGACACTTGGATCCAGAATTCAGTGGCAGGCACATCTTCAAATAGGTCACGACAGCCTGAGTCATTTCTAAGGTCAATTAGTTCATCTTGCAACTCGTCATCCACTTGCTCAATGTTAACACGAAATGGATTCTTTACAAGTGTAAAAGCATCTCTGCTAAGCTCTAGAAAGTAGGATTTGAATTCAGTTTGTAGAGCAGGGGTCCGCAAATAGTGGATCGCGACCCAAATTTGGGTCGCGAGACCATTCACAGTGGGTCGCGAGACCATTCACAGTGGGTCGCAAAGCGGTTTAAAATTGCCATAAATATAACTTGTATGGCAAAAATAAATACAATCATATAGTTTTTGATGTGCTAAGTTTCGTACAATTTGGTAGGCTACAAGAAAATTTATACTTTCGATTGTAGTACAGTAGTTAAGCCCACGGTTATATATATAGTAGGGTGACCCAAAAAAAACTAAATTTTGATTTTTAAGCTTTTTCTTGTTTAGACCTCTGCATTATAGTCTAAAATGACACCTTGCCAAGTTTTGTTGAGATTGGTTCACATTTGACGCCCTAGCAGTGGGCCGGTACCCCCCGCCGGGTCAAAATCGGCCAATCTGGCTGTATCTCAGCAACCGGTAGGCCTAGAATGCTCAAACTTGGCTTTGAAGAAGCAGAATGCATGGTTTCCTATCTAACTTCCAGAGGGTTTTGGGGTCTAAACCAATTAGTTTATGAAAAAAATGCAAAAAACACATTTTTGACCAAATGTGCACCCCATAAACGTGTATTGTTCAACTTTTAGTTTAGTATACAACACTAATTGACTAATCACACAAAATTTAAAATACAAGCAACTTTTGTTTAATCATAGACAAGCTTTATTGCTTTTGCACTTTGGTTTACCACTTAACTTTCAACCACTGACCACAGTAATTAGTTACCCATTAAATAATTCAAGACAGTTTTTTTTTTCATTTTTCGTATTAGTTTACCACTTAACATTTCTTAAAAATGATTTTGTGGTTGTGTCCAGCTTTTTGCTAGACAATGACTTCTTGGCCATATCTCGAACTTTGGATTGGTAAGCATGAGTGACTTTGATTGCTTTGTCCAACTCTTTCTCACTACTTGGGGCAGAAGCCCTTTCCTCAACATCAGTGACCATGCCCAAAACTCTCTCAACAACATGATTTGCAGCAGGCATGTTCTGTAGCACAGCTTTGAACGATGAAAACTCCTCCATATGGTGCCAAGATCTGGGATTTTAAGAGTCAGACATTCAAACTTGGGAAAAACTCTAATGAGTTCAAAAGAGTCTGGTCCGATCAAGTCCAGCAAGCGAGTGGAGTTTTGAATAGTATGCATTTGAACCAAGCCCTTTCCAGTAACGGCTCTCTCAGAACTTGATCAAAATGTTTGCATCTTTTGCCACATTTAGACCTTGGTGGATAATTATGCTCACACAATCACTTGCAAAAGCAAACACAACGTGGCGCTCAATGAGGTACCACAGGTGCAGGTTGAGTTTCAGGCGAGCACCAACAGCCATTTCAAGGAGAAGGTCCAGGTAGCCTATGTTGCTTCATTTAGGAATGGCATTTGTGAGAGCGTTCCACATTTCTTAGTCATTCACTTCAGCATTTGTCAAACTTGGGGATGTAAACTAATATTTAACATAAAAAAGCGTTAACATACTGGAAGAAGCCAGTTCTTGCAGTGGTACTGAAATGTTTAAATAATGAGGCAGAAGTGTTGGTTGATGTGATAAACACGATGGCCAAATGGATCAAAGAATGAAA
The DNA here is from genome assembly GCF_918807975.1 of Aplidium turbinatum. NCBI lineage: Eukaryota > Metazoa > Chordata > Ascidiacea > Aplousobranchia > Polyclinidae > Aplidium > Aplidium turbinatum. The sequence goes on along the minus strand of NC_137475.1, from coordinate 21,678,749 downwards.
CAAGATACGTGATTGAAGCACTGAATGCTGTCAATTTCAACATAAAAATAGTCTTGGGTCTGGTTTTTGACACAACTGCAGTAAACAGTGGTTAGAAAAGTGGCGTCACCGTTTCAAAGCCATATAGGACACAGTATCCTTCAACTAGCCTGCAGGCATCATATCATGGAGCTTGTTTGTGGTGGAGCAGCTTCAGTGGTCTACGGTGACACAGAATCACCACATGAAGCTGTATTTAAAAGCTTTGCAGAAGTTTGGGTGAACAATATATTATGTTTAAGTTTATGAAACTTTCCAAACGAACAACAGAAAATTGAATAGAATTAAAGAATCAGTTCTAGATTTCTTGTTCAGTTGGCTTCAAAATGAAATAAACATACGAGAAGATTACAAAAAGTTGGCTAAATTGTCCATTCTTTTTCTTGGTGGTACATTCCGGCGTGGATACAATATTATACGTTCAAGGCTCCAAGTGTGTTTAGCACGTATGATGGCGAAGATCATTTATACCATTCAAATTGCCTTGTTCAAGCAGTCAGTTATCAGAAAATCCAACTTTTACAAAAGATTGTGGCCTTGGGAATATATATTCACTGGCTGCTTTTTTAACACTTTTTTATGTTAAATATTGGTTTACATCCCCAAGTTTGACAAATGCTGCAGCGTATGACTTGAAAATGCGGAACACTCTCAAAAATGCCATTCAGCTCACCTCTAAAAGAAGCAACATAGGCTACCTGGACCTTTTCCTTGAAATGGCTGTTACTGCACGCATGAAACTCAACCTGCACCTGTGGTACCTCAATGAGCGCCACGTTGTGTTTGCTTTTACAAGTGATCGTGCGAGCATATCCAGTATCCACCAAGGTCTAAATGTGGCAAAAGATGCAAACATTTCGATCAAGTTCTGAGAGAGCCGTTATTGGTAAGGACTTAGTTCAAATGCATTTCTAAACTCCACTCGCTTGCTGGACTTGATCGGACCAGACTCTTTTAAACTCATCAGAATTTTTCCCAAGTTTGAATGTCTGACTCATGAAAGTTCCAGATCTTGGCACCATATGGAGGAGTTTTCATCGTTCAAAGCTGTGCTACAGAACATGCCTGCTGCAAATCATGTTGTTGAGAGAGTTTTGGGCATGGTCACTGATGTTGAGGAAAGGGCTTCTGCTCCAAGTAGTGAGAAAGAGTTGGACAAAGCAATCAAAGTCACTCATGCTTACCGTTCCAAAGTTCGAGATATGGCCAAGAAATCATTGTCTACCAAAAAGCTGGACACAACCACAAAATCATTTTTAAGAAATGTTAAGTGGTAAACTAATACGAAAAATGAAAAAAAAACTGTCTTGAATTATTTAATGGGTAATTAATTACTGTGGTCAGTGGTTAAAAGTTAAGTGGTAAAGCAATAAAGCTTGTCTATGATTAAACAAAAGTTGCTTGTATTTTAAATTTTGTGTCATTAGTCAATTAGTGTTGTATATTGAACTAAAAGTTTAACATTACACGTTTATGGGGTGCACATTTGGTCAAAAATGTGTTTTTTGCATTTTTTTCATAAACTAATTGGTTTAGACCCCAAAACCCTCTGGAAGTTAGATAGGAAACCATGCATTCTGCTTCTTCAAAGCCAAGTTTGAGCATTCTAGACCTACCGGTTGCTGAGATACAGCCAGATTGGCCGATTTTGACCCGGCGGGGGGTACCGGCCCTCTGCTAGGGCGTCAAATGTGAACCAATCTCAACAAAATTTGGCAAGGTGTCATTTAGGACTATAATGCAGAGGTTTAAACAAGAAAAAGTTTAAAAATCAAAATTTATTTTTTTTTGGGTCACCCTATAGCCTGGAAGACAGCTTGAGCCAGGGCATGAAAACTCTCTCAGCTTATCTCCAGAACTGGCGACTGAAACTTAGCGAAAAAAAAAACTTTGGCGGCAGCTTTCCACCTATACAATGGGGAAGCTGATCGTGAGCTACACGTTTAGAACAATGGAAAACCTCTGACTTTCTGCCCCGAACCAGAATATCTTGGGGTGACACTAGACAGATCGTACACATATCGCCACCATTTGGTGTCACTGCGCAAGAAAATGACATCCCACGCTGCACTACTCAAACGCCTGGCAGGCCACAGCTGAGGAGCGAGGGCTGACACTTTGCGTATAGCAGCCTTAGCCCTTGTCTACTCTTCAGCAGAGTATTGTGCACCTGTTTGGTGCTGCAGTGCACACTGCCATAACATCGGCACTGCCATAAACAGCGCCCTGCGCACAGTTACCGGATGCCTGCGTCCCACACCATTGGACAATTTTGCCATTCTCGCTGGCATCCAACCTTCTGAGCTTCGTCGCGAAGAAGCCACTCTGTTTCTTGGCAGACAGGCACTAAAGCCTAACCATCTTCTCCACCACAAGATCTCTGCTTCCCCAAACCAGCACCCCAGTCGACTGAAGTCAAGACAACCATTCGTGCCAGCCGCTCAACTTCTGATCAACGCAGCTGATGAACTTCATCTCTGCGGCTACTTGGGCGGACTATAAATGGAATTCTGAAAGGAAGTCAAGTACCACCGGACTTCATTCGTTCATCCCCAACGCCGACACATGCCCCATCGGCCTGACACTACAAAGACAAGCATGGGTGCGCCTCAACCGTCTTCGTACGGGCGTCAGGCTTTTCCGGTCAACCATGCGCCATTGGGGAATTGGGCTCTTCCTCCTCCTGTGAATGTGGTGTCGAGGAGCAGACTGCAGACCACATCATCAATAACTGTACCATCTTCAAGCCACCTAACGGAGTGGAAGGTCTGCGTGTCATGGATGATGAAACTAAATACTGGCTGCTCTCTAGTAGCCTTCCAGTGTAGTCCGGGAACATCTTGAGTCTGGGCTGGTAAAAGGATAGAGTAGACCCTCGGCCCAGGAGGCTTGCACGACGACGAAGCGCACGGTTAATAGGTCCACCCGCTTACTAAGCCCAATTTGGTCCATTCCGAAATTACTAAAAATTATATGCTTCCGAAACGTTTGGGTCGCGAAAACTTCGAACGATTGCTTTTTGGGTCGCACCAAAAAGTATTTGCGGACCCCTGTTGTAGAGTACCAAGGTGGTCTGCCACTTCATCCCTAATCTCATCATCCACATCAGATATACATGCGAAACTGTGAAACATGTCAAAGTTGCCATTTGCCACTTTACGTCTCCAATTGCCCAGCTTTTCAACAAACGCCCTTGTAAAGTCCACAAACTCAATGATATCTTTTCCTTTTCCTTGCATTTTTGAATTCAGCTGGTTCAAAGCTTCAAAAATATCCACCAAATATGCCAAGTAAGAAAGGAACTTTACATTTTCAAAATTTACTGCAAGTTCAGGTTTTGCTGTTCCCAGAAAGATCTTTATCTCATCATGGAGCTCAAACACTCTGGCTACAAGGTTACCTCTTGACAGCCATCGTACTTTGGTGTAGTAGAGAAGTTGCTTATGTTCAGAATTTAGGTCTTCACACAACTTCCGGAACAATCGAGTATTTAATGCGCTGTTTTTGATATAATTGACGCTTTTAACGACCACATCAAAAGCGCATTTAAGACCGTCAGGTAAGGTTTTTGAAGCTAATGCTGCGCGATGAATAAAGCAGTGAGTGGTCACAAGATTACGTGCTTTGTTCTTTACGAGCGTCTGGAATCCACTCTTGGCACCTAACATGGCTTGTGCGCCATCAGTGCACACACCACACAAACTTGCCCAACTTATGTTCTCTTTATCCCTTTATCCTCGACCTTAGCCATTACATCTTTTGCCTTTGTGGTGGTTTCCAATTCACTGCAAAAGAGCAGCTCTTCTATTATTTATTTATTATTAATTTATATTATTTATTATTATTCTTCTATTTTTTCTTCTATTATTTATGCCAAGCTCTGTGGCCCACTGAAAACAGCGTTATGACCCACTACTGGGCCATGGCCCATAGGTTGAAAACCTCTGCCCTATACCATAGGCGCCTAATTATTTTTTTGGCTGTGGGGGCGAAAGCGTGTTTCATCAGCAACAACGTAAATTCAACAAAATGTCACGCAGATAGATGACGTAATTATGTCGTCACACTAAGATTGCTTTTATTGCTACACTCGGAGTTATCGCTGCGTTCGACCTACCAGTAATTATTATAAACAAAACTCGACCACTTCGGTTAACAAACACATGCCATGCGTCTGCGTTGGCTAGCGGTTGATGGACTGCGACTCTTTGAGGCTTTAAGCTAAGCACAGCATAAAGTTTAGCAACGAACTAGATTTATTAGCATGAAACGAAAGACTAAAAGGTTTACTAAAAAGGTTTACTAAATGGTATATATACTGTAAATGGAATGAAAATACTAACTTGATCAATGATCATACGCTTGAAAATATATCTGTTGAAAGCAAAATCATTCATGTTTACATCAATTCAACAGCACGTCACCTTGGCCCTTGAAAAATAGTTACGGAGAGACGTTTGATTAAGTTTTCAACTTGACATTGCTCCACTTTCACTACAATATTGCAACTTATGACTGACCCGCTCGCTTTCAATTCGCTGTAAAACGCCCGTTTTCGTGTTGCAGATGAAACAAAAGATGCGCATATTCCCGCCTGTGCGCCATGCAGTTTGCACGAGTCCGTTACTGCGTTGAATACGCAGTGTGTGCACAATGCGGTTTGTACCAACCCTTGTTGCGTTGGTTAGTGTTAGTGGTTACCTCGGGCCGAGACTTCAAGTTCATTTTCACAGCGAGCAATTCACTGCCGCGCAATTCACTGCAGAGGTTTCGACTTCCAAAAACGACATTGAGTTTATTTGCAAGCGCATAAAGCTTAGCGCACGCTCCGTCTACTTAGCAAATTATGTTGCTTTTGGGTGCATTCAACATCTGATGACATTGAATCAACACAAAATGGTAGATTTTTGCTATCCCAGGCAGCAAAATCAGTCAGTTTTACATTGATTCAACGTCTGCAGACGTTAAATGAAGGTAAAAATGACAGATTTTGTTGTCTGGTGTGGGATAACAACGCTGTTGCGGTTTGCATTCAAAAAATGTTTTCTTGCTGCCAATCGCTAGTTCATCTATTGTTTTATGTATCAATACAGCATAAAAAGTTGCCCCCACGGAGAAATATGCGTGGGGGGCGGGGGCCTGGCTCCCACTCATATTTCCTGGCTCCCACGCATATTTTCTGGCTCCCACGGCTTAGGCGCCTATGCCCTATACCTACAAGATATCGGGTCTGCTACTATTGGGAGAATCCGATTCGGAGAAATCCCTTTTCGGAGACAGCCTTTTTCGGAAGCCATCACTACTGAATTTAAGAGTCACGAAACAACAGTGTTCTGTTTTGGGACAAACAACTTGCTGTGCTTTTGTGTTAGTTTATATTTTGACTTTATTACGTATGCCTAATTGGTTAATTAAATTCAAGTTGTCCTTAGATGTAACACACTTGTAGCATGCTTTGAGTGGGTCTGCTACTATTCAGTGAGTCCGATTAGGTGAGTTCCCTATTCGGTGAGAGCCTTTTTCGGAGAGTTCCCTATTCGGTAATTTTTTGAAATTTTTTTTGAAAATTATTTGGTACCGTAGGCCAATTATCATTGCCGCTTTTACATCGTTTCAACGTCGCTAAACGTTGAAATAAGACCCTAACTCCTAACCCTAAAACGGCAATGATAATTAGGCTATGATAAGTGATAATTTAAAATAGGGGTAGGCTGTACATATAGTTAAAAAAGTTATCATTCTGGATCACTTTAGTGACACCCTTATTTTGAAGTATATTGTCTACTGAGCATTTTAATTTAACCATAACTCAATAAATTTGGAGAAAAACTGAGACGGTGCCGGCAAAAACGGTGTTAGGAATGTGTAAAAAACGAAAATGACACTTTTAGCATTAATAATGCATTTAATACAGAAACGTCGCCATTAGCCAGCAATTGGCCTTACTGAGTGTTTACAGTGGTGACATTCAAGAAGGTCATTGTTTACAGCAGGGGTGGGGAACCTGCGGCCCGCGGGCCGAATGCGGCCCGCGTAACTGTTCCATGTGGCCCGCGTCAAAATTTCTTTACCCAAAATATATTGAAACAACAACTCAACCTCAAAAAAGAGTAGGCTCTGCAGTCTGCATTCTCGGTATATTGCGAATGGCCTTCTATGACTAGTTAATCCATCATAGAAGGCCATTTGTAACAACAATGTGTATGTCACAATGTGACCAGTTATTGTTAATCGGTCAGTTATGCCATTCGTGAAAAGTGTTTTGCAGAGTAGCCTTCTGCTCAAATTTCAAAATTTTACGTTGTATAATGGCTTCTGGAAAGAAAAGAAAGATTGGTGATGAAGGCAGAATGTTCCAGAAAGATCGGACAAAATTTCGAAATTTTTAGTGGCCCGCGTGTGTTATTTCTCATTTTATGTGGCCCGCAATACTAAAAAGGTTCTCCACCCCTGGTTTACAGTCTTGCAAACTCGAGGAGAAAATTAGAGTCACACTTTTGCCGGCACTCACGTAATTACTCCCCCAGAGTCCAATTAGACCCCCCCAAAGTGATATTTTTTACCTAATTAAAAAAATATAGACTCTCGCCATTATTTAAAACACGGTTGACTCTTGCTCCACTGAAGGGGAATTTGCAAGCCTGGTTTACAATTACATAGTTCGATGACGACACCAGGCAGTGGTTAACCAACGGATGCCCTGACATAAATTATAGCGACAACACGAGTGAAGAAGAATTACATAGTAAAAATATCGGATTCACTACGAGTAATGCCCACTGTGCTACTGCAAGCAATCAATGTCTGTGGTAGTATTTAATAAACATACTTTTCTGTATACTAATTATACTGATTCATGATAAGAGTACTACATACCAAACTACTTGTAGTAAAATGCTTTGAATAAATGAATAATCCCTCAATGATGTGGCAGTTATCCAAGAGAAATGTCATATTCCTTCCTGACATATCCCATGAACCAAGTATGTTACATCGCATTATCTGTATAGACGCAGCACGTTGGACATCAAGGTCTGCTTGGATATCTCCACCTTTCACACTTTCATTGGGATGACTTTCCCTTTATAAATGCTCAATTGTGTAGGTTGTATCACCATTGTTCTTCATGCAAATTCCAAGATGCCAATTTCTTTTGTTTCCATCATCCCAAATTACAATGCACGGCTCATTTATCACAACATCAACATCTTCATTCCTGGATCGTTGTGGATCAGCATCTCCCAGTTCTTGATTGTCATTGTCATATGTAAGATGCAGTGCAGTCAATATGTCTTCTTCTGATGGAATTTCTGGAAGGTCACTCACCGGGTCACATTGTTTAGTTAGAATTAAGGTCAGGTTCAGCTTCAGTTCTTCTGTATTAATCTGATTTACTTTGAACAAATTTGGTCGAGTCACTACGTCCTGTCTGGACGTGTGCTTTCGAAATGAAACTTCGGTTCGAAAAATATTTTTCAGAGAATTGTCTTCTGTAGAGTTTTGAACACATTGTTCCAATTCGACAGCAGTTGTAAAGGGACCATTTCACGATTTGCATTTGTGAAGCAAAATGTTCACATAGTCCTCAGCCCTCTGTGCAGCCCGGCATGCAGCCTCTATACAATTTTTTTTAATTGTATTTTGTTGGAGTCTCCAATTTCCTTCTCGATTGTTCATGATCTTTACCAGGGTTGAGGTTGCTTTATCAATGACTATTGCATCAGTCTGATAAAGTGCCATTTCATCTCGGATTCCTTTGGCAGTGAATATTTTGTTGGAGCAGCTTGCTGATCTTTTGGCCAATTGATCAAATTTGGCTAAGTCGCGCTCACAATCAAGATTATTGCTGGGCAAACCTTGTAGCTGTGAAGAGGCCAGTTTGTGTACTTCAGTTGCACGTGAAGAGGCACTGGTCTGCGAACCGAAACCATATTCTCTGCCGCGTTGTTTGGCAAGGTCTTTAGCTGCTCAGGAACAACAATTTTTAAATAAATGCTTTTCAACCACCAAAACGGGTTCTACAACAGAGAATGAATATGGTACGTGGTAGTCCTGGAGAATATTAGCATTGCATTCAGCCAAGGCAGTGTGCAAGTCCGGTAGTATTTGTACAAGCTCTGTTTGAGTGGTGTTTTCTACCATATTTAAAATTGGAAGTGTGAAACGGTAAGAAAACCATGCAAGCACTTTCAATCCCAACACAACAAAGTCACTCTGCAAATATATGCGCAAGCTTGCACCAATTGATTATTCGACTTTGTGCTTTCGAGCAATGACTTATATTCTGGAATGTGGTATAAGATTGTTGCTGCTGTGTATCCAAGCTTCCCGAATCTCCTCTCCTTGAATTGGCTATGCTTGTTCGATTTTCCAGATTCAGCAACGACCTTGTCAAACAATTCGAATTGTGATGACTTATGGCCATCGTTCACTGCCAGTTTAGATAGAGCTTCCAAAGCAGCAAATACAACACTCTTGCTGGACGGGAGAAATGATTTTAATGCGGGCATGTGAGCAATCAAAATCTCCCACATGTGGAGTTTTTGTTCGTATTCTAACATTACATTTAAATTACCACAATCGAAGACTTCGCGAGTATGACTGACGCAAAGCAAATGTATATGGTTTGACCCTAGCGTAGCTTAGGGTGCGGCTGATGCCCCGACCTGAAGCAAAACACCCTAACTTTTTTTTATAGGTGACACTTGGTACAAAAACAATTTTTATGAAGTTTAAGACCAATCTATTAATGTTTAGGGGGTTCAGATTTGAACTGAAAATTAAGAAATTTGGTACTTAATCGGGTTGTTTTACAGTGCTACACATACTTCATTTATCATGCTAAATTCTGTATTTAAGGTCATCTAGGCTCCACAGTTACAATGTTTGACACAGTATTATTATGTTCCATACTATTTTTTTAACAAGTAGGGTTTTGCAAGCCGACAGCCAAACACTATTATGAGAAGTAATGTGGCAACCTATTGCAAAATATGCTTGATGTAACTGCTGGATAATGCAAACTGTACCGGTACCGTATTAAGCAGTAGAACAACATAATCTGTGTATTAACCAGTATAACACACAACTTTTATTAAATGTGAGTGACTGAAATCTTTCTGGTCACTACTTGTCAACTTTACCTTGAGAATCGCTAAAAGTGGAAACATGTCTCTGTGATGTCATAACACCTTCAAAATGACTTACCACTATTCAGCTCAGTCAAATACCTCCAGTTTCAGTCTAGTACTCTAGTATGTGCTGATCATTTCTAAGGCATTGTTCCCAGGTTCAGAATAAGGTTAAATGTAAGGAGTCGTTACAGAGTCAGACTTAAGTTATTGGTTCTTCTTGCTTATGAGGCAGCAATTCAGGCAACATCTCCCAATTGTTGCATTGCAACCAGTGCAATGTTTTCATATCAGGGTTCTGATGGTCGAAACACTGGACAGTGATTTATGATGTGCTGTGCTGTTTGACATTCACCGCAAACACAGACTGGTGAGTCACACAATCCTCAGGAAAACATATCGTATTTGAAGCGACCAACACCAGTACGGATGCGATTCAAAGTCACCCATTCTTTTCTTGGCAAGTCTGAGCCAGGTGGTGCTTTAGTGTCTGGTGTGACTTGGAACTGGTTGGGCCATGATATGGTTTCCCTGCAGTTTCTCCATGACTTCATCATAAGGTCGAAGTGATCATCATAAAGTATCAAGTGTCGAGAAAAAGGGTGCCTGGAAGGCAGGCATTGACGTGTGAGCTGTTGGGTGAACTAGAGTTATTGGTTGAACTAGAGTCAGTATTGTTGGTCCTTTAATAATTTTGTTTTGTTTCTTTCCACTTCTCCTTTATCAAGACATGGATCCTAATTCCTAACCATTCTAATTGTGATAACTTAGGAATGGTGAATTACCTTAGACATTTAGTAGGCTATGCTATGTGGTGAAACATTCATAGAATCATATTTATCAATTGCAGATCACAATAAATATGTGTAGTTTGTATTCAGTTGGTAGGCTATTTAATCGAAAAAACGTTTGCTAGGCTATGTCTTCTCAAGCGCAACATGACCCTCGGTATTTTCTAATCGCTACAGTTCCCACAAAAAGATCAAAATATCAAAGGTAGCAAGTTACCAACTGACAAGCAAGTGATTTGCAGTTTCGTGGCTTATACGGAAGAACTGACAAACTCAGGTCAAAGTAATTCAAACAAGGTTGTCAGGGAGGCAGCTAATTGTATTGATTAAGGTTTTACTTGCGAGCTAACATTCCTACAGTGGTTCAAAGCAAAAAATGGCAGAAAAAATCATTTCTTTTTACAAGCAAGAATTTCAAATGCTGATGAAGATTAACAGAGACCAGAGAGACATTAGGCAAACCACTAAAAAGTATATATATTAGGGTGATTCAAACGCCTCGACCCTTTTAAATATAGCCACAAATTTTTTTACAATGGAGGTTAACTCTAAAATGAATATTGGTATCAAAATTATTGAGTAGTATTAAATTTTCACATTTGCTCTTTTCGATTGAAGTAAGAGCTCCATAATGCAAAAAAACAATTATCTCGCCTAGTTTACAAGTTCATAAATACAATTTTGTTGAAGACAAAAGTCTGGATTTGGTTTTATGTTGTCTCGAAAAATTATTTTAAATATAAACAATAAATTGCACTTGTTTGACTTATTCATATTTTTGTAAAATGCGTTTGAAATTGCCCTTATTTTTACTTTTTTCATATTTTTAAGCAAAAAACGTTCAACGCCCCTTGTTTCTAGCCTCAGAAATAAAATCTTGGTGAAGATAAAAGCCTGGATTTTGCTTTATGTTATCCAGAAAAATGTTATCAAATACACACACTCAATTGAAAATGTTCAACCTGTGTAAATTTTTGGTAAAATATATACATTTGAAAATGACCTGATGCTCACTTTTGCTCAAATTCTATTATGTGACAAACAGGTTTTAATATCATTTTACTCAGCTGTATAATATTTTAATCCCATAATATCATTTACTATATGGGTTAGTGTGGAATGTAATTGCAGTAAAGGTAGATTGCTTCAAAAAGTCAGAATGTTTAAGCAGGTAAAATACAATACAGTTGAGTTTTATCTGTCTCACAGTCACTTATTGTTACTGAATAGTTTACTTTGTGTCCAATATTTGAATAATTTGACCTATTTAACCAGAAGTTAACTTATTTACGAAATTTCGAGATTCGTGGCATTTCATTGAATCTAAATCCGTGCCAATATTCACCATGAATAATGATGACTATATCTGCATTCATGATGCTGCTAACACATTAAAAGAAACAACAGTCATCGATCTTGAAACATTGGATAAGAAGTATTTACTTTCGTGACGATTACAATAAATTAATCCAACTGACCAAATTGTATCTGAGTGAAAGAGAAAACAGTGTTAACTTTACCTTTCGACGACCAGGTGCCATTCACAAAGCTAGGTGGATGGCAAAACTGATATATGCAATTAAGATGGTTCTATTAAAAGACCAGGTGCTCAAATTGAACAAAAAAATAATTACCAGTAAAAGAATGATCAAGTTACAACGATATGTAAATTTTGGAGTGCTTGTCTATGCAAAGTATTGGTTTAAGTGTCCAAGTGCTTAAGTGTTCATGGATGCTCCAATAGACGATTTGAAATTATTCAAAGACATTCAGATGTACGATTCAGTTGATTCGAAGGCAGCAACGCCCGCGATGAATGCATTGAAACGCCACTTATGGAGCTTAACAACAGAATTTGCACCAATCATTCTATTTAGTCAAGAAATAACAGTGGAAGAAAAGGTCACTGTAGCCAAGAAGTTGTCTCTGGTCAAGAATGACCAGCAAAATGTAAGACCTCATGGTCTGGGATATGGGAAGCTCCTGTTCCCCTCGATAGATACCCTCACAAGCTCAGTATCGGATGTATCCTGTCTTATTGGTGAAGGTTCATGGATTTTCTTCCAAGCTCTGGGTGTACAAGACACTTCCTTTCTATCCGAGGATCCTGACAAATGGCCGGAACATAGATCATTCCAAGATTGTCAGAAACGAGCTAACAATATCATGGTTGTTAATGACGCCGCTGAACGAGGGGTGAAGTTGGCAACAGATTTTATTTCATCCTGTCAGGAAGAAGAAAATTTCCAAAATACTCTTCAAGTAGTTGAAGAAAATCGACAATTGGTAACAAATATCAGGAACATGGACATTAAATGCATGAATAGAATGGAAACTTCATAAACCACCATTTATTGTGTCGTGCACTGTGCATTTAAAACCACTGTATGATTTGGCTGAACTACTGTATGTCTGTATATACTGTGTGTAGGTACTAGGTACCTAATCCTCTCCTCACCTCATGTTCAAAAATGCATAGTGTTGATAGTTGAAAATATTATGATCCATTAAACATGATATCTATGGTGCAATTATATTTTTTTAAATCACAAAAAATGAAAAATTTATGGTTTTCATTCAAATTTTTGAAAAATTTAGAGCACGTATATTCATGGACATAATAATGTTTCTAGTAAAGCAAATTTTTCCCGAGAAAGTGCAAAACAAGTCTTTGGTTGAAATAAAATTCATTTTATATTGCTTTAAATATTTTATATTTACTTTAAACATTGACAGTATTTTCACTGTTTTTCACAATTTTTGGAAAACGATAAAAAGAAAAGGGCAAGTGTGAAAAGTTAATCAATCTTAAAAATTTTGATGGCAAAATACATTTCAGGTCTAGCCTCCACCATAAAAAAATTTGTGGCAGTCCCAGGCAGTTTTTGAAATTTTAAGGGGCGTTTGAATCACCCTAATATATATATACAGGAATTTCAGAAAAAACTTAGTAAAACCTTTCCTTTCTGGCCACGCAATGTAATAGAAACAATTAGCAATAAAGAAGACAGGCTATTCCTTATCAGTATGCAAGGCAACAGAGAAGCAAGTATGGCTGGAAAAGATAAAGTGTTAGAAGCAAAAGTTAAAAAGATCAGCACCAGGCGACAACAGCAAGATAGACTAGTAGCAAAGGAGGAGGCCCGAGTTAATGACATAAATAATGCTTTTGATTTAGAAGCTGAGGATGACGTGGACAACGAGCCATGCACATCTTTAATGATTTGTGGGACAGAAGAAAAACTTTTGCTTTAATTCTGCACAAATTTCAGAAATTTCATGTACAAAGTATGCAAAATTACCCCTAAATCAACACACTGGTTCTAAGTGAAACCTAAGTTGCCGTTCGCAGCATAAAAACTATAATTTGCAATGATTTACAAAAGTTAGCTGCTATCACATGAACGTATAAAAATCACTCAAATTTTTTTAAACATAAATCACTCAATTTAATGACAAAATTGAAATTTGGGAAAATCGATAATCCTCTAAAAGTTTGATTGCAATCTGGACCCCCTAGACCTTATTCAACTTTGCTGAAACTTCATATTTAAGCTTTGTACACCAAGCCTCACTCCCAAAAAAAAGTTAGGGTTGCTACGATCAAGTTTTAAATTTTACAGGGCATCAGCCGCACCCTAGGCCGTAGCTGCAATGGATTCCTCAATGTCAAGATTTTTGCTGACAGAATCTGTCATTATTGAAGTAACTTTTTCCCATAGATCAACTGGTGAAACATTTCTATTGCTTGCCAAAGACAATCGATGCATCTGCTCCACAATTAATCTTGTGATATTTTCTCTGCTTTCCACTGCAAGAGATAGAGGTCTCAATCGAAACGTTTTACCTCCACTGAACTTCATTATTATGGATGTCCAATTGTCCATTCTCCTGTAATTCTTCTTCTTCAAATATATCCTGGTTGATTGGACGACTGAGTTAATAAGCTCGTATTAACCTTGTCATTCTCGGTACAAGGTGCTTCATCATCTGAGTCACGAAACTGAAAATCGTAATCAGCGGCTGCATCACTGATTTGCTGTCTTGAATCTTCAAACAGAATGTCCACTTGTTCGCTCAAGGCCATTCAATTTTCACCATGCTTCTGGTCGAAATAAAAACTTTGTTCATCCTCCTCAAATGTTTTTGGATCAGATGTAGACTTGAGAAGGTCCAATAAATTGCAATTTTCTTTTCGCCATAATTGAAAATTTTGCCGTCTGTTTCCTTTTTTCTTTTGAACTTGAGTGCTTGAGTTCTGAAATGAGTGTTTAGTCGTTTTAATACAGTTTTCTTAGTTACAATATGGTCGCTTGTGAAGGCCTTGCACCATAAATCGTATACTGATATCGCAAACTTCCATGTAGTAGTTTTTTGCCGGTCGCCACCAAAGAATGGCGCATAGCTTGTAATTGTCAGGACGCTCTCCCACACTGTAGGCAGCTTGTCCATGAACACAAATAGAAGTTTTTCTGAATCAGGCATTTTTGAAACAGTATAATAATACCTATTCTCTGTACTTAATCCTGAAAAACAATTTGGGCACTGATTAATAACTGCGCTACTTTTCTCAGGACTGCACTTGGCTTTTTGGACTGAAATCTGGGACTTTTCATGGTGTACAATCCGAAACACTGTTTTTGCCGGCACTGCCTGGAAAATAACTCAAATGACCCAGTTGAGGTCTTAAAACAATCAGCTGAACATACTGAATAACTTGAAGGTGTCACCAATTGACTTTGAGATACCCCATATGTATACTAGCCTACCCCAATTTAAAAATGGGCTCTCACCGAATGGGGAACTCACCAAATCGAACTCACCGAATCGGACTCACCGAATCGGACTTACCGAATCGGACTCACAGAAACGGACTCTCCGAAACAGGCCATTCCGTCTGATGCAAGAATAGGTTTCATCCTCAACAATAGAACACTAGTTCAAATACTTGAAGTTAAGTTTGCCTGAATATTGTTGTTGAATGGGCATCTTTGCAACCACCTCTACACTATCGACGCTGTATTTCATTTGGCTCGCGCATGTAAAGCGGTTTTCAACCCTGCTCTAAAGGATGATTTAAAAAAAATCAAGCGAAAACACATCACAATATCCATTAAGAGGTTGAGAATAATGAATACTGTTGAGAATACACTTCCCTACTTCAATTAAAACTGCAAAACAGACTGTGCCAAAACAGTATTTTTAGTCAATAGTTGTTTGCTCACGAACCTTGTGAAATCAATAACTTTGATATCAACACCTGAAGTAAAATTGCTTGAACCTTAAACTTTGAAAACACCTATATTTATCACAGTGTGACTTGCATAGTTGCACTAGAGCACTACATACTGGTCAGGAGTTGCTTCCTGGATGCCAACAACATATATATCTTGGAGGAGGTCCTCTTCGGCTGGAAGCAAAAAATCATCAATGTTTTCGGGAAGCTTGCACTTTTGCATATTCCATGTTCCTACAAATGAAACAACAACGGCTGGGACAATAAAATTTATAATCGCACAATGCACATTTTAGAAAAGCAACAATATTTACTCAATTACCTAAAAATTAATTAGTGGTAAAAAACAATCAGAGATCAATGATACATCAGTAACTATATTGCAAATTGCAACACAGGAATAGAAAAACTATACTCTTGGGTGCCAAACTACACTTTGCTTAGAATTATTACAAGTATGTGATACATTGAAAAAACAAAAACTGGAACATATCTCTTTGACTTGTGAATTGATGGCAAATGTGCACCTCACAAACAGAGACAAAGAAATAAAAATATGGTAAAGGCCTACAAGTACAGTGTGGAATTCAATAGCACTGAAGAAGAAAACAAATTAGCAGGCCTCGAAATTCATGGCAGACATGTGACATGTGACGTCCATGGGAAGTACCATCTAGATCGGTCATATTTGTCCGCCGAGAAATAACACAGAACCAGCGATACAAATTGTCATTACATAGCATGAACAATTGTTGCGAGTATACTGACAAATAAATCTAGCCTGAGCAGTGGTGAGCAACTAACACTAATGTTAGTTAATATTAGTGTTGATAACATACCATATTTACTTGGTTGAAAACAGTCCCTTATAATTTTTATTCCTCAAGGCAGGCCTCGAAATTCACGGCGGACATGTCCGCCGTCACAGCATGTAATGTCCATGGGAAGTACCATCTAGATCGGTCATAAATGTCCGCCGAGAAATAACACAGAACCAGCGATACAAATTGTCATTACATAGCATGAACAATTGTTGCGAGTATACTGCAATTTCCCGCACATTCTAGCGCGCATCTAGAAAAGGTGAATACTGGTACTGTATCCCTTAGCTTCCATTCAAGCAGGAAAACTTTCGATTTTTATGTTGCTTCAACGATTGATGACATTGAATCAGCGTAACAAAGGTGAATTCTTCGCTAAGAATCGATGGTAGTACGAGAACGGTCTAATCAGCGCAACTTAGTTCAAGGTTTACGTCACAATGTCTGGCTTTGATCTCCGACTAATATTGATAAGGAAAGGTTGGTTACAAAATTAGATTACCGGTATACGAGTAGGCTATTACAGCAAGATGTAACAAAATTTGTTAAGCTTTGGTATTACAGTAAGAAAGCAAAGGTCCAGGGAAAATTCACTTTCGCTCACATGACACGCAAAAATACACTTAAAGAAAAGAGCCTAGTGATACTTTGCACAGCAGAAAATCGTAATATTAGTGTAGAAGTTTTCCGACTCGTGCCCAAATCATTGTGACGCAAGAAGCCACACGACCTCGTTCGGTGGAAGTTAATCAGTTAAGCGGCGTATTGAGCAGCTACACGGCGCTTTGACTCTTCAAGCACAAGTCGTTAATCTGATGAAATCCTTTCAAAGTAATTTGCTGAAATTTTAAAAATCCTTCTAAACCGTACTATAGGCGTCTAGGGTGCGACTGATGCCCCGACCTGAATCAAAACACCCTAACTTTTTTTTATAGGTGACACTTGGTACAAAAACAATATTTATGAAGTTTAAGACCAATCTATAAATGTTTAGGGGGTCCAGATTTGAATTGAAAATTGAGAAATTGGGTACTTAATTGCCATAATCAGGTAGTTTTACACTGCTACATAGTCCTTCATTTATCATGGTAAATTCTGTATTTAAGGGGATCCATTATTATGTTCCATACTATTTTTTAACAAGTAAGGTTTTGCAAGCAGACAGCCAAACACTATTTTGAGAAGTAATGTGACAACCTATTGCAAAATATGCTTGATGTATTTGCTGGAGAATGCAAGTATTAAGCAGTAGAACAACATAGTCTGTGTATTAACCAGTACAACACACAACTTTTATTAAATGTGAGTGACTGAAATCTTTCTGGTCACTACTTGTCAGCTTTACCTTGAGAATCGCTAAAAGTGGAAACATGCCTATGTGATGTCATAATACCTTCAAAATGACTTCCACTGTTTAGCTCAGTCAAATACCTCCAGTTTCAGTCTAGTAAGTGCAAATCATTTCTAAGGCATTGTTCCCAAGTTCAGAAAAAGTTAAATGTAAGGAGTCGTTGCAGAGTCAGACTTAAATTATTGGTTGAACTAGAGCACTTCTCCTATATCAAGACAAGGCTCCTAACCATTTTAATTGTGATAACTTAGGAATGTGAAATATTCATAGAATTGTATTTATCAATTGCAGAATACAGTCCAGAATCAATACGTGTAGTTTGTATTCAGTTGGTAGGCTATTTAATCGAAAAAAGTTTGCTAGGCTACCGGTATGTCTTCTCATGCACAACATGACCCTCGGTATGTTCTACTCGCTACGGTTACCACAAAAGCAGATCAAGGTATCAAACGTAGCAAGTTACCAACCTACAAGCAAGTGATATTCAAATTAATTCAAACAATTTTATCAGGAAGGCAGGTAATTACAGTAAAGTTGAACAAGTTTTTACTTGTGAGCTAACGTTTCTACAGTTGCAAAGAAAAAAATGTCAGAAAAAATAATTTCTTTTTACAAGCAAGAATTTCAAATGAAGATTAAGAGAGACAAAGGCAAACCACTAAAATATATACAGGAATTTCAGAAAAAGCTTAGCAAAACCTTTCCTTTCTGGCCACGCAATGTAATGAAAAAAATAGCAATGAAGAAGACATGCTATTCCTTATCAGTATGCATTATACAAGACAACCGGGAAGCAAGTATGGCTGGAAAAGATAGAGTGTTTGAAGCAAAAGTTAAAAAGATCAGTACCAGGCGACAACAGCAAGATAGATGAGTAGCAAAGGAGGAGACCCGAGTTAATGGCATAAATAATGCCATTGATTTAGAAGCTGAGGATGACGTGGACAACGAGCCATGCACAATGTGCATTGCACATCTTCAATGATTTGTGAGATAGAGGAAAAACGCTCTCATGAAAGAGATCAAAAACAGGAACAGCCATGTTCTTTCCTCATGACATAATGAAATCTCCAGGATTAGTTTCTGCAGAAACAGCATTACACCAACTGCCTTATCTCTTACTCTCCATTTTATGGTTCAAGGCTGTTCTGGAGATGCTTTGAAGCTAAATCTCCATCCACCTCAGTCACCCAGATACAGAGTTGAAACAGCGCAACATATTTCAGAAAAAATTCTCTCCGCGTGGTCACCACCTGCTGTTGGTGCTGTACATTGGGATGGAAAGCTTCTGGAGACTTTAACCAGCAAGTAGAAGCAAGATGAAAATCTCCGAGTTTTGATATCTGGCATCGGCATTAAATTGTTGGGTATTCCAGTAATTATTTCAACCCATTCAAGAGAAACAGCTGGAGCACTTGTGTCCAAAGTTACTATGCAGTTGCTTGAAGATTAGCATTGCAAAGATTTTGTTACATCTCTTGTTTTTGACACAACAAGCTGTAATACAGGGCATTAAAACTGGTGGTTGTATACAACTTCAAGAAGATATAGGTCGCCCCTTACTTTAGGCTGCATGTAGGCACCATGTGGGTGAAATAATTCTTTTTAAGGTGAAAACCGGTGGTGAAATGATATGCAATTATGTATCATAGAGTACTGAAACACAAATGTTAGAATGTCACTTCGTAATATCTAAATTTTAACTCAAAAGCAACAAAGGAGTGCTTATATTAAATTAAATTATGGTTAAAGCCTACACAGCGCTGTGGTAAATGGCATTAAAAGTATAAAACACTGATTTTCTAGTGTCAGTTATGGTTTGTTCTGAACAGAGTATTCATTCAAAGAATTTGCAATCCAAAGACACCATTTTTGAAAGTTTTTGCAAAGTATGCTTCACAAATTTTGCCTAAACTTAGAAAGTTTGCCAAAATTCTGCAAAAATTTCAGAAATTCCATTGCACGAAGTATGTAAAATTACTCCTAAATTGACACACTGGTTCTAAGTGAAATCTAAGCTGCTGTTCACAGCATAAAAACTATAATTTGCAATAATTTACAAAAATTAGCTGGTATCACATGAACAATGAACATATAAAAATCACTCAAATTTTTTTTTAAACATAAATCACTCAATTTAATGTCAAAATTGAAATTTGGGAAAATTGATAATCCTATAAAAGTTTGATTGCAATCTGGACCCCCTAGACGTTATTTATTTTTGCTGAAACTTCATATTTAAGCTTTGTACACCAAGCCTCACTTCCAAAAAAAAGTTAGGGTTGCTACAATCAAGTTTTAAATTTTACGGGGCATCAGCCGCACCCTAGTATATACCTACAGTCCTACAGTTCTGAAATGGCGAAGAATTATTAAGATAAAGTGGTAAAGCATGATGATCGACGCTAAAACTGGTGTGTCCACCATGAAACTTAATTTGTCCGCCAAGATAGCTGCTCAGACCGGATACGTTTGTCCACCTTCAACAAAACCGAATTTCGAGGCCTGATTTAGTTTTAGAAAAGCTTACTGAAAATGAGTTACTATTTTGTCTTCAAGACATAAATTATGTATCAAAAACAATTTAATGACAACGTAGAAACGGTAATCCATAAGTTGTGAAAAAAGGGCACTTGAACTAATATCTATATGAAGAGCCCAGTTCCAAAACCGCTTAGGCGCCATTTTTACCAAAATTGAGTTTAGAGTGTCATTAGGTAGAGTATTACCATAGGTACCTACTATCCATTCCTTTTTATCCAAAACCTTCTCTTTCTGCTTCAAATTCGACACTAAAAATTGCGTTTTCTTCCAAAACCGCTTACGCGCCATCACACTTTGTTTCCAAAACCACTTGTATCCACAATTAACCAATCATATTAAGCCATTGTATCACGTGACATATCGCTGATTGTTAAACCGTTTTCGTCATTGTTTCGTGATAAGCAGCAGCATAGGCGCCGACTTTTCAAAAAACCTTGGGCGGCGAGAAAGGTGATGACGTCATAACCATAACGCTATTTTGCTCAATTAAAATAGTCTTTGATTAAGCTTACTGTCTTGTTTATATTGACACCTAGGTCTCAAGCCGAATTTATTAGAACTGCTGCTTGAAACGATTAGTTTTACGCATGCAGTAGCCTACGTCTAGTAAAAATTTTGAGATTGTTAGCTCATAATTGGAACAGTTGGAAAACAAGCCGATTTATTTCCTTTTCGTGGGAGTGAATAACAACAATCAAGACAGTGAAGTTATATATTACGAAATAAAACGCAAAAAAATCATGATCTCAAGCAGAGTGGAAACCCGCTATGAGTTTTATTAGCTTCGTTTTGCTAATTACTTACCTTCAAAGCGTTAACAATGGAGAAGTGTTTTCTCTTATGTTTTTTATCTAAAGTTTTTATAGTCTTTTATCGAATCCCGTATATACTCGAGTATAGGTCGAGATGTTCACAAGTGATTTTCATCTCAAAAAGACAGGTTCAACTTATACACGGGACAAGCTCGGCAGTTTTCAAAATGAACACATTTTTGCTGTGGCAAAATCATTGCCAACGTAGATTACGGAGTGTGCAATGGCATCGGTGGAATTAAAAGTTTTGAATACGATTATTTGCAGTGACTCAAACTTAATTTTCAAATGTAATGATTTCTATCAATTTTAAACTTTATGCACTTGTTGAGCAATATGCAAAGCTCAAAAGACAAAACAGAAAGAGCTGCTTTAAGAAATCAAATTTTTATTTTTGCGTGTAGGATATAATCGTTCTAATTACGTAACATTCCATGATCGTGGAAGTCGATGTTAAACCTTAGCAGCTGCATAAAACAATGATGTCAGGTTAGTTAGGTGATAATAGCGGTAAGAGACGTTGTTAATGCAAGCAATATCTGCGACCAAGTTAAACACCTTTTCTTATATCGGTTTTCGATTTAATTCTCACACATCGTGAAAAAAACAATGCGTTCTGTTGAATCATAATTGATCTCACAGCGGGAAGACCTCATTGAAAATTGCGCGTCTAATTTAGCTGGTTTACTTAATATTGCAGTGAATAGTTACGTGACTATTCCAGCAGCGTAAGTTACTCTACCTTCTACTTTGAAATTTCCATACCGTATGAGAAAGCCATGCGATCAGCTGCTGTTTTGCGGGCAAGAGCAACGTAGGCTATATTTCGGTTTCGGCATTCTTTAAGTCTGTTTAAATGATCTAAATCTCTTTCGCAAAGTGCTTTATCTTTGAAACACCACTTGTAATAACCATTTTTGTTGCCCCTCAACCATAAATTTACGGGGGGCGCCGCCCCCCGGCCCCGCTGGAAGTCGGCGCGTATGAGCAGCAGTGTTACCATTTGGCAAATTTCACTACCAAATTCGAGATTTGGCAGAATTTTACGTTGTTTAGCAGTAAAATTTTGAGTTGGCAGAATTTTGGCAAACATTTTTGGTGAGTTGACAGTCAGTCTCTGGCAGAGATGGGCAAGATCACCAGTATTGGTGATCTTGAAGATCAAGATCACCAAGAATAGGTGATCTTGAAGATCAAGATCACTAACCTATGTGATCTTGAAGATCAAGATCAAGATCGTGATCTTGAAGATCAAGATCACTTTTTGTGTACTTGAAAAAAAATGAAGTTTTTGATCTATGATGTTGCAAAAAATAATTGCTATAAGCAACCTGGGTAAAGGTATATAGTTGGTATTGCTAACCTTTACTTTTAACTACTCGATTGCTGGCCTAAGAATTGTAATAAGTTAGTGACTATTGCTATTAGGCCTATCAATTGTTGACGTAGTTTGCGTAGAATCGCAACGTCACACCCAAGGCCGAGGTTAATTACAGTAGTTCTGAAAAAATCGCAAAATTTGCAATCAGTTTTATACTTTTTATTTATAATAAATAAATAAAAATGAACTTTGAACTGCATCATTTTTTACCAAATTTTTGTCTGGTTCATGTGGGAGTTTTTATTCGTGGTAGGCTGCTAAGTAGTTTTAACTTTCACTGTATTATGTCAATGTTTATTGCACCATTTAACCATCTGGCAACCTTGATACTGTTGTCCGCTATCAGAAAAGTTCAGAGGTTTGCGGTCAGACAAACCGCTCCATACTCAGACCCTAAACAAGTCTTGGTCTGGTTGCTTTGCTGCAATATACCACTTTACATGACCAAAGTCGGCTAGAGTCCAGATTTTTTACAACACCATTCTAGACTTTTGAAACATCTAAAATTGGGTCAAAGAAAGCAAACATTTCTTTAAAATTCACACATGGAAATTGTGAACAAAGTTAAATCGTTTTTTATTATACGTCAACATAAAGTACACGGAAGTTGACTTCTTTATTATGACCAACACAGAAAACTTTTTCAATTTTGAAATGGCAACACTGACCAGATTTGATGCAGACTTTAAAGTTTAAATCGTCTTTTGTAGGACACATATCATATTAACAGTGGCTTAATGTTAGTAGTTGCCACTAACTACTTTGTACAGTACGAGTTCTAAAAAAATGCCTCTATCTAGGAAGTAAAAATCAATTTTAAAGTGATCTTGATCTTATTGTTCTTCAAGATCAAGATCACACAAAAAAAAGTGATCTTAGATCAAGATCAAGATCACCAAAAAACAAGTGATCTTCTAGATCACTTGTGATCTTCAAGATCAAGATCACGCCCATCTCTGGTCTCTGGTCAGTTTGGCAAAATTTGAAATTTGTTTGGTAGTTTGAAGCATCTACTATCTGGCAACACTGATAAGCACTGTTGTAGGCTTGCAGCCTATTGTTGCAGTTACCAACGGTGCTTAGGCTGCTTAGTAGCCTACTTGAGCTTTATAACTGTGTTTTTTTGCTTTGTTTAAAGTGGATTTGGATTGTGGTGATGAATTAGTGGTGGTCAGCTTGGAAAAATGGTTTCAAAACTTGGTTTCTTTCATTCTGGCAATTTTTATTCTCCAGTTTATTTCCAAAACCGCTTATATCCACATTTCTAATTTTATAAAAAGGCGATTCTAAGCCTTCTAATATTCCTTAGATCTGGACAAACGTCATGGCTCAATTCAGTAGGTAGTTATACATCGTTAGAAATCAAAAGCGCATTACATTTACCAAGCGAAACTGTCATAAACGTTTTTCGTGGTTTTCTCAAAATCACCGAAAGTGGATGTAAGCGGTTTTGGAAACAAGCTCTTCATATGTCAATTAAATGAGTGATTTTTGAAATGTTTACGGCCTACCAGGGCTGCGATTTTTGCCTTTTTTGGTGACGAGGTCACTCGACACGCGCCATCACTATTCGACAAACGCCGTGCCTTACGGAAAAAAAGGAAAATAAAAAGGAAAAAAAAACTGGGAGAGGACTAAACGTCGTCAGGTCGAGGAACAATCGGGGGGGGGGGGCATCACGTGATGCAATCATAAGAGTACTGACTTACGTAAACTTTCTTGCGCCAGGTACTTCAAAGCAAGGTCTAAAAGTGACGCTTCACATGAGAAACTTCCAAGGCGTCAGCGCCGCCATTTTGAACACTGCGGGATAATGCTTTGATCGAAGTTCTAACGCCTGGCATCAAACATTTCGCCACACACGTTTTGTGCTATTCGACACAACGGGTTTCTTTTATAGATAAAATAACCGAAGTAGGCTACTTTAATTGTCAACGTGTTTGCAAGTTTGTATTTATGTCTGACTTATGCACTTGTTGTTCCAAGCTTGCAGAAATGTTTTGCAATGTGAATAAAGAATAGTAGACAGATAAACACGGTTGCAACTTGACTTCCATCCACTAAAAGGGTTTATGTGAATACGTAATGGGCGATATTGCATTTGCATATACAAAAGCACACTTTAACCCAGCTGGCAAAACCCGTCGTTTTCACATTGATTCAACGTCTGCAGACGTTGAATCGAAAAAAACGAGAAGCGAAAAATATACTAGAGTAGTCTATCACGAGTCACGACCGCACTGTTTCATTTGTAGTGATGTAATAATACGAAAAGTAGCGATACGCATGCTGTTACGTTAAATAACTCAGGGGAAAAGTTAATTTTGGGTTGATTCAACGTTCGAGTCAGCACAAATCTATTTAATTTTCCTGGCGGGTTACATTGCGTACCCAGGCAGCAAAAATCATCATTTTTACATTGATTCAACGTCTACTCTCTACAGACGTGAAGTCAATGCAAAAATAACGAACTTTGCTGCCTGTAACAATGCATGAAGAAATTTACGTTTGTTTTACATTAATTCGACATCTAGCGACTTTGAATTATCATAAAATAACGTTAATTGTTCAACCAGGTACCGGTAACAAATTAATATCTCACTGCGAGATGATTGCCTCGATTTACGTGTACACTAACATAATTTCGGCACAATTGAGATACTGCGAGCAAACACGAGTCTGTTTGATAAAAAACTAGCTGTCAGAATCGGAATCATAAGATGCTGTATGGGAGGATGAAGCTGTCGCATCGTCACTGGAATACTTGAAGACGCAAAACTGCCGGTTCATGAACGCGCAATGCCACATGATCAGAAGCATTATTTTTCTTTTCTGCCGAAGAACCGTTTATCTAATTTCGTATTACTTTTTTGACTTGACCCCTTTAGCTTTTCTAATTCTGATTTGTTTCCGTCATAAAATTCTTTATAAATTTTGCAAAATACCACACTAACTTTTCCTTCTGTTTGATAATCTATAGCAGGTAAATTCCACTTTTTAACTGTATCTTCTTTCACGATGATTTATATTTGCAACGACACCGGTAAACAATAAGCATATGATGAAAAAATAACATTTGCGTAACAATTAAGCCAGTATTCATAAGGTAGCAAACTTTTTACAGTTCACAAGAGCAATGTCAGCGCATAAAATAGCTTGCGTGATGTTCTGGGCTACCGCCGTGTAACACGCCGGAATGGCCGTTTCAGTGAGTCCGATGCGGTGAGTCCGATCCCTTAACGGGGAATTTTTTCAATTTTTTTTTTAAATTATTGGGTACCGTAGCCTAATTATCATTGACGTTTTAGGGTTAGGGGTTAGAGGTTAGGAACTCACCGAATTGGACTCACCGAATAGTAGCAAACCCGTGACACGCGATGAAGAAGCGCATAAAATTTCGTTTGATTAAACATTAAAGCATACGGCAATTGTCGCAGCAATCCAAGGTATGTTGATTTGGTGACGGCAATGCTTTTGCCGTCGTAGATGGAATCACTCAACCAGCGTGTGATTAAAAACTTAAAGTAAGTGACTCTGATACCACACAACTTGTGCGGTAACTCGCGGCCAAACGCTTATAATCTGACTCTTGTGACGTCATATTACTAATACTATTCGACAAACAAGCGTAGAATTTTTGGTCGTTCGACAAGAAAGAAAAAATCGCAGCCCTGCGGCCTACTCTCTAAAATGTCGTCGATAATTTGAACCATACAAGAATATCAGATCACACCATGCAACTCATCACTTTCCTCCTATTTAAGTTTTCTTGCTTGTACAGTACACCGTATACTTTTCACATTAGTTTAACTCTCAAAAAACACATTTTTATAATTCAAATCTCGTACCAACAAAGAGATGCAAATGTCCATCAGGAAAACATCGCTTGAATTCATCAACACCAGACGTTGATAAAGGGTTTGTCACAATTCCCACGAGATAGTTTCTAAAAGTGTATAATTTCAAAAACTGTCTTTTTTAGTGGATGGTATGCAGTGCACTTTCCCTATAACAAAAGTTGAAAAAACTATAACAATATTTAAAAAACAACAGTTTTGTTAATGCACTGCAGTAGAAACCGCCTAAGTCAACAGCTGCTGACTCGACATTCCACCTAAGCCGATGCTTTTTTCCTGGTCCCGACAAAACGCCATTAGTTTCGTATGATACTGCTTCTGTTCAAATAAACTTTAATCAATATAAACTCCTGTTTCAATTTCCAAAGGTTTACAAAAGTTGCGAGTAAAATAATTTTTTGACGATGTAGACGAAATCGGTTAGTAGTAGGCTATACTGCTTAAACGTATCAATCGGTTATTTGAATCAAAACCTGAAATCCCAAACCAAATCCAATCTAATGTTAAGTAAAAACATTGGTTAAGCGCATACCGCTTAAAAGAATAAGTCGGATAAAAGCATCAGGATTTGCTTCTAGTTTGCATACTTCATTCATTTAATCGTATAATTGTACCCGTTAGCGAAAAGAGAATGTCTCTTTTTCGCTTCGCATAATTGCTTGCAATGTTCAAAGGCGAAATGAAGGAAAGGTGAGACAGACGCATGCACTCAAAACAAAGACAAGTGTCTGTAATCCCAGGCCATAATCTTATGTGCTAGACATCGCACTACAAAGAACCAATTTTCGCACAGCTGGGCTTCATTAAAACAAAAGAGCACACAAAAGGAATTATCACACTAAAGTAGTTTAAATGCTTTTGATGTCATCCGTCCGGCGACTGGCCTTCCAAGGAATGGATATGGACGAATTATTTCGGCTTAAGAGGGAAGTGTTGGAAAGCATGTCTAAAAGTTTTTACCAGAAAACTTTGGAGAATTTTTTTTAAATTGCTGAAAAAAGTAGCCTACTGTTGTTAAATGCAGTGCATAATTTCATTTGTGCAGTTTCGTTCAGTTGAAGAACATTGCAAATTAATTATTTTACCAGACAGCGCAAAAGACTTGAAAAAAAAAACTCTGCGATTTCAAAACAATGTGTGTGAGCCGTGTTTTTCTACCATACCACTATTTTTGTAGGCCACGTTCCATACTCAAAACTACACAGCTGGTACGAGCTAAAAATAGCACAATTGAATCAAAAACGTCAACGTCAAAGTTCGCGTTGTGACATCACAGAGATCGGTGAGATTAAAAGAAGTCCAATTGCCACAGTTTGCAGAAAAATGCTTTGATCATACCTGCTCAGTCAAGTCAGCAAAGCTGGTCTTTTTTACATTGTTTCAACGTCAGTAGACAATAAATCAATGTAAAAAGAACCAGTTTTGCTGGCTGGAACATACAGCGTAGTGTTATGTAACACAGAACTAGTAAACCCTTTAAAGTTTAACTAGAATTGTAAACAGTTGTATCCAGCAGGAAGGATCAGTTGTAATGTCCGTTGCAGCCTAGTCAGCACAGACATCTTCTCAACAATTACGCCCATTCACAATAAACCTTTTTTTTAGTAAATTGGTTAAACGAATCAATCGTATAATGGTATCAAAACGTCTGGCAATAGGTGATTTGATTAACCGATTTCGTCTGTATAATATAAAAATGCAATTAATTACAATTATTACCAATTATAACTAGAAAGGACACCAAAGTGATAAAATGTGCAAACATTTGTACTAAAAAGCAAATTAACCCTATCTGTAGCGACACAGGGCTGTATGAGGACGCCCCAGTCGCCCCACTCTAGTAGTGAAATATTTCACAGAAGGAAATATGCTAGAAATGTGAAGTTTCTTGACTTTTAGTTTTTATTGTTTTCGAATTTTCTAAACCTAACCTACAGTCCTACACTGGTCATTATTCTACCTTCATGCCCTTCACAATAAGCATTTTGTCTCAGGTGGCATTATAGCTAGTGCTAGCCTATAAATATATATAATGTAGTACATTATAGCTATTTAATGTTAATGCAATTACTTTGAAATGTAAAAACGCCCAAAAATGCCTTATATTTATGAGCAAAAATTATTTTCTGTTTGGTTTAGCATTACTCTATGACTATGTTACAATTCAAAAATATGTGTTCAAACGGTCAATTTTGAAGCTGTTTTTTGGAAATTAGAATAAATAACAACTTTCTGACGTTTCTTCATTTGTTCTCATTGTTAGCGATTAGTTAGCACGAGACTAAGATAGCTCGTGACGTACCGTACTTTTTAAAACAGCTCGTACTAAGATAGGTTAAGGAGGAAGATTATCACTTTGTACAAAAATTAACAATTAACAATTTGTTTAATTAATTAATTTAACAATTA
The DNA here is from genome assembly GCF_918807975.1 of Aplidium turbinatum. Taxonomy (NCBI): domain Eukaryota; kingdom Metazoa; phylum Chordata; class Ascidiacea; order Aplousobranchia; family Polyclinidae; genus Aplidium; species Aplidium turbinatum. Next base: position 21,650,377 of record NC_137475.1, on the reverse strand, counting down.
ATTTAACAATTAACAAAGATTAACAATTTGTACAAAAATTTAATACAGAAGTAAAGTACGGTAGTTTAGTTTAGTTACTTTAGTTTAGATAAGTTACTTTAGTTTAGATAAGAATTTTAGCACAAATAATTCAAAAAAGGTGTCTGGCAGCACTGTTTCTAAATTTATACTTTTAAGGCAGTGGCTATTTGACCGGCTCCGGTCTTTTAATCTAAAACACTATTTGACCGGCATGACGTAAGAAAAAAAATGAAAAAACTGCATATATATTAGGGTCGGCTACTATTCAGCTAGTCCAATTAGGCTAGTCCGATTGGGCTATTTCCGATTCGGCTACAGTCCGATTCGGCTAGTTCTCTATTCGGCTACAGTTTTGAAATTGAATTGTATTTTATTCCACAATGTCGTTTCTTTTGCATTCCGACAAAGAAAAATAAATTGAAATGAAATTTAGCACAAAATGTTTGAATTATTAAATTGAAATGTTTGCTCACATAAAATCGACATGTATCCTACGTCACCGTCTGTATGCAAACTTGGAATATATTAGAATCTTCAACTATTACAAAATTCCAAATCCAACGACGCCTTCTGCTTATTTACAGTAGAGAATTTTGTATTTGATTCCACAATATCGTTTCTTTTATAGTTGAAATTATTGAAGCTTTAGATGAGTGGGGTTTAGACCTAACCACTAACCAGGGTCAACAAAAATGGTTATTACAAGTGGTGTTTCAAAGATAAAACACTTTGCGAAAGAGATTTATATCATTTAAACGGACTTAAAGAGTGCCAAAAGCGAAAAATAGCCTACGTTGCTCTTGCCCGCAAAACAGCAGCTGATCGCATGGCTTTCTCATACAGTATGAAAATTTCAAAGTAGATGATAGAGTAACTTACGCTGCTGGAATAGTCACCCAACTATTCACTGCAATATTATGTAAATCAGCTAAATTAGACGCGCTAATTTCAACGAGGTCTTCCCGCTGTGAGATCAATTATGATTCAACAGAACACATTGTTTTGTTCGCAATGTGTGAAAATGCAATTGAAAACCGATAAAAGAAAAGGTGTTTAATGGTCTTGGCCGCAGATATTGCCTGCAATAACAACGTCTCTTACCGCTATTATCACCTAGCTAACCTGACATCATTGTTTTATGCGACCACTTAGGTTTGACATCCACTTTAACGATCATGGAATGTTATGTAATAAGAACGATTATATCCTACACGCAAAAATAAAAAAAATTGATTTCTTAAAACAGCTCTTTTTGTTTTGTCTCGTGAGCTTTGCATATTGCTCAACAAGTGCATAAAGTTTAGAATTGACAAGAAATCCTTAAATTTAAAATTTAAGTTCGAATCACTTGACACCTAGGTCGCAAACCGAATTTATCTGAACCGCTGCTGGAAGCAATTAATTTTACGCAAGCAGTACGCCTAGTCGTAAAAATTTTGAGATTGTTAGCTCATAATTGGAACAGTTGGAAAACAAGCCGATTCATCTCCTTTTCGTGCGAGTGAATAACAATGATCAAGACAGTGAAGTTATCGAATAAAAACGCAAAAAATCATGATTTCAAGCAGAGTGGAAACCCGCTATCGGTTTTATTAACCTCGTATCGCACGTTTTGCTAATTACTTACCTTCAACGCGTTAACAACGGCGAAGAGTTTTCTCTTTTGTCTTTTATTGAAAGTCTTTAGTCTTTTATTGAATACCGTATATACTCGAGTATATGTCGAGATGTTCGCAAGTGAATTTCACCCCAAAAAAACAGGTTCAACCTAAACGCGGGACAAGCTATTGTCTCCAGCTTGGCAGTTTTCAAAATGAACGCATTTTACTGCCGCAAAATCATTGTTGACGTAAATTACAGAGTTTGAAACGGCGTCGAAAATAAGTTTTGAATACGTTTATTTCCAGTGATTCGAACTTAGACGGACGACAAGAGATGGATGGGATGGACGACAAGTGGATTGGGATGGACGACAAGTGGCTCCTCGTGCCCCATCCTGTGAGTAACATCTGCACCCAAGCAGATGCCAAACAAAACTTGTCAACCAAGAGCCTCCACCCGGACGACACAGCTGCAATTTTTCTTTGTCGGAATGCAAAAGAAACGACATTGTGGAATAAAATACAAAATACAATTCAAAACTGTAGCCGAATAGAGAACTAGCCGAATCGGACTGTAGCCAAATCAGAATTAGCCCAATCGGACTAGCCGAATTGGACTAGCCGAAACGGGCCATTACGATATATTATAACTTCTAAATTCAACATTTTTTTCAACTGGATCAGTGGTGCGTACGATACTTCTCGACGAGAAGTATCGTACGCGCCACTGATCCAGTTGAAAAAAATGTTGAATTTAAAATGAGCAAATGAAACACCCTACTTCTCGTGCTGGTGTTCCCGAGGGAATGAGTTCGATGCTACTCGGGAGCGTTTTTTTAAACTAAATTTTGACCCGAAGTGACAATCGTTAGGCTGCTGCATTTTTGTGGTCGATTTTTAATTTGAGTACCCTGCCCTTACAGCCCAATTTTTTATGTCTTTTCAAATATGAATAATATACTAATAAAGTTAGAGTATTTTTAATTTGAGAATTTCTCTGGGTAAGTTTTCGTTCATCATAAGAGGATGTGACCGACTGACCGTGTTTGCCGAACGACGCATTATATTTTTGCTATCAACAAGTTAGTTTGGTGGCTATACAATACTTCTTTAAAAGTTCATCAATGTCAAGTTTACTTTTAGGCAGTGTTTTTTAGCAGACAATTTAGTTTGAAATAAAATGCTTCTGGGTAGTATCGAACTCATACCAATAGGGATACCAGCCCGAGAAACGTCGTAGGCTACGCGCCGCTGGTTCAGTTGAATAAAACTATTAAATTTAGAAGTTATAGAGGCACTTTTTTCTTCTCCTCTCATCTTTTGCTTTGAAAGAGAAAAATAACAAATACGTCATGACCGGTCAAATAGTGTTATATATAAAATATGTAGAATGGATAGCTAAGTTCTATACAGCTTGCTTTCAGCAATTGAAACTCCCTAAAATATGGCGTAAAGCTTCAGTGATGGCTATTCTCAAACCAAAAAAGCCTGCCGATGACACCAAGAGCTATAGACCAATATCTCTCCTTTGTGTCCCATTTAAACTCCTAGAACGACTGCTTCTTTTACGTCTTGAACCTATCATTGAACCTCAACTACCGAAGGAACAAGCTGGTTTCCGTCATGGACGATCTACAGTTGATCAAGTTGTGAAACTCACGGACGACATTGAAGATGCATTCGAACATCGAGAGAAAGCTGGCCTGGCACTGGTTGACCTAACTGCGGCCTATGACACGGTATGGCATCGTGGACTGACTCTCAAGCTTCTTCGTTTTATCTCTAGCCGCCACACAGTTCGATTCATTCTGGAGATGATCTCTAATAGACGCTTTACAGTTCACACCAGTGATGGACAGAGTAGTCGACCTCGCTCTTTGAAAAACGGCGTGCCTCAAGGATCAACCTTGGCACCACTGCTATTCAATATTTACATCAGTGACCTCCCCTGCACCAAGTCAAAGCAATATGGTTATGCCGACGATTTAGCCCTACTAATCACTAATAGAAGCTGGTCCAATGTAGAGCACTCACTGGAGTCAGATATGAAAATAATTTCGGAATACTTGAATACGTGGAGACTGCAACTCAGTGCTACAAAGACTACCGTCAGTACTTTTCATCTCAATAATCACCAAGTCGGCAGGAAATTGAAGGTCGAAGTCAATGGTTGTCAGTTACCGTTCAAGAGTCAACCAACTTATCTCGGGGTGAAACTGGATAGGCAACTGACGTACAAGCAGCACATCCAAGGCCTGCGTGCAAAAGTAATTGCACGCAATGGACTTTTGAGGTGCTTGGCCGGCACAACATGGGGAGCTAAACCATCTACCCTCCGCATAGGTGGCCTGGCGCTTGCCTACAGTGCCGCGGAATACGCAGCTCCGGCATGGTGTCGCAGCAAGCACACCAAAAAATTAGACGCCTGCCTGAACGAGACAATGCGCATTATTACTGGATGCTTAAAACCAACACCACAGCAATACCTTCCAGTGCTGTCAGGTATCCTACCCGCTAATGTACGCAGAGAAGCGATGGTGTCTTCGTTGGTAAATAAAGCCTGTGCTGATCCGAACCACATACTACACGATTGCGTATCCACTCTCAATGTCCCAATCATACAACGCCTACCATCACGGCGCCCTTTTGTAAGGCATGCTGCAAAACTCCAGCTCGCTGATTTCAGCACGTCAGATGCCTGGTCCGAGGAATTGAGCACTGTGCCAAAAATAAAGTCTCGCCTCGTTCTATTTGATGTCTCTCCTGCCTCTTCACTCTCACTTGGTTCTGAGCTTCAGAGAAGGGAGTGGGTGACACTGAACCGAATAAGAACGGGAGTTGGCCGCTTCAATGCTTGCTTGACACGCTGGGGCATACGGGACTCTGCTGCTTGTCAGTGCGGTGCGACGGAGCAAACAGCTAACCACATCATCTTTGGGTGTCCCATCTATTCCCCTCCCAATGGAATAACAGGCCTCCGTACACTAGATGACTTGACGAAAAGTTGGCTCCAAGTCCTTCCATTCGGCTGACCACAAACTTTCTGCTTCATACGAACGACGACGACGACGAAATAGTGTTTCAGATTAAAAGACCGGAGCCGGTCAAATAGCCACAGCCTACTTTTAAGCGTGTCATAATTTGGTGTTATTGTTGTGTGTAATAAAACTGCAATACCAGTAAATATATTTTATGATTGCTGTTTAGATACCAAGTTGCGTACAAACACCACTGACATTCTGCGCGATCCGCCTTATAATATAGTCAAGTGGGGTAAAAAAAAATTATTTTCAGAAAGTTTGTGCTAGGTTTTTTTAGCTTATCAAATATGACCACCAAAGTTGGTCACAATATAGAGAGCATGCATGTCTATTATCCCACAATGAATTTTTTTAAATCCATTAACTGGTTTGAAAATTATGCACAAAATACCAGAAATTTTTTTTACCCCAGCTTTGGGGTAAAAAAAAATTTTTATGGGGTAAAAAAAACACATGTTAGTATAGCAGCTTCTTCGTTTTTATTATCATAATATTGATTTCATATGTTTTGCTGTTGATTTCATACGTAATGTAAATAATTCTCCACCAGAGGAAAGAAGCTTTGTGTAACTCATATATCAAGGACTGTGAGATATGCTGAACCTATAGTCGAAATCGACGGGATGGGCCATGATGATAATGTAAACGTTTTTGCACCCAATTTTTGTATGCACTTTTGATTAAAATACACATTGTGAAATTGCAAGTCTCGTTTCTATAATAAATTCAGCAGCAAGACAAAAAATTGTGTCTAGTATACTTGTGCATGCCATCCTGAATTTTAACTGCAGCTCTAGTTTAAACATGCGTGCGTGCGGGCGATTAAATTTCGCGGATCATGAATCCCCTAAAATCAATCAGCAGTTTGTGAATGAACATACAACTAAAAAACAACAAACAGGAAATCAAACAAGTACAGTTTGTATATATATATGTATGATTGTATGTGTTATGCACAATCAATCGATGGATCACTCTGTGCTCTTAATCTGTGCTATTGACCAACTAACCTGCAACACTAATCTTAACCTCGGACCCCCAATTCCAACAATTGATTGTGCATAACACATGCATACATTAGCACTGATGCATCCAGAAGTTTGTTATTGTATCTTTTGGTGATATACTGCTTGGCAGTTGATCTAACACCAATATGAAGCCAAAACATTGCATAAAATGCACTGTTTTTTTTACCCCAAATCAACGAAATTTATTGGGGTAAAAAAAACACCTCAATAATAATCTACACAAACATTTGGAGGCCCCAGTCTTTGTTGCATCAAGTAGCCTCACAACATAGTACTCACAATATAACATTTAAACATTCATACTACCTATCACTAAAACTGAGCAAAAAACTTTAATAAATTCCTCCGAAACTTTTTTTGCACCCTTTGCTGGCCATATTTACTCTATCTAACATATCTTTTCTTTGTCAAATCTAATTTTTTTTTCTCTACCCCTCAAAGTATTCACTAGAGACCACTTAAACAGAAACTAAAAAAGTTGAGTGAATATCTACGCATTTTAGATGTAAAATGGTAAGTGTTTTTTTTTACCCCAATTCCCCCACTGTTTTTTTTTACCCCACTTGACTATACTATGTGTAATAATAAACAGAATAAACCAAGCAACCACACGGCATTTAACATAATCTACAAAATGAACATAAACTACAAACGTTTTCGAAGAGATGGGCAAAATAGAATAATTAGCTATTCTAGAATATTGAAACCGAATATAGAATACAGATATCTATTCTAGAATAATTGAGTTTTAACCATCGACACATTTTAATGATTTTTATGAGTTTACAAAAACAATGAACAATTGATCATCACAAAAATTTCTTATTGCAGTGTAAGCAATTTAGGCTTTCTAAATGTTCACCAGTCGAACGGGATCTCAACTTGGTGGCAGTTAAACCTGCACTTGAAAAACATCTCTCTGAAGAAGTAGAGGTGGCAGGCAGGCCTACACTAAAATATTTTGAAACTAACTGATATAAACAAGAAAATTGGTTTTTGTTTGCTTTCCACCAAACAAGGGCGTTTTCAACAGATGTAGTGGATGCTAACAACGTGAGATAGGTATCTATTTCTGAAGGAGGGGAAGCCAAATTTGCTGATTCATCTTCACTACTGCATGTAGCATCTTCAATCCCACAGCTCAACAAATCGTCTATGTCACTGTACTGGCATAGTAAAAGCTAAGACAAAGCCAACTACCAGTATGTACTTCCGAATACTGAAAAGTTTGGGTGTTCATCAGGACAATTATCGTTTCTAGCACTAGTTGCTACGTTCATCTGATGAAATTGAAAGTAAAATTAACAACAAACAAGATGGTTTATTGCTTCACTGACGTTTTGCGCACCATGACAATGCGCAATGCGCATCCTCAGAGCAAATAACATACAAAATAAAATTTCACCAGGTTATATATACTACTGTAGTGCGATTGAAGGCAAGAAAAAGTAAAACATGCAATAATTAAAAAAAAAAAAAAATTGGCCCATGATGTGTGAGCGGTTACTTTCCACGTTAGAATTACGTAAAAACTTCCAACAAAAACATAAAAATTTGAAGCAGTGACAACCAACAGAAAAAAGTGCGATTGAAGGCAAGAGAAATAGAACACAATGTTTTAAAGATTGGCTAATGATGTGCGGTCACTTTCGACGTTAAATTACGTAAAAAACTTCCAACAATAAACATAAATTCGAAGCACTGAAGACCACTAGAAATTCGAGACAAAATTAGATTGCAATAACGTTTCCAATTGTGTTTAAGTAGGCTTGAAGCCTGCACGTCGAGACAATAATGATTTATACATAAGGTTTTGGTAAAAATTTTCCGTCGTTCCGGTTGAGTACATTGCAATGTTTGGATGTAATGTTGATGAAGCAACTTTCTGCGGTGGTGCGTTGATAATAATTACTTTCATTTTTCAAAATTTTTGTTTCTGACCAGTTAATTTTGTTATTTTCTTCTAACATGTGTGAACAAAGGGCTGACTTTTCATGTTCCATATTTTTGACAGCTCTGCGATGTTCTTTGACCCGGGAATTTATACTACGTTCAGTTTGGCCAATATAAACTGCAACACAATCATTACACGGAATTTCATAAACAACACCACATTTATTGTGAAAAGGGGTAGGGTCTTTTGGTAGTGATAAAATGTTGCCGATGGTTCGAAATGGTTTCATAGCGACTTTAACTCCGGCGCGATTCAATGCTCGTCTTATCAACTCAGAAACTCCCTGTATGTATGGAATGGTGGTGAAACTGTTATAAGTTTTGCTGTTGCTTTGTTTGACTGGACGTTTGGTCGAGAAATGATTGTGCCGTTCTGCCATTTTCTTGGGAAATCCATTAAGTTTTAAAGTGTTATAAATTTGTCTCGACGTGCAGGCTTCAAGCCTACTTTAACACAATTGGAAACGTTATTGCAATCTAATTTTGTCTCGAATTTCTAGTGGTCATCAGTGCTTCCAATTTAGGTTTATTGTTGGAAGTTTTTTATGTAATTTAACGTCGAAAGTAACCGCGCATCATTAGCCAATCTTTAAAACATTGTGTTCTATTTCTCTTGCCTTCAATCGCACTTTTTTCTGTTGGTCGTCACTGCTTCGAATTTTTATGTTTTTGTTGGAAGTTTTTACGTAATTTTAACGTGGAAAGTAACCGCTCACACATCATGAGCCAATTTTTTTTTGTTGAAATATTGCATGTTTTATTGTTTCTTGCCTTCAATCGCACTACAGTAGTATATAACCTGGTGAAATTTTATTTTGTATGTTATTTGCTCTGAGGATGCGCATTGTCATGGTGCGCGAAACGTCAGTGAAGCAATAAACCATCTTGTTTGTTGTTAATTTTACTTTCAATTTCATCAGATGAACGTAGCAATTTTATCAGCTAGAAACGGTATGTACTTCCGCAAGACTGTGAGGACTACAAAGCGCTTGACAAGAAAGATCTCTTTAATGCGAACAACGAAACTCGTGCGTTTTTGCTACGCCGCATCGCACTAAATCGATAAACAATTCTAGTTTCGCTACAGCGAATTCGTTACGACCAAACGGAGTAGTACGAAGTCGATCGTTAAAGCGGTTTCAAATATCCGATTTTATATGCATTTTGCAACCGGTTAGGCTTCACAACCGGTTATTCTATATTCGGTATTCTATTTTGCCCATCCCTAGTACACATTACACATGTTAGCCCTGTTTCAAGTAACAAAAAAATAACTGATTTTAGATCTACATTGAAATAAATAACTGATCTATACAATGAATTGAAAACGAAATGCATAAGAATGAAACGGAAAAGCAGAGAACAAAGGCACATCACATGGCGGTTAATTCCGAGAGGTAAACATGCATCATTGCCTTGCAGATCAGGCCCTGTACAGAAACAGAATTGGCAAATGGTGAATGCGGCTTGTTGACACGGGCAGGTTTGACAACATTCTGACCTTAGTAGACCTGGTTCTGAGTATGCCAGCCAGCTCTGCTGAAGCTGAGCGTGGCTTCAGCCAATTGAAAATTGTCAAGACGAAGCTGAAGACAAAGCTCCGGGCTGACCATGTAACAGATCTTCTGACCATCTGCAGGGTTGATCGGTTTAAACCCGGGCGGTTTAAACCGCCCGGTTAAAACCGGTTAAAACCTGGTTTAAACCGGGCAGTTTTGACCACCTATTGCTGGTCAAAACTGGTCAAAACCCCTTTAGTGTATGAATCAAGTTGCTTTTCAATTGAATTAAAAGTATTACCCTCCATGTTATTAGTAATGATGTTCAACTATATTTTGTTTTAATCAACATAACCTAAATGCTGGATTTGGAACAAAAAATATTCAACTTCTCTGTTTGTTTTTGATATTTCAATCAGTTGGTTATTTTAATTACGGAGAAAATTCAAATTCTAAAAATAAGTTTCTGATGAACCAAAAAATGCTTGGTAGAACGATGAACAATTTGCACAGCCAACTGAAGTACAAGAATTTATTCCAACAATTTTTTTTTATGAATAACATTTGCCATCAAATTTTATCCAGTTAAAATAAAACAATGCGAATGCATATTCTAAGATGCTTTAAAAATTAAAGACAGGATAGTTTATGATTCGTTCTTTGAAGCAAAGTACATGTCAAGCCAAGAAAGGATTATCGGAAAAGGAACAAGTTGTGATGCCTTATGCCTATCTACTTTATGTAGAACACCTCAATTGAACAATTGGAATTAACAAGTCTCTCCAGTATATTCAAATGCTTCATTCACCAGTCAATTTCATCTTTTCCTTCTCCCTCCTCCCTCACCTTCTACCTTCTCCCTCACATTTTCAGTGATTTTCTGGCGAACATGATCAAGCAACTCATTACAGGGTTTTGACCAGTCAGGTCAGGGTTTTGACCAGTTTTGACCGGTTTAAACCTAGTTTTGACCGGTTAAAACCGCTTAACCCTGACCATCCAGCTACAGTCAGCAGAAATAAAAGATTTCGACCCCAAACCTGCCATACATCTATGGATGGCAAACGATTCATCGGTGAGGTCAAGAAGGCCCGACACTGGCTATGTGTTTACAAGGCCAGACAAACACACATCGGATTCCGATTGTGATCCCGTGATCGTTCCGTCATCAGATTCCGATTATGACCCATCATCGGATTCAGAAATTGAAGAAGAGCCCCAAGTAGATTGAAGACTCAACGTCAGCGTAGATTGAATGTCTTGCCTAGATAAACTGTCATTGTATATTTCCATGTTATTGCCACCATTCATTATTGTCGTTTTAAGGTGGTTTTCCCTGGGTTGGCCTCGTGCTTCCCACGACAATCTTGTTTTTATCAGTAAACCGGACGGACCAGTGCGATCTCGTGCGGACCAGTGCAAATGGTGAGCCACTGGTCCGGTTGGCCAGTGCAAAAAAAAGTTAAGGTCGACCCCTGCACTTTAAATGTTTTATATACAGGAATAATATGCACGTTGAACTTCATTTTAATAAATCTTGACATGTTACTGACAAAACGTTTCGATGCTTCACAAATAAAGGGAACCGTTAGAAAGTTTTTCAATTCACGTTCGTCTGTTTGAGAGTGCGTAGAACGTAAATCCAAAAAAAACCTGAGCACTCCATTAAAAAACCATGTGGGATAGTTGTTAGCATTAAAATAAGAACGTAAACGATAGACTTCATTATTAAAACTATCAATACGTATTAGAACAAATATCTTGTGCTCGCTTGAGCAGGCACTTAATTAATCCAGATTTGTAGGTTTGTAGATTTGAAGGACATGAAGCATTAAAATTAAGAAGGAGGTTGGTATTATTTGGTTTTCGCCAAACCCAAGTGTCAGATTTGTTGCTTTTAATTTTAATTTTGACATCGAGAAAGGGGATTGTCTGGTTGGCTTTTTCTACCATAAAAGTTATATTAGGATGTTGCGAGTTAAGAATGTTGAGAAACTGCATACAACTACAAGAATTATCATCATTAAATATAGCAAAAATGTCGTCAACATAACGTAAGTACAATTTAGGATGGCAGTTCACATCAGTTTCAGAAAAAATTTAAATGTAATAAAACGTGCGCAGTAAATAGTGCAATGATAGTAATAATCGGACACTAAAAAAAGCACTTTTTGTTGACATATATACATCATTACATTTTTATGCCACTTGGGAGTCAGGATGCCATTTTTATTTTCGAAGTGGCTATTTTTACCTACATGTTGCCATGGTCATAATCAGGTGTTGCCAGAGTTAGGAAGGGTAAAGGTATCAGTTAGAGCGGTACCCGGTCAATTGGTCGAAAGACAATTGGTCGACAGTCATTTGGTCAACAGACATTTGGTCGACAGGACGTTTGGTCGACAGACATTTGGTCGACAAGACATTTGGTCGACAGGACATTTGGTCGACAGGACGTTTGGTCGACAGACATTTAGTCGACAGACATTTGGTCGACAGGACGTTTGGTCGACAGACAATTGGTCGACAGACATTTGGTCGACAAGATATTTCGTCGACAGGACATTTGGTCGACAGAACGATTCATTTTAGGGTTAGGGTTAACTAACCCTAACCTAACCCTAACCTAACCCTAGCCCTAACTCTAACCTAACCCTAACCCTAACCCTACCCTAACTGTAACCCAAATGTCCTGTCGACCAAATGTCTTGTCGACCAAATGTCTGTCGACCAAATGTCTGTCGACCAAATGTCTTGTCGACCAAATGTCTTGTCGACCAAATGTCTTGTCGACCAAATGTCCTGTCGACCAAATGTCTGTCGACCAATTGTCTGTCGACCAAACGTCCTGTCGACCAAATGTCTGTCGACCAAATGACTGTCGACCAAATGTCTTTCGACCAATCGACCGGCCACCAGTTAGAGCAGTGGTTCCCAACCGGGGGGGGAATTCCCCATTAGGGGGGAATTTTGCAGTTTTCAGGGGGGAATTTGGTTTTAGGATTGTAAAGCTGTTTAAGCCTAAAGTCAGTCTTTTTTCGTAAGAGAGATTGTTTTAAGGTTGTTTAATGTAGTCCAAAAAACAACCTCTCTGACGAAAGAAGAAGCCTAGTAAGTTGGCCGTGACCAGAGCTTTAGAGCGTTAAGAAGGAGCCCTTAACTCCCGATTATTTAAGCAGCTGTGCACTGACATAGTTGTTAACCATCACGTAGGCTGTAGGGTAAACCTACTTCTTTTTCATGCAAATACTCAATGGTTTTCAAGAGGAAACGTAACCAACCAAGTGTTAGAGCTCAGAGACGAGCTTAAATTATTTTTTGACCTTTAAATAAAATTGGAATTTGTTTCATTGCTGAATGATGACAGATGGATTAGATTCCTTGCTTATTTGGTTGATATGTTTGGTCCATTGAATAAACTGAGTTTGAAAATGCAAGGAAAAAACACCAATATAAGGTATGGGTATATTAGGGTGGCTCTTATTTGGCAAAAAATGAAAAAAATTTGAATTTTGTGTGGGACACCCTTTTAAAAGGTGAGGTTGTCAGAAAAAATAACTCCTGCAAAAAATTTTTGAATTTGAAATTGATTTAGAGGTGGCCCTCCCCCCCTAAAGTTTTGCTCCCTCCTCCAAAATACCAAATCTGCATATCTCAAAAACTGCTTGAGCTAGAGATACGGTTTATGTGTCAAAAGATGCAGAAAGCATGATTTCCTATATGCTTTGTGAACAGTGATTGCGTCTATCTTGAGTAGAAAAGCAGTTATTTAGAAAAAACCTGTTTTCGGTATTCTAGCACAAAACAGTGCTAAACAAGTATTGTGGCCCAAGCTATTCAATAAACAAAGTTCATAAACTAACCTGTAAAACTGGTAAAGCAATAAACGAAATAAGTATTCCTAAACTTTTATGCATTCATGCATAGCTAAAATGCCCGTTTTGTATCATATTCCTTGGAGAAACTCCTGAGCGTGGAATCCGCTTTCAAGCTTCAGGTGCTATGCATCGCACTTGTTGGATGGCAAAGGCGATTTATGCAAAAAGCTTGGTGTGCATTTATGGTATCTGTCCAAAGAAATGGTTGGACTAGCCTTGTTTGACTCTCGATTGTCTGTGGAAAGTAAAAAGCTAATGGTGGCAACCATGTTAGATGAAACAGGAGAACGTCCACCAAGAAGACCAAGCATCAAAGTAGATGCGTTTCTTAGCAATAAGGGTCTAGAACAGTATTGCACCTCTAATTCAAAATGGCTTCTTCAGCTGTTGGTAGGGATGGGCAAAATAGAATAATTAGCTATTCTAGAATATTCTAGAATACTGAAACCGAATATAGAATACAGATATGTATTCTAGAATAATTGACAGTTTTTACCATCGACACATTTTAATGATTTTTATGACTTTACAAAAACAATGAACATCACAAAAATTGCTTATCGCAGTGTAACTTTCACTAGTCAAACGAGATCTCAACTTGGTGGCAGTTAAATCTGCATTTGAAAAACATCTCTCTGAAGAAGCAGATGTAGCAGGTACACAAAAATATTTTGAAACTAACTGACAGAAACAAGAAGATTGGTTTTTGTTTTGCTTTCCATCAAACAAGGGCGTTTTGAAGAGATGTAGTGAATGCTTTCAACAACGTGAGATATGTATCTATTTCTGAAGCAGGGGAAGCCAAATTTGCTGATTCATCTTCACTACTGCAAGCAGCATCTTCAATCCCACAGCTCAACAAGTCGTCCATGTCACTGTACTGGCATGTACGGTATTACAGGCCCGTAGCCAGCCGGGGGGCCTCGCCCCCCACCTAAAAATTGTTGCCCCCCTGGCAAAATCCCAACATTCTCGAGCAAGAGCTACAATTATAATGATTTTGCCCATTTAAATTTTTTCGGCCCCCCCTAAAAAAAATTGCCCCCCCCCCCTAAAAAAAATTGCCCCCCCCCCCCTTGCTCTGCGGCAGTACAGTAAAAGATAAGACAAAGCCCCCGTACATACTTCAGCAGGGAGGGTCGCTAATTCGCACACCCTGTGGTCGACGTTGCCCTGCATACGAGAGTGGGAGTTCACGAATTTCAATCATCACTAGATTCTCTATGTATTATACTAATAGGGGGGTATGTTAAAATTAAAAAAATCTCAGTACCCCCCAAAATTGTGCCACTGGGTGTAAAAAAACATATTATGAAAAAATTTTTGGGTTGCCCCTCCGGGAACTCCCCGCTACCGGGGGGTCTAACGAGCGATTTCCAAAATGCATGGGATTTGACACTTAACTTTTGAACCGGTGGTCATAGAAAGCTCGGACTAGTCTCAAAAGTTTCGTCTTGAAAAGTTAAGATAGGAATGTAACAGTTTCAGAAGTGTCAGATGTATAGTTTGGCCCGTACAAGCTTAGTTTGGCCCAAAATGACCCATTTAGCCTACCGCGATGGTATATACAAAATCGAAAATTTGGCAATAATTGGCCTTAATGAGTTGGCAATGGGCCTAAAATTTTTGATTAATAAGCTATGATAGGGTTGCAATATTTTTGCATGAGTCATATATGCCCGACTTGACTATGCTTCAGGCACATTATTTCCTGCAAACATCAGAGTGTACGTGTTACTTCTTTTTTGTCAATTGATATGTTCAAGTCGACATTACCTAAACCAACAATTCTCAGCTCGATCGATGTTTGCTTGCAAGAACACTGTAACGAAGTTAAGTGCTTGCTTGCTCTATTCCTTCAATCTTTTGCAAAAGGCTTGGCAACTCAAAAAGGGTCTTTGTTTGGTTTTGGTCCTGCTGCAAATGAGGACACAGGATCGCTGTTGAAAATTGAATCGGCAAGTGATGATGTCTTACAGAAACTGGATAATCTGCCAGTCCACAACCTGGGTGAAGAACGTAGTGTCGGATTAGCAAACTACAAGATAAATATTTATGGTAAAAGAAATCTTGATACAGTCTCCAGAAGCGTAGTTTTCAATAAAAGCACGGATTTACTTGAAAATATTCAGAAGATTGACCAAAAGAAATGGGAAAAACCAGTACAGAAATAAGACAGCAAAGAAATTAGACTGCAATGGAATGAAAAGATGAAAGCTTATGAAGAAAAAGGTTACTCTAAAAAAGAAGCTCTTAATATCAGAGCAGAGCAAAGTAAACTTGCTGATTTAGATTTCTTGAAAGCGCAAAATCCACCAGGGCCTTATACCACTTCTGAGGAAGTGAGTGCTTACCTTCAAAGTGATGCTGTAACAGATCACATAAAGAACAAAAGGCTTTGCACTGAAGTTCGCTATGCAAAGAAGACATGCCTCTCCCTAAAATCAAGTGCTTCAATATTCCGACTGAAACGAGACTATAAAAATTCCAGATTTGAAGACTATACCAACAACTTTATCAGCTAGTTAGATAATTCTCGTTCATGTGCAACTATAACAATGTCAGACCTCCAAAGTGTGCTTTCTGCTATGCATTTGCTTACAGAGGCAAATTCAAGCCCTACATCAAATGACCAGGAATCTGATTTTGCAGCACCAGCCTATCAAGTTGGTGAGTTCGTACCTGCCATCTGGATTGAAGGAAGCGAATAACACTGGTACTTTGCTAACATTGTTGAAATTGTGAATGATGATGCCTTACTACTTACATACTTCAAGAAGGTTGGCAACAGTAGAGATGGAGAAATGTGGATTTCCCTAAAAATCCTGAACTTCTTGTTACTTATACTTATCAGATCATTCCTAATAGCTGGGATGTGTCGACTTGTGTCGTATGTCAGATCTGCCCGAATCAAATGCTGTGTTTCAAATGAAACAGTTCAACTATTGAATGAAGCTCTTAATGAAATGATAAAAAAACACTAATTTGATATCTGAAACTACACAATACTTCCATAACATTGGACCTTTGAAACACAACTATTATTATTATTTATTTGTGTCAGACAAAGCTGTCCATATCCAAAACAAAACAACGAAATAATACACAAACTCTGCAAATGCACAAACCAACAAACTATCATTTAATATTACATAGCATCCTGTTCTTATCATTTTATCAGTATATATACAGTATATAATACTAAATATATATAATATGTTGCATTGGTAACTGACACGTACATATATTTATATTCCAAAAGAGCAAACATGGGCAAGAAAATTGAAAATGCTTTATAATGACTGGCTGTATGCCTATATTGCAATTTTTACGACATTACGCAAAACGTCTCTGATTTTAAACGTAATGACGTCATATAATTAATCAACTTTCTACAACTAGACAATAGACATGCATATGATTCATTTGAAAGTACTAATTCGAATCGTAACGTTTCAAACAAAAAATTACCCCGGTTTCAAACTTATTAAGGTAAAATTTTGAATTTCATACAATCGCGATAGGCTAAATAGGCCGTTTTAGGCCAAAATGGGCCTGTCCATACACCTGACACTTCTAAAACTGTTACATTCCTATCTTAACTTTTCAAAACGAAACTTTTGAGACTGGTCCCAGCCTTCTATGACAATCGAATCAAATTTTAGGTATCAAATCCCATGTATTTTGACAATCGCTCATAAAAACCCCCGGTAGCGGGGAGTTCCTGGAGGGGCAATCCAAAATTTTTTTCATAATATGTTTTTTTACTCCCAGTGGCATAATTTTGGGGGGTACTCAAAGTTTGTGCTCAAAATTCGTCTTTTAACATACCCCCCTAATACTAATCAATCAATTGTTTCGAACTGTCATACGCTGTTTTCGCCTTGTATCGCTGTTCTTGCCCGCTCGGATCAACATCGCTCCGCTTTCAATGCATTGATCAACACGATCCCCTGATCAACTCGATGCAGCCTCAAAACTTCTACCCCAGTTTTCTATTTTTACCGGAAATGTAGCCTATCAGTGCCTCTGGTTTCGATCGCTAGCCTCCCCGACCCAGCTGGGCGAACCTGCCTCAACGTCTGGCCAGTGCACATCCGTGCTCGCCGAATGAAAGCTTACTCTTCTCCAGTGAGTATTAATTACACTCCCACCTATATATATATATTTTTTTTTTATTACAGTATATTGATTTATCGAGCCTCTGCTCCACATTTTTATTGAATATTTGTCTGCTACGAGAGCCAAATTATCCTTAAATGGTTCGACTCTCTTCCTCGTGGGAGACCCCAATTTTATCCGCTCTGCCTACTGGCAGACCGGGTATAAGAGTCAAAGTACCTGCGCGAGGACGCGTGGGCGCTGCCCGGCGGTCAATTACTGCCGGTTCCAGCGCCCACACGCGACGTGTCGCCCGGTCCGTCGCAGGGCTTCATTCTGGGCTATGCAGAAAGAGCCTGTCTCCCTGGCCCGCTCCGCCATTCTAAATTTGCGGACAGGCCATATAGTGTTTCGATCCACACTCTCCCTCCACAGGTACCTCGACTCCCCAGCCTGGCCCCCGCGACCGAAGCTGGTGCATCGTCACCCCATAAATCACGCCGCTCCCCGCCACTGCGGGGTGTGGCAGGCCGGTTTCTGAAAGTCTTCGACCTGGCTATGTTTGTTTGTACTCTCTCACCATGTCAATCTTTTGTACCGAGAGCTACTGATGCAAATAAAACAGTTCAACACTGTTGGGTAGCTTAACGAAGGCAAGTCGACCCTTGTATTCTACCAGAAACAACTTAGGTTTGTGGTACCGAAATAGAGAAAAATCCTGAAAGCAGATTAAGCTGTTTCGTACCACACTTCCGCAAGACTGTGAGGACTACAAAGCGCTTGACAAGAAAGATCTCTTTAATGCGAACAATGAAACTCGTGCGTTTTTCCGACGCCGCATCGAACTGAATCGATAAACAATTCTACTTTCGCTGCAGCGAATTCGTTGCGATCAAACGGACTATTACGAAGTAGATCGTTAAAGCGGTTTCAATTATCCGATTTCATATGCATTTTGAAACCGGTTAGACTCTACAACCGGTTATTCTATATTCGGTATTCTATTTTGCCCATCCCTAGCTGTTGGGTGAAGATGAAGCAATAATTATACTTTCAAAGGATCCTGCTCATTGGACTGAAGATGGTGCATTTATTCAAGCTTTACACATGGCAAAGGGACTTTCAGTAGTCAATGACAGAGCAGAGAGAGGAGTTGCTCTAAGTCTAATCCAGGATTTTAACAAAATCTTAACTGAAGATGAGTACCAACTTCAGTTTCTTTTGCAAGTTGTTACTGAACACAGAAAACTGTTTCCAAATTCCAACAAGAACAATATTGTCTATTCTTCTTCGTTTAAACCTTCTTTGTTACTCCAGGGGTCAAGGGCTCTGTCTTTTACCACTCTTGGGCAGTGGCGATGCGGTTTAGATGCTTGAGCAGGTGTCGAGCAGCAATCCTTTGATTCGTCCATTGATTCGTCATCCAGTTCAAGCAGACCACGCACACCATTTGGCGCAGTTACAGATGGTGTGGTCTGTGGTTTGTTCCTCTTTGCCACACTCACAGATTGCGGATGGAGCCATCCCCAATTTGTGCATGTTGGTGCGAAATAGTCTGACTCCAGTAGGCTAGCCCAGTACGCAGGCGGTTGAGCCGCACCCAGGCCTTCCTTGGCAAATTATGCATTCCGGTTGGATGGGGGCTGGTGTTGGAGATACAACTTTAGAGTCTTGAGGAGTTCTTCTTCCACTCTGAGCTCCATTTGTTGTTCTCCCAGGTAGCCGCGCTGATGGATTGGTCTTCAGCGGTTTTCATCAGAAGTTGTGCGTCACATACAAATGGGTGTCTCGATTTCAGTTGCCGAGGATGCTCGATTGCTCGCTCACAGACTCGTAGAGATTTGAGTGGAGCAAGTGGTTGGGGTTCGTAGTGCGGCGAGAAAGAGACAGGATGGCTTCTTCGCGACGAAACTCAGCTGGTTGGTTGCCTGCAAGGACAGGGAAATTGTCCAATGGTGTAGGTCGCAGACATCCTGTCACGATGCGCAAGGCAATATGTGAAATATTGTCGATAATATCGCTTCTTCCAGTATGATACTGACCAGAATTACATTTTGATATGAATATCGTTACCAGTGTTCCCTCTAAGGTGCAAAAATTAAGACAAAAAAACGAAATTTTGTAGACGGTTTCGTGGTCACAAAAAAGGTTGTAAAATCAAGATTTGGTCAAAGGCGTTTTTTCTAAATAACTGCTTTTCTACTCAAGATAGATGCATTCAATGTTCAGAAAGCAGATAGAAAACCATGTTTTCTGCATCTTTTAACACAAAAACTGTATCTCTAGCTCAATTGGTTTTCGAGATACGCAGATTTGGTATTTCGAGGGAGGGCACAGAACTTTAGGGGGGGAGGGCCACCTCTAAATCAACTTCAAATTAAAAAAAATTTGCAAGAGTTATTTTTTCTGACAACCTCACCATTTGAAACGGTGTCCCAAGCAAAATTCAAAAACTCAATTTTAAGAGCCACCCTAGGGTATATATTCAATCGCCATCTCCATTTGAAGTAGATTGCGCATCAACATGGCTTGTATCCATGAGCCATTGACATATTCATACCATGTGAATTTACAAACTGTACTGCTCCCATGCTGGCTCAAGGCAGGTTGGAAGAGAGTGATTGATTTATGTCACTGTCATTAGGAGATTGTTTTAAAAGGCACTAAAATGCTCTGCTGTCATGATCGCGGGAGGACTACGTTTTGTCTGGCCTCTACTTATCGACCAGCCTGGCTTGGGTGGCCTTTCCAAGAGCAGAGTCCAGTATCGCTCAGCATTTAAAGACGCGTTGGAAGCTTTCACCAGCAAGCTTGATAGTTGAATAAGAAAAGTTCGAATAAACAATTAAAGATGTCACATATTTAAAGAATTATCTTCGGTGCTGGTGCTGGTCAATGAACAAGTTCTTCTATAGTTGGAAAAAGAATTGATTTTGCAACATCTCACAACATGAGAACTGGAATTCATTCGATATTTTCCTGAAATTTGTGACGATGAGCTTGATTTAACACGAAAGTCATTCACATCGTTGATGGAAAAGCTTGTCGATAAATTGCAGAATGAATTTTTAGAACTCAAAACGTATTTTTGTGCAAGAGACTTAAAAAAATCAATCACTGGACTTAGGCCATTAATGTGTAATTCCTATCCCAAAGTGGCAGAGAAAGCTATTCAAGGTATCCTCCGTTTGCTTTCACTTATCTGTGCAAAATCAGGTTTTTTAACTGTTGCAGATGAGAACAAAACAGAGAAACAGATTAGACGTGTAGAATGATGTTTGTTGTTTTCTTTCCAATACCCTTCCACCCCATTCATGAGTTCTCGAAACAAAAAAATCACAAGCTTCACACAGACTGTTAAATGCATTGACTCTTATATTTTGAATGTCGTTGGCTCCAGCTCGTGTCCGAGCATTGGCTTCGTATTCAAATCAAATTTGGTTTTGGATAGTGATGTCATATGTTGCTTTGGAGGCCCAATCTATGATGGAAAAGACGTGGGCAAAAATCACATTGCATGGAAGGTGGAGGACGTGGTAATTTTAGCTTTTTTTTTCTAGTGTTTCGTTTTTCAAGGACATTTTGTATCCTGTTATTTTCTTTCGCGTTTTTCCTAGTTTTTTTTATCCAGAGTAATCTGTCACTAGCACGTTGTTCCCATGAATCCAGATCAATGTTTGCATGGTTGAGGAAGACTTTCAGCTGGTTTTTGTATCTCATTTTTTGTCTTTTTCTTGGAATAAAATACTTTTCAGCAACGTTCTTCATCATCATCATCATAATCCATCGTCGATTTGTTCCCCACTAGTGGGGGTGGCCGATTGTTTCCGCGCAGCAAATGTTTTAATCCCTTTTCTCCATTTCACCCTGTCCCTTGCATCTTCCTCCTTTAGTCCGACTTTTTTAAACTCATCCTTCACTTGTTGTTTCCACGTTCTTCTTGGACGACCGCGTTTCCTCTTCCCATTCACCTTTAGATCTAGTGCCTTTCTAAGAAAACTTCCTTCCTCCCTCCTTATCACATGTCCATACCATCTTACTCCATTTGCCCTTGCCAGTTGGTCTATGGTCTCTCTCATCTCTAGCATATCCAACAATTCTTCAGTCCTTTTTTCCCTTCTCGTTTTCACCCCACACATTGCTCTCACCATTGACCTTTCCGTTCTTCTCAGGATTGCCAGTTCACTCTCTCTCAATACCCATGTCTCGCTACCATATAGCATTGCAGGCCGCACACAGCTCCGATATACTTTTCCTTTCATCCTTAGTGAAAATTTACTGCCATACAACATTTCCCCACATTCCCTGAACTTTGCCCAGCCCAATCTTGCCCTTGTTGTCACCGCTGCTTCACATCCACCACTTCCATTTATCCGATCACCCAGATAACAGAAGTCTGTCACTGTTTCGATGCCATGGCAGAACTCATCATCATGGCCTTCCACTTCATTCCTTCCTTTACTGCATTTCCCACAAACAAAACACTTCGCCAATCTTGTTGCGGCTCTCTTGACATTAGCACATCTTGCATGTACCCACTTTCCACATTCCTTGCATTGC
Organism: Aplidium turbinatum; assembly: GCF_918807975.1. Lineage (NCBI taxonomy): Eukaryota > Metazoa > Chordata > Ascidiacea > Aplousobranchia > Polyclinidae > Aplidium > Aplidium turbinatum. The sequence goes on along the minus strand of NC_137475.1, from coordinate 21,628,695 downwards.
ATTGAATTTCTCATCACTCTCTTGCCACATATTCCACAGGGATCTACTTTGTTCTCAACAACTGTTCCTTCTGCTCCACTCACCATCACTTTTGTTTTTTCAAGATTCACCTTCATACCCTTGGTTTCAAATGCTTCTTTCCATTTCTCAAACTTTCTCTCCAGTCCCTCCATACTATTACTTGTCAAGACCAGGTCGTCTGCATACAAAATTTCACTCAATAAGCCCTCCCTCACTCCTTCAGTTACAACGTCAACCACAATAGCAAATATCAGAGGTGACAAAACTGATCCTTGGTGTACACCAACCTTCACAGAAAACTCGTTTGAATAATTTGATCCAACTCTCACTTTTGTTCTTGCATCCTCATACATAGACATCACAGCTCTCACTAATACCTCCGGTATACCTCTTTTCCTCATTGCCCACTCCATCACTTTCCTTGGTACTCTGTCAAATGATTTTTCTAAGTCGACAAAACAAACATATAGTTTTCTCTGCTTCTCTCAGTGTTCCTCCTGCATTCTTCTCAATATAAACAGAGCATCCACTGTACCTTTTCCTGGCATAAATCCAAACTGCATATCATTTAATTTCACCAATGTTCTCAACCTCTTTTCTAGTATTCGCTCCACAATTTTCATTCCATGCTCTAGTAGTTTTACACCTCTATATGCACTGCAACTTCTCACATCCCCTTTTCTCTTGAACAGTGGAACAACAGTACTATGCTACCACTCCTCCGGCATTCCCTCTCCATCTAATACCCTTTGGCTAAGTTGTAGCATTACTTCAATTCCCAACTCTCCACTTGCTTTTATCATCTCTACGCTCACTTCTGATGGACCGGCTGCTTTATGCAGTTTCATTTGCCCCATTGCCTCCACCACTTCATCACGAGTAACCTTTCCCACTGGACCCTCCACCAGATCAACCTCTGTCATATGATCCCATACATTCTCCTTATTCATAACATTTTCCATATGTTCCTTCCACACTTCTCCTCTGCTTTCCGCGCTAAAATGCAACTTCCCATCTCCGCTCCTTATACATCTTCCCCCTACAATATCTTTCCCATCCTTTTTCATTTGCTTTGTGAGTCTGAATACTTTGTTTTGGCTTTCCCCCATTTTATTAAGTTCCTCCTCAGCACCATTCTTCATAGCTCTTGCAACAACCCTCTTTGCCTTCTTTTTCATACTCTTATACTTCTTTTTATTCTCTTCTGACCCATTTTTGCGCCACTGCTTGTATGCATCTCTTTTCTGTGAAATCGCATGCTTCACCTCTTCATCCCACCACCATGTGTCTCCACGATCCCTCCTTACTTTCGTTACTTTTCTTTACTTTTCTTCATTAATTAAATTATTTTAGTATGAAAAGGAATATTACAGGCTAAAAAGCTTATTACTAGTGAAAGTTTAGTTTCCTTTACAAGACTTTGTGCTATTAAACTGCGATCAGCAACTTCGGCTTTTTTTAATTTTGTTTCTCCATCTTTTCAGGGTACGAACTGACTGTACGAATGGTTCAAGGTACGAACTAGGTTGCACCCGTGATTATGACGCGCTGACCTAATTTTGCGTCACTCTTTGATACTAGGCCTACATATTTTCGACAGTTAATCCACGATCATTCTATTGCGAAATTAAATAATTGGCTAGAAGAGACCGGCGGCCAAACTTGGCTGATTGAGGAGGTAGCACCAGCGGTCATTCAAGCACTACTTAGCGCCATGGCCACAGGCTGCTTTAAGGCTTAACAGTAGGTTACATCATTATAACATAGCATGATGCCCTTTACTCAATACATAGTGAGTTGATAGATTAGCATTGTCGCTATATCTTATCTTTAAACTTGAAAAAAAAAATTGGCCTTTTAGTAAACAAAAGTGCCCTTTTTTCGTAATCTTGCCCTCCCCAGTCAAAAATCATTTTGGCGCCCCTGGGTGAATCCATTGTGACTTTCGCTTTGCAGCAGCGCGTGAGGATTCAAAAATCCAAACTTATCATTCAAGTGGTATATATATACGGGTGCAACCTAGTTCGTACCTTGAACCATTCATACAGTCAGTTCGTACCTTGAAAAGATCGAGAAAAAAATATATAAAAAGCCGAAGTCGCTGATCGCAGTTTAATAGCACAAAGTCAAAGTCGCTGATCGGAGTTTCTCCAAACAATTTGAATTGAACAAAGTAACAAACTCGAGGGTTAGCGGAAACTGCGGTTAGCAAAAACTGCGATCAGCGAGGGTTAGGGCATAGATTACTCTATGGTTAGACTAAGTGGAAACTGCGGTTAGCGGAAAATGCGGAAAAATGTTTGCGGAAACTGCGATCAGCGAGGGTTACAGCATAGATTACTCTATGGTTAGGGTAAAGGTTAGCGGAAACTGCGGAAAAACGTCTGCGGAAACTGCGATCAGCGGACTTTTCGGTTTTGAACTATTTTTTCTCTCGATCTTTTCAGAGGGAAATTTTAAAATGATTGCGAAAACTGCGATCAGCGACTTCGGCTTTTTTTAATTTTTTTTCTCGATCTTTTCAAGGTACGAACTGACGGTCCGAACTGTTCATGTTACGAACTAGGTTGCATCCTATATATACAAGCTACAGCTATCCAACATCACGCAAGAAGCAAATTTGAGCTTTTTAGCTGATTGTTCTTTCCTTAGATTTTTTAAGGTGTGCTAGCTGTCTCTTTGTAAATCATTTTCTAGATTTACCGTACTTTTTATTTATTTTTGCATTACTTCATTTCTCGTGCTGTGTGCAGCCTCATTTTGCTGCCCCCTTGCAGCCTGCCGCCCCTGGCGCAGAGCCAGAACCGCTAGGTGGCTGCTACGCCACTGGCTATGACGTCTGCGTTTTGTCGCTTCTACATTTTTCTATAACTCTGTTATGTTTGTCATTATTAATTATACTGTTTTTTCGTTGTGATGGTCAGAACTAAAAACAAACTAAACTGAACTGCCACAAAAATATGTAGCCTAACGATTGAGTCACTTCGGGTTAGAATTGAGTTTTTAAAAAAAAATTACCTTTCGGTGGAATCGAACTCATATCCTTGCGAGTATGAGCCAGACAAAAACCGCACGCGCCACTGATTCACTTGGCAAAAACAGTTGAATTAGAAGTTATATACGCACTTTTTTTCCAGCAACAGCGCGCATGCGCAGCAAAAGCGACGTAAAGATTAAAAAAAGGCATGGAACGGCTGTATTTACGGCGCCGTAAATGCAGCCACTTCCTTTTAAAAATGACATTTCAAAACCAAAAAATAAGTAGCCTAATGTACCGTAGTTACACAAGTTGTGAATAACATTATGTACAAATAACCTACCTATAAATTTTTTCTGTCAAATTATTTTCATTTGCAAATTTGTGAAATGGACGCAGTTATGTTGATAGTCGCATATGAACTGTCCTGGAAAATTGTTAATTTACCTGAAAGTAGCCTAGTTACCTACCTTTCTTTGATAGAGGCTGCTGGAACAGCTGCTAAACTTGTCATTGCACTTCCTAAAGAAGCATGTGAACTTGTATCAAGATTTGTTGATGCTGACGCATTGAAATCACTAAGTTGCTGTGAATTTTTACATCAGATTCTAAAGTCACTGCCATGGCATTACTTCCATGCACAAGCGTGAATAAAAAAACATAAGGAGCTGGTACACGAACTCACGCCTTAGTTAAAAAGACGATGACGTCACGGAGGAGGTATCCACCAAAAAAATAGTAAAAAAGTGGGGTGAAATCAGTCAACCATGACAATGAAAAGCATATAAGATACAAGTGTCCGCCTTTACTAAATGAGTTGTGATTTGCTTGTTTCTGCTTCGATTTTAACAAGTGAACCAGCCCTGCAAAGCAGAAGATCTCACCTATGCAAAACAATGTAGCACAGGCCCGAAAAACACCACATATCTCCTTAGAAAAGAGTTAAACTTGACCAAGTTTAACTATTCATCCGAAGAATACAGTACTTCTAAAGATACCAGCATTAAATCAAGAACATATCTCTGTAGTTTCTGCTTCGATTTTTACAATAGAACCATTGCTGGAAAGCACAAGCTATCGTCTACCCAAATAAAGCTAAGCCAGATCCTAAAAGTTAGAAATATTTCTTAGGTTAAGAGTTGAACTTGACCGAGTTTAACCATTTATATGAAAAATAACTTTAAAGATACCGTACCAGCATTTAATAAACGCTAATTTAAAGAACACATCTCTGTCTATTTACAAGCAAAAGTTGAGGTTGATAGCTTTTTTACAAAGCGAGCAACCGGGCTTCAAACACAAGCAAATAGCACCCGATGACTCCTTGCATTTTCGAGTTGAAGCAAGTAGGCTATACAAGTCTCCGCCAGTCTGCGATCATTTTATGCCTTTATTAAATTAGTTGTAAGTTGCTTACGTTTCTGCTTCGATTTTAACAATTGAACCATTGCTGGAAAGCACAAGCTATTGTTCACCCAAATAAAGGTAAACCAGACTCTAAAATTTAAAAATATTTCCTAGATAAAGAGTTGAACTTGACCGAGTTTAACCATTCATTCGAAAAATATTTTTAAAGATACCAGCATTTAATAAACGCTAATTGTTACGGACAATTTTCACCAAATCAAATGTCATATAAAAACCGTTCAGGTCTACTGAATCTTAGCATCTTACGTCATGGAAATTGCTAGAAAATGTCCAAATATTGCACCATCGTTCGTAAGACCTGATGAAACATTGCATCACCACCTTTGAACACCTGTTTGAATTGCTTGACATTGTTTCACTATTACGTCACATAAACTGTCTACGTGCATTTGTAATATTGAAATTTATTCTCTCATTCTTAAAATTGTTACTTGGAAGTTGGTCGCATATTTAACTGTTTTGCTTATTGCTTGAATAAGCTGGACAAAATTTCGGTCTTTTATCTAAGTAGTTGTAGTGACAAGTTTTTAGTGGCGTACCGTGTTGCGTCCCAATTTCGACAGCTTTTGAAGCTATTTTTACAGAAATACAATCCTTAAAAAGACGTTTCGGAAGAGTGTTTCTTTTTCGGTCATTACATACAGACGAACGGATCCGAGAATCTTATGTTACAATTTTCCCACGAAGAGATTATGGTTTACCGCTGTGACCATAAATAAAAAAAAGACGTTGTTGTCAGTTAGAACTTAGAAGCACAAAATAATAAAAGACGTTACTTTGTCTAGTGTTTAGTACTGAAGCAAAATAATAAAAGACGGTTCTCTGGCTAGTGTTTGTACGGAAGCACAGGCAAGACATAAATAATAAAATACGTTACTCTGTCTAGTGTTTGGTACTGAAGCAAAATAATAAAAGACGAAGTTGTCAGTTGGTAGGCTACAGAAGCAAAGAAATAACAAAAGAAGATCTTTTTGGTTGGTAGTCTACAGAAACAAATAAAAATTAAAGACATTTCTTCTCAGTTGGTACTGAAGAACTTCAAGCTAAAAATTAAAGTCGTTTCTTTGTTGATTCCAGAAATATCTAGAGAAGGAGATATGAAGGCTTGCAGCGATTGCCTTATTCGCATGACACTACTAGGGCGGTAGTTTGTAGTGTTTTAAACATGTGGTTCTTTTTTAAATTGTGCAAAGTTTTGTAGTGCAGTTGGTACCATGAGCTACAGAAGACAGTTAGAAAATGATACGTAGATCATATTTAAAGAATACTTGTTTACAAACACAGTTGCAAAGTTACCAGTAAGCTGTATTTTTTAACAAAGCCTTTGCAGTAAGCTAGATGTAAAGCAAGTATATGGGTAGTTGAATTAACAAGCAACCATGAGCATGCTGTGAATATCCCGGCCTGATTCTAATAGCGCAATGCAAGTTATCATACCAAGATTTATTAAACTATTATCGGTGCCAATTGTCATTTTACGATAAACACAGATTATTTACGATAAACAAAAGCCCTTCTATTGTCAGACGTAATAAAAGCCTTCGTATCCCCTTCTTTAGATATCCCTGGTTGGTTCTGAAGAAAAAATAACTTCGACATTCATTGGCAAGAAAAAACATTAAAGACAATCGATCTGTGCTTGAAGATTCAAGTGAACGAATCCAAGCAAGTTTTGTGGAACTTTAGGACTTCATATACCCGTACAACTACGGTATTGTGCATTTAAATTCTTTTTGTATTTTTATGGTCTTTGGAGTTAAGTTTTTTATAACTAAATTTTGTGTGTTTGTGTAACTTAATTTTTTAATTGTTAAATTTAGCCCCAACATTTAATATGTCTACACTCGGTGGCGACAGGGACTCGACCGCTGTCGACTCGACTGAGTTTAGGCCTAATGATGTTCTTTGCGGTCGGGCAGGCCATTCTGGGGAGGGACCCAGTAACGATGAGGCTAAGTCAGTTCGAGAGGCCCGGCATCTTAGAAGGGATATTTTGACTCAAATTGGGCCCTAGGTTCTTTGGGTGATAAGCAAGAATTGTTAATTTTTAGATCTAAAATATCTACTTTAGAAGAGGAATTACGGCATTTCCATGCTCTTTTGAGTAAAATTTTCAACTCTGCAATTTTGGCAGAACTTCGTGATAGGGTAGATCCCGAATTTAACTCGTTGAAAAATAACTTCGAACAAAAAGTAAGTGAGTTTTCAGATATGTTGGATGCTGACATACATCCTGAGGATAGCGCCTTAAATGTAAGCACTAGGATGTCTAGGAGTTCGTCTCGGATAGTGGCACAACTTAACCTACAGCTAAGACGAGAGGAGCTCCAGATACAAGCCGAAGCAAGAGCTGATGAGGCCATGGCAAGAGCTGAGGCCATACGAGCAGAGCCTGCCGCGAGAGCTGAGGCCGAAGTGAGAGCTGCTGAGACCGCCGCGAGAGCCGAAGCGAGAGCTGCTGAGTTCGCACTCAAAGACGCTCAGTTGAGGGCTGAACAACGTAAAGAAGTAGTTTTAGCTGAATATCGTTCAGAGTTGGGCTCCCAGCGTAGTTCTAAGAAGGGCTCTTCTAGCCATTCCAGAAGTGAACATCAATCGCAGTTTAATTTACATAACCTTTTCCAGACGCCTGTTCAGTCCGTGAGTGGACCAGTGCAATCCACACGTTTTCCAGCTGTTTCAGGAGGTCTCGGGGCCGCGGCTAAGGGTCTTCCGAAGGCTCTAGAGACAAGGCCTGCAAATTATAACCTAACTCCTCCCCCAGAGCGTACAGGTCACTGGGCTGTTATCAGAAGTAATGTTTTGCCCCATTCACAGTTTTCTGCGCCGCTAGGTTTTGATCGCCCAGCTACACGTAATTTGGGTGGTTGTGAGAGGCGTATCGCGTCTCCTGATTTTAACGTGTGTGAGGATCGTGATCGGGCTGTGCATGTGACTGAGCCCCCTCAGCCCCTTAAGGGATATAGCTTGTCTTCTCCCGCTAAATCGAGTTCTCATCAACAGGATTGCTTTTTTGAATACCAAAATAGTAGGACGTTTTTCGATAAGGCGGCCTTGATTGGTTACGATGGTAATAATATGCCATTTATCTTCTTTAAAAATCGTGTTACGGCCTTAATGGCAGCTTCGCCCTTTAAAGGAACTCGTTTGACTTTGTTACAAGCAGCTTGTGTTAGAACAGCTGCGCAAACAATTGCTAATTTGGTTTCCGACACTCCTGGCTTGTCAGAGGAAGACAGGATAGAAATGTCGTTAGCTCGCTTGTCCCAGCGTTTTGGGGTTCGTGGAGGTCTTTTCGCCGAACCGGAAATTAGAAAGTATCGCTATGGTAGCAAATTGACTTCGATCTCTTCCAGTGATTTGAAAGAGTTTAAAGATGAATTGTCGCAGTGTCTGCTTTACGCGCAAGCTTATGGCTATTATGGTCAGCGTGACAAATTGGAAGGACGTTTTGTTTTGGATTTAGCTAAGCGACTCCCGTTTGACGCTAAGCAGCGTTATCTTGACTTTTTAGGTGATCAGTATGGTGGCACTGATGAGCCTACTTTTCAGAGTTTGTTCGATTTTGTTGTACGGGAGGAAACGCGCAAGTCGACTGATTTTGCTCTTATGCTAATGGGCGATTCTGGTGAGTCGCAGCATTTTAAAAAGTTTGGCAAAGGAAAATTGCTTTCATGTCCGGTTAGGCAGACGTCGGTAAAACCCCATGATAATGTGATTTCAGGGAGTTCGCAGTACTCGACTGCTGTTGACGCACCGCGCGGTGATGTGGCCAGTCGTAGAGACATACCGGCATGTTTTTATTGTTCGTCACGTGGTCAAGTTGAATATCATTTTTTGTCTAATTGTAAAGGATTTTTGCGCTTGACACCTAAAGATCGGAGAGATGTCATTGTGAAAGCTGACAAATGCTTGAATTGTTTGCGCCAGCATATGGTTAGGGATTGCGTTCATGCAAACAACTGTCGTAAGTGTGGCCCTAACAACGATAGGAAACACTATTTTTTTCTGCATGATTTTTATGTGACGTCACGTGATTCTCTGGATTCGATTGGCAAAGATGATGCTTGTGCCAGAGTTCCTGTGCGTAATGTTAAGATTGGAAATGTTAAAGCAGCTTTTAACCGCGTTACTGCTGCTCGTGTTTTGAATCCATTGACTGGCAAATCGAAGTTGGTGTATTATCAGCATGATCCTGGTTCGCAGTTGACTTTTGTTTCGAGTGATTTGGTGTGCGAGCTTGGCGTTAAACCAGAGATATAAATACAAGAGATAGGCAATAGAATCCGCGTGCGCTTTAAACAGGCGGCGATGTTGAAAAGCGGTCACGGTTGACTGGATAGGGATCAAGCAGCAGCTCTCGATGCCCGCAAACTGCAAAACGTGATAATTTCAAGCAGTTTACCCAGAGGATTACAGGTTTAGTGAGGAAGTTCCATGGAATTTGATGGTTCCAATTCAGTTTTGTAGAGCTTGCATTAATATTCGTCTATTGGAAAATTAAATATGGTAGATAACTTAATTGCTATCAAGCTAAGTTACCGTATGTATTATTGACCAGTCGGCAATAAACCTAGCAGATTACGGTAGCCCTTTTGGTTTTATTAATTATTTTGCGAGTAGGCTATATGTAGGAAGCAACATGCAGGTTTAGCAAGAGTTTCAGTTTTTAAACTAACTAGCTAAATACTTAGTCATGGGCATGGTAGTTCTTATCACCATTTGCAAGATTAGGTTATGAATTGTGGTGTATTTTACAGTTATGAATTCTGTTGTTATAAATCATTCATATTTGTTTTATAATTTCAGGAATGTTATCATTATGCTATTTATTTGCAGTTATTTATTAGATTATAAATGCCAGCTTCGAATCTCCCAATCCCTCAGTGTCACACGGATAGAAGTAAAAGGTTTTTCTATATTTAAACTGTCAATGTTTATGCGAAAGGGAAGTACAGTGTGGCATAATGAAGTTTTGAAGAATGTCATACTTAAGTACAGAGATGAACGTGATCCAAGAGATAATATTAAACAAGTTCTTCACAAAGGAAATGCTGGAATTTGTGAGAAACACTTTAATGCAGAGGACGTAATAATAAATTCCAAAAGTAGCAGTAGGCTAAATCTTGACGGTTCAATGGTTCAAGAAAGGTTCAATGGTTACCGACGTCTGCCTAACCGGACATGAAAGCAATTTTTCTTTGCCAAACTTTTTAAAATGCTGCGACTCACCAGAATCGCCCATTAGCATAACAGCAAAATCAGTCGACTTGCGCGTTTCCTCCCGTACAACAAAATCGAACAAACTCTGAAAAGTAGGCTTTCAAGAAAGGTTCAATGACGTAATTTAATGGGTAGGCTATAACCGAAAAGTAGTCAAATAAATGTCGAATAGTTCTACTAGTGAAAAGATATATGAAAACGCTTGAAGGACTCCAACGAATGGTTCACCACTTCCAGCAATTAATCAAAGTAACAGTAACAGTGAACAGCAATAGATTCCAACGCTTGCGGCTATTGACAGAGTTTAACGTGTTCCACTCACAGCTTCTCATACGATTCTAATTTCAATCAGAAATTATATTAGCATCAACTTTGCTTTACTCGTATTCAATACTTCAACTCTCGATCAACAATAATCTTTGCGTTTATTACCAACTTCCACCACTACAACAATGATCTCTCATAATCGACTCATAATAATAAAATCCATCAATTCACACCACTATTTATAGCAGGTTGCTTGGTCCAGTAACTTCGAGAAGGTTACGTAAAATTATATCATAAAGACTCATTGTCCTGTCACATGCACCAAACGTAAACAAGCAAGTTTAAGAAGTTTCTAGATTGCCACGTAGGAGTAGAAGGTTCTAGAAAACACGTTACATAATAAAGATTTCGCAATCACAGATCTACTGATAAACATCCTTATGACGTCATGACAAACGTCATTCGGCAATTGTGAAAAACAACAGAACATTCCAGATTTGTTCTGAATGAATGTCCCGAATGCTCTGGAAACACATTACATAATAGAGATCTCGCAATCAAAGGTTACTTCAGGTCAGTAACCGATAACAACACATCGCTCAAAAATTCCATAATGAAAACAGCACGTTCTTTCAAGATACAAAGAAGCCCGACGCGAGGCCTTGCACATTGATTGTGACATGAGACAACTTAGCCAACTAGGCTAAATAACAACAATTATTTGTAGATAATTGTTTTTTTTTTTCAAAGCAAAGATCGTATAATGGCATAATATCATTTACAATTCCAAAATGAAACTGTACTGTGAAATCTGGTTGAAAAGCTGCTCTGTGGCCCAAAGATCTTCGTACCCCTTGATGTTTAATCTCGTACCCCCAAGAGGTACGAGTCCCAATAGTTCAGTTGGTTAGCGTGCGACTTCTGGAACGAAGAAGCTTCAAGATGCGGCGCTTGATCAACGCACGTTAAGGACTACTCTCCATGCAGAGGCATCTAATGGATGGAATAATTCCCCGGCAACAAGACTTCAACAATCGGAAGCTTCTTTCTGTCAATCTGGGTGACCGGGCCGCAACTTTCCAAAAGGTACCATTAAAAAATCCCCTTAGAGAAACAAAAGAAAAATGCAAATCATAGTTAAATTAAGTCATCGGTTTTCCATCGGCTGACTTGGGGCAGAGGGTTAGGGCGGTAATAGGTTAGTCAGTTCATTGACGTGGGTTTGATTCCCACCACTGCTATTGCTCTTTTTTCTTCTGTAATTACCAAACAAACTTCAAAGAGGATTTTTTAATGGTACCTTTTGGAAAGTTGCAACCGGGCCTGTGTCAGTGATTCAAAGCCTCTACAAGTATGCGAAACTGCCAGGATTAAGCTCTGCAAGAAGCTTTCCTAGTCCGAGGATAAAGATTCAATCAATCAACCCCTGCTCTACATTCTTTCAACGTTATCTCGCGAGCTTTTTTATGCTGCTTTACCTTTTTCTACCTTCCAGACAGTAGCCTACATCTAAATTATCTCTACCAATAATTCGACTATTTGGTGTCGTTTTTTTGGAATGACACGTCCTGTAAGAGGTGCTGCCTTTATGTTGAACTGCTCACGTGTAAATTAATTTGCTTTGTAATGTTATGATTTTATTAATTGCTTTGTTTGCTATCACACATCATTTCTGCACCCTGTTTTTTATTACTTTTCAGGAGAAATCATCAGAGCACATCTACTGGCGGTGACGCATAAAGCCTAGTTCGATTCCGAAAGCTCGAAACGCAACAGAAGACTACTGAACTGAGACACTAGAGACCTAATTATAGGCTATAAACTCTTCATAACGAACTCTACAGTATAAAGACATTATCCGAATCAAACCAGAGACTTAAAGACGAACACACCATGGTTTCTTTTTTTTAAATATATGTGCAAGAAAAAAAACAAACATGGCAGGTGAAGGCTTGCTCGCGCCAGCCTCACATCCGATGTAACTTGCGATCATTTTTAATGCGCTTCTATATTTTGTGTCTATGTTTGTTTGTCTGCGCCATTTCTTCATGCTGTTTGTCATTAAGGCTTCTTCAATCTGCTTTTAACGTCCTGCTGCATAACAACATTATTGCATCGATCGTTGTGTTTATTTTTTTAGTTTCACTTTCTTGTGAATTTTCAGACGTGTTATCTTCAATCCCTGTTTTAAACCTTGTGCAAAATGTTTTTCTTCGATGAGAATTGAAGGGTTGTAGGCTACCATGGCTTATTAATCATCACTCTTGAAAACCATCATCTCATCCGAAACTTCAAGACAACTCTCTACTTTCGTTTCATAGCACTGAAGAGGTCCATAAAATCGAAACATTGGCCTCTGTCTGCAGTTAAAATGTATTTTTAGACATTATTTTTTATGAAAATAAAAAAGAGTTAATAAGTCGTGTAATTTTCGCTTTGTGTGGAGCTACATGTAGCCTACTTGAGAGGTTGCTGATATTTTTTTATTCACTCGCCGAAATAAAGTTTATACTTAAATAAAACAAATTGGCAAATTCAATCCACAACACTTTTCATTATTAGTGCAGTCGTGGGAACTTAAAAAGTGGTGTTTGTGGGAAAATTTTTTTGTCAATTTGATACTTTTCTCAGACCTTCCCCATATTATGCAAATGGCTCAGAAAAAAATCCCCATCAATCAGATGATGGGAAACCCCCTTTTGGACCCTTTTTCCAAATGACGTCACAATCCCTGTATGAAAATTTCAAGTTTTTCAAAATAGGACATATTATACATCATTTTTTAGCTTTTTTCAAGGGGAACAACTTTTTCTATTAACAAGAACCCTGAAAATGTACAGAAAAAGAGTTATTACCGATTAAGCAAAAGGATAAATCTATGAATTTCAGGCAAATTTGAAATTATTCGTCATTGTTGGACTTATTCTTCTATATTCTATTACAAAAATTAAACAAAGTAAGCGAAACAAAAATTGAAGCTATCATCAAAAACGACAAAGATGTTGCTTTCCTCCTCGTCTTGTCCCGTTTCATCTTCATTGTACGAGAATTCCTTTTCTTCGGTACCAACATCGACGTTATGCAGAAGTGAAAAAAAGTCTTCATTCTTAAGTTTTTCGTCTAGTCTCTGGAATATGTCGTTCATACAAATTATTACTTCGATACGAAAAAGATGTGAAACTATCTTTGTATTTCAAGCATACTTAGGCTACTATAGGCTACTAACTTATTACATTCAACACCATGACATTCACCACACGAAGAAACACATGCCATTCCATAGTTGCAACAGGTGCAAGTTTTCGTTCCACATGGACTTTTCGTAGATTTCTTACATCTGCATCTAATTACTTTGGTCAATGCTTCTGGTGCTATAGGCATATCCGTCATTATTGGGACAAGTTCGTTGTTGCTATTGTTTTTCCGTCCCCATTCACAAACATTGAATTTAAATTCTAAAGACGTAACCCATGGAAGTAGGCTGCTCTTTGGCTCGGTAGTAGTAGCTTTTCCGGTGCAATTATCCCTTCGCATGCGATAAAGCCTACATGCAATTGTCATGTCTGAAAGTAAACAAAGATAAATATTACATACAGGGTATCTAGAATTGGACAATATCTTAAAAGCGTAAACATTATTAAATAATCCCTATGTAAAAATACATAGGCTGCCTGAGTTTAGTAAGCGTTGAATCTTCATTGCCACAATAGACTAGGGCCTACCAGATGTTGAATACAGTTATAGAGGCTTCTCCGACCTCGTTTTGGGAACTCCAGACATTGCTGATATATGCAGAATTCTCTTTCAGCGTTTCTGATATTCGCAAACTTCTTTTCCCTTTCCCAAATATCGATGACGTTGTGTCGCATCCTGACCATGCATGGAGGAAACGAAGATCTTCTTTAATATCTTTAATACTTGGGTTGGCTTCTTTGATTCTCCAGGCTTTGTTGAAGCGCTCCTTGGTCGAAGTAAATATCATCATGAGTGTCAGTCTTCCAATGATGCAGTAACATAGTAACTACAGCAGTATCATCAGCAATGACATTTACTGGACCTTTTCGAAGAGAAGCATAATAATCAAGGGATTTCGCTACAATGGAACCGTCAGCATCATCAGGGCATTTTGCCTCGCGTAATTAACCGCCATGCGATGTGCCTTTCTCCTCTGCTTTGCAGTTTCATTCTTGTGCATTTCGTTTTTCAATATTCATTGTGTAGATCAGTTATTTTCAATGTAGATGTTATTGTAAAATCATCAGAGCAGTTGTGAACTTCGGATTGTCTCAGAAGGGTAAAAACAAACTTGATGAATTCAGCCTTGGTTTCGATGCAGCTGAGGTAGCGATCTTGAGTAAAAGGAAGTGAATTGCTCGGATCAATTTTCACAAACGTGGTCTGTGGAGCGGAATTTCGGCACAAGTGCTCCTGACTTTTAGTACTTTCGTCATGATAGACATCAAACACAACAACAGCATGGGTATAATGGTTTTGGATATATTTCACATACGAATTTCAAACTTCCGAAAACTTCATTCCTTTTTTCCAGCGAACTTTATGTAGTAGGCCTAATGCACCACCGTCGATAATAGAAATTGCTTGTTGATTTCCTCTAAGGCATACGACGAAGAACCAGGCAAAAGAATTTTTCGAAGAGAGGGTTTGTCAGACTTTCTCATCATGCCTTCCTTGAACATCGACATTGGCTCTGAAGTCAACTCGAATTCGAAAAATTGCTCAAGGGTTTCCTCGCTTTCAGCAACAGCAAACATCCTATTGAACATGACTTTCGAACCAATACCACTTGCACTACTTTTTGTTTTGTTCACTTTCATTAAGGATTCCAATGGTTTGATCAATTGATTGATGCGATAGTAATTGTTACCCCATCTAAACCTTTTTGGATATTTTGACCAATTTGCTCCGCTTGTTCACAATTGACGTAATCTTTTCCAGTGATGGACACTAGACCGTTTGAAACAGAAGATAGATTTACATCTGGTACCAAGAATGGGTTTTTCGTTGTTAACCAGGCCAGAAACTTTTACAATCTTCGTAATCCCTCTTTTTTCCTGAAGCATCCAACTCTTCATGCTGGTTAGCCTACTTCATAGAAACTGAGCCTTGTTTAGTTGCGTCCCAGTCAGCAAAGGTTCGTGGGGCCCACTTGGGCTGCATATGGGTTACCCACATTGTACTGCGTGGGCCCCAGTACCTATGTGTCCATGGTTTGCAGAAATGTCCCAAGTGGGCAGCCCACCTACGTCTAATGGGTGGGCAGCCACCATGAAACCATTATTAAAATGTAAACCGCCGTCGCATTGTATCGTTGTATATATTCAATTTTTATGATTATTGCACTTTAATATAGCATAATGGACCGGTGCGAACGTA
This sequence comes from Aplidium turbinatum, assembly GCF_918807975.1. NCBI lineage: Eukaryota > Metazoa > Chordata > Ascidiacea > Aplousobranchia > Polyclinidae > Aplidium > Aplidium turbinatum. Next base: position 21,613,385 of record NC_137475.1, on the reverse strand, counting down.
GGCTATTTTATAATTTTTCATCATGGTGGGTAGCCCACTTCATGCCCACAGAAAGCCCAGAAATTTTATTTCAAGAAATGAAAATAAATTCCCAGATACATTTTCATGATATGATAACATTATTAAGATAAATTCAATAAAAGATGTCGGGAATCGGTTGTAAAGAAAAAAATATGAAATAGGCCGCGCACTTGGGGCCTAATCAGAAACATCAGATAAACTCACCTTAAGCCCACAAGCCCACGAATGCCCATGGAAATCCCACGTGGGCCCCACGAACCCTTGCTGACTGGGGTCGTTGCTTCATGAATACTTGCCGAGTGACTCACACTAAAAACCCAAAGATGTCGAACACTTTCTGCATACTTTTCCTTCCGTCAATCCTCCACGCGACTTAATTGAGCGCATAAAAGCTCGCTCGATCGCAAGATCTTTCCAAATTCCGGTGAAGCTTTTTGCTGTCCTCTTTACTGTGTGCTGCTCGGTTAGGAGTTGATCGTAGGCCTACAACCATAGATGAAAAGAGAATTCTGCAGTTATCAGCAATATCTGGAGTCATGGTGCTGAATGTAATAGTATAGTAGCCTAAGTACCGTATGCTTCAAATACAAAGATAGTTTCACATCTTTTTCGTATCTAAGTATAATTAGTATGAACGACATACTCCAGAGACTAGACGAAAAACTTAAGAATGAAGGTTTTTTTTCACTTTTGCATAACGTCGATGTTGGTACCGAAGAGGAGTGCTCATACAATGAAGATGAAACGGGACAAGACGAGGTGAAAAGCAACATCTTTGACGTTTTTGATGATAGCTTCAATTTTTGTTTCGCTTACTTTGTTTAATTCTTGTTAAGGAATGTAGAAGAATAAGTCCAACAATGACGAATAATTTCAAATTTGCCTGAAATTCATAGATTTATCCTTTTGCTTAATCGGTAATAACTCTTTTTCTGTGCATTTTCAGGGTTCTTGTTAATAGAAAAAGTTATTCTCCTTGAAAAAAGCTAAAAAATGATGTATAATATGTCCTATTTTGAAATTTTCATAAAAGGGATTGTGACGTCATTTGGAAAAAGGGCCCAAAAGGGGGTTTCCCATCATCCGATTGATGGGGATTTTTTCTGATCTATTTCCATAGTATGGGGATTGGAGAAGGTCTGAGAAAAGTATCAGCTTGATAAAAATTTTTCCCACAAAAAACCTCCCACGACTGCACTATATAGGCTGTAATTCATTACTACATGTGTGCTTCTCTCTGTTTTTGTTTTATTATTTTGCTATTTGTGGCCGTGCTAACTACAGACATATAGCCTATACTACAGTAGAATTCGCCTATAACGGCACCTCTAGGGGATTTGCAAAAACTGACGTTATAGCCGAATTAACGTTAGGCTATAGACGAACTACCGCAAACTATTCCACAACTGTCTTTTGATTAAAGAAAGAGGTGTAGCCTATAATAATCCAATCAGGGTTACTGTGTAGGCTACCACCAAACTGACAAAAGGCACGCAGAAAATACAGTAAACAAAGAAATTGTTTAAAAAAAATAACCTACAGCGAAAGGTACAGGAAATTTGCGCAATACAGCTCGTTACATACAGTAGTAGAGAAGTTCATTGTTTATTAGCAAAAAAGGCATTGATCTTGAGCTGTTTCGGATTTGACACAGTTGTAGAGCTGCTTTTTACACGTGATAGTTTTTCAGTTAAAGTCCCTGCTGAGAACGACGTAGCAAAATAAAGGGAAGACATTTTGCAAGCAGCAGCGCTAACTGGATTAAAAGACTGACCGTTTGTGGTGAAGGTGATGGCTTAAAGTGACGTTATAAACGAACAAAAGACATCTGGGGACCAATAAAGGGTGCTGTTACATGCGAATTGACGTTATAGGCGATGCTGATGTAGCCGAACTACAATGTACGTAAAAGATAGGAATCCTGCCGGGACCGAGCGAAATGTGACGTAATAGGCGAATTGACGTTATAAACGAAGCCGTTATAGGCGAATTCTACTGTACATAATTTTCTATTCGGGCACGTTTTCCCGTTCATTAACGTGCTGGTAGGTCTAGGCTATATCGATTTTTGTAGTTAGTAGGCTATCTTTTTCGTCTCGGACGAGTTAATGACGAAAAATAAATGATTGATTGAAACTACAGGACTTCAATAGAGTAGCCTATCACAGCAGCACATGACTTCTTTTTAATTTATTTTTACTGATCAACCTATTTTGTTGCAATGTAATTTGCCGATGCTTGACATTTGTCACATTAAAATTAGGAAAACAGTGGAGTCGATGACTGATAAAGTCTTTCGCTGCTTCCTGTCTGTTGTGGTGCTATTTTATTCGTATTGTTTATAATTGTCCGGTATTACTTTCGTAACAGACGAAATGAAAGTTTTCACTCTCTCACTTCACACCATCCTCCTAAGTAGCCTATATGCTCGATTACATTTTATTAAAAAATATTGTTTCCAATCAAATTGCTGCGCGCCAACGAGTGAAAAGAATCACAATTACATTGCTTTATCAAAAAACGCAACATTGTAACTAACAAACCGCTAATAACAAATATACTACACCACTCCAACAATGCTGCAGAGTACGGAACAGCAAACTCAAACTTACATCCTATCAGCATTTTTTACATTGACTTGACGTCTTATGACTTTGAATCAATATAAAAAGAACTGATTTGCTGGTAGAAAATAACCAAACTCATGATGTCGCTATATATTATACCATTTCAGCATCGTCAGACGTTGAAGCGATGTGGAAATTACTTTTGTGAGCAGAAGGAGTAAGTTTAACTGAACGTCGCGCAACAAAGCATTAACGCAAAGGTACCACTTTTTCGCTCGTGAAACGCATTCAGCAAAAGTTTACATTTTAAGCTAAACGTATTTGTAATCTGCAGGTCGCTGTAGCAGATGAGATTTATTAACCAATCAGAAGGTAAGATTTAAATCAACTGATTGCAGCCATTAAGTGAATGTTTCGGCAGCGTGGCCCAGCGGTTTGAGGGTGAGGGAAGTAGTCATTTCGATTCCAACCCCTGCCATTAGGCTACTCTTTTTTCTTCTGTAATTACTACACAAAGTTCAAAGCAAGAATCAACTCTCTGGCTGAGTGCTAAAAGAGTCACAAACCGGTCAAAACACCCCATCCGCAGCAGCGACCTACATATTACAAGTACGCCTACGTAATATTTGTGAAACACTGTTGTTGAAACAATTAAAAATCGATTTATGACAATTGACTAGTTCCCGAAAAAACTGTTTAAATCGTTTCCACGTATCGCATCTACTTGCAAGCCGACCTCGCTTAATCGGCCCACATTTAATTGGACCAATTTGGCTTGGTCCCCATGTGGTCCGATTAAGTGGGGTTGACCGTACTTCTTCAGGAATTACATACATTGCTTATGTCACCACTAACGCGGCTTTGTGAAACAAAAAGGGTATGAAAGCATTTAACAAACAAATTAAGCAACTGGTTTTCAGGCGGAATAAGTCGAACATTTACTAGAGATTTTTCCGGATGAAGTTTTTTCGGGAAATTTTTTTGAACTCTAAATAAGTCCCCAACTAGTTTAGTGTGTTTTTGGCCCAAACGTTGCAAATAGTAATTACATTGATATCTTTCTTAAACTAACTTTTCCTTTACATGCTTTAGAAATGTTATTTTTAAAAAATTGCTAACTTACTCATGTATCTAAATTCACTAATCTTGGAATTCACAATTGATTTTTTGAATAACTATTTTTCTAAAGCATATGGCAAAAACGTCGTGAGAGATATAGCCTACCCAATGCTATATTACACGATTGAGCCAAAATTAACTTTCTAGCTCAAAAATACAGCTGATTTTACGTATTGAAGGGTTTTCACAAAAATATCAAGGTAGCATTATGCTAATTTGCAGCTACATCTATGAAGTTGTTGAATTGATGTTTTGGAGTTGTTTGTAAGGTTTTCAGATCATCTGTTGAGTTAATTTCAACTGTTTTTTTTTTGGCTTACTTTAATAAAAAATAACCGATGTTCATTTTCTCTGCCAAAAGAGGGATACTTGCGAAACACTGCAAAAGCTGATTTTTTTATTATTTAGTTTTGTAAAGTAAGCCCAAGCTTATAAAGGTTGCTGCTTTCGCATCATTTCGAAGTCTATCAGAAACAACATGAAATAATAACTTCTGCTGGTATTGCTACCACAATTACTGCAGGAACGGACTTCGATAAAACAGCCATTTCTATAAGTGCAAGTTATAAAAAGTTACCACCGGTCAATAACTGGGGTTAGGTGAGATCAAGTTCGATCACGTGACTCTACTGCAAGCCAGAAAACTGGTCTTTTTGTTTTAATGTTGAAAAGATGAAACGTTTCTAAAAAAAAATCATTGAAATCAAATTCATCAAGCTTTCATACAAATTATGTTTCAAGCAATTTTGCATTATTTCTAACGTCAATGGCTGCTTGGGTTTGTTGACAAGCTTGAACGAAGCTGCCAAGCCAGAAAAAAATGGATTCTTGTGAAAAAACATATTTTGTTGAAAGTATTAATTTCCTTCACACCACAACCGTGGCATAGAATGCTATACCTTGCACAGAAATGCCCTGATGTTGTTTTAATGTCAAACGCGTCTTTTAAAATTACATTGATTTTCAGTTGCTTGGATTTCGTCAGCACCAAATAGGCCTAAGCTTATGATTATTCACCACCAGACACAAAAATAACGTACGGCAACGTCATTTAAACACTAACATCAATTTGTGACAAACACTAAAATGGGCTTTTTGTTGGATACTGTATTTTCAACATTAGTACATGACACAAGGACCTAGTTTTTAATTTTTGCTGAAATGGGAAATCAATGACGTCACATATTATTCGGTCATCGTTCGCTAACAGTGGTTACAGGTTTCACATGAAACTAGCACCGGCGGCAACCATGCACAATTCACTTTGAGTTTACAGATGACTCATTGTTATTTTTAACTTTTAAATACCTTTAGAATTTTTGCAGGTTCATTACACAACTGGTATAAAAATCTTGTTTTTAAAGAAATACTGATTTTATCAATCATAGCCTGAAGGTTTCGTAAAGAAAGATTCAAAGAGCAAAATTTGCATGAAAACTGATGAGTGAAAAAAATTAGAAAGGTCTAACGCCTGGTATCTACCTGATGTGACAATTAAAATTGCCAATTGAAAATTCAAGAGAAAAAACCAAACAAGAAAGTCGGAGACTAGCAAGGTCGATTTTTGCATTACCTTGACTTCCCGATCACACTAGCCCGAATAAGGAATCTGCCGGCTGCAAACTAATGACCACAACTGAGTCGAAAACATTTATAACTACAGTAGAACTCGGTTAATCCGGATCTTCGCCTAATCCGGATGAAACTGGAAGTACAAATGATTTGTAATCTTTTTCTTGAGAAACGGCTTCGGATTATCCGGATTGTTTAATCCGGATTTTCGCCTATTCCGGACAAAAGTTGCGCTTTATCCGGATTTTCCCGACAGTTTTGCCATTTTATGCTAAATCGTAACGTGGCTTATTGCGAGAAATTTCTTATCTATTGTTCCGTTAATGTGACGCAATAAATTATTGCGGATTTCTTCTTTTCATGAACAGTAATCCCTCCTAACGCAAAATTTGTGTGCAAATGCTCAAACTCGTACTGTAACTTGAAAAGATGTCGGTAGAATTTTCGGCGGTATGTCGGTGATGTTTTTCCAATAGAAGACTTTGTTTGATTTTTTGTAAGTTTTCCAAAGAAACTCGTCTTTTGCAACTGTTTTCAAAAGTTTTGAGTGACTACAGATTATTCCGACACGCATGTCTGAAGATATAACTTTTGCCAGTGTGTTCTTGCGTTAGACGCAGAGTCTACAAATACTTTCGTTTTACATGCATACTGCATTTCAAAAGAATTATTTCTATCGCTAATATGGTGATCGCGCGTCTCGGAATTGACAGATGACCACACTAATGCGTTCAATTTCAGTGATTTTTACCGATACCCTTCTATCTAGGTAACGTCAGGCTTGATAGAACCGTCATCGGTTAATCCGGATCTTCGCCTAATCCGGATGGAATCGCCGGTCAAATCGAATCCGGATTAACCGAGTTCTACTTGTATGTAGATAAAACAATATAATCTGTTTTTGGGTCACATAAACGTAATTAAATGTTTGATCAACGCAAGATTGACACCTGGATTTTACATCTTCAATAGAACGTCTACTCTATAGTGCGTAAAATGATAATATTAAAATAAAAACAAACTGATATACATGGACAATTGGACATTCTTCGTTTTGCTGAACAATACCGCTCACTTCACGACAATATGAAGTTAAACTACGTTGAACCGACGTAAGCACAATTTCTGAAGTAACGACTGAAAATTCCATTCAATCTTGAAAATGTTGTCAATAAAAACTAACAGTAAAGTTAACAAAGGGCAGATAGTGCAAGCCAAACCTTGCTACGTACCATGAAAGCTTGCAACCAACCATTAACAACGAAATTTCTTTTGACGTAGTTTGGGGATATGTTGTGGAGACAGATAACGAAAGGCTGTTATGTCAAAATAAGCTCAACTCTTGTCGGATTATCAGCTTGATAAACGAATCCTAGGATGCATAGATCGTTACTTTAAATCAGTGATTATCAACATGGTCCACCTGGAATTTTTAGTGATTCAACACTAGACTTGGACACCAATAGTAGATGACTTATCAGATTAAGACCTGTAAAATCTGAAAAAAAATAAAATTACACTTTCGATGTTTTTGAAAAAATGTTTCCGCTCGCTCAATCCTGTCTTATTAACCTAACGGGTAGCATTGAGAACGCACGGTCTTAGCAGTGGAAAACGTTCAAACGGGTAGCATTGAGAACGCACGGTCTCAGCAGTGGAAAACGTTCAACAAATAATTTTTGAAACCCGTCTGTGGTCGTGAAAAAAAATATTCCAAATATAACTTCAATTATAAAGCAAAACTTGTCACTCAATCTTCTAGAGAAATCCAGTTTTAATTTGATGAATTTGGTCAACTACAAAGCGTGGGTTTTGATAAAAAATAAACAACATTATTATTGGGCAGGATAATGCACAAAAAGCGATCAAAATAAAGTTAAATTAGTCAAAATTTTTACTCCAATTATTCCTTTTTCGGACCTAAACTTTTTATTGTTTATTTGATCTTGCAAAATTTTAAAAATGCTCGTACAATGAAGATAAAACGGGACAAGACGAGGAGGAAAACAACATCTTTGTCGTTTTTGATGATGATGATAGCTTCAATTTATGTTTTACTTACTTTGTTTAATTCTTGTTAAAGAATATAGAAGAATAAGTCCAACAGGGACGAATAATTTCAAATTTTCCTGAAATTTTTTTTGCTTTTAACTCTTTTTAATAAGTAATAACTCTTTTTCTGTACATTTTTATGGTTTTGGTTAATAGAAAAAGTTGTTCCCCTCGAAAAAAGCTAAAAAATGATGTATAATATGTCCTATTTCAAAAAACTTGAAATTTTTATAATACAATTTTTTACGAATCTCAAATTTTGTCTTGAGCGTTTTCTCACTCATTGGCACCATTTTCCCACTACCCCGAAAGAATTTTTAAAAAAAGTTCAAAAACGAGCCACCCTACTCTACAGTATAAAGACATTATCCGAATCAAACCAGAGACTTAAAGACGAACACACGCATGGTTTCTTTTTTAAAAATATATGTGCAAGAAAAAAAAAGAACATGGCAGGTGAAGGCTTGCTCGCGCCAGCTTCACATCCGATGTAGGCTAACTTGTGATCATTTTTAATGCGCTTCTATATTTTGTTTCTATGCTTGTTTGTCTGCGCCATTTCTTCATGCTGTTTGTCATTAAGGCTTCTTCAATCTGCTTTTAACGTCCTGCTACATAACAACATTATTGCATCGATCGCTGTGTTTATTTTTTTAGTTTCACTTTCTTGTGAATTTTCAGACGTTTTATCTTCAATCCCTGTTTTAAACCTTGTGCACAATGTTTTTCTCCAATGAGAATTGAAGGGTTGTAGGCTACCATGGCTTATTCATCATCACTCTTGAAAACCATCATCTCATCCGAAACTTCAAGACAACTCTCTACTTTCGTTTCACAGCACTGAAGAGGTCCATAAAATCGAAACATTGGCCTCTGTCTGCAGTTAAAATGTATTTTTAGACATCATTTTTTATGAAAATAAAAAAGAGTCAATATAAGTCATGTAATTTTCGCTTTGTGTGGAGCTACATGTACTTGAGAGGTTGCTGATATTTTTTTATTCACTCGCGGAAATAAAGTTTATACTTAAATAAAACAAATTGGCAAATTCAATCCACAACACTTTTCATTAGGCTGTAATTCATTACTACATGTGTGCTTCTCTCTGTTTTATGCTATTTGTTTTTTGTGGCCGTGCTAACTACAGACATATAGCCAGGGCCGGATTTACCAATAGGCTAGACAGGCTGAAGCCTAGGGCCTCAACGTCCAGGGGCCTCGAAATTCGGTTTCGAAGTTGTAATTCTTTTAAAAACTTGACCAGTTTAAACCCTACCTAAAGTATTTATATATCAAGCTTTTAAGAGTAAAAATTCTATACACAATTGGTTTGACAGACTTTCTAAGCGAAACTAGAGATAAGTTTGGTTAGCAAGCAAAAGCAACCTTGCCGAATATTAACTACCGGTACAGAGCTGTCACTAGGAGACAAAGAAATGCACCTGACGCTTTAAGTGAACTCTCTTCAAAGGAAAGGTTTGAAATAGATTCCTTTATCCCTATGCTCGACGCACTTGAAGCTAATTCAAGAAGAAGAGCTAATGTGTACAGTGACATTGCAGAAATGTTCCTCTTTCTTGCTAATCTGAAAGCAACTAAGGTAGAAATTGTACGAGGCGTAGAACTTTTAAAGGAAGCGTATCCGGAAGATGTTGACCCGTAACTTGCTGATGAACTTCTACATTTTCATTTGTACGTGAGACAAACACAAAACCAAGGGCTTGCCGGTACAGAAGAGCAATTTATTTCCTTGTCTCATGGAGATCTTTATGAAATTACATGCAAGGAAAAAATTAACACTGCCTTTCCTAACATGGAAGCAATATTAAGACTGTTTCTAAGCTAAATGGTCATGTCACCAACCGGTAGCTCAATTGGTTAGCGCGTCACTTCTGAAACGAAGTCGCTTTAAGATCAAGCGGCGCTGGTTCGACTCTCGGAGTGTGCGCTTGAGCAACGCACGTTAAGGACTGCTCTGCAGTCTCCATTCAGCGGCACCTAGTGAATGGATAAAATAATTCCCCGGCAACAAGACTTCAACAATCGGAAACTTCACTCTGTCAATCTCGGTGACCGGGCCGCGAAATTTTTTTCCCACGAGATTTCTGTCTCATTGATTCTAGTCACTCTAAAAGTAAGATTTTCCGAAAGTGTTTTGAGAGATTGGTTGATTCAGATTGCGAAATAACTATTTACCAATGAAATTCTGCAATGATAATAAAATATAAGCTTTCCCTGACCCTACTTTTTTTGAAAAGCTCTTGTGCACCGCAAAAATTAATTTAAGGAAAAAAAAGTTTGACTTCGACGGGCGTCGAACCCTCGTTCTCACGATCACTAGGCAAAGGATGATACCACTGAACCAACCGTGCCAAAGAGAAAATGTTGCATTCACACGGTTTTAATACAAACTTTTACCAAAATATGTAAATGAGACAGAAACCTCGTGGGAAAAAAAATTTCGCGACCGGGCCTGCGTCAGTGATTCAAAGCCTCTACAAGTATGCGAAACTGCCAGGATTAAGCTCTGCAAGAAGCTTTCCCAGTCCGAGGATAAAGATTCAATCAATCAAACTGCTCAGGAGAGAGATCTTTCTCAAGGCTCAAAAATAAATTGAGATCGACAATGTCTCAAGAAAGTTTGTCCACACTGTGAGTGACAAACTTAAACAGATAAATTTTGATGAACTTTTGCATGATTTTGGTTTGACTAAAGCTAGAAAAAAAAATTGGTAGCCTAGTCTTACTCTATTTGATGGCTGTAACTATTTCTTATGTCCGCGTAAATAAACTTTACAATTATTGTAACGGTTGTTTGATCAAAGAAATTAAAATTAAAAGCAAAACTGCCTAAACTAGATTTTTATTCTATTAATTAAAAATTTGCACCCATGAATGTGGAAAATGAAAAGAACGAAGAGTTTAATGCACTCATATTTTTAACATGCAAAGAAATTTATTCTCACACGAGTCAGTTCAATCATATATAGCTAAATATCGATTTCGATCAGCTAGATCATCTTCAGTTAAGCTTATTCAAATAAGCAAATAGAATTTGAATAAGCTTAACTGAAGATGATCTATCTTCTAGCTGATCGAAATCGATATTTAGCTATATATGATTGAACTGACTCGTGTGAGAATAAATTTTTTTGCATTACAAGACATGTAACCGAGTCGTTCATATCAAGCATTGTTGTGGGTTTGACACCTGTCAGAAGATACTTCATTTTCTTGATCATATTTTTAACATTAAGCAATGACATGTGATGTTGTTTAGAGAGAAATTCTGAGCTCAAAAATAGGAAGGGGCCTCACAGATGGAATAGCCTAGGGCCTCTCATGGTCTAAATCCGGCCCTGCATATAGCCTAGTAGGCTACATGATTTTCTATTCAGGCACGTTTTCCCGTTCATTAACGTGCTGGTAGGTCTATATCGATTTTTGTAGTTTGTATCTTTTTCGTCCCGGACGCGTTAATGACAAAAAATAAATGATTGAAACTACAGGACTTCAATTGAGTATCACAGCAGCACATGACTTCTTTTTAATAAACATCAACTTATTTTGTTTCAATGTAATCAGCCATGAAGGTGTTTAAGACGATGAACCAAAAGACACGCCTGAAGAAGTAGATTTTAGTTATTTCATTAATATACCCTACCTAGGAAAAGATTCAACAATTTTTGCGAAAAACCTAGCTAAACTTATAAAAAAGAAATTTTCATGTGACATTCATCCTGTGTATAAAACATTTAAAGTGCACCAATATTTTCAACTGAAGTCGCCTACCCCCTTTGCTCTTTCTTCAAATGTTGTGTATAAATTTAGTTGTTTGCGTGACGCAAACCAGACATACATTGGTATGTCAACCAGACATTTGTTGACAAGGGCCGGGGAGCACTTAAACCCAAACCTAACAACTAAAAGTGCAATTAAAGAGCACATCGCCTCTTGTGAAACGTGCACTGACAATGTCTCGATCGACCAATTTAAAATCATCTCTCGAGGCAGATCTGATTTTCAGACTAAGATCATGGAAGCCTTAAGAATCAAACGTAACAATCCATCTCTCAACCGGCAGTTATTCGCCTGTGGCTCATCGTTCCTTTTGTGTGTGTTCTAATTGTTTTGTCCAATGCCTGTAGTCTACACCTCACGTGATCTGTTTCCCACCGCATAATTTACTCGCAATCATTCTCGTATCATTTGTTCAGTTTGTGCTTTCAGTCCAGACTCCAGAGTGTCGTTACAGTTACAGTGCATAGTCAAATTTATCTTACGATTTTTCATTTTATGTATTGCAGATTTAATTCCTGATGAGGACACACGTACGTGTCGAAAACGTTTGAGTTTAGTTTATTTAATTATGTTATATTTTGTGTGAAATAAAGTATGCTAAACCCGCTAAAGTTACTATGTTTTATTTCTCTATGGTTCAACAAAGCAAACTCTCTACCAAAGCTTTGTTTATAATTGTCCGGTATTACTTTCGTAACAGAGGAAACGAAAGTTTTCACTCTCTCACTTCACACCATCCTCCTATAGGCCTATGCTTCACACCATCCTCCAATGTAGCATATATGCTCGATTACATTTTATTAAAAAATATTGTTTCCAATCAAATTGCTGCGCGTCAACGAGTGGAAAGAATCACAATTAGGCTACATTGCTTTATCAAAAAACGCAACATTGTAACTAACAAACCGCTAATAACAAATATACTACACCACTCCAATAATGCTGCAGAGTACGGAACGGCAAACTCAAACTTACATCATATCAGTATTTTTTACATTGAGTTGACGTCTGATGACTTTGAATCAATATAAAAAGAACTGATTTGCTGGTAGAAAATATCCAAACTCATGATGTCGCGATATATTATACCATTTCAGCATCGTCAGACGTTGAAGCGATGTGGAAATTACTTTTGTGAGCAGAAGGAGTACGGTATGTTTAACTGAACGTCGCGCAACAAAGCATTAACGCAAAAGTACCACTTTTTCGCTCGTGAAACGCATTCAGCAAAAGTTTACATTTTAAGCTAAACGTATTTGTAATCTGCAGGTCGCTGTAGCAGATGAGATTTATTAACCAATCAGAAGGTAAGATTTAAATCAACTGATTGCAGCCATTAAGTGAATGTTTCGGCAGCGTGGCCCAGCGGTTTGAGGGTGAGGGAAGTAGTCATTTCGATTCCAACCCCTGCCATTAGGCTACTCTTTTTTCTTCTGTAATTACTACACAAAGTTCAAAGCAAGAATCAACTCTCTGGCTGAGTGCTAAAAAAGTCACAAACCGGTCAAAACACCCCATCCGCAGCAGCGACCTACATATTACAAGTACGCCTACGTAATATTTGTGAAACACTGTTGTTGAAACAATTAAAAATCGATTTATGACAATTGACTAGTTCCCGAAAAAACTGTTTAAATCGTTTCCACGTATCGCATCTACTTGCAAGCCGACCTCGCTTAATCGGCCCACATTTAATTGGACCAATTTGGCTTGGTCCCCATGTGGTCCGATTAAGTGGAGTTGACCGTACTTCTTCAGGAATTACATACATTGCTTATGTCACCACTAACGCGGCTTTGTGAAACAAAAAGGGTATGAAAGCATTTAACAAACAAATTAAGCAACTGGTTTTCAGGCGGAATAAGTCGAACATTTACTAGAGATTTTTCCGGATGAAGTTTTTTCGGGAAATTTTTTTGAACTCTAAATAAGTCCCCAACTAGTTTAGTGTGTTTTTGGCCCAAACGTTGCAAATAGTAATTACATTGATATCTTTCTTAAACTAACTTTTCCTTTACATGCTTTAGAAATGTTATTTTTAAAAAATTGCTAACTTACTCATTTATCTAAATTCACTAATCTTGGAATTCACAATTGATTTTTTGAATAACTATTTTTCTAAAGCATATGGCAAAAACGTCGTGAGAGATATAGCCTACCCAATGCTATATTACACGATTGAGCCAAAATTAACTTTCTAGCTCAAAAATACAGCTGATTTTACGTATTGAAGGGTTTTCACAAAAATATCAAGGTAGCATTATGCTAATTTGCAGCTACATCTATGAAGTTGTTGAATTGATGTTTTGGAGTTGTTTGTAAGGTTTTCAGATCATCTGTTGAGTTAATTTCAACTGTTTTTTTTTTTGGCTTACTTTAATAAAAAATAACCGATGTTCATTTTCTCTGCCAAAAGAGGGATACTTGCGAAACACTGCAAAAGCTGATTTTTTTATTATTTAGTTTTGTAAAGTAAGCCCAAGCTTATAAAGGTTGCTGCTTTCGCATCATTTCGAAGTCTATCAGAAACAACATGAAATAATAACTTCTGCTGGTATTGCTACCACAATTACTGCAGGAACGGACTTCGATAAAACAGCCATTTCTATAAGTGCAAGTTATAAAAAGTTACCACCGGTCAATAACTGGGGTTAGGTGAGATCAAGTTCGATCACGTGACTCTACTGCAAGCCAGAAAACTGGTCTTTTTGTTTTAATGTTGAAAAGATGAAACGTTTCTAAAAAAAAATCATTGAAATCAAATTCATCAAGCTTTCATACAAATTATGTTTCAAGCAATTTTGCATTATTTCTAACGTCAATGGCTGCTTGGGTTTGTTGACAAGCTTGAACGAAGCTGCCAAGCCAGAAAAAAATGGATTCTTGTGAAAAAACATATTTTGTTGAAAGTATTAATTTCCTTCACACCACAACCGTGGCATAGAATGCTATACCTTGCACAGAAATGCCCTGATGTTGTTTTAATGTCAAACGCGTCTTTTAAAATTACATTGATTTTCAGTTGCTTGGATTTCGTCAGCACCAAATAGGCCTAAGCTTATGATTATTCACCACCAGACACAAAAATAACGTACGGCAACGTCATTTAAACACTAACATCAATTTGTGACAAACACTAAAATGGGCTTTTTGTTGGATACTGTATTTTCAACATTAGTACATGACACAAGGACCTAGTTTTTAATTTTTGCTGAAATGGGAAATCAATGACGTCACATATTATTCGGTCATCGTTCGCTAACAGTGGTTACAGGTTTCACATGAAACTAGCACCGGCGGCAACCATGCACAATTCACTTTGAGTTTACAGATGACTCATTGTTATTTTTAACTTTTAAATACCTTTAGAATTTTTGCAGGTTCATTACACAACTGGTATAAAAATCTTGTTTTTAAAGAAATACTGATTTTATCAATCATAGCCTGAAGGTTTTGTAAAGAAAGATTCAAACAGCAAAATTTGCATGAAAACTGATGAGTGGACAAAATGACTGAAAAAAATTAGAAAGGTCTAACGCCTGGTATCTACCTGATGTGACAATTAAAATTGCCAATTGAAAATTCACGCGAAAAAAACAAAACAAGAAAGTCGGAGACTAGCGAGGTTGATTTTTGCATTACCTTGACTTCCCGATCACACTAGCCCGAATAAAGAATCTGCCGGCTGCAAACTAATGACCACAACTGAGTCGAAAACATTTATAACTATGTAGATAAAACAATATAATCTGTTTTTGGGTCACATAAACGTAATTAAAGGTTTGATCAACGCAAGATTGACACCTGGATTTTACATCTTCAATAGAACGTCTACTCTATAGTGCGTAAAATGATGATATTAAAATAAAAACAAACTGATATGCATGGACAATTGGACATTCTTCGTTTTACTGAACAATACCGCTCACTTCACGACAATATGAAGTTAAACTACGTTGAACCGACGTAAGCACAATTTCTGAAGTAACGACTGAAAATTCCATTCAATCTTGAAAATGTTGTCAATAAAAACTAACAGTAAAGTTAACAAAGGGCAGATAGTGCAAGCCAAACCTTGCTACGTACCATGAAAGCTTGCAACCAACCATTAACAACGAAATTTCTTTTGACGTAGTTTGGGGATATGTTGTGGAGACAGATAACGAAAGGCTGTTATGTCAAAATAAGCTCAACTCTTGTCGGATTATCAGCTTGATAAACGAATCCTAGGATGCATAGATCGTTACTTTAAATCAGTGATTATGAACATGGTCCACCTGGAATTTTTAGTGATTCAACACTAGACTTGGACACCAATAGTAGATGACTTATCAGATTAAGACCTGTAAAATCTGAAAAAAAAATAAAATTACACTTTCGATGTTTTTGAAAAAATGTTTCCGCTCGCTCAATCCTGTCTTATTAACCTAGCGGGTAGCATTGAGAACGCACGGTCTCAGCAGTGGAAAACGTTCAACAAATATTTTTTGAAACCCGTCTGTGGTCGTCAAAAAAAATATTCCAAATATAACTTCAATTATAAAGCAAAACTTGTCACTCAATCTTCTAGAGAAATCCAGTTTTAATTTAATGAATTTGGTCAACTACAAAGCGTGGGTTTTGATAAAAAATAAACAACATTATTATTGGGCAGGATAATGCACAAAAAGCGATCAAAATAAAGTTAAATTAGTCAAAATTTTTACTCCAATTATTCCTTTTTCGGACCTAAACTTTTTATTGTTTATTTGATCTTGTAAAATTTTAATTCTTTCAAATATGTGGTGCCCCCTCCCATAATTTTTTTTTAGACCCGCTTTTGGTTCCCACTTAACATATAATTAGTTGTTCAAATCGAACAAGCAGTTTGGCTGAGTGTGCAAATTAAGACGTATTGCTTTAGTGGAGAAGGATTGACACTCTCGTGACGCGACAATTTATCGAAAGACAATTTATCGAACGACAGTTAATCGAACGACAGTTTATCGAAAGACAGTTTATCTAACGACGATTCATCGAAACGACAGTTCATCGAACCGACTGTTTATCGAAACGACAGTTTATCGAACGACGAAGCACATATGCAATGGAATACTCAGGAGTTAGGGGTTAGGTGTAGGGGTTAGGATTAGGGGTTAGGGGTTGGGTTTTCGATTAACTGTCGTTCGATAAGTTGTTGTTTGGTGAACAGTCGTTTCGATAAACAGTCGTTCGATTAATTGTCGTTCGATAAATTGTCGTTCGATAAACTGTCGTTCGCTAAACTGTCGTAGTACCTGACACTAGACAGCAAAATCCGTCATTTATACATTGATTTCACGTCTGTAGACGTTAAATCAATGTAAAAATGACGGATTTGTTGTTTGGGACTGGAGTTTCGTTCTCGACAAACGGCCTTGTTGGAGTGTCAGCAAAACGAAGTGGCCCATGGGATTTTTGTCTTAAAAAAAGGTCTATGGAACAAAAACAGTTGAGAACCGCTGCTTTAGATTGAAACAAAGTAATGTCATAAATAGACAAATTTAGGCGAATAAAAACACAGTTCAAAATGCCCAAGCAACATAATTCTAACCATTAATGAATTGAATTTTTAGATTAAATTTTAACACTGGAGAAAAGTAGTGTAGCTTTTTAAACGTTTGCAAAACCCTGAGGGCTCTTCATAATGAAATTCACAATTCGTTTCAACCATACAAAACAGACTTGACAGATAAGGGAAAGATGAAGTTAGATTTTGATATTTACTGTCACTAACTGCTTTTAGCATGAAGACTATCGCTTACAGAACTTGTCAGTCGCGAGATTTGACCTCAACCAGATCCAGGTCTCTGTAAAAAACCATAGCGGAGTTTGTGGCCGGTTCAAGTTTGCATGGAAGACAATGCATTGAACATTTGAGGGAAGCGACAAAAGGGCAATTTTTATGAGGCAAAAATGAAACGAATAAAGCAAGCGGTAAATAAACAAAATCCGCATTTTTACATTGATTCAACGTATACAGACGTTGAACCATTGTAAAAAAGGTGATTTAAGCTAGTTGGTTATTGACCAACAATGAACAAATGTGATTATCACGTAAGTACACTGTCGCCTGATGTTTCGAATAGTATCCTGTTTAATAATAATAGAGTCAATACTTGTTGAAGGTACATTCGGCAATGCAAGACATTTAGCAAACAATAAAGTATTTATCTTCTTAATTTCATATCAGTGACGCTGGCGGAGACTTTTCAAGCCTACTGGTGAAACCTTTCCAGAACTCAGTTTTGCCAATTAGGCATGAAACAAGTGATGCACTTTATCTAAGTTTTAATGGACTGCTGAAACAAGTGATGCACTTTATCTAAGTTTTAATGGACTGCTGGTTAGTTCCTAAACAATCAAAAACAAACGAAATGGTGTCATTTTCAAGGCACTTAGGAGAATATAAGTTGATCGAAAATTTGTCTTCAAAACAATTCTTCGCTATGGTAACAGGAGTCATTGATAACAATTCTGGGACTTTGTGTACGCACTGCGTTAGTTAACATATAACTAGATGAAGATGAACAATCATATCTCTTTTTACATACATTGATGTAAAAAACATGCAATTCAATGAAGATACAAGTCGAAACATATGACCCACTAAACAACGTCTTGCATAGACCGGGCGAGATTTGAAGATAGGAATGACTCTGTTTGTCCAACTGTCAAGTTAAAACAAATTTCACGTTTTATTACCGTCTTTAGACGGTAAAATAAGTTTAAAACGTAAATTTGTCATCAAAATAAAACACGAAGATAAAAACGACCAACGCCAAGAAAAGCAAGTAGAGTGACTTCTATGACGACATCAAAAAATGAAGTTATGTGAATTTACGGCATACGTTTGTACCAGTGACGTTCGGTAGCCTGGGAGGCCTCCCTCAGAAAATTTTGAAAAACTCTTCCAATTTGGTGCGCTCTGAGAGCATTTCCAAAACAAAATCTTCGGACTTTCCCAGTCCGAGGATAAAGATTTAATCAATCAATCAAACTGGGACTAGTCTAGAATGTTGGCTGCGTTTTTAGACTGAGCACAAAAACTTATTGTCAATGTCATCTGTAAGCATTTAAGACATGCATTGGACTGGTGCACTAGTAAAGAGCAAATAATTAGCCTATAAATTAAGCTAGTCCATTCTTGAAGAACACAAGTAAATTTGCTCTGAACTTGTGATGTCAGTCTATTGACCCAAAAGAATTTATAAAACACTTGTGCTGTTTCAGTAGCCTACTGGTTGGTTAATGTACCCTTTGGAATTGCATGTTTTATTGTAGAATCTATGTTTTTTTTGGTAAGAGAACCAGCTTTATTTTCAGCGTACTCAGTAGCCTATAGTTACAAGCGCGCAAATCACTCATGCGTAGAGGTTGTATTCCTTTCGTCTGAAACCAAAAGCAGCCGCTATGAGATACGCATGACGTCACTGGGAAAGCACAACTAACCATACCATAACCATAACATATCTGATTGGCTAAGCAGCTGGTGACGTTTTGCAAAACGATTGAGGATTGGATAAAACGAAGGCGTTTTTTGACATTTTTGAACCTGGGAAAGCAACTTTGAAAGTTGATTTCCCTGGAGCTTCAGTGATGGTTTCTGACAAAAGCGTTTGCGTTAATTGGCATTTATAGGCAAGACATGCGGTTTGGTGAGGACTTAGACTACTCACAAGCGTTACGAGTTATTCTAGTCACGAACACAGTAATTTTCAAGTTAAAATAGACTTGATAAAAAATAATAAGAAGTTAAACCTAGAATTCAGTCATTATATTTTGCATAGTTTTCGCTCAGGTAAGCACTGCTTTCCTTGCTTTCCCTCACCGATCGTCACTGGTTTGTACGTACCCCATTAATTACACTGGTCTACAAAAAAAAGATTTTTTTTTTGCTGTTTGGACTTTCACAACTGGTGTCAGGTAATTTTGAGGTGCTGAATCCGAACTCAGAATTTACCATCACATCAAATTTTTGAGATATGATAACTAAAATACTTTATTTTTGCCAAAAGTGAAAGATTTGGCGTTGCGTTTACTACCAACATATGCAGTGCTATAACGAAAGGTTAGTGTTAGACAGGCCAAAACAGCTTTAAATAAGGTTACTGGACAAGCATTGCCATAGGCCTGCTTAAATTTTTGTGGTTTCATGCAAACCATTGATGGGGGAGGGGGTCAGTTATACTTTTAGCTTGTTATTACTGCCTTGTTAATAATGTTGCTTAGAAAACAAATTGGTATCAAAATTGTAGTTAGTGAGAGTATTTCAGCTAGTTATGCACTACATGGCCTAGACTTCTAGATGTAGCACAATGTGTATGTGTGATAAACGCAATATCAAATTTTCCACTTTTGACAAAATTAACAATTTGTTGTTATCATATCTCACAAACCTGACGTGATAAGCAAAATCTGAGGTCAGATTCGGATTCAGCACCCCAAAGTTACTTTAAATCCGTCTTCAAAGTTCATAGACCATACAGTTAAGCCAACACATTCGATAATGGAATATAAAGCAGACTAAAACTCTTTACTAGTTATTCAAAAAATAAAATCTAACATCTACAATAATTATATCTACAACTTTAAAATGGAAGGGTACTACAACGTGAGAACGTTGTCACGTCTGTCGTGAATATTGGCGTTGATGACTAATCTGCAGTGAAATGATGACAAAATGCTCCCGGACGTTGAAATAAAAATGTTGTAGTGCAAGCTAACTTTGCAACGCGTAACATAAATTGTAACTTGAGTATAAAAACCCTGTCTCAATGTAAGTGTAAGTGTAAACAAAAGAGTAGATAACCTTGCAATGGCCCTCGCCAGCAAACCTGTCTTTTTTAAGAAAAATATTAAATGAAACTGATGTGCACGATAAAAAAGACAAGAAATGTCAGGAAGCATTAATGTTGTAAGTTTCGTTGAAACACCGAGAACTAGCACAGGTCGTGGCCCCAAGACTTGCTGGACAGTTTAATTTCGAAAAGAAATCTATTTATTTTTCTTGGTTTGCTATATCAAGCCTTGATGCATTTATATGACGTCAATCGACGTAAACATGGCTGAACATGTTAAATCAGCTTAATGGCCCAAGCCAAAATCGTTAAACATCGTCAGATGATGAAACATGTGAAAAGGCAACTAACAACCGAAAGATGCAGTTGCTGTTTTTCAAGATGTCACTGAGCAAATTATTTTTATTTGGTATTGATTTCAAGTCTGTAAATGCCAAAAAAACGACTGGTTTGCCAGCCAGGATGTACCAGATTCAGACTGATGCCATAAAAGTTGAATCGGCAAAGTTTTTGATATCACTGATTGTGAGTAGAAATGAAACTAAATGACAGAATCTCAGTGAAATCTTGAACGGGACTTTGCTTAAATGCAATATAATTATAAACTGACCTCCTTTTTATATGCTAGAATTGTAAAGAGGCGAATTGGGACCTACATCATAGACAAAATAGCAAATATAAACACGAACCAACGAAGACATTTAGCTGTTAACCAAAACATGCACTAATTTTTCAACAAGCCTTAGTGGCCGGTCGATCACTGCCTGTGGTGATTACAGAACACAAATTTTGCGATAGAAAGCACTAAAGCGCCTTAAGGATTTGCTTAAAACTAGCTATTAGATTCCGAAGACCGAAGATGTAATTGTCGTCCGCTTTTGGCTCCTCGAACACGTGAGCGAAGTCAATCATCCTGTGAATGAATTAAAGTTAAATGAAAAAATCAGAAAGTAATGTCATGTTCTGACTGAAACAGGATCAAATTAGCTCTAGATTCTAAAGGCCACATGCAACTCTGATTGTCAACTGAATGCGTCCGCAACTAAATCGGACACATAACTACACACGATAAGTGGTGTATTTCACAATGTAATGGGTTAGCAGTAGTGATGTGACGAGCAGGAAAAACCTGTCCGCTGCCCACACTGCACAGTGCACTGTCTATGTCTGTTCGCACACTGCACCACATAAAATTTGTATGTCACACTACGTCCGCACTGCACTGTCAATGTCTGTTCAGTGTTCACACGTTGCACCGTACCGCATTAAATCTGAATGCCACACTACGCCCGCACCGCACAAAATTGAAACCGCCACAGTGTAAGTATAGGCTACTTGCACAAGTGCACAGCTAATACAAGAGAATCCGTAAAATAAAAGCAAATTTTGGACATTTATGCGTCATCTACACTGCAAAATATTTTGAGCTGAGCGTGGCTTTTTCCTTGTCTAACACAAAGCATATCTCGCCAACTGTGCCGCCGTCGGCCTGGAAGTGAGGAAGTCTTGTCAGTGCGGGCTTTTGTTACGTTCTCGAGCGATTCGCGTGACCGTAAGTTTAGGCTTAGGTTTTGACATTTTGTGAAGTGAAGGCACTCTGTTTCAGTTAATGGGTTAGTTGGTAGGCTATGTGTAGAAAAGGTTTAAAGAAGCCATACATAGGCTACACGCTATCTTTAGCTGTTGGTCTAAATCAGTTAGCACTGCACAAGGTTTTTGCTCTAATTTAAGTTGGCCTACCAACATGGTAGCCTACCACATGTACTAATTGCAGGGTTTAATGATTTTAATTATGGCTACAGACATACAATATTAGTATAGATTACTATCAGTTGATCCACTACACTGTCTCGGTGCAGTGATGGGCACTTTTTGCTGATAAGTTAGCAGATTAAGCCGTATTTGGCTTACCCATGTACGACTAGTACCCTTATCATTATACAATTATGTCTATCGTTATGTCAAGAATGTCATTGAACGTATCTTTAATCCTACGTTTTACTGATATAGCTCTAATCTAAATCTTCTAATTCTAATCTAAATCTTCAACCACCAGGTGTAAGCCTGGATACGACAAAAAAAAAAAAAAAACTGATGTAGCTGATAGTGAAATTGAATCCAATTTTCTGCTCTCTTTTTCTCCAATCATGATTTTCACAACTTCCTTTGTAATGATGTAATCAGATTGCAAATTGCCTTGCAATCTGATAATTTTTTGATTACTTTTTTTCAAAGCAAATCTGATAAGAGACGACGTACGAAAAATAAACAGCAGCTTTATTTAAGGCAGTAGGCCTAAATGCTTTCATCACACTTGCTTGTGATTGCAATTTATGCAAAAAAAAATCAGATGGTTTATCCACGCAGCCTGGATGATTTTTTTCTAAATGACGTTTAAGTTTACTTTTCTTCATCAATTCTCCTGCTAGAACTAGACAGATAACACACTTTCGTTTGCCATTAAATTTAGTGAAACTAAGTTTGAAAAAAGCCTCGTCATATGATCTTTTTCGGGTATTTTTTGCTGCCACTTTTGTATAATATTTAGCTATACTTACAAGTTACAAATTACCATTAAGTTGAAGACCACTGGGATAGAACCCTTCGCGTGTAAGTTTGTGCTGTTCTTCTCACATGAAAGCCACAAGCTACAAATTGCCATTAGGCTATTAACTGCAAAGCAAACCGTAACCAGCCGGTGAGATGTCTGCACACTATACACCTGCATAAATAACTATTCGCTCGTTCTCGAGTCACCTTGAATAATAAAAAAGTTAGTCTAAACTAGCATTGTGGAAGCTTTTGCTCTGTCCTACTTGTCGCAACTATTCGGTTTTTGATTATTATTCCACCACAATAGTTTAATTGTGACACGAGGTAGCAAGCTGTAGCCTACTCTAAAACACAGGCGAAGGTTGCCAACTAGAACAAAAAAGTATGTCTTTTTCGGTAATAAATTGAATATGGTGAGTTATGGCGACCTCAGGAAAAGTTAAGGCAAACCTTTACACTTGGGGTCGCGACCCACAGGTTGAAGACCACTGATAGAACCCTTCGCATGTAAGTGTGTGCTGGTCTTCTTTGGTTTTGTTTGCTTTAGATCAGTTTTGATATTAGGAGAGTTCCATTATAAACTGACTTCATTTATTGAAACCAGAGAAGTTGACGTTTGTTGAAGAAGGGGCGTTTCTCCTACAGCATCATATAACAAGTCATTGTGAGTATGTTCAGTGACATGAGTCCATAAAATTTTGAAAATTCTTAATGATTGGTATTTGGTTAATGGTATTTTGAAGTTAGTTACACTAATGATACAAAAAATGCATTGTATGCAGAGTATGCGACTAACACAGTTCAGTTTATTTCTTTTCATGGCGAAAAACAAAAGTATACAAACACAATAAACACAAATAATTGCACAACAAGGATGACAGCGACATACCCAAACATTTAAACAAACAATACCAAGAATTAGGTACGGTACAGTAATTAAACACATGTAATACATGCTGATATTTGCTATTGTGGTTGACGTTGTAACTGAAGGAGTGAGGGAGGGCTTATTGAGTGAAATTTTGTATGCAGACGACCTGGTCTTGACAAGTAATAGTATGGAGGGACTGGAGAGAAAGTTTGAGAAATGGAAAGAAGCATTTGAAACCAAGGGTATGAAGGTGAATCTTGAAAAAACAAAAGTGATGGTGAGTGGAGCAGAAGGAACAGTTGTTGAGGACAAAGTAGATCCCTGTGGAATATGTGGCAAGAGAGTGATGAGAAATTCAATGCAATGCAAGAAATGTGGAAAGTGGGTACATGCAAGATGTGCTAATGTCAAGAGAGCCGCAACAAGATTGGCGAAGTGTTTTGTTTGTGGGAAATGCAGAAAAGGAGAGAATGAAGTGGAAGGCCATGATGATGAGTTCTGCCATGGCATCGAAACAGTGACAGACTTCTGTTATCTGGGTGATCGGATAAATGGAAGTGGGGGATGTGAAGCAGCGGTGACAACAAGGGCAAGATTGGGATGGGCAAAGTTCAGGGAATGTGGGGAAATGTTGTATGGCAGAAAATTTTCACTAAGGATGAAAGGAAAAATATATCGGAGCTGTGTGCGGCCTGCAATGCTATATGGTAGCGAGACATGGGTATTGAGAGAGAGTGAACTGGCAATACTGAGAAGAACGGAAAGGTCAATGGTGAGAGTAATGTGTGGGGTGAAAACGAGAAGGGAAAAAAGGACTGAAGAATTGTTGGATATGCTAGAGATGAGAGAGACCATAGACCAACTGGCAAGGGCAAATGGAGTAAGATGGTATGGACATGTGATAAGGAGGGAGGAAGGAAGTTTTCTTAGAAAGGCACTAGATCTAAAGGTGGATGGGAAGAGGAAACGCGGTCGTCCAAGAAGAACGTGGAAACAACAAGTGAAGGATGAATTTAAAAAAGTCGGACTGAAGGAGGAAGATGCAAGGGACAGGGTGAAATGGAGAGAAGGGATTAGAACAATTGCTGCGCGGAAACAATCGGCCACCCCCACTAGTAGTAGTCCAGTTTTTATCCGGTGATGTCCCCGTTACCGAGGGTGGCCGGATTCACCTCCAAGTGCCGCAATCGTCTTCACACCCTGCCTCCACATCGATCTGTCTAACGCGTCCTCTTTTGTCAAGCCCACCTCGCTGCTTTCTTCCTCAACTTGCTTTTTCCATGTTTTCTTTGGTCTTCCTTGTTTTCTCCGACCCTCCACTCGCAACTCCAGCGCTCTTCTCAAAACATCATCTTCATCCCTTCTCAAAACATGCCCATACCACCTCACTCCATTCGCTTTTGCCAACTTATCAACACTCTCATTCAACCCAAGCAAGCTCATAAGTTCTTCGGTATTCCTTTTGTCCATCAGCTTTACACCACACATTGCTCTCACCATCGCTCTCTCAGTTCTTCTTAAAATCGCCAATTCGTTTTCCCGTAAGCACCATGTCTCACTTCCGTACAGCATTGCAGATCTCACACAACTAGTATAAATTCTTCCTCTCATTTTCAACGGAAATCTTCTACCACATAACAACTCTCGACACTCTCTGAATTTCACCCAACCAAACCTTCCTCTTGCAGTCACTGCCGCTTCACAACCACCACTGGCATTCAATCTATCTCCTAGATAGCAAAAGGCATTTACTGATTCAACTTCATCATTCAGCTTTTCAACAGGACCAATCATTCCTTCCTCAATCTTCTTGCATCTTTCACATTCAAAACCATCTCCAGATCTGCATGTCACTCTCTTCATCTTTGCACATCTTCCATGCACCCATTTCTTGCATTTCGTACATGTAACAGAATTTGCCATCACTCTTCTTCCGCAGACGCCACATGGGTCAATTTTGCTCATTGTGATTTCCCCTTCCGTTCCGCTTATTACGACCTTTGTCTTTTTGATGTTCACACGCATACCTTTACATTCAAACGACTCCTTCCACTTCTCAAATTTCCCTCTCAGATCTTCCATTGTGTCACTCAACAAAACCAAATCATCGGCGTACAGTATCTCCATTAATGAACCTTCTCTTACACATTCGGTAATCACATCAATCACAATGGCAAAGATTAGAGGAGAGAGGACAGAACCCTGGTGTACACCGACCTTCACCGAAAACTCATCTGAGAGGGCAGATCCAACGCAAACTCTCGTCCTTGCACCGTCGTAAAGACCCATTACGGCTTGAACGAGAGCTTCTGGCATTACTTTTTTTCTCATTGCCCATTCCATCACTCTTCTTGGAACTCTATCAAACGCCTTTTCCATGTCCACGAAACACATGTACAAGTTCTTACCCTTGTCCCGATATTCCTCTTGTAACCTTCTCAAAATAAAAATAGCATCTGTCGTTCCCTTCCCAGGCATAAATCCACACTGCATCTCGTCCAGCTTCACCACAGATCGTATTCTATTCTCCAACACCCTTTCCACTACCTTCATTGCATGCTCCAATAGTTTTATTCCCCTATATGACCCACAATCCATTACATCACCCTTTCCCTTGAAGATGGGTATCACCACACTCATCTTCCATTCATTTGGCATTCCTTTTCCATCTAACACACGTTGACTGATTTCCTGCATTACTTTCAATCCTGTCTCTCCACTTGCGCGTATCATTTCCACAGTGACTTCAGATAGTCCAGGAGCCTTCCCCGATTTCATTTTCTTCATTGCTTGCATCACCTCCTCTCGAGTAACTCTCTTTAATGGACCTGCTACCACGTCGGCTTCCACATTTTGATCCCAATCGTTTTCCTCGTTCATTATCATCTCCATATGTTCTTTCCAAATTCTTCCACGATCTTTCTCACTGAAACCAAGTTTTCCATCCCTTCCTTTAATACATCGTCCACCATCTACATCTTTCCCATCCCGCTTCATAACCTTCATAAACTTATATACTTCGTTAGGATTGTTTTTTAATTTGGTCAATTCCTGCTCAGCTTCTTTCTTCATAGCTTTTGCAACTATTCTCTTTGCCCGATTTTTCAATTGCTTGTACTTGAGCTTAGTTTCTTCTGATCTATTTCTGCACCAAGCCTTGTATGCGACTTTTTTCTCCCTAATTACTTCCCTCACATCTTCATTCCACCACCACGTATCTCCTCGATCCATCCTGCCTTTTGTTTTCCCACAAACTTCATCGCAAGCTTGCAGAACTCCATTCTTGAAGGATCCCCATACATCATTCACATCGTTGTGAACAAGACTTTCAACTCTCTTTTTAAACCTTTCTCTTGTGTCGGCATCTTCTAACTTCCAAACTTTTCTTTTGATCACCCTTTTTTTATTTACAGTTTTCTTCAGACCTTTCTTGTCCAAATCAATAACCACCAACCTATGCTGAAGTTCGCATGGTATCGCTTTCACATCTTTGGGGAACTAGTGGGGAACAAACCGACGATGGATTATGATGATGATGAATACATGCAACAGTGAAATACCAAACACGGTAACATAAAGACTACCGGTATGTGCGAAGAGATAAACAAAGGATATGTTTTAGAAGGTTCCTCCAAATGGTAGCCACTTTAACATAACAACTTTTGTAAGAGCTTGTAAGGCATGAACCATTCAGAAGCTACGTTTATGTGCAGGGTTGCAATCGACATGGACCCAAAAATAAGGACAAGCAAAAAATGAAATTTTATACCGAAACAAACGATTTTGAAAAAATATTTGAATTTATAAGATCATGACATATCATATGCCATATTTTTTTGCCAGAAACAATCTTTTCCACCAACTCTTTGTTTGTAGAAATTATTTCGTACATCTCAAGGTAGCTCAGGTCTAGGTTTACCTTTACTTGTAGCAGGGACTTGACTGTCATTTCACTAAGCTTGCCCCTTTCCTTTGTCCACTGAGCTCAAACAAAAGAAAACACTCCCTTCACAAACGCATTACTGACCGGAAGAGAGAAGATGATACTAACCAGCTTGTGGAACAACAGAAAAGAGTCGTGTCCAGTACAGATCTTCATCCACTTTTCCTCAATGTGTTTTTCAAGGATGAACCAAGGATGATTATCTAGAATCTTCATGAGCAGAGCATTAACAACCGAGACTTCATCTAACAACTCGTCCTTCATTGCAATTGGCGGATTAATTTGCTTCGCCAACCCTTTAACTTCCTCATACTCAATTGTTAATTTCTTAGCAGAGTCAAGTTGATGTGCGTTGGATGCTTCTCAAATCGATACCACTTATTGATATGTTCCAAAAAAAGATAGAAGTTTTGTAATTGTTGGAAATAAGACAAACTAAGGACTCAAGCCAAAAACAAGGATTTCTTCGAAATAGGGGACAATAAATTTTCTTAAGACATTGCCCTTCAAAATAAGTACAAATCTTAGAAATAAGGACGGTATGGCAACCCTGTAATTTATGTGGCAAGATCCAGAGTGGCTTTCTAAGCACTGTTTAAAAATATTTCTGATGTCTGTTGCATGCCACCTTGGACGTCTACTGGAACAAGGCAAGCTTTGATGGCTACATCTGCAATGTGGGGTTGTACCAATATTGCTCGATGGTAATTGTGAAAATGCGATGCCATTTTACCAAACGCATTCTCCACTCTGCGGCATGCTCGGGACAATCTTCAATTTTGTAAAGATGGGTGTTGTGTTTTTAACTCATTCAACAAGAGTCATATAAAAGTTTTCTACTTGTATTCAAAATCGCAAGAATGAAACTATACTATCAAAAAGGTGTGCAACCAAAATATATTGTGAAACAAAAAAAGAAACGCTGATTAACAAAAACGCAAAAGACAAGACCTAAGTGGAACGAAAAGCAAGGTACATTGTTTTAACGAAAACACACCAAACTACACAACACCTCCCCAATAAAACTTATGACCACCTATAACGAAGGGGCGTCGAAAGATCAGGAACCTCGACGGCTGTCGATGACGACGTGAAGGTAGTCTCCCCTGGATCCCCGTCTTCCGGCAAGATGTAACGCGGACGTAGCTGGTTGATATGGCATCTCCATATTTGACCTCGAGGGTCCACTCGAACCTGTAAACTACGACTCCTATGTCGCTTTACCACGACAGCAGGAACCCAACGAGGGCTTCGGCTTTGCCTGGAACCAAAGTACAAAGCATACCAGCTGCCGATGAATTATTCCAACTAATCGGTGATCATACCACCAGTGCAGCACATTATATGGAAGACACTTAAAATGCAGCATGGGGTGTTGTTGACACCAAACTCCATGGTTTTATACATCCAATGGCACACCCTTCTGGTATGGACCAGCCCTGGCTGACTTGGGTTAAGCTAAACAGAATCTGAACAGAAGTTAGCCGCTTCCATTCCAACATGTACAAGTGGGGTTGTAGCGATTGTGGCGTGGAGGAACAAACTGTTGACCATGTCATTCTTGAATGTCCTATTTACAAATCATTAAATGGAATGCATGGTATAGCAGCACTGGAAGAAGTTACACTCACCTGGCTTTCAATTACCAGCCCTGAAATTTGAACAATCCTGTCTCATACGAATGAAGTATCTCATTATCCTGTGGGTAGGTCTACTTACATATTTGTGGGGAAAGGAAATTGTCATGGGAAAATGTGGCAAAATTAATCTACCAAGTCTACACTCATAGGACATACCAGCAAGTCGCAGGAGGCCAGGGGCTGAATATCAAACCAACGGGCTATGATCAAACCACCAACAGCAAAGATGATGACGGCGGTGCCATCAAAGTAGGACTTTTGATCAAAATGCAGTTTAGCAAGCTAGCCGTACCGGCGTTCTTGCCTTGATCCCACAATCTTTCCAGCTGTGATGTGTGGGTTACGCTCAGAAGATACCAGTTTCTGTTTGCCCAATTTGGACTAACAGGGTTAGCAAAGGAATTAGCTGAGATTAAAACTTCTGTTATGATCACGTGACTAATCAAGACAGTGACGTTATTTGCGCTTAAACGCACACAGTCGCAAGATCAAATTTGCAAGTGTACGGTAGACGATTTTTGTCCGTCGAGGTTGGACAATTCAGGCAAATGGGCTATTCAGGCTTGTAGTGTAGATGAGGATGAGTACAGAACGTTTTTCTGTTTATACGCACGCGAAATCCTTCCTATTTTTAAACACCTTATAACCTATCACATGTCACACTGAAATTGCTTTGATCCAAAATATCACAAACAAAAATTATTCTTATCACAAGTGGTCCGTTTAATCTTGCCACTAACCTATCACACTGTAAAACTATACCGGCATAGAATAATGAAAGCTTTGCCTTAAACCGAAATTATGTTGAATGGGTAATTGAACATCTTATACTCAGAACACTTTGCAATGTTAGGTGTTTTCACCTTGCTTTGCAGATGCTTTGAAAATAATAGTGTGGTCACTTGCCAAATAAAACACAAAAGGTTTTGCCAGATTACCAAATGTAAATGAAAAATACAATTTTTTACAGTTTGGGTTTGATCCTCAGGTTTTGTCTGCGTGGTGCCCACGAGACCAAGTTCATAGGCTACAGTTAGAATTCTGTGAGGCGAGGTGGCACAGCTGAGTGTGCGGCCGCATACATAGCGCGATTGATAACACTAGTTCATCAACAATTTAAATAACAACCAGAAACTTCACATTGACGATCGGGGTCAGTGGCTTAACAACTTAAAGCAGTGATTGCCGCCCTTTTTAGGCTTAAGGCATCCTAAAATAAGAAACATATTTTGTGGAACCCCATGGCAGACCAATGATCTTTCACCCCAAGTTGTTGGAACAAGCCTTAACCGTTTCATACCAAAGACTTTAAAAATGGTATTCAGCTTTTCTGCTTGACTTTTAGCTCTAATGCAGTGCGGAGAAAAGCAAGTAAGTTCGTTCGTTGTACGTGCCCTTGGGAAAGGCAATTATTAATACTAATTCAAAAATAAACATATAGTTCAATTTTACTTGGAGAATAAATGCCACTTTGAAACGGCATTTTGATAAATAAAAAACTGAAGTTATTTTGAAGTGTGAAACTTAGTGCAGCCAATATGACCACATCTCTCTCCGGAGCATTTCCCGAGTTCAAGGATGAATACTTTTTAAACTATGAATACTTGAATAGTAATATTTTAATAGTGCCGCAGATCAGTAAAAAAATAAATTTGCAGTATATCAAGAATACTACTCTCTAAAGCTTCTCTATAGCCTGTTTCACCTTAAATAGTGTAGTCATCTAAGCTCAAAAAAGGACCAACCCGGAAAAAATTCGTAACTTAACAAATTTGGTACCAAAAGAAGCGCAATTTTATGTAGATTAACATATCCAAAATGCTCTTTAATTGGCTTGGAGCAAAAAAATTTGATAGAAATACCTACCTTTACTAAATTTGCTATCTAATTTTGTCAAAACTCACTTTTTCGATTTTCAAATAAAGTGAATACTGAGGAGTTTGGATATTTACCAGGAATATTACGTATCTTTTCTAGCAATAATTGCAGCGTTCATCTGATGAATGAGAAAGGAAAAGCAGAAACAGATACGTTGTTTATTGCTTCACTGACGTTTCGCGCATCATGGCAATGCGCATCTTCAGAGCGAATGATGTACAAAAACAAAATTTCCGATTTATATAGCCTACTGTAGTGACGACAGAAAAAAATAAAATTAATAAACAACAATTTGTATGTGTAATGCAATGCAAAGTGTTCTTATATAATTGTAACGACCAGAAATCTCTTTTCTATGTAAAACTGGGTTACTTTAGCATTGTCGGCTTGTCATATTTGATCTGGGTGATAAAAGCATGCAATTTCGACGTAATTCGTAGACTGACTTGAACTTCAAACCGGATGAAACCATGATCACTAGGGTGTTTTTAGCATAATACGCAAAATTCTAACCATTGTTAATATTAATGTACAGGGTGGTGTTCATTTCCATTCAGTAAAAAAATCCTTTTGGCAAATTTTTGTTGATATCCGTCGACATTTACTACTTGCGCAAGGAAGCTAAAGTTTAGGTTGTTTAGCCTATAATTAGGGCCATTTTTATATGACCTTAAAAAATCAATAATATGACTTTATTTTTTGGAAAATATGACTTTATATGACTTTATGTGAAAATCGTTGATTTTTACATGCGAACAACGTCACTCACGGAACTAAAGAGTAAAACATACGCAACATAACAGTAACACACATCCATTTTTATTTTAAACCACTGTTGTAGTACAGTTTCATGTAGTGTGGAATGTTAGAGTCTTTGAAGTTACGATTTTGACGTAAAAATGACTTTAGTAAGGAAAATGAGCGTTCCACAGACGCTGATGTGGGTTGACACTTCTGCAGTTTTGCATAAACCGCTGGTGAAATGTCTTGTCTTTGTAGCTTTATAATTTACTTCACATCGTTTTTGTCGAATCGCTTCTTAATGTAATTTTTGAGCTCAAGCGGATCTTTTCCGAAATCAAGGGCATTTAGATCAGCATGGGCCTCTTTGATGGTGTACGTACAACTTTCCATTTTGAGTATTAAGTTTGAAATATTGTTGAAGTGGAGGCATATTTCTGTTAACTGACTAGTCAACTTTGGATCGTTGACTGAATTTTTGACGCTCTTTACAATAACTCCTTCACCTTCCCATGCATTGATTATTTTTTTCACTTGTGGAAGTCTCTCGGCATAATATTGAGCAGCATTCAACCAGCTACCCCAACGAGTAACTATGGGCTGTGGTGGTATGCCATATGAATCGAAATCGGCAGCTCTGCTTCTGTTCTTGGCTTAATTGCTTCACCGCTTAAATTGGTACTTTTTATTTAAAGTATACAACGATATGACTTTATAACTCAAAAATAGGACTTTATAACTTAAAAAGCTGATTTATGACCTAACCAGGAAAATATGACTTTATATGACTTCATAACTTTCTTAATATACCTCATAGGGATGCGGTTTTTGCGTTAAAATTGATTTCACGACTTACTGATGCATAGAAAAAAATATGACTTTAATGACTTTAAATGGCCCTACCTATAATCTAGCAGCGGAATATAAGCAATTACCGGTACTTGTAGGCTACGATACTTCACAGAACAAATAAAGCATTGTTACGTCACAATTGCAACACCTCGTAAAACTACAAAAATTACACTGTCATGTCTGTTGCATTTATTTCAGTTTACTAACAATTTGCGGTTGTACAATGGCTGTGACAAGGTCTAAAGATAAAATTTGGCTGGTAGGTAGCAGTTCAGGTCATTTCCTTGGAGATTGTCCTTGAAAAAATTTTCTCTCTGGTAGATGCTGTTTCTAAGTCCCCAGTCATCGACTTATTCGCTCGGTTCCGCGACTTCTGGCCAAATATAGATCAAGCAAACTTCAGCACATCTCTGGACAATCCTGCTGTTTCTGATCAGTTACAACCTGTCCGCGCAGAAGTCCTGAAGTTAGCGGCGACAAGCTAGATCTCAATCATCCTCGGGACGATTACGCTGAATTATTAGAACTCAGTATCATATTTCTCGGAGGAGTGCCGAAGAGAGGTGTTAAATTCCGTCACCCTGGTGCACTTCATCGAGCCAGATGGATGGCACGAGCGATATATTCCCTTAAAATATGGCTGTTCAGGAAGCAATTCCAACTGGACCTTCGTACCACTGGCCGAAGACAGACGCAGCCCAAAACGTCCAATCAATTGCTACGCATGTGCTTATTTATTGTGAGTGTTTACATAGGCCACTGGTACAGCCTGTGATTCAGCCATACAGGCACCTCTCAACGACCTGAATTTTATGAAGAACTTAACAACGTATGCTGATGGAGAAGGAGCTCAATTAGCCTTCAAGGCTTACTCCAGACACCTGTGGTACTTGTCGGAAGGTCTCATTGCCTTTGCACTGTTTGGCAGCAGAGTCACTGACATTGATAAGAGGGAAATGGTTCGCAGTATGGCAAACAGTCATGGATCCGAAGATCCGCCAAACCGGGCCGTGGTACCTACCCGATATTGCTGAGAGAAAACTGTCTGATTTCTGCACTACTGCAACTGAACGATTATTCACAATACTTGGTCTAGACAAAAGCTTCTTAACCCTTGATCCTAAATACTGGGCTGAAAATGAGGCGTACCAAAGTGCCAAGGAAACAGTTTCTGCCCTGAGGGTGACAAACGATTTGGCAGAACGAGGAGTGGCGCTTATGACAGAGTTCAATTCGACATTGACTAGAGATGAGGAGCAGAAACAGTACGTTCTGCAGGTAGTGGAGCATCATCGAAGAAAATTTCCAGTAGCCAAAAAAAATTAAAAGCCATGTTTGGATGGTCTAGCTCAGATGTATTTAAACAAGGATATTGTGCTCGAGTATGATGCAGTCATTGACATATTTGCCAAGCGCAAACTCTAAGTTTAATGCGATGGCTGTCATTGCGAATCGTCGAGAATATTCAAAAGTATTCGAGGTCGGAAGGACTAACTTATTGTTTATGTTCCATTATTGTTTATGTTCTGAAGAGTTTGATATCTTTTGTTGGTTCATTGATTGGAACAGTAACTTACTTCTGCGAAATCGCTCTTGATTCAAAGTATGGGGCCGTTCAAATATCATATGAGGGTATTTTTGGCGATTCTGGACCGCTACACGGCTGACTGACACAATGTATTGCCTCCCCCTCCCCCTAATAAGCTTTCTAAATACGCCACTGCTTCTGATCATCTCGGTTATGGGTGAAACACGGTGTAAAGGTTGTTAGAGAAATAATTGCTTTGTTGCTATATTTGCTTTGTTATCCTATAAACGTGCCTGAAATGCGTGCATATTAAAAGTACTGAATAAAGCTGGTTATTTGGTTGCGTGTTGTAAAGTTGCTTGTTTTATTGATTTTGCGAATTTTTCAACCTCCTTGCGCAAGTTGTAAATGTTGAAATAATTTCTTGAAATTTGAAAGACATTGTTTTCTTACCAATTGTAACAACCTGGTGCCCTGTACAAATCAAACTTACGATATGAGAAAATTAAAAACACCCTAATGATCACCTAGTTCACAATCACAGTTGTACCGTTTCAGTACGAGGAGCAGTTGATATCTGAGGGCGAACTGCTTTAGAGTGTCAGATACGTGCATTCCTGTTGGTATGGTCGGTAGGCTACTACATTGATTCTATTTCGAATCGATGTAAACCGGATTGTTTATAGTTAGGCTATACAGCATATGGGATTTCTAATGATTAATATCTTTGTTTGTATTTGAATAAGGGTAAATAAAGGTGCTGGGCGCAACTTCACAAAATGTATCCCTATTCAGCTCCTATCATGAAACGTATCCTAAAATATCTCTATGTACATGTTTTGGCTACTTCGGTTTGTCACAAATATTGGCTCACTCGGCTAGCATGTCACACTGGTAAACAGAGGGTTTTAGGTACGAAACTCAATAAATAATAGTACTTTTTTATTATTAGGTTCTATAGATTATTATATCAGGGTATTATACATTATAGTCTTCAGGCAATGGATGAGGAGAGCAGATCAGAGAAGTGCATCATTTGCTTGGATCACCAATCAAAATCCAAAGATTTGTGTCGGAGAGAAGGGCTTTCAATCATTATTAAACTTTTGCAAACTTCAGCAAAACGAAAGCATCGAAGAGAGGCTGGAAAGAGATGTTGAAGCAGCAGCACAAATCTTGGTTCATAAATTGTGTCGAAGAGATTTTACAGATAAAAGAAGAACTTTCAAAATCAATGAAGCGACCGCCAGCGATGAGCCTCGAACAAAACGGCTGCATTCAAGCATTGGATCTTGTGATTTTAAACGTCAATGTTTCTTATGCGGAAGAATCTCCACAGAAAATAAAAAAAAAACCGAAAGAAATACAATCCATGTAGTAACACTTTTGGATTTTCACAGGAATTTGCTGGAAAAGTGTCGAAGGAGAAATGACACTTGGAGTGAGGAGGTATACAATCGATTGAATTGCTGTAACGATCTGGTTGCACATGAAGGCAGATACCACAAAACATGTCTTCATAGATTTATGGCGGACAAGAAATCATCAGATCCAGACTGTGGAGAAAGAGGCCGCCCAAGAGACGAAGACAAGTTTCACTGGTTTGAAATGCTTTGTATATGGCTAGAAGTTGATTCAGACGCAGAACTTCACACTTTGAAAGAGTTGTATGACAAAATGTCCAGCTTTGCAGGCGAAGAGAGTGTTTATTCCACAAAGAGATTAAAACAGAAACTTCAGGAGAGATATAGAAATAAATTGCATTTTGCTGAAGTTGATGGAAAACGAAATGTTGCATGTTTTCAAGGCATGGCAGATTATTACCTTAATGAAATGTGGAAACATAAAGAAACGGATGCTGAAGGGATAGTAACAACTGCTGCTAACCTTATTATGGCCGAAATTTGAGAAACAAAGTATGATACCTCAAACTATCCAAAATCTTTGAATATATCGGATGCATCAAGTGACTGGATTCCAAAACTGCTGAAGACATTCCTACAAGTGCTGGTCAGGTCAGATCTAAAGCAAAATAGTACTATTGGTCAAATAATAATTGTTCAAGCAGCAAAACCTAAATCATCTGTAATGCCAATACCATTTGGTTTAGCTGTTGAGTTGGACCACATCTTTGGATCAAAGTGGCTGCTTGATGAGCTTTACCAACTAGGCTTCTGTAGCACCTACACTGAAGTCAATCGATTCAAGCAATCTGCTATGGCCTCAGAAGATGCAACCCAAGCAAGCGTTAGTTTACCACCAGGCACATTTTCACAATACGTCGCTGACAACGTCGATCATAACCTTTGTACACTAGACGAAAAGAATACTTTTCATGGAATGGGAGTCATCCAAGTTTCAACTAATCAAAGTGGTCTTATCCGCGAAGAAAAGCCAATCAAACGTCTTGGCTTACACCGAGTAGCTTCCGTAACTGCAAGGAAAGGCTTATCAATCGAGCAATATATCAAAGGAAACTATAACGTTTTATCAAAAAAGGTATTCTGTGCTATTGGAGAACTTAAGTTTCATTTATGTATAACTCTAGAAAAGAACATTGACCTTCTTTGGGAAATGTCGTTTACTTTTTCTGATGTTACCAGACCAAACTGGTCGGGATTTATGCAGACGTATCGCAAAGATACCTACCCAGGAAAGTGTGACGTATTATATCAATTTAAATCCAAATGATCACAGCTGTATTTACTCAACATTATCATTTGTGATTGACCAGTCGAGGAAAGCCAACACGGGAACACCATGCATCATCTTCGACCAGCCGTTGTGGTTGAAAGCAGTAGAAATAATAACAGATTAGTTCCTGAAGATTCTTTGCCGTCTTGGAGGGTTCCACACTTTGATAAGTTACTTAGGAAGCATTGGTAATACAATGAAAGGATCCGGTATTGTAGAATGCTTGCAAGTGGTTTATGGTGAAAATGCGGTTCAACACATGATTTCTGGCATGGCGATAGCGAGAGCAGTAAGAGGCCATTTTCTCTTACAAAGTGCTCTTCGATTAACAATCATTGGCAGACTCCTACAAGAAGAGATCATATCGGAAGACGATTTGAAAAAACTGAAGGCCATCTACCATAATCTTATCAATGATGAGATCCCACCTGATGAAATCAATAACTGTGAAGTATTGGAGAAGTTAAACAGTGCTATGGAACAGATGATGAGTAAACTTGGTGCTCTTTCCCGTACAGCCAAGCTTTGGGTACAATACATCGGCTGTATCAACACCGTTAAATTATTCATTGCTGCGGAAAGGACTGGTAACTGGCAAAATCATCTAGCTGCTAATGTACAAATGTTGAATTTATTTGCTGCAACAGGTTATATCAACTACGCAAAGAGTGCCAGACTTTATCTGCAAATGATGAATGACCTCCCATCAACATTCCCAGATTTGCATAAACAGTCCACGCTCAACGGATACCATGTTGTCCGACGAAGCGCTCGATGTTGGAACGAAATTTAGACTGATCTGTCGATCGAATAGGTGTTGATGCGCTCACTGAAGACACGTGGTGGTTTAACCCGTGGAAGAGGGATGACAGAAAATGTAATGCTGACCTGGGTATACACGATGCATGTTTGCGCTTCAATACATGACGCTATGACAACATTAACTGGGAACACACATAAAACAAGCAATCAACATGCAGAATTAGGAACAAGCCGTATGAAGCGAGACAATGATGATTTGGTGAAGATTCGATCTTGGATTGAAAGCCATAACCCCTTCTATGAAAGTGAGCCTGTACTAAGAAATATTGCAACAGGAGTTACAGCAACAGAAGGAGATGGAATCAATTGTGATGATGCAGAAAGTGTTGGTGAAGCAATACAGCATCAACTAGACGGTGTTTCGTATTCAGAAGCAAAAATTAAGAAAAGAGATCAGATCAAGACGCTGGAAGCACTAGAGATTGGTGTAAGAATCGATAAGGAGAAAGTGCATGTCGACCCATTGCTCCTATTTTCCAGGTTGCTTGTGTTGATTGAGAGAGAAGAGGATATACAAAGCTATTTCCAGTATGAGCTGACAGCCGTTTCTACCTCGCTGTTTCAGAATTCGATGATGCGAAAATCAAGCAAAGCAAAACTGGGACAGGCTTTAAAGAAAGATGTCACATCCTCCACCTACATATGGGATCAATCATTTCATGTAATGGATGGAGGTACTCTGCTGCATAAAGTAAAGTGGCTCAAAAATCGTCCATATCGGTCAATTTTGGATCAATACACAAAGTATGTAAACAAGAAATATGGACGATCGTGTATAGTTTTTGATGGATATGATAATGGTCCCTACGTAAAAGATCATGAACACAAACGAAGAACAGGGAAAATGAGTGCCTTTGTAAGTTTGGATAACTTAGAAATGATCCCAACATTCAACCAGGAAGTATTTTTGAAGAACGAGCAGAATAAATCACAGTTCATATCTTTCCTATCAGACGAGCTGCGAAGAGAAGGTCATGATGTTCGAAACAGTTTGGGAGATGCGGACACTCAAATCGTTTCAGCAGCATTGACACTGATAATCCAGTGTTGTTGATGTTTCACTGGAAAAATGGTATGCATCTCTACATGCTTTCTGATGCTAGCAACAAAGGTGACAAAGAAATCTGGAAAATTGAAGATTTGGTCAAATCAACTGGAGATGTCATTACAAGTCATATTTTGTTCATCCATGCTTGGTCGGGTTGCGATACTACGTGTGCATTGTTTGGACAAGGTAACCTACAATTTGTTTTTGGCAACTAGGAACTTTCATGATAAACTTGGTTTTACTTGCTTGAATGATGTAAATGTTACTTTACGAAATATTGTATTTAGATAAGCCTTATCGTATTCTTTTTAATATAATTGTACACGAAGAACATATTCGGAATTGCCTTCGTTCTTTACTAATTTTTCGGTTAAGCTATGCACAGGCTACTTAGATCTATAATCTTTTATGTCAGGAAAAACTAATACCCTGAAAAAGTTTGGGACAAGGGAGGTGTTCCAAGAAACTGCTAAAGTATTCGAAGACAAAACAGCCACTGCAGAGGAAGTAGAACAAAAAGGACTTAAATTGTTAATGTTTAGGTAACTTAAAAAGTTACATTAGTATTATAACGATAATGTCAAGTTCCTACCACCAAATCATCAATAAAATTTTAATATGCAATTTTTATCTTTTTAGCTATGGTGGGAAAGAAAACTGGGCGATGGAAGATTTGCGCTACCATCAGTTTATGAAGGCAGCAGCAACATCTAAAACGACAATCAAGCCACAGTCTCTCGCTCCAACCAAAAATGCTGCAAAGTATCATTTTCTTCGAATCCATCTGCAGGTGATTGAATGGAAAACACTGATGAGCGTTGAACTAAATCCGCTCGATTGGGGCTGGAAATTATCCAATGGGAGTTACGATCCAATTCTGACAGATTTGAGTGCGGCTCCTGATAACATTCTTCGCTTTGTACGATGTAACTGTAACGTCACTAAGAAAAGTCCTTGCAGTACCAACGTTTGCAGCTGCAGGCGGCACGGGTTACCATGTGTTTCTGCGTGTGGTAATTGCAATGGAGTGGATTATGACAAAGACGAAGTTTTATCAGACGAAGACAGCGTTGGAAGTGACGAGAAAGCGGATAGAAACATATTTGATGTTGAAAAATAAATATCAGATTCAAATTTGGTCAAAATTATTCAAAATCTAGCTTTTTTGAAGTGTTGGTTGCAAAAAAAAAGCGATTTACAAGTCAGGAAAAAAAATCATGAAAACAAAACTTTTGAAACAATTTTAATTAATTTCAAACGCCTTCTACTGATATGATATGTTTGGTTTGACATGTAGATTATTGTTCATAAGTATTTGCAAAGATTGATATTGAATTTTACTATTTACCTTATAACAGTGATATTCGTGATCGTCTATAAAACATTCCTTTTAACCAGTGCATTATGACGCCATTGCTACTGCAAGTATGACAATTTTTCATTGATTTTCTAAATGCTCTGAAAGGTTTACTCAAGTAAGTGAACACAAAACAATATGCACAAACCAACGATAGCATTCACTGGAAATTCTCAATTGTCAACATTTACATTTTCTGCACTAGATGACGCAACATGTGTTTTAAGTAGCCCATCACTCCCCATTAAACTTATTGTATTCAACAAAGTAAAAAACGAAAAGAAAAAGTGGCTTTACTGGGAGTATTCTTGCATTCCATTCATCCCCTAGTATTGAAGAGTAAATACGATATTCCAATTATTCTTGTGACGTCATCATGACATCTGTTGTATTTCCAGACGTTTAATATAAAATAAGCAATAATAATAGTAGTAGCCAACCAAGTGAGAAAACCATTTACCTCTTGTTACTTACTGATTCAGTGTATCAAAGCAACACAATATATAGTAAGAAAGAAACGCAAAACAATCAACCAAGGAACGTGGTACAGAACGCTTAATTGATTACACGCGTTGTGCGGTGGTAATCAATTCCAGCGTCTGTACCAGAAAACGCTGAATGTTATAATGTAGTGAGGCAGGTCACAAGTTACATAAAATCAACGTAAATAAAATGACGACTATAACACCTCTCCCGATAATTTTTATACACAAAGAAAAATATGAACAAGACACCGAATTAAACAATAAAACTCAAAGTCGGAAACGAGCCGGAGATCTGCGGCGACGACTCGACCTTCGTGGGTTGTGTGGCCCGAATTCCGGTACAGTCGGTGTGTCGTCCGAATTCGTTCGGGCTGAGGTGGAGACAGCGGAGGAGTCGACTGTTGGTGCAGGGTTTCTCCCGGCTCCTGGTCCTCCGATGATGCATAGCGAGGTTGCAGTTGGTTATATGGCGCCTCCACGTCGGACCATGTGGCAGCAGACGTACCAGGAAGATTCGGCTACCCTGTCGCTTAATCACCTCAGCTGGAACCCAACGAGGATCCTGGCTCCGTCGTGGAGTGAATGATAGCGCGTAACAGAGATCTCCCGGTTTGAAATGTTGTTTTGTACCTTCGGAGGCGTCCGTGTTGTGAGGGTTTTGTCGGGGTACCACTTGAAACGGTGTGGGGAGAAGCGTGTCGATCTTGGTTCGAATCTGACGATTGTTGAGTAAGTGGCTTGGAGAGTAGCCACTCGGAGTGGGCGTGCGTCGATATTGCTGTAGGAATTCCAAGACGGCTTGTTTCGGGGGCAGGGAAGATTTGCGAAGTGCTTGCTTGAACGTACGTACGAGGCGCTCCGCCGCTCTATTGGTTTCCGGATGGTAAGGGGCACCAGTGATGTGCACCATACCCCTCTCCTTACAGAAAGTTTGAAATTCTGTGGATTTAAAAGTAGTAGCATTATCGGTAACCATGGGGATAGCCGAAATGAGCAAAATCTTCTTCTAGCAGGTTGATAGTAGCTGTTGAAGATAAGGAAGTAGTAGCATGGATACATGGGTATTTAGAAAAA
Source organism: Aplidium turbinatum (assembly GCF_918807975.1). Classification (NCBI taxonomy): domain Eukaryota; kingdom Metazoa; phylum Chordata; class Ascidiacea; order Aplousobranchia; family Polyclinidae; genus Aplidium; species Aplidium turbinatum. Next base: position 21,571,948 of record NC_137475.1, on the reverse strand, counting down.
ACATCAATGCTGATTGGACCTGGGTTTTAGATTGCGGTTGGTATTCGCCACAGGTACTACACTTGTGACAAAGTTCCGCTATGTCTCGATCGATGTTTGGCCAGTAGACGGACGTTCTTGCCAACTGCTTCATTCTCTCAATGCCCAAATGTCCTTCATGAGGCAACTGAAGGACGGAAGGACGAAGTTTGGACGGGATGACCACTCTGAAACCGTAAAGTAGACATCCGTAACAAGTAGAAAGAGAGTCTGCGTACTTAAGAAACGGTTTGACTGGGTCTTGTGGGGAAGACTTGGCCGGCCATCCTTCATGAATGAAACGCATTACCGTGGAAATGGTAGGATCTTTAGAAGATTCTTTACGTAGTGAGGCAGCATTTGGGGTCTGGACCTGCAAATCCAAAGCATCGATAGCGCAGACGATATCAATGTCATCCGCACTTTCCTCTTCATCGAAGACTTTATTCCCTCCTGCTGGTAAGCGACTCAAAGCATCAGCGTTTTGATGATCCTTCGTCTTCCTGTACTCAATAGTGTATGTAAATTGCGACAAAAAGAGTGCCCAACGAGCCAAACGATTTGCTGCCAAGGAAGGTGTCGATTTGGTCGGGCCAAAAGTACTAAGGGTTTATGATCTGTGACCAAAATGAATGATCTACCAAAAAGATATTGATAGAATTTCTTTAGCGCAAAAATTATCGACAAAGCCTCTTTCTGAATTTGACTATAGTTTCTCTGCGAAGCTGTTAATATCTTTGAAACGTTTGCTATAGGCCGTTCTGTGCCATCTGGGTAACGGTGAAACAAAGTAGACCGATGCCCACACTAGAAGCATCACATGCGATACCTACCGGAAGTGACGCATTGAAATGTGTAAGAACCTCATCAGTAGAAAGATAATGCTTCAGCTGAACAAAAGAGTTTTCCTCTTGTTTTCCCCATCTCCAAGGAATGTCCTTTTTCGTGAGATGGTATAGTGGTTCTGCTACAGTAGAAGCGTTCAACGGAAGAAACTTCGAGTAAAATTGTAAGGAACCTAAAAATGAACGAAGAGAAGATACGTCAGCGGGGGCAGACATCTCCAGTATGGCATTTACCTTAGGACCTTTGGAGATGCCCTGCCTGGACAAAATGTGTCCGAGATACTCCACCTGAGGTTGTGCAAACTTACACTTGTCCTTTCTACACCTCAGGCCTTTTGAGTGAAGTCGATCGAGGAGCCGTCTAAGATTCTGGAGATGCTCCTCAGCAGTAGTGCCACTGACAAGAATGTCGTCTAGGTAGACTGCGACCCCTGGAAGGTCGGCTGTAAGGTCGTCCATGATCTTCTGAAAATAACCTGGAGCAGAAGATATGCCAAAAGGTAAAACATTTTGTAAAAGTACGCCACGGTGAGTGCTTAATGCGAGTCGTTTTCAACTGTCAGGACCAAGTCGAATCTGATTGTAGGCATCAGCCAAGTCTATCTTGCTGAAACCATACCCACCACCCAACTTTTGCATTAAGTCTTCTGGTAAGGGTAACGGGTGACGATGGGTCTCCAGGGAAGGGTTCACCGTGACTGAATAATCGCCACATATGCGTAACTTTGCCTTCGCTTCTGAAGAGTTTGAAGGCTTACGGACTGGAACAACCGGTGTGCCCCAATCGCAAAACTGAACTGGTGTCCATACACCATGTGCGATGCCCGAATCGTAGGCTTGTGCTAAGTCCTCCTTTAGGGCGAAAGGTACAGGCCTAGGTTTTAGAAAAACAGGTTTAGCATCAGACTTAAAATCTATGTCTAGTTCATAATCTCGCAAGCACCCGAGTTCAGGCTTAAAAACAACTTTGAACTCGTCACATAAGAGGGAGCATGCTTTCTCCAGACTCTTATCAGGCTTGTCGCATGACTGGATACTCTGTAAAGTAGAATAGTTAGACAGAAGGAATTTATCGATAGAAATTCCTAAAGACGAGATTGCATACCGACCTAGCAAGTTTAGTCCTTTGACTGTCGTGACTACAAAAGAAATACTATCTGACCTTCCCGTGGAAGGACAAGTTACCTGGGCCATGAAAAAACCCGTGATTGGTACTAGATGCTTGGTAGCAGATTGGAACTGCGACACTGGTGCTTGCAATTGAGGTGCGCCTACCCGAGTCCAGACGTCGCTGGAAAGGAAATTTCCATTTGTAGCAGTGTCCAGTTCTAAGTGTATGGTTACCGAATTAATGGAGATCGGTACTTCCAACTTTGAATTTCGAGGTTTTCTGCAAGAACTAGAGAGCATGTTAATTTCCTCGATACAATTTACCTTAAAAGGTTTGAACTGTCTAGCTTTCTTTCGACAAACACTCTGTAAGTGTCCCGTAATATTGCAGAAATGGCAAGTGGCTTTCTTAAACCTACAGTCATTGGCATTGTGGTTGGAATTACCACAGCGATAGCATTCTTTATTTTTAGAAAAGAAAGTACCTGTAAGTTGCCTAGTTTTTGGAGGTTTGCTGATGGTCCTTACTTTCGCAACTGGTGCTGGTGGAGTGCCGTAAACAGTTTCTTTGGCCACCTTGGCTGCCTCTTCGGTTTCTGATGCAACCTCCACCGCACGTTTGAAAGTAAGTTCATCAGCTCCGATTTTGAATAACGCCTTGAGCACCGCCTCGTTACCTATTGAACAAATAAAACGAGTACGTAAAGCTTCTTCCAATGGATTTGAAATGGACGACAAGTCACAGGTGGCAGCTGCTTGGCGTATGCAGACGGCTAGTTCTTGAGCTGTTTCACCGGGCTTGCGCTTCATTTCGCTCCAGAAACGGAATCGCTCCCTCACGATGAAGCGTTTTGGGTCGAATTGTCGAGCCATGTAATTTGTAATTTCCGTCATGGTGAGATCGTTGACTTCCTTTGGGTTTGTCTCCTGCGCAGCCAAATTTGTTAACATTTTGTAGATTGTAGGTGATTGATTGGTGAAAAAAACCTGCGGCATTTTGTCTTGTGCGACTAAATGTGCTGCTACAAAGGTGTTAAACCTCTTCCAATAGTCTGCCCACAGTTCAGTGGTGGCATCGAACGTTACGAACTTAGGTAAAGATACCTGCTGTTGTATTGTTGTTGGTTGTGGTCTTGAAGTTTGGGCTCGCATTTCTCGTAGTTGCTCCATGAGTAGTTTCGTCTGATCTTGGTGACGTTGTTCTTGTTCTCGGTGACGCTCTTCTTGTCTGGTAATTTGCTCCTTCGTCTGGCGTTCTTGGTTGGCAATTTGTTGTTGCAGGACTTCGATCAGTTTCTCCATGTTTCTAAAATCCTGTAGAAATCCTGCCGGCGACGCCAGTTAAATGTCTGTTGTATTTAGAGACGTTTAATATAAAATAAGCAATAATAATAGTAGTAGCCAACCAAGTGAGAAAACCATTTACCTCTTGTTACTTACTGATTCAGTGTATCAAAGCAACACAGTATATAGTAAGAAAGAAACGCAAAACAATCAACTAAGGAACGTGGTACAGAACGCTTAATTGATTACACACGTTGCGCGGCGGTAATCAATTCCAACGTCTGTATCAGAAGACGCTGAATGTTATTATGTAGTGAGGCAGGTCACAAGTTACATAAAATCAACGTAAATAAAATGATAATCTACATAAAATTTCGCTTCTTTTGGTACCAAATTTGTTAAGTTACGAATTTTTTCTGGGTCAAACCCTAATATGACTACACTAAAAAGGGAAATCACCAGAAGGTCCTGAAAAATATGCAAAAACAATAAATTGGTAATACCTGAAAAGATACTAAATATTATAACCTTAATTTAATTTGCAAAAAACATCAGAGTTACAAAGGGAAACCTCTATCGGTTAACACAAAGGCCTCAATTAAGACATCCAAAGGGAAACCAAGCAGATTGATACCAACACCTGTGATGCCACAAAGAAGCAAATTGCAATTTGCAAGTAACCTGTAACCTTATCTTTGTAAGTTATAATATTTAATATCTTTCAAGTACAGTAGAACTCGTCTAATTCGTCATCGCTTAATTCGCCAGTTGCCTTATTCGTCACACTTTCGTCAGGCCTGGTAGAATTATCATCTTTTGTGTACATTTCAGTTCGTTTAATTCGTCATCGTCTAATTCGCTCAATTCGTCACATTTTTATATCCCGGAGAAACATTTTGTTTGGCTAATTGGTCATTCGTAGATTTGATTAATGCGTTCAAGCGTTATTCACAGCTGTGTTAGTTACTGCAAAATGGATTAATTCATGCAGTACCAATGGATTGACAGGTGTGCGATCTCAAGCAAAGAGTCATTATCGGATTAATACAATAGAAAGACAAAGTGCGAGCCATGAGACCATAAAAAAGCTTTCCTAGTTGGTAGTTCGAGTTGCATGTTCTGCATTTTATTTCAAGAAGATACCACCATCAACAATGCACTGCGTACTGTGACAGGATGCCTGCGTCCAACTCCGACGGACTACCTACCCATCCTAGCAGGCATCCAACCTGCTGAACTATGCCGTAAAGGAGCCACGATTTTTCTTGCTCGCAGCCCTTACCATCCTCTCCATGCAACATTCCAGCGACCACCAACTATAAAGCAGCGGCTGAAATCAAGACGGCCCTTTGGGCCTGCCGCACAACAACTACTTAAGAATGCAGAAGAACTTAGTTTAAGTGCGGAACACTGCACGAACCACATGTGGAACACGGAGTGGCAAAACCACACCTCCACGCTCCATACCCGATGCCGATCCCCGTCCACCAGGGATGTCCCTTGCAAGGCCTGCGTGGGTCAAGCTTAACCGCCTGCAAACTAGCATCGGCCGCTTTCGTTCAGACATGCACAAGTGGGGCCTGGGTCCTTCATCAGAATGCGAGTGTGGTGTCCCTGAACAAAACGCAGACCATGTCATCCACCACTGCCTAACTCACCGGCCTCCACACGGTGCGCATGGTCTGAGGGTCCTGGACGAAGAGACTGTTGAGTGGCTGATGATTTCCTGCCCTCCAATCTAGCCTGGAAAGATCTGCTCATACGCCGACTTAAAGATTACTGTTAGAGCGAAGTTACAGAAAGAGCAATGTCAAACAAACGATCTGTGCACGCAAGCTTATCGCTTAAAGCAAAATATGAAATTGCATGCAAGTTGAGCACAAAAGGTGTTAATGTGTCAAGAGTAGCAAAGGACCTCAACGTTCCAAGAACTACTCTGAGTAGGTTACACAAACATACAGAAAAAAATAATCTCTGAATTCGAAGCAGGGCATAATGCCGAAAGAAAAAGAAAGCGGCGGCATGAATTTGATAATGTGGATGAGCTTCTACTTAAGTGGTTTCGTAGTGCAAGAGATGAAAAGATACTGGTTAGAAATGCTTCTCTTAAAGGCTCAACAATTTGTTTGTATCTCTGGCCATGACAGTGTTGATAACCTGGACATAAACTGGATAAACCAGTGAAAATCGCGAGAAGCAATTGCTTGCAAGAAATTACATGGAGAGGCAGCCTCTGTTGACGAAGCAGGGGTGGACCATTGGCACAAAAACCGTTTACCATTGCTTTAAAAAAGTATTTTTTTGTTCTTTCGGCATCAGAAGAAAACCCAGAAATCACCAGCGAGTCCGACAATAGCACAGAAGGAATATGGGAAACATTGCAAGCCGCCGCTTAGTTCCAGAGGGCTTCAGTTTCAGCGAGTATGTGGAAGGTATACAGTATACACTGATACAGGCTTGATTACACGGGAGGCTTTTACAGAACAAAGCATAACAGGTGATCTTAGAGATAGCAAATATCCTGCAGATGATCAAGAAAAGGACGATGATGAAGAAAACACTCTTTCCGAATTGGAAGCATTAAATACGCTACATCGCTACTTCACAATGCAAAATAACAGCGATCTGATGTTACGTAAAGTATCCAAAATGCAGAAGCACATATTAGCACGAGAAGCCTTTATATCAAAACAATAAAAAATCACAGATTTTTTGGAGTGGTAGCTATTTTGGTTACACTGACTTTGTGTCTAAAGGAATTGATATCAAGTATGGAGTACGCCAAGGATGTGTACTCTCTCCATGTCTTTTTAATTTGTATACAGAAATGATTTTTCGACACATTGATGATATGAAAGGGGTAAATGTTGGTGGTTTGAACATAACAAATTTACGCTATGCTGATGATACTGTTCTGTTGGCTAAATCACAAGAAGATCTTCAAGAAATATTGGACAATGTCAACTCAATTGGTAAAGAATTTAATATGAAAATTATAATTGACAATGAAAATATAAAAAAAGTAAAATCTTTTTCTTATCTTGGACATTTAATAACTGAAGATGGGAGGTGTGAACATGAAATTCTAAGACAGATAGAAATTGCAAGGACTATATAATATTTGGAAAAATGAAAAATGTTTTAATCAATCAAAGTTTAAATTTATCAATTCGTCAAAGGATATTAAAAGGCTATGTCTGGTCAACCCTTTTATACAACTCTAAAACTTGGACAGTGTCACAAAAAATGGAAAAACGGAACGATGTCTTCGAGCTCTGGTCATACAGGCAAATGTTAAAAATTTCATGGAAACAAAAGATCACTAACCATGAAGTATTATCCAAATTCAATACAAGCAAAGTTCTCTTACAAATAGTCAAAACAAGAAAATTGAAGTATTTCGGACACACAATAAGGCAAAACTCGTTACAAAGATCATTAATAGAAGGGAGGATAAATGGTAAAAGAAACAAAGGCAGACCAAGAATGATTTGGACATCAAACATCACTAAATGGACAAAATTAAGCTTTGAAAATGCAGTACAAACAGCTCATGGTCGAGAACAATGGCGTATTGTATCCAACCCTTAATATGAGGAAGGAACATAATGATGATGACTTTGTGTACTGTATCGTTTTCTGCATATTGCATTATTTGTGTTTTACGTAAGAGAGTTGAATTCAGCAACAAAGCTCAGACGTTGCTTTAGAACAAATAAATGCTCCAAGTATACGAGTTGTTATGACTGACAGTAGTTTTGACCTGTCTATATAATTCGTCAGTTCGCTTAATTCGTCACCTTTTTTTAATCCACTTGAGGTGACGAATTAAGCTATTCCCGATTTATTGCTTTTGCATATTTTTCAGGACCTTTTGAGAACTCCTCTTTTAGGGCGAAACACTCTGTAGAGCAGGGGTTCCCAATCTTTTTACAATCTCGTACCACTTGTACGCTCTGTACTGCCAAGCGTACCACTTCTTGCAGAACAAAGAATTTGATCAAATCATATTCTATTCAGAAGAATAATATTGGCGTACTAAAGTAACACTAAAGCACCACAGCAAACAGCGCATCGAAAGTCATTTCCGGGCGCACCTAGTCGGTTTCGATTTTTTTACTTGATGTTCATCATGACTGAAAATCCCTGCTCGCATTCTCATGTGGAAGGGAAAGGCAATAGCTGTGGAACAGCATTCGTAGCTACCGTTGAATATGAAGAGGCCATACTGAGCCAGAAGTTCATTGGAGAACATTCCTTGTTACTGTTATTGAACATCTTATTCCGATCTATTTTTAGCTTACAACTAGCATTATTCAAAGCTATTTGTAGCTTAAGCTATAAAACAGTAGATGATATCTATCTAGAGCAATCATTTGGCATAATTAACGCCCACCGTCCCACAATGTTGTACGGCTTTTCAAAGCAACTGTGCTACTTGGAGTCCTTGTTGACAATTGACATGAAATGTATTTTGAAGATCGTAATGATACGAAACAAGAATAGTTACGTAACAATAAAAATAGGCTTGGGGAAAAATTTTTTTGTAAACAAAACCAGATAAAGAAAATGTAAAATTGTGAATCCAGGTTTTTATGAAAAAAACGGAAGCTACTGCGTACCACCTGAAAAACCTTCGCGTACCACTAGTGGTACGCATACCACAGGTTGGGAACCCCTGCTGTAGAGGTTTTAGAGAGTAGTAATTATATTTGATGTAATTTGCTCTACTTGGGATTATCAAAATGTAACAAAATTTTTTTTGTTTTGTTATGGTCTTACGCCTCCTAAATCTCGTTTCCATGACGACGTGGCTAAAATCAGAAAAAAAATGTCATAACTCCTCAACCACTATAGCTAGATCAAAATTTTTTTTCCAAAAGATGCAGAATACCCAAGTTCCTATATCTTATCAATACATTATATATGTTAGAGCTTCGATAAATACAATGGTTAAGTAAATCTATAAACTGTTTATAGATTTAGTTAACCATTCTATTTTATTCAGATGTAGTTAAGTTGTATGTATCGTATACTATTCCTGAAGAGGACATCTTGTGATGTCGAAAATGTTCGATACTTAATTTGTTGCGTAGTTTTGTGTTTCTATATGTATTAAACTTGAAGATGTCAAATTTGATCACGTTATTCGGCTTCATATGCCTATGGTTCAACATATATATGTCTAACTGCTCAAGTTTTTGTGTAAAAAGCCAAAAATTGATTTTTTATATACTTCAGCTAACATTACAACAATAACACATGTATTGGCATGGAATTTTACTGGTATATTTTGTAATTTTCCATTTAGGCGTGTCATAATAGCTTATTGTTGTATATTTGAATTTCAGGTGAGCTAAGTCATTGACCATTGCATTAAATTAAAAGATTGTTAATAACAATATTTTCATTCAATTTGTTTAATAATAATAATTGTTATATTTAACATAATTTACAAAATGTCCTGGTTTCAGATATGGTAATTACTGTATACATATCTGATATTATAAAATGGGTAGTTCTAATCTTAGTACCGGTATTAGGTTTAGAAACAAACTATGGTTACTGGATGAATATGTACCCTTGAAGAATGATTCAGATAAAATAGTATTTTGTGGTGCAAGCCCTCCTTCAGTTCAAGATGTCTTCATGAATTTTAAAGGATAGCATGAAAAACTTCAAAGTGAAACCAGGAGATAGTCTAAAGTTAGGGATGCTGCGGAGAAAACTGTTTTTGAAGTTTAAGATTGGTGGAAAAGAACAGGTATAGAGTTAAAATCTGAAAAAGGATTACTCAAAATGATTTTGACTTTACATAAAAGATATCAGGATTTGCAAACGAACAAAAAAAAAATTCTTCCAAGCAGCAAGTGGAAGCTAAAAATGAATTTTTGCAAGATTGTAACCAAATCTTTTGGGCTGTATCTGCAGAATCTGCTGTATCTTTTGGCAAAGTTCCTAAGAAATCTGATAAAGTCACCAAAATTTAGTACAGCCTAGGCTACATGCATTATTGCTACTAACTGTAACGTGACCAATTGAAAGCAAATGTGAATGTACACTTTGTGCAAACAGTTCGTGACTAGATGCTAAGAACTCACCTAACATCGACAATATCTGGAGGAAATCGGTATTTTCTAATGTCAAGAGAGGATTCTTGGATTCTGCGATTAAGGGAGGTTACGAATTCCCGCTGAAGGTTCTCTGAGCGTTGGCCACTCGTCTGCTTCTTTGAGTCTGCTTCGCTCGAATATCTGGGGAAAGAGACACTTTCAAAAAAATTGAAAATTAAATTCCTCGCCTATTCTCTGAAAGGATTCTGGTTTGGTCTCTGGGCGCTTCATTATCAATGACACATACCAAACTGACTTGATTTTGATTTGCCGTTATCTTGATTGACTTGGCGTCATCTTGCTAAAATAGTTGAACTGTTTTCACATCGAGTCGGTAGTTAGCACCATAAGGTGACACTAAACGAATGAAACTTATAAACGATGTTATAGAAATAGCATAACCAAAGCATTAAACAGCCACAAAGTACTTGGCTTGTTTCTGCACTGCTCATCGCGCAACTGATAGTAATCTTTTCTTTGGCCACCACAAAAACCATTGAATTACTCTGGGCGTGATGACCCAAACGTTTCAGCAGACAGGATAGCATATAGATGAAGGAATTATCATCATCAGTCGCCATCTCCGCTTGCAGCAGATTGCGCATCAACATGGGTTAATTGTTTCCAAGAGTGGTGATTTTGAGCTAACTCGCCCAGTGTCACCAAATTGAGACCGGTCAATGCCTGAATGTTGTCTTGTCATCGTTTTGGTTATCTGCTGCGTTTTCTCTTTCCTTGGACTTTACCTTCTATGCAGACTCTTAGTTGATTCCAAATTTTGATATGCCCAACAGTTTTAGAATTTTTGGTTTTATTGTTGCTGCAAATGAATGTAGCTTTGTCATTGTCAATACATCTTCTATTTTGGTGTGGCCAAGTAGCCTTTTGTTGGTCATACTTCTCATGATGTGAATTTGGAAAGTAATGAGTTTTTGCAATGTTGATGATGCCCAATTTGCGCATTCTAAACTGTAGAGCACAACCGGTAAAACAAAAGTGTTAAAAAATTTTGATTTTCGTTTGATTAGAATTCTGTGAAATCAACTTAACACTCTTTTCATTACCAGGCTTTATTAAAATAATAAACACAACTACATCTATAGCAAAAGTAGAATACACCATTAGCTTCCTTGCACCATGCAATAACAACAGAACTGAACTAACGAACTGAACCAGTGCAGAAGGAAGATAGTAATCTTTTCATTTTCTTAACACTCTTAACACTCTTTTTTCATTTTCTTAACAACTTAACACTCTTTTCATTACCAGGCTTTATTAAAATAATAAACACAACTACATCTATAGCAAAAGTAGAATACACCATTAGCTTCCTTGCACCATGCAATAACAACAGAACTGAACTAACGAACTGAACCAGTGCAGAAGGAAGGCGCGTAACCAGTGCTTCCACTTTGAAGGATTTTATCCCGAAAAAGGGATTTTTCAACGCTTCGAAGGATAAAAAAGGGAAATGAAGATCGGAAGGATTTTTTAGGGATTTTTAGCAATTTTACAAGGAAATTTTGTCTTAAAAAGGGAATTGTTGTTTTAGTAATATTAAAGAAAATTTTATTAAAATTTCCATTCAAAAGTTCTAAAAACGACTGGAATAACGATGATCAGCTGGTTTCCCTTGCCACTCGCCGTCCGAAACCCCCTCTCACTCTCTTTCCCATTCTCACCTTTCCGTCACTTGATTTCTATTCTCGCCATTTTGGGAATTGGACGTGAGTGAGTTAGTTTTCAGGGTACGAAATGAGGGTACGGTACCAAGTGTTCAGGGTACGAATTCGGTTGCACCCATAATAGAGCTAGCTAGGCTGTGTAGCCTATACGATATGTATAATTGTACCGTATGGTGTACACAGTCAGACTGAGTCAGTATCATGAATAGGCCTAGTATCCTAAAGTTTTTCATCAGTCTCAGATGATTGTGAAGACGTTACTGACAAGGAGAAAAAAGTGATAGCCTCGCCTTATAGAGTTGAACAAGTTAGCGCACCAAGGAAAACCGAACTAAACACAAAAATAAATTTGTTAATCGATGGATAGCGTAATTTGTTACCAGTTGCACATTTACCACCTGTAGCCTATATTTTCGATGTTAGGGATAGGTTAAAGAGTCCGTGTGGGAAAGAGGAGAGTGGTAATTGGTAAATGATGTCCAGGACTCCAGGTGGTAAATATCCCAGAACCGACTAACTGACAAGCGTTTTTTTGGCTGGACAGTGAACAAAGGAAGTAAACCATGTTATTGTAAAATATGTGCTGCTTTTGTGTAGACTACTGTTCTAATAAAGCAACGTTACTTCGACATACCGTTGCTACTGAAAAAAATCAAGCTAACCTTTGTAATTTATTCAGCAACTTTATGGTATTAGATTGGGTTTGTCAACTAAATCAGCCATGCTAGGCATGCTACTGCCAGCAAGGTTTTGTTTTTTGTAGCGATTTGAATACTGTAGGCCAGGGTTTCCCAAACTTTTTTGGGCCACGGACCACTATTTGTGAATCTGTTTATTCGCGGACCCCCAATACAAAGGTAAAAATGAATAAAACTGAATTTTGTTTATTTAAAAAACTGACAACATCAATGGAACGGATGGGATTGCATAAGTCATCAATTCTCGTAGTTATTTGTGAAAGGCAAACTCGTGAGTCAGGGTCCACGGAAAGTCTGGACCTATATTTTGTCTTCATGTTGGTAAGAGCTGAAAATGCTGTCTCACACATGTAGGTCGTGGCAAATGGCAATAAAATTTTAATTGCCTTTTGCGATAGCAATGGGTATTCCTCCACAACACTCAACCAGAAAGATGCAATAGCTGTTTAATTGAAACTAAGCAATAAAGTTCGATCAGATGATAATTCGGCTAATTCTTCTTCTTCGCGTCCTGACAGATCAGTCTTTGTAACAACAAAAGATTTTAAAATCCAGTCAAAATTCTCATATGTCTCTTTTTAAAAGTAGGCTACTTCTTAAAAGTGTGCAGAAAGCAATTCCAAATGTTGTGTAACGTCAGAGAAAATCAACTCTGTATTAATTAAGAGTTTGTTGGTAATGTAGTCACACAGAACATGAAACATATCCACATTTATCCTTGTTAATGTTTTCCATATGTTGAGTTTCTTTATGAATGCTGTTATTTTGTTTTGAGGCATATGAGAATTTTTCGTAAACAACTTTTTAACTGCAACCAAGGTGCAACAAGTAAGATTTACGATACTGGATAGCAAAAGCTTTCGAAATCATTTGTTGTAAAGAACTGGGGCAATTATCTTTGACAGGGTACGTAGGCTACTGCGTACTACGTATATGTGTGACTTTTTAATTTCTTGTCATATTGCCACGGACCACCTGTGCAGTCGTCGCGGACCACCAATGGTCCGCGGACCACAGTTTGGGAAACCCTGCTGTAGGCTACCACTTCTTCAATTCATTGATTTTCTGTTCTTTCAGGTTAAAACGTAACTTAGGTGAGATTAAAGTAACTTTAAAGTTGTATTGGCACTTTTTTTTTAACTTAAATAACGTCAAAAATAACCTCGCCTATGAAGGAAATTTTGAAGGATTCCCGACTGAGAAAAAAGGGATTTTTCAGGATAAAAAAGGAAACTGAAGAGGATTTATCAATTGTCAAAAGTGGAAGCACTGTGCGTAACAAAACATATGGTGGTAGAAGGGTAGACCCTCGGCCTCGGTTATATGAAAAACAAAGTCCCAAGATCACATCTTAATCGTGACGCAACATAAGCTCAACAGATCACATAATATGCAATAGACGTCACCAAGTGCAAGTATACATACAGGGTGCGGACAAAATCTTTGGACTGCTTTAAAGTGTAATATTTCTGTAAATAGTGAATAAAATCGCAAAATATTTTAACGGTGTATTGCCAAGACAGTAACTAACAATCGTACAAAGTTTTATTTAATATGTCCCCCTCTGACCTGAATAACACGCTCAAGTCTACTTCTGAAACTCCTTACCCCTTTACGTATGGTTTCTTGGGGTATTTTTCTTCATACTTGTTTGAGAGAGCACTTCAACGCCTCACCTGAGTCATGGGATGAAGCACAGGCATCTGCCTCCAAAATGGACCAAACACAAAAGTCCATTGGATTCAGGTCTGGTGATGAGAGCAGACAAACTTCCTCGCTCCAGAAATGAGGAAAGTGGTTCTGGCACCATTCCTGGGTTTTCTTGGACGTTTGGGATGGTGCACCGTCTTGTTGGAATTTGAATGGCATCCTTTTGAAGTGTTTCTTAGCCTCTGCAAGGGCAGGAGACAAAGTTGTCTCAATGTACGAATTGGTTTTAACTTTAGCGCCTTGTGGAACAAAAATGAGGGGAGACTTCCAGGTTTTGGAGACAGCGGCCCACACCATGACAGAAGACGGTTTCGGGCGCCTGAAAACTTTTTTCATGGAGTCAGGAATGTCAGAAGACTTAGCAAGGATACGATCGTTTTGACGGTGACACATTGCTTCGACATTGAACAATTTTTCATCCGAGAAAATGATTTCTCCCGTGTCCGTACCTGACTTCATTTTGTCTCAAGAATTTTAGCTCGAGTGAGTCTCTTTTCTTTTAACAATCTTCCTGATCATCTTTTCATTCACATCCCTTTCGCGAGCCATTTTCCTCATGGATCTCTTGAGATTGCGGCGGATTCTGGCTCAAACCGCATTAATAACCTTTGGGGTACGAGAAGTTCGAGGTCTCCCACTTTGAGGGCGATCTTCAGCACTGTTCAGTTCTTTAAAGTGATAAACCGTTGATTTCAGTGCTTCAAATCAAGAAGCTTTATTATCGGGTCCACGTCTTTTAGGCGCAGACAGTTAGGCGCCTGTCAAATAGGCGTGCAAACTGTGGCGTCTTGATATTTAGGTGCAGAGCACTGTGGCGCCCGTTCATTTAGGTGCTATTCTTAGTAAAGTCGACAGATTGTATCAGCTTGGCAGGTAGGGCAACGCTTTTCAAACAAAATGTTATATTGAACAGAAAAATATGTTGTTTTGTCAATGCGTGTGTGGAGATGAGGTGCGAGACAACGCTCTACTACTCTTGATATTAGCCCATTTCCACAGGACATTTGCTATTCATCCTGAACACAGGTTGCAGCCAGATGGAACTTTACTTAATCTGTTATCTTTCGCAATTACTTCTACTCGGGATGGATTGGTCGTGTGGCGAGTACGTATGAGACAATGCTCTACTACATGAATACATTTCTTTTGGGCATGTGAACCCTGGCTACAAGTTGCAAGCATAATGGTGCTACTTTGCTCGTTATGAAACCTAGTCACAGTTTTGACGGAAAACTAAGTTACTCTTCACACAAGCCTACCACCCGCTTGAATATAGGCTACGATATATTTTTTACTGATGTTTAGCGTAGTTATTATTTGACTTAACTAAAAGTGAACTCAGTCATGTTCGGAAACTTGAATAATTTATTGATAAAGCTTTCGCCGACGCAAACCTGGACTAACAACAAATAAATGCCGAACATGCACATTAAAATACAATTGACAATACAAATACATTTGACGCTCTTGGCTTACGCCGATTGAGCACTTTACTGGAGGCACCTTGCTATGCATTGCGCAAAGCTCACTGCTTGCAGTTTGAGCACTTTGGCAAGGTTGGCAGTAGTACCATTTTTGGTTACTGTTTAGGTACCACAAATGGGAAAATGTCACACGGAGGTATATATGTCCATTAGGGTACCACAGGCGCCCTCATGTGGCCGAAATCACCTGAACTTTTTTTCTAGTGTGACATTTCACATATTAAGGCACTTTGCAAAGTTTGATTGAGATTGGACAAAAATTGGATGTGCAGATTGAAAACGAAAGTCTAAACTGAAATACAGTAAAATTAGGGGATTTCCCTAGTTTGAACATCAGTTTTATTGCTATTTCTCATCTTTTTCTCCACATTGAAACAAGGTAAATTCAAGAATTAGGTTAGGAGACCAGTGCCAGTATGTCAAGATCTTAATTGAGATCAAGCATGACAGCTCCGCGCCTGTTACATTGATTCACCATCTTACAACATTGAATCAACATAGCTGGCTTGACCTCACTCAGGGTCTTGGAATAATGGTTTAGTATTTCTTCTTCTGTTGAATCAGTGTTGCAGCGCCCAGGAAAGCTTAGTATTAAACCCATGCAAGTTGTGAGTAAATCTGGGAGAATATAGCAGACAGCAAAGATAAGGCAGGTAGCCTACTGTAAGAAAGGGTTATGTTACCTTCGCTTCTTGCAGGAAAGGCTAATAATGTTGCAAAACCTATGCTTGTATTGTTTTTTAGGTTATTCTACTAATGCTAATTGATACGGTAGTGCTTTTACAAATCGGTCTGGTTAGTATTACAATAATGAACAGCCAGTCTCAGAATGCTGAGAAACAGTATCTTCTTCTTTCTACTATTCCAACGAAAGATGATCAGAAAATCAAGGGAAGTAAACTGCCAAATTATCATCAAGTGATTTTAAGCTTTCTTGCCTTTAAGCAGGAGCTTGAATCTTAAAATCCCACGAAAAGGAAAATCCAAATATCAGTAGATGCAGCAAACGAGACATTGAAGGACATCTTAACTTTTTACTACAAAGCTAATATTCCAACAATTCATCCAAAACAAATGGCTCAAAAAATTCAATCTTTTTGAGATGAAATGAGTCTTATCTTCAAAATTCAGATCGAATACTTCCATAAGAGTGATGGAAAGCAATCGGAAAGGATCCAGGAATTTAAAAAGAAACTTCAATTGACCTTTCCTTTCTGGCCTCGCGATGTAATGAAGAAGATGTCAATTGAGGAAGATAAAGAATTTTTGTGGAGCATGCAAACTACCAGAGAGGCGTCAATGGCAGGGAGAGACAATGCTTTGCATAAGACGTTGAAACGAAAACATTCTAGAAAAGAAGCAGAAGTGCAAAGGAAAGAAAAAGAAATAAAACGTCAAGAGGCTGAATCCAACAGCAAAAGTAACATTTCACTTTCTTCTAGCTATGATACCAGTGATGAAGTGACTGCAGTTAACACTGCCGAGCCTTCTACATCCACAGGAAGTAAAAGGAGTCACCGTCGAGTAGTAAAAACCGGCACCACAATATTTGTACCACACAACATTTTACGATCACCTGGTTTAGTGGCCACAAGTTTACGAAACAGAATAACACCAACTGCATTATCTGCAACACTACACTCGTTAATCAAGAGTTGTTCTGGTGAAACTATTCGCGTAGACTTAAACCACATGACGGCTCAAAGGTATAGAGTTGAAACGATTTTCAATATTTCTGAAGCGGTTAAAAAAGGTTGGGTACCTCCTGAAGTTGGAACCATTCATTGGAATGGTAAAATGATGGAGTCACTAACAAACCCTAATATCCAAGTTGATAGGCTTCCGATATTACTATCAGGTATTGGAGGCTCAAAACTGCTTGGTGTTCCTTATTTGCCTGCACAAAGATCCGATCCAGAAGGAAAGCAAATAGCCAATGCAAGCATGGAATTGTTAAACAATTGAAACTGTACTGCATGTCTTGCTGCAATGGTGTTTGACACCACAAGTAGCAATACGGGCCACAAAACTGCGGCCTGTATCCAAATACAAGATCATCTTGGAAAAGGCCTACTTTGGGCAGCATGCAGGCATCATATTGGGGAGATAATACTGATGCATGTTTGGGAAGAACTCAAAATAGAAAGCAGCAGTGGACCCAACATTTCCATATTTCAACGCTTTAAAAGCAATTTTCAAACTCTTTCTGATAGCTCATCAGGTTGTTTTCATACATCAAAATCGCACGAGGAAATTGATCTGCTTGCCAGCAAGCGGGAAGAATTGTCTGAGCTGATAAATCAGATGAAGCTCCATCCAGAATCATCCAAATTTTTAAGAAGCGACTACTTAGAACTTTTGAATTTGCGTCAATTGTACTTGAACATTGAGCCATCTACCAGTAAGGATATGTCTCTCCAAAGACCTGGTGCATTACACAGAGCCAGGTGGATGAGCAACCTTATATATTCACTGAAAACTGTGCTCTTACAAGACGAAATTCATAAATTGCCCCAAAAAAATGCCATCATGAAAGCATCTCAACTCGAAAAGTTAAAGAGGTTTCTACAATTTACAGTTTATTTCTATGTATCATGGCGATTCGTGGAACTTTTTTCATCTCATGCAGATAAATTCCTCATTTCTTTCTAAGTCATCTAATGAGTGGCATGAAGAACAATCATAATGTTGAGGCGAAAAAGAAAGTTGATGCTTTCAGAGTCGTTATTGATGCCGCTGAGCGAGGCGTCAAGTTGGCCCATGACTTCTTGTCAACTTCAAACCTTGAAGAACGCTACCAAAACATTCTCCAAGTAGTCGAAAATGCGAGGAAGGTATTACCTAATCAACGTATTCGACAACTACAGTCTGAGGGCACATGGTTTTTAACCATGTAATTGTCAAAGTACTGACTGTATAACTCCATAAGGTGTTGTCAGCTTACACAACGTTACAATCAGCATTATTTGCAGCCTGTCATAGCATACCAGTAGCCTATTATGCTGCATTTTACTTTGTAATTAGATACTAGATAGTTGTGTGTTATTAATTGCCATTTTACCTTTCCATTTCACTATTGTTGCAAGTGTTAAAATAAATGTAAGCCTCCATAAATTTTACGCTATTGTGATTTTGGTATTAAGTAGTGGATGTCTGGACTCTAAGCATTGTGCTTTGTGTTTATCTTTCTGTGTTACGTTTTTACTGACTATGTTTAGTGCGTAAAGATCCAAATTTTTGTCTTTGAGTCCAAGTTCCGTCAAACATAGCTGAGATTTTGATCTTCAACGACCAAACTGTTTTCAATAAACAAAAACGATTAGTTAATGATTTTACTTTTGATTCTTCAAATGCTGTAGTAATTTCATCTCAATAGGCATTTTCTTTACAGGGATCCTTTTTTATAATGCATGAAACCTCATATTTTTAGGCATTTTTCATAAATTGTTGAACATATACAATTGACACAAGGTCTGTACGATTGTAAATTAGTAAGTAAGTTCACCAGAAAGTGTTCGAAGATCAAATACTCCGTAACTGAGAAGAAATGTCTGAGTTTTGATGATTTAGAGAGGATTTTACTATTGAAATTGTGCAAATTTACCTTTAAAAACTTTAAACTTAATCTGCACGTCCAAATTTTATCAAAACTTATTGAAATTTCTCACATATGCTTTTTTTACCAAGTGTCACATATAAAAAAAAGTTCAGGTGTATCGGACGCAATTTTAATTTTTGGGGGGCGCCTGTGGCACCCTAATGTCCATGGCCATCCCAGGGTGGACTTCCCTTCCGGGTGCATCGCCACCCCATAATCACAATCACGCCGCTCCCCGCCTCCACGGGGCGTGGCAGAAACATACAATATATTCCCACTTACCATCTTTTTTTTTACACCAATTAATTGAGCCTTTGCTCCAGATTTTATATAATTTTCGTCTCCCACGAGTATTCAAATCGTCCTTGTAGCTAAGCTTCTCTTCCTCGTGGGAAACCCCAAAGTTTATCCGCTGTGCCTACGGCAGACCGGGTATAGGAGTTAAACGTACCTGTGTTACGGTCACGTGATGGAGACGTGGGCGCTGCCTGGCTTTATAAAATTTCTGTCGCCCGGCCCGTCGTGAGCCTTTTTGCGTTTGCAGAAAGCAAAGCCTGTCTCCCTGGCCCGTTCCGCCATTCTAACTTTTGCGGACGAGTCGCACAAAATTCTCGATCCACACTTTCCTTCCACAGGTACCTAGACTCCCCAGCCTGGCCCCCGCGACCTAAGCTGGTGGACTTCCCTTCCGGGTGCATCGCCACCCCATAATCACGCCGCTCCCCGCCTCCACGGGGCGTGGCAGGCCGGTTCTTTAAAGTCTCTGACCTGGCTATGTTTATTGTGTTCTTCTCGCCATGTCAATTATTTTGTACTCGTGCGTCGTTGATCAAAATAAAACAGTTCATCATCTCTGACCTGGCTATGTTTATTGTGTTCTTCTCGCCGTGTCAATTATTTTGTACTCGTGTGTCGTTGATCAAAATAAAACAGTTCATCATCATACTGCACTGATGAGACCGGGAGGTCGAAAAGCCTCAAAGTTTCCACCCCAATTTTCTACTTTTTCCTGGTAATGTAGCCTATCAGTACTTCTGGTTTTGATCGCTAGCCTCCGAGACCCAGCTGGGCGAACCTGCCTCAACGTCTGGCCAGTGCACATCCGTGCTAGCCGAATCAAAGCTTACTCTTCTCCAGTGCGTATGTATTACATTCCCACCTATATTTTTTGTTTCTATTGATTAATCGAGCCTCTGCTCCACAATTTTATTTGAATTTCGTCTGCCACGAGAGCCAAATTACTCTTAAATAGTTGACTCTCTTCCTCGTGGTAGACCCCAATTTTATCCGCTCTGCCTACTGGCAGACCGGGTATAAGAGTCAAGTACCTGCGCCGAGGTCGCCTGAAGGAGACGTGGACACCGCCCGGCGGTCAATTACTGCCGGTTCCAGAGTCCACACGTGACGGGTGGCCTGGCCCGTCGCAGGCCATCTTTCTGGGCTATGCAGAAAGAGCCTGTTTCCCTGGCCCGCTCCGCCATTCTAAATTTGCGGACGGGTCATGTAACGTTTTCGATCCACACTCTCCCTCCACAGGTACCTCCACTCCCCAGCCTGGCCCCCGTGACCTAAGCTGGTGGACTTACCCCTTCGGGTGCATCGTCACCCCTAAATCACGCCGCTCCCCGCCGCCGCGGGGTGTGGCAGGCCGGTTTTCGGAAGTCTTTGACCTGGCTATGTTTGTTTGTGCTCTCTCGCCGTGTCAATCCTTTGTACCCGTGCGCTGTTGATGCGAATAAAACAGTTTAACTCGGTGTGCACTGTCTGCAGTTATTGACGCTCTTGGCTTACACCGATTGAGCACTTTACTGGAGGCACCTTGCTATGCATTGCGCAAAGCTTACTGCTTGCAGTTTGAGCACTTTGGCAAGGTTGGCAGTGGTACCATTTTTGGTTACTGTTTAGGTACCGCAAATGGGAAAATGTCACATGGAGGCATATATCTCCATGGCCATCCCAGTGTAACTACTGCACTGATGAGACCGGGAGGTTGAAACGGTGTGCACTGTCAGCAGTTAAAATACAATATATATTTTTTTGTTTAATATAGCATTTTGTGTGAAAAGCATTGCCGGTGCAGCTTCACTCACGGAAGCCACAACATATTTTTCTGTTCAATACAACATTTTGTGTGAAAAGCATTGCCCTACTTGTCAAGCTGATACAACCTGCCGACTTTACTAGGAATAGCACCTAAATAAACGGGCGCCACAGTACTCCGCACCTAAATATCCAGACGCCACAGTGTGCGCGCCTATTTGACCGGCGCCTAACTGTCTGCGCTTAAAAGACTTGCTCCCTTATTATCTCTGAATTGGTCTTGCCTGCTCAATGATAGCTGCACGTTTATCACTCATACTTGAAAATAAAGCTAAATTATGATAAACTGATGACACATTATGAAAGATAAGGTTTGATACAATAAATATGCTCTATCAAACACTTACTAAATCTATTTAAGGACATACTAAATTAAAATTTAATTTTAGTCCAAAGACTTTGTCCGCAGCCTGTAAACGACAAAAGTTACAAATACACCATTACAACTGAGATGATAAAATGCAATTACTTTGTTGATTCAACATAATGGTTATTTGAGTCAACTAAAAACGCATGAATGAATAGAAATTTATCAAAACACCTTGCAGGGTCTTAAAAAGTATGCATCATGGTCACTTATGCAGAACAAGTAGGAGATGGTCTGTGAGAGAAGTACATTGTTCCTGGTACGGCGACTCAACCCAAGCCAAGTTACAGCGAGTTGTTAAGAATGAGCGACCTGGATAGTAGACGCTTTATTCGGGGCTCTATCCATATACAGAGACACCAAGCCTTGAAAATCATACATTTATTATGAGGCCCAGCAATCACAACCAGAAAACCTTGTAATACATAGGAATTACCCTGATTCCTGACCGGTGGAAGGTTGTTGGTTCATCAGATTTCTATTTACTTCCACAGGGTTGGTAGTTGATGAAGTGGACTGGTCAGCTGAAATAAAAACAGACTATTTGTTAGATTTCTATATCTTCAGGGTTCGATCTTAGTGGTAGTCCGCTAGCCAATGGCTAGTGAAAATTTGCCCGGACTAGTAAAAATGTTGCAGTACTAGTCCGATTGGCTAGTGAAAATATTCGCTGGTGAAAAGTTTTGGTTTACAAAATGGCGATTGGCGACGTCACTCTCACTCTGAAATACTGCAGAAATTTGCTTGCCAGAGGCGAAATTGCACAAGGAAAGCTGCAAAGTCAGTCAACTGAGCACGTGACTACTTTTTTTTCGCATTTTCGCTAGACACGACACGTGGTAGAAGTGAGCACGCCAAATCGCTAGAGTTGCCAACTTGGCTTTTTTGAAGCCAGATTTTGAGAATCTGGCTGTTTTTCAACTCGCTTGGCCTTTTTTTTTTTAAATAAAAAAAGCCAGAAAAATTAGGCTTTTTCTTCATGTTTCATAGATTTTTTGTCAAATTAATAAAAAGCCAACATAATTTTGGCTTTATTTGGCTTGATTTTATCTTTCGCGATTTTTTTTAGGAAAAAAAATCGGTCTGCGTCAATTCGAGCAGTAATTTCTACCTTATATTTGGCTGTAGTGTCCGACCGAATTTCGTTTTGAAGCCGAGGGATTGGATAGCAGTAAACACGGCCTTTCATGATTTTAAAAGCTATTCACTGGTCTACACGATTTTTGCTTTATGAACTTTAAAGACGGATTTAAAGTAATTTTGGGGTGCTGAATCCGAATCTGACATCAGATTCATTCTATCACGTCAGGTTTGTGAGATATATGACAGCAAATTGTTACTTTGCCAAAGTGGAAGGATTGACGTTGCGTTTATTACACATACACATTACACAACATGCTATATCCACTAAATTATGCTATCCAAACCCTCGACTGGGGACCTACCTATCCCTAGGGTCCCTGCACTCATACTTAGTTCATGCAATTTTGCTTGTAATTTTACATGTACAAGTAACATTTTCTCGCTGGCTCAAACAAATTTCATTCACAAGTAAAAAAAAAACTTCTCTCTCTCTCAGCAATATTGGGCAATGGGCATGCATAATTGCAGATTAAGGGAGTAAAAAGTTTTTTGTGTCCCAAAAACCAGTAAAATGATGCAATATTCCACAGTAAACACTGTGCACTAAAGTAGCCTAGTTGATTAAATATCAAATTAATAAATTTCAGCATCAATCGGGACAAATTATGAAGTGAAAATGCTATTGGTGAAGGCAGTGAGTAGCCTACACCTCAGATAAATTTTCGAAGTTCAAGCCTGCTGAAAGGCTACACCATACTAGGCCATAAGAACTTTTAGGAAATGAATTATTGAAATCTTTCTGTGGTCATGAATGAATTTTTTTTTGAAATGGTAGGCTAATTTCAATTTTAAACTAAAACTTCTACTTTATCCAATTTTAATTTGGTGAATTTTGTTATATGCAAAGTGTGCATTTTGACTAAAAAACAAACAAGATTGGTCCTAAAAATGGTTAAAACAGGGTTTGGTTTGTAAAGTTTGATTTCGGACTGACAAAGCCTTGATAGGTTATACCTAGTAGTTTCACATACTTGTAGAGGCTTTTGATGGAGGGCCAGTTACCAAGATTGACAGCATGAAGTGTTCCGATTGTTGTTGCTGGGGAATTATTCCATACATTAGGTGCCACTGTATGGAGAGCTGTCCTTAGAATGAGTTGCTCAAGCGCACACCCCGAGAGTCAAACCAGCGCCGCTTCATGTTGAAGCTTCTTAGTTCACGAAGCCACACGCTAACCAACTGAGCTATCGGGGTGGACAGATTATTTTTGTCAAAATTTTCTGGGGAGGGGGCAAGCCTCACACCATGTATCAATTTTACTTTTTCGGACATAAGTTTTGCATTGTTCATTATAAGTTTTGTTGAAACTCTGGTTCTTCCTTTTTTCTAAAATCCACTACTGCATTGTCATCATCATAGCCCATTTAACTATTTTTTCTAGAAAGTCTTAAGAGTTGTTTACTCTTTGCTTCATTCATACATAGCTTGTCACGCCAGTGTAGGACTAGGAGCGAGATAAGAACATGATGAGTGATGATTGTAAATTCTTTTCCCTACATTGCAAGAGTTTGCGGCACTAAACGCTTTTTGTCCAATTGTTAAAAGTGATCACTAAACATAGGAGCCCCGCTAGTGGATTTCAAAGGGGGAACTCAAAATGGTGCCTACACGGTCCTGCATCTGTACTTACTGTATGAAAGCAAACTTCATTGAAACGTAATTCCAACGAAGATAATTTGACAAGGCGTTGAATCTTGTTTGATTGCTTTTCTTTAGCGACTTCATCGTCAGCTAATCCATGCTATTCTAACTCGTGGTGTGGTAGGTAAAGCAAAGGTCAAAAAGCATTATTTTTATTGATTGGCATGAAGATTTGCATAAAATCACACTTGTCTTAAAAATGTTAAACAACATGGATAGCTGGTGGATAGTTTTAGACGCCTTCAAACAATGTTTTTTTTTAGGTAGCTACACAAAATCACAAATAATATAAACGATAGACAACAGGTAGACAACAGAAACGATAGACAACAGGAAAGAAAAGCGACTTTGCATGTTCATTGTTCAAAGTTTGTAAACCATGTTGCAATATTATCAACATGACACACTCAAATATAGCATCGAATTTGTTGGGTTTTACAATCTCCTACAGCAGGGGTCACCAACTGGCGGGCCGCATGTGTATGTGCAGCCAGCGGAAGGTATCACCAAAAATACTTTCCGGGAAGCATATTTGCGCTTTGCATACGATTCCACCGACCGACCAATCAGATTGTAGTTCTAGGTGGGGGTCGCTTATTAAAGTTATTCCAATGCGATGTCCAGCCACACTGTCCCAGTGATTGATTAAAACGTCTTTGAACTTTGGGGGGGGGAAGAACAAGCACCTTCTCGTGGTCCCTCCCGTCAGTACCATATCTTTGAGGAAAGATATGCGAAACGAAGCTTGTCACACTCGAGCAAACCAGGCCCAGGTTCAGCCCAGGGTGGATAGGGAAACGCCCTTGTCAGGGCGCGGCAGCTCCTCTGTCGAAAAGTACCGACGACCCACCGTACTGCAGCTGAACACCGAGGGCATCACGGCCAGCAAGCTCAGCATCATCGAGTATCTGGCCACAAAACATCAGGCCCTCGTTATTCTCCTCCAGGAGACCCACTGCACATCTGTGGATAAGTTGGTATTACCCAACTTCACACTCGCAGGCGCAACCATCAGCAGGAAACACGGCCTCGCCACGTTTGTCCATGAGCAACTGAGCTGGACGCCAATAGACCAGTCCAGTGCCCAGTCGGAGATAGAGTGGTTATGCATAGACATATCAGGCTATCACATCATCAATGTCTATAAGCCACCACCCTCACGCTTAACACCAACAGCCATCCCAGTGTTCCCCCAACCCAGCCTCTATGCTGGCGATTTTAATTGCCACCACGTTGATTGGGGCTACAACACCACCAACACCGACGGAGAAAGCCTGGCCTCATGGTCAGCCAATAACAACCTCACCCTACTGCACGATCCCAAGGGTGCAGCGAGCTTCTTCTCCGGACGCTGGAACACTGGTACAAACCCCGATCTGGCTTTCGCAAGTGATGACCCCAATAATTGCCAACCGGACAGACGTGTGCTAGAGAAGTTCCCCAGGTCCCAACATTGACCCTCGATTATCACGGCTCCAACGCTCATAATGCCTGTCCCGAGCAAGCCTGTTAATCGATGGAACTTCAGAATGGCTAACTGGGAGTACTATAGCCTCCTCACCAATGAAGCCACACAGTATCTCCCATCCCCTCACACCAACAACGTGGAAGAAGCCTACCAGGACTTTTGTGATGCAATAACATCAGCGGCAAAACAATCCATCCCCCGCGGCCGACGAAAGACCTACATACCGTGCTGGGATAAGGAGTGCGAAAGCCTCTACTCCGACTTCCTCCACGCCCCTCAGGGCAATGACACCAACAGCTCAGCCACAGCTCTGCTGGCAAGGCTGGACTTAAAGAGGAAGGAGCGCTGGACAGAAGCCGTTGAATCAATCGACTTCACGCACTCCAGCCGCATAGCATGGAGTACACTGAACAACCTAACTGGCAGATCACGTGCCTCTCGTCAACAATGTCCCGTTTCAGCAAACTCCATCGCCTCACAACTTGTGGAGAACGGGAAATACAAATCGAGAGACCGTGAATCTGATAGATCCGTCTTGCAAGAAATGACGGACCTCTGGAGGGTAACAACCCCAGACGGGGACAACATCTCGGGTGAGTTCACCCCGGAAGAATTTTCCGCCGCCCTCCAGCACATAAAGCCAGGTAAAGCCCCGGGCCCTGACCACCTATGCCCGGAGTTGATACTCCATGCTGCTGCCTCCTTAAAGTCCTGGTTAAAAGACTTCCTTTCCTGCTGTTTGCGCCACCTGAGAATTCCCAGAATCTGGAGAAGAGCCCTTGTGGTTGCAGTCCCTAAGCCGAAGAAGCCCCCAGGGGACCCGAAGAGTTACCGTCCAATCTCACTGCTCTGCATCCCCTTCAAGATCCTCGAGAGACTCATCTACGCCCGTGTCGAACCAATAATAGATCCGCAGCTCCCCCGTGAACAAGCTGGTTTCCGACACGGACGATCAACCGTAGATCAGGTCACACTTATGACCCAAGACATTGAGGACAGCTTCTCGGCTAAGAAGAAGGCTGGCGCCGTGTTTGTTGATCTCACGGCTGCCTATGACACCGTATGGCATAGCGGCCTTACCTGCAAGTTACTCCGGCTGCTCCCTGACAGACACATGGTCCATATGATGATGGAACTTGTGCAAAACCGCAGTTTTACCCTCACAACCGGTAGCGGTCGCCGAAGCAGACTACGCCGACTTAAAAACGGCGTCCCACAGGGCTCAGTCTTGGCTCCTCTCCTGTTCAACATATACACCTACGACTTGCCCCCCACCACCTCCAGGAAGTATGCTTACGCAGACGACCTGGCACTCCTGCACTCAGCAGGAAACTGGCAGTCAGTGGAGAGGAACCTCAGCCAAGACATGCAAACACTATCAGCATACCTCCAGAAATGGAAGCTACAGCTCAGCAAGCCAAAGACAGTGTCGGCGGCCTTCCACCTTAACAACCGGGAGGCACAGCGTGAGATAAACATCAAGATTGATGGGGAACGCCTGCCCTACTGTGCCGAACCTACATACCTCGGCATAACCCTGGACAGGTCACTCACGTACCGCCGGCACTTGAAGTCACTGCGCAAAAAACTATCTACACGCGTCGCACTTTTGAGGCGATTGGCGGGTTCCGGCTGGGGAGCTGGTGCTAAAACTCTTCGTACAGCTACCCTAGCCCTTGTTCATTCCACCGCTGAGTACTGCGCGCCGGTCTGGTGTCGTAGTTCTCACACCCACCAGATTGATACCGCCATTAACGACGCACTGCGTACTGTGACTGGATGCCTGCGTCCCACTCCAACGGACTGCCTACCCATCCTAGCAGGCATCCAACCCGCTGAGCTACGCCGTAAAGGAGCCACGATTTCTCTCGCTCGCCGCGCTTTGGACCCCGATCATCTCCTCCATGCAACACTCAAGAGACCACCACCTATAAAGCAGCGCTTGAAATCAAGACGCCCCTTTGTGCCTGCCGCACAACAACTCCTTAAGCACGCAGAAGAACTTAGTTTAAGTGCGGCACACTGGACGAACCACATGTGGAACACGGAGTGGCAAAATCACACCTCCACGCTCCGTGACTTCATACCCAACGCCGATCCCCGTCCACCAGGGATGTCCCTCGCAAGGCTTGCGTGGGTCAGGCTTAACCGCCTGCGAACTGGCGTCGGCCGCTTTCGTTCGGACATGCACAAATGGGGCCTGGCTCCTTCATCAGAATGCGAGTGTGGTGCCACGGAACAGACCGCAGACCATGTCATCCACCACTGCCTAACCCACCGGCCTCCACACGGTGCGCATGGTCTGAGAATCCTGGACGACGAGACTGACGAGTGGCTGAAGATTTCCTGCCCTCCAATCTAGCCTGGAAAGATCGCTCATACGCCATCATCATCATTAAAACGTCTGTTTTCGAATTTCGAAATTGTCTGTGAGCATAGGGTTGCTTATTTTAACTTTGCAAATGTCATTTAAACACTAGTGTGCATTTCACCGTTATTGTGTTTCACGAGTAGTGTTCCCTTTATGCAAGTTTTTGTGGGCAAAATAGGTCAGTGTACCAACTCAATTTATAATAAGTTGGCAAAATATTATATATAAATTTAAAGACTTTTTCTGGTTGTTTTATGAAAATATTTAGCTTAGTACTGCAAAATGTTGTTAATCAACAATTCTTGCCATGCTGATAAGCACCGCAAGTGACAGTTGTCTATATAATCAAAGAAAGACGGTTTTATAGACTCTCACAAAAAGAATAAAAATTCAACTCATTGCTTTTTTGGAGGGAAGACTGTTCATGAATTACGATAAAAACATTTTTCCGGTGATTTCCACGACCATTTGTTTCATAGTGCCTGGTTTCTTTTTCCCTGTTATTGGAGCCTATTTTTCACTGATATGTTTGCAGGTCACTATTGTTGCCTGTATTGCGATGTGTCAAATATTTCCTTGTTTACTGAAACTGTTAATTGCAAGATACCTTTTGTGAAGTAAAGTGACAACACCACTCTTGTTTGGTGATGAATATTCTGATGAAATCGTTCGCCTCGCTATAAGTGCGCAAAACAAGCGGCCTCATTTATTAGGCATTGTTAAAAAAGTCAAAAGTGTTGTTCAAAGAGTTTGGCCTGGCAGTAGCATTGTACGACAAATTTTGTTGCTGCGGTAGTCTAACATAAATATGAACAACATGTAACGCTGGATACTGGGTACGAAATGCGTTCTATTCCAGCAAAGGAGTCAACCTACCTAACATTTTATTAGTGCGGCCCGCCACAGCTCTCCTTAGTGCCAAACTGACCCGCATGCAAAAAAGGTTGGTGACCCTTGCCCTACAGGGTCATCAATAATTAACGTTACAACTTCAATCAACTGTATTTAGCAAATGGTGGACAATTTTTGAGTAACAAACATATAATGTTATTGTCAAATAAATAAATATTTACGAAAAACAAGTTTTACTCCATGTGTCCACCATTTGTGTCGATAACAAGTCGGAGACGCTTCGAAAAGGACCTGCAAGAGTCATGAATAACTCTTTGAGGTATTTAAGTCCATTTTTTTTTCAGATTAGCTTTTGACAATTCCAGACTTTTGTGGTGTTTAGTTGAAACCTTGTTCTCCAGATAAAACCAGATGCCAAAGTCTGGGGCGTTGAGGTCTGGGGATGAAGGGGGGCAATCTTCCTTGGAAATGAAGACCGGCACATTGGCTGAAAGCCAGTTTTGCATTCTCATAGCTCCATGTAAAGGGGGAGAGTCTTGTTGGAATGACCAATAACAGTTTTTGAAGTGTTTCTTTCCTCAAGGCAATAATGAACCCTCAAGAACATCATTTCGGTAGTTTTCTTGGTTCAATTTCACTCCCTGGTCCACAAAAATCAATGGACTCCTTCCTGATTCGTTGACTGCGGCCCACACCATCACTGATGCCGCCCCTTGTCTCCGAATGACTACCCGGGGTTCCACATCACCATCTCTTGACCAAACACGATCATTGTGACTGTTAAAATGATGTTGGACATCAAATTTCTTCTCATCGCTGAATACAAGGTTTGGCAGCATGCCTCCTTCAATGCGTGAGAGCAGAATTCTGGCTCTGGAGAGACGTTTCTCAATGGTATTGGCACTTAGCGAACTGTGAACATGGTCCATAGGCCACGTTTGCCCCCTTTGCCAGTTTTTGAATGGATCTCTTCGCACCTTTTCTCTGATTGCTTTTATCAATTTTGAAGTTCTTTCGCTTCGAGGGTGACCTTGGGCGGTCGATTTTTGACATTTCCAGTTTCTTTTCACCTTTTGAGAGTTCTCTAGACCAACATTCTGTTAATTTTTAAGTCCTTGCAAATATCACTCCTTGACTTGCCTGATTTGAAGAGCTCTACAATAGCTAATTCTTTTATTCAAATTTTCATTCATGGCCTATAAAATTTAGGCCTAAAAAATATAAAATCGAGAAATATTCAATTTATTAACATTGTAACGCTAAATATTGATGTTAAATACAGTTGTTTAAAGTTGTAAGGTTAATTAATTATTGATGAACCTGTAGTTGCTAGGTTTATTGGCATGTGATATATGCAAGTTGTAGAGCACAGCCTAGTCATTTGTAGAGCAAAAATTTTTTAAAGAAAATGAAGGGGTGTACCAGCAAACATCTATAGGATTGGCCCATGATACAAGAGAAGGATCCCCAGAGGATACAAACTGATATGAATGAATCAACAAGTGAATAAAAAAATAACAGTTAACCTCTCAAGTACATGTAGCTCACTTTTACTTTTCGTAATGTCTTTTTAGACATTCTTTTTGAGTCAATAATACTTTTAAAGAAATAAAAAAGAGTCAAAAGGCATGTAAATTTCACTCTGTGTGGAGCTACATGTACTTGAGAGGTTAACTGTTATTTTTTTATTCACTTAAAAATTTTTTAGTTTGAAAATAAATATTTTCACATTTTACCAATGATACCCACTCACTTGGTTCACTGTTTCGCTCTTCCTCCAAATTCTTATTCAGAAATCTTCTCACAGTAGCCAGATAACTGTCGTTATGCATAGAAGGGATCTGCATCTGCCGATATTTGTGGATGAACTCTTCATCGGAGTCAGACGATCCATCAACAAACTCTCCCTCGTAGATAAGAAGCAAAGAAGAAGAGTAGAACTGATACCTGAAAAAGAATGGCATCTCAAAAGGCTTGTTGGGAACACATCATTGACACGTGAGCTGAAGTAAAAAGTCTTGTGTTCGGTTATTTGTCCAACTCATTGTACTTGATTAATTTGACAACGTGCTGGTCTGCTGAAACCAGTTTAAGAGTTGAATTGCAACCTACTTGGCTTTGGTGGCCACAATCCGAATTGTCACCTTTGTATGAGCCTCTGGGCCAAGGGTTTTATTCTTTCATCACCCAGATTGGTCATGTTTTCCAGACGTTTATTTCCTTACATCACAACAACGAGATTGTAAAAATAAATAAAGAATTGCTGTAAAAGAAGTGTATTTTTTAATGAATGGTGAACTATTTGGACCAATTGTCTTCATACACTAAACAATTTATTGTTATGAGAGATATAAATTTGCATCTTGATAATCTCAGTACTGTGGATTGGATTTTGTGCAATTATCAGTATATCACCAACATTTTGATTGAAATAATCAGAAATGGGCAGGATCATCGATTTAGGTGATCTTGAAGATCAAGATCAAATCACCAAAACAATGTGATCTTGAAGACCAAGATCTTTAGATCAAGATCACATTTTATATGCAATATGCATACTTAAAAGATGCAGTTCTTGATAAATGAGGTTGCAAAAACAAGCAAATTTTACTTGTAAGCACCTAGTTAAAGGTAGTTGATAATTGCTAACTGTTGATTAACTACTCAAGCATTGGCATAAGGATTGCAGTAACTTAGTGATTGTTGCTTTTATCAATCGTTGTCATTATAATAGAGTAAGATAGTAACATTACGCTCAAGACCAAGGGTTATTCTTGACCACCTCGATCATGTACGCTATCGCCTTCCTATGTCTAAATTCTATGAAATCTGAGACAAGACTTCTAACACCAAATCCGCTTTTAATTCCATGCTATACACAACATGAATTGCTGTATATCTAGATTTCGAGTATTAAACTCTCTTCAGTACAGCTTGAATAGCGAATGAATAAACACTACGATGAATTAATATATATATAATGCGAAAACAACACGTAGGCAATAGAGTGTTCCATTTCAAAAAGTTTTTTGTAATAGTGATTATGAGATGGGATTTTTGGTCAAACGAAGTATTCTTTTTAAATTTTTGACCAACTCCAATTTTTTGAGGTCCCACACCCCCCTTGAAATATAGAGAAATACCCCCTCGGTAGACATAAAAGTCAAATGTTTGAATGGTCATAATTTCTGGTTAGAATGTAATAAAACCATCATCTTTTCATTAATTCTGCATGATTTTTCATGCTAAGCAAGATTGCATGGTTTTTAAAGTCCTAAAATAAAAATTAAAAAAATTGCAAAAAGTCGATTTTGATATTTTTTTGAAACAAAACTTCATAATGGCATTTACCACTTAGAAAGTAATACAAAGAATTTCAATACACTCCACAAGCAACTTAGAAAATACAAGATAAGAAAACACAAAAGACTAGCCTAACTAAAGTTAATGTAAAACATTCATGGTAACGTAACGTACTAAATGTTCATATTAAACTTGTAACATGCTAAACCAAGGCTTCCCAAGGGAGCCTTGGTTTAGCATGTTACAAGGGGTCGTGTAACAAACTTCAGGGGTCGCAAAAGGTATACCAATTTGCACAAGGTACTGCATATTAGCACTTCTGTGCAAGATGCTGTGACAGTTATTAACTTTATTAAGAGTCGCGCACTCAATAGGTTGCCGGTATTTTAGAAAATTTAAGAGGTGAAATAGAATCGTAGTAAAAAAACTGTTTTACTGCATCGTGAAGTGAGGTGGCTTTCAAAAGTCCAAGCTTTAAAATGGCTAGCCAATTAACGTTGAAAACTGAAATTGTGTTTTTTCCAACAATAAAATTCAGCCTTGGCCCACCATTTTCGCATCCAGCTTTGGGAATTATGCCAAATGTCAGATTTGCTTGAAAAACTGAACGAATTTAATTTGTCCCTCCTAAGAGAAAACATCAATATTTTGCATTGAAGTCTAAAATTGATGCGTTCATCAAAAATTAGAACATCTGGAAACAAATATTTTGAAATGATTTATATGAAATATTGTCACTTCGCCTAGCTACCGTTTCAGCCTAAACAACATTGAAACCACTTTGAAACCTGCATTAACAAACACTGAGTCACAGGTGGACTTGCTTTGTTGCAGAAAGCAGTCACACTCATCACACTGAATAAATATGTTTGCTTTTTTGTTTTGTTTCCAGTAGGCTGTTGTCATAGTCAAAAATAAATACTGTAAAGACAAACTGAACTGAGAACGGTAAATTATTTTTGGTTTTCGTTAGATTTAAGCTTTTCAATAAACATCACAAATGTATATTTCGCACTTTTTGTCATTTTAATCGTAAGGGGCCGCGAAACATTTTAGGAGATTAAAAGGGGTCGTGAGCAAAAAAGTTTGGGAAGCCCTGTGCTAAACCATAACTAAACATGCATTCTTATTGCATCATTGCAACCACATATTGGCGAATATCATTGTCAGTCTTTTCTAATTTATCATCATCATTAGCATCTGTGCTATCCTTGACTTGTTTTTCGATTACACGTCGTTTCAGCAGTCCAATGACTCTTTCATTGTTCATCTGATTGTTTTTTAACTATCTCCATGCATCCAGTGTGCCCAATGAAAGACATGGAGAACACCGACTGGTGATATCATAAAGTGCAATGAGTGTCTTTTTACTTGATAGCACAAGCATTGACTCAGTTTTTTGGCCTCTATTGGCTTTCTTGCAATGTTGCTGACGTTTTCTGGCAAAATTGGTGCTTCATCTGGAATGAGATGCCAGGGTGACATTTTTTGGGGAAACCCACAAGCTTCCATGCCTGATAAAACTTGGTATCGCATACTTTACAATAGTATGATCAGACTCTAATTCACAACAAGGGCAGACCATCTAGCTCAAATGGAGCATGGATGGTTTGATAATAAATTAATCGAAACAGCCATTCTTAAATCTTGGTTAAGCGAAGCCTGTTTGTTGTAACCAACCTATGAGACTTCAACTAAAGATAAAGCAAATCATTGATTCAGTGTTGCAAATTTAATATTAAAACAAAACAGGTAGCAGAACTTTGTACACAAGTTTTTTTTACGTAAGCTCACTGTAGAGATGTACCAATACCACTATTTTTTCCGATACCGATATCACTTTTTTAGGCGGATACTGATATTTTGCTGATACTTTAATGTTGCAAAAAGAAGCAGTTTTGGTATTTGCATGGAGTTATATCAAATGCTAACTTTGACTTTATTTGCATAAAACTATTTAAAAAGCTTTAAATGACATAATGCAGATGATTGATTGAATCTTTATCCTCGGACTGGGAAAACTTCTTTAAGAGCTTAATCCTGGCAGTTTTGCATACTTGTTCAAGCTTTGAACCACAGCTTGACAAAGTGAAGTCTCCGATTGTTGAAGTGTTGTCGCTGGGGAATTATTCCATCCATTAGGTGCGACTAAATGGAGAACAGTTCTTTACGTGCATTGCTCAAGCGTACACCCTAAGAATCGAACCAGCGCAGCTTAATCTTGAAGCTTTATCGTTCACGAAGTTACATGCTAACCAACTGAGCTATTGGGGGGGTGGAGATTGCTAGCGAATTGTAAGATTCAATTAATCCAATCGCTCTGCATTGTTATGTCATAATAGTAGTGTTTAGTAATAAAAGGCAACCATGATTGTGACTGGAACATAAGGAAACAAACATCATAATTGCGTTTTTGAAAAGTTAATCTTCTTCTTTCGTTTGACAAGTTAATAATGGATTTGCACAAACTCTCCAAACAGGCTATCATAATTTAGAATAACTTATTGAATTTTTAAAAGCAAGTCCTTTGTGTAGTCATACAAAAACTATTTGACAAGTAATGTTCAACCTTAGGGCGCTTGTTGTTTAGTTGTAGCTTTGCCAGGCTTCATCAAGAATACCCAGGCCACAAAAATGTATAATTTTGCATCGTTTTTAAGTCGCTAGACGTTTAAAAATCTCATGTAAGTTGGTTGTTTTTAATGGACTGGTTCTATCCGTTTGTCATTTACTTTTAATCTTTTGTTGTAATAACTTATCAACCTTAAAGAATGTCATGGCAGCTTAAGTAGGCTTCGAGCAAAGCAACAAACTCTCACAGTAATTACCACTTGCTCCGGACAAGTCAAAGAACATCGTTGTCCTGTGATGCTGCCAAGTTGCATCCAGGGAAGGGCAGTTTAGAATAAAGAATCCGAATCGATTCAAATTCTAAACTGCAGTATAGAATTTGAATCGATTCGGATTCTTTATTGGAGCATGGATGGTAGGTGTGAGGTACAAGTAGCACCTTTGAACCCTGGGCAGTCGCCATGGATTGTTACACCATGGGTCTCGGGGAACACTGGTCTTGATCACACACCAAACTAACAAGTGGGTCCACGTCCCACCTCATGGGCAACAACCTCGACTGGTTGGCTAAAACTTGTTAGAAATCCTGCTGCCTTGCAGGAAATACTTTTTTAAGTAAAGGCTAGGCCCACCGCCAATAACTGTGGTTAGCGTCAGGAAGGGCATCCGGCTGGAAAATCATTGCTCCAAAATATTATCTAAATGCAGCAAAAGCTAAAAATGGCCCCTAGTCCCCAGCAGCCCTTAGATGGGCAAGGGGTGCGAAGAATCTCTGGGTTCCAAGAAAACAAAAAAACATTGAAAAAAGATTATGGTGTTAGAATCGGATGCTGGAATGTGGGAAGTTTGTGTGGTAAAGGAACTGAAATATGTGAAGAACTAAGAAAAAGAAGGGTGGATATATGTTGCCTAGAGGAAGTAAGATGGAGGGGACAGTCAGCGCGATTTTTAGGTGTCAATGGGAGGAGATATAAGTTATGGTGGTCAGGAAATAACACAGGAATCGGTGGTGTTGGTTTCTTGGTAAAAGAGGAATTATGTGAGAAAGTAATAGAAGTTAGGAGAAGGAGTGACAGAGTGATGACAATGGTACTTGCTTTTGAAGAGGAGGTAGTGAGGCTAATCTGTGCATATGCACCTCAAAGTGGTAGGGATTACTTAGAAAAGGAAAGTTTTTATGATGTTTTGGCAGAGGAATGGGATTTACGAAGTTCAAAAGAGTTGGTGTTTGGATTAGGAGATTTTAATGGACATGTTGGAAAACAAGCAAATGGGTTCGAGGGCATTCATGGAGGGTATGGTTTTGGGGAGAGAAACATGGAAGGAAGAATGCTACTTGAATTTTGTGATGAAAGGAAACTTTGTATTGCCAACACATGGTTTAAAAAGAAAGAGAAAAGGAAGGTGACTTACAGCTCAGGAGGACATGAGTCGGAAATTGATTTTATTGTGGTTGGGCAGGAACAGAGAAAGTACTTGAAGAATGTGAAAGTAATTCCGTGGGAGTTGCAGCATAGACTAGTAGTAGGAGACTTAAATATGAAAAAAGTAAAGAAAATTGTGAAGAAAGAACGAGTTTTTGTGAGAAATGTGTGGAAACTGGAGGAAAAAGAAACGAGAATTAAGTTTGTGAAAAGAGCAAAAGAGCTGGTAAACATGAGTGCGCAGGACTTGTGGGCTTCATTTCAGAAAGGTGTCCTAGCAGCATGTGATGAAGTATGTGGGAAAAAGAAAGTGAGGAGGGATCGTGGAGACACATGGTGGTGGGATGAAGAGGTGAAGCATGCGATTTCACAGAAAAGAGATGCATACAAGCAGTGGCGCAAAAATGGGTCAGAAGAGAATAAAAAGAAGTATAAGAGTATGAAAAAGAAGGCAAAGAGGGTTGTTGCAAGAGCTATGAAGAATGGTGCTGAGGAGGAACTTAATAAAATGGGGGAAAGCCAAAACAAAGTATTCAGACTCATAAAGCAAATGAAAAAGGATGGGAATGATATTGTAGGGGGAAGATGTATAAGGAGTGGAGATGGGAAGTTGCATTTCAGCCCGGAAAGCAGAGGAGAAGTGTGGAAGGAACATATGGAAAATGTTATGAATAAAGAGAATGTATGGGATCATATGACAGAGGTTGATCTTGTGGAGGGTCCAGTGGGAAAGGTTACTCGTGATGAAGTGGTGGAGGCAATGAGGCAAATGAAACTGCATAAAGCAGCCGGTCCATCAGAAGTGAGCGTAGAGATGATAAAAGCAAGTGGAGAGTTGGGAATTGAAGTAATGCTACAACTTAGCCAAAGGGTATTAGATGGAGAGGGAATGCCGGAGGAGTGGAAGCATAGTACTCTTGTTCCATTGTTCAAGAGAAAAGGGGATGTGAGAAGTTGCAGTGCATATAGAGGTGTAAAACTACTAGAGCATGGAATGAAAATTGTGGAGCGAATACTAGAAAAGAGGTTGAGAACATTGGTGAAATTAAATGATATGCAGTTTGGATTTATGCCAGGAAAAGGTACAGTGGATGCTCTGTTTATATTGAGAAGAATGCAGGAGGAATACCGAGAGAAGCAGAGAAAACTATATATGTGTTTCGTAGACTTAGAAAAGGCATTTGACAGAGTACCAAGGAAAGTGATGGAGTGGGCAATGAGGAAAAGAGGTATACCGGAGGTATTAGTGAGAGCTGTGATGTCTATGTATGAGGATGCAAGAACAAAAGTGAGAGTTGGATCAAATTATTCAAACGAGTTTTTTGTGAAGGTTGGTGTACACCAAGGATCAGTTTTGTCACCTCTGATATTTGCTATTGTGGTTGACGTTGTAACTGAAGGAGTGAGGGAGGGCTTATTGAGTGAAATTCTGTATGCAGACGACCTGGTCTTGACAAGTAATAGTATGGAGGGACTGGAGAGAAAGTTTGAGAAATGGAAAGAAGCATTTGAAACCAAGGGTATGAAGGTGAATCTTGAAAAAACAAAAGTGATGGTGAGTGGAGCAGAAGGAACAGTTGTTGAGAGCAAAGTAGATCCCTGTGGAATATGTGGCAAGAGAGTGATGAGAAATTCAATGCAATGCAAGGAATGTGGAAAGTGGGTACATGCAAGATGTGCTAATGTCAAGAGAGCCGCAACAAGATTGGCGAAGTGTTTTGTTTGTGGGAAATGCAGTAAAGGAAGGAATGAAGTGGAAGGCAATCATGATGAGTTCTGCTATGGTATCGAAACAGTGACAGACTTCTGTTATCTGGGTGATCGGATAAATGGAAGTGGTGGATGTGAAGCAGCGGTGACAACAAGGGCAAGATTGGGCTGGGCAAAGTTCAGGGAATGTGGGGAAATGTTGTATGGCAGAAAATTTTCACTAAGGATGAAAGGGAAAGTATATCGGAGCTGTGTGCGGCCTGCAATGCTATATGGTAGCGAGACATGGATATTGAGAGAGAGTGAACTGGCAATCCTGAGAAGAACGGAAAGGTCAATGGCGAGAGCAATGTGTGGGGTGAAAACGAGAAGGGAAAAAAGGACTGAAGAATTGTTGGATATGCTAGAGATGAGAGAGACCATAGACCAACTGGCAAGGGCAAATGGAGTAAGATGGTATGGACATGTGATAAGGAGGGAGGAAGGAAGTTTTCTTAGAAAGGCACTAGATCTAAAGGTGGATGGAAAGAGGAAACGCGGTCGTCCAAGAAGAACGTGGAAACAACAAGTGAAGGATGAATTTAAAAAAGTCGGACTGAAGGAAGAAGATGCAAGGGACAGGGTGAAATGGAGAAAAGGGATAAAAACAATTGCTGCGCGGAAACAATCGGCCACCCCCACTAGTGGGGAACAAACCGACGATGGATTATGATGATGATGAGTATTTAAATAATTCAAATCTAATTGGATTCGATATATATCTTTTTTTACGTCACATTTACGTTATTCGTCACGGAAGACACGAATGGACTGCACGCAAGCAGAGCTACAAATGCGTTGTGTAAACGTACACACGCTGATTGGCATTGCAGTTACCAGATTCGAGGTTTCTCCTTAGAACTGAGATAACCTTGGATAATCTCGCCTAGAAGTTGCGAGTATTTGGCCAGGACTTCGATGCTATATGATCTGGAATTACTGTGACAAGCAATTTTATTTATTTTATTATTTGTTTTATATTTAGTAAATAAATACTTGATGTAGTATCTTAGTAAAAAATACTTGATGTAATGTTGCATTGTTTGCTTAACTTGTGAGACCAAAATTTTGAGAGTAGCTGAGCGTTTCCGTTCTTCTCAACTGGATTAAAGAACTAGCAAAAAGAAAAGGCGAATAGAAATTTAAATGGCTGTAGTTTTGTAGGCGACAGAACCTGCGTACGTAGTTACGATCTGACAAACAAAATGTAGTGCAAATCGACGATTTCGGTGCTTGACTGAATGTAATTCAGTACTTCCAAGATGCTAACAGATTTGTGGTAATTTTTCACAATTTGTCACTTCAAAACCTCAAAAAATTTTGTAATGCTAAACTGTTTGACTTTGCAAGAAAAGTGCAGAATTTTATTATTATTTTTGCTTTTGACATGATCATACTGAGGATGCTGTGATATTGAAATCGGTTTATGCATCAGCAATGAATGCATAAACTGATTTGTTTTTTACGTTGAGTAACAAGGTTTATACTATGTGTTTCAACTACAACTTGCACGGGCAGCTTACTCTTGCAACTTAGCCTGCCTTTAATCAAATTGAAAGCTTGCACGATGTATGAGGCCTGCTAATGAGGCCTGCATGAAAAAACGCTATTTAAAGAAAAACTTGATCAAACACAACAATTTTTGCCATCTTATTTTCAATAAACACTGAAACCATCAAATCTGGCAACCCTCGTTTAGTAAATTCAGGTCTGGCAGTAACGTGTAGACCACATATACGCGGTCTGGAAGTAACGTTAATTCCAGACCGCAGTAACTCCTAGACAGTTACACTGAGAAGAGTGGGAGCCATACAAAAACTATCATGTAAACAGTGTAAAAACATTCCAAGTATAAAATCGTTCTTTATTTATGTAACCCAAGTTACTTATAGTAACAGTGTGCTTGTATGCAAAATAGTGGGCCTGGATCCCACGCTGCTACCCAATTACACCATTAAAATTTTTGACTTATCAATACTATTTAAATCAAATCCCTATATTTAAGTTTTTTACACTCTGACAACACGAAAATTCATTGTTAATAAACGCTTCATTTCATAAAGATTTATGAACATGAAAGCTATAAATTTTTCACGGTACACGACTTTATGCCATGATTCGAATGATGTGAACACAAATTACACCATTTCTGAATGCTTCTGAATTTCATTTGCTGCAAGGCACGAATGATGCAAGGCTCTAATGAAGCAAGGCCCGAATACCACGAAACTTGATTAATTCTTACTAAAATTAATTGTGTTTTTAACACAATA
Organism: Aplidium turbinatum; assembly: GCF_918807975.1. Taxonomy (NCBI): domain Eukaryota; kingdom Metazoa; phylum Chordata; class Ascidiacea; order Aplousobranchia; family Polyclinidae; genus Aplidium; species Aplidium turbinatum. The sequence continues at coordinate 21,532,141 of NC_137475.1, read as the reverse complement.
GTAATTTAATTTACCAAGGTAGCAAATTCAATTTTCATTTGTTACACAAACAAAATTAAAAAAATTGATCTTTGCATTTAACACAATAAAGATGAAGGTGCCACTAATTTATTTGTTGCGCTTTAATCTTAACGGACACACCTGCAGAAAAATCTTAATGAAACTTCAGAATGTAAGTCTGAAGTAAGTAAACTCGAAAATATGTCTAAGTCTAGCTTCCTGCAGTTCATCAAGTTATTCCCTGATTCAGGAACAACACAAGAAGTCAGTTACACTCTTTTGTTTCGAAGATGGCCAGTGAGGTTCGGACACACAGTCAAACAGCGATATTTCACTTTTAAAAGATGAATATTTCTTTACTCAAAGGCAATTTTTGGTCAACCTGTAACATTCGAAGTTGTACCCATTATCCAATAAACGCATTTGCATTAAAACCTGACCATTTTCACTTTATGCGCAACATGAAAAAAACGGTCATGGACAGATGTGAGATCTGCAAAAACAGCGCCGGCCTTCTTTTTTGCCTCAAAGCAGTCCTCGATGTCTTGGGTCAAGAGTAGAGATGTAAAAAAACGTTTTTTTTGTTTTAAAAAAAAACGAGCTCGTTTTTTTTGTTTTTCATCGTTTTTTTTTTTTTTATTTGTTTTTGTTTTTTGTCTTTTTTACCTATTTTGACATTAAATGTCACCATATGCAGCAATTAGGGTAAACTCATTGCAATAGCGTCTCTTTCAACAAACAAACAGTCTCATAACACGTATAACTTATTTCAAATCAGACAATATGTCTTGTATATTTTTTCATTGCAATTTTGTAGATCTCAAGTCTCAACACACGAGCCATAAAGATTTCTCATCGTCTCAAATAGTAGTAACAGTGTCCTATGGTTGACACATCTTAAGTATTGTCTGTAATTTGGTCCAGCCAGTTGTTAAATGCAGTACCACACTCGTGTTCAGTTTCGAAGGCACCTGGGATTTTGGTTAATGGGCATGTTAGGACCAGGTGGTCAGTGTCCTGTTCTCTACTTCACAAAGGCACTTTTGACCAGCACTCCACACCTTTTCCAGTACAACGTCAAGAGGTTGTTCCAGTTGATGTACATTTGGTGCAAACTTGATGAAAATCACACAAGCGGTTCTCGAGTTATAAGTGAAGTAACCTTAGCCACTAGGTGGCTTCATAGATAAGGAGCAATAGAAAAACGGCAATATCTCAAGAACCGCTCAACATATTTAGATAATTTTTAGCTCTACCCCCATGCTTTCTGGGGTGGGCTATCTGTTTATGAACATTAAAACAAAGTTTGGCTACTACTTTTTGAGATAAAAAGAAATTAACCTCTTGTCGTTATGCACCAATAAAACCATGATGCGTAACTTTAAAAACATTTTTTTTTTAATTGGGTAGAGGAAAGATTGATGAAAAGTTTGGCAAAAGCAGTGTAATGCTAAAGTTCCAACTTTTAGCCCAAATCACATTTAAATGTAGTGAAAGATGGAAACATTTTGATGTTTTTTATTTTCCCCGAAGAGGTTCAATACTCTTTTGTGATGTCATAGTCATGTTTGTTTTCCCTTAATCACACCATTGTGCTGTCATGGCTACATGTTTAAAAGAAGTATGGTTACACTTAATCCATCCAACTTGAATCAGTTTGCAGGACTTTGAGACTTTAGCACTTTTCTGTTTTTTCCAAACTTTTCGTCAATCTTTCCTCTACCCAATAATAAAAAAAAAAATTTAAAGTTACACATCATGGTTTTATTGGTCCGTAACGACAAGAGGTCAATTTCTTTTTATCTCAAAAAGTTGTAGGCCTAGTTCTCAAATAAAATAAGTTTTCATCTTTGATGTTTGTTTTGTATCTTTATCCTGCATTGCGGGAATATGAGTAAAACTTCATACTTGTCAGGAAAAGTATTATGAAGCATTTACTCACTATGTGAACACTGAGCAGTGCTGAAAAACTCCACTTTAAAGGGAAAATTTCTTCATTCAAGATTGGTAGTTACTAGCAATAGTCAACATGGGTGGTGGGCATTTGAAAGGAACATTAACCTAAACCTTTTCTGACAAATGCACTTACTTTTGACAGCTAAAAATGTCCGTGATAAGATTTCTTGCATTATGTCACAAATAATCTGCAAGAAGCGTCAATGACGAAGTGTGTAAGATCTTACAACACACGAAAAGAATACTTCTGTTTCAACATTTATAAAGCATATACATCGTTGGTACGCTATCAGTTATAAAACATGTTTAAACAAGCTATTGGCAATAGCTTTTCATTAATAAATTACCACAAACAAGGTAATGTGTGTTCTGAATACTGCCATCTTGTTTTTGCCAAATTTCGTCAACCCATTGAGTGTGTACAAGAATAACCAGTACCACGGTGTACTAACATCATAGGTTAACTTCCATAATAGGAAAAAGAAATTAACTCATCTACATTATGCCATGTATCAAATTGCATTAATTCAATGTTTGTCAGGTCTACTGCCACAAACTTGCCTGAGAATGAAGAAAGCGAAACAATGTAGGACTATGCAAAAAACATATGCTGCCAAGCAGTGGCGTAGCCAGGAATTCAGAAGGGGGGGGGGGGTTTTGACAGCCGGCGAAGCTTGACGGCGTTTTCACCAAAGGCGACACACAGCGGCAGGGGGTCTGGGCCTGGGGGCCTCCCCCAGAAATCTTTGAAAAGTTACTTTGAATTTGGTGCATTCTGAGAGCATTTTCAACAAAAATGTGGGTATAAATATTCCTGTAAAATGGTGCTGTCCAGTGGCATAGCAAAAGGATAAGATCATGTTTTCTTGGGCATTTTTCGGTAATAAAGCTAAGTGGTTACGAGAGTAGGGGCTCAATGCGATCCTACAATCCCTCCTCTTCCTACCTCAACCATGCTTGCAATCATTTCTGGTATTTTTATTTATTGTGTATGACTTGATTCAGTGAGTTGGGATAAAAGCTGAAATTTTATACACACTTAATTCTAAACGATTTAACTTAAATCCAAAATCACACATTCCTCTAGCTTGCTTTACTAAATACTGAACCCAACACAAAGGCAAAATTGTGACCAGAAACAACGGCCCCCTGCACGCAGCAAAATGCGACAATCAGTTGTGAAATCTCTTTGCAGCCAGGCAAGCCACATCACGCACAACACAAAAACAACGCAAATTCAATGTCAACAAAATTTCATCACAATTTCAATTCTGAACAAGAGGGCAATTGACCCGCCAGGAACATTGCGGCCCCTAATTATGGCACATAATTAAAAACAAAAGTAGAAGTAGAAGGGTCGATTCCCGAAATGCAATACACAGAAAGTACGTACATCCAAGCTACACAGAAACGGTGACTATCCTTTATAGCAGTGCAAGGCACTGGGATACCTTGGCCACAATGGCCTGGCGAATACTTACACGATTACCCATTAATATCTACGTTAGTTTCATGAGATACACACAGTAGCAAACAAATCGAAGGCACTACACAGTAGCCTAACTAACTAGCTACTTATGATGACGAAAATCACTGAGATCGCTGGCGAATACTTACACGATTAGTATTTACATCATTTTCATGAAACACACAATAGCAAACAAATCAAATGCATTACACACTACACAGTAACTAACTAGCTACTTATAATGAGGCCGATCACTAAGATCGCTGTAGAGCAGGGGTCACAAAATTGTGGCCCGCCACGCTGTATCGCTGCGGCCCGCGGAACGCATCAGCATACAAGCTTAACCAAAACTACTTTTCTTGAGGACTTAAAGAGCACGAAGGCAAAAAATACTTTCCGAGAAGCATATTTTCGCTTTGCATACGATTCCACCGACCGACCAATCAGATTATAGTTCTACGTGGGAGTTGCTTAAAGTTATTCCAATGCGATGTCCAGCCACACTGTCCCAGTGGTTGATTAAAACGTCTGTTTTCGAATTTCGAAATTGTCTGTGAGCATAGGGTTGCTTATTTTAACTTTGCAAATGTCATTTAAACACTAGTGTGCGTTTCACCGTTATTGTGTTTCACGAGCAGTGTTCCCTTTATGCAAGTTTTTGTTGGCAAAATAGGTCGGTGTGCCAACTCAATTTATAATAAATTGGCAAAATATTATATATAAATTTAAAGACTTTTTCTGATTGTATTATGAAAATATTTAGCTTAGTAGGCTAGGCCTACTGCAAATTTTTTTTTTTAATATGGAACGCTTTACGATTTTGCGTGTCATCCTTGCGCAGGGGCCATGCTAATCTTCTCTGTATCGTTCCAATTTTAGTATATGTACTGCCGAAGCAAGTACTGCAAAATGTTGTTAATCAACAAATTCCTGCCACACTGATAAGCACCGCAAGTGACAGTTGTCTATAATAAAAGAAAGACGGTTTTATAGACTCTCACAAAAAGGATGAAAAACCAACTCATTGCTTTTTTGGAGGGAAGACTGTTCATAAATTACGATAGAATTACGATTTTTCGGTGATTTCCACAAGCGTTTGTTTTATGGTGCCTGGTTTCTTTTTCCCTGTTATTGGAGCCTATTTTTCGCTGATATGTTTGCAGGTCACTATTGTTGCCTGTATTGCGATGTGTCAAACATTTCCTTGTTTACTGAAATTGTTAATTGCAAGATATCTTTTGTGAAGCAAAGTGACAACACCACTCTTGCTTGGCGATGAATATTCGGATGAAACCGCTCGCCTCGCTATAAGTGCGCAAAACAAGTGGCCTCGTTTATTTGGCATTGTTAAAAAAGTCAAAAGTGTTGTAAAAGAAGCTTGGCCTGGCAGTAGCGTTGTTCGATTAATTTTGTTGCTGTGGTATTCTAACATAAATATGAACAACTTGTAACACTGGATACTGGGTATGAAATGCGTTCTTTTCTAGCATGAGAGTCAACCTACCTAACATTTTATTAGTGCGGCCCGCCACAGCTCTCCTTAGTGCCAAAGTGGCCCGTATGCAAAAAAGGTTGGTGACCCCTGCTGTAGAGCATACGTTAGTAGGCGTGACGCGACAATTTATCGAAAGACAATTTATCGAACGACAGTTCATCAAACGACAGTTTATCGAAAGACAGTTCATCGAACAACAATTCATCGAAACGACAGTTTATCGAAACGACAGTTCATCGAAACGACAGTTCATCAAACGACAGTTTATCAAAAGACAGTTCATCGAACGACAATTCATCGAAGGGGCCAGAGGTTGAGGGTTAAGGGTTAGGGGTTAGTGGTTAGGGGTTAGGCTTTGGGGGTTAAGGGGTATGGTTACGGGGTAGTGGTTAGGGGTTAGGGTTAGGTTAGGTTTTCGATTAACTGTCGTTCGATAAACTGTCATTTCGATAAACTGTTGTTTCGATAAACTGTCGTTCGATAAACTGTCATTTGATAAACTGTCGTAGTACCGTTACTAGGACATGTTGTTGAGTTACGCATATTGGGGCCCTGCGGATGACACATAGAAATATGCAGGTTAAAAACAGATTTGCGCGGTACATATCTACAATACACCACAAATTTAAATGAAAGGCGAGGGTGGTAGCCTACAGATGCCTCCACGACACCCGCTAACAACAGACCGGGGCGGGGCCGGGTCCAGAACGCAGTCAAGCATTCCCCACAGGAGCAACACACGATATATCCCTTAGGACCAGATCCACTCTGACCTCACCCGATGCTTCATCCACCACTGAGACTGCCACCCTAACGCGCCTGACAATCGGTTTTCCTTTCCTAATTTGGGGGATGATCTCATGGACTCTCCCCAGACGGTACCTCCCTCTCTTAGTTATATCTTCTGGGGAACCAACGACCACTAATTGGCCAGGCTGTAGGTTTTCCACCAAACTGGCCTACTTTTTTCTACCCTGCAGGGAAGGTAAATAGAAGGAGATCCATTTCTCCCAGAAACTGTGATAGAGCCAGGTTATACCTATAGTCTCTCCGTAACTCATCTCGGTCATGAGGATTTCCTACTGATGAAAATGGGCTCAAGAATGGGATAAGGAGTGCGGCTGGGGTGATAACAATAGAATCCTTAGGGTCATCACAGACAGGGACTAAAGGTCTTTCGTTGACTATTCTTGTGGCACTACCCGTAAATGTAAGAAGTTCAACAAAGTTGGGTTTCCGTGATGAGTTCCCAATAACGTGGGAAAAGGCAATTTTGAAGTACTTGACCATTGCTTCCCAGGCCCCTCCCTGGGCCGGGGCATACGGAAGAATGAACTCCCAGTTAATTCCCTTTTTTCGCAAAGAAGTTTGAATTTCAGGAGACTCCTAAATTTCTGGTAGTCTTTTAGTTGCCGCTTGAAATGTGGTCCCGTTATCTGAGTACATGTTACACGCAAAGTCTACAAATCTGGTAAATGCTAAAACAAATTCACTGTAAGATAGTGATGTCACAAGTTCCACATTGATTGCTCTACTCGCAAGGCAGGTAACTAACAATCCCCATGCTTTCTTTTGGCTTCTTCCTTCCACAAACGTCATTGGACCAAAATAATCTATGCCACTGTTGAAGAAAGGTTGGTTATAGGCCGTGGTTCGTGGTAATGGTAGATCCGACATAAGCTGCCTGACAGGCTTTGCTTTCTCTAAGGCACATGGAGCGCAGTCATGCAAATAATGTTTCACCGAGGAATTACCATTTGCAATCCAAAAACGTTGGCGAATAGATAACAGTGTCTGTTGCACACCACAGTGATAGCTATCACAATGAGCGTCAAAAACAACTAGCCGTGTCAATGCGTGCCTCAAAGGCAAAATAAGAGGATGCTTCGCATCGATCGTTATTTCGGAAAACTTACTCAAACGACCTTCAATATGAAGTCTCCCCCGTGTGTCCACACAAGGACGATACTTTTTTAGCGAGCGCAACTCCTTCAGACACTGTTTATCAGCGCCAGCTTCGCTCGAAGCAAGACATTTTGTTACCACATTGATCGACTCTGGCAGACCCTCACAACTTTACAAATCTCTATACACTACTTTCTGTACGTAGGAAACAACCCTATTTAAAGCGTCCTCTAGATAAGATGCATTTAACTTTGGTTTTACATACCCATGTTTCTTGCATTTGGATACAATGAACTCCGTGAAAGCTACAAGATAGGCGGCTCTCTTTTTCAACACGTACAAAGTAGGTGCGGTTTCGATCATCTTGCTAATGGAGCCAGTTGCATTTTCTCTTACCGTCATCTCCGGCGACAGTTCAATTTTACGAATAGCAGCATCTGCTCCATTCACCGTTGGGACCTCGCCTTCCTGCATGAGAAAAGATGGACCGCTCAACCACATCTCTCTGGAACCTGTTTTGGTGATGGCGTTCGATCTAGTTCCAACGTCTGCCGAGTTGAGATGTGTCGGACAGTAATGCCATTCGCTCACCTCTGACAAGAGTAAAATACGATTTAACCTACGAGTAACAAACTTGCATAATCGTAAATCAGGGTTTCTGATCCACTGAAGGACAGTATTCGAGTCACACCAGAAATGTTTTATAAGATCAGGCAGGTGTAGTGCATTAGCTGCCTGGTTTAACAGCTCCGTAGTATTAAGCGTGGCTACAAGCTCCTTTCTGGCAATCGGCCATGCACTTTGATGCTTGAGGACAACCCTACTTTTGCCAAAAACGAAGGATACACAAGGGACTCCGTTACACAGCCTACGTATATACACAACAGAGGAAAAGGAGTGATTGGAGGCATCACTGAATCCATGTAACTGATATATGATATCAACGTCTGCACAACAGGCTCGGTGTTTACAAAATACCATCTAGGTATGGAAAATTCTTTTAGCAAATCTAATAAATGAAGCCACGACTTCCATTCTTTTATGTAGCTTTGTGGCACTTCGGTGTCCCAATCAAGACCTTCGATAGCTAAGCGCTGCAGAATTAACCTAGCTTTTAGGAAGAATAGAGCACCGAACCCTAGTGGATCAAAATTTTGGCCAAGTTGGCTTAACATTGAGCGACGTGTGTACTTCTCTAAAGGTCGGAGAGAGCACTTAATGAAGAATGAATCTGACTCGGTTTGCCACACACAACCTAGAGTTTTTGCTACTGGTAAGTCTGTGTCGTCTTTTTTGAGGTCGACTTCGCAAAAGGAAGAAGCTAACATTTCCTTTTTGAAGTTCGACAAAACATCCAACGCCTCTTTGTTGGCACTCCATTTCACCAAACTAAAGCCTCGGCTATCGAACAAGTCAATGGCTTCTTTAGCAATCTCACTGACCTCATCAAGGCTATTTCCAGAGAATATCAGATCGTCCATATACATATTTTTTCGAATGGCACTCAGGGTCAGGTCACTGGCTCCAGTGGGGTTTTGTTCAATCGTTTTTTGAATGGCTAAGCAGGCGACGTATGGACTGCTTTTCATTCCCCAAGGGTGTACACAAAATCTAAACGGAATTACTTTGCCCTTTTTGATATCATTATTTTCAAACCATAGCAAACGGAACAAGTCGGGTTGTTCCATTGGCAATTGAATCTGGAAGAAGCACTTGGTTAGGTCTGCCATTAGGCCAAACTTTCCCAATCTAAAGCGAGCCAGAACTTGTGTTAAAGGGTTTAATATGTCTGGGCCCGACAAAATCACATCATTAACACACCTACCCTTAAACTCAGATTTGCCGTCATATACCACTCGCTTTTTTGCTTGAGATGTCACAAAATATGGTAAGTACCACACACATGCCTATGAGTCGTCGTCTTTTACCGGCTCAATGTACTCACTGGACTGCATTTCAGTCATCGTGTCTACTAAGAATATTCGAACATCAGATTGCTTTAAAGCCTTTCGTGGTAAGCTCAGAACACGGTCAAGAGCCAAAGAGTGGTTATCCGGTAATTCAAACTCGGTTTTTAACGGTACGGGCATTTTAAATCTCCCATCTTCAACTTTCATTTGCGTCTCAACAAATTTTTGTGCTATGACATCATCGCGGGACAGTTCTATCATTTCATCTGTTAGGGTAAAATCCTTTATTACATGTTTTAAACGACTGATTTCAATCTCCTGCGCATCAAAACTGTCAAGACTAAGTGACTCTTTTTTTGTGTTCATTATACATCAATATGAAACTTTAGTGTGAATTTCAAGAAAATCTAAGAGGGTCGAGCTTGCACACCCTGTTGAGTTGACATGGAATGACCCAGTAGTGTTTTTCTTGATCAAACTTAATTTATTTTTCATTCTTCATGGTTTAGGCCACCGTTTTGAACTTTATGTTCAATGGATTGTTACACATAAAAAAATCTATGATTATGAAGTAAATAGTGATCAACTGATCACCATGCTTATGAGAGGCTACCAGAAGGTGAGTAAAATGACTAGTTGACTATCAAGTTCCTACTACTTAAATGTTATTTTAAAGCATGAAGCTAATGATCATACCAAATACCTATTCTATATTTGGAAGTGCTGATTATTTCACTTTAAACAATTATGGTTTTGCCACCTTTTCTTTTTGTTGGCTTTATTGCTGTATTTTGTTTCTACAATTAGTTTGGTTTTTTAATCTTTATCCTCTCACTGAAAAATCCTTGATAGGTTATTCCTGGTAGTTTCGCATACTTGCAGGTTTTTGGCGCAATATCGCTTGATTTGCATTTCAACAAAGAAAAATGAGTTCAATTAAAGGTATCTTTAACATTTTAAAGTCATTGCATACACACAAACATGCTAGGCATGTCCAGTGGCGGATCTATAAAAACATTTGGGGGGGGCACCAAAGTTTAAAACAAAGGAAAATTTGTAATACAACAAAGAAAATGCAAAAGTTGAAGTCAAGAACAAACAAAGTGGTAGCCTGGTAGGGCTGCTTGCCCCCCATAAAAATTTACCTTGCTTTGCTTTGGTGACGTTTCATGCACTTTAAGGCCTAATAATGTATGTTTTGTATCAAGACACAAACTTTATGCAGTATTTGACTTCTGTAGAAGTTTGTGTCACAAATCTTGATTTCAAATTAAAGCTTTGTTTTAAACATTTTATTTTTATCATGGCCACAAAGAGATTTTAATGATTGATTTGTTGAAGGTTTGTATAGTGCTGTGTTAGCTTTCAATATAATTTTGAAAATTTGCTAATGTGGTCCAAACTTCCCTTATAGTGTAGGCCTACATGGCACATGTCACCTCATACATTGAATTAGGCCAAATTAATTGTCAACTAGTTGAGTGAGCAATGTGTTTGTAGATTTACTACTATACCGTTCCTATTATACAACCTAGTTTACATTAGTTTGTTTTAGGATGGACCCTCGGCTCCAGAACCTCATACGACAATGATCTTATTCCTAATGCATATCTTGAGCATACTGCATGAAAACAAAGTGTAGCTGATACAATTGCAATCACCGAACATTGTTTTGGCTTGTCCACTGTACTTTGTAGACAAAATAAAGTAATATTCCTTTTCAGAGGTTTATAGGCTATGTCTCTCAATCACATTTGCTATGAACATAAAAACTGCATTTATGTGTATCTTCGTTGATCGCAATTTGATTTGTTTTGCAATATGTTTGTGGACTTACCGGACTCGTGATGATTCTTCTGCTGCTGAAATTTGAAGTTTTGCACTTTCTACTTCACCAATGCAAAGTCCATGATAAAGAATTTGAACTACATAATCATTGTACTGTCATGGGCATATACTATATCAGAATTAATACATTACACCTACTCTAGTATGGTACAATATTCCAAAGGTATACATGTAGGCTTGAGATGTACATGTGCTTGTAACTTATTTCATTTGTATATTAAATGAAATTACTTCAATTGTTTTAAAGTTATGAGTTTTTATTGTTACTTTGACTATGCGTTATATTAAAATCACTTTTAAAATGAATTATTCTGAAGTCATGAGTTTTTATGGTTACTTTGACTATGCATTTCATTACAATCACCCTTAAAAGGAATTTGGTGGTAAGAACACACATAACATATCATGTTATAATATGTGTTCTTAGGCATTAAAATTGATTTGACAAAAGTATAATATTAACTTACATTATTCCATACGGTACATGATGGACATGTGTGACACAAACATGTTAACACAGAATATTGTAATTCAAATTGCCATTATTAGGCAGATTAATACAAGAAAATTGGTTTACTGAAAATGATTTGTTGTGGTGAATAACTGCAATTACAGGCCTATAGATTTGTTGATAAACAGCCAAAAATTGTCAATTATAATGGTGGTTTACTATTGTCAACATTGCTATTACAAAGAATTCTTTATCCATATTTTTCATTGTTGTGACTTTGCAACCTTTTTAATTCTGTTAGTGCTATTTTATTTGCTTCTACCAAATTTGTAGCATCTACTTTTTTCATTATTTGTGGGTAGCCTATAAACAATTATACAGAAAACTGCCAACCTGCAAAAATACTATCTTTTTGATTCGCTGGTGACAAATAAAGTTGAATTGCATTCAGTTTTTTTGTATTAGCTATGAAAGCAGAAAATAAACAGCTATTGAACTATAGGCTATCATAATATTATCAGAGAATTTAGTCAGTCACAAATGATAGTGATCTGTGAGATCTCATACACTCTGTATATTTATCACAAATATGCATTGCTCAGTGGTTTACAATGCCGGCATTTTTAGTGCTCTGTATGGTGAGTGCAAAGTAGGAAAGCAATTTTATAAAGTTTTTAGTGGCCCAAAGGCCAAGGTGTAGGCTATTCGTCGTTTTTACTGACTTAGATGTAGGCACTACACTGTAGTGACTACAGTATATGAACATTGAACAAGGCCACTTTTTAGGGAGCAAGTCTTTTAGGCGCAGACAGTTAGGCGTCGGTCAAATAGGCGCGCACACTGTGGCTTCTGGATATTTAGGTGCGGAGCACTGTGGCGTCCGTTCATTTAGGTCCTATTCCTAGGTAGCGCAATGCTTTTCACACAAAATTTTATATTGAACAGAAAAATATGTTATGGCTTCCGTGAGTGAAGCTGCTTAAACCGGCAATGCTTTTCACACAAAATGTTATATTGAACAAAAAATATATCATATTGTTTTTTAATGCGCGTGTTAGTCCAGGTTTGCGTCGGCGAAAGCTTTATCAATAAATTATTCAAGTTTCCACACATGACTGAGTTTACTTTTAGTTATACAGTATAAGTCAAATAATAACTACACTAAACAGTAAAAAATATACCGTAGCCTATAATCAAGCGGGTGCTAGGCTCTAGACTTGAGTGAAGAGTAACTTAGTTTTCCGTCGAAACTCCGACTAGGTTTAATAACGAGCAAAGTCGCACCATTATGCTTGCAACTTGTAGCCAGGGTTCATATGCCCTATAGAAATGTATTCATGAAGTAGAGCGTTGTCTCATATGTAGTTACGTATCCGCCACACGACCAATCCATCCCGAGTAGAAGTAATTGCGAAAGATAACAGATTAAGTAAAGTTCCATCTGGCTGCAACCTGTGTTCAGGATGCATAGCAAATGTCCTGTGGAGATGTGCTTATAAGTTATATCAAGAGTAGTAGATCGTTGTCTCGCACCTCATCTCCACACGCGCATTGACAAAACAACATATTTTTTGTTCAATATAACATTTTGTGTGAAAAGCATTGCCCTACCTGCCAAGCTGATACAATCTGCAGACTTTACTAGGAATAGCACCTAAATGAACGGGCGCCACAGTGCTCCGCACCTAAATATCCAGACTCCACAGTATGCACGCCTGTTTGACCGACACCTAAATGTCTACGCCTAAAAGACGTGGACCCACTTTTTAGTAGTGGACTTGTGGTATAGTTTTAACATTTGAATAAAGAAACCAATCTATTAAAAAGCGAACAAACAATTTAAAGTTATTCTACAAAAGTTATAAAACAAGGAAGGTTGTTGAACAAAGATACCAAGGTCAGGAGCAAAATGGTTGAAATGCAAGGTCATTCTAATCAAAAAATATATACCGGTAGCCCAGAAATAGACAGTTTAGTTTTCGATGCGTTTGCCTAACACGAGTTTAGAATCCAAGATTATTCCAAAAACATAGCCTGTCTAAAAATTCCAGTGGTACGGCACACTCTTGGACCTTGGTGTTGGTCCACATCTGGGGGTTTTTTTCGGTCATTTATCGGTCAATGACCGATTTTTTAGCAAAATGTCCGAAAAAAATGTAGTCAATTCGGTCAAAATGTCCGAACAAATATGTATATATATATAGTCAATTCGGTCAAAATGTCAGAAAAAATATGTACGCGCTCTGTAATGTTCATAACTTACGTGTAACGGTAAGTTGATCTTTGTGGGCTCTTCGTAAATCAAGATGAAGGCAGATTCATTTACTCTAAAATCTGGTGACCTACCACAGCTGTAAACATCACATAATAATGAATGGTTTGATCGGCACAGTGCAGTAATCAGTGGAGCGTGTTAAATCCACATGAGGCAGTATTGCTTATCTGTTACACCTCCCTTCTTGCAGGATGTTCTTAAGCATTACTAATGACATTCACAACTGATAACAAATCACAAGCACGGTATAAATAATTCAATCACGATATCTCGCAGGTGTCTTAATATGTCTGCCAGATCGTGTCGTGCGATTAAGAGTATTCTCAACAACCTGCGGAGTAGTTTCATTTGGTGGGGACACTAGGTTGCTCTGTGTGGATGACACTTGAGCATTGTGTGGGAAGCTGGATGAAACTATGTCATCTAAATAATCATAGTTACGTACAGGTGTTGAATTACAAGCTTTGTACAAATCACGCCGGTTTCGTCTAATTTGTCCATGAGAATTCTCAATGACGTACGAACGAGGCTCATCTCTTTCATTATTTACCATAGCTTTTTCCCAATAATTGTTTTTACGATAACGGACTTCATCTCCCTTTTTCAATACAGGCAATGACTTAGTTCCACGGTCATAATAGTGTTTCTGACGACTTTGCCGGTTACACAAATCATCATAAGCGTCAACAATTTGCGGTACAAGCAACTTCGTCGCGATAGGCAATTTTGTACGTAGTCTTCTGCTCATCAACATTTGTGCAGGTGAATACTGCAATCCAGCAATAGGCGAGTTACGATACTCTAACAATGCAATATACAGATCAGTATCATCATCATACGCTTTTTTCATCAAATTTTTGACAGTTTGGACAGTTCTTTCAGCCTGGCCATTACTTTGACTAAAACCAGGGCTAGATGTTGTGGACTTAATACCCCATTTGCTGGCAAATTGTAAAAACTCTTTACTACCAAATGGCATATTATCCGACACAATTTCCTCAGGAATGCCATGACGTGAGAAAATTTGTTTCAATTCATTAACAACACTTTTTGCAGTTTTATCCACAAGTTTCACTACTTCAGGGTACTTGGAGTAATAATCTACTACAACAAGATAATCAACATTGTTAAGAGTCATTATGTCCGTTCCAACTTTAATAAAACGTCCATTCGGAATCACATGAGAGATTAATGGTTCTCTCTGATGACATCTTTGATACTTGCTGCAAGTTTGACAGTTTGCAACAACATCTTCAATGTCTGCACACATTCCAGGCCAATAAAGCAGTTCTCTTGCCCTAGATTTACATTTTTCACCACCTAAGTGGCTTTCATGAATTAAAGTCAACATTTCAGATTGTAACTTAGAAGGAACAACAATACGTTCATTTGAAAAAACAATGCCTTCAGAGAAGTGCAATGTGTTCTGCATATCCCAAAAACGTCTTGCTTGAGCCGGTACGCTTTTTCGTAGACTTGGCCATCCATTCAAGCAGTAGTTGGATATGGTTTGTAAGGTTGGGTCTTCCCTTGTAGCTTTTCGGAATTTTTCAAGTTTCGGAGAAGAAACAGGTAAATTTGTAATCAGTGAGTGTATAACATACTCAAGCTCTTCATTCAATGCATTGTCTGATGTCTCCGGTAAATATGCTCTCGATAACGTGTCAGCCATATACATGTACTTTCCTGGTACAAATTTTACTCGAAGATCATATGGTTGCAATCTCAGCATCAGTCTTTGAAGTCTCGGTGGAGCCTTGTTTAAAGGTTGCTTCATGATTGTTTCCAGCGGTTTGTGGTCGCTTTCAACAGTCACGTCTTCTTTTCCATACACATACTGATGGAATTTCTCGGTTGCAAACACAATGGCAAGCATTTCCTTTTCAATTTGTGCATAATTCTTTTCGGCTGATGTCATTGTTCTGGACGCATATGCAATAGGCTTACCCTTTTGCAATAAACAAGATCCTAACCCACTCTGTGATGCATCGCACTGAATTGTTACCGGATTGTTTACATCATAAAACGATAAAACTGGCTTACTTGTTAACACAGTTTTCAAGTGTGTCATCGCTTTGTCGTGTTCATCTGTCCATTTCCATTCAGCGTTTTTCTTTAAAAGTTCACGAAGGGGTGCTGTAATCGTTGACTCATTCGGTATGTACTGCGATAAATATTTTGTCATTCCCAAAAATCTTTGCAGAGATGCAATATCGTTTGGTTGAGGCATGTCTGCAATGGCAGATACTTTCTTGTTGTCTGGCTTCAACCCATCTTGTGACACGAAATTTCCCATGTATTCAACAGTACTGACTTTAAATTGAATCTTGTCCTTGTTGAATTTCACACCCTTGTCCTGTGCTCTGTTGAGCACACTTCGAAGAATTTCGTCATGTTGTATTTCATCAGTGGCTGCGATAATCAAGTCGTCAGCAATAACATGTACACCCAGTAAGTCGCCAAACGTTTCTTCGTTTCGTTTCTGCATAACTTCACTGGCGGATGAAATACCGAAGGGCATTCTTAAAAATCTCTTTCGACCCCATGGCGTGTGAAATGTTGTGAGATAGGATGATTCGTCACTCAGCTTCACATGCCAATACGCATTCTTCATATCAATAACAGTGAAAACATTTTTTCCTGATAACTTTGCTTGTACATCTCCTGGCGTCGGGATGTTATGACGTTCGCGCATGATAACCGCATTAAGTGGTTTGGGGTCTAAGCATATACGCAAGTCTTTGTTTTTCTTCTCAACTACCACCAAGTTGCTTACCCATTCTGTTGGGATGTCTACATTCGCAATGATGTCATCCTCTTCAAGCTTGTCCAGGACGCTTTTCAGTTTGGGCTGTATTGCATATGGGACTCTACGGGGTGGTTGAACTACAGGTTGTGCATCA
The DNA here is from genome assembly GCF_918807975.1 of Aplidium turbinatum. Lineage (NCBI taxonomy): Eukaryota > Metazoa > Chordata > Ascidiacea > Aplousobranchia > Polyclinidae > Aplidium > Aplidium turbinatum. The sequence continues at coordinate 21,515,930 of NC_137475.1, read as the reverse complement.
GGCTTTATCTGAATGTGGTACTCCTTTGCATAGGTACCAACGCCGGTGAAAACATTAGCATAATTAGTGTTTACGCTGTCACGTGATAAGGGTTCACTACATACATCCACTCGCTTAACTAAATTAAGTTTCGCACACGATGATTCACCCAATATTGATAAGTTTACAACATCAGTAACATAGCACAATAAATCAAAGTAATCACCGTTCTTATTTGCACATTTAATCACAGTAGTGCCTAAAGGCTTCACATTTAGATTTCCAAAACCACAAAGCTTAGTGTTGGTTTTAGTTAGTACTTGACCAGTCATGGCACTAAACAATTTCAACGGTATCACGTTGGCTTCGGCTCCTGTGTCTAGTTTAAACAAGACAGAAAATTTGTGATTATCTCCATCAATAACGGTAAGATGAGTTTTCATTCTGGATGTAAACTCTTCGTTACTGTTAATTGATGAGATTCTCAGGAAACCTACATCCTCATTTTGTGCTTCAATTTCATGCACGGGTACATGTCTTGCCGCACTGTCATTTGATCTCCTACAAACACTAGAAAAATGATTACGTCCACCACATTTATGGCACGCTTTGCCGTAAGCTGGGCATTTTCTAGGAGCATGTTTACCACCACAATATTTACACTTAGTAGGCCTATAATCAGTTTTTTCTACTGCACGTTTAAAATTATTGTGCCTAGTATTAGTACTGTGCTTGCTCACAGCATTTATAGCATGTCCGTTTGCAGAATTCATTACTTTCATGTGATCCTTGCTGGCTTCTGCCGCATGACATATGTCCAGTGCTTTAGCTAATGTTAGATCAGGCATTTGCAATAACCTTTCTTTCACATGCGAGTCCTGCACACCAAACACTACTTGATTTCTTAAGTTTCGCTCTTTTTCACGTACAGTCTCAAAATTACATCCTGTGGCAATGGTTCTTAAGTCATTGATCCATGAATCAACGCTTTCTCCTTCCCGCTGTGTGCGCTGCTGGAAGCGATGCGTTTCAAATATTTCGTTTTTTTGTGGCTCACAGTAGGTCTTAAACTTTTTTAGGACATCTTCTAGAATATCTTTCTTGTCTCCCTCTTCATTGGAGAACACGAAATTGTCAAAAATTTCCTGGGCCTCAGCCCCAGCCGCATTCAAAAAATTGGCTATCTGGACTTCCTGTGCCTTTTTGGTGAGTTCAGCTGCTACGTGGTACACTCGATATGCACGCTCGAATTTGCGCCATGCTTCTGCAATATTTGTCACAGAGAAGCTCATTTCCTTTGGTTGCCTTAATTCCGACATATTTTTTACAATGTACGGATTACTAGCGCAAAACGTACTGGTCACTCCAGTTGGACAACTTCAGTCCAAATTAACGTCTACCAACTTCTTATCTCACTCTGACACCATGTAATGTTCATAACTTACGTGTAACGGTAAGTTGATCTTTGTGGGCTCTTCGTAAATCAAGATGAAGGCAGATTCATTTACTCTAAAATCTGGTGACCTACCACAGCTGTAAACATCACATAATAATGAATGGTTTGATCGGCACAGTGCAGTAATCAGTGGAGCGTGTTAAATCCACATGAGGCAGTATTGCTTATCTGTTACACGCTCAAATCGATTTCAGTGATTGCAAAGAAGCTTCTTGCGCCACTGTACGATTTTTTGTCAATCGGAAATACAAGACATAGACTTAGTGTTTAAACGTTGATCCAATGTCTTATTATATGTGATAACGCAAATACAGAAGTCAGTCTTCGAAATTAGCGTGGACATTCGGCACTTGCTGACGCAGATGCGTGAATGGCGCATTAGCGTTGGCAAAAAAATGCTGAGGCCACAGGAGCGCTTGTAAGGACCGAAAGATTACAAAATAAAATAATTTTCTTGGACTACACCAGACTCTTACTATTGCTGGATGTTTTATTTGGGTTACTTCCTACTTCGCCGGCGCTTAGACAGTATAGACACGTGCCTAGCTGGAAGAATTGAATCTTTTATAAAAAAAATATCACCCTATTTGCATTGATTCAACGAAATTATGTTAGTGTAAACGTAAATCGAGGCAATCTTTTCGCGAGGAGCTATTAATTTGTTATCGGTACCTGGTTGAGCAATTAACATTATTTTATGATAATTTAACGTCACTAGATGTCGAATTAATGTAAAACAAACGTAAACTTCTTATTAGGTACTGTTGTTACGCAATATAACCCGCCGAGAAAATTAAATCGATTTGTGTTGCCTTGAACATTGAATCAACCCAAAATTAACTTACTTTTCCCCCCCGTGAGTTATATAACGTGAATTACCGTAACAGCGTGCATATCACGTTGCTCGCTTTATCACTAGTTTTGGTATTATTACATCACAACAAATCAAACAGTGCGGTCGTGATAGACTACTCTAGTATATTTTTCGCTTCTTGCTTTACATGTTTTGGGACAATTTTTTCGTAATAAACGTTCACATGCAATTGCCGAGGCAACTTCATCTTTTGCCGTTTGGCCTCGACAATGTTTTTGCAAAAGTAAAAATATGCTAATTTTGAAGACTGGAAGTAACGTTTGTCTGTTCTACAGTAACTTTTCTCAGATAAAACACGACAACGTTTCTCAGCGAAACTTAATGTTGTAGCTAGTCAGGAAGTGCAAATTTTCGTTTGTATCAGCTACTTCAAAGGAAATATTTTCATCAGAAAAAATGACCGAAATAAATAAAAAATGACCAAATTTTTTCAAGTCATTTCGGACAAATGACCAAAAAGTCTCAGCGAAAAAAAAAACCCAGGTCCACATGCAACAAAATTTATTTTAACACAAGAACCCACTCGGTGCAATTAAATGTATCTGGCATCGCTTTAAAAGTCTGGATGCCACTCTGCACTCTATATTGATAAGCAATTTTTTTGGCTTCTCCATTCGCAACATATGACCCGCAAAAGTGTTCTACTTTGATATCATAGTGTGCTGATAGCTAGTGTAGTCTAGAGTTTGATTACTTGAGTTATGAGCTTGTTTCTTTCTGTGAAAGTCATTTGTGCAGAGCAAGTAAAACTCAACATGTATTGCAATGATCGCATTGACAGAACTGAAGTGATGTCAACTAGATCAGCTGATTGACATCAATGTAGGGGAATACCCTATATTTTCAAAATGACGTAACACAGTACGCATGAAAACCGCAAGTAGTGTAAACGCGAGCTGTTTGAGTCAAAACGCACCAAAATCGCAACGCAACAAAAACGTATGGAAAACGCTCGTAGTCTAAACCTACCCTTAAGCAGTGCATACTGTTGCTACGTACATACGTGCCGACTCCCGGGGGGGCGAGGGGCGGCGCCCCTCATAAATGTATGGTTGAGGGGCAGCAAAAATGGCTATTACAAGTAGGGATGGGCAAAATAGAATACCGAATAAAGAATAACCGGTTGCGAAGCCTAACCGGTTTCAAAATGCATATGAAATCGGATAATTGAAACCGCTTTGACGTTCGACTTCGTACCACTCCGTCTGGTCGCAACGAATTCGCTACAGCGAAATTAGAATTGTTTATCGATTTGGTGCAATCCGGCGTAGGGAAAACGCACAAGTTTCATTGTTCGCATTAAAGATATCTTTCTTGTCAAATGCTTTGCAGGCGTCACAGTCTTGCGGAAGTACGTACGGGTAAGTTGGCTTTGTCTTAGCTCTTGTTATGCCAGTACAGTGCCATGGACGACTTGTTGAGCTGTGGGATTGAAGATGCTTCATGCAGTAGTGACGTTCAATCAGCAAATTTGGCTTCCCCACCTTCAGAAATAGCTACCTATCTCACGTTGTTGAAAGGCTTGCCAGATTCTTCGTCCCTGAGATTTTTCGTCCCGACGTTTCGGCCCTAGCTTGCCAGATGTTTTGTCCCTGAGATCTTTCGGGAACACTGGTCTTGATCACACACCAAACTAACAAGTGGGTCCACGTCCCACCTCATGGGCAACAACCTTGACTGGTTGGCTAAAACTTGTTAGAAATCCTGCTGCCTTGCAGGAAATACTTTTTTAAGTAAAAGCTAGGCCCACCGCCAATAACTGTGGTTAGCGTCAGGAAGGGCATCCGGCTGGAAAATCTATGCTCCAAAATATTGTTTAAATGCAGCAAAAGCTAAAAATGGCCCCTAGTCCCCAGCAGCCCTTAGATGGGCAAGGGGTGCGAAGAATCTCTGGGTTCCGAGAAAACAAAAAATTATGATGATCTTTCGTCCGGACCTTTCAGATCTTAAGCGTTGGATTGTTCACCCACCAATAGGGAACGTGAGCTGGGTTCAGACAATCGTGAGACAGGTTAATTTTACTATACTAATGAAGCTCGTCTCGCAACTGAGGGTCGTCGCGACGGTAACTCTGCTCAGTACGAGAGGAACCGCAGATTCGGACATTGGTAAGTGCGCTTGGCTGATCGGTCAGCGGCACGAAGCTACCGTCCGCGGACTTACGACTGAACGCCTCTACATCGGAATCCCTCCTGACAAGCGACTTGTTCGCGATTTGTTCGCGCCCGGTCCAGAGGGGGCGGTTGTCTTTCTTTCGGCGACCGCTCGGCGGAGAGGCTGCTCGGGTTGGTCGCGGCCGAATCATCCGCTGAAGACCGGGTTGTCGTGATCGCTAGAGCAGTAGTCTATTTCGACTACGATTTTTTGAGAGTAAGCTTTTTGGTCTGTGATTCGCCTTGTCCACCATGACAAGGGCACTGCAGCCGTCACGTGGTTGCGGCGTGCGTGCGGTCGCTCGGGTTAGGATTAGCTAACAGTCTAAAATGCAGCTACATGCCGACTTTGAATAAAACTTCTGTTCGGTTGCGGTGTTTTGCCACTCTCAATCTCGCACGCTTGTCAGATGTTTTGTCCCCGAGATCTTTCGGCGGCGTTTTGCCACTCTCAACCTCGCACTTTTCACCAAAGTAGCCGATGTCTTGTAGGGCCGAAATGTCAGGACGAAACATCTCAGGGACGAAACATCTGGCACCCGTTGAAAGCATCCACTACATCTGTTGAAAACCCCCTTGTTTGGTGGAAAGCAAATAAAAACCAGTTTTCTTGTTTATATCAGTTAGTTTCAAAATATTTTTGTGTACCTGCCACATCTGCTTCTGCAGAGAGATGTTTTTCAAGTGCAGGTTAAACTGCCACCAAGTTGAGATCTCGTTTGACTGGTGAACATTTAGAGAGCCCAAATTTGTTACACTGCAATGAGCAATTTTTGTGATGTTCATTGTTTTTGTGAACTCAATTATTCTATTTTGCCCATCCCTAATTACAAGTGGTGTTTCAAAGGTAAAATACTTCGCGAAAGAGATTTAGATCATTTAAACGGACTTAGAGAATGCCGAAAGCGAAAAACAGCCTGCGTTGGTCTTGCCCGCAAAACAGCAGCTGATCGCATGGCTTTCTCTGGAACGTGAATTACTACTGAGACGCGCACCGCACGCACGCTCACAGTCACACACTGCTGATCTTCCCGCGCGTGAGGAGCAACTTCAAAGTCAAAACGCGTGGTAGCGAAAAAGCGAATGCGAGGTTGAATAATTATTCTCATTTCACGAGTTATTCAAACGTCCCTTAGATTTTTTGTGACTTCAAACATGAAATCGATTTTAGCAAACTTTATCGAGTTGAAACTACGACACACCCAACAATTACGTGAATACAGCTTGGAAATTATACCGTATGGAAATTTCAAAGTAGAGCGTATCATGAGCAACTTATGCTGCTGGAATAGTCACGTAACTATTCACGGCAATATTAAGTAAACCAGCTAAATTAAACGAGCTATTTTCAACAAGGTCTTCCCGCTGTGAGATCAATTATGATTCAACAGAACGCATTGTTTTGTTCGCAATGTGTGAAAATTAAATCGAAAACCGATAAAAGAAAAGGTGTTTAATGGTCTTGGTCGCAGATATTGCCTGCATTAACGACGTCTCTTACCTCTATTATCACCTAGCCAACCTGACACCATTGTTTTATGCGGCCGCTAAGGTTTGACATCGACTTCAATGATCATGGAATGTTACGTAATAAGAACGATTATATCGTACACGCACAGGATTGTCGGTATTTTACCCGACCCAAAAAAACCCACTTAAAAAAACCCAAAAAAACCCATAAAAAAACCCAGAGCATCATATTTGTCCAGTTTTTATTAGAAAATTAAAAAAATGAACAAAAACACTACAAGGCACTTAAAACAAACTTTAAATTGGGACTTAAGGATGTGATTGTGAAGTAAATTTCCAAGAATAGACTGAAAACGCAGTGGATATTGTACAGTACACAAAAATCAAGTAATGCCGCTTTGTGTATATACTACACTAAAACTCATTTATGCAAGAAGGCCTTATAGTTAAACTGGTGAAAGTACTACTCTACTGTAGTCTGTATATATGATGTGAAATGCAATTTAGGAGGCTATTTACCAATTACAGATTCTGGATTCTAACGCATGGCTGTTTCAGAGCATTTGCCTAATTGGCCACGCAATCGCTCAATTGCTCATCCATTACTATAATATATATATAAATGATAAAAAATATTTAAACATGATGGCATAAATGCTCCTTGCCTTCAAATCTAAAGCAAATGTGATTTCTACCACGGTAGCATCAACTTTGTATAGAAATCAGTGGATGATGCAACATCCAACTTGATCTTGAAATTAATGGATGATGCAACATTCAAGCAACAACAGCCCTAGTGCATTATTTTATTGAGTTATGGCAAGCATGTACTGTGAGTGAAAGGCACTTCATTCGTAAAAAGTAGTTTTGAGGTGAAATAAGCATGAATCTACCTTTTTTTGCATCTTTTTTTAAAAAAACCCAATAAAACCCAAAAAAACCCGGGTTTTTTTAAAAAAAACTCGGGCGGGTTGGGCTTTTTTAAAAAAACCCGGGTTTTTCTCAACCCTGTACACGCAAAAATAAAAAAATTGATCTCTTAAAACAGCTCTTTTTGCTGTTTTGTCTAGTGAGCTTTGCATATTGCTCAACAAGTGCATAAAGTTTAGAATTGACAAGAAATCATTAAATTTGAAAGTTAAGTTTGAATCTTTGCAAATAAACGTATTCAAAACTTTTACTTCGGCCGACGCCATTTCACCTTCCGTAATCTATGTCGGCAATGATTTTGCCGCAGCAAAAATGCGTTAATTTTGAAAACTGCCGAGCTGGGGACAACAGCTTGTCCCGTGTATAAGTTGAACCTGTCTTTTTGAGGTGAAAATCACTTGCGAAAATCTCGATCCATACTCGAGTATATACGGTATATATTCGATAAAAGACTATAAAGACTTTCGATAAAAAACATAAGAGAAAACACTTCGCCGTTGTTAACGCTTTGAAGGTAAGTAATTAGCAAAACATGCGATACGAGGTTAATAAAACTGATAGCGAGTTTACACTCTGCTTGAGATCATGATTTTTTGTGTTTTATTTCGATAACTTCACTGTCTTGGTCGTTGTTATTCACTCGCACGAAAAGGAAATGAATCGGCTTGTTTTCCAACTGTTCCAATTATGAGCTAATAATATCAAAATTATTACAACTAGGCGTACTGTATGCGTAAAACTTTGATGTATCAAAGATATTGGTGTATCGTCATCACCTGATGCAATGCAATTCCCTTCAGACATTCATTGATTTCTTGCAATCAATTGCATTTTTTATAAATCCATGCATTGCAATGTACCATTAAAAGACCACCATATTTCAAACAGACAAAGCATTACCTTTCTTGAGATTCAAACCAGCTCAATATCATTTCTAGCCGCTGGACAAATGCCTTGACGATATATTTCTTCCAAGGTATGTTGCCAGAGAGGTACAAGTTCAGGCCTGCAAACAACAACATTGAATTTGAAGTCTATTGATAATACACATAAAACTTTTACAAATTTTTTTTTTTTGCTTTACCACAGAAACTCAAACTCATAAATGTCACATGATCAGATCAGCATTGGATTATCTTCCTGTCAACAATAAATTTTCCTTTATGAAACTGATATTTAACGACTAACGGACACATTTCAGTGTTCGGTAGTAAAGTATGCTCTTTCTCTTGAACAATCTACTAATGTGACAATCTGAAGAAGTTGCACAATTACTACTATACACTACAGGATCATCAATAAAATGAACGCTGCAACTTCAAACAACTGTATTTAACATCAATAAAATGAATATTTGTCAATTATACATGTATATCTTTTTGGCTTAAATTTTATAAGCCATGTATGAAAATTTGAATAAAAAAATAGCTATTGCAGAGCTCTTCAAAGGCAAGTCAAGGAGTGATATTTACAAGGACTTAAAAATTATAGAGCTTTGGTAGAGAGTTTGTCTTATTGAACCATAGGCATACGAAGCCGAGCAACGTGATCAAGTTTAACATCTTCAAGAACGTTCGATACTTAATTTGTTGCGTAGTTTTATGTTCATATAAATGTAATAAACTTGAAGATGTTAAACTTGATCACGTTGCTCGGCTTCGTATGCCTATGGTTCAACTTAAAAATTAACAGAATGTTGGTCTAGAGAACTCTCAAAAGGCAAAAAGAAACTGAAAATGTCAAAAATCGACCGCCCAAGGTCACCCTCGAAGCGCCAGAACTTCAAAATTGATAAAAGCAACCAGAGAAAAGGTGCAAAGAAATCCCAAGAGATCCATTCAAAAACTGGCAAAGGGGGCAAACGTGGCCTATGGAACCATGTTCACAGTTCTCAAGAAGGATTTAAACATGAGCCCATTCAAACACATGAAGACACAGTTGCTAAATGCCAATACCATTGAGAAACGTCTCTCCAGAGCCAGAATTCTGCTCTCACGCATAGAAGGAGGCACGCTGCCAAACCATGTGTTCAGCGATGAGAAGAAATTTGATGTCCAACATCATTTTAACAGTCACAATGATCGTGTTTGGTCAAGAGATGGTGATGTGGAACCCCGGGTAGTCACTTGAAGACAAGGGGCGGCATCAGTGATGGTGTGGGCCGCAGTCAACAAATCAGGAAGGAGTCCATTGATTTTTGTCGACCAAGGAGTGAAATTGAACCAAGAAAACTACCGAAATGATATTCTTGTGGGTTCATTGTTGCCTTGGGCAAAGAAACAATTCAAAAAACGTAATTGGTCATTCCAACAAAATTCTGCCCCTTCACAAGGAGCTAAGAGAATGTAAAACCAAACCAAAATTTGGAAGCGTTGAAGGCTAATCTGAAAAGAATGAGCCAAAACACAGCACAGAACGCATCAGAATAACAAAGAAAAAGACACAACTGAACACAAACACAATACAACTAAATTTAATGAGATTTTTGTTTTTGTTTATCTTTCACCAGTTGATCGATGCGTGGCATAACTTTGCTAATAGCACATCTGAAGTCATGTCCAGGGGCACTTAGTCGGTTTCGATTTTTTGATTTGATGTTCATAAAAATAGAAAATCCCTGCTCGCATTCCCAAGTAGAAGGAAAAATCAGTAGTGGAATAGCGTGGGAAACTCGCGTTGGGTATGAAGAAGCCATACTAAGCCAGAAGTTTATTGCAGAACATTCTTTGCATTGTTTTTTTGCTGTCTGATCCTCCTGCATGTCTATCAGTTCCTCTTGTTCTCCTGTACCGACAGGTAGGTCGGCTGGGTCCACTGAGAAAGGACCTGTGATGTATGGGCAGCTTGTGATATCTGGAAAGTAATGCTGCAATTCAGCAGTTAGCAGCGAGAGGTGCTAGGTGATTTCTCTGGAAAAGTCATCACTGATTTCCATTTCAAGGGCTGACAGAAATTTAAACATACCATAGCGCTTGTTTTCCACATTTTTCCTCCATAATACCACCTTTCGGATAAAAGCTCCCAGTTTTAAAACAAAGTCTACGACAGTGCAGTTTTGCCCTTGAAATGACAGATTTAAATGATTGAAAGCTTCAAATATATCTGACAAATAAGCCAATCTTGCAATGAATTCCTCGTCCTCCAGATCGTTTTGAAATTCATGGTCTTTCTGTTGGAAAAATAAAAGTAATTCATTCCTTATTTCAAAAAGACGCTTAGTTGTATTTCCTCGAGAGAGCCAGCACACTTCTGTGTGATAGAGGAGACAAGTGTGGTCTGAGCCGAGATCTTCACAAAGAACCTTAAACAATCGAGTATTTAAAGCTGATGTTTTAACAAAATTTACGATTTTGACTACCCTGTTCAAGCACATTAACAACTTTGCAGGAAGAACCTTTGGGCAAAGAGCAAACCTGTGTATGAAACAGTGAACACTTATGACGCGAGGTGACACAGCTTTGACATGGGCTTGAAATCCAGACTTTCTACCGAGCATAGAGGGAGCCCCATCTGTCGTACATCCGACAAGATTTCCCCAATCCAGTTCATTTTCCTTGAAAAAATTATCCAAAGTGTTGAAAATATATTTTCCTTTTGATGTAGTGGACACCTCATGATTTAACAATAATTCCGTTTTTACAGCATCGTTCTGTGTAATGCGGACGTAGACAAGCAGTTGGCAGCAGTTTGTGACATCTATGGATTCATCAAGTTGTAAGGCAAATCCAAACTTTGAATCTCTTACTCCTGCAATCACTTGGTCAGTGATATCAACAGACATTTCCTCGATGCGTCGTTTCACAGTATTGTTAGAAAGCGATACACTATCCAACTTTGCCACTGAATCTTCTCCAATCAAATTTCTGACTAATATCTTTGCTGCTGGCAAAACAAGTGACTCCGCAATGACATGAGCTTTTTTGTTTTGGGCCACCAGAAGAGATACTTCATAGGATGCCTTCACAATTCTGGCGTTATTTTGGTTAAACTGGCCTGTGTAATCCATGCGCTGTCGCTTCACGTTCTCCCCAAGTCGCTCAAAATAACTCTTATATCGATTCATCTTATCTGCATGATTGGACTCAAGATGCCGCTTAAGCAAACTTGTTTTCAAAGCTGCATTTGAAAGGGTTTTCATACAGATCACGCACTGAGATAAGCTATCTCCACGATGTTGAATAGCAATAAAGCCATACTTAATATAATCTGCGCTATACTTTCGCTTCGACATTTTCAAATATTTAGACAAAAATGTAATGCTGTTCAGGATTTAGCCACTACATGTCGGAAAACCAACATCAGAATAAACGCAATTCTGCAATTGCACAGACCACATTGCACACGTAATAGTTTAGTCACAGACACCATTCACATTGCACACATAATAGTTTCGTCACAGACACCATTAAGTTCGCACAGCAGAATTGTATAAATAACAGTGACAGCAGGGAGCAAGATCGACAAAAGTAGCTTACTGAGTGCAAAAAATTTAGTACGGAAAGAAATAAAAGTGTTCTTCGCATATTTTAGAAACTCCAAATTAAATAATTGTTGCAATAGGCCTACTTTATTTGACAATACTACTACATATCGCATGCAACGGCGAGCTGCTCGCGTACCACCTGAAAAGCTCCCGCGTACCACTAGTGGTACGCGTACCACCGGTTGGGAACCCCTGGACTAGCCGAACCGGACTAGCCGAATAGTAGCAGACCCAACTAAGGATGGGTCTCTTTTCATGTTCGCAAATAAGTGCCACAAATCTTTTGTGTTTCCTCACCAAACCATATAGGGAGCACCATTAGGACACACCGAAATAAGTTTATCTAATGGCAGATTTTTTCTTTAACTAACTCAAGGAAAGACCTGAGTAAATCCTCACCTCTTGTTTTTCCTTTCATTGATAAAACAGCAAGGCTTTCCTCGCGCACTATGTCACCCGTAACGTACCTTGCATTTACACTGAACTGGGATAAATGCCTTATGTCTGCCGACTCATCCAAAGCGAGGGAATAGTATGCCGCTGCATTTATGTCCTTCATTTGTGCTTCCTCTATACTTGATTTACCATCATGATGGTACGATCGTGAACAGTTCATGCTGAAAGAGGCATGTCTTTTATTCTTTTATCTTTATTTTTAAAGTCTTCAAATAGTTCATTAGCTACATCAAGCATAAATTTTTTAGCTTACTCGCCATCTGTGAATGGCTTTTTGTTCCTCACTATTGCTAAAGAACCAGCAAAATTGCAGTCACTTTGCTGGACCCATGCATGTACTCCACGTAGTTGCTGCTGACGTGCTTGCACTCCGTGTAGCAGTTCTAGGCAAGCCTTCTTCCTGCTGTCCCCTGCTGGATATTTTGATGCAAACGTTGCATGACGCGATTCGAAATGTAGTTTTATATTCGACCGTTTCATCGACGAAATTTTATCATTGAATATTAGACACACTGCAGAGTCTGTTCTCGAGACAAAGAAAAATTTCTCTGTTCATTCTTGCTGAAATGTACAATACTCATCATCTTTCTTTCTTGTAGACATCTCAGTAGTGCTCTAACAATTAGCTTTGCAAACAAGGGTGGGATCTTCTTATTCTTGACCTCACAACCACTTGTCTCAGCTACCACAAGAATAATGATTCTTACTACTATAATAGTCTACTGCAATAGCAAAACTCTGTTCAATAAAAGAATAGAATTTTAGTAGAGAGGTGACTTTCTTTAACCATAGACAGATAAAACCAAGCAACCACACGGCGTTTAACATAATACAATTAGAGTGAACATAAAACTATAAACTACGAACGTTTTCGGCCATACTCAAGTTAGCCCTTCTCAAGTAACGAAAATAACTGATTTTACAATAACATCTACATTGAAAATAACTGACCTACACAATGAATTGAAAAACGAAATGCACAAGAATGAAACTGCAAAGCAGAGGAGAAAGGCACATCACATGTCTTTTAGAATTGTGCGTAAATGTTCCACCGAATTTGATACGAAAATCCACGAGGTATTGCTCATAAAATCCTACAATCCTCGCCTCAATACGCAGTTGTTTGCAGCAGGTGCTTCCTATCTCTAAACGTTTTTCATAATTTGTTGTGTGATGCACTTTTTTGCCTCAATAAAATAATCTCTTAAAAAAAACTCGATTTACTGAAATACTTTTCTAAAGAAGTTCAAGGTTTCACATTACTGAATTTTGGCTGACAATCTGGCATTAGCGCAATTATTACGAATCCATCTATCGTATTGCTTAATTGTTACGAAAGGATTGTTAGGTTATGAAAAGTTACAAAAAAAGTTGCAGCAATATTGATAATTAACACACTAATTAAGAAGTGCCAGCTTAGATAATATTGGAGAGCCAGATGCCATCGTCAAAAGAGCCATATTTCTGCCTGCGGATCTAACGGAATAGAAAGCGAGAGGTAGAACTTGTTCCCATTGTTCTTCTGGAATTTTATCACAACGAAGAAGTAATTTAATAGTCTTCCATATTGTTTGATTAGTTTTCTCTACCTGTGCATTTCCTTGTGGGTGATAAGGCGACGAGTAGTTAGTGGCTATGCCGCATGTGGTCAACTGGTCAAGTACTGCTAATTCTGACCTATCTTTCATTAAAACAAGAAATCCAAATACTTTTGGCCGCTGATATCATTGAGCCATCAAGCTCACCTTGGAGAGCACAAATTCTTGTAGTTAAAAATAATAAACCACAACTAGTAATTGATTATTCGCAAACTGTAAACCGATTTACTTAACTGGATGCATATCCCTTGCCTCGAATTGAAGAAATTGTAAACCTCGTGGGCCAAGATTCTGTTGAAACTTCTTTGGATCTCCGGTCTGCTTATCATCAAGTTTCTATTCTTGAAGAAGAAAGTCCATTTACGGCTTTCAAGGCTCTTGGAAGGCTGTACCAATACAAGACTGCCTTTTGGCGTCACAAGTAGAGTTTCAGCGTTCCAAAGAGTGATTGATAACTTCATAAAGTGTAACAATTTGCAGAAAGTATACGCCTACCTGGACGAGTGGACGTCGGACGACTTAACAGAAACTAGAGAAAATGAAGAAGAGCATGATCGAAATTTGGAAGCTCTGTTAAAAGCTGCTCGTTGCGAAGGGCTCATCTTCAATAAAGAAACATCAAAAATACACCCACATAACATTCACACACTTGGCTATGAAATTTCACAAGGTGAAGTAAAACCAAATTCTTCGAGACTGCAACCACTTTTAAACATCCCTCTTCCCAAGACTGCAAAAGAATTGAAAGTTGTTGGCACGTTTGGTTATTACTCTAAGTGGGTCGAGAAATTTTTCTGCTAAAGCTGGTCCACTTATAAAAGCCACCAATTTTCCTTTGGAAAAAGCTGCCTGCGACGCATCGGCGAATTGAAAAATGGATCTGGCAAGGCGAGCTTAACGTGCATTGATGAACACATACTGTTTGAAGTGGAATGTGACGCATCTAACTATGCGATTGCAACCATTCTGTCACAAGGAGGAAGACCTGTGGCTTTTATGTCTCGTGCTCTCAACCAATGTGAGCAAAAGTATCCTTCTATCGAAAAAGAGGGGACTGCCATCATCGAGGCAGTTCGAAAATGGGCCCATTTTCTAAAAGGTCGGACCTTCAGGCTTGTGACTGACCAGTGACCAGCGACCGATTTCCTTCATGTCTGACAAAACCAAATGCGAAAAAATAAAAAACAATAAAATATAGCTTGGGCAACTCGAACTCAGTCAATATCATTACAAAATACGACACAAGCTAGTAGTCAACAACATAGCTGCTGATCCTTTTTTGCGAGTTTGAGCAAGCACAGGCTCTCACGAGGACGAGGATCTTCGTTCGCTTCATGAGTCACTTGGGCATCCGGGTTATTGCAGACTGTTACACTTTATAACAGGGGTTCCCAAACTTTCTGTTCATCGGTACCCTTTGGTCAATTTATAGATTTGCTCGTGTACCCCCAAAATTTTCTCATATTTTTGGTTTTAGAAAGTTTAGATAGTGCAACAAATTAACAGTAGAGCATTAGAAGACTGCATACATGATATTTTGTACCAATCAAAGCACACAAAGTTATTCATAACAATGTAATCCAAGGTTAAACAAGCACTACAATCAATCAAACAAACAATATATCGGCTGAATAAGCCCAGCAATTCTAGCTAATGTGATGGATGAGCCAGCTTTTTAGCAACAAGCTCATTAATACTAGGTGAAACATTAGCAACAGCACAACGAAGATCATGTTCAGGTGTTTTGAGCTGTGATCTGTTTTTTGATTTGATTCCAAGCAGCACTGAAAATGTTGACTCACACAACCATGTTGATGGAAACAACAATGCATGAATAGCAAGTTCCGCAATCTTTTTGTACGACTTGCACATCGTAAACCAAAAATGACCTAACTTTCTCTCAGAGTACACATCGCGTGCAAAGCCATCATGTTGGAGTTCAATCAGTTTCTCTTGCATCCCTGTCCCAGCCTGCAGTGTCTGAGCGTTCGCGGTGAAAGGATTCCTAAGATATGCAACTTCGACTTCCCAAGACTTGGAAAATAGCCGTCAATTTCCTTTTCCAACTTCATAAGATGTTCAGTGACCAATTCCGAGAACCTTGTGATCACAAATTGGGAATTTTGACACAGAAATTCTGTTACAGTACTAAACCTGGAAAAGTTGCCTGGAGCAAACATTTCCCCTCCTCAGCTGAAGTTTCGCCAGAAATGCTTTGACTTTAGCCATGAATTCACACACTAAGTTTCTGGGCAGTCGATTTGTAGCAAGAATTGACAGCGATAGACACGTGTTTCGCCCATGAGGCTGGGCTCATCAGTATCGCACCGAATTCTTGCCACAAAGGTAATCGACCGCCGCTGTACCAGTCAGTTTAACTCTTATTTTTGTGGAAAGAAAAGAGCCAACAAAATCTATCGCTGTCAATTCTTGCTACAAATCGGCTGCCCAGAAACTTATTGTTTATTGGAGGTCTGAATGTCTAGCGTGGAAGCTACACCGTAATGGTTAGCAAATCGCAACTGCTGCTCGCTGTACTAGTGAGTGATCAGCCTTGTGCTGATGGCCGGGAAGAACGTCCCTTCTTCACAATTCACACACTGTTAGGTCTTTTCCTTGGAGACTCGTGTTTAGCATATTCTGAGCATCAAAAATATCAACAAGGTAGGCAAGGATCAAAATAAAAAAAATCATCCCTCAACGAAGTGACAAAATATTCACATTTGTTTGATTGTTTAAAAAATCCCAGCAATTCTTTACGAAGCTCATATACACGTTTAGTAACATTTCCTCTGGAAAGCCAACGCACATTACTGTGAAATAGAAGTACACTGTGATCGGCACTTAAATCTTCACAGATAATTTAAACAACCGACTGTTCAGCGCACTCCCTTTTACATTGTTCACCATCTTAATCACCAGTGATAAAACGTCCAAGAGTTCATCAGGAAGGACTTTGCATGACAATGCAAACCGGTGGATCATGCAGTGCAAAAACATCACATGAGGAGATTCTTCCATGACACAACCTTTAAAACCAGACTTTTGTCCTAACATAGCTGGGGCCCCACCCGTTGTACAGCCCTTTAGATTTTCCCATTTTAAACCATATTGCTTGAAAAAAGAATCCACCATTTGAAAAACATCAGCTCCTTTAGTTGTTGCTTCTAATGCCGCATTCATCAAGAACTCTTCTTTAACGCCTGTTTTTCCTACATATCGAACAAACATTAGTAACTAAGCACAGTTTGTTACATCTGTGGACTCGTCAAGTTGAATTGCAAATCCACTTTCCGATGTACAAATATCACTTATCACTTGCTGCAAAATATCCACTGACATTTCCTCAATTCGTTGTTGGACTGTATTATTAGACAGGGAGATGGAGTTAAGTTTTTTCACTGATTCATCTAAAAAGACACAACGTACCATTACTTTTGCAGCAGGTAGGACCAGGTTTTCCCCAATGGTATGTGCTTTTTTTTGCTTGGCAATCATAAGGGAAACTTCATACGATGCCTTTAGTGAAGCATTGATTTGTTGGAAAAACATGCCACCTTTATCCAATCGTTGTTTGTTAAACACTGATTCCCTATGCTTGAAAAAATTAAGATCCTTGTCTTTGAATTCCGGATGAGCTCTCTCCAAATGTCGAGTGAGAAGGCTTGGTTTCATCGAATCATTTCCCAATGATTTTTAACAAAGTACACATACTGGTATATCCAAACCATTGTTCATCGTGAATGTATTAAGATCCTTGTCTTTGACAATTATTGACAATAGATACACTTTATGACAATCTTTGACAATAAACCCCAACTTTAAGTAGGTTTCTGAATGTTTCTTTTTTTGACACTCATTGTTTAGCTTCTTAGAAAGTCCGAAAATAGACAAAGATTTCAAGTAAAACAATAAAAGTTTTTGAACTCGGCAGCGCGATTAGCTAATCGTTAAGCGAATTTATATTGCACATTGAACCTAAAAACAAATGAAGACCTGAATTAAACAACATTAAAGCTACATTAAAGTTTTTGATAAAAGAAAATTGAAGTTTTGAAAAACATTGCAAACTTATTTCAATCTCATGTTAAATCTTTTCGGTCTTATCCTAAGGTAGGCTTAGGCTCGGAATGGCCCGTTTCGGCGAGTCCGATTCGACTAGTCCGATTCGGCGAGTTCCCTATTCGGCGAGAGCCTTTTTCGGCGAGTGCCCTATTCGGCGAGTTTTTGAAATTTTTAAAAGGAAATTATCGGGTACCGTAGCCTAATTACAATTGCCGTTTTTACATCGTTTTAACGTCGCTAAACGTTGAAATCGTGCAGAAAGGAATAAAAATAAAATGTTTGAACTATTAAATTACAATTCGTCATGTCAGTTCAGTTATTTTTATTTTTGACCATCATATCAAAAACAATACACGTCAACATAGCAAAGGTAGAAGCGACAAAACGCGAACGTTAAAACGTGCTTGAATTCGTCATGTCAGTTCAGTTTTTATTTCTGATCATGATATCAAAAACAATTCACGTCAACATAGCAAAGGTGTAGAAAAAGGTAGAAGCGACAAAACGCGAACGTTAAAACGTGCTTGTGACCGAAGTAAGTTATTGAGTTGAAAGAAATTTGGCAAGGTGGCATCACCTTCAGAAAAATTTAAGATATGAAGGAAAAATAAAACAAAGAAAATGTTAGAAAAAAAATAATGTTTATATCTATAAGTTAGTACTTTTGAATAGTTAAAATCATAGGCGCCTAACTATTTTTTTGGCCGTGGGGGCGAAAGCGTGTTTCATCAGCAGCAACGTAAATTCAGCGAAATGTCACGCAGATGGATGACGTAATTATGTCGTCACACTAGGATTGCTTTTATTGCCACACTCGGAGTTATCGCTACGTTCGACCTGCCGTTAATTATTATAAACAAAGCTCGACCAAAACACATGCTATGCGTCTGCGTTGGCTAGCGGTTGATGGACTGCGACTCTTTAAGCTAAGCACAACATGAAGTTTAGCAACGAACTAGATTTATTAGCATGAAACAAGAGACGAAAAGGTTTACTAAAAGGTATACTGTAAATGGAATGAAAATACTAACTTGATCATAATTATGCTTGAAAATATACCTGTTGAAAGCAAAATCATTCATGTTTACATCAATTCAACAGCACGTCACCTTTAATAAATTTAAAAGTTGCTGGACATCCGTAAACAGTCCTTGAAAAATAGTTACAGAGAGACGTTTGATTAAGTTTTCGACTTGACATTGCTCCCTTTTCACTACAATATCGCAACTTATGGCTGACCAGCTTTCAAGTTCCAATTCGTTGTAATACGCCCGTTTTCGTGTTGCAGATGAAACAAAAGATGCGCATATTCCCCGCCTTTGATCGGGTTTCCATGGCAACGGACGTGTGTGCGCCATGCAGTTTGCGCGAGTCCGTTGTTGTGTTGATTATGCCGCTTGTGCGACTGCGGGCAGTGCGGTTTGTACCAGCCCTTGTTACGTTGGTTAGTGGTAACCTCGGGCCGAGACTTCAAATTCATTTTCACAGCAAGCGATTCACTGCCGCGACAATTCTCTGCAGAGGTTTCGACTTTCGAAAGCGACAGCGAGGCTGTTTGCAAGCGCATTAAGTTAAACGCACGCTGCGTCAACGTAGCAAATTATGTTGTTTTTGAGTGCATTCAACATCTGATGACATTGAATCGACGCAAAATGGTAGATTTTTGCTATGTCACAGGCAGCAAAATCAGTCATTTTTACATTGATTCAACGTCTGCAGACGTTAAATCAACGTAAAAATGACAGATTTTTTTGTCTGGGGTGGGATTGTAGCATCGCTACTCGTTCTAGTGATTAGCCTATTTACTGCGAAGCTGTTGCGGTTTGCATTTAAAAATGTTTTCCTGCTGCCGATCGCTAGTTCATCTATTGTTTTATGTATCAATGCCGCATAAAAAGTTGCTCCCACGCGGAAATATGCGTGGGGGCCTGGTCCCCACGGCTTAGGCGCCTATGGTTAAAATGATTAGTTTGGATCAACAACTGTGTGACCTACACTCCTACAGCTTAGATTGAAAGGAAATTATCGGTTAGGCTACCGTAGCCTAGTTATCCCGACCAGCAAAAATTTGTTCCAAGAACCCAGTTAGCCTAACAGTTCATTTTTACATTGTAGTAACAGAATGAAAAGGCTAACCAAGTGTGTGGCCTATCGTTTTAACGTCGCTAAACGTTGAAATCGTGTAGAAAAGGGTGCTTAGGATACGTTGAAACTGAGAAACATTCACAGAAGCCCTACGATACGTTGCATTTTTAAGATAATGTATTCAGACGTTGAATCAATGTACAAATGAAATGTTATGCTAAATGGGTTCTTGGAACAAATCGTAGGGCTTCTGTGAATGTTTCTCAGTTTCAAAGTATCCTAGTCAGCAAAAGCTCCCTTTTCTACACGATTTCAACGTTTAGCGACGTTAACACGATAGGCCACACATTTGTTTAGCCTTTTCATTCTGTTACTACAATGTAAAAATGAACTGTGTTCTTGGAACAAATTTTTGCTGGTCGGGATAACTAGGCTACGGTACCCGATAACTTCCTTTCAATCCAAGCTGTAGGCCACACATTTGTTGGTCCAAACTAATCATTTTAACTATTCAAAAGTACTAACTTATAGACATAAACATAATCTTTTTTTTTTTTTGTAACATTTTCTTTGTTTTATTTTCCCTTCATATCTTAAATTTTTCTGAAAGTGTTGCAACCGTGCCAAATTTCTTTCAACTCAATAACTTACTTCGGTCACAAGCACGTTTTAACGTTCGCGTTTTGTCGCTTCTACCTTTTTCTACACCTTTGCTATGTTGAGGTGTATTGTTTTTGATATCATGATCAGAAATAAAAACAACTGAACTGACATGACGAATTCAAGCACGTTTAAACGTTCGCGTTTTGTCGCTTCTACCTTTGCTATGTTGACGTGTATTGTTTTTGATATGATGGTCAGAAATAAAAACAACTAAACTGACATGAAGAATTTTAATTTAATAGTTCAAACATTTTCTTTTTATTCCTTTCTGCACGATTTCAACGTTTAGCGACGTTAAAACGATGTAAAAACGGCAATTATAATTAGGCTACGGTACCCGATAATTTCCTTTCAAAATATTCAAAAACTCGCCGAATAGGGCACTCGCCGAAAAGGGCTCTCGCCGAATAGGGAACTCGCCGAATCGGACTAGTCGAATCGGACTCGCCGAATCGGACTCGCCGAATAGTAGCAGACCCGCTTAGGCTACACCTGAAACTCATGCATTTTAGTCAACTGTTTCATCACAGATCATTGATTTGTGCCGTAACCGATTGGCAAGACAACTGGTGCTTGAATATTGTTTTATAAGCGAGGACGACTGGTCGACTGGATTTGCTTTCTAGACTAGCCTTCATAATTACGGTTCTCATAGCAATCAATCAACTGTTTTGTCTTGTGTGCTGTGATTGGACAAAATAAGACATGTGAACTTGGTAGTTACTGAAAGTTGTAGTTAAAGCTTCTACTGGGGTGAAAATGTGACTTACTAAGGAGTTCTTAATCTCAGGTCTTCAAATTATTAACATCAACAGGTGATAAAAAATATTTTAAGGCAGATTAGAAGTTATGGGAAGAATATCCTTATACTTAATCTAATGTTCCCCTTGAAAAGTCGAAATGTACCCCTGGAGGTACATGTACCCCAGTTTGGGAACCCCTGCTTTATAAGAATAAGAAACCTTCCATACACGAGTGAAGTAACCAAGACTGTCTGTCGTCAATGTCAAGTATGCGCTGAACTAAAGCCTTGGTTCCATCTTCCAGATCATGGTACTCTCATCAAAGCCACACAGGCATGGGAACACCTTGCTATGGACTTTAAAGGCCCAGTGAAGGGTCCACGACCATTTAGGCGATGTGAAATTTGAATGTGCAAAATCGAATTATCACACCGGGTGACTACTGTTGTGAAGAGTATTTTTGTGAAGTTTTATGCAATAAAATCCAGTAATCTTAAACATGTAAGCATTTTAAGGTTAGTATTTTCTAATTCTTGCAAGGTGATTCCACAAAAAATACTATCCCAACGCATCAATCCACGTGATCCAGATAGCGCGCTCTGAATGGCTAGTTAGGGAAAACGAGTTGTGAGCCGCACACACGCGCGCGAGCGATTGCTGTCTGCTGCTGAGAGCCTGAGAGATTTATAGCTTGTGAAGTTGTGATGTTGATTACTGAAGATAAGGCTGCAAAATTCAGATAAGAAGTTGTGTTCAGCCGAACTGTTTGCTATAATTTTATGCTTGATTGTCAAATAATCATTCAGGCTTCGGTTCAAAGTTGGAGGCAATGTCTGTAATTAGCAGGTCTTCTGGAATAAGAACTGCTTATTCAGGTCAAGATGCTGTTTGTGGTTATGACATTTCTGCATTTTTGATATGTAGCTTTGAGAATGACACTAATAAAGTTCATAGTATTACGAAAGGCTCAGACAACTAAGTTTTCAGCACTTAAATTCTTAGTTCTGTAGGCTACTGTATGTAGGCTATGTAGATTATATTTTTTCACAAAAAATTACATTAATCTCTTCACATATAATCTTTAGTTCATAAAGCTGACCTTGTTGTGGGTAGCATTGTTAACTGTTAAATCATGCCTAAACTACTAAAAAGAGAGTAAGAAGCACGGAAAGCTCTTCTGTAATTGGTAGGGATGTGCCGATTACAAAATTTTAGCCAATGCCGATTCTTAAATATTTGCCGATTCCGATTCTTTGGTTAAATGATTAAAGCTGCTTTTAGTTGGCGCTCTACAATAGGGTGGGCCGTTTTTTACTTTTTTTCGAAATTCAAAAACGGCTAGTCATAAAAAGTGGCACATGCATGAAAAAATTACGTGTGCAAAATTTTGTCAGTTTGGGGGTGCATCTTCTGCCCCCGCAGGCGGTCAAACCTTCAATTTTTTGAAAAAAAAGGGAAATTTCACTTTTCATTTTAACATAATTTTTTTTATAATTTTTCTACTGGCTAGTTATAAATTGTAAGTGGGATGTACCCAGAACTTTCCTATGTAAAGGCATGTTCGAAGCTTAAGGTTTACTGTCCCCGCATCGACGACCAAAATGCTGAATTTTCACCAAATTGAAATGCTATTTTGTCATTGCTCAATAAACAAACTTGTCGCAAAAGGGCAAGATGGTGTTAACGCTGTACGCTCATTTATGTTCTGTCCATTAACTTTGCAGGATGATACGAATGAGGTACGAACATCAGTACATATTTATGATAAAGAGTTACAAAAAAAATGAATAACCTTTTGAAGTCAAATTCTAGAGGTGGGCCTAAATTTCAGTAAAATATGGACCAAATGAAAGAATCTGCAAAGTAAAAATATTTGAAATCGGTTGTTCTAACCTAAGTGTTCCAATTTTCTGCAATGTACTTGCCCGCAGGAAAATCGTGTCCCTGTTACAGAACAACAGTTCCTTCTTGATCAAAGAACAACTCGCATAATGGTGATTGATAAACATGATAAATCGGCCACAGAATCTAATTTTAAACGTTTTCAGAGGAGAGTCGCAAGATCAGAACAATTCCGTTCTTTACGTGAAGACCCAGGAGCAGGCACAAGTAGCGCTTTGGTTAAAACACCTTTAACTTATTCAAGCTCAGAAACTTTGTCATCCAATGAAGAACGCTGCAAAGATTTTGATTATCAACCCAGTTTTGCCTCGGAAAACCCCAGAAAAAGCAAGGTTACTTCCAGTTTAGTAGTATTTGCTGAATCATGCGATCGTACTGGTATTTCAGATAGGTCTGCAGCACTTATTGCTTCATCACTTCTACAAGATGCGAGAGTTGTAACGGATAGCGAATCTCAATCAGTCATAGATAAAAGCAAACTGAGAAGAGCGAGAAAAAAAATGAGGTTTACAACTCAAATGGAAAGTAGCCCTATCATGTGCATAAATTTGCAAAGCATATATTTTGATGGCCGAAAAGATTAAACCATCAAACAAAATGAAATTGCTGGGCGACTTCGAAAACATTTCGCAGTTGAAGAACACATTACTTTACTTGAGGAGCCAAGTTATCATTTCATTGGTCATTTTACTGCAGCCAACTTTTTTTTCTTTTTTTTTTGTATCCAGGCTTACCCGGTGGTTGAAGATTTAGATTAAGTGGACGGGAAGGCAAGGAAGCCAATCTTCATGTCCACCTTCAGGCATGCCTTTAAGTGTCCTGCCACAGGTGTGCAGCCAACTGATTTAATGTGTCAATAGCTACCGGGATTCTTGAATATCTTGGATCCAATAAAATTATTTACGATAATGTAATGGCAATTGGATGCGATGGAACCGCAATAAACACAGGTCAAAAAGGCGTCATGATAAAGCTCCTGGAAGATCATTTCCAAAAGCCACTTCAGTGGTTAATATGCCTACTCCATAGTAATGAATTGCCTCTTAGGCATCTTATAAAAGATATGGCAATACTAGCAGACCTGATAGCTTCACTGGGCCTATTATAAAGCAGCTAGCCACTGTCACACAACTAGATGTTGTAAAATATAAAGCAGTTCCTGCACCAGAGATTGAAATTGATGAAAATGACCTCAGCACTGACCAAAAATATCTTCTACACATGCACAGAGCAGTGAAAAGTGGAGATACAGACAAAATCGGTTAATCGAATCACCTATTTGCCAGACGTTTTGATACGATTATACGATTGATTCGTTTAACCAATTTACTAAAAAAAGGTTTATTGTGAATGGGCGTAATTGTTGAGAAGATGTCTGTGCTGACTAGGCTGCAACGCACATTACAACTGATACTTCCTACAACTGTTTACAATTCTGGTTAAACTTTAAAGAGTTTCCTAGTTCTGTGTTACATACCACTACGCTGTATGTCCCAGCCAGCAAAACTGGTCTATTTTACATTGATTTATCGTCTGCAGACGTTGAAACAATGTAAAAAAGATCAGCTTTGCTGACTTGGCTGAGCAGGTATGATCAAAGCATTTTTCTGCAAACTGCAGCAATCGGACTGCAAATCGGCAATCTTTCATATCACCGATCTCTGTGACGTCACAACGCGAACTTTGAGGTTGAAGTTTTTGATTCAAGCGGGCTATTTTTAGCTCCCTACCAGCTGTGTAGTTTTGAGTGTGGAACGTGGCCTACGAAAATAGTGGTATGGTAGAAAAACACGGCTCAGACTCATTGTTTGTTTTGGAATCGCAAAGGTTTTTTTTCAAGTCTTTTGCGCTGTCTGTTAAAATAATTAATTTGCAATGTTCTTCAACTGAACGAAACTGCACAAATGAAATTACGCACTGCGTTTCACAACAGTAGGCTACTTTGTTTCAGCAATTTTAAAAAAAATTCTCCAAAGTTTTCTGGTTTAAACTTTTAGACATGCTTTCGAACACTTCTCTCTCAAGCTGAAATAATTTGTCCATGTCCTTTCCTTGGAAGGCCAGTCGCCGGCAGATGACATCAAAAGCATTTAAACTTCTTTAGTGTGATTATTCCTTTTGTGTGCTCTTCTGTTTTAATGAAGCCCAGCTGTGCGAAAGTTGGTTCTTTGTAGTGCGATGTCTAGATACTTAAGATTATGGCCTGGGATTACAGACACTTGTCTTTGTTTTGATCGCATGTGTCTGTCTCGCCTTTGAACATTGCAGACAATTATGCGAAGCAAAAAAAGACATTCTCTTTTCGCTAACGGGTACAATTATACGATTAAATGAATGAAGTAGGCAAACTAGAAGCAAATCCTGATGCTTTTATCCGACTTATTCTTTTAAGCGGTATACGCATAACCAATGTTTTTACTTAACATTAGATTGGATTTGGTTTGGGATTTCAGGTTTTGATTCAAATAAACGATTGATACGTTTAAGCAGTATACTATTAACCGATTTCGTCTGTATATCAATTCATTTCGCATATAGGAGTCCAGGTATGATGAACCACTCAAGATGGTTGAACACTGCCAATAGAATTCTATGTTTATATGTTGCATCTAACGCGTCAGCTGTATTGGTGGAACGTGTGGACTATATTATGAATGTTTATATTCCAGTATGGTTTGCCATTATAAAGGAAAGCAATTTCACTAATGGCCAAAAACATTTCTTTAAAATTCTACACTCTGCTCAGAAGCTATCGAATAAACCCCCAATATCCTGAACAAAGTAATATAGAGGAATGCGTTTTATGCCCATCCTGAAAACATTTGTAAATGTTTACAAATGACAAATTTGTGTAAACAAAATCATGATAACAATTCACGTGGAACTGTACAGTACATTACATTTAGGGAACCTGCAGATCATATTGCTTTTATTCGGAAGTAAATTATAGGTTGCGTTTTATAGCTGCAACTGATCAAACATAGGCTACTATTGCTTTTAGTTTAAGCAAGACTACGTCTTATAGTTTGTCAGTTCGCATCATCCTGCAAAGTTAGTGGACAGAACATAAATGAGCGTACAGCGTTAACACCACCTCGCCCTTTTGCAACAAGTTTGTTTATTGAGCAATGACAAAATAGCATTTCAAATGGGTGAAAATTCAGTATTTTGGTCGTCGATGCGGGGGCAGTAAACCTTAAGCTTCGAACATGCCTTTACATAGGAAAGTTCTGAGTACATCTCACTCACAATTTATAACTAGCCAGTAGAAAAATTATAAAAAAAAATTATGTTAAAATGGAAAGTGAAATTTCCCTTTTTTTTCAAAAAATTGAAAGCTTGACCCCCCTGCGAGGGCAGAAGATGCACCCCCAAACTGACAAAATTTTGCACACGTAATTTTTTCATGCATGTGCCACTTTTTATGACCAGCCGTTTTTGAATTTCGAAAAAAAGTTAAAAACGGCCTACCCTACTCTACAAGTGGTTGCGATTTTGTTACAAGTTGCTGCCTTTGAAGTGTCTAAAAGCGTTCACTTTGTCACCTGCTCTAGACAGCGTGATTTTTTACAGAAGTTCTTCACTTCTTGCGCTACAAAGTGGTGATAGACACGCGTTTTATTTGTTGCAGAAATCAGTTAAAAGAGAAAAATCGCAGTTCTTTGCAGTTGATACTCTCTCGCATTTTCTCTTCTTGCTTTTAGCGCCTGGCATACTGCAAGCGGCACTAAAATAATAACTATTACGTAATAATCCATTTCTCCTTTAACTTCTAACCGTTGTATAATCATTCAACTTTTATATTTTATTTGGTCTGATTTTCTCCTTGAACGTTTTTCGTCATTTCAAAGAAAGAAAGTATTTTGATCTGGTGCCTACTAAACAAGAGTTTACAAAATGGCGGACAATCGTCATAATTTAGACTACCGCTCTCCGAATGCTCATTGATGCTGATGCAGTTGTTCAAAGAAGCCGTTCTTTGATCGGTATTTCCACGCTTGCGCTACTTTTGATTAGGAAACTTTGATAAAGAATCAGCAATTTTTTTCGATGCCGATTCCGATTCTCCAAAAATTGCCGATACCTGCCGATTCCGATTAATCGGCACATCCTTAGTAATTGGACCCTCCAAGGAGCTTCCCACTGCTAATTTACCAACACTACGAGATGTTCTTGCATTCTGTGCTTTGTTGAAGGTGATACTGAAGTACTTTACTACTGTAACTTTTTCTCTGACAGATTTTGGTTAAGCTTGGTAGTGGCATTAAACATAGACCAACTCGTATATTTTCATATGGATATTTTTCTTAAGGGTGGGTGTTAAAAATACTAATATATAGCTTGCATGAATAAACAGTACACCGTACAATAACCAACTAGCGGACACTTTTCAAAACCTTAATGTGTTTGAATAATGAATAATGTGTTTTCAAAACCTTAATGAAGATCGCATTCCGTATAACAGAGTTGAAGTTTCTCCACTCCCAACGTTATCGTGGAGTAGAAGCACTGTTATACCAAATTGGGCCTCTTGACAAAAGGACAACGAAAACGCTTCAAAAGAGAGTTTATAAAAAGGTGAGTTCTTACATATCTTTTAAAAAATTTTTGTCTAGTAATTTTCTATGAAATGTTCCAAACTTTTGTTCGATCACAGACTTGTATAAGTATATTCTTTGATGCTTTGATGGTCATGCAGAGACATGTCCTATGTTGTGTACTGGGGTTGGTCAGTTGTTGTCATTGACGTGGCTCTTCTAACAACATTTGTTGATTGGAGCCATGAGAAAGAGAATGGGGTGACTGCCAATTCTACAACCCCACTTCACCATTGCAGATGTAGTGCAACCAACTCTAGATAGTAGGTGGTTTAAGGATTTTTCCTTTTCATAAAGGATTTCCTCGCAAGAAAGTGATTCAGATGTTCTGATTTTTATGTCTGTAAAGGCAGGCTCATGATTCCACTAAAGCTAGTCGTGCTATGTCGAGAAGATTTTTCTTGACTATCACTGATTTTTGCTGCCATTTGTCCGAAAGAGTATTATTTGTTATGTTTGGCATTTATTGTTTTTCGTTGTGACAGTCAGAAATAAAAATAAACTGAACTGATTTACATGGATTATTTTGTGTTAATTACATTTATCATTCACACAAAAAACTTGTTTTTCAAGAGCCTCAAACAACAGCGAGTAGATGATTTCGCTGCAGCAAACAAGTCACAACTGGTAGAGGAAGAGAAATGGAAAAAAAGCAGTTTTCTGCAGCAATTAATGAAGAAAATGGCTCTCCTTTCGAACCAGCTGCACCTAGTAGGCTACATCTGAATGTGACAATGCCCCGGTATCCAGTGATGATCCTGCTCTGTGATCTTTTGCTGTGAACATGTTAGAAAGTATTCGCAAAGGCAGTAACTCTGGTAATGTTTCTGTTCGCACTGTTACCCCACCAAAATTAAATTTTGATGCCAACTCACTGTGCTCTTTAATTGATTGGGACAATGCCACACTTGCTGAGTCTATTCTTACTTCACACTTGACCATGGATGAACTAAAGGGTTTGATAAACACAAAGTTTGAATGCCCTCATTTTCCTACCCATACTCAGGCTGTGGAGCGCATCATTCGGGAAGTCACTAACGTCTGTGGAAGTGTTGCTGGCCATCAATGACGGGATAGTTACATTCGGGCGATAATTGTTTCGCGTAGGGTCTTGCCGAAAGCAGACACGGAATCTGTCTTTCTTTCACTGGCTGCAGTATAATGTTTTGATATTCACCACTGTTTCTTGTTCATTGTCTTTATTCTTCATTCGTTTGTGCACGTTTTACAAGCACATATAAAGTTGGTTGGTTGATGTGTATTGTGTAAGCTACCATTGGTTGGGTTGCAGTTAGTATATCTGTCAAAAAACAAATGTAAATCAGCGAAATTGAATACTAATGCAGTGCGTTGTGTGATTATGTAATACATATTACTACAACAAAACCAAAGTGTCATCTTATGCACAGTGCATTCCTACTCTTGCCATAGAAGTAAAAAAAAGCTTTAACATCATCAGTTTTTGCTGACCAAGCAAAAAAGGGGTTGCCAGGTGATTGTATAGTATCTTACCGTACACCGCCAGCCTTTACCTTAAATGGCAACTAGCAGTCGCGTCATATGTAATTGTTGTTGTGGCTGTTAAAGTTGGAAATTTTTACTATTTAAAAAAATAAACAAAGTTTTTTCCTTCAAAAAATTTGTACCTGGCAACTCTGTGCTGGCAACAAATGCCAAGAACAAAATTTATTACATGTTTAAGGTTACTGAATATTTTTGCGTGAAATTTTACAGAAATACTCTACATAGCAATAGTCACTCTGTGTGATAATTTTATTTTTGATTTTTTTAATTTTTTGATTTTCACATTGCCTTAACAACCATGCCTACTTGTGATTGTTGATGAATTTGGAAGACTATTAAATTACTTCTTCGCTGTGATAACATTCCAGAAGAAAAATGGGAACACATTCTACCTCTCGTTGTCCATTCCGTTAGATCATTACTACGCACTGCCACTAATCAAACTCTGCATGAAAGGTTCTTCCTTTTGATATGTAACTCTTCAAGTGTAGTGACGATAGTATCACATTCTACAGCTTCTTCCAGATGAGGATGAACTTCTGGTGAGAGAAAACTTAAATTCTGGCTTTTTTAAGAGCAGGTGAATATTCAGTTCGAAGCTCGTCTAAACTTACCGATATAATATATTACTGTTTGAAGCCAGTACTTGAATGCTCTAGACTCTTCTATAGAATTTGGGTTGATGCTGATGTCTTTTGGTCGAGAGATATGCCTATTGCCTGTCCATTCTTGACTCTAAGTTTATTAAATTGAACTGAACATAACAAGCCCAAGAAAAACATACATTAATTAGGCTTTAATAAACTTAGAATTGACACACCCATAACACAGTTCTGAAAATAAGAGAGAGATAATAATACAAAACTAAATAACTTAAAAACTAATTTGGCAGCCATTCAAGAATTAAGTTAAGCTAGCTAAAACTAGTAGTTAGGGTACAAGGATTGACAAATACACAATGGAACGCTAGCCTAGCGTTTTAGAACTAAGAAAGGAATCTCAAAGAGCTGAAGGCACAAACACGAAGCACTGATTGAGTGTAAACCTACAAGTAGTGCAGTGCTTTATAGCACGAGTTAAATAAGTTACAAACTTACCACATGAGGTGTTCTACTGGTGCAAATTAAGCTAAACTAGAAATCAGTCGTGTCTGATTGACAAAACGTCGGAATAAAAGCAGATTGTCACTGTATATTGTCACTATCTTGTGATAGTTTAGCTTAATTTGCACCAGTAAAACACCTGATATCATTTAATTAAATGCCCGGTGAACAGCCTCATTCAATTTTCAACTTACCACATTGACTATCAACCTGAACCTCACCTCATCATAACATTCATAACAAGCAAGTCAACAGAGTGAGAGCACCAACTCAACAGTTGCATTAGCCAAAGGCATTATGCATGGAAGGCGGCAGGAGTTTCTACTGTAAAACGCAAATTACACGACATGCAATCAACTTATGTCTTTCTTAGAATAATTCTAGTCTACTACTATTCGGAGAATCCGATTCGGAGAAAGTCTTTTTCGGAGAATTCTAAAATTCCACAGCGGCATCTGTTTATTCAAAGGAATTAGGGGTTAGGAAAAATCTGTCATTAGATAAAAGGGGTTAACCAAGTAAAGTGTCAGCGAAAAAAAGTCTCAACTAAAAAACAAAACAAAAACAGGCTGGCTTACACAAGTCAAGATTTCTCCATTCCGTTGGTATTCCAAAAGTTTTTCTCATTACTTGCATGCACAATATTTTTTCACCAACATGGCAAAGTATGAGTGTTGTTCTCGACCTATAAAAACTCAAAGACTAGCTCTACACCTACGTGGGAAGCAGTGCATTTAAATACAACTGTAAATATGTTTCAGGGCCTTGGTTGCATTGTTCTTCTCTAAGTAAAAAACATGATATCATCAACAGATTTTTATAAACACATTTTTTTAACGGATTTTTTGTTTTGGCTGCCAGGAGTGAGAAATTAGCTGCCGGGAAGCAGCTTTGGTAGGCCATGCTTGGTCTCCGGAAAAATAAACGACCTTAGAGGCCTGCTAGAGTAGCCTAGTTAGGCCGACAGCGAATCCGAAAGCAAGCACAAAATAACGTCAATCTTTTGTTTGCAACAACTGATTATAACCTCTCCAATCTCCATTACAACATACATTTCTTGCAGGTGTAGGCTGTGTAATGTGTATATTATAATGTTCATTTATTTTTCTTTGGCAGAATGCAGAAAAAATGATATTGTGGAAATAATATACAGTGACATAACCACCAAAAGAAAAAGGTGGCAAAGCCGTAATGGTTTAAGACATGCATGCAAAAATCCAATTCTAAAAAAACTTCAAGTTGTCAGTCTGTGACAATTAAGTTATCTAAATCTAAATCCACTGTGGAAATGAGAGTTAAAACGCAAAGTTGACAACACACAAAGTGATCCTCTGCTTTTTCCCACTTTCATGCCAAGTATTTTAACCAGTAAAACACACATACATATACGTACTACAGTACGCAAATCACAACCATACAAACCAAGAAACAAAGCCCTTTCAAACATTCCTTTGTTTTCAATACACCCAGCTACAATCATGCATAGTACTTACCGTCCACGATCTTGTTCTTGGTGAGGGACCAGCCATACTCTTTGCCATAAAATACTGTTTCGTTGGGCGATTGGCCAGATATCTAAAAGATAAAGCTTTAGTGGAAAGTTTGCTTTGTTGAACCATAGACAAACAAAACAAAGTAACTTTAGCGGTTTAACATGTTTTATGACAAAGAGTAGTAGTAGTCCAGTTTTAATCCGGTGATGTCCAGTTGTCCACGTCACAGAGGGTGGCAAGATTCACCTCCAAGTGCCGCAATCACCTTCACACCCTGCCTCCACATCGATCTGTCTAACGCGTCCTCTCTTGTCAAACCCACCTTGCTGCTTTTCTCCTCAACTTGTCTTTTCTACGCTTTATTGGGTTTGGGTTAGTTTTGCAACTCCAGCGCTGTTCTCAAAACATCATCTTCATCCCTTCTCAAAACATGCCCATATCACCTCACTCCATTCGCTTTCGCTAACTTATCAACATTCTTATTCAATCCAAGCAAGTTCATAAGTTCTTCGGTATTCCTTTTGTCCATCAGCTTCACACCACACATTGCTCTCACCATCGCTCTCTCAGTTCTTCTTAAAATCGCCAATTCGTTTTCCCATGTCTCACTTCCGTACAGCATTGCAGATCTCACACAACTAGTATAAATCCTTCCTCTCATTTTCAACGGAAATCTTCTACCACAACAACTCTCGACACTCTCTGAATTTCACCCAACCAAACCTTACTCTTGCAGTCACTGCCGCTTAACAACCACCACTGGTATTCAATCTATCTGCTAGATAGCAAAAGGTATTCATTGATTCAACTTCGTCATTCAGCTTTTCAACAGGACCATTAACCAACCATTCCTTCTTCAATCTTCTTGCATCTTTCACATTCAAAACCATCTCCGGATCTGCATGCCACTCTATTCATCTTTGCACATCTTCTATGCACCCACTTCCTGCATGTCGTACACTTAACAGAATTTGCCATCACTCTTCTTCCACATATACCACATGGGTCAACTTTGCTCATTATGATTTCCCCTTCCGTTCCACTTATTCCAACCTATGTCTTTTTGATGTTGACACGAAATCATGCATACCTTTACATTGAAGCGACTCCTTCCACTCAACAAAACCAAATCATATTCGACCACCATACATGCTCGACCACCATCAGTCACTATGGCCATTATTCTGTCACTCTGTCTGCGAACCTCAACAACATTTTCACATACTCTTCTTTCACCAAAATCCCAACTCCTCCGATCCCAATATCATTGCCCGACCACAACAGCTTGTATCTCCTTCCTTTGACACCAAAAACCTGGCTCTTTTGTTCCTCCATCAGATTTCTTGTAAACAGCAAACATCTACTTCCTCATTCTCAGCTCTTCACTCACGTCAGTACCTCTACAACACAAGCTTCCTACATTTAGACTTGCCAGACGTATTCCTGAATTTTTAACAGAAATGTCAGACAACCCGGAGATTCTTTGCACCCCCTGCCCATTTAAGGGCTGCCGTGGAATGGGGGCCATTCCTTTTTTAATACTTATCATTAGGATTTTTGGTGCATGTTTTTCTACAGGAAGCATGCCCTTGCTTACCCCCAACCTCCATTTAAAGACTGGAGTGGTCTTGATGACCGGATGCCTCTGCACGACAACTAACAAGTTCGGCCAACCCGGGTTTCACTTAAGTTTTCCTTCTTGAATGATGTTGCCATTGTAGCATATAGCTGTAGCTATCTTCCGCCTACGCCGCTAAACTGCCTGGCACGCGCATCAATGTCAGAAGTGAGGGCCAGAACTACTAGCAGGACGTGTTCCGGTGCCAATGGGCCCAGGCCTGGGGTAAGGTGCTACCTCTCCTCCTGACATCGAGGATGCAGTTTAATGTCATAAGGACATAAGATAAAGCAAAATAATCGTTTTTGGGTGTGCTACCTCTGCAAAAAATGAGATATCAAGTTAAGCATACAAAATGTCAGAATAGTAACTTTTCAAACTTATAGACAAGTGATTTTTCTCAACATTAGTACAAATTCTGTTCAGAAAGAACCAGCAGATCACACGTTACAGCTGGTTGAATTTGGTCCAAAAATGACTTGCTCAAGAAATTCTAGATTTTTACAGAAGAAATTTTAAAAAATAATTCTTGCTACTTGAAAAAGTAAAAACAGTAGTCCTAACCCTCATGCCAAGCAACTGAAATCCAACTTCGGCCAAGGGGGGATATTTTGTGCTTTCCAGTAGTTTCTTCTTATCATCAGCTTCAGGATCATACGACACACGCCCAATTTTGATGTCCAAAATGGAAGGATTTCTAAACCTACGACAAGCATCCTCCAACTTCAAGTAGGAATCTGTGGAAAAACAGTCAGGAAAAGCTGTCATATGTCTAAGACATTGAAAAGAAGTAAAGGCATCCCTATCAACCTTGACTAGAGTCAGACACGTGCAGTCGTACATAAGCATATCTAAATTAGACTTGTTCTTGTAAATTAAGCACCACATATCCAGCAGGCATTTAATGCAAAGAAGCTATCGCACGTAAAACAACTTTGCGGTTTTAGCAGTGCTCTACAAGAAAAATGCAAAAACCTATTTTTTTCACTGCTTCCAGTACACGTAGCCTACAATGTACATAACAAATCGATGTATATTTTGGTGCTGTCAAACACAAAATTACACAAGTTCATCACAAAAGTATGGACAGAAATTAGAGAAAGATCAACTGCACTAATTTCAAATAATAAGATACACTGTTATGGCTTATCCCTCGCCTCTTACTTACATGCTGGTGAGCTACTTTTTGTGGTTTCTGGCGACGGAGGCAGTGTTGGGGGTGTCCAAATCCCCAAGAACTTTGGAAGAAATGGGCGCAGTGTCAATAAGACGGGATCGTCACACGAACTATTAAAGAGCTTCTTGTAAAAGTTCACTTCACACACACCGCGAGGTGGGGGTTGCACTGGCTTTAAGATGGAGCCATCCATGTGTTGCAGCATCCCTAAACAGATGGAAAAAATCAAATAAATCACTGCTCTAAGATTTTTCCAGTGCTAATGAAAAAAAGCTAGGGATTTTTTAACAAATAGACAATATGGACATTGCCTTTCAAAACATTTTGCTTTAAGCTATTCCAGCAAAAAGCGCTCAAAAATACAATAATTTGAACTAAACGAACATACTGCATATATATATATCTTTAACACAATTTTTGCACCAAGACTAAGTTTCAACAAGCCATCTTCGGAAACGAAGGGCGAACATCATCATTATTGGAGTTGTGTATTATGAAGATTAGAAGTTGTAACGAAAACGATTGTAAAGTTCCCGCCGATATTGAATAGATTGGAAAAGAGAAACTTGTTGTCAATTGTAAAGTAGCTGTTGCAAGTAGTACTGTATGATATATTTATTTTGAAGTTGATGAGGAAGTTTGCTGTTCAGAATTTGATTTCTTTATGTGTTGGAAGTGGTGTATCATTTGTCAGTGCAAAAATTTTTGTCTATCATCTCACAAGTACAACTATTCAACCATTTATTTGACTATTCAACGTTAGATATCCCAACAAACTACGCCATCAATGTTTCCTAAGTTTCTTCACGTGTAACAACTAAGAGGAATTACAAATGGTGTTTCAAAGATAAAATACTTTGCGAAAGAGATTTAGCTCATTTAAATGGACATAAAGAATGCCGAAAGAGAAAAACAGCCTACGTTACTCTTGCCCGCAAAACAGCAGCTGATCGCATTGCTACCTTTTCCTGTTCATTAACGTGCTGGTAGGTCTATATCGATTTTTGTAGTTAGTATCTTTTTCGTCCCGGGCGCGTTAATGACGAAAAATAAAATGATTGATTGATGGTACAGTATAACCGAAATCTAGAAAGCAATAAGCTTTCTCTGGAACGTGAATTACTACTGAGAAGCGCACGCACACAGTCACACCGGAATGGCCCGTTTCGGTGAGTCCGATTCGGTGAGTCCGATTCGGTGAGTCCGATCTCTTAACGGGGGATTTTTTCAATTTTTTTTTAAATTATCGGGTACCGTAGCCTAATTATCATTGCCGTTTTAAGGTTAGGGGTTTAGGGTTAGGGGTTAGGAACTCACCGAATCGGACTCACCGAATAGTAGCAGACCCCAGTCACACACTGCTGATCTTCCCGCGCGTGAGGAGCAACTTCAAAGGCAAAATGCGAGGTAGCGAAAAAGCGAATGCGAAGTTGAATGTTTATTTTCATTTCACGAGTTATCCAAATGTCCGTTAGATTTTCTGTGACTTCATACATGAAATCGATTTTAGCAAACTTTATAGAGTTGAAAAGTCTACGACCCAACGAACAATTACGTGAATACAGCGTAAAGAAAAAATGCATTTTTTAAAACTGTCATCCGTGTTTTGCTTCAATAAGCAGTTAAGCACTGTATTGATTTCATCTCATACACTAATCTATATACACTCCTGCACTATTGTATATACTCGAGTAGGCCTATAGGTCAATCTCGTGTATAAGCAGTGCTTCCACTTTTGACAATTGATAAATCCTCTTCAGTTTCCTTTTTTATCCTGAAAAATCCCTTTTTTCTCAGTCGGGAATCCTTCAAAATTTCCTTCATAGGCGAGGTTATTTTTGACGTTATTTAAGTTAAAAAAAAAGTGCCAATACAACTTTAAAGTTACTTTAATCTCACCTAAGTTACGTTTTAACCTGAAAGAACAGAAAATCAGTGAATTGAAGAAGTGGTAGCCTACAGCAGGGTTTCCCAAACTGTGGTCCGCGGACCATTGGTGGTCCGTGACGACTGCACAGGTGGTCCGTGGCAATATGACAAGAAATTAAAAAGTCACACATATACGTAGTACGCAGTAGCCTACGTACCCTGTCAAAGATAATTGCCCCAGTTCTTTACAACAAATGATTTCGAAAGCTTTTGCTATCCAGTATCGTAAATCTTACTTGTTGCACCTTGGTTGCAGTTAAAAAGTTGTTTACGAAAAATTCTCATATGCCTCAAAACAAAATAACAGCATTCATAAAGAAACTCAACATATGGAAAACATTAACAAGGATAAATGTGGATATGTTTCATGTTCTGTGTGACTACATTACCAACAAACTCTTAATTAATACAGAGTTGATTTTCTCTGACGTTACACAACATTTGGAATTGCTTTCTGCACACTTTTAAGAAGTAGCCTACTTTTAAAAAGAGACATATGAGAACTTTGACTGGATTTTAAAATCTTTTGTTGTTACAAAGACTGATCTGTCAGGACGCGAAGAAGAAGAATTAGCCGAATTATCATCTGATCGAACTTTAATGCTTAGTTTCAATTAAACAGCTATTGCATCTTTCTGGTTGAGTGTTGTGGAGAAATACCCATTGCTATCGCAAAAGGCAACTAAAATTTTATTGCCTTTTGCCACGACCTACATGTGTGAGACAGCATTTTCAGCTCTTACCAACATGAAGACAAAATATAGGTCCAGACTTTCCGTGGACCCTGACTCACGAGTTTGCCTTTCACAAATAACTACGAGAATTGATGACTTATGCAATCCCATCCGTTCCATTGATGTTGTCAGTTTTTTAAATAAACAAAATTCAGTTTTATTCATTTTTACCTTTGTATTGGGGGTCCGCGAATAAACAGATTCACAAATAGTGGTCCGTGGCCCAAAAAAGTTTGGGAAACCCTGGCCTACAGTATTCAAATCGCTACAAAAAACAAAACCTTGCTGGCAGTAGCATGGCTGATTTAGTTGACAAACCCAATCTAATACCATAAAGTTGCTGAATAAATTACAAAGGTTAGCTTGATTTTTTTCAGTAGCAACGGTATGTCGAAGTAACGTTGCTTTATTAGAACAGTAGTCTACACAAAAGCAGCACATATTTTACAATAACATGGTTTACTTCCTTTGTTCACTGTCCAGCCAAAAAAACGCTTGTCAGTTAGTCGGTTCTGGGATATTTACCACCTGGAGTCCTGGACATCATTTACCAATTACCACTCTCATCTTTCCCACACGGACACTTTAACCTATCCCTAACATCGAAAATATAGGCTACAGGTGGTAAATGTGCAGTAACAAATTACGCTATCCATCGATTAACAAATTTATTTTTGTGTTTAGTTCGGTTTTCCTTGGTGCGCTAACTTGTTCAACTCTATAAGGCGAGGCTATCACTTTTTTCTCCTTGTCAGTAACGTCTTCACAATCATCTGAGACTGATGAAAAACTTTAGGATACTAGGCCTATTCATGATACTGACTCAGTCTGACTGTGTACACCATACGGTACAATTATACATATCATATAGGCTACACAGCCTAGCTAGCTCTATTATGGGTGCAACCGAATTCGTACCCTGAACACTTGGTACCGTACCCTCATTTCGTACCCTGAAAACTAACTCACTCACTGCACTCACGTCCAATTCCCAAACTGGCGAGAATAGAAATCAAGTGACGGAAAGGTGAGAATGGGAAAGAGAGTGAGAGGGGGTTTCGGACGGCGAGTGGCGACGGAAACCAGCTGATCATTGTTACTCCAGTCGTTTTTAGAACTTTTGAATGGAAATATTAATAAAATTTTCTTTAATATTACTAAAAACAACAATTCCCTTTTTAAGACAAAATTTCCTTGTAAAATTGCTAAAAATCTATATTAAGTAAACTTTGCAATATTAAGTAAACCAGCTAAATTAGACGCGCTATTTTCAACAAGGTCTTCCCGCTGTGAGATCAATTATGATTCAACAGAACGCATTGTTTTGTTCGCAATGTGTGAAAATTAAATCGAAAACCGATAAAAGAAAAGGTCTTTAATGGTTTAATTGGTCTTGGTCGCAGATATGGCCTTCATTAACGATGTCTCTTACCGCATATTATCACCATGCCAACAGGACATCATTGTTTTATGCGGCCGCTAAGGTTTGACATCGACTTCAACGTTCATGGAATGTTACTTAATAAGAACGATTATATCCTAGACGCAAAATAAAAAATTGATCTCTTAAAACAGCTCTTTCTGCTGTTTTGTCTCATGAGCTTTGCATATTGCTCAATAAGTGCATAAAGTTTAGAATTGACAAGAAATCATTAAATTTGAAAATTAAGTTTGAATCACTGCAAATAAACGTATTCAAGATTTTTACTTTGGCCATTTCACACTCCGTAACCTATGTCGGCAATGATTTAGCCGCAGCAAAAATGCTTTCATTTTGAAAACTGCCGAGCTGGAGACAACAGCTTGTCCCGTGCATATGTCGATCCTGTCTTCTTGAGGTGAAAATTACTTGTGAACATCTCAACCTATACTTGAGTATAAAGACTATAAAATCTTTCGATAAAAAACAGAAGAGAAAACACTGCGCCACTGTTAACGCTTTGAACTGTGAGTAATTAGCAAAGCGACCAAAACAAGGTTAATAAAACTGATAGCGGGTTTCCACTCTGCTTGAGATCATGATTTTTGCGTTTTATTTCGATAACTTCACTGTCTTGATCGTTGTTAATGTTATTCACTCGCATGAAAAAGAAACGAATCGGTTTGCTTTCCAACTGTTCCAATTAGATCTTAAGGTTATCGGCATTTTAATGGGAATGCAAGGAGGTTTCATCAGAATGGCCCATTACGGAGAATCCGATTCGGGGAATCCAGTTCGGAGAAATCCCGATTCGGAGACAGCCTTTTTCGGAGATTTTTTGAAAATCCAATGACACCTTCTGTTTATTTAGAATATTTTTTATTTTATTCTACAATATCGTTTCTTTTGCATTCCGACAAAGAAAAATAAATTGAATTGAAATTTAGCAAAAAATAAAAAGCGAATTAAATTTATTTTTGAATTATTAAAATAAATTGTTTGCTCACATAAAATTGACATGTATCCTGCGTTGCCGTCTGTGTGCAAACTTAGAATATATTCGAATCCTCATTTATTAAAAAATTCCAATCCCTAGTTTAACAAGTCAATACAAAAACACCGGAGATGATTCAATTGATGAAAAATAACAAAACAAACAAAAAATAACAGTTCATGCGTCCATTTGGAAATTATAGCTGATATCACATAGGAAGTCCCACATGGACTAAGGTGGAACATTGCTATGCCCATCGAAGCGAATGACAAGTTTCTTGATGCGGTCGTCAGCATCTTTATATTTTTTCAACTTTTGTGACGGACTATAGCCGGCTATCATGAGGGGACAAGGACTTGCTTTATGTCCCTTGATTTTTGGATCGCTTTGATCCCATTAATCTTAATGTTAAGAAACAAGCAAGATTGTTAAAACTAACTTTTAAATTGGGTGATCATTCATTTCTCTATTGTAAGCTAATTCCTTTCAATATACATATGCCGCTGTGATTTTACAATTCTCCGAAAAGGCTTTCTCCAAAAAAAGCTGTCTCCGAATAGGGATTTCTCCCAATCGGATTCTCCCAATAGTAGCAGATCGAGGTTTCATCAAACACAGCTCTTTATATGGGATAGTCGAGACTCATACATCTCAGGAAACGCAAATATCAAAAGTGTCCCTTTAATTAAGCTCAACAAGTGAAGCAAAACGAAAGAAGACATCTTTGTTGGCCCACAAATTCAAAAAGTTTTGACAAATCCAGATTTTGAGAAAGCACTACCTGCACTCAAACTGCGCGCTTGGGAAGCAATTGAGTGACTGTGTGCAGACTTTTAGAGCAATAAAATGTCCTCTTTGTTTAAAGGAGGGAGTTGAAAACTTGCTTAACCCTTTTATGCCTAGCGTCCTATATGTAGGACACCTACACAAATTAAAATTTTTCTTTGCACGTTCAGTTTTTAGATTTAGACGAAGTCAAAATACATTTATGAGTATTTTTGCAGCATATCACAACTTTTTTCAAAAATTGCTTTTTTGGTTTAGACTTGACATCATTTTCAATTTTCCCGATTTTGCTAAGTCTGAAATTTTGAAAGTGCATGTCGAATTATAGTAATAAATCCGCATATGCAAAAAAGCTTCCAAAAATATTTGTCATTGTCTTTATTCGTTATGTATCAACATATTTTACAGCAAATGTTTAAATTTAATTGGCAGTAAAATTTTTGAGAAAATTGGTTCAAAAGATTGGTGTCCCATATAGGTCGCTAGGCACACGTGTTAGCAAAATGAAACAAAAGCGGCAATCAATTCCCACGCATCAAGCAGTATCAAACAGCAATTCCCTACGATTTCTACGCTGTATAACAAAGTAGTTTTGTTTATTTTTAGAACAATTACATATTTATCGTAATTTAGTGAAATTTTTTGATAAATTTTTTGTTTTTTCTTGGCGTTTTTACATGCGCATCGTGACGTAAGCGAAGTAAGTAAGGGTCTGGCAAGTACAAAGTAGTTTAGGCCTTGAAGGAAACCTTGTCAACAATTTTGCTGATGTCCTCGCCAGCTGCGGCAAAAAGTTTTTCCACTTGTGCTACGACAACTTTTTCAGTAGTGTGAAATTGGCTACAACGCTGGAGGACAAAATTAGTGAAAGGAACAGCTACAATTCGTGAAAAAAGCACCAAAAAATGTCCGCTGATCGCTAAAGATGCTCTGAAAAAACAAGGGAAACAAGTTCGATTTTAGAACCGATACCGACAACGGCGTGCTGGTTTGCAAATGGAATGACAACAGTGTGGTAAATTTATGTTCGAATATAGTTGAAGTTTACCCAACTTCTAAAGCCTCTCGATATTCATCCTCTGAAAAGAAGCGTGTGCAAATTGAACAACCTTGATTGATCAAGCTCTATAACGAACATATGGGGGGGAACGTTGATAGAATGGACCAGAACATTTCGAACTATCGCATCGCAATGAGAGGTAAAAAATGTTATTCGTGCTTGATTTTATACATGCTCGATATTTCTGTCAACAATGCATGGCAACTGCAAGAAATTTGCAATAGCGGCAATTCAATGGATTTGCTTTCTTTTTGAAGATATATTGCCAGAATATACTTGTCACAACATCGAAAACCACCTCAACAAGGAAAGCGAGGCAGACCACAAAAGGTTTTATCCGATGTACGTTACCATGCCTAGGCTATGAGCATTGGGTGCTAGCCCAGGACGAACAAACTCGATGTGCCTATTGCCATGCAATAACTAATACAAGATGAGAAAAATGTGATGCCGGTCTGCATGTCAACTGCTTCAAGCAATATCATATTTCCAAATGACTTGTTTCAGTGATGTGTTGCTTTGCCACTTTTCATCTTCGTATTTTGTGAACTTTCACTTCAATAAAATACGGTACTCGATGACAAGACATTTCCCATTTATCATTTTGAGCGATAACGTTTAGGCCTATGCATTATGCACAAGAAACTTGCGAAACTTGATAGCGGATTTGCCTAGCATCCTATATGTAGGACGGTCTTTTTCTCGACGGGTACTAATATAATTAAGAAAAAATTAATTGTGAAATGTTTTTTAGGTCATGATTATATATCTCAATCTCAAACGGTGTTCCTATGGCGGCCATTTGAATTTCGGGCAATACCCTCGTTTTTTGACTTGGGGGGGGGGGGCTAGCGAATAGCAATTTCAGCCATTTTCAGAGCCCCATAACTAAGACTAAAAATTGCTGTGCTAGTTCATTATAAACTATACTACACAATTCAATAGTGGGTCATTCCATGTCAACACAACAGGGTGTGCAAGCTCAACCCTCTTAGATTTTCTTAAAATTCACACTAAAGTTTCATATTGATGTATAATGAACACAAAAAAAATTTCAGCTCATTATTTCAAGACATCTAGAAATTATAGCCCTTCAAAGTCACCAAGGCCCCTCAAAATGCGTTCGCATGTAAATTTTCCTCCATGTTTGGGTCTTCACAACTTTTCATGTAAAGCATTTACAAAGCTGAAATTTGGTATTCTGATTAAGAAGCAGCCCTAGTTTTCATATCTACCACCAAAATTGCTAATATCAAATTAGTTTTAGATATAAAACCTTTCAAAAATTGAAATTTTTACATTAGAAAAAATTACATCAATTTTTGATGTCCGCTATCTCCCAAACCAATAGTCCCAGAAGTACCATTTTGCATATCATTATTCTATACTAGTTGGTAATTAACTCCCATGAGACTGACACCAAACAAATGTGAAATTATTGAAGTTTGGAGGGTGCAAAGATGAAGCCCGAGCAAAAAAGCTCAAAATGCGCCATCTTGTGGATAATATTTGACCCTGTGGACAGTCATTCAGGAAGTTGAAACTTTCAGAAAAAAAAATCTTCTTTGCCTAAGCTATAAACAGTTCAAGTTTCAAATATGTAACCCAACTCCTTCAATAGTAAATGCAGCTGTAAAATCATGAGCTTGACCATCACATGCAAAATTCTCGGGGGTGTGAGGTAGTGTGGCTTACTTGGCAAAAATGAAAATGTTTTGAATTTTGCTGAGGACACCCTTTTAAATGGTGAGGTTGTCAAAAAAAATAACTACTGCAAAACATTTTTGAATTTGAAATAGATTTAGGGTTGGCCCTCTCCCCCTGAAGTTCTGCGCCCTCCCACAAAATACCACATATTCATATCTCAAAAACTGTTGGAGCTAGAGATACAGTTTTTGTATCAAAAAATGCAGGAAACATGATTTCCTATCTGCTTTCTGAACAGTGATTGTGCCTATCTTGAGTAGAAAAGCAGTTATTTAAAAAAAAACTGTTTTGGGTATTCTAGCACAAAACAGCACTGAACAAGTATTGTGGTCCAACCGTCCAAGCTATTCAATACACAAAGTTCATAAACTAACTTGTATAACTGGTTAGTTTCAAGGTAAAAATGAAACTAAACAAACAAGCAAGCAAACAAAGAAAAAAAAACAAATAAATCAGTAATAGGTAATAGCACAAAATTGCATCTGCAGTGTGGATTTGTGAGTATACCATAGTATAATGAGAAAAGAATAGCGTAACTTACTTTCTGCATTATTGGATGAAATACAACGCAATAACAATTCGTTAAAGTGATAAAGTGAATGTCTTCTGAGACACCGAGACCTAACCCTGGCACGCCGTCAGCAAGAAGCAGTTGACTTGATCACATCGAAAATTTTGTTTGAGAAT
Source organism: Aplidium turbinatum (assembly GCF_918807975.1). Taxonomy (NCBI): domain Eukaryota; kingdom Metazoa; phylum Chordata; class Ascidiacea; order Aplousobranchia; family Polyclinidae; genus Aplidium; species Aplidium turbinatum. The sequence goes on along the minus strand of NC_137475.1, from coordinate 21,472,243 downwards.
TATTAAAATAAAGTTCAACCAGCCTCATGTTTAAAAAGAATATATATTTCGCTACATAATGAGCATCTTCAGTTCTTATTCAAATAGAAACTATAGAAACTAATAGAAACTATAAATAGATTCTATTTGAATAAGAACTGAAGATGCTCATTATGTAGCGAAATATATATTCTTTTTAAACATGAGGCTGGTTGAACTTTATTTTAATAATTCTCAAACAAAAATAACAATTCGTATACTATATACATACAATTGATATCAGCAATGGCAGCAACTAAAAATAGACAAAATGCTTATGAAATAATAAAGTTTGCGGGATGTTTACTTTTTCGCCAGGCAGCATTTTTATATTTACGTACATCACAATGGTGAAAGGAATTCCACCAAGACACAATTACAATGTTACATGCGATAAAAAAACAGTAGTTGATAAGTTCAAAACAATACAAGAAAAGGTCACAAATCACAGCAATAACTAAGTCAAAACATGAGAGTTGTATTGTTTCATGTTTTTGTGAATCTCTGCTATTTACTGTTGACTTTTTAAGGTCATAGCATAACCATCACAACGGGTAGATAGCTTGGCTTTTCCGTGTTTGAGCATAATTATCTTTAAATGCCTTGCTCAACAGCGCATTGAGCTGGTAACAGTAAAATAAAGCAGCATTAACACAACAAAGCAAGTGTGGTACTGTAGTTAGCAAAGCACATTCAACAGTATGAGGCAAAGAATATTGTACAGCAAAATAATATATACCGTATAACTCCATAAGTGTACAGGATATATTTGTCACAGGACATCCCCGGCCAGGAATAATAAAAAAATTAACACTGAGATTTGCAAGTCAGAACATCTTACATAAGACTTAAACACTGGAAGTAAAGTAACGGACACAAAAGATTGTGGCAAGTCATTATCATACAATTTATTTGCAGTGTGATGGCAAAATATTCATAATTCGATCATAGTCCATTGTGTTTAATCTACACTGTCTGCCACCATGCCCTTGCAGCTGTAGAGGACTTATTCTACACAAAATATCCAGAAATGGTACCCAGTACTCATTCTTGAGTCTTGTGGCCAACAGAGCATCTTCTGCTGTGATGCTGCTACTACCTATTACTGATTTATTCGTTTTTTTCTTTGTTTGCTTGCTTGTTTGTTTAGTTTCATTTTTACCTTGAAACTAACCAGTTATACAAGTTAGTTGGACCCGACGCTGGACCCATGCCACCAGGAAAGGAGCTTAGCCGACCTGCCTGGGTACGGTTGAATCGCCTCCGCACGGGTGTTGGGCGCTTCGCTTACTTGATGCACAAATGGGGCCTATCAACATCTGCGACATGCAACTGTGGTGCAGAGGAACAGACAGCAGATCACATCCTATACCACTGCCCGACGTTTACTCCTCCAAGGGCAGTTGGCCTGTCAACGCTGGAGGACTCTACAATCAAGTGGCTGCTCGAAGAATGCCCGGACATTTGACCCCAATGAAATGTAGTCCAAAAACAACCTCACATACGAAAGAAGAAGAAGAAGAACTTTGTGTATTGAATAGCTTGGACCACAATACTTGTTCAGCGCTTTATTGCAAAAGAACCATTTATCCAATTTTGCACAACTTTTTTTAACTTGACCCCGTAGCTTTTCTAATTCCGATTTGTTTCCGTCATAAAATTCTTTACAAATTTTGCAAAATACCACACTAACGTTTCCTTCTGTTCCCTCTGTTTGATAACCTATAGCAGGTAAATTCCACTTTTTAACTGTATCTTCCATTACCATGATTTATATTCGCAACGACACCGGTAAACAATAAGCATTTGATGAAAGAATAACGTTTGCGTAACAATTAAGCCAGTATTTATAAGGTTGCAAACTTTTTACAGTTCACCTGAGCATTGTCAGAACATAAAATAGCTTGCGTGATGCTCTGGGCTACCGCCGTGTGACAATCACTGTGACATGCGATGAAGAAGCGCATAAAATTTTGTTTGATTAAAGCATACGGCAATTGCCGCCGCAATCCAAGGTTTGTCGATTTGGCGACGACAATGTTTTTGCCATCGTAGATGGAAGCTAATTTCGAGAGCTGCCCGTAAGCAATAAGCTAATTATGTACAGATAAAATTGTAGAAAAATGATCTATCCGTTTTCAAAAAATAAATTGTTTTCAGTTTGAACTATAATTCTGCATTATGTAAAATACATAGTTCAAATCAATATTCCAATTGTGCGGTTGTTGGTACACCACTCTCACCAAGCAGTGAACAATGCTTAGGGTCCTAGGGTGTATTTAGGAAAAAAGTGAAAGATAGTCAATAGTCATTTGGCCACAAAAGGTTTGGATGTACCCTTGTCAACTTTATCAGAATCTGAAAATGATGAGTGCGACAATTTGTCGACAAATGCAAAGAATAGGAGTTTGGTTTGGATGTACCCTTGTCAACTTTATCAGAATCTGAAAATGATGAGTGCGACAAATGCAAAGAATAGGAGTGACTTAAACTGCTCATTAAACAGAAACGCATGACCCATCTCCGAAGAGAGAAGATCAAACTAGGTACCTTAGCTCCTAAAACTTGGAGTGTGCGTCAGACTGCTAAGGAATTCGGGATCACTAGATGGGTGGTTACAGAAGCTAAAAAAATGAGGGAGGAAAAAGGAATTCTTTCAGAACCGGAAGTGAAAAAAGGGCATGGGCTTTCGAAAGAACTTGTTAGCCATGTTATTAGCTTTTACCAATCGAATGATTATTCAACAATGTGCCCTGGAAAAAAAGATTTTGTATCGGTAAAAGTGAAGGAAAAAAGGTACAAATGCAAAAGAGGCTTCTTCTCGCCAACATGAGGGAATTGCATGCAGCTTTTAAGCACCACACAAATGAACAAATTGGTTTCTCCGAGTTTTGTGAACTTCGGCCAAAGTGGTGTCTACCAGTGAGCAGTTCAGGTATGCATTGTGTTTGTGTGTGTGAGTCACATCAAAATGCTAAATCACTCATTCAAGCTATTCCAATTCAAGAAAATTACTAGGAGTTATTGCAACACTTGGTCTGCAGCACTAATGTAAGGGAATGCATGATCCATTTTTGTGACTCATGCCCAGGAAAGGAAGGACTGCAAGCTTACTTAAACGATATATATATTTGAAAAAAAAAGACTTTGATGTTGATGATACCATTTCTTACAAACAATGGGTGCACAGTAGCACACTGACAGGACAACACTTTGTGTCGATGCAAAATTCAGTCCAGGAATTTATAGAAATAGTGTGTTTATTATTTGATCACTTGCGACAACATCATTTCATTATGAAAGCACAGGCACCTTTACTGAGATCACTGAAGGAAGATCTTGCACTTGCTACAGCAATTGATCTCTTGGACTTTTCAGAGAACTATAGTTGCATTGTCCAAGATGCTGTGCAAGGTCATCACTGGGATAACAGCCAAGCAACCCTTCATCCATTTGTGGTTTACTACAAAGATGCACAGAAACTAAAGTGCCTCAGCCTGTCCGCAATTTCAGATTGCCTTAAGGATGACCCAACTGCAGTTCATTGTTTTCAATCACGTTTGTTACCTCATCTAAAACAGTTTATCCCGAATCTGCACAAAGTAATATATTTTAGCGATAGTGCAGCTTCACAATCTAAAAATTATAAGAACTTCACCAACCAGTGCTATCACAAACATGACTTTGGCATTTCTGCTGAATGGCACTATTTTGCCACTTCCCATGGGAAAAGCCCATGTGACGGAATTGGAGGCACTGTCAAGCGTCTTACAGCATGCGCATTGCGCAAGTCTTCAGGCCCCCAATGCAATCCATATTTTGACACCATTGCAGATGTTTTGAATGGGCAACAACAAAACATCAAAAACATTCGGTTCTTCATTAGTGAAGACAATGTAAAAAAAAATGAAGAAGAGTATGAATTGGAGAGACATTATGCCTCGACAAAAACTAATAGAGGAACACTGGCTATGTGTTTACAAGGCCAGACAAACACACATCGGATTCCAATTGTGGCCACGTCATCAGATTCCGATTATGACCCATCATCGGATTCAGAAATTGAAGAAGAGCCCCAAGTAGATTGAAGACTCAACGTAGATTGAATGTCTTGCCTACATAAACTGTTGTTACTATTATTGCCATTGTATATTTCCATGTAATTGCCACCATTCATTATTGTCGTTTTATGGTGGTTTTCCCTGGGTTGGCCTCGTGCTTCCCACGACAATCTTGTTTTTATCAGTAAACGGGACAGACCAGTACGATCTCATGCTGACCAGTGCAAATGGTGAGCCACTGGTCCGGTTGGCCAGTGCGAATAAAAGTTAAGGTCGAACCCTGCAGATAAGAAATTCTGCCCTAATTTGAGAAAAGTTTAAAGCTGTTGAAAACAAAAAATTGTATTTTAGAAACTTTTTTAGTCCTGGGCAAAGATCAAAACCCTAATCTTATTCCTAACTCTAACCCTTACCTTAACCCTTCCTAACTTTAATCCGAACTCTGGCAACACCTGATTGTGACCATGGCAACATGTGGGTAAAATAGCCAATTCGTAGAAAGATTATGCTAACGTTCAGTACATTACAAGTACTGGTAACATCACATCGATGTTGTTAACTTTTGCGTCACAGAGTGTCTAGGAGTAACTTTTACAGCACAGCGAAGCACTAGTAAACAAACACATCTGTATGTTTAATTAATAAAGTGGAATTTTTTGCAAATTGTTTCACTGTCAGGTGTCCCTACAACAAGTCGGTTGCAACTGAATGTCCTGATCCTAGTTGAAGAATACTTTAGCCATTCCTGACCAGTTGCAGCTAACCAAAATATGCAAATTTTTCATAAATTCAATGCTATACCTTGCAATGTAAGAACTTGCAGGCAAAAGCAAATCTAATCATTTTCTTTTTAGATCACTTTTAATTGATTTGTTGCTTAATCTTGCAGCATGTTTATTTAATATGTGAGAATGGTAAATAAAGGCGTTGTTTGTGGTTGTAATTCTGGATATGATAACACCACAGAAAGTACATCTTCTTTTCGCTTTCCCTTAAAAAAAACTGACCTTTTGTCAAAATGGTGTCAGTTTGTTAATCATTTAAACTGGACTCCTTCTTCAAGTTTCGTCATATGCATTTTGAAAGCAAGTATGTGATTCAAGGCAAGAGAAACAAATTAAACTGGAACCTGCATCCATTCCCCACCCTTCACACAAGTGTTGCCCTAAAACGACCATCAACAGTTCGGACTCCATTAGCATCTAGACCTCCACCAAAACAGCGGATATTACAAAATGATGAACTGGACAAATTCGTACAAAAAGATAAAGTACACAATTTTGATCAACTATCAGACAAACATTCCCCTCCAAACTACCAGTTTAAGAAAGAAGCTACTCATGTTGTATACTTTCATTTAAGTTATGATGAACAGTCTGGCTTTCCTGTTTTGGATGGAGTGATAAAGATTAATGTAGATTTAAGTGTTGAACTGCAATTTAAAATGCATCTCGTGCCACTGCCAGAATGGTTTCGAAACAATGGAAATTGCAAACTGTCGAAATTTTCAATGTTGGATAATTTCCCATCATACCTAATAGTCAGGTTTGTTATGTAATTACGTTCAAAATTTTTGAAGATTAGCAAACCTATACATTTTCGGAAAGCTTAGACCATGAGGATTCCGAAAAACGTTGATTACATTTGCAGAGATGTCCGCGTGGCCGCCATTTTGAATTTTCAAAATGGCCGCCGCAAAATATATATTTTGATATATCTCGGCTCCTAATAAACTTAGAAACTTTATCAAACATGCTAATTCTATGTTTTAAGGGTCAAGAAATACATTAGAAGCATACCTAGATACCAAGCGTTAACCACTTTGCAATTATCCACCATATTAGTTTTCAAAATGGCCGCCGAAATTATATTTTGTTACATTACTACTTATATACAGTGTTACGTCGTATTTGTCCGCCTACAAAAAAGTATTTGTCCATAATTAAGTATAAAAAATGAAAATAATGAAATAAAAAAGTATTTATTCGTATTTGTTGTCCGCCTACTGGAAAGGCACCACACATGGAACAATCACTGCAGTGTATCAGAAAGCAAATGTTCCAGGAGAACTAGTCGCACCAAAGCTCGAACTTACTGCAGCTAAGAACTTATCAATCCTTCCATATCATGTGCCCATTAAGCCATGTGCCAAGCCAAAACCAGAAATTGACAACAGAGCGCGGAGGTTTGAGGCCAACACAACAGATGTTGCTCAGTCATATGAACTGACCCAGTTAGGGTGGGTCACAGCATCTACTTTGTCCAGAGCAAGAGAAAATGATGAACAGAGCAAAATCCCCGGATGGGCAGGATACAAGTCACTCATCTCATCTTGCCAACCACTCACTTACGTTGGTGCACTGCCCCTGCTACATGAAGTGCTCACGAGTGGCCTACTATGCTGACTGTGATTCTACAAGTATCCCAGCTGAAGACGTTAGTCGTTGGTCAGGGGTAACCAACTTTGATAACCTTTGACATGGCCCTCCACGAAAAGGCAGAGCAGTTGCTAGACGCACAGGTCGACCTGAAAAGTCGACCAAAAAAGAGAAATTGTTTCCAGACTGGGTTAGCTGCATGCTGTGATGGCTGCAAAAAGAGCTCTTGGTACTTCCATAGAAAACTCTGGGATTGATGATGCCTGGATCGAAGCCGATGTGTATGGATCCGAGACCGCTTTTCATTGCTACTTCGTTACTCATCATGCCAAGCCTATAAGCTGCTACTTCAGAAATTTCCCTTTCCTTCAATCAGCTTATTAACAAAACTCAAAGAAGGTAACATAGATGCATTGAAAGCTGCAGAAGTACTACAGAGAAAAGGTGCAATTTCGAAAGACCTTATTTTAATGGCTGACGAAATGTATCTGCAAAAATCTGCACAGTACACAGTAGGGTGTTGCAGGCGCCCCTCAAAAAACTAAACTTCATCAAATTCACTTCTACTTTTTTTTATATGTGCCTTTTGGTAAAAAAACACATTGTGTGCAATTTCAACAAGATTGGTTGAAAATTGAACTAGCAGATTTAATTTGAATTTTTCAATGCTTACCGGTAATTTCACTATTTTCAAGAAAAAATGTCAACTCACCGCCCGTAAATGAAAAAAATTGGTGTTATTTTTGTATGGTTGTTTTTCAATTGTGAAAATGTTTATTAATTGACACTTGTATTTGATTGTATCATATCGATACTTTAAAAATTTTGAAAAAATTACTGCCTATGTCACTGATTTTGAGTTTTTTTGCAAATAAATTATATCTTTGAACACTCATCTTCTATAATTAAGTGTATTTTTGGATAATTATTAACTCAAAATTGATTGGTCACAACACATCCATGCCAACCAACATGCAATGACTTCCTTGTATTTTTTACAACTTGAAGAATGTTCTGGTAGCGTTCTTCAAGCCAAGCAGATGGAAGGAAGTCATGTGCCAACTTGACACCTCGCTCTGCAGAATCATTAACAACATGGAAGTGATCAACTTTGTTTTTTGCTTCTGCATATGAGTGTTCATGACCCCACTCATCCACTGATTTGCTAAGAAAAAATGAATCGATCTTCATCAGTTGAAAGAAGTTCCATGAATCGGGACCTATGAAGCTGCAAAGCATTCTATCATTTGCACATTGTGTAAGATCAGGAAAAACCGGTTTACCAAATCCAACTCCAAATCTTTTCTTGAAAATACCATCACTTTTTGGCTGCTGCATTAATGCCTGAGCAATGATTGTCTTTCACTGTTGGACACAACAGAACTAAAGAGAGATAGTGGAACCATTTCTTCTGTCATGTACCAGAGTTGTTTTAAAAATGCCTTCCTTGTACTTTTTGCCACCAAAGAATCTGCGTCAGTGTATTGTGACAATGTTTTTAAAAATTTGAGATCATTTGAAGGAGCAGCTCTGCTGATAGGATATGTAAGCCACCAGGGAACATATATACACAGCAAATTTAACAAATCTTTTAAGCTTCTTCAGCTGATCCTGCCTCAAAACTACATAAGGCTTTTGCAATTTGAGTATCTCATTTTCCAGAAGAACAATAGATAAGCTTGCTCGTCCAGTTGGCTCGGTGCAGTGCTCCTGGTGGTTGCAATGTAACACCAACTGAAGAAGTAGTTCCCATATACAAGTCACATAAATTTATAAGTTCTAGATAATCATTTCTTAAGAACTTAGTTGAATCTGGATTAGGCTGGCGCAAAATCTCGAAAAAAAAATTTTTTTCTTTTAAATCTTTCGTCAGTTTGGAATATTGTTCCTTTTGGTAAATGTATCTGCTACACCAAATTTCACAAAAAAATATTAACGTTTGACCCTGGTTCACTTGGTTTGAATTTTTTCAAAATATCGAATTTTCGCTTATCCCTGAAACTGCTCACCCGCTATCTTCTAATGCACTCTAGCATCTTAATGGACACAATAAGAGGCAGTAACACAAACTTGTAGCAAGCAAAATGGTTTAATTAGCAACTCCATGAACACTGACACATGTAGGCCTATTACTCTCAAAATGTCGAATTCTACCACACCAGACATGATTTTCTTTGTTCACTCTTCACGTAATAAATATCTACTGCTTTCAGTTTCTTGAATCATTTGACGATGTTTATCGATTTTCACAGGCCAACAAAACTTTTTTTATATAAAGACATGTGAGAGTCATTTTAAGGTATTTCGAGGCCCCTGATTCTAAAAATGCACTAAGTTTTCTCGAATTGGCTTTAGATTTTGAGTTACAGCAAAAATTTTTTTTTTTGCAATTTTGAGTCCCTATAGATTTAATGTCGTGTCGTTTACTACATAGACAAAACTGGAAGTAATCCCAGGCACATTTCTGAGTTGTGTAAACGCTATTTGGAACCAATCACGCTGATTACAACCCAAACAAACAGCTATTTAACGTTTACTGGCCTACTAACAATCAAAATATGATGTGAAGCAAGCCTGAGGATACAAGATGTAGAATATATAACTTGCGTTTTGCATTAATATATTTGTTGATTTCAACAGTCTCAGACTTACTAAGTAAGCTACTAAGTACAAACAAAATGCATACATTGTTTTGCTTAACAAACTAGACAAATAAACAAAACAAAGCTATCGATGAACAAACGCAACTCTTTATTATGATTGGCCTACTGAGCAACACCCATCAAGGTTTGAAGGCCATTTATATAATTACAGAATACAAAGTTATGTTCTTCAATAAAGTAGCTGCTTAGAATTTTATCCTTGCTTCCGAAGAACGTAATCTTGGCCTTGGAGTCAAGAATGTCATGTTTATCGAGATGAGGAGCCAAGATTGCAGCTACCACTTTTGATAACTAAATCTTTAACTACTACAGTAGGTGGTAGAAATGGTTTTGAGAAAAAAACTTGACCTTGCTCCAAAACATTACTGAAGTTATTGAGGTTACTCTCAGTCATGCCCGTTTTCCTATTGTTTCAAGCAAATCACCACTTGAAACTAGAGAGGGCAAACAAAAAACAGAAATAGCAACATCCATGCAATGACTGCCTTGCACACTCCATGTAAACATGATGTTCCGACTTCCTTCGAACATCCTCACCGTGCAGAAGTATCAATTTTCATGGTGATTCCACGGCTCTCTTTATGCCATGGCACTCTGAACTTCTTAGCCTTGAGCCCATCAGAAACGGGTTTGAGTGCAATGTTTGCATACTTTAGGAGGAACCCAGGACTTATCTTGATCACCCAGCTTCATGTCAAAGTAATAATAATAATGCTTGTTTTCATATAGCGCTGTATCTATCGCAGAATGTGTTGGTCATCTGCGTTGCCTCATGCAGCAAAATATATCTGGGTTGTTTGTGCAGCATCCTACTTGTCAAAGCCATATTTTATTAGCCTATATGCCATTTATTTAGCCTATAGACCAGAAAAAAATTCTTGGCCTTAGCAAAGGCTTGGAATAAAGCTTCGTTTGTACAAGCATCCATTTCAGTAGGCCTACCTTTTCAATATAAAGCTGCATTCATAAACACATGACTTTCGGGATATTTTTCTTGTGATGTAGGCCTACTGATTCACAACTGTTTTCATTGAGTATTTATGTCTCCCTTGCGTTAAACACAGTTCATTTCAACCTTTGCTTGCGTTTTGAACTTTCGTGCAATATGAACCAATTGAACTAGATAAGTGCAATTATGACATCATAATGGTAAACAGGGCTGAAAATAAGTAATTTGCTAATTGAAAGCTTTTGAGAAACGATTTCAAAAATATTTTCATTGTCGAATATCTCGAAAACTAGAGCCAATTTGAAAAAACTAAGTGCAGTTTCGGAATCAGGGGCCCTGAAATACTCTAAAATGACTCTCATCTTTTGTGCCAAAATTTTTTTGTTGGTCTATGACTCTATGTTATAGATTCACTGACCGCGAAAAGGCTGTAAAATCAACTAAAATGACACTAAAAGCATGCACTATTAGTGACTCTCAGACTTGGAGTAGGGTGAAGATGTTCCACGTGGAAGTTAACAGGGGAAGTGATGTCAAAGTCACGTGGTCAAATTTTGAGAAATCCTCTCCAGATACTGCTAAACCACTTCGAAATTTACTAATTTTTCAGAAAAATTCAGAATTTCTCCTTGGGTGAACCAGGGTCAAAGGTCAAAACCCAACAAAAATTTTGTGAGCAGTGAGCAAAATGGAACATTATTCCAAACTGACAAAAATTTTAAAGAACATCAAGGAAAATGAGCCACCCTAATCTGGATATTGCTTCATCTGATTAAAGAATAGAGATAATTCTTCTCGACTGTCTTTCCATAACGAATTACTTTCATGTGATTTCGATATGCAGAAACCATCTGGCGAGTTGTAACAAACACTTTCAAAGTTATTGTGAAATCGCTCAAACATAGAAATGTTAGGGCCTTTGCTGCTTTCAATTTTAAGATCACTCCAAACATGACTCAGGATTACTTCACGAACGTGATGCCTGCATGCTACCCAAAGCAAATCCTTCTTAACATCATTCTGCAATTGTATGCAGGCACCAGTTTTGTGGCCAGTATTGCTACTAGCCGTGTCAAAAACCATACCTGCAAGAGTGCAAGGCAAGCCCTGCAGTTCCAACTATCCAAGACCTCTAGACTGGCATTTGCAACTAGCCTTCCTGCAGCTTCTGCAGAGCGTGTTGGCAAATGTGGAATACTGAGTAGTTTTGCACCACCCACACCGGACAGCAGTATAGGAAGCCAGTCAACTTCTTTATTGGGATCTTGCAATGAAGCCATTAACTTGCCATCCTAGTGGATGTTGCCAACTTCAGGGGGTGACCAAGATTCTGTAATGTCTTGAGTGATTTTGAAAATAGTCTTGATACTACACCTGTGAGCAGTTGCAGGGTGCAGATTTATCCGATTGGTTTCTCCAGAACAACTTTGAATTAATAAATGGATGATTGTGGATAATCCATTTGGTGTTATCTTGTTGCTTATACTAGTAGCCACTAAGCCACGTGATTGCAAAATATCATGGGGAACAAAAAGTGTTGTTCCTGTTTTCATAGTACGCTTATGACTTCGTTTAGGTTCGGCAGATAAAACTTCAATACTATCCGTTAAACCTTCTTCACTGTTATTATCAGTTGAGCTCTCAAGAATGATGGTTTTCATGTCTTCTTTCCGCTTCCTTTCATTTTCCTTTCTTTGTTTCTGAACTGCAATTCTCGATAGCTTCCTTTTTACTTTTCGTTGAAGTAGCCTACTTGATCACTTCCACCCATTGTCGCTTTCCTTGTCATTTGCATGCTCCTTAAAAATTCTCTATCTTCTATCGGAATACGTTCTATTGCATCTCGAGGCCAGAAGGGAAAGGTCAGTTGTAGCTTCTCTTTAAATGATTTGATCCTTGTAGATTGCTTGCCTTCATTCTTTTTGTAGTATTCCAGCTGAATTTTGAGAACACCATTTATTTCATCGTGAAATTTCACTATTTTCTGAGCCATTTTTACTGAGTGTAGTGTGGGAATGTTAGCTTTTTTATAAAATATCAGAACATCATTTGTTGTCTGATTAGCTGCTTGTGTTAACAATTCTCTTTCAAATTTCTTTATTGAAGTTTCTTCCTCCATCTCTTCTAGGAAAGACAGAAAGCTAAGAATAACTTGCCGATATGTGGGAAGTTTGCTCCCCTTGATTTTTTGGTCGTCTTTAGTAGGAGATGTAGACAGAAGGAAACGCATTTTTTCTAATTTTTGTGATCCACTGGTCATAATAGTAGATTATAACACACAGTGTCTCCACTCAGAATGGCCCATTTTGGCGAGTCCAATTCGGCTTGTGCGATTCGGCGAGTGTCCTATTCGACAAGAGCCCTTTTCGGCAAGTTCCCTATTCGGCGATTACCGATTAATGAAATACCATAGCATAAATAAGGATCATTCAAAAATGGAGTTAGCGTATCAGGCATTGTAAAATATTTCATGACTTGTGACATAAGAAAGGTGCTGTTAAGATTGTTACAGTAGTGTATTACCAAAATTAGACTTACCCGAAAATTAACGCACTAGCTAATGCCCACAATGGTGGGAATATGGCAATTTTGTACTAGTAAAATTCATTTGCAATCTGCTCACTCAGTTTTTCTGCAATCTCAATAAAACTCCACAAAGTGTCCTAATATGCCAAAAGGAATACCAAAAAAAAAGTAGAGCTGTTTTTGACCACATGAGGGCGCCTGCAACACCCTAGTACACAGGTGGACAATATGTTGGTACCAATGAGAAAGGAGAGTTGTACAAAAGCGTTGTTGTTTTTATGATTCAAGGATGGAAACAGTCTGTATCTATTGTTATAAAACAGTGGTTCCCAACCTTTTTTTGGTTGTTACCCTAATCTACACCCTGAAGTGAGGCAATTACCCCCACGATCAATTTTCAAAAACAAAGGTGCTTATTGCTATGTATTTCACTGAATACAAGATAGGGGAAAGCCGTGTAATATGAACTGCTGTGTATTATGAACCCCCTGTTGTTTTCAGAAAACGTGGCAATAAAAATGTTTGACTTTTAACAGCTTAAATTAAGTAAGTTTGCTGGTCATTCGACCGGAAAATTTCTTGTTGAAAGTTGGCGTGTTGCTGAAGTTTTGAGGGTATGAAGGTTTAAAGCTTGTGTGATATTATTTTGCAGATGGAGAAATTGTTGTTTTTTTTATCAGTATATCAATGGACTTGTAATTTTTTGATTAATATACCCTCAAATAAACTTGATGATGGCAATCACAACAAGTTTTGTTTAAAAAATGCATTATTTAGTTGATTATCAGCATTTTAACAGGAATCACCACAAGTGTGTAACATGAACCCTAGCTGAATGTGTAATATGAACCCAGGTTCATATTACCAAGTGCTTTATGATGGTGTAATGAATTTTTGTAAACTTGGGTTCTGTAAACTGGGGTGGTTCTGGATTCTGTAAACTGGGATTCAGACTTCAATTTTACCAGCATTCTCAATGCAGTGCACATCATTCGATTAATGTTGCTTATTTTTTTGTGAATTTAATGCTTACATTTAAAAAGTAGTGCATGTTTACTAAAATTGGTGTAAATTATTTGAAAACCTTATGGTAATAAATTTTGTTATGCTGTACATGTAATGTGGCTTACTTTAGTGCAGTTTTTGTGTAGTCAATCCACCTCTATTCTGCAATGATTCAAAGCAGTTCATATTACACATCACAGGGGTTCATATTACACAGAGGGTTGTGTAATATGAACTCTTTTGGTAAATTAATAAAATTGAAATAACTTTTTTATTGCAAAATATTACATACTAATATATTGAATTATTGATGGGGAATAGGTATGCATGTTAGCTTGCTGTTCTGTAAATATTGTTCATATTTTCATTGAAGTTGTGAAATTAAGAACATTTATTGTTAGGGGGTTCATAATACACGGCTTTCCCCTAACAATGCGCGGTAAACATTCAATGCGAACATTGGGCCTGGACTTCAGCTGCCAGCTTTGTGATCTTGGGCTTTGTGGTAAGCTACTGAGGGGGATTCTTGCATCGATTTCGACATCCAGGCGATTGCGCTTCTTTGTCTTCATTTCCAAGACAGTTGAAAATCCTTGTTCACAGCGATAAGTTGTTGAAAAAGATGTCGGGATATTTAATGCCCGTGTCGCTACTGTTAGTGCGTCCTGGAGTCTGCCAATCCAGAAGGGTTCCAAGCCTTTCCCCTTGAAATCAAGTTTCAACGCTTCGTTCTTTCGGAGAGTGATAAATTCTTCTTTGGGCGGAAAGTCGTCATCATCCACCTGGCTGTCATCACATGTGAAGGGCTCTATGCACCAAATGGAGACTAGCCGTGTGCATGTCCAATTCGGAAAGTATAGTTGTCCATCTTCTTGGCTAGCTGGCCTAAGTGGTCAGCTATGTCCTCCTTCAACGCCGCTGTCAACTCAAGTCCATTGCCTTCGAAGTACATGTCGATTGTCGAGCGTCTGAAACTGCGCCACTGTGCCTCTTCCAACTCGCTTGCAACTTAACCTTTGCTATAATTGCTGCTACGGCTACTTTGGTGTAGATCACAGTTACATTCTTGCCTTGAATTGCCTATTTTCGATTCACCAAAGATATCAGCCAGGTAGCACAGCTGGGAAATCCACAGTTGGTTAGTGAAGTATTCAGCCAAGTCAGGCTTTTCTATCAGAAAAACATGGACAGCCTCACGAAGTTCTACCAGGTGGATTATCACTTTGTCACGAAACAGCCATTATACTTCTGTGTGGTGCAGTAATGCTTCAGATCTTTCTCCCAGCTCCTTGCACAGTTCCTTGAAAAGACGACTGGTCAATTCTTTCGCTTTTATAAAATTCACAACCTTCACTGTTTCCAAATCGGGTCTCGTTACCCCCCAAAAATAGGCAAATTACCCCCAGGTTGGGAACCACTGTTATAAAAGCTTGTCCAGAAACTAAAGTTAGTGGCAGATGGTTGGCAACAGAGCTTTCACAATGCATTTCTGGGCTTTCAAAAGTTGGCTTTAATGTCAGAGCGATTGTTACAGACAATCATCCCGCCAATGTTGCAGCTTTCTCATTGTTAAAGAAAACTTGTGCTGGAAATGATTTGTTCACAAAGCATCCTGAAAATCAGTCAAATACCCATTTGTTTTTCGACAATGTTCATTTACTCAAGAACATCAGAAACGATCTATTTAATGCCCAAAAATTTATATTTCCTTATTTTTCCTTCAACATCAACACAATGAAAGTGGCATCATCTCCTGATGGTTACATTTCCTGGAAAGACTTAGACAAAGTGTTCATGGAGGATGTTAAGCAACAATCCACATTAAGAAAGGCTCCTAAATTAACATACACTTCTCTGCATCCTGGACATAACAAGCAAAATGTCAATTTAGCTTAAGCATATTTCATGACACCACCATTGCTGCTTTCAAAAGTTATTTCCAACATAGGCATGATGCAATTGGATTTCTCTCCCTTGTAAACACGTGGTGGACAGTAGTAAATTCAAAATCGAAGTGACACCCTAACCCGTTAGGCAATGCATTTGTAAAGGATGATGAAAACTTGGGGTTCCTTCTCTCACTTTCAAATTGGTTTGACAACTGGTCAAAATCTGGCTGCTTAAAGTTTTGTTTATCAAAACAAACTTCTGATGCCTTGATACAAACCCTGCGTTCACAAACTCTACTGGTGCAAACATTACTGGAAGAGGGATATGAATTTGTCATGATGGGCAGGTTTCAGAGTGACCCTATTGAGAAGCGACTTTCTCAGTATCGGCAGATGAATGGAGGGCATTTTTTGGTCAGTTTAAGGAAAGTTTCTTCGTCAGAACAAATATTACTACTTCGAACACTGCTTAAAGAAGATGTTGATGCTCTTGAAAGCAATTTAAAAGCTACAATCAATGAAGGGGATTTTGAGTTGTTGAAGTGTGAAGTTCATGAAAAATCGCAGGACACTGAAGCAGCTACTTTGTCACCAAGTAGTGCTGAAATTTCTTTTTTTATAGCCAGGTATGTTTCCAAAAAAATCAAAGAGAAAATTAAATGTTGTTTGTGTACATCGTTTCTTGCTGAGACTGAACAGGTTGAGAAGACATCATACTTTGGATTACTATCTCATGGAGGGCTAACTGTACCATCCAAAAACATTGCAGAATACGTAGGCAACTGTTTTGCTATTTTGGATCTTGCAAGTACAATTTTCCAAAAGTTCCCAAGTATACCTGTTGGAATGTCCTCTGAATTTGTTTTAAATAATTTCTGCAACAACGTTTCTTTTGCATGTGATGAACACTCTGTGCAAGCAAAGAAACTGGCAATTAGAATCGCAACAAATGTTTTTTACAACAAGCAGAAAATTACAAATGATACAGTCAGGAAAGATGCTGTGGTTGGATTTAAAAAACGCCAAAGACCATATTAAAATTCACTCATCGTTTGGTAGGCTATAACGCTTTTGGTGTAATTGAATGTTCTTAACATTATCAAGGATTTTTTCAATCAATCAATCATTTTATTTTTTGTCATTAACGCGTCCGGTGGATTCTATGTTACGAGCTGTTCATCTGATGTGCAAGTTTTGATTCTACTTTGTATTTTGCCATGTGTAAATTTGCTGGTAAAATATGGCTATTGGCGACAGGTCCTGCAATACCAAAAAACTTAACGACTGCATAGGCTAATGAGACTACCTTCGGAAAGTCTTATATAGCGGGTGCGGGCGCAGTCAGAGAGTCTTATATAACACATAAGTATTGTGTAAATTGTGCTTGCTTACATGTGCTTGCATAAATTGTGCTTGCTTAAATTGTGCTTTGCTTAATATGGGGCTGAACACACCAAAATATGTTCAAGTGCAAATATGTTGTTTTACATACTTCAGGAAAGTGACAGATTTGTCATGACTGTGATTGTAACATTTCAGACGCTTAGAAATTGACCTCTAATAGCAATATATTTGGCCGTGTTGTAGTAGGCCGTGTTCACACCATTGCTTTATTCCAATTTCCATCAACATAGTACAAATGAAAAGAAGGTCACAAGATTCAATATTCACTCACAAGTCACATCAGTGCAGAACAAATATATATGTGATGCAAAACATTTGGATGAAGAATGTTTGCTTTCAGATCAATCAAAAATCTCAACTCTGTTCCAATTCCAACCAGGAAAATACATTGCTTGTGTCTATGATGATGATTGGTTCATTGGAAATATTATTGAACGTTCAGATAAACATGGTGATGTTTAAAATTCATGAAGCGTGTAAACAACAATTTGATGTGGCCGCCATACCAAAGACAGATGCCTTGTTGGGTGCCATTCCAACATATCATTTGTTGTGTTGGTGTACCAGAAACCTACAGATTCCGTGCTCGAAAATACAAACTTAACCAAAAAGATTATGAAAATGTTCTGACACTACTTTCACAGTTTCTTAGACAATGGATGACATTCAAACAAAACTGAGCTGATTTGAGGCATGCATTTTACATAATGCAGAATTATGGTGCAAACTGAAAACAATTTAATTTTTGAACATGACTTGATCATTTTCCCACAATTTTATCTCCACATCATAGCTTATTGATTGCAGGTGGGTACTTTTTCATGGGTGAGAAGAGGTGAAAGCATCATTTTAAACATAAATTAATGGTCAACAGTGTCAGCATACCAATGTTTATGATCACTAAGCATAGTACTTACTTATTTTCACTGTTTTCATGATAAATCATTGTTTAATTTTTCTTACCTACATTAATAAGGACTTGAGATTATTTGTCAAAAATGATCAAAATGTTACCTTTTAAAGACAGAAAATTTATAGTGAAGGAGTTTGATACTCAAAGATTTTATTTCATTAAATGAAAGAATAAATGTACGTGTTTGTCTGGTATAAATTTCAACATGACCATAAAATGCCTACGCGGTCATTTGGGGTTCTAAACATAGTGGTAAAAAAGGGCCATTTCTGCCTGATAAAGTTTTCAGACCCCCATTAGATCTCTGTTAATGGCACTACAACTCCCAAATTCAAGTTTGCAGAAGAAAAGTTTCCAAATATTACAAATAATTAGGTTTTAGAGAAATATTTTGATTGGTTTGGGTGGTAGAAGCATTTGAAAATTGAAAAAACACTTGTACAGGGCAAAAACACAGGATTTTGATGACCCACCTAACACTTAAAAGCATCAAGAGATGTTGTTTTTTACTATTGAATTTTGTAGTATAGTTTATAATGAACTAGCACAGCAATTTTTAGTCTTCTACCACAATTACAATAAAAGTTATAGGGCTCAGAAAATGGCTGAAATTGGTATTCGCTACCCCCTCAAGCCAAAAACGAGGGTAGCGGCCGAAATTCAAATGACCGCCATAAGAAAACCGTTTGAGATATTGATCTAAAACTTAGGATTTTTTTGTTTGGTAGCCTTAGGCATGATATGACAACTTTTCAGCAAAATCTGAGAGGTACCAATACAAGATATCTTCATATTGGCTGTTTTGATATGGAATGACCGATTTAATTTTTAAAACACAATTTGAATTCGAGATTTATCAGTTTTACAAGAAATTGTCAGAGCTGTTAACTTGAGCTGAGTGTTGGCATTCTTAGCACTCTTAGCAGTACGAAGATGCAATGGAAGACTTCTAGGTGGCAGATTTCAGGAGGAAATTTTTTGTTATGATGTTCCTACCTTTAAGTAGCGTTTTCTCAAAATGTTGTTTTTTTTTAATGAAAAATGTATCTACTTCTTCATTTCTAGTCCAATCTGCTTCAAATTTTCAGGAAATGTTCACAGCAGCATGAGCATTCAAATAATAGAACAGTTTTTCAAAATTCAAACTAATAGCCCTAATGAAAAAAAAAGATAAAAATACCTTGAAGTGGTACATATACTTTGTGACACAATATTTTTCGTCATTGATCAGTTAGGAAAAAATCCTCTTATTATTTTTTTGTTAATAGGGCAATATACAAAAGTTTATATATAAAAAAGTTTCAATTTGATAGGGTGCACCTCATTTATGTTTTTAGGTTTCAAATATTTTTGCTTTAATTTTTTTTTTTTTTGGTTTCAAAGCCAGCTGACTAGCTTGTTTGTTACTATTTCGTGAAATTTTTGTTTCTATCTTATAGAGCATTTCAAGACCTTTTCAAAAATATATAACTTGTTGGGATTGTAACAACATCTTGTTTGATTTGGACTTATTTATCCGCACCATCAAAAGGTATTGCTAGCACTAGTATTGTCGTTAAAGACACATTTTCTTCATTCACATTTCACATACATTTTTTTCTTGCTAACATTCATGCAGTCAGTGATGAGCATTGAGCAAGGTGAACAATGCAGTTATAAACAGGCAGTTATCCACTACAATCTAGTAGTAAATGTTACATTTTTTGTGTCACCTTTCCTTTATCCTTGTATAGTTGTATAAGCATACTTTTTCTGCAACTTGTTGGCATTACCTTCTCATTTATCATTTCCAATCATCGCTAAGATATGCTTAAAACCGAATTCCAGAATCAAACACAGTGGCAGCAAAAATGCAGTGATTTTGAACTTACCTATGCCTAAACGACCTTTCCCATATCTATGGCCAGCAACCTGGTGGGTCAAAGGTCGGCACCCACGTGGCATTGTAGGAAGGTGGGCCACTGATGTTAAACCAACACTGGCAGTCTTTTGCTTTGACAAGCCTGCAAATTAGTAAGTTGAATTAATAATTAAAGATACAGAACCAAACAAAATCAGTCAGGTTTGAAAACTTTCCAAGTTTCTCAACCTGACTAATTTTGTTTACTTATTATGTGTTACATATACCAGTGGTTCCCAACTCATGGGTTGCGACCCAAAGTTGGGTCGCCTAATAATTTTTTTGGCTTGCTTGTTTTTCAGGCATATTGTATCTTGGGCGAAAAAAATAACAATAAAAAAAATTTAAAACGTGATGAGATCAATCACAAAACAGGAAAATATAAACACAAGTCATGAAGCGTTTCATGTCGAGACATCGGAAAGCTTTGTAGCATGATCGTAGTGCAGTGGTTCTCAACGGGGGCATTTTGATTTTGCAGGGGGGCGTTATGATTACCTCGGCTTGAGGGGGGCATTTTGATTATTAGGTGGCATGCCGGTTTAATCCATCTACCGCCCAGCGTAACGATTTTGTCACATCATTTTCTGGATAATCTACTCTACATGCTCGCACGATAGCCAAACAATTTCTCTTACACCATCGTCGTATTTGTTTGACCAACCGTTTGGTTTACGAACGCTATCTATTTAAAATTTAAATTCAGCAATTTTTCAGTATAACAAAATCTGGTGAGTTCCATTATGACGTAACCAGCACAGCAAGAATAAAGGCATTCTCTCGTTTGACCATGTGCAAATTGTCTTCAAAGACAAAGGCTAGTTGAGATTAGCATTTAGCAACAAAAGTTTGCAGTTGTTCAGACTCAGTAACACATGGTGTGTTAGTTAGTGGCGTTTCATGGTTTAGTATTATATCAGATTTTTCCGTAGTATTCATCACAAATCGCCCAGTTTTACAGTCTGTCGTAAGCTGAATTTACAGCTTACAACATGGCCCAGTTTTACAGTCTGTTGTAAATGTAAGCAGCATTTTTAAAAGGGACATTTTGGCTAGGCAATAGCAGGGATATCTAAAGAAGGGGATACGAAGGCTTTTATAACGTCTGACAGTAGAAGGGCTTTTGTTTATCATAAATAATCTGTGTTTATCGTAACATGACAATTGACACCGATAGTAGTTTAATAACTCTTGTTATGATAACTTGCATTGCGCTAATAGCATCAGGCCTGGATATTCACAGCATACTCATGGTTGCTTGTTAATTCAACTACTCATATACCTGCTTAACATCTAGCCTACTGCAAAGGCTTTGTTAAAAAAAAACAGCTTACAGGGGTCGATCTTAACTTTTTTTTAACTAGCCCACCGGACTAGTTGCTCCCCGTTTTCACTAGCCCGCACGATTTTTCACTAGTCCGACCAGTTTACTGACTTTTCACTTGTCTGATGACGTATTAACAACAGCGATAACTACCCAGCTAACACTCAACGTTAGACACTTTGTAGTAACGTTGAATCAGCATTTGATCACAATATATAAAAAAAAAAACGTTAATTTTGCTAACTGTTGCTTGCTGGGATGCTGACTTCATGCTGACGACCTGCAGGGTTGCCAACCTGTCTTCACCAAAAAAAGCCAGACCTAGTCACAAAAAAAGCCTAAAAACAGCCAGCAAAAAACAGCTGAAAAAGCCAAGAAAAAGCCAATTAGTATTCATTAAACATACACATATAAAAAGTGCACAACCAAATAGTGTCCCATCGAGCTTTGACTTCAGCGACAACGCAGAAACATCATCATCATCAGTCGTTATCTCCGCCTGCGGCAGATTGCGCATCAACATGGCTTATTTGCTTCCAAGAGTGGCGATTTTGAGCTAACTCGCCCAGTGTCGTCAAGTGGAGTCCGGTCCATGATTGAATGTTGTCTTGCCATCGTTTTGGTTGTCTGCCACGTTTTCTTTTTCCTTCTACTTTGCCTTCTGTGCAAACTTTGCTGATTCCGAATTGTGATCTTTTAGTGTGGCCAAACAGTTTTAAAACTTTCGATTTTATTATTGCTGCAATTGGATGTAGTTTTGTCATAGTTAGAATATCTTCTATTTTTGTGTGATCAAGTAACCTTTTGTTGGTCATGCTTCTCATGATGTGATTTTGGAAGGTAGTGAGTTTTTTCATTGTTGATGATGTCCAATTTACGCATTCTAGACCGTACAGCACGACTGGTAAAACGTAGGTGTTGAAAATTTTTGCTTTCAGTTTGATTGGGAGTCTATTTGATGTTGCTATTGGAACGCAGAAACATAGTTAATGAAAAGACAAGCAACTAGAAAATTTTCTAGTTTTGTCTTCAAAACGAAATTCGGTCGGACACTACAACCAAATATAAGGTAGAAATTACTGCTCGAATTGACGCAGACCGAATTCTTTTCCTAAGAAAAATCGCGAAAGATAAAATTAAGCCAAAAAAGCCAAAATTATGTTGGCTTTTTATTAATTCGACAAAAAATCGATGAAACATGAAGAAAAGGCCTAATTTTTCTGGCTTTTTTTATTTAAAAAAAAAATAAGCCAAGCGAGTTGAAAAACAGCCAGATTCTCAAAATCTGGCTTCAAAAAAGCCAGATTGGCAACTCGGGCGACCTGGCGTGCTCACTACTACCACGTGTCGTGTCTAGCAAAAATGCGAGAAAAAAGTAGTCACGTGCTCAGTTGACCGACTTTGCAGCCTTCTTCGTGCAATTTCGCCTCTGGCAAGCAAATTTCTGCAGTATTTCAGAATGAGAGTGACGTCGCCAATCGCCATTTTGTAAACCAAAACTTTTCACCAGCGAATATTTTCACTAGCCAATCGGACTAGTACTGCAACATTTCTACTAGTCCGGGCAAATTTTCACTAGCCATTGGCTAGCGGACTACCGCTAAGATCGAACCCTGGCTTACTGGCAACTTTTCAACTGTTTTTGTAGACAAGTATTCTTTGAATATGCTCTACGTAACATTTGCTAACTGTCTTCTGTAGCTCATTGTACCAGTTGCACTACAAAACTTTCTACGATTTTAAAAAGAACTACATGTTTAAAGCACTACAAACTACCGCCCTGGTAGTGTCACGAGAATAAGGCAATCGCTGCGAGCCTTCATATCCCCTTCTCTAGATATCCCTGGGCAATAGGCAATTAGGCATATAAGATATAGGTAATCCTATAATAAATTTCTGTAATTCTGTTCGAATAATTATGGCACATTGCAAGAAGAAATGTCGGCAATACAGTGTGGATTACTTAAAATTCGGATTCATACCATCACCACACAATCCTCAAATGCCGCTATGTTTGATATGCCATAACACATTTTCCAATGAGGCAATGAAGCCATCTCGTCTAAGCGATCACCTTACAAAGAAGCACCCAGCATCTTCTTCGAATAATTTGGACTATTTTAAGAGGTTGAAGGAAAAGTATGAAAAACGTACTACAATTACATCAAAGAAAACCACTGTGCAGACTGATGAGGGACTGATTGCTTCGTACAATATATCTCGCCTAATAGCTCAGTGCGCTAAATCACATACAATTGGAGAAACACTTATTCTTCCTGCCATTAAAGAAGTATCTCAAACTGTTCTTCATCAAAGTGCAGATTTCTTGAAGGTGATACCTCTTAGCAATGACTCAGTTCAGCGACGCATTGATGAAATGGGCGCAGACATCGAAGAGCAACTCTGTGACATTCTTCAAAAGACTGAATTTGCAATACAATTGGATGAGTCTACCTTACAGGGAAATGAGGCCTTGCTTATGGCCTATGTGCGTTTTATACACAATGGAGAAGCTAGAGAAGAAATGTTGTTTGCAAGAACACTTGAAACAGATACAAAGGGTGAATCAATTTTCCATACTCTTCAAGATTTTTGTGCAGAAAAGAAAATACCCATGAAAAACATAATAGCTTGTGCTACAGATGGTGCATCTGCAATGATTGGGTGTCACAAAGGTTTCATATCGTATCTTAAGAAAGTTGTACCAGGTGTCTTTGCCATTCACTGCATTATCCATCGACAACATCTTGCTGCGAAGGAACTGAGCCCAAAGTTGCACAAATCTCTGCAGATAATTATTCAGGCAATAAATAAAATCAAAGCGAGCAGTTTGAATGACAGGTTGTTTCGCAAACTCTGCCATGAGAAGGAAGAAGACTTCGAACGTTTACTACTGCACACAGAGGTACGGTGGCTATCCAAAGGGAGCTGTTTGAATCGAATCTTCCATCTCTTTGACAATGTGGTGGAGTTTCTTGAAGAAGTTGCTCCTAACCTGGCGACCGAGTTGAAGTCATGCCATCTTGACTGTGCATATTTGGCTGACATTTTTGAAAAAATTAATGAGTTAAACCGGCAGCTTCAGGGGTCAAACACAAATTTGGTGGCCTCAAAAAGTCTCATCATGGCATTTATGTCCAAACTAATATTGTACAAACACAATATAAGTCGAGCAGAATATGCACAATTTGCATCGCTGAAGTCATTGACAAAAGAAGTCATAGATAATGATCTTCAAGTCTACACATCACATCTGGAAAAGTTACACGGAAGCTTTATGAGGCGGTTTCAAGACCTATATAAGCTGGAAATTCCTGACTGGGTGATAAATCCGTTTGAGGCGAACCCAGAATTAGTGGATGTGGAAATTCAGGAAACAGCAATTGATGTGCAAAATGATGAACAGATGAAAAACAAGTTTCGAGCACGAGGGTTTGCACAGATGTGGTTGCATGCAACTGAGAGATACCCAGAACTATTTAAAAGAGCTCATATCTTCCTGGTAGCATTTCCCACCTCATACATGGTGGAAAAGGGATTCAGCTGTGTTGTTCTGCTACATACCAAACAGCGAAATCGACTTAACATATCCAAAAGAGGTGACCTTCGAATATTTCTCACTGGCTTTACTCCGGATGTGAAGAAACTGGCACTTTCTCACCAAGCCCAAGGTTCACACTGACTACCAGTATACTGTTTTCATGCTCGCAAACATGGATTTGCTTTTTGTAATTAATCGTTTTTGTTGGGGGGCGGTAAAATTTCGTCAGTTTATACAGGGGGCGTTGGGCCAAAAAAGGTTGAGAAACACTGTCGTAGTGCAAGAAGTTTTAACAATTTTCGCTTTTATTATTGTTATTATTATTATTATTAAATGTAAACCCAACAAAAATGTAAATCTCAGACAAAGTTACGGGATATATATTGTAACTTACACTATATGTCACGAACGCTATGTCGGACAAACTATGACAAAGTTTTCCACACGTTGGACACCGCATAGTCTGGTGTGGTAAAACGCATCAAAGACAAAGCCCAAGTGCTGAATGGACTTATTGCTTTCCCAACAGAGAGGCCTTTGCTGCAAAAAAGCTGTCTCAAGAGCTGCACGAAGTGTTGAATGATGTGAAGTGTGCAAACTTCATCAAAACAAGTCCACTAAATCGGCATTTGTTTTCGTCTTTGTGAATTCTGATTACACTGGCCGACACAATTTTTGGTGCCGGCAGTTTTTGAACTGATTTAGACTAACTTTGGGGCGCTGATTCCGAAAATACAATCAGTTTTTCTCCATCAGGTCAACTTTTTTAGTTACAGTGATTTTGAATTTTTTACAATTGCCCTACAAAGCAGCACAAATACAATAGTTTTAATGCTGTCATTATGGGATTACAACCTTTATTATTACTCTTGCATTACATTCTAAAACAAACAATGAAAGCAGACAATGCCAAGACAATTGTTTTCTGTGTTAAATGCTAGTAGGTGCAAATCAAGATAGCATAATGGTGCTTTTTTGGGGGGAGGGATCTAGCGCGCTTATGGCTACAACATCTAGAAGACGTTGTCTCAATAACACAAATATTTTCTGCTACATCTGCGGTGATTACACATTAGAGTCTAATAGAAAACCAATCAATGATTTTGTAAAGCGTGCTTATCTTGCTTACTTTAAAGTGAAGTTGGGGGATCAAGATAAGTCTTGGGCTCTCCACATTGTTTGCAAAACTTGCAAAGAACATTTACGTCAATGGACGAACAAAAGAAGAAAAGGATTAAGGTTTGGTATTCCAATGGAGTGGTGTGAACCAAAAGATCATAAAGCGACTACTATTTTTGTGCAGTAAACATAAAAGGCATAAACAGGAAAAATAGGACTTCCTAGCAATATCCAAACCTAGCTTCAGCAACCAGGCCAGTGCTACACAGAGAAAAACTTCCTGTTTCTGATTTTGAAGGGTTGCCACAATTGGATTTACTTCCTGACAGCGAAGACGACCAAGCTTCCACTGACAGCGATTCCACCCTTGCTGAAATCGAATATCCTCCTGCTATTTTACCTTGTCAACTTTTTCTCAGGGAGAACTCAATGACTTGGCGAGGCATTTAAACTGGTGTCCGACGTTTTCTTCGTAAACAGTTTTTCGTAAAACAATTGTTCGTAAGCAATTCTTCGTAAAAGCAATTCTTCGTAAAGCAATTCTTTGTAAAGCAATTCTTCGTAAAGCAATTCTTCGTAAAGCAATTCTTCGGGCATGCAATTGACCGTAATACTAATTGTTCGTAAACAAATGTTCATAAAAGTTAGGCTACAGCTTTTTTTTTAAAAAACAGTTACAATTGTTTACGAACAATCAATTAGGGTAGCCTATATGCTAGAGATGTGCTAATTGTGCTTAAACACATAATTGAGCCACTGAAAGAAATCTGCAGCTCCTTGCCCGTTCAAAGCACTGGTATGCTGATGGCACCTTCAAGACAGTGCCTTCACTGTTTGAACAGCTTTACACAATACACGGACTGACGGAAAACACTTCAGTGCCTCTGGTGTATGCCCTGCTGGGGGACAAAAGGAGAGGGACATACATTCATGGAGTTGTTACCTGCTGTTGCTGTTCCAGAGACAATCATGACTGACTTTGAGATGGCCATGGTCAATGCAGTAAGCAGAGAGTACCCACTTTCAACTCACCGTGGCTGGTTCTTCCATTTGTGCCAGTGCATTTGGAGAAAAACGATGGGAATGTATTACCAGATGTTGCTCAGCCAGTAATTGACTACTTTGAAGACACTTGGGTTGGGCGCCCAGATCGTCGTCAAGGGCGCCGTCCTCCAATGTTTGCAATTCAAATGTGGAACTGCTATGATGGCGTCCTCAGTGGCCTTCCCAAAACTAATAATAGCATTGAAGGATGGCACAGAGGGTTCATGTTCCAGGTATCTGCAAATCATCCAGATATTTGGAAGTTCATATCTGCAATCAAGCGAGAGCAAAACCTAAATGAGGTTGGCATTGAACAGTATGTCAGTGGCCAGGCAGGACTCCCTCCAAAGAAGAAGTACAAGGACAGTGCAGAAAGACAAACTAGAGTCGTCCGAACCTGGCGTCAAGACTTTCAAGATGATGAAATTTGTGATTAGCCTACTTGCGTGGAATCGCACACAATACTTCATACTAAACTTGGCTTGTGGTTGTGGACAATTTGTACGAAGTTACTTAAAGTAGTATTGGTAGTGTAAGCAAAGAATTGCTAAACACAGACAATTGTTGTATTCCAATAAATAACAAAAAATGCGCTTTTTCATTGTGCTTATTTGTTTATGTCTCGTAACTTGGTTATTCAGGGAAATTTGCATTATGCACCTTCATCGGAAATTGCAAGACAAACCTTGCTGTTGCGAAAAATTGTTCACAAACAATTGACCTATCACCTGTTTACGAACAATTCACCTACACGAAGAATTGATGTATACGAAGAATTGCTTTACGAAGAATTGCTTTTACGAACAATTGTTTACGAACAATTGTTTTACGAAAAACTGTTTACGAACAATTCACCTATAACCATTTAAACTTATGTAGCTAACTGCTCTTGGCTGATGCTGAGCTGCGTCGGAGTCTGCCTCGCTTTCTGACCTAGTCTTATTCTGAAACGATCCCTGTTCCATATCTAGAAAGCTAAAACCTCAATTGCTAAGGTAACAGGGATCAGTTGTCAGTAGATGTTACAGAAAATATATTTCGCACTTATTCAGTGCATCGTCAGTTCTGATAAAGGGCAGTTAAAACCTACAAGTAATGTTTTAAACAACATTACAGTGACGCAATAATGCCAAAACATGAGCGTAAAAAATTGAAAAAGCATAAGCATAAATATTGAAAAAATGCTGAATGAAAACTAAACCAAGCCGGCAGTAAAGTAAATTACGTATCAAATATAAATTATAAACTAGAAATGATGAAAGAGCGATGAGCAAAGCCTGCAAATGTAGCGTTGTGACAAATTATGGCAAAGAAAATAAATAAAGTATATGCGGAACACGGCAGTCAAAGGCAGTGATAAACAAACTAAGTACAGCGAAAATAATTAAATGGAGCGTCTTGGAAAACACAAAATGTAGCATTGTGGAAAAAAGAGTAGGCAAAGAAGGCAGTGAATAATAAGGCAGTAAAATATTAAAAAAATACCAAAAATGTAGTGGAGCGTCAAAAAGTTAAACTTGTGGCAGAATTAATTTTTGGATATTTATTTTGGCATGTATCCTATGTATCCATTTATCTTCACAAGCATCTAGATTATCAATATTGGGTTGTTCAACAAATGTGACATTGTAGCATTGGGAAAGTTGTGGTTCAGTACTTAGATCATGAAATACAGCAAAATGTTTTAATAACGCAGCCCTGTCATTATTAGAAGAAAAATCGAAAGTGTTCCAAGTTGCACGATGGCCTGACCAGCGAACCGAAAATTTATTAACCGTTTGTCCAACATATTGTTCATGGCAAAGTAAACATGTTGCTACATAAATCCCATAATTGCTGCAATTGAGTTCCTGTTTTAACTTAAAAAGTCTTTGCGGAGTGCTCAATGTCGTTGTACGTGAAACCATTGACAAACGATGATGACCATGGTTACCACACAACGCACAGCGACCACAAGGGGCAGAATAACCTCTTTGTAGAACAGAAGATTGGATTTTTTTTTATAGATCTTTGTAGTTTGTAACATAATTTCCAATTGTTTTTGGCCTTGTGTATGTGACCATGACATCAGGTTTAAGTTCCTTTTCTTTTTCACTCATTTTTAATAAAGCTGGGAAAGCAGTAGCCCACACAGTCTTGCTGTTTTTCTTTTGAGGTTTAGGTGGCCTAAGTCTGTCAGTCCAAGTTGAAGCAATTCCAATCATGTCATTTGTCATCGCGATAGGGAAATCTGACCTAGTAGCTTTTTCTTTGAGTCTTGACAAGCTGGAAATGTAATGTTCATGGCACTCATTCAGAAGACGCATTCGAATGGCTTCTCCGTATAATATGGATTTGAAGGTGGATATAAGGTGGTGCGACTTTCCATTTATGAAGCAACGATCTTTTGCTGTAGCTTTGACGAAATCTTCAGTTGTAAATTTAAACTTGTTACCATGGGTGATGCAATGATTGACATCTAAAAATTCCACTGCGCCTGTCTCTTGAGAAGTATCAACCTGTCTGAATGTTAATTCAAGTCCAAATTTGGCGAAATTATTAATAAGCGCTAATTTTATATTATTAGTTGTTTCGAGTCCAAATGAAAGCCAAATGATGTCGTCAATGAATCTTTTGAAAATGCATGCTTGGTTAATAACTGTACACAGAGATTGCAGAATGAAATGCATAGTTATATTAGCAAGTAAAACTGAGTTGTTATCTCCAGTTATAATACCATCAGTTTGAGTGAAAAAATGCTCTTGATATTGAGTCACAACATTGTTCATACAGAAATTATTTAAATCAACAATTGTTTTCTTAGCTTCAGCAGAAAATGTGGTGTGTGTGTTCAAAGCGCTATACAAGGCAACATCAACGACTGAACGTTTAAGAGAAGGATAAAGTGATTTCACATCCGCCGCTACAATGTATAAGGGCGATTTCTTCAAAACGTTATCAATTGTACTTGAATTTGTACTCTGCCAGGACAATAGCTCCTCAATATAGTTTCTGCTATCCCTGCAGTATTCGTTCGGATTGGATTGGCAAAATTTGATGCTGATGGGTGCCAATAGTTTTTCAAGGAAAGCGGTGATGCGGGATGTAGTAATCATTCCAGCAGATTGAAGTAGACGTACTGGAATGTCTTTGACATTGACAGCGGATAAATTTTCCGAAATCAGTTTGTGTGTTTTGAAGAGAGGGTAACAGTAGGCTGGTTGATTATCCCGAAAATGTTTGGCATTTTTACCTGTCTCTCAATGGTAGGATGAACCTTTTAGTTTAAATCCGGTTGTATGGTATAGCAGATTATCGTCAACGACACCCAATTTATGCAATCTCAAGACAAAATCCTCGCAGTGCTTTCTAATTTGATCCATGTGTTTGTTGATGGTGGTGGGATTGTAGGGCAACGTTTGAAACTGCTTAAGTTGTTCTTTCAAAATTTGGTCATAATCCTGGTAATCAAGTAAAACAATTTTGCCGTCTTTGTCTGATTTGCAAATCACAATTTTTTTCTCAGACACCAATTTTCGAATTTTGTTAAGGCTGTTGCGCTGTGCAGTAGTGAGGTTATTGTGTTTATGATAGCCTTGTTTGACCGCTGTTCCCAAATTTCTAAGTTTACTAAATGCCATGTTTACATACACTTTGGTTTTCTGGTGAATTTGATCTAACTGAGGTCTGGAAGTTTTAGTTATTTTGAGTTTTTTCGGTATAGCTGTTTGTTCAGTACTTTCATCAAAGAA
This sequence comes from Aplidium turbinatum, assembly GCF_918807975.1. Taxonomy (NCBI): domain Eukaryota; kingdom Metazoa; phylum Chordata; class Ascidiacea; order Aplousobranchia; family Polyclinidae; genus Aplidium; species Aplidium turbinatum. The sequence continues at coordinate 21,441,778 of NC_137475.1, read as the reverse complement.
AACGTCTTTCCACTCAACCCGCCTGATGTGTTGGTAGGCATTATACCATTCAGTGTTTTCAACTGTCTCTGTCCAGTTTGGGGTCGGTGCAAAATTTAAACCATTCATAAGGAAAAGTTTATCTTGATCATCTAGGCTAAGAGACGATTTATTCAAGATCAGATGATTGGCTCTATTCATGGCTTCCTGCATTGCCTTAAATTTGCGACGTGCACGGTATCTCTTTCTGTCATTGGCATTCTTGGAACTTTTAGTTTTTCTCACACTATTCCGGGTCAAAGCTTCTATGGTTGAATTTTGTTTAGACACCAACCAGTTGAATTTACGAATAAAACGATTCTTTTCTTTGAGACGTTTCTCATTGATTAGAAAGCGCTGGGATTCCGATAATGCACTCCATAAGCCTATGTCGCTTTTAGCTTGTATTTTAAGGGTTGCGAGCTCTTTAGAAAATTTTCGATTTTGCTGCTGTATTAAAAGATCAAAATCCATACCTTGACGGTGGTTCGACGGAAGTAAAACGTTACGACTTGCACATCTCTTCAAAAAGATCAGTTTTTCTTTTGCATGCGCACACCTTAGGCAAACTGCGAATACTTGGTCAACATAACGAGGGACTCTTCTACCTTGTCTTCTGTAGCTAACTGCTCTTGGCTGATGCTGAGCTGCGTCGGAGTCTGCCTCGCTTTCTGACCTAGTCTTATTCTGAAACGATCCCTGTTCCAAAGCTAGTCTTCTGTTCCATATCTGTCTCAAAGAAAAGAATCGAGTTAGTTTCTGTCCAAGTCGTCTACTCTTTACTTGTGGGTTGTCAAAATGCAAACATAATTCAGTCATTTTTGGGTCATGGTACTGCGTAGATATGTTTTAACTCTACGCAACGTGCTGAAAGATCGCTCCTCTTCACAACTAGTACAGCTTGAGCAGTATGGCAATATTAGGCAGAAGGATGCTCAATTGCTCAATGTGGAATTGTCTTTGAATAACTTGGTTAGATCAGCTGGAGAAAAGTTTTCTCTCTCTGCTTTTTGGATTTCATACGCACGAAGCTGGCGTGATTCATTTGCAATACCATCTGCATTGACATCTGGGCAAATTTATTTTAGACTGTCGACTGAAATTTCTTCTCCCAACAGGATTTTTTCTACATTTTGCAAGTTTGTGGAGGAATAGCGAGTAACTAAAGAAGTGGCAGCATTAGAAAAAACTTCACCATAAGTTGCAATAAAATAATCCTCCACTTTGGAGATATCAGGAGTGGCTGAACGCAGTGAACGGTAGTGACTTAAACGAATGCTTGGTTCATCAAATTTCATGGTAATGGCTTCTTCCTTCACAATTTTAAAAAATTCTTCAGCGTTTTGTCTTGCTGTGGCATCAGCTGACGTCACGTCGATCAAGTTGGCAATTAATGTTTTGCAGTTTCCCACAGACATCTGTTTGCTTTGCACAGCGACATGCGCCGGGTGAAATGACAAAAGCAAATGCTGCAACAAACGAAGGTTGAAAAATACTGTGAAAGTTTCTAATGAAGCAAGTAGAGATCTGGCTTTACTACGATTTACAGCATCAAGACCACTGCCGTTAGTAGACGCTGAATGAAGCCAATTCAGAATCTTTTCATAATTACTTAGGAACGCCTCAATGAGCGGACGCAGAGAATAAGATGAATCTTGCACATCATCTAGGCGGAAGTTTATAAACATAGACAGTCATCATCATCATAGACAGTCGCTTTGGGGATCCTTTGATATAGTGCACTGCACTTAAAGCATTAATAGCGTTCATGCCATCGTGGCTTGCCGTAAACGCGTCTTGCAAAACCAAATTCAGTTGGTGTCCAGCGCAGTAAACATAAGTAGCACGAGGATTTTCCTCCTGAAACAAAGCCTGAAGACCGTTGATATGACCACGCATATTTGCAGCACCATCGTATGCTTACCCACAGCAATCATTGATGTCAATATTAAGAGCAAGCAAAGCAGACTTAATCACTTTGAAAAGATGTTTTGCATCTGCTTGTTCAAGACTGTGCAAACCCAAGAAATCTTCTTGTATTATGAAAGATGCATCTACATAACGAACACACAAAGAAAGCTGTTGTTGACACGTGTTATCCGTCGTTTCATCAGCTATAATGCTGTAAAATTTAGCAGCTTTAACTTGTTGTAGGATGTGACGCAAAACTTCAAACGAACTCCTTTGCAATATCTCGTTTTGGATGTCATGGCTGAGCCATTTGTATCTATTTTGCCGCTTCAAACAAGAGCTGACGTGTATACTATGCTGGCTTAACACATTCATAAAAACAACCAAACTTGAATTTTTCTCTTCATGCCCTCGCAATGCTTGACCTTGACGGGCCATTGCGATTACAACATCAAAAATAGCCTCCAATGCACGTCCATTGTTTAAACCAGGGGTGGGGAACCTGCGGCCCGCGGGCCGAATGTGGCCCGCGTGACTGTTCCATGTGGCCCGCGTCAAAATTTCTTTACCCAAAATATATTGAAACAACAGCTCAAAAAAGAGTAGGCTCTGCATTCTCGGTATATTGCGAATGGCCGTCGATGAAGAAATGAAACGAAACGAAGTCGATCAGTTCATGAATAATCAGGGAAACCATGTCGTCGAACTCACTGATAGCCAATGGTTGTGTGACCTAGCGTTTATGGTTGACATTAGCGAGCACCTCTCCGAGCTCAACGTCAAGTTGCAGGGACCGAATCAGCTTTTGAACTCCTTGTTTGCAAAAGTGAAATCATTTGAAGCTAAACTACATCTGTGGAAAGTACAACTTGAAAACAATAAGATGTTCTTAATAATGATGTTTCTAATACAGTGGTTCTTAACCTATGGGTAATTACCCACATGTGGGTAATTTCAAGATAGCAGGTGGGTAATCAGCTGAAATAGAATATTTAGAATTATAGATGTAACAAACAATGTCACAGTTGTAAGTGGTAAACGTTCAAAACAACCTAACAAGCACAGTGATATTTTATGATTTTTAGAATTGTTTCGTCATAGTGATTTATTTTTCGCATCATTTTTGTTGCCAGTTTTATGTATTTCATTTTTGTGACATAATAGTAAGATGTTTCTTGTATAATCAGTTCATTTACAGTTGTTTTATGAGCAAGCTTGATGGCTGCGTTGCTGTTAGCAGTTGTTTGAAGTAGTTTATACAGTGTATTTGTATATAGTGTACATTTAAAGTTAGTGTTGAGACGAGCGAGCTATATCATATTCTTTTGAAGATGAAAGCTTGGAAAAATTCTGGGGAATGATGGGGAAAGCATATCCAAAAGTTGTGCAAAACCGTTGACTATGTTCCCTTCCACTTATCTCTGTGAATCAGCATTTTCAAGTGTTGTTGCTTTGAAGTCAAATTTCGAAACAAGCTGTTAGATCTGTAGTCAGATTTGCTTTGTGCAATATCCAAAATCGCACCCAATATTGCATCGATTGTACACAAAAACAGCGCAAATGTCTCACTGAAACTATTGATGCCGTTCTTTACATTAAATGTTGTTTTTGTTGAATAACGCTGTTTTATATTTTTAATATCGTAAAATAGATAAAATTAGATTCTGGGTAATGGAACTTTGATCTGGACAGAAATGGGTAATATGGGAAAAAAGGTTAAGAACCCCTGTTCTAATAACTTCCAACATGAAATAGTAGATCTCCAGCATGACGGTACGTTGAAAGCGATGTACTAAAACATTCCACAGCTCAACTTTTATCAAAGCTGCATAAATGCTGGTGATTTTCCAGTCATGCGGGAACATGCTTTGAAATATGTGTCTCTGTTTGGAAGCACCTACCGCTGCGAATCAGTTTTTTCTGTAAATAAAATTTCGAAATTTTTAGTGGCCCGCTTGTGTTATTTCTCATTTTATGTGGCCCGCAATACTGAAAAGGTTCCCCACCCCTGGTTTAAACAATTATCTTTTTGGTTCTTTCGCATACTTGATAAGGTCTCGGACACATCACGAGTTGTCATGACCAAAGCGCAATCCCTGTGATATTTGGCGCCATTGTGGCGATTTAGAGCATATCTTCCTTTTTGCCTGTCTTTAAAACCTTCAATCCACACTCTTCCCTCGGAATGGCCCGTTTCGGCGAGTCCGATTCGGCGAGTCCGATTCGACTAGTCCGATTCGGCGAGTTCCCTATTCGGCGAGAGCCCTTTTCGGCGAGTGCCCTATTCGGCGAGTTTTTGAAATTTTTAAAAGGAAATTATCGAGTACCGTAGCCTAATTGCAATTGCCGTTTTTACATCGTTTTAACGTCGCTAAACGTTGAAATCGTGCAGAAAGGAATGAAAAGAAAATGTTTGAACTATTAATTAAATTAAAATTCGTCATGTCAGTTTAGTTGTTTTTATTTCTGACCATCATATGAAAAACAATACACGTCAACATAGCAAAGGTAGAAGCGACAATTCACGTCAAAATAGCAAAGGTGTAGAAAAAGGTAGAAGCGACAAAACGCGAACGTTAAAACGTGCTTGTGACCGAAGTAAGTTATTGAGTTGAAAGAAATTTGGCAAGGTTGCATCACCTTCAAAAAAATTTAAGATATGAAGGAAAAATAAAACAAAGAAAATGTTACAAAAAAAATAATGTTTATGTCTATAAGTTAGTACTTTTGAATAGTTAAAATCATAGGCGCCTAACTATTTTTTTGGCCGTGGGGGCGAAAGCGTGTTTCATCAGCAGCAACGTAAATTCAGCGAAATGTCACGCAGATGGATGACGTAATTATGTCGTCACACTAGGATTGCTTTTATTGCCACACTCGGAGTTATCGCTACGTTCGACCTACCGTTAATTATTATAAACAAAGCTCGACCAAAACACATGCTATGAGTCTGCGTTGGCTAGCGGTTGATGGACTGCGACTCTTTAAGCTAAGCGCAACATAAAGTTTAGCAACAGATTTATTAGCATGAAACAAGAGACGAAAAGGTTTACTAAAAGGTATACTGTAAATGGAATGAAAATACTAACTTGATCATATGCTTGAAAATATACCTGTTGAAAGCAAAATCATTCATGTTTACATCAATTCAACAGCACGTCACCTTTAATAAATTTAAAAGTTGCTGACATCCGTAAACAGCCCTTGAAAAATAGCTACAGAGAGACGTTTGATTAAGTTTTCGACTTGATATTGCTCCCTTTTCACTACAATATCGCAACTTATGGCTGACCAGCTTTCAAGTTTCAATTCGCTGTAATACGCCCGTTTTCGTGTTGCAGATGAAACAAAAGATGCGCATATTCCCCGCCTTTGATCGGGTTTCTATGGCAACGGACGTGTGTGCGCCATGCAGTTTGCGCGAGTCCGTTGTTGTGTTGATTATGCTGCTTGTGCGACTGTGCGCAATGCGGTTTGTACCAGCCCTTGTTACGTTGGTTAGTGGTTACCTCGGGCCGAGACTTCAAGTTCATTTTCACAGCAACCGATTCACAGCCGCGACAACTCTCTGCAGAGGTTTCGACTTTCGAAAGCGACAGGAGGCTGTTTGCAAGTGCATTTAGTTAAACGCACGCTGCGTCAACGTAGCAAATTATGTTGTTTTTGGGTGCATTCAACATCTGATGACATTGAATCGACGCAAAATGGTAGATTTTTGCTATGTCACAGGCAGCAAAATCAGTCATTTTTACATTGATTCAACGTCCGCAGACGTTAAATCAACGTAAAAATGACAGATTTTTTTGTCTGGGGTGGGATTGTAGCATCGCTACTCGTTCTAGTGATTATTTACTGCGAAGCTGTTGCGGTTTGTATTTAAAAATGTTTTCCTGCTGCCGATCGCTAGTTCATCTAATGTTTTATGTATCAATGCCGCATAAAAAGTTGCTCCCACGCGGAAATATGCGTGGGGGCCTGGCCCCCACGGCTTAGGCGCCTATGGTTAAAATGATTAGTTTGGATCAACAAATGTGTGACCTACACTCCTACAGCTTAGATTGAAAGGAAATTATCGGGTAGGCTACCGTAGCCTAGTTATACCGACCAGCAAAAATATGTTCCAAGAACCCAGTTAGCCTAACAGTTCATTTTTACATTGTAGTAATAGAATGAAAAGGCTAACCAAATTTGTGGCCTATCGTTTTAACGTCGCTAAACGTTGAAATCGTGTAGAAAAGGGTGCTTTTGCTGACTAGGATACGTTGAAACTGAGAAACATTCACAGAAGCCCTACGATACGTTGCATTTTTAAGATAATGTATTCAGACGTTGAATCAATGTACAAATGAAATGTTATGCTAAATGGGTTCTTGGAACAAATCGTAGGGCTTCTGTGAATGTTTCTCAGTTTCAAAGTATCCTAGTCAGCAAAAGCTCCCTTTTCTACACGATTTCAACGTTTAGCGACGTTAACACGATAGGCCACACATTTGTTTAGCCTTTTCATTCTGTTACTACAATGTAAAAATGAACTGTGTTCTTGGAACAATTTTTTGCTGGTCTGGATAACTAGGCTACGGTACCCGATAATTTCCTTTCAATCCAAGCTGTAGGCCACACATTTGTTGGTCCAAACTAATCATTTTAACTATTCAAAAGTACTAACTTATAGACATAAACATGATCTATTTTATTTATTTTTTGTAACGTTTTCTTTGTTTTATTTTTCCTTCATATCTTAAATTTTTCTGAAAGTGTTGCGACCGTGCCAAATTTCTTTCAACTCAATAACTTACTTCGGTCACAAGCACGTTTTAACGTTCGCGTTTTGTCGCTTCTACCTTTTTCTACACCTTTGCTATGTTGACGTATTGTTTTTGATATCATGATCAGAAAGAAAAACAACTGAACTGACATGACGAATTCAAACACGTTTTAACGTTCGCGTTTTGTCGCTTCTACCTTTGATATGTTGACGTGTATTGTTTTTTATATGATGGTCAGAAATAAAAACAACCGAACTGACATGACGAATTTTAATTTAATAGTTCATACATTTTCTTTTTATTCCTTTCTTCACGATTTCAACGTTTAGCGACGTTAAAACGATGTAAAAACGGCAATTATAATTAGGCTACGGTACCCGATAATTTCCTTTCAAAAATTTCAAAACCTCGCCGAATAGGGCACTCGCCGAAAAGGGCTCTCGCCGAATAGGGAACTCGCCGAATCGGACTAGTCGAATCGGACTCGCCGAATCGGACTCGCCGAATAGTAGCAGACCCCTCTTCCCTTGCTTTCCAATACGCTTTTTGTTTGCGGACCAATCCTTCCTTCCTGAAACGCCTCAACGCAATTGCTGCATGTTACTACATCAGCAACTTGGTCATATTGAACCCACGGAAACTCATTTTTCAAATGTGGTTGATATTTTCTTCCTTTGTTATTAAGAGTGGGATTTTCACTTGTACCTGCTGCACTGACGCTCGTAGACGGCATGCTTTCGTTTTCGCTAGCACCTGGTTGGGGCAAAGATGCCTCACTTGTATTTTCATCTATTCTAGCTCTTTTTGAAGTTGACGTAAAATATTCACTGATTTTTCTGCTTTTGAGAATCGGTTTATTTTGGGACATATCGGCACCTATTTTGTAACTATTATTGCTTCTTCAAGCTATCTAATATCAGGCCTCGAAATATCCGGCGGTCATGGCGGACATGGCCTCCGGAATGACCTCGAATGTCTGCCGAAGCCGACTCATTGGTCGGTCATAAATGATCGCCGCAAAATTCTTGACAAAAATAGAGCTAATGCAGCAAAACTATATTTTAAATATGAATTGTTACAATTGTTTGTTTAACGCGAACAAATACGGAGCTGAAACAATAATAGTACAGGCAATTGCTTTAAAGATCACATTAGAGTGGCGTGGTTAACGGGCTGATGGCAAAAGTAGCCATTTTTACATCATTTCAACGCCATGCAATGTTGCCTTGAAATAAAGTTGTTTGAACTTTTCGGCAGGATATGTATTCTAATTTTAACAATGAGGATTATTGCGTTACATTGATCGTTTGTTAAAAAGAAACGTCACAGAGAAGCAAGTCTCAACTGGGTTCCGCACGTGTTTAGGCGAATGTGGCGACCTTATTCACGCTGATACTGATAGAAATAAGTGATCGTAGTTGCTTTTGTAATAAGGAAATTTAGATTGTTGTTTTCAATTGTGTTTATTGCGTCATTACACGACTGTCATTAACGCACTGATTTATTTGCAAGCAATCTGCTCCAGTATACTTCAGGGTCGGTTAATTAAGCCAGGGCTTCCCAAATTGGGGGTCGCGACCCCACAAGGGGTCGCGTAACGAACTTTGGGGGTCGCAAAAAGTGTACCTATTTTTCACAAAGTACTCTATTATAACCATAACACTTCTGTGCAAGTTGTTAACTTTGAGAGTCGCACACTCAATACTTCCATTTTTAGAAATTGATGAGGTAAAATGAAATTAGAATTTAAAGCCTTTTTGTTGCAATGTGAAGTAAGATAGATTTCGAAAGTTAAAGCTTTAAAAGGCTGATAGTGTTGAAAATTTGAGTCGTGATTTTTCTAACGAAAAAAAAATCAGACTGAGTCCACCATTTTCGTAATGACATCTGGTTTTTACAATTATGCTATTTATCAAATTTGCTTGAAAAACTGAACGAACTTAACTTGTCTCTTCCAAGCATAAAACATCAATGTTTTTACACTGAATTCTAAATTTGAAGTGTTCATCAAAAATAAGTACAAAAAATTTAAACATCTAAAAAATGCTTGAAAATGAACACCAGGTTGAAAATGGTCCATTTGAAATGTTCTTATTTATTGAAGAGTTCTTGGCTAACAATGATGTAGAATCAAATGTTATTAGACCTCTCGTTATTAACCATTTGTCAAATCTGTTGAAACAGTTTTAGAAGTATTTTCTACCAAACTGTATTGGATCCAAAACTTAGGCTACTTACAACGCAAAAACAAAGTAGCCTACGTTTTGGATCCAATACAGTTTGGTAGAAAATACTTCTAAAACTGTCTCAGAAAGAACTTACTGATCTATCTTCTGATTTTAAGTTTAATTTTTTTGGAAATTTATGAATTTTGTGCAAAAAAGCTTCAGACTTTTTGGCTTTGCGTTAAAGTGGAATACATATACTATTGATTAAGCATTAGGGCTAACCGCACTCCTGCCGTTTGTATCGACGTTTTTATGTTTAACATTTTCAGCCGCAAAAACAAGCAAATGCTAAGCACTAGGTGGGAGGATCGTCTCACCAACGATTCAATTACGATGATCAGCTAAAGGCTTCCTCAACCAAGCAAACATTGATCTAGAATCATGGAAACAACTTGCCAGTGACAGGTCAATCTGGAGGAAAAAAACTAGTGAAGGCGCGGAATTTTTCAAAGAAAACAGCATACAAAAGGCTCAGGAAAAACAAAACATTACAAAAGACAAGCTAAAAAGACGACGTTCTCCACCCTCCATGCAATGTGACTTATGACCACGTCTTTTCCATCATAGACTATGGGCTTCCAAAGCTACATTCGATATAACCAATAACCATCCGAAGCGAAACTCGATTTCATGACGATACTAATGTTCGGACACGAGCTGGAGCCGACAACAATTTGTACGAGTCAGCGTTTCCAACGTTGATGGCAATCAAAACAAAACAAACACAATCAAAAACAAACTGCCTAAGCATCATTGAAACAGCCTTGGGACACAAGCATTGCCCACCGCTGGACTTGCTTTGTAGCAAAAAGCGGTAGCATCCATCAAACTGAATATATGTACTCGGTTTTTAATTTGTTTTGTTTTTTCAGTAGGCTACGTGTAAATTGTAAAATAGTAGGTTTCAAGTAGGCTATCGTTAGGTTGCTTTTAGTTTTCATTCGAATTAAACCTTTCCATAAATATCCCAAATGTATATTTCGCACTGCTTATCGTTTTTACTGTGATGGGTCGTGGAAAATTTTAGGAGATTGAAAGGGGTCGCGGGCAAAAAAGTTTGGGAAGCCCTAAATTAAGACATCAACCATTGCGGAGTTATTCTGTTGTAGAAAATCTTCTACTACAAAGACGACTACACAATACTGTAGTGTGATTTTGTGCAAAATCTACATGCAAAAAATATGTCCGGTTGAGATATTAAATGTCCGCTGAAAGAGCCAGTCCGTTAGGACATGCATGACCGCCGGAAAAAAGTACAAATTTCGAGGCCTGTAATATCTATACAAAGCGAAACATGCCCAAAAAACACATGACTCCACTCCGCAGCAGGAGTTTGTCGTAAAAATTTTGATATTGTTAGCTCATAATTGGAACAGTTGGAAAACAAGCCGATTCATTTCATTTTTGTGCGAGTGAATGACAATGATCAAAACAGTTTATCGAAATAAAACGCAAAAAATCATGATCTCAAGCAGAGTGGAAACCCGGGATCAGTTTTATTACCTCGTTTTGCTCCTTTTGCTAATTACTTACCTTCAAAGCGTTAACAACGGCGAAGTGTTTTCTGTTAGTGGGAGTGACCAGTCTTTTATCGAATAGTGCAGTTTTCTCATAATTGTTGATGTATATATTGTGAAAATATAACAATATATACATCAATACAGTGCTTATTGAAGCATAACACGGATGACAGTTTTGAAAAATGCATTTTTTCTTTAAAGCTGTATTAAGTATTCACGTAATAGTTCATGTGTCGTAGTTTCAACTCGACAAAGTTTGCTAAAATCGATTTCATGTTTGAAGTCACAGAAAATGTAATGGACGTTTAGAAGAAACATTCAACCTTGCAGTCCCTTTTTCGCTACCACGCATTTTGACTTTGAAGTTGCGTCTCACGCGCAGGAAGAAAAGCAGTGTGTGAGCGTGCGTGCCGTGCGCATCTCAGTAGTAATTCACGTTCCAGAGAAAGTCGTGCGATCAGCTGTTTTGCGAACATTAAACAATGTAGGCTGTTTTTCACTTTAGGCATTCTTAATTCTGTTTAAATGATCTAAATTTATTTTGCAAAGTATTTTATCTTTGAAACACCACTTGTAATAGCCATTTTGCTGCCCCTCAACCATAAATTTACAGGAAGCTCCACAAATATGTCCAGTGGAAAAGAAGGGAGAGACAGGCAAGTGTTGGCTACTATCAAATGAAAGGTTTGTGGAAAAGCTACAGAGTGGATCGACAATGTGCACAATTGAAGGGATCAACTCGATCGGGCAAGAAAAGCTGCTCTGGAGAGAAATGCCTAAAGCCCTATTGAGGGCTATGGCGAACTAAATAATAGCAACCACTTGAACTGGACAAACACAATTGTGACATCATAATGATGAACAATGTTCAAAAGGAGTGATTTTACCAATTGAAACTATAGCCAATTCTAAAAAAGTAAGCGCATAGTCAAAATCAGGGGCAGTGATATATTCTAAAATAAAAAGATTCTCACACTCTGCCAAAATGTTTTGTTGGCCTGCGTTAGTGGTGCAATACTGGTGAACCTAGCCTTATGGGCAAAACATGTGTTTACTGTTTATTACAGTCAATTATTGCCACATTTGGCTGCCGAGAAACAGCATGAAGACATTAAAGTCAGCTGATGTTGGAAAAGGCCAATGTGTCAGTACACCTAATAATACTTTACATCAATACAAACCTGAATTTTCTCGAGTAGTTCCCTTTTTGGCATTCTTTTCTTCTGCCGGCTTTACTGAAGACAACGTATTTGACATTGCCCAACACGACTACCGTACAGTACCCTACTTATACTTAGTTACAGTTCAACTATGCACTGCAGTATGCATTAACCTTTCTCTATGTAAAAATGACAAATGGTTTTCATTCGCTACATGATGCTCGGCCAATCCAATACTACATAAAACTATTGGCAAAGTCTCCTTTTGAAAAGCAAAAATATATTCGCTAAACAGATAATTTTAAATCTAATAAGTTTAGAAATAAAATTACTTCACTAATCAATAACTATATGTACAGAACATTGAAAGTAAAGATGTACCAATACCAATATTTTGGCCGATACCGATATCACTTTTTTAGGCCGATACTGATACCGATATTTTGGCCGATACTTTGGTGTTACAAAAAAAAGCAATTTTGGCATTTGCAAGGAATTATATCAAATGCTAAGTTTTACCTTATTTGCATAAAACTATGAAAAAAAGCTTTCAATTGGCATCAGTGGCGGATTTAGGGCAAAATTTTAGGGGGCGCCAAATAAGTATGGAACAACCTCGCCGCAAATGGCATGGGAAAATTTTTTGCGTTTTTATCAATAAAATTGCCTATCTAAGTCAGGTAGGCTACCAGTCATTCCCACATCACAAATCAACACCACAAGCGACAACTAGCATTCCAGACAGAAGCAGGGTTGCCAGGTAGCCAACTGAGGAAATAACCAAACTACTTCAAAAATATAGCCAAATTATAGCCAAGCCTTAATTACAAAATATAGTCGATCTGGGTAATGCGCAGCGCAGGAGAAAAAGCGATAATGCGCAGCGGTCCACTTTATAAGAAACAAACAAAGAAATTTGATGTTTAAAAGTTGGTTATTTACAGCTAAACTACCCAGGTGTTCAGTGGAAACCAAGTCAAAAGAAGGATTGAACGGTATCCAGCCTAAAATCTTTCTTTTCATACGTCACCTATTTTCTCTTAGTTTTCACTTTGGAGGTCGGATTTCTAATTTCGTTGCTGCAAAGAAGAGAGCGCTTGTATCAAAACGGCTCCAATGTGTAGCGATCATGCACACACAAGCCTTTATTCAAACTAAAAGATGATAGAAAAGTAATTTTGTTTCTTTAAGAAAATGGAAAACTACGCATTTGGCCACAACAACAGTCACGCGGTGAATGCGTGGTAACCACGTGCTGCTTTGAAATTAGGAGCCAGACAGTGATACAAAATGGCCGCTCGGTCTGCTGTGTTTGTGTATAGTCATTTTTACGTTGCTTCAAGGCTTGCTGACGTTGAATCAATGTAAAAAACGAGTGATTTACTGTCCGGTGCAGCAAAAGCGCGCTTAACTGAGAATCTCGGCTTGGACAGTTACAGCTCAGAATTAAAAGTTTACTGGTGTTATTAAGATGTTAAAGTTTTAGACAACAATAATTATAGCAAAAATTTGTTGTAAATCAACCGGAAACAGTGATGCCGGCGGCTCCACGGTGGGTGCAGCTTAATGCGAAGTATAGTGATACAATTCGCTTTCCCACTCCGGAGGATAAAAATGTGAAAGAAAACAAAAACAGTTTAGTATGGTATTCAGCGTTAAGATAAACTACGGATTACGGAAGGTATAACTTCATAATTTTCAGACTATCTAAATCTTCCTACAATATCACATTGTTTGTGCCACGTTCACTGCTCAAGCATTAGCAAGGAAAACAAATTATTTCCTTTGTTTCGAGCATTTAAAGAGAGTGTCCCCACTGATTGATAACCCCTGTTGATAATTTGTGCCATAAACAGCCATAATTTTTATCTGCTATTTTGATAATGATATGATAATTTGTGCCATAAACAGAGTTTTTTAGGCAACTGACTGATTTGTTTTGATGCTAAAGCAGCTGCGTAATGCCCATTGTGTTATAATTTGTGATCGCCGCTTTGTTTAGTCCTTTATTTGTTGTGCGTCAGCAAAATCTTACATTTTTTCGACTCTGTGTTTCTTAACGTTGAATCAACGTAGTTAGAAGTTTGCGCTGGCAAAGGCAGCCTGTACCTTTTTGTGTATGAGGAATTATTTCTCTTCTCTTTTCGTACTACAAATGACGTCTGTGCTTGTCATGTAAAGCTTGAACGGTAGTGTACTCAACATTGATAAATTTCCCTTTCCCGATTTTGCCTGGTGGTACACTGCAAGGGCACAAAGCTGTTATAATGCAGCCTAACTGCGCATTCGATTGCGCGGTGCGCTTTAGCTCAACGCGCATTCGTAATTAAGCGATTATTGCGCAAGCAATGCCGAAAATTCACTCGAGAACAAACAAAAGGCGCACTTGACCTACTTCTTTGTAATATTGATCTACAAGTAGCAACTAGCAAGGCACTTAAAAAGTTAAAACTGGCTTTAGGGGTGTTCTATTTCGATTTTCGATTCGATTGCGATTAAGGTGATATTCCAAAATCGTTTTTCGTATCGGACATATTCGAAATTATAGCAGCTCTTTCGGCTGAAAGCGGTTGAAAGTAACGCGAGTGGCACGAAATCTGTCTTGTCGCATTTTGCAAGCGAAAAAAAACTTCGACGCATGCGCATCGTCGATCACGTGACTATCACAGGTTCTCGCGGGTCCAACGGCCAGTCCTGCACCAGGGATGCCAGGTTGGCATTTTTAATGCCAAATTTCACAAATTTCTCTCAAGAATGAAGATAGCTAGGTTGTGCAATAGCAGAAAGTGCAGGCTGAGCTCTGTCGCAGTTTTATCCATTTTTCACCGAATCCATAGGCACCTAAGCCGTGGGGGCAGGGCCGCAACCAGACCGCAGAGCAAGGGGGCAACTTTTTTTTAGAGGGGGGGCCGAAAAAATTTAAATGGGCAAAATCATTATAATTGTAGCTGTTGCTTGAGAATGTTGAGATTTTGCCAAGGGGGGGCAAAATTTTTTTCAGGCCGGACGAGGCCCCCCTGGCCTCCGGCTGGCTACGGGCCTGCGTGGGTGCCAGGCCCCCACGCATATTTCTGTGTGGAGGCAACTTTTTATGCTGTATTTAATATTGATACATAAAACAATAGATGAACTAGCGATCGGCAGCAGGAAAACACTTTTTGAATGCAAACCGCAACAGCTTCGCGATAAATAATCACTATGAACGAGTTACGATGCTACAATCCCACACCAGACAACAAAATCTGTCATTTTTACATTGATTTAACGTCTGCAGACGTTGAAATTGCTATATAGCAATTTTTGCCCTAATAATTGCAAGATTTTGCCCGAATTCGCGACGTTGTGAAGCAACAGGGGGGGGGGCAGCTGCCCCCCTGGCTTATACGGCTATGCATCCAACATAGTTTCAATGAATTGCACGATAACACTGTCCATCGTACTTACTACTCCAGTCAGCAAGGCATTGGTGAAAAGGGTCTTTTCTTTGGCACCAATTGTGAAAAATTGTAGTAGAAAAGTAGAAACTTGATTGGTAATGAGACATTGAAGGCAATACTAAGAATCCGTACACATTTGCTGTTTCAAAATATGTATTGTGTTAATTTTAAGGTTACTTCAGAAACGTTGAAACTCTTTACAACAGACAACAAGCCAGTTAGGGGTGTTCAATTTCGATTATTTGAATATTCGAAATTCAATTTGTTTTCGATTTTCAAAATTTCAAAATATTCAAAATTTCGAGAAAGGGCTGCTATAATTTCGAATATGTCCGATACGAAAAACGATTTTGGAATATCACCTTAATCGCAATCGAATCGAAAATCGAAATTGAACACCCCTAAAGCCAGTTTTAACTTTTTAAGTGCCTTGCTAGTTGCTACTTGTAGATCAATATTACAAAGAAGTAGGTCAAGTGCGCCTTTTGTTTGTTCTCGAGTGAATTTTCGGCATTGCTTGCGCAATAATCGCTTAATTACGAATGCGCGTTGAGCTAAAGCGCACCGCGCAATCGAATGCGCAGTTAGGCTGCATTATAACAGCTTTGTGCCCTTGCAGTGTACCACCAGGCAAAATCGGGAAAGGGAAATTTATCAATGTTGAGTACACTACCGTTCAAGCTTTACATGACAAGCACAGACGTCATTTGTAGTACGAAAAGAGAAGAGAAATAATTCCTCATACACAAAAAGGTACAGGCTGCCTTTGCCAGCGCAAACTTCTAACTACGTTGATTCAACGTTAAGAAACACAGAGTCGAAAAAATGTAAGATTTTGCTGACGCACAACAAATAAAGGACTAAACAAAGCGGCGATCACAAATTATAACACAATGGGCATTACGCAGCTGCTTTAGCATCAAAACAAATCAGTCAGTTGCCTAAAAAACTCTGTTTATGGCACAAATTATCATATCATTATCAAAATAGCAGATAAAAATTATGGCTGTTTATGGCACAAATTATCAACAGGGGTTATCAATCAGTGGGGACACTCTCTTTAAATGCTCGAAACAAAGGAAATAATTTGTTTTCCTTGCTAATGCTTGAGCAGTGAACGTGGCACAAACAATGTGATATTGTAGGAAGATTTAGATAGTCTGAAAATTATGAAGTTATACCTTCCGTAATCCGTAGTTTATCTTAACGCTGAATACCATACTAAACTGTTTTTGTTTTCTTTCACATTTTTATCCTCCGGAGTGGGAAAGCGAATTGTATCACTATACTTCGCATTAAGCTGCACCCACCGTGGAGCCGCCGGCATCACTGTTTCCGGTTGATTTACAACAAATTTTTGCTATAATTATTGTTGTCTAAAACTTTAACATCTTAATAACACCAGTAAACTTTTAATTCTGAGCTGTAACTGTCCAAGCCGAGATTCTCAGTTAAGCGCGCTTTTGCTGCACCGGACAGTAAATCACTCGTTTTTTACATTGATTCAACGTCAGCAAGCCTTGAAGCAACGTAAAAAATGACTATACACAAACACAGCAGACCGAGCGGCCATTTTGTATCACTGTCTGGCTCCTAATTTCAAAGCAGCACGTGGTTACCACGCATTCACCGCGTGACTGTTGTTGTGGCCAAATGCGTAGTTTTCCATTTTCTTAAAGAAACAAAATTACTTTTCTATCATCTTTTAGTTTGAATATTTTTTATTTATTTTTGTGTTTTATTTAATTAAAACACAACATTAGAGAACAATTTTTATATTTCTTAACAAGATACCAAAAATGCAGTATGACGGAACAAACAGTTAAAGTCAACATGTTTCTACGTTTATTAGACGTAAAAACAAGCTTCACTGGAAGTAAAAGTAATTAATTAAAACGCCAACCCCAGCCAGCTAAATCTGCTGATTTTACATCGATTCAACGTTGTAAGGCGTTGAATCGATGTAAAAATGCACAATCTTGCTCGCGGCGACGCAAGTCTTCCAATTTCAAGGCAATAAGCAACGCAATATCTTCAGAAATAAAAAAATGAGAAAAGAATTTTCCTTGTTTTGATAGTCCCTTATGTAATTACAATAATTATGTGTGGGTGTATTAGTTTGTTTTTGTGATGTTGTTGGGTGCAGTCGTGTTCTCATTGCTTTAAGAATTGACGCTCCAGTTGTTTTAGGAACGAGGAGGCGACTGATTCTTAACTTATTCATCTACTTGTTTTAATGTATCAGGTTTGGTGGCCGTGCTTGACTATATTTATCGATGCATATACCGCAATATTAGATCCTTTTATGCACGTTTTAAACCATTATGGTTTTGCCACCTTTTGTTGGTTTTGTTACTGTAAGTTATTTCTTTTTCACAATATCATTTCTTTTGTATTCTGACAAAGAAAAATAAATTGAATTGAATATCCTTGAAACATTGAATGACCCACTGCTGTATGCACTGCCACCACTCAAGAACCAAGCAAGAGACAATCTGCTGAACAGCCGGTAACAATTGTTACATGACAGGCAGCAGGCGAAGTATGTGAATAGACTAGAAGTCCTCACAAAATCGTAATAATAACAGCAGCGAGAAGAGCAAGTTTAAAATAAAAGAGAAAGCTTTTACCCCAACCCCCCTCCTCCTTGCAACTTGAGTTGACTTCAGGTTGGGATCCAAATATTAAAAAAAACATAACAACATGTAACAATATAAAAAAAAATTAAAAAGATGATGCCCAAAACATTGGGGGGCAGCTGCCCCGCCTGCCCCCCTCTGCCGGACTACCGTCATTCTGGCAGAATAATTCTGCGCGATCCGCCTAAAAAAATGATCCGTCAAAATTTGCGCGATAAACAATGCGATGAAAGTAGCAACACTCGGAAGCTGATAAAATCACTTCTCGTTACCATATTAAAGCAAATGTTATATTTTTTCCATAGGAAAATGAACAGTGAACACAGAAATTTAAATAAAAAACTCGACTTGTCAAAGATAAAGCAAGTGCAATTGCGAAAAGTAAAACATAAAATCGCATATTAAGACTGCTGTATGTGATGTGGCAAGAAAAGTAACCATCACAAAATTGTCTATAAAAATACTTTCCCGAAATATTTTTCGGAATTTTATTTTTGAATCGTGTTCAGAATTAAATTTCCTTTCCAGGGGTGTTACTCTCGTGGTGCGGCAGACGAAGGAAACGCGAGCAGAATGGTTTAAAAATGGGGTAAATACCTTACGTATTTAAAAATAAATAGAGATTTTAACGTTTATAGACGCCTTCAATTAAGCGTTTATAAAAATACTTTCCCGAAATATTTTGCGGAATTTTATTTTTGAATCGTGTTCAGAATTAAATTTCCTTTCCAGGGGTGTCACTCTCGTGGTGCGGCAAACAAAGGAAACGCGAGCAGAATGGTTTAAAAATGGGGTAAATATCTTACGTATTTAAAAATAAATAGAGATTTCAACGTTTATAGACGACTTCAATTAAGCGTTTATAAAAATACTTTCCCGAAATATTTTTCGGAATTTTATTTTTGAATCGTGTTCAGAATTAAATTTCCTTTCCAGGGGTGTCACTCTCGTGGTGCAGCAGACGAAGGAAACGCGAGCAGAATGGTTTAAAAATGGGGTAAATATCTTACGTAGCCTATTTAAAAAAAAATAGAGATTTCAACGTTTATGGACGCCTTCAATCAAGCGTCTATGAAAATACTTTCCCGAAATATTTTTTGCAATTTTATTTTTGAATCGTGTTCAGAATTAAATTTCCTTTCCAGGGGTGTCACTCTCGTGGTGCGGCAGACGAAGGAAACGCAAACAGAATGGTTTAAAAATGGGATAAATATCTTATGTATTTAAAAATAAATAGAGATTTCAACGTTTATAGACGCCTTCAATTAAGCGTTTATAAAAATACTTTCCCGAAATTTTTTTCGGAATTTCATTTTTGAATCGTGTTCAGAATTAAATTTCCTTTCCAAGGGTGTCACTCTCGTGGTGCGGCAGACGAAGGAAACGCGAGCAGAATGGTTTAAAAATGGTGTAAATATCTTACGTATTTAAAAATAAATATACATTTTAACGTTTATAGACGCCTTCAATTAAGCGTCTATAAAAATACTTTCCCGAAATATTTTTCGGAATTTTATTTTTGAATCGTGTTCAAATTAAATTTCCTTTCCAGGGGTGTCACTCTCGTGGTGCGGCAGATGAAGAAAATACGAGCAGAATGGTTTAAAAATGGGGTAAATACCTTACGTATTTAAAAATAAATAGAAATTTTAACGTTTATAGACGCCTTCAATTAAGCGTTTATAAAAATACTTTCCCGAAATATTTTTCGGAATTTTATTATTGAATCGTGTTCAAAATTAAATTTCCTTTCCAGGGGTGTCACTCTCGTGGTGCGGCAGACGAAGGAAACGCGAGCAGAATGGTTTAAAAATGGGATAAATATCTTACATATTTAAAAATAAATAGAAATTTTAACGTTTATAGACGCCTTCAATCAAGCGTCTATAAAAATACTTTCCCGAAATATTTTTCGCAATTTTATTTTTGAATCATGTTCAGAATTAAATTTCCTTTCCAGGGGTGTCACTCTCGTGGTGCGGCAGACGAAGGAAACGCAAGCAGAATGGTTTAAAAATGGGGTAAATATCTTACGTATTTAAAAATAAATAGAGATTTCAACGTTTATAGACGCCTTCAATTAAGCGTCTATAAACCACTTTTCCAAAATATTTTTCGGAATTTTATTTTTGAATCGTGTTCAGAATTAAATTTTATTTCCAGGGGTGTCACTCTCGTGGTGCGGCAGACAAAGGAAACGCGAGCAGAATGGTTTAAAAATGGGGTAAATATCTTACATATTTAAAAATAAATAGAGATTTTAACGTTTATAGACGCCTTCATTCAAGTGTCTATAACAATACTTTCCCGAAATATTTTTCGGAATTTTATTTTTGAATCGTGTTCAAAATTAAATTTCCTTTCCAGGGATGTCACTCTCGTGGTGCGGCAGACGAAGGAAACGCGAGCAGAATAGTATAAAAATGGGGTAAATATCTTACATATTTAAAAATAAATAGAGATTTTAACGTTTATAGACGCCTTCCATTAAGCGTCTATAAAAAATACTTTTCCGAAATATTTTTCGGAATTTTATTTTTGAATCGTGTTCAGAATTAAATTTCTTTTCCAGGGGTGTCAGTCTCGTGGTGCGGCAGACGAAGGAAACGCAAGCAGAATTGTTTAAAAATGGGGTAAATATCTTACGTATTTAAAAATAAATAGATATTTTGGTGCTATGAAGTCTGGTCCTGTTGTTGTGAGGTCTACTACAAGGTCGTGTGGTGTCTGTTCTGGTATTGTGAGGTTTGCTACAAGGACGAGTGGTGCCTGTTCTGGTGCTCTGATTTCTGCTTCCGGTGCAAGTTCTGCCTGTTCTGGTGCTATGAAGTCTGATACAGGGTCGAGTGGTGCTGGTCCTGGTGTTGTGAGGTCTACTACAAGGACGAGTGGTGTCTGTTCTGGTATTGTAAAGTCTGCTACAAGGACGAGTAGTGCCGGTCCTGGTGTTGTGAGGTCTGGTACATGGACGAGTGGTGCCAGTTGTAATCCTACTCGGAGCTTTGTTTCACAAAATTGGTTTTCTCCACTTTAACGTTATTTCATTTTGATTTAGTTTGCCAAGAGAGCACCTTCCCGAAACGTAACAGCAAAATGTTGTCAATGAACTTTAGAGGTGCTTCTGATGACTTTGTAAGTCAAACAGCAAATGAAATTGGTAGGTATTTAGCGAAAAATAATTTGCATTCCCTGAGCAACAAATCAAACCGTGCAGAGTTTTTAACGTCTTCGAGTTTTCGTGCCAAGTGTGCTGCTTCTAAACGAGAGAAATATTTGTTGACCTTTTGTCGAAAAAATAAAAACTTAATAGATCATTTTAAAACAAATTATGCTTCGATATCACAAACTGTGCCCTCTCAGTTAGCTGTTAAATTAGCAAATTTCATAGGCAAGCATATAGACGACTTCCCTCGCGATGACTATACCTTACTGCTTCACGTGTCGCAGCAATGCTAAAGAAAATCATTGGCCTGCTTCCTTTTTTCGCTCTGAAGTGAGAACAATTACATCTAGATGGTGTCGTGATTCTTCTTTTAGGGAATCGGTAAAACTATTATATGTTTCTTCTAAACAAAAAGACATAGCAAAAGGCGTGACATCTCAACATATCTCCTCAACGTTAGGTGCGCAAAAGTTTTGTGATGTTGATCAACAGAATAACCCAGATCTAAACGAAACAACTGTTTCTGTTGCCTATCGAAGTGATGCTGTGGTAACATTTATTTTACGTAACTTATAAAAGTGTTGTTGATAAGAATTAATAGTAAGGCTGTCTAACTGCCTGATGAAATTTCTATTTATCTAATTTAGCTAGTTTGGCTCCATTATCTAATTTGGCTATCTGACTCCATGAAATAATTTCCACACAATTATTGTTATTCGAATTATAATTTTAAGTTATCAGAAGGTGTTCATATAATGTTGTAGGTCTATAACACAATTTGAATTTAAACATTACAGAATAGTGAAATTGCAGAACAGTAAAACATTATCACGAGTTATTACATTTTAAGTAAACAAACAATTTAATGTTTTCTGAGAGCTGAACTGGTCTAACTGGGCTGGTTTGATGTGATCAAGCTGATCCGATTTGATAGAGCTCTTTGTCTAATTGAGCTGGTTTGATGTGATAGAGCTCTCGTCAAAGGACGAACAAACCATTTTATTGTGTGCGCCCTTTTTTCTATTTTCTTTGGGAGCAGTTGCATGGAAAATTACAGAAACTTTAGTAAAAGGCAGGAAAACTTATACGATGAAATAATGGATCGCTACAGAGGCCCCCCCAAATTTGGGCTAAATTGGAACCAAGGGTACCAAGTTTAGTTCAAATTTAAGGAGTTAAAAACGTTAACACAATTGTAACAGACATAGTATGAAATAGGTATGTTTAGTGTTTATGATAATAATGTGGTGTTGTGTTTGTGATATCGTGTCGCGAAGTGATCCTGCGTGGTTCCACCGCCTTCCGCAAAGGAAGTCTGAGTTTGTGCTGTGTTGAAGAGTCCACCGCGTAGAAACATTAATTGTTTTGTAAGCGCCGTTGAAAACCGTAGCAGGCATTCATTGTTTGTCTGGCTTTTTCTGTTGAAAAGCAGACCATGCCGATTGAGTTGATGCAAATGCAGCAGCAGCCTTGTCTCCTTTTTGTTTACTAGAGATCATCGCAGTTGGAGATCATTGAGGTCGTCGTAGCATTTAATTGTTGGCATTTGGCTTTTTGTATTCCTTGAGAGGCGCTAGAGAGTCGAGTGCAGGTGGCTCTGGAGCATTTTTTCGTTTCAGGCGGCAGTACGCATAATCACGTCCTTCTGGTGTTCATGAATGAATGTGGTGTAAGATTTCTGAAAAAGGCAAAGCAAATTGATTACAAGTTCAACTTTAAAATATTGAGCGACTTGGTTTATAAGTCGACCTGTACAACATGTAAAGATACGATTTGAAAGGCGAACAAAACTAATTAAAACAAAAGAACATAGTCATCGACAGGTCTAAATACCATTCACAAAATCGTAAATGTGCATAAGTTTGAACAGTCGTTCAGCAACTGCAAACAAAACACAGAAATAAAAAAGGTGCAGTAGGCTACATGATTCAAAACCATGCGGTTGTTTCATACAGTATGTAAACTAATGTTTCGTGGGCATATGCATGCTTGCCCAACATAGGTTAAATAGGTTAGTAACATGCCATGCCAACCGTTAGATGCGCGCATTTGCATGCCACTCGCAGTCATATTCAACCATACACAATAAACAAAAACGCTTAGCAGACAACCTATAAAGAGAGAAAGGTTGAAATAGACAACCACTGGATCTGCCTTGGAAAAGATGCAGACAGTGGAGAAAAAGACAACGATTGCGTATTAATGCAATATTTGCATTTTTCCTGCGATGAAGCTATATAACCTACAGTGTATAGGCAAGAGCTTTTGAAAAGCAGGTTGGCCATCTTATATAGCCAGACATCGAAGAGCTGCCAAAGTGGCTGAGGTGCACCTCATTCCAAAGTACTTGAAATGGCTATACTGGAAGAAGCTGCAACTTTCCTGCAAGGAACTGCATGGTTGATTAAACAGTCACATGTATTTAGAACAAACAAAAATAACCTAATTCTGCGATTACTGCAGACTGTAAAATAAACAAATGGACGAATGTTGGAGTGGACAATCCTTACGACCATTCGTCTTAACACAACAGCTTGGCGCTGTTAAAAAGACACAAAAAATACAGTATAACAACGTAAACGCAAGGTTTTGCAGCATGAGCTGCCACGATAGACATATGATATGTTAAACAACGGTAATTAAACGTTGCGGGCGGTTCACTGTTCGACCCGATTTCGACACAAATGGGAGAAATTCCACTGGTTGATGAGACTCTCTGATGGGGGACTCTTGGGCCGATGACGTCACTGATTGATGAGGTTGTTGTTTAGCTACATTTCCGGGGTTCGACGGTCCATCACTGTTGTTCACAGCGTGTGACATCATTTCAGGCGATAATAGTGCTGACTCTGTTTGTGCTTGCTTGATCGATTGCTCTACAAACGGTTTGAGACGATGAATAGAGACCGTGTCTGTTTTATCTCCACGTTGGATTAGGAAGTGATTAGAACGACGTTCAATCACTTGATATGGGCCATCATATCTTAGATCTAAAGGGCGTCTTTGTTCGGATTTAATTAAAACTTTGTGGACAGTCGCCAACAGGGGGTCAACGTAGGGCATGGAAGTGGGTTGTTGTCTAGTCTGTGTTGGAGACAAACTGTAAAAATGGTGTGCAAGTCTGGAAGCCAATTCAGTGGGATTAATGTCAGCACTTTGAAAAATAGCGGAAAATTCATTTGGTAAACGTGTGGTTTGTCCAAATAGCATATCGTTGGGGGTACAATCTAAATCTTCCTTTACAGTGTTTCTCAGTGAAAGTAACGTGATTGGCAAATTTTCTGACCACTTTTCTGGGTGGTTTTTCATACGCAATGAATCTTTTAGCACGCGGTGAAAACGCTCGACCAAACCGTTGCATTGTGGGCGATAAGAACACGTAGTTTGATGCTTGGTATTTAACATTGTCATAAGATCTCGCCACTTCTTAGATAAAAAGACGCTGCCTCTGTCAGAAAGCACTGAAACAGGGGATCCAAAATATTGGACCCAGCTATTCAAAAATGCATGGCAAACAGTCTCTGCAGTGACATTTGGCATGGGATAAGCAGTGAAATAACGTGTATATCGATCTATAACGGTAAACAAGTAGCGATTATGATCTGACTCAGGTAGTGGACCAACAATGTCTACAGATATGTTATGAAAGCGATTTGTAGGAAGATCGAACTTTTGTGGTGCAGGATGAGAATGTCGCCATACCTTACCTTTCTGACATTGTGGGCAAGATTTGACCCATTCTTTAACTTGCTTCTTCATTCCTGGCCAAACAACTTTTTGTTGAAGTTGTTTGAGGGTAGACACTTTACCGCCATGTGATAATGAATGAAAATGGTTAAAAACAGTGTCACGAAATGATACAGGTACGATAGGGCGAATGGCGATTGTTGAAGTATCACACAGTAAGGTTACGTTGGAATTATGTATCGGAAACTCTTCTATTTGAAGAGACGAGTCACTACTATTGAGCAACTTGATAATCTCAGCGTCGTGGCGCTGAGCATTTGCCATCTCAGCATAATCAAACCCTTGTACGTATTGTACATTATTGATGTCTATACGCGACAGGGTGTCTGCAACGCTGTTGTTTTTGCCGTCGATGTGCCGTAAGTCATTGGTAAATTCGCTGATGAAGGATAACTGACGAGCTCGGCGTGGGATGAGAGATTGATGCTGGGAATGAAAACGTGCAACAAGTGGCTTATGATCGGTGAAAATGGTGACGTCACGAAGTTCCAAATAATGCCTGAATTTTTTTACGGAATCGAATATAGCAAATAACTCTTTGTCAAAGGTGGGCTTTTTAGTTTGACACAAGTCGAATTTTTTTGAGTGGTAAGCAAGTGGTTGTAGCTCACCGTTGATGTCTTGAAAAAGACAACTCCCAATAGCAAAATCGCTCGCATCAGTTTGTAAAATCAGTCGTGCCCCCGCTTGAGGGAAATTGAGCTTGGTAGCATCAGCCGCGATGCGCTTGCTGTCTTGGAATGCTTTAGTAGATACGGCATCCCATGAAATTTTTCTGATTTTACTGAACTGTTTCGTTAAAAATTTTGTCAATGGAGCAAGGCATTCTGCTAATTTGGGTATGTGGGCATGATAATAATTGATCAATCCTAAATAACCTCGAAGTTGTTTGATGGATTTCGGTAAGGGAAACTTGTTTATAGCATCAATTTTCTCATTCAGTGGATAAATGCCGCCTGGTGTTATTTTATGACCCAAAAATTGAATTTCAGACTCGCCTAGGACACATTTGCTTTGATTCAGGGTAACACCATACTTGCTCAGCCGAGCGAAAAGTTCACGCAAATGATGAGCGTGTTCTTGTTTAGACTTCGAGAATACAATAATGTCGTCTAAATAGGCCATACAGTGGGGTAGAGGTTGAACAATGAAATCCATGAAACGTTGAAAAGTAGCCGAAGCATTTTTTAAACCCATGCACATCACTTTAAATTGATGCAACCCTAAAGGTGAAATCATGGCAGTGTACTTTTTACTTTCTTCGTCGAGTGGGATCTGCCAGTAACCCTTGGAAAAGTCTAATTTAGAAAAATAGTTTGAACCTCCAAGACGGTGAAGTAGATTTTCTATTTTTGGAATAGGGTAGCGATCGGGGACAGTTTGCCTGTTTAAATTGCGTAGATCACAGCATAATCTGTAAGGATCAGCGCTACCGGCTGGTTTAGCAACGAGGTGAAGTGCACTGCTATAGTTTGATTCACTTACCTCCAGTACTCCATCTGTAATCCATTTGTTGATTTCTGACTTCACCCAATTGTACTTTTCCGGCGGTAGCGGCCGACACTTCGCAAAGCATGGATATCCCGACGTCACAATTTTATGCTTCACCGGAACTCGTGCGGCATATTCAGCGGTTCGTGGTGCTGTCAGCTCGGGGAACTTGTCCAATATTGCTGAAAACTCGTTGTACTTTGTCAGTGATATAGGTGCGATACTAGCTTGTTTGCGTAAATGTTGCAGTGCGTGACGTTGTTTCGTGGTTTCATCAATAATGCATTTATTCTTCGGGTTAATTGACAAATTGAAATGCTGTAAAAAATCTAGACCAATAATATTTTGTTTTACATCGGCGATTATAAATGTCCAAGTCTTTATTTGATCGTACCCAATTTTGATGTCCATGGTACGTCTGCCGTAAGTCGGTATTTTAGTATTATTGGCTGCATACAAGATGTCGTTGGAAAATGAAATAGAATTTTTTTCTAATCGAGTAGGTTGCACGCAGCTCACAGCAGCACCGGTGTCGCAAAGAAATAGCTGTTGGGAATTTAGATCTTCAAGAAATAGCATGTTGTTATTGAAACCTGGCCCTAAGTGTGATATACCTACCTTAGGGCCGACACCTCGTTTTTTGGCTTCTGTCTGTTATTTTGCGTTGAATGGGGGTTGTTAGGCCGTGCTGTGTTCCATGAGCATGGCCATTGACACTTAAAGGCGGCGTGGCCAAACCTTTGATGATAAAAGCAAGTTGTTTGTTGTTTTTGGGGGAACGTTGGGTCGGGGCGCCTGAAATGATGTGCGATGTCGGTTTGAGAAGGAGTTAACAGGTTGACGGCTTCGGTCAGACTGAAGATTAGACACACTTGCCGACAGGTGTTCCATTTGATGTTGTAAGCGATCAATCTGTTGCATTAGTTGGGCATTGGGATTTTGTTCTGTAGTATGCTGCACTGCGTTTACTGTGGCATGGGAAACGTTTGTTAGTTTTGACATTTGATCGGCAGCTTTTGCTAATTCGTTTAATGACATTTCGAGGTTGCCGGCCAAAACAAGTTTGATTTGATTCGGGAGTTTATTTACAAACAATTCCCGAATTAATTCCGTCGATGCGACATTTTGAGGAAGTTTTGCTCGCATCTCGGCCAGCACTTCGGAGGGCAGTCGATCGCCGCGTTCAGACAGTGACATGACGTCAGCGATACGTTCGTTCAACGTCGGTTCGAAACGCTGAAGTAAGCGTTCCTTTAATTTATCATAGTCTGCCCCGGCGCTGATTAAGTCTTGTATGTTTACAATAATATCGTAAGGCAGACACGATACAAGTTTGTCTGTTTTCAGACGTTGGCAATCAATCTGATAAGTGGTGAATCTATTTTCTAAAATCGTAAACCACAACCTAGGGGTATCTCTCCAAAAAGTGTCGCAAAACTTTTCGCCAGGAGAGATTTTAATTTTTTGAGCAGAGGGTTCGCGATATTCGCTTTCGGGTCGAGATTTTCTTGGGGCCATAATATAGATTATACAAGGCTAAAACTACAATTAAATTATAAGATACACAACAAGAGATATTGCGACAATTTTAATACAGAAATAAGGAAAACAAGTACTTACCAATGCTCTGTTTTAAAACCTACAGACGTACGGGGTCACCAATGTGGTTATATTTTATTTATGTAACTTATAAAAGTGTTGTTGATAAGAATTAATAGTAAGTCTGTCTAACTGCCTGATGAAATTTCTATTTATCTAATTTAGCTAGTTTGGCTCCATTATCTAATTTGGCTATCTGACTCCATGAAATAATTTCCACACAATTATTGTTATTCGAATTATAATTTTAAGTTATCAGAAGGTGTTCATATAATGTTGTAGGTCTATAACACAATTTGAATTTAAACATTACAGAATAGTGAAATTGCAGAACAGTAAAACATTATCACGAGTTATTACATTTTAAGTAAACAAACAATTTAATGTTTTCTGAGAGCTGAACTGGTCTAACTGGGCTGGTTTGATGTGATCAAGCTGATCCGATTTGATAGAGCTCTTTGTCTAATTGAGCTGGTTTGATGTGATAGAGCTCTCGTCAAAGGACGAACAAACCACTTTATTGTGTGCGCCCTTTTTTCTATTTTCTTTGGGAGCAGTTGCATGGAAAATTACAGAAACTTTAGTAAAAGGCAGGAAAACTTATACGATGAAATAATGGATCGCTACAATGCTACTTGTCGGTTTGTTGTCATCAGTCGAATCCAGGGCTCACCACGTGGAGGTTGACAACTTGAGCCCCAAACCAATCGTCGAACCAATCGTTGATCCAAAACTGGCAAAAGAACAAGCTGGATTCCGACGCGGCCGATGTACAACTGACCAGGTTGTCAAGCTTACAGATGACATCGAAAGTGGTTTTGAAGCCCGTGAGAAGGTGGGTGTTGTCCTAATGGATCTTACAGCAGCCTATGACACTGTGTGGCACCGCGGTCTTACTATGAAACTATTACAACTCATTCCTGACCGACACATGGTTAAGTTTCTGGTAGAGACCATCTCGAACCGTACCTTCATACTGCATACCAACGAGGGAAAACCCAGCAGACCACGCCGCCTGAAAAATGGCGTCCTCCAAGGGTCAACACTATCGCCACTCCTATTTAATATCTATATAAGTGACCTCCCATGCACTACATCGCAACAGTATGGCTATGCGGATGATCTAGCTCTTCTATACGCTCACAGGAACTGGCACGAGGTGGAAAGAAAACTTGAAATTGACGTGAAACTGGTGGCTGACTATCTGGACAAGTGGAGGCTCAAACTGAATGCGTCGAAAACAACAATCTCCGCTTTCCATCTAAATAATCGGGAATCCCAGCGTCAACTGTCTGTCTCGCTAAAAGGAAATCCTTTACCATATACTCCAAACCCAACTTACCTTGGAGTAAAACTTGACCGACAGTTGACCTACAGACCCCACATCGAGTCACTCCGTGCCAAAGTTACCTCGAGAAATAACCTCTTGAGAAGCCTTGCAGGAACAGGATGGGGATGGGGAGCCCGAGCATCAACCTTGCGTACAAGTGCACTAGCCTTGGTCTACAGCTCAGCCGAATATGCCACAGCTGTGTGGAACCGTAGCAGACACACAAAAAAGATGGATGTATGCATTAACGACACCTTGCGCATCATCACTGGCTGTCTCCGCCCCACACCTACTGCTTATCTGCCAACTTTGGCTGGCATTGCTCCTGCTCATGTCCGTAGGGAAGAAGCCTCTCACAAACTGGCTTTGCATGCAAGACTCGATCCTCAACACCTTCTCCACAGCCACTCCCAAAGATATGGACCAGTCAGACCCCAACGCCTGTCATCAAGGCGCCCATTCCATCGATATGCTACACAGCTTGTGGATAAGAACTTCAGCTGCATGGAGACATGGGCCCAGGAATGGAACAAGCTGCCACATATCCCTCCCCAGTTTTCAGTTATACCAGCACTCTCCATCCCTCCTGGAGCAGACCTCTCAAGAAAGGCTTGGGTCACATTGAACAGGATCAGATGTGACGTTGGCTGCACTGGAGCTAATCTATTTAGGTGGGGGTTGCATAATACGTCGATATGTGTCTGCGGAGCGGTAGAACAAACAATGCAACACATACTCCACGAATGCCCCTGTTCCAGACGGTTGTTCGCCTGGTCAAACGTCATGTAGAAACCGTTCGGGTCTACTGAATATTACGTCATGGAAATTCCTAAAACATGAGCCAAAATTGCACCATCGTCCGTAAGACTCGTGTCAAACCTGTTGAAACCGGTTTAAACATTGTGCCTTTGAGTTATCACAAATTTTTCTGATTCATTCTCGAAGTTGTTTGTTGGAAGTCGGTCGCACATTTAACTGGTTTATTTGGTGCTTGCTAGCTGGACAAATTCTCCGTCTTTTATCCAAGTAATCTGTATCGTAGTGACAGTTTTGAGGTGTAGGCATTGCATCTCCATTTCGATAGCCGCGGGCTAATTTTACAGAAATACACTGTTTGAAAAGAAGTTCAAGTGTGTGTTTCTTCGGTCATTATATACAGACGAACGGATTCGGGAACTTTATGTTAAAATTTTCCTACGAAGAGATTATGGTTTACCGCTGTGACCAGCCCCATCTTACGGCCCCCAAGTGGAATCATTGGTATTCGAAAACTGGACCCAACTACCGTATCATGGCTGCACGATGAGGCATTGCCAATCTAAGCTACTACAAGACAAACGAGAGAAGAAGAAGATCGAAGTGATATTTCTTTACAAAATCAAAATCATGAAGACAATCTTCTCTACTGCATATGTAACAAGCTTAATGACGGATCGCTGTATGTGTGCTGCGGAACTTGCTTGAAATGGTTTCACCTTCGCTGCATATTCTCACCAAATAGTCCAGAATTAGCTATAACAGAAAAACAATGGAATTGTGCTAATAGTCATCTTGTATGCGAAGCTGAACAGATAGTGTTGCATTCTTCAAATTCCGTGTTTTGTCATAAACTTGTTGGTGTAAGCAACAAACCCATTCAACATTTAAATGTCTTACCTTCAGTTTTCCAGCAGAAATCTGATTTGCTTTGTAACGTTAGTAAATCTGCCTCTCCAACTAATTCTGATGACTTACAATTGTCTGATAATCGATTAAATTTACTTCTATCTAACTGCGACAACAATTTAGTAAAGACCGAAACTAATCACAAAAAAACAGAAATTGACAAAATAATGGAAATTGATGATCTAAAAGCAAAAGTTAATAATAATAAAAAAAATGTATTGATGTAAAAGTCAAAGTCGATGAAACCATAGGCCTAAATGAAATAGATAATCTAAAACCTGATGACAAAGCTAAAGATGATGTAAACGTTGATCGCCAAAAAATATTTACTGATGTAAAAAACAAAAATAATGACCCAAACGGAGTAACTGATAAGGAAGGTAGTATTTTTGGATGCTCCCAAAATCAGAAACCTTGGATTTCTGATGAAACATTGAATGAGTTAGGGGATTTTGAAGAGCCAGTATCGCAAAAGCGTGAACGACGTTGTGAATCGGTTAACATAGATAGTAAGTCGTTATTCCTCACGTTAGATGAATGGAAAGAAATGACTCCCAGTCGCACTGCGCATAGATTTTTATTTGGTTTATATCGCGAAATTATACGCGATAATCTGGTGACATATCACCCTCTTCCAGTGGCGTAGCCAAGGGGGGGTTTTGGGGGTTACAACTCCCCCCTTTGGCACGCGTATGACGTCACGATATTGAGAATGATGCTTTCAGTCTAAAAAAATTGCCTAATTTTAAACAAAACTGCATTAAAAGAACGAGTTTTGCCAATACCAAACATTTAAACATCTCAGCCAGGAATTAGCAACAAGAAAACATAGAGACTTAGCTTTATTTCCGAAAAATGCCGAAGAAAACATGATCTTATCCTTTTGCTATGCCACCGGACAGCACCATTTTACAGGAATATTCATACCCACATTTTTATTGAAAATGCTCTCAGAATGCACCAAATTCAAAGTAATTTTTCAAAATTTTCTGGAGGAGGTCCCCCAGACCCCCCGCCGCTGGGTCGTCAAACCCTCCCTTTCAAAATTCCTGGCTACGCTACTGCCCTCTTCCAATCTGCCTTGAGCCAGCATGAAAGCAGTACGGCTCATAAAATCACATGGAACCCTGTCAAGTAACCCATGTTGATGCGCAATCTGCTGCAAGCGGAGATTATTATTATAATGATTATTATTATAATGCAAAAAAGTTAGAAAAAATTTAGAAAGCATTTTTTGGATTTGAAACAAATTTATTTAAAAGGAAAGCGAGTTGTAAGTATCGATAATTTTGTGGAACAATATGAAAATGAAATCAGAACTAGTGAAAAATATACTCTGCACATTATATCCACCAAGGTTACAGAAAACCTCACATTTCTTCCAAAAACAAAAGCGACCAAACATTGAAAGATGAGTCAAACCATTGCACTAGTCTGGTAGTTTCTAAATTTAGAAAACCAAAAAAACGTCGTTCAACTGGGTTTTACACTAACAATGAATCAAAAAAGCATATTCGATACGTCAATGTCATAAGTGAGTTCATGTCCACATCGGCTGTTTATAAAAACACTGCTTTTGTAACCCCTATGTGTAATGGCACACGGATAGCCTAAATGACTTTTGGACTGCTATAAGAAAAGATTTCGAGTACATGAAGGAATTTTCAACTAAGGTGTGGCACAAATTGGCAATAAATCGTAACTGTTTATCTGATACCGCTCTCGTAATAGACAAAAACCACGAAGTGTCTTGGCTAGATTTGCTCACGGCATGTAATAACCCCTATAGGAAAATCAAGAGCGAATAGGAAAAGCACTATACAAATCCATCGGCCATTGGTTGACTAAGCAAACGCCTGGTAGACGCCTACATTTTGCTACCTAAAAGTCAATGAACCGAGCAACATTAACGCCGTAGGGGCTTTAGAATACGATTCCACCGGATTCCACAAGCAAGCTTCTTCAAGGGACCCCCGTAAAGTCAATAAAATGTTTCAAAACGGCCATGATAGAAAACAAGGACAAACTACCCCATTTTTAAACCATTCTGCTCGCGTTTCGTTCGTCTGCCACACCACGAGAGTGACACCCCTGGAAAGGAAATATAATTCTAAACACGATTCAAAAATAAAATTCCGAAAAATATTTCGGAAAAGTATTTTTATAGACGCTTAATGGAAGGCGTCTATGAACGTTGAAATCTCTATTTATTTTTAAATACGTAAGATATTTACCCCATTTTTAAACCATTCTGCTCGCGTTTCCTTCATCTGCCGCACCACGAGTTTGACACTCCTTCCTGGAAAGGAAATTTAATTCTGAACACGATTCAAAAATAAAATTGCAAAAAATATTTCGGGAAAGTATTTTTATAGACGCTTGATTGAAGGTGTCTATAAACGTTGAAATCTCTATTTATTTTTAAATAGGCTACGTAAGATATTTACCCCGTTTTTAAACCTTTATGCTCGCGTTTCCTTCGTCTGCCGCACCACGAGAGTGACACCCCTGGAAAGGAAATTTAATTCTGAACACGATTCAAAAAGAAAATTCCGAAAAATATTTTGGGAAAATATTTTTATAAACGCTTAATTGAAGGCGTCTATAAACGTTGAAATCTCTATTTATTTTTAAATACGTAAGGTATTTACCCCATTTTTAAACAATTCTGCTCGCGTTTCCTTCGTCTGCCGCACCACGAGACTGACACCCCTGGAAAGGAAATTTAATTCTGAACACGATTCAAAAATAAAATTGCAAAAAATATTTCGGGAAAGTATTTTTATAGACGCTTGATTGAAGGCGTCTATAAACGTTAAAATCTCTATATATCTTTAAATACGTAAGATATTTACACCATTTTTAAACCATTCTGCTCGCGTTTCCTTCGTCTGCCGCACCACGAGAGTGACACCCCTGGAAAGGAAATTTAATTCTGAACACGATTCAAAAATAAAATTCCGAAAAATATTTCGGGAAAATATTTTTATAGACGCTTGATTGAAGGCATCTATAAACGTTGAAATCTCTATTTACTTTTAAATACGTAAGATATTTACCCCATTTTTAAACCATTCTGCTTGCGTTTCCTTCGTCTGCCGCACCACGAGAGTGACACCCCTGGAAAGGAAATTTAATTTTGAACACGATTCAAAAATAAAATTCCGAAAAATATTTCGGGAAAGTATTTTTATGAACGCTTAATTGAAGGCGTCTATAAACGTTGAAATCTCTATTTATTTTTAAATACGTAAGGTATTTACACCATTTTTAAACCATTCTGCTCGCGTTTCCTTCGTCTGCCGCACCACGAGAGTGACACCCCTGGAAAGTAAATTTAATTCTGAACACGATTCAAAAATAAAATTCCTCAAAATATTTCGGGAAAGTATTTTTATAGACGATTTTGTGATGGTTACTTTTCTTGCCACATCACATACAGCAGTCTTAATATGCGATTTTATGTTTTACCTTTCGCAATTGCGCTTGCTTTATCTTTGACAAGTCGAGTTTTTATTTAAATTTCTGTGTTCATTGTTCATTTTCCTATGGAAAAAATATAACATTTGCCTTAATATGGTAACGAGAAGTGATTTTATCAGCTTCCGAGTGTTGCTACTTTCATCGCATTGTTTATCGCGCAAATTTTGACGGATCATTTTTTTAGGCGGATTGCGCTGAATTATTCTGCCAGAATGACGGTGGTAGCTACAGGCTATATAAGTCAGCGGAAACGCTGAAGATAAACTTTATCATTCACGAGTACAACTTTCGATATGTCTTATAGAAAAGCATATTTCTGGTTAGCAGGTCAAAAAAAGCCAAATATAGCCAAATTGGCTTGGCTATTTAAAAAAAATATTCAATAGCCATGTCACATAAAAAATAGCCAAATTTGTGAAACTTGGCTATGAAAATGAACCAGGGTTGCCACTTGGCTATGAAAATAGCCAAGTGGCAACCCTGGTGACAATCAGTTGTAAAGTTGAGGCAATGCCATAATGCCGCTCGTGGCAATTAAAAGCAATAACGAACGTGAAATGATTATTTAGGTATTTTCCACTAAAACTTTAGGCTATACAACAGTGATTGCTCCAAGTGAATGAAGAGGGGTAACTACCAAAATCCATTTCAATAAATCACCAACCTAGAGTCATAGGCGTAGCCAGGGGAGGCGAAAGGGGCCATGCCCCCCCAAAATTTTCAAAGTTTGGATTCCAAAGTTGAGCCCTTTGTTGAAAATATAATAAAATTTAAAGAAGTTTATAACGTTTTCCAAGACATTTGGCTGTTAACACCCCAAGGACTTGTTTTAGACACACAGAAAGACCCCAATAAATTTTGCAAATTGTAAATCGCGCAAAATTTACTCGATTTACGTTTCTTTTAACTAATTTGTGGAAGCAATTTTATAATGGCTTACTCTGTTGGGTTTTTGTGTAGCTGAGTTTTTGGTGTTCTCTAATTTTAGCCGCAGATTTTGCCTGTTCGTGTGTAAGAGCTACCTTTAATAAGTTAATAGCTGTTTATCTGCTAATAAATTTCATACAAATATTACCCTAAAAGTGTTTCCAGAAAGCGCTATAATCCATTATTTAAGTGTAATTTTGCAAAAATTTTCCGGAAGAGCATGCCCCCGGACCCCCCTAGAATACGCGTGCCTTCGCCACGCTCTAACCCCCACCAGTTTCATTGCTTCCCCTTGCTCAAGCCACTAGGATACGCCACCAGGGTTGCATTCCTGGGGGGCTCGGGGGGCTCAGCCCCCTGAAGTACGAAAAGGCTTGATGTAAGGGGGGCTCAGGGGGGACTCGTTCAAGCTTCCATTTTTCAGCTTTCCTGGCTGAACAACAACTTCTCGACTAAACAAGTAAAACTTTAACAGCTTTTCACACAGAACTGCAAAAAAACACGAACATAAGTTGATAGCAATCGCCAATTATCACGTTTGTCAGAAACTCTCCAGACTGGGAATATCAACTTCGTAGTAGCTAATCGTCATGTCAAATGGACTGTTAATTCTCTACTTCAAATAAAAAAATCTATTCCAGAAGGAAAGTGTTCGTTTGATGAAGTTGTTAACTTGTGTCCCGGAAGTACAAAAAACTACTCCTTTAAAGTTTAAAGGCACAACATTGGACCAGTTCAAAGCTCGACGTAGAGACTACCCATCTTTTGATTGTAATCGGTTTATTCAAGCTTTGGTGGACAACATTGGAAGCAGGATGGTGAACACCAACAATGAAAATTCTGTGAAGAGCTTGGAAATTACTGTACCAGAGTTATGGCCTGCTGCAGTCGAAGTTCCATGGCAAGAAGGGGAGCACAGATTACGAAAAATAGAGAAGAGATTTCATGTCATCACTCTTATTTCCGATTGTATGTTGACAATCCTTGTCATATACCAGATACGATAAAGTTGCTCAAGAACGTAGTACTAAACATGACTGCTATAAGTTCTGCTGAAGCCAAACGTGGATTTTCACAAATGAACTTGGTCATCACACCGCTACGATCACGGCTGACCATATCACTTGTTTCAGCATTGTTGTTCATCAGCAATAACGGACCACCTCCTCATTTATGGAATGGCACTGCGGCAACTCAAGAAGTGGTTGCAGACTCATCGGTCGGCTGTGGATATTCAAGTTAAGCATTCTAAGCTGCCCACATTGAATGAACTCAGATCTCTGCAAAAACTGTTTGCTGGCTAAATCAAGGACTGTCGTGGTGCTTATAACTTAGCCCATAAAACCAAAGACCTGGCAGACAGGCTATTTGTTTTGTGTAATCTCGTTTGCACCAACTTATAATATGCTTTTGCTGTAATTGGAGTTTTTTAAACTGTTTGTTAATAACTAAACGAGATTTTACTTTTAGTGTAACTGTCACATTGGCAGCTTATTGGTTCTTATATAGCAAATCTGCAACCACAAGCGCTCATTTCAAGAATTGCATTTCCCTACTTTCCTATTGCAGTCAATGTTTTTGCAAGTGTGCTTAGGATTGGCTCATACAAATAAGTTTACAATTGAGTTAAGAGATTGGAATTAGCTCATGCAAATCGAGTTTCAAGCGTAGGCCTACGCAGTAAAAAAAAATTAAAGGAGATTGCAGTGTAGCAACCAAGCCAAATTTCAAACTTATAATTTTATATCGGATTCAACCACGTTTTCACGTTTTGTTGCTTTTACCTTTTTCTGTACTTCAAGCTATGTTTTAGCATGGGTTTTTTTTTCGACATGATGTTCAGAAGTAAAAACATACTGAACACTGTTTTCTTTTAAAAAAGTTAAACATTGTTGGCTAACCTACACCGATTACTTATACATACTTTGTCTATGACAACACAGCTAAGTGTTGGAGCCCCCCCAAAAAAATTGTTAGGAATGCACCCCTGTACGCCACTGCACATCAGGTGGCGATGTCTTAAATCAAACACTTTGTCGTTCTCTTCAATTCAGCAAATATTTGCCCCCCCCCCAAATTTTTTTCCTGGCTACGCCACTGCCTAGAGTGCCTGAAGCTCACTTAGGCGAGTAAGAATAGACATAAAAATAGCTGGACCCGGACATTTTTGATAACAACCATTTTTCTTCATAAAAAGATAGGTTACCTGTTTGACACCCCAAATCTAAAATTCGGCAAAATTCGGACATGGGGAAAGGCCTTTTTCGTTGGGGCAATTCTTGATCGGCGCGCCATCTAGCGGAATAAAAATATATGTATTTTCTGTCGTGCTAATTTCCGAATTTCAAGTGAAACAAGGATGATCAACATAGTGTCTAGAACTACCCTTCAGCAACATTTGCTAGTTTACGTTGATTCAACGTCTGGCAACGTTGAATCGACCCAAAATAACATATTTTGTTTGCTGAATGCCTCATGTAACAGAAATTAGGCTCCAATGATAGTGTAAAAAGATGGTCCTATCCTTGATTTAAGTGTTGGGTATGGGAAGATAAGGTCTTCATTGTACTAAGCCTTCGGCACTAAGGACAGTAAGGTGGCTAGCTCCTTTCTCTCGGCCGCCTTTCCTGCAGCAATTATGCCCACCCAATTTATCACACCCTAGGTAGAGGTGAGTGGTGTTTTCAACAATCAGCTGAAGCCGGGAGTCGAACAAGGTTGGCATAATTGGAAAGCCAGCGCCTTTCCCGTTGTGCCATCCCACAGTGTAGTGGTTGTAAAATTCTACAAAATGCTAATTAACTAAGATTGATTTCGGAAAAAGTAATTTCGTCTGTTGCAACGTATCTGACGAACATAAAAATTACGGACACATAAAATTTGGTAATGATTTATACCTTAAACTTTCACAAAGAAAAGATTTCAGAAAAAGCATAATTAAGGAGGATAACAAATATAACATCATACCAGCCAAGTCATTAGATCCATCGCATCGTCGCCAAAGCTGCACAAAAATCTGTCGCCAGACTTTTGTTGTCAATTGGCATTTTTATACATCAGGTCACAAGATCGAGTAGCCTATTCTCTTGGATGTAGCCTACTATCATCCCTTGGTCTTTGTGCAAGTTATGGTCAAGTAATAGCGTTTAAACGATTAGCTGCAGTTAGCCAAGCGAATGGTGATAATACGGATGAGGTAATGGACTTTACAAGTCATCCCGGCTCTTTCTGTCAGTGGGTAGCAGATAACTTCGATTTTAACGAAGATACTCTGACAGGTCATGAACTCATGATACAAGGCATGTGATGGGCATTATAAATTGTCAAAAGAATGGCAACTCGGCCACTAGTTATTGAAAAACGACTCGTCAGTGCAACTGAACTACTGGAATCAGGCAATTTTGTCAATTTAGTCAAGTCGTATACTGGTGCAAAGACAAGTATTTGGAAAGACGTACGAATCAATCAGCTGAATGCCTCTCCCGTGTTATATTTACGCACACCATGAATTGCTTGACACTCTATGGCTGTGTTCAAACATATTCAATTCTAAGCCAGTACAATGGCAAGGGTTCATGGCTAATGTAGTTCAAGGTGAGTTTCAGGTTTCGTCAGTATCATTTAATTCTATGATAGCGCTTAATCCCGCAGCAGATGAAGCTGTTTACAGTACAATGAAAAATGAGCATACGTTGTGCACCGCTAACGCTTGACCAACCCCTCTACTTCAGAGCATTCAAAATTAAACAGGACAATTTTGGTATTTTCAAAAATGTTCACTTACGAGTTGGTGGTTTTCATCAACTGATGTCCTTTCTCGGAGCAGGGTGCAAACTGATGGAAAGCAGTGGTTTAGATGATTTATGGAAAACTGTGTAGGCTATGCATCGAAAGCTTTGCCAAAAATGATGGAGAAGATTTTTAGGCTACAACGTTTCAACAGGGCATTATTGCTGATACTTGTGTAAATGTGGATAACGCCTTAATTATTGGTAACGATATTATTCGCAAAATATGTGGAAAGAAACTGAAAGAGATTTCTCTAAAAAGATCTGACCAAGCAAGTAGGCCTACCTACCTTTGCCGTGATGCGAAAAGCCTTAAAATGTGGAGATGAAGAGATACACATGTCATCCACCGAAATCTTTCACAGATTAGCCTACTGTCTATAGCTTGTTTGCAGGGGCCACTGGAACCGGACAAATTTTCGTATGAACTTGCCAATGTTCCACCATCACTTTTCTCAGATGACGGAAATCTCAGACATTTGCATTGTTCAAATACATAATCTTGCAAAATGAAGATATTTTGTGCACTAATTCTCGATTATCTTGTATTTCGATTGTATTTGATGGCTGTGCTCTCATTCATCGACTTCCCTGGCCAAAAGTTGGAAATATGAAAAATTTGCTTGAAATGTTCATTCAATATCTTCTAGGCGGGGAAAATACCAATATCAGCGTTGTTTTTGACAATTGTGATATTGAAACAACCAAAGGAGCAGAGCAAAAACGCATAAAGCTGACCACATCTTGTCCCGACGACGACGTAGCAATTCGCTTGGACACACCCATCCCGGCAAATAAACCCGCGTTTTTATCAAATAAACGTAACAATTTATAAACTTACTCTAGGATAATCTTAGTAGTAATGGCATTACTGTGGACAAGGCCAAAGGAGAAAGAGACGCTGATGTTGCCATCGTCCGTAAGGTTCTGGAAGAACATGAAACCTATGGTCAAGTATAGGCTAACTCTGATGGTTGATGATATACTCATCCTTTCGCTTTATCATGCACCATGCGGAAACAGCATTTATATGAAAACGTCTAACGCGGAAATTTCCATTCGTCGAGCTCAGCTTGCTCTCGGAGAAAATATTTGCCGATCTTTGCTATTTTGCCACGCGTTCTCTGGATGCGATACAACATCCTGCTTTTACGAAACGGGAAAAGTAAAAGTTTTTAAAATCTTGAAAAGTCTCGACAAAGTGCAACGTAAATGTGCCGCCTTCGGAAACAAGGAAGCTTTAAAAGAAAAGACATTTCCAGAATTGGAGAAGAATTCTCCCAAATTCTGTACAAGCAAGTGTTTTCCATGAATACTTTGAATTTATTTCGCTACCTTTACATTGTATCCCTAAAATATATACCAGTTGAAAGAATGCCTCCAACAAGTAAAGCATGCTGCCAGGAGCGCAACTAGTGGGGCTGTCTATTTGGCATGACAGCCCCCTTTAAGATTTGCAATTTCAAGAAGAGGGACGACTAACTAGACTGAGACTTACGTACTACTTAACGTGTGTCAGTTCAAGCTACGTTCTATTATAGATATCTTACATATAGATATGCAACTCAGTGGTGCGTAACGATGTTTGAAGGTTAACAGCGTAGCTATGGCTAGGCTATATGCATTGACTTCAAACTTGGCACAGCAAAACAACTTTATTTTTAATATATTTTTTTGGTTTTTGTTTAAATAAAACTTTCTTCGTTTTCAAGTTGACGTATGGATTGCTTGTGATGACGTCACATTCTCGTTCCGCATGGACTGCTTTGTGGAGATTCTGGCGATTGAAAACAAATCACAGTCACAGAGGGTACCTCTAAATACCCATTGTCAGGCATTGTCAGTAGTATAGAAAGTAAGATACAAGCATTGAATGTGTTAACCCTCAGTGTTAACCTGCCACAAGCACATTTGATTTTATACCACATTTATATAGTTATGAATATGAATGGTCTTGTAAATGTATTAACCTAAAGTAGTGACGAACATTTGATTTTATGTGAGAAAGGTGAATCGCAAAGTGCAAAGTCCGAATTATGTGCAACAAGCAGCGATATAATTGTGTAACCGAGTTCGCTTCATAATTCTCACGATAGGATACTGATAAAAAGGCATTATGAAATAATGAATTGAAAAAATGCTCATAACATATATAAACAGAGATAGAGACAGGTAGAACATAGCTTGTGTTCTATAAAGAGTAAGCAGATTCAATTTTTTTTACTCTGATGTTTGTATTTGAACACGAAAGGAGTGCTTGATAAAAGAATATCTTATGAAAACCTTCAACCTGTGATAAACCGGGATGATGATGATCTTCAAAACTTTTTTTTTCCCTCAACACTTCAAACCGATTCATGGTGATGATGAAGATGGTGAAAATGAACCCGACAGCCCAAGATATGTTATCCCTCTAGATAGCTCAACCCCTAAAGGCGAAGGTGTTTTTGAAAGTTTCAACCTAGCCGGTCGCGAAGGATGCATTCCACCTCTACCTACTCTCTTTGATGCTTTGTTACCTCCTTCTCCAATATTTAATGTGGACGAAAGTGATGAAAAAGCTGATTCAATTCCCCTTCAAGAAAGCATCGAAGTCCCCCTTCAAACCGGTGATGAATGGGATACTAGGAGATGTGAGCATCGAGGATGTGACGCCCAATGCCTCTGCGAGATTTTTGACTTGTTTGAGGAGGTTGAAACTCTACCTCAATCCTCACCCGATTTGTTTAGTGATGAATTTTGGAGCGTTAATAAATCGTGTAAATAAATATTATACCGTCGGT
The DNA here is from genome assembly GCF_918807975.1 of Aplidium turbinatum. Taxonomy (NCBI): domain Eukaryota; kingdom Metazoa; phylum Chordata; class Ascidiacea; order Aplousobranchia; family Polyclinidae; genus Aplidium; species Aplidium turbinatum. The sequence goes on along the minus strand of NC_137475.1, from coordinate 21,400,123 downwards.
GTTGTTTTCTGTATTATCGAAATATACCACACAAATTTCAACAGTTTGTTTTATTGGAATGCACAAGCGAAGAAATTGTAAGCGAAGTTACACAGCAATTAAATCTTTTTCATTGATCCAAGTGTTGAATTCAGGTGGATAACCTAACCATTTCACTTGTACTTGTTTATTCCTTCCTCGTTTTCGTTCTCCGACAATAGCTTCAATTAGATATTTATCATCATTCTTTATGATTTTTTGAAGTTCTTGAGGGTAAAAACGACCTTGGAGTTCTTCATTGTTGTAGTCTTTAAGCTTGTAGAGAGTAGGATTACCAATCAAGCGTTTTGAAACGGTAAAAATTTCTTCAGTAAAGTTAGGCATATAACCTTTCTCAAACAGTTGCTTCACTTTGCTGATGCGAACCTTATCTCCAACCTGAAATTCGGAACGTTTAAGAGGTCGTTGCTTCCCATATAGAACTTGCCAAACTTCTTCCTGATTGTGCTCATTTACCGAGGCAGGAGTCCTTTTGATTGAGCGGTGATAACTGTGATTGTAACTCCACAATAAATCATCCAAGATATTAATGTATGTTAGAGTGTTTTTCGCGGTGAAGTATCGCCACATCTTTGTTTTTAACGTTCTGTTGAATCTTTCTACAATGCTAGCTTTAGTCTCATTTCTTGTTGTGAAAAAATGTATGTTGTTTTCTTTTAGAAAAGCTTGAAATAGGCGATTGGTGAATTCTTTTCCTTCATCGGTTTGTAGACTATCGCATTTTCGATCTTGGATGATGTGAGAGAAAGCTTCTACCAGGGATTGGAAACTCTATCCAGTGCTATACATCAGTAGGGTCATCACATTATTACGACTACAGAAAGATTAACAAAATACAATACTGACTAAAAGATATACAAAATTCGGTTTTACAATAATGATACAAAATGTACACTCACATTAAAACTTAAGTGATGTATAACAGTACAGATACGCTGCTAGAAAAAAAATGATGAATCCAAAAAACGAATGAATGCACTGAGTCCAAAAACCGCCTACTGTTGTTCTTTAGCATTTTGCGTACTGCAAATCGGATCAGAAGTAAATGAGGAGTGTTCAGCAATCAGTGAAATGTGCTGTTGTATCATCAACTTGTTCACAGACCAATCCAGTACGAAACCAATACGTTTACGATGTTATCAGAACTAAAACCAATAGTAATTCTGGAAATTTTTTAAGCAGCGAACAAAATACAACATGACTGCACTAATGGAATACAAACAAATAAACAAACCAGGCAAGTGTAGTCCTTACAATTTACAGCAGGTGAATTGATTGTTACACTTGTGGTTGTTCGTTTAGCCTACCACTTGCTGCCCTTTGTAGTCAATTTATGTGACTATTTATCACAGCAGCGCACAAAGAAAAGTGACCCTACTGGTGTATAAAATGATTTTCAGTTCCACAGAGTTTCCAATGGCTTCTACTCGGCTTTTTCCAGTTTTATCTTTCAGAGGGACAGCAAAGGCGTATCTTGAAAGCACATCAATACATGTCAACAAGTATTTGTAATCCTTGTTGTATTTTTTCAGCTTTGACAAATCACACAGGTCTGCTTGAAACTGTTGGTTGATGCTTCCAACAATCACTTGTCTTCTCGTGAATTTTCTTTTGATTGGTTTATGTAATGTGTAGGCGTCTTGTTCCATTAACCATTCTTTCACTTTCTTTATCGTTTTTTTTGAACTTTTCTGCAAAGCATTGACTCCACCAAAACTCCCAGGGTTACGTGGGTTGTAGTAAATTTGTTTTAAAGACATGTTTTAATATGGTGACCAAACGAGTTGTTTCAATTTCTGTTCAGTGTTTTTTCTCCTTGATCGTCTAGGTGTTGTTTTAGGTTTGATTTGCTTTTGTTCTCGTCCCAGAGAGCTGCTTGCCACAGAAGGGTGCATGTAGTCCCACCGTTCTTTATTTCCAACTAAAGATTGTGGAGCATTCAGTTCCTTTAAAGCATTTCCAAATTCTCTCCAACCTATCGGTTCAAAATTTTTCCTTTTTCTCAATGCGTCATTGATTAAATCCTGTATGTTTGAACCAGGGATCACTCTATCTTTCATTTTGACTTGACCCAACTCATCCCAACTTATGGTGTCAGAGTTTTTCATTAATTGAAGAAGATCTTGAGCTGATTTTCGTTTTGAATTTGGGACGCTATCCAATATTCTCAGCTCAATTGGTGGAGTGGTTGTATGGTTAGGTTTTGGCAATTCTTCTTCAACTCGAATCCGGATTGGTTGATTTTTCTTTTCTTGGTAGGTTAAGTAACGTTGCAAAACCTGCTGATATAATTTCGCTTTTTCATCGTCTGGTAAATCACCGCTTAAGATGGTATTCATCTCTTCGTCTAAATTCGAAAGCATTTTTGAGGTGGGATTGAAGGTAGGGTTGTTCAAAACTCGGGGATCCACCAAAACCATTTTTTTTGCATGCATCATCACTTCCTTGTAAAAAGACTTATAGCAGGAATGACAGCCCCAATAAGTGGTGCAATCAAACTTCCGAGAAAACCACCGTTTTGTAAAATTTTCCTTTTTTTAGAAAGTGCAGTACGTTTGCTTGCAAGGGTTCTCAAGTTCTTTCTATGACGAAACAGCTTTTGCTTTTGGTTTGGTGTGAGAGTCACGTTCCCTTTTAAAATATTGAGAGCGCACTCACAGAAAGTATTTACCAAGTCTTTGTCCGCGCTTTTGATGATTGCCTTCCGTAGATTGGGTTTTGCTTTTGTAAGAACATGAAACGTTCCAGCGTGACGTCTAACCCTCGCTGACATCATGAGAAAATGACTCGAAAAGTGTTCTCTCGGCTCTTTTTATCACTTTGGAACATAAACAGTTTGATGCTCACAGGAAAAAATAGACGTTTTTAAACGTAAATTTTCCGGCGTACTTTGCTTGAGGTCAACAAGCAAATATCCGTCTGGTTGAGATGTTGCATCATGAAATGCTTCAACCATGAATTTTGACTTTGAAGGGTACATCTGGCTTGCTAAATGTCGAATCTGTGTGACATCACGTGGGTTTTTGAAAAGAACTAAGTAATGAGCATTTAAGCTCACTGTCCTATGACCCTTTTCTTTATGAAATAAGTTTTGCACAATGTGGATCACGCTTAAATTTTTATGGTGAGACTTCTTAGTAAAAATTTCAGAAATTGTTTCATCGTGGTTTCCCATCAAATCATCAATGATGAGCAGTGTTCTTTTAGAAGTATCAAGTCCGGACAGATCCGGAAGCCCCTCAACAAACTCCACATTCTTTATAGTGTCGTATAACGGTTGCCATTTTGAAAAGCACCATGTCACTCTGTCTGGGGGAGGGTTGACTAAATGAGATGATTCTTTAATAAATTTGCTTGTAAAGAAAGATTTTCCAGACCCACTTGGACCTGCTATTAAGCAACTAAAGGGGTGCTTCCAGCGCGAATCCATTACTATAACTGTCAAAATTTTTCATGACAACACAATATAAATCACATTCGAAAGACTTTTATTTTGCGATCAATATCTTGTCTACAAATAGGACACGCTGTTAAAGCAGAACCACAAGACGTACAACAGCATAAATGAGCACATGGTAAAAATAATGTATCAACATGAGCAGTCAGACAGACACTGCACTCTCCTCTGTCATGAACCTCTTCAATGTCTTCTCTCGGACTCTGTGCTCTGGAATCCGAAAGTCCTGTAATTCTCTGTTGTGGTATGACTTGGCCTCTTATCAAAACCTCCCCAGCCGAAGTGCCCATGTGAATCAAATTCATGATTCTTCGTGTTAGATTAGAGATGTGTGGGTTTCAAATCCGCAATCGCTCTAAAGAAGGAGTTTGAGAAACCACTCGGTAAACATATTCAGGACCTTTACAGCATAGTATGTACTCGCATAAAGGAAAGTGCTTTGCATGCTCCTCCCAAGGGTTATCAGTCACAAGCCAGTTCTTCAAGCCTCCACTGCAATACCAACACTTTGTACGATCGAGAGTTCCAGTGTAATATAAACCAGCTTCTGCGAGGGAGAGACAAGAAGGGCTAGCGCCATGACTGAACCAAGCTCTTCCACCTCTATAAAATGTTTGCAAGCGATCTCCTACATGGCGCATAGACGGATAGCCGGGTTCTTGACATGCAAATACCTCTCGATTGTCAGTTTCACCGGTGCTCGTCATGATTTTATTTTTCTATACAGTTACTGCCTTTTATAGACTACCACCACCTTTTTTCTTTCATTTTATTTTTCAACACTTTATCAAGCGGAATAATCAAACATCACATTTCGATTTTTATCAACCTCCAACACATTATCAAACTCAGCATATACAATAACATTGATGGAATGAGCAAGGGCTTCAGCAAACTTAACATCCAAACGAAGTGTGCCGTGCTTCACAAGATCAAAGTGACCACCATCACTCAAATCTGGGCTTAAATCAAAAGCAAATAGAGAATAACCCTTGGCATAATCGGAGTAGTCAATACAATTGCCCAAATCTTTAAAAAAAGATCTTGTTCCAGTGAAAAGGGTGCTGTACGAACGAACATACTGTGGTGGGTCAGAAAATTTTGGAGTTAGAGGCTTTGAAGGAATCTGTTCTCCATTCAAATACAACGATAAAAAATTGATATTGAAATGTTCAAAATGAAATGGGTTTTGATCGTAAGCACCATTATAAGCCGTATTTTTAACAAAGCCAATCACAACACGTTTCGGCATCTGACCCATGAAAACATTCTCATGCGTTGAACTCATATCTCCACGTGGAATACTAAACGTTTTAGTAACAACACGACGAATAGGATATTTCGCATTTGAAACTTGCAATGCTTTTGTATGCCCTGTGATGACAGCTGGGCTTAAATTCACTTGTCGAATAAAGAGAGATACTTCTTTTATGATAGTTTTAAACTCGGCATCAGCAGCTGCCATCAAATTGAAAGCATGTTTAGAACGAATGAGACGTAATTTCATATTAACACCACTCAGTAAATATCGGTTTTGAAAGAAAACGTCCAAATAAAGTTTCCCCAGCATTCCGACTTGACGGCTAGTGGCAGTCAAGCCTTTTCTTTTTGTGAAACCAGTGTTGTTCTGATCAAGACCCGACATGTGTGATGGGGTATCTTTACTCCATATTGATGCGGAGAGTTGAGAGTCTTTGGCAGCTGGTCCAAAGCTGAGTAATGTCTCGAGATAAGATCTATAGGGATAAGTGTTGTCTGAAGCTGTAATGAGTTTATCATTGAGATAAAGATCCACTTGAGAAAACATTGAATGCATCCAATAATTTGTACCAGCCACAGCCGCCTGTGCGGCTATTTTCGTCCCATCTCCTTTAACGATTTGCGCTTTCACAAAAAGCATGGAATAGTGTTAGATAGATTAAAAGTTAACAACTCACTGAATATCCTGTTCTGCAGGAGATTGTTCAGCACTATCTCGATTTTCCATACAAACCCTCTTGAAATGTTTGACAAAAGAAAATTTAAACAGCCAGAACAAGTCAAGCATAGTGTTAGATAGATTAAAATTTAACAACAACTCACTGAATATTGTGTTCTGGAGGAGATTGTTCAGCAGCATTGCGATTTTCCATACAAACCCTCTTGAAATGTTTGACAAAAGAAAATTTTAACAGCCAGGACAAGTCAAGCATAGTGTTAGATAGATTAAAATTTAACAACAACTCACTGAATATTGTGTTCTGGAGGAGATTGTTCAGCAGCATTGCGATTTTCCAAATTTTGTGACCATTGTATATCTCTGAAAAAAAATTTTGACTATAATTCTGACCAACGTGTTGCTATTTTGTTAAAAAAAACATTACACAAATCATTGATAGAAAAGTTTTTAGAATGTCCACTAAAACACTTATCATTTTTCAACCCAATCAGACCATATAAAACAGAAAATGTTTGAAAGCTTCCATTAAAAAAAAACTTTTGAAATGCTATTCAACCAATATGTTGCTATTATTTTAAGACCATAACTATGCAAAAGATAATATGTTAACATTCAACTTACCCCCATAAATCGGGATTCTTCAAGTCTTGTTCGACTTCGCGCTGTGCTTCCCAATCAATGTCTCTACAAAAGAAAGTAAAGTTTCAACAAAAAATCCCTGTTTTACAATCATTTTAACTAACTTCAAACTAAACAGTTTAGATATAATGACGTTTTGGATTTGTTCATTTTGCAACACTTTTAATTTACATTCTTAATCAATTTTAAATGAGATTTTATTGCAAAATTCTTACCCCCACAAGTTTGGATTCATTAATTCCGCGATTTCATTCTCTCTGGGGACGTTTTCCCGTTCATTGTCATTCCCTTCAGCCACTCTGAAATTGAATCAGTCAGACAACTAAAATTAAACAATTTCATAATTACGTGATTCCCTTCAACCACTCTGAAATTATACTCAGTCAGACAACTAAAATTAAACAATTTCACAATTACATGCTTCCCTTCAACCACTCTGAAATTATAATCAGTCAGACAACTAAAATTAAACAATTTCACAATTACGTGAACAATCAAACTCACTTGTGAAACCTCCGCTCATGCCGATTTCTTGACACTACTCGCGAAAACGTCTTTGCACAAAACCTACAAGCAAAACGAATGTTTCGATGCTTCTGCATGTGAAACCACTTCCCAGTCTTTGACTTGAATTGGGCATGACATATTTCACAATTATACATTTTCTATGTTTTTCTTATCAACCTGAAAAGATATTCAGTTCATAACCGAAATAGTCGAGACAAAATTTCCTGCTAGTTCAAACAATACTTTTCATAACTCGACTGGCTCCTCAAGCAAAAACCTCATAAACTATGGTGAGAACTCTGACTAGTCTGCAGTTAAAGCTATTGAGGATAACGACGTGACATCATGAGCAAGAATTGCTTTCGTGTTTATATACAAACATCAAAATAAAAAAAATTAATCTGCTCACTCTTTATAGAACACAAGCTTTGTTCTGCCTGCCTCTATCTCTGTTTTATATATGTTATGAGCATTTTTTCAATTCATTATTTCATAATGCATTTTTATCAGTATCCTATCGTGAGAAAAGCGAACCCGGTTACACAATTATATCGCTTCACATAATTCGGATTTAGCACTTTCGGACTTTGCACTTTTGCGATTTGCCTGTCTCACATAAAATCAAATGTGCGTCACTACTTTAGGTTAATACATTTACAAGACCATTCATATTCATAACTATATAAATGTGGTATAAAATCAAATGTGCTTGTGGCAGGTTAACACTGAGGGTTAACACATTCAATGCTTGTATCTTACTTTCTATACTACTATTGTCGGCCTTTTGGGGGGTTGTGGAGCTTGTTCAGAGGTTGTCCAACATTTTGAGGGGTTTCAGGTATTGTAGCGTAGGCTAACTACTTTCAGGCATTGTTGGGAATTTCTAGGCATTGTGTAGGATTTCCAGGCATTGTCGATCATTATCAGTGGTTGACAGGCTTGTGAGGTATTGTCGAACATTTTCAAGCATTATCGAACATATTCAGGGGTTGTTGAGCATTTTCAGGGGTTGTCAGGCATTGTAGAGTAGCTACTTTCAGGCATTGTTGGGAATTTCCTGGCATTGTCTAGGATTTCCAGGCATTGTCGATCAATATCAGTGTTTGACAGGTTTGGTAGTCATTATGGAACATTTTCAGGCATTGTCGAACATTTTCAGGGATTGTCGAGAATTTTCAGGGGTTGTCAGGCATTGTAAAGTAGCTACTTTCAGACATTTGTTGGGAATTTCCAGGCATTGTCTAGGATTTCCAGGCATTGTCGATCAATATCAGTGTTTGACAGGTTTGGTAGTCATTACGGAACATTTTCAGGGATTGTCGAGCATTTTCAGGGGTTGTCTGGCATTGTAGAGTAGCTACTTTCAGGCATTGTTGGGAATTTCCTAGCATTGTCTAGGACAGGGGTGTGCAACCTTTATTACAGAAGGGCCAGATATAAATAACTGGGTGAAACCGCGGGCCGCACGTTTATTTAACATATGATTTCTAGTAGTTGCAGGCACAAAAGAGTAGTTTTTTTGTTATTTATTTTATTCTTATGGCATTATTAGGGGTTATCTCCTTCCAGATATAATAAGTTAAGACGCATATCTGAAGAAAACTGCTATTCAAATTTATTGTCACAACATCTTTAAACGAGCTCAGTGCGAAGTTTGCAGCTGGCTTCTTTTCCCGACGGCTTTTTCCAAATTTGCTTTAATGGAAGTGCTCGCAATTCGAAGTTCATTTTCCAAGTGTTCGTCTGTCAGAAGTCAGAACCGATCAATGGGGAGATTTCATGACGCCCATTTTAGAAAAAAAAATGTTTGCACAAATACGTTGAGCCAAAAAGTGCCATTTTTGAAGCCATGGATTTTTCAAATGTGAAAAATCATCTTAGTTGAAATGTTTTCGGTAAAAATCGCCAAGATTCATTTCTAAATACTTTGGTTTCAAATCCGTTTTTTCTTGAAGATCAATCAGTTCAAGTTATATCTTCTGGTGCTTTGTTAATGTCTGTGTTGAATGGCGAAGCGAATAGGCCTATACCAAACAAATGTTCATGAGATTTGAAGTCCTTGAAACGAGCCAAAAATTCATACAACAATTTTTCAAGTTGGTCTGCAAATTCAGTTTTCTTCTCAGGATGCATTCCATAGTCTCAGTTGGAAAGTGGAAAAGATTTCCTGTCTGTACGTGAGCTTTTCAAAGTCGTAATTTGTTCATAATTCCTTTTATGTGACCATACATTTTTTGCTTTCCACAAATAATTAAATACAATGAATTAGCGGTGGCCGGTGGGAGACTTCTAAAATGGTTAACAGAGGTGCGAAATCTACAATAATCCACTCCACAATGAGTTGTTCACACGTACAAGACTAAACTAAATTATAAACACGTTTCGCGGGCCTCACACAATTCAAAATTGGCACATCTTCGCGGGCCGCATTTGGCCCGCGGGCCGCACGTTGCACACCCCTGGTCTAGGATTTCCAGGCATTGTCGATCATTATTGGTTTTTGACACGTTTGTCAGGCATTGTCGAACATTTTCATGCATTTTTATTCCCAGCTCTGCATGCGCAGCAGAATGATCCCTTTCTACTTTGCGTAGGTTGTAAACGTATTTACGGTATACACAAATACAGCAGCGTTTAAATGACCTGGCTATCATAAGTATCGACATTCGACAATGCCTGGCAAACCTGGTAATGATCGACAACCCAAGAAAATGTTCGACAATGCCTTACAAACCTATCTACCACTGAATATGTTCAACAATGCCTGGAATTCCTAGACAATGCCTGAAGATGTCCGACAATCAGTGGCGTAGCTAGGGGGGGGGGAAGGAGGGGTGAACCGCCCCGGGCGGCACGTCTGGGGGCGGCACTTTCAGACTACGATTTTTGATTTTGATTATAATCTGATAAAAAACGCATTTCATTTTCACACAGGGCCGGATTTAACTGATGGGGGGCCCGGGGCACTTTTAGATCAAAAAAATTCGCCTACGGCGCGAAACACCCCCTCGACGTCTACAGTAGCATCAAGCCAGCACTGCACAGCATTTTGCAGAAACCACAAAAGCTAAAAGAAAAAAAATAACACAAAATCACATTTTTTTTACGTAGGGGGCCCTTTAAAAGTCGGGGGGTCCGGGGTACCTGCACCCTCTGCCCCCCTCTAAATCCGGGCCTGTTTTCACATGCTTTTTCTTGAAGGGGGGGCAAAATCTGAATCCACCCCGGGCGGCACATTCCCTAGCTACGCCACTGCCGACAATGCCTGCCAGAAAGAATCTAAAGTACTTTACAATGCCTGAGAACCCCTGACACCTAAAAATGTTCGACAATGCTTGAAAATTTCCGACAATGCCTAACAACAAGCCTGTCAACCATTGATAATGATCGACAATGCCTGAAAATCCTAGACAATGTTTTGAAATTACCGACAATGTCTGAAAGTAGCTACTCTACAATGCCTGACAACCCCTGAAAATGCTCGACAACCCCTGAAAATGTTCGACAATCCCTGAAAATGTTCGACAATGCCTGAAAATGTTCCATAATGACTACCAAACCTGTCAACCACTGATATTGATCGACAATGCCTGGAAATCCTATGCCTGGAAATTCCCAACAATGCCTGAAAGTAGCTACTCTACAATGCCTGACAACCCCTGAAAATCCTCGACAACCCCTGAAAATGTTTGGCAATGCTTGAAAATGTTCTATAATGCCTAACAAACTCGTCAACCACTGATAATGATCGACAATGTCTGGAAATCCTAGACAATGCCTGAAAGTAGCTACTCTACAATGCCTGACAACCCCTGAAAATGCTTGAAAATTTCCGACAATGCCTAACAACAAGCCTGTCAACCATTGATAAGTAGGTAAAGACCTTTTTTGGAGCTGTAGTTCCAGGACAAGCTGAAGTTTTATTTAATTAATCTACTGAGTGTTACCAAAATGAAAGTTAGGCTACTGCTGGCTACCGAAAGCTGTGCTTTAGCATTTGGTAGCCTAGTTATGGTGTGTACCAAACATTAAAATTGTCTTGGTTTGGCGGTTGGATCCGTGATGCTAATGAAGCTGTCTCAGCAGGGGGGAGGATGCCCCCTGCCCTCAAAATTTCTCTGGATGGGGGCAATGGTGCCCTTTTAAGGTCATGTAAGCTACTGCACATTTTGCAATAGAGAGAGAGAGAGAGAAACCTTTTATTTTGTCTGTTGCGAGAAAAGTATACGGTACAAAATATAGACAATGCAAATAAAATAGCACCATAACTAGCACCATAGCAATATAGGCTAACAACTTCTGCTATTCGCTTTTAGCCAAATTATAGGGCCTATAGCCTACAGTAGGCTCACACAAATTATCCCGTGGACACATTTTATACTTTGCAGCAGATTGTGATGCTATGAATGTGAAATTTACCTTTCGTTTCTTGTTCAAGCTATTGCAATTATTCATCTGTCTCACATTTCGACTTTCATGGCTAATAGCGGGAAAACGAACGAGTTGCCCAGCATTATCGCTACCGTAGGCTATATCTCACCCTAAAATCGTTCCGGCGCCCCTCTATCTCAGATTTGTAAACTGCCTACAACAAGCTTTAATGAGTCACTGGAAATAAGCTTAAATGATAGTTCCAACGATCATGAAACAGAAGTTGCATAACCTACGTGAAGAAAGATTATTGTCTTGATTTTTCATAGTAGGCTATTCTGTGAAAACTTGAAATATACGCCAAACAAAATATTCCAAAGGAGCTCAAAAGCCACCACTCGCCAAGCCCAAACCGTACAATAATAGCCTACCATAGATACGCTAGCCAAGCTGGCAACCTTGATTGTTGATTGTGTCCATAAAGTCTGTCGAGCGTGACGATAATTCCACGATTGCTGAGTTGCATATCTATATGTAAGATATCTATGGTTCTATGCATACCAAACTTGCTTCACGCTCAAGTCGCATAAACCGTAATACAAAATATTAACAGACCGTCATTTATTCACGCAATATGATGTCATAAAAGCAAAATGGCTGACTTTCCAGGGTAGTAAAACTTGATGTGCGGGAAACCGGCTCAGCTTTACGCTTACAAGGGCATGAAAAAGAAGCTTTACAAAGCCATCATTTTAACAAGTTCATTCGTTTTCTTCTTCTTGCCTTTGTTCTCTCAAAACAACACACGCGGGCACACACAAGTAAGGGACCTCTGCTTATCACATGCAGAAACGGATTGGCATGCACGACGCACGTGACTTGCAGGCGTTTTGCGGAGGGCGGAACATTTAAAAAAAAAAAAAATTATTTTTTTTATAATTTTTTTCTTTTCTCCGTATTATTTCCGAATCCAATTACCCGATAAAAAAGCGGTTTTTAGATTCGATTCTGGATGGATTCGAATCTTAAGGATTCAAAACTCTACTTTGGGCATCCCTACTGAGGATGCAAGCTTATTAACCCACAAAACGAAACTGCAGCTGGCTTTAGGCTAGTCCAGTAGCATAGCCAGGAATTTTGAAAGGGGGGGTTTTGACCACCCAACGGCGGGGGGTCTGAGGGGCCTCCCCCAGAAAATTTTGAAAAATTATTTTGAATTTGGTGCATTCTGAGAGCATTTTCAACAAAAATGTGGGTACGAATATTCCCGTAAAATGGTGCTGTCCGGTAGCATAGCAATTAAAGGATAATCAATCAATGTTTTATTTGTCAGTAACAGGAACATAGGTACATGTTTGAAATATGCAATATACACAGTACAAAAGTTACACAAGTTCCCATACCGACAGGGAGACAACGAGACGACCATACGGTCTACTAGTCAATTGCCACCCTACGGAAATTACGATTTTGCCATTTAAAATAAGCTTACAATAGAAAAATAATAATTGAAACGTTCCCGCGCTTCAACAACAGCATACCCACAAAAAAAAAAACATATTGATGATAACGTAGGCCAAAACACAAAATTCCATGAAGCAAGCAGAGAATAATAAAGTTTCCGAAGCAACTGACAAGTTGGTTTCCATAACATATCACTTACGATGCACTGTAGCTTTGTAAAATTAACGTTTTGATCTCTTTTTTGAAACAATGAAATCATAAGTTTTTTAGCCTACTTGGAACCTCTGACCAGAGCATTGGTCCCAATACCTGCATGGACTTCTTGCCAAATTCTGTGTTTGATCTGTTTATAAAATAATTGTTGCTTGTTTGATATCTTGTGTTATGCTGATGAATAGATGAAGCATTTGTGAATAAATCACAATACGTAGACGGATACTCATTCATATGAACTTTGTACATATGTTTTTTTATTTCAATGTTATGTATGTCTTTTAGTTTCAAGATGTTCATTTGAAAAATAAAAAATTAGTGTGAGCATAGTAATTTTGTTTCGTAATTATTCTTATAACCTTTTTTTGTAATTTTATTAATGGATCCAGTGCACTGTCACAGGCCTTTTCCCAGCTTGAAATACAATATTGCAAATGACAGTAAATCAAAGCGTGATACACATCTTTTAAAGTGTCTGTGTTGACATAATTTCTGAGTTTAAGCAACGCCCATGAACCTTTTGCTACTTTTCCGCAAATTTTATCTATGTGATATTTCCATGTTAATTTGTTATCTATGTAAACGCCAAGGTATTTTATTTGATCTTTTTGTTGAATGGTTGTGTTACCAATGTTAATGTTAAAATGTTTTATGTGTTTTTTATTTGTTATTAGCATGTATTCAGTTTTTGAGAAATTTAATGATAATCTATTAAGCTTCAACCAGTTGTAAACTTTTTGCATTTCGGCATTCACATTGTTCTGCAAATTTATTTCACATTTGTCGCTCATCGTAAGATTGGTGTCGTCAGCAAATAGTTTAACATTCATGTTTGTTGAATTTGGTAAGTCATTTATATACAGTAAGAAAAGAAGGGGTCCCAATGTCGATCCTTGGGGCACACCGCAGGTAACCTGTCTTGAGTTTGAAGAGATTCCATTGACGACCGTGTGCTGTAGACGATTGCTGATATAGCTTTTTAACAATTGTAATGGAAGGCCCCGAAAGCCGTATGTTTGCAGTTTCTGTATGAGAATAGTGTGATCAACTGTGTCGAAGGCTTTAGCTAAATCAAGAAATACAGAGCAAGTTGTATCTTTATTATCTAGGTTAGTTAAGATGTTATCACAAACGTTTGACACAGCTAACGAAGTGGAATATTGTGGTCTAAATCCATACTGATGTGGTGTGATCAGGTCTTTTTTTGTTAGATAATTGTACATTTGTTCATACAGGCATTTTTCGAATATTTTGGTGAAGGGGGACAATAGTGATATGGGCCTATAGTTGGAACAATTTTTCCTGGAGCCACTTTTGAAGATTGGGGTAACTTGAGCGACCTTTAGTACATCAGGATATACACCTTTATCGATACACTCATTGAATAAGTTGGTGAGGAAAGGGGCGATTATTGGTGAGGATAGTTTGACAAATCTTATAGGTATTCTATCATGTCCTGTACTTTTAGAGACAGAAAGATTATTAAGATGTTTTAATACTTCTTCTTGATTGACAGGTTTTAGGAAAAAGGAGAATGGGACACTTTGCAATTTCAATAATGAGCCAGGAGACGGTAGAGGGATTTTAGATGCCATGGAAGGACCAATTTCTGTGAAATAATCATTAAAACAGTTACTTATTTGTGCAGGGTCAGACATTTTTTCATTGTCAGTGCTAATTATTTCTTCTGGTATGTGAGCTGTGTGCTTATGTTTGTACTTGATGATGTCATTTATGGTTTTCCATATTTTTCCAGTGTTGTGCTTGCTTTGCGTAATAAGAAAACTGTAATGCATTTTTTTTGCTTGCTCTTTGGTATGAGTAAGTACATTTCTGTACTTTTTGTATGTTGCTTGTGCAGAAGTGTTTGTTGGGTCTTTTATTTTTAAGTGATATAGTCTGTTTTTAGTTTTGATGGAGTTCAAAATTCCTTTTGTTAGCCATGGTTTGGTCTTGAGTTTTCTTTCTCTTCGAGACAACAATCGTAAAGGTGCATGCTTGTTTAAAGTGTCATTAAAAGTGTCGATGAAATGATTAAATTTGCTATGAACTGAATCATTCCTTTCTGTGTATTGGTTGGTCAAGCTATTTTCCAGATCACAAACGAATTCATCAGCAACAAAGTTTTTCATGTTCCTTACTTTTTGTGTATATTTTTCTTGTTTTGGTTTTACAGAGTTTATCACAACTACAATAGGAAAGTGGTCAGAAACATCGTGAATATGAACATGGCATTGAATTTTATTTGATTGGTCGTTGCTGTATACATGATCGATTAAAGTTGAACTTGTGGAAGTTACACGGGTTGGGGATTGTACTAATTGATTGCAGCCTAAAGAGAGAAACGCATCACACTAATTTTTTACAGCAGAATTTTTTGTCTTTGCTAACATATCAATATTAAAATTACCACAAATGTAATATTGTTTTTTGAAATTATTTAACGAATCAATGCACTCACAGAATTTGGTTTGAAACTCAATTAACTTATTTTTGGGATGCCTGTATACTACACCAACTGTGCACTGTCTATTGTTTGAAAAAGTAATATCCACCCAGAGATCTTCACATTCCTGTAAGTTTAGACTTAAATTATTAATTTGATTATACTTTATTGAACTGCTTACGTATAGCCCGACACCACCTGCTTGTATTTTAGCATCAGTTTGTTTGTTATTAAAGTGGACAAAATTATAGCCTTGCAAGCTAACAAAATGCAATCGATTTTCATTCAGCCAGGTTTCTGACACAGCAATAAGGTCCGGTGCTTCTTGCATTTCGACAAGCAGTGATTCTAATTTTTCAAAGTTGCCAACTAGGCTTCTCATGTTTACATGTAAAATCGATAGCTGGTTCCTATTAATATTGTTAGTTAAAGAGAAGGAGTTTTTTGAATAAAAATTTTTACAATCCGCAGACATTGCCACAAACAAAGTATGACCAACAGATGAATACAAAATGACTTTGCAACAAAACAGATTAAAAGCAAAATCACCAACACCTGCATTTATAACTTGTAGTCAGGATAATCAAAGAATTCACTTATGTGTGACGAAATAGAACGGTGACCAACAAGCACCGAAAAAGAACAAATAACAAGTCTGGTTTAAGTGGTGTTAGAAACACTTTAGAAAATAAACAAAACACTATTATTGCGTTATGAAATATTTAATTTAGCAAGGATTTTGGAAATTGACTAAGTAATAATTTTAATTTGAAACTAGGAACTAAATTAAATTACGGTACTTTAGTTGATGAGAGGTAACTCAGGGCAAAATTCCGTCAAGCAGTGATATAGAATCAAATGAATTGTGTTAAAATGACCTGATTAAAATATGCAGCTTAAAAAGAGAATTAAGACTGGCGAGGATAATGGATATACTTACGTAGACGTAGCCTAAGTTAGTCGGTTTATGATGTCGA
Organism: Aplidium turbinatum; assembly: GCF_918807975.1. NCBI lineage: Eukaryota > Metazoa > Chordata > Ascidiacea > Aplousobranchia > Polyclinidae > Aplidium > Aplidium turbinatum. Next base: position 21,384,071 of record NC_137475.1, on the reverse strand, counting down.
TATCAATGTCGGAATACGAATTGTAAAATACAGTACGAGAAAAAAAAATACGAGTTCGGAAGGTGAAGATTTCAAAAATATTATTATTAGCCTACGTCACAAAGGATGAAACTTAGGGGAAAAATATTAGTCAGTCTTGACCTAGCTGAATCTGATTAGCCTACTGTACTTCAAAATTGTGTAGAACTACACATTAATAGAATAACAAACTAAAATTAAACAAAAAATGGAGTGGTAGCGTACAATAAACTGTCCAGATTTGATCTTTTTTTCTTCTGAAATTTGATTTGTTTCCAATAAATTAACCTCTTTGGTGTTGATGGTTGAGCTTGTGCTGAAATTGGTCTTGGTTGGGTTGAAGGTTATTAGTAACGGTTGGGTGAAAAATAATGGCTGGGTTTAGAAAATGTAAGAAAGTCAAAAGTGAGTCCTTTTAACTTACTTTGTCTTCTAAACTTGAGGATTTTACTGGCAGCTGTGATTTATCTTCGTAAATGCAACAAAACAAACAAACAATGACTGCTGACTTGTTAGCTAGCCTAACTGAAGGTCTTTTCAAGTTTAATTATCTCTGCAACTTCCTGGTTGATTTTGATAGTTTTGGTGTTGATATGACTACAATCAAATTTTCTTCGTGGTTCTTCTAGAATTAGCTTTTCTCCAGGCCTTAATTATTTTTATGAGTCCATTTTTTGGTTTGGGCCTGGAGAGAGAAATTTTTGCTGCTTGCTTTGAAAAGCGCGGGAACTTTTTTAGGATCATGTTTTCTTCGGCATTTTTCGGAAAAAAAGCTAAGTCTCTGTGTTTTCTTGTTGCTAATTCCTGGCTGAGATGTTTGAATGTTTGGTACGGTATTGGCAAAACTCGCTCTTTTAATGCAATTTTGTTTAAAATTAGGCAATTTTTTTTTAGACTGAAAGCATCATTCTCAATATCGTGACGTCACACGCGTGCCAAAGGGGGGGTGTAACCCCCAACCCCCCCCCCCCCCCCCCCCTTGGCTACGCCACTGGGCTAGTCTGATTTGTAATCTTCGTATGGTCGCAACTTCACACATTCTTAAATCAATTTTATAATTTTGGTATCAAAAAGACGGCAATTAAATTTTCTTTAAAATCTTGTCAAACTTGACGTGTATCCAGGCCCTAAGCTTGTGTGAACTACTTTTTTATATGTAGGCCTGGAGAGCAAACAATTTGCTGTCTACTTTCAAAAGCGCGGAAAACTTTTTTGAGAGTGAGTAGCAAGCGCAGACAGAGCGAAAAAGGTCGCTTCGCACATCACAGAATTGGATCATTGCGCTGTCAATTTACACTAGGCTAATATTCTAACAAACAAATAATTAAAAGTAATTTGCGTTCTTCTGGTGACTATTTACTAGGTTACCTCCTGATGTTAAAGATGATAACTAGCTTTTGTATTTCCGACGTTTCGTCAGTCAGCACGACTGACTTTATCAAGGTGGCTAAAACAGGTTAACACAACCTGTTCAGCAACGATGGCACAACACAAAAACGTACTGATAAAATGAATAAAGTAAGCAGCAAGAATCAGAATTAAAACACGCAACAAGATACCTAGAGGTTAAACTGAATGCAGTGAATGCCTAAAACCAGTAGGCTGCTTTCCAACAGCGTAAATTTATCTATCTATTGGGCCACCGTCAAGAAACATTGAAAAGTCATCAGACAAAACCAACAAAAGGAAAAGGTGGCAAAACTACAAAAGTTTAAAACGTGCATGCGATGCAAATTTATAGGTTACGTACACGAAAGTAAATTAAGCACGGCCACCAAACCTAAATTAAGCATTGCCACTAAACAAATAATTGTTAGTTTTCTCTCTCGTTGCCGACCTCCTTTGATTTTTCTAGTTGCGCCGCTGCATGCTACTTTCACAGCCTTCGTGTGCATCATCAAGTGTCAACATGGCGTCCGATGGCGTCATTTGAAAACTGTGCTGAATCCTATTTTCTATGGATACAAGGAAACAGCTTCTGGTCTGGTCCCAATAATGACAGATAATAGCCTATAATGAATGTGAACCCAAAACCTTTCTCAAAGAAGTTAGGTGCAATTGCAGGAGCGCTAAGCGTCTATGCACATCTTGTGGTTGCTCCAAGAAAGGCTTTAAATGCAGTATTCACTGTGCTTGTGAAGCTCAGTGTGAAAATTCATCACTTTTAGAGTGTTAGATACCCAAGAGCTGTAAGTGTAGAAGTATATTTACTTTAATAAAAATAGTTGTATCTCTAGAACGGGACCTCAAATTGTTACTGTGGTAGTGTTTGCAAGTAAAATATTTTTTGCAAGGAATGATTTATAAATGAAAGTGAACGCATATATTAAATATACGCTGCCTTTTCTGGTGAAGCAAAGCTATAGTACTGAATAAACGACATTAAATGGTCTCCAGATAAGCATTAATTGCTCAAATCGCTGATATTTATGTTTCTAATATGCGTTGATTCTACATCTGCCAACGTTGTATCACCATTTGTTTCAGTTGCTAATGTTGCTGAAGTGTCATACTCATATAGCCTACATTGAATTACACTTTAACGTAGGCACTTATAATTGCATGAAAATAATTAGACTGTAATAAATGGCCAAATACGTCACAACTATGGGGGTCGGCAGAAAAATTTCAGGGGGGAGAAGCGAGGATTGAGAGGGCACGATTTTTTAAGCCAAATTCATCTTGTAAGCTGCAACATAGGTAAGAAAAGTTTTAAATTTAATGTAACATTTGAGTAGTGAGGTGCAAAAATTTTGAAAAAAATTACTATTAACGTAATGATGTAAGTGGTTGTTGCGCCTACGGCGCAAAACTATTTAGAGAAGTCAAAAAACTGAAGTAGAGTTGGTTGAAAACCTGATGAGAAAGTGTTTGCGTGGAAGGCGAATACCATTTTTGAAAATTGCACTCTGGAGCAAGTTACATGTAAAATAATAATCTTGGGGAGGGGGTAAGTGCCCCTTCCCTGCCGACACCCATGATCACAACCTTTTTAAAAAAAAATTAGTACACTTATCTTTTTGTGAGTGTTAATTACTTGTATATGCTTCCTAAGTTGCGTTTTACTTAGAGCAAATATTTACAACCCCTAGATGGTGCGCTATGAAAATTTAAAATGCGGTTTTGGGGCAGTTCCCCAAGTCCGGTTTTTGCCGAATTTTGGAATCGTCGGTCTGACTACCAGACAAGCCTCCTGCAACTAAAATAAGGTTGATATCAAAAATGTCCGGGTCCAATGTCACTTCTTACTTGCCTAACTGGTGCATAGCCCAAAAAAATGCATTATAAAAAACATTCAAATGGTAAGGCCTAGGTGTACTTAATACAAGTGAGTGGTACTCAGTTAAGATATTGCGAATAAAGAAATAATTCAAATAGGAACAAAGCGCTTGCAGCAATAAGAGTCTACTATTTCTATTTTGTAGAATAAGCGAAATCGGGCCTATGCCCTATCAGCAAAACAAAATATTGTGAACTGACAATGATGCAATTGAGCAAAAGAACAATACGATTAAACTACTCATGCTGATAATGTTGCTAAAACGTCTCAATACGTAATTGTAATTTGTAACAACGTATAAAAATGACATTGGATTTCCTCAAACAAGTAATTCGATCACAAACATGTTTTGTATAAAATACGTAATAAATTTAGCAGAGATGTGTTCAAGACCAGATCCAGCTTTACTGTCCAAAAGGTTGATGTATGGCATTCGCATTCCATCCTATCTCTCTCCCTAAACTGCCATAAAATCTGGATTGCTACCATGCATTATATTATTTAAACTTGAGTTAAAAAAAAGTTTCTTTATTAGTTATCAGTATTTTATATAAATGTCCATTGTCTCTTGTACCGTTATCAGCAGTTAGTAGGTCTACTTGCTGAGACTAAACATCACGCATTGTTTTACGTTAGTAAAATGGAAATTTACAAGTTAAAGTATAGCATAAAAAGGAAATTTGCATGCAGACATAAAAAAATAAATTGGAATTTTAGGGGGCGCCGCGGCGCCCGGCGTCATAGGTAAATCCGCCTCTGATTGGCATAATTTATTGAAGATTCAAGAATCCAATCTCAATCAATTCCAATCTCAATCCATTTCAATTCTTATCGATGGCAATTCTTGCTACAAAACGCGGCTGCCGAGAAAGATATAGTTGATTGGATGAAAGTTGATTGGAAAAACAATACATGTCAACATAGCAAGGGTCTAGAAAAGTTCTTCAAAAGCGCCATCGTAGAGGTTCCAGTTAATGGATTGCTGTATACCTTCCACAGTCCAAGTCCGGTAATAAGCTTTCTTTACAATACTCATGATATGCATTAGGCAGATTAAGGTTGTTGATTTCATTGAGCAATATGTCAGTGTAATACCCCACTTTTCGAAGAAAATTCGCCCTTCATAGGCGAATTTCCACCATCCAAATCTTCATTCAACTGTAAAATACAAATAAATTCAGTAATGCAGCATCTTCATCAAGTGCCATTAATCTCTCCGAACTAAGGTGACCATGTGATGCCATTGTTCTTTAGCATACCAGTAATGTAAAATAAGTCACGTTCAATTGCTATATATAGTATGCAAAAAAATGGCATCCAAAGAAGAACGTTCATTACTGGTACCTCAAAATGTAAATATAGCTCGGAATTATTGAATTAATGCACTTCTAAAGTAGCACCAGCATAATCGTGTATATTGCATATTATGCTTTTGAAAGCTAACTTTTTCAACCTGAAGGCCCTGAAGCAGTTAAGTATTTCATTGGTTAGATTTCCAAATTTCATATTGATAATATTATTATTACAATTTATTTGCATCACACCAATAAGTCCATATTAATTACCATACATGCAAAAAGACAAAAAAAAATACAAGAATAATCACAATATAATAACCCGGTTAACAGATAATGCTGTTGCCGAGAATTGTTAACCAGTAAGCTTTAGGTTTAGATATTAATAACTATATTTGATTGAATAGTATTTTGCATGTAAACAAGTCAAGCTCAACATACCTCATCGAAAAATATAAGATGTTCTTCACTCATGTCTTGAAGAGCTTCCAAGCATTGTGACAACATTTTAATGACTTTTAAGAATTGTATAATTGTAAACCTTTTTGTACACTTAGGTTTGGTGGCCGTGCTTAATTTACTTTCGTGTACGTAACCTATAAATTTGCATCGCATGCACGTTTTAAACTTTTGTAGTTTTGCCACCTTTTCCTTTTGTTGGTTTTGTTCCCGTTCACTATTTGTAACTTTATCATTGCTGTTGTTTTCCGACAAAGAAAAATAAATTGAATTGAATTGAATTGAATTACTTACACTTTTTTTTTATGTTTTGAGTCCGTTCAAAACAACCAAACAAGCACAGTGATATTTTATCATTTTTAGAATTGTTTCGTCATAGTGATTTATTTTTCGCATCATTTTTGTTGCCGGTTTTATGTATTTCATTTTTGTGACATAATAGTAAGATTTTTCTTGTATAATCAGTTCATTTACGGTTGTTTTATGAGCAAGCTTGATGGCTGCGTTGCTGTTTGAAGTAGTATAGCTAAAGCTAAGTGTACATTTAGAGTTAGTGTTGAGACGAGCGAGCTATACTCTTTTGAAGATGAAAGCTTGGGAAAATTCTGGGGAATGATGGGGAAAGCATATCCAAAAGTTGTGCAAAACCACTAACATTGTTGACTATGTTCCCTTCCACTTATCTCTGTGAATCAGCATTTTCAAGTGTTGTTGTTTTGAAGTCAAAATTACGAAACAAGCTGTTAGATCTGAAGTCAGATTTGCTTTGTGCAGTATCCAAACTCGCACCCAATATTGCATCGATTGTACAAAAAAAAGCGCAAATGTCTCACTAAAACTATTGATGCCGTTCTTTACATTAAATGTTGTTTTTGTTGAATAACGCTGTTCTATATTTTTAATATGTTAAAGTAGATAAAATTAGAGTTTGGGTAATGGGACTTTGATCTGGACAGAAGTGGGTAATAAGGGAAAAAAGGTTAAGAACCCCTGGCTTAGAGGAAGCTTAGCAAATCACTCATGAATCAATCGCTTTGTTTGATAGCCGTGGATTTAAACTTGTTAAGTGGAGCGCTAACAAGGAGGCTACGATTGTCTTGTCAAATTTGGATAATGAGATGCTTTCACCTTTGATTCGTGACATTGACTTTCAGACTGAAAATATGACTTTACCATCAGCGAAGACATTGGGTTGTGTGTGGCAAACCGAGTCTGACGAGATGCGTATAGCATGTTCCTTAAAGCCCTTAGCTAAACACACTCGCCGAAGTATGCTCAGTAAGCTTGGACAAAATTTTGATCCGCTAGGCTTTGGAGCGCCATTTTTTCTAAAAGCACGCCTGATACTTCAGAAATTGGCGATAGACAAGTTTGATCGGGACACCGAGGTCCCTGATAGCTTTGTTAAAGAGTGGGAGTCGTGGCTTCGCTCTTTGGACCTGCTTAAGGATTTTTCGTTACCGAGATGGTATTTTGCAAACTCTGGTGTGTGTAGTCCGGATGATGTTGTTTCATATCAATTACATGGGTTTAGTGATGCTTCCAATCAAGCTTTCTCTTCTGTTGTTTACTTACGTAGACTGGTTAATGGAGTTCCTAGTGTGTCTTTCGTTTTGGGTAAATCTACCATTGTTGTAAAGAATCAGTTTTCTTGGCCGATAGCTAGGAAAGAGCTTGTTGCCGCTTTGAATACAGCAAGACTTGTGAAGCAAGCCTACGAGGCCTTGAAGATGCCTGAATGCATTAAATATTTTTGATGTGATTCTCGGACTGTGTTGCAGTGGGTTAAAAACCCTGAGTTACGTTTGAATAAATTTATCACGCGTCGAGTTGAGCATATTTTATTGTTGTCTGGAGCCCAAGATTGGCATTTTTGCCCTACCGATATGAACCCAGCTGATGTTGGCACACGGCCAAATCTTATTACAAAGAAAGAATTTCGAGAGTTGTGGTTGAATGGTTCTAGTCTTCTCTATCAGTGTGAAGAAATTCCATCTGTAGAAAATGCCACTTCAGTACCTGTCCATAGCCTATATCTTCGTGACGAAGAGGAGTGGCTTGACGTTGGACAGGGTGGCCTTCACAGATTGATCGAGGCCGCACCTTCGTTGTATGTTATGAAAAAGAGAATCGCTTATTTGGTTGCTTTTTGTTGAATTTTTGCACTGTAAAACGAGAAAGCGTAGCTTTGTGAAGCCAAAACTGGATGCATCTTATCTTAACAGTGCTTTAAAGTTGGCTGTGAAGTTTGTTCAGAAGAGCGTGTATGGCGATGTGGTACATTTAATGACCAAACGATCGCCGGATGCCCTTGAGGAAGTGATAAAGCGAGGTAGTGTTGGCGCTTCGCAACGTGAGAAAGAACGCTTGAAAGAATTGCGTTCACTTAAAAAGTACAGACCTTGTGTAGATGACGCTGGTGTAATCCGCATTGAAGGGCGCTTAAGTAATTCTCCCGAGATCTCTCTAGAAGCAAAACATCCGATTGTTTTGCCTTCGAAACACCCCTTCACTAGGCTTGTTGTATTGTCGCATCATAATCGAAATGCGCACTGTGGAGTACAGCACACTTTGTTGTCTATGCGACAGAAGTTTTGGATCGCTAATGGTAATGCCTCTGTGAAGAGGTATCTTAATGATTGTGGTGTATGTGCGATTGAGAGAGCACGGCCTATAAGGCAGCTCATGTCTGATTTACCTTTGTCTCGCACAACTGCATATAGGAAACCCTTTTTTGATTGCGGCTTAGACTATCTTGGACCTTTAACTTTTGTTGAAGGTAGAAGTCGTAAAAAAGCTTGGGGACTCTTGTTCACATGTATGGCATCTCGCGCTATTCATGTTGAGCTGGTTACGTCATTGTCGCTGAGTGATTTTTTACTTACTTTTACTAGGTTTACAGATTTACGTGGGCAGGTTAATGCTATCTATTCCGATAATGGAAGCACCTTTCAGGCAGCATCTAAGAAGTTACCCGAGTTGATAAAATCAACTGAATTTCACAACGCCCTGAGACAGAAGGACATAAACTGGGAATTTATACCTCCGTATGCTCCAGCGCAAGGTGGCGCTTGGGAAGCAATGGTAAAACAATTTAAAATTGCATTTTTTCACATTCTGGACTCTTCAATACGCAAGCCCAATTTCATTGAACTGCTTACGTACACAGGCAGTGTTGTTCGGATCGTGAACGAACGCCCTTTGGTACCTTTGAGTGACGACCCTAGGGATTATACTGTCATCACCCCTGCCTCACTTTTGACCCCATACTTAGACCCATACTGTGCTGTTGGGCAACCACATGATCGTGACCAACTAAGAAGGGATTATCGGTTCAATTTGTCACTTTCTCAGCAGTTTTGGAGTAAATGGATCGATTTTTACTTGCCAGGGCTTCAGGGCCGTAAAAAATGGCTAAAAATGGCCGAGAATTTGGAGCCTGGTCAACTTGTAGTGGTGGGTTCTCTCCAAGACATTGGTAAACGTGGGAAGTATCAACTTGGGAGGGTGCATGAGGTAGTTCCACAAATTAGGAAAGGGAAGCCTGTGGTTCGTAGAGCTAAAGTTGCTGTCTGCAACTATGATGAGAGTACGGGGAAAGTGAAAGTAGACTACGTGTTGAGGGATATTTCGTGCCTCGCCCCCGTAAAGAACACTTAAGTGTTAGGGTTTGAGCCTGGTTTTGTCTGCGGTGGCCGACCCTTGTCTGAGCCCAGAACAGTCGGTTATTATCGCAACCATTGTATATAGCGTCATTTTAGCGTGTACCTATGGTACCAATTTCATGTATCGTCGTGTATTATTCTTATTGTTGTTCATTCTTTGCATGCCCTTTGTATTTACGTATTAACTTAAACGTGAGTGATTCAAACAATTTGTGTATCGTGTGTTTTTATTCATTGGCTCACAATTATTGTCAATTCTTTTTTAGTTATGCCATGTTAGACTGTCATAACTAGGGGCCGCTATGTTCCAGACAATTGTTTACCAAATCAAACGTCATATACAAATCGTTCAGGTCTACTGAATCTTAGCGTATTACGTCATGGAATTTTTCCTAAAAATGAGCCAAGATTGCACTATCGTTCGTAAGACTTGTATCACACCTGTTGAGAATTACTTCACAATGTTTCACTATGACGTCACAGTAACTGCGTACGTGAGTTTGAGATATTGCAATGTATTCTGGTCATTCGTAAAATGGTTGGTTGAAAGTTGGTAGCATATTTAACTGTTTGCTTAACGCGTGTCAGCTGGACGAAAATTCCGTCTTTATCTAAGTACTTTGTATCGTAGTGACAAGTTTTAGTGGTGTACGGTGTTGCATCCCAATTTCGACAACCAGGTGGCTAATTTTACAGAAATACAATTTTGAATAGACGGTTTCAAAAGAGTGTTTTTTTTTCGGTCATTACATACAGACGAATGGATCCGGAAATCTTATGTTACAATTTTTCCACGAAGAGGTTATGGTTTACCGCTGTGACCAACAATGTTGACAGTTTTTTCACAATTGATGTACTGTACTGTACGTGTACGTTGTTGAGTACGTAAATCATGTTCATGACAATGATTCACATGTAAATAATATCTATTCATGGTCACAAGGACAGGAACATAATGAAGTGCACGGTAAATTTGCATTTTTACATTTACAGCTTTTGCATTCTTTTTTACAATTGCATCGTCTTAGTTCTTTACGTGCTTCGGCTACGGGGTCTTTTCTTGTCCACATAATGTCCCATGTTCCCCCATCTCCAGATTTCCACCCCCAGTTACTTGGAGATGGCAATTCTGGACTCCTTTCAAGAGCTCGTCCCCAAATGTGTCCGGCCTGATATGCTGCCCGAAGTGCATGCAATTTCAGCGCATCTTCTGTTGGTGGAATATTATTATATTGTTTATTTTTAAGTGTAAACAAAGTCATTCTTGCAGTGTCGACCTTATCATCAGTGCTACTTTTATCATAAAGATATACCGTGAATTTTTGAAGGATCGCAAAATCTTCTGCATTTATTTCCTCTGGACACTAACTGAGCTTCTGAAATGTTGGCGTCACATCTGGATACACTGACCACGTTGCAAAGAACGACTTCTTCCCCTTTCCTTTCATGCCTGAACAAGAGTCACAGCCACTAAAGGCATGAAAGAACAACAGCCCTTTGCATTTCTGTGGACCCAGGACAGAAAATATCTGATGAATAGGAATCCATCTTCTTTTGTTTCCTCTCCCGAAAGATATCCAGAGTTTGTGAAGTCCATCCTTGCTCAAGTTTTCAAACAAGCCAATTCCAATAACGACCACATCAATGTCATTAGCCAGGATGGCTGCTTTTTGTATAGTTTCATACTTGAGACCATGATGAAGATGAACAAACATTTTGGTATCGGCTTCTTCTTGGATTGAGCTCAAATTGACTAAAACGGGATTGTCATTATTAGTAACAGCTTTTTCATTCTTGAAAGCGTAAACGATATCATCCGGTGGCATGAATTCTTGGATGGAATCAGCTAAGAATGGATAAAGTTCTTTTTTATTGTCTGTATTTTGCAAAAAGTTTGGCCAGTTCTTTGGGACTCTCCCATCTCGAGTAACTCTCCGCCTGCTACCATTACCCCTCTTTATACGAGCATGAGATTTGATGCTTCCGTCCTTGTAAGTGTCAAACACAACATCCGTTCGTTTGTGCTTTCTGGCATATGGCTTAGTTTTCTCCACGAAGTCCTTCTGGGCTTATTCACCAAACGTATGATGTTTTGGTGTAGTAGAGTGTACTAAACATGCTCCATCTATCACCATCATGTCTACATCGTCCAGTAAAGCAGGTTGTGCAGGTACCACATTCTCTAGGCAACCCATTAAATCTGCTTTATATGTTTGGAAAAGATCACCTCCTGAACTTAAAGCTGCTGGAAATCGTTGGTTTTCATGGCTAAAAAATTCAGGCAGATAAACTTGTCGGATCTGGCATGAAATAAAGAGCTTTGAAAAAAGGCTGCAGTCACCCTTCAATGTGCTCTGATTCCCTTTTCGTGTTGTCTTTTTTGAGTTAAACAATGTGAATTTGTTCTGAGCAATTGGTGAGTAGAATTTGTCTAATTCTGATGTGAAGTTTTCCAACTGATTTTTACCTTTTGTATCATAGTCTTTTAGCATATCTGTTACCTTTTGCTCCATGACATTTTTCGTATTAAGAGTAAGCAGATCTGAAGTTGACTCCTCAAGATAGGGATTGCCCTTCTCTTTAATGGTTCGGGTGAGAGAGATGACGTCTTTGAGAAATGCTTTCTGTGCTGATGGTGTTGCTTCATGATGATTTAGGGATACTTTCTCTCAACTTTTAGAAACACATTCATATTCCTGTATAATTCTACAGACTTCAGGGCCTGCTACCGTTCATCGTAGCAAGGCTGATTCGTGTTCTGTGATTCCAATTATCCCTCCATCTCCTTTCATAATAGTATTATTCTGTTCATGGGCTTGGTCAATAGCAATCGCAGAATATTCTCTGTTGGTCTTCTGAATCACAAACTTCCCTTTCATGAACTGCTCATCAACATCAGGAAATTTATCTTTCAATGACAACATGTCAAGTAGGTGTATGGTCAGCCACCTTGAGTAGTGAGTTCTGTCACCCTAAAGAATTTTGGAAGGAGTATTGCCAGAGCCTCCTTGTATCCCGGAAAATTTCTTTCCCGGAGAGTGCTCACAAAACCCAGCAATGAGAGTTCCAGATTGAATGCAGTGTAGCCTACCAGTAGTTGAACATTGGAAAATCATCCGCTTTCGTGGCGCACCATTCTTTGAATTCCACCTCATTGTAAATCCAGCCTGGTGTCTCCACTTCTTTCGCAGAACGCATCAATGCATACAAACTACACGCTGTGACCAAGTTGATGACCAAGTTGCCGTGTTCATCAGGTCAATACCATTGCACTTGTTTAGATAGTGCAAAAAGAGGTTGGTCAGCTGTAAGGACTGGTGTTTGAGACGGATTAAGATACGACATAGTTTGCTGTACGGTACTTGATCCCTAACATGCTTTATTGTAGACACACTGTCTGCTTTATCTCTCAAAAGTGGTAAAATGCACGAAAAGCTGACGTCGAATTTGTGATTTTGTATCTGTGAGCCATTGAATGCGGACCACGTTCCTTGCACCTTGTCATCATATTCTTCAGTGAGAAGTAGGCCTACGTGGTCTAGCCAGTTGAACTGTCTGTTAATCAGGAATAAAGATGGGCTAGGTATTTTCTGTATGTCATACGCAGGTGGAAGTGGTTGTTTAGCGAAAAATGCAGGTTTGACAACCGTGTACGAGTCAGGCAAATCTGGTATCTTCTTTACACCTCGGATAACTTCTAGTTTGTTGTGTGGTATTCCACCAATCTGGCTTTGAAAATGGCTTTGAAAACCAACTGGCTTTGAAAACCAACAATCAGATTTTACTACAAATACCACCTCTGTTTGCTCGAAAAATTTACTCTGATGACTTTCGAGTTGGACCCCTACTTCTGTCTCTTTTTAAATACACTGAATTTTAGGGTGAACAGTAACGAGGGATTTTGCTGAGGCCATCATTTTTTAAATAACATATGACCACCCTTTTTTCGCTAAAAACACTAAAAAACGTTTTTTTCCACGTTTTTGTGAAGACTTTTAATGAGAGGTATAATCTGAAATCATAAACACTGGCTAAAAATGTCACAAAAAACATTTTTAAGATAGTAAGAGATGAAAAACACCTAAATTGCTATCATAAAACAACTTTCCTACGTTAGTCCAGGACCGAATGGCGGCCATTTTGAATTTTGACGTCACGGGCCGCCGCTTTGAATTTTCGTTTGGTTAATTAAACTTTTGAAATCTACATGGTCTAAGCAGCTAAGGTACATATGTGCCAATTTTCATGCTTGTGTCACCAAATGAAGTATTTTACGAGAAATCTAAAGTTATCTGCTTAACTACTTAGCCTACTTGAATAGCTGTTTACATCTTCGTTTGTGTATTTTTGGTCTACACTCTACAATATTGAATTTGTAGTATGAACATTTTTAGTAGAGAGAAGACAATTGAACAAGCTGTTGAAATTATCTGAAATTTCTAAGTTCAAATTAGGCGCTTTTGGAATTGTGGATTTGTGTCAAGTCGCATCACAAATATCATGCCGGCCACATCATAAGTCATTTCGCTTACCGGTGTTTATAAACATGACTCATGAATTACATCCACTAAAAATACAGCGTTTACATCAACAAAGCTAAGTTCGAAGCTCACTTTTTACTGAAGATTGTGTCAATCAATTTGAAAATGCATTTTTAGTCCGCCAGCGTCGAAACAATGCAACAGCGAAGTAAGGAACATGGGTAAACAAATAAAAAAATGTGAAAAAAACCCGCAGTCAGCAAACCTACATTAATTTAACGTTTACAAATGTTGAATCAATGTAAAAGGACTGAATTGCTGACTGGGTCCTTATTGTTTGAAAGACAAAAAAAGGCGTAAAGGCGACAAAACGATACAAGAGCAAGGCAGCGATTATGTTTCTGGCCAAAAAAAAATTAACTTTTCACTTCAAAGATAAAAATGATTACAACAAAGCTTCAAAATTTGTCGTAAAAAATATTGCAGAGATACAATAAACATAATCATTTTGTGCCAGATTGTGAGAAGACTTCCTAGATTCTTTTCAAACATTTGCAGGATTGCAAATTATTTTCTATAACTTTATATATATTGCCGAAAAATGGCTTCTTGGTTGAAAAAACGTGGCTACAATTCTATAAATAATTCTTAGGCCTACTACCATTGAAGTAATGAAATGTTTTTTTGTTTTTTTTTCTGATGACGTTTTACAACGTTCGAAAAGTAAAAAATAATAATGATGAATAATTTCACATAACCATGGCTTGTAAACGCTTCACAAATATTGTTGCATAGACTTTACTGTTAGACGTAAAACGTTTGTAAAAGAAAACTGTCGGGTTACGTATTTATAATGTTTATTGCGCTGTTATCGAGTTATAAACTACCTTTGTTGTCTACCTTTGTGGTTGCCGGCCAGCTTAGAGCAGCATGCAAACTACACGTTTATGGCATTTGCATCGTGTTATGATTCCCGCAAATTTCCCACAAGGTCTTTGTTTTTATCGTGATATTTTTGTGCCTTGTTTGTCCTAAACTTGAAGTCACTGTGCTCTACAATCCACATCGCTTTTTAGACTCAGTGTTCATTGAAAATCTTTTGTGTGGTGCATCATTTCAAGTAGTATCTTCCCCTGAACTGTTACACAAACCGCCCAGAACCAGGTTGATTATTATGTATCTTACAGCCGTTGAGTGGCCGTTATTGTATGTGTGGATTTATTAGATGTCTGACTAAATTCATGCCAAAGTCGAGCAAATTCTGCTTTCGGGATCCCTGCGGTTATTTACGGTATTTTTTGTTGATAAGTTTAGGCAGCATTTTTCCAAGATAAATGAAGACATCGGTATTGTTCGTCACTTAGATTTAGTTTTCACAGCATTGTTTGTTCATTCTTTGATCCATTAGTTTATCCCACTTTTGGTATAATCGGATCGTTTATCAATGGCGGGTCTTCACAATAGCCGGCCTCTTGTACATTGGCTCAACGTATTCAGATGTTGAATCAATGATCAAGAAAGCTGATTTGTTGTTTGTCTTATGTGACGCCGAGCATTATGCCTCATCTACATTACAAAATATTTTGTAGTGAAGACTAGGCATTATCATCTTTATTTTGCGCTCTTTGAAACAACACACAGTGCACCGTGAAACAAAAATGCAACACATAACAACAACTATGCGACATAAAGCCGCTAAGGGACATGTAGTCATCGAGTAAGCTGCTACGTGATCTCATAATTTTGAGTATACAGAATCTCACAATTACTGTTTGCAAAAACGCCATTTCTTCAGCTTCTTCTAAAAGCATTTGCAGTGATACATTTCCTCAATTGCAAGTTTTGTCAATGAGAGCATTTCCATAGAACGTTTATTTCGAAACTAGGTTTTTCGTGTCATTACCTAAGGGAAGATTTCTTATTGTAAAGTTTTTTATTCGTCAATGGATATTTGCTGGTTGAAACAACTGTTTTGAATAGTTTGTGGCCTACATAGCATACTATTTTGATCGTAGATTGGTATTTTTCGTAGAGCTGATAACGCAAAAAACGTTTGCTATTATTGTTTCTAATTTACAACTTTGTGATCACAGGCGTTTCTTTGTAGCATAAAAAAATAACGCGCTTTGTGTTATTGAGGTCAAACCAAACAATGGAAAACAAGAGGATGTTTCTCTCTGCTCGCGCATATCGATGCACGAAGCAATTATGAGCTTATGGTTTGTTATCGCAATGTAATCCATTTCACGCTTTGCTGGAAGTTAGCTAGAAATAGCAAAAATTTACTAAAATCTTGAATTTACAAGAAAACTACACAACTTTCAGCATCAAATTTAATACCATCAGATCCGCTTGGCAATTTCAGGAAAAGTCAAGAAAAACCAAGTGCATGGCGTTACTGTGCTTCAAGTAATCAAAGAAAATATGAGGGGGGGGCCAAATCTGGCCTCCCTTTGAGGAGCAAAGTGTTAAACTGAAACATAATCAACTGCCAAAAAACTTTAACTCACTATTTCAACTTAACAGCAACTTGCATCACATATCAACCAGAAACAGCAATCGATTTTTTCTTCCCTATTACTCCAAAAAGTTAACAGAACAATCCATCCAATTCAGTGGAGTTAAAGTCTGGAACGATCTCCCCAAAAACATTACTGAAATCGAAACCTTTTCATTATTCTGCAGCAAACTGAAAACCCATCTGCGAACTGAAATTCAAGCTGATTAGTATGCATCAACTTTTGTATATTTAATCTTTCAAATACTACTGTTTGACACCAAGTATCTGCTTAGCTTATTTCAGCAGTTACTGTCGTGCGTCTGCCAATGCTACCACCGCCTAAAATTATTCAATTTCAATAGGCTGCTATTATATGCTATTATGTTACAACGATTTAATATGTTACCAACGAAATACGCCCTTAGTTAGCCGAACTACGTACGGTATATTGTACTTGTTCAAAGGGTGGCCGGTCGATTGGTCGAAAGACATTTGGTCGACAGTCAATTGGTCGACAGACATTTGGTCGACAGGACGTTTGGTCGACAGACAATTGGTCGACAGACATTTGGTCGACAGGACATTTGGTCGACAAGACATTTGGTCGACAAGACATTTGGTCGACAGACATTTGGTCGACAAGACATTTGGTCGACAGACATTTGGTCGACAAGACATTTGGTCGACAAGACATTTGGTCGACAGGACATTTGGGTTAGAGTTAGGGTTAGGTTAGGGTTAAGGTTAGGGTTAGGGTTAGGATTAGGGTTAGGGTTAGGGTTAGGGTTAGGTTAGGGTTAGTTAACCCTAAAATGAATCGTTCTTTCGACCAAATGTCCTGTCGACCAAATGTCTTGTCGACCAAATGTCTTGTCGACCAAATGTCTGTCGACCAAACGTCCTGTCGACCAAATGTCTGTCGACCAAATGTCCTGTCGACCAAATGTCTGTCGACCAAATGTCCTGTCGACCAAATGTCTTGTCGACCAATTGTCTGTCGACCAAACGTCCTGTCGACCAAATGTCTGTCGACCAAATGACTGTCGACCAAATGTCTTTCGACCAATTGACCGGGTACCGTTCAAAGAACCTTTTGACTCTCTGTTACTTTGTTGTGTAGATTTGTTTGTCAAGAGCACGGTACTTCAACAATGAAGCTGCATCACTCTGCAGCAGTTGAGTTGGAAATTCATTTGAAAAACGCCAAGAAACTCCATCTCTCTCCAATACCGAAGTCACCCGCATGCCATCAAGACCATTTTCATATCTTCTTCACTACATTTTTCATCATTTATGATCATCACTTTAATATCATGTTCAAACAATAATTAACTTAGTGTATATTCCTGAACACATCAGTTATCGATTCCCATTTTAAAACTGCACCACTGTCGTTGCTGCGAACACTTCACTTCATTTTATTTAAAAGCGAAGCACTGTACATAGTTTTTTGTATGAGCTCACCGTACGTTTATTCTGAAGTGCTCGTGTTTTTTA
This sequence comes from Aplidium turbinatum, assembly GCF_918807975.1. Taxonomy (NCBI): domain Eukaryota; kingdom Metazoa; phylum Chordata; class Ascidiacea; order Aplousobranchia; family Polyclinidae; genus Aplidium; species Aplidium turbinatum. The sequence continues at coordinate 21,366,876 of NC_137475.1, read as the reverse complement.
TATTTATTTTTTGTATTGGTTGTAAAGTTCAGTCGTCCCCGCATGGCTTCATCAACTGCCAGACCTCCAGTTGCTTTAGGTACGGTATGTAGATGCAACTGATTCTTTCAACTAGTTCATCTATTTTAAACTATTAGGTTTGGTGGCCGTGCTTAAATTTACTTTCATCGACGTATCCTTTAAATTTACATCGCATACACGCTTTAAACTTTTTTGGTTTTGCCGCCGTTTCCTTTTGTTGGTTTTATTCCCATAAACTGTTGGTAACTTTATCATTGCTGTTGTTTTCCGACAAAGAAAAATAAATTGAATTGAATAATCTTTCAATTGCACGTTTATGTTGGAATAAACTTACTTACATTTGACGTGGTTAGCTCCTGCGTCCCCGGGCCTGCGTCAGTGGTTCAAAGCTTGTACAAGTACGCGAAACTGCCAGGATTAAGCTCTGCAAAAAGCTTTCCCAGTTCAAGGATAAAGATTCAATCAATCAATCTATCGAAAATCAATGATAAGCTTACTTTTGTTTGCCAACTGTGCTCTTTTACAGTTTATTTTTGCGGTTGTGGACATGACACTTATCATTTTGCCCAAATTGCAATACCACATGCAATTGTTTCCAAAATCGATCATAATGCATTTACATTCATTAGAAAATATCAATGCATCTCATAAATTAAGTTTATAACAATTATGTAAAGTCTATAAACTAGTGAGACGTCGAAACATCATGATAAGATTGATTTGCCCAAATAACTGGACATTTTTGCCCAAATTCGCGACGTTTTTTTTTCAGCAGGGGAGCGACCGCCCCCCCTGCCCCCTATCTCTTACGGTTATGTCTAGGTCTAATGCTTTTCTAGTGTTTATAAACTACTCTCAACTTGGATGTTGCCTACGCTTAAGAAAACATTTTTATTTCACTTTATTCCACTTGAACTGATGCTTCGCCTACTTAAAAGCTACGAACAGTGCAGAAAACAAGACACCGTCCATTACAAAATGTGCTTTTAACAATCTTCTGCAGTCGGAGAATGACACTGCTCCTGCTGCGGAAAACTTCGTAAATTTTTCCAGTTCTCCGTCCCGAAGTCAAAGTCCAGGACTTCAATGAATAAAAAGGGTTCGCCACTGCGATTGAAAAACAACTGCTGTTGGTTTGAATCTCCATTCTCAAACTGACGTGATGTAAGTAAGCCGAGGATGAAGACTCAAACCAGCGACCAAAAATTAACCAACGATTAATAGGCTATGTGAAGAGAGGGGCGTTCTTCCCGGCTATCAGCACAAGGCTGAGCACTCGCTAGTACAGCGAGTAGCTGCGATTCGCTAACCATAACGGTGTAGCTTCCACGCAAGCCATTCAGACTTTCCAATCAACGATATGTTTCTCGGCCGAGAAACATATCGTTAGATTGGAAGCTCTATCAAGTCGGACCAGCTCTATCAAATCGGACGAGCTCTATCAAATCGGACTAGCTTACATCAAACCAGCCCAGTTAGACCAGTTCAGCTCTCAGAAAAACATTAAATTGATTGTTTAATTAAAACGTAGGCTAATAACTCGTGATAATGTTTCACTATCCTGTAATTTCATTATTCTGTACTGTTTAAATTCAAATTGTGTTAGAGACCTACAATATTATATGAACACCTTCTGATAACTTAAAATTATAATTCGAATAACAATTGTGTGGAAATTAGTTCATGGAGTCAGATAGCCAAATTAGATAGATAGAAATTTCATCAGGTAGTCAGACAGCCGTAAAATTCAACTCAACTTAAATATAAACCATCCTTACACTTAAATATAATAATAATAAATATTACCACATTGGTTACCCCGCACGTAAGTAGGCTTTTTTAAAAAATAAAAAGTAAGTTTACCAAGATCACCAAACTATGAAGAATCTGGTAAGTACATTATGCTACAAAACTTTTATTTCTACGTCAATAAAAAAAAAAAACACGAGCTCACAATTATTTTGTAAAAACATGTCACCTTTTATGATTTCACGCGTCGGTTTTCCAACAATTTTTCTGTAGCGTATTGTAGCCTACTTTTTAAAGCACCATGCCGGCAATTTATTACTTGTTAAACGTAACTGAGTTTTGTTGTTCGCTCAATAAAGCGAATCGTTCAATGGCAGACTACTCATTTCAGCAGCCGATGTCGACAATTTAATTTTATGCCGAAGCGCCACTCGCCAAATGTAATGTTTTTAAACGTTGCTTAGATAAAGCCTACTAATTGCCAACAAGTTGCCGTTGCAGGGAAACATAATTATGTAATTTTTTGTAGATTTATCGCAGTGTCAAATGTTACTTAAATCCTTAGCTCATTTTAATATATTTTTTTATTTTTGCCTTAACCTAAACATGCAACTAGCATGCGAGATTACGAGGTTCGAGCCTCAATCTCACTTTTTATACAGACGTACACGTGCAGGCACAGCTCTGCAAAGCGTTATGGTGTCGCTTCCAAGCAACCATCCGTGAGTTTGTGCGTCTTTTTACTCCGACAAGGAGATCTCCAAAAAGGAGAAATCATTGTGAAGACTTTGCTTCACAACTTTGCCACCCTTATGTTCTCAGCTGAAGCATCAGTTTGTATAACTCTGTGGCGCAAAGACAGGGGAAATTATGCGAAGCCACCCAAAGAGGTTGTACTTTTCGTGTGCCCCAATTTTTTTTAATATTACTAGGAGCTAACATGATTTAAGAAACGTTGTTTCTGTTTTTTGTTTGCATTGCACTACTGTCTATGCACAGTTTTTTTTTTACCCTGTAATGGAACTTTTTGTGTAAGCTTGCTTGGCATTTAGCAATATCTTTTGTCTCTTGAGAAGGCAGAATCGCTGTCACGTGTGCTGGTGCTGAGATCGACAAAACAGCACTATGCATCACACTTAACTTTTACTTAGCAAAACCATCCATTGATGACATCACTCGCATCGACTCAACTGACACTATATAATTTCTTCCATTTGTAATTTTGTATCGCAATATGGCTGATCAACGTTGGATAACCGTTTTGTAGCATATCGCTGAAAATCTTCAAGACAACCCATACGGTTGACGTGGCAAATCTTAGTGTTTACGTTGGGTGAACAGTTTTCGATTTATTGTGTTACTGTATAACGTTTTTTCGTCAACAGTGCTATTATCGCCACCAATGATGTCACACGCTGTGAACAACAGTGATGGACCTTCCAACCCCGGAAATGTAGCTAAACAACAACCTCATCAATCAGTGACGTCATCCGGCGAACAGTCGACGGGCAGCTCATGCGGTTAAAGCTGCAAATATTTACTTGTACGTTGTATTTTAATATTGTAATTATGTAACTTTATACTGTATTTTTTGTGTCTTTTTAACAGCGCCAAGCTGTTGTGCTAAGACGAATGGTCTTAAGGATTGTCCACTCCAGCATTCGTCCATTTGTTTATTTTGCAGTCTACAGAGCAGCAATGTAGGTTATTTTTGTTTGTTCTAAATACATGTGTTTAAACCATGCAGTTCTTTGCAGGACAGTTACAGCTTCTTCCAGTATAGCCATCTCAAGTACTTTGAAATGAGGTGCACCTCAGCCACTTTGGCAGTTCTTCGATGTCTGGCTATATAAGATGGCCTACCTGCGTTTCAAAAGTTCTTGCCTCCACTGCAGGTTATATTACTTCGTTGCAGGAAAAATGCAAATATTGCATTAATACAAAATCGTTGTCTTTTTCTCCACTGCCTGCATCCTTTCCAATGCAGAACCAGTGGTTTTCAATTTCAACCTTTCTCTCTGTATAAGTTGTTTGCTCAGCGTTTTTGTTTTATTGTGTATGGTTGAATATGACTGAAACTTGAGAGTGTGGCATGCAAACGGTTGGCATGGCATGTTACTAACCTAATTATTAACTTATGTTGGGCAAGCATGCATATGCCCACAAAACATTAGTTTACATACTATATGAAACAACTGAATGGTTTTGAATCATGTACTGCATCTTTTTTATTTCTGTGTTTTATTTGCAGTTGCCGAATGACTGTTCAGACTAATGAACATTTACGATTTTGTGAATGATATTTAGACCTATCGAAGCGTATGTTCTTTTGTTACGTATTAATTTTTTTTTCCGTATTACAAATAGTACCTTCACATTTCGTACAGGTCGACTAACAAACCAAGTCGACAAATATTTCTATAGTCGGACGGGTAATTGAATGTATTTTGCCTTTCTCAGAAATCATCATGAACAACCAAGATCAAAAACGCAAGTGTTCTGCCCTTTTCACCGCCTGCAACGAAAAAAGTGCTTCAGAGCCACTTGCAACCGACTCTCTAGCGCCTCACAGCGAACACAAAGGCCGAATGTCAACGAATGTCAATGATCTCCAGCTGCGTTGATCTCTAGCAAACAAAAAGGAGACAAGGCTGCTGCTGCATTTGCATCAACTCAATCGGCATGGTCTGCTTTTCAACAGAAAGAGCCAGACAAACAATGAATGCCTGCTACGGTTTTCAACGGCGCTTACAAAACAATTAATGTTTCTACGAGGTGGACTCTTCAACACAGCACAAACTCAAACATTCCTTTGCGGAAGGCGGTGGAATCACGCAGAATCACTTCGCGACACGATATCACAAACACAACACCACATTATTATCATAAACACTAAACATACCTATTTCATACTATGTCTGTTACAATTGTGTTAACGTTTTTAACTCCTCAAATTTGAACTAAACTTGGTACCCTTGGTTCCAATTTAGCCCAAATTTGGGGGGGCCTCTGTAGCGATCCATTATTTCATCGTATAAGTTTTCCTGCCTTTTACTAAAGTTTCTGTTATTTTCCATGCAACTGCTCCCAAAGAAAATAGAAAAAAGGGCGCACACAATAAAATGGTTTGTTCGTCCTTTGACGAGAGCTCTATCAAATCGGACCAGCTCTATCAAATCGGACGAGCTCTATCAAATCGGACCAGCTCTATCAAATTGGACCAGCTCTATCAAATCGGACCAGCTCTATCAAATCGGACGAGCTCTATCAAATCGGACGAGCTCTATCAAATCGGACCGGCTCTATCAAATCGGACGAGCTCTATCGAATCGGACTAGCTCACATCAAACCAGCCCAGTTAGACCAGTTCAGCTCTCAGAAAAACATTAAATTGATTGTTTAATTAAAATGTAGGCTAATAACTCGTGATAATGTTTCACTATCCTGTAATTTCATTATTCTGTACTGTTTAAATTCAAATTGTGTTAGAGACCTACAATATTATATGAACACCTTCTGATAACTTAAAATTATAATTCGAATAACAATTGTGTGGAAATTAGTTCATGGAGTCAGATAGCCAAATTAGATAGATAGAAATTTCATCAGGTAGTCAGACAGCCGTAAAATTCAACTCAACTTAAATATAAACCATCCTTACACTTAAATATAATAAAGATTCAAACAAACAAACAAATATAATAAAGATTCAAACAAAGATTCAAACAACTACAGACCAGTCAGCCTACTACCTGTTTTTTCAAAGATATTAGAAAGAATCATGTACAACAGATTATACTCGTTTTTAATTAGACATACATTTTTCTATAACAATCAATTTGGTTTCAGAAAAAATCATTCCACAAGCCATGCTGCTTCAATGCTAATAGAAAGTATCACCAGTATACTCAATGACAACCATCTTGCATTAGGAATCTTTCTTGATTTATCTAAAGCATTTGACACCATCGACCATAAAATATTGCTAGCTAAATTATGTCATTTCGGAATAAGAGGCGTGGCCTATGATTGGTTCATGAGTTACCTGAGTAATAGAAAACAAAGAGTTGTTTTCAATGGCACACTATCTTCTAACGTTAACAACATATCTTTGGGTGTCCCACAAGGGTCTATCTTAGGCCCTCTTCTATTCCTGATTTATGTAAATGACTTTCCTAACTGCCTTCAACACGGAACTGCAATTATGTTTGCAGATGACACCACCATTATATATAAAAATAAAACCGTTTCTGCTGTATATGACTTGGCAAATCAAGAGCTTGTATGCATAGATCAATGGCTATCAACAAATCGATTGTCTCTAAATGTCACCAAAACCAAACATATATTATTTTCAAGTCAAGGAAGCAAGACACTATCATGCAACCCACCCTTAAATATTCGAAAAAACAACATAGAACAAGTTGCCTCAATAAAGTTTCTGGGAATAATTGTAAACGAGCATTTGTCATGGAAATCTCATATGGAAATCTTGCTTCAAAAAATAAGATCAACACTCTGCGTGACAAAAAAAATTAAGCCTTTCCTAAACAAACAAGCACTTCTCTCCATTTACCATTCTCTAGTTGAGAGTCAGATATTATATTGTATCTCAACATGGTGTCATGAAAACAAAACTACATTGCAAAAGCTACAACGTACATGCAATAACTTTCTTCGTACTGTATTTAACATTGACCGCAGAGAAAGCATAAAAGGTGTAATGGAACTTGTCACGGTTTGTCTGATTTACAAACTCGCGCGGACTGCTATGCAAGAAGCACTTTTTGTGTAGCCTTAGTCACTTTATTACATACAGTTTACAACATCAATCAAGTCTTATTCAAATAGAATTCGAGCATGAAAAACAAAAAGAATGGCAGTTAGAAATACATAGCACACCCCAGTTCTTATTCAAATAGAATTCGAGCATGAAAAACAAAAAGAATGGCAGTTAGAAATACATAGCACACCCCAGTTCTGTAAATGGATAAAAATTAGTAGTTACTTACAGTCTCATTATAACTGCAGAGCTGGGCTAACTGGTCAGGCGAATACTTAATTAAGATAAAGTAATAACTATCTAGTTATTACAGACGACACCGGATAAACGACACTTTTACTCAACTATAACAGAATAATTGACCCTTTTACTCAACTATGATACATAAAAGTCAAAAACAGATAAAGTAAGCTTTCCTTTGTCTAGCAACAAGCCATGCCTCAGCTGAAAATGAACTTTGACCAGAGTTGCCAAAATAAAATCACACAATGACATAATAAAGCAAAAGGGACCATGATAGGTCACAATGACTGGGCTTGACTGAAAGCATAAGCAGCAGAACAATTGAATTTGTGACATCGCCCCCTGTCAAGAACAAAATTCTCAATTTTTGTCAACAACACAAACACAAATTCTATGAGCAAAGTACGAAATCGTACAGGGTACATACACAATAAACCATGCAATTAGTTAATTCTACTCATGCAGTCAGCACCAATATTATCGCTTCCCTTTATACATTGATACCTTATACGATAATTCTGCAAAAACATTGCCCAACGCATGACTCTATCGTTGATGAATTTAGCTTGGTCAATATACTGCAACGGCTGATGATCGGTTTGCAAAATAAACTCAATACCATACAAATACATCATAAATTTCTTAACAGCCCAAACAACTGCCAAACATTCACGTTCAATAGTGGAATAACCCTTTTCAGCATTGCTCAGCTTTCTGCTAGCATAACTAACAGGAAACAACACATCATCATGCTTCTGCAATAAAACAGCACCCAATCCAATTTTCGAAGCATCAGTACGCAGCACAAAATCTCTGCCCATATCAGGTAATTTTAAAATAGGTTCACAAGATAAACAATATTTCAAAGCATTGAAAGCATTCTCTTGGGGTTTACCCCACTCAACCAGATTGGGGTTTCCCTTTCTAGTTAAATCAGTAAGTGGCGTTGCCACCGCTGCATAATGCGGAATAAAATCACGATAGTAACCGGTGAGCCCTAAAAATGACCTCACTTCCTTTTTAGTTTCAGGCCTTTGCGCATCTTTAATTTTTGATACATTGTCGCGATGTAAACCAACGATGCCGGTCTGAATATTATGCCCCAAAAAATCAACAGTATTGGAACCGATAAGACACTTCGACGGGCGAACAGTAATACCAGCATCTTGGAATCGCTGAAATAATAAACGTAAAGTGCACACATGCTCTTCCCATGATTTAGTGTGTACGATTACGTCATCAATGTAATGTTCAACGTTGTCTAACCCGTGTAGCAGTAATCGCATAGCTCTCACAAAAGTAGCGGAAGAGTTCACCATGCCAAATGGCATCTTGAGAAACTCGTAAGTCCCATCATTAGTAACAAAAGCTGTTTTGTGCACATCACCCGGTGCAACTGGGATCTGCCAATAACCCTTGGTGAGATCCAATGTTGTAAAAAACTGATCATCACAAAGCTTTTCGAAAATTTCACTTGTTGTTGTCATCGGCTCTGGATCAAACACAGTTATCTTATTTAATTTTCTGTAATCAATGCAGACACGGTTCGAGCCATCTTTCTTCGGTACAACCACCACAGGTGAGGCATAAGCTGAGTCCGAAGGACATATGACACCACTCTCAAGCATCTCATCAATGTCTTGCTTGAGTTGAGCTCGTACACTAAACGGAATTCTGTAAGGCTTAGATCTAACAGGCTTTTCAGACGTCAAATCAATCCTATGTTCAACAAGATTAGTGTTGCCAGGTAAACCACTAAAAACATCACCAAATTCTTCTATCAGTTCAGCAGCTTGATTTCTTTCATTCTTTGACAGCTGTTGACCATAGTTAACTTCATCAGTTGACTCTTTGGATTTCATTGGTATAAACTCCAGCAAATTCTCATCAGCTTCTTGTTCTGGCATAATCTCAAGTTCTGCAGCACCAACATCAATTTCACTCTCGTCCTTTCGCACATAATACTTCTTCAACAAATTTACATGGAACACTTTCAACTTTCCACCAAGATCAAGTTTGTAGTCGTTCTGGCCAATTTGACTGATTACCTTGAAAGGGCCTTTCCACTGCATCAGTAGCTTGTTGTTATCAGTAGGTAGTAAGATGAGAACAAGGTCATCACTTTTAAATGTTCTCAGCCTTGTCTTGCGATCAAAATTTCGTTTGTAACGAGTCTGGGCCTTTTCAATTTCGTTGCTCACAACCTTGAAGGCTTCCTCCATTCTCTCTCGAAGGTCAAATACATACCGATAGCTGCTCAAAACTTCGGGCTTGGTGCTCGAGTTGGACCACATCTCCTTTAAAATGTGCATCGGGCCTCGCACAGATCTGCCATACAGCAACTCGAATGGTGCAAATCCAGTTGTTTCTTGCGGCACTTTTCTGTATGCAAAAAGTAAAGCATTGATGAACCTGTGCCACTGTGTAGGTTGATCGCTACACAACCGCTTCAACATCATTTTCAATGTGCCATTGAACTTCTCTGAAAGACCATTGCACTGCGGATGGTAAGGTGTCGTTGAAATATGCTTAACTTTTAACAGTCGTTCTACTTCTTGCATGCACTCGGAGACAAATTGCGTCCCCATATCACTCAAAATTTCCTCCGGAATCCCAAGTCGACTGTAGATATCAACCAGTGCTTCAGCGACAACTTCTGTCGTAATGCTTTTTAGAGCGACAGCTTCTGGGTAACGCGTGGCATAATCCACTAAAGTCAAAATATACCGATGACCTTCAGCACTGGGAGGCTGAATCGGTCCAACTAAGTCCACTGCAACTCTTTTGAAAGGAATGTCAATAATAGGCATCTTCTGTAATGGAGCGTGTGGTACCCGACCTTTGGATATTGTCCTCTGGCATATGTCACATGAACGACAGAACCGCTTCACATCATCTTTAATGCCAGGCCAATGGAAGTTTGTCAAGATTCTGTCCATTGTTTTCTTGACTCCCAAATGACCACCCATCAAAGCATCATGAGCCGCTTCCATGGTCTTTAATTGCAATAACTTTGGTACCACTAATTGCTGGATCCACTGTTAGAAACGATTCCCCGCCCATTTAATATTATTGTTGTATCTCTGCTCCATTCTATTTTCATGCTTGAGTGACCCGGCCATGCATTAACAATTTTTGCTAGTTGATCTTTCTTTTTACGTTTTGGCATGGACTGGAGTGGTCATTGTTTTATAAATCTGGAGAACTGGAGATTTGGAGTGACTAGGGAATATGTAAGAATTCGGTAAGCAACTGTTTGTTTCGTTTTATTATTGTCGTTTTCAATACACCATTTCTTCTAATAAGTAAGGCCTGCACTTTATCCAGTCTAGGCAAAAAACGTTTTAGACATCATTTATAAAACATACCTTTGCTTGGTGCAAGGTTATGCCTGTCTAGTTAACTCTAGCTAGTTGTGTAATTTGTTTTGTTATCCTAGGGTAGTCTTGTCAGGTCTGCCAAGGATTCATTTTTGGTTTGTGCCTTTGAGCCTGCCATGCTGTAAAGTTTGTTTGAATTTTGTAATTTGTTTGTTATCCTAGGGTAGTCTTTTCAGGTCTGCCAAGGATTCATTTATGGTATGTGCCTTTGTCTAGCTCACTTTAGCTAGTTGTGTAATTTGTTTTGTTATCCTAGGGTAGTCTTTTCAGGTCTGCCAAGGATTAACTTTTTGGTTTGTGCCTTTGAGCCTGCCATGCTGTAAAGTTTCTTTGAACTTTGTAACTAGTTGTTTGTTATCCTAGGGTAGTCTTTTCAGGTCTGCCAAGGATTCATTTTTTGGTTTGTGCCTTTGAGCCTGCCATGCTGTAAAGTTTCTTTGAACTTTGTAACTAGTTGTTTGTTATCCTAGGGTAGTCTTTTCAGGTCTGCCAAGGATTCATTTTTTGGTTTGTGCCTTTGAGCCCGCCACGTTGTAAACTTGGTTTAAATTTTGTAAATAGATCTTCACTTTGGGCAGTCTTGTCAGGTCTGCCAAAGATTGAAGCTTCTAAGCCTGTACTCTGTCAGGCCATTGTTCTAGTCAGGTAGAACTGGTTACCGTTAAACCCTGTAATTTTAGTAGGTTGCTTACTGACATTCTCCGTAACATCGTGAAGGTCAATTGTCACCTCACCAAAGGTAAGTACCATACAGATTTTGTTTTTTGTAGCTTGTATATTGCTGTGTGTTAATTATGGCTCGTAAAAAGCCCAAGCAAACTCCAAGACGGAGTAAGCCAAATGGTTATGCTGGTGGCTCAACAGAGCAGCATGAGGCCGCCTCTAATATTAGTGGTCAACATGACAGTAGCGAAGAGCTGCCAGGTCTTGTTGTGTTAGAACAAGAGCTGGTTGAAATCGAGCTTGGCATAACTTCCATCGACATGGAGCTATGCTCAAGTGATGATTTCCTGAGCTCTTCTGAAGTTTTGGAGGTAAAGAAAAGATGCCTTGAACTTCAAAGGAAGCTCTCCCTTAAACGTTTAGATTTACTCAAATGCAAACCACAGCAATCAGGCTCAATAGAATCTAGGATGAACCGTATGGGGGAAAGCATTTATGGTTTGCTTGAAGCATGCTCTACCCTCATTCGAAGCTGTCGAGAGCAATCCAAGCGAGTGTCACATCAAACATCATCGGTAGTTATGGATGCAGGCAGTGACACAGGCAAAGCTGCTGAGTCTAGCAGTCACGTGACACCCCGTGAGAGTGGAGTAAAGATACCACCTGTAAAAGCAGAACAGGGTATCCTTCAGGGCAGCAGTAGTGCTAGTAATATTCTTAATCCTTGCGCATCTCCCTTTCGCACTGAAGCTAATAATAGTAGTGAATTTCCCATCGTCGTGCCTCAACCCCAGCTCAGTGCAGGGTTTCAAAATGTTCATGGTCCTCGGTTGTCGCTGGAGAAGTTTGACGGCAATGTGTTAAAGTTCTTTAACTTTAAAAGGCGTTTTGAACGATACATTGAGTCAAACTATCTAAGCTTTGAAGATCGCATCGCCTTTTTGGAGGACAATTGTGTAGGCCAGGCCTTGGAAGTAATTTCTGGCCTGAGTTGCTTGCAAAATAGTGAAAGAGCATATGGAATGGCATGGGATAGATTGAGAAAAAGGTTTGGCAACCCTGGAAAACTCATGGCCAAAGTGAAGGAAGATTTGCTGCAAGGACCCCCTATTTCAGAGTGGGATGCGCCGGGCCTCACAAAGCTTTGCGACAAGATGTATAAGTGTGAAGTCAGTTTCGATGGCTGGGGTAAGTCCCATCTTTTAAACAGTGATGAGGTGCTTCAACGGCTGTTCCTGCGACTTCCTTATAAGTTAAAGGAGCAGTTTGTTAATGTTAATCACTTGGGATCGGACTGTGCCACGTTTGGCGATTTAAGAGTCTTGGTCGAGGATGCAGCCTCTCGAGCCGACAGCCAATATGGCCATCTTATGCAACCAGGCAAAGATGTTAAGAGAGCTCTACAACCAACGATGGCTCGATCTAATCCGCAAGGTGGCTACAAGCGTGCTTCGGTTTGCACAACCCAAGAGCAGATTTCCCAATCTGCTAACCATAAGCAAGAGTCCTGTTGTTTGTGTGCAGAGTCGCATGCCCTATGGAAGTGTGAGATGTTTAAACAAAAGCCTGTTGCAGAAAGAAGAACCCTGGTGCAAAAGCATAGACTGTGTTTTTGTTGCTTGAGAGCAGGCCACAGAGTGGTTGATTGCAGATTTAAGAAATCTTGTGCAACGTGTGGATCGAGGCATAATTCACTTCTGCATGTAAACCGTGTGGAAGAGGAAAGCCCCTCTGCTCTGAAGAAGGGCATCTCAGCAACAACGTCCGCAACTGTGCCAGCAACATCTGGGACAACAATTTTTAAGGTTTTGCCAGTTAAGGTATGGGCTGGGGACCCCTCCAACTATACCTATACTTATGCTTTTATCGATGAAGGTTCTAGCGTCAGTCTATGCTCCTCAAGCCTCGTATCTCGCTTAGGGGTTGCTGCGACAAAAAGCAATGTGGAGTTGCTGACCACCAATGCTGTCTCCTTTCATGACAAGAAAATTGATTTTTTGGCTGTGCAGGGAATGGAAGAGCAGGCTGTGTTTTCCGTTGCAGATGCTCTGGTGATGGACCAGATTGTGGATGTCAGCCACAGTATTCCCACCGAAGCACTTAGTAGTGCATATAGTCATTTGGAGGACTTAAAGTTCCCTGAACTAAAAGATAGGAAGGTTGAGTTGTTATTGGGCAGCGATCTTCACCAGGCTTATCTTTTGCAGGAAGTTCGTACTGGCGCACCAGGAGAACCATGTGGACTGCACACTCTTCTGGGTTGGACCATTTATGGGAAAGATGGTGGCGATAGGCAACTCAACTCACCAGTAATGGTAAACTTTCTTAGCGTAAAGGAGTCTTGCGATAGAATGTTAAATGTATTGTTGCAGGATTTTAATGACATCGATGAGCCACAGGCCCCCTGTCCTTCAATTGAGGATAAACGTGCGCTGCAGATCATGCAGGACACGGTGAAGAAGGTGGATGGACACTATTCTGTAGGGCTGTTGTGGAAGGATGAAGACCCGGACTTGTGCAATAATCGCTCTATGGCACTCAAGCGCCTAGAGGGAATGAAGCGCCGATTTATTACTGACCCGGTGTTATTCAATAAGTATCGTGATAAAATGCAGGAATATGTTAAATGTGGCTATGCTGTGCCACTTGAAACTGGTGTGGTAGACACACCAGGGAAGACGTGCTATGTGCCCCATCACTGCACGACCAATGCGGCCAAGTTTAGAGTCGTTTTCGACTGCAGCGCGAAGTTTAAAGGCGTGTCATTAAATGACAAGCTGCTTCATGGCCCAGATCTCACCAATAACCTTGTAGGAACATTGTTTCGCTTCAGGCAACATCCGATCGCTGTTGTGGGCGATATTAAGGCCATGTTTTCCCAAGTACGTGTAGACGAAGGAGACAGGGATGCCTTTCGATTCTTATGGTATCCGGACGATGATCTCAAGCGGGAACCTGTCGACTACCGTATGCAAACTCATGTGTTTGGAGCAAAGTCGTCGCCATGCTGTGCTGCCTTCGCACTTCGGATGACTGCCAAAGACAATGAAGCAGGTGCTGATCAAAACACTGTTAACACAGTTTTAAAAAATGTTTATGTTGACGATATTTGTCATTCATGTGAATCGCCGGATCAGGCTATCGAACTAATACAACAACTGCGTGAACTATTACAAAGTGGCGGCTTCCATTTAACTAAATTCCTGTCTAACAGTGCAGAGGTCTTGAGTTCTGTGTTGCAGGAAGACTTGGCGTCGAAGGTCGATTTGCCTCAGTGCCAGCTTCCAACGCAGAAAACCCTTGGTGTTGTGTGGAATGCTGCGAGCGATTGCATGGAGGTGAGGGTGAGTATCCAACAAAAGCCTAACACCCGGAGAGGCGTTCTCTCCATGATTTCGCAAACATACGACCCACTAGGTCTAATACAACCCTTCATTTTACCTGCTAGGCAACTCCTGCAGCAGGCATGTGACGCTCAACTTGATTGGGATGAACCCCTTAATGGCCTTGGGCCAGTAAACATTAATTGGGAAGCTTGGTTAAAGGCCCTTCCAGAGCTTGAATGTGTTTCCATCGCTAGAAGCCTGACTCTTTTTGGTAAATGTGCTATCCGCTTTGAATTGCATGGTTTTTGTGATGCCAGTACCAGTGGCTATGGGGTCGTGTTTTATGTTAAAGTGTTTTATGATGATTCTGTAGTAGGCTAATTTGTAATTTTCTATTTGGCAAGGCTCGAGTGGCTCCATTAAAGCCTGTTAGCGTACCTCGCCTGGAGCTCACTGCTGCTGTGCTCGCTGCCAAAGTCTGCAATTTTATCCTGACGGAGTGTGATTTTAAATTCAATTGTGTTGTCTTATGGACAGACTCAACTGTTGTGCTGCGTTACATTAATAATACTTCGACTCGTTTCCACACCTTTGTGGCTAATAGGCTGAGCACTATTCACATGCTTACCAGTGTCAATCAATGGCATTATGTACCGACTACTTTAAACCCCGCTGACCTCGCGTCTCGGGGAGTTTGGCCTGATAAAGTTAATACCGCTAAGCTTTGGTTTAATGGTCCTAAGTTTTTGCATGATGTCACGAGCAATTGGCCAAACCAGCCCGACTTTGTTGGCGGAATTTCGTCAGACGATCCAGAGGTTAAAAGCATTGAACATTGCTCAGCTCAGCAACACGCGATTACGGACTCAGACTCTCTCTGTCGGTTGTTTACCCGCTACTCGCATTTCCACGATCTGCAAAGAACGGTTGCATGGTTGCTTCGCTTCAAATTGTACCTGAAAAGGAAATGCCGAGATGACTCCTTGACTGTTAAGACAGATTCGCTCAGTGTCGAGGAGATGGACGAAGCTGAACTTGCCATTGTCACAGCCGCCCAGCATCAAGCATACCCGACGGTGTTCGCAGTTCTCCATAACCACCCAGGATTTGACGCCCCGGTGGAACTCGTGTCCGACCTGCAGTTGAAGAAGCATGTGGCTTTGAAGGAGCTACAGTCCCTAAACCCCTATGTTGTTAACGAAACGTTAAGAGTTGGTGGGCGATTGCAACAATCTTCTCTGTCAAGCGGAAGAAGGCATCCGATCATTCTCCCATATCAGCACCCAATCACCGATCTAGTGATCATGAGGTATCACGAACGAGAAGGACACATGGGATGCTCACAAGTCCTTACCGCCATTGCTTCCCGTTATTGGATTGTCAAAGGGCGATCAGCTGTCAAAAGGGTCTTGCATTCCTGTATGAACTGTCGTTTTTGGAAAGCTACCGCCGGAAAACAGCAGATGGGCAACTTACCTGCTCCACGCGTAAACAAATCCATTCCTTTTCAAGCTGCTGGCACTGACCTTCTTGGTCCATTGATGGTAAAGAGCGGCCGCAGCAGTGTTAAGCGATATGTTTGTATTTTTAATTGTTTGGCGACCCGTGCTGTGCACTTTGAGGTCGTGCAATCCCTGGAGGCAAGTGCATTCATTCAAGCCTACCGAAGATTCTGCAGCCGTAGAAACGTTTGTCCTACTGATCTGTACAGTGACAACGGAGGAAACTTTGTTGCTGCAGACCGCGAACTTCGGCAAGGACTCAAGAACCTCCATCAAAAGAAAGTCACCGATGCCTTACTTCGGCATGAAACGAACTGGCACTTCAACCCTCCGCGTGCTTCACATCAAGGCGGCTTCTACGAAATATTTTTTCGTTTATTAAGAAAATTGATGCGGTCGCTGGTAGGAAACGCTACGTTGGATGAGTTCGACCTTCTAACGCTGGTAGCAGAGATTGAAAGAATTTTAAACGATCGTCTCATCACTTCGCTCCCATCGTCACCAGATGATCTGCAAGCCCTGACTCCAAGTATGATACTCACCGGATCAGCTTGTGACACCCTACCGCCAGATGTTTTTATGAAGGCTGACGGTTATCGACGCTCTTGGAGAAAGACCCAATACCTCACAAACAAGTTTTGGGAACAATGGCTGTTGCAATATCTCCCTCTGTTGCAGCCCCGACAAAAGTGGTTTGGCACATCTCCAAGCTTGAAACCAGGCGATTTGGTACTGGTAACGGACGAGGCAACTAAACGTGGGCACTGGCCCAAGGCTATTGTAAAGGAAGTTATGCCGGACACTAATAAACTTGTCAGACGCGTGCGAGTAAAGGTTGCTGACGGTACAGAGTTTGTTCGCGACATCAGAAAGATCTGCCTGCTAGAGGGCAGTATGGACTTTTAAAATGACAATTTTGTTTTCTAGGCTGGCTGGTTGGCACGATTGCACAACTGACATTGCTCATGCTGCTTAGGTTTCATATTTGAATTGTATTGCGTGTTTGTGTTTATTTTACTATTATTATTCTTGTGCTCCTCACTACCGCAGCTAGCGCGGCGTCGTCGATGCATTTGCATCCAGCAGTTCTGCCATAACTGTGTTATTGACTCCCATTAATAGTGTTGTTTCTATTTGCATCCTGCAGTTATTTACACTGTAGCAGTCTAGCTCTGTTTTTGGTCTGACTATTTCACACACCTGTCTCACTACTAATGCTTTTGCTATGTGCGATATTATTTTTCGTGTTTTGTCAATTCATTGCTTAATTATCACGACTCGACTTAACAGTCGCGTGTTTTTTCTGGTAGCCTACTTTTGCTCTGACGTTAATGTCACTTGCGCTGGTCATAGCATTGTGCAGTATTAGGTTGTATGTGTGCTTTTGTTTATGCCATATCCCCACTTCTGCCACTGGTACCATGTATGCTATCATTTGTTTTTCGTGTATCCGTTTATGCTGACTTCCAGTTGTCGGTAGACTTATGTTTTTGTGCTTAATTTTAGCAATCGCTAAGCATGTTGGTCAAAAGGGTTTTTTAACTCCTCTTGGGCGTGTCTTCGATGTCCTTCTGTAGGCTACTGTTATGCATGTTCTATTAAGTTTGTGTGTAATGCAAGCCAGCCTTTGTGTTGCAATTGTGATCCTTGCTAACCGCGAATATTTTTGATTCTGGTCGATATTTGCATAATTCATGTTCATTGTCGTTTATTTGGCCACCTTGTGGCAATTAGTTGGTTTGTATTTTGCTTCGTTGTAATCGTTTTACAGTGGTAAAACCCTCATTTGTTAAACTCTGGTTTTGGGGGTGGGTATGTTAGAAACGATTCCCCGCCCATTTAATATTATTGTTGTATCTCTGCTCCATTCTATTTTCATGCTTGAGTGACCCGGCCATGCATTAACAATTTTTGCTAGTTGATCTTTCTTTTTACGTTTTGGCATGGACTGGAGTGGTCATTGTTTTATAAATCTGGAGAACTGGAGATTTGGAGTGACTAGGGAATATGTAAGAATTCGGTAAGCAACTGTTTGTTTCGTTTTATTATTGTCGTTTTCAATACACCATTTCTTCTAATAAGTAAGGCCTGCACTTTATCCAGTCTAGGCAAAAAACGTTTTAGACATCCACTTCCCACCATTAACTTTTGGGTGCTGATACCAACGATACAGCAAACCTCCGTCCTCTTTAAAGTAAGACCTTCCCTGTCCTTTGATTCTTTCTTCAGTCATGGATCGAAGGCAAATGAGTGAATTATCTGCCTGTTGAGCTTCTTTAAACTCTTCTCTGTTGACTGCATGCCAAGGGCTACCATCATCAATCTTCAGAGGTTTGATGTCTTCTTTTTTCTTTCGAGCTTGTATTCTGGTTGTCACAGCAGATGCTTCCTTCCACACTGGGTCCGGATCATCTGGTTGTCTAGCTCCACTGATATTACCAACCACCAGGTCATAAAGAGACTCTTCTAGACAAAGAGCATCCACTTCACCTTTGTAAAACGGAGTGTCAATTAGAATTCTTGCAATTGGAGCATCAATTTCTGCTTTGTTCAAAAGCTTCAAATGACCAGTTGCTCCAGTCAGTTGAGAGTTTTTCACTAACTCTCGTTTAACAATTACTCCATTGCAGCCAGTGTCTCTAAGCACAGTGACCATTGTTTCCCCAACTAAACCTTTATTAATAGGAAACTTCTCGGATACGGTACACGTTGCCAGACATGCACAGCCATTAGAAGCATAAACATCTTGGGAATCTCTCTTCTCGATTTGTCCTGCAGCTGCAAATTTCCTAGCTGGAACGCGTACTCGGCAGTCTTTTGCCAAGTGTCCAATCTTGTTACAAATGTAGCACTTTCTAGCATTTGGCGTGTCTGATTTGAGTTTCGGACAATCTTTGACTATATGTCCAGGACTCTTACAATTAAAACAGTGTGGGCTTGCTTTCTTGCCCTCATTTTCTGCATTTGTCTTTCTTGTAACTTCTGATAGGTCGAGATTGTGTGCTCTTAGGAATTGATCAGCAATAGTAGCTAGTGTAGATAGATCTTTCGGCGCTTGCTCCCTCAGATATACGGCAAGACTCTTTGGACATGACTTGACAAACTGCTCTTTTACAAGCAAGTCTCTAACACCTTTCCACTCTGTGCCACATCCAGCCATTTCAACCCACTTCTCAACATAATTTTGAATCCGAACTAAAAATTGTTCTGAAGTCTCTTCCAGTTGAGGTTTTGCATCTCTAAATTTCGATCGATACCCCTCTTCAGTTAGCTCATACCGGTTGAGCAACGCTTGCTTCAACTGGTCGTAATTTACCGCAGCCTCATCGGATAAACGCGAATAAACATCCAAAGCTTTTCCCGTCAACAAAGCACTGAGCGACGTTGCCCATTCTTCTTTGTCCCACCGACTAGCTGCAGCGAACCTTTCAAACCTTAAAAGGTAGCTATCAAGCTCATCTTTCCCATCTACAAATGTTGGCAATTTAGGGGTTTTCCCTTTGTGGGAAAGCACCGAGGCAGTGTCTCCAGTGACTTTCGCAAGCTCAAGTTCCAATTCCTTCATTTTTTGTTGAGCTTCTGTCGCTGCTCTCCTCTCATCAGCTAAGCGAAGCCTCTCTTCTCTTTCAAGAGCTTGCTGATCTGCCACAAACTTCCTCAACTCTTCACCTTCGTATCCCAGTTGTTTTCCTGCATCAATAAGCTTATCCATTGCAAGCAACTTCTTTTTAAGGCAAAGTACAACAGGTTTGCATATACAGTCACGTTTTGTTTGGAATAAAAATAATCCCGGACGAGCCCCCAGATGTCACGGTTTGTCTGATTTACAAACTCGCGCGGACTGCTATGCAAGAAGCACTTTTTGTGTAGCCTTAGTCACTTTATTACATACAGTTTACAACATCAATCAAGTCTTATTCAAATAGAATTCGAGCATGAAAAACAAAAAGAATGGCAGTTAGAAATACATAGCACACCCCAGTTCTTATTCAAATAGAATTCGAGCATGAAAAACAAAAAGAATGGCAGTTAGAAATACATAGCACACCCCAGTTCTGTAAATGGATAAAAATTAGTAGTTACTTACAGTCTCATTATAACTGCAGAGCTGGGCTAACTGGTCAGGCGAATACTTAATTAAGATAAAGTAATAACTATCTAGTTATTACAGACGACACCGGATAAACGACACTTTTACTCAACTATAACAGAATAATTGACCCTTTTACTCAACTATGATACATAAAAGTCAAAAACAGATAAAGTAAGCTTTCCTTTGTCTAGCAACAAGCCATGCCTTAGCTGAAAATGAACTTTGACCAGAGTTGCCAAAATAAAATCACACAATGACATAATAAAGCAAAAGGGACCATGATAGGTCACAATGACTGGGCTTGACTGAAAGCATAAGCAGCAGAACAATTGAATTTGTGACAGAACTCAACAATTTAAAATCAATTAACCACATGAAAACTACAGAGATTGCAACTTTCATGTTTAAATATTCAAAAAAGCTACTTCCCACAACATTCAATGATATAATTATGTGTAAACGAGCAAGTAGCCTAACAACAAGAAGTAATTCTCCTTATATTCCGATATATTGCAGAATTAATACTTGCAAACAATCAATACGGTACATGGGGCCAACAGTTTGGAACAAGCTTCCCCCTACTATAAGAAATGAATGCAAAACTGTAAAAGGCTTTAAATCAAAAATGAACAAGCTAAATCTTCCTTAAAATGATCCTATCTAAGTATTACATGCACCAAACATACTAATATATATATATATTTTTTTGCCCAGAAATGATAGGCCAATGTGTGTAGATTTATTAGCAAAATAGTAAGGTTGTTAGAATGTTAGTACACCTACTGGTTTTCTGGTTCTTGTGTTTTTTGTCCACAGAAGTTCTACAGAGTCTTCAGAAGTTTTCCATCCACTCCGACCAATCGCCATCTTTCGGTGAAGCGATGGCCATGTGCTCCAACCAGTTGTTTTTATATCAATATCTTGGACTGGATCGTCATGCTATTGTCTGACTGTTTATCTATTTTTCTAACATGCCGAATTGGATTTTTTTTTTCTATTTTGTTATGGTTTAACGTGTAAAACATACGGTAACCCAAATTTATCATATTACTGTGACATGCCACTATTACATCCCAGCTGGCGATGCCTGTTGTTTTTGCATTAATTCAACGTTTGCCAACGTTGAATCAGTGTGGAGGTGACGAGTTTAGCTGACTGGGGTCTAAAATTATCGCTTTATCAACGCAACTTTTATCAAAGCACGCTTGATATCTTCAAGACATAACTTCCCTGGGTATAATTAAATTTCCGAAAGATGATGATGTTGTTCTTGCTAGTTTGTTTTATTTGTTTTTGTCGTTGCTTTCAATGTCGTCAAGTTATAGCCTATCTATTTTGTGAGTCGTGCAAGGCCTATGGTGCGTTGCGCTTGAAATGGCTTTGCCCGTGGTAGGATTTCTTTGAGGGGTTTTCTTTGCCTGCCTTGCTCTTTTTTGCTATGAGCTAAACGCATCAAGACGTGTTCCCCTTACGACCATCAGCACTCTTGATAACGCACCATGGCCGATCTTCATAGCAACTGTCCATACAAATCTTAAAATATATCAGCTAAAGCTATGTGGGCTAATAAAGCTATAGCCTAAATTTTAATTGTTTTTGTTTTGTAACATTTTCTTTTTTTATTTTCCCTTTATATCTTAAATTTTTCTGAAGGTGTTGCGACCGTGCCAAATTTTTTTTCAACTCAATAACTTACTTCGGTGACAAGCACGTTTTAACGTTCGCGTTTTGTCGCTTCTACCCTTTTCTCGACCTTTGCTATGTTGACGTGTATTGTTTTGATATGATGGTCAGAAATAAAAACAACTGAACTGAACTGAATAAATATTACCACAACAGCACTTACAAAAGTTTTCTT
Source organism: Aplidium turbinatum (assembly GCF_918807975.1). Lineage (NCBI taxonomy): Eukaryota > Metazoa > Chordata > Ascidiacea > Aplousobranchia > Polyclinidae > Aplidium > Aplidium turbinatum. Next base: position 21,345,258 of record NC_137475.1, on the reverse strand, counting down.
GAAATAACGGGGAAAAACGTGAACCACCGAGTTGCAACAATTAGTAAGCTATGTAAAACATACAAAAACAGGACAATTTGAACAAAGATTAAGAAGTCCGATACGATGATATACTGTAAAGGTAGGTTATCCTTTGTATTGAGCACTTAATGTAGGCTACGCATACATTGCATATTCATGTAGGCCTAACAGTTGGTTTTTGACATTTTTTTTAAAGCGATGAAACGGTAGGCCTAAATCTTATGTCGTGTGAAATGTTACTCCACACTTGCACACACAAGAAATGGCTGTTTTTTTGCCAAAGTTTGTTTCAAACCTGGGAAGAAAATATCTGGTTTTAGCCTTAGCTTATGTCTTGTAAAAGCGCGGGGAAAAAAAACAAAAAACATAGCTGATTGCAAATCCAGTTTTAGTTTGAATTTCTGTGTTCACCGTTTATTTTTTGTAAAAATATGTCATATTTTTGCTTAAATGTGAAGACGAGAAGTGATTTTATCAGAGTCCTGCGGTTGTTGCCTTCATTGCAGTGTTTGTCACGTGTTTTTTTACGGAATATTTTATCAGGCGGATCACGCAGATTTGTAGTCTTTTAATGGCAGGCCAAGCTTGTCCAGTAGGCCCACACTGATCTAAACAACAACAGCAGTTGGTTTCTTCTGTCGAAATTGTTTTATTTAACGCCAATTACCAAGTTTATTGCAATGGCTTTTGATTTCCTCCTTTTGACATGTGATCCATTCCAATGTTATTTTCAAACTTCTGACATCACAGTATAAAATATTTTATATAAATTCAAATTAACAAATGAAACTGATGTAAATGTGAATTCAGCCAATCAGGAGACGTTCTAGAATATTACGTCAAGTCAACTACAATTGATTTGTGGGGAAGTTGATTTGGAATTGAGCAAGGCGATTGTTTCAATCTGTCATAACAAATATCACGTGAAGAAAAGTAGTTTGTGTATTCTATGTTGAAATTATTCTAGTAACACCAAAAAACATTTGAAACCATGAGGGAAATTGTTCATTTGCAAGCTGGACAATGCGGAAATCAAATTGGTGCTAAGGTAAGTCCATGAACTTATCCGTAAGGCTATGAAAATTCTATTTTACGCAAGCTAACTATTAGCATTTGTTTAGCTTTGTCATATTACAGTGACTAGCTCATAAATGAACTGTTTTTTAGATTGGGCAATGTTTGTAGACGCTGAATAAATGTAACAAAAGACTGGTTTTCGATCTTTTACAAATTGATTGATGGAATGTCGAGCTAATTTTTTTTGTAGATTACCGTAATTTTACGCTATGTAGTGTAAGCATAGCCTCAATGGCGTTGCCAGATAAGGAATTCTTCCCAAATTTGAAAAAGTTTAAAGCTGTAGAAAACAAAAACTTGTATTTTGGAAATTTTTTTTGGTCCTGGGCAAAAATCAAAACCATAACCTTATTCGGCTCCTAACTCTAACCCTTCCTAACTCTGGCAACACCTGATTGGTTGGTTGGGTTTGAATCTTTATCCTTGGACTGAAAGGATGCCTTGTTGGTTATTCCTGGTCGTTTTCGCATAGGCCTACTTGTAGAGGCTTTTAACACAGGGCCGGTTACCGAGATTGGTAGAGTGAAGTTTTCCGACTGTTGAAATGTTGTTACCGGGAATTATTCCATTCATTAGGTGCCACTGAATGGAAAGAGGTCCTTAACGTGTGTTGCTCAATGCTCAAGCACAGAGAGTCGAACTTGCGCCGCGTGATCTTAAGCCGAGCGCATACGGTAACCACTGAGCTAACGGGGCTGTGTGATTTAAGGCAGAAGCTATATTTACCGTATATTGTGAATATAGGCTACTCCCTGAGGCTTTATCCTCCTGTATACTCAAGCAAGACGATGACCTCAATTATGCACTTAGGTTTTTTTGTTGCAGTGGGTAGGCTTCGTATCTTTTTTTGCAGCCATAGCGCCAAGTGCAAAATATAAAGTCATGCATGCTTTAATAAGGCAGTGGCTATTTGACCGGCGCTAGTCTTTTAATCTAAAACACTATTTGACCGTCATGACGTAACTAGGGTTGCCAGATTTTTTTCTCAAAATAGTGAACATTTTGAAAGCGCGGGACAGCACCCTCAAAGGGCTGTCTTTAAATGTAGCAAACCTAGCAAACCTCGCAAACCTAGCAAACGTAGCAAACTTCGCAAACCACAAGGTTGCCAGATGGTATTTTTTATTGTATTCTTTTAAATTTCTTGGCTTTTTATTTATCGGGTGCATGTTTTTTAAAACCCTTTTGAACAAGTTACTTGTTTAGTGTTGATGTTGCAGAAGTTCTATTCTCATCTATAAAAAGATATCAAAATCTCTGCTTTGTTGGTTATGGTTAGTTTTGATATAAATACATTTAAAGCAATGCCTTTGCGATCAACATTTGTGAGATAGCCTATTGCAAGTTAATATTAACGCAATATTTGGTAGTCAGACATTCGGGAATCAGTACTCCATCCCTTAGTTAGAGCATGGTTGGGTGAGTTCACTAATTACTGGTTTTCTAAAAACCGGGCTGCAGACGATAAATAAAACTTAACTTTTGCAGACGACCGTAGTTCCAGCCCTGGGCTACGCAGTGTGACACAAAACGAATAAGTGCCTAATGACAAGTTTTTGTGTGTGTTTAGAAAGTAAAGGATATTTTGTGAACGAAACCGGTTTTTCCAAGGTTTGGTCATTTGAAGTGTGTTTAAAATACCTATATGCTTTGGCTCTTTTTTTGGCTACTTGCAAAAAAATGTTTGTTTTTGGGATTGGTTTGAAACGTGTTTTCGTTGGGTAATTTTGTGGAATCTGGCAACTCTGCAAGGTTTGCTTCTTTAAATGTAGCAAACCTAGCAAACCTCACAAGGTTTGTACATTTGTACAATTACGGGAAAATATTTTTTGTGTTATGAGGTTTTCTCAGCGGGCGTCTTTAAATGTCGCGAACTCCGAATTCCTCGCAAGGCTTGAGAAGGTTTCTGCATTTGAAAGCCTACCGCAATAGGTTTTCATAGTCTCCCTAAAGAAGATAGATTTAGACTAGCAGCAAGTAATGATAAGGTTGTCTGTAGTCTAGGCCTATCTATTTGGTGCAAACTATGAACAGTTGAAAACCTCATCGGCCATCAATTGTAGAAACCTTTCTCAAGATTTGCGGGTTTGCTATATTTAAAGAAGCAAACTTTGTAAAGTTGCCAGATTCCACAAAATTACCCAGCTAAAAACACATTTCAAACCAATTTTTTTTGCAAGTACCGTAGCCCAAAAAGGAGCCAAAGCATATAGGCATTTTAAACACACTTCAAATGACCAAAACTTTTGGAAAAACCGGTTTCGTTTACAAAATATTCCTTACATTCTAAACACACACAAAAACTTGTCATTAGGAACTTCTTCCTTTTGTGTCACACGGCGTAGCCCAGGAACTACGGTCACCTGCAAAAGTTAAGTTTTATTTATCGTCTGCAGCCCGGTTTTTAGAGAACCACTGATTAGTGAACTCACCCAACCATGGTCTAAGGGATTAAGTACTGATTTTCGAATGTCTGACTACCAAATATTGCGTTAATATTACCTTTCAAGTTTCAACATCTCACAAATGTTGATCGCAAAGGCATTGCTTTAAACGTATTTATATCAAAACTAACCATAACCAACAAAGCAGAGATTTTGATATCTTTTTACTGATAAAAATAAGACATCAACACTAAACAAATAACATAATCAAAAGGGTTTTAAAAAAAATGCACTCGATAAATAAAACGCCAAGAAATTAAAAAAAAAAAAATTAAAAAAATACCATCTGGCAACCTTGTGATTTGCGAGGTTTGCTAGGTTTGCGAGGTTTGATACGTTTGCTAGGTTTGCGAGGTTTGCTACATTTAAAGACAGCCCCCTCAAAGTTCTCAAACACATGCCAAAATACGCGCGACCGCAGGGATATCTAGAGAAGGGGATATGAAGGCTTGCAGCCATTGCCTTATTCTCGTGACACTACCAGGGCGGTAGTTTGTAACACGTTAAACATGTGGTTCTTTTTAAAATCGCAGAAATTTTTGTAGTGCAGCTGGTACAATGAGCTACAGAAGACAGTTAGCAAATGTTACGTAGAGCATATTTAAAGAATACTTGTCTACAAAGACAGTTGAAAAGCTGCCAGTAAGCTTTTTTTTTAACAACTTAGCCTTTGCAGTAGGCTAGATGTAAAGCAAGTATATGGGTAGCTGAATTAACAAGCAACCATGAGCATGCAGTGAGTATCCAAGCCTGATGCTAATAGCGCAATGCAAGTTGTCATAACAAGATTTATTGAACTGCTATCGGTACCAATTGTTATTTCACGAAAAACACAGATTATTTACGATAAACGAAAGCCCTTTTATTGTCAGACATAATAAAAGCCTTCGTATCCCCTTCTTTAGATATCCCTGGCGCGACCGCACCCTCTTACGCACGCCACGCGCCTAAATGTGTGCAACCACTCCCTAAAAATCTAAAATGCAAAGAATTATTGCAAAATATGTAAAAATTGTTGCAATACTATGTGTGATATTGTCTGACACAACAATTTGGTTCATAAGTGATAGGCTACCACAGATGAAAGTTGATAAAATCTTGCTTTCTTGGTCTTTAGCAAGTATAATGCTCAACTGATCAGTGATCACAGGTTGAATCCAGGTAATGGGCTAGCTAGTTTCTTGCAGTGTAGGCTACACAGCATATAGGCTACCTACTGATGCTAAGTGGGCAAGAAAAAAAACCCTTGATTAGAATTAGAAGTGCTAATTAGAACACTCCTATAGCCTACCTGCTTATGTAGTTTACTTAACATAGGCCTACTTTTCGTGCGACTGTGCTGCCTTCAATAAAAGCTTGTTAGCAGAAATTTGTTTTTTAAATTCTTCGCAGCTAAAAGGTGTGGTGAAGAATACACACAATTCACTTTTAACAGAATAAACAGCTAAACGGTTTCGCTCATCTGTCCATATGTTACCCATAACCAGAGCTTTGGAGCCGGAACAAGGAGCCAGATTCCCTGAAACCGTGCATTTTCATCGGAGCTGGAGCCGGAGCTCTATTTGAAATTCATGTGGAGCTGGAGCCAGTTGTTTGAAAAATAGCCCCGGCATGTTTTGAAACGCAGTTCCGCATGACATTTTGATAAAAGTACCGTACCTTAAATTTCATAAAGTTGTAGCCTACCATTTTTTGCAACAGTTGACTACAGGCTATTTTAAGCTTTAGAAATTAAATTGATATGTCGCCATTATTTTAATGTAAGCACTTATCCGAGCCTGGAGCCGGAGCAGTGGTATCAATAAGCTTCGGAGCTGGAGCTAATTTATGATAAAAGAGAGCTCCGGAGCTGGAGCAACTTAACATTTACCATACGCCTGTTCCAAAGCCCTGCCCATAACACCGGAAATTCTCTCAACATTGACATTAGATACAGGGAATAGACAATAGACATTGCATACTGGACAACTTTTAACAAGTTATGTGCATTTTCTTTCTGAAAAAAGTTAGTCCACTTTTCCAGCGATGATCTTCCACGATGATCTTAACTTATTAGCCACATCACACATGATTGAGTAGCTGACCTACATAGTCTATAAACTAACAGTCAATTGGCCAAACTTCTAGGCTGTTATAGTTGCTCGGGCTATTGGCTTTCAGTTTGTCACCTACCTAGGCTCAGAGATGTATGTATACGCCGCAAATTCTACGCCGCATACATGCGGCGTAGACTTTTTGTTTACGCTAACGCTTGCGGCCACATTTTTTTGGATAGTTTGCGCTTGAGGCTACGCCGTAAAGTTTTCACGTTTTTTTAGCGCATAGTGTCAACGCATATTTTTTAATGTTTTTTTTTCGCTACAACATGCCAATACCTTCCAGCGCTGCAGTTGAAAGAATGTTTCCAATGGGCAAAGACATATTGCAACCAAAACACAGCAAAATGTGAAATGAAAACTTTCAGATGCTTGTGTTTCTTCGTGGAAATTCAAAATAAAACTGGTTTGTTTCAAGTGGTTTGTACCATGTGAATGTTTGGCACCTAGCAAACAAAATTAGTTTACGCTAGTGTATGCGCTAACGCTGACGCCGCCGACTTTTTTTACAAGTTGCGTTGACGCATACGGCGTATGGTTTTTCGAACGTTTGTGTTAACGCTGACGGCGTCAATATTTTTTGTATGCGCGTACATCACTGCCTAGGCTGTACACTCCACTGTTGGACTTCGTGCTGGTCAAGCCTGGCTTTGGCAAAATTACACTGGGGTAGCATAGTAGGGGTTTTTCCCCAAAGCACCAGACTCATGTGCTTTTAGTCTCTAAGCAGCAGAAGTGTATAGTTACTGGTTAATCCATGGCTATTGGCTAAAATATATTAACAGAATTGTTGACAGAAATTAATTGTTGACAGAATTGTTAAGAATAGCAGCATAGTGAACGTGTTCACTATCACTATTAGCAAAATAGTTTACAGTGAACATTTTCTTGAAATAGTGATTTGTTCACTAAAATAGTGAACATCTGGCAACCCTAGACGTAACATACTTTTTGTTTCACTTTCTCTTTTAAAGCAAGACGAGAGAAGAGCAAATGAAAAAAAAGTGCCTATATGACTTCTTAATTCAACAGTTTTTTTTTCAGCTGAATCAGTGGCGCGTGCGGTGTTTGTCGGGCTGGTATTACCAAGGATGGGAGTTCGATACTACATAGAAGCGCTTTCTTTTAAACTAAATTGCCTGCTAAAAACACTGCCTAAAAGTAAACTGAACATTGATTGATGAAACCATCTTTATTAAAGAAGTGTTGTAACTTTTTACAGCCACCAAACCAACTTGTTAAGAGCAAATATGTAATGCGTCGTTCGGCAAACACTAGGCCTACCATACTTTCATCGCTTAAAAAGAGAGCACGTTTCGCCAGCAAGTAGAATTTTACGCTTGAAGAATCGTTTACATCATTGTAGATTGTTACAGTTGGCTATAGGCCTACGCAGCAAAAGTTACCGAAAAAAAACAAGAAAACAGATTGACTGAATGTTTAACATATTTTATCTCATTTTTAGTGGTTCCGACAACAAATGATTTTATATTATGTTAAGAGTCAGCAAAAAGTGAAAAAAACAACTAATTTTCAGACAGTTTCAGTCAGCAGTTGGTGGCATTGGCCCATTGTCGACAGCAGTGGCCTAGTGGTTAGCGCATTGGGCTCGCAGTCGAGAGCCTGCATGTTCGACTCCAGCCACTCGCACTTGCTGTTGTTTCTCTGGGCAAGAAACTTTACGATAATTGCCTCTACCCAGTGATTGATTTCGAGTATTGGTAGTACCAAATTTAAGTCATAAGTAGAGTGGACAACCGGAAACAGACATTGCCGTCGGCTGCAGCGTGGGTCAGGTGTACGTCGGAAGGTGTACACCGATGCATAGCGCTCAAGTCCGCTTTCCCGCAATGCAGGATAAAGATATGAAAAACAAAAACAAAAAAACAAATGGCTTACTATATTACAGGCCTAACAGATGGGCGCCGCCAGCCAAAAACTGGAGGTGAGCTTCTCTTTTATGTATAGAGAATGGCAACCCTGATTTCCTGGTCCAAAAATTTGTGTGTTTGAAAGTGCTACAATCATGTTGTAAGAGGCAAAGAGCTCATGTTATTGCTGTAGCCTAGAATGTTTTTATGTTGTTTTTGAGGAAGGTTATTTGTTTTCTTCATTTGCCCAAACATTTGTTGGTGCTTTCATATTAACTATTAATACTACTAGAACAGTAACTCCAACTACGGTACCGTATACCAGCACTAGTCTAATGCTAGCCAATATTAGTTTTGCTAGTTCAGATCTTGCAGCCTGTGTAGCTTTTTAGATAAAAGTAGTTTGGAGAATTGCAGGTGAGTTATAAAGTGACAAGATGTGTTGCAAATTTGACAAATACATTACACTGAATATAGTCTAGTGTAGAAATTTTGTTGAAGAATTCAAATGAAAATGATTTTGAATTCTTAATGATTTGAATTCTTTTAATGATTTACCAAGTAGCATTAAGTCAGTAAACCAGTAGACTTCTAGTGCTCAGTTGAACAGTTGGGTCATTCCATGTCAAGTGATCCAGAAAAATGGGATTTTGTAACCCACCCTCTCAGATTTTAATGAAAATTCACACACTGATAAAACTTTTCTTCCTGATTTCAAAAAACTATTTTTTTTTTAAATCAGTCAACTAAAACAAAAGTTACGTCCACTTAAAGTTGACTGCTTTTTGTGATCGCTGAAGCGTAAAATCCATTTCGCTTTCACAAGTTTGACTGTAGGAAGATATTTCTCAGCTCGTAAGAAATTGTACTGATTGATATTTTCAGGTATTGTAAGACATATACTTCTTAAGCCATATCACTCAAAACTAAAGCTCTTGACCATCACCTTTGACCTTTAACCTCATGTTTATTCGTAGTCCCAATTGTGCTCAATCATGCGGAACATAATTTTTGATCATAAATAACTCATGGTGCTCACTAGTTACAATCACATGCAATGCATCATTTTAAAGGTATTTTCAAGGAGAATTGATATCAGAAATAAAAGTAATGACTTATTGAGTATTTCACCTCACAAAGTGAAAACAAAAGCTTGTGTCTGAAAGTCACTACAAAATTGCAAGTGTGCTATGCCAAGTTCCCCTAATGATGTTTTGTATATTTATAAGTTAAAATAGGCTCATTAAATATTTAATTGAAGAAGATTGTAGCAAACAATGCAAACCTATTTTTCCACAACAAAACTAACACATCAAAAATACCATACAACAATACACTGAATAGTGAATAATAACATAAGAGTTTACAAATGGTTATCTAAGGGTTGGAATCGGGTAATTGGACATTGACATAACAATTAAATATATGATATATATGATATGAAATGCAAATTAGGAGGCTATTTACCAATTACAGATTCTGCGAAGCAGGACATTAAGGCGCGAACAAAACGGCGCAGAGACAAAATGGCGCAGAGGCAAAACGGCGCAGACATAACGGCGCCAAAGTCAACACAACAAGTTCTTAGTTCAATTTATAGAACGATAATACTCTGCAACCATAACGAAAGTTTATGTGTGAATAAGGATTTTTGGAGCTGGTATACAAGTCCCCCCCCACCACCCTTGGCAACTCATGACAAAGAGGAATTGACCAAAACATGTTAACAAAATGAGGCCTTGGCAACTCATGACAAAGAGGAATTGACCAAAACATGTTAACAAAATGAGGAAAAGGTTCTAAGCTTGTTACGTTGACTTTGGCGCCGTTTTGTCTGCGCCGTTTTGTTCGCGCCTTAACCCTTTGCGGTCGTCTACAAATTTCCCTATGTGCGTTTGTTAGTCGTTTTCGAAATAACTAGCAAATAACTCGATTATTGCATATTTGAAGGACAAAAGTACATAATGACTGTAAGCAAATGATATGAGCCAGGTTCGGAAACTTGTGTAATTTATTGATCAAGTTTTTACCACAATAAAAACGGCTTCTTCAGTTTCTTATTCAAATAGAATTCAAATAACCCAATTATTGCATATTTGAAGTAGCCTATATACAAAAGTACATAATGACTGTAAGCAAATGATATGAGCCAGGTTCGATAGCTTGTGTAATTTATTGATCAAGATTTCACCACAATAAAAACGGCTTCTTCAGTTTCTTATTCAAATACAATTTATTAGTTTCAAAGAGAGTCATTTGTATTTTTTCTGTGTGATATTTTTTGAAGCATTTTTCTGGATGTAACCCAGGTTGTCTCGAACATGTTTCACAGTGGTAGCCGGTCTGAATTCGTTTCGTCTTTCTATCACTGCACAATCCTTTTGCTCTTCCATTGGGAATTTTTGCAATAAAATGCCGCCCAGAAAGTCGTTGAGTTTTCTGCTCGTCGCAATGCTTTCCGTGTCTTCTTGAATTTTTGTTTCGGACACTTCCTACTAGCCGTGTAACAAGGTTTTTACGAAAAGTCTTGTGTCTTGCAGCATTCAAACCTTGCTGTTCCTTGTTGATGTTGTACAATAAAAAGCCATTGGCAATACCCACTTCAAGTAACCAAAAAAACATCTTACGCCACCACTTAGCCAATTTCCTCAAAAACCCATAAACTTCCACAGTAGTGATCGGCTCTGTCTACTCCACCCATATATTTTGTGTACTGTGATATTACCACCGGTTTTGAAATTGTTGTTGAATTTTCATTGCCCAAGATTCGTTGCACATTCTGTATTATATACGGATGATAACATTGTCATGGTGCGCGCAATAGAATCGTTGTACCACGCAATAACTGCTTTATCGAGATTGTAATCTGGTATTGCGGAACCATCTAAATTGTTTCAGCTGCTCAGTAAATTGTTTCAACTGCATTACCGAATACCGTCTTTCATAAAATCTGATCACTTATACCGTTATGATGTCACCACTCACCATTGAGGGACGAGGGTGTGTGAAGTCACTAACCCATAGCGGGAACATTTCTCAACTATGAAGACACATGTTTTCCCCTTGGATGTCAACTAACCTAGTTCTCCTTTTTAACAATGATTCAATGTCCCACAACATTGCATCGACATAAAAACGACAATATTGCCGATGTAAATTAGCACTTCGGATTAAGACTTTGTTAAAATAAACGTCGGGAATTACAAACAAGACTTAGTCAAATAGTCAAACAGGCAAATGCGCAAAGTTCTTTTTTTTAAATTTTATTCTAGATCATTTAATAAGCGGAAAATTCGTCTTGTTTTTGTTCAATTATGTTCGTCTAGTACTGCTCTATAATTGTGCAAAAAATCGCAAACCTGCGACTTGAACGCTATTACTCGCGCACAATGGATGAATGCGCTCACGCATTTGCGAATGCGCGGGTACAGCTGGTGATCGCAGCTGGGTCATTCCATATCAAAACAGCCAATATGAAGAAATCTTGTATATGGTACCTCTCAGATTTTGCTGAAAAGTTGTCATACTATGCCTTAGGCTACCAAACGAAAGAATCCTAAGTTTTAGATCAATATCTCAAACGGTTTTCCCATGGTGGCCATTTGAATTTCAGGCACTACTCTCGTTTTTGACTTGGGGGAGTAGCAAATAGCACTTTCAGCGATTTTCAGAGCCCCATAACTTTTATTGTAATTGTGGTAGAAGACTAAAAATTGCTGTGCTAGTTCATCATAAACTATACTACACAATTCAATAGTAACAAACAACATCTCTTGATGCATAAGTGTTAGGTGGGTCATCAAAATCCTGTTTTTTTGCCCCGTATAACTGATTTTTTCAATTTTCAAATGCTTCTACCACCCAAACCAATCAAAATATTTCTCTAAAACCTAATTATTTGTAATATTTGGAAACTTTTCTTCTGCTAACTTGAATTTGGGAGTTGTAGTGCCATTGACAGAGATCTTATGGGGGTCTGAAAACCCTATCAGGCAGAAATGACCCTTTTTTACCCTTATGTTTAGAGCCCCAAATGACCGCGTAGGCATTTTATGGTCATGCTGAAATTTATACCAGACAAACACATACATTTATTCTTTCATTTCATGAAATAAAATCTTTGAGTATCAAACTCCTTCACTATAAATTTTATGTTTTTAAAATGTAACATTTTGGTCATTTTTGACAAATAATCTCAAGTCCTTAATGTAGGTCAGAGAAAATTCAACAGTAATTTATCATGAAAAAAGTGAAAATAAGTAGGTACTATGCTTAGTGATCATAAACATTGGAATCCTGACATTGTTGACCATTAATTTATGTTCAAAATGATGCTTTCACCTCTTCTCACCCATGAAAAAGTACCCACCTGCAATCAATGAGCTATGATATGGAGATAAGATTGTAGGAAAATGATCAAGTCGTGTTCAAAAAATTAAATTGCTTTCAGTTTGCACTATAATTCTGCATTATATTAATGTAAAATGCATAGCTCAAATCAGCTTAGTTGAGTTTGAATATCATCTATTATCTAAGACAGTGTTTCTCAAACTTTTTTAGCACATCGCCCTCTTTTTGTTATTGAAATAAAATTTTGCCCCCCTAACTCTGTCAAGTAAAATAAACATTGATAATAGAATTATTGTAACTGACAATAATTCTATTATCAATGTTTATTTTACTTGACAGAGTTAGGGGGGCAAAATTTTATTTCAATAACAAAAAGAGGGCGATGTGCTAAAAAAGTTTGAGAAACACTGTCTTAGATAATAGATGATATTCAAACTCAACTAAGCTGATTTGAGCTATGCATTTTACATTAATATAATGCAGAATTATAGTGCAAACTGAAAGCAATTTAATTTTTTGAACACGACTTGATCATTTTCCTACAATCTTATCTCCATATCATAGCTCATTGATTGCAGGTGGGTACTTTTTCATGGGTGGTACATTTTTTGATAATAGAATGATAGACAAATTTAGTGTTGGGAATTTAATTAACGAAATTGACAGTAACATGATAATGTTCAATGGGATGGATAAGCTTGGCTACTTTTACTAAGTTTTGAAATGTTTGGCGACATCTTCGTAAGATAGAGTCGAAGATCACCCCGTTTGTGAACTAGCAAGCAATTTCTTTGCTTTGAAAGCATCAATGTCACAGCCGAAAACCCCTTTTCAACGCCATCTTAACGCGGTATGCAAAAAAAGACGTTCAATTTGTTCATCATTTTGGCAACAAAGTGAACGAAATAATCTGTCGTTGAGAGCATGCGCTTTTATCTTGTTGACGCATGTTATCACAATATTCAGTGATTCATGCAGTTCAGGTCTGGGATTACGGGCAACCAAATGCTGACGGTAGATTACACAATGTATTGCAATAAGTCCAGGAATTACTGTTTTCATCAGTACAATGAACCCTCAATGCTTTCCAACCATTGCCGGAGCACCATCAGTTGCGCATTGTAGAATATTCTTCAGTGGAATTCCCTTCTCTTCGTAGAAGTTTTTCACTGCATTAAAGATGCTTGATGCCCAAATATCTGTAGGAAGACTGAGCGCAAAAATCATTTCTTCTTCTCATATTATGAACAAAACGCTCGTATTCAAGCAGCAGCGATGCATTGTCAGTCAAGGTGGATTCACTTTTTGCAATAAATGGTTTGGGCATTGGGCTGTTATTGGTGGTTTGATAAATTTGCCCCCTTCGAGTGTTTTCGCCCCCCGATCGCCCCCTTTGATTTTTTCACCCCCCTGGCGCTCGAAATCGCCCCCAAGGGGGCGATTTCGCCCACTTTGAGAAATGCTGGTCTAAGAAGCTGTGGAAGTAGTGTCAACATTTTCATAATCTTTTTGGTTAAGTTTGTATTTTCGAGCACTGTGTCCGTAGGTTTCTGGTACACCAACACAACAAATTATATGATGGAATGGCATCCAACAAGACATTTGTCTTTGGTCTGGCAGCCCCATCAAAATGTTGTTTACACGCTTCATGAATTTTACGAAAACATCACCAAACACCATGTTTATCTGAACTTTCAATAATATATCCAATGAACCAATCATCATCATAGATACAGGACAGGCAATGTATATTCCTGGTTGGAACAGAGTTGAGATTTTTGATTGATCTGAAAGCAAGCGTTCTTCATCCAAATGTTTTGCATCACAGATTTGTTCTGCACTGATGTCAATGAAGATTGAATCTTGTGACATTCTTTTCATTCGTACTATTGATGGAAAAACAATTCTTCCCAAAGCATTTATTCGTGCATGCAATGGAGATTTGATGTATACGAAGAAATGCTTTACGAAAAATTCTTTTACGGATTTCATTTCACCAACAATTGTTTACGAACAATTGTTTTACGAAGAATTGCTTACGAAGAATTGCTATACGAAGAATTGTTTACGAAGAATTCGCCTATAACCAGCCGCAAGTATGCGGCGTATCGTATACGTACATCTCTGGTTCCATCTAGATGTGAAGTGCTCTTGCACAATTACCTGCTCTCGGTGCAAATGCGTAAAGACTAAGTTAAAATGCACACGCCAGTGCAAGTGCACATGCAAGAAATAGTTGGACTACACAACAATTTTCAATATTGACAATTGACATGTATATTAGGGTGTTTCATTTTTTCACCATTTTTGAAATTCAAAATGCCTGGGGTCCCATCTGGTGGTATTTGGGGTAAAAAGTTTACACCCCAATTTTTTTTCAATTATGACGTCATATTGAGGTGGTCCACGAAATTTGAAATTTTTGGGCCTCAAAATCTCGAAATTTGGCTGTATCTCCGGAACCACTCATGATAGTTCGACAAAATTAGTATCAAAATGCGCAGAAGGGTCGGTTTCCTATACCTGATGTAGAGAATATTAACAGTTCTGCTGCTGGAAACGAGTTAGCTCGTGCAATTGTGATGTAATTTAACGTCACATGACGTCACAATGCCGCAAAAATCATAATGTGTTGCCAGTCTGGGGGCCTGACAGGTTGCTTCAATTTTCAACCAAAAAAAACGATTTTTAACCCATTTCCCCGCCAAATTCTTAAAATTAAATAAAAGTCAAAACACCAATCAGTGTGAACAAAGCTTGGAATTCAGCAATAACTTCGAGGTCTAGAGATTCTTAGACTGGAATCATGTTGCTAGGCAACTAGTATATTGATCAATGCACATAGGTCATGTAAAAGAGCTTAGTTTTTATGCAGCAAGGTAATTGAAATATTCTATTATTTTTTAAGGTTTAGACTAATATACCTATTCATTTAGAGTCACTAGACTAGACTGCTTACTGGTACTAGCTAGAAGTCCTGTACGGTAGGCTATCTAACCCTAGTCGCTAAAAAAATCCAAGCAAGCATTTTCTTATGAATATAGGCCATGACTAATTGACTATGCTATGATGTCAACAAAACTTATGAATGTAATGTAAAGGCAAACCAAGCGTGGTAGCCTATAGGTTTCATCGAAAGGAAATATGTTTGCAATCGCCTAGTTGGTTAAGTTAAACTTCGGTACCGTACAGTAGCCTAGCTATCGGCCAGCAAAAATTGTCATTTTTACATCGTTTCAACGTCGCCAGACGTTGAAATCGTGTAAAAAAGGAACTTTTGCTGACCAGGTATAGGTTGCAACTGAGAAATATTTACAAAAGCCATTCGATTTGTTCAAAGAACCGAATTAGCCTAACAGTTCGTATTTACATTGATTCAATGTTTGAATACGTTGAATCACTCGGCCTATTATTTTTCTTTACATTGATTTCACGTCTGAACAGGTTGATTCAATGCAAAAAAACTGTTTTGCTGACTGGCGCGCTTGTAAATGCAATGGTCATTTCGACGATCAATTGCAACACCGATTTGCTCCAAAATTTCAAAGTGCGTTTCAACAGTTTGGCAACCCATTTTTTCATTACCATGGCAACAAGAGAAAAAGGAGAACTCCTCTCACTTTTTCAAAACGCTGGCAGCTAAAGTGTTAAGGTCTATCTGCTTGAGAAAAAAAGTTATTTCAAAAAATCTGATTTTCGGTCTATTTTCTCCTGATGAACAGAGATCAGGTGATCAAGATAACAAGTTTTCCTGTATCTTTCCACTCTTGGAAGCTGCTATTGCGTAATAATAGTCATTGTTCGTTTTGCAAGAGACGAAAGGGTAATAATATTGAAGGTATTACTATTATAATGATGATGATGATGGCTATCCCTCGTCGAGGATATTATAATGTAACCGTTGAGGAAGAGGTATGCTGCTCACCTGCTTTAGATTTTGATTAAGTGTCGTTATGGCATTAAGGTCAAGTATTAGTAAGTGGATGTAAAACTTCAAGGAATCGGAGAAAAATGCGCTTCCCCTTAATTCAGATATAGTCATCACTATTTTTACTTGAGGAAGAAAGTACGGTAGCCGAAACTAATCCCAAGTTTTTGATGAAAATACCCTATTTCAAAGATTTGAAAGATGAACTGCTGAAAGATGTAGTTGGAATATGGAACAAAGCTAGTCTTCCAGTGCTTAACAAACAGAGAATTGAAGCCAAGTTAAAAGACGTGATAGAGAAGTACAATACAGCAAGAAAGAAAGAAATGAAACGCAGAGGTAATGAGGTTAATCAAGAATGGTTACAGAACTTGTTCGATACATGTGCATGAAGTGAAGTGTTCGATCTCCGAAAATCCGGTTGTTTTTCAAAAGAAACTCTCTTGCAGCTGTGAACTCAAAAACCGAGTCCAGGAGAAAGAAATTGCTTTCTAGAAAGACCAGCGAAAAATATCGAAAAATGTTTATCGGTGGCGTAGATGTCAACCATGTAAAAAAGGCTTTGAAACGGGAAAATCATAAAAGGAGGTGGGAAACGAGCAGTGAGGTTGAACAACCGAGCATTTCTGGCATACAATCTGCCAAAGCAATCTGCCACAAAGGTATTCGACCACCGCAGAATTAGTGGTGCGATACTGACGAGCCCAGCCTCATGGGCGAAACACGGTGTCTATCGCTGTCAATTCTTGCTACAAATCGGCTGCCGAGAAACATAAGAAAACATATTGCTCTAATCGTGTTTATTTTACTTTAACTGAATTACTCATACATACAAACCTAAGTTTCGAGACCAAAATCACCATTCTAGGTTCAATAGTATAAAAGTTACAAGGCATAATGTGAAAAAATCTGGAAATTGGCCGCCATCTTGGATTTTGGCGGCCATTTTGTTTTCGTTCATCTGACAGCTTGACACTCAAACCAAAATTGTTCCATAGGCCCTTATCTTCAAGTTGGTACTAAAAACAAAACTTTTGCATCAAGTTGAAATGAAATTGAAAAAATGCACAGGCATGGAACCCCACTAGACTTGTTAACAGCAAATATGTAGTATGTTGAAACAAGGATCATCTGCAAGTGTGTTCAGCAAACGTGATCACATCCCCTTGTGACAAACGAAACTTAACCCAGAGGGCTAGAAAGTTTCTTAAATTTCAGCAAATTAAAAAAAAAAGCTTTAACTTTATTACTCATATTTGAAAAGATGTAAAAATTTGGGCTGAAGTCTACTCAAATTAAAAATTCTCCTAAAAAAAGCAGTGGCGATTGAGTTGCTTCAAAGTAAAATGTAGTTTTTGTTTTTTTATGTTCTTCCGTGCAGTATCAAACCAGTATCCTTCACAAAGCCAGCCCAAGAATTTACAAGTTATATTGATCAATTTTTTTATCATTGTTTTTTTTGTTTTCTATTTTAGAGAAGATAAAAGAAACAAATGCGTCATACTTGATATAGCCCCAGAGGCTATGTTAAGAATAGCCACTGCATTTAAGATATTTTAGAGTTGGTGTGCAAGTCTCCGCTCGGTAATAAATGTTATGACGTGAATATTGGTCACAGATTGGAATCAACCAACACATATAGCGTGAAACGTATGAAAAGTAAAACAAAGGTAAAGTAGTTTCACCATATATTTTGGTTGATTCCTATGTATGGCATCGTGGTATTTTTATATTTAATAGTTTGGTGGTATTACTTTTGTGTATAAAAATTACACTAGTGCATTTTGTCATTGCTGTTTTGATGCCATACTGTGTTCAAACACCACTCATTATGTGCGGTAAATAATGCGATAATAGCAACAGTATTCGGACCCTGATAAAAGCATTTCTCGTTGACATTATATTTGAAAGTCAAGATCCCATTAATTATAATAAAAAAATTTTTCGAAAACATACTTTCAAAACCAAAAAACAAGTCAGTTAGTGTAAAAAGATAAAACTTACGTAAGTTGTGATAACATTATTCATAAATAAACTGTTAAGTTCTTTTCAGTCAAATTATTTTCAATTGCAAAATATTAGTAAAGTGGCTGCAATTATGTTGATAGTTGCAGGTTAGGGTCTACATCTTTTAGGTGCAGACACTTAGGTGCCTTCAAAATAGGTGTGCTCACTAGGGTGGAGTGAAAAAATTTTTTTTTTTCAAATCAAAAAATCAGATTAACCAAAAGTGGCGTATGGACCTAAAACCAACTTCTGAGAAGGTTTTGGGTTTGTGCCACCTACACCGAGGTGGCCCATAATTTTTAAAGGTCATCCGAGGGTCAAATTTCATAAAAATCCCATAACTTGGAAACCGGTTAAGCTAGAATGTTGGTTTTTGGCTTAAAAGTTCCAGAAGGTCCATGTTTATATATGCTCTAATGCAACTTTTGTCTCTATTTTAACTATATAAGCTGATAATAATAAAAAATGACGTTTTAGTTTGAAAGCTATGCAACAAAGAAGTGAAAATGCTATATTTGAACTATTTGCACCCATAGTTGTGTGTTAAAGCATAATAGGTACAAACTGACTAAGTATTGCTTAAAATACTTTCTAAGTAGTTGGTACAAAGGATATATGCAAGCAGCAATCATGGATATATGACAAACAAACTCAATGACAAAAATAATGTAGCAAAGACTCATACGCAATAATGTTACAATGTTATTTGACATCAAGTTTCAAAATTTACATCTTTGGTTTCCATGAAATTTATAAGAAACTACTTACAATCAGGGTCGCATTATAAAAATTATCATGTGGTGAAAAAATATTGAAAACCTTCAACCTGAAAGCATCAGCACTATCAAAGTCAGAAAAAATATATTTCGACTCTAATCCATTGCAAATTTGGGCAAGGCTGACTCTGCTTTGGTAAAGACCCTTGGTAAAGACCAACCTTAATCCACCACTGTTTGCAATGAGTGTTACAGAAACCATGACATCAACTCATTTATAATTACACATATCCAATAACGATACACAGCCAGGGGCTCCGAGAAGGGGGGGGGGGGTCGGGCAACTTTCCCCCCTAGCATAATATTGTAAAGGAAAAACAAATGCAGAGAAGGATGGATTTGAAACTGCTCAAGTAGGCTTCTTGAATGAGGCAGCTTTATTTTGAATTTCCTATCTGGCCTGGTTACACTTGAAAATGACACAAGCTACAGTTGATCACTTACTCCAAAAATGATATGACCACGAGAGTCAAACCAGCGCTGCATGATCTCGAGTCGGACGCATAACCACTGAGCTAACACCGGTGGACTTACGGTACGCCTGGCCAATGCAGTTTTTGAAGTCAAGGTTCCGTTGGTCAAGCAAAAATAGTAGGCTACACGCTTAGCCAATCGCAGCAGCACCAGTTTTTAAGTTAAAACAATAGAAAATTGATGATGCAGAAATCAGTAGGCTTAACAGGCATCAAATTTTACGTCTTGAAACAGTTTAACAATGCCTACCTTAATACAAGAATGATTCGTTCTTGATGAGATACATTTGAAGTTGCATATGCTATGATCGAAAAATACTTGGAACTGCTTATTTTATTCAAAAATTTGTTTTTTTTTAAGTTGTTACACTATCATTTTAGTGGCAAAAATGGGCCCCCCTCAAACGTGCAAAAACGAAAAACTACTCGTTTTTCCTTCACAATATTATGCTAGGGGGGAAAGTTGCCCGACTTTCCCCCTCTCGGAGCCACTGGCTGTGTATTGCCATTGGATATGTGTAATTATAAATGAGTTGATGTCATAGTTTCTGTAACACTCATTGCAAATAGTGGTGGATTAAGGTTGGCAAGGGTCTTTACCAAAGCAGAGTCAGCCTTGCCCAAATTTGCAATGGATTAGAGTCGAAATATATTTTTTCTGACTTTGATAGTCCTAATGTTTTCAGGTTGAAGGTTTTCAATATTTTTTCACCACATGATAATTTTTATAATGTGACCCTGATTGTAAGTAGTTTCTAATAAATTTCATGGAAACCAAAGATGTAAATTTTGAAACTTAATGTCAAATAGCATAGTAACATTATTGCATTTGAGTCTTTGCTACATTATTTTTGTCATTGAGTTTGTTTGTCACATATCCATGATTGTTGCTTGCATATCCTTTGTACTAACTACTTAGAAAGTATTTTAAGCAGCACTTAGTCAGTTTGTACCTATTATGCTTTAACACATAACTATGGGTGCAAATAGTTCAAATATAGCATTTTCAATTCTCCACGTTACATAGCTTTCAAACTAAAACGTCATTTTTTATTATTATCAGCTTATATAGTTAAAATAGAGACAAAAGTTGCATTAGAGCATATATAAACATGGACCTTCTGGAACTTTTAAGCCAAAAACCAACATTCTAGCTTAACCGGTTTCCAAGTTATGGGATTTTCATGAAATTTGACCCTCGGATGACCTTTAAAAATTATGGGCCACCTCGGTGTAGGTGACACAAACCCAAAACCTTCTCAGAAGTTGGTTTTAGGTCCATACGCCAATTTTGGTTAATCTGATTTTTTGATTTGAAAAAAAAAATTTTTTTCACTCCACCCTAGTGCTCACTGTGGCGTCAGAATATTTATGTGTGGTGCTCGGTCATTTAGGTGCTATGTATTCGGTGTGTCAAATTACATTGACACCGGTAATCATTTATCAGAAATGCTTGATTATATGGCAGTTCTCCCTGCTGCGATACAAAGTGAATTTCCGCTTGAAACATATCTATGCTTTACATATTCACACATCTAATAATTCAATGCGTACATACAGTGAGATACGCAAAGAGTGTGAGCTTTTATATTTCACTAGTATAATATAGACGAGTCAATATACGGAAAAAAGGCACCTAACCCCAAAAAATTGATACAAAAGGTTTTTCAACGGATTCTGTTACCAATGGGCATACTAAATAACATACTAAAAGTCTACCAAAATCGGACCCCCAGAAAGAGGTCATTTTCAAGGAAATATACGACATATTTCTAAATAATTTTGCGTATTGGGTAGATGGTGGTATTGAAGTTGTTATTGTTCTTGTGTTTGTGACATCATAATCACATGAATGCATGCATTGTCGCATCACAATGCAAACGAAGTTATGGTTGTAGAAACGATTTATGCGATCCATTTCTTTTTTTGAATGTTCTTGTTTTGCGTTCATGCTTCAGTGAACTCCAGCCGCATGAGTTTTGAATCTTCGTGTTTCATTTATCGAAAAGTTTTTTTTTGCGTTTCAACTAGAGCGGTGGACGGGCTTTCATTTTGTGATATGGGCTTTCGTTTTGCTAGTTTTAGCATATTTTAAGTGCTAAAACGCTAATAGTGTTATGAAAAAAGCAACATTTTTTCGCGCCATCGACGCGATATTTGCTGCATAGTTTTATTTTGACCCTCCTGGAGCAACATGCTAATTGCAAGAGTTCTGCCAGGCGTGCTATTTTCCCGCCGACTTTGGCTAGTTTGGCGTTTTTTGTATAGAAGCAAGCGGTATGTTCGGTTGTCGTTCCGTAGTGGGCGTTGTCACTGGTGTTGTAGCCGATGATAGTGTGAACGTGCACGAATATGAGACTGTTGGACAAAAAATGACAGGACAACCTGCATTCGCATACTCATTCAGTAGAAAGGATAAAGCCAGGACCCTTGGGCAAAAATCTGCTATCAAGGTCGCTCCTGATGGAACCATTGATACTGCACTTCTTTTTCAACGCTTCATGGTGGTCTCCCAAGCTGGACATCTATCACTGGAGGAAGTTATGTGTTACGAGCTTAGTCCTTTCCCTCCTGCTCTCTTTGAATCGAGTCATGTATTCCGAAAAGCTGATAAGCCACAGTTAGCACACGCTATCTGTGATCACGCAAGTAATGCAATCCTACATTCTGTGCCAAAAACGGAGTGCCACGTACTTGATGGCGGTTCACTCCTTCACCGCATGCCATGGCAGCGTGGACAAAGCTATGGTGAAATAGCACGGTCAAGTCGGTCATATGTTGATTTCACCATCCGACAATATGGATCCGGTACGACCATTGTGTTTGACGGTTATGAAGAAGGGCCGACCATTAAAGACAACATGCATCAAAGAAGAGGACGTAATCTTCATCCCGTTGTCAACTTTACAGCTGAGACTATGTTCACAGGCAAGAAGGAGGAGTTCCTTTCACAAGATGCCAATAAACAAAATTTGGTTTGGATGATAAGTGGTAAACTTCGGGAAAAATTTGCACCGTGGTGATGGTGAATGCATCTGGGGATGCTGATGTAGAAATTTTGAAGGGCGCAGTGGAGACATCTTTTCTCCAGACAACAACACTGATTGGAAAAGATACCGATCTCCTTGTGTTAATTGTTTACTATGCACAAGAAGATAGTAAGGGCCTTTATTTCAGGTCAGACAAGTCCAAAGCTGATGGCAGTACCAAAGTATACAACATCAACCGTTTGAAAAGAATCTTTGGACATGACACGTGTTCTGAGTTGATATTTATCCATGCCATGACTGGTTGTGACACTACGTCTCGGATATTCGGTGTTGGCAAGAAGACTACTTTTCGGAAACTTGTGCACGGAGATCCTGTTTTTCGGTCTTGTGCTAAATCATTCACTGCCCCAAACCAGACCACAAAGATAATTAATCGATGACCTTGGGTGCCAAGTAATGGCTGTTTTCTTTGTTGGCCAGAGCACAGATTCCCTTGCGACAATGCGATACAACACCTTCAGCAAGAAAGTTGTCTCTGCTTCATCATTTGTAACGCCCGAGAGTCAACCATCAACTGAATCTGCTACCCAATTTCACTGTCGTCGAGTTTACTACCAGATAATGGTCTGGATGGGAAAAGCAGAGAGTATGGATGTCATGAATTGGGAGTAAAACCTGCAAATGAATCGGCTCATCCTACTTATGTCAAAAATGAAGGCTGCTCCAGACAGTCTCTTGAAGGTCATTCATTGCAACTGCTCCACTGCCTGGAAGAGACTCCGCTGCTCCTGTAGAGGATACGGACTACCATGTACCGCTGCATGTGGACCATGCCAACTGCAAGAATGTGACAATCCACATAACAAGTTTCTTCTAGACGAGTCGGAAGATGATGAATAGAGACAGCCGTAGGCAATAAGACAACAAACGGGCTGATCACCCTGGTTTACGATTTACCTTTGTAGCCTACTGTTGTAATTCCAATGATTTTCTGAATGTGTCTGTGTCCAGACTTTAATGGTACGCCATTCTTTAGAACAGATTAATCCCCTGTGTTCATCTACTGTAGGAGGCCAAGTATGAGCCTCCTGTTGGTTGCAGTTTTTCTTAGATGCCTGTATTGATAGTACCTGTTATGCCGCATGTAATATGCTGTTTGATAATTCCATCTTATTAGGGAATATTCGAGATTGGGGATACTACGGACGGATTTTCGAGTGTTTTGTTTTCGAAAAAATGTTTTATTTTAAAGTGTACTGGAAACCGTTTGGCACCAATACATATGGGATTTATTCAGATGAAAAGTGAGCAGTTGTCTCTGAAAATTTTACCACTATTCGGCTTATCAAGCTGCCAAAAGTATAGAAACTGAAATGTTGAAAAACCACTTTTCTCAAGCTCGTGTTACATAATGGAAGTCAAGATGATTTTGTTTGCGGTTTATCTCAAGCCTCAAGTGAATTTGCTAATATCGTGCTCTACTTTGTCTGATGTTGGCCTATCGCTGCGTCCGAAATGTCCCCGGGCTCTCGTATATTATATACAAATTATACGTATCTCAGTAGATAATCAGCCTATCGTAATTTAACCTATTTAATTCGATTGATTGACCCCGAAAACCTAGGGATAGACACCTAAACCGCCTTTCTAGCTTGAATAGCAATTGAGATATAGACACTATAACATCCCGGCGGCCATCTTGGACGCCATCTTGAAAATGACCCCTTTCTGGAGGTCCGATTTTGGTAGACTTTTAGTATGTTATTTAGTAGGCCCATAGGTAACAGAATCCGTTGAAAAACCTTTTGTATCGATTTTTTTGGGGTTCAAGCTTATATTGACTCGTCTAATACGGTACTGTATATCTGTTAACAGATAGCCTCTACTAGCCTACCGTAAAGCTTGGTCAGACTATAGAAGCAATAGTCTAGTCTTGGCCAAAATTGTCGAATTGTATCGAATGCCCCCTCTTTCCTAGACTTAACAAAATCTTGTAAATGCCACAGAACGTACCTACTTTCAATATGCGTGATTCACTGGGTTGATTAAGCTAATTAGGTCGTCTATTTAAAACATTATATGCCAGATGTCAAAAGTGCTGTATCATATTGTTTGTTTTAATTACTCAATCTATCCAAATGAGTACCGTAACCTAGCTGTTGCAAAGTAACAAAATATCGTTAATGCAAGCTGAGTATGGTAGGCTAATCTTGTAAAATATAACTTGCTGGTTATAATTAGCAAAAAATTCAAAGAAAATGAAGGGGTGTACCAGCAAACATCTATAGGATTGGCCCATGATACAAGAGAAGGATCCCCAGAGGATACAAACTGATATGAATGAATCAACAAGTGAATAAAAAAATAACAGTTAACCTCTCAAGTACATGTAGCTCCACACAGAGTGAAATTTACATGCCTTTTGACTCTTTTTTATTTCTTTAAAAGTATTATTGACTCAAAAAGAATGTCTAAAAAGACATTACGAAAAGTAACTACGGAGTTACTTTTCGTAGTTACTTTTCGTAATGTCTTTTTAGACATTCTTTTTGAGTCAATAATACTTTTAAAGAAATAAAAAAGAGTCAAAAGGCATGTAAATTTCACTCTGTGTGGAGCTACATGTACTTGAGAGGTTAACTGTTATTTTTTTATTTATTTATAATTAGCAAATGGGTCTTTTTAAATTCATTTTGTTTTGAAAAGCATTTCGAATTCCCCCCAGCCCTGAAAAAATCCTGCGTTCACCTAGGGGTGTTCAATTTCGATTCGATTTCGATTAAGGTGATACTCGAAATTCGTTTTTCGTAGTGGACATATTCGAAATTATAGCCGCCCTTTCGGCTGAACGCGGTTGAAAGTAACTCGAGTGGCGTGAAATCTGTGTTGTCATATTTCAAGCGAAAAAAGACTTCGACGCATGCGCATCGTCGATCACGTGACTATCACACGCTTTCGCGGGTCCAACGGCCAGTCCTGCACCAGGGATGCCAGGTTGGCATTTTTAATGCCAAATTTCACAAATTTCTCAAGAATGAAGATAGCTAGGTTGTGCAATAGCAGAAAGTGTAGGCTGAGCTTTGTCGCAGTTTTATCCATGTTTTACCAAATCCATAGGCGCCTAAGCCGTGGGGGCAGGGCCTTAGCCAGACCGCAGAGCAGGGGGGGTCAACTTTTTTTTAGGGGGGGCCGAAAAAATTTAAATGGGCAAAATCATTATAATTGTAGCTGTTGCTCGAGAATGTTGAGATTTTGCCAAAGGGGGGGGCAAAATTTTTTTCAGGGGGGCGAGGTCCCCCCGGCTGGCTACCGGCCTGTGTGGGGGCCAGGCACTGACGCATATTTCTGTGTGGGTGCAACTTTTTATGCTGTATTGATACATAAAACAATAGATGAACTAGCGATCGGCAGCAGGAAAACACTTTTTGAATGCAAACCGCAACAGCTTCGCGATAAATAGTCACTAGAACGAGTTGCGATGCTACAATCCAACAACAGACAACAAAATCTGTCATTTTTACATTGATTTAATGTCTGCAGACGTTGAATCAATGTAAAAATGACTGATTTTGCTGCCTGAGACATAGCAAAAATCTACCATTTGGTGTCGATTCAATGTCATCAGATGTTGAATACACCCAAACACAACATAATTTGCTACGTAGACGGAGTGTGCGTTTAGCTTTATGAGCTTGCAAACATACTCGATGTCGCTTTCGAGTCGAAACCTCTGCAGTGAAATGTCGCGGCAGTGAATCGCTCGCTGTGAAAATGAACTTGAAGTGTTTGGAATCCCAGCGACCTCGGCTTCAGCGGAGCGATCGTTTTCAAAAGCTGGCCTGACCGTCACGAAGCTGAGATCCCGACTGATGGGTGACCATGTCGCTTGTGTTCTTAAACACCAACATGGGCCTGGAGCTGTAGACGTTATATATTTTGTGTTCTTCGCAAATTTTCATGGCCTTTTTTTCGCATTTTTTAGCGATTTTTTATGTCGTTTTTTTCAATAAAATCACATTTTGCAGTGTGGTGAATAGTTGTGATATTCGAAATCGAAATTCGGAAATCGAAAATAAATTAAATTTCGAATATTCAAATAATCGAAATTGAACACCCCTACGTTCACCATTGTCTGCAGTATTAGCATCAAGCACAATGAAATAGACTTTGCTGGAAATAGCACATAAATGACTGGGCGCCGCTCCTACATATCCTGGCACCACAGTGTGCGCACCAAACTGTCTGCCTAAAAGACGTGCTTGCAGATTAGTACATGAACCCTCGTAAAGTTGCTTTAAAAATATTTTGACAATTTTGTGTTTCTGCTTAGTTCTGGGAAGTCATCAGTGATGAGCATGGAATTGACCCAACTGGTACTTACCATGGTGACAGTGATCTCCAACTAGAGCGCATCAATGTGTACTACAATGAGGCCACTGGAGGAAAATATGTTCCAAGAGCTATCTTGGTTGACTTAGAACCAGGAACAATGGATTCAGTTCGATCTGGTCCATTTGGACAAATCTTCAGACCAGATAATTTTGTCTTTGGTGAGCCAGTTTGTCTCAAAATCAGATTATGTTAGATTCAGAAACAATTAACAGGTACATATAGCAATTGAATCAAATTGAGAGTATTGCTGAAAGTCATCAAAAAGCTTTATCACAGTAGTTATCATCATCCAAATTCGGTTTTGTCTCCACTAGCTGATAATTTCCTTGCAGCGATTGCCTTCACTCCTATTCACCATCTGTCCATCGCATCTTTTTTTAGCCTGACTTTGCCTCATTCTATACTTGTTCTTTTTGGTTGTCACCGTTTCCTCATATCTACCTTCAAAGTCAATACCTTTCAAAATAAAAAATTTTTCCCTCCTTAGTACATGTCCAATGGACATTGTCCATACCATCTTATTCCGTTTGCCCCGGCAAGTTGTTCAATACTTTCCTCCATCTCTAGCATACGTTCTTCGTCCATCAGTTCTTCAATCTTTTTCTCCCTTCTAATTCTTACACGGGTCGCGGGTCATTCCATGCCAAATGAGCAAATGGGTTACACTACATGTCGCAGATTTTATTGAAATTTGGCATACTTGTAGTTGTCAAAGAAATATGAAGAATGCAAAATAAAGTTTTAAATATTAGTAGAGTTATGGTCATTAGAAAAATCACCATTTTTGCCTGTTCCACTTTAGTGATTTTGCCCAATTTCTTATCATATTTCTAATTTTTTAACCTAAGATCATACAAAGTGGCTGAAAATTGCTAGACAGACATTTTAAGACCCAAAGAATTCAAAAATGTAGATTAAAAAGTTGACAGAGAACTGCTTGATATGATTATATAGGTTTCAATTAAGGTTTAATTTTGTAGGCCATGCACCATAGTAGTGGTAACTTGTAGTTGGCCTACCTAGTGTAGTAGTCCAGTTTTAATCCGGTAATGTCCCTGTTACTGAAGGTGGCCACAATCGCCTTCACACCCTGCCTCCACATCGATCTGTCTAACGCGTCCTCTCTTGTTAAGCCCTCCTTGCTGCTTTCCTCTTCAACTTGCCCTTTACTGCTTCGCTGCCCAAACCCATTCACGTTTTCTTGGGTCTTCTTTGTTTTCTACGACCCTCCACTTGCAATTCCAGCGCTCTTCTCAATACATCATCTTCATCCCTTCTCAAAACATGCCCATACCATCTTACTCCATTCGCTTTTGCCAACTTATCAGCATTCTCATTCAGGCCTCGAAATATCCGGCGGTCATGGCGGACACGACCTTCGGAATATGTCTGCCGAAGTCGACTCATTGGTCGGTCATAAGTGACCGCTGCAAAATTCTTGACAAAAGTAGAGCTAATTGAGTGATTATGGAAATTCAGAAGTTCAAAGCCTTGCTAATCACTTGCATGTAATCTAATCACAAAAAGGTTGTGAAATCGCTTTGTTAGCAACCGAATGGACGAAGTTAAAAGTTTTTATCCAAGGACTGAGCATGTCAAAAACTGTTCATTGTGTGTGGCCAATTATATTTGAAAACTATCGCAGGTCCTTCTTGCACATTTTGCATATTATTGAGTTTTACTAACACTGCCATCCTGTTCCTCACATGTTGAGAGGTGTTTTCTTTGCTGATAAGAATATTGGGTGATTGGCGTACATCCTTGAGGGCTAACACTATTGAGGCACTAATGCGCATTTGTCTGGACGGTCCTGAGCTGGACATTTACGACTCCGAGCCGGCAGTAATCGCTTGGCACAATGATTCTATAACGCGAAAATCATGGAATAAGTGATCGTAGTTGCTTTTGTAATAAGGAAATTTGTATTGTTGTTTTCAATTGTGTTTATTGCGTCATTACACGACTGTCATTAACGCACTGATTTATTTGCAAGCAATTTGCTCCAGTATTATATACTTCAGGGTCGGTTAATTAAGCCATCAACTATTGCAGAGTTATTCTGTTGTAGAAAATCTTCTTCTACAAACACGACTACACAATACTGTAAGAAAAATGTGAACACTATAATATAAACGACGACCTTTTAGAGTACATGTTAATTGTATGAGTACATGCGTAAAAGTGAGACAAAGTCCAATTTGAAATTCTTCTGTTGCTAGGGGTAGGGGGTAGAAGGTCAAATTCTTGAAACCAGCTTGCCTATTGCTTATTAGGACCAAAATAACGTAAATAAACAAAAAAAATCGAAAAAAAATTTTTTTGCTCAGAATTCGCCATCTGCACCCCTAAAAACCCGTCGAAAACCCCGATTTCACTTAAATGAGCATAACTTTCTCATTTTTAGGGTTATTTTGGTCAATGAAGACTCTATTTTAGTTAGAATTTCTTCTAGAAACTGATTAAGTTACTTAAAATAAGAATTTCCAAAGAAAAGAGTTCAAAAAATTAAAAAAACACTTCATTTTCAATTTTTCGATGCAAAATTTTCTAATTTTTTGCTAATTTCTTTAGCTATACTGCTCCAAAATTAGTGAATGACCCCAGAAATCCAAGCTATTGATAAGAAGACTTCATTCCATGCACATTCGTTGTAATTCCCCATGACTAAAGCTCTTAAAATTAACA
Source organism: Aplidium turbinatum (assembly GCF_918807975.1). Taxonomy (NCBI): domain Eukaryota; kingdom Metazoa; phylum Chordata; class Ascidiacea; order Aplousobranchia; family Polyclinidae; genus Aplidium; species Aplidium turbinatum. Next base: position 21,316,148 of record NC_137475.1, on the reverse strand, counting down.
TCATCATCATAATAATCATCATCCCTTCTACCTTCTTTGTAAGAGTCACACTGTAGAAGCTCAGGATCGATCAAACCTTAAAGTAGTGTCAATGATTCAAAAGAAGGTTAATCAAGGAGCTATCTTTGAAAGTATCAATCCAGCACTTATTAAGTCATTCTTCCGTGGTAAAACTGCTGTCGTTGAGGCTGGAATTGAAGCGATTCTTAATTTTGTTACTCATGACAAGTCTGCAAAGTCATCCTCAAAAGCAGATAATTATATTTCATCACATATGTGAATGAGAGAATGTAGTGAAACACATGTTTTTATACCAGCAAAAAAGAGAGTTGAGATGAAGCTGGCAATTGCTAAAGAATCTCCAAATTATATAAACAAACTTTTGAACCACTGCAAATCATTGGGCGGGCCATGTACCTCTGTTGATGAGCTCCATGATGTCCTGCAGAAAAAGCCAGAAATCCAAAAGGATATCATCAAATACGAACTTGCCTATTCTGTCCATATTCACAAATTTGATGAAGCAGCAAAATCAGATTTGTTTTGGCTCAACAAAATTAATCATGAAGAAAAGTTTGAAACCTTCACCATTTTGTTGGCAGGAGATGATACCAACACATCAAGCAGTACTATTTGTGATTTGCCATCAAATGATGATGTTTTAGATGCTGTGAAAGACACTGAAATAATATGCACGTCAAAGAATAGACAGAGATCTGATCTTCAAGTTAATGAACTTTGTGTTTGCGCATGGCAGAACAATACTGATCAATTTGTTTGGTACATTGGCTATGTCAAAAAGATTGAGAATGACAACCATTTGATTGATTATTTGCATCGCTCAGCAAGTTCTGATCTGAAGTGGAAATATCTAGATTATGAGGGTGTTGAACTCACAGAAGTCTGTCAAATAGTTCCTTGCTCTGTAAAGGGTATTTGGGACACTTCTCCTGATGCAAGAAACCAGTCATTCACATTAAAAAATGTGAAGGAAATTCGCAGTGCATCCAAAAGCACATTCAATAACAATGAAACCGCCAGTCTATATGATATATATATTGTTTACTTATGAATGTGAGTTCTAATATTCAATTGATGACTTTATGTATTCAGTAGTAGTTTGTATTTAATTGTGTGGCAGATACATTCCGCTGCATTTAGCACGCTGGCCGCAAAGTATGTATACGAGTAATGGATTAAAAAATGTTTAAGTCACTGTATTTACAAAAAACACCATGCAAAAACTTTAAAAATAGGAAAATTATTCATAACAATTCATTAACAATTACATTATTCATTCAATGGGAGAGCAAATGTGAAAAAAAATTTCTAAAACTTTTTTTTTGACTTTTTTTCAAAATTATTTTTTGTAAATCTATGAAAAATAGGGTATTTTTTTATTTGTTTGGTCTAAAACATTAAATTGTGCTTAATTTATAGTTTTGGAATGGCTTCTCTGACTAATTCTAATAAGAATAGACACCTCATAGACCAATATAGCTGTAATATTGAAGAAAATAAGCCCGATTTTATAAAATTGTCAGTTTTCGGGGTTTTTGGGGGTGCAGACGCTGAATTTTGACCGAAAAAATTTAAAATAATTTTTTCCTGATTATTTGACATATTTTGGTCCCAATAAGCGATAGGCAAATGGGTTTTGAGAGGGTACCCATAAAAAGGGCCTCTACCCCCTACCCCTACTGTTGCATTTTTCCAATTTGAAATTCAATGTTGCATATCGCGCGATTTTGGGTATTGAACCCTCTTCAGTGCAACTTTTATCAACAGCATAGTACAGTAAAATTTACAGCAGTTCACTTTAAAAAAATGGCTAAAAATGTTATTTGGTTGCTAAGAAACAAATTAGTCTACGAGCAGTAATAATGACAATTTTTATGCAAATTATGAAGGTAATTAGGTCATAGGCTACATTATAAAAGTAAAGTGAGAAACTTAAGTTGCAACAATAAAAAGTCCCAAGCTTGACTGGTCCCAGGCTTTGGCGTATGTCAGCTTGACTGACCCCATTGTTTGTTGGTTACATTTAAATACTTCGCCGAATGCTTAATATTCTCGTACTTTTTATTGTTGCAACTTAAGTTTCTCACTTTACTTTTATAATGTAGCCTATGACCTAATTACCTTCATAATTTGCATAAAAATTGTCATTATTACTGCTCGTAGACTAATTTTGCAGACTAATTTGTTTCTTGGCAACCACATAACATTTTTAGTCATTTTTTTTAAAGTGAACTGCTGTAAATTTTACTGTACTATGCTGTTGATAAAAGTTGTACTGATGAGGGTTCAATACCCAAAATCGCGCGATATGCAACATTGAATTTCAAATTGGACTTTGTCTCACTTTTACGCATGTACTCATACAATTAACATGTACTCTAAAAGGTCGTCGTTTATATTATAGTGTTCACATTTTTCTTAAATTTTTGATGCTTTTGTATCTGCTTTACGCGGATCCCCGATTGACTTTACGTTGATACGGGTTTAAAGTAATCGCCCCTTTTTTTAAATAATTAGTTAGAAGTATCTTGCATCCGCTAGTTCGGATCATGTAATTGTAATAGGAGGCTGGCTTGACTGGTCCCAGGCTTTGGCGTATGTCAGCTTGACTGACCCCATTGTTTGTTGTTTACATTTAAATACTTCGCTGAATGCTTAATATTCTCGTACTTTTTATTGTTGCAACTTAAGTTTCTCACTTTACTTTTATAATGTAGCCTATGACCTAATTACCTTCATAATTTCCATTAAAATTGTCATTATTACTGCTCGTAGTAATAATGTCATTATTACTATCTGCTTTACACGGATCCCCGATTGACTTTACGTTGATACGGGTTTAAAGTAATCGCCTCTTTTTTAAAATAATTACACAATACTGTGGTGTGATTTTGTGCAAAATCTACATGCAAAAAATATGTCCGGTTGAAATATTAAATGTCCGCTGAAAGGGCCAGTCCGGTAGGACATGCTTGACCGCCGGAAAAAAGTACAAATTTCGAGGCCTGTCATTCAACCCAATCTAGTTCATAAGTTCTTCAGTATTTCTTTTGTCCATCAGCTTCACGCCACACATTGCTCTCACCATTGCTCTCTCAGTTCTTCTTGAAATCGCCAATTCGTTTTCCCATGTCTCACTTCCGTACAGCATTGCAGATCTCACACAACTAGTATAAATTCTTCCTCTCATTTTCAACGGAAATTTTGTACCACATCTAGCAACTCTTGACACTCTCTGAATTTCACCCAACCAAACCTTACTCTTGCATTCACTGCCGCTTCACAACCACCACTGGCATTCAATCTATCTCCTAGATAGCAAAAGGTATTCATTGATTCAACTTCGTCATTCAGCTTTTCAACAGGACCATTGACCAACCATTCCTTCTTCAATCTTCTTGCATCTTTCACATTCAAAACCATCTCTGGATCTGCATGCCACTCTCTTCATCTTTGCACATCTTCCATGCAGCATGCACCCACTTCATGCATTTTGTACACTTAACAGAATTTAGAGTATATAGAGTTAATTACTTTTTTAACTGTGATTTCAATTTTAGGTTGTCCTGTTAGTTTTACAATAACACAATTGTTATGGATTCATCACAGCAATGCGACATTGGAAAAAAATAGAGGAAACGTGCCATAAAATTGTCTTTGCTAGAAGCAGTGGACATAGATGGACTTGCCAAAGCAGATGTTGAATTAATTTGCCGCAGAACTTCGCAAAAGATGATATTAGAAATATCTGCAAACATCATCATATGGCTTATCTGTCAAAATATCATTTGCAACATAAAAAAGTGTTTTTGTTTATACGTATTGCAGCTGTTTGTTCCCAGTAGATGTCTTGTATAATTTTAAAGGCATACTAAATGAAATTTTCAAACGGGAATTAAGCATTAAAATGCGTAAACTGAACACTCAAGAATACATTTCATAAAAAATTACTGAAAAAAAAAAGTTTTCAATGGCGCTGGCAAGGTGCAAACTCCAATGTTTCATTTATTTTTTATTTTTTTGCAAAATGACCAAGAAGTGAAAAAACTGCTTGAGAATTGCGTCACAAGCGACTAGCAGTAGCATTATCAAAAGTGTTTTTCCGCGTTGGGTTGGAAAGTTCAAAGGTTTTGCGTTCCGTAAAAAATGCTGATTACTCCACGCCTTCTGAATTGCCTAACTGAAATTGTTTCACATGCCTTTGTGGAGTTTGCCTTCAAAAACTTGTTTTTTTACATTTTCATTTTACATTGATTGAAGGCCTGAATACGTTGAATCTATGTAAAAGAAGCTGATTTACTGTTTGAAGAACAAGATCTGCCATTTGAAACTCATGCAGTAAAAACTCTTGCCCGATCAGCTGATTGCTAGTCGCTTGTGACGTCGACTGTATAATCGCATGCTTCGCTGCTCAAGCCCATTCCGGTTTTGAAACCTCTGACAAAAGCACGCGCGCAATGGTGGTCAGGCCGCAATGGGGCCAAATTTTTTTCAAAATCGTTTTATGGTAGCATGTTAACACAAAGAACGTGGAAAATCGCCAAGTCAGGTTTTTCCTTTAGTATGACTTTAAGGTCTTTTCCATCTATATCAAAGGAATGTAATATTTGGAATAATTTAGCACAGGGGTGTACAACCTTTATTACAGGAGGGCCAGATATAAATAACTGGGTGAAACTGCGGGCCGCACATTTATTTAACATATGATTTCTACTAGTTGCAGGCACAAAAAAGTAATTTTTTGTTATTTTTTTTTATGGCATTATTAAGGGTTATCGCGGGTCGCACGTTGCACACTCCTGATTTAGCATATGTCGAACCTTGTCAAAAGCTTTAGAAAAGTCCAGGGCTGCGATTTTTTCTTTCTTGTCGAACGACCAAAAATTCTACGCTTGTTTGTCGAATAGTAATATGACGTCACAAGAGTCAGATTATAAGCGTTTGGCGGCGAGTTACCGCACAAGTTGTGTGGTATCAGAGTCACTTTAAGTTTTTAATCGTACGCTGGTTGAGTGATTCCATCTACGACGGCAAAAACATTGCCGTCGCCAAATCAACACATCTCGGATTGCTGCGACAATTGCCGTATGCTTTAATGTTTAATCAAACGAAATTTTATGCGCTTCTTCATCGCGTGTCACACGGCGGTCGCCCAGAGCATCACGCAAGCTATTTTATGCGCTGACAATGCTCTTGTGAACTGTAAAAAGTTTGCAACCTTATAAATACCGGCTTATTGTTACGCAAAAGTTATTTTTTCATCGAATGCTTATTGTTTACCGGTGTCGTTGCGAATATAAATCATCGTGAAAGAAGATACAGTTAAAAGTGGAATTTACCTGCTATAGATTATCAAACAGAAGGAAAAGCTAGTGTGGTATTTTGCAAAATTTGTAAACAATTTTATGACGGAAACAAATCGGAATTAGAAAAGCAACGGGGTCAAGTTAAAAAAGTAGTACAAAATTGGATAAACGGTTCTTCAGCAGAAAAGAAAAATAATGCTTCTGATCATATGGCATTGCGCGTTCATGAATGGGCAGTTTTGTGTCTTCAAGTATTCCAGTGACGATGCGACAGCTTCATCCTCCCATACAGCGTTTTATGATTCCTATTCTGACAGCTAGTTCTTTATCAAACAGACTCGTGTTTGCTCGCAGTATCTCAATTGTGCCGAAATTATGTTAGCGTAAACGTAAATCGAGACAATCTTCTCGCAGTGAGATATTAATTTGTTACCGGTACGTGGTTATTAACGTTATTTTATGATAATTTAAAGTTCGCTAGATGTCGAATTAATGTAAAACAAACGTAAATTTCTTCTTGGGCATTGTTATGCAGGCAGCAAAATTTTGTTGTTTTTGCATTGACTTCACGTCTGTAGACGTTGAATCAATGTAAAAATGATGATTTTTGCTGTCTGGGTACTCAATGTAACTTGCCAGGAAAATTAAATAGATTTGTGCTGACTCGAACGTTGAATCAACCCAAAATTAACTTACTTTTCCCCCTGAGTTATTTAACGTAACAGCGTGCGTATCGCTACTTTTGGTATTATTACATCAACTACAAATCAAACAGTGCGGTCGTGACTCGTGATAGACTACTCTAGTATATTTTTTGCTTCTTGTTTTTTCGATTCAACGTCTGCAGACGTTGAATCAATGAAAAAACGACGGGTTTTGCCAGCTGGGTTGTGTGCTTTTGTGAATGCAAATGCAAAATCGCCCATTACGTAATCACAGAAACCCTTTTGGTGGATGGAACTGAAGTCAAGTTGCAACCGTGTTTATCTGTCTACTATTCTTTATTCACATTGCAAAACATTTTTGCAATCTTGGAACAACAAGTGCATAAGTCAGACATAAATCCAAACTTACAAACATGTTGACAATTAAAGTAGCCCACTTCGGTTATTTTATCTATAAAAGAAACCCGTTGTGTCGAATAGCACAAAACGTGTGTGGTGAAATGTTTGATGCCAGGCGTTGGAACTTCAATCAAAGCATTCTCCCGCAGTGTTCAAAATGGCGGCGTTGACGCCTTGGGAGTTTCTCGTGTGAAGCGTCGCTTTTAGACCTTGCTTTGAAGTACCTGGCACAAGAAAGTTTATGTAAGTCAGCACTCTTATGATTGCATCACGTGATGCTCCCCCCCCAAAAATCGCAGCCCTGAAAAAGTCTATAAAACACAGTTGCAGATCCTTGTTCTTTTCTAAACATTTCCCTGTTATCACTTCTAATATGAAAATTCCACTTCTGGAATCAGTTCCTTTTCAATCATTTTTGAATCACTTCATTTCCTTCTGTTTGCAACAAACTGTGCTGTTGATATGTCTAGTTTTAATTTTGTTGTCGATTTCATCATTATGATTCGAAGTAAGATAGATCTTTGTTGGATGACTCACACAGCATCTTTGTTCTGTGAAGTGAGCATTCTGTGGCTCCAGTTTTCTTTGGTAAAGCTATGAATATAGAATGTACCGTATCACCAGGAATACTTCGGACATTGTCATAAATATGATTTAAGATCTCAGTGGTTAGGTCCAAACCCCATTTATCTAAAGCAGGGTCACCAACCCTTTTTGCATGCAAGTCAGCCTAGTCACTTTGGCACTAAGGAGAGCTGTGGCAGGCTGCACTAATAACATTTTAGATAGGTCGACTTATGCTAGAAAAGAACGCATTTCGTATCCAGTATACAGCGTTAGATGTTAATATTTATCTTAGAATACCACAGCAACAAAATTAGTTCAACAACGCTACTGCCAGGCCAACTGGCCAAGCTCCTTTAACAACACTTTTGACTTAGAACATTAACAATCCCTATTTACCGAGGCCACTTGTTTTACGCACTTATAGCGAGGCAAGCAGTTTCATCAGAATATTCATCGTCAAGCAAGGTGATTCAGGTCGCCATAGGTCTGAGCGTCAACTTACAAAAAATTGAAGACTAGCTCTAGTCTACACCGACTTCAGAAGCAGTGCGTTTATTAAACTTTATATACAACTGTAAATATGTACCATGAGGCCTGTTAAGCATATTGGCTTAACTTTTTTGTGTTTGTCCTATTGATAATTAACACCTTAAAATCCATTAAAATTGAAGAAATTCGGTTTTGCTGCTAACTTGTGTAATGTGTATTGCTAATAAAGTTTTTTTCGCATGAAGGACAAAGTGGAGCAGGAAACAACTGGGCAAAAGGTCACTACACCGAAGGTGCGGAGCTTGTAGATTCCGTCCTTGATGTTGTTCGAAAAGAAGCTGAAAGTTGCGATTGTTTACAAGGTTTTCAACTAACCCACTCCCTTGGAGGAGGAACTGGTTCAGGGATGGGGACTCTACTAATCAGCAAAATTAGAGAAGAGTATCCCGACAGGTGAGAACTAGCGGCAATGCTTTTGTAACTTTACTACTTCTAAGTACAGTAGTTTTAATACCGTACTAAATAGTGTTTGTTTTTAGGATCATGAACACTTTTAGTGTTGTGCCTTCACCCAAAGTTTCCGATACCGTGGTTGAGCCCTACAACGCTACACTTTCTGTTCATCAGCTAGTAGAAAACACTGACGAAACCTACTGCATCGACAACGAAGCTCTGTACGACATTTGTTTCCGAACGCTCAAACTAACCACTCCCACTTATGGCGACTTGAATCATCTCGTTTCCGCTACAATGAGCGGTGTCACAACCTGTTTGCGGTTCCCAGGTACATCAATGCTCTATTGAAAGATTCAAAGTATTTTGCTTGACATAAGTTTGCCGTTGTATACATTTCAAATCTGTTTATGTGTACCAGTTCAGCTGAAAAATTTCGGTTTGCAGTGAAACAAGTTTTGTTGCGAAAATCTTCATTTAAAAACACGCAACGAAAATCTCCATTCAACAAAATGCTCAAACAAACAACTAAAATTTAAAAGTTGTGACCTTTACCAACCGACTATGCAGACTTTTAGGGTCCACGTCTGTTAGGTGCCTGTCAAGTAGGGTGCGCAGTGCGCACACTGTAGTGTAGCATCAGGAATCAGGATATGTTGGTGGGGCCCACTGTCATTTAGATGCTATTAAGTGTGTCAAATTACACTCAAACACTGGTCAACAAGAATTTTTACAAGACAAACCAACAATCATTTTCAAGTAATTCATGTGCGCTGAGCTCAAATCTGAAATTAGAATTTGGATATCACGACAGGCTATCACGACTATCACGACACGCCGTGTGATCGTACCTCCGATCGGTTTGTTACCAAAGAAGTGAAAAAGCTATGGAAGATCAACACACCCGACCAGGACAGCATTTCTAGCTCCTTCTCACGGAGCGAATTTAATGCTGCCCTCAAGCACCTAAAACCTGATAAGGCCCCTGGTCCAGATAGGATATGTCCAGAGCTTATCATGCACGCTAGTTATGTTCTAAAGTCCTGGTTATGCGATTTCCTGTCGTCCTGCCTGCGCCGCCTCAAGATTCCTAAAGTATGGAGAAGATCTCTGGTTGTCGCGATCCCTAAGCCAAACAAACCACTAGACGATGCAAAGAGCTATCGCCCCATCTCCTTGCTCTGCATCCCTTTCAAGATCCTTGAGAGACTGATCTACGCTCGTGTCGAACCAATAATTGACCCACTGCTTCCCAAAGAACAAGCTGGATTCCGACACGGGAGGTCAACTGTAGACCAAGTCACACTACTAACTCAGGATATTGAGGAGAGTTTCTCGGCAAAAAAGAAAGCGGGGGCTGTCTTTATCGACCTAACAGCAGCCTATGACACTGTTTGGCACCGTGGCCTAGTCTACAAACTACTCCGCCTACTCCCTGACAGGCACATGGTCAAAATGATCATGGAACTCATCCACAACAGGAGTTTTACCCTTACCACCGGAAGCGGAAAACCAAGTAGACTGCGGCGACTCAAAAACGGTGTCCCACAGGGATCAGTCTTGGCTCCCCTCCTTTTCAATGTCTATATGCATGACCTACCATCAACAACATCTGACAAATATGCATATGCTGATGACTTGGCCATCTTGCACTCTGCGAAAGACTGGCAATCATTAGAAATGACGTTGAGCCAAGACATGACGACCATATCTGGATACCTTCACCAATGGAAACTGAAGCTCAGCGAAAGTAAAACTGTGACGGCAGCCTTCCATCTCAACAACAGGGAGGCAAAACGTGACCTGAAAGTGACCGTTAACGGCAAAATTTTGCCGCCCTGCTCAGAACCTACATACCTTGGGGTTACACTTGACAGGTCACTCACATACCGTCACCATTTACAGTCACTACGCAAAAAGCTGAAATCTTGCGTCGCCCTGCTGAGACGTTTGGCAGGCACAACTTGGGGTGCAGGTGCTGACACCTTGCGCACTGCAACCCTGGCGTTGGTCCACTCCACTGCTGAATACTGCGCCTCTGCCTGGTGCCGCAGTGCCCACAGCCCCACACCCGTCTCATCGACAGCCCAATCAATGACGCATTGCGAACTGTAACTGGATGCCTGCGCCCAACTCCAACAGAGTATTTACCAATCCTTGCAGGCATCCAACCTGCTGAGCTTCGCCGAAAGGGAGCCCTTATACACCTTGCTCGCCGGGCGAGGGATCCTAATCACTTGCTTCATGCAAAACTCAACATCCCACCTCAGGAATCTCCCCGGCAATTAAAGTCAAGACACCCCTTTGTGCCAGCTGCTGTTGAATTACTACATCCATTCAGCGATCATGCCATCAGCGCAGCACACTTCATGGAAGACAATTGGAATGCAGCGTGGTGTGCCACCGACACGAAACTACATCGTTTTATACCTCACCCGGTGGCGCGCCCCCCTAGTATGGACCTGCCTCGGCCGACTTGGGTCAAGCTCAACAGAATCCAAACCGGAGTCGGTCGCTTCCATTCCAACATGCACAAATGGGGTTTGGCTCCCTCACCGGCCTGCGAATGCGGTGCGGAGCAACAAACTGCTGACCATGTCGTTCTCGAATGTCCGATCTATAAGGCACCAAATGGAACGCATGGTATAGCGGGTCTGCTACTATTCGGCGAGTCCGATTCGGCTAATCCGATTCGGCGAGTTCCCTATTCGGCGAGAGCCTTTTTCGGCGAGTGCCCTTTTCGGCAAGTTTTTGAAATTTTATTTTTAAAGGGAATTATCGGGTACCGTAGCCTACCTAATTATAATTGCCGTTTTTACATCGTTATACGTTGATATCGTGCAGAAAGGAATAAAAATAAAATGTTTGAACTATTAAATTAAAATTCGTTATGTCAGTTCAGTTGAGTTGTTTTTATTTCTGACCATCGTATGAAAAACAATACACGTCAACATAGCAAAGGTAGAAGCGACAAAGCGCGAACGTTAAAACGTGCTTGTGACCGAAGTAAGTTATTGAGTTGAAAGAAATTTGGCATGGTTGCAACACCTTCAGAAAAATTTAAGAAATGAAGGGAAAATAAAAAAAAGACAATGTTACAAAAAAAAATCATGTTTAATGTCTATAAGTTAGTACTTTTGAATAGTTAAACTGATTAGTTTGGATCAACAAATGTGTGGCCTACAGCTTGGATTGAAAGGAAATTATCGGGTACTGTAGCCTAGTTATCCCAACCAGCAGAAATTGCCGTTTTTACATCGTTTTAACGTCGCTAAACGTTGAAATCGTGTAGAAAAGAGAACTTTGCTGACTAGGATACGTTGAAACTGGGAAACATTCACAGAAGCTCTTCGATTTGTTCCAAGAACCCATTTAGCCTAACAGTTCATTTGTACATTGATTCAACGTCTGAATACATTATCTTAAAAATGCATAATCTTAAAAATGCAACGTATCGAAGGGGTTTTGTGAATGTTTCTCAGTTTCAACGCAGGCCTTAAAACTCGTGTTTTTTTTTCGGCAGCCATCGTGGCCTACCGAGAGCTTCTTCTCGGCGGCCAAATCTGCGTGCTTGGAGGCCAAAATACAATAACGATAGCACAAGTAAATAGCATTAAACTTGCAACAATGTTAAAATGATCACTTAGCGTTGTTGAAGTCTGGGCGACATCCTGCAATAGAATCGTTGTACCACGCATTAAATGCTTTATCAGGATTGTAATCCGGTATTGTGGGACCATCCAACGACCCTAAATTGTTTTAACTGCTCGCAGCTCAGTAAATTGTTTCAACTGCATACCGCCTTTCATAAAACCTGACCATTTATTCCGTTATGATGTTACCATTGAGGGTGTGAAGTCACTAACCCACAGCGTTCTCAACTATGAAGACACGTGTTTTACCCACGGATGTCAACTAACCTAGTTCTCCTTTTTAACAACGATTCAATATCCGACAACATTGAATCAATATAAAAACGAAAATATTGCCAGCCGATGTAAATTAGCACTTCGGATTAACACTTCGTTAAAATAAACATCGGGAATTGCAAACAAGACTTACAGCGCTGGTGATCGCAGCTGGATATATTCAATACAACAGTAGTGACTATGATGCGCTGACCTAATTCTGCGTCACTATTTGATACTACATATTTTCGACATTTAATCCACGATCATTCTATTGCGAAATTAAATAATTGGCTAGAAGAAACCGGAGGCCAAACTTGGCTGACGGAGGAGGTAGCACCGGCGGTCATTCAAGCACTACTTAGCGGCGATGGCCGCCGGCTGCTTTAAGGCTTGCAACGTATCCTAGTCATCAAAGTTCTCTTTTCTACACGACTTCAACGTTTAGCGACGTTAAAACGATAGGCCACACATTTGGTTAGCCTTTTCATTCTGTTACTACAATGTAAAAATGAACTATAAGTTTCTGGGCAGCCGATTGTAGCATCGAATAGACAGCGATAGACACGTGTTTCGCCCATGAGGCTGGGCTCATCAGTATCGCACCGTAGTGTTGAACTGTTTTATTCGCATCAGTAGCTCACGATACAAAAGATTGACACGGTGAGAGAGTACAAACAAACATAGCCAGGTCGAAGACTTTAAGAAACCGGCCTGCCACACCCCGCGGCGGCGGGGAGCGGCGTGATTTATGGGGTAACGATGCACCCGGAGGGTTAAGTCCACCAGCTTAGGTCGCGGGGGCCAGGCTGGGGAGTCGAGGTACCTGTGGAGGGAGAGTGTGGATCGAAACACTATATGGCCCGTCCGCAAATTTAGAATGGCGGAGCGGGCCAGGGAGACAGGCTCTTTCTGCATAGCCCAGAATGAAGCCCTGCGACGGACCGGGCGACCCGTCGCGTGTGGACGCTGGAACCGGCAGTAATTGACCGCCGGGCAGCGCCCACGTCTCCTTCACGCGTCCTCGCGCAGGTACTTTGACTCTTATACCCGGTTTGCCAGTAGGCAGAGCGGATAAAATTGGGGTCTCCCACGAGGAAGAGAGTCGAACCATTTAAGGATAATTTGGCTCTCGTGGCAGACGAATATTCAATAAAAATGTGGAGCAGAGGCTCGATGAATCAATATACTGTAATAAAAAAATATATATATATATATATATTATATATAGGTGGGAGTGTAATTAATACTCACTGGAGAAGAGTAAGCTTTCATTCGGCGAGCACGGATGTGCACTGGCCAGACGTTGAGGCAGGTTCACCCAGCTGGGTCGGGGAGGCTAGCGATCGAAACCAGAGGCACTGATAGGCTACATTTCCGGTAAAAATAGAAAATTGGGGTAGAAGTTTTGAGGCTGCATCGAGTTGATCAGGGGATCGTGTTGATCAATGCATTGAAAGCAGAGCGATGTTGATCCGAGCGGGCAAGAACAGCGTTACAAGGCGAAAGCAGCGTATGACAGTTCGAATCTTTGTGGAAAGAAAAGAGCCAACATGAACTGTTAGGCTAACTGGGTTCTTGGAACAAATTTTTGCTGGTAGGGATAACTAGGCTACGGTACCTGATAATTTCCTTTCAATCCAAGCTGTAGGCCACACATTTGTTGATCCAAACTAATCATTTTAACTATTCAAAAGTACTAACTTATAGATATAAACATGATTTTTTTTTGTAACATTTTCTTTTTTTCTATTTTTCCTTCATATCTTAAATTTTTCTGAAGGTGTTGCAACCATGCCAAATTTCTTTCAACTCAACAACTTAGCCTACTTCGGTCACAAGCACGTTTTAACGTTCGCGTTTTGTCGCTTCTAACTTAAAAACAACTGAACGGACATGACGAATTCAAGCACGTTTTAGCGTTCGCGTTTTGTCGCTTCTACCTTTGCTATGTTGACGTGTATTGTTTTTGATATGATGGTCAGAAATAAAAACAACTGAACTGAACTGACATGACGAATTTTAATTTAATAGTTCAAACATTTTATTTTAATTCTTTTCTGCACGTTCAGCGACATTAAAACGATGTGAAAACAGTTAGGCTACGGTACCCGATAATTCCCTTTCAAAAATAAAATTTCAAAAACTCGCCGAAAAGGGCACTCGCCGAAAAAGGCTCTCGCCGAATAGGGAACTCGCCAAATCGGACTAGCCGAATCGGATTAGCCGAATCGGACTCGCCGAAACGGGCCATTCCATGGTATAGCAACGCTGGACGAAGCTACACTTACCTGGCTCTCCATCACCTGCCCTGAAATTTTATTTGATCTAGTCTCAAACGAAAGAAGAAGAAGACGACAGGATTTCATAATAATCCACTTTTCTTTCCGCATATAAAGAAATATTTTATAGAGTTCATGGCTTCAGCGTTGTATTTATGATGTAACAATTAACTTAGCATTATGATGAAATAGTTGCAATTGTTCGAGATAAAGGATTGGATGAACCGATTTCATGGCATCATAACATTGACTGCTGGTTGTAGTAACATGACGAGTGACATGCAGATCCGGAGATAGTTTTGAATGTGAAAGATGCAAGAAGATTGAAGAAGGAATTGTTAGTCCTGTTGAAATGCTGAATGACAAAGTTGAATCAGTGAATGCCTTAAATTGCTATCTAGGAAAGGGCTTCTCAAACTTTTTTGTTCTGCGACCCCATTTTGAAAAATATATTTCTATGCGACCCCATTATGGGGACATCCACGTTAATGACATTAAAAACGAGGTTAATTCTTTTGTCTCAATTTGTTTTTGGCTTACTTTATAATACTCTTACTGAAGTAATAACACAATATCGAAAGGAGCATGAAAACAACAATGAAACATGAAAAAAGCAACGAATGAAAACAAGAAATAACAAACGAATAATCCGACCCTAATTAAGACTACAACAAAACAATACAAATGCACCCAATTTACGAATCACAAAAAAATCCGCTAACATGATGAAAAGTGAACAAAAACAAATCATTTAATGGGATGGATGCGCTTGATTTTTCTTACACAAGTGATCCATTCATGGAACGATACAAGACAAAGCAGAGCGAAGAGCATCTTCAACAGTTTCCAGAGAGGATCGGTTTTTACACTTGTTGGTGGTGAGTTTTGAGAATGCCGCTTTACATAAATATGTTGTGCAAAAGAGCAAGAGTTTGTCAAGGGCTAGGTCAGAAAGGTTTGGGTATTCATTCCTTGTGCTTATCCGATTATTTCATTATATACTTCATTTTATTTATTAATACGACTTTCTTTTATTTATTTATGAATATTTTATTATTACGACCAATTATTTCATTATGACCCCAAAATTTCATTACGCGACCCCATTTGGGGTCGCAACCCATAGTTTGAGAAGCCCTGATCTAGGAGATAGATTGAATGCCAGATTGCAAGTGGTGGTTGTGAAGCGTAACAAGGTTTGGTTGGGTGAAATTCAGAGAGTGTCGAGAGTTGTTATGTGGTAGAAGATTTCTGTTGAAAATGAGAGGAAGGATTTATACTAGTTGCGTGAGATCTGTACGGAAGTGAAATGGGAAAACGAATTGGCGATTTTAAGAAGAACTGAGAGAGTAATGGTGAGAGCAATGTGTGGTGTGAAGGTGATGGACAAAAGGAATACTGAAGAACTTATGAACTTGCTTGGGTTGAATGAGAATGTTGATAAGTTGGTGAAGACGAATGGAGTGAGGTAGTATGGGCATGTTTTGAGAAGGGATGAAGATGATGTTTCGAGAAGAGCGTTCGAGTTGCAAGGGGAGGTTTGTAGAAAACAAGTAAGACCCAAGAAAATGTGGAAAAGGCAAGTTGAGGAGGAAAGCAGCAAGGTGGACTTGACAAGAGATGATGCGTTAAGAGTTAGACAGATCGATGTGGAGGCAGAGTGTAGGTGATTGCGACACTTGAAGGTGAATCCAGCCACCCTTGGTAGCGGGGACATCACCGGATTAAAACTGGACTACTACTACTCTGTACTTTGCTCCACTATTAGTTCCATTAAATTATCATCAAAAAACAAATCAAATAAATCCACCGAAGAAAGAATAGCATGGGAGTTTTCTAAAAAAACATTCATTGGATTCGTTAATAGTAGTGAAGGAGAACCTCCACCACCTGTTCAGGGTGCACTTTTTTTCATGATTTTTGTTTTTTTGCTTGGTTTGGTAAGTGATCTTCAGATTCATCATTAATTTTTTCCGGTAATTCAGCAGTAGCACTCTTTGATTTCCACACAAGCGATCAGGAGATTCAATGTCAAATTCTGAAGGACATCATTTACAGTGTAATATCTGTAAAACATGTCGAGTATAAGAAGTAAATACGGGCATAGCAAAAAGAAGATTTTAATAAAAGTTGTGTATTGTACTGAATACTGATATTACCATATTGCAACACATGAAAAAGGTTTCGGCATTTGAAACTGAAAGGATTTACACAATATCTGTATATATGTATAAGTTTAGAAAGTTAATTTTAAAGTATTAACCTCTTTTAAGAGAACAAACAATGAAGTTGGTAAAAAAGTAAAGTTTACTCAGCAGCACTTACTTTTGCCTAGTCTCCATTTTCCACATTATTGAAATGCACCTCAAAACGCAACCACAAGCAAGTTGGTACGATTTAGGAGAAGATTTTATGTTAGGTCAAAAATACGTTTCCACATCGCAACATGGAGAATAAAAGGGTTAAAAGCAATAAGTGAATAAAAAAATGACGGAAACCTCTCAAGTACATGTAGTTCCACACAAGGTGAAATTTGAATCTTAATACCTATGTCCTATATGTGCCGTGCCGCTAGTATCCAGTTTCTTGTATTTTGAATCCATCTCAAGATGATTGCTATGTCCTAGCTTGGTGACAAATTCCTATTATTTTCTCAAGGTTTTATTTTTTATAAATTCCATTCATTGCTTAGTAGGGGTGTTCAATTTCGATTCGATTTCGATTAAGGTGATATTCGAAATTCGTTTTTCGTATCGGACATATTCGAAATTATAGCAGCCCTTTCGGCTGAACGCGGTTGAAAGTAACGCAAGTGGCGCGAAATCTGTCTTGTCGCATTTTGCAAGCGAAAAAAGACGTCGACGCATGCGCATCGTCGATCACGTGACTACCACACGCTTTCGCGGGTCCAACGGGCAGTCCTGCACCAGGGATGCCAGGTTGGCATTTTTAATGCCAAATTTCACAAATTTCTCTCAAGAATGAAGATCGCTAGGTTGTGCAATAGCAGAAAGTGTAGGCTGAGCTTTGTCGCAGTTTTATCCATTTTTTACCGAATCCATAGGCGCCTAAGCCGTGGGGGCAGGGCCGTAGCCAGACCGCAGCGCAAGGGGGGGCAACTTTTTTTTAGGGGGAAGAGGGCGAACAAATTTAAATGGGCAAAATCATTATAATTGTAGCTGTTGCTCGAGAATGTTGAGATTTTGCCAAGAGGGGGCAACATTTTTTTCAGGGGGGCGAGGTCCCCCAGGCTCCTGGCTGGCTACGGGCCTGCGTGGGTGCCAGGCCCCCACGCATATTTCTGTGTGAGGGCAACTTTTTATGCTGTATTGAATATTGATACATAAAACAATAGATCAACTAGCGATCGGCAGCAGGAAAACACTTTTTGAATGCAAACCGCAACAGCTTTGCGATAAATAATCACTATGAACGAGTTGCGATGCTACAATCCAACACCAGACAACGAAATCTGTCATTTTTACATTGATTTAATGTCTGCAGACGTTGAATCAATGTAAAAATGACTGATTTTGCTGCCTGGGACATAGCAAACATCTATCATTTTGTGTCGATTCAATGTCATCAGATGTTGAATGCATTCAAAAACAACATAATTTGCTACGTAGACGGAGCGTGCGTTTAGCTTTATGCGCTTGCAAACGTACTCGATGTCGCTTTTGAGTCGAAACCTCTGCACTCTGCAGTGAAATGTCGCGGCAGTGAATCGCTCGCTGTGAAGATGAACTTGAAGTGTTTGGGATCCCAGCGACCTCGGCTCCAGAGGAGCAATCGTTTTCAAAAGCTGGCCTGACCGTCATGAAGCTGAGATCCCGACTGAAGGGTGACCATGTCGATCAGCTTGTGTTCATAAACACCAACATGGGCCTGGAGCTGTAGACGTTATTTTGTGTTCTTTTTTCGCAAATTTTCATGGCTTTTTTTCGCGTTTTCTAGCGAATTTTTATGTCGTTTTTTTCAATAAAATCACATTTTGCAGTTTGGTGAATAGTTGTGATATTCGAAATCGAAATTCGAAAATCGAAAACAAATTAAATTTCGAATATTCAAATAATCGAAATTGAACACCCCTATTGCTTAGCATAACTTTTCTCGAAAAAATCACACTTTCTAATTGGTGGTAAAATTACGTTTAGCTGGAGTCTGAAAGTAAAAGTTCATTTCTCATTTGTTTATTAAAATCACTCTTAGAAACCATCATCTCAAAACATCAAGACAACTTTCCACTTTCATTTTACTACGCTGAAGAGATCGGAAGATCGAAACACTGACCACTGTCCGAGTATCCGTAGTTACTTTTTATAATGTCTTTTTAGACATTGTCCTTGAGATTTGAGAGGTTACTGTTATTTTTTTTATTCACTTCTTGATTTATGCATATCAGTTTGTATCCTCTGGATCCTTGTATCATTCATGGGCCAATCTTATAGAGGTTTGCTGGTACACCCCTTCATTTTCTTGAAATCTTAAAAGCAATGATTGGCAATTCTTTTGGAAAATTTCAAGCATGACCATTGACCAGTTTGGTGACATTGTTAAAAGCATTATTTTTCCTGTTAACATTTTTGTTGATTTTTATCATTGCTTTGGTCTTGAATTTTTGTTTTATACTGTAAATCAGTGATTCTCAACCTTTTTTGGCCCATGGACTATATTTAAAAAAATATATCCGATGGACCACTTTGCTATGTTGACGCCTCATGAACGTCACTAGTCGAAACCTTATTGCACATAAGTCAGAAAACTCAAGGGCGTGTTCAATGGGTTTGCTACTATTCGGCTAATTCTAAAATAGCGCAACGTCACTATCAAAGCAGTTGTAATTACTAGGGTAGGCCAGTCCGTGGTGCATTCCCAGGTCCAACGTCAATTCAAGTAAACAATGGTTGCGATTATTACAATTCAAGTACTTGACATTTCTTGGCACAACATTTTCTCAAATGATCAAAATATAGTCATCATAACACATTATTACCTGATTTGTTGCGCACAAGTGTGGATGCGAGCCTTGCATTTCTCATCACGTCGAGAACAACGCCAGTATTTCTTAAGCCTGTCTGCAGTGCACTATATTGAGCTAGTTAAACATGTAGCCATCATGTAGAAAAACCTCACCTTTGCGTTGCATACTAATTGATTCCTCTGCCATGATAAACTAACATCAGGATATCCTGTCATTTAGGATGCAATTTATCACCCCATGACATCATAATGCCCCAAAAGGGCTTGCTGTGTTGCCAATCCTGGGGCCTGACAGGTTGCTTCAATTTTAAACTAAAAAAAAAAAACGTTTTTTAACCCATTTTCCCATCAAATCTTAAAAATTTAAATGATAATCAAAACACCAATCAGTGTGAAAAAAGATTGAAATTCAGCAATGACTTCAAGGTCTGACAGTGCTCTCACTTTTAGGGATTTAGTTCCAAATTGGAACTTTTAGCCACTTTTAGGGACAACTCTAGGGATTTTGATGATCTAGGGATTTTTTGGGGATTTTTTACAATTTCTTGCAAATCGTATTGCATAGTTTGCTAACTAGTAAATTTTGTTTTGTTTCCTTTTCTGAGGAATGGATGAAACTGGCCGGATGAAGCTAGGGATGTTTCAACCGCAAAACAACTGGGCATTGTTGTAGGCCTAGTCTATAGCGATGTAGAAGGTGTGTGTGTTAAAACCCAGTTCCTTGACCTTTTAGAAGTTAATGATGACACAGCAGAAGGCATATTATATAGTGCAATCAAGCAGTCACTGAATGCAAAGGCATACCAATGTGCATTGGCGTAGCCAGGGGGGCGAAAAGGGCCCATTCCCCCCAAATTTTCAAAGTTTGGATTGCGAAGTTGAGCCCTTTATTGAAAATATAATAAAGTTTGTATAAATTTATATCGTTTTCCAAGGCATCTGGCAATTAACACCTCCAGAACTTGTTGCCGATTGTAATTGTATGTCACGAGAAATAATTATATTTAGGCCCAGGGTGAGATTGCTGGTTTATGTTTTTTCAATTAATTCAAGGTCATATCTTAAACGTTTTCTTCGCTGCTTTGGCGTACGTGACTTTACGTTTGGGCCTTCGACACGTTTCAACGAGTTTCTACGCTCTTTTAGAGTCATGTGATAATATTTCAGAATCGCTTACTCTGTTGGGTTTTTGTTTAGTTTTTGGGTTTTTGTATAGCTGAGTTTTTGGTGTTCTCTCATTTTAGCCGCAGTTTTTGCTCGTTGTTGTGTAAGAGCCTCCTTTAATAAGTGAATAGCTGTTGATCTGCTAATAAATTTCATACAAATATTACCCTAACAGTGTTTCCAAAAAGCTCTATAATCCATTATTTGAGTGCAATTTTGCAAAAAAAATTCTGGGGGAGCATGTCCCGGACACCCTACAATATGAGTGCCTTCGGCACGCTCTAACCCCCTAAAGTATTATTGTTTCCCTTGCTAAATCCATCAGGATACGCCACCCATAGGCGTAGCCAGGGGGGCAAAAGGGGCCATGCCCCCCCCCCCCAAATTTCAAAGTTTTGATTCCGAAGTTGAGCCCTTTGTTGAAAATATAACAAAATTTGTAGAAATTTATATCGTTTTCCAAGACATCTGGCTATTAACGCCCCCCTTGACTTGTTTTAGACACACAGAAAGACGCCAATAAATTTTGCAAATCGTAAATCGCCCAAAGTTTACGCGATTTGCGCTTCTTTTAACTAATCTGTGGAAGCAATTCCAGAATCGCTTACTCTGTTGGATTTTTGTGTAGTTTTTGTGTAGCCTAGCCGAGTTTTTGGTGTTCTTTAATTTTAGCCACAGTTTTTTCCCGTTCGTGTGCAAGAGCTACCTTTGATAAGTTAATAGCTGTTTATATGCTAATAAATTGCATACAAATATTACCCTAAAATTCTTTCCAGAAAACGTTATAATCCATTATTTTAGTGTAATTTTGCAAAAAAATCCTGAGGAGCATGCCCCCGGACCTCCCTAGAATACGCGTGCCTTCGGCACGCTCTAACCCCCCCCACGAGTTTTATTGCTTCTCTTTGCACAACCCCCAGGATACGCCACTGCCGCGCCATTAATCAAATGCTTTGTCGTTCTTTTCGATCCATCAAATATTTGGCCCCCCCCCCAAAAAAAAACTTTCTGGCTACGCCACTGGCGCCACCGCACATCAGGTGGCAATGTCTCAAATCAAACACTGTGTCGTTCTCTTGAATTCATCACATATTTGCCTCCCCCCCAATTTTTTCTGGCTATGCCACTGCCAATGTGCAACATTGTCGGATATTCATTCTGACACTACCTATGTAATGTTTGGTAGCAACAACAGTGTAGTTGCCTATGTAAGGCTATCCTGATGTTGTGACTTGTGACAGTGAAGTGTACCTGTCACATGGATATCATTTTGCAACTTTTATTTTGTACTATTTTAATTACACAATATCTGAGTAAAAACTGTCATTTGTTTAGACTTGCAATAACTTTGTCAGCCTGTCATACAAACTAGCCGTGGTTCACTTTTTTATCTTAGATCTTAGTATTCAATTGATATTTGAATGATGTTTGAAAGATGATACGGAACTGTGCAAAAAAATTTAATGAATTATCTAGCACGCTGAATTGAAAATAGTGTTGAAACGATTGAATGAAAGGAAATGCTGTGGGCTACATTTCATTCGAAATCCAATGTAACACGCTAATTATTTTTAGGGATTTTTCATGCCATCTAGGGATTTTTTGACATAGCTCTAGGGATTTTCTGGTTTTCATTTGTGAGAGCCCTGAGGTCTGATGCCAGAGCTATGACGCCAGGCTGCTACTAGTATATTGAGCCAAAAAAGTGTATTGAACTATGCACATAGTTCATGTAAAAGAGCTTACTTTTTATGTAGCAAGGTAATTGAAATATTCTATTATTTTTTAAGGTTTAGACTAATTTACCTATTCATTTTGGGTCACTAGACTGCTTACCGGTAGTCCGGTACTAGCTGGAAGTCCTGTAGGCTACCTTAACCTATTTGCTAAAAAAATCCAAGCAAACATTTTCTTATGAATAGGCCATGACCATGCTATGATGTCAACAAAACTTTTGAATGTAATGTAAAGGCAAACCATACGTGGTAGCCTATAGGTTTCATCGAAAGGAAATATGTTTGCAACCGCCTAATTGGTTAAGTTAAACTTCGGTACAGTAGCCTAGCTACCGGCTAGCAAACCCTGTCATTTTTACATCGTTTCAACGTCGCCAGAAAATCGTGTAAAAAAGGAACTTTTGCTGACTAGGTATAGGTTGCAACTGAGGAACATTTACAAAAGCAATTCAATGTGTTCAAAGAACCGAATTAGCCTAACAGTTCGTATTTAGCCTAGGCTACATTGATTCAATGTCTGAATACGTTGAATCACTCAGTTGGCCTATTGTTTTTCTTTACAGTGATTTCACATCTGAACAGGTTGATTCAATGCAAAAAAACTGTTTTGCTGACTGGCGTGCTTGTAAATGCAATGGTCATTTCAACGATCAATTGCAACACCGATTTGCTCCAAAATTACAAAGTGCGTTTCAATAGTTTGGCAACATATTTTTTCATTACCATGGTAACAGGAGGAAGAGGAAAACTTCTATTTTTTCAAAACGCTGGCAGTGAAAGTGTTAATGTAAAAATTCCTTTTGTGGTCCCTTTGTCTTGAACAAATCCAAACTGTGCTGTTGAAATTTCCGATTTTAGTTTTGGTCTCAATCTCATCATCATGATTCGGAGTAAGATCTTTGTTAGATGATTCACAAGGCTAATTGTTCTGTGGAGTGAGCATTCTGTTGCTCCGGTTTTCTTTGGTAAAGTTATGAATATGGAACGTACCATATCACTAGGAATGTTTCCGGTGTCATAAATATGATTTAAGATCTCAGTGGTTAGGTCTAAACCCCACTCATCTAAAGCTTCGATAATTTCAACTATAAAAGAAACGATATTGTGGAATAAAATACAACATTCTCTAAATAAATAGAAGGCGTCGTTGGATTTGGAATTTTGTGATAATAGGGAATTAGCCGAATCAGATTAGCCGAAACGGGCCATTTCGGTGTTCAATCTTAGTCATTAATAAAAAATAATACGTAATTGACTTAGAATTAACCAAACCCTTTCAGTTTGCACACTCAACCTTAACTACTTGAATACACATAATTTTAATTTAAAATTTTATTTTAACAAAACATCATGCACATGTTATTTCAATAGAATGGTAATGTCTCAGTCTTGCTTTTTTAGCAACAGGAGCTTCTGACATTTTGTTATTTTGAAAGCATTGCAGAATACAGTACTTAATTTAGCGTCTGAAAAAATATAACATGTGACATTCATAAAATAATTTAATTAACATTCAGTGAAACAGCTAATAGCTCTACTCTCCCTAAAGAAACTTTGTGCCATGAAGAAGCGCAATCTTTTTAACCCGCAACACTAATCTTAAACTCGGACCCCCAATTCCAACAAAGATCAAGTGATCATACATAACACATGCATACATTGGCACTGATCATCCAGAAGTTTGTTTTTGTATCGTTTGGTGATATACTGGTTGGAAGTTGATGTAACACCAATATGAGGGTCTGCTACTATTCTGTGAGTCCGATTCGGTGAGTTCCTAACCTCTAACCCTAACCCCTAATCCTAAAACGGCAATGATAATTAGGTTACGGTACCCGATAATTAAAAAAAAAAATTGAAAAAATCCCCCGTTAAGGGATCGGACTCACCGAATCGGACTCACCGAATCGGACTCGCCGAAATGGGCCATTCCGCCAATATGAAGCCAAAACATTCCATAAAATGCACTGTTTATTTTTTTACCCCAAATCAACGAAATTTATTGGGGTAAAAAAACACCTCAATATTCAATAATAATCTACACAAACATTTGGAGGCCCCAGTCTTTGTTGCATCAAGTAGCCTCACAATGTAACATTTAAACATTCATACTACCTATCACTAAAACTGAGCAAAAACCTTTAATAAATTCCTCCAAACCTTTTTTGCACCCTTTGCTGGCCATATTTACTCTTTTTAACACATCTCTTCTTTGTCAAATCCAATCTTTTTCCTCTACCCCTCAAAGTATTCATCAGAGACCATTTAAACAGAAACTAAAAAAGTTGAGTGAATATCTACTCAATACTCATTTTTGATGTAAAATGGTAAGTGTTTTTTTTTAACCCCAATACCCCACTGTTTTTTTTACCCCACTTGACTACAATCATTCATCAGAAATGCATGATTATGTGACAGTTCTCCCCGCTGTTTTCCCTTACAACTACATCTAATTTTGTTTTAAATTTATATGTATATAAATTTTAAATCATTTTGACTAAAAATTCATATTGACTAAATTAATTTTAGACTAAAGTTTTGGAATTTTTATGCTTTATTTTTCTACCTGTGTAATATACTGTATAGAAATAGTGTATAGTTGCTAATTTTTTGCTTAAATTTTTAATGAAATCTGAATAATTATGTTTTTCATCCGACGTAACCAGCACGGAGTTCTACATTTTAAAAAGTGGAACTTAATGTTATGCGCCTTTTTTAGGTCAGTTGAATGCCGATTTGCGCAAGTTGGCTGTGAACATGGTTCCATTCCCTCGACTTCATTTCTTTATGCCAGGATTTGCTCCTTTGACCAGCAGAGGAAGTCAGCAGTACCGCGCACTAACCGTGCCCGAGCTAACGCAACAAATGTTTGACGCCAAAAACATGATGGCCGCGTGTGATCCCCGACACGGGCGGTACCTCACTGTTGCTACCATGTTCCGTGGTCGCATGTCCATGAAAGAGGTGGACGAACAAATGTTGAACGTCCAAAACAAAAACAGTTCTTACTTTGTCGAGTGGATCCCTAACAATGTCAAAACCGCTGTATGCGACATCCCACCACGCGGTCTCAAGATGGCAGCTACTTTCGTTGGCAACAGCACTGCAATCCAGGTAGTGTTTCCTATAGAGCCGGTGGTCCGTTGTCCCCAAGGGCTCCGCTTTCAAGGAGGGGTTTCTGGAAGTTTCCGATTTCGTAGCATAATTGACTAATTACAAAATTTAAAAAAATTGTTACGCTTTATTTGTGTAGGCCAAGTAATACAGTTTTTCTCAAAACTGGACGTCTCGACGCCTCGGTGCGTCGAACGACGGTGAGGTTTTGAAAGTAGAAAAGTAAATATTAAAGACTTTAATCTTTTTGTAAGGTTATGTACAGTAGTGTGCAAATTAATTGGGACAAACCGAGAAATACCACACATTTTGAAAAAGAATGAAATTTAATATGTAAAAACATTTAATATTGCAAACAATAGTTTCAAAACCTAATATGTCCTCCTTTAGCTTGAATGAGCATGGAAACCACTTTGGCATGAAATTAACAAGGTTTGAGCAGATGTTTTTGATTCCGTCATCATGGTGCCGAATTCGTATTATTGCCTCTATCAGTTTGATGTTAGTGGAGCAATCAGACTTTTGAAGACGTTTTCTGATAATAGCCCACAAGTTTTCAATCGGGTTCAGGTCAGGATAATTGCCGGGCCATCCTAAAACATTCAATTTGGTTGTTTTAAAAATTTTTTGCATTGCTTTTGACGTGCAGCAGGGTGCAAGATCCTGTTGGAAAATACCGCTTTCATCTAGGAATGCTTCTTTCATCGTTGGAAGCAACTTCTTCTTTAAAATTTCTTTATATTTAGCAGAATTCATCATCCCTTCAACTGGACATAATCTTCCAGTGCCTTTGAATGTAAAACAACCCCAAAACATCTTTGGGAGATGTTTTGGAGCTTGGTCAATGTGTGAAGCATTTAAGGGTTCACCTGCACTTCGCCTCACATATTGCGATCTGTAGCCATGCACTTCAAAATGGCTTTCATATGAAAAAATAACTTTGTGCCACTCTTCTTTACCCCATTTTTTATATTTTTTGGCCCATGCCAGTCGCTTCTTCTTCATAGCAGTTGTTAGCATCTGCTTCTTTTGAGGTCTTCTGACTTTCCTTCCTGCTTGAAGAAGTCTTCTTCTTGCTGTTGATGAGTCAACGTTGACTCCTGCGGAGGCCAAATCTCGCTGAATATCTTTGTTAGTTTTTTTAGGGCCTTTAATGCTGTTTCGCAAAATCACTTTGTCACGTCACGCCGGGAAATGACTAGATAATTGGCAGTTATTGACAAATACATGAAAGGGACTCAAAATATGTGAAAATTTCTCTTTGTCCCAATTAATTTGCACACTACTGTATATGTATTAGGGTGGGTCAAAATTTGGACTTTTTCTCCGATTTCATTGCTGCAAATTTTCTTTCTTGCGAATAGTCATAAAAAGACATTCCTGAAAGTTTGAGCTTGATCCGAACATCGTCTTCATTTGTAAAAATCGCGATTTATAAAGAGACTTGAAGCGATTTTTTTGAGGCTTGAAAGTGCATTGTTTTTAATAGGGAGTTGTTTTCACGAGATTTGAAAACGTCATAACTTACTTTAATTCTTATTGTAAAAAGTTGATTTATGCATCAACAGATTCAATATAATTAGTAAGATCCAATTCATTGTGTATGTGTACTGACTCCGAAAAATGATGACGTCATCAATGACGTCTTTTGAAAATTAACGCAGCACAGTGTAACTAATTGATAGCGATCCTTATCTAACATTATCTATCGCAAACACGCAATATTTTCATACTGAAATGTAATTTAATAATGTAGGTGACGTCATCAAGTACCAGCATGATGATTATGTTTGGAAAGTACATTAATTCATTATCAAATAACTTAAGAGTTGAAGCATGGAGAATTATCAGTTTTATCGCTTTTTGCAAATTACTGTTTGATGACGTCATCATTTTTCGGAGTCAGTACACAATGAATTGGATTCTACTAATTATATTGAATCTGTTGACGCATAAATCATCTTTTTACAATAAGAATTAAGTAAGTTATGACGTTTTCAAATCTCGTAAAAACAACTCACTATTCAATACAATGCATTTTCAAGCCTCGAAAAAATCGCTTCAGGTAGCTTTATAAATCGCGATTTTTACAAATGAAGACGATCAAGCTCAAACTTTCAGGAATGTCTTTTTATGACTATTCGCAAGAAAGAAAGTTTTCAGCAATGAAATCAAGAGAAAAAGTCCAAATTTCGACCCATCCTATTATGTATTTATGTAACTTATGGTCAAGTTGATTGTTTTGAAACAGCAGATGTGATCGATGCTTAAATTAGAAATGCAAACGTGAATCAGCAGCCTATGAGCACTCTCAGCTTTGTCATGATGGATTACAAACGAATACTTTATGTAAAGGTCGCAAAAATTTGTTAATTTTGATAAAATTTATAGAAAAACATTAAACCAGCATAGAGGGTAGCTCATAAACTTCGTCATCAGTGCATCACAAGTTAATCTAATTCTTTTAAACATGTCCCGTCGGAACTAATGAAACTCTTGTTTCAAAAGACGTGATATGGGCTACTAAAATTTCAAATAACAATATTTAGTGGTCCGCTAACACAAAAAGGTTGAGAACCACTGCTATAGAACAGTTAGTGTAGGCCTACTGTTTTTGTTTCAGATTTATGCGTATTTCGTAGCCTTCAACAAATTGTATGTTTTGCAGGAACTGTTCAAGCGCATTTCCGAACAATTCACCGCTATGTTCCGTCGTAAGGCTTTCTTGCATTGGTACACTGGCGAAGGAATGGACGAGATGGAGTTTACTGAAGCCGAAAGCAACATGAACGATTTGGTTAGTGAGTACCAGCAATACCAGGATGCGACAGCCGAGGAAGAAGGGGAATTCGATGAGGAAGAAGGAGAAGATGAAGAAGCTTAATTTAAGAGAAACTGCAAATTGTAACTCGTAATTAACCAACGTTTTATTTTAAGTCAATAAAGTCAGACAACGCCTTCGAAGGTTTTATTTTCGTTTTATGGTGCAAAGGTCGCCAGAAGCAAAAAAAGCAAGCATCAGACTGGGTAGTAGGGTGTTTCATTTTTTCCACACTTTTAAAATTAAAAACGTTCGGGTTTGCGTATGATTGGATTTTGGCCACTGATTTTCATTATGACGTCATTTGGATGTGGCACCGCGTGGTCGAAACTCGTGTGGGGCTAAAAATAAGGGATTTTCCGTAACTCGGTAACGGAACATGGTAGAGAGACGAAATTGGTGTCAAAATGCGCAGAAGGCCCGCTTTTCTATACCTTAAGAGACTTCATTGCCGTATCTTCCTCGCAAAGCAAATTATATCGAAAAAACGATATTTCGCATGCACAAGGTTAAAGCTTAAAGAACAAGCAAGCTTAAAGCAACAGCTACAAGTTCAATTTTTTTTTAATTCAGTATAGCTGTTGCTGCAAATTTACCTTACATTACTGCTACAAAGCTAAGAAAAGGAAAATTAATGAAAGTTGAGAGTGAGACCCATTTGGCTAACTTGGAAAGTTCCGACAAAGACGAAATTGATCTAACTTTTTTGCTAAAATCAATCACAGGTGGGAGCCATTAAAGAAATATTACAAAAAAGCACTTATTTAGGAGCAAAACAAATACCGTGCATCATAAGTTGTAAAAAAAAACGTTTTTTTCGATATAATTTGTTTTGTGGAGAAGATACGGCAATGAAGTCTCTTAAGAAGGTATAAGAAAACGGCCCTTGTTTCGTCTTCGTCGGAACTTTCCAAGTTAGCCAAATGGGTCTCATTCTCAACTTTCATTATTTTTACTTTTCTTAGCTTTGTAGCAGTAATGCAAGGTAAATTTGCAGCAACAGCTCTACTGACGGAAAAAACTGAACTTATAGCAACACCTTGTGCATGCGAAATATCGTTTTTTTTTTTTTTATATAATTTGCTTTGCGAGGAAGATACGGCAATGAAGTCTCTTA
Source organism: Aplidium turbinatum (assembly GCF_918807975.1). Classification (NCBI taxonomy): domain Eukaryota; kingdom Metazoa; phylum Chordata; class Ascidiacea; order Aplousobranchia; family Polyclinidae; genus Aplidium; species Aplidium turbinatum. The sequence goes on along the minus strand of NC_137475.1, from coordinate 21,287,123 downwards.
AGAAGGTATAGGAAAACGACCCTTCTGCGCATTTTGACACCAATTTCGTCTCTCTACCATATTCCGTTACCGAGTTACGGAAAATCCCTTATTTTTAGCCCCACACGAGTTTCGACCACGCGGTGCCACATCTAAATGACGTCATAATGGAGTAAAAATTACATTTTTCAAATCAGTGGCCAAAATCCCATCATACGCAAACCCGAACGTTTTTAATTTCAAAAGTGTGGAAAAAATGAAACACCCTACTGGGTAGTGTTTGGAACATTTTCTGATTTGGTAGTGCTGTTTGCTTAGTGATGACTTATTTTGCTAGTAGTCCAGTCGCTGAACTTAAAAAAATGGTCAAACTCGGAAAAAATAATATTAAGCTGAAACTTTGCCAGGTTGCGATGATGATGTGGAGTCTCAAAAAAACAAACATGATTCCCTCTTAGGAATAGTAAGTTTTGGCCATTTTTTCATAATGGCAGCAGCTCCCATAGGCCAAAAATTCGAAATCGCCTAAAATTGATGATTTATACCTCATTAGAAAGATAATTTTATGCTGAATCGCTTTCACAAAAGAACTGTGGTCCAAAAGTGCCCACTTTTGATATGATTCATTGAACTGTCATAAGTTAAAATTTAAATTTCTAACGAAAACGCATGTTTTATCATTAAGTGGCGTCATGTTCATTATGTCGTATTGGCGTCATGTTCATTATGTCATATCATTAAGTCGCATGTTTTATCATTTATCATTAAGGATCGTTTTCTTTCGAATGAACACAACAAAGCTCAATTTATTGATCTGATTTCTGAGAGTTTGAAGAAAGATGAACAGCAAGATGCAGAGGCGTACCAAGCGCCCTCCGACCGAAGGGGGCCCCTACAATGTTTGGGCGGCGCCGAATGATCCTAACCGCTTTGCTGCGACTGTGCGAAAACATTCATCAAATTAAAGAACCTTTCAAAGACCACCACCAACAAGCCAATTCTGCTGTTAGCACTACAAAGCTCATTCAATCGTGTTCTGTCTGGGGTTAGCGGTTAGCGCGTTGGGCTCGCAGTCGAGAGCCTGCATGTTCGACTCCAGCCACCCGCACTTGCTGTTGTTTCTCTGGGCAAGAAACTTTACGATAATTGCCTCTACCTAGTGATCGATTTCGAGTAATGGGTAGTACCAAATTTAAGTCATAAGTAGAGTAGACAACCGGAAACAGACATTGCCGTCGGCTGCAGCGTGGGTCAGGTGTATGTCGGAAGGCGTACACTGATGCATAGCGCTCAAGTCCGCTTTCCCGCAATGCAGGATAAAGATAAACAAACAAACAAACAAGAGCTAACAACAACACGGTGAAAGAGGGAGTAGTCATTTCGCTTTACTCATTAAAGAATCAAAACAAAATCTGTCATTATTGGAGCTATTTGCGTAACAATTGACCTATGTACAGAAGTGGTGGGCGCAGCAAACGTAAAAGTTAGATTTCTACAAAGAAGTCAGCGGATTTCCAACCAATTTATTTTCGTTAATAGTGCAGGCCCTTAGGGGCAAAAATGAGCATGCAAAAGTCGGCAGCAGTGGCGGAGTGGTTAGCGCGTTGGGCTCGCAGTAGAGAGCCTGCATGTTCGACTACAGCCACCCGCACTTGCTGTTGTTTCTCTGGGCAAGAAACTTTACGATAATTGCCTCTACCCAGTGATCGATTTCGATCACTCGAGTAATGGGTAGTACCAAATTTAAGTCATAAGTAGAGTAGACAACCGGAAACAGACATTGCCGTCGGCTGCAGCGTGGGTCAGGTGTAGGCAGGGCCGGATTTACCAATAGGCTAGGCAGGCTGAAGCCTAGGGCCTCAACGTCCAGGGGCCTCGAAATTCGATTTCAAAGTTTGTAAATCTTTTAAAAACTTGACAAGTTTAAACCCTACCTAAAGTACCTATATATATCAAGCTTTTCAGAGTAGAAAATTCTATACACAAGTTGCAAACAGTGGCGTAGCCAGAAAAAAAAATTTGGGGGGGCCAAATATTTGATGAATTGAAGAGGACGACAAAGTGTTTGATTTAAGCCATCGCCACCTGATGTGCAGTGACGTATCCTGGTGGGTTGAGCAAGGGAAGCAATAAAAGTGGTGGGGGTTAGAGCGCGCCGAAGGCACGCGTATTCTAGGGGAGACCGGGGGCATGCTCTCCCGGAAAATTTTGCAAAATTACACTCAAATAACGGATTATATTGCTTTCTGGAAACACTTTTAGGGTAATATTTGTATGAAATTTATTAGCAGATAAACAGCTATTAACTTATTAACCCTTTAATGCCCGGACTACTTTCTATAAACGAAAAAAAAATTTTTTTTGTTTTTTAGTGGCATTTGTGACCCAATAAATCCATTTTTATCAAAAATTTTATTTTTTGTGTTTTAAATAAAAAATTAAAAAATGTTGCCAAATGGCTACATTGGGCATACAGAGTGCGTAAATATGAAAATTCTTAGATACAAATTATCCTGTAAATTCGATCGCTGAAGGTCAAAAACCGAAGAAGAAATGTTAGATGCATTTTACAAAGAGTAACCAGAAAACTAAAATGGCTTTAAGATTCTTTGGCAGGCTATTTGCTATTTACATTATATCCCTCTGGAGGAATTTGCTGACATTTCGATTCCAGATGTTCTATCAAGGGATTCAATTTGATTGTCATAGCCTTCCTCGTCTCCATTCTTCATATTTGTGTTATCATTGAACTGCATGTAACAGTGTTTCAAATCTGTTGCTTGGCATGCAGTCAGCTATTAGAGAGAATCTCGTTCGTCTTTCCCAGCACATCCTTCTCGAAGGCATCTTTACAATACTGATGTGTAGGAGGAGCACTCCTGTAATCTTTTTCATTTCAGCAATAGATGGAACCCAGACACGTCCTTCTTTTTGATGAGCATAGAGTTTTGATTCACGGATAATATTTCCAAACAGCTCGTCATCAAAAGGCTCGAAAAAATACTCCAAAGGGGTTTCATATTCAAATAGAGTATACCCTTGATCCTCCCACTGAACATCCAAACTGGGTTTAAATACTTCCTTCTTCCACGTATACTGGCGCTTTGTGGTTTTACTGGTTGAGCGTTTTGTCGGCTGAACCTCTTTCACACTTTCCTCAACCACTTCAACTTGTGGCTGTCTTGTAGTAGAAGGCGCCGAAGATGACCTTGATGAAGAAGTAGGCATTCCACATCTTCATCGGACTCATTCTCTTACTCTGAAATGTCACCAGCGGGCACAACTATCCCAATATCCCATTCAACACCAATCTACATTATTTTCATCAATTGTAGATAATTCAGGCGGCGTTATAGTAAAGACCGTATCTGCATAAAAAGTAAAAAAAATTCAGAAATTTATTCTATTCCATGGAATTTGGACTCTCTCTATGCCCAATGTAGCTATTTGGCTACATCAAAATTTCGGGTAACATAACTAAGATTAAAAACATTAACTTCAAAATTAAAGTATTTAGGCTAGTTATTTGTTGATAAAACTTTGTGAAAACACACAAAAGTGCAATCATTTCTTCAAATAAACACATCTGCAGTGCTCTGAAGCTGCCTCATTTTCTGACTATTTCAACTTTTCAATGGTCACCTCATAACCATGCTTTCTTCGGAAGGGAATTGTGGGTAATTAGTGTTTCCAATAAATTTTTTTGCTATTATTGTCTTCACAAGAGATAGAATGGTGGATTAAACCAAGACAAGGAAACATATTTGTTTTAAAAAAAATTACAGGGCCCCCTCAATTAAGGTGTGCCAATTGGCTACACTGGGCATTAAAGGGTTAAAGGTAGCTCTTACACACGAACGGACAAAAACTGCGGTTAAACTTAGAGAACACCAAAAACTCAGCTACACAAAAACTCAATAACTACACAAAAACCCAACAGAGTACGCCATTCTGAAATTGCTTTCACAAATTAGTTCAAAGAAACGTAAATCGCGTAAATTTTGCGCGATTTACGATTTGCAAAATTCATTGGAGTCTTTCTGTGTGTCTAAAACAAGTCCTTAGGGGTGTTATAGCCAGATGTCTTGGAAAACGTTATAAATTTCTACAAATTTTATTATATTTTCAACAAAGGGTTCAACTTCGAAATCCAAAGTTTGAAAATTGGGGGGGGGCATGGCCTCTTTTGTCCCCCCCCTGGCTACGCCTATGGTTGCAAACAGTCATTATTACGTCGTTATTCGTTTGCATCATAATAAAGGCAATTATTGAGCGCTTTCTGCTGGAAGCTTCTATGTTAAAGTGCCGCAGTCTTCTCTGCAAAAAAAAACAGTATGAAATAGTCTAGTGGTTTTCTTGGAGAATCTGTAGTGTTTTTTTTTTTAATTTTGAGAGTGGCAGCATCAACTTTTCTTCTGTTGTTAACAAAGAAGATTTAGATAATTTGCAAGAAGAAAAGGGAGCCTTGCCTCAAGCGTGCAATGCTATGCATGATAGTGACAACCAGGGCCCACAAGAGGGGGGGACAACCGGTGCATTGCACCGGGGCCCGGTGAGTTCAAGGGGGCCCGACAAAATATCTAAATTCACGCGTTAAAGTTGATTTCAACGATTTTGCATAAAATATTGTTTTTATATTAGTTCCGTAGCCGTAGGCCTATGTTGATAGGGCCCCCTCATGGGTATGCCCTTTTTTAAAACTACAGAATTTTTAATGTTTTGAGTTCAGGGGGCCCGACAAAATGTTAAAATTTGCGTGCTCAGGTCGATTTTGCATAAATTATTGTTTTTTATATTACCGGTTGTGGTTTCATATTTTAATTGGGCCCCCTCATGGGTATGCCCTTTTTCAAAACTACAGCATTTTCAGTTTTTTTAGTTCAAAGGGCCCGACAAAATGTTTAAATTTGCGTGCTCAGGTCGATTTTGCATAATATAGCCTATTTTTTTTATATTAGCGGTATTTTCATATTTCGATTGGGCCCCCTCATGGGTATGAATGAATATTTTAGTTTATTTCAGTGTTAGTCTGGGTGTTTTAATGTGAATATTTGGGTACGTGTACGGCATGTTTTAATAAGCAATTGATTGGTCAGGTTAGGTTACAGTCATACAGAAGGTATTCTATGCATTTGCTGACGTCTTGTCAATTATGACACAAGCAAGCAGTGACTGTTATGTGTAGGCTGATCATGTTGAACTGGTACAATTTTAGTTGTATATATAATCTTGTTTAGCGTGATATTTTAAGAGTTCAGAAAATAGTAAAAAGTTTTGAAATATTGTTAAAATACTTAGCAAGAAGTCGTTACTGTCACTTTTTCAGTACAGAAATGCTCAAGTATTTTTTGTTTTGGATATGATACTAATTACATGTACTGAAATCATGGAACTTGTCTAATATAGCCTGAGACAGTTACAGTATTTTTGAGTTTTTAGGACTTGTTGAATGATTTTGCTATATTGGAATGCAAGCAAGTTTCATGGAGGCAATGCAAGAAAATAATTTTGTCCTTGTAGCAGGGTCAAATGTCATAACAGTCTAACAAAATTCGAAAAAAAGTTAAAAGATTAGTGGAAGTGTGATTTTTTGAGTAAAAATCATAGATCTTTACTTCTGTTGAAGTGCAGTTTCTTTCAACTATAGACAGAATCAGAAGTGTCCTAATTGCAATGCAGCTTACTTTTTCCAGCACTGCAGAAAGGTGTTGATTTTCAAAGCTAATGATTAGTATATAAACAAACATTTGTTTCGAAGAAGTTTTCCTTTTTGTTTGTTTTCACTATTTATTTTTTAGCAGTCTTCTCCAGCCAGGCCAAGCCAATCTTACTCTTGAATTTCAGGAACAGTGTCAATATTGACTCAAAACAGCCATTCTGTCATTATGCAGGGTATTTGTAAAGGTCTCGATACATAGTATAGTGATAGATGTAGGTGCATTTATATTGATAGGACTTAAAAATAGAAATATATTCAACTTTGGTTTCTCCTGACCACTTGCTGTAGAAATGAAGAGAAAGTGACCCTCAATCATGCGTGAATGCAGTTTCACTCAAACAAGCAAAGAAAACTAAAGGAGTAAAAATAAGAAGCTGCCTATTGATCCTGAAATAAAGTTGGTATTTCTTGATGTCATGAACAATAGCAATGCATTCATCCAAGTTTGGTCTCCTAGTCTCTGCTGATTTTAAGGTCAGAAATGATATTGTATGGTATGTTAATGTAAAGGTGTATGCACACATATGCAATGCTACTTGTATGTCAGCCATGCCGGATAGTGTTGCCATTTTTATCTTCAAAGTGGCTATTTTTACCCACTTTTTGCCATGGTTACAATCAGGTGTTGCCAGAGTTAGGATTAAAGTTAGGAAGGGGTAAGGGTTAGAGTTAGGAATAAGGTTAGGGTTTTGATCTTTGACCATGACTAAACATTTTTTCCAAAATACAAGTTTTTGTTTTCAACAGCTATAAACGTTTCCTCAAATTAAAACAGAATTCCTTATCTGGCAACGCTATTGAGGCTATAGTTACACTACATAGTGTAACTATAGCCACAGCCTTTTATCTTTGTATAACTAGTGTGTATCTGTGAATTTAAAGTCATAAACACCACTACAATACTGCATTCTTTGTGAAATAGTGGAGAGGTAATACTTTAACCTAATGTATCCTTTGTAGTATTTTTAAATAGGTCTGGTTTTAAAATAAAAACACTGTACGGAACACCATGTATGCATTGGCCTTGTGGATTAACGCGCACCGCAAATTTTGCTTGTGATTTGTGAGATATCACGCGACATGTTGCGCTGGGGGGCCCGGCAGCATGATCTGCACCGGGGCCCGGCAGGGCTCTTGGAGGCCCTGTTCATACGACCCGCAAGTGAGGGTCCTACGACCATATGTGGAGGGTCCTCTAAGCCGCTTGAAAAAAACATGCAGTATTTTCGATTTTCCATTTGTTTAACAGTTTTATGTTGTGCTGTTGTCATGCTACTACAAGAAATGTTAAATGGGAAACACTAAATGTATGCGCTCATCGGAAAATCTCTCTTTTAAGAACACAGATGATTTTGCTATCAGCACAAATAGTCCGTGCACAAAGTTTAATTCGCAATCAGCAAATTGGACAAACATGACTGTACTTCAATACCACAAACTTGTACACTGAGAAGTCAACAGGTATCAATTAATTTCTTTGGATCGTGTTGTTGACACAAAACAAAATGGTTTGCAGGTCGCTCCAACAGGGAGGTTCACAGGTCACGCACCACATGACCGGTAATTTTTTTGCTCCCAGCCTAAAATCTGAACTTTTAGTCTCACTCAACATAGCTAAGAACAACGCTAGTTTATTGCACATTAAGCACTTATTACTGAAAGTCAAGACATCACTCAAGTTAAAAAAACTAGAAAACATGTTGTACGACCTCAAAAATTTAATAAATTATGTCAAAATCAGTAATGAGGTCTCCTGTCCACAAATCAGCTAAAAAAATGACGTTACTTTCTAGGAAAACCTAACGAAGCGTGTCAAAGCCAACAATGTCCACATTTGGCACTAAAGAGTTGTATAAAAAAAATTACGGGGGATGGTTCGCAGGTCACCCCTGTTTACAGATAAAATCAAATCACAAGTTGTTTCAAAGAAAAGTAATTTGATTTAGCAGCAGCTTTGCCTGGTTGCCATGCTTTAACTAGATGTGATTACATTGCGTGTTATACAGCAGCCCAAGCATAGTGCAAAATATGGTTGAGTTGGTGCGAAAAAGTAGGCATTAGTTTACCATATTTATTATGTTACTGAAGTGCTTTTAAAACTATATAGGCTAGTGTTTGTGTACTCCACAAAAGGCAAAGTCGTTAGAGCTATCACAAAAAGAAAATGAACATTTGGTATGATGGTTTTCACTAACTGTCTTGAACGATAGGCTACTAATGCATATCCATACCCTTAGCTCGCTGATTTGTTGCATAACTAAAGTAAAGTTTCATTGCTGTCTCTTCGAAAAGTCTGGTTGGGATGAAAAACGTAAGTAATTATTTAACATTGCGATTGTCATAGCTTATACTTATAGCATTGTAGGGAGTAATGAAGAAAATGTTGTCATTAGTGAAATGGTGGGAGTAGTTGGATGTCAAGCGATTTACATAGAGAGTTGTTAGCAATTCATCGTCGCCTACTTTAACACAGAAGCAAATGAGTCTTTTCAAACTAATTTAGTAATTTGACAGTTTGCAGCTATGCGCTAGGGCTTTAACATTTAAACCACCAGACTTGTTAAACTAAAAGTAAGACAAACTAATTTTCCAATATTGTATTGAAGTAATTAACTAATGCAGCTGCAAAAATGCTTGATCTATTTCCTTGCATTAATTATTTTTCTTTGTGTGGGTAAACGAAGTAATGATACATCCCGTTGTGTTACTTAGTTTTGTATACTTCAAAAGCACAGATCACCAGTAAATCCTGGCATTGATTAAGTGCAAACTAGAAAGTCAACTAGGCCTCCTTCAAGTTGTCTGTCAGGCGACATCCACCATCAAATTTATCTGTCACATACATTTTTATGAAGCTTTACACTCACAGATTAATTTTCAATCGATTTTATCCAGTAACTATTTCAGCTGACCTAGCTCAAGATAGAGGGGGTCACTTACTTTAGGTTGTCTGTCAGGGGACATCCACCATCAAATTTGTCTGTCACATACATTTTTATGAAGCTTAACACTCATAGAAATCAATTGGTTTTAGCTGGTAAATTTTTCAGCTGACCTAGGGCAAATTTGGGGGTATAAAACTTGTCTGTCAGAGCCCCCACCACCAAAAATGTCTATCACATACCAGACAAACATCTAGAAGCAATTTACTTTACAAATAACTAAGTTTCAAGCGGTAACTATTTCGGCTGATCTAGCGCATTTTTTGGGCCATGAAAAATGCCCCCCATTCCCATACCTACCACCGGTGGCCCGCCAGACTTCCAGATTATGAGTACTCACATATCACCGGACATCGCTGTATGAATAGAAATTGGTAACTTTTTCACCTAGGGTGAACGCCGCGGGCTCCAGGTCGCAACTTTCCAAAAGGTACCATGAAAAAAATTCCCTACTTTGAAATTTGACCAATCAGAGTCGCGCCGATCAGTAGTGTAAGCACTTTAACATTTATTACTTTGAACATTGGTAATTACAGAAGAAAAAACAGCAATAGCAGTGGTGGGAATCAAACCCACATCAATGAAATGACTGCCATCGCCCTAACCCATCTGCGCCAAGTCAGCGGATGATTTAATTTAGCTAGGATTTGCATTTTTTCTTTGTTCTTCTGAAGTTTCAACATAGAGGATTTTTTTATGGTACCTTTTGGAAAGTTGCCTCCCGGTCTGTACGAACATTGGACAGAATTTGGTGTATAAAAAAACACCACAAGTCACGAAAGTCGAACAAATTAACTGAGAATGTAATAGAAGATTGGAATTTGTACCATCATTTCTTTGCAGGCGGTGAAACTAACGAGTGTGAAGGCAATTTAGAAACTACGTTAATAATTTGACAGTCTCAATAATGTTTAAATCTCGTGTCAAGGCATCGACTTTCTTGTTGTTTGTTTTGGGAATATGTACTTTGCAATGTAATCCTGTTCATTGACTCATCAGTCAATCAACGATATTTCAATGTAAAGTTTGAAAATGAAGCCATCGTTTTCACTCTTCCGATGAAATCTTGAATTGATTGGATAAAACATGGTAACGCACATCAACAAAAACTAGCAAGGTGACATTCTTTGGAAACCTTCCTGTGAGGACAATAGAAGAAACAAGTTGTGACCAGAAACTTGACCACTTTTCACAGTTATTGGATGTCAGCAATTGTTCAACCGTCACAATGAACTTCCCATAACATAGTTCTACGTTCCATTCACAATAGCTGCGTCCGGTTGAGCCACCTAGAAAGTACAAAGTACTGGTGAGTTCAAACCCGATAGATGACGTTCAATCTCAGTAAAGAGTTGCTAGATCACTAGTACGGTAACACGCTGAGCAAATTTAACGTCGCTACATACGTGAGAGTATTAACCTGGGCGATGGAGTCGAAGAGATATTGGCAAGTCTGGAGTTGGAGTCGTTATATATAGACCTCGTTACTTTAGACCAGCGGTTCTTAACCTGGGGTCCGCGGACCTCAAGGGGTGCGCGAAGCGATTTCAGGGGGTCCGTGAAAGTTTCCGAGTTTGCAGCATGATTGATAAATTACGAAATTAAAAAATTGGTTGGTTGTGCTTTATTTGTGTATTACCGTGATTTACTAACTATAGTTCCCAACGAACTTGTGCGGTGTCCTTTGAAAGTTCAAAGGTTTGGTTTCTTGACTAAAAAAATATATAAATGAATTAATTTTTTAATAAGGCTATGTTCAACTTAATTCTTTTGAGACATCAGTCTATTGATCAATGCTTAACTTAGAAGTACAAACGTTGTTAGTCAGCAGTCTATCACCGCTCACAGTTTTGCAATGACAAAGATTATAACGAATTAATATTGATTAGAAATGAAAAAAGGAAGATATTGTTTGTAACGGTTGCAAAATGTATTGATTTTTGATAAAATTTATAGAAAAACATCAAATCAACATATACAGTAGATTACTCATTTTTGATGATGTGTGCCAACATATAGCTCATAACATAATTTCGCCAATGCCATCAATCGTCATAACTGCGTCGCGAGTTCAGCAAATTCTTCTAAGTGTATCGTTTCGAAACTTATGAAACATTTGATTCCATTTTAGGAGAAGCAATATACCAAAATTTCAGATAAAACTTTTTTAAGGGTCCGCGACCGCTTCGAAGTTACCAAAAGGGTCCGCCAAAACAAAAAGATTGAAAACCACCGCTATAGACAGTCGTTATATATAGAGTCGTTACTCCTATACAGATTGTTATCAGTTTTGTGAAAGTTGCCGTTTCCATTTTGATCGCAACTAAGTTTTTAAAAAATGAAAAAGGACAAAAATTAAAAAAAAATCGGGCAACCCTCAAAAATCTACTAACACTGAAGGCGGAGTCGGTCAGTTATAACTCGAAAAAGCGAAGTCGGAGTCGTACATTTTTCACCCGACTCCACATGAGTATTAACAACAAACGACATGTGGGGTGATGTTCGGTAGATTTGGAAAAATCTGTACAGTGTAAAACTGTAAAGTAAGTCCTTTACTATGTTAAGGTATAAGTTTGGACCGGAGTCTGTTTTCAAGCTAACCGAAGCATTTTGAACAAACTCCGTTGACACACGAACATGGTTACAAAACGAACTGTTATTCTTACAAAAATTAACAGAATAAAAGATCGACCACATCACAACCCACCTTGACGAAAGGGTGACTTTGCAGGGCGCTGATGTCCCACCTAGTGGTGGGGTCCACCTCGAGACAGTGACCGACGAATGACTGTCCCTCCAAACTCAAGCTGGTCGGGATTGGAGGTTTCGAGCCCATGCCCACCTTGTAGAGAATTTGAAACGGATCCAGGTCATGCCAAGGTCGCTTGCGAGGAAGTGATTAGTTAGTAAGGAACAGGTATAATCAACCTTTAAAGTTCTTTTTAAATAATTCACGAGATTTAAAAAAAAAAACAGGAAATGCTAAAGTTGTTTTCGAAATCATGTTGTGTTGTTATGTTGTTGTGTACATTTTATGTCAATCATGTTGCTGAATTTTACGTTCAATTCTCGCAATACGAAGAACAAAGTAAGGAACCCCTTGAAGAAATCAGGGATAGGCAGAAATAGTTTAAACACTTCTATTTCGAATAGATACCATTAATAGAGGCAATTTGAACTTTATTTTTTAACTTATTAGTGCATACACAACAACTTTTAATATAAAGCTATGATTTGAACGCATGACTGATTTCTCACCTTTCCAGTGGTCATCTCGATGACAACACAACCGACGCTCCACACATCGGCCGACCTTCCGTATCCCCGCTGCTTGACGTTGTTGATCACCTGTAGAAGGGGGGTCAGTTGGCACGGAGAGTGGGAGGTCATTAAGTGTTACACAAAAGTGGAAAAAAATAAGTAATATCAAATACTGTATAGCTGATTCTTTTAATTATTCGTGTTTTTATTTACAAATGTTGATGTGTTGTTGAAACAAATTGTGACTTGATGTTGATCAAACCTAGCTGTTGACTTTTTCAACGTAGATATCACTGCTTGAGTTATTTGGGAAAAAGCACGCCATCACTAAAATTTGTTTGTGGCAATCGAATTACAGTTTCTTTTTGAATCTCCCACCGTTTGATTGATTGAAATTCGGATATAAAGAAGTATTTACCTCAGGAGCGGTAAAGGCAGGGGTGATCCCGTGATGAGAGGAAACCTCTCCAGTTAAGGTTTTGGTCCTGTTCAACAATCGAACGGCACTTCCGAAGTCTCCCAGCTTGAGCAGGCCTCTGGAAGTGAGGAAGATGTTGCTACCTGTGCCAATGTAGCCCAAATTACGTTTATGAATTGACCGGATGTGTAGTGACGAACATCAAAACTAGACAATGCAGATTATAAAAAACCTTATGGTGTTCTTTGCTGAAGGGAGATCTTAAAGCAGCGTTACGTGTATCATAATGCTCAAACGCTGAAACTTGCAACCTTTCACAAGCAGGTGAAGGACCTCTAGTATTTGAGAATCCATAAGACAATAAGTCTCTTAAGGCAGGGGTTCTCAAACTTTTTTGCTAAGTACCTCGTAAAGTTTGTAACAAACTTTTGCAACCCTTCACATTTCATTGTGATAAATAGCAAAAGTGTTTATCTTTTATTTTGTTGAAGCCCGATACTGGTCTTATTGATCTATTAACTCTAAAAAAAAACTTTAGAATAAACAAAAAACGAGTATTCAAAATTATTAAGATTAATTATACGGTCGTCAGACCATTCGGCATGCAACAACTCAGCAAGTGCTTCAATTCATTAAGTACATTTCAGCTACTGTGAAGTCAGCAAATAAAATTTAAGTGCTCAAGTCGGACTTGCTTGGTCATCGATTGTTTCAGAAGTTGTGGAAGAAGTTCATTAACCAGTAGATATTCCATCTGGGAGGCTTGCTATGACATCTCTTACTTCATCTTTCATGATTTTTGTAATTTTAGTTTTTGCTGGTGACATTTCTATATTGTCTCGTTCATCATCATATAGTTTTAACACATATTCTTGCCATCTGTTGGTTATTCCTTCTTTGAATTACTTTATCATCTTTATCGATCAGCCTCATCTTTGCGGTTACAGATTGATTTTTCATCTCTTTTAGTTTGGTGTGTAGCTTCGGCGATCTCACGTGAGGGTCATTCCATGCCAAATGAGCAAATGGGTTACACCACATGTCATAGATTTGATTGAAATTTGGCATACTTGTAGATGTCAAAGAAATATGAAGAATGCAAAAACAATTTTTGGAAAATTTTAAGTATTAGTAGAGTTATGGTCATTAGAAAATTCACCATTTTTGCCTGTTCCGCTTCAGTGATTTTGTCCAATTTCTTATTATATTTCTAATTTCTTAATCTACAATCATACAATATGGCTGAAAATTGCTAGACAGACATTTTAAGACCCAAGGAATCCAAAAATGTAAATTAAAAAGTTGACAGAGAACTTCTTGATATGTTTATAAAGGTTTCAATTTGATACATGCATTTTTTGGAGGCCAAACTTTGGAGGCCTATAAAAAAATGGGTATAAAAATTAAGAACTGAAATTCACATATTTTATACTTATATCAATACTCTTTCATGTCAAATAAAAAATATGAATTACTTTTGATAACTACTATGATAAAAGCTAAATTTTCTGACTTGCAAATTTTGTACTTTTTTACACTCATTGTTTAAGATTTTTGTCTATGACATCACAATTTACATTATTGCTTGTTGATGACATCACAATTTACATATTGTTTGTCATGACAATTGTTATGTAGCTCATGAATGAATTGAATACTGGAAATGCACTTAGGTTTAGTGTTCAATTTTAGGTTGTTCTATTAGTACTACATTAGTTTTACTTTTACAATAACACAATTAAACTGTAAATAAAAAACTGTAAATAAAAAAACTGTAAGAAGAAAACTGTAAATAAAAAAAGGGTGATTAAAAGAAAAGTTTGGAAGTTAGAAGATGCCGACACAAGAGAAAGGTTTAAAAAGAGAGTTGAAAGTCTTGTTCACAACGATGTGAATGATGTATGGGGATCCTTCAAGAATGGAGTTCTGCAAGCTTGCGATGAAATTTGCGGGAAAACAAAGGGCAGGATGGATCGAGGAGATACGTGGTGGAATGAAGATGTGAGGGAAGTAATTGGGGAGAAAAAAGTCGCATACAAGGCTTGGTGCAGAAATAGATCAGAAGAAACTAAGCTCAAGTACAAGCAATTGAAAAATCGGACAAAGAGAATAGTTGCAAAAGCTATGAAGAAAGAAGCTGAGCAGGAATTGACCAAATTAAAAAACAGTCCTAACGAAGTATATAAGTTTATGAAGGTTATGAAGCGGGATGGGAAAGATGTAGATGGTGGACGATGTATTAAAGGGATGGAAAACTTGGTTTCAGTGGGAAAGATCGTGGAAGAATTTGGAAAGAACATATGGAGATGATAATGAACGAGGAAAACGATTGGGATCAAAATGTGGAAGCCGACGTGGTAGCAGGTCCATTAAAGAGAGTTACTCGAGAGGAGGTGACGCAAGCAATGAAGAAAATGAAATCGGGGAAGGGTCCTGGACTATCTGAAGTCACTGTGGAAATGATACGCGCAAGTGGAGAGACAGGATTGAAAGCAATGCAGGAAATCAGTCAACGTGTGTTAGATGGAAAAGGAATGCCAAATGAATGGAAGATGAGTGTGGTGATACCCATCTTCAAGGGAAAGGGTGTTGCATTCGATTGTGGGTGATATAGGGGAATAAAACTGTTGGAGCATGCAATGAAGGTAGTGGAAAGGGTGTTGGAGAATAGAATAAGATCTGTGGTGAAGCTGGACGAGATGCAGTGTGGATTTATGCATGGGAAGGGAACGACAGATGCTATTTTTATTTTGAGAAGGTTGCAAGAGGAATATCGGGACAAGGGTAAGAACTTGTACATGCGTTTCGTGGACATGGAAAAGGCGTTTGATAGAGTTCCAAGAAGAGTGATGGAATGGGCAATGAGAAAAAAAGTAATGCCAGAAGCTCTCGTGCAAGCTGTAATAGGTCTTTACGACGGTGCAAGGACGAGAGTTCGCGTTAGATCTGCCCTCTCAGACGAGTTTTCGGTGAAGGTCGGTGTACACCAGGGTTCTGTCCTCTCTCCTCTAATCTTTGCCATTGTGATTGATGTGATTACCGAATGTGTAAGAGAAGATTCATTAATGGAGATACTGTACGCTGATGATTTGGTTTTGTTGAGTGACACAATGGAAGATCTGAGAGGGAAATTTGAGAAGTGGAAGGAGTCGTTTGAATGTAAAGGTATGCGTGTGAACATCAAAAAGACAAAGGTCGTAATAAGCGGAACGGAAGGGGAAATCACAATGAGCAAAATTGACCCATGTGGCGTCTGCGGAAGAAGAGTGATGGCAAATTCTGTTACATGTACGAAATGCAAGAAATGGGTGCATGGGAGATGTGCAAAGATGAAAAGAGTGACATGCAGATCCGGAGATGGTTTTGAATGTGAAAGATGCAAGAAGATTGAGGAAGGAATGATTGGTCCTGTTGAAAAGCTGAATGACGAAGTTGAATCAGTAAATGCCTTTTGCTATCTAGGAAATAGATTGAATGCCAGTGGTGGTTGTGAAGCGGCAGTGACTGCAAGAGGAAGGTTTGGTTGGGTGAAATTCAGAGAGTGTCGAGAGTTGTTATGTGGTAGAAGATTTCCGTTGAAAATGAGAGGAAGAATTTATGCTAGTTGTGTGAGATCTGCAATGCTGTACGGAAGTGAGACATGGTGCTTACGAGAAAACGAATTGGCGATTTTAAGAAGAACTGAGAGAGCGATGGTGAGAGCAATGTGTGGTGTAAAGCTGATGGACAAAAGGAATACCAAAGAACTTATGAGCTTGCTTGGTTGAATGAAAATGTTGATAAGTTGGCAAAAGCGAATGGAGTGAGGTGGTATGGGCATGTTTTGAGAAGGGATGAAGATGATGTTTTGAGAAGAGCGCTGGAGTTGCGAGTGGAGGGTCGTAGAAAACAAGGAAGACCAAAGAAAACATGGAAAAAGCAAGTTGAGGAAGAAAGCAGCAAGGTGGGCTTGACAAGAGAGGATGCGCTAGACAGATCGATGTGGAGACAGGGTGTGAAGGCGATTGCGGCACTTGGAGGTGAATCCGGCCACCCTCGGTAACGGGGACATCACCGGATTAAAACTGGACTACTACATTTATCACAGCAATGCGACATTGGAAAAAATGGAGGAATTGTGTCATAAAATTCACTTTGCTAGAAGCAGTGGGTTTGTGGACATTGGTGGACTTGCAGAAACAGATGAACATGTTTATTATGAACATTGACATTTCTCTGCTTCAAGCAGATAGATGGGCTTTGAACACTTGAACAGTAGGAAAAGTATATTTCCTGGTTGCAAGATCTGTCGAGCATGTTAGGAATAATACATTACTAATAAATCAATAGCTTTTTTTCCTTGGTCTGAACCGTAAAACATTTGACCAGGCTAACACTCACAATAGTATTTCAATAAGATTTAATTTATGTTATGGAACCGGTTTTCTTCCATTAGGAATCGTCAGCATAACTGAGTCGAAATAAAAATTAGCCTACATCAATAGATGTCAGCACAACTGAGTCGAAATAAGAATTAGCCTACAATATCAATAGATGTCAGCACAACTGGACCAAAAACAAACGAAAAATTACAAATTAATTAAATAAATAAAAATGTTCATGACCTCCAATCCTCCATATTCATTTCTTTATTTCTGCCTTTTCTTCTCTTCATAGTTTTAGCAAAACGCAACTTTCGAATATTATAATTTCAATTTGATCTAGCTTGAGCAAGTATAATGGCAAACACTTGAAAATTCAAATAAAATTTACTAAGCAGAGGATTATAGAAATACTATGTCGGTGAAATCTAGAATAAACGCTTCTATTACATCATCATGCTAAACTTGCAATTGTGCAAAAATTTAAAGCAATCAATGCGGCAGAATAGGTGACAAGGTTTGGAAAAACTAGAAAAACCATATCTATGATCAAAAATGGGAAAAACCAACTGAAAAAGGTGATCTGGTACTATGACACTTCCTCAAATGGGCGATCTACCTAATACAGAAAGCAATATCACTAAGAAAATAAATCAATAGCTTTTTTTCCTTGGTCTGAACCTTAAAACATTTGAAAACATTTAAAACATTTTTCGTTTGTTTTTGGTCCAGTTGTGCTGACATCTATTGATATTGTAGGCTAATTCTTATTTCGACTCAGTTGTGCTGACATCTATTGATGTAGGCTAATTTTTATTTCGACTCAGTTATGCTGACGATTCCTAATGGAAGAAAACCGGTTCCATAACATAAATTAAATCTTATTGAAATACTATTGTGAGTGTTAGCCTGGTCAAATGTTTTAAGGTTCAGACCAAGGAAAAAAAGCTATTGATTTATTTTCTTAGTGATATTGCTTTCTGTATTAGGTAGATCGCCCATTTGAGGAAGTGTCATAGTACCAGATCACCTTTTTCAGTTGGTTTTTCCCATTTTTGATACATTACTAATAATAAGACAACCTAAAATTGAAATCACAGTTAAAAGAGTAATTAACTCAAGTTACCACTAATATTACTATGGTGCATGGCCTACAACACTAAACCTAAGTGCATTACCAGTATTCAATTCATTCATGAGCCACCTAACAATTGTCATGACAAACAATATGTAAATTGTGATGTCATCAACAAGCAATAATGTAAATTGTGATGTCATAGTCAAAAATCTTGAACAATGAGTGTAAAAAAGTACAAAATTTGCAAGTCAGAAAATTTAGCTTTTATCATAGTAGTTATCAAAATTAATTCATATTTTTTATTTGACATGAAAGAGTATTGGTATATGTATAAAACATGTAAATTTCAGTTCTTAATTTTTATACCCATTTTTTTATAGGCCCCCAAAGTTTGGCCTCCGAAAAATGCATGTACCAAATTGAAACCTCTATAACAGGGGTTCTTAACCTTTTTTCCCTTATTACCCATTTCTGTCCAGATCAAAGTCCCATTACCCAAAATTTAATTTTATCTATATTGCTATTTTGCCATAACTTATTAAAAATATAAAACAGCGTTATTCAACAAAAACAACATTTAATGTGAACTGTGAAGAACAACATCAACAGTGTCAGTGAGACATTTGCTCTTGTTTTTTGTGTACAATCGATGCAATATTGGGTGCGATTTTGGATAGGCTACTCTACAACGTAAATCTGACTCCAGATCTAACAGTTTGTTTCGGGTTTTGATTTCGAAGCAACAACACTTGAAAATGCTGATTCACAGAAATAAGTAGAAGGGAACATAGTCAACAATGTTAGTGGTTTTTACGCAACTTTTGGATATGCTTTCCCTAGGGACAGTGGAATAACGGGACGACTCGCTTTATTGATTTTTCTAGCGATATGGACAGCTGGAGTGTCACTGCAAAATTTAAAAATTGGCAGAACTGCAAAAAGTTTTGTTTGCTTTTACGTAAATTAATTTTTAACAAATGAAATGCTATATTTTGCGCGAGGTTTAAGATGCTAGAACATCGATAGAACCTTACTACATCAGTTTGAGGTTAACTACTGTTACCACTGTAGCGTGAAATCTATTGCTGCATTATTATGACTAGTATAGCATTACATAAACATTATATCACATATTTTCATGCATTTGTTTTGGCAATACACACTTTGTACACTCGTAGACAGGTCAAACACGCTGCACCTTGGTATGCGACATATGGCGGTAGACCTCAAGCTGTAATTGCACCAAATTTTGTCATAACACTATGACCCTCCAGTTGTCCACCTTCTTTTTGAGTGAGCAATCCCCTACTTCTACCATCCCTAGCTTTCCCATTCATTTCCTAGAAATTTTCCAAGCTTTCATCTTCAAAAAAAGCCTTGACAGATGACTCATGAATCACGTCTAAAAACTCTTCTTGGATATCTTCATCTTCTTCACTTGGAAAATTTTCAACAGAAACTCTGAAAGGATTCCTTGTTAATGCCATCAAAGAAGTGTCTTGTTCAAAACCAGGAAAGTAGCGATGAAATTCCTCAATTAATCTGCTGAAGTGGTCAACAACCTCACTTTGAATAATGCTATTGGTCACCGTTTGTTTCAATCATTTTATTCATCATTGGAAATTTGCTACTCTACAGTATAACCAGATTGCATTTTTGTTTTTCAAAGGTTAAGCTTAGCAATAAAAGCTGCAACCTTGTCTCGTAGTAGGCCTACCAACATGTTTGCATTCACACCTTGCAAGTTGCGGTTCAATTCGTTCAAATGAGAAAACATGTCTGCTAGGAATTCCACCCTGTTCTGAAACATTGTATTTGAAATATCTGTCTTCAATTCTTGTTTATGTTTATAATAAACACACAAGCCGAATCAACATGTTTCCTTTTGAGAGCCAGCGTACAGAAATATCAAACAACAGAGAATCATACTCCGCTTACTTTTCTTGGCACAATTTTCGGAAGAGTCGTGTATTAAGGGCACTCGCTTTTATATAGTTCACAACTTTAATAGCACAATCAAGTGCTTACTGAAGTGGCTGTGACATAGTTCTTGATGCCAACGCTTCTCTATGTATGATGCAGTGCGTTCCAATAATGTTGAGATTTTTCTGTTTGATAAGTTACAGAAAGCCAAATCGCACCCCAAGCATAGCAGATGCCTCATCCATGCAAACACTTCCAAATTTGCTTCAATTCAATTTTTCTGTCGTGAAAAAGTCTTCCACTAACTTTAGCACATCGCAAGCCTTTGTCGTTGTTTGCAATTGGCGGCAAAAAAGAATATCTTCTTCAATAGTGTTGTTGTGAAGATACCGAACAAACACCATCAGTTGAGAAAGATTCACAACATCAACAGACTCATCAAGCTGTATTCCAAACACAGGAGAAGCTTTGATATTTGTGATGAGTGGTTAAGAACCACTGCTCTATAATCATATCAGGCATTTCTCCGGCGACTTTTTAATCTATATTTTTGGACTCCTTGGGTCTTAAAATGTCTATCTAGCAATTTTCAGCCTTATTGTATGATCGTAGGTTAAGAAATTAGAAATATAATAAGAAATTGGAAAAATCACTGAAGCGGAACAGGCAAAAATGGTGATTTTCTAATGACCATAACTTTACCAATGTTTAAAATTTTTCATTTTTTTTTTTGCATTCTTAATATTTCTTTGACATCTACAAGTATGCCAAATTTCAATAAAATCTATGACATGTGGTGTAATTTTCTCAAAAAATTTGCTTATTTGGCATGGAATGACACATAATCTAGCTTCTCTAGATGCTCCAACCCTATACACTTTTTCTCAAGTAATCTTCTTTTGCTTTTCTACACGTTTGTCCGATATTCTTGTTTAGTTTTTTGTACAAAAGTGTGTTTTTTACAAGTAATGGTCCTTTCAGATTTCGCCTTTCTTTCATTTTGTCCAGTATTTCTTCTGTCATCTACTGTTGCTTTTTCTTCCAGCAATACAATTTCCTCTAGCATATGTTTTCAGCGACTTCTTTTATACAATTTTGCATCTTATTCCAGTCAGTTTCTAAACGTTTCTTTGTAAGTTCATTGTTCAGCTCTTTAAATTTTTTTCGTTGTTTGGGGTTTTCCAGTTTGTTAGTGTCAATGAAAACGAAAATTTCTTTCTTTTCTTCAACGCTTTCAATTTGTTTTTTATTTCGCACATCACCATGTTTTGATCAGAATCGCAATCTGTACTTGTTCGTAGGCTACCTTTGCATTAATCATCCCATCCCAGTGTCGTTTACTCATTAAAACTACGTGTTTGCTATGAACAGTTCATTTTTTTCAATAGCATTCTATCAATTTTTTGTCGTTTTGTGTTCTAAGTCCGAATGTGTCGCGCCCTTTTATTGAGTGCAAAACTCGCATTCTCACATCACAATTACATTGCCTATTCATTTATTGTGCCGTTGTCGCCGTGACCCGACAGTTTATCGAAAGACAATTTATCGAACGACAGTTCATCGAACGACAGTTTATCGAAAGACAGTTTATCGAACGACAATTCATCGAAACGACAGTTTATCGAAACGACAGTTCATCGAAACGACAGTTCATCGAACGACAGTTTATCGAAACGACAGTTCATCGAACGACAATTCATCGAAGGGGCTAGAGGCTAGGAGTTAGGGGCTAGAGGTTAAGGGTTAGAATTAGGGGTTAGTGGTTGGGAGTTGGAGTTTAAGGGTTAGGGGTTAAGAGTAGGGTTAGGGGTTGGGGGTTAAGGGGTAGGGTTAAGGTTAGGGGTTAGTGGTTAGGAGTTAGTGGTTAGGAGTTAGGGGTTGGGGGCTAAGGGTTAGGGGTTAGGTTTTAGGTTAGGGGTTAAGTTTTCGATTAACTGTCGTTCCAGGCCCCTAGCCAGCAGGGAGCCAGGGAGACCTTGCCCCCCCTAAAAACAAATTTGCCCCCCCTGGCAAAATCCAAACATTCAAGAGCAACAGCTACATTTATAATGATTTTGCCCATTTAAATTTTTTCGGCCCCCCTTAAAAAAAGTTGGCCTCCCTTGCTCTGCGGTCTGGCTACGGCCCTGTGTCTTTTGATAAATTGTCGTTCGATAAACTGTCGTTCGATAAACTGTCGTTTCGATAAACTGTCGTTTCGATAAACTGTCGTTCGATGAATTGTCGTTCGATAAACTGTCGTTTCGATAAACTGTCGTTCGATAAACTGTCGTTCGATAAACTGTCGTAGTACCGTTGTCGCAATAGTAGGCTAACCTTGGTAGCCTATATGTGCCACATATAGGCTATTATGTGGCAGTCAGATTTTTGAGGAATCAGTTTTTTCTGCGTTTTTCTAAAGTTGTTTGCAAAAATTTTGCTCTCCAGATCCAAGTCGTTCCAGTTTGTATTCTTTTTCTGCTTCGTTTGTGTTTTTTTGCGTGCGTCCAGTGTTTTTCATCCCTTTGTACTTACTACTATTTCTTTCATTTTGATCTCACATTCTTGGTGCGTTCTTACTAGTCTAGCTATCTTATTGCATTCTTACTATGTTATTCTGTTTATTTAATTTTTTGTGTGCATTGTGGCCCTCGGGTTAATTTACAAGCATTAATTTAGCCCTCAGATATAAGTGCCCTTTAAACGTTAGAAACAATGCCTGAGGAAAGAATCACCTAACTTTAGGTCGCTATGTAGTAGTCGTACTTTTGTGTGATATGAGGTACTCTTTGCAATCTCTGAAATTCTTCGTGCAACCCTCCCTTGCGGGGTTACGACCCTCAGAGTGAGAAGCTCCGTCTCAAGGTATCACCACCCAGTCGTTATAATAGTATATAATCCAGTCGTTATGTACCTTTGATATCCCTGTGTACGAAGCCCTGGTGGTGAAGGACGGACACGGCCACCACTAGTTGAGCAGTGTATTGTTGTATCATCACCTCTGGGAGGCCGAGCCTACTGACCTCCTCCAGCGTCCCAGCATCGCAAAAGTCCATGAAGATGAACCTGGATGAAGATAAACAAGCACTTGCGCACCGAACTCTTAAAGCTATTTTTTCAGCAAATGACCATTTGTCACAATGCAGCTGGCCCAATAACCATAATGAGTTTAGAGTACAACTGAAACTAATAAAAACTTTCATCTTTCTATTTATATTGACAAAATCTGATAACAATAAATTGTAAAATGTATGCGAGTGAACGGCATATATATTAGGGTGGGTCAAAATTTGGATTTTCGCGATTTATCGCGATTGAAAAATCGCGATTTATCAAGCCACCTGAAGGCTTGAAAAGGCTTGAAAAATATCGAAAAATATCTATCAAGGCTTGAAAAATCGCGATTTATCAAGCCACCTGAAGCGATTTTCTCGAGGCTTGAAAATGCATTGTTTTTAATAGGGAGTTGTTTTTTTACGAGATTTGAAAACGTCATAATTTACTTAATTCTTATTGTAAAAAGATGATTTATGCGTCAACAGATTGAATATAATTAGGAGAATCCAATTCATTATGTACTGACTCCGAAAATTGATGACGTCATCAATGTAATTTACACAGTAATTTACAAATAACGATAAAACTGATAATCCTACATGCTTCATCTCTAAGTTATTTGATAATGAATTGAAACACATCCCCTTGTTCAAGAGAAAAGGGGATGTGAGAAGTTGCAGTGCATATAGAGGTGTAAAACTACTAGAGCATGGAATGAAAATTGTGGAGCGAATACTAGAAAAGAGGTTGAGAACATTGGTGAAATTAAATGATATGCAGTTTGGATTTATGCCAGGAAAAGGTACAGTGAATGCTCTGTTTATATTGAGAAGAATGCAGGAGGAATACCGAGAGAAGCAGAGAAAACTATATATGTGTTTCGTCGACTTAGAAAAGGCATTTGACAGAGTACCAAGGAAAGTGATGGAGTGGGCAATGAGGAAAAGAGGTATACCGGAGGTATTAGTGAGAGCTGTGATGTCTATGTATGAGGATGCAAGAACAAAAGTGAGAGTTGGATCAAATTATTCAAACGAGTTTTTTGTGAAGGTTGGTGTACACCAAGGATCAGTTTTGTCACCTCTGATATTTGCTATTGTGGTTGACGTTGTAACTGAAGGAGTGAGGGAGGGCTTATTGAGTGAATTTTGTATGCAGACGACCTGGTCTTGACAAGTAATAGTATGGAGGGACTGGAGAGAAAGTTTGAGAAATGGAAAGAAGCATTTGAAACCAAGGGTATGAAGGTGAATCTTGAAAAAACAAAAGTGATGGTGAGTGGAGCAGAAGGAACAGTTGTTGAGAGCAAAGTAGATCCCTGTGGAATATGTGGCAAGAGAGTGATGAGAAATTCAATGCAATGCAAGGAATGTGGAAAGTGGGTACATGCAAGATGTGCTAATGTCAGGAGAGCCGCAACAAGATTGGCGAAGTGTTTTGTTTGTGGGAAATGCAGTAAAGGAAGGAATGCAGTGGAAGGCCATGATGATGAGTTCTGCCATGGCATCGAAACAGTGACAGACTTCTGTTATCTGGGTGATCGGATAAATGGAAGTGGTGGATGTGAAGCAGCGGTGACAACAAGGGCAAGATTGGGCTGGGCAAAGTTCAGGGAATGTGGGGAAATGTTGTATGGCAGAAAATTCTCACTAAGGATGAAAGGGAAAGTATATCGGAGCTGTGTGCGGCCTGCAATGCTATATGGTAGCGAGACATGGATATTGAGAGAGAGTGAACTGGCAATCCTGAGAAGAACGGAAAGGTCAATGGTGAGAGCAATGTGTGGGGTGAAAACGAGAAGGGAAAAAAGGACTGAAGAATTGTTGGATATGCTAGAGATGAGAGAGACCATAGACCAACTGGCAAGGGCAAATGGAGTAAGATGGTATGGACATGTGGTAAGGAGGGAGGAAGGAAGTTTTCTTAGAAAGGCACTAGATCTAAAGGTGGATGGGAAGAGGAAACGCGGTCGTCCAAGAAGAACGTGGAAACAACAGGTGAAGGATGAATTTAAAAAAGTCGGACTGAAGGAGGAAGATGCAAGGGACAGGGTGAAATGGAGAAAAGGGATTAAAACAATTGCTGCGCGGAAACAATCGGCCACCCCCACTAGTGGGGAACAAACCGACGATGGATTATGATGATGATGAATTGATGTACTTTCTAAACATAAACATCATGCTGGTACTTGATGACGTAATTGATGACATCACATACATTATCTGTTACTCAAATATTCCTACACAAATGATATCAGACTCTACTTCAATTATAGACTATCTAATTAAGGCTTGTGTGGGATGAAATAGCTTATATATAATAACACAATACATCAAGCAAAATCAATAGAACGGAGTCTAAAGCAGCCTTTCCGTATTGTGCTCTGAATCAAAAACACAGCTGGTGTCACAAAAAATGCAGACCTGAGAACATACAATCAAAACATTTATAAAACGGGGAAGTAACAGTCTAAGTCAACAGATTCTGGTATGGTACAGAGTGACATCTGGCAACGCTACAAGTTTAATGTAAAGAATGAGTAAATTAATGTGAATTGTAAGTATGCAATTGTCGCCAATTGATGTGTCATAACATTAAATAATATCAGCTATAAGCAGAGGCTACTTGGACCAAAATAGCGTGCGATACCGCTACCAATTTACAAAAGTAGCGCGCGCTACCGCTACTTTTGTCTAAAATGACACTAGGAAACACTCTTCAAGTCCCTAGTGACACAAAAATGACCTTGAAAACGAATGTTATCATTCGTTTACACTGTCATTTTAACGTCGTTATAGAAAACACATTAAGATGTCACATAGAAAACTCAAGCACATCTTTTCCAACAGAGAAAAGTCTCTCCACAGCAGCACTGGAAGGAATGGGGGTGTTGTATTTAATGAACAGATGTTTTAACTCGGTGTTCGAAAAGCTCAAGGACTGCTTCTGTCCGAAAAAAGGCGTCCACAATTGCTGTTTCCTTCTGCACCGACGTTTCACCAGATGGCGCCAACACACCAAAAGATTCATCCTCGGAGTCGTGACTGGTGTTGGTGTCACCCTTCTCGGTATCAACCTGGCTTGATGTCTCTCGCAACAGTCGAATTACATCTATCTTGGCTTTTTCTCGCAGTGCGTCAGCATCATCCGTGGAAACGTAGTGCAGAAATTGTAGCCACGACATCTTGAAGGAGGGATGAAGTCATGATGCCATAAAAAACGAGTATTTTTTTCACTTTAAATTAAAAAGTAGCGGGTGCGACTGAAAAAAAGTAGCGCCACTCTCGCTACCGCTACTTTGGAAAAAAATAGCACCGGTACTCCAACTAAAAAGTAGCACCGCTACAGCTACTTTTACTAAAAAAGTAGGGCCACTAGAAGCGGCGCTACAAAAGTAGCACGCTACTGCCCACCTCTGGCTATAAGTATGTACAATACATGAGTACACCACTTGCAAATTTTTCAATGATCACCAATTAAAAGTCCACTACAATCTAATAAGCATAAATTTATGAACTAATTTCTAAAGCTACAATGGCATTCGAGATTGGTGCTTTCATTCAAAACATTTCATCATTTTTCCGGAACAAACCCATTGCCTGATTAAACCATCTCGTTTTTCATGCCCTGCAACTGCAATTGAAGCCTGTGACTAGCTTCACATGTCGTTCAACAACCTGGTTATGGCATGGATGATTCAGTGCCAGAGGATGAGATCTCAAACTTTCAAGCTCTGCATCACTCATATGTTGTAATGCTGGAAGCTGCCAAATATCAGGATCATTGAGGTTGACCAGTTGATGACAAACTTTCTCTTTGAGATTTAGTTTTGGGATTATGAATTATGATTATGACCATCTAACCCTTTCAAATACGTCAACAGACGTTTTTTGGCCCATCAGACACTTTATGGTGCAATTTAATTTGGAACCAAGAAGGGAAGTACACTTTGATGCGAAATTCTGCAAGTATGGACAAGTTTTTTGGAGGTTTTTGAACTGATGCATAGTATCTAGAGTATTCTAGACTATCTAAACTGCTGCATAAGCCTCAACTAATACGTCTTCCAAAAAAACATAAAGTAAATAGCAATAGTTATGATGTCATAAAGAAGCAAAACGCACACCACTGAGGGATCCTGTAAAACAAATTAAATTTATTTTAAAGTATTTGAGTTTTACACGACATTTACTCACCAACTCAGACCGCTTATTCAGAAGGTGGCTGCAATCGGCCTTTAATCCGCTTTTCAGCAAGACAAAGGCCATGCAACCACCTCCGCTATATGGGCGAGCATAACTGTGGATGGACCATGATATTTTGGGATCAACACCCTTGTCCTTGAGGTCCCAAACCCTATTAAATAGTTTGGTACAATTACCACTGGTGGCCCACCTGGAATTTCTGTTGGTCCACAGAGAGTTCTATAAATCCTTGATAAAACGTTCATCATTTACTACAGTAAATTATGTAAGGGCTGCATACAGATGTAAGAAAATTATGTAGCATGTATGATTGTATGTCAGCGTGACGTAATAATCATGTTTACTTTGTGATTTTTGATCGATGTTTCTGGAAATGCTAGATAACCATAAGCGCAGCAATTTTTGAACTTATTTTAGTAGTTGACGAGTAGGCTATTGAACTGTTCAAGGCATAATTGAAGTACTGGCAGGCCTAATCAATAAATCATATATTGCTGTAATTGTGGTGTCGGTGCACGAAGATTGCACTTCTTCATCGTACAAAGTTTCGTTATGGAGAGTAGAGCTATTCGCTGTTCCACTGAATGTTAATTAAATTATTTTATGAATGTCACATGTTATATTTTTTCAGATGCTAAATTGAGTACTGCATTCTGCAGTGTTTTCAAATTAACAAAATGTCAGAAGCTCCTGTTGCTAAGAAAGCAAAACTGAGAAATTACCATTCTATTGAAAAAATATGTGCATGATCTTTTGTTAGAATAAAATTTGAAAATAAAATTATGTGTATTCAAGCAGTTAAGGTTGAGTGTGCACACTGCAGATTAAGAGGGTTTGCTTGATTAGTTAATTACGTATTATTTTTATTAAGGACTTTGAACACGCTCTTGAGTTTTCTGACCTATGTGCAGTACAGTTTCGAGTAGTGGCGTTAATGAGGCGTCAACATAGCAAAGTGGTCCATCAGATATTTTTTAAAAATTATGGTCCATGGGCCAAAAAAGGTTGAGAATCACTGATGCAAAGGACAATCAGATTTCACGCTGCAATTGCAGCCAAACTGGGATGGTTTATTGTTAGCCTGCAATATGGATAGTATGCTTGCAATATTTGGAGCGCAGCTATAACTTAGCTTAATAGTATTTCGGTTGAAAATCTTATGCAATCTGTGAAGAGGTGGAAAATGTATGAAAATAAGTCTAAAACATTTTCTACCGATGTTGCTATCAACCTGCAAGCTGAAAAAAGGATTAAACCATAAAATTTTCCGACTCCTTTTTCTAGATGGCCGTGAGGTTTAGCAGAATTGTAGCAACCTTTCTCAGTAAAACTACTTTTCAAAAGGGCATCATTAAACAAACCAACCAATTCGCAAACCTCTGCACCATCAAATGAGCCCATGGTGGCATTAAACAAACCATCTTTTAGATCAAGTATCACCCCTATCAAAAGCAACGATTTTTTAACGTGGAAAATTGTTTGTATAATATAATCATCTATGATTGTAAATGGTTTGGCAAAATCGATTGCTTTGCATAAGAGTTCCTCTGTAATTGATGGGTAAAAATCGACAATAGTAAGTAAATATAAATTAAAAATAGTAAACATTTTAGGCTTCTATCGGAGCTACGAATGAGAAGTCTCCACTCTTTAGGTTCATACTCTAACACGCCCATTGCAAGTGTGAGCCCTTCATAATATGGCAATACACCATAATCCACCAGAAGTAAAGAATTAGAAGTACTCCTTTTGCCTGTTTTGGTAAAACGTAATATCAGCTCCCGATTGAGCAAGGATTTTTCTTTCAATCTTAAAGTATTGCCATATTATGAAGGGCTCACATTTGCAATGGGCGTGTTAGAGTATGAACCTAGTGACTGTAGAGTGCATCAGTTGCCCCTTTATTTTTAAAAAATTGAAAATTCAACTCGGCCCTTAGTAGTTTTGTTCCCATTCACCAAAAAACGTCATAGCCAAAATTTTATTGAATTTGAACTTCATTAAAGGGGTCAACAGTGAACTTAAAATTTTGGAAAATTAACGCATCCGTTATCACAATATGTACAGCAAGGTAAGGAAAGAAAAGTGGAATAAATACACAGTTACACTGTAACTTCCATATTATGGTTATGTGTCATAGCAGCTTCTCAGGCTGTTTAAATCGTAAATCAGTGTGTACATAAAACAAAATATAAGAGGTGGAAATGTTGAAGTGATGTCATTAAAATTAGAGAATTGGACGTCAGTGAAGCACTTGACTACTGACTATGCTCCAGGCCTGTAAATGCGTTACATAGACCAAATTAAGTTTTAGTAAAGTCGTTAACTAAGCTCAGACATGCACATATTTCAAAGCAAACTTAAAAGTTCACACCAACGTAGTTATATACCAAATTCATCATTTTTACAATGATTCAACATTGTCGAACGTTGAATTTGTGCAACTATGGTCACTTCTCTCAACTGAATCGATGTAAAAGTTAAGACTGTCTTATAAAAGTTAATTTACGTTGCTGTTATCTATCTTCAAGCTTCTAGCTTCTATCTATCTTCTATCTAGCTAGCTTCGAGAAAGCATTAAGCAAGCATAACTCTAACTAAACAGCAAACGAATCAAATTATCAAACAACGGTTATTTCAACTGCATATTATACAACGACTAGTTAGTTGATTGTTCAAAGACAATAAAACATTGTGACGTACAATGGGCCAGATTGCAGGGAAACTCCACAACGTGACCGACGGATATTCACAAAATAGCTTTTAACATCAAACTTTGACTTGGATGTTGACCCCCTCAACCAACTCCGATTGACAAAATATTTCATATCCTGTGTTTTTTCATTATTTGGAACAAAATTACCAAGGGCCGATCAAAAATTCCAACATCGGAGCAACTGATGCACTCTACTAGTGAGTGGAGACTTCTCATTCATAGCTCCAAAAGAAGCCTAAAATGTTTACTATTTTTGATGAAATATAGTGAGAACAGATATCGAGATGATTAACGTTCAAGTTACCATAAGATGGGGTATAATACGAACATCAAAATACACCACCTAAAATGTTGATGCGGTGTAAAAATTGCGGTCAGAAAAACGATATAATGTGGTAAGGGACCTGGGGGGGCTACCTTCCAAAAAAAAATTAACAAATTTAACCTTGTTTTGGTGGCTTTTCATGCAGTTTTAGGCCTAAAAATTTCTAAGTTAAGTTGTAATAATTTTTTCATTCTCCACCACAGAAGGATTTTTATAATTTATCTGTTAAAAGTTTGTATGGTGTTCTGTAGTCTGAGAATGTCTGTCTAGGTAGCCTCATATTCTTTCAGTGTACAATGCACGTTCATGCACCGAAATAGGTTTCTTTAATTGTAAAACTAGTTTAGTAAGCAGTACATGTTTACTTCAAGTATTGCATAATTTTGTTAGTTCTTGAGAGGTGTAAACAATTTCTAGACTTTAAATTAACGTCTGAAACTCTGCGTGCCCATTGCCGCTGACATGATTAATCACTTGTGAATGAGCGAGCAAGAAAACTTTGCAAAAAGGGAGAGAAATTACATATTTTATACCAATTTTTTAGGGGGAGGGACATGACCAAGTGTCCCCATGGATCCGCTCCTGTCTACTTGGGTCAAGTCAACTGCACCATCTGCTTCACTTCATTGCAAAAGCTTCTTATGTTGGCAGTTGTCTGGAACTATAGCTACCTTTCACTTTGAGCTATCTGGGATATGAGGTGTTTTTTTTGTGTGTCAAAATCGCAAATATTGTGTCTATTTTGTTTCGTTTTACACGTGTGCATCTCGGAACATTCGTACAGTTTTTTGTACTGATATTGGCGAAAAAAAAACAATATTATAACACAAAGAACACAAAAAAAATGTTTTTTTTAACAGAACTTTTTGAAACAGACTTCAAGGAATCGATACAAAAAGACAAAAAATTCCAAAAATTAACATTTTTTCAGAAAAAAATAGACATTAAAGAACGACTTACTGACTTCAATACCATTCGTCACAGCACATGACTAGGGAACTGTGTTCCGAAAGATAGTGCAATTCGCTATTACCACAGCGAACTCGCAGCATCAGGCAAAAACAGGTCGTTAATATGTACATTGTAAAGAAAGTAGACATTTGTTGGCGTCCAACCTTCGCAATACGAATAATAAGCAGACGTTGAATCGTATAGTATAGATAAGTAATTAGGTATGCGACCCTGATATTACACTAGGTGACTCTGTTTGGAATTACAACCTACAATTAGATTCATTGATGGAGATACTATACGCGGATGATTTGGTTTTGTTGAGTGACACAATGGAAGACCTGAGAGAGAAATTTGAGATGTGGAAGGAGTCGCTTCAATGTAAAGGTATACGTGTGAACATTAAAAAGACAAAGGTCGTAATAAGTGGAACGGAAGGGGAAATCACAATGAGCAAAATTGACCCATGTGGTGTATGTAGAAGAAGAGTGATGGCAAATTCTATTAAGCGTACAGATGCAGGAAGTGGGTACATGGGAGATGTGCAAAGATGAAGAGAGTGACATGCAGATCCGGAGATGGTTTTGAATGTGAAAGATGCAAGAAGATTGAAGAAGGAATGGTTGGTCCTGTTGAAAAGCTGAATGACGAAGTTGAATCCGTGAATGCCTTTCGCTATCTAGGAGATAGATTGAATGCAAGTGGTGGTTGTGAAGCGGCAGTGACTGCAAGAGTAAGGTTTGGTTGGGTGAAATTCAGAGAGTGTCGAGAGTTGTTATGTGGTAGAAGATTTCCGTTGAAAATGAGAGGAAGAATTTATACTAGTTGTGTGAGATCTGTAATGCTGTACGGAAGTGAGACATGGTGCTTACGGGAAAACGAATTGGCGATTTTAAGAAGAACTGAGAGAGCGATGGTGAGAGCAATGTGTGGTGTGAAGCTGATGGACAAAAGGAATACTGAAGAACTTATGAACTTGCTTGGGTTGAATGAAAATGTTGATAAGTTGGCGAAAGCGAATGGAGTAAGGTGGTATGGGCATGTTTTGAGAAGGGATGAAGATGATGTTTTGAGAAGAGTGCTGGAGTTGCGAGTGGAGAGTCGTAGAAAACAAGGAAGACCCAAGAAAACGTAGAAAAGGCAAGTTGAGGAAGAAAGCAGCAAGGTGGGCTTAACAAGAGAGGACACGTTAGACAGATCGACGTGGAGGCAGGGTGTGAAGGCGATTGCGGCATTTGGAGGTGAATCCAGCCACCCTCGGTAACGGGGACATCACCGGATTAAAACTGGACTACTACTAATTTGCAAAGCCCTAACCCAATTAACGATCAAGCATAATAGCGGATGCTGGTGTTCTCTTGACGTTTCGTGCACCAACTTATCGCTTCTGCACAAGAGCATTGTCAGAATATTAACAAATGGTTGGGAATCTTCACTTGGAAATTGTACTATTGGGAAATCCTCAACAAACAGTTTAATAAAGTCCAATAAACTACCCTTTTAATGCGAAACAACATTGAAACGATGTGATTGGACTCTTCTATTAAAACTTACATCTGGTCTCTGTGTATTTCCACCCCGTAGTACTTGACCAAGTTCGGATGGGAAATCCCCTCGAAGTTAGTGATCTCATCAAGAGCTGCTTTGATGTGTTGCTCGTCATGAGGTTGAAACGAAATCTAAAGTTGCAAAACTTCATAAAGCCAACGTCTGTTGTTGGCTAAATCATGACATTATTGATAACTCATTGTTAGCTTGCTTGCTCGGGACTGGATCAGATAGGGAGTGTTCTTACACAGTACTGGAAATACACGCCAAAACGTTAGCCATTTCTAATTAAGTGGGAAAAACTCTACAGAGAAATGGATTCGGCACCATAATTAAGAGAAGTTGAGTGTGTTTATTGCGCAGATGATTTATATTTGTGGTGAAGAGCAGACAATCACATTCACCTCCTTCATTGCCAGTATCTTCCCAGTGTCCATGTTAACACAGGTATAGACGCGGCCGAACGACCCCTCTCCAATCTTGTTGCCTCGCTGCCATTGGAAGTTTACCGACCTTATGCCTAGCTGGGTCAGTGGGGTGTTAAAAGGGGTGTCAACCACTGAACCTGAAAATGGTGAGATTTTGTCAGATAAATTTAATTCAGTAATCGATTGTATATAAGGGTGGCAATGATCGATTGTGCATTAAGTTCGCAATGATTGATTGTGCATTAGGGTGGCAATGATTGATTGTGCATTAGGGTCGCAATGATTGATTGTGCATTAGGGTGGCAATGATTGATTGTGCATTAGGGTCGCAATGATTGATTGTGCATTAGGGTGGCAATGATTGATTGTGCATTAGGGTCGCAATGATTGATTGTACATTAGGGTCGCAATGATTGATTGTGCATTAGGGTCGCAATGATCGATTGTGCATTAGGGTGGCAATGATCGATTGTATATTAGGGTCGCAATGATTGATTGTACATTAGGGTCGCAATGATTGATTGTACATTAGGGTGGCAATGATTGATTGTGTATTGTGGTCGCAATGATTGATTGTGTATTAGGGTGGCAATGATCGATTGTGCATTAGGGTGGCAACATAGCCATCTTCAGGTAGCCTCGTACACGTGCGCCATTTTATGTGACTATAAAGAAATAAAACAAAGTAATCTTAGCGTGTTTAACATACTTTTTTTTACACACAAAAAATATAACGTAATTAAAATAAACTCAAACGTTTTCGACACGTACGTGTGTCCTCATCAGGAATTAAATCTGCAATATACATAAAATGAAAAAGCGTAAGACAAATTTGACTCTGCACTATAACTGTAACGACATTCTGGACTGAAAATCACAGACTGAACAAATGATACAAGAAAGATTACGAGTAAACAGATCACATGAGGTGGAAACTACAGGCATTGGACAAACAATTAGAACACACACAAAAGGAACGATGAGCCACAGGCGAATAACTGCCGG
This sequence comes from Aplidium turbinatum, assembly GCF_918807975.1. NCBI lineage: Eukaryota > Metazoa > Chordata > Ascidiacea > Aplousobranchia > Polyclinidae > Aplidium > Aplidium turbinatum. Next base: position 21,253,228 of record NC_137475.1, on the reverse strand, counting down.
TTGACAGATGGATTGTTACGTTTGATTCTTAAGGCTTCCATGATCTTAGTCTGAAAATCAGATCTGCTTCGAGAGATAATTTTAAATTGGTCAATCGAGACATTGTCAGTGCACATTTCACAGGAGGCAATGTGGTCTTTAATTGTATTTTTAGCTGTTAGGTTTGGGTTTAAGTACTCCCCTGCCCTTGTCAACAAACGTCTGGTTGACATACCAATGTAGGCTACGTCTAGTTTGCGTCACACAAACAACTAAATTTACACACAACATTTGAAGAAAGAGCAAAGGGGGTAGGCGACTTCAGTTGAAAATATTGGTGCACTTTAAATGTTTTATACACAGGATGAATGTCACATGAAAATTTCTTTTTTTATAAGTTTAGCTATGTTTTTTTGCAAAACTTGTTGAATCTTTTCCTAGAAAGGGTATATTAATAAAATAACTAAAATCTACTTCTTCAGGCGTGTTTTTTGGTTGATCAGCCATGAAGGTGTTTAAGACTTTATTGAAAAAGTGAGAAAGATATCCATTTAAATAAAACATGTTTTTCAATTTCTTGATTTCTTTCTGGAACAACTGATCATCAGAACATACCAAAAGAGCACTAGATAGCTCAATTAGTTAGCGCGTAACTTCTGGAACGAAGAAGCTTCAAGATCAAGCGGCACTGGTTCGACTCTCGAGGTGTGCGCTTGAGCAACGCACGTTAAGGACTGCTCTCCATTCAGCGGCATCTAATGGATGGAATAGTTCCCCGGCAACAAGACTTCAACAATTGGAAACTTCACTAGCTGTCAATCTCGGTGACCGGGCCTGCGTCAGTGATTCAAAGCCTCTACAAGTATGCGAAACTGCCAGGATTAAGCTCTGCAAGAAGCTTTCCCAGTCCGAGGATAAAGATTAAATCAATCAATCAATCAGATGTCCATTTGCTAGGGCATAGAACGTCACAATTTAAAAGCAAGCCAGTGTTGGTAGGTTTTCTCCAAATCCAGGTGTCAAAAGAATTGAGTTTAATTTCAATTTCATCATCTAAAAAAAGCGATGGCATCATTGGATTTTTCAAGCGTAAATTCGATATTTTTATGTTGTGAATTTAAAAGGTTTAAAAATTTTGAGCACGATTCATCATCATCAAAAATGGCGAAAATGTCATCGACATAACGTAAATACAGTTTGGGATAAAAATCACGATAAAATTCAAATATTTTGGTTTTGATGTGTGCCAAGAAAAAGTTTGCCAGTGTTGGGCCCAATGGGGAACCCATGGTGATGCTATCTATCTGTTGAAACAAACTATTGTTGTACAGGAACATGCGTTCTGTGGCTAAAATGTAATAATTTTATGAAGTATTTTTTCGCAATATGTGGTCGATTAGGTTGGTTTTCACTAAAAATATGGTCAGCAATTATAGTAATAGTTTCTTTTAGAGGCATGTTAGTAAACAGAGACACAACATCAAAACTCACCATGCGACTAGTGGGTGGACACTTAAAATCTTTTAACTTTTCCATAAATTGATTAGTTGAATTAAGCATGTAATTGTAGTTATTAGGTATGTACGGTTTTATAATTTTGTCTAAAAATTTAGCCAGTTTGTATTCCGGAGTGCCAATCATAGGAAACGACTAGTCTCGCGGGATTGCCTAGCTTGCGCACTTTTATTAATCCATATAATTTGCCAGGACAGCTTTCGGTTGGAATAAGGGATTTTATCACGTCTTGATTAAATTCTTTTAAATACTTTCGAATGTAGTATTGAATTGACCTCTCTTCAGAAATAATTGGGTGCACTTTTTTATTGTTGTCAATTTTAATGAATTTTGTATTGTCATTAACAATTTTGTCCAGTTTGTCAAAATAATCTTCGGTGTTCAGTATTGCTGTGCCTTTACCTTTATCAAACTTGCATACCTTAATGTTCTGGTTTTTTGAGAGGTTGCTCAAGGTACAGTGAAGCGCTTTGTTTCGTCGTGTAGAGCACACCCGGTTGGCATCATACATAAAGCATCAGACGAGAAACTTGACATGGTCTTTAGTGTCGTCATCGATAGGTATATCTGTCTTTCGCTGTATTGATGCTACCAGCTGCTCTGCATTGCATTTTACTTCGTCCAGTTTTACTTTGTTTGGCAGGGTGTGGTGGTTTAAGCCGTAGCGCGTCCTCTTCTTCTAGGCCAGTGGTTCTCAACCTTTTTGTTTTGGTGGATTCCTTTTGGTGCGTTCGAAGCGGTCACGGACCCCAAAATTTCTATTTGAAATTTTGTTATATCGCGTCTCCTTATGGAATCATGTGATACACATGTTTTGAAACAACACACTTACAAAAATTTGCTGAATTCGCAACGCACTTGACGATTGATCAGATTAACAAAATTATGTTATGACTTATGAGCTATATGCTGGAACACAGGATCAAACATCAGTAATTTATATGCTCATTTGATGTTTTTCTATAAATTTTATCAAAAGTTAATAGGATACTTGCGACCGTTACAAAGAATTTCTCCCTTTTTTCATTTGTAATCAATATTAATTCGTTATAATCACAGTCATTGCAAAACTGTGAGTGCTAATAGACTGCTGACTAACGCTTGCATTTCTAAGTTAATCATTGATCAACAACCTGCTGTCTCAAAAGAATTAAGTTGAACAAAGCCAACATAGCCTTATTAAAAATTTTTAAGTCATTTATAATATGATATTTTTAATTAAGAAACCAAACCTTTGTGCCATGTCCTTTGCAATTTCAAACGACGCACCGGTGCGTTGCGACTTACGGTTTGAGAATCACTGTAGGCTAATACATAAACAAAGTACAAACAATTTTAAAATTTTGTAATTTATCAATCATGCTGGAAACTCAGAAACTTTTGCGGACCCCCTGAAATCGCTTCACGGACCCCTTGGGGTCCGCGGACCCCCGGTTGAGAACCACTGTTCTAGGTTTAAGACTTTTCTGCTTAGATTGATAATGCAGTTTGGGCTTTTTTGTCTTTTTTTGTGACTAAAAGCAAAATTTTTTCTCAGTCAGCAGTCTTTGTCTGGAATCGTTTTGAGAGTTAAAGTTGGCTGCTCAGCTGCTGTATTATTGTACTGTCTTCGCGGCATGGTTGAACTACTTGTTATTATGACATAATAGCCAGAGTTTAAATATTGATTATAATTTTTGTCAGCAATTATGCTGTGGGACGTTGCACTCTTGCCAGCTTAGGCTGCTTAAAAAAATGGCTAAATTGTTGTGAAAATGCTGCTCAATCTTCAAAGTTACGTTGTTGATTAAATACAGCTATACCTAAGAAAAATTAAGCAATGGTTTTGTTGATTGTTTTTAAGCATAAAATAGAAATCTGAGCTAGTTTGTAGTTGAAATTTAACTGACCATTTTAGTAATTTAATTTCTACGAAGCACATAAGTCCAGGCCCGGATTTAGGGGGGGGCAGAGGGGGCAGTTGCCCCGGGCCCCCCGACTTTTGAAGGGCCCCCCTATGTGTAAAAAAATGTGATTTTGTGTTATTTTTTTCCTTTTGGCCTTTAAAGTTTCTGCAAAATGCTGTGCAGTACTGGACTGATGCTACTGTAGACGTAGAGATGGTTTTTCGCGCCGTAGGCTTGGAAAAATTTTTTTGCACGGGGGCCCCCCGATCTAAAAGTGCCCCGGGCCCCCCATCAGCTAAATCCGGCCCTGCATAAGTCGGTCAAATTTAGAAACAACTTTAAAAGCTTAGGCTACACAAATATTTGAATGAAAGGTCCATATCTTACTTGCCAAAAAAAAAGGTAAAAGAGAAAAGGTCATTTACCAATGATACAGCATCTGCACTTATTCAAACTTACCGAGGTCTGGTTGATCTTGGCAAAGTGTTTGCTAAGCACTTCACACAACTATGTCGCTTTTGGGAATTTTAACAGTGATCCCATTGAAAAAGCTTTTTTAAAATTACAACAAGATTTTGGTAGTATTTCATCCATGTGCAGCAAGCGTTATAAAAAGTTAATACAGTATAAAGAAAACTAAGTTGTTGTTTGACATTGGAGCTGGTATTTGCGATTTAGACACAACTGTTCACATTCTTGCGAAAAATGTCAGTACCTCACATCAAGGATGAGAAAACATGAAATTTAGAAAATAGTTTAACAAATGCTGTCAAAATGGGGCTTGTTTATATTGCTGGATACGTCACTCGAAATGACACTTGTCTTAATGATAGCATGACGTACATGGAACAGTATGGCCAATTCACTCATGAACTAAACAGAGGTGGCTTAAACTTACCTGGGGACAGTGTTTGTCAAGGGGTATTTTTTTCATACATTGTATTTCATGAAATTGCAAGTTTTGTTTGCAGAAAAAGCTTGTGCAATGTGTTTTCAATTGTAGCAGACTATTGTAGTATTGCAGATATTCAAAAGAAACACTGTTGCAAATTATCGAACATTTTTTTAAAAAATCACTGCAATTTGTATGCACCAAAATGTTCCAAAGAGCCAAAAATGAAATTTTTAAAATTTTCTGCTTAGACTTCTTTTAACATTACTTAACTTAGCTTTATTTAGAGCAGTGGTTTTCAACCTTTCCGTTTTGGTGGACTCCTTTTGGTGCCTTCAAAGCCCTAAAAATTTCTATTTGAAATTTTGGTATATCGCGTCTCCTTATGGAATCATGTTACGGTACATAAGTTTCGAAGCAACACATTTAGAATTTGCTGAATTCGGAATGCACTAGACGATTGATGAGATTGACGAAATTATGTTATGAGCTATATATTGGCACACAAGGTCATACATCAGTACTCTATAAGCTCATTTGATGTTTTTCTATAAATCTTATCAAAAGTTAATAAAATACTTGCAACCGTTATAAAGAATTTCTTTAATTTTTCATTTGTAGTCAATACTAATTTATCATAATCACAGTCATTGTAAAACTGTGAGTGGTAATAGACTACTGACTAACGTTTGCATTTCCAAGTTAAACATTGATCGACAATCTGCTATTTCAAAAGAATTAAGTTGTAGGCTACACAGCCAACATAGCCTTATTAAAAGGTTTAAGTCATATATATGACATTTTTTAGTAAAGAAACCAAACCTTTGTGAGATGTCCTTTGCAATTTCAAACGACATAACAGTGCGTTGCGACTTGTGTAGAATCAGTGTAGGTTAATACATAAATAAAGCACAAACAATTGTTAAATGTCGCAATTTTTAATCATCCAGAAAACTCAAAAACTTTCACGGACCCCCTGAAATTGCTTTATGGACCCCCGGTTGAGAACCACTGATTTAGAGCATAAGAAAATAACAAAGCGATATGTTTGTAAGAGATTTTCGTGTAAGTTGTCAATGGTGTTTGTGCATTTTGTATATTATACACTGTCACTTTAATCTGTCCTGTCGTGCCCCAGCACATATTATTGTATTGCCTTGCGACGAGCTATTTTTCTTATTAAGTATTGGTATGTAATTTATTTTTGTCATTTTGATACCCACCGAGCGGTATCAATTTGTAGGTCTGATTTGATGATAGTTCTGTACTGAGTAAATAGGTTATCCATGCAGCTTCCTGTGTTTTCTTAAACATTATATCTTTTGTGGTTTTTATACTTAATCGCTGTACTTTGTCACTTTCATACTGAATCAGCAATCTCTAGTGTGGTTAGTACAACAACCTGTGTCCTCTGCTACTGAACGTCAACTGATATTTTTTAATCCGAATGCTCTAGACCAGTGGTTCCCAACCTGGGGTCCGTGAGAAAGCATTTGGGGGTCCGTGATTACATTGATGAATTCTGGAAAAAAAAAGGAAAAGCGATCTTTTTACTTTCACTTCTCTCTTTAAATGCAAATGTGTTAAGCTTAACCAGGGATATCTAAAGAAGGGGATACGAAGGCTTTTATTATGTCTGACAATAAAAGGGCTTTCGTTTATCGTAAATAATCTGTGTTTTTCGTGAAATAACAATTGGTACCGATAGCAGTTCAATAAATCTTGTTATGACAACTTGCATTGCGCTATTAGCATCAGGCTTGGATACTCACTGCATGCTCATGGTTGCTTGTTAATTCAGCTACCCATATACTTGCTTTACATCTAGCCTACTGCAAAGGCTAAGTTGTTAAAAAAAAAGCTTACTGGCAGCTTTTCAACTGTCTTTGTAGACAAGTATTCTTTAAATATGCTCTACGTAACATTTGCTAACTGTCTTCTGTAGCTCATTGTACCAGCTGCACTACAAAAATTTCTGCGATTTTAAAAAGAACCACATGTTTAACGTGTTACAAACTACCGCCCTGGTAGTGTCACGAGAATAAGGCAATGGCTGCAAGCCTTCATATCCCCTTCTCTAGATATCCCTGAGCTTAACCCCATTCGGACTAAGCAATTTTTGTGAGGTAGTGGCCTGACGTGTGGACTTATTCCATCCACACTTTCATTGTCTAATAACTTTTGATATAAAAACGTTACGAGGTTGCTTTTTTCGCAAAGTTAGAGCAAAATTATTGACAAACTGGTTAAAATTTTAAGTGGACACACATACTCTACCAGTTTTTTGCTATTGCTTTTTTGCTAAAAAAAGTCAATTTTTTTAAAATTTGTCTGATGTCTCCGCCGTAATCTCCTTGAAATCGCTAATCTCTTCGTTGAAGGCACGCACGGTCCAGCCATGCATGTAATCCGAAATGGTCACTAGTCATGTAGGTCACGCAGTAAATCTTGGAACGCACAAAACAATACAAATGTTTGCTAACTTGCTTGTACAAGAAGATAAAGTTTTCCAGATAACCAGCGCAAAACTTCTCACCAACCAATATTATGCTTCGAAAAACATTTGTCGTTTATTATAAAACATTAATCACTACGCTGCATTTCATCATCATCATAATCCATCGTCGGTTTGTTCCCCACTAGTGGGGGTGGCCGATTGTTTCCGCGCAGCAATTGTTTTAATCCCTTTTCTCTTCACCCTGTCCCTTGCATCTTCCTCCTTCAGTCCGACTTTTTTAAACTCATCCTTCACTTGTTGTTTCCACGTTCTTCTTGGACGACCGCGTTTCCTCTTCCCATCCACCTTTAGATCTAGTGCCTTTCTAAGAAAACTTCCTTCCTCCCTCCTTATCACATGTCCATACCATCTTACTCCATTTGCCCTTGCCAGTTGGTCTATGGTCTCTCTCATCTCTAGCATATCCAACAATTCTTCAGTCCTTTTTTCCCTTCTCGTTTTCACCCCACACATTGCTCTCACCATTGACCTTTCCGTTCTTCTCAGGATTGCCAGTTCACTCTCTCTCAATACCCATGTCTCGCTACCATATAGCATTGCAGGCCGCACACAGCTCCGATATACTTTTCCTTTCATCCTTAGTGAAAATTTTCTGCCATACAACATTTCCCCACATTCCCTGAACTTTGCCCAGCCCAATCTTGCCCTTGTTGTCACCGCTGCTTCACATCCACCACTTCCATTTATCCGATCACCCAGATAACAGAAGTCTGTCACTGTTTCGATGTCATGGCAGAACTCATCATCATGGCCTTCCACTTCATTCCTTCCTTTACTGCATTTCCCACAAACAAAACACTTCGCCAATCTTGTTGCGGCTCTCTTGATATTAGCACATCTTGCAAGTACCCACTTTACCCACAGTTTTACAATCAGCATCAGCATTACAATTTTAGTTTTTTAAATTGGTTTCATGCTGATTGTAAAACTGTGCAGTAGTGCGTACAAAACTCGATTCATGACTCATGCCGTTCACTCTCCTATCTTGTTGTTATTTAAGTTTCTTGTTGATCGCAATTAAGTCCCCCCTTTTTTCTAACTTATTTCAAACTTTGCGCGCGATAAGTTTTTGTCCAGAAGTTGAATTTTCATTTTGCATGTTTAGTTGTTTTCAGCAATATGTCCTGTGTTTTGCCATGCTAGACAGGTAGTCACTACCTGGTCTAGCCCCCTGAAGAAGTCAGTCGTGTCTGATTGACGAAACGTCGGAATAAAAGCAGATTGTCACTGTATACATCTTGTGATAGTTTAGCTTAATTTGCACCAGTAGAACATCTCATATCATTTAGTTCTATTCAGTGTTTGTGTTGTATTTCCAGACGTTTAATATAAAATAAACAATAATAATTGTAGCGATAGCCAACCAAGTGAGAAAACCATGTACCTCTTGTTACTTACTCACTTCTGTGCACAAAAACAACTCAATATATATCAAGAAAGAAACGCAAAACAATCAACTAAGGAACGTGGTACAGAACGCTTAATTGATTACACGCGCAGTGCGGTAGTACTCAATTCCAACGTCTGTACCAGAAAACGCTGAACTGTGATTATGTAGTGACGCTGGTCACGAGTTACATATATTCAACGTAAATAAAATGACGACTATAACACCTCCCCCGATAACTTTTATACACAAAGAAAAATATGAACAAGACACCGAATTAAACAATAACTCTCAAAGTCCGTAACGGGCCGGAGGTCTGCGGCGACGGCTCGACCTTCGTGGGTTGTGTGGCCCGAATTCCGGTACAGTCGGTGTGTCGTCCGAATCCGTTCGAGCTGAGGTGGAGACAGCGGAGGAGTCGACTGTTGGTGCAAGAGTTTCTCCCGGCTCCTGGTCCTCCGATGATGCATAGCGAGGTTGCAGTTGGTCCATATGGCGCCTCCACGTCGGACCATGTGGCAGCAGACGTACCAGGAAGATTCGGCTACCCTGTCGCTTAATCACCTCGGCTGGAACCCAACGAGGATCCTGGCTCCGTCGTGGAGTGAATGATAGCGCGTAACAGGGATCTCCCGGTTTGAAATGTCGTTTTGTAACTTCAGAGGCGTTCGTGTTGTGAGGGTTTTGTCGGGGTACCACTTGAGACGGTGTGGGGAGAAGCGTGTCGATCTTGGTTCGAATCTGACGATTGTTGAGTAATTGGCTTGGAGAGTAGCCACTCGGAGTGGGCGTGCGTCGATACTGCTGTAGGAATTCCAAGACTGCTTGTTTCGGGGGCAGGGAAGATTTGCGAAGTGCTTGCTTGAACGTACGTACGAGGCGCTCCGCCGCTCCATTGGTTTCCGGATGGTAAGGGGCACCCGTGATGTGTACCATACCCCTCTCCTTACAGAAAGTTTGGAATTCTGTGGATTTAAAAGTAGTAGCATTATCGGTAACTATAGTATGGGGATAGCCGAAATGAGCAAAATCTTCTTCTAGCAGGTTGATAGTAGCTGTTGAAGATAAGTAGTAGCATGAATACAAGGGTATATTTAGAAAAAGTGAGGTATTTAGAAGTATACAAGTGAGGTATTTAGAAAAAGCATCAATGCTGAGTAACCAATGGTAACCCATGAATTCTACCGCATGATCTATGTGCAAGCGACTCCACGGTGCTTCTGGAACCGTCCATGATTGGACCTGGTTTTTAGATTGCGGTTGATATTCGCCACAGGTACTGCACTTGTGACAAAGTTCCGCTATGTCTCGATCGATGTTTGGCCGGTAGACGGACGTCCTTGCCAACTGCTTCATTCTCTCAATGCCGAAATGTCCTTCATGAAGCAACTGAAGGACGGAAGGACGAAGTTTGGAAGGGATGACCACTCTGGAACCGTAAAGTAGACATCCGTAACAAGTAGAAAGAGAGTCTGCGTACTTACGGAACGGTTCGACCGGGTCTTGTGGAGAAGACTTGACCGGCCATCCTTCATGAATGAAACGCATTACCGTGGAAATGATAGGATTTTTAGAAGATTCTTTACGCAGTGAGGTGGCATTTGGGGTCTGGACCTGCAAATCCAAAGCATCGATAGCACAGACGATATCAATGTCATCCGCACTTTCCTCTTCATCGAAGACTTTATCCCCTCCTGCTGGTAAGCGACTCAAAGCATCAGCGTTTTGATGATCCTTTGTCTTCCTGTACTCAATAGTGTATGTAAATTGCGATAAAAAGAGTGCCCAACGAGCCAAACGATTTGCTGCCAAAGAAGGTGTCGATTTGGTCAGGCCAAAAAGACTAAGCAATGGTTTATGATCTGTGACCAAAATGAATGATCTACCAAAAAGATATTGATAGAATTTCTTTAGCGCAAAAATTATCGACAAAGCCTCTTTCTGAATTTGACTATAGTTTCTCTGAGAGGCTGTTAATACTTTTGAAACGTTTGCTATAGGCCGTTCTGTGCCATCTGGGTAACGGTGAAACAAAGTAGCACCGATGCCCACACTAGAAGCATCACATGCGATACCTACCGGAAGTGACGCATTGAAATGTGTAAGAACTTCATCAGTAGAAAGATAATGCTTCAGCTGAACAAAAGAGTTTTCCTCTTGTTTTCCCCATCTCCAAGGAATGTCCTTTTTCGTGAGATGGTATAGTGGTTCTGCTACAGTAGAAGCGTTCAACGGTAGAAACTTCGAGTAAAATTGTAAGGAACCTAAAAATGAACGAAGAGAAGATACGTCAGTGGGGGCAGACATCTCCAGTACGGCGTTTACTTTGGGACCTTTGGAGATGCCCTGCCTGGACAAAATGTGTCCGAGATACTCTACCTGAGGTTGTGCAAACTTACACTTGTCTTTCCTACACCTCAGGCCTTTTGAGTGAAGTCGATCGAGGAGCCGTCTAAGATTCTGGAGATGCTCCTCAGCAGTAGTGCCACTGACAAGAATGTCGTCTAGGTAGACTGCAACCCCTGGAAGGTCGGCTGTAAGGTCGTCCATGATCTTCTGAAAATAACCTGGAGCAGAAGATATGCCAAAAGGTAAAACATTTTGTAAAAGTACGCCACGGTGAGTGCTTAATGCGAGTCGTTTTCGACTGTCAGGACCAAGTCGAATCTGATTGTAGGCATCAGCCAAGTCTATCTTGCTGAAACCGTACCCACCACCCAACTTTTGCATTAAGTCTTCTGGTAAGGGTAACGGGTGACGATGGGTCTCCAGGGAAGGGTTCACCGTGACTGAATAATCGCCACATATGCGTAACTTGGCCTTCGCTTCTGAAGAGTTTGAAGGCTTACGGACCGGAACAACCGGTGTGCCCCAATCGCAAAATTGAACTGGTGTCCATGCACCACGTGCAATGCCCGAATCATAGGCTTGTGCTAAGTCCTCCTTTAGCGCGAAAGGTACAGGCCTAGGTTTGAGAAAAACAGGTGTAGCATCAGACTTAAAAGCTATGTCTAGTTCATAATCTCGTAAGCACCCGAGTTCAGGCTTAAAAACATCTTTGAACTCGTCACACAAGAGGGAGCATGCTTTTTCCAGACTCTTATCAGGCTTGTCGTATGACTGGATACTCTGTAAAGTAGAATAGTTAGACAGAAGGAATTTATCGATAGAAATTCCTAAAGACGAGATTGCATCACGACCTAGCAAGTTCAGTCCTTTGACTGTCGTGACTACAAAAGGAATATTATCTGACCTTCCCGTGGAAGGACAAGTTACCTGGGCCGTGAAAGAACCCGTGATTGGTACTAGATGCTTGGTAGCAGATTGGAACTGCGACACTGGTGCTTGCAATTGAGGTGCGCCTACCCGAGTCCAGACGTCGTTGGAAAGGAAATTTCCATTTGTAGCAGTGTCCAGTTCTAAGTATGTGGTTACCGAATTAATGGAGATCGGTACTTCCAACTTTGAATTTCGAGGTTTTCTGCAAGAACTAGAAAGCATGTTAATTTCCTCGATACAATTTACCTTAAAAGGTTTGAATTGTCTAGCTTTCTTTCGACAAACACTCTGTAAGTGTCCAGTAATATTGCAGAAATGGCAAGTGGCTTTCTTAAACCTACAGTCATTTGCGTTGTGGTTGGAATTACCACAGCGATAGCATTCTTTATTTTTAGAAGAAAAGAAAGTACCTGTAAGTTGCCTAGTTTTTGGAGGTTTGCTGATGGTCCTTACTTTCGCAACTGGTGCTGGTAGAGTGCCGTAAACAGTTTCTTTGGCCACCTTGGCTGCCTCTTCGGTTTCTGGTGCAACCTCCACCGCAAGTTTGAAAGTAAGTTCATCAGCTCTGATATTGAATAACGCCTTAAGCACCGCCTCGTTACCTATTGAACAAATAAAACGAGTACGTAAAGCTTCGTCCAATGGATTTGAAATGGACGAGAAGTCACAGGTGGCAGCTGCCTGGCGTATGCGGATGGCTAGTTCTTGAGCTGTTTCACCGGGCTTGCGCTTCATTTCGCTCCAGAAACGGAATCGCTCCCTCACGATGAAGCGTTTTGGGTCGAATTGTTGAGCCATGTAATTTGTAATTTCCGTCATGGTGAGATCGTTGACTTCTTTTGGGTTTGTTTCCTGCGCAGCCAAATTTGTTAACATTTTGTAGATTGTAGGTGATTGATTGGTGAGAAAAACCTGCGGCATTTTGTCTTGTGCGACTGAATGTGCTGCTACAAAGGTGTTAAACCTCTTCCAATAGTCTGCCCACAGTTCAGTGGTGGCATCGAACGTTACGAACTTAGGTAAAGATACCTGCTGTTGTATTGTTGTTGGTTGTGGTCTTGAAGTTTGGGCTCGCATTTCTCGTAGTTGTTCAAGGTGGCGCTTTTCTTGGTTGGCAATTTGATCTTGATGACGTTGTTCTTGTTCTCGTTGACGTTCTTCTTGTCTGGCAATTTGTTCCTTCGTCTGGAGTTCTTGGTTGGCAATTTGTTGTTGCAGGACTTCGATCAGCTTCTCCATGTTTTCTAAAATCCTGTAGAAATTCTGTAAAGATCCTGCCGGCGACGCCAGTTAAATGTCTGTTGTATTTCCAGACGTTTAATATAAAATAAACAATAATAATTGTAGCGATAGCCAACCAAGTGAGAAAACCATGTACCTCTTGTTACTTACTCACTTATGTGCACAAAAACAACTCAATATATATCAAGAAAGAAACGCAAAACAATCAACTAAGGAACGTGGTACAGAACGCTTAATTGATTACACGCGCAGTGCGGTAGTAATCAATTCCAACGTCTGTACCAGAAAACGCTGAACTGTGATTATGTAGTGACGCTGGTCACGAGTTACATATATTCAACGTAAATAAAATGACGACTATAACAGTTTGTAATTTGCAAATTTATATATTAGATAACCTATTAGCATTATACACAATTGTAACCTCAAACTTCTATTGAAGTTTCAACCCAGGCAGCATCAACGCATCAACGTAAAAATGACAGATTTTGTTGTCTGGGAACTTCTGTCATTTTTGGTTAAAAAAGCTCCAACAGCTAATGAAACTAACTTTTTCTGTTTTTGTGTAAACTAAAATGTACAGAGCATACTTGAAGACAAGTGACAAAAATGACAAGTTTGACATGACATAAAAGTCTTCTTTTTGACCTTGGTAAAGCCATAAAAATAAACTAAAAGTATGCAGTAAAATTATGGTTACATTTAATCTTTGTATTTATTTATTTATTATACCAACGTTACATTTCTTTACATGTTTATATTGTTTATCAACCATGTTGTTTATCATAAAATTTGAAGGTTTTTTGTTCCGTAGCCTAATTTTTTACATAGAGAAATTGTTGCTAGAAACCGATTACAAAATTGTGACAAAGTTGAGTTCTAAACTTCATGCACTTTTGTTTGCGAAAACACAATTCTCACGAGATCAACTGCATTTGTTCATAAATGCCAGTCTACTTGTCATAGTTCACTGATTTTTCTGAACAATACATTGCAACACATCTGACATCAAGCAGAGCGAAGATTTGACATCGTGACCTATTTTCTTTTGACAACTGCTGACGCAAAATCCAGCAGTGGAGTTAATTCCTCTTAAATTTCAAGCTGATTAATTTTTTACTAGTTTTGCAGATAATTTTGGGAGTAGGGTGTTAAAAACTGCTGATAACTAAAAAACTATATTACACAAAAATGTCATTCTTTTACTAAATCAAAGATGAATAATTTTTAGGAAAAGTCATAAAATTTCAGTTAATTTGAGCCAGTAGCTTTTATGTAATCGATGAAAGTTATAGGTATGAATGGAACCCGTCCACTTGTTAGTCCGAATAGGGTTAAGTCCACGAGAATAAACTGTACCGGTATGCATTAAAATAAATCTATGCTGCTGCCTACAATGTGTAGTGTGTACATTGACCTTAAACTACATCTACCACAACGCATGTCGATTACAGTGCTCACAACAGCAAACCTACCCATTCTTGGCAAAGCAAGCGATTATTGTTTTGTTACCATTCATAACCACTTACCTTTGCGAGGCAGGATTCTCAGCTCTTGTTACAATAAAAACTAAACATCGAAATCGCCTGGACGTTGAAGATGACATGCGTGTTGCATTGTCAAAAACTCAATCACAGTTCAGTCGTTTAGTTCAGGAAAGGCAACAACAGCCCTCTCATTAAATTTGCATACGTTGAAAAAGTTTCGGCATGGCACTTTCGGTCACCTTAATATTCAAATACTGCTGACATTTCTTGAACAATTCATTCATTTTCTTATTTGAGCAACTGTTTAACCTGATATTTGCCGCAGGATTCATAGCAGCAATGCAATATGACACAGTACAGTAGTTGAGTAGCATAATTATTACAATAGTCAATAGTATGTTAATTGAGTTTCAGGCAAAATTTTGGTAGGGGGTCCGCAGAATTAATAATTTGTCTAAAGGGGTCCGTGACAACATCCATTCATTGATAGCTTGTCACGCCAGTGTCGGAGCCAGGTAAGAGCATTGTTTGTGATGTTTTTGAGGTCGTTGTCATCACATGAAGGGCTAAGGGGGCAGTTGGTGAGGATGTGCTTTAATAATTTGTCTAAAGGGGTCCATGACAACAAAAAGGTTGGGAACCACTGCTCTAGACGCTGCGTAGGCGCATCAGCAGTTCACAGTGTGACTGACAGTCATTACATTTTAAGACTTGAAGTCACACGGAATCAGAACTTTACAGTGGTTGCAGGATGATTCTGCTGCCTGTCGCTTATACATGAAAATGTTTCAACAAAATGCACCATCAGCATCGGTATTGCGACTGAAAAATTTCGATAACGGTTAGGGAGTGTTGATAACTGACGTCAACCACTTTTTGGCCATTCCTCTCGGGAGGTCTTTGTCTCTTTTCTGAGGGGGTTTCTCTTAATTTTTCGTGCTGTGGGTTTCTCTTAAGCTTCACGATAAACTGTGTCGACACAAAGCAACTAAATAAATTCTATAAGTCATCACCGTTCCGAACGGCTAAACTTTTGCTACCGTCGCCCACGTGGGACATGGCTCTCATGGGCGGTCGCCTACATGAGCCGTCGCCCACTTGGGTCTGCGCCCAAGAATGTTTCGCCCAGATGTCGTGTACCGGAAATGTGGGTATCCCGAAAAATGCAGGTGATTTCCAGGACTGACAGAAAAAGCAACCAAAATGTTCTAAATCAAGTCAAACAAACAAAGCCGGCCTTTTTCCGACAGCCATCGTGGCCTACCGAGAGCTCCTTCTCGGCGGCCAAATCTGCGTGCTTGGAGGCCAAAATACAAATAACGATAGCACAAGTAAATAAAATTAAACTTGCAACAATGCCAAAATGATCACTTAGTGTTGTTGAAGTCTGGGCGATGTCCTGCTATAGAATCGTTGTACCACACAATAACTGCTTTATCGGGATTGTAATCGGGTATTGCGGGACCATCTTACGACACTAAATTGTTTCAACTGCTCGCTGCTCAGTAAATTGTTTCAACTGCATACCGCTTTTCATAAAACCTGACCATTCATATCGTTATGATGTCACCATTTAGGGTGTGAAGTCACTAACCCACAGCGGAAACATTTCTCAACTCTGAAGACACGTGTTTTCCCCTCGGATGTCAACTAACCTACCCAGACAACAAAATCCGTCATTTTTATATTGATTCTACGTTTGCAGTCGTTAAATCAGGGTAAAAATGACGAATTTTGTTGTCTGGGTAGTTCTCCCTTTTCACAACGATTCAATGTCCAACAACACTGAATCTAAATAAACACGACAATATTGCCAGCCGATGTAAATTAGCACTTCGGATTAACATTTTGCTAAAATAAACATCGGGAATTACAAACAAGACTTATAGCAGCTGGATATTTTCCATACAATAGCAAATGTTTCTGCATAATACAACAGTGGTGATTATAACGCGCTGACCTAATTCTGCGTCACTCTTTGATACTAGATATTTTCGACGGTTAATCTACGATCATTCTATTGCAAAATTAAATATGGTAATTAGTTAGAAACTGGCGGCCAAATTGGCCGACTGAGGAGGTAGCACTGGCGGACATTCAAGCACTACTTAGCGGCCATGGCCGCCGGCTGCTTTAAGGCTTGCAAAGAATCCACTAAAAAATATCAAAGAAAATCAACTTTAATTTTTTAAGGCACGTGCAGCGAAAAGGAAAATTAGAACATGTCCCTCTCACAGGAAAAATTTAAGTGTGTCCAAGGGAGACAAAGACCGGCATTTATTCGCCTGTGGCTCATCGTTCCTTTTGTGCGTGTTCTAATTGTTTGTGCAATGCCTGTAGTTTACACCTCATGTGATCTGTTTTCCACCGTATAATGTACTCGTAATCATTCTTGAGTCATTTGTTCAGTTTGTGCTTTTCAGTCGAGAGTGTCGTTACAGTTATAGTGCAAAGTCAAATTTATCTTACCATTTTTCATTTTATGTATTTTGCAGATTTAATTCCTGATGAGGACACACGTGCGTGTCGAAAACGTTTGATTCACTATGCTAGATATTTTGATTTGTATGTAATACATTATGTTAAACATGCCAAGGTTACTTGGTTTTGCTTGTCTAATGTCTATGGTTCAAAAATGCAAACTCTCTACCAAAAGCTTTAAACCAACAAACTGATGAAACTAACATACACCTAATACACACAGCAAACAACAGAGAATCTTGGAAACTTCTCATGGAAGAGGCAGTCAATGCTTGGAATCAAGTGCGACAATAAAAGAAGACAGAAGTTCTGTTTTATGTAAAAAAGTGTACAACCAAGATACAATGTGAAGACTCTAAAAACAGACAAAACGAGAAACGCTGATTAACAAAGCACGTGGTTTGTGGATGAATACAACGTAAAAGAAAAGACCTAAGGGGAAGAAAAACAGTTACATAAGTTTAGCGGAAATAAACCAAAATACATAAGATAGGACAATAATCGGAAGCTAGTGCTAAAAATATCTTACATACGATTACATACAGAATCTTCACCAAGCTACCTATCACTTTATCTGCCAACTTCTTCTGGTGTATGGATTCCTCCAGTTCTTCAATAGAAACGCGGACGTGTTCTATCGGCACTATCGTCTGAAAGTCCTCATCATCATCTTGCTGTTTGCTCGCTCCAAAGCTTACCACCTCCTCATCATCTGTAACATCCCAATATTAGAGTCAAGTTTTGTTTTGAGACCTAAGCGAAACAACCATCCCACCCATGAGTTGGTAAAAGCGAAGTATTCTCATAAGGGCAATAAAAAATAGGAATATAGTATTGAATTACACAACAATGGAAGATTGGAAGTTAACCACCACAACCTTTACCTTGCAGGCAAGCGTGATCATCCCATCCATCTTTTGAGTTGGAGCTTAACGACCTGTAAACCGATTGCTCCACTTCCATGTCGTTAGGCTTCATGCTCTGAAAGAAATGAAGGTCTACAACAAGTATCAAACCATGTCTGTCAAGTCAAAACGACTTTCCCATTCGTCGGGTCAGTGGTCGTGTGAGTGACAGTCCATCACAGAAACGTCACCAACAATACTTCAATCTACATTATGCGGACTTTTGTTATTTATTCTTTTGACTGGTGTACGTAATTGGTAAGATATTATTCTGACCAAATATTTAAATGACAAACCGAGACAAATAGTTTGTCACTGAGATACATAAAACTCACTGAACAAACCTTGCCAGCGGTGGGACGTGTGCCCACCACGTGGTCAATAAAGTTATTGATGAATCCCTTCAGTTCGTTGTAGTCATCGTCAGGGAGGTTCTTTATCACATCCGGGCTTAAGGTGGTGAGGAAGTTGAGGCCCTGCAGGGAAAGGACTGTTCACAAACAATTTGTTTTGATGTTTAAGTAAAGCCCTCACAGGAAGTTATTCTATTGAAGACAAGACGATACATGGAAAATCACTCGCTTTCTGATTGCTGCTAAAGAGTGTTGACCTGATCGTGAAATGTTGACCAGTAATTTCAGTGCTTTTGTGCTGAAGTTAGAAGTGCACAGATAAATGAATTGAATACATTTCCGTTTTTGCCAAGTGAAGAGATTTACGTTCACTATTAGATGAGATGCTCCTGCGACCCACATTATTGAAAGCCAAGTTACCAACCTGACTCGCCCAACGAGGCTTGCACCCCTTCCCTCTCGGCAACCACTCTATAACGTAACCCATCCATTTCTTAAGATAGCTCAGTTGGATCTCTTCCATTTTGTACCGGACCGGCCCTAAACACATACCAATGAAAACTTAAAACTAGGGCAACCACAAGTCAATAAGGCCAAAATTTTTCTGCCTTGTTCAAAGTTTATAAAACGTCCATAAACTAAATTTCAGGCTGACACGAAGAGAGGTTTCAAAGTTATTAAGTCAAAAAAAGTCAAATTTTATGGTTAGGTCAAAATTTTCTTTTAACGTAGTTTTTCTTCTCTCTATAGATATTTTATTAAAGTTACACAGATTTTGATTTTTTGTCGCAATTTCTGTTGCTATTCTGACGTAATGATCCATTTGTTGCAATTTCTGAGGTAATAATTTTGTTTCGCCCACTACTGACGATTGAATATTAAGTAGGCTAGGCGTGGAAGGCAGGTAACGTGGTCTTTGTTCTTGGTTAGGTAAATGCTCACGCCATTATACAGTAGCCTACATATAGTATTGAGTTTTAGCTTCCTGAAGTTCTCAAATTTGTCTTCTTCTTTAACAGATTGATCATGTTTGATCAGCTGTGATCTCCGTTATGAACTGCCTCCATTTTGTTCTGTCTTTTGTTTTTATCAGTGCTTCCGGCATGCTTTTTATTCCTGTAATTTGCTTGATATTGTCAAAATATTTCATTTTTTGTCGTCCTTTCGTTCGTTTGCCTTGCACCATCACAGTCAACATTGAATTTTCCAACGAGTTGCTTCTTGCTATGTGTCCGAAATATCTCAATTTTCTGAGGTTAATGTTGTTAATCAGACTCCATTTATCGTTTATTTGTTGAGAAACAAATTCATTTTTTTTTTTTTTCCATCCAGCTGATGCGTAATAGTCTTCTGTGACACCACATTTCAAAACTTTTTAACTTTTTAATGTCACGTTTTTTGCATGTCCAAATTTCACATCCATATGTGGCAATTGGGAAAACGAGAGTTCGCAGCAATCTCAACTTTGTGTTTTTACCAATTGACCTCTGTTTCCACACCGTTGTAAGTGATGTCACAGCTGTTTTTGCCATAGCAATTCGCCTTCTAATTTCCGTGCTATCATCATAAGTGTTAGTTATGACACTGTCAAGATAGCAGAAATTACTTACACTTTCAACAACATTACCACCAATGTATAAGCTTGGACAAATTTTATCTTTTTTACTTATGGCCATCACTTTTGTTTTTGTAGGATGTAATTGCAAACCATATTCTTCACTTCTTGACTTAACCGTATTCAAAAGTTCTTGCAGTTCCGTTACACTTCCACCGACCAACACTATGTCGTCAGCATATCGAAAGTTGGTTACCATTTTTCCTCCAATTTTCACAGAGCCATCAAAATTCTCCAAAACCTTTCTCATTATGTGTTCAGTGTATAGATTGAAAAGATATGGTGACAATATGCATCCCTGTCTGACACCTTTTCCAATGGAAAACCACTCGGTAAGGTCACTTCCAGTTCTTACTGCTGCTTTTTGAGCAGTATACACTATACAGGCTTCGCATTAAATTGATCAGATGTGTAGGAAAACCATAATCTTTTAGAATTGTCCACAATTGTTGGTGCTTCACTGAATCAAAAGCCTTTCGATCGTCTAGAAAACATAAATGAGTTGAAAGGTTGCGTTCTCTTCGTTTCTCTATCAGCATTTTAAGGTCGAATATTGCCTCTTTTGTTCCTTTGTGGGGGTCTATAACCAGCCTGTTCAGGAGCTAATTCGTGTTCAATTTTGTTTTCTACTCTTTTTTTAATTATTGTTAACATTACCTTGCTGGCATGACTAATTAAAGCAATTGTTCGGTTGTTGCTGCATTCTGTTATATCGCCTATTTTGGCAATAGGACAAATATTGACTTTACCCAGTCATCTGGCCAAATGTTGGTTTCCCATATTCTGATACAAAGTTTATGAATTGTTCTCACTGCATTTTCTCCAGTATATTTCAATAGTTTGATGGGTATATCATCCGATCCGGGACTGTTTTGTTTTTAATAGTGTAGCATTTTCTACTTCACTCAGCAGTGGTCGTGGCTCTGTATCATTTTCATCTTTGCATTGTGTAATTGGATTTGTTTGTACATTATCGATAGGATCTTTTTCTTTGTATAATTCTTCGCAATATTCTTTCAATCTCTTTTTTACCTTATCTTTCTGCCACAAAACTTCACCATCTTTACTTTTTATGTTGTCTAGCTTTGGTTTGAACTTATTGGTTATGCTTTTCACCGCTTGGTATAAATCGCGACATGAGTTATTGGATGCGTGTTTTTCGATTTTACAACATTGTTGTTCTATATTGTCTCGTTTGTCTTTTCTCATGGCCTTTTGTACCTCCCTATTGAGCTGAGCGTACTCTTGTCTGGCCTCTTCTGAATGGGAAATTTTGTCTTTAGCTAGCCTATAATTATGCCTAAGGTTAAACAATTAAATTCTTCTAAAGTTCGTAGTAGGCTACACTGCTTGATTACGCTTCTGAGTATACCTCAACACCTAAAGGTGAATGACACAAGACAGGAACTTCAAAGGCGATAATGTGAAACATTACTTGATGTTGAAGTATAATACTGCAGAACCCTCTCAGTAATTTCGGGATATTTGAAGACACTTCATATTTATCTTTTGCAGTTTTTCGAGTTACTTTCATTAGCCAACTTGTTCGGTAGCTGTGGTGTCGTTGAGTCTTCAACATTTTTCTTTTGTTTCATTAGAAAAAGAACATATCCTTACATAACGGTTTGACTTCTAATATGCTTTGTATTTCGCATTTGGGTTGCAAACGCAGAAAGTTATTGGTCAAAATTTGTAAATTATCAAGTCAAAATTTCTAGTTTTTAGGTCAAAAAATTGGTTGCCCTACTTAAAACAATAAAGACTGAAGGTATAGGAGATTCTTTGAAAAACGTCATCCCGGAATATTGATTGATAGCGACACAGCAAAGCGTTTTCACATGTTCTGTACCTGATAAGATCTTGGTTGTTTCTTTGAGGAATTCAAATCCAATGTTGAAGTTCTTTTGAACAACTCTATTGATCTCCATGAATACCTGCTCCTCATCTTCGATCTCATGGCAACGATGATATGCAAGCTGCTTCTGGAGCAATCGACCCATCTGGAAGTTGCAAAGCTTGTAAGGGTTGATGATCGCAAGGTGAGAAACTGCACTAGTTGATCAATCGATAGCTAATGAATGAAAGTGATTGAAGGTGAGTGAATGCTTATAGCAAACGAGAATTAACTTACTGCGTCGATTTGCTCGACAAGAGAAGATGAGAAGGACAAGATGACGGATTGTAACTGGTGCAAGCAACCCTGTACACGACGCACTACGCTACTTTGTGCTATCTCCAACTGCAAAGAAAAGACGTTTGTGTTTTTCATTTATAATTCAAATCTTCAGATATTAAATCTCCGGAGCAAATGGAATCAGCATAAAGTAAAGTAAAGTCTTTCAAAATAATATTCAATTCCATACAAAGGCAATCGTATAAAATTCCACAGCTGAGCCTGGAAATTAATGATAAAATTATTCAGTGACTAAATAGTATTCACCTTGATTAGGTCCCCGAACAACTTGGAAAGATGAGTTCGTTTCCTTCCATTGTCCTGTCCGTCAACGGCTATCGCAGTCATGTCATGGGTGAGTATGAAATCATGAGCCATGAGCTCACACAGGTCGATACTATTCAACATAAGGTCACTTTGGTCGATGTGGATCACAGGACCAGACCAATGGCAGCACCTGAACGAAAGCAAAGTGAAAAAGCAATCTTCTTCTATGGAGTCTTCTAAATTTTTATACCAAAGACAGGCAAGACACAACAATACCACAGGGTTGAGCATTACAACAGTATATTTTTTACATAGCCTACACTATTTACAAATAGTTTAACATTCAAACGTTTTCGGCTTAACTTAAGCCCTCATCAGGAATCTGCAAATATTTATAAAATACAATAAATTTCAACGTCTTGAAAGTAACTACCGTAACTGACTAACTAAACAACTAACTATAAGCATCAAGAAACACGCAACGATTGAAAGCAATAGTGTGGAAAACATACAGACAGACGGAAAACAAATTACATTAGGCAAAAGGCAACTGCATGATTAAGTTACAAATGAATTTGCACCAAGAGGTACGTGATACAACTAGTAAATGTTGAGAAGAATAGAGGCGCCACTTTGTTTAAATTTGGGTTGTAGTGTTTGATTAACAGCGCTTCCTGAATTTTTGTGTCAAATTGGGATTTGCCTTTGCGTAAAATTTCAAATGAGTCAGTAGAGAATTTTCGATCTGTGCAAAAAGAACACTCCATGATATGGTCTTTGATGGCACTTTTCTTTAAGTCCCTAAAGTTCAGATGCTCCTGTATTCTCGTCGTCAAATCTCTGGTGGACATACCGATGTACGTCAATGCCGAATCACACGGACATGTAAAACTGTATACGACATTTGAGCAGAGAGACGAAGGCGTCTGGGACTTTAGTTGAAAATACGAACTAATTTTAAATGTTTTATAAATAGGAAAAACGTCCACATCAAATTTATTTTTCATAAACTGTCCGATTTTACGAGCAAACGTTTTGGATTCTTTTCCCACAAACGGAATGGACAAGCAATGCTTCACGTTTAACTCATTTTCAGCCTTTTCTTTTTGGTTGGAATTCTCAGAGATAAAGCGATTCAATATTTTCTCAAAGTACAACTTTGGATAACCATTATTATAAAACATTTATTTTAATTTCTCTGTTTCAATATTAAAAAGAGCATCATTACAGCAAATCATTTTAGCCCGAGCTAATAGGCAAAAGTCCAATTCTCTACTGACTCATTTAAATTTTACGCAAAGGCAAATCCCAATTTGACACAAAAATTCAGGAAGCGCTGTTAATCAAACGCTACAACCCAAATTTAAACAAACAATTATTTGCGGGTGGCGCCTCTATTCTTCTCAACATTTACTAGTTGTATCACGTACCCCGTGGTGCAAATTCATTTGTAACTTAATCATGCAGTTGCCTTTTTCCTGATGTAATTTGTTTTCCGTCTGTCTGTATGCTTTCCACACTATTGCTTTCAATCGTTGCGTGTTTCTTGATGCTTATAGTTAGTTGTTTAGTTAGTCAGTTACGGTAGTTACTTTCAAGAAGTTGAAATTTATTGTATTTTATAAATATTTGCAGATTCCTGATGAGGGCTTAAGTTAAGCCGAAAACGTTTGAATGTTAAACTACTGTATTTGTAAATATGTAAAAAATATACTGTTGCAATGCTCAACCCTGTGGTATTGTTGTGTCTTGCTTGTCTTTGGTATAAAAAAGCAAACTCTCTCCCGAAACTATATCTTCTAAATTTGGTTGATGAACCACAAATAGACTTTTTTGCGACGGAGATATATTGAAAGGTTTCATTTGCTGCACTGGATGGTGAACTGAGGGCACACAAGAAGATGGTCCGCTGTTTGATGTAGACGATCTGGATGTATCTTTTGGTTTAAATTGCTTTTCTCAAATAAAATCTCACAGCAAGCGGTGGTTGAAAGCTTGACACGACAAGAGTTTTTTTAAATAATTGATTAAGCATTGGTAAAGAGTTTGCTTTATTGAACCATAGACAAACAGAACAAAGCAACTTTAGCGGGTTTAACATGTTTTATTACAGAGATATAACATAGTTAAAAAATCAACTCAAACGTTTTTCGACACTTATGTGTGTCCTCATCAGGAATTACTTAAAACTGCAATATACATAAAATGAAAATTATCAGATAAATTTGACTATGCACTATAACTGTAACGACACTCCGGACTGAAAAACACAAACAGAACAAGTGATACAAGAATGATTACGAGTAAATTATGCAGCGGGGAAACAGATCACATGACGTGTAAAGTACAGGCATGATTGTAAAGTACACTACACGCATGTGACAAACAATTAGAACACGCACAAAAGGAACAATGAGCCACAGGCAAATAACTGCTGGTTGAGAGACGGATTATTACGATTGATTCTTAAGGCTTCCATGATCTTAGTCTGAAATTCAACGTAATTGATGTATAATATAATAAAATCAAATACAGGGTCAACCTTACAACTTCAAACAACTGTATTTAACATCATTTAGCGTTATTTTATATTTTTAGGCCTAAATTTTATAGGCCATGAATGAAAATTTGAATAAAAGAATAGCTATTGTAGAGCTCTTCAAATCGGACAAGTCAAGGAGTGATTTTTGCAAGGATATAAAAATTAACAGAATGTTGGTCTGGAGAACTCTCGAAAGGCACAAACAAACAGGAAATGTCAAAAATCGACCTGGCCAAGGTCGCCCTCGAAGCGCCAGAACGTCAAAATTGATAAAAGCAACCAGAGAAAAGGTGCGAAAAAATCCCAAGAGATCCATTCAAAAACTGGCAAAGGAGGTGAACGTGGCCTGTGGAGTGTGGAACCATGTTCACAGTTCTCAAGAAGGATTTGAAGATGAGCCCATTCAAACAAATGAAGGAACAGTTGCTGAATGCCAATACCATTGAGAAACGTCTCTCCAGAGCAAGAATTCTGCTCTCACGCATTGAAGGCGGCACGCTGCCAAACCTTGAGTTCAGCGATGAGAAGAAATTTGATGTTCAGCATCATTTTAACAGTCAGAATGATCGTGTTTGGTCAAGAGATGGTGACGTAGAACCCCGGGTAGTCACTCGAAGACAAGGGGCGGCATTAGTGATGGTGTGGGCCGCAGTCAACGAATCAGGAAGGAGTCCATTGATTTTTGTGGATCAAGGAGTGAAACTGAACTAAGAAAACTATCGAAATGATATTCTTGAGGGTTCATTGTTGCCTTGGACAAAGAAACACTTCAAAAAACGTACTTGGTCATTCCAACAAAATTCTGCCCCTTCACATGAAGCTAAGAGAACGCAAAACTGGCTTTCAGCCAATGTGCCGTTCTTCATTTCCAAGGAAAAATGGCCTTCTTCATTCCCAGACCTGAACCCCTTAGACTTTGGCATCTGCTCTTACTTGGAGAGAAAAGTTTCGACTACACAGTACACACCACCAAAGTTTGGAAGCGCTGAAGGCTAATCTGAAAAACGAATGAACCTAAATACCTCAAAGAGATCTTTGTGACTCTTGCAGGTCCTTTTCGAAGCGTCTCCGACTTGTTATCGACGCAAATGGCGGACACATTGAGTAAAACTTGTTTTTCCTAAATATTTATTTGACAATAATATTATATGTTTAATACTCAAAAATTGTCTACTATTTGTTAAATACAGTTGTTTCAAGTTGTAACGTTAATTATTGATGACCCTGTACTGTAATTGATTGATATATATAGAAGACTCCATCCACTCCATACTGAAATAATTCCATGTCGAAATTATCCTTTCATCTCATTCCACAGCATGTTCTATAGTGATATTCAGTTCGAAGCCCACAGAGAAAAGTCATTATTCCTTGGTAGACACTAAATAATATGCTGGAAGGTTGGCACAATGGCACAGCTTAAACTTTTGGTTTCTTAACTCCCTGGTTACTTTATGAGAAATTTCATACCAGGGAGATGCCTGCAAGAGGTTAGCTGAAAGCAAGAGCGTCATAATACAAGTTGCCTCGCACTACCATTACCTGTGCTGCTGCGACTTGTGGCTCGAATGTCTTTCTCCTGAGTAACTGTGGTGGCTCTGGAATAACAACAAACATAAACAAGTGACAAGCGCGTTGAAAGCCAAGATCACTACCACCAAGCTCCTGTGATGTAAGAAAAGATTTTAACCTATTGTGTGCAATTCATTACTTCCATCATAAGCAGAATTACGTTTGTTTCACAACTCTGAAATATTTGCTCTTTTCAATTCAGTATCTTTTGTTTTTTTAGTTCAGAACATTCTGGGGGCTCGTCCGGGAATAACCGAAAAAAATTAACCGAAAAACCGAAGATTTGTTGAAAGAATAATAAATTAATGTCAAGATGGCGGATACTGTCAAACATGAGATGATTGAAGACTTAGGGAGCATGGCTGAACGAATGGGGCTGACTGGTAATGATAAGTCTCAGTTTGTGATGGAAGAGTATCACAAGATAATGGCCCAGAAAGCTCAGCGAGAAGCTGACGAAAGAGAAGATAGAAGAGCTGCTCGTTTTTTTAGTTCAGAACATTTTTTTAGTTTAGTTCAAATACGATGCAATACGCAGATTATCTTAAGCTGCCGAGTGGGGTGTTTAACATTATAATCGATTATTATGAATTATAAATACAACGCATCATCAGCAAACCTTCGTTTGAACTGTGGTCAAAGGTACGGATGGTTGAAATCGTTTTTTTTTTTCGTTTTTTCATACTATTTTTAATCGTTTTATACATTTTTCTTTTTTCATTGATCATAACATAGAACTGAAAAAAAAAAAAACTGAAAAAGTATAGCTGTTGAATAACTTCTTTATAAACTAGTTTACTGCAGTTTTGACGAAGTTCTGTAAATCAGAAGTAAGGCCGCATGCTCAGCAAGTGGCACCAATGAACTACCAAATGTCAAGTGCTACCAATGATGAAGACTGTTCGGATGATAAATCCTGGAAGATGGTCCCTGTTGTGACCATATTAACAGTCAACCTCCTTTATTGCTTTGTCTCAATTTCTTTTATCAGTTAGTTTATTTCTTTCATTCATTTTTTTCTTTGCACACGCCCTATTATGAGAAATACTGTAAATGTTCTTTAAAGTCTGATTGGTGAATCTGTAGTCTAGTCGACAGATACAGGTTAACTTATCGATAAAAAAAAAGTATACCACACTAAATAGGCAAATTCAAGTTCTTTGAATTCAAATTTAATAAACTTGACCTTGCCAATTTAGCGTGGTACTCTTTATTCTTTTATCACACTACACACCCTTTTGGATCATTGGTGTAGTAAAAAAAAAAAACATTTTAATTAAAAGTTTAGTGACAAAACTTTATTTTGCTAACTTATGGATGTCTTGAATATTTCAGAGAAGCAAAAGTGCTAATTTTGTTCCAGCTTTTGAAGGGGCAGTAAACCCCAAACCATACTTTTCGATTTTTTTGTTTGTAAGTGCTCTAGACATGTATAATAAGTAGTTGTCGTTGAAATTTTCCCTTAATTTCATTGCGTTTC
This sequence comes from Aplidium turbinatum, assembly GCF_918807975.1. Classification (NCBI taxonomy): domain Eukaryota; kingdom Metazoa; phylum Chordata; class Ascidiacea; order Aplousobranchia; family Polyclinidae; genus Aplidium; species Aplidium turbinatum. The sequence goes on along the minus strand of NC_137475.1, from coordinate 21,225,655 downwards.
CTTTGTAGGGCCGTTTTAGTTAGCCCTTAGTTTCAGAGCGACGCGTGCTCACTTAACCGTGCGATAATCACGTGTGACGTCATGAGAGTACTAGCCGATCTTATGTTCGCGCAAGATGCATTGTAAGCAAGTGTTCGTAGTGTCGTTTCCAACAAATACAATGAACTACATGTATTTATGTCGATTGTAAGCGGCTTAGTAGTTGATAAAATGAACACTGAAAGTTACTACCTTTCGACAAGTACCATATTAGTTTGTAAAGAACTAGGTCAAGAAGATTCTTAAGACCTCTAGTAATTAGTATAGCTTACTGTACTGTCTGTACATGTACAAATTCACTCTCTCTGTGCACACGGAAAAGCTTTTTTCAAAGCAGACTTTGAATTCTGACTTTTTATTTCAAATCAGGATATTTAAATCCAACATATTCGCCGCTATCTTGATTTGAAAATTTCGACCTAATTGCTGAAACGACGCATGACGGCAGAGGCACACGGATTGAACGTCCAAGGTAACCCCAGATCCAGCGAACAAACTGTCTATAGGCAATGTGCCTATAACGTCTGTAAAAACAACTTTTGGTTACATTTACTCTTGTTACGGTAACTCCTTCAAATTCAAAACAACTTTTTAATAGTCTGCTGATAAACGTTGGTAGGCTCCATTTAGGTAACGAACCTGAATTGGGGTCCTCGCTGTGCGCCAGGGCTATAATGCTGCAAGTATGCGCCATGGGCAGTCTCGATTACCCATGGGTTGAGGCACACTGCTTCAAACCCTGGGTGTTGGGTAACACACTTCATGCCACCATTCTCATTCAATAGGGATTGCATGCGCTCTGTCTCTACCTCACGGCAGCACACAGCTTCAGTGTGCTCCTCCACCGTCACACAGCAAGAACACGTACACCTGGAAGTACATCCATTTGTATAAATATTAGCAAAACTTTTCCGTTAGACCACACGACTAAACTTGGTAGCTTCCAACTAGCAAGTTAATTCCAATTAGTGATAGCACAAACTTGTATTTTACAGTTTGGTACACATGCAAATAGATAGTGAAAGTACATTGCAGTTGTTTATCTGACCGGTGTTGAAAAAATAATAACGCAAACACTACAAACAGGCACTACACAAAGCGCAGTAAACCTACATGTGCTTACTGCTTATAGCAGTGCATGAAGGTGTGGTGTTTGGAATTGGGCTGTTTAGTACTTCACTGAGCAACATAATCTCTATCACATCACTTACCAATCAGTATTTCCAACCCAATCATCACTGGCACAAGCTTCTGACGTATCAGCGCAGCCAAGTTGCTCTAATTCCGCATCAGTGTATTCCGGTTCAAATTGGTAGGGTGCCAATTCACCGGATTGAAGGTATTCTTCAAAGTCAACAAGCTCCTCCTCAGAGTCGAACTCGAAACTTTCTTCAGATTCAGACATTTCATATATTATATTATAAAATTTAACTACAAACTTATGTTGGAATAAAAATGTGTCCACCTAAAAATTGGCAATCATGTTGAAACAACAAAACCACAGAATACAATATTTGCTGAATATAACAACATGATTGCCCATTTTTAGGTATTGCTACATCATTTAAGTCGGGTTTCGGTCAGAAAACCGTGAAAAATAAGCTGCAGTTGCAACAGAAAGATCTGGACGCAAAAAGTCTGAGCATAAATGCATGGGAACGGGTATGCTTTCCCAATCTTCTCGGTACTCTGCCAATGTTTCCCTTTCGTGCAACATAATCTTCAAGAGCTTCTTGACATGACCTTTACAAAAGGTAATGCATTTTAAATTTCAAAAAAATGTAGTCACATTGATTTCTGCACACATTTACCTTACCGCACCTGCTTAATCAAATACTGCCATTACACATACTATGAAGTAGCAGTTTTCGTTATTGCTGATTTCACAAAGTTATGCTGTATAGAGTATAGACAACTTACGATAAGTAGGGTTTGCTTTGACTTTTTTCAGAGAATAGCTTCCTTGTTTATGTTTTGCTTTCGGATAACTAATCCGAAAACCAGTAGTAGACCTGCTGCTATTCTCGTTGTAATGCATAGCAGCTATAAGTTGTCTGTCAATAAATGTAGATCAAAGTTGACGTTTGCAAATAAAAACCTTATATGTTAATATTTCCATTCTGACAAATCAACATCAAAAATATTTATAAAATGAAACTCATTTTGGCAGCATGAACGTCAAATGCTAATTTTGAATAGCAATCTATGCTACGGTATTCAACCAACCTGGCAAGCATCCCAAGGAATGAAAAAGATTGCATTTTCGGAGTGAAACGTATAAGGAGACTGTGAAATGCTTCAAGACAGGAGGTTTGGTGGAAAGTGCTTAGCTTTTCCATGTCTGCCAAATGTCGTCGTTTGTTGGCAAGCTCAAGGAAGGTATCATGAGCCTCCGTACCTGTTGCAAAGTGCAATGTACTGCAATGGAACATACAACAATAACCTAACCGTTTGTAACTGCAGCGTACCGTACCTTGTTTCATTCACTTTTTCTTTCTTGCTTCTTCTGGGCCAAGTTCTCCGTGTGCACAGCATGGGAATGCATCGCCGTGGCCAGTGTGGACATTGGTGACATGTCGCCCAATAGATAACCATTTGGCAACAATCAATGATTTATTGCCAGATGATGATGCCGCACACCAGTAGAGGAGGTTTATTACACTTTGGACCCAGACATTTAATTCTTTGCATGACTTCTTTTTTGCTGCAGCGAGCATGCGTTTTCGAAATCCTAATGAAATAAAAAGCATCAGTAAGCTACCAGTATTGCATAAAGTAGCAGTCACATTCATCATGGCAATATTCCACCTGTACCTTTCGCAACGTGCCAGACATCAAATACATGTTCAACTTCTGGCATGTGATCCGCATATATGCAATGATTTGTGGATGGCGGTCAGTAACGAGAAGTTTCACCCGCACATCAAAGCCACATCTCTTAACGAAATCCATACATTTAACTAGCCCAGCCTTTTCCATTGCGTTGCTGCCACCGCATTCATTGCTCTGCAACATCATTAAACATACCAATTTTGCACAATCTGTTTTTATCTACTTTTAGCGGGAAACGTTATGACCGTGAGTGTTGTATGTGCCGATTTGATGGGAGACGGCTATGGCGCAAATTTTTCTTGACTTGGCAATAGGAAGCATGTACATTGCTGTCTTTCAGAAATAGCTTAACATCAATAAATCATCATTACGTAGCTGCTTTCTGGGCGAAGTTGGCCTGTTTACGAGCAGTTTTGAGCAGTATGTTCACACTGAAACGACAATTCATTAGGTTTAAACTGCAAGAAAAGCTCTTCTGAAAATGGGCTTGCTGAGATTGAGTGAGCCAAGAGGAGCCAGCAGAGAAAACAATCAATGCAAAGAGCGCCGAGCAGAGAAACTATGACGTACAAACATACGTAAATAAACGTAAATTTGTTACATGACACACTGGCTTTTCAATGAGTCATGTAAAAGAAGCTGGATTTGCTAGCTAAAGTATAAAATGTACTGGCTGAAGTCCATACCTGAAGGAGTTGCAAATCCACTATTTTATTCAATCTTGTGTCCATGATTGTGTATGTGCCGTACTTCCCACAATGTCCAGGAGAATCTACCCTTCCATCTCCCGCTAACATGAGGTCACCCCCATCACCTTCCAATTGTTGAAGTACAGTATTCTGCTCTTCTTGCCACATGCGATAAATAGCTGGTTGGACATGTTTTTTAGACAGCTTATTGAAGGTAGTTCTTGAAATGCTCTGAACATTCAGGTGGTCAAGCATCCTCAGTGTCTTGACGTACGATAAACCGTTAGCAAATATGGAACCCACAAGCAGTAAATTTCCTGCTGGGATCTGTCCCATCATTGGCTGACTTGACCAGACTCTGGAATAGTTGCACTCAGGCATAGAGGAAACTTCTGTTATGGATATGCATGTCCCACAACCGGCAAAAGTTGCATTTGTCGCCGTTTGGCAGACTGGACAAATCTTGAACAATTGCATCAGCTGCGTAGCAAATGCAATGTACTTCTTCTTGTCAATTGGAGAAGTGTTTGACGAGGAACTGGAAGATCTAAACAGTGCAAGTAAAATGTTTCAGATTATTTTACAGCAACACCAATGTATTGGTGACAGCAAGCAATACAACTCAAACTACACAAAAACTTCTTATCAATGACATTATTTTAAAGAAAAGATTGAGCCCTTTCGCTTACAGTATGTGTGTGTTTCCATACATCAGGAAGCATTCATAAAATATCTATAACAGATAACTGTATCATTGTTTACAAACTTACCCCAGCTTTTCATTACGTTCATTGGTAGACACCTCCGAAAATGTATTAATTGAGAAATTTGGATCGTGCATTTCATTGTCTTCAAAAGATATGTCTTGCAAAGCCATTCTTGCTTTTTTGGGAGTGGAAGTAAGGTAATCTGGTGGACTTCGTTTTCTTTCTTGTAAGTTGCAGGTCACACCTACAGATTGCGTTGATACCACGGCATTCGCCTGAGTTGCTGCAATAAACATATTTTATATCAAGCAAAGCAACTTTTACAGTATTATTTGGCATCACTTGTCTTTCCAAAGCTATTAAAATGTAAAAGGTAAAGGTGGTCCCATACTTGATTCAAGTGTTGGGTATGAGAAGATAAGGTTCTCATTGTACTAAGCCTTCGGCACTAAGGAGAGTAGGGTGGCCAGTTCCTTTCTCTCGGCCGCCTTTACTTCAGCAACTACGCCCACCCAATTTATTACACCCTGGGTAGAGGTGAGCGGTGTTTTCAACAACCAGCTTAGCCGGGAGTCGAACCAGGTTTGCAGAATTGGAAAGCCAACCATACCATTACCATTGGATTGGAAAGTACCATACCATTATACCATACCATACCAGTACCATACCATTGGAAAGCCATTAAAATGTACAATACTGACTACTGTTATTTCATAATATGTTATACAGTATATATTTTAAACCGAGTACATCAAGATAAGGAACTATTGAGCAACATAACTCAAAGGCAACTCAAATTTCTCGGTCACATTATCAGAAAAGAAGATTTCGAAAATCTCTGTCTAAACGGTCACCTTATCGGGAAACATGCTCGTGGCAGACAACGAACAACATTTATATCTGATTTCAATACATCAATCAGCCAACCAAGAACACTTTGGGACACTGCGCGACAAAGGGAACATTGAAAAAACTTACGAACTGAGCAGCTAGTTCATCAAAGGTCGCATCGGCTATGATACTGTTGATGATGATTTTATAGAGTTAAAATTTCTTACCTTTCGCCCCACTCCTTGGCTTCAAGGCAGCTTGGCATCCTTTTGATGAACAAACACGGAAATCTAACACGTCATATTGTGTTGCAGCATCACAAGTAACCATTTCTGTTTGGCATGACACATTAGAATACCGAGACAACTAGAAACGGAAGAACGCACAATAGCACATTATAAACAGCACAAAAACAGTAACAAATACAACCCACATTTATGCACTAAACATTGCATCTTCCTGCAATTCAGTGTGTTCAGCTTCTTCATTGTCAACACTCGTGCTAGCCAGTAACTGAAAAAGAAAACAACAATGTATGTGAAGGACTTTTTTTTTGTTAATGCACTTGGTGAATTATACATGGGACGTTTTAAAGCTGCATGTAGCTGGGAATCACTGAACCAGCAGGCAGCATACATATTGTAAAGTGTATAGAAAACAATTTCTCAAGGATGCTACTTCACTATTTATGTACGGTACTTTATAACAAACATGTAGTAATATAATTGTTAGCTTAACATTACCTCAACAATTTGACGCTTCCTAGCAGCCGGTCGCATGGATAAAGTGCAATTTTGTTGTGGAGTTGTCTCTCCACTGGACTTTGAATCCAACCGTTGCAAAGTTGTTGAAATGTTTTTACTTGGAAAAATTGATTGAAGGGCATGCATTACGGTTTAATTTGAGATATGTGGCATGACCCATGTCAAATTGAATAAGATTTTGAAAGTCCGTTTCCTTGAAATGGAGTCGACATATTGTGCTGGACTTTCTTGATCCTGGCCACACTCTTGTGGTGTTTACAAACTTGTTCCATTTCTTTTTTATGATAAGATTTTTTGGAAAATGGAACAAAGAAATTTTATCAGTAGAAGAACCGCCAGATGAACAGCCATATACAACACACCGATTTGGCATGATGAGTACCGAATTGTTACAGGTTTAGCTTAGTCTACTCACACAGCACCGGGGAAGAATGCATATTGGAATAGGCCTACTGTACTTGTCTAGCCAATACACAATCACAAATTGACATACCGTACATGAGTAAATACTGAGACTGGTAGGTAGGCCTATCGTGCACACAGCACTGACTAATCATAAAGTAAAAAATAAATGCAAATCTCTGCAACCCTTGACTGTCTGAACCTCTTGTTGTTAAATACTATCTAAACTATACGGTACAGTACTGTGGCACTGAAGGAAAATAATGGCATTTGTTTGTTTCCTGCTGTTTCCTATCGTGCACACAGCACTGACTAATCATGAAGTAAAAAATAAATGCAAATCTCTGCAACCCTTGACTGCCTAAACCTCCTGCTGTTAAATACCATCAAAACTATGCAAACACTGCAAGGTCTAGCCCAAAATGTTTAAGTTAAACGTCCAATAAAAAGTTTAGTGTAGTCTGTAAAATGATGTAAGCTAGCACCAAGGCTACAATAAACTAAATCTGAACTTCAATTGTAACTTGGAATAATCTTATCCACTGCTGCAAACGCATGCCACACCTAAAACAAGCAAAATATTTGTCCAGCAGTACTCGCATGACGTCACCCGAGAAAAATTTTATTTCGACAACAGTTCGTGCGGTGTGTGTTCGAATTACAAAACCAAAACTTTGTTTTAAGATTGCGTGAGAACAAATGAGTATTTTTTCATAAAAACAAGTGCAACATGTTTTTGAATATCCCCTTTATGTATTTTAACTCTCAATTTGCATTTGAAAATGGAGCTGTCTGCCCCTTTAAATTTTAAACAGACCGTTTGCACAAATTAAATGTTTAAAAAAAAACGACTAACATGTCTAATTGTCTAATCAAAATGATAAGTTGTAAGTTTTAAACATCCCACTACTGAGCAATGAAAGATTCCAACAGCTCACCGTGTTCATAGATTGTGAGTTCCTCTTGACAATGATGAATATTCCGTTGCTGGTTGCTCTAGCAATCTCAGACAAAGACGAAGTGAAGCAGGACACTAAACAACAAAACAAGTATCCAAATCAGTAGTAGAAGAATTATTATAAAATTTTACCCTGGCAGTGACTCGTACTCGTTTTATCACAGTGAAGCAGTCCCTGCTACTGTAAAAGTGTGAAAGTTCCGATTCGAGACCAGAACCAAAGTCCTTGATCTCATACATGCATGTGTGAATTCCATAAACTCACTAAAAAATGTAAAACCAACGTAGTATACATCGGGTTGGCTGGGAACAAATTACAGGTGGATCGACACAAAATCGAGAGAATTTGACCGAAAGAATAATTCTCAAGAGCAAATTTTTTCTCTCGCTTTCTCTTGTATATAATATCTCGCTTTGTTTTATAATGTTTCAACGATGTTGACGCGATGTTTCCTCTTCTCGCTTTCTTCTTGTATGCTTACACTTAGCTTGCCTTTAAAGTCTCTTTTGCAACTATTATTTCATGTCGTTGCAACGTGTCGCGATGTTGAAACGATGTCAAAATCAAGTTTAGCAATTTACCCAGATAGCAAATCAGTCATTTTGTCACATTGATTCAACGTCTCCAGATGTTCCAGACGTTAAATCAATGTAAAAAAAGACTGGTTTGCTGTCTGGGTAAACAGGGCTTTAAACATCTCTATTGCTTTATTCATAAATCGAGCAACAAAGTAATAATGCTGAAACGATTGTAAAATTTTGAAAGTAAAACTCAAACAGCTTGTCACTTCCTTGTTGCATTTGAACGCATTAACAAAAAACAACTCAAAACTAATCGTTCAGATTGTGAAATAGAAGTGTTTTCATTTTTTGTATAAGCAATGTCTGGTACTGAGCAGTTTTACTACTTTTGTAGTGGTAAGTTAAGTTTTAAAAAATGAAACGGGTCTAATTAAAATTGTGTGGAGTCAAGTTGCTAGGATACTCAGGGGTCCCACTCAAGATGTTCCTATTTTTTTTATGATTTTATGCCAAAAAAGTCAAAAATTTTATGATTTTTTATGAATTTTTTTGGTTATTTTATGATTTTTTTATGATTTTTCATCAAAATTTTATGATTTTTTTATGATTTTACATCAGAGCTCGATGTTTTGTTACATTTAATTTTTTTAAAGTATTTATTTTCACAGTTTAAGGATAAGAAGCGATTACGGAAAAACAATCAATGCAAGTCATTACGTAAAAGCAAACATAGGCTACGGTACAGCTTTTGAGTGGAAGTAGAAAACATAATATAGCCTACTGTAAGCTTGTTATACTTTACATTATTTAAATGTGGTTAAATTGTTCAGCTCAGTTCAGAGCAAGCTGCACTTTAAAAATCAAATCAACGCAACAACAGACTTGCAAAGACATTGGGAATAACCAGTACTTCTAGGTTCTGCGGAAATCCAATTTATCATAATTCCTTTGGAACAGACCTGTTAATCAGTATTTGTTGTGGCTTGATCTTTCTTGCATGGCTCATATAAACCAACTTTTTAGTAACATTACTCAAATGATGTAAAAGGTAACTTGTAGCAACCACAAAAAAGTTTAGACAGACTGATTTAAATTTCTTCTTGTCAACTTCACTGAGGACCGCAACATCACTGAGTAAAACTTTTGCTCATGTTCCAGCATCAATCAAGTTCAACGACTTCTGAAGTTCTTTGTTTGTGACATCAACCAAAAGATGTTCTGACTCTGTGGATGATATGTTCTTTTTTTTTTTTTTGATGAATTTACTAAGCAAAGCCGTGATCAGATGGCAACTTTCATGTAAACCAACTTTCTAGTAACATTACTCAAACGGTTAGGGAACGTTCAAATATTACGTAACGCCTTCGAGGGGGAGGGGGGGGTTTATGCAAAGCGTTACGTTAGCGTCACATCGGGGGGAGGGGGTTCAAGCAAAACGTTACGTAACGCTTTCGAGTACGGAATGGTAGTTTTTTGTGCTGAATTCGTAGTGAAAAAGCGTTACATGGGGGAGGGGGGGATTGAAAAAAGCGTTACGTTGGCGTTACATGGGGGAGGGGGGGGTCAAAAATTCGGAAAAAAAGCGTTACGTAATATTTGAACGTTCCCTTAATGGGAAAGTTTACCTCATCATCATACCGATTTAGTTCATCTTTCACCATCCTCAGTGAAACAATTGTGATTCCTTTAAGAGAACTTCTATGTGAATCAATCAAATGTGTATTAATGGAGAAACCTCTTTCAGGACTGGCATTACCGTGACTTAATGTTAGAAAACATTTTGCCAGACTAAATAGTTGCGGATATTTTTTATCCCAGCATCATCAAACAGGCCTCCAATTTTTGTCTAATAATAGTCAATTCTCTTGTAGGAAGACACTTTTGGTAGGAGTGTTACTGTTAAACCATATTTGATTTGTGCTTGAGTCCAGTAAGAAGATTGGGAATTGGTGTATACTGTATTTGTTACTTTCAAGATCAGTCTTTTTGTAAAACTCATCTAGAATATCCTTAGATTGATACCGCAACCACTGCAGTCTTGCCTTATCATAAAGTTCTTCTCTTGAAACAGATACATCAATTGCAAAAGCACTTGCACGACACTTTTTAATGCAATTGGAAACTGTCCAATGGATTGACAGTAGAAGTTGTAGTTCCAACATCATTTCTTTTTTCTGGGTGCAAAAATTGTGCCTGCTTAAGAACAGATGAATGCAATGGCAAATGATGTAAAAGGTAACTTGTAGCAACCACAAAAAAGTTTAGACAGTCTGATTTAAATTTTTTCTTGTCGGCTTCAGTAAGGACTGCAATATCACTGAGTAAATTTTTGCTCATGTTCCAGCATCAATCAAGTTCAAGGGCTTCTGAAGTTCTTTGTTTGTGACATCAAGCACAAGATTTTCTGACTCTGTGGATGATACGTTTTTTTTTTTTTGATAAATTTACTAAGCAAAGCTGTGATCAGATAGCACATTGCTGAGTAAAAAATGTGAATCAGTGGCTCTTCATATTGGAATAGGACCAAAAACCGTTCAAAGTCACCAGAAGCAAATGATACAAATGAAATATAAGCTTCAATCAAAGGATCCTTTAATGCTTCTTAAATCCTTTTGTATCTTTGGGTAGATGCAATTTTTGACTTGAAGTTTTTTGCTAAGGCAAAAACTACAGGAAGTAATGTCAGAGGTCCCACTCAAGGTTTAAGGCCATGAATTTCCGCCATGAATTTCGTCTGAGTAACACATTGCTTGCAAATGGCCTCAATAGTTTCCTTGCCTAGCCCTACGCTTTTTCCCAAAACATTGCTGTCAAATTATCCTTTCACCATTCTCCCACAATAACTGCAATGTCTTGAAATCTTGTCAGCGTCTACTTGTCTATGTCTAATGCAAGCCTTAAAGCAGCCGGCGGCCATCGCGGCCATGGCCTCTAACTAGTGCTTGAATGACCGCCTGTGCTACCTCCTCCGTCGGCCAAGTTTGGCCGCCGGTCTCTTCTAGCCAATTATTTAATTTCGCAATAGAATGATCGTGGATTAAATGTCGAAAATATGTAGTATCAAATAGTGACGCAGAATTAGGTCAGCGCATCATAGTCACTACTGTTGTATTGAATATATCCAGCTGCGATCACTAGCGTTGTAAGTCTTGTTTGCAATTCCCGATGTTTTTTTTAACGAAGTGTTAATCCGAAGTGCTAATTTACATCGGCTGGCAATATTGTCGTTTTTATATCGATTCAATGTTGTCGGATATTGAATCGTTGTTAAAAAGGAGAACTAGGTTAGTTGACATCCGGGTAAAACACGTGTCTTCATAGCTGAGAACACTGTGGGTTAGTGACTTCACACCCTCAATGGTGACATCATAACGGAATAAATGGTCAGGTTTTATGAAAGGCGGTATGCAGTTGAAACAATTTACTGAGCTGCGAGCAGTTAAAACAATTTAGGGTCGTTTGATGGTCCTGCAATACCGGATTACAATCCCGATGAAGCATTTAATGCGTGGTACAACGATTCTATTGCAGGACGTCGCCCAAACTTCAACAACGCTAAGTGATCATTTTAACATTGTTGCAAGTTTAATGCTATTTACTTGTGCTATCGTTATTGTATTTTGGCCTCCAAGCACGCAGATTTGGCCGCCGAGAAGGAGCTCTCGGTAGGCCACGATGGCTGCCGGAAAAAAACACGAGTTTTAAGGCCTGCTAATGACGTTTAAAACATGCACTGAAAGTATCTAGTTACGCTCCTTTTCTCATTCCAGCTCCACAGGCAACACTGGACTTGATTACGCAACCACATGTTATCCTAAATCAATGCATTCAACACAATCGTTACACAAATAATTATGCTGTTATCATGGTTGGAATTGTTACACATTACACTATATTAATTTTTTTGATTTTTACATGCTCAGTTCTCCATTACAACTAAATTTTATGATTTTTTATGATTGTGTCTATATTTTATGCTATTTTATGATTTTTTCCAAATCAAGCAAAACTTTATGATTTTTTATGATTTTATGCCGAGTGGGACCCCTGGATACTATTGGTTTGCGTCGTAATCACGTCCTAACACTGCGTTTGTTACGTTTTCACGTCCTTCAATACGTAGTTGTCACAACAATTAAATTTTTATTCTCTAAAAGTGGTAATATCGTCGTCGTCGTGTGAGCCTCTGGGGCCGAGGGTCTATCCTTTTACCGCCCCATATTCACGATGTTCCCAGACTACACTGGAAGGCTGCTAGAGAGCAGCCAGTCTTTGGTTTCATTATCCATGACACGCAGACCTTCCACTCCGTTAGGTGGCTTGAAGATGGAACAGTCATTGATGATGTGGTGCGCGGTCTGTTCCTCGGCACCACATTCACAGAAGGAGGAAGAGGCCATTCCCCATTGGTGCATGGTTGAGCGGAAAAGCCCGACGCCCGTACAGAGACGGTTGAGGCGCACCCATACCTGTCGTGGTAGTGTTAGGCCGATGGGGCATGTGTCGGCGTCGGGGATGAACGAATGGAGTCTGGTGGTACTAGACTTCTATTCATAACTCCATTTATGGCCCGCCCAAGCAGCCGCAGAGATGTCCTGTACATCAGCTTCGTTGATAAGAAGTTGAGCGGCTGGCACGAATGGGTGTTTTGATTTCAATCGACGGGGGTGCTCGTTTGGGAGAGCAGAGATCTTGTGGTGGAGAAGGTGGTTAGGCTCCTGTGCCCGTCGACCGAGTGACTTCTTCACGACCAAGCTCAGCGGGTTGGATGCCAGCGAGAATGGGGAGATTGTCCAATGGTGTGGGATGCAGGCATCCGTTCACTGTGTAACATCAACACTGTTTATGGCAGTGTTGATGTTATGGCAGTGAGCACTGCGGCACCACACAGGTGCACAGTACTCTGATGAAGAGTAGACAAGGGCTAAAGCTGCTATACGCAAAGTGTCAGCCCTCGCCCCCTAGCTAGAGCTTGCCAAGCGCTTGTGTAGCGCAGCACGGGATGTGAGTTTCTTGCGCAGTGACACCAAATGGTGGCGGTATATGAGCTATCTGTCCAGTGTTACCCCAAGATATCTTGGTTCGGGACAGAGATTTTCCGTTGTCCTGGACGTGTAGCTCACGATCAGCTTCCCGATTATGGAGGTGGAAAGCTGCTGCCACAGTTTTGGTTTCGCTGAGTTTCAGTCACCAGTTCTGGAGATAGGCTAAGAGAGTTTTCATGTCCTGGCTCAAGGTGTCTTCTATATTTTCCCACGACTTTGTGGAGTGGAGAATTGCCAGGTCGTCCGCATAAGCGTATTTTGCGGAGACCGTAGTTAACAAATTTTGCTTCATCTTGCTGTAATAGCCTACTCGTATAATCTAATTTTGTTACCAACCTTGTCTTATTAATATTACTCGGAGATTAAAGCCAGACATTGTGACGTAAGACTTGAACTAAGTTGCGCGTGCTCTCATCGATTCTGAGCGAAGAATTCATCTTTGTTACGCTGATTCAATGTCATCAATCGTTACAGCAACGTAAAAATCGAAATTTTTTCTACTTGAATGGAATCTAAGGGATACAGTATTCACATTTTCTAGATGCGCGCTAGAATGCGCGGGAAATTATATTCTCACAACAATTGTTTGTGCTATGTAATGACGATTTGTATCACTAGTTCCTGTTTTATTTCTCGGCGGACAAATATGACCGATCTAGATGGTACTTCCCGCGGACATCTCATGCTGTGACGGCGGACATGTCCGCCGTGAATTTCGACGCCTGCACTAACGAGGTAGAGAGTACTTTCACATTACATTTTCTCAAAATTTGCAAAGTAGTTTCTAAATTATCAAACAAAATTTAATTTAAACTGGCAACACTAATATTGACCTTCCCTGAGAGAAGCTGAAAAGAAGTGATTTCGTTTTGCCACTGAAAACGAGAACGTGAAAAGAAGTGTTTCAAAGAGAAATAGAGAATTTTTTACTCAAATTTTCTCCTACTGTTTTTATCCACTTGCAATTTTGCAAATTCGCTGCTTGGAAGTGAGGGGGCACATAAATCGAAATAAACGGACATTGAGAAAGCTTCTGTACGCTACAATCACAAAAAGCAATATCTCGCATTACAGAATGGCAGCACCTTCGTAAAGTGTTATGGGCAACCAACCTATTCTCCTTATAATGTGATGCTTGCACACTCTGTCGGAACCATCTTTGACCAGAGTCTCCTCCGAATTGTATAAGTCGTCAGTGACAAAGAGCATATGCTCTAGCGGGTGAAAGCTGCACAGCAAAGCAGATTCATCAATCGAGTTAAGCATGGCGATTGCCATGGGGAAAAAACACCCACATTTGTATAGTAACCACTCTTTTCTTGTAAGGCATTCCTAATTTTTCACCTGATTTAGGTCTTAATGAATAAAAATATGCGACTAAAGAAAGATGCTAGTGACCTCATTAACGGAAGACTATTTCTAAAACCCGGAAATTTTTTTTGCATAAAATAAAAGCACACGTAACTTAATTGTTTCTTTTCGTGATGAAATTACATTCTTATTTTACCTTTAAGGTATTTTTTAAACAAGATGTGCTCACCCTTGCAGGGGCGACTTCCGTGCGGTTGACACTATGTCTACCTTCACGAATCCATTCGTTTGAATCTTGTGTAGAATCCCGCATTGACGACAGTTGCTGAAAGCAATAGATTATTTTTTAGAAAGGATAGTACTAGTACAAATAGGTTGTTTTACTTCAACAATATTCCTGGGTGATATGAGCGACCTCATCAACAATACGTTAGTAGTGTTGCTGCAGCATCTAAAGATTCGATGAAATCAATGTCTGGGTTCCTTTTCATGGCATTCTATCAATCAAAAGTAGAAATCATTAAAGTATTAAGAAACGCTTAATCAAAATCGTTGGTAATTATTGATTGATTAGATATTTATCCTCGCACTGGGAAAGGTTCTTTGTGAGCATAATCCTGACAATTTCGCATACTTGTAGAGCAGTGCTTTTCAACCAGGGTTCTGCAGAACCCTAAGGATAATCAAACGATGTTTTTTGCATAAGGCAATTAAATTATTGAACAGGGGTTCCTCGAGCTTTTGGAATGTTTCATTGGGTTCCGTTCCACCAAAAAGGTTGAAAACGACTGTTGTAGAGGCTTTAAACCACTGTTGTAGAGGCTTTAAACCACTGACACAGGTCCGGTCACAGAGAGTGACAGAGTGAAGTTTCCGATTGTTAAAGTGTTATTGCCGGGAAATTATTCCATCTATTATATGCCACTGAATGGAGAGCAGTCCTTAACATGCGTTGCTCAAGCGCATACCCCTAGAGTCAAACCAGCGCTGCTTGATCTTGAAGCTTCTTCGTTCACGAAGTCACGCCCTAATGTACTGAGCTATCAGGATGGACCATCAGAATTATCAATATTACCAACAGAATTAGAGATGCAATCCCAACTGTCCCAACAACCAATAAGCGTCTCATCTGTATACTTTGTATTGATGTATTGACTTAGTCCCGGACAGGTTAATGACAAAAAATGTTACAGGAATATGAAAGACAATCTTTGTAAACGATACCCATTCTTACATCTTTTTAGCAGTTTTCTTCTCCCACAGCACATCCTCAGTAAAGTTGTACTCGATGGCGGACTCCAAATCCTTCCTCAATGTCTTGGTGAAGTTGCCAGCTCGAATCGAACGTTCGCGAACTTCCTCGAACAAATCGCGGACAGCTCTGTAGAAAAGTTAGTGGATTTGACGTGGTATCAATATCTGGCAATGCTGATTGCGCGCAAAATCCCTTCCCAACCATTGATCTCCAAAAGGTTCGTATCAAGGGTATCGAATATCAAAAGGTTCGTTTGTATCGAATAACGTTACAAGAGTCGGAGGGCTAAGTCAAAGTTAGTTTCAACATATAAAATGAAGACGGGTAAATTATGATGAGGTAGGTCAAGTCGAGAACGTGCCAGCGGAAACCATCCGTGGCTGCAAATGTCGATCGCCTAATAAAAGCTACAATCTTCAAATCCAAAGCAGACATACCGACACAATTCAAACAAGTATCTTCTATGGGATTCTGAAGCAGCGGTGTCCAGAAGAGCGGGGGAGGACTTGGATGTATGCACCAGGGTGCGCTCGCTGTCTAGGTGTGTGTACGACACAGAGTGATGTCGGGCAAGGTGCGGACTCTCGGACCTTTGTCGGTGGAACCACAACACACCAGCCTGGTGAGAACAACCCATAAGTCAGGAGGCATGATGTCGAAAAGACTAGCCTGCCAATTTTTTTCCTATTGTAATTTGTAAAAAATTGTAATAGTTTTTTGGCGTACAATCTGAAAGGACATTGCATACCATCGGATTACAACTGCTGCTAATCGATGGCTGGATATATTAACCGTGAACGTATTGACTAAATTATGTAACATAAGGATGGTCACAAACTCACAATAAAAAATGACACCGTGAGCTAATGTTGCTGAATGCAAAAATCACTCCGGTTGGTTACATGGGGTTGATTCAAGTAAAGTCTTTTTTGAAAAATAATTGCGCAACAACACCGCAAAGAAAATATACTATTTTACCGAAAAAAGTGCTGCGTGGTCAGTAGCATGTCATGTGGTCTAGAAGGGGTAAGAGAGGCTATATTCCCTCTCCTATCCTCCAACCGCAGAGGCAATAACTAGGCAGTCTGAAAGAAGCAATAACCAGCGCGCTCGCCGCTCCTAAACAATGACGTCAGAGGCAATGCATGAATGGGTGGCAAAATTTAATAAGACCCTCTGTGCCAAAACAACGTTTTGCAAGACACCTTTCATTATTTACTAGGGTGGAGTGAAGCTTTTTTTTTGATTTTCAAAGAGAGTGTTTAAAAAGCTGGCTACGCACATAAAAACAGATCCCAAACATTTTTTAATTGGTTGCACCCAAAACTCAGCCGGCTACCCCCCCTATTTGGGGTCGAGGGGGGTTAAATCCTAAAAATTGCTATAAGTTTTGAACCACACGTGTTAGGGAGATGATATTCATCTTAAAAGAATGGCAAACACCAAGTTTCTATCTGTTGTAAGAGACATATTTGATGTAACTGTAATAGAAATAAAGTTATTTAAAAAAAAAACTGATTTTTTTGCAATTTTGGTTGTTTACACTTTAGTCAGGTTCACTATGTCAAAAAAAGAGTTTTGTTCAAAATTTTTGGAGATTAGCAAACCTATACATTTTCGGAAAGCTTAGATCATGAGGAATCCGAAAAACGTTGATTACATTTGCAGAGATGTCCGCATGGCCGCCATTTTGAATTTTCAAAATGGCCGCCGCAAAATATATATTTTGATATATCTCAGCTCCTAATAAACTTAGAAACTTTATCAAACATGCTAATGCTATGTTTTAAGGGTCAAGAAATCAATTAGAAGTATACCTAGATACTTAGCGTTAACCACTTTGCAATTATCCGCCATATTGCTTTTCAAAATGGCCCAGAAATTATATTTCGTTACATTAATACTTACTAGTTGAAATATAAACTTCACTCAACAATAACATGCTAGTGCTAAGTTATGTTGACTAAGAAATTCATTAGAAGCAAGCTTGCACACCACTGTCATATTTTGGACAAACAAAAAACAATTCAGTTTTCCAACAGCTGTCCTGAGTCTTATTTCCAGCATTGCAATCAACGTAATTTTCGCAGTCTGTCCCACACAGGCACAAGTCGTTGCAGGTCAAGTTGTTCCTTCGACGTGAACATCTCTGGGTTGACCAGCTGGTTTTGCATTGGCATCGGTCAAGCTGAATAGTGGCTTGTGGTGCAGGTAGAATCTTTGTGGTGATAGGTGAAATCCCACTTTCATGCTGATGGTAGCCATGCCGAAGTGGATCAAGGAGCTGTTGCCACATGACAGTGGCTTGGCACCAGACATGACTCTGAACTCGCACGCGTTCAACGTGCTCCTCTAATGCACCAATTGTTGGAGGCAAGTTTTGATTCTCCGCCAAGTTCTTGCAAAACAGGTGCTATTTCAATTCTGGAATGTTGTTTATGTGGACACCCTTCGGGCAGTAGGCTACATCGTGCATTCAAACCTGGCCAGCGTTTCTTTCACAGTCTGAGATAGTGTGCTGTCCTCAGGTAATTGCATTAGTGCACTGATTGTTTCCATTCCTACCTTCAAGTAGGCTACTGAAAGCATGGAATACGGGTTCTGCTTTCGCCTTCTCTTGTCCTAGAGCTCTCCATATTGGCGAGATCACCAGTGTACCTGATAGCATGGAAATAGACGAGTGTTTGCAGAGTTGGTCGTTTTTTGCAACATTAAGGACAAGAACGTCTGTGTCCAGATTGAAGAAGACTAACTGCGCACCAGGACTCCGCTGTGATGCTGATGCTGCGAGGCAGATCATCAAGGTGTCAGCTTCTTCGTGATTGTTCACTTCCAACGTGATATTCCGATTGCTTCTGGTGTGGCCTGACGCTGAAGTTATCACCAGCTTTGGAGAATGCTAGTTGTATCCGATTACTTCTTCAGCAAGATACTGTGTCAAATCTGCTTTCGTTTGGTCGGGACAGGAACCTACTCAGTGGAATGTGCTTGATTCTGGTGTCATCCATGATATGGTATTAGACGGGATCTTTGTCTCTTCGTCGTCTTGCTCTAGTTTTCTGTTTCAAAGAGTCAGACTTGTACGTGTCGAACACCAGAATAATCTCGTCAAACTCTGCTGTCAACGTCATGAGCTTGTCATTGAAGTGTTGGCTAAGATCTTTGACTGTCGTGATGGCCCCGTATTCTTTGTCATCTTCTGGACGACCACCATGCTATTGACAAAGGCAATTTTCTGACTCATGTGCGATCCCGATGGTAACAGTTCTGTATTAGCAGTGTCAACTCTCTGTCCACCCGATGCTGGTTCATGCACATCATGCTCTGTTCCATCAGTTGCAACCAGATGCTGCAGGCAATGGATGAGGTTTGATTTATCAGTGCATGGTAGAACTAACCCATCTGGAGCAAATAGTGCTCTCGGTGTGAGGGTGAACTCATAGTTACCAATAGCCTTCTTCTGGTCAATGTCCCGGCTTGATCTGGATAGGACCATGAAGCGTCCGTAGAGCTCTTTTGTTTCTTACAGATCGACCGACTGGTCATGAACCTTGACTGTTTACTTCTTGTTTCTTGACATGTGCATGGGATTGTTCTGCTTCTTAACTGGTGCCTATAAGCTGACATCACCATTAATGCGTTCTGCAACATCCTCTTTGTAGAGCTGTTGTCCCTGCTCATCGACGGTCTGGATCTGTTTGGCATTTTCTTATGGAACACATGCGTGCGTGATGAAGTTATACAACTCATCACCTTCAACTGCGAATGGATTTCCGTGTAGCTTTTATCTTGTCAACAGCTTCGTGCTCTTTCCTGACAATGGCTGGTTGTACTTCAGGGGGAATTTTTTTTGGAAGAAGTGTCTCCAAACTGCTTATTGCGCTTATCTGAGAGGCGCGACATCTTTGGTGCAGCCAGGAAAAACTGTTGCCGGGCATTCGTGTTGTCATCATCATCATCATCATCATAATCCATCGTCGGTTTGTTCCCCACTAGTGGGGGTGGCCGATTGTTGTCAGAAATGCCAATTAGTCTAGAGCGGACTTTCATCATCTTGCTGAACTGCTCGCATGCACGATCTGCACCAATGGACACAAATGGGATCTCACCCTTGGTAACAGACACATTGTCTTTTTGAAGTTCCCATCAAGTCTCTGGGTGGTTGATCTTCAGGTTATGCATATCTGCAATATACGGTGACCAAAGACGCTTGTACTTTTTCCGATCTAGGACTTATTCACTATTCAGTTCCTCACCAGCTTGCAAATGTAGATTGGGATCTGCATTCCGGGATGCCTCGACAAAGAATAAGATCGTTTCCACACGGTGAACATCGTACATCACTGACTTGAACATCGCATTAGAGGACTTTTCCGTTTCCCATGCTTTCGATTGCTGCATCACATCTTCATCTATGAGGATTCGTTCCAGATGGTCATGAGCAGTCGAGATGGATTTAGGACTACTGTTTCTGTTATCAGATGACGATGTACAATTGTACATGCCTCCTGAACCTTATCTGCTGATCTTGAGCAGATAATCTTCAGATGTGGCTTCTCTGTAAAAAACTGAGGCCAGTTCATACAAAGCTATGTAAGTGTGGATGTGTGCACGAAGAGTTCTCTTGTAGTGCGCTGCACACTTAAGAATTTTTCTTGTGGTCGCAGATCCATACACATCGGCTTCTATCCAGGCATCATCAATCCCAGAGTTCTCTATGGAAGTTCCGAGAGCTCTTAGTGCAGCCATCACAGCATGCAGCTCACCCAATCTGGAAACAATTTCTCTTTTCAGGTCGACCGGTGCGTCTAGCAACTGCACTGCCTTTTCGTAGATTGCAATGTCGAAGGTTATCACAGTTGGGTACCCCTGACCAACGACTAACGTCTTCAGCTGGGACACTTGTAGAATCACAGTTAGCATAGTACGCCACTCGTGAGCAACTTCAGGTAGCTGGGGCAGTGCACCAACGTGAGTGAGTGGTTGGCAAGATGAGATGAGTGACTTGTATCCTGCCCATCCGGGGATCTTGCTCTGCTCATAATTTTCTCTTGCTCTGGACAAAGTAGATGCTGTAACCCACCCTAACTGGGTCAGTTCATATGACTGAGCAACACCTGTTGTGTTGGCCTCAAACCTCCGCGCTCTGTTGTCAAGTTCTGGTTTGGGCTTGGCACATGGCTTAATGCGCACATGATATGGAAGGATTGATAAGTTCTTAGCTGCAGTAAGTTCGAGCTTTGGTGCGACTAGTTCTCCTGGAACATTTGCTTTCTGATACACCGCAGTGATTGTTCCATGTGTGGTACCTTTCCAGTAGGCGACACAAATACGAATAAATACTTTTTTATTTCATTATTTTCATTCTTTATACTTAATTACGGACAAATACTTTTTTGTAGGCGGACAAATACGACGTAACACTGTATATATAATATAAGTAGTAATGTAACGAAATATAACTTCGGCGGCAATTTTGAAAACCAATATGGCGGATAATTGCAAAGTGGTTAACGTTTGGTATCTAGTAGATTTCTTGACCCTTAAAACCTGGGGGGTTTTTTTCGGTCATTTATCGGTCATTGACCAATTTTTTAGCAAAATGTCTGAAAAAAATATAGTCAATTCGGTCAAAATGTCCGAAAAATATATAGTCAATTCGGGTGTTGCAAGGTTGAGTTTTGCTGATGAACGTTGAAGAAAGTTTTCTCAGATAAAACACGACAACGTTTCTCAGCGAAACTTAATGTTGTAGCTCATAGGCGCCTAACTATTTTTTTGGCCGTGGGGGCGAAAGCGTGTTTCATCAGCAGCAACGTAAACTCTAGGGATGACATAATTATGTCGTCACACTAGGATTGCTTTTATTGCCACACTCGGAGTTATCGCTACGTTCGACCTACCGTTAATTATTATAATAAAACTCGACCACTTCGGTTAAGCAAACACATGCCATGCGTCTGCGTAAACTAGCGGTTGACGGACTGCGACTCTTTAAGCTAAGCACAACATAAAGTTTAGCAACGAATTAGATTTATTACCATGAAACAAGAGACGAAAAGGTTTACTAAAAAGTAAAAGGTATACTGTAAATGGAATGACAATGTCTTGAAAATGGAATGCAAATACTAACTTGATTATACGCTTGAAAATGTACCTGTTGAAAGTAAAATCATTCACGTTTACATCAATTCAACAGCACGTCACCTTGAATAAATTTAGAAGTTGCTGACATCCGTAAACAACTCTTGAAAAATAGTTACGGAGAGACGTTTGATTATAGCTCCCTTTTCACTACAATATCGCAACTTATGACTGACCTGCTTTCAACTTTATGACTGACCTGTTTCGTGTTGCAGATGAAACAAAAGATGCGCATATTCCCGCCTTTGATCAGGTTTCTATGGCAATGGTCGTGTGTGCGCCATGCAGTTTGCGCGAGTCCGTTGTTGCGTTGATTATTCCGCATGTGCGCAATGCGGTTTGTACCAGCCCTTGTTGCGTTGGTTGGTGTTTACGTCGTGCCAAGACTTCAAGTTCATTTTCACAGCGAGCGGTTCACTGCCGCGACAATTCACTGCAGAGGTTTCGACTTTCGAAAGCAACATCGAGTCTGTTTGCAAGCGCATAAAGCTAAACGCACGCTCCGTCTACGTAGCAAATTATGTTGTTTTTGAGTGCATTCAACATCTATGACATTGAATCGACACAAAATGGTAGATTTTTGCTATGTCGCAGGCAGCAAAATCAGTCATTTTTACATTGATTCAACGTTTGCAGACGTTAAATCAATGTAAAAATTACAGATTTTGTCTGGTGTGAAATTGTAGTATCCTACTCGTTCTAGTGATCATTTATCGCGAAGCTGTTGCGGTTTGCATTCAAAAAATGTTGTCCTGCTGCCGATCGCTAGTTCATCTATTGTTTTATGTATCAATACAGCATAAAAAGTTGGCGCCTATGTTGTGGCTAGTCCGGAAGTGCAAATTTTGGTTTGTATCAACTACTTGAAAGGAAATATTTTCCTCAGAAAAAATGACCGAAATAAATAAAAAATGACCAAATTTTTTTAAGTCATTTCGGACAAATGACCGAAAAGTATCAGCGAAAAAAAAAACCCAGCTTAAAACATAGAATTAGCATGTTTGATAAAGTTTCTAAGTTTATTCGGAGCCGAGATATATCAAAATATATATTTTGCGGCAGCCACTTTGAAAAATCAAAATGGCGGCCATGGGGACATCTCTGCAAATGTAATCAACGTTTTCGGATTCCTCTTGGTCTAAGCTTTCCGAAAATGTATAGGTTTGCTAATCTCCAAAAATTTTGAACGAAATTACATAACGAACCTGACTACTTGGTCAAATGTTGAGATTTTGCATTAGTATTCGCTTTGTAGCCCAAATTATGGAAACTGTTACTCAGATACTCCTACACGAATTATACCAGACTCTATTTCTATTATAGACTATCAAATTAAGGCTTGTGTGGGATGAAATAGCTTATAGACATGAGCAGTTGCACACTGCACACTCACAGTGACAATAAACAAAACCATAACATTACTATTATTCGTCATTGCAAATGACAAGGAAATTGTGGTCCGAAAGCTAGTGCGAACCGCTATTACCAGTGACCTCGCAGCATCAGGCTAAAACAGGTTGTTAGTATCTACATTGTGAAGTAAGCAACAATCATGCTTTTAAAAGCGGATCCTCAATCTATTGCATATAGCAGCAAATTAATTGCGGGCGCATTGAGTCATAACAAGGTAAACATTGAGTGCAGCAACCTGTGGTGAGGTAGGGGTCTCACATTTCGACGAAAAATGTCTTGTGGAGTTGCAACGCTTGAAGTCGGATTCAATGGGCGATAGGCAATCTGCACAAGGATGAAGTATTTGAGTTGAAACTGAACGTGGTAAATCAATACCAGATTTAAGCCACGCAGAGTACACTAGAACTGTATTGTATATCCGATGCGTGGGATGACGCAACGAATGTGCAAGACAATTGGGGTTTTAACATATTTTCTATTTTGCTATATGGCTCATTTTTAAATGACCTATTGTCTACCGGTCTGCTACTATTTGGAGAAATCCAAATTTGGAGATTTCTAAAATCTCACAGCTGCATCTGTTCATTCAAAGAAATTAGCTTATAATAGAGGTTAATCAAATAAAAAGGTTGTTGTTATTTATTGAGATTAGTTATTTATTGAAATTATTGAGTTAGTTATTGGGAGATTACTGTTATTTTTTTATTCACGAATTAAATAAAGTCTGCCTTTTTCTGAAATTTCTAAAAACTTACAGCTGCATCTGTTTATTCAAAGGATTAGCTTATAATGGAGGTTAATCACAACAAATTATAGCTTCCCCATTAAAACGTAAATTTTTGCAGTGTAGTACTGTGCAATGTGCATGCTTACAAATTTGAAAAGTTTGGATAAAGACTGTGACGCACGACACATCTTAATTTTATGTGAGGAAATATTTTAATTCAAACGTTCAAATATAAATTTTAATTCGCTTATTATTTTTCGCTAAATTTCAATTCAATTTATTTTTCTTTGTCGCAATGCAGAAAAAACGATATTGTGGAAATAAAATACAGTAACAAAACCAACAAAAGGAAAAGGTGGTAAAACGGTAATGGCTTAAGACAGTGCTTTCCAACCGGTGGGTCGCGACCCATTAGATCGGGAAATTACTGCATTATCAATACTGGGATTTACGACAAGTTGCTCCTCGTGCCCCATCCTGTGAGTAACATCTGCACCCAAGCAGATGCCAAACGAAACTTGTCAACCAAGAGCCTCCACCCGGACGGCACGGCTGCAAGGGGCAATGTACAAGTTCAGACGCCCCACCATTCTGCAGCTCAACATAGAAGGCTACACAACAAGCAAGATCAAAGTAGTGGAGCAGCTTGCCCATACCAACCGGGCACTCGTCATCCTCCTCCACGAGACCCACTGCACCTCTGCAGATAGGCTAGCTATTCCCAATTACACGCTAGCCGGGTCTACCTTAAGCAGGCAGCACGGCATTGCCACGTTTGTGCATGAGAGCCTGAAATGGACCTTTGTAGACCAATCTCCAACTGATGCTGAGATTGAGTGGGTGTGCATTTGCATCTCAGACTACAATATTGTCAACATCTACTGTACAAGCCCCCACCCTCGCGAATGTTGCCATCATCCCTCCCAACGTTACCCTCCCCCAGTCTCTACGCTGGCGATTTCAACTGCCAGCACATGGACTGGGGCTACAGCAACACAAGCAGCGATGGAGAATTGCTGTCTGACTGGGCCTCTACAAACCAGCTCTCTTCCAGACAGACGTGTGCTTGAGAAGTTCCCGCGGTCCCAACACCGGCCTTCCCTCATCATCGCCCTAGTGAAACCACACAAGTCTCCAGGGCCGGATAAGATCTGCTCTGAGCTTGTGCTCCATGCTGGCCATGCCCTAAAGTCCTGGTTACGTAGATTCCTCTCTTCCTGCCTGCACCACCTAATAATCCCAAAGATCTGGAGAAGAGCTTTAGTAGTTGCGATCCTCAAGCCTCACAAGCCACCAGAAGGAGTTATCGTCCCATATCCTTCCTCTGTGTTCCTTTCGAGATCCTCGAAAGACTGATCTATGCTCGCGTCAACCCAATCATCGACCCGCTCCTTCCAAAAGAGCAAACTGGGTTTCGGTACGGAAAATCCACTGTAGATCAGGTCACACTCTTAACCCAAGACATCGAGGATTGCTTTGAGGCAAAACAGAAGGCCGGCGCTGTCTTTCTAGATTAGAGGTGACGAACCTGCGGCCCGTCAAAGAATTTTGTGTGGCCCGCAAAACAATTGACAATCGCTCATGCATTAAAGACAAAAGACATCTCAAAGCTGTTTTATGCCTTCACTGGTGCACCTTTCCTTTGCTACAGGTCGTTACAGGTCGAGGCTGACAGATGAAAATCTTAGTGTGCAGTTGAGAGTTGCCACAACGTTTGTTCGACCTAATATTGAACGCTTAGTCAAGCAAAAAAACTTTCTAAAAATCCCCACTAATCAAAAAAAATTCAACGCTTCAATGTTATTTTTTAATATTTTATGCTTCAATGTTGCATTAGATAGCTTCAGCTGCATGATTCGCATGGGCTTTTGTTTGTTGTATGAAAAAGAAATTTCATTAACTGATTTGTTGTTTCGGAGCATACTGGTCGAAACATTTCGTCAACTTGAACAAAAAGGATAGAGCCAAAAAAAGAAGAAATCATACTCATATGAAAGTGAACGCTTAAACTGGAAGAATAAACTTAGAAAATTAAACTGTCTTCAGTGCAAGTACTGTTGCTCTATCTTTTTTGCTCAAGTTGATTTGTTTTTATTTGTACTGTTGTATGTTTCGATTCTGCGTAAGATAATTTCAACTGTATGGGTTTTATTACTTTCATTTGCTGTTTGTTACTTTTCATGGCAGTGTCGATGTTATGGCAGTGAGCACTGCAGCACCAAACAGGTGCACAGTACTCTGCTGAAGCCATAAACAGCGCCCTGCGCACAGTGACCGGATGCCTGCGTCCCACACCATTGGACAATCTCCCCATTCTTGCTGGCATCCAACCCGCTGGGCTTCGTCGCAAAGAAGCCACTCTGTCCCTCGGTCGACGGGCACTGGAGCCTAACCACCTTCTCCACCACAAGATCTCTGCTCTCCCAAATGAGCACCCCCGTTGACTGAAATCAAGACACCCATTTGTGCCAGCCGCTCACCTTCTTATCAACGAAACTGATGTACAAGACATTTCTGCGGCTGCTTGGGCGGACCATAAATGGAGTTCTGAATGGAAGTCAACCGCCAGACTCTATTCGTTCATCCCCAACGCCGACACACGCCCCATCGGTCTAACACTACCAAGACAGGCATGGGTGCGCCTCAACCGTCTCCGTACGGGCGTCGGGCTTTTCTGCTCAACCATGCACCAATGGGGAATGGCCTCTTCCTCCTCCTGTGAATGTGGTGCCGAGGAACAGACCGCAGACCACATCATCAATGACTGCTCCATCTTCAAGCCACCTAACGGAGTGGAAGGTCTGCGTGTCATGGATAATGAAACTAAAGACTGGCTGCTCTCTAGTAGCCTTCCAGTGTAGTCCGGGAACATCGTGAATCTGGGGTGGTAAAAGGATAGACCCTCGGCCCCAAAGGCTCACACGACGACGACGATTACGTAACAATTATGCAACAATGTAACAAATATGTAACAATTAGATGTGTTGTGTCGCATTAACTACTTCAGTACGTACGCCCGTAGTAAAGATGTCATATCTCATCGTGGGTCGCACAATAAAACTTGCATTAAAAGTGGGTCGCGAACTGAAAAAGGTTGGGAAGCACTGGTTTAAGACATGCATACAAAGATGTGCTTCCAAATTGCCCATCTAAAATTGTTACACATGGATCATTACCGCAGTCGACACGTCAGTGGCGAATCTGGCAATCGCTTCCTCAAAACGTAATACATTAACTTTACAAACTTTAAGTTAGTAAACTTTTCTTAAAGTAAATAACTACTTTTCTTTGTCAGATGCATGAAACCGGATCGACTCAACGTTACTAGCATGATCCACCACTGTGACATCACCAATTATACGTTAGGTTAATTTCCTAACCTGCACAATGATCGTTGCTAAACATCAGTATAGCCTATACCGGCAAGTGATCAGCTAATTTACATCTACCTCACTGAAACAATAACCTACCCAAATGATCCTTACAATTTCTTTAAATAAACAGAAGCAGTCGCTGCATTTTCAAGAAATCACCAAATCGTTTTTTTTTTTCGAAAAAGGCTATCTCCGAAAGTGGCATTTCTCCAAATCAGATTCTCCGAAACAGGCCATTCTGATCGTTCGCTGGTTCATGAACACAATCAGTGGTTTAAGTATATTATGTGCAAATGCAGCATGAACCTCGACAATGAGACAAGACAAGCGACCAGGGTCCTATTCTCGGTAAGCAGAGGCAAACAAACAAAAACACCAATGATATAAATATCCATTCAGTGGAATGTAATGTGCAGAAACGTTTATATTAACGATTAAAGTTTAAAATTACACAAGCCAACAAAAAATACGGCAGAAAGGTTAAAGTCATTTTAGGGTAATTCAATACCCCTGATTCCGAAAATGCACTTAGTTTTTTTCGAATTGGTTTTAGTTTTCGAGATACTGTATTTGACAATAAAAATATTTTTGAAATCGTTATCCAAAGCTTTCAATTAGTACATCACTGCTAACCAGTATGATGTCATAATTGCACTTGTCTAGTTCAATTTATTGCTACAGTATTATAATAAGTTCAAAACGCAAGCAAGGTTTGAAATCAACTGTAGATAATGAAAGGGAGTCATGAATTAGTACATAACAAGAAAAATAGCCCCAAAATTATATGCTAATAAATGCAACTTTGCATAGAAAAAGTAGGCCTACTGAAATCGATACTTGTACAAATAAAACTTTCATTCTAAGTCTTTGCTAAGGCCAAGTCTTTACTGGAAGAAGTTTTTATTTTGATCTATAGATTAACATATGGCATAGGCTAATAAAACATGCCTTTGGCAAGAAGGATGTTGTCCTAACAATCCAGATATATTTTACTGCAACCGTGACAAATATATGACGACAAGAGAAAAGAGATTTAGTATGAAGGATTTCATTGGAAATTTTCATTGGAATTCAAAGGATTTCATTATATGGGGTCTGCAAGGCGGCCATTGCGTGGACGTTCTCAGTTCTGTTTTTTCTTTGCTTTTAGGGTTAGTTACCAAGCAAAAAGTCAAATAGAGCAGATTGCATCAAAATCACTACTAGTTCAATAAAAACCTTAACAGCCTGTTTTACCTTAATAGGATCATCAGAAATAACTTATTCAAACAGAATGGTTCGCTAATTGAACAGTTTGCTAGCAGACATCTTACTGTTGCATTGCGCATACCTCACTGCCTCTGCAGTTTGAGCACTTTGGCAAGATGGGTGAAAGTAGCCAAATGTGGTTCCTTGTGTATCACAAGTAAGCAACTAATTTTAATGTAAACGCAATTTATATACTATATTCTTCATTTTGTGTCCTCAGGCTTACTTCACATCGTATTTGCAATGTTACTGGGCCAGTAAACGTTACATAGCTGTTTGTTTGGTTCTAATCAACTTGATTGGTTCCAAATAACATTTATACAACTCAGAAATGTACCTGAGATTACTTTTAATTTTGTCTATGTAATAAAGGACATGACGTTACATCTATGGGCACTCGAAACTGCCAAAAATAATTTTGCTGTATCTCAAAAACTAGAACCGATTCCAAAGAAACAAGTGCATTTTCGGAATCAGGGGCCTCGAAATGACTCTCGCATGTCATGTGTTTTAATTTTTTTTCTATTTTGTTGGCTTGTGTTATGTATCACAAATTAAGTGTAGTTCGTAGTACGATTTATTTGAAACGCTAATCACCTTCAATGATACTTCCATTGGCAATTTTAGATGAGAAGATAGCAGTTGAGGCTGTGTCCAGAAATTCTTGGGTTGTGAGGAACGTTTGCTTGCATATGTCAACGAACTTGCACGAACAGGGAATACATGACATCATGTTTATGTTAGCTGACGCCTGTGCAACCATGAAGGAAGATTAACCCAGCCAAAGTGACACAGTGCAACAGTTGTGTCATAAAAACCAAACATCAACACAATGTGAGATGCGTTCAAAGTTTTTGTAAATTAAACTAACAATGGTAGACCATAACAAAACGAGTTCTACTCAGCCCTCAGCACTACACTATGTTTCGTTAACAATTTCTATGTAGTTTTCACACTAGCCGGTGAAACTTACAATCAACCATGTGTGTATAGTTGTTCCAGACGGTTGTTCGCCTGGTCAAACGTCATGTAGAAACCGTTCGGGTCTACTGAATATTACGTCATGGAAATTCCTAAAACATGAGCCAAAATTGCACCATCGATCGTAAGACCTGTGTCAAACCGGTTTAAACCTGTTTCAGTTTGAAACCTGTTTGGACATGAAATATTGCGTCACACGAACTGCTCTCGTGCCTTTGAGTTATCACAAATTTTTCTGATTCATTCTCGAAGTTGTTTGTTGGAAGTCGGTCGCACATTTAACTGGTTTATTTGGTGCTTGCTAACTGGACAAATTCTCCGTCATTTATCCAAGTAATCTGTATCGTAGTGACAGTTTCAGAGGTGTATCGCGTTGCACCCCATTTCGATAGCCGCGGGCTAATTTTACAGAAATACACTGTTTGAAATAAAGTTCAAGTGTGTGTTTCTTCGGTCATTATATACAGACGAACGGATTCGGGAACTTTATGTTAAAATTTTCCCACGAAGAGATTATGGTTTACCGCTGTGACCAATAGTAGGGATCCCATTTTAGAGCGACTTTTTTAAGAATGACATTTTTTCTTTCATTATGACATCATCTTGATATGCCACCAAGTAATTTTTGCAATTTTGGCCGTATTTCGAAGTTGATAAGAGATAGAGAGCTGGAACTTGTACCAAAATAATCGGAAGGGTAGGTTTCTTATCTGATTACTATACATTGTTAAGTGTTAACTTCTTTAAAAATCAACTTATGTAGAAAGAAACATGTTTTTGTCCATTTTCGTCCAAAGAGCAATAAAAAAAATAGCGTAATATTAGGGGAGATGCAGGACCTATTATTCATTTTTTGATCTCATTTATTCAGCTCATATCAAAATTAGACAAAAATTTTAGAGAATATGGCTAAGGTCAATGTTTATTGACTGTGTAAATATTTTCAGAACATTTACCACAGTAGGACACAACGGTTTAGTAATTTGCATTGTAGCATTATATATAAAATTCTGTTTAAAGGGGCAAGCACACTAAAATAGTAATTTTGCAGCTTCATGTCATCAGTTTATCAGTACGGTACGGTATTACTACTTGATTTTAAGCTAATCAAGATTAGGCTACCCAACCCTGAAGCTGGAGCAGATAAAATTTCTGTAGCTCCAGCTCCAGACATTTAAAAAAAGGCTTCAGCTCCAGAGAAAATGCTTGGCTCCACAGCCTTGAATGTTGCTGCAATAAATTTCAATCTTGTTGTTCGTTTTTGATGTGATTATGTGCTGTTTGTGTTATGGTAGGGTTTGAAATGTTTGTTTTCAAACTGATATTTCAAAATTTTGGTGTAGAAAAGCACCAAAGGAATGCATTGAACATTATAGTACTGGAGGAGTGTTATTAGTTTCATACAGTGAGTACCAAAAATGTATCTACTTTTTTGTGTGCTCAGTACTCAACTTACATGTTCTCAGAGTAACAAAAAATAGATAGAAGTTATTGTTGCACTTGCTAACATATTGGGTTTGGTGCCTTTGAAGCAGAAGCAAGAAAATACATCAGTTAATGCAAATCAAGGGATGCATTAATTTTTTTGGTACACATTGTAGACAAGGTTTGTTTAAATGAAGAAAAGTGGCAGTTAAGACCTCGAAACCATGGAGTTGAGAAAAAAAATTTCACATGTGGTCATAACTACTTATTTCCCGACAAAAAACAATGGTTTCACTATAGGCTGTAAAAAAATGTACACCCTACTCAATACAACAATTGTCATAAGTTATCTTCAATGACGCATTTATCCATCGTTGCATGATCTAACAACAACAGCGTTTCTCAAAACAATAATTATTGCGTTTACTGCGAAAGTTTCCACAGTCCTCAATGTCTTCAGTGCACTGGCGAGCAAGATGACCCATCTTCTTACATAGGAAACACCTCCTCTCCAGACAGTCCTTGGCCAGATGGTACCCGGTCATTTGGTCGACAGGACGTTAGGTCGACAGAACGATTCATTTTAGGGTTTGGGTTAGTTAACTAATCTTAACCCTAACCTAACTCTAACCCTAACTCTAACCCTAACCCTAAAATGAATCGTTCTGTCGACCTAACGTCCTGTCGACCAAATGTCTTGTCAACCAAACGACCGTACACCGGCCAGATGACCTTCTCTGTGACAGTTGTACCAAGCTTTTTCATCAAACGAGCAGCTCCTGGCTATGTGTCCAATCTTCCCACAACGTCTGTTTTCCGAATGTCCGCCGTCAGCAACGCACTCCCTGGCGAAGTGTCTGCGTCTATCGCATTTATAGCAAACCCCAAATGGTCGTCGCCTGCCTCCTCTCCTCGGTTCTTCGCGCTCGTAGTATTCGCAATCGTGAGATCATCGCTGATTATATCTGCAGAATAATCTCGAGCAAAGTGACCATTCTTGCCACAAGAATAACAAGTACTGTAACTTCAGAATCTCTCTCAGTAACATTTCCGATTATAAGATCAACTAAAGGGTTTTGTAAACATAACGTTTTCACAGTCCCACTACAATACGGAGTTTCGATATATATCCTTACTAACGGTCCTTGGATTAAAGTGTTATTTATCGACATCACATGGCCAGTTTTTCCCGTTAACTGACTGTCTTTTACTAAATCTCTCCTCACAATCATACTCGTAGAACCAGAATCGAGTAAAACTTTTACCTTTTAGTTTCCAACTGTCCCAGTCACTACTGGCAGGTAATCTTCAGGTATTATTTTTTCGCAAGCATTTTTTTTCGTCATTCCCGTTTTCTTCTCCAACTGATCATCTTTATCCGGTCTCTCCTCCCCAAGTGGTGGTTCATGAATGATTATTGCACAACAGCATCGATAAACACTTTGTCCATGTTTTTCCCGTTCTTTCCAGACTGATTGGATAGGGAAAACGACTTGTCCTTGCATTCCTTTGCAAATCTTGATGATTTCTGTTAGGCTTACTCCGGCAGTTGATAGCCTTATGACCTAAGCCATTACAGTTAAAACAACGTATTTCTCTTGGAACAGCACCTCCTTTAAAATTATTTGTTTGCTCCTTGTCATTATAGCATAACTATGTCTCTTCGATCGACAACTTGTCATCATGAGCAACTAAATACTGTTCCGCCATACTGGCTATATCTTCTAGAGCAGTGGTTTTCAACCGGTGGGCCATGGCTCACTAGTGGGCCATGGAAAGATTTTGAGGTGGGCCACAGACCTATTTAAAAATTTGCAAAAGTTAGTGAAAAATTTTGTTTCATTTGTGTTACTATATATAGTTAATTTTACACTTGTGTGTTTTGTTTAGTTGTTTTGATTGTAGCAACAATGAATGGTGCTGCTGTAATTTGCTGCAGAATGGCAATTTTCATTCTAATTATTGAAATAATAACTTTGGTGGCGTGATGTAATCAATGCCGTCTGTTGCATCATATACGAACGTTAATTTTAAGCAACTACAACAGTGTGGTTCTTGTAGGGAGCCACTTGGCTCCGATAGGAGAAATTTTTAACTTAAAGGGAGAAATAATCGTGTTGAAAAGAATTGGGAAGAAATGTAAATCAAATGTAAATTTATCTAAATAATCTATTGAAATGGTTAATTTATTTATGACTGAGCACATAGTTTTAGATCAACGTCGAGTTTTTACAACACTTTATAATGTAATAGACCACTTTGTGATTACCATCAAGTCACAGCCAAACTGAAAGCGGCAGCCTACTGAAATTTGTGCAGATCTGTATTTAGTACTTTTTTGTGAATTATTGTGGGGAGAAATTGACAATAGCTGTGTCTTTCAAAGAAGGAATACGGCATTAATGTTGAGAACCACTGTTACTACAAGTTGGTCAATAACGTTCAGAAGCACGCATCTCATTGATGCACGATATAATCTGTTTTGGAACATTTTCTGCTGCTTTTTTAAATCTATTTTGCAGTTTTTTCTTGCATACACAATTAATGGGCCATAAGAATTTTTGTGCAACAAAATGGGCCACAAAAGAAAAAAGGTTGAGAACCACTGTTCTAGAGTCTTTGGACTTCTCTTCATTAAATAAATAGAAAGGTCTTTTGAACATGACTCTGTGAATTGCTTCTTAACTATTAGGTTTGCTAATCCATCTAGCGATTGTTCAGACCCCGAAAGTTCAAACCATTTTAACAAAAGGTTTCTTAGACGTTCAAAAAACTGACCTGGGCTTTCATGTTGCTGTGGTTTTGCTTCACGGAATCTTTGACAATATCCATACTTGGTAAAATTGTAACGTTTAAACAGAGCTAACTTCAATCTGTCATAGTCCATTGCATCTTCTTGGGAAAGTCTTGAATATACATCAAGGGCTTGCCCCGATAACAACATGCTTAATTGAGTAGCCCACATCGACTTCCCCAATTTGGCTATTGTAGCATATCGTTCAAATCTTAACAAATAACTATCTAAATAACTATTTTTCCTCTACAAACGGTGGCAAATCTGGTCGTCTAACTTGCGCCACAGTAACATCTCGAATATTATTGTTAATAGAAATAGATCGCTCACCAATAGCCATTTTTTGTCTTTCTAAATCAAGTCTTAACTTCTCCAATTCATGTTGCGCTCTTCTCTCTTCAGCTTAGCGTTGTGCTCTCTTCTCTTCAGCTTCACGTTGGGCACTCTTCTCTTCAGCAATACGGGCTCTCTTCTCTTCAGCTTCACGCCGGGCTCTCTTCTCTACAGCTTCTGCTTCGCGCTGTGATCTCTTCTCTTCAGCTTCAAGTTCTGCTTTCCTTATTTCACGAGCAGCTCTTCTCTCTTCTCTTTCGTCAGCCTATCGCTGAGCTTTTTGGTCTATTATCTTGTGATATGCTTTTATCACAAACTGACTTCTCATTGCCACTCAACCCCATTCGTTTTGCCATGCTCCATAAGTTTTCGATCATCTCATTTTCAACGGTATCCGTCATTTTGACAGCTTGTTGTTGATGTATTGTTCTTTCGGTTGTGTTCCCGAACAAGTCCCCAGAATGTCACGATTGTTTCTATCTCTTACCAGGAAAGAGACTTGGAAAGGATTAATGCCGTAGTTTAATGGGATATCACCGAAAAGCAGTCAATTAAATGTCGAATACTTCTACTAGTGAAATGATATATAAAAATACTTGAAGGACTCCAACGAACAGCTCAACACTTCCAGCAAATAATCAAAGTAACAATAAACAGCAATAAATTCCAACACTTATAATTCTTTTGAGAAAAATGTGAACACTGTAATATTAACGACGACCTTTTAGAGTACATGTTAATTCAAACAGAAAATGATTGGTAGTGTCTGTTAAGCCAGGACCTTTGAAATTCTTCCTTTGAAACCTTTGAAATTCTTCTGTTGTATATCGCGATTTCGGGTATTGAACCCTCTTCAGCACAACTTTATCAACAGCAATTCACTTTAGAAAATGACTAAAAATGTTATGTGGTTGCCAAGAAACAAATTAGTCTGCGAAATTAGTCTACGAGCAGTAATAATGACAATTTTTATGCAAATTATGAAGGTAATTAGGTCATACATTATAAAAGTGAAGTGACAAACATTAGGAAAAGATTTTTTTTAAATAATTAGTTAGAAGTATCTTGCATCCGCTAGTTCGGATCATGTAGGCTATCAGGAGGCTGGCTTGACTTGTCCCAGGGTTTAGTGTATGTCAGCTTGACTGACCCCATTGTTTGTTGTTTACATTTAAATACTTCGCCGAATGCTTAATATTTTCGTACTTTTTATTGATGCAACTGTCAAAAATTTCCTAATGTTTGTCACTTTTCTTTTACAATGTATGATCTAATTACCTTCATAATTTGCATAAAAATTGTCATTATTACTGCTCGTAGACTAATTTCGCAGACTAATTTGTTTCTTGGCAACCACATAACATTTTTAGTCATTTTCTAAAGTGAACTGCTGTAAATTTTACTGTACTATGCTGTTGATAAAGTTGTACCGAAGAGGGTTTAATACCCGAAATCGCGATATACAACAGAAGAATTT
Source organism: Aplidium turbinatum (assembly GCF_918807975.1). Lineage (NCBI taxonomy): Eukaryota > Metazoa > Chordata > Ascidiacea > Aplousobranchia > Polyclinidae > Aplidium > Aplidium turbinatum. The sequence goes on along the minus strand of NC_137475.1, from coordinate 21,190,384 downwards.
CAAAGGTTTCAAAGGAAGAAATTCAAAGGTCCTGGCTTAATAGACACTACCAATCATTTTCTGTTTAAATTAACATGTACTCTAAAAGGTCGTCGTTAATATTACAGTGTTCACATTTTCCTCAAATTTATTGATGCTTTTGTATCTGCTTTACGCGGATCCTCGATTGACTTTACGTTGATACGGGTTTAAACTAATCGCACCCTTTTTTTTCTTATAATTCTTAATCAACTTTGTGATTCACTCACAGCTTCTCATATGATTCTAATTTCGATCACAATTTAGAATAGCACCAGCTCTCTTCTACACATATTCAAATTTCTTCTCATCGCTGAACACAAGGTTTGGCAGCGTGCCGCCTTCAATGTGTGAGAGCAGAATTCTTGCTCTGGAGAGACGTTTCTCAATGGTATTGGCATTCAGCAACTGTTTCTTCATGTGTTTTAATGGGCTCATCTTCAAATCCTTCTTGAGAACTGTGAACATGGTTTCATACTCCATCGGCCACGTTCGCCTCCTGAGCCAGTTTTTGAATGGATCTCTTGGGATTTCTTCACACCTTTTCTCTGGTTGCTTTTATCAATTTCGAAGTTCTGGCACTTCGAGGGTGACCTTGGCCAGGTTGATTTTGGACATTTCCAGTTTGTTTTGGCGTTTTAAGAATTTTTAAGTCCTTACAAAAATCACTCCTTAACTTGCCGGATTTGAAGAGCTCTACAATAGCTATACTTTTATTCAAATTTTCATTCAAAGCCCATAAAATTTAGGACTAAAAAATATAACATAGGCGCCGACTTTTCAAAAAACCTTGGGGGGCGAGAAAGGTGATGACGTCATAACCATAACGCTATTTTACTCAATTAAAATAGTCTTTGATTAAGCTTAGTGTCTTGTTAATATTGACACCTAGGTCGCAAACCGAATTTATTAGAACCACTGCTTGAAACACAATTAGTTTTACGCATGCAGTACGCCTAGTCGTAAAAATTTTGATATTGTTAGCTCATAATTGGAACAGTTGGAAAACAAGCCGATTCATTTCCTTTTCGTGCTAGTGAATAACAACGATCAAGACAGTGAAGTTATCGAAATAAAACGCAAAAAATCATGATCTCAAGCAGATTGGAAACCTGCCATCAGTTTTATTAACCTCGTTTTACTAATTACTTACCTTCAAAGCGTTAACAACGGCGAAGTGTTTTCTCTTATGTTTTTTATCGAAAGTCTTTATAGTCTTTTATCGAATACCGTATACTCGAGTATAGGTGGAGATGTTTGCAAGTCATTTTCACTTCAAAAAGACAGGTTCAACTTATACACGGGACAAGCTTGGCAGTTTTCAAAATGAACACATTTTTGCTATGGCAAAATTATTGCCGACGTAGATTACGGAGTGTGTAATGGCGTCGGTCAAACTAAAGTTTTGAATACGTTTATTTGCAGTGATTCAAACTTAACGATTTCTTGTCAATTTTAAACTTTATGCACTTGTTGAGCAATATGCAAAGCTCAGGAGGCATAACAGCAGAAAGAGCTGTTTTAAGAGATCATTTTTTTTATTTTTGCGTGTAGGATATAATTGTTCTAATTACGTAACATTCCATGATCGTTGAAGTCGATGTCAAACCTTAGCGGCCGCATAAAACAATGATGTCAGGTTAGCTAGGTGATAATAGCGGTAAGAGACGTCGTTAATGCAAGCAATATCTGCAACCAAGACCATTAAACACCTTTTCTTTTATCGGTTTTTGATTTAATTCTCACACATTGCGAACAAAACAATGCGTTCTGTTGAATCATAATTGATCTCACAGGGGGAAGACCTCGTTGAAAATAGCGCGTCTAATTTAGCTGGTTTACTATTGCAGTGAATAGTTAGGCCTACGTGACTATTTCAGCAGCGTAAGTTACTCTACCATCTACTTTGAAATTTCCATACCATATGAGAAACCCATGCGATCAACTACTGTTTTGCGGGCAAGAGCAACGTAGGCTGTTTTTTGCTGTCGGCATTCTTTAAGTCCGTTTAACTTTAAATGATCTAAGTCTCTTTCGCAAAGTGTTTTATCTTTGAAACACCACTTGTAATAACCATTTTTGGTGCCCCTCAACCATAAATTTACGGGAGGCGCCGCCTCCCCGGAAGTCGGCGCGTATGATTGAGAGATATTCAACATATTAACATTGTAACGCTAAATATTGAAGCTAAATAGAGTTATTTGAAGATGTAACATTAATTATTGATGACCTTGTATAGAATTTAAAAATTATCTTTAAAATGTGTTACATAATTTTGTATGTTTTCTAGAATCTAGATCAGACATGGGCAAGCTACGGCCCACAGGCCAAATCCGGACCGTTGGGTTGTAACATTAAATCTGGCCCTCCTGATATTGGCGGAAACGAATGCTTTAACGGTTAACCCAGTTCCTTACTAGTTTTTCTAATGCACAAACAATCATTCTATCTTATTGAAATTTTGTTATGTAGGGTCTATGGTTTATTGTTATGTCAGTACATGTCACAACTAAGCATTGTTAATTTGGCTTATTGTTTCGTCACAGTTGAACATTGTTGAAACTTTGTTTATCACATGATTGATCTGTCGTAGCTGGCAGCAGGGCTAGCCTAGCAAAATTGTTAATCTTGCAAAAAGTTAACCTCCAGATTTACAGAAAAGCTTCTTTAGTAAAGTTTTCGAAGCTTTGTGAGTGTCAAACTTAATCAAGTTATGCTTACATCTAGTAACAGTTTCCGTGTGAAAGCTAAATAAGGTTTTCTGTTACTAACTATACTCACATGGCCCACATGTCAAAGATTAAAAAGTTTTTGGCCAGTGGTCCAAAAAGCTTGCCCACCTCTGATCTAGACGATACCACGTCAACAAATTAAAAAAAATAAGATTAGCAATAATATTCAGCGCTAATGAATTGGTAGTCAAAATGACTACTTTGGGCATCTAGTATTAAATGGTTGTGCAACAGAAACCTTGATAAAAGTTCGTTACTTAAATAGATTATTGCAATTCATATATTTATGTAGTGTACTGGTAAATACTATTATGCTGATTGTAGTAGGTAGATGTGTAATGCTTGGTTATGTGTAACTCAACTAATTGCAGTTATACCCAGGCTATAATTTAATTATTTGTACCTACATGCAGTTGGAAGTTTGGAAATTGCATGAAGAAAGCTGAAAGAAATAAAGTCAGCAAGACAGCAACATCCGTTCACGATCAGGTGGAACGTCATTAAGACAATGGGAGTTCCATGACATGATGAGTTTTGTGGATTCATTTATAGTCCAGTCAAAATACGGTTTGACCCTGAACAAATTCCAAGAAAGCGTTTTATGATAAAAGACTAAAAGTTTACCAAAAATTGATTACCACAAAGGTTCTAACTATGACGTCATAAGACGATGACAGCCATCGCACTAAAAATAACCAATATTTCTTTATTTCAAAGCTGTAGGTTACAGAAGAGTTTGCATTTTTTATACTGTATATTTTGATTTAACAATTTTTATACAAAGTTTTATACTAACTACATGGACAGGCGAGGTCATGACCTCATCAATGACGTCATGACATACATGTACATTTCTAAAAATTATAGAATACACAGTGCATTTTAATAGTCACTATTTTTATCATCAGACAATGCTTCCTCACTCATATTGTCACAATGCCCTTCTTGACATGGTCCGCATACCCGTGAACAGATAAGTCCGTTGCAAGTGCACCGAACTGTACTACAACCACGAGAACAATTGCAGTGAATTATTTTCAAAAGTGTTTCTGGCGCAGGTGAAGTATCCATCATCACTGGAACTAGACTGTTGTTCTGCAATTCCCATCCCCATTCAGTAGTGTCCATGGCCTCACCATTGTCCATCCAAAGCATTAATTGGAGGTAACTCCGAAGGGCATGATACTTTGTTGCAGAGGAGGTTGGTGGCAGTCGTTCAGGTGTAACAAAGCTGTTGGCTAAACCAACTTTTTGGCAGAGACTAGAATACCTCATTGCAGACAGCTGTCTCCAGGTTTGCCCCCGAACAATGCCACCATCGCTTTATACCCAGCGTCTTCAATCTCAGCTATGTTTTTCTTAGATGTGGAAAACATCGTAGCACAGCTATTTAAGACAGAGTCTTCCTTCAAAACCTTGTGTAGAGCGAGTTTTTTTCCGATTCCAAAAACCGCGGAAGTGGTATCGTATCTCGTGAATGCATGCAGGAACAGAAGACTGCCGCAGACATCGTTTCCAAGCAACTTCTTCATAACCTTAATGTCGTATACTGTTGCAGGACTCCCTTTATCCAAGTAGAAATAAAGCTTGTTGCCATCGCTGGTTGACGCGTGATGAAGTAACAACACTAATAGATCTGTATCTTTGCCAATGAGACTAGTACTTTTGTTGGATGACATTGACACTGCTGCCTTAACAATCTCCACATCTGCATCCCCCTCTGATTGTATTACGTGACAACCTTTGTCCTTCATGCGTTGTGAAATGAGATTGATACGAGACTGTTTGTTCTCCACATTCGAAAGGAAATCCTCGTTTTTCCCGACAAATTTCGTTCCTTCAGCAATGTTCACTTTGTTACTTGTTCGATTTTTGCGCCGTCTCTGATGGGTAATGTCCTTAGTGTTTGGTTCTCCAATGGGCAATGTAACCATCAAATACTATCGTAGCCTTACCATATTGCTTTACTGTGAAAGATGCATAGTCGTCAGCGATTGAACAATATGTCTTTCCTTCTGACCACTTCAGTCGATGGAGAAGAGAACCTCCGTCAAGAACATTATGTTCCACTTCTGGTACATCCTTGAGTACTGCGTCATCTGAACTCTGTTCTTTTATAGCAGCCATCAGTTGTGCTTTGTTTGGTTTGCGTAAAAGATGTTTTGCCTCAAAGAGGGATGGTGGGTGTGGTGAAAGTTCATAGGCCATCACCTCATCAAGGGAAAGATGAGCAGTTTGAGACACCACAAGAAACCTTTGGAACAAAAGAGCGGGGTCTATTGTTTTGTCCATAGCAACGTCAATTGCCACACTAGATGCCAGGGTCTTGGCTTTCATTGACCGCTTGTACTTAACTGAAAACAGTAATTGACCCTCCATTGTTGCCACTATTTCTCTGCCAATGGTAAACAGGTTATGGACATTCACATCCTTATTTGCATTGACCCCGGTGATAATGTTGCGAAGAGACACTTCATCAGAAAAAGGTGAAAAGGTCTCGAGTTTATCTGCAATTTTCTCCAGGTCTTCACGATCTCTTCTCGTCCTTGACGTTCTTGCCTCCTTGTGTTGTTCACTAGTGACAAAGCTCTGGCGAGTGAAACCCTGCATTGTATCACTGTAGGAAGAGGACACCGGCACAGACAGAGTCCACAAGGCCCTCTGATGTTCAGACATTCCACTTCCTCTGGTGAGTCCTCCTGCAGTTTTTAGGGAGCGCATCAGAGCTTGCTCGATGACTAGGTCGCAACCCAAGCCTGCCCAGTACTGATCAGTACGCCTTTTAACATGCAAGCCATTCATAAATCTATGGAACACTGATGGCATATCATCTTCCAGAGTGGTCATTGACTGGAGGTAAAGGTAGGCGAACTTCACATAGTTCCCATGCCCAGCAGCTGCAAAAATGGGCAAACATTCGGCTACAGCATGAAGGTGCATTAGCCAGGATCCTGTACGGCCTCGGCCTCGAGGCCTGTATCGGCCTCAATAAGCTCCCTTGCAATGTCTACCATCTGTTGGTAATTCAGCTATACTTTACTGGTGCGAGAGTGAGCGGATAATCCATTTCTTTTGGTGGACAAGAGGTGGACAATTTCACTAAGACAGGTAAAAGTGATGACCGAATTCAAGTCACTGTCCCCTGTCAGTGTCCGAGCATACAACTGCTCAAGTTCTTGCAACAGGTCTGCAAAACCGGGATGGTCGCAAAGTACTTTGTCTGCAACTTGCTGTGTAAGACACTGATCAAGGAGGAGATGGCCACGAACTGCACGCTGAAATGCCTTTCCAGTCATGATGTGTTGCACAGCATTGTCACCGTAAATTGTTCCCAAGATCTCTTTGATTCCACTCCCATCCAACAACGTTCCTATGGCACCCATAAGATTCATCAATGTGTGGAAGCTCCCGAGCATCAGGACAACATCTTGAACCGGGCTGTCTTCAGGCACCTCGTCTTTGATTTTTGACGCTTTCCAGTAGAGTGGCTGATCGAATGTAACAACTGCAGCGGAGCGGTGTTTATCAGCAAGTTTGCACAGATACTCAAGAGTGGAGAAGATGCATGACTTGTCTCCGGAATACATGTCAATGATGGGCAGGAAGATTACCGTAGACGACCCCGGATGATCACAGTCTTTATGTAGCATGTGCATCATTCCATTTCAGCTCGGTGCAGGCTGTCTGAAGCGGAAAGACATCTCCCACAATACATCAACCCGATGGTCAATGGCGTTGAGAAATGGCAAGGGCTTGAATGTTATGTTTCGGCGAGTGTGCTTTGCGAAACGGTATTTCCTTACATCAACTCTGCTTTGTTCAACTATCTCTAAGTCCGCAGTCTTCCGTCTGAGAACAGTGCGACTGACCTTCCTTCCTGGAGTAACAGTAGCTACCATCGCCATGCCGTGGAAAGTCCCCTTCCCATCTAACGTGATGATATTATGATCGACGTTGTCCGCAGCGAACAGCAGTGCCGTATCCAGTCTGTCTATGGTACCACCGAGTACATCCTGGCCAACAGAAGCGGCAGCGTTTTCCTCGAATCGCTGAACTTCCGAATATGATGAACAATATCCCATGGCTGAGAAACTGTCTACAAGAAATCGAGACCTAAAATGATGATGTAGCTGGATTGCTAACCCAAGCTGCAATGGAGCTACTACAGCCCTGGGACGTACTGCCTGAACAACTGATTGTCCAATGCTTGCGACCTTCCTGTGAATGTCCTTTCCAACGAAGAGGTTTTCAAGCAAGCAACGCAAACTCAGGGGGAAATAATCTAAAGCAGACTCACATTCAAGCGAAGAAGTCTTCGGATATTCATCGGTTGAAGATGGGATCTTAGACTTGATATCGCTCTTGATGAGTTTCGCCGCAGTCTCTATGATGGCTCTCTGCTGGGCTTCTTCATCCTTTTCCTTAATACTGAAATAGTGCCTCAGGATTGTTCTTGTCTTTTCACGGAACGATACAATGTTAGGCAACCCTTCACACTCTGCTATGAATAGCGAATCGCCATACTTCTCCTCCAGCTTATACCTCAGCCATTTACTATAGGTAGCACTGTCTCCTTCTACAAGATACTCCGTCATTTTCTTTGCAAGATCTGTGACAGTCAGTTACTCTTCATCGTTGTCCTCGAGAAAGGCACACATTCTCAAGAACGCTTGCTCTTGGTCCATGTTCATCGGCCTCCCTACCTTCCGCGGTTTCTTTGTAGTAGATCCACTACCATGACGCATAGGAATTCCGTAATTTGTCCGAAAGTTAATGTCACATGAACGATGATACAGACAGTCTGCAGCATGTAAGTCTTTCTCAAAGTACGCGATTCTCCCTTGAATGGTGATTGCCTAGTCATCATTACGCTGTTTGCAATGTGACAAGATGGACCTTACAAATCCATCCGTTTTAACAAAGCTATAGTCATCGAAATTAGCACTGGACCTTGTCTTCACCACTTCATGTCCACAGAAGAAACACTGCATTGTGCTATCATAGGATCCAGTAGACACCCGTGTACCTCTCTTGGCAGGTGAACGATAAACGGAAGTAGCTTTCTTATCCAAGTCTATTTGTTTCTTGTTTATGTACTTCATACGACATCTCTTGTGCACCACCGCTCCAGCAGCTACCACAGTGTTAACGCCCCTCTCAATACTGGCTTTATTGATCCCTTCAGCTCCTTTTGCACCAATCACCACTCTTTCTCCGTCATCTTCTACTTCATGGCTGCATAAGGGGCAAGTTTCTTGACTTTCCATCATTATTATATAAGTTTTCTTATATACATTTAAGTTATATACATTCTCAGCTCTGTAAGAAAAAAAATCAATTGTTAGAACCGACAGAAACATTACTGCAATCTATTTATTACAGTCATCAATGAAATCATACACAGAAAACTATACAAAATATGATAGACACTGAAAGGCGAGTCGCCTTTAACATTTTATAGCTTTGGCGGCCATATTCTTTGACGTCACATTTGGACCCTTTGTGGTAACCCTATTTTGGTAAACTTTTAGTATGTTTTTCCCTACATGTTATACTACCAAAAAAACAATAAAACGCTTTCTTGGAATTTGTTCAGGGTAAAGGTTTTTTTTTTCGTATTTTGAGTGGACTATTATAAAAGCAAGAGGATAAGTGTATTTCAACTGGGCACAGAGTTGAGCATTGATTACATTGGTTGTTGTAGTAGCTTGACATTGCGCACCCTGGGTAAGCTAGAAATGCCTAGTGCTAATGCACTTCTCATGAAAGGTTTAGACATTGCTTCATGCCATCTTTCATGCTTCATGCTCGTACACGTTTGGAATCGTTTTAAGAGTTTCACTTGGCTGCTCAGCTGCTGTGTTACTGTATTTTCTTTGTGGCATGGTTGAACTACTTGTTATTATGACATAATAGCCAGAGTTTAAACACTGATTATAATTTTTGTCAGCAATTATGCTGTGGGACGTTGCACTCTTGCCGGCTTAGGCTGCTTAAAAAATCAGCTGATTTGTTGTGAAAATGTTGTTAAGTTTTTAAATTTATGTTGTTGATTAAATACAGCCATACTTCAGAAAAATTAAGCAACGGTTTACTTGAGTGTTTTTAAGCATAAAATAGAAATCTGAGCTAGTTTGTAGTTGAAATTTAACTGACTATTTTAGTAATTCAATTTCTATGAAGCACATCAGTCCGTCAAATTTAGAAACAACTTTAAAAACATAGCAGCATCCAAAAAAAATCTATCCGTATCACAGCATCAGTCATTGCTAAACTCATCAAGACAATAATAGTTGATTCGCAATTATGACTCAGTAATGATTAAGTTTTTTCGGCCATTTTTCTCTTGTCTGTGAGCAGGGCTGCGATTTCTTCTTTCTTGTCGAACGACCAAAAATTCTGCATTTGTTTGTCGAATAGTAATATAACGTCACAAGAGTCAGATAAAGCGTTTGTCGCGAGTTACCGCACAAGCTGTGTGGATGTATGTCAGAGTCACTTACTTAAGTTTTTAATCGCACGCTGATTGAGTGATTGCAAAGGACTATCAAGTGCTAAGTTGTGTACCTACCGGACGTGTATATTATTGTTTTGCTCCGGGAAGAGAACTGTTGTAAACGCAAAACTGAGGATCGTAAAAGAAAAAAGCCCTTTGGCTATCGTAGTCGGCTCCATCTCGTGTCCGAGCATTGGTTTTATCTTCAAATCGAATTTGGCTTCGGATGGTATGTGGCTTTGGAGGCCCAGTCTATGATGGAAAAAACGTGGGCAAAAGTCATATTGTATGGAGGGTGGGGTTGTGGTAGTTTTAGCTTTTCTTTTCTAGTGTTTCGATTTTCTTGGGCTTTTTGTATCTTGTTTTTTTCGAAAATTTCCGTGCTTTTCCTAGTTATTTTTCTCTGGAGTAACCTGTCACTAGCAAGTTGTTCCCATGAATCCAGATCAACGTTTGCATGGTTGAGGGAGACTTTCAGCTGATCTTTGTATCTCATTTTTGGTCTTCCAGAGGGTCTTTTCCCTGTCTCTTGTTCACCATAGAGCATTATTCGAGGAAGCCTCGTTGGGTCCATTTGCATGACATGTCCTGTCCAGCGAAGGCGGTGTTGCAATATGGCGGTTTCTGATTCCTGATGAGCTTGAACATCTAGTGAAGCCGTGCTATTGCCAGGGCCTGACCTTATATTTGCAGATGGAAGCTCACCGACCGAACTTGAACTGCTTGTTGGTCGTGCTTGGGCAAACTCAGAAACGTTATCACTGTCTCGTCGAGAAAAGAATGTATCGATGCGTTGTTTCTTATGCACTTGAACAGGCTTATCTATAAAATTTTATTGTTGAAAAGTGAAAACGCAGTAGGCACATCTCATTAAGCATGCTTTTGCTTACCACTATTAAATTAAACATGTTCAAAATTGAGAATGCTTTGCGATGTTAGGCTACTAAACGCTATTAGCCGGAAGTTTACCTGGATGATAAGTTGCAAAGTGACGTGGCAATGCTTCTCTCGATAGCTCCTTCGAACAGATCTCGCTCTTCACTCGCTGTTTGCTGAACCTTAATCGCTTCTCGGTAAGACCAACCAAAGCTTTTGCCATCCGTGTTGTCGGAGGATTCTTTCGTTTTTTAGTCCTTATAGGATACTGACTAACTAAAGACTATCCTATCTGTAGTTGGGCAAAGCTATGCTGTTCTTACAACTTGCCTATTACCTTGCCTTGTCCACTCCCAGTGACTACCTACTATTCTTCTAGAAGCGAACTCATATATAGCGACCTTTCTTATCTGTGTTTCTGATTCTAAACATCTGGTCGGAAACTAGGCTATTTTCTTGATGTAAAAAACTTGCGTAATAAGTAGGCTTTATTGTGTTCTTTTATTGTGTGCTTCTGTGATTATTTTCTCCTGTATCAATCACCTGCTTTAAGTTATGTAACGGAAAGGAAATCTTAAATTTGTTTTCGTCATCATGCACTGGCTACATAAATCCATCATTGTTAAATCTTTCAAAGGATGGCATCTCGCCTGGTGAGAGACAAATTTCCTGCAGATGTTCAGACTTCCCAGCCAGCAAACTTGTTTATATCATACATTACATGCATTGTGATTCAACGTCTGCAGACGTTGAATCAATGTAAAAACGACGGGTTTCGCTAGCTGGGTTGTGTGCTTTTGTGAATGTGCAAAATCGCTCATTATGTAATCACAGAAACTCTTTTAGTGGAAGGAAGTCGAGTTGCTACCGTGTTTATCTGTCTACTATTCTTTATTCACATTGCAAAACATTTCTGCAATCTTGGAACAACAAGTGCATAAGTCAGACATAAATACAAACTTGCAAACACGTTGACAACTAAAAGTAGCCTACTTCGGTTATTTTATCTATAAAAGAATCCCGTTGTGTCGAATAGCACGAAACGTGTGTGGAGAAATGTTTGATGGCAGGCGTTAGAACTTTTATCAAAGCATTTTCCCGCAGTGTTCAAAATGTTCTGGAAGAGAACTCCTTTCCATAAAAATAGCGGCTTTTTTCATCTGTATTTTTGAACATCTGGTCGGAAACTAGGCTGTTGTCTACATGTGAAAAACTTTCATAGCAAGTATCCAACAGTCATTTTACCAGAGCAATATTGTTAATTGGCTCAAACGGCGAAATACAAACTGGCATAGACGTTGACAACTCAACGTAGCCTAGGTGATTTCATCTATAAAAGAAACTCGTTGTGTCGAATAGCATGAAACGTGTGTTGCAAAATGTTTGATGCCAGGCGTTGAAACTTCGATCAAAGCATTCTCTCGCAGTGTTCAAAATGGCGGCGCTGATGCCTTGGAAGTTTCTCGTGTGAAGCGTCGCTTTTAGACCTTGCTTTGAAGTACCTGGCACAAGAAAGTTTACGTAAGTCAGCACTTTTATGATTGCATCACATATGCCCCCCTCCGATTGTTCCTCGACCTAACAACGTTTAGTCCTCTCTCAGTTTTTTTCCGTAAGGCACGGCGTTTGTCGAATAGTGATGGCGCGTGTCGAGTAACCTCGTCACCAAACAAGGCAAAAATTGCAGCCCTGTCTGTGAGAAAATACTGTCTTCATTACATTCAAAAAAATGCAATTTTAATTAGTATGATTTCAGTGTAACTGCGGGTCAAAAGATAACACAAAAACAGGCATGGGCCATACAAAACGTAACGTGGGCCAGATTTGGGCTGCTGGCCAGACATTGGAAACCCTTGCCCTAATGTATAGCCTAATGCACCAGCATTAGCGATAAACATGGTAACTGCCGGCTATATATGATGCTGGGAGAAAACATCAGCAACATTTTGCATCAAACTTTCGTTAAATAGACAAAATAAGCATGGAATGAATCTTCCATACTTACTCCCTTCAACTTTGCGTTTGCCTTTTGTTTTCGAGATGTAACAAAATCATCATACGTGCATTGTGCCATCAATTCAATGCCAACCCCGAGCTGATGAAATCAATGAGCGCATGCAAACCTCTTTCACAAATGCCCACTCTGAATGGATGGTGTCCAGGAAGTTTCTGGGAGCGTGTGGAAGACCAGTCAGGAGAGCAATAATCCAAAGTTCGACAAAATCCAGGTAAGTGAAGAACATCTGCTTCAGTTTGGCTTTAAAGTGCGACATCAACTGCAGAGTTCAGTGAAGACACAAAACTATTTTGTTAATTTCGAAAATTTTAAAATGTAATTAGCAGGAGTGAGTTAGACTGAAGTCATAATTTTAAAATTCAACACTCGACATGCACTTCTACAAAGTAAAGTGATGAGGAATATTTTGCAGCATATAATAACACAAGCCAACACACTTTTTATGTCAGCATAGCAAATGTCATTCTAGGGTATATTTTGGGTGCTGAATTCAAAAATCACATCAGATATTTTGTTTCACATCAGGATATTATGATATTTGAACGCTGGTTTGGTAAAAATTGGTAAAATCAACTCCTGATCTATATTGGTAGACTATGGCGTTTCATGGAATTTGAACCGTTTTTTGTCAACAAGGTCTGCGATAAAGTATAAATTCATCATGATAAAGTCTAAAGTCTACACAAGAGATACAAACATAATATTACTGAAAACATTGAGGTATTTTAAGACCTGTTCCATTTATTTTTATTTTTAACTTATCTCAAAAACTACATGTGATGGGTAAAATCTGATGTGATTTTTGAAATCAGCAGCCTCAATATACTCCAAATCCCATCTTACATTGCAGACACAAATCTTTTTATTTTTTTTGTTGGCTTGTGATACATCCAACCGCTTAACCCATATCTTCCTAGCGTCAGTTTAAAAATTGATAGCACAAAAAGAGTAGTTCCAAGCATGCTGATGCCGATAGGAATCCAGTTTTTGGGTCAATCTGATAAAGTGTCTGGCTAATTGTTTGATCTCTTTATGAGTTAACAGTTTCACGATGATTGCAGCAGCTTAAACTCAAGAAAGTGTTTTTTGCATTGTTCTAATAATTACCTGCTATCAAATGGCTCTGAACAAGAATCAAATTGAAAAAATTTTACACACAACTGAAAGATATCTTAGCTTATTGAATAAACAGTTTACCAGACTCAAGTTTAATCATAAATCGATTTATGATTAAAAATAAGGCTGGTAAACTGTTTGTTGTGTTGAGTAACAAGGCTTATCGAATACTAATGATACGAGACAGTCAACTGCTTCAAGTGGACAGTTTGCTGGGTTGGTTCACAAAAACAGAAAAGTTTTATTAGTCAATTAGCCTATTGAATCAATACTATGCAAAAAACAAATCAAAGATAGACTTACAAATAATAACTGTAGTTGTGTAATAACTGTATTTTACTACCGTCAGTTAAAACTGATGCTAGGAGCAGGCCAGGAGGGTGCAGGTAAAGCATGATTTCTTTGTTGAACTCGCTTGTATTGTTGCTTAGTGACATCAAAAGGTGGCTGTAAAATTTTGATTATTTGCAAACATTTCAGTAGTTTAATAAAAAATGTTGTAAGTAATTTAACGTATTCTTAATCTTTTTGGCTGGGTGGCATGGTGCACCATCATGCATAAACACCTCGCAGCCATGAATGTGAAAAAGTTCAGCTTGTGCTCCATCAACACTTTCTGGTAACCATCAGCATTCACTTTTTTGTTCTTTAGCAGAAAATACACACCCGCCTTCCTCTTTCACCAGAAAAACTTCTTAACACAATGACCGAGTCTGGGTGTTTGATGGCATAGTGAGGATTAGCAAGTATGGTATAGCGAGGATAAAAGTGATTAGATGATTTAGGGCACTTCACTGTGTTGGAGCCCATCCGGAAAACCTGGTAGTCACTTTCATCTGAAAACTTTACACTCCTTTATTGCTCAGTAGTCCAGTGGGCATACTTTTTCACAAACGCAAGACGTTTTTGTTTCAATCACTCCGTTTTAAGAGTTTTTTTGACAGCTTTGCAGCAAGGCAATCCCAAGTCCTTCTGGAGGCGATGCTGGATTGTTCGGATCATCAAGGTCTCCAGCAGATCTGAATGCATATCTTTCAAGCCTAGTGCTGTCAGCTGAGGTCTTTTTTCCAGTTCCCTTTTCATTATGGAGTCTGTATGCCTTGATGTTTTTCTTTTTCTTCCACCACCAAATTTATGCTGCAAAACTGCATTGCATGAGAGGTTTTATTCCTTGGCATCAGCCAAAATCTTCCTAACGGTGGATCTTGATCTCCACTGCGCTGACATATCAGCCTTATTTTTACTTTTTCTTGCCTCCATGCTAGTATACTAGCTTTTTCCTTATCACTGGTGTACTTTCTAGGCATAGTAAATTCACTTTCAAGAATAATGCTTGCAAAATTCTTCTCTCATCTAAACTCCTCTAGGGCTCCTTTTCTTCTCTGAACACTATTTCAAGACTTTTGGCTGAAAAAAAGCTGAAACAAGATTTTACGGCATTGATAGTGCTATGGCAATGTTCTTCACATTTTTACAATCTTCATATTGTAAGTCATAATGCTTATTGCTAATGCTAGTCATATGATTTGATGTGAAATGCACAGCTAAAAACATGGTGTAAAATTTGTGGTACGTAAAAAGGTCTGAAGTCATTTTGCGGTAGCTGTACTTTTGCAAAAGATTCACCCAACTTTCGACGTACAGTAGTGGTGGAAAAAACTCGTAAGTCGACTACTGTACAAGTGTACATACTGTGCAGGGGAAGTGAACTTCAAAGAGTACAAGACTGCTAGTCTGCTATGTACTACCAAATGAGGCAGTGGCAAAGCAACATAAATTGCCGGTTTGTAAAACTAAATTACGATATAAAAATCGACAGAAGGCAATGAAGTATGCAGAAGAGACGTTGGTGGAAATTAAATTTAGAAGATTACTGGAAAGAGTTAATCAACAAAGGTGAAGGAAGCCCTTTGTCAAAAAGAAAAGACTTGGATGGTTTTCAAAGAAGCAGTGAAAGAGACTGCATAATTGGATACACATCAGGCAAACCAGGAAAGAAAAAACATGCAGTACATGGTGGACTGGTGGTGGAATGAGGAGGTGCAGAATGCAATTTAAAAAAATGCCAGAAAGAAAGCTATCTGAACAGAAGTGATCGAGCTATTTTGGCGTATAAGACTGCAACCAAAGAAGCAAAGCGAGTGGTGGCGAAAGCAATGAGTGTGGCATATAAAGACCTGTACAAAAACCTGGAAAATGAAGACGGACTTTTGAAGGTACAGGTAACTCCAATGGCCAAACAAGAGAATAAAATCTCTAAATGTCTACCAAGCTAAGATGGTGAAGGATAGTGATGCAAAAATTCTGGAAAGATGGAGAGAGTACTACCAGAAATTGATGAATGTCGAGAACCCAAGAAAACATGTGACAATAGACCCAGCGGCGGATGAAGATGTGACTGAAGTTAAGAAGGAGATAGCAAATGCCTTGCAGAAAATAAAACGAAGAAAAGTAGTTGGACTAGATCAGGGATGTCCAACCTTTTATTATAGTGGGCCGCATTGTCATTTGAAATAATTCAATGGGCCGCAGAACCTATTAAATTTCAAGAAAAATAGGTACGATACATAAAGAAACAATTAAATGCCATTAATTTCATCTTTGAAAATAGGTACATATAAAACTAGGCTACCCAAGTACTAAACGCATGCTTTAATTCTTCGAGTTTTATAGTTATATATAATCCTGTTGCTCCATAGCCTACTATACTACTACTGCGCCCCTAATAGCTGACTGGTACATTTTAATTAGGCTAAGATTCAAAGTTCAAAATAATACTTGGAGTGAAAATGTCTAGCGGGCCGCACAAAAATCTCATGCGGGCCGCACTGTGGCCCGCAGGTTGGACATCCCTGGACGAGATGATATTTCAATAGAAGTTTGGAAAGTGCTGGAAGCAACTGGAATGAAATGGCTAACCGTTATTTTCCAGAAGATATTGAAGACAGAGAACATACCAGATGAGTGGAGAAGTGGCACTTTGATTCCAATTTTCAAAATGAAGAGAAACAAACAAGAGTGTGACAATTATCGTGGCATCTAACTCACCTCGCATACGTTGAAGTTGTGGGAGAGAATATTAGATAAAAGATTCAAAGAAAAAGTCTCGATTTCACAACAGCAGTTTGGTTTCATGTCGAGAAGGATCACGTTACATGCAAAATTTGCGTTGCGTCAGCTGATGAAGAAATACAGAGAAGGACAAAAAGATCGACATTGCGGTTATCAACCTAGAAAAGGCATATGATTGATCGGGTGCCAAGACAGGAGATTTGGAACTGTCATCAAATGAAAAAAGTGGAGAAGTATGTCTATCTGATCCAAGACACGCACCAAGGAAGTAGGACGAAAATGAAATTTGGGGCAGGAATAAAGAAAAATTTTGAGGTCAAGTTGCATCAAAGACCTGTCCTGCACCTAGCCCATTCCTCTTTTCTCTTGATATGGATTGCTTAACAGGAAACATCTAGAGAGAAGCACCGTGAGATATGCTATTTGAAGACGACGTTGTGTTGTGTGCAAAAACGCAAGAGGAAGTGAAACAGAGGCTGGAGACTTGGAGAGCAGCAAAGGAAGATAGAGGACCTCTATATCTAGTGATGCACCGGAAGCAAGATTGTGGCCCAGAGGCAGGAAGGCCAGACAATGTCAACTCCGGCTGGAGGCAGGAGCTTTTGGCATTTGTTAAAATCTGCCTCATTAGTCATATAACCAATGTTTTAACCATGCAATGGCTGGCAGTAGCATTGACAGGGTGGTCCATGGTCAAAGGGTATTTATGGACCTGGGATGATTTTAGAGCTGTAACTATTCTAAGGGGCTCAATGAAAATGTTTATGGGCTAGACTTAGGCTATTATTCGCAAAAGATTTCAGTGAAAATGTTAACGCAATGTTGCTTTTTCTGTTAATGACGGCTTTTGTTTGCTTATTTAAATCTAATTCTAAAGTATTGTTTTTTGTTTGTTGGTTTATTTGTTGCAAAAAAGAGTTTGTATTTAAAAAGAGAAAAATTAAAGTAACGCAATCTCCAATTGATTTACTTGTACCCTCATGCTCCTAGCATCACTTTAAACTGACAAAAGTAAAATCACCCACATTTCACGAAAAAATGGTTAAAAAAAAGAACATTTTTTTCTTTTAAGTTGCATCTATTTAAAGCTACCTTAAAAAAAATGAAAAAAGAACTCGTATTTATAAGGATATGGGGTAATTACATTACAGTGGAAAATGAGCTTGCGGCAACATATCATTCCAAGAGGTTTGAACACTTTATTTCCAAAGTTGTATCATATTCTACCTACCTTCTCATGTGGCGAGTAAGTCATGGTATTTATAGCAGGCAGGTGCAAGGTCAGATTAAAGGTAAGTGCAAGCTGAGAGCATTGTATGACCTGTCCATACAATTATGTTAACCAAGTGAATATGTGCAACTCTTAAAGATCTATATGTTAAATTTGCTTAACACTTTGATACGAGTCTATAATAAACACTAGGATGGTACAAAGTCATAGCTAAAAAAATTTTTTGTATATGTTTACGACAGGGTTACTCAACTAATCTTAACAAAGGTCCAGTTTGACAAGTTGAATATTTTAGCGGTCCGGTGAATCAGTTGGTTGGTTGGTTATTCCTGGTAGTTTCGCATACTTGTAGAGGCTCTTGACACAGGGCCGGTTACCGAGATTGGTAGAGTGAAGTTTTTCAATTGTTGAAGTGTTGTTGCCGGGGAATTATTCCATTCACTAGGTGCCGCTGAATGGAGAGCCATCCTGAAATGCGTTGCTCAAGCGCACACCCCGAGAATCGAACTTGCACCGCGTGATCTTGAGCCGGGCGCGTAACCACTAGGCTAACGGGGTGGACAGAAACTTATTTCACATGCAACATCGAAATTTAATCTATCGTATCGAATCGTAAAATGTAACTCGAATTGGATTTCTGAAAAAGTGTTGCGGAGTCTGGGAGTCGAAGCTCCCAGCAACTAGGATAATCACTGCAAAATTTGCTTTTTCCCAGTAAAAATATGTTTAAAGAAACCCTGAAACGTGGCAATGAGGTTATTCTTCCAAAAGCTCAAGGTCCACTATCAACATCCAAAAGGTCCGGATTCGGACCGCGGTCCGCCAGTTGAGTAGCCCTGGTTTACGAGTTACCATCTAAAAACCTTCCATTTGTTGAAAGGACACCTTTTAAACTGTTGCTTTGTACCAAACGACGTGCTCAGTATGCTGATGAAAATGAACCCCAACACGTATATGTTTACATCAATGTTTTTTATAATATGGCCATTTGAAATCTTCAGATTTCCTTGAAAACGTTAAAATTTCGGGGGCCTTGGGCTACCCCTAAACATTAATTTTTTTATAAATACTTCTCACAAGGTGCTTTTTCAGCAATTGGAAGGTTTTTAGAATGTAGCCCGTAAACATTTCAAAAGTCAATCATTTTCAACCACCTTAATAATCACGATAATTTACCATTTATTCATAAAATACTAAACACTATGAAAAACACGGAATGGCCCGTTTCGGCTAGTCCGATTCGGCTAGTTCCCAATTCGGCTAGTTCACTATTCGGCTACAGTCCGATTCGGCTACAGTCCGATTCGGCTATTCGGCTACAGTACAAACATTAGCCGTTTATTTTGAAATTCATGTTTTAGGGTACGGTATTTCACTAAATATTTGTGGTTAGGGAAATCACTATACCTTTTTCAAGTGTTCGCACAACTAGCAAACTTGCCCACTTTTCACCGCACTGCATTAGACTCTTAGAGCTGAAAGTTAAGCAGAGAAGCTATGAACCATTTTTAAAGTCTTTGCTTTGAAACGGTTCTGGTTTGTTCCAACAAACTGCTGCTTTCGAGGTATAGGATTGTTAGTCTGTCACGGGGTGCCACAAAATATTTTTCTCTTCTGAAAGGTGCCATAAGCCTAAAAGGGTTGAAAGCCACTGGTATAGTATATGTTTTTCAGGGTCTGCTACTATTCGGCTAGTCCGATTCGGCTAGTCCAATTCAGCTAGTCCGATTCGGCTAGTCCAATTCAGCTAGTCCGATTCGGCCAATCCAATTCGGCTAGTTCCTTATTCGGCTACAGTATTGAATTGTATTTTGTATTTTATTCCACAATATCGTTTCTTTTGCATTCCAACAAAGAAAAATAAATTGAAATGAAATTTAGCGCAAAATGTTTGAACTATTAAATTGAAATGTTTGCTCACATAAAATCGACATGTATCCTACATCACCGTCTGTATGCAAACTTAGAATATATGAGAATCCTCAACTATCAACAAAATTCTAAATCCAACGACGCCTTCTGTTTATTTAGAGAATTTTGTATTTTATTCCGCAATATCGTTTCTTTTACAGTCGCGCTCATAAGTTTAAGACCACCTGTCAAAATTTTGGATTTTTACAATAATCTATGGAAATCATTTTAAACGTTATGTCATATTGGGTTTTATGCCATTACTGCAGTGTTATGTAACAGAGCCTTCTTTTTAAGCCATTATGAATGAGCTATTTCTTTCAGAAATAAAAAAGTTAAACTCTTTTTCAAGATTTGTTGCTGAAAAAAATGAGCAAAAAAAAGCTTATCAGCTGTGTCGAGGTCAAAAATTGTTATATTAAAGGAAGAAGGGTACTCAGAAAGAAAAATATCCGAAAGACTAAAGTTCAGCAAGACAGCAGTCCATCAGGCAATAGTTCAATTTAAAAAAATTGGAAGTTTAGTGGACTTGAAAAAGGGTGGTAGACCCAGGGTTACCAGTCCAAGAGATGACCATGTGATGAGGAGGATGGTAGTGCACTCACCCACCCGCCGGACATTTCAGGAATTTAAAAAAAAATTTAATCCAACTTTAAGTCCCAAAATTTCTGTGACCATCTGCCACCTTCTGATACTAACCTACTTACCTTATTAGGGTTTTGTCACCATATGATAGGCCCTATTAGACCTACTAATTAAGCGATTAGTTTTCGTCAAATATTGCCATTGTTACATTCATGCAACGTTAAACAACATTGATTCGCCGTTAAACAAGCAAAAGTGTCCGGCCGCGCCGTTTGTCTCCACTCGTAGCCCAGTGCTATAGATCAAGTAAATTGCGCAAACCTGCGAGGAACTTCATTTGCGGCAAAAGTCTGACCGCAATTTCCACTGCTTTTACATCGTTTTAACATCGCCAGAATGTTAAATCGGTGTAAAAACTGTAGCATTGTTCTCTCAAAAGAGTAATCTCAAACGACGTTATCAATTAACTCTGCTGCCAAAATGCTCTATTTTGTCGTCTCAATCATCACAGTTGTGTCTGTTACGTCACTGATATTAAACTGTGCACACCTGTTGGTTTGACCGGATAAAACCGTTGGTTGTCATTAGTTGCAATTCAGCTCCTTTGTTATATAAGAAGAAGAAGTTCTTTTATTTTTGCATCATCAGCACATGCGAAAAAACAAAACAATACAAGATTACAATGTGAGCTAGGTTGTTTGCTGATGACGATGGGAGTGACAGAAGGACCGAACTGGTCATCGAGTCTGCCACACCCGTGTGGTGTCATGGCTTATTTAAAATGGAACGGTGTCGAAGTTGAACGCAAATATTGATTGATTGATATATTGATTGATTTGATTGATAGATATATATTATATACAACATAAAAAAAACAATACACATACGAAATTTAACAGTGCAGTATACAAAAAAAAAAAAAACAGAACTACTAGAAATGATGCAAAAATACAAAATGGCATATACAATATACATACAACACAGCATACTGGTACAAGACAAAAGCAAATATCCAGTAATTAGCGAGATACGGTGAGAATAAGTAGAAGCAGTTTGATGGTACTATAGGCTATCAGTTACTTATACTCAGACATTAAGTGCAGTTTTAATTTTTTAGAAAACATACTAATTGTTTGCAGTTTTCTTAGCTGTTCCGGTAGTTTGTTCCAAGTGTTTGTTCCAAGAAATTTAATTGAGCGTTGACCAAGCTTTGTACGCATTCTTGGTTTAAAAAGCATATCTTTCTTAGCACCTCTGGTATTATAGTTATGAATTTCCTTACTAGGACGAAAGTACTCAAAAAAAACTGTTGGTTCTGTTGGTTCTAATTGTTGGTTCTAATTATAACTGTTGGTTCTAATTGTAGATTCAATGTAAGCTCGGTTCAATAGCGCAGTTTATCACTAGATGGCTTCTCGGGAGCTGAATTGCCGTAAAATCGCTTCTGCGTTGCATTAGCCTACAGCATCTTGTTTCTTATTTGTGCGCCCGCTAGGAGTGACTTATCGTATGAACTCACCGATATATTGTGTGTGTTATCGTGTTGTATCAACAATAGTAATGTAATTATGGAACTAGTATAACACAGTATTGCAATTTCGTCCCGCAACCCGCACATACCAATCACAAAAAATATGCGGAACTGAATTACCAGGACCAGACGTTGTTGCGTACCAATTATATTTGTTACTTGTTTCCAAATTGTGTTAGAGGAGACATAGACTTAAATGTAAAACTAGGCTAGCGCAACAACCTAGCAAAATCGCCCTTTTGAAAAACGCACAAAATAACCTTAATGACGTGACAGTATGTGTTCGCCCGCCCATCTAGTTTGAAAACTCGGCGCCTATGGGTTCAGACCTAACCACTGAGATCTTAAATCATATTTATGACACCGGAAACATCCCTAGTGATATGGTACGTTCCATATTCACAAATTTACCAAAGAAAACCGGAGAAACAGAATGCTCACTCCACAGAACAATTAGCCTTGTGAATCATCTAACAAAGATCTTACTCCGAATCATGATGATGAGATTGAGACCAAAACTAAAATCGGAAATTTCAACAGCACAGTTTGAATTTTTACATTAAAAATGATAACAGGGTCATTCCATGCCAAATGAGCAAATTTTTTGGGAAAATTACACCACATGTCATAGATTTTATTGAAATTTGGCATACTTGTAGAGGTCAAAGAAATATTAAGAATGCAAAAAAAAATTTGAAAAATTTTAAACATTGGTGGAGTTATGGTCATTAGAAAAATCACCATTTTTGCCTGTTCCACTTCAGTGACTTTGTCCAATTTCTTGTCATATTTCTAATTTCTTAACCTACAATCATACAATATGGCTGAAAATTGCTAGACAGACATTCTAAGACCCAAGGAATCCAAAAATATAGATTAAAAAATTGTCAGAGAAATGCTTGATGTGATTATAGAGGTTTCAATTTGATACATGCATTTTTCGGAGGCCAAACTTTGGGGGCCTATAAAAAAATGGGTATAAAAATTAAGAACTGAAATTCACATGTTTTATACTTATACTAATACTCTTTCATGCCAAATAAAAAATATGAATTCAATTTACATATTGTTTGTCATGACAATTGCTATGTAGCTCATGAATGAATTGAATACTGGTAATGCACTTAGGTTTAGTGTTGTAGGCCATGCACCATAGTAATATTAGTGGTAACTTGAGTTAATTACTCTTTTAACTGTGATTTCAATTTTAGGTTGTCCTATTATTAGTAATGTATTATTCCTAACATGCTCGACAGATCTTGCAACCAGGAAATATACTTTTCCTACTGTTCAAGTGTTCAAAGCCCATCTATCTGCTTGAAGCAGAGAAATGTCAATGTTCATAATAAACATGTTCAATTGTTCATCTGTTTCTGCAAGTCCACCAATGTCCACAAACGCACTGCTTCTAGCAAAGTGAATTTTATGGCACAATTCCTCCATTTTTTTCCAATGTTGCATTGCTGTGATGAATAATTGTGTTGTTGTAAAAGTAAAACTAATGTAGTACTAACAGCACAACCTAAAATTGAACACTAAACCTAAGTGCATTACCAGTATTCAATTCATTCAAGAGCTACATAACAATTGTCATGACAAACAATATGTAAAAATGGTGATTTTTCTACTGACTATAACTCTACCAATATTTAAAACTTTCCAAATTTTTTTTTTGCATTCTTAATATTTCTTTGACATCTACAAGTATGCCAAATTTCAATAAAATCTATGACATGTGGTGTAACCCATTTACTCATTTGGCATGGAATGACCCAACAGAGAGATGTATGTCAGATTCTTCTGTTTATTTAAAGAATTTTGTATTTAATTCCACAATATCGTTTCTTTTGCCGTCTTGCATTTTATCCAGAGGTTAATGAGATAAAGTCTCAGCGAAAATGTGTCAACGAAAAAAGACAGTTGCCAAATAACGTTTGACATAAAAGATGAAGTTAAAACCTAAGTGGTAGTTTAGAATAAACCTGGGTTTCGGCGTTACATGACCTGGAATTTTAGTTTAGGTCTCAATCTCATCATCATGATTCGGAGTAAGATCTTTGTTAGATGATTCACAAGGCTAATTGTTCTGTGGAGTGAGCATTCTGTTGCTCCGGTTTTCTTTGGTAAAGTTCTGAATATGGAATGTACCATATCACTAGAGATGTTTCCGGTGTCATAAATATGATTTAAGATCTCAGTGGTTAGGTCTAAACCCCACTCATCTAAAGCTTCGATAATTTCAACTATAAAAGAAACGATATTGCGGAATAAAATACAAAATTCTCTAAATAAACAGAGGCGTCGTTGGATTTAGAATTTTGTTGATAGTTGAGGATTCTCATATATTCTAAGTTTGCATACAGACGGTGATGTAGGATACATGTCGATTTTATGTGAGCAAACATTTCAATTTAATAGTTCAAACATTTTGCGCTAAATTTCATTTCAATTTATTTTTCTTTGTTGGAATGCAAAAGAAACGATATTGTGGAATAAAATACAAAATACAATTCAATACTGTAGCCGAATAAGGAACTAGCCGAATTGGACTGGCCGAATCGGACTAGCTGAATTGGACTAGCCGAATCGGACTAGCTGAATTGGACTAGCCGAATCGGACTAGCCGAATAGTAGCAGACCCTGAAAAACATATACTATACCAGTGGCTTTCAACCCTTTTAGGCTTATGGCACCTTTCAGAAGAGAAAAATATTTTGTGGCACCCCGTGACAGACTAACAATCCTATACCTCGAAAGCAGCAGTTTGTTGGAACAAACCAGAACCGTTTCAAAGCAAAGACTTTAAAAATGGTTCATAGCTTCTCTGCTTAACTTTCAGCTCTAAGAGTCTAATGCAGTGCGGTGAAAAGTGGGCAAGTTTGCTAGTTGTGCGAACACTTGAAAAAGGTATAGTGATTTCCCTAACCACAAATATTTAGTGAAATCATCATCATCATCATTAGTCGTTATCTCCGCCTGCGGCAGATTGCGCATCAACATGGCTTATTTGTTTCCAAGAGTGGCGATTTTGAGCCAACTCGCCCAGTGTCGTCAAGTGGAGTCCGGTCCATGATTGAATGTTGTCTTGCCATCGTTTTGGTTGTCTGCCACGTTTTCTTTTTCCTTCTACTTTGCCTTCTGTGCAAAGTTTGCTGATTCCGAATTGTGATCTTTTAGTGTGGCCGAACAGTTTTAAAACGTTTGATTTTATTATTGCTGCAATTGGATGTAGTTTTGTCATAGTTAAAAGATCTTCTATTTTTATGTGATCAAGTAACCTTTTGTTGGTCATGCTTCTCATGATGTGATTTTGGAAGGTAGTGAGTTTTTTCATTGTTGATGATGTCCAATTTACGCATTCTAGACCGTACAGCACGACTGGTAAAACGTAGGTGTTGAAAATTTTTGCTTTCAGTCTGATTGGGAGTCTATCGGATGTTAGAATCTTTTTGTTCTTTTCAAATGCTGCCCAGCCTAAGCCAATTCGGTGTTGCACTGCAGTCTTTCCATCGTTGGTTGCGGATAGTCGGTGGCCAAGATATATGAATTCTGGTACTTGTTCTATTTGTTTTCCATAGAGAGTGAGATTGAGTGTGTTGTTAGTTTTGTCGGTTGTCATACATTTGGTTTTGGACACATTTATTTGGAGGCCGAATTTAGCAGCATTTTTTGACAGAGCATCTAGGTATTCCTGCATTTTCAGTTTAGAATTATTCAAAATGGCCATATCGTCTGCGTAGCTTAAGTTGGATATTACATGACCGCCGATGGTGAATCCAGTTGTACACTTATTTTCTGTTTCTGAGATTATTGCAGCCGCTACGATGCAAAACAGGATAGCAGACAAGACATCTCCTTGCTTAACACCTTTTATAATATCAATTCGTCTGGTTGTTCCGATGTCTGTTTTGATTAGTGCTTTAGAATCGTCGTACGTTGCTTTCAAGAGGTTGATGTATTTTTTGTTGATGGAAGTTTTATCCAGAAGTTGCCAAAGGTAGGGTAATTTAACACTGTCAAACGCTTTTTTGAAGTCAATGAAGGTGATATGAACGGGATTGTTGAATTCAATAGACTTTTCTATGATTTGTTCCAGCGCTAAGATTTGCTCGATTGTTCCTCTTCCTGGTTGGTAGGCTACCCTAAAACATGAATTTCAAAATAAACTAGTGAAACATCAATGAAATCGGGAAGTAATACTCTAGCACTTTGTGACAAATACAAGTTCAAAAAAGCAACCGCTAGATGGAGATAGTAAGTTTTGCGGTTATGGAAATTTTAAAATTGCGCAAGACAACCATGCCTTTGGCATATTGGGTTTGATCTGGTCATGGAAAAGGTAAAGAAGTGTAATGAAGAGTAGCCTTTGCCTAGGATGCAGATATAATTTAGATATATGCATTGGAGAATGTAGAAACTTATTTAAACATGCATATTATACAGGCTAGTGTGTACTGTGGGGGTGTTCAGAGCCGGAGGGAAATTTACAAATGTCTGAATATTGCAAGCTGGTATAAATTCATTAGCAAGAGAGGTAGGCGAGTGATTAGCCTTTTTCAATTTGGCGTGGAAGACCTGGTTTCACATTTATGGTTGTTTAACTTTAAGCCTGATAGAGTTTTAGTCACGCAAAGCGAATCAAGATATTTGAAGACTTTGACAGTGTTGTTTTTGCGTTTCTTCTGCTGTGTTGTTGATTTTAATTGGTTTAGTAAATTTCTTATGTCGACTGTTGCGTTGTGTAATGGCATTGATGAGCAATGTCATCACTGCTATTGTGTTCCCAAGTCTTTAAATGTTTGGATTGTTATTTCTTCACTAAATAAATAAGAATTAGGAAATTTGCGGATCATGTGGTAATTTATATCAATGTCCTATAGACCAAGTAAATTTATTCCAAAATAAACGTGCTATTGAAAGATTTGTAGAATTTTGAACCAACAAATTTCCCCAACTGCGCAATCACCAAAAAATATATATATTCAGAATTAAAGAGTGGGTGAAGAAAAATATTTCGAGTGTATGAAAAAAAATTCGTGGTTAGGGAAATGACCATATATTATATATTTAATAATAACTTCAAAAATCAGCATAATAATAGCTTAACATTTCAATTTTACTTGGAAACTGAACACCGAATTAAAACAAAATTTTTTATAAAAAAAAAGACAGAGTAAAATTTACTTATTTTGAAGTCAGTGTGAAATTTAATATAGGCTTACTGTTCTTTCCTTGGGAGACAAAATCGGAAAAAATCTTTTCATGCGTATCATTCACCTAATAAGCCATAATTAATAATCAGCACAACTTGTAGCCTTCAGACATTGACATCTCAAAGCCACAGCAACATAAAGGACTAAAGGTGGCGTCTACACGACGACTGTTTTCTTGCTTAAGCTAGCTAAACTTTTTGTTTGTTTAAGATAATCGCACTTTGTGCCGGTTACTTTTAAGAAACTAAGTGAGTAAGCGAGTGGTCGAGAAAAAATACGCCCCAGAGCGAAAAAATGAGCGCTTAAGCAAGTTCTCTTGCTTAGAAATATTTTCGCGGCAAAACCTCAGGTCTGCACTCAGTAGCCTGGCTTCTAGTCAAGCAACTGGGAAGTTTGTAGTTGTTGTTTTGTATTTGATGCTCTCAGTGTTCTCTTGCCACACCTGTTTCTGACTTTATAACTTCACTAAGGTGTCAGAACACTTCTTTCTGAGGTAAATTGCGTGTTTGCAACCTTATCTTTTTGCAGCATTTTTTACACAAGTTGAGTTCAGTCGCTTTTATTTCTGACCATGACCATCACAACAAAAATAACACACGTTAACATTTGAATTGAAAGCCATTATTCAATCATTGAATGACTGCAACAACTCAAAGTGCCAGCTCACTCCGACTAGTTATTAAAGAACAGTTGGTTTACTTCTTGCTTTGGCGCGAATTTTTTGAAACGTGACGTCATTGCGGTTGAAATACTCACGTGACCGCGGTTCAAGCAAGCAAAATCTTTGTTCGAGATTGTGAGTGTAGACGAAACGAGCTTAAAAACTAGCTTAAGCAACAATTTCTAAGCAAGAACACTTTCTCGTGTAGACGCACCTTAAAGGTGTCACACTACAAATCTGTGACCACAAAACATCACATACCCTACGGTATGACAAAAAGATATTGCCCTCAAGGGTGTAACAAAGCAATCATGCAAGAAAATGTTTTATCAACAACATAGATCCTAGCTAACCATTCGAAGTCAGACGAGAAAGAATATGAGAACTAGCTCACGGCACTCCTGAGTATTCTAAATGGCACTCTGGTTGGGAACCACTGTAATATACAGTATTAAAAAAAGTAGATCGAAAAAGCAATCAACAAAAATAGCAATCCTTTGTTATCAAACCAATTCTCAACATGCTTTAGTTGTGCACTTGTACAGGGTCAAGCAAAAAAACTACATTATTTGAAATTGTTACTGTAACATCCTTGTCCGCCCCATTAGCTCAGTGGTTACGCGCCTGGCTCAAGATCACGCCGCACTGGTTCGACTCTTGGGGTGTGCGCTTGAGCAACGCACTTTCAGGATTGCTCTCCATTCAGATGCACCTAGTGAATGGAATAATTCCTTGGCAACAACACTTCAACAATGGGAAAACTTCACTCTGCAAATCTCAGTAACCAGCCCTGCATCAAGAGCTTCTACAAGTCTACAAGTATGTGAAACTACCAGGAATAACCTATTAAGCCTTTGTCAGTCCGAGGATAAAGATTCAAAACAATACCAAAAAAAATGTAATTTGGCAGCTGACACCCTTGTCATTTGTGTTTTCAGAATTATCGTAGTTTTTATAAATAAATAATTTTAAGTGCACACAATTTTAAAATGAGGCAATAAATGCTTCAACTGCTCTTAATTTTGGTCTGTTTTTTCTCGTTTGAAGGGTGGTAATTAGTTCTGCCGGACCCTGTATAGTAATACCACCCTGCTGAATTGCTTGAATTAGTCAAGCTTTTTCCAGTCATGACTAAACAGTTGCTTTGTTCTAGCTGTGCATTGATAATTGTGCTCATTCAAAGAACTCTTTGTCATTTGAGTAAGGAGTCAATAACGTGCCGCAGAACAACAAATAAGTCTCAGGTGCAATACATTTTAACAGGATTTGTAGATCAATGCTTTTGTCAATACAGAAATGGACGTTGGACAGTTTGCTGATTTGTTGCTAACACATATTCAGTCAGCACAGATCAAATTCAGAAAAAAATTATGATAAAAACATGAATTAGAAAGATTTACTCAGACTATGAATTTTGCATTCAAATGATGATTGTAGTCGATTAAATATGTGGTGGAACTATAGCGTACCTCCTTGCATTCGGTGACCACTTGTTGCACAGTGAGCAAGCTGGTGGTTGAACCGCACTGCTTCTGGCATTCCTGGGCTTGGTTTAGTCGTAGCGTTAGACATTCCCCCATGATGGTGAAAATAAAGTCTTGCACAAAGGCATAGAGAGGTTGCAAGTCTGGAAGTCCATGGTATCCTTTGACGGGAGGCAGCTCTACATAGGGTATGCTCACATCAACCTCAGGTAGCAAGACTTTAATAGCATCAGTTAAAGCCGATATGTTGCTGCAATGCAAAAGCAACTGCTATCATTACAGACACAACCTGATATGGTCAGTTATTACATTGCGGATTGACAATCACTGCTCTTTTGTAATAGCAATGAGATGATGTTTCTGACAGATAATAATATTTAAGTGCAGATGACTTTTCTTACATTGCATTTGGTAAAATCTCTACGCGTGTTTCATTTAATTAATAAATGTGATTGATACAATTTTGGTAAAGAGGTGACTTTCTTCAACCATAGACAGATAAAACCAAGCAACCACACGGCATTCAATATGATACATTAAAGTGAACATAAACTATAAACTACGAACGTTTTCGGCCATACACACGTTAGCCATTTTCAAGTAACAAAAAATAACTGATTTTACATCTACATTGAAAATAAATAACTGATCTACGCAATGAATTAAAAAACGAAATGCATAAGAATGAAACAGCAAAGCAGGGGAGAAAGGCACATCACATGGCAGTTAATTCCACGAGGTAAAACACATCATACGATAAATTAAGAAAAGACGTTAAGCAGATAGGAAGCACTTGCACCAAACAACTGCGTATTGAGGTGAGGAATGCAGGATTTAATGAGCAAATCCTTTAAATGAAACTATAGACATTATCGCTAATTGTATTTTTTCTCAAAACCAGCCCAACTTATCAAAAAATAAATTTGTATAAAACTGTTGCACATGGCCACCGAAGGTATGTTTCTATACAAAGACAAATTATATAAACAAATCGATGGTGTGGCAATGGGATAATGGTCCAACTTTTCTAAATTTCTTTCTGACACATATTGAAAATAATTGTACTTACGTTATGTTGACGACATTTTTGCTATATTTAATGATGATAATTCCTGTATGCAGTTTCTCAACATTCTTAACTCACAACATCCTAATATACCTTTTTACGGTAGAAAAAACCAACCAGACAATTCCTTTTCTCGACGTCGAAATTAAAATTAATATCAACAAATTTGACACTTGGGTTTGACGAAAACCAACCAATAACAGCCTCCTTCTTAATTTTAATGCTGTATGTCCTTCTACCTACAAATCTGGATTAATTAAGTGCCTGCTCAAGCGAGCACAAGATATTTGCTCTAATGTTAATAGTTTTAATAATGAAGTCAACCGTTCTTATTTTAATGCGAACAACTACCCCACATGGTTTTTCAATGGAGTGCTCAGAGGGTTTTTGGATTCACGTTCTACAAACTCTCAAGCAGACGAACGTGAGTTGAAAAAAAACTTTCTAACAGTTCCCTTTATTGGTAAAGCATCGAAACGTTTTGTCAGTAACATGTCAAGTTTTATTAAAATGAAGTTCAACGTGGAAATTATTCCCGAATATAAAATATTTACATGACATTAAACTGCATGGGTATGACATTAAACTGCATCCTCAATGTCAGGAGGAGAGGTAGCACCTTACCCCAGGTCTGGGCCCGTTGGCACCGGAACACATCCCGCTGGTAGTTCTGGCCCTCACTTCTGACATTGATACCCGTGCCAGGCAGGTTGGCAGCTTAGGCAGAGGATAGCTACATGCTACAACGGCTACAATGGCAACATCTTTCAAGAAGGAAAACTTAAGTCAAACCCGGGTTGGCCGAACTCGTTAGTTGCCGTGCAGAGGCATCCGGTCATCAAGACCACTCCAGTCTTTAAAAGGAGGTTGGGGGTAAGCAAGGGCATGCTCCCTGTAGAAAAACATGCACCAAAAAATCCTAATAATAAGTGTTAAAAAATAATTGCCCCCAGTCCCGGCAGCCCTTAAATGGGCAGGGGGGTGCGAAGAATCTCCGGGTTGTCTGACATTGCTGGTAAAAATTCAGGTGTACAACTGGGAAGTCTAAATGTAGGAACCTTGCGTTGTAGAGGTACTGAGGTGAGTGAAGAACTGAGAATGAGGAAGTTAGACGTTTGCTGTTTACAGGACGTCCGATGGAAGAACAAACGAGCCAGGTTTTTGGGTGTCAAAGGAAGGAGATACAAGCTGTGGTGGTCGGGCACTGATATTGGGATCGGAGGAGTCGGGATTTTGGTGAAAGAAGAGCTATGTGAAAATGTTGTTGAGGTTCGTAGACAGAGTGACAGAATAATGGCGATAGTGATGGTGGTCGAGCACGTAGTAATAAGAGTAATCTGTGCTTATGCACCACAAAGTGGAAGATCCAATGCAGAAAAAGAAAGATTTTATGAATAAAATAGCCCATGAATGGAGTTCAAGAAGTGATCAGGAAATTGTATTGGGTCTTGGGGACTTTAATGGGCACGTTGACAAACAAATTGATGGGTTTGAAGGTGTCCATGGAGGGTTTGACGTGGGAGAAAGGAATCGCGATGGAAGGCGACTACTTGAGTTTTGTGACGAAAAGGACCCGTGTGTTGCGAATACCTGGTTTAAAAAAGAGGAAGGAAAAAAAGTAACTTTCAGTGCAGGTAGCAATGAAACTGAAATTCACTTTGCGTTATTAAGCAGGAAAAACAGAAAACTGATCAAAGATGTGAAAGCGTTGGTATGCAGGAAAAACAGAAAACTGATCAAAGATGTGAAAGTGATAAGTCCCATGCGAACTTCAGCATAGATTGGTGGTTGTCGACTTGGACAAGAAAGGTCTGAAGAAAACCGTAAATAAAAAAAGGGTGATCAAAAGAAAAGTTTGGAAATTAGAAGATGCCGACACAAGAGAAAGGTTTAAAAAGAGAGTTGAAAGTCTTGTTCACAACGATGTGACTGATCTATGGGGATCCTTCAAGAATGGAGTTCTGCAAGCTTGCGATGAAGTTTGTGGGAAAATAAAAGGCAGGATGGATCGAGGAGATACGTGGTGGTGGAATGAAGAGGTGAGGGAAGTAATTGTGGAGAAAAAAGTCGCATACAAGGATTGGTGCAGAAATAGATCAGAAGAAACTAAGCTCAAGTACAAGCAATTGAAAAATCGGGCAAAGAGAATACAGACGAAATCGGTTAATAGTATACTGCTTAAACGTATCAATCGTTTATTTGAATCAAAACCTGAAATCCCAAACCAAATCCAATCTAATGTTAAGTAAAAACATCGGTTAAGCGTATACCGCTTAAAAGAATAAGTCGGATAAAAGCATCAGGATTTGCTTCTAGTTTGCCTACTTCATTCATTTAATCGTATAATTGTACCCGTTAGCGAAAAGAGAATGTCACTATTTTGCTTTGCATAATTGTCTGCAATGTTCAAAGGCGAAATGAAGCAAAGGCGAAACAGACGCATGCAATCGAAACAAAGGCAAGTGTCTGTAATCCCAGGCCATTATCTTATGTGCTAGACATCGCTAGACATCGCTAGACTTATGTGCTAGACATCTGTTGTTTTACCATCCTACGCTAGTGAGTGGTTACGTTTCCGGGCTTCATATATTGTAAGACTACCTAAATTCAGTCAATACTTGGTCTCATCATCCAAAGACCTTCTGCTCCCCATAGCGGGCGGAGAATGGTACAATGGTTGGGTGATATGGTCGACAGTATGTACCACCCCACCAGGGATTGGTGTTGAAACTTGGTTTATGAGACATACTAGGCTCAAGCAAACTTACCCCGAGGCTGGGTTTCTGTTCCATTTTTCAGAAAAACCTAAAAATATACCAGTGAGTTGTTGTTAATCACGTTAGTTGTACTTTGAACCATACATACAGTCATCTTTTCATAATAATTATATTCTTATTAAAAAAGAATGAACACACAGAACCTCCTTACCTCCTAAAAGCCCTCTCAACGGCCTACACACTTAATACTTTCACATGCTATTTGTGGACAATACAGTCAATCCAATTTATTTTTATTTCTGACCATCACAACAAAAATCAAAATATTGCCATCATAGCAAAGGTTTAAAAAAAGGTAGAAGTGACAAAACGCAAACGTTATAACATGCTTAACACCAAAACCAGATATGAGTTTAAAATATGGCACGGTCGAAGGCCATCATGCATAAGGAAATGGGGACGACGCCCTCAGAACGTCCAAAAAAAAAACATATGAAAAATCAGGCAGACAAGGTCGAACTGAAGAAAATGCGATGGACAGTGGACAGAATGAGACAGAGAAGTGAAGACAATCAGTGCAAGAAAGAATCGGCCACCCCCACTGATGGGCACAAAGCTGAATTTGGATGACGGCAATAGGCTATTTGTGTTCATGTATAATAGGGTGTTTCATATTTTTACCATTATCGGTTTTCAAAAAGCTTGGGATCTGTTGTGGGGGTTATGGGTGAAAACTCGACACCTGAAATTTTAGCTCATTATGACATCACAAAAAAGTAAGGCAAGGATCTTGAATTTCCAAATACCCCATCATCATCATCATCATAATCCATCGTCGGTTTGTTCCCCACTAGTGGGGGTGGCCGACTGTTTCCGCGCAGCAATTGTCTTAATCCCTTTTCTCCATTTCACCCTGTCCCTTGCATCTTCCTCCTTCAGTCCGACTGTTTTAAACTCATCCTTCACTTGTTGTTTTCACGTTCTTCTTGGACGACCGCGTTTCCTCTTCCCATCCACCTTTAGATCTAGTGCCTTTCTAAGAAAACTTCCTTCCTCCCTCTTTATCACATGTCCATACCATCTTACTCCATTTGCCCTTGCCAGTTGGTCTATGGTCTCTCTCATCTCTAGCATATCCAACAATTCTTCAGTCCTTTTTTCCCTTCTCGTTTTCACCCCACACATTGCTCTCACCATTAACCTTTCCGTTCTTCTCAAGATTGCCAGTTCACTCTCTCTCAATACCCATGTCTCGCTACCATATAGCATTGCAGGCCGCACACAGCTCCGATATACTTTTCCTTTCATCCTTAGTGAAAATTTTCTGCCATACAACATTTCCCCACATTCCCTGAACTTTGCCCAGCCCAATCTTGCCCTTGTTGTCACCGCTGCTTCACATCCACCACTTCCATTTATCCGATCACCCAGATAACAGAAGTCTGTCACTGTTTCGATGCCATGGCAGAACTCATCATCATGGCCTTCCACTTCATTCCTTCCTTTACTGCATTTCCCACAAACAAAACATTTCCCAAATTTACGTATTTTGATAACTACGGTACGTCGTAGCGACGTAGAGTGACAAAATTCGTGTCAAAATGCACAGAAGAGACCGTTTTTAATGAATGCTTCTAAAACTTTAAAAATGCATCTTCAGAAAAAAAAATGTCGTTCAAAAAAAAATTAGATTTGACTAATTTCCAGTTACAATTTTTCACCAATCGTGTTTTTCAGTAACTTAATAAAGAAGATCACATGCATTTTTTTTTCAACTTTTTGTTACCGGTACTCAAATTGAACAAATCAAGCATTACCAATATTACAAAAAAAATACACGTAAACACTAAACAGATATTGGAGGATTCAGCTGTGCAGGGTTTTAACTAATTGTGTCTTTCACAAGGTCTTTTAATTCTCCAATTCTTCTTTCGGTAACCAGGTTGTTGTTATCAATCGATTTCCAAAATGTACATTGGATGTATAAAATCGTGATGCAAGGAGTCTCCATATTTTAGATAAAAAAAAATTCAAATGTGAAGTTAAACCTCGCAAACCTAAACAGATTGATGCAGGAAATGACAACTTTAGCAGCTTCAGCGGCATTCAAAGCTACTTCAGCGACTCAGCGCAAACACTTAATGTAGATGAGGTTTAACGTAAATGGCGGCTATCAAAGACAAACTAAGCCTTTTACAACAAATTGGAAACTGTAACTTCAACTATGAGGCATTCCATTATAATTCAACAAATCCAAATAACCACTAAGTCTTCAATTTTGATGACTAAAGCATATGTCATAGTATACGAAAAATGCATCTCGGCAAAAAAAAATTTTTGAAAATCGGACAAGCGGTTTTCGAGATATCGCGTTTTGAAGTTTTGTGGCTGTCACTAGGTGGCACTGTTGATGTTCCCAATGTTTTTTGATTTTAGGGTTATGTTTGAGGTAGAAAGTCGGTTGAAGTGTCTATTCCACTATTTTTCATGAGTCAAAATTCAAAAATGATGTCAATTTTAGTCTACAAGAATTAGCTAAGGAGTTGTGTGGCATTTAAAAAAAATTGGGGGACCAAATGCCAACCCCCAAATTGTCATGTGGGTAACAAGATATCCCAAAATTTTTTTTGTTCTTTAAAGTTTTTTGCGTATACTTCATGATAATATACGGTTTATTTATGAGACTTTTGTCCTTTTTGCACAATGCAACCTTTTATCAAAAACTTGCATGAGAAGTTATATGATCTATTAATGCAATATTTGAATAATGCATGCTTATGATGTCACAATAACAAATTATAGATTTTCCCAAAAAACCAGCCCTTGTTTCAAAATTGCAGTCAAATTTTGTTTTCCCGGGCAATTTTCACAATGAAAAAAAGTTTTTTGGGGAAATCTGTAATTTTTTATTGTGACATCATAAGCAAGCATCATTCAAATATTGCATTAACCCTTTAATGCCCAGTGTAGCCAATTGGCACATCTTAATTGAGGGGCCCCTGTAACTTTTTTAAAAACAAATAAGTTTCCTTGTCATGGTTTAATCCACCATTCTATCTCTTGTGAAGACAATAATAGCAAAGAAATTTATTGGAAACACTAATTACCCACAATTCCCTTCCGAAGAAAGCATGGTGATGAGGTGACCATTGAAAAGTTGAAATAGTCAGAAAATGAGGCAGCTTCAGAGCACTGCAGATTTGTTTATTTGAAGAAATTATTGCACTTTTGTGTGTTTTCACAAAGTCATATCAACAAATAACTAGACTAAATACTTTAATTTTGAAGTTAATGTTTTTAATCTTAGTTATGTTACCCGAAATTTTGATGTAGCCAAATGGCTACATTGGGCGTAGAAAGAGTCCAAATTCGATGGAATAGAATAAATTTCTGATTTTTTTTTACTTTTTATGCAGATACGTTCTTTACTGTAACGCTGCCTGAATTATCTACAATTGATGAAAATAATGTAGATTTGGTGTTGAATGGGATATTGCGATAGTTGTGCCCGCTGGTGACATTTCAGAGTAAGAGGATGAGTCCGATGAAGATGCGGAATGCCTACTTCTTCAGTTCTTCATCAAGGTTATCTTCGGCGCCTTCTACTACAAGACAGCCACAAGTTGAAGTGGTTGAGAAAAGTGTGAAAGAGGTTCAACCGACAAAACGCTCAACCAGTAAAACCACAAAACGCCAGAGTACGTGGAAGAAAGAGGTATTTAAACCCAGTTTGGATGTTCAGTGGGAGGATCAAGGGTATACTCTATCTGAATATGAAACCTCTTTGGAGTATTTTTTAGAGTTTTTTGATGACGAGCTGTTTGGAAATATTGTCCGTGAATCAAAACTCTACGCTCATCAAAAAGACGGACATGTCTTGACTACATCTATTGCTGAAATGAAAAGCTTATAGGAGTGCTCCTCCTACACATCAGTATTGTAAAGATGCCTTCGAGAAGGATGTAATGGGAAAGACGAACGAGATACTCTCTAATAGCTGACTGAATGCCACGCAACAGATTTGAAACGCTGTTGCATGCACTTCAATGATAACACAGATATGAAGAAAAGAGACGAGGAAGGCTATGACAATCGAAGTGAATCCCTTGATAGAGCATCTGTAATCGAAATGTCAGCAAATTCCTCCGGAGGAATATAATATAAATTGCAAATAGCCTGCCAAAGAATCTTAAAGCCATTTTAGTTTTCTGGTTACTCTTTGTAAAATGCATATAACATTTCTTCTTCGGTTTTTGACCTTCAGCGATCGAATTTACAGGATAATTTGCATCTACGAATTTTCATATTTGCGCACTCTGTATGCCCAATGTAGCCATTTGGCAACATTTTTAATTTTTTTATTTAAAACACAAAAAATAAAATTTTTGATAAAAATGGATTTATTGGGTCACAAATGTCACTAAAAAACAAAAAAAAAATTTTTTTCGTTTGTAGAAAGTAGTCCGGGCATTAAAGGGTTAATAGATCTTTGATATGAGGTTGCATTGTGCAAAAAGGACAAAAGTCTCATAAAAAATATTATACTATCATGAAGTATATGCAAGAAACTTTCAAGAACAGAATTTTTTTTCGGGATATCTCGTTACCCACATGACAATTTGAGGGTTGGCATTTGGTCCCCCAAATTTTTTTAAATGCCCCATAACTCCTTAGCTAATGCTTTTAGACTAAAATTGAGACCATTTTTGAATTCTGCATTATGAAAAATGGTGGAATAGACACTTCAACCAACTTTCTACCCCAAATATAACCCTAAAATCAAAAACATTGGGAACATCAACAGCGCCACCTAGTGACAGCAACAAAATTTCAAAACGCGATATCTCAAAAACCATTTGTCCAATTTTCAAAATTTTTTTTTTGCCCAAGTTCAAATTTTGAACACAACAAAATATATCAAAACCAACACCTTTTGAAACCTAGTGGTTACATTTCTTTCTAAAATTTGTTGAATTATAATGGAATGCCTCCTATATATATACCAAAACATGCCATGGTGTTTCTAGTAGGAGATATTAATTGCAAATTAGGAAATTGGCAGTGTCAATCAAGCAGTTGGACAACATCCACTATATGAAAAAACAAACGATAATGGAGAGATATATTCAGACTTTTGTACAAAACATGATATCAGTCTTCGAAATTAGCCTCGGCAATCGTCGAGGTGATTGCCGACGCAGATGCATGAATGGCGCATTAGCGTCGGCAACAAAATGCCGAAGCCACACGAGCGCTTGTAAGGACCACAAGATTACAAAAAAATAATTTTCTTAGACTACACCCTTCGCGGGCGCTGAGACACGTGCCCAGCTGGGAGAATTGAATCTTTTATAGAAATATCGCCCATGTATCGCCCTATTTGCATTGATTTAACGCCAATAGAAGTCAAATTATTGTAAGCAGATTAGGTGATATTTCAAAAATAAAATTTGGTAACGGACAGACATTGATGCAAAAATCTTCAAATTTGAAGACCACAAGAGCCCCAGCTCCGCAATATTCAGCGTGTTAAAACTACTAAGTATGATGGTTTGTGTGGGAAAAAAATTTGGGTCTGGTTTCAGTACTACCAATTTTACGGACTATTGAAATAAAGTAACGGACAGATAGAATTGGGAAAAACCACTAGTCAGCCTTCACATGCACTTTGCACACTGGGGGGGAAGAACAAGCACCTTCTCGTGGTCCCTCCCGTCAGTACCATATCTTTGAGAAAAGATATGCGAAACGAAGCTTGTCACACTCGAGCAAACCAGGCCCAGGTTCAGCCCAGGGTGGATAGGGAAACGCCCTTGTCAGGGCGCGGCAGCTCCTCTGTCGAAAAGTACCGACGACCCACCGTACTGCAGCTGAACACCGAGGGCATCACGGCCAGCAAGCTCAGCATCATCGAGTATCTGGCCACAAAACATCAGGCCCTCGTTATTCTCCTCCAGGAGACCCACTGCACATCTGTGGATAAGTTGGTATTACCCAACTTCACACTCGCAGGCGCAACCATCAGCAGGAAACACGGCCTCGCCACGTTTGTCCATGAGCAACTGAGCTGGACGCCAATAGACCAGTCCAGTGCCCAGTCGGAGATAGAGTGGTTATGCATAGACATATCAGGCTATCACATCATCAATGTCTATAAGCCACCACCCTCACGCTTAACACCAACAGCCATCCCAGTGTTCCCCCAACCCAGCCTCTATGCTGGCGATTTTAATTGCCACCACGTTGATTGGGGCTACAACACCACCAACACCGACGGAGAGAGCCTGGCCTCATGGTCAGCCAATAACAACCTCACCCTACTGCACGATCCCAAGGGTGCAGCGAGCTTCTTCTCCGGACGCTGGAACACTGGTACAAACCCCGATCTGGCTTTCGCAAGTGATGACCCCAATAATTGCCAACCGGACAGACGTGTGCTAGAGAAGTTCCCCAGGTCCCAACATCGACCCTCGATTATCACGGCTCCAATGCTCATAATGCCTGTCCCGAGCAAGCCTGTTAATCGATGGAACTTCAGAATGGCTAACTGGGAGTACTATAGCCTCCTCACCAATGAAGCCACACAGTATCTCCCATCCCCTCACACCAACAACGTGGAAGAAGCCTACCAGGACTTTTGTGATGCAATAACATCAGCGGCAAAACAATCCATCCCCCGCGGCCGACGAAAGACCTACATACCGTGCTGGGATAAGGAGTGTGAAAGCATCTACTCCGACTTCCTCTACGCCCCTCAGGGCAATGACACCAACAGCTCAGCCACAGCTCTGCTGGCAAGGCTGGACTTAAAGAGGAAGGAGCGCTGGACAGAAGCCGTTGAATCAATCGACTTCACGCACTCCAGCCGCATAGCATGGAGTACACTGAACAACCTAACTGGCAGATCACGTGCCTCTCGTCAACAATGTCCCGTTTCAGCAAACTCCATCGCCTCACAACTTGTGGAGAACGGGAAATACAAATCGAGAGACCGTGAATCTGATAGATCCGTCTTGCAAGAAATGACGGACCTCTGGAGGGTAACAACCCCAGACGGGGACAACATCTCGGGTGAGTTCACCCCGGAAGAATTTTCCGCCGCCCTCCAGCACATAAAGCCAGGTAAAGCCCCGGGCCCTGACCACCTATGCCCGGAGTTGATACTCCATGCTGCTGCCTCCTTAAAGTCCTGGTTAAAAGACTTCCTTTCCTGCTGTTTGCGCCACCTGAGAATTCCCAGAATCTGGAGAAGAGCCCTTGTGGTTGCAGTCCCTAAGCCGAAGAAGCCCCGAGGGGACCCGAAGAGTTACCGTCCAATCTCACTGCTCTGCATCCCCTTCAAGATCCTCGAGAGACTCATCTACGCCCGTGTCGAACCAATAATAGATCCGCAGCTCCCCCGTGAACAAGCTGGTTTCCGACACGGACGATCAACCGTAGATCAGGTCACACTTATGACCCAAGACATTGAGGACAGCTTCTCGGCTAAGAAGAAGGCTGGCGCCGTGTTTGTTGATCTCACGGCTGCCTATGACACCGTATGGCATAGCGGCCTTACCTGCAAGTTACTCCGTCTGCTCCCTGACAGACACATGGTCCATATGATGATGGAACTTGTGCAAAACCGCAGTTTTACCCTCACAACCGGTAGCGGTCGTCGAAGCAGACTACGCCGACTTAAAAACGGCGTCCCACAGGGCTCAGTCTTGGCTCCTCTCCTGTTCAACATATACACCTACGACTTGCCCCCCACCACCTCCAGGAAGTATGCTTACGCAGACGACCTGGCACTCCTGCACTCAGCAGGAAACTGGCAGTCAGTGGAGAGGAACCTCAGCCAAGACATGCAAACACTATCAGCATACCTCCAGAAATGGAAGCTACAGCTCAGCAAGCCAAAGACAGTGTCGGCGGCCTTCCACCTTAACAACCGGGAGGCACAGCGTGAGATAAACATCAAGATTGATGGGGAACGCCTGCCCTACTGTGCCGAACCTACATACCTCGGCATAACCCTGGACAGGT
Organism: Aplidium turbinatum; assembly: GCF_918807975.1. Taxonomy (NCBI): domain Eukaryota; kingdom Metazoa; phylum Chordata; class Ascidiacea; order Aplousobranchia; family Polyclinidae; genus Aplidium; species Aplidium turbinatum. The sequence continues at coordinate 21,149,633 of NC_137475.1, read as the reverse complement.
CACTCACGTACCGCCGGCACTTGAAGTCACTGCGCAAAAAACTATCTACACGCGTCGCACTTTTGAGGCGATTGGCGGGTTCCGGCTGGGGAGCTGGTGCTAAAACTCTTCGTACAGCTACCCTAGCCCTTGTTCATTCCACCGCTGAGTACTGCGCGCCGGTCTGGTGTCGTAGTTCTCACACCCACCAGATTGATACCGCCATTAACGACGCACTGCGTACTGTGACTGGATGCCTGCGTCCCACTCCAACGGACTGCCTACCCATCCTAGCAGGCATCCAACCCGCTGAGCTACGCCGTAAAGGAGCCACGATTTCTCTCGCTCGCCGCGCTTTGGACCCCGACCATCTCCTCCTTTTGTCCCAACAACAGTTTGGTTTCAGAGGTGGACATTCAACCACATTAGCTGCTACGGATATTTATGAACAATTACTACAAAATTGCGATGATGGTTTTACTACATGTAGTATCTTTATTGACCTTGCCAAAGCATTTGACACTGTTGACCATGAAATCCTTTTAAAGAAACTGGATTATTATGGCATTAGAGGAAATGCCTATAATTTATTAAAGTCTTACTTAAATCACCGTTACCAGTTTGTGCAGATTGGTACTACAAATTCTAAATATGAAGAAATCAAATGTGGTGTACCCCAAGGCTCAGTTCTTGGTCCACTGTTGTTCATTATCTACATTAATGACCTTAATTACGCTTCTGAATTTGAGACTCGTTTGTTTGCTGATGATACACTACTATGTATTAAGGATAAAAGCCCTACTAGATTGCAAGAAAAAGTGAATTCTAACCTCCTAATGATTCAAAACTGGATGCATACAAACAAGTTAACAATTAATGTAAGCAAAACCAAATACATGTTGTTTGGGTCAAAGTTTGTTCGAGAAAATTTAAATCTAGAAATAAATTTTCAAAATACCAGTTTGCAACGCACAAACACCTACAAATACTTAGGAATAACATTTGATGAGTCGTTATCATGGAAACAGCACATCAATATAATCTCAACAAAACTTTCTCAAAGCTGTGGTGCTCTATATCGATTAAGAAAGTGCGTAAATTCCCAGACATTAAAAGCAGTTTACTATGCTCTAGTTCACTCCCACCTAATGTATGGTATCATCTGTTGGGGTCGTGCTTCTAAAACGGAACTGTATCCCTTAAATCTGGTACACAATCGCATAATTCGCTGTTTAAACTTCACCAAGATTAAGGACAGAATTCCCACCAAATCTCTGTTCAATAAAAGCAACTTGCTACAAGTCGAAGACATGTTTTTAATAGAAGTATGTAAGTTTGTTTATAAAAGCAATAAAGGACATCTACCAGCAATTTTTTCTGAGTACTTTCGTCCTTGTAATGAAACTCATAACTATAATACCAGAGGTGCTAAGAAAGATATACTTTTTAAACCAAGAATGCATACAAAGCTTGGTCAACGCTCAATTAAATTTCTTGGAACAAACACTTGGAACAAATTACCGGAACAGCTAAGAAAAATTCAAACAATTAGTATGTTTTCTAAAAAATTAAAACTGCACTTAATGTCTGGGTATAAATTAAGTAACTGATATAGTGCCATCAAACTGTTTTTACTTATTCTCACCGTATCTCGCTAATTACTGTATATTCGCTTTTTCCTTACCAGTATCCTATGCTGTGTTGTATGTATAGCATATGCCATTTTGTATTTCTGCATCGCTTCTTGTATTCCTGTTTTATATTGTACTGTTAAATTTCGTGTGTGTATTGTTTTTTATTTTGTAATGTATACAATATATATTTTTGTTCAACTCCGACACCGTTCCATGTCAAATAAGCTATGACACCACACGGGTGTGGCAGACTTGATGACCAGTTCGGTCCTTCTGCCACTCCCATCATCGTCAGCAAACATTAAAACAACCTAGTTCACATTGTAATCTTGTATTGTTTTTTCCACATGTGCTGTTGATGCAAATAAAAGAACTTCTCTCTCTCTCTCTCTCCATGCAACACTCAAGAGACCACCACCTATAAAGCAGCGCTTGAAATCAAGACGCCCCTTTGTGCCTGCCGCACAACAACTCCTTAAGCACGCAGAAGAACTTAGTTTAAGTGCGGCACACTGGACGAACCACATGTGGAACACGGAGTGGCAAAATCACACCTCCACGCTCCGTGACTTCATACCCAACGCCGATCCCCGTCCACCAGGGATGTCCCTCGCAAGGCTTGCGTGGGTCAGGCTTAACCGCCTGCGAACTGGCGTCGGCCGCTTTCGTTCGGACATGCACAAATGGGGCCTGGCTCCTTCATCAGAATGCGAGTGTGGTGCCACGGAACAGACCGCAGACCATGTCATCCACCACTGCCTAACCCACCGGCCTCCACACGGTGCGCATGGTCTGAGAATCCTGGACGACGAGACTGCCGAGTGGCTGAAGATTTCCTGCCCTCCAATCTAGCCTGGAAAGATCGCTCATACGCCATCATCACATGCACTTTCTATCTAATTCAGCTCCCAAACCCAATAGATCAATGTTTTTTTTAATTTGAGATCTTACCCCAAATCTTACCCCAGATCTACCCCAGTATTTTTTGCTAATCCCTGATGCAGTGTTTGCGCAACAATTAGTTTAAAACCTTGATATAAAGTAATGGACAGACATTACAAAAAGCAACGGACAGACACTATCTCATTTCTGAAGTTTTTTGCTACACTGAATCAAGGTGATGGAAAAAATGTTTATTTCTGAATAGGAAAAATTATGGTTTGCAATTTCGGAAAATTTTGGTTGAAAAAATGTTTGTTTTTTTTACAAAAATTTTTTTTTAATATTTATAGGCTACCATTACAATTATATACATAAATTGCATACATTTCCGAATTTGTTGTCATGCATATCGAAATAGTGGTGCTACCGTGCTTTTTCCAGTCTCGCTGAAGTGTTTTTCTACCCTTGTTCTTTCATTCCTTACTGGTGGTAATGGTGTGGCATAATTACTGCTTTTCAAATGTTATGGGCCCCTGTTAAATCTTTAGAGATAAATGTTGAACAAAGGTGTAAAAAGTAGTCCATTTGAATAGTCAAGTAAAAGTACAGTTACTGAAGGTCAATTCTAATTCGTTACAATTACAAGTAGAAAGTACCAGAGCACATTATCACTCAAGTAGAAGTAAAAAAGTACTGTTCTTTAAAAAGTACTCAAGTAGAATTAGTAAATTTTGCAGTCAAAAAACAAACAGTTTTGACAAATTTCATCAAGTTTTGAAAAAATGTTTCAAAATCCCAACTCACTTAATAGTTTAATTTTTAATGAATCACATAGGTCTTAGGAAAATAAACTTTTCGTTTTAACAATTCTTTTTAACAAAACTTTTCATTTTTAACAATTTCTCTTTAAAATTTTTTTTTTATCTTAGAAATGAAACCTTATTAACAGATTTTTATCAAAGTTACAACTTTCTACTTGACAAAATATAAAATTACTCGAGTAACGTTACTTTGGCATAAAACTAAACAAGTGAAAGTAGAAAGTAATGAAAAATAAAACTACTCAAAAAGTACTAGTTACTGAACATTGCTACTTAACATAAAAGTAAAAAGGAATTATAGTGTCACTGTCTTTTATTTTTTGCAAGTTGCTTTTATGTTTATGCTAATTGCAAGCCAGTCCATTTTAGATAGATACCAATTTTTTTGTTTTATTGCTACTTAAGTAACACTACTTTCATTACTTTACACCTCAGATGTTGAATGGCCTTTACTTCCAATAGCTTTCTATACGGCATGTTGTGAAATACTGAGTACTGACACCTCTACAATTAACACTGAACCATTCGAAATGCATAGCTGACAGCTGTCAAAACTCTTCGTAACCACAAATTGCAAAGATCAAATGTAGCACTCACTAATGAGGCTACTAAATATGGGGGTCTGCTACTATTCGGTGAGTCCGATTCGGTGAGAGCCTTTTTCGGTGCGAGCCCTATTTGGTGATTTTTTTGAAAATTATCGGGTACCGTAGCCTAATTATCATTGCCGCTTTTACGGTACATCATTCTAACGTCGCTAAACGTTGAAATAAGACCCTAACCTTAACTCCAACCCCTAACCCGATAACGGCAATGATAATTAGGCTACGGTATTCAATAATTTTTTAAAAAATCACCGAATAGGGCTGTCACCGAAAAAGGCTCTCACCGAATAGGCAACTCACCGAATCGGACTCACCGAAACGGGCCATTCCGAAATATGGAGGATAAACAATGCATAAATTTGTACTAAAATTATGCAATGCTGTGTGGCAAACAGCCAAAGTGCCAGTAGTCCAGTTTTAATCCGATAATGCTCCCGATACCGAGGGTCGCCAGATTCACCTCCAAGTGCCGCAATCGCCTTCACACCCTGACTCCACATTGATCTAACGCGTCCTCTCTTGTCAAGCACACCCTGTTGATTTCCTCCTCAACGCCTTTTCCACGTTTTCTTGGGTCTTTCTTGTTTTCTACGACCCTCCACTTGCAACTCCAGCGCTCTTCTCAAAACATCATCTTCATCCCTTCTCAAAACATGCCCATAGCACCTCACTCAATTCGTCTTCACCAGCTTATCAACATTCTCATCGGGGATATCTAAAGAAGGGGATGCGAAGGCTCACAGCGATTGCTGATTCTTATGACACTAGAAGGGCGGTAGTTGGTACCGCGTTAAACATGCGGTTCTTTTTAAAATTGTAAAAAGTTTTGTAGTGCAGCTGGTACACTCAGGTACACAAGACAGTTAGCAAGTGTTATGTAGAACATATTTAAAGAATAATAGTTTGAAAAGACAGTTGAAAGGTTACCAGTTAGCTGTTTTTTTTGACAAAACCTTTGCAGTTGGCTAGGTGTAAAGCAAGTATACAGGTAGTTGAATTATCAAGTAATTACGAGCATTCATTGAATATCCATACCTGGTGGTAATGGTGCAATGCAGGTTGTCATAACAAAGTTTATTAAATTACTATCGGTGCCAATTGTCATTTTACCATAAACAGAGATTATTTATTTACGATAAATAGAAGCCCTTCTATTGTCAGACGTAATAAAAGCCTTCGTATCCCCTTCTTCAGATATCCCTGATTCTCATTCAACCCAAGCAAGTTCATAAGCCCTTCGGTATTCTTTTCGTCCATCAGCTTCACACCACACATTGCTCTCACCATTGCACTCTCAGTCAGGGATATCTAAAGAAGGGGATACGAAGGCTTGTAATATGTCTGACAATAGGACTTCTGTTTATCGTAAATAATCTCTGTTTACTGTAAAACGACAATTGGCACCGATAGTAGTTTAATAAATCTTGTTATGATACCCTGCATTGCGCTATTAGCATTAGTCCTTGATACTTATTGCATGCTCATGGTTACTTGTTAATTCAACTACCCGTATACTTGCTTTACGTTTACATCTAACCTACTGCAAAGGCTTTGTTAAGAAAAAAAACTTATTGGTAACTTTTCAACTGTCTTTTCAAACAAGTAATCTTTAAATATGCTCTACATAACATTTACTAACTGTCTTCTGTAGTTGACTGTACCAGGTGCACTACAATACTTTCTGCAATTTTGAAAAGAACTGCATGTTTCACGTGCTACAAACTACCGCCCTGTCATAGGAATAAGGCAATTGCTGTGAGCCTTCGCATCCCTTTCTTTAGATATCCCTGTCTCAGTTCTTCTTAAAATCGCCAATTTGTTTTCCCGTAAGCACCATGTCTCACTTCCGCATAGCATTGCAGATCTCACGCAACTAGTATAAATTCTTTCTTTCATTTTCAACAGAAAACTTTTACCTCATAACAACTCTCAACACTCTCTGAATTTCACCCAACCAAACCTTACTCTTGCAGTCACTGTCGCTTCACAACCACCACTGGTATTCAATCTACCTCCTAGATAGCAAAAGGCATTCACTGATTCAACTTCATCATTCAGCTTTTCAGCAGAACCCACCGTTGCTTCTTCAATCTTCTTGCATCTTTCACATTCAAAACAATCTCTAGATCTGCATGTCATTCTCTTCATCTTTGCACATCTTCCATGTACCCAATTCCTGTTCACAGAACAGAATTTTTCGTTACTCATTTTCCACATATGCCACAAGGATCGATTTTACGATTTTATGTTATTGACAAATGCCGATGAGGCGTAGTTGTCAATCATCTTGGGTGGCAGTTTTGTACGTTTTTAAACTTTGTATTCTACCAAATTCTTCATTTTGTTTAATGAAGATACGCTTCTGTGTTGTGCCATTTACTGTTAAACAGGTAGTTTTACCAGTTTCAGCCCCTTGATGAAGTCAATCGTGCTGGCTGACGAAACGTCGGAAATAAAAAGCTAGTTACCATTTCAACATTTTGTGACTGTCTAGTCTACAGTCACCAGAAGAATGCAAGAAATTAATCTATAATCTATTTTGTTGTTTTTATACCGCTGACTGTTGTGCAGCAGAAGCTGTAGCCTGATGCACAACATATAATTTAACAGACTGTGTATAATATCATTTTTGATTGCACAAATAATTGTTTTACAGAGAGAGAGAGATGTTTTTTTATTTGTTCTTCCAGCACGAGAAAAATCGAGTAGTTACACAATAGAACACATAGATAATGCAGAAAGAACTGGCAGCACATAATCCCCTTGCAGTTTCCTAGTGGAGGTGCTGCTTGTCATCAAGTAACAGCAATAGTATCAATTCATTCAAAAATACAATGACTACGTGTAGCACATAATACAAGTTCAGAATCTGCAGTGCATATATGAACTTTAATTTTTATGCTAGACCGACATAGTCAGTTCATGAGTAATGTCGTTAAAACATTTGATAACTTTATCTTAAACTATTAAGGAAATTCAACAGTTGGTGACATTGAGTGCATGAGCATATCAAATTGCTATAGGCTAGGACACAGAGACTTCGCCTACTCATTTTTGTGATGTAGGGGCGAAACCAAGCATTATTTATATTAACAAATGTTACACACACATTTTCTTCTATTTGGAAACAAGGGGCTATTCATAAGAGTCAAGTAAAATGATTTTATAGTGTTGTTTAAGAGATCATATACAGTACGGTATATACAAGTTATTTTATGATTAATTTCAGTCCAAATTTTGGTCCGTGAATAAGACAGCAAGTTTTGTGCAAAGGCTTTGTTTACTTGTGAAAACAAATACAGCCTTATCTAACTGTCTGGTGTTATACCATATCGATATGGGACAGGGAACAAGAGATATCGATGCCAGTCACTTTGTGGTGACTGGGTGAGAGATTATCCCTGACAGCTCATGGCAAAACATCTGGCATTAAAATGTTTGGGTTGAGAATAAAATTGATTCAAGTAACTAGTTATTTTCTTCAAAAACATCAACTATTTTAAAATCCTGAAAACCCTGTTGGCAGTGTGGTTTGCAGTGAATGTTGCTTTTGATCTCAGCTGTACATAAATTTTGCACTAACTTCTTGTGTACAGTGTACGCAATTTATGTCAATGTTTATTGTTTAAAGATTTAGTATGAAGCAGGAATTTTGTTAAGGAATTAATCACTGAAATGATGAAAATCTGGTGAAGAGTATAATAAGAGAAGATTTGCCAATAATCTAAACACTTTATAATGAAATATTACAATATCATTTATCCAATGCAGAACAAAGCAAATTATTGTACGGTAAGTATAAGAAGTGCAATCTGCCGAGCATCACAAAGTGATATGCTACTATACAATACATATCTGTTTGAAGGTACCGACTCTTCACCACATGCACAAATCATTGAAATAGCCTACAAACTCCATTGCCAGATGACTACGTGATTACAAATAAAGCCATGCTCTTTTAAAAGCACCATATCAAACCTATCCTAGCAATCATAGGCGTAATTTCGGGGGTGCGAAGGGTGCTTGAGCACCCCAAAATGAAAATCTGAGGTAACAATATAAATGCGAGAGCACCCCTGGGCCCTGGTTTGCATACAAAATACACCGATTCAAATGGAAATTTGCATTGCTAAATAACGTTTTTTTTTCTTTCTTGAAAGTCGTTTTACCAAAGCGCAATATTTTCAGTGTTTTACATTTGTGGGTGGCACGCAGCGCCACACATATCAAAGGCAGACATGATTGTAACAATTAAGCACAAACACGCGCACTGCGTCAAGAAGTGCCGTTCGAGAGAAAACAATTTGTCTGGCTCTGGTTGGAAAATCGATTGGTTTCCCGTCGATGCAATATGTAACGGCGAAGCGGCAGGGGTTCATTTGTGACGCAACAGATAGTTAATGAAAGAAAGTTCAACGATAAAGGAGTCAGAGTCGAATAAAATCTCATTTCAAGCTAGTTGTAATCCAAATCAGTTGCATCAAGAATCAGAGATTGTATTTCAGATACCAAGAGTTATTAAGATGAAAAAAACAAATCAGACAAGCATTGCAGGTTTTTTTGCGCCCAAGCGGCCTCGCCCAAGCGCTAATGAAGCAGCAAGTACAAGTAGTAACCCAGGTTCATCAGCTGACAGCTGCGAAAATCAAACGGAAGTAGATACGCATAGTTTGCCCGATATTTCTCCTCTCACAAAATTTCCGGAAGTTATGCCAAGAAACGACAACGGAGATCGATCCGCGCAAAAAGAATGGTTTTCTCAATATAACTGGTTAAGACTAAACGATGATGGAAGCTGCTACTGTTCCTTCTGTTACTGGGCCACTGCGAATAAACGTGTCAATGTTGGCACATCAACGCCATGGATATTGAGACGTTCAGCATGGAAAACTTTTCGCAAAGGAACCTCCTCTTTAGAGAAGCACAAAAATTCAGACTTACATCAACAATCTACAAATGTTCTAAACGTAAGTTAGCATAAGTGATAATTGCCACCACTGGTGGTGGTAGTAGAGTGGTATAGTAGTAGTAATGTCGTACGGTATTGTGGTAGTAGCCTGGTGGCCCACCAGGCATATTAATACAGTTAAAAGACGCTCAAGTGATGAAGTTTTGTAATCAATATGCGGAGAGGCCTCGTCAAGATGAATATCAGCGCAACATATAAAAAATAAGCTTGAAAATTAACTGTAGGCTACTATTAAATATTATTGTTTTGTACAGATCAGCCTCAGTGATTCACACAACCGTGCACGAATTTGCAGTCGCACCCAAGAAGAGCAACGCAAAAACAGGGTTGCATTATCAGCTATTTTTAATGCTATTCTTTTCTGTGGAAAATCATGTACACCATTACGGGGACATGGCGATGAAAAGATTTCATCCAACATCTGGAATCTCCTGAAACTCCTTGGGATTTATAACAATGAAGTAATGTCTTACCTATCATCAGATGCTTGTGATAAATACCTTTCACCAAAAATTCAAAACGAAATAATCAAAATTACACTGGTCTACAAATTTCAACTTTTTTTTTCAGGTTTGGGTTTTGACAACTGATTTTGGCTAATTTTGGGGCGCTGAATCCGAAAATGAACTCAGATTTTCTCTATTACATCACGTTTTCTTTCTATCGTTGCCATTTTTTATGAAATTGACCAATTTTTACCCTTTTTAGTGCAGTAAAATGTCAAATATAATTATTTTCTGACAGCTATAAACTTTCAAACATATAGATATTTTTACACTAAATTCATAAATTGGTTCAGATTTCCTCTAAAATAAAAAAAATTCCTGTTATGATAATCGTAATAGGACATAGTGGAGGTTGGTAGCGTTGAGTTTTTCCATGCTGGCTTGCTGGGGCAACAAAGTGGCTACACCAAATACCCATGTTTCCTATGCTACTGGGACAGCAGGGCCAAGGATCAGCACTGGAACAAAGAAGAGTGGCCTCCAAGGCTCACCTTGACACCTGGAGACAAAATATCATACGTGATCAGTTAGTTGATATCAAAAAGATCCTCTTGCCTCCTCTTCACATCAAACTGGGTCTCATGAAACAATATGTAAAAGCTTTAGATCATGAAGGAGAGTGCTTTAAGTATATATGTTATGCTTTTCCTGGTCTCAGTGAAGAGGAAAAAAGAGCTGGGATTTTCAATGGACCACAAATCAGGCAATTGTTAAAGGATGAAAATTTTGTAAAATCAATGTTGCCATTCGAGGCTAGACTTAGAGCTTGGAATGCTTTCGGAGCTGTTGTGAGAAATGTTTTGGGAAACAGAAAAGCAGAAAATTATAAAGATCTTTTAAGGGAGCTACTGCTTAGTTTTGAAGATTTGGGATGCAGGATGAGCATCAAAGTTCACTATTTGAAGAGCCATGCGGATGAGTTTCCAGAAAACCTTGGGAAAGTTAGTGAAGAACAGGGTGAACGTTTACACCAGGATATTAAAATTATGGAGGAACGTTATCAAGGTCGGTGGGATTGTCATATGATGGCCGACTATTGCTGGAGTTTTAAAAGAGAAATTCCAGATGCTGCTCATAAAAGAAAGTCCCTCAAAAGAGCATTTTTAAGCTTATAAGTGAAGAGTTCATATTTTATGAAAGCTATTTTTTGACTGTTTCTGAACTCGCCCTGCCCAAGTCCCTTTGAGTCAATCTTTATTTTGGCACTTTGCTATTTCTGTGTGTGTCTTCAGAATTTCTGCACTCCATTGGAATGTCTATAGACTATGTGCATATTGTGTGAACTGTAGGCTATAATTCAGATAATACCTTGTCACTGTCCTATCGACATGTTCGTCAGCATAATGTAGTGTTTGATGTTATTATGGTTGCTCTTTTGCATGCCTATTTTTTATTAAAAAGTATGAAATTTCAATAGATACAACGCAAATTTGTGTGAATATAATATGGAATGCTTGTTTGCTAATTAAAGCTAGATTATTGCAGGTAAAACAGTGTTCATTGCATCAGAATTCTTTGTTTTGACAACAGAGGGGGGGCAAGAATTGATTTTTTTCAAAAATTAGGGATATTTCATATCTCAAAAACGTGATGTGATAGAGAAAATCTGAGTTCATTTTCGGATTCAGCGCCCCAAAATTAGCTAAAATGAGTTGTCAAAACCCAAACCTGAAATTTTGTGTAGACCAGTGTTATCGGGGACAAAATTATCCGTCAAGTGATCTTTAACATCCGAAGTCAATCTCTGGGAGTCAATAAGTTTTACAATATTGATAAGTACGTATTTTCCATTATAGCCGATGAAACATCGGACATTTCCAACAAAGAACAATTAAGTATATGTTTCCGTTACTGCACAAGCTCTTTAGAAAGTGATGAAGTTTTCGTGGGTTTTTACGAAACACCGAAAACAGATGCGGAATCACTCTATAGAATCATCAATGATGTTCTTTTGCGGTATAACCTCAACTTCAACCAATTGAGAGGACAAGGGTACGACGGAGGGAGCAATATGGCAGGGAAGATAACCGGTCTTCAAAAACGCATTGCCGATAAAAATCATAAGGCCTTGTATTTTCACTGTAGTGGCCATCAATTAAATTTAGCTGTACAGGATGCCTGTCATAACAACATCATTGCCAGTCAAGCGATGACACTCCTGAACGCAGTTATAAATTTTATATGAGATTCACCAAAACGTTGGAGTATTTTCAAGGGAATATTGGCGACAAACTCCGATCCTAATATAAGCAAGATGAGTCAAATCAAACCACTCAGCGATACAAGATGGGTGTTAAGATTGGACGCCTTGAACTGCTTTTTGAGCCAATATCCCTCTATTCTGGAGTTTTTAGAAGAAATTGGGAATGGCATGTCACAGTCTGGGAGCATTCGCGGTCGAGCTGTTGGCCACTTGCAAAGCTTGGAAAGATTTGGCAACTACTTTGGACTTCGCTCGCTACAACATCTCTTCCAAACTATTCACCCAGTTCACAAATCTTGTCAAGGTAAGAACGTAGTAGCTGGTGATGTTAGCGGTTGGATGGAATCGCTTGTAGAGACTCTGACTGCCGATAGCTCTTCTGCAGATAATGCTACATCATTTTACGAAGAATGCAAATCATATGCTTGTGACTTGAGGTTAGATCTCCCCAAAATTCCCCGGCAGTCTCGCAAGAACTTCACCGTTTCAGAAGACGAAATTGCTGTTTTCTACTCAAACGTCTACAAAAACATTCTGCAAACGGCGTCAGATGCAATCGTTAGCCGTTTCCCTTCTTTATCATACCGAATGGCAGATTTGCTACGAGAGCTGCTAGAGAATCCCACAATGAAAGAAGCCGATGTTACGAAAGTAACCAAATTTTATGATGGTGACTGGGAACGCAAGGATTTGCTGCGTGAACGCAAACAGTGGTTCGCTTGTTGCAAACGTGACGGTGATGTTGTGACAGTGAATACGCTACGTCAGAAATTCATTGCACAGCCGTCAATGGTCGATATAATGCAAAATATATATGCAGCTTTGGTAACTTACATTGTTATGCCGACTTCTTCCTGTGAAGCCGAACGTTCCTTTTCGTTATTACGACGCTTGAAGACCTACCTTCGCAGCACTCAAACGCAACAACGACTGAACAATTTGGCCGTTATAGGTAGTCATCACGAATTGGCGGAGAAATTAAACATGGAAGAACTTGTCACGGAGTTTGTTTCCAAGACAACGACCCGCAGAAACAAATTTGGATGTGATTAATTTATAGCAAACCGCATTATAAGGCAGACGTGAACAAATTAAAGTCGAATATATTTCAATATTCAATGAAAGATCACTTTCGCCTTGCACGTAATACTTGTTTTCATTTCTATCTGATCGTTTGACATACCGCTGCAGTCTATTCGATTACACATATGACAAAGTTATCTTCTTTTATGTTGATTCGACGTTTCATGACGTAGGCTGCAGGCCTCGAAATTCCGGCGGTCATGGCGGACATGACCTCCGGAATGACCTTGAATGTCTGCCGAAGCCGACTCATTGGTCGGTCATAAATGACCGCCGCAAAATTCTTGACAAAAATAGAGCTAATGCAGCAAAAATATATTTTAAATTTGAATTGTTACAATTGTTTGTTTAACGCGAACAAATACGGAGCTGAAACAATTAATAGTACAGGCAATTGCTTTAAAGATCACATTAGAGTAGCGTTGTTAACGAGCTGATGGCAAAAGTAGCCATTTTTACATCATTTCAACGCCTTGCAATGTTGCCTTGAAATAAAGTTGTCTGAAATTTCCGGCAGGATGTGTATTCTAATTTTAACAATTAGGATTATTGCGTTACATTGATCATTTGTTAAAAAGAAACGTCACAGAGAAGCAAGTCTCAGCTGGGTTCCGCACGTGCACAGGCGAATGTGGCGACCTTATTCACGCTGATACTGATAGAAATTTAACACTAACACCATTGAGGGCTAACACTATTGCGCATTTGTCTGGACGGTCCTGAGCTGGAGATTTACGACCCCGCGCCAGCAGTAATCGCTTGGCACAACGATTTTATAACGCGAAAACCACGGAATAAGTGATCGTAGTTGCTTTTGTAATAAGGAAATTTGGATTGTTGTTTTCAATTGTGTTTATTGCGTCATTACACGACTGTCATTAACGCACTGATTTATTTGCAAGCAATCTGCTCCAGTATACTTCAGGGTCGGTTAATTAAGCCATCAACCATTGCAGAGTTATTCTGTTGTAGAAAATCTTCTACAAACACGACTACACAATACTGTAGTGTAATTTTGTGCAAAATCTACGTATGCAAAAAATATGTCCGGTTGAGATATTAAATGTCCGCTGAAAGGGCCAGTCCGGCAGGACATGCTTGATCGCCGGAAAAAAGTACAAATTTCGAGGCCTGTAGGCTAAACAGTAAACATGGTTGAATTTACTATTAGATTGAGTCATTTGTTTTAACATTTTCCATCGGTCAGGTTTTCAATTGATTAGCCTATTGACATGACCTACATTGAAAACAACAAACTCATTTCAGTAAAGTAGGCTTTAATAAACTTAAAACGTGAATATCCTGCAATTGAAAACTAGCTTTAAAGAATGTTAACAGAAAGTATTAAATGACAAACTAAAACAAGACTCTACTTAAACTGCCGATTGCACTGCTACACTGTTAACTGAAAACTAAAGAATGAACCAACACGAAAGAAACCAAGAGAAGCCTAGTCAGGCAATCGGCAAACCCACACTGCGCTGTCGGCAAGAGAGATGTGGTGCGTGACGACACGCGCTACACCACATTCTCCCCCGCCAAATAAATTTTGAAAAGGACCAGACAAGATGTTGACTCAGAAGCCATATCTTTCTGGTGACTTTCGAATTCTAGTAGAACGTCTCAAGATAGGTGTACTGTTGTCGGTAAACCCTTCATTAGTTGATGTGATCGGGTTTGTAATATCACAAGTAGGCCTACTGTCTTCGCGAACGTCAGTAGTTAAATTCGAAGGAGCGTCTGTTAACGGCGTGTTATAATCGTTTGTTAGTATGTTATGGATTTCAGGTTCTTCCGGCACATTTAAGGTAAGATCCGTCGTTGTAGAAAGGCGTTCTTCTGCATCAACCTCAGTTTGAGGAGAGGGTGCCAAATCTGAAGTCGAAACAGTCGCCTCTCTTCCACTTTGATATCGTACACGAGCATAAGTAGGATTCGCATTGAATAATATTACTGGATCACAGACAGGTTCACCTTTATTACGCACAAAGCGTCGCAATAAAACTGTTTTACCGGAGTCCAAAAGCCACGAAGGCATTGCCATGCCATACATGGCTCGTCGTGCAAATGAGAATAACCTCTCGTGGGGTGTTTGATTAGTCGCGACACATAGCAATGACCTAATAGAATGCAAAGCCTGTGGAAGGACTTTCTCCCAATCGTCCTCCAGAACATGGTGCGTTCTCAAAAGAAGTTTTATTGTTTTCCATACCGTTTGGTTTGTCCTTTTGCACTGTCCATTTCCTTGAGGATGGTAAGGTGATGAGCAACTAGTAGCTATTCCACGCGTAGAAAGAAAATCTTTGATCTCTCGGCTAGTGAAAGCAGTTCCCCGATCACTGTGGATGTAAGCAGGGAAACCAAACAGGCAAAATAAGCTAGTTAAACAATCAATGACGGACTCGGAAGACATTCTTTTGCATGGAAACACAAATGGGTAGCGACTATATTCATCTACAATCACTAACAAATAGGGCTTCAAACCTTTAACAGGACCCTTGAAATCAACAGATAGTCGTTCCCATGGATGCGTAGCTTTGATAAGAGTTCCTCTTGGTGGTTTGTAAAAACGTGGTTTGAGTTCAGCACAAGTTTGGCATTGGTTGCAAATTGCTTTAGTCTCTTCGCTGGTGTACGGCAAGTTGCGGGATCGAATAAAGTGATACAATCTAACATATCCTGGATGTCCAAGTGATTCATGTAAAGAAACCAAGTCTTTGCCAGGGCTCAGACTTGCAGACACTCTTGATAGTGCATCAGGGGCTATGTTTTCTTTTCCGGGCTTGTGACGGATTTCATAATGAAACTGGCTTAGCTCTAGACGCCACAACAAAATTTTGTTATTTTTGATCTTCCCACGGTTGCGTCTATCAAACATATACGAGATCGATTGCTGATCAGTGACGAGTGAAAAGGTGCGACCCTTTAAAAAATGGGCCCATTTTCGAACGGCTTCAATGATAGCTGTAGCTTCTTTTTCGATAGCCGGATACTTCTGTTCGCAGTTACTCAGAGTGCGGGACATAAAAGCGACAGGGCGACCGCCTTGGGAGAGGATTGCGGCTATAGCGTAGTCAGAAGCGTCACTTTCGATGTCGAAACTTAGATCATCACGAATAGTTCCCAGACTAGCAGCCGCCAATTCTTCCTTTAGTGTTTTAAAAGAATTCAAAGCATTTTCGTCCAAAGGTATAACAGCCTTTAAGAGTGGACCAGCCTTCAATGAAAATCTTTCAATCCATTTGGCATAATATGCAAACATACCACAAATTCTTTTCAATTCTTTCAGAGTTTTTGGTGGAGGCATTTCCAACAGTGGTCGAAGTCGTTCAGCGTCTGGTTTCTTTTGGTTGTGCGAGATTTGGTAGCCAAGTAAATTGATTGTAGATTGTCTAATGTTCGATTTGTCTTTATTAAAAGTAAATCCACTCTTCTCTGCAGCATCAAGCAAGGCATTCAAGTTTTCATCATGTTCTTGTACAGTTTCCCCTGTAACGGTCAGATCATCTAAATAGGCGTAAACTTTCTTCAGATTGTATCTTTTGATGAAGTCATCCATAACTCTCTGAAAGGCAGCAACTCCATTTGTTACACCAAAAGGTAGTCTTTTGTATTGATACAAATGGCCGAGAGCTTCGAATGCTGTAAATGGTCTTTCTTCTTGCAAGAGGGAAACTTGGTGGTAAGCGGACCGCAGATCAAGAGAGCTGTAGATTTTATCTTTTGCAACCTTGTTGACAATGTCTTCAATTCGCGGAAGGGGATACGCGTCCAAAAGTGTAAAACGGTTCACGGTCTGTGAATAATCGATCACAAGGCGGCATTTATGTTGATTCCGGACAACAAGCACCTGCGATCTCCACGGAGATCTTGAAGGTTCAATTATGTCTTCGGCTAATAGTCTTTCCACCTCCTTTTCAATATATGCGACGTCATCTTTTGAATAAGAACGGGAAGGGGCTGCAACAGGTTTATAATTAGGTTCCATGTATTGGAAAAGACTTGGTGGATCCACGCGAGCAGAGGTAAGTGCTACGAGCTTCGGTGTTGCTGCGGAAATTACAAGCGGTTTTTCGGGGCCACAAAACTGAAAGGTGACTTTCTCGTGTTTTTGAAAGAAATTTTGGCCTAAAATCACATCAGCACAAGAGTTTGGAATGACATCGAAACAAATCTTTGGATAACTTCTATCGAGGAGTTCAAGATGCAAACAAGCGCAGCCATCGGTCTTGACCAAGTGATGGGTCGACGCCATGGTCACAGTGTGAGGTTGTTTCGTAAGGTTTATCTTCAGCTTGTTTACCAATTTTCTATCAATAAAGTTATCCGAGGCACCTGAATCCAGCAAGGCTTTAACTGGATGTCCATTTACCAAAGCGTCCACCACTGTGCGATGCAGGCAGTTAGGAGCTCCAGCAAAATATAACGGGCCTCTGTGCCTGGAAAGCGTTGACGAGTAATTAAGAGAATCCGCGTTAGCAACTGGGTTTTCTGCAGCAGAAGCCAAAGATACTGATGAACTTTTACTGCGACAGACCTTGGAAAAATGCCCTAGTTTTCCACAATTGTAGCATTTCTGTTTGTGTGCTGGACAGGACCAACGGTCATGGAGTGGTCCGTTACAAAAGTAACATGATTTTCTGGTTTGTACCTTGGACTTGGAAGTGGCAGCAGAAACGTTGTGATCCTTGTGCTCTGGACGCATGTTGTTACCGTCTCGCGCATAATTTGTCGTTGAGGCTATCGAAGTGTTTGCAGCTCTCCCCATGATGCAAGATTGTTGTTGTGCTCTTTCTATACTGTCGCTCAGTTCCGAAGCACGTTGAAGGTCTATGTTATTCTCTTCAAAAAGACGTTGGCGGATGACAGGAGACTGTAAGCCATTTATGAAAGAATCGCGAATAAGCTGCTCTTTATACGTTTGGGCAGAAACGTCGTCAAAAGTACAGTCCTTAGAGAGTAGTTTCAGCGCTCTAAGGTATTCCAAGACCGTTTCTCCACTGGCTTGCTTTCGGCTGATTAGTAAATGCCTGGCGTAGACATTGTTCTTCTTCTTTACGTATGTTCTCTTGAGAGTATCTACAATTGCATCATAGTCGTCAACTTCCTCGACATAGAGGTATACCTCTGGGGACAAGAAGCTACGTATTATTCTAGTTTTGTTGATATTAGGAGTTCCTTCCTGGCGAACCTCTTCAAGTGTAGCGATGTAGTCAGTGACAGTCTGAAACCAGAACTTGAAAATGGTAGGGGCGTCAGCGGAGTTAGGATCAACTGAAAGGTCTTTAGGACGAGGAATATGTCTGTCCATCTTTCTGATTCTTGCTTAAATAAGTTTATTAAATTGACATGACCTACATTGAAAACAACAAACTCATTTCAGTAAAGTAGGCTTTAATAAACTTAAAACGTGAATATCCTGCAATTGAAAACTAGCTTTAAAGAATGTTAACAGAAAGTATTAAATGACAAACTAAAACAAGACTCTACTTAAACTGCCGATTGCACTGCTACACTGTTAACTGAAAACTAAAGAATGAACCAACACGAAAGAAACCAAGAGAAGCCTAGTCAGGCAATCGGCAAACCCACACTGCGCTGTCGGCAAGAGAGATGTGGTGCGTGACGACACGCGCTACACCACACCTATATTGACAATTTTCATAAGATAACTTAGAGCACCCCTAATTTTGTCAAATTTTAAAAAAAAATTACGCCAATGCTAGCAATGTAATGGAGAATGTCTAGTTTGCGCTTTGCAACCGGTTGCAACTTAGAGAAACTCTCTAGGCTACGTCCAAAAATAAAGCATTAAAAAAAAATGGTGGGTGCTACACAATTTTGAAAAATATCTAATTGCCGGTAAAACAAGGAAAGCATGGCATGGTTGTAAGTATTGTAACAGTGGTGTTTGATTCAGTTGAGATATCAAAAATATTCCAAAAAAATAAATGTTTTTTATCTCAGTTTGATGATTTTGGACACAACACCATTTGGTTTTACCCTAACGATATCCGGTATGACAAAACAACAATCTGCTACTATTCAGAGAATCTGATCAGGAAAATCCAATTCGGAGAAGTCCCAATCAGGAGACAGCCTTTTTCGAAGAAAGCCTTTTTTGATGATTTCTAAACTCTCACAGCAACATCTGTATATTCAAAGAAATCAGCATATAATAGAGGTTAATCATATAAAGTCTCCGTAAAAATCTTAACTAAAGTCCAATCGAAAAAAATAATATAGTTGTCAAACGACGTTTGTTAACCATAGTGGTTAATCAAATGAAGTCCCAGTGAAAATGTCTCCAGTAAAGTTGCTAGATATCGCCACAGTCTATACTTGCAAAATAACAGCTAATTTACATCTACCTGAGCACTGAAACAATAACTTTCTCGTTTGCTTGGGTATGGGCATGGAAAGCTAAACTCCATACAAATTCTTTATATAAACAGAAGCCGTCACTGAATTTAAGAAATCATCAAATCGGTTTTCTCAGAAAAAAAACTGTCTCCGAATTGCGATTTCTCCGAATCGGCCTCTCTGAATTGGATTCTCTGAAATGGGCAACTCCGACAAAAAAGCCCTCAAATGATTCGTGGCACCCTGGTTGGGAACCACTACCTTAGTTTATATGGTGTTGTGTTGCTCAGACGCAGAGTATTCAGGTGTTTAGTTTTTAGTGAATTTTGTAAGAATTTTTTCTCCTGTTCTTTCACACTTTTGATGCCACATGTTTAGACGCTAGTATTGAGCACTCAGTGTAATTCATTTAGTACAGACCACTCACCGTAATTCATCTCCAGCATATCGTGTGACCGGAGCAAGCAACCAAGATGCTTCCTAAGTAGCAGCGATAATATGTTCTGGACTTTGTACTTTCGAAGATAGGATTCGGTCATCTGAGACAACAAAACCTGAATGCAAGCGGGTAAACAAAGAAAAAATGACCGGCAAAAAACAGTTTAATTTAAACAATCTTTTTCATGTGTCATGCTGAATTACCGCATCCAAGTCGCCATGATGAAAATAATAACGAGAATTTTGTTCAATTTGTTTTAAAGTCAGATATCGCTGAGTCGAGAAATGTGCCGGCTTTTTTTCAAAACTTGAAATATCTGGAAGTGGAAGTGATGAAATTGGGCTTTAAGTAAAGAAATTACTTTTCATGAAAATTATTAGAAACGCTAAAAAAAGTACTGTACTCTGTAACTGTACCACTGGGAGTTAATTTCAGAGGAATGTTTTGATCAGACATTTTTGGCTTTTTGCATCAAACTGGCTTAATTACTTTTGAAATCGCCTCGCAAAAGAAAAAATCATGATCAATGTCTTCGAGACTTTCATCCACACATTCATCACAATCGTCAGCTGGAAGGGAATCACATGAGGACTGATGTGGATCATCGGAAGATTGCCGGATCATGGACCTGTTATGATAATATTCAGAGAAAGTTAATGATTTAATTAAATGTATAAAAACTAAATATTGTATCAGGTTCATGTTAAGTGTTTGAAATCCCTATGTCCACCTTAAAGCTAGCAATTTGGGGGTCTTTCATATTACAGTTGCGTGTTATCGCCGGGCATCAAGCTGACACCTTTTCGACGCTTTTACCAGTCAACCACGCAAATTACCAAATCAGAAACCACTGGCTAGCAGAAACATATGCCGACACTCGGCCGTGTCACTAGTAAGTATATTACTATAAGCCACAGAAACGCAACTTCAAACCAAGAACAAAACATACATTATCAATGGTTTATACTCTTTCAAGTCCAGCATCTCCATAATTGAAGAGAAATTATGCAGAAGCTCAAAGGCTGTATTGTACCACATGCAAATCAAATCCATCTGCAGAAATGAAAAAAACTCAATTAGTTACACTGTCAAAGAAAAGAGACCATGCAGCAAGTGGCACTGTAGTACAGGATATCTGGAAAGTTTAAATTGGCAACAGACTAGTTTTGTTTAAAGGGGAGCAAAAAAGTATGAGTCAATAAACTCAGGTGTTGTTTATCAGGTTAAAATAATTATAATTTATATAGTCAAGTGGGGTAAAAAAAATTTTTTTCAGAGAGGTTGTCCTAGATTTTTTAGCTTACCAAGTATGACCACTAAAGTTGGTCACAATATACAGACCATGTATGTCTATCATCCCCCAATGAAATTTTTTAAATCCATTAACTGGTTTGAGAATTATGCACAAAATATATACCTGATTTTTTTTTACCCCGGCTTTGGGGTAAAAAAATTGTCATGGGGTAAAAAAAAACACTTGCTCGTATAGCAGCTTCTTCTTCTTTATTATTATAATATTGATTTTATATGTTTTGCTATTGATTTCATATGTAGTGTAAATGATTCTCCAATCTCCACCAGAGGAAAGAAGCTTTGTGTAACTCATATATCAAGGACTGTGAGAGATGCTGAACCCATAGTCGAAACCGACCGGATGGGTCTTGATGATGATGTAAACAATTTTGCCTACAATTTTTGTATGCATTTTTGATTAAAATACACATTGGGTTGTTCCATTATATTTCAACGAACCCCAAACACCCTATGTTTGAAAATCTTGTTTTTGTTGATTGATTTGGTAAGGGTTTGACATACTGATGCTAACAAAAAAAAAATTTTTGAAATCGGACAGCCGGTTAGTGAGATAGTGAAACTCATCACTAGATGGCAGACGTGAGCCCTCAAAATTTATTTCTTAATTTTGGGAGCCATACTCCACCTAGAAATTTGATGTTGGTGTCAAATCATATGTTTTAAAGGTCAAGGAATCTGAATTTCAGGTTAAATTGATAATAAATCCACAAGAAAACAATGTTTTTATAGATTTAAAGGAGATAAATGGGGCCCCCAAAATGGGAATGAAGGACAGTATGAAATTTTTGAACAAAGATATTTTTCGATAACTAAGGTTGCATATTTCTTTTTTAATAAGTAATTGGGTTTTACAATTGATAAGATCATGAAAAAAAATGTAAAGTTATACCTGGCATTTCCAACTAGAATGTATAAAAAAAATCACAAACATTAGGCAACAAAGCAAAAATTACAAATTAAAAAGTACAGCATGTCACAACAATAAAAAAGATACAGTTTATGGTACCAGTATCAATATAAGCATCTAGTGATTCTGTTGCATTGATACATCTTCTGGCTCATGTGGTAAGAGTGCCGATATGGTAATCGAAAGATTGCTGGCTCGCCACCAGTTTGATACCAGAGCTTGAAAATATGTTTGTTGTGTCCTTGGGAAAGACACTTCAAATAGATTTCTAATACGGCCAAGCAGTCTACCTGTCGTGGTGGCCCAGTCTGACTAAAGACTTGCAAACTGAACCCTAAAAAGGTTGCCTTTGTGTCAGGGTTGATAAAAACCCGGGTTTTTTTAAAAAAGCACAACCCGTATGTTTTTCTTTTAAAAACCCGTTTTTTTGGGTTTTATCTGGTTTTGTTTAAAAAAGATGCAAAAAAGGTAGATTCATGCTTATTTCACCTCAAATACTACTTTTTACCAAATACTACTTTTACTGTTTTACTTCTCACTCATAGTACATGCTGGCATAACTCAATAAAATAATGCACTAGGGCTGTTTGACTATGAGGCCTTCTTGCTTAAATGAGTTTTAGTGTAGTACAAAGTGGCATTACTTGATTTTTGTGTACAGAAATATCCACTGTGTTTTCAATTTATCCTTGGAAATTTCCTTTACAATCACATCCTTAAGTCCTAATTTGAAGTTTGTTTTAAGTACCTTGTAGTACTTTGGTTCGTTTTTTCAATTTTCTGATAAAAAATGGACAAATATGATGCTCTGGGTTTGTTTATGTTTTTTTTTTGGTTTTTTGAAGTGTTTTTTTTTTTAAAAACCCACCCGGGTTTTTTTGGGTTGGGTAAAATACCGACAACCCTGCTTTGTGTGTTAAGTGGTCAAACAAACGTGGGGTGCCTCTGGTTCATACGCATACATACAACTGGTTAATGGTTATGAGTACATTTTAAAACCTCATGTCATAATAGCAAACAATTGTACAACATTATCCAATTCTCCCTTGTCAAAGTTGTATGTTCTGGCATTTTGAGTTCTGGGAGGACTGATTTTTGCAATGATTGAATTGCAATCCATCCAACATTTATCTTCTTTTGTTGGCCAGATAAAATTTTGTAAAGATCCACTTCTGGCATGCATAAAGTTGACAAGCACATCTGCATGTTCTTCACTTGCTTCTTCCACTAAACCAAGCCACCAACAGTGGTCATACTTGCATGCTATATATGTCATTGGTGCAACATCAGATGCAGTGTACTTGCGTGCTTTTCTGAAAAAGCAGTATTTGCCAGCAAATGTTGAATCATCAGATGTTCGATTGAAAGCAATCATTCCGGTCTCTAATGGAATAAGGGAACGTTCAAATATTACGTAACGCCTTCGAGGGGGAGGGGGGGTTTATGCAAAGCATTACGTTAGCGTCACATCGGGGGGGAGGGGGTTCAAGCAAAACGTTATGTAACGCTTTCGAATAGCCTACGGAATGGTAGTTTTTTGTGCTGAATTCGTAGTGAAAAAGCGTTACATGGGGGAGGGGGGATTGAAAAAAGTGTTACGTTGGCGTTACATGGGGGAGGGGGGGGTCAAAAATTCGGAAAAAAAGCGTTACGTAATATTTGAACGTTCCCTAAAGCAGTGAAAACTTCTTGTTCCTGGGATGGTTTTCCCCAACAAAAAACGGTCTGCCAATAGTTGCCGGTGATCAGTCCATTTATTTTTGGAAATATAATAAGAATTCATGTAACGCCTTTTATGCTTTCTTGGCAATATTGATAAACTGCTTCTGCTGTCAAAATCTGGTTTGTTGTTGGATGAGACAAGCTTGCACTTCGTAATTGGCGCTTCACAATGCCTCCAACACCATCGCAAGGAGATTTACCATGGCTGGAATCAAAGAATGACCAACTAGCACTGATTTTGAAATCTTCTTTGTGAAATGTAAGATTCAGCATGTTCTTAAAATTCTTATATAGTGCAGCACAGCCATCTGAAAAATATTCCAAATGTTGTACCTGGGGGAGATTGGATTCCAAATAACTACACAAAATTTTTTGAAGATAGTGCACAAAGCAAGTATCGTGAATTAGATCATTTGAAATAGCACAGAAGGATTGGGACTGTACCTCTGTGCCATTTCGAAAGTACAAAACTAAAGGATGAAGAGTGCAGTAATCCTTACACCAATGAAAAGACTGTATTTCATCTTGAATAACAAACTGGAAATTTTCAGCAAAATCTCCTAGCACTTGTAAGTGCTTCATCCGGTTGCAGCATGCTCTTTCGGTCTTTCAAATAACTTGAATGACTCTTGGCTATATAAGAATGACCAGTTAAATCATCAATTTTAGTGCTCAATAAACCAATGTACTCAGTTACAGGCAAGCATTGTGTGATTAGAGTTGTTCTGTCTGTTGAAACCCTAATTTGAAAGCTAATTTCTTAATCCAAATCTTAAATTCATAAATATTCATAAATAGTAGGCCAAATTCCAGATCAATTGTTGGAAAGAAAAGTCCCACAAATAAGAAATTGTATTAGTTGGTTTGAAACCTGAAAAACTTTTATTTGCAGAAATGCAAGAAATTGTGGTTTTTAATCTTTATCTTGACTCATATTTCTCTTCAAACAAAAAATTGATAATTTTGAAAAAATTAGGTTGCATTATTTAAAAACTGAAAATTTTTGTGAAGATCACAATTGTAATCAAAAAACATCATATTGGTGAATGGTTTAAGGTATGTAGATGACATGCTGAAAATAATCTTTTCTTTTCACTCAATCCTTCATTCCCATTTTGGGGTCCCCATTAGTCCCCCTTAAAATAAAAAATATTAAGAAACAATGTTTTCTTGTGGATTTATCCTTAATTTAACCTCAAATTCAGATTCCTTGACCTTTAAAACATAGGATTTGACACCAACATCAAATTTTTAGGTGGAGTACGACTCCCAAAATTAAGAATTTTATTTTGGGGGCTCGCGTCGGTATCGAGAGATGAAATTTCATTAAAACTTCAATATCTCACCACCAGGTGGCCCGATTTCAAATTTTTTTTTTTTATTAGCATTATTATATCAAACCCTTACCAAATCAATCAACAAAATTGAGTTTTCCAGACATAGGGTATAAAATTGCTGAAAAATTTGTTGAAATATAATGGAACAACCCCATTGTAAAATCGCAAAGTCTCATTTCTGTAATAAAAACAGAAGCAAGACAAAAAATTGTGTCTAGTGCACTTATACATGCCAGCACTGGCGCCGACTTACGGGGTTACGGGGTGGCCACGCCACCCCGTAACCGCTGTGGCGGGGTGGCAGCCACCCCGTTTAGGTTACATTACTTACTGCATGGCCACCTAAAGATACGGCATTACGGCCTGATTTGTCACATTTTGCAGAAATTTCCAGGTTTTTCTAACTTTGGGCGAACGTTTAAATAAATTTTTCTAAAAATTAGATTTTTACGCTTTCTTTATTCTTTTCCCCAGATGACACAATAGGTTTTGGGTCTGCTACTATTCGGCGAGTCCGATTCGGCGAGTCCGATTCGACTAGTCCGATTCGGCGAGTTCCCTATTCGGCGAGAGCCCTTTTCGGCGAGTGCCCTATTCGGCGAGTTTTTGAAATTTTTGAATGGAAATTATCGGGTACGTAGCCTAATTATAATTGCCGTTTTTACATCGTTTTAACGTCGCTAAACGTTGAAATCGTGCAGAAAGGAATAAAAATAAAATGTTTGAACTATTAAATTAAAATTCGTCATGTCAGTTCAGTTGTTTTTATTTCTGACCATCATATGAAAAACAATACACGTCAACATAGCAAAGGTAGAAGCGACAAAACGCGAACGTTAAAACGTGCTTAAATTCGTCATGTCAGTTCAGTTGTTTTTCTTTCTGATCATGATATCAAAAACAATACACGTCAACATAGCAAAGGTGTAGAAAAAGGTAAAAGCGACAAAACACGAACGTTAAAACGTGCTTGTGACCGAAGTAAGTTATTCAGTTGAAAGAAATTTGGCACGGTCGCAACACTTTCAGAAAAAATTAAGATATGAAGGAAAAATAAAACAAAGAAAATGTTACAAAAAAAAAATAGATCATGTTTATGTCTATAACTAAGTTAGTACTTTTGAATAGTTAAAATGATTAGTTTGGACCAACAAATGTGAGGCCTACAGCTTGGATTGAAAGAAAATTATCGGGTACCGTAGCCTAGTTATCCCAACCAGCAAAAAATTGTTCCAAGAACACAGTTCATTTTTACATTGTAGTAACAGAATGAAAAGGCTAAACAAATGTGTGGCCTATCGTGTTAACGTCGCTAAACGTTGAAATCGTGTAGAAAAGGGAGCTTTTGCTGACTAGGATACTTTGAAACTGAGAAACATTCACAAAAGCCCTACGATTTGTTCCAAGAACCCATTTAGCATAACATTTCATTTGTACATTGAATCAACGTCTGAATACATTATCTTAAAAATGCAACGTATCGTAGGGCTTCTGTGAATGTTTCTCAGTTTCAAAGTATCCTAGTCAGCAAAAGCACCCTTTTCTACACGATTTCAACGTTTAGCGACGTTAAAACGATAGGCCACACATTTGGTTAGCCTTTTCATTCTGTTACTACAATGTAAAAATGAACTGTTAGGCTAACTGGGTTCTTGGAACAAATTTTTGCTGGTCGGGATAACTAGGCTACGGTAGCCTACCCGATAATTTCCTTTCAATCTAAGCTGTAGGAGTGTAGGTCACACATTTGTTGATCCAAACTAATCATTTTACCCATAGGCGCCTAAGCCGTGGGGGCCAGGCCCCCACGCACATTTCCGCGTGGGAGCAACTTTTTATGCTGCATTGATACATAAAACAATAGATGAACTAGCGATCGGCAGTGCTCAGGAAAACATTTTTAAATGCAAACCGCAACAGCTTCGCAGTAAATAATCACTAGAACGAGTAGCGATGCTACAATCCCACCCCAGACAAAAAAAATCTATCATTTTTACGTTGATTTAACGTCTGCAGACGTTGAATCAATGTAAAAATGACTAATTTTGCTGCCTGTGACATAGCAAAAATCTACCATTTTGCGTCGATTCAATGTCATCAGATGTTGAATGCACCCAAAAACAACATAATTTGCTACGTTAACGCAGCGTGCGTTTAACTTAATGCGCTTGCAAACAGCCTCGCTGTCGCTTTGAAAAGTTGAAACCTCTGCAGAGAATTGTCGCCGCAGTGAATCGGTTGCTGTGGAAATGAACTTGAAGTCTCGGCCCGAGGTTACCACTAACCAACGTAACAAGGGCTGGTACAAACCGCACTGCCCACAGTCGCACAAGCGGCATAATCAATACAACAACGGACTCGCGCAAACTGCATGGCTCACACACGTCCGTTGCCATAGAAACCCGATCAAAGGCGGGGAATATGCGCATCTTTTGTTTCATCTGCAACACGAAAACGGGCGTATTACAGCGAATTGAAACTTGAAAGCTGGTCAGCCATAAGTTGCGATATTGTAGTGAAAAGGGAGCAATGTCAAGTCAAAAACTTAATCAAACGTCTCTCTGTAACTATTTTTCAAGGGCTGTTTACGGATGTCAGCAACTTTTAAATTTATTAAAGGTGACGTGCTGTTGAATTGCTGTAAACATGAATGATTTTGCTTTCAACAGGTATATTTTCAAGCATATGATCAAGTTAGTATTTTCATTCCATTCACAGTATACCTTTTAGTAAACCTTTTCGTCTCTTGTTTCATGCTAATAAATCTAGTTTGTTGCTAAACTTTATGTTGCGCTTAGCTTAAAGAGTCGCAGTCCATCAACCGCTAGCCAACGCAGACGCATAGCATGTGTTTTGGTCGAGCTTTGTTTATAATAATTAACGGTAGGTCGAACGTAGCGATAACTCCGAGTGTGGCAATAAAAGCAATCCTAGTGTGGCGACATAATTACGTCATCCATCTGCGTGACATTTCGCTGAATTTACGTTGCTGCTGATGAAACACGCTTTCGCCCCCACGGCCAAAAAAATAGTTAGGCGCCTATGATTTTAACTATTCAAAAGTACTAACTTATAGACATATATAAACATTATTTTTTTTGTAACATATTCTATGTTTTATTTTTCCTTCATATCTTAAATTTTTCTGAAGGTAATGCAACCTTGCCAAATTTCTTTCAACTCAATAACTTACTTCGGTCACAAGCACGTTTTAACGTTCGCGTTTTGTCGCTTTTACCTTTTTCTACACCTTTGCTATGTTGACGTGAATTGTTTTTGATATCATGATCAGAAAGATAAACAACTGAACTGACATGACGAATTCAAGCACGTTTTAACGTTCGCGTTTTGTCGCTTCTACCTTTGCTATGTCGACGTGTATTGTTTTTGATATGATGGTCAAAAATAAAAATACCTGAACTGACATGACGAATTTTAATTTAATAGTTCAAACATTTTATTTTTATTCCTTTCTGCACGATTTCAACGTTTAGCGACGCTAAAACGATGTAAAAACGGCAATTGCAATTAGGCTACGGTACCCGATAATTTCCTTTCAAAAATTTCAAAAACTCGCCGAATAGGGCACTCGCCGAAAAAGGCTCTCGCCGAATAGGGAACTCGCCGAATCGGACTAGTCGAATCGGACTCGCCGAATCGGACTCGCCGAAACGGGCCATGCCGATAGGTTTTAACATCCTCACATGTTGAAAAACAAAGAGAATTTGATTTTGTAGATTTTAGTCAGACTGTTACTTTTCAATAACAGTCTGATTTTGCGTTTTTCAACTTACTTTTTCTCATTTGCTACTGCTTCCCGAAGGCAACAAAAAAGTTTTTTGTCATTAGGAAACTGCAAAAAGTAAAAACATCTCAAAAAAATGTCAGTCAAGCACTAGCAGTAGCTGTAATCAAAATCTGAAAAATGTGACAAATCAGGCCGCATCTCAGGTGGCCATGCCCCATGCTTACTGCAAATAAATGTAATTTGAACAGACGTTCAAATCTTTTTTTGATCATTGGTTTTCGCTTCGAGTCAACGTAAAGCAAGTTGTCTCAAGTAACGTAAGTAACGTAAAGCAAGTGGGGCTCAAGTTGTCAACCTCCACGTGGTGAGCCCTGGATTCGACTAATGACAACAAACCGACAAGTAGCAAAGAGAAAGCAAGAAGAAGAGAACGTAAAGCAATAGGTGAACCAATACAGTATTGCGAAGAAAATGATTGTTTTTGTCACAAGCATGATACTCACGCAACATCAAGCAAGCTACGTGAAGATTACGCAACACGTGACTACGAGTTTTTTCCTTGTTGTTGTTGCGATCGTTTTATTTGTTACTTGTCATAAGTCATTGTTACATTTGTTTGGTTTACAATGGGATTTATTAATCAATAAAATACGATCTTTCCATTGCCTCCCTCAAAAATCTGTTTTGAAAAATTTTAAACTGCTCATAATATCGTTATAAATTATGACAGCTATAAAATACTTGGAATTAAATTATCTCGATGATTGAAAGCTCCACCCCCTAAATGAATATCTTTTTTCAAATTTCACTAAAAAAATGCAATTTTCGAAACTTTTTGAGTTTTATTTAAACAGTGCACTTAGTAAAGTAGCAGTTTTAATGTTCTGCAAGTTTACACGTTTACATGATTCTATTCGAGGAAAGCTACACCCCCTGCCAATTCCCAATAATAAAAGCAACCTTTTTCAATTACTCAACATTTCGCATTTTGAATTATTTTCCGATTTCAATTGGAGTGTACTGTCATCTACTTCATGTTTTAATTTCTACTTTGTTATCTACTTCATGCAGTAATATTGCGTGTCAACTGTCAATGCGTGACAAACTGTGAGGCGGGAATTTATTGGTCTGACATAGGAGTTGCTTGTTACATCATAGAAAAAATTACGAAAAGACGTCTAGTAAAAGTTTTCGCCGAATCGCCGACATTCCAGTTTTATACAGCTTAAAGACGCTACGGAAAAAGCGTTCAAAATTGCAGCCCTCCATTGAGTCATTTTTTGTTGCGTCTAGTCAGGATTTCAGCCAGCATGATAGTGACGAAACGAAAGTGTGCCACTGCCAAAGGGCGTTAGCACGATCAGGGAAGTGGAAGAACCGATCACGAGCAGGATAATCGCTGTTGAAGGGAGAAGCTATCAAAAATCGTGGGAGAGCGAATTCCCGTGGCTAGAATACGATAGATGCAAAGATGGAGCATTCTGTCCGATTTGCAACTATGTCGCAACTGCTTGATCTATTTGCAAGCAATGAAACAATTTCATTAATGCTTCCAAACGTGGTCTGCATTGTGAAAATATACTTATCGTTGCCTTCCACCACCTGCGAGGCGGAGCGATCGTTTAGTGCACTCAGGCGCATAAAAACCTACTTGCGATCTACCATGACGCAACAGCGATTGAACCACGTCCTAATTTTAAATGTTTATCAAGCTGAAGCTTCACGGTTACAACTTGATCAGTTGATTAACAGTTGCATTGACAGAGCTGCTGTTCGCAAAAATACTTTTGCCAAATGTTAAGTGTCAGAGCAGCAACGTAACAATCAAATTCACGACATACTTCCTGTGCTTTGTAAATTATCGAGCTACAAATTAGGTGTGAAAAGACAATTGCATCTACGAAACACGCTTAGTAAAAATCAAACAAAACATGCAGTTTGAAAGTTTTTAGGTGGCCAAATTTTTACTATCCGCCACCCCGTGCAAAAATAAAAGTTGTCGCCTATGCATGCCAGTATACATGCGAGTGGGCGATTAAATTTTGCGGATCATGAATCCTAAAAAATCAACCAGCAGCTTGTGAATAAACATACAACTAAAAAACAACAGACAGGAAATAAAACAACAGTTTGTGTAATTGTGTATGTATGATTGTATGTGTTGTGCACTATCGATCGATGGATCACTCTGTACTCTCAATCTGCGCTATGGATGGACTAACCAACAACACTAACCTTAACCTCGGATCCCCAATTCCAACAAACATCAATTTATCAACATCAAAATGCACTGAAAATTGAATGAGGCTGTTCACCAGGCATTAAATTAAATGATATGAGATGTTCTACTGGTTGCATGTTCATCAATCAAAAGCCTCATGTAATGAATCGCAATGATGGCATTTCTTTTCCCGCTATCTACAAAAAACTATTGTAAGTGCTGATTTGACGTTTTTTTAAATTGGTTTCATGCTGATTGTAAAACTGTGCAGTAGTGCGTACAAAACTCGATTCATGACTCATGCCGTTCACTCTCCTATCTTGTTGTTATTTAAGTTCCTTGTTGATCGCAATTAAGTCCCCCCTTTTTTTCTAACTTATTTCAAACTTTGCGCGCGATAAGTTTTTGTCCAGAAGTTGAATTTTCATTTTGCATGTTTAGTTGTTTTCAGCAATATGTCCTGTGTTTTGCCATGCTAGACAGGTAGTCACTACCTGGTCTAGCCCCCTGAAGAAGTCAGTCGTGTCTGATTGACGAAACGTCGGAATAAAAGCAGATTGTCACTGATACATACATCTTGTGATAGTTTTGCTTAATTTGCACCAGTAGAACATCTCATATCATTTAATCAAAATGCACTGTTTTTAATTACCCCGAATCAACGAATTTTATTGGGGTAAAAAAAACACCTCAATAATAATTTACACAAACATTTGGAGGCCCCAGTCTTTGTTGCATCTAGTAGCCTCACAACATAGTATTCACAATATAACATTAAAGCATTCATACTACCTATCACTAAAATTTAGCAAAAACCTTTAATAAACTCTTCCGAACCTTTTTTTGCAGTCTTTGCTGGCCATATTTACTCTATTTAACATATCTCTTCTTTGTCAAATCCAATCTTTTTCCTCTACCCCTCAAAGTAAGACCAGAGAGCAGAGACCAGTTAAACAGACACTAAAAAAGTTGAGTGAATATCTACTCATTTTAGATGTGAGATGGTAAGTGTTTTTTTTTACCCCAATAACCCCACTATTTTTTTTTACCCCACTTGACTATACAATATCTTCACAATGTTAAACACATAAGAAAATCTACCAAATAAAACAAAAAAAGCAGATCAAAGATTGGTTGAGCCTATGGTTTGGAGATATCCTTTAAATCATGTTAGTGACCAGCAACACTGTGTAGTAAAACATGGCCAAGTGACCACTGGCCATAGGCGCTAACTCATACTTCATCTCGAGTTTTCCCAAAGAAGAAGACAAGAAACCTTTTATTCAACTGCTTTATACTGAAAGTTGACTTTGGCCGACGCAGCTGTTTGTTGATTGAAAACAGCATGAAATGATTGAAAATAATGCGGGTGCAGTATAGCAAAACATGAAAAAAAGCAATGATAAAAAAACCTTTCTTTGAAACATTCCAATCATGATGGCTGTTTTCTCACGTGTCATCAGATTGTCAAAAGTGTAATGTTGACATTGAAGTTATTTACTTTGTGTTGAAGCTGTGCCAGTGCAAAGTCTGGAAAGTCATTGATAAGGTTGGCGGTGGAGGAAAAAAGTTGTTCAACAAACGAGAGCTCTCCGAGTAAGGAAGTCACCTGGTGTACAAAACCGCATGTTATTTAACGTAACAAAAATATTACAGCCGAAAGATAAGATTTATTTTCAATAACAATGTATTTGCCATAGCATTAAACAGCAGATTTCGTCATCATTCGTCAAGTGCAAAACTTGCTACCTGACTTTGCAACAAGACCACACGAGCAGTCGGGCACACACTCAATATTGTATGAATAAATTATTGAAAGATCAAGTCAACCATCTTAAAGCAGTGAAACAAGTAGAAATCATTTCGAAGAAAAACAAGGTCACAATACCAGTACGGTACACTCACCAGATCAATCTGAAAAAAATCAAATGCAGGTTTTTGATATGCTAAAAATTATCACCTAAATATTACAGAACTTTCAGAAAGCTTAACTCAAGATGTGAAACCACCAGAGGTGGGCAGTCATGCACTAATTTTGTAGCGCTTTATGGTGCCGCAGGCGCCCCAAGGTATTCAAAAACAGCTCACTTTTTTTTGCAATGGTTTTGTGTAAAAACTCCTGATAAATTTTTTTTGCAGTATAATAATCATTTAAGGTTTACCTATAGCAGTAAAATAGGGCCATTT
This sequence comes from Aplidium turbinatum, assembly GCF_918807975.1. Lineage (NCBI taxonomy): Eukaryota > Metazoa > Chordata > Ascidiacea > Aplousobranchia > Polyclinidae > Aplidium > Aplidium turbinatum. The sequence continues at coordinate 21,116,713 of NC_137475.1, read as the reverse complement.
TAGTCTTTGAAATCTCTTGCGACTTGCGTCTATAATTTTTTTTAAGAAAAAATTTGTGAAACGCCCAGTTTCAAATAAATTTGAAACTTTATTTAGCCCCACAGGAAATGCAAAGACTACTTAGAGTGATATAGGTTTGACAATGTAACCAAAGATCTTTCAAAAATACTTTATTACCCTATTTTCACCTCATTTAGTGTAACTGCAATTATGTTTTGAAACACGCAATTTCATGAAGAGTATGGGGATAAAATCTGTATGATCGGTAATATAAGAATCCTTGATATTTCTTTCATATATTCTGCTGAAACAAAAGTCACTTGAAAACATTCAAAAATATGCATAGGCCTTTAGAAACATTCTTATTAGCAAGTGCTTCATTGCATGGCCTTTTTTTAAATTTGGGGTGACAAAAAGAACCGAAATACACACAGTCAAACACTTTATCCTTCTTAGCATACCTCGTGGAATGGACAAGTGGCTTGTCATGCCCCATCCTGTGAGTACCATCTGCACACTAGCAGATGAGAAACGAAACTTGCCAACAAAGAGCCTCCACCCGGACGGCACAGCTGCAAGCCCTGGGCAATTGATAAGTTCAGACGCCCACCATCCTGCAGCTCAACATAGAAGGCTACACAACAAGTAAGATTAAAGTTGTGGAGAAGCTTGCCCATACCAATCGGGCACACGTCACTCGTCAAGTCATCATCCTCCTCCGTTGGAACAAAGATGTGCAACTCCAAACAATCGACTTCTCACACTCAAGCCGCAAAGCATAGCCATAGAGCATCATCAATAACTTCACTGGGCGCTTAGCAAACTCCCCTCGTCAGTGCCTCATTTCTAAAAATGCCATCGCTTCCCAGCTAGTGTAGAACGGGGTGTACAAGACGGGTCTGCTACTATTCGGTGAGTCCGATTCGGTGGGAGCCTTTTTTGGTGCGAGCCCTATTCAATAATTTTTTTTGAAAATTATCGGGTACCGAAGCCTAATTATCATTGCCGCTTTTACATCGTTTTAACGTCGCTAAACGTTGAAATAAGACCCTAACCCCATAGGCGCCTAAGCCGTGGGGGCCAGGCCCCCACGCATATTTCTGCGTGGGAGCAACTTTTTATGCTGTATTGATACATAAAACAATAGATGAACTAGCGATCGGCAGCAGGAAAACATTTTTTAAATGCAAACCATAACAGCTTCGCGATAAATAATCACTAGAACGAGTAGCGATGCTACAATCCCACCCCAGACAAAAAAATCTGTCATTTTTACATTGATTTAACGTCTGCAGACGTTGAATCAATGTAAAAATGACTGATTTTGCTGCCTGGGACATAGCAAAAATCTACTATTTTGCGTCGATTCAATGTTATCAGATGTTGAATGCACCCAAAAACAACATAATTTGCTACATAGACGCAGCATGAGTTTAGCTTAATGCGCTTGCAAACAGACTCCATGTCGCTTTCGAAAGTCGAAACCTCTGCAGTGAATCGCTCGCTGTGAAAATGAACTTGAAGTCTGGGCCCGAGGTAACCACTAACCAACGCAACAAGGGCTGGTACAAACCGCATTGCGCACATGCGGCAGAATTAACGCAGCAACGGACTTGCGCAACCTGCATGGCGCAAACACGACCGTTGCCATAGAAACCCGATCAAAGGCGGAATATGCGCATCTTTTGTTTTATCTGCAACACGAAAACGGGCGTTTTACAGCGAATTGAAAGCAGGTCAGTCATAAGTTGCAACATTGTAGTGAAAAGAGAGCAATGTCAAGTCGAAAACTTAATTAAACGTCTCTCCGTAACTATTTTTCAAGGGCTGTTTACGGATGTCAGCAACTTTTAAATTTATTCAAGGTGACGTGATGTTGAATTGATGTAAACATGAATGATTTTACTTTCAACAGGTATATTTTCAAGCGTATGATCAAGTTAGTATTTTCATTCCATTTACAGTATACCTTCTAGTGAACCTTTTCGTTTCTTGTTTCATGCTAATAAATCTAGTTCGTTGCTAAACTTTATGTTGTGCTTAGCTTACAGAGTCGCAGTCCACCAACCGGTATCTGCTAGCCCACGCAAGCGCATGGCGTGTGTTTTGGTCGAGTTGTGTTCATAATAATTAACGATAGGTCGAATAATGGTCGAATAATTGACGGCAGGTCGAATAATTAACGGTAGGTGGAACTTAGCGATAACTCCGAGTGCGGCAATAAAAGCAATCCTAGTATGACGACATAATTACGTCATCCATCTGCGTGACATTTTGCTGAATTTACGTTGCTGCTGATGAAACACGCTTTCGCCCCCACGGCCAAAAAATAGTTAGGCGCCTACGCTTAAGCCCTAACCCCTAACCAGCAATGATAATAATTAGGCTACGGTACCCAATAATTTTAAAAAAAAATCACCGAATAGGGCTCTCACCGAAAAAGGCTCTCACCGAATAGGGAACTCACCGAATCGGACTCACCAAAACGGGCCATTCCGGTACAAGACAAAGGACCGCAAGGCATCCCGCCTTGTCGCCAAGCAAGTATCTGCCCTGTGACGAGTCTGCCTAGTAAAACTACACAAGTCCCCAGGGCCGGATAAGATTTGCACTGAGCTTGTACTCCATTCTGGCCCTGCCCTCAAGTCCTGGTTGCGTAATGCGTAGATTCCTCTCTTCTTGCCTGCACCACCTCACAAACCCAAAAATCTGGAGAAGAGCTTTAGCAGATACGATCCTTAAGCCTCACAAGCCACCAGAGAACCCAAGGAGTTATTGTCCGATATCCATCAGCTGTGTTCCGCTCCTTCCAAAAGCGCAAGCTGGGTTTCGGCATGGAATATCCACCGTAGATCAAGTCACACTCTTGACCCAAGACATCGAGGATTGCTTTGAGGCAAAAAACAAGGCCAGTGCTGCCTTTCTAGATCTCACAGCTGCCTATGACACCGTATGGCATTGCGGCCTTACTTGTAAGCTGCTTCACCTGCTTCCTGACCAACATTATGGTCCGTATGATTATGGAACTTGTCAGGAATCGAAGCTTCACCCTCACACTACTCCACTGGCAACTCACGGTGAAGCATACTAAGACACCTGAAAAACGGCGTCCCATAGGGATCAGTCCTGGCTCCACTTCTTTTCTATATCTACACCCACAACCTGCCAACCACGGTCTCCGCAAAATACGTTTATGCGGACGACCTGGCAATTCTCCACTTCACAAGTCGTGAAAAAATCTAGAAAACACCTTCAGCCAGGACATGAAAACCTTATTAGGACAACCTTATTATCTCCAGAACTGGCGACTGAAACTCAGCGAAACTAAACCTCAGCAAAAACAACCCTGTGGCAGAAGCTTTCCACCAATACAATCGGGAAGCTGATCGTGAGCTACATGTCCAGAACAATGGAAAACCTCTGTCATTCTGTCCCGAACCAAAGTACCTTGGGGTGACACTACACAGATCACTCGCATGCCGCCACCATCTGGTGTCACTGCGCAAGAAACTGACATCCCGTGCTGCGCTACTCAAGCACCCGGCAAGCTCCAGCTGGGGGGCGAGGGTTGATACTTTGCAAATAGCAGCCTTACAGCCTTAGCCCTTACCCTTAGGGGTAGCCTACAGCCTTAGGGGTAGGCTATACATATGGGGTATCTCAAAGTCAATTGTTGACATTTTCAAGTTATTTAGTATGCTCAGCTGATTGTTTTAACCCTATCTTAATACGAGCTGTTTTCGTACGCGGAAAGCACTATCTTAGCCCCGTGCTAATTAATCGCTAATAACAGGAGCTATGAAAATCACAGAGCTAAAATATTTTACAAGATAATAGCCATGTGTATTGTGCTTATAGAAATTAAATTTTTACCCAACAAATTTACTGGAATTAAGTGTTTGAGATGAAAAGACGTCATGGCCTCCCGTTTACCCCCCACAGCGACCCCGAAATTTCTGCCTACTCCAATTGACATAACTCAAAAACCACTTTAGATGGACATTAGGGTGGAGTGAAAAAACCTTTTTATAAAAATTTTATTAGCTTGGGGTTGGAAAACTTGCCAATTAGTACTAAAACTAATGCAATTTAGTTTGGGGGAGTCTGCCGAGGAGGCACAATTATTTTATTTTGGGCCATGTTTGAGGTCCTATTAGCCTACTGCTTAAGTAAATTAGGTAAGAACCTAATTTTTTTACAGGTGATAGTACCTCTGCCAAATATTGAAAAAACAACATCGTTCATATTGTCACTTTAAAAGGTCAAAGGTCATAGACATCCAAATGTGGCCGTTTCCAGCTCTCGGTTAAAATTTTCCAAAATTTTAAAACCTTGCCAAGACCCTATTTTTGATTGGTTTTGGCTGACATTTAGTAGAAATGTTGTTTACAGGATTCTCTATGAACTGAGAAAATTTCAGTACAAAATATTAAAGAGGTTGGGAGGTATTTAATGTGAAACATGGGTCAAAATGACAATACGCAAAAAAGAGGTCCTTTCAATATCCCGGTTACCATAGGCGTCGATTTTTTCTTAGAACAGAGGAATTCTGGGTGGGCGAGAGTTTTCAAACAGATTTCATTAAATGTGTATGTTCGCAAATTCGCAATGGTTAGTCTTTCTCACAAAGACTATGCAGTATGCAGCAATTAAGCTTTGATAGGTTTGATGTTTGCTTTCTTGCGCCTTGCGATCTTATGAGCGTTGCTAAACTAAACAAACTTCTTGTATGTTTTCCTTTGCGACCTAAAAAGCGCGTGACGCATGACCTGTTATCTTTAAAGTGGCACCTTCGGATTTGCAGCAAAATGTTCAGACAGGTGACTGCTGACTGTTCCGTTGGTCTGCGGCAGATAACCGATTGTTTTCCGAGGCCCACAAACAGCAGCTACAGTAACAAGTACCATCAGGGTTAAGACGCATCAACTGGAATTCGGAAAAAAGCTTCCTTTGCAACACACGACCTTCCCGAGCCTGAAGCTGATCCGGCATCATGCTAACGTCAAATGGAGCAGGTAGAGATCCATGGCTCATGCTGTCTTCTACAACTACCGGTGCATTGCCTGAGACATTGACTTCACCACTGGCCATCCTTGAAGCACTGCTTTCTTCATTAATGTCATCTCTACGTTCATTCGTGCTGGACGTGGCTTCTTCAGCGTTATCATTTCGACGCCTTTAGAAGCTGGTTTTAGTGTTGGGCGATATATCGAATTTTCGATACGATATCTTTTCAATATCGATATTTATTTTAATTTTGTTCAATATTTTAACTATTACAGCCCTAACTCGTAACTGTAAACCCCTATAAAAACGTTGCCAAGGCCAAACGGCCAAAGTTGAAATTGCCTTGGCAGTTGCTGTGAACGTTGATTACGAAAAAAATTGTATTAAAACATGTAAAACGAGAAGCGACAAATATACATACTAGAGTAGTCTATCACGACCGCACTGTTTGATTTGTTGTGATGTAATAATACCATCATCATTAAGTTCCTTCCTCTCGTCGAGGGTTGGAGGCAATGAGACGCCAAGTTTCTCTGTTGTGAGATTTTTTACTGCAGTTTTGTAATTAAGTCCTGACCAGTCTTCAATATCATTAGTCCAAATTCTTGGTGTTCTGCCCCTATTTCGTTTGCCGTTCATTTTTACTTCTAGTAGTTGTCTTTGAATAGAATTATTGCAAATGTGGCCAAAATATTTCAATTTTTTTGATTTAAATGTTTGTAGAATTTCCATGTTGGTTTGTATTCTGGATAGTACATCTTTTCTAATAATACCAAAAGTAGCGATAAAGCGAGCAACGCGATACACACGCTGCTACGGTAATTCACGTTAAATAACTCACGGAGGAGAAAAGTTAATTTTGGGTTGATTCAACATTCGAGTCAGCACAAATCAATTTAATTTTCCCGGCGGGTTATATTGCATAACAACAATGCTCAATAAGAAATTTACGTTTGTTTTACATTAATTCGACATCTAGCGATGTTGAATTATCATAAAATAACATTAATTGCTCAACCAGGTACCGGTAACAAATTAATAGCTCCCTGCGAGAAGATTGCCTCGATTTACGTATCCATTCAAACATTCACTAACTAATTTCGGCACAATTGGGATACTGCGAGCAACACAAAGTCTGTTTGATAAAGAACTAGCTGTCAGAATCGGAATCATCAATCAGATGCTGTATTGGAGGATGAGGTTGTCGCGTCATCACTGAAATTGGACACATCAAGAGGCTCATCGCTTGGCTGTAAATCTACACTGTCTTCGCCGTTTGCAATGAAGCGTCCACGTTTTGCTGCTTTCGTGCTTTGGATACCCATCCACACGCCTCTTTCGCAGAGCTCCATCAGGGTGTTGACTAAGGATCAAATCTATGGCTGTGGCATAACGACTGGGAGGAAGGTGTAACGCTAACCTTACAAGCGCTCGTGTGGCCTCGGCATTTTTATTGCCGACGCTAATGCGCCATTCTTGCATCTGCGTCGGCAAACACCTCGGCAATTGCCGGCACTAATTTCAAAGACTGAGAAACTCTTTTCTTAATTAGAACAAAAATATCGAAAAGTATCGAAATATCGAGTATTTTTTTTAAAATATCGTATCGTTTTGTTTTTTTCAATATCGCTGGTTTTAAGAATCCGCAAATAGATGTTTGACTTTGCTTCATGTTTAACTTTTCAATAATGAAATGACAACATCGCACGGTGCCACAATTTATACTCAGCAACAAGTTTGTGAGGAAAGATTTGTAAAAAGCGATTGTTTCAGTACGTCTTTAGTTTGTATCGATTATTTTATTGTAATGTTCATTATGATGTCATATTCCCTTACGCTGACCCGGAGCTTAAGTTTGATTGCGACGTAACGAAAGTGAGACCATTCGGAGAAAAGATCAAACGTGGCTTTTTCTCACCAGGAATTGCCAGCGTGTGGCAGTTGCCGTAGCAACAACAATGCAGTGAGTAGGCCTACCGCCTTTTTTTCAATGCAGTGTTGTTGCGGAATTGCTTTGTTCTGTCGGATACCTAGCGAGAGACATAGCGTAAAACAAGAAGTTGCGCGGCAGTTGGTGGGATAATTCAGCGTTTAACAAAAGCGGAAATAATTGTAACGAACACTTCATAAGTGTCATGAAAACAGGGTGGGCAAAACATATTTTGCCCACCCTCGTTTCACGGCCGGGTGGGCGCCCACCCGGCCCACTCTATTTCGACGCCTATGCCGGTTACCCATAACCCCAGTGAAAATTTACACTGAAATTTTATAGAGAATCTTGTAAACAACATTTCCACTAAATTTCAGCCAAAACCAATCAAAAATAGGGTCTTGGCAAGGTTTTAAAATTTTGGAAAATTTTAACCGAGAGCTGGAAACGGCCACATTTGGATGTCTTTGACCTTTTAAAGTGACAATATGAACGATGTTGTTTTTTAATATTTGGCAGAAGTACTATCACCTGTAAAAAATTAGGTTCTTAACTAATTTACTTAAGCAGTAATAGGACCTCAAACATGGCCAAAAATAAAAAAAATTGTGCCCCCTCAGCAGACCCCCCAAACTAAATGCTTTATAACTCTCGTGTTTCTCAATAAATTTCACTCAAATTTTGCAGGTGTTCATCATATAAGATAGTGAAAAGGTGTGTAAAATTTAAGAAAAATTGAAGAGGTCGAATTTCTTGACTGTGTGAATTGACACGGAATGGCCCAATGGTAAATTTTCAAGTGGCTGGTGGCCGATCAAGCTCTCGTTAAATTACATTCTAATTTTGCACAATTAGTTTTAGTAGTAATTGGCAAGTTTTCCAACCCCAAGCTAATAAAAAATTTATAAAAAGGTTTTTTCACTCCACCCTAATGGACATGGTTAGTTGGGTATCAAACTTATTGGCATACCCCACTTTAAAAATGACGCCAAAATAACAATTTGAGCAAAAAAATGTTTTTTTGCGCAACATAAGACAAGCAATTAGCATGAGTAGCCTAACATACGATATGAACAACCAAACATTAGTGGCAGTTAACACGCCAAAATTAATCACATGACACAATATTATCAAAAACCATCTATGAAGTAATAGGACATTACAATAAGTAATAGCACAGCAGGGGCTCACACAAGCTCCATTAAGCAGGCAGCAAGGTGGTGTGTTGTGCTTAGCACATCGGTCTTCGCACCAAAGAGTGTTTACATTAATTACAGCTACTGAAACCACTGTGTTGCTGTTTTCTTGGGCAAGAAAGGTCAAAATGATTGCCTCCATCCAGTAATGGGTAGTTCCAAATTCAAGTCAGTTAATGTAAGTCACTGGAAACAGTGTATTACAGGCAACTCCAAAGCGAGTGCTGCAAAAATTGTCTATGTAGGCTACTGTGCTTCAATGATGTTTTTCCGTCCTGGAGGATAAAAATTAAATGACGACAACACCAGTGGGACATGAATCATAAATAGTGACACAGCAACAGGAAACGCTCATTAAGTAGGGCTTAGGGTGTACGGCTTTTACAACTTACAGTGAAACCATTGTTTTTTGTCGGGAAATAAGTAGTTATGACCACATGTGAATTTTTTTTCTCAACTCCATGGTTTCAAGGTCCCAACTGCCACTTTTCTACATTTAAACAAACCTTATTTATAGTGTAGACAGACAATTGATAACAACTTAATAACATTGAATTGCATAATTCAAAATTAATACAGAAATGAAATAGACCACATTTATGACCACATTTATGACTGTAGTATTTGTTCCAACATCAAATTTACATTAGATTCATTCAAGATAATTCGCAACTGTCAATCAGAGTATGAAACTAAAATTCATGAGGCACTCCAAATAAAGCAGCACAACCCCAGGCTCAACAAACAATTATTCGCTGGAGGGGCATCTTTTTTGTTGAATTTATATTAGCTTGCATTTATTTTATGTTATGTTGTCCGCTCACTATCTTGTCTCATGACCACACTCCCGCGTAATTATGACAGATTGCTACCACCTTTTGTGTTTGTTCGTCAGTTGTTGCTTGTACGCAGTTCAGTGCAGTTTTATTGAATTTCAGTCATTTATTATTAACATTTTACGAATAATTGTTTTGTTTAGATGAATTAAGACATTTTCCTGAAGAGGGCAGAAAGTTTTGCCGAAAACGTTTGAAATTATGTATCTATTTCATTTCTGTATTAATTTTGAATTATGCAATTCAATGTTATTAAGTTGTTATCAATTGTCTGTCTATGGTTTTTAAAAAGTACCTCTCTACCAAAGCTATATTATTTATAGTGTGTACCAAAAAAAATAAACACATCTCTTGATTTGCATTAACTGATCTATTTTCTTGCTTCTGCTTCAAAGGCACCAAACCCAATATGTTAGCAAGTGCAACAATACCTTCTGTCCATTTTTTATTATTACGAGAACATGTAAGATGAGTACTGAGCACACAAAAAGTAGATACATTTTTGGTACTCACTGTATGAAACCATTAACACTACTACAGTACTACAATGTTCAATGTACTCCTTTGGTGTTTTTCTACACCAAAATTTTGAAATATCAGTTTGAAAACAAACATTTCAAACGCTACCATAACACAAAAAGCACATAATCACATCAAAAACGAACAAGATTGAAATTTATTGCAGCAACATTCAGGGCTGCGGAGCCAAGCATTTTCTCTGGAGCTGGAGCCTTTTTTAAATGTCTGGAGCTGGAGCTACAAAAATTTTATCTGAGCACTCCAGCTTCAGGGTTGGGTAGCCTAATCTTGATTAGCTTAAAATCAAGTAGTAATATTAATAAACTGATGACATGAAGCTGCAAAATTACTACTTTAGTGTGCTTGCCCCTTTAAACAGAATTTTATATATAAATGCAAATTACTAAACCGTTTTGTCCTACTGTGGTAAATGCTATATAAACATACTTAATGGAGCCGGAGCAATTTTTTAAAAATTTGCAGCTCCGGAGCTGGCGCCGGAGCTATTGCATGAATGCTTGATGGCTCCGAAGCTAGAGTCGGAGCTATTGGATAAATGCTTGATAGCGCTGGAGCCGAAGCCAATGCTCTCTTACAGTGCCTCTATAGCCCTGGCAACATTGAATGCTGCAAGTAATCAGTGCATCATCGAAATAACATAACCTTTTATTCTATCATCAACATCATTCATTTTTTCCTGTGCCTGCATATCATACTATCCTTTACTTTTCCTTCAGTAATGCATTTTTTCACAAAAGCAATTGCTCTTTTATTTGACATCTGGTTGTTTTTTAATGAATGCCAGATGTTTGGGGTAGCGAGTGATATTAAACATGGTGAACATTGCATGATAATGTCATAACAAGAGGCAAGTTTCTTTTTACTTCTCAGCAACTTTTTCTGTTGCTTCTTTATTTAATGGGTTGGTAGTTATTTTATGGACATTCGGCTGTTAGTAGCTGAAGTTGCTATTTTACAGTGTTACAAAACTACCATAAAATATTCTGTGAATGAATTGAACAAGGAAAAGTATAATGATATGCTGCAACTACAATAGCTGTTTTTTTTGTTTTTTTTTAAATACTTAATCTATTTAACTATTAGTTTCAAAGACTAATGAGTACTGAGTAACTCATTCTAAGTCACAAAACGGCTGGGATGGGAAGCTGAACATCCAGGCAACAGCTCTTCATGTTTGTCAATTTTGAGTGGCCCGTTTGAGTTGACTACCTACCAGCAAACAGTACTAACAGTCTAACATTGCTGGACCATGTCACTGACAACCTTTAAACTAAACAGCTCAATATGTTATTCCTTATAACATTGAAGCAAGGCTAAAGTATCTTTGGCTTGCTGATGAGATTAATTATTGAACTTGCAATTATAGTGCAAGTCGACCACCGGCGTTTTCATAAAGCTGACTAGGACACTTTTGGGGCCCTTGCAGCCCCATAGCTCTTTGAAACCCACGCTAGTGACCACTGTGGCACACTTTTTTATATATCTAACTCTTAATGTTACTCATACTATCTGCAAAAAGCTTCAAAGTCCTTTTTAGTGGTTAAAATTCTCAACCCCAGAAGGCTACCATGATTTTACACCAAATTTCTTTCTTGAGTTGGGACCTTGAATTGTTGGAGTAGGAAAAAAATATTTGAGCTCATGAGTTTTTAGCTTATTTCCCGACAAAAAATTGGTTTCACTGGAAAATTTGAAAAAAAGTGTTGAAACCGTACAGTACACCCTAGTAGGGCATGGATAGGATACTAAGGCCCATATTCTAAGATCCAACTTGAGTTCAAGCTGAAACTCAAGTTTGACGGTCAATGTACTGTACTTGGTATACAATAGCCCAAGTCCAACTTGCTGATGCATTCAACAGCGTGTATCAAGATTCAAGATAGTGTGCAGCGTCCCTTGTTATGGTCTGCCTGTAGACACCATATAGGAGAACTCATTCTGTCTCAAATTTTTAATGATCTAAAATTTGAAATTACCAAGTCTCCTGATGTTACACTGTTCCTTCGCTACAAGAAGCATTTTGATCTCTTGCCACACAAAAACACCACTGAACCACTTGCAGGTATAAACATGACAAGTGGTAATGTGTAATATAAAAACTTTAGAGCAAAAACAGAAAGTCCTAGAACTTTGTTCTGTTCAGCATACTTTCCAGAGGAGTGATTATTTGGTACCCGGACATTTTGCCGAAAGGACATGTTGCCGAAAGACATTTTGCCGAAAGGACATTTTGCCGAAAGCTATTTTGCTAAATGGACATTTTTCCGAAACTCATTTTTGGGTTATATGTATCAATATTCTCCACAATGACTTTTAGTCTATCGTTCACAACCTTAGTCCTTTCGGCAATTTGTCCATCGGCAAAATGTCTTTCGGCAAAATGTCCTTTCGGCAAAATGTCTTTCGGCAAAATGTCTTTCGGCAAAATGTCCGTGCACGGATTATTTAGAGCTCATTGAACTCTGTCATATTTTCCTGGAAAATTCACTGCAAGACCCAATAACCTTCAAAAAGCCAGGAGCTTTGTATAAAGCCAGATGGATGGCAAAGCTGATCTACTCCATTAAGATATGTCTTTTGGAAAAATACATTGGAGAGCTTCCACCTGGCACTGTTACTACCACTCAACAAACCTCAAAGATAAGAGGCTTTGTCAACTTCGTCACTCTTGTGTATTCTCAGTGGTGGTTGACATGTTCATCACCCACTGATACTCCATGGAATGACTTGAAGTTTTGCAAGATGCTGTTCACTTACAGCAGTGGTTCCCAAAGTATGGGTCGCGACCCAAACATGGGTCGCGAAGGGTCAGAAAATGGGTCGTGCAGAGACGATCTAAATCTGCCAAAATAGGACTGTTATAAATTAATTTATAAAGAAACTTTTTTTTCTTCTATTGAGTTGTTTTAATCCCAACATCGACAGTATTATTGCATCTTACACTTTTATTTGGCTTCTCTTCTATCAATCAATTATGGCCAACAGTTTTACCGGCATTCAAGTCACTTCCTTCAACAAATCACGTTAAACGTAGATTATTCTCTAAGTTGACAATTTAAGATTTCTGAACTATTTTTTTAATTTGAAGTTAATTTTTATCTGCGACCCTGGTTGCAGGGAAGCCGCTACGTAGGCTGTGTTATAAAATGTTGTCAAACGAATACTTAAAGAAGAACAAGAAGAGACATCCGACATGTGCAAAAAAATGAGCGTAGGCTATTTTTTAGCACCAAGAAGAGGCACTGAAGCCAAGCCGGTTTGACTCTCCAACGAATCCAGCACTTTTACTTACCCTCTGAGCAAGACGAGCTACAGTACACCACTCTACAACTGGTTGTCTGTGTCTTGTTTATAGCAGGCATTTAAATAATCGGGAATCCCAGCGTCAAATGTCTGTCTCGCTAAAAGGAAATCCTTTACCATATTATACTGCAAACCCAACGTACCTTGGAGTAAAACTTGACCGGCAGTTGGCCTACAGACCCCACATCGAGTCACTCCGTGCCAAGGTTACCTCGAGAAATAACCTCTTGAGAAGCCTTGCAGGAACAGGATAGGGAGCCCGAGCATCAACCTTGGGTACAAGTGCACTAGCCTTGGTCTACAGCTCAACCGAATATGCCACAGCTGTGTGGAACCGTAGCAGAAATACAAAAAAGATGGATGTATGCATTAATGACACCTTGCGCATCATCACTGGCTGTCTCCGCCCCACACCTACTGCTTATCTACCAACTTTGGCTGGCATTGCTCCTGCTCATGTCCGTAGGGAAGATGCCTCTCACAAACTGGCTTTGCATGCAAGACTCGATCCTCAACACCTTCTCCACAGTCACTCCCGAAGATATGGACCAGTCAGACTTCAATGCCTGTCATCAAGGCGCCCATTTCATCGATATGCTACACAGCTTGTGGATAAGAACTTCAGCTGCATGGAGACATGGTCCCAGGAATGGAACGAGCTGCCACATATCCCTCCCCAGTTTTCAGTTATACCAGCACTCTCCATCCCTCCTGGAACATACCTCTCAAGAAAGGCATGGGTCACATTGAACAGGATCAGATGTGACGTTGGCTGCACTGGAGCTAATCTGTTTAGGTGGGGGTTGCACAATACGCCGATATGTGTCTGCGGAGCGGTAGAACAAACAATGCAATACATACTCCACGAATGTCCCATCTTACGGCCTCCAAGTGAAAACATCGGTACCATATTTGACAACCGGACCCAACTACCGTATCATGGCTGCACGATGAGGCATTGCCAATCTAAGCTACTACAAGTCAAACGAGAGAAGAGAAGAAGAAGAAGAAGAAGAAGAAGAAGCAGGCAAACATTGCAAAAACAGTATAGACTGCTGAAATTGTTTATACAGATTTTCTGCGTCTTGGGTCGCGAGATGTTCACAAAACTCATATTTGGGTCGCGCTCAAAAAAGTTTGGGAACCACTGACTTACAGCAACATCAATGGCTGGATTGCTGGGGTGGAGTGAAAAATTTTTTTTTTTAATTTCAAAAAGTGGTCTTGATATTTGGCCCCAAATATCAAATGAAATACTTCTATCATGATTTTGGGTTCTTGCACCCTCTAGTGGCCATGCAATTTCACCAAACAAGCTGAAAATAGCTAATTTTGCCATATCTCGATAACCGCTTATACTAGAATACTAGTTTTTGGCTTAAATGCTGCAGATGTAACATGTTTTTATCTTATTTCCATAGAACTTTGTCTTAAAAATGTACAGAAAAAAAGTTACAAGCAAATTATTGATTTTTAGAACGTCATTAAAAGTGTTGATCGGTATTACCAAGTTTGCAACGCTAATTTGTAGGTATTAATGCATGTTACAATATGTTATTACATATACATTGACTTTTATATCAACCTAGCAACATTTTGCTTTGTAGAGAGAACAATTAAACTTTCATTATATTGCATCATCCAATGAATATCAGCTTTGGTAATGTTGCATCACCATAAACTGGGTGGATAAGAAGGTATCTTCTTGTTTAACTCTACAAGAAAGGATAGATCGTTCAAAAGTGAATCAGTTAATAGTGGCCTACTCTAAGAAGTAATATTATAACTGTGTGTTTGACTATTGCAGATACCGTATGTAGTTTATCATAATATGTACAAGTAATTGAGCTGGTTAATTTAATTAGCTGAAACATTATGCTAACAAGAAAAAGATCCAAGTCTGTTGTTGCTTGCAAAAAGTTGCACGTGGAGAAAGTTTTCAAAGTGTTGATAGTTTTCCTTCTGGATTACTCCCAACTAAAAGACAAGTGATTGAACGTATGCTCAACTTTGATCACTTTAGAAAGTTGAAAACGGCTCGAATAGTTGCAAAGGAGCTACATGATAGATGGGTTTGGTGCAATGTATTTTCCATTCATGAGTTGAGTATTGCACAAAAAGTCAATCAACTGATGTTAAAATTTAGTGATTTAACTTGGTATCCTAAAAAATCTAAAACATCAGATCGTTATAAAGAACTGGAAACCACTTTCTTGCAAGATGTTGATAAGCTTTTTGACATCTTTTGCTGCAATGAGAAACAAAGAAAGCAATTGGAAAGTCAATATGGCTTAAGGATGGCACCAGATGATTATGCATTTTATGAAGATCAAAAAGCAGAACGCGTAGGAAAATGTTTGGGTGAAGTTGTGCCACTTTCGCCAGCTGATAAAAGATTTGGAAGGCAGTCAAGATCAATCCAACATCGTGATGTTTCTAACACAGGTGCCAGCATCTTTATTGAGCAATTCAATTGTAGTTCAAGCGATTTAGAGTCCATGCAATCAACATCTTCTGGTAATAATTCAATTTTTACGAAAGAATCTCAATCATCAAACCAAAATCGTGTAAAGTGGACCAACTTGGCAAGAGTTTGTGAAAGGTATAATCTATCGGACCGTGCAGGAGCTGCTGTTGCAACTTGTGTTTTGCAAGATGTTGGTATGATCAACGAAAAAATTGATTCATTTGTGGTAGATCGTAGCAAGTTACTAAGAGAGAACGGTGCAAAAAAGAAATACAAGAAACAGAAGCAGAAAACTTGAAGCTTGTAAATGGACTCTACTTCGATGGAAGAAAAGATGCCACTTTAATTATGGTTAAAGCACCCACTGGTAAAAGCTATATGACAACAGAGCTGGAGGAACATTTTGTTTTAGTAGAACCCGGAGAATATTACCTCACTCACTTGTCCCCTCCCAATGGAAAAGGTCGTGTTTTGGCAAAAGAAATATTTGAGTTCATTTCCAACACCGAACTCTGCACAAACTTAGCTGTTGTGGGATCAGATGGTACAGCATCAATGATAGGGCGATTCATTGGCTGCATTCGTGCAATGGAAGAACTGCTACAAAGACCACTTCAATGGGCTATCTGCTTGCTTCATGCTAATGAGCTTCCTTTACGACATGTTTTCACAGAATTAGATGGTACTACACGAAGCCCAGATAGTTTTAGTGGTCCAATCGGTTCAAAACTAGATGGTTGTGTTTCTGAATGACCAGTTGCTAAATTCAAAAGCATCCCAAACCCTCACTTTCCAGAACTACCTCAGTGTGTTGTTGCAGACTTGAGCACAGATCAAAAGTATGCCTACCAAATGTGCACAGTTGTTTTGATAGGTGTAGTTGAACTAGATCTTCAATATTTAGAGGTTGGGCTGATTGTTCATTCAAGATGGTTGACTCTTGCATGTCGAATATTGAGGTTCTTTGTGGGACAGAGTGAGCCATCAAGCAATCTGAAATATCTTGCACAATTTTGTGTGTAGGTGTATTTTCCATCGTGGTTTGAAATCAAAATGCACAATTCCATTGTTGATGGTGCTAAGAATTTCTTCAATATTGTTTTCCGTGTCACAAAGCTGCCAAATACACGAATTCGCACCATTGCACTATCTGTGTTACAAAGAAATGTGTTTTTGCACATCCAGAAGATGTTTTGCTGGGAGGGAATGCTTGGTGATAATCATGAAGGCCTCCGAAGACTTGCAGTAAACAAGATCACAGCTATGCGTAAATCAAACGCACAATACCACATTCCAATTGACAACTTTGAAGGTAATGAATCATGTAAATGAATCCAAATCATGTAAATGAATCCAAACCTCAAAACAGCAACATTGACACCAACATCAGATTGATCATTGACACCAACATCAACATTGACACCACAAAACATGTTTCTTGAGGTGGCTGCTGACTAGATGACCGTTTGGTCTTTTCGCAGTCTCCTCGTCATATGACACACAACCGATTATTATTGTATACTTTGTATTCTTTTCATGTTTGTGTTTGTGACAAATAAATGAACTGAACTGAACTGTTCCAAATTCCAGTTATCAACATCAAGGCTAAATCTTTCCACCAAATTGTCAACTTAAACCTCAAAGATATCGAACAGCCACCAGCAATCAAGAACTTGTCAGACCTCGAGCTGGAAAATCTGAGAAAATCACCATTAAGGCTCAATCATCCTTGCCACAACCAGGCAGTGGAAATACATGTGAAAGTGGTGACTGAAGCATCTGCTCATGTATCTGGATTCAAACGTAGAGATGGCCTCATCAGACAAAAACTAAAGTCCCGAAAGCTGATGAAATTCTTCAATACCAAACACGATTTCAATGTTTGTGCAGACTAATACTGTGAGATACTGAAACTACCTTTGAAATTTTTGTGTATTCAATATGGAGTTGTGTGATACAAACCAAATAAATAAAAAAAATAAATAAAGAAAATGGAGTAAGATGGTATGGACAATGGACATGTGATAAGGAGGGAGGAAGGAAGTTTTCTTAGAAAGGCACTAGATCTAAAGGTGGATGGGAAGAGGAAACGCGGTCGTCCAAGAAGAACGTGGAAACAACAAGTGAAGGATGAATTTAAAAAAGTCGGACTGAAGGAGGAAGATGCAAGGCACAGGGTGAAATGGAGAAAAGGGATTAAAACAATTGCTGCGCGGAAACAATCGGCCACCCCCACTAGTGGGGAACAAACCGACGATGGATTATGATGATGATGATGAAACCCTACAGCAGCATGTCGGTAAGAATGTGAAGGACTGATTCACATTAAGTGCTTTGACTCCGATATGACACTTGAAACACAAATTAGATATGCAATTGTGCACACAATGAATTTAGTTTATTTATGAATTTCTAAAACAAAACTATACGGGTATTCTTCCCTATCGAAGCCGAACTGCGACAGTGTGAATCAGCCATTAAAATAGTGGGTTTCCCAAAGTCCCTTTTGAAATTAGACTGTTTTATTGATTCTTTGATTGCTAAGATCAAGTGTATTTACACTAGAAGGGGATTTCATTTGTTTGAGTAAGTTTTTAAAAGTAGTTCTAATTGATGGGGTTTGTTTTATAGTCATAAGATCAATCATTATAGACTTTTGACATCGCACCCACTGCATCAGTACTTGATTTTGCTTTAAAAAATCAATAATTTGCTTGTAACTTTTTTCTGTACATTTTTAAGACAAAGTTCTATGGACTTAAGATAAAAACATGTTACTTCTGCAGCATTTAAGCCAAAAACTAGCTTTCTAGTATAAGCGGTTATCAAGATATGGCAAAATTAGCTATTTTCAGCTCGTTTGATGAAATTACACGGCCACTAGAGGGTGCAAGAACCCAAAATCATGACAGAAGTATTTCATTTGATATTTGGGGCCATATATCAAGACCACTTTTTGATATTCAATTTTTTTTTTCCTCTACCCTACTGTATTGCAACCAGTGCTCTGAAGGCATTAAAGAGACACGGTCTTTGGTACTTGACAGAGGAAAGAATTCCTCTTTTTCTATTCAGTGAACATACTCCTGCTAAAGAAAAGAGGTTTATTGCTGACCGAATGCCACAGCCCACAATGCATTGATACACACTCAGCCATCCCAAAACAGCGACATGGATCTGGATTTGGAAAGCCAACATTTCCACAACGCCTTGGTTGGGCCATGAACAAGGCTTGGTGATTTAGTTGGACAAGATTCATGGTATTTTTTCAATTTGTTGAACCTGAACCATGAATTTCTGCACATGCCTGTTATTGAATGGCATGATAACAGCACCTTCAAAGAAAACCTGGTAAATGTCCAAGGAATCACTGTAATTTTAATTAATTAATTAATGACTGTGCTGAAAAGTATATAAAATTAAGCTCAGACTTCTTGGGATTTTCTCTATATAAAATAAAGCTCAGACTACCAAGACATCCCTGAAGTGGCACAAGAATACAGAAAGTGTCAACCATCCCTTCGCAAAAGAAGCAACCCTTGTTGATGATGCCCAACTGCCTCTTTGAGGATTATATGCATGCATCAATGCATCATCAATCATGAATATAATTATGTTAATCAAATGGCTTAGAGAAAATCGTACTTGCAGTTTTTGAAAAATGTAACTAATTGCAGGATTATAGAGAACTTAAGCCCATGTTTCAGTCCAATTTTTTTAGCACTCGCTTTAGAGTTGCCTGTAATACACTGTTTCCAGTGACTTACATTGGTATGACTACCCATTACTGGATGGAGGCAATCATTTTGACCTTTCTTGCCCAAGAAAACAGCAACACAGTGGTTTCAGTAGCTGGAGTTAATGTAAACACTCTTTGGTGCGAAGACTGATGTGCTAAGCACAACACACCACCTTGCTGCCTGCTTAATGGAGCTTGTGTGAGCCCTTGCTGTGCTATTACTTATTGTGATGTCCTATTATTTCATAGATGGTTTTTGATAATATTGTGTCATGTGATTAATTTTGGTGTTGTGTCAATTACCACTTATGTTTGGTTGTTCATATCGTATGTTTGGCTAGTATTCATGCTAATTGCTTTTCTTATGTTGTGCAAAAATGAAAAAAAAATTTTGCTCAGATTGTTATCTTGGCAGCATTTTTGAATTAAAGTGGGGTATGCCAATAAATTTGATACCCAACAACCCGTGTCTATCTAAAGTGGTTTTTGAGTTATGGCGATTGAAGTAGACAGAAATTTCGGAGTCGCAGTGGGGGGGTAAACGGAAGGCCATGACATTAAAATTTATTGTAAAGTTGTTTTTTTCCAAAATGGAACAGAATTAACTTAGGGACAGATAAAAATTCAAATAAAAGGAGCAAATGCAACACCCTAGCGCCGGTGATCGCAGCTGGATATATTCCATACTTAATAGCAAATGTTCTCCCACAATACAACAGTGGTGATTATGACACGCTGACCTTATTCTGCGTAACTCTTTGATACTACATATTTTTGACTGTTAATCTATGATCATTCTATTACGAAATTAAATAATTGGCCAGAAGAAACTGGCGGCCATACTTGGCCGACTGAGAAGGTACTACCGGCGGTCATTCAATCATGCCATACATTAGTGGTTCTTAAACTTTTTGAGACACGCCTCCCTTTTACAATTCTAACAAAATTCGCGCCCCACCTATTGTTTCAAAATAAAAAAACATTAAGCAGTACAGCTATTCGTTTCCAGTTAAGTTGTATTAATGCGAAAGATGTGACTGTTTTTTTGGATACTAAATGTTTAATTCGAGGATTAGTAGCAGAAAATGCACATCTCAGATCGGCTTCACAGTCAAGTTTGTGTATAGATTTTTTCTTTTTATGTTCATGAGAGTAGAACAAACATTTCCGCACAAGTAAGTGGATGAAAATGGAAGAAGTGTGCGTATAGCCACAGCACCCACACTCTTGTAAATGTCTGTACATGTTTCACCCAGAACTCAGTTAGTGGCTTTGCTTTAAAGTCGTCCCTTTCAGTAGAATTTCATGTTAGCTCCAAGAATTCCTCTTGTAAATTGTTTGTGGGGTTTCTTCTCCCGAGCTATCATGTGGGCAATTACGTTCTACACTACAGCTTCTGCCCACGACGATTGGCGAAAGCACTAGCTATACTTGCAATCTTCATTTTTTTAAAAGAGTCTTTCTTGTATTGAAAAAAAGCTAATTGTTTACTTTGGTGGTCAAGGCGTTTTTTTTCAAGATGACGCTGGGAACGAGTTGGTCTCAAATCGTCATTGCTCAGATTTTAAAAACATATGACACATTGTGGTACAACTTGGTCATTTACTATGGCATCTATAAAGTCAAAATTCAGATAATCTTCGTCATACTTTCTCTTTTTTCCACTCATTTTATGTCAATAAAATTGATTAATTAAAAATAAACCTAATTAAATCAATGTTAAAAAAAAGTTTACGCATGGTACTGTTGTAGAGTTCGGGATACTGCTGCACTTCTAGCCGCTGTCACTTGTCAGTCAGTCGTTGCCATTATTATTACAATTAGAGCTTGAGGCTGTTGTGCCAGAAAGCCGTTGTGTTACGAGAGTTAAGGTGTCGCAGAAACATTTAGAATTGTCTAAAACATCACAAAGAATGCGAGATGTGACAACAACAAGCTCTACAAACACTGTGCCACTGTAACACAAAGTTTCATCTTCAACAATCGACTGTCCAGCGTAGTTGTGAATACATGTTTAACATGAATTCATGCAGAATTTTTCAATTTCTTGCGCCCCCCTTGTGAGCCTCACACGCCCCCCAAGGGGGGCACGCCCCCAGTTTAAGAACCACTGCCATAGATACTTAGCGGCCATGGCCACGATGGCCGCCAGCTGCTTTAAGGCTTGGTACAGTGTTTAGAAACTAAAACAAGCAGCAGCAATAGTATAGTATTACTCCTTGTAGTGCCCACCTGCTTAAAGGCGTCAAAGCAGGTTTCGAAATATTCATTGGAAAGAGGAAACATGCTGGAATAAAAAAGCAACAACAATTGCCAACAGAACATGAGAATTAAAATCAGTCCAAGCAAAATTATAGTTCTAGTTGCTTACATCTACTGAATAGACATTAGACAAGCAATGTATTTTAGTTTTTACTCAAATTTTATCATCAACCTGGTGTTCCTAAATATTTAAGGTTTACACACTGCAATATGAGGATAACATAGCAAAACATAAAATTTCAAGACAAAGAATTCATAAAATTCTTCATACAACTGGTACCTATTTCTTAAAAAATCTTTCGGTTCTTTGGGGTTGGCTACAGCAGTAACTTGAAGAAGATCAGCACTATCTGAAATAATTTAGAGATACATGAAACGTGTGTTGTATATTTTGGCTTGTTTTTGTTGAAACAATGTGCCTTGCTTTCGTTCTCCTTAGGATTTCTCTATTGCGTTTTTGTTAATCAGCGCTTCTCGTTTTGCTTCACAATATATATTGGGTGCACGCCTTTTGAAAGCATTCTTGCAATTTTGAATACAGTAGGAAACTTTTGTATGACTCTTGTTGAATGACTTAAAAACGCAACAACGTGCAACATAAAAACTTCAATAAAATTTATGTTTTTACAGCAGGGGTTCACATTCTTAATCGAGGTGCAGGAGCTGTTCCTTGGGGTGCAGGGATGCTGCATAAGGTGGAGGGAATTTTTTTTATCACATAAAAAATCGAATGAACCAAAATTGGTGTATGGACCATTGGACCTAAAACCAACTTCTGAGATGGTTTTTCTTTTGTGCCACCTACACCCTACCCTACACTCTTGTGGCCCATATTTTTTAAAGGTCATCCGAGTGCCAAATTCCATAAAAATTTCACTTGGAAACCGGTTATGCTAGAATATTGGTTTTTGGCTTAAAATGTTTGGAAGGCCCATGTTTATATCTGCTATAATGCAAGTTTTGTCTCATTTCTACTACGGTACATAAGCTAGAATTTGCCAAAATGAAGTTTTACCTTATTCTCATGAAAAATATAGCATCCAAGATGTTTGATTTTCCCATGAAACTTATAACCTATAATAACTGTCTGTTGAGAAATGTAATAATTCATATCTCAACAGGCAGTTATTCGCCTGTGGCTCATTGTTCCCTTTGTGTGTGTTCTAATTGTTTGCTACATGCCTATACTTAACACCTTGTGTAATCTGTTTCCGGTTGTATTGAATAGTAATCATTCTTGTATCATATTCTCAGTTCACAACTGTTCACTTGCAGGAGATTCAACAATTCTAGCCTATTTTTAAGTGCAATTCTATATAATTGGTTCATTAACCGACAGACTAAAACTCACCAGTCAACACCTACACTAGGTTACTGCACAGAACCACATGCACTTAGCAGAATGTCATGGATGACCAAGCAGTGTAAGCACCATTGAACAATGTACTTCCATAGAAATTACATGATAATATACAATGACAAAAGAAAGGGAGGATGATCAATTGATCATTACTATTCAGTCTTCAAAATTAGCATATTTTTGCTTCGGCAAAAACGTTGCCGAGGCCAAACGGCAAAAGTTGAAATTGCCTCGGCAATTGCTGTGAAAATTTATTACGAAAAGATTGTACCAAAACATGTAAAATGAGAAGAGAAAAATACACTAGAGTAGTCTATCACGACTGCATTGTTTGATTTGAAACCCGCTATCAGTTTTATTAACCTCGTTTCGCTCATTTTGCTAATTACTTATGTATATACAGGCCTCGAAATTCACGGCGGACACCGCGGACATGTCCGCCGTCACAGCATGTGATGTCCGTGGGAAGTACCATCTAGATCGGTCATATTTGTCCGCCGAAAAATAACACAAGAATTAGCGATACAAATTGTCATTGCACAGCACGAACAATTATTGCAAGAATATAATTTCCTGCGTATTCTAGCGTGGTAGCGCGCATTAGGGTGCGTCGCGTGCCCCCAAAATTTTAAAAAATGATCGAAAACAAAATTATTTTTTTTTGTTCGTGAGGCTTGACTAAAAAAGCAAAATTACAAAATTTCAAAGAATTTGGTCAAGGTCTAGGTGCTCCACATCCCAATTGCCCGTATCCCCTTGTTAGCTTCACAACAGGGTGGATTGAAAAAAATTTTTTTTTTTAAATTACAAAAAGGGGGTCTACACCCCTGAGAAATTGGCAAAAAACAACAACAAAACTGGTTTCAGGGAGTTGTACCACCTATTGGCTGTGCTACCCCCCCCCCCCCATTTTATGGGGGAAGACCCCCAAAATTCTCAAATCGGATGTAACTTTGGAACTGCTGGTGCTAGGAACATGAGTTTGGTATCAAATAATGCAGAATTGTAATGTTTTTATCTGCTCTAAGAGGACTTTTTGCCTTAATTTCACTAGAAAAAAAGTTATGACAAAAAACGTATATTTGACAATGTTTTGGACAAAAACGGTAGCGCAAGCACAAAGTAATGGGTAAATGCACATGCTGTACTGCATATACTGGTCACAGATGACTTGGATACTTTTGCTTATTGCATTTGCAATAAATATACAGCATAGTATGCAACTATGCATAATATACGGCACACATGACATAGAGAATACAAGGGTTAATCGAGAGGATGTTGGCAGTGATCTAACGGTACAGTAGTGTGATTGGTAATACAATATAGTGCTCATGTCATGTACACACACAGCTGCATGACCTGGGGGTTACTAACTGGACTGTTCAAAGTGTAGGTGCATAAAACATATAGTGTAATTGGTAGACGTAATTGGTGATGGGTAGACTGTGATCTGCCATGAAATCATTGTCAAGAAAATACCACCACACAGATTGATATACTCCATACTGCTGCATGTGCTAGACTACCGGTACTACATTGAGACTTCAGCAATCAGCACAAAAAGGTGAACATGTCAATCTAGTGGGTTAACCCTAGTGGGAATTGCTTCTTGCTGTTGAATTCTTTCATAAATTGACAAGATCGTACCTGATGAATCAGCCCAGGTCATCCCTTCTTTCAAAACCTACAGCATATAAGCTTGCTTCAGTCACAAGATTGACGTAACGCTCCACTGCTTGGTTGTGGCAAGGATAATCCAGCCGCAGAGGTTCGTCGATGACATTGTCAAGCTGTTGATCTGTTAGCGATCTCATGATAGGTGGCTCAGACTTATGAACTGTACCAAGCTTCACAAGTTGGTGGTATGATTTTGTTTTAATATTAAGCTGTTGCACAAGAAATCTGCATATTGCAGGTGGCACCGCTGGTGAAATTTCCTTTCTCAGCTTTTGATTTTCATCTTCTGCTTTTTGTGAGGAGCCAACATGATTCTTGCTTTGCTTTTCCTGTGCTTGTGAACCTAAGGAATAGATTTGTTGGACTGCTGCTCTTCTAACTTGGCAGCCTTCATCGCCTAGCATACCAACAATGACATTTTCAGATTGAGCAAATAATGCATTGCGTTCCAAAACCTTCTTGGAAATCTCTTTTACTTCTTGCTTTGGGAAGATTTCTTTGCAACATGTTGAAGAAGTTTTTTAACCCATCAGATATAATAATGAATTGTGGTGTTATATTTCAAACCAAGATGGGAAGCAAACCTTGATGCACTATGCAGTACTCCGGAATGGCCTGTTTCGGTGAGTCCGATTCGGTGAGTCCGATTCGGTTAGTCCGATTCGGTGAGTCCGATCCCTTAACGGGGGATTTTTTCAATTTTTTTTTATAATTATCGGGTACCATGGCCTAATTATCATTGCCGTTTTAGGGTTAGGGGTTAGGAGTTAGGTTTAGGGGTTAGAGGTTAGGAACTCACCGAATCAGACTCACCGAATCGGACTCACCGAATAGTAGCAGACCCGCAGTACTCAGACAAGTTCATGAAACTTTTGGAAGGGTTGATTACATGAGTCGTAAGTAGCCTACAAGCAAGTGTTAGCCACCTTGAATGACATAATTCCCCGACTGACAAAAACTGCAAGTCTTCATCAACATTCAACATGCCCAATTGCCCAAGCGCAATGCAGGCATAATCCATATATTACACCGGTCTACAAAAAAAGATTTTTTATTGCTCCATGAACTTTGAAGACTGATTTAGAGTAATTTTGGGGTGCTGAATCCGAATCTGACCTCAGATTTATCCTATCACGTCAGTTTGTGAGATATGATAACAACAAATTGTTACTTTTGTCAAAAGTGGAAGATTTGGCGTTGCGTTCACCACCAACATATGCAGTGCTATAGCGAAAGGTTAGTGTTAGACAGGCCAAAACAGCCTTTAAGTAAGGTTACTGGCTAAGCATTGCCATAGGCCTGCTAAAAATTTTGTAGTTTTATGCAAAACATTGATGGGGGAGGGGGTCAGTTATACTTTTAGCCTCCCTTTTAGCTTGTTATTACTGCCTTGTTAATAATGTTGCTTAGAAAGCAAATTGGTATCAAAATTATAGTTGGTGACTTGGTGAGTGTATTCCAGCTACTTATAGTACTTATGCACTACATGGCCTGGATTTCTGGATATAGCACAATGTGTAACGTGCAATAAACGCAACGTCAAATCTTCCACTTTTGACAAAAATAACAATTTGCTGTTATCATATCTCACAAACCTGACGTGATAGGATTAATCTGAGGTCAGATTCGGATTCAGCACCCCAAAATTACTCTAAATCAGTTTTCAAAAGTCCATAGAGCAAAACTCGAGCTGTTATGTTAAAACAAGGTATTTATGGACTATAGGGTCAAATTCCTGTATTTTTAACTGCAATGTGGAGGACCTAAACATTAATATTTTTTGCTGAAACTTCATATTATTGCTATTTCAGTGAAACCTCACCACTGAAAAAAAATAATACAAAAAATATGAACATTGGGGCACATGACGCACCCTAGCGCGCATCTAGAAAAAGTTAATATTGTATCCCTTAGCTTCCGTTCAAGCAGGAAAACCTTCGATTTTTACATTGCTTCAACGATGGATGACATTGAATCAGCGTAACAAAGGTGAATTCTTCGCTAAGAATCGATGGGAGTACCGTACATTTACACTAATCACGCGCAACTTAGTTCAAGTCTTACGTCACAATGTCTGGCTTTGATCTCTGAGTAATATTGATAAGGCAAGCTTGGCTACAAAATTAGATTACACGAGTAGGCTATTACAGCAAGATGCAAAAAAAATTGTTAACTTTTGGTACGGAATTACTAAGAAAAATCACAGGGAAAATTGTAAAAGTGAGAATGAGGGCAATGAACCTACTCGCTCTTTGACACTTTTGCTCACATGACACGCAAAAATAAACCTAATGGAAGAAGCCTAGTGAAACTTTGCACAGCAGAAAATAGTAGAGTTAGTGTGGGAGTTTTCTGACTCAAGTCCAGAGCATTGTGACGCAAGAAGCCGTACGACCTCGTTCGGTGAAAGTCAATCAGTTATGCAGCGTATTAAGCAGCTACACGGCGCTTTCACTCTTCAAGCGCACGTCGTTGGTCTGATGACAGCCTTTCATAGCGACTTCGGTGAAATTTTAAAAAGCCTTCCAATCCATAGCTATAGTTCTCAAATGGCGAAGAATTATCAAAATAAAGTGATTAAGCATGACAATCGATGTTAAAACTGGTGTGTCCGCCGTGAGACTTGATTTGTCCGCCGAGATAGCTGCTCAGACCGGACACGTTTGTCCACCGTCAACAAAAACGAATTTCGAGGCCTGATATACCTTCAATTATACCTTCAAAGCCAAAAAGCCTTTTTTGCTTTCGGCATTCATTAAGTCAGTTTAAATGATCTAAATCTCTTTCGCAAAGTATTTCATCTTTGAAACACCACTTGTAATACTAATAGCCATTTTTGTTGCCCCTCAACCATCAATTTACTGGGGGGGCGGCGCCCCCCGGAAGTCGGTGCATATGTCACAAATGTCACTGAGCTTGTTGCTGAACCACGGCAGTTGAACCTGACCTTGTTTCTGACTAAACAGTGTAACTCGTAAGGGACCTTCCAGAAATTCCATCAGAAGACATATTGACTGCACTGCATCTTACATATGACAACGATAACCGAGAGATGCAACGAGTTGGTCTCAAATCGTCATTGCTCAGATTTTAAAAACATATGACGCATTGTGGTACAACTTGGTCATTTACTATGGCATCTATAAAGCCAAACTTCAGACAATTTTTGTCATACTTTCTCTTTTTTTTACTTATTTTATGTTAATAGAACTGATTAATTAAAAATAAACCTAATTAAATCAATGCTAAAATTAAAAAAAATATTTTAAGCATGGTAGGCTACTATTGTAGAGTAGGCTACATGGTAGGCTACTACTGTAGAGTTGGGGATACTGTTGTACTTCTAGCCTCTGTCACTTGTTGGTCAGTCGTTGCCATTATCATTACGGTACAACTAAAGCTCGAGGCTGGTGTGTCAGAAAGCCGTTGTGTTACGAGAGTTAAGGTGTAGCGCAAACATTTAGCAACGTTTAAAACATCACAATAAATGCAAGATGTGACAACAACACGCCCTACAAACACTGTGCCACTGTAACACAAAGTTTCATCTCCAACAATTGACTGTCCAGCGTAGTTGTGATTTGTGAAGACATGTTTATTGTTTAGTCATAATTTATGCAGAGTTCTTCAATTTCTTGCGCCCCCCTTGTGAGCCAATCTAAACTTTAGAGAGTAGTAACTGTATTTGATTTGAGGTAACAAAATTTATGTTTTATTAAATTTAAGAAATAGCGAATGCAGACTGTTTTTCAATATCTTAGATTTAATTTTATTAATGTGAAGCATGCTGCTGGCTCTCTTCACCAAAAGAGGATATGCATAAACCCTTCACAATCTTAACCTAGCCTAGCTTAGCTGCAACTGATAAAATTTTGCAATGTTCAAATAGTGGCAAAAACAACCATGTGGAAAGTGACGTAATAAAAAACAGTACAATGTGAAAACAATTATCTGAAAACACCAAACTAGAAATCATCAGCGTTGTTTGAACTTAATCTCCTTTCTTTTGAAAAATTTATTCTATTTTTGAAATTATACACTAAGATTTCCATTGGGCCTTCATGGACCCCCTAAAACTAGTCTGCGTACCCCTTGGGGGTCCACGGACCCCAGTTTAAGAACCCCTGGTCTATAGCCTATATAGCAAACACAATCATGTACGGTACATAAATCTGTAAAATACTCATTGATAAAAATGATTTTGGATAGCTATGCGCAGGGCTGCGCCTTTTTCGGTGACGAGGTCACTCGACACGCTATAACTATTCGACAAGCGCCGTGCCTTACGGAAAAAAAACGAAAAAAAGGAAAAAAACTGAGAGAGGATTAAATGTCGTCAGATCGAGGAACAATCGGGGGGGGGGGACATCAGTCACGTGATGCAATGATAAAAGTGTTGACTTACATAAACTTTCTTGCGCCAGGTACTTCAAAGCAAGGTCTAAAAGCGACGCTTCACACGAGAAACTCCCAAGGTATCAGCGCCGCCATTTTGAACACTGCGGGAGAATGCTTTGATCGAAGTTCCAACGCCTGGCATCAAACATTTTGCAACACACGTTTCGTGCTATTCGACACAACGGGTTTCTTTTATAGATAAAATAACCGAAGTAGGCTACTTTTAGTTGTCAACGTGTTTGCAAGTTTGTATTTATGTCTGACTTATGCACTTGTTGTTCCAAGATTGCAGAAATGTTTTGCAATGTGAATAAAGAGTAGTAGACAGATAAACACGGTAGCAACTCGATTTCCTTCCACTAAAAGAGTTTCTGTGATTACGTAATGAGCGATTTTGCACATTCACAAAAGCACACAACCCAGCTAGCAAAACCCGTTGTTTTTACATTGATTCAACGTCTGCAGACGTTGAATCACAATGCATGACATGTATAAACAAGTTTGCTGGCTGGGAAGTCTGAACATCTGCAGGAAATATGTCTTGCACCAGGCGAGATGCCATCCTTTGAAAGATTTAACAATGATGGATTTATGTAGCCAGTGCATGATGACGAAAACAAATTTAAGATTTCCTTTCTGTTATATAACTTAAAGCAGGTGATTGATACAGGAGAAAATAATTGCAGAAGCACACAATAAAAGAACACAATAAAGCCTACTTATTACGTAAGTTTTTTACATCAAGAAAATAGCCTAGTTTCCGACCAGATGTTCAGAATCAGAAACACAGATAAGAAAAGTCGCTATATTATATATAAGAGTTCGCTTCTAGAAGAATAGTAGGTAGGCCTAGTCACTGGGAGTGGACAAGGCAAGGTAATAGGCAAGTTGTAAGAACAGCATAGCTTTGCCCAACTAAAGATAGGATAGTCTTCAGTTAGTCAGTATCCTATAATGACTAAAAAACGAAAGAATCACAACACGGATCTGTTCGAAGGAGCTATCGAGAGAAGCATTGCCACGTCACTATGCAACTTATCATTCAGGTAAACTTCCAGCTAATGGCGTTTAGTAGCCTAACATCGCAAAGCATTCTCAATTTTGAACATGTTTAATTTAATAGTGGTAAGCAAAAGCATGCTTAGTAAAATGCACCTACTACGTTTTCACTTTTCAACAATAAAATTTTATAGATAAACCTGTTCAAGTGCATAAGGAACAACGCATCGATACATTCTTTTCTCGACGAGACAGTGATAACGTTTCTGAGTTTGCCCAAGCACAACCAACAAGCAGTTCAAGTTCGGTCGGTGAGCTTCCATCTGCAAATAAGGTCAGGCCCTGGCGATAGCACGTCTTCACTAGATGTTCAAGCTCATCAGGAAGCGATCAGGAAGTTGCAACGACCTCTCAATCTCATGTTGAAGTACCACCAACAATCGAAAGATCTAGGTCTGAAGTTGGAACGCTCTCCAACGAGTTACGAGACGAACTACGGTAAATACATATTCGGCTGGTTTCTGTAACTTGCTGTGCTGTCTATCCATTCTTCCCTAAGAGTTTTTTAACACAGAAAAAATTTAAATCATAGAAAAATGACTGGCGTTATAGTGGAAGAAATTCGACGCAACAGGCCAAGTTCCTCCACCAAAAAAGCAAAAATCCATCATAAGGTACAGTCATAATAGGGTGGAAACAAATGAAATCAACACAAAATTTTGCATTTTAAAACCTCGACGACACCGATTGTGATGAAAATCACATCATTAGTAAAAATGTATGAAAAAATCATTTTCCAAAATTTTGTTTTTCTACGTTGAGTACTTTTCGAGATAGAGTGATTTGAAATTGTAATCATTTTCACCACTTGATGGCACCATTTTTCACATTTTTACCCATATCTCAGCCAATTTTCATTGTAGAGACATGGTTGATAGCTCATTTGAAAGGTAATTTTAAGCTCTATCAATCTATTTAAAAATAATGAAACTTTATTTAATAATGAAAGAGGAATGTTGTGTTCTTGGTTGTAAACTTCCGACGAGCATAGCAAAAATATATATTTTCAAAATCAAAAATTTGTTTATTTATTTTTTAATTTGATTCTTCTTCTACAGTCATGCAAAATATTGTATTGTGTTTTGACCATTCTGTGTGTTTTTTAATAATTTTATTAGTTATACAGAGGCAGATGATTTAAATTATTTCTATATTTTCGCAATGCTGCAACGTTTTGAAAAATACAAATTCAGCTTGAGGAACGAAGTTGGTTACTGTAGCAGTTTGTATTGCATGTGTCAGGAAATTTTTAAACAATATTATACAACATAGCTTTTTGTAGGTTCTAAAGATGAAATCCAATAGCCAAGATATAATGATAAAAATTCATGATTAAGCAATGACATTGTCGACCGTTACCTTCAGAGGTTAACTATAAGCAAATATAAATAATTTTAGTGGACATAACTCGCTACTAGACTACTAATAAAATATACAAACAATAAAAGCTGGTCACTTTATTTGAACAAGTCAAAAATATACAATATACATACATTACATCAGTGTTCCCTCCAAGGTTTTAATAATATTAATTTCTGTTACAGGGGAAATCCACTCAAAGCTAACCAAAAAATCCACACCTTACAAACATGCCAATGAAAATTATGCAACTTTATTTGATTGGAAGTAATCATCAAATCAATTTTGGTGATTAGGAGGTGTGCTTACGTCATTGGGTGGGCATGGCTCTATACTTTGCATGCAAAATTATAACATTATCGCGACAACGAAGTTCTGGCACAAATTCCAAGCAGCAGCTATTTCATAGCAATGCATTACCTTTCATTTTAAACCACGAAAATCGAGTACCAGTATGCCAAAAAAGCATGAACACTGAATCTTTGTTATCGTGATCGTACTGTTAATTTGCATGCGAAGTAGAAAGTACCGGTACTGTAGGCTATAGGGCTATGTCCACCAAATGACGTATCGTAGACACACCTCCTAATCAACAGAATTGATATGCTGATTGATTTCAAATGAAAGTTCTAAGTTGCACAAAACCTTAAAAACTTTTAGATGTAGTCCTAGAAAATTGCTTAAAATACATAGTTTACATAAATAACTGACTTTGGTGGGAACACTGCATTACACGTTAGTTCACTGTTCAAGTTGCAATTGACGTTTTAAAGCTAGCATCTGTTCGGCATGCAACAACTCGTTACCGGTGAGGGAATATGTCCTTCCAGAGCTTGAAGTAGTTTGAGGATCCACTGATGAAAAGTAGAGAATTGCGTAGCACTATCAGAACATCATCTTTTCTTGGAAATGAAAATGATGATACAGGACCATGTGGATGCAGAAATTTTAGTTCAAGCTCGTCATTACTCATGAACTTCTTCTAAACATATGCTAGCCACCAATTCTTCTCATACACACATGTAACATATGAGGTAATTTCTTCCCATTGTAAAATTTTTGAACTGTGTTTGTTGTTGATTGTAACGGTGGAAAAATTGGATGACGATGAATACTCTTTGACCATCAGCTTCTCAGTAGATTTCGTCAGTGGTTCAAAGAAATGTAATTTTTGTGTACCTGGAATCGGGTTTGCATGGGAAAACTTTCTTCAAGGTCCGATGCATTTTGTTTAATTTCTTCATCCTCAACACACAAACATTTCACTTATTGTTAAGCTCTTTTCTGCCCAAACAAAAAGTTGCGTTGGTGTTTGAATATGGTCATCAGACACTCTTTGTAGGCTGGCTTTGGCAGCCAAGTGTTTTATGGTACCTCCTACTCCATCACAGCGGCCTTTTCTATGTGATGGTAAAATACAGTAGATTGCCTTTTTACAAGAAACTTAAAAGATTGCAAATATTTGAATAGATGACGTTGAAAGGTGTGAACAGTTACAGTATTGTGTTGAAGAGTATCAGAAATTATGGCCAAACAAATGTGTTTCAGAAAAGTAGATGGATCTTCAGCAGTAGGGAAATTGTGGTAAATTACAATGGGTGAATGGTAGCTTGCATATTTGTCCATGTCCAATGATAACATTGAGCAGCATCTTGCACAAAAAAGAGTAATTTTCAGCAAAAACACCCAAAATTATAACAGAGCCAATTTGAGCCAATTTTAACAGAGCCAATTTGTTGTTTGATTCGATTCAAACTTGCAGATTGTTGCTTAGCTATAAAATCATGTCTTTGAAGGATCAATAGTTTTTCCAACAGGCTCTCTACAAATTTGTCTAGGGGTCTATTAAGGTTTCCAAATGTGTGCAGTCAATAGTTCAGTTGTTTTTATATATTTATTTCAACAGACACCCATGCTTTGTATGTGATTGAATCAACGAGCAGGTTTTCTTCAAATATTTCCGTGATCATACGTTTTAGGTCATTGATATGACTACATTTATCGCATAGGCTAGTTCAAGAAAACATTTTGGTTGAGCACTGAGCAGGGTTGCAAGCTAAGCCAGCAAGTAGGTGTTTGTAGCTAACTATTGTAAAGAAATGATTCAAATTAACTTTTGAAGCATTGTTTGCACGATGGAAAGAACACAACCGTATTAATGTGCTGCCAAACATCATGGCTATCGATTTTATGCTGGCTTAACCAGCGCAAACTATGCAATAGCCAATAAGTAATATATTTTTACATCTGACTGATAGTTTTGTAGTAGAAAGCAAACATTGTTTCAGTAGATCAAGATTCTAGAAAGGCACACTGCATTGTATATGAACACAACATTCCTCTTTCATTATTAAAAAAAGTTTCATAATTTTTAGATAGATTGATAGAGCTTAAAATTATCTTTCAAATGAGCTATCAACCGTGTGTCTGCGATGAAAATTGGCCGAGATATGAGTAAAAATGTGGAAAATGGCACCTTCAAGTGGTGAAAATGACTAAAATTTCAAATCACTCTATCTCGAAAAGTACTCGACGTAGAAAGACGAAATTTTGGAAAAATGATTTTTTGTTACAGGGCTTCAAATCATGTAATTTTCATTAAAATCTGAGAGATTCGGGTTTTGGTGCTGTGTTGATTTCATTTGTTTTTACCCAATAGGTGATAATTAACGACCAAGGTCTAGCAGCTTTACAATTGTTACCTTGCACACAGTCAATAATGTTTAATCTTATGCATTGAAGCGTCAAAACGTTACAGTATTGTATTCTCTGACAGATGTGAGAATTGCAGCGTGGACTTCTCTATACCAAGTTCTGTGGAAAACTACAAGGATGTAGATTTCCGCTCCCGCGGTATCAAGCAAAAGCGTTGGTTCATAGGGTTGAAAAGCTCCTTGAAGAGACATTTGATAGGAACAGTCCATGCTCGAAAGACATCGCAGTACACCCACAGAGAAAAGGCGGCTGCCCAAAGAAAATCAAGGCTAGAACGAGTCGCTTATATCCTGAGTTTTGCAATGTTGTACAAAGAGGCTTTTTTGCTTTATCTTCGCTGTGTTTCTTGGTAACTTGCATGTTTCGCTCCTCGGAATGGCCCGTTTCGGTGAGTCCGATTCGGTGAGTCTGATTCGGTGAATCCGATCCCTATTCGGTGATTTTTGAATTTTTTTTTTTAAATAATCGGGTACCGTAGCCTAATTATCATTGCCGTTTTAGGGTTAGGGGTTAGAGGTTAGGAACTCACCGAATCGGACTCACCGAATAGTAGCAGACCCTTCGCTCCTAACTGTGTTTGCATGCGGGTACGTGCAAACCATTAACGTACTAAGCCAAAGGAAAAATTCTCTATCACACAGTAATTCACGGCCAAACGCTTATAATCTGACTCTTGTGACGTCATACCACTATTTGGCAAACAAATGCAGAATTTTTGGTGGTTCGACAAGAAAGAAAAAATCGCAGCCCTGGCTAAGCGATGCACATAAGTGGCGCAAGTAACCTATTGATAGTGTACCTGAGAGCTTTATCAATTTCGGATTAAGAGACAATGATACAAACCTGTAACAATGGTTGAGGTTGATTTTAAAAAAAAATGAAAGTTTTGAACATGCATTATAACTTCTGGAATCTTAGAATATCTCGTGCGTACAAGCCAGCTGTCATGCTCCATCACTGTTTTTCCTTTTTGCCAAGCCTGAAAAATAGGAAAGCTTTCAGTAATCAAAAAATTGATGTACGGTACCGTATTGTGAAATGAGATGAAACCATGCATTATTCAAACCTGTTATAAAAATGTTGGAAATCTCACAGCAATTGCATCTGTCCAGTCAAATAGTTCAGACAAATAAACACAGAAAGACGTTTTTAATATCTCACAACTGACATATAAATTATAATCAACTAATTAGTTCAATATTTGAGTTATATATACATTTATTGAGTTCCATTAAGGATCTGGAATCTCCTGACTATGAAGCAGCAGGCCAGCGATTCTCCATAAAGTAATGATTCTCCATAATTATATCAGTTCAGTGTTTTTTAGTAAAAATGCATGGAGAATCAGCAGAACCCTATTTTCATGGCATATGCATTTCGCTTTACTACTGTAGAGCAGCATTAGTGCCTAAAAAGCAAACATACGAAAGCATTACCTAAAAGCTAGCGCTAAATAAATCTGCAGTAGTCTAACTAAGATACTGGCCAAGACTAACAGGTACAAACATACACTACAGACTACAGTACTGCGTAAAAATTTACAGGCTGCATAAAAAACTTATAGGCAAATTTAAACTAAACTACACGACACACGTACCTAACTACTATGACAAAATAATGATGAGAGACAATGCGCAAAAGCAATGTTGAGAGTCGAATGGCTAAAGCAATACGTACAAAATGAAACCGTGCAAAGATAGCACATTAAAATAAAAGTAAGTGACAAAATATGGCAAAAAACAATGGGCCCATGACCTAAGTGTTAAGTGCAAATCAATAAGATAGCGCAGCGATAAATTCACAATGAAATGAAACTGGAAAAGCAGGACTAGCGAACCGAAACCTCTACTTCAGTGCTCCGCAACCGGTGTGCCGCGGGATAACTATCATCAGAAAATACTTTTTGAAAAGAAAGGAGTTTTTAAGTTTTAAAAATTCGCGCTTTACCACTGCAAGACAACTCAAACTCTAGTTAGACTTCCCACAGTGCATTTATGATGCTTTTGCCTCACAATTGAAGTTTTCGCAATGGGTGGGCTGCCCTAGTGTAAAAAAAGTCTGGTTAACGTGGTTATAGTGTGTTTTTAGAACGGAATGGCCCGTTTCGGTGAGTCCGATTCGGTGAGTCCGATCCCTTAACGGGGGATTTTTTCAATTTTTTTTTTAAATTATCGGGTACCATAGCCTAATTATCATTGCCGTTTTAGGGTTAGTGGTTTGGGGTTAGGGTTAGAGGTTAGGAACTCACCAAATCGGACTCACCAAATCGGACTCACCGAATAGTAGCAGACCCGTTTTTAGAAGTCAGACTAGGTCATTTCCAATTGTCAACCAGCAGTGTCTAATAAAAAATTTCGTTATATTTTCTTAATATTAAAAGCATAGCTGCTAAGTATAGTACGTTTTGTCAATGGCAACTCCATAACAAACGAGCATTTATTTTGCAAAGAACTTCCAGAACGAACGACTGGCCAGGAAATTTTTAGAGTAACCAACGATTTTTTCATAACCCATGGTCATGCGCGCCGACTTCCGGGGGGTGGCGCCCCCCGTAAATTTATGGTTGAGGGGCAACAAAAATGGCTATTACAAGTGGTGTTTCAAAGATAAAATACTTCGCAAAAGAGATTTAGATCATTTAAAATTTTAAACGGACTTACAAAATGCCGAAAAACCACGTTGCTCTTGCCCACAAAACAGCAGCTGATCGCACGGCTTTCTCTGTAACGTAAATTACTACTGAGATGCGCACAGCACGCACACTCACAGTCACACACTGCTTATCTTCCGCGCGTGAGGAGCAACTTCAAAGTCAAAATGCGTGGTTCTATACATCTCAGTCATACACTCATCAATATATGCTCCTGCTTACGCTGAGTAACTTACGCTGCTGAAATAGTCACGTAACTATTCACGGCAATATTAAGTAAACTAGCTAAATTAGACTCTTATTTTCAACGAGGTCTTCCCGCTGTGAGATCAATTATGATTCAACAGAACGCATTGTTTAGTTCGCAATGTGTGAGAATTAAATCGAAAACCGATAAAAGAAAATGTGTTTAATGGTAGCAGATTTTGCCTGCATTTAACGACGTCTCTTACCGCTATTATCACCAAGCCAACCTGACATTATTGTTTTATGCGGCCGCTAAGGTTTCACATCGACTTGAACGATCATGGAATGTTATGTCATAAGAACGATTATATCCTACACGCAAAAAAAAAATTAATCTCTTAAAACACCTCTTTCTGCTGTTTTGTCTCGTGAACTTTGCATATTGCTCAACAAGTACATAAAGTTTAGAACTGACCAGAAATCATTAAATTTGAAAATAAAGTTTGAATCACTGCAAAGCAATGATTTTGCCACAGCAAAAGTGCCGAGCTGTGGAGACAACAGCTTGTCCCATGTATAAGTTGCACCTGCCTTTTTGAGGTGAAAATCACTTGCAAACATCTCCGCCTATACTCGAGTATATACGGTATTCGATAAAAGACTATAAAGACTTTTAATAAAAAACAGAAGAGAAAACATTTCGTCGTTATTAACGCTTTTTTTTAAGGTAAGTAATTAGCAAAACGAGGTTAATAAAACTGATGGCGGGTTTCCACTCTGCTTGAGATCATGATTTTTTGCGTGTTATTTCGATAACTTCACTGTCTTGATCGTTGTTATTCACTCGCACGAAAAGGAAATGAATCGGCCTGTTTTCCAACTGTTTCAATTATGAGCTAACAATATCAAAATATGACTAGGCATACTGCATGCGTAAAACTAATCGTTTCAAGCAGCGGTTCTGATAAATTCGGTTTGCGACCTAGGTGTCAATATTAACAAGACAGTAAGCCTAATCAAAAACTATTTTAATTGAGTAAAATAGCGTTATGGTTATGACGTCATCACCTTTCTCACCCCCCAAAGTTTTTTGAAAAGTTGGCGCCTATGCCAATGGTATCCATTGGAATAACTGCATCAACGTTTGCACAGATGGTGCTTCAGCAATGGTGGGTGAAGGAAAAGGTTTTTTTGCAAAGGTAAAGCGTCAAAACCCAGCAATTCAACTTACGCGGTGCTGCTCACAGGGAAGCCTTGATGGTCAAAAATTTGCCAATGGAGCTGAAAAAAACAATAAACGACTGTATCAAAATTGTTAACTTTATTAAAGCAAGAGCTTTGAATTCAAGAATTTTTTCATTGCTATGCGAAGAAATGGGATCAGAACATCAATCACTGCTATTTTACACTTCTGTGCGTTGGCTTTCTCGAAGAAAAAGATCTCGCAAGACTTTTCGAGCTAAGGCATGAAATAAGTCAATTCTTATTAACTCAGAACAACCATGATTTGTATAAACATCTTGAAGATAATCATTGAATTGCCAAACTTGCATGCATGGCCGACATATTTGAACACTTCAATGAACTCAACATCAAAATACAAGGCAAAGGTGAAAATATGCTGATTTGTTCTGATAATATAAGAGGATTTAAAGAGAAAATAGTACTCTGGAAAAACGAGTTAAGAAGAGGATCACTGAAAATGTTTCCCAAAAGCAACCTAAATAGTATTGAGAAAGAATTGGTGTTTGATTTGGTCAAAGAGCACTTAACTTTGTTACAAGAGAAATATGACCATTACTTTTTCACAATTAACACAGAACAATACGATTGGATCAGAAATCCTTTTGCGGCTAATGCTGAAATATCAACGCAAGACTTGATTTTGCCTGTTAGAAAAAACTTCCTTGAACTATGAAATGACAGAACTTTGAGATTAAAATTTAACGATGTTCAACTTGATGAGTTTTGGATTTATATTGAAGAAGAATATAAGCAAATTTCACAAGCTGCAATTAAAATTCTGTTCCAGTTTTGCACCACTTATTTGTGTGAATAAAGTTTTTCTACCTTGGTATTGATCAAAAACGATAAAAGATCCTGCAAGAAATTGATGGTGAACTTTGAGTTGTTCTTTCAAATATTAAGCCGAACATACAGCGACTGTGCTCATTAAAACATTTTGATAATGTGTCGGCCGAATTGTGCCGCAGAGTTTTAAAGAGTTTTTAAGTGTGCCGTAAATAAATAAAGGTTGCGGAGCACTGCTCTACTTAACAAAAGACAAAATCATTCTCTTGATGTTAATCGAAGATTTGATCAGTGAAGCCAACTTGTCTTCGCACATGTCCAAATCTGCAGCGGGTGGCTTTTCAACAAATGTTCTGTGAAACAGTCTGCGATAGGTGGTTTTGTGTTTATGTACAAAGAGTGGCGGGAGACGTAATGTTTGAGTAATACCGTCTTATCACCTCCTGGAGTCAGGACTGGTGTCAAAAGTGTTCCATGCGGACCTATGGCTGGACCACCTGGTAGAAAACCGATTTGAAGTTTGGCCAACATATTGTTCCGAGCAAAGTTTAGAGGAGGCAATATATATCCCGTAGTCTCTACAATTAAGGTCTTGTCGTAGTTTGATTACACTAAGCTTAGATTGTATTACCCGGGTCCAAGGAACCATATTTTTATTGTGTACGGTAGTTGCGGAAATTACCGCACAAATCACAATATTCACATGGTTTCACAGCCAAGTGTAATGAAGCAAAATGCATACATGCCATAAATAGGGCTCTGCTTATTCTCCATGCATTTTTAATAAAAAACACTAAATATAACTATACATGTACACTATACAGTACCAATATAACTATTTTAACATCTACTCATACAATTAAATCACCTGTAACTCAAGCCAAATCATGTTGTTCCACTGTTGTCTGAATTTATCTGTAGCAATATTTAAATTTGCTTTATCAGGACTTTCATTACGTTTTGTGTCAGCAACTAGCATGCGAAGTCCACGAAAAAATTGAAGACGATAGTTTTGCACTGCATTGTGTTTATAACGTGGCATCTTCAATAGCCACAATAACTTTGTCCTATCTTGATATGTTTGCAACCCTTTATGATATTATGACTATAACAATAAATTATACATAAATTATACAATAAACAATATATCAATAAGCTACCTAATACTAGAGATCGACCGATATGACTTTTTCAGGCTGATACCGATATAAATGAAATTTTAAGACGATACCGATATCAACTACGAAAAATTGGTTATGGTACCAAAATTATTAAGCAACAAACCAGTCCAAGAAAGTTTAAGCGTTGGTTGTTGTAATGGAAAAATCATTCTTAACACTAATTACAAAAAAAACACCAAACAAAAAGAAACAACCAAATACTTGGCTTGCAGAATTTTATATGCAACAAAAATAATAGTACCGTACACTTTCAATACCTTTTTAATTTCGGCGGCTGACATATTGCAAATAAGCTTACCTACAATACGCTACAACTTAAGGCCCGTATTTTAAAACCCTACTCGACTTCAAGTTTGACTTAATTGAAAATTTCACTTTGAATGTAATGCAAAACCGATTTTGCAAAATGCATCTTTTATGATGCATCATGTCCAGCAATTTGCTAGTTACAAAACGTCAAGTTAAAGTGGCATTTTGGTATTACACTTTAGCCAACTTCATGAGATCGAATTTTTAGTCAAGTCCGACTTGAGCTCAAGTAGGGTTTTAAAATATTGCACTTAATGTCTTTATTTTAACTACTACTACCAGCCCATCAGTTTTCTTCACAAAGGCTCATCATGCTCATGCTCAATATGTATCTTTTACATGGGCCGCCAATCTGCCATTGCTCATATCTTCCACTAACCTATTTGATGGTTGCCAGCTGGTGCAGCCTCGACTACTTTGGGATACAAGTTGGCGAGCTAGAAGCTGTCCTTTCAAAGTTATTGAATTCATTTTGTTTCGTTTGGAAGTTTTCACTGAATTCACCGAGCTAAAAACTCTTTCCACTGCAGCTGTCGGGTGTGGAACAAGAAAGAGCCTAAGCGTGGAAAATGAGATTCGCCAATTCCATTTTTCAATCTTTTTGCATAGTTCCAGAACTGAGGTGGAGTCATAGAAGTGGCGTCACATGTGTACTGGATTTTCAACACATTGAGAAGTTAATCCCATTCTTCGCCCAATGCATCCAGTTCCTTTTCATCCAGCAAGTGGTGAAACCTACGAACCAAAAGTAGAATAGATACTAGGCGGATCTGATCAGAAGCCATAGCCAAAACTGCGTCCAGCACACAAAGCATTTTTATTTCTGAAAGATTAATCCGTTTCTTGATCTGACAGCAGTTCCACCAAAAAACTCGGAGCTGGTATACAAGTCCCCCCCCCCCCCCCCCCCCCCCCTTGGTACCTCATGACAAAGACAGGACTCGACCAAACATAGGCCTATAGGGTGAAACTACTTTACCTTTGCTTTACTGTTCACACACTTCAATCCACATGTTTTGGTCAATTCCTCTTTGTCATGAGTTACCAAGGGGGGGAGGGGGGACTTGTACACCAGCTCCAAAGACTCAAACAATCAGTTTGTACTTAGTCTCAGTCTTCGAAATTAGCGGCGGCACACGGCAATTGCCGTGGTAAAAGCCGCCGCAAACCTGGGTTTTTTTTTTCGCTGACACTTTTCGGTCATTTGTCCGAAATGACTTGAAAAAATTCGGTCATTTTTTCTGAGGAAAATATTTCCTTTCAAGTAGCTGATACAAACCAAAATTTGCACTTCCTGACTAGCTACAGCATAGGTGCCAACTTTTTATGATGTATTGATACATAAAACAATAGATGAACTAGCGATCGGCAGCAGGACAACATTTTTTGAATGCAAACCGTCTGCAGACGTTGAATCAATGTAAAAATGACTGATTTTGCTGCCTGCGACATAGCAAAAATCTACCATTTGTGTCGATTCAATGTCATCAGATGTTGAATGCACCCAAAAACAACATAATTTGCTACGTAGACGGAGCGTGCGTTTAGCTTTACGCGCTTGCAAACAGACTCGATGTTGCTTTCGAAAGTCGAAACCTCTGCAGTGAATTGTCGCGGCAGTGAACCGCTCGCTGTGAAAATAAACTTGAAGTCTCGGCACAACGTAAACACCAACCAACGCAACAAGGGCTGGTACAAACCGCATTGCGCACATGCGGAATAATCAACGCAACAACGGACTCGCGCAAACTGCATGGCGCACACACGACCGTTGCCATAGAAACCTGATCAAAGGCGGGAATATGCGCATCTTTTGTTTCATCTGCAACACGAAAACAGGTCAACCATAAAGTTGAAAGCAGGTCAGTCATAAGTTGCGATATTGTAGTGAAAAGGGAGCTATAATCAAACGTCTCTCCGTAACTATTTTTCAAGAGCTGTTTACGGATGTCAGCAACTTCTAAATTTATTCAAGGTGACGTGCTGTTGAATTGATGTAAACGTGAATGATTTTACTTTCAACAGGTACATTTTCAAGCGTATAATCAAGTTAGTACTTGCATTCCATTTTCAAGACATTGTCATTCCATTTACAGTATACCTTTTACTTTTTAGTAAACCTTTTCGTCTCTTGTTTCATGGTAATAAATCTAATTCGTTGCTAAACTTTATGTTGTGCTTAGCTTAAAGAGTCGCAGTCCATCAACCGCTAGTTTACGCAGACGCATGGCATGTGTTTGCTTAACCGAAGTGGTCGAGTTTTGTTTATAATAATTAACGGTACCGATAGGTCGAACGTAGCGATAACTCCGAGTGTGGCAATAAAAGCAATCCTAGTGTGATGATTGATGACATAATTATGTCTACCATCTGCGTGACATTTTGCTGAATTTACGTTGCTGCTGATGAAACACGCTTTCGCCCCCACGGCCAAAAAAATAGTTAGGCGCCTATGAGCTACAACATTAAGTTTCGCTGAGAAACGTTGTCGTGTTTTATCTGAGAAAACTTTCTTCAACGTTCATCAGCAAAACTCAACCTTGCAACACCCGAATTGACTATATATTTTTCGGACATTTTGACCGAATTGACTATATTTTTTTCGGACATTTTGCTAAAAAATTGGTCAATGACCGATAAATGACCGAAAAAAAA
This sequence comes from Aplidium turbinatum, assembly GCF_918807975.1. Taxonomy (NCBI): domain Eukaryota; kingdom Metazoa; phylum Chordata; class Ascidiacea; order Aplousobranchia; family Polyclinidae; genus Aplidium; species Aplidium turbinatum. The sequence continues at coordinate 21,073,850 of NC_137475.1, read as the reverse complement.
ACCCAGCCGCAAACGTCATAATGGCCATTCTGCTACGGCAATAAAAATGCCGTCGCAAAATGAGCGCTTAACTAGGACAAATTTGTTCAAAATTTTTTCCTGTTTGATTTACTCGCAGCGTGAGTTTAATCAGCAGAAAGATCGCACCAAGACCTCACCTCGGACTATTTTACTCACTCATACAGTCTTCAAAATTAGCATATTTTTACTTCGCAAAAACGTTGACGAGGCCAAACGGCAAAAGTTGAAATTGCCTCGGCAATTGCTGTGAACGTTTATTACGAAAAAATTGTGCCAAAACATGTAAAACGAGAGGAGAAAAAAATAATCGAATAATGTATCACGACCGCACTGTTTGATTTGTTGTGACGTAATAATACCAAAAGTAGCGATAAAGCGATACGCACGCTGTTACGGTGATTCACGTTATAACTCATTGGGGGGGGGGGAGGTAAGTTAATTTTGGGTTGATTCAACGTTCGAGTCAGCACAAATCGATTTAATTTTCCCGGCCAGTTATATCGCGTAACAACAATGCCCAATAAGATATTTACGTTTTTTTTTACATTAATTCGACATCTAGCGACGTTAAATTATCATGAAATAACGTTAATTGCTCAATCAGGTACCGATAACAAATCAATAGCTCCTTGCGAGAAGATTGCCTCGATTTACGTATACAGTACACTAACATAATTTCGGCACAATTAGGATACTGCGAGCAACACAAAGTCTGTTGGATAAAGAACTAGTCAGAATCGGAATCATCGGAGGATGAGGTTGTCGCGTCGTCACTGGAATACTTAAAGACGCAAAACTGCCCGTTCATGAACGCGCGATGCCATATGATCGGAACCATTACTTTTCTTTACTGCCGAAAAACCATTTATCCAATTTTGTACCACTTTTTATATTCGCAACGACACCTGTCAAAAATAAGCATTCAATGAAAGAATAACTTTTGCGTAACAATTAAGCCAGTATTTATAAGGTTGCAAACTTTTTACAGTTCACAAGAGCATTGTCAGCGTATAAAATAGCGTGCATGATGCTCTGGGCTACCGCCGTGTGACACACAATGAAGAAGAAGCGCATACAATTTCTTTTGATTAAAGCATACGGCAATTGCCGCCGCAACCCAAGGTTTGTTGATTTGGCGACGGCAATGTTTTTGCCGTCGTAGATGGAAGCTAATTTCGAGGGCTGTAGTCTAAGCGTAAAATGCGAAAATATAGGGCCGCCTGGAATAAATTGCGACCTTAACAAATTAGGTATCGTTGGAAAGCTTAATTCCTCTAGTTTAGGATTATCACTCTCCTCCAACCAGGGACCCTTGGCAAAAAAAGTTATGGCTGTTTTTTATGCAACACCTTGCGCCGTTAGTGGCGCAGCTAATCTAGCTATGCTTTCAGCAGAAACAGCAAGCCGTGTAAAATTCTGGCAGTCGAAGTTGCTCCGGTGACCACTGACCAGCTTATTAGCCATGTAGTGGTATCCATCTTGAACTCTGAGCGTTGTGCGAAAAGAAAAAAAAATAGCCATGAGGTTTGTAAGTAACTAGGCAGTACTGAGTAGGTTTGGGACAGCAAAGATTCTTGATCTACCACTCTGCACTGGCTGCAGTACTAGCCTAAATATCACAGAACTGAGTACCGTACCAGGCAAGCCTAGTTTAATTTGTTTTGGGAACTGTTTGCGAGAACATCATTATCGGTACCGTAAGTTCTGTCAGGTTATTCATTTAATTTGGTTTGCAACAGAAGTCAAAACGTTAGGTACGATACCGGGCAGCAGGCGATACACAGGTGCATTAGGCCTATAACAGTGTACAGTACGATATGCTAGGCTATGATTAAAGTTAAAGAAACAGGTCTAAATGTTCTTTACATGCAGCATGTCTAATCATCTCTAGCTTATGTTAAATTTTTGAGTTTTCTGTTGTTCTTTTAGTTGAGTTCTCTTTCATTTAACATCTTGGATTTTAAATGGCATTGCATGCAGGTGTGAAGTATTTGTAGCCTACCAATGAATGCAGTACGGTAGTAGTAGGAGGCCACTGTTACCAGTACACTGAAAAAGGAGGGGTGTTTATTGAGACCTGGTAGCTTCTAGTGGGTTATAGGCGAATTCTTCATAAACAATTCTTCGTAAAGCAATTCTTCGTAAGCAATTCTTCGTAAAACAATTGTTCGTAAACAGTTGTTGGTGAAATGAAATCCGCAAAAGATTTTTTCGTAAAGCATTTCTTCGTATACATCAAATCTCCATTGCATGCACGAATAAATGCTTTGGGAAGAATTGTTTTACAAAGAATTAACTTTACGAAGAATTGTTTTACGAAAAATTGCTTACGAAGAATTGCTTTACGAAGAACTGTTTACGAAGAAAACGTCGGACACCCTTCTAGTGATATCCATGCAACAATGCGTATTCTGGTAATTGCACACTCTATCAGTTAAATAAGGAGGCCAGCCTACCAGTAGAAGCTATGGTTCTTGTTACTTCTGAGACCACCTCTAAAGGCTATAACATATTCAGATATAGATTAAGTTTGAAAGAGCAAATGTGCTGTGTGGCCATTTTTTTCCCAGGTCTGAGGTTAGTTTTCTCTCGTTACAGCTTTACAAAGATTTTTATGAAATACCGATAATGATTTCTAAGTTGTATAGCTTAGTTTATTAAACAGTTAGAATTGATAGACTAGTTTTCAGATGTTATGGAGATAATTGAATAATGGAAAATCAGAATCAAGCTTTTTATAATGAAAGTTTATGCATCAAATGCCAATCTCATAATTTATCGAAGCTACAAGAAGTGAAACGAGGTGGACTGAAGACATTAATCAGCTATGCACAAAACATTGGTGACAGTCATCTTTATCAATATCTAAAAGAAAAAGAAGAGAGCGAAAGTAGTTGTAGGGGCATGAGGTGACTGAGGTGTGTCAAAAACAATGTTATAATGTAGTAAAGAGTCTAAAGAGAAAGGCATTAGTTGAATCGAAAAAGGACATCTGTTATGGGGTGAAAATGAGAACGCATGCTGGGAGTGAAGAGCAGTTTAAATGGAAGGAGAATTGTTTTCTTTGTGGCAAAATTTGTCAAACTGACAGAAAGCATCCAAATAGTAGCAAAGCTGCAACACTAGTAACAACATTGCCATTCAGAGACACCCTTCTGTCTTGCTGTTCTCTGCGTGAAGATGAGTTTGCTCAAGAAGTGAAACGAAGAGTATTGAGTTGCCATGATTTAGTAGCTGCTGATGGTCGATACCATAAGACATGTTATCTTAACTTCATTCGGATAAAGAATGTTTCATCTGCATCAGGAAGACTAAAGGAACCAGAGAGACTGAGAAATTTTATTTTAGCTTGTGAGTGGCTGGAGTCGAAAACCGAACTATGCTCACTCCAAGAAGTGTATGAGAAGATGCTTAGTTTTGTTGAAACAGAGAAACATGTTTACACCATAAAAAGGTTAAAGGGTAAACTTAAAGAACGTTATGGAGATAGCATATTTTTTGCTGACGTTAACGGCAAATTAAATGTTGTGTGTTTTCGAAATTTAGCAAATTATTTATTGAATGACTTATGGTATTCAAATCGCAAAAAAAGTGCTCAAGATGAGGCAGAGCGAGTTGTTATGATGGCTTCAAAACTTATCATTTCTGACATAAGATCCACAAAATATGAATTGGACAAATATCCAAGTAATCAACAAATTCAAAATGAACAAAATGGATTAGATTGGCTACCTTCATATTTGAAACTTCTCATGCAGCATCTTCTAAAAGATAAATTGAAACAGATCAGTATAGGTCAAGCTATTGTAAGTGCAGCACGACCAAACACAAGCATCTTGCCTATCTTGTTTGGAGTAGGAGTGGAGTTAGATCATGTTTTTGGTTCAAGATGGCTCCTTACAGAGTTGAATCGATTGGGATTCAGTGTAAGTGCAGATGAAGTGACAAGGTACAAACAATCTGTTGTTGAAAATGAGAACATAGTAGATTATTTGAATGAAACTGTGCAGGGACAGTTTTCACAGTGGTCAGCAGACAATGTAGCCTAGATCATAACGTTCGAACAATTGATGGCCATGGGACATTTCATGCAATAGGAATAATTTGCAGCACTAGGCTACTGGCGACACTTTTGTGAATTCAGAGATGGGAAGTCATCAGGTCAGTCGACAAAAACGCAAACTCGTAAAGGATATTATGAAAAACAAAGGCATTGATATTTTGCATTACTATGCAGAAGAGAATGGGCTGTCTAAAATTGTTTTCAAAGATTTGCTGTCTTTACAGCAGCCAGTGGTAATATCACCAGACATAAATATGGATTTGTTTTGGCATACTCTGCGGTTTGTAAAAGGCCAAGTTGGTCTGGTTACATGAGAAGTCATGTACTAACATGTTACCTATTATTGACTTGGACCTGTCATGTATTTATTCAACTGTTAAATTTGTCATTAAACAAGCTGCTCAGTTGGGTATCAAACAAGACCCCGATTCCGACATTTGATTAACCACTTTGGCTAAAAGCAACAGAAATAGTCAATGCTAAATCTTTAGCAGTTGTTTTGCTACTTGGAGGATTTCATCTCTTGATGAGCTTTTGCGGAAGCATTGGAAGTATCATGAAAGGGTCAGGATTATGTGAAGCATGGGGCACAATCTACGGTACTAATACAATTGAACACATGGCAAGTGGAAAGGCAATTTTTCGTGCTTTAAGAGGTCATTTTCTTACTGAATCAGCACTGACAACAAAGCTCTTTGAGCAGTGCTTGCCAAAAGCAAGCGGTGAAGAAAATGGCTTCACTGAAAGAACAGAATGTTTTAATAAGTTGCAGAGAATTGTAGATATTGTTGCAAGTTCACCTGAAAAGTGCATTGAATTAGTAAGTGACTCAAAAATTCTTCAAGAATTGAGTGAGGAACTAAATTTACACAAATATTATATTAGTGATTTATCAAGAACCAGCAAACTTTGGGTTCAATATCTGTAGCCTATTATGTGAATGTGATCAAAAATTTTGTCAGGGCAGCACGCACTGGAAATTGGAACCTACATCTCAATGCAGTGAATCAAATGATCCACTTGTTTGCTGCAACAGGCCATATCCATTATGCAAAATGTGCTCGAATTTATTTCCAGAGCATGCAGGAACTTCCAACATCTTACCCATGGGTTTACACCAACTTCACCGAACGTGGATACAGCACTGTGCGACGCAGTGACAGGTACTGGGCTGGTCTCTGGACTGACCTTGTAATTGAGCAAGTGCTTATGCGGAGTCTGAAGAGCAGGGGAGGATTAACTCATGGTAGAGGTGTAATCGAATTTGTAAGATCGATGTGGACAAACAGCATGCACAGATGTGCCAGCATACATATTGCTATGACAACACTGACTGGCCAGCAACACATGTCAAGCCAACAGCACCTCGAATTAAGCAGCAGTAGAATAAGGCGCGATAATGAAGATCTGGAAAAGCTTGACACATGGTTTGCTGAACATAATCCTTTTGACCCTGAAGACTGTAGGGTGGAGTGAAACATTTTTTTTCTTTCAAATCAAAAAGTCTAGTTTACCAAAATTCGGAGTTGACCCCAAAAACACCTTCAAACACAATTTTGGGTCGGTGCCCCCCAGGGGGTGCAGGCACACCCCCCTAAAGTTTGAAAAACCCCAATTTTATAAAAAAAAAATTAATATCTCATTAACCACAAACGATAGAAAGTCGGTTGATGGCTCAAAATCATCAGAAGGTACAAGTTTATATTACCTTTAAGAGAAGTATTTTTACTAAAAGCACTACAAAGTGGTCATTTCTGCAATAATATAATTTTAGTCGTAAATTTACGTCAAATTTGGTCGATTTTTGTATATTCAGTTGATATTTTATGCTTAGTACGGTGTAAATGCGTACAGTGGCGCTTGGCTACAAAACCACATTGTTAATGACGGATAGAGCAGGTGCTGCTATTGCTACTGCCACTCTCAAAGCATTTGGTATAGTAACTGACATTGATAAATCACAAGTTATTGACCGAAGTACATTAAGGAGAGAACGACAAAAGTACAGAGAAGAATTCAGAAGGAAGAAGAATTGCAGTTTGATATTGTGGATGGACTTTATGTTGATGGGCGAAAGGATGCCACCATTACCAGTGTGAAACAAGGGAGCAACTATCATCGAACCAGAATCATTGAAGAGCACTATGCAGTTGTCGGTGAACCCTTTGAATTTTACATCACGCATATCACACCAGAAAATGGAATTGGTCAACAAATTGCTCAAGCCGTGTATGGTGCAATTGAAGGCACAGCAATGGAAAGCAAGCTAAACATCATTGGGACTGACGAAACAGCAACTATGACAGGGAAAAAATCTGGTTTCATTACTTCCCTTGAAAAAAAGCTTGGGCGTCCATTGCAATGGGTGGTGTGCTTGCTGCATCTCAATGAGCTCCCTCTTAGGCATATATTTCAAGAATTAGATGGTTCAACAAGTGGTCCAGAATCGTTTTCTGGAACAATTGGCAAGCAATTGAATGGAAAAGTGTCAGCTTGGGCTGTGGCGAATTTTCTGCCTATCTTAAATGACGAATTTCCTATTCTTCCTGATGAAGTAATTGAAAGTCTCAGCAGTGATCAGTATTATGCTATGCAAATGTGTCAAGTTGTTATGACAGGCGTAGTTACACAGGATTTGAAATACCTTGAAGTTGGTGGATTATGCCATTCCCGTTGGTTGACCTTAGGATGTCGAATCCTACGTTATTACGTTTCAAAGAAGAGGCCTTCAATTTGCGCACTTTGACTGAATACCCTGTTCGAGTCTATTTTCCCTGTTGGTTTCGCATCAAATATCATCATAGAATTACAGACGGGTCCAAAATTCTTTTCTTTATGCTAAATGCCATTTCTCATTTTCCAAATGTACTGGTAAACAACGTTGGACTTAAAGTTTTGCAAAACAATGCTTTTTTGCCCACCATGAAAACATAATTTTGGCAATGCTGAGAGATGATGACCGAAGCGTTCGTATCACTGCAATAAACAAAATTCTTCAAAGCAGAAGTCAAAGCATCCATCAAGAAAGTGGTTCTGCTAAGATACGAATGTTCATTCTTCCAAAGTTAGATGCGGGAGCCAAAGCCTATTACGATATGTCAAGTTTAGACCTTTCCGATTTTCACGAGCCGCCTGCAGTCAGGAACATGACGAATGAAGCTGTGCAATAAATTATGACAGATAAACTTGAGCTAAACCATCCCTGCCATAACAAGTCAGTGGAAAGGCATGTGCACTTGGTAACTGAAGCTGCTGCAAGCGTTGAAGGTTTTCACAGACGAGATGGCATGATCAGACAAAAAATTAAGTCTCGTATGCTAATGCCGTGCTTCAATACCAAAAATCAACTTAATGTCTGATGAACAATTTGCTGAAATTTGATTTATGATAAATTTGAACTTGGTCGTATAACTTGCACGTAATTGAACATTTTTACATCAGCTCACTGTAGTTAAGTGCATTTCTTACAGCAGTTTTCTTCGCTAAGAAAATTGTAAAGTAAGTTATTGCCCAAAGTAGATTAAAGTACAAGCTTGCCCAACGTATTTTTTTCTGCTTTAGAAAAATTTTGCCCATACTTTTACTTCAACACACGAATTTTTTAAGTAATATGTCAAAATTTCACACAAATGTATCTTCACATTTTTCAAATCAAGGAAAAAATTGCTCAAATAATTTCCCAACTTTGCACCTTAGAGCGAACACTGCATTACAGTTACCATTTTATGATATTCGTATCGTTAAATGACAATGAATCTGCTTGATTTTTCACTTCTATGACACATACTAAGCACAAAGATTAACTTAATTTACAAAATCGACCAAATTTGACGTAAATTTACGACTAAAATTACATTATTGCAAAAATGACCACTTTGTAGTGCTTTTAGTAAAAACACTTCTCTTAAAAGCAATATAAACTTGGGTGCAAGTATAGAATCCGCCACCCTGGTCAACATGACGTCACAAAACGGACGCAACTACTACAGAAGGGGTGAAAAAAAGGATGCTGAAAAGTGGCGGAATGAAGGTGATAAAGCGGAATGGATATGGATTTTTTGACAATTTTACTGTGTTTTTACAATAAAAACATTAAACCAACGTCGAGTGTTGAATATAACTATCTAGAATGACATAAAATTTACCAAATTGCATCAATTCAGCTAAAAATTTACCCAATTAAACCTTAAAAATAAAAATATGAAACGTTTGCAACTAAATGTGTTGTAGCTATCTAATTTCAGCTCGCATTTTAATTTTTACAATAAAAGTACCAATCTAACGCAACTGCAAAGAGTATGTCTTGCTTTATGCACCTGGAAAGTTTCAGGTTTATATCTTATCTACCAAACGGGCAATCGTCGTTCAAACGTAGCCGCTCGGCGACACTTTTTTCCAATGCATTGTAAAGGCGAATCGATCCTTATTCAGTATAAGCCACCCCCTGTTTGCTGTGATCGGTAAATAGTGCTTCAACTAAACTTGCTGTAGTTTTCTCGTTTCTGCTCGGATTTTAACAATTTTGCCATCGTTGGAAAGCACGATCATACATCTACACGAATCAATTAAACAGTAGCACAAAATAGGTACTAGCTTTATCTTGTGATAACTTAAACTTCACCAAATTGTAACGATTCTCAGCAATTTAATTTTTGCAATAAAATCATTAAATCTTTGCAAACTAAAAGAATATGTCTTGCTTTATGCACATGAAAACTTTTAGGTTTATATCTTATCCACAAAACTGGCAATCGTCGTTCAAACGTAGCCGCTCTGCGACACTTTTTTCCAATGCATTGTAAAGGCGAATCGATCCTTATTCAGTATACGCCACCCCCTGTTTGCAGTGATCGGTAAATAGTGCTTCCACTAAACTTGCTGTAGTTTTCTTGTTTCTGCTCAGATTTTAACAATTTTGCCATCGTTGGAAAGCACAATCATACATCTACACGAATCAATTGGCTAAAAATCCAAAACAAGTACTATCTTTATCTTGTAATAACTTAAACTTCACCAAATTGTACTAATTCTCAGCAATTTAATTTTTACAATAAAATCATTAATATTTTACAAATTGAAAGAGTATGTCTTGCTTTATTCACCTGAAAAGTTTCAGGTTCATATCTCATCTACCAAACGAGCAATCGTCGTTCAAACTTAACCGCCCAGCAAAGCTTTTTTTCAATGCATTGTAAAGGCGAATCGATCCTTATTCAGTATACGCCACCCCCTGTTTGCAGTGATCGGTAAATAGTGCTTCCACTAAACTTGCGGTAGTTTTCTCCTTTCTGCTCGGATTTTAACAATTTTGCCATCGTTGGAAAGCACGATCATACATCTACACGAATCAATTGGCTACAAATCCAGAACAAGTACTATCTTTACCTTGTAATAACTTAAACTTCACCAACTTGCACCAATTCTCAGCAATTTATTATTTTCCAATAAAATCATTAATATTCTGCAAATTGAAAGAGTATGTCTTGCTTTATGCACCTGAAAAGTTTCAGGTTTATATCTCATCTACCAAACGAGCAATCGTCGTTCAAACTTAACCGCCCAGCGAAGCTTTTTTTCAATGCGTTGTAAAGGCGAATCGATCCTTATTCAGTAGGCTACGGTATACGCCACCCCCTGTTTGCTGTGATCGGTAAATAGTGCTTCCACTAAACTTGCGGTAGTTTTCTCGTTTCCACTCGGATTTTAACAATTTTGCCATCGTTGGAAAGTACGATCATACATCTACACGAATCAATTGGCTACAAATCCAGAACAAGTAGGCTACTATCTTTATCTTGTAATAACTTAAACTTCACCAAATTGTACCGATTCTCAGCAATTTAATTTTTACAATAAAGTCATTAATATTCTGCAAATGAAAATAGTATGTCTTGCTTTATGCACCTGAAAAGTTTCAGATTGATATCTCATCTACCAAACGAGCAATCGTCGTTCAAACTTAACCGCCCAGCGAAGCTTTTTTCCAATGCATTGTAAAGGCGAATCGATCCTTATTCAGTACACGCCACCCCTGTTTACAGTGATCGGTAAATAGTCCTTCCACTGAAAGTGCTGTAGTTTTCTCATTTCTGCTTGGATTTCAACAATTTTGCCATCGTTGGAAAGTACAATTATATATCTACTCGAATCAATTAAACACAAGCACAAAGTAAGCACTAACTTTATCTTGTGATAACTTAAACTTCACCAACTTGTACCAATTCTCAGCAATTTAATTTTTACAATAAAATCATTAAACTTTAGCAAATTGAAAGAGTATGTCTTGCTTTATGCACCTGAAAAGTTTCAGGTTTATATCTCATCTACCAAACGAGCAATCGTCGTTCAAACGTATACGCTCGGCGAAGCTTTTTTTCAATGCATTGTAAAGGCGAATCGATCCTTATTCAGTATACGCCACCCCCTGCTTGCTGTGATCGGTAAATAGTGCTTCCACTAAACTTGCTGTAGTTTTCTTGTTTCTGCTCGGATTTTAACAACTTTGCCATCGTTGGAAAGCACGATCATACATCTACACGAATCAATTAAACAGCAGCACAAAGTAAGTATTAGCTTTATCTTGTGATAACTTAAACTTCACCAAATTGTACCAATTCTCAGCAATTTACTTTATTCAATAAAATTATTAAGCTTTTGCAAATTGAAAGGGTATGTCTTGCTTTATGCACCTAGAAAGTTTCAAGTTTATATCTTATCTACAAAACTGGCAATCGTTGTTCAAACGTAGCCGCCCAGCGACACTTTTTTCCAATGCATTGTAAAGGCGAATCGATCCTTATTCAGTATACGCCACCCCCTGTTTGCACTGATCGGTAAATAGTGCTTCTACTAAACTTGCTGTAGTTTTCTCGTTTCTGCTCGGATTTGAACAATTTTGCCATCGTTGGAAAGTAAAATTATATATATACCCGAATCAATTAAATGCATTCACAAATTAAGTACCAGATTAATTTTGTGATAACTTAAACCTCACCAATTTGTACCGATTCTCAGCAATTTAATTTTTACAATAAAATCATTAATTTTTTACAAATTGAAGAAGCATGTCTTGCTTTATGCACCTGAAAAGTTTCAAGTTTATATCTCATCTACCAAACGAGCAATCGTTGTTCAAACTTAACCGCCCAGCGAAGCTTTTTTCAATGCATTGTAAAGGCGAATCGATCCTTATTCAGTATACGCCACCCCCTGTTTGCTGTGATCGGTAAATAGTGCTTCAACTAAACTTGCTGTAGTTTTCTTGTTTCTGCTCGGATTTGAACAATTTTTCCATCGTTGGAAAGTACAATCATACATCTACCCGAATCAGATGGCTACAAATCCAAAACAAGTACTATCTTTATCTTGTAATAACTTAAACTTGACCAACTTGTACCAATTCTCAGCAATTTAATTTTTACAATAAAATCATTAATATTTTACAAATTAAAAGAGTATGTCTTGCTTTATTCACCTGGAAAGTTTCAAGTTTATATCTTATCTACCAAACGAGCAATCGTCGTTCAAACTTAACCGCACAGCAAAGCTTTTTATCAATGCATTGTAAAGGCGAATCGATCCTTATTCAGTATACGCCACCCCCTGTTTGCTGTGATCGGTAAATATTGCTTCCACTAAACTTGCTGTAGGTTTCTCGTTTCTGCTCGGATTTTAACAATTTTGCCATCGTTGGAAAGTACAATTATATATCTACTTGAATCAATTAAACACAAGCACAAAGTACGTATTAATTTTATCTTGTAATAACTTAAACTTGACCAACTTGTACCAATTCTCAGCAATTTAATTTTTACAATAAAATCATTAATATTTTGCAAATTGAAAGAGTATGTCTTGCTTTATGCATCTGAAAAGTTTCAGATTGATATCTCATCTACCAAACGAGCAATCGTCGTTCAAACTTAACCGCCCAGCGAAGCTTTTTTCCAATGCATTGTAAAGGCGAATCGATCCTTATTCAGTAGCCTATACGCCACCCCCTGTTTGCAGTGATCGGTAAATAGTGCTTCCACTAAACTTGCGGTAGTTTTCTCCTTTCTGCTCGGATTTTAACAATTTTGCCATCGTTGGAAAGCACGATCATACATCTACACGAATCAATTGGCTACAAATCCAGAACAAGTACTATCTTTACCTTGTAATAACTTAAACTTCACCAACTTGCACCAATTCTCAGCAATTTAATTTTTACAATAAAATCATTAATATTCTGCAAATTGAAAGAGTATGTCTTGCTTTATGCACCTGAAAAGTTTCAGGTTTATATCTCATCTACCAAACGAGCAATCGTCGTTCAAACTTAACCGCCCAGCGAAGCTTTTTTTCAATGCGTTGTAAAGGCGAATCGATCCTTATTCAGTAGGCTACGGTATACGCCACCCCCTGTTTGCTGTGATCGGTAAATAGTGCTTCCACTAAACTTGCTGTAGTTTTCTTGTTTCTGCTCGGATTTTAACAATTTTGCCATTGTTGGAAAGCAAGATCATACATCTACACGAATCAATTGGCTACAAATCCAAAACAGGTACCATCTTTTTCTTGTAATAACTTAAACATCACCAAATTGTACCGATTCTCAGCAATTTACTTTATACAATAAAATCATTAATATTTTGTAAATTGAAAGGGTATGTCTTGCTTTATTCACCTGAAAAGTTTCAGATTTATATCTCATCTACCAAACGAGCAATCGTCGTTCAAACTTAACCGCCCAGCGAAGCTTTTTTTCAATGCATTGTAATTGTAAAGGCGAATCGATCCTTATTCAGTATACGCCACTCCCTGTTTGCAGTGATCGGTAAATAGTGCTTCCACTAAACTTGCTGTAGTTTTCTCGTTTCCGCTCGGATTTGAACAATTTTGCCATCGTTGGAAAGCACGAATTCAGTGGTGCCGAAGTTAGTTGAGGATTGGGGGGGATAATTCAACAATTTATCAAATTTTAGACGATTTTTAACATTGGGGGGGATGCAAATTTTTGTACACAGTTTTAGTGGTACAGGTATTAAGTTTATTAAACAATCACCGGACCTCGGTAAATTAGCTGCTAACAGCATAATATACAGATAAGAAATCATGGAGATAAAAGTGTTGCCAGTGCGCTTGTGAATGCTTGTTTCTTATTCTTGCAGCAGTCAAAGAAAAATTGGTACCTCCAGCTGGATTCGAACTTATGACCTTCCAATGATTACTTAGTTTTTCAAAAAAAAAACAGAAGTTATACGGTACATTTCTTCTTGTCCTCTCCTTCTCTAAAATCACTACACTTATTGCACTATAGGACAAAGTCACTAGTCAGGATACTGAAAACAAACGAAGCTACAGAAGAACATCTGCAAATTTATGACAAAAATAATAACTTTCAAACACTTAACAAGAACTTGTTACAACCGAACATGTTGCGTCTTACGGTAGTGCGCATTGAAAACTCATTAGCAATGTAATTTATGCTGTTGTCATTAAGAATATTGTGGTGAATGTTGCAAACAATGCTAGCATTCATCCTTTCCTGTTCCAAAGTATTTCTCAGCCAGGTTTTCAATCTACAAAGATTGGAAAACGACCTCTTACAAGCAGCAGAGCTTACCGGGCAAACTAAGAGGATCTTAACCAGCTGAAATATTTGAGAATAGAGAGGTTTTTCCAACTCGGATAATGCCTGGTAAGCTCTTTTAGATTAGAACAGCAGACACTATAGTTAGGAGCTGCGATTAAACGCAAGAGATTAATCTATCGCATACCAGGCCTCATAAGCATTACTACAGTGCCGTGGCCGGTGGCCTGGTCCAACTCGTCCTTAATACCTTCAATGAAGGTCCTTCATTGTCTAGCGTCAAATCCAAGACAATTTAGAACTGTGATCAAACATCAATAAAAGAAAAACAACAGCAATGCAAGATGCTTGCAAACAACTAAATCGAAGTACAACTTCATAGCAAATATTTTTTTCTAAATTATTGGGGGGGATGCTGCCAAAATATTGGGGGGGATATATCCTCCCCATCCCCCCTACTTCGGCACCACTGAGCACGATCATACATCTACACGAATCAATTAAACAGTAGCACAAACTAAGTTTTAGCTTCATCTTGTGATAACTTAAACTTCACCAAATTGTACCAATTCTCAGTAATTTACTTTATTCAATAAAATTATTAAACTTTAGCATATTGGAAAGAGTATTACCATTGAAAAGAGTATAGCATATCGTTGGAAAGTACAATTATATATCTACTTGAATCAATTAAACACAAGCACAAAGTACGTACTAATTTTATCTTGTGATAACTTAAACTTCACCAACTTGTACCAATTCTCAGCAGTTTAATTTTTACAATAAAATCATTATTTTTTTGCAAATGGAAAGAGTATGTCTTGCTTTATGCACCTGAAAAGTTTCAGATTTATATCTCATCTACCAAACGAGCAATCGTCGTTCAAACTTAACCGCCCAGCGAAGCTTTTTTTCAATGCATTGTAAAGGCGAATCGATCCTTATTCAGTATACGTCACCCCCTGTTTGCTGTGATCGGTAAATAGTGCTTCCACTAAACTTGCTGTAGTTTTCTCGTTTCTGCTCGGATTTTAACAATTTTGCCATCGTTGGAAAGGAAGATCATACATCTAAACGAATCAATTGGTTACGAATCCAGAACAAGTACTAACTTTATCTTGTAATAACTTAAACTTCACCAATTTGTACCGATTCTCAGCAATTTAATTTTTACAATAAAATCATTAAACTTTAGCAAATTGAAAGGGTATGTCTTGCTTCATGCAACTGAAAAGTTCAGGTTTATGTCTTATCTATAAAGCGAGCAATCGTCCTTCGTGTTTGGACAACATTGATACATCTCACATCTAGGAAAAGAGCAAGATGCTAGCCGTTTTTGTCATTCGTCCAGTTCAAAGAACACGCAACACAATTTAAACCCTTTGAATTGGGATTGTTTGGAGGGTAGCTCATAGCCTTCCTACCAGTTCTGTAGCCAAGGGGGGGGGTTGGGGGTTACAACCCCCCTTTAGCACGCGTGTGACGTCACGATATTGAAAATGATGCTTTCAGTGGTTACGCGCCGGGCTCAAGATCACACGGCGCTGGTTCGACTCTCGGGGTGTGCGTTTGAGCAACGCATTTCAGGACTGCTCTCCATTCAGCGGCACCTAGTGAATGGAATAATTTCTCGGCAACAAGACTTCAACAATCGGAAAACTTCACTCTGCCAATCTCGGTAACCGGCCCTGCGTCAAGTGCCTCTACAAGTATGCGAACAAGTACCAGGAATAACCTATCAAGGCTTTGTCAGTCCGAGGATAAAGATTCAAAACCAAACCAAACCAAACCAGTCTTTACGTCTCTAAAACAAAGTTTGCCTAATTTTAAACGAAACTGCATTAAAAGATCGAGTTTTGCCAATACCAAACATTCAAATATCTCAAGCAGGAACACGCAACAAGAAAACATAGCGACTTAGCTCTATTACCAAAAAATGTTACGTTTGAACGACGATTGCCAGTTTTGTAGATAAGATATAAACTTGAAACTTTTCATGTGAATAAAGTAAGACATACTCTTTCAATTTGCAAAAGTTTTATAATTTTATTGTATAAAGTGAATTGCTGAGAATCGGTACAAGTTGGTGAAGTTTAAGTTATCACAAGATAAAGATGGTACTTGTTTTGGATTTGTAGCCAATTGATTCGTGTAGATCAGGGGTGCACAACCTTTTTGCTATTGCCGGCCGCATTCCGATTAATTCTATAAAGCACGGCCGCCAGTGAGTTTTAAATGATTTTTTTTTCCATTTGCGTTATCTAAGAGAAGAATTTATTCGTTAATATTTACTAAACTTATCATACTTAGGCTATACCTAATAGTACCATGAAATATCAAACATTTTGAAATGAATTTATTCAATAAAAGTCTGCGACATTGCAACTCCCTTGATTTTGCATACGAGCACCGGTTAAGACACCAGTCTCAGTTAGCCTGATTTGTTCGGTACTCGTTTTTGTAGGTACTTCATTCGTGAAAAGGCAGACTTACACTTTTCTTCAAATTTTCGACACAGATTTTCCTCGACTCGCCTTCCAATTTTGCATAATGGTGTGACATATGACGACAAAAATGCTGTTTTGCATTATTTCCTTTAACAGTTTTAACTACTTGACTGCATATTAGACACATCATAGTATGCGCTGCCGTCTCCATCATGAAATAACCCAACTCCCATTTGGAATTGAATACCCTTTTCTCCTCTGCTAGTGTTCTTTTTCTTTTTAAGGACATAATGCAATGTAGGCAGTGCCGGTCTTAGGGTATTTCGGGCCCTGTGCGGAATATGCTTTGCGGGCCCTAATGACAATGATCCAATTCAGTAGCGTAGCTAGGTATTTGAAAGGGGAGGGGGTTTTGACGGCGTGATCGCCGAAGGCGACACCCAGCGTCTGGACTGGAATGCCTCAGAAATTTTTGAAAAATTACTTTGAATTTAGTGCATTCTGAGAGCATGTTCAACAAAAATTTGGGTATGAATATTACTGTAAAATAGTGCTTGCCTCACCCTCACCCTCAGCACTTGCCTCACCCTAAAGCCGCAACTATGACTTCAAGGAATGGGCTACCGGTAGCCTACTTGCTTGTGAATTGAATTGAATTTTTTTCCATCGGAAATGACAAAAATTACTGCATTTTTTGAGTACGGTAGCCTAAATTGCGGGGCCCCCTAATTTTCGGGCACTGTGCGATCGCACGATTTGCACACCCCAAAGACCGGCACTGAATGTAGGCTACCGTTACAATAAAATTCGGTTGAGGAAAAAGTTTTGTCTCAAAACGATTTTAACAATATAGCCTAGCCTACAAAAACTTATGATGAGAATGTTTTTCAAGTTTTAAAATTTGAAATATTATATATAATTACAAGCTACAAGGGTATCCAGTGGTTCTAGATATCCCTGTATAATATTTAAAATACATTTCATTTTTATTAATGAAATAATTTTTTATTTCAAAAACAGGGCACGGCCGCCAACACATGCTTATTAAATTACGTGTTAACGGCCGCATAATTATTTATCGACGGCCGCAGGTTGAACACCGTTGGTGTAGATGTATGCTCTTGCTTTCCAACGATGGCAAAATTGTTAAAATCCGAGCAGAAACGAGAAAACTATCGCACGTTTAGTGGAAGCACTATTTACCGATCACTGCAAACAGGGGTGGCGTATACTGAATAAGGATCGATTCGCCTTTACAATGCATTAAAAAAGCTTCGCTGGGCGGTTAAGTTTGAACGACGATTGCTCGTTTGGTAAATGAGATATAAACCTGAAACTTTTCATGTCAATAAAGTAAGACATACTCTTTCCATTTGCAAAAGTTTAATAATTTTATTGTATAAAGTAAATTGCTGAGAAACGGTACAAGTTGGTGAAGTTTAAGTTATCACAAGAAAAAGATGGTACTTGTTTTGGATTTGTAGCCAATTGATTCGTGTAGATGTATGATTGTGCTTTCCAACGATGGCAAAATTGTTAAAATCCGAGCAGAAACCAGAAAACTACAGCACGTTCAGTGGAAGCACTATTTATCGATCAGTGCAAACAGGGGGTGGCGTATACTGAATAAGGATCGATTCGCCGTTACAATGCATTGAAAAAGCTTCGCTGGGCGGTTAAGTTTGAACGACGATTGCTCGTTTGGTAGATGAGATATAAATCTGAAATTTTTCAGGTGCATAAAACAGGACATACTCTTTCCATTTGCAAAAAACTAATGATTTTATTGTAAAAATTAAATTGCTGAGAATTGGTACAAGTTGGTGAAGTTTAAGTTACCACAAGATAAAATTAGTACGTACTTTGTGCTTGTGTTTAATTGATTCGGGTAGATATATAATCGTACTTTCCAACGATGGCAAAATTGTTAAAATCCGAGCAGAAATGAGAAAACTACAGCAAGTTTAGTGGAAGCACTATTTACCGATCACAGCAAACAGGGGGTGGCGTATACTGAATAAGGATCGATTCGCCTTTACAATGCATTGGAAAAAAGTGTCGCCGAGCGGCTACGTTTGAACGACGATTGCCAGTTTTGTAGATAAGATATAAACTTGAAACTTTCTAGGTGCATAAAGCAAGACATATCCTTTCAATATGCTAAAGTTTAATAATTTTATTGAATAAAGTAAATTACTGAGACTCGGTACAATTTGGTGAAGTTTAAGTTATCACAAGATGAAGCTAAAACTTAGTTTGTGCTACTGTTTAATTGATTCGTGTAGATGTATGATCGTGCTTTCCAACGATGGCAAAATTGTTAAAATCCGAGCAGAAATGAGAAAACTACAGCAAGTTTAGTGGAAGCACTATTTACCGATCACAGCAAACAGGGGGTGGCGTATACTGAATAAGGATCGATTCGCCTTTACAATGCATTGGAAAAAAGTGTCGCCGAGCGGCTACGTTTGAACGACGATTGCCAGTTTTGTAGATAAGATATAAACTTGAAACTTTCTAGGTGCATAAAGCAAGACATATCCTTTCAATATGCTAAAGTTTAATAATTTTATTGAATAAAGTAAATTACTGAGAATCGGTACAATTTGGTGAAGTTTAAGTTATCACAAGATGAAGCTAAAACTTAGTTTGTGCTACTGTTTAATTGATTCGTGTAGATGTATGATCGTGCTTTCCAACGATGGCAAAATTGTTAAAATCCGAGCAGAACGAGAAAACTACAGCAAGTTTAGTAGAAGCACTATTTACCGATCACTGCAAACAGGGAGTGGCGTATACTGAATAAGGATCGATTCGCCTTTACAATGCATTGAAAAAAAGCTTCGCTGGGCGGTTAAGTTTGAACGACGATTGCTCGTTTGGTAGATGAGATATAAATCTGAAACTTTTCAGGTGCATAAAGCAAGACCTACTCTTTCAATTTGCAGAATATTAATGATTTTATTGTATAAAGTAAATTGCTGAGAATCGGTACAATTTGGTGAAGTTTAAGTTATTACAAGAAAAAGATGGTACTTGTTTTGGATTTGTAGCCAATTGATTCGTGTAGATGTATGATCGTGCTTTCCAACAATCGCAAAATTGTTAAAATCCGAGCAGAAATGAGAAAACTACCGCAAGTTTAGTTGAAGCACTATTTACCGATCACAGCAAACAGGGGGTGACGTATACTGAATAAGGATCGATTCGCCTTTACAATGCATTGAAAAAAAGCTTCGCTGGGCGGTTAAGTTTGAACGACGATTGCTCGTTTGGTAGATGAGATATAAACCTGAAACTTTTCAGGTGAATAAAACAAGACATACTCTTTCCATTTGCAGAATATTGATGATTTTGTTGTAAAAATTAAATTGCTGAGAATTAGTACAAGTTGGTGAAGTTTAAGTTATCACAAGATAAAGTTAGTACTTACTTTGTGCTTGTGTTTAATTGATTCGTGTAGATGTATGATCGTGCTTTCCAACGATGGCAAAATTGTTCAAATCTGAGCAGAAACGAGAAAACTACAGCAAGTTTAGTGGAAGCACTATTTACCGATCACAGCAAACAGGGGGTGGCGTAGCCTATACTGAATAAGGATCGATTCGCCTTTACAATGCATTGAAAAAAAGCTTCGCTGGGCGGTTAAGTTTGAACGACGATTGCTCGTTTGGTAGATGAGATATAAATCTGAAACTTTTCAGATGCATAAAGCAAGACATACTCTTTCAATTTGCAAAATATTAATGATTTTATTGTAAAAATTAAATTGCTGTGAATCGGTACAGTTTGGTGAAGTTTAAGTTATTACAAGATAAAGTTAGTATTTACTTTGTGCTTGTGTTTAATTGATTCGGGTAGATATATAATTGTACTTTCCAACGGTGGTAAAATTGTTAAAATCCGAGCAGAAACGAGAAAACTACAGCAAGTTTAGTGGAAGCACTATTTACCGATCACAGCAAACAGGGGGTGACGTATACTGAATAAGGATCGATTCGCCTTTACAATGCATTGAAAAAAAGCTGTGCTGTGCGGTTAAGTTTGAACGACGATTGCTCGTTTGGTAGATAAGATATGAACCTGAAACTTTTCAGGTGAATAAAGCAAGACATACTCTTTCAATTTGTAAAGGCTTAATAATTTTATTGTAAAAATTAAATTGCTGAGAATCGGTACAAGTTGGTCAAGTTTAAGTTATTACAAGATAAAGATAGTACTTGTTTTGGATTTGTAGCCAATTGATTCGGGTAGATGTATGATTGTGCTTTCCAACGATAGCAAAATTGTTAAAATCCGAGCAGAAACAAGAAAACTACAGCAAGTTTAGTGGAAGCACTATTTGCCGATCACTGCAAACAGGGAGTGGCGTATATTGAATAAAGATCGATTTGCCTTTACAATGCATTGGAAAAAAGTGTCGCAGAGCGGCTACGTTTGCACGACGATTGCCAGTTTTGTGGATAAGATATAAACCTGAAAGTTTTCATGTGCATAAACCAAGACATATTCTTTTAGTTTGCAAAGATTTAATGATTTTATTGCAAGAATTAAATTGCTGAGAATCGTTACAAGTTGGTTACGTTTAAGTTATCACAAGATAAAGCTAGTACCTATTTTGTGCTACTGTTTAATTGATTCGTGTAGATGTATGATCGTGCTTTCCAACGATGGCAAAATTGTTAAAATCCGAGCAGAAACGAGAAAACTACAGCAAGTTTAGTGGAAGCACTATTTACCGATCACTGCAAACAGGGGGTGGCTTATACTGAATAAGGATCGATTCGCCGTTACAATGCATTGAAAAAAAGTGTCGCCGAGCGGCTACGTTTGAACGACGATTGCCCGTTTTGTAGATAAGATATAAACCTGAAACTTTCCAGGTGCATAAAGCAAGACATACTCTTTGCAGTTGCGTTAGATTGGTACTTTTATTGTAAAAATTAAAATGCGAGCTGAAATTAAGCAGCAAAGATTTTGCTCTCCAGGTCTAAATATATAAATTGGATTAAAGAAAAACTTAGGCCTGGAGAATAGCAAATTTTAGTCAAATTTAGAAAGGAATTTAATTGTGGTCATTTCAGTCCAAAAATTTTCGAAATCAATAAAGAATTCGCAAAGACAGAACAATTCAAAGAAACCCATATCAAGAATCCAAGTCTGCGGTTGTCGCATGTAACAAACAAGCAATTGACTCGCCAGCCTCAGCTTTGAAAGAATAGGAATGAGGAAAGTAAATTATTATCCAGTGAAGCAATTGAAGTACAGTACGGTAGAAAATTTATCAAACAACCATTAGTAAGCCATGTGGATTAATTGTTTTACATTCTATTGTGTAACATCTTGTTTGCTGCCCATTATCAAATCGGTTCAAAGTTTGTCCTAAAATTTTTTGTTTTAAATTCAGTTGTTTTTTAAACTTTTCTGGATTAGTGTGTTTTGTATCGGTATAAATCAATTTAATTAAACCAGCGCAAGAGTTTTTAATGATAATTTACTTAGTTTTTGACATAAAAATCGAACGTTGGCCAGCAATCAAGCCCAGTCAGTTTTTAAGAAGGGCTGCCAGACAAGTTTGGATCAATCGCACTTAGCCTAAATCGACAAAAATGCTTCTTTTTTTTCCTTGCTTTTATTTCAATGCGAAGTGTTTGATTTTTTTAATTGAATTTAAATTTTGTTGCTTTATGTCAGTGGAAAAGTGACAAAAATTGTCATAAATTGTTATTTTGGGCTCAAACTTTGTAATGATACGTCGTCTGGATTTGATTTTTGTTAAATTTCGTCTGAAGAAAACATTATTGACCTATTGTGTTATTCGGTTACACTCAATTATTTCTCATTTACATTCTATTCAATTTGTTTGTCAAATTATATGGTCACATTGCGCTAGTTTCATGCAGCCTAACAGGTACCACTGAGAGTCACTCAGCCATTTCTTTTATGACAGAACAATAGGCCTAGGCTATACCTTTTTTTTAAATTGTGATTATTTTTGTATTGTAATACTGTTACTGAAAATGTTTTTACTCGTAGCCTTGAACTATTTATTGGCTTGAACTTTTCTTGGTTGCACTGAAGTTTAAACGCCCTTGCTACAAGAGTTTATTGATTTCAAAAGTTTTTCCTATTTTTAATCACCCGGAATAAAGTTTATATTTGAATAAAACCACAGGACTTCACTTAAGGATCGCAGCAGCACATGATTTTTTTTTTCTTTCATTAATATTACTGAACATCAGCCTATCTTGTTTCAACGTAATTTGCCGATGCTTGACATTTGTCACATTAAGAGCTGGGAAGCAGCTGACTCGATGACTGATATAGTCTTTCGCTGCTTCCTGTCTGTTGTGGTATTTAGATAGCTATGGTACTATTTTATTCGTATTGTTTATAATTGTACCGTACTATTGTCGCAACAGACGAAATAAAAGGGGTCTCTCTCTCTCTCTCTACAACACATTTAGTTGCAAACGTTTCATATTTTTATTTTTAAAGTTTAATTGGGTAAATTTTTAGCTGAATTGATGCAATTTGGTAAATTTTATGTCATTCTAGGTAGTTATATTCAACACTCGACGTTGGTTTAATGTTTTTATTGTAAAAACACAGTAAAATTGTCAAAAAATCCATATCCATTCCGCTTTATCACCTTCATTCCGCCGCTTTTCAGCATCCTTTTTTCACCCCTTATGTAGTAGTTGCGTCTGTTTTGTGACGTCATGTTGACCAGGGTGGCGGATTCTATACTTGCACCCAAATGTGTACGGATTCTTAGTATTGCATTCAATGTCTCAATACCAATCAAATTTCTGCTTTTTTACCTTCTACAATTTTTCACAATTGCCACCAAAGGAAAGACCCTTTCCCCCACTGCATTGCTGTCTGGAGCGCGAAAAAAGCGCGGGAAAGCAGTTAGCAGCAAAGATTTTGCTCTCCAGGTCTAAATATATAAATTGGACTAAAGAAAAACTTAGGCCTGGAGAATAGCTAGATTTTGACAAATTAAGAAAGAAATTTAATTGCGGTCATTTCAGCCCAAAAATTTTCAAAATTGATTAAAAACTCGCAGAGACAGAACAATTCGAAGAAATCTTGATTTAGGCCAGCTAGAAGCTTATCATTGAATTTGGCAGCCATTTTGCAATTTGCATTTCTCAGTTGGATCGCTCATAGATAATTGAATTTTGAAGACAAAGTGAAGAAAAGTCACAAGATATCTTTTTGGACTTCTTTATATTCCACCTAACCGTAGTCAACCTTCATTTCCACCCCGAACAAGATAAAACCCTGTCCAGGCTTGGTACAGTAACCATTGACTCAGAAAAAGGTTCTTATGACTATTAAATCAAATTTCTAAAGAAGGATTGAATTTGGACTGTTTATAGTACTGTATGTTACAACTCCGCTTTTGATTTAATTTTCTTTTGTTGGCCAATTGTTTGTAAATCTGCACTAACTTTTTGTTGTAAATTTCTACTTAAAAAAAAAATTAACTTAATGCGTACGGTGCAAGGCTAATCTTCAACTTTCTTGTAAAACATTTTTATTATGACGTAATAATAGTGCTTTTATTTCCAGGTTTTGCTCACACCACTTCGACTTGATTTGTTATATGTTTTATTTAGTCTTAATTAATTACAAGTTCTTCCGTTGAATTGTTTCTGTTGTCATCCATAAGTAATTTCTCAGTTCTGTTATTTTGACTATAAGATATAAATGCACGTGTTGGTGGTTTATTTACTTATTTGTTTAGTAGTAAAATCCTTGCTAAATTAAATATTTTATAACCCAATAATAGTGTTTATTTTTCAAAGTTTTTCGTCTATCAACTGAAAGTCACTCCGTAGCCTAACCAGTCATATTGTAATTATTCATTGCACATGTATATGTCAGTCATTTTTATTGTGTTTGTTGTAATGTCCACTACTAGCATCAATTTCGATTCCAAAAACTACCTCTCTACATCAGATACTAAAAAATTCTTTCAAGAAAGTAAAAATACAAAGCTCTCCTTGTTCCACTTCAATACCCGCAGTCTAAGCAAAAACAAAGACAAACTCGAAGAATTTTTGGTCGAAATTAATCACCAACCAGATATTATTGCAATTTCTGAAACTAAAATAAAACCCAATTGTGTTGATAACTTTAACCTCATCGAATACAAATTTTTACACAAAAGCTCTCCTACAAATGCTGGTGGCGTTGCACTTTACATTAAAAATAATATTGCATATTCTATACGTAATGATATTAGCTTAAATGTACCAAATTGTGAAGACCTCTGGATCGAGATAAAAAGTAATTCTCAAGACAGCGCAGTCGTGGGTGTCATCTACAGGCATCCTGGACCAAACATTGATAGTTTTCAAAACAGGATAATATCAACTATTGCGGAAATTGAGAAGACGAAATCACAATATATCATTTGCGGAGACATCAACATCAACCTTATGCATGAAAATAAAACCCCTAAAGTAAAAGAATATTTGGACTCACTTGTGGCCATAGGTTGTAATTCCGTGATAAGCCATCCAACTAGATTTTCTAAAATTAGTGAACCATCTTTATTGGACCATATTTACACAAACATTGAAAAACAACACAAAACCAGCGGTATCTGTTTATATGATGTTTCTGATCATTTACCAGTGTTCTTGAGCGTAACTAATTTGAATTTCCTTAAAACCAAAGTTCCGAAATTGACACGATGTATGCGGCATTTTGACAATGAAAACTTTTTATCTGAAATGCATGTTGCTATGAACTCCCTTGATTTCACAAAAAACAACGTCAACACACAATTCTGTGAATTCATAGATGCGTTCCAAAAAACACTCAATAAACACGCACCTGTAAGGAAATTATCCCGTAAAGAAGTTAAATTGCAAAACAAACCCTGGATCACAAAAGGAATTCTTAAATCCATAAAGACAAAAAATAGACTATATCGAGCGTGCTATAAGCACAAAGATGACATGAAAATAAAGAAATATAAAGCTTACAATAATCGCTTGGTGCATATAAAAAGAATATCTAAAAGACAACACTACACTTATTTATTTGAAGCAAACAAAGCTGATGCATCGAAAACATGGAAAGTAATTAACGAATTGATCACTAGCAAATCCAAGTCAATGTCATCGCTTCCCACCAATATGGAAATAAATAACATTTTACACAAAACTGAATCAACCCACTTTGCAAACCTATTGAATGAGCACTTCACCAATATTGGTACTAATATGGCAAGTAAAATTAAACCAACTGGCGTATCCTCTTCAGATTTTTTAACAACAACATGCCAATCCAGTTTTTTACTTGAAGACATCAATCCCAGTGAGGTTTCAAACATCATAATGACATTGAAAACAAAAACTTCTCCTGGAATACACGATATCCCGACAAAATTCATCAAACTTGCAAACTGTATTATTTCACCCATTCTTGCTCGATTATACAACAACTGCTTTGCTCAAGAGACCTATCCAGATCCACTGAAGCTATCTAAAATCATCCCAATACCAAAGGTATCCAATCCCACCGCTTTAACCGATCTCAGGCCAATATCTCTTTTGCCCACTTTCTCTAAAATTCTTGAAAAGCTTTTGTACGAACGAATGATTAAATTTCTGAATAAAAATAATATATTAACTCCCAGTCAACATGGTTTTAGGACAAACGATTCGACAGAACTCAGTATAACTCACATATATGATCATTTACTCAAAAACTTAAATAACAATAACTATACGTGCTCCATTTTTCTTGACCTGAGTAAAGCATTTGACACTGTTGATCATGGAATTTTATTGAACAAATTATATTGTTATGGTTTACGTGGAAAAATATGGAACTTGATGAAGTCTTATTTAACCAACAGACAACAATACACCAAACTTAACTCATTATCATCAAACTTTTCGACGGTCAAATGCGGCATCCCCCAAGGGTCAGTCCTTGGTCCTTTGTTATTTTTATTATATGTGAACGATCTACCTACTGCGTCCTCTTTCATGACCACTCTTTTTGCGGATGACACCAGCCTAAACATGACACACCACAATTTGACTTGCCTAGAACAACAAGCCAATGAAGAAATAAAAAAGATTGATGTATGGATGAGAACCAATAAATTATCGATTAATTACACTAAAACTAATTTTATGATCATTTGTAGAAATCTTCCTGTTGCAAAATCGTTCTCTCTCACCTTAAACGGCCAAAGCATTAACAAAACTGATCAAGTAAAATATCTTGGAGTAACGATGGACCACAGATTGAACTGGAACGCCCATATCTCTGACCTTTGCACAAAATTGAGTAAAGTATGTGGCATTGCTTACAAAATCAGATACTATGTCCCATTATCCACATTACGATTAATTTACTTTTCATTATTTAAATCAAATCTTCAATATTCGATAATTAATTGGGGTAGGGCCAACAAAACGTTAGTACACAAGGTGGAAGTGATTCAGAACAAATTTATTAGAGCGTGTTTGTTTGGTGACAGGAAAACTTCGACGACCTACATGTACAGCAAATTTCAGGTATTAAAAGTGAGTGACCTTGCAAAGCTGGCATATGCACAGTTCATGTTCAAGTACGAAAATAATTTTTTGCCAGCATGTTTCTCTGGCTACTTTGTTAAATTAGACGACATACATCAACATGATACAAGACATAAGGCTAAAACCAGATTTTTTCTTCCCAGGTTTGAAACAAACTTTGGCAAAAAAACACTCCATTTCTTGTGTGTGCAAGTGTGGAGTGAAATTTCACACGATGTAAAAGATTTACCGTTCCATTGCTTTAAAAAAAATCTCAAAAACCAACTGTTACATGAATATACATGCGTACCTTAAGTGCTCAATACAAAGGATAACTTACCTTTACAGTAGGCCTATATCATCATATCGTAAGTTACTTATTAATATTTGTTCTCTACAGTTATTAGTATCAAATTGCCCTGTTTTTGTATGCTTCACATAAAAATTGTTGCAATTCGGTGGTGGTATCCACGTTTTTCCTCGTTATTTCAGGAAAACTTTCGCAAGTGCTGTAGCCTATTATAGCACACAATCACTAATTATTGGTGGTTGGTCAATTCTTGGTCGTTGCTCGTTGGTTTGAATCTTCATCCTCGGCTTACTCAGTCTGAGAATGCAGATTCAAACCAACAGTAGTTGTTTTTCAATCTCAGTGGCGAACTCTTTTTATTCAATGAAGTAGTGTGCCTGCCTCTGCACACTAGTGTGTATGAATGTGTAGTTAGATTTACTGTGATGGGGTGGTGGCTGACTAGATGACTGCTTATGGTCTTTCGCTACCATCCTGATTGCGCCATAATCTAACCAACAGTTGTACAATGCATTGTTTTGACAATTACATTTTACTCTGATTATTTGTTAATATATGGCGCTGTTAAAACAAAATAAATTGACTTGACTTGACTTGACTGGAGTACCAAGGTACGATGGACAGTGCATATCGTGCAATTCATTGAAACTATGTTGGATGGATATCCTTCCGTATTTCGATAAACATTACCCTATCAATCAGGTTAACAGCTGGTTGACACCCATTCAACTGACTTCAATTCAAACTGAAAGCACAATACCTAATCGTGTTTTGGTGTCAACCTCAACGACTTGTTCACCTGATTGATAATCGTGGAAAATGCGAGAAGTTTTTAGCTTCATTAACTTCTGCATATTGTAGGCTATAAGTCAGCGGAAATGCAGATAAACTTTATCATTCACCAGTAGAACTTTTGATATGTCTTATAGAGAATCATATTTCTGGCCAGCAGGTCAAAAGAGCCAAATATAGCCAAATAGGCTTGGCTATTAAAAAAAAAAATTCAATAGCCAAGTCACATAAAAAATAGCCAAATTCGTGAAATTTGGCTATGAAAATAGCCAAGTGGCAACCCTGGCTGAGAGTAATAGGTAAGCAATTTTTATTTGATGACATCAGAGTGATGTCATTTAAATATAAAAGTATTTTATCAAATGTGAGTTGTCTCTTTCTTATAGGCTACACATATAGTCTGAGCGTAAAACGTATTGACCTGGAATAAATTGCGACCTTAACAAATTAGGTATCGTTGGAAAGCTTAACTCCTCTAGATTAAGATTTTTACTCTCCTCCAACAAGGGACCCTTGGCAAAAAAAGTTATGGCCGTTTTCTAAGCAGCACCTTGCGCCGCTAGTGGGGAAAGTGCATTTTTCCTTTTGCGCAAGTTTCTAGTCCCATTTTTAACTTTTTTCCCTACGTGTATCAGAAAGAGACAACTCACATTTGACAAAATATTTTTTATATTTAAATGACGTCATTCTGACGTCATCAAATTAAAATTGCTTACCTATTGCTATAATTGCGGATCCAATACATTTGTTCTAAAAGATCGTTTTTAGACAGAACGGAGCTTCATATAATGAGTCAAGGGGGCATTTTGACCCCAGGTCCGGTTTAATGACGAAACTAAGCGCTACAAGTGGCGAGAGCATATTATGGGCATTATACAAAAAGTGCGAAATTTTTGAAACTTTACTTCAATAATTATGCCTTCGAGGAAATGGTTGTCAGTCGAGTGCCCAAGACATGGCACTATTGTTCTTGTCGACGGTGAAAATTCGACTCATTCTGCTAGTGGATATGCCATGTCTGAGGAGTACAGCTCAACTATCCAGTGGAATCTTTCGGGTAGCCCAAATTTGGGCAATACACAAATATACATCAAACAAGAAAAATTGGCAAATCGTGCGTGGGTCTGGGCCACCACCCTATGTATTAACGCAGCAGCCGTCTTCCTGCCATAAGCGAATAAAGATCGCCATGAACAATATGGTACCAAACCGTACAATTGTTTTCATTTGATATTGTTTTATATTTTATTATTATAAGCAAACTTAAGAAAAAAATTTCATACGTTTTCTAGGCTCATTTTCAGGCTCAGTCCAGTCTTTGCAGTAACGTTCCTATATCACTTAACTGGTGTGAACTTCTATGCTCGGTCGCTCATAAAATCAAAAGGGCAAAACGTTCCACTTTTTTATGAAATCATTTATTGAAACATGATCAAAATGTCGCAATCCTCAGGGCAGTCTTCATGTAGGCTACATAACTGAGATTGCAACAAGTTTCCCCACGACACTCTCCACGTGCTGTTACGCACTTTGAGCCATTTTTTCTGCAGCTACAAGACATTGTACCACATTGATTTTTTGCTCCTTCTTTGCATTTGCATCGTACAACGTTCAATAGCCATTATGGTGCCGGATCTAAATTGGTCTTTATTGGCATAACTGGACCTGCTGTGTCAGCTTTCCATCCCCACTGTGCGAGATCCAAGATTTCAGTGTCAAGATGCTTCCACTAACATACCTGAAACAACAGTTTTATACCAACTCAAATAAATCAAGTCTTGCTGCCATAAATTTTTTGATTTGTAGTACACCACTTGTTTATGCTAGTCATGTTAGGCCTATAACGCAAGTTGTTTTGCTATAACTTGCATTTTTTCCTTACAGCACTTTAATAGCGCAATTTGCTGTAATATTTTGAAGTTACCAACAATAAATAATTCTTGAAAAATATCTTCAAGTGCTATAATAATCTATAGAGCAAAGACACTTTTATACTAAATGATTACCGGTATTGTGTTACAATACCATTAGGCTACGCAGTTACGCACTATTATTTCACCTGCAAATGCACTCTGAAGGAATGAAAATGAATTGCAGCTTCGGTGGGTGGCAATCTTTCAGGATGAACAGTGGAAGCTGTTGCAACCATCTGCATGTAGGCTACTTGACGTACCGTAGTTGGCCAAGTGAATCTGCAGGTCTTGCACTAAAGTTTGATAGATCAACAAAATATTGCATTATTATTGGTGAATCTCATTCAGACTGGTACTCAGCAATAGTGGTGGCCTTAAGGTTTTGTGGGCCCTGGGCAAGAAGTAATATGAGGGCCTCCTACAGCCCGGTATCGACAAATCAAATGACCATAAATCACAATAACACAAAAAGGAATTAACATGATACAGCAACAAACAGCGATGGTAAGCGAGAAAGGTGTATTTCATGCTGTGACATCTTCACGACGTGCAATTGCTGCATCGTTCATCATTCAAGCCTTCTCTGCGTCAGAAGCACACCGCGACGTTTCAAGCCTTCTCCACGTCAGAAGCACACCGCGACGTCAACCCAACCAGTGCCGCTATTTTGCGCCACTTTCGACATGCAATGGCTGCATGTCACACAGCTTGCAATTATACAAGCTGGCCTCCTTCGTGTCATATTCGTCCTATATCAACGGACTCACAACTCAGCTGCTGTCGTGCTCATCATATACATCACCGAACTTCCAAATCAACTGCTGTCGTCTCGTCCTCCCTCATCAAAATACTCGAACTAATAGTATGACTTTAGAACATCCTTCTCGCACAACCGCGCGCACACCGTTAGGCTACATATTTTTTTACCATTCTGGTTTGCTTCCATGGGTGTCGGGTCCTATCTCTTCGGAGGCAGGACATGGACAGCCATGGACGCTTACCTGTTTGTATACATGCTTACTTTTTTCTCTAAAAACGCTTGTAAATATTTTTCTCTCATGGCTGATTTTACAGTTGCGCCCCAGCATTCAATTTCACTCACTACATCATAACCTAATTATTCGTCATTCACGACGTTTCATCTTCGTTTCAACGTCGTTTTGACTGGGGCCAACGTATGTACCGACTGCTGTCTTATATTCGTCACCAGCCATTATTCTGCAGTGCAGTCCAACGTTATCATAATTCTACTGTTTAGCCCTTTCAAGTTTCAATTATTATTAGCTTTGCGCCTGGCAACCCGCGGATGAATATTGTTTCGCATATAAATTAAGAGACTAGGTATAAACTTTCCTTTTTCGATCTACGCTCTCGCCACGGGAAGTCAGTGACGTTTCTGAATCCGCTCTGATCGCTTCAACGATTGACGCGATAAAGATGAATTCTCAAATCTAGTGTTGCGTTTAAGTCACTCCAACTCAGAAGCGTTACATATGTAATCTCCTTTTTTGTTCCACTTAAGATATTTTGCACCAAAATGAAGAAGTGCATTTGACATGACACATTTGTAGCCTATATATTATGAGTTCTTATTCACTACCGTAACCATGGTTGATTTTGAGCCAATTTCACTAAAAATATGCTTGTGCTAATTCTCGTAAGCACACACGGTACATAAGCAAAATAACTATGTTTGAATTAAACACCGTAGGCTAAGGTATTGGTAACTTACTTTTGAATGTGCAAAACAGCTAGCTTCATAGAAAAGGAAATACAGCGCTTCTATATATTTCAGATATGTCACATTTAGCATGTTACTCGTGGGCCACTCATGATATAGAAAACAATTTATATGCATAATACAAATAGAGCATGTTCATAAATATAATACAGTATAATCCAGAAATTGATTGCAGCAGTTGCAAATAAAAGTGCTCAATGTTTAAAAGACAGAGCTAATGTAAACCATTATTAGTTCAACTACAAAAAGTTTGCGCTACCATTGGTTTCATGTACTGCAAGGTACAATCATCAGGCGCATGCTGAAAAACAAACAAGCAGAAAATTAAAAGCTATACGTCAAAGGCAATTTCTTTTATCAAGCAAAATTTAGAAATGTTTTAAAGATGTTGCTAAGAAATATGATTGTCCGCTTTTTTTTAGCAACATCTTCAAAGCATTTCTAAATTTTGCTTGATAAAAGAAATTGCCTTTGACGTATATATAGCTTTTAATTTTCTGCTTATTTGTTTTTCAGTATGCGCCTGATGATTGTACCTTGCAGTACATGAAACCAATGGTAGCGCAAACTTTTTGTAGTTGAACAAATAATGGTTTATAATACAGTATATATATTTTTATTACAATACAGCAATAAGTGTACAGAAAGGTTTTTTATTATACCTATTGTTTTAAAAAGTCATTAAAATGTTGTCACAATGTTTGGAGGCTCTTCAAGACATGAGTGAAGAAGAACTTACAATAATTTTTGATGGGGTATGTTGAACTACACTTGTTTACATGCAAAATACTATTCATATATCTTACTAACTACAGGAAGTGTCTTTAAGACTCCTATTCATAAATGCTCTCCGCAATTCTGACGCTCTTGTCAAATTGTCTTATTTCAAATGTGCCGTTTGCAGCTTACTCGTTAACAATTCTCCGCAACAGCGTTATCTGTTAACCGGGTTATTGCGATTATTCTTGTATTTTTGCATGTACGGTATGGTAATTAATATGGACTTATTGGTCTGATGCAAATAAATAGTAATAATTTGTTAGAAATGAGTTGCCTTTACAGGTTGAAAAAGTTAGCTTTCAAAAGCATAATATGCATTATGCAATATACACCATTACGATGGTGCTACTTTAGATGTGTATTAATTCAATAATTCCGTAGCTATATTTACATTTTGAGGTACCGGTAATGAACGTTCTGCTTTGGGTGCCATTTCTTTGCATACTATATTACCGGTATATATAGCAATTGAACGTGACTTATTTTACACGTATGCATTACGTTACTGGTATGCTAAAGAACAATGACATCACATAGTCACCTAAGTTTGGAGAGATTAATGCCTTTTGAGGAAGATGGTGCATTACTGAATTTATTTGTATTTTACAGTTGAATGAAGATTTGGAAGGTGGAAATTTTCCTGTGACTGGGAAATTCTCTTCGAAAAGGGGGTAGGCTATTACACTGACATATTGCACAATAAAATCAATAACCTTAATCTCTTGAAATCGCATAATAAAAGAGTGCATCAAGTTGTCTGCATCATCACAATCAGTATTTACTTCATTCAAATTAGACTCTAAATTGCATAGGAAGCTGTCAAGACAAAAGGTTTTTAAGCTTCGAATTTTTTTAGTGGGTGAATTACACAGTGCTACATTTTTATTTTTAACACATAAGAAAATAGGTAAATGATCAGAGATGTCATTGAAGCAAATGCCATAGGCATTTTGGTTACAAGTTATGTTTGTGTAGATGTGATCTAATAGGCTTGGATTAGATTCTCCACAAAATCTAGTTGCGCTTGTTATCAATGACTGGCAGCCTGCAGCTTCAAGAGCTTCTTTATAATTTAATACTGCAGGAGACTTTGCAGCCTCAAGTCAATATTTATATCTCCACAAATTATGTATTTACATCGAGAGTTTTCTAATTTATTTAAAGAATCAATTATTTTGTCTTTGAATGCAGAAAAAGCGTAACTAGGATGACGATATATGACTCCTACAATAATACTTGGTGAGTTTTTTTGCACAATTTCAACCCAAAGATTTTCACAATTGGGTATATCAATCGAAAGGTCTTTTCGCTCATTAAATACATTGCCTTGTTTTAAGTAAAGTGCAACACCACCAGCACTGCTACAAGAATCCTTATGTAGCATGACATAGCCTGGTAAGGAATAATTAAGGAACGAGTTAGGACCAATTTTTGTTTCTGAAATGGCAAGAATATCAGGAGAATGATTGACAAGTTGAATAAATTCTTCAATGTTTTCTTTGTTTTTCCCTAAACTTCTTGTATTAAAGTGAAACAAAGACAAACTACTTTTGAAACTTGTAACAGTTTCTTGCAATTGTTTATAGTTAAAATATTGAGTATTTGGTTCTGGTTTTAATTGGTTTGTTATATTTTTTGAGCATTTTGGTTGATTATCCTCAACATTTGATTCCAGGCAGTTGCTGTCGTGTGATGTGTTGCACTTCACTTCACAATCAACATCAATGTTAATTAGGTTTAGCAAATCATTATCAGAAATTCTTTGAAATGGTAACCCATCCTGTAAACAACTTGCACAAAAAAAAGGTTGGTTACTGTTCACAAGTATAGAAAATTGTTTAGAAGTTAAACCAATGCATTTTAAATGTAGCCAATAATCACAAATATCACATTGGACAGATCTTTGCTTTGGTTTACATAGTTTGATACAAACTTTACAAGAATTTTTGGATGCCATAGTTATCAGAAAAGGAGGTTTCAGGATAGAATCGCCAATTTCAAAAAATTTATGAGTTCAAGTTATGCATGAGTGGCTCATAGTTCAACAGTTTGAAATCAACATCAATTTTCATTTTAAACAAATCATCAGGAGTTTCAATAACATACCATCTGTCTTCGCTTTCTTCAAAAACAATTATCTTTCCATTTTTTGTATGACATTTGGAAAATCTTTCATCACAACAATTTTTAACATAATGAAATAATTTAGCACGCAATGGGGTTAAATCTTCTGTGATAAAAGCACTTGGGATCTTGTTAAGAACATTTCCTTGCTTCAGGTTTTTCTTCTTGAACATAATTTCATTTCTTTTCTTGTATGACACGAAACGTACAATAATTGGTCTTGGTTTTTTTGAAATTTGTTTTTTCCTGCCCAAACGGTGTGCTCTTTGGATATCCTCCTTACAAAGGTTGATGCCCAATTCTTTACTAATTTTTAATATAACTTCCTCCCCATCATCACCTTCTTCATGCGGTTCTTCAACATAAAAAATTCTTAGGTTTTCTCTTCTCCCATACTGATCCAGTTTGTCAACTGCGAAAATGTTTTTGTTGATTAGTTGTTTTAGAATGGTGTTTTCTTCTTTGACCTCTTTTAACTCTTTTCTTGTCTCATCCAGTTGTTCCTTTATAGTTGTTCCAGTTGTTCCATCCAGTTGTTCCATCCAGTTGTTCCAGTTGTTCCAGTTGTTCCTTTATGTTCCTTTATATCACTCACTACGCCCTGCAGAGAAGCTTTCAGTTCTTTCAGTTCTTCTTTAATATCTTGTAGCAGTAGCACACTTTCATCTTTTTCTGATTTTTTCGCTCTTCCACCAGTCATTTTAAATTAAAGGAAAACTTTTAACTTAACAAAACAAAACTAACAACAGACTAATTTACTAGAAACCTTAGAAACCTTGATTACAAATAGAATCAGGAGACGTCAGCATCTAAAAATCGTCAGGAGACGTCAGCATCTAAAAGGCCTGGGCTATCGAAAGCGTGTCGCTTCCACGACACAGATTCAACACACCAAAGCCCCCCAATGTAGGCTTACAGTAAAAGAAAGCACTGCACGCCCACTTGGGAAGACGCCACGCCACCTTCAAACACTGCAATAACCCAAGCTTCAGAAGCTCATACTGTCTGAAGCGCCAGCAAGGAAAAAAAACTAGAAAACGAAGCGCCGCACTCGCAGATGGTATGACGCAGACGGAAGAATGATAGAAGTAAGTGCCAGAAGTTTCTGGGTTGGAGTAAGGAAAGATTTCATCAAAGAGGAAATGTGTTTATCCAGGGTGGAGATGAAAGGTTGGGGAAGGGACGCATCCGAGGCGTAACCACTTCGAGCGCCAACATATTTGTACGTTTCGCCTTTGAGGATGACTCGGATTTCCTCCCCGGCTCGGGAGAAAGGTTTCGGGTCGACCCGCAGACGGGACGCCAACACCGGACGCTTTCCCACAGGATAGGGTGCCACACTTGCGTGAGTTGAACCGTAGCCCGGACCAGGAAGAGAAAGGATCAGTAGTAGATAAGAAGGAGATAATCTGCTCGCGATCGGAAGAAACGAGACAGATGTCGTCCGCATAGGCCATACAACGCACTAGGACGTCTTCTTTGGCAGGAAGAATTGTAGCCGCAATCCGTATTGTTACGAACGCCTCTGAGGAGCACCTCGATGATCAAATTGAATAGCAACTCAGATAGCGGGCAGCCCTCCAGACTCCCCGCCCCACAGGGATACGATCGGTTTCACCGTTACCGCAACGGATGGTGCAGGTGTTGCCAACGTATATATCAGAGATGCACTCAATAAGATCTGTAGGGGCGTCGAAATGACTCAGGATTTCGGCTATGCATTCATGCCGAACACTGCCAAAGGCTTTTCAGATGTCCAGAAACGCAACCGACACAGGTCTTTTTCGTGACTGTGCATCCGAGAGAATGGTATCGAGCATGAACACAATCATTTTTATGGACGCTTTTTGTGGGAATGAATCCCTTTTGTTCTCGGTTGACAACTTTCCTCTCCACTGCCCATCGCTGCAAGCGCTGCACCAACGGCATAAATTTTATAAATATTTTGGCAGATGGAGATGGGCCGGCAGTTGCTGATGTCATGCAGATTACCGTCAGGGTCTTTGCATATGAGTGTGATTTTGCTAGTTCACCACTCGTCCGGTACGCGGCGGTTGATCCGACAGATTTCAAAAAGGCTGGTCAATATTCCCCTTTTTGGGTCCACGGTCTTCCAGAAACCGTAAAACAATGCGTCAGGACGTCAGATCCAGGGTTGGAACCGACATCAAGGGACTGGAGAACCGCCTCCACTACCTGGGCAGTAATGGGACCTTCACCGTCATCGAAGAGGGAGAGGTTTACATTGCCATGCTTGTAACGGTGGGCGTTCATCCACTCAGGCATCTGCGATCAATTCCCAGCTTTAGGAGCGGTCATGTCACGTCGAAATCCCTCCTAAACCACCATCTCAAAACTTCAAGACAACTTTCCACTTTCATTTTACTACGCTGAAGAGATCGGAAGGTCGAAACACTGGCCACTGTCCGTGGTTACTTTTAATAATGTCTTTTTAGACATTATTTTTAAAAAAATAAAAAAATGTGAAAAGTCATGCAAATTTCACTATGTGTGGAGCTACATGTACTTGAGAGGTTATTGTTATTTTTTTATTCACTTGTTGATTTATTCATATCAGGTTGTATCCTCTGTATATGATTGAATCTTTATCCTCGGACTGAGAAAGCTTCTTGCAGAGCTTAATCCTGGCAGTTTCGCATACTTGTAGAGGCTTTGAATCACTGACGCAGGCCCGGTCACCGAGACTGACAGTGAAGTTTCCGATTGTTGAAGTCATGTTGCCGGAGAATTATTCCATCCATTAAATGCCGCTGAATGGAGAGCAGTCCTTCACATGCGTTGCTCAAGCGCACATCCCAAGAGTCGAACCAGCGCCGCTTGATCTTGAGGCTTCTTCGTTCGTATATCCTATATCGCTTCGTATATCGCTATTCGTATATCGCTTCTTCGTATATCCTTCTCTTGTATCACGGGCCAATTCTATAGATGTTTGCTGGTACACCCCTTCATTTTACTTGAATTTTAGTATTTGTAGCACCTACTTTTATTCGGCACCATAAGAGAAATTAACCAATCAGAAAGCAGGAAGCCGTTCATGCCCATTAGGAGGATGAAATTTCTCGACGTCATTCCATTATGATATTACAATAGAGTTACAGTTTTGCAATTTTTGCAACTGGTCTTACTGGAAAGTTGCCGCATTCCCGGTAGGCTAATCGTCCCCTGGTTCAGTTAATCAACTTGCAACTTTGGATTAAAGCTTTCATTAAGAACTTTAAAATAAGTGAACAGAGAATGACACTTTTATTGAAAAGACAATTGTTGCATAAAGTATGCTTTCAAACAGTGTAAATGACAATACTGTAGATAGCCTACCCCAAAGAACGAGCGCACTGAAAATATGGACTACAATTTTGCTATTTCAGTCGTACTGGAAACCTGGTTAAAGAAAAAGATGTGTGACAAGATCTTTTTGCTTTGAAGTAGGCTACAACAAAATCAAAGCGTTTACACATTCATGAGTAATTTTAATGATAAGATGTCAGATGTAAAACAAGAGACCGACCTGACAAGTTCGCTTCTTTCAAAACGAGAAGTTGCAGGCTATTCGAAAAACAAAAGTCTCTAAATCTGAACTTGAAAACAATTGATTCAGTTAGATTTTAACACTTTTGAAATAATAACTTCCAAAATTGATTATTATACATCTTTTGTAATATACAAAACATTTTCTGAAACCTTTGCATTCGCTTGACATAAAGTTGGCCTCTTTGAGAAAATACCGAACTCGAACTGGTAAACACGTAATAAAATTTCAATCGAATGAGAATTAGAATAGTCAATGAAGTCGTCGACCGGTTTAAAGCCGTACCTTTGTAAACACTAGCGTTAACTCACCATTGGTAAGCTAGCTATATTTTTCATCACCAACATCGAGGTGTGATAACAAGTCTTTAGCAGTGTAGGCTAGTTACTTTGATGAACCTAGTTACATATATCCTTTGAAAGCTGTGGGTGACTGCTTATTGATTTAACGTTGTACCAAACTAAACTTTTTGTACTTTTTTGTTGTGAAACAGCAGTTTTAAGTATTAAATGCAACTTTTCAGGAGGACTTGTCACTTTGGCATTAAGTTTGTCAATGAGGTTGCAATCAGGGCTTAGTTAAACTCTGGAGATTAAAACATAATATATAAGAAGTGGGTAAATGTTTTTATTCAACTTTGGAAGTGGATTGAGGCTCTTGCTTCTTTGCTTTGTCTTTCTGATGAATTTTGATGTGTTTTGACAAGTGGTCCGATCTCATAAATCGTTTTTCACAAATCTGCAATTGAAAGATTAGTTTAATGACGCTATAGTGCTTTTTCGTCATTTTGACATTTCCTGAAAGTACAAAACTCATGTTGTCATAATAACCTCAACACGATGAGTCTCGATAAGCTACAAATAAACACAATCACAAAAAATCAATGCAATAAATGATTGGAAAATGAACTTTGACCAAAACTTGACCAGAAATTTCGTTGCTAAATAGCATTAAATGTCAAGGAGCTGTGTGTTCGTAATAAATACACGACTAGGAATCTACATGTAAGGTTGGTAAATCTGATAGTCAGTTATTTAAATAACTTACCGAACATTTAAACTTCTTTTCACCTGTATGAGTGCGCAGATGACGTTGCAGTTCATCACTTCTTGTGAAGCTTTTACCACAAAACATCCAATGACACATGAACGGCCTTTCTCCCAAATGCCAGCGAATATGAGCCTAAACGCATTCATAACTGACAAATTGATCTTATGATTTATCTATTCTAATGGTGAAAATGTGGTTTAACTGAAGATGTTGTGTAACATCAGGCCAGAATTTTAGTTTGACAAGATTTTAACTTATTGAAGGTAATACACCATTATTAGATATGACCAACTCTCTTTTGTCGGCGACAAATTGTAGTAATGTTTTTAGTGTTGAACTTGCTATAGGCTACCACAATTTGTAATCGAATCGGTGTCTAAAGTCATTTGAACGTAACAAAGTATAGGCAACTTATCTTATTGAAGCAAACTTTGAAACCAAATTACAGTTTACACGAAGAATATTGCAAGTGGCTATTGATTGTAGGCTACAGCAGTGAGCTTAAACTTGAAAAACACTAAAACACTGCTTTTACTTCAAAACAACCGTAATAAAAAAAAATACAAGAAAATAAGTTCTTTTAGAAATACAATTGATGAAGCTAAGGAGCACAGATAAGATTTACGTTATTGAGACGAAAATCAAACAGTTTCGGTCATACATTTTGGACGCATTATGCAAAGCGGAGAGGTCTCATTAAAAAGGATTATTTTGGCAAGCTATAGAATAGGGGTGTGCAACCTTTATTACAGGAGGGCCAGATATAAGTAACTGGGTGAAAACGCGGACAGCATGTTTATTTAACACATACTTTCTAGTAGTTGTAGACACAAAAAATAGTTTCTTTTTGTTATAAATCTTATAGCGTGGATTATCTCTTTATCAAAAATAATAAGTTAAAACGCATAAATTTCTAAAGAAAACTGCTATTCAAATTTATTGTCACACCGACTTTAAACGACTTCAGCGAGAAATTTGCAGTTGGCTTCTTTTCTCAACGACTTTTTCCAAATTTGCCTTAATAGAAGTGCTCGCAATTCGAAGTCTGATTTCTAAGTGTTCGTCTGTCAGAACCAATTAATTGAATTTCAAGAATTTTGCGCTCAGGTTTTGCTGGTGAATGATAGAATAAACAATTGCAATATCGTCATTGGTTTTTTCTCCATCCAGGCAGACTTCAAAAGACCTACGAATCCAATGCCAGTTCCGAACATGGATCGAAGACCATCAGTTGCAATTCAGCAGAAGATGGACAAGTCCACTCCAAACTTATCAAAAGTATCATTTACTTCAGTAAAGATATCAGCACCAGTTGTCGTGTCCTTTATTGACTGTGATAAAAGAAGCTTTTCCGTTTAACTCCTTGTCCACTCCTTTTACAAATATGGCCAACTGTGCTGTATTCTTCTGATCCGTACAGGTCCATAAAATAACAACACATCAAAAAGTAATAAAATAGTAAAAATTAAATATTTTTTTGAGCTATATTTCTTGTTCTTGACGAAAAAAGTTCCAAGCATTTTTTGTACCTTCAAATGTGACGTCTTTCCGTAAACTTTTCCACAGTTTGGAAAATGGCAAATGTGCTCTCTTTTTCCGCTGCTGTTTTTCACTTGATAAGGAGAAAGGCAATTCGGACATCGGCACCGTGCACATCTACAGCATGAGCAAAGTGCATTTTCACAAGCTTAACTGTCACCAAACAGTGCGTAACAACAACGTTAGTTATTATAAATTCTTGATAATTCTGATGGTCGATGGAAGAGTCATATAAAAACCATTGTTAAGTAAACTCTTTAATTTTGAAATTTATCTTCTTTTTCTAAATGCCTAAGCAGTAGCCTATGAGTAGATGCTGCTTCCAGTGAAGATCTTGCAATTTTTTTAGTATGTTATCTATTGATATGATGACTTGTAAATGTGTTCTTCGCATTATCGTAGGCTACTGAATTTGGAATAGGTTTGAGCTGCTTGTAGCTCTCAATAAGTTCATTAGACAATCATCGTGTTTTATTGAAACGTCGGTAAGCCAAATGTAACATGTATGCACATCCCATTAAGTATTAACATTTTTCCACTAGAAAAATTTTACACATCCAGGTTAACGTCGACTGCGTAGCCGTAGGTTAACATCGGTTGCGTAGTCGTCGGCTGCGTAGCCGAGTGGTGAGAACATCTGCGCGACGTTCGAAAGGACGTAGGTTCGACACCGCTCCAGAGCACGCGGCTGTGTTTCGGCAAAGACACTTAATGGCAAGCCAAACTAAGGGGAACAGCTGAGTCGAAGACTATATGTCACTGCGCTGCTTCCTGTCGTCTGTTGTATCGCATCTGTGATCGCAGTGTACTGTATGTTATCGCAATGGGCGCAAATAAAAGCATGATTTTTATTATTATATTAGCAAACCGTCTGGTGATGTTTGTGGTTGGAAGGTGTTCACCGACAGCAAGAAAAGCAGTGTGGTGTGCGTTTCTTGTCACGTTGAAGCTTGAGAAAGGAGGGTCGTACTGGGGTGCAGGAACTGGATTGGTGAGTGTGGGCGTACCACTGAACATGTGCGGGACTAAGCTGGTTTCTGTGAATTTAATTGGATTGTGAACTGTTAAAATATTAATGAATTTAAACATTTATAGTCAAATATAGAGTATTTGAATTCTAACTTTACGTTCTGCTAAGTTTTATCAGCTTGAGCATTTTCACAAGATTGTGTTATGGGTCATAATGTGACTAGTGGTGATGTAAGCAAATAACATAATCTCTTTTATCTTATTTTAATAGTAGGCTATATGCAGGTCTATATTTAAAAAAAAATGACATGGTTTCCAAAGCAATTTGCAATGTGATTCATTATGGAAGCTCATAGTCATCATTGAACTTCTAAAAATATTGCTTAACTAAACGAACTTATTTACACTTACGCGTGAAGGCGTTAGATGTGGCTAAATACTGGCGTTGCTTGTCTGCCATCCACCACCTGTCGTGTGATTCAATAGATGAAGGTAGCTGCAGAAAAGTAAGACTTTAGTCTTATGTGAAATGCGCACTATGATAAATAAAATATTTAGATTCTTAAAAAGCTTTTTACAAAATTTACAATATAAATCTTTATTACGAACTTTTCTCACTTTTCTTAAAGTTTGTTAGAACACAACAACGCACCTATTCTCCTTAGCCATTTTCATATATTTGAAAAAAATGTTTCCGAAAAATTAATTGGGTAAGTCAGTCACCGTTTAAATGTCCGATGTAATCCTTCCCTTAAAAAATTAATTATTGAAAATTATCATTTTAAATACACTTTTACAAGTTGGTTGAGGCTTAATTGTGTTGCGCTTTGGGCACAGTTTTAATTTTGGTTTGGTTTGCATTTTCATTTTTTGTCTGCATTTAATCTCAATCTTCATCTCTAGACATCAAGTGAAACCAAATAAATACGCACAATCCAATGAGCGACCATTACGAAAATTATTCAACAGAAACAAATTTATCTACTCACAATGTTGCAGTTGGCTTGGTACAACCTTGCATTAAAGCATCTCATAGCCATGTCAGGCATGACTTGTGACTGGGAGTGTTGATGATACGACAGCCTTTGCTGATGGCACTTTTCCGGGCTGTATGGCTGACAAGAAATTAAGGGACCTTTGATACCATCTACTGGTGGGGTAGGAGGTAGTTCGCTGGTTTTGTCGTTCAAAGGGTCAAATAGATCTGTAGAAGGCAAAAAATTATTATAGCCAGTCCAATACTTTAAGGGAAACTCTGCCATTATTTGCATACAATGTCCTCCCAGAAGTTCTTTTGGCGCTGGTATCATGTACCTTTAATCAAATCAGACACAAATGCTAGACAATAATTTTCAGTAGCGTTGACCAGGAGGTCGAGACTAGGGGGTACTATTGAATTTGTAAAAGGGGTCGTAATCTTTCCAAGGGGCCTTAGAGCTTGAAAAAACATTGCGTTTCTTAAAATACAGTGCTTTTTTTTTATAAGTGTCTTG
The DNA here is from genome assembly GCF_918807975.1 of Aplidium turbinatum. NCBI lineage: Eukaryota > Metazoa > Chordata > Ascidiacea > Aplousobranchia > Polyclinidae > Aplidium > Aplidium turbinatum. The sequence continues at coordinate 21,030,934 of NC_137475.1, read as the reverse complement.
ATTTGGGGTCCGAGGATCTAATTGGTACCGGGCGCAGCGTATCCCTCCAATAGCCCTGATAATTTTTAATTTTCTTAGGTTATGTTGGCAATGAATTTACTGTAATTCGTATAGGCCTATTAGCGAGATTACGAAAATATTTTTTAACAAATCGATATATTTGTAACAAATATAAAATATTTTTATTGATGAACTTATGTTTTGAATTTTGTTTATGTTTAAATGTATATCTTGTTGAATTTGAATGTTTGATGTTTATTTGAGTTTCTGCTGATTGCTATGAAAATCACAGATTCTTCAGTGAGTGCAAGTGTCCCTACCTTCACCTAAACTATTTTTACGACACGTTTCACTTTATAGCCTATCTCCACTAACACTGATATTTATCAATTTAATTGTTAATTGACTAGGTTATTTGAGTGAGCAGTTTTTACTTCAAAACATTGCATTATTTTGTTAGCTTTTTGTGGGACACAAAAACTTTTTACTCCTTTAATCTTCTTCTGAAACTATGCATACCCAATATCATTGGTTAGATAAATAAAACGTGGTTGAGTGAGTAAATTGAGCGAGAAGTTTTTAGTTAGCTGAAATTAGTTAGCTGAATGTAAAATTGCAAGCCGAAAAACGCTTTACGAACTAAATATGCATGGGCCCTTAGACGGAGGTAGGCCCACAGATGGGTGTATGTGAACCACTAAATAAGGTCTTGCATGATTTAAGCTATTGATTATCAAGCTTATGTAGCACATTTTTTAAGCTGCCAAAAAACAATAAAAACGCTATAACACATGGGCCCATAAACAGTCGTGCTCTCCAGGCGGGGGGTGCAGAGGGATGTTAACATGGCCCTGAGTTAATGTATCTTATTTTGGGCTTGATAATGTCTCCTCTATGTCTTGTTGTACGAAAAAAAAAACAGTTTCATTGCGTATGATGTTATTTTATGAGAGGTGTTTGGAAGTGGGAAGAGGTGAACAAGCCAATTCGAATAAAATGGCGTCATGATCTATAACAATCTTGAAGATGAAAATTTTAGTGTCAACAAAGGCGGATATCCCAGGATTAACGATGATAATACCTTGCTAAAAACAACCACAAATAAAAGCTGAATATGACCACCTTGTTTCTTGGTGCTATTTTTTGGAAAAAGGATCATCTTGAGAAGTTTTCTTTAGTTTCTTTTAACAGCTTAAATTGATTGAAATTTTGGAGTAGGCTATATCTCACCCAATTGAGGTAAGTATTTCAATGCATACATTTGGGAGTTTTAAGAACATTTAATTCCATAAAATACATTTGAATCAATGGTGATTATTTCATGAATATCCACATATAAAAATCGATTTTTTTTTCGCGTAGGATTAAGCCAGTCAGCAATAGAAGAAATTGTAGGAATATTTTATTCACGTGCCCCCGTCTACTGCTAATCTTTACTCTTATTATAGAAGAAGCATACACAGGTTCAACGCTTGCACAAATACAAAATAAAATTTGACATGTGACTGCAAGTGTTCAATTTGTTTACTTGTTATAGTTGCAGTGTCATTAAACATACGGCAGAGAGTTTTAGGTTTCAGAACTATTTTTATGTCACTGCCCTCTTCCATCAAAGTAACATAAACGGATAACTTTAGCCAACACAGTACATCCCGTACTTGTTCCAGTAAACAGAGCTTGCGAATGCTTCAGCTGATTAAAATCATTCGGCCGAGATGTACAAGCCTTGCAGTCGGCCAACCACGGCTGATAGACTCGGTGCTGTGTCGACAAATGAAGGCCGGGGTTGAATGTTGGCGCTGAAGAGATCGAATATCCACGCGGAGAACGGGTTGGCGTGCTCTGGAAATGGGTTTTGCATTATTGTTTTGGACCATTAACGTATAGATTGCTGTGATAAAGAATTCAAAGCATGTTGATGAACAACCATGAGGTAATGGCCAGGAATAGCCAAAATCCCGTCATTGTTTGGCATGTAACCTACACAGAAAATATTTGCAATAAAGACGCTTTTTATCATGTCACTCTATTTCTGTTGCGTCTTCAACTTTTCCAAACAACTTTATCACTGCAAAAAGTAACTAAAAAAATTAAACTTTAAACTGCGCACAGAGCTTTTGCTGAATTTAGTGGTTTGAAAATATGGAACTTCTAAGACCTAATACATTTTAAAATGATAGGCATTCTCACTTTTGCTTCTTGAAACAATTCAGTTACATTATTTATCATAGAGTAAAATGTTTTATCTGGACAACGTTTAACAAATAATAATTATTACGACGCAATGTATTGCAAAGTGTTTTGATGCTGAATTTCCAATAATTTAAAAAGAGAATACAAGTTACATACAAAATGTAGCCTATGTAGGCTATCCACCTCGTATTGTGCATATTTATTATCCTAACTAATCGAATAGAAATTTGGCAAGGCCCCATCTTAATTTGAACTAGACTATTTTAATTTTTGAAATCACATTACAAAAACGAATTGTTGCAATAAGACTTAAATTTAATTAAATCTGGACTTTCCAAATAGTAAGTTATGAAAATTACTTAATCTAGATCCATCTACGTAAAGTTATTACGTATAATTAAAACAAAATATTAAAAAACTAATATGGTCATGTGCAGGTCATCTAGCAAGACATCAGGGCAACAGATGGACTAACACATTAATAACTTGGACACCCCGGGGAAAAAAGCACAAACGATGAAAGCCAAAAATGAGATGGAGAGACGAATTTGACAAAAAATGTCAAACAACAAACTGCTAGCGGAGATCGGGGACCAGTGTGACAAAAATAGCTATTTCTTTAATAACTCAAATAATTTACAAACAATATGTATCAAACCTATTTTTCATAAAGTTCCACCTTTTGTTCACATCTTCAAAACACTTCCACAAAATTGCTTAATGTTTTTATTTTTATTTTCAAGTTTTAAATGTCGCACTAAAGTATCCCACTGGTGGCTAATCTAAGGGAGCAGTGGGATACTTTAAAAATGCATTTAGTGCAACAAGAAACTAGTTGCAAATAAAAAACAAAGATTTTACACTGCTTTCATGCATGCATTTGTATGTTACAATGTATTGTTTCGACACTTCACATCAAACAAGCGTTGGAATAAATAATTTGGTGGATTGACTCAACAAAACTCTCAAACTTTCAAAACAAACACCGCTAGAAACAAAACAGAATACACAATGAAGGTTTTCAAATGTCCCATGACTTTTAAGAAAAAAAAACACCATCATATTATGTTATATATGTTGTATATGTAATATGTATACGTTTATACTTTCCAACAGGTCCTTGAACAAAATGTCCTACTAGTGCCTGAACCCTATTTTGAAATATTGTTGCCTTTTAGTCCAAAACTAAAAAAAAATAACTTTGCACTTTTTGCTTAATGGAAGTACAAGTTATATGAATTACCTCAACCTAAAAACTACTTCCTACACTAAGTCATTGTTAAATCAAAAACACCAAAGAAATCCGACCACTCCTGTTTACATCAACAAGTAAAAAAAAACTCTTTTTGATGTCATGCTTGAACAACGAACAATTTTGCCATCAAAGTACGCCAAACAACATTCACCAGTATCTCGCTTCCACACGCTAAATTTCAGTCATTTATTTTCACCACTGTTCTCGAAAACGATAGTGTCCCACTGGTAAAGCGTCAGACTGGTCACCGATCTACCCTACATAAAAACACACGACCGACTGAATTTGCAAGAAAAGGGGAGGGCTTTCGCTCAGCGGGGGGTTACCACAGGCTGTATATGATGATGAAAACAAAAAAGCATTTGATTAACGATGTGCAGGAATAGCCTATATGATACGTTACTGGCTGTTGGGCAGAGCAAATAGAAATTCCAAACTTCTCCAGTATTTTTATAAATGAAAAAAAAAAAAAACTATCAGTAACCTCTCAAGAACATAGCTTCACATAAAGTGAAAATTAAATGACTTAAAATCTCATATTTATTTAGAAAATTTATAAATATCCCAAACATCCACTTTATCTGGCCCAGATCTGGTCAGATCCGTACCCCATCTAGTAAAGATGTGGACCAGATAAACTGGCTGTTTGGGATGTTCAATTAAAAAACACTATTATTAAAAGATAATATAGTTTCGGGAGAAAGTTTGCTTTTTTGTACCAAAGACAAGCAGGACACAACAATATCACAGGGTTGAGCATTACAACAGTATATTTTACATATTTATGTATACAAATAAAACAATGAAAACTATTAATGATTCAGATAGTAATAACTATATTTGATTTTATGTATACATATAAATATGTAAAATATACTGTTGTAATGCTTAACCCTGTGGTATTGTTGTGTCTTGCCTGTCTTTGATATTAAAAAATAGTTTCAAAGTTACAAGGTCATTTTCACTTTGTGTGGAGCTGCATGCTTTGGAGAGGTTACTAACATTTTTATTTGTAATTTATACATATCAGTTTGTATCCTTCTCTTGTATCATGGGTCAATCCTATAGGTATAGATGGTTGCAGGTACACCACTTCTTTTCTTTTGACTTTTTAAAGTGTTAGCAAATATCGGGCAAAAAATACTTTTTTTTTAATGATTGATTTTAGAATAATAGCTTGCATTTTTCCAAAGTAAAGATTTTTTGAAAATAAATACTACTAATCCGAATTAGTTTTAAGTCGCTAAAAATAGATGATTTATCAATCTTTCGTTTGATAAACTATTGTCCGACAGTCGTTAGGAAAAGTGTAGACTTGTTGTCCAAATTATTATCGGATTATTCAAAACGGAACCTAACATACAAGGGCGGGTGACATGCGGCTAGGAACATGCATTAGATTGACATATGCATGACATGGAATATAGGCATGAAACTTGTCACAAATAAACTCTGTATGGAAACTTGTCACAAACAAAAACATTGCAAGAAGACCATTGCACACAGCTTTTAAAAAGTCTGAAAACTACTACTTTTTTAAGTCATCCAGAAATACACACATTACAAACATAGGCTACATAGTACAAAGACATACCGTGTTATACACAACAGATACGAATATTATGACATTGATGTGAACCTGCATTGACCACATAATAACAATTTTTAGTAGAAGGATAGGAAGAATTGCAAGTTTCCTGACCTTGGTTCCATCCAGAGAGTTGACAAAAAGGGGTAGATGCTCATGATATGATAATCACATGTGGAAATAAATTCAGGCAAGATAATAACAACGTCGATCTTACCTGGCTATTGAAAGAAGATGGCGCCTCCTGCATTGGCGCCAGAAGTGGTGAATGAATCATTTTGATATTATAAAACGTAGCAATAGAAACTATAAGCAAACTATTACGAATGCAACATCAAAAGACATATTTATTTTCTTGAGCTCAAATCAGCATCCCGAGAGTATTTTATTCCATATGATATTACATAAAAAATACGGGTTAATGTTTACTGACAGGTATCAGTTAAAGATGTTTGCTCTACTCCCAGTCAAGTAAATGGCCCAACCTACAGAATAAGGACAAAAAATGGCTTTAAGTTGTTCTGACAGAAAGAGAGTGAGAGAGAGAGAGAGAGAGAGAGAGAGAGAGAGAGAGAGAGGGAGCAATAACTTTATTTGCCAATCAAGTTCCATATTACAATTTGGGTATAGACTACCTCCCAGTCAGCAAAGGTTCGTGGGGCCCACTTGGGCTGCATATGGGTTACCCACATTGTATTGCGTGGGCCCCAGTACCTATGTGTCCACGGCTTGCAGAAATGTCCCAAGTGGGCAGCCCACCTACGTCTAATGGGTGGGCAGCCCACCATGAAACCATTATTAAAATGTAAACCGCCGTCGCATTGTATCGTTGTATATATTCAATTTTTATGATTATTGCACTTTAATATAGCATAATGGACCGGTGCGAACGTATATTTTATAATTTTTCATCATTGTGGGTAGCCCACTTCATGCCCACAGAAAGCCCAGAAAGTTTATTTCAAGAAATGAAAATAAATTCCCAGATACATTTTCATGATATGATAACATTATTAAGATAAATTCAATAAAAGATGTCGGGAATCGGTTGTAAAGAAAAAAATATGAAGTAGGCCGCGCACTTGGGGCCTAATCGGAAACATCAGATAAACACACCTTAAGCCCACAAGCCCACGAATGCCCATGGAAATCCCACGTGGGTCCCACGAACCCTTGCTGACTGGGCTTCGGCAACGTATAAGTACGATAAGTGTTTAATAATTCAATCTGATTAGCTTGGGAGACCATTTGGTCATGTACTCAGTTTCTCCCAACTGGTCTGTAATAAAAAAAATGAATTAAAAAAAGCACTCTAATTGCCTAACAGCAACAAAATAATTACGGTGTACACAAACACAGAACGAACTCATGCTTCATGCGAACGATCGCACTGTATTCGCTCAATTAAAAGTTAAATTCTACTTTCATCTCGTTTACAAAAGAGTGTTTCGGGATAACAGGAATACTTTACAGAGCAATGAGCGTTTGTTTCAAAAAAATGCTGGTAAAATTATTATTATACTTTTTGCGAGATGAAAAATGGTTGGTATTATGGTTGATTAGATCGTCAGACCAGGGCCACTTTTAACAATTTTCAACTGGAGAGGCATTGTCATCAGTGATTGTCCTAGCTTACAGAACCTCCAACTCGTTACTGACTTCTCCGATGTATAATTCACAGGAAAAACATGTTTTTATTTTTTTCCAACTTTTGCTATTATAGGCCTAGTATCAACGTTCATTTAAAATCCGAAATGAAAATATTATTTGAGTTTTGCTTGCAGGCCCATGAAATACATTGTCAGTGTATTCATGTGCTGGTGCCAGCACAAAATTTCGGGGGGGGAGTGAGGGGCGGGGAAAATAATCACTATTGCACATGTCTGAGACCCGGAAACAAGTTGACGAAGATGAAACACCCAGAGGAGGACCTGGGAGACCCCTTCCAGAAAGGTTTAAAAAACACCTAAAATTTCGCGTTTTGAAAGTACTTTCAGCCTAAACTAACAATAAAACTCTATCAAGAGAGATTGTAACAGAGAGTGAAATGTTTATTTAAAATATTTCAAAAGGAGGGGTGGGATGTAATTCCTCTCTCCTGACTGCGCCCCATGCTGGTGGGGATACACCGTCAGTTTCCTCAGTAATGCTTTTAGTTTCATTCCTTGCATTACCAGAATCCTGAATTAACTTTTTGTGGTGTCTCTACACTTTCATCTTGTTCTAAAAATATTTGATCCGGCATTACTACAAGAGATAATTTTGTACTTTTTCGACTATATCTTCACGAAAAGATGAAATTCAAACTTTCGAATCATCACTCTTTTCCTTTGCAGAATATCTAAAATAGTTTTTTTGCTGATATTGCTACATTTTTGTTTCCTTTTTCAAAATTTTGTTTCGTAATTTCGAAATATTTTATATTCTTTCGCTTTGAAGCAAAATTATTTGTCCTGACTTTGTTTCGATTTGTTGATAAATCTCTGCGTCTTTGATAAACGAACGAATACTGACTCAATTAGTGGCAGCAAATAAGTGCGAACAAAACTAACTGACATGATTATAATTTAACAAGATAGTTTTTATTAGTCGATAATCATGTCAAAAGTATTTTAACCGCAAAGGTATAATACTGAATTAATGCTTAATTCTGAAAAGAGTTTCGAAAAGTCTAAACGATGCAGTAGGCTACTTATCTTTGTATAAAAATTACAACGACTGTTAGTGATATTACTTAGTTTGAGATAAAAAAGTTACTAAAAAGTAGGCGGCAAACAGTTCAGTGGAGGGGAAGCAATTGCCTCCACTTTCCACTAAAAAGAAACCCTGCGTCAGACCATACTCGGCACGCGACAACTCAGCAAGTGCGTCAACTCAGCCAATACATTTCAGCTACTGTCCAAGTCGCAAATGAGATTTTCACCAAACATCTGACTTGCTTGGTTATTGCTTGCTAAACTGAGCTTGCTGACTTGTGGCATGTCAGGTTTCGACTTGCTTAGTTGTTACCTTCTCAGTTTCATTATTTGCCAACTTTAGCCAATTGCTATTCAAACTATAGAATTTTTGATATTAAAACATCTAATATATATAAATCAAATATAGTTATTACTATCTAAACCAGTGGTTCCCAACCTTTTTTGGTGTCGGGGCCGAATTTCAAACTTCAGAGTACGTATGGAGCCGCATGAAAACACTCAAGTAATTATAACGAAAATTTTAAAGCAAGAAAGCATGTAGCCTACCAACAAATAGCAATACTAACAAGAAAAATAAAATAAATCAATTTAATGTCCAACTTGGCATTGGCTTTGAGCTTTAACAAGTTTATCAAAGCGAGGCGCAATTGCAGAGGATGCAATGCGCTTTGTTGTCTACCTCAATTCGAAAATACTTTTCTTCCCCAGCGCTTTGAAAGACCCGATTCTCCTGCTTTATAGTTTTATAGCGGCAATAACTACTGCTTTTCTCAGTCTGTTTTATAGGACCTACCAGAAATTTTACACGTTTTGAAGTGTGTTGAGCATCACACCATATCAACCTAATTATTTCACTTAATGATTTATGATTCACAATAAGTAGACAATGGCCCATTCACAACAGTATAAAGTAGGCTACAAGGTGTAAGATGTAAAATGAAAAGTTCACTGACAGTGCAACCATGCAACCTCTACGAGTCTACGACATAACGACAATGCAGTTTGTAAACAATTTTGACTTTGTAAACAATTTTGACAAGTCAAAAAATAATCGCCCTAATTATTATAGATAGATTTTTTATAATTTTTGTTGGATTTTTAGGGGTCAATGAGAGCGGCAAGAAGGCTAGCTTGGAGCCGCATGCGGCTCTAAGAACCGCGGTTGGGAATCACTGACTAAACCCTTGACAGCCTGTTTCACCTAAATGGATCATCAGAAGTTTCTTATTCAAATAGAATCTAAACATAACTACGGTATAAATTCACTAATAATTCATAACTATAAAACATAACTAAACATTCTAATATATAAATCTAATATTGAAGTAGGCTAGTCTAAAAATGCCTCGGAAGAAAAAATATCACCAAAAATTTCTTTCATACACTGTAATACATTTAACATATTGAAATAAGCTGCCACTGTATACAGTTTAATAACAGAGCCAAATAAATATTTGTTACAAATTTAAACAATCTTCACTTGTAAAATCAGCGTTTAAATACATGCAGCTTGATTTGGTTGTAGAATCTTGGAAAAAGTGTTCTATGATAAAATATACAAAATCGCCGAAATAAATCATAAATATTTATATTTGAAACATTCTGCAAAGTTAATTGAAATGGTCTTTATCGTGCCAACTTTTTCACTTCAACTCACTGTAAGTACTTAAAATCTACACACATGTAGAGTTGTGATCGGTGACAAAATGCCGGTGGAGAGCCGAGAGAGAAGGTTTATATTTGCCAAAGATTTGAGAAAAAATAGAATTCGTTTTACAAAACGAAAAGGTATTGAACATACCCAAGGAATAACGTTTTCAAAATGTCATCACGTACTTAAATTCTTCAGCCCAATTCGGTCTTACATCGTATAAATTGATGAAGGCAGAAAAACACTTTCAACTTCACCATCGGTATTTACTTCTAAGTTTTGTTTTGCATAATTGTGTCTGACGCTTTTCTATGCAGTTTGTCGTGATATGGCTACTTGAATGCTTTTTTTTGTTTTACTATCATGCATTATTTAACCATGCTCAATTTAAATCATTTTATTCCGCAAATTCATTAAAATGAAATGCAACAACATTTTACCACGTGCTTCAATACGCTTGATTATACGTATAAATTATACAGGACAATGCAATGTCAGATTAGTTGACTTATGGTCAATGCGATAACTTCTTTTGAGACTCAAGAAAATCGTATTATTATAATATGGAAGACATATATTTCAGACTGGCATATGTGCTGTGCCAGCATAGATTGCAAACAATATTTTTGTTACTTTAAAGCTATTAATTTTCTCATTTTATTCAAACGTAACATTTTTACAAGTCTAACTGCAGCTCATTAACGATCTACCAAAAATATCGTAATCTAGAAATTGGCAAAGTTACAATTATTACATCGTTTAAACCTCGAAAAAAGCTAAAACGATGTAAACCTCACGCTGGATAGTCCCCAAAACTACCTGACCACGTAATCAGCAATAGATAAACATTTGACAACACTTTCATGCAATTAATTATAAATCGGCTGGTTGAATCAATAGTCGATTCTTAAATTATTTGCAAACACTGGCTTGTACTGACTAACAAATATTTACTATCTCACGATCCTCAAGTTCAAATATAAAGACATCTTCCATAATTTCTTGACTATCAATCCAATAATATATCAAACTTCGCATTTTTCGCAGAGAGTTTGTTTTGTTGAACCAAAAGTAGAAGAATCCAAAAAATAATATGGAATTTATCGAACAAAAACAACAAACAAACAAGAACAAAAAGACACAGGTTTTCTTGTGTCATGGGAAATGTCATGTTGTTGCTTGGAGTCCTTTGCTAGAGATTCTTACATTTTGTTGATATTCGTCAAGAAAAGGCAAGAATAATTTCCTCTCACGTGAAAACACAACAGGATAATGCAAAATGGCTGCTGCCTATACTGAACCGCCGATCGTGCTGACAATTGGCGCCTTTAGGCTGGCCGGCGGAAAAATTAATGTAGGCTGATGTGATTCGTAGATATGTAGGCATCTATATAGCCTAAAATTAGAGCTAAATTGAACAGCTTAATGCCTTAAACTTTCAGTAGGCTACAATAGTTGAAACATATCATCCAATCCACATATAAAACTGATTACTTGCAATAGAATTTTACTTTCCTATTAATCAAGCGGTTTTTTACTTACGCTGGCAGCACACTGAGAATCATATCAGCGCGCCCTGCTCCAAATAAAAACAAATATTTAGTTACTTTATTTGCTTAAATCTTTTGCTGCTTTGTATAAAAAAACGACATTGCATTTTTACTTTCGACTGCCAAATATGAAGCGTGAATGACGATAGACATCGTACTGTTTTTGCATGTTATTTTTCTTTGAAACTATTTACAGTAAATCGGTAAAATTAATACAGTTTTATTAGGCCTACTCAATAAGCTTCATCAAACAGTATTTTCGCTAACTGGTTTGCTGGCTGACTTAGTCCACTTATTCAAGACTATTAATGACAAGAAATAAACTTGAAAAACTGCTGTTCAAGCAGTACATTTGATGTTTGGAAATTTTTTTTTTTTTTGATGAGTTCAGTTTTTTTTTTTAATTAATCTGTCAGTAACGAACATGCGACAACCAGCATTATTTGTTTTACAAGTTTTCATATCTTAGTGCCTCAGTGTAAAATTGTCCTTCTGATGTCAGATAAACGAAGACTGTCATCAAAGGAAAACGTTCTGGTGCTATCAACAATATCAGATTGCTAAGTGCGCTTTGAAGTCATTGAACCGTGATGAGGAAGCGTGGCTGAAGAGAGAGTTAAGTGACAAAATTTATAGTTTTTCCAACAATTTGTGAATGCTTTCAAGAATAATTTTATCAAAAGTGAAAAGTTGTAGTATTGTTATTGAAATATACAATTGAAGATCTTTTTTAACAAAGGCTTTACTAATTTAAGACTTTTTCTGATAAAGGCTTTTGATAAAAAGTTTTGTAATGACGATGATGAATTATTTGTAGTAGTTGACTTACACCTCTCTTTAAGCAAATAGGCTAAGTTCAGGCTGGATATTTTTGAAGGATATTTACTTAGCTACACTTTGTGTAAACAAATGTAGGTAACTTCACAATGTAGATTCTAACGATCTGTGTTAGCCTGATGCTGCGAGTTCGTTGTGGCAATATCGAATTACACTAGCTTTCGGAACACAGTTCCTAGTCATGTGCTATGACGAATATGTAGGTAAATATCCATAAGGAAAATATCCCGACTGGAAAATATCCCTACGAAAAATATCAATTTGGAAATTATTCCAAATGGAAAATATCCTGATTGGAAAATGTTTGTCTGGAAGATATCCCGCCTGGAAAATATCCGCCCGGAAAATATCCCGCTTGGAAAATATCCACCCGGCAAATATCCCATCTGAAAAATATCCACCCGGTAAATACCTTAGGAAAATATCCAGCCTGATACGGCAATTGAATTGAAGATAACACTGGTGGCTATTTTCCGTATGGATTTTTCCGATTGCGGGTGGTATGTCAAGCCATCAAAAAGACCTTGGTTCAACACTAATCTTGAACACGCAGCTATGTCTGGGCTAGACACCTTATAACATGCTCTGTCTAAATAAAAGTTGCATGGACTGAAAAATATCCACCCGGTAAATACCTTAGGAAAATATCCAGCCTGATACTGCCCACGGCAATTGAAGATAACACTGGTGGCTATTTTCCGTATGGATTTTTCCGATTGCGGGTGGTATGTCAAGCCATCAAAAAGACCTTGGTTCAACACTAATCTTGAACACGCAGCTATGTCTGGGCTAGACACCTTATAACATGCTCTGTCTAAATAAAAGTTGCATGGACTTGTAATAAATTAGCGTCATACGAAACAACAGCAAAGCATTCTTTAAGGTGCGCAAGAAGATTGTCTTCCTTGTATTAGCCTACCACTCTTTTGACCGAATCTTTACAACGCGCATAACTTGCATACAAGAAAAGGTCTTACTGTGATTGAAATGAAACAATGCAATATCTTATAAACTTGGCTTTGTGAAACAGTGGCGTAGTGTACGCAGGAAGGGGGGATTTAAAAAAAATTCATGAGACCATTCTAAACGTATCAACATTTAGTTCACAGCAGAAACAAAAGTGGGCTTATGACAGCTCACGAAACGTAGACTTGTAGTTGTGCTGATCATCAGAGCTACAAGATGATCGAGAAAGCTTGACGAACACTAGCGTACGTTTTTTGTTAAAATTAGTTGGTTAATGTAAAAATGCAATGTAAATCATGAATGCAATCCACTCTACGAAACCAAATTGCTAAGATCTCGAAATCGTAAAATAAAAACGGTTCCGTCAAAATGAAACAAACGTTTGTTTTAAAATCGTTTCAACTTAACATTAAAGTTGCTTATGCTTGGAGATGTACCATCAAACGGTGGAAACGGTTGCCTAATAAAAAATAGGCTAGCCACCAGCAAAAGACAGACCGGTTATTCAAGCTGGTGGTGAGCCTGGGTCTACAATAGCCTTCAGCAGGGCTACTAAACAAATGTTAGCAAAGTTCCATTTTGACAAGTTAAATATTTTTGCGATCCGGTAAATATTTCATATGCAACCACAAAAATTAAACAACCAGTAGACTACGAGCACCGAAACACTTTTTAGGTAGTATGTAACACGACTTGGATTTTTGTCTGACACAAACAAAGAAGTACAAAAGGAAAAAAGTGTATTGTGTTTCTTTGTAGTGTAGCTGTGTGGATCGCACATCAGAGAAGACGGCAAAGCGTTGGGGGGTCTGGGGGCGAAGCCCCCAGCTCTTTGAATAATCACAAAAAATTGCTTTTCCCTAATGGAAATCTGTTGAAAGAGGCCCTAAAATGTGACGATGAGGTTATTCTTCCAGGAGCCCTAGGTCCACCTTCAACACCCAGAAGGTCCGGATTCGGACCGCGGTCCGCCAGTTGAGTAGCCCTGGGCAACAGCTTTGGTTCAAGCATCTGTACTAAACTTATAAACAACAAAAGCAAGCAAACTATTTAGAAATTTCGATGCCAGCTAGGCTACTCAATTTTTCACTTTTTGTTTCGTCGCAGATAATTTCTTGGATATAATTGCTTTATCTTTACACAAATAGGCTACGTGTTTACTAAACTCGATTTACAAAAAAAAAAGAAACATAGAGGATGACGCTTTTAAATAGAACCCTAATAAGCCATAAAACAATGCAAAAATTTCAAACATCAAGCTCAGTTGGGGAGTTTTAATACCTAACCCCCCTCCCTGAGTACGTAGCCTACACTGTTATGAAATCATTAGCAGGAAGAAAAGACTTTGTTTGAATTAGGTGACCATTGAAGAGGTAAACCTACGGTATAGCGATCTATATACACAGGTCTTGACAGCGTGTAAACTGGAAGCTTGGCCAAAGGCTGATGTACTGTAATTTTGATTTTAAAATTTCAACTGAATTTACTTTATATCTCTTTGAAATGGTAGTTTTGAGAATTCAATTTGCTAAAGTGTAATCATTGAATCTCAAAACACTACAAAATTCGTAATATTACGTTAAAAAAATGACGAATTTTCGCATTTACCAATGTTGCCAGATGAATTTTGGATTCCCAGCAAAAATACCAAAATGTACTTTTTATTTGAATCGCAACAACACCACAGAAGTAACTCAAAATCGCACAAATTATACAAAAAGACTACATTTATTAATTAATATTCAAATTATTAACTGAAACTAGCAATTTTGGTTGCTAACAGATCAGTCTTCAGTCAAATTTTAAGCTGCAAGTTGTCATAGCCTGTGAATAGCGGTCGCCATGGCCTACGAGTTGCATTTATCTAACTTTTTAGCGTATTTTCAAACTGATTTATTGGGCATCATGTAATTTTCCATCTAAGAATGACACAAAATTGCTATTTGCTCCTTTGCCTTTTTTGCAAATAATAATCTTTGGCTTCAATTTAGTAGGGTTGCCAGAGGTTAATATACAAAAGAGCCCAAGCTTATGCAAAAAGTAGCCCAATTTTTTGGGGGGTTCTAAAATCGAGCCCAAAATGGAGCCCAAGCAAAGAGATAGGCTATTATACAAAATTATTCCAGAGCACTTTATCGTCAGTCCCAAATTATAAGTGTTTTCCAGTTCTTCACATCTTTCAGACAGATTGGCAACCATGCATTAACTCAACTGTTTGTCAAAATAACTACAAACAAGTAGCCTACCGGTACCAAAACACAAAAAAATGGTTTCATTACCTTTCGTAATATTTAGTTTTATAATATTTAGTAAAGTTTTAGCTAATATTTAGTAATATTTAGTAAAGTTTTAGCTAACGCATCAAGAGTGTTCCCCTCAAGACCATCAATAGTTTTGATAACCCACCAAGGTCGATCAACGTAGAAACTATCTTTTTTTTCCACTCATATAAATTGTTAAAAAAAAATCATTAGCCTTTTTTTTCTCATCTTTCTACATTTGTAAAAACTTTATTAAGGTGTTGTGACCATGCCATAACTGATTGTCCTGCTTTGGCATCATGCACGATTGCACGTTATAGCGTCCGTGTTTTGTCGCTTCTACCTTGTTCTAGACCCCTGCTATGTTTGACATATATTGTTTTTCGTTGTGATGGTCAGAAATAAAAACAAACTGAACTGATGTCCACTGCATTTTCATGAAAACCTGGATCACTTGAGTTGCCAGGATTGCCAGATATTAAAGCCTAAACATGCACATTTTTGATAATTGGCATCTCTATACCAAATTGGTAACCCTTCCTGACCGAGGCCTCCAAAAACGCTGTTCCTCAATGAAATAACTACGAATTAAGTAAAAATCTTAAACATGATACAATTTTTACATAAAAAGTTATATTATATTTTTAAAAAAAGTAGCCCAATTGGACGCCAGCCAAAAAAGCGCGCCCAACGCGAATTTTTGGCGCCTGGAGAAATCAAAAGTAGCCCAATTGGGCGTAAAAGCGCCCAATCTGGCAACCCCAAATTTAAGTACTTTTGTGACACATCTATAAAACGAAAGACAGCTTAGCCTATGTATTCAGTTACTTTTTTTTCAACATGAACCTTGATCAAAACCGCAATGGTCAAAGTCAAAATCATGAAATTTGAAGATAAAAAGTGAGACCCCTGTACATGAGAGAAGATGCGAACGGGAAATATGTAACAGTAAGCACATGTTATCTTTCAAGGATTATCACGGTTGGCTTCAACCGCTTTGATCTGAGTAGCTCGAGCCTGAAAGCCGCTCTGATCTTCTTTTCAATTGCTTTTGTGACGTCACAATTGTCCACTCAGGTGCCGCGTCTTAGTCTTTGTTCTCGGAAGCATAAGAGACAGTGACTTGGCCGCTTCAAAAGCGGTGAGAACGAAGAAGGTAGTCACAAAAGAACTTCTTTGATTTTTGCCTTTGAAAAACTGGTGAGGGCCTTGGAAGGGAATTTAATTGAAAATTGCTGTTTCCGAACTTGCTTGTTTTTACATGAAATTAATTTAAACGTAGTTTTGACTACTACTGGTGTTGTTTTAACGATAAATATCCTTATTTTCTCAGTAAACCAAACCAATTCTCCACCCTTTGACAACCCTTTCCCTATTGTTACCTTACAATGGAAAATGTGTGCGTACTCACTGGATTAAATCACTGTTGAACGGTTTTCCTCAAATACTCGCTAAACCCTGGTTTCTGTTGCTTCAATAAGAATCATTTTAAGTGATTACTTGGGAACAGGCTTTCATATTCGGCGATATCAAAGCTAATATCAAAGAAACGACTTCAAACAACATCCCGAAAATTTTGCGACTAATCTAAGGTTGGGAGTAGATTATAAAATGTTAGTAAAGGTGATTATGATGCTAATGATGATTATTGTTATGTTGCAATTGAAACAATGCAACTATAATATTTTAACATTTACTGACTGCAAATATTATTCTGAAATAAATGCGATTCATTGACCTCCTAATTTCGACTTAGTGACATAGCTCATAATCTTGAGTAACTTATTAAACAACTTGGACTACCTGTTCAGTGTTCATAGGGTGCGTACAATCAGCAAAATATAACTTTTTGAAACTTTTTATTGGGACGTTTTCAACGGTTAGTGTCAATTTAAACACGATTTTCGCAATTAGTTCAAAACACCTTAAAATACAAATAACACAACTAGTAATAACCGAAATATGGATTCATGCAAACGACAAAAGAGGTTATAAATGGAGGGGGTTTTGTTTATTTGGCAATTTTTTCAAATCTAATTTTAGCCCTAGTTGAAGGATATGCCTACAACAAGATATTCTAAGACCTTTGATAACTTCCCTCCGATCGTCCTTCACCATGAAAGTTACTTTGTTCAAAGACTAACAATTAACATTTACCAAATGCGAAAATTGCCATCCTACATTTTGATTACCTTATTTCAAGTTCAAATGATACATTGCTATGTCACTAGTAGTGACCAACAGGTTGCAAAATAGCAGCAAACACTTTTCTGGTCTAGATTTTGCGGTCAAGTAGGTTTAACGTGTACAGTAATTATGACTTGTGCGCATGACTACGCGCATGCGCAAAAGCTTGACATAAATGAAACATCACAGTGTAAATTTTAACGATCTGTTTTAGTCTGATGCTGCGAGTTCGCTGTGGCAATAGCGAATTGCACTAGCTTTCGGAACAAAGTTCCCTAATCATGTGCTATGAGTCATAGCAAAAATCATTCGATTTGGTTTTAGATGAAAAGGAAAAGGGCTTTGCCCGCGCAGGTTCGAATCCTGCCGACGACGCCAGTTAAATGTCTGTTGTATTTCCAGACGTTTAATATAAAATAAACAATAATAATTGTAGCGATAGCCAACCAAGTGAGAAAACCATGTACCTCTTGTTACTTACTGATTCAGTGTATAAAAGCAACGCAATATATAGTAAGAAAGAAACGCAAAACAATCAACTAAGGAACGTGGTACAGAACGCTCAATTGATTACACGCGCAGTGCGGTAGTACTCAATTCCAACGTCTGTAGGCCTACCAGAAAACGCTGAACTGTGATTATGTAGTGAGGCTGGTCACGAGTTACATATATTCAACGTAAATAAAATGACGACTATAACACCTCCCCCGATAATTTTTATACACAAAGAAAAATATGAACAAGACACCGAATTAAACAATAACTCTCAAAGTCCGAAACGGGCCGGAGGTCTGCGGCGACGGCTCGACCTTCGTGGGTTGTGTGGCCCGAATTCCGGTACAGTCGGTGTGTCGTCCGAATCCGTTCGAGCTGAGGTGGAGACAGCGGAGGAGTCGACTGTTGGTGCAGGAGTTTCTCCCGGCTCCTGGTCCTCCGATGATGCATAGCGAGGTTGCAGTTGGTCCATATGGCGCCTCCACGTCGGACCATGTGGCAGCAGACGTACCAGGAAGATTCGGCTACCCTGTCGCTTAATCACCTCGGCTGGAACCCAACGAGGGTCCTGGCTCCGTCGTGGAGTGAATGATAGCGCGTAACAGGGATCTCCCGGTTTGAAATGTCGTTTTGTAACTTCAGAGGCGTCCGTGTTGTGAGGGTTTTGTCGGGGTACCACTTGAGACGGTGTGGGGAGAAGCGTGTCGATCTTGGTTCGAATCTGACGATTGTTGAGTAATTGGCTTGGAGAGTAGCCACTCGGAGTGGGCGTGCGTCGATACTGCTGTAGGAATTCCAAGACTGCTTGTTTCGGGGGCAGGGAAGATTTGCGAAGTGCTTGCTTGAACGTACGTACGAGGCGCTCCGCCGCTCCATTGGTTTCCGGATGGTAAGGGGCACCCGTGATGTGTACCATACCCCTCTCCTTACAGAAAGTTTGAAATTCTGTGGATTTAAAAGTAGTAGCATTATCGGTAACTATAGTATGGGGATAGCCGAAATGAGCAAAATCCTCTTCTAGCAGGTTGATAGTAGCTGTTGACGATAAGGAAGTAGTAGCATGAATACATGGGTATTTAGAAAAAGCATCAATGCTGAGTAACCAATGGTAACCCATGAATTCTACCGCATGATCTATGTGTAAGCGACTCCACGGTGCTTCTGGAACCGTCCATGATTGGACCTGGGTTTTAGATTGCGGTTGACATTCGCCACAGGTACTGCACTTGTGACAAAGTTCCGCGATGTCTCGATCGATGTTTGGCCAGTAGACGGACGTCCTTGCCAACTGCTTCATTCTCTCAATGCCGAAATGTCCTTCATGAAGCAACTGAAGGACGGAAGGACGAAGTTTGGAAGGGATGACCACTCTGGAACCGTAAAGTAGACATCCGTAACAAGTAGAAAGAGAGTCTGCGTACTTACGGAACGGTTCGACCGGGTCTTGTGGAGAAGACTTGGCCGACCATCCTTCATGAATGAAACGCATTACCGTGGAAATGATAGGATCTTTAGAAGATTCTTTACGCAGTGAGGCGGCATTTGGGGTCTGGACCTGCAAATCCAAAGCATCGATAGCACAGACGATATCAATGTCATCCGCACTTTCCTCTTCATCGAAGACTTTATCCCCTCCTGCTGGTAAGCGACTCAAAGCATCAGCGTTTTGATGATCCTTTGTCTTCCTGTACTCAATAGTGTATGTAAATTGCGACAAAAAGAGTGCCCAACGAGCCAAACGATTTGCTGCCAACGAAGGTGTCGATTTGGTCGGGCCAAAAAGACTAAGCAATGGTTTATGATCTGTGACCAAAATGAATGATCTACCAAAAAGATATTGATAGAACTTCTTTAGCGCAAAAATTATCGACAAAGCCTCTTTCTGAATTTGACTATAGTTTCTCTGCGAGGCTGTTAATACTTTTGAAACGTTTGCTATAGGCCGTTCTGTGCCATCTGGGTAACGGTGAAACAAAGTAGCACCGATGCCCACACTAGAAGCATCACATGCGATACCTACCGGAAGTGACGCATTGAAATGTGTAAGAACCTCATCAGTAGATAGATGATGCTTCAGCTGAGCAAAAGAGTTTTCCTCTTGTTTTCCCCATCTCCAAGGAATGTCCTTTTTCGTGAGATGGTATAGTGGTTCTGCTACAGTAGAAGCGTTCAACGGTAGAAACTTCGAGTAAAATTGTAAGGAACCTAAAAATGAACGAAGAGAAGATACGTCAGTGGGGGCAGACATCTCCAGTACGGCGTTTACCTTGGGACCTTTGGAGATGCCCTGCCTGGACAAAATGTGTCCGAGATACTCTACCTGAGGTTGTGCAAACTTACACTTGTCTTTCCTACACCTCAGGCCTTTTGAGTGAAGTCGATCGAGGAGCCGTCTAAGATTCTGGAGATGCTCCTCAGCAGTAGTGCCACTGACAAGAATGTCGTCTAGGTAGACTGCAACCCCTGGAAGGTCGGCTGTAAGGTCGTCCATGATCTTCTGAAAATAACCTGGAGCAGAAGATATGCCAAAAGGTAAAACATTTTGTAAAAGTACGCCACGGTGAGTGCTTAATGCGAGTCGTTTTCGACTGTCAGGACCAAGTCGAATCTGATTGTAGGCATCAGCCAAGTCTATCTTGCTGAAACCATACCCACCACCCAACTTTTGCATTAAGTCTTCTGGTAAGGGTAACGGGTGACGATGGGTCTCCAGGGAAGGGTTCACCGTGACTGAATAATCGCCACATATGCGTAACTTGGCCTTCGCTCCTGAAGAGTTTGAAGGCTTACGGACTGGAACAACCGGTGTGCCCCAATCGCAAAACTGAACTGGTGTCCATACACCACGTGCAATGCCCGAATCATAGGCTTGTGCTAAGTCCTCCTTTAGCGCGAAAGGTACATGCCTAGGTTTGAGAAAAACAGGTGTAGCATCAGACTTAAAATCTATGTCTAGTTCATAATCTCGTAAGCACCCGAGTTCAGGCTTAAAAACATCTTTGAACTCGTCACATAAGAGGGAGCATGCTTTCTCCAGACTCTTATCAGGCTTGTCGTATGACTGGATACTCTGTAAAGTAGAATAGTTAGACAGAAGGAATTTATCGATAGAAATTCCTAAAGACGAAATTGCATCACGACCTAGCAAGTTCAGTCCTTTGACTGTCGTGACTACAAAAGGAATATTATCTGACCTTCCCGTGGAAGGACAAGTTACCTGGGCCGTGAAAGAACCCGTGATTGGTACTAGATGCTTGGTAGCAGATTGGAACTGCGACACTGGTGCTTGCAATTGAGGTGCGCCTACCCGAGTCCAGACGTCGTTGGAAAGGAAATTTCCATTTGTAGCAGTGTCCAGTTCTAAGTGTGTGGTTACCGAATTAATGGAGATCGGTACTTCCAACTTTGAATTTCGAGGTTTTCTGCAAGAACTAGAAAGCATGTTAATTTCCTCGATACAATTTACCTTAGAAGGTTTGAACTGTCTAGCTTTCTTTCGACAAACACTCTGTAAGTGTCCCGTAATATTGCAGAAA
This sequence comes from Aplidium turbinatum, assembly GCF_918807975.1. Classification (NCBI taxonomy): domain Eukaryota; kingdom Metazoa; phylum Chordata; class Ascidiacea; order Aplousobranchia; family Polyclinidae; genus Aplidium; species Aplidium turbinatum. The sequence goes on along the minus strand of NC_137475.1, from coordinate 21,009,716 downwards.
TGGCAAGTGGCTTTCTTAAACCTACAGTCATTGGCGTTGTGGTTGGAATTACCACAGCGATAGCATTCTTTATTTTTAAAAGAAAAGAAAGTACCTGTAAGTTGCCTAGTTTTTGGAGGTTTGCTGATGGTCCTTACTTTCGCAACTGGTGCTGGTAGAGTGCCGTAAACAGTTTCTTTGGCCACCTTGGCTGCCTCTTCGGTTTCTGATGCAACCTCCACCGCACGTTTGAAAGTAAGTTCATCAGCTCTGATTTTGAATAACGCCTTAAGCACCGCCTCGTTACCTATTGAACAAATAAAACGAGTACGTAAAGCTTCGTCCAATGGATTTGAAATGGACGAGAAGTCACAGGTGGCAGCTGCCTGGCGTATGCGGATGGCTAGTTCTTGAGCTGTTTCACCGGGCTTGCGCTTCATTTCGCTCCAGAAGCGGAATCGCTCCCTCACGATGAAGCGTTTTGGGTCGAATTGTTGAGCCATGTAATTTGTAATTTCCGTCATGGTGAGATCGTTGACTTCTTTTGGGTTTGTTTCCTGCGCAGCCAAATTTGTTAACATTTTGTAGATTGTAGGTGATTGATTGGTGAGAAAAACCTGTGGCATTTTGTCTTGTGCGACTGAATGTGCTGCTACAAAGGTGTTAAACCTCTTCCAATAATCTGCCCACAGTTCAGTGGTGGCATCGAACGTTACGAACTTAGGTAAAGATACCTGTTGTTGTATTGTTGTTGGTTGTGGTCTTGAAGTTTGGGCTCGTATTTCTCGTAGTTGTTCAAGGTGGCGCTTTTCTTGGTTGGCAATTTGATCTTGATGACGTTGTTCTTGTTCTTGGTGACGTTGTTCTTGTCTGGCAATTTGCTCCTTCGTCTGGCGTTCTTGGTTGGCAATTTGTTGTTGCAGGACTTCGATCAGTTTCTCCATGTTTCTAAAATCCTGTAGAAATTCTGTAAAGATCCTGCCGACGACGCCAGTTAAATGTCTGTTGTATTTCCAGACGTTTAATATAAAATAAACAATAATAATTGTAGCGATAGCCAACCAAGTGAGAAAACCATGTACCTCTTGTTACTTACTAATAATAATAACGTTATGGTTTTATTTATTGTCGCTCTACAACAGCTAAGGTCTTTTAGCGACAGGGCTCATTTTTAATTTGTATCAGGTTTACGATGTTATCACATTATTACCCGACTCATTCTCACTGCGCTATGCAGGATAGAACACAATCGGTACCGTTTTTAAAGTCTTCGGTTTGACCCGACCTGGAATCGATCTCAGATCTACCAGCACCAGAGCCGAAGGCGAAACCACTCGGCCACTGAGCTGGTAATTGTTACTTACTGATTCAGTGTATAAAAGCAACGCAATATATAGCAAGAAAGAAACGCAAAACAATCAACTAAGGAACGTGGTACAGAACGCTCAATTGATTACACGCGCAGTGCGGTAGTAATCAATTCCAACGTGTGTACCAGAAAACGCTGAACTGTGATTATGTAGTGACGCTGGTCACGAGTTACATATATTCAACGTAAATAAAATGACGACTATAACACTGAGGCTCTGAAAATGTTGCTTGTGTATATTCGACGTGAATATCTAAAGTTTTGTTTGACCTCGAATCTATACATTCAGCATCAAGTTTCAACTAAAATGGCAAAAACCAAAACATAAGATGTAGAATTTTACAAGGGTCAAAATTTTACAGCAACGTAAGTTACCGCTAATTCGAAAACACAACACTACCTGCGTTTGGAGGTAGTTTTGGAACTGATAAAGTTTTACTGTGAAAAATAGGTGCAATGGATGATGGAATACTTCGATAAGTCAGTGCTCTTTTTCCCCTCACTCTACTATGAATGCGTATGAAGCAACTTTCTCGTCGTTCAATGAACAGACAATCCATTGATTTTAAAGGGAAGACTTTTCAAAAAGCTGTATGGAAAAGAATTTGCACATTTGTGACCACTCGAAAATGATATTCATAAACAAGGATTTTATACAAGCCATGGGAAACCGAAATCAACCTCAGTATGAGTTTGATTATATAAAGCAGCCATCCCAAGCTTGTTTACTCACGACCCCTTTTAATCTTTCTAAAATTTCCACGAGTCTGCACTGTAAAACAATAACAGTGCTAAAAGCACATTTGTGACATTTATTAAATGACTTAATTTGTTTAAACGAAAACTGAAAACAAGTTACTGACAGGGGCGTAGACTGCACAAAACTTTGGGTAGAAATAAGTATCTTTGCCCATGTAAGTGAGCTTGGCAACAGTTCACCAAACGAGGAGTACCCATAGGGCTCCCTGAAAAGTTTTGAAAAAAATACTTCAAAGTTACGCATTCTGAGAGTGCTTTCAGTCTAAATTAATAATAAAACTTTGTCAAATGATGTAGTAATAGAGTGTGAAATTTTCATTTAAAAAATTTCGAGGAGTCAGTTGCTCCCTTTTTTTTTCACCTGACTACGCCCATGGCTACCTGTACTCGAAGCCTGTTACTTTACACGTAACTTACGAGAAACAAAACTAAAAGCAAGCACATTTATTCAGTGCGATGGGTGAGACTGATTTCTGCCACAAAGCAAGTCCAGCCGTGGCTCAATTTTTGTCAATGCTGGTCTCAAGGCGGTTTCAATGCTGCTTAGTCTGGAATGGTATTTTGTTTGATTGCTGTCAACTTTGAAAACGCTGACTCGCACATATACGTGGAGACAAACGGCAGGAGAGCGGTTGCTGTGGAATCAGATAAAACTGGATATTCCGCTTTAACGATAAGTCAAAAAGTGTGAAGGTTTTTTTCCAAAAAATACAACCCGCAACTTAGAATCAAGAGATGGATCAGCACGTTTTTCCTGAGATTTAAAAAAGAGGCGCTTGGCACTTTGTTTTTACAGTGCAAATAGGTTTTGGATCCAATCTAATTTGGTATTGTTCAATTCTGAAAGAAAATACTTCTGAAACTGTTTCAACAGCTTTGACAAGTGTTTGATAACCACAGGCTTAATAACATTTGGTTCCACATCATTGTTAGCCAAGAACTCTTCAGCAAATGTGAACATTGCAAATGAGTTATTTTCAACCTCTTGTTTCCAGATGCTTAATTTTTTGATGAACGCTCACTCTTGAATTTCAATGTAAAAACATTGATGTTTTCTTTCTGGAAGGACAAGTTTAGTTTGTTCAGTTTTTCAAGCAAATCTAACAAATAACATAATTTCAAAAGTCAGACGTCATTGCAAAAATGGTGGACCAAGTCTGATTTTTTTTTTATTAAAAAAATTACGACTTCATTTTGAACTTTCATAGAATTTTTGAAGCTTTGACTTTTAAAAGCCACTTAGCCTACACTTCATCATCAGTTGCCATCTCCACTTGCAGCAGGTTGCGCATCAACATAGGTATTTATTCACAAGAGTAGCAATTTTGACCTAATTCGCTCAGTGTCTCTAAACTGAGTCCAGTCCATGCCTGAATGTTGTCTTGCCATCGATTGGGTTATCTGCCACGTTTTCTCTTTGACTTTACCTTCTATGCAAACTTTGCAGATTAGAGGAGGAGGTACTTTTTTAGCTATTAAGGTCTTTCAATAAATTACAATTAACAATGTGTAAAAGTAATATGTGTGTCACTCGCATGTCGCACTTTTGCATGAATCCCAGCTGTATGTCTTGTCATTGCAGCAGCCCTTCAGTACACTCACCAACACAGTTTTTCCAAAATACAGTTATCGTTCGATATTTTTAACTAATTAATTATTATCTATAGATTCGATTAGTTTTAATTTTTCAGTATTAGGTTACTAACATGCAGTCCTCAAGCATTCTGTGTCTTCAGCAACACTAACCTCTAGTCCGCAAAAGCACAATTTATGATCTCATAAACCAAAGTGACGAATCAAAAAGTTATGCTTCCGGCTGTGATACGAATAAAGACACTTTTATCTTCCTTCACTTAACGAAGTCCCACTATAACAGTGATATGCCTATTTACGTATAATCTATAGCTCAGTTAAGAACAATGTTTTGAACAATTGCACCAGTTTTAACAACTGCATTTTGAATTAAACGTCTGAAAAGTGCTATAGCATAATACGCAGTAACCTACTTTGTGTAAAATTGGTATACTTTCTGTGAACCCTGAAGATTGTTACGCGCCCCTTGCGGGTTCGCGACGCCCAGTTTGGGATGTCCTGATATAAAGTAACTACATCCAGTAGAATGTTTTACTTGACATGGCACCCGCTGACAAAGCATTCCTACTTTGACCATCATGTTGTTATTATTTGCTAGTTGACATTAACGTTACCGAAACCCCTTCGTTCATTCATTACACTGTGCTGCGTTTGAAAATTTTTTCGCAAAGGTCAAAGATGTTTTAAGTGTTTCTGAATCAATTTTTTGCGCTGAAGTCAAAAATGCAACCAGTTTTTTTCAATCAGGTCAAGTTTTTTTTTTATCACATGTTTAATTATGCTAGCTTTGGTCATTATTGTGCACAGAGAAACTAATTTCTGTGGTAGCTTAATTGGTCATGCATGTTGTCAATTTTCGCAAGATGGTATTTTTATTTGAATGCAAGGTTTTTGCAATGACAGCCATTTTAAATACTACAAAAATATAATGACACAGTGAAATAAAGGCACTTACAACTAACCAAGAAAGCTTCCTAACACATAATTTTGTTCAACGGCGAACAACCTAACAGTAGAAGTTAATATGTACACTATAGACACGTGAACACTTAACATCACAGATGTGTTTTAAATGCGAAATACTTGCCAACATCAATGTGTGAAATAAAAACGAAGTGTTCAAAATAGCATAACACAGAAAACGTTGTTCGGCACATGATGATATTCCGACGATATATACAATAACAATATAAATACAAATGATTTATGCTGACAAAAAGTGTCGCTTCAAAGATTTTCTTCTATGTGTGGAATTGGGAAGATCTCTTTTTAAGCACCAACAGTAATCTGCAAGCATGTTTACTTCCCAGTATCCTTCGTACCTTTCTTCCATCTGGCGAAGGTCTTCGTGGAACCTCTCTCCATGTTCTTCTCTGTAGTCACCACAGTTGTCAGGAAAGTAATCCGAATGCGAACTCAGAAAGTGAATTTTCACAGACATCCGGGCTCCAAGGGTTGAAAGCTTTCAAGCAGCTCTTTAACCTGTGCTTCGTAATCAGGGCTTCTATGCTTCTATTCTTTGGTGAGATTTAAATCTCGTGTTAGGTCATTCAGCTCAAGCTGTGTAAGAGGCTTGGGTTGGCTTGTACTTTGCTCTGCATCCCATGTGTCTTGTTCACTTGCTTCGCTCTCTGTTGATGAAAAACACTCCATTTCACTTATTTTTCCAGGTGGTTCTGGAACAGGTATACCAGGGCCATGTGATAGTGGTTTCATGGCTGAAGGAACATCAGGGTACTTCACATATTGTTTGTTCTTCCAGTTTATTCCTGAAATGAAAAAGAACACTGTTACTCTTAAATCAAACAATAAATGAAAATGCCTCCATACAGTACAAGTATCAGCATACCTTGTAAGTTGGTCATGCGAAAATAACAATCAGTGACATGGTCTTTTCCTTCTCTCCATACCATAGGAATAAAAAAAGGAAAGCTCTTTATTTTCTTTAGACTCCATAATCTCAAGCTTTCAATGAATGCTCTAGAACATATGTGCGGAGCAAATGCCTTGTCCTGATCGCCTAGTTTTACTCCAAAGTACTCATAATATGCTTTCTTAACAAACTGCATAATTTTTGCTTGGCGACTATGCAGGGTGACCTTGCCACATAACAGAACCTGTCTGCATCATTTTTGCACTTTCTCATTGTACTGTAAAAACAAAACTTATCATTATTATACAAACGTGTCAAATATACTGACGTGGTAAAGTATTGAGTGCACATAAGTTTTTACATAGCTAATTTCCAAATAAAATACAATAACTATCATCTTAACTGCACACTAACGCAACCTGTAAAAACCAGTTCATATGTTTAACTTTTCAAGCATCGGGTGCATTCGTCATGTTCTTCTCATTGTGATGTCACTAAAGTTTCATCAAAACTTAATTCATTTGCTAAATTATTTTTATGACATCACGAATCTCAATCGCAAGACCCTGAAAGCAGCAGTTGTCGAAAATTTCAAATGCAATTTGCCAAAAAACTAGACCTGATGGAAGAAAACGGATAACAGTTTTGGGTTCAGCATCAAAAAGTACACTAAGAACCGTCAATACTTTAGTAACCTTAAAATTAACGCAGCACAGTGTTATCTAGGCGTGACTGTGAGCACAAGTAGCCCATGTAGCAAAATCTGTCATTTTTATATTATTATAATGTCTTTACGAAAATACTACTGTACATAGCGTATATAAAAGTGTGGGGCAGTTTGTTCAGCACAGTCACGATATTTCTAATTTATATTAATGCAAATTGAAACAAGCCATTACTTTACATTTATTCTATGTCTATGAAAAGTTTAGTCAGCGGCGGGTGTTGAATAGTTGTGGGGTGAGAAAGTTGTCTTGAACGAGTTTATAAAAAGTAAACCGTTGTGAGCTCTGGAATGAAGTGAAAGATTTTTTTACATTGTGAAATTTTGCGAAGAAAAGGTCGCGTAGTTGTACGAGGAAAAGTAGGCGGAGCAGAAAAACAACTTTGTGGTCGGTTGCCAGCCTCTGATGTTCCCATGAAAGGCTACCGCGCCCTCTTTGTTTTGAATTACCATGTAGATGCGAGGTATGAGCGTGTTCGTAGCCTTAATGAGATATTTTCAGCACTGCCGCACAATGTTCAGTGTTTTTGTAAGCAACGGAGACAGGCAGTAACTGTTCACCTCACTGGATCATTTCCACGTTGGATTGCATTATCTACATGCGTCAAACTCTCGGCCCGCCGCCAAATCCGCCCAGCGATGCAACATTTTTTGGCCCGCAGGATGGTGTTAAATTCCTTTTAAATCTGGCCCGCCGGTAGCCTATGCTGCATCATAAACAACTTCAAGTTTTAATCAATAATAAACTTACATAACTAAAATAAATAATAATGAAGTTATACGTTGTTAAAACTTAATAAATGTTTAGTTTATAAGTACTTTACAGCAGTGGCGTACCTAGGGTATGGCAGGCATGGCTCGAGCCATGGGCGCCACATTGATAGGGTCGCAAAAATCGGTTGGTAAAAACTAAAATTTGTGACTTACACTTTCTTTAAAATCTAATTTGCGCCGGATACACAGAGATCAAAATGGAGTCTCTCTTTTACTGTAGCTATTGTTAAACAATGGAATAGCGACCTTGCAAAAGCAACATTAATATTTTTAATATTTATTATTTTATGTCCTTATGAATATTTTATAGTCCTTTATGAATATTTTATACAATGATTTCATTTGCTAAGAAGTTTTACTTATTTTGTTGTTTAGGCGGAATACATTTTATTGCGCCAACGGTCAATCGAGGGTTAAACCACGATAGGCTTCGACCCTTCGTTTGAGGACAAGTCGATTAACTCGTTCATGGCCTCCTCTAGTGTCTGGCCTGATTTGTCACATTTTTCCTTGAAAAATTAACAGTCTGAGTTGCTGGCAAAATGTGGCAGGATACTTGAAAAGATAGCGATTGCTAAAGAAAAGTTAAAAGCAGTTGATTGATAAAAAGTTCATGTGTTATTGTTATTTTATCTTTAAGTTAACTAAACATGATTTATTTGCCACTCCCACATACTCAACTGGCTATTTGGTGAGACTTTTGATCAATGTAGCCCAGCCAAGTCCAGCAGTTCAAACCACTGGTAATGGGTCTGTTTTCTTTTTGAAGTTGATAGTTAAAACTGAAAAGTACCTGGGCAGTTTACCAGGCATATATCAGAATAGGTTAGGCATTTACCAATTTAATTTTTGGGTATGTTTAACAGATACCGTAACACCTTGCAGCTGTTAGAGTGCCCTGTCTAGTGTCTACTGCTTTAGCTATAACATAGCCCAATGATATGTCAAACAAGTATGAATGTTTTATTATGACTATGAAAAACTATTCCTTGTAAGTTTTTCCAAGCTTTGAAGTATGCCTAACTGACAAGTGCTGATTTCATCATGAAAAAACTCATCGTGCATGATTGCAGTCATTTTTGTGGTTGTTATTATGGCATGGTTTATTCAAAATGACTTTTGTCTCTCAGTACGTTTTTTAGCCATGGTTTTGTGAAAGTGATAAGAATTGAAAGAATTAAATCAAGCCCCCAGATCTTTTTATGCCCACATTTTTTAAATTGCTGCATGCCAAGTGTTTAACACTGCACTGCGGTAATAACAAAAAACAAGAACTTTAGTTTTGCTCCAAGTATATTTCGACATTGGATCTTTTCAAGTTATCGCAAGTCAAATACTTTGTAATATCTATGAAAAATTGTGGTAACTTGACTGTATTTGGATGAAGTTTTTGCAGTGTTACACTTTATAAAAAAATGGAGTAGGCAATTAAACATATGCTACAGTAGCCTATATTCTCAAAATTGGGCATAATTCCATGTCTGGCAACCTTTGTATGGGAATAATAGCCACAGCCATTTTTATTTAGCCTGTTTCTAAACTGAATAACCGCATTAACTAAACGGCTGTAAATTTTAATGTGCTAATTAGGCTATAGAGTTGTAGCCTATTGAAGAGGGTTCAATAGCCGAAATCGCGATATGCAACATGGTAATTTAACTTGGTCTTTGTCTTACATTTACCTTGAAAATAGAATTTCCAGGCATTGCAACACTATAGTTAGACTTATTCATAGTTCAGAAATGCATTTGAACTGATTGGTAATAATAGCCTATAGTGACATCCTTTCATTAGTTAAAGATATACCAATATAATTTTTGCATCAGTAAAGATTGCTAAGCTCAATAGCGTAATAAAGTATCATTAAGGAGATCGGTTATCTATCAGTTATGTCCTATCATTATGAAAAGTGGAGCAATGAAAATAATTGAGAATAAAAGACTTTTTAAACAATTATACAAAGCTTTCATCATTATTTAAGTTTTTTTAATCTACTGGCAATAAATAGGATTGAAGGAGTTAAAAATGCTTTCAAATCTACAGTGGGTCAAAGACTGCTAAATCAAATCAATCTTAACATTATATTATTAACATTGAAACAAATCTGACAAAATCATTAATGTTTTTACAAGTTACAACACTTTTACGGTAACAATAACCAACAAAGTACCACTGTGTCAAATTTACCATAAACAGCTTTTTGACATTCAGGAGCTGTGTTTTTAAAATCAAAAATACATGATAGACATGTTAAAAAGTGGGTCTACTGAAAAAACTTTTTTAAATGTCATCGCTTTTTTAAACGCGTTTTTGAACATCCTGAAGCAACAAATATATTTTTTGCTGGTAAATGTTAAGCTGAAACATCGTCTCAAAAACGGGGTACTTATAATAATTGTCCTTAAAACAAGGTGCTTAGCGAAGACTTTAATCTAGTTTTATCCGTAGTTCATAGCAATCACCATTTCGATGCAAAATTTTTGCTGTTACAGTTAATCAGGGCCATTACAAACAGTTTTAAAAGTTATAATTTTGTATTTAATTGATTGTCTCCTTTCTTGGAAAGTTCATTCATCAAAAAAAGAACAAGAAAATTGAAGGGAAAGTTCAGTTGTGTGATGTTGAACAAAGGAGTGAAGTTGCTTTTAAGCATATTCATGGTGATGGACCACTTTCTTGTGGCAGAAAGGCATTCAAATTCTCTAAAATATCAGTTGTTTGCAAATGACTCAGCATTTGACCAGGTTTGACTTCATTAATATAGAAGCTTTGCCACATAGAAAAACAAGAAGAAAAAACACAAAGAGTTCAAGAACAACTTCAAAACAAGACAAAGTTGAAAGAATTAATACTAATTACAAAAGTATTTAAGTAACAAGTATAAACATAAAAGTAATTAGAAAGTTTTTGTTTACCACCTCTCTCATTGTCCGTTATCAGAGTGACTGGTGGAGCTGGTATTGTTGGCATGTACAGATTTCAGTAAACCTTGGTGTTAAACCTCAGTGCCATGGTGAGTATGTAGCTTATTGCATTAGGAGTGAATATGCTTTTGTTATGAAAATGCTGTAAGACTAAGAAGTGCTCATCGCGATGAACAATGATGCATTGTATCCAAGCCCTCCTACAAGGTAGGAACGTGATGATTGATGATTATATATCTTTGTTGATTGTGACCAGTACCTTTGCGTTGTAGATATGTTCAAAACACTGTGTTAGAAAATTGGTATTAATAAATCAGCTGGGTACCACAACTGAGAGTATTAATCCGTCTTTTTTGTATAAATATGTTACCTTTTTCTAGTCATTTCTTCAATGTATCTTGGACATGCACCTATTATTGCATGCATTCTGAAATTGTGAAAAGCAACAAAGACAACAGTAGTTGTTATGGTACCAGTGACTATAGACCAAACACATTTGCCAACATAACATTCAACATTTTTTTAAGGATTTTGTTTTTCATAAATGGAGTATTTTTATGTATGACTGACAATCAGTTTGTCTTCAACTTCAGTAAGAGTATTTTTTTAAATCAATAGGTTAACTATCTTACATTTTGCTATATCCATTGCTTACACTTGTTTACTGTACTGTATGTTTCGACTGTTCAAATGATTTTGACCAAGTAAAGTTTTTAAAGCTTGTTCAATGATTCGATGCTATTTGTACAATTTTTGTATTTTTATGCAAAACAATATATGATTGTAAAGTAAGAGTACCATAATTCTCATCCCTTTGGTGTATGTGATGGTGTGGGGCAAGATCGAGTAATAATCTTGAAATTTAACGTAAGCTATGAAACATAATATCAGGGGTGCAGCCAGCATAAAATTTTGCGGGTGGCAAATAAAATTTTTGCATATGTGAGTGAGCCCGGCAACGAGTTTCATCGAAGGTGGAGCACTCACTGGGGGGTCCTCCTGCAGAAAAATTTGAAAAATATATCTTAAAATTGCCCTTTCTTTTAGCCTAAAGTCAAATGATCCTGTAACAGAGTGTAAAATGTTACTTTAAAATATTTCGGGGGGAGGCAATTGCTTCCTTTCCCCCCCTGATAAACATTTATCATTATAATTCAATGGTCTTTCTTTTGGCTACTGCATTGGTAATTATTTTCGTAAGTCGTTTTGTATGTATGCTAAACACAGTGTATCTTATTTTGTACCAAGTATTCAGGGTCTTCTCAAAAGTTTGCCATTTCTACAGGCAAACATATTTAAAACAGTTAGCACTTTACATGAATTTAAAAATTTTATTATTATTTTTACCACGTACCGTACTTGTTGTGAGGACCTATGTAACAAATAATAGTTAGCGCTAATTATGCAGAACTTGAAGTAAACTTGTGAATGAGAAATTCAGGTCGTAGGTATATTTATTAGTGCATTGCCAATTGAAACTTTGAGGGGACCCAGAGTTAGGCTTAGTACTGGGCCCCAATTATGCACTCAACGGCCCTGCCAAGACATATTTTTTTTTATAATGTGCAATTATGCATTGAGTAAAGATCAGAAACAATTTAGGCCTACTGAACTGTAGAAAAATGTGTATTTCCTCCGTTTACGTTAATGTTGGTGGCTTGGAGAAGACTACTTCATCAGGTTTCGTTTCATATTACAACTGGCATTCATGAAGATTAATAACTTTCAATCAACTCAAAGAAAGCTCACGATATCGTACAAAGCTTTAAAAGGTTATTACTAATAAAGGAAATGTTTGTCCACCTCTTACAATATTTTCTGTAAGAACTTTAGTTGTAGAAACTGCATTGTTTAGACAATTTGAGTCAGCGGGAAATAACTTGGAAAGAAGGCACAAAGCGCAGCATTCTATCAAATTGAATAGCACCGCAGAGAGAACAAAACTTGCACGATGAAACAATCTCATGTGACTGCCTTTGAACATAATAAAAAGGCAATAACACATTTATTTTCTTTGTGATTTGTTCATAAAAGACTTGTATCCAATATTAAACTTAAATTGTTAAAAAGGGCGCACATTTAAACTTTGCCATGGGTGCCTTTTTGCATAAGTACGCCATTGCTGTACAGTGCAAATTTGCACGAGCCAAATCCTCAATATGCTCATCAAGTTAATGTTAAGACAACAATTTATTGTCTATGTAATAATCGATCAAAGGACATTCTGGGTAGATTCCAGGGTTGCCATATTGACGAATTTATAGCCAAAATCCAGAAATCTGGCGATTTTTGAAGACGTTTGGCTTCATATTTATGGTTTGGCGATTTGGCTCTTTTTTGGCGAATTTTGAGGACTGATGTCATCATCATCATCATATCGTCGGTTTGTTCCATTTTTCATGATGAAATCAGCACTTGTCAGTTAGGCATACTTCAAAGCTTGGAAAAACTTACAAGGAATAGTTTTTCATACTCATAATAAAACATTCATACTTGTTTGACATATCATTGGGCTATGTTATAGCTAAAGCAGTAGACACTAGACAGGGCACTCTAACAGCTGCAAGGTGTTACGGTATCTGACGAATCCATCGTCGGTTTGTTCCCCACTAGTGGGGGTGGCCGATTGTTTCCGCGCAGCAATTCTTTTAATCCCTTTTCTCCATTTCACCCTGTCCCTTGCATCTTCCTCCTTCAGTCCGACTTTTTTAAATTCATCCTTCACTTGTTGTTTCCACGTTCTTCTTGGACGACCGCGTTTCCTCTTCCCATCCACCTTTAGATCTAGTGCCTTTCTAAGAAAACTTCCTTTCTCCCTCCTTATCACATGTCCATACCATCTTACTCCATTTGCCCTTGCCAGTTGATCTATGGTCTCTCTCATCTCTAGCATATCCAACAATTCTTCAGTCCCTTTTTCCCTTCTCGTTTTCACCCCACACATTGCTCTCACCATTGACCTTTCCGTTCTTCTCAGGATTGCCAGTTCACTCTCTCTCAATATCCATGTCTCGCTACCATATAGCATTGCAGGCCGCACACAGCTCCGATATACTTTCCCTTTCATGACTGATGTGGCTAAATTAATTCCTTTTGGCGATTAATCAATATGCTAAAACGTGCTTGAATGCTCGGGAATTTGACACTTGAACCTACAATTATGTCGTTAACTCGCCTACTGACTTTTTTTTTTTATTTTTTAGTCACACTAGCCTACAGTGTTGGAAAGACCTGATTTTTCTGCGTAATTTCCGCCCAGTTTAGGTAGTTTTGTGTCGGAGTCGCAAAATTGTTTTCTTCAGTTGAGGGATTGAGTTAAACATTCCACCAAAAGACTTGAAATCGTTGTAATGTTTGTGGAGTGGATTGCTTTCTATGTTTGGCAGTACGTAGGTTTGTGAACAGTTGTTCTCCTTAATGAAAAAAACAAAAATTCATACAGGAGTCGCCTTACTGATGAACAGCTGTCTTCATTCATGAGGATTTATTCAGCTCAGAGCTTGACCCCAAACATTGATGAACTTGCATCCAAAATGAGAAGCCAAGTATCGGGATTAAAATAGTATGCGTTTCAAATGCTCAAAGTAAACTTTCGTATAGGTTTTTCCTTGCTTTTTAGAGGCATGTTTGTGTTTTTCGGTTTTAGTTTGAATAGTATTTTCTTTCGCTGCTCTGAAAAGGCTGTAGTGAAAGCCATAAGCAAGGAATACAACTGATTTTTTTTTATTAAATAGCCCTATCTTGACTTTACATATGACTTGATCTTAACTTTTTTTAAACTAATCATGTTTCGGTAAATCCGCAACCAATATGCTCAAAATCGCCAGCAAAACCACCTATTATTGTTGCAAAGTCGGAAGTTCCTTGATAGTGTATATTTTGCAATAAATATTGAACTAGTCAGGTCCGCGACTTGTTTTGATTTTTAATTTTTTCCCGGGGTGCATTTGAGTTTGTATAAGGATTATACAATGAAAACGTTTGCAAAATAGGAAGCTTTGACAAATTGTTACGAATAGCATTATGATAACTAAAACGCTGCTGAAGCAAAAAGTTGACATAAACCAAATGAGAACAATATCATTATGTATTGATTATGAAACAAATGATACGTACACCACTGATCTGACCAATGTCTAGTTGCGATCAGTTGTTACCCTGTTATCAATGCCGTGTCAAGGGAGTAACATAAGCCTGGCTTTCGGGTCCACCATCTAAGAGGGCCCACAAATAATATATTTTCCTTTTCCGTAGCAACATGTGTTTAGTTACTAAAGTTCACTGCGTGTACTTGTCTACCGAGAAGATAAGTTAACCTGGTACCAATACATGGTGGGCCCTTATAGAAAAACATCTCTAAAAATATACGAAACGTACCAAAAAAGTCAACTTGATTAGTATACGAAATTTTTATACCAGCTTTTACGGCATGATATAATTTCTGGATTGAATGAAACTTGTATTTCATGACCGTTGCCAGTATTCTTTTTTTTTTGGAAATTGTTGATGCTTTGGCTTTATTCCGAGAAAAGGTGTAGCTATGAATGGATAGACCTATGCTTAAGCTTACTTACATTTGTGTTGTTTTCTAAATTGGTAAGAAAGTCTATTGAAGTGAATCTTCTTTCTAAGCTTATATCGATGCAGTGAAAATTCTCATCGGTCTACTTGACATTTAGGGGTCCAAACTTATTCTGGCCCCAGGACCCACAAAGGGCTTAACAGAGCACTGTAAGTTACAGCAAGAACTCCAGATAGCGCATCCAGACAGTATAATGAGACGATTTCATTATTTCAAAGGAAGTACAATAATTGAATACTTATAACTTCATCTTCAAATAAAATAACTTATTGAATCCTTGCCCCAAGGACGTAATGAACCAGACAAAAAACCCTTTGGGGATGAATTCAAACCGATAAGGGACCGGGGAATGTGAAAGTGTAGCGAAAAGATTAAAGTAATATTGTCATATTGGTGACGATTCAATGAATAAAGAACGTAACGTAACATCGATGATGACGCAGCAGAACATCTGCTTGAGCCTCTTATCGTTATTGCCACCAATCGATTCACTAAAGAATTTGAAGTTGTTTTTCAAAATCTGTTTCATTCCAATCGGCAGTACCGATCTCGAAATCCTAAATTCTACGATAATATCGTAGTATTAAAAAACATGAACACTCATATCTGCTTGCCAATTTCACTAAGAAGTTTGACTCTTAGAACGACTGTTTTGAGATAGAAAATAACACGACGATCCAGTGCATTTCTGTTGGCCAGCACAGACTCTCTAAAGCAGTAATTCTTAACAACGGCCCATTGGGTCACATGCGGTTCTCAACTATTAATTCTGCGGCTTTCATCGATACAGTAAAAATATTGTTTATGCTAGAACTGCCCAAAATGGCGAGAATACATGGTTGTCACATAACGTACATGTTAGCAAAAAAATACCTTTTAGTCCGGTTTCTCCACACTGCGGATATAGAGAAATTAATTGTGTTTACCAAGGAAGTTACGCCGACTTTAACATTTGCGAGCAACTTCTCACTTTGCGTTTCACTCATGACACAACAAAAGGAATATATTTATGTTTCGTGAATTTCGTGCAAGTCTTCTAAAAGCACATTTGGACCCGACAAACCTGTTTTGTTGCAACAGATGGTGGTCTTTCAATGTTAAAGAAGAATCAAGGTCTTCAGGGACTCGTCAACAGATTGCGTGAATAAAATAGTTTTACCCCTGTGATGTGGCACCATTCCATTTTATATCAAGAAAATATTATTGTTAAGTCACTAAAGATGTCTCTTTCTCTGTAGGTATCATAGCTATCGATGTACAATGATATTCCAGTTTGATCGATCTCGTGCGTCTTGCCAAATTTTAGTAGGGTTTTTGATATGTGGTAGAAAATTGTGCAAAAATGTGAATCTTTGAGCTCTTCTTGACCGTTTTCCTGGTATTTTTCCACTTAAAGATAAATCTTCAAGTTCGCCTTTCCTTATGATGTGACCCAAGAACTTCAGCTGCCGCATTTCTAAAAATCTCATTATCTGCTGCTCCTGGCCCATCTGTTGGAGAATTGCTCTGTTGGTTCGAAAAGCTGTCCATGGAATTTTAAGAATTCTTCGGTAAAACCACATTTCTGCAGCTTCAAGCTTTTTTCGGGTTTTTGCCGTTTGCGTCCAGGTTTCACATCCGTACATCAAAATTGACCAAACAAAGCATTTTAACAAACGAATTTTAAGGTTTTGGAGAGCTTTCGATCTTTAAAGATTTTTGCCATGGTGTTGAAACTAGACTCTGATAATGCAATGCGTCGTCTAATTTCTTCTTCACATCGGGTGCTTGGATTCCGTTGCCGGTCGTTTGGTCGACAAACATTACCCTAAAATGAATCGTTCTGTCGACCAAATGTCCAGTCGACCAAATGTCCTGTGGACCTAACCTCCTGTCGACCAAATGTCTGTCGACTAAATGTCCTGTCGACCAAATGTCCAGTCGACCCAATGTCTGTCGACCTAACGTCCTGTCGACCAAATGTTTGTCGACCAAATGAATGTGGACCAAATGACCAGGTACCCTTGGATTCAGTATTGAGCCCAAATAATTGAATTTTGAACTTGTTTAGTTTTGTCATCATTGCAGTACACGCAAATGGCTAGTTCAGAAAGACGTTTCGAGACTGCCAGAGTTTTGGTTTTGTTAATGTTTATTTTTAGTCGATATTTTTCACTGTTTGAACTGCATCTAGTAAAATTTGCAAACCGCAGTGAAACGTTGCAAGCAGGACTGTGTCATCTGCATATCGAATGTTATTTATAAGTTTTCCGTTTATATTAATTCCTTCATCAATTTCTTCCAGTTCTTTAACCCTTAAGCCTCGTCTACACTACAAGCCCGAAAAGCGCAAACGCCTGCCTTGTCCAGCCTCGACTGACTAAAAACTGTCTACACTGGCAAATTTGATCTTGCAACCGTGTGCATTCAAGCGCTAACAACATCACTTTCTGCTTGGTTACATCATCTGGCTGGAAATTCGCCTTCAATTGATTCAAACTTATCAATCAAGCGCATCCATCGCTGTACTGACACAGTGTAATAGGTCAGCTGAAAATAATCTAGAATAGTATTGTAGGCCTACAGCTATCTTTTAACTTGTACAGTTGAACACTGCAATCAATGCAAGGCTAGCAGGTAGGCCAACCCAAGTTTGACCAAAAGCCTGGTGAAGTGCTACCTGAACCTGACCAACAGCTAAAGATAGTTTGAATCCGTCTAAGAGGTAGGACCACCATACTATCTGGAAGGCCAACTTTAATCATACCAACATCCTAGTGAAGTGCCACCTTAACCAAACTAACAGCTAAGTAGGCCTATGTAAGACTTTTTTAAACCTAACCTTTTAATTTTTATCTACACTCACCAACTAACCTATTAACTGAAACAGAGTACCATCTTTCCAGAAAACTGAAACTGCCTTTCCGCCAAAGTCCCACAAAATGCCAAGACCTGAGCTCAAACTAAATTTTGAGCCAGAACCTTGGTCAAGCGAATCTCTCCAGAGCGTAAAAAAAGCTCGCGATGACCAGACATTTTCAGGCCGAAGGCGGCGCTGTAGCCGAGAGAAGATTTGTCTTAAATAAACAAAGAATGCGCCACGCTCAGCTCAAAATATTGTGTAGTGTAGACCAGGCTTTAGAAGGTTGGGCTCCTGGAGTCTTGCTCAGTTTGGGGGGGGGGGGCTGTCGATTCTTCTTATGCTTTAGGGGTGATATCTCTGTTATTTTTTAAGGCACGGTTTTAAAATTTGGGATTCACTTTGTAAAATTATTCACGCTGAGCATATCCGAAAATTGAAAGTATGTGAATTTTAGAACTGTTTATATACGTTGAAATGTTGAGGTGACTTATAACTGTAATTGTAGCGTGAGTTTACACATTATTTTTTGGTAGAGTAATGAAGAACATGCATTGCAGTGTTGTGATTAAAATTTTTTTTACATAATTTTACATAAACAGTTAGGATTAACGAGACATGGGCCAAATTAATTACTTTCATCCAGCGGGTGGGAAAATTTTGAACAATAGAATATGAAACATTTCAGAGGATGTGCTGAGAAATGCCTTATATCTCTCAATTTATAACCTTTATTCGCTCAAAATTTCAGCTCAATAGAGGTGAATAAAAGTTAGGAAAAGTCAAGAAATCTCGCAGTCGCAGCTTTAGTGTTTTAGAGATACAACTGTTGATACAAAAAAGTTCAATTGACAGCCCCCCCAACCTTCAAAGGGTAAAGGATGAGTTCACTGTACAAATTCAAGAGATCTGGGCTCATGACACAGCCCTGTCGAACACTTCTTGATATTTCCATCCATTCAGTGATTCCATCGGGAAGCATGACGAATGTCTAATGTGATACAAATCGTAACATCAACAGTAAATTGGATTCGTGCAAATGCGCTTAACGGTGGCAAGTAAGCAATTTCTGGCAGATATTGAAACTGACAATGAAGACGTGCTCATGTTCACCGCCGTTCGGTGGCAAAGCCATGCTATGGCACCAGTCCTATGCCTGAGCACTATACTATGCCAGAGCACCAAGACAACGGATCATTCGAAAGTACACTAACACACTAGGCTTAGCGACATGATTGATGGATTTGAAAGTCGCATTAATGATATCAATTGTTCCCTGCCCCGATAAAAATAGTTCCAACACCAATGGCAATAGACGCAGCCACGGCCTTCCAACGCTTTCAGCTGAAGCTGCTAGAATTGTAGTCAGATGTGGAGCTGACTAGGGCTGTGGAGTGAGGCGAAAATTATACGACTTCTCAATTTATAACTGACCGATTCCGACTCCAGTGTTGCCAATTTTTTAAACGTTTTTGTCGTTTTTTGTATTTGATTTCTTTAATTGGAACACACAAGCGGGGAAACTGCACGATTAGAACAATGGTCATCCGAGTTTGATGGAAAACAATATTCTGCTATCCCAAATCTTTCCGAAATCCTTCAACAAGTTCCCACCTTTGAGAGAAGAGAGTGGTGTTGCTTGAATAATGCCCGCTACAGAGTCGGGAGAAATAAAAGCAATCTTTTTCGATGGATGATGACTCCCGACCCAATGAGTGATTGTAGTTTGGACAATCAGACGATGAAGCACATTCTCACCAACTGCTCCCTTAGCACTTCCTGTAACGATAATGACCTAAAAAACATTTCAGACAATGTGCTTATCAAGCTCTGACACTGGCGTGACAGCAAGCTGTGAATGAATACCTTTTTTGAGCCACGAAACACTTTATGCATAAAATAATCTTTCCTAACACCAATATTTTATAATCATGTAATAAAATAGACAACACAACAACTCATTTACTTTTAGTTTTTCTCAGTGCGATATGTGAGCCTGTTGGGATGAGCACAAAGTTGATATTCGGACAGGAATTGCAGAAAGACAAACGCGAAGTTCTTTTGACCGATGCTCGATGGAACACTAGTCAAACAAATTTCTTGCGGAAAACCTGACGATCCTTCACGAGACACTAGTGTTCCGTGGGACACGGTTAAAAATCTTATTCTAATTAACTTGATGAGCTAATTTAATTCTGCTGTTGTTGGATAATTCCTTTGTCTTAATTTTAAACTGCTCAAATGAAAAATGTTCTTTGCTATATTTGCTTCAAACACTTTTACTTTATGGCGATTTGATCACGTTTCAGCAGAAGCAATCAAACTTTGTTTTCAAAAAAACAGGCTTATCACAAAATTGTAGATCAATACGGTCCTTCATTTTGTCTTTGGTCATTTGAACATTTGTTCTCTATCCAATAACAATGCTATCTCAAATCACTAATCCATGGTTAGTCCTGGTTTTAGGAAACTACAGTATATTTTAAAAGATCTCTGGTAACTTTTGTTTAAATTTCAGTCCAAAAACGCTCTCCCTACTCTAAAAATTACTTTTCGCAAGGACTAAATTTGACAAGTCACAAAAATTGAAAGAAAATGAAGGCGTGTACCAGCAAACATCTATAGGATTGGCCCATGACAGTAGAGAAGGATCCACAGAGGATACAAACTGATATGAATGAATCAACAAGTGAATAAAAAAATAACAGTTAACCTCTCAAGTACATGTAGCTCTACACAAAGTGAAATTTACATGCCTTTTGACGTTTTTTTATTTCTTTAAAAGTAATGTCTAAAAAGACATTATTGTCCAAAAAGAATGTCTAAAAAGATATTAAGAAACTACGGACAGTGGTCTGTGTTTCGATCTTCCGATCTCTTCAGCGTAGCAAAGTGAAAGTGGAAAGTTGTCTTGAAATATTGAGATGATGATTTAACAGTGATGAAGGTACCGGTACCAATAAAGTCACAAAAATTGCCTTGTATTGTTCTTACATTACATTTTGATTACGGTATTTCAAGTTCAAATATTATTTGCTACTTCACTATTGCTCACCGACATGTTGCAAGGCTGCCGCAAAACATTGTTCTGGTTCAGATTTTTCGGTAAAATACGATAAACTAGTCGTTACGATTTGTGCGCATGACAACGAATGCACAAAGCTGTGAGATAAGTGCAAACAATTAGTATGAGGCTAGTCATATTTAAGCTGTCGTGAATTGATGGAAACCTCTTTCTAAAAACTACTTTTCAAAACGTGAAGTAGTATTTATCTCGCCGTCGTCGTGTGAGCCTCTGGGGCTGAGAGTAAACGTAACAATTGAACGTTAAACGTACGGTAACAATTAAACAGTAAAACGTAAACGTAACATTTATTATTTATCTGTTTTGTTATGATAACTGATTTAACTGATAAAACGTCTTAAGCTTATGTCTGCAAAAGTTTACTTTGCGTTTTCAATTCAAGCTCTGATTCTGAGATTCTCCGCTCAATCTATTTTCAATCACATACAGTAGGTTAACTTGCCTTTGGTATGCTTTTGCCGCAACAACCAATTGCAAACCACAGGCTGACAAGTGACAACTTCTCAAGATGCTTCTTATAAGCAATATTGGGTGTGAAGTTGATGCAATGGATGGTTGTCAACGCGAGTTGGTCGTTCTTCTTCGTCGTATGAGCTGTCTTCTTCCGGACTATATGTTTGGGCATGAGGTCATCAGCCACTCGACAGTCTCGTCATCCAGGGCCTTCAGTCCAAGCGTTCCATGTGGTGGTTGATGGATTGGGCAGTCATGGACGACATGGTCTACTGTCTAGTCTGTGGCACCACACTCGCATCCCGGTGAGGGAGCCAGGCCTCATCTGCACATGTCTGAGCGAAAGCGACCGACGCCGGTTCGTAGGCGGTTAAGCCGACCCACGCAAGTCTTGCGAGGGACATTCCCGGAGAGTGGAGATCGACGTCGGGTAGGAAATCACGGAATCGGGAGGTGTTGTTTTGCCACTCCGTGTTCCATGTGTAGTTCGTCCAGTGTGCCGCACTTATTTCAAGATCTTCAACGTTGTTCAGAAGCTGTCGTTCGGCGGGTGCAAATGGGCGTCTTGATTTCAGTCGCTACTGTTCTCCATGTAGGCGCTGGAATGTACTGTGGAGGAGGTAGTCGGGTTCCAGTGCGCGACGAGCAAGGGAAATCATGGCTCCTTTACGGCGAAGCTCAGCAGGTTGGATGCCTGTAATGATGGGAAGGCATTCCGTTAGAATGGGACGCAGGCATCCAGTCACAGTGCGTAGTGCGTCGTTGATGGCGGTGTCAATGTGACGGGTGTGAGAGCTGCGGCATCACACTGGTGCGCAGTACTCGGCGGTAGAATGGGCGAGGGCCAAAGTAACTGTGCGAAGGGTTTTCGCGTCAGCTCCCCAGCCGGAACACGCCACTTGCCTCAAAAGTGCAACGCGCGCAGATAGTTTTTTGCGCAGTGACTCCAGGTGTCGTCGGTACGTGAGTGACCTGTCCAGGGTTACGCCGAGGTAGGTGGGTTCGGCGCTATAGGGCAGTTTGTCATCGGTGGTAATGTTGATCTCACGTTTTGCTTCCTTGTTGTTTAGATGGAAGGCCGCCGACACTGTCTTTGCCTTGCTGAGCTGTAGCTTCCATTTCTGGAGATATGTTGATATAGTTGACATGTCCTGGCTTAGGTTCCTCTCCATTGACTGCCAATCTCCGGCTGGATGCAGGAGAGCCAGATCGTCTGCGAAAGCATACTTCGTGGAGATGGTGTCAGGCAGGTCATAGATGTAAATATTAAAGAGGAGGGGAGCCAGGACAGAGCCCTGTGGGACGCCGTTCCTGAGTCGACTTAGTCGACTTCGTCGGCCGCTACCGGTGGAAAGGGTAAAGCTGCGGTTTTGCACAAGTTCCATAATCATATGGACCATGTGCCTGTCAGGAAGGAGACGGAGTAGTTTGCAGGTAAGGCCGCTTTGCCATACAGTGTCGTAGGCAGCCGTGAGATCGACAAACACGGCGCCAGCCTTCTTTTTTGCCGAGAAGCTGTCCTCGATGTCTTGGGTCATCAGAGTGACCTGGTCTACGGTTGATCTTCCGTGGCGAAAGTCGGCTTGTTCCCGAGGGAGCTGAGGGTCTATTATCGGTTCGACACGGGCGTAGATAAGTCTCTCGAGTATCTTGAGGGGATACAGAGCAGAGAGATGGGGCGGTAGCTCTTCGGATCCCCTGGGGGCTTCTTCGGCTTTGGGACTGCAACCACTAGGGCTCTTCTCCAGATTCTTGGGATGCGCAGGTTACGCAAGCAGCAGGAAAGGAGGTCTTTTAACCAGGACCTCATAGAGGGGGCAGCATGGAGTATTAATTCCGGGCATAGATGGTCAAGGCCCGGGGATTTGCCTGGCTTTAGGTGCTGGAGGGCGGAGGCAAATTCCTCTGGGGTAAACTCACCAGAGATGTTGCCCTCAACAGGTGTTGGGACCTTCCAGAGGTCCGTCATTTCCTTGAGGACGGACTTGTCTGATTCACGGTCTCTCGTTCTGTGCACTCCATTTTTCACAAGTTGTGAGGCGATGGCATTTGCTGAAATGGGGCATTGGCGACGAGAGGCACGTGATCTGCCAGTGAGGTTGTTGAGTGTCTCCATGCTGCGCGGCTGAAGTGCGTGAAGTCGATTGAGTCGATGGCTTCTGTTCAGCGCTCCTTCCTCTTTGAATCCAATCTTGCCAGCAGGGTTGTTGCTGAGTTGGTGGTGGCGGTGCCCTGGGGGAACGGAGGAAGTCGCGGTAGAGCCTGTCGCACTCCACATCCCAGCAAGGTATGTAGTTGAAATTAAAACATTGAAATAAACTGAAATATTCAGTCACACTGCAATATGTGTTTTCTGTAGTTTTTTAAAAAAGAATGCCCATGATGAGCCCAATCGAAATATGAAACTAATATAAAAAATATTTTATGCAAATTGACCTTAGCACGCAAATTTAAACATTTTATCGGACCCCCTGGACTAAAAAAAAATTGAAAATTCTGTAATTTAAAAAAAGGGCATAGCCTACCCATGAGGGGGCCCAATCGAAATACAAAACTAATATGAAAAACAATATTTTATGCAAAATTGACCTTAAAAATCAAATTTAAACATTTTATCGGGCCCCCTGAACCCAAAAATGGAAAATTTTGTAGTTCTAAAAAAGGGCATACCCATGAGGGGGCCCAATCGAAATACGAAACTAATATGAAAAACAAAAAAACAATGTTTTATGCAAAATCGACCTGAGCACACAAATTTAAACATTTTGTAGGGCCCCCTGAACTCAAAAAATTGAAAATTCTGTAGTTTTAAAATAGGGCATACCCAAAATTACCCATGAGTGGGCCCAATCGACATACGGAACTAATATAAAAACAATATTTTATGCAAAATCGTTGAAATCAATCTTTTTAGCGTGTGAATTTAGACATTTTGTCGGGCCCCTTGAGCTCACCCGGCCCCGGTGCAATGCACCGGTTGTCCCCCCTCTTGTGGGCCCTGCTGCTCACGATGTGTATGGTCTTACTTGTTGTGTAGCCTTCTATGTTGAGCTACAGATGGGGAATGGCCTCTTCCTCCTCCTGTGAATGTGGTGCCGAGGAACAGACCGCAGACGACATCATCAATGACTGTTCCATTTTCAAGCCACCTAACGGAGTGGAAGGTCTGCGTGTCATGGATGATGAAACCAAAGACTGGCTGCTCTCTAGTAGCCTTCCAGTGTAGTCTGGGGACATCGTGAATCAAAAAGGATAGACCCTCGGCCCCAGAGACTCACACGACAACGACGATGTGTTTGGTCAAGTATTGAGTCAAAGAGAAGGCCATAGTACTTGGCTTTGTTAATGCCGAATAGCAAATTCTTGCAAGCAGTAGAAGCCGTGACATGAATAAATTCGTTCTGAACTCGTGGGGAGATATAAGATGTTGCATAACTTTGCCTGAGTTAAATCACCATAGGCTACATGTGCCCATTCTTGGTGCTGGTTTTTATATTTGCATTTTTATTAAACTTTGCTATAAATATACTGTAGTCTCACTGCCAGTGGTGTAATATGGCCACATAGCTACAACACAAAACCATGTGACCCGTATTACACAATACTAGCACAACCTTTTGTAATTTTTCATATTCCAATCAAATAAATGCATATCACTTAAAGTCTTTCTGCAACATTTTGCAAAGATGTTCTATAAATGTTTTAAGATTTCAATCATTTTTCTACGCGCACTAGTTCCAATGCTGTAACTTGTTTGCGTTCAATCAAAAGTTATAACAACTCCAACTAAAACCCGCTGCTGAATTCACGCAAACAAAATTTTCATCAAACTTTGCGTTTTTTCTGTGCCGTCAAGTTTTCTTTCAAGTTGTTCAGGAACCGTGAGCACAAGCCCTTTTTAAATACGCCTAACAAGGGTGGACTATATTACCAACTGGCCCATGTTACTCTACTTTCCCGTACAACGTGTTTTCGACTATTTGAAATAAAATTGTGACAATACGCTACAAAAGCCGACATTTCATTCATCGTGGTTTGTGTTGTTGATCATCATTTAGGACGACTATTTTAAGCCACTGAAACCAATAAATCTATGCTATTTTGTTAGATTAAAGAAGAAATAATGTTACCATTACGCTTTCTCGGAAAATGTTATTCAACGGTTAATAGCATAAGACTTATCAAACATTAAATGTTCGTGAAGCGGCGAAAATGTTCGATAATTGCTGGCAAAAGCGTTGAAAGAGACTATACAGCGTATACTTTTGCATCCAAAAGGTAGTCTTCCGAAATAATTTTATTAAGTCAAAAACTTTTTAGGAGAGGAGGCTTGCATGCAGAAAGAAGCTCCACAACTCTAAATTTTTTGGAGCTGTTGAAGTATTTTGCATTCAACTCAGCAGCGTCGTATTATTATTTTTTTTTCAAGACTAACGCGGTGTTATTCTTTTACCTGTTTGTAGTTTTTGTATTTCAAGAGTGCCTGTTTGTAGTTTTTGTGTTTCGAGAGTGGTGCAATTGTAAGTTAGAGACGGCCTCTGAAAATAGTCCTGTAAAGTCTTCCAGTTTTTTTTTTTTTTGTTAAACCATAGAGAAATAAAACAGAGTAACCTCAGCGGGTTTAACATACTTTTTTTTACACACAAAAATATAACCTAATTAGAATGAACTCAAACTTTTTTTTGTTAGTTCAATTTCATAGCCTTTTTATGTACAAGTCAAAGATGGAGTCCTAACAGAGTGCAGAGTCGGCTTGTTAAAGAAACATTTTAGGCACTGTCACTAAAAAAAGGAGGCCCACTGGTGGATTTCTGGCGGGAGGGAGGACGAGATGATGCTTACACCCCGATTTAGGGTAGACCTTATATATGTTATATATGTTCGTTATATTCGTTATATATGTTCTGAAGGCTTTTGTTTTTTTCTAAAGTACCGTAATAAATAATTGCATTCGATATTTAAACTTGTACAGAAAAGTTTGATTTATGCTTTTATTAAGCATATAACATCGCCTGTCAATCGAACTGTTACAGTCTTACTTATCCGTTCAAGCCTGATACCATGCTTTTCATGTTCTCATATTTAATTCGTAAATGCATGGTATAGGATAGAATGGAAGACGTTTTTTTTTGCATTTTCCATTCTGAAATTTTTTTTCATTCCATTTCCATTCCATCATAGATATCTTCCATTCCATCTTCCATTCCATTTTCCATTCTATCTTCCATTCTATCTTCTATTCCATTTTCCATCTACAAATTTTGCGGGTAAGTTTAGCTAAAAATTTAAAAGCAGTATTTTTCTAAGGATTATGTACCGTCTGGTGTTAAAACTACAATAAAAAACCTATAGCTGTGGTCTTGTTTTGGTGCAACTTCAAAACTTGATCGAACTGGAAAATATCCTTATTTTTCGAGAGAGAGATTGTTTTCCGATGTATATTTTCCTAGTGGATATTTTCCGAATGACTGGATTTTGGTGGATTTTTCTAGTGGGTATTTTCCAGTCAAAATTTTTTCTGTATTCGTACGTTTCAGTGGGGATATTTTCTACATAGATATTTCCAGTCGGGATGTTTTCCGTACGGATTTTACCTATTACCATTGAAAACAATAAATCGAGGCTTTTCGGTGTCGTTGCATAAACTTAAACAGAAGAGATAATCTGATTTCGATCAAATAGGTAAGGATGGTTTCATAAAGATTTTGTTTGCTCATCAAGATAGGGGAGTCAAAGATCAGGAAATAGGCGTTTCAACAGACTCCCTTTCTTGAATAAGCAGGTTTCCGCCAAAACCCCTCTCGTGTTTCATCACTACTTGAATTTGTCTTTCTAACACAGCTTTTTATATATAAGAACTTTATTTTAACCCTATCTGAATCTGTACTTCTTCGGCGATTTCATGGTCAATTTGTATGTTCAGGTAATTTTTTAGCGTTGATTTCACAATATTTCACGTCCAGTAGATGAAATGTTCACTATAATCAGAATTTTGTTTCAACTTTCCTGATTGAATTCCACTTTGTACAAAAGTTATAGAAGAAAATTGTCATCAAGCAAAGGTTTTTGAAATTTAAGCTGTCCGTGGTGTCAGTGATCCTTCGTTATGTTGTCAATACAGACACCGGCTCACCTGATATAACGCTTAAAATTTTTTATAAAGCGTCCCATTCCTGAAAGATTAGAAAATAGCTTTATTTCGAAACTGTATATTTACAAGGAATTGAAGATTCAATAAACCTTGTTTAGCCAACAGAAGTTACCGGTCTTTCTCAAACATAATCGAACATTTGTAAAGCTGTGCTTCAGATCAATACTGGCTTTCAACCCTGCCTATATTTGTACATCAAATAAACCAGTGTTTTCCCTCCTTTACAATGCTTTTGTTGCGCCTTTGTTGCATTGTTGCAAGATCTCTTTTATGTCACCGCTATTTTGTTAAGCTGAAACAACGGAAGCTGAAATGTGATTACTATTTTCACTCTTACTGAACATATTGGTGGGAAATATGGGTGGTAATTGAGGCAAAATATATCGCGACCTCTCATGCGTCTACATAAGCAGCACGTTCTTGGACGACAAAAGTAGCCCACATCAACGCGAATGTTTTTATTGATGCTTTACAAATTACTAAAAACTTCATTATAGTTTTGCTTTCTCCAAATGCAAATAAGCGCTTGAAGTAAGGAGGATCAGGAAGATCTCTAGGTATTAGTGAAATTTTTCTGTCACGGTGTCACAGTGACTATCGCTCGCAGTAAGTGATTACTCTACACACAAACTGTTACTCAAAAATGCATATCTACACAAATCGCATTCCTTTTACTAATACACAGTGAGACTATTGCAATACAAGTAGGTATTGACAGTTGAAAAGGTGAAGAAATTTGTGCTTTTTATCAAAAGCTCGTTCAATAAAACTGGG
This sequence comes from Aplidium turbinatum, assembly GCF_918807975.1. NCBI lineage: Eukaryota > Metazoa > Chordata > Ascidiacea > Aplousobranchia > Polyclinidae > Aplidium > Aplidium turbinatum. The sequence continues at coordinate 20,981,837 of NC_137475.1, read as the reverse complement.
AGCCGGTTTTATTTCTAAATTTACAGCTGAATCGCTTTGCTAATTAGCCCTTCCTCATCACCCGAAAAACAATTTACTTAATTAACAAAAACACTTCTTCATCATTTTATTAATTCGAGTTTTAAATTATTTAATACAAATCACATAAATTCAATTTCATTTTTTGAAAACTGATACAGGACCTATTTTCGTAATCATGAATATAATGGGTTTATTATTACAAAAACACTTCTATCCATTTCAGTAAGCAATAAACTTTTCATTTACAAAACTAATCAAAGTATTACGCAGATTGCCATGGAAATCTAAACTTTTGTTTATTGGATGTATATGTATACATATTTTTTTATAATCTTAATTAGAAAAAATTAACTTTGTTCTGAAATACATATGAATCTTTCGGCTGACATACTTTGCAAACCATTCAATGGCTTACGAAAGATACCATGCAGGCTAAACTTTGACAAAGAGTTCATGATTCTGAAATAACACATCATAGTAGGCTTACATAAAAATCTAAGTTGGAAAGAACAGAACAAAACATTCCGGCATCTTTATGTTTATTTGATTGTTGAATTATTTTAAATCTTCAATTAAACATTATTCTATTCTATTAATTCAAGGACTATTAGTCGTAACAGATGAACTAATTGCGTACAATAGGAAAACTGTGAGAACTGGGAGAGAAATTTATGCAAACAACCAAGATTTCAAGTCATGTGAAAAACAATCATTCAACTTATTAAACCTATCCAATTTTAAACGCTGCATCTACTCTGAACAGATTTTCTTCAATGAATAAAATTATTATTTCTATTACTTATCAGTCCACAGCAAATAATGCAGTACAAAACAAATTCTCTGAAGTCCTTTGTTCATCTGTTACATTCTCGTGTTGACCACAGTTTCGTGGGACATGTATAAAGGGGGGGGAGACTCCGATGTCCCTCTACTCTCGATGTCACTTTCAAATGCTTTGTTGTTGCCATACCCTGCAACAATTAGATAAAATAACATCCTGCTTGAGATGTCAAACCACAAGGCTGTGAACCTGTGAGGGCTTACTCACGTTTTCTCCAATTCGAAGACAAAAGAAACTTCTTTAGTTCATTTAAACCAAGGGTGTCAAAAGACCGGCCCAATCCTATCCGCGATAGTTTTTATGTTGCCTTATTGTCTGTTGTTGCACAAGGTGTTAAGTTTGGCTCGCAGACACACAGAAATCATACCAATTGAATTTGCATTTTTTTAAACTAACGAAGACAGTATTTTTTCACAGACAGGAGAAAAGCTCGGCAAGAAAAGTTAGAATCTTTCTTTTGACTTTATTGCAAAATCAATCATTATTGTCCTGAAGAGTATACATTAGAAATGTGTCATATCGTGATACAATCGAGCAATCCCCTTGCAAGCGGATTCAAGCGGATGATACAATCCCCTTGCAAGCGGATTCAACGACCGTTTTCGAGATTTCACCGCAATTGAAAAGAAATTATTTCCATTTACTTCTTTCTGCGTAACCCTGATGAGGGTTCAGCTCACCTGCAGCTAACTGAGTTTCACTGTGACGCCGAAGCCGACAGCAATATCTTTCCTTCATGACTTTGAACCAGCGGCTGGATAAAACAAGCTTGCAGAAATGCAAACGTTTGCAAAGAAAATGTTGAGCTTATTCTGCTCAACATATAATTATGAAGCAGTTTGTGGCCAAAGTTAATAAGCCACATTTTGTCATTTTGATAAAACGACGTTTGAAGTTTTCAATTATATGCTAAAAAGTTTATACATTACAAGATTTTACTGAGAGTATGTGAGTTTGACGGAGATTTTTAATACATTTTAGGTGTGTAAGTTTTAACTTTCTAGGTTCCGTAGTTTTCCTGTATTTTCGAATAAAATGTGGACTTATCAACTTTCCTCCCTATATTTTGACTTATCAACATTTTGCACGACAATTTTACATATCAACTTGCGACCTAATAGTTTATGTGCAAAAATTTGATACGAACTTTTTCAACAGATTTTCCTTTCAACCACTTAAAATGTAGAGAAAATAATGTCGGAAGGATTTTTGACCTTTTTATTTTCCCAAAAAACCAAAGTGGCGGTTTGAAATTATAATATTCGCTGATGAGGTCAGGCTGTACATTTTAGTCACAGATCATTATGCAATATAATGAACTCAATGCTATGACCAGGTCAGATACGAATCAATTGTAGGCTAATAGTTTTAAACGCATGCTTTGCCTATTGAGTTTATTCTAATCTAAACACGATGGCAAAAACACGAAAAAAGCTTGAAGCTGCAGAAATGTGGTTTTACCGAAGAATTCTCAAAATTCCATGGACAGCTTTTCGAACCAACAGAGCAGTTCTCCAACAGATGGGCCAGGAGCAGCAGATAATGAGATCTATAGAAATGCGGCAACTGAAGTTCTTGGGTCACATCATAAGGAAAGGCGAACTTGAAGATTTATCTTTAAGCGGAAAAATGCTAAGAAAACGGTCAAGAGGAGCTCAAAGATTTACATTTTTGCACAATTTTCAACCACATACCAAGAACCCTACTAAAATTTGGCAAGACGCACGAGATCGATCAAACTGGAACATCATTGTACATCGAGGGCTGTATCAGCCATGATACCTACAGAGAGAGAAACACGTAATTGCCACGCACGTTCAGTTTAAAATGTAGATTGTTTTTTGGACAGGCCGCTTAGGTTAGGCGGCCTAGTCTACTGTTATGACGGGTTTAATTTTAGAGGACAGAAAAAAACAAAAGTTACGGCATAAAGTAATTAAATGAATCACAACTGAGTGCAAATCAGCGTATTGGTCACGTCTATTATGGAATTAGAAAAGAAGAGGGTAACAAATTGTGATCATTTTTTTAATATTTCTAATTTTTACTTTGGAAATTGCAAGTGTTAAGATCAAAAGCACAACTACTTTAATTAGCTTACAGTAAAAAATGCCTTAGAAATTCCCTGCATCTTACAGATATTTAAAAATCTAATAATTTGTTTGTACTTTGTTTTGGTGGACTCAGCCATATTAGTTTTTTTGGAGACCCGGGAGAGTTGAGCCGCAAGGAGGGTTGATCCACCCCCAAAAAATGCAATTTATAGTATTGAAATCTAATATTTGGGTTTCTCTGCGTAACATATGTAACAGTACTGCCATTTTGACTCAATCAATTTTGTAGTTATATCTGGTATAGCTTGTTGAAGTAGTACAATGTGAAAATCAAATCTAAAGATGGATTGCTGAGTTACAAGTCTTTCATCTTATAGCCACAAAGTAGTGGCAGATAGTTTCCTTGTAAGATGTGTAATATATTGTCAATGTGATGCCTTTTTATCATGATAAGTATTATCAACTTTGCAGCGCTGTTTTAATAAAACTCTCAAGTTTTACCGTACAAGGTGACATAAGGAGAGTTGAGCAATTGGTGTCTAGGAGAGTTGAGCCATGGCTTTTACATAGTTTAGGTAGGCAATGGCTCAACTCTCCTCAATACTATTGGTTTACTTATTATCAAAATCATTTTTTTGTTATTAGATTTAAATTGACCAGAATAACGTGAATGATCAAAAGACTTGCTCGCAGCAGGTGGCCAGAGGGCAATTGTGAACTCAAAATTTCCCTTTTGAAACGTGTGTGACGTCATGATAATTGGATATTAATAATAACAGTATTTATTATTATTATTGTTTCAATTATTTTGCTGTCAAACAATTTCCAACGGGGCATTTCCTCTTCTACACTAGCCTATCGCTTGAAGTGACCGCAAACGGCTGGAAAAGCGCTTGGGTTGCAATTTGAAATGGGCTAGACTACTTTTTAGACCAAAAAACTATTGGAGCCCGTCATTGATGGCGGATAATGTTACCACAACACCACCATTTTGAATTAAATAATGAAAAAAATAAATCTAACAAGTGACATTGTAACACTGTGTACTGAATAATATTGGATAATTTATTTTGTATTAGATCTTTTGTGTTTATATGGTTTTGGTAGGCAATGGCTCAACTCACCTTGAGACTATGCTCAACTTTCCTCCATCGGCGGGAGAGTTGAGCCAACTGACTTTTTTATGTCATCGATAAAATGCACATATATGCAATGATGTTAAATTAATTTCCTTTTTTGTGTATGAAGGTGAATGGTTACCCTTCAGTTTACCAAACAAATTATTTGTGTAACCTAAAAATTTCGATAGATATTTACCAAAGTAGAAAAATCGGCTCAACTCTCCTGGGTCTCCCCAATAAACTTTTTCCCAAAAACGATTCGACTTTGACAAACATGCCTCGTTTTTGTCGAAATTGAATGAATTTTAACTTGAAACTCTGACAGATCATTCTTTGTGCTTTTCTGAGCATAACTGCGCACTAAAGTCAATTTTGCTAAAATGTGACTTACCAAATTTTCCCGCAAACGGCTTAATATGTGTGAGCACACGTTCTCGGATATTAACTTGAACAAGAAGCGCTTCAGATCAAAACTGAGCGACTGCGACCTAAGTGATATTTTATGTTTGTTTACCCCTAATCCCGAACCAGACCTGACCGGGATATTGAAATCAAGACGTCAATACCATTCTTCACATTAACACAGCGGTATTTTACAAAGTTTCTGGATGTTATAATTTTTTATGGAAAGCACGTAGGCCTAAGTTATATATTAACTTATCATATTTCTTGATATGTATTAAACAAAATACTTAAACCTGTATATTGGTTTGTTGTATAAAAATGACAATAAATAGCATAATATTGCTGTAGCCTATATGTAACTTATTGTCTTTGCACAAAACAAGATTATCAGAGGTTGTTGGCCCTCGGATACGTCCACATTATTAAACCTGGCACGCCTGGCGAAAAGTTTGCACACCCTTGATTTAAACTTTTTACAAACCACTTTTTATGTTTGTGCAATTGCTTGTCATGCAAATGATCTATGGCGCCCTAGTGTGGCCTACTGTTGTGATGCCGCAAACTAAAAAGCGACAAAATCATAAATTTTCACTTTAATTTGGACTCCTAGCGGTATGTAGAAGATTAACCGTTAGTTTTTAGTTTTGTTGTATTAACTGATGTTTGAGAGTTTGGTATGTACATTAGTTTAGTGTATACGATTGGTTAATTTGTCATTGAATAAAATAAGCTTTCCACAGAAGTTCATTCGAAATATTTTCATTTTTCATATTAGTGGCGTAGCGCGACTCATTTGATTTAGGGAGCACTCCAGAAGCGCAAATACTTAACTTGACATGAAAATTTAGCCTTAGGCAATTTTAGGTCTGTAACATTCGAAATTTTACTCATTATTAGGGCCACTTTTTATGACCTAAAAAATTGAAAAATATGACTTTATTTTTTGAATGTACGAATTTATTTTTAGAGCATCAAATTTATGGTAATCTCCGAAATTAATAACTCGTATGTAAGTTTTTACGTGTATTTTGAACAATAACACATTCGAAAAACTAACAAAACAGTTCTGTTTCACTTGAAAATCACTACAAAAATTCAAATGTCTAATAATGCATGTATCTACCAAACCAGCTACTAAGTAGTAAGAGTCAAAGCTCTGAGCTCGAAAAGTACCCTTGGCTCTTAAGATCTCAGCACTGGCTGACCTACTGCAAGTGTTCATAATATTCAGAGACTGGATTGTGTGTTGCAAAATAATGTGTCAAGATGATGTCACAATGCAAATTGACATCAAACAGCAAGCGCTATTACTAGGTTAGAGAAAATAATGAAAATGTTGCTTCCAATGCTTCGTAAAACCATAGATGACTTACTATTTAAGTAATCTATGGTGAAACTAAGCGTGAGAACTCTCACTGCCTCCCCTATCCACAAATTATCATCAAATTTCAATGTCTATAGGAGCTGTTTGAATTGCATTTACGAATTTACTAGGGTTCAATCTTTGTATTTTAAAGTAAAGATAAAAAGTCATATTTTATGATCTAAAACAGAAAAGAGGACTTTTTATGACTTTATAACTTCCACTTTGCTCCTCAAAGGGAGGCCACATTTGGCCCCCCCCCTCAAATTTCCTTTAATTATTTGAAGCACAGTAACGCCATGCACTTGGTTTTTCTTGACTTTTCCTAAAATTGCCAGGCGGATCTGATGATATTAAATTTGATGCTAAAAGTTGTGTAGTTTTCTTGTAAATTCAAGATTTTAGTGAATTTTTGCTATTTCTAGCTAACTTCCAGCAAAGCGTGAAATGGATTACATTGCGATAACAAGCCATAAGCTCATAATTGCTTCGTGCATCGATATGCGCGAGCAGAGAGAAGCATCCTCTTGCTTTCCTTTGTTTGGTTTGACCTCAATAATACAAAGCGCGTAATTTCTTATGCTACAAAGAAAAGCCAGTGATCGCAAAGCTGTTAATTAGAAACAATAATAGCAAACGTTTTTTGCGTTATCAGCTCTACAAAGAAGAATAGCAATCCACGATGAAAATAGTAGGCTATGGAGGCCACAAACTATTCAAAACAGTTGTTTCAAGCAGATAATATTCATTGACGAATAAAAAACGTTACAATAAGAAATCTTCTCTTGGGTAAAGACACGAAAACCTGGTTTCGAAATAAACGTTCTATGGAAATGCTCTCATTGACAAAACTTGCAATTGAGGAAATGTATCACTGCAAATGCTTTTGGGAGAAGCCGGAGAAATAGCGTTTTTGCAAACAGTAATTGTGAGATACACTCAAAATTGTGAGATAGGCTCCATTTACACGTAGCAGCTAACTCGATGGCGTCCCTTCCCTGCTTTATGTCGCCTACTTGTTGTTATGTCCTGTATTTTTGTTTCACAGTGCACTGTGTTTTGTTCCAAAGAGCGCAAAATAAAGATGATAATGCCTCATCTACATTACAAAATATTTTGTAATGTACAAACAAAATGTACAATGTACATTACAAAATATTTTGTAATGTAGACGAGGCATAAAGTTAGGCGTCACATAAGACAAACAACAAATCAGCTTTCTTCTTCATTGATTCAACATCTGAATACGTTGCCCCAATGTATAAGAGGCCGGCTATTGTAAAGACCCGCCATTTATAAACGATCCGATTATACCAAAAGTGGGACAAACTAGTGGATCAAAGAATGAATAAACAATGCTGAGAAAACTAAATCTAAGTGACGAACAATACCGATGTCTTTATTTATCTTGGAAAAATGCTGCCTAAACTTATCAACAAAAAATACCGTAAATAACGGCAAGGATCCCGAAAGCAGAATTTGCTCGACTTTGGCATGAATTTAGTCAGACATCTACAGTAATAATTCCACACATACAATAACGGGCTCTCAACGGCTGTAAGATACATAATAATCAACCTGGTTCTGGACGATTTGTGTAACAGTTTAGGGAAAGACACTACTTGAAATGATGGACCACACAAAAGATTTTCAATGAGGACTGAGTCTAAAAACCGATGTGGATTGTGCTGCACAATAACTTCAAGTTTAGGACAGAAGAGGCAGAAAATATCACGATAAAAATAAAGATCTTGTGGGAAATTTTCGAGAATCATAACACGATGCAATTACCATAAACGCTTAGTTTGCATGCTGCTCTAAGCTGGCCGGCAACCACAAAGGTAGACAACACAGGCAGTTTATAATTCGATAACAGCGCAATAAACATTATAAATACGTAAACCGACAATTTTCTTTTACAAACGTTTTACGTCTAATAGTAAATTTTCCCCCAACAATTTTTTGTGAAGCGCTTGCAAACCACGGTTTTGTAAAATAATTCATCATTATTATTTTTTACTTCTCGGATATTGTAAAACGTCATCAGCAAAATCACAAAAAAATTTTTCATTACTTCAATGTAGTAGGCCTAAGAATTTTTTATAGAATTGTAGCCACGTTGTTTCAACAAAGAAGCCATTTTTTGGCAATATAAAGTTATAGAAAATAATTTGCAATCATGCAAATGGTTGGAAAGAATCTAGGAAGTCTTCTCACAATCTGGCACAAAGTGATTATGTTTATTGTATCTCTGCAAAATGTTTTACGACAAACTTTGAAGCTTCGTTATAATCATTTTTATCTTTGAAGTCAAAAGTTAATTTTCTTTTGGCCAGAAACATAATCACTGCCTTGCTGATGTTGTCGCCTTTACGCGTATTTTTTGTGCTTCAAACAATAAGGACCCAGTCAGCAATCCAGTCTATTTACATTGATTCAACATTTGTAAACGTTAAATTTATGTAGATTTGCTGACTGTGGGTTATTTCACATTTTCTTTGTTTACGCATGTTCCTCAATTCGCTGTTGCATTGTTTCGACGCTGGCGGACTAAAATTGTATTTTCAAATTGATTGACTCAATCTTCAATAAAAAGTGGGCTTCGAACTTAGCTTTGTTGATGTAAATGCTGTATTTTTTGTGGATGTAATTTATGAGTCATGTTTATAAACAACCGTAAGCGAAATGACTTATGATGGAGCCTGCATGATATTTGTGATGCGACTTGACACAAATCCACAATTTCAAAAGCACCTAATTTGAACTTAGAAATTTCAGATAATTTCAACAACTTGTTCAATTGTCTTCTCTCTACTAAAAATATTCATACTACAAACTCAATTGTAGACCTAAAATACACAAACGAAGATGTAAACAGCTATTCAAGCAGGCTAAGGTGTTACTTATGAGAAATTTGGTTCCATAAAACTAGAAGCTAGCCATGAGTTTCGGAATGCATTAGTTTAGGACAAAAATGTAAGACAACAAACGCAGTTTTGTTTTTTCAAATTCGTGTAACAATATTACTCTAATTGTAACTATTTTAGAATCATTGAGTAGCTTACAATAAGATTTGCTCGCAAATCTTTATCAATGCAATGATTCGGCACACCGCACACACACTTCGTGCGTTCGATTGAGCTCTTTGTTATTCAGAACTTTGCATGAAATCGGATTAGCATGGTAATTAAATAGCGGCAAGATAAATCAAAATTGTCGTTTTTGGGTACCTTTGCAAAAATTGAAATATCAAGTTTAACATATAAAATTTCAAAATAATGACTTTTCAAACTTATAGACAAATGATTTGTTTTCACACCAGTGCAACTTCTGTTGAAATAGCACCAGCGGATAACACGTAACAGCTGATTGAATTTGATCCAAAAACGGCCCCCCCTTGAGCAGTTAACTTCCAAAAAAACGTTGAAAAGCAAAGGGTTAAATTGACCCCGTAACAATGTCGTTGTTTCACAGTTATATCGGTTTGAGAACTTTCTGCACCACCAAAAAATATGACTTTAATGACTTTTACTGGCCCTACTCATTATCCAATAAATGCACTTGTAATCAACCCTGGCCATTTTACGTTTCTAAGTTGGCCTATTTGCAATAATGCTACATGCAATGTTGCAAAGCTAATACAAAAAAAAAACTCATAACAGACAAAAATGAAGACATATATCCAATTCGGCCAAGGATTCTTGATTGTCCTGAATCAAAAAAATAAAATAAAGCTTAGTAAAATCACTTTTGACACCTTGGAGAGCGTTGTTGCCAAAGGCAGAAAATGTGTTGTGTCGAACAAAACCCTACCAAAACATTTTCGGACCGATATGTAAATAAAATTTTCCGCTTTTACTCTAAACCAGTGCTTTTCAACCCCTATAAAAACGATTTTCACTTTTTTATTTCTATAAAATTTCATCTGCACAAATCAACCAGTGTTGGTTTGCAATTTGCTTTTCTTATTTGTGGAACAAAACTGGAATAGTTTGTTTATTAAAATTATGCACATGAGCTAATTTTAACACCAGTGGCAAATGCAATAGATTGATCTCAATTCAACTCTCGTTTACTTCACTCCTTACTGCTCCAAATAAGTAGACCAAAAGCACTTTAACACTTAAAAGGTTGGGCTCCTGGAGTCTTGCTCAGTTTGGGGGGGGGGCTGTCGATTCTTCTTATGCTTTAGGAGTGATATCTCTGTTATTTTTTAAGGCACGGTTTTAAAATTTGGAATTCACTTTGTAAAATTATTCACGTTGAGCATATCCGAAAATTAGAACTATGTAAATTTTAGAACTGCTCATATACGTTGAAATGTTGAGGTGACTTATGACTTTTGGATTATTTTGCGATTAAAGCAATTGTAGCGTGAGTTTACACATTACTTTTTGGTAGAGTAATGAAGAACATGTATTGCAATGTTGTGCTAAAATTTTTTTACATAATCTTAATTTGAATCCATATTTTTCATGCAAAATAATAACTTTTCCCACGCTCAAACATAAGCTCGCTGCTTGTCTAAAAGAACAATACTTCATCAATTACACGCATTAATGAGATTTCTGAACGCGCGTCACACCAATTTGGATTACGATCTTGTGACCTCGGTTCTTAGAACAGAAACTCCTACGCTTTATCAACAAATGTAGACCAGCTGAAGAAGCAGGGTGGCGTTTATACAATCCTTTCGACGTGGATTCAACATCGCAAGATGGTGTAAACATGTGCGGGTTTGCAATTAGATTATTTCTCTTTTGTCCTTGTTTGTATAAAAGTCATAAAATCAGTCGTTTTGTCCCTGCTAAAATTCAACTATGTTCAAACCGCATTATATTGATATTTTCTAAATAGAAAATGGATTTATAAAATATGAATACAATATTGTTTCAGCATATAAAAATGCTGAATTTTACATCGAGTAGGCCTATTACGATTAGTTTTATGACCAACTTTTTATACAAAAAAGGATCGATGATTTTGATAAGCAATCGAATTGCAAAACCGCGCATGTTTACAAGTATTCAACGTCTTGATATGTTGAATCAACGTAAAAATAGCTATCTGTCAAATGAAAGGAAAAAAGGAAAATCTTTCATTGAGCCCCGCGTTTTATTTAGGCTGTGGTTGAAGCCAAAGTTTATAAAACGCAATCATTCAAATAGTTTATTCTGCGCAAAAACAAGCTTGACGTACTCGTATAGAATGTGTAGGGCATAAAGGCTTTTCAAAGCATTGACATTGGCCACGATTTTATGGTAGTTTATTTTTTCTGGCTTTGGGACCTTCTCCCATAATAGCGTGTTTGCATACGTCGCATCTACGTCGTGTCGACGATAGTTGGGGCAGGGTGGCCCTTCTGCCGCTTGGAGTTGATATAGAGGTTGTTGAAGGTTGTTTCCTTACTACTGCTTCAATCTTATGTATGGTGTGATAGTTCAGGCCCTGGAGAGATCGCGACTTTATGAATGGCTTCACGAGTTCCATGACCAGTTCCCAACCGAAGTCGAAGGATTTTCGCTTGCGTGGATCAGTCCCTTCATTTAGTGCTAAAACTGTAGATGCGTTGACGCGGCAAGTATCTAAAAAATAAGCAAACGCAGTAGTTGTCCACCGTGGGGACTTCGCTTTGCACGTGAATGAACCCATCCTTTGGTCGATGATATCGGTGCCACCCTTTGTGAAGCCGTAAAGCTTATACAAGCTTGGCTTCTTTTTGCCATCATCCTTGGTAATCCCCAATAGAGGTTGCATGGTTGTCAACATCAACAAATTCCGCATGCCAGAACTCTTCGTTTTTACAACATAGAATGTAGGCTGAGATAAGCCTCACTCATCTGCCAATAAATTTCGTACGAAAATTCTTCCCTTCCACTCACTTGCTTCACTTCCAGTGGTATTCCTCTACGTATAGCGTTGTGGGTTCCCACTGACGTTATACCCCTGTCAAGCAACCACTGCGGTAGTGGTATGGAGGTGTACAAGCAGTCATACGAAATACTCTGACCTTGAAGGTCACAGTGTTGTTCCAGGCTCATCACCATTCCTTTTACCACTTCTTCTGTTCCACGAACGTAAAAATGAAATGGCTCTTCCTTCAGTTTACCTGAATACACCGATGCCGTAAATGTGTATGGGAATCTGCTGGCGTTTACTGACTTGAACAGAAGGCCGTATTTTGCAGGCTTGTTTGGATTATATTGCTTGAAGGCAATTTGTGTCCTCATGGGGTATAGCGTTTCGTCCAACGACAAGTAGTCACCTGGAATGACATGTTTGATGCAGTTTTCGTTAAACATTTCGAAAACGACTCGAAATGCGGCAAACCGGTCAGTCTTCCAACGTTGCGGCCTAGTATTTTGGTCGTCGAACGAAATAATCGAAAATAAAAATTTAAAGCGGTTCTTGCTCATTGTTGCACTAAACACGGGATGCCCTTGCAGTTTATTGAACAATACATCCGTGGAATGACCAGCCTGTCCTAAAAGCCCCCGAAGATACCCCAATCTAACAAAGGCCAGCATCTCCTCGTTGTTGGTTGGGCCAAAATAGCAGTACCTGCTGTCATCTAAAATTCTCTCTGGCAATTGAGAAATGAGTGTGGCAATTTTTCTATTTGTTTCTTGAACAATAATGTTCAAAATGTTTAAAGAAAAAAAATAGTTCCCATGCCTGCCGAGGAGTCTTGGCTTCTTTGGTTTCTCCTCTAACACTAGTCGGGCCAGATATAATGTTAACTTGGCCCCTTCTCCCATTGTGCACCGGCCTCGCATTAGACCAAGTACTGGCAGCATAGCCATTCTCATTTACCCACCTTTCTGTCGATTCAACGTTGCAAGACGTCGCATAAGCTCATATCTTCAGTTTGGTAAACGGAGATAAGATTTCATTGTGACATTGCTATGTAAACATGTGTTTCACATGAGACAACTTGACAAGTAAATACACAAGTTTTCACAATTTATGACGAGTTATAGCACATGGAAATGTTACGCTACAATTGCTTTGCGAGGTACTGCATTGCGTTTCAGTTTATCAGTGACGGTGAACCTGGTACAAGAAGCCTTGAATATATTGATTCAACTAAGCCGCGTCACGTATAAACGTGGTGGAACGATCGTCCTTTTCACAAAAGCGTGATGTTCTGGTTTATCCTACACAAATGAGAAGCGTATTGCATTTCAAATCTTTACATGTCGACTTGGGAATAAATGTTTACAAGTATATTTGAGAAGCTTTGGGAACATTGACGCCTTTTCTGCTTTTGATAGTGTGTCGGACAAAAGGAAAGATTTGAAACCAAAATCATAATATGTTACAGCGCAGCTTCTACAGTTAGTAGCTAAATTTCAAATTATTCATAAAAGCGTTGTGGCCCAAACAGAGCAATCTAGAAACAGTCTGTTATAGTCGTCATTTTATTTACGTTGAATATATGTAACTCGTGACCAGCGTCACTACATAATCACAGTTCAGCGTTTTCTGGTACAGACGCTGGAATTGATTACCACCGCACTGCGCGTGTAATCAATTGAGCGTTCTGTACCACGTTCCTTAGTTGATTGTTTTGCGTTTCTTTCTTGAGATATATTGAGTTGTTTTTGTGCACATAAGTCAGTAAGTAACAAGAGGTAAATGGTTTTCTCACTTGGTTGGCTATCGCTACAATTATTATTGTTTATTTTATATTAAACGTCTGGAAATACAACAGACATTTAACTTCTAATGGACAGACAACAGACATTTAACAACAGACATTTAACTAAACCAAAATCATAATATGTTACAGCGCAGCTTCTACAGTTAGTAGCTAAATTTCAAACTATTCATAAAAGCGTTGTGGCCCAAACAGAGCAATCTAGAAACAGTCAACGTTGAATATGTCACGAGAAAGGAAAATGCAATAAAAAAAAACAAGTCGATCACTTTCAATACTTATCTCACATTTTACGTCAAATCTACTCCAAATGACGCTGAGTCATTGCAATAAAGTTGTATGCTTTGTTTGATTGAAAGGACATCATTGTCTGCGAAAAACAATTGTCGCGTTAGATGCATTGGCACCAAGTCTTGTGTTTAATTTTACGCAATTTCAACCGCAAGCGACGGTAACTCATCGTATCAAAGTTGAAGCTTTCACTGTATCGACGTCGCTTATAAGCCGTGGTGAGAACAAAAGGTCTACGCATACAGCCAATTCCCTTCACGCTGTGAAACAGTTAGGATTAACGAGACATGGACCAAATTAATTATTTTCATCCAGCTGGTGGGAAAATTTTGAACAATAGAATTTGAAATATTTCAGAGGATGTGCTGAGAAATGCCTTATATCTCTCAAGTTATAACCTTTATTCGTTCAACATTTCAGCTCAATAGAGGTGAATAAAAGTTAGGAAAAGCCAAGAAATCTCGTAGTCGCAGCCTCAGTGGTTTTAGAGATACAACTGTTGATACAAAAAAGTTGAATTGACAGCCCCCACCCAACCTTCAAAGGGTTAAGGCGACAATACCAGTGATCAATTTTCAACTTTTATTTTAGTAGGCTACTGCTTGCAAAGCTCAAAAAGCTATTATTTGGCATTTTTGGACAAGTTTTGACTTTTGATGAGCAATTTACTTCTCATATTCCATTTTTTAGATTATTCTAAGAATTCTTTTATGGTACTTTTATGGTATGCTACCCCTTTATTGAAAAAAATGGAAATAAAAAAACACCTTGTTTTGTACTTGTATACTTTATGACACAAAATTTATCACCATTGATCAGTCAGGAAAAAATCCTAAAAATATTTTTTGTCAATATATACTATAAAAACGTTTCAGTTTGATAGGGTAAACCCCATTTATATTTTTAGGTTTTAAATATTTTTGCTTTAATATTTTTTGTTTGGCTTCATAGCTGGCTAATTAGCTTGTTGATTATTATTTCACAAAACTTTTGCTTCTATCTAATAGACCATTTAAAAATATATAATTTGTTGGCGTTGCAACAACATCTTGCCAAAACCTAGCGCTAGAACTAATATATTGCCGCCTTAAGAAATGTGAGAAAGATTTTGTTCAATTAACAACAACGAAAATTATTGTGCATCAAAAAAATTAGCATTTTTTATTAAAATATCGAAGCAGGCTAATAATAATGACTCATTTGCTGCTGAACATTTTTGGAAACTTCAGACCAGTTAAACAAAACTTTTTGCTCCAAAGCTCCCCGCATTAGATCATCAAGTGCCTTATGAAGAAGACAACTCCATTTTCTTTTTTGATAGCAACTAGTCTACTAAGCTCCGTTTCAGCTAAGTAACCAAAGTATAGTAAGATTTTGAACAAGAACTTTGAGTACCGTACTTGAATGGACAGATATTTATAAGATCTATCCACAGCTCCGACCCAAATTTTACGTGCAAATTTAACACGAATGGCGCAATTTAATTGACTGATGACCTCCATAGTCCATATACCCTTTCTCCCCACACACCTGATGCGCATAATTCAGAAAATTTTCAAACCAACCTTAGAAAAATATGCTTTTTCAACAAAAGTTAAAAACACTGCAACATCAAAACGGTTGGGAGGGGGCACGTGCCCCTTAGACTCTATGTTACTGCGTCTTACTGTCAATGATAAGCTAGGATACTTAATGATGCACAATCCCTGAAAAATTTGTCTCAGTCACATTCAGTTTTAGACTCGGGCACATGATAATTTTAGGTGCCCATAATTTTTCTAAGAGGCCAGCAAGCTTAAAGAAACTACCCTTGGACATAGTCAGTGGCGTAACCAGATCAATTTTTCAGGGGTGCCAAAGCTTTTTTCAGGAAGGCGATGTAAATTGCTTTAAAATTGATGTTCTTGTTAAATAAAAACATGAAAATGGGAACGCAATAATTGTGTGTCTAACGATCCCTCATAGATGCCCAGTGTAAAGCACAACAAAACTGATCAAGTGCTATAAATGAAATTCAATTGAAGTTTTACAGAAACAAAACAATTTATAGTTAACAGACTCAAACACTTGAAATACATCAAATGACGCGCTTGCTAATTCGAGTGTCAGAATTCGCATATTTAGGCGCGTTTTAATTACTCCTGACGCAGATTTGAACACTGAATTGCTTGACATGTCTGGGAACATCCTAATGAATGACAACCCTATGATAGGCTGAGACTCAGAAAAAATAGTTTTGAGGCCAGAGTGTTACGTCTTGTAACTTAAAAATCATCTGGCATTAAACAAGCGGTTTTAAACATAATTTACAGTAGTTAGATAGGCTACCGACTCCACCTTTGTGTTGACATTTTGATTTAGAAATACACTCACCATGCTTTTCTTCTATCTCATCCAATTCGATGTTATCGTCTTTATTTTTCTAGAAAGTATTACAGTATATGATGTTCAATATTCAAGTCATTGACGAGTATTAATCAAACTACGGTAGGCTACTCTGTTCGTTTCATTACAATGCACTTGTTACACAAATTGGTCTACCGGTAAATTAAAGCTTCGCTTGTCAGTTCCCATATGGCACTTTGGTAATAGCCTACGTTCATTATTGAACTGGAACACTTCAGGAAAATAGTATTATAAATTTGCAACAAATTTAATTCGGTTTAGTGGAAAGACCTTAATGCCGCTTTCTTCATCTTGTTCCGTTTCAGCCGTCAGCAGTCTCGGTCCGGCCAATCCGATAAGGAAGACACCAGTAGGGGCAGTGAAGATAATCACGATCACAGACACTTGGAGAATCTAGAATGCATTGGTAAACAAAACTTAGTACTGTATAATATGAAAGAGTGCTAAAATGCAGCAATTTTGCAGCAAAGCTGTTCTTGGCTTTAAAACACAATGATAACATCTTGTTGAGCAAAATATCATAAAAAAAAGTTGGAAGCTATAGCCTACATCTAGAAAGAAAAATTATATAAAATATTTCACTTACGATTGTTGAGTACTTGTAGTAATTGTCGCATAAATGTGGGTCCGGATACCCGTACTCATAAACGCAGGAAGGTATAGGAGTGGTATAAGTGGCGTTTGAAGGCTCAATCGTGGTACCTCCGACAGTGGTACCGTCTGTGATGGCGAGAGGGGTGACTGCTGTTGAATTTCTAAATGGACTAGTAGAATTTATTGACACTCCTGGAACAACACAAAAGAAGAAAATATTAAATAATTATTTTTATACACAATAGCTTATGTGAAGAGTTTTATAATTGGCTAAGGATGATGATGATGGCGTATGAGCGATCTTTCCAGGCTAGATTGGAGGGCAGGAAATCTTCAGCCACTCGGCAGTCTCGTCGTCCAGGATTCTCAGACCATGCGCACCGTGTGGAGGCCGGTGGGTTAGGCAGTGGTGGATGACATGGTCTGCGGTCTGTTCCGTGGCACCACACTCGCATTCTGATGAAGGAGCCAGGCCCCATTTGTGCATGTCCGAACGAAAGCGGCCGACGCTAGTTCGCAGGCGGTTAAGCCTGACCCACGCAAGCCTTGCGAGGGACATCCCTGGTGGACGGGGATCGGCGTTGGGTATGAAGTCACGGAGCGTGGAGGTGTGATTTTGCCACTCCGTGTTCCACATGTGGTTCGTCCAGTGTGCCGCACTTAAACTAAGTTCTTCTGCGTTCTTAAGGAGTTGTTGTGCGGCAGGCACAAAGGGGCGTCTTGATTTCAAACGCTGCTTTATTTCAAGGCTAAGGATGATTCAATTTCAAGGCTAAGGATGATTCATGATCATAAAAAGTGGATGTTATGAGCAGTGGCGTACGCAGGATTTTCTCAAGGGGGGGCCATTGAGAGTAGCGTAACCAGGAATTTTGAAAGGGGGAGTTTTACGGTCGGCGGGCGAAGCCCGACGGCGTTTTCGCCTAAAACGACACCCAGTGGCGGGGGGTCTGGGGGGCCTCCCCCAGAAAATTTTGAAAAATTACTTCGAATTTGGTGCATTCTGAGAGCATTTTCAACAAAAATGTGGGTATGAATATTCCTGTAAAATGGTGCTGTCAGGTGGCATAGCAAAAGGATAAGATCATGTTTTCTTCGGCATTTTTCGGAAATAAAGCTAGACGTTTTCATGATATCCCAGTATGGTTTTAGTTTAGACTTTATCCATTTCTTTCTCACTATAATAGGCTTACAGAACACTATGCTACATTGGCATACCTGGGGTGGGGTAGGTGGATTGGGCCATGTATTTCGTATTGGCTTAGTCTATATTGTTAATTGCTTTGACAGAGCAATGCAAAACATATTAAATGGCTTAATCTACGTCGTTAACTACTAAAACATTTTAAAGGGGGGGGGGGGGGGCCATGGCCCAATGGCCCCCCCCTGCGTACGCTAGTGGTTATGAGCTAGTTATTGGAGCACGTCTGTTATCGATAACTTTATCTTTATTGATTACATTTTATACCAATAACGCAATCAATTCACATTTTCATTTGCAATCTATTTATTCGTCTTTACGGTGGGAAAAGCTCTATCAATATCAATAAATTATACAAGTTTCCGAACAGAACTGGTTTAGTTTACTTATGAATTTAACAAAAGCCTGGTTCTCATTTGGACGAGTGCGGCTGAGCGTACTAGGGGCGAATCTTACCAAGGACGTAGCTACGGGTGGTCTTGGGAGAAGAATCGATTCCAAATTTTTATCGTGTCCTCAAAAATAGGTTTTTAATGTTATTACTGTACAACATTTTAATGTCATTGTTTTTTTTATTCAATGTCATTGTATTTCATGCTGGTGAATGTCGTTTCATAAATCTTTGGCTGCATTCGGTAGCTATATTTTTAAACAAACATTTTGTTTCAAAATGGTAAAATGTTTGCTCACCAAAACATTTGCTTTTGCCCCCAAAAATATTATTTTTAGCTATGTCACTGTCTAATACTAAATCAATAATTTTTGTCGTAAATGACGAAAATATTCTGGATGGAATATTTCATTGCCCATAATTAATGTAACTGCATAAGAAATCGCAAGCAGATACCTCAAACTACCAGCTTCAATTTCAACTTTTTATATACAACAAGCAAGGTTTTAGACAAAGAAAAGGCATTCAAGAAAGAATTCAATGAGTTAATAAAATAATGTTAAAGTATAGATAGAAGCTTGCTACAAAAACAATGGTTCAGACTTATATAGTCGCAAAAGTTAACATTACCATCTACTGTAGTTGAATTGCACAGGGGTGGCCATTTTCCTTCGTACGGGTCACAAAGATCTCGAGTGTAGTCGAGAGCAGTGCCTCCAATTGCAGCCTAAAAATAAAGTAACGATGTAAATGTGTTGCCTGTTGTGTAGTGAAACGTTATTTCAGAATTATTGAAGGCATCACAACACCTGTCGACGTTGAGTCGGGTCGAGTCATTCAGGCTGCTTCGAAAAATATGTAAGTCCAGTGGCATGCAAAACGGGGTTAAGGGTTAACCCCCATTGAGCTTGATATCTGAAGTTTTTAATGATTAAAGATTCAAAAAAGTTATCTTGAAAATTTCAAAAACATTGATTTTATTGACCTAAGGAATGACTGATTGAACCATTGTTTCTTGTGTTTCGTATTTGAAAGAAGGCTGTATCAACAAAAAAGAAATTTAAATTGACGAAAAAACATTAAAATTCTCAACAGAATATATTAGGCTCATCTGAAGGCTGTATATTATTGTATAAGCAGGCAACAAACTGCACAATAAATATCACTTTCACCATAAACAAGAGTTGAAATGTCACATGAAGTGATGTTCCCGTATTAAAGTTGTTGCCTCTTTGGCCAGAACTTTGCAAAGCATCGTAAAACTGGTTTCTACAGATGCAGACGTAGGCTGATAGTATTGGAGTACACTGTACACAGGTGGTAAAACATTTGGACTTATCATGCTCATTATTCAGGAAATGTCATTGTTTTGCGTCTTTATTGAATATTGTAAGAGTTAGGTCACGTCGTAAGGAGAGACGAAGATTATGTCGAAAGAAGAATAAAACGATTAGAAGTTAATAAAAAAGAGCGAAGAAGGCCGAAAAGAAGATGGAGAGATTGTGTGACAAAATATATAGAAATATTGGGAGTGAAGGAAGAAGATGCTGCTCACAGACTTATGTGGAAGACTGCAGTCTGCATCGGCGACTCCACTTCAAGTGGAAATAAAGCCAAAAGAAAAAGGTTAGATGTAGCAGTTAATGCGCAAGTATCTTCTCCAAAATCATAGTCCAGGGGTTCCCAAACTTTCTGTTCATCGGTACCCTTTGGTCAATTTATAGATTCGCTCGTGTACCCCCAAAATTTTCTCATATTTTTGACTTAGAAAATTTAGATATTGCAACAAATTAACAGTAGAGCTGCATTAAAAGAGTGCATCCATGATATTTTGTACCAATCAAAGCACACAAAGTTAATCATAACAATGTAATCCAAGGTTAAACAAACACTACAATCAATCAAACAAACAATATATCTGCTGAATAAGCCCAGCAATCCTAGCTAATGTGATGGATGAGCCTGCTTTTTAGCAACAAGCTCATTACTACGAGGTGAAACATTAGCAACAGCACAACGAAGATCATGTTCAGGTGTTTTGAGCTGTGATCTGCTTTTTGATTTGATTCCAAGCAGCACTGAAAATGTTGACTCCACACAACCATGCTGATGGTAACAACAACAATGCATGAATAGCAGGTTCCGCAATCTTTTTGAACGACTTGCACATCGTAAACCAAAAACCACTTAAATTTCTCTCAGAGTACACATCGCGTGCAAAGCCATCATGTTGGAGTTCAATCAGTTCCTCTTGCTTGGACAAAATAAGTCATGTGAACTTGGTAGTTACTGTAGTTGTGGTTAAAGCTTCTACTGGGGTGAAAATGTGACTTACTAAGGAGTTCTTAATCTCAGGTCTTCAAATTATTAACATCATCAGGTGATAAAAAATATTTTAAGGCAGATTAGAAGTTATGGAAAGAATATCCTTATACTTAATCTAATGTACCCCTTGAAAAGTCGAAATGTACCCCTGGGGGTACATGTACCCCAGTTTGGGAACCCCTGTCATAGTCCTTGCATTGCTTGCACCTCTTTTCTTATGGCGTAGTTGGCACATTCCATCATTTCTTTAAGCCTGACTCATAACTACCTAGATATACGGCCTGATTTGTCACATTCTGCAAAATCTTCCAGATTTTTCCAACTTTTGGTAACTTGTCTGAATGAAATTTTCTAAAAGTTATTATTTTAATGTGTCTTCCCCAGGTGACAAAATAGGTTTTCATAGTATCAGGTGTTAAAAAACAAAAATAATTTAATTTATAAAATTTCAGTCAGACTGTTAATTAGTTTGGTTTTGAATCTTGATCCTCGAACTGACAAAGTCTTCGGTGGGTTAGTTTTGGTAGTTTCGCATACTTGTACACAATGTACAGGCTTTTGATGCAGGGCTGGTTACCGAAATTGACAGAGTGAAGTTTTCTTATTATTGTTGAAGTGTTGTTGCCGAAAAATTATTCCATTCACTAGGTGGCGCTGAATAGAGAGCAGTCCTGAAGTACGTTGCTCAAGTGCACACCCAAAGAGCTGAACCAGCGCCACGTGATCTTGAATCGGGCGCTTTACTGTTGAGCTAATGGGGCGAACGCTGAGCTAACAGGGTGGACAATTACTCGCTAGTAGTCTGATTGGGCGTATTTTAACTTACTTTTCTCTTTTTCTAATGCTTCTCTTAGGGAAGAAAACGCTTTCATATCATTACGAGTCAGGAAAAAGCAAAAAAAAAACTTAGAAAATTTCAATCGGACTGTAGCAGTAACTAAAATATGATAAACCACTCCGCGTCTCCAGGTAGCGATATCTGACCATACAATCGTATTGGTTTTTAATGTTAAGTAGCTACAGTACCAAACCAGGCGTTTGCAAGCTATCTTTTGCTTGAGAAAACGATTCGTCAGCCTCGATGACAATCTTTTGCACTATCATATTGCTGTCTATCCAGGGAATCTCATTTGTTTTATTGGGTTTATCCTACTGTACATAGGCCTACTGAGCGTTGCCTGACATCAGAGCAAAATACTTTGTAAATCTATATCTCCGGCGTCAATGCAATACCGGAAAAGCTTAAAAAAATTTCACTTATTCCGAAATGTCCTCACAAAAAAGATATGAGGCTACTTGAGGCACAGAAAATCACATCTTCAATAGAAGTCATTATGTTCCTGTTTCCTGTCGTTTGTATAGCGTATTTTGCCTTCGAGTTTACACACGCATTTTGACCAGTTTCCATGCTTTTGACGAGAATTTTGCTTCTTTGTGATAACCAGCATCTCAATGGTCAACAGCTTTTCGACCAATTTCTAGAAAACTTGAGATTTTGTAGAAAAAAATTTCCAATTTTGCTTGTTTTAATATTGCCCTTAAGCAACTGCGGTATGCAAACTAATAAAATACGCTGGCTAAACGTTCGAAATTGAAAATAGCAGAGTACAAATCTCGACCGAACTAAAGGAATACAAATAAGACATAATAATTTTTCAATAGCAAAAATCATAGTCAATTATACGAGAAGTAGGTTAAAACCATAATAGGTGGTCTACAATGTACACTAACACTGTATGAAACAGTCGTAATAAAGACGGATCTAGTAACTGACCGTCTGCTCATAAATGCTAGAAAAATAATTAATTATTGACGGTTAAAATTTTAGAAATTTTGAAAAGGGGCCATGGTCTCTCCTTGGCTACGCCTATGAGTGCGAATATGTTACATGTAAAAATATACTCGAAATCAAACTCTCTAAATGTTATATGTTTGCAGTGGCGTATATTTCAGGTGTTCAAGGTGTTCACTAAACAATCGCGAAAACCAAGGCAACATTGTTTTTATCTTGAATTTGTCGATTTTTGTGATCGTTTAAACTACTTTTTTTTTAAATCAGTTTGCTTGCCCTTTTAAAATCCTTATGAATTTTTTTCTTTACGGTTGACTAACTTCACGCGTTCTCTTCAGAAATTTAGAGTGGAATTTATTTGTTTCTTTTAACTTCTAATATTATCTTATAAGTTTCCCTATTATGATGGGCTGGAGAAAACGGCCAAAAATAATATATAAACAAAAGCCTTCAAAATAGAAAATTGAAAGCAGTGCATGCTTTTGCACAGTCTTAGACGAGCTTAGGTGTTCAAAACAGAATTTGAACAGTTTTACGTCATTATGTACAGTACGTATTTCTCTCGGATGGCGAGTAAAGAGCTTCAGAATCTATTATAATCAGCTGTTGGTTAAACTTTTAAAATGGCGAGCAATTAGTTCAAACTGAAGTGCTTTTGTAATATGAAGATTTGATTTCCATAGTCGTAAAGTAAAACATTTTTTTGGGGGGGGAGGGGAGAGCAAACTAAATTTGACAAAGTTTTCAAAATTTTCCCATATGTTATCTTTACAAATGAGTTTTCAAAAACCCAACGTTACTCATAATTTCTGAGGTAGTGTAGTCTAATAATTCCACAGGCATCAACTTGGCCGTGTACAAAAACACAGGCAACAACACGTACAACAGCAAAACAAGGCTAAATTAAGTGTAAAAAGTCCAAGGGGTTGCGAAAAAAATGTTTATTCAAGATACATTTGCTACATTCACTTCCGGGCATTTCAAATAAGGCACAACGCATTTCCAAATTTTGTTTCGTTTGATAGTACACTTATGGGGTTTATAGAGATTTTTTTCATATTTGATCTACCTTTTCTGCCAAAGAGTAAAAGAAATCCACTACAGTGAAGATTTAGGATGTATGGTCATTTTATTTTTGTTTGGATGCGTTTGATTTAACTAGTTGATTTAAATTACCCTTTTGCTGCAAATGCAATCTTAACTTAACTTAGCCATGCTGACTTTATCAGTATCATTTCTCTATCCAAGAAGAGTTTTTACGTAAGCTACAAACGAGACAATCTTTATATCTGAAACTACCACAGATAATATAAAAAGATGACCTTTTGAGATGAGGTTATGTTTCAATAATTATGTCTTACCTTATTTTATTGCATGGCTCATGACATCTTAGATTTTGTAAGATAATATTCTTTATCAAAGATACAAGCTCGAAAGTCAAACCAGTCACTCTCTGCCTCAAATGCAAAATCATTAACGACACCAACACCAACCTGCACTGTTGCCTTTGGAATCCAAGATATTGAAGTCAAAAACTTCTCCTTGTGCGTCCACCCGAGGAAAGATACAGCGTTGCCAGCCACAGTTAATCTGATAGCCAGGCAGATGAACATGGTGGCGACAGTTAAACCTAAACCAAACACAAATCATGCACCGTTTATACTAGGGATTTCTGAAAGTGCCGGATGCGAAGTTACCTTCTCGGAGAAGGGTGCGTTAATTAAAAGAGTGGCCAGGTGTTTTAGCAGCAAAAATGTTATTCTTGATTTTTTCTGATCTAAAGCGATGCTTCTTTGGTAAATCCATCCCAAACTTTTTATAATCTAACAAATTCAATTTGTCAACTGCTCCCTGCAATATTGCTCAGAAATGGAAGCTGTTCAAAGCAATTGCGCGAGTCTCCTAAAAGTCAACAGTTGTGAACTGAACAAATGGCGCTTGAGCAGGTGACAATTAGCTTGCAACATTTCAGCAAGTGGCCGAAGTTGGCAAATGGTGAAACTGAGCAAACAACAACTGAGCAAAGCCAAAGCTTGGCATGTCACAACTCAGCAAGTTCAGTTTAACAAGCGACGACCAAGCAAGTCCGAATTGAACAAGTAAATCTTATTTGCTGTCTTGGCAGTAGCTGAATTGTACTTGCAAAGAAAGTATTTGCTGAGTTGTCGCATGCCGAATGGTCTGACGACCCAATTGTACTGCTTCCTAAAAAATATAAATTTAACGAATAAGTCGCGAGCCTTAAAACCATCCATTTTTTAAGGGTAGCTCTGCTGTAGGCCTACGGGTCAAGACTTGGAGTAATGTCTGCGCATTTTGTAATTTATTTTCAAGTTATAATTTGTAAAGATCTAAGTTTATAAACAGTATTAGCCTACCGGTATATGTATTGTTGTTGCATCCTGGGCATACACGCAGTTGATGATTTTAGCCTATAAGAGATCACAAATGACGACCTGTTTTAGCCTGATGTTGCGGGTTCGTTGATGCTAAAAGCGAAACTCAATCTATCGTATAAGAGATCATTTTGAATTAGTTTTTACAGATTTGTAACTCTGGGCCAAGCTTGACTGGAAAGTATTGTTTCATTTCTGAGAAATGTGATTAAAATACCATTATCTGAAAATGATGAAGAAGATCTGTGAAGAAGATCTGGCAACACTTTTGCGTGACGCATACCAACGCTCTTGATTTCCATGGTCTAGACACCTAATTACTAGGACAAGTTTTCTAAGACCTAAAAAGTCGAAAAATATAATTTCATTTTTTGGAATATATGACAGCATGACTTTATTTTATAAGCATCAAATTTACGTTAATCTTCGTGTTTAACAGCTCGCATGCAAGTTTTTACATGTATTTTGAAAAATAATATATTCAAACGAACAAAATTTATTTTACTTCAAAATCACTGCAGAAATTCAAAAGTCTAACCATAATGCATCTTACCCAGGGTTTCCCAAACTTTGGTCCGCGGACCATTGGTGGTCTGCGACGACTGCACACTGCACAAGTAGTGCGTGGCGATATGACAAGAAATTAAAAAGTCACACGTATACGTTGTACAGTACGTACCATGTCAAAGATAATTGCCGCAGTTATTTACAACTTAAATGATTTGCTTAATTGATACACAGTTGATTTTCTCTGACGCTACACAACATTTGGAATTGCTTTCTGCACATTTCAAGAAATACTTTTTAAAAGAGACATATGAGAATTTTGACTGGATTTTAAACCCTTTTGTTGTTACAAAGACTGATCTGTCAGGACGCGAAGAAGAAGAATTGGCCGAATTATCATCTGATCGAACTTTAATGCTTAGTTTCAATCAAACAGCTGTTGCATCTTTCTGGTTGAGTGTTGTGGAGGAATACCCATTGCTATCGCAAAAGGCAACTAAAATTTTATCACCTTTTCCCACCACCTACATGTGTGAAACAGCATTTTCAGCTCTTACCAACATGAAGACAAAATACAGGCCCGGACTTTCCGTGGACCCTGACTTATGAGTTTGCCTTTCACAAATAACTCCGAGAATTGATGACTTATGCAATAAGAAGCAATCCCATCCGTCCCATTGATGTTGTCAGTTCGTTAAATAAACAAAATTCGGTTTTATTCATTTTTATCTTTCTATTGGTGGTCCGCGAATAAACAGATTCACAAATAGTGGTCCGTGGCCCAAAAAAGTTGGGGAAACCCTGAATTAACCAATAAGCAGTCAATTAAATTTCATGTAGTGGGCTACCGATAGGCCCTATACAATGTTTGCGTCTGCAAAACTTCTGTTTGGAAGAAGTATTGATTTTAAAAAGGGAAAATTATTGCTCCACATATGCTGAAGTAGGCTGGCATTTTAACAATTTTACATACAATGCTTGACAGCTTGAGAAATATCTGGTCTACTCTGTAATATTGGAAACGTGCCTTTAAACTTTTAATTTTTTGAGAGAAATTGCCCTTTAAGTTTGTACGTTGTATTTCGCATTTACCTTACACGTTTTCTATGACCTCTTAATTGGCCGCTTTAAATAGGCTTTCGTGACAGCGTTGCTGCATTTCTACACTAATTGCAATACTAAGTTCACTCGTTTTAGTGCCCCAGTCATGTGGGCGTTTATGTTGCTAGTTTATGTTGAAGTCTGAGTACTGGTTGAGATTCAAATAATGTTATCTGTTTGCGTATGACAGTTCGTCAAGAGATAGTTAGCTGTCAAGGATTTCGTGTAAAAGTACATGGTATCGAAGATAGATTCGATGCAAGCAACAAAGTCACAGATGAACTTCCAACAAGGAAATTTTGCAGAAAATTTTAAAAAGTGGAGGCAGATGATACAGACCTCCATACAGTTAACGTTTAGCGGGCCTCCGTCTGCGAAGTCAACTGTCGAGAAATGCAGTTACTTGCTGCTCCATATTGGACAAGAGGGGCGTGACATATATAATTCAAGACATTGGCAGAACACGAAACAAAAGTCATTTCTAGATAAAATTAAGCATTTCTGCAAGCTCAGAAAAACATCACTTGAACGTCATAAGTTATTTGTTGGAACTCAAGGACAGGATGAGCCATTCGATTCATTTGTTACCGATCTCCGTTTGATGGCAGGTCTTTGTGAGCTTGGCAACCTACGCGACAGCCTGAAAAGTGATAACCTGGTGAGAGGCGTAACGTCGGACGATATACGTGTAAAAAAAAAGAAAAAAGAACGGAATCCAACGCTGGAACGTTGCATTGAAATTGTGCTAGGCGAAGAGATTTCTCAACTGCAAATCACTCACGTGTTCCCTGAATATTCATACGTTAATTTCGCGAAGTTTTCAAGCCATAGTCACCACTTCAAGCCACAGGATAGATAGAAGCCAACAAAGAAATGGACCAAACTGTTCTATTTGTGATTATAAGCATGGGAGGAAATGCCCAGCAGAAGGGAAGAAATGCCACAACTGTGGACGTTTGAATCACTTTGCTTTCGTTTGTAGAAATCGACCAGTTCATCAGCTAACAATCGAAGACAATGATGGTGAATCATCATATTTTATTGGCATTATAGACAAAAATAACTCCAATCCTGACAAAAGTTTGTAAATATTTTAATGGCTGACTACAATTTCCATGTAAAGCTTAAATTGGACTCTGGAGCTCAAGTTAACATTATTTCAAAAAACGTTTTTGAAACGTTTTCTCATCTAAGTGAAATGTCTCCTATCAATGCCACGCTAACTGCTTAGGGAGGAACTATTATTAGCCCTCAGTGAAAAATGACCTTGAATTGCAAATATAGAGACGTCGTTAAAAACTACACATTCACCGCTATTGTTTGCCTAAAATTATGTAAACTACTGCAACGGGTTTAATGAAAATTGTTTTACAAGAACATCATATGCCAACTCTCCCATACTTGTTACCTTGCCGTGGTGGGGAGGCTTGAGTACCTCAAGAATCCTGTGGGCTATACCGACGGGTGCTCGTAGCCCCTGGCAGATCTAACCATGTCGGGCAGGTTACAGGTGAGAGGTCTGACAAAAGGCAGTACAACATCCGGGTATACGGAGCCCGTCAGCCTTGGACGGCAGTTCGTCTAGGGAAAGGCAAACCCTGATTCAAAACCTCCGCTGTCTTGCGGCTACACCCAGTCCTGGAAAAGGCTACGGGAGTCAACCCAGACAGAAAATCCGGAGTGCAGTACGTGAGTAGGTCGACTGTCAAACTCTGACATCCTTCCGGCAACTCCTGCAGCCAAACCGTCGTCGAGCATCACGCTTTGCGTTCCCTCGGACCACGCCGGAGAGGCAGAGAGAGGGGTCCTGTTGTGTTTTTGGGCAGCGCAAGACCTCCATACAGACGCCCAGGCCAGCACTCTGGAGAGGCCACTCCAGTCGCCCCCATCCCTGGGTGCGAAAAACAACCCGGAGGACAGCAGTCTACGGGTTATAAGTCTTTGCTAAATTGACGTAAAAGCTAGACACCACGGGTTGTCTTCGACAGTGGGAAAGATCCTCGAAATCCTACTGGTTCAGCTACCGCCCGCTTTAAGCCGGGCAGCCCCCGGCCAGTTAGGTGCTGACCCGTCACGACTTACCTGCTTTATTGGGTGTGTGGAGCTTAGAGTCTTACTCGATAGGTGGGTTGTATGCCATACACCAGACAACAAAGTAAGAAATAACAGAAGTAAACAGAAAACTCCAGCCATTCGTATTGCAAGCTGGAATGTACGAACTATGCGTACTGGTCTATCCGACGACTTAAGAGATATACAGGACTTTCGTAAGACTGCAGTGATCGATCGCGAACTCTGCAGATTGAACATTGATATAGCTGCTTTGCAAGAAAAGACTTATTGACAGTGGGTCCCTAAAGGAGGACTCCTATACCTTCTTGGGATGAAACCAGAGAACATGGGGTTGGGTTTGCCGTTAGAAATACCATGCTGCACATGATAGAACCCGCTACGGGAGGCACAAAAAGAATCCTTACACTGCGCCTTTCCACGCATGAAGGTCCTGCAAACCTCGTGTGTGTGTATGCGCCAACACTGCAGGCCACACCTGAAGCCAAGGATCAGTTCTATGAGCAATTAGACAAGGCTGTTCAGGAAATCCCAGCATCAGAGCACAACTTTGTCTTGGGGGACTTCAACGCCAGGGTGGGCGCAGACAATGAGTCTTGGCAGACTGTGCTGGGTCACCATGGGATTGGCAAAATGAACGACAACGGGCAAAGGCTCCTCGAGCTTTGCTGCTACCACAACTTTTGTGTAACAAACACTTTCTTCCAAAACAAAGCTATCCATAAAGCATCCGCAGATCGCAACGATGGCACCGGTTGGATCTAGTCATCACACGACGTACCTCTTTAAACAGCGTCTGTAACACAAGATCATACCACAGTGCAGACTGCGACACTGACCACTCTCTTGTTGCCTCATGGATATCAATAAGGCCCAAGAGGCTGCATCACATCAAGAAGAAAGGCCAGCCAAAAATTGATGTCAGCAAAACCTCCCTTCCAAACAAAAACCAGAAGTTCTTT
The DNA here is from genome assembly GCF_918807975.1 of Aplidium turbinatum. NCBI lineage: Eukaryota > Metazoa > Chordata > Ascidiacea > Aplousobranchia > Polyclinidae > Aplidium > Aplidium turbinatum. The sequence goes on along the minus strand of NC_137475.1, from coordinate 20,952,336 downwards.
GAACGTCTTGAAGAAAGCCTGAACATTGTCCAGACTCAAGACGCAGAACACATGTGGGAGTCACTGAGTAAGACCATCCACCGTGCAGCCGTCCAGACCTATGGAGAGAAGGAGCGGAAGAACACAGACTGGTTTGAAGCACACATCTCTATGTTTGAACCTATTATCGACCTGAAACGTAAAGCACTGCTCAGCTACAAACAAAACCCAAGCAGTCAGTACCTACAAGCCCTGAAAGCCGCCCGACACAAAGCTCAGCAAACCTCACGCCGCTGTGCAAACAACCACTGGAATCTGCTGTCAGAACGTATTCAGTTTGCATCAGACAGTGGCAACATAAGAAAAATGTATGAGGGCATCAAACAAGCAACAGGAAAACCAATCAAAAAGTGTGCCTCCTTTAAAGCATCGACTGGAGAGATCCTTACAGACAAGGACAAGCAGATGGCACGCTGGGTGGAACATTACCTGGGACTATATTCAACAGAAGACTCAGTCTCTCAAGACGTGCTAGACAACATTGAAGATCTACCTGTTATCGCAGAGCTTGATGCAGAACCTACTTTAGAAGAACTGAGTAAAGCCATTGACTCTATGCAAAGTGGAAAAGCACAGGGAGAGGATAACATTCCAGCTGAGGTCATAAAGTGTGGGAAGCCTGTCCTGCTAAAACCACTGCACGAGTTACTGCGTCTTTGTTGGAAAGAGGGCCAAGTACCGCAGTCCATGCGCAACTCCAAGATCATTACTCTGTACAAGAAAAAGGGGGATCGCACTGAATGCAACAGCTACAGAGGCATCTCTCTGCTTAGCATCGTGGGAAAAGTCTTTGCCAAAGTGGTCCTTAGGCGCCTTCAGGTATTGGCCGAAAGGGTTTACTCTGAATCTCAGTGCGGGTTCCGCGCCCAGAGGTTCACAACAGACATGATTTTCTCCGTACGACAGCTTCAAGAGAAGTGCCGTGAGCAGCAGATGCCGTTATACATCGCCTTTATTGACCTGACGAAGGCTTTTGACCTTGTCAGCAGGAGAGGCCTGTTTCAGCTACTGCAGAAGATTGGCTGTCCCCCACAGCTGCTTAGCATCATCATCTCCTTCCACAAGGACATGCAGGATGTGGTCAGCTACGACGGGGAGACCTCTGAACCCTTTGCAGTTCGATCTGGTGTAAAACAAGGATGTGTCCTTGCGCCGACTTTGTTTGGAATTTTCTTCTCTCTGTTGCTGAACTTTGCATTCGGTCACTCCACACAAGGAGTCCACTTACACACCCGCAGTGATGGGAAACTGTTTAACCTGGCCGGACTGAGAGCCAAGACAAAGGTTCGTACAGTGCTGATCAGAGAACTGTTATTTGCCGACGACGTAGCACTGTCAGCACACGTCGAGCACGAGCTGCAGCAGTTGCTCAATCAGTTTGCACACGTCTGTAAGGAATTCGCACTGACCATCAGTATCAAGAAAATAGTAGTCATGGGCCAAGATGTCTCCAAGCCACCTGTCATCACCATAGGACCAGAAGTGCTCGAAGTGACAGACCACTTCACCTACCTTGGTTCAACGGTCACCAGCAACCTGTCCTTAAATAAGGAAATCGACAGACGGATAGCCAGGGCTGCAGGAGTGATGACTCAACTCGGGGCGAGAGTGTGGAACAACAATCTTTTGACACTTAACACAAAAGTCAAAGTGTACCGTGCATGTGTTCTTAGTACTCTGCTGTACGGTAGTGAGTCCTGGACCACTTATGCCAGACAAGAAAACCGCCTTGAAAGCTTTCACCTTCGTTGCTTGAGGCGCATTCTTGGTATTTCCTGGAAGGACAGAATACCCAACACCACTGTTCTGGAACGTTCTTGCTCCCTGAGCATGCACCTTCTCCTCTGCCAGCGACGTTTACGCTGGTTGGGGCATGTTTCCAGAATGAAGGATGGGCGCATTCCAAAGGACATTCTGTACAGTGAACTTGCCACAGGAAAACGCCCAATAGGACGACCTGCATTGCGTTACAGAGACGTTTGCAAACGCGACCTGAAGCTAACTGACATAGACCCTGCCAGCTGGGAACTGATCGCAGCAAACCGCAACAGATGGCGCTACGAAGTCAGTGCGGGTCTAGCAAAGGGTCAGTCGATGTGGAGGAAGCAACTAGAGCAAAGAAGACAAAGAAGAAAAGAGAGACAGCAGCCTCAGAACTCCTCTGATTTCATATGTCCGAACTGTGGACGAGACTGCCACGCCAGGATTGGACTTCAGCCACATGAGAAGCTGCCGTACCCAGAGTGCTACCACCATCTGAAAAGATGGAAGGATGCCTACTACATATGCCAAAAGTTGCTTATTCATATCAAGATTTGCTTAGAGAATGTAACGATGTGTTAGATGGCATTGGTAGTTTTCCTAAACCTTATGAAATTGCAATTGAGGAAACTGCCACTCATGTTAAAAATTTCCGGAGATAAACATTCTTCAATTTTGGACGCCAGACCAGGCTACTGGCAAATACCGTTAGACGAAGAAATTCTAAACTTAATTTACAACATTTTCAACAAGCTTTGGAAATTACCGATTTTTACAGTTAGGCTATCGTTTGGTTTGAAGGTTTCGCAAGATGTGTTTCAGAAACGGATTCACAAACGAAGCAAGGCGTTATTGTTGACGATATTTTGCTGTGGGCTGATACTAAAAAAGAAGCAGTTGAGAACCTGAGAACAACGCTTGATCGATGCAGAAAAGTAGGTGTAGGCTAAAGCTTAATTTGGGTAAATGCAAATTTGGTCTGTCCGAAGTACCTTACCATAGAAACATTATTGGAAAAAGTGGTATCAAATCAGACCCAAATAAAATCAATGCTGTAACAAACATGAAGCCACAGAATTCAAAACCAGAACTCCAAACCTTTTTGGGATTGGTTATTTTTTGAAAAAATTTGCACCACAGCTATCCGAGATTACAACGCCATTGCGAAATCTCTTGAAGCAAGACACGTGGAAGTAGAATTCAGCAAACAACGAGCAGTACCAACACTTAACCCTTAACATACCAAGCGGGGTCTCATAGGAACCCCAGAGGTGAGTTTTTTTATCTCCCGCCTTACCTATAGCAACAATTTTTCTCCTTATCTTTGTATGTGTCATAAATTTAAGCAAGTTCAGTATAATGTAAAAAAATTAAACAATAATTTGAAACATATTCAAAAAACAACATAACGTTACCTGGGGTCCTGATGGGACCCCCATGTGCAAAAGAATGTGAAGATGGCAGTGAATGAACTGTGCGTTTATGAATATAATCCTTTGCCCAAGTAATTTGTAGAAACACATATTTTATACTGTATTACTATCTGACAGAAAAATGGAATTATTTAGTTTAGTATGTTATACTGTATAATGTATTTACATACAGTATTTTATACTGTATGTGATGCTAAGATTAAAATTTTAGTTTTTACAACACTTGAGGTAAAAACAGGGGTATGTTACAGTGTCATGAAAATGACATCAACTTTACTTACAATTTCAGCAATCTTCCTTTGTTACATTGGCTGAAAAACTGTAATCTAAGTAATGATGAAGAAGATAGACTACAATTTGGCTTGTGCTTTATACGGTTTATTCTGTATACTTTAAGAAATAAAAACGATGGGGTCCTTATAGAAGACCCCACCTTGGTAAACGACGTTGGTGAGCTAGGCTTGGTATGTTTTAAGACTACGTTACGAGGCTACCAGATACAGTTTTACAATACTTTGAACCCAAGAAACCTGTGTGTATTCAAGTTGATGCTTCTAAAGATGGACTTGGTGCAGTTTTACTGCAGCACAAAGGACCAATTGCTTATGCATCTCGTTCGTATGCTCACTCCCACCGAACAAAACTACTCTCAAATCGAAAAAGAGATGTTAGCTATTGTTTATGGTTGTGTTAAATTTCACCAGTATTTTATGGCCGACATTTTACTGTTCATTTTGATCACAAGCCAATACAGTCTATTTTCAAGAAACTATTCAAGCGCGCCACCAAGGCGACAACGTATGATGATCAAAATTTCTCCGTATGATCTCAATGTCAAATTCCGATCTGAAAAATATATATCGGTTGCAGACACGTTGTCAAGAAAGCACTCTGAAGACGTTGGTGAGCCTCAATTTGATACAGACGGCCGAGTTTTAAAGATAGCAGAATCATTTCCGGTTTCGACTGACTGTCTTGAAAACATAAGAAGTGTAGTAAAAGATTTCAGAACATTACAAGTCAAAAGTATCTGTTGAACAATTGACCCAAGCATAAAAAGAGCTTTGATATGCATGCTTGTCTTCATTGGAAACTTAGATCTGAGTATTATCTTTGAATGATGGTTTAATTTTGAGAGGTGAACGTATCGTTTGCCTTTTTTACTTCGTAAAGAAATGCTTGAAATGTTGCACCTATGTCATTTTAAGAATTGTGAATGATGATGAATATGTGCCTGATCTGATACAGACGTTGGCGATCATGGTCTTCCAAACTTCTCTTTCATTTGCCATTCGTATAAAATCGTTCGTTTTGACTGTTGTGTTTGTGGCCCATTGATTCAAGCTGTTAAAGAATTGTGAAATGTACCGAAAAAGCACGAGATTTGTTTTATTGGCCTGGTATGACCGTTGGTATTAATAATTTGATTTCTATTTGGGACACCTGTAAACAATTGAAGTACAACAATCTCAAAGAGCTTTTGGTTCCTTATGAACCACCCAGTAACCCATGGAAAATTGTCGGGGCAGATTTGTTTTTTCTGGAACAATGCTAGTTATTTGTGGTTGACAAAAACAATATAGATTTTTTTTAAATTACTTTGTTAAACAGGACCACTAGTCAAGACGTGATTCATCACATAAAGTCCTTTTTTCGCAGACTTGGTTTTCCAAAAACCTTCCGATCAGATAATATCCCTCCATTTCAATCAAAAGAGTTTGCAAATTTTTGCAATAGTTGGAAAATTAGTGATCGAACTTCTATAGCCCATTATATTCCCAGTCAAAATGGATTTGTAAAAGAGTTTGTCTAAACTGCAAAACGTTTATTATATAAAGCTTTTAGCAACTACCTTGACCCTTATCTGAGTATTTTAGATTACAGAAACACACCTATTGGACCTGAAGGATCCCCTGCTCAGTTGTTAATGGGGAGAGATTGCGAGAATACCAAAGACTGATAACTAGTTAAAACCCGTCTCAGTCGACTCCGATATTGTGAATAAAAACAATTTGTAAAATATTGTGCACGCAACAAAAGGTGTTATGATCGTTCAAGCAGACCCATGAAACTTCTTGTTAATGGTCAAAATGTTTGTCACAGAGTTGGTAGAAAATGCTCAGTAGCATTGGCTCATTTCTGTCAAGTATGACTGGTCAGCTTTTGATCATTCACTATAGTTTTGACTTTTCTCAAAGAAATACATCTTTTATAATAAACTTGTTTTTGGCTTTTAAATGGCTTTTTAATGGCGCACAAGTCTGTTAGTCGGTTGTATGTACAAGAACATTTTGGGTAGAGGGCAATTGCCCCTTGCTGGCAATTTCCCATTTGGGAATTGTATTCCGTGATCTACAATCATTATCTTTTTTAGCAGAAGTGATTTCATAAACTTATAGCTTTTTGACGTTCACCACTAAATAATTCCGGATTTATAGTTATTGTCTTCTTGAAACCAAGTAGTAATTAGGCTATACAGTAAGCTAATACCTTCACACGAGACATATGTGCACTTTAGAATTTATTGCAAGTAGGCCCACGCTAATTGTTTCTGCAGTAGAAGGTTTGTGAAAGCAACTGATAAGTGAAAGTCGGAACCTTAGCAAAAAACTTCAAAGAATTTTTTCTTACCGACAGTGTGTCCTGACAGCTGACTCAAATTGACATTTGCTCCAGTCAATCCAAAAAGTAAGGGTTGAAGCAAAAACCACAAAGACTTGTAAACGCTGCCAACTTCTTCCTAAAATGCAAGAGAGGTGTCATTTATTATCGTTCCTTTCGTTCCGTATAAATGTACACACGATGTTTTGTTTCAACTTTGGCCGCAGATTCCGCTTTCTATCATAGCCTATAATACGTAAAAAAGCTAGTCATTACCTGAACATTTAGATTTTTGATGTGGATTATTATCACTTGCAACATTTTGTACAAATTTACACACTGTAGGCCTATATGCTTGAAGAACGTATCATTTTTAAAAAGAGAATTTTTTTACCTAGCTCTATTACCAAATATTTAATAGAAAGGAATTTACTACATCTTCTTTTATTTATAACCTATCCGAGAGAAGAATCCCCACAGAAGGATAGCATGCTTTGCATTGGTCAGTTGGCCTTAAAATGTTGTAGGGTGGAGTGGTAGATTTACAGTATAGTATTGGCCTATAGTTGATTCATAGTTTTGAGTTTTGGAAATCATTTTCATTAGTTGAATTCCCAAGCACATGTAGGCTAACACTTATGAATATAGGTCATCCATTTCTTTTCGGTATAGACATTTGTGCCAGGATAGCCTACATCAGTGGCATGTTGACATTGCTGTGTGGGACCAATGGTCGTTGAAAACATTGCAGTTTGCAAAAAGGTTGCAGTTATTTTGAAACTGAAAATGTTTAGACTTTTTATAAACTTACTGTCTGTTCTTGAGGCCAACCAATAGAAGCAACAAATGAACAGGTCAAAGTTGCAAGAGTTCCAGCTCCAGAGACACCGATGATGTTCGTGGCAAAGATGAGGAACCAGGAAGTCATCAACAAGAGAATGATGCGGTCTCGAACAATATTGTGCTAAACAATTGCCATACTTTATTGAAGTTGTTGTGCCACATTGCAAGTCATATTAAGGGCAATGAAAAGTTATTAAAGTTACGATCAAATTTTTCTTCTTCTGGAATGTAGACGAAATAAAGCAATCTGTGAAACTGGTAAAGGCAATCTGTGAAACTGGTAGTGTAAAGGCATAATACATGTTATGCCCTGAGACGCCATGCAATGGTAATTACGCAGCACTGTGCGCGTACCTGCCGTTGGGCGACGCAAGGACTGCTACGTGAGCGATGACTGAGGTTTTTGTGGTCATTCGAGACTAACACAACATGGTGTCAGAATTGAGATAAAATGTCGCATCAGATAATGTTACCAGATGCGTTTAACTGGCAACATAACGAGTGGGGCCAGTGGATTAAAAGATTCGAACGATATAGGCAAGCATCCCAATTAGCGTCGAAACCTGAAAAAGTGCAAGTCAACTCTCTAGTCTATTTGCTAGGAAGCAAAGGCGAGGATGTGTTTTCTTCATTTAAGTTATCAGAGGCCGATTCGATCAACTACGACGTAGTCAAGGAACGCTTCAACAACCGTTTCAAACTGCGCAATAACGTAATTTTCGAAAGAGCAGTATTCAACCGCCGAGATCAACTGCCATGCGAGCGCTTTAATGACTATGTTACTTCTCTGTATGGCATGATAGAAAAGTGTCAGTATGGCGATATGTCTGATCAGCTACTGCGAGACAGACTCGTCGTAGGAATTACAAATAAGTCGCTGTCGGAACGCATGCAAACGAACTCAGAGTTAACTTTACAAAAAGCTATCGACGCCGTACGACACGCAGAAAGCATTGCAGAGCAACAAGGTGAACTTCAAGGAAGAGCGGAGAAAAATTTCGACTACGTGGACGGGGTTGAAAGAAAACGTCGCAATAAGTTCTTCCCGAAGCGAGAATGCTGCCAACGATGTGGTAGAAATAAACATTACGAAAACGAAAAATGTCCAGCTGAATTCGTTACTTGTTTTAAATGTTCAAAGATAGGCCACTTTGCAAGACAATGCCGCAGCAATAAATACCAGGAAGTCTCGTCGATATCAGCTGACACAGTCGTAACTAGTTACGAAGAAGAAAAGACGTCTTACTTAGGTGAAATAAATGAGTCTTCAACGAGTAATTGGACCGTGCCTATTAAAATTTACAACGACGTCATTGATTTTAAAGTAGATACAGGAGCGGATGTTACAGTTATACCAAAAACCTTAATTAAAGATTTCCAAAAGCTTCAATTGGTAAAACCTGACCAAAGGTTAGAAGGATCCGATGGACAAACATTGAACATTGTCGGATACTTCGACTACTACGTATCCTACAAAAAACGTGCGGCATGGCAAAAAATTTATGTTACATATTGAGGTAGCAGAGCTTTGCTCGGAAAACCCGCCATAGAGGAATTAAATGTAGTTAAATTTGTGGATAATCTCGACTTAGAGTCAGATAAATACAAAAAGGCATTCCCACACTTGTTCGGAAAATTGGGATATCTCGAGGGGGAGTACAACATAAAAATTTGTGACAATGCCGAACCTTACCAAGTGTCCGTAGCGAGAAGAGTCGCCATCCCTCTACTTCCAAACGTTAAAGGTGAAATTGATCAAATGGTAAAAGATGGTGTCATATCGGAAGTTAATGAACCAACGGATTGGTGTTCAGGGATGGTCGTCGTCCCAAAGAAAAACGGCAAACTACGCATATGTGTCGATTACACTCAACTCAACAAATGTGTGAAACGTGAAAAACACTCGTTACCCTATGTAGATCAAGTTTTAGGCCAATTGGCAGGTGCAAAATATTTTTCTAAATTAGATGCAAAATCGGGTTTCTGGCAAATCAAACTATCAACGCAGTCAAAACTGTTGACAACGTTTATTACACCGTTCGGACGATTCTGCTTTAATCGTTTGCCATTCGGGATATCAAGTGCCCCAGAGTATTTCCAACGACGAATGTCCCAAATCGTTGGAGGTATTGAGGGGGTGGTTTGTGAAATGGACGATATTTTAGTTTTTGGAACTACCAAGAACGAACATGACGACAGGCTGCGCAAAACAATGAGTAGAATACAAAAGTGTGGATTAACATTAAACGAAAAATGCGAGTTTTGTAAAACGTCGATAAAGTTTCTAGGTCACGTCATCGACAGCGAAGGAATCCGTGCCGATCCAGACAAGGTGAAAGCCATACGCGATATGGGTGCTCCAAAGAACGTAAGCGAAGTTCGAAGATTCCTCGGTATGGTCAATCAATTAGGGAAGTTTTCCTCAGAAATTTCAGAAGCAGCTAAGCCGCTGAGAGAATTACTCACCAAGAATTCTGTGTGGGCTTGGAAAGAGGAGCAAGAGAAGTCCTTTGTTAAAGTGAAGCAGTTATGTTGTTCCACAAAAGTATTGTGTTTTTACGATCCAACAAGAGAAACAATTGTTTCAGCAGATGCTAGTTCATTTGGATTAGGGGCAGTTTTGCTTCAGAAACAACAGAATGGTGATTGGCGCCTTGTATGCTTTGCTTCGCGTTCTTTGAGTACCACAGAACAGAACTATGCTCAAATCGAAAAGGAGGCCCTAGGTGTCACTTGGGCATGTGAGAGGTTTTCTGATTACGTCATAGGACTGAAGTTTGTTGTCCAAACCGATCACAAGCCATTAGTTGCAATCTTAGGAGCAAAGTCGTTAGCAGAATTGACGCCACGACTGCAACGGTTTCGTATTCGCCTAATGCGTTTTTTTTATTCTGTTTTGTACATTCCAGGAAAAGACCTAATCCTTGCAGACGCACTCTCTAGAGCTCCGGTAGAGCCACCTTCCAAAACAGACGAAGATGACTGTCAGCAGGTCCACGCTTTCGTCTGTTCTCTTGTTGAATCGCTGCCAGCCACGGAGAGTCGTCTACAACAAATCAAAGAACGTCTGGCTGATGACTCAGTGTGCTGTGAGATTATGCATTATTGCACAAATGAATGGCCGACCTTAAGTAAGTTAGACCCAAAACTAAAAGTATTTTATCCCTTTAGAAGTGAATTGTCCGTACACGATGGATTGCTACTTCGAGGAACAAGACTAGTGATTCCCGTTTCATTACGATTGGATATCCTGGAGAAAATCCACGAAGACCACATGGGAATCGTCAAGTGTCGCCAACGAGCTCGCGATGCAATTTGGTGGCCAGGAATGAGTAAAAAAGTCGAGGAAATGGTGAGGAGTTGTGTTTGTTGCGCGGAACATTCCCGCAATCGGTGTGAACCAATGCTGCCCGTGGAAAGACCGAGCAGACCATGGCAAAAAATAGCGAGTGATCTATTTGAGTTCAAAGGTAAGAAGTATCTTTTACTGATAGACTATTTTTCGAGATGGACCGAATTATCCTTGTTATCGAGTACAACATCTCCTTCCATCATTAATCACATGAAGTCTATGTTTTCTCGTTATGGCATTCCCGAGATATTAGTTTCTGACAACGGCCCGCAGTATAAAAGCCGAGACTTTTCAAACTTTGTAGAAGATTTTAGCATAACTCATGTTACGTCTAGTCCTAGATATCCACAATCTAATGGCGAAGCCGAAAGAGCCGTCAGAACCATGAAGACCTTTCTCGACAAATGCAAAGATCCGTACTTGGCAATGTTGGCTTATCGTTCGACGCCATTGAGGAATGGATTTTCTCCATCAGAGTTGATGATGGGCCGCAAGCTCCGGACAAAACTTCCATGTTTTCCCGACAACTTGCTGCCAAATTGGCCAGATTTTGCACTTGTCCGCAAGCTTGACCTTGAGGATCAAATCAAACAAAAAAAATACTTTGACCGTCACCATGGAGCGAGACCGCTACCCACCCTCCATCCAGGTGATGAGGTGTTTGTTAGAGACAGCAGTGCCACGCAGAAGGGGGTCGTGAGAAACGAGTATGACGCCAAATGGTCATACATCATAGACACCAATCAAGGAACATCAGTTCGTAGAAACCGCAGAGCATTGGTAAAAATACCACAGGCTGGTGAATTTGATATAAGTAGTAGGCCTAGCGTGAAATGTGAAATCTCTCATTCCATTGACAATCACTTAGTTAACAACGAAGCAAATACAGAGACCAGCGACGTCCAATCTACAAGAACGAGATTCGGCAGGATCTTAAAACCACCTGAACGCTTGTCATATTAACTGCTTACGTCTTGTGTTTTTTTGGGAGGGAGATAATGTAGGACTATAGTTGTGTCTTACTAGTGCATATTGTTTTAATTTACCATATTTCCTTGAAAGTGTCTTACGATAGGAAAGTTGACAACGTTCCGCGAAGTTTCATGATTGTTTGACTTGTATACATGAGACTGGCTCACAGAAGCTTAACTGATCTTATTTAATACCGTACCCTATTATCTTCCCATAAACCGTGTGAAAACTTATTCTGTTTATTGTCCTGTATTTGCAATGTGTGGTTATACACCTGTTTCTGTATGATGTCTTTACAGTACCTCGATGCTTGGGCGGAGATGTAGTGTAAAGGCATAATACATGTTATGCCCTGAGACGCCACGCAATGGTAATTACGCAGCACTGTGCGCGTACCTGCCGTTGGGCGACGCAAGGACTGCTACGTGAGCGATGACTGAGGTTTTTGTGGTCATTCGAGACTAACACAACAGGCGAATTATCTGGTTCGGCCGAATGGTGCGTTGTAAAATGTACACTTCTTTTAAAGTGTAAGTCATAAAAGGCTATATCCTTTGTTTGAGATCGAATAATATGCCTTTTGCTAATGTTTTGAAGTAAAAATTTTGAACCGTGTAGTGATGGTATTTCATGAAACACAGTTGGACATTCTGCTCGTGTTCATGATGAGCAATCAGGGTTAGGGTTTAACCTAACCCTAACCTTTTTAACTTTGTAAATTTTCGGTTGGTTTAAATTAATACAGTAACCTACAAATTCGGACATTCGTGATTACAGTTTCCCAAGTGAAAATACAGTGTGGCCTACATTAGTCTACATTAGACACAACTGACTTGTCTTGGGTCAGGAAACATCCACATTCCGATTCCGCACACCACTCCAAACACAAGCCCAAATACCACCTCAAATATAGCGGTAATGATGTCATAACCAATGCCGATCTTGTAGCCGAACCTGTAGCCTGGAAATAAGCTAAACATTCTAAAGAATTCAAATGATATAGCTTGTACTTAGTATGATACAAGCTCTTCAACTACAGGCAACTACTACAGTACACATAGGCCTAAGACCACAACAACTCGACAATACATACAGATGGCCTCATCTGACCTTCGCGATGATTTTATTCACGGCTTTACGAATCAAGTGACAAATTTCATAGTTTCATTACAAGCTTATAGATGGTATTAAAGACTGTGCACTTTTTAGTTGAACTCTTTTGTTTACAGTATAGCTTGTTACGACGACTTGTGGGATCATATGTGAGGGTGGTCCAAGACTGCGAGCATAAAGGAATTAAGGTTTGAGGAAAATTTTACTGGCAGCATAAAAAAATGAATTTTAGCTTGTTTGCGACTCAAAAAAGTGATTTTTATCTAGTAAAGAATACACAATATATAGCACATCAATTCAATAGCAAACCATTTGATGACTCCAAGAGGTAGGCTATTAGGCCTAGTCGTTTTTACTGATTTAAACGTAGGCACTACACAGTATAATATATGAACAAGGCCACATTTCTAGTAGTGAGCTTGTGGTGTAGTTTTAACTTTTAACATTTAAATAAAGAAACTAATCTATTAAACAGCGGACAAACAATTCAAACTTATTCTACAAAGATTATAAAACAAGGAAGGTTTTTGAACAAAGTTACCAAGGTCAGGAGCAAAATGGTTAGAATGCAAGGTCAATTTAACCAAAAAAATGTATAGGCCTACCCAAAAATACTATACAGTTTAGTTTTCGAAATGTTTGCTAAATAGGAGTTTAGAATTCAAGATTATTCAAAAAAATATTCTAAAGACATAGCCTGTCCAAAAATTACAATAGTAGCTACAGTCTTGGTGTTGGTCCACATAGAATAAAGTTTATTTTAACATAATAACCGACTCGATGCAATTAAATATTTTTTGCATGGCTTTAAAAGTCTGGATGCCACTCTGCATTCCATATTGTTTAGTAAAATATTATATTTTTGGCTTCTCTATTTGGAATATGTGACCCTCAAAAGTGTTCTACTTTAATATCATAGTGTGTTGATAACTAGGGTAGGCTAGAGTGTGATCACTTGTGTTATGAGTTTGTTTCTTTCTGTGAAAGTCATTTGTGCAGAGAAAGTAAAACTCAAAATATATTGCTATGATCGCATTGACAGAACTGATATGATGTCAACTAGATTAGATGATTAGCGTCATGTGAGAGAGTATCCTATATTTTCAAAACGGCTTTCACTTAATTATTTGGCGAATTAAATATATCAACGAGTTTAATGTATTGTGTGTAGAGTGGCAGGGTAAGGTCAATGTGTGGCCAACATAATTAGTTTTTTGAACATATTTGAAGATAACTGCAGCTGATATCAAGCAGGCTGCAGTATGGTAACCTACGAGTACGCAAGTTCCTGTGTGACGTTTGGCTTCGATCACCGCAAGCCCGCGCGAGAAACTAAATTAGTCTCGCGCTTGCCTTCAGATGATCTCACATTTTTTGTAAGTTACACGTTTCATTTTTTGACTAGGTTGAGAAAAATGCATCAGTTTTAAGTTGGTTGAGTTACAGGACGGTTATTCATTTTTTTTGCTTATCACGAGAGAGAAGAAACTGAATTAATAAAACAAAAGTGCACAATTATTGTTTCTCTTCATTTTTGCAAGTCGTTGAAAACCGAGACCGAACAAAGAAAAGTGAACAAGTAGACCGTTTCGCGCACATTGGTGACCCCGACGCTAGTTTCAAATGGAAATCTTCTACATAAAGCAATGTCATCCAACTTGCATGTTGCTGATCAAAACTGATGCTTTGTGATTAGATTTTGTTGAAAAATTCATTGTTATATGTACGCACTGACACAAATACACATTTTAACAAAGTAAAGTTCAGAGAAAATAGTTTTCTTTTTTGAAAAAGGATTTACTTCAATGATTGAAGATGCTTTTTGATGTCAGTGCTATTTTGTGTCACAGTAGTTATATATATTGCGTTGGTTTTTGTTTTACATTGTGTTCTGCGTCCTTTGCATAGCATGTTAGCTAAAGTAAGAATTGTGTAGTTAGATTTCATGTTGACTTAGTGTAATCTTATGTTGTCTGAAGGTTTTTGCGTTTTTTGGCAAAAGCTCATGTAGTTCATCATTATTTTTGTAATATGAGATTGTTACTTTTTAGTGATTATTTAAAGTCATGGGTTTTGATAGAAATACTGTATCTTTTAGCATGTGTTAATTAAACATCAATTTCTTGCTGATTCGCAGGACAAAAAACGTTCTCAAAAGTGATTTATGTAATTCGCCCAAGAAACCAATTTGTCCGTAGCAAAAAAAAAAAAAAAGTGATATGTAATGGAAGTACTTTGTTCTTTCGTGCAAAAGTACCATGGTCATCTCTTCTGTTCATCCAGTGATTTCATTTGTGCACATCACATATGTTTTGTCGATTCACCATTTTTGTTTGGAATATCACATGGTTCATCTGGGGGAGGGCTGGTGTGACGTTTGGCTTCGATCACCGCAAGCCCGCGCGAGAAACTAAATTAGTCTCGCGCTTGCCTTCAGATGATCTCACATTTTTTGTAAGTTACACGTTTCATTTTTTGACTAGGTTGAGAAAAATGCATCAGTTTTAAGTTGGTTGAGTTACAGGACGGTTATTCATTTTTTTTGCTTATCACGAGAGAGAAGAAACTGAATTAATAAAACAAAAGTGCACAATTATTGTTTCTCTTCATTTTTGCAAGTCGTTGAAAACCGAGACCGAACAAAGAAAAGTGAACAAGTAGACCGTTTCGCGCACACCTGCACATGCAAGCAGTATAGCCTATTACAATGTAAACAAAGGTGTGACACAGCTCGACAACGCTGTGTCACTATGATGAGCGCTCTCAGAGCATGTTATTAGAGTTTGAAAGACGATTTAGCCGACTGATTTTGCATACATTGAGCCTGTTGCCAGCTATAGGCTATGTATTATTCATTAGTGCAAGTGTTGATGCTGGTAACATTGTTGCCAAAATCAAACCACTTTTGAACTTGGAAAGTTTCGCTGTTGCGGATGATATTTTGAATTTGAAAAATTACATTATATTGAGATGAAGCCAAACCAACACCATCTTAACTTGGAGAGTATGTGATGTTCTGGAAACTACTACATTACTATTGATTACTGATAGAGGAGAATTATTTCAGCCTCACTCTCAAATGTGTTTTGAATCTGATAACTCTTTTTAATCAACTTTTTGTGCGAGTCTACTTTTTTGCACATGAATAGCATCGAGTCCAAGTAGCCTATGTAGGCTACAGATCAACAATGATCTACCTGTTTTATATCTGGTTTATTTTTTTACTGCTACCTTGCACAGCAGATACCTGCATTGCCAAGCGGTGAGGGCCATGGATCGATGTTTAAAAGGGCGCCGGTTTGACATTTTTCAAGAGGGTGTGGCCGTGTCTTTAGCAAGACACATAAAGGCAAGTCTGAAGGTGAACACGAAGATTGGCCTCCCTGCTTCCAGTCAACCTAATCTAAATCTTCAACTGCCGACAACAAAAACAGGAGATTTGCGAGAAAAAATATTTTGCGTTTAAATGCACAAGTAAGGCTACACTGCTGTGGTACATTGGTAATTTTTGATTTTACTGGTAGTTTTGTAGTAGTTTTTGGTACTGCTGGTAGTTTTAGATGGTAGCCTTCCGCAGGCCTGCTGGTAGTTTTTGATAAAGCTAAACAGATAACATAGGTTGTTATTCGTTTGAACTGCATATGCCTATCGAGTTTTCCTGTAGGCTACCCTACACGGCTTATAATCTGTAATAATGGTTTTAGTTTTGTTAAAGAGGAGCAGGTAATCTGTACGAAAACGTTTCAACAGCCAAACTAAATGCAGGTTGAATATGTCAAATTATGGCTCTTGCTCATGTTGACGATTGATAACTTTTGCTGTGGCTTTCCGACATCGACAATAATTTGGTAGATCTCAAGGGATTAGTTATTTCAAAGGTAGATCTTAGATCAAAATCGTTGAGAATCCCTGCGATATGTCAGTCGGAATTTGGCTTTGTAGCAACAAATGATGCTGGTATGCCGAAAGCTCAACGTGTCGTGAAGTTGTGCTCAGCAATAACTCGATGAAACCTTTCAACTCCCCAACCTGGTCCCTGCAACTACGCTGGTGGACCTCTTCCCCAGGTGCATTGCCATTCCACAAACACGCCGCTCCCACCATCGCGGGTGTTGCAGGCCGGTTCTTTGAAGTCTCTCAACCCAATTATTTGTACGCGTGCGTTCTCGTTGCTGATAAAACAGCTTATTTTCATCACCGTTGAATAAACAAAATGATAAGCCTACAGTAAGAACGCAGCAAAAGAGGTTGGTACCGTAATAAGAACGTAAAATTGCAAAGATAGAAATAGTAGTAAGAACAAAGAGATAGAAAAACACTTTAAAAAGAAAAGAAAAAACTGCAAACGAAACTACCTGAACCTGGAGAGCAAAAATCTTGCAACCGACTTTCAAAATGGGCGAAAAAAACGAAATCCTTGAAGAACTGACTGCCGCAAATGTAGGCTACCAAGGTTGCCATTGCAATAAGGCACAAGAAATGAAGAGGCAATGTGATTGTGATGTAACATTGTAACAATATGGCTTTTTCTCACGCAATAAAATTCCGCCACAGAAAGGTTAAAAGTCGGGTGAAGTTTGATGGGCATTTTCAGATTTTTTGAGCAATTTAGAGTGAATTTTATCTTGTTAAGTAGCTTCTGGGGTGATTCTAAACTTATCCCACCGAGATTCGTCTGTAAGAAAATGCTGTCTTCATTAATAAAAAAAAATGGAAGTTGGATTTGTACGATTTTGTGTGGCTACGGGTCAAAAATAACACATTGCCAATAACAGACGTGGTCCATAAAAAAAACTGTCGCGGGCCGAACTTTGGACACCCCTGGCCTATATAGAAAAAATATAACATGTTCTTTCTGACGTTAGTTGGCAATAGCCTAACAAAGTTGTTCATCATTTGAGCCATAGCGATCTATATACACAAGCCCAGCGAACTGAAGGCCGAAGTAACTTTGATTTTGAAATATAAACTTGACTTACTTTATATTTCTTTGAAATGATAGTTTTGAGAATTCAAATTGCCAACGTGTGATCACTAGGGCCAGTAAACGTCATTAAAGTCATATTTTTTTTTTTGGTGGTACAGAAAGCTCTCATACCGATAATAGTGAAGCAACGACATTGTTACGGGGTCAATTTAAGAAGTTATAAAGTCATAAAAAGTCATATTTTCTGTTTTAGATCATAAAATATGACGTTTTATTGTTATTTTAAAATGCAAAGATTGAACCCTAGTAAATTCGTAAATGCAGTTCAAACAGCTCCTGTAGACATTGAAATTTGATAATTTGTGGATGAGGGAGGCAGTGAGAGTTCTCACGCTGAGTTTCACGAAGCATTGGAAGCAACATTTTCATTATTTTCTCTAGCCTAGTAATAGCGCTTGCTGTTTGATGTCATTTTTCATTGTGACATCATCTTGACACATTATTTTGCAACAGACAATCTAGTCTCTGAATATCATGAACACTTGCAGTGGGTCAGCCAGTGTTGAGATCTTAAGAGCCAAGGGTACTTTTCGAGCTCAGAGCTTTGACTCTTACTACTTAGTAGCTGGTTTGGTAGATACATGCATTTTAGACATTTGAATTTTTGTAGTGATTTTCAAGTGAAACAGAAGTGTTATGTTAGTTGTTCGAGTGTGTTATTGTTCAAAATACATGTAAAAACTTACATACGAGTTATTAATTACGGAGATTACCATAAATTTGATGCTCTAAAAATAAAGTCATGTATTGTCAATTGTTTCAAAAGATAAAGTCATATATTTCAATCTTTCAGGTGATAAAAATGGCCTTAGGGATCACTGAATCTCAAAACACTGTAGAACTATAAATATCACGTTAAAAATATGATAAATCTACTCCGTTATTTGAATGGTAACAATACCACAGAAGTGAGTCAAAATTACACAAATTATCAATCAATCAATCATTTTATATTTCGTCATTAACGCGTCCGGGACGAAAAAGATATATACACAAAGACTGGATTTATTAATTAATACTCAAATTATCAACTGAAACTAGCGATTTTGGTTACTAACAGATCGACTTTCAGTCAAATTTTAAACTGCACGGTGTCATGGCCTGTGTAGTAGGGAGGGCCGTCAAAACATTTTTTTCCAAAAAAAATAAAACGTAATTAAAAAAATAGAAAATACACAAAACGACGTAAACAGTCAAAAACAAACACAGAACGTAACTTTTCCTTGACTCAAAACGTGAACGCTGTCAGCGAGCAGCAGTTCGCGTCGGAATAAGTTCATGTCTGCTGTCACGGCCGATGACTTCATCGCTCACTTCGGTGACGAGTTTGATTGCGCGCTCAACTGCTTGTGTGCAGTACGAAAACTGTTAATCGATGTAGGAACATCGATCTCGATGAAAAGCTCTGTGAGCTGTTGGATGCTGAAATCGCGTAGAATTGGTAGCTCAGTGAGTTTCCACTCGCTCCACCGCAGCAACGAGTTTGTTGTCAAATCTTTGTAGCCTACCCAAAGTTTAGTTTAGGAATTTCGAAACGACATATCCCACCCGTGCATAGCCGTACGAGACCAAACCATTTTGGGGGGGCAGAACGTAAATTTGCCCAAATCTGCACGCTTTTATAAAAATTGCCCAAATATAATGAATGCGGTGCATGATAACAGTGAAAAACTAACATAACAAGATCACCAGCTAGCTAGAATTTCATACCAAAGTAGGCTAATCAAGATAGAACAACTGAATTCATCTTTGAAGATACCTTGCTTGTGCATTGCTCGATGCTTCTGCACTTTGGCATGGTAGGTAGGAGTAACAAATATTGTTTTACAGACGACAAATAAAAAACAAGCCCACTGCAATATTCTGTATAAAAAGTAAGAAGGTAGGCCACTGGTTAAAATTAGACCTATATAGACCAAGTGCACTGATTATTAGACCTTGAAGTTGAAACAATGGAGCCTGTCTGCAGTTATTATGATTGCACAAATCATATCAGCAACAGGAAATAATTAGTACTTGCCAAAATGTACTGTATTGTTGTTTGTATTTACTGCAGGAATACATATGTAACATGTACCATGTTTTTAACTAACAAATTTATATTTTAACATTTAACCGAAAATTATCAGTATTGCAAAATGCATTTCAATGCTGCAAATTCAAAACCTAACGTTCTCATAGAACATAAGTCAAGCTTCCTGTTAACAAACGCCACTCACACAGAATCTAGCTCAACACATCTGTATTTCTAAAGCGACATAATTATGAAACCGGTATAGCTTTTCCCTTGATTCTTACGATAGCTGTTATTGATGAAAAGGCTCTACCGGTATATTATGAAGTAAGCGGGGAATTGAAAAAGACAGGCATTCGAAATTTGACTAGCAAAACGAACGGACTGAAGTAGAACAAGAAGGTTAAATTCACGACTGGGGAATGTCGCTCTTCTGACACCGGTCGCACTAAATTATATTGATTAGAGATATTTTTCAATTCCCGAATAGCAAATTTGAAACTTTGATTTAATAAAAATGATTCATTCTATTTAATTCGTTTGCTTTTTTGTAGGAAGTCATACCCCTAGACTAGACAGCCAGAAGCCTAAATTATCCTTTTTATTATCCTTTTTAATTAGAGACAGAGAGCCTCAATATCCTTTTAATATATTCTTGTAAATTCTCCTTTTATTTCCTTTTTATAAACAAAAAATACGACAACTAGACAGCCAAACCCTACACTGGGGAACTAAGTTAAGCAAAACCCTACACTAAGGGGCTTCAACCACGTAAAAACCCTACACATACAAGAATCCTCTAATGAGAATTACAGGCAAGAAAATATACCCACCTAATTTTCTAATATTACACCCAGCATTCTCTGAAAGGAAATTTTGAAATTGAGTATATTTGTAATTGGACAATATAAATGTACTCATGATAATATAATAAAACCCAAGTTTGCACATTTTACTATAGATTCTAGGATGTCTCACCCTAATTATCTTTTTGAATGAAATCACGGTCTGAAAGCAGAGTGCTCGGCTTGAAACTTGGCCAAGTTCAACAACAGAGCAACCCTTGCGTGATGCTTAAGGCAACGGCCTTGAGACACACAAAGAGACTTGCTGATAATTAATTGTACAATTTTTGAATATATTTTATAGACCGCTACAGGGTAGGCGTACAGTCTAGGGTGGAGTGAAAATAACTTTTTCGCGAAATTCAAAAATATAGCCTCCTAAAAAGTTGCTTTTGTTCATGAAAAACACATTTGTGAAAAACGAAAATAAAAAAAGTAATGTTTTGATGAAGCTCAATGCACAAATCAAAGATGGCCGCCAACTTTGCTTGAAAATACAGTAAATTCACCATAACTTTGCCAATACTTGCCCAATTTTCATCATATTTCGACAAGCTTTCCTCGTTCATGTCATAAAACACTAGAAATACATATGATGACAGCGTGAGCAAATTATGACGTCACTAAATCCAATATGGCCGCCAAATTATGTTTTTTTGCATTTTTTCCATTTCTGCTATTTCTTCTTTCATTTTTTTATAGTTAGGCTATATAGCTTTTTCCTGCTTGAGTCGATTAATATGGACAGTTGGACACGATTGTAGTTCTCCCTTCATTTTAGACGAAATGCATAAATACTATTTTTATATTGCATAAATGCATATATTATTTATACAATACAATAATCAACCTTTTTTTTATCACTTCAGAGATAATATGGCAGTATAAAATGCATTCTGTGTTATCCTTGGTGCATCAGCTGAGGTGCCAGAGAATATGCTTCCGACGTATCGAGATATAATAAAATTCTACAATTTCACTCAGCAGAGAATGAAGAATGAATTGAGGACAAACCGCCCACATAAAGAAATATCAGGAGTAGTACTAAACAAGGTAGCAGACTTGTGGCACAAGGCATCAATCCCTATTGTGACGTATCTTAGGATGGAGCAAATGATGGACTCAATCTACAAGGAATACAGGCTTATTCTGAAGAACTATAAGTGAGATAAAGACAAAGATAGTTACAAAGAAAGACTTTGCAAGTTCAAGGAGAAACTGACCATCTATTTGACGTTTCGGCTTGCAAGTATGCTAACTTGTATAACTGCAAGTGTGAGAAAGGGTGTAAATTGCCTAATGTCGAAAATGAATTTCTGATAGAGCAAAGAAATGTCAGGCAAATGATTATTGGTAGTATTGATAAAGCAGAAACACAAAAGCTAGAAAAAAGAAACAAAAGGAGAGCATTGTTAAAGTATAGTGAAATGACCCCAAGAAGTTGTGCAACTCAGTCGTCTGCATCATCTCAGGCTTATCATAGTGACAGTAACAGTGACACAGAATTTCCTAACGATAGTGGTACATATATAGATGCTTCCTGTCCAAAGAAGAGAAAGGTCTTCCCCAAATCTTTGCAAACAATGGCAACCATTTGTGACAGATATGGAGTCTCAGATAGGGCAGCAGCAGCCATAGCGAGTTCTGTTCTTGCTGATGTTCAAGGCGGCAACTCCTTGGTGATTGACAGAAGCAAAGTTTGCAGGGAAAGGATGCTGAAACGCACAGCTTTGTCAGGTGAAGCCAGCACAAAGATTACAGGTTTATATTTTGATGACCAAAAAGATAAAACAATGTTTATGCAAAAGATATTGATGGCAAATTTCACCGTAAAATAATATCAGAGGAACACATAACAATTATAGCAGAACCAGGATCATCTTACTTCGGGCATGTTTGTGCAAGTAACGGGACAGGGGCTGAGATAGCTTCAAAGTTGTTAGATTATTTAGAAAAAAGGGGGGTAGATACAAATGAACTCAATGTAATTGGTATTGATGGAACAGTCGTCAATACTGGTGTAAAGAAGAGAGTCATTCGATTAATTGAAGAGTCACTAGGTAGACCATTACAATAGTATATCTGCCTGTTGCATGCAAATGAGATTCCTCTCAGGTATCTTTTTCAGAAGATAGATGGTCCAACTACTGGCCCCCATAGATTTTCAGGACCAATCGGCAAAGCCGTTCATACCTGTGACCGTCAACCACTGGTAAATTTGACAAAATACCTTAGGATTTAGAGCACATACTGCAACCCAAAGACTCTAGCACCGATCAGAAGTATCTGTTTGAAATCTGTCTGGCTATTAGCAAAGGTTGTTGCTCCTTGGACCTTTCACTCAAATGCCCTGGTACAATTAATCAAGCAAGATGGCTGACTTTAGCAAATCGCATATTGCGGTTGTATATTTCAACAGAAGCACCGTCCATAGAATTGAAGACTGTTGTCACCTTTATTTTGAAAGTGTAGGCTATGCACCGATGTGGTTCTCTATTAAAAAGACATCTTTGTGTACAGATGGAGCAAAACATGTCTACAACATGGTAGACAAGGCCAGATACCTTGAGGATGAGCTTAAGGAAGTTGTTATGAATGCTATCCAGAGAAATGCCTTTTTTGCGCACCCTGAAAACGTTCTGCTGGCAATGTTGGCAGACGACAACATCAGTATCAGAGAACTGGCTCTCAGGCGAATACTGAAGACCAGAGAACGCAAGAGCAGCAGTACAGTGCGAGTTTTTAGAGTGCCTACCTTGAACCCTCACGCTAGGAATTATATGGAAATAATTGACTGGCAGACCAAAGATATCACTGAACCTCCCCACACCAAGAACCTTAGCATTGGAGATTTGATTAATATGATCAAAACAAATCCATTCACGATGAGTCCTCTCACAGTTGAAAGTTTCCCCTGTCATAACCAGGCTGTGGAACGCCATGTTAAGCTTGTGACAGAGGCTTCAGGCTCCGTTTGTGGAGAAGATAACAGAGATAGTTTCATCAGTTACATCAGTTTTTGAATTTCGCGAAAAAGTTATTTTCACTCCACCCTAAAATCCTCCAACTGGTGTGATGGACCTCAGAAAGCAATGCAAAAACATAAGATGTGGCCATGAAATTAGTAAACATTGATCAAAAGAAATATGCACTGAAATTTAACACTTTACTGTACTGTACAGAATAATAATGCAAATCACCAGCTCGGTTTTAAAAACTACATTATTGGTTTAAAAGTATATGTAATTATCTTTGCACTGATAATGTAAAAAAACTGAAAGTGACATAAACACTTCAAAATACAGTGAATCATCAAGTAATGCTTATCCTCAGCGCCTGGCAATACCAACATGAGTCTCCTACAAGTCAGCAGTTGTGAACTGAGCAAGTGACAACTGAGCAAGCGACAACTCAACTAACAACATTTCAGCAAGAGGCTGAAGTTGGCTAATGAAGAAGCTGTGCAAGTAACAATTGAGCAAGCCAAAACTTGTCATGTCACGAGTCAGCAAATTCAGTTTCGTAAGCAATGACCAAGCAAATCCGCTGCTAGGTGAAAGTCATATTTGCTGATTTGAACAGTTGCTGAAATGTAATTGCTGAGTTATCGCATGCTGAGTGGTACGACTACCTACCAACATTGCATAAACAATATCACATTGATACCAGGTGCACACTTCAAATGTATGTAGAGTTTAAACCTTGCACAAAAAAAAACTCAAAATGTGTTCTACTAGCTAAACAGTAGGATTACACTAGTCAGATACCAAAGGCTAACAGCAGGAGCAGAGTTCATCTACCTTGTACACACTTGGAGTATATGCTGTGGCTATATCTGTACTACTCAATAGTTTATCTAAGCACTTTTCACTGCCAATTTTACCTGCATAAATACTTATGAATGAGCTTTGCTAACTACCAGAACAACATAAATATGAGCTTTTGTGAGCATGCTGTTTGCCAACATTTTTTTGCAACCAGGAAAAGCAGGTCAAGTTAATGCAAACAACTGGATCTGTCTCCACAGAACAGAAGTCAAAATATTAATGAAAAAAAGTGGAGCTGCAATGTCTCACACAAGATCTTACAAAGCAAACATTTTGTCAGCTTGCATGGCAGGTTTTGAGTTTGGAAAGTTTTGAAATACATGAATATATTATGATTGGTTTGAGATTATATATTTCAGCAGTAGAATTTTATATGTTGGTGAAATTACCATGACACAGCTCACAGTAGCTGTCTACGTGCGTTTGAAATATTGCAAGCTATTCCGTCATTCTTAAAATTGTTGCTTGAAAGTTGGTCGCATATTTAACTGTTTTGCTTAGTGCTTGCCAGCTGGACGAAATTTCCGTCTTTTATCTCAGTAATTTGTATTGTAGTGACAAGTTTTTAGTGGCGTACGGTATTGCGTCGCAATTTCGACAGCCTTGGGGCTATTTCTACAGAAATACAGTTCTTGAATAGACGTTTCAGAAGAGTGTTTCTTTTCGGTCATTGCCTACAGACGAACGGATCCGGAAATCTTATGTTACAATTTTCCCACGAAGATATTATGGTTTACCGCTGTGACCATAAATAAAAAAAGACGAAGTTTTTGGTTGGTAGGCTGCAGAAGCACAAGAAATAATAAAGACGATCTTGTTGGTTGGTAGGCTACAGAAGAACTTAAAGCACAAGAAATAATAAAGACGTGCTGTTGAAGTTCTTCAGTACCAATTGAGAAGAAACGTCTTTAATTTTCTTTTGTGCTTATGGAACTGACGGAATTTGCATACTCCGCTTTATCACAGGAAGAAAGTACTCCCGACGGTATTATAAACAGTCCTAGCCTTGCAACATCCTGTGTATGAGATAACCATGATGCCAATATCAAAACCCTTGATGGGAAAGGCACACTTCATGTTATGGTTGGTCATACATACCTGTTATAGTCGTCATTTTATTTACGTTGAATATATGTAACTCGTGACCAGCGTCACTACATAATCACAGTTCAGCGTTTTCTGGTACAGACGTTGGAATTGATTACCACCGCACTGCGCGTGTAATCAATTGAGCGTTCTGTACCACGTTCCTCAGTTGATTGTTTTGCGTTTCTTTCTTACTATATATTGCGTTGATTTTATACACTGAATCAGTAAGTAACAAGAGGTAAATGGTTTTCTCACTTGGTTGGCTATCGCTACAATTATTATTGTTTATTTTATATTAAACGTCTGGAAATACAACAAGAATACAACAAGAAATACACCAGAATGCTGATCAAACTCATGAAGGCCCTGAGAAGGAAATGTCCGAAATGATCATCACCAAAATTGGGAGGAACAAAAGAAGCTACACTGAAACAGAAAGAGAAATTCCACCATTCCTGACCCCTCTCAGTAAGGCAAAGACTCAAGTTTATCTTCACTCAGATGAGTCGTGTTCCGTAGAAGAAGCATCTGATCTTGTTCAGGAAATAATGGATGAAGAGTCCATCTTGCCATGCAAAATCAAGCCGCTTAGATATGTATTGGTTCAGCAAAAGTAGAGATTTTGCAACTCCACTCTATGCTGGTTTCATGAGCAAATAGAGAGTGGATCGTCTACCGCTACCGCAAATATGTTACATAGACCTAATAACAAGATCACCAACCAACAATGACGTTGTTAAAGAAACACTGGTTAGAACGATGAAGGTTGCAACTGAAACTCATCAACAATATGCCATGGTGACGTGTGACTTGGCTGTTGCACAAAAAGCCTAGCCTACTCCATTCAAGCCACTGAAGCCTGTCTTTTTTTTACCTCATTATGCTTGGAAATTTCTACATGGATCTTGAATTTTTCGGAGCAGTAGGAACCTTCATAAATGATTGCGGATAGAGTACATATTGTCGGAGTCAAACATCCTTGCCGAGGAATCATTACAAGGGTTCATTAAGGGAAAATTTTACAACAGATGTACTCGTGTGCACGAAATTACAGCCAACGTCATGGAAAAAAAGCTATACGATCGATTCTTGACAACTTTGGATGCAGATAAAATTGACAACAAGTCATGTCCACTATTCCAGCTGACCCTGATAAGGTAGAAGTATGCTTGGCCAATCCAGTCGTCACCGAACATTGGAAAAAGTATGAAGAACATTTTAACATGTCCATGAATGGAGTTTTTGGTGAAACCTGTCTGTTCTGGACACTATACGTGTTCTTAAACCGACTCTATCAAGTGCAGAGATGCGTTAGGATGAACGATGTAGCCTAAGTGGTTACATCTTACATTTTTATTGTAGCCTTCCAATAATTCTAGAACTATATTTCGCTCTGAATCGTCCAAATTATGCAAGATGGAGATCGTTGCTCTACAACAAACTGAAAAACGCGGATCCGAAACTGAGGGCTATACTGGATAATGGTGCTTTCTCAGTTAGACGTACTAAAAAACATTACTCTACGACGGCAGTCGATCTGTCTTTAGAGCAAACTGTGAATAGGGACGCTGTGTCGCAGGTAGCCCAAAAGGAATAATTGCCTTTCGGAACTCAAAAAGTGCCAAAAAAGGATGGTGTGTCACGGTTACACAGAGAGCTGCTTCTGTAACAGAGTTAAGACATCTTGTAGGCTTAGAACAAGTCGAAGATGCCGCGAAACAGTTACGCAATCACAGAATTGTTAAGGACAACCAGCAAATGTCACTGCTCAGTACAAAAGTTGATGAAGCTTGCAATTCATTCTCCGATGAATCCATGAACGCTAGTGACCTGCTAAATATTTTCACTGGTAGAGCGGCATCAGCTGAGATTGCGAATACCTATTAACAAACACTGAGCAGACGAAAACATGGTCAAGAAAAGTTTGAGTTGAGTGGAAAGAAAGCCCAGTACGTTTTCAAAAAAGGGTGAAGCGAACACGTGTAGAGAATTTTGCAGCTGAAAATATTAAAAAAAGCAGACTATCATCATCACAAATGGGTAAGAGAAGTGCTGAAAGCTTACGAGGCACATTTATACGCATGATAATTATCGTGGCAGAGAAAATATCATTTGATTTAAAATACATTTTAAGCTATCCGATAACTCAGTATCCACTTTCACTTGCTCACTGTGATGGTACCATGATGACAACAAACAAAGCACTGCTACTACACAAATTGAAAGCATATCAAAGAGATACCACGCCACATACACCGCTGTCACAAATCGATACGGAAATATTTGATGGTAGACATCTCCTTCATTCCATATTGACTCAAATTAGGCTAATCCTGGAGCTACTTATTCGTCGATTTCCAGAGTCATTCTTCAGAACGCCTGCATTCCTTGCATTGAAACTATTTTTATTTGTGTGGACATTAGTTTTCAATTGTTTTTTTCAGGTAACTATTTCAGCTGACCTAGCTCAAGTTAGGGGGATCACCTACTTTAGGTCGTCTGTCAGGGGACACCCACCATCAAATTTGTCTGTCACATAATATTTTTGTGAAGCTTGACACCCACAGATTAATAATCAGTTGGTTTCATCCGGTGAATTTTTCAGCTGACCTAGCGCAAATTTTGGGGGGTATAAAACTTGTCTGTCAGAGCCCCCCACCACCAAAAATGTCTGTCACATACCAGGCAATCATCTAGAAACAATTTACTTTACAACCAACTAAATTTCAAGCGATAATTTTTTCAGTTGACCTAGCGCATTTTTTGGGGTATGAAAAATGCCCCCATTCCCACACCCACCAGCGGCAGCCAGGAAGACTTCCAGATTATGAGTACCCACATACCACCGGATATCGCTGTATGAATAGAAATTGGTAACTTTTTCACCTAGGGTGGACGTCGCGGGCTCCCGGTCTATATCTGAAGTCGTAGAGTAGTGAGCAGTGGCAGTTATTTTGCAGAGCAGTTTTGTTAAAGATTTTCATGTTAAGTTATAGCGTTTAATGCTGTAATAAGTATGTTTATGATAGTTCAATTAATATTGTATTTGAATTTAGACATAGCAATGGTTCAATGAATTAAAACTTTCTTAATTTCTATGAATATTTATCAATACATTCATGATTCATCACAATTTCATTCATTGATTAATGATTAACGACTGGTCTCGCAGGCAATCCTGCGAGACCAGTCGTTTCTATGATTGGCACTCCGGAATACAAACTGGCTAAATTTTTAGACAAAATTATAAAACCGCACATACCTAATAACTACATGCTTAATTCAACTAAACAATTTATGGAAAAGTTAAAAGATTTTAACTGTCCACCCAATAGTCGCATGGTGAGTTTTGATGTTGTATCTCTGTTTACTAACGTGCCTCTAAAAGAAACTATTACTATAATTGCTGACCATATTTTTAATGAAAACCAACCTAATCGACTGCCCATTGAGAAAAAAGATATCATAAAATTATTACATTTAGCCACAGAAGGCATGTTCTTGTACAACAATAGTTTGTTTCAACAGATAGATGGCGTCACCATGGGTTCCCCATTGGGCCCAACACTGGCAAACTTCTTCTTGGCACACATCGAAACCAAAATATTTGAATTCTATCGTGATTTTTATCCCAAACTGTATTTACGTTATGTCGATGATATTTTTGCCATTTTTGATGATGATAAATCGTGCTCAAAATTTTTACACCTCTTAAACTCTCAGCATAAAAATATCGAATTTACACTTAAAAATTCTAATGATACCATCGCTTTTCTTGATGTTGAAATCGAAATTAAACCCAATTCTTTTGACACGTGGATTTGGCGAAAACCTACCAACACTGGCTTGCTTTTAAATTATAACGCTCTATGCCCTTACAAATGGAAATCTGGTTTAATTTTGTGTCTGTTGTCTCGTGCTCGTTTGGTGCGTTCTGATAATAAGTTGTTTCAGAAAAAAATCAAGAAATTGAAAAACATGTTTTATTTAAATGGATATCCTTCCCACTTTTTCAATAAAGTTTTAAACACCTTCATGGCTGATGAATCAAAAGACACGCCTGAAGAAGTAGATTTTAGTTATTTCATTAGTATACCCTTTTTAGGAAACGATTCAACAAGATTTGCCAAAAACCTAGCTAAACTTATAAAAAAGAAATTTTCATGTGACATTCATCCTGTACATAAAACGTTTAAAGTGCACCAATATTTTCAACTGAAGTCGCCTACCCCCTTTGCTCTTTCTTCGAATGTTGTGTATAAATTTAGTTGTTTGCGTGACGCAAACCAGACATAGGCTACATTCGTATGTCAACCAGACATTTGTTGACAAGGGCCGGGGAGCACTTAAACCCAAACTTAACAACCAAAAGTGCAATTAAAGAGCACATCGCCTCTTGTGAAACGTGCACTGACAATGTCTCGATCGACCAATTTAAAATCATCTCTCGAGGCAGATCTGAATTTCAGACTAAGATCATGGAAGCCTTAAGAATCAAACGTAATAATCCGTCTCTCAACCGGCAGTTTTTTGCCTGTGGCTCATCGTTCCTCTTGTGTGTGTTCTAATTGTTTGTCAAATGCCTGTAGTTTACACCTCATGTGATCTATTTCCACCATATAATTTACTTGTAATCATTCCTGTGTCACTCGTTCAGTTTGCGCTTTTCAGTCTGGAGTGTCGTTAGTATACAGTTACAGTTATAGTGCAAGTCAAATTTACCTCACAATTTTCATTTTATTTATATTGCAGATATGTAATTCCTGATGAGGACACATGTACGTGTCAAAAGCGTTTGAGTTTATTTTAAGTATGTTATATTTGTGTATGTAATACATCATGTTAAACCCGCTGAAGTTACTTTGTTTTATTTCTCTATGATTAATGATTATGAACAATTACCTGAAACCTGGTCGTTTTGAGGAGGACCGCATTCACCGACAGCAAGCACAGAGTTTAAGCACTGGCTAAAGATATTTTGTAACGTCTTCAAAATCATAGATGTCAAAGCCAATCATCCTCTAAACAAGCTGAGTATACTTGAAAATCTCCTGTCAGCATCTGTGTTTAACTACATAGAAGACGTTGCAACTTATGACGAGGCCATTGCGGTGCTTGAAGCTACATATGTTAAAGCCAAAAATGAAATATATGCTAAACATCTCTTAGCTACTCGTCGACAACAGACAAGCAAATCTATAAAAGAATTTCTGCAGGCTTTGAGAATTTATCAAAGGACTATAATTTCAGACAAGTCTCTGCTGAACAGCATAAAGAGGTCTCAATTCGTGATACCTTTATCAATGGGCTGAAGTTAGGTTTTATAAGACAACGCCTTTTAGAACAAGAAGGTCAATTAACTCTACAAGCACCGTCCAGCAAAGCACGCTCTTTAGACCTTGCCCAGAAAAATTCAAGCATCTATGATGTTGGTTCATCTGCTACGGCATCAGCTAGCAGCGTCACAGGGTTCAGATTATGTTCCTGATTGTCTCGTCAAAGAGGAAGAACCGTCTGCAGTCTGCACCTTCCGTTTCCAAATCACATAATCCTAGAAAATGCTTTTTCTGTGGTGGATCAATCCACAGAAGAATCGATCGCCCAATTCAGAAGACAGAATGCTATAACTGCGGTAAAATCGACCACTTTGCTAAAGTTTGCAAGAGCAAAAAGAAATCAACTGAAGAAGACAAAGCTGCAGCAACTGCATTACCAATTCTCACATCCAGTTATGTCTGTGGAGCTCTTACATGTATCAAAAGCACAACAATTCAAGGTTTTATCAATGATGCTTCAGCCCATGCTCTATTGGATACCGAAGCATCAGAAAGTTTCATCAACAAAAAGTTTGTTTCAGAGCTTGGAATTACACCATCTCCTTATCAATCTAAAATCAGTATGGCTTTTACTAACTTTTCTGCACAATTGAAAGGTAAAGTCTATGCCAAATTGAAATATGTAGATTTAGAGTATGATGGTTTTCCCTGGGAGTGATGCAAGAGCTATACGCAGATATTGTTTGAAACAAGACTTCCTAAAACTTCATAAGCAAGTAACGTTCGAGATGGGTGGATCTAAAGAAGCAATTGTTGTCAACACTAAAAGACACTGTGGAGTTGCGCAAGCCTTACTGTCATCCAAACGTTAATTTGAAAATATGTCACCAAAGTGCCGGCCAATTGCTGTCAAGTCTCGCCAATATAGCAAAGCTGACCAAACATTCATACTGTAAAGGAGGAAGTGCAGAAGTTGTTAAAAGATGGCATTATTGAGAAATCTTCATCACCATGGAGGGCACAAGTCTGGGTAACAAAAGACCAGCGACACAAGAAAAGAATGGTGATCGATTAACCACAAACGGTAATAAGATATACACCTTTGGACGCTTATCCGTTACCTAGAATTGATGATCAAAACGAAATATCCCATTTTAAAGTGTTCAGTGCACTTGATTTAAAATCTGCGTATTACCAAATACCTCTAGCTGAAGATCGCAAGTATACGGCATTTCAAGCAAATGGAAAACTGTAGGCCTACCAATATAGTCGTCTTCCTTTTGGGCTCACGAATGGCGTATCAACATTCTAGCGGATAATCGATGGCCTAATAGAAGAAAAGAAACTGAAAGGTACGTTTGCATACTTGGACAACATAACAATTGCCGGACATTCACAGCAAGATCATGATGATAATCTCAAAAAGTTTTTAGCTGCTGCAGGCGAAAAACAACTGACTTTTAACTAAGAGAAATCTATAATTTCAACCACGGAATTGAACTTGTTGGGATACAATGTGTCGCATGGTTTTGTAGGCTTTTGGCTATCTGAAGCTGTCTTTTGGTTATTAAAAGGATAATTTAGTCTGTCTAGTCACTCTAGGGATATGATTAGGCTACCTCCAAAAATTAAACAAGTCAAATGTAATATTAAATATATTTATTATTAATCAAAGTTACAAGTTCTTATTCGGGAAATTCAGATATATGTAACTCTAACCAATTTAGTTTATTGCGACTGGTGTCAGAAAAGCGACATTCTCCCGTCGTGAAATTTACCTTCTCGTTCTACAGTCGTTCAGTCAGTTCTCTTTTAAAGTATGTCTCTGAGTGTGTGCATTTTTATCAGTAATGGCCTATCGTGAGAGTTATGAAAGTGAAACCGGTTACACAGTTATATCGCTTCAGAAATACGAATGTGGTGAGCTAAATTCCGTGAGAGTGGCATTTATGGGAAAGCGTGACCTATATTCCGTGAGAGCAGAATGTAGGTTTTGAATTTTTACAGTTAAAGTGCATTTTTAAATTTTAGTTCTCATAGGTTTCTGCAAAATGTTCTAATCCAACCAGATAGAGAAAGGTTGAAACCTTTGGAAGCACTTCCTCCACCTATCAACCAAAAGGAACTGCGTCGTGTGATTGGAATTTTTGCATACTATGCAAAATGGGTTTCAAAATTTTCAGACAAACTTCATCCGTTATCAGAAACGAAGAGCTTCTCACTTAATGCTGAAGCACTGCAATCTTATGAAACCCTGAAGAAGGATCTACTCGCAACTTGCTTAGGCAGTATTGATGAAAACTCTCATTTCACGGTAGAGTGCTACGCTTCCGACTTTGTGATAGCGGCCGTACTGAGCCATGTCCAGGACGTTATCAACCAGCGAAAGAATCCTTCTGCAGAAAAAGTAACCTCTTCAATAATGGAAGCGGTCAGAAAATGGTTCCACTATCTACATGGACAAAAGCTTACACTAGTAACGGATCAGAAATCCGTAGCATTTATATTTGATGCCAAACACAAAGGAAAAATCAAAAACTCTAAGATTCAACTATGGCGAATTGAATTGGGACAATTTTCTTATGACATCGTCCATCGTCCAGGAGTTCAAAATGTAGTGTGTGATACACTTTCGAGAAATTATCAGAAAAATAACTGCGGTGTTGCTTGTGTCACTAACGAGCCTTGCTGATACTCACAGCTGCTTGGGACACCCAGGAATTTAGAATTATCAGATTAAATCACTTTGTTTCAAGTCAAAGAATTTGCCTTTCTCCATGGAAGATAACCGCCATGCTTGTCAGCAATGTCGCACCTGTGCTGAAGTAAAACCACAGTTCTACAAACAAGAATAAGGTAACCTCATGGAAGATACTCAAGCATGGGAAAGAATCAATGTAGACTTCAAAAGTCCCCTAAAATCATCTAAATCTCCATATATGCTGGTGATAGTGGACGAATAAAATATATTCCCATTTGCTTTTGCTTGTAGCAACACTTCAGCAAAAACAATCATCTTTTGTTTGTCTCAATTGTTCAGCATTTTTGGTTTACCCGGCTAAGTCCATAACGACAAAGGAACCGCATTAATTTCAACTGAATTGAAAGAGCACCTGCACACAAGAGGTGTGGCTACCAGCAGAACGACCCCGTACCATCCAACAGGAAACTCACAGTGTGAACGCCTCAGTCAAACATCGTGGAGAACAATCAAGCTCATTCTGAAAACGAGAAAGTTATCTGAAGAATCGTGGGCAGATAGCTTACCTAATGCTTTGCATGCCATAAGATCCTTGTTATACCCTGCTACTAAGGCAACACCACACGAAAGGTTTTTTGGATTTCCCAGAAGATTAATGTTGGGAAAAGCTTCACCAACTTGGCTACTTTCCCCTGGTCCGGTTATGTTGCGCCGGTTTGTTAGAAATAAAAGTGATCCTTTATGCGATGAGGTAGAATTGCTTGACGTAAATTCGAACTTTGCAGAAATCCGCTATAAAGATGGACGAGAATCAACCGTTTCATTGACAGATTTAGCTCCCTGCCCACCTAACGTCATAAACTGTCCACAAAGTACGTCCAAAGATGATGTCAGTAAGGAGTTGTTGATACCTCCTGGTCCGGATTCTGAGACATCTGAGAATTTAATGAATTTATCTACCGAGAACACTGAGACTGTGCCGTTGAGGCGTTCCCAAAGAGATAGAAAGCACCAGACAGATGTGGTGACTTGGTGCCTCATTGAATGCTGAGCGAACAAAACTGGAAATTTGTGTTTCGATTATGTTACCCTGCGTGGTGTATGTTTCGTACGCCCTTGTAATGGTTTAAAATACTGCTGCGGTAACACTATAGCACTATTGTGAAGACAGGGGCGTTCTTCCCGGCTATCAGCACAAGGCTGAGCACTCACTAGTAGGATGGTCTGAATGGAATGGATGGTCTGATTGGATGGTCTGAATGGCTAGCGTGGAAGCTACACCGTTATGGTTAGCGAATCGCAACTGCTCGCTGTACTAGTGAGTGCTCAGCCTTGTGCTGATAGCCGGGAAGAACGCCCTTTTCTTCACAATGTCCTCTGCCCTGGCGCCTGCTGGTTTTGTTGGCTTTTTTCTTTCCACAAAGATAAGAGTTAAACTGACTGGTAAAGCGGTGGTCGAATAAATTTTTCGCGGGACGCGAAGGGAACAGTCCGCCGGATCGTTGAAGGAAAAAACAGTGACCGTCGTTGCGAAATCCCACCTCAAGAAATTGAGGAGAGATTTCGACGCGACATGACCGCTCCTGAAGCTGGGAGTTGCTCGCAGATGCCTGAGTGGATGAACGCCCACCGTTACGAGTATGGCAATGTAAACCTCTCCCTCATGAACGTACGTTGGTCCGCCCGCCCGGATGGCGGCCTTGAGTTGGCCGCGGGGAGCTCCACAATCACCTCTCCTATAAGGAAAAAAGTGGTGCCGACCCTCCATCAACACAATGACTTGTGGTGGAGGAGACAGTGGGAATCCAAACCTGACCAAGGCAAGACGGTCAGTGCCCACTGCCTGTCCGGATTTTCAAATTCCTGGACCCGGCGCCCGGAGCTCCTGGATCACGCGGACCGAGTATTTGCGTACAAAGCTACATTGAATTTAATGCCACTTGAATCAAAACCAAGCCATGGCCGCCGTTACCTACCTTCCATGTGTCGTGCGTGTGGGAAAGCGGAAGAGACTTCCCCCCACATATTGAATCACTGCCCTACCGTGATGACTGTCATCACGGAACGACACAATTCAGTATTAAGGGAGATCGTGGGGCACGTGCCTGCCGAATGGCAACCCGGGCTTTCCATAGATAGTACGGTTCCTCAGCACGTGGAAGCGGGCGGTGCCGATCTGCGTCCTGACATCGTCTTGCAACGCCCTGACGGTGTCACGGTCGTATGTGACGTCACATGTCCGTTCGACAACGGCGCGGATTCTCTTCGAAAAGCCGCCGACAGGAAACACGACAAGTACGGCGAGTTATGTGTCAACATAAAGGAAGACAGGAAGCGCCCTTGCAGGGACGTCCTGTCACTTCCGTTCGTCGTAGGCTCCCTCGGGAGCTATGCCCCGACGAGTTCTCGAGCTCTGTCGGCCTTGGGCGTTCCTGCTCGTGGGGTAGCAGAAGTGGCTAGAAAAGTGGCTTCCCTCTCAATCAAAGGATCCTTCCGCGTCTGGAAAGCTTGGAACGCCGGGCTCACTTGTGGAGGGGCTACGTCATAGAAAAGACGACATCAGCGATCAGAAACTTATTCCCCAATAACGTTGCAGTAAGTATCCGAGCGCGCAAGACAGCAAACCGTTTAGACGTTATAACCTTATAACAATATTGGCTTAAAATTGATCACCTTATGTCATCACCTTATTTCTATAAACCTGCGCCATTTCTTTTATATGATACTCCAGTCTCTTCAAAAACAATCATTCTAAAGTAAAAAGGAAGGAAATAAAATGTCTAATGTACATTGTGACTTGAAACTGGTTTAATAGCAATTAAGCAATTTCAATCATCACTAGATTCTCTATGTACTAATCAATCAATTGTTTCGAACTGTCATACGCTGCTTTCGCCTTGTAACGCTGTTCTTGCCCGCTCGGATCAACATCGCTCCGCTTTCAATGCATTGATCAACACGATCCCCTGATCAACTCGATGCAGCCTCAAAACTTCTACCCCAATTTTCTATTTTTACCGGCAATGTAGCCTATCAGTGCCTCTGGTTTCGATCGCTAGCCTCCCCGACCCAGCTGGGCGAACCTGCCTCAACGTCTGGCCAGTGCACATCCGTGCTCGCCGAATGAAAGCTTACTCTTCTCCAGTGAGTATTAATTACACTCCCACCTATATATATATATTTTTTTTTATTACAGTATATTGATTCATCGAGCCTCTGCTCCACATTTTTATTGAATATTCGTCTGCCACGAGAGCCAAATTATCCTTAAATGGTTCGACTCTCTTCCTCGTGGGAGACCCCAATTTTATCTGCTCTGCCTACTGGCAGACCGGGTATAAGAGTCAAAGTACCTGCGCGAGGACGCGTGAAGGAGACGTGGGCGCTGCCCGGCGGTCAATTACTGCCGGTTCCAGCGTCCACACGCGACGGGTCGCCCGGTCCGTCGCAGGGCTTCATTCTGGGCTATGCAGAAAGAGCCTGTCTCCCTGGCCGGCTCCGCCATTCTAAATTTGCGGACGGGTCATGTAACGTTTTCGATCCACACTCTCCCTCCACAGGTACCTCGACTCCCCAGCCTGGCCCCCGCGACCTAAGCTGGTAGACTTAACCCTCCGGGTGCATCGTCACCCCATAAATCACGCCGCTCCCCGCCGCCGCGGGGTGTGGCAGGCCGGTTTCTGAAAGTCTTCGACCTGGCTATGTTTGTTTGTACTCTCTCACCGTGTCAATCTTTTGTACCGTGAGCTACTGATGCGAATAAAACAGTTCAACACCTATACGGTGCGATACTGATGAGCCCAGCCTCATGGGCGAAACACGTGTCTATCGCTGTCAATTTTACTACGAATCGGCTGCCAAGAAACATATTATAGCACTAGTTATTATTTAATTCATCATCATATTCTCAATCTTCATTTTTTGGAAGGGCGAGTGTGATGAATTTGAACTGCTGTCTGGTCAAAGCCCTGCTTAATTGCTTACGCCATAATTGTGTGTGTGTGCCTTTGGTCGTTCTGTCGTACTGGTTACCTGCTAGTTTCATTTCAATTGTTCATATGAAGCCGTAGAGTAGTGAGCAGTAGCAGTTGTTTTGCAGAGCAGTTTTGTTAAAGATTTTCGTGTTAAGTTATAGCGTTAGAGTTGTATAGAGTTGTATTAGCGTATAGCGTATAGAGTTGTATTCTAGGTTCTAGGAGTTGTATGAATATTTGTCCTTATCAATACATTCATCACACTGAGCAAGAAACTGACATCTGCGCTGTGCTACTCAAGCGACTGGCAGGCCCCAGCTGGGGTGCGAAGGCTGACACTTTGCGTATAGCAGCCTTGGCCCTGGTCTACTCTTCAGCGGAGTAATGTGCACCTGTCTGGTGCCGAAGGGCTCGCTGCCATAACATCGACACTGCCATAAACAGCGCCCTACGCACAGTGACCGGATGCCTGCGTCCCAGATCATAGGACAATCTCCCAATTCTCGTAGGCATCCAATCTGCTTGGCGTCGTCGCGAAGAAAACTGGCACTGGATCCTGACCATCTTCTACACCACAAGATCTCTGCTCTCCCAAACGAGCACCCCCGTCGACTGAAATCAAGACACCCATTCGTGCCAGCTGCTCAACTTCTGATCAACGAAGTTGATCAATACATCACTGTGGCTACATGGGCGGACCATAAATGGAATTCTGAATGGAAGTCAAGTACCACCAGACTCCATTCGTTCATTGCCGACGCCGTCACGCGTCCCATTGGCCTGAGACTAAACAGACAGGCATGGGTGCGTCTCAACCGTCTCCGTACGGGCGTCGGGCTTTTCCGCTCAACCATGCACCAATGGGGAATGGCCTCTTTCTCCTCCTGTGAACGTGGTGCCGAGGAACAGACCGCAGACCACATCATCAATGACTGTTCCATCTTCAAGCCACCTAACGGAGTGGAAGGTCTGCGTGTCATGGATGATGAAACCAAAGACTGGCTGCTCTCTAGTAACCTTCCAGTGTAGCCCGAGAGCATCGTGAATCTCGCGTGGTAAAAAGATGGACCTTCGGCCCCAGAGGCTCACAACGACGACGATGACTTTGTCGTACAATGAGTTTTTATACCGCTTCCATATAAGCTAACTTGTTTGTGATGACTTGCTACCCTTCTGAACTTATGTTCAGCTTCTACACCCTAGTGCATTGTAGTACACCCTAGACTTCCAGTGTAGTCCGGGAACATCGTGAATCTGGGGTGGTGAAAGGATAGACCCTCGGCCCCACAGGCTCACACGGCGACGACGACGACCCTAGTGCATATTAATTGACTCATGACAGTTTTTTCACGTTTTTTTGAAGATATTGTTCTATCGTTCAGTGCATAATTCTGGTCTTGGTACCACTACGACAAATACAGAAAAACTGCAAAAATTTAGTCGACTTCATGCACAAGCGAGTTTTACAGGTGATAGACAATAAAAGTGGTCAGACTTCGTATTAAAATGTGAAACAATAATGAAAAATTATGGAAATAAACGATTATTTCGATAAAAATAATATTGTTGTCGTTAAAATGTTTGAGTCAATTAATATGCTCAAGGGTGTACTTTACAGATTTGTTTGCTAGTTAATCCTATCTGTAGCGACACGTGGCTTTATGAGGACGCCCCACTCTAGTAGTGAAATATGTGATGTGAAATTTCTTGACTTTTAGTTTTTATTCTTTGCGAATTTTCTCAACCTACACTGGTCATTTTTCTACCTTCCTGCCCTTCCCAATAAGCATTTCGTCTCAGGTGGCTAGACATTTTCGTGCAATGCTAGTTATATGTATGTTAATGTTAGTGCAATTACTTTAAAATGTAAAAACGCCCAAAAATTCCTTATATTTATGAGCAAAAGTAATTTTTGTTTAGTTTAGCATTACTCTATGTTATAATTCAAAATTTTCAATTTTGAAGATATTTTTGGGAAAGTAGAATAAAAACCGATTTTCTGACGTTTTTTCATCTCAAACAATTTATTTCAATAAATTTTTTGGGTAGAAATTTAATTTCTATATGCACAATACACATGTATATTATCTTGTATAATATTTAGGCTCTGCGATTTTCATAGCTCCCGCGATTAGCAATTAATTAGCACGGGCTAAGATAGCCTGTGACGTGCTTTCCGCGTGCGAAAACAGCTCGTATTAAGACAAGGTTAACCTCCTGGCTTGTACCAATTTGTACCAGCGCATTGACAGTGACATACTGTAATTGCATCAAAATAATCACTCGCTCTACGTTTGTATTAATGGTCGAAAAATAATCTTACCTGCGGCAAACTTAATCGTGAGAAGGATATTGAAGCCGTTGATTGCGATAATGTCATCAATAGAAGCCGCTGCCATCAACAGAGTCGGTACACCATGAGCAACCTTTTATAATAATGCAGATCATAAAAAGTAGGCCAAATATCTTTATGAAGAAAACCCAAGATGAAATATGGTCATCATGTTCATCTGAGATATAGCCTACGATCAACGGCGACTCAATGGCTTTGCAGCCTTTGATTGAAATGAAAATGCTATTTTGTGCAATTTCGTGTTTTCAAAGATTGATTTTCTCTTTCATAGTCTATCCTTTAAAAGCTTTATTAATTTTTTACTTCACCAACGCAGCTGTTATTAATAGTTTTTATGTAAATTGAGTGTATGGAACATGTATTTTTGTTGTGATATAGCAGTTATAGCCAAAATGATTTTTTCATGACGAAACAAAAAATATTAACTGGGATTGAAATTGCTGAGATATGCCTTTGTAGTAGTTTGTGAGCCTAGTAGGGATGCTTGAAACAAAACTAGGCTACTGTCGATGTAGGCCAATCATCTGCTTGAATAATAACCGGATTGTTTTACGTTGGTGGTGAGGCTAATTTTTAGTAGACAACAGGCTCCATTGTTTGTTGGGACTCCAGCTCGCTAACATGAGCAACTTCAGTTTTTACGTTGAAAGTTTCCAAAACTTTGACGTAAATTTTTTTTGTTATTTTTCATTTTAAGATCGCAGCAATTTAGTATTTTTATGGGCTTAAAAGAAATATGAAGTGCTAATGTATGTAAATCGCGCAATTCATAAAGCGTCATGCAGTAAAAAATGCGTAGATTTAAGTAAAAAGAGTTTATTTAAGATAGGCTATAATGACCGTTTTTACTTATGATGTTTTAGACAAGACACAGCTCATTTCAAATTTTTGTTTTATTTGATCTCGTCACAGGGTTTGTAGAGATTTTTATCATCTTTCACCTATTTTTTTTTCTGTTGTAGAGAAAGCAAACCACTACAAAGAGCATTTAAAATAATTTACGCTTTTGCTTCCAGATGCACTCTTCAAGGCATACTAAATGAAATTTTCAAACTGGAATTAAGCATTAAAATGCGTAAACTGAACAAAAGAATACATTGCAAAAAAAATACCGAAAAAAAATTGTTTTCAATAGTACTGGCAAGGCCCAAAGTCCAATGTTTCATTTATTTTTAATTTTTTCAAAATGACCAAAAATGGAATGACTGCTCGAGAATACGTCACTATCGACAGCAATAACAAAAGCCACGTTACCACATCTGATGTCTTAACATCAGAATTTATGTTTTGAGCAAACTGTCTGATGTTTTGATGTAGAAATCTGATGTTTTGATGTACATACATACATAGCCTACAGTTAAATTGCCCGCAGTACCAACTATTGCTCGATCAGCTGATTGCTAGTCTATAGTGATGTAGACTGTATAGTCGCACGCTTCGCTGCTCACGCCCATTCCCATTTTGAACGCTCTGACAATAGCACGCGCGGAATGCTGATCAGACCGCAATGGGGCAAAATTTTATTGAAAATCGTTTTATGGTAGCATGTTAAACACAAAGAACGTGTATATTGTACAATCGCCAAGTCAGGTTTTTCCTTTAGTATCCCTTTAATGTACCATAACTTATATGAAACACCTCTTCGTACTCCATAGTAAAAACCGGCCAAATACCGAGTGCAATATTTGTGGACAGTGGATTGCATTACCCACTTAACCAACAAGTTTTTAACGAAATCAACGTAATGGTATAGTGAAGCTTAGCGTAATCGGCCATACTGTAGTTTTCATCATGAACGCAATTTAGGCTACACGCTTACGTTCTGCAACCTGTCATAGGCCTTCTTTTCTTTCTACAGAGAAGTAAATGCAGTTTATCATGGTCTCCTGCATATGCTATTTAAAATTCACCGATGAATATTTTCTGCGCACGTCACTGCTTAGAATACAATATTTTTGATTTACATGTTTCTTACAAACTATATGTTTATGTAGAATTGTAGAATATCTGCCTCAATGCTGTTTTAAATAGAATCTGACATTCTTGTCTCACAAACGCAAATAAGCTACAGTAGATATCTTGTATGGTACGATAAATGGTATCAATGCTACAAAAATAGTGCTTAATATCAAGTGAAGAGTTGAGCAGAGCATGGCCACCTGGAGATGCGGCCTGATTTGTCACATTTTGCAGATTTGATTACAGCTACTGCTAGTGTTTGACTGACATTTTTTGAGATGTTTTTACTTTTTGCGGTTTCCTAATGACATAAAACTTTTTTGTTGTCTTGGGGAAGCAGTAGCAAATGAGAAAAAGTAAGTTGAAAAACACAAAATCAGACTGTTATTGAAAATTAACAGTCTGACTAAAATCTTCGAAATCAAATTTTCTTTGTTTTTCAACATGTGAGAATGTTAAAACCTATTGTGTCATCTGGGGAAAAGAATAAAGAAAGCGCAAAATCTAATTTTTAGAAAAATTTATTTAAACGTTCGCCCAAAGTTAGAAAAACCTGGAAATTTCTGCAAAATGTGACAAATCAGGCCGTATCTTTAGGTGGCCATGAGCAGAGTAAATGAAAGTAAACAAAATCATTATAATCCTATGTTAACGTATTATATCGGTTATTCTATATTTTATATAGTCTGTCTTATGCAACGTATCTCATAGATGTTTATCTTATGGTAAATAATATAGTTTCGGGGAAGAATTTGCTTTTTTGTAGCACAAACAGGCAAAAACAACAAGGCAACAGGGTCGAGCATTACAAGGTTACATTTTGCATATTTACAAATAGCTTTAACAGTCAAACGTTTGCTGTTTAATCCCTCATCAGGAATCTGAAAATATTTGTAAGATATGCATATTTGTAAATGTGTGAAGTACAATCTTATAATGCCCAACCCTGTTGTGTTGTTGTTCTTTGCTTATTTGTGGCATCTTATGTAATATTATTAACTTACTCCAAGTCCCCTTTGTTGGAATTTAATCATTGACGGGACGACACATGCGGGCGCAACAGCTCCACAAACAAATCTGCAGAAACAAAGCGTTGAAACATATGACTTTTCAGTGATTCGCAATGTGGTTCAGGTGAAGCATTTGTGGTCTACAGAGATTTTTTTAGTGGTCTACAGAGATTTTTAGTGGTCTACGGAGATTTTTAGTGGTCCACAGAGATTTTTAGTTGTATACGGAGATTTTTAGTGGTACACAGACATTTTTAGTGGTCTACGGAGATTTTTAGTGGTCCACAAATTGGACATGAATAGCAAATGAATTATCAGATTTAGACTGAATAAGTTTGTCAAATATTTACTTTGCATTTTTGTGGCAGAAACATCAAACAACGGCAGTCACTAGTGTTGTAAGTTGTTATATTGATTCTAGATAATACTGTATAGTATTGTACTATATGTGCATGTTCTTCTGTTACAAGAAAATTCAATCTATGTGTACCTACCTGCAGCGGAGATAAGGAGAAGGGGGCATGTGGTGACGTGCCTCACTCACCAAAATCAGGCAAAAAGCATGTAAATTTTTTAAGTTTTTGCAAAATTTTTCCACTCTCTCAATCCTATTTTATTAACCCAACGTGTAGCATTGGCAATGCATGGTTTTAGAAGTGGAAAATCTTCGACAAATAATTTGTTTGAAATGTTTCCGTGGCCATAAAAGAAAAAAAAAAACATTAACATAACTTCAATTAGTCTACCTAATAATTAGGCTAAATAATGCACAAAAAGCGATTAAAACAAAGTTAAATCTGTCAAAGTAAATTTTTTAATTGCTTAAACTTTAAACTTTTTATTGTTTGTTTGGTCTTGCGAATTCTTATTCTTTCAAATTTATGGTTCTCTCTATCAATTTGTTTTAGGTCCGCTACGGGTTCTCACTCAGCTTCTACTTGTTCAAATCAAACAAGTAGTTTGGTTGAGTGTTCTAATGAAAATATACTGCTTAAGTGGAAAAGGACAGAATGGAGTTTGCTGACCTATGTGCAACATAGTTCCGACAAATGGCCTTGTTGGGTTATTGGCAGAACAAAGTAATCCATGGAATATTTTACTTTAAAAAAGGTCCATAGGAGAAGAAGGTTGAGAACCACTTCTTCTTCTTGCGTTTGAAGCCGCCACAGATCACGTTGTTGCATCCAGGCGCAGCAGCCAATGGATTGTGTATTCATCGAGCGTTGTTAGGTCCACATGTCTATCTTGTGGTCGGTATACAGGACATTGATAGATAATGTGGTGTGCAGTTTGAAAATCTGAGCCACACGCACAAGATGGTGAATCGTCGAGGCCCCACTGGAACATGTTGCTGCTGAAACGGCCCACTTCAGTCCGCAGGTGATTGAGCTTCACCCATTTCTTCCGGGGTAGTTATGCTCCAGGTGGGGTGTTGGTATTAGGAAGGACTGTGAATTGGGTTGGTCTCGCAACTTCTCTCCATTCACGGTTCCAAACTTCAAAAATGTAGAAGTTCGATTTACAGATAGCTGCAGCATGACGGGAGAACGGGCGTCGAGATTTCAAGCGCTGGGGCTTTTGAGAGTGCAAGTTTAGGACAATCTGGTTGAGGAGGTGGTCATCCCTTGACATAGCTTGTAGGACCAGACTACGTACGTGGTTATCCCTACGAAGTCTACCTGGGGCGATGCTTGATAGTACCGGCAGAAAGTCAGTGGAAGTTGGAAGCAGGCAACCGGTGATTATTCTCATGGTGGTGTTGAGGGCAATGTCAATTTTGGAAGTGTGTACGCTGCGGCACCAAGTGGGGGAAGCATATTCGGAGGTGCTGTAAACAAGTGCAAGAGCACTTGTACGGAGTGTGGATGTACTAGCACCCCAGGATGTTCCAGCTAGGCATCTCAGCAAGTTGTTGCGTGCTGAAAGCTTAGCATGGAGGGCTTCAGCATAGTGTTTGTAGGTTAATTGTCGGTCGAGCTTCACTCCTAGGTAGGTGGGACACGGGTTGTGTGGGAGTGGGTTTCCATTGAGAGAGACTGACAATTGGCGCGTAGATTCCATGTTGCAAAGGTGAAAAGGTGTGACGGTGGTCTTTGCCAGGCTCAGTTTCAGCATCCACAGCTTCAGGTAGTCTGCGATTTGGGCCATGTCATCTGTAAGTGCTTCCTCTACCACATGCCAGGACTTGTCAGAATTGAGTAGTGCCAGATCAACAGCATAGCCGTACTGGCGTG
The DNA here is from genome assembly GCF_918807975.1 of Aplidium turbinatum. Classification (NCBI taxonomy): domain Eukaryota; kingdom Metazoa; phylum Chordata; class Ascidiacea; order Aplousobranchia; family Polyclinidae; genus Aplidium; species Aplidium turbinatum. The sequence continues at coordinate 20,907,953 of NC_137475.1, read as the reverse complement.
ACGTAGTCTCTGGCATGTCACTAATGTAGATGTTAAATAGTAGGGGTGATAAGCATGATCCTTGCGAAACACCGTTTTTTAAGCGGCGGGGCCAGCTGCACTGCACTGAGAACCATTGAAAACCATAAAACTATCGCAAAATGAATCAAACCCAAGTGAATCAGTTCGAGTGTTGGTATGGTTTTTTTGCTTTGTACAAGTCAAGCGTTATCTTGACAAAATAAATTTACAAAATTGCACCGCATGATTGTCAAGACAAAATAACTCGGATCTCTAGTAAGACTAGTATGTTATTGCTCTGCACCACTGTCGTTGATCAAAGAAAGTTCGAGTTCAACATAAAAAAAATAACATAACACCTGTTGTATCTTTGGATTACCTATGTACAGTTAAGCAAAACACTTGAAGAACAATTCCGCACTTAAACTTTTGTGCTAAATGAATTAGTTTAGTTTTTTGGCGAAGTTGTATCATCATGGTAGCCTGTCCTGCATCACTGGTGCAAAGTCTTTGTAAGTGGACTATGCGAAGTTTCTTGGTTTACGGTCAACTAAAAATAAAGTTATTTTGCTGCTTACCCTAAAATAAACGACCACATCCACGGAAGACCTAAAATTAAATGCGAAAAAATTCCATAGGCCACCGCCTCAATTAAGCACGGGGAAAAGGAAAGCCTTGGAACCACTGTCTTTAGTTTAAACATCATCTGAACAAGGAAGAATCATTCAATACATAGCTGGTTACGACGGATGCAAAATTTGATTGAAAATTTGTAGCCTACATCTTGTTTGGGCCAACGTAAATGAGAAAACTTAGAATAGATTGAGCTGGAAAGAGTAGCTGCGGATGTTTCAAACTCAAGATCACGCTTTGTAAGTTCAATTCTCGGGATGTGCGCTTGAGCAACGCATTACATTCAGCGGCACCTAGTGAATGGAATAATTTCCCGGCAACAAAATTCCAACAATCGGAAACTTCACTCTGCCAATCTCAGTAACCGGCCATGCGTCAAAAGCTTCTACTAGTATGAGAAACTATCAGGAATAACGTATAAGACATTGTCAGTCCGAGGATAATGGTTCAAAAACCAACAAACAACTAACATCAATTATGTTTTTTTTTTGCTTTTTAAGAGAAACAAAGAAGGCCTATAGTTTCATACAATACATGTATGCGACGTTACCGCTTTGTCGACTTCAACTCCAGCTTCACCCAAGATAACGCCTAAAGCCATTTGTCGAAGAGTGTAGGACCAGTCCGGGTTAATGTACTTTGCCACCTTGATATGGGGCACGTTCCTCAAGATAATTCCCACAAACAAGGAGGCTAAATAAAAAAATTATAGCTGGTAGCAATATATTATTCACAACCACTGTCTTAGCAGACGGTTTTTAAAATGATAAATCATAATAGCCATCTTGAATACTTTTAGTAACTGTCTGACAAGATTTTTCTAAAGTATTTCTACTTTTGCTGACTCGTAATGATGGCCTTTTTGTTGCCTTGGGGAAGCAGTAAAAAATGAGCAAAAGTATGTTGAAAAAAGCTTAATTAGACTGTTAAAAAGCGATTAACAGTCTGACTGAAATTTTCAGAATCAAGTTCTCTTTGTTTTGTCAACGTCTGATGATGTTAAAACCCATTGTGTTGCTTAGGGAAGACAGTAAAGCAAACGTACAAATATAATTTTTAGAAAAACTCATTCAGACAGTTACTAAAAGTTGGCAAAATCTCGAAAATTCTGCAAAATATAATTAATCAGGCCTTATTTTTAGGTAGCTATGGATAAAGATGCTTTAGAGATGAAAATGCACTACTGGAAAGCATTAATGGGCTGGAATCTTTTTAATCAGTTCAATTGTCACAAATTTGCCGTTTTAAAAAGTGTGTTTTATCCAATACACGATGTTAAATTAACGGTGTTACCAATACAGGAAACTACACATACTAAAATTTTAAATTTAAATATACAGGAATAGGTTGCAAGAGTGCTAACAAGTTACAAATATTTGTAGTCTTTTCTTCTGCTTCTTGTACGCAAATTTTAGTGTCGTCTATTTTCCATTATGGTTGTGAGACATAGACATTTACCGCAGAAAGTAGGTGTAGGAAAGGAGGGGAAAGATCGACATGCTAACTTTAAAGTCGACTATTTGAGCAAACAGATATCATGGATCAATTGCGAATTTTGAATCAGCATGTCAAGTAACAACAACTGCTCAGAGTACTAAACTTAATGTGTTTTACTAGTTGTTTATTTACAAAAATTGATTTTTATTCTGGGTGGCCGTTTTTCTCCGGTTGTGAGGCAAATCCTACATACTATGATCGCTTCGCCTCGTACTGTAGTTCCTTTTCTTAACCCTTTGTCCTGTGACGGGGGGTCGGGTGGGATTTGGTACTTTTCAAAGCAATATTATTAAAGAACTACGCGATCCACACCTTTGAAATTTTTTGACTTTTCCTAAAAATAATTCAAGAATTTATTCCGATTTAAATGACGCTGCTATTGTCTATAGGTTTAGAAATATGACATGATTTTCCTAACATACTCTGTTATTTTAGCCTGCTACCAGCTAGTCCTTTTGTTTTCAAATTATACGGATTAATACGATTACTGAGCGCTGCCGTGCGTGGAACTGCGACGCAGCTATCTCATGAGTTGCCTTTGTTGTAAAGCATTCAACCGTAATAATTCTTTCTTTTGTTTGCAAACTAGAGTTTTGAGTTGCTTTGGTTAATCTTTTAATTACATCTGAGTTTTTTTGATATTATCAGAGAGCATAGGATATGCCGTGCTGAAAATGATGTAATTTTACATTGTTTTCTGTGGCCAATGCAATACATTTTGTTCCTAACTTATAACAAGAAGCAGTGAGTTCTTGACTCGCCAATAAACTTCTACATGTACCGGTACACTTATATTTACATAAATATTTATGGATGTTGTTAAAATGTTTTATAAAAACAAGAGATTTAAGGATTCTGAAAAGAACTTGACATCGGCTATCTAAACTGCTCTGCTTTTGTGGAAAAACACGCGCAGCTAAATTGTTGTGCTTGAATAGCATTGCACATATGCCTACTGTATTGTCAGCACGGAATCTTGACCTAAATGGTAATTTTGCAGTTGCTTGAGAGATTACAAAATTATTTTTTCTCTACCAGGATTCAAAAGTCTTGATATATCTCAGCAGAAACACTATTAGGACCAACTCAATAATTTCAAACTTTTTTTTTCAAATGTTGGTCTTTAAAAGCTTATTTTCACAAAAGTTTACCTCAAAACGGTGTTGGCCTATATATTTTTCTCAATAAATTTGGACTTTTATGTCATTTGGAGCAAAGTTGTTTGTTGGGTTGAAAGAATCTGAAATCAATGCCTCGTTTTTGTAACGTATGTAATCTATCAGTCAGCGCTTTTGTGCCTTTTTGTTTTCGAATACATTTCCGTGACAAAAAATTGGCTTTTGTAATAACGCCATCAACCGCGAAGTTGCATTCTCTGACTGCATTTCAAACGCTATACCATACTCAGCAATTTTTCTAAAGCATTGTCGCACAAAATACATATCTGACAAAATAAGGGAAATGTGTGAATTGAATTATTTTTTATACGGATCGTTTTCCTTGTCTCATAAAACTAATTAAAAAAAAAGGAAAAAGGATTTTTGTCGTTTGGCATAAAAATATGCATATTGAGGTTCATCTTGGTTTGCATAATGAAAAATTAAAATCACAACAAAGAATTGCTCGAAGTGATTTTCACAGCTATTTGATCCTTCGCGATGATATCAATTGTAGTTTCTATCAGATGAAACCTGTTCAAACTATATTTTTTTTAAAACTATGGTTTATTCAAGAATACTTTGTAAATATAACTTACTTCATTTTTGTGTTTTTACTTGGACTTTTTCACAAGCAAAACTTTACACAAACCAACTTCAGTGTGAGCCTACCCAATAATGTCGATAAGTTATTTGCAACGTGAGTCGATTGACCAGAGTAGCCTAAGTGGACCATAAATATGTGGCCAAAACTTGATTACCTTTTATCAAAATGTTTGCACATTGGGAACAGCAATCACTTTGTTTCAAATCAGCAAATCACCTTTTGTCATTGGTTCAACGTGTGCAGACGTCAGAACTAATATACAACAAAATTGGTTTTCTGGGTCTTTGATTCGGAAAAACATCATGATGATGTATTGTGACGTGGTCTATCAGCTAGCACTAGTTTATGCGCTTTTGTTTTTGGGTGTGAATCAATTACAAAAGATGGCTTTGCAGTAATGCCGTCAACCGTAAACTACATCTAAAATTCAAATCTAGTTCATCATCATCATCGGCCATGCCTGAATAAGGCGTCGGCTACCATGAGTCTCCACAACGATCGATTGTCCATACTTCTAATTAAGTTTTCAAAATTTTGGTTTGTCCATGTTGAAAGATTTTTGAAGATTTCCAAACGTGGACGTCCCCGGTGCCTCTGACCAGGAAATCGCCCCATCATTGCTGAGTGTTCAATTCCGCGTTTGCGGTAGACATGCCCGATAAATGTCATTTGCCTTTTTTTGATAGTTGTGATGAGGACGCCAGGGGTGCACCCAAAGCGTCTCCACACTTCTTCGTTAGTGATTTTATCCATCCAGTTAATTCCCATCATTCTACGAATGAACCAAATTTCAGTACTGTTGATCTTCTTCTCTATCTTCGGGCATACAGTCCAGGATTCACAGCCATATAGCAGAACTGACCTAATGTACACATGTAAAATTCTTATTCTAGTGTTTAGAGAGATTGAATTAGATTTCAGTATTTTGTCCATTTTGATGAAAGTTTGTTTGGATTGTGCAATTCTTGATTTTACGTCGCTCCAGCATCGACCATTCGAAGTGACCATAGAACCCAGATAGTTGAAACTATTTACTTGTGAGACTGTTGTATTTTGTATTTTGATAGTGCATACTGGAGTTATTTCTTTTGATGAGATGGTCATGCAGAAGGTTTTTGTTGCGTTCAAATCTAGTTGACAACATGAAAAAAGCCATTTCACTCGTTTACATACAAACGTGCATTTTTAAATATCAATAACCTTCAGTTTTGTCGAAGGAAAAAGTCGAAACTTTAGTGATTTTTTTTTGTACGACAATAGCAATCAACCTAAAAATTATTTTTTTGCAAGATTGGATATCTTGCTAAATGCATTTATTTTTCGTATCGTTATGCTACGACTTTGAGTTTGTCACTCAGAAAGGGAGTTCCATTATTAGGCAATGTACAAACGACCTTCTCTATAACTTACGAATATGATTTGACTAAACGATTATGATCACTACACTTTATCAAAACTGTTTGCAAAATGGTTTCATTCAAAGTGATCATTGTTGGTAAGCATGGAAACAGATCACTTTTGTAATGCATCGTGACATAGTTTACCATTCAGGAGTTCTAGACTCTTTTTGGTTTTGGAGTGCATGAAGGCCTAAGTTGGAACGGGCTCCTATCAAAGCAAGTGACTACCTTTGGATAGATTGTTGTTCAAATACCATGTGACACCATTACCTCACTTTTCTGTAATCAACCGCTAGCTAGACAGCAAACCAGACACTTTTAACATTGATTCAACGTCTCTAGACCTTGAAACAATGTTAAAAACGAATAAATAGTTTCCTGGGATGTGCTGCGAAATACAAAAAGTTTCTTGATCATGTATAACCAAATTGGACAGTGTGAGTGTGAAAAGAAATCTGAACTAAACATAATTGTCACAAATAAAATGTTTACTAAAGCTCATTGCTTGATTTAGTTATAAAATCAAGTGATGACAGTACGTTCCAAAAAAAATGTAGATTATAACATGTGGCTCAAAAATAACCTTAAACAGTTTTATGCGCTGATTTTTTCTCATTCTCTGCAAGCGTCGAACAAAGCTTAAGATTTTTAAAATGCGTCGGGCAAAACAACAAGAAACGCAAGTCAGACGCCAATTACGATTTCATTGAAGCGTAGTCGACGTCCACGCGTAAGAGATTAATATTAAACACAAAAGAATTGTCCCGTCACACTCAATTATAAGGTAATTAAGAAGCGATTTCTCAAGCCAATTAAAAAAAATATGACCAACGCAACCATCAAATTATTTGATTTTTCAAGTTACGCTGTTAAACAAATTGCAAAAAAAATTCGATGCTGTGTTGTCAGATAAATTATCTGCATCATGTGAAAATTTGATTGATCTATCTTGCGTAGTTTTTGAGTTACACGAGCTCAAAGTGCTAGTGTCGAACCGAGCCCCGTCCGCAGGTCAACTGGCCAAAAAGGGTCACAGGAAATAGGGTTAAAGCGTTGTCCAGATCCAGAAAATTATTGTGAGTTTGTTAAAATGAATATCCAAAATGAAAACAGTTAGGTTTGAAAAAACCAATAAATTCATTATAAATGAAGCTTTCGCCGCCGTAAAGACAGCTTCTTCATTATTCTTATTCAAATAGTATCAAACTAATTGTCTGTTACACAGTGTTTAACAAATGCATCTTTGCTGTTTACACGTCTCCTAAATAGACTAGCTATGTCTTTGAAAACAAACAACTTTCACGTTAAAAAACATTCTTTCCTTTAGGCTGTGTTGCTGTGTTGCAAGTGATTAAGAAAGTCTGTAATTATAAGCAAAAATGAAATACGCAAAAAACTCATTTTTGGTGGGTAGTGATTTATCGTCCACCAACGTTTAAAACTAAAGGAGAAGCTATAAAATTTAAAACAAAAATAACTAAACATCATTGCGAGTACAGTAGAATGTTGCTCATGGTAGTTCGAAGCTGCAGGTTTTTGTCTGACTCTCATCAGGAGCAATTGTCAGAATAAGATAGGCCTAGAAATGGTGGAGTTCTTACAGTAAACGAAAAAAATCCGAATCCTCACATGTACTTTCGGTATGTTGATGACACTTTTGCAATTTTTTACAATGAGGAATCCTTCAATATTTTTCTGCGTCGGCTGAATTCACTCCATCCTGCATTAAATTCAAACACGAAGAGGAAACAAATAGGACTTTACCCTTCTTAGATGCTCTTATCGAAGCTTCTACCACTGGTTTTCTCACGTCTGTTTACCGAAAATCCACCTCATACGTACGTTGGAACTCTTTTGCCCCTAACAAACGTAAAATTAACCTTATTTCCATTTTGACACACAGAGCATTTAACATCTGTTGAAAATGCAAACTAAATTCTCAACTGGATAAAACTTGATCAATTATGAAGCAAAATGACTATCCGGACCACATCGTGAACACCACAATCTCTAAAATTATCGGTCAATCTTCCTCTTTACCACAATTTGGCCCACAAAAATGCCCAGTTTACATGAAACTGCCGTGGCTGGGCTCTGTTTCCATAAAATTTGAAAATTACGTTTCTAAAACCGTCAACCAATGTTTTTGGGTCTGCTACTATTCGATGAGTCCGACTCGGTGAGTTCGATTCGGTGAGTTCCTAACTCCTGACCCCTAACCCTAACCTCTAACCCCTAACCCTTAAACGGCAATGATAATTAGGCTACGGTAGCCGATAATTTAAATAAAAAATTCAAAAAATCATCGAATAGGGAATCGGACTCACCGAATTGGACTCACCGAATCGGACTCACCGAATCGGACTCACCGAAACGGACTCACCGAAACGGGCCATTCCGAATGTTTTTAGCCATTAAACCATGGATAGTCTTTGTGACCAAAGAAATTTTCGGTTCTACCAACTAATAGGCCTACTGCTTTCCGACCATAAAGTTTAGTAACGTAATTTACCAATTTAACCCTTTGAAGGTTGCGGGGGGGCTGTCAATTCAACTTTTTGTATCAACAGTTGTATCTCTAAAACCACTGAGCCTGCGATTACGAGATTTCTTGACTTTTCCTAACTTTTATTCTCCTCTATTGAGCTGAAATTTTGAGCAAATAAAGGTTTTAAATTGAGAGATATAAGGCATTTCTCAGCACATCCTCTGAAATATTTCATATTCTATTCTTCAAAATTTTCTTACCAGCTGGATGAAAGTAATTAATTTGGCCCATGTCTCGTTAATCCTAACTGTTTCACAGCGTGAAGGGAATTGGCTGTATGTAAAATTATGTAAAAAATTTTAATTACAGCATTGCAATGTATTTTCTTCATTACTCAACCAAAAAATAATGTGTAAACTCACGCTACAATTACAGTCATAAGTCAACTCAACATTTCAACGTATATGAGCAGTTCTAAAATTCACATAGTTTTAATTTTTGGACATGCTCAGCGTGAATAATTTTAAAAAGTGAATCCCAAATTTTGAAACCGTGCCCTAAAAAAATAACAAAGATATCACTCCTAAAGCATAAGAAAAATCGACAGCCCCCTCCCCAAACTGAGCAAGACTCCAGGAGCCCAACCTTCTAAGGGTTAAAGTGTCACTGTGAGAATCGATACGTAGGCCGCACGTCCCAACGCTTGGAGAAACAAATCAAATAACATGTCCCGAAAACAACAAAGAAAGAAACAATACAACAAGAAATCAACCAAATCATGCTTACAAAGGTGTAAATGACAAAAGCATATCTTTCAACTCTGCAATAGGACAAGACATGCTTGAAAATGAAAAATGTGCTTTCAACTTTAGATTGGGAATGCTTTCTACAGTAATTTGCTAAAGGCCGTTCCTCGTTTCACCTCGCAGCACTGGAAGCAATCTTTATAAAAACTCTCGATCCAATCTTATGCCGCCAACAAAAATTCGTTTATGCCTTAAAACTTCTACGTTAATTTTAAATTATTCTGTTCAGCCAAACTTACATTTCGTTTTTTTTTCTACCATAAATACTTCACCACTTTTAGCCTTAGTTTATTTTGACGATAGCTCTTGAAGAGAATCCGACGAAAACCTACAACTTCCAGCTACCATTAGCAATATTCTACTCGCAATTTTCAATTTTTGTACCACCAATCAACTCTTCTAATCATCATCACATTTAAGTGGACAATATTGTTATAACAATGTTCTGAGAAAACTATTTCAACTTCTTGGTCGCCGAGTGTGGCACGAAGGATTCCAATTTTTGCGTGGTATATTCATTCCACTACTTTTAGGAAATAAAGAAAAAAATGTTTTTTTTTCATCTGTAGTTTTTGAAAAAAACAAATGTCCGTTGTGACACGCGTGTCCGTTTTGTACCATCTTTTCCTAACATTAAAGTAGTTGAAATGTGGTTTTGCAAAAAAATGCTCCATATTTCGTATAGTGATTATATCACAAATGCAGAAGTTTTAAATTGTGCACATCAAGATAAGAAACTATTGAACAACATTAAGTTAAAGGCAATTAAAATGGCTCTGTAACATCATCTAGAAAGAAAAATTCGAAGATCTCTGCTTGAGCGGTCCCATTTCGAAACGTCCCGTGACAGACAGCAAATAATATTTTCTATCTAATTTTCAACAAAATAAATAAAATAGCCAACCAAGAATACTTTGGGACACTGCACGACAAAGAAAACGTTGGAAAAATTTACGAACTGAGCATCTAGTTCATCAAAGGCCACATGCGCTATATGATAAAAGCATGCATACATACCTAGTAGAGGCGGAAGTGGAGGCAAGTCAAAAGGCAGGGGAAACAGTATGATCAGTCGCTCACACACTATTCCCCACAAAAACACCATGATGATACCTAAACGTTTATATAATTTATAAAATGTGTCTAAACTGAAAGATCAAAAAAAATGGTTAAAACTTTTACTCAAAGTGGAGGTAAAGTTTCAAGAACAATGCATGCTTGCCATATTTTTTAAATAAACTCTAACGTTTTCTACACGTAGGCCTACTTGTGTTCTCATCAGGAATTACAAATGTGCAATATACTGTACACAAAGTAAAATGAAAATTATAAAATATATATTGCAGATTTGTAATTCCTGATGAGGACACAAGTACAGGTCGAAAACTTTTTTAGCGGCACCTAGTGAATGGAATAATTTCCTGGCAACAACACTTGAACAATCGGAAAACTGCATTCTGCTAATCTCAGTAACCGGCCCTGCGTCTAGACTGTAGAGACTCTACAAGTATGCGAAACTACCAGGAATAACCTATCAAGGCTTTGTCAGTCCAAGGATAAAGATTCAAAACCAACCAACCATATTTTTTCGTGTAGTGCATTATGTTAAACTCGTTAAAGTTACTTTGTTTTGTCTGTCTATGGTTCAACAAAGCGAACTTTCTACCAAAGCTTTATCAATTTTTTTCTGTTGTAACAAAGGTAAAAAATTAAAGAGAATTATTTCGTCACTTTTTAATGAAATAGAAACATGGGCTATTACTAAACGTAAAGCTGTAGAAAAAAATATAATAGAACATTCGGGCATCATTTAGCACTACACCAGTTATTGTTAACGCCAAACAATTGCATTTTTAAAAATATCAATTGTAAAGGACAAAGGACGTTTTTAAACATATCAATTGTAAAGGACAAAGGACGTTTTTAAACATATCAATTGTAAAGAAAAGATTCTATTTGAGTAAGGCTCTAGTGATGCTCTACAGTAGTAGAGGGAAATGCATATGCCATAAATAGGGCTCTGCTAATTCTCCATGCATTTTTAATAAAAAATACTGAACTGATACTTGATGAAGAATCGCTGGCCTGCTGCTTCGTAGTCTGGAGATCCCCTATGCTTAATGGAACTCAATAAAAGTAAAGGAAAAAGTATAGCCTATTATGAAATTGTCCATCAGGCATCTCAACTTATTTTTTTACGTTTTTCAATTGACCGTAGTCTACTTCCATCAAATGTTGAAACTGATAACCAGCTTTATCCCCGACATTTCTTCGGTCAACACGACTACTTTTATCAAGGGACTAAAACAAGTGTGTACGGTACGGTACCCTATTAGTCTCTTCATTCCGACAATATTTTTCTGCGGTGTGCCATTTTGTTGCTATGAGCTGTGTAAGTAGATTATATTTGTTTTACCTCCTTATTACAGTATAGTCAGTTAAACTAAATGATGAAACATTGGAGCAAGGCCTGCCAATAGGATTATCATCACTAGAATGGAAGCCTATAGCCTTTCGTGATCACTGATAAAGCGCAATAAATTTGGTGATGCAAATTGGACAGAAAAAGAGACTTTTGTAACTGCCACCGAAGTGAAAACATGCAACATAATCTTCTTTTAGTATCAGTAGAGGTTAGTTAGAGGATAATCCAGGTTAGAGGATAATCCAGCTTTTGCTACAAAATAAACACTTACCAAATAAACTGCCTCCAGGCAACGCGTATCGTCCACCCAGTGCCGTGATTGACCAGAAAAAACCCCAGAACAGAAATCCCATAAAAACTAAAACAATAAAAAATATGCAACAAATAAAAGCAACAAGTTTTGGGTTACACCAATACTCATAAAAATTAAAGGTGATGCAAAAAAAAACGATGTTATTTTTCAAACCAGTGCGCAAGTGGCCTACCTAGACCAATGGTTTTCAAACATGTTTGAACTACAGCATACCAAAGAATTTCGAAATCTACAGCAACACATTGACTTACTGCGTCAATGTTTTTTTTTTCGAAATATTGCCTTCGCTTCTTGAGCGAAGCTGCTAAGTTAAACAAATTAGGTAGGGCGATTTTTTGTCACTAAAGTTACTTTTTTTTTAGTTGTACCAAGTAACAAAAGAAATGTAGAACCAAAATTTCATGGTCGTGGGGGTCAATATTTAACCCTATCTATAGCCACACGGGGTTTTATGAGGACGCCTCACTTTAATAGTGAAATATTTTTCAGAAGGAAATTATGCTAGAAGTGTGAAATTTCTTCACTTTTAGATTTTGTTCCTTGCGAATTTTTTAAACCTGCACTGGTAATTTTTCTATCTTCCTGCCCTTCACCATAAGCAATTCATCTCGGGTGGCTAGACATTTTCGTGCAATGCTAGATATATATAATTTAATCAGTGTGGTACAATTATAGGGTGGATTGAAAAAAACTTTTTATAAAATTTTTATTAGCTTGGGGTTGGAAAACTTGCCAATTACTACTAAAACTAATTGTGCAAAATTAGAATGTAATCTGACGAAAGCTTGATCTGCCACCAGCCACTTGAAAATTTACCATTGGGCCATTCCATGTCAATTCACACAGTCAAGAAATTCAACCTCTTCAATTTTTTGTTTCTCGGCAGCCGATTTGTAGCAAGAATTGACAGCGATAGACACGTGTTTCGCCCATGAGGCTGGGCTCATCAGTATCGCACCGTATTCTGCCACAAATTTATTCGACCACCGCTTTACCAGTCAGTTTAACTCTTATTTTTGTGGAAACAAAGAAAGAGCCAACAAAACCAGCAGGCGCCAGGGCAGAGCTCTTCAATTTTTGTTAAATTTTACACACCTTTTCACTATTTTATATGATAAACACCTGCAAAATTTGAGTGAAATATTGAGAAGCACGAGAGTTATAAAGCATTTAGTTTGGGGGGGTCTGCCGAGGGGGCACAATTTTTTTTATTATTGGCCATGTTTGAGGTCCTATTACTGCTTAAGTAAATTAGGTAAGAACCTAATTTTTTCACAGGTGATAGTACTTCTGCCAAATATTGAAAAAACAACATCGTTCATATTGTCACTTTAAAAGATCAAAGGTAATAGACATCCAAATGTGGCCGTTTCCAGCTCTCGGTTAAAATTTTCCAAAATTTTAAAACCTTGCCAAGACCCTATTTTTGATTGGTTTTGGCTGAAATTTAGTAGAAATGTTGTTTACAGGATTCTCCATGAAACCTCAGTGTAAATTTTTACTGGAGTCATGGATAATCGAGATATTAAAAGGACCTCTTTTTTGCTTTTTGTCATTTCGACCCATGTTTAACATTAAACACCTCCCAACTCCTTTAATATTTTGTACTGGAATTTTCTCAGTTCATAGAGAATCCTGCAACCAACATTTCTACTAAATGTCAGCCAAACCCAATTAAAAATAGGGTCTTGGCAAGGTTTTAAAGTTTTGAAAAATTTTTGCCGAGAGCTGGAAACGGCCACATTTGGATGTCTTTGACCTTTGACCTTTTAGAGTGATAATATGAACGATGTTGTGTTTTCAATACTTGTCAGCAGTACTATCACCTGTAAAAAAATTGGGTTCTTACCTAATTTACTTAAGCAGTAATAGGACCTCAAACATCGCCAAAAATAAAAAAAATTGTGCCCCCGCGGCAGACCCCCCCAAACTAAATGCTTTATAACTCTCGTGTTTCTCAATAAATTTCACTCAAATTTTGCAGGTGTTCATCATATAAGATAGTCAAAAGGTGTGTAAAATTTAACAAAAATTGAAAAGGTTGAATTTCTTGACTGCGTGAATTGACATGGAATGGCCCAATGGTAAATTTTCAAGTGGCTGGTGGCAGATCAAGCTCTCGTCAGATTACATTCTAATTTTGCACAATTAGTTTTAGTAGTAATTGGCAAGTTTTCCAACCCCAAGCTAATAAAAATTTTATAAAAAGGTTTTTTCAATCCACCCTATTGTACACGTCAATGAAATAAATTGACGGCGTCAGCGTCAGCGCTAATTTCTAGCGCTATTTTAGCCAGGGTCAGGTATTATGTTTTGAGACTATTGAAATTGGCTGCTTAGCCTATTAGTTATTGCCTTGTAGAAACACAAGCATTTCAAAATTTTTGTCCGACAATCCGCTGCGTTTGGGACGCATAATGTCCTTTCCAAGTGAAAACATGCGTTCCACAGTAGCGCTGGATGGTACTGGTGTGTAGTATTTCAAAAACAAGCCTTGAAAACTTTTACTCGAAAAGGTATCACTGTTCCAAGAGTGCTGTGATGGTGTAGCATATATAAATCCTTCAACGAGGTCCAATGCACCAGCATCGCTCTTTTCAGGGGCGTATAGGTCTTGAAGTAAAGTATCTTCAACCTCCGACTTTCATTGATTTTTCGCTTTGTCTCTCTGATCCCTCGTTCTCGATACTGCTCACGATATGAGTGATCACCATTTGGCGAACTTCTTCCGCTTGTATTCCAGGTAGCCATTCCAACCAACGCGAAAGCGGGTAATTCGGATGAGTCGCGCTGGCCAGAATACATTGTGAAACGAGATTTTCCATGAAAACAAAAAATGACGCATAGCTTGTGAGGCTTAAAATCGGCAAAATAGTTGACGGCGCTATCACTTCCATCAACTAAAAAATAAATTGACGGCGCTAGTCTCAGTGTCAACGTACAACACTGAATTTAATGTAAGTGCAATATAAACGTAAGTGCAAATGCTTTGAAATGTAAAAACGCCCAAAAATGCCTTATATTTAATGAGCAAAAGTAATTTTTAGTTTAGTTTAGCATTACTTTATGTTATAATTCAAAAATTTCAATTTTAAAGCCATTTTTGGGAAAGCAGAATAAAAACCGACTTTCTGATGTCTTTTCATCTCAAACACTTTATTTCAATAAATTTGTTAGATAAAAATTTAATTTCTATACGCACAATACACATGGTAATTATCTGGCAAAATATTTAGGCTCTGTGATTTTCATAGCTCCCGTTATTAGGGATTAATTAGCACGGTGCTAAGATAGCCTGTGACGTGCTTTCCGCGTACGAAAACAGCTCCCGTTAAGATAGGGTTAAGAAGTTATAAAGTTAACAAAAGTCACATTTTGTGCTTTTAGGTTACTTTTCATTTGTTAGGTCACTTTATTTTGCATACTCTTTTGCTTAATCTCCCTATTTATTTGTCATTTATCTACCGTAGAGATGAATTTACATTCTATGTAATGTCAAGCTTTTAATATATCTTCTACTTTGGTACGGATTTTAGGTTTGCACGAGCCCATGCTTGTTCGTATCGCGTGTATTCCCGAAAACTAGTAAAGTCATTTTTTCAATGAAACATCATCATCATCATAATCCATCGTCGGTTTGTTCCCCACTAGTGGGGGTGGCCGATTGTTTCCGCGCAGCAATTGTCTTAATCCCTTTTCTCCATTTCACCCTGTCCCTTGCATCTTCCTCCTTCAGTCCGACTTTTTTAAACTCATCCTTCACTTGTTGTTTCCACGTTCTTCTTGGACAAATTGTGTTAACTGTATTTAGCCACTTGTTTTTCCTGCAACAGCTAAAGTGTTTGATTGACAGAAACTTCCTGCCAGAGAATGTAAAACATTAGCCTACATAACATGTAGCCTACAGTATAATTTTCAATTTGCAATTTTAATTTGAGCACAAATTGAATCGTTAAACTGAAAGTTATTTAAACCTAACTTTATTTAAACGATGCCTGCCAGTAAAATCATTTAGAGTAGCCTAGCTACTTTTGCGCAAAATTAGTCTTAATTCGGGGTTTGACCAGCGTCAGTGCGTCGAGAACTCTTCGAAGGCATTATAAGGGGTCCGGCAAGACAAAAAAGTTGAAAACCACTCTTATATATTGATTGATTGAGGGAATCGTTATCCTCTGTCTGAAAAAGCTTCTTTGAGAGCTTACTCCTGGCAGTTTGGCATACTTGTAGAGGTTTTGAACCACTGATGGAGGTTCGGAAACCGAGTTTGGCGTAGTAAAGTTTACGATAGTCATTGGTCAAAGTGTTGTTGTTTGTGAATTATTCCATTCACTAGGTGCCATTCAAAGGAGAGCTGTTCTTGAAGTGCGTTGCGCACGCGCACAACCCCAGAATCGAACCAGCGCCGCTTGATTTTGCAGTTTCTTCCTTTGTAAATTAAGGCGCTTTACCAAAGTCACCTATCGGGACGGACAAATGAACAATATAAAATATATTAACAGTTACTAGGCATAAATGTTCATAGTTTAATTCAAACTTAACAAATCGTAATGTTTCTTTCTGTTGAACTGCCTTCGTACTTAAGTCATGCAATTAAATGAAAACTTGTAATTACTTCTAGATCCAAGTCTTCTGACTCCAATCATTAACTTGTTGCCCGATTCGCATCCGCAGTGATTTCCCCAGTAAATTGCACATTTGCCCCAAAATGTGTCTGGGTTGCAGCCACATCCTATCGATAAAATGAAATACTATAAAAGCCAAGAATATTGTAATACTATGAAAACCAATGTATCTAACGTTTAATTAAAGTAACTTGCGTTCTTCTGGTGACTATTTACTAGGTTACATCCTGATGTTAAAGAAGATAACTAGCTTTTTGTATTGCCGACGTTTCGTCAGTCAGCACGACTGACTTCATCAAGGTGGCTAAAACAGGTTAACACAACCTGTTCAGAAACGATGGCACAACACAAAAACATACTGATAAAATGAATAAAGTAAAGCAGCAAGAATCCGAGTTAAAAAACGCAACAAGATAACTGCAGGTTTAACTGAATGCAGTGAATGCCTAAAACCAGTAGGCTACCTTCACTGCATTCAGGTAAACCTGCAGTTATCTTGTTGCGTTTTTTAACTCGGATTCTTGCTGCTTTACTTTATTCATTTTATCAGTATGTTTTTGTGTTGTGCCATCGTTTCTGAACAGGTTGTGTTAACCTGTTTTAGCCACCTTGATGAAGTCAGTCGTGCTGACTGACGACACGTCGGAAATACAAAAAGCTAGTTATCATCTTGAACATCATGAGGTAACCTAGTAAATAGTCACAAGAAAAACGCAAGTTAGTTTTAAATGCCTGGTAAACAGTTTCACTCTGTGTTTATCTAACGTTTTATAAAAATGCATGTTTCTTTGCGAAATGTGTTGTTCTTAGGTCCTTGAAAAGCAACATCTTTCAAACCAAGCCACAGTATCTTACACGCTTTCTTGTTATGGCTACAAGAATGACACTGAACCAATCAGCCAACATAGAACAAAAAAAAACAAGAATTTGACTATAAACTGCAATGCTTGAACAATCAGCGATTTTTTTCCTGCGCAATAAGGATATAAATTTTTTTAAACTTTAAATCCCAATGTCATATTTTGTGGAGTTTTATCATGCAAATCATGAATATGCAGAAAATAAATTTTATTTTACTTAAAAACGCTTTACCCTTCAATTGCAAAAACCATTATCTGACTATACAATACTAATTACATAGGCTACACAATATATACAAACCGGTTAAATTACTCTTTCAATAACGCGCATTTGTAAAAATGCACTTAATATCCAGTTTTTCAGTGAATTTACAGAGTGGAAGCAAGTTTTGCATTTGTTTGTACATCTGTGCATTACATTGCATATGTGTGCACGCTCTGCACAGATATCTGAATAGTGAATACTGCATTGGTATTGGCGTTAACTTTGTAGACCAAAACTACCTTAAATGTCTTCAAGGTCTTTGATTTATTACCAACATCAGCATCAGCAGAACTGAGCAGAGAACCTGCTTAAACGCCGCTTCAGATGTCCGCATACCAGAAACGTAGCCATGGGAGAAGAGGCTTAGGGAGAGCAATCTCACACTCAAAATTTTATCTTGCCCTCCCAATAAGTAGGTTTTTAATATTATAAAATGACATTGTATTACATATTAAATGGCGTTTTACAAATGCATGACTGCATTCAGAAGTTATATTTTTGAAAACACTTGTTATTTCAACCATTGAAATGTATTTGCTCCCAACAGTTGCTTTTACAACTCTCTTTAAAAAAATTCTTAGCTATGTCACTGTCGCATAATATGCTGGTATCAGATTGAAAGCAAGCAGAGTAAAAATCGCTCAGGAGTTTCAAATTGTATTATTGAGAGCAAGAAGTGAGTGAAAATTTACTTTTGGAAAGTTTCATGAGCCTTTGATAAATAATTGTAGAATATTTTAAACATTTTTGTTTGTGCCGTACTTTGTGTGCGACGGTATCACGCTGGTTAGACCTTTCCCGCAGCCAGCCAATAAAGCGTGACGTTGAAAACAAACCACTTCAAGGACCGAAATCACAGTAGTGAAGCACAGTTTTTGAACGTTTTGATCGAACAATAGCTCATTTTAGTCGTACATTTTGTACTAAAAGTACTTTTTTTGATTGAGTATTACAATTAAGTTATTTATTTTTAGAAAAAAAAAATTGAATTTACTACAGGGCCTTAGCCCATGGGCCTAGTTACCGCCGGCACAGCGCTATAGCTTACTGCACGGGACTACTGAACGAAAGGACTTCGCATTGATAAATTTTATTTCAAAAGTATTTGAGTTAACAACTAAAGTAGGTAGCCTAAACGTGTTATCATTTCATTTAGAATCTACACTTATATTTTTTTCGTGCAGCATTTCCGTTTATTACTTGATGTTTTTCTTCTAGCTTACCGTATGCTTTTGGTCACTCCAAGTTTCTAGCCACTTAATGTTTGTGTTTGATTCGGCTTCTTTTATTCTTATGGAACTAATATATTGACACAGAATGAGACAGCATAGGCCTATGTATTTTTGGAAATTATTACTTTCTGTCGAAATAGGAATAATCACATCACAAGTTTGCAACACACACGCATTCATTTTAAATTGGACTACAGCGCAAGTGGAATCCCCAATAGGCCTACCATACTTTTTGGTTAGGCTAATACAATTTTATTAAATTATTAGCCTACTAACTGTTGTCTAAAATTTTAGAAAACTTTTTAACATTATGAAACGCTAACTAAGTACAAACAATTTATAGTAATGTAGCAACTGCATGGTTGAGTGGTGAAAACGTTTGCGCGACGTTCGCAAAGGACGTCGGTTTGACACCACTCCAGAATTTGCGGCTGTGTCTTGGCAAAGAAGTTTCATGGCATGCTAAAATAAGGATGGCAGCTGACTCGACAACTGGCCTAGGCCTATATATCTCTTTGTTGCTTCTTATTGTGTTGCATTTTGTGATCGCAGTGAAGGCTACGTAATACTCTATAGTTTATATGCTGTTGCAATGGGAGCAAAAAAACGTGATTAGGCTAGCCTATTACAGGACTTCATGTCAACTTTTACTGGGTAGCTTATATGAAACTGGGTAGGCTAAACAAACAAATAATGGAAATCCTTCTGTGGTCGGAAAAAACATTAAAACGTAGCTTCGATTTCATATCTAAAGTAATCACCAAACTTCTGCCTAAATCCAGTTTTTATTGGATGAGTTTGGACAAATGCGAAGTGTGTGCCCATACGTCTTCACCAATAGATTGACTCGTTGGGCAATTGAGCCAAAATGCGGCCAAAACAAGGTAGGCTATAAGCTTATAGTAACAATAAATGTTTGTGAGCAGCTGATTGTAGCAAGAATTGACAGCAATATACACCGGTGTTTCGTGGTCTATAGCTCCTGCGAGCGTTAGGCCTACATAGTAGGCTATGTCATTTCTATGTTCTATAATAAGCACAGAAACAAATAGAGGCCTCATAATTGTATCGGAGCCCCAACTGACGAAGTTAGGTTAACGCCCTGATTAAATGGCAGTCCAGCTTATTAGCCTACTTCAGTTGATTCATATTCAGTGCAAGTAGGCCATAAGTGATAGGCTGCATTGCTTTCACAAGTAAAGAAGCAAAAAAGGCTACAAACTGAAACCCAGTTAGCCTACTTATTGTAGCAAATAAGACAGTAATTCTTACTTATTATTATAAAGACATAGTAGCTAAAGCAGAAAGAAATTTCAAGTCTATCAGAATTGCAGACCAACAGCGTTTTGCTTATTAAACATTAACACACTACCAGCAGTTCCTTCAAGCGCCATAGCTTATGCGCTGTTACTAGAGCCCATTAAATAAGTGGCTTATTATTTATCACTTGGCTTGTTTTTCATATAAAAGTAACTTGAATAAAATTTAACAGTCAGATCCTTGTTTTTCAACGTTGATTCCACGTTTTTAAGAAGATTCTACTAACTACTTAACAAGTTATAAAGTATTTACAAGCATTTTGGTGCTTGCCAATGAAGAAGCCAGCGTGGTTGTTTTCAACGTCACGTTTCATTGCACAGAGCTGCAGGAAAGGTCTATTCAAAGCAGACAATTCAAAGCCGATGATTCAACGACAAAATTGTAAGGCAAGGATCTCTGAAGAAAAAAATCTCTGTTTTTCAGAGGTCCCTGGGTTAAGGTTAGGGTTAGTGTTAGGGTTATTGTCTTTATCATAAATAAATTATCGGCTTTGAATTGATCGCTTTGAATTGACCGCTTTGAATTGACCGCTTTGAATTATCGGATTTGAATTGACGCATAACTACGCTGGTCAGATAAATGAAGCGTGAATTGGATTGCAAAAGAATTGTTTTCACTTCGGCGACGAACGGACGAAGAAACGCTGACCTTATTTACATTATCTCTGGGCGGTCGAGTGCAGCGAGAATTGGCAGATGGACAACACCATGCTTTCATCATCATCATCATCATAATCCATCGTCGGTTTGTTCCCCACTAGTGGGGGTGGCCGATTGTTTCCGCGCAGCAATTGTCTTAATCCCTTTTCTCCATTTCACCCTGTCCCTTGCATCTTCCTCCTTCAGTCCGACTTTTTTAAATTCATCCTTCACTTGTTGTTTCCATGTTCTTCTTGGACGACCGCGTTTCCTCTTCCCATCCACCTTTAGATCTAGTGCCTTTCTAAGAAAACTTCCTTCCTCCCTCCTTATCACATGTCCATGCCATCTTACTCCATTTGCCCTTGCCAGTTGGTCTATGGTCTCTCTCATCTCTAGCATATCCAACAATTCTTCAGTCCTTTTTCCCTTCTCGTTTTCACCCCACACATTGCTCTCACCATTGACCTTTCCATTCTTCTCAGGATTGCCAGTTCACTCTCTCTCAATACCCATGTCTCGCTACCATATAGCATTGCAGGCCGCACACAGCTCCGATATACTTTTCCTTTCATCCTTAGTGAAAATTTTCTGCCATGCAACATTTCCCCACATTCCCTGAACTTTGCCCAGCCCAATCTTGCCCTTGTTGTCACCGCTGCTTCACATCCACCACTTCCATTTATCCGATCACCCAGATAACAGAAGTCTGTCACTGTTTCGATGCCATGGAAGAACTCATCATCATGGCCTTCCACTTCATTCCTTCCTTTACTGCATTTCCCACAAACAAAACACTTCGCCAATCTTGTTGCGGCTCTCTTGACATTAGCACATCTTGCATGTACCCACTTTCCACATTCCCTTAGAACTGCTTAGAACTGCTTAGAGCTGAACTGAACTGCTTAGAGCTGCTTAGAACTGCTTTAGAACTGCTAAACGAAAGCGTTGTTTGCATGTTGTAAATTCTTTTCGCTGACCCAGTTTTTATGTACAGTACCGTAGGCTACTTGTTTTGTGGAGTTTAGTTGCAATGGCAGAGCTAGAGGTAGTCATAGTGCAGAGAAAAGCACGAGTTAAAATGTAGTTATGTTATTTGTTTATTTCACAGCAAAACTTTGTATGAAACTTACTATAGTGGCATTGTTTTGTTTGTCGCTGTGGCTTCATCGTGGATTACCAACAACTAGTGAATTAAGTTGTTCACACATGAATTTCCCATTTAAGTAGAATATTGAAATCAACTATGTAATTGAGTCACCTTGGACGATATGCACCTTGGACACGAAATAGTTTGGTAAATAACATTGTGCAAAACCGAACCTCGACCCGGAAAGCTCAGCGCAGGACCCCACGAGAACCGCTCTTTTCAGAGCGCGGCAGTTCCACTGTCGACAAGTACCGTCGTCCCAACATTTTACAGCTGAACGCTGAGGGCATCACATCCAGCAAGATTGATGTGATCGAGCAGCTCGCTCATAAGGACCGAGCTCTTGTCATCCTCCTCCAGGAGACCCACTACACTTCTGCAGACAAGCTAGTAATTCCATACTACTCACTAGCTGGGTTTACCCAAAGCAGGAAACATGGCCTGGCCGCGTTTGTCCATGAGAGCTTAAACTGGACGGTTGCAAACTCCTCCGCCAATGAGGAAATAGAAAGGGTTTGTGTGAGCATTGAAAATTACAACATCATCAATGTATACAAGCCACCATCCTCATGCCTGAACCCATCATCTATACCCGCATTTCCCTCACCCAGTATCTATGCTGGTGACTTTAACTGCCAGCACACCGACTGGGATTACAAGTACATCAACAGCGACGGAGAATGCCTGGCTGCTTGGGCTGCAAACAACAACCTCGCCCTCCTTTACAATCCAAAATATCCAGCCAGTTTCTGGTCCGGACGCTGGGGAACGGGCACAAACCCTGACCTGGCCTTTGCAAGCATGGATACAGACAGCTCTCTTCCTGACAGACGTGTGCTAGAGAAGTTTCCACGTTCCCAACACCGACCTTCGCTTATCACTGCCCCTAAGCTTGTCTCTCCCATCCCAAGTGCTCCAGTGAAGCGATGGAACTTCAGAAAGGCTAATTGGAATCGTTACAGCCTCATAACCAATCAAACCGCGGCGGAACTACCCTCACCTTCTACCACCAACGTGGATGAGGCTTACCAAGACTTCTGCCGTGCTATCAAATCCGCAGCTAAACAAGCTATCCCTCGCGGCCGCCGAAAGAACTACACGCCGTGCTGGGATTCAGAGTGCGAAACTCTATACCGCTCTTATATTCGTGCCTCACCAGGTTCTGCCTCTATCTCAGCCGCAACAAGACTGCTTGATCGGCTGAACTCACGGAGGCGTGAGCGATGGAAAAACACCGTCAACACTATCGACTTTACACATTCTAGCCGGATAGCATGGAGTACTGTCAACAACCTTACGGGCCGTTCAGCTCGCCCTTCCTACCAATGCCCCGTTACTGCCAATAACATCGCATCAGAACTAGTGAAAAACGAGACCTACAAAATAGGCGACCGCAAGTTCTCCAAACTTGTAAAGAGGGAAACGTCTGATCTCTGGAAAATCCCAACACCAGACGAGAAAAGCATTTCTGGTGAATTTACGTCCGATGCGTTCACCGCTGCCCTACAATCAACTAAGACCCGTAAGGCCCCTGGTCCCGATAACATCTGCCCCGAACTTGTACTCCATGCTGGCACCGCCATGAAGTCTTGGCTGCGCAAATTCCTGTCTTCCTGCTTATGCCAACTCAAAATCCCCAAAATTTGGAGACGAGCCAAAGTAGTCGCAATCCCTAAGCCTCATAAGCCACAAGAGGATCCGAAGAGCTATCGACCTATATCTCTTCTCTGTATCCCTTTTAAAATCTTCGAACGTCTTATCTACACTAGAGTCGAACCAATTATAGACCCACTCTTGCCCCGGGAGCAAGCTGGTTTTCGACGTGGAAGATCTACTGTAGACCAAGTCACTCTCATGACTCAAGACATCGAAGACTGCTTTGAGGCAAAAAAGAAAGCTGGTGCTGTGTTCCTTGATCTCACAGCCGCATACGACACCGTATGGCACCAAGGCTTCACCTGCAAACTCCTCCGCCTGCTCCCGGACAGGCACATGATCCGCATGATCATGGAGCTCGTTTACAACAGAAGCTTTACCCTCACCACCGGAAGTGGTAAACCAAGCAGGCTACGACGCCTTAAGAACGGCGTCCCTCAGGGATCTGTCCTGGCCCCCCTTCTGTTTAACGTCTACATCCACGACTTGCCAATCACAGTATCCGCAAAGTACGCCTATGCCGATGATTCGGCCATTTCACACTTGTCGAATCAATGGGATACATTAGAAGAGACTCTAAACCAGGAAATGTCGACACTTTCGGCATACCTCCAGAGATGGAGACTCAAGCTCAGCGAAACCAAAACAGTAACGACAGCCTTTCATTTAAATAACCGGGAAGCGAAGCGTGAGCTCAAGATCAACACCAATGGAAAAACCTTGCCCTTCTGCCCAAACCCTAAATATCTAGGGGTAGTCCTGGACAGGTCGCTCACTCACCGTCAACATTTGGAGTCACTACCCAAAAAGATCTCAACACGCACAGCTTTGCTAAGGCGTCTGGCCGGCTCAGGCTGGGGAGCCGGAGTCGATACCCTGCGCATTGCCACCATCGCGCTAGTTCACGCTTCAGCAAAATACTGTGCACCTGTCTGGAGCCGCAGTGCCCACTGCCATCAAATCGACACTGCCATAAACGACGCCTTTCGTATCGTGACAGGATGCCTGCGACCTACACTATCGGAAAATCTCCCTGTCCTTGCAGGCATTCAACCAGCTGAGTTTCGTCGCAAAGAAGCTATCTTGTCTTTTTCTTGTCGCGCTACGAACTCCAACCACTTGCTCTACTCAAGTCTCTAAGAGTCTGTGAACGAGAAACCTCAGCAACTGAAATCGAGACACCCATTTGTACGTGCCGCACAACTCCTGATGAAAACCGCTGAAGACCAATCCATCAGTGCGGCTACCTGGGCGGGCCATCAATGGAGCTCGGAGTGGAAGAAGAACTCCTCAAGACTCCAAAGTTTCATCTCCGACACCAGCAACCACCCAACCGGAATACATTTGCCAAGAAAGGCCTGGGTGCGGCTCAACCGCCTGCGTACTGGCGTTGGACTATTCCGCTCCAACATGCACAAATTGGGGATGGCTCCATCCGCGATTTGTGAGTGTAGCAAGGAGGAACAAACCGTAGATCACACCATCTGTAACTGCGCCATCTACCATGCGCCAAATGGTGCGCGTGGTCTGCGTGAACTGGATGACAAATCAATTCAATGGCTGCTCGACACCTGCCCAAACATCTAGACCGCGCCGCCGCCACTGCCCAAGGGTGGTAAAAGGCAGAGCCCCTCGACCCCTGGAGTGGCGAAGAAGGTTCAAACAAAGAATAAGAAGATTGTCAAACTGATTAAACCAAAATTATTAACTTTTCTGTCTATTAAGTATTTTGTACCAATAGCCTATTTATCTTTGTTTCGTTCTTTAATTTTCGTTTTCGTTCAAAATCACATGGAACCCTGTCAAGTAACCCATGTTGATGCGCAATCTGCTGCAAGCGGAGATAGCGAATGATTATATTTCTCCAAACGAATGGTCTGCTGCTGTTGGACAGTGAGGAGAAAGACGCGCGTTGACACAAAGTGGAGGTTGCAGTTAAATATTGTCGGACGCAGCTATGTCTATCCTGACTGTACTAAGGAGAATGCTTGTAAAATATTACGTACATCAGTTTTCAAAAGTGTAATTGTGCCTTTTCTTACTTTATAGTGTTGCACGATTCTGTTGCTACTGTTTAGTCTATTATTGTAGTGTAGACTAATTTGATTTATTTGATATTGGCTACTACATACTGATTGTGATTATTGTTGATTTAAATTGCATGTGTTTTGTTATTCACTTTATCTCGAGTTGTTTGTCAGACCTAAATTTAAAATGTCAGTTAAAAGTTTTCCCCCTTTGCCCGAAAGTTCAGTTTCGGCTCTTGATAGCGTTTCAAATGTTTCTTCTTGAAGCAGCCGCAGCTCTACAACGTCGTCGACACGCTTCAAGCAACGAGAGGGTAGAGTGAAACTGAAAATGGCCAAACTCGCAAAGGCACAGACAGCAGAGCGATTTTTGAAAGCTGGAAGACAAGAAGCTGCTAAACGAGCCGCCGCCATGAGAGAGGCGGATAGAGAAATTGAAATAGCTGAATTGGAAGCCGAAGCTTACGCAGAAGAATCTCATAGCGGCCGCCAATTTACAGTTTTGGATGAGACTGATTTTGAAAGTGTCAACCAGCATCGCAATACCACTGAGCGCAGTCCACCTATTTCGATGCGAGATAATTCTGCTTCACTGCCGTCGAAATATCTCCAACAATCGGATGGTAATTGGGACGGTAATGTCGATTTAGACACTTGACGGTCCTTTTATGTTCCCGCCGCTGATGACACAAAGGAAGGCGAATAGCCAACTGTGGTAGGGTTTTCGCAACCAGTTGATGAAAAGAGAGCTAGTCGTCATAACGGAGGCCCAATAGAAGATTCTTTTTTGCCAAGGCCAATTATCCAGAAAATTGATGGTGACCCGTTACAGTATTCAACATTCGTTCATAAATTTGAAGTGCCTATCGGCTCAAAACTGCCAAGCGACAAATTACGGCTGGTATACATGCTTCAGCAATGTTCTCCTCGTGTTCGAGAAAAGGTTGAGCATTACACAGCCGATGCAACTCAGGGCTACAAGTTTGCACGACAGAGATTGTACTGTGATTATGGCCAGCCTCATATCATAGCTAATTGTACATGAGCAGTCTGAAATTGCAAAATTGCTATTTGGACGTCACGTGTTTGGTCCCGGAAGGAAGTCTAAAGAAAGGAGCCTAAGCCATCACCACTTGTCCGACGTCACAAAGTTGGGGTTTTCAACGCTGGATCAGAAAGTCTTTCCCCCTCTCCTAGTGTTAATAGATTTGGACAATGGTGTTTGTGCAAAGGCCATCACAGATTAGACAAGTGCAGCAAGTTTCCAGAGTTGAATCGCTATAAACGCTTTGCGATGTTGAAAAGGGAAGGCTTGTATTTTAGATGCCTTTCAAAATCGCACGTAGCCGCCGATTGCAAGTCAAAGGAAAGCTGCACTGTGGAAGGATGCACGGGACTCCACCACACTTTGCTGCATAAACATGACGGCGGTCAAGGTGCCACAGTATGCGCAAACGCACGCTATAGCGTGAATGGTAAAAGCTCTTCTGGAAAGGCATTCCTCCTCACTGTTCCAGTGAGGGTTAGCTACAACGGTAGGGAAGTCACCAGTTACGCGTTTCTTGACTCAGATTCGGAAATGTCGTTTTGTGACGTCAACGTTGCCAAAAGATTAAACGCTACTGGGGAAGAAAGGAAAGTACCCATTCAGACTATGGCAACAAAACGTGAGCCAATGAAGGGCATGATGTTGTCTCTGATTGTGTTTTAAGGCAAAAGAAGAAGGCCAGTGTTGTCTTTCTAGATCTCACAGCTGCCTATGACATCGTATGGCATCCCGGCCTTACTTGCAAGCTGCTTCGCCTACTGTACTTCCTGACCGACATATGGTCCGTATGATTATGGAACTTGTCAGGAATCGATGGCGAACAAACTGAGACGCCTGAAAAACATCATCCCACAGAGATCGGTCCTGGCTCCACTTCTTTTCAACATCTACACCCACGACCTGCTAACCACGGTCTCCGCAAAATACGCTTATGCGGACGACCTGGGAATTCTCCACTCCACAAAGTCGTGGGAAAATCTAGAGGACACCTTGAGCCAGGACATGAAAACCCTCTCAGCTTATCTCCACAACAGGCGACTGAAACTCAGCGAAACCAAAACTGTGACAGCAGCTTTCCACCTACACAATCAGGAAGCTGATGGTGACCTACACGTCCAGAACAACGGAAAATCTCTGTTCTTCTGTCCCGAACAAAGTACCTTGGAGTGACACTAGACAGATTGCTCACGTACCGCCATCATTTGGTGTCACTGCACAAGAAACTGACATCTGCGCTGCGCTACTCAAGCGCCTGGCAGGCTCCAGCTGGGGGGCGAAGGCTGACACTTTGCGTATAGCAGCCTTAGCCCTTGTATACTCTTCGGCAGAGTACTGTGCACCTGTTTGGTGCCGAAGTGCTCACTGTCATAACACCGACACTGCCAGAAACAGCACCCTGCGCACAGTGACCGGACGCGTGCGTCCCACACCATTGGACAATCTCTCCATTCTCTCAGGCATCCAAGCCGCTGAGCTTCTTAGTGAAGAAGCCACTCTGTCTCTCGGTCGTCTGGCACTGGAGCCTAATCATCTTATCCACCACAAGATCTCTGCTTTCCCAAACAAACACCCCCGTCGACTGAAATCAAGACACCCATTCGTGCCAGCCGCTCAACTTCTGATCAACGAAGCTGATGAACAAGACCTCTGCGGCTACTTGGGCGGACCATAAATGGAATTCTGAATGGAAGTCTAGTACCACCACACTCAATTTGTTCATCTTTTCGCCCCGATAGCTCAGTTCGTTAGCTCGTAACTTCTGGAACTAAGAAGCTTCAAAATCAAGCGACACTGTTTCGACTCTCGGGGCGTGCGCTTGAAAAACGCACGTTAAGGACTGCTCTCCATTCAGCGGTATCTAATGGATGGAATAATTCCCCGGCAACAAGACTTCAGCAATTGGAAACTTCACTCTGTCAATCTCAGTGACCGGGCCTGCGTCAGTGAATCAAAGCCTCTACAAGTATGCGAAACTGCCAGGATTAACTTCTGCAAGAAGCTTTCCCAGTCCGACATTAAAGATTCAATCAATCAATCTCCGACACCGACACACGCCCCATTGGCCTGACACTACAAAGACAGGCATGGGTGCGCCTCAATCGTCTTCGTATGAGCGTCGGGATTTTCCGCTCAACTATGCACCAATGGGGAATGGCCTCTTCCCCTCCTGTGACTGTGGTTCAGAGGAACAGACCGCAGACCACATCATCAATGACTGTACCATCTTCAAGACACCTAATGGAGTGGAAAGTCTGCACGTCATGGATGATGAAACCAAAGACTGGCTGCTCTTTAGTAGCCTTCCGCTGTAGTCCAGGAACATTGCGAATCTGGGGTTGTAGGCCTAAAAGGATAGACCCTCGGCCCCCGAGGTTCACACGAACAAGAAGAAGACCACCATCAAAAAAGAAATGATTTCCTGGCATAGAAACTTGTTTGTTTAATATAATCATCTATATTCATAAATAATTTGACAAAATTGGCAGCTTTGCAAGAAAGTTCTTCCTTAATAGAAAGATAAAAATCGACGATGTCAAATTTCAGAAAGGAGCATTGACGCTTAGATGGTATAGCCTTGAACTAGGATGACACGGAATCTGTGTTTTCCATTGATTCATGCGTGAGGCATCAAGGATGGTTACATTAATTGAGTCCACGTGTTACTTATTTATACGGCCAATCTGAGACTTGGAAAGATTAATCAACCTGCATTTTGGTTTGGATGTAAAATTACGTTTATGATTTTCTATCAATCCAACATAAAGTTGTTGAATATATTGAGTTTCGCTTTCACCCGCATGATCGTTTCTTACTTTACAATGAAGATATCAACCAGGGATCTCTGATTTCAACCACCAGTTTTAGGCTGATGCTGCAAGTTCGCTGTTGTAATACCGAATTGCATCAGTTTATGGAACTGTGTTCCGAAAGCTAGTGCAATTCGCTATTGCCACAGCGAACAAGAAGCATCAGGCTAAAACTGGTCGTTACCATCTACATTGTGAAATAATGTTGTTCTTTGGAATTTATAGCATTTGATTGAGTATCTACAGTTGTATGCTTTTTCGAAGTTTAACTTCCTGAAATCACACCGAATTTAAGACCATTTTTTTTTCTTTATGAAAGGAGGAACATTGTTTGAGATTTGTAGCTCTCGTTCAAAATAATCCGGAAACCGTTAAAACACACTTACTTCAATGTATCTTATTCATGTTTCTAGCTCTATTTGCAACGTTCATCTGATGAAAGTGAAAGTAAAAGAAAAAACAAACAAGTTGATATATTGCTTTACTGACGTTTCGGGCACCATCACAACTCGCATCCTCAGAGCGAACAACATACAAAGTAAAATTTAGAAAGTTATATACTGCCGTGCTGTTAGAGGCGTAAGAAAAATATGAAATAACAGTATTTTAAACTTTAAAGGTCAACATTTTTTTACAACTTTTGTGGCAATCTCATCGCAGGCTACTTGTGTAGTGAAAAAGCCTGTCTTTGCAGTTCTGTTATTGTTACCGTACATAAAAAAATTAATGAACTTCTCACCTGGTTCCGCATTCCACTTCTTGTCAAGATCTATAGGATCTTTAGTCTCATGCTGGCTTCCCTTCCCCATGTGGTACTCGTAGTGTTCTGGAAGAATATGATGTTCTCCAGGTTCGCTGTCAATCACTGTGTCGTGTGTGGACAGGTTTGACACTAAGTGAGTAAAATAAATCTGTTTCAACGCCTACATAATGTGAATAATACAACTATAAATTGCAAATTATTCTTTAACATGATGGATAATAATGTGAGACCTAACCCATATCCTCTTAGCGTCAATTTAAACTGACGTCGCAAAAAAAAGAGTGCCAAGTATGCTGATAGGAGTCCAGTTTCTTGGTTAATTATTTTCTGATAACATAATGAATGTCCAGTAGCCAGAGGTGGGCACCCGCTACTTTTAAAGTAGCGCGCTACCGCTACTTGGACCAAAATAGCGCGCACTACCGCTACTAATTTACAAAAGCAGCGCGCTACCCGGCCCGCTACTCGGACCACCGTTACTACTTCCACGCGCTACCGCTACTTCTTCCGCTACTTTTGTCTAAAATGACACAAGGAAACACTCTTCATGTCCCTAAAGACGCAAAAATGACGAATGTTATCATTCGTTTACACTGTCATTTTAACCTCGTTATGAATAGAAAACACATTCTAAGGGAAATTTATTGTTACTCATCTTTCAAAAACACGAGCATTTCAAAATGAGAGTCAGTAGGTCCTGCCCGCTTTGGCTTAAGCACATTTTTTCCAACAGAGAAAAGTCTCTCCACCGCAACACTGGAAGGAATGGGGGTATTGTATTTAATGAACAGATGTTTTAACTCGGTATTCGAAAAGCTCAAGGACTTGCTCCTGTCCGAAAAAAAGGCGTTCACAATTGCTGTTTCCTTCTGCACCGATGTTTCATGGGATGGCGCCAACACACCAAAAAACTCCAGCTCGGAGTCGTGACTGGTGTTGGTGTCACTATTCTCGGTATCAACCTGGCTTGATGTCTCTCGCAACAGTCGAATTACATCTGTCTTGACTTTTTCTCGCAGTGCTTCAGCATCATCCGTGGAAACGTAGTGCAGAAATTGTAGCCACGACGTCTTGAAGGAGGGATGAAGATGTAACATGTACCATGTTTTTAAGCAACAAATTTATATTTTTACATTTAACCGAAACTTATCAGAATTGCAAAACGCATTTCAACGCTGCAAATTCAAAACCTAGGTTATGCTCTCACGAAACTTAGGTCACGCTTCCTGTTTAACCAATGTCACACGGAATTTAGCCCAACACATTGGTATTTCTAAAGCGACACAACTATGTAACCGGTATCGCTTTCATAACTCCCACTATATTATTGATAAAAGGCACTATATGATATTATGATATTAGCGGGGAATTAAAAAAGACACACACTCAGAACTCAGAACCGACTGAACAACGGCAGAACGAGAAGGTAAAATTCATGACTGGGGAATGTCGCTCTTCTGACACCGGTCGCAATGAACTAAATTGGTTAGACCTATTTTTCAAATTCCTGAACTTGTAATTTTTATTTATAACAAATATATTCAATATTCCATTTAACTTGTGTAACTTTTGTAGGTAGCCAAATCATACCCCCAGACAGAAGCCTGAATTACTCTTTTTGTAGCTAGAGACTCAGAGTCTCTCAATAACCAAAAGTCTACACTAAAAATATAGCAAATTATAAGAAAAACCCTACACTAGGGGGATTCAGATTAAGCAAAAACCCTACATTGGGGGCTCGTCCAAACAAAAAATAATTAACTTCAGAATAACTCGACAATATAATATGAACAACAGTTGTATGAAAAAGGTTTAGTGTAGTCAAATTAAATAGAATTTTATCAGATAGTCAGACAGTCTTAATATAATTCATTAACTTATAACACCTTTAACAAACATGTAATATAAATGTTATCACATTGGTGACATCCTAACGTAAGTGAAGTTGAAAATGAATAAAAGCATAATTTGCTCTCCACTTTGGTGACACTCAGACAAGTAAGTTTAGACAGATTTTCTCCAAAGTAGCTATGAAAATTCTGGCAAGTAAGCTATGCTACAATTTTTTATTTCTAACTTAAAAATGCACGAACTCATAAATATCTTTTAAAAACATGCAACTTGATAAAATTTCACACGTTGGTTCGCCAACAAATTTTGTGTAGCCTACTGTACTTTTAAGCGCAATGCCGGCAATTTATTGCTTGTCAAACGTACCTAATTTTTGTTGTTTGTTCATGGGAAGTAATAAAGCGAATTGTTCAGCGGCAAACAGCTTATTTTAGACGCCAATGTCAAAAATTTTATTTGCATGCCAAAGCGCCATTAGGCACTTTTAATATTTTTAAACGTTCACATTATATTTACTAATTGCCAACAAGTTGCCTTTTCAGGGAAACAGTACCATGCAATTTTTTGTTGAAAATTTGCAGAGTCAAATGTAACTTGAATTTTTAGCTCATTTTAATATTCCTTTTTATTTTGCCTTAACCTACGTGCGATTAGCATAGGTCGGAAGACCAGATTGCAGGACACCCCGTCCCAATCTTATTTTATACAAACGTGCAGGCACCGCTCTGCAAAGCGTTGTGGTTTCGCTTCCAAGCAACCGTTCGTGATTTTTGTGTGTCTTTTTACTCTGGCTAGGAGTCATCCACTTTGCTACCATTACGTTCTCAGCTGAAGCTATCAGTTCGTGTAACTCCCTGGAGCAAAGGATAGAGGAAATCATACGAAGCCGCCTGCACCAATAAAGATGGTTATTGTTCCCCCCACTTTTTTTAAGTATTTTAGAAGCTAACATGATTTGAGAAACTTTGTTTAGCCATTTTAGTCGCTGTTTTTCTTTTGTTTGGATTGGCAGTATATGCACAATTATTTACCCTGAATATGGAAATTTGTGTGCAAGCTTGGTTGGCATTTGGCCATGTAATTTCTTTTATCTCTTGATAATGCAGAAGCGCTGCTAAGCGCTGAGATCGACAAAACAGCAACATTCATCACACGTCGTTCAAACGTTGATTAACCACTATAAAACATACTAGCCGCTTTAGGCCTAACGATTTTATCTCGGTATGTTCTATTGAACCATTACTGTTTCCTATTACATATAGGCTACCCTATTAGCCGTAAGTTTACGCCATGACACTGTCATGTTACGTAGTATTCTCGTTTATCATATGCTATTATTTACTGTTTTTACACATCGTACTTCAAGCTAAGCCATGTCTCACTGACATTATTGTTCATTCACTGACATTGTATCCCCTGTATTGCATCACATTGTACACACTTACAGTCTATCAAATTTTCCTGCCTGTTCTCATATTTGAACAGCTTCTAGCACCTCATCAGCCGACATGACTAAATCATGCGCCAAGTCATTTGAACCACTTTTATGATATATTTTTTGTTATTGTGTTATACTACCATGTACGTGCCTTACTTACTATATGTATCTCGCAGATGCTACTCTGTATCGTTTTTTCCAGATGCGCCTCTCACTACATTGCTGCTGCTAAGACGAGATGCGAGAGACCTCGAGAGACATTGAGAGACTGACAGCACTACGACGGATGACACAACGTCATCGCCACCACACTGTGGTTCGATCATCAGCTTACCTCCAAGTGAGATGCCTCTATTCAGAGATGCCTGTACTGAAAGAAACTCTACGAAGACGACGTCAACTCAGCTAACCTCATAGCCGCCGACATGCATCGAAGCTGCATCGTTACCTTTCAACATGGTCAACCCATGTCCGCCCGCTATACTGCGACACCATGCACAGTAGTTGCATTGTTACGCACTCAAGCCTTCTTCACACAAGAAGCACTCTAGTTCAACAACATCATCACAGTATTCAGCTGCCCAAGACGTCTGCTTTACAGCTTGCGAATTTACAAGCTGGCCTCATGTCGTGCTCATCATCTGTCAACAGACATAAACTGAACTGCTCATCAGCACTGCTGTCATAGTCTCGAACTCAACATGCTCAAACTCTATAGCATATCTGGTCCTCAAAGACATCACTCTCATGAACGCCATCTCAGTCTAGTAAGCCTACAACCTTCGCACACGTGACGCTCACCGCTATCTTATTACTACTCTGGTTTGCTTCTATGAGTGTCAAGTCTTATCTCTCCGGAGGCAGGGCATGGACAGTCATGGACACTTACCTGCCTATTAGCCTATAACATTTGTGTATTTTATTTTGACAACTATTCGTAATGCTTACTCAAGAATGACGCAGCAATGTAACAGCTGCCCTATTTCATAATTACGTCATCGCAATATCTATTATGATAAACTAGTGTTACCCCTGCAACCGCAATTTGTGTATATCATCCTAAACCAAAAGGATTCCAAGGAACTACAACATCGCCTTATCTGTTATGATAAACGAGTGTTACCCCTGCAACAATATAATTCAGTAACAGTATGTGTTATCTACTTGCTTATGTGTGCGTTTAATCTCGTCATCCTACGAAAGTAGGGGGGTCATGGGTCTTCCCCTATTAATTGTTTGCCTTTTGTTGTAAAGTATCTTATAACCACACACCTGTATATTATTTGCATCTTGTATAACCGAGTTATTGGTATTTCTAATTGGTATTTGGTATTTCACATTGGTATTTCTAAAGCGACACAACTATGTAACCGGTATCGCTTTTATAACCCCCACTGTATTACTGAAAAAAGGCACTATAGGATATTATGATATAAGCGGGGCATTGAAAAAGACATACACTCAGAACTCAGAACCGACTGAACAATGGCAGAACGAGAAGGTAAAATTCATGACTGGGGAATGTCGCTCTTCTGACACCAGTCGCAATGAACTAAATTGGTTAGACCTATTTTTCAAATTCCTGAACTTGTAATTTTTATTTATAACAAATATATTCAATATTCCATTTAACTTGTGTAACTTTTGTAGGTAGATACATCATACCCCTAGACAGAAGCCTGAATTACCCTTTTTGTAGCTAGAGACTCAGAGTCTCTCAATAACCAAAAGTCTACACTAAAAATATAGCAAATTATTAGCAAAACCGTACACTGGCGGCAGTCAGATTAGGAAAACCCTACAAAGACATGACGCCATAACGCATTTCATGTCGTTAAAGCACTTGTTGAATCGTTTCTTCACCCCTTCAAGGACTTTCACTCTCAGCTCCTCACAGGTCACAAGATCACTGATCTCGGTCAACTTCTTCGCGCAAATTGTAATGGTTGGAAGCAAGACTCCGTAATACGCCTTGGACTCGCACTTGAACATTATCGATTTCATATCTTGATCGCATGATCGCAGCTCCACACCAGAAAACGAGATTCCCAAAAGACGGCAACTTTACAACCAAACCGATTATATAACTGCTTGACCACGCCAGTGTTGCCAAAAAAACGAGTACTTTTTCACTTTAAATTAAAAAGGAGCGGGTAGCAGGAGTGTGACTGAAACAAATTAGCGTCTCTCCCGCTACCGATAGTTTGGAAAAAATAGCGCCGCTACTCCAACTAAAAAGTAGGGACGCTACCGCTACTTTTACCAAGAAAGTACCGCGCTACTGCCCACCTCTGCTAGTACTAACTGCTTTTCAACCCATCGGATAGTTGTGGTGTGACAATAGGTCCTGCGGAAACTGACCTTTTACGACTGCTGTAGCTACCGATCAGGCTTCGTGCTACAGTTTGTTTGAACGTCTTCAAATCTGTGGCAGAAATGCCATCTCTGTGCTGTGCAAGTTTTGTGTGCACAGTATGGGCATTATTCACAACAATGTCCAACACGTCAAATACAGCTCGCATGTAATATTTGAATTTGGACTTGTGATCAAATTGATACACGACCTTTTTTTGGTCCATAAGGTCAATACCCTCCATGTGTTGGTTATATTGATTGACCTTACTGGGGCAGTTGATTGTTTTTTTTTCACCGCAACCCTTTTTTTTTCTTTTAACTTGTTGCAGTGGATAAGCTGATAAAAAGTTTGACAGCATGTGTACTACCCGCACAGCAAACAATGTCGGCTGATCGTTGGCCAACGGTCGCGAACGTCGCGGTCGGCTTTTCGCCGCAAAACAACCATTTGCCAACTAACATTATTTCTTTAACTGAACAAAGAATCAGTAAAAAAGGGTACAACATGTTATAATTTGGTGATATAAACCACATAAAACATTTTTTTTACCAAATATATATTGCGTAAAACTTGGTTGTGGACACAATGCTAAAACAATGGTGGACCAACGTCGCATTTGTCGTCGTGGTCATTCAGTTGAAAACCAACCTCCAGCCACCGATTGTTTATTTTGATATTCCGGGTGAAATATTCTTACATAATGAAAAGTACCCATTACAATTCTGTGAATTGAAGCTTTTATAAATTTTATTTCAACAAACGTCAATATCATAAATAGGTTGTTAACACAACGTTGAACCAACGAAGAACCAACGTCACGTACGTCACCGTGGGCATTCGGTTGTCAGCCAACCTTTTGAGAATAAATCTCAATTTTGGTGTTTCTGGCAAACGAATTAAGAAATATGGCAAGTATGTATTATAATTCTATGAAATGAAGAATTTTTAAAGTTTATTTCAACAAAAATTTAATATGACTAATATAGTTGTTGACGCGACGTTGTGCCAATGGTGGACCCCACAGCACGTTCGTCGCCGTGGGCATTCCGTTGTGAACCAACCTTTCTACAACAAATATCATTTTTCGTATTCACAACAAAATAATTCGAAGCATTGGCCAGTATATGTTACAACTTGACGAAATTAAAGTGAACAAAGGTTTATTCTAACAAAAACGCTATATAAAAAATAGTTTGTTGAAGCGACGTTGAGCCAATGGTGGGCCCCACAGCGCGTTCGTCGCCGTGGGCATTCGGTTGTGAATCAACCTTTCTACAACAAATATCATTTTTCGTATTCACAACAAAATAATTCGAAGCATTGGCCAGTATATTTTACAATTTGACGAAATTAAAGTGAACAAAGGTTTATTCTAACAAAAACGCTATATAAAAATAGTTTGTTGACGCGACGTTGAGCCAATGGTGGGCCCCACAGCGCGTTCGTCGCCGTGGGCATTCGGTTGTGAGCAAACCTTTTGCCAAAAAATCTTAATTTTATTTATTTATTTGCAATCAGACTCAAAGTCCATAGAATTCAAAATGCTTAGCCTATGCAATTGAATTAAATAGTTTTTCAATTAGAGAAAACACAAGTCTCACGAAACAAAGTGTTACAATCACTCATACAAATAGCCTATATTAAAATGTTGCATGACCAAATGCTGCATAAATTTGATTAAAGAAATTCATTTTCTTTTGATAAACGTTTTTACAGCTTTTCAATAGTTTATAAGTCAGTAAATCGGTTGGATATCGGAAATTTTTGGAAATGAAATATAAGCCGTCGCCAAAAATTCATATAAAAATAATATTTTGTTGAAAATGTAACCAAGAAAACTCAAAATGCAAAAATTTTGTCTTGTTTGAGGATAAGGATTTTCATTAGCCTACAT
Source organism: Aplidium turbinatum (assembly GCF_918807975.1). Taxonomy (NCBI): domain Eukaryota; kingdom Metazoa; phylum Chordata; class Ascidiacea; order Aplousobranchia; family Polyclinidae; genus Aplidium; species Aplidium turbinatum. The sequence goes on along the minus strand of NC_137475.1, from coordinate 20,870,700 downwards.
CTGCCGTATTTAACGTTTGACTAGAATTAACTACATCAAAATAAAATAATTTAATTTAGACCAAAAAAATGATTTCATCATGTTTTTACAATAACCGCAAATATCCGCCATAAAGTAGCCTACAAATGATCATATGAATGTTTGTGGTGGGCAAAAACTATTTCTCAACCATTCAGACTTTCGAGTGTTCAATACAAATTACTTCCTTTAGCCACAAAACTTGTTGTTTTCATCTCGTTTGCTTCGAATTTTCGAAGTATTTCGTTTCGACCTAAAAGTTTCTTTTGAAAAGCAAAGTCCAATTTTTTCACATTTATCCAATGTTTGAAGATGTTGAATCAATGTAAAATGCCTGATTTTATTCGCCAGTGATTTAACCCAAATAGAATTGTGGTTTAATTAAATCCAAAGTTTGATTGAATTGAATTAAATTTAACTACTAGATTCACCCGGACAACAGAGCAGAAATTGATTTTCATTGATTCAACGTTCACAGATGTTGATACAAAAGCATGCTTTGCTGGCTGGCAATAAACAGCTCTTTGTTAATTAGGTCATGCATTGGTTTTAATTAGGTCATCCTCTTCTTTTTAATTTTTTTCCTATGCTGCCCTGCTTTCAAATTTATTCACAGTGAGTTGTGACGGCTTGAGGGCTTGTACGAATTACAAAGATAATATTGCGGTGCTTTGGTATGTCAGCAAGGTCCAACCAATGAAATTGCGAAAGATTTTAAGCCTACAAGCTCCAGCCTCGAATAATATCATTAGTCGCCTGGAAAAGCATTGGTGAGTGCATATGTACTGCATATCGCTGTTTTTATTGTTGTTAGCATTTTTGATAAAGCATGAGATGGTTCAATTAGTTCAATGTAGTAGCCTACTATAATTAATTGTAATGCAATACCGATACATAATTATTCATAAATTTAGATTTTAGGACACACCTGGGTGTGTACTGTGCAGTGCATTGATTTTTGTGTTAGTTTCGATAATACTAAATAGCTTATCTCCTGTTTTTTTCAATGAAGTCAACTTTTTGTAGCAAGCTTGCGCGGTGCGTTTTTCGTAAGGATTCTGAAAGTAAGGAAAGGGTTCCAGATGCTTATTTAATAGATCAATGAAAAGTCAATTCAATACCATTACTTATTTCAAGTCAGTTTGTTTTAAATGGACACTGGTAAGCAAAGGGTTTCCTCCTACATTGATAAAAAAAGCTCACCCTCAATAGTTTGTTTATTTTTATGTCGCCAGTTTTGTGGCTCAGACTACTGTGTTGTATCGCAATTTTGCAATTTTGATACGATTTAATTGATTAAAAGCAATTAGTTTTAACATAAAATCTAAAAAAACACTAAATTATTTGGTCAAGTTTTTGTTAGGTCATTAAGGTCATTTTCACATTTTAAAGTAAATTGTTTTGAATATTCAGGTCGATGAAAACTTGCTCTATTTGTGAGGAATAGGCTGATGATGATGGTGATGACGGATGATGATGAGGCTACATCAGATTTCGATAATCCTTTTTCACTCCAAGCACAAGCATGGTCAGCTTAAGCATTTACCCCTTTACCTTATGTTTCTTTTTCAACAAACTCTCAGTTTTTAATGAATAATAACTACAGACAAAGCTTGTGTAGTTAATTTAATGCAAGGTTGCATGAAAAAGGTGTTTATTACAGTGACGAAAAATCATAATTTTGTATTTGTAATAGAAGTAATTCGCAAAATCTTTGAAGAAATGATTTCAAAGTTTATTTTGAGCAGGATAATTCTCATTTTCTTTTCCAGACTGTTGTAATCAATGTAATTCTGAGTTTATCCATGGGAGATACTTTCAGAGCTTTTTCAGTGTGATTAGTTCATTGCTTTATGGGAAAAAGTTGCTTGTTAGAGTTAGTTACGTGGCTTCAGCAACTAACCTTTTCCACTAGACATATTGGTTTGGACCAGCAATTGGCAATTTATCCCAATGACATTATTATTTTTAGATGGAGTACGAAGAACGCATAACTTGTCCACAACAACAAATTGAAATATCCATGCCGCTATTTCAGACTGGCTGAAATACGCAAGAGATAGGAATTGAGAAGTTTGAGAAGAGGAAGACAGGAAATTTGATTTAATTTGCCTCATGCCCTTTTCTAGACCGCTGTTATATTTAGCATGTTCTTTGTTTTTGCTGTGATGGTTAGAAATAAAAACAAACTTAACTGCCATCTGTCCTACTTTTTGCTGTATGAATGCCTTTTCTAGCAATGTTGTACCAAGTGGAATGCTAGCAGTGGCGTAGCCAAGGGGGGGGTTTTGGGGGTTACAACCCCCCCTTTGGCACGCGTGTGACGTCACGATATTGAGAATGATGCTTTCAGTCTAAAAAAAAATTGCCTAATTTTAAACAAAATTGCATTAAAAGAGCGAGTTTTGCCAATACCAAACATTCAAACATCTCAGCCAAGAATTAGCAACAAGAAAACACAGAGACTTAGCTTTTTTTTCCGACAAATGCCGAAGAAAACATGATCTTATCCTTTGCTATGCTACCGGACAGCACCATTTTACAGGAATATTCGTACCCACATTTTTGTTGAAAATGCTCTCAGAATGCACCAAATTCAAAGTAATTTTTCAAAATTTTCTGGGGGAGGCCCCCCCCACCCGCCGTTGGGTGGTCAAAACCCCCCCCTTTCAAAATTCCTGGCTACGCTACTGAATGCTAGTATGATAGATGATAAGGTTTACTGCGAATTGAGGCCTCGATCCCACGTCTTCGTGGTCATCATTTTCAGCACAGATTAACTCGAAAAAAGTGAGTTAACAACACGCCACCATGTGGTCAAATTTAAGAAACGTTTTCGGTTTGGTGAGCAAATGATGGCCAACGCTAGGCCCACGAGTAACCAAATCGTTTTCGCCACAGAGGGGATGATTGTAAATTGCGTCTTCCACGTCGACCCAACGAAAGCGTTTGGTCGTAGGTTGGCCAACAGTGCACTAACGTTGGTTCTACGATTAAACAACTCTTTTTTGCCACAGTGAGGATAGTTGTAGGCTAAATTGCGTCGTGGATCCCACGTCGAACCGACGAAAGCGTTTGGTCGTCAGGTTGGCCAACAGTGCACCAAAGTTGGGTCTACGATTAGCCAAGCATTTTTTTTGCTACAGTGAGGATAGTTGCAAATTGCGTCATGGATTCCACGTCGAACCGACGAAAGCGTTTGATCGTAGGTGGCAAATGGTCGGGAAAGGGTTGGCCAACAGTGCATCAACGTTGGGTCTACGATTAGCCAAGCATTTTTTCGCCACAGTGAGGATAGTTGTAAATTGCGTCGTGGATTCCACGTCGAACCGACGAAAGCGTTTGGTCGTCAGGTTGGTCGCAGGTGGCAAATGGTTGGGAAAGGGTTGGCCAACAGTGTGCCACCGGGGGATCGACGTTTTACCAACCGATTTTTGTGACTGACGATTCGCCCAAGGTGGCCCGCTGGCCAAATTTGTTACGCGCCAACGTCGGAAACCAACGGAGGGCCCACGGGACGTTTCCGATGGTCTAACGTTGGACCAACGACACGTTGTTGTGCGGGTAGTGATGCAAGCCGCGCCGCACCGCGTACGCGGCCGCTTTTGACTTTTTTCGCCGCGTGCCGCTCCGCGCGCGTGGAAGGTTGAAATGACAAAGCCGCGCCGCTTGCCGCGTAAACTTTCAAGAAATTACACTTTCCTAAACGTAAACTTTCAACTTTTCAAAAAAATCGGTTATGAAATTCAAATTTAAATTGGAAACACGGATCAGTTTTTTTTCCTTTAACGGAAACCCTAAGCTGGAAACTAAGTAAAGCTATGGCTTGCAGTTGACATGGTTTTTGGGGCTGGCTTGTGATGAAGCTGTACGAGTGTTTTTGGTTAATAGCCTAGCTGATAAGTTCTTCTCCCAGTTACCAGGCTTTAGGCCTAGCGCATTAGTTACTATAACAGTTAGCCCAGTGAGTTCAGGCTATACGTTTTACTCCTGATGTCTTGTCTGTCTGTGTAGTTCATACAGCCACTGACATTAAAATTGCATTATTGCTTACAAAAAGTGTTCAAAAGCCCTGATACTGGATCCAGGAATATTCCATTTGAAAAAGCATGGTGTCTTAGGACTTAGATGCATTGCTGATAAGAGAATATGATCTAATTAGCATAGTCAATTAGTGCACAATTGTACAGGTAGGTTACCAGTTATACGCCATGGGTGCTTTTTGCCACAATTGACTTTCTAAAAAATAACTCGTTAAAATACTTTTTGAAAATTTTGTAATTTGCGGTGTGCGGTGCGGTGCAATGTAAAAGTTCCAGATAAATTGCGGTGTGCGGATTGGTGATTCAGTTGCGGTGCGGTATGCGGATAAAAATTTGGGGTTCGCTGCATCTCTAATGTGTACAGATCTGTTGTCCATCCATTTTGCATATGATATGTCAGTTTCTGTCTGATAACAAGAAATCTCCTCTTTTCATGGCTTTGTCGGTTGGCACATCTATTCTGGGAAAATGCTTTCGGTTAGCCCTAACAGTGCCAGCACTAAAAATACCCTTCTGCAATAAAAGTACCTGCAGTGTTGGGGAATTGAAAAAATTGTTCGCAAACCAGCGTTGCCAGATGGGGAAGTAGGATACCTAATTAAAAAATTCTGGTAAAACTTAGAGGTCTTTGGTGCCAAGCTTTTTGACCTTGGAGCCAGACAACTTTTTGGTGAAACCTGGTGAAATCTTCCCCACTCAATTTTTTTCAAGAAAGATTTTTCAATTTCTTTTGAAACTTTATAGCGAAAAATCCCAGCTCGTGTAGAAAATGTTTTGCAAGAGGTTTGCGCATGCGTTATGTCAGTGTCTTAAAAACTATTTGTATTTTTAGGCGAAATGCTTTATTTACGGTGTTTTAAATATCTGGTAAAATTGTATGCAATCTAGTGAAATTTAGTTACTTTTTGGTGCCAAGCAGCTTCCAGCATTTGGCAACACGGAGTCTGACAACAGTGCAAGTATGGTTGTAGGAGTAGTACGGTAACTTATAGCTGGTTTTGTTGCAGTCATAGGTTTTAGATAGACAAAGGAAGCGTGCCAATAGCAAAAGTAGCATAGTTAAACCTGTATCACTGAACAGGTAATAAGTTTAATCCTGCGAAGGGTATCTTTGCTGATTTTTTTATGTTTACCATAGACAAATGAGAACAATGGCCTACCATTGAAATTAATTTATTTCGATGCTTTTAATTGGATAAATGCACTGAACTGCAATAACTTAGATGAGGCATGTCTGTCAGTAAGTGCAGTGAGGCACTGTCCCTCCCTAAAATTTTCTAACGACTACACCCCTGAGTCAGTGTGAAGAACTACCTAACACATCTTCCCAGTATACCGGTATGTAGTGAACACACAGCGTTGAAGTAGTCGAGCACTGTTGCAGTAGCTGCTAGAATTCGGACTCTGGATTGGAAGATCCAGTGTTGGAATCTTACTATAAAATGCGGTACCATAAGAAGATTACAAGGGATGGCTGTTGCATTGTCTTTAAAATGAATAAAAATTAGGTAGCCTACAGAGATTATAAAAAACAAGCTGTGGCCCTAGCTAGGGGGAATATCTTCCTTATCTAGTGCTACATCTAGGGGCTCCAAAAGGGAGGGGAAATTCGTGTAACTTTTCCCCTTAAGGCTACGTTTACATGATAGGCGAAATAAAAATGACCGAAATGACATCTCAAAGCGGCGTGAAAAAGGTTTTGTTTACATGCCATCTCATTGCGGCTGCTTTTGGTTTCGGGCGAAAGGAATACAACCTCTACGCATGAGGAATTTCCGCGCCTTTAACTAGGCTACTGCGTACGCTGAAAATAAAGCTGGTTGACATACGTTGAACAATAAAACGTGAAATTATAATTTCCAAAGTGTAACCACTACTGAAATACTAGAAATAGCAATAGGCCTATGTACTTTCAAAATTCCTTTCGGTCAATAACATCACAAGTTCAGAGTAAATTCATTTGTGTTTTTCAAGAATAGGCCAGCTTAATTTATGGACTGATTAATTGTTCTTTATCAGTAGCAGGGTTGGAAGTAACAACTAGTTGTCACTATTCGATAGCGTTATTCGTTGCTTTTTGAATATCGAATGCTTAAACCTATTCCTTTTAAAAATAAATATTGAATGCCCGTTATTCACTGCTTTTTTATGCAAGCAACGAAATCATTATTCGTTTTTCACTAATTGATATTTTGGAGAACTGCTTAATCATTTTTTGTTGTTCACTTACTTCGTCGTCAAAACGAATTTACGAGATGTAGTTTTCGGATTGCTATCCAACCTAGTCCCCTTCCGTTTTTCGAACTTTAAAGGTTTAAAGAAAATGTTGCGGCAACACAATTCAGAAAAACCATGCCAGTGAGGGTCTTTAACAATATTGCCAACCTTGCGGTTTTCCCGCAAGTTTGGGATTGTTTTTTTTCGAGTTTGCGTATTTGTTTTGAGTTTGCGATTGCTTGTTATTTTTTTTAATTATTTTTAGTAATTGCTATTCATTGCTTTTTTATGTATCGATAGCGGAAAGTCATTGCTTCTTTGGGCACTATCGAATAGTGAAATAGCCATTGCTTTTTGACTAACAACTTCCAACCTGATTAGGAGCCTACTAAGCTACATCAGTGCATTTCTTTTGCATCTCTCAAATGATTGAAAATAACACTGGCAACAAGTCTTTTCAAGTTATTGTGTTCAGTCATTAGTGTTAGGGTCATCATGAACATTAGTAGTTCTGTGAAATACAAACAAAGTGGACGTGGCAAGGTTTACGGAACTAGCGAGTAAAACCTTAATTTTAACCTTAAATAGACTACCCCTAGCTTAACTCAGACAACACCTGTGACCAAGTTTGGTTTTTGATTTTTAATCACAACCAGCGCCGTAGAAATAGCTTCTAACAAACAAAATATGTCTGACACTCAGTCTTGAGAAATGTACGGTAGCCTATATACATAACATAGGCTACACTAACAACAATAAAAAGCATTCAGTTAGCCTATCAATCAAGTTTACTTTTCCATCCAGTAGGTTACATAGGCTTGGCCACAGTGAAATTGCTAGTAGCCTACAGTATAGGTTTTACAATGAGCTACATGTTAGCAAATATAACATAGCCTATCTTTCAACCACTGACTAAGAAGGATTGGTTGTATTGCTGGTCCGCATTTGCTAATTGCTCAGTCCCAATTGAAAATATCTATAATTACACCAGTGGCGGCTCGTCATAAGGGACTGCGGGAATGCAACCCCCCCCAACATTTTTGTGCATATGTGAATTATAATACATATAGATAGTTTTTCCATGTTTTTTTTTTAATTTATTTTGCTTGAAGAATTAAAAAACTCTTAATATTAATTTTTTTTGTAATGAAAAAAAAATTGTATTAAAAACATTAATTGGCAACTCTGGGTCTGCAAATTTTGCCAGTCTGGTGTTGCTTGTTCTATTTTTATGACGTAAGTTTTTCAGAAAAAGGTTTTCTAGCATCACTGAACAAGCGCTGTGGGGACTGCAAATAGAACAGACCCTAGTCAGGGACTCCAACTTTCGTTCTCATAAATCTTTAGGGAAAGCGTGTAGAGCTATCGGTAATTGGGTAAAGGGATCGTAGGTTACTTTACTTGATCTGTGTTTTGAGAAGTCACTGAGACAGACTAGTTTTGATGTGAAGTAAAGCCAATTACTGTATTTATTTTTAATCATTTCAGACCAGTAGAAGCATGAGATGTATTGTTCACGCTTGTCTTGAAAAGAATTTCTAGGTTGTGATATGTTCAAGTAGCCTAAGAATTATCGGTAGGCATGATTTAGATGTTAACTGTAGCCATTTTGGTGCTCTTTCACAATTGGTAGCCACTTTAACAAGTCGAAATTCTGCCACTAAACTTGACTAGAATGAAACCTCCAACCAATCATAAGCTACAGTTTAAGTGACGTAAAAAATGGCGAAAAGAAGATGATAGAAAGCAAATTAAGTGATGGACTTTTTGTCAGCTGGTTGGCTTAGGGGTTAGGGTTAGGGCTAGAAAGTAGTCATTTCATTGACCCGGGTTCGATTCCCACCACTGCTATTGCTCTTTTTCTTCTGTAATTACCAAATAAAGTTCAAAACAAGCATTAACTCTCTAGATGAGTGCTAGAAGGGTCACAATTGGACGGCAGCCTCTTATAACATGTTCTGATTGGTTGGCGGTTGCATTGTAGTCATTCGCAGTGGCAGAATTTCGACTTGTTAAAGTGGCTACCTTCACAATTCGCCCTGTTGGTCAACTGGATGATGACGTCAACGTCGCACACGTTGGAATGGACTATTATAAAGGAGGAAGTACGGGGTGGAAATGCACTGAAAAACACCTGAAGGAAATTTTCTCCCATTTATTCATTTGTTTTCAATTTCAACAAATTTTCTATCGTTGGAAAGCACAAGCATAGATCTAACCAACTAAGTTAATACCAAGTCCCAAAATAGTACTAGCTCTATCTGGTGGCCACCTAAAATTGACCAAATTCAAACCATTATCAAAAGTTCACTTTAAATGATAAAAACAATAAACGACAGCCAATTAAAAGAACATGTTACTGCGTACTGTGTTACTAACCCTAACTCAGTGCATTTATAACTCAGTCCGGTACAGGTTTATAATTATATTAGGTTACTGGTTGATGCAGCCCCCCAACGTTTTAAGACCACGAGCCGCCACTGCATTACACAATAGGGTGGCTCGTTTTTGAACTTTTTTTTAAATTCTCTCGAGGTAGCAGGGAAATGGTGCCAATGAGTGAGAAAACGCTCATGACAAAATTTGAGATTCGTAACAAATTGTCTTCAGCCTCCTCGTGGGGCTCAAAAATCGAAAAATGAGGTCAAAAACGCAATTTTGCAAAAATATTTTTAGTTTGGGTAGATACAAATATTGTTTAGACATATCTAATTAACCTAAGAAAAAAAATTGGAGTCATTTAAACTATTCCTTCAGCTTCCTCACAGCTTCTGAAAATTTCCATTTTGCTGAAAATTTTGCATTTTTGTTTGTGGTTACATAACTACAAACTTCGTCAGTGACGTAAATTCAAATAAAAGACGTCACTTTTTCCTGCTAAATTAACCCAATTTCATTGAAAAATGACTCAACAGCTCAGGGCAGGTCTATAAAGAGAAATGCAATGACGTTTTGTAGTTTTGTGTTTATGTAACCACAAACAAAAATGCGAAATTTTTAGCAAAATGGAAGTTACCTTAGTAATAGGCCTAATTTTTAGTGAAATAGGTAGTTCTCGTTCTATCATTTTACTGTAGATGCTACTTCATTTGTTTTTCACCAAGAACAAATCATTGCACTAAGGCAGGCTATGTTCAACTGCTTCAATAGCCTACTTAAAATCTGCTGCTATTAAGTCTACTGATTTCGGTGTCACTGAACGGCTTGTGTTGTGTTCGAAAACTGGTGCTGCTTTGGCTAAGCGTGCAGCTTACTATTCTTGCTTGACCAACTCGTCGCCAATAAGCTGAACTATCGTAACTCCAAAAATGCAGTTTTGAGAAAATTGAATTTCAAAGTTCACGCTGTCTTTTATGTACATTGTGTGATCTTTCTAAAAGTTCTTTAACGGAAAAACATAAAAACTAAACATTAAAACAATGAAAACTATTAATACTACAAAAAGTGCTCAATGCCAAGCAAAAAAAGCAAAGCAGAGCGAATTAAATCAAACATAGTTATCACTAAACTTATGAATGTGCAGTGCGCACAGCTCATGGTCGAGAACAATGGCGCATTGTATCCAACCCTCCACACGAGGAAGGAACAAAATGATGATGATGAGTTATCACTATCTGAATCCCAGCCTGTTTCACCTAAAGGAGGATCACCTAAACTGATGATCCCCCTTTAGGTGAAACTAGCTGTTAAGGATTCAGATAGTAGGCCTAATAACTATATTTGATTTAAAAACTAAACATTGTTTTTAACATGGAGTTTTGTTGTCGAAAAAACGATAATTTTTTTTGCAAAAATTGAACGTTAGAGAAATGAATATGGACATACAATAGATTAACAAAAAAAAATTGTTGTCGAAGTGTAGTTACAATAACACAGAAAAATTGTTGTATGTGAAATAGAAAGAAATATAACTAAGCTTTGATCATCAACATGCAAAAAACGATTGAAAGAAAAATTAACCAGAAGAAAATGGAGTGTTAACGTGAAACGTGTAAAATTACTTTCAGAACAGAGTATCGTAAGTCTCATTTTATTTCTTTTTCTTTTTTGCAAAACTATCGTAACTCCCATTTACGATAGTTCAACAAAATGTAAAGTTTGGTATCATCAAAACTAAAGTAAATGGAATTACCATGCTTTAACAAAATAAATTGTAGTCTATAAAGATACCAAATCATTCAAAAAGCCATTTTAAAAAATTTGGACTTGCGATAGTTCAGCTTATTAACGACTTTAAAAACTGCGTTTGCCAGCCATATTGATCCAACATGTCTGGAAAGTTGAAAAATTTTCAAGCAAGATTAAAGGAAGTAAACCCTTCCTGCTTATGGATGACATTGCTTTAATGTAGTTAGATTCAGTGTTATCCAGATGTCATATCAATTTTGGATTAATTGATCGAATGTAAGCTTCCACTATTTTCAATTGTAACTGGCCAGACAAGAAATTCTAAAGAAAGCTGTCCCATTATTTAAGCAGCCTACAGACGAAAGCTTCAGCCTACAGACGAATTTAAGCAGACGAAAGCAAGTACCTCCACGTGGTCGTCCCCGCAAGTACCGACTTTGGGAAACTAAAATTGCTACAACTGTCGCTATAAAGTTATTATGCGAATGAACAATCATCAGAATGGCACCCCCAGACCGAGCACAGCGCCCTTGTCAGGGCGAACAGCACCAGCTGTTGTAGGTCAAGGAGTGACCATTCTGCAACTAAATGTTGAAGGCATCGCCAACGCTAAACTAGACATCATCACACAGCTTGCCCACGACAACGATGCAGCGGTGATCATCATCCAGGAAACCCATTGCTTGACCCTGGAGAAGCTTAAGATCCCACACTTCAATCTTGCTGCCTGCACCCTCAGCAACAAGCATGGAATAGCAACATTCGTAAAAAAAGGCCTTCACTGGATACTAGAGGCAACTTCCACAGCAGACGGTGATCTTGAATGGATCGCAGTACGAATACAGGATACGACTGTTGTGAATGTCTACAAACCTCCTCCAAGTAGACTTCTTCAGACATCATTACCGTCATTTCCTGCACCCTGCATATATGCAAGGGATTTTAATTGCCGTCACACTGATTGGGGTTATTGCAACAACAACACTGATGGTGAAACTTTAAATGAATGGGCTTCTAAAAACGATCTTTCCCTTTTATATAATCCTCGGGACCCAGATAGTTTTCTATCCGGACGATGGAACACAGGTACCAATCCTGATCTTGCTTTTGCAGGAGTACTCCAAGGCGAATCCATCCCAGATCGTAAAATCATAGAAAAATTTCCCAGATCTCAGCACAGACCCTCTATAATCTTTCCTGCATCTATTGTGCAACCGTCACCAACCAACCCAGTCAGACGATGGAACTTTAGGAAGGCTAAATGGAAGCAATTCTCTGAAATCACGAGTAAACTAGTTCATACTTTACCCCCACCCAATAATGCAGATGTCAATATCTCCTACACAGCCTTCACAGATTTGCTTCGCCATGCAGCAAAGCAGGCAATTCCTCGTGGCCAACGCAAGGAATACATACCATGCTGGGACGAAACGTGTCAAAGTATGTACGAAGACCCGAATGACTCCGAAACACCTGAAGACTTCCAAGAAAGGTCTGAAAGCCTGATGCAGCACCTCAACACCAAACGCCAGGAGCGATGGATTGAGACAGTTGAAGTTATAGACTTTACCCACTCCAGTCGTAAAGCATGGAACACGGTCAATCGCCTGACTGGAAGAAGTTCTAGAATTTGTTCGAAATGCCCTGTAACATTTAATGCCATTGCATCGCAGGTTGTGGAAAATTGACGACACCAACAAAATAGAAACCGCAAATTTCAACGTAGAATCTCAAGCCTCACATCAGAAATGTGGAAGGATGACACGCATAACAACGAACTAACCGAAGACTTTTCGACCGAAGAAATGACTGAAGCCATAAAGTTATTGAAAGCAGGGAAGGCTCCAGGTCCAGACCTGATTCACCCTAAATTTATACAAAACTTAGGAAAGGAAACAATTAATTGGCTACGAAATTTTTATTCTCATTGCATGCGAACCCTAAAGATCCTTAAACTCTGGCGGAAAGCATTGATTATTGCAGTCCCAAAACCAAACAAACCGGTAACTGACCCAAAGAGCTATCGCCCCATCTCCCTATTGTGCGTGCCATTCAAACTACTGGAGGGCGTCTTACACCGACGAATGGAACCCGTTATTGACCCCAAACTCCCACAAGAACAGGCGGGGTTTAGGAGAGGAAGATCAACAGTCGACCAAGTAACCTTGCTCACACAAAACATCGAAGATGGGTTTGAGGCCAACTTGAAGTCGGGAGCGGTCTTCCTCGACCTTACTGCGGCATATGATACGGTTTGGCACAGGGCCCTCACTTACAAACTGCTGCAGATAATCCCAGATAGACACATGGTTAAGTTTATTGTCGAACTCATCTCCAACCGCAGCTTCATCCTCAAAACCAGCGACGGAAAGAAAAGCCGACAGAAGCGTTTAAGAAATGGAGTTCTGCAGGGATCTGTTCTCTCCCCAATGTTGTTCAACATCTACATTTATGACCTTCCAAATACTTCCTTTAATAAATACACACACGTAGATGACCTGGCTATTCTTTATTCTCACCGCAAATGGAAAACAGTGCAGAACACCTTGACTAAGGATATGGACATTCTATCTTCTTATCTGCACCAATGAGGCCTCAAGTTGAGTGAAGCGAAGACTGTGACTTCTGCCTTCCACCTATGTAATGGAGACTCAAACAGGGAAATTAACATCCAAAATAACGGCCGGACACTTCCTTTTGAAGCCACACCCACATACCTTGGGGTTCGACTTGATCGGTCTCTCACATACCGCAAACACCTAGAACACTTACGCGGAAAAGTGACAGCTCGCTCTGCTCTCTTGAAACGTCTGGCTGGTACATGGTGGGGTGCTAGCCCCTCAGTGCTTAGAACAAGTGGTTTAGCCTTAGTCTACGCCCCTGCTGAATACTGTGCTGCTACTTGGTGCAGAAGCGCCCATACTGACCTTGTCGATGTGCCAATCAACAACTGCCTGCGAACTGTCACAGGTTGCCTTCGTCCAACTCCAACTGACTGCTTGCCTGTCCTTGCAAACATTGAGACAGCTGTACTACGGCGCCAACGTGCTGTTCTTTCCCTGAGCCGTAAGGCCCTAAACCCCGGCCATCTGCTACACGCAACCACGCTGAGATGTCCACCAAAGCAGCGGCTAAAATCAAGAAAGCCATTTGTACGTGCTGCACAAGACCTTCTGACAGTCTTTGGTGGAAGCCCTAGCAAACAGTGGTGCCACGCGGCGTGGAGTGAACAATGGTCAAGCAGCACATCCCCACTTCGCCAAGTATTCAGATCCCCGCCCGAAAACCAGCTGGGCCATGGCCTCTCCAGACTTGCCTCATCAAGGCGTAACCGTTTGCTCACTGGTTTTGGACGCTATGGTGCAGACATGCTGCGCTGGGGCTTGGCAGAGAATGCTGCTTGTGAGTGTGGTGAAATGCAGACGGCGGCCCACATTATCAAGAATTGACGGCTATACAGACCACCTCATGGTATGGAAGGCCTAGTTTCTATAGATGACGACACCAGGCAGTGGCTAACCAACGGATGCCCTGACATATAGCGACAACACGAGAGAAGAAGCAGCTTACAGATTAAAATCAATGCTATTATGTGGATTACAGTCCTAAACGAGATTCACTCCATCAACTCTCCCAGAAAACCGCTTAACCGGCTCAACCATACAGACGAAATTTACTCTGTCGCAGGCTAGCTTATGTGAGAAAAAACTCGCTAGCCGTTGATAGTCTAGTTGTGTGATGTAATTGAACTGCTGTCTGGTCGAAGCCCTGCTTAATTGCTTACGTCATAATTGTGTGTGTGTGCCTTTGGCAGTTCTGTCGCACTGCTTCTCTGCCGTTTTCATTTTAATTATTGTTCATCTGAAGTGGTAGAGTAGTGAGCAGTGGCAGTTATTTTGCAGAGCAGTTTTGTTAAAGATTTTTATGTTAAGTTATTGCGTTTAATTCTTTAATAATTATGTTTATGATAGTTCAATTATAAAGCTTTGGTAGAGAGTTTGCTTTGTTGAACCATAGAGAAATAAAACATAGTAACTTTAGCGGGTTTAGCATACTTTATTTCACACAAAATATAACATAATTAAATAAAATAAACTCAAACGTTTTCGACACGTACGTGTGTCCTCATCAGGAATTAAATCTGCAATACATAAAATGAAAAATCGTAAGATAAATTTGACTATGCACTGTAACTGTAACGACACTCTGGACTGAAAGCACAAACTGAACAAATGATACGAGAATGATTGCGAGTAAATTATGCGGTGGGAAACAGATCACGTGAGGTGTAGAGCACATCGCCTCTTGTGAAACGTGCACTGACAATGTCTCGATCGACCAATTTAAAATCATCTCTCGGGGCAGATCTGATTTTCAGACTAAGATCATGGAAGCCTTAAGAATCAAACGTAACAATCCATCTCTCAACCGGCAGTTATTCGCCTGTGGCTCATCGTTCCTTTTGTGTGTGTTCTAATTGTTTTGTCCAATGCTTGTAGTCTACACCTCACGTGATCTGTTTCCCACCGCATAATTTACTCGCAATCATTCTCGTATCATTTGTTCAGTTTGTGCTTTCAGTCTGGAGTGTCGTTAGTATACAGTTACAGTGCATAGTCAAATTTATCTTACGATTTTTCATTTTATGTATTGCAGATTTAATTCCTGATGAGGACACACGTACGTGTCGAAAACGTTTGAGTTTATTTTAATTATGTTATATTTTGTGTGAAATAAAGTATGCTAAACCCGCTAAAGTTACTATGTTTTATTTCTTTATAGTTCAATTAATATTCTATTCTTTTTAGACATAGCAATGGTTCAATGAATTAAAACCTTCTTAAGGTCTATTCATTGGTTGTAGACAAGTTTCTGCAACCTGATCGTTTAGAGGTGAACCCACATTTACCGACCCCAAGCACAGAGTTTAACCCTATCTGTAGCAATATCGGGTTTTATGAGGACGCCTCACTCTAGTAGTGAAATATTTCTCAGAAGGAAATATGCTAGAAATGTGAAATTTCTTGACTTTTAGTTTTTGTTTTTTGCGAGTTTTTTAAACCTAAACTGGTAATTTTTCTACCTTCCTGCCCTTCATAATAAGCAATTCGTTTCAGGTGGTTAGACATTTTCGTGCAATGCTAGACATATATAATTTAATGTTAGTGCAATATAAATGTTAGTGCAATTACTTTGAAATGTAAAAATGCCCAAAAATGGCTTATATTTATGAGAAAAAGTAATTTTTTGTTTAGCTTAGCATTATTTTATGTTATAATTCAAAAATTTCAATTTTAAAGCTATTTTTGGGAAATTAGAATAAAAACCGACTTTCTGACGTCTTTTCATCTCAAGCACTGTATTTCAATAAATTTGTTGGGTAAAAATTTAATTTCTATACGCACAATACACACGACAATCATCTTGTAAAATATTATTCAGGCTCTGTGATTTTTATAGCTCAGGCTATTAGCACGGGGCTAAGATAGCCCTTGACGTGCTTTTCGCGTACGAAAACAGCTAGCATTAAGATAGGGTTAAGCACCGGCTAAAGACCTTTCGTAACTTCATCAGAATCATATATGTCGAAGCCAATCGTCCTCTAGACAAGCTGAGTATACTTGAAAATCTCGTGCAGCATCTGTGTATCACTACATAAAAGACGTTGCAACTTATGACGAGGCCACCGCGGTGCTTGAAGCTACATATGTTATCCCTTTGAAAGTTGGGGGGGGGGGGCTGTCAATTTAACTTTTTTGTATCAACAGTTGTATCTCTAAAACCACTGAGGCTGCGATTACGAGACTTCTTGACTTTTCCTAACTTTTATTCACCTCTATTGAGCTGAACTTTTGAGCGAATAAAGGTTATAAATTGAGAGATATAAGGCATTTCTCAGCACATCCTCTGAAATATTTCATATTCTATTGTTCAAAATTTTCCCACCAGCTGGATGAAAGTAATTAATTTGGCCCATATCTCGTCCTAAATGTTTCACAGCGTGAAGGGAATTGGCTGTATGTAAAATTATGTAAAAAATTTTAATCACAACATTGCAATGCATGTTCTTCATTACTCTACCAAAAAATGATGTGTAAACTCACGCTACAATTACAGCCATAATTCACCTCAACATTTCAACATATATGAGCAGTCCTACAGCGTAAATAATTTTACAAAGTGAATCCCAAATTTTGAAACCGTGCCTTAAAAAATAACAGATATATCACTCCTAAAGCATAAAAAGAATCGACAACCCCCCCCCAACTGAGCAAGACTCCAGGAGCCCAACCTTCTAAGGATTAAAGCCAAAAATAAAATATTTGCTAGACATCTGTTAGCTACTCGTCGACAACAGACAAGCGAATGTATAGACGAATTTCTGCAGTCTTTGAGAATTTTATCAAAGGACTCCAATTTCAGACAAGTCTCTGCTGAACAGCATAAAGAGGTTTCAATTAGTGATGCCTTTATCACTGGGCTGAAGTCAGGTTTTATAAGACGCCTTTGAGAACAAGAAGGTCAATTAACTCTACAAGCACCGTCCAGCAAAGCACGCTCTTTAGACCTTGCCCAGACAAATTCAACCATCTATGATGTTGGTTCATCCATGGCCACCTAAAGATATGGTCTGATTTGTCACATTTTGCAGAAATTTTCAGGTTTTTCTAACTTTGAGCGAACGTTTAAATAAATTTTTCTAAACATTAGATTTTTACGCTTTCTTTTCTCTTTTCCCCAGGTGACACAATAGGTTTTAACATCCTCACATGTTGAAAAACAAAGAAAATTTGATTTCAAAGGTTTTAGTCAGACTGTTAATTTTTCAATAACAGTTTGATTTAGCGTTTTTCAACTTACTTTTTCTCATTTGCTACTGCTTCCCCAAGGCAACAAAAAGGTTTCATGTCGTTAGGAAACCACAAAAAGTAAAAACATCTTAAAAAATGTCAGTCAAGCACTAGCAGTAGCTGTAATCAAAATCTGCAAAATGTGACAAATCAGGCCAAATCTCCAGGTGGCCATGGTTCATCTGTTACGGCATCAGCAGCGTCATAGTGTTGAGATTATGTTCCTGATTGTCTCGTCAAGGAAGAAGAACCGTCTGCAGCTTCCGTTTTCAAATCACAACGTAATCCTAGAAAATGCTTTTTCTGTGGTGGATCAATGCATAGAAGAATCAGCTGCCCAGCTCAGAAGACAGAATGATATAACTGCGGTAAAACCGGCCACTTTGCTAAAGTTTGCGAGAGCAAAAAGTAACCAACTGAAGAAGACCAAACTGCAGCAACTGCATTACCAATTCTCACATCCAGTTATGTCTGTGGAGCTCTTACATGTATCAAAAGCACAACAATCCAAGTGTTTATCTACGATGCTTCAGCGCAAGCTCTATTGGATACCGAAGCATCAGAAAGTTTCATCAACAAAAAGTTTGTTTCAGAGCTTGGAATTACACCATCTCCTTATCAATCTAAAATCAGTGTGGCTTCTACTAACTTTTCTGCACAAGTGAAAAGTAAAATCTATGCCAAATTGAAATACGCAGATTTAGAGTATGATGGTTTTTCCGTGGGAGTAATGCATGAGTTATGCGCAGATATTGTTTTGGGACAAGACTTCCTGAAACTTCATAAGCAAGTAACGTTCGAGATGGGTGGATCTAAAGAAGCAATCGTTGTCAACCCTAAAAGACACTGTGGAGTTGCGTAATCCTTAGTGTCACCCCCACGCTTATTTGAAAACATGTCACCAAAGTGCCGGCCAATTGCTGTCAAGTCTCGCCAATATAGCAAAGCTGACCAAACATTCATACTGTAAAGGAGGAAGTGCAGAAGTTGTTAAAAGATGGCATTATTGAGAAATCTTCATCTCCCTGGAGGGCCCTAAAAAAAAAAAAAAAAATCTCCCTGGAGGGCACAAGTCTTGGTAACAAAAGACCAGCGACACAAGAAAAGAATGGTGATCGATTACTCACAAACGGTAAACAGATATACGTTTTTGGACGCTTATCTGTTACCTAGAATTGATGATCAAATCAACGAAATATCCCATTTCAAAGTGTTCAGTGCACTTGATTTAAAATCTGCGTGTTACCAAATACCTCCAGCTGAAGATCGCAAGTATACGGCATTTCAAGCAAATGGAAAACTGTACCAATATAGTCGTCTTCCTTTTGGGCTCACGAATGGCGTATCAACATTCCAGCGGATAATCGATGGCCTAATAGAAAAAAAGAAACTGTAAGGTACGTTTGCATACTTGGACAACATAACAATATTGCCGGACATTCACAGCAAGATCATGATGATAATCTCAAAAAGTTTTTAGCTGCTGCAGGCGAAAAACAACTGACTTTTAAGGAAGCGAAATCTGTAATTTCAACCACGGAATTGAACTTGTTGGGATATAATGTGTCACATGGCTTCATCCAACCGGATCCAGAAAGGTTGAAACCTTTGGTAGAACTTTCTCCACCTATCAACCAAAAGTAACTGCGTCGTGTGATTGGGATGTTTGCATACTATGCAAAATGGATTTCAAAATTTTCAGACAAACTTCATCCGTTATCAGAAACGGAGAGTTTCTTACTTAATGCTGAAGCACTGCAATCTTATGAAACCCTGAAGAAGGATCTACTCGCAGCTTGCTTAGGCAGTATTGATGAAAGCTCTCATTTCACAGTAGAGTGCTACGGTTCCGACTTTGTGATAGCGGCCGTACTGAGCCAGAGAGGGCCTCCGGTGGCTGTCATGTCTAGGACGTTATCAACCAGCGAAAGAAGATATCCTTCAGTGGAAAAAGAAGCCTCTTAAAGAATGGAAGTGGTCAAAATATGGTCCCACTATCTACATGGACAAAAATTTCCATTAGTAACTGATCAGAAGTCCGTAGCATTTATGTTTGATACCAAACTCAAAGGAAAAATCAAAAATTCTAAGATTCAATTATGGCGAATTAAATTGGGACAATTTTCTTATGACATCGTCCATCGCTCAGGAGTTCAAAATGTAGTGCCTGATACACTTTCGAGAAGTTGTCAAAAAAAGTACTGTGGTGTTGCTGCGTCACTAACGAGCCTTGCTGACATTCACAGCTGCTTGGGACACCCAGGAATTATCAGACTGAATCACTTTGTAAAGTCAAAGAATTTACCTTTCTCCATGGAAGATATCCGCCATACCTGTCAGCAATGTCGCACATGTGCTGAAGTAAAACCACAGTTCTACAAACACGAATAAGGCAACAACCTCATTAAAGCTACTCAAGCATGGGAAAGAATCAATGTAGACTTCAAAGGTTCCCTAAAATCATCTAAATCTCCATATATGCTGGTGATAGTGGGCGAATATAGTCGATTCCCATTTGCTTTTGCTTGTAGAAACACTTCAGCAAAAACAATCATCTTTTGTTTGTCTCAATTGTTCAGCATTTTTGGTTTACCCGGCTACGTCCACAGCGACAGAGGAACCGCATTTACTTCAACTGAATTAAAAGAGTACCTGCACACAAGGGGTGTCGCAACCAGCAGAATGACCCCGTACCATCCAACAGGACACTCACTGTGTGAACGCCTAAATCAAACATTGTGGAGAACAATCAAGCTCATTCTGAAAACGAGAAAGTTATCTGAAGAATCGTGAGCAGATAGCTTACTTGATGCTTTGCATGCCATAAGATTCTTGTTATGCACTGCCACCAACGCAACACCACACGAAAGGTTTTTTGGATTTTCCAGAAGATTAATGTTGGGAAAAGCTTTGCCAACTTGGCTACTTTCCCCTGGTCCGGTCATGTTGCGCCGGTTTGTTAGAAATAAAAGTGATCCTTTATGCGATGAGGTAGAATTGCTTGACGTAAATTCGAACTTTGCAGAAATCCGCTATAAAGATGGCCGTGAATCAACCGTTTCATTGAAAGATTTAGCTCACCTAATGTCATAAACTGTCCACAAAGTACGTCCGAACATGATGTCAGTAAAGAGTTGTTGATACCTCCTGGTCCGGATTCTGAAACATCTGAGAATTCAGTGAATTTATCCACTGAGATCACTGAGACTGTGCCGCTGAGGCGTTCCCAAAGAGAGAGAAAAGCACCAGACAGATATGGTGACTTAGTGCCTCATTGAGTTGAACTCCTGGCTCATCGAATGTTGAGCATACAAAACTGGAACCTTGTTTTTCATTTGTGGTACCCTGTGTTGTGTATATTTAGCAAGCCCTTGTAATGGTTTAATTTAAGATACTGCTGCGGTAATACTATATCAATCATTCTTATTTCATTCATCATCGTTCTTTTTATCCTCATATTTTTGGAAGGGCGAATGTGATGTATTTGAACTGCTGTCTGGTCGAAGCCCTGCTTAATTGCTTACGTCATAATTGTGTGTGTGTGTGTGTGTGTGTGTGTGTGTGTGTGTGTGTGTGTGTGTGTGTGTGTGTGTGTGTGTGTCTTTGGCATTTCTGTCGCACTGCTTGCCAGCCTTGCCTGCCGTTTTCATTTCAATTATTGTTCATGTCAAGTCGTACAGTAGTGAGCACTGAGCAGTGGCAGTTATTTTGCAGAGTAGTTTTGTTAAAGATTTTCATGTTATAGCGTTTAATTCTTTAATAATTATGTTTATGATAGTTCAATTAATATTCTATTCTTTTTAGACATCAAGAAACTCTAACACATCATCAATTAGTTTGAAGTTCTATGGAAATTTCATCGTAGGCCTGTGTCTGATATGCAATTGCAAGTATGTGCAATAGAACAAATTTAAACAAGTTGTAGCCTACAAAAATGACAAAAGATAGCCTAAGCTAAGGTAGCCTAAGCTAAAGCATTGAGCTGTAAACTTGAGCTGAAAACCGGAACTTATCACCTATTATCTTTATTCAAGGAAATCATTAATCGCAACTTTCGAAACACTTTTCCAAATATTTTGTAACTTTGAGAATCTTTTACATAAACCGGTACCTCCAATGGTTGCGTGTTGAAAACGTGGATTTAGCATGTTGAAATGTGTAATGAATTGCTTGTATACCATGACTCATAACCAAGGCGAACTTTACATAACCGATTGAACAGCCAGTAACCTACATGCTGTGCATTAAATCAGACGTTGCATTTGATGCTGGGATCCACAACTTTGCATTGCTAAAGGTCAGCAATGGATTAAATGCTTGTTGCGCTATTTTCATTGCCTGCAGCCTATTGTATGCGCACAGTTTTTTCTTCATCTTTTTTAGGCTATACTAAAATTACAAGCATAAACAATTTGGTTCGTATCATGATTGGAATACCAACCAATACTGGTCTAGCACGCAAACTTGTCAAGGGGAGGAGACGTTATCACTGACCAAACAACGGCTCATCCAGGCTTTCACACAACCAACAGACAAGAATCGGTAATAGCTAGCGGGATCATCAGTAAACACGCCCGCACTGCCCAAACACTACGTAGCCTAGATGGGGTACTCTCAACAGCCCTGAATGCTCACACTACAAATCCAACCTTCAGGACGTCGATCACTTGGTCAAGGTTTCTCCATCCACTTCTCCATCCACCAAAATCAGTGGTAGATATGGAGCAGTAGCTTACATGCATGTGACGATGTTTTTAAACACTGGTTAAAGCGTCAAAAGCACCACATATGAGATGTGCACACCATACGAATATAGGCCCACTACAATTTTTCTACAGAAAATAGTGAGGAACATTGGCAATTTTTCTGCAATTGTAGTCGAGTGATTTTGGTTGATTTTTATATTGAAAGAAGTTCTTTTTCACAACGATATGTTGTAAAACACTAAACTTCAACTATGCCTCTTCGACTTGTACACTGAAATAATCTTGCAGGTTGATGGCATAGAGGGTATCATAGAGGGTATCAGTATAGGAGGTAAGAACGTATCCAACCCTGCGGTATTCAGATGACACTGTCTTGTTGGCTGAGTTGGCAGAAGCTCTCCAAAAATTATTAAAAAAAGTAAACAATATTGGAAAGGAATATAACATGAAAATTAACACAAAAGAAAGAAAACGATGATTATAACAAGAAAAGAAAATGCACCAAGTTTAAGTATTAGGCGCCTATTAACGTAATGCTGGTCGAACAAGCAAAAGCTTTAGGCCTACCTATCTGAGACACACAGTAACTGAAAATGGCAGATGCGATACAGAAATATTGAGTCGAACAAAAATAGCAAGAAATAACTTTGTCAAAATGAAAAAGACAGTAACAACACGCAAATTTAACATCAACACTCGAAAACGAATTATGAAATGCTAAATTTGGAGTAGCCTACGTTCAGGGCCGTTGACAGGAGTTCTCGGGCCCGGTGCCAATTTATTTCCGGGCCCCTTTCATCGACAATATTATAAATATAAAACTTGCTGTTAAAATGATAATGACTCATGCCGTTCAAAGTAGAAAATTAAGAGGAATAGATCAAACCCGATAGGCTATGCTAAAAGTATGGTTGTTTAACAAATCTTGCGCAATCTTAACATTTCCCGAACCGCGAAATTTACTATCTCTATTGAGCGGTTGCTTTTTTTGAACTTTTATTTGTCACATGGCGCTAGAGTATTACTTTCCGATTCTATTGATGTTTTACTGGTCATTCTAGGCTCACCAGAAGAGAATTTACAGCAAAGTTAGTGCAGACGGTCAGAAAGTTTTCAATTTGATTTGGGAAAGGTTTTTGGGTTTAGGTCAAACATTTGATGATTGCTGCAATCTGAAAAGCGGTTTTGATCTAATTTTTAGTCCAGAAGTAGGGATAGCAATCTTCTTACCTGTAACATTTCAGTTTTTGAGTTTAAAAAAACATTAGTAGCCTATGTTTATTTTGAAATTCGTGTTTATTGTTATATTTCACTATGTATTTGTGGTTAAGGAAATCACTATACTAGACTAAACTAAATTTTTATTTTACTGTTTGGTGGCTGAAGTGGCTATTTTACCACCAGAGAGCTGAAGTGGGCCCGGTACTTTGCCATCTGACTGCTGAAGTGGCTGTTTTAACCTCTGATGGCAATTCCTTTGAATCTGATTATATTAAGATCTTGATAATGTTTGAAGTCGCAAGGAATCTTTAAAATCCGGGCTCCTTAAATATTCCGGGCCCGGGTCCAAAAGTACCACCTAGACCCCTCTGTCAACGCCCCTGCCTACGTTACTTTACAATGCAGAAACACGGACATTGTCATCAAAAATGATAAAACGACTTGAGGCATTTGAAATGAGGGTTTAATAAGATCTCATGGAAAGATAAAATCATAAACGAAGATGTAGCCTACTATTTTGAATGCAAACCACCATGGAAATTCTACAAACAAATAGTCCAGTCGTTGAAGCGAAAAAAAGGGCAGAACCTTGACTTAATTGGTGTAAAGCTGAAACTTTGCACATTGTTGCTGTTGATTATGTACATTGACCAAAAAAAAATCCCCGTGAAAATCTTTTGGTGAAAAAATGTTATCCGCCTTTTTCGAAATCCGCCATTTTTTTTTCTCAAATTGGCGGATAAACAAAATTCGAATATTTTTCCGAAGTATCGTCATACTACGGCTTCTTTAAAATATGATATAATATTTGTCACAATTAATAAGCAAGTAGGTACTCAATAACAACTATATTTTGACTTTAAACAAAGTGACATTAACAAAATATTATATAATCGCCTACGCTAATGTATAATAGTTCAAAAAACGATAAATTTGTTCACTTATAGTCAGGTCAATATATGGTTTGATTCCTACAAAAGGTTTTCCAACGGTTTTTTTCTAGTATTTACCATCAAGATTAATGTATTAAAAATCTAGGAGAATCAGAGCACCGGAAAGTTGTCATTTTCAAGATGGCCGCAAAAACAGTATAATGACAATAATTCACTTAATATTCATGCTAGAGCTCTAATTCTGGCGTCTATCCCTAGGTTTAAGGTGGTAAGGAATTCATTAAAACAATTCAAAATGAAATTAACTAATTAGTTTAATGGAAAGACTTAGGCCTATATGAAACAAAACTAATAGTGAAAGACTGACAGTACAAGAATCGCAGACCACTTATTAAGTTATTTACATTCAGTTGCTTAATAAGTCCTGGTCATCATCTTCATCCAGTAATGACTGATTGTACGTATTGTCACAGGTATCAAGTTGCACTGTCCACATGCTGAGGTACAGGGTAGATTATTCTGCCTACACCTGGCAGTGCTACAGGCAGTTGTACAGTTGCAGTGGATAATCTGTAAGACGGAAACTGGGTCCGCATTCATGTCCGATTCTGTTGTCACAAACTGACTGCCTTCCAGTTTCCAACCCCACCCGCAAGTTTCCATATCACTCTCCTGTCCTAGCCAGACCATTATTTGGTAGTAAACCCTTAGACAGTGAAATTTTGTTGATGACTCAGTAGGTGGTACAAATGATTGGGAAGAGACTACTTTTTTTCTTAGTAGCCTACTCTGTATTCTGTAGTGCAATGACGAGAGCGAATCCGTCCGCGTGCCCCCAAAAATCACAGCCATCGCTTGACAATCTTTGTTCACAATGGATGCTGCTGTCTGGTATGGAAGAAGGAGGTAATTGGCACATCAGTCTTTCAGAATAGCATCACCCTTTACCAGCTTGTGAAAGACAGATTTTCTTACCCACACCACAGATTCTTGATGTTGTGTCACATCCAGTGCAGGCATGTAGAAAAAGTAACTGGGAACATAATTCTTCACCCATCACCATTTTCAGTTCGTTTATATGGTGGCCGGTCGATTGGTCGAAAGACATTTGGTCGACAGTCAATTGGTCGACAGACATTTGGTCGACAGGACGTTTGGTCGACAGACAATTGGTCGACAGACATTTGGTCGACAGGACATTTGGTCGACAAGACATTTGGTCGACAAGACATTTGGTCGACAGACATTTGGTCGACAAGACATTTGGTCGACAGACATTTGGTCGACAAGACATTTGGTCGACAAGACATTTGGTCGACAGGACATTTGGGTTAGAGTTAGGGTTAGGTTAGGGTTAAGGTTAGGGTTAGGGTTAGGATTAGGTTAGGGTTAGTTAACCCTAAAATGAATCGTTCTTTCGACCAAATGTCTTGTCGACCAAATGTCTTGTCGACCAAATGTCCTGTCGACCAAATGTCTGTCGACCAAACGTCCTGTCGACCAAATGTCTGTCGACCAAATGTCCTGTCGACCAAATGTCTGTCGACCAAATGTCCTGTCGACCAAATGTCTTGTCGACCAATTGTCTGTCGACCAAACGTCCTGTCGACCAAATGTTTGTCGACCAAATGACTGTCGACCAAATGTCTTTCGACCAATTGACCGGGTACCGTTTATATGATACACTTTGTCAGCATTTTCCTTGTCGGAACGGAAATATAGATCTCTGTTTACTTGTTGCGCATAATGAAGAAGCAGGACCAACAGAGCTGTGTCTTCTCCAATCAACGTTGTCGAGTGTGACACTGCACTAAGAACAGCAGCCTTCACAATCGGAACATCAGCATCCCCTGGGGCATTGATCACTTCGCAGCCTTTAGGCTACCCCGAAGTGTTTTACTGATCGAATAGGTCTATCTTTTTTTTTTTATTCATGTTCATGTACATTAACGTTATCCTCGGCCACAACACCATTCACAATATTCCTCAGGGTTTGATCTTGAGAAAAAGATACATAACCAGCCAGTGATGTCTTCTGCGCTTCATTGGCAAAGCGGAGGTGCATGATTTCAATCCTAGTCTTCTCTGTGATGTGGAGTTGTGATATGTTGTGCCTTGGAATCATACGGTTTGCTTTATGACCCGGTGTCAAGGCAGCAATCATTCCCATCCCGTGGAAAGTCCCCTTCCCATCCAGGGTGATAATATTATGATCAACATTGTCAGCTGCAAATAACATTGTACTTTCGAGTAGGTCTATGTTCTTCAGAACAATAGATTCTGACGCTACACAATCAGCTGCATTCTTTTCAAACCTCAGGACTTCAGCGTAAGAAGAACAATATCCCATATTGTGTAAAGTATCAACAAGAAATCTCGACCTGTACAAATGATGTCCTTGAACAACAAGACCAATTTGCAATGGTGCAATCACCGCTCGTGGTCTGACGATCTGGTCGGTCGAGTGGTGAAAACGACAGCTTGGCCAATACTAGCAACCTTTTGCTTTGTGTCTTTTCCTACAAATAAAGTAATGGCAAGCCAAAATAAGGGGAGCAGCTGACTCGAAGACTATATGTCACTTCACTGCTTCCTGTCGTCTGTTGTATCGCATCTGCGATCGCAGTGTTACTATATGTTATGTATCGCAATGGGCGCACATAAAACACGATTGCTATTATTATTGAGTACGTCTGTGCTTGGATAGTGATCATTACCAGATGGAACATCATTTTAGATGAGCCTTGCCGCAGTTATAACTATTTCTCTCTTTTGTGACTCTCCGTCATCCTCATGCTTTGCTTTTAGGTAATGAGATCGGAGGAATTCGGATGTCTTCTCTCTCATAGTGACAATGTCATGAAGGCCCTGACCTTCAGTTATATAAATAGATTCATCGATTGAGTCTTCAGATATTTTGATCCATAAGGAAGGCAATCATCATTTGCTAAAAACTTCTTCATTTTAGATCTGAGGTCTGATATCGTTAACTGTTCTTCATCATTCTGTTCAAGATGTGAACACATCTTTAGAGATGCCTGATCCTGTTCCTCATCCTTCGGTCGCCCAGATTTTCGACGTTTTGCCTCAATACTCTGCCGCATTACAAGGTTACGTTAAATCCATATATAAAATTAACACTACAAGAATGATGGTATAAACACAGTGCAGCATGCAAATCGCCACCGTATTATTCAATACGACCTTTCGTGGCGAATGACCAATCGACAGAACGTCTCTCACAACACTCTAATATAGTCCTTGCAAAAACATCTGTTTTAACAAAACTAAAGCCAGGTCTGTCCGTGAGAACTCGAGTCCCACATGGCCACAAAAAAAACAATGAGTCTTACTGCCGAAATTGCCATCCAGAATTCGAACACTTCGTTTGCTCGTGACGCAGGACCCACTTTCCTCTCTGTTCTTCTTAAGCTGTATATCGATAGGGTTAGTGTAACGTTTAGGCCTACGACAGTCTATGTGTACTTATCGACCAGCTGTCGCAATAGTGTTGTCCCCTCTATTAGTACTGGCAGCATTAATCCCATCAGCACCCTTTTGACACAGTATACTGTAGGCTTCAGAAGCTTGAAATTCCTTGACACAGATCGTAATTTCTTTGCAGGCATTTTCCCTGAACCCTTTTCCGTGTATCCGTAAACTTCCTCCGGCAATCACGGTGGACCAAAACTTTGCCAATGTGAAATAATTGCAGTATGAAATTTACTTTTAAATGAGCACCAACACTAACAATAATTTCATAAAAATTGAATATTTCAGTATTTGTACATCCGTTATTTTGAAAAAAATGGCGGAATTTCGAAAATAGCGGATAACTTTTTTTCACCAAAAAATTTTCACGGGGATTTTTTTTTGGTCATTGTACACAATGAACAGAACCAATGTGCAAAATTTCAGCTTTACACCAATTAAGTCAAGGTAAAACCCTTCAACGACTGGACTAAAATTAAAACAAGAATATTAAAGTCGCTATCCGGTAGGCAATAATTCTTTTAAAAGATAACTAGGCTACTCTAAGGAAAAATGAATGGAAAACGAAATAGGGATAGACCACCAAAAATTTGGACTAATGCTATTAAAGACTGATCAGGACTTGATTACAAAATTGCAAAATAAAAATATAACAACAGAGAAACTTGGCGCTTCATTGCCTAAAACTCTTGACGAGAGGAAAGAACTCAATCAATGAATGAAGGGTCGCGAGGCTACATTTTTTGCTCCTACTGGGTCCCGGTGCAAAAAAATACTTAAAACCATTGATTTAACTTAACCAGTTGCAGAATTGCATTTAAAAGGCTGAAAGGTTTTCATGTGTCCTTCATAAACAGGACAAATAATGCACTATAAAAATAAACACATTATTTTCTCAACATCTGGTTGATAGTTGAATTAATCTATTTCAGTGCTAATAGATCAGTTATAGTTGTACAAGGTTAAATGTGGTTGGTAACCTACAGCCTACTACACACTTTTTTTTGGAAAAAAAATATTTTGAGTTCATGAATTTTTCTTTTTAATAGGCTTACAAATTATTCTATTGACGTGCCTGGGATAAGGTAGGTGAGTTGGGCCTTGTATACGTTAGTAGCCTACTTGCTTAGTCTTTAGCAAGATTGTTAATAGCATTGACAGTGCTATACAAAACATTTTATACCGTAATCTACTTTGTTTAATTTGCTTAATTAAACATTGTTTTAAAAAAGGCGGGTCATGGTTAAATGCCCCCCCCCCCCCCACTAGCTGTGATTTTCGTATAGTCTACTCTAATTTTTCCATTTTTAAAGCAGCAATAACTTATGTTTACACTGTTCAGACAGCGCTGTTAGTAATCATCGTCTTTTGCAACTTTATTACAAATCATTCACAACTTTCCTTCGTATAGCTTTCATTTGAAAATTAA
Source organism: Aplidium turbinatum (assembly GCF_918807975.1). Classification (NCBI taxonomy): domain Eukaryota; kingdom Metazoa; phylum Chordata; class Ascidiacea; order Aplousobranchia; family Polyclinidae; genus Aplidium; species Aplidium turbinatum. Next base: position 20,841,702 of record NC_137475.1, on the reverse strand, counting down.
GGAATCGATTTAACACACGCTCGTTGCCAACATTATGTAATAGATAGCTGTTAGTTTCAAATTTTAAAAATATGAACTCACTTGCATCTTCAGTTTGCTTTTCAAGGTACGAATCCAATTCCTCAATTCTGCAAATACAATGTTCTTCTGTCATAAACCGACAAGTCCATCGATGTGGCCGAAACTATTTATGTTTCGTAAGCACGTAAACTACGGAAACCTTGTTTGTCGCTGCAAGGATAAAGAAACGAGAACATGCAATTGCTCATGACAAGTACAATCAAGGCTTGTGCGACGTGTGTACCATCTATAGGGCCCCTTCCAAAATCCACCAGTGAGCCCCTATATGTTTAGTAATGGCACTTTAAAATGCTTCTCAAATCATGGGCCTGTTTAAAAATAGTGCGGGAAAACATTAAGTTAGGGCGGCTAATACTGTCAATGTATGAAAAAAATCGCATTTATCATTTTAGCAAAGAATAAACGACTCTCGAATTTTCTAAAAAAAAGCTAATATGCCGACATTGCAGTAACGGGCCGTGATGTCTGAGGAGCTTGCTCTCATAATGACAAATTTAATCTTGTTTTGGTCACTTGATTGGCATTTTTAGTCGCGGTGATGTATTTTTTTAATCAAAACGCATTCCAAAATTTCTTAAATATAAATTGGACTGTAGGCTATTTAAAAAAGAAAATTTATTCAAGAGCAAGTAAAGATTTCAATATTTATTTTTTAACCCTTTGAGGACCATTAAATTTCCCCCCAAATTTTTTTTATGTAGAATTTGTTTGTTTACCACTTTATATGTCATATAAACAACATCTAAGCAAAAAAAATTTAAAAAATGATGTCTATCCTAAAATTAAGCATAGATATCCAATAACTTAGTACATTAGGGTATCAGCAGTGGCAAATTTTTTAAAGTTCACAGCTTAATTTTTTCATGACTTTCAGAAGGCTAGAACTTCGTAAATTTATCTGAGGTGTTTCCACATTCACACAGTGGCGCATCGTGTAATTGTACTGTGGTACTGCAACACCACCGATTTTTTGCCTGGTTCTGCCCGATATAAAAAATGTAGCAAGCGTCGTGATTTTTCATCACTGTGTTCTTATTAAATTGTTAATATTTGTAGACTTTTTCAACTTCGTTGACTGGAAACGCCTTCTATGATAGGACAACTACTGCCACATGATTTTCATATCGTTTGATTGCTGTTATGACGCTCTGCCTGGCGCAAACGAATCGAATCTTCTCTGTGAAAGCTATTGGTTGCTAATATCCAACATCTTTGCCATTTCAAGAGTGTTTAATGTTGGACAAGTCCCAATACATCAACCGTTGACATATTCAAAGAAAACGAGATGATAATATTATTTCTTTTGCATAAACTCTCACAAAATAACATAGATTTAGCCTACTGGTTTCGAAATTAGTCATACCAATTGATGATCGACAATACAAACCCCATTGATGTAAGTTATTAAATGTCGAGCTGTTGTAGCAGTCTTTTACATTTTGTACTTCATATAGCGGGAAAACGCTGTATTCTACCAACTGAATATGCATAGGTCCTTAGACAAGGTCGGCCCCTGCCGGATATATGGGAAGCGGTAGCCTAAATACGGCCTTGCGTGATTTAAGCTATTGATGAAGTTTTGCACCGAAAAAAAGAAAAGAAAACACAAATCAAATTAAGATGAGTGTGCCCCTAAACAGCCGTGCCACCCGCCTGGACGGGGAGTATAAGCTACGAGGAATGAATTTGTAGCCTAAAGCGGATAGAAGCAGTGGGAGAAGATTTGAGCAAAAATTCTCAACTTTTCTTTGAGAAACTTCTGTGTTTTTTTTTCAATGGCAAAACTAAATAATCAGTTCCTTTCAGCTTTGCTCAGAGAGGTAGTGTAAGACCTGATGACACCGCCAACCAATCAGAACATGTTTAAGTAACTGTTGTCCAATTGTGACCAGTGCCAGTCTTAGGGTATTTCGGGCCCTGTGCGGAATATTTGGGGCATTCTGAGAGCATGTTCAACATAAATTTGGTTATGAATATTACTGTAAAATGGTGCTGTCCGGTGGCATAGCAAAAGGATAAGATTATGCTTTCTTTGGCATTTTTCGGAAATAAAGCTATGTCTCTATGTTTAGTCTGGATGCAACCTATTTCGTCCCCTGAAAAATTCGTACCCTGATTTCGTACCCTGAAATCGGAGTAACAAAATCAAATTTTGACCTATTTCGTCCCCTGAAAAGATCGAGAGAAATTTTGAAATGTTTGCGGCAACTCCTATCAGCGACTTCGGCTCTGTTGCTTTTTCTCGATCTTTTCAGGGTACGAAATGTTCAGGGGACAAAATAGGTTGCACCGTTGAGTCTTTATGTTTTCTTGTTGCTAATTCCTTTGTTGAATTCACTTGTTGAAATTTTCCATTGGAAATGACAAAATTACTGCATTTTCTGAGTAAATTGCGGGCCCCCTAATTTGCGGGCCCTGTGCGACCGCACGGTTTGCACACTCCAAAGACCGGCACTGTTGTGACCCTACCCTTTTGGCATTCAACCAGACAGTTGATCCTACTTTGAACTTTCTTTGGTAATTTCAGAAGAAAAAAAGTTATGGTTTGGGTGGGAATCGAACACTTGTAATCGAAATGTCTACCACTTCCACTGACAAAACGTAGACTTAATTTACTTTATAAGAAATGTTTACTTTGTTTTCCCTGTAACTTTTGGTTGCTCAAACCGTTGTTTCTAGACGAGTCAATATAAGGTTGAACCCCAAAAAATTGATACAAAAGGTTTTTCAACGGATTCTTTTACCTATGGGCCTACTAAATAACATACTAAAAGTCTACCAAAATCGGACTTCCAGAAAAGGGTCAATTTCAAGATGGCGTCCAAGATGGCCGCCGGGATGTTATATTGTCTATATCTCAATTGCTATTCAAGCTAGAAAGGCGGTTTAGGTGTCTATCCCTAGGTTTTCGGGTTCAATGAATCGAATTAAACAGGTTAAATTACGATAGGCTGATTATCTACTAAGAATACGTATGATTGTATATAATATACGACCTGGGGTAGCCCGGGGACATTTCGGACGCAGCGATAGGTGAACATCAGACAGAGCACGATATTAGCAAATTCACTTGAGGCTTGAGATAAACCGCAAACAAAATCATCTTGACTTCCATTATGTAACACGAGCTTGAGAAAAGTGGTTTTCCAACATTTTAGTTTCCATACTTTTGGCAGCTTGATAAGCCGAATAGTGGTAAAATTTTCAGAGACAACTCCTCACTTTTTATCTGAATAAATTCCATATGTATTGGCTAAAAACGGTTTCCAGTACAATTTAAAATAAAACATTTTTTCGACAACAAAATACTCGAAAATCCGTCCGTAGTATCCCCAATCTCCCCTAATAAGATGGAATTATCATAACAGCATATTACATGCGGCATAACAAGTACTATCAATACAGGCATCTACCCTATAAACATTGGTCGTGAAAAACACGTGAAAAGCACGTGAAATTCTGAGGAAACTCGTGTAATCCACGTATATTTCTCGTGTTTTTACGAGCCAATGTTTATGGGGTAAGAAAAACTGCAACCAACAGGAGGCTCATACTTGGCCTCCTACAGTAGATGAATACAGGGGATTAATCTGTTCTAAAGAATGGCGTAGGCCTACCATTAAAGTCTGGACACAGACACATTCAGAAAATCATCAGTAGTAGGCTACACAGTAGGCTACAAAGGTACAGTAAATCGTAAACCAGGGTGATCAGCCCGTTTGTTGTCTTATTGCCTACGGCTGTCTTTATTCATCATCTTCCTACTCGTCTAGAAGAAACTTGTTATGTGGATTGTCACATTCTTGCAGTTGGCATGGTCCACATGCAGCGGTACATGGTAGTCCGTATCCTCTACAGGAGCAGCGGAGTGTCTTACAGGCAGTGGAGCAGTTGCAATGAATGACCTTCAAGAGACTGTCTGGAGCAGCCTTCATTTTTGACATAAGTGGGATGAGCCGATTCTTTTGAAGGTTCCACCTCCAATTCATGACATCCATACTCTCTGCTTTTCCCATCCAGACCATTATCTGGTAGGCTAGTAAACTCGACGACAGTGAAATTGGGTAGCAGATTCAGTTGGTGGCAGACGCTCGGGCGTAACAAATGATGAAGCAGAGACAACTTTCTTGCTGAAGGTGTTGTATCGCATTGTCGCAAGGGAATCTGTGCTCTGGCCATCAAAGAAGACAACCATTAATTGGCACACAAGGTCATCGATTATCTCTGTGGTCTGGTTTGGGGCAGTGAATGCTTTAGCACAAGACCGAAGAACAGGATCTCCATGCACAAGTTTCCGAAAAGCAGTCTTCTTGCCAACACCGAATATCCGAGACGTAGTGTCGTCGTCGTCGTGTGAGCGTCTGGGGCCGAGGGTCTATCTTTTTACCACTCCAGATTCACGATGTTCCCGGACTACACTGGAAGGCTACTAGAGAGCAGCCAGTCTTTGGTTTCATAATTGGTCACAACCAGTCATGGCATGGATAAATATCAACTCAGAACACATGTCATGTCCAAAGATTTTTTTCAAACGGTTGATGTTGTATACTTTGGTACTGCCATCAGATTTGGACTTGTCTGACCTGAAATAAAGGCCCTTACTATCTTCTTGTGCATAGTAAACAATTAACACAAGGAGATCGGTATCTTCTCCAATCAGCGTTGTTGTCTGGAGAAGAGATGTCTCCAGTGCGGCCTTCACAATTTCTACATCAGCATCCCCAGATGCATTTACCACGGTGCAATTTTGTTTCCGAAGTTTATGCTGATTTCATCATCCATATTGCCGGATGGTGAAATCAGCATATGACCGTGCTATTTCACCATAGTTTTGTCCACCCAGCCATGGTATGCGGTGAAGGAGTGAACCGCCATCAAGTACGTGGCACTCCGTTTTTGGCACAGAATGTAGGATTGCATTACTTGCGTGATCACAGATCGCGTGTGCTAACTGTGGCTTATCAGCTTTTCGGAATACATGTCTCGATTCAAAGAGAGCAGGAAGGAAAGGACTAAGCTCGTAACACATTACTTCCTCCAGTGATAAATGTCCAGCTTGGGAGACCACCATGAAGCGTTGAAAAAGAAGTGCAGTATCAATGGTTCGATCAGGAGCGACCTTGATCGCAGATTTTTTCCCAAGGGTCCTGGCTTTATCCTTTCTACTGAATGAGTGTGTGAATGCAGGTTGTCCTGTCATTTTTTGTAAGACTTTTTGTCCAACAGTCTCATATTCGTGCACGTTCACACTATCATCGGCTACAACACTAGTGACAACGTTCCTTAACGAAGCATCTTGCAAGAAAGGTGAACATACGACAAGTTTTGAACTGATTTTCTCCAGGTCAGCAACGTGCCTTTTCATCCTTGCCTTTGTTGAATCCTTGTGCTATTCAGATGTCGTGAATGACAAGTTTGTAAACTCTTGCATATTAGCGATGTTGTATTCTGATGTTATAGACCAGGACAATGGACATGGTCCAAAGGGCTCTCTGCTTTTCATCCATTCCACTTCCGTGCGTCATACCCCCAGTGGTTTTCAACGACCTCATCAATGTCGTCTCGATGACGAGATCTGAGCTGAGGCCTGCCCAGAACTGGCTGCTGCGACGGATAACATGAAACAGCGGGAAAATAGCACGCCTGGCAAAAAATATCCTAAAAATAGCAAAATGAAAGCCTATAAATTAGATGGTTCAAAAACCCCAGACTCAAAAATAAAACCACAGAAGTGCATTAAAAAAACAAGCTCTGGCAGTCCTGAGTGACTTTGCCTGAATAAATCTTTTTGACTTGAACAACGATAACTTTGCTTGCATTGTGATGCGACTATGCACGCATTCATGTGATTATGATGTCACAAACACAAGAACAATAACAACTTGAATACCACCATCTACCCAATAGGCAAAATTATTTAGAAATATGCCGTACATTTCCTTGAAAATGACCCCTTTCTGGGGGTCCGATTTTGGTAGACTTTTAGTATGTTATTTAGTATGCCCATTGGTAACAGAATCCGTTGAAAAACCTTTTGTATCAATTTTTTTGGGGTAAGGTGCCTTTTTTTCGTATATTGACTCGTCTATTCTGTTGTTTGTTGGCTTGAAAGAATCAGAAATCAATGTCTCGTTTTTGTAACATATCGTCGTAACGCAATCTATCAGTCAGCAGCTCTTGTGCCTTTTTGTTTTTGAATGCATTTCCGTGACAAAGAATTGGCTTTTGTAATAACGCCATCAACCGAAAAGTTGCATTCTCTGACTGTATCTAAATTCTAAAACGCTGTACCACTCAGCAATTTTTCTAAAGAGTTGTTGCACAAAATACATATCTGATGAAATAAGGGAAATACGTTGAATTGAATTATATTTTATACGGATTTTTTAGACAAGAAAAACGATTTTCATCGTGTGACACAAAAGTATGTATATTGAGATTTACCTTAGTTAGCATAACGAAAAATGAAAATCATAACAAAGAATATTGCTCGAAGTGACTTTCACAGCTATTTACTGCACGACAAAGGGAACATTGGAAGAATTTACGAACTGAGCATCTAGTTCATCAAAGGCCGCATCGGCTATGATACTGTAGTAGTAGATCCTTCGCGATATTATCATTTATACTTTCTATCAGATGACAGAAGCTGCTGTTCAAACTTAAAAAAAAACAAAAAAACTATGGTTTAATCAAGAATATAATACTTTGCAAATAAACAATAAATAATATTAATACTACAAAAACTGCTCAACGCCAAGCAAAAAGCCAAGCATAGCGAATTACATCGAAAATAGTTATTAATCTCTAAAACCTCTAGAGCCTATTTCACCCTAAAAGGGGATCATCAGAAGGTCCTTATTCAAGCAGAATAAGAAAAACAGAATACTTTGCAAATATATTTCATTTTTGTGTTTTTATTTCGACTTTTTCACGAGCAACACTTTACACAAAACAACTCCAGTCTTCAATGTGAGCCCATCCAGTAATGTCGATAAGTTACTTGGAACGTGAGTCGATTGACTGGAGTAAGTGTACCAGAAAGCTGTGATCAAACCTTGGTTACTTTCTATTAAAACGTTTGCACATTGGAAACAGCAATCGCTTTGTTAAAAATCAGCAAATCATTTTTTGTCAGTCAATATCAAACAAAATTGGTTTCTGAGTGCTTGGTTTGGAAAAAACATCTTTCTGATTGTATTGTGACGTAATCTATCAGTCAGCAGAAGTTTGTGGGCCTTTTGTTTTTCGGTGTGTATGTGTATCAATTGCAAAAGATTCGCTTTTTCAGTACCGTCGTCAACCGCAGAGTGCATCTAAAATGCTATTTCAAGATTTGGAAGGAATAAATCTTCTATTGTGTAAGAAATAGCTTGCCACAAAATGAATGACCAACAAATTAGAAAAAAAAAATTTACCAAGTTTTATCTTGCAAATTTAGTTCACAACATAAAAAATCATTTCAATCATTTAGATACAAATGTGCATTTTAAAAATATCAATAACTTTCAATTTTGCAGAAGGAAAAAGTCAAAACTTTGGTAATTATTTTGTACGACAATAGCAATCAACCCAAAAAAACAATTTTTTTTGCAAGATTTGATGTCTTGCTAAATGTATTTATTTTTCGTATTGTTATGCTAAGACTTTGAGTTTGTCACACAGAATTATTTGTTTTACTTTTACTTATCAAAATGCAACTTGATTAGTTATCATCTTTCCTTAATTTCACAAAATAAAAAGAATTTTGCACAGTAGTCAGTAGCCTAAATGAAACTGTGATGCATAGCAAGCAAAATAAAACCGAGGTAACCGGAAAAGCCGCTTTTGCTTAAGTTTGCAATTTCTTAGTTTTCATGCCATGGTAGCATTACGGTATGTAACAATTTTCTGAGAAAATGTGCAGTGATAAAAATTCCTTTGAATTAGCTATACTTGAAGTTTATTGTCTTTTAACCAGTTTTAAATATGTTTCCACATTGATAAACTGTGTTGAAACCACCAGTCCACAGACACTCTAAAATCAATTGATCTGCCTTACTTGCACGTTTGCCTGCTTTTTCACAATTTAGACACATTGGTGAGTTTTGATAGCCTTATCGATAAAGAGTGGTAGTAGTTCGGGCATGACAAGATAAAATTCTATTTTACTTGATCCATTTCTTTTTGTTGCATGTCGAGAAACCTGGGAGAGGTAGCGATGAATTGTCGATTTTTTGTCCAATATTCTTTCCATTCATGATTTAGATCATAGTTTTTGGTCGTAAAAGGGATGACGCGTTTTTAGTCGCTGGGTGTTTGGTTTTTGTTGGATTATGTTTTGTAATGGTGAGTTACTCCAACTATTGCCAGCTTCTTCACGTCTTTGATTTAGTTTGGCTGTAATTTCTCCTCTTCTCAGATATGGCGGGGGAATTCCACTTATCATTCATCAGTAACCATTGTAGCCTACTGGGGTGGATTTGTGCGCTCCAGTGATCGCGCGCATTGACTCTCGTAATTGAACATCACGTTCTTCGAATTATGCTTATCGTTCACACACTAGAGCACAGTATTCCGCCACTAAATTGCACAGTGCTAGCGTGGAAATGCACAACACGTTTTGAGAAGCACCCCAGCTTGTTCCAGATAGTTTTTTGTGATTAACAAGTTTCTTGTTTTGCGTTTAGCTGCAATATTTTGGATATGGTTATTGAACGTTAAGCTCCTGTCAAGTGTAACTCGGAAATATTAGGGATTTTTTTCATATGACAGCATTCTTCCTTTTATTTTAATGTTTAGTCTCAGTTTTGCAAAGTGGTTGTTAAGGTGAAAAAGAATTGTAACTGTTTTGGCAGTGTTCATGCGCAAGTACCATTGTTTAAAATAATTGTTCATTTCTGACAGATCTTCATTTAGTGTTTCTTCTATTATTTGCACTGGACGGCAATAGCCCAGTCGTCGGCGAATCCAAATTTAAGTGAAGTTGTCGTCGGCATATCACTAAAGTGTATGTTGAAAAGAGTTGGCGCCAGTACTGATCATTAAAGAACTTCGTTATTTTGTAGAGGAGTCAAAGCATCTTTTTGTTTTGGATAATTGTGCAATGGAGATATTCAAAGCAGCAACGATATGAAATAATAGTTGCAAAAAAATGTTTAAAGGCAAACTAATGTAACATGCAAGAGAAAGCAAGAGAAGAAAATTTTGCTCTTTAGAAAATAATTTTTTTTAGGTCAAATGTTCTCAACTTTGTGTGTTTAGCCACCTACAATTTACATATTCGCGTAAGGAAGCGATTAAAACGACCCTGAGCCTAATTGAAGCGAGCGAATGGTTACTTTCAATTATATACACTACACAGTGGTTTTCAACCAGGGTTCCGCGGAACCCTAAGGTTCCGCCAGTAAGTCTAGGGGTTCCGCAAGTTTACATTCAAATCCAAAAGTATGTTTTATTATTATTATTATATTATTAAGACTTGTGCAAGAAACACCAGGCTGAAGTTTCCCATTGAATTTCTTATGAGAATAAATGTAATTTTTTACTGTTTGTATTTTTATTGTACATAATTGAATCTGAACATGAGTATTTTAATTTTATTTTATTAATCAAACAACGTTTTTTGTATAAGGTAATTAAATTATTGAACAGGGGTTCCTAGAGATTTTCGAATGTTTCCTTGGGTTTCGTTCCACCAAAAAGGTTGAAAATCACTGATTACAGTAATAGTATGTGATATGATTGTTTCACTGCTTATGTGCATCAATAGTTATCTCTTTAATTTTAAAATTTAGCTCTGTCAAACAGAATGTATCTCTTTTAGTTTAGTTATAATTGGTTAGCGCTAAACTGTTTTCAATTATTCGTATCTACTGCAACAAAATGTAGGCCTACTATTTAACAAATTGGACAAGGTGTAAAAACCTCACTCGATTGTTTACTCCCCAGTCTGCTAATATGATTGACCGTACATTGTGCACTCTCCATATAAAATAATAACTTAAAAATGAAAGTTGAACATTCAAAAATGGACGGGAAGTAGATGAATAAAATTTTATTGAAAAAAATGATCAATATGTTAGAATTTTTTAATTTTTCTCACCTTTCTTCCAATTTGATCGTGTTAGAACCTAGACTGGCCATATTTGTTCAAGTATAATGCAGCCAATTTATTATATTAGAATCTGTTAAAGTAAAAAAATCATGTTTGCATGGCACTCTATTCAAATCTTGCCCATTTTGTACAGCTATGGTGATTGAGAATTTCTTTGATAGGAGACACAAGATGCATGATGCGGGCAAAATTACAGTTACATTTCTTTAAAAGGTGGGTCTGTAAAAATTAGCAAAAGCAAACGTTTTATTAATTCTAAAATAATAATCTGTCAAATATTGTTCAAAATCATCTATTTGAAATGACTATTTCACCATAAAACGTTCCAAGCTATTTTTGGTGAAGAAAACTTTACTACTTCAAATTATGCTGACAACACTAGAATACACTATTTGCGAAGACGCACGAATTTCGAAGAACTTCAAGTTTACAATTTCTTGAGAAGATAATTACCAAGACTAATAGTACTCGGTGCTAAAGTATTTACTAGAAAATTGTTCTACAATTTTATTTGTTGTCATGCAAACCAACGTTGCCGTGTAACCACGGCCTACTCAAACAGGTCTAGTAGTTCTAGTAGTGTTCTAGTAGGTCATGGTGTAACTTATATTTACAACTCAAGCCTGCTTTTTTAGTCTTTAGTTTATGTGTCACTGCAAACCTTTTGTGCCTATGCATTAGACTAGGTTGCATAAAATAGTCAATACTTCATAAAAATCAGTAAAACTTAATGCAAAAGTAGCCTACTTTTTTAATATGAATAAAGTAGCTTATTAAAATTTGCTTTAAAATACACCAATCTAAATCGCTGCCGTTTTTAAGCTCATGCCGCCATCATGTTGAGAAACAATTTAACCGCTAACTACACTTGTGAAGTCAAATATCTCTCTTCTACATAAAGTACGGGAAGCGTGGTTGCTGTGAATCTGCTGCTAGTCCTGCTGCTACGAGACCACTGTGGACTCAGCTGATAATATCGTCACTACGAACAACGGAAAATAGACATGGGTATTTGTTTTTCTGTCATGATTTTTGCTTAAAATAGTTGGAAATTATACTGAAGTTTTTCAAACAGGTTGAAAGTTCTTCAAGTGACTATTTGGCTCAGTGAATGTCTTGGTAAAGCAATTTTATTTAGACTGAGCGACTGGGTGAAGATCGCTGAAAAATTGTGATGCTTCACTAGACAAAACTTTGTGTTTTTGGTTTCATTTTAATAAAAGCAACACATAGGCTAAACCAATGGCGTAACGTGGCTCATTTGGTGGGGGCACTTCGAAAGCAAAATAATATTTAGTTGACATGAAAGTTTAACCTTTGTACGCAATACTGGACAATAGAAGATGTTATTCCAATTTTAAAGCACCGCATTGAAAAATACATACACACCAAGCCCAAGCGTTTCTTATGCTATAATATACTAGCCAGTGAGCTCAGAGTTGTTCATGAAAAATAATATCTCTTTTCTTTTTATCGACTGGAGAAATAGCTATCCACGATGAAATCTTACACACAAATAATTAAAAGCAATAGTAGATCGATCTAGCAAATTGCCTCTTGCAATACGTTACTGTATGGAAGACATGCCAAACCAACTATAAAATAAATAAAAATTGTATGGAATGAGCAAAAATTGTCGTAAATGTGCGTAATTAGATTGTATCTGGCCTATATGTAGTCATAACAACTTTCATAAATGTGTTCTTTATTCATTATTTGTAGATCTATTACGCAATTGCTGTCTCTGATAGAATTTTTGTGCTGTTTTACAGAAAATTTAGGTTTGATTTCACAACATATCTTACAACGGTTAACCACTTGTCGCACATCTTCAATGGAATAAGGCAAAATTTTCATCCGAATAAAATGATGAAGACGGGTGATACCGGGATGGCACAACGATTAATGAATTTTAATTAACGTATTGTCAAACATGCTTGCACAAAAGACTTGCGACAAGGCATCCAGCACATTATTGAACTTGCCTGCCCGATATACAATTTCAAAATCAAACTCACTTAATAACATCCGCCAGCGCATTATCTTCTCATTTTTGATCTTTCCATAATTTTGAGAACTGTACATAAATGTTACTGATTTTTGATCAGTAATGATCGTAAAGTGGCGGCTCCACAAAAAAATGGGCACATTTCCGAACTGCCTCAACTATGGCAGCGGCTTACGCTGGAATGGTGGAGTTCGTTCTTATTCAACATTCTAGAAAAGAACGCCACAGGACGATTTTGTTGATTTAACGAAGCAGAAATCGCGTTCTCAGATGCATCAGTTTCTATCATAAACGTCGGGGTTTTCTTAAATTATCCATAAGGCAGCAGAAGCCAAATCGTTTTTAAGTGTATTAAAGGCTTGTTCAGCATTGATAAGAGGCTTAATTTTTTCTGAAAATTTTGGTAACCACTGTGGAATGTGTGCATAATAGAAAAATGTACCAATAATGGATTGAAGTTCTTTTGAGCTACTTGGCACGGGTAAATCAAGAATCGGTTTTACTCTATCGGAATCGGGTCGTAAAATGCCCTCTGAGATTTGATAGCCCAACAGATTGATGGAATTCGTCGCAAAAATATTCTTATCCTTGTTCAAGGTGGGATTACATTCTTTCACAGCTTTCAAAAATGTGTTTAAATTAGCATCGTGCTCTTCGCGTGTGCGACCACAGACCGTAATGTCATCGAAATAAGCAAAAGTAGGCTACCATTGCAGTTAAAATTGCAATTACTTGATTTGCCACATGCTGAAAACAAGGAACTGCATTTTTCAGGCCAAATGGTACTCGCTTAAATTGATATAGTTGCCCACCCGCTTCGAATGCAGCGTACTTTTTTTCTTCAGGGAGCAACATCACTTGGTTGGTGATAAGCACTTCACAGGTCTAGTGTGGAAAACCACTTGTACCTAGATACCTCATTAATGATGCTTTGGATTTTGGGTAACGGATATGCGTCTAGATAAGTGAATTCTTCTTCTTTCGAAAGAGAGTTTTTTTTTTTTGGGCTACATTTCATTGGGGTCAAATGTCCGTGCATTCTTCGAGCAGCCACTAGATTGTAGAGTCCTCCAGTGTTGACAGGCCAGCTGCCCTTGGAGCAGTAAACGTCGGGCAGTGGTAGAGGATGTGATCTGCTGTCTGTTCCTCTGCAGCACAGTTGCATACCGCAGATGTTGATAGGCCCCATTTGTGCATCAAGGAAACGAAGCGCCCAACACCCGTGCGGATGCGATTCAACCGTACCCAGGCAGGTCGTCTGAGCTCCTTTCATGGTGGCATGGGTCCAGCGTCGGGAACAAAGGTGTGGAGTCTGGAGGTGTTGTCTGTCCACTCCTCTTGCCAGGTATTGGCGATCCAGGATGAGGCACTGGTGTTGTGCTCCAGCAAGGGTTGTGTTTGAGCGACAAAGAGGCTTCTCGATTTGAGGCGTTTTTTTATTACCAATCTGATGATGTAGCTGTGGAGCGCGTGGTGTGGCTCCAGTGACCAGCGAGTCAGGGAGAGTGTGGCAGCTTTGCGGCGAAGCTCAGCAGGGCGATGCCTGAAAGAACAGATAAAAACCCAGTAGGTGTAGGTTTCAGGCATCTCGATACAATACGCAAGGCGTACAGGGGCGCAGTACTCCGCGGTGGAATGGACAAGAGCCAGGGTAGTGGTGCGCAAAGTTGTTGCTGTCGCACCCCAGCTCGTACCTGCCAGTCGACGAATAAAGGCAACGCGTGATGTTACTTTCTTGCGAAGTGATTCCAGGTGGTGTCGGTACGTGAGAGTCCTATAAACCGATGCATCAATCAAACTGACCAGAATATCGAGCTTATCTTCAGCTGTAGCATTTTCGATCCGACGTAAATAATTTTGAAATGTTTTCCTCTAATGTTTCCATTTCTTTTCAATTCAATTCAATTTTAATTCAATTCAATTTATTTTTCTTTGTTGGAAAACAACAGCAATGATAAAGTTCGCAACAGTTTACGGGAATAAAAACCAACAAAAGGAAACGGGCAAAACCAAGGAAGTTTAAAACGTGCATGCGATGTAAATAGGATACGTCGATGAAGGTAAATTTAAGCACGGCCACCAAACCTAACAGTATAAAATAGATGAATTAGTTGAAAGAATCAGTTGCATCTACATACCTAAAGTAACTGGAGGTCTGGCAGTTAAATGCTTTGGACAGGTCTAAAAATATACCAAGCGTGGCTCCTTTTTTTCAAATGCATTTGAAATTTTACTTACAAGATGCAAAACTAAGAGGTTAGTTGAATGATTTTCTCTAAACCCAAATTGATGGGGGTAAAAAAAGTTATGGTGTTCAAGAAAATTATACACTCTGTTGTAAATTATTTTTTCAAGTATTTTAGAAAAGGAAGATAAAAGACTGATGGGACGGTAATTACTACAGTCATCAGTTTTGCCTTTTTTAAATATGGGTATTATTTTAGATGTTTTAAATGCGGTTATAAATTCGCCGTTAGTTAAGGATAAATTGAAGATGTGTGTCAGTGCTATGATTATGTTTTGTGGTGCAAATTTTAATATCTTTGTTGGTATTTCATCTATTCCACAACTGAGTTTGGATTGAAATAAAGAAAGAATTTGTTTGACTTCATCAGCAGAAGTGGGGCGCAAAAAATGGTTTGACTGATAGGATTTGAAAGATACTCTGAAAATTTGGTACTTGTATTAGGAATTTTATCCACCAGATTTGATACTATTGAAGAAAAATATTCATTGAAGTAGTTAGCCTTTTCATTATTCTGTATAAGTATTTCGTCACCTCTAACAAGATGGGACTGTTAATTGCATCTGGTTTTACCTTATAATTGATTTAAAATGTTCCAGGTTTTTTTTCAGGTTATTTTTGTGCTTCAACAGTAAAATTTTAAAATAGTTTTGTTTTTTGAGTTTTAGTGACCTGGTATAGAAGTTTCTTAGAGCATTGTAATTAGATTTGTTTTTTTCAGAGGAATTTCTAAGGTATTTTTTCTATGCCAGTTGTTTCTTTCTGTGAAGATCACTAAGTTCGTGATCATACCAGCATTTTGTAGTTACATTTCTTACAGATTTCACTGGAAAACTGTTTTTAAATACTTCAATGTAATTGTTGAAAAGCATGTTATCAGCTACATCAGTGTTGGTTTCATTCATGATGTCATTCATTCTGAGCTCAGATAATTTTTCAACAAAATGACATGTGTTTAAGTTGCTGAAGCATCTTTTCTCTTTGATTAATAAAACTTCTTCTATGGTACCTAATTGAAAGCATTGTATTACAGGCAGATGGTCAGCGACGCAGTCAACAATTATACCAGCATTTGTTTTGGCATTATAGACATTTGTCCATGTGATCAATAGCTGTGGTACTGGATGAAGTAATTATAGTTGGTTTAGTTATCAATGGATGGAAGCTGTGTTCGAACATTGCATCAACATAGTTACTGGTGTGACAATTATCATGATCCAATAGATTGTAATTAAAATCTCCCATTATAAAACATTTATACAGACTTTTGTTTACCCACTCCACCCTTTTGTTTACATCTACTATTTGCGAGAAATACATATCCTTCAAGGGAGGTAAATTCGCCAGTTTGGTTTACTTTTAGCCATGTTTCATTAATAGATATAATATGTGGTTTAACTGTCATTGATGTTACAAGTGCCTGCAATTTTGTGAAATTCTTTGGGTTTGATAAAGATCTGATGTTAAGGTGCATAGTAATTAGAGATTTGTTTATTTGCATATTTGTTGCCAAGAAATGTACTTTGTTAGAATACATATACATATCATTAGCATGAAAACAAGGTTCAAGTTCTTCAGTATTTACAATTTCATTTCCAAGTGGAGATGAAAAAAGTTCATTAAGTACTGTCGGATCTTGGTTGAGAAGTTGTGCTGTTTTGTAAGAAAAAAGTTGGGTAAATATAATATCACTACAGTTGAAAAACGGTAAAGAGTGATGCAAACAGTTTGTACAGAAATAAGATTTATCAGTCTGAGTTAAGTTAGTACATTTACGATGATTAGACAAATTACACACACTGCATGAGATGGACTTCTGGTTGCTGCGAACAACTTTCTCACAAATGTTGCATGTAGGCATACAGAATATGGACTTACCGGTGTAGCTGTGAAGAAGTCAACCGACATGATATTAAAAATACAGCCTACTGCTGAGTATTCCAATAAGCAGGAAAAAAGCAACATGCTAAAAATTGAACAATAATCAAAGCATAGTTTAGCAAGATAATTACACATTAAAGTTGATGTTGACTGGAGGCTTTAAAGTTATATTAGCATACTGCAAGCTGACTTTGACAAAAGGTATGTATATAAAAAGCAGCACTTTTCAGTACTGCATCTAAAAGTAGGTTTCAACATTTTAAGTCTCAACGGTTATGGAGCTAAATGTATGTAAAGAAGAAATCATATAAATAATTAATATTAATTGCTTAACTTGTTATGTCATCTTCAGATTGAATCCAATGCTTTTTGTCTTGAAAATACGCATAAATTTTCCCATTGAATGAGAACACATTACTTTTTCCCCATTTCTCCTTGGCCTGATTCAGCAATGCCAGCCTTCTTTTGGTTAGTGATCCAGCAATGGCCATCTCGGTTCTTTTTAGTTTGCGTTTTGAGTTGAAGATCAGATCTCGGGTTGACCTCCTAGTAAATTTTACAATTATCGGTACATTTTCAGTTCTGTTAGATAAAGGGTGGCAGGTACTTATGTCCCAATCTGTGATGTTTAAATCTAACTTCTCCTTTATAGTTTGAATTAAAAAATTAGTAAAAAAAAGAAGGATAGCGACTGTTTGATTCCTTAGGCATGGCTGAGCATCCATGAAGAATCAAGCAGTCGCGTCTGGTATACTGTTCTTGGTCATCCATTTTGTTTTCAATTTTCTTCATGGCAGAAGACATCAAGCTGAATTTATTGACCAGATGGTCAATCGTTTTGTCGAGTCGTTCCAAATCTGGGTTTTTTTGAAGTTCTGCAAAACAGGATGTACCATTGGAGTCAGCTTTTGGTTTAGGAATTTTAGTCTGGTACTTTTCTTTTAAGGTCTTTTGCTCCCTTTGAATCTCCTTTACTTCTTCAGACAATTGCTTCATTATGCTTCTAACATCATCCATTTTTCTTAGCAAGGTAATTACAGTAGCAAGAAGTATTAGGCAAGATTAAAATTACAGTACTTAAATTTTTCGATTTACACAAGTTACCTAGGCATCCATTCACCTTATTCAAATATTCTTGGTGCTATCTAAGGCATTCACGTCTACTTCGAAAGTCGGCGGTCTCAAGCACTTGCTGTCCACCAGTAAGCAGCTTATGAAATTGTAATAAAACACATCTAGTTTAAGTTAACCTTTGTTAGGCTTGAATAAGCCGGTTGCAAACTTAACTCTATGGAACATAAAATAGAACAATAATAGTAGCCGACAAAAATTTTTTTTTGTGCGCAGATATTTCAACTGTTTCTAGCTAATTTGGGGTCGCTGATTTCGAAAATACAGTCAGTTTTTGTCTATCAGGTCTAGTTTTCTAGTTACGGTGATTCAACTACATGAGTGCATGTGAAATCAATTCACGAGTCAAATATATTGTCAAAAGACACAAATAAATTTCAGCAAGCCAACAAAGAACTTAAAAACGTACACACGAACATAGGATTAATAGGTATGGTAGCTTTTCATTTTTCACATTGCTTAACCGTATTTGTCACTGCTTCCTTTTGGCGGCAAGAGTTACTGGCCGAGACCATCAGGTCTACGTCTCTCTTATTGCTAATTACTCCGTCGGCTTATATCAAATAACACCTGGAAAAAGTATGCCGTTGGTCAAAAGCCTTATCTATCACTTCAATCAATTTATTTCGCAAAATATATTCGTGATTGTGTATTTTAGGTAGAAAAGGTGATAAAGACTCGGTTTTAGACCTAATTTCGCCATTTCTTGGTAAAATTTTTCAGTTGACATTTCATTTTGAAAGTCTTCTTGCATTGAACACAGAATTTCATCAATTTTGTTTTTCCGTTTCTGTGCAAACAGTATTACGTGCACTTTTTGCACTACAAAGCAATTTGCGCAAATAACGAATTACCTTCCCAATTATTATCTGCCATCAAAGAATGACTCATATTGCGTCAGAGACCGACTCCCTACCCAGACAGCAAAATCGATTATGAATCAATGTAAAAATGACGGATTTTGCTGCCTGGAATTTTAGCGCCGTCGCGTTAACACAAAGTGAAACCGCACGCTAATAGTAAACTGTCAATCAAGCTTTTGAATATCAGCAAATTTCTTGCATTTCATAACTGGCTGTGACAAAAGGTTTATTGTGAACTTCACAATTATCCGATACCAACATAATCGGGATTAAAAAATGGGGCAAGAAAAAAAAGTAAAAGTAAAAAATCTCAGGTTTTTAACGTCACTGCTTCTGTGTGAAATTGCTGAATTAGCAGAGGGCGAGACAATAAGGTCTACGCCAGTAACAGATACGATTAAATGTCTGCCATAAACTTGCGCTTAAGAGATCTACGAGAATGACTTGCAAAAGCATCAATGCGTTTAATAGACCATCAATAATCAGCTAGCATGGTAGCGTCCCATCTCCCTTGATATTTGACTTCCATCCCATTAATGATGAAATCGCTCCCCTTGCTCATCACTCAAATCGCCAAGATTATCAGGAAAATAGTCTAGATGATTGTGCAGAAAATGAAGCTTGATGCTCATGTCACCACCAATATCCTGGAGTCTTCTGAGTAAGTTAGACACGAGCTCTTTGTAATTGGATGCCTTTTTATTTCCCAAAAAAATTTTAACAACTTTTAAAAAAGCATCCCAGGCACTCAGTTCTTTTTCATTCATAGAAGATGGGAAGTTTGGATCATTGATTAATTTTCTGATTTGAGGCCCATCAAATATGCCGGCTTTTAACTTTTCAATTGTTAATTCTAGAAATTTTGTGCAAATATATCTGAAACAATTTCCATCTTTATCGAGTGCTTTTACAAATTGCTTCATTATACCCAACTTTGTTACGTAAGTTATCATGAAGGTGAAAAAGCATTACTGTGCTTGCAACACCATCATTATTATTATATTAAGGTGAAGAGGAGGTAACACAATTTTTGATCGTTCCACCAGAGAATGAGCTTAAATATTTTTCTCGCCAGGAATCACTTCACTTCTCAAAGACCAATGTTTCCTTTTCCAATGCTGATCTCTTGCCCTGCTGTTCCACAAACAGAGAAAACAATGAAACGTTGTGTATCCACCTTGCATTCCAAGCAGAAATCCAATCATTTTCAAATCAACGCAAAGTCCAATTGTGTTCATAATATGATTTTTTTTCCAAAACAAATTTGACTTCGTTATAATTTTCTTTGAGAGTTGTTGAATGTCCAAGTGGTACAGATCCATAAACATTTCCATTGTGCAGTAAAACACACTTTAGACTTCGTTTACAGCTGTCAATAAAAAGTCGCCAATCTTGAGGATTACATTCTGCTACACCACACTTTTTAAGAAGACCTTCCACATCGATACAGTATACCATATCATTTTCCCGAGAAAAATAAGGCAAAACTCAGAAGATTCCTTTGATAAATTTAAATCCCTCGCGGTCATAGAGTTCTCCCTGAGAAAAAGTTGACAAGGTAAAATAGCCGGAGGAAATTCGATTTCAGCAAGGGTGGAATCGCTGTCAGTGGAAGCTTGCTCGTCTTCGCTACCAGGAAGTAGATCCAATTGTGGCAACCCTTCATAATCAGGAACAGGAAGTTTTTCTCTGTGTAGCATTGGCCTGATTGCTGAAGCTAGGTTTGGATATTGCAAGGAAGTCCTATTATTCTTGTTTATGACTTTTATTTTTACTGCACAAAAATAGTAGCCTAGTCGCAATTATGATATTTTGGTTCACGCCACACCATTGGAATAGCAAACCTTAATCCTTTTGTTCGTCCATTGACGTAAATGCTCTTTGCAAGTTTTGCAAACAATGTGGAGATCCCAAGACTTATCTTGATACCCCAACTTTTTTTTGTAAGGTGCATTTTGTAATTGGTATCCATTGATATGTAAACCCTTAGAACTCGTGATTTCAAAATCAGCCAGTGAGAACGACACAGTGGACCAATTTTGTTATAGACAAAATCAGAGCTTTCATGATAATCTCTGGAGTTAACAGTTAATAAAAAAATTGGTCCACTGTGTCATTCTCGCTGGCTGACGTTGGGATCACAAGTTCTAAGGGTTTACATATCCATGGATAGTTTGGATACCAATTACAAGTAGTTAAGAAATGCCGATTTTGGCGCATTAATTATTTGACTTTTCAACAAATTAAGTCATAAAATACACTTATTTGTTGTTTTGAGACATCTTAGTCACATGACCCCAACAGGAAATCCCACGAAGAGGATTTCCAAAACGCCGATTGGTTCAGTTTCTTTTAACGCTTGCTGATTTGTTTTTCGTATGTTTTTTCGAAACCACATGTTGATATTTATATCCAAAGCTGTAACTTTTATCACAAATTTCACAAATGAAAGATTTTCCCTTATTCTATGTCCGTATTGCAGCATTGAATCGTTCTCTTTTATTATCATACATTGTATATTTGATTGGTCGACCTTTAGTCATTTCTTTTTATTTATACGTTTGATTTTCCTTTAAAGAATTAATAAAAATGACGCCTCTTTAAAAGAAAAACCTCATGTATAATAAATGAACTCCTCTCACATGTCATTAAAAAAGATTGTTACTACACCAACAATGTTTAACACCTTTGTATACAAAGGAAAGAAAATAATCTCTAAAGACTTTTACAACAACGGTGTCACTTTGGAATCTAAAGACATTGATTTGTCCAAGGTTGTCATTTGTGATACAGTTCGTCGAAAAGTAGAGTCTTTGAATTACCGAGAAGTCCAAATAGGATATATTGTCGAAAAAAACAAGCATGCAGTGAGTTTAAATTTTATAACACCCTATTTGTTTAGTTTTTGCCTTCAAAGATTCCCAGTTGAAGGCAAACCCCAAAAATATAACGACTACAGATTCAACGCTTCACCCTTTCCATATTTAAAAGAAGCTGAGCGCTCTGAACCCCCAGAAAACCAGGAGTGGTTTGAAAAGATGAATGCTGTTAATGACCATATTAAAGAACTTGTCTCAAAAGCCGAAGGACTTTTCAGGAACCCTAATTATATTCCTTTACGCGTTGATAAAATTAAGATGTTTAAGTATGGAAAACATGATGACAATCAAGTTAATCCAAAAATGTCTTTGAAACCAATGGTTGATAACAAAACAGATACGATCACAACACCAATATTTGTACCAAAGTTGAATAGAAAAGAGGAACCAGTTTAAAAAAAGGTCAGACAAATAAAAGATTCTGAATATAAGGATTTTATTGATATGACTCATCCTAGAAAATTTAAGTTTGTAGTCAGATTGGACAATGTCTACTACAATGAAGGATCAAACGATATGGTTTCTTTGAAAATGAAAGCAACTTTTGCTCAAGTTGAGTTTCAAGAGAAACTCAATTAAAAGGCCAAGTGTCCTTTCTCAGGGTTTGAAGTTTCCTCAGATTCTGAGGAAGATTCTGGATCAGTATCGTTTGGAGATGACGACTAAAAGTAAAAACAAAATTTCATTATATTAAGAACAAGACTAAAGGTATTGTTCTTAATTTAAGTTCACATCGGAGTCCACGCAAAAAAAGTAAAAACCAGATTTATCTCCATACGAACAAAAAAAAGTAGTTTTCAAACTGAATTCAGTTTGAAAACTGTTCCCCCACTATTTCATTGGAATCCAGCTGTTAATTTTTTCTGGATAGCCTTTCCACTTTACCAAGACAACCCCCTTTTTATTATCCCTACGAATGACTCTTTCTATTCTGAAAGTAGATTGATTAGCATTTAATAATTCTTGTTCATAAAACGACCCTTGGATGGACTCTCAACTCAAGTCTTCAATCACGAACGTAACTGGACTTGTGTTTTTAACTCTCACAATTTTGAAAATTTCTTCAGTCCAATTGGGAGTGTAGCCTTTATCGAAAACCTTCCTTTTGTATTTGCTGATTCGAACAAAGTCACCTACTTTAAATTTTGGATTTCCCACAGGGTTTTGATGATGATCCCTGTATAAATTGTAGGCAACAATCCCAGAGTTCTTTTTTAAACTTGCTTCAGTCGGTGTCATTTCTATAGAGGAATGGTGTGTGTTGCTGTACTCTTCTAATAAGTCAGGAAGCCAATCCACAAATCGTGTTGAGCTTGTTTCAGTAAATCGTTTCCACATTTTTTCCTTTATTGTTCGATTCCAACGTTCAACCACACTCGATTTTTCTTCATTTTCTGTTGTGTATAACCTGATTTTTTTTGTTTTCACATGTTGATTGAAAAATATTTTCCCTTTATCAACCCAAACCATTTTAGGGGTCCTCCCATTCTTAAAAATAATATTTTGAAAAGCTTTTGCGACTGTTTCACCCCTTTTATCTTTTATCATTTCAATAAAACCAAATTTCGAAAAACACGTCAATTACCATCAACAAGTACCTCACACCATTGTTCCACTTGGAAAATTTTTGCATTTCAACTAAATCTGCAGCTCAAGTTTCATCAACTCCTTTTGAAAATACCTGTCTTCGAGTAAATTTTCTCTTTATTGGTTTATGCAGCTCATCAGCTAATAGTATTTGACCCTCTTTTTTTTACTATTCCCAAACCTAATTTGTATTTTGTTCCAATTGCTCCTTGAACTAATTTTTTGTCAAATGACTCTCTGATTCCTTTTGTTTTCGTCTTGGACAAGCTATCCAACATGGATTTATCACATTTTAATTTTCCGGCTTTGTTGTCATTGTCTCGATAGCAGATGTCATGTTTCAAAGCGATAGCATCAACTTGATTAAATGGTTCTTGACCAGGCAACGGATTGTCGTTTGCATCGAGTTGTTGATCAAGAGGATTGAACGGACCTGTGTATTTATGACGTGGCAGAGTGAAACCTCCTTTTGGTCTTGGTAATTTTTGAATTAGTTTATGATCACCACCACTTTTGGAAATCCCAAAACTTGTTTTCGTTATTCCACAACTTATACAAACACACTTCATCATAACCCGATTTGTTTTTTCAATACGCTCACTTCCTGGAACACATTTTGTTTTCATTCGTTCGTTGACGCAATAGGTTTCCATATTAGTTTGTTTATTTAAAACATTTTTTTTTATTCAATTAATTCTCAAAAAAATTGAATAAACGCTTCATTGAATTCACTCGGGCTTTCATGAAAATCTTTTAAAATTTCATCAGGAAGTCTTCCTTTATTTCGTTCTGATATATAATAGATACAATAATACCCATACGCAATTGAACTCATGTTCTGAATTTGTGAGTCATTGAAAATCGGAATTTTCCCAGCAGTTTTTATATAATCAACAATTTCACTCGGGGTAACAAGTCCAAATGAATCAAAATATTCAACACAATCAGACCTCGGATCGTTAAATACAGAAACTCAATGTGTCCCTGGTCCTGCAAAGTAATCTTGGAGATTGATAATTCATCAATGGGAGATTCAATTCGTCATTTTTTATGGAAGCATGTCTTTTGAAAACACTCCTCTAAAATTTTGGAGGTGTTTTTTCATCAATTTTTCTATACCAATATTGGAAAGAGAAGTCATTTTTTTGAACAGTTTCGCTGGTTGCCCCATGAATTGCACCCGATGCAGCAGCTAAACCCAAAGTTGGTATGACCTTTTTTGCAATTGCTGGTAACATCTTCAAAATACCACTGAAAATCCCGGATCCGTGTTTTTGCATTTGAGTTTTCGACATCTTCAAGTCCACACCTTGCTTTTGTGTTTTTGCTTTCTCAATTTTGTTGATCTGAGCTTTTGTTAGCAAAAGTGATGCATTTTTTGGACCACGTAGACTCCCATTCGTCAATCGAATTGTAAGTCCTTCTCCCTTTTTCCCAGCATACCCAATCCTCCTTTTCTGATTTTCTGTCAAATTCAAATCAAATTTTAAATAACACATTTATTACACACGAAAAAAAATTAACTATCATAAAATCAAACCAAGAATCGGTATGTTCTTGAATGAAGAGTTTTCCCCCAAGATAAGACCAGATCCATGAATTGGTTGTGGAAAGTAATATAGAGTCCCAGACCCCCCGGTTCCTGGTAATCTCAATCCGTTCCCGAAAAGACTTGGTAAAATTGATCCAGCGAGACTTTGCTAAAAGGGTCCCAAGAAACCCACTTTGTTTTTGGACCTGTGACTTTGATAACTTAATTGTTACTACGGTTCGTTTCACTTTTGCGGTGTTTATTTTTTACTTGTGTTTTCGTCAATCCCAAGTTTTCTCCTGTGGAATTTCCGGTGACCTGCCCGAAACTCAACTTTATTTCTGTTCCTGTTTTCTTTTGATACGCGGTCTTAATCATTTGCTTTTGATTTTCTGTCAAATTCACAGCATATGATTCGTACATGTCCTTTATTATATATACAATCAAACAATTATATTCATTCTCCCTGATAGCCCTTCAAGTCCCATTTGTCGATCGGATAAAATCACAGTGTAGACGTTATAAGGAGAATCAGCGTTGTTTGCGAGGTTCCTGAAATTACCGCCGAGAGTAAATTTTAACTCAATGTCTGCTGGGGAGTTCTTCAACCGGTCGTTGTGTCTGGAGACGTCAAAATGGTGAATTGGATACAAACTAGCCCAGTCTTTCACACTTAGTTGTGATCCGGTGTCTGTGTCTTGATATTTGTTCACAGCATCCATGACTCATATAAGACCTTGTGTAACTTCTGTTCGCTTCCTCAAAATTGCATTCAAATTCACATTTGGGGTATTGCTGAGAGTTGATCCTACAACTGATTCTTCTCAAATTTACATTGCCAAAGACCATATTGTTCATGTTTTGGTTTTCATTATCGTTCTGCTGATTGGAATCCTACGAAAATGTGTCGAGGTAGTTCAGACCTTGACTGAGTTGTGATTCTCCATGTTGGGTTAATTTGGGTTGCTTGAAATTACTTTTGGTAAACCCTGATTTTTGTTCAAAATTTAGTTTCTTAAGATGACCTTGGATCAACCGCTTGTCGAGTTCAGTTTGGACTTGTAGATTTGGAACCACTTTTGGCATCCAAAGACTCATGTAACTGACATTAAACCTCCCATCAGCGACCCCTACTTTGACCTACTAATTTTGCTTTCATGATTGTATTTGAAGCCAGACTTCTTCTTAAATTTAATGTGTGTTTGACCTCTCTTAAAACCTTGGTAAGGTCTCTACAAAACCCAAATATTTGTGACAGTGGTAATAATAATTGGGTTTGTTTGTCCCCAGTTGTGATCTTTTATCGTGCTGTGAAACCTCGGTTTGCAGTTGTGTTTTGGTTGAATCTTTCAATTGTCTCTCTAAAACCATCTCTTACAGCAGCTGGGTTTGCATCGTCTGCGACAACATCACCTAAATTTTGAATAAGACTTGTTCCTGCGTTCCCAGTGTCTCGATACCAAAGCATACCCGAAGCGGTTGACCTACTATAATCATCGGAGAACATTACTGTATTAAGAATTGTACTAGCCTGTGGTAGGTAATTATTTACGTCTTCAATGATTTGATTGTTGACTAGATATTGAGCGGACTGAAACAGAGACCACCCATTATTGACCAACGACACCGCATCGTTTTCAGCGTAATTAGCACCAGCGTTTGTTTGGAGTTTTCCTCGAGTTACTAAGACAGCTTTGTGAGGCAATAAAAACACATCATTATCTTTAGTTTCAAACATTTGGTTGTCTTTATTCACGTCAACATCTCTAGGAAGATACTCGATGTATTCATATTCTTGGATTGAGTCATCTTCTAGATTTTCTTCAGAAATTTTAAGTATGTCGTTTACTATTTTCATGGTCCTTTTATTTATTAACAAAAAAATAATAATTAGAGTAGTCTTCTAAAACCACTTCCGGAAATTAAATTTGAGAGAATCGCCCTTGATCTGTCGTTGAGGATCTGATCTCCGCCTACTAGTTTTTTAATCTCTAAAGGACCTCCAAGTTTTTTCAATCTCGGATTTCTGTTGATTATTTTACATCCAAAACTTAGTACTTTCTTGACTTTATCGTAAACATTTTTAAGCAACTTTCCACCAATGATTTTTCTTTTTTCAAATCTTCTGTTTCTCTGGGTTATCATTTATTTATTATAACTATTTTTTTTGTGGTCGGAGATGAATTTAAAGTGTAACTAGTTCATTATTACGGTCAATTTCATTTCCATCTTGGTCTTGAACAGAAAATCGAATCTATTACACGGTTTTTCATAATCGGGATGTATATTCTTCTTGGGTGGACACTTATCAAACTTCCTGGAGCGACATTTGGGGAAATACTAAACAACAATGAACTAGATGATCCATTAACATAAGATCCTGAGATTAAGTCACAATTAAGTTGGAGGGTGTCGATTTCCGTGATGTTAACAATATTCTCGCTGTCATGTACTCCATTATCTTCAATTAATCTTTTTGAAAATTCAAGGACATTATTGATTGAATTATTTTCTTTAACCGTATTCAGACTAAGCGATTTTTGTGAGGTAATTTTTGATATAACTTTTGATATAACAACGCTACGAGGTTGCTTTTTTCGCAAAGTTAGAGCAAATTATTAACAAACTGGTTAAAATTTTAAGTTTACACACATACTTTATCAGTTTTTTGCTATTGCTTTTTTGCTAAAAAAAGTCAATTTTTTTTTAAATTTGTCTGATGTCTCCGCCATAATCTCCTTGAAATCGCTAATCTCTTCATTGAAGGCACGCACGGTCCAGCCATGCATGTAATCCGAAATGGTCATTGGTCATGTAGGTCACGCAGTAAATCTTGGAACGCACAAAACAATACAAATGTTTGCTAACTTGCTTGTACAAGAAGATAAAGTTTTCCAGAAAACCAGCAAAACCTCTCACAAACCAATATTATGCTTCGAAAAACATTTGTCGTTTAGTATAAAACATTAATCACTACGCTGCATTTACAAGTAATATTTCAATTTTCAGATAATGCTTAGTTATTGCGTTGGCTATTGATTTCCTTGTGACTTCAATCTGCTTGTGACTTTGTAAGGAATAAGTTACTTGAAATGAAATTGTTTTAGACTTGCGTTGGAACATGTATGAATTATGAAGAAAGTCGTCAGAAATTACCACGCAAGCATACCAAGAAACGTCTCGATAACTATTCAACTTAATTATTATTTTGAATTTAATTGATATGGTTGCATAGTAAATTGCTGATTTTGAGGGTTTCTGTGAGTAATTATCAGTTTTTTCGTTCATACTAAAATGCTCATCATTCCATTGTTTATACGACGTTTCAATGTAACCAATCTGCTTTGTGAATAAAACGAAATGTAAGCACATGAAGACAATAAGGGTGTTTCGGTTGACTGAATACTGTGGAAGTGTGCAGTCTAAAATCACTCAAAAGACTTTTCGAGTAGTTTAGTTCAATCCATGCTTCACAATGAAACTTACTTCAAATTTGAAGTATAGATTTGTGTGGTAACAAAAGCACAAAATCAAATTAAGAAATTGGTGATGAATGAATTATGTAAACTTTCCATAGCTTGAAGCAATCAGTACGACAACAGTTTGAGACGGTCTTTCAACGTAAAACAATGTTGCTTTAGCAAAAATATTAGTCAAAAAGAACTTGGTTCCATCGATGTAAATTTGTTTAGTTTTGGATCCACATTTTTAATCTTTTTCTGCATTATCGCTAAATGGCAAAAATGAAAATAAACGTATTTGTTAGAAAGTTTACTTCATGTTGATTCAGCGTTGCTAAATGTTATTCAGCAAAAAAATTTTTAAACTTATCTGAATTTGGGTTTTTATTAGTTTGAAAATTGTAGAAATAACATCGAAAATGTCATTGTTATTTCAAAAACTTTGTTTTTTGCAAAAGTTCAAAACAAGTAGGCTGCATAGTGCATAGGCCTACTCTAAACCTAGTAATGTGTTCTCTGTCCCTTTGTAGACTGTCGATCAAAACAAAGTCGGTAGCTGGCTTATCGCACTTTTTAAAAGTTGTATGTTGTTGTAGGCTACCATAAACCACTGAATATATGATTTACCAACAAGTATAACAATTAAAAACACGTAGTGATGTATTCGAAACTAAAAAACGCAAATGAAGAAAAATCATCTTTTGTTCAATCCAAATTTATTTTAGAGTAATCTATGCAAGAACTCCAAATGCAAATACATTTGTGAAGAAGAAATCAACGATCATGCTGCTAAAAGTGAAACTCTATCTATTGCTATGCAAGAATGTTTGAATATTTGCCATTTGATAGTTTATACGACGTTGCTAAATGTAGCCAATCTGCTTTGGAAATAAAAGTAATCTCTCCTTGATGATGTTTTAGTTGACTGAGCAGTGTAAAAGTCTGCAGTCAATCATTACTCCTAAAACTTCTCCATTGGAGTGTTCCAATCGCACTTTTTATAATTATATTTAGGCCGATACAGTATAGGCCTATGTTAACGTTTGGAAATTTAAGGTGAGATTGATTTAGCAATAAAATAAATTCGGTAACAAATTGTGATGGCGAATAAACCAAAACGTTCCCAGCCAAAGCAATTGCATTGGTTTTTGAACATCAAGCTGATGTTAGTTTAGAGATGATATTAGCTTAGAGAAAATATTTTTTTCTCAAAATTAATTCCATCAAAAGAAAGTTTTGGCATATATCGTTTCTGGTGTTGTCGACGGATTGAGAGAAATTCAACTAAACTTATTTATGACGCTGATCGAGATCAAACAAGTGCTTATTATTAGTTCATATTGATTCAACTTTGCTAAATGTTGCTTTATTGCAAGCAAACCTATGTTATTTAAATTTGGGCTTGACTAGAGCTTGAAAATAAGAGAAGTGCTATAAAAAATTATTACGTATAGAATATTAATGCGCTACAAAAAGAAGTGAGTACATCCATTTCAGAGATTTTTGATAATAATTTGAACAAAATCTTATGTAGTTAGAGCATTGCAAGTTTTACAAGTTCATTTTGCATGTCAAGCTTTATTGCATTTGTGTGGTTTTCATATTCAAATCACTAAGAGTTCATTGTGCTCCAAATTATTCTGAAAACAGTTTCTAACTTGATGGTGCTTCAAAATTTCAACTGTAGTTGTCTAGTTTGAGAACAGTAAGCTACTGCCCCGTTGGTGAAAGTTGTATTATTGCACTTGCAGACTGCGGTAACTTCCCGGTCGAGTACGGACATATCTACAGTAGCTAGCAAACAAAATCAAAGGGTCGATCTGAGAAAATTTTGTAATTGAGCATATGTAGGCCTATTGATAAACTGGGCGCCACAAAAAAAAGCAAACAAAACAATTTACATTGCTGAACTGACTCCGATAAATTATGGAAACTTTCTGAGGAAAAGCTGTAGCATCTTTAATGGAAATACTAGGATTGAGAAGAACTTCGGTCATTGCATCAAACAGTTATGAAAGGATAATAAAGAATAACAAAGAATAGAGTATAACTTTCTGAGTGGTAGAACCGGTGCCAAAATGTTATAGTTGGCTACAAAAGCTTTTTTTCACAAATCATTCTAAATCAAAATACATTCAAAATGGAATGTGAACAACATAGGCTACAATATTTTTGTTGCAAACAATTGAGCATAAATTAAAACTTTGCATCCATTACTCTTCAACATCAATGTTTATTGCACACTCTGGACAAGCCTGCGTCACATGAATAGCACAGACAGCTTTACCACACAGCTGGCACTGGTTTTTACTTTTAGACAAATTGCTTCTTTTCCGCTTTGCTGGTGAGCCATTGATTGGAGGGCTGCAAAAATAGCAACGTCTGTCTTTGTCTGATTTTGTAGGAAATTGCTTCTTTTGAGACAAGTTGTTGGAAGATGTTGAAGCAACATCAGTTTGATCTTCGCATCCAAGAATAGTAACTATTTTGCTTAGAACGGATTTTTGAAGACCGCACCGTGACCGCATTTGTATGTGCGGTTTGATCAGCATCATTGCAAGTTCCCAACCAAAATCAAAAGAATTTTGAGTTTTGGGATTAATTCCTTTTTGCATAGCTAAAATTGTGCTTGCATTGACCCGAAATGTGTCCAGAATATAACAAAATGCGGTTGTAGACCAACGTCGTGACTTTGTTTTGCAAGAATAAAAGCCAATCCTTTGATCTGCGACATCTGTTCCACCTTTCGTGAAGTCGTAAATCTTGTACATTGCTGGCTTTTTCTTTGGGTCTTCTTTTGTAGTTCCAATGAGAGGTTGCATTGTTGAAAGCAACAGAACATTGCGTTTTCCTGAACTTTTAGTCTTTGCTATATAGGAATGTAGCACTAACCTCTTTTCAGAACCTTCCCAATAACACTGATAAGACAATTCCTCTCGCTGACCGACATCTTTAATTTCGGCAGGGATTCCTTTTCTGTTGCTTTGCAATGTCCCGACGCAAGTTATCTTTAGACTCAATAGCTACAGAGCAAGTGGAATACTTGAATAGAGCCTGTCATATGATAGCTTTCGTCCTTGTAAATCATGACTGAGCTGTAGCTTATTTACAAGGTATTTTACAGTTTCTTCCGTTACACAAACATAATGCTCGGTGAGATTTTCCAGCGGCTTTCCACAATAAGGATAGGTGGTAAAAGTGTAACTGTAGTTGGTTGCGTTAATCGATTTGAAGAGCATTCCATATTTAGCTGGCTTGCTTGGGTTGTATTGCTTGAAACCAATACGATTTCTCATTGGATACAATGTTTCATCCAATGCCAGAAACTCCGCTGGAATAATATGTTTGGAACAGTTGTCATTGAACATTTCAAACAGTGTGCGAATAGCAGCAAATCTGTCATGCTTCCATCTTGTCTGGCGAGTGGCTTGATCATCAAATGTCAAGCAAGCATGGAGAAACTTGAAGCGATTTTTGCTCATTGTTGCTCCAAACCCTGGCGGTCCTACTACAGGTGCGAATAATTGGTTTATTTCATGACCGTTGAGACCCAGCATACCTCGTATATAAACCAAACCAATATATGCCAATAGTTCGGTTTCATTGGTTTCTCTGAGATCATCATCGTCTCTGCCTAAATTCATGCAACGTATTTGGTTGTTTGTGCTATCAACTATCAAGTCAATCATTGGTTGAGAAAACAATAGCTTCCATGCCTTCTCACAATTGTCTGCATGCGTTGCAGTGTCTTTGAGTCCTGGCTGTCTTCCCACAATAACACATGACCTCGCTTGGCGACCAGTTTGTTGCGGTGACTTAGTTGTCCAGCCAATTCCCTTATCTTTTTTGCTTTTGTTTCCTTTTTCTAATATTCCTACGTACAATTTATGTGGTCTAAATACACTCACCTCATCATAGTTTTCCTCATTCAAGGCCGAAGTAATATCGTGAACTCGTCGTTTAGAAACTGCTACAGTTACTCTTTTACTACCAGCATTTGATTCCACATTACTTTGCTCTAAATTAAGCACTTCTGTCGACGGCTCATAATCTATTTCTTCATCAGAATCAGATATTAGCACATCGTTAATATTTTCCTCAAAAGAATTTTTCAGTTGTTCCACAACTTTGCTTGCAGAAAATTGTTGTCGAGCCATGTTGCGCGTTTGAAGTGTGGTTGTATGTCATGCACAAATTTTTCTCACAAATAAATGTACGTGTTGGGCTTTCTGAGTATTTATGTGAAAATTGGTTGCACCATACTGTTTGTAAAAACCAAGACGGACTATATAGAGGCCATGACAACGTACAATAGGATTGTTAAAACTGGGGGCAGATAGTGACGTCATAGTGCCATTGTCTTCAATTGAACCGAGACTGGACGTTAATATTTATAACACTGAAACGAAAGCTGTGGCAGCTTTAAAAAATTAATATGTTGTTACAGAACGGTCGCCTACTGAAAGTTGAAATAAATCGTCAAGTACGCTACTCGTCTTGTAAATCATTTATGTTTTTTAATCTCGTATCAAACGGGCCCACCACAAACTTGTAAAAGGAAAAATACAATTAAATCGTTCGTTATAGCCTACCGATATTGTACCGCACCAACTTTGAAAATTGCGATGGATCAGCTATGATAACACTAAGATATTTAAAAAAGTGGTAACATCACTAGCAAAAAGTATCTAAAAAAAACAATGCACCAGCTACTCGTAGCCTAGACTCGCTTAGTTATAAGATTAATATTGTTAATGTGTAAAAAGTAATGCATCATTCACCAAGCCTTGCAAACTAGTCAATATCGAGACAAGGCTGATACGCATTTAGTATATAATTTGACTAATATGCTAACCCTACTTATAGTAATATTAATGAGACCATATGAGTCTGATGAGCCCGAAACACAACAACATGATCACCGGCTAAAAAATGAAATTGGACACTAAAAGCATTAGCCAGGAGATTTTCAAAGCTCACAATGATGTTACTTTTGTCAAAACTTGGTAATTCATCAACAGGCTGATTGCAAGTTCCACTTAACGCGCTTTGAGTATTTCTAGGAAGAAGGGGTGGTGAAGGAAATAAACTCAAAGGGACACAGGTAAACACAGATGGTGGATACAAAAGATCTTACTTTCCCTAAGTTTCTCATACTTGATAGTGGTAGGATAGTTTTCTGGCCAATGGCGTTCACAAACGATGGTGTCCTTTGAATCGGGAATATTATCCCTTGGGATAGTAGCAAGCCATCTATCACGTTCCGGTTGGCATTTAGGCAGTCTAAATACCGCAACTTTATTTTCTTCACTATAATTTCCATTGGAATTGACGCAGCACTTCTTAACCATACTTACAAGACATAACCATACTAATATATCCGGTCTGCTACTATTCGGTGAGTCCGATTCGGTGAGTCTGATTCGGTGAGTTCCTAACTTCTAACCCCTAACCTTAACCCCTAACCCTAAAACGCCAATGATAATTAGGCTACGGTACCCGATAATTTAAAAAAAAAAAATTGAAAAAATCCCCTGTTAAGGGATCGGACTCACCGAAACGGGCCATTCCGTAATATATCACAAACAATGCTTCACAACGTAAAACAAATCAAATATAAGATTGAATCAAATATAGACGTATTAGGACGTTAAATAGCCTATTCAGCAAGGCTGTTCGAAACAAACATATTTCGAAATACGGGTACTTGCGGTGCATCCTGACTCATTACTAGTAAGGTAACCGGGTTGCTCAATAGGGTAGACTAGACCCTCCGCCCTAATAGCTCAAATGACGACCAGCAATTCAATTAGACTATGTTGTTTCGAATCAAATCATCCATGAACGTAAAAACAATCATTGTATTACAACCGGAAAAGCACCTTACCATGCAATAGCACTGGGAGTTGGAAAACTTTTTGATTGATGATTTCAATCTGTTTATTGCAAAAATTTCCAAAATATGGATTAAGTGGAAGCCAAGAAAAGTATGATTTGCTTCAAATCAAAATGAAATGATAAAAAAAACACGCCGGAAAAGGCAAAAGTAAATTACCGTATTCGTTTTCTACCACACAGAAACTGACAGGTCTATTTGATATTCTCAAACTAGTAGCCTAGTCTACAGTGTTGTACGCGTCATTAAAATAATTTGACGGCGTCAGCGTCAGCGCGAATTGCCTAAAAACTTTACGGCGTAAAGGACTGCGTAAGCTCTTAAAGAAATTGACGGCGTCAGCGTCAGCGCTAATTTCTAGCGCTATTTTTTTCCAGCGTCTCATAAAACGGAAATATTTCAACCAAGTTCAGCCTAACAATAGCTATAAATAAAGAGCAGGTATTATGTTTTGAGACTGTATTGTAATTAGCTGCTCAGCCTATTAGTTGTTTCCTTGCAGAAAAACAAGCATTTTAAAACGTTTGTCTGACAATCTGCTGCGTTTGGAACGCATATTCAGGGGCGCCGGAGCGATTTTTGACTGGATAGGCAGGAGTATGAAAAAAGGGCACTTTTGTTGCTGAAAGGCCAATTTTTTTTGTTAGTTTTAAGATAAGATATAGCGATAATGCTCATCTATCAGCTTATTGTCGAGTAATGATACAAGTGTCCGCTATACAAAGAACAATGGCACGGAAGGGCATAATGTTATTTTATAATGATGTAATATAACTTACTGTGATGGAGAATTTTGTGTCGTGAATATTATTTTGAGGCAAAAATAGAACATTATAATTAGGCTAATAGCGAATAGCATAAATTGTTATAATGCAAAGTGTGCAGTAGCTTACATGACCTTAAAAGGGCACCATTGCCCCCTCTTCCCTCCCCATCCACAGAAATTTGAGGGCAGGGGGGCATCCGCTCCCCCTGCTCCCCCCCGCTTCCGGCGCCCCTGCGCGTATTGTCCTTTCCAAGTGAAAACATGCGTTCTACAGCAGCGCTGGTTGGTATTGGTGTGTTGTATTTCAAAAACAAGTTGAAAACGTTTAGTTGGAAAGGTATCACTGTTCCAAGCGTGCTGTGATAGTTTAGCATGTATAAATCTTTTAACGAGGTCCACTGCACCAACATCGCTCTTTTCAGGGGCATAAAGCTCTTGAAATAAAGTAGGCTATATTCAACGTCCGCGATGCTATTCATGGATTTTTCGCTTTCTGTCTCTGATCCCTCGTTCTCAATACATGGGTGATCACCATTTGGCGAAGTTCTTCCGCATGTATTCCAGGGAGCAGGCGCGAATCTAAGAGTTTTTTTCGGGGGGGGCCAGAAAATTTGAAAATCAATTAAAAAGAAAGAAAAAGCTAAACAGATATGAACAATGATACTACGACATATACGATATGCTAGAAAATAGACATTAAAACAACCATTTTCATCAATTGTGATGCCGAAGGACTAATATCAGCTGTTTAGAAGCATATCAAACCATTTGATGCGGAAACATACAATTTTTCACAAAATTTCGGGGGGGGCCCGGGCCCCCTGGGCCCCCCCATAAATCCGCGCCTGCCAGGGAGCCATTCCAACCAACGCAAAAGCCGGTAATTCGGATGAGTCGCGCTGGCCAGAATACATTGTGAAACTCTTATTGTGAAACGAGATTTTCCATGAAAACAAAAAATGACGCTTAGCGCTTGACGCTTAAAATCGGCAAAACAGTTGACGGCGCTATCACTTCCGTCAACTGAAAAATAATTTGACGGCGCTAGCCTCAGCGTCAACAAAAAGTTGACGCCGTCAAATGACGCCGTCAAATTGACGGCGTCAACGTACAACACTGCTAGTCTAGTAGTTTTGTATGGCAGTTTCATACACTCAGCTGGTGATCTCAAAAACTGCTGACTTGTAGGAGACTCTCCCATTCATATAGGCGTCAAACGTCCGTGTTGGGTCAAATTTAGTACGGCAGCTTATTAGGCTTACGTTCTGAGATTTTCCAGTTTTTCACTATCATTTAAAACGCACAACCAAATGAAATTGCTTGGATTTCGAAACAATTAAAAAAACATATTTTGAAATACCAAAACAAATCAAAGTAGGCTATTTCTGTTTCAAATATCGATCTATCTCATCCTTATGCTGATATAGGACACCGATAAATCACATTCCTACCAAGTTTAGAGTTCTAACTTAAGTAGGCTACTGTACCGGTATTCATTAAAGTAAAATAATTCCTGACTACCCTGAACTAAACGCACTGCAAAATGGAAGCATCTGTAGAGAAATTTCATTGAAGACAATGGTACTATGATGTCACTATCTGCCCCCAGTTTTAACAATCCTATTGTGCGTTGTCATGGCCTCTATATAGTCCGTCTTGGTAAAAACCAATTAGAAACAATTGTAACTTTGCTGGCATTGTTATAGCACAGACAAAGGAATGAATGCAATCAATATGTTCTGAAAACAGCAATGTTTGCACAGCAGCTTGAACGTTTCTTTTATCTAACCTAATTTTATGCTGGATGTTTGTTCTAAATCCGTTCTGAAGAGATTTTGTAACAATTTTATTTTGTTCAAACTACTGTTTTGCGTGCAGAACAATAAAAAATGAGGTTTCAAGATTACAAAACAAAGCGATGTTGACTAATCTCGATTGGGTTATTTTGCACAACTTGATGTTACTATTTCATGAAACTTTATTACGTTAAGCTGCAATCCTGCTTGCATAAAAAAAACAAAAAACAGTTCTATTCAGTGTTTGTAATTTGCAAATTTATGTATTGGATAACCTATTAGCATTAGAAACAATTCTAACCTCAAACTTCTAATGAAGTTTCAACCCAGGCAGAAAAATCCGTCATTTTTAAATTGATTCAACGTCGACAGACGTTGAATCAACGTAAAAGTGACAGATTTTGTTGTCTGGGAACCTCTGTCATTTTTGGTGAAAAAAGCTCCAACAGCTAATGAAACTAACTTTTTCTGTTTTTGTGTAAACTAAAATGTACAGAGCATACTTGAAGACAAGTCACAAAAATGACAAGTTTGACATGACATAAAAGTCTTTTTTTTGACCTTCGTAAAGCCATAAAAATAAACTAAAAGTAGGCTATGCAGTAAAATTATGGTTACATTTAAGCTTTGTATTTATTTATTATACCAACGTTATATTTTTTTACATTTTTATATTATTTATCAACCATGTTATTTATCATAAAATTTGGAGGTTTTTTTTGTTCCGTAGCCTAATTTTTTACATAGGGAAATTCACAATTTTGTAATCGGTTTTTAGCAACAAAGTTGAGTTCTAAACTTCATGCTCTTTTGTTTGCGAAAACACAATTCCCACGAGATCAACTGCATTTGTTCATAAATGCCAGTCTACTTGTCATGGTTCACTGATTTTTCTGAACAATACATTGCAATACATCTGATATCAAGCAGAGCGAAGATTTGACGTCGTGACCTATTTTCTTTCGACAACTGCTGACGCAAAATCCAGCGGTGGAGTTAATTTCTTTTAATCCCTCTTCAACTTCACGCTGATTAATTTTTTACTAGTTTTGCAGATAATTTTGGGAGTAGGGTGTCAAAAACTGCTGATAACTAAAAAACTATACTACACAAAAATGTAATTCTTTTACTAAATCAAAGATGAATAATTTTTAGGAAAAGTCATAAAATTTCAGTTAATTTGAGCCAGTAGCTTTTATGTAATCGATGAAAGTTTTAGGTATGGACGGAACCCGTCCACCCGTTAGTCCGAATAGGGTTAAAGCTTACACTGTATCCGTTTTTTAACTCTAATCGGGTTCTCAGTGTGTTGAAGTTTGATTCCAGGGTTATGTTTTCTGGGCGATCACCTTTCAGTTTCATTTGATGTTTAATCTCTTTGTTGATGTCTTCGATGTTGTAAGCCCCTGGTGGAATGACGATTCTAGACAAATTGCTGGTACTAGAATTAAGATAACTAAACACATTATTCCGGGTGGTGATGTTGTGCCAAGAGTACCAAATCTGTGCGCTGACCAAACCAATTTCGTATTGTTGGTTGGTGTTCCACTCTAAAGGTGGTTTAAACTTGGTTGTAAAATTGTGTGAATTCCCAATTCCCTTCTTTGAATCGAAAAATAAGATTGTCATTTATTACTTGGTAGCCTAATATTATTTTTTCATAGTCAGTTTGTGTAAGACATCCTGTTTCCCTAAGCTTGTTGAGAATCTGGAGGATTTCATTGGTTATTCTTTTGTTGTTGTTTCCTGCTTGTTTAGAATACATTAAAAGGTGCAATCGATAACATAATTCATTAGGCCTCAATCCTGTACCATGTCTCAATGCGGATGTTACTGATTTCAAAATCTTATTATACTTACTTTAATTTTCTTGTTTAATTCAGACTTTTTAGTTTCCGATATTCTATGACTTTTTGTTTGACCACCGTGGACTTTGTTTAATTGAGCAACATGGGCTCTTTAAGTCTCAATTTTTTCCAGGTCTCTGAATTGGTTAATCTCAGGATCTAACCCTTGTATTCTAACAAATTATTTTCTTCTGGGTTGAATTTCTTTTCAAAATCAACCACAAACCTAGGACTCGGGGGGTCTTGAATTGCGAGCTGAGCTTGAGCTTGAGGTTCCGGAACAGAGGCAATTGGAGGATTTTCAAGCTTTTCTAATATTAGTTTAAACTGTTTCTCAGCATCATGATAAAATTGTTCTTTGCTAAGTTTTTGAGCTAGAAATTCTTCTTTTATACTCTTGCGTTGTTTGGAATACTGAGCAAGTACTTTGTCACGTTTTTTGAGTTTTTCATCATTCACAAAAGGCATCTCTATTTAAGCTAAGCATAAAAGAAAAAAAAGCTAACATGCTTAGCTGACAGCTAAGCAAAATAAAAATTATCAAACCTTTTCCGATACATCAATGACTTATGCTTAGCTGTTTTGTCCAAGACTATAAAGCAGCGTTTCTTAACCGGGGATGCTAGCACCCCTTGGGGGTGCTGGAGTAGACTGTAGGGGGTGCTAAATGCATGCAGTATAATAGCAAAAATTCCATTTTACTTTTCTGCATTGTTTCGTCTTTCTACCAGCATCGGCAGTTGTCATATCAATGATTGCTGTTTCGAAGTAGCCTACCGTACATGGTGTGTTGTTATTGTAGTCATCTCCCAGTCAAGTACGCAACTTGATCCTGAGTAGTTTGTGCGAACTTACCTGGTGGGTGCTTTGTTGTAATATTACTGCTCGCTTCTATCAACCACCATGGCAAAATACGTTCCCACAAATTACTCATATCCAGAGTGGATACAGCAGCCCTTTTTGGCAGACATGAGTGATGATAATAGACTAAAAAAGAAGCTGATTGACATGCAGGTGAACCAGAGTTGTCGGACAAAATTTCGTCCTTCCGCTTGCTGATTTCTGGTGTGATCAGTTGACAGCATATCATGCATTGGCATGAGCAGCATTGGAATCGATCTTTCCATTTCTGACTACCTAACTGTGTGAAAAGGCGTTCTCCACTATACTCCAAATCAAAATAATTGACAGGAACCGCCTTCAACATGGGTTGCTCCACGATATGAGAGTGGCTTTGACCAACACTTAGCCTCGAATAGAGCAATTGGTCACACATAAGCAACAACAGAAATCACATTGATACATGTGTAACTAGTTACCCAGCTGAGTAACTTAAGTATGCTTAAGTTTTTCCATGTTCTTTCACTATTCTCGGGTTTTCCTATTTCTTTATCACCAATGACGACAGTAGTTTTGAAGAATAAACAAAATGATCAGTTTGTACATCGCTTTCCTTTCAATAATGCAGACCAAAGTTTAATGGCGGCGCCGAAATTTTGACATGCTTCTTGATCACTGGCGGTATATTTTGTATTTTTTGTCGCCTAACAAACTGTGCTGTTGTTTTAAGAGAGTTGATTCGCTTACATATGGTTATAATTGAATTTTTGTTGGTGAATGAAAGCCAAATACCAAATCCTGAATCAATTTGGTTAAAACAACTGCACAGTTTGTTAACACTTTGATCCTCAAAGGGAGGCCAGATCTGGCCCCCCCCTCACATTTCTTTTAATTACTTGAAGCACAGTAATGTTATGCACTTGGTTTTTCTTGACTTTTCCCAAAATTGCAAGGCGGATCTGATGATGTAAAGTTTGATAGCAAAAGTTGTGTAGTTTGTTTGTAAATTCAAGATTTTGGTGAATTTTTGCTGTTTTTGGCCAACGTTTGGCAAAGCATGAAATCGATTACTTTCCGCTTACAAGGGATAAGCTCATAATTGCTCCGTGAATCAACATGCGCGAGGAGAGAGACTATCGCGGAGTTTTCCATTGTTTTGTTTGACCTAAATTTGTCCCGAGCGGATGGCTAGAGCAATCCAGTTAGAAAATCACTTCTTTTTTATATTGATTCAACGTCTCAAGACGTGAAACCAAAATAAAACAGAAAAGATTTTCCTATTGAGTGGACAATAGAACATGTTATTCCTTTTTCATAGCATTGCATTGAAAAATCGCACAATGCCCAAACATTTCTTGTGCTATAATATACCAGCCAGTGAGACTGCAGTTGTTCATGAAAAAGAATACGTTCTATCTTGTCTTTTTAGCGACTCGGGAAATAGTTACCCACCACCAAATGCTCACATACAATTTATTGAAAACAGTAGAAGTTCGATCCAACAAATATCCATTGCCGTATACAATACGTCACTGTACGAAAGACATATAAAACCAATACAAATCAAAATTCTATGGAATGAGCAAAAATTGCCGTAAATGTGCTTGATTAGATTTGAAGGCTTGATGTAGCTATAAAAATTACCAGAAACGTGTTCTTTATTCAAGTATTGGTAGATCTATTACGCAGATTGTTGCCATTGATAAAGTTTTTTGTGCTGTCGTTACAGAGAGCCTTGTATCATAATCATATCATTTTATTCGAAATTGCATGCTCATATCAGCAGTGTTGGAAAACTTGTGTTCATGTTTGCGTAAAAAAAGCATTTAGAACATGAGAAAATCCATCATGAAACTTCAATTAGTGTAGCCTAATTAGCGGTATATAGTAAGGGTTTTCAGAAATTCAAGGTTGATGATTTGGACCGTGTTTTTTTAGGTGGTGGACAGATACTAAACTCGATGATCATTTACTTTTTGTCATTGTGACATCACATTTTTACCACTGGATACAGCTATGAATGGATTTTGATATAAAATTATATAAGTTATTTTTGATCAACCTTTGTTTTATGTTTATTTTTTATAGTTTTATGATTTCATGGCATTGATTTTCCTACAGAATTCAATTATTAAAAAATATATATTGCCTAAATGATGTATACACAATGGGATAGCTTTTTTTACTCCACATGTCAGATTGCCAGTAGGCTATTGCCATAAACATTCAACTACGTTTTATTTGTGCAGGATCTATGTTTGAATAATAGAAAACTCGCTCTTTTCGTTTCCATAATCTTGAAATTTTTGTTGATTTGCTAAATCGCGTTAGAGGTTTCAAATTATTACGTGACTTACTGCACAAGTTTCGTTTTCTACATAGCTAATATTATGGACAACGGATCGACAACAAAGTAGGCTATTAGTTTGGACAACTATTAGAGTAGATAGACAACAATATGGGATTGATTAGTGTTTTTCGATC
This sequence comes from Aplidium turbinatum, assembly GCF_918807975.1. Taxonomy (NCBI): domain Eukaryota; kingdom Metazoa; phylum Chordata; class Ascidiacea; order Aplousobranchia; family Polyclinidae; genus Aplidium; species Aplidium turbinatum. The sequence continues at coordinate 20,800,310 of NC_137475.1, read as the reverse complement.
CAATTACTTTGTTGTCTATCAATTGTTTATGGTACAACAAAATAACTTCTCTTCCAAGTAACTAACAAAACGTAATTTTCAGCTTTGTAATAACAGGAGACTACCATAGACAGACATAGATTACACCACACACAGATGATAGACCGAAGGGTAATTGGGTTTCAATAGGGTCATTCAAACCCAATTGATTTGTTTTGCTTCTGTCTAATGTACAGAAAAATTACTTCTTTACAAAATAACTAATAAACGGTGACAATTTTATTTTATCAAAGCCGGATTTATTCCATTCTAAAAAAAATCAGACAACACGTAAGCTTATTAGGTCGATGCAGCAAATGGTGATAATTAATTAGTCGTTCGACTATCCAATGAAAAAAATTCCACATATACGAATCAAAGTAGAAGTAAAAAAGCAACAGAGTCGGAAAGGGTGTGTAGAACAAAGGGTAGCTTAGTACCACAGCAACGTTACTTTAGCTAGCAAATGAATATACGCCATATCTAGCAATCAATATTATTTTGCAATAATGAAAGGAGAATAAAGATCTGATCTACAAAACGGCACCTCATCTAGATAGTGAATAGATTATGCTATTGGTGTATATTACTATGCTGCTACTTATTTAACCAACTGCTACTAATCGGGGTAGCCTACGGTAAAAATGAAAATTTGTTTTGTTTTACGCAGGAGGGGTACGACAAAACAAGAAAAGATTGACGCATAAATTCAATTTGTAATAGAGCTTCGGAAAACTGTTGCATACCGTTAGGATATTTTTTATGTGCTTTATTTAGTTTATTACTGAAAGTGTAGAACGTGTAACATTCATAGAATGGCAAGACAATGCTTCACGGCCGAGGAAGCGATAGAGCAGTTGATTTCTGGCGCAGAAGAAGAAGAATCAATCAACCAATTGTACGCAGACGATGATTTTTCATCAATGGATTCATTGTCAGCATCCGATTTGACTTCTGAAAGTGAAAATGAAGAAGATGGAGTTTCTACAACTCATTGCCCCAGGAAAGCCACATCTCTTCCCTCAAGGCCAGTGCATGACCTTGACTCTGCTCTGAATATTAACAATTATTCTATCCTTCCACTTGCGTCAGAACCGAAATGTTACAGTGCCATTCTGGATAGACCCGCAAGTAAACGTGCTGCACCTACTTTCATAACGTGGAAAAGTGAAAGGCCTCTCAGCAGTGGTCGCCAACCACTGCATAACGTAATCCTTGGCAATCCTGGTCCATCACAAGAATCGCAGCTGAAAACTGATTCCCGTGGTGTATGGGAACTGTTCTTTACTTCGGTAATGCTGGAAATGGTAGTAACCGCAACAAACAATCGTATACGAAATGCTCGTAAGTCTTTCGATGCTTCCACAAGTCGCAGTACATTCACCTTCACGAACGATACTGACAACACTGAAACATCCGCATTTTTGGGGCTAATGTACGTGAGGGGGCTTACAGGAATGAATGATAAAAACGTGCAGGTACTTTATGATCCCATAGTTGGTCCACCAGTGTTTGGTGCCACTATGAGTAAGAACCGGTTTCAATTTCTTAATTCTTGCATTTCTTTTGATAATCAGGAAACAAGAAACGAAAGATGGAAGTCAGATAGGTTTGCTGCAATACGGGAACTCTTTGAAAAGTTCAACTATAATTGCTCCAAGCATGTTGTGCCTGACGATTACCTATCAATTGATGAGACTCTCTATCCGATGCGCACCAAAATAGGATTTAAACAGTTCAACCCGAGCAAGCCGGCGAAATATGGACTTTTATTCAAATCGGTAAATGCTGTTAGATACAGCTATACCTTCATTGCAGCACCTTATTGCGGAAAACCAGTTGAAGATCCAATGCCTTACTATGTTTCAGGCACAGAAAATATTGTGAAATACCTCATCGAAAAGTTGCAAGGCCAAGTCGATCTCCAAGGAAGAAATATTTCTTTTGATAGACTCTACACCAGCATTTCTCTTGCAAACTGGTTGCTATCCCACAACATCACGTGCGTGGGAACTTTGCAAGCTAACAGGAGAGGGTTACCTGTTGAACTGAAAACCTGTGGAAATCGGGAAGTTTACTCCTACGAATGTTTTTGGGAAGAACAAGAAAAAAAAATTGTTTTGCATTCTTACATTGTAAAAACAAAAAGCAAAGGTATGAGAAACGTCCTGCTTCTGTCAACGGTCCAGCCACTGCTAGGAGTCACAAAAGACGATAAGAAAAAACCCGCCATTTACAAGCTTTATGACTTTACGAAAGGTGGTACAGACGTGATGGACCAACGAATGGGAAACAACACAGTAAAAACCAAATCAAAGCGATGGACAATCCCGGCCTTTTCATATATTTTAGATACTTGCCGCATAAATGCATCCACTGTGTTTGCAATGAACAATGGCAAAGATCCTCGAAAACAAAATTCTTTTGAGTTTGGCATGGATTTAGCTATGAGCCTAATTAAGCCCCAGATACAACGGCGGTCACTCAATGGCTTACAAATGGCCGTACGACACAAGATCAACCTGGTTATGGGCATTACATGCGGCATTCAAGCAGATAGTAGTGCCTCCAACGATACACTACTGAAACGATTTCCACTAAAGGCTGAGTCGCGAAAGCGATGTGGAATGTGCTGCACAGAAGCTGCAGGTCCAGGGCAGAAGAAGCGGAAAAACAGCATGTCAAAAATAAAAACTTCATGTGAAAACTGCGGAAAACCGTCTTGTAATAGACATGCCATAAATGCGTGTATTGCATGCTGCTCCAAGCTGGCCGAAAATCAACAGGATAGACAATAAAGGTAATTTGCAACTCGATAATTGCATGATAACCATTATAATTGTGTAGATCAGATAGTGTTCTTTTGCAGATGCTTCATGTCTTGTGATGAATTTGCTGCAACAAATCTTAGAGGAAGAATTATAAAACACGTGTTTTGTTGAATCATTCACCATCATCATTTTTTACGTTTCAGATGCAACTAAACATAGTCAGAACTTATCCCAAGAAGATTTCTTTCATATTTCAAGGTTTCAAACTGTATTTATTTGTATAATAGCAGCCAAATTGTTTCAACAACGCTGTGTTGTTTAGACAATGTGAGGTCATAAAGAAGATTCTCAATCCTGTGGGGTATCTATAGGTTTGGAAAAGTTGAAAAAGTGTTGGAGCAATCGGGTAGCCTACAAATTAACTGTTTTTTATTGTAGCTCTATGTCAACTTTTATCATAAACTTTGAAACTACGTTGAAATCACATCTGTTGTTGAAACCATATGGTAATATTTTTGTTCTTGTTAAAAACTATTCCTAGAAAGAAAATTCTGTCATTTTTACATTGCTTTAACGTCTGAAGACGTTACATCAATGTAGAGAAAGGACAGATTTTGCTGTCTGGGATAATCTCTGCTTAGCTTGTACTCATTGTTTGACCACCTCTTTCACGTATAAATTTCTGTCCAACCATATTTTCTTTTTGTTTTGTCTTTGTTGCTTACCACGACGGCGCAAGTAAACTGTCTGATAAAAATCTACAATAAAAGAGGTACTCAAACCTAGCGTGATTTGTATTTGTGTTTAGTGAGTATCCTACATGATTAGTAATAAACGTGCTAAAGTGAAAATGGAATGGCTTTTGGTTGTTTGTTAGACGCTGTCGTGAAAATCAATAATTTAAAAATCAACAAGTTTACAAGTTAGAAATTTCAGATAATTTCAACAGTAGGTCTATTGCAAGCTGCTCTTCTCAAATCGAAATGTCTACATGCGATTGTTAGCCAAAACCACACAAACAAAAAATTCAATATTTTAGGTACTATTGCTGAGGGATGCTTGGTTCCATAAAAACTAAACATTATGTGTTTCGGAAAGCAATGGCTTATGAAAAACTAATGGAATTTTTGTTTCAATTTGATATCGAAAACGATATAAACCATTGATATTAGGCGGATATAATTAGTCATTCTTGCATTGCACAACAATGCAAACCGTCATTATTTACTAAAAATTTCAGTCATTGTTTACATTGTAACAAAATGTAAACTATGCCAGATTTTCCAACTAGTAAAATATCTATGGGCTTCTTGCATCAAAGATTTCTGAAGTAAAGCACGATGTAAGATTCGCTCGCAAAGCTATCTAATATAATACACTGGCACACACACTCCGCATTGCGTTGGAGCGAGCTCATTGTTTTGCAGCGCTTTGCGTAAAATTGGATTAGCACAGTAATTATAAGGCGGCAAGATGAAGTAAAATAAGCGTTTTTGGGTATCTTTGCAAAAACTGAGATATCAAGTTAAGCATACAAAATGTCAGAATATTAATATTTCAAACTTATAGACAAGTGATTTTGCTATACATCAGTACAAATTCTGTTCAAAAAGAACCAGCAGATCAGACGTAACAGCTGGTTGAAATTGGTCCAACAACGGCCCCCCCTTGAGCAGTCAACTTGCGAAAAAAGGTTGAAAAGCAAAGGGTTAAACAACAAGAGACTTTATTACAAAATATATCGCCAGCGATCTAAAGGCATGTCAAAATTTGGCCTCTACTAAACTTTTGGTCGGCACTGTAGTAGCCTAGTCGTATGCCAACGATAGTTAGGAGGTGCTAGACTGTTGAGGCCTGTTTACAGAGGTGCTAGAGTCAGAAAAGGTTAAGAAACGCTGCCATAAAGCTAAATGGTTCCTCAGTAGCTTCATGGTAATTTTTTTTAAATTCGTCAGTGGTAATACCTTTTGCGTGATCATCTGCAATGTGTCTGATGTTTTTATTATCTAAACTACCGAAAAAGACAAATCACCTAGTATTCCTTCGAATGTATTTTGGTACGTCATAGTATGATTGAGTCAAATAGACACAATTGCAATTTTTGTTCCGAGACAGTGAAAAATATTCCTTAATCTTATTCATGTTCTTTAGGTCGGTTTTTATGTCATCAAAAACCACCACCTTGTGAGTTTCATTGTCAAGATGTTCTACTGGAATCGTCTCTTCAGGGTCTAATTTTTCTGCAAAATCAAGTAAATTATACTTTGCTTGGTTAGGGTTAATTGTATACACATAACATTCATCGAAATTCATCCACTTTTTTAACATATGCAAAAGAAGATTAGTTTTTCCTTGACCGGTAGACCCAACAATCATAAAATGACAGTCTGGGATCAACGGGTGATGTTTGCAAGTTTCGGAGGGTATTTCGGAGTCGTAATTAGTAAGTTCCATTCTTTTATTAAATGACAATCAAAAAATTTGGTACAATCTCTGGGGGACTTCTTGTCAATTCGAGGGGTCCTCAGGCTCCACCAAAGTATCAAAAGCAGGAGATGAAATGTTTGGTGAACTTAACATGACTGATAATAAAATGTGGACCCAAGAGATTCCACGAATAAGAAATACGTTGATCAACATGTGAAATTTTCCAGGGGTCTACAAGGACCAAGACCAGGTTCAGTATTAGCTTATTTAAGTTTCCCTGATCCCAACACCATACCGGTTGTTTCACCTTCTAGTGTCTTTATTAAAAATTCCGATCTTTATGGAATTGATGATATTATTGGTAACTCAGAAGAAAAGATAAGGATTTTTACTTCACTAGACAAAGGACTTGTAAGTGTTGGAAACAAAACTACAATCAAAAAACTTGTTGATCCTCCTGTGGATGATGATCCTGCTACAAAGGGTTATGTTGATTCTCGAAAACCAAAGCTCACAATTTTCGAAAATATTGAAAAAAGGATGTCACCTACGAATTCAAACCCAATTGAATTAGAAAACAAATCAATAGCTTTTTTTCCCTAAAGTCTGAACCTTAATTCATTTGTCCAGGCAAACACTCACAATAGTATTTCAATAAAATTTAAAATTTAATTTATGTCGTGGAACCGGTTTTCGTTCATTAGAACTCTTCAGCACAACTGGATCGAAACAAAATTACTTGAAACAAAAATTAGCCTACAAAATTAATAGATGTCACTGTCAGCATAACTGTACCAAAACGAACGAAAATTTACATACGGTATTAATTAGATAAAATGTTCATGTCTTCCATGTTCTTTTCTTTTTTTCTTTTCCTTTTCTTCATTTTTTAGCAAAAACGCAACTTTCGAATACTATAATTTGACCTAGCTTGATTAAGTAAAGGCAAACAGTTGAAAATTCAAATAAAATTTACTAATCAGGAGGATAACAGAAATGCTTTGTCGGTGAAAGCTAGTTAGTTCTTTTCCAGTTAGTTCTTCCCACTTTTGATCATAGATACGGTTTTTTTAGTTTTTCCATTCCCTTGTCACCTATTTCTGCCGCATTGAATGCTTAACCTTTTGCGTATGCTAGTTTTGCATGATGATGTAATAGAAGCGTTTGTTCTAGCTTTCACCGACAAAGCATTTCTGTTATCCTCCTGATTAGTAAATTTTATTTGAATTTTCAACTGTTTGCCTTTACTTAATCAAGCTAGGTCAAATTATGGAGGGATAGGAGGGATAACAATTAATCCGGTTGTTCTTGGGTCTGTCGCTGGCTTACAGATATTAATCCAAACCTTTCTGACAAAGAAAAACTTTAACAAAAAGATTGAATCATGTAGGAAAGCAGTTGGTGAATATCAAAAGGCACTTAACAAAATCAAATACATTTTAAGGTCAAGAAAATTTAATTTTGGTCTCGAAATAGAATTAATGAAAGAACTCAATTGGATTGATGATCAAATAACATATTTATGTCCGGTGGTTCCTGAGAAGTATTCAAAGGCTTATCTGAAGAGAAATAATGACCATGAGCTGGTGTATGAACTCCGTCTTTAAGAATTATCCGTTTGTCATCTTCTGCAGACAACGCAATTTTGTTGATTTCTTCTGTGAACATTTCATGTTGGTGACTTCGAATTACGTTCATCCTACGATGGACCTTTGAATTGGTTTGAAGACATTTTTTGTAGTCTTCGAAACAGATTGATTTTTTAACGGCAGACTTTTTGACCCCCTTACATTTCTTGGATTGTGATCCAAGGTCCATTTTATACGAGTACAGTTTAGCCCTGAGTCCGATAAATTCTGAAATAATTTTCCCATTTGTTTCATCTTTCATCATAGCCTACCTATAATTTTCTTGTTAACCCCAGTTTTTATTTTACTCGGGTGATCTTTTGGGTATCCAAAAGTGTCGAACCTGGATTGTATGTATTGGTTTATGTCCTTGAAAAAGTCTTTGGTTTCGATTTCGTATAGTAAAGAGTCTGTGTCTGTGAATAATAATTTTGATAATTTACCTGGATACTTTGGTTTGATGTAATTGTAGTGGAAATCATACATAAGTGTTTTGGACAAGTCTAAAATACACATACCAAGATAAATTAGTTTAGCAAAGTATAGTTTGATTTGTTTCATGTGACAAGCAATCAAATTTTCATCAAATACAGTTACACGATCAAAGTTGGGCTTGGCTGCTAATTTTGATGCTCGTTTTCTGGAAGTAACCAATTGAACGTCGACTCGATTGCGGATGCTTTCCATAGTTTTCCAAAAGACTGAGTTATTCATGAGTTTGAAAAAGTCTTTCTCAAAGTTGTTCTTGGCTTTTGTTCTGAGGTTGGTGTTAAGATCAATGTATTGTTTTAGCCAAGGGGATTCTTTAAATTGAATACCCGGATGGATCTTGGTGATTTTTAACCCAAGGGATTCATATAATTTAAGTGTTTCATGATGGACAACGTATTTTGTTTTGTTGTTTAGATTCGGTATGAGTTTTTCTACTTTACTTTTTACCTGAGTTTTTTCTGGGGCAAGGGGATATTCGTTGTGGGGTTGTGAAGTTTAACCGGGTATTCCAAGCCAACCTCGAGGATACAGGGAGTGGTTTTCCAATTTTCAGTAGAGTCCATCCATTTCAAGTAGAGTCCATCCATTTAAAGTCACACGTCGGAAGTGATTTACTCCTTGCCCACCCGTAGAGATTATTTGCATCGAGATACATTAGGTACTTATCTGGAAGTGACTTGTTGTATTCTTTCATGTATTGATTGTTGGCTTTCCCATGTCTGGTTATAATTGTTGAGATCCCACCTCGAATGCCAGATTCAACCATGAGAATCATATCAGGGTCGGTTAATAGTTCGAGATTTACTTTTGTTTTCTTGAGTGCAGCATCCCACGCCAATCCTGGAGATGTATAATACCAAGCGGGATCAAGTTGATAATGATTTAAACAGGTCTCCCTGAAATTTTCAAATACGTCAGCAAGGAGAAAGACGTCGGTTTGTAGATAAAGGTCGTGGTAATCTCTAAGAGTTTTCAATCTGAATTCTTTCCAGACATTCTGGGCATGTTGATAGTCTGATTCCGAGATGTGTTCGTCGGTTAATTTTGAATAAAATGCTTCTTTAGGTGGAAGAGATGTTTCGTTTAGTTTTTCTAAGGAATCAACGTAGTCATATGGATACACTCCTTTTCTTACGACAAGGTTAAGTTTTTTTCATCAGTGAAATATTTTCGCAAGGTAAAGAATTTTTCTGAGTCTAAATTACAGTAGAAGTGAGTTTTGCTAGACTGGTTGACATAAATTAGAAACTATCAATGAATCTCAAATCACGTTTAACGTCTACAGTTGACCCTTGCTTGTTTACGAATTGATCGATGACTATTGTTTTTGTAAAGGAGATGTAGCCTACTTTTCTTCGTTGTTTGGAATACACTTGATGTTACCACCAAGGTTTTTGATAAACAAATGAGAGTCGTAGCCAGAAAGATTATGGAACAGCACAGGTATAAATTTTGGTACATTGAATTTAAGATTACATTCATTGTGGGCGGCTCCTCGAAATTTCCCAGAAAGGTGACAATGATCTCTTACTTTGAGGTCGTCGGGGCATGGGTTTCCACATATGTGACACTCTTTGGCTTTTTCAAACTGTTGTTTGTCTTTGCTAGTAAAAATCATATTTCTTGGAAATTTAATCTGTTGGAAGATTTTAGTTACGTCTTTTTCGAGAGTGTCTACAAATATTTGGGGAACGTTCTGGTCTTCTGACTTTTTTTTGTGAAATTGACTAACTTAAGTTTAAAGATCGTGTCGTCAAAACATTTAATGAGATAGCAAAATCCTGATGGTGTGTGTTTTTGGAATTGATTTGTGTAACTTTGAGTTGGGTTTGGTTGACAAGTATCGACCTTCCCAACAAATGACTCAAAATCAGCATAGACAACAAACGGAACTTTCATACTGTGATTAACGTTTTTGAATTTGAGAATATTGTTACCTTTCTCTGGAAGCACAATTTCAACTGGATTTTTAGTATTGCATAGTTCTTTGTGGGTTTCAAGTGATCCCTCAGAATGAAAAGAGTTGAGACATCTCAGACAAAAATGTTTTTGATGTCTATGTTTAGTAGATGACAACAATCTACTAAGGTTTTTAATCAAACAATAATGATTCGTGAAGAAGAACAAATTAATTTTATGTTTTCGTTCAGGGCCTTTGTAAATTAGCAAAGGGTAAAAAATATTTTCGAATCCGAGAACGTTGATTGAGATGTCGTTGTTTTTAGATTCAAACCTTGAGATGTCTTTCAAAGACACTGGGAAGGAAATTCCAGAGAAATCAAGTTGTTCAGACTGTTTTCGAAGGTCTTTAGATATCCGTTCTCCATCTCTTTCTACTGGATTTAACCCCCGAGTAACAGACCATTTAAAGCAGTGGTTCTCAACCGCCGGTCCGCAGAAGATCTTACTTTCTACAAAGCTTACTTTAATGTGTAGTCGTTAGCAATATTGTAAAATTGTGATCGCACTGTGAAACATGCACAGCTGTAAAGCTGACATATCTCCACGTAAAATTGTTTGATAATTAGGGTGAACTTTTTGATGACCTAATTCTGTAACGTTGATAATGTTTTTGTGACAAATTGCGTGTTGTTTTAAAAAAATTTTGAAACACAGAAATACATAATCAAATGGGGAATTTTGTCCTTGATTTTGAAAAATTTCAAAGTCGTTGGAGACGAAAATTTAGAGTTTGATAAATCTTGTTTTTCAAAGACTATGCGGAAAATAGCGCTTCGGAATGGAATGAAAGCAAGCCGATTTGCTGTGTAAAATGCTGGTGAAATGGAGTGGTGAAAACAGTAAAAAGAGGTGCTGAGCATTGTGAGTCGACACTTGAAAAAGTTGGCTAACAATTTTCACAATCATTTTGCGTAACATGAAGATCCTCGACATGGAAACTTTTGGATAAACAACCCCCATGCATCGATGATGTCAACACATGCGACCTTAATCTTCATGAAAAAGAAAGTCTGATTGAATTACAATATGTTGTGCTTCTACTTTGCAGTCCAGATTCGTAAAAAATTATTGTCACACTTCTGGATATATCTTGCAAACGAATTCGGGGCTAACTTTCAAAATCGATTTGCAGGTAATTGTTTCAACTAGCTATTTAGAAACGACAATTAATTCTTTTTCATCTCTAGCTTTAACACTTAGAAGGTTGGGCTCCTGGAGTCATGCTCAGTTTAGGGGGGGGGGGGGGGGGCTGTCGATTCTTCTTATGCTTTAGGAGTGATGTTATTTTTTAAGACACGGTTTTAAAATTTGGTATTCACTTTGTAAAATTATTCACGCTGAGCATATTCAAAAATTAAAACTATGTGAATTTTAGAACTGCTCATATACGTTAAAATGTTGAGGTGATTTGTGACGTTTGGATTATGTGATATTTTTTTGGTAGAGTAATGAAGAACATGCATTGCAATGTTGTGATTAAAATTTTTTTACATCATCTCAATTTGAATCATTTGATTAACGAGACATGGGCTAAATCAATTATTTTCATCCAGCTGGTGGGGAAATTTTGAACAATAGAATATGAAATATTTCAAAGAATGTGCTGAGAAATACCTTATATCTCTCAATTTATTACCTTCATTCGCTCAAAATTTCAGCTCAAGAGAGGTGAATAAACGTTAGGAAAAGTCGAGAAACTTCGTAATCGCAGCCTCAGTGGTTTTAGAGATACAACTGTTGATACAAAAAAATTAAATTGACAGCCCCCTCCCAACCTTCAAAGGGTTAAAATAGCAAAGAAATAAAGCAAGAAATCGCCTGGATGCCGAAACCGTCTGTGGCAGAAACAGAGCTACATGTTTTAGATACTTCTTTGATATCTCGTTTTCCTCACATAAGCTAGGCTATTGGCAGCGTAAGCTGCGTAACAGTAGCAAATTTCCCACTGACATTGATTTTGTAGCCTATGCAAATGGATTGACATTTGTCTGTTTGAGTTGATTTGATTGCCGTTTTATTCCAATTTTCGTCCTGAATACAAATCATATGCTAAAACCTTGCATTATGGTGCGCAACGACAACTTTGGTTAACAAAACGTTTCAAATATTCATTCCATTCACTACGATGTTTGGTTACCTGTCTGCCAACATTTTTTAAAAATTTTGCTGGTCCCCCACTGTTAAAAAGTTGAGAACCACTGATTTAAAGCATTAATTGTCTTCATTTTTAAGGTTTGTAATAGCTTTTTTCTTTGCAATAAAACATGGAAGAGGTATGTATGAAGAGCCACTTAATGGATTAAATTCAACAATGTGGATTTTGAGATGAATTATAGAATCGAGGGTCCAACCACTTCCTTCTTGTAAAGATTTACCAAAATTTTCAAAGATTTATGTTTTCATTCTTTCGAACAAATCCAGAGTATTTGTTCCTGGTAGATTAGTTTCAGTATATGAAGAAAATGGAAATTCTTGTTCAATAGTATCATTCCGTTTCAGAAGATATCTTAGAACCATCCGGACTTTTGTTCCAGAGTTGTTTTCTAAGATTTTGATTGCTTCATTTTTAAACTTGACAGAAATGGCTTTTCGTCGTGGTGTCCTTTCTGGTTTGGAACGACTTTGAATTTCCTTGCGAAATGTTTTAACGATGATTGACCTTCAATAAACTTTAACGGGGTTATTGAAAAAAGAGATGTGGTTTTTTGGGAACTGGAGGAATAAAATTCATTGCACAATCTACAATCTCATTAATTTTTGATTTAACTGGAGTGGTAGTTGGGGCTTCATATGGTGTTGGTTTCAAAACAGGGGTAGAAATCTCAGGGACTGGTTCATCTAGGATATTATTCGGGGTTGGAGTTAACAAAGATAGTAATTCATGTTTTCGTAATTTAGAATATCTTTTGAGACCTCGCTCTTTAGCAAGTTTTTTAAGTTGTTTTACAGTAGACGAGTTCATTTTTTTATACGAGAGATTTGCTTTTATAGGGTTGTCGTTTTTATTATTATTATACCTTTGAGTATTAGTAGACGAGTTCATTTTATTATACGAGAGATTTTCTTTTAAAGTGGTGTCATTTTTATTAATTCTTTAAAGGAAATCAAACGTATAAATAAAAAGAAATGACTAAAGGTCGACCAATCAAATATACAATGTATGATAATAAAAGAGAACGATTCAATGCTGCAATACGGACATAGAATAAGGGAAAATCTTTCATTTGTGAAATTTGTGATAAAAGTTACAGCTTTGGATATAAATATCAACATGTGGTTTCGAAAAAACATATGAGAAACAAATCAGCAAGCGTTAAAAGAAACATAACCAATCGGCGTTATGAAAATCCCCTTCGTGGGATTTCCTGTTGGGGTCATTGACTAAGATGTCTCAAAACAACAAAAAAGTGTATTTTATGACTTAATTTGTTGAAAAGTCAAATAATTAATGCGCCAGAATCGGCATTTCTTAACTACCATTACAAAATGCACCCTACAAAGAAAAATCCGCCTTCTTGCAAAATATAATTGGAAAGGTCACATTCAAGCTAAATATCAAAGTACAATCATGGATGGGCCGATGAATCTTTTTCAAGAAATGCAATCACGAAATAATCTATTCAATGGCAATGAAGTGCTCCTAGTCATTCAACAGAGTGTTCAACAAAATTGCATTTTTACTGATCTCGAAAACGTGCTTTTGACAATGCTGGGCGATGATAACAAAACCATCACAGCTAATGCAGTCAAACTAATCTATTAGATTAAGCGCACCACCAATGATGAAAGTCAATCGCAAAATTCTACAGTGCAAGAGTTTCACCTCCCCAGATTAACTTTTGAGGCAACATCTTATACAGAAATGATAACCATATATGGCAGAGGGTGCTCCACAATATTCTACCTCTCAAATAAAAAAGGAATCCTTTCCTTGAATGAACCTCCCCTGGTGAAAACCCTGGAACGGCAATCGAAAGGGCGCCAGTTCGACACCGCTCAAGAGCATGCGGCTGTGTCTTTGGCAGGACACTTAACCCTATTTCCTGTGGGGGGGGGGTCGGTTGGGACTTGGTACTTTTCAAAGCAATATCATTAAAGAACTACGCGATCCACAGCTTTGAAATTTCTTGACTTTTCCTAAAAATTATTCAAGTATTTATTCCGCTTTAAATGACGTTGCTATTGTCTATAGTTTTAGAGATATGGCATGACTTTCATAACATACTCTGATATTTTAGCTAGCCCTTTTGTTTTCAAATTATACGGATTAATAGGATTACTGAGCGCCGCCGTGCGTGGAACTGCGACGCAGATATCTCATGATTTGGTTTTGTTGTAAAGCATTCAACCGTAATGATTCCGCCTTTTGTTTGCAAACTCGAGTTTTGAGTTGCTTTGATTAATCTTTTAATTACATCTGAGTTGCTTTGAAATTATCAGAGAGCATCGGATAAGCTATGCTGAAAAAAATGTAATTTTACGTTGCTTTCTATGGCGAATACATTTTGTTTCTAACTTCTAACAAAAAGCAGTAGGAAAGTTCTTGACAAAACTCTGTTTATCTCATAAAACAAACATACTGATGTGGTAAGTTTCTTGATTTCTTGTCGGAAAGCAAGGAGTGCGTTCTTGACCCGCCAATAAACTTTTGCATGTACCTGTACAGTGTACACTTATATTCACATGAATATTTATGGATGTTGTGAAAATGTTTTATGAAAACGAGAGATTGAAGGATACTGAAAAGAACTTGACACAGACTATCTAAACTGCTTGGCTTTTGTGGAAAAACACGCGCAGCTAAATTATTGTGCTTTGACAAGCATTGTGCATATTGTATCATCACTGAATCTTTGCCTAAATGGTAATTTTGCAGTTGCTTGAGAGATTACAAAATTATTTTTTTATACGAGGATTGAAAAGTTTTGATATATCTCAGCAGAAACACTATTAGGACCAACTCAATAATTTCAAACTTTTCATTCAAATGTTGGTCTACAAAAACTTATTTTCACAAAACGGTGTCGGCCTATATCTTTTTCTCCATAAATTTGGACGTTTGTGTCATTTGGAGCAAAGTTGTTTGTTGGGTTGAAAGAATCTGAAATCAATGCCTCGTTTTAGTAACGTATCGTAACGTAATCTATCGGTCAGCGCTTTTGTGCCTTTTTGTTTTCGAATACATTTCCCTGACAAAAGATTGGCTTTTGTAATAACGCCATCAACCATACAGTTGTATTCTCTGACTGCATCTCAAACGCTATACCATACTCAGCAATTTTTCTAAAGCATTGTTACACAAAATGCATATCTGACAAAATAAGGAAAATATGTTGAATTGAATTATATTTTATACGGATCGTTTTCCTTATCCTTGAAAAAAAGAAAAGAACGATTTTTATCGTTTGGCATAAAAATATGTGTATTGAAGTTCACCTTGGTTTGCATAATGAAAATCAACCACAAAGAATTGCTTGAAGTGATTTTCGCAGCTATTTGATCCTTCGCGATGATATCAATTATAGTTTCTATCAGATGAAACCTGTTCAAACTATTTTTTTTAAAAACTATGGTTCATTCAAGAATATAACACTTTGTAAATATAGCTTACTTCATTTTTGTGTTTTTACTTCGATTTTTTCACAAGCAAGACCTTACACAAAACAAGTTATTTGCAACGTGAGTCGATTGACCAGAGTAGCCTAAATGGACCAGAAAGCTGATAGCCAAAACTTGATTACTTTTTATCAAAATGTTTGCACATTGGAAACAGCAATCACTTTGTTTCAAATCAGCAAATCACTTTTTGTCATTGGTTCAACGTCTGCAGACGTCTAAACTAATATACGACGAAATTGGTTTTCTGGGTCTTCGGTTCGGAAAAACATCATTACGATGTATTGTGACGTGGTCTATCAGCCAGCAGTAGTTTATGCGTCTTTTGTTTTTGGATGTGTGTCAATTACAAAAGATGGCTTTTGCAGTAACGCCATCAACCGCAAACTGCATCTAAAATGCTATTTCAAAATTTGAACAGAAAGAAATCTTCTCATGCGTAATAAATAACTTGACACAAAATGCATGTCCAACAAAATAGACAAAAAATGTAGAAAACGTTATTTTGCAAATCTAGTTAACAACATGAAAAAAAACGCTTCAATCATTTTGACACAAACGTGCATTTTTAAAATATCAACAACCTTCAATTTTGCCCAAGGAAAAAGTCAACACTTTAGTGATTTTTTGTTTTTTTACGACAAAAGCACTCGGCCTGAAAAAGATTTTTTTTCTATTTTTTGTATCGTTATGTCACGACTTTGAGTTTGTTACGCAGAACGGGAGTTCCATTTGGCAAACAACCTCTTCTATAACCTACCAACACGATTTGACTAAACGATTATTATCACTACATTTTGTCACAGCTGTTTGCAAAATTGTTTCATTCAAAGTGATCATTGTTGGTAAGTATTGAAACATATCACTTTGGAATGCATCGTGACATAGTTTATCAGTCAGGAGTTTTAGACGCTCTTTGTTTTTGGAGTGCATGATGGCCTAAAATGGAACAAGCTCCTATCGAAGCAAGTCACTACCTTTGGATAGGTTGTTGTTCAAATACCACGTGACACCACAGGCTACCTTACTTTTCTGTATTCAATCGCTACCCAGACAGCAAATCAGACACTTTTTACATCGATTCAACCTCTTTAGACGTTGAAATAATGTTAAAAACGAATAAATAGCTTCCTGAGATGTGCTGTGAAATGCAAAGTGTTTCTTGATCATACATAACCAAATTCGACAGTGTGAATGTGAAAAAAAATTTGCTTGATTTAGTTCCAATATCAAGTAATGACAGTACGTTTGAAAAAGTGTAGACTATAAACATGTGGCTCAAAAAGCACTTGAAAGAGTTTTTTTGCGGTGATTATGTCTCATTCTCTGCAAATGTTGAAACAAAGCAAATTATTTTTGCAATGCCTCCGGCAAAACAACAAGCAAACGCGAGTCGGACGCCAATTACGATTTCATTGAAGCGTGGACGACGTCTCCGCGTAAGAGATTAAAATCTACACAATAGAATTAACCCGTCACACTCAATTATAAGTTAATTAAGAAGCAATTTCTCAAGTCAAATAAAAAAATATGACCAACCATCAAATTATTTGATTTTTCAAGTTGCGCTGTTGAACAAATTGCAAAAGAGTTTCGATGTTATGTTGTCAGATAAATTATCTACACCATGTGAAAATTTGATTGATCTATCTTGCGTAGTTTTTGAGTTACACGAGCTCAAAGTGATAGTGTCGAACCGACCCCCCCGTCCGCAAGTCAACTGGCCAAAATACGTCACAGGATAAAGGGTTAAAGGCATGCCTGAAGGTGGACACGAAGATTGGCTTCCATGCCTTCTCGTCCACTTAATCTAAATCTTCAACCACTGGTGTAAGCCTGGATACAACAAACCTCCCCTGACCAAATCATGCATTAACATTAAGCAATTTGTGGAACATCCTCTTCATCTAAATTATCCAAGTCACACTCAATCTGTAGAACGTGGAGTTAAACTGACAACAGCAGCATCTGGGCGGATAGCCAGGCAAAAACGACAAATTGGTGAAGATTTATGCACCATAGAAGGAAGAAAAAAGCCATGGATCGGTAAAAAGTATCGTGTCACCAGAAAATCCAAGCAACCATAGATTCTATTGTGTGAAATGCGATGAATCATTTTTCTTGGTGTAATTTCATTTTGAAAACAGTGAAGAGTTGAGGTTGCAAGTGCATTTTTTCCCTTCAAATTTGCGAAGCAGAGGCTTATTTATTTATTTACATTTGTCCAAGCTCGAGTCGAAATTTGCAAAATACTTCCAGGAAAATTTTTCAAACTACGAATGGACTCGCAATCCTTTCGTAGTAGGAAATCCGGCAAATTTTTGGATTCAATGAATGACGATTATCCAGGTTTGGTGAAACAAAGCACTACGAATTATTATCCCATTCGCTACGTTGTATTTATGTGAAGCAAAATTTTCTGCCTTGGTGGTGATAAAAACCAAATATCGATCACGAATAAACACCGAAAGAGTAATGCGAATGGCAATTTCAAAAATTCTCCCAAGATTCAATGAACTTTGTGAAAACAAACAAGCCCACATGTCACATTAAATAACATGCATTGCCTTTTGTTGTCGTATCAATAAACAAAACTTTAATCATAAGTTTATTCATTTACTTTTATTTGCTGGTGCGTCGCAAGTCCAGAAAACTTTTCCAGAGGCGTCGCAACAAAAAAAAGTTTGAGAACCACTGGCTTAGGCAATAGGCATATTGCACATCATACAACATTTTACTGCAGAATTGGACATCTGTGCGCAATAATAGTAGGCTGGCTGCAATATAACTATTATTTAGTGTTTTGTGTTGTGCATATCTTGTGATCTGTCACTTGCCAATTTGTGTATCCTGCATTGAATTCGTGTGTCAGTTGTTGATGGTGCTGTTGAGAAGTGTCGCTTGTACAGCTTTAATGTAAAATTTTCAAATTCATTTATTTATTTTTCTTAGATGTATTGCGTATAATTATTCCTGATGAGGACACTATGTGGTGTCGAAAACGTGGATTTAATAGTTTTTTCTGTGTGATTAATAAAAAATGTTAAATCCGTTAATGTTACTGAGTGTAATATGTATCTGGTACAACAAATCAAGCTCTCTACCAAGGCTCAAATATAACATTTTGTTCATCAATTATAACATATTAACTTTTTCATTCACCACATGCCTAGCAGAGGTGAACGAAGTCACTTTTTTTTACTCTGGCTGCGCTCCCTGCTCCGAAATTCATTTTGAAGTAAAATAAGCGTGAAACTACCTTACTCAAATAGTTTTTAATAAAACACAAAAAAGCTCAAAAATACCTGCGGGCTTTAAAAAAAAACTAGCGGGTTGGGTTTTTAAAAAAGCCCGAGTTTTTCTCAACCCTGCTTTTGCTACACTACGCCCCCCCCCCGGACAGGAGAACAACCAACTTTTATGGTTTAATTTAGGATGTTTTTACCAAAACATTTTTGCACATAAAGCATTAAATCACCACTTTGGGCCCCTAATTTGCGTGGAATGCATTCAATTACCTTTTCGGGCCCTTTTTCTACATTACGGGACTAAAGAATAACAGCTTTTATGCTTGAATTTAGTCGTTTAGGATGGTTTTAACCAAACATTGTTGCACGTAAACTATAAAATCACAATTTCGGGCCCCCCAACAATCATAGTTCTGGGCCTTCAAGGGTACGCCGTACCCTCCGTACCCCCCTCTCATAGGCCTTGGCACTGGTAGGTATTGCTGTGGTGTTGGTTTTAAGCATCCAGTAAAAATGCTCATTGTCTCGTTCAGGCAGGCGTCTAATTTTTGGTATGCTTGCTGCGACACCATGCCGGAGCTGCGTGTTCCGCGGCACTGTAGGCAAGCGCCAGGCCACCTATGCGAAGGGTAGATGGTTTGCCCCCCATGTAGTTCCGGCCAAGCACCTCAAAAGTCCATTGCGTGCAGTTAGTTTTGCACGCAGGCCTTGGTTGTGCTGCTTGTACGTCAGTTGTCTATCCAGTTTCATCCCGAGATAAGTTGATTGAATCTTGAACGGTAGCTGACAACCATTGACTTCGACCTTCAATTGCCTGTCGACTTGGTGATTATTGAGATGAAAAGTACTGACAGTAGTCTTTGTAGCACTGAGTTGCAGTCTCCACGTATTTGGGTATTACGAAATTCTTTTCATATCTGACTCCAGTGAGTGTTCTACATTTGACCACATTCTATTAGTGGCTAGTAGGGCTAAATCGTCAGCAAAACCATATTGCTTTGACTTGGTGCAAGGTAGGTCGCTGATGTAGATATTGAATAGCAGTGATGCCAAGGTTGATCCTTGAGGCACGCCGTTTTTCAAAGGACGAGGTCGGCTACCCTGTCCATCGCTGATGTAAAGTGTGAAGCGTCTGTTAGAGATCATCTCCAAAATGAATCGAACTGTGTGGCGGCTTGGGATAAAACAAAGAAGCTTGATTTCGTGATTTGACTTCAATATTCGTGCTCGTGCACGGTCAGTAATTTATGTGTTTTTTGCTTGCATGTATTGTACATTTGTATAATGTGCCAGTGTGATTTGTATTTCTCGTGTGGCATCGTCCTTAGTTAAAAAACGTCCGTCAGCGACTTACCTACGTTTTTGTGGGGAGTATGTTGAGGACGATTCCTATTATTTTATGTTTTGTCCCTTTTCTATTTACAATTAATTTTATCTGAACCGATGTGACAGTTATGCGCACCACTTCGTGGTTAGTGTCGCTCGCTCTTTTTGTGTGGTGTCCGGTCGCGCTCTGGTGGTAAGTAAACTTTAGTTTAAATTGCTTAATCAGTTACAGTTAAAATTATGCTGTTTGCCACTTGTCAACTACTTTCTTTCATATTACAACACTTATGCCGACTGTAGTATATACTTGTGGTGAGAGTCAGGCTAGATTGGTAGGTTAGCGATAAAACTCACCCATCCACAGAGCGGGATGCTACAATTGCAATGATCGTATATACAGAACTCCATAAAATAATACCCTCAGCAGGTATTCAAGAATAAAGAGGAATACCCTCTATTTTCCAAATGACGTAGCACAGCACTCATGGAAATTGCTGGTAGTGTAAACGCGAAGTGTTTGAGTCAAAACACAGGAAATACGTAACGTAACAAAAACGTATAAAAACGCACGTAGTCTAAACTCAGGTTTACTTGCAATCCACGAATAAATAGTCAGCCACCATCAATACGAAATTTTTGAAAATATGACAGTTCGCCGCTCTAGTCAGAACGCAAATGGACGATTTCGATAAATGAAAAACAGAGATAAAAACTCATGCGGCTGAAGGACAGGTGACTGACTGAGGCTTAGGCTTGCCATATGTCCCGGTTTAGCCGAGACAGTCTCGATTTTAAGGCCTTGTCCCGTTGTTCCAGTTAAGCAGTTTGTTATAGAATTTTTAATTTAAAGTTTAAAAAAAAAAATTCTTGAGTTAGCCATTTTAGAAGTTCTTTCTCAAGTGGTCTGCGGAAAATATCAACAAAATGTTTCAGAAGCAAATGATCAACATCGACTTCCTTTTCGATGAGCACGTTTTGGTAAAGAAATATATGTCTGAGAGTGAGAGGAAAGAATCATAGCGAAATGCGACATCTCTTGAGCAAAAGTGGATCCAATTGTTCCAAACTTTTATCAACAAAACATAGCCATTCCAAACTTTCAAAAACTTGTTGAGTTTGTGCTTTGTTTTTCTGGGACATCAGCACCAGTTGAGAAATTTTTTTCAATTATAAAAAATATGTGGACAGACGACAGAGGCCAAATGCTAAAACAGAATGTCAAAGCTCTCCTCACTTGCAAAATTAATTTTTTGTTTTTACATGTAGTGAATTTTATGAAAAGATAAAATCGAACACTGTACTTTTAAAAAAGGTGCGTGGTACAGAAAACAAATATTAGGCCTAATTCATTTGCTCATAAATATTATTAAGTTCTTTTGATTTCGTTGGTGAAATAGGCCTACATATTTCACAATGTAGATTTTAACGACCTGTTTTAGCCTGATGCTGCCAGTTCGCTGTGATAATAGCGAATTACACTACTTTCGGATCATAGTTCCTTAGTCATGTGCTATGACGAATGGTGTTGAATTCAGTGAGTCGTTCTGCGGCTCTTTTGTTTGGCTTAAGGCTGCTGGTTGTTGAGTTTCTGTGTTGTTAGGCGTTATTGCTTTAAAATTTTGTTAAATCAGTTGATTAATAGATTAGGTGTCGTAGTTCTTCTTTTTTGGCACGGTTGTTGATTTTTGGATTCTGTCTACTTATGAAAATGCCCTTTTTGAAGCGTAATTGTACGGCATCGTTTTCTCTGGCAGTGATTGTAAATTCAAAGTCGGCGAGTCACTGTTGTTGATGATCAAATACTGAACTTTTATCTGAGTTAAGGTGTTCTTTCAACCGGGAGTGGAGTGGGCGAATCGTGCTGCCTATGTAGCTTTCCCTGCATTTCTTGCATAATTATGATCTTGTAGACACAGTTCTTGGTGGTGCACATGTCGTCGTTCCGTAGTGGGCAGTTTTGTAGCCGGCAAGGTTCTGATTTTTGTGGTTTTTGAAGGGCGTTTCGGAGGGTTCTTGAGCGTCGAAAGAGGTGGACTGGCAAATGCAGGTCTTTGAAGACTTTCTTTACTTTACGGTACGCGTCGTCGCTCATAAAATAGTTAGGCCTACATATATTGGTAATTTGCCCGTATTAATTAATTAATTAGTTGCATTAAATTCCAAAAGTGTGGAATTTAATTAAATTCCATAGTACAAAAAGCCATAGTGTGGCAAAAGCTGTACAATAGCCTTTTATCAATTTAATGTGGTAGCCTATTATCTATTTCTGCAATACAGAATATCTGTTATTTCGGTACGCTTTTGCGCATGCGCGTAGTCATGCGCACAAATCAAAAGACCACTTTCCCGTGTTTTACGATAAACCTAGACCAGAAAAATTGTTTGCAGCTGTCTTGCAACAGTATTAACGTGTTTCAGTACAGTAGCAAATAATACTTGAATTTTAAATGTCATAATAAAAAGTGACGTCAATGCAATACAAGGCAATTTTACGCGAAGAGTAATTTTCAGAGGAAGGAGGGTTTCGGACGGAAAATAATTGTTTTCCTGATGTCTTAAAATGTACTGTTGTATCCGAAAATCAGGGGTAATGTTGAAATTAAAATTACTACCTACACCCCTACCAAAAAGGTTTTTAATATTATATTTAAAAAACGTAAAGGGTTGGATCTCCATTTGAAGACAGCATGAGCTGTGTTTTAATTTGTTAATTTGCTCTTCAAAAAGCTTTGCTTTATCAATCTTTAAATTATTATTTCAATTTCCAGCTTCTGCAACTGAAACCACAAAAACCTAACAGAATCATAAATGCTCCAGCAAACAGAACCAAATCTTACGACAAACCAACCACAGGTGGTAAAACTTTGGATTTAAATAAGCAGCTGTTTTAAATGAGCATATTCAACTTGTCGGAAAATACTTCTCCTGAAACTTAATTCAACAGTTTTTATATGAGAAGAAGCATTGTATCACTAACTCAGACCAATTTACCGAAATTTAGACCACAAGGTTATTTTTTGTTTATATTGCTATACCAACTAGGTGCCACGGAATAGAATGTTGGTTTGTATGATCGGGCTATGTCTTTGTGTTCAGAACTCGGTGTTGATGGCAGCTCTAAATCAAAAGCTAGGTTCATATTTTACCACAAGCCTAGTAAGACACAAAGAACAACAAAATGCAAACAAACTTTGCGTTTATTAATTGCACTCTGCCCACTTAAGGAGACTATAGTAACAGTAATGTCAGATGATGAATATCAAAAGCTTTAAATAAGACTGGGCTAGCGAAGGGCAAATGTTACAACTTTTAAAACTCTCTTGCGAAAATCACTTTATGTCTTTGTTCCGTGCTGTTATAAATCTTGCAATTCTCTACTGAAAGCTTTATTGTCCTCTGAAACTCTGTATAAATCGAAATTCTTTGAACACTACAATATCATGTTCTGCATTCCATCCATAAAATTTTTTCCTGTAATTTATTCTTTGCTTTCATTCTTTAATGAGAAGAGTCTGTCAAGTTTTGCTGAGCCAACAGCAGGCCATTGTATCTGCCAGTGATTGTGCTGAGATGTCGTCTGGCTGCTTTTGTGTCGTTGGTGTGTATAAACATTGTACAACTGTTATGCCATTCATTATTTGTGTATCTCTTTTTGTTTGTTTATTCGTATGCGGACATTCTTGTCTGACGCAATAAATAATAATAAGGGAAAGGCTTCATAAACACAACATAAACATACGTATAAAGTTATCTTAGTTTAAGTGGAATAAGTTATCACGATAGGATAAGAACGATTAAATATTAAAGTAAAAAGAAAGTGACATTTTAGCTGTCATAGACAAGTGACAGCATAATTGACAAGCTAATGAATGTCCATCTACTTGGGAGTAGATTTCTTTTTCGGCGAAGTTTCTTTCTGTCGCAAAACTTTGTCAGGAAGCACAAACTGTTTTTCAGTCCGCTTACCCCCAAGCGCGGTGTGTGTACCCATCTCTCTACGGGCGATCCTTCGAACAGCCCTGGATTTTAGCTCACTTTGCGTTAACGGTCGATCAATTTCGCCTCCTTCGTCCGCACAATCGGCCGCTTCGTCGGCTTTATCGTCTTCTGTAGACGGAGGGACAATTTGAATGGGTACCACAACTGGGGGAGCAGACGGACCCCCCAGGAGAGCAGAAGTGCTAGATTTGGGAGTCCCGGGTGCCCTCTCAGTTGAACCTTCTAACTCTTTAAGTTGCAAATAGGCGTGGATCTGCAGTAGCTCATTTGTCTTTTGCTCTATGACTCCTAGATACTGCATCATGTTGTTCTCATTGACAGTATCATTTTTTCCTAGCATCTTGGAGATGATTGATCGATCGCAGTTGATCTTCATAAAAACTGTCTCAATTCCACTTTTGATTTGTTCCAGGATCTTTTCGGTCTCTCGTAGTTGTCTGAAATAAGAAATGTTTACTCTAGAACAATTCTACTCATCCCTAGTGAAGGATGGCCACACTTCACCAGAAGCTATTATTCATGTTCGCACGAAAAATAGCAAACGTAACAAGCACAATGAGTAGTTGTATTGTGGCTCACAGCAGCTATTGAGTTTGCAAATATTATATCCCTTAGGGTCATCACTAGCTCATATACTAGCTCATACATGCTCATACATCAGTGCTCTTTAACAAGAGTTTTGCATAGGGTTCGATGAGTTTAAAGGGTTTCGTAAAGGTTCCTCGTTTTATAGGGGAATTTATTTCTTGTGTCGTCAGGGCTCAGAGAGAGGGAAAGTCGGGCAACTTTACCCCATAGCATAATATTGTAAAGAAAAAACGAGTAGTTTTTCGTTTTTTCACTTTTGAGTGGGGGCCCATTTTTAGAAATTACTAAAATGAAAGAGTACCAACTTAAAAATAAATAAATTTTTGAATGAAATGTCTAGTTTCAAGTATTTTTCGATCAATTTAGATACCACTTCAACTGTCTCATTATGAACAAATCACTCTCATATTTAGGTAGGCTATGTTAAACTCCTTCAAGACGTAAAATCTGATAGCCATTGTTAAGCCTACTAATTTCTGTATCATTGCGTGTAGCTAAGCGTGTGGCCTACTATTTATGCTGGACCAACTGAGCCTTGACTTCAAACACTGCGTTGGCCAGACAAATTGATCCAACGTGTCTGAAAAGGTTAAAGAAAGTAAACCCTTCCTGACTATCTTTTTCTTATGGATATCATTGCTTAAATCTAGTTGGAGTTTATAGTGTAGGCCACAGATGTCATATCATTTTCAAAGTGATTGATCGACGGTACGCTTGTGTCATTTTAAATTGTAACCCGGCCAGATAGGAAATTTGAAAAGAAAATTGTCTCATTAATACAAGCAGCCTACCGTACCGTACTTCAGTAGTTTCAAATCTATGCTTCTCTGCATTTTGTGCATTATAGTCCTAACGAAATTCACTCGACTAAACCATTCATACAGCGATAAATAACTGCTCAATGGACGACCTGGCAATTCTCCACTCCACAAAGTCGTGGGAAAATCTAGAAGACACCTTGAGCCAGGGCATGAAAACTATCTCAGCCTATCTCCAGAACTGGCGACTGAAACTCAGCGAAACCAAAACTGTGGCAGCAGCTTTCCACCTCCATAATCGGGAAGCTGATCGTGAGCTACACGTTCAGAACAACGGAAAATCTCTGTCCTTCTGCCCCGAACCAAGATATCTTGGGGTAACACTGGACAAATCGCTCACATACCGCCACCATTTGGTGTCACTGCGCAAAAAACTCACATCTGCGCTGCTACTCAAGCGCCTGGCAGGCTCTAGCTGGGAGGCGAGGGCTGACACTTTGTGTATAGCAGCCTTAGCCCTTGTTCACTCTTCAGCAGAGTACTGTGCACCTGTTTGGTGCCGCAGTGCTCACTGCCATAACATCGACACTGCCATAAACAGCGCACTGCGCACAGTGACCGGATGCCTGCGTCCCACACCATTGGACAATCTCCCCATTCTCGCTGGCATCCAACCCGCTGAGCTTCGTCGCGAAGAAGCCACTCTGTCCCTCTGTCAACGGGCACTGGAGCTTAACCACCTTCTCCACCACAAGATCTCTGCTCTCTCAAACGAGCACCCCCGTCGACTGAAATCAAGACACCCATTCGTGCCAGCCGCTCAACTTCTTATTAACGAAGCTGATGTACAGGACATCTCTGCGGCTGCTTGGGCGGACCATAAATGGAGTTCTGAATGGAAGTCAACAGCCACCAGACTCTATTCGTTCATCCCCTACGCCGACACACGCCCCATCGGTCTAACACTACCAAGACAGGCATGGGTGCGCCTCAACCGTCTTCGTACGGGCGTCGGGCTTTTTCACAACCATGCACCAATGGGGAATGGCCTCTTCCTCCTCCTGTGAATGTGGTGCCGAGGAACAGACCGCAGACCACATCATCAATGACTGCTACATCTTCAAGCCACCTAATGGAGCGGAAGGTCCGCGTGTCATGGATGATGAAACCAAAGACTGGCTGCTCTCTAGTAGCCTTCCAGTGTATTCTGTGAACATCGTAAATCTAGGTTGGTAAAAGGATAGACCCTCGGCCCCAGAGGCTCACACGACGACAACGAATGGACAATCAACTTATGAATTTATTGAAATTAAAAGAAAATGTAATCAAAGTTATAGACAGAGAGAGCTAGAAAGAGTGGACTAGGCTACTCGCAATCTTAAGTTGTTAACAGGAACTATAAAATAAAATGTTTGATTTTTATGGAGACGGAACGCTCCAACAACTCTGCTTCACCAGCTCCATCATACAAACGAAATTTATTCTACTGTATGTTGCAAAAGATTCGCTGGCGGTTGATATAGCCTATTTAACAAAACTTAAGCATATCATCGATAAGCTTGATGATCTATGAAAATTTCATGCTTTTTGGGCATGTGGCACAAGTTTAAACAAGTTGTAGCCTACAATAGTGATATTGTTAATGAATTGGTACTTTTGAAAGAAAACTGCACAGCAAACGTGAGCTGCAAACCGGAACTCGTCACCTATGATCTTTACTAAAGGAAATCATTAATCGCAACTTTCAAAACAATTTTCCAAATACTTTTGTTGTTTTGAGAAATTTTTACGCAAACAGGCCCTACCTCCAACAGTTGCGAATTGAAAACTTAGTTTTAGCGCTCAGAAATTTGTGAAAAATTGTTGACGATTCATGACTCAGAACCGATTGAACAGCATATGCAATTATGCATGCTGTGCATCATTCAGTAAACACGCCCGTACTGCCAAAACACTACATAGGCGAGGTACTCTTTGTTTGCTTGTTTGTTTGTTTGTTTGTTTATCTTTATCCTGCATTGCGGGAAAGCGGACTTGAGCGCTATGCATCGGTGTACGCCTTCCGACATACACCTGACCCACGCTGCAGCCGACGGCAATGTCTGTTTTCCGGTTGTCTACTTTACTTATGACTTAAATTTGGTACTACCCATTACTCGAAATCGATCACTAGGTAGAGGCAATTATCGTTAAGTTTCTTGCCCAGAGAAACAACAGCAAGTGCGGGTGGCTGGAGTCGAACATGCAGGCTCTCGACTGCGAGCCCAACGCGCTAACCACTCGGCCACGGCTGCCGAAATACTCTTAGCAGCCCTGGATGCCCACAATGCAAATCCAACATTCAGGACGTCGAACCTTTTTCAGTTTGCGACCCACTTTTAATGCAAGTTTTATTGTGCGACCCACAATGAGATATGACATCTTTATCACGGCATCTTTATTATTGGTGTACGTTGTGAAAAAGTTAATGCTACACAACACATCTAATTGTTACATATTTGTTACATTGTTGCATAATTATTACGTAATAAAAATGCAATAATTTCCCGATATAATAGAAAACAGGGTGCACAATTCATGAAAATAGAAAGTCAACAAATGAAGTGAAGATAAGAGTAGCGATGGCGAAGGCGCAGCACTGTTCAAGACCAAACTGCGGCTTGTGAGATCTATAGTAATGTCGGTATTTTTTAGAAAAATTTAACATTCAGTAACATTTGGAAATGATTCGCGACCTACCTGAAATAGCTTCGCGACCCACCGGTTGGGAAGCACTGGCCTAAGGCATCGCGTATGAGATGTGCAAACCACATGACTCCATAGGGCTACTATAATTTTTTCTAGGTAAAATATTGAACAACAATAGCAATTTTGTGTAGTCGAGTGATTTTTGTTGATTTTCATATTGAAAGAAGTTTTGTTTTTCATATTGAAACCGTTGCCTACGTTGTTAAATCTAAACGTTAAAAGGAATTCAATTTCACGCTGAGGAAAGTAGGCCAAATTCACTTTAAAACACATGATGCAACGCATGATACAAGTTTGTTGCTTGTATTTTTGTTGAAAAAAATGGGGCCCATTTTTCGTATTGTTTCCTCACCAGCCTGATTTCTCTCGAACGCCCTGATTGGAGGTTCCGTCAAAAACGCGAAACTAAATTAGAGGTCCCGCGATGACAAAAAGGTTGAAGAGCGCTGATCTACATGCATAAACAAGAATTAAATATTCATTTGAATGGACAAAATCAAATATACAAAATGTGTACGATTGGGCTCTAAGACCATCAAGCAATCTGCTCCACCAATCTAACGTTGTTGTGCAAGAGTAAAATATTTATAACTTTTAAACAATTCTACTACCTTTCATGTGTGACAGCTTGCTTGGTAGATTTTTTCAAAGTATTTTCCATGTCTTTGAGAATTGCTTCTCTTTCGTTTTGATGCTTCAGTCCAAGGTCCTTAAAGTGCTGGATGCTAGTTTGGACCTCGCAGATCTGCTCTTGAACCAACTCCAACTCGTTGTTCAGTTCGTTAACATAATTAAAGAGAGCAAAGTTTTTATCTTCAGTTTCAACAAACTTTTTCACTAAAAAATAAATATCTTCTTCCCCAGTTACTGCCTGGATGTCCTCAAAAGCAGCCTGGTACGTCTCCATGGTTTCTTCCGCAGTTCGCTCTGCTTTATCTTTTTCGCCTGCCCTCCTTTTAGCAGCTTCCTCTTCTTCCAGTTCGCTTCGTTCCTGGGACTTAATATTCATGAATGCTTTGAGTTTGGCATCATGAGCAATGATTCTCATTAACTCCTTGTATTCCATGTTGTATTGATTCAAATCCTTTTCATTTCTATCTTTCAATGACGCCATTTTCGCCTGGGCATCATCTCTTTGGTCATAAGCCTGAAAATAAAAGATGAGTTTGGACTGAAAACTTCACACTGTCATCAAAGCAAAGAAATAAGGCACAAGCCCAGTTGATAGAAACACATTTACCCTCTTGTGCCACGCATACTATGGCATCAAAACATCAATGTTCATCAATGTTAAAAAGAAAAATGGAAGAAAAACAACACAGTAATAGTTGTTTAAAAATACATTAGTAGAAAACCATCGTACCTCTGTTCAAATAATCACTATAAAAATTGACAAAAAAATTGTTTTTCTTGTTAGGATAGCAGTATACAAGCCCTACTGCTAAAGGTATTATTAAATGAACTTTTCCTCCTCCTGTAAGTAACATTAATGTAATTATTGATGTGATTACATAGTTTTTGTTAGAACTATTTTTAAAAAGTCACAAGCATGTGGCAAAAAGATTGCTTGATTTTTGTACCGTACTGCAACTTTTGTGGTTTACACCAATATGCAAGGTTTCAATTGATATTTGTTTAATGTTTGGTAAAAGTTATTTCTTTATGGCTGCAAACAGAAAACATTTGAGAAATTTGCAGCAAAACTATTTATTGTGCCTGGTATTTAATATGTTAAGAAGTTAGCTTGGTTCTTCAAGTGGTACCAGATTTTTCATATCTTAGAAGTCGACTTGAATGACGTGCTTGTGCGACTTTTGAAGCGGCCATCTATTTGTCTTACGAGCATGATTGACTGGAATTTGTGTTTAGTAGTTACGTCATCTGCTGCTTGATTAAGAAGTGCGATGCCTCTGGCACCGCAAGCAACCTTTCCTTTCAACTGCTTTGCCAGAGCGTCGCAGTCTTATGTTTGAAACTATATGTTACAGTAGAAGTTTGTGCTGTATGCCTACTACGTTACCTATTGCTATTAGTTTGTCTTCAGTTCTTAATGTTTTGTGTTTCTATATTTCAGTGAATAAAAGTCTTTTTATCTCAATTTTATTCACTTGATTTAATGGACAAGTTGTTGCGACCCAACAGACTGGAGATCCTTCCAGAGGAGCCCGAAGCAAAGAAAATATACGATCGCTGGAAAAAAACTTTTGAAACTTTTCTAACTGCGGTTGAAAGAAACGAAGGAAATCCAGAAAACATCGACAAGCTGGGATTACCAGCAAACTCACTCTCACACAGAACCTACGCCTTCATCGCAGATGCAGGAACCTACGCCGCAGCAAGGACAGCACTCGACAATGCTTATCATAAAAAGAAAAATGTTGTGTTTGCTAGACATTTGTTAATGACCAGAGTTCAAAATCCTGAAGAGACCATCGATGAATACATTCAGGCATTACGTCAACTAGCAAGAGAATGCGAATTCGAAAACGTAGACGCCGAGACCTACAAGGACGAAATTACAAGAGATGCTTTTATTAATGGCATCAACTCCAATACTATTCGACAGAGATTACTTGAAGAGCAAAAATTGGATTTACCAACTGCCATTAGAAAAGCTCAAATGCTGGACCAAGCCAAAAAACACTCAAATTCTTATTTAACTAATCCACCCCAGCATGCTTCATCCATTTCTAACCAATCCAGCAGCAATGTAAAAATGGCAACAATGAAATCTACAGTTTCTAACCGATGCACAAAGCGCAAGTGTTTTTTTTGTGGAGATAATCTCCATGCCGGTGGCAGATACTTCTGTCCAGCGAAAGACAAGCTTTGCAATGCTTGTGGTAAGATTGGTCATTTCCAACGTGTTTGCCAAAACAACCTTCGGAAAGCAGCTGCAATACCATTTGCAGGCCACAAGTCCCCACTTGATGATGACAACACAGCCCATGATGATGCTGAAAAATCTCACTTGTATTCTGTTCTTGGTACAGTCCCAGAATGCTTTAACAAAACCACACTACGTACACAAATAAAAGGGGTGGATTTCGATTGCTTGCTGGACACAGGTGCATCCGACAACTTCATGAGTGCCAAAGCTGCAAAATTTATTAAACTGCAACCTCAAGGCAAGCCATCAAAAGTTTCAATGGCTTCGGACCAACTGACTGCACAAGTGCTGGAGAAAGTGTGTACTGACGTCAAACTTCAAGAGAGAAAGTATGCCAACGTCGTCTTTGGAGTAGTACCAAAACTTTGTGCCGACATCATACTAGGCCAAGGTTTTCTGAACCAGCATGAAGAAGTTGTGTTCAAACTTGATGGATCACAAAGAAAGTTAGTGATTGGAGACTCTTACTGCGGGATATCTGCCTCAACCATGGAATCTCCTCGTTTATTCCAAAGTTTGGAACCTAACTCCAAGTCCATTGCTACTAAGTCTCGGAATTTCAATCAAGAAGATCGTAAATTCATCCGGGAGGAGGTGAGCAAACTTTTGTCCGAGAAAATTATCGAACCTTCTTATTCACCATGGCGAGCGCTAGTGCTGGTTGCAAAAGATGGACGACATAAACCAAGAATGGTTGTTGACTACTCACAAACTATAAATAGATTTACATTACTTGATGCTTATCCGCTTTCTAAAATAAGTGACCAAATTGCGAAAATCGCAGAAGGATCTGTGTTTAGCACTTTAGATTTAAAATCCGCCTATTATCAAATTTCTCTTTGTCCTGCTGACCGCCCATTTACGGCTTTTGAAGCCGAAGGAAAATTATTTCAATTCACGCGCTTACCATTTGGTGTTACTAACGGTGTGTCGTTTTTTCAACGAATTGTTGACAAACTGATCGAAAAGCATAATTTGACTGACACCTATGCCTATCTTGATAATATAACTGTGTGTGGCAATGATCGAGCAGATCATGACGCGAAATTAAACGCCTTGTTTGCTGCAGCTAAAGCCAAAGGCTTAACTTTTAATGAATCAAAATGTATTTTTGCTCGTAATGAGATTGACTTACTGGGCTATAGACTTTCACACCGTAAAATCAAACCTGACCCCGAACGCCTTCAACCCTTGCTCGAACTTACCTTTCCGAAATCTAAACCGGAATTACAACGGGTTTTGAGAATGTTTTCTTACTATGCCAAATGGGTACCTGATTTCTCTGAAAAGGTTAGACCTTTAGTACAATCCAATCTATCATCTTCTTTTCCTCTACCCTCTGGCGCTATTAAAAGCTTCGAAACTTTACGTGAGGGTCTTGCATCTGCTTGCCTCACCAGTGTCAAAGAAGGAATTTCGTTTGTAGTGGAGTGCGACGCTTCGGAGCATACCTTAGCTGCCACTTTAAATCAGGGAGGGCAACCTGTTGCCTTTCACTTCAAGTCTAGAACCTTTTCTTGTTGCGAAGCAAACTATTCAACTGTAGAAAAAGAACCTTCCGCTATCATGGATGCGATTAGAAAGTGGAGCCATTTATTACATGGCCGCAAGTTTACACTTCTGACAGATCAAAGGGCCGTTTTCTTCATGCTTGACCCAAAACGACTAGGTAAAATTAAAAACCACAAAATCCAGCTGTGGTGTGCCGAATTGGGAAATTTCGATTACGACATCTTGCATCGACTTGATAAGAGCAATCTAGTTCCAGATGCGTTATCCAGAGCGTGTACACTATCTTCTAACTCACCGGATCTTACCAAAATCCATGAAAAACTTGGGCACCCTGGCATTTACGTTCATCCCATTTCATTCGCACCAAAAATATGCCCTTTTCTATGGAAGATGTCAAAAATGTTTGTTTGCACTGCAAAGTCTGCGCTGAATTAAAACCTCGATTTTATCGTAAACCACCCGAATTGTTGATTAAATCGATGAGACCATGGGAAAGACTTAGCATTGATTTTAAAGGACCCCTCGATGGCAGGAATAAGTATATGTTGATTGTTGTTGAAGAATATAGTCACTATCCTTTCGCATTTGCATGTAAAGACATGACTTCGCCTACTGTTATTCGATGTCTTGGTCAACTCTTTTCTTTATTTGGTCATCCCTTGTATATCCACAGCGACCGAGGCTCTTCATTCATGTCTCAAGATCTCAAGCAATATCTTTTAAACAGAGGAATTGCGAGTAGCCGGAGTACACCATACCACCCTACCGGCAACTCTCAATGTGAAAGAATTAATCAAACTGTTTGGAGAACAGTCAAACTCTTGCTAAGAGCATATGAACAGCCCGAGAGCTGTTGGGAGGCAGTTCTTCCCGAAGCTCTGCACGCAGTACGATCTCTCTTATGCACTGCAACCAACACCACTCCCCACGAACCATTTCTGGGGTTTAGTCGTCGAAGTATGTTCGGTCAATCTCTTCCTAGCTGGCTTATCCAGCCAGGACCGGTCCTACTCCGACGTTTTGTCCGACATAAAAGCAACCCGCTTGTGGAAGAGGTCGAGCTGTTGGACGCAAACCGAAGTTTCGCCCATGTGAGATTTCCCAATGGTCGAGAATCTTCCGTATCAACCAACGATCT
Organism: Aplidium turbinatum; assembly: GCF_918807975.1. Taxonomy (NCBI): domain Eukaryota; kingdom Metazoa; phylum Chordata; class Ascidiacea; order Aplousobranchia; family Polyclinidae; genus Aplidium; species Aplidium turbinatum. Next base: position 20,767,189 of record NC_137475.1, on the reverse strand, counting down.
TGCCCAACACCTAGAAATGGATCAAACAATGATAACATGGTTTCTACTCCTTCTGAATCTCCTGTTCAAACTTCACTCACACAACAAAATCTTACATCAGAACCTCCATGTACACAATGAAACCCTTCACTAGAAACCGCAGGTACACAGCAAAATCTTACACCGGATATTGATGCAGATGCTCATACTTCTTCGGAAACTAATCATAAAATGATTGAATCTCCCTTAACCATTTCTACACACCCGAGACGTTCTTCTAGAGTAACTAGACCACCTGAAAGATATGGTCACAATATATACGACGTTTGAAGTGCCTGTAGGTATAATGCATTTATTTATCATGTATGAAATGTATTTGTTTAATATTGTATCGTTTTGTCAGTTTGTTATTGTTTTGTTCGAAGATGATGTTCCTAAGATGAAGGAGTGAAGAATGTGGTATTTACGTCTTGACAACGTCTGGAGTTTGTGTTTGGTAGTTACGTCATCTGCTGCTTGATTAAGAAGCGCGATGCCTCTGGCACCGCAAGCAACCTTTCCTTTCAACTGCTTTGCCAGAGCGTCGCAGTCTTATGTTTGAAACTATATGTTACAGTAGAAGTTTGTGTTGTATGCCTACTACGTTACCTATTGCTATTAGTTTGTCTTTAATTCTTATTGTTTTGTGTTTCTATATTTCAGTGAATAAAAGCCTCAATTGGTTATTAAATGTTTCATCACATTAGGAATTACAAATCTGCAACATAAATAAAATGCAAATTACTGTATGAAATAAATCTAACTATGCATTATAACTGTAACGACACTTCGAACTGAAAAGCACTAACTCAACAAGTGATTCAAGAAAGATTACGAGTAAATAACACGGCGGGAAACAGATCACATGAAGTGTAAAATGCAAGCATGTGACAACAATTGGAACACACACAAAAGGAAAGACGAGCCACAGAAAAATAATTGTTTGTTAAGGGACAGATTATTGCGTTTGATTCTTAGGGCTTCCATAATCTTGGTCAGGTATTCAGATCTGCCTCGATAGATGATTTTGAATTAATCGATCGAAGCATTGTCAGTGCACGTTACACAAGAGGCGATGTGCTCTTTAATTCCATTTTTAGTTGTTAAATTTGTATTTAGGCGCTCCCTGGTGACAATGCTTTGATCGACCAATTCAAAATCGTACATCCAAAATGTAAAGTGACATAGGCCATGGAAGAATTTCGTTCAAGTCTACTGAATATTACGTCATGGAAATTCCTAAAACATGAGCCAAAATTGCGCCATCGTTTGTAAGACCTGTGTCAAACCTGTTGAAACCTGTTTAAACATGAAATATTGCGTCACGAACTGCTGGCGTGCCTTTGAGTTATCACAAATTTTTCTGATTCATTCTCGAAGTTGTTTGTTGGAAGTCGGTCGCACATTTAACTGGTTTATTTGGTGCTTGCTAGCTGGACAAATTCTCTGTCTTTTATCCAAGTAATCTGTATCGTAGTGACAGTTTTAGAGGTGTACGGCATTGCATCTCAATTTCGATAGCCGCGGGCTAATTTTACAGGAATACACTTATTGAATAGACGTTTCAAGGAGTGTTTCTTTTTCGGTCACTATATGCAGACAAACGGATCCGGGAACTTTATGTTACAATTTTCCCACGAAGAGATTATGGTTTACCGCTGTGACCATAAAAAATAAAAGACGAGTTCTTGTCAGTTGGTAGGTCAAGAAGAAATTAAAGCATAAAAAATAAAAGACGATTTTTGTTAGCTGGTAGGCCAAGAAGCACTTGAAAGCATAAAAATAAACGACGTGTTTGTTGTCAGCTAGTGCAGAAGAACTACTTAGAAGTACAAGAAATAATAAAAGAAGATTTGTTGGTTGGTAGTCTACACTCTTACAGAAGCAAAGAAAAGTAAAGACATTTCTTCTCAGTTTGGTACTGAAGAAAAATAACTTTGACATTCATTGGCAAGAAAGAAGATTAAAAGACAATCCATCTGTGCTTGTAGATTCAAGTGGAAGAATCCAAGCAAGTTTTATGGACTTTAGGACTTCATACTCGTACAGCTACGGTATCGTGCATTTAAATTCTTTTTTGTATTTTTACGGTCTTTGCAGTTAAGTTTTTTATAACTACTGTAGCCTAATAATTTTGTGTGTTTGTGTAACTTAATTTTTTTAATTGTTAATTTAGCCCCAACATTTAATATGTCTACACTCGGTGGCGACAGGGACTCGACCGCCGTCGACTCGACTGAGTTTAAGCCTGATGATGTTCTTTGCGGTCGGGCAGGCCATTCTGGGGAGGGACCCATTAACGATGAGGCTAAGTCAGTTCGAGAGGCCCGGCATCTTAGACGGGATATTTTGACTCAAATTGGGAAATTTTCTGTGGCCCTAGGTTCTTTGAGTGATAAGCAGGAACTGTTAATTTTTAGATCTAAGTTATCTACTTTAGAAGAGGAATTACGGCATTTCCATGCTCTTTTGACTAAAATTTTTAACTCTGCAATCTTGGCAGAACTTCGTGATAGGGTAGATCCCGAATTTAACTCGTTAAAAAATAACTTTGAACAAAAAGAAAGTGAGTTTTCAGATATGTTGGATGCTGACATACATCCTGAGGATAGCGCCTCAAATGTAAGCACTAGGATGTCTAGGACTTCGACTCGGATAGTGGCACAAATTAACCTGCAGCTAAGACGAGAGGAGCTCCAGATACAAGCTGAGGCCGAAGCGAGAGCTGCTGAGGCTGCCGCGAGAGCTGAGGCCATTCGAGCTGAGGCTGCCGCGAGAGCTGAGGCCGAAGCGAGAGCTGCTGAGGCTGCCGCGAGAGCTGAGGCCAATCGAGCTGAGGCTGCCGCGAGAGCTGAGGCCGAAGCGAGAGCTGCTGAGGCCATACGAACGGAGGCTACCGCGAGAGCTGAGGCCATTCGAGCTGAGGCTGCCGCGAGAGCTGAGGCCGAAGCGAGAGCAGCTGAGGCAGCCGCGAGAGCTGCTGAGTTCGCACTCAAAGACGCTCAGTTGAGGGCTGAACAACGTAAAGAGGTAGTTTTAGCTGAATATCGATCAGAGGTGGGCTCTCGGCGTAGCTCTAAGAAGGGCTCTTCTAGGCATTCCAGAAATGAACATCAATCGCAGTTTAATTTACATAACCTTTTCCAAACGCCCGTTCAACCTGTGAGTGGACCAGGGCAATCCACACGTTTTCCAGCTGTTTCAGGAGGTCTCGGGGCCGCGGCTAAGGGTCTTCCGAATGCTGTAGAGCCAAGGTCTGCGAATTACAACCGAACTCCTCCCCCAGAGCGTACAGGTCACGGGGCCGCTATTAGTAGTAATGCTTTGCCCCCTTCACAGTTTTCTGCGCCGCTAGGTTTTGATCGCCCAGCTACACGTAATTTGGGTGGTTGTGAGAGGCGTATCGCGTCTCCTGATTTTAACGTGTGTGAGGATCGTGATCGAGCTGTGCATGTGACTGAGCCCACTCAGCCCCTTAAGGGATATAGCTTGTCTTCTCCCGCTAAATCGAGTTCTGTTCTCAACAACAGGATTGCTTTTTTGAATACCAAAATAGTAGGACGTTTTTCGATAAGGCGGCCTTGATTGGTTACGATGGTAATAATATGCCATTTATCTTCTTTAAAAATCGTGTTACGGCCTTAATGGCAGCTTCGCCCTTTAAGGGGACTCGTTTGACTTTGTTACAAGCAGCTTGTGTTAGAACAGCTGCGCAAACGATTGCTAATTTGGTTTCTGACACCCCTGGCTTGTCAGAGGAAGACAGGATAGAAATGTCGTTAGCTCGCTTGTCCCAGCGTTTTGGGGTTCGTGGAGGTCTTTTTGCAGAACCGGAAATTATAAAGTATCGCTATGGTAGCAAATTGACTTCGACCTCTTCCAGTGATCTGAAAGAGTTTAAAGATGAATTATCGCAGTGTTTGCTTTACGCGCAAGCTTATGGTCAGCGTGACAAATTGGAAGGACGTTTTGTTTTGGATTTGGCTAAGCGACTCCCGTTTGACGCTAAGCAGCGTTATCTTGACTTTTTAGGTGATCAGTATGGTGGCACTGATGAGCCTACTTTTCAGAGTTTGTTTGAATTTGTAGTACGGGAGGAAACGCGTAAGTCGACTGATTTTAGCATTATGCTAATGGGCGATTTTGGTGAGTCGCAGCAATTTAAAAAGTTTGGCAAAGGAAAATTGCCTTCATGTCCGGTTAGGCAGACGTCCGTAAAACCCCATGATGATGTGATGTCAGGGAGTTCGCAGTACTCGACTGTTGTTGGCGCACCGCGCGGTGGTGAAGCCAGACGTAAAAACCTACCGGCATGCATTTGTTGTTCGTCACGTGGTCAAGTTGAATATCATTTTTTGTCTAATTGTAAAGAATTTTTGCGCTTGACACCTAAAGATCGGAGAGATGTCATTGTGAAAGCTGGCAAATGCTTGAATTGTTTGCGCCAGCATATGGTTAGGGATTGCGTTCATGCAAATAACTGTCGTAAGTGTGGGCCTAACAACGATAGGAAACACTATTTTCTTCTGCATGATTTTTATGTGACGTCACATGATTCTCTGGATTCTGTTGGGAAAGATGATGCTCGTGCCAGAGTTCCTGTGCGTAATGTTAAGATTGGAAATGTTAAAGCAGCTTTTAACCGCGTTACTGCTGCTCGTGTTTTGAATCCAATAACTGGCAAATCGAAGTTGGTGTATTGTCAGCATGATCCTGGTTCGCAGTTGACGTTTGTTTCGAGTGATTTGGTGTGTGAACTTGATCTTAAACCGTACGATAAAGCGTCGTTTAAAATGGATACCCTGGCTGGTCAGAAAGCTACTTGTGCTGACCTTGTCAAACTCAACATCCAGTCGTTAGAGACAGATGAACTGTTTTGTGATATAACTTCGGTGGTTAACCCAGCTTGGGCTGACGATGTTAAAACTTTACCGCATAAACAAGATTTAAATGGTTTCCGTCATTTTCATGACGTGAATATGTTTCATTTGAATGATTGTAGTACTGTAGATGTACTGATTGGCAACGATAACGCTTATTTGATGTGTGCAAAAAAAGAGCGTGTTGGTGAAAATCGTAGTGAACCACATGCTTTGCTCACTCCTCTCGGTTGGTTGGCTTGTGGTGGTAAGTCACCCTTAGATGAAAGCGTTGCTAAAGTGTGCAGAGTGCAGACGTCTTCAGAGTCGGATGTCATCTCTGGCTTTCAGCGTAAAATTGAGTCTCGCGATATGGAAATAGCAGACCTGAATAAAGTCATTCAGGATTTGACGTTGCAAAATGAAACCTGTGAATTGTCTCGCAATGATAAGTTGGCTAGAGAACTTGTTGAACCGAATATTGAGTTGAAAGATGGTCGATTTGAGATACCTGTTCCGTTGAAGGAAGATATTGATCTACCTAACAATTTTGTGTTGGCGTCAGATAGAGTTGCTGCTTTAAGGAAGAAGGCTTTAAAACAACCTGAACTTCGTGATTTCCTTACTGACACCATGAAAGATCTTAAATCAAATGGCTATATTGAGCGTACTGGTGAAGCAGGAAATGTCAAGGGATTTGAATGGTATTTACCATACTTTGTTACGCCACAATTAAAAAAGCGCATTGTTTACGATGGCAAGTCTGAATTTCGAGGAACTTGTGTTAATGATGTAATGTTTTCGGGTCCTGACTTGTTAAACCCTCTGGTAGATGTCTTGGCTAGATTTCGGCTTGGTAGATTTGGTCTCATGGCTGATGTGACTAAATGCTTCTTTCAAATAAAGTTACCTGAGTCGCAAAGGGATTTGTTTCGTATATTGTGGTTTGAAGATGATGACCTTGAAAATGGTAGGATGGTACCATTTCGGTTTTGTGTACACCTTTGGGGAATAAAGAGTAGCCCGTATATCGCTTGCTTGGCTATAAAGATAATGATCGAGCAGAATCCCAGCAGTGCTGGTGAATTGACTCTCTGCAATATTGCAAATAATATGTACATGGATGATTTTATATTTTCGGCTGATAGCTTAGAGGAAGCTCAGCAAATCACTCATGAATCAATTGCTTTGTTTGATAGCCGTGGGTTTAAACTTGGTAAGTGGAGTGCTAACAAGGAGGCTATGATTGTCTTGTCAAATTTGGATAATGAGATGCTTTCACCTTTGATTCGTAACATTGACTTTCAGACTGAAAATATGACTTTGCCATCAGCGAAGACATTGGGTTGTGTGTGGCAAACCGAGTCTGACGAGATGCGTATCGCATGTTCCTTAAAGCCCTAAGCTAAACACACGCGCCGAAGTATGCTCAGTCAGCTTGGACAAAATTTTGATCCGCTAGGCTTTGGAGCGCCATTTTTTCTAAAAGCACGCCTTATACTTCAGCAATTGGCGATAGACAAGTTTGATTGGGACACCGAGGTCCCTGATAGCTTTGTTAAAGAGTGGGAGTCGTGGCTTCGCTCTTTGGACCTGCTTAAGGATTTTTCGTTACCGAGATGGTATTTTGCAAACTCTGGTGTGTGCAGTCCGGATGATATTGTTTAATATCAATTACATGGGTTTAGTGATGCTTCGAATCAAGCTTTCTCTTCTGTTGTTTACTTACGTAGACTGGTTAACGGAGTTCCGAGTGTGTCTTTCGTTCTGGGTAAATCTACCATTGTTGTAAAAAATCAGTTTTCTTGGCCGATAGCTAGGAAAGAGCTTGTTGCCGCTTTGAATACAGCAAGACTCGTGAAGCAGGCCTACGAGGCATTGAAGATGCCCGACTGCCTTAAGTATTTTTGGTGTGATTCTCGTACTGTGTTGCAGTGGGTTAAAAACCCTGATTTACGTTTGAATAAGTTTATTACGCGTCGAGTTGAGCATATTTTATTGTTGTCTGGAGCCCAGGATTGGCGTTTTTGCCCTACCGATATGAACCCAGCTGATGTTGGCACAAGGCCAAATCTTATTACAAAGAAAGAATTTCGAGAGTTGTGGTTAAATGGTTCTAGTCTTCTCTACCAGTGTGAGGAAATTCCATCTGTAGAAAATGCCACTCCAGTACCTGTCCATAGCCTATATCTTCGTGACGAAGAGGAGTCGCTTGACGTTGGACAGGGTGGTCTTCACAGATTGATCGAGGCCGCACCTTCTTTGTATGTTATGAAAAAGAGAATCGCTTATTTGGTTGCTTTTGTTGAATTTTTGTGCTGTAAAACGAGAAAGCGTAGCTTTGTGAAGCCAAAACTGGATGCATCTTATCTTAACAGTGCTTCAGAGTTGGCTGTGAAGTTTGTTCAGAAGAGCGTGTATGGCGATGTGGTACATTTAATGACCAAACGATCGCCGGATGCCCTTGAGGAAGTGATAAAGCGAGGTAGTGTTGGCGCTTCGCAACGTGAGAAGGAACGCTTGAAAGAATTACGTTCACTTAAAAAGTACAGACCTTGTGTAGATGACGCTGGTGTAATCCGCATTGAAGGGCGCTTAAGTAATTCTCCCGAGATCTCTCTTGAAGCAAAGCATCCGATTGTTTTGCCTTCGAAGCACCCCTTCACTAGGCTTGTTGTACTGTCGCATCATAATGGAAATGCGCACTGTGGAGTACAGCACACTTTGTTGTCTACGCGACAGAAGTTTTGGATCGCTAATGGTAATGCCTCCGTGAAGAGGTATCTTAATGATTGTGGTGTATGTGCGATTGAGAAAGCACGACCTATAAGGCAGCTCATGTCTGATTTACCTTTGTCTCGCACAACTGCGCATAGGAAACCCTTTTTGATTGCGGCTTAAACTATCTTGGACCTTTAACCTTTGTTGAAGGTAGAAGTCACAAAAAAGCTTGGGGACTCTTGTTCACATGTATGGCATCTCGCGCTATTCATGTTGAGCTGGTTACGTCATTGTCGCTGAGTGATTTTTTACTTGCCTTTACAAGGTTTACAGATTTACGTGGGCAGGTTAATGCTATCTATTCCGACAATGGAAGTACCTTTCAGGCAGCATCTAAGAAGTTACCCGAGTTGATAGAATCAGCTGAATTTCACAACGCCCTGAGACAGAGAGAGATAAACTGGAAATTTATACCTCCGTATGCTCCGGCGCAAGGTGGCGCCTGGGAGGCAATGGTTAAACAATTTAAAATTGCATTTTTTCACATTTTGGACTCTTCAAGTCGTAAGCCCAATTTTATTGAACTGCTTACGTACACAGGCAGTGCCGTTCGGATCGTGAACGAACGCCCTTTGGTACCTTTGAGTGACGACCCTAGAGATTTTACTGTCATCACCCCTGCCTCACTTTTGACCCCATACTTAGACCCATACTGTGCTGTTGGGCAACCACATGATCGTGACCAATTAAGAAGGGATTATCGGTTCAATTTGTCACTTTCTCAGCAGTTTTGGAGTAAATGGATCGATTTTTACTTGCCAGGTCTTCAGGGCCGGAAAAAATGGCTAAAAATGGCCGAGAATTTGGAGCCTGGTCAACTTGTAGTGGTAGGTTCTCTCCAGGACATTGGTAAACGTGGGAAGTATCAACTTGGGAGGGTGCATGAGGTAGTTCCACAAATTAGGAAAGGGAAGCCTGTGGTTCGTAGAGCTAAAGTTGCCGTCTGCAACTATGATGAGAGTACGGGGAAAGTGAAAGTAGACTATGTGTTGAGGGATATTTCGTGCCTCGCCCCCGTAAAGAACACCTAAGTGTTAGGGTTTGAGCCTGGTTTTTGTCTGCGGTGGCCGACCCTTGTCTGAGCCCGGAACAGTCGGTTATTATCGCAACCATTGTATATAGCATCATTTTTTGCGTGTACCTACTACCTATGGTACCAATTTCATGTATCGTCGTGTTTATTCTTATTGCTGTTCATTCTTTGCATGCCCTTTGTATTTGCGTATTAACTTAAACGTGAGTGACTCTAACAATTTGTGTATCATGTGTTTTTATTCATTGGCTCACAATTGTCGTCAATTCTTTTTTAGTTATGCCATGTCAGACTGTCATAACTAGGGGCCGCTATGTTCCAGACGGTTGTTTGCCTGGTCAAACGTCATATAAAAACCGTTCAAGTCTACTGAATATTACGTCATGGAAATTCCTAAAACATGAGCCAAAATTGCGCCATCGTTCGTAAGACCTGTGTCAAACCTGTTGAAACCTGTTTAAACATGAAATATTGCGTCACGAACTGCTGGCGTGCCTTTGAGTTATCACAAATTTTTCTGATTCATTCTCGAAGTTGTTTGTTGGAAGTCGGTCGCACATTTAACTGGTTTATTTGGTGCTTGCTAGCTGGACAAATTCTCCGTCTTTTATCCAAGTAATCTGTATCGTAGTGACAGTTTTAGAGGTGTACGGCATTGCATCTCAATTTCGATAGCCGCGGGCTAATTTTACAGGAATACACTTATTGAATAGACGTTTCAAGAAGTGTTTCTTTTTCGGTCACTATATGCAGACAAACGGATCCGGGAACTTTATGTTACAATTTTCCCACGAAGAGATTATGGTTTACCGCTGTGACCACTCACAAGAACACGTCCTTTATTTTTTATGGTCACAGCGGAAAACCATAATAGCCTATCTCCGTGGGAAAGTTGTAAGATAAAGTTCCCGAATCCTTCGTCTGTATGCGATGACACCGAGCGAAACACACTTTTGAACTCTCTTCACGAATTGTATTTCAAGAAAGGACAGCAAGACAGGCTGTTAAAAAGGAGGTGCAACACATACGCACTAAAAAACTTGACATAGCAGGACAGATTTCTGGTTAAAGAACGGAAATTTTGTCCAGTTGGTACTCACAAAGCAGAGCAGTTCGACCAACTTTCTCAAGCGACAATCAAAAAATAACGGAACTAATGGAATATTTCAACACGCAAGTAACTGGCATTTATGACGTAACAGTCAACATATTGTCGTATACACGCGGTAAAAAAAGAAATGATGCAACATTTCCAGCAGACCAGCAATGTTCTATGACGTAAGACGCCAAGTTGAATACACTTTAACGGTTGAACGGTTTTACCTGACGATTGACGAACAGGTCTATGTTGGTTTTGTAGGTCTATTGGTTTAAGCAGAAAAAATAATTAGTTGGCTAAATAGAAAACGTTTTGATGCTACATTTAATCGTATGGTCATACGCTAACTAAATTAAATAACAGAAGAGGAATTAAAGTTGGATAAACAACTGGAGTTCAAACTTAAGCAAGATGAAAAGATCAAATTCTCTAAGTTTGTAGTATTACAGCTCTAAGTCTTTTTATTGTGCAATGAATTTAAGTTAAGTTAAGCGCATGTAGGCCGTCTACAGTACAGCAGTCGATTTGCCAAAAGACAGAGAACTAACTCATCATCTCATGAGCTACGCACAAGTTTGACTGAAAATGATCCTGTAAACTAAAACAGACCTTTAACATACAGCCTTCACAGATATGTACGTATACGCCGCATCCTTGCGGCGTAGACTTTTTGTTTACACTAACGCTTGCGGCCACACTTTTTTTGGATAGTTTGTGCTGAGGCTACGCTGTAAAGTTTTCGCGGTTTTTTAGCGTATAGCGTCAACGCATACTTTTTAATGTCTTTTTTTGGCTACAACACGCCAATACCTTCCAGCGCTGCAGTTGAAAGAATGTTTTCAATGGGCAAAGACAGATTGGAACCAAAACACAGAAAAAGGTCAGATGAACACTTTCAGATGCTTGTGTATCTTCGTGGAAATTCATAATAAAACTTGTTTGTTTCGAGAGGTTTATACCGTGTGAATGTTTGGCACCTAGCAAACAAAAATTAGTTTACGCTAGTGTATGCGCTGAAGCTGACGCCGCCAACTTTTTTTACAAGTTGCGTTGACGCATACGGTGTATGGTTTTTCGAACGTTTGCATTTACGCTGACGGCGTCAATATTTTTTGTATGCGAGTACATCACTGAGCCTTCATAAGTTTCATTCTCATGAGATAGTTTCATTTAGGGTATAATAATTATTATAATCACCTGTGTTGATTGTTCTATGATTTCTGCCATTGCATTCTTCTGCTCGTTGAACTCTTTCGTTAGCTTTTTGTGCAAACCATTGAAGACAGCGCGCTGAGATCGCAAGTGGTCGATTTCTTCGCGAAGTTTTGCATTTGATGTCAACATCTTATTGAAGTCAATTGTGGCCTTGTCAAGTCGGTTCTCAAGGACACGGATTTGCTTTTGCGTTCCTATGTGCTTCTGATGACCCGAGTAAACGCCTCCTATAGTTCGATGCTGACTTCCAATCTTCTGCTCCATTTCCTTTATTTCCTCATCCAGTTTTTGGATTGCATCCGTTTCTTCATTGATAATATGCTCATAAAGATCTTGTTCAGCCAAGAGGGTTGTGAGTTCCATGACATTGTTCGCATCTTTCTTGGCATTTTGAGCTGACTGCGTCAGGAGAAGATTTGTTTTTATCTCATCCCGCTCCTCCTGAATAAACAACATCCTTTGAGGCATGATCATTTTTTTAATTAATGAGATGTTTACGACAACGGTTCTCAAACGACGCACTCCGACGCACTAAAAATAATTTTGTGAACCTGCGATGCACTAATAGCGAGTTTAAGAAAGCGCATGTCACAAACTTGTTTTTCTCCATTAATACAGGCTACAACAAAAGTGTGGCTAGAAGGCTATAAAAATTTCTAATTTTTTGTCTGGTTTAAGTTATGTTTTTGTTGTTTAGACCGGTCAATTTTTCACTGTTGGCTAATCTAATTTTTAGTAGGCTACAATTTAAGTATATGTTGAGACTATTTTTCTTTTTTATGTTAAGACTACTCGCTTTAGTATAGCAGCCTTGACACGCCAACTTTGCTTTTCAATAAGATCTGATTTTTGTGAGTTGATTACTGGTTTTGTGTTGAAAAGTTTTTACACAAACTTTCGTACACAAAATTGGACGAAAAATTCTATTTTCATCTTTCATTTCTAAATCGTAGCAATTTGGTTTCGTTAACTGTTTGAAGGTTGGGGGGGGGGGCTGTCAATTCAACTTTTTTGCATCAACAGTTGTATCTCTAAAACCACTGAGGCTGCGACTAAGAGATTTCTTGACTTTTCCTAACTTTCATTCACCTCTATTGAGCTAAAATTTTGAGCGAATAAAGGTTATAAATTGAGAGATATAAGGCATTTCTCAGCACATCCTCTGAAATATTTCATATTCTATTGTTCAAAATTTTCCCACCAGCTGGATGAAAGTAATTAATTTGGCCCATGTCTCGTTAATCCTAACTGCTTCACAGCGTGAAGGAAATTGGCAGAATGCGTGGACCTTTTGTTCTCACCAAGGCTTATAAGCGACTTCGATACAAGAAAAGCTTCAACTTTGATACGATGAGTTACCGTCGCTTGCGGTTGAAATTGCGTAAAATTAAACATAAGACTTGATGCCAATGCATCTAGAGCGAGAATTGTTTTTCGCAGACAATTATGTCCTTTCAATCAAACAAAGCATAGGCTACAACGTTATTGCAATGACTCAGCGTCATTTGGAGTAGATTTGATGTAAAATGTGAGATAAGTATTGAAAGTGATCGACTTGTTTTGTTTCACTCTCATTTCTCGTGACATATTCAACGTTGTGGACTGTTTTTTGAATTGTTCTGTTTGGGCCACAACGCTTTTTTGAATAATTAGAAATTTACCTACGGTACTGTAGAAGCTGCGCTGTAACATATTATGATTTTGGTTTCAAATCTTTCCTTTTATCCGACACACTATCAAAAGCAGAAAAGGCGTCGATGTTCCCAAAGCTTCTCACATATACTTGTAAACATTTATTTCCAAGTCGACATGTAAAGATTTGAAATGCAATACGCTTCTCATTTGTGTAGGATAAACCAGAACATCACGCTTTTGTGAAAAGGACGATCGTTCCACCACGTTTATACGTCATGCGGCTTAGTTGAATCAATATATTCGAGGCTTCTTATACCAGGTTCACTGTCACTGATAAACTAAACCGCAATGCAGTACCTCGCAAAGCAATTGTAGCGTAACATTTCCATGTGCTATAACTCGTCATAAACTGTGAAAACTTGTGTATTTACTTGTCAAGTTATCTCATGTGAAATATAAGTTTGCATGGCAATGTCACAATGAAATCTTATCTCCGTTTACCAAACTAAAGATATGAACTTATGCGACGTCTTGCAACGTTGAATCGACGGAAAGGCGGGTAACTGCCAAACTGAACTGAGAATGCATGAAAGATATCGTTTATTGTCGAATGGACGTGACGTCAGAAAACGATGAATCGACATAGGCTAGCGGCGAGAGATATTTTAGTTAGATAATGACACGCGGCAGCGCGTTTACATTGAATAAAAATACCTTTATTTTATCCATTTCTATTTCCATTCTTCCTAGTTTCGTCTCACAATAACAAACAGATGAAGTTACGCATATTTACTAAATTATTCAATAAACAATAATGCATCATCCAGCATTATGTCAGCGCTGATTGACTAGACATATTCACGAGTTGTGTGAGAACTGTATTCGATTAATCGCATTATTTATTGTAGGTAACACCTGCAAAAATTCAAGTAATTGCAGACTCTGCCTTCATAAGTGTAGTTTAGAAGTAGCCATCTCATATTGAGCCAATCCAATCAATGTAAAATAGAACGCTTTTACTTGATAGCGCGTGTGATATATAGGTTTTATCTAACAACTACTTTCAGTTACATTGAAAGTGAATGAGTAAGCATTATGCAGTCTGTGACATAGACTGGAAATGTATAATCAGAAAATATAATATCATAAAGTATATTGCGTTATGTACATCTAGTAATTTTTATGAACATGGTATCATTTTGCAGGCAGGCGTTTTTATAGGGAAACAAACTTATTCCATAGTTTGATTTATGGCACTTATCCAACTGTTTCATAATGCGAATAGCTGTTTTAGTTGAATTTAGAAAAAAATATAACTTATAACCGCAGACAGATGCAACTTTTTTCATGCTTTAGGCAATCGGCAGTACGGTGAACTATAGTGGTACATAACATAACCCACATGCGGAGTAATCGCAAGGGTCAACCCAAGTAATGGAAAGGTTATTTTTGAATTATGGTGATGGAATTCTTGTAATGCTATTGAACTTCATCTTGTGAAAAACTTATATTGTTTGCATTTGCAAGAAATATCAAACTTTTCGATTTTTTTTATCACTGAACTGTCCGTTAGTAGAATGTTTCTTTATTACCTTAGTTAGGCCTATTGGTAAGTCAGGAAAGTATTTGTTGATGTGACATATGAGGATATTCTAAGAGACCGAGTTATTTTGTAAATAGTATTTGATTTTTAGACATCATCAAAATTTTCACACAATACACAAATGCGCATCGAGATATAGTGCTCATAATTGGGAAAAGTTAGATTGTGATAATTACAACTTGCCTGAGTAGGCCTACAGCAAGGGACAATCAAAATAGATGAAACCGCATTCATGGTAATATAGACGTTTTGCAAACTGCTCTTTTCGTTTTCAATATAATAACAAGAATGACAGCTTATTTTCACTAAACATATAAACAAATATCAAAAATTATGGATGAACAGCGCATCTATATTTTTCGGTTTAGGTACAACAATGCATTCTAGCCGTCAAAATGATGGAATATTTGGTAATTTTGTTGAGACATACCATTGCCCAATCGTTGAATTTACATCAGAGATAATTTTATTAGATAGATTATCAGTTTCATGCACATGGTTTCATTCAGCGTTATAATGTTGTTTTTCAAGCCACGTGGCGTTCATGGTCATAACGCAACATTGCAGAAACAGCCAATATTGATACCAGGTAGGCCTACTAATTATTACGCCGCTTTCGTCGAATCTACGTCGCTAAACGACGAAATTGTGCAAACGCCTGTTGGATTTCCCTTCTACGTGTAGTTTATCATAAACGTGAAGCATTGCTCAAGAAGCTAATCTGAATCACCATAGATAACCATAGCATTCATATAGTTTCATCATCAGTAAATATGTAAAGTGCACTTCACAATTTTTGACAACGGTCTGACAATTTATTATATTGCAAAGTTTTGGTTTATTCTTGATTTTTATAATTCTGTGTAACAGTTTTTTTCTAACTAGTTTCTATGGGACTAACAATTTGTTTCATTATACATTTTCTTTAGTATTTCAATGCCATTATTAAAAACATTACGTCCTTTTCACTTTTAAATAAAACATGGCAAGGCAAGGATTCAGTGGTGAAGAAATATTGCAACATGTTTTACTGGATTCTGACGACGAAAGCCAGGCGGATGATTTGGAGGATTTATGGCACGCCGATTCAGATGAAGAAGCGGATTCTTCTCCGTCAACTTCCGCAACAGCGATTCCGATCGAGATTGACGACCAGTTACCTTCCATGGGCGATGTTCAACCGGAGTTTGCGCCATCACGACGGATTATAACATCGAAAAGACTGGTGAACAGCATAGATTCCTCTCTCGACATGAACAACTACGATGCTGTTGAGTTTCCCGACACACTGAAGTCTTATACAACTTTTGTAGAAAAGCCAAAGAACAAACAAGGGGGCGGCGTCAGCATTACTTGGTCTAATGCGAGACCGGTGCACAATGGGAGAAGGGGCCGGGCTAACATTATATCTGGCCGATTGGTGTTAGAGGAGAAGCCAAAGAAGCCAAGACTCCTCGGCAAGCATGGGAACTATTTTTTTCTTTAAACATTTTGAACATTATTGTTCAAGAAACAAATAGAAAAATTGCCACACTCATTTCTCAATTGCCAGAGAGAATTTTAGATGACAGCAGGTACTGCTATTTTGGCCCAACTAACAACGAGGAGATGCTGGCATTTGTTGGATTGGGGTATTTTCGGGGGCTTTTAGGACAGGCTGGTCATTCCACGGATGTATTGTTCAATCAACTGCAAGGGCATCCCGTGTTTAGTGCAACAATGAGCAAGAACCGCTTTAAATTTTTATTTTCGAACAATTCGTTCGATGACCAAAATACTAGGCCGCAACGTTGGAAGAATGACCGGTTTGCCGCATTTCGAGTCGTTTTTGAAATGTTTAACGAAAACTGCGGCAAACATGTCATTCCAGATGACTACTTGTCGTTGGACGAAACGCTATACCCCATGAGGACACAAATTGCCTTCAAGCAATATAATCCAAACAAGCCTGCGAAATATGGCCTTCTGTTCAAGTCTGTAAACGCCAGCAGATTCCCATACACATTTGCGGCATCGGTCTATTCAGGTAAACCGAAGGAAGAGCCATTTAGTTTTTACGTTCGTGGAACAGAAGAACTGGTAAAAGGAATGGTGATGAGCCTGGAACAACACGGTGACCTTCAAGGTCGGAATATTTTGTATGACCGCTTGTACACCTCCATACCACTCGCGCAGTGGTTGCTTGACAGGGGTATAACGTCAGCTGGAACCCTCAACGCTATACGTAGAGGAATACCCCTGGAAGTGAAGCAAGTGAGTGGTAGGGAGAAATTTTCGTACGAAATTTATTGGCAGACGAGTGAGGCTGATCTCAGCCTACATTCTTATGTAGTAAAAACGAAGAATTCTGGCATGCGGAATGTGTTGATGTTGACGATCATGCAACCTCTATTGGGGATTACCAAGGATGACGGCAAAAAGAAGCCAGGCTTGTATAAGCTTTACGACTTCACAAAGGGTGGCACCGATATCATCGACCAAAGGATGGGTTCATTGACGTGCAAAGCGAAGTCCCCACGGTGGACAACTACTGCGTTTGCTTATTGAGAAGGTGCCAAAGCCAGAAAAAATAAACTACCAAAAAACCGTGGCCAATGTCAGTGCTGTGAAAAGCCTTTATGCCCTGCACATTCCATACGAGTATGTCAAGCTTGCTTTTGCGCAGAATAAACTATTTGAATGATTGCGGTTTTATAAACTTTGGCTTCAACTACAGCCTAAATAAAACGCGGAGCTCAATGAAAGATTTTCCTTTTTTCCTTTCATTAGACAGATAGCTATTTTTACGTTGATTCAACATATCAAGACGTTGAATACTTGTAAACATGTGCGGTTTTGCAATTAGATTGCTTATCAAAATCATCTATCCTTTTTTGTATAAAAAGTGGATCATAAAACTAATCGTAATACTCGATGTAAAATTCAGCATTTTTATATGCTGAAACAGTATTGTATTCATATTTTATAAATCCATTTTCTATTTAGAAAATATCAACATAATGCGGTTTGAGCATAGCTGAATTTTAGCACGGATACAACGACTGATTTTATGACTTTTATACAAACAAGGACAGAAGAGAAGTAATCTAATTGCAAACCCGCGCATGTTTACATAATGATTTGATGCATAATAAATACTACTTTGAATAAATTTAAATATTGTTTGGATTTTAGTGTGTGGCATATGAATCTTAGAGAGCTTATTGAATCCACAAGAAAATGACCCGAGGCATTACAAATTTTCCTTTTGATGAAAAGCGTTGTGACGTTCTGTTAATTAATGAACCGTAACTGTTTTATTTTGAATTTCTTTCTGACTTCTGTTTACGTGAAGCATCATCGACTTTATCGGGTACTCTTATTCCTAGTACTAGCCTTGTATGTAGCCGAGTTCACATTGAACTTACATTGAGAGACGCTGTTGCAACTACAATACATTGCATTTAAACCGCGTTTTTTGTTACATGATCTTCCATTCGTTTCGTGGATTACATAATAGTATTTGATAAACGCCACCCTGCTTCTTCAGCTGGTCTACATTTGTTAATAAAGCGTAGGAGTTGCTGTTCTTGGAACCGAGGTCACAAGATCATAATCCAAATTGGTGTGACACGCGTTCATAAATCTCATTACTGCATGTAATTGATGAAGCATTGTTCTTTTAGTCAAGGAGCGAGCTTTATTTTGAGCGTGGGAAAAGTTATTATTTTGCATGAAAAATATAGATTCAAATTGAGATTATGTAAAAAAAATTATATCACAACATTGCAATGCATGTTCTTCATTACTCTACCAAAAAATAATGTGTAAACTCACGCTACAATTGCTTTAATCGCAAAATAATCCAAAAGTCATAAGTCACCTCAACATTTCAACGTCTATGAGCAGTTCTAAAATTCACATAGGTTTAATTTTCGGATATGCTCAGCGTGAATAATTTTACAAAGTGAATCCCAAAGTTTGAAACCGTACCTTAAAAAATAACAGAGATATCACTCCTAAAGCATAAGAAGAATCGACAGCCCCCCCCCAAACTGAGCAAGACTCCAGAGAGCCCAACCTCGTAAGGGTTAAGCGCTAAAAAGTATGAAGTGCAGGAGAATGTTCCATGAGTCATGCTACGCCACTGCGGGGTAGGTAAGATGTTACCAACATATATGTTCACGACTTGTAGCTTACAATACAGTACATATTGCTTTCTTTGAAGAAAGCTTACCCCGCCCAAGGGAGGGAGGGGGTGTCCCAGGTTTAAGAACTATTGCAATGCGAAAAAAAGTAGATTGTCATCCACAGAATCTTTTGATTTGTAAATAATAGAAAATATAGGCTACTTTAACCCATATCCTTCTGAATCTGAGATTTTTGTTCATTTCTTCAAGGTAGCTTTAGATAAGTGTAACTCGAAAGGAATGAATGTTTTTTTGTGAAAATTGGTGATTCCAGTTCTGTTTACTGACACTAGGAGCAAGAGGTACAGGTGAAACAATTCAAGATTGCGTCATTTTTATTACTATATTCAAAAACAAACTATTTTTGAAACAAATAAGCAAAAGAAACAAAAACATCAATGGTTTAGTTCGGCCCATTACAATATCTAAAATTGTTCGATGTATCCAGCCCGCGACTGCATTAAAATTTGTATTTTTACTGCTCGGCAGAATGCAATTTATGCATTAGGGGAGAGTGGGGCACAGTTGGACAAAAAATAGTAAAATAGAAATCCCGTTTTTATTAAAAGTCTAACAAAATCCAACTTTTGCACAATAACAAAGTATCACACTGTTAACAAAATGAGACAGTGAAACCACACTTAGGCAATGCATATGAAATACTATATTCAATTGAAAAATATATTGTTTGTGTCCAATTGTACCCCGGTAATGGGGCACAATTGGACATTTGCAAATTTTATCAATGGTTTAGAAACAACAGTTTAAACCAACACAAAAGTAATAAAGAAAATTACAAGGACTCTAATAAATAGATTTCACTTGTTTATTGCGGTAAAATCAGGGACGTTACCACGGGGGAGGGAGGTCTTGGAAAAGCAATTTTACCCCCCCCCCCCCCCTTAAACTTTTATCTTGTCTCTGAAAACATGCATTTTTAATGTTATTACAACGTTTAAATGACATGTATTACATGAGACCAAACACTACTAAAAGAAATATTCTTACAGTTTGATATACAATGTGTGTTGCTGTCCAATTGTACCCCAAAATTTGTGTCCAATTGTGCCCCACGCACCAACATCGATTTAAAGTTGGGCAGGGACAACTTGTTCTAAAAGCCAGGTCAAAGTAACGGTAATGAAAAGATGCGTTAATGTAGGCTATATGGCTTAAATAGAAAAAGAAACTAAAAATTTTTAGTTTACATAAAAAAATTACGATTAAAACAAAATCCACAAAAAGAAACTATACAGTTGCTAAAAGACTTCCCACCGCCAAACTCAATACACGACCAACACAAACTCTTAGAATTTTCATAGTACAATGATTGATGTGAAACTAATTTTTGTCGAGGCATGGAGTTCCAGAGTTTCCATTTTTTTTTCTATAAAATACGATGTCCCATTGTGCCCCACTCTCCCCCTACATCCCTATTATGTACCAAGGTGTTTTTTTTTTCAGACTACATACGAAAAGTTTTTAAATTAACTACAGATACAGACACAGTAGGCTACCGGTAGTTAGTTAGTGGTATGAATAAGCATTGTTACAAACAAAGAAAAAGTTAATGTGCGTGTGCATGCATTGGAACTGTGTCATAGAGCTGTGTTGAAGTTTACAGTGCGGTTGGGCCTTACTGTTAATAGCCCAACTAACTAAACTTGTCCAAGATTAAAGTTCGAACAAGCAAGTAGACTACTGTATTTTATTTTATAATTTTACATATGGCTAAACTTTACTAGCCATCAAAGAATTTGTTTTGTTGTGGTTATGTTGTCCTGCCATCCTTAGTGTTAGTTTATGTTTTGACAGTGTCGCTATATTGCTTAGGTCTAGCAGTTCGTTAAGCAAATTCAAATTTAACTTCTTCTCAGCTAAAAGACTATACAGAAACGCACTTGCGGCATTCTTAGATAATGAATGTTACCGAAGATAGAGGTAAATTAACAATCTCTATTTTCGGTAAGATCCCAAATTTAAGTTACGACGCGGTTACCAATTCACGGACATCAAATTTGTCCGATAGGTAGCCGCCTAGTAACAAAGGAAGTAAATTCTAGGGGTAGATGGTTGGAAAAAGGAAAGAAAAAGATAGGTATTATATTGAACATGAGAATGTCCATCAACGTTGCATCTTCCACAACACAACACCGCCTAACGAACCTTCTTATCCTGGCGGTGGAATCGACATCTCAAAGGGAGGTTGGTCCACCCCTGGTTTAGATTCAAATAAGCAAACAAAACCCATATAAGAAGTAACGTTGGTTTAACATTTTTACCAAAAGCTAGTTTAAATAGCAATTGGTCAACAATTTAAAGCCAACTTTCTGTTGCATAAACAAAATGATTGTTTTTAAGATAAATTTGGGTCGCTTAGTTCGAAAATGAAGTCCATTTTCACGTATCAAATCTGTTTTGTTTTTTTCACTGCAGCCATCACACTTTAAACTTTAAAGTGTGATGGCGAAAATGGACTTCATTTTCGGATTCCCCACCCTCGAAAACCCCCAAAGCCCTTCTTATCTTTGTTGCACAAAAAAGTATGTTGACCAGTGATAATAGCCTAAGTTTAGCCTGTAGCCAAAAAATCTTCATATCAAAAGTAACTTTTCAGATGTTACTTGAAAGAAAAGGAGGGTCGACTGCAAAAGTAAATGTTGTCTTAACCCTTACAAGGTTGGGCTCCCTGGAGTCTTGCTCAGTTTGGGGGGGGGGGCTGTCGATTCTTCTTGTGCTTTAGGAGTGATATCTCTGTTATTTTTTAAGGTACGGTTTCAAACTTTGGGATTCACTTTGTAAAATTATTCACGCTGAGCATATCCGAAAATTAAAACTATGTGAATTTTAGAACTGCTCATAGACGTTGAAATGTTGAGGTGACTTATGACTTTTGGATTATTTTGCGATTAAAGCAATTGTAGCGTGAGTTTACCCATTATTTTTTGGTAGAGTAATGAAGAACATGCATTGCAATGTTGTGATTAAAAGTTTTTTACATAATCTCAATTTGAATCCATATTTTTCATGCAAAATAATAACTTTTCCCACGCTCAAAAATAAGCTCGCTCCTTGACTAAAAGAACAATGCTTCATCAATTACATGCAGTAATGAGATTTCTGAACGCGTGTCACACCAATTTAGATTATGATCTTGTGACCTCGGTTCCAAGAACAGCAACTTCTACATTTTATTAACAAATGTAGACCAGCTGAAGAAGCAGGGTGGCGTTTATCAAATACTATTATGTAATCCACGAAACGAATGGAAGATCATGCGACAAAACACGCGGTATAAATGCAATGTATTGTAGTTGCAACAGCGTCTCTCAATGTAAGTTCAATGTGAACTCGGCTACATACAAGGCTAGAACTAGGAGTAAGATTACCCGATAAAGTCGATGATGCTCTACGACGTAGAGTCTACCTAAACAGAAGTCATAAACAGACATAACTCAGCAACAACACTACATTTAACATTATAAAAACAAAAAAAAAAAGCGAACGTTTTCGGCTAGTATTTTTCGGCTAGAATTTAGCTAATTTTAATAAAAACAGTGCAATTAAAGACCATATTAGAAACTGCCAATCGTGCTCTAACAATAAACCGTCTTTGCAGTCTTTCAAAATTGTTCGTAAGTGTTTGTCCGAATTCGACACCAAGATTCACGAGGCATTGATCATCAAATCTTTAAACCCAGGGCTCAACAGGCAATTATTTGCTTGCGGAGCTTCTTACCTTTTAGCAGTTTTTTGATTGAATTATCACGTCTTGTGTTTCTCGCATTCACTTTGTTTTGTGCCACTATCTCTTGTGCTTCTGTCTTTCTTGCGTAATCTGCCTGAGTCCTTGTCTGAACAATCAATTAATTTTACCTCTGAAATACTTGACCCGTTGTGCTGTGTAATTTTCAGTTATCATTTTGTGTGAGCGAGGCAGTTTCTCAAATGTTTAGCTTTGACCATATTTTTGCTGTGATACTATATGATTCTTTAGCATTTCTTTTAATAATGTATTTCTTATAGGCTTGAAAAGGGCTATATGACTAGCCGAAAACGTTCGCTTTTTGTTTTTTGTTTTTATAATGTTAACCCTTTGAAGGTTGGGGGGGGGCTGTCAATTCAACTTTTTTGTATCAACATTTGTATCTCTAAAACCACTGAGGCTGCGACTACGAGACTTCTTGACTTTTCCTAACTTTTATTCACCTATATTGAGCTGAAAGTTTGAGCGAATAAAGGTTACGAAGTGAGAGATATAAGGTATTTCTCAGTACATCCTCTGAAATATTTCATATTCTATTGATCAAAATTTTCCCACCAGCTGAATGAAAGTAATTAATTTGGCCTCGTTAATCAAATGATTTGTTAATCAAATGATTCAAATTGAGATTATGAAAAAAAATTTAATCACAACATTGCAATGCATGTTTTTCATTACTCTACCAAAAAATACCAAATAACCCAAACGTCATAAGTCACCTCAACATTTCAACGTATATGAGCAGTTCTAAAACTCACATAGTTTTAATTTTCGGATATGCTCAGCGTGAATAATTTTACAAAGTGAATCTCAAGTTTTGAAACCGTGCTTTAAAAAATAACAGAGATATCACTCCTAAAGCATAAGAAGAATCGACAGCCCCCCCCCAAACTGAGCAAGACTCCAGAGAGCCCAACCTTCTAAGGGTTAAATGTAGTGTTGTTGCTGAGTTATGTCTGTTTATGGTTTAAAAGAGTTACCTCTCTACCCAAATTGTATAAACAGAAGTCAGAAAGAAATTCAAAATAACACAGTTACGGTTCATTAATTAACAGAACGTCACAACGCTTTTCGTCAAAAGGAAAATCTGTAATGCCTCGGGTCATTTTCTTGTGGATTCAATAAGCTCTCTAAGATTCATATGTCACACACTAAAATCTAAACAATATTTAGATTTATTCAAAGTAGTATTTATTATGCGTTAAATCATTGTGAACCTTGAGAAATACTTTACAAAGAATTAGCTACCTAATGGGCGTTTGTGCGATAAAAATGTCAGTTTGGCAGCAAAATATTGATAAGTATTTTGATTTGGTTACAGTAATACCGGACTGCAGCAATTGGCACAAGGCTCTTGCAGCAACGTGTTTCAACTTGATTCAATGGTAAAGCAACCTGTGTTCTGTCAGGTTATGTACACACAAGTTCAGAAATATTTAGGAATATGCAATGAGGCACATTGAAATTACAAGTGGCTGCATATTTACAGTTCGATCATACGAGAAATTGAATACAATGCTAATACAATCATTTCGACGTGGATTCAACATTGAAAGACGATGTAAACATGCGCGGGTTTGCAATTAGATTACTTCTCTTCTGTCCTTGTTTGTATAAAAGTCATAAAATCAGTCGTTGTATCTGTGCTAAAATTCAGCTATGTTCAAACCGTATTACATTGATATTTTCTAAATAGAAAATGGATTTATAAAATATGAATACAATACTGTTTCAGCATATAAAAATGCTGAATTTTACATCGAATATTACGATTAGTTTTATGACCCACTTTTTATACAAAAAAGGATAGATGATTTTGATACCGCGCATGTTTACAAGTATTCAACGTCTTGATATGTTGAATCCACGTAAAATTTAAAGCGGTTCTTGCTCATTGTTGCACTAAACACGGAATGCCCTTGCAGTTGCCCTTGCATCTGAATGCATGGGATGCCCTTGCATCTGAATCGGAGTGCCATAAATCCTCCAAATCATCCGCCTGGCTTTCGTCGTCAGAATCCAGTAAAACATGTTGCAATATTTCTTCAGCACTGAATCCTTGCCTTGCCATGTTTTATTTAAAAGTGAAAAGGACGTAATTTTTTTAATAATGGCATTGAAATACTAAAGAAAATATATAATGAAACAAATTGTTAGTCACATAGAAACTAAGAAAATAAATCAATAGCTTTTTTTCCTTGGTCTGAACCTTAAAACATTTGACCAGGCTAACACTCACAATAGTATTTCAATAAGATTTAATTTATGTTATGGAACCGGTTTTCTTCCATTAGGAATCGTCTGCATAACCAGGGTTGAGAAAAACCCGGGTTTTTTTGGGTTTTATTGGTTTTTTTTTAAAAAGATGCAAAAAAAGGTAGATTCATGCTTATTTCACCTCAAAACTACTTTTTACGAATGAAGTGCCTTTCACTCACAGTACAATGCTTGCATAACTCAATAAAATAATGCACTAAGGCTGTTGTTGCTTGAATGTCGCATCATCCATTAATTTCAAGATCAAGTTGGATGTTGCATATCCACTGATTTCTATACCAAGTTGATGCTACCGTGGTAGAAATGACATTATTGCATCATTTGCTTTAGATTTGAAGGCAAGGAGCATTTATGCCATCATGTTTAAATATTTTTTATCATTTATAAATATATATAGTAATGGATGAGCAATTGAGCGATTGCGTGGCCAATGGCCATTTAGGCAAATGCTCTGAAACAGCCAAGCGTTAGAATCCAGAATCTGCGGTCCACGACATTAAGGCGCGAACAAAACGGCGCAGACAAAACGGCGCCAAAGTCAACGTAACAAGCTTAGAACCTTTTCCTCATTTTGTTAACATGTTTTGGTCAATTCCTCTTTGTCATGAGTTGCCAAGGGTGGTGGGGGGGGACTTGTATACCAGCTCCAAAAATCCTTATTCACACATAAACTTTCGTTATGGTTGCAGAGTATTATCGTTCTATAAATTGAACTTGTTGTGTTGACTTTGGCGCCGTTATGTCTGCGCCGTTTTGCCTCAGCGCCATTTTGTCTCTGCGCCGTTTTGTTCGCGCCTTAATGTCCTGCTTCGCAGAATCTGTAATTGGTAAATAGCCTCCTAATTTGCATTTCATATCATATATACAGACTACTGTAGAGTAGTACTTTCACCAGTTTAACTATAAGGCCTTCTTGCATAAATGAGTTTTAGTGTAGTATACACAAAGGGGTATTACTTGATTTTTGTGTACTGTACAATATCCACTGCGTTTTCAGTTTATTCTTGGAAAGTTACTTCACAATCACATCCTTAAGTCCTAATTTAAAGTTTGTTTTAAGTGCCTTGTAGTGTTTTTGTTCATTTTTTCAATTTTCTAGTAAAAACTGGACAAATATGATGCTCTGGGTTTTTTTATGGGTTTTTTTGGGTTTTTTTAAGTGAGTTTTTTTGAAAAAACCCACCCGGGTTTTTTTGGGTCGGGTAAAATACCGACAACCCTGAGCATAACTGAGTCGAAATAAAAATTAGCCTACATCAATAGATGTCAGCACAACTGAGTCGAAATAAGAATTAGCCTACAATATCAATAGATGTCAGCACAACTGGACCAAAAACAAACGAAAAATTACAAATTAATTAAATAAAAATGTTCATGACCTCCAATCCTGCATTTTCATTTCTTTATTTCTGCCTTTTCTTTCCTTTTCACAATTGCAAGTTTGGCATGATGATGTAATAGAAGCGTTTATTCTAGATTTCATCGACATAATATTTCTATAATCCTCTGCTTAGTAAATTTTATTTGAATTTTCAAGTGTTTGCCATTATATTTGCTCAAGCTAGATCAAATTGAAATTATAATATTCGAAAGTTGCGTTTTGCTAAAACTATGAAGAGAAGAAAAGGCAGAAATAAAGAAATGAAAATGCAGGATTGGAGGTCATGAACATTTTTATTTAATTAATTTGTAATTTTTCGTTTGTTTTTGGTCCAGTTGTGCTGACATCTATTGATATTGTAGGCTAATTCTTATTTCGACTCAGTTGTGCTGACATCTATTGATGTAGGCTAATTTTTATTTCGACTCAGTTATGCTGACGATTCCTAATGGAAGAAAACCGGTTCCATAACATAAATTAAATCTTATTGAAATACTATTGTGAGTGTTAGCCTGGTCAAATGTTTTAAGGTTCAGACCAAGGAAAAAAAGCTATTGATTTATTTTCTTAGTGATATTGCTTTCTGTATTAGGTAGATCGCCCATTTGAGGAAGTGTCATAGTACCAGATCACCTTTTTCAGTTGGTTTTTCCCATTTTCGCACATAGAAACTTGTTAGAAAAAGACTGTTACACAGAATTATAAAAGTCAAGAATAAACCAAAACTTTGCAATATAATAAATTGTCAGACCGTTGTTAAAAATTGTGAAGTGCACTTTACATATTTACTGATGATGAAACTATATGAATGTTATGGTTATCTACGGTGATTCAGATTAGCTTCTTGAGCAATGCTTCACGTTTATGATAAACTACACGTAGAAGGGAAATCCAACAGGCGTTTGCACAATTTTGTCGTTTAGCGACGTAGATTCGACGAAAGCGGCGTAATAATTAGTAGGCCTACCTGGTATCAATATTGGCTGTTTCTGCAATGTTGCGTTATGACCATGAACGCCACGTGGCTTGAAAAACAACATTATAACGCTGAATGAAACCATGTGCATGAAACTGATAATCTATCTAATAAAATTATCTCTGATGTAAATTCAACGATTGGGCAATGGTATGTCTCAACAAAATTACCAAATATTTCATCATTTTAACGGCTAGAATGCATTGTTGAACCTAAACCGAAAAATATAGATGCGCTGTTCATCCATAATTTTTGATATTTGTTTATATGTTTAGTGAAAATAAGCTGTCAGTCTTGTTATTATATTGAAAATGAAAAGAGCAGTTTGCAAAACGTCTATATTACCATGAATGCGGTTTCATCTATTTTGATTGTCCCTTGCTGTAGGCCTACTCAGGCAAGTTGTAATTATCACAATCTAACTTTTCCCAATTATGAGCACTATATCTCGATGCGCATTTGTGTATTGTGTGAAAATTATGGTGTCCAAAAATCAAATATTATAATATTTACAAAATAACTCGGTCTCTTAGAATATCCTCATATGTCACATCAACAAATACTTTCCTGACTTACCAATAGGCCTAACTAAGGTAATAAAGAAACATTCTACTAACGGACAGTTCAGTGATAAAAAAAAATCGAAAAGTTTGATATTTCTTGCAAATGCAAACAATATAAGTTTTTCACAAGATGAAGTTCAATAGCATTACAAGAATTCCATCACCATAATTCAAAAATAACCTTTCCATTACTTGGGTTGACCCTTGCGATTACTCCGCATATGGGTTATGTTATGTACCACTATAGTTCACCGTACTGCTGATTGCCTAAAGCATGAAAAAAGTTGCATCTGTCTGCGGTTATAAGTTATATTTTTTTCTAAATTCAACTAAAACAGCTATTTGCATTATGAAACAGTTGGATAAGTGCCATAAATCAAACTATGGAATAAGTTTGTTTCCCTATAAAAACGCCTGCCTGCAAAATGATACCATGTTCATAAAAATTACTAGATGTACATAACGCAATATACTTTATGATATTATGTTTCCTGATTATTGATTCGATTGGCTCAATATGTGATGGCTAATTCTAAACTACACTTATGAAGGCAGAGTCTGCAATTACTTGAATTTTTGCAGGTGTTACCTACAATAAATAATGCGATTAATCGAATACAATTCTCACACAACTCGTGAATATGTCTAGTCAATCAGCGCTGACATAATGCTGGATGATGCATTATTGTTTATTGAATAATTTAGTAAATATGCGTAACTTCATCTGTTTGTTATTGTGAGACGAAACTAGGAAGAATGAAAATAGAAATGGATAAAATAAAGGTATTTTTTTCAATGTAAACGCGCTGCCGCGTGTCATTATCTAACTAAAATATCTCTCACCGCTAGCCTTTGCCGATTCATCGTTTTCTGACGTCACGTCCATTCGACAATAAACGATTTCTTTCATGCATTCTCAGTTCAGGTTGGCAGTTACCCGCCTTTCCGTCGATTCAACGTTGCAAGACGTCGCATAAGTTCATATCTTTAGTTTGGTAAACGGAGATAAGATTTCATTGTGACATTGCTATGTAAACTTATATTTCACATGAGACAACTTGACAAGTAAATACACAAGTTTTCACAATTTATGACGAGTTATAGCATACGGAAATGTTATGCTACAATTGCTTTGCGAGGTAGTGCATTGCGGTTTAGTTTATCAGTGACAGTGAACCTGGTACAAGCCTCGAATATATTGATTCAACTAAGCCGCATCACGTATATACGTGGTGGAACGATCGTCCTTTTCACAAAAGCGTGATGTTCTGGTTTATCCTACACAAATGAGAAGCGTATTGCATTTCAAATCTTTACATGTCGACTTGGAAATAAATGTTTACAAGTACGAGATATGTGAGAAGCTTTGGGAACATCGACGCTTTTTCTGCTTTTGATAGTGTGTCGGACAAAAGGAAAGATTTGAAACCAAAATCATAATATGTTACAGCGCAGCTTCTACAGTACCGTAGGTAAATTTCTAATTATTCAAAAAAGCGTTGTGGCCCAAACAGAACAATCTAAATACAGTCCACACACAATGTTGAATATGTCACGAGAAATGAGAGTGAAACAAAACAAGTCGATCACTTTCAATACTTATCTCACATTTTACATCAAATCTACTCCAAATGACGCTGAGTCATTGCAATAACGTTGTAGCCTATGCTTTGTTTGATTGAAAGGACATCATTGTCTGCGAAAAACAATTCTCGCTTTAGATGCATTGGCATCAAGTCTTATGTTTAATTTTACGCAATTTCAACCGCAAGCGACGGTAACTCATCGTATCAAAGTTGAAGCTTTTCTTGTATCGACGTCGCTTATAAGCCTTGGTGAGAACAAAAGGTCCACGCATACTGCCAATTTCCTTCACACTGTGAAGCAGTTAGGATCACCGAGATGTGGGCCAAATTAATTACTTTCATCCAGCTGGTGGGAAAATTTTGAACAATAGAATATGAAATATTTCAGAGGATGCGCTGAGAAATGCCTTATATCTCTCAATTTATAACCTTTATTCACTCAAAATTTCAGCTCAATAGAGGTGAATGAAAGTTAGGAAAAGTCAAGAAATCTCGTAGTTGCAGCCTCAGTGGTTTTAGAGATACAACTGTTGATGCAAAAAAGTTGAGTTGACAGCCCCCCCCCAACCTTCAAACAGTTAAATAACACAAAAATTCAAAAAACAAACAACATCAAACATCTTGGTTATTTTTTTATGATAAACTTGGTTGGAATTATCACGTCGAAGATTTATAGCCCAAAATATTTGGAGTATTTTATAAAATTATAAAATACACATACCAATAAACCACGAGTAGCCTACATTGTCCTGTATTCTTGCACGCTCGATAATACAATATGGCATATTACGTTGAGGTTCAAGCACACAAAGACTGCTCAAGAAAATTTCAAAAGTGCTAAATCGAGTCATCCACTCAATAACCTTTAGCAACAGAAAAGTAAAACTTTCACTACTGTACCAAAATCTCGACATACTTTCTATCAGTAATTTGGATAAATTATACATTTTTGAATTTGTCTTTACATTTAAAAATAAGCCATTACCTGACAACTTTGAACCTTACTATCAGAAAATTTCTGAAGTACATTGTCTTCGTACAAGAGCTTGTCAAAAAAATAACTTTCAATTACGTAGTGTCAGCTCAAGAAAAGGTAAAGGCAGTTTTAAATTATTAGGCCCAGAAATTTGGAATAATTTACCTTCAGAAATGGTCGGGGTTACGAGTTTAAAAACTTTACAAAAAAATATAAAATGCATTATATGAATGAACTTTGCCTGTGACTGTTCCTTTGGCACAACATTGACGGCTGTTCTGCAACCTGTTCGGACTGAACAATGTTGCTACCACTAGTGCATATAGGCTGTCTTCTTATGGACTGTATTCAATGGCGTAAACAGGGGGGGGGCGAAGGGGCGATGTCCCCCCCCCAAATTTTCAAAGTTTGGATTCCGAAGTTGAGCCCTTTGTTGAAAATATAATAAAATTTGTAGAAATTTATATCGTTTTCCAAGACATCTGGCTATTAACACCTCCCAGGACTTGTTTTAGACACACAGAAAGGCACCAATAAATTTTGCAAATCGTGCAAATCGCGCAAGTTTACGCGATTTACGCTTCTTTTAACTAATCTGTGGAAGCAATTCCAGTATCGCTTACTCTGTTGGGTTTTTGTGTAGTTTTTGAGTAGCTGAGTTTTTGGTGTTTCCTAATTTTAACCGCAGTTTTTGCACGTTCGTGTGTAATAGCTACCTGTAATTAAAATAGCTGTTTATCTGCTAATAAATTTCATACAAATATTACTCTCAAACTGTTTCTAGAAAGCGCTATAATCCAATATTTGAGTGCAATTTTGCAAAAAATTTTCCGAGGGAGCATTCCTCCGGATCCCTCTAAAATACGCGTGCCTTCGGCACGCTCTAACCCCCACCGGTTTTATTGCTTCCCTTGCTCAACTCACCAGGATATGCCACTGCACATCAGGTGACGATGTCTTAAATCAAACACTTTTTCGTTCTCTTCAATTCATCAATTATTTGCCCCCTCCCCCAATTTTTTTGGCTGCGCCACTGACTGTATTCACGTGGGCCTATAAACGTATTGACTGAATGTGTTGGAGTATGAAGTTATAAACTATGATTAGGCCTATACTTTTGGTGCTTTTATTTCCTCCTTTATGCTAGTAGTTGTTGTTTTTGTAACCTATAGATTTTTTTTTTCTTTCTAGTTGTGAATGGCATAACATTTTTTGATATTTGAATCAAGCCACAACATTTCATTTTGAATATTGCAATAGCAAATAACTTCTTTATTTTCTTTTCATTATGACTCAACATTTAGTTTATCTTGTTTCAACGTAATTTTCCTAGGCTTCACATTTGTCACATTATGAACAGGGGAAAGCAGCCGACTCGATGACTGATATAGTCTTTTGCTACTTCTTATTTGTTGTACCGTAATATCTAGATTGCTATGGTGCTATTTTATTCGTTTGGTTTATAATTGTACCGTAGCCTATTATTCTTGCAACAGACGAAATAAAAGTTTTCTCAGTCTCTCTTTCTCTCTCTGGTATAACTAAAAAAGAAGAAAATTAAAAGTACGCCTTAGGATTAGGCTATAAAGTATCCTTCCATACCTTCTTTCTGATTATAAGTTCTGTATGTAGATTAAATTTGCAAACATTATTGTGATTTGATGAGTTGGATTGAGATGATCAAAAATTGCTTTAAATTAATTTCAGGATAATTGTCATTGGGCAAGACTTGAGCTATCATTACTGGAAGATAACACTTCGGCCTAAAATTTACACATTACTAGCAACTTCATGAAACAACATGAATATTTTCAAGAGCAAGTGCTCCACTTATTGAATTGATGCTCATCTTAGTTTGTTGCAAGACAGTTTTGAGAACTGTTTAATGCTGAACAGAATGCCACACTAATTGCCTATTCTTGCATATTACAGACTTGGTATTTTACTACAAAACAAAGAGGATATTTACTACAAAACTCGAAGATTTAATTGATCTCCAGTCAGATTTTGGCATGATAGGCTAGCGTTATTTAAAGAAATACTATGCACTGATTTTTGATGCACTCATAGCCGCAGGATAGTAAAACATTTTGAGGGGACGAACAAACTTTTTCACAACCACAATATACGAAACAAATCCCTTTGCGACTCAGGTAACTTTATTTGAAAGAAGCATTTAGTCACATCAGCCATGAGACCAAATCTACCAAGCCGAAATCTAGCCAAGACATCTACCAGAGGGTTTAACAAGTCAGGACCCGAAAACATTACATCATTAACACAAGTTCCTCGAAATTCAGACTTGCCATCGTAAACAATGCGCTTTTTTAATTGTGACGTAACAAAGTATGGTAAATACCATTCAAATCCCTTGACATTTCCTGCTTCACCAGTACGCTCAATATAGCCATTTGATTTAAGATCTTTCATGGTGTCAGTAAGGAAATCACGAAGTTCAGGTTGTTTTAAAGCCTTCTTCCTTAAAGCAGCAACTCTATCTGACGCCAACACAAAATTGTTAGGTAAATCAATATCTTCCTTCAACGGAACAGGTATCTCAAATCGACCATCTTTCAACTCAATATTCGGTTCAACGAGTTCTCTAGCCAAAATGTCATTGCGAGACAATTCACAGGTTTCATTTTGCAAGGTCAAATCCTGAATGACTTTATTCAGGTCTGCTATTTCCATATCGCGAGACTCAATTTTACGCTGAAAGCCAGAGATGACATCCGACTCTGAAGACGTCTGCACTCTGCACACTTTAGCAACGCTTTCATCTAAGGGTGACTTACCACCACAAGCCAACCAACCGAGAGGAGTGAGCAAAGCATGTGGTTCACTACGATTTTCACCAACACGCTCTTTTTTTGCACACATCAAATAAGCGTTGTCGTTGCCAATCAGTACATCTACAGTACTACAATCATTCAAATGAAACATATTCACGTCATGAAAATGACGGAAACCATTTAAATCTTGTTTATGCGGTAAAGTTTTAACATCGTCAGCCCAAGCTGGGTTAACCACCGAAGTTATATCACAAAACAGTTCATCTGTCTCTAACGACTGGATGTTGAGTTTGACAAGGTCAGCACAAGTAGCTTTCTGACCAGCCAGGGTATCCATTTTAAACGACGCTTTATCGTACGGTTTAAGATCAAGTTCACACACCAAATCACTCGAAACAAACGTCAACTGCGAACCAGGATCATGCTGACAATACACCAACTTCGATTTGCCAGTCATTGGATTCAAAACACGAGCAGCAGTATCGCGGTTAAAAGCTGCTTTAACATTTCCAATCTTAACATTACGCACAGGAACTCTGGCACGAGCATCATCTTTCCCAACAGAATCCAGAGAATCACGTGACGTCACATAAAAATCATGCGGAAGAAAATAGTGTTTCCTATCGTTGTTAGGCCCACACTTACGACAGTTATTTGCATG
Source organism: Aplidium turbinatum (assembly GCF_918807975.1). Lineage (NCBI taxonomy): Eukaryota > Metazoa > Chordata > Ascidiacea > Aplousobranchia > Polyclinidae > Aplidium > Aplidium turbinatum. Next base: position 20,733,802 of record NC_137475.1, on the reverse strand, counting down.
AACGCAATCCCTAACCATATGCTGGCGCAAACAATTCAAGCATTTGCCAGCTTTCACAATGACATCTCTCCGATCTTTAGGTGTCAAGCGCAAAAATTCTTTACAATTAGACAAAAAATGATATTCAACTTGACCACGTGACGAACAACAAATGCATGCCGGCAGGTCTTTACGTCTAGCTTCACCACCGCGCGGTGCGCCAACAACAGTCGAGTACTGCGAACTCCCTGACATCACATCATCATGGGGTTTTACGGACGTCTGCCTAACCGGACATGAAGGCAATTTTTCTTTGCCAAACTTTTTAAATTGCTGCGACTCACCAGAATCGCCCATTAGCATAATGTTAAAATCAGTCGACTTACGCGTTTCCTCCCGTACTACAAATTCAAACAAACTCTGAAAAGTAGGCTCATCAGTGCCACCATACTGATCACCTAAAAAGTCAAGATAACACTGCTTAGCGTCAAACGGGAGTCGCTTAGCCAAATCCAAAACAAAACGTCCTTCTAATTTATCACGCTGACCATAAGCTTGCGCGTAAAGCAAACACTGCGACAATTCATCTTTAAACTCTTTCAAATCACTGGAAGAGATAGAAGTCAATTTGCTACCATAGCGATACTTTCTAATTTCTGGTTCTGCAAAAAGACCTCCACGAACCCCAAAACGCTGGGACAAGCGAGCTAACGACATTTCTATCCTGTCTTCCTCTGACAAGCCAGGGGTGTCAGAAACCAAATTAGCAATCGTTTGCGCAGCTGTTCTAACACAAGCTGCTTGTAACAAAGTCAAACAAGTCCCCTTAAAGGGCGAAGCTGCCATTAAGGCCGTAACACGATTTTTAAAGAAGATAAATGGCATATTATTACCATCGTAACCAATCAAGGCCGCCTTATCGAAAAACGTCCTACTATTTTGGTATTCAAAAAAGCAATCCTGCTGTTGAGAACTCGATTTAGCGGGAGAAGACAAGCTATTACCCTTAAGGGGCTGAGTGGGCTCAGTCACATGCACAGCCCGATCACGATCCTCACACACGTTAAAATCAGGAGACGCGATACGCCTCTCACAACCACCCAAATTACGTGTAGCTGGGCGATCAAAACCTAGCGGCGCAGAAAACTGTGAAGGGGGCAAAGCATTACTACTAATGGCGGCCCCGTGACCTGTACGCTCTGGGGGAGGAGTTCGGTTGTAATTCGCAGACCTTGGCTCTGCAGCATTCGGAAGACCCTGAGCCGCGGCCCCGAGACCTCCTGAAACAGCTGGAAAACGTGTGGATTGCCCTGGTCCACTCACAGGTTGAACGGGCGTTTGGAAAAGGTTATGTAAATTAAACTGCGATTGATGTTCATTTCTGGAATGCCTAGAAGAGCCCTTCTTAGAGCTACGCCGAGAGCCCACCTCTGATCGATATTTAGCTAAAACTACCTCTTTACGTTGTTCAGCCCTCAACTGAGCGTCTTTGAGTGCGAACTCAGCAGCTCTCGCGGCGGCCTCAGCTGCTCTCGCTTCGGCCTCAGCTCTCGCGGCAGCCTCAGCTCTCACCTCAGCTCTCGCGGCAGCCTCAGCAGCTCTCGCTTCGGCCTCAGCTCTCGCGGCAGCCTCAGTTTGTATGGCCTCAGCTCTCGCGGCAGCCTCAGCAGCTCTCGCTTCGGCCTCAGCTCTCGCGGCAGCCTCAGCTCGAATGGCCGCAGCTCTCGCGGCAGCCTCAGCAGCTCTCGCTTCGGCCTCAGCTTGTATCTGGAGCTCCTCTCGTCTTAGCTCCAGGTTAATTTGTGCCACTATCCGAGACGAAAGTCCTAGACATCCTAGTGCTTACATTTGAGGCGCTATCCTCAGGATGTATGTCAGCATCCAACATATCTGAGAACTCACTTTCTTTTTGTTCAAAGTTATTTTTTAACGAGTTAAATTCGGGATCTACCCTATCACGAAGTTCTGCCAAGATTGCAGAGTTAAAGATTTTAGTCAAAAGAGCATGGAAATGCCGTAATTCCTCTTCTAAAGTAGATAACTTAGATCTAAAAATTAACAGTTCCTGCTTATCACTCAAAGAACCTAGGGCTACAGAAAGTTCCCCAATTTGAGTCAAAATATCCCTTCTAAGATGCCGGGCCTCTCGAACTGACTTAGCCTCATCGTTACTGGGTCCCTCCCCAGAATGGCCTGCCCGACCGCAAAGAACATCATCAGGCTTAAACTCAGTCGAGTCTACGGCGGTCGAGTCCCTGTCGCCACCGAGTGTAGACATATTAAATGTTGGGGCTAAATTTAACAATTAAAAAAATTAAGTTACACAAACACACAAAATTATTAGGCTACAGTAGTTATAAAAAACTTAACTGCAAAGACCGTAAAAATACAAAAAAGAATTTAAATGCACGATACCGTAGCTGTACGGGTATGAAGTCCTAAAGTCCACAAACTTGCTTGGATTCTTCCACTTGAATCTACAAGCACAGATGGATTGTCTTTAATCTTCTTTCTTGCCAATGAATGTCAAAGTTATTTTTCTTCAGTACCAAACTGAGAAGAAATGTCTTTACTTTTCTTTGCTTCTGTAAGAGTGTAGACTACCAACCAACTAATCTTCTTTTATTATTTCTTGTACTTCTAAGTAGTTCTTCTGCACTAGCTGACAACAAACACGTCGTTTAGTTTTATGCCTTCAAGTGCTTCTTGGCCTACCAGCTAACAAGAACTCGTCTTTTATTTTTTATGCTTTAATTTCTTCTTGACCTACCAACTGACAAAAATCGTCTTTTATTTTTTATGGTCACACCGGTAAACCATAATCTCTTCGTGGGAAAATTGTAACATAAAGTTCCCGGATCCGTTTGTCTGCATGTAGTGACCGAAAAAGAAACACTCCTTGAAACGTCTATTCAATAAGTGTATTCCTGTAAAATTAGCCCGCGGCTATCGAAATCGAGATGCAACGCCTTACACCTCTAAAAACTGTCACTACGATACAGATTACTTGGATAAAAGACGGAGAATTTGTCCAGCTAGCAAGCACTAAATAAACCAGTTAAATGTGCGACCGACTTCCAACAAACAACTTCAAGAATGAATCAGAAAAATTTGTGATAACTCAAAGGCACGTCAGCAGTAGCGTGACGCAATATTTCATGTTTAAACAGGTTTCAAACTGAAACAGGTTTAAACCGGTTTGACACAAGTCTTACGAACGATGGTGCAATTTTGGCTCATGTTTTAGGAATTTCCATGACGTAATATTCAGTAGACTTGAACGGTTTTTATATGACGTTTGATTAGGTGAACAATTGTCTGGAACACTAGTGCAATTCGCTACCACCACAGCTAACTCGCAGCATCAGGCTACAACAGGTCGTTAAAATCTACATTGTGAAGTATTCAATAAATATTTGAATAAATCTATTAAAAAAATCCTTGCAGTGTTGTATGTTTTAACATTTGGCTAGTTTTTACCGTGTATAACTAGTTTTTAGTTAAAGTTTGGCTATAAAATTATTTTGAATCTGGCAACCCTGGCCAGTAGATTGTGTGTTCATCTAGCGTTGTGAGGTCCGCGTATCCTTGGGGTCGGTACATTAAATATTGGTAGATTATGTTGTTTAATTTCTATCACAAAAGCGACAAATAAAAAAACTGTGTAGTCATCTACGCGCTGTTGGTGTGCCACTAGTTGGATAGCGAATGCAATGGTTCTGGAAACGCAAATGGATACCAACAAACAATCCATCAAACTCACTTTCCAATGCTGGCTTAATTAGCACAGATTTTGTTGGCTATACCAGCCGCGAGCGTTTGTCGTGTGCTGCTGTTAGGCCTAACATTGTCGTACCAAATCGAGCACTCTTGAACACATCAGGGGTTTGTGATATGCTCTTTCTCAGAGCGACGATCAGGAACACCATTGGGCACGTGCCTTCTATGCACGATTTTATAATCTCTGTTGACTGTACCCAGGGCATGTGAGCACTATCTTGCTCCTCCTCCCCGAAATCTCCTAGTTGGCTTCTAGGTTTATTGACGGCTTTTAAGGAAATAAGATAAAATGTGTGAAGGTATGGCCGTTAATTCTTTTTATCTAGGGAAAGATTCACATTTATCATTTCTACTACTACTACAGTATCATAGCCGATGCGGCCTTTGATGAACTAGATGCTCAGTTCGTAAATTCTTCCAATGTTCCCTTTGTCGTGCAGTGTCCCAAAGTGTTCTTGGTTGGCTGATTGATGTATTTCGTTAAAAATTAGATATAAATGTTGTTCTTTGCCTGCCACTGGCACGTCTCCCGAGAAGGCGACTGCTTAGACGAAGATTTTTGAATTCTTCTTTTCTGATGATGTGACCGAGAAATTTGAGTTGCCTTTGAGTTATGTAGGGTTATCATTTCAGCAACAACAAACAAGATTTTTTAGAAAAAAATAGTAGCCTAAATATGCCGACAATGTGTATCGGATCTGGACAAAAGTTGGGAAATTAGGCTACCAGAGTTTCAACAAAGCAAAATTTACAAGATAAATGGACTATGTAAAACTTAATGTCCGAAAAAAGTAGAGCCGGATAGGAAATGCGGGATGCTTCAATCCTGAAAACTTTTGACACATCCAATCTTGTTTTGGTCCTTTTTTATGCATTTTTGGGACAATGTTTTTTAACAAAATGCACACTTTGCATCCTATGTAACCATAGATTGCTTTGCACGTAACGAAATTCATCAAATTAAAATTAGATTTGGGTAGAAGGTTTGGTTTAAAATTTTATGGTAACCCACTATTTCAAAAAGACTTCATTCACGACCACAGAAGGATTTTAATAATTTATTTCTTGAAAATTTATAGGCCATTAGTCTAGCATGGCGTAGCCGGTCAGTAGGCTAGAACTTCGAAAATTTATCTGGGGTGTCCCAACCTTTGCTTCGCCTATAGTACTTCTACGACACATTTTACTTTTAGCCAATCTCCATTTACCCTAAAATTTATCAATTTATTTGGTAATTAACTAAGCTAGTTGAGAGAGCAGTGTTTACTTCGGATTATTAACCTACATTAATTTGTTAGTTTTTATGGGATAAAAAAAAAACTTTTTACTTCGTAGTCCACTTTCTGAAACTATGCAAGCCCAACATCGACGGCTTGGTGAATAAAATGTTGTTAAACGAGCAAACCGAACTAGAAAATTTTGCAAAAATTAGAAAAAATTACATATTAAATGTTACATGTAGAATTGCCAGCCGAAAAACGTTGTAAGAATTAAGTATGCACGGCCCCCGGCCCCCATACGGAGGTGGGTCTCCAGCCCAGGGTTAGGGAGCAGTAAATACGGCCCTGCAGGATTTCACTTAGGCTATTGATTATATATCTTCTGCAGCAGGAGTTTTCTTATTTTAACAATCAAAAAACTTTTTTATTTTAACAATCAAGAGACTAAGGGCTAAGTAGTTGATGATGGCTGGTAGAAGCCTTGAAAGCTAACCCAGAAGCTAACCCACCAAAGCTAGCACAGAAGTTGCACTTCAGATAAAAAGTGTGTGACGTCACGACAGCGTAGCTGTCGAAGGAAGACATTTATTTCAGGTTTAACAATTTAATTCTGTGTAGGTTATTTAAACGTAATATGATGAATATTTCGCTAACACTGTGTAATTCGAGACTTCCCGTTGTGTAAGCTCTTAGGATTCGAATGAATTTGAATGTTTTAATCACAACTATGATACAATTTATCAAAGCAGGGAAACAACCTATGTTTGCGGTTATTTGACGTTACAGGTGTTTCTTGATGGTGCGCATTGAATGTTTTAATCGCATCTCGTAGGCGTTCATAATTGTCTTGCCTTAATTTCGTTTATTAAAATTACATTACATATGAGAGTTTGTAAGTGACCTGATTTTAACTGTTTTTATCTTCGCTTCGAAGTACTGCCATAATTGGTATTACAATACAAATCCTAAACACACCTAAAGCGTACTTGAAGATCATAAAGGTTTATTAACGTTATTTTTTATAATATTTCTTGCTCAACTAACATACAAAGCTAACCCACCAAAGCTAACCCAGAAGTTAGCCCACCAAAACTAGCCCAGAAGTTGCACTTCAGGTAACATTAATCAAGGCAAAAAGTGTCAACGGCGTGACGTCACGATTGGGCAGAGCGAAGTCGTTCTGGCGATGTCTTGAATGTTTTAATCACGACTATGATATTATTATATTAATGCCATTATCTTTTTCGAAATGCGTTTTCTGCAGCAAGGACATGTAGCGAATTTCTGTTCACAAGTTCGGCAGCAACATAAATAAAGCCGGTTATTTAACGTTACAAGATACCTTTGTGTCATCGCTTTTGTTTCATGATGCTGTGCATTGAATGTATTAATTGCGTAATCATTTTAATCTCGTAGGCTTTCATAATTGTCTTGCCTTAATTTATTACAATTACATTACATAATTTATGATACATTACATATAAAAGTTTGTAAATGACGTAATTTTGACTATGTTTTTATCTTCGCTTCGAAGTACTGCCATAATTATTATTACATTACAAGTCCTAAACACACCTAAAGCATATACTTGAAGATTTTAAAGGTTTATTAACGTTATTTGTATAATGTTTCTTGCTGAACCAACATAAAAATATCAATCTCACAAAATAACTAATGTAGTGTTGCTGATTTAAACTGCAGATCTTTTGGTTCTAGGCATATAGAACATCACGATTTAATATACCATATGTCAACGCATGTTTGTTCTTCATCCGTACAATACGTATTGATGGAAGTAAAATTTATAGATCGGTTAATATGTAGGATTTAATTAAGTTAATTTTATAAAAGTTTTGTTAATTTTTTGGCAGCCATGTTTTTTCTTAAAGCTGTTTGCTTGCAGGAATAGAGTTTTCTCGATTGATTCTGGTGGATAGGTCTATTGGTTCGATTCCAAGTCTTTCCGAATACTGTGTTTCATTCTCAAGGGGAGTGGATCTTTCGATTTTTATAACTTGTCATTGATTGGTGGGATCTTTTGGTGGTTTAATTGGTATATCAATGAGGTGTTGTTTGGAATGTTTAAGTTGATTAAAGATTTCGTTGTACAGTACTTTGATGAGTCTTTTAATCAGTGGATTGGTTTTAGTTCATTGTAAGGCAAATGATCAAAGCGTTCGTTATAATTATTATAATCCATGACTTGTCCAAAAAAAACTTAATAAATATTGCATTTAATCATCTTGAACAGTAAATACTACATTTTATCATCTTTTCGATTAATATTCGTTTCGGTTTATGTTGGTTTCGGTAAATTTCATTTTACCAGGTCTCCGTTTCGCTGTAACAGTGGTTTCAGCTAAAACTTTAGTCACGTTGGATAAATGTAACTAAGCTGAAATACTAGCTTGGTCAAAACGACGTAACTTTAGGCTTATCGTGCAGGAATAACATTTACGATTTTGTTTTATGATGCTTATTACAACTAAACCACTCTATGATAATAACATGAAGATACAACTCAATACACAACCACTAAATTAAAGCAAAGAACCTCCTGCTTTGTTATTGTTCAATTTATATCTGTGTAGCTTATCGTGTTTATCATTTTGCTAAGCATTTGTTTGATAAAGATCATTGAAACAATGGTTTTAGGTAATCATTGATAGTAATTTTGATAAATATGACTAAACTGGAAATTAAATTTGTTGATATAGTATCACTTAAAGATTGTAAGAATAATGGCTTGATCAAAACAATGTAACTTTTGTCATTTGTGTTTGCATAAATAACTTTTACTTTTTTTATATGGTGCTAATAACAGCTATACAATTCATCGTTGTCTTTTATGGAACGAGAACATCCAAATGAACAGCTATGAAACAAATTGTTGTTACAACACATAATAACACTTGATATAATCACACTTGATAATAAGAACACACAAACAAGATTCTGAACACAGGTTTAAACTTTATAATTATGAAACTGAAACTTGTGATATTTTGTTGCAATTTCTTTAACCCTATCTGTAGCGACACGGGGCTTTATGAGGACGCCCCACTCTAGTAGTGAAATATTTCTCAAAAGGAAATATGCTAGAAGTGTGAAATTTCTTGACTTTTAGTTTTTGTTCTTTGCGAATTTTCTAAACCTACACTGGTCAATTTTCTACCTTCCTCCCCTTCACAAAAAGCATTTCGTCTCAGGTGGCTAGATATTTTCGTGCAATGCTAGGTATATATAATTTAATGTAAGTGCAATATAAATATTAGTGCAATTACTTTGAAATGTAAAAACGCCCAAAAATTCCATATATTTATGAGCAAAGGTAATGTTTTGTTTAGTTTAGCATTACTTTATGTTATAATTCAAAAATTTCAATTTTGAAGCTATTTTTGGGAGAGGAGAATAAAAACCGACTTTCTGACGTCTTTTCATCTCAAGCACTTTATTCCAATAAATTTGTTGGGTAAAAATTTAATTTCTATATGCAAAATACACATGGCTATTATCTTGTAAAATATTTAGGCTCTGTGATTTTCATAGCTCCCGTTATTAGCGATTAATTCGCACGGGACTAAGATAGCCGTGACGTGCTTTCCGCGTACGAAAACAGCTTGCATTAAGATAGGTATAAACTTGTAAAAAAAACACATAAAATTAGCTAAACTATTTTTCAGTTTGTGAGTTATGGAACATAAAGTTTGTAGTTAGTTAATAATATTTTTTGATTGTTGGTTTGTGCAATAAAAACTTTGTGATTTTGTTAAAATTATTGTTCAGTTTGTAAACAGATTAATATTTTGTTTTCTTATTTCTAAAAGATAATACATCTGCTTATCTATTTTTTATATGTTGCATAATTCAGTTTGTAAAGTTTTAGCATAGAAAATCAAGATGAGGTATTTCCAGGCTACCAGGTATTTCCAGGCTAAGCGTATTTCCCGCAACATAAAGCGCACTTATGATTTGCAAACTCTTAAATTGTTTTTTATAATCTTAATCTAAAAATCATAAAACGCTTTGGGTGTGTCACATGAGACTTTTAAATGACAATACCGTTTACTTAAGGTTTCACCTCCATTCTGTTCGGAAGGCTTTATTGTTGAGCTGTTGTATCCGTCATCGATCCCATGCTTCCATATTGTTCCAGCCAATTGTTCACCAAATCAAACGTCATATAAAAACCGTTATGGTCTACTTAACCTAGCTGGCATCTTACGTCATGGAAATTGCTAGAAAATGTCCAAATATTGCACCATCGTTCGTAAGACCTGATGAAATATTGCATCAGCCGCTTTGAACACGGGTTTGAATTGCGTGACAATGTCTTTCATTATTGCGTCACAGTTACTGTGTACGTGCATTTGAGATATCGCAAATTATTCTAGTCATTTGTAAAATTGTTTGTTGGAAGTCAGTCGCATATTTAACTGTTTGCTTGGTGCTTGCTAGCTGGACAAATTTTCCGTCTTTTATCTAAGTAGTTTGTTCTGTAGTGACAGTTTTTTAGTGGTGTACGGTGTTGCATCTCGATTTCGATAGCCGCGGGCTAATTTTACAGAAATACAAGTTTGAATAGACGTTTCAAAGGAGTGTTTCTTGTTCGGTCATTACATTCAGACGAACGGATTCGGAAATCTTATGTTACAATTTTCCCACAAAGAGATTATGGTTTACCGCTGTGACCATAAAAAAATAAAAGACGTTAGTCTAGCTGGTGTTTGTACGGAAGCACAGGCAGCATAAATAAATAAAAGACGTTTTTGTTAGCTGGTAGGCCAAGAAGCACTTGAGGGCATAAAAAAAAATAAAAGACGAGTTCTTGTCGGTTGGTAGGTCAAGAAGAAATTAAAGCAAAATAATAAAAGAAGATCTTGTTGGTTGGTAGTCTACAGAAGCAAAAGAAAATTAAAGACATTTCTTCTCAATTGGTACTGAAGAACTTCAAGTTAAAAATTAAAGGCGTTTCTTTATTGGTAGGCTACTGAAGAAAAATAACTTTGACATTCATTGGCAAGAAAGAAGATTAAAGACAATCGATCTGTGCTTGAAGATTCAAGTCGAAGAATCCAAGCAAGTTTTGTGGACTTTTGGACTTCATATACTCGTACAGCTACGGTATCGTGCATTTAAATTCTTTTTGTGTTTTTACGGTCTTTGAAGTTAAGTTTTTTATAACTTAATTTTGTGTGTTTGTGTAAATTAATTTTTTTAATTGTTAAATTTAGCCCCAACATTTAATATGTCTACACTCGGTGGCGACAGGGACTCGACCACCGTCGACTCGACTGAGTTTAAGCCTGATGGTGTTCTTTGTGGTCGGGCAGGCCATTCTGGGGAGGGACCCAGTAACGATGAGGCTAAGTCAGTTCGAGAGGCCCGGCATCTTAGAAGGGATATTTTGACTCAAATTGGGGAACTTTCTGTAGCCCTAGGTTCTTTGAGTGATAAGCAGGAACTGTTAATTTTTAGATCTAAGTTCTCTACTTTGGAAGAGGAATTACGGCATTTCCATGCTCTTTTGACTAAAATTTTTAACTCTGCAATCTTGGCAGAACTTCGTGATAGGGTAGATCCCGAATTTAACTCGTTAAAAAATAACTTCGAACAAAAAGAAAGTGAGTTCTCAGATAGGTTGGATGCTGACATACATCCTGAGGATAGCGCCTCAAATGTAAGCACTAGGATGTCTGTGAGCTCGTCACGGATAGTTGCACAAATTAACCTGCAGCTAAGACGAGAGGAGCTCCAGATACAAGCTGAAGCCGAAGCGAGAGCTGCTGAGGCCGCCATGAGAGCTGAGACCATACGAGTTGAGGCCGAAGCGAGAGCTGCTGAGGCCGCCGCGAGAACTGAAGCCATACGAGCTGAGGCTGCCGCGAGAGCCGAAGTGAGAGCTGCTGAGGCCGCCGCGAGAGCTGAGGCCGTACGAGCTGAGGCTGCCGCGAAAGCCGAAGCGAGAGCTGCTGAGTTCGCACTCAAAGACGCACAGTTGAGGGCTGAACAACGTAAAGAGGTAGCCTTGGCTGAATATCGATCAGATGTGGGCTCCCGGCGTAGCTCTAAGAAGGGATCTTCTAGGCATTCCAGAAGTGAACATCAATCGCGGTTAAGTTTAGATAACCTTTTCCAGACACCTGTCCAATCCGTAAGTGGTCCAGTACAATCCACACGTTTTCCAGCTGTTTCAGGAGGTCTCGGGGCCGCGGCTAAGGGTCTTCCGAAGGCTGTAGAGCCAAGGCCTGTGAATTATAACCGAAATCCTCCCCCAGAGCGTACAGGTCACGGGGCCGCCATTAGCAGTAATGCTTTGCCCCCTTCACAGTTTTCTGCTCCCCTAGGTTTTGATCGCCCAGCAACACGTAATTTGGGTGGTTGTGAGAGGCGTATCGCGTCTCCCGACTTTAATGTGTGTAAGGATCGTGATCGGGCTGTGCATGTGACTGAGCCCACTCAGCCCCTTAAGGGATATAGTTTGTCTTCTCCCGCTAAATCGAGTTCTCAACAACAGGATTGCTTTTTTGAATACCAAAATAGTAGGACGTTTTTCGATAAGGCGGCCTTGATTGGTTACGATGGTAATAATATGCCATTTATCTTCTTTAAAAATCGTGTTACGGCCTTAATGGCAGCTTCACCCTTTAAGGGAACTCGTTTGACTTTGTTACAAGCAGCTTGTGTTAGAACAGCTGCGCAAACGATTGCTAATTTGGTTTCCGACACTCCTGGCTGGTCAGAAGAAGACAGGATAGAAATGTCGTTAGCTCGCTTGTCCCAGCGTTTTGGGTTCGTGGAGGTCTTTTCGCCGAATCGGAAATTAGAAAGTATCGCTATGGTAGCAAATTGACTTCTATCTCTTCCAGTGATTTGAAAGAGTTTAAAGATGAATTGTCGCAGTGTTTGCTTTACGCGCAAGCTTATGGTCAGCGTGACAAATTGGAAGGACGTTTTCTTTTGGATTTGGCTAAGCGACTCCCGTTTGACGCTAAGCAGCGTTATCTTGACTTTTTAGGTGATCAGTATGGTGGCACTGATGAGCCTACTTTTCAGAGTTTGTTTGAATTTGTAGTACGGGAGGAAACGCGCAAGTCGACTGATTTTAGCATTATGCTAATGGGCGATTCTGGTGAGTCGCAGCATTTTAAAAAGTTTGGCAAAGGAAAGTTGCCTTCTTGTCCGGTTAGGCAGACGTCGGTAAAACCCCATCATAATGTGATTTCAGGGAGTTCGCAGTACTCGACTGTTGTTGGCGCACCGCGCGGTGGTGTGGCCAGACGTAGTGACATACCGGCATGTTTTTATTGTTCGTCACGTGGTCAAGTTGAATATCATTTTTTGTCTAATTGTAAAGAATTTTTGCGCTTGACACCTAAAGGTCGGAGAGATGTCATTGTGAAAGCTGGCAAATGCTTGAATTGTTTGCGCCAGCATATGGTTAGGGATTGCGTTCATGCAAACAACTGTCGTAAGTGTGTCCCTAACAACGATAGGAAACACTATTTTCTTCCGCATGATTTTTATGTGACGTCACGTGATTTTCTGGATTCGATTGGCAAAGATGATGCTGGTGCCAGAGTTCCTGTGCGTAATGTTAAGATTGGAAATGTTAAAGCAGCTTTTAACCGCGTTACTGCTGCTCGTGTTTTGAATCCAATAACTGGCAAATCGAAGTTGGTGTATTGTCAGCATGATCCTGGTTCGCAGTTGACGTTTGTTTCGAGTGATTTGGTGTGTGAACTTGATCTTAAACCGTACGATAAAGCGTCGTTTAAAATGGATACCCTGGCTGGTCAGAAAGCTACTTGTGCTGACCTTGTTAAACTCAACATCCAGTCGTTAGAGACAGATGAACTGTTTTGTGATATAACTTCGGTGGTTAACCCAGCTTGGGCTGACAATGTTAAAACTTTACCACATAAGCAGGATTTAAATGGTTTTCGTCATTTTCATGACGTGAATATGTTTCATTTGAATGATTGTAGTACTGTAGATGTACTGATTGGCAACGATAACGCTTATTTGATGTGGGCCAAAAAAGAGCGTGTTGGTGAAAATCGTAGTGAACCGCATGCTTTACTCACTCCTCTCGGCTGGTTGGCTTGTGGTGGTAAGTCACCCTTAGATGAAAGCGTTGCTAACGTGTGCAGAGTGCAGACGTCTTCAGAGTCGGATGTCATCTCTGGCTTTCAGCGTAAAATTGAGTCTCATGATATGGAAATAGCAGATCTGAATAAAGTCATTCAGGATTTGACCTTGCAAAATGAAACCTGTGAATTGTCTCGCAATGATAATTTGGCTAGAGAACTTGTTGAACCGAATATTGAGTTGAAAGATGGTCGATTTAAGATACCTGTACCGTTGAAGGAAGATATTGATTTACCTAACAATTTTGTTTTGGCGTCAGATAGAGCTGCTGCTTTAAGGAAGAAGGCTTTAAAACAATCTGAATTTCGAGGAACTTGTGTTAATGAGGTAATGTTTTCGCGTCCTGATTTGTTAAACTCTCTGGAAGATCTTTTGGCTAGATTGCGGCTTGGCAGATTTGGTTTCGTGGCCGATATGACCAAGTACTTTTTTTCACATTTTGGACTCTTCAATACGTAAGCCCAATTTTATTGAACTGCTTACGTACACAGGCAGTGCCGTTCGGATCGTGAACGAACGCCCTTTGGTACCTTTGAGTGACGACCCTAGGGATTTTACTGTCATCACCCCTGCCTCACTTTGACCCCATTCTTAGACCCATACTGTGCTGTTGGGCAACCACATGATCGTGACCAACTAAGAAGGGATTATCGGTTCAATTTGTCACTTTCTCAGCAGTTTTGGAGTAAATGGATCGATTTTTACTTGCCAGGGCTTCAGGGCCGGAAAAAATGGTTAAAAATGGCCGAGAATTTGGAGCCTGGTCAACTTGTAGTGGTAGGTTCTCTCCAAGACATTGGTAAACGTGGGAAGTATCAACCTGGGAGGGTGCCTGAGGTAGTTCCACAAATTAGGAAAGGGAAGCCTGTGGTTCGTAGAGCCAAAGTTGCCTTCTGCAACTATGATGAGAGTACGGGGAAAGTGAAAGTAGACTACGTGTTGATGGATATTTCGTGCCTCGCCCCCGTAAAGAACACCTAAGTGTTAGGGTTTGAGCCTGGTTTTGTCTGCGGTGGCCGACACTTCTCTGAGCCCAAAACACAAAACAGTCGGTTATTATCGCAACCATTGTATATAGCGTCATTTTAGCATGTACCTATGGTACCAATTTCATGTATCATCGTGTATTATTCCGTATTGTTGTTCATTCTTTGCATGCCCTTTGTATTTACGTATTAATTTATACGTGAGTGATTCAAACAATTTGTGTATCGTGTGTTTTTATTCATTGGCTCACAATTGTCGTCAATTCTTTTTTAGTTATGCCATGTCAGACTGTCATAACTAGGGGCCGCTATGTTCCAGCCAATTGTTCACCAAATCAAACGTCATATAAAAACCGTTATGGTCTACTTAACCTAGCTGGCATCTTACGTCATGGAAATTGCTAGAAAATGTCCAAATATTGCACCATCGTTCGTAAGACCTGATGAAATATTGCATCATCCGCTTTGAACACGGGTTTGAATTGCGTGACAATGTCTTTCATTATTGCGTCACAGTTACTGTGTACGTGCATTTGAGATATCGCAAATTATTCTAGTCATTCGTAAAATTGTTTGTTGGAAGTCAGTCGCATTTTTAGCTGTTTGCTTGGTGCTTGCTAGCTGGACAAATTTTCCGTCTTTTATCTAAGTAGTTTGTTCTGTAGTGACAGTTTTTTAGTGGTGTACGGTGTTGCATCTCGATTTCGATAGCCGCGGGCTAATTTTACAGAAATACAAGTTTGAATAGACGTTTCAAAGGAGTGTTTCTTGTTCGGTCATTACATTCAGACGAACGGATTCGGGAATCTTATGTTACAATTTTCCCACAAAGAGATTATGGTTTACCGCTGTGACCACATATGTTTGAGCAGTTTGAACGTTTGAGCATTGATTTTAAAGGACCTTTCCCATCTCGTAATTGTAACAAATACTTCTTGTGTGTCATCGACGAATTTTCTAGGTTCCCATTTGCCATACCCACTCCCAGTATGACCACTGAAAGTGTGATCAAAGTCGTTAACTTCATTGTTTACCGTGTTTGGAATGCCTGGTTACATACATTCTGATCGAGGGTCTTCTTTATGAGTCAACAACTAAAACATTTTTTGTTGGAAAGAGGAGTAGCCACAAGCAGAGCCATGCCGTACAACCCTGCTGGAAACGGACAAGTCGAGAAATGCAATGGCGTTGTTTGGAAAGGTATTCTACTAGCCCTAAAGTCGAAACGCTTACCTACTGAATGCTGGCAGGATGTATTTCCTGATGTCCTACATTCGATGAGATCACTCTTATGCACAGCTACTAACGTCACTCCACATGAGAGACTTTTTAACTTTGTTCGCAGATCTACAAGTGGATATTCAATGCCTACGTGGTTGTCGACTCCGGGCCCGGTGCTTCTTAAACGTTATGTACGAAAGTCTAAAATTGACCCGTTAGTTGATGAAGTACAACTCATTGAAGTTAATTCACACTACGCTCGTGTAGAATATCCAGATAGACGAACCTCAACAGTAGCTACAAAGCATTTAGCACCATATGGAGGATCTTTCGAAAAACTGGAGATCATACCCAATTGTGACAAAGTGTGTGCTCCAGATGATGAAGATGACCATGAAGAAAATACTACCAGTAGTTGTAAAGTCGCCGAACAAACTGACTTCACCGAAACTCCTCCAGGAGCATCGGAATTGAATAATACACCGATTTTGTCTGAAGAAGCTGTCGCTCCAATTACTGATACATGGCCTGAGACTGTTACGGACGATCTAACAAAAGGGCGAAGTGTTGTCGCACCAGAAACATTACGTCGATCTACTCGTGAACGACGCCCCGTTGATCGTTTAACGTATTACTAGTTATTGTCAAGTTTTGTTGGTATGCATTGCTTTCATTACCTGTGACGTTTTTTGGCCAGTTGACCTGCAGACGGGGGGTCGGTTCCACACAAGCACTTTGAGCTCGTGTAACTCAAAACTATGCAAGATAGATCAATCAAATTTTCACATGATGCAGATAATTTATCTGACAACACAGCATCGAATTTTTTTTTGCAATTTGTTTAACAGCGTAACTTGAAAAATCAAATAATTTGATGGTTGGTCATATTTTTTTATTTGACTTGAGAAATCGCTTCATAATTACCTTATAATTGAGTGTGACGGGACAATTCTTTTGTGTTTAATATTAATCTCTTACGCGTGGACGTCGACCACGCTTCAATGAAATCGTAATTGGCGTCTGACTTGCGTTTCTTGTTGTTTTGCCCGACGCATTTTAAAAATCTTTAGCTTTGTTCGACGCTTGCAGAGAATGAGAAAAAATCACCGCAAAAAACTGTTTACGGTTATTTTTGAGCCACATGTTATAGTCTACATTTTTTCGAACGTACTGTCATCACTTGATTTTATAATTAAATCAAGCAATGAGCTTTAGTAAACATTTTATTTGTGACAATTGTGTTTAGTTCAGTTTTCTTTTCACACTCACACTGTCCAATTTGGTTATACATGATCAAGGAACCTTTTGTACTTCGCAGCACATCCCAGGAAACTATTTATTCGTTTTTAACATTGTTTCAAGGTCTAGAGACGTTGAATCGATGTAAAAAGTGTCACATGGTATCACATGGTATTTGAACAACAACCTATCCAAAGGTAGTCACTTGCTTTGATAGGAGCTCGTTCCAACTTAGGCCTTCATGCACTTCAAAAACAAAAAGCGTCTAGAACTCCTGAATGGTAAACTATGTCACGATGCATTACAAAAGTGATCTGTTTCCATAGGCCTACTTACCAACAATGATCACTTTGAATGAAATTATTTCGCAAACAGTTTTGATAAAGTGTAGTGATCATAATCGTTTAGTCAAATCGTATTCGTAAGTTATAGAGAAGGTCGCTTGTACATTGCCTAATGCAGCGTTTCTTAACCGGAGGTGCTAGCACCAATTGGGCGTGCTGGAATAGACTGTACGGAGTGCTAAATGCATGCAATATAATATCAAAAAATGCTATTTTAATTTTCTGCATTCTTTTCGTCTTTCTGCCAGTATCAGCAGTTGTCACATGAGTTGCTGTTATTGCAGTTATCTCCTAGTCAAGTACTCAAATTGATCCTGATCGAGTAGATTGTGCGAACTTACCTGGTGGGTGCTTTGTTGTAATATTCTTGCTCACCTCTCGCTTCCAAAAACCACCATGGCAAAATACATTCCCACAAATCACTCATATCCAGAGTGAATACAGCAGCCCTTCTAGGCAGTACATGAGTGGTGATAATAGATTAAAGGAGGAGCTGATTGACATGCAGGTGAATCAGAGTTGTCGGACGAAATTTCGTCCTTCCGCATGCTGATTTCTGGTGTGATCAGTTAACAGCATATCCTGCAATGGCAGGAAAAGACTAGAACATCACACGCCCAGGGCAAAAGAGAAAATTGAATTGAGTCCTGTCTTTGTCAAGAGTTACCAAGGGGGGTGGAGGGGACTTATATACCAGTCCCAGGTATAACCTGTCCCCCCACCCACCATGGTAACTCATGACAAAGACAGGACTCAATTCAATTTTCTCTTTCGCCTTGGGCGTGTGATGTTCTAGTCGTTACCGCAATGGCACGGAGCAGCATTGGAATTGATCGTTCCATTTCCGACTACTTACTTGTGTGAAAAGGCGTTCTCCACCATACTCCAAATCAAAACAATTGGCAGGAACCGCCTTCAACATGGGTTGCTCCACGATATAAGAGTGGCTTTGACCAACACGAAGCCTCGAATAGAACAATTGGTCACACATAAGCAACAACAGAAATCACATTGACACATGTGTAACTAGTTACCCAGCTGGGTAACTTAAGTATGCTTAAGTTTGTCCATGTTCTTTCACTATTTTCGGGTTTTCCTATTTCTTTTTTCACCAATGATGACAGTAGTTTTGAAGAATAAACAAAATGATCAGTTTGTACTTCGCTTTTCTTTCGATAGTGCAGGCCAAAGTTTAATGGCGGCGCCGAAATTTTGACATGCTTTTTGATCGCTTGCGGTATATTTTGTATTTTTTATCGCCTAACAAACTGTGCTGTTGTTTTAAGAGAGTTGATTCGCTTACATATGGTTATAATTGAATTTCTGTTGGTGAATGAAAGCCAAATACCAAATCTTGAATCAACTTCGTTAAAACAATTGCACAGTTTGTTAAACAACAAGAGACTTCATTACAAAATATATCGCCAGCGATCTGAAAGCATGTCAAAATTTTGGCCTCTACTAAACTTTTGATCGGCACTGTAGTAGCCTAGTCGTATGCCAACGATAGTTAGGGGGTGATACACCGTTCAGGCCTATTTACAGGGGTGCTAGAGTCAGAAAAGGTTAAGAAACGCTGGCCTAATGGAACTCCCGTTCTGAGTGACAAACTCAAAGTCGTGGCATAACGATACGAAAAATAAATACATTTAGCAAGATATCAAATCTTGCAAAAAAATAATTTTTAAGTTGATTGCTATTGTCGTACAAAAAAACATCACTAAAGTTTTGACTTTTCCTTCGACAAAACTGAAGGTTATTGATATTTAAAAATGCACGTTTGTATGTAAACGAGTGAAATGGCTTTTTTCATGTTGTCAACTAGATTTAGAATTTTAGATGTAGTTTACGGTTGACGGCATTACTGCAAAAGCCATCTTTTGTAATTGATTCACACCCAAAAACAAAAGCGCATAAACTAGTGCTAGCTGATAGACCACCTCACAATACATCATCATGATGTTTTTCCGAACCAAAGACCCAGAAAACCAATTTTGTTGTATATTAGTTCTGACGTCTGCACACGTTGAACCAATGACAAAAAGTGATTTGCTGATTTGAAACAAAGTGATTGCTGTTCCCAATGTGCAAACATTTTGATAAAAGGTAATCAAGTTTTGGCCACATCTTTCTGGTCCACTTAGGCTACTCTGGTCAATCGACTCACGTTCCAAATAACTTATCGACATTATTGGGTAGGCTCACACTGAAGTTGGTTTGTGTAAAGTCTTGCTTGTGAAAAAGTCCAAGTAAAAACACAAAAATGAAGTAAGTTATATTTACAAAGTATTCTTGAATGAACCATAGTTTAAAAAAAATATAGTTTGAACAGGTTTCATCTAGCCTAATAGAAACTACAATTGATATCATCGCAAAGGATCAAATAGCTGTGAAAATCACTTCGAGCAATTCTTTGTTATGATTTTAATTTTTCATTACCGTATGCAAACCAAGGTGAACCTCAATATGCATATTTTTATGCGAAACGACAAAAATCCTTTTTCCTTTTTTTGAATTAGTTTTATGGGACAAGGAAAACGATCCGTAGAAAAAATAATTCAATTCAACACATTTTCCTTATTTTGTCAGATATGTATTTTGTGCGACAATGCTTTAGAAGCATTGCTGAGTATAATATAGCGTTTGAAATGCAGTCAGAGAATGCAACTTCGCGGTTAATGGCGTTATTACAAAAGCCAATTTTTTGTCACGGAAATGTATTCGAAAACAAAAAGGCACAAAAGCGCTGACTGATAGATTACATACGTTACAAAAACGAGGCATTGATTTCAGATTCTTTCAACCCAACAAACAACTTTGCTCCAAATGACATAAAAGTCCAAATTTATTGAGAAAAATATATAGGCCAACACCGCTTTGAGGTAAGCTTTTGTGAAAATAAGCTTTTGAAGACCAACATTTGAAGAAGAAATTTTGAAATTATTGAGTTGGTCCTAATAGTGTTTCTGCTGAGATATATCAAGACTTTTGAATCCTGGTAGAGAAAAAATAATTTTGTAATCTCTCAAGCAACTGCAAAATTACCATTTAGGTCAAGATTCCGTGCTGACAATACAGTAGGCCTATGTGCAATGTTATTCAAGCACAATAATTTAGCTGCGCATGTTTTTCCACAAAAGCAGAGCAGTTTAGATAGCCGATGTCAAGTTCTTTTCAGAATCCTTAAATCTCTTGTTTTTATAAAACATTTCAACAACATCCATAAATATTTGTGTTACTTGTGTACCGGTACATGTAGAAGTTTATTGGCGAATCAAGAACTCACTGCTTCTTGTTATAAGTTGGGAACAAAATGTATTGCATTGGCCACAGAAAACAATGTAAAATTACATCATTTTCAGCACGGCATATCCTATGCCCTCTGATAATATCAAAAAAGCTCAGATGTAATTAAAAGATTAACCAAAGCAACTCAAAACTCTAGTTTGCAAACAAAAGGAGGAATTATTACGGTTGAATGCTTTACAACAAAGCCAACTCATGAGATAGCTGCGTCGCAGTTCCACGCACGGCAGCGCTCAGTAATCGTATTAATCCGTATAATTTGAAAACAAATGGACTAGCAAGTAGCAGGCTAAAATACTAGAGTATGTTATGAAAATCATGTCATATCTCTAAAACTATAGACAATAGCAACGTCATTTAAATCGGAATAAATTCTTGAATAATTTTTAGGAAAAGTCAAAAAAATTTCAAAGGTGTGGATTGCGTAGATCTTTAGTAATATTGCTTTGAAAAGTACCAAATCCCACCCGACCCCCACGTCACAGGACAAAGGGCTAAAGTTTGAGAGAATGTTGTAAAACTATTGATTCTCTCTTCTGATTGGTTGTGTTTAATTGATCTTGCGTGCTCTGTGCACAGTAGGGTGGGTCGTTTTTGACTTTGTTTCGAAATTCAAAAACGGCTAGTCATAAAAAGTGGCACATCCATACAAAAGTTACGTGTGCAAAATTTCATCAGTTTGGGAGTGCATCTTCTGCCCCCGCAGGGAGGTCAAACTTTCAATTTTTCGAAAAAAAAGTGAAATTTCACTTTTTGTTTTAACATAATTTTTTTTTATAATTTTTCTCCTGGCTAGTTATAAATTGTAAGTGGGATGTACCCAGAACTTTATTATGTAAAGGCATGTTCGAAGCTTAAGGTTTACTGCCCCCGCATCGACGACCAAAATGCTGAATTTTCACCAATTTGAGATGCAATTTTGTCATTGCTCAATAAACAAACTTGTGGCAAAAGGGCGAGATAGTGTTAACGTAGTATGCTCATTTATCTTTTGTCCAAACTCTTTCACTGCCAATATGTTTTATGACAAAGATTTACAAGTAAAAAATGAATAACCTTTTGAAGTCAAAGTCTAGAGGTGGGCCTAAATTTCAGAAAAATTTGGAGCAAATAAAAGAATTTGCAAAGCAAAAATTATTTGATATCGGTTGTTGTAAGTGTTCCATTTTTCAGCAATGTAGCCTACTTGCCGCAGGAAAATCGTGTCTCTGTTATGGAACAAGAGTTCCTTCTTGACCAAGGAACAACTTGCATAATGATGATTGATAAACTTGATAAATTGGCCACAAAATCTAATTTTAAACGTTTTCAGGGGAGAGTCGTAAGATCAGAACAATTCCGTTCTTTACGTGAAGCAGGAGCAGGCACAAGTCGCGCTTTGGTTAAAACACCTTTAACTTCTTATTCAAGCTCAGAAACTTTGTCATCCAATGAAGAACGCTGCGGAGATTACGATTATAAGTCCAGTTTTGCTTCGGAAAACCCAGAAAAAGCAAAGCTATACTTCCAATTTAGTAGTAGGCCTATTTGCTGAATCATGCGATCGTACTGGTATTTCAGATAGGTCTGCAGCACTTATTGCTTCATCACTTTTACAAGATGTGGGAGTTGTAATGGATAGCGAATCTCCATCTGTTTAGATAAAAGCAAAGTGAGAAGAGCAACAAAAAAACTAAGGTTTACAACTCAAATGGAAAGTATCATGTGCCTAAATTTGCAAAGCATATATTTTGATGGGCGAAAAGATCAAACCTTCAAACAAGATGAAATTGCTGGGCGACTTCGAAAACGTTTCGCAGTTGAAGAGCACATTACTTTACTTGAAAAGCCAAGTTCTCATTTCATTGGTCATTTTACTGCAGCCAACGGATCTAGTGTGTGAATAGCTACCGGGATTCTTGATTACCTTGAATCCAATAAAATTAGCTACGATAGTGTAATGGCAATTGGATTCGATGGAACTGCAGTAAACTCAGGTCAAAAAGGCGGCGTGATAAAGCCCCTGGAAGATCATTTCCAAAAGCCACTTCAATGGGCCACTTCAATGGTTAATATGCCTACTCCACGGTAATAAATTGCCTCTTAGGCATCTTATAAAAGAACTGGATGGCAATTCTAGCGGGCCTGATAGCTTCACTGGGCCCATTGGAAAGCAGCTAGCCACTGTCACACAACTAGATGTAAAATATAAAGCAGTTCCAGCACCAGAGATTGAAATTGATGAAAATGACCTCAGCATTGATCAAAAATATCTTCTACACATGCACAGATCAGTGAAAAGTGGAGAAATATCACTTCACTTCGTTTCTAGGAGTCCAGGTATAATGAACCACTCAAGACGGTTGACCACAGTCAATCGAATTCTACGTTGCATCTAACGAACCGTCAGCTGTATTGGTGGAACTTGTGGACTATATTATGAATGTTTACATTCCAGTATGATTTGCCATAAAGGAAAGCAATTTCACTAATGGACCAAAACATTTCTTTAAAATTCTACGCTCTGCTCAGAAGCTATCGAATAAAGCTCGCAATATCGTCAACAAAGTAGCCTACTACAGAGGAATGCGTTTTATGCACATCCTGAAAACATTTTGATTGCAATGATATGTGATACCGAAGTGTATGTAAGGGAACTAGGATGGAGAAGAATTTTCAATTCAAGAATATTATCATCTCACAGCACTCGTCAGCGAAAATTCATCCTGCCAATATTGCAGCTCATTTCCGAACGTTACTTTGAGATGATAGACTGGAAAAATATTCCAGTTACGGAACCCCCAGTGATTCGTGGTGTTGACAGCAGTGTGATAAAAGAGCACATCAAAACTAAGATGGCTCCACAACAGTTGTTTTCTATGTTTCCCTGCCACACACAAGCTGTTGAGAGAGCCATTAAACTCGTGACAGATGCCTCATCACATGTGGTGGACAGCATTGAAAGATATGGGTACATTAAAGCAATATTACAATCAAGAAAAAAATTCCTCGGTACCAGTCGAAACAAAATTTTATGATTCATTAGACGCCAGAACTAAGTTTGAACAATAATCTGGTGAACTGGTTAAAAGTCCTTGTTGTTGTATTTTTGACACAATTGTCAAAAATACAATTAGTAGGTTAGGTGATTAGTAGTTGTGATTAGTAGATTACCTAATCTACCAATCAACTGATCCAACAAAACCTCACAGCAATAACGCCTAACAGCACAGAAACTCAACAGCCGGCAGCCTCAAGCTAAACCAAAGAGCCAAAGAGCCTCAAGCTAAACCAAAGAACCTAAAGCCAAGAAAGTTCTGGGTACATCCCACTTACAGTTTATAACTAGCCAGGAAAAAAATTATAAAATAAATTATGTCAAAACGAAAAGCGAAATTTCCTTTTTTTTTTTTTTGAAAATTTGAAAGTTTAACCCCTCCTGCGGGAGCAGAAGATGCACCCCCAAACTGATGAAATTTTGCACACGTAACTTTTGTATGCATGTGCCACTTTTTATGACTAGCCGTTTTTGAATTTCGAAAAAAGGTAAAAAACGATACACCCTAGTGCATAGTCGACGTGTTGGCTTCTGGCGTGATTCGCGAAGCTCTTGTTCACATTTCTCTTTGTTCAGTTGTGCTGTGAGTGTTGTGTAAAGTTTAGGTGCTAACTTTATGTTTCCGTTTAGCTATGTTTTATAAAGCCTTTGTTATGGTAATGTTATTAAGTAAACAAAATATGTCACACTGCACGAGATTTTTTTAAGAAACAAAGGAAGTTACGTTCTTCAGTTTCATAAAGCTCGGTGCTTAAACTGCTTGTAATTATATCTAACCTAATAGGTGTCACGATTTCTTTCTATCTCTTACCAGGAAAGAGACTTGGAAAGGTTTAATGACGTAGTTTGATGGGATATCACTGAAAAGCAGTCAATTAAATGGTCGGATAGTTCTACTAGTGAAATGATAAACGAAAATTCTTGAAGGACTCTAACGAAGTTCACTCACAGCTTCTCATGTAACTCTAATTTCGATCACAATTTATATCAGCACTAACTCTCATCTACTTGTATTCAATTACTTCAACTCTCAATCAACAATAATCTCTGCACCTATTACCAACTACAGTGCCGGCAAAAAGTTTAGAAAGTTTTGGAAAAAAACTTAAAAATCAGATTGATATGTTTTTTTTCATATTTTTATTATTGAAACTTTAACAAACTTTATCATATATCGAACATCTTCAATACACACCAAATTGTATCATATGTACTAATATTTAGTGTGATAACCTTTGTTTTTGATGACATTTTGAATAGGGTGGGGCATAGAGTCTGAGAGGTTTTTGCACACATTTTTGTCAATATCTATGCACCAAACCTCTGTAACAATTCGTTTTAATTTCTAGAGACACGGATTTTCGGATGAGTTAACCTTTTTGCAGTTTGTCTCCTATAGATTCTACGTCCAAAAACCTCTTGGCTCTTCACCAGTGAACCCTCGGTACATCCAAGCAACTGTCAAGCACCCTCCATCTGTCATGGTTTGGGGGTTCTTTTCCAGTCAGGGCCGAGGGGCTTCTATTTCTTACCTAAAGGTCAAACGATGAACGCCATACGCTACATCAGTGTCCTAGATGATCATCTTCTGACTTTTATGAACATTCACGGATGTACGACTTTCTGCACCATGTCATAAAGCTAAGGCGGCTATGAAGTGGTTTCAGACCAAAGGTGTAAATGTGCTGAAATGGCCAGGAAATTCTTTTGACCTGAATCCAATCGAGAATTTGTGGACTTTGATAAAATAGAAAGTCTCTAGATAAGATTTCTCCTTATTTTAAAGGGCAATATCTTAGAATTAAATTAATTGTCCTTATTTCTAAGAAATATCCTTGTTTTTGGCTTGAGTCCTTATTTTGTCTTATTTTTAACAATTGCAAATTTTCTATCTTTTTTTGGGAATATATCAATGAGTATTATCGATTTGAGGAGCATCCAACATTCCAGCACACGTCAACTGGACCCTGCTAAGAGATTAAACAATTGAGTATTAAAAAGTTAAGGGGTTAGCGAAACAAACTGATCGCCAATGTCAATGAAGCATGAATTCTTCGATGAGGTCTCGGCTGTCATTGCTCTGCTCAAGAAGATTCCAGATGCTGTGATCCGCAAGGATGAACCTGAGGACAAGTGGATGAAGATCTTTACTAGAGACGAATTTTTTTTGTTGCTCTACAAGCTGGTTAGCGTCATCGTCTCCCTTCCGGTCAGTAATGCATTTGAAGAGCGAGTGTTCTCTCTTGCTTCGGCTCAGTGAACCAAGAAAAGAAACAGATTTAGTGAAATGACATGAGCTATCATGAGATGCAGGAAGTATTTTCTACGAACAAGGAGTTGCTGGAACAGATCGTTTCTGGCAACGTCTTTGATATATCATAGCTGGTATAAGTGTAAAGATTTGTTCAAAAACGTTTGTTTCGTTTAGTATGAAAATTTAATTTTTAGGTTGTCCTTATTTTGGGTCTATGTCGATGGCAACCCTGTTATAGCAGGTTGTTCGGTCTAGTAACTTCGAGAAGGTTACGTAATGTTACATCATAAGAACTCATCGTTCTGTTAAGTTGCACTACACGTAAACATCATTATGATGTCACACCACCCAACACCTGGCAAGTCAAGCAAAGAACATTCCCGACTCGCACGTCCACAAAATGTTCTAGAAATACGTCACATAATAAAGATTTCGCAATCAGAGGTTACTACAAGACAGTAACCGATAATAACATATAGCATAAAAATTCCACAACCAAAACAGCACGTTCGTTCAAGATACAAAGCAGCCCGTCGCAAGGCCTTGCACATTGATTGTGACAATAGGTAACCTCTAAGAGATATACCAAATTATTTTACTACATTGAAAAATGTTTTCTAGCAACCCATTGTTTTACACGTTCTATATACCTCTAACTTTATGTAATAATTTTCCACATCTACTTATGAAGCACACAGGCAGGTCTTGGAAACGAAAATTAAGTTATGCCTGTCCTAATACATTGCCTTGTATCTAAACTACAAAATTTATCTGTTACACTGATCGATTCGTATAAAAACGAACCCATATTTCCCTAATTCCTATCAAATTCGTATAACGAAATGTATCATACAGCTTAATTGGATGACACCCTTGAATAAACTGCTAGCACCGCCTGTTTGAATAGCTGAGGCATCTTCTATAGCACATAATTTCATGATCACGAGTTTTCACAGTTGATTTATGACTTAAACGTCTTTGTTTTGTCATAGTCAAAACATTTTTTTTAAATTACAATAAACTGTTTTATGTTATTTAAAGCATACCTAATATAATAATTTTTAGGTGAGTCATGCGTACTGAGCACTTGTTTATACAAAACTAGATTGATCGATTGATTTACGGTGTTGGTCTTAAGTACCAATGAACTAGCGTCCGCGTGGGTTCGAATCCCACATCTAGTATTTCGATTTTGAGTTCTTTTTAAACGCATAATTCGATTTATTTTGTTTCTTTAACATCACTTCAGTTATAACAAGATTCACTTTCTCACATAAAAACATAAAAATCTAAAAATTTATAATAAGTCACCTTTTGTTTACTCAGATTCCAACATAAATGGATAAAAAATCTCTTCACCTTTGATCTATTTTGCTATTTTCTGGCAAGCGTTCAGGTTTTGGCAACACTTTTACAACAACTTATTAAGTTTTTATGTGTGTTCTAGCTACAATCTACTCATCACGAGTTCACTTATAATAAAAATTTCGGATAAAAATCAACTCAACTTAGAATGGTATAACCTTCGTGATTTGCGGGATGCATCAAGGCAAATGATGGAACTATTCTGCTGGACCAAAAAGATATTCTACAGCGTTGGTGTGAATACATTGAAGAGCTGTTTTTCAACGAATGCGGAAACAAGCCAGGCATCTTCAAACCCATGGAAGGTCCTGTTATTATGAAAAAAGAAGTAAGAAACGCTATGAACAAAACAAAACATGGAAGGGCAGTTGGACCAGATAATATCTCAATTGAAATTATCGAAGCTTTAGATGAGTGGGGTTTAGACCTAACCACTGAGATTTTAAATCACATTTATGACACCGGAAACATCCCTAGTGATATGGTACGTTCCATATTCATAACTTTACCAAAGAAGACTGGAGCAACAGAATGCTCACTCCACAAAACAATTAGCCTTATGAGTCACCTAACAAAGATCCTACTCCGAATCGTGATGATGAGATTGAGACCAAAACTAAAACCGGAAATTTCAACAGCACAGTTTGGATTTGTCCCAGACAAAGGAACCAGAAATGGAATTTTTACATTAAAAATGTTAACAGAGAGTAGAAAAGAACAAGGATCTTTATCTATGTTTCATAGACTTTTCTAAAGCTTTTGATAAGGTTCAACATGCCAAATTATTCCATATACTGCATTCTTTAGATATCGTCGGTAAAGACCTCAGAGTCATACGAAACCTCTATTGGGAACAAACGGCTGCAATGCGTATAAATAACGATCTTAGCGAATTCAAACCGATACAACGTGGCGTCAGACAAGGATGTGTCCTATCTCCAGACCTTTTCAATGTTTACAGTGAGATGATTTTGAGAGACATCGAATATATGAATGGAGTAAAGGTTGGAGGACAAAAAATGAAAAACTTGAGATATGCTGATGATACAGTCTTGATAGCAGAATCTGCAAACAATCTACAGGACTTATTAAATTTTGTTGTCAATAAGAGTAAAGCAATGTGTTTAGAGTTAAATTCAAGATAAACAGAATGTATGACGATATCAAAAAAGAAAACTTATCCAAATTGCAGCCTAACACTCAATGGTGTTACAGTGAAACAAGTTTATAAATTTAAATATCTTGGGTACATTATAACTTCCGATGGCAAAAGTGACATTGAAATTAAAAAGAGAATCGCCATAGCAAAGGATACTTTCAGTAAAATGAGCACAGTCTTCAGGAATCGCAACATGACAATAAAGACCAAAATTAAAGTTTTAAAAGCATATCTAAAACCAATTCTAACCTACAGATGTGAATGCTGGACGACTAGAGGCTGCTAAGATGTGGTTTCTCAGAAGGATGTTGAGGATATTTTGAACTGAAAAGAAGAGCAATGACGAAGTAATGAAATTGGCAAATGCAGAAAGGAGATTAATAACAACAGTTAGAAGGTGCCAGATGCAATTTGTAGGTCATATTCACGTTGGAAAAATTGGCACTATTGGTGATGATACAGGGAAAAAGAAGCAGAGGTCGACAAAGATTAACTTATTTAACCCTTTGCTTTTCAACCTTCTTTTAGAAGTTAACTGCTCAAGGGGGGGGGGGGGGGGCGTTTTTGGATAAAATTCAATCAGCTGTTATGTGTTATCCGCTGGTGCTATTTCAACAGAAGTTGCACTGGTGTGAAAAAAAATCATTTGTCTATAAATTTGAAAAGTCATTATTCTAAAATTTTACATGTTATAGGCTACTTGATATTTCAACTTTTGCAAAGGTACCCAAAAACGACAATTTTTCTTTATCTTGCCGCCGTTTAATTACCGTGCTAATCCGATTTCATGCAAAGTTCTGTAGAACAAAGAGCTCGATCAACCTCACGAAGTGTGTGTGCGGTGTGCCGAATCATTGCATTGACAAAGATTTACGACTTGCGAGCAAATCTTATTGTAGGCTACTCATTAATTCTAAAATAGTTACAATCAGAGTAATATTGTTACACGAATTTAAAAAAAAATTGCGTTTGTTGTTTTACATTTTTGTCCTAAACTAATGCTTTCCGAAACTCATGGCTAAGCTTCTAGTTTTATGGAAACAAACTTCTCATAAGTAACACCTTGGCCTACTTGAATACCTGTTTACATCTTCGCTTGTGTATTTTAGGTCTACAATTAAGATTGTAGTATGAATATTTGAAGAGCTTGTTTCCAAAACCGCTTACATCCACTTTCGGTGATTTCGAGAAAACCACGAAAAACGTTTATGACAGTTTCGCTTGGTAAATGTAATGCGCTTTTGATTTCTAACGATGTATAACTACCTACTGAATTGAGCCATGACGTTTGTCCAGATCTAAGGAATATTAGAAGGCTTAGAATCGCCTTTTTATAAAATTAGAAATGTGGATATAAGCGGTTTTGGAAATAAACTGGAGAATAAAAATTGCCAGAATGACAGAAACCAATTTTTGAAACCATTTTTCCAAGCTGACTACCACTAATTCATCACCACAATCCAAATTCACTTTAAACAAAGCAAAAAAACACAGCTATAAAGCTCAAGTAGGCTACTAAGCAGTCTGAGCACCGTTGCAGTGCTTCCACTTTTACAAAGCTAGATTACCACTTGTATTACCACATTTGTCCTCAGATTACCACATTTTTTACTGTGATTTTTTACCCGATCTTAACCGTATTTCGACTTACTTTTACATTAACACAGTGGCTATTTTTACCCACTTGTTGCCATAGTTACTATCAGGTGTTGTCAGAGTTAGGATTAAAGTTAGTAAGGGTTAAGGTAAGACTTAGGAATAAGGTTAGGGTTTGATCTTTACCCAGAACTAAAAATTTTTCTAAAGATGCAAGTTTAAAATGCAACCCATTGGGCTAATTTTCTGGGGGAGGGCCCCCAGACCCCCCGCCGCTGGGTGTCGTCTTGAGCGAAAGCGCCGTCGGGCTTCGCCCGCCGGTCGTCAAAACCCCCCGTTTCAAAATTCCTGGCTACGCTACTCTCAATGGCCCCCCCCTTCATAAAATCCTGCGTATGCCACTGAATATGATCACATGGTCACCCTACCTTCAAAGTCAAAAGTCAGGACGCATTCCAAAATCAAACCGAAAACAGCGGAACATGCTAGTCACATGCTATTATAAGTAGTTTTTTGCATATCTGTTCGATTTTGGAGGACAACAGTTTAAATGCTCTTATTTATTGATAGTATTTTATGTCAAATTTTCAAAATTTATAATTTTCACATTTTGGCAACATTTCCACACAAAATTTTCATATTACCACATTTTTACCACAAATTTTTCATTACCACATTTTTACCACAAGCATGATGAAAATTCCACAATTGTGGTAATTACCACAAAAGTGGAAGCGCTGCACCGTTGGTAGCTGCAACAATAGGCTGCAAGCCTATAACAGTGCTTATCAGTGTTGCCAGATAGTAGATGCTTCAAACTACCAAACACATTTCAAATTTTGTCAAACTGACCAGAGACTGACTGTCAACTCACCAAAAATGTTTGCCAAAGTTCTGCCAACTCAAAATTTACTGCCAAACAACGTAAAATTCTGCCAAATCTCGAATTTGGTAGTGAAATTTGCCAAATGGTAACACTGCTGCTTATTACGAAACGATGACGAAAACGGTTTAACAATCAGCGATATGTCACGTCATACAATGGCTTAATATGATTGGTTAATTGTGGATACAAGTGGTTTTGGAAACAAAGTGTGATGGCGCGTAAGCGGTTTTGGAAGAAAACGCAATTTTTAGTGTCGAATTTGAAGCAGAAAGAGAAGGTTTTGGAAAAAAAGGAATGGATAGTAGGTACCTATGGTAATACTCTACCTAATGACACTCTAAACTCAATTTTGGTAAAAGTGGCGCCTAAGCGGTTTTGGAACTGGGCTCTTCATTTTTAGTAGAGAGAAGACAATTGAACAAGCTGTAAAAATTATCTGAAATTTCTAAGTTCAAATTAGGTGAACTTAGATATATTACAATGCATAGTTTTCACAATATATATTTGATACAGTTAGTAACGTTTATTTTGCGTTATGGTCATTGCCTAGTGCATTGCACCGAGTCACGTGCACTTGATTACGTCGTGCCGCCCTGTGGCTGTGAGTAGTTTGTAATTGCGGCAGCAGGACTTCTTGGTAGCTACACAATGATTTGTCCCTTAGTTCATTCTAGCTCTACTCGTGTTGAGACCTCTTTTCAATTCCTTTACGTTTGCCGACAAGCGTAACAGTGGTGTCAGAAGTAAAATAGAATCTACGTGGCAGTTTTCTGAAGTGAGAAGATTATTACATTGTCGCAGTGGTTTCTGCACAAATTAGTCATGGAAGAAACAGTCAAAGCAATGCTAGCCACAATGGAGAAACAACAGGAACAGTTTTTATCAACGTTAAATGACATTAGTCGAATGCAAACCAACGAATCAGCGCCAAAGTTTGAAAGTTTCAACCAGGATAAGGAAAAATGGAAACAGTATATGCAAAGGTTCTTGCATCACATGGACATTTACAATGTTGCAACTGATGACAAGAAAAAGGCATGTTTGTTATCCTGGGTTGGACCCGAGACGTTGGTTGGACCCGAGACGTTGGTTGGTTGGACCCGAGACGAGACCCCGAGACTGGGTTGGACCCGAGATAGCTTGATTGAGAATCTTTTTGGTGACAAAAACGTACGTGATAAATCGTTCAACCAAATTTCAGATAAGTTAGCATCGCATTTTAAAGAAACCATCCGTGTTCAAGCAGCGCGCCATAGTTTTTACAACTGTAAATTACAAGTGGGTCAGTCTTATAAAGATTGGACAGCAACTTTACGAGGGCTTGCTCAAAATTGTGAGTTTATATGCAAACGTGAGCAGTGCAATCATCTCAGCTATGTCGACGATCAGATTAAAGATGTTATTGTATTAAACACCCCACACCCTGAAGTCAGGCGTCAATGCTTGACGAATTTAAATTTTTCACTTGATGATGTTCTCAACAAAGCTGAAGTTTATATCAGAACTGTGCAAACCGATAACATCCTAAGAGGGGAAGGGACATCAGATGAAGCAGTTGTCGTTAATAAGATGTCCGCAACCTATATTAACCCTTTGCTTTTCAACGTTTTTTTGGAAGTTAACTGCTCAAGGGGGGCCGTTTTTGGATCAAATTCAATCAGCTGTTACGTGTTATCCGCTGGTGCTATTTCAACAGAAGTTGCACTGGTGTGAAAACAAATCATTTGTCTATAAGTTTGAAAAGTCATTATTTTGAAATTTTATATGTTAAACTTGATATTTCAATTTTTGCAAAGGTACCCAAAAACGACAATTTTGATTTATCTTGCCGCTATTTAATTACCATGCTAATCCGATTTCATGCAAAGTTCTGAATAACAAAGAGCTCAATCGAACGCACGAAGTGTGTGTGCGGTGTGCCGAATCATTGCATTGATAAAGATTTGCGAGCAAATCTTATTGTAAGCTACTCAATGATTCTAAAATAGTTACAATTAGAGTAATATTGTTACACGAATTTGAAAAAACAAAACTGCGTTTGTTGTCTTACATTTTTGTCCTAAACTAATGCATTCCGAAACTCATGGCTAGCTTCTAGTTTTATGGAACCAAATTTCTCATAAGTAACACCTTAGCCTGCTTGAATAGCTGTTTACATCTTCGTTTGTGTATTTTAGGTCTACAATTGAGTTTGTAGTATGAATATTTTTAGTAGAGAGAAGACAATTGAACAAGTTGTTGAAATTATCTGAAATTTCTAAGTTCAAATTAGGTGCTTTTGAAATTGTGGATTTGTGTCAAGTCGCATCACAAATATCATGCAGGCTCCATCATAAGTCATTTCGCTTACGGTTGTTTATAAACATGACTCATAAATTACATCCACAAAAAATACAGCATTTACATCAACAAAGCTAAGTTCGAAGCCCACTTTTTATTGAAGATTGAGTCAATCAATTTGAAAATACAATTTTAGTCCGCCAGCGTCGAAACAATGCAACAGCGAATTGAGGAACATGCGTAAACAAAGGAAATGTGAAATAACCCACAGTCAGCAAATCTACATAAATTTAACGTTTACAAATGTTGAATCAATGTAAATAGACTGGATTGCTGACTGGGTCCTTATTGTTTGAAGCACAAAAAATACGCGTAAAGGCGACAACATCAGCAAGGCAGTGATTATGTTTCTGGCCAAAAGAAAATTAACTTTTGACTTCAAAGATAAAAATGATTATAACGAAGCTTCAAAGTTTGTCGTAAAACATTTTGCAGAGATACAATAAACATAATCACTTTGTGCCAGATTGTGAGAAGACTTCCTAGATTCTTTCCAACCATTTGCATGATTGCAAATTATTTTCTATAACTTTATATTGCCAAAAAATGGCTTCTTTGTTGAAACAACGTGGCTACAATTCTATAAAAAATTCTTAGGCCTACTACATTGAAGTAATGAAAAATTTTTTTGTGATTTTGCTGATGACGTTTTACAATATCCGAAAAGTAAAAAATAATAATGATGAATTATTTTACAAAACCGTGGTTTGCAAGCGCTTCACAAAAAATTGTTGGGGGAAAATTTACTATTAGACGTAAAACGTTTGTAAAAGAAAATTGTCGGTTTACGTATTTATAATGTTTATTGCGCTGTTATCGAATTATAAACTGCCTGTGTTGTCTACCTTTGTGGTTGCCGGCCAGCTTAGAGCAGCATGCAAACTAAGCGTTTATGGTAATTGCATCGTGTTATGATTCTCGAAAATTTCCCACAAGGTCTTTATTTTTATCGTGATATTTTTGTGCCTCTTCTGTCCTAAACTTGAAGTTATTGTGCAGCACAATCCACATCGGTTTTTAGACTCAGTCCTCATTGAAAATCTTTTGTGTGGTCCATCATTTCAAGTAGTGTCTTTCCCTAAACTGTTACACAAATCGTCCAGAACCAGGTTGATTATTATGTATCTTACAGCCGTTGAGAGCCCGTTATTGTATGTGTGGAATTATTACTGTAGATGTCTGACTAAATTCATGCCAAAGTCGAGCAAATTCTGCTTTCGGGATCCTTGCCGTTATTTACGGTATTTTTTGTTGATAAGTTTAGGCAGCATTTTTCCAAGATAAATAAAGACATCGGTATTGTTCGTCACTTAGATTTAGTTTTCTCAGCATTGTTTATTCATTCTTTGATCCACTAGTTTGTCCCACTTTTGGTATAATCGGATCGTTTATAAATGGCGGGTCTTTACAATAGCCGGCCTCTTATACATTGGGGCAACGTATTCAGATGTTGAATCAATGAAGAAGAAAGCTGATTTGTTGTTTGTCTTATGTGACGCCTAACTTTATGCCTCGTCTACATTACAAAATATTTTGTAATGTACATTGTACATTTTGTTTGTACATCACAAAATATTTTGTAATGTAGATGAGGCATTATCATCTTTATTTTGCGCTCTTTGGAACAAAACACAGTGCACTGTGAAACAAAAATACAGGACATAACAACAAGTAGGCGACATAAAGCAGGGAAGGGACGCCATCGAGTTAGCTGCTACGTGTAAATGGAGTCTATCTCACAATTTTGAGTGTATCCCACAATTACTGTTTGCAAAAACGCTATTTTTCCGGCTTCTCCCAAAAGCATTTGCAGTGATACATTTCCTCAATTGCAAGTTTTGTCAATGAGAGCATTTCCATAGAACGTTTATTTCGAAACCAGGTTTTCGTGTCTTTACCCAAGAGAAGATTTCTTATTGTAACGTTTTTTATTCGTCAATGATTATTATCTGCTTGAAACAACTGTTTTGAATAGTTTGTGGCCTCCATAGCCTACTATTTTCATCGTGGATTGCTATTCTTCTTTGTAGAGCTGATAATGCAAAAAACGTTTGCTATTATTGTTTCTAATTAACAGCTTTGCGATCACTGGCTTTTCTTTGTAGCATAAGAAATTACGCGCTTTGTATTATTGAGGTCAAACCAAACAAAGGAAAGCAAGAGGATGCTTCTCTCTGCTCGCGCATATCGATGCACGAAGCAATTATGAGCTTATGGCTTGTTATCGCAATGTAATCCATTTCACGCTTTGCTGGAAATTAGCTAGAAATAGCAAAAATTCACTAAAATCTTGAATTTACAAGAAAACTACACAACTTTTAGCATCAAATTTAATATCATCAGATCCGCCTGGCAATTTTAGGAAAAGTCAAGAAAAACCAAGTGCATGGCGTTACTGTGCTTCAAATAATTAAAGGAAATTTGAGGGGGGGGCCAAATGTGGCCTCCCTTTGAGGAGCAAAGTGTTAAGAAGAGAAAGAAACCTTCAGTTGGTTCCACAAATCAAGGTCGCAAGGCATGAAAGTCATGTCAGGATTGTTTTTCTAAACAGTGCAGTCGTGGGAGCTTTTTTGTGGGAAAATTTTTTTATCAAGCTGATACTTTGCTCAGACCTTCCCCATATTATGCAAATGGCTCAGAAAAACATCCCCATCAATCGGATGATGGGAAACCACTTTTTGGGCCCTTTTTCCAAATGACGTCACAATCCCTTTTGGGTCCAACATATGAAAATTTCAAGTTTTTCAAAATAAGACACACTATACATCATTTTTTAGCTTTTTTCAAGGGGAACAAATTTTTCTATTAACCAGAACCCTGAAAATGTACAGAAAAAAAGTTATTACCGATTAAGCAACAGGATAAATCTATGAAGTTCAGGCAAATTTGAAATTATTCGTCACTGTTGGACTTATTCTTCTATATTCATTGACAAGAATTGAACAAAGTAAGCGAAACATAAATTGAAGCTATCATCATCATCAAAAACGTCAAAGATGTTGCTTTCCTCCTCGTCTTGTCCCGTTTCATCTTCATTGTACGAGTATTCCTCTTCTTCGGTACCAGCATCGACGTTTTGCAGAAGTGAAAAAAAGTCTTCATTCTTTAGTTTTTCGTCTAGTCTCTGGAGTATGTCGTTCATACTAATTATTAGCCTACTTAGATACGAAAAAGATGTAAAACTATCTTTGTATTTCAAGCATACTTACTAAAGTATTACATTCAACACCATGACTCCAGATATTGCTGACAACTGCAGAATTCTCTTTTCATCTATGGTTGTACGATCAATTCCAAACCGAGCAGCACACAGTACAGAGGACAGCAAAAAGCTTCACTTGAATTTGGACAGATCTTGCGATCGAGCTAGGGATTGTAGATCATAGGGATGCGAAACTTCATCCGCTTTTGGCTTATCCGCAACACTAGAAGGGTTACGTTTTTTTGTAATTTACAAAATATTTTACTTTTTATGGGTTATATAAGAAGAGTTAAGTTGGTTTTAGAGTAATTTAAGGTTTTTAGTTGAAAGCAAGCCAGCAGTAAAACGTAAAAAAAATGTCAAATTGGCAATTGACCCTTCTAATGTTGAAGGAACAACGGAGTTGCGCGTCCCGTAATGTACTGTCCCTAGATCGAGCAAACTCTTATGCGCTCAAATAAGTCGCGTGGAGGATTGACGGAAGGAAAAAGTATGACAGAAAAGTGTTCGACATCTTTGGGTTTTGAGTGTGAGTCACTCGGCAAGTATTCATGAAGCAATGACGCAACTAAGCAAGGCTCAGTTTCTATGAAGCAACCAGCATGAAGAGTTGGGTGCTTCAAAAAAAAAGAGGGAATACGAAGATTTCTGGCCTGGTTAACAACGAAACACCCATTCTTGGTACCAGATGTAAACCTATCTTCTCTTTCAAATGGTCTAGTGTCCATCGCTGGATAAGATGACGTCAATTGTGAACAAGCGGAGCAAATTGGTCAAAATATCCAGAAAGGTTTAGATGGGGTGGCAGTTACTAAGGCATCATTCAAACGCAAAGATTGATCAAGCCATTAGAATCCTTAATGGAAGTAAACAAAACAAAAAGTGGTGCAAGTGGTATTGGTCCGAAAGTCATGTTCAATAGGATGATTGCTGCTGCTGAAAGAGAGGAAAGCCTTGAGCAATTTTTCGAATTCGAGTTGACTTCAGAGCCAATGTCGATGTTTAGGGAAGGCATGATGAGAAAGCATGACAAACCCTCCCTTCGAAAAGTTCTGCCTGGTTCTTCGTCGCATGCCTTGGAGGAAATCAACAAGCAAGTGACTTCTATTATCGACGGTGGTGCATTACTACATAAAGTTCGCTGGAAAAAAGGAATGAAGCTTTCGGAAGTTTGAAATTCGTATGTGAAATATATCCAAAACCATTATACCCATGCTGTTGTTGTGTTTGGTGGCTATGATGACGAAAGTACTAAACGTTATGAGCACTTGCGCCGAAATTCCGTTCCACAGAGGACGTTTGTGAAAATAGATCCGAGCAATTCACTTCCCTTTGCTCAAGATAGCTACCTCATCTGCATCGAAAACAAGGCTGAATTCACCAAGTTTGTTTCTACCCTGCTGAGACAATCCGAAGTTGAAATTCACAACTGCTCTGATGATGCTGACAGTTCCATTGTAGCGAAATCCCTTGATTATGCTTCTCTTCGAAAAGGTCCAGTAAATGTCATTGCTGATGATACTGATGTAGATATTATGTTACTGCATCGTTGGAAGACTGGCACTCATGATGTTATCCCTTTGCATGCCATATGCATGTATTTGCCATGTCTAAAAGTAAACAAAGATAAATATTACATACAGGGAATCTAGAATTGGACAATATCTTAAAAGTGTAAACATTACTATATAATCCCTATGTAAAAATACATACCTGAGTGTAGTAAGCGTTGAATCTTCATTGTCACCATACCAGATCTTGAATGCAGCTATAGATGCTTCTCTGACCTTATTTTGGGAACTCCAGACATTGCTGATAATTGCAGAATTCTCTTTCAGCGTTTCTGATTTTCGTAAACTCGTAACCAAACTTCCTTTCCCTTTTCCAAATATCGATGACGTTGTGTCGCATCCTGACCATGCATGGAGGAAGAGAAGATCTTCTTTGATATCTTTAATACTTGGGTTGGCTTCTTTGATGCTCCAGGCTTTGTTGAAGCGCTCCTGGACGAAGTAAATAATTGCACAGGAAAAGCTAACACCAAGCCAAAGAGCAGCCTGCTTCCATGGGCTACGTCTTTACTTGGTGAAGAATTTAAATTCAATGTTTGTGAATGGGGATGGAGAAACAATAGCAACAACGAACTTGTCCCAATAATGACAGATATATGCATATAGCACCAGAAGCATTGACCAAAGTAATTAGATGCAGATGTAAGAAATCAAGGAAAAATCCATGTGGAACGAAAACTTGCACCTGTCGTAACTATGGAATGGCATGTGTTGCTTCGTGTGGTGAATGTCATGGTGTTGAATGTGATAGTATAGTAAGTATGCTTGAAATACAAAGATAGTTTCACATCTTTTTCGTATCAAATTAATAATTAGTATGAACGACATACTCCAGAGACTAGACGAAAAACTTAAGAATGAAGACTTTTTTTCACTTCTGCAAAACGTCGATGTTGGTACTGAAGAAGAGGGATGCTCGTACAATGAAGATGAAACGGGACAAGACGAGGAGGAAAGCAACATCTTTGACGTTTTTGATGATGATGATAGCTTCAATTTATGTTTCGCTTACTTTGTTTAATCCTTGTTAAAGAATGTAGAAGAATAAGTCCAACAGTGACGAATAATTTCAAATTTGCCTGAAATTCATGGATTTATCCTTTTGTTTAATCGGTAATAACTTTTTTTCTGTACATTTTCAGGGTTCTGGTTAATAGAAAAAGTTGTTTCCCTTGAAAAAAGCTAAAAAATGATGTATAATATGTCCTATTTTAAAAAACTTGAAATTTTCATATGTTGGACTCAATAGGGATTGTGACGTCATTTGGAAAAAGGGCCCAAAAAGTGGTTTCCCATCATCCGATTGATGGGGATTTTTTTCTGAGCCATTTGCATAATATGGGGAAGGTCTGAACAACGTATCAGCTTGATAAAAAAATTTTCACACAAACACCACTTTTTAAGGTCCCACGACTGCACTAAAGGGTGAATGTCCCTTCAAAAGTTACGTGTGTTACAAGTGCGAAAAAAAAGGGCACATCAAATCTGTGTGCCAGGCAAAGGGGTTACAGCGCCAGCAGAAAGACCAAGTAGAAGCTATAGGCCATGTAAGCAGTTGCAACCAAATTCGAAAGACACCTCCATGGAAGGAAAAGCGGAACTCAAAAGCTTACCAACGCATCGGAAAGCAAATTTGGATCCGTGCCAAAGTTAACGGCAAACCGTTCACGTGTCAGTGGGACACTGGCTCAACATGTTCCATGGTTGGATTAGATGGATATCATGAGTTAGGTTCTCCCATGTGCTATCCATCAGAAACCTCACTACATGCTTATGGTGGTAGGCCTTTGCATGTTAAAGGTCAATGCTTTGTAAATTTTAAAATAGGTTGTCAACTAAAGTCAAGGATAAAGTTAATCGTACTAAATGAAAACAAAGGCACAAACCTAATGGGTCTAGACTGGAGTGACAGTTTTGGCTTAACCAGTCAGGGTATTTCAGTGTTAGATCAAGTTTCAGACAAGAAAAAACATCTCGTATCTTCACAAGTTCAGCAGACAGAAGAATCCTTACTAATGCAGAGGGAAAGGCAAGTTTCAGCTTTAACTTGCAAATTTTCCAGAGTTTTTCGTCTGATCTTGGGAAATGTGCTAAGACAAAAGTTTCTATACACTTAAAACCGGAAGCAAAGCCCGTTTTTTCCAAACCAAGACCAATTTCATTTTCCAAAATACAAGCTATCAAAGAAGAGTTGGACAGACTTGTGGAGCGCAACGTTTTGCAGCCAATAAATTATAGCGACTGGGCAGCTCCGATCGTAGCGGTGTCGAAAGCGAATGGAAGTATACGAACTTGCGGCGATTTCAAGGGACTGAACCAGCAAATACAAGTGGATCAACATCCGTTGCCGACGTTGGACACGTTGCTGGAATCGCCGGGAAAAGTCAGTACTTTTTCTAAAATTGACTTGTCGGATGCTTACTTGCAATTAGAGCTTGATGACGAAGCAAAAAAACTTTGTGTCATAAACACACCTTTTGGTCTTTTCCAATACAATCGTATGTGTTTCGGTGTGGCGTCAAGCCCAGCCCAATTTCAACGTTGCATGGATAAAATGATTTCGGGAATCCCTGGTGTAGCAGCATATCTAGATGATATCTTAGTTACGGGACCGACAGAAAAAGATCATTGGAATAACTTAAATAAGCTTATGGATCGTTTAACTCTTTGAAGGTTGGGGGGGGGGCTGTCAATTCAACTTTTTTGCATCAACAGTTGTATCTCTAAAACCACTGAGACTGCGACTACGAGATTTCTTGACTTTTCCTAACTTTCATTCACCTCTATTGAGCTGAAATTTTGAGCGAATAAAGGTTATAAATTGAAAGATATAAGGCATTTCTCAGCACATCCTCTGAAATATTTCATATTCTATTGTTCAAAATTTTCCCACCAGCTGGATGAAAGTAATTAATTTGGCCCATGTCTCGTTAATCCTAACTGCTTCACAGCGTGAAGGAAATTGGCTGTATGCGTGGACCTTTTGTTCTCACCAGGGCTTATAAGCGACATCGATACAAGAAAAGCTTCAACTTTGATACGATGAGTTACCGTCGCTTGCGGTTGAAATTGCGTAAAATTAAACATAAGACTTGGTGCCAATGCATCTAGAGCAAGAATTGTTTTTCGCAGACAATGATGTCCTTTCAATCAAACAAAGCATAGGCTACAACGTTATTGCAATGACTCAGCGTCATTTGGAGTAGATTTGATGTAAAATGTGAGATAAGTATTGAAAGTGATCGACTTGTTTTGTTTCACTCTCATTTCTCGTGACATATTCAACGTTGTGGACTGTTTTTAGATTGTTCTGTTTGGGCCACAACGCTTTTTTGAATAATTAGAAATTTACCTACTGTAGAAGCTGCGCTGTAACATATTATGATTTTGGTTTCAAATCTTTCCTTTTGTCCGACACACTATCAAAAGCAGAAAAAGCGTCGATGTTCCCAAAGCTTCTCACATATCTCGTACTTGTAAACATTTATTTCCAAGTCGACATGTAAAGATTTGAAATGCAATACGCTTCTCATTTGTGTAGGATAAACCAGAACATCACGCTTTTGTGAAAAGGACGATCGTTCCACCACGTATATACGTGATGCGGCTTAAGCAGCGTTTAGACTACATGCGTTTTTCTTGCGTAAGCACTCCGACAAAACGTATCGCTCGATCCAATACACACAAGTGAATGAGAGTGTTTACATTGCGCGCGTATTTCGTGCGTTTGCACTCAGACAATCGCAAGCCGTTGCAAGCGATCCATCTGAATGCAAACTGAAGCTGACGCAACCGATCCTAGGTCGCGTATTTGCTAAGTCAGTCTAAGGTAGTTTTGCGAAAAAACGCCGAGGTAGGTTAGTTTTTTGTGAAGTATTGATAGAAAAATTACTTTTCACATCAAAAGTGACTTGTTGGGCAGATTCTGCTGAAGTTTAGACTTTTTGAGAGGGTTTTATTGTATTTTTAAGCAAGATAGATGCCTCTTAGTAGTGTTTTTCTTGGTCAAACTTAATTTATTTTTCATTCTTCATGGTTTAGGCCACCGTTTAGAACTTTATGTTCGATAGATTGATACACTTAAAAAAATCTATGATTATGAAGTAACAGTGAAGTATGAAGTAAAACTTATGAATGATGAAAGTTATGAAGTAAAACCAACCAACCAGTGATCACCATGCTTATTGCTTATGAGAGGCTACCAGAAGGTGAGTAAAATGACTAGTTGACTATCAAGTTCCTACTACCCAAATGTTATTTTAAACTATGAACCTAATGATCATACCAAATACCTATTTTATATTTGGAAGTGCTGAAGTGATTATTTCACTTAAAACCATTATGGTTTTGCCACCTTTTCTTTTGTTGGCTTTATTACTGTATTTTGTTTCTACAATTAGTTTGGTTTTGGAATCTTTATCCTCTGACTGAAAAATCCTTGATAGGTTAATCCTGGTAGTTTCGCATACTTGTAGAGGCTTTTGACGCAATATCGCTTGATTTACATTTCAACAAAGAAAAATGAATTCAATTGAAGGCATATTTAACATTCAAAAGTCATTGTAAACACACAAACATGCTAGGCGTGTCCAGTGGTGGATCTATGAAAACATTTGGGGGTGCACCAAAGTTTAAAACAAAGGAAATATGTAATACAACATAGACAATGCAGAAGTTGTTAAGAAACAAGTTCAGAGTGGGAGGGGGTCTGGGATGCTTGCCCCCCATAAAACTTTACCTTGCTTTGGTGACGTTTCATACACTTGAAGGCCTAATAATGTAGATTTTGTATCAAGACACACACTTTATATTTTAACCAAGTTTATCAAAACTGGACTTCAAGTTTGTGTCACAAATCTTGATTTCAAATTAAAGCTTTGTTTTAAACATTTTATTTTTATCATGGCCACAAAGAGATTTTAATGATTGATTTGTTTAAGGTTTGTATAGTACTGTGTTGGCTTTCAATATAATTTTAAAAATTTGCTAATGTGGTCCAAACTTCCCTTAGTGTAGGCCTACATGGCACATTTCACCTCATACATTGAAATAGGCCAAATTAATTGTCAACTAGTTGAGTGAGCAATGTGTTTGTAGATTACTACTATATACATACCGTTCCTATTATATATACAACCTAGTTTACATTAGTTTGTTTTAGGATGGACCCTCGGCCCCAGAACCTCATACGACGATGATCTTATTCCTTTAATGCATATCTTGATCATATATACTGCATAAAAACAAAGTGTGCATGATACAATTGCCATCACCGAATACTGTTTTGGCTTGTCCATTGTACTTTGTAGACAAAATAAAGTAATATTCCTTTTCAGAGATTTATACAGGGGGTTTACAGGCTATGTCTCTCAGTCACATTTTGCTATGAGCATAAAAACTGCATTTATGTGTTTCTTCGTTGATCGCAATTTGATTTGTTTTGCAGATATGTTTGTGGTCTCATCGGACTCATGATGATTCTTCTGCTGTTGAAATTTGAAATCTTACACCTTCTACTTCATCAATGCAAAGTCCATGATATTGATAAAGGATTTGAACTACATAATCATTGTACTGTCATGGGCATATAGGCTACTATATCAGAATTAATACATTACACCTACTCTAGTATGGTGCAATATTCCAAAAGTATACATGTAAACTTTTGCTTATAGCCTATTTCATTGATATATTAAATGAAATTGTATAATACCCTTCAATTGTTCTGAAGTTATAAGTTTTTATGGTTACTTTGAGTCTTTGACTATGCATTTTATTATAATCACTCTTAAAATGAATTATTCTGAAGTCAGGAGTTTTTATGATTACTTTGATTGTGTATTTCATTACAATCATTCTTAAAAGGAATTTAATGGTAAGAACACACATATAACATATCATGTTATAATATGTGTTCTTAGGCATCAAGAATTGTTTTGACAAAAGTGTAATATTAACTGACATTATTCCATACGTGTGTCACACAAACATGTTAATATAGAAAATTGTAATTTCCATCATTAGACAGATTAATGGAAGAGCATTTGTTTGCTGAAAATGATTTGTTGTTGTGAATAACTGCCATTGCACTTGCAGGCCTATACATTTGTTGATAAACAGCCATAGATTGACAACTATAATGGTGGTTTATCATTGTCATTACAAAAAATTAATTGTCCATGTTTTTCATTGTTATGACTTTGCAACCTTTTTAATTCTGTTAGTGCTATTTTATTTGCTTTTACCAAATTTGTAGCATCTGCTTTTTTCATTATTTGTGCATAGCCTATAAACAATTATACAGAAACTGCCAACATGCAAAAATTCTATCTTTTTGATTCGCTGATAACAAATAAATTGAATTGCATTCAGTTTTTGTTTGTATTAGCCTAATAATATTTTATGAAAGCAGAAAATAAACAGCTATTGAACTATAGCCTACCAATCAGAGAATTTAGTCCATCACAAGTGATAGTGACCTGTGAGCCTCATACGCCGTGTACTGTAGGCTATATGTATC
The DNA here is from genome assembly GCF_918807975.1 of Aplidium turbinatum. Lineage (NCBI taxonomy): Eukaryota > Metazoa > Chordata > Ascidiacea > Aplousobranchia > Polyclinidae > Aplidium > Aplidium turbinatum. The sequence continues at coordinate 20,689,646 of NC_137475.1, read as the reverse complement.
ACAAATATGCATTGCTCAGTGGTTTGCAATGCAGGAATTTTAAGTGCTCTTTATGCTGAGTGCAAAGTAGGAAAGCACGTTTTCTAAAGTTTTTGATGACCCCAAGAGGTAGGCTATTTGCCATTTTCACTGACTTAATTGTAGGCACTACAGTATATGAACAAGGCCACATTTATAGTAGCGGCTTGTGGTATAGTTTTAACGTATAAATAAAGAAACCAATCTATTAAAAAGCGAACAAAGAATTCAAAGTTATTTTACAAAGGTCATGAAACAAGGAAGGTTGTTGAACAAAGATACCAAGGTCAGGAGCAAAATGGCTGGAATGCGAGGTTAATCTAATCAAAAAATATATAGCCAAGAAATAGACAGTTTGGTGTTCGAAATGTTTGCTAAACATGAGTTTAGAATCCAAAGTTATTAAAAAAAAGATCTAAAAGCATAGCCTGTCCAAAAATTACAGTCTTGGTGTTGGTCCACAGGCAACAAAGTTTATTTTAACATAAGAACCCACTCGGTGCAAAATTTTTTTTTTTTGGTTTCTCCATTTGCAATATATGACCCTTAAAAGTGTTCTACTTTGATATCATAGTGTGTTGATAGCTAGTGTAGGCTAGAGTTTCATTACTGTAGGCCTACTTGTGTTATAAGCTTGTTTCTTTCTGTAAAAGTCATTTGTGCAAAGGAAGTAAAACTCAAAATGTATTGCAATGATCGCATTGACAGAAGATGTCAACTGGATCAGCTGATTGACAGCAATGTAGGAGAATACCCTATATTTTCAAAATGACGTAACACAGTACGCAAGAAAACCGCAAGTAGTGTAAACGCGAGACAAGACGCTCGAAAGTCGCAACGCAACAAAAACGTACGGAAAACGCACGTAGTCTAAACCCACCTTTAGTTGAATCAATATATTCGAGGCTTCTTGTACCAGGTTCACTGTCACTGATAAACTAAACCGCAATGCACTACCTCGCAAAGCAATTGTAGCGTAACATTTCCATATGCTATAACTCGTCATAAATTGTGAAAACTTGTGTATTTACTTGTCAAGTTGTCTCATGTGAAATATAAGTTTACATAGCAATGTCACAATGAAATCTTATCTCCGTTTACCAAACTAAAGATATGAACTTATGCGACGTCTTACAACGTTGAATCGACGGAAAGGCGGGTAACTGCCAACCTGAACTGAGAATGCATGAAAGAAATCGTTTATTGTCGAATGGACGTGACGTCAGAAAACGATGAATCGACATAGGCTAGCGGCGAGAGATATTTTAGTTAGATAATGACACGCGGCAGCGCGTTTACATTGAATAAAAATACCTTTATTTTATCCATTTTTATTTCCATTCTTCCTAGTTTCGTCTCACGATAACAAACAGATGAAGTTACGCATATTTACTAAATTATATAATAAACAATAATGCATCATCCAGCATTATGTCAGCGCTGATTGACTAAACATATTCACGAGTTGTGTGAGATGTGTATTCGATTAATCGCATTATTTATTGTAGGTAACACCTGCAAAAATTCAAGTAATTGCAGACTCTGCCTTCATAAGTGTAGTTTAGAAGTAGCCATCTCATATTGAGCCAATCGAATCAATGTAAAATAGAACGCTTTTACTTGATGGCGCGTGTGATATATAGGTTTTATCTAACAACTACTTTCAGTTACATTGAAAGTGAATGAGTAAGCATTATGCAGTCTGTGACATAGACTGGAAATGTATAATCAGAAAACATAATATCATAAAGTATATTGCGTTATGTACATCTAGTCATTTTTATGAACATGGTATCATTTTGCAGACAGGCGTTTTATAGGGAAACAAACTTATTTCATAGTTTGATTTATGGCACTTATCCAACTGTTTCATAATGCGAATAGCTGTTTTAGTTGAATTTAGAAAAAAATATAACTTATAACCGCAGACAGATGCAACTTTTTTCATGCTTTAGGCAATCGGCAGTACGGTGAACTATAGTGGTACATAACATAACCCATATGCGGAGTAATCGCAAGGGTCAACCCAAGTAATGGAAAGGTTCTTTTTGAATTATGGTGATGGAATTCTTGTAATGCTATTGAACTTCATCTTGTTATGAAAAACTTATATTGTTTGCATTTGCAAGAAATATCAAACTTTTGGATTTTTTTATCACTGAACTGTCCGTTAGTAGAATGTTTCTTTGTTACCTTAGTTAGGCCTATTGGTAATTCAGGAAAGTATTTGTTGATGTGACATATGAGGACATTCTAAGAGACCGAATTATTTTGTAAATAATATTTGATTTTTGGACACCATCAAAATTTTCACACAATACACAAATGCGCATCGAGATATAGTGCTCATAGTTGGGAAAAGTTAGATTGTGATAATTACAACTTGCCTGAGTAGGCCTACAGCAAGGGACAATCAAAATAGATGAAACCGCATTCATGGTAATATAGACGTTTTGCAAACTGCTCTTTTCATTTTCAATATAATAACAAGCATGACAGCTTATTTTCACTAAACATATAAACAAATGTCAAAAATTATGGATGAACAGCGCATCTATATTTTTCGGTTTAGGTTCAACAATGCATTCTAGCCGTCAAAATAATGGAATATTTGGTAATTTTGTTGAGACATACCATTGCCCAATCGTTGAATTTACATCAGAGATAATTTTATTAGATAGATTACACTGGTCTACACGATTTTTGCTCTGTGAACTTTGAAAACTGATTTAGAGTAATTTTGGGGTGCTGAATCCGAATATGACCTCAGATTTATGCTATCACGTCAGGTTTGTGAGATATGATAACAGCATATTGTTACTTTTGTCAAAAGTGAAAGGTTTGACGTTGCGTTTATTGCACATACACATTGTGCAAGATCCAGAAATCCAGGCCATGTGGTGCATAAGTAGCTGAAATACACCTACCAATTATAATTTTGATACCAATTTGTTTTCTAAGCAACATTATTAACAAGGCAGTAATAACAAGCTAAAAGGGAGGCTATAAGTGTAACTGACCCTCTCCCCCCCCCCGTCAATGTTTTGCATGAAACCACAAAGATTTAAGCAGGCCTATGGCAATGCTTGTTCAGTAACCATATTTAGGCTGTTTTGGCCTGTCTAACTCTAACCTTTCGTTACAGCACTGCATATGTTGGTGGTAAACGCAACGCCAAATCTTCCACTTTTGACAAAAGTAGCAATTTGCTGTTATCATATTTCACAAACCTGACGTGATAGGATAAATCTGAGGTCAGATTCGGATTCAGCACCCCAAAATTACTCTAAATCAGTCTTCAAAGTTCATAGAGCAAAAAAAAATTCTTTTTTTGTAGACCAGTGTTATCAGTTTCATGCATATGGTTTCCTTCAGCATTATAATGTTGTTTTTCAAGCCACGTGGCGTTCATGGTCATAACGCAACATTGCAGAAACAGCCAATATTGATACCAGGTAGGCCTACTAATTATTACGCCGCTTTCGTCGAATCTACGTCGCTAAACGACGAAATTGTGCAAACGCCTGTTGGATTTCCCTTCTACGTGTAGTTTGTCATAAACGTGAAGCATTGCTCAAGAAGCTAATCTGAATCACCATAGATAACCATAACATTCATATAGTTTTATCATCAGTAAATATGTAAAGTGCACTTAACAATTTTTGACAACGGTCTGACAATTTATTATATTGCAAAGTTTTGGTTTATTCTTGACTTTTACAATTCTGTGTAACAGTTTTTTTCTAACTAGTTTCTATGTGACTAACAATCTGTTTCATTATACATTTTTTTTAGTATTTCAACGCCATTATTAAAAAAATTACGTCCTTTTCACTTTTAAATAAAACATGGCAAGGCAAGGATTCAGTGCTAAAGAAATATTGCAACATGTTTTACTGGATTCTGACGACGAAAGCCAGGCGGATGATTTGGAGGATTTATGGCACTCCGATTCAGATGAAGAAGCGGATTCTTTTCCGTCAACTTCCGCAACAGCGATTCCGATCGAGATTGACGACCAGTTACCTTCCATGGGCGATGTTCAACCGGAGTTTGCGCCACCACAACGGATTATAACATCGAAAAGACAGGTGAACAGCATAGATTCCTCTCTCGACATGAACAACTACGATGCTGTTGAGTTTCCCGACACACTGAAGTCTTATACAACTTTTGTAGAAAAGCCAAAAAACAGACAAGAGGGCGGCGTCAGCATTACTTGGTCTAATGCGAGACCGGTGCACAACGGGAGAAGGGGCCGGGGTAACATTATATCTGGCCCGACTGGTGTTAGAGGAGAAGCCAAAGAAGCCAAGACTCCTCGGCAAGCATGGGAACTATTTTTTTCTTTAAACATTTTGAACATTACTGTTCAAGAAACAAATAGAAAAATTGCCACACCTATTTCTCAATTGCCAGAGAGAATTTTAGATGACAGCAGGTACTGCTATTTTGGCCCAACCAACAACGAGGAGATGCTGGGCTTTGTTGGATTGGGGTATTTTCGGGGGCTTTTAGGACAAGCTGGTCATTCCACGGATGTATTGTTCAATCAACTGCAAGGGCATCCCGTGTTTAGTGCAACAATGAGCAAGAACCGCTTTAAATTTTTATTTTCGAACAATTCGTTCGACGACCAAAATACTAGGCCGCAACGTTGGAAGAATGACCGGTTTGCCGCATTTCGAGTCGTTTTCGAAATGTTTAACGAAAACTGCGGCAAACATGTCATTCCAGATGACTAGGCTACTTGTCGTTGGACGAAACGCTATACCCCATGAGGACACAAATTGCCTTCAAGCAATATAATCCAAACAAACCTGCGAAATATGGCCTTCTGTTCAAGTCTGTAAACGCCAGCAGATTCCCATACACATTTACGGCATCGGTCTATTCAGGTAAACCGAAGGAAGAGCCATTTCATTTTTACGTTCGTGGAACAGAAGAAGTGGTAAAAGGAATGGTGATGAGCCTGGAACAACACGGTGACCTTCAAGGTCGGAATATTTCGTATGACCGCTTGTACACCTCCATACCACTCGCGCAGTGGTTGCTTGATAGGGGTATAACGTCAGTGGGAACCCTCAACGCTATACGTAGAGGAATACCCCTGGAAGTGAAGCAAGTGAGTGGTAGGGAGGAATTTTTGTACGAAATTTATTGGCAGACGAGTGAGGCTGATCTCAGCCTACATTCTTATGTAGTAAAAACGAAGAATTCTGGCATGCGGAATGTGTTGATGTTGACGACCATGCAACCTCTATTGGGGATTACCAAGGATGACGGCAAAAAGAAGCCAGGCTTGTATAAGCTTTACGACTTCACAAAGGGTGGCACCGACATCATCGACAAAAGGATGGGTTCATTCACGTGCAAAGCGAAGTCACCAAGGTGGACAACTACTGCGTTTGCTTATTTTTTGGATACTTGCCGCGTCAACGCATCTACAGTTTTAGCACTAAATGAAAGGACTGATCCACGCAAACGAAAATCCTTCGACTTCGGTTGGGAACTGGCCATGGAACTCGTGAAGCCATTCATAAAGTCGCGATTTCTCCAGGGCCTGAACTATCACACCATACATAAGATTGAAGCAGCAATAGGGAAACAACCTTCAACAACAACTCCAAGCGGCAGAAGGGCCACTCTGCCCCAACTATCGTCGACACGACGTAGATGCGACGTATGCAAATACGCTATTATGGGAGAAGGTGCCAAAGCCAGAAAAAATAAACTACCAAAAAACCGTGGCCAATGTCAGTGCTGTGAAAAGCCTTTATGTCCTGCACATTCCATACGAGTATGTCAAGCTTGCTTTTGCGCAGAATAAACTATTTGAATGATTGCGGTTTTATAAACATTGGCTTCAACCACAGCCTAAATAAAACGCGGAGCTCAATGAAAAATTTTCCTTTTTTCCTTTCATTAGACAGATAGCTATTTTTACGTTGATTCAACATATCAAGACGTTGAATACTTGTAAACATGCGCGGTTTTGCACTTAGATTGCTTATCAAAATCATCTATCCTTTTTGTATAAAAAGTGGGTCATAAAACTAATCGTAATACTCGATGTAAAATTCAACATTTTTATATGCTGAAACAGTATTGTATTCATATTTTATAAATCCATTTTCTATTTAGAAAATATCAATGTAATGCGGTTTGAACATAGCTGAATTTTAGCACGGATACAACGACTGATTTTACGACTTTTATACAAACAAGGACAGAAGAGAAGTAATCTAATTGCAAACCCGCACATGTTTACATCGTCTTGCAATGTTGAATCCACGTCGAAATGATTGTATTAGCGTTGTATTCAATTTCTCGTATTATCGAACTGTAAATGTGCACCCACTTGTAATTTCAATGTGCCTCATTGCATATTCCTAAATATTTCTGAACTTGTGTGTACATAACCTGACAGAACACAGGTTGCTTTACCATTGAATCAAGTTGAAACACGTTGCTGCAAGAGCATTGTGCCAATTGCTGCAGTCCGGTATTACTGTAACCAAATCAAAATACTTATCAATATTTTGCTGCCAAACTGACATTTTTATCGCACAAACGCCCATTAGGCAGCTAATTCTTTGTAAAGTATTTCTCCAAGTTCACAATGATTTGACACATAATAAATACTACTTTGAATAAATCTAAATATTGTTTGGATTTTAGTGTGTGACGTATGATCTTAGAGAGCTTATTGAATCCACAAGAAAATGACCCAAGGCATTACAGATTTTCCTTTTGACGAAAAGCGTTGTGACGTTCTGTTAATTAATGAACCGTAACTGTTTTATTTTGAATTTCTTTCTGACTTCTGTTTAGGTAGACTCTACGTCGTAGAGCATCATCGACTTTATCGGGTAATCTTACTCCTAGTAGCCTACTAGCCTTGTATGTAGCCGAGTTCACATTGAACTTACATTGAGAGACGCTGTTGCAACTACAATACATTGGATTTATGCCGCGTTTATTGTCGCATGATCTTCCATTCGTTTCGTGGATTACATAATAGTATTTGATAAACGCCACCCTGCTTCTTAAGCTGGTCTACATTTGTTAATAAAGCGTAGGAGTTGCTGTTCTTTGAACCGAGGTCACAAGATTATAATCCAAATTGGTGTGACACGCGTTCAGCAATCTCATTATTGCATGTAATTGATGAAGCATTGTTCTTTTAGTCAAGCAGCGAGCTTATCTTTGAGCGTGGGAAAAGTTATTATTTTGCATGAAAAATATGGATTCAAATTGAGATTATGTAAAAAAATTTTAATCACAACATTGCAATGCATGTTTTTCATTACTCTACCAAAAAATAATGGGTAAACTCACGCTACAATTGCTTTAATCGCAAAATAATCCAAAAGTCATAAGTCACCTCAACATTTCAACGTCTATGAGCAGTTCTAAAATTCACATAGTTTTAATTTTCGGATATGCTCAGCGTGAATATTTTTACAAAGTGAATCCCAAAGTTTGAAACCGTACCTTAAAAAAGAACAGAGATATCACTCCTAAAGCATAAGAAAAATCGACAACCCCCCCCCCCCCAAACTGAGCAAGACTCCAGGGAGCCCAACCTTGTAAGGGTTAAGAGAGTATGGGTTTTGTGTTAAAGTACAAAAATGTGAATTTTTCAAGGATTTGGTAGAATATCTTGGTCATGTAATCGACAAAGACGGCAAGCGACCGTCGAGCACATCAGTCGAAGCAATAAAACAATTACCCCAGCCGCAAAACCTTCAAGAACTTCAAGCTTTTTTAGGGAAAATTAACTATTATGGTCGTTTTATAGCAGATCTTCCAGACAAGGCAAAACCTTTAAATTCTTTGTTGAAGAAAGGAGCAGTGTTCAGGTGGACACAACATTGCAAACTCGCTTTTCAACAACTGAAGGAGGACGTGATCAATGCAACCACGCTAAGTCACTACGATGAGAGCAAACCACTCATACTAGCCACCGATGCATCTCAGTACGGAATAGGAGCAGTTTTGATGCAGAAGCACGATGGTGTGGAACGTCCACTCGCCCATGCATCGAAAACTTGAGTGAAACACAGAAAAGGTACTCACAAATTGAACGAGAAGCGCTCTCTATCATCTATGGGGTAACGAAGTTTCACCAATACCTGTACTTTAATTACGGATCATAAACCTTTACGGATCATAAACCTACGGAAGTTTACTTTAATTACGGATCATAAACCACTAGTTTCGATTTTCTCATCAAAAAAGAATCTACCAGTCCTAACAGCTCAGCGTCTTCAACGATGGGCTATTACCTTAATGGCATATCAATATGATATTCAGTACAAACCAACTAATCTACATGGTAATGCAGATGGAGTGTCTAGATTGCCTATGGGGTTAGACAAAACGTTTAACGAAAACAATTGTGCCGAAATTATGTTAGTGCATGGCCAGGTTAGTGTAAACGTAAATCGAGGCAATCATCTCGCAATGAGCTATTAATTTGTTATCGGTACCTGGTTGAACACTTAACGTTATTTTATGATAATTTAACGTCGCTAGATGTCGAATTAATGTAAAACAAACGTAAATTTCATCTTGAGCATTGTTACGCAGGCAACAAAATTTGTTATTTTTGCATTGACTTCACGTCTGTAGACGTTGAATCAATGTAAAAATGATGATTTTTGCTGTCTGGGTACGCAATATAACTCGCCAGGAAAATTAAATCGATTTGTGCTGCCTCGAACGTTGAATCAACCCAAAATTAACTTACTTTTTCCCCCCTGAGTTAGTTAACGTAAATTAACGTAACAGCGTGCATATCGCTACTTTTGGTATCACTACATCACAACAAATCAAATAGTGCGGTCGTGATAGACTAAGGTACTCTAGTATATTTTTCGCATCTCTTTTTTTTGATTCAACGTCTGCAGACGTACGGAGTTCTAATTCCTGGCGTAGAACTTCGTTCAAAGCATTTTCCCGCAGTGTTCATAATGTACTGGAAGAGAACTCCTTTCCATAAAAATAGCAGCTTTTTTCATTTGTACTTCTGAACATCTGGTCGGAAACTAGGCTGTTTTCTACATGTGAAAAACTTTCATAGCAAGTATCCAGCAGTCATTTTACCAGAGCAATATTGTTAATTGGCTCAAACGGCGAAATACAAACTAGCATAGACGTTGACAAGTCAACGTAGCCTAGGTTATTTCATCTATAAAAGAAACCCGTTGTGTCGAATAGCACAAAACGTGTGTTGCGAAATGTTTGATGCCAGGCGTTGGAACTTCGATCAAAGCATTCTTCCGCAGTGTTCAAAATGGCGGCGCTGACGCCTTGGGAGTTTCTCGTGTGAATCGTCGCTTTTAGACCTTGCTTTGAAGTATCTGGCGCAAGAAAGTTTACGTAAGTTAGCACTCTTATGATTGCATCATGTCGCCCCTCCCCGATTGTTCCTCAACCTGACGACGTTTAGGGGAAGGTGGGGTTAGTTGAGTCAGTGGGTTGGTTGAGTCACCATTGTTTTCTGACTAACCAAGCATGACTTCGTGAAGATTAATTGCTTGAAATAATAAGCATTATGGGTAACTGCGTTCATCTTGTTTTAGCAGCTGTGTAAGTTATACAGGTTATACACAGGCCCGTAACTAGCTTGGAGCAGCAGGGGGGGCAAAAAGTATTCTAGAGGGGGCCCAACTTTTACCTTCCGAATCATGTACGAAAACGACGTTTGTACACAATGTGGGTATATTCACGCAAGAACATTAATCGTAGGCCTAATACAACGTTTACATTAGACTAGTTTATCATAGAAACAGTCAGTGGCGTAGCTAGGAATTTAAAAAAAAGGGGGGGGTTGACGGGCGGCGGGCAAAGCCCGACAGCGTCTTCGCCAAAGGCGACACCCAGCAGCGGGGGGTCTGGGGGGACCTCCCCCAGAAAATTTTGAAAAATTACTTTGAATTTGGTGCATTCTGAGAGCATTTTCAACAAACATGTGGGTATAAATATTCCTGTAAAATGGTACTGTCCGGTGGCATAGCAAAATGATAAGATCATGTTTTCTAGGGCATTTTAAATGTTTGGTATTGGCATTTGAATGTTTGGTATTGGCAAAACTCGCTCTTTTAATGCAGTTTCGTTTAAAATTAGGCAAACTTTGTTTTAGAGACAACATTCTACCCAGTAGCGTAGCCAGAAATTTTGAAAGGGGGGTTGACGACCCAGCGGCGGGGGGGCCTCCCCAAACTTTTTTTAAAAATTACTTTGAATTTGATGCATTCTGAGAGCATTTTCAACAAAAATGTGGTTATGAATATTCCTGTAAAATGGTGCTGTCCGGTGGCATAGCAAAAGGATAAGATCATGTTTTTTTCGGCATTTTTCGGAAATAAAGCTAAGTCTCTATGTTTTCTTGTTGCTAATTCCTGGCTGAGATGTTTGGTATTGGCAAAACTCGCTCTTTTAATACAGTTTTGTATAAAATTAGGCAATTTTTTTTTAGACTAAGCATCAATCTCAATATCGTGACGTCACACGTGTGACAAAGGGGGGGTTGCAACCCCCAACCCCCCCCTGGCTACGCCACTGATTCTACCACATCCTTAAACACACAATGTTTACAATTAAACACAAGAAAATTGAGTGTAAAACTGAAAATTCAGCGAACAGAGCTAATTTAACATAATTTTTTCCAGGGGGTGCCAACGTTTTTGCAGGGGGGGCTTTGCCCCCCCTAGTTACGGGCCTGGTTATACAGTCAGCAAAATGCCATTTTTTGGACTAAAAAGTAAATATTTTCAGCTCAAAGTTGATTAGGATGCTGAAGCTATGATAGGCGTAAGCGAAGATAGCGTCGAAGTTTCATATAGTTTATAGCTATCTTATGCACAGTGCATTTGTGTAAAACTGATAAAGCTTTACGTATAAATAATACGTTCAATCATTGTCACGAGGAAGGATTGGGGTTGGTTGAGTCAATAGCTGCGGGACTAGTTGAGGCAGTGACTTAACTAACCCTACCTCAAGTTGCAGGCTTCTGAAATCTTACTTCTGAATTTTATTGCTAAACGCGCATTAAGTTATTAATTCAGTTACTTGGACAAAATGAGCTATTATTTGATTATTACTTTTCTGTTTAGCTTTAAAATATTTTCAAATTAAGTCTTAAAAATTATAAAAAAAAACTGGTTGTGGACAATGGCTTATGGAGACTTTTGAAGCTGGTTTGAAGTTAGTGCAAGATGGTATGTCGTTAAGAAAGGCAGCAGAAAGAGTTGGTGTGGACAAAGAAACGTTTCGCAGATGTTTGAAGAAGATAAATGAAACTGGAGCTGATGCTTCTAAAGTAAAGATGGAATGCTCAAACCACAAACAAGGCATGAAACAAGTTGGGTCTATTGTTTTTAGGGATAGAGGAGATTTGGTGACTATGATCGGCACCATCAATACTCTTGGAATTGCTCGATTCGTTATTGCTGCACTTGATGCAACTCGTGCTGTCCTATGGTGGAAGTAGTAGTTCTACATGTTTCCAATGCAACAGTTGGGCACATTTGGCGTGCACCGACAACAGTGCTGTTTTTACATGTCCACTTGTGATTAATTTAGGGGTAGGGAACTTACGGCTGGCGGGCCAAATGTGGTTTGCAAAGCAATATAATGTGGCCTGTGGGAGCATGAAAAGTATTAGATTTCATGTCACTTTCGATAATACGTGTGAAATTTGGGTCTGGGCGATAGGAAGAGAAATGGCATGAAGTCGGGCGAAATCGAGAGAAATTTGGGCCTGGTTGCGGTGAAGATCTTTTTTTAAATTTTTTTTAGAGAAATGGCATGAAGTCGGGCAAAAGAAAATTTGTTACTGGTTGCTGTGAAAACTCTTTTTTTATGAAAAGTTTGTGGAAACGGGCGAATTTGGAGGAGCCATGTGGCCTGCCTGGTATTTTTAATATTTCTTGTGGCCTATAGTAGCCTACAAAGTATAGGTTATTCCCCATTTTTGGATACAATAAACGTTCATTGATGGTATAGATCAGAGGTGCCAGTCTGCCAGGTGGGGACGGTGCCCAATAGCCCCAAAAATTATGCATCTCATGAATGCCATTGCGCCTCAACTAACCCCACCCACTGACTCAACTAACTCTGCATGCGTGGTTGGTTGAGTCAAACGGTGCTCTGTGTTCAAGGTAATAAAAATGACAATTAAACGTGAGATACAGCTCTCCTTAGTGCCAAAGTGGTCCGCATGCAAACAAGGTTGGTGACCCCTGGCCTAGAAGATTACCTGACAATGATAAGCTGCGCTGCTATGCTTTGTATAAAGACTCGATGTGGGTAGAAAACGATGTAATACTTTTACAACGTGACGGTTTTCCACGAGCAGTAATTCCGCAATGTTTGCAGGCACAAGTTTTAAAACTCTTGCATGAAGGTCACTAGGGAATCACCCGAACGAAGCAGATGGCACGCAGATACGTATGGTGGCCGAAGTTGAACAAAAGCATCGAAGAGATGGTGAAGTCGTGCGGACCTTGCAGGCTTGTCGCAAAAGCTCCGGACAAAGAGTACCAAGCATGGCCGAAAACTACAAAGCCGTGGCAGCGGATTCATCTCGACTATGCTGGACCTTTCTTAGGAAAGATGTGGCTGATTTGCGTTGATGCACACTCAAAATGTCCTTATGTTTCTATGCAAAACATCGGACAGGCAACTTTTAAAGCAACGATCAGCGCACTTCAACAAATCTTTGCGATAGAAGGCTCTCCGGACACGATTGTCTCAGACAACGGAAGCCAGTTTACGTCCGGAGAGTTCAAGACATTTTGCATCAAGTTAGGAATACGTCACATCACCTCGCCAGTGTTCCATCCTGCTTCAAATGGCGAAGCGGAACGCTTCGTTCAAATCTTTAAAAGGGCGGTGAAAAAAAACTATAAGGGAGAAGTGAGCAAGCAAGATGCTCATCTCTTAGTAGTCACAACGTACAGAAGCACACCTCACCCATGCCTCGACTGGAAGACTCCAGCCGAAGTTCTTCATGGGCGCCAGCCGAAAACGCTATTTTCCTTGTTCTCGCCAAAGGAAAAAAGTAATTCAATACAAGAACCTGCATCTCATAAGCGAAGCTATGAAGAAGGTTCATTAGTTTATGCTCGAAACTATGCATCTGGTTCGAAGTGGCTACCAGGTACGGTAATTAAAAGACGGGGACGTGTCCTGCACAACGTACGAACGGAACGAGGTGTTTGGAAGAGACACATAAATCAACTTCAACCCAGGTTTCACAACGTTCATACTGAAAGTAAAAGTGATTTTTCTGATTCAAGTAAAGTTAAGGTTGCACCAAGTCCAAAGAAAGATTCCGAACCGACCGATACCAATGACCACTCTGGGCATAGTAAAGCTGTCCCACAGAGACGCTATCCAGTTCGAAACAGACGCAACCCTGATTTTTATCAGGCTTAGTCAATACGTTTGTTAGTCGTATGTGCTTCTGACCCTAATTGTAATATGACCATTATTGCAGTGATTTGTTAGAAGCACTATATATATTGTGTATGTTAAGTCGTGAATACTTGGTTAGTATCACCCTCTCTTAGCTGTAATGTTTTATTTCTACTGCTAAGTGTTAATTTATAAGAGAGGAATGATACAGTTAGTAACGTTTATTTTGCGTTATGGTCATTGCCTAGTGCAGGGATGGCGAACCTTTTTTAGTGCATGGGTCACAAAAGAGACCTTAATCCTTGAAAAAGCAAAAGTGGGTCATACATTTAATTACATGTTAATGCGAAACTTGCTGCTGCATCTTCTCTGCAAGTCTTATTATCCTTGGTTAGTAATCCGTAGTTTTTAGCTTTACACATGCAGCACTCATATCTGAGCTGAGACGATTCCGTGTGCTTGATTGTATAAATTTCATGTGCGAAAATAAAAATTCGCACGAATATGAAAAACCAAACAACGTTAAGAGAGCTACCGCAAATCTTTTCATAGTTTCAAACGAATTTGGCAGGGAGTTCCACTCTGTAAGAATTATATTTTCAGCATGGTTTTCAACAGCAGGAAAGTCACAACCATCCATATCCGTTTTCATTTCAATTTTTTGTAAGAGATGATTTAAGTCTACAAATTTTGTTTTCCAAACTGCACTTTCTGAAAAGTCTATCATTTCCATTTCCAAGTTGTATAGACGAAGCCATTTGAAGTTTGATAGTTCAAGATTTTCAAATTGAATTGCATGCGGGAAAAGAATGAACTGCAATGTAGTATCTAGCTTTCGGAACTGGGTAAACCTTTCTGACATTACGTTTTTGGCCTCTTTCGTCAGTAAAACATACTTGTTGAGTGCAGTTTGCTTTTGATCATAAGTTAAATTGGTACTGGTAAAGTGCTTCAACAACTGAAGAAAACATTTCAGCTGACCTTGTTCAAGGTCTACAGAAAAAATAGAGAGTTTCTTCTAAATGCTTTAATGTGCCCAAACATGGATAATACAATATTTCCGCAGCCTTGCAATTTAGTATTAACTTATTGTAATGCATTGTGAAATCAGCGAAAAAATCTAAATTATTCAACCACGTACTTTCGCTTAACTCTGGATATTTTTGATTTTTTTCAGTTAAAAAAAGTTGTACTTCTTCCAACAATTCAACAAATCGCTGTAAAACATTACCACAAATTAAGTTGTGTCAGACTGCTAAGTTATATGGCAATGCGGTACGGTACTAGATTAAAATAGGGTGGGGCCTTATTACAAATATTTAGTGAAACATTCATTCTTTGCTGAAATATTTGTTTAAATTTCATTATTTAAAAAAAGACAAGTGGGTCACTGAAAATCTGTGATGGGTCACTTCGTGACCCGCGGGTCAGTGGTTCGCCATCCCTGGCCTAGTGCATTGCACCGAGTCACGTGCACTTGATTACGTCGTGCCGCCCTGTGGCTGTGAGTAGTTTGTAATTGCGGCGACAGGACTTCTTGGTAGCTACACAATGATTTGTCCCTTAGTTCATTCTAGCTCTACTCGTGTTGATACCTCTTTTCAATTCCTTTACGTTTACCTACAAGCGTAACAATTTTTTAGGCTATATTGTGTCCGTAAAGCGCAAAGATTAGATTGCTGTATTTAATCTTTATAAACTTTCAAAACTTGGTGTCACAGGAGGCTACTACGCATTACTTAGAGAGGTAAAATAAATTCGTTACCATATTTGATTATATAGATAGACCTGTCATGTCACATCAGGTAAGAACATGGCGGAAAAAGTTGGCTACTTCAAATCTCATTTGACAAGATCCGTTGTATTGTAATCTTTTGTATTATCACTGGAGATAACAACTCAGTTTCACTTGCTAATATAACTATGCATTTCACTCTGCAATCTCTGTGTACAGTTATTAACCAAGCATGCATTTTCAAAAGATTCATTGACGACATCATTTGGCTTTCATTTGGACTCGAAACAACTAATAATATAAAATTAGCGCTTATTGATAATTTCGGCAAATTTGGACTTGAATTAACATTCAGGCAGGTTGATACTTCTCAAGAGACAGGCGCAGTGGAATTTTTAGATGTCAATCATTGGATCACCCATAGTAATAAGTTTAACTTTACCACTGAAGATTTCGTCAAAGCTACAGCAAAAGATCGTTGATTCATAGATGGAAAGTCACACCACCCTATATCCACCTTCAAATCCATATTATAGCCTACGGAGAAGCCATCCGAATGCGTCTTCTGAATGAGTGCCATGAACATTACATTTCCAGCTTGTCAAGACTCAAAGAAAAAGCTACTAGGTCAGATTTCCCTATCGCGAGGACAAATGACATGATTGGAATTGCTTCAACTTGGACTGATAGACTTAGGCCACCAAAACCTAAAAAGAAAAACAGCAAGACTGTGTGGGCTACAGTAACTGCTTTCCCAGCTTTATTGAAAATGAGTGAAAAAGAACTTAAACCTGATGTCATGGTCACATACACAAGGCCAAAAACAATTGGAAATTATCTTACAAACTACAAAGATCTATCAAAAAAAATCCAATCTTCTGTTCTACAAAGGGGTTATTCTGCCCCTTGTGGTCGCTGTGCGTTATGTGGTAACCATGGTCATCATCGCTTGTCAATGGTTTCACGTACAACGACTTTGAGCACTCCACAAAGACTTTTTAGGTTAAAACAGGAACTCAATTGCAGCAATTATGGGATTTATGTAGCAACATGTTTACTTTGCCATGAACAATATGTTGGACAAACTTTTAATAAATTTTCGGTGCGCTGGTTAGGCCATCGTGCAACTTGGAACACTTTCGATTTTTCTTCTAATAATGACAGGGCCGCGTTATTAAAACATTTTGCTGTATTTCATGATCTAAGAACTGAACCACAACTTTCTCAATGCTACAATGTCACATTTGTTGCACAACCCAATATTGATAATCTAGATGCTTGTGAAGATAAATGGATACACATGCCAAAATAAATATCCAAAACTTAATTCTGCCACAAGTTTAATTTTTTTGACGCTTCACTACATTTTTGGTATTTTTTTAATATTTTACTGCCTTAAACTTCACTGCCGTCTTTGCCTACTCATATTTTTCCACAACGCTACATTTTGTGTTTGCCATGACGCTTTATTTTATTATTTATCGCTGTGCTTGGTTTGTTTATCACTGCCGTGTTTCGCATATAATTTGTTTTTTTGGCTGTAGTTTGCCACGACGCTGCATTTGCAGGCTTTGCTCACCGCTCTTTCATCAATTCTCGTTTATGTATTTGATACGTACTTTACTTTACTGCCGGCTTGGTTTAGGTTTTCATTCATGTTTGAGTCTCGGTAGAGAGCTTGACTTGTTGTATCAGATACATATAACACTCAGTAACGTTAACAGATTTAACATTTTTTATTAAACACACAAAAAAAAACAAGAAAAAAACCCTGCTAAATCTAACGTTTTTGACACCACATAGTGTCCTCATCAGGAATAATAACTACATCTAAGAGAAATGAATAAATGAATTAATTTTACATTAAAGCTGTAAAAGCAACACCTCTCAACCAGGGATCGAGGAACCATTTTAAAAGTAGGTGGGCCCAAAGGCACAGCAGTAAAAGTCCATCCAACTTCTGGGGGGGCAGACCCCCATAACAATGTTGAATCCCTAATACTTGAATTCGGTTACAATAATACACACACAGTTATACTTTATGCAATAAAGTTCCTCTGAGTTTTATATGAAACTGGACTTGTCTAAAGACCGTTTGGCGAAAAACGATGTAATTTTCTTCATTTCGGTTGGCAGATAGGCTAGATACAAACGGTACAGTACCATACGGCAGGCCTACGTGCATATGTAATGATATCATTGTTTCAACCATAGAGAATAATTATATTGATTGATAGATTGCTCCACCAATCACACTCAACCACACCCACACGTGCTGCCCATCAATAGTGGGCTCAAAAGAAAAGTTTAAAGATTGGAGGATTGGATTTCATCATTGAGCTATCAAAGATAACACTGGTCTACAAAAAAAGATTTTTTTTCTGCTGTTTGGACTTTGAAAACTGATTGAAGGTAATTTTGGGGTGCTGAATCCGAATCTGAACTCAGATTTTCGCTATCACATCAGATTTTTGAGATATGATATAACAAAAATGCTTTATTTTGCCAAAAGTGGAAGATTTGGAGTTGTGTTTACCACCAGCATATGCAGTGCTATAACGAAAGGGTAGTGTTAGACAGGCCAAAACAGCTTAAATAAGGTTACTGGACAAGCATTGCCATAGGCGTGCTTAAATCTTTGCGGTTTCATGCAAAACATCGACGGAGGAGGGGGGCGGGCGGTCAGTTATACCTTTAGCCTCCTTTTTAGCTTGTTAATACTACCTAGTTAATAATGTTGCTTAGAAAACAAATTGGTATCAAATTTTTTTTTAAACTTTTTTAAACTCCGTCTCTGATTTGCCGTTTTCGCTATCTTTTCAAAGAAATTTGGATCTCAAAAGTGAGAGGGCCAGGCCCACCCAGAAAATGAAGTAGGTGGCCCCAGGCCCACGTGGTTCCTCCATGCCTGCTCTCAACAGCACTATCAACAACAATACTGACACACGAATTCAATGCAGGATACACAAATTGGCGAGGGACAGATCATATGATATGCACATTGCACAACACAAAACACTACATAATAGTTTTATTGCAGCCTGATACTATTATTGCGCACAGATGTCCAATTCTGCAGTAAAATGCTTTACGGTGTGCAAAACGCCTAAGCAAACATCATGCGTTTTACCCAAGACAAAGGGGGCCCGGAGTGAGAGGGGGGCCTGGAAAAACTCTTCGTACCTCTAGTGAAAATTTCTCTCAGAGGCCCTGATTGTAGCTAGAACACACATAAAAACCAGGGATATCTATAACTACGGGATTGGAAACTATGTGGAACTCAAAACCATTTTATACACCAGTAGGGTCACTTTTCTTTGGACGCTGCTTTGATAAATAATCACATAAATTTACCTCAAAGGGCAGCAAGTAGTAGGCTAAACGAACAACCAAAAGTGTAACAATCAATTCACCTGCTGTAAATTGTAAGGACTACGCTTGCCTGGTTTGTTTATTTGTTTGTATTCCATTAGTGCAGTCATGTTGTATTTTGTTTGGTGCTTAAAAAATTTCCAGAATGACTATTGGTTTAAGTTCTGACGACATCGTAAACGGATTGGTTTCGTACTGGATTGGTCTGTGAACAAGTTGACGATACAACAGCATGTTTCACTGATTGCTGAACACTCTTCATTCAAAAACAACTGAACTTCTGATCCGATTTGCAGTAACTAAAATGCTAAAGAACAACAGTAGGCGGTTTTTGGACTCGTTGCATTCATTCATTTTTTGGATTTATCGTTTTTTTTCTAGCAGCGTAAATGTACTTTTATAATCAATTAAGTTTTAATGTGAGTGTACACTTTGTATTATTATTGTAAAATCGAATTTTGTATATCTTTTAGTCGGTATTTTATTTTGTTAATCTTTCTGTAGTCGTAGTAATGTGATGACCCTACTGATGTATAGTACTGGATACAGTTTCCAATCCCGTAGTTATAGATATCCCTGATAAAAACTTAATAAGTTGTTGCAAAAGTGTTGCCAAAACCTGAATGCTTGCCAGAAAATAGCAAAATAGATCAAAGGTAAAGAGATTTTTTATCCATTTATCTTGGAATCTGAGTAAACAAAAGGTGACTTATTATAAATTTTTAGATTTTTATGTTTTTATGTGAGAAAGTGAATCTTCTTGTAACTAAAAAAAATCACAACGGTGTGTACAAGCAACTGAAGTGATGTTAACCCTTAGAAGGTTGGGCTCCTGGAGTCTTGCCCAGTTTGGGGGGGGACTGTCGATTCTTCTTATGCCTTAGGAGTGATATCTCTGTTATTTTTTAAGGCACGGTTTCAAAATTTGGGATTCATTTTGTAAAATTATTCACGCTGAGCATATCCGAAAATTAAAACTATGTGAATTTTAGAACTGCTCATATACGTTGATGTACCGGTACATTGATTTGCTTGTGCACAGTTTTAGGGAAGGGTTTTCAACCATGGACCACTTGCATACTATCAACCAATTAATTGAAAAAACAAACGAATATAACATCCCACTCTGCCTTGGACTAATAGATTATAAAAAGCGTTTGACTCTGTTGAAACATCAGCTGTCATTTCAGCACTGAAAAAACAGGGAATTGACCAATCATATACTCAACTTCTCAAAAACATTTACGCGAAAAATACATCTATAATTCGGCTGCACAAAGACTCTGAACCATTTCAGATTCAAAAAGGGGTACGTGAAGGTGACACAATATCTCCAAAACTTTTTACAGCAGCATAAGAAATTTTTAAGCAACTTAACTGGGAAGAAAAAGGAATCAAAATTGATGGTGAATACATAAACCATTTACGTTTTGCTCGGGGACATAGTGAGTATCGGGACGCGAAGGCGATTTCAGGCGTTGTTGGGAGAAGGGCGATTGTAGCAAACAACTATTTTTGCACAAATAGGTTGCTCGTAACCGTTCCACTGCATTTTAATGCGCAAAAAGCATACATGACTATTGTAGTTGAAAATATAAGTTTATTGCAGGTTTGCGAACATATAATATACGGTATTCATTAAACTCTGGCTCTACACACACCAGCACAGCATTGAATGCACTAAAGCGCGTGCATAGACTACTGTCATTGACACATTACAGTTACGCATGTTACCTAACACTATTAACAGCTACACTGTCATGAAAACGATAACATCCATTTTCGTACGTTTCGTCAATCAATGCAATTGACTTCTTCAAGAAGATGCATTAGATGGTGCAACATGACAGAACACAATACCATGCAATAGTGACAATCAAGGAAGCAAGTAAATGATAAGATTGATGATACAAGCAATTTCAACAACGTAATTGATGCTTCCAACAGTTTGATCAAATTTACCCAAGTCAAATATTCTATAGTGCAAATGTCTACTTTATATCGCCATTTAGATTACATTATGTTTCGTAATATAGACAAGTAGACGTAAATATACTTAATCAAAGACTAAGACAGTTAATCATGCAAATAGCTATATCCCTTCGTAGATAGGGTGATTGATTAAAGTCAGAATTTTGTGACTGCTTCGTAAAGATGACCTGTATTCAATAAAATATATCACATGTTCAAAAAAAAGAAATAAAAAATAAGCCAATATTTCTTTGAGATATGGCCATCAAAAATAGTCCGGAATGACCAAGAGATTATGTAGTCAAATCACAACACACTGTGATAAACAATCTACTATACCATAATAAGGTATATTGTTAATAAATCAATGAAAGTTTGATTTTATTCAATAAGAATAAAACAGCAACTTCACCAATACTCAGTTACTCACTTCATATGATTGGTTGTACATAAATGTGAAGTAAGCATACAACAAACATTATAATACAGTACAATACCAAGCAAGCTTGAAAAAACTGTTAAGGTGTTTATGAGAGTAGCAACTCTATTGCCTGTGAGGTACAACAAATAAGAATAAAGTAGCAATAAAAACTTGTAAACAAAACATAACTAACTTTTGTGTGTGCTTTTTGAAGAAAGTTTTCGAACTTTTCGATTAGTTACCATTGTGGAAGGTGCAATCTCCGGGGCATTAAATCGTTTCAGTTCATTTTTAGCAAAACAGTTAAATGCAGTGCACACAATTAAGTTAAAGTCGGAATGTCCATTACCACACTTTTGCTGAACTAAATCGCCAATGCCACGAGACTCTTCGACATTCAAGATTGCAGAAGTAAAAGTAAAACGCTGATTCAACAAACTAAACAGTTTCGACTTAGCCAAGTCATCATACAATATAGCAGTGTAATATTGAACAGCCAGCGCTGTCACTGCAAAGCAGTATTCTGTGGGAGCGGATAAACCACCACGGTCAGCCATTTCAAAAAGATGTGCACGATCATGTGGTACCGACTCAAGGAGACTCGGCCCATTAACATTTTTTACCAATAACATCTTGCAAGCACTGCACTTTCTACGTCGAGAGATACTGCGGCCAATGTATCCGCTCACAAAATACGTCACATTAGCATCAGCATCGGAGAGGTCATCCACATTAACCGCAGAAAAAAAATCAGTAAACCATGAAACATCTGTAGACGGAACAGTTGACATCGCAACTTCAAAGTCGAGTGGAAAAGCATCAAGGGTTGTGAGGTTAGCTGCTGCAAGAAGAGCATGTTGCTGCAACAAACTAAGAGTGTGAATTTTTTTTTCAGCTTCCAGAACTTGTTTTACGGACATGAAAAAATTACCACCATTGGCTTGCCGATACCACCCAAACCGTCCTTCTATTGAATCGGACAAAAATTTTCCAGTAAGAACATAGGTGAAATGATGGTTGGTTATCAAATGTTGCGCCAGCTCTGGAACCGCACCCATGGTCTGAATGCATGCAGTAAATGTCTGTGAAGTGAGCCCAGAAAGGTTTCTTTTTTTCCAAAGTATAAATACATCTCTAGCTTTTCCCAAGAAGGTCAAACTCGGTTGTTGCTTGATTCCATCAGCTTCAATTGGAGAACACATCTCATCTCTTTTTCGAAAAGCTGAAAAAAATGCAGTGCACATTAGCAATTTCTGAGTAGTATACACCCATTGGTACACAACATAGAATTTAGACCTACTATCCTCGCCAGAAGGAACCTTTTTTCCTCGAACCAAAGTCAGAAGTAGTTGAATAAATGTGCAAAAAACTTATTTGCTGGGCCGTAATAAGTAGGCTACTGTTGTCACTTTACACAATTTCAACCTAATTAAATAAATTTAACAACTAAACTAAAGACATTCTTTTGATCTTATTCTTACCTTTTGTAGGTGTTGAAACAGACATGATTTTCCACACATTTGCAATTAAATTTATGAAACGA
This sequence comes from Aplidium turbinatum, assembly GCF_918807975.1. Taxonomy (NCBI): domain Eukaryota; kingdom Metazoa; phylum Chordata; class Ascidiacea; order Aplousobranchia; family Polyclinidae; genus Aplidium; species Aplidium turbinatum. The sequence continues at coordinate 20,667,158 of NC_137475.1, read as the reverse complement.
GCAGTTTCGAGGAAAGCAGGATTGTCTTTTCCATAGTACTTTAGACCACAAACAGTTGATTCACTAAAAACGCCTAAAAAAAATATTCATATATCTGTGATGCAAATGTATAACAAAATGGTAGCCTGTAGGCTATGAATAAAATTCATTCATCACTTACATTCTAATTTTCATACTTATTTTACTGTTGTATTATAATTCAGCAAATATTATCAATATGATGCAAAGACTACTCAATGCCATGATATCACATATACCAGTGGTTCCCAACGCATGGGTCGCGACCCAAAGTTGGGTCGCCAGATTATTTTTTTGGGTTGCTTGATTTTCAGGCATATTGCATCTTGGGCGAAATAACGCCTCGATTTCAAAAACTCACTGACAGCAAGCGAACACAGCTATCTTATTAGTGATTTGATAAACATATTATTTTCTTGAAAAGTTACTGCTTTTGTAGTGCTGTTTGTTTGCAACGCACTGAATTTTTAAAAAAAAATGGGTCGCCTTAAAAACGTGTTGGGAACCACTGACTTATACAACAATATGCTTACTCAATGCATGTTGCGGTGAGGTACGAGCAATGCTGCTTGGATTGAGAGAGGCCTTTTTCAAAGAGTGTGCAATTTTTAAAGTTTTATGTTCTTCCATTTCAAACAAACGTTTGATGTGCGAAAATGAAGCTGTGCACATGTCTCCAAGCAAATCTTCATGGCCAGTGGTAGGTAAATGGAAAAATGATTTATTTACAAAGTTATTAAAAATATTTTTAAAATTGTGGGTGAAATCAAACAACAAATAGAGACGCTCATGAATTCTGGTTGGATGTGCAATGCTGTGTGCCAGACTTCCTCCACACAAATCAAGAAACATTTTGCTGAAAAATAAGCACCAAATTTAGAAACCTGCAAATACAATGATTGTGGAAAGATGCAGGAAGCGTAATTGCCAGATGTACTTTTCAAACATTTTAACCATCACTTTAAAGTGTTTATAATATTTAAAAAAAAGGAAATAGTTGATCAATCAATGAACAACACAAGGCCTGCACTTTTAGACACACTAGTGATGTATATTACATAATAATAGAAATAGGATTGCACTCTATTACATACATACCGATTGCAGACATGGTTATCAGTGGAGACAGCCACAACATTAAGGAAGTCGTGAAGTCCAAGCATTACTTTATCAAACCAAAGACGCAGCAATGCTGTATCTAACTTTTTAACAGGAATTAAACAAACAACATCTTTGTACTTTGCGCCAACAGATTGGACCATAAATGCAAGAATGGTTTTTGCAGGCGTACCATCATCAGCCAAGCCAACAAATGTTCCATTACTGTACTCAACTCTTTGAGCAGTGTACACCTCATCGATCATCAATGTAACAACTCGTTCTCGTTCAGATAGATGGGATGTCCGCTGCTTTAAATATTGTAGGTCCATTTGTCCACTTGCAACTGAAATTGCACCAGATAGCTGCTGGAGCCGTCTGATTGATGGTAAAACAAAGAATGCATGCAGTATTTTGTACAAAGATGTGCTAGTTAATTGCCATATGAAAGCAGAAGTTATTAAATTGGTGGAGTATTTCTTTCCAAATTTTGGCATTTGAATTAAGTTTAGCTGTTCTGCTACAAACTGAAGCAACGGCAAATGAAAATTTTGAACTGTGGCAGTTGTCTGTGATGATAAATACATTTCCAGTAATGATGAAGCTAATTTAAGATTAAGAGCATCAGCAGAGTCATTTGCTTCAGAAGCAGACTTATTCTCAAGAAGAGACTTGACAAAAGCTAACACATTAGCCAGTTCAGATGTACTTTTTAATGATTTAGATGTCATCAAATGCTTATATGTGTCAAAGGGCAGCAACGCAGAAAACAAATATACTTTTAAAACAAAGTCATTGGATACAAGAACTGAAATTTGTAGATTGGGCAGTTGTAAGACATCATCTGAATATTTGAAGTAAAAGAAATGGGCAAAGTTGGAATTTAAGTCAGTGATGTAGCCACTGGGTAAGACTGTATCCTTTAATTTGGTTGTAAAAGAAGAAAAGTCTTCAAAAGTATCTTTCTCAAACAGCAAATCATTTTGCTTTTTTATACGTGAATTATCTGCATCTAGTCTGGAAGAAGACATAGCAACTGAAGAACGTGAAACAGGCAAAGATTTTGAAATATATTTAGGCAAGTTTGGAAAAATCCTGGGTATAGCAGTAGGTTTTACACGAACGCGTTTTAGTTTTTCAGGAATTTTTGTATCACATGATTGTATTCTTCTATGATCACAAGTAACTTGTTGAAGGTCTTCCTCATGAAAATGCTTTATACACACTCTGTGTGAACTGTTGAGAACTAGATTTTTTCGAGGAATGGCATGTAGCCATCTTTTTTTCATTTCTTCATCTTTCGGAAATCGAAACATTGGTACTTTCACTACAGTCTTGCAAGACTTGTACCCACTTTTACAGCTTGTTACACAACACACAAACCCCATTTCACAAATATATTATAGATTAAAGCACTAAATTTATCACAATAAAACCTAAATGAAAGATCAGATTAAAACCTTGGATTGCTACTAAAATTTAACATATGTATACTTTTGTTTATAAATAACTTTCTGGACTACTGACAAGCTAGCCCTTTAGTTAGCCTATTTTGATTTACTTCATATTGTAGCCTAGGCCTACAGTTATAACCATACAGAACCACTTTAGCGGGGGAAAATGTGTGTAATTTTATTGAAAGTGCCCAAATATCATAACAGCCATCGACTGAGTGTAAGAACATTATAGGCCTAGCGTATATTACAACTACGGCTACTTTGAAACTGGCCAACTCTGCACTTTATGTTCACTCTGTCTGTTATGCAGTAGACTACTAAGACCTTCGTAAAAAGCCTCCTTTTAAAATAAAAAAAGTAACTATGGTCAGTGTGATATTAACAAAGTACAGGTACCATATCATATTAGCTAGCATTAAGCTAACAAAGTATTCGAAACTGATGAGCACAGCTACATGTCAATTTTCTCTAAAACAAGGTCTTTCCACAATATATAGGCTATATTTCTTATTACTAAACTAAATAAATGTTTCTGTTTCCTAAAGGAGTGATTAAAAGATTTTAATATTTTTAATCAAGTAAACAACTCTGCAGGTGGACATGAAGTAGCAAAAAGTGTATTCAGTATGTTTAAAGCTTTTTTGCAATTTCTATTTTGGGCAGATGCACAAAGGTTTACAAATGATTTCATGTCTTTGGGTATAAATATTGCTATCCTGTTATGGATTTGTAGCCTACAAACAACAAATTAACATAGCCTACTTTATCAGATTGTGCTAGTTTTATAGTTGCCCAAACATTGCTTAATTACATACATTTTTGCCTAAATTAGTGACTTTGTTGATGACAGAGGAGCTCAACTGCTTCACCTGCCTATGGCCTAGCACAATTTAATATATGCACAAAGCTACATTGGATTAGTCAATGATACTAGTTAGTGTAGGCTATTGATGGTGTGATGTATTGAAATTAATTCATACTCTTACTACTAGCTCTTATTCTGACAAATTAACTCAAGCTCTCACTACAATGACAAGGCTACGGTATGTACGGTATCCAATGTAGGCCCACAAACTAATTATTTGTATAAAAAGTATCCTCAGTCATGTTTTTAATACAAAAAAGGATCCTTAATAATCTCAGAACTGCCTGTTTTGTTTCTTATATTCCACTTTGCACAGAAAGCAACACTGATCACAGATATTTGCTTCAATGAACAATTCTAAATAATGACCTAGCCTAAATCCACTTGTAAAATATTTAGATGTGTATTTGCAGATAGCCTACAGAAAACTAGCATGCAATAGACATTCATTAATCATTAGCCTTTCTGTCCCTATTGCACAACCAAAGTTCATTAATAACTAGTCTTCAACTTTCAGTCTAATCACCAACAGCCCTGTTTAAACTTTGAATTCTTGCCAAACAGTGACACTACTGTGCGCAGAAGTGCTCTCGCGAGGTCGCGTGATTTCATATCCCGGTACTCACTATATCCCCGGTTTTGCTGATGACATCATCCTTATATCTGAGCAACCTAAACAACTACAAACAATGCTAAGTGAACTCAATACAGAAAGCAAAAAGATTGGCCTTCATATGAACTTTAACAAAACGAAAGTTATGTTTAACAAACTGGGAGACATCGGCAACAATATTCTTTTGGACGGAGCGACTATCGAAAAAGTTGATCGCTATATATATCTTGAAATCAAAAGAAGAATATCACTTGGATGAAATCAAAAGAAGAATATCACTTGGATGGCAAACCTTCGAAAGAGCAAGTTTGATATTTAAGTCAAAACTGCCTCTTTCTCTCAAGAAACAAGTCTACGATCAATGCATCCTTCCAACCGCTACATATGGTGCAGAAACTTGGAACCTTACAAAAAAATTAACATTTAAACTAAGAACTATGCAGAGAGCACATGAACGAATCATGATGGGTTTAACATGGCGAGATAAAAAGACTGCCGAATGGATCAGAAATCAAGCAAAATTACGAGATATATCAAGCACAATCAAGAAACAAAATGGTCCTGGACAGGTCATATAGCAAGATATCAGGACAATAGATGGACTAAAAAATTAACAACATGGACACCACGAGAAACCAAAAGAAAGAAAGGAAAACCAAAAGTGAGATGGAGGGACGACATTGACAAACAATGCAATACAACAAATTGGTACCAACTAGCACATAATCATGTAAATTGGCATGAAAAGGGGAAGGCTTATGCTCTGTAGTGGGCTCTCACAGGCTGAAAATGATGAATGATGATGATATACGTTGAAATATTGAGGTGACTTATGACTGTAATTGTAGCGTAAGTTTACACATTATTTTTTGGTAGAGTAATGAAGAACATGTATTGCAATGTTGTGATTAAAATTTATTTACATAATTTTACATACAGCCAATTCCCTTCACGCTGTGAAACAGTTAGGAGGGCCAAATTAATTACTTTCATCCAGCTGGTGGGAAAATGTTGAACAATAGGATATGAAATATTTCAGAGGATGTGCTGAGAAATGCCTGAAATCTCTCAATTTATAACCTTTATTCGCTCAAAATTTCAGCTCAATAGTGGTGAATAAAAGTTAGGAAAAGTCAAGAAATCTTGTAGTTGTAGCCTCAGTGGTTTTAGAGATACAACTGTTGATACAAAAAAGATGAATTGACAGCCCCGCCCCCAACCTTCAAAGGGTTAAAGAAACAAAATAAATCGAATTATGCGTTTAAAAAAAACTCAAAATCATAATACTAGACGTGGGATTCGAACCCACGCGGACGCTAGTTTATTGGTACTTAAGACCAACACCTTAAATCACTCGATCAATCTAGTTTGGTATAAACAAGTGCTCAGTACGCATGACTCACCTAAAAATTGATATATTAGGCCTGCTTTAAATAACATAAAACAGTTTATTGTAATTTAAAAAAAAAAAATGTTTTGACTATGATAAAACAAAGACGTTTAAGTCATAAATCGACTGTGAAAACTCCTGATCATGAAACTATGTGCTATAGAAGGTGCCTCAGCTATTCAAACAGGCGGTGCTAGCAGATTATTAAAGGGTGTCATCCAATTGAGCTGTATGATACATTTCGTTATATGAATTTGATAGGAATTAGGGAAATATGGGTTCGTTTTTATACGAATCGATCAGTGTAACAGATAAATTTTGTAGTTTAGATACAAGGCAATGTATTAGGACAGGCATAACTTAATTTTCGTTTCCAAGACCTGCCTGTGTGCTTCATAAGTAGGGGTCTGCTACTATTCGGCTAATCCGATTCGGCTACAGCCCGATTCGGCTAGTCCGATTTGGCTAGTCCGATTGGGCTACAGTCTTTATCAGTTAGTTCCCTATTCGGCAGTTTTTTTGAAAATCAAACGATAATCCTTCTGTAATCCAACAAAATCCTTCTGTAAATCCAATTCTGTTTATTTAGAGAATTTTGTATTTTATTCCACAATATGGTTTCTTTTGCATTCCGACAAAGAAAAACAAATTGAAATGAAATTTAGCGAAAAATGTTTGAACTATTAAATTGAACTGTTTGCTCACATAAAATCGACAACGATGCCTTCTGTTTATTTAGAGAATTTTGTATTTTATTCCACAATATGGTTTCTTTTGCATTCCGACAAAGAAAAACAAATTGAAATGAAATTTAGCGAAAAATGTTTGAACTATTAAATTGAACTGTTTGCTCACATAAAATCGACAACGATGCCTTCTGTGTATTTAGAGAATTTTGTGTTTTATTCTACAATATCGTTTCTTATGCATTCTTGCATTTTATCCAGTGTTTACCTTTGAGTGCCTTCCCAGACGGCAAAATCCGTCATTTTTAAAAATTAAAAATGACGAATTTTGTTGTCTGGGTTAGTTCAAAATATGTTTTTTACATCAAAACAACATTTTTCATTATTAACAATAGAGGTTAATGAGATATATAAATAGAAGTGTTTTGTTAGTTGTTCGAGTGTGTTATTGTTCAAAATACATGTAAAAACTTACATACGAGTTATTAATTACGGAGATAGCATAAGTTTGATGCTCTAAAACAAAGTCATATATTATCATAATAGTATAGTCAAACTGGCAAATGAGCGGACGACAGTTTTTTATGATAATACGCGGTCCATCAATTTAGAGTACTAACCGGCGGTAAGTATTAACCGGCGATTCAATTCGATAATATCAAACCTCCATCTTTACACTCTGACTACAAAAAAAAATTAGGCCTATATCACGTGAAAGTTACGAGTAATTAAGCATTGATTTCAACGACCTAATTTTTGGGAAAAAATCAACTTTACGACCGGTATTGCGAACTTTGATCTTCCGCTTTGCAAGGCAACTTGATAGTTACTTTGCGCTTTAGTCCAACGTAGAGTGGTTTCACTTTAACCTGAATAAAAAAATGTATACTTTCTGGCTTTCTTTCCCAATTAAAATCATTAATCAACGCATTCGAAAAGGTTTTCCAGAATTTCGTTATTGTGCGGTGACATGCATTTCTGTGGTAAACAACTTTCCACTTTTTTCTCCGCAATTCTCTTTTAAATACCGACGCGCGTAATTAGGAGCGGTAATTACGCAATTCATTATGACGCAACCAAAGGCTTTAATTTATCGCACGGCTCACCCAGACAATAAGATCCGCCATTTTTACATTGATTTAACGTCTGCACACGTTGAATCGTTGTAAAAATGACGGATTTTGCCGTCTGGGAAGGCACTCAAAGGCAAAAGAAACGATAAATTGTGGAATAAAATACAAAATCTCTAAATAAACAAAAGGCATCGTTGGGTTTAGAATTTTGTAATAGTTGAGGATTCTAATATATTCTAAGTCAGTGGTTCTCAACCTTTTTGTCTTGGTGGACCCCTTTTGGTGTCTTCGAAGCGGTCGCGGACACCTAAAAATTTCGATTTGAAATTTTTGTATATCGCGTTTCCTTATGGAATCATATGGTACATAAGTTTCAAAGCAACACACTTAAACGAATTTGCTGAATTCGCAACGCACTTGACGATTGATGAGATTGACGAACTTATGTTATGACTAATGAGCTATATGTTGGCACACAGGATCAAACATCGGTAAGCTATATGCTCATTTGATGTTTTTCTATAACTTTTATCAAAAGTTAATAGAATACTTGCGACTGTTACTAAGAATTTCTCCCTTTTTTTATTTGAAATCAATATTAATTCGTTATGATCACAATCATTGCAAACCTGTGAGTGGTGATAGACTGCTGACTAACGTTTGTATTTCTAAATCAATCATTGATCAACAATCTGCTGTCTCAAAAGAATTAAGTTGAACATAGCCAACATAGCCTTATTAAAGAGTTTAAGTAATTTATATGATATTTTAGTTAAGAAACCAAACCTTTGTGCAATGTCCTTTGCAATTTCAAACGACGCACCAGCAAAGGTGGGCAGTAGCGCGCTACTTTTGTAGCGGCGCTACTTTTTTGGTAAAAGTAGCGGTAGCGGCGCTACTTTTTAGTTGGAATAGCGGCTGCAGTAGCGGCGCGATTTTTATTCCAAAGTAGCGGTAGCGGGAGATGCGCTACTTTTTTCAGTCGCACTCCAGCTACCCGCTACTTTTTAATTTAAATTGAAAAAAATGCTTGTTTTTTTAGCAATACTGGCGTGGTCAAGCAGCTATATAATCGGCTTGGTTGCAAAGTTTCGGTCTTTTCTAGCTGACGTCAACTTCTTCGGCGTATATCTCCATGTGATGAAGCCTATCTGCCAGGCTTTTTAGACATTCTCCAGGGCGAGTCCAAGGCATATTACGGAGTCTTGCTTCCAACTATCACAATTTGCGGGAAGAAGTTGACCGAGATCAGTGATCTTGTGACCTGTGAAGAGTTGAAAGTGAAAGTCCTTGAAGGGGTGAAGAAACGATTCAACAAGTGCTTCAACAACATGCGTTATGGCATTACAACATGAAATGCATTATGGCATCATGTCTTTATCCCTCCTTCAAGACGTCGTGGCTACAATTTCTGCTTACGTTTCCACGGATGATGCTGACGCACTGCGAGAAAAAGTCAAGACAGATGTAATTTGACTGTTGCGGGGACATCAAGCCAGGTTGATACTGAGGAGAGTGACACCGTCACACCAACACCAGTCACGACTCCGAGGATGTATTTTTGGAGTCTTTGCGCCATCCCGTGACACGTCGGTGCAGAAGGAAGCAACAATTGTGGACGCCTTTTTTTCGGACAAGAGCAAGTCCTTGAGCTTTTCGAATACCGAGTTAAAACATCTCTTCATTACATACAATACCCCCATTCCTTCCAGTGCTGCGGTGGAGAGACTTTTCTCTGTTGGAAAAGATGTGCTTAAGCGAAAGCGTGCAGGACTTAGTGACTCTCATTTTGAAATGCTCGTGTTTTTGAAAGAAGCGTAACAATAAATTTCCCTTAGAATGTGTTTTTTATAACGACGTTAAAATGACAGCGTAAACGAATGATAACATTCGTTTTCAAGGTCATTTTTGCGTCACTAGGGACTAGTGTGATTTTAGACATTATTTCCTAGTGTCATTTTAGACAAAAGTAGCGGAAGAAGTAGCGGTAGCGCGCACTACTTTGGCCCGAGTAGCGGTAGCGGGTAGCGCGCTACTTTTGTAAATTGGTAGCGGGTAGCGGTAGCGCGCGCTACTTTGGCCCAAGTAGCGGTAGCGGGTAGCGCGCTACTTTAAAAGTAGCGGGTGCCCACCTCTGCGCACCAGTGCGTTGCGACTTACAGTTTAAGAATCACTGTAGGCTAATACATAAACAAAGCACAAACAATTTTTAAATTTCTTAATTTATCCGTCATGTTGAAAACTCGGAAACTTTTGCAGACCCCCGGAAATCGCTTCACGGACCCCTTGGGGTCCGTGGACCCCGGTTGAGAACCACTGTTCAAAGTTTACATGCAGACGGCGACGCAGGATGCATGTCCATTTTATCTGAGCAAACATTCACAGTTCAAAAATAAATTGAGCAAACAGTTCAATTTAATAGTTCAACCATTTTTTGCTAAATTTCATTTCAATTTGTTTTTCTTGTAAATACAAAATTCTCTAAATAAACAGAAGACGTCATTGGATTTACAGAAGGATTTTGTTGGATTACAGAAGGATTATCGTTTGATTTTCAAAAAATTGCTGAATACGAACTAACCGATATAGACTGCAGCCAAATAGGGAACTAGCCCAATCGGACTAGCCAAATCGGACTAGCCGAATCGGGCTGTAGCCGAAAAGGGTAATAGCCAAATCGGACTAGCCGAATCGGACTAGCCGAATCGGACTAGCCCAATCGGACTAGCCGAAACGGGCCATTCCGCAAGTAGATATGGAAAAATTATTACATAAAGTTAGAGGTATATAGAACGTGTAAAACAATGGGTTGCTAGAAAACATTTTTCAATGTAGTAAAATAGTTTGGTATATCTGTTAGAGGTTACCTATTAGGTTAGATATAATTACAAGCAGTTTAAGCATCGACCTTTATGGAACTGAAGAACGTAACTTCCTTTATTTCTTAAAAAAATTTCGTGCAGTGGTTCTGGAGTTTGCAAAATGCAACGCATATGTAGCCTACCAAAGTCGATTTTATTAAAACAGCTTTAAAACTGATTTATGCAATACAACTTACCAAGATTCAAAAATATTGTGTTGTTATTTTAAAACAGCAAGTTTTAGGTAATCATTATCTTTACAGATGAATTGTAATATATTCTAATAGGGTCAGTCCATCCTTAATCAACGAAGGTTGTCAATCCACGTTCTCCAAATTTTACGAAACTTGGTACACTGATTTTAATAGCTAAAAAAATCATTTTCTCCAAATTTGAGCATCCTAGCTCGAGCGGTTTTGGAGATATCGCATTTTGAAATTTCCGCCACTAGGTCCAAATTGCGTCACGCTTCAGTGAATTTGAGCTTCTACAGCTTCCCCCTTACAGTAAATCGATGGAGTAAAATGCTATTTCCCCATTTTTGAGGGTGCTGAATCCAAAAAACTGGGTTAGAACATTCTAAATTGTTGCCTTCATGGAGATTTTTGCTGTTTGAGGTGTCTCACTTTGTGCACATATTCCGAGCCGCTATGATACTTTATGAAAAAATAAAAAGTCATTTTTGGTAGTTGAAAGATGATATTATTTGAATTGTATTATTTGAATTTGAATTTAGTTTTTTATTATTTGAATTTAGAGCCTCCACCCGGACGGCACAGCTGCAAGGGGCAATTGATAGCAAGTTCAGACGCCCCACCATTCTGCAGCTCAACATAGAAGGCTACACAACAAGCAAGACCAAAGTTGTGGAGCAGCTTGCCCATACCAACCGGGCACTCGTCATCCTCCTCCAGGAGACCCACTGCACTTCTGCAGATAGGCTAGCCATTCCCAACTACACGCTAGCCGGGTCTACCTTAAGCAGGAAGCACGGCATTGCCACGTTTGTGCATGAGAGCCTGAAGTGGACGTTTGTCGACCAATCTCCAACTGATGCCGAGATTGAGTGGGTGTGCATATGTATCTCAGACTACAACATCGTCAACATCTACAAGCCCCCACCCTCGCGAATGTTGCCATCATCCCTTCCAACGTTCCCCTCCCCCAGTCTCTACGCTGGCGACTTCAACTGCCAGCACATCGACTGGGGCTACAACAACACAAGCAGCGACGGAGAATTGCTGGCTGACTGGGCCTCTACAAACCATCTTGCCCTCCTATTCAATCCAAAGGAACCAGCCAGTTTTCACTCCGGCCGCTGGGGAACAGGGACAAACCCTGACTTGGCCTTCGCGAGTGTCGACAGCTCTCTTCCAGACAGACGTGTGCTTGAGAAGTTCCCGCGGTCCCAACACCGGCCGTCCCTCATCACCGCCCCAAAACTTGTGGCTCCTGTCCCGAGTTCACCGGTGAAGCGATGGAACTTCAAAAAAGCCGATTGGAATCAATACAGCCTCCTGACCAATGAGTCTGCGGCAAAGTTACCACCGACTGAAACATGCAACGCAGACGAGGCATACCAGGACTTCTGCAATGCCATAATAACTGCGGCAAAGGCCACAATACCACGTGGCCATCGAACCAGCTATAAACCATGCTGGGACTCTGAGTGTGAAACTCTCTACCGCTCATACCTAGCCGCCACAAGTGGTGCTGCTTCAAACACCGCCGCCACCAGACTACTTGAGCGGCTGGACACAAAGAAGCTTGAGCGGTGGAACGAAGCTGTCCAAACCATCGACTTCTCACACTCAAGCCGCAAAGCATGGAGCATCATCAACAACCTCACTGGGCGCTCAGCAAACTCCCCTCGTCAGTGCCCCGTTTCTGCTAATGCCATCGCTTCCCAGCTAGTGCAGAACGGGGTGTACAAGACAAAGGACCGCAAGGCATCCCGCCTTGTTGCCAAGGAAGTGTCTGCCCTATGGCGAGTGGAAACACCACCAGAAGAAACAATCTCTGGAGACTTCACTCCAGAGGAATTCGCCACCGCCCTCCGCCTAGTGAAACCACACAAGTCTCCAGGGCCCGATAAGATCTGCCCTGAGCTTGTGCTCCATGCTGGCCATGCCCTAAAGTCCTGGTTACGTAGATTCCTCTCTTCCTGCCTGCACCACCTCACAATCCCAAAAATCTGGAGAAGAGCTTTAGTAGTTGCGATCCCTAAGCCTCACAAGCCACCAGAGGACCCAAGGAGTTATCGTCCGATATCCCTCCTCTGTGTTCCTTTCAAGATCCTCGAAAGACTGATCTATGCCCGCGTCAACCCAATCATCGACCCGCTCCTTCCAAAAGAGCAAGCTGGGTTTCGGCGCGGAAAATCCACTGTAGATCAGGTCACACTGTTGACCCAAGACATCGAGGACTGCTTTGAGGCAAAAAAGAAGGCCGGCGCTGTCTTTCTAGATCTCACAGCTGCCTACGATACCGTATGGCATCGCGGCCTTACTTACAAGCTGCTTCGCCTGCTTCCTGACCGACATATGGTCCATATGATTATGGAACTTGTCAGGAATCGAAGCTTCACCCTCACCACCGGCAACCCACGGCGAAGCAGACTGAGACGCTTGAAAAACGGCGTCCCACAGGGATCGGTCCTGGCTCCACTTCTTTTTAACATCTACACCCACGACCTGCCAACCACGGTCTCCGCAAAATACGCTTATGCGGACGATCTGGCAATTCTCCACTCCACAAAGTCGTGGGAAAATCTAGAAGACACCTTGAGCCAGGACATGCAAACCATCTCAGCTTATCTCCAGAACTGGCGACTGAAACTCAGCGAAACCAAAACTGTGGCGGCAGCTTTCCACCTACACAATCGGGAAGCTGATCGTGAGCTACATGTCCACAACAACGGAAAACCTCTGTCCTTCTGTCCCGAGCCAAGGTACCTTGGGGTGACACTAGACAGATCGCTCACATACCGCCACCATTTGGTGTCACTGCGCAAGAAACTGACATCTCGCGCTGCATTACTGAAGCGCCTGGCAGGCTCTAGCTGGGGGGCGAGGGCTGACACTTTGCGAATAGCAGCCTTAGCCCTTGTCTACTCTTCAGCAGAGTACTGTGCACCTGTCTGGTGCCGCAGTGCTCACCGCCACAACATCGACACTGCCATAAACAGCGCCCTGCGCACAGTGACCGGATGCCTGCGTCCCACACCATTGGACAATCTCCCCATTCTCGCTGGCATCCAACCTGCTGAGCTTCGTCGCGAAGAAGCCACTCTGTCCCTCGGTCGACGGGCACTGGAGCCTAATCATCTTCTCCACCACAGGATCTCTGCCTTCCCAAACGGGCACCCCCGCCGACTGAAATCAAGACACCCATTCGTGCCAGCCGCTCGGCTTCTGATCAACGAAGCTGATGAACAAGACATCTCTGCGGCTACTTGGGCGGACCATAAATGGAATTCTGAATGGAGGTCAAGCACCACCAGACTCCATTCATTCATCCCCGACGCCGACACGCGCCCAATCGGCCTGACACTACAGAGACAGGCGTGGGTGCGCCTCAACCGTCTCCGTACGGGCGTCGGCCTTTTCCGCTCAACCATGCACCAATGGGGAATGGCTTCTTCCTCCTCCTGTGAATGTGGTGCCGAGGAACAGACCGCAGACCACATCATCAATGACTGTACCATCTTCAAGCCACCTAACGGAGTGGAAGGTCTGCGCGTCATGGATGATGAAACTAAAGACTGGCTGCTCTCTAGCAGCCTTCCAGTGTAGTCCGGGAACATCGTGAATCTGGGGTGGTAAAAGGATAGACCCTCGGCCCCAGAAGCTCAGACGACGACGACGACGATTTGAATTTAGTGAATTTAAGTTTCGCATATGGTTGAGTAAAAAGTTATCAGTAATTCGAAAACGAAGTGTCATATGTTCTACATTACAGGTGAAATTAAGCACTTATTCTATCTATCAGTAACCTATACTCTGTGTATAATTTAGTCATGGATAATATCCCTTGTTCAATTGGTGTGCACTTGAATGAAAATGATGAATGTCATAAACAAACTCAAATTCGCCTGAAAGGCTTTCTCTCATTTGAAGAAATTGATAAAGAACAACTGCAAATCTTACAAATGCATGCTGAACTGGATGACGACATTGTCTTGCAATATGGGAACATAATGCTTTCACAATGAAAAGATTTTATTGCACAACTATGCGGTTTGTTTTTCAAAATGTTGTGACATATTTAACACACATTCAAGACTTTGGTCTCATAAAAATCCAAAGGGGTCTCATGAAATCAATCTTGCCCAAGCTTTATTTCTGAAAAATAAAAACTTAAAAGCTATTCCTGGACAAAAACTTTGTAGGATATGCTGGACTCTTCTCACAGAAGATATGACAAATGATGATTCATCCAGCACATCCTCGATAAGTGACAAGTTATTTCATCTCATCATCTGAAAGTGAACTAGAAACAGAGCTCCATGGGAAATTGGAACATGTGGATTCATTAAAGAGAACCAATACAGTTTTAGATGCAATCGGCACATCTCCCATTACATTAAAATCTAAAAATAAGCGTCAAAAACTATCTTACAGTACCGAGAAGCTTGGAAAAGTTACAAAACAATTGAATGAGACATTTGCACTGTAAGCAGTTGGTGTATTGGCAATGGATATTCAAAGTACTTCGCAGGATGAAACGATTGAAGATCATAAAATAAATGCAGTCAAAGCAAAAGATTCGAATCTCATAATGGATGAATTAAAAAATAAGCTTTACAATGCTGACCGTGATGATAAGTATTCTATTTTAACTTTAAAACCAAATTCTTGGACATAAAAGAAAGCACAACAATTCTTTAATGTGTCAGATTATTCTGTGAAGCAAGCCATGATAATGAAGGGAAAAAAAGGGTGTTGGGCAAACCTGCCACTGTAGGGAAAAAGTACTAACTTTCAGAAGAAACCAAACAAATCATTCGTGAGTTTTATCTTGATAATGATCATTCCTTTTCACGAATCATGCCAGGTCAAAAAGATAAAGTATATAAGTGTGAAAAGGAATGTGCATGAACAGAAGAGGTTGTTACTGTGTACATTGAAAATAAGCAGTGCATGACAACAACTGGACAAAATCTTCAGTTGAAGAAGTGTGTGTTTGTAGCATGCATTTGTCTATTGATATCCACTGTCGGTATGTGAAATTTTTTATACTTTCAGCAGCATATAAATCTGTCAAGTAATCTTGTAGTACTCTCAAACCAGGACAGTTAGAGCAGCTATTCATCATGCACTGCTTATTTTCAATGTCGCAGACAATCATCTTCATTAAATCTTTATAGTCCTTATCTGTCTTACTGCTGTTGGCCATAAGTATCACATTTTGGTGGTGTGTGCATACACAGACACAATGCCGGATTAACCATTAGGCAAAGTAGGCACGTGCCTACAGGCCAGTCAAAAATCCAGGCCACTTTAAAATCAGTAAAAATTTAGTCATGTTTTCAAAATAATTATTTTTTAAATTAATAAGTATTCATCTTAATAGCTCTTTTTTTTGCAGATGAATTAAAGGTTGCAAAAATCGTTAAAAAGACGAATTGAAACATGTTGCCACTTCCTTTTTGATGTTTTTAAAAATTCGCATTTTTGTTGGGTGACTCAACGAAACAAACGTGGCGTTATGTTGTGTTAATAATGCATATTTCATAGTGCTGCAGAGGTTTGGGGTTTTGACTGAGTACGACTCCATGTCTGTTAAAGACATGGAGTATTGTAAAAGCATTGTTAAAAGCATTGTCGGTTTTAGCAGCTTCACTCACTGAAGCCATGATATAATTTTCTGGCAAGCTGCCAAGCTGATACAATCTACAGACTACTAGGAATAGCACCTAAATGAACGGGCGCCACAGTGCTCCGCACCTAAATATCCAGACGCCACAGTGTGCGCGCCTATTAGACCAGCGCCTAACTATCAGCGCCTAAAAGACGTGGACCCCTGATTTTCGGACCACTTATAAAATGTGCCTACAGGCCAGCAGACCCTTAATCCGGCACTGCACAGACAGTATGCGTACCAGCTGAAGAAACTGTGACACACTGTTTGGGCCTTAATGAAAAAAATGATGCTCTTCCAACTTTAATATCAGGATGTGTCCTTTTGAATATGGAGTACAGTTCATCAACGTTACACAGTAACAACCTCTTCTGTTCATGCACATTCCTTTTCACACTCACTTTATCTTTTTGACCTGGCATGATTCGTGAAAAGGAATGATCATTATCAAGATAAAACTCACGAATGATTTGTTTGGTTTCTTCTGAAAGTTAGTATTTTTTCCCTACAGTGGCAGGTTTGCCCAACACCCTTTTTTTCCCTTCAGCATCATGGCTTGCCTCACAGAATAATCTGACACATTAAAGAATTGTTGTGCTTTCTTTTGTGTCCAAGAATTTGGTTTCAAAGTTAAAATAGAATACTTATCGTCACGGTCAGCATTGTAAAGCTTATTTTTTAATTCATCCATTATGAGATTCGAATCTTTTGCTTTGACTGCATTTATTTTATGATCTTCAATCGTTTCATCCTGCGAAGTACATTGAATATCCATTGCCAATACACCAACTGCTTACAGTGCAAATGTCTCATTCAATTGTTTTGTAACTTTTCCAAGCTTCTCGGTACTGTAAGATAGTTTTTGACGATTATTTTTAGATTTTAATGTAATGGGAGATGTGCCGATTGCATCTAAACCTGTATAGGTTCTCTTTAATGAATCCACATGTTCCAATTTCCCATGGAGCTCTGTTTCTAGTTCACTTTCAGATGATGAGATGAAATAACTTGTCACTTATCGAGGATGTGCTGGATGAATCATCATTTGTCATATCTTCTGTGAGAAGAGTCCAGCATTTCCTACAAAGTTTTTGTCCAGGAATAGCTTTTAGGTTTTTATTTTTCAGAAATAAAGCGTGGGCAAGATTGATTTCATGAGACCCCTTTGGCTTTTTATGAGACCAAAGTCTTGAATGTGTGTTAAATATGTCACAACATTTTGAAAAACAAACCGCATAGTTGTGCAATAAAATCTTTTCATGGTGAAAGCATATGTTCCCATGTTGCAAGACAATGTCGTCATCCAGTTCAGCATGCATTTGTAAGATTTGCAGTTGTTCTTTACCAATTTCTTCAAATGAGAGAAAGCCTTTCAGGCGAATTTGAGTTTGTTTATGACATTCATCATTTTCATTCAAGTGCACACCAATTGAACAAGGGATATTATCCATTACTAAATTATACACAGAGTATAGGTTACTGATAGATAGAATAAGTCCTTAATTTCACCTGTAATGTAGAACATATGACACTTCGTTTTCGAATTACTGATAACTTTTTACTCAACCATATGCAAAACTTAAATTCACTAAATTCAAATAATATCATCTTCAACTACCAAAAATGACTTTTCATTTTTTCATAAAGTATCATAGCGGCTCGGAATATGTGCACAAAGTGAGACACCTCAAACAGCAAAAATCTCCATGAAGGCAACAATTTAGAATGTTCTAACCCAGTTTTTTGGATTCAACATCCTCAAAAATGGGGAAATAGCATTTTACTCCATCGATTTACTGTAAGGGGGAAGCTGTAGAAGCTCAAATTCACTGAAGCGTGACGCAATTTAGACCTAGTGGCGAAAATTTCAAAATGCCATATCTCCAAAACCGCTCGAGCTAGAATGCTCAAATTTAGAGAAAATGATTTTTTTAGTTATTGGAATCAGTGTACCAAGTTTCGTAAAATTTGGAGAACGTGGGTTGACAAATTGGAAAAAATCGTTGATTAAGGATGGACTGACCCAATATGCTTGATAAAACTACCAGTATAAAAAATTTAGCACCTACAAAGTAAACCATGCGTGTGTTTAAGAAAAATAACAGGGGTGGAAAACGTGAAAAAATACTTGTGACCCCAGTATTAACAAGACAACAAATACTTCTTATAAATGGAAGCATGGGATCGATCACGGATACAGCAGCTCAACAATAAAGCTTTCAGAACAGAATGGAGGTGAAACCTTAAGTAAACGGTGTTGTCGTTTAAAAGTCTCATGTGACGCATCCAAAATTTTTTATGATTTTTAGATTAAGATTATAAAAACAATTTAAGAGTTTGCAAATCATAAGTGCGTTTTAAGTTGCTGGAAATACGCTTAAGGTTGCTGGAAATACCTCATCTTGATTTTCTATGCTAAAACTTTACAAACTGACTTGTGCAACATATAAAAAATAGATAAGCAGATGCATTATCTGTTGAAAATAAGTAAACAAAATATTAATCTGTTTACAATTACAAACTGAACAAGAATTTTAACAAAATCACAAGTTTTTATTGCACAAACCAATAATCAAAAAATATTATTAACTAACTACAAACTTTATGTTCCATAATTCACAAACTGAAAAATAGTTTAGCCAATTTTATGTCTTTTTTTACAAGTTTATCTATCTTAATACGAGCTGTTTTCGTACGAGGAAAGCACGTCACGGGCTATCTTAGCCCGTGCGAATTAATCGCTAATAACGGAAGCTATGAAAATCACAGAGCCTAACTATTTTACCAGATAATAGCTATGTGTATTATTAGGGTGGAGTGAAAAATACTTTTTTTTTAATTTCAAAAAAAGGTAGTGCTAAAATGAGGGAATATTGCTAAAAAACAACTTTGAAAGTGATTTTGGGGAGTAAGTCTCAATAGGGGCAGGCCTACCTCCCCCTTTTAGGGACTGAAATCCCCCGAAATTGATAAACGGTCATAACTTTGGAACCAGTTGAGCTAAGGAGTTGGTTTTTGTATCAAATGATTCAGAATTACCATGTTCCTGTCTGTTTTAAGAGAACTTTTTTCTCTAGCTGCATTATGAAAAGAGTTATAATAATGTGATTTTAGCTGATAAGTTGTACACTGTAAGGCTATGCCTACAGCAACTGATAAATAGCTTAACAGTTTGAATTCTTGGATACCGGTATCCTCTTACGCTGCTGTTGGTAATTTCTTTGCTTTACAAGAGTTCAAAAGCCAGCTTCAACAAACAAAAGTTGTATCTTACTTCAGTACGGTATAATTATATTGACAAATAGACATATATACATAGTTTTCTGTTATAAGTGTCATTATAATTTGTGTAGCTTTCAAGAATTACCACTTACCAGCTGTATGTTTTTTGGCAACTATTAACTAAACTAACACTAATATTTGCAGGATCATATTAGGTTATACAGTATGAAAACAGTATTTAGAAAAACTCTGCATAAGGACTATGTGTTTGTTGGTAAAGAGAAATTTCCAGAAGGGCAACTTCCTACCAACCGGAACATAATAGAACGCATGTTGCATGAAAAAAAACTGGACCAAAAAGCAAACTTCCAAGAAAATAGCAGAAGAACTTATTAATCATTGGACCTGGTGTAACGTTTATACTATGAAAAGTGCGACAACAAGAGACAAAGTTTTTGAGTTAATTTGTAGATTTCAAACATTAGCAAATTACCCCAAAAAACCAAGAAAAGATAAATATTCAGCAGATGTGGAAACTTTTATGGCAAAAATGGATAAGTTGTTTGATATATTTTGTCATCATCCAAGTAAACGGAGAGCATTAGAAGTAAAACATCAACTTCGCGTGACAGACATTGATTTTCAATTCCATGAAGACCAAAAAGGATCACGAAAGGCAAAATGCTTGAATATACCAGAGAGACTTGCTGAATCAGATTTAAAGTTTGTTCAAAAGCAAACTGCAATCTCCAAATGTCATGTCCAGGAACCATCAACATCAGTTGCCAAGAATTCCAGCATTGCAAATGAACCGTTTATCAATTTTATGACCGTGACCGTTTATCAATTTTGGGGGATTTCAGTCCCTAAAAGGGGGAGGTAGGCCTGCCCCTATTGAGACTTACTCCCCAAAATCACTTTCAAAGTTGTTTTTTAGCAATATTCCCTCATTTTAGCACTACCTTTTTTTGAAATTAAAAAAAAAGTATTTTTCACTCCACCCTAATAATACACATAGCTATTATCTGGTAAAATAGTTAGGCTCTGTGATTTTCATAGCTTCCGTTATTAGCGATTAATTCGCACGGGCTAAGATAGCCCGTGACATGCTTTCCTCGTACGAAAACAGCTCGTATTAAGATAGATAAACTTGTAAAAAAAGACATAAAATTGGCTAAACTATTTTTCAGTTTGTGAATTATGGAACATAAAGTTTGTAGTTAGTTAATAATATTTTTTGATTATTGGTTTGTGCAATAAAAACTTGTGATTTTGTTAAAATTCTTGTTCAGTTTGTAATTGTAAACAGATTAATATTTTGTTTACTTATTTTCAACAGATAATGCATCTGCTTATCTATTTTTTATATGTTGCACAAGTCAGTTTGTAAAGTTTTAGCATAGAAAATCAAGATGAGGTATTTCCAGCAACCTTAAGCGTATTTCCAGCAACTTAAAACGCACTTATGATTTGCAAACTCTTAACTCTACCATTTATCTTCATCAGATAGTAAATGTACAGGATATGATACCGATGCATCATATAATGAATTTTCATCAGCAGATTCAACTCATGTAACACAGAACAGATGCTCTTACAAAAATTTAGCTTTGACATGTGATCGTTATGGTATTTCTGACAGAGCTGGTGCAGCAATTGCAAGCAGTGTTTTGAAGTACCATGACCCAATCAATGATGAAAATGACACCCTTACCATCGATAGAAATAAGTTACGACGAGAACACTTGAAGCAACGTAAAGTTGTACAACAACAAGATAACCGCCTGTTTGATTTGGTTGATAGCAGTTATGTAGATGGCAGAAAAGACGCTACTCTTGTTATGAAACATGCCAATGCCAAATACTACACATCTGTTGAATTGGAAGAGCACTACGTAGTTTTAGGAGAGCCTGGTAATTTCTACCTGACTCACACATCTCCAGACAATGGAACTGCTGCTGCCATATGCAGCACACTATATAACGAAATACATGGAACTACCCTGGAAGATCAGTTAAAGCTATTTGGTAATGATGGAACAGCAGTAATGACTGGTGCTCACAATGGTGTGATTTGCAAAATGGAGCAACAACTTCACAGACCACTGCAATGGGCAATATGTCTGTTGCATGCAAACGAGTTGCCACTTCGCCATGTGTTTATGCCTTTAGATGGAAACACCACCAGCCCAGATACCTTCTCAGGCTCAATTGGAAAATCTATAGCAGGTCAGGTTTCTGAATGGCCAATAGCACGTTTTAAATCTATATCTTGTAGAAACTTTCCATCATTGCCAAATAATGTTCTTGAAGACTTAAGCACTGACCAATACTATGCTTACCGCATATGCTGGGCAGTTATTTTAGGGCATGTTGACAAAGATTTGGAGTTACTTGAAGCTGGACCGCTATGCCATTCTCGTTGGCTTACACTGGGCTGCCGTATCTTAAGAAAATATACATCACTGGAAAAACCATCACAAAATTTGCAACTCATTGCCAAGTTTGTTATTAAAGTGTATTTTTCATCATTGTTTGACATCAAGCGAAATCCAACTATTTCAAGTGGTGCAGTAAACTTTTTCAATATGGTGCAAAGAGTAGTAAGATTTCCAAACAGAAATGTGACAGATATTGCAAAAGTGTCATTGCAAAGAAATGCATACTTTGCACACCAAGAAAATGTCCTTCTTGCAATGTTAGGTGACGACGATGAAAGCACAAGAAGAATTGCTGTCAACAAGATCTTAAGTCTGAGAGAAAGCAGTGGAATGTTTCTTATTGAAAACAAACTTTTCTTATTGAAAACAAACATCAGTTTCAGCATGGCTATCTGGAACAATCTGATGTAAATTGTGATCAAACAACCCAAACAACTTTGTCATCAGCAAGATCAGTTAAGCAAAGGAAATTTTTCACTCCAAAAATCAATTTCAATGCAAAATCTTACTATAAGTTGGTAAACCTCAACGAGTCAGATATGATTGAACCACCACTAACACATTTTCTCTCCCTTGAAGAAATACAAAAGGCAATTCATACCCCTTTAAGGTTTTCACATCCATGTCATAACCAAGCAGTTGAGAGACATATCAAAGTGGTTACAGAGGCAAGCGCACTGGTAGCTGGTTATGAAAACAGAGATGGAATAATCAGACAGAAGTTACGGTCTCGCAAACTCATGAAACGATTTGACACTAAAAGGCAATTTGTTGGATGATCAACTGATTTATGCCAATGAACAATTTGATTGTATTCTTGATTTGAGCAATAGACATTGCTCTGGGGTAACATTTTGCATGGTAAAGTTTGTTATGACTGCCATTCATTTTACAATGCGCAAATTGTGCATTAGGCACCCAGAATTCTAAAGTCTCTTGCAATCATTGCCAATAGCATTCTAAGCTGTCAAGTACTATTTATTGTGTATCATAATGTGTATACCTATAGCCTACCATGTTTTATATGTATTAATATCCTCAATAATGACCAAGTAACTTTCTACAAACGTTTCAAGCGCATACAGCCATACACGTATCAATGTATCATTATTATCTGAACATGACATGATATTTTCATATATGATCTAACCTTACTGTCTAGGCTATAGGCCTATACAGTACTGCAGATACAAAATAAAGAGCTAAAATCACATTATTTATTATAACTCTTTTCATAATGCAGCAAAAGAAAAAAGTTCTCTTAAAACAGATAGGAACATGGTAATTCTGAATCATTTGATACAAAAACCAACTCCTTAGCTCAACTGGTTCCAAAGTTATGACCGTTTATCAATTTTGGGGGATTTCGGTCCCTAAAAGGGGGGGTAGGCCTGCCCCTATTAAGACCTACTCCCCAAAATCACTTTCAAAGTTGTTTTTTAGCAATATTCCTTCATTTTAGCACTACCTTGTTTTGAAATTAAAAAAAAAGTATTTTTCACTCCACCCGAATGTGTATTGTGGGTATAGAAATTAAATTTTTACCCAACAAATTTATTGGAATAAAGTGCTTGAGACGAAAAGACGTCAGAAAGTCGGTTTTTATTCTCCTCTCCCAAAAATAGCTTCAAAATTGAAATTTTTGAATTGTAACATAAAGTAATGCTAAACTAAACAAAACATTACCTGTGCTGAGTGTGCTCATAAATATATGGAATTTTTGGGCGTTTTTACATTTCAAAGTAATTGCACTAATATTTATATTGCACTTACATTAAAGTATATATCACTAGCATTGCACGAAAATATCTAGCCACCTGAGACGAAATGCTTTTTGTGAAGGGCAGGAAGGTAGAAAATTGACCAGTGTAGGTTTAGAAAATTCGCAAAGAACAAAAACTAAAAGTCAAGAAATTTCACATTTCTAGCATATTTCCTTCTGAGAAATATTTCACTACTAGAGTGGGGCGTCCTCATAAAGCCCTGTGTCGCTACAGATAGGGTTAAAGAAATTGCAACAAAATATCACAAGTTTCTGTTTCATAGTTATAAAGTTTAAATCTGTGTTCAGAATATTGTTTGTGTGTTCTTATTATCAAGTGTGATTATATCAAGTGTTATTATGTGTTGTAACAACAATTTGTTTCATAGCTGTTCATTTGGGTGTTTTCGTTCCATAAAAGACAACGATGTATTGTATAGCTGTTATTACCACCATATAAAAAAAGTAAAAGCTATTTATGCAAACACAAATGACAAAAGTTACATTGTTTTGACCAAGCCATTATTCTTACAATCTTTAAGTGATACTATATCAACAAATTTAATTTCCAGTTTAGTTACTTTTATCAAAATTACTATCAATGATTACCTAAAACCACTGTTTCAATGATCTTTATCAAACAAATGCTTAGCAAAATGATAAACACGATAAGCTACACAGATATAAATTGAACAATAACAAAGCGGGAGGTTCTTTGCCTTAATTTAGTGGTTGTGTATTGAGTTGTATCGTCATGTTATTATCATAGAGTGGTTTAGTTGTAATAAGCATCATAAAACAATATCGTAAATGTTATTCCTGCACGATAAGCCTAAAGTTACGTCGTTTTGACCAAGCTAGTATTTCAGCTTAGTTACATTTATACAACGTCACTAAAGTTTTAGCTGAAACCACTGTTACAGCGAAATGGAGACCTGGTAAAATAAAATTTACCGAAATCAACATAAACCGAAACGAAGATTAACCGAAAAGATGATAAAATGCAGTATTTATTAGGGTTCAAGATGATTAAATGCAATATTTATTAAGTTTTTTGGACAAGTCATAGAATATAATAATTATAACAAACCCTTCAATCATTTGCCTTACAATAAACTAAAACCAATCCACTGATTAAAAGATTCATCAAAGTACAACGAAATCTTCCATCAACCTAAACATTCCAAACAACACCTCATTGATATACCAATAAAACCACCAGAAGATCCCACCAATCAACGACAAGTTATGAAACTCGAAAGATCCACTCCCCATAAGAATGAGACACAGTATTCGGAAAGACCTGGAATCGAACCAATAGTCCTATCCACCAGAATCAATCGAGAAAACTCTATTCCTGCAAGTAAACAGCTTTAAGAAAAAACATAGCTGCAACCAAACCAACAAAAAATTAACAAAGCTTTTATAAATTTGACTTAGATTGGGCTGGGCAAAGTTCAGGGAATGTGGGGAAATGTTGTATGGCAGAAAATTCTCACTAAGGATGAAAGGGAAAGTATATCGGAGCTGTGTGCGGCCTGCAATGCTATATGGTAGCGAGACATGGATATTGAGAGAGAGTGAACTGGCAATCCTGAGAAGAACAGAAAGGTCAATGGTGAGAGCAATGTGTGGGGTGAAAACGAGAAGGGAAAAAAGGACTGAAGAATTGTTGGATATGCTAGAGATGAGAGAGACCATAGACCAACTGGCAAGGGCAAATGGAGTAAGATGGTATGGACATGTGATAAGGAGGGAGGAAGGAAGCTTTCTTAAAAAGGCACTAGATCTAAAGGTGGATGGGAAGAGGAAACGCGGTCGTCCAAGAAGAACGTGGAAACAACAAGTGAAGGATGAATTTAAAAAAGTCGGACTGAAGGAGGAAGATGCAAGGGACAGGGTGAAATGGAGAAAAGGGATTAAAACAATTGCTGCGCGGAAACAATCGGCCACCCCCACTAGTGGGGAACAAACCGACGATGGATTATAATGATGACTTAATCATATCCTACATATTAAACCAATCAATAAATTTTACGCCCATACACATACAGACAGTTTTCTAAACGCGATCAGCCGCACTACGTATTGTACGGGAAAAAGAACAAACATGTGTTGACATATGGTATTTAAATCGTGATGCTCTATATGCCTAAAACCAAAAGATCTGCAGTTTAAATCAGCAACACTACATTAGTTAATATTTTGTGAGATTGATATTTTTATGTTGGTTGAGCAAGAAACATTATACAAATAACGTTGATAAACCTTTATGATCTTCAAGTATATGCTTTAGGTGTGTTTAGGACTAGTATTGTATCATAATAATAATTATGGCAGTACTTTTTAGCGAAAATGAAAAATAGTTAAAATCACGTCATTTACAAGCTCTCATATGTAATATAATGTATCATTTTATGTAATTGTAATGAAAGAAATTAAGACAAGACAATTATGACCGCCTACGAGATTAAAACATTCAATGCGCAGCATCATGAAACAAAAGCGATGACACAGAAGGTATCCTGTAACGTTAAATAACCGAAAACATAGGTTGTTTCCCTGCTCAATAGGTTGTTTCCCTGCTCAAAATGTAATGAAGCTTTGAAAAAAAAATTGGTTACAATCAGACCGACAAAAGGGCTATTGTCGGAAGTTCACAAAATGTAACAAATCTAGGTCTACAGCTTAAAATCAGCAACACTACATCAGTTAATATGTTCTGAGATTGCTATTTTTATGTTGGTTGAGTAAGAAAAAAATATTAAAAAAGCGTCAATACCTTCATGACCTTCAAGTAGGCTACGCTTTAGGTATATTTAGGACTTACAATGTAATGAAAAATAGATTGTTTTATAACCACCCAACAAGGTACTTCACACCTACAAAGTTTTACCATGCGGACATTTATGTTGCTGCCGAACTTGTGAACAAAAAATAGCTACATGTCCTTGCTGCAGAAAACGCATTTCGAAAAGTATAATCCCGTTAATAAAATAATATCATAGTTGTGATTAAAACATTCAGGACATCGCGAGAACGACTTCGCTCTGCGCAATCGTGACATCACGCCTTTGACACTTTTTGCCTTGATTAATGTTACCTGAAGTGCAACTTCTGGGCTAGCTTTGGTGGGGCTAGCTTCTCTTTGTGTTGTCTGCTTAGATCAGGCATGCGGACCACTTTGGCACTAAGGAGTGCTGTGGCGGGCTGCACTAATAAAATTTTAGGTAAGTTGACTCCTATGCTAGAAAAGAACGCATTTCGTACCCAGTATTCAGCGTTACATGTTGTTACTTGTCAAGACACGTTTCTTGTAGCCTACAACCTTTATCAGGCACTTTTTCACTCTGCCGCTCTCACATATAAACTGAGCCACGCAAAATCTTGCTCTCAAAGCTGACATCTCGCAAATTCACAAACACGCTTTGCTGGTGAGAAAGATTTCTTTTCACAGTAGCAATTTTTTGATAACGTGCTTTTCCACTTACAAACTTGAACTCATCATGGCAACTTTCGTAATGGCGTTTTACGTTGTACTCTTTCTGTGTGATTATTTAATTGCATATTGGACAGGTTGCTTTACTTTTGTTGGAAACAAAAAAGTAATCATTCGTTTAACTTTCATTGAAACTTCTGCCTTCTTCAGTTAATTTATGCTTGCTAATGTTAGTCCGCAAACCATTGGTGGTCCGCGACGACTGCAAAGGTGGTCCATGGCGATATGACAAGAAATTAAAAAGTCATACATATACGTTGTACAGTGATGGCTATCCCTCGTCTTCGAGGATGATGGCCTTCGCAATAAAATAAAAGCTAACGGTGAGTTCTTAAATGGCTAATGAGTCCAATCCTGGCTTTAAAAGTTCGGTTACATTTGGTATATTTAAGATCCTTTGGGAGAGTTGGTTGTGGGTGTGATTGTCGTTCTTTTCTTTGCATTCTTTTTTTGTTAACCTTTTAGATCTGCTCTTCTCAAACGTGGCAACACCTTCACGAGTGGCAGATCTCCAAAGCAGCTATCCTCTGCGGTTTCCTCCCAGTTTGTATAATTGATGTTACACATTTTAAGATTACTCTTCAGTGAGTCTTTATACCGCTTCTTTTGTCCACCTACCGAGAGCTTACCCTTAGCCAATTCCGAGTAGAACATTTGCTTAAGGAGACGCTGATCTGGCATTCGCACTACATGCTCGCACCATCTGAGTTGATTTCGAATAATGCGGGACTCAATGCTTGTTGTTTCAGCCTCTTCTAGCACGCTCAAATTTGTTCTTTTCTCTTTCCTGCTGATATTCACAATTTTGCGCAGACAGCGTTGTTGAAATCTTTCAAGAGTTGTAATGTGGTTTCGGTAGGTGGTGCAGGTCTCGGAAGCATATATTGTAGTGTAGTGATAACTACTGCATTATAGACGGCTAGCTTTGTACTTTTTCGTATGTTATGGTTGTCAAATATTCGTGAGCGAAGTTTTCCAAAAGCAGTGCTAGCACAATTTAAACGACGTTGCATTTCATGTCAAAGATAATTGCCGCAGTTCTTTACAACTTAAATGATTTCGAAAGCTTTTGCTATCCAGGATCGTAAATCTTACTTGTTGCACCTCCGTTGCAGTTAAAAAGTTGTTTACGAAGAATCAGTAGTCCGTATCCCAAAAAAAAATCACAAATAGTGGTCCGTGGATGTTGGTAGCGCTATCATGCGTGACATGACTTATAAGAAATTTTGCGGTAGGCTATGATGCACTGTACTGACAACTTGTTAACAATTTTTTGGTTGGTGTTTTTTTTGCTTTTGTTTTAACTGTTCAACACAACATCACCCGCTCTACCTGTGCCCGAGATTTCCAAAAAAATCAAAACGATTATGACGCAACAAGGAGCTTTCGTCATTGTTTTTCAACTGCCCGGATGCATAATAATTCCACTTTGTACGGGTTTTAATCAACCACTGGGACAGTGTGGCTGGACATCGCATTGGAATAACTTTAAGCGACCTCCACCTAGAATTACAATCTGATTGGTCGGTCGGTGGAATCCTATGCAAAGCGAAATTATTGCTTCCCGGAAAGTATTTTTGCCTTCATGCTCCTTAACTCTTCAAGCAAAGCATTTTTGGTTGTAGGCTACTTGTACGATGATACCTTCCGCAGGCCGCACATAACAGCGTGGCGGGCCGCATGCGGCCCACCAGTTGGTGACCCCTGGCTTAGATAAACGAACCAATATTATACTTCTACCATGAGGACATTTATGTTGCTGCCGAAGTTGTGAACAAAAAATAGCTGGGTAGCTACATGTCTGCAGAAAACGTATTTCAAAAACTATAATCGTTTATCGTATTTAATAAAATTGCATCATAACCTTGATCAATGGAAACAACCAAAACTTTGCTCTGCGAAATCGTTAGAAAAAATGATTTCAAACAAGTAATTGCGTTTCATAAGCATCATCTTCTACAAAATAATGCATATAGATATAAAACCCAAGTCCATAGTCTACACAGAATTAAATTGCTAAACCTGAAATAAATTAGCCTACTTCAGCCTACACAGAATTAAATTGCTAAACCTCAAATAAATTTCTTCTTTCGACAGCTACGCTGTTGGAGTGTTGGTGTGACGTCACACACTTTTTATTTGAAGTGCAACTTCTGGGTTAGCTTTTGGGTTAACTTTTGGGCTAGCTTTCAAGGCTTTTAGAACGCATCATTAACTACTCTCCTAAACAGCCGTAGGACCACCCACCAGAGAAACGTAGGGGCACCCGAGGCATAACATCAGCAAAAAACGATTTTGGATGTTTTGCAAAGGAAAAGCGTGATGATTCAGAAGTTCGAATTTTATTTTTGTCAGGGAAATGGTATTGTCTCCTCTTCGAATGAGCAACTTTTACGTGTTTTTTTTTCAAAAATTTCAAGCATTTTCTGGGTGTTTCATTTTCGTCAACTCGTTGCCTGGTCTCAGACATGTGCAATGGCGATTATTTGCTCCGCTCCCACAATGAAATTTTGTGCTGACACAAGCACATCAATACACTGACAAGGTACTTGATGGGCCTGCCAGCAAAACTCAAACAATATTTTCATCTCGGAATTCAAATAAACGTTAATAAGCGACGGCGCTAGTTCGACGCTCAGGGTGTGCGCTTGAGCAACGCACGTTAAGGACTGCTCTCCATTCAGCGGCACCTAGTGAATGGAATAATTCCCCGGCAACAACACTTCAACAATCGGATACTTCACTCTGTCAATCTCGGTGATCAGGCCTGCGTCAGTGATTCAAAGCCTCTACACGTATGCAAAACTGCCAGGATTAAGCTCTGCAAGAAGCTTTCCCTGTCCGAGGATAAAGATTCAATCAATCAATCAAGTAGCCTGTGCAAGAAGACTACTTGTAAATAACAATGGAGTTTTTTTTTTCTGGCATAAACTTAAGTTACTTTTTAAAAAGTTTGTTCATTGTTATTTACAGGTAGCGTAAACCTACTTTGTTTTCGTGGCTAGCCAGATAGGCTACCAAACAAAACGAACCAAAGTAGCCTACGGTATTTTAAATAAATCTATACAAAAAGTTTAGATGGTAAGTGCGGCCCATATTACAAAGAAGGGATCACTTGGGAGAACAAAATCTTGCGACAGAATTGAGGAATATTTTCATCGTTAGTTTAGAATGATTAGAAGTAGGTCTACCTTAGATGATTTGTTTTCTTGACAAAACGTGTCAGCACCGCTTTGACGCTTCTACCTTTCTCTAGACCTCTGCTATGTTTGGTATATATTGCTTTTCGTTTAATGGTCAGAAATAAAAAAAAAACTGAAACTGTAAGCTACTGTATTTCTATTTTAGCGATGTTGGAAAATATAATTAGTCGTGAATTCAAGTAGCCTCTTTATCAGATTTCATTTGGAATCTTATGTTAACTTTCACACTTGTCTTACTAGCTTATGCTTTGCCCTTAACCAAGGCGGTCTTGCCTTGATATATCTCCGCATTACAATTATCCAAACAGTATAATATAGGCTGTAGCTGACATCAGATGCTCTGCAAACATCAACAAGTCACACATTAAAACTGTCGATAAAGCAAAAACTGGAGCATCTCTCTTTAACTGGTAAAATTCGTGGAAAGCGGGCAGCTGGCAGACAAACTCATCTGAAACAATTAATGACAAGGCAGAAACAATCATCCATGCAACATAGCCTTATAATAGGAATATTTGGTCTAATTAATTATTTATCTGAGGCCGTCGATGCCTGGTTCAGGCAAGGCAATTGAGGAAGAAGAATGTCTTTCATCAAAAAAAATAACAGAGTAAAAATGCCATTGCCAATCTTCTAATAAAATTTTCTTGCTTTGATACTATAAAAAGTGCAATGAAGTTGTGACGTTCTGGCTTGATTTGATGATAGCTGCGTTTCTGGTTGGGAGCTGAGATTTAACAGCCGTTGATGTCAGAAAGTACATCTTTGTATTGCGCCCAATGCTGCCACAGCTTACTTTGCAAAAATAACTAAAATCATCAAAATATATCACTAGATTGAACAGAAAATCACTAGATTTAAAATGGTTGCGAGGAAGTAACGGTCTTGCTTAAAATCGTTTGAGAATGAATAAAAATAAGGTCATAATCAACATTACAGCAATACACAGCAAATTTTTTGTGGGTAGGCCTTCGACAGAAAATGATAAATACATGAACAAAAAAAAAATTAGATACAAAATGCAGAGACCAAGGATGGGAAGCTGCAGGCAGGTGGTATAATTGATCTCCGATAGGGGTAAAAACAAATGAAATCAACACAGCACCGAAACCCGAATCTCTCAGATTTTAATGAAAATTACATGATTTGAAGCCCTGTAACAAACAATCATTTTCCTAAAATTTTGTTTTTCTACGTCGAGTACTTTTCAAGATATAGTGGTTTGAAATTTTAGTCATTTTCACCACTTGATGGCGCCATTTTTCACACTTTAACCCATATCTCGGCCAATTTTCATTGTAGACACACGGTTAATAGCTCATTTGAAAGGTAATTTTAAGCTCTACCAATCTATCTAAAAATAATGAAACTTTATTTAATAAGGAAAGAGGAATGTTGTGTTCTTGGTTGTAAACTTCCGATGAGCACAGCAAAAATATATATTTTCAAAATCAAAATTTTTTTTATTTTTTTTAAATTTGATTCTTCTTCTACAGCCATGCAAAATATTGTGTTGTGTTTTGACCATTCTGTGTGTTTTTCAATCAATTCATTTTCCTTGCTCTAACAATTCACCATAGTTTGCTCTGCATGACATTGTAGCCTATTAGGATGCATTGTATAGCCTATCTTGTCTGTACTGTAGCTATCTTGAAAGGACACTAGGCAAGGTGCATGCATGGTATGTGGATTTCAGGTTGTCATATACAATGCAGTGTGCCTTCTAGATTCTAGAATCTTGATCTACTGAAACAATGTTTGCTTTCTACTACAAAACTATCAGTCAGATGTAAAAATATATTACCTATTGGCTATTGCATAGTTTGCGCTGGTTAAGCCAGCATAAAATCGATAGCCATGATGTTTGGCAACACATTAAATACGGTTGTGTTCTTTCCATTGTGCAAACAATGCTTCAAAAGTTAATTTGAATCATTTCTTTACAATAGTTAGCTACAAACACCTACTTGCCCGCCTAGCTTGCAACCCTGCTCAGTGCTCAACCAAAATGTTTTCTTGGACTAGCCTATGCGATAAATGTAGTCATATCAATGACCTTAAACATATGATCACGGAAATATTTGAAAAAAACCTGCTCGTTGATTCAATCACATACAAAGCATGGGTGTCTGTTGAAATAAATAAAAACAACTGAACTGTTGACCGCACACATTTGGAAACCTTAATAGACCCCTAGACAAATTTGTAGAGAGCCTGTTGGAAAAACTATGGATCCTTCAAAGACATGATTTTATAGCTAAGCAAGAATCTGCAAGTTTGAATCGAATGAAACAACAAATTGATGGCTCTGTTATAATTTTGGGTGTTTTTGCTGAAAATTACTCTTTTTTTGTGCAAGATGCTGCTCAAAGTTATCAATGGACATGGACAAATATGCAGGGACAAATATTCACCCATTGTAATTTACCACAATTTTCCTACTGCTGAAGATCCATCTATGGCACTTCTCTGAAACACATTTGTTTGGCCCTAATTTCTGATACTCTTCAACACAATGCTGTAACTGTTCACACCTTTCAACGTCATCTATTCAAATATTTGCAATCTTTTAAGTTTCTTGTAAAAAAGGCAATCTATTTTACCATCACATGGAAAAGGCCGCTGCGATGGAGTAGGAGGTACCATAAAACACTTGGCTGCCAAAGCCAGCCTACAAAGAGTGTCTGATGACCACAATCAAACACCAACGCAACTTTTTGTTTGGGCCGAAAAGAGCTTAACAATAAGTGAAATGTTTGTATGTTGAAGATGAAGAAATTAAACGACATGCATCGGACCTTGAAGAAAAATTTTCCTATGCAAACCCAATTCCAGGTACACAAAAATTACATTTCTTTGAACCACTGACGAAATCTACTGAGAAGCTGATAGTCAAAGAATATTCATTGTCATCCAATTTTTCCACCGCAACAATCAACAACAAACACAGTTCAAAAATTTTACAATGGGAAGAAATTACCTCATATATATATGTTACATGTGTATTGTGTGTATGAGAAGAATTGGTGGCTAGCATATGTTTAGAAGAAGTTCATGAGTAATGACGAGCTTGAACTAAAATTTCTGCATCCACATTCCACATGGTCCTGTATCATCATATTCATTGCCAAGAAAAGATGGTGTTCTGATAGTGCCACGCAATTCTCTATTTTCATCAGTGGATCCTCAAACTACTGCAAGCTTTGGAAGGACATATTCCCTCACCAACAACGAGTTGTTGCATGCCGAACAGATGCTAGCTTTAAAAATTCAATTGCAACTTGAACAGTGAACTAACGTGTAATGCAGTGTTCCCACCAAAGTCAGTTATTTATGTAAAATATCTATTTTAAGCAATATTCTAGGATTACATCTAAAAGTTTTAAAGGTTTTGTGCAACTTAGAACTTTCATTTGAAATCAATCAGCAAATCAATTCTGTTGATTAGGAGGTGTGTCTACGTCATTTGGTGGGCATAGCCCTATACAGTACCGGTACTTTCTACTTTGCATGCAAATTAACAGTACGATCACGATAACAAAGATTCAGTGTTCGTACTTTTGGCATACTGGTACTGATTTTCGTGGTTTAAAATGAAAGTTAATGCATTGCTATGAAATAGCTGCTGCTTGGAATTTGTGCCAGAACTTTTGTTTTCGCGATAATGTTATAATTTTGCATGCAAAGTATAGAGCCATGCCCACCCAATGACGTAAGCACACCTCCTAATCGCCAAAATTGATTTGATGATTGCTTCCAATCAAATAAAGTTGCATAAGTTTCATTGGCATGTTTGTAAAGTGTGGATTTTTTGGTATTTTATAAACTACAGTTAGCTTTGAGTGGATTTCCCCTGTAACAGAAATTAATATTATTAAAACCTTGGAGGGAACACTGATGTAATGTATGTATATTGCATATTTTTGACTTGTTCAAATAAAGTGACCAGCTTTTACTGTTTGGATATTTTATTAGTAGTCTAGTAGCGAGTTATGTCCACTAAAATTATTTATATTTGCTTATAGTTAACCTCTGAAGGTAACGGTCGACAATGTCATTGCTTAATCATGAATTTTTATCATTATATCTTGGCTATTGGATTTCATCTTTAGAACCTACAAAAAGCTATGTTGTATAATATTATTTAAAGATTTCCTGACACACACAATACAAACTGCTACAATAGCCAACTTCATTCCTCAAGCTGAATTTGTATTTTTCAAAATGTTGCAGCATTGCGAAAATATAGAAATAATTTAAATCATCTGCCTCTGTATAACTCCCAGTCTCTTCTTGCTTAATTATATTAAAGACACACTGTATGAAGAGTTGAAGACCTCCTCTTTTAGCTTTGCTAACATACAAGAATCTGACAAATCAAATCTTTGTTTAATTTGCTTACACAGTTCCACCAAATATAAAAGAATGTCTAAACGAAATTGCTCTTCATTGTTTTTGAGAGGTTCTTGTAATAGCAAAGCTTCACAGCTCCCACCAACAACAATTATCTTCTTTAGCTTTGTAATGGTTAGGGTGGCTTTTGTAATGGTCTTCGTGTAAGTTGTAACAAAATATCGTTTTCAGACTCAATGTCCCTTTCCATCAGACTGCTCCACTTACCACCTGTCTACTATTATAGCAGTATTTTCAATTCTATTATCGAAATATATGAAAAAATGACCTGTTCACCTTAACTTGACTAAAAATCACTAGATTGCACCGAAAACAGCAAAAAGTAACTATGTCACTAGGTCAGTCTTGAAATCACTAGATCTAGTGAAAAATCACTAGCTGTGGCACCACTGATTGCACCACGTGTTGAAGTAAGCAGAGCAGAGCTAGAAACGCCACGGCCTTCCGCTAGAAGAATGTTGATCTAAAAGGAGCGATTCAGGACTAGGGTTGCCAGAGGTTAATATAAAAAAGAGCCCAAGCTTACGCAAAAAGTAGCCCAAAAGTAGTCCAATTTTTTTGGGGATTTTAAAATGAAGCCCAAAATGGAGCCCAAGCAAAGGCTATCATACAAAATTCTTCCAGAGCGCTTGATCATCAGTCCCAAATTATAAGTGTTTTTCCAGTTCTTCACATCTTTCAGACAGATTGGCAACCATGCATTCACTCAATTGTTTGTTAAAATAACTACAAACAAGCACCGGTGCCTAAACACAAAAAATAGTTTAATTGCTTTTCGTGATGAGCTAACGCATCAAGAGTGTTCTCTTCAAGACCATCAACTGTTTTTGATAATCCACCAAGGTCGATCAACGTAGAAACTATCTTTTTTGTCTTGTTTTTTTTTTACTCATATAAATTGTCAAAAAAAATCACTAGCCATTTTTTTCTCATCTTTCTAAATTTGTAAAAACTTTATTGAAGTGTTGCTACCATGCCATAACTTTGTCAATCAATCAATGTTTTATTTGTCAGTAACAGGAACATAGGTACATGTTTGAAGTATGCAATATACACAATGCAAAAGTTACACAAGTTCCCATACCGACAGGGAGACAGGGTCAAATCATTATATTTCAACAAGAAAATTGCAATTTGTAACCCAATGTCTCAAAAACTCATAAATTTTTGATATAAGGTGCACTTGAATGAGCTAAATCTGATAAAAGAAATTTCAGTGAAATCCATCGAGAAATGGCGGAGCTACACTGATTTGATTGTACCACTAGAGGCGCTGTGCGCGATAAGGTAAAAATACAAATA
The DNA here is from genome assembly GCF_918807975.1 of Aplidium turbinatum. Classification (NCBI taxonomy): domain Eukaryota; kingdom Metazoa; phylum Chordata; class Ascidiacea; order Aplousobranchia; family Polyclinidae; genus Aplidium; species Aplidium turbinatum. Next base: position 20,631,393 of record NC_137475.1, on the reverse strand, counting down.
TTGATAAAATTTGTGGCTCTAATGCTAGGAATGTGGCGAAAAACTGGTAATGTAGCCTACCATTTTTGGGGTTGTAGAATTCAAAAATGAGGTCAAATTAAGCAAAACAGACTTGCAAATGGGTCAAAACTGGGATTTTATTTTCAAAAGTGACCCATTTCAAGCGCGTGCCCTCCAAAAAGGGGACGATGTTTCGAAAAGATAAAAATAGGAAAATGACCTTCGGGAATCAAGGTATCATGTCCAATATTCAAAATAGGTGCCCCAATGCGTTTTATAGACAAATTTCAAATTTTAAAATTGCAATGAAAAAAACTCTGAAATAGCACAAAATACTGTAATTTAGTGATCAAATTCAAACATGAAAAGTTTTTACAATTTTTCAAACAGATTTTACAAGTTTTTTTCAATGCATTGGGGCACCTATTTTGAATATTGGACATGATTTCTTGATTCCCGAAGGTCATTTTTCTATTTTTATTTTTTCGAAACATCATCCCCTTTTCGGAGGGCACGCGCTTGAAATGGGTCACTTTTGAAAATAAAATCCCAGTTTTGACCCATTTCCAAGTCTTTTTTGCTTAATTTGACCTCATTTTTGAATTCTACAACCCCAAAAATGGTACATTACCAGTTTTCGCCACATTCCTAGCATCAGAACTGCAAATTTTATCAATATTTGTATTTTTACCTTATCGCGCACAGCGCCTCTGGTGGTACAATCAAATTAGTGTAGCTCCGCCATTTCTCGATGGATTTCACTGAAATTTCTTTTATCAGATTTAGCTCATTCAAGTGCACCTTATATCAAAAATTCATAAGTTTTTGAAACATTGGGTTACATCCCTTGTTGAATTATAATGATTTGACCCGACAAAGAGACGACCATACGGTCTACTAGTCAATTGCCACCTTTATTGTCCTGTATGATTGTCCTGCTTTGGCATCATGCACGTTATAGCGTCTGTGTTCTGTCGATTCTACCTTTTTCTAGACCTCTGCTAGCTATGTTTGACATATATTGTTTTTAGTTGTGATGGTCAGAAATAAAAACAAACTGAACTGATATCCATTGCATTTTCATGAAAACCTGTATCACTTAAGTTGCCAGGATTGCCAGATATCAAAGCCTAAACATTCACATTTTTAAAAATTAGCATCTTTATACCAAATTGGTAACCCTGCCTGACCGAGGCTTCCAAAAACGCTGCTCCTCAATGAAATAACTACAAACCAGGTAAAAATTTTAAACATGATACAATTTTTACATAAAAGGTTATATTATATTTAAAAAAAAAGTAGCCCAATTGGGCGCCAGCCAAAAAAACGCGCCCAACGCGACTTTTTGGCGCCTGGAGAAATCAAAAGTAGACCAATTGGGAGTAAAAGCGCCCAATCTGGCAACCCTATTCAGGACACGCGAATCAATTTATATGCGATGTGACGTCAGAATATCTATGATTGGGTCTGGCGCCAGTGCTGCCAGATGCAATGAATATAAGCTAAAGTTGAAAGTAAACAGTTGAATATGTGAGATCACTGGACTGCACTGAATAATAACATAAAAGTTATTACAAATGTTACAAATGCAAAACTGCTGTCGGTACAAAGTTAAGCAAGCATGCTTGGGTTTGGCTAAACTTTACATGCAAATAAAATCTTTGTGAAAGTTACGAATGGTCTTGACCTTTCGTGAAAATCCACAAAAAAGTTCTTTTCTACAAAGATTTTAAAAAGTCTTCCTACGAAACAAAAAATCTTACTACGAATAAAACGGTTTTTCACAAACAAAATATTCGTACGAAGAAAAATATCTTCGTACAAATGTTCGTAGTATAAGTTTTGTTCGTATCGAAGACCATGGTATGCCAAATTGCTGAATATTTGTGTTCGTGCGAGGAGCATAGTATGTAGCCCCCTATTGAACCAATGCAAATTTTATTTTCGCTACAGTAACTTTCAAATGCTTTATCGCACAGCGCTCAGTAGCTTTCATTTTTTCAGACGTTTTGGCGCCCATGCCCTCTTGATTTTTGAAATCTTGCCCTAGTTGTTTTACCATCTGCCACGGACAAATAAATGGTTTAAATATGACGAAATAGTTACTTTAAGAAATGGCACAGCCAGGTGATTGTAATGTATGTGTTGCCAAATTAGATAAAAAATTGAGCTTATAAAGCATGGTTTTAGGCTTAAAAACTCATTTTTTATCGCAGAAAAAAGTTTGTCAAACTTTGCACAGGATCAAATTAGGCTTACTAATCAGGTAGGCTTTACCGTGGACTTGATAAGTGGAAGCTAATGCAAAATAAATGTAGCCTACCTTGTACCTTATGTTTGAATGTCGCTGAAAAAGTGAACAACCAGCCAAAGGGGTCACGGTACAGCACACATGCATGCATGTATTGTTTGACGATTGGAATCGACAAGAAGGTGGACAGATTGAACGAGGATGGTTAAATAGCGGTCACGTTTGGTGGCACGTACTACATTACAGGTAACCTACAGTTTTAAGGTTGAATCGATTTAACATTTCATAAATTAAATTTCCAATCTGCTGGAATTCACCTGCAATGCTGCAATTTGAGCTTTTTGTCTTCGAATAATATTTTGTGATTCTTCGCAATACGCTTTCCTATCTCCTTCCATTATTCTATACTGTCTTTGCAGCTTTGTCAATTCAGCTTCTGCCAAGCCATCTGTCTCCTGCTCTGAGCATTCTGATCGCTGACTGACTATTTTCTGCATCTTTTCGGCTGTCTATAAAAGTGACAATTAGTATTACTAAAAAATTGGACTACCAATAACCTAGAAAGATTCTTAGAAAAGATTTTTCAACCATGGACTACCTATAGGCTACTGTAGTGTATACTATCAATTAACTAATCGAGAAAGCAAATGAATGCGATGTTGCACTCTACCTTGGAATAGTCGCTTATAATAAAGCGTTTGACTCTATAGAAACATCAGCTGTCATCTCAGCACTATAAAAACAAGGAATTGATCATCCATACCTTACTTTTGAAGAATGTTTGCATGAAAAACACATCCATAATTCGATTGCAAAAAGATTCCAAACTACAGTAGAACTCGGTTAATCTGGATTCGGTTAATCCGGATCTTTGCCTAATCCGGATAAAACTGGAAGTACAAATGAACAAGTCTTGATAGAACCGTCATTGATTAATCCGGATCTTCGCCTAATCCGGATGGAATCGCCGGTCAAATCGAATCCGGATTAACCGAGTTCTACTGTATTTCCTATTAAAAAGGAGTAGGCTACGCCAAGTTGAAATAATATCTCCAAAATTATTTACAACAGCTCTGGAAGAAATTTTTAAGTAATTTAATACAGAAAAAAATGAAATCAAAATACAGTAGAGGATGAATACATCAATCATTTACATTTTGCTGATGACACAATTCTTGTATTTGAACAACCAAATCAACTTCAAACTTTGCTAAAATAACAACATGGAAAGCAAAGAAAGTTGGTCTTCAAATGAACAAGAAAAAAACAAGTCATGTTTAACACATTGCCAGAAACAGGTAGTAGTATTGATGGAATAGTAATCGAATCAGTCGATCAACATATTTACCTTGATCAAAAAATTCCAACTAAATTTAGCAAAGAAAACAAAATAACAAGAAAAATATCACTTGGTTGGCAAGCCTTCGGTAAAGCAAGTTCAACATTTACATCGAAATTGCCTTTTTCCTGCAAAAAGCTAGGCTAAGACCAATGCATCTGTTACATATGACGCGGAATCTTGGAGTCTTACAAAAAGTTAACATTTAATCTAAGATTAATGCAGAGAGCACATGAACGCGGATTCTGATGGGTTTAAACTGGCGAGACAAAAAGAAACCGCTGAATGGTTTCGAAATCAAACAAAATACGGGATATTGTAACAAATATCAAAAAAACTAAAATGGTCATGGTCAAGTCATATAGCAAGATATCAGCACAACAGCTGGCCTAGTAAATTAACAACTTAGACATCCTGGGAAACCGTGACAGGAAGATTGCCCGTTGGAAAATTGCCGCCGGAAAATTGCCCGTGTGGGAATATTGCCCGCCGGAAACTTGCCCGTGTGGGAAGATTGCTGTCGAGAAAATTGCCACCCGGAAAATTGTCCGTCTTTGAGGAAGAAATAGCTGCGAAAAAAATCCAGCTGTGAGTCTGTATTGAACCATTGTTCCTCAAATAGTCTAAACTTAGCACCCTTGCAACCAGATTGGTGCAACGAGATTTATTTATCACGTTTTGACACTGATCTTTGTCATGTATTAGACGAAATTCATGAAGTAGCCTACTTTAATCTGTAGCAAACTTGAAAATGCACATTAGGCAATTCGCAGTAATAAAGGCACATCACATCATAAATTTATCATTTAGACATTGAAAGTAGCAACAACTTTCATGTGGGAATGACAAGTATGGGGAAGGTTTAATTGATATCAGAAATTTACATGATTACTATTGTTGCTCATGTGTTCACCAAAGCGATCATACAAAAGGCAAATAATGAGAATACATCCATCAATTCATCTACAACAGGGGTCACTAACCTTTTTTGCATGCGGGCCACTTTGGCATTAAGGAGAGCTGTGGCGGGCCGCACTAATAAAATTTTAGGTAGGTTGACTCTTATGCTAGAAATGGACGCAATTTATACCCAGTATCCAGCGTTACATGTTGTTACTATTTATCTTAGAATACCGCAGCAACAAAATTAGTCGAACAACGCTACTGCCAGGTCAAGCTCCCTTAACACTTTTGACTTCTTTTAACAATGTCTAATAAGCAAGGCCACTTGTTTTGCGCACTTGTAGCGAGGCGAACGGTTTTATTAGAATATTCACCGCCAAGCAAGAGTGATGTTGTCACTTTGCTTCGCAAAAGATATCTTGCAATTAACAGTTTCAGTAACCAAAGAAATGTTTGACACATCGCAATACAGGCAACAACAGTGACCTGCTATGCTGCTAACATATCAGCGAAAAATAGGCTCCAATAACAGGGAGAAACAAACTAGGCACTATGAAACAAACGCTTGTGGAAATCACCGAAAAAAACGTTTCCATCGTAACTCATGAACGGTGTTCCCGCTAAAAAAGCAATGAGTTGGCTTTTCATCTTTTTGTGAGAGTCTATAAAACCATATTTCTTGATTATTAGACAACTGTCACTTGCGGTGCTTATCAGCATGGCAAGAATTGTTGATTAACAACATTTTGCAGTACCAAACTAAATATTTTCATAATACAACCTGAAGTTGTCTCATGAAAATACAACCATAATACAACCAGAAGTAATTCAACCAACACCTGTCAGAAGATATTTCATTTTCTTGATACAACCAGAAAATGTCTTTAAATTTATATATAATATTTTGCCAATTTATTATAAATTGAGTTGGCACACCGGCCTATTTTGCTAACAAAAACTTGCTTGAAGGGAACTCTGCTCGTGAAACACAATAACGGTGAAACGCACACTAGTGTTTACATGACACTTACAAACTTAAAATAAGCAACCCTAAGCTCACAGACAATTTCGAAATTCGAAAACGGACGTTTTAGTCAACCACTGGGACAGTGTGGCTGGACATCGCATTGGAAAAACGTTAAGCGACCCCCACTTAGAACTATACAATCTGAATGGTCGGTCGGTGAAATCGTATGCAAAGCAAAAATATGCTTCCCGGAAAGTATTTTTGTTTACACTTGTACGCTGATACCTTCCGCGGGCCGCAGCGATACAGCGTGACGGGCCGCCATTTGGTGATCCCTGATCTACAAGAATGTCTTTTCAGCGCTTACTTTTTATGATGGTCACTATTTTGGGGTGACAAAATTTGAGACAATAGCTTAATCCGAAAGAAGACTGTCCTCAGAACACAGTGTAAAGCTGTATACTTTTGTCGGCATGAGATAAAGAGTTGATATTTATATTCCCCAGAAGCATTTTTTCATTTAGTTTTTGCATTTGCAGATTAAATTTATTACGCCTTTTATCACAGCTGGGTGCTAAGTTTAAACTATTTGAGGAACAATGGTTCAATACAGACTCCAGCTGGACTTTTATTGCAGCTATTTTCTTACTCAAAGACGGGCAATTATCCAGGTGGCAATGTTCCCACACGGGCAGTTTTTTGGAGGGCAATATTCCCACACGGGCAATTTTCCTAGTGCCCTGGGAAACACACACGCAAACGAGGAAAGCCAAAAATAAGATGGAGAGACGAGATTGACAAAAAATGTATAGAACAACAAACAGATCCCATACGTTAAGCAACTCAAGTGATTTTTTTGCTTGGGATGCACCAGAAAAGTCTTTGAGATTTGTCAAATCCAGGAGTTTTCCTTCTTCATATTCTGGTTTCCAAAACACTGATTACCAAAGTTTCTGAAGCGTGACCTGGCTGTGAACCCATCATATCTCTCAAGAGTTTACAATCCCAATGAAGAGCACAATGCTTTGGTGCTCGCTCTCGAGACATGTAGGCCTACAGTAGATAGGCTTAGGTGGCACCTTAGACTAATTTATTGTTTCTTGTGATCGATATTGAGATTTATAATTCGTCAAGGTTTGCACCACCAGTCTTCAATACAGCAGTGTTTATGGCAGTAGTTTGATTGTCTGACATCGAAAGACAATTATCAATGGTGCAAATGTTTCCATTGGCGATAATTGCTTTTGGGAATGCCAATTGCTTCTGAACTAGTTGATGGCGTACATTGTGCAGCATAGTTATTATGACAATTATCAGTCAAATCTTTAGCTTATGTCAGGAAAAATTCAACGTCCTCATCTTCAATTATGTTAATTCTACCGTGCATCCAGTTACAAAGCAAAAAGGTTTGAAGCAATTAACATTGTGTATCATTGCATACCATTGTTTTCGTATGTGCATTTTAGTAATGTTCTGGTGTAATTTATTTGCTGAGCTATATTTTTTATGCAGGAAATTTAGTCTGTCTTTGAAAAGCGTTATGGTCGATATTGCAGCAATATTTTTTTTTTTTCAGAGTGAGTGTTCGTTCTTATTTGCGTAGTTCAAGTAAAATGAACACTTGGGTCAACAAAAAGATTTAATTACTCTGTAACTGGTATGACATTAAATGGTGTGACAATTAATAGTATTAGGCCTATGACAGTAAATGGTATGACATTAAACTTGTCCTGGGTATGACATTAAACTGCATCCTTGATGTCAGGAGGAGAGACCAGCACCTTACCCCACGTCAGGGCCCGTTGACACCGGAACACGTCCCGCTGGTAGTTCTAACCCTCACTTCTGACATTGATGCCCGTGCCAGGCAGGTTGGCGGCGTAGGCGGAGGATAGCTACATGCTACAATGGCAATATCTTTCAAGAAGGAAAACTTAAGTCAAACCCGGGTTAGTCGAACTCGTTAGTTGTCATGCAGAGGCATCCAGTTATCAAGACCACTCCAACTTTAAATGGAGGTTGGGGGTAAGCAAGGGCATGCTCCCTGTAGAAAAACATGCACCATAAAATCCTAATGATAAGTGTTAAAAAAGGAATGGCCCCTAGTCCCCGCCAGCTCTAAAATGGGCAGGGATGCAAAGAATCTCCGGGTTGTCTGACATTGCTGTTAAAAATTCATGCGTACGACTGGGAAGTCTAAATGTATGAAGCATTGGTTTCAGGCTGTCACTGACGGCATGCACTACACCACACTTGGTTTTTGTTATGTAACGAAATGTTGGTCCGCAAAAAACTTCAACAACAAATTCATGAATGCTGATTACGAAATGTTGCATAGATCACTTGATGTATTGCAATGTTAATATGTTGTCCAGTGTAACAACAACTGAACCAAATCATGCAGCAATTGAAAATTAGAAACTTAAAAAGTAGACATCACAACATTTCATTCAAAATAACAATAAATGATTACCTTAGTGCGATAAAGAAACCAGGACCGAAAACTTCTATTGATTAAATTGTGAAAGTCTTGTGATGGGTTAAGAACAGTGTACTAACCCGGAGCTTTGTATCGGAGAGCAAGGTTTGCTCAACTCAATTCAGAACATACATAAATCAAAGCCAAGAAACATTCTGTTTTGTTCCACTGAACTCCAAAGTCAAAACGTATTTGTTTACCACCACCAAACCACTTGTAACGATCGAATTTGTTAATTCATTATTCGATTAAATGTTTAGATGATGTCACATCATTATGCCGATTTGAGTTATAATTTCATTCATGACGTCCGTAGGCCTATGGATGAAAAAACTTTTACAAGTTTTATACTCTGCTGAGAGTAAAAAAGAAACACAAATGATAAATATTGGAGAAATTGAGTCTCCTTGATTGATACTCAAAATATGGCCGATATCACCGATATATCGTTACATCTCTAGTTTCAAGCTGTGATTAATCAGCAAGCGTGCATTAACCAAACAGTGATAGAAAGAGCGAAAAACAGTGTATCTGGGAATCCATGTGGATGAAAATCTAACCTGGTCATCACACATTAAACATTTTTTGCTGCAGATGGCTGGATATTCTGGAATTTTTTATCGTCTTCGTAACTATGTATTGCAGGAAACATTGTGCATGCATTTCTCAGAGCAGGTTTTAGTTTGATGGAGACGAGACCAAATGGCTCTTTCAATGCTAAAGGTTGCCGACCCGTGCAGCATATAGTTGGTAGGCTATAGTAAACAAACCATGAATGTGAGATGGGGAGGTAACCTGTCCCAATCATTTACTGTGTACAATGAAGTCAGACAAGGTGGGGTGTTAAGCCCCTATCTTTTTGCCGTATATATTGATCAGCTTTCTTATGAGCTCAATAAAACAAAAGTTGGTTGCTCGGCAATTCTTGTTTAAATCATATAATGTTTGCTGATGACATTTGCTGCATCTCACCTAGTTTGTGTGGCTTATAAAGTTTGTTAGATGTTTGCCACAAGTATGCTGTTGAACATAAAATTACTTTCAATTCTAAAAAGTCATTTGGTATGTTATTCTCCCCCCGAAACTTGTATCTTTTACGTGCTCCTCTGCTACATCTAGGTAAATCTGAAATTGTGTTCACAGACTCTGTAAAATGTCTGGGTGTATTTATTGAGAGTTCTCTCTCAGATGAAAATGATATTTCAAGGCAGGTACGCTCTCAGTAGGCCTACTGTGCTACAAATAATGCAAAATCTCATTTTGCTAAATGCTCACCCGCTGTAAAAAACATTGTATTTTGCTCATATTGTACGTAGTTTTACGCATTCCAGTTGTGGAACAAGTTAAGATCTTCCAGTATAAAACGATTAGCCTACGTATTGCTTACAATGATTCTTTCAGAATATTGCACTATTTGCCTTGTTATGTAAGTGCCCGTGAATATCACTCCGTTGCATCAACCGTTGCATACACTCCACAAATCGCTTTATAACCTTATAAGGTTGGGCTCCTGGAGTCTTGCTCAGTTTGGGGGGGGGCTGTCGATTCTTCTTATGCTTTAGGAGTGATATCTCTGTTATTTTTTAAGGCACGGTTTCAAAATTTGGAATTTATTTTGTAAAATTATTCACGCTGAGCATATCCGAAAATTAAAACTGTGTGAATTTTAGAACTGTTCATATACGTTGAAATGTTGAGGTGACTTATGACTGTAGTTGTAGCGTGAGTTTACACATTATTTTTTGGTACAGTAATGAAGAACATGCATTGCAATGTTGTGATTAAAATTTTTTTACCAGACAATTTCCTTAACCCTGTGAAACAGTTAGGAGGGCCAAATTAACTACTTTCATCCAGCTGGTGGGAAAATTTTGAAGAATAAAATATTTCAGAGGATGTGCTGAGAAATGCCTTATATCTCTCAATTTATAACCTTTATTCGCTCAAAATTTCAGCCCAATAGAGGTGAATAAAAGTTAGCAAAAGTCAAAAAATCTTGTAGTTGCAGCCTCAGTGGTTTTAGAAATACAACTGTTGATACAAAAAAGTTGTATTGACAGCCCCCCCCCAACCTTCAAAGTGTTAATTTGTAACAGTAAGTTAGATACGGTACGTACTGAGCTCTTAAAATGACGACATCCAAAGTGGCTCACTGTGACCTTTGTGCATTTGCAGTTTGTGTATTGTTACTACTAAAGAACAACTTTGTTTATGTGTTCGGTATAGCCTACAGATTAAAAATGGAAAGTTCATGAATCACTTCTCGGTTTAATCGAGTGTCCACGCATTGATGCGGCGACTCTTCATAAGCTAATATCTGATGGATTGACTTTTCTTGGCCTTGACCTTTCCCTCTGTCGAGGTTAAGGGTATGATGGAGCTGCTGCCATGGCAGGAAGACTTTCAGGTGTGCAAGCTCGCTTTAAATAAACTCGCCCAGCTATGCTTTATTTGCATTGCGCAGGGCTTCAAGTAAATCTGATCGCACAAGATTGCTTCAAATCCACTAACAAGGACTGCATCAGTGTTATAGTCAGGTTCGTTATGTATTTTCGTTCAAAATTTTGGGAGATTAGCTAAACTATACATTTTCGGAAAGCTTAAACCAAGAAGAATCCGAAAAACGTTGATTACATTTGCAGAGATGTCCGCATGGCCGCCATTTGAAATTTTCAAAATGGCCGCCGCAAAATATATATTTTGCTCTATCTCGGCCACTAATAAACTTAGAAACTTTATCAAACATGCTTCTTCTTCGTCGTATGAGCTGTTCTTCTGGACTATATGTTTGGGCATGATGTCATCAGCCACTCGACAGTCTCGTCATCCAGGGCCTTCAGTCCAAGCGCTCCATGTGGTGGTTGATGGATTGGGCAGTCATGGACGACATGATCTACTGTCTGGTCTGTGGCGCCACACTCGCATCCCGGTGAGGGAGCCAGGCCCCATTTGCACATGTCTGAACGAAAGCGACCGACGCCGGTTCGTAGGCGGTTAAGCCGGACCCACGCAAGTCTTGCGAGGGACATTCCCGGAGGGTGGGGATCGACGTCGGGTAGGAAATCACGGAGTCGGGAGGTGTTGTTTTGCCACTCCATGTTCCATGTGTAGTTCGTCCAGTGTGCCGCACTTATTCCAAGATCTTCAACGTTGTTCAGAAGCTGTCGTGCGGCGGGCACAAATGGGCGTCTTGATTTCAGTCACTGCTGTCCTCCAGGTAGGCGCTGGAATGTACTGTGGAGGAGGTGGTCGGGGTCCAGTGCGCGACGAGCAAGGGAAATCATGGCTCCTTTACGGCGAAGCTCAGCAGGTTGGATGCCTGCAAGGATGGGAAGGCAGTCCGTTGGAGTGGGACGCAGCTGGTTTTTTTTTTCGCTGAGACTTTTCGGTCATTTGTCAGAAATGACTTGAAAAAATTCGGTCATTTTTTGTTTATTTCGGTCATTTTTTCTGATGTAAATATTTCCTTTCAAGTAGCTGACAAGCCTCGAAATTCGTTTTTGCTGACGGCGGACAATTGTGTCCGATCTGAGTAGGTATCTCGGTGGACAAATTAAGTCTCACGGCGGACACACCAGTTTTAACGTCGATCGTCATGCTTAATCACTTTATCTTGATAATTCTTCGCCATTTGAGAACTATAGCTACGGTTTAGAAGGCTTTAAATTTTACCGAAGTAACTCTGAAAGGCTTTCATCAGACAAACGACGTGTGTTTGAAGAGTCAAAGCGCCGTGTAGCTGCTTAATACGCCGCATAACTGATCAAGTGATTAACTTCCACCAATCGAGGTCGTGTGGCTTCTTGCGTCACAATGCTCTGAGCACGAGTCGGAAAACTTCTACACTAACGCTACTATTTTCTGCTGTGCAAAGTTTCATTAGGCTTTTTCTAGGTTTATTTTTGCTTGTCATGTGAGCGAAAGTGAATTTTCAGTGAGCCTTTTCTTACTGTAATACCAAAACTTAACAAATTTTGCTGCATCTTGCTGTAGCCTAATAGCCTACTCGTATAATCTAATTTTGTAACCAACCTTGCCTTATCAATATTACTCGGAGATCAAAGCCAGACATTGTGACGTAAAACCTGAACTAGGTTGCGCGTGATTAGTGTAGAAGTACGATACTCCCATCGATTCTTGGCGAAAAATTCACCTTTGTTACGCTAATTCAATGTCATCAATCGTTGAAGCAACGTAAGAAATCGAAAGTTTTCCTGCTTGCGCGCTAGAATGCGCAGGAAATTATATTCTCGCAACAATTGTTCGTGCTATACGATGACGATTTGTATCGCTTGTTCCTGTGTTATTTCTCGGCAGACAAATATAACCGATCTAGATGCTACTTCTCGCGGACATCACATGCTGTGACGGCGGACATGTCCGCCGTGAATTTTGAGGCCTGGGCTGATACAAACCAAAGTTTGCACTTCTTGACTAGCTACATTAAGTTTCGCTGAGAAACGTTGTCGTGTTTTATCTGAGAAAAGTTAGAACAGACAAACGTTTCTTCAACGTTCATCAGCGAAACTCAACCTTGCAATGCCCGGCTGAATTGACTATATATTTTTTCGGACATTTTGACCGAATTGACTATAATTTTTTCGGACATTTTGCTAAAAAATCGGTCAATGACCGACAAATGACCTAAAAAAAAAACCCAGGGACGCAGGCATCCAGTCACAGTGCGTAGTGCGTCATTGATGGCGGTGTCAATGTGGCGGGTGTGAGAGCTGCGGCACCACACTGGTGCGCAGTACTCGGCGTTTTCGCATCAGCTCCCCAGCCGGAACCCGCCAGCCGCCTCAAAAGTGCAACGCGCGCCGATAGTTTTTTGCGCAGTGACTCCAGGTGTCGTCGGTACGTGAGTGACCTGTCCAGGGTTACGCCGAGGTAGGTGGGTTCGGCGCAGTAGGGGAGGTGTTCGTCATCGGTGGTAATGTTGATCTCACGTTTTGCTTCCTTGTTGTTTAGGTGGAAGGCCGCCGACACTGTCTTTGCCTTGTTGAGCTGTAGCTTCCATTTCTGGAGATATGTTGATATAGTTGACATGTCCTGGCTTAGGTTCCTCTCCATTGACTGCCAATCTCCGGCTGGATGCAGGAGAGCCAGATCGTCTGCGTAAGCATACTTCCTGGAGATGGTGTCAGGCAGGTCATAGATGTAAGTGTTAAAGAGGAGGGGAGCCAGGACAGAGCCTGTGGGACGCCGTTCCTGAGTCGACGTAGTCTACTTCGTCGGCCGCTACCGGTGGAAAGGGTAAAGCTGCGGTTTTGCACAAGTTCCATAATCATATGGACCATGTGCCTGTCAGGAAGGAGACGGAGTAGTTTGCAGGTAAGGCCGCTGTGCCATACAGTGTCGTAGGCAGCCGTGAAATCGACAAACACGGCGCCAGCCTTCTTTTTTGCCGAGAAGCTGTCCTCGATGTCTTGGGTCATCAGAGTGACCTGGTCTACAGTTGATCTTCCGTGGCGAAAGTCGGCTTGTTCCCGAGGGAGCTGAGGGTCTATTATCGGTTCGACACGGGCGTAGATAAGTCTTTCGAGTATCTTGAAGGGGATACAGAGCAGAGAGATGGGGCGGTAGCTCTTCGGATCCCCTGGGGGCTTCTTCGGCTTTGGGACTGCAACCACTAGGGCTCTTCTCCAGCTTCTTGGGGTGCGCAGGTGACGCAAGCAGCAGGAAAGGAATTCTTTTAACCAGGACCTCATAGAGGGGGCAGCTTGGAGTATTAGTTCCGGGCATAGGTGGTCAAGGCCCGGGGATTTGCCTGGCTTTAGGTGCTGGAGGGCGGAGGCAAATTCTTCTGGGGTAAACTCACCAGAGATGTTGCCCTCGACAGGTGTTGGGACCTTTCAGAGGTCCGTCATTTCCTTGAGGACGGACTTGTCTGATTCACGGTCTCTCGTTCTTTGCACTCCATTTTTCACAAGTTGTGAGGCGATGGCATTTGCTGAAATGGGGCATTGGCGTCGAGAGGCACGTGATCTGCCAGTGAGGTTGTTGAGTGTACTCCATGCTGTGCGGCTGGAGTGCGTGAAGTCGATTGAGTCTATGGCTTCTGTCCAGCGCTTCTTCCTCTTTGAATCCAATCTTGCCAGCAGGGCTGTTGCTGAGTTGGTGGTGGCGGTACCCTGGGGGGAACGGAGGAAGTCGCGGTAAAGCCTGTCGCACTCCACATCCCAGCAAGGTATGTAGTTTTTCCGTCGACCTCGCGGGATGGAGTCTTTTGGCGCAGATATGATTGCATCACAGAAGTCCTGGTAGGCTTCATCCACTTTGATGGTGTGTGGGGATGGGAGGTACTGCGTAGCTTCGTTTGTGAGGAAGCTGTAGTATTCCCAATCGGCCTTTCTGAAGTTCCATCGCTTGACAGGCTTGCTCGGAATAGGTGTGGCAAGCAAGGGGGCCGTGATTAGCGAGGGTCGGTGTTGAGACCTTGGGAACTTCTCTAACACACGTCTGTCCGGCTGGCGATCATCGGGGTCATCACTTGCGAAAGCCAGGTCTGGGTTCGTGCCAGTGTTCCAACGACCGGAGTGGAAGCTCGGTGGGCCCTTAGGATCGTATAAGAGGGCGAGGTTGTTGTTGGTTGCCCAAGCGGCCAGACTATCTTCGTCGTTGTTGATGGAGTTGTACCCCCAGTCAGTGTGGTGGCAGTTAAAATCGCCAGCGTAGAGGCTGGGGTGGGGGAACACTGGGATGGCTGTTGATGTTATCCGCGAAGGTGGGGGCTTGTAGACATTGACGATGTTGTAGCCTGCTACATCTACACAAAGCCACTCGATCTCCGATTGAGCTTGGGATTGGTCAACCAAGGACCAGCTCAGCCGGTCATGGACAAACGTGGCGAGGCCGTGTTTCCTGCTGCAGGTTGCGCCTGTGAGTGTGAAGTTGGTTATTACCAACTTATCCACAGATGTACAGTGAGTCTCCTGGAGGAGGATGATGAGGGCTTGATGCTTGGTGGCCAGGTGCTCGATGATGTTGAGCTTGCTGGCCGTGATGCCCTCGGTGTTCAGCTGCAGTACGGTGGGTCGTCGGTACGTTTCGACAGTGCGAGCACTGCCATGCCCTGAAAAGGGCATTTTCCTACCCACCCTGCGCTGAACAGTCTCATTAGCTCTTGTTTGACAAGCTTCGTTTCGCATACGTATTTTGTATAATTTCGTATGTTACTGACGGGGGGGACCACGTGAAGGTGCTTGTCTTTCTCCCATCAAACATGCTAATTAGGGTGCGTCGTGTGCCCCAATGTTCATATTTTTTGTATTATTTTTTTTCAATGGTGAGGTTTCACTGAAACAACAATAATATGAAGTTTCAGCAAAAAATATTAATGTTTAGGTGCTCCACATTGCAGTTAAAAATACAAGAATTTCGACCCCCATACTCCATAAATACCTTGTTTTAACATAACACTGGTCTACACGATTTTTGCTCTATAAACTTTGAAAACTGATTTAGAGTAATTTTGGGGTGCTGAATCCGAATCTGCCCTCAGATTTATCCTATCACGTCAGGTATGTGAGATATGATGACAGCAAATTGTTACTTTTGTCAAAAGTGGAAGATTTGACGTTGCGTTTATTGCACATACATATTTTGCTATATGCAGAAATCCAGGCCATGTCGTGCATAAGTAGCTGAAATACACCAAATATAAATTTTGATACCAATTTGTTTTCTAAGCAACATTATTAACCATGCAGTAATAACAATCTAAAAGGGAGGCTAAAAGTATAACTGCCCCCCCCCCCCCCCGTCAAAGGTATGCATGAAACCACAAAGGATTAAGTAGGCCTGTGGCAATGCTTGTACAGTAACCTTACTTGGGCTGTTTTGGTCTGTCCAACACTAACCATTCGTTATAGCACTGCATAATAATGTTGGTGGTGAACGCAATGCCAAATCTTCCACTTTTGACAAAAGTAACCATTTGTTGTTATCATATCTCACAAACCTGACGTGATCTGAGGTTAGATTCGGATTCAGCATCGCAAAATTACTCTAAATCAGTCTTCAAAGTTCATGGAGCAAAAAATAATTCTTTTTTTGTTTACCAGTGTAATATATGGATTATGCCTGCATTGTGCTTGGGCATGTTGAATGTTGATGAAGACTTGCAGTTTTTGTCAGTCGGGAAATTACGTCATTCAAGGTGGCTAACACTTGCTTGTAGGCTACTTCGTAAATACACTCATGCAATCAACCCTTCCAAAAGTTTCATGAACTTGTCTGAGTACTGCATCAAGGTTTGCTTCCCACCTTGGTTTGAAATAAAACACCACAATTCATTATCTGATGGGTCAAAAAACTTCTTCAACATGTTGCAAAGAAATCTTCCCAAACCAAGAAGTAAAAGATTTCCAAGAAGGTTTTGGAATGCAATGCATTATTCGCTCACTCTGAAAATGTCATTGTTGGAATGCTAGGTGATGAAGACTGCCAAGTTAGAAGAGCAGCAGGCCAACAAATCTATTCCTTAGGTGCACAAGCACAGGAAAAGCAAAGCAAGAATCATATTGGCTCCTCACAAAAAGCAGAAGATGAAAATCGAAAGCTGAGAAAGGAAATTTCACCAGCCGTGCCACCTGCAATATGCAGATTTCTTGTGCCACAGCTTAATACTAAAGCAAAATCATACCACCAACTTGTGAAGCTTGGCACAGTTCATAAGTGTGAGCCACCTATCATGAGATCGCTAGCAGATCAACAGCTTGACAATGTCATCGACGAACCTCTGCGGCTGGATTATCCTTGCCACAACCAAGCAGTGGAGTGTCACGTTAAGCTAGTGACTGTTAAAGCAACCTTATATGCTGTAGGTTTTGAAAGAAGGGATGGACTGATTCGTCAGAAGGTGCGATCTCGTCAACTTATGATAGAATTCAACAGCAAGAAGGAATTCCCACTAGATTGACATGTTCACCTTTTTGTGCTGGTTGCTAAAGTCTCAATGTAGTACAGGTAGTCTAGCACATGCACCAGTATGGAGTATATCAATCTGTGTGCTGGTATTTCCTTGACAATGATTTCATGGCAGATCACAGTCTACCCATCACCAATTATGTCTACTAATTACAGTATTTGTTTTATGCACCTACACTTTGAACAGTCCAGTTAGTAACCCCCAGGTCGTGCAGTAAAGTTGTTACTTGCTACTGTGTGTGTACATGACACGAGCACTATATTGTATTTCCAGTCACACTACTGTACCGTTAGACCACTGCCTACATGCTCTCGATTAACCCTTGTATTCTCTACATCATGTGTAGTGTGTACCGTATATTATGCATACCATGCTGTATATTTATTGCAAATGCAATAAGCAAAAGTATCCAAGTCATCTGTGACCTGCATCAACATATGCAGTACAGCATGTGCATTTACCCATTACCTTGTGCCTGCGCTACCGTTTTGTCCAAAACATTGTCAAATATACGCTTTTTGTCATAACTTTTTTTCTAGTGAAATTAAGGCAAAAAATCCTCATAGAGCAGATAGAAACATTATGATTCTGCATCATTTGATACCAAACTCATGTTCCTAGCACCAGCAGTTCCAAAGTTACATCCGATTTGAGAATTTGGGGGTATTCCCCCATAAAATAGGGGGTAGAACGGCCAATATGTGGTACAACTCCCTGAAACCAGTTTTGTTATTGTTTTTAGCCAATTTGTCAGTGGTCTAGACCCCCTTTTTTTTTAATTAAAAAAAAAATTTTTTTCAATCCACCCTATTGTCAAGCCAACAAGGGGATACAAGCAATTGGGATGTGGAGCACCTAAACCTTGACCAAATTTTTTGAAATTTTGTAATTTTGCTTTTTTAGTCAAGCCTCACCCACAAAAAAAAATAATTTTGTTTTCAACCATTTTTTAAATTTTGGGGGGCACACGACACACCCTAATGCTAATCCTATGTTTTAATGGTCAAGGAATCCATTACAAGCATACCTAGATACCTAGCGTTAACCACACTGCAAGTATCCGCTTTATTCGTTTTTAAAATGGTCGCTGAAATTATATTTTGTTAAATTACTACGTATATAGGCTACAGAAGCACAAGTAAACAGCTAACCAGTCCTCTAACATTTTTTCTGGGATTGCTGTACTAATATAATTTCCAAAGTATATGCATATAATATAATTTCCAAAGTGGCTGAAGGTGCATGGAAGATGTGCAAAGATGAAGAGAGTGACATGCAGATCTGGAGATGGTTTTGAATGTGAAAGATGCAAGAAGATTGAGGAAGGAATGATTGGTCCTGTTGAAAAGCTGAATGATGAAGTTGAATCAGTAAATGCCTTTTGCTATCTAGGAGATAGATTGAATGCCAGTGGTGGTTGTGAAGCGGCAGTGACTGCAAGAGGAAGGTTTGGTTGGGTGAAATTCAGAGAGTGTCGAGAGTTGTTATGTGGTAGAAGATTTCCGTTGAAAATGAGAGGAAGAATTTATACTAGTTGTGTAAGATCTGCAATGCTGTACGGAAGTGAGACATGGTGCTTACGGGAAAACGAATTGGCGATTTTAAGAAGAACTGAGAGAGCGATGGTGAGAGCAATGTGTGGTGTAAAGCTGATGGACAAAAGGAATACCGAAGAACTTATGAGCTTGCTTGGGTTGAATGAGAGTGTTGATAAGTTGGCAAAAGCGAATGGAGTGAGGTGGTATGGGCATGTTTTGAGAAGGGATGAAGATGATGTTTTGAGAAGAGCGCTGGAGTTGCGAGTGGAGGGTCGGAGAAAACAAGGAAGACCAAAGAAAACATGGAAAAAGCAAGTTGAGGAAGAAAGCAGCAAGGTGGGCTTGACAAGAGAGGACGCGTTAGACAGATCGATGTGGAGGCAGGGTGTGAAGACGATTGCGGCACTTGGAGGTGAATCCGGCCACCCTCGGTAACGGGGACATCACCGGATAAAAACTGGACTACTACACTACTACATGCATATCTTTTTGACTGAGAATTCATTTGATATTATTTTGCTGGAGGTGGTATATTGATGTTGTATTTCTTTTGTCTCTTCAGGACAAAAACAACATGAGTGAAGACTAAACAGGTTTCAAGTTGTTTGTCACCAAGACAAATAAAACTATAGACTGAAATCAGTGTATTCTGTGCCAAGGGTCAAAGCGTGAGACAGTTGTTCAAAATCCGAAATTAATTCCTATGAGAAGTTGCTTGAAAGTCTTCCGGAAAGATCAAGCCTACAAGATGGAGAATATGTTGCTCTCCAGAGACATCTCCAGCGATTTTCTAAAGAAACCATGCAAGAAGCAAAAGCAACATGATAATTGACAACGAAGTTTTTACCTCAGTGCAACCAATCAGGTATCCATGCAACAAGCTAGGGATCGATTTCAACATGCCATGTCAACAGGAAAATATGACTCCAAAAACGAGGACACCAACAAACAATCTCGGAAATGGATGCGAGCACATCAGCTACAGCAGTGCCACTCACTAGATCTGCAACAAAGCTCTGCTAAAAGACCGGTACTTCTGTCAGGTAGATGATGGACAATCTCTCTACAAATTCCGAACAGAGAATTCGGGGAGAACACATCAGGAAAGCTGTGGAAATGTGGAAATTACTCAGGATCAGGTCCTAATGACAAGGTTGAGTATTGCGATATCTCCAAGTGATACCCATGCGATAGGTGTGAGATACCACAAGCTTTGCTGGATTCGGCATGTGTTTCATGTCCTCAGAGATGAAGCCAGTGACAGAGAAGTCTCACAACAATGAGTTACCAATGCAAATGGCGTGTTTGATCAAATTGATCAATCTTGTTGGGATCCAGACAGGAAAGAAAGCTTACCTTCCCATGGATGACATTGAGAAAACTCACATTTCCATGCTTGAAAGCAAAGAAGAGGCAGAGAAACACAAACCGAAATTGACATGACAGTGGCTGAAGGATAAGATTCATTTAGAGTTGCCAATGTCAAATCAGAAAGACAGTAGAAGCCATCCGTTCTATACAACCCCTGAAGCTTGTGAAGAGATGGTTCACAAGTCTATGATACATAGTTATGGCAGTGAAATGAACAAAACCAAAATGTTGTACAAGACAGCCAAACAAATACGAAGCTCCATTGCTAACTTCAATGCTGAGAAAGACGTGACAGACACAGTGACAATGTCAAGAATTCAGAGAAGATGTTCCATCTGAGTTGTACAGCCTCATTTGTTGGATTTTGGTGGGACCTGAAGAAGAGCTTTGTACAGAGATGAGAGGTAGAACAGTGGACATATCAGCACTAATGATAATCCAGTCCATGATGTATGCTTTCAAGACCATACGCCAAGTACAGCATCAACCCAAGCAGCCAACGTGTGTCTTCAGGACACTTGAGGTTCGTGAAAATCCGCAAGTACTTGGGTTGTGATTGTGTGTTCATCATGCCACCCGAAACAAGAACCTGGTAAATTTCCTCCTTGCACAAAACTGTTGTATATATATCGTACAACCGAATCCTGCTTTTGGAAACGTCACTTGCCAATGCTGTTGTGGAGAACACCAGGAAGTTCAATGGGTTGTATATACCACCTTTCCTCAAGAAAGGACATTTTCTCTTCTTTGCTGTTAACACATACTTTGCGGAAGACACAATCGAGGGGAAAGGCACCACACATGGAACAATCACTGCAGTGTATCAGAAAGCAAATGTTACAGGAGAACTAGTCACACAAAAGCTCGAACTTATTGCAGCTAAGAACTTATCAATCCTTCCATATCATGTGCCCATGAAGCCATGTGCCAAGCAAAAACCAGAACCTGACAACAGAGCGAGGAGGTTTGAGGCCAACACAACAGGTGTTGCTCAGTCATATGAACTGACCCAGTTAGGGTGGGTCATAGCATCTACCTTGTCCAGAGCAAGAGAGAAGGATCAATAGAGCAAGATCCCCGAATGGGCAGGATACAAGTCACTCATCTGATCTTGCCAAGCACTCACTCAAGTTGGTGTCCCTGCTACCAGAAGTTGTTCACAAGTGGCCTACTATGTTGACTGTGAATTTACAAGCATCCCAGTTGAAGACGTTCATCTTTGGTTAGGGATACCCAACTGTGATAACTTTCGACATGGCTCTCTACGAAATGGCAGTGCAGTTGCTGGACGTGAAAATAGAAAGTGTTTCCAAACTGGGTGAGCTGCATGCTATGATGGCTGCACTAAGAGCTCTCGGAACTTCCATAGAGAACTCTGGGATTGATGATGCCAGAATCGAAGCCGATGTGTATGGATCTGGGACTACAAGACAAATTCTCAAGTGTGCGCACTATAAGAGAACTCTTCGTCCACACATCCACACTTACCTGTACATAACTTTGTAGCCTATGAACTGGCCTTGGATCAGTTTTTAACAGAGGAGCCACAGCTGAAGATTATCTGCTCAAGACCAGCAGATGAGGTCCAGGAGGCAGGTACATCGTCATCTGATATTTCCTCGATTTCCGTGTCACACGCAAGTGGTGGAAAGGTGCGTCAAGTTGGTGACAGAAGCTTCAGCGGCGATGTGAGGGGTTAATTTGCGAGATGGATTTATACGCTCACGCATTGAATCACGACAATAAATGCCCAAGTTCGAATCGAAACGTGACTGTTTCATCTAAAATGAGAAAGTTTGATGCATATTATCATTTCCATTGCATTGCAATAAATCTCTATGCTAATGTCAAATTCAAATATACATTTGCATGTATTTTTGCATTTTTAGTAGATAAGTAATGGCCTGGTTGCAGATCAAAAATTTGTTTGATCGAAATATAGTTTTAGCACAGTGTTCTATATGCCCAATGGCAAGTTTTGGCTACCCAAGCTAAGCAAAATGAGGACAAAAGTTTTACACCACCCTAAATTGATCCACCCTAATGTAGAAGGAAATAGTAAATTTTCAAGTGGCTGGTGGCAGATCAAGATGTCGTCAGATTACATTCTAATTTTGCAGAACTGTTTTTGGTAGTAATTGGCAAGTTTTCCAACCCCAAGCTAATAAAAATTTTATAAAAAGTGTTTTCACTCCACCCTAATGACCATCTGGAACGAATCCTCATAGATGAAGATATAAGTCCTCTAATGCGATGTTTAAGTCAATGATGAACTATGTTCACGGTGTGGAAACAATCTTATTCTTTGTCGAGGCATCCCGGAATGCAGATCTCAATCTCCATTTGGAAGCAGGTAAGAAACAGAATAAGTTGTTCTTTACCTTGGATAGGATAAAGTACAAACGTCTTTGGCCACGGTATATTGCAGATGTGCATGAACTGTCATGTGGCAACAGCTCCTTGATCCACATCGGCGTGGCTACCATCAGGATGAAAGTGGGATTTCACCTATCACCACAAAGATTCTACCTTCATCACAAGCCATCATTTAGCTAGCTCGATGCCAATGCAAAACCAACAGCTAAACCCAGAGATGTTCGTATCGAAGAAACGACTTGACCTGCACCGACTTGTGTCTGCGTGGCATAGACTGCAAAAATGACGTTGACTGTAATGCTGGAAATGAGACTCGGACAGTGATGACGAAATGTGAAATAACAACTGCTCAGTGTGGTAGTGTTTGTATGGGTGTAGTGATGCACATTGGTAGTGATATGTTGAAAATGATCCTCGCTATCAGAATATGCAGGTATTGTAAATAACGACAGCTGTTAGGCAATTGAATTGTTTTTCTTTGTCTTTAAAATAAGATAGTGGTGTGCAGGCTTACTTTTAATGAATTCCTAAGTCAACATAACTTAGCACTAGCATGTTGAATGAAGTTTATATCTCAACTAGTAAGTAAGCTAGTAAAATAACGAAATATAATTTCGGCGGGCATTTTGAAAACCAATATGGTGGATAATTGCAAAGTGGTTAACGCTAGGTATCTAGATGTGCTTGTAATGGTTTCCTTGACCCTTAAAACATAGGATTACCATGTTTGATGAGGTTTTCTAAGTTTATTAGGAGCCGAGATAGGGCAAAATATATATTTTGCTACGGCCATTTTGAAAATTCAAAATGGCGGCCATGCGGACATTTCTGCAAATGTAATCAATGTTTTTTGGATTCCACATTGTCTAAGCTTTCCGATAATGTATGTTTGCTAATCTCTCAAAATTTTGAACAAAACTCTTTATATTGACATAGCGAACCTGACTATTAGGTGCTGTTCTTAATTTTATAGAAGCATCTCCGAAAAGACTGGCAAAATTTAATGATTTCATGAAGATAAATGAATCTTCTTCCTCGCCTTCATAGCGCCCTCTCTGTACCACACGCTGGGTAATGCAGCTACCAGCCGTAAATGCTTTTCTTTCCCAGTATGAGGTCATACTAAATTGGCTTGACACGGTATCGAAAGAAGATGGCATGGATGCTGTCATTTGAAACAATGCCACTAGCCATGTTTTATCCATGGAGAATTTTGACGTTTACTTTTCCTTAAATGTACATATCGCTGTTCAGAAACGTGGGATCAATGTCGGAAAGGTACGTGAATTACTGGAAGCTGTATCATCAACAGTTTCTTGGAATGCAGCAACAGAAAGTGAGGTATCTGCGTTGTTTGACACACGTAAAAATCAGCTGTTGATATGGGTTTGTAATTGCCATCTTTGCCGCGTGGCCGTGGTAGACGTACTGCAAGATCTTTCGATGACCAGCAACAACAAACTTTTTTTCTACCGTAGATGCTTACTACCAAAGCATTTATTTAGACGCGGCCCGCGTGAAGCTTTTGTGCGCCCCGCAAACACTTTGTGCATGTCGGAATTATCAGTGCTAAATCTAAGGTTTAACACTAGAACGGCAGAAAAAAAAGTATACCTCCAACGGCTGCTGGTGCCGAAATCGACACTTTTCACAAAAACTTTATTTTTCGCAAATTTAACAGTAAGATTTTGTTTTATTTTACAGTGATAAATTATCTGAAGCACTTATTACTTTTGTCACGTATTTGCGCTGTTCATTTTTTGGTTTTAGACGATAATTATGACGTAGGCTACCAGGTTTTGATCAGTTCGAAGCTTAACTGTATGTGTATCTTGACTCTGAACGCTGATCTAAAAATACAACAGAGCGAAGACATAATTATCATAAAAATAGCACAAAGTTTTCTTATTCAAGAAAAAAAATCAAACAAACAAACAAACACTTACGCAGTGCAGCCTTTGCACTCTGTGACTTTTGTATGTCACTTTTGTATGCACTCTATAACTTTTATTTTTACACAAAAATACAGAATGCATTGTGATGTCACCAGCGAAAAACAAAAGCCTTTGCAGCATGTTGTATGAGCTGCCAGTGCCACTGGTGGCAACCATTGTTTGTTACTGCAGCTCGCACAGTCGCACCTCAAATGAAAAAAAAATTGCAGTGATTGCTCGCAATGGAGAACATTTATTTTTTAGTGTGGTTGTGGTGTTGCGTTACCCCCCGAAGTAGGCTATCGCATATTACCGTACCTAGGGATGCATAATACAGAATACCTGGCTATTCTAGAATATTCTAGAATACTTAATTTCGAATCTAGAATTTCGAATCTATTCTGAAATTACGCGGTAATTTTTTCCAAATAATATTGAACAAAAAGCAAAAATATTTGTACATACATTATTTTGAATTGTATTAGTATCACATGTCAAACAGAGTACAACATATGATAAATCAAGCATCATAGTACGATGCATCATCATACGGTCACACGGAAGTTCTGATAACTGCGCAAACCCTATGAAGGAAGAAAAAAGTCGCGTAGAACAAACAGTCCATGAAGAAAAAAGTCGGCGCGCAAGACAGAAAATATCAACTTTACATTTGTTTAACGTCGCACACTGTTCATTTAACAGATTTATTTTCGAATCCTGATATCCGAAAAAAAACTGCAAATGTGATTCGAATACATTGAGATTCGAATCTCTAAGATTCGATATTTTGTATTGTGCATCCCTAACCGTACCTCAGGTAGGGAACCACTACAATAATGGATCGCTACAGTAGGGTTCTGCACTAGTGTTTTACTGTTTACCCAACGAGATGACTTGTAGATGAGCAAATACAAATTTCTCTCATTCAGCACTCCTATTGTACCTCCAACATAAGCCTAACGGCAAAATAATATTTAGGCTATAGCGGTAGTCACTAGCCTAAACTCAGCAAAAAATGAAACATAAGGAAACATTTCAAAACTGCAGTTCACCTTACCAAAACACAACATGCTCGAGTTGTCAATCTTTACTGATAAAACACTATTACCCAGCTTTAGTTCGCAACAATGATACAAATATGCTGAATTGAACTGAATGATACAAAATATCACAAGCTTTCGCATTCGGGTCTAGTCTGGCCACTAGGCAATAAAGATTTTAATCTTTTTTTCAGATTTAGAAACACAGGAAGGTGGCACGTAATGAAATAGCCTAGCTGAGTTGTTAATACTCACCAATCTCTACCCTTGTTCTGTTTTACTTTCAGTTTAATTATTGCAACAATTCAGAAGAAAAAACATTCCTACAATTGCAGGTACATTGTTCATTCCACCAAACTGCAACCTCATGCAGGACTGTTGTCAATGACAACGAGACGTCACCACCAATATTTATTGTTTTTTTATGCAGGGCTTCAAATGAATTGTTTGTTTGTTTGTTTGTTTATCTTTATCCTGCATTGCGGGAAAGCGGACTTGAGCGCTATGCATCGGTGTACGCCTTCCGACATACACCTGACCCACGCTGCAGCCGAAGCCAATGTCTGTTTCCGAGTGTCTACTGTGCTTATGACTTAAATTTGGTGCTACCTTTTTTTTTTTTTTTTTTTTTTTTTTTTTCCCCGCGCTTTTACAAAGTAAGCAGCAAAGATTTTGCTCTCCAGATCTAAATATATAAATTGGATTAAAGAAAAACTTAGGCCTGGAGAATAGCAAATTTTAGTCAAATTTAGAAAGGAATTTAATTGTGGTCATTTCAGTCCAAAAATTTTCGAAATCGATAAAGAATTCGCAAAGACAGAACAATTCAAAGAAACCCATATCAAGAATCCAAGTCTGCGGTTGCCGCATGTAACAAACAAGCAATTGACTCGCCAGCCTCAGCTTTGAAAGAATAGGGATGAGGAAAGTAAATTATTATCCAGTGAAGCAATTGAAGTACAGTACGGTAGAAAATTTATCAAACAACCATTAGTAAGCCATGTGGATTAATTGTTTTACATTCTATTGTGTAATATCTTGTTTGCTGCCCATTATCAAATCGGTTCAAAGTTTGTCCTAAAATTTTTTGTTTTAAATTCAGTTGTTTTTTAAACTTTTCTGGATTAGTGTGTGTTGTATCGGTATAAATCAATTTAATTAAACCAGCGCAAGAGTTTTTAATGATAATTTACTTAGTTTTTGACATAAAAATCGAACGTTGGCCAGCAATCAAGCCTAGTCAGTTTTTAAGAAGGGCTGCCAGACAAGTTTGGATCAATCGCACTTAGCCTAAATCGACAAAAAATGCTTTTTTTTCTTGCTTTTATTTCAATGCAAAGTGTTTGATTTTTTTAATTGAATTTAAATTTTGTTGCTTTATGTCAGTAGAAAAGTGACAAAAATTGTCATAAATTGTTATTTTGGGCTCAAACTTTGTAATGATACGTCGTCTGGATTTGATTTTTGTTAAATTTCGTCTGAAGAAAACATTATTGACCTATTGTGTTACTCGGTTACACTCAATTATTTCTCATTTACATTCTATTCAATTTGTTTGTCAAATTATATGGTCACATTGCGCTAGTTTCATGCAGCCTAACAGGTACCACTTAGAGTCACTCAGCCATTTCTTTTATGACGGAACAATAGGCCTAGGCTATACCTTTGTTTTAAATTGTGATTATTTTTGTATTGTAATACTGTTACTGAAAATGTTTTTACTCGTAGCCTTGAACTATTTATTGGCTTGAACTTTTCTTGGTTGCACTGAAGTTTAAACGCCCTTGCTACAAGAGTTTATTGATTTCAAAAGTTTTTCCTATTTTTAATCACCCGGAATAAAGTTTATATTTGAATAAAACCACAGGACTTCACTTAAGGATCGCAGCAGCACATGATTTTTTTTTCTTTCATTAATATTACTGAACATCAGCCTATCTTGTTTCAACGTAATTTA